>NC_091772.1:34403148-44403148 GCF_029378745.1 Bos indicus | reverse complement strand
TGCTGAAGGGTGTCAGTTCTTGTTTTCTGCAGCTACGCTTGGGCATAGTGGAAAGGCACGGAGTGTCCCGTGAGACACTGATGGACATGGACAGCCTTGCAGGTGGATTGCTGAAGAACAATTATTAAATGATACCAGCTGGATTTTCACTGTTATTCCCTGAATCTGTGTATTCGGTTCGGCTAATGTACGTTGCCATGTTGCTTCAGGTCCAAGGATCCTTTCCTTGGCAGCACTGAGTCCACCAACAAGTCTGTTAAGTGCGTTCTTCACCTGTGGTATCCTGGAACTCGCACTTTTTGGGTCAGCATGGTATTTGACCCTTTCTTACAATTTCCATCTCTGCTGAAACCCACCATCCCTTCACGTCCATGGTCTGTCTTTTCCACCAGAGCCTGTAACTCATGAGTCACCATTATTTAAAGATACCGTCTGAGGGTGACAACAGCGGGGCCACTGGAGTCTATTCTGCTGCCCTGTTGTCTCATGAAGATGGCCTGTGTCTTTTTTCCTTGCCTTTTCCCCATTACTTTTAAATGAATGCTTGCTATTAGGTGTGGAGAGTCGGACTGAGACCTGGCGTGCCCCTTCTGCTGAGCTGTTGAGATGGGAGGCTGAGTTATCCTCAGCTCTAGGAGCTGGGCTGTGTTGGTCCAGGTGTTGTTCTGGCCCCTTCTGACCGGTAGCTCTGAATTCCTCCAGAATTCCCCTGAGCTGAGGCTGGACCAGTGGACAGAGCTTTCTGTGGTCCAGCTGCACCCCCAGCATCCAGGTTTCCTGGTGTTTCTGAGCATGGATGGTCCTCTCTGGGCTCTCACGCTGTCTGGTAGTAGATTGCACTGCTTGTGAACAGTTAGTTTTCTGATTTCCTCTAAGTTCTCATTATTAAACTAAAAAAACCCTAATGGCTTTTATATTTTACCTCATATTCATTCACCTTACTGAATTCTTCTACTAATTCCAATTGTTTAGAAAGAGCTTTTTGGATTTTCTAGTTACAGAATCATCTCATAAAAAAGGAGGTATTTTTATCTTTTGAAAACACCACACGACTTATTAAATACTTTAATTACAGTGACTAGATCCTTGAAGACAATATTTAATTATAATTGTAATAGTAAGGATACATCTCTAATGTCTAACTTTAATTAAAATAGATTCTGCATTTTACCCTTTAAAATAATAATTCCAACTGTTTTGTGTAAATAGTTATTATTGTACTTACACTGTTCACATATACTCTTCTTTTTTCAAACAAAGTCAAAGAGGAATGGTTAAAGAGAACTGGTATTTAACAAGTTTTAACACTATGTAAATTTTCTCTTTTATGTCTGCATGATGGAACCCACATGACCGAGCAGTGATTCATCTTTGTGCCGGCTCCATGCCCACACTTGCCCGGCTGAATGTAGCTGAAGAATAATAAATGCACCTGAGATGAATTCTCCCTTACCTTTCCAGGTGGCTCAGTGGTAAAGAATCTGTCTGCCAATGCAGGAGATGTGAGTTCAATCCCTGGGTGGGGAAGCTCCCCTGGAGAAGGAAATGGCAACCCACTCCAGTGTTCTTGCCTGGGAAATCCGATGGACAGAGGAGCCTGGTGGGCTACAGTCCATGGAACCGTGGAGTGGGACACAGCTGAGCACACTCACACAGACCACCACCATCCTGGATTCCCAGAGTCCTCTCACTCTCCCCCTCCCCCTCTCTTCCCCCTCTCAAACTCCCACCCTCTTCCTCCATTCTCACCCTGGTGGATTGTATCCCTTTGGGTCTCTCTCAGGAGCGGGATGCCATCCGAGGAGGGTGTCCACCTCTCACGCGGACCACCTACAAGCATCTCCATGTCCTCCTGTCAAGATCAGCGAAGCCGCCTCCCCTCTGGCACGTGTCTTAGACCCCTCGCCCCAGTTGGTCCAGGGACTTGCTCTAGGAATGCTTCCTCTTTTTTCTTATTAATTAATCTTCCCTATCTATATGTAAACATGCTGTTATCTGATCATAAACAGATAAAAATCTCTATTTTCCTGTCTCAGTATTGCCTCACTTTCTCCATTCCTTAAAGTAAAGCTCTCCTGAGTTGTCTAAACTGCCTTTCTCCATTTCACATCTCCCTCTGAGCAGGTCTCTGACCTCCAGGGTTCCACTAAGACAACTCTTATCTTAGATTCCCCCTTACCTATTTAAACCATCTTGGAAATCTCCTCCAGCTTTAGGTTACCAGGGGTAGCTCAAGACTACAAAACTGCCATTTCCAGCCAGGAAAGTCCCTCCAGGGGCTTCTTAAAAGACATACTCATTATTGTCTCTGATGCCCAGTTACCTCCCTGACCACATCATCTTCATACTCTCCCCAGGGGTTGTTTTTATCCAGACCCATGTCTCCATGTTGCCCCTGAGGCTTTACCCTGGCTTCACCCTCTGAGTCAGGCTCCCCACCCATCTCCTCGGCCACATACACCTGGTCTGGTCTTGACTAGCAACTGGCGAGTTTCCTTCTCTGACAAATCTAAATAGACCTCTCTGTCTACATCCTGTCTTTAATTCTCCTCCATTTTCACTTACTACCATCTAACATCATAGGTATATATCGTCTATTCATTTTGTTTGTTGTCGTGAGACAGGTTAGATGCTCATCTAAAAAAAAAGTTCACAAATTAGGAAAATAATGCAGGAATACATTTCTAATACTTCAATAAGTTTTTTTTCTGTCTTCATAAATCAGACCCATTTATGATTTTCCTATATTGTTCTATTTTATCAGAATTTTGAAAGAGTTATGGTACCTTTGGGAAGTGAATTGGGAGGCCTTTCATCTCTGTTCTGAGGCCTGGGATAATTTAACTTTGAGAAGCCTCTCTCTTGAAGGTTATATAAATTCATGTTACATAAAACTCAGCTGGGACTCCATCTGTCCTTGGTGTCTTTTTCAATGGTAGATCTTTAAGTGTCTTTTTCTAAACTCTCTTATGGTAACTGATGTATTTAAGTTTCCCCTTCCTTTCTTTTTGGGTGAATTTTGGCAATATATATTTTGCTGGGAAGTCATCCATTTCCTCTAAATTTTCAAATGTCTTGTCAGAAAGTTTCATATATACATATATTTTTATGACTGCTTTAATCACTTCTACCTCTATAGTTATAGTTATTTCTTGTTTCTCTCTCCTAGCTTGGTGCATTTTTTGCCTTCTCTTTCTGCTTTAAACAAGCTCATGAAGCATTCATATAAATAAACTGACTCAGATTTTGAATTTTAAAATTTCTGCTACCTTTAAAAATTTTCCCCAGTTTTAGCTTTTGTAATGAATTTTTTTCCTCTTTGTTTTGGGTTTAAATTATTTTATATATTCATAGGATGAGCACAACTCTATTCTTTAACTTTCTTTGTAGATAATGACGATATTTCATGTCAATTTTTTTCTTTTTCTGAAAACTACTTTCATTCTGTCCCACAGGTTTAGCTGTGAAGATAGTTCCTCTTCATAACTTTTTACATCCTTGTAATTTTCCTTTTGATTTTCTCTTTGTCCAAGAGTTATCTGTCTAGGAATGGTCTCCTTAATCCCCCAGGGATTCTGATTATTGGTCCCTTTATATTATTAATTATTTCTGATCTTATTAGTTCATGTTCACAGAATGAACTCAATAAAGTTTTTTTTTTTTTTTTTAATGTACTTTGGCATTCTTTTGAGCTAAGAAAGTAATTTATTTTATAAATGTTCCATGAACATGGGCATTAAAAAAATCTTTTTAAGGAATATGAGATTTCATATATACCAATTAAACCATACATACTTATTTTACTATTTAGTTATTTCATAGAATTATTTTTGTCTTTTAAATCTGTCCAAGTCTCAAAGAAGCAGTTTAAAATATCTCACTCAAATGATAATATTAACAGTTTAATTTTTGCTTTATTTGCTTAGGTTTGTATGGTTTGGTACATATGAAAAACAGAAAATTCCTCTTTATTTCTTTGTGTTTTTAATTCTAAAGTTAACATTTTCCTAGATTGTAGTTCTAACTTTCATTTTCGTTTCCATTTGTAGAATATCTGTTTATTGCCCACCCAGAGCTCGCTATTATAATGCATTTGCTATTTGGTGTCAGTATTTCCCCAAGAATTCTTTCATATGGAGTGTGAGGCTGGGGTATATTTTCCAAATAACCACATACTCACATTTTGAATATGGTTTTGAATAATGGTGGATATTTCTCAGATATTATATAAAGATGTTATTCTAGTATCATCTAGAATCCCTTTGATCAATAGGTTTAGGATGCTTTAATGTCTTCTCATATTTATTTCTGTTTATTTCTTACAACTCATGATTTTCCTTATCTGAGGCATATCTGGGAAACTTTTCAAAGTCCATTAATGTCTTCTTTTCCTTCTAGAACTCCTGTTTTTCTCTCAGTCTTCTTTAGGATTACTTTCCTCTACTGCCTGTGATTCCATCTCTACAATTTTGAAACATCTTTTATAAAAAAGAGTGAAATAATGCCATTTGCAAAAACAATGGATGGGCCTAGAGACTGTCAGGCTAAATGAAGGAAGTCAGAAAGAAAAAGACAAATACCATGGGATGTCACTTTTGCATGGGGGCTTTCCAGGTGGCACAGTGGTAACAAATCTGCTTGCCAACACAGGAGTCTTGAGGGACATGGATTCAATCCCAGGGTTGGGAAGATCCCCTGGAAAAGGAAAGGACAACCCAATCCAGTGTTCTGTACTGGAAAATCCCATGGACAGAGGAGCCTGGTGGGCTACTGTCCATGGGATCACAAAGAGTCAGACAGGACTAAAGCAACTCAGTACATCACTTGCATGTGGAATCTACATATGACAAAACATATGAAACAGAAAGAGACTCACAGACATAGGAAACAGACTTGTGGTTGCCAAGGGGGAGGGATGGATTGGGAGTTTGGAATTAGCAGATGCAGATACACAACAAGTCCCACAGTAGAACACAGGGAGCTGTATTCAATATCCTATGGTAAACTACAATGGAAAAATATGAAGAAGAATATATATATATATATATATATATATATATGTATAACTGAATTACTTTGTTGTACAGAGGAAATAAGCATAATATTGTAAATCAACTATACTTCAATGAAATAAATTTTAAAAAATTAAGGCAATAGCATAATCCACCCGCAAGAGAGGTGGATTATGCAGTTATTATCTGAGAAGGAGGAGCTCAATCTTTTAACAAAATATGGCAGAGGAGACATTCTATGGAGACCATCTGAAACATGGCTTAGAATCGTCTGCTGGGACAGCTTCTGAGGAGCTGATTGAAAGCAAAGAAATGATCCATTTTTAAAGGACTTATAGATCAGTAGCAGACTTTGAAGTGGGTGGGACTGAAATGAAATAGTGGAGATAAATCATAAGTGAACTCAGCCCTGGCAGGAACAAGATCTTGAAGATGAGAAGCTGTACTATTAACAGCAGGTCAGAAGATGGAAAAAAAAAAGCAGGTGAAGACTCCCACGTGTCCAGCCTGCCGACATGAAACCTGCTAGCTCACTGTCTGGATGGTTTGCGTTCTCCTGTTTTGCACAAGGTATGCTTACGAAAACACGAGAGTCTTCGAGGGCTCTCGTTTCTCAGGAGACACTGCTTTTCTTCCTCTCAGAACACTCTCCAAGTTCCTCACACCTTCTGGGCTCTGGGGAAATTTACCATCACATGGCTCTTATTCCAAGCACCCTAATTTTAGGCGAATGGTTGTCTTTGTAGGTTCTCCTCTTCAGGGTGTGGGGTAAAATGTGATCGCCAGCCCTGTGGGGACCTGACCTCAGACTCACTGGACTTGGTGTGACCTCAGAGTGGTGCTGACTGTGGGCTTCTCATCCTGAAACGCTGCTCACACTCAGCTGTCTGACCTCTTGCATCTTCCTGACTTGCTATATTTTTTTAATTAACTTTAAAAGAAGTTTTAAATACCTAATATCCCTGATAGCTCAGTTGGTAAAGAATCCACCTGCAATGCAGGAGACCTGGGTTCGATCCCTGGGTTGGGAAGATCCCCTGGAGAAGGAAAAAGCTACCCACTCCAGTACTCTGGCCTGGAGAATTCCATGGACTGTAAAGTCCGTGGGGTCACAAAGAGTGAGACATGACTGAGAGGCTTTCACTTTCAGCAGTATTCCTAATATTATTCATATTTTACAGAAGGATTAGTTAGGAACCCCATCTGTCTTCACTTACCTAATTTACCAACTGTGAATAAGGTAAAAATCTCTCACTTTTTTAAAGTAAAAATCTAAGAATCTCAACGACAAGGCAGCATCCTCACCTCTCACCTTGTTTTCTTATTACCTGTGACATGAACACTTGTGTCTTTGTTCTCTTTGGTGCTTTGTATGGACTACCACTTCTGCACTTTGTTCGTCATGTTGCCAGTCTGATCTCCATTCCACTCAACCCGACTCTCTGTGCGTCTGGCAGCCTGCCCCTCCTCCAGCAAAACTGGAAAAGGCGCCCTAATTCTTGGCCTGATCAAGAGCTGTCCTCACTCCATGGGGCCCTCCCTCCCAGCTGGGAGCCATACTGGACCCACAGCTCTGCGATCCTCTCACGGTGACACCATGGCTTCAGAGCACGAAACTCTTATCCAGTTTCCTCACTAGACTGCAACCTGCCTGAGGACAGGCACCATAGCCTGGTTTATGTGTAGATTCTTGGTAGCATCCTCGGTTTGATACATAAAAAGTATCTTCTGTATCCATTGAACACATCTCTAGTATTAAATGGTCCTGCCTTTGACTTGAGATTACATCTTCTTTTCCCTTTTGTCTCATGAGGAGCCTACATGTTTTCCTGAGGGCTCACAACAGAGCAGTCACATCCCATTCATTTTGATTTGTATCTCGCTTTTGGAGATTGCCACCCAGATTCTAGGTTCATGAATATTCAGTGACTATAAAAAATAAAGTGTCTTCATTTGCAGACAGGGTCAACTGAAAAATTGGGCTTCCCTGGTGGCTCAGATGGTAAAGAATCTGCCTTCCAACACAAGAGACCCAGGTTCAATCGCTGGGTTAGGACAATATCTTGAAGAAGGGAATGGCTACCCACTCCAGTATTCTTGCCTGGAGAATCCCATGGACAGAGGAGCCTGGTGGGCTACAGTCCATGGGACTGCAAAGAGTCAGACATAACTGAGTGACTAACACTTTCACTTAACTAGAAAATTAGTCTTCAACTTGAAACTTCGATTATGTACATAAAATCTGCATACCCTCTTAATTAAGCATTTCAGTCAACTGAAGTTAAATTTAATAATGTATTAGTATCTTTAAATTGCAGCAGGAAAAAGTAATTGTGTTAATAATTAGAAAGTTGAGCATGGACTTTTTTTTTCAACAGAGTTGCCTTCATAGTATTGTATTTCACTTCATTTTAGTAAAGCAGTGTTCATGCAAATGGGAAATGATGTATTTCCTTGAGGCCTGACTTATGATGCAATAAAAAAATGTGGCATTTTTGTAAAGACACTGAAATTATAATTTTATTGATAGCTTTAGAATAAGACGAGGGAACACTCTAAAAACATCGAGCATTTCCTGTTTGAGCTTTCCCATCAGCTGATATGAAATATACATGAAGTCATCAGAATTCAAGAGACCAGATGAAGGATACGGGAAGTGTGTTTCCTGCTGTAGGTGCTCTGCACACCAGCTGTGTGTCTGTCCTGCACACCCTACCTGGCCTGCCCGCTACTTGCCAGCTCCACATTCAAGTGGCCATCTCTCCCAAGTGAGTGCAGAGACAGGGTTGACCTTCGGGAGCCCACGCTTCCTCTGGCTCTCAGCCTGAGTCCTCACGGCAAAGGGCTGGATGGCTCCTGACTTCTATCTTCTCATCCTCTCTGCTAGAATAGCACGGGGAAAGTGACAGGGGCTGGGGTACCCAGGACTTAGGATGCTATGTATAATACATCACAGAGTTTGGTCTTGCCCAGTTTATATGGTCCAACATGTAGGTCTGCATAACTCAGAGCTGAAGGGGACTTGAACTGTACGGTGAGCTTCAGGTCACTGTGTATATCACTTAGGATTCATATCCAGGTGAGTCATCTGGAGGACACAGCAAAAACACAAGAATAAAGGGGATGTAAAAATAGGCCCAAAGGGGACTTCCCTGATGACCTAATGGCTAAGACTCCGATCCCAATACAAGGGGACTGGGTTCGATCCCTGATCAGGGAAATAGATTCCATATGCTGCAACTAAGACCCAGCACAGCCAAACAAATAAATATTTAAGAAAAGAAAATAGACCCAAGGTGAACCTAAAGATCAGCTAGCACTATGCCTGGGTAGAGCAGCAAATAGCGCTTTTGTCATGTGACGGGAGAATCACATGTCTAACTGGATCCGTTCCTCTGAGCAGGAGACAGAAGGGCATCTGGAGGGCTGGGGAGAGTCCAGGGAAAAGCAGAGGGAGGTGAGGGCACCAGGGAAGCTGTGAGCATTTCTGTCCTGACATGGGAAGCCTCCACTCTCTGCCCCGTTAAGAAGACAAGTTCTGGGCAAACATCTACCTGCCCCATTCCAGGATCTTCCTCAGGGAGACCTCTGTACACCAACAGCCTACACAAATCAGGACCCCGGCTGAATTTTTGCATGTTGAATCTGAAATGTAGAAACATTCCTTTCACACTTCACTGACCACTTGAAAGATATTGATCAGAATGTCTCATTTTAAAAAAAAAGGAAGGGTTTTCAATTAGTTTTCCAGTCACTGTATTATAACATGACAGTGGTAGTCTCTCAGTCGCGTCTGACTCTTTGCGACCCCATGGACTGTAGCCCACCAGGCTCCTCTGTCCATGGAATTCTCTAGGCAAGAATGCTGGAGTGGATAGCCATGCTCGTCTCCAGGGGATCTTCCCAACCTAGGGACTGAACCCAGGTTCCTGCATTATGAGCAGATTCTTTACTGTCTGAGCCACCAGGGAAGCCCATATTATTAACATGGTCTTCATGAAATCTGTCTCCTTTAGGCTGCAAAGATGTCAGTCTGATTACTTTAAAAACAATTAAGATGAGTTGCAATTTTTATCAGTCTTGGAGCCATATATGGATTGATGAATGTTCTCAAGTCATCATACTTTAAAATGCAACCAAACAGGTAATTATCATATACCATTAGATATAATTATACGTGCTAATCTCCATAAAATCCTCCAAGTTAATATCACATATTAACAGTTAATCATATAGTTTAAATGGGTCCATGATGCATTTTTATGAACTGTCTCATCTGCATCAGTAAAGAATTCACAGAGCAAGGGAGAAAGGGAGGTAAATGGATGTCCCATGGAGAGGCTAGAATTTGAAATGTGCTCCCCTCCTACAAGAAAGCAGAGCTCCCGGGACTGCCAGCTCAGAGGACTACCTCACAGCCCCCTTCCCGTGTTTCTTGTCTCCTTCCCCTCCTCCCCACCCCTGAACAGCCAACAGCAAAGACATGAAGAAGTGTTCCTCAGGTGGTTTCCTTTGACTTAAGAGCCCTGGTCATGCACCAATACTCAACCCCATGACATAACCTTTCCTTGGTTCCTAAGAATTATAAATCAGTCCATCCACGAGTTCCCTGGAAGGAGGCTCCTTTCTTTGCTTTAACACTTGTTGTCTTGCATCTCCTCCATTGAACTGTGATGTCCTTGAATGTCTTTTCACTGCCTCTGGCTGTCCAGGTATTTCCTAGTACTTCTCAGAACACTTGCCTCTCAGTGGGGAGAAGTGGCCATCTCTGGCCAATATGCTCAGAATGAAGTCACTTATAGCCTGCAGTCCAGAAGGGTGGCTTTGGTCTGGTCATGCATTTTCTTAACCAGCCAGGCCACCCTGCTTTTGGGGACTTGTGGTCCAGGAGGTGGAGCTGCAGGACGTGGGAGCTTCCATCAGACTTGTTTCTCAAGTCATGGTACTATCCAGCTGAGGTGGGCAGGAGTGAAGCCTAGACCATCAAGCCTCTCCAATTTGGGGTTCAACCCAGTTTGTCAAGCCTCTCCATGTCAGGGTTCATTCCACAGCACAGAGTGATCTCTGCCATCAGGACACAGCACACTGTCTCACGACTCTGGTCTTTTATCTACCAAAGTGACACAGGACCACATTTCATGAAGAAGCAGCACTGTAAAGACTCATCCGTGAGCCCAGTAGCTTTGTACATGAGCTGTTCGTCTGGAATTCTTTGCCTTCCTGCCCTGTTGGCATCCTCAAGCACGGAGTGAACACAAGCATCAGGGGTGGACTGTCCTGAAAACCTGACAGTGAGACGCGGGCTCCAGCAGCTCTGGGCCTCTCCTGTCTTGCTCCTGCTGGTAGACCTCAGACGGTCTAGTGAATTATCTTCAGGGGCCTCCCAGGGACGCAGCAATCAGGAAAATGTTGTAAAGATGAAATGATGGGTGTGACCACACAGGCCTGGGATGTGTGAGTGACATTAGCTATAGCGATTTGGCAGCAGGTTCACCGATGGTACCTGTGAAATGGGTGGATGTGAGACCCCGGGATGGTGAGGAGGTGGGACTGGATACAGACCCTGGGACCCTCAGGTGGGGGTGTCCTGAGTAGGCGATGCTCCAAGGGGCTGCTCACATGATCCTGAGAACTTCTCCCATGTTTGGAGGTGTCATGTCTCTGAGTCCCTCTAGAGGGAAGGCCACCTGATGCAAAGAACTGACTCATTGGAAAAGACCCTCATCCTGGGAAAGACTGAAGGCAGGAGGAGAAGGGGATGACAGAGGATGAGATGGTTGGATGGCATCACCGACTCAATAGACATGAGTTTGAGCAAGCTCCGGGAGTTGGTGATGGACAGGGAGACCTGGCGTGCTACAGTCCACTGGGTCGCAAAGAGTCAGACACGACTGAGCAACTGAACTGAACTGAGGGGCAAGGCCACTGACAGCAAGGAATAGATTAATTATCTTGCCTGTAATTTGCCACAGGCGCTAGGAGAGTCTGACTAAAGAAATCTCTAAGTTTTCTTTAGGCAGTGAAAATAGAATGAATTCATAAACAATCTTTTTTTTTGATCCCAAGGTGATCTTCCAGCATGGCTTGATTTAATCTGCCAGCTCATCTCATTCCGGAGGCTGAGCAGGTGGAGCAGGCAGCTCCAGCTCTCTATCTGCTTCTGAACTATATCATGTCTGGCTCTGCACTGGGCAAGATTGCACGCTCTTGGCGCGTGCTGAGAAAAACATCAGGAAACTGCCTGCAGGGAAGAGGGGACTCAGCAAAGTGACACATGACCTCACGGAGGGCTGTTAACCAAGTGTCCTTGGTGAGGAAATGTTTGACTTTGCCCAGAAACCAAATTTTAGTGTTTCAAGTTTTGCTTAAGAGAGTAGGGCTGGGACTTGTAGCTGAAATAAAGTCCAAGTTTTTAACGAAAACTTTTTTTTTTTCCCTCCTGAAGCTAGAAGAGTGGTAAGGTGTGACAGTGACCTGACTAGTCTCTGGCTAAGTGGATGAATTAGAAGTCAGAGAGCATGTCAAAGAGGCGTGGCTGTGGAGAGAGATGCAAGTCAGAGATGTCACTTGAGATGGGCTTGTCTTTATAGAACAATTTAAAGCAGCCTGTTTCTTAGATTGCAAAAGCTACTGAGGGACTTCCCTGGTGGTCCAGTGGTAAAAGAGTCTGCCTGCCAATGCAGGGGACGCAGGTTCAATCCCTGATCTGGGAAGATCCCACATGCCTTGGAGCAACTAAGCTTGTGCACCACAACTACTGCATCTGTGCTCTACTGAGGCACAACTACTGAGCCCCTGTTCCGAAACTACTGAAGCCCGGGAGCCCTAGAGCCTGTGCTCCACAGCAAGAGAAGCCACCGCAATGAGAAGCCCACACACTGCAGTTAGAGAGTAGCCTTCGCTCGCTGCAATTAGAGAAAGCCCGTGTGCAGCAACAAAGACCCAGCATGCCAACATAAATAAAGAAACATATTTTAAAAAGCCAATGAGCTCAGTGGTGACACTGTTTCCATCACGGATTATCAGGAAGCAGAGACACGAGGGCAAAGCAGAACCAGGGTGGAAGCCAGCCTTTCTCTCTCTTCTGCTATGTGCCTAGGACTTGAACTTATCTAGACTCAGGTCTTTCTGTTCTAGATGATTCTAGAGGGCTTTCATGTCTATTAATCTCACTCATTTATTGTTATTATTGGTGAAAGATAAAATAGGCTTCTTCTTCCATTTGGAATGCACACTAGCTGGAAACCTGGTTCTTAGGAATTGCTGTCTGTTATCTTACCCACAAAGACTCAAAAATAATGAGCTGTGATCATCTGTCTCTTGGAGTTCTCAGCCTCCCCTTCAGACTCACCTCGTTCACCCCAGTTCTGCAGAAATTCCGTTTAGAGTATTCCTTATTTAGGAATGTCTCAGGGAGCATGAACCTGCCTTGCCCTCCTTGGAAATAGCTTTATGAGGGCCAAGGCTTTTTCAGAAGCTGAAATATTTACAGCTTTTTTTTTTCTGGATATGCCTCATCTGTAAAATTAGTCACACATCTTAGTGTCTGTGCCATTATTTCTAAGGAAGTCATGGCCACGTGGGGTCAGCTGTGCAGATACAGCCAAATGTGTTGTGATATATGTCTTGGGTTTTGTTATATCCTGTTGCCAAGTTTTAACCAGAGAACTCTGACGGGATGAGAATTTGACCAGAGAACTCTGACAGGTGTACAGAGAAGCAGCAACATTTCCAAGGGACTTCAAGGATCTGGACATCTGTTAGAAATCTCATTCTACTAAAAATAGAGCTGGTTTCCTTTCATGGCCGTCCTGGCTCAGGAGGTAGAGAGAAAAGTAAGACTCAGCCCTGTCCTGTGGGTTCTCTGCCTGTGCTCTCATAAAGCAGAGTCATGCCCGTCTCCCCCAGGGACTCCGAGACCCTTGGTGGGGAAGCTCTGTCCAGGAGCGAAGTGACTGGAGAGTCCCCAGGAGTGAGGCCATTGGGGTTAGACCGGCCCTGCCCTTGCTCTGCTGCTCTTCCCCCCACTGCTGCTGACTTCAGGAAGGTGCCATCACTTCCGTGATGGGTCTCAGGGTCCTGTAAAATTAAGTGTGAGAATAAAAGGACTGATGGCATCCTCTTGCTGCCTACCTGCGTCTTCCCTCTGACTCTAAATCAAGCTCCTCTTCCACCCTGCCCCCTGCTCTCCTGGGACGATGCTCACGGGGCGCCCTCCCCCATATCGTACCCCCTCAACCCTATTCTCTCAAGGATCCTTGGCTCCAGGGACTCTTCTCCCCTGAAATGCAAGCCTCAGCCACCAGCAGATCCTTCTCACAGCCGGGAACCACAACTCAGTGTTTTTCAAATAAAACCAAAACCAACAACCCCATCTCACCCAGGCCCCTCCCCTTTCCTCCACTCCCTTCTGAGAAAACCTCCTTGAAATTTTGTCCACACCCATTCCCTCCATTTACTCACTCTCTCCTTTTGCCCCAGGGCCTGTGATTGTTCTGTGATTATACCTGGTCCTGTGATGTTTCGTTCCCTAAGTTCTCAGAGCTTCTGTGCCTGTTCGGTCTGTGCCAGGGCCTCTGCTCGTGGACCACAGCCCCTGTCCTGGAATCTCGCTAGAGCATCCCACTCAGCGGCCCTTCATCTTTCTCCGAGTCATCTATTCTCTGTATACATGAGTTCATTTCTTTCTTCTTTTAAAGATACCACCTGTAAGTTACATTATCCTTTTAATCTTGGGTTTAATAACCCAAGATATTTTTTAGGGTTTTTTTTTTCCCTTTGTGCCTAATAAAATCTCTTTACAGCTGTTTAATTTGTTTTGGTTGGGAGATGAGGCAGAAGTCTGTATCCTTTCCCATCCTCTGGAGGCTCCTGTCACTCACCCTGAATCGGTTCTTCCCAAATTCACCGAGTTTCCATATTTGCCACATCAAGTGGACATCTCTCCTTTCACCAGCTGCTAGAGCATAGCCGCTCCCTTCTCCCTGAAACACGTTTCTCTAGAGAACACTCGGCTACGACTGTCTGGTCATCACCACCCTAGTCACCAGGGCTACCTGTCCCCGCTCACCAAACCCAGGTACTCTTGTGTAAGGTAGTATCCAGCCTGGAGCCCCTCGGATTTTGACATCCTCTTCAGTATAACAGAACCACCTTCTCCTCCACTCCTGCCCCCAGTCCCCACCTCCATCTGGTGGTGATTTTTCAGCTGGAAAGCATTCTGATACCCTCGCTGGAGTGGAACCAGCAGCCATGCCCCAGACTCACGGGCTCTGAACTGAGCATCAACACCAAATCTAAAAACCATATTCTTGGGAGATTACTGGTGTTTTTGGCATTGCTGTCAGAAACCAATGAGAACTTGGAGTGTATTTTTAGCAAAACCTGCTTTTTTTTTATGAACTCCAATAAATAGTTTTATACGCCCTAATAAACTGCTGTAGTGATGTATCAGGGACCAACATTACAACTTCTCCTGGAAAGTCAGGACAGCAGTCAGCCTGAGACAATGCCTGCCATTCACAGGGCTTCCTTTCAGACCTGGAGGATGTTACCTTTGGCAGCTGGTCATCAGGACACCATGCTGCTCACATATAAGAAACATGCGCCGTGACTCCCCCAACCTAATAGCTGACCCTGTCCAACGTGGACAGTGTTCTCTAGGAAGAAGACTGGAAACCTAGAACATGAGTACTTTGGCTTTCTCTTTGTCACCTCGCACATCTTTCCCAAAGTTGTCTTGCCACAAATGTAGCATCAATAAAAATAAGTCTGTTTTTGTTCTTCTGAAAAACAGACTATTTCCTAAAATATTCTCTTAGGTCCATGCTACCCTGTGGCTAAAGTAAATGTAGTGGACACTGTTTATAGACCCTGGTGCTTTAAATATATCCCCCTCCCCATTCTCCCTCATTCTGGATTTTATCTCATTTTGGACTTTTTAAAGCTTCTCACTTATCTCATCACTTTGCCAACGATTGTCCAATTGTCCATATAGTCAAAGCTATGGGTTTTGTAGTAGTCATGTACCAATGTAAGAGTTGGTTCATAAAGAAGGCTAAGTGTTGAAGAATTAATACTTTTGAATATGGAACTGGAGAAAACTCTTGAAGGTTCCTTTGACTGCAAGATCAAACCAGTCCATCTTAAAGGAAATCAGTCCTGAATATTCACTGGAGGGACTGGTGCTGAAGCTGAAGCTCCAGTACTTTGGAAACCTGATGTTTCCATACGCCATATGGCGTATGGGTGTCTTTCACTGCTCTTCTTCCCACACAGATGCCAGGGGCACAAAGAATTCTCCTTCTCCAAGGAGAGAACGCTGTTGCTCTGCCTAGACGCGGGCCTCCAGGACCTGCTGGCAAGAGGTGGTGGGCTGTTCTGTCCATTTCTGAAGGACCCACGGATTAAAGTCAACCGGGAGCTGGACCTCTGAAAAAGCAAACTTAAAAAAAGGATACATCTTGACTTTTCCATTAAAAAATATTTTCATAAGAAAGCCAAATGGGGTAGTAAAAAAGAACTGTGTCCTTATTGACCTGGAAGTAGGTGAAATAAAGGGCCGCCTTGGACTCTCTGGGTGTGCCTGTGCGTGTGTATGTGTGTGTGTGTATACATGTGTACACTTGAGTGTGTGCCTGTGTCTGTGTCTGTGTATATACATGTGTACATTTGAGTGTAATCTCCCTAGAGCCACATACCCTGTGTGCAGATGGTCCCCGGTGGAGTGGACAAAGTAGGGTGGGTAGACTGTGCTCCTACAAGGAGAGGGGGCCAGGCTGGGGCGCGAGCTCGCCCCACACCCTGTGGTTAGAGGCACATGTCAGCATCATTGGCTGAGGACAATTAATCCCATTCTGTAAACACCCTCAGAATCATTACAAGTGAACCGTGTGCCTATCTGTGTCTCTATAGGTACACTGTTCTCTTGTTTAAGGAGGGTTTGCCCCAGATCTATGGCAAATTATTCTACACTCTGACATCTAAAACCAAGCCATCTCCAGGTCCTACAGTGAAAACAGCTGTCCTGAGACATCAGCAGAGCTGGGTTTACAATGAGGGAATCTTGACGAGAAGATCACAGTCCCCATGACCCTTCTTTCTGAAGACCGCTTTCCTGAAGCCATGCATTTCAAATCCTTGTCTAGTCTCACTCCCACACTTAACTTTACAATATTTATGCAGGACCGGTCCACAGGAGGAATTCTGTGCTCTTTCTCTGCAGTGACATTGTGTAACTTGAGCTAATCTACGTGGGGACCCACCATCCATTTCACGTGGACAGTGAGGTGCCTGCTGCCAAAACTCCACGACTGCCATTTATTACCAACATAGAGAACGTTGTCTTATACAATCATAAGAGAGCTTTCCAGAAAAGAAAAAAACCCATTGGGGTCGATGAATTGCTTTCAAATATGTATCTGATTTTAAAAAAAGAAGATTAGAAAATCTCTCTGCACTGCTTATTTTGGAGTGCAAGGGATTGTTTTTCTATATGTGGGTTATTTTCAAATATCTTTTGATATTGATCTCTAACATAATACCACAGTGATAAAAGAACAGACTCTGTATGATTTCAATACTTTTAGACCATAAAATTTTTGCACCTGGTCTTATGTCCCTGGATATGTTCCAGGGTCTTCTAGTTTATAGTCTATGGGAACTTGAATAGCATTCGTATCCTACTGTTGTGTGAAAATTGCACAAGTCCTAATTATGTTGAATTAGGTCTACTATGTCCTTCTACAACTCTGTATATTCATTCTATTAATTTTTGAGAGTTTGATATTGAAGCTCCAACTAAAATTTTTAATTTATCTACTTAAAAAACAATTGAAATATATAGTGGAACTTTAGGTAACTCTGTTCTGTATTTTCCAAGTCTCCTATAAATGTGTTATCATATTTCCATAATTTAAAAAAGAAAAAGGAATGGTTTTTCTTATATTTTTTAAAACTTTTATTGAAGTTAGAGTAATTTTATGGTTCTATCAACTAAAAGTTCAATTCTTTAAAAGATGAGTACTGCTTTACAGGTGAAAGAAATATGCAGCTTTTGGGGGAAATGGGATTATTTGTTATATGAATTTTAGAAAGAAAAAAATGAAATATGGTATTTAGCACTATCTCATGCAAATATTATGTAAATGCCAGAAATCTTTATAACACATTTTTATACTAAGGATGCTACTTCAGATGACATTCCTTGTGTTATAAAAACATTTTTGTACACACAGAAGATAGAATTCTGTAGTTTACTCATGTTTTATGCTAAATGTACACAAAGCATCCTACATTATAAAATTTGAAGCGGGAACAGAGTCTATCTTAATTCAGAACCATTCAATCTTTTGTGCAAGTTTAAGAATAACTCAGAAGGGAAATCAAAAAATAATTTCATTTGGCACAAATTAAAAACAGGACAATGTAAAATTATAGAAATGAAAATAGGATTTTATACACTGGGGAATTTGTGTACAGTTTTTTTGAAGGAAATTGGAATATGTCTACATTATATTTTATAAATACAAAAGTGGCACCAATTCATTATGTTGACTAAGAAGGAAAAGTGAACTCATTGTATTGGTGTTTTTGCATTCTTACTGACTTTTTAAATGCACGTGGAAATACTTCTAATCCCTGGGTTAATTTCTGAAACTTGATCACCGATATTTCACTTTATTGTCAAAAAGCATTTGTTCAGGAAGCTATCCTTGTGTTAATGTTCCCGTCTTGGCAACAAATGGAGTCAAATAACTCCAGAGCAGGGTCTCAGCAAAGTCAGGCAGAGGATTGTATTTTCTCTGAGTGCTCTTGCAACTATTTCTCTTACACTATCCATCATTTCTAATCAAACTCTCACTGCACATGTGCATGTCATTCAAATACCAAACTGTTACAACTTTCTGTTGTTCATTTCTACCAAGTTTTCTTTCTGATGTTTACCATGGATTATATATCTACATATCTACATCTATATCTTTAGCTATACCCATATCTATCTATCTACACCTATGTATATTTTTATACCCACATCCGTATTTAAAGAGATATTCATTGTAGGATAATTTATAGTGACAAAAACTAAACAGTGTATATTTTTTAAAACAGTGGTTTTACTGAGGAATTTAGGGTGCAATAGTGATCAAACAATTGTATATTATATAGCCCTTGTTTTAAGCCAAATTAACAGGGAAATTGGCGATATACCATTAAGTAAAAACAAAGAAGAAAACCAAACTGTGATTTTGTACAGATAGAATTTTTTAAAAAATATGTCCATGTATATATCTATATATTTTTAGAAATACATATAAAAATGGAAAGAACTATATCTAAACATAAACCGTAGTTCTAGTAAAAAATATTATGCATACATTTTTTCATTTTTGTACCATTTTCTTTCTTTTCACATTTTTCTGTAGTAAATCACTTCTTCTTACAATCAGAATAATATTAGAATACTATCTTAAGTGACAGTAAAACTCAAGCAGTAATGGGGAAGTTGGGCTTTAATTGCACCTTGCTGTGTCAGGGCCTTGTGGACGTCGTTCTGTTTGGGATCCTGTGTCCTGGATGGAAGCATTTCAACTTCATTAACAATGGCCCACATCAGAACTGAGACTTCCCAATATGGTTGTGTAGGAAGTGGAATCAAATGAACTGACCCCCAGAAGACAGTCTGTAGTTGGCTCTGTTCGTGGTTGTCTTTGCTCTCCCATATATGTTTATGCTCTTCAAACATATAGTATAAACATTCATTTGCCAATGATAAAGCATAATTTACTCCACAGTTCACTGAAGAACTCCAGGTCAAGTACCTTTAGTTTGCCCTTTAAATGGCAGAAACTAAAGAAATTCAATACTCTTTTGTGCTAATGTAACTCAAATTTTGTCTCCCCCCACCCCCCAATATTTCAAGCTTCCTTTCTTGCTTGCTGCTGCTGCTAAGTCACTTCAGTTGTGTCCGACTCTGTGCGACCCCATAGACAGCAGCCCATTAGGCTCCTCTGTACCTGGGATTCTCTAGGCAAGAACACTGGAGTGGGTTGCCATTTCCTTCTTCAATGCATGAAAGTGAAAAGTGAAAGTGAAGTCACTCAGTCGTGCCCGACTCTTAGCGTTCTTGCTTAACTTTCTTAAATCTTGACTGTCCTGTCTGTTTCTGTACAAATCCATGAAGATTCAGTAGAGAATAAGTGTACATAATCCTCATGACACATAAATACATAGGCA
Organism: Bos indicus; assembly: GCF_029378745.1. Lineage (NCBI taxonomy): Eukaryota > Metazoa > Chordata > Mammalia > Artiodactyla > Bovidae > Bos > Bos indicus. The sequence continues at coordinate 44,383,901 of NC_091772.1, read as the reverse complement.
CACTCTATATGTCAGGTGGGAACATGTGTCTTTTGAAATCCCGTACATCTGCCAAGACAGTTAGCAGATTACTTTAGGCTCAAAAGCTTAAAAGCTGTCCTGTAGAACCGCATGACTTCCCTCACCAGGTGGCCCTGTGGAGTGCTGCCTCAGCCAGCATCTGAGTGGAGGGAGGAAAGCCTTCATAACCAGAAATCTTAACCTTCTGATATGTTTATGGACTAGTCTTGTTTACCCTGAACCCCAGTAAAGCGAGGACACAGCTCAGGCAAAGAGGCAGCCTTGTGGGTTCTCAGGCCTGGATGGGAGAGCATCTGGCCAGGAGCATGGCAGACCCATGACCACATCCAGCGAGGAATTTATTTACTCCAGCTTAGATCTAAGTTTGACAAGACGTCATGAGTGATGTGCTTTAATTCTCAGGCAAACTGGAACATTCAAAGGACAGTCTCTCCTCCTTCGGACTGGCACCCTAGCCAGACCCTTCCCCACAGGATGCTCGTAGGATGTTTGTTACGATAGGAAGTGGGGTCCGTTCCACTGGTTCCCTCAAATTAGTACCATTTAAATTTGGCTTTTGTTCTTTGGATCTGGTGCATAGGAGTCTACTGGGAGTGTTGAATTAGAACCAGATGGGTTTTTCGGCTCAACTCTCCTCCCTTTCCTGTTATTCTGAGAAAACAATCCCAGATCACGGGCGTGCCCAAGAGGAGACCATTTCAGTGCTCAGAGTGGACTGCATTGTCCAATTCTAATCTTGCGCAGAAAATCCACGATCTTCAAGATCGTTTTTCTGAAGAACTCACAACTGGTTTTAAGTATTGCTACCTAAAGACATTCAATAGCTTCTTCCATTTTTTTTTTCTTTGAATTCGTGTTGAATTTTCCTGACTTTCTAAAAAACTACAGTGTTATCTTCTGGACTTGTTGAGCAGATCATTTCTTAAGAAAGATATAAGAAGCTTTATCAAGCTAACTAGCTTTTTCAAGTTATTGGTTAATGAAAATATGAACATTTCTATAATAATTACATTTAAAGAATTTTTGCAATTTGAGTCATTTGTATCTTGTTTCTGAGATTTCAGTCAATGCTTAAAACCCAACATTCTTTTCCGATTCCACTTCAATAACATTTTAATGATTCAAATATTTTACTATACACTTTTGATTAAAAAGGATGCAACTTATAATACAGTATTGACATTCTTCACATTGATGGTCTTCATTCCTATGCATATATAGATTTATCTTTTTTCTAAGCAATTAATATATTAATGATATATTTTATATATACAAATAAACTAGTGTATATATAAAAATAAACTCATTTTTTAATTAATGTGTTTTTGTTTTTACTTTTTTCTTGTTCTTGCTTTCTTTTACCCACTAAACAAATGAATTATGATGTGTCACCTCTGTATGTTGATGGGAATTAAAGAGAATTACATAGCATCCAAGACACTATACTGCCATCTCCTCACCAGTCACACAAGGTCACATGGCTAGGGGTTTGCAGAATGGTTGTAAATTCATGATTATACCGTAAGAATTTCCAAACCAAATTCCACTGTAAGCCTGTGACAATGTTAACCATGGCCACACAGCTGAGCCTGGGTTGGGAGCTTGGTGTTTTGCAAATAAAAGCATTTCTGTCATACATTATCTGAGTATATATGTTGTATGTACTGTAGTCAGTATCTGTTGATTGAATGAAGTTATCAGTTTAGTCACTCAGACTAGAAAGTCTTTTTGTGATTTTTAAGGACTGAGGCTGCAGAATGGTTATGCTCTGCTTCCTGGTGGGAAATGGTGTAATCACATCCCACAGGCACAAAGAAGATGCTGGTCAACCCTTCACAGTGATCCTTGGTTTGGCCTCTCTCAAGTAGGTGACCTAGGAATGAAGAATGTGGGCTCCAACTCTGAACCCTGTGTTCTTACAGCAGTGAGACTTTGCCTCCTAATGGCACAGTCTTGAAGGTTTACTTGCAAACACCCATGCTCATGTACCAGGTAATTGCTTTATGAGCACAGACTTAAGTCTCTGGATAATTTAGGAAGTCGACTGGACATAGACATTTCGAGTTGTCTCGTTTTGCCCTCTCATCAGTTCATGAACAGGCTAGAACTTTCAAACTTCTGCCTTAAGCCACAATCAATAGATGACACTCATACTGGCCTCCTTAAAAAAAAAAAAAAAATGAAATAGGGTGTTTGCCTCAGCTTAGCAAAGAAAAAATGTGTTTTATTACTTTCGGACTGCATCCTTTGGCAAAAAATGCTATGCCACATTATACTGTTTACAAACAAACTAAAATGCTGGTGAGGCCAAATACCACACAGAATAATCCCTAATAAAACTCACTGATTTCTTTCCTAATAGATCTTTATTTCTCAGTCCAATACTTCTGAAAAGAAGTCATAATTCTACCACCAGAGCCCCTTATTAGTAGGCTCTCTTCTCCCCAGAGGTGGAAGATGGATTCTCCGTGACGCCTTTTTGGTCTAACATGTGTGCATGTATCTGCTTCTCAGGTGGCTCAGTGGTAAAGGATCTGCCTGTAGATGCAGGAGATGTGGGTTCAATCCCTGGGCCAGGAAAACCCCCTGGAAGAGGAAATGGCAATGCACTCCAGCATTCTTGCCTGAAAAATCCCAAGGACAGAGGAACCTTGCTGGCTACAGTCCATAGTGTCGCAAAGAGCTGGACAGGACTCAGTGACTGAGCACATAAGCAAGTGTGTACAACTGTGCCCTTTTAATAAAACGCTACTTTGAGAGGGCAACCCAGGGGTGAGCATGACTTCAGGCCCAAATTGATGGCATATGTGAATCTTGAGAAAAACAAGTTTGAATTTCTTGCTAGTGTTCCCTGTCAAATTTCTGATAGGATTTCGAGCAAAGAAAAAGCTCTGAAACTGTGTTAGCTTCCAGCATCTGAGAATCTCACTGAACAAAAGGGCATGTGTTTATGGCATGTCTCTTTACAAAAATTTCCCCCTGGTGATCTTTCCTGGTTGCAATCCATCTCAACGTACACTTGTCTGACTGCTGTCCATATTTACTTTAAAAATAGAGCTGTGGTTTAGTACTTATACAATTTTTTTTTAATGTAATGGAAAGAATAGAATTTCCTCTTTCATGATGGCACCATAGGACTCTAACTCTAGAAAGCTGCAAAAATAAACTTTAAAGCTTTTCTGTGGTGACCACATGCAGGTCCCCGTCTCCACTGCACCCCACCCCAGCTCTCCACACCATGTGCCCCCTTAGTGTCAGAGGCTCAGCGTGTAACTAGGGATGAAAACTCATCTCTGCTAAGTCACAGGAAACCAAAAAGGTCTGATTTCAATGGCAAGTTTTCATTATTTGCTTTTCAGAAGACTATGATTTCATTTAACCAAACACCCATGAGCAGATGTGATCTGGCCATGCCCTCAAGAGCTATCATGATGCGGAGAGGACCAAGCAAAGATGGAAAGAGTAGACTGTGAGATCTCCTCATAGATTTCAGAGGCAAAGAAAGGGGACTTCTGAGTGGCTCTCAGAAGATTCTCAACTGTTAGCTATCCAGACAGTGAAATATCCCCAAGTGGTTGGGAATTTGTTTAGCAAACTGTGGATTCAATTTCCAATTTTAAACTATATTATAATAGATTTTTTTCACAGTTAACACTTCTAAGATGTAAAAAAAAAAAAAAGAAAGGCTCATCCTTAATCAGTAATAGTTTTAAGTTTCAGACCACATCCCCCACGTTGTTTCAACTACACAATAACTGGTCTTTTTTTTTTTAAACAATGTTTTGGTTTAGCCACAGCCCAAGAAGGTGGGCTTCCCAGGTGGCTCAGTGGTAAATAATCCACCTGCCAATACAGGAGACACAGGTTTGATTTCTGGGTTAGGAAGATCCTCTGGAGAAGGAAATGGTGACCCACTCCAGTATTCTGGCCTGGGAAGTCCCATGGACAGAGGAGCCTAGTGGGCTACAGTCCATGGGGTTGCAAAAGAATTGGACATGACTTAGCAACTGAGCATGTACACATGCATAGCTCAGGAAGGTACCTTTATTTACTTTCTTATTTCATTCATCCTGGTGCTCCCAAGTGTGTATTTTCCAACCAGGACTTTGGCCTTTCTTCTCCTGATTTTGCCTTTGAGATGAAGCATTCATTAACAAGCCAATGGCACAAACATTGATTTCTGTTAAGAGATTGCATCCTTATTGATTATCCTGTTGTCTCTTGCAACATCATTGTGAACTGCTTGATCAAATAAACCTTGCTTCTATTTGGATGGTCCAAGGCATTAAGTATAAATAGGCTCTGAATTCCTCAAGCAGGGAAGATAAAGCTTTCTCTTACTGAAAGGGCACCCCTAGCATTAGTATTTTGATGAAATGAAAAAAAAAGTTGCCTGGAGGTGATACCAGGGATAAGCAGAGAGACGACTGACTTCAATGTAATTTGGGAAGTATTTTGAGGCATAACTTTTATTTGGTTGGGAAACTGCCAAGGACCTGGGTGCTTGCTGGCCTAAGACTGTCAGTCCCTTCCTTTGACTGAGGATCTAGCAGACTGCTGCATTTCTCTAGCTCCTGTGATCATCTGTCCATCTGGTGGGTTTTGCTTTAGCTGCTTCTTGCTTTGCCTGTGATGTCATGCTCACCCTCATAGGGGGCCACAGCTCCAGCAGTAGAGGGATAGGGCGTTTCCCCAGTGCTTTTCACTCATTCACTCACTCACTCATTCATTCATTCATTCATCTACTGCACAGCACGCTCGGCCAGGCATCAGGCACGTAGTGCAAAGACACCAAGGGCAAATAGGTTCCTTCCTGCACAGAACTCGCTGTCCAAGGGGAAGTGAGATGCCACCAGGGAGGCAACCACTCCTCTGAGCGTGCCAGGGAGAGGCAAACAGGCCACAGATGCTGTGAGAAAGGGGTCCAGATTTTAAAACCACTGCCTCTCAACCCTTGCTGTGCACAGAGATCCCTGGGGGTTCTGATTGGAATGCGGATTCTGACTCATACAGTCTGGGATGGGGCTCTAACAAGCTCCCAGACCACATTCACAGGAACCGGGTCCCATAGCTTGTCAGCAGGAGCCCTCACGTGGGCTGAAGGGCCCAGAGAAGACAGCATGAGAGTGTGATGTCCAGGCTGACGTTGTTGGGGAAAATGGGACTTGGGTGGGGATTGTTCATGTACAGGATGGTGGATGGAGAAGTCTTGGGACAGAAAATGACATGTACACAGAGACAAAAAGACAGGAGAAAAGATCCATGTTAGTGTCCATAGAGTAAGTTTCCTAGACTTGGGTGTGAAGCCATCCCAGGCCCCAGAGCCTTCTGTGAACCTCAAAAGAGAGCACTGACATGGAGCTTGTTTTCTTTGATTTTCTGCAGTTCAACACCAGTTCCTTCCTCATGGTGAATTCTCTTTTTTAGTAAGCTTGGGCAAAAGGATATTTTACGAAATTAGCATCAGGAAGCCAAGGTCAAGTTGCCCAGCAGCTTTTTCCTTACCATGGAGGGAAAATTAGGCTCTTCCTACATGTCTTTCTTTCCCGTGAGGCTCCTTTATTCTTCACACAAAACACTCACAACACTTCACTTCTGATGTTTCTGGTCATCAAAGGTGTGTGTGAAGGCTTCCCTCCACAATAACTGGGTGTCCCACAACCTACCTAGTCTGATACTGTTGATCTGGAGATAGTGTCAGGTCTCCAGGTTAGGCTCAGCCCCACAGGAAACCCATCCTCACCACACACACACACACACTCTCCAGATGTCAGTCGCAAGGCCAAGTTGTCCTTCTGACCAACTGGCTATAGATCGGAGGTGCCGACAGCCTCCCCGGATGTGATTAATCTGCAGGAGTGGCTCAGGGGACTCAGGGAAATACCCATGTTCACTAGTTCATGAAAGAACATGGAGAAGATTCGGATGAACACCCAGATGGGAGAGGTGCACAGGGACGGTGCAGGATAGGGCCGAGCTCTCATGATTTGGAGAGCACCACCCTCTCAGCACCACCACGTGCCCACCCACCCCAGACACTCTTGAAACCTGTACTTATGGGGTTTTATGGAGGTTTCATCATGTAGGCATCTTCTACCTTTAACTCCATTTCTTAACCCTTGTCCTTTCTTGAGAGAATGGAGGTGGGGCTGAAACTTCCAAGCTTCTAATCACAGTTGGGTCTTCCTGGGGACCAGCCTTCATCCAGGAGCCCACCCAGAGTCACCTCATTGGAAGAAAAGACACCCCATCACCCAGGGATTCCAAGGGTTTCATGAGTCCTCTGTCAGGAACTGGCAAGGGTGGGGAAAGGGACAGAGACAAGTAACTATTTCCCATGATCTCACGGTCATATTCCAGGAGTCAGGGAGCTGGGGTCAGGGATTCCTAGTGGGATGACATGCAGAGGGCAGCGGGCTTATGACTGTCCTGCTTTGAGTTCATATCATCGCCTCAGGCTTCACTCTGGCTCTTCCTTCCTTGACCAAGAGCATCAACCCCAGCAGTGCAAGCTTACTGTGATTGAACTCAGCTCATTTCATTCTTAACGTATCACTCTTTGGATTTTGTTAAGTGAATTTCCAGTTGACAGTAGTCTGGATGGCACCATCAGCACTTTATTTTATTTGTGAACCTAAATTGCCAGTAAGCATATTGCTGTCCGTTTATTATTAATCATGGGCTTGTTTCATTCCCTGAATATACTGTTGAGCTCCTAGTAGGCTAGAATCCCATTTTAAATCTTTTTAGTTCACTTGTTGGACACAAATAACGAGGCTTAAGCAATTAATTGACCCACAGTGACAATGTGTACATTCCAGTTAGTAGAATCCATACAGAGAGCAGAAACTCAGCAAATAAATTATATAGCTCAGTTGCTATAACATCCACAAGGAGAAGAGCTCGAGGCAAATAGAATGAAAATGTTTTAGGCTTTTAAAAATTCCATTCCTACTGCACTGCCAAAATGTAATAGGAATTAAATAGCTGAGGTGAGTTTTCATTTTTCGTAGACATTTTATCCGCATCCTGATGCCTTTATTACCTCATGTCTGAGTATGTAACAGTTTTAATTTTAGCGATGATGACAGCTTTTACAATGGCTGCAGGTTCCAGATTAAACACTGAAAATTCATTTGAGTTTTGCTATTGAAATGTGTTCAACCAAATGAGGTATACCTTTGAATGTGTGAGAGATGTAGGAGCAGCGATTTGTCATCATGGCTTCTCTTGGTTGTCATATTGCCCCACTTAAAGGTACACCGTAGATATCAAATTCAGAAGCAAACAGTGTGGAACGCAGGGCGCCGACAGTGAGGTAGGGGGGGGTGCTTTTTCTGGAATGGAGTCAGGAAGCTGTGAGCTGAGGGCGTCAGTGTGCTGAGTGAAGAGGTGGTTGCAGCGAATAGCTGTGCTGGCATTTTCCTGAGACATTGTTTTTGGAGACACATGGAAATCTAGTTTAATAATTTACTTGCCTTTGGGTGATGTCTGTGCCTTTTAAATACCCTTTATCATATTAAATGGTTCAGCTTTGAAACAATTAACTTTTCACCAGCCTCTACTTAACAACACGTGATTGGGAATGTGAGTGCATTCCATGCTCACGTCAAAGTCGGGAGAGGTTATTTTCCTCTGTTCCACCGGTGAGGACAGGGAGGTAAGGCGATTTGTAGAATTTACTCAAGGCGGCAAACAGGTGCATGGGTGGAACTGGATTCCCGGGCTTTTGACACATTTTCTAGAAACTTGAAGAACTTGCCCTTGTGCCTGACTCATCCCTGTGTTGGTGTGGACGCAGAGAACCGAGGTCTCCCATCCTCCGAGGCTCAATGTGGAGCATCCGAGGGGCATCTGTGACTGTCTGGTGAGCTCAGCACTGCCGGCCCTTCCAGAGGGAGAGTGGGGGAGAACCACAGGGCACTGAATTGTGCTCTGACCCCTGAGCCCTCCCACCAGACAGACCATCCCCAGGGTGGACATCTCTCCACTCAGAGATGCAGCATGATTGATTTCACAGCCATCTGGACTGTCTTTCAACACATCCTGATGGAGACAGACCAACTCCTCAACAACCCAGGTTGTGCTCAAGCATTACCACCCAGGCACGTGCGTCGATCAGCACTTCTGAGACCCACCCTTTTTCAGGGTCTGTTCCAAACAGCTGGGTGCAGACAGAGCTCTCACCCTCTAGGAGCAGAGAACAAAGAGGGGCAGTGCAGCCCACATGTGTGACGCTGGCACCTTGTTCCATCAGCTCCCAAACAGACACCATACTACAAATCAGGAAGTGTAACAGAACAGTCTCGTGTTGGGGTTAATTTTCATGAATTAATAAAATAAAGAAAAGGAGCAATTAGTGAAAAGTACTAAAAAGGACCCAAACTCAAAGCTGCTGAAATGACGGCCACATAGAGCACTTCCACGTCTTCAAAGAACATTAGCACTAATGCTCAATCAATTCTCATTGCATCCACACGAGGGAGGTTTTATAAAGATGCAAAGCAGAGACCTTGAGCCATATGCCCAAGGCTGCCCGGGGCATCTTGCTCTGAGTCTCAGTGTCTCTAAATCCCAGGCATAAGTGTGCGGCGTGACCCTCTGGGGAGTGGGAGAAGACCAAAGTCCATAAAATGTGATTACAACATGATACCTGAGGTTTCAGATATTCGTCATAAACTTGGAAATAAAATCCATCACTCATAAAGAGGGGTTATTGCAGTAAGCCTGACAGTGATCTGTTTGCCTCAGCTGATACTATAAAGTGTGCCTTTGACACCCAGGGTTTTTAACAGCTTGTGAAATATAGTAACCTTCCTCTGGAAAACAGAAAGAGTGTGATTGTTTATACACGTGGAAGTTTACATCCCAAAGCAAGAAGACACTCCTCTTACTAAGGATTTCAGACTCAGGTGGGTCTCCTTGACAGCATCCAGGACTCGCAGGCAATCTGTTAGGGGCATTGAGGGTAGCGAGGGTGAGCAGTCTCTATCGATGGATTTGTGAGACAGAAAAGGGTGGCAACCTCATAACCCAGAGAGACCATGAAGGACAGAAGGAGATTGAAGTGAGGCAGTGTGTTAGGAGGAGAATAGCAGAGGGGTCTTCAAGGATCACTGGGAAAGCCCACCCATACCCGCTGTGTGCTCCACAACCCCAGCACATCGCAAGAGTGCGTAAGGGGCCTGTCACCTTCCTGTCCTCGGCAAGAATGGGAACTCGAAAGCCTCAGGTTTCAGGATCTGAAGTCTCCTGCTGCTGTGCTAGCCACATCACTGCTGAGTTTCTAAACAAGAGGGTCCAACAAGACCACCTGAGTGGATACCTCTCCTCCCTCCTTTGCACCGGGATGGCTGGAGGGCGGCTGTCGTGATGAGGCAGTCATAAGGGTTCTGCCTCACCTGCCCTGCCCTGAACATCCCACCCTCTACACTGGTGCAGCGCATCTCCATAGACACTGCTTCTCCTGGGCCTGGGGGAGAAAGGCACAGTGCCCCGGGCCAGAACTCTGCCTCCTTGGGTAGAAAACATGTTTCAGTTTTGTCCTTGCCCCTTCAGGCTGCAATGACCAACCACCATGACCGGATGGCATATCAACAACAGATGTTTACTTCTCAGATCAAGGGTCCAGTAGACTCAGTGTCTGCCCATGATCTGCTTCCTGGTTCATAGACAGTATCTTCTCTCTGTGTCCTCACCTGGAGGGAGGGGCTGGAGCTCTCTGGGGCCTCCTTTACAAGGATACTAATCCCATGCTGGGGGCTCCAACCTCATCACCCCCCCCTCAAAGGCTCCCCATCTGACACCATCACATTGGGGGTTAGATTTCACCATGAACTTTTGGGGATGTGAACATTCAGGAAAGCTATGATAAACCTAGACAACGTTTTAAAATGGAGAGACATCACTTTGCTGACAAATATGTGTGTAGTCAGAGCTATGGTATTTCGAGTAGTCAGGTACAGATGTGAGAGTTGAACCTAAAGAAGGCTGAGCACCCAAGAATTGATGCTTTTGAACTGTGGTGCTGGAGAAGACTCTTGAGAGTCCCTTGGACTTCAAGGAGATCCAACAAGTCCATCCTAAAGGAAATCAGTCCTGAATATTCATTGGAAGGACTGATGCTGAAGCTGAAGCTCCAATACTTTGGCCACTTGATGTGAAGAAATGACTCATTGGAAAAGACCCTGATTCTGGGAAAGATTGAATGCAAGAAGAGAAGAGGGTAACAGAGGATGAGATGGTTGGATGGTGTCATCAACTCAATGAACATGACTTTGAGCAAACTCTGGTAGATAGTGGAGGACAGGGAAGCCTGGCGACCTTCAGCCTATAGAGTCATAAAGAGCCTGACATGACAAAGTGACTAAATGACAACATTCAGGAAACCCAGGGTTCCCATGGGTCCTGTCGATGCCCTGGATAATAGCTAGGTCAAAAGTCATCATTCAGGCCCTTAACAGATGTGGGTGGACCACACCTGCTAGATTCAGTGAGGAGGTGGGAACGATTCTGAGAATTTCACAGGACAGGCTTAACAGAGCCTCAGAATGCGACAAAAATGCACATCAAAATCAAATGAGAGAGAGAGTGGAGAGCAGCATTTGCACACACATTTTAAAAACAAAATGAGTTTAATGCCTGGACATAACTTGGTTGAGACTTTAACTGGCAGCAAACTCCACTCTGTTCATGATGATCAGGGTTCTGAAGGAAGGCGTGTACTGTACTGGGAACAGCTAGGTCAGCAGTCGAGAAGCCACGCTTCAAGCCAGGCCCTTTGCTGGAAGCTGGGATGTTAAGCTGCTCATGGTAGAGGGAGCGAATGCAGGAGAGGCAACAGCCCGGAAGCTCAGGAGAGATCAGGGGAACCACATGACCTCCCACCACCCCTGTCCAGACCCCGGGCCCTGTCTCCAGCTCTGCCTCTGCACTTGAACCCCAGCCCTGCTGTCTGGGAGCTTGTATTCTAACACTCCCTGCACATGTTGAATTGCACAGTTGGAACACAAGGCATCCAGGGCAACAGGGTGAGACCCGGCTCTCAAACAAGGCATCGGTGACGCCTGAAGAAGCTGGGAAATGCATCAAACATGAGCCGTTTTCCACAGGCTAAGTGGTTGAGGACGCACAGCAATTACAGTAAATCTGCGGCTTTGCCCTGACGTGCAATCGGTGAAGTCTGACCTCTTATTGGGACTGTAGCTTTCCCCTGGCCACATTCTCGACGAGGCCACCAGAGAGTTGTTTTAAAACGTGAGCCAGAGTAGGCCTCTTCCCAAGTATACTTCCCTCATGGTTTCACACTCAGGAAGAATAAAATCCAAACTCCTTTCCACGGCCCAAGGCACCCAACAGAATCAGGCTCCCGCGTGCCTCTCTGATTTCTCCTCTTTTTCTGCTGTCATATTTTGAGAGGGCATCAAGCTTATTCCCACCTTTGGACCTTGCGGTATTTTTTCCTTTGCATTGGCTGATATTTCAGCATATTTTCAAGTGTCTGGTTTTGTTCCTAGCACTCAGAATTTGCTCTGTGAGTGTGTGAGTTTGCTCATCAAGAGTGCTGAGTGCAAACACGCTGGAAAGATGCTGGAGTCAAAAGGCCAGAGGTCACAGGGACTTGAATTTAGAGGTTGCCTCAAAGGGAAGCTGTGAGCGAGACGATCTCCCATCACCATGTATACCTCCAGCACCATCTCCATCTCCTCCTATCCTCGGTTAAGGATTCGGTGTGTGCCTGGTCCCCAGAAGGCTGCCTTTTGTGTTCCCCTATGACAGTCAGTTAACTTAATGATCCTTACTAAGACTCATAGGGTCACATGTGTGTATGCTCAGACACATACACAGAAAGGGAACTTCTTCCAGTTGTCAGGAGCATTCCAGTCCTTGGGAACACAGCGAGAACACAGCTCTCACCGGCCATGGAATCTGCCTGATCTTGAACTTCCAGCCTCTCGAACTGGGAGGAACCCATGTCTGTTGTTTGAAAGGCACCCAGTGGATGGTACTTTTTCACTGCAGCCCGAACAGCCCAAGACACAGCTTTTATTTGTATCAAAAGCACTAAGCCCGGCTTCTGTACCCAGCACGGTGGGCATGGCTGTGACAAGGACAGACGGACAGAGCTGCACAGACGTACTGTGTGCCAAGCAGGACGGGGCATCCACAGCAGCTTGGGTGCAGGGCCAGTTGGAGGCTTTCCATGGATGCTCTTGACATCCTCCTGGGGCAATTTGGAACCTGCTGACAGCGCTGAGGCTTCCAGCCCAGGCATCCGAACACAGCAGCGGACAGCAGATGATGGAGGCAGAGGGGACAACATGCCTTTCTTGGAAGTCAGAGCCAAGTGTTAACTGAATGACTTTATAGCAGCCAGGGCGCTTCAAGCACTCATATACGCACCGTCATCTTCCTCTGATGATGCAGAATGTGGATGCCTCTATGAATGTGGATGCTGTAGAATGTTGTGACATGCCTCGTGCGATCGAGGGCGGGGAATCTGTGGTCCATAAAGGTGCCAAGGGTTTGGCCCTTCGTGAAGTGATTCATCTCTGTGTGTCCCCCTGTTTTATAGAACAAATTCAGTCCACCTGGCTTGAGTAAGTGAGCACAAAACAAAGCCACACAGTCATTTCCTAAAAACTTTCCCCTCTGGAAATTTGTCAGATTAGCTCTGCATGATGACTTCTGTTAGTCACAGCTCTTGACTTCTCCGGTGGACTCATTGTTAAATGCCTCCTACTTCACAGGAATTGGGTAGCTAGGTATTGTTTTCCTGTTCCTTTTTCTCCTGGTTGTTTCTACTCCCGTGGATATTTGCAGGTGGATACTTGCTGCCATAAAAAAGAGCACTGCACTAGTGCAAGAAAGTATTTGTGCCATTTCTGAATTTAGCTAACTGCAGGGCAGTAAAGAAGCAATTTGACTCTTCTGACTGTAATTCCTTCAACTCTGAAATAGAAAGTGAAATAAGATTATTTCTAATTTCACTTGCAGCTTTGACATTCTGGTTTTTTAAAACTCTGCCTGTATGTCTAGCACTTTACTATTTTAAAATTTCAATCATGATCATATTTTTCCTCTTTCCCAACTCATCCTCACTCACCTTAAGTCAGATGAGCTGAAACACGGGCACATCCTCCTCCAGTAACTGAGAAGAGTTAACCAAACATGGGAGCCTTAGCCTGTGCTTCTGGGGACACTCTCCATCCTGTTCAATGTTCTATATTGTTTGTCTAATTGCGCTGATGTAATAGACCTGTCATCCTAGAATCAACTTAAGCCTGGCAGGACCTACTTTATATTTCAGCCTCTTATCTTTTGTGGTGAACTAAGAGCACACTCATTATGACACATTGGCTTCCTGGCCCTCCTGTCCCAAGAACGGAACAAGTCGGTTACAGCCATTTCCAAAGGAAGAGCCACCACAGATGGGGCTGGTTTTGCTACACTGAAATGCTCACAGGCATGTTTTCACAACATTTGTTGCATGTTGTAAAATAAATAAATAGCAAATAGTTATTTATTTTAATAAAAGTTCAGGATATGAAGTACTTTGAAGGTGGCATAGATAACAGAACATTTCATACAGGGCAGCACGGAGCTTTGTCTTCCCCGGTGGCGCAGTGGAAAAGAATCTGCCTACCAATGCAGGAGCCTCAAGTGATGTGGGTTCGATCCCTTGGTTGGGAAGATCCCCTGGAGGAGGGCATGGTACCCTTGGTATGGGTACCCTGGGCATGGTACTCCAGTACATTTGCCTGGAGAATCCCATGGACAGAGGAGCCTAATGGGCTACAATCCACGTGGGTGCAAAGAGGTGGACACAATCGAGTGACTGAGCATGCATGCAGCTCAGAGTTTTAATGTCACTATTATGAAAATAATGCACTTACCAGAAATGAATCACTGTGGAGACATCCTTGGTGAAATATAAAGCTTTTTCTCATTCACCAGATGTCAGTGTTTTCATCCTTTAAGAGACTGCTCAATGCTCATTGTGTTAGGCACCGTGTAGCCCATGAGTCAAAGCCTGTGTGTGATAGATGACATGCGGCCAACCAAGTGTCAAACCATCAGTAACAACTATTATCTGTGTAACTGGATTCTGTGAATTTGCCTAGAAGCCCTCCGTTCATTAAAAAAAAAAAAAAAAATTGACTTATTTCTTCAGTACCTCTTGAGTCGCCTTGCTCAACTTTCATTTAAAATTCTGGATTCCAGCTGGAGGACACTCAAGGAAATGAGCCTTCGGGATGAATACAATTGAAATATGAAGAGACTAAATTATGCTACAAATTGCTGAATATTACCAGGCTGTCTGACTGTGCAAAAAATTATGACACGGAGAAGTAAAGCAGATTCCCAAAAGATAGCATAAGCACGCTTTCCTCGAATTTGCATCACTCCTTGTACTTCAAATGCCCACAATTTAGACCTTGAGAGCTTTACATTATCTTGATACAAAGTTATGAGGTTTGGGCCCTAATTTAGGATCAGTTTATACTGCATTGAGAAAATATGATTTTCCTAGATGTGACTATTACTGAAATAATGCATCGAGGTATCATTATAATCAGAGGCTCTCATTCTGAATGGGAGGACTCCTTGACACATGGAACCTATGGATTTTTCTGTTAGGAATATTAAAGAGGTCTCTTCAAATTTTTGCTTAGAACACAGAGGCAATACTTCTTCAGAGAGTATGGGGAGGGCCGGGAGGGTATTTTCAGAAGGGGAAGGGTCTGGGTGTGTTTTGAAGCAATAGGGTGGGTTTGCCAGGTGATCAGGGGTACGGAGGGGAAGGCAGCTGGTCCAGAGGAGAGCGGGCAGGTTGGGTGAGGGCATAAGAGCAGAAGCAGCAGACCCCAAGCCTTCTGTGCCTTTTACACAGACAATGATAAATCCTGGGGATGTGACAAGCTGAAGGGACTTGGTTGAGGTGTAGTAAATTGTGGCACAGGGACTGGGAGACGTGGGGTGGGGGGCGATGAGTGGAGGTTGAGGTTATTTTAGTAGGTCGCCAGATCCATTCTGGCAGAAGGAAGAAGTTTCAGCTCTTCCTGGTCCAGGGAGGACACCCTTCTCCAGGAACATTTCATGAATCACTTTTCAGCAGAAAGTGGGAGTCAGAGAACCCTTCCTGCATCTGCTGAGTCGCAAATGCCTTCAAAGCAAAATACTCAATCTGCCAATTCTACATTATTTGGGGGATTTACACCCACTGTCAGTTTATACCTGCTCAAAGCCTGGGGGCAGTGAAGGACATAGCTCAGGAGCCTTGGCCTGTTTTGGGAAGAAGAACTGCCCTCCAGGGCTCAGGGGAGGAGAGTCCAGGGCAGCTGAACTGCTCTTCAAGAGATCATGCTGATAGCTGGGAGGTTTAAGAAGCGGTGATATGACCCTGAAAAGATCCCATAAAGATCCAACGGAATAAAGACCCGGGTAGGTTTTATTAACTACTGCACATCAGACAGTTTTAAAAAGCATGTAATGCATTTGCCTTGAATTGGCAGAAGGAGACTGACTCCATGATGGATGTCACACTAGGTAACGAGAGAGTACTCCCCAAAGTCACATTAGTTTTGGTTTTTTGGTCAAAAGATGATGTAACAGTGTCTTGAGAGAGCCACAGATGTTTGCAGAATGTAGCGCAGGTCAGATGAGCTCATGGTTCTGAGGGAGGAATATTCCTGCTCAGTCTGTGTTTTGTCATCTGATGATAGAGGCCAGAATCTAAGAGGCTGCAACAGAAACAAGCAAGCAAGCAAACGAGGACAATAGAAACCTGAAGACTGAATGGTCAGGCGTGCTCAGACATGTAGAGGTTGGGGCCATGGGCTGCAGGATGCTGTCTTAGCTGGGGTCACTGCCGCATAGGATGCCAACTCTTCACGAGAAAGAGGATGCTGGGGTTTACAGACAAGGCCAGAGTGAGAGGGCCAGTGGATGACTGAAGAAGAGGAGACAGGTGGGGGATTCTTGTTAAACCAGCTCAGCAAGATTCTCCCTGAAGGCAGGCCAGAGGGACCAGGCATCCAGGGTGGAGGATGAGGAATTTGATCAGATATGGAAGGTCACGTGACCACATGTCAGGGGTGGAGGGATTCTTGACAAAGTGACTTAGCAGAATTCTTGCTGAAACTGGACAGTGCAGGCCCAGCAAGGATGGGGCCAAGTTGAGGCCTAGCTGGGAAGAGACCCAGTGACACTGATTTCCTTCTCCTTTGGTCAAGGAGGGCGTCTGTGTCAGGCCTGAACCTGGGAAGAAAACCTTACCTGGAGGACCCAGGCTGCAGCAAGATCCCCTGAACTTGAGTCCCTGATATTCATATGGGGCCAAGGGGCTCCCCACCCAAGGAACTTGCCAGGTGACCCTCAACTGCTTTACAGACACACTTTTTTTTTTTTTTTTTTCTGAATTCTAATCTTTTACCTAGAGTAGATTTTGGACAATCTGAGTAGATTTCTCTTTCCTGTGAGCCTCCCTCTTCCTCCCCCATGCTTGTGCCTGAATTAAGACTTCAGGCTCTTGCCTCTGTTATCTGAGCAAAAAGTCTTAGCCAATTTTAAAAGGCTATAACCTTTTAATCACCATCTCTGCTCTTTTCTGCTCACTTTCTAATTTCTCATCTGCTCTCCCTGGAAACCTGATGCTTGATTTGAACACGATCCAGTCCTCTTTCCTTCTGAAGACAGCTGCTGAACGAATGCTTTGAATTTAAGTTCTGCCCTTAGCATACATTCTCCTGCTTTTTAAAAAATTTTCTTTTTTAGAAAGCAGCATATACAATGTATCCTGCTGTGGACTAACTTGTTTTTGTTTTTTTTTCCCCTTTAATCCTTTGAATTGCAGCCGAAAATTGCTTCCAAGTGAGAAAATTCCAAAGTAGGTGCATTTAAAAATAATAGTTTTTAAATATGCCTGATGCAGACAAGGCACTGATAACCACGCCCCCCCACCCCCCCCAAAAAAAAACCAAAAAAACAAAAAAACGTCAGGAGAAAACTCCCTCTGGTTTAAATCTCTTGGTGACTAAAGCAAGTTTCCTGAAAGGGATTCTTTTGCTATTGCTGTTTAATTGAAGTAAAATTGCTTTACAATGTTGTGTTAGTTTCTGCTGTACAACAACATGAATCAGCTACACGAATCCAGAAAAACGGCACTGATGAACCTAGAAGGAGGACAGGAATGGAGACTCAGACGTGGAGAACTGACTTGTGGACACGGCGGGGGAAGGAGAGGGTGGGACAGACAGAGACAGCAGCATTGGCATGTCCTCACTACCGTGCATTCAACAGCTAGCTAGCAGGCAGCCGCTAGACAGTACAGGGGGCTCAGCTCAGTGCTCCGAAAGGGTTGTTAAAGCACATCGTATGCAACCTCAGGGCCCTGGATAAGCCAGGCTGGAGAAGGCAGAAAGGGACTTTTGGTCTCTCCCCGTCCATGTGCTGAGTGGTTTGCACACTAAACCTCATCAATCTTGCTGACCATTCTGGAAGAGTCCCATTTTACAGAAGAGAAAATGGAGGCTATGAAATCTGACCAAGGTGCTCAGAGTCACCCGGCAAATGGAGAGAGCGGTTCTGGAGGGCAGGTGCCAGGGCTGTGTGCTCTGGCTCCTAGGGGATGTGGGGTTATCAACAGGATTCTGGAAACTGGAGTTTCGAGAAACGGTGGGTCCCAGCCATCACCCAAGTTAAAAGGTTTTCAAACTATGAACACAGAACCCTGAGGCCTCGGTTCACAGATGGAAACGGGTATGCACAGATTCATGTGGAAACGACTCACTTTGCTCCAAACTCACACTTTCCAGGGGAGGAAACAAGTCAGAAAGGCTCCTGGGATTGCTTCCAGTCACATAGCCACCTGGCTTGAAAGGAGATTTTTACTCGCATACTCTCGCCACCACACGAAGACAGTACTGCTGCTGCTGCTAAGTCGCTTCAGTCGTGTCCGACCCTGTGCGACCCCATAGACGGCAGCCCACAAGGTTCCCCCATCCCTGGGATTCTCCAGGCAAGAACACTGGAGTGGGTTGCCATTTCCTTCTCCAATGCATGAAAGTGGAAAGTAAAAGTGAAGCCGCTCAGTCATGTCCAACTCTTAGCGACCCCATGGACTGCAGCCTACCAGGCTCCTCCATCCATGGGACTTTCCAGGCAAGAGTACTGGAGTGGGATGCCATTGCCTTCTCCACGAAGACAGTACAAAACTCATTAAAAATATGTTTCAGCTCAGTTTGGTTTCCATTAGCTACTCTTTCAGATTTCTGAGCTTCTACTAAAAAAAAGAAAGAAAGAAAAGCTTTTCTCCATTAGCAAAGTCCCTGGAGGCCACCACTGATGCTGTGAAATAAAACGGTGTCCCTCGGTCTCCGGGCCTCTCAGCTGAACATCTGACGGGCCCTACCCAGAGGGCACCAGCTGGTCTTCTGATGCCACAGGAAGTACTCAGCACTGCCAGGCATGAGGTCACAGTAGCCCGCAGGTGGAAATAACCATCCCAAGTTCACCAAGGAAAAAATTGGAACCCAATGCAAAGTAAAATGCTGTACCGACCTATTTAGAGAAAACACAGTGTCTTAAGGACTTTGAGTGAAATTCAAGGAGTGGAGGAGAGCAACTGGGGAGAGAAGAACTCCCAGATATTCAGAGAGCCAGTTTTGGATGAGAATTTTAGGATGAAATCAATACCTCTAATTGGCCCCGGGTGTTTAATAGGAAGCCAGGGGTGTCTTACAGAGCATAGATGAGGAGAGCTATGAGTTCCATAAGAGAAATGTTTTGCTTCCAGGGTTCAACTGCAGAAAGCACCGCTGCAGGTGTGTGCCTGGCTGAGGGATTGCTGCTGTGCGTCTTGGGGCTTCCCCTTCAGCTGTCCACATGGGGCTTTTCCTCCTCTTACATGCATGCTCAGTAGCTCAGTTGTGTCCAACTCTTTGCGACACCATGGACTGCAGCATGCCAGGCCTCCCTGTCTATCACCATCTCCCAGAGTTTGCAAAAATTCATGTCCATCGAGTCAGTGATGCCATCCAACCATCTCATTCTCTGTCATTCCCTTCTCTTCCTGCCTTCAATCTTTCCTAGCATCAGGGTGTTTTCCAAGGAGTCAGTTCTTCACATCAGGCGGCCAAAGTATTGGAGTTTCAGCTTCAGCATCAGTCCTTCAAATTGTCACGCGAGTGTATGTTCCTCGGTTCTTTGTCTCGTCACAACAAAGATTTGGAGCAACAGACATTAAAGCCCTCGGCACATCACAGCTCTCAGGTCTTGGACAAACCGTGTTACAGCTCTTAGGCAAATCAGTGTTACAGCTCTATTTTATTTAGAAGATAGCAAGAGGGAGAGAGGCAGAGAAAGGGAGAGAGAGAGAGAAAGAGAGAGAGAGAGAGAAAGAAAAGAGCGCACGCTTGCACGTGGGAGAGAGAGTCCGTGAGAAAGCGCTTTGGCTCCTCCTTTTATATGTTTTTTCCTCCACCTGGGCCTGCCCTATGCAAATTGGGCTTAGCCAGGAGTGCTGTTTGTTCTGTTTGTTCTGCCTGAAGTCTTCACTCTGGTCCTCGGACCTTCCTTGTCTTTTAGCCACCGCCATTTTGGACTCCTTTTCCCTATTCTACCTCCTAACAAAATGAACATTCAGGACTGATTTCCTTTAGGATGGACAGATTGGATCTCCTTACAGTCCAAGGGACTCTCAAGAGTCTTCTCCAACACCAAAGTTCAAACGCATCAATTCTTCAGCACTCAGCTTTCTTTATAGTCCAACTCTCACATCCATACATGACTACTGGAAAAACCATAGCGTTGACTAGACAGACCTTTGTTAGCAAAATAATGTCTCTGCTTTTTAACATGCTGTCTAGGTTGATCATAGTTTTTCTTCCAAGGAGCAAGTGTCTTTTAATTTCATGGCTACAGTCATCATCTGCAGTGATTTTGGAGCCCAAGACAATGTCACTGTTTCCATTGTTTCCCCATCTATTTGCCATGAAGTGATGGGACCGGATACCGTGATCAGGACATGCCTTTGCTCTTATCTGACTTTATCTTTGCCCTTATCTGACTTTATCTCAGACTGACCTTGGAAATTGGCTCCTCTGGAAATGTTTAATGAGTTACTCCTCCCAAAGTTATATGCATTCTCATAACAACTTTTCCCCAAACCATAAATCCTTTCAGACCTGCAAAGGAATAAGCTCATGATGCTGGAGCTTCCTAGTGAGACTATCTTTGAAGGAAGAGAAAAAGATCTTGGGACCAGGTAGCTTCCACAGGGCCTCCTCTCAAGTCAACATCTTGCCCTGAGAAGCCCCATGTCCACTTGTCTCATGCAGTCCTGCGGGCACCCACCAAGAATGTCCTGCTACCAGCTGCTGGGGCCCCATGTGCACTGCCCAGGGGTCAGTGCGAGTACAGCCCTGCTCTGCCCATAGAACTGATGCCCAAGGACAGCTTCTGTGAGCACACTTTTAGGGAGCAAGGCTCCCACCCCACGTGGGGAAAACAGCCAAGACCTGCAGTCACCAGCAACAGCAGTACTTCCCCATCAGTCCCTAAGGGGCGCCGTGTGTGTGCGTGTGTGTGTGTGTGTGTGCGTGTGCGTGTGTGTGTGTGTGTGTGTTCCGTGCTGGCCGTGGCCCTGAGCCAGCCGCACCACGTGTGGAGCATCCAGCACACATCAACCCTGCAAACATGCTGATCTGATGCATTGATTGCTTTGAGTTAAAGGTTCTTGAAAAACAGCAGGTGCAAGTGGAGCCTTCTGACCGTCCTCCTTCCTCCTGAAAGTAGAAGCTGAAACTGCCATGTGAGTGGGTCCCCCCTGTGCACAAGGGAGGCACCCCAGAGAGACAGCCAGCTTGGAAAAGTAAGCCCAGCTTCTTAGTGACGAAGCCACCCAGGATCCACCTCCCTGACCCAAACCCAGTGGCCTTATTGGGTTTTCACAATGCCCTGTTCTGTGTCCAGCCTGGTCTACAAGTGTTCAGCTCTGATTGTGTCTTTGGGTCTTCACTTCCTTGTGAACCCCTGTATCATGTAACATATACTAAATAATATTAAATAAATGTGAAGGTCTTTCTCTTGTTCATCTGTGTATTGTTAGGAAGCCCCATCTAAGGACCTAGAAGGAGGTCTTCCCCTCCAAATGACCCTGGCCTTCAGCTCTGCCCCACTGCACCACCTGTCCCTGGCATTGTGCACCATCTCTGAGGGGAGAAGAGAGACGGTTTCAGCATCCTGGCCCAAGTAGGACTTCTGCAACAGGGAGCAGCTCAGGGTCTGGGCTCAGTCTGACGCCCTGCAGCCCCCTCGCCCTCCCCCCATTTGCTGGGATAGCCTCTGTAGCCCTTACTGCTCCCCCATGCCACATGTCCACAGCTGTTCCATCGAACTTCCAGAACACATCCACGGTCTGCCCACTTCTCCCACCTCTGCCGCCACTGCTCTGGTCCAGGCCACCTCTGTGTCTCGTCAGGATGACTGTGCGGCCCCTCAGCTGAGCTCTAGTGATACCCCCGGCCCCCACTGTTTAAGCAGTGAGGTCAGATCACACCAGTTCTCCACTGGAAATGCCACCCTCCCAACATCCCGGCTGCAGGTCCCCTGCTGTCCCGAGACAGCATCTCCACCAGCATCTCCCAGTCTCCCGCCCTTTGCACTTGCTCGTCTGTCTGTCTACCTGGAGAGTTTCCCCCTGAGATTCACTCTGTTCTGAACTTTGGGAAACATAATTTCCTCCTTGGGTCCTTCTCCTCCTCACCCACAGCTGGCAGGAGCCGCCAGCAGTCTCTGCCCTCCTCCTCCTCCTGTTCTTCCCTGTGGCGTTAACCTTCATCCAACACATGCCACTCAGCGACATCATTTCCAACTTCATGAACCAAGATGGAAACCCTAGAAAGGCAAGGTTGTCTGAGTGCCTTGCATTGCATTATCCCCACTGCCCAGGAAGACAAGTCAACATTTAAGTATTTATCAACCGACTGGTTGACTGGAGGGGCCAAACAGAGCCTAGCTCTCTCCCGTCTCCCTGTGGGCCAACCCCCTAGCGTCTGACTGTGTCCCCAGGGCTCCCGCTGTGAGAAGCCACCAGTGGATGCAGCCTGGTCCTGTGCCCTTGAGGAGCCTGCCTGCTTCATCCACCCAAGGACCCCATGCCTGCCGTGGCCATCTGTGATTGAGAGCAGCCATCGGGAATGCTTCATCTTCCATGGAAGTGATTCTATCAAAATAAATCTCCATCATTATCAGAAAAAGACATTAGGAGGAGGACATTCTGTTTCCTGAATTACCCAGGATTAGATTAACAAAGTTCATTTATTATTAAACTAAGCTACTATAACCAGGACCAGGTTACGCAGCACTAAATGATTCAAACAGACTGTTAACCCATGCATCCTCTAAAACACTCAAAATTAAAAACACAGTGAAACTCTTTTCAGGGAAATAAAAGAGGAGTATAAGAAGCCTGGTGTGCTGCAGTCCATGGGGTCATGAAGAGTCAGACCCGACTGAGTGACTGAACTGACTGACTGATAGCCGCCGTATGGACTTCCTCTATGGCTTTGTGGTAAAGGATCCACCTGGCAATGCAGGAGACACGAGTTCAATTTCTGGGTCAGGAAGATCATCTGGAGAAGAAAATGGCAACCCACTCCAGTATCCTTGCCTAGGAAATCCCATGGACAGAGAAGCCTGGAGGGCTACAGTCCATGGGGTCACAAAGAGTTGGACATGACTTAGCAACTGAGCATGCGCGCATATAGCTGCCATATGCTTAAATCCCTGGAATTAATTTATGACTTTTTAAAGTAAATGTCTTCCACATAAGGGCATAAATTAAGGCAAAATCTCAAAAATGCGGTTGTGTTCATCTTCCCTCCATGACAGGGCTTCTTCCCTCGTGGCTCAGCTGGTAAAGAATCCTCCTGCAATGCGGGAGACCTGGGTTCGATCCCTGGGTTGGGAAGATCCCTGGAAGAGGGCATGGTAACTCATTCCAGTATTCTTGCCTGGAGAAACCCCAAGGACAGAGGAACCTAGTGGACTGCAGTCCATGGGGTCACAAAGAGTCGAACAGCATCCTTGATGACCAAACATGCTGGAACTTGCCACAGGAAAGGGAACTGTTGATTATCCTCTCCTCCTGCCAGGCAAGACTGTAGATCCCCCCTTCAGTGCATGGGTGCCTATTATAGGCTGCAGTGCCATCAGCTGTAACACATAAAAATCAGCAGTGTGTTTCGTAAGGCCTGACCATCACAGGACAGTCAGGCATCCTTATATGGCTGAAGGAAGTCCTGTTGCTCTAAAGAGAGAGAAAGACTGTACATGGTTGGACTATAAGAGGAAACGGGCTTTGAGCGGTGACCCTACACAGTGACCACACACCCCAGCATGCTGGAGGCATCCCTGAGAAGATCCCACACGGAGAAGGCTGCCCCGACACAGAGCCTGGGCTTCACTGCAGGTGGGTGCCCACCCCCTGCCCTGCACTCTTCTGACTTCATGTGACTGAGGATCCCATCACCTACACAACCCCCACTAGCATAAACCAAACTTCCACAAGCAAAATCAAGATTTGGAAAGTGAAACTCAGTAAGCGGCCTCCAATGTGAACCACGGAAAGAAGCAAGTCTAACTTCTCAACTGACTCCAACCTTTAGAATCCTTGTTGCTCAATTGACCCCAACCTTTAGAAAAGACCCTGATGCTGGGACAGATTGAAGGCAGGGGGAGAAGGTGATGACAGAGGATGAGATTGTTGGATGGCATCACCGACTCAATGGGCATGAGTTTGAGCAAGCTCTGGGAGTTGACGATGGACAGGGAAGCCTGGCGTGCTGCAGTCCATTGGAGTCACAGAGTTGGACACGACTGAGCAACTGAACTTTAGGATTCCATAAAACACTTAATTTGGGGATGAGGTCTGTTTGTGTGTGTAGCCACACCCTTGAATTGAGACAAAATGGCACACACAGGATGGCAGCATGAACACTTCAGTCATAGCACTCCTGCAGAGGTAAAGTTGTCCCACACACTACTTGAATCCAAAAGAAGCTGACTCAATTCTGGGGTTACTGATCTTTAGAAATGTTTTAAAATATCTCCTTCATATCATTTATGATAGAATATTCCAGCATAGCTACCAGTTCAGTGGTGGACTGAGTCCTTAAGAGATTACACAAACCTGGAGCAGCTTTCAGGACATGTTCAGATAGATAGACAGATGATAAATAGGATGGACAGCTAAATAAATACATATGGAGGATGAATGAATGATTAGACAAATGGATTGAATAGATAAATAGGTAGATAGATGAAGATAGATGATTGATAGATAGATGATAGGTAGATAGACAGATAGAAAGATAGAAAACAGATAGATGATAAACAGATAGGATTGACATGTCGATACCTACGGAGGATGGATGGATGCATGGTTGGATGAGTGGATTGAATAGATAAGTAGTTAGATAGATGATAGATAGACAGACAGACAGGCATAGATGGACAGAAAGGTAAGTGGGCAGATAGGTAGAGGATAAGGAGAGACATTTACCTGGCAGACCTAGAAGTACACCAGAGCCCTGCCTGCACTCCCATCCTCTGTGTGACAATTCCCACCTCTCTTCGCACATATCCTGTGTGTATATTTGTAATTCTGTGCCAAATCCC
This sequence comes from Bos indicus, assembly GCF_029378745.1. NCBI lineage: Eukaryota > Metazoa > Chordata > Mammalia > Artiodactyla > Bovidae > Bos > Bos indicus. The sequence continues at coordinate 44,359,199 of NC_091772.1, read as the reverse complement.
CATCCTTCCCTTTCCCAGATCACTCTGCCCTACCACCAGGTCCTTAAACTTCACATTTTACAGCCTCTTTGTTCCTAAAGATCCTGTTCAAGACAAGTCTTTCTCTTCATCTGCAAGCAAAATTATGTATCTTTTTCCTGCTCCTTAATACTCTGCAAATATTTCTATCAAGGCAATGAGCATACATTATGTATTCACTTACAATTATAAATTAAATTTCATCTCTTTAGGAGATGTACTGAATGAAGCATGACATTAGGGTAACGATTTAATAGGTATGGTTCATGCTGTCTTTGATCATTTTGCACACACTCATTCCCGGGGTACCAGCATTAACCACACAACTTCCTCTACATGTTACATGGGAATGTTCTTGGAAAACCTCACATCTGTGCCTGTGTCTATGTATCTTGTTTTAAATTCATTAGTAACCATTCATTAAACACTCATTATATGGTGCTGCAGTTTGTATGTTTTTAGACAGAATAGCAAAGGTTATTTTATTCACTTTTTAAACTTTAAAAAGCCTGGCATAAAGTGAGTATCCCACGTGTTTGATATGTACTGCGGAAACCTGAAGATCATTTGAAGATCTGAGAACTCAGTTTGACCTAAGACAACCTGGGAGTTACTTGCTGCCCGTGAAATGTCCTCATTTGATAGAAAAGGCAATTTTCCATATCCCTGGAATGCTATTTGATAGTATCTTAAATCTTCCTGTCTCTGTCTCTGTATATATATATATATATATATAAAACCCATATATATATATTAAAAAGTCTCTAAAACATGAAAATGTAATAGCCTTCCATGTCATTTGATAATAGAGGTGTATAGAGGGGATTCTATGAGACTTAATCACACTAGCTGCATATTTCAAGTATCTGGTAACAAAAGTGAACAGAGACCTTGCTCTCGTGCCACCTGTATGTCAGGCTGAAATTCCTCAAAAGCTAACAAACGGGTTATTTGGCTATCTATGTTAAAGCACGTGAGTGATGGTCAGATGGCATTTTGCCCAAAGGTATGTTTCAAGAAGAAAACTCCTTGGGAAAGTTCTAAACAAGGCACAGTATTCAAGGATCTGGGCAATCAGACCCTCCTTCCCAGCCTTGTGGATGGTCCTGCAAGGAGAGGGGTGCCCACCAGCCCAGGCCCCCACCCTCTTCAGGAACATGGTACCTACACCCTTTCACATGGGGACATGAAGGGTGGGGAGCTGTCACCTCCTGGCTGTGCATTGTTCCTCCTGGGTCTGCCTGACGTGTCGGCTCCATTCGCTCCTAGAGAAGGCACCTGTCAAGTGTCAGCTGCAAGCTCCCCAGGGTTCGTCTTCAAGTTAAAGTTTGGGAGAGGTGAAAAGAGAGAATTTCCGAGACAGAGCAACTCGGCCCAAGTTTTGAGACAGGTATTTGGCCTGTAAGGTCCGCACAGCTGAGTGTGAGTGTCATGGGGTGACTCAAACCCCTCAGGAAAGGTCAAACCCCGGACGGAGGCAGGAAGCTGCAGAGGATACCAAGACTTGGCACCGATGAGAATGCTGCTGGGGCCACGGCCCATAGAACTGCCTTTCCAAAGCACTCTCCATTCTTGGGCAAGTCTAGAAATAAGCTTCCCACTACGCTCTGCAGTTGAGAGGGAACACTACTGGGCTGGACCATCTGTGGTTAACCTGAGCTGCTCAGTGCTCGGGGAACAAGGGGTTGGGAAGTGCTTTCCTGCTCTGCTTCATGTCATCTCCCCATGCAACCGTCTTTCCTTGAGAAGGAGGAGAGCACACAGGCTTCACCTAAGAGCTGGGCGTGCTCATGTGTTTGAACCTGTGTACAGAACAACATGGGGCTGCCCTCCTGCATGCGCAGGGTGGTGGGGATAGCCTGGACCCAGCAGCTGGAAGGCGCAGAACAGAGTCAGGCCAACTGTGAACATCCTCTAAACAGCTTCTCACCAAACCCACTGGCCATTGTATTCAACTGTCAGTCAAGTAACCTGGTAAAGGGCCACCTGAGGTCACTGACTCCACATAGGTATGTTATTTAGAGGAAATCACTGAATATATTTCATTAAAATATAAAATGGCCCAAGCTGTAGCACCAACAATAATAACAATAATCCTGCTGCTGTTGCTGCTAAATCTCTTCAGTCATGTCTGACTCTGTGCGACCCCATAGACGGCAGCCCACCAGCCTTCCCCGTCCCTGGGATTCTCCAGGCAAGAACACTGGAGTGGGTTGCCATTTCCTTCTCCAATGCATGAAAGTGAAAAGGGAAAGTGAAGTCGCTCAGTCGTGTCCGATCCTAGCTCACTTTAACTGAGGTTTTATCTTTCTCCTGGTGTGCTTCCAGACTTTTCACATTTATCAGTCCATCAACATCTCAATAACCCGATACTAGTTTCTGTGTGTGTGTACATGCTAAGTTGCTTCACTTGTGTTAGACTCTTTGTGACCCCATAGATAGTAGCCCTCCAGGTTCTTCTGTCCTTGGGATTCTCCAGGCAAGAATACTGGAGTGGGTTGCCATGTCTTCCTCCAGGGGATCTTCCCAACCCAGGGACTGAACCCATGTCTCTTACATATCCTACATTGGGAGGCGGGAACTTTACCACTAGGACCACCTGGGAAGCCCATTAGCTTTTTAGGGCTGCCCTAACAAAGTATGGCAGACTCAATGACTAAGCCGAGACTTAGCCTCTCGGGGTTCTGAGGCCTGTAGTCTGAGATCACAGCATCAGCAGAGTGGGTGATCTGGGCCTACAGACACATCACTCCAGTCTTTGCCTACATCTTCATGTGAGGTTTTTCCTGTCTGCTTCTGAATTTCCCCCTTTTATAATGACACTGGTCAACTGGATCAGGGGCCACCCTGCTGACTTCATTTTAGCTTGATGACATCTTCAAAGACCCCATCTCCAAATAAGTCCACATTCTGAGGACTTTGACGTATGAATCTGGGGTCAGTTCAGTTCAGTAGCTCAGTCGTGTCCAGCTCTTTGCAGCCCCATGCTGCACATCAGGCTTTCCTGTCCTTCACCAGCTCCCAGAACTTGCTCAAACTCATGTGCATCAAATCGGTGATACCATCCAACCATCTCATCCTCTGTCATCCCCTTCTCCTCCTACCTTCCATCTTTCCCAGCATCAGGATCTTTTCAAATGAGACAGTTCTTCTAATCAGTTGGCCAAAGTATTGGAGTTTCAGCTTCAGCATCAGTCCTTCCAATGAATATTCCAGACTGATTTCCTTTAGGATGGACTAGTTGGATTTCCTTGTAGTCCAAGAGACTATGAAGAGTCTTCTCTAACACCATAGTTCAAAAGCATCAATTCTTCAGCACTCAGTTTTAATAGTCCAGCTCTCACATCCATACATAACTACTGAAAAAAACCATAGCCTTGACTAGACAGACCTTTGTTGGCAAAGTAAAGTCTCTGCTTTTGAATATGCTGTCTAGGTTGGTCATAGCTTTTCTTCCAAGGGGCAAGCATCTTTTAATTTCATGGCTGCAGTCACCATCTGCAGTGATTTTGGAGCCCCAAAAAATAAAGTCTGCTACTGTTTCCACTGTTTCCCCAACTATTTTGCCATGAAGTGATGGGACCGGATGCATGATCTTAGTTTTCTGAATGTTGAGCTTTAAGCCAACTTTTTCACTCTCCTCTTTCACTTTTATAAAGAGGCTCTTTAATTCTTCTTTGCTTTCTGCCATAAGGGTGGTATCATCTGCGTATCTAAGGTTATCAGTATTTCTTCCAGCAATCTTGATTCCAATCCGTATCAAAGCTTATGAAGTAAATTCTAAAATTGCTCCCAGTCTGCAGGTGTGGAGACTGAGGCACCAAGAAGTCCTGCAGCTTCTCCATTTAACAGATAATGAAGTGGCAGAGATGGTCCACCAGTCTGGCTAAACTATACACTTGGTGCTACTCTCTCCCGACCCTTTGTTGGCCTAGAGATTAGGATTTTTGAAAATTGGCCAAAGGTTAGACAAGGTTTATCCCAGCTAAATTCCTAATCTTTTGTCATTAAAATTAGAGAAAATAAACTGAGGCTGTTTGAAGATTTTGAACTTATCGTAACATTGGCCTTATTTAATGCTATTTTTATGTTCCCAAAGATCGAGGGCAAGAAGAGAAGGAGGCAACAGAGGATGAGATGGTTGGATGGCATCACCACCTCAATGGACACGAGTTTGAGTAAGCTCCGGGAGTTGGTGATAGGGAGGCCTGGCGTGCTGCAGTCCATGGGGTTGCAAAGAGTCAGACATGACTGAGTGACTGAACACACACACATGCACACTGTACCCCATAGTAAATACTTTAAAATGGTTATTAAATTTGAATATGGATTCATATCGTGGGCTTGTGTGTGATTTGAGATCTCTTATAGAAATGAATATGTCTCAGTGAAAGGGCTGTGGGCACTTCCTCTTTGTCTTTCCCCTGTCTCCATTCTTTCTTTGTTTCTTTCTAGAATATCTTAAAATGTAAGAGTCTGGCCAATCTCATATATTCTATTTCTGGGGCTTAGACATAATTAACAAATGCACAAATTTGCTGTTTTGCTAGTTCATTTATGCCAACTTGGGGTAAACACGGAGGAAAAAGGAAACAGTAAGAAACACTAGGGAATATCTTTAAAGTTATGCAAGAGAAGCTGTTCTCTGATGTTCGGGGTAAATTCTCCTGCTGTGTCTATAATTCCCACTGAGAAGAAAGGGCCTGCTGACTCCTCGTGGGTTTTGGGGGTTTTTTGAACATTGTTCTGAGTATCATTCAGTAACCCAGTGGGTCCACAGGGTCAAGGAGTAATAGAATTTCTGCCAGTCCCAGAGTGATATTCACTTTCCCCATTTTCCGTGACCTCCTTGTATTTACTGCGTTTTCAGAGCATCTTACCGCTCTGAACTGCTGCAACGCTTGTCTGAGGAAGCAAGCAGTCTTTGTTTTGCGTATAAATCGGGGTACCTGTAGCCTGCATTCCTTTGGATGCTCTCTGAAAAGGGAAATTCTATTTTTAGGCAGTGTTGTGAGAGAGCCACCTACTCCATCTCTGTTAGAGGCCAGAGACAAATTACAGAGTTATTTAGAAGGAGGCAAAGACATTCCCGAGATCAGCATGAAAGGGATTGCTTCTGACTTTAGATCTCAGTGTGAGCATTTGCTGTGCTGATCAAGGCCTTCATTTTTCCAGCCTCCGAGGGGGAGATGGACGCTTTATGCCTTCCACAGTTTCTCTCATTTGTGACTCTCAAAACGGAGCCAGAAGTGGAGACGATGGACTTAAGCAAACCTGCCTTCCACTTGCTGAGATGCTTTTTCCAGCCAGAGTCACAGCTCTAAGGGCCTGTGAAGAGGTTTCACATACGTGGTCCTGCGCTGAAAAGACAGCACCGCCGTGGCACAATGGTTAGTTGGTTATAATTTTGGCTTTTGTCCTGCCCCTGCCCCGCCCATGCATCCATATCACACATTCACCCAGGTCATTTCCTTATTCCTCCTGCCATTTCTTTCTCAATCACTTCTTATCGGATTACGTAAAATTCAATTACTCAACAGAATTCGCCAGGCTCACAAACGTCTTCATTGCTTGCACTGAGTGGAGCCAGGGAGCAAAGTGGATCAGATACTTCTCAGAAGCTCATAAGAGGCAGTTGATTTATTCTAATGTATAATCTCTTTCCGATGGGAGCAACCATCTTTTTCCAGTTACCGATCTAATTGCAGTGACTCACAAAATGGGAACTTCATATAGATGTGAATGAGAATCATTTTAAAGGATTATCATAATAGTGTATTTAGTAATAAAAATATTGAAATATTTAAGAGTGGTTCACTGGATACAAAACAGAATCTAATTGCATAACTTTAACTAATAATCTCATTAAACAGTTACTCTAATGTTATTCCCTAAAGTTACAGGCAGCTGTGGATGGTCAAATTTAATCATCTAATGTTCTTTTCTTGAATAGGATGTAACCTCTGTCTGTCCTTTGCCTACTGGTAGGCCTCTAAACAGTATCCACTGGAAAGTAAAATTTCATATTAATGATGTTACTCATTAACATACATTTTTAAAATGAATGCTATTTTAAATATGCAAATACATGGGTTCGATGACTTCCTCCAAGACAGAGTGGAAGATGCACACCTTGATAGGCAACTGAACGATCCACTCCATTAGAAAGTGTCATGAAAACCCTCTCAAGTTGGTGCACACCACAGTCAGAAATGAAAGACACATTTTACCCCTCATGCTTTCTCCAGCCTAAGTCAACTCACACAGAAAGGACAGAACCAATATCATGCATGGTGAGGTCAGCTGTTCCAAACACTCGACACCTCCTTCCTGGATAACTGATGTTTGGTTGCCAGTGGACCTGGAAAAAGGAAGAGGGGGAAAAAAGGGAGTTAGGGGGAGAGTGGATACACGTGTATGTGTGTCTGAGTCCTTTCACTCTTCACCTGAAACTGTCACAACACTGTTTGTTAATTGCTATCAGTTCAGTTCAGTTCAGTCACTCAGTCGTGTCCAACTCTTTGCAACCCCATGAATCGCAGCACGCCAGGCCTCCCTGTCCATCACCAACTCCTGGAGTTCACCCAGACTCACATCCATCGAATCAGTGATGCCATCCAGCCATCTCATCCTCTGTCATTCCCTTCTCCTCCTGCCCCCAATCCCTCCCAGCATCAGAGTCTTTTCCAATGAGTCAACTCTTCGCATGAGGTGGCCAAAGTACTGGAGTTTCAGCTTTAGCATCATTCCTTCCAAAGAAATCCCAGGGCTGATCTCCTTCAGAATGGACTGGTTGGATCTCCTTGCAGTCCAAGGGACTCTCAAGAGTGTTTGCCAACACCACAGTTCAAAAGCATCAGTTCTTCAGTGCTCAGCCTTCTTCACAGTCCAACTCTCACATCCATACATGACCACAGGAAAAACCACAGCCTTGACTAGACGAACCTTTGTTGGCAAAGTAATGTCTCTGCTTTTGAATATGCTATCTAGGTTGGTCATAACTTTCCTTCAAAGGAGTAAGCATCTTTCAATTTCATGGCTGCAGTCACCATCTGCAGTGATTTGGGAGCCCCCCAAAAATAAAGTCTGACACTGTTTCCACTGTTTCCCCATCTATTTCCCCTAAAGTGATGGGACCAGATGCCATGATCTTCATTTTCTGAATGTTGAGTTTTAAGCCAACTTTTTCACTCTCCACTTTCACTTTCATCAAGAGGTTTTTGAGTTCCTCTTCACTTTCTGCCATAAGGGTGGTGTCATCTGCATATCTGAGGTTATTGATATTCCTCCCGACAGTCTTGATTCCAGCTTGTGTTTCTTCCAGTCCAGCATTTCTCATGATGTACTCTGCATATCAGTTAAATAAGCAGGGTGACAATATACAGCCTTGACGAACTCCTTTTCCTATTTGGAACCAGTCTGTTGCTCCATGTCCAGTTCTAACTGTTGCTTCCTGACCTGCATACAAATTTCTCAAGAGGCAGATCAGGTGGTATGGTATGCCCATCTCTTTCAGAATTTTTCACAGTTTATTGTGATCCACACAGTCAAAGGCTTTGGCATAGTCAATAAAGCAGAAATAGATATTTTTCTGGAACTCTCTTGCGTTTTCGATGATCCAGCGGATGTTGGCAATTTGATCTTTGGTTCCTCTGCTTTTTCTAAAACCAGCTTGAACATCAGGAAGTTCACGGTTCACATATTGCTGAAGCCTGGCTTGGAGAATTTTGAGCATTACTTTACTAGCGTGTGAGATGAGTGCAATTGTGCAGTAGTTTGAGCATTCTTTGGCATTGCCTTTCTTTGGAACTGGAATGAAAACTGACCTTTTCCAGTCCTGTGGCCACTGCTGAGTTTTCCAAATTTGCTGGCATATTAAGTGCAGCACTTTCACAGCATCATCTTTCAGGATTTGAAAGAGCTCAACTGGAATTCCATCACCTCCACTAGCTTTGTTTGTAGTGATGCTTTCTAAGGCCCACTTGACTTCACATTCCAGGATGTCCGGCTCTAGGTCAGTGATCACACCATCATGATTATCTGGGTTGTGTACAGTTCTTCTGTGTATTCTTGCCATCTCTTCTTAATATCTTCTGCTTCTATTAGGTCCATACCATTTCTGTCCTTTATCAAGCCCATCTTTGCATGAAATGTTCCCTTGGTATCTCTAGTTTTCTTGAAGAGATCTCTAGTCTTTCCCATTCTGTTGTTTTCTTCTATTTCTTTGCATTGATTGCTGAAGAAGGCTTTCTTATCTCTTCTTGCTATTCTTTGGAACTCTGCATTCAGATGCTTATATCTTTCCTTTTCTCCTTTGCTTTTTGCTTCTCTTTTTTTCACAGCTATTTGTAAGGCCTCCCCAGACAGCCATTTTGCTTTTTTGCATTTCTTTTCCATAGGTATGATCTTGATCCCTGTCTCCTGTACAATGTCACGAACCTCAGTCCATAGTTCCAATACAAAATAAAAAGCTTTAAAAAATAAGGCATTGTTTAAACATAAGAGTTAGATCTGCTATTAATCAACTTTATGGGTTTGCCTGATCTTTAAATATGCATTTTGTTTTCTTTCATGTTGATAAATGGACAGTATCTGCAAAAGAAAAAAAATCATTCATTTTTCTCCCTTAATAAATCTGTGGTTTTGTATTTTGTAATCCCTAAAGAAGGAGAACCAAATAGGCATAAGTTAAAGGAGATCCAACCAGTCCATTCTGAAGGAAGTCAGCCCTGGGATTTCTTTGGAAGGAATGATGCTAAAGCTGAAACTCCAGTACTTTGGCCACCTCATGTGAAGAGTTGACTCGTTGGAAAAGACTCTGATGCTGGGAGGGATTGGGGGCAAGAGGAGAAGGAGATGACAGAGGATGAGATGGCTGGATGGCATCACTGACTCGATGGATGTGAGTCTGGGTGAACTCCTGGAGTTGGTGATGGACAGGGAGGCCTGGCGTGCTGCGATTCATGGGGTTGCAAGGAGTCAGACACGACTGAGCGACTGATCTGATCTGATCTGATGTTTTCATTCTGTGTTTTAAACATGACTTGTCACACTTTTCATAATCTAAATAATCTTCTTCCAAACATGGGTGATAACAAAGGCACAAAAAAATGCAGTGCTTGAAGTTGCCAGATTTTAGAAGCTGTGTTAAAATTCACTTGTAATTTCCTCAGATTTCACTCTGACGTCAGGAGTTTGGGATGCCTGAGTTCGACAGGGCGTTTTCCAGGCTTCATGCATGGAGAGAGTCATAGGGAAGGTCAACTTGCTAATATCATACAGAAGTGAAGTGAAGTGAAGTCACTCAGTTGTGCCCAACTCTTTGCGACCCCATGGATAGTAGCCTGCACCAAGCTCCTCCATCCATGGGATTTTCAAGGCAAGAAGTACTGCAGAAACCAACAATAAATCCATGACATCTCCTCAAACATTTATGGAAAATGTCTTCTGGTGGAATCTCTGCCTACGTGCACGTGTTTCTGATCCACAGACAAACAGTTTCCATGGTGCACTTTCCCATCATGCTCAGGGGCCTTTGTGCACAAAACCAGGCTCTATTTGGCAGGCAATCCAAAGTTTCTCTGTTCAGTGCTGCCAGCTGACTTTCTCTAAGTCATTAGCTTGTCTGGGTCAAACACATCTCATTGACTTGGAAGCACCTTGGCCATCAGAGGCCAGTCCCTTTTCAACTGTGCTCCATCATTACAAGTTTTACGGGTAATTATTTTCTAACCCTTGACTCATGAGTCTTTGTGGTCAATGATGGAGAGGAACTTTGTTACCAATATCAGGTGATTTATTTAAATTGTCCTCAGAGTCAAGAGCCATGATGGTTTCCTGGTTAACCTTTGGATTTTTAAGAATGTGATTTAAGTTTGATGTTTTTGTGCGGTTGAGGCCTTGAGCTGGATGCTTTCTTGGGTTTGTATTGAATCCATGTGTGAATCAGAGGCAGAGGTCTACAGCTGGTGCTGCCCTGGCTCCGATGCCCGTGCTGGAGTTCAAAGTAAAGTAGGACCTCTCACGTGAGGGAACTCACCTGTGCTTCCTTCTGTGGGGTGTGGGTTCTGTCAGCAAGAAATGGGGAGGCCCTTGAAAGTCCCCACAGAGACCATTAGTGTCAGAAGTGAGATTAAAGCAGTGCTAAAGGTTCTTATCACAAAGGGAAATACACTTTTTTCTTTTTCTTTCTGTTTTTAATAACTATATGAGGTGATGAATGTTAATTAAACTTCTTGTAGTAATCATTCCACAACATATGCAAATAGTCGTTATGCTTTACACTGTAGACTTAACAGTGATGTTTGTCAATTATATCTCAATGAAACAAAAAAAAATATATGTATTCACATGATTTCTACCTTAAACCAAGTAGTAGAGAGGACTGTTAGTTGGTTCTCTGCCTCCCTTTCTCACTCCTTCCTGCAGCCACGTCTCAGGGCGGGACAGTCCTGCCTTTACCACTCCAGCCTCGCCAGGGTCCCCAGGCAGGGCTGCTAGCCGCTCAGGTTGGCCTCACTGGTCCTGTGCCAGTGATGTGCCATTCCAGTCACTGCCCTTCAGTCCACGGCCACTGTCCACTTGGTTGTGTCTAAAAGGACCCTTACTGCTCTGCATGCTGCATAGAGACTGAAGTTGAATTTTATCAGATGCTAAAGGAAATCAGCTTTGTTTCAGTCTTGATAACCCCTGAGGGGACTGGCAGCAATGAGTTAATATTTTTAAGCCTTCAAGTTCACCTTTACTTAGATTTTCCATTTTAAATTTTTCTCAAAGACCCTATTTTCTCTCTGTAAGCATATTATTTCTTCTATTGATCCATTCTTCCATGAAACCTAATACAAAAGTGACTGATATTTAATCACAGGGCTGATGTTGTAAGAAGTTTCAGTTATTTGTAAAGATCTTCAAAGATAAATTATTCATTTTATAAATTATAATTCATACTCAATTATTATGCATACTTATCTTCGATATGTTTTCAATTGATACTTTACAGGTGTCTACTAGAGACCCACATACCTGGATCTGTAGGTAGTTTTGTTGTAATCCCAGTGGGAGACATGGTATTTCATGCTTGTCTGTTGGAAGTATTGAAAACCAACTCGAATTCTATCTCTCTTTCAAGAGGTAACTTTCTTTTTTTTCAGTATTTTATTTTATTTATTTTTAATTAATTCTTATTGGAATATAGCTGATTTACAATGTTATGTTAGTTTCTGCTGTATAGCAAAATGAATCAGTTTGTATATATTTGTATACATATACATATATCCACCCTTCTTTACATTCTATTCCCATTTAGGTCATTACAGAGTATTGAGTAGAGTCCCCTGCACTGTACAGTAGATCCTTATTATCTATTTTGTATGTCAGTATCAGTGTCAGTATCAGTATCAGTTCAGTTGCTCAGTCGTGTCCAACTCTTTGCGACCCTATGAATCACAGCATGCCAGGCTTCCCTGTCCATCACCAACTCCCAGAGTTCACCCAAACTCATGTGCATCGAGTTGGTGATGCCATCCAACCATCTTATCCTCTGTAGTCTCCTTCTCCTCCTGCCCCCAATCCCTCCCAGCATCAGAGTCTTTTCCAATGAGTCAACTCTTCGCATGAGGTGGCCAAAGTATTAGAGTTTCAGCTTCAGCATCAGTCCTTCCAATGAACACCCAGCACTGATCTCCTTTAGAATGGACTGATTGGATCTCCTTGCAGTCCAAGGGACTCTCAAGAGTCTTCTCCAACACCACACTTCAAAAGCATCAATTCTTCAGCGCTCAGCTTTCTTCACAGTCCAACTCTCACATCCATACATGACCACAGGAAAAACCATAGCCTTGATTAGACGGACCTTTATTGGCAAAGTAATATCTCTGCTTTTTAATATGCTATCTAGGTTGGTCATAACTTTCCTTCCAAGGAGTAAGCGTCTTTTAATTTCATGGCTGCAATCACCATCTACAGTGATTTTGGAGCCCCCCAAAATAAAGTCTGACACTGTTCCCACTGTTTCCCCATCTATTTGCCATGAAGTAATAGTAGTGTGTGATTTCAATTCCAATTCCCAATTTATCCCTCCCCGCTTTTCCCCTTGGTAACCTTAAGTCTGTTCTGTACATCTATGCCTCTATTTCTGTTTTGTAAATTGGTTCATTTGTACCTTTTTAGATTCTACATATAAGCAATATCATGTAATATTGTAAATTTCTAGGCTTTCTGGAGAAAAGAGAAGCTCAGGAAGCTTTATGCTTTCCTGGGAGAGTTTCTTCCCAGGAATAAGGATTCTTCTTCTCTAAAATTAAGGAATCTATCCACTGGTCATTGAGACAAATGTAGACATCCAGTGGCTAAGTTAAAATAATATAAGACTGTTATTGAATGACATAATGAATTATATACCGCAACAAGTTAACAGAAGAGTTGACAGCAAGGGAGAAAGGAAGGAAGGAAAAAGGAGGGCAGGATGGAAAGGAAGGTGGGAAGAAGAGGAAGGAATGGAGGAAGGCAACTTCCCAGGGGCTGCTGTGAAGTTTGTGCCAAAAAGGAAGTAGGAAGGGTCTCTAGCTTGGTTAAGAAAATGCTGTACATGAAAGGGAGACATTCTTACAGATACACCAAACTGACACTAAAATATCGACACTTAGGTGAGGGTGGGTGATTGGGATCAGGGATTTTCGTCACGTGGTAGCTGAAGCAACGTGTGAGCAAACACGTGCCCAGTGGGAAAGGCACAGAGATACAGCTGGGGGCAAAGGGTCACCAGATGCTGGGCTGTGGGGAGACGACGCTTCCAAGCACCAGGAGCAAAGGCCCACTGGGGACACGGTGCTGGTGTCACACATAAATGGGAGTGACCAGGGCACATCTGATTACAAATCGTCTACCTCCATGTGCGGAAATTTCAGCGTATTGTTTTAAGTGCATAAATAAAACTAACTTTGGCTGATTAACAGGGTAAAAAGCTCCTTCCAAAGGTGTAAATATGATGCTCTTTGACAGCTTCCTTGAGTAACAAGCTATGATACACTCCTTAACCACAGACTCCTTTTGCCAGAAATATCCTATAAATTCTTTGGACTCAACTGATAAGAAGAAACAGGTGTCCACTGAACATGACTAATGAAGAGAGATATTCAAGCTCTGGAGGTGGTGGGTCCACTGCTTCCCATATGAAGAATGTCATATTTAAAACAGAAATAGCAGGCTATTTTTTTTGTTGTTCAAATATATTTTTTATCAAATCTATTAAAAAATATGCACTTTGATGCAAATATATTTGTGAGGTATTACTTCTCTATAAAACTGAAAATTCAATTGTAAGTTTAAAATAGACTTCAAAAGGGATGAAACATGATTGGAAAACTCAAAAGCAGTGAAATTTTATCAACTGTCCTCAGAAAAGACTTTTTTTTAAATCCCAGAAAATAAGTTGATCTGTTTCTACAAATGAGCCTTTGTAGAGAAGATTTGATGCACTTATTTATTCTAAATACATTGAGACTGTCTGCCTTTTTAATGCTTTTATCTTTGTTTTTATTCAACTTTCAGAGAGCACTAAGAATATTTTATGCATTCATGTGTGGATCAAATACCAGTTGATCAAATGTACATCTGAGGAAGTAAACTAATTTCTGCTTGAAATGAATAGAAAATACTCATTTTGCTCCATTTTATTATTTATTTCCTAGGTAAAATCAGGTATGCAGAAAAAACTCACCTGGTAACTATTTGCTTAAGATATGCAATTATTGTAGTGTCAACACACACACACACACACACACAATTCAAAATTCCATGAGAATAAGAAACTTCACTGATCTGTTCTCAGTGCCTAGTATGTAGTAGATGCTCAATAAACACTTTTGAAACAATAAACTAAAAATGAATGAGCAAGTATTATCATGATCTACTGATGGATTCTGAGCTTTCTGAGTGCATGTCTGTGTCCAATACTTCCAGTGGTGGGCAAGTTTTCTTTATCCATATTTCAACCAGGCTGCAGAGGACACACTAACGCAAACACATCATTATTCATTATATGGCCGAGCAGCACCACTTGAAGCACCCTAAATACTGGGCCCTTCATGCTATTATCAAGCCCAACTTCCTAAGATGGGTTTTCAGCACCTGGAATTATTACTGTAAAAAGTTAAGGAGGGGCTGAACAAGGTTTTCCACTATGCACTTAGACATAAGCCCAAGCACGGCTGAGAGATATGTGTGACTTTGGCACAGCCCATGTAATTGAAAGAGAAACTTGTCGAGTCAAGGTATTTTCTTGGTGCTAGAAATTTGAGAGTGAAAAGCATACAATAACCAAAAAAGTGCATGCTCTAGCCACACCATAAGGAAGAAAAGATGGTTGAACTGAAGCCAGATTCAACTACACTGACATTCCTCTTATTCCTAACTCCTGGCTATTTGTTTTCAGTAACATCTGAGACTACTCATTTAATTTAGTTTTAAAGAAAATCCTTCATCAGTTATGGCATGAGGTTTTAAAAGAGCTATTGTCTGCCATACACCCTCTTTCGGCAGCTACCATGCTCCAGGCGTTCTACATTCTGGGAATGTGCTCCTGAGGGAAGCAGCAACGTCTAGGCTGTCTAAGGGCTTTTCCTTCAAATCAAGAAAGGTAGGAAGTAAGCTGATGTGCCCATAAATGCACATTTACCTGCTTTGGGTGTAAAAGATAGGGGGCAATGGTTCAGATTAACTAGCTTCTTAGACCTGAAAATTTAGTCTTGATTAGGTGGTAAATCCCTCACTACCTTGTTTAGAAATCTCACAACTGAGTTGCAGAGAACCCAGTGTTGTAATACAGGGAGACCTTATCCTGTAACTTCTCAGCACAAGGAAAATGAATGTCGAAGTTATGTAAACGGCAGGAATATTTAGACAAAATATGTAGATTTCTCCGTTAAGAATAGAATGTTGATTTTATAGCTCTTACAAGTTCTCATTAGGACTTCCCTGGTGGTCCAGTGGTTAACATTCCAAGCTCCCAGTGCAGGGAGCCCAGATTTTATCCCTGGTCAGGGAACTAAGCCCCACATGCCACAGCTAAAGATCCCACATGCCACAACTAAGACCCAATGCAGCCAAATATGTTTAAGAGAAAAGTTCTCATCACAAGAAAAAAACCTCAACTATGCATAGTGAAGGGTGTTAACCAGACTTGTGATCATCTCACAGTGTGCACAAATAATCATTACAATACATACCTGAAATTGATATAATGTCATATATCAATTATATCTCAACAAAAGAAAAAAAAAAAGAGCACTGGTATAGGTAGTTGAGATCAAGGAGATCAAACCAGTCAATCCTAAAGGAAAATCAGTCCTGAATATTCATTGGAAAGACTGATGCTGAAACTCCAATACTTTGGCCACCTGATGTGAAGAGCTGACTCATTGGAAAAGACCCTGATGCTGGGAAAGATTGAAGGTAGATAGAGAAGTGGACGACAGAGGTTGGGATGGATGGATGGTATCACCAACTAAATGGACATGAGTTTGAGCAAACTCTGGGAGACAGTGAAGGACAGGGAAGCCTGGCGTGCTGCAGTCCAAGGGGTCACAGAGAGTTGAATGCGACTGAGTAACTGAACAACAACATTAGATAATTGAAGTACTTAAAGAATATGTTTGCAATGGGATGGCTTGAGAGTAAATAACTGAATTTATTAGTGTTCGTAAACCATCTGACAATTCACTCCTATTTTCTTACTCTTGGCTGGATGATGGTCTAAAACTACTGAGTTGGTACATGAAGAAAACATTTAAATCGAGGAAGCAGAATAGGATGGAAATGGAAGAGAGTAGAGTTAAATTGAGTAAGGAGCTCAAAATAATATGATGGATAGCACTTTAAATATTTATTGAACCAGGGAGATAAGTACTTCTACTCAGTTTGAAACTGATTAGTGCTAGACGTTTCTTCCTAGTTTAATTATTTTTGAGGCAGGAACCAATTCTTTCCTCTTGCTATTTTCAAGCATCTCCAATTCTACACACCTCAGTATTCAACTCCCTCACCAATTCTTTCTCCCCACAGGTCCTGGAGAAAGAGATTAGCAGTTTTTCTTTTCATAATAAAACTTATTAGTGACTTTAAACAATTTCAATTGCTTCAATTTTGACTATTATTTTCTTAATTAAAAACATAAACCGGGCAGGAATAATTAGACATGACAAAATAAATACAATAGATCTCTCAGGGAAATAAAAAAGTGAACAATTTTAAATAATATTCAAGGTAATACATTTCTCTGAAAAATATTTTATCCTAACACTTTTACTCATATCAACAACTGAATGCTTACTTTTACCAATTTGGAATTGTCATGATTAAACCTGGATTTGGGGTTGGAAAGATCTGGGTCAGTTGTTCAAAACCCCAAAGCAAACACTTTCATTTAAGCCAAGGGATCCTGTCCTAGCTTCTTACAAGCAGCATCATGACATAAAATATCAGTTAAAATGGAAATGGGAGCCTAGATGGAGATTCTGGGACCTGAACAACCATTCTAAGAAAATGCAGTTAAACTGCAATACCTCCAATCTCCTGCACATTTTGGAAGAAGCACGGGAAATCTTTTTTCAAATATTAAAAACTTGAGATGAATGAATGAACAAAAGAACAGAAATGCAGCTATCATTTCTAGTACATTAAACAAATGGAGATGAAAGAAAGTTTGAGTTTTTGCCAATTGTGTCTTTGAACTTTATTTCATGAGGCTTCCAAGAAGGCATTTTGTGTCAGAGGTCAGCAGGCTGGTCTTCATCCCTCTGCTATGCAGGGAGGTGGGAACCCAGTTTCTGCCAATGGGTACCCAAGACCTCCTCCTAGGAGGTGGGAGCTGGATCGCAACCATGGTTCCTTGACAACCGTGGTGATGGAGCACCATCCACAGTTACTTAATACCCCTTAACTGGCACCAGAATGGGAACACTGGTGAAAGCCAACGCAGCACTGCCCTCTGAGGAAGAGTGGGTTCATGGATCTTGGCAGAACTTTCTGAAAATACCACTTGAAACAGCTGTTATCTTTGCTCTCCACATGTTTGCCAACTGCCTGTCCCCCTAGCATCACTCTTAGGTGATGGCAGTCTCGTCTTCTTAAGAGTCTCATTCATACATGTGACTCTAGACTTACTGTTTCTCAGCAGAGCCAAGAAAAATAACACTGTGAAAGACTCAAAACATATAGAAGATGTGTTGACATCCTCATTGCTAACTTTATGTTTCTTTAAGTAACTCCCTGTTTAACAGAGCTGATTTTCTTAGAAACTGTTGGGAGGCTGTGGACATCAGCATGGTTATACTGGTAAAACTGAATTAGAGCCAGTTTCCCGACTGGGCTCAGATCCGTGGTCTAAAAAGCATTTGCCACATAAGTAACTTGATCCAAGAAGTTTAATCTCTTTGGACTTGAGCTTCTTCACTTGTGAAGACAAACTGATTTAATAAATCCAAGGCACGTGGAACATCTTGCATTTGCCCCCACTATTTTTTTAAATGATTTTATTTAGTTTTGGTTCAGTGGTCTTTGTTGCTGTCTGCGGGTCTTTCCCCAGTCATGCCGAGCAGGGGCTACTCTGTAGTTGTAGTGTGTGGTCTTCTCATTGTGGGAGCGTCTCTTGTTGCAGAGCACAGGCTATAGGGTGTGCGGGCTTCAGTACTTGCAGCTCTCAGGCTTAGTTGCTCTGTGGCATGTGGGATCTTCCCAGACCAGGGATCGAATCCATGTCCCCATTGGCAGGCAGATTCTTTACCACTGAACCACCAGGGAAGTCCTGCTCAAATTATTGACATGTTCAACTGTGATTGGTGTTTGAAGGAAGGATCAACAAAGTTCTTGAGAAAATAGTTCCTAACCTAAATTATAAATCATCTGCGTAAGCTTTCCCTTCCTGTAAAAAAATTGTCCAATAAGATATTAAGCAAATACTAGAGGTATTTGTTCTTAGAGACTACTCCTTGAGAGCATACCTGGGCCTTCATGATGCTTCAGGACCCAGCCAATGCCATTCTGAAGTGTCCAGAGGTGCATGCATTACACAGACACAATTAAATTAGCCTAACCTGGAATTTATCTGTAGACACATTTAATTAAGCACTGCCTTTTATCTTGCTATTTTTTAAAGCCTTGTAGCTGCAAATCTGACATGGCTGCAATCCAGTAGTTTGTGTTTCTGTATCCTGGAGGCATGAGTAATTTGAAAACTCATTGAAGATTTATAATCTCGTTCAGACAGGTTTTGTTAATATTCCGTACAGACTATCCCCATTTATTAACATGTCATAAGGTCTCTTTACGCAATAATTTTTCTCATCAATTTAATGTGACAAGACCTGCAGTTCCATACTTTCATATGATCCCTAAATCCGATTATATCAAACATGTATAATGAACAAAGACTAATTATACAATTAGCTGCTGTCCTGTTGCATTTGAGAAACTGTCCATATTGCATTACCTCCAAAGCTTCTCTTAGAATCACAAGAACATCTTCTTGTTTTAGAATGAAGCATTAACTTTGAATTAATTTTTCCCTTTTTTTAATAAAAAGTTTTGTTTTGTTTTGTTTTGTTTTTTTGTGGTACACACGAGTGTTACTTTTCATTGCACATCTACTGTATAAACAGTGCTTCCTTCCAGCTGCTGCGGTGCGGAACACCCCTGATAAGCTGTGCTTGCCTTTCAGGATCTAACACACTGATTTACTAGAGACTGGGCCTTGCATGGACCATCCTCCTTCTTTTATGAGAAAGCGTCTACTCTTTCTTCTTACAATCCGATTTTTCTCTCTTCAGAGATAATGGTCCATCTACAGGGTTTGTGATTTTGAATGCACTTTGAAAAAGCTAAAGGTATAAAGCAATGGTTTCTGTCCTTTGATCATCATGATTAAAAAATTTTTATGACATATTTAAGAGGTATTTCACTAAAAGCTTCATGCATTTAAAACAAAACTTAAAATGTGACTGCACAAAAGTATTATTTTCTTAATGAAGAGAAGGATTTTGCTTTATGTAGTGTGCTCCTTCAACTTAATTTAATAAGAAAACTAGAGAAAAATATTTGAAATTCGGGAAGCTAAGGACTTTTAGCCTTTTTAAAAAATTCACCAAATAAAAGGGGGAAAAGCATTAGAATATAGGTCAAAGGTGTTGTTTTCTTAAAATATTAAGCTAGTTGTCAGCATGAATTTTCTTACAAAATGAGACACACATGTGTTGTGGAAAGAAATGGAAACATTCAAGCACTGCCCTTCCTCTTTTTGCTCACAAAGTAAAAAGTGTGAGAAGATCCTGTAGCCCTATACTTGATGAGTAATGGGTTGTTATGTTTTAATTTCTTGGTCCATCCCAAGGTGTTTTTTTTGTTTGTTTTGTTTCATTTCTTGTTTTTGTAACATGAATCCCAAAGCTAAAAAATAAAAGAAAAGAAAACTATTTCAATATTGGACAATTCAACATTGGACCTTTTTGCATGGCTGAACTCAGCCTGGTGCTGACCTGGTGGGTACAGGACAAACCCTGACCACCCATATTTCCCAGGGAGGGGGGCGATCCAGGCAGTGTGGGTGACAGAGGTGCCCTGGTCCTGCCCCAGATCCCTCAGTGAATCATGAAGGGAGGCCAGGGTCCCCACCCCTCCAAGGAGTGCCCTGTGTCTTGGTGAACAGCATGTAGACCAGATGACTGCAAACACAGGTAGTACGAAGCCCGATTTTCTTGCTCCCATCTCAAATATTCTGTGAATTCATTTTCTAATTCACTGTTGCTAGCTAAACGTTTTATGTGCATGGGAAACTGCACCATAAGACAAATGTATCATCTATTTTTGGAAGAGGGGGTAAATGTAAGCTATCAATAAGCGATTTTATGTTCCTCAGCTAAAAACGAGGCATTTAAGTTTTACAAGAAGAGCCTGTCTAGCGTAAATTATAAATAATATGCGAATTATTGCAAATAGAAAGCCCTTGGTGTAACATAGCTTATATTTATCACTGAGCAAATTATGGGTTGGAATTGTATTAGCAAGTGGTGAACAGAATTATATGTTTTTGAGGGAACTTTCTTTAAAGACTGCTTTAAAATGTAATACACTTCAAAATAATCTTGTTATTATTCCCTGTGGTAGGTGTACAGCTGCATACATTTACTATCATGTCAGAAAGCCTGTTCCGTCTACCTGCAGGCTGAGGTTCCTGTGGACCCCACCCCAGGGAACCAGCAGAGAAGAGTTGAGGGCAGGATGCAAGCTGGGTGGGGCCTGGGGGGAAAACCATCCTCTCCAAGAAAGAGGCATCCTAACTGCACCCTCCCACGTCCACGTGCTTCTGACCAGGTTGCAGCCTATGGCCGGTGGTTCTGGGTTCTTCAACACAGGGCTGTTTGCCAGTCAACCTCTCTCTTGACCTCAGGGTGGTTTCACATCAGGCTGGGGGCCACACGAGACTGGTCTGTATGAGCAGGGATGCTCCAGTCAAAGAAACAACTGCTCACGAGATGTCTTTACAGGCCTGTGAACCAGTGGTGGTTCAGAAAGCATCTCCAGGTTTCATTAGAGGGTGTGTAGCTGGCAGGGCTCTAGTTTTGCATGAACCTTGGGATCTTTCCAGCTGGGCGAAGTTTACCACCCCACCTCATGATCCGGAAGGCTGGTGTGTGCGTGGCCGATCCCACCACCATCTCCTGCTGGAGCAGTGTCCCCAGCAGTCCCCACCCCACCTGCTGAACGCCTCCACTTGCAGTGAATAGAGACGGGGGTGTTAGTCTGATAACTCCTGATGGGCCTTCCTCTGCCAGTTTGCCTCAGTGAGTTGGCAACACGTCCCTGGAGCACCTATGTTCCCCTTTCTTGACAGCCCAACACATCAGATGCTGTCAGGAGCCGTCGCTAATCAGGGATAAAGACAACCTGAATAATAATAATAACAGTAACAATGAACAGAATGCATGTAATCTCTCATTTTGCATCAGTGGCTGGAAGCTGCCGAAAGATCCAAGGAGATTTCACCCTCTAGGGGAGCAGTTATATAATGTCCTAAGCAGTCCTGACAAATTAAGAGCTTGTGTCCATCTTCAAGTCAAGCGTGTGGTTTAAGACAGTAGTTTTAACTTAACATTTTATCTTAAAGACATTTACCTAAATAAAGCCTATTGAAAAAATGACAATTGTAAATGATTGCCTTCTTGAGGGGGAAAGAAGCGATACAGATTGTCAAAGTTTGTAAAGATCAAATAAGTGACTGGAAGATTATGGAAGGTTTTATAGCGTCAGTGAGCTTTCAAGAAGTCTTTGTGAGTTTTACTCACTGTGACAGTCTTTATTCCCAGAGACGGAGAAGGCAATGGCACCCCACTCCAGTACTCTTGCCTGGGAAATCCCATGGATGGAGGAGCCTGGTAGGCTGCAGTCCATGGGATCGCTACGAGTTGGACACAACTGAACAACTTCACTTTCACTTTTCACTTTCATGCATTGGAGAAGGAAATGGCAACCCACTCCAGTGTTCTTGCCTGGAGAATCCCAGGGACAGAGGAGCCTGGTGGGCTGCCGTCTATGGGGTTGCACAGAGTCGGACACTGATGCGACTTAGCAGTAGCAGCAGCATTCCTAGAGAGGGTGGTTACATAGATTCCCAGTGCTTAAGTATTTCTAGTTGACTCTGAAACTGAGGTACACATCAGTGTCTGCTAAGAATTTCTTGTGATCTGAGATTATCTCTCTATACATACATCTGCACATAGAGATATACTCACTAGAGTCTCAAAAAATAAAACTGGAAAATACATGAAGTTATGCCATGGTGGCTTCAAATTTAAAATTTAACAATAAAATTAAACCTATGTTTCTATTGTAAAATCATCATCAATTGCTCTAACCCCATTCAGGCTACAGTTTCATCCTATAGAAAAGCATATTGTACTTAATAAAGAGTTTTCATGTGGCTTGATATGTTCTTAGTAGGCAAAATATTAAGTTCAAATTGAAATATATTTACATATTTTGCTATATGTAGAAAATACTTGTGTAAAAAAGAAAACAGAACCGAGAGAAAACCTTTAATATTATTTAAGAAAAAACTGATTTAAAAAATCATTTTCAAGGAAGCATTTAATACAATGCCTTTAATTATGAAGCATTTTTATCTGTCCATTAAGAACAACCCTTAAGGTTTTTACTTAGAAACAATTATTGTCCATAGAACAGAAAAACTTACCTCTTTAATTTCAGTATTTTAAAATATTTTTTGTTGATTCTAGAATTTCAAGAACATTTCAAGAAAATCAACTTAAAACTCTAAAGATTTCTGATGGCATATAGTTTGATCCTTGGCTATTATTATTTATAATGTTTACTTTAAAACTCTCAATGTGCTGTGCTGTGCTTAGTCTTGTCTGACTCTTTGCGATCCCCTAGACTGCAGCCCCCAGCTTCTCTGTCCATGGGATTCCCCAGGCAGGAAAACTGGAGTGGGTTGCCATTTCCTTCTCCAGGGAACCTTCCCAAACCAGAGATCGAACCCAGGTCACCTGCATCACAGGCAGATTCTTTACCAACTGAGCTACCAGAGAAATCCAAAAATGCATGGTGTTAATATTTCTTAACACATGTGCTTGATATGCAAATGCATATAAGTGCATATTTACCTTGTGGCAAACTTCTGAGGTGGTGATGAGATGAACTAGATTCTATTCTGCGAGGGGCCTTATGTTTCCTACCGGGGCCAAGAACTGTCCATCTGTTAATGCATATAACCCCCTGGAGCTGTCTGGTTGGTCACACTGACTAAAGGAGACAGCAAATCGGAGAGACAGTACACGCAATGCCCAGGTGCAGAGCTGGTCCCCCGCGTGTTCGCTCCCCTCAATGCCGCTCTATTCTGGAGGTAATCCCAAGGAGAGGGGGCCGTGGGGACTCGAGACCGTGCCCCAGGAAACGAGTTTAGAGCAAGGTCCCTCTTCAGATGGATGGATGAGACTCTGGACCTTCCTTAGGAAGACCGCCTGATCAGATGTGTCCTACAGTTTTATATCTGAAGCAATGTACCAGCAAGACACATCTTTTGACATCATATAAAGTGAAACTTCTGAACAATCAGAGGTAAACCTCAAACGGCTTTTGGTGTTATTTAAACGCTTTAAAAACAATGAATTACTAACTATTGCTGAGCCCCAATTTCAACAATAACCTGAGAACACTGAGTTTTCAGGGTCAAGGACAGTTATAAAACTCATGTATCAAATGGGTATGAAACCCTAGACTGATATTTGCTGTGCTCTTTTCCAGGTATCTAATGGTATGTAAATTACATTAATCCTCCTGCATGGAGGTAGAATTTTGGTGAGTTAAATATTATAATGTATTTAAGAAAACATTGACCTAAAACAAACAACCAAATAAACATGCAATTGTAAATCTGATTATTGAAATAAAGAAAAATGGCAAGAGATCATCATGATGGAGAAACATAGCACTTAGCCTCTCTGAACACGTGACATTTGACCTGAAGACTGAGGAATGAAAGTGTCCAGATGGACGGAATGAAACCAGGCCGATAGGAGCATTCCCTAGACAGCAGCCCCATGATGGGAAGGGGCCATCACCCTGGGTGTGACTCAGTGTGGAAACAGGGAGGGGAAACATCAGGAGCAGCAGGGAGGGTGAGCTCGGCCAGTTCCTGGAGCCCGGGGGCTGTGGCCAAGGCTCTTGTCTGTAACCTCAGAAACTGAGGGGCACCAAGCACATGTAAATGGGAGCTGACCCGAACTAGGTTCTGAAAGATAATTATCACTCCACCAGTGGGGGTGTCTGGGCAGGGTACCTGCAGGAGCCACACAGGGGCCCCTGGGCAGGGCTGACAGTGGCCAGTGGCCTGATGACCTGACAGCTGGGGAAGAGAGCCCACGAGAAGGAAAAGGTGTGCAGGGCACTTCAGACCAGGCCGCATGGGGGCCTGAGGAACAGGGCAATGTTGAGGGTGAATCCAAGTGGTCGGGCCTGTTCTTTTTTGTAGAAATCTCATTTTGCAGAAAATATTCTCTGAAGGAGGGCAGGGCAACCCACTCCAGTATTCTTGCCTGGGAAATCCCATGGACAGAGGAACCTGGCAGGCGACAGTCTGCCGTCGCACAGAGTCAGACACAACTGAAGCGTCTTAGCAGGCACAAAGCTATTTAGTAGCATGAGCTTAAAAAACTTCAGTGATTACTCTAAGACCCCAAATTTAAGAACTTAACTTTCGCATTGTGCTGGATCAGGTGTAATTCAATTTGAACATTACAGGTAAAACGCTGGTGTTCAGAATGAGCAGACAAGAAAAGTGGTACCCTTGGAGCATATCTATTGTCTTAACATATTACCCTCCGACTCTGTCTCATATGTGATGCGTGGTTAGTTTAATAGTCTGATGTGTGTAGCCTTGGATTCTCATGGGTCCAGTAGATGAAGTTGATCCAGCTTCGAAGAGCCTCAAACTGTATGTGTGTGTGGTATTTTCTGGGCTTTGCACTTTTCACTTGAATCTGAAAGGGCACTTACCCCACATAGGTTTAAGAACCACTGGGGTAAAAATTTGGGAAAAACGAGTTAGGTTTGTGATTGTGGAAAAGGGATTTTCTTTTAATCACCAGCAGTCCTCTAGCACCCACTCACCTACCTCTACAAATGAAATAAAAGAGCTATCTTGAAATGTGTAAGAAAAGGAGGAATGAGCAAGGGCTACAGTGGGCAGTTGTCCTCCTGTTTCTCTTCCATCCCAACTGAAGGGGCAGAGAAAGGGAATTGGGCGCCCTCAGCCAGCTGGGCACAGAGGCTGGACACGGCAGAGGATCAGGAAAGGCAAAGCCGGCCCAGGGCAGGCAGCATGCTCAACGGACAGTGCTGGCTCATGAGCTCTGTGGACTAGAGCCTTCAGTACGAAACAGCTTTTAACTCTGCAATGCTATACCACCCAACACAACACCAAACTATAATTTCACTAATTAGAGTTCAACTTATTCTGCAAATGCACACTATTTGCTATTTTGCCTTATATGATTTTTTTTTCTCTTTTCAAAAGACTTTGATTCTACAATTCCATTTGGATCCTGATCTCCAGTTTGGATTTTGGGTGATGGTTTGATAAACACTATCTCAGAGGACCTCGTAGCCTGATAAGTCTCCTCTGGAAGCCTGACTGACCATGTTAGCCTGAAATGCAAATCAACCCCAAGAAGGAAGAGTGGGTTGACATTCAGTGGCCTGACACACTGCCTAACAGATTGCTGTGCCAAACCTAATAAAACCAAAGCAAAGAGCCAATGGCAGGAGAAACTGGAGCCCCGTCCTGCTCTAAAGAGCTCAGTGCAAACCTGGTTCACACCTGCAGCCTGGAACACTCTTCCTTCATAAGAGTCCTTGACTTCCTTCCATCCACACGCACCTCTTTACCCAGGTGACAAATTATTCTGATGTGGAATGGCATGCAGGTATCTAGTCCTCTGGGAAGAGATAACAGAATGCCTGGTCCACCAGGTTGTCCTGGTTTCCCGTGAGCGAATGTGTATTTAGGTCTCTCCAGGAGATCTTTATACGGACAAATAAAGCTGTTTACTGATGGCTTAGGGTAGAGGAGCACCACATTTCACTGAATCTAAGTTGCCATCTACTGCAACTTACATCTTCATTTCCAACATGACGCAAAGTAAAAATAGGTATTTGCACACTGATGGAGAAATCCAGACGCAGGAAATTCATTTAAGAAAAGTACAGACTAACTTGGTGATCTCAGATACACAAAAAATGAAGGCGCACTAGAACGTTACTCAGAGGTTCTTTTCATCCTATAGGTAATAAATAATACACCACCTGCAAGCCCAACTACAGGTACTGGGTAAAAATAAGTTACATTCCAGCTGGCTAATGGAATAGTATATAGACCTACAGCATGAATTAGATCTATTTGCAGTGCATCTGAATTTGTAATTATTGCATATATTGTTCTTTTCTTTGTTTTCCCTTTTTCTCCCCAGTTTTACTGAGGTTATAACTTAAACAAAAATGCACATAATTATTGCATACAATTTGGTAAGTTTAGATATACATTCGCTTGTGTTATTATCACCACAATCCAGGGGAGAACAAAATAGGTTTCAAGACAGTATCATGAGAATTATGATCCCAATTTTAAAATATTCATTTTAATAAATATCAGCACATCACTCAAATCTGAGTGTAGGTCTGGGAGAATAAAAATTAAATAATCTGCAATCACTCTTTCTGGGAAGTAGCATGTTTTGGGGTGACAGGTAGAGTCTCTGTTTAAATTTACACTCTCTGTGTGTGTTTGTTAGACTTTTGTTTTTCACACCAAGTATATATTACTTTATAACTGGCAAGCACAGTAGAAGCATTTGGGTTGTGGGAAAAAATATGTAATCTACATCTTTAAAATTGTTAACCAGTTTTGGAGAAGGAAATGGCAACCCACTCCAGTACTTTTGCCTGAAAAACTCCATGGACTGTCACCTGAGGAGCCTGGTAGGCGACAGTCCATGGAGTCGCAAAGAGTCAGACACAACTGAGCAACTTCACTATCACTATGCAATTTATGTGTATATACCAGTGACCAAAACAAACACCTTCCCTGTTTTTTCAGAGTCATAGTCAAGCCTGAGAGCTGGGCTAAACACATGGAGCAAAGTCATGACTGTCTAACAGCACAGGTGGCCCTGGTGGAGAGCGTGATGCAGCCTGGCCCAGGGGTGGAGAAGCTGGGGAGGGCGTGTGGAGCAGGGCTGTGGGAGGACCAATCCCAAGTGTTGGGAGAACTGCAGAACCCCCTGAATAAGATTACGTCTGGGGAGCCGGGGTTTGAAGGGGCCTGAGACATCTTCCCTCATGGCTCAGTTGGTAAAGAATATGTCTGCAATGCAGGAGACCCAGGTTCTATCCCTGGGTCAGGAAGATCCCCCAGAGGAGGGCATGGCAACCCACTCCAGTATTCTTGCCTGGGAAATCCCATGGACAGAGGAGGCTGGTGGGCTACCGTCTATGGGGTCACAAAGAGTCAGACATGACTGAGGCTCTAAACTGGAGAAGGCAATGGTAACCCACTCCAGTACTCTTGCCTGGAAAGTCCCATGGATGGAGGAGCCTGGTGGGCTGCAGTCCATGGGGTGGGGAAGAGTCGGACACGACTGAGCGACTTCACTTTCACTTCTCACTTTCATGCATTGGAGAAGAAAATGGCAACCCGCTCCAGTGTTCTTGCCTGGAGAATCCCAGGGATGGGGGAACCTGGTGGGCTGCCGTCTATGGGGTCTCACAGAGTCAGACACGACTGAAGCGACTGAGCAGCAGCAGCAGCAGAGGCACTAACCAACACTGAGGTGCTCGGGTGAGGTGTCTGAGTCTGAAGCTCAGAGACTGGTCTAAAGTGGGCAGACCGTGGAGAGCCCGTGGCGGAGGGGGTGGCTAATGACAGGGGCCTCTCCTGAGGAGATCAGGAGGGGAGAGTCTGAAAGGGGTCCTGGGGTGGGGGAGGCACGGCACGGCCAAGAGGCAGAAGAGCAGAGCTGGGACCAGCACGGGCGCTGCAGGCACTGGAGTGACTGTGCGGATACAACTCAGTGACACAGGCGGGTCCGGCCTGTTTAATGCTCAGATGTGTTTGCAGTGCTAGTTTATCCTGAAACCTTGATTTTGCCTTAAGTGCAATAATAGAATCAATTTATGGTTTTTAAGCAATGTTACCTATTTATTTAATTATGTTTATTTATTTTGGTGCCTACGTCTGAATACTTTGTGTTCTAATCCAGGAAAAGATACTGTCAGGGTCAGAGCTACAGAATCTTGAGTGAATCTTTGCTTAAGACTCTGTGCCTTGTATTTTCATAGAAAATACACTTTTAACCAGTGGTATTTTTAAATGCCTTGGTATAAATGCTCAATTTTGCAATTATATGACATTAAATGCAAGGTAATAAGGCCGTCTATAACATGAAATGCATTATTTGGAGTTTATTTCAAATGTATTCCGACAGTGACTACTGAGTATTGTAAAGGCCCATTAAAAAGTGCTTCTCCTAGCTATGGGTTCAGCTTTTCTCCAAGTCAGAATATTCCTCTTGTCTATCTAGTGATACATGGTATGTCTCTCTTTAGGTAATGTAACAACCACCTTTATAATTCATGGATTATGGTTACAAATGAAATGTGTCCTTTTTTTAATTTTTGGAATGTATCTTCTAGCTAGGTTGAACTTAGATTTTAATAAAGGTATTAGAATTATCTACTGCAATTCCTATGACTAAACAATATGTATTTGAGTATCAGGTAGTAATGTAGCTGTTACTGTGTAGATGCTTCATAAATACCCTAAAATAAATGGATTAATTAAAACAGAGCTAGTGTCTTTGGTTCAAGGGTTTTAAACATCTTGAAATCTCTCATTTGCAATTGTTATCATCTTCGGAGTTTGTCTTATTGTCATGGTTCATTTATTTATTTTCTTAAAAACTATTAGCTCAGTCTTTAGTGTTCACATTAAAATAACTTGAATTCATTTTATGCCTGTGCTTGCAAACTTTGGGGTACTGGTTTCTTTATCCCCAGTCAGTGGGTGATTCATGCCGGCAACGTAGACTGATCTCCAGGTGCTCAGTTACAAGGGCCGAATGTTTCTACTGTGGCTTTGAGGTCTGGGCCATTACTTAGTCCCAGGGGTAATTCACTGGTTTTCTAGAACCACATCTGCTTCTGCTTCCAGCTATCAGCCAGAAAAGAAAACTAGTCCAAGAAAAAAGTATGAGTGTGATCTGTGAAGATACATCCATGTACAAGTGTGTGTTAAAAGGGCCACATTTTTCAAGCAATGAGCTTTAAAAGGCACAGAAACATCCCCTGTCACTTGTAATGAATACTTCCTTCCCCAGAGTGTGGGGTCCTCATTCTGTCCTGCTCAGTCATTTTGCAGGTGATTAAGAAGCCTACCGTGAATTTGTTCAGGCTATTTTTAAAAGAATTAATAACTATATTTTAAAAGCCTGAATCTTTACTTTGCTACCAAAATGCAACAGCAGAAGAGGAAATAACACAGGGTAGTGTGAAGAGGTTGAGGGGAGCCCATCTGCTCTTGGGCTGGCCCAGGCCGGAGGAGAACAGTGGGAGGGTCACTGTGCTACAGGAAACCACTGCTCCTGCCATCTTTTTACAGCTGGTGATCTGTTCAAGGATACTGCAGACGGAACCGTCACTGCCTAACTTCACAAATGTAAACGTATTACTGCCTATTTTTAGAGAGGAATTGGCTGTGCTGTTATAATGCTAAAAATTAACCTGCATTAAAATGGAAGTAAACTGCTCCATGGAATTTAGAGCTCTGCACACACACACACACACACACACACATTGGTGCACACACAATGTGCTTTGTTGGAATAAGAGTGGAGGTCAAAATATACTCTCAAAATTCTGGAGTCAAAGCACACTCTTACCACTATGTCCTTCACATTAAATAAAATGTGTTTACAGGTGTGATGGCAGGAACAAACATCTTGATATTTGGAAGAGAAATGTGACAACCAAACCTTTTTGAGCGGGAAGACCCAAATGCTTTCCTTTTAATTCTTCTTTGCCTGCAGAGAACCAGGTCTGTGAACAAGAGCTTCAGCAAGCCCCCTGGTGTGGGGAAGGGCATGTCTTGCTCTTGTTTGGGCATCAAGAACCCAGGCACCTTCTTTTTCTACTTCTCTGCTTTCCTAGCGTCATTCAACGCATGTTCTCTGTTTAGTCATTTTGAGCTGGGCACTAACTGAACTGTCCTTTGTGCTCTGGCAAAGATAATGTATCTGGGTTTCCTTAGTGATATTCTAAACACATTTTTCCTGTACTCCCATCCCGAGCGCATAGTTTTGGAGGAATTCCTGTTGTGTGGGAGGCCAGCTCAGCTCCATTCACACACTCGGGCCCCAGCTGCGGCCCCTGGGCTCAGCCCGATCTTGGTCTCAGCCCCCAGCTGCTCCCCAGCATCTGCGCCAACAACCACAGTGGCCTTTGTGCGTCTACTTATTTACTTTGTATTTGCGCAGTGCGCTTCAGCATTTTTTGTTTTATCTTCCTTGGAGTAAGTTAAGATTGTGAAAAAAATTTGCTCTAGGAAAAGGGAGTTCAAGGGCCCACTGATTCCTTCATCTGCTTAAACAGGGGAGGGGGCAGGAGGTGGGGGAGGAGGGTGGGGAGAAGAGAAAGGAGTGGAAATGAATCAGCACCTTGGGTCATCAGATAAGGTGCCCTTCTATTAAAGGATCAAGTCAGGAGACAGGCTAGAGGGAGGCTGGCATCAGACAGGGGAGGGGGTGCTGTTATCACTGTCCTTGTTAAAATCTGACTTCACAGGATGACTTTTAAAAATCTCAATGAAACGGGGTACTGACCTCTCCTGAACAGATACGCACAGGAGAGGAGACCTGAGAAGAGAGGAGACCTGAGACGATATTGACAGCGCTTCTGACTAAGGAAGGTCACTGTGTGACAGTTGCAGGGGGACACCTGCAGCAGGGCTTTGTCAACAGGGTCTTGAATGCAAACAAAACACAAGCAGTCTCTTCCCGCCAGGAAGTGACACTTGGGGCCGACCCTGAGCAAGGGCACATCTGGAGGACGACTGTTTCAGGCGGAGATTGCTCCTCTGGTCCATGACTTCATCTGTCGGGTGTCTGGGAGGGGGTTGGAGAGATCTACTTCAAAGCCTGTATGTCTCTAAGTGCGGCTGGGGGCGCAGACCAGGGGCTGGGCAGTCTTGAAGCGCAGGCGCCAAGCCGCCAAAGCCACTATTCTGAGTCTGATTTAACCAAATGCCTGGGGGGTGTGGGGTTCTCAGTTAGTGATATAAATGTTACTCATTGTACGACTGAGGGAGAGACATCACTCACAGGAAGTGATTACAGTTCTTTATCTCCCGGGGCCCGTCGCTAAGGAAACTGACTCAGTGCATGAAAGACAGCCGTCCCTTTGGAGTTCAGGCCAGTTAGTCATGACAGCTCTGGATCCACTGTTATTAATAGCAATCCCGTCCACCAAGTGGACAGTCCTCAGGGCCTGAAAAAAGTCCCACGTGTATGAGCCTGCTTTATTAACATTCGAAGTCAATGTTATTCATCCTCTTTTCTCAAATAAAGAAATTGAGAGCTGCAGTCTGGTAGGAAAGCAGATTCCAATCCAGGTCTTCTAGGTTCAAGTTCAAGCCTCATTGCCCTGCTCCCCAAGAAATGTTCTGGTTAGATGCACAGGTCTTTAGGCTTCTGTGTACAATCCTGCCAATGTGAACCAGCCGCTGTTGTGTGATGGGAAAGCGGTGTGAACATACTGGTGGGGTGCACCTTCACTTTTCTCAATTTTTTAATCAGAAGAAAAATGCTGAGTTGGGCTTGACATCCACCAAAAAGTTTTCCTGGTTCTGCAGAAGGAAAAGTCTTCTGGCACAATTAACTCAGAATAGATCTGTTTCTCTCGGAGCTGAAGTGC
This sequence comes from Bos indicus, assembly GCF_029378745.1. Classification (NCBI taxonomy): domain Eukaryota; kingdom Metazoa; phylum Chordata; class Mammalia; order Artiodactyla; family Bovidae; genus Bos; species Bos indicus. The sequence continues at coordinate 44,327,654 of NC_091772.1, read as the reverse complement.
TTCAGGGAGGTCCTAAATGGCATAAACCAAAGGTCCTAAATCTCATACTTTCATAAGCTACTTTATTCAAAAAAATCATCTCAGGAATCATGTATTTTCTGGAGATGGCAGTCTTTATTTATACTGGAAAACATGCGGTTTTATGTGGGTTGTCTTTCATTCTTGGTGAGGCGATGAGAAAAGAAAACAAAATTTGTTTAGAGCTGCAGTGAACAAATAATTGGCTGACAGCTAGGTTAACTGTGGAAATCAGAACTTTCCCATGCTATCTGAGGAATGAAAACACATCCTGGTTAGTGATGCTGACCAAGCTTGGAAGGTTAGAGGTGATTCTGTCTCCAAGAATGTGGTCTGGTCTTATTTTAAGAAGGGCCTCTGAGTCATGTGGAGTCATGTTGAAATGTGTGTTGTGTTCTGTAATTTTAAAAAGGAAGCTTGCAGGGAGGAAATGGAACCAGTTTTTTTTTTTTCCCAAAAAAAACCTCTGCCCTTTAATGGAAGAAAAGGGCAAGTCGATTCCCACACATCTCACTTGCTCCCTGTGATGCGGGCTCTGATGTCTTTTACCACAGATACAGTCTTAATGTGGTTTGCTATAACCCTACTTGCTTAGAGTGCTTTAAGTTTGTAACTTGAACTGATCTTACTTAATATTTATCGTTAGATGTGGCTATATGCACTGCTTAGGATCAAATAAAATGGACTCGGGATCACTATGATCTTGACTGATTAGCTATCTGGAGTGATTGCTACAGAGATACATGTACTGTTTTTATCAACATAAAATATGAATCATTTTAAGTGAGCTTCAGGTTTCTCAACTCAGAAATATAGGAGTAGAGCCAATATTGCCTATACTCCTGGGCGAGCTCCTGGGTGGGGCATCAGAGCTGTTATCACAAGAAGGGGATTGACATCTCCAGCAGGAGTGAAGAAGGAAAGGAAGTCCCCAGCAACAGGTGCTCAGATTCCTAGCATCATAGGAACTTGCTCATATACATCCACACCTTTGTTATAAACATTCTAAATTTAATAAAACAGATGCTGTGAACATGGGAACTCAATTTGGGTTGTAATTCACCACCTCCAGAATGAGACTTAGGGCTTAATTTTCAGTAGTCTAGGCCCTTTGGCTACAGGGGAGAAGATTTTTTTACAAGGCCAATCTAGACATTTCCTGGTTCCTTCTGCAGATCTTAATCTGGGAATTTAAAGCCCTGAGCACATCATTTTCTTTTCCTAAGTTGTCTAGCATAGTTAGAAGTAACCAACCAACCCAATCTTATGTGTATTTTCCACCAAAATGTTCAAACTCAGTAAATACTTGGCCATCCAAAACCTCATCCTCAACAGACATGTGATGACTACAAGTGTGTGAAGGTGACCGTCTGGTCTGAGTGACTGTTTCACCACCGTGTGCTCAACAGTCCTTTGCTATTGGAAATGGAGTCTTCCTTGTCTTTGATCAGATGAGAAGACCAATTCCAGAAAACCCAGAAGTAAGAGAGCTCATCCTTAAGACTCTGTCCCTTTCCCAATCCTCCCAACACCAAATTTTATTTCAGGTTTAAATCAGAGAGACAGAGCAGGTTCACATTCATGTTTGGGTGTCTGGCCTTTGAGCTGTGGGAGCTGGTTACTCCAGCCTCGGTGAGGCTGTGGTCTCCGTGTCTGATGCCAGAGCCCCCAGCCCAGGAAGGTGAAGGAGGACAGGTGGGGAGTGGAGGAAATACACTGACCCCAAAGACAGCCTGAAACCTGGGTCAGCTCTTGCCACCTCTGCCCTTGGGTGATGTGGGGGGCTCTATGTGGGCTGCTCACAGAATGTCTGTGGACTTGATTCAAAGGTTTTCCAGTTGCTTCAGCAAGACCGCCTCTTGGCTATTTTCAAAGTCATGTATCTAGAAGCATGCTTAAAAACCAGTGCTTGGTTATTGCATCTCACTGGGTCTTCCACAAAGGTTTTTCAGAATGTTTCTTCATCCGGTCACCACCATCACCAACAGCACAATATTTGCAGAATAATCGGTGCATGACACCCATCATGCGAGGGCTATGGGGGAGCTCCACAGGCGACAATCTCAGCTGGCCTTCTACGATGAGAACGACTTTCGGGTCATATTGGGTGTCCCTGCCTGCCTCCTGCCAGGACTCCAAGGGCACTCACCCAAGAGATGAGTAATGTCAGATGATGGCTGAATCACTGGATGCGGCAGTGTGAACTGGGTGGTGAGTCCCCTCTTGGCCTGTGGCTGGGAAAGCCTTGTAATAACAGAACTGAGGGCAAGACGATGCATGTGGGTCTTCTCAGGTCACAGCCCGGGGGCCTGGGAGGGAAGGACCCCCAAAAAGAGGGAAGCCTGGCCAAGACAGATGGGTGGGCATGCTGTAGGCTTCCTCGGTGCTGCTCCTGCTCTGAGGTCGAACACAAAAGCTGAAGGACTGTGAACAGTCATGGACCAACCATCTAGGTCATGACAGCAAAATGCAGAGCTGCTTCCTTGCAGAGGAAGCATGGCCGGACTCCATCACTTCCCACTTCCAGGGCCCTGATGAGGGACGGTGTTTAAAACCTGCTCCAGGGAGACCTGACTTTGCACAGGTTAGGGAACATCCTCTCCCTAGACAGCATCTTTTCCAGCAACCAGGATGCAAAGCAGGGCACGTTCTCTAGGAGCAGACAATGCTAGAGTGTTTACCAGGAAAAGCGAAAGTGAGTCTATCGAAATGGAAAAATGACCCAGACAGAAAGTTTCCAACTTGTTGCTCAGAAAATGATTCAGGGTAGGGAGTGGGGGAGGACTGGATTGATTCAAACTTTTGGTTTCCAGCCTCTTCATAGCAGGTGGTTGACACTTCTGTCCCTGTGTTGGTCAGCTTCCCCATTTGGATCACTAACATCTGAATGAGCTCAGGTCTGCCCACTTCTAGGGAGCCCAATGTGACACGTATGTGAGTGTGTCACATTCAGATACATGAAGAAAAGATACTTGTGTATCAACTGAAAGCTGATCCAAACCTCCCCTTGCAGGTGATCGGAGGTTAGATGAGTGCACTGATTGGGGAACATGGTCACGTTCATCAGGCCTGTTTCTTAGGCTTCCTCGGGGTCCTGTTGGACAAGGAGAACCTGGGGCTTCTGGGCTCAGCTCCTCACCAAGCCCCCAGCTCCCCATCCTTCCAGGACCTGGTGTCCCACTAGAACCTGCTTCTGGTTCTCCAACTGACTGGTGAATGTGGTCCATGCCCCTGACTCGGCTGTTTGTCTGGGTGCCGTTAGTCCCACCATGGCCCTCCTGGCCACCAGGTGCACCCTGTAGTCCAGATCTTTCTCCCAGCTGGTCCACACAAAACTCCCTGTGGACCTTGGCCATTTTGCCTCAAGACCTGCAGGCCAGCTGTGTGGCTACCTCACCACAGAGGACGCTGGGACATCTCAGGAAAGGGCTCCAGGCCTTCTCACCCAGGCAAGCAGCCCCCTCACTTGTGTGACATAACCCTGCAGTGGCTGAGCAGAAACCCGGGGCGTGAAGAGACAGCTAAGCAGGAGCACCTTGCTTCCAGTTTCACCTCAAAGTGCCCCCGGTCGACAGGCTGGAGGACATGGGTCTCTATGCCGCCCTCCAATCTTCCTCCCAAAACAGCAGACACCACCAACCCCCTCTACCAACTCCCAATGCTTCAGGGCATCTGCCCTCATCCTTCCCTAAAGTTGCAAGCATTGAACAGAGGCCTGTAAACATCCTTTGTCAGAGTAAGTGGGAAAACAGATTACCTTGTGCTAGTAAAGAATCCGCCTGCAATGGAGGAGACCCCAGTTCGATCCCTGGATGGGGAAGATCCCCTGGAGAAAGGAAAGGCTACCCATTCCAGTATTCTGTCCCGGAGAATTCCAGGGACTGTATGTGACCATGGGGTCACAAAGAGTCAGACACTACTGAGCTACTTTCACTTCAGTTCACTTCATGCTCAAAATATGTCTCTGTGTCCTCTGAGAAAGTCACCCAGACCCTCACCTCCTGACTATTCCCCTGTCCCAGGCCACATCCTCAGAAATGTCAGCTACCTCCTTGGTTTCCCATCCACCTCCCCTTACCCCTTCTTAGTTAGAGTTAGTCTCTCAGTCGTGTCCAACTCTTTGTGACCCCATGGACTGTAACCCATCAGGCTCTTCTGTCCACGGGATTCTCCAGGCAAGAATCCTGAAGGGGGTTGCCATTCCCTTCTCCAGGAGATCTTCCTGACCCAGGGATTGAACCTGGTCTCCCGCATTGCAGGCAGATTCTTTGCCATCTGAGATATCAGGGAAGCCCAGAATACTAGAGTAGGTTGCCATGACCTCCTCCAGGGGACCTTCCTGATGGAACCTGCATCTCCTGCATTTGCATGAGAGGTTTTATTTTACTTTATTTATTTATTTTTTCTTAAGAACCACTGGCACCACTTGGGAAGCCCAAGCTGAAGGCAGGGCACAGAAGCTGCGAGCTGATGAGGATGGGATTAGAACCCAGAGCACAGTGGATTAGTAGTCCATCGCCTTAACCACTCGGCCACGGCATCCTGGCATCCCGCTTCTTAGCTTCCTGCAGTCTGACTCCCCCACTCCTTCCCTCACTGACATACTCTGTGTGAGGTCAATGACCCCATGCCAGCTAATCCTGGGACAATTTTCACTTATGAGACTTGACTACTCGCAGGCATTTGTTACCACCAATCACTCCTGACTCTGTGATGCCCTCGCTTCCCTTGGTTTCGTGTGAACGTTCTTCCACTGAAGGTCTCCTCCTCAGGCTCATCTTAGGCCTGGGTCAGTCCTGAGTAGGACTCATGTATGTACATGCACGCTTCAGTCGTGTTCACTGCAACCCTACAGACTATAGCCCACCTGGCTTGCTGTCCATGGGATTTCCCAGGCAAGAATACTGGAAGGGGTTGCCATTTCCTTCTCCAGGGGGTCTTCCAGACCCAGAGACTGAACCCTAGTCTCTTGCATCTCCTGCATTGGCAGGTGGTTCTTTACCACTAGCACCACTTGGGAAGCCCGGGAGTCATGTGAGACCAGGCTTTGTCCCCAGCCTGGGCTCTACCCAGTCCCTCCCATGCTTGCAACAGTCAGCCAAGCATCAGGGAGTCTCGAAGGCACAAAAGTGGCCCAAACAGTCCACTGAGCACCCTTAGCCTTCAACCACTGCGCTCAGGGGTCCTACATGTAACGTCTTTGCCCTCTACATGGAGGTAAGCTGGCTGGCTTTGGGAACACGACTGCTTTGGCTAATCAGTGTCTCTCCAGCACAGTAAAGTGCCCTGGGGCAGGTGTTCAATGAATCATCTTTTGAATGAGTGATATTAGAAAGAATACATAAACGAACTACAAACCATTTGCTATAGTAAATAAAATGACCTGGTGGCCAAAACATGAAATGACCTTTCAAATCTTACTGTCTCAACCAAACATTTCCATTCCATTGTCTCAGTATTATTTCTGCTTCCTGTAGGTTTCCCTTATATTTAAAAAAAAATTAATTGTGATTAAAAAAAAAAAAAAAAACATAAAATGGGAACAACAGACTGGTTCCAAATAGGAAAAGGAGTACGTCAAGGCTGTGTATTGTCACTCTGCTTATTTAACTTATATGCAGAGTACATCATGAGAAACACTGGGCTGGAAGAAGCACAAGCTGGAATCAAGATTGCTGGGAGAAATATCAATAACCTCAGATATGCAGATGACACCATCCTTATGGCAGAAAGTGAAGAGGAACTAAAAAGCCTCTTGATGAAAGCGAAAGAAGAGAGTGAAAAAGTTGGTTTAAAACTCAACTTTCAGAAAACGAAGATCTTGGCATCTGGTCCCATCACTTTAGGGGAAATAGATGGGGAAACAGTGGAAACAGTGTCAGACTTTATTTTGGGGGGCTCCAAAATCACTGCAGATGGTGACTGCAGCCATGAAATTAAAAGACACTTACTCCTTGGAAGGAAAGTTATGACCAACCTAGATAGCATATTAAAAAGCAGAGATATTACTTTGCCAACAAAGGTCTGTCTAGTCAAGGCTATGGTTTTTCCAGTGGTCATGTATGGATGTAAGAGTTGGACTATGAAGAAAGCTGAGAGTCAAGGAATTGATACTTTTGAACTGTGGTGTTGGAGAAGACTCTTGAGAGTCCCTTGGACTGCAAGGAGATCCAACCAGTCCGTTCTGAAGGAGATCAGTCCTGGGTGTTCTTTGGAAGGACTGATGCTAAAGCTGAAACTCCAATACTTTGGCCACCTCATGCGAAGAGTTGACTCATTTGAAAAGATCCTGATGCTGGGAGGGATTGGGGTCAGGAGGAGAAGGGGACAACAGAGGATGAGATGGCTGGATGGCATCACCAACTCAATGGACATGAGTTTGAGTGAACTCCGGGAGTTGGTGATGGACAGGGAGGTCTGGCGTGCTGCGATTCATGGGGTTTCAAAGAGTTGGACATGACTGAGTGACTGAACTGAACTGAATCATTTTCAGTGTACAATTGAGAAGTGCTAGGATGCACAGAGTTGGATACGACTGAAGCAACTTAGCAGCAGCAGCAGCTTCAGTATTGCACAACCAATCTCCATGATGTTTTCACCTTATAAAACCTAAACTCTATCTAAATACCACCTCCTCTTTCTTCCCTCCCTTTCATCCGCTGGCAACCGTCATTCTTTTCTCTGTGAGTCTGACTACTCCAGGTAATAAATTACTTTTGCAGGTTACCAATACCTTATTGATAAGTGTCTTTCATTTAAGAATACTGAGAAAATGGTGTTATGTGTGTAAGTGGCTATTTAATCTTGATTCTTTCATTTCAGCTCAAAAAGCTAAACAGTTGTTCTTCTGTGGCCTGTGGTGGAGGTGGAGGGGATGATGCAGTCATCTTTTCTTCTATTACAGGTGCACAAATCCCAGATAATGATCTTAGGCTGTTTCAGAAGCAACTTTCTGCTTAAAATACTTCCTGTATCTCTAGGTATGAAAGAGATTCAAAAGAAAGGGCTTCCAATGAGTGGATGGAAGCAAGTAAATACTCTTGAGAGTATTAGAGGGTGTGATCAGTGGAGGAGACTCCTTACAGGGGTTCCTCATTCTTTCTGGGCATGGCTGTCCCTTTAGACCATCATTCCCAGACGGCCTGGTGCCCTGTCATCAAAATCTTATAGAATATGGGCATCAGTAACATCTGTACATATGAGGATATGTTTAACTTGCCCATAAGAGACCTCTTTCCTCCTGGCTGGAGGTCAGCTGCAAGGATGGGGGAGATGTGTGTTCAGGACAGTGAGCTGCCTAGATTGCTTGGCTCTGGCTGTGACTCTTGGGAGCGGAGCCTATTCACCCTCCCTGGACTGTCTGAGAAGAAAGACCCCTCTGACTGGTGAGAGCCACTGCGTCTGCAGGCACCTCATGCAGGAGGGCATCCTTCCCACTCACACACACGTCTCTGCTCCTCATCTTACACTCACCCAAGTCCCTCCCTCACAGATCTAAGCACGGCTTGCGTGCAGACGTGGGTATGGCTCACTGGAATGCACAGAGCAAATACGAGGGACACGTTGTCTGACTTAGAAGAATTTATTGTTGTTTTCTTTTTCAGTAAGCCAAAAATCACAGGAAACATAACTAATTAAGAGCCTATTTGATTGGTACTTACAGGATTCTTGAGTCCTAACTGGGAAGTTAGGACCTTCTAGAAAGTCAGAGAAGATTGGAGAAGGGATCGGCAGAAGCAGAAGGTTTCCAAGGTTTCCTGTTTTGAGTCAGTGTGCACAAGGGTGGGGACCCACCTGCACTGGGTCCCCTGGAAGCATCTCTCCCTTCTCTGTTTCCCCAGAGAGAGGAAGTGTTGAGCTTAGCACACCTGGGCTGCTGGTTGCTGAGCTCCAAGCTCTGAGGGTTGTGTATGAGACCTTGTGGTGGGGGAACCTTCATGGTGACACCTCAGGGTGCTTAGGACACTCCCTCCCCCCAAGGTCATCTCGCCACCTTCTCCTGCTTTGATGCTGCATCCACAGGAGCCTTGCCAGGCCCAGAACCCAGTAACGCACCCTTCACACGGGAGCACCAGACCTCCCCATGTGGGATTTCATCTCCCACATGACCGAAGGTGTCTTCTGTGGACCTGTGTCATCCTTTGTCCAAAGAATAGTTCCCAGTTCTTCAGAAAATGTCCAGACAATTATCAATAAATGTATTTTAAATATATGAACAAATCATCAGTGCCTATTGAGTGACAAATATTGGACAAGATCAAAACGTGCAGGTCTGCCCTGCATTGCAATCCATCCCGTAGTAGATGATATCCACTGTCTTCTCAGAAAGGCAGACATTTCTCCAATGACAAGCCATTCTATTAGCAATATGTGGTCACGTGGGGGTTTGCTAAATTCTTCTGTTCTTTTTTGGGAGCTTAAAATATGAAATGAGTTCCCAGAGGTGGAATATTTTCAAGCAATAGAAGGCCAAGATTAAACCGCTTCTTATTGCCCCTCTGAGAAGGGATCATTTGTCTCTAGTGGAACTATCAGAGTTCTGGATAAAAATAAAAATGTGAATTTTTAAAATAGGGCTCACTTTTTGAACTGCTCTTCTGAAATGAATCATGCAGCGTGGCCTTTCTATTTGAGCCATTCTGATGCAATTTTGCCCACTCGGATGTAAAGTGTGTTAGAACCGGCCCCTCAGCTGGACTGAGGGACCTGGGAGGCTGTGTTCAGGCTTGAAAACTCAGCCTCATCTTCTGGATGTTGAATAGCCAAAGAGTTAGCTCTCAGACCTCGAGTACTTGCAAATGGAGGGAGATTTCTCAAAATTAAGAGTCCATTGGATGCTTTCCTTGGGTTCTGAAGTAACTGACTACAAAGTAGAAATGTTCTCCTGTCCAAAATAACTCTCTCCATCACTGGAAGCATCTCTTGGACAGTCTTTTTCGGCTGGGGGTGGTTCTGCCCAGGGCACGCCCATCTGGAGGCCTTCCGACCCTCACACCTCCCCACCACCCCACCAACGCCAAGCATCCTTGGACCCTGAAGTATCAATAGTCCAGAAGGTGAGAAGCCCCACTGTGTGCTTAGGAGTTTTTTGCATCCTGACCAAGCAGAAGGACCTTGGTAACCTGCCTTCCCCTTGGGTCCTTGCAGTAAAGACCCTCCCCAACACAGTGCCATGCACCCAGGGAGCAGGGACTGGTGACTTCAACTCAATGGAAGGGTGGGCCCTCTGGTCTTTGGTGTCATGCCTTGAGTCTGATGACTCTTAGCTTGGCGAATCACCAGGTAAGGCCCAGAGATCCCCTCTCGAGGGATCTCATACCCAGAGGAGTGGACCCGCATGTGCATGCTGCCAGTCACATTTCTGTGGCTGGTGTCACACAGCTGTGGGCTCAGAGCCATGGTCTCAGAGAGGAACTCTGTCTGAAATTGGATGGGGACTGTTGTGCTGGAGTGGCCCACTCCACTAGTACAGCCCAGAGGTGCTACGCAGACTCAAACCTCCTCCGTCCGAGCTGTGGGAACCCAGGGGAGGATATCCCTGCTATGCCTCTGTGGACAGCCAGCTCCGTGGCTGGACTGGGCCTGCCCTCCAGAGGCCAGGATGCCAAGGGGGTCAGGGTGTTCCTGCCTGTGGATGCCTGAGCGTGGTCTCCAGACAAGGGGTTTCAACCCCCTCTTCTCCTCCGTCTGTAGTCATGGCGGAGACAGGGTTAGAATTTTGAAACAAAGATGTGATCACATTTCTTTTCCATTCAGGGATCTTTTATGATCACTCTTGTCTCTAAAGTAAACTTAAAAACTTGACAGCAACAACAGAGGCCCAAGACACCACACATCGGCCCGCTGCTCTCCTCAGCCTGAGCCCTCACCCACTCCTTGCTGCCTATAAACAGGCTACGCTGCAGTCACACAAGCAAGTTAAATTTCCTCAAATTGAAGTTTCTCCTTTCCTACAGGACCTCCATTTCCTGCCCCATGGGTCGATTCAGTTCCTGGTTAGAATGTGAGTGGTGTTGGCTGCTGTAACAGAAGGACACAGGTGTCTCGGTGGTTTAACACAGTCAGTGTTCCTTCCTCCTCAGGAGGAAGTTAACTTCCAGCTTGTGTTTCTGGTTGTCAGAAAGCCTTGTGATGACTCAGGGCCCACTTGGGTCCGTCTTGAGGGTCTGCCCTGCCTGGCATCCGTATGTTGATGATGAAACTTGTAAAGACACACAGAAAGGCAAGGCTACTGCTGTAGAGTAGGGCCCCCTGGACTCAGGTGGCCTTGGTCAGAGCTCACCATGTGGCCACCTGGCCTTAAGAGGGAGAGGCTGGGGGAGGTAATGATATGCCCCTGGACAGGGCTGGGGTGATGGACAGCAGAGGGTGGGAGTTCCACAGGTTGGTCCCCCTTGTGACAATTCACGGTCACTGTTCACGTAACCTGTTCGCTTTCCTTGAGGTATTTTTCTTCAATAAAAGTTTGATAAACGCAGAAAAAAGAGCATCTAGTGGCCTTTTCTTTGCACAGTTTCTCAAATGTTTTATAATGAATTACTTTATATTATACATTGAATGGTATCACTGAGTCGATGGACATGAGTTTGAGCAAGCTCCAGCAGTTGGTGATGGACAGAGAAGCCTGGCATGCTGCAGTCCATGGGGTCGCAGTCAGACATGACTGAGCGACTGAACTGAACTGACATTGAATGAGACTTCTCGCTTCAGCTATGTACCACAGATAACCTGGGTCCTGTGAGCTTCTACTTGCAATTTTGCTTACAAGTCATGCTGATTCATGTGTTTGGATTCTTCTCCTGTTCCCATTTCTGACAGAATTTCTTCTTTCCCCCTCTTGGCTGATAAGTACCTATTAATTTTAAAGACTTTATTAAAAATAATCCTCTTTGTGAAACCTGTTCTAAGCCTCCCATGTAGAACTGACCATCCTATTGTTAGTGCTCAGAGGACACAGAGAGCATCTTCTGTCTAATCCTACAGCATTTCAGTAAACTTATTTGATTCCAATTCTGAGATACTAAGCTTGTTTGATAATAGAGATTATGCTTAATCATCTTTTTATCCCCATTCCCCAAAGAGCATAGTAAATACTAAATAATTCTTTAGTTGAGTGAAAGTTCATGCAATATGTAACTATAACATAAATCCAACCATGGCCCAGTGATTGTTGTAGTTTATAGTAAAAACATGTGATTTTAAGCATGTACTCTAAAATCACTTAACTATTTGATAGAAGTCAAGGCAATTTTAGGCATCTAGTTATTAATTATTTTAGTTCAGGTAAAGCAACAAGATTCAAATACTTGACTCCTAAGTAATGTTTTTCTGTCCCTCAATATCTGTATTCTTCCCTGTTAGTTATTTATGATGTAAATACTGTAAGTAAAAAGGCACAACTGCCATTTCTGAGTGAGGAAAACCAGATTTGAATCTCACTTTTCTTTCTGTAAGTTGACTGTGGACAAGTAGTTTAATTTAGACCTTAGTTTATTCATCAAGAAAATAAAGAGCTCAATTCAACCATAATGATAGGTATGCCAATTAAATGAGGCCACTTCCATGCACTAACTCAGGAGATTCTCAATAGATGTCATTTTCCTCCATCTCCTTATTAAGAGTTCTGAAACGTCTTATAAACATCCAATTATAAAAACCCATGACTCGCTATTTCTGTTCATTTTCCTTTTTCCTCTGCTTTTCAAAGAAGATACATAACCTAAACCTTAAACGTAATTTATACTGCTATTTTATTAGATTGGTGTTGGGGGCTGGGGTAACATACACAGGAATACTTTTCAGCCTTCCTCTCATTTTTCCAGTTTTCGTTACACATTGCTGGAGGCAAATTTTCATTTGAAAAATTCTATAAATAGAAGCATGACTGATGAATGGTCCATGCTAAGTATGAGATACTCAGTGTTCTTACACTGAACTGCTATATAAGGGGAAATGCAGCATCACAAAGGAATTTATTTGTAAAACAGGAGCTAAAGTGGATGTGTTGGCCAAGTGCTGGACCTGAACACCAGAGAGCTGGCAGCACCCCTCCTGTCATCCAGACCTCTGGCCCTAGCCACCCTCAGTCTGTTCCCCCACCTCTCATGCTCTGCAGCACAGGGACCCTCTACAGGGGGTCACTCTGGAAGAGTCCGGAGCCCGTGCCTCTGCTCTGCAGCCCCACCTCTGGGACTGAGCTGACCCAGAGCATGGAAGTCCCTCCAGGGGTGACACAGAGTCACACTCCGCCTGAACCTCGCTTTCACTGGTCGTCTCACGCCCTTGCTTTCTCCTGAAAGAATTTTTGTAATAAATTCTTGCCCCATACCCTGGTCTCTTTCTGGGACAACTCAGTCTGTGATGGGAGTGTGCCAAGAAAGTAAAAGGGAAGAAATGCGTGTCAGAACACACACTTGAGGCAACAGAAAGGAAGAGGTGACCAGGGACTCGTAGGAATCAGGCAGATGAAAGTCTAGACATGATGGTGAGACTCATGTTGTGTGTTCTATTGTGCTCAGTGGACTGGGTGAGGAGTTGAGGTGGGTGGAAACTTGAGGACAATGAGCTGATTACATAAACAGCATCCAACAGTCCAGAGTGAAAAGTCCTTGGGGAAGATGTTTACAATCCCAAGTGGATTTGGGCAAATTCTGAGCTCTAGAAGTGTATATCTCATGAGAGAACAATAGAATGACGAGAGTTAAATGATCTATTACCCAAGACGTCAGGGTGGGGCTGGGTGTCTGATTATCTCTGTTTGTCACAATAGACTTCTCTAAGGTAAGAGGATGTTTTATCATATAAATATTTATGTTCCATTATATTCAGCAAAACTTGCATTTAAAAGCTACTCAAGAAAAGTTGAATATATAAGAGCTTAATAAGAATAGTCACAGTACCTTCGTTTGTAATATAATAACTTTTTTCCTGTTGTCTTTATATAGGAAGTGAGAGGGGAGAGAAGTCATTCTGTTCCATTGTCTATTTTCACAAGCCCTGAAATATATCTTGAAATATTATATATGTGAGTCCACGCTTGTGGGAGGCACCTCCAGCACACGTGACCATAGCCACCGAGGCATGCGGGCAACCCCGAGGGCAGTGGCCATGAGACATTTTCTGTAAATGAGATGCTTTGAAACATTTAAAGCCATAGCACTGAAAAATGAAAGTGTGCATTTATCCAATAAGGTGGCTATTTCATTTACTATGAAAGGTTAAGTAAATAATTTAAGCCGCAGAGATGGCTAACAAAAATGTCTCTCAGGGAAAGGAAGATGATTCCGTTTAATTTTATTCCACCTTTGCCACAGGAGGCTCATTTCTGGGCCCGTCTCAGGGCTGAGTGTGGCTGAGTCGATAATGGATCCACCTTTTTACTCTTTGATGGATGCTACTTGCCAAAGTTGACATTTTTTAGTTGCAGGCTGGTAGCTACTGAAGTCAAAAGCCCTGATTGTTCATTTATCCACAGTCTTCTGGGTGAGGGGAAGGAAGGGATGGGCAGAGAGATGCCTTTGGTCACCGTCAGAGATGCAGCTGCTCTGCCTACCTGGGTACGGAGAAGCCACAGACACCTCACTCTTGTTTTTTCAGATAGTTATTTATTTGGCTGTGTTGGGTCTTAGTTGTGGCACACAGGATCTTCATTGCATCACACAGGATCTCTCGTTGCGGTGCACGGATTCTCTAGTTGTGGCCCTTGGACGCACTGCTGTGGTGTGCTGGCTTAGTTGCTCCGCAGAATGTGGGAAATTAGTTTCCCCTCCAGGGATTGAACCCATGTCACCTGCATTGCAAAGTGAAAGTCACTCAGCTGTGTCTGACTCTTTGTGACTCCATAGACTATATAGTCCATGGAATTCTCCAGGCCAGAAGGCTGGAGTCAGTACTTCCCTTATCCAGGGGATCTTCCCAACCCAAGGATCGAACCCAGGTCTCCCGCATTGCAAGGCAGATTCTTAACCACTGGACCACCAGGGAAGTCCCCCTCACTCTTGTTCTTATTGTTGTTACTACTATTATTATTATTACTTCCAGTTCCAGGAAGCTCCTCTCCAAAGCAGTAGTGTCATTTTTTAAAAAATCTTTGAATGGAGCAGTTTCTTCACCAGGAATGTTCTAGAAAGGAGTGGCTACACATGTACCTTTTTGCGGCAACACTGTGTGAACCTTGACTCTCTCCCTTCCTCCACTCTGCTTGGCCCGGGCTGTTAGAACAGGGCACCGCCTCCCAATACATTACCACGACAGAGAACAAATGTGCAGCTGTAAATATTATGGTTTCATCCAATGCTTCCACTGTGAAAACAAATGACAGAAGATGTAGCTCACATCACGGATATGGAGGTCGAAACCTATTGGCGTGGCTATTTCACGACGACTATTACAATACACTTTTCATGGAGGGCTTATTTATGGGAACCTATTATGAGTCATAGCAATTCATAACACGATGTTCTATGGAAAATTCCATCCTGCGCTTGGGCTAAATACTAGACACACAGCACTCACTTTTGATGAATGAGAGTCATAAACATACCCCAGCAGGTATAATACAGTAGTTTACGGCTTTAACCTAAACTGATAGATATTTTTTTTTTCCTCATAAAACAAGAAAAATAGAGTAGAATGAAATCTTTGCAAGTCTCAGCAGGACGGTTAACTGAACGCAGCCCTTGCAGGCGCTGTCTCATCACCCGCCCATCAGAACTGGGTCTCCTCCCGCACCGTGTGCTCACTACCTGTACTGCAGCGTTTCCATGGGACTCTATAAATAGCACTCTAATTTGAATTAGGAAAATGTGCTATCAGGGCCTGTTGGATGTGGCACAGCGCAGTGTGTACTCACTTTCAATCTCACCGAGTCAGAGAGCATCTTTGCATTCCAAATAGAGCTAAAAATATTCCCCCGTTAAAATAGTAATCATCATTAAAATTAGCTCACTGATTTTTTGCTGATTAATTTTTCAGTAACAAGTATGCCTCCTAAAAAGCTTTAACTGAACATTTTTGGACAAAACTAGAATTTTAAGATGTAAGCCATGTAGGAAGAAAAGAGATAATTAAGGAACTAAAAACAGAAAATTTAAATCTACTGTAATTTTTAAAAACTTTAAGGAAAAGTTGGGTTCAAATAAAAGAGTGATGAGGATGGAAATAGTTGCTCTGACTGGAGTACAGGACTGAGGTCCCTACGCAGCTTCATTTTGGGCTGAGATTCTCATATCTTGGGAATGTTACTTATTTTTGTCTGTACAGAAGTGATCTAGCAGGATAATAAGTATTCAAGTGATCAGAACCACTCAGTGAGATTTAAATGCTTATTTGCCTGTTTCTATTTTCATATGCCACAGACAGGCTTCAGGCTCAGAACAAGGTTGTAAATCAGGAATAGCATAAAGAAGCAACATAAAGGGTTCTGCTTTATAAGATGCTGTTGGTGCAATTTCTTTTTGTCTTCATTGTCTTTATTTTACCGGGCTTCCCTGGTGGCTCAGATGGCAAAGAATCTGCCTGTCAAGGCGGGAGCCAGGGGTTCAATCCCAGGTTGAGAAGATCCCCTGAAGAAGGGAATGGCAACCCACTTCAGTGTTCTTGCTTGGAGAATTCCATGGAGAATTCCAGGGGAGCCTGGCGAGTTACAGTCCATAGGGTTGCAAAGAGTCAGACATGCCTTAGCGACTAAACAATAACAATCTATACTTTAGTTGGAGTTAAAGACTTAAACAAGTGAAAATGTAGCTTTGATCAACCTTATTGAAAACTATGAATTCCATGGTGGTCCAGTGGTTACAACTCCATGTTCTCACTGCCCAGGGCCTGGGTTTGATCCCTGGTCAGGGAACTAGATCCCACATGTCACACAGAGCAGCCAATAATAATAATATAGATTAAGAAAATAAACTTGTGGGAGGGAGAAATATGTGTTTTCATTTTAATCCTTTAAGAAAATCAACCCCTCACTGTAATTTTAAGAAAGCTCGGTACAAATGCCTCTGTTTTTAACATACACAAGTATGTTTCAAACTAAAAGAGGGAATATTAATGACAAGACAGAAGCTGGTTGAGAAGACTTTATAAGACAAAGATCAGGAGAAAGTTATCATGTTCGGTTATGTTTAAAATAATATTTGTGTATCACTCCGTACTAATTAAGACAATGAGATACTGCTTGGCTGTGAATGTTTGATGTTTTATATTATTTGGAGTGGACACATGTCACAAAGCAATCGTGAAATTCAGCATGTCATCAATGACAACTGAGTAGTGACTGCCCTGGAAACCTCTGACCTTTCAGCAGATCTAGAGAAAGACACAGTTTTGTCTTAAAAAGACCGGTTGTGTGGCAGGCAGGAAACAGCAGCAGTTAACTCAGGGCTCTTCATATTTCCATGAAAACACACTCACATACACCTTTCTTTTCTGTTTAGAAGACACAGATCCTAAGTCGTTACATATTTATTTTAAAATATTAAGCTATAATGGAATCCAGTCAGGTTTAATAATGTAATTTAGCCTAATCTTTTACAGAGCTTTAGTGACTTATTTTCTAAAATGTTTTCAAGAAAATGTCATTTAAAGCACACACGTCTTATTATATAATCTCATGGACAGCTTTATTATAAGAGATATTCAACCAAAACATTCGTAAAAGGTCATTTATGTGTTCTGTGACAGTATGTCTGAGATGTTGAACATTTCAGAAAGAAGGTCATCTTGTCTCCTGTAGTTTCAAATGTAAACCTGACTTAGCCTAACATGGGATTCTGAGTAATTATCAGAATAATATTCATGTTTCTGTGTGTGTGTGTGTGTGTGTGTGTGTTTGTAGATTGGTAGATAGACAAATAGAAAAGCAGATGGGAAAGACAGATTGAGGTCCAGAGTATCTCAAGTGTCATATATTGGTCTTGGTTTGTAATTAAATTAAGAAGCATAAAAAAGTAAAGGACTTCAAGTGTTTTGAAGACTCTATATGTAATATTTCTCAACTTTCACCTCCTCTGACCCTTGCAAACTGTCTTCCCTTTAGTTTCCAAAACAACTTAAAGGAGACTATGCAGATATAGGAAGGGATGAATCAGTGAAGAAATGTACCATACATTACCCTGTACATTACACAAGCCTACAAACAAGCCTTTCCAGGGGCCCAGGGATAAACCAGCACTGAAGAATCTCTCAGTCTGCCAGTCTCACAGGGATGTATGTCCCCAGGTGGACTGGTGTGGGCATCCATACAAGCCCCACTCAACAGGCCTGGAAGCGCTGGGATAACTGCCAGGGGAAGAGCCATGCGACTAAGGTAGTCCCCCTGCTTGCCAGATACCCCAGGAGAAGGTGGGTGGGGCAGGGGCAAACAGCAGAAATGAATTGAGGGCTTGCCTCTCAACTTTTCATCACTTGGCAAAGGTTTTGTGATACAATGTGTAGAAGAATGGAAGTCACATTTAACTTTCGAAGTCTGTTATCTGGAGGCACATGGCACTAGATGATTTATTAATTCAACAAATATTTACGGGGCACTTTCTACGTGCTAGGCTTTGGTCTAGACATGGGGCTATGAAAGTGAACCAAACAGACACACTTTTCTGTTCTCATTTAGTTTATGTTCTTGTTAACTGAGAAAGGCAAAACATTACTCCAAACCACAGCAAGCTGAGGAGAGCGATGACGACAGGCTGTGGTGGTGGCTGTGAGATTAGGGATGTAAGGGAGGACCCTGCCAGCACCTGGGCAGAGATGACAGGAGGGGAGCGGCCCAGGCTGCCGTGGGGCTGGAGGAAGAACAGGCAGGAACCTTCCCTTAACTCTAGAGACACTACTGCAGGCTGCTGCCAGGGCCCCCGCCTTTCCCTCAGCAGCCAACAGAGAAAAAGGCATCAGGGTACACAGGTAGGTGACGGGTCCTGACTTCAGGTTCTGTCCATCTCAGTAGCAGAATAGTAAATGGCAGCCGAATATCAGAATTTCTCTTAACAGAGTTATAAATTCTCCTGGGGGAACATCAGAATGTGAGGTTCCAGAGCCTAGATAAAGGAGAATTAGGGGATGACATCTCACAATAACACCTCACCTAGAAATAGAGAAAAAGTCATTCTGACTGTATAGATGAATTAGGGATAATCATTTATATTAAGCTATTCATCACAGAACAAAAAGATTCTATGTAAGAGTACTATGTATAATGGTTTTCTCTGGAGCAGTTAAAATATGATTTGTTACTCTGCAGAGGGAGCCAGATTGGCAGGCCTGCATTCTCTGCCATCTGCACTGAAAGTCTTTTGGTTTTAATTCATAAACATTGTGCAATGAGATGGCACATAATCAAGTTCTTTTCTCAGTTCTGTTAAATGAGGTACCCGATTCATTGCAAAACATACATGAATAATTAGACATCATGCA
Organism: Bos indicus; assembly: GCF_029378745.1. Taxonomy (NCBI): domain Eukaryota; kingdom Metazoa; phylum Chordata; class Mammalia; order Artiodactyla; family Bovidae; genus Bos; species Bos indicus. The sequence goes on along the minus strand of NC_091772.1, from coordinate 44,309,231 downwards.
TATGTGTGTACATGTGTATAAATGTGTGAGTGTGTATGTGAGCCTGTGTGTGTGTTTGTGTGTGTGTGAGTCTGTGTGTGAGCATGTGTATGAGTGTGCGTGCATATGTGTGTATGTGCATGATTGTGTGGGTATGTATGTATGTGTGCATTTGTGTGTAAGCATGTGTGTGTGAGAGCGTGTGTGTGTGATCAAGTGAGTCTGTGACTCTGTATGTGTGTGTGTGTCTGTTTATGTGAAATGTGTGTGAGTGTGTGTGTGTGTGTAAGTGGGTGTGTGTGAAATTGTGTGTGAGTCTGTGTGTGAGCACATGTGTATGCTTGTGTGTGAATCTGTGTATGTGTGTGAATCTGTGTGTATGTGTCTGTGTGTGTGTGTGTGAGTGGGTATGTGTGCTTGTGTGTGAGCGTGTGTGTGCTTGTGTGTGAATCTGTGTGTGTGTGTGAGTCTGTGTGTGAGCATGTGTGTGTGTGTGTGCATGTGTTCTACAGTCTGGGCACCCAGCCTGCTGCATCTGTACTCAGGCCTGGCCCTGCGGGTACAGAGTAACTCGCTCTCAGGAGTGTCTGGCACAACATCCCGCAGATGTGGCCACTTAGTAACAGTGTGCTGAGGACAGCCATTAGGCTGATGACAGATCTTGGTGCTGAGTGGAAAGAGCTTACTAATTGGTTTCTATAATTGCTGCCCAGTCTTTATAAAAAAGTGAGGCTGTGCATTCCTGTTATTTTTCGTTGCTGTTGTTGGATTGGTGGGTTCTGTCATGCATTTAGTTAAGCTATGAATGCTGCATTCAGTGAGCACATTCTAGTCTTCCTGGGATATGCGTGTCTTGGGGGGACTCTTGGGCCTCTCTCTCTGTCCTGGGAGGGTCTGTGGGCAGGAGGGGAGACCTCCCACTGGTCTCCACTGGGCAGAGACCTGGATGCACTCCTGGGCATGGCATGTGTGTTTCAGAGCCTTTCTGAAATTTCTCAATCCTGTGCCACAGAGAAACACTCAGGTCAGGGCTTGGGGCCCCTCAGACTAGGATCTCTCTTACTAAATGATGTAATGGATGTGATTTTATAAAGGCCCAGAGGAGCAGTTGGCTGTGAGTATCTTAGGAGAGCTGCGTGGGGATCGGGCTGCCTGCGTGGTCAGAGGGTGCTCAGGGCCTCTCCAAGGACCCTTTCTTACAGAGTTTGCCTGTGACAGCCACACCAAGTGTGAGACAGTCTGCTCTTTCCGCCACTCAAGTGAAACTGGTACCTTTTCCATGAGCTGTTTCAAGGGATCTAAGGAAGACACACAGGAGACTAGGAGATAGTACTCTGAAGAGTAAGAATTAACAAGAAGTTTCCAGTACCATGAGAGGTAGATGATGGGCCTTTCCTGAAAAACAGTGTCAAATAAGAGGGACATGAAAGTGGATGTTCCCAGTGAAGTTCCACTCTTGGAGCCAGTTGCAGTACCAATCAGCTGGGACTCCAGGGCATCACTTAGGGCCTTTGGAATTTCAGAGACCCCAGAGGCCAAGAAGCCCAGCCACATCCCAGGGTGCAGGCTGATAGGAGAGGGGGACTGGGTCTTCAGGGCCCATTTTAAGAAGGTGAATTTTGTTTTTAGAGTGACAATAACACAACGGCTGTTGCAACTTTGCCCGGCCACCTGACCTGATGGGATCTGCCCCTCCAGTCCACCCCAGCTCCAAACTCTTTATTTCTACCTGCCTACATTTGCCCCAAGCCCACAAAGGCATGGGCACTGAACCAGAGCGGGAGCTAGGAAGGGGCTGGAAAAGTCAGGGGGCTTGGGGCCAGCAACGGGCTCAAGGAAGGGAAGCAGGGGCATGGGAACCGGCTGTGGCAGGTCAAAATTCTGCTCTGGGAGATGGTGCAAGGATGCTCAGAGATGGATGACTGCAGATCTTCTCTGGTACTGGCGGGTGGAAAGAATTTCTATCCCCTTAGAATAAGATTCTAAGTCATCCTTGAAAAATGGGTATAGAAGATCTTAGGAATGATCAATTACCTCACTCTTTTGATTTAAAGATATGTATCATTTTATAGAGGGAAAACTCTACACAGAATGTTGTGGACATGTGCTGATCAGAAGTCTTGGCTTCAAGTTTTCTCCCAAGGAAGAGAGTGGAGAATCACTGAAAGATAAGGCTAAAGATGGCCTCAGACTCAGACCTGAGATCCTCGTGTGACCACATCAGAATCACACCATTTTCTACCTGTGCACACATGATCTTCACACCTTACTCAGAGTGCCACACACAACAAGCTGGTATCCACTGGTATGAGGTTGATGGCTCAAAAAGCAACATGAACACAGAGTTGTTTTTTTTTTTTTAATCCCTTTAGTTCAATCCTTGTCTTTCAGGCAGCAAAATAATCTAAAAGTCACAAACACAGATTTGACTCTCTGATCACAATTGCTAATGATCCCTGATTATAATGAGCGTGTGGTTTTCTTTGGAATGAAATTATCTATTGCTTTTCTTAACAAATCAACTTGTGATCATTCTGAGATTATTCAAGACAAGTAGATATTACGTATTTCTTCTCCCTTAAGCTTTGAGATAATTTTGTGGTGGACCATCCTACTTTTCTTGGGCTCTAAAAATCACTGTGGATGGTGATATAAATTTAACAGCCATAAATTTAACACACTTGCTCCTTGGAAGACAAGCTATGACAAACCTAGACAGTATTAAAAAGCAGAGACATCACTTTACTGACAAAGGTCTGTATAGTCAAAGCTATGGTTTTTCCAGTAGTCATGTACAGATGTGAGAGCTGGACCATAAAGAAGACTGAGTGCCAAAGGATTGATGTTTTCGAATTGTGGTGTTGGAGAAGATGCTTGAGAGTCCCTTGGACTGCAAGGATATCAAATCAGTCAATCCTAAAGAAAATCAACTCTGAATATTCATTGGAAGGACTGATGCTGGAGCATCAATGCTTTGGCCACCTGATGAGAAGAGCCATCTCATTGGAAAAGACTCTTGATACTGGCAAAGATTGAGGGCAGATGGAGAAGAGGGTGACAGAGGATGAGATGGTTGCATGGTGTCACTGACTCAATGGACATGAGTTTGAACAAACTCCAAGAGATGGTGAAGGACAGGGAAGCCTGGCATGTTGCAGTTCATGGGGTTGCAAAGAGTTGAACACAACTTAGTGAATGAACAACAACAACCCTACTTTTCGGAGCAGCACTGATATTCCTGGTTTCAGCTATATTTTGCAAAACTGTTTAAAATGATTGGAAAATTGGCAGGGACTATGCCATAATCAACTCTGGGAGTTGGTGTTGGACAGGGAGGCCTGGCGTGCTGCGATTCATGGGGTCGCAAAGAGTCGGACACGACTGAGCGACTGATCTGATCTGATCTGATCTGATGCCATAATTTTGTTTTAAGATCCTTTCATTTTATGTTTGCTGAGTTAGTGAGTTTAGCCTAGTAATTTGGACCCAGGCGTATTCACTGGGACCTGCACCAGCCCTCCTCACTGACTGTCATGGTAAAAGGATACAAACTGGTTCCTCAAGCCATAACGTAAAATAGTCCAGTGTGAGCACATTCTTTCTGGGCCCTGAGAACCTCTGGGGAAAGATGAGCGCCTTAGTCAGTTTGGCTGCTGCAACAAAACACCACAGACAGGGCAACTTAAGCAGCAGGTATTTATTTCTCACAGTTCAGTTCAGTTCAGTCACTCAGTAATGTCTGACTCTTTGAGATCTCATGGACTGCAGCATGCCAGGCTTCTCTGTCCATTACCAACTCCTGGAGCTTGTTCAAACTCATGCCCATTGAGTCAGTGATGCCATCCAACCATCTCATTATCTGTTGTCCCTTTACATCCTGCCTTCAATCTTTCCCAGCATCAGGGTCTTTTCAATGGGTCAGTTTTGGCCACATGGGTGGCCAAAATATTGGAGTTTCAGCTTCAGCATCAGTCTTTCCAATGAATATTCAGGACTGATTTCCTTTAGGATGGACTGGTTGGATCTCCTTGGAGTCCAAGGGATTCTCAAGAATCTTCTCCAACACCACAGTTCAAAAGTATCAACTCTTCAGCGCTCAGCTTTCTTTATAGTCCAACTCTCACATCCATACGTGATTACTGGAAAAACCATAGCTTTGACTAAACAGACCTTTGTTAGCAAAGTAATGTCTCTGCTTTTGGCAAAGTAAGGTCTCATAGTTCAGGGGGCTGGAAGTCTAGGATCAGGTGTCAGCAGGTTTGATTTCTCCATCGCTTGAGTGACCCATGAAAGTGGCTGAGGTGGTGAGATTCTCACAGCAGCTCCTAGGCATCAAAGGTGAGGAGACAGATCACTGTTTTGTGCATGCGAGATTTTTGCAAGATTTCAAAAAATGTTATGTTTTTTCAAGAAGCATATAAGTTTATGCTTCATTAAGATTTTAAAAAATCAGTGTATTAGATTGGTTGATGATAGTTTAATCTGTTCTGCTAGAATTTCGTGAATGAAACACTCCCAAAGTGGGGGGGAGGGGGGGTGGGGAGCCTCCGCAACAAAGGAGAGTGGCACCAGACAGGGGCCCCTGCACCCCTCTGCCCTCTGCCCCAATCTGGACCCCAGCTTTACTCCACTGTCACCCAAAACACCCTTCTGTTACCTGTTTCCACAGTTCTGTCTGTCTTTGCTGGTTTAACCTCAGTTTCCTTTGTTCTGCTTTCTGGGTTTTTTCTTCCTAGTCATCTTCTAACACATTAAAAAGAAAAATGCCTGCTCTCGTGTTTCATATCAAGTAACTACTTCTTGTTTATCTGATTGTTCCTTTTATCTTTTCTTGCACCCTGTCCTTCTTTCAAGAAGACAACATTTTATCCTGTTTTTATGGATATTTTTTTTTTATAAACAGCATTTCTTCTGTTTCTTTTAAGTTTCTGTTACTTGATGTTTCTCTCTAACAGTTTGCTTATGTATTCTCTTTTTTTAAGCAACTTTGAGACATTACTCCAACATCTACAAAGGCAATTACTTAGTGAAAAGCAATGCCCGTCTTCAAGTTTATCTCTGTCCAGGAGACCATACCAATTCAGTGTCATGAGCAGAGAATGAGAACGCGTCCACTGGTGCTTATAACCGGTGGTAACCAAGGTCCCAAATAACCCCACCATTCATCCTGACTTTTGTAGGTCTCAGGGGTGAGCCTTAGTTATTTAAGGCCGTAGGTAATAGCCCTGTTTAATAGTCTATGTTTTAGGCACTTCTTGACTGATAGCCTGATAAGTCTTCTCCTCAAATACTTAAATTTGTGGACCTTTAATATTTACATTTGATCTTTCTTAGATGAGATATATTCTTTTTTCTTGTTTTTATGGTCACTGAAGTAATTTTTAAGAATGTCTATATGTATATATATTTATTTATGTTAATCTGGCAAATGTGTACAGGACATTGGATTAACATATTTCTTTTTCTTTGGTTTATAGAATTCATCATTTTAGATCTTTTGAAAAAAATGTATAAGTAAGTTTGAGCAAAAGACCCTGTATTCTATTTATACTTTGCATGGATCATTCAACCAGTCACGTAGATGGGACAGCACCACGCTACCAGAGACTAATTCAACTACAGGTGCTGATGGCTTTGTCCCTACAAAATGTGAGACCTGTCTTAAGACATATTCTCATGAGAAAGCAGAAATATGATTTTGGCACTTATAAAGGGCAGTTATATGAAAGCATAACTGCATAGTCCTTTGAAAGATTATAACTAATTAAAGATGAAATCAATTCAACTTCTTTGAGAAAGATTGTCAATGGATAAGATAATTTTAAAAGATGATGGAAGGATTTGTGTTATTTTAAAAGAAACGGTGATTGACTTTTTAATCTAGATTTTTCACTTGTATCAAGTTGAAAACCCATCAATCCTTACTATTTTGCTCCGAGCCAAATGGACACATATATGTGCCAAAACAGTTCCACTTAATTACTCAAATGGAGAACCACTTTCATCAGGCAAGGCTTCAATTCAATATTGATTTTCATTTTATTATCTAAATTATCTTTCTAATCTGTCTCTGTATATATGTACTAATCTTTTTGTTTATTGTATCATCTATATTATAACTGCTAAAGTTTAACTTGAGGACAGGAAGCATTTATATTTGGTAATTAGTGTAGGAAATCATAGGAGAAAAAATGATTTTGTCAGATCTGCCTTTTGTTCGAAGGTTGGAGCTTGTTGGAAATGTATTTTGTGGATTACCATAAAGACCTGATGTTTGCATATTTAACAGTCATCTTGGTTGCTATGAAACTGGAGATTAAGTTTCTTCAAGTATATTTATTTCTGAAGACATTTCTGCTTTTTATAGACTACATGTCCTGGAAAAGGAGAAGTTCTGGTGAGGAGAGGGCGCTCTGCAGTGAACTGGTGATGGAAGAGGAATTCCCTGGACCATGTCACAGTGACACCTGCACCTGCCCACCGTCTAGAGACTTTCTCCCCAGGTGCGATGGCTAATTTTATGTGTTAGCTTAGATTCCAGGTGTCCAGGTGTGTAGTTAAACCTTGTGTCTGTGAGGTTGTCTCCTGATGAGACTAGCACTGAGCTGGTGGACTGAGTAAAGCACTTGACTTTCCCAGTGTGGGGGCCTCAGTCTCTCAAAGGCCTGAACATGACAAAAAGATGCAGGAGAGTTGGATTGGCTCTTTTTGCCTGATGTCTACCTAGGACGTCGGGGCTTCTCATGTCCTTGGACTTACACCATTGGCTCTCCTGGTAGATCATGGGCTTTTCAGCTTACACAACAGCACAAGCCCATCCCTCATAATGAATCATGCTTATACATACATATGTGTATGTATCAGTGAGTCAGTGATAGTCACTTGGGCATGTCTAACTCTTTGCAATCCCGTGAACTGCAACTGCCAGTTTCCTCTGTCCATGGAATTCTCCAGGCAAGAATACTGGAGTGGGTTGCCATTTCCTTCTCCAGTGTGTATATATATATACACACACACACACACACACACACCATTGGCACTGCCGGAGAAGGGAATGGCAACCCATTCCAGTATTCTTGCCTGGAAAATCCCATGGACAGAGGAGCCTGGCAGGATATAGTCCATGGGGTCGCAAGAGTTGGACATGACTTAGCGACTAAACCATCACCACACACACACACACACACACACACACATTTCCCATCCAACACATCCTGTTGGTTTTGTTTCTCTGGAGAGCTCTCACATGAAAGTCATATAATATCTAAATGATGCAGGATGTAGACCAGGTACTTCTGAAATGTCCAAGCAGAAGTAGAGCTGAGTACACAAATAATGAAATAATGACTCATCTTTGAATATGGGAGGTTTTTACTCTGCAATAAAGGAAGTGAAGTTTTAGAAAGAAGGAACTGGTTAGAAGGTGTGACATAAATTGTGTATCTTAACCAATTTTTAAAACAAGTTAACCATTTCCTCTTTTTTCTTTCAAGAGCATCCATTAGGCTATTTTCTAATAAAAATGCCAACACTTTACAATGAGGAAATTTGCTAAAGATGATCAGAATTGGCTATTTGAGAGAATTTCATTTTAACCATTTTTATATCAGATCAGCATTCCTGTGGTAATTGCTTTTGAACGGACTTGGGTTATGCAAATTGAAAACATTCACTCCCATGACTTCTCCCTCAGTCAACTGCCTGAAAATTAAATGGTACTAAAATAGTGAGGGTTTAGAATGTTGATTACTGAGTTACTGATTTATACAAAGCAGATATTTAAAGTATTCAAAAAAAGAAGGATACCTATACCTGTCTGTCTGTCATCCTCATGTACCCTGTTTCCCTGTTGGTTCAGTTGTAAAGAATCCACCTGCCAACACATGAGATGCAGGAGTGTGGGTCCCTGGGTTGGGAAGATCCCCTGGGGAAGGAAATGGCAACCCACTCCAGTGTTCTTGCCTGGAGAATCCCTCACACAGAGGAGCCTGGCAGGCTACAGTCCACAGGGTTGCCATGAGTTAGACATGACTGAGTGAGTAACACACTGTCACCTACCCTGCAGAACAGTCCTCTCTGCAGTGAGAGGTAAGCCAGTGATCAGGACAGCCCACAGGGAGTGAGTCCTGTAGGGCAGTCACCAGAGGCTGTACCTGCAGTGACAGCTTTTAGAAAACAAGTTTATGGGCCAAGGATTGTGCTCAGGATTACTTCTTAGATTCGTTCTCATTTCATCACCCAGTCATCCTGTGAAGAGCCCACTGTTGTCATTTCCACTCTACAGGGATGGAGACAGCGGCTCAGAGAACCATGTAAGCTGCGTAAGGTGACTGTCAGCTCAGAAGACGTGCGGCTGGGGCTCCAAACCCACAGGCTCTGCATCCCAGCCTCTGCTCTTTTCTCCAACCCTGTACTTCCAGGTTTGGGCACCAGACTGCACACTTGAAGTGGTCTGTGTGCGTGTGCAAGCAGCAGGTCTCTGCCCTCTCCCCAGGGTAAGTGCATGTGAGATCTCAGCAACCATCTTTTCCCACCCAGGATTGGTCTTAGAAATCTACCCTACCTATAACTTTTTTCCTACTGCCCATTTCAATTACATGTGTGTAGTGGAAACAGAAAGGATTATACCTGAAAACCTAAACTGAATTCTGTTCACCTCTAGTTCTTACAGGAAACCCCTCCCCAGTGTTTCCACTTCCTTGGTTGCACATTATCAAATGGTCAATATTTTTTCTAACATCATACTTCTATGATTTCGCTTTGTTTCATGTCTGCACTTTCCAGGATTTAATATGTTTTTTAAAGTTAATTATGGGTATACTTGATTTGCTGTAACCTCTTCTTAAATTTTTGGTTATCACTAAAAGATAAAAAACTGAAAATTCCCAATAACACCACATTCAAATAGGACTCATTCAGAAGTGAAAATACTTGCAAATTTAAAAAAAAAAAGGAAGCCTCTCTTTAGACTGGGGCCAGTGTCTCCATGCTAATGCACATGGTTCAAGACTATCTGTGTTGTAGGTGCGCATAAGAAAGGGGGAAATATCTGCTTCTGTAACAGAAACACCCACAGGTAGGGCTGATTTAGATTTGCCTTCAGTCAGGATGAGAACTGTGTTACTGAGATCCAGAGGCTCCACTGTCTCTCAGCTGGCTCCCCTCACAGGACAGCCCCAGGCATCCCCAAGCACAGAGGAAAAGCAAAAGCTTATCTTTAACAAAGATTTCAGCCTGTGTTTTCTCATGTTGCTTTGATTCCCACTGGGTAACCTGTCTGAAGGCTACCCAGGATCTGAAGTGATATTCATGGTCAAGGAACACGGGATACACTGATCCATTTAAGCCAACCAATCCCACAAGTAGAGTTGGTTTTGGAGTCTTTTCCCTAGAAACAGGAAAGGAGGTTTCCCTAAAGAAACTTGGGTTTATTTTACTACCAGAGGGAGCAAAATGAATGTTGGTCAGTTAGCAATCAACATTCTGAAACTGGAGTCTGAGGATATTTGGAGTTTTGTAAATAAACTTTGTCATATGTCAAGAATATGTGAAAAAGCATTCATATCTTTCAAAATATTTGGTTTCACCTAAAATTAATAGCTACATGCCTGAATATGCTGATAGAAAGTGGCTTAAACATGTGAACAGTATGCCAAAGATACATCCCTGGTACCAATTACCTCGAATTCCTTTCCTGTCTTTCTTTGAATACTCCATTTTATAACCAAAGAGGACACTTAATAAATATTACTTGATTTAGATTTTTTATAAAAAAGTCAACTATATGCTCTTATTTAGTTGTTGTAAGAGATAGGTTTGTTATAAAAGGGCTTACTCAAAATAAATATGTCTTCATATTCTATTAAAATAAAGGCTTTTAATAGGTTCTTTTTTCATTAGAGAGAACAGTTGAAGGATTATAAGAGAAATCAAGAGCATCGGGAAGACCAGAAAAGAGAAATGCAAGACAGTAAACCAGTAATAAACTGTCCCTTAATGAGACAATTCTGCAAATGCTCTAAAAATCAGAATAATAATAATGGCAATAATAAGAATTAGAATTTTCAGTCTGTACTGTCTTTCTGTTAAAGGCCTATAAAGCATTTGGATGTAATGGGATAATGTCCATGAAAAAGGAATAGCCATTGCCATAAACATACATGGCACTTAAGCACTAATGAGGAACTCTGGCTTTCCTGACTTGTAGAAGCATTTCCTCTAAGTACCTCTAAGTACTTCTAAACATCAGAACCGTTGTTAGACACAGATGGGATGCCCAAGACTGACAGGAGGGTGAGTGGTTCATTAGAACCAGGTACAATGGTACCAGTCATGGTGCCCAGGAGTTCTCCCTGTAACTACCCCTGTGCACATAAAGCCTGAACATCTACCAGTTGGCTCTTCTCTGAGACATGCCAGGTGCTCTGAACCCCATTGCATTACCCTCAGAGCCAGCCATCCACCGGTCACCCTTTCCCCAGTTAGTTCAGGACTTTAACTCTCAGCTAGGCTACTCCAGCGACAAGCTCACTGCCTTCCCAATGTGCCCATCCTCTGAATTCTAACCAGAGTGATATTTCTAAACACAAACTGGATTTCCCACTGCCTAAAATCATCAGTGGCTCTCGTGCCACATCAGAGTGGAACTTGTTGAGCTATGACTTTCTGCTGTATGGTTTTCACCCAACGTAGCTGAGCTGACTAAGTCATGCCCTGAGATTCTCCTGTCCCCACCCCAACCCCAGCCCACAACTCACGTGCAGGGGTCACCTGCCGGCCTCTGCCCAAGGTGGGCAGGGGGCACAGGAGGAGGGAGGGAGAAGCTGGGGAGCACCCAGGGCAGAGAGGGGGCCAAGAGGGACTTGGGGGTACAAATTCAAAGACACAACCAATAAGACTTTCAAGTAGGCAGTGCCATACCCTGAGCCCCAAGTGCAGGGCTTTCCAATCTGCCCCCCTGGGCCCTGGGGAGAGCACACATACTTCTGCAATAATTAAAAGTGATATTTCAACATATATCACAGCGATTCTCTTCAATGCCTTTTAGTTTTCGAGGGCATGTTTATTTTTTCATTACTTTCTAAGGGATGTAAGTAGTTATTAAGTAGTATATTAAAATTATTAAACTCATTAAAACTCATGGAAGCACCAAATATTTCAAGTTATATGTAGAACTTAGTGTAAAGGATAAGACTTTTTTAAAGTGCTATCCAACGGGGTTTAATTACAAAAAAACTTTTTAAAAAAAGAAAACCAAAGATTATCCACAATAATGAGCTTCCACTATGAGTACAACTGGTATCAGAACACAATTCCAGAAAAGCACTTCTGAGAAGTCTGAAGGGCAGATGAAATGTTAGTAGTAGATTGTCCCACACTGTCGACTTAGATTGAACCAAAGCATTAAAAGTATTAGTACAATTTGGCCTTGAACTGCAGAATGGACTTTTACTGCCTTTAAGTACTATTAAAACATCATGCAAGATCACAAATAGAAAAAAAAAAAAGAGAAACCCTAAGGTCATGACAAAAGGAAGCATGGTGGAAAGAATCCTTCCTTTAAGACCCCAGAGATGTGGGGTTTCTTCCTGTGAAACTTATGTTTTCAGATTCTCACAGTTGGGTCAGCGCAGTATGTGAGATGTGCACAACTTTGTGGTATTAATTATAGCCAATGTGTGTTTTAAAACATTAATGCAAGTTGTATGCATGTGAGATTTTCAAAAAATGTGAGAATTTCCCCCCTCCCATCTGCCTTCCTCTCAACCCCTTTGGAAAACAAGCAAAACACTCCTAAGTACAGAATGTACTTGTCTGCAGTGCACTCAGCTTTTCCTAATGACCATTTATGTAAACCTTGGTGATGTTGAGAGCAGAGAATTCTTGCTGCGATATAAATAGCTTGCGAGACCTCTGCCCTTGACCCTGCTGCACCAAGGGAATAAGGGTTTCTGATGACTGGGTTCTGCTCCTGGCCTGGACCCAGAGGACTGAACGTGGCCATTCATGCTGCTTGGACTGGTCAGCAGCCCTGGCCCTGAGTCCCAGCCAGTGTTGGGCTGATGCTGGGGGCTTCTAGGTCTGTACTGTCTAGGAGGGAAACTGATGCTCACCCCAAGGTGTTTTCACCAGGGAAAGACTTTCCACAAGACAGCAGCATCATCACCATTAAGACAGAGAAGCTAGGAAGTCCTCCTACCGCTGTAGGTCCACAGAGCACACAGGCGGGGCGGCCCTCCACCCGCATCAGTGCTCTGACATCAGGCAAGATGTGCAAGTGGCCCCAGGGCTAACTATAAGTGGCCCCAGGACTAATGGAATATGCTTAACTTCTCAAACTACAGCCTCAGAACACACATCAATTTTCTGAAAACCTAGGGATGTCTTTCTGTCCTAGTTTTCCCCTTCTATTCAGGATTAGTGAACCTAAAACACTGTCAGCCTTTCCCATTCCACTTTGCACATTTTCTTCTCCCCCAGCCCACTTCTTGGAAGTAAATATGAATTTTCTAGTAAACATATGGCATCTAAAAAATTACCATTGATTCAATGGTTATAACTAAACACAGAGCAACTATCTTCCATTAACATGGTAAAAACAGAAAAGTGAAGTTGTACAAGTTCCTCTGATAAGGCTGCCAGAAGCCTTTGTCCTCTTCTGGAATGATCCTGCTCTGGGCTCCCTCATAGGTACTAAGGGAGCCATTCAAATGCCTCCCCATCAAAACAGATGTGAATGGAAACTCAGTTCTCTCGGTGTCATTACCACTAATCTATTACGAAAATTTCACTGTGAACACCTGCTAATAAACACTACTGTCTCACAGGTGCTACATTTATGATGACAAAGAAATGAAGCTTTTGAGATGCTGATGTGAGCACATCATTTATGGGGGTTATTTTGGTCCAAGGGAAGTGTGGGATTCTACTGAGCATGGAGCTGTGGGGGTGATGGCCCAAGTGTCACTTCAGATTTCTGTGACAGTGTCCTTGGGTCCATGTCATAATGTCTTGCTTAAGTGTAATTCCAGAAGAGGGCAAGTCCCTCTGCAAATCATGGTGGCATTTTCTCTTGTTAGAAAACTTGTGGACTGGACATATTCCTCTTTTTTCTCAGCTACCAAAAATCTTCAAATGAAATTAAAGGTGTGATTGTTGCGTTTTGGATTCTTATCCTTTAGCTACTTCAGAGGATTCCTCAACTCTTTAAACTCTCCAAATTACACGTTTAACCATTTTGCATTGCATTATAACTTGTAAACTGACTCAAAACCTCTTAGAATTAGAAAAGGTACAGATTTTTTTCAGGATTATAAAGTATTATCACCAACTCAATGAACATGAGTTTGAGCAAACTCTGGGAGATCGTGAAGGACAGGGAAGCCTAGTCTACTACAGTCCAGGGGATCTCAAAGAGTCAGACACCACTTAGAAACTGAACAACAACAATAATAGTTTTATTTATCCTTGGCTAGTCTGGGAGCTCTTTCCTTGTAAACACAGAGCAGGGTTTCCTCTCATCCCTCCCCAACCTCTAGTACTCAATTCAATAGTTGGCGTAGAGGATCTTACACCCGGCATCCACTCAAGGTAGTGAGAAGCGGTCAGTCACCAGCGTCACAGGGAGAGTGGGAGTGTGAAGAGCAGGAAAGAAAAAGGAAACAGGGGCCCCCGCGTTTGAGGAGGGCCACCCTCCATGCCCCCTGAGGGCAGTCCTGGATCTCCCCTCCTGAGTCTGCAGTGAGGGCTGCTTTGCCATCAGGAAACACACAGAATCCTGAGATGGTGCCCTGAGTTGTTTCGGCGCACCTCCCATCTCTCAGGGCAAGTCTGGCCAGGCTGGCCCTCGCTCTGTGCAGCCTTCTCTGAGGAGGTCTGAACACCCACGTGTGCCTCTGATCTCTGCTTTCCCACTGCGGATCAGACCGCTGTTCTCAGTCACCTCCTGCTTCACACTTAGCCTGAGCATGTGCAGGAAGAGTTCTCCCCACGCCTCTCTCTGACAGGAGAGGGGACCCGCCAGATGTAAGGAGTGGGATCCCCATGGCAGAAGGGACTGCAGCCACCACCCCTCTCCTGCAGGAACCAGGTCTCCGTAGGTCACGATATCCAGCTCCATAAAGTGTAAGCATCCTCCAACGGCAGTCTGGGGCTTAGAGTTACAGTAAGATGACATTCATATTTAACAAACAAAGTGCAGATACTGCCTTTTCAAATGCGTTCTTTCCTTTTTCCACTTTTTCCTCCTACGTGTGTTCAAAAGACTGTCTTTCCTATCAGGGTCTGACACGGAGAAAATTTGGGATGACCGCGTTCCTGGGTCTTAGCACACGTATCAAGTGACTGCGTTTCCGACAAGCTTGCTTGGCTGCCCAGCCCTCACCGCCACACGTGACTGACAGCATCAAACATCTCCAGATCACGTGCATGTACCTGTTGCCTAAGTACAATAAACAAGAATCGGCACACTTCCCCTGAGATTTCGGTATTGAGTAAATCTTTGTAAATATCTTTCTGCAACAAACGGGGACATGGTTTCTTCCTGTCCTAGTAACCTGCACAACTCTACTGGAAGTGAAGCCCGACAGTCACATCTGCTACACGACCCATTCACACATGGTTCTGGGACTACGGATGTGCACCTGGTCCAACGTTGGTCTGAATGTAACTTCTAGGGAATACATTGAATTCTCTCTCTCAGGAACACGACCTGAGACTATGAAGGAAAGGGAGGCAGTTAGCTATGGAAACCAAAATACTAACAAAAAGTGAAAGAGTTAACTTCTGAAAGTACAACTAACTGTTCAGTCACTCAGTCCTGTCTGACTCTTTGTGACCCTATGGACTGCAGCCAGGCCTCCCTGTCCTTTACTAACTCCTGGAACTTCCTCCAACTCATGTTCATTGAGTCAGTGATGCATCCAACCATCTCATCCTTTGTCCCCCCACTTCATCTCCTGCCCTCAGTCTTCCCCAGCATCAAGGTCTTTTCCAAACAGTTGGCTCTTCACATCAGGTGACCAAAGTATTGGAACTTCAGCTCCAGCATCAGCCATTCCAATGAATATTCATGGTTGATTTCCTTTAGGATGGACTGGTTTGATCTCCTTTAGGAGACATTAATTTCCTACATGATCTTTTTTTTTTTTTCTTTTCTGAAGGGAAACTGCCAAATTAAAATGTTAACTCCACTTTAAAAATATGTCTTCCCTTTCAAAATGTTTGAGAAGGTTATCTTCACAAAATCTAGCCAGGAAAACAGAGAGTCTAAAAGAAAACCTTAAAATTGCTTCCATTGGAGATGCATCTACAGAATAATTGGTGAATTAAAACAAATTTTCTCTGACATTTCAAGCCTCCCTCAAACAAAGCATTTCCAAGCTCTCCATGGCTTGCCCCTGGATTATTTCAATGATCAGTTCATCAGAGAAAGGTGCTCCCTGGTTCACTGTGTCCTCAAACAAAGAAGCATTGATTCTGCACTATCACTGTTTTCATGAGTTAAGTGGTTGTGCAAATGATTCATTCATAAGTCTGTGCATAAAACTTTGGATTATGGCAGGTTATTGAAACACTTCAGGCTATTTATCATGTTCTTATCAGCAGTAACCACACAAAGAGTTCGCCTCATCAGTTCTGGAGTAGAAACATGAAAACAAAGCAAGGTGACTTTCCCTTGTTCACTGGCTATGTCTGCTGTGATCGAGTGTCTTCACCTTGTGGACACTTTGGATGGTGAACTCCCACAGAATGCCCCTCATATCCAGCCTCCAGATGGACCGGTGGTGGCCCTTTCATCTTGGACAGATTGCCTGCTTTGCTCTAATCTCTCCGAGTTTCAGTGAACACTTGCATTCACAGAATCACAGAATGGGATGCCCAATTTTGAGTCATTTTACACAATGAATTCTAAATCAAGAGCTAAAAATCTGTTTCATTTTTTATGGCAAACCATTCTGTATATGGCTGCCAATGAAAAGCTTTGTTTGCCATTTTCAAAACAAAATCCAGAAATCACTGAGTTTTGTGTGTGTGTGTGTGTGTGTGTGTGTGTGTATGCATCTATGTGTATGTGTGTGCTCAGTTGTGCCCGACTCTTTGCAACCCTTTGGACTGTGGCCCACTAGGCTTCCTCTGTCCATGGGATATTTTTCAGGCAAGAATACTGGAGTGATAGCCATTCCCTTCTTCAGGGGATCTTACCAAACCCACATCTCCGGCAGCTCCTGCATTGCAGGTGGATTCTTTACCTGCTGGGCCATCAGGGAAGCCTTATGCATCTATGAAAGTGAAAGTGAAGTCGTTCAGTTGTGTCTGACTCTTTGCAACCCGTGGACTGTAGCCCACCAAGCTCCTCTGTCCATGGGATTCTCCAGGCAAGAATACTGGAGTGAGTTGCCATTTCATGCTATTAAAGTGTTTAACAACTGGTTGATATAGATTATGGCCATCAAACCAGAGACTGTTACAAAGTTGAAATGGCTAGTCCTGGTAATGCTGAATAGATGCCCGGGCTTTGCATAAATGTTAGCCTTATGTGTTTGTAAGTGTAGGTGCATGTAATAGACATATTTCACATTCAATTATAAATAAGCTATGTTTATAGAACTAACAGAATGCTGAAGTTATGGCTTATTATCCTAAAATCTGAAAATATTATTTGAATATTGACTGTCAAATGTAGCTTTAACCTCTAGGGCAAAATTTTCCATGTGGATTTTATATTAATACAAAGACTACATTCAGCCCTTGAAGTAAAAACATGTATTTAATATTGCCATATGAAAACATGTTCTTGTAATAGTGCTTGTGAAAACTATAAGTTGTATGTACAGGGACAACTTTAAGAACTTTAACATAATTAAGTAGGAAAACAGATGAAAATAATGTCAATATTAAGGGATGATCCTTTGGAACATTCCTTTAGTAAATCATTATAATTTTCTGAGTTATAATGTTAAAATCAGATATTTCAATTAAAATAATAATACAAAATAGGTTAATATGGACTTGGTTAAACTATAATTCAAATCTCTTTAAAAGTATTTGGTGTATTGAAATTTATAGCAGAAAACAAAATAACCTTTAAGAATTATATTGAATTTGACTTATTTAGACATGAATTTCTCTAAAAGACAAAACAAAAGCCTAAGTTAGGGAAGGTTTCACATTTTATACAGCTAAGGATGAAATAAAAACATATTAACTGTGCCACATTAAAATTTCTTAATGAGGAAATACTATAAAGTTATACTATCCATGATAAAATTAATATGGAAAAGACAGTGGAGAGAATAAGGGTATATCTTATAAAAATTATGAAGACGAATATGGTAGAGAAAAGAGGAATGTATTTTACTCTTCCAATCAATCTTCTAAAGATAGTTTTTATAATCACTGTAGAAGAGAATGCCTTGTAGCTTATGAGATAAATTTTAAACTATTTGGACATTGAGTCCTTTCCAGTAGTTAAAGTACATTTTATTGTTGTCCAAGCAGTAAATCCGCAGTACAAAGTTCCTTCTAGGAAAAAAAAAATACTTCTGAAAATCTTTCCCCTTAACTGTATTCAGTTGTGCACCAAAAGGCTCCTATCGGTCATACATTAGTTGGAACTGTGCCTCTTTTTGGTGTTGCAAAGTGTGTCAGCAGGAACAATTCTGCCGCTGATGGGGCTGCAGTATCACCATTCTTGAACAAAAAGTCCAGCTTTGAAAATTTTGGTACAAAATTATAATAAAGTTGCAATGGTAACTGTTTTGGGATGATGCAATTTCAGGTTTATATTCCTGTGCCAGAAATTCAGCCCATCACGTGGTCATCACCTTGAACCCTGACCTCAGTTGTGTGTCCACTCTGACCTTGTGCCATTCAGAGTGACTAACACCATAGGTGGGACAGGTTAAACAACAAAATTTATTTTTCAAAGTTTTGGGGGCCAGGAAGTCCAAGGTCAAGGTGCAGGCATACTGGGTTTCTGCTGAGGCTCTCTGGTTGACGGGCAGTGACCTTGCTGAGGCTGCACATGGAGGAGAGAGAGAGAGACCGTCTGTCTTGGGTCTCATTTCCAAGGGCACCAATCTCATTCCTGAGTGTCCCACCCTCATGACATCATTACCTCCCAAAGATCCCCAGCTCCTGACACCATCACATTGGGGGTAGGATTCAACATATGGACTGAGGGGGCACAAACGTTCAGTCCATAGCAAAGTGTTAGGCTATAAATACAAATATAAATTGCATTTGTCTCTATTAAAAAGAATAAAATCATAATTTGATTTCAGTGTTGTGCAATGCAACATTTCATGCTTTAAACCCTCCCCCTGAGTAAATTTGAGGCAGGAGAATAAATAACATATAAGTAAACAATATTTTATTTATTTCTCAACAGATATTTTTCTCTGTACATTTAGAAGAGTACAAATCAGTGTGAAAGAATTTTAGGGAAGAGATCAATTTAACATAAGGGAGATATCTTCTAAAGATTAGCTTTGGTTCAAAATGGAGCTTGACCTACCTGATTAGTTTGTCATTTCCCATCTAAGTTGTATGATGTTTGGTTGAGAATGTGGTAGACAGATTTTGTAACAAGGTAGAAAATTCAGCTGGAAAAATTGAGGATTCTAAAATTGTTTATATTCCACAATCAACTTTGTCTTCATGGTTAACTACCAATCATCAGCAATTGATCTTCAATTAAATCAACTGGGGGTTGAATAAGAGCTTAGCATTGTGCCATATTCAGATGTTGAACTTGAATCCAGGTTACATCTTTTTGTTTGAGAAACACAATGCCACAGCAAAGCACATAATGTGGGCATTAGAACAACTGTAAAGCAAACAAGGGATGACTGAAGCCCCAGAAAGACCCTTCACCCTGACTCTCCTCCACCTCAGCTTACCCTCTAGTGTTACTGCTTATATATACACATTCCTGATTTCTGCCTGTTTTTGACCTTTGGATAAATGGAATCATATTGTATATATTCTCTCACATCTTGACTCTTTCTCTCAATAGTACATTTATAACATTCAACCGTGTTGCTGCCTGTTCAGTCATCATCGTTGCGTACAGTTCCATTGAATGCATATTCCATAATTTTTATGCTGTTGGGTTGTCTTCTCATTTTATTATTTAATCATGCTAGGGTAAACGTTCTTCTACAATTATCTACTGCACAAGGACATGAGTCATTCTAGAGTACATACTGAGAGTGGAATAGCCTGGTCAACAAGGAACCTTTGACAATTCTGGATAATGTCCAACTGTTCTGTAAAATCACTGAGCCAATTTGTGTTCCTCTCAATAGTGTGTGGAAGTTTCTGTTGTTCTATATCTTTGCAGCCTCTTTGTATTACATGGCTTTAAAAATTAATCTTACATATCAGAAACCTCACCGTGAACAATCTTGGCTAAATCAACTTTAAAGAAAAAGGCTGTCTCTTCTGTAAATCAGAAGTAATGGTAATAGTAAGAAGAATAGCAAGGTTATAGTGAAAATTAAATAGATAAATAAAACAACGTGTTTAAGGCAAGGTTTGGCATTCTGTGTATTAAGTGGCTGCTTCTGTAATATGGACTTCCCTGGTGGCTCAGATGGTAAAGAATCCACCTGCAATGCAGAAGACTCAGGTTCAATCCCTAGGTTGGGAAGATCCTCTGGGAAAGGGAATGGCAGCCCATGGCAAGAATAAGTCCAATATTCTTGCCTGGAGAATTCCAGGGACAATGGGATCACAAAGAATTAGAACTGAGTGACCATCACTTTCACTTTCTATAATATGAACTATGAAACAATTAAGTTTAAAGAAATATAGACAATAAACAGCATAAGCATTCATACAGAAAGCAGAGTGTGAAACAGCCAACAGGGGGAGTTCTCAAAGAGGAGGGGACTTCAGCTGGACTTACAGATAGATCTTCTATGAAGGCAGGAGGAGAAGGCAATGGCAAACCCACTCCAGTACTTTTGCCTGGAAAATCCCACGGACGGAGAAGCCTGGTAGGCTGCAGTCCATGGGGTCGCTAGAGTTGGACACGACTGAGCGACTTCACTTTCACTTTTCACTTTCATGTATTGGAGAAGGAAATGGCAACCCACTCCAGTGTTCTTGCCTGGAGAATCCCAGGGATGGGGAAGCCTGGTGGGCTGCCATCTATGGGGTCGCACAGAGTCGGACACGACTGAAGCGACTTAGCAGAGCAGCAGTAGCAGATGAAAGCAGGAAGGACCCTCCAAGCAGGAATGAAAACATGAGCAAATGTATTTTTGGACACATGTTTGTCTTTCCCAATAAGCACACCACTCTGACCCTGTCTCTGTAGTCACCTACCTACTGGCTGTGCACACACCTGGCTCTCAACTTGGTGGATCTGTGGGGAGATCAGGTTAGAGCCAGTTCTTGGTGGTAAGAAATTTTCTTCTAAATGTGAGTTGTTTAGTACAATGAAACTAGACTCAGGCCCTGCTTTTTGATCATGAATTAATACAGTATATTGTAACCCCCCAAACAGATTATCATGTCAGAGTCTGTGCTGCCTTTGGCATTTCAACAACCTCTGTTTCCATTAATTATTTTATCAGATTATATATTGACCTCCTGTCTTAAACCCATGAGGCAAACAATTGTTAATGCATAAAATAAAATGGCATTTAACACTTACTTGTGTACTAACTTATCAATCAAATTAGAATGCAAACTCATAAAGATACTTTTTTGTCTGTAATATTCTCTATGCTAGCCCTAGTTTTCCTTAGACAAGACAGACACTGCACACACCACTGAGTGGAGCAATCATCTACCTCCTATCACCACCAGCTTGTTGATCACTCCTCCTCAAGTCTCTATATTTTCAGGTTCTGACTCCTGACCACTAGCTTCAGTACCATTCCAATTATTACTAATATCCATACACATAGAAATAATCTTAAAGTTTTGGCTTCTCATTTTTGAAACTCCTCAGAGATCTTATATTCAGCCTGCCCAGCGCTCATGGACTTTGTCATTACCAACGACCACAGCCCTTTGATAACCTTTATTCTGAGCATCCCAGTTTTTGCTGCAGCTTCCTTCTTTTCAGCTTATCTTCTCTTGAATCTCCATGGCAACAGTAACCCATTGGCCCCCAGAGACCTCGCTCCCTTTCTCTTCCTGCTTTGTGGTCTCCCCTCCTCCCACACCCCATCCTTCCTTCCTTCCCTGGCCATGTCCTTGGAATTGCTCCCTCACACAACTCTGGCTCTCAGCACTCCTCCACCTGGTGAAGGCCACCCTGCTCCAACCCTGCCCTCCAGTCACTCCACACTGGCACCACTGCATCTGACATGGCTGGGGAAAACTTTACAGCCTTGATGTCTCCCTTGAAAGTCATGGTCATAAGCATGAGTGTGCCTGTGGTGGCAACAAAACCTTCCTGTTTCCTGAGCCCGTTGAAATCCCCACTCTCACGGACAACCACTGTGTTCCTTTTCTCTCCACACAAACACAGAGCATCTATTTTCCTGTTCCAACTGAATGTCACTTTTCCTAGTTCAAGAAACAACATAAAACAAAAGAAGAAAATGAAGCTTCCACAGTGGGACATGCAGAGGCTCTGACCACGTGGACCCCCTGCTAGGATTCTGTGCACTCTGCCCTCCCTTCTGCTGCAAGACCACCCAGAGCGATCCCACCAGGTGGCACGCCCTTCTCTCCTGTGATGCTGACTGCACCACTCAAGTTATCCACATTTCTAGGTCCATTTTCCCATTTCTTTTGGAAGCATGTCTAATACTGTTATATCTCCAGTCTTAAAAGCAGACAAAACCTTCTCTGGGCTCCACTCGCTCCAACAGAAAGTGGCCTCTTCTCTGTGGCAAAACACTTTGTGTTAGCAACACTGTGTCTCCAGGGCTCTTCCCCCACTGCCCCACGGTGCCCATCTGGACCATAGATTTACCTACCTAAGAAATCTTTGCCTAACCCAAGGAAACACATGAACTCTTTCCTATAGTGCAGGTATTTTATAGTTTTAACTTCATGCTTAGATCTATGATGCATTTTGAATTAATCCTTGACTAGTTTTTTTTTTCTTTCTTTTCTTTCCTGTATGAATATCCAGTTGCTGCTGCTGCTGCTAAGTCGCTTCAGTCTTGTCCGACTCAGTGCGACCCCATAGAAGGCAGCCCACTAGGCTCCTCTGTCCCTGGGATTCTCCAGGCAAGAATACTGGAGTGGGTTGCCATTTCTTTCTCCAGTGCATGAAAGTGAAAAGTGAAAGTGAAGTCGCTCAGTTGTGTCCGACTCTTAGCGACCCCATGGATTGCAGCCTACCAGGCTCCACCGTCCATGGGATTTTCCAGGCAAGAGTACTGGAGTGGGTTGCCATTGCCTTCTCCGTATCCAGCTGCTACGACACCCCTTATTAAAAAGATCATCTTTTCCAGTCTGAATTGCCATTTGTCAGAATTCAGTTGACTGTAAACGCGTGCATCTCTTTTGGATCCTGCACTCTAATTTATTGATCTACTACCTTATCTTGATGCCAAAACCTCTGTCTTGATTACAGAGCCATAGAGTGATTTTTGAAGTCTGGTAATGTAAGTCTTTTATTTTTCTTTTTCAAAGTTGTTTTGGCTCTTCTAGGTCTTTGCAATTTCACATGAATTTTAGAATCAGCTTGTCAGTTTCTCAAAAAAAAAAAATCTGCAAGGATTTCGGTTGAGGTTGCATTGAATTTACAGATTAATTCATGGAGGGCTGATATCTCAACACTACTGAATCTTCCAGTCTGTGAACACAGTGTATCTCCTCATTTATTTAGATCTTCTTTAATTTGTTTCAGGGTACCAGACTTGTATATGTTTCATTAGATGTATCTCTAAGTGTTTCATATTTTTTATTCTACTGTAGTGGTATAGTTTTTAAGTTTTGGTTTTTGGCAGTTTCCTCCTAGTATACACAAATGCAATTGATCCATTCCTTTTTTTTTTTTTTGTAATTAGACATGCATACCAAAATTTGCCACCTTATCCATTTCTGAGTACATAGTTCAGTAGTATCAGTGCATTCACATCATTGTACAACCAGCACCTCCACCATCTCTATAGCTGTTTTCATCTTGTGAAACTGAATTTCAATTACCACTAAAAACCAATGACTCGCATTCCTCCCTCCCTAAGCTTCTGGAAGCCTCCATCCTGTCTTCTCTCCCTATGATTGTGACAACCCTAAGTACCTCACATAAGCGATTTCATACAGTATTTATCCTCCTGTGACTGGCTTATTTCACTTAGTGTGATGTCCTCAAAGTTCATTCATGCTGTAGCAGACGTGAGAATTTCCTTCCCTTTTAAGGCTGAATATTATTCCATTGTACAGATAGACCACATTTGTTTATCTTTTCATCAATGATGGACACTTGGATTTCTTCCAGGGTTTAATTATTGTGAAAAATGGTGTGTGAATATGGATATATAAATATCTCTTCAAGACGCTGATTTCAGTTGTTTGGGAGGATATATTCAGAAGTAGAATTTTTGGACCATGTGTTAATTCTCTCTGTAGCATTTTGGGGAAGCTTCATACTGTTTCCACAAAGGCTGCACCAATTAACATTCACACCAACAGTGCAGAAGAGTTCCAAATTTTGACATCCCCATCAACACTTGTATTGTGTGTGTGTGTGAGTGTGTGTGATTAGATAGTAGCCATCCTAGTGGATATGCAGTGGTGCTCTGTTGTGGTTGTCATTTGAATTTCCCCAATAATTAGTGATGCTGAGCATTTATTCATATGCTTATTGGCCATTTATAGATCTTCTTTGGAGAAATGTCTATTCAAGTCCTTTGCCAATTTTTTAATTGGGTTGTTTTTTGGTTGTTGAGTTTTAGGACTTCATGTATTTTGGATAGTAAGCCCTTATCAGATTTATGATTTGAAAATATTCCTGATGCCTGTTAGTCATATATTCTGGTTAGCTTTTTAGTTGTTTCATAAAGGAGGGTAAATTTGATCCCTCAGTCTTTTTCAAAAGACTGAGTTCATTACTCAGTCTTTTTCAAAAGTGTAACCATTGATCTAATTTAAAATTAAATTTACTCAAGGACTCTTCCACATCTACCTAAAGCCTATCATTTTGGTGATATTGCCTCTGTCTATGAGTTTTTAAAGCAAACATTTGTTCTTGCCAGCTGGACGTCTTGAATGTTCTAAGGTGTGAGGCTACATGGTTTGAAAACAAGCTGTATTCACATATCAGGACATTCACCAAACTATGCTGCTGACTTGCTTCATCTAGAGCTGACCTTACAGTTCCCTCGCTTGCCAAACACTGTGATTAAATGCTTTTCCCTAAGGTCGATGGAGCCATTCTCAGCATGATCATTAGAACATCTGTCCTGTTACCACATCTGTGTTCTAGAGCAGGCTATCAGCTGTCCAGCTCCAATAGTATTTCAACGGTTGCATGTTAACATGATTGCTGATGCTTAAATGATTTTCCTCTTTTCTCCTTTTTAACTACAAATTACGACCCACCAATTAAAACAAGTAATTGTACACTTAAAACTATTTTTCACTTACTTTAGCTCATCTGTTGTATCAGTTTGGATGAGGATGCAGTCCTATATTAGAAAGTGTTGTAGGGTGATGGCAAAACATTTATATCCTTATTACAATACATCAGCCTTTATACCTGGAGACCTTTGGGGAATTATTTAGTCTTCCTCTGAACTTTTGGACTTACATTGAAAATGGATGATTTTAGAAAAAAAGCTGTGTTGAACAGTGTCTTTTTGTTGAGTTCTTTCCTTTTGCTAGCAAATCTGAACTTATTTGGGGATGAATTAGTAGCACATGGCCATTAAACGTGAGCGTCTGCTCTGTTAATCATCCTTCCCATGTCTAGCAGCATTCTGGCAAAAACCACTGTTGAGGATGAAAAATTGTAAGTCATCTACTTTGAAGGCTTCACAGCTTTAATAAATGTGATGTGTCAGCTACTTCGTTTCTAAGAGATTTTCTTTCTTTTTTTTTTTCCTGCTTCCTGTAATTTTCTTAGAAGGAATAAAGATATAAAGGAACCTACTTTCATGCAAATGAATTGCACTTTTTGGCTCAGGTTGCCCTGCTAAATTTTATACTTAATAAATAATAAATGAAGATACTAGAATGGAGAAGTGTTAAAGAGACAGTACATTCCTCCCGAAAAGAGCTTTTATGCTGGAAGAACCTTGCAGGTGGTTGGTAATATAAAACACAGCAGTAGCAGCAACTGTGATTTGGTTTAGGGACAATTTCAATAATAAATGTGCCCAGTGCCTTTTTTTGTCTTTATGAATAGCTATATTTAGCTTACTTTAAATGGAAAGATTTAACACCCAAAACAAAACACACTGGCTTCCCTGGTGGCTCAGCGGTAAAGAATCCACCTGGGAAATTTACCTAGGAATGCCTAGGAAATCCCATGGACAGAGAAGCCTGGCAGGCTACAGTCCATGGGGTTGCAAAGAGTTGGACATGACTGAGCACACATGCACGTGCATGCTTTTGGAGACAGAAGACAAAATTCTCATGATTTTTTTTCATTCATATACTGGCCTTCAGTCCAAAAGAAACAGTTGGCTATTAAATAGCTCATTATGTTTAGTGAATAGTTTTAAGTGTGAAGATTTTAAAGATAAATGAGATATTCTCCCAAAGACCAACTTTCACCTATTTTTTAAAATAAAAATGTATCTTTGCTATTATTCTGTAAGTGCAAGTTATAATCTTGTTAAGATAGCACTGACTCTCTCAAAGATGTCTGACTGCATCACTGAACTGATACAACCCCTGTAACTGGTGATATTTTTATTTAGCAGGACAATCATTGGGGTTAAATCGATGGCTTGGTCTTCATTCAATCATTCTGCATTATGACGTCTTCAGATGCTGCCCCCAAAGGATGTCAGGTAAGACTTTCCACATATTTAAAATATCTTCTTTTCCTGAGGATTTCCCTGACGTGGGTGGGGAGGATGGGGGAAAATTCACAGATGGCGGGTCTTCAGCCTGGCCTGATTACCGAGTCTCAGGAATAAAGTTGTGCATTTTCCTATATTACATGATATTTTGGGGAGGAGACTTTACTGGGTGATGCTTTTTTTTCTCTTTGTTTTCATGATGCCTTTCTGAGTTCTCTGAAATAAAGTCTCTGAAGCTAAAAGCCCCTGTAACATTGACAGAGTTTGTATTTATTTCCTAGGGCTGGTATAATAAATTACCACAAATGGGTGACTTTAAAAGAACAGAAATACATTCTGTTACTAGAAATCCAGCATCAAGGTGTTGGTAGGGATGTGCTTCCTCTGGGACTCCAGGTAGACCCCTCCTTGCCGTGTCCTAACCTCCAGCACTGGTCATCCGTCCTGGCATCCGTAGCCAGAGGAAGTCCCCCGTGTCTCACTGTCTTCTGTAGTATCTCCCTTTTTATAAGAGCACAGGTCATATTGCTTTAGGGCCCACCCTAGTGACCTCAACTTGATCGCCTCTATGACCTCTATTTCCCAATAAGGCCACATTCCCAGGGATAGTGAGCTGGGATTGCAAGGTGCCATTTAGGGGGACATAATTCAATGGATAACAGGATTCCACTCCATCAAATGACAATTCATGAGACTGACTTTTTATCCTCTTTTATTTAAAAAGAATAATTTGTATTAGGACTGTTGTTAAAGACCAACATCACTGATAGAATAGATGTTGCATGAGGACCAGGGTCAGATCTGCTTCCTGTTGACTCTGTCCCTGTATTTTAGTTTTTATGACCACATCTTGAGAGAATAGGTATGCAAGTAATGAAGACACAAACAACTAAAATGTAATACTACTCTCCTGTGATTCCCTGGAATCTATTCATTTCAGTGTGGTTTTCATGGTGAGTTGTAGAGAGCACAGTTTCAGTTCAGTTCAGTAGCTCAGTCGTGTCTGACTCCTTGGGACCCCATGAACCGCAGCACACCAGACCTGTCGGTGATGTCATCTAACCATCTCATCCTCTGTCATCCCCTTCTCCTCCCGCCTTCAAACTTTCCCAGCATCAGGGTCTTTTCAAATGAGTCAGCTTTTTGCATCAGGTGGCCAAAGTATTGGAGTTTCAACTTTAGCATCAGTCCTTCCAATTAACACTCAGGACTGATCTCCTTTAGGATGGACTGGTTGGATCTCCTTGCAGTCCAAGGGACTCTCAAGAGTCTTCTCCAACACCACAGTTCAAAAGTATCAATTCCTACTTGATAAAAGAGGAAGACACTCAGCTTTCTTTATAGTCCAACTCTCACATCCATACATGACCACTGGAAAAACCATAGCCTTGAGTAGACGGACCTTTGTTTGTAAAGTAATGTCTCTGCTTTTGAATATGCTATCTAGGTTGGTCATAACTTTCCTTCCAAGGAGTAAGTGTCTTTTAATTTCATGGCTGCAGTCACCATCTGCAGTGATTTTGGAGCCCCCCAAAATAAAGTCTGACACTGTTTCCACTGTTTCCCCATCTATTTGCCATGAAGTGACAGGACCGGATGCCATGATTTTAGTTTTCTGAATGTTGAGCTTTAAGCCAATTTTTTCACTCTCCTCTTTCACTTTCATCAAGAGGCTCTTTAGTTCTTCTTCACTTTCTGCCATAAGGAAGGTGTAATCTGCATATCTGAGGTTATTGATATTTCTCCCAGCAATCTTGATTCCAGCTTGTGCTTCTTCCAGCCCAGCATTGCTCATGATGTGCTCTGCATATAAGTTAAATAAGCAGGGTGACAATATACAGCCTTGACATACTCCTTTTCCTATTTGCAACCAGTCTGTTGTTTCATGTCCAGTTCTAACTGTTGCTTCCTGACCTGCACACAGGTTACTTAAGAGGCAGGTCAGGTGGTCTGGTATTCCCATCACTTTCAGAATTTTCCACAGTTTATTGTGACCCACACAGTCAAAGGCTTTGGCATAGTCAATAAAGCAGAAATAGATGTTTTTCTGGAACTCTCTTGCGTTTTTGATGATCCAGAGGATATTGGCAATTTGATCTCTGGTTCCTCTGCCTTTTCTAAAACCAGCTTTAACATCTGGAAGTTCATGGTTCACGTATTGCTGAAGCCTGGCTTGGAGAATTTTGAGCATTGTTTTACTAGCATGTGAGATGAGTGCAACTGTGCGGGAGTTTGAGCATTCTTTGGCATTGCCTTTCTTTGGGATTGGAATGAAAACGGACCTTTTCCAGTCCTGTGGCCACTGCTGAGTTTTCCAAATTTGCTGGCATATTGAGTGCAGCACTTTCACAGCATCATCTTTCAGGATTTGGAATAGCTTAACTGGAATTCCATCACCTCCACTAGATTTGTAGTGATGCTTCCTAAGGCCCACTTGACTTCACATTCCAGGATGTCTGGCTCTAGGTGAGTGATCACACCATCATGATTATCTGGGTCATAACGATCTGTTTTGTATAGTTCTTCTGTGTATTCTTGCCACCTCTTCTTAATATCTTCTGTTTCTATTAGGTCCATTCCATTTCTGTCCTTTATTGTGCTCATCTTTGCGTGAAATGTTCCCTTGGTATCTCTGATTTTCTTGAAGAGATCTCTAGTCTTTCCCATTTTGTTGTTTTCCTCTATTTCTTTGCATTGATCGCTGAGGAAGGCTTTCTTATCTCTCCTTGCTATTCTTTGGAACTCTGCATTCAAATGGGTATATCTTTCCTTTTATCCTTTGCTTTTCACTTCTCTTCTTTTCACAGCTATTTGTAAGGCCTCCTCAGACAGCCATTTTGCTTCTTTGCATTCCTTTTTCTTGAAGATGGTCTTGATCCCTGTCTCCTGTACAATGCCAGGAACTTGCATCCATAGTTCCTCAGGCATTCTATCCACCAGATCTAGTCCCTTAAATCTATTTCTCACTTCCACTGTATAGTCATAAGGGATTTGATTTAGGTCATACCTGAATGGTCTAGTGGTTTTCCCTACTTTCTTCAATTTAAGTCAGAATTTGACAATGAGTTCATGATCTGAGCCACAGTCAGCTCCCAGTCTTGTTTTTACTGACTATATAGAGCTTCTCCATCTTTGGCTGCAAAGAATATAATCAATCTGATTTCGGTGTTGACCATGTGTAGAGTCTTCTCTTGTGTTGTTGGAAGAGGGTGTTTGCTATGACCAGTGCGTTCTCTTGGCAAAACTTGCCAAGAGAACTTGCCCTGATTCACTCTGTACTCCAAGGCCAAATTTGCCTGTCATTCAGGTGTTTCTTGAGTTCTTACTTTTGCATTTCAGTCCCTTATAATGAAAAGGATATTTTTTGGGGGTGTTAGTTCTAAAAGGTCTTGTAGGTCTTCATAGAACCGTTCAACTTCAGCTTCTTCAGTGTTACTGGTCGGGGCATAGACTTGGATTACTGTGATATTGAATGATTTGCCTTGGAAATGAATAGAGATCATTCTGTCTGCACCACAATTAAAAAAAGTCTTTCGTCTTGAAGATGTACATATTGAAAGAGTGTGCATACTTTTTAATCAATGTAAGAAAAAGGGCTTCCCTAGTGGCTCAAATGGTAAAGAATCTGCCTACGATGCAGGAGATCCAGGCTCAATCCCTGGTTTGGAAAGACCCCCTGGAGAAGGGATAGGCTACCCATTTCAGTATTCTTGCCTAGAGAATCCTGCAGACAGAGGAGCCTGGTGGGCTACACTCCATGGGGTCATAAAGAGTTGGAGACATTAAGGGAAAAGAACATTTCTGTGCAGATGTCCAGGATGGAATAGAATGGTTCTTAACATTCCTTATACCCTGAGGAAGGCTCCTTGCTTCCTGAGAGGACACTTCAGTCTGTAAGTATTTTTAGTGCAGATGAAAGAGTGTAACAAAATGCAAATTATTTATGTTATGAAAATAGAAGTATAAATAATGTATAAAGTATATAAAGCAAAATTGTACATAATGTACTTCTCTAATCTACTTGGAATTCAAGGCATTGCTAACAGCAGAAATTATGTACGGTATAAAAAAACAGCATCAAAAGGATGAATGACACTGTGAGGGGGCATGGGGAAGGCTTTGTGGATGTCACCGCCTCATTTTTGCTGACTACTTTCTTGGAAATTTAGAGCCATGGCTAAGCATTTTGTCCAGTTCCTCAACCATTTCATCTCCCTCAGAGAAGAAAGTGTCCCACAGGAAAAGCAAGAGAGACCAAGTTCTGTGCATAGTGCAACAGCTCATCATTTTAACCAGAGGAAGATTCCCCACTATGCTCCAGGGCCCTCTTTTAAAAGTTATGAAACCATAGCTATAATTCCCTATGCTGTACAATATAGCTCGGATCTTACTTTATATGCAGTAGTTTGTATCTGTTAATCCCCTATTCTTGTCTTTCCCCTCCGCCTTCCCTCTCCCCACTGATAACCACTAGTTTGTTTTCTATATCGGTGAGTCTATTTTTGTTTTGCTATATATTTGTTTGCATTATTCTTCAGATTCCACATATCAGATCAGATCAGTCGCTCAGTCGGGTCTGACTTTTTGCGACCCCATGAATCCCAGCACGCCAGGCCTTCCTGTCCATCACCAACTCCTGGAGTTCACTCAGACTCACGTCCATCGAGTCAGCGATGCCATCCAGCCATCTCATCCTCTGTCCTCCCCTTCTCCTCCTGCCCCCAATCCCTGCCAGCATCAGAGTCTTTTCCAATGAGTCAACTCTTCGCATGAGGTGGCCAAAGTACTGGAGTTTCAGCTTTAGCATCATTCCTTCCAAAGAAATTCCAGGCCTGATCTCCTTCAGAATGGACTGGTTGGATCTCCTTGCAGTCCAAGGGACTCTCAAGAGTCTTCTCCAACACCACAGTTCAAAAGCATCAATTTTTTGGTGCTCAGCCTTCTTCACAGTCCAACTCTCACATCCATACATGACCACAGGAAAAACCATAGCCTTGACTAGACGAACCTCTGTTGGCAAAGTAATGTCTCTGCTTTTGAATATGCTGTCTAGGTTGATCATAACTTTCCTTCCAAGGAGTAAGCATCTTTTAATTTCATGGCTGCAGTCACCATCTACAGTGATTTTGGAGCCCAGAAAAATAAACTCTGACACTGTTTCCACTGTTTCCCCATCTATTTCCCATGAAGTGATGGGACCAGATGCCATGATCTTTGTTTTATGAATGTTGAGCTTTAAGCCAACTTTTTCACTCTCCACTTCCACTTTCATCAAGAGGCTTTTTAGTTCCTCTTCACTTTCTGCCATAAGGGTGGTGTCATCTGCATATCTGAGGTTATTGATATTTCTCCCTGCAATCTTGATTCCAGCTTGTGTTTCTTCCAGTCCAGCGTTTCTCATGATGTACTCTGCATAGAAGTTAAATAAACAGGGTGACAATATACAGCCTTGACGAACTCCTTTTCCTATTTGGAACCAGTCTGTTGTTCCAAGTCCAGTTCTAACTGTTGCTTCCTGACCTGCATACAAATTTCTCAAGAGGCAGATCAGGTGGTCTGGTATTCCCATCTCTTGAAGAATTTTCCACAGTTTATTGTGATCCACACAGTTAAAGGCTTTGGCATAGTCAATAAAGCAGAAATAGATGTTTTTTTGGAACTCTTTTGCTTTTTCCATGATCCAGCGGATGTTGGCAATTTGATCTCTGGTTCCTCTGCCTTTTCTAAAACCAGCTTGAACATCAGGAAGTTCACGGTTCACATATTGCTGAAGCCTGGCTTGGAGAATTTTGAGCATTACTTTACTAGCGTGTGAGATGAGTGCAATTGTGCGGGAGTTTGAGCATTCTTTGGCATTGCCTTTCTTTGGGATTGGAATGAAAACTAACCCTTTCCAGTCCTGTGGCCACTGCTGAGTTTTCCAAATTTGCTGGCATATTGAGTGCAGCACTTTCACAGCATCATCTTTCAGGATTTGGAATAGCTCAACTGGAATTCCATCAGCTCCACTAGCTTTGTTCGTAGTGATGCTTCCTAAGGCCCACTTGACTTCACATTCCAGGATGTCTGGCTCTAGGTCAGTGATCACACCATCGTGATTAACTGGGTTGTGAAGATCTTTTTTGTACAGTTCTTCTGTGTATTCTTGCCATCTCTTCTTAATATCCTCTGCTTCTGTTAGGTCCATACCATTTCTGTCCTTTATCGAGCTCATCTTTGCATGAAATATTCCTTTGGTATCTCTGATTTTCTTGAAGAGATCCCTAGTCTTTCCCACTCTGTTGTTTTCCTCTATTTCTTTGCATTGATTGCTAAAGAAGGCTTTCTTATCTCTTCTTGCTATTCTTTGGAACTCTGCATTCAGATGTTTATATCTTTCCTTTTCTCCTTTGCTTTTTGCTTCTCTTCTTTTCACAGCTATTTGTAAGGCCTCCACAGACAGCCATTTTGCTTTTTTGCATTTCTTTTCCATGGGAATGGTCTCCTGTACAATGTCACGAACCTCATTCCATAGTTCATCAGGCACTCTATCAGATCTAGTCCCTTACATCTATTTCTCATTTTCACTGTATAATCATAAGGGATTTGATTTAGGTCATACCTGGATGGTCTAGTGGTTTTCCCTACTTTCTTCAATTTAAGTCTGAATTTGGCAATGAGGAGTTCATGGTCTGAGCCACAGTCAGCTCCTGGTCTTGTTTTTGCTGACTGTATAGAGCTTCTCCATCTTTGGCTGCAAAGAATATAGTCAATCTGATTTTGATGTTGACCATCTGGTGATGTTCATGTATAGAGTCTTCTCTTGTGTTGTTGGAAGAGGGTGTTTGTTATGACCAGTGCATTTTCTTGGCAAAACTCTATCAGTCTTTGCCCTGCTTCATTCTGTATTCCAAGGCCAAATTTGCCTGTTACTCCAGGTGTTTCTTGACTTCCTACTTTTGCATTCCAGTCCCCTATAATGAAAAGGACATCTTTTTTGGGTGTTGGTTCTAAAAGGTCTTGTAGGTCTTCATAGAATCATTCAACTTCAGCTTCTTCAGCGTTACTGGTTGGGGCATAGACTTGGATTACTGTGATATTTAATGGTTTGCCTTGGAAACGAGCAGAGAGGAGCCACCCCACGTCCGAGGTCAGGGGCAGAAGCCGGGAGATTCCACATATATGTGATACCATAAAGTATTTCTCTTTCTTTGTGTGACATATTTCATTAAGCGTGATATTCTCTAGGTCATCCATGTTGCTGCAATTGGTAGAATTTCATTCTTCTTATAGCTGAGTATGATTCCATTGTACATATATATCACAGGTTTGCAGGGATGATCTAAGTGTTGGTAGAGGCTGGAGGAGAGGGCTCTGGAGATTACAGGGAGCAGGAAATGCCTGTGGGTCCCAGGGCTGGAACAAGCTGTCATCATCCCCACACCACCCTCCAGGCTTCAGCAGGTTTCACTCTTCTTGTTGCGCTGGTCATGAATAGAATTACAGGTGTGCAGTGTGTAACTGACTAAGTGGGATCACGTCCCAACAATTTGGCCACAGGAACAGCAGGACCCCTGGATCAATGGGCCATTTGGGAGCCGCCCATTAAGGAAGGCTGTGTTTAAACAAAACAGGGTGTGGAATGCACTCACCTTACAATTTTATGAAAACATAATCACTTCCTAAAATGTGTTCTACTGACATCATTTCACGACAGAGCCTTGATGTCATGCTATCTGAGTTCATATCCTGGCTGTGCTGTGAGCCGCTGAGCATAAATTTCTTATTTATAAGATATTGATGAAACTTCTACTGCTCTCCTGTTAAGTAAGATGAAAGAGGCAAGAGTCACTTCTCGAAGTGCCCGGCACAAAGTAGGTCCTTAAGAACAGTCTAAAACCTCTCTTTTCTTAAATTACGAATACTGGTCTAATTCACTGAATACATGTAACAATCGAACTGTATTTAAAATAACGTCGAATTGTGTGTGCTGTGATCTTGAGGGTTACGCTTCATCTACGTTCTGCACACAGGCCTGTTATAAACAGCAGAAACATCCTCTTGAGAGCAGCAGGCATGGTTGCTGGGATCAGGACTAGACAGAGCTCCAGCCCCATCACTTACTTTGGTGAGTTACTTCCTCAGTAAGTTAGCTAACCTCCACAAAACAGTTTCTCTCATCTGTAGCCTCCTAGGGTTTATGTGGATATCAGCATTTTATAAGACCATGGGTTTAAAGTCTTCAGTCCAGCATCCAATCCTTGCCAAGTGATACACATTTGAGGCTTTGAACATCACAACCGTGAACACACTCTGTATGTAATCTACATGGCGATACTGATGAACATCTAAAAGGAAAAAGTGTTGGGACAATCAGCAAGACTATTGGTTGGTCCTAGTGCAAGACTATTTTTTAATTACAGCATTTTAAAAATAGCTGCTATGATTATTCTGGAGCTGACGGTGATCAGAAGCTGAAGACATGCTGTGAAGTGCCATGCTAATCAGGGGAGTGCCCAATCCAGGGAGAGAACACACCAGGCTAACAACCAGCCTGAATCAGGATCCCCCAGGAGAAAGCCTTACTTGGTGAGATGACTGCTGCTGTTATTTGCAGGAGTTTAGAACAGGAATGAAATCCACTTCCACTTGCTAGTGAATGAACTAAGGTATTTGCTGGGGAAGATACAGAATTTCCAGACCACTTGCCTACTGGGAGAATCTGCTCTTTGTGACCAGTAACTGCTACTTCTGTTTATTCTACTTCCCAGTAGAAAAGGAAACCATCCGATCTGTGTCCAGACATGTATACAGCAGCCCCCTCGGCCCAGTACCCCATGAGTCCTAGTTATTATATTGACTAGACGGGATATTACAGTAGTATTTTTTTCAGTGCTCCACAATAATAATTTTTTGCCTAAGTTAGAATTCTTTTTTTTCCACTTACTCATGCCTTCAGCCTCTTATTTATGGGCCATATTTTCTTTATTTATGGGCCATATTTTCTTGATTGTTCCTGTCAGATACCTCTAATCCATCATCCACACTACCACCCGAGGAAGCGCCAAGATCATACTATCGTATCTCCATGATTTTCCACATCAAATGTGAAATACTCTGCCTGTTTCCTCAGTCTGCCTCCCCCTGAGAGACAGCACTGGGGTGCGTAATCACCCATAAAACTACAGACCAGGGCGCTGCTCACCATTCTTCACGATTGTGTCTCCTTGACTTTACCAATGTCATTTCTTAATCACATTTCAAATGCCTTATCTTTTATAAGTCCTCTTCTCCAGTCCTACAATTTGAACTTTGCTCTTTATCATCAACATTGTTTAAGATCACACTATATTTTGTTTTTAATAAGTGGGTCCAGAATGATGTTGCAAGAGTTCCTTCATAGCTCTGAATTTATTCAGTGCTCAAGACAAGATATGAAATAGGTAGGACAAATACTTCAACCCACACAGGCCGGTGTAGGATGATGGTGGGGTGGGGAGGGAACATATATAATGCAAGTAAAAAGCACTAAACATGGTACTTTTGATTCTAGATATTTCATGAACGTAGTTGAAAGAAGGTAGAATGGACTAGATAGAAAAACTTCCAAGTACACGAAGTATTTAACTGTGCATTTTTGCCATTTATAAATAGACTTTTACCTTGATGCTTCATAGCAACTCAAGTGTTTTATATTCATTGGTTCATTTATTTATTAAAAAACTAGACACTGAATACCTGCCACAGCATTTTCATAGCTTTTCACTAAAATTCAAAGAACTCAAACTGGGGCTCTGTAGTAACCTAGAATGGTGGGAATGGGCAGAAGGTGGGAGGGAGGTTCGAGAGGGAGGGAATATATGTACATCTATGGTTAATTCATGTTGATGTATGACAAAAATCAAACCAATCATCAATCAATTAAGAATAATAAATAATTTTTAAAAAGCAACAGTGAATAAAATCTTGACAGAGGCACGAGACTCTGTTGGTATCCCCATATGCTCCATTGGCCTGCTCTCAGAGAAAGGAAGACAAGCCAGCTGCATTTAAGAAGGTCCCTGATGAAGCAGGACAAAATGTTAATTTTATTCATCTTTATTCTTGAGCATGTTTTTTCATTATATTGGAATGCTCTGAAACATTAACTGACTTTGGTCATTGCGTATAAAACCAACCAATGAAATCAATAGTAATCATTTGTCTAGATAGATTATTGAAAGGGTAATCTGATACACCTGATTGCACCCTAGAATTGGTCATTTTTAGTATGCTTTGTTACCTATTCTTCCACAAAGACAAGCTATTCGCTTCACCTTCATCATATGGTAAAGTTAGGATTTTCCAAATAGACAGTCATAAAATGAGTTAACTGCTGAAATACCTTATTAGGTAATAGATGTAAAATTAATAGACCCTTTAATGCCCATTACTCAATAAAAGTTTTTGAAATATTTTTAAACTATAAAATTAACATGTAGTTATAGTAAAACATTTAGAAAATGTAGCATTTTAAATGACATTGACTATGAAATATGGTTTATTCAGTTGATGTTTTCTATCTAAAGTACTGATGGATAAATTATAAAAATAGAAACTGGGATAGTCACTGAACCGAGGCAGAATGTGGTCAATCCTATGCCATATAAAACATGTGAATTTAGTCGGCTTATCCATTCATTCATCAATGTATACTCTACTGGGCTATGCCTGTACAATAAAAATCTGTACATATACACAATGGAGTATTACTCAGCCATTAAAAAGAATACATTTGAATCAGTTCTAATGAGGTGGACGAAACTGGAGCCTATTATACAGAGTGAAGTAAGCCAGAAAGAAAAACACCAATACAGTATACTAACGCATATATATGGAATTTAGAAAGACGTTAACGATAACCTTGTATGCGAGACAGCAAAAGAGACACAGATGTATAGAACAGTCTTTTGGACTCTGTGGGAGAGGGAGAGGGGGATGATTTGGGAGAATGGCATTAAAACATGTATAATATCGTGTAAGAAACGAATCGCCAGTCCAGGTTTGATGCAGGATACAGGAAGCTTGGGGCTGGTGCACTGGGATGACCCAGAGGGATGGTATGGGGAGGGAGGTGGGAGGGGGGTTCAGGATTGAGTACACATGTACACCCGTGGCAGATTCATGTTGATATATGACAAAACCAATACAATATTGTAAAGTAAAAAAAATTAAAAATAATAATAATAAATAAAAATTTTGTATTTATATGGATCTACACAACCCTGACAAGTTACTCACTTCTTTGAGCCTAACATTTTTCCTCTATAAAAGTGAAGACAGTAATTATATTCTTTAAAGTATTAGTGTGTGTGTTGACTAAAAAACTGAGAGGTAAATTCTGTGCCTGATTCAAAACAAGTTCAGTAAATACTAACTTCTCTTTAGCTGCGCTAGCGCTGACAAGTTAACAGGAAGTGACTGTATGTACATGCATTGACCATGACTATCGTGAAGTCTAAAGCGTACTTTCGTTCAGTTACTTTATATCTACTGATCAGAGGGTTAGAGCCAGTGTAGCCTGGAGCTATGTAGCTTTTGTAGTATGTGTAGAGTGTGAGTGTGTGTGTGTGTGTGTGTGTGTGTGTGTGTGTGTAGCAGGTATATCAACCCAAATCTACATGAACACAGTCAACCAATTCCCTATGTTTTTATTAAAACAACCAGGCAATTGTGCATCTTCTTTCATGCTGCTGTTCAGTAATGTGTTTACTCATTTCTTCCCAAGATTATAGCTCTGCACCACCGTGCTGATGGGAAACTGCCCTTCTCCTGTGTTTTTACTGGAAAGCAAGTGTAGTAGACAGAGCCAAAACTCCACTGGGGGCTACAGAGGTTTTGAGAGCAAAAGTAGATTTTCACAGCTTCTGAGTACTGGACAGACTTTGTTAAACATCTTTTTATGTGTAATGACTGAAAATTTTCAATGGGAATAATTTTCCAGTTGAGAGAATGAAAACAAAAACAATCATAATGAGAAACATTAAAAATCATTTTGAGCCTGAAGATGTTGTTAGCTGGTCGTCTTATCACTTGGGTGTTTGGCAGTGGGTAGTTCGCTGGGGGAGACTTTAATTTCTGCAGGTTGCTCAGCTTCTTTGTGCCTCATTGAGGGATATTAACACCTGTCTCTTGAGATCTGTTGTTACTTCTCCTGTGCTTTGGGAATAAAAATACTTCCATTGGCAGTTATCGCACTGAAATCTGCAGATTCCTCTCTTTCCTGAGAGTTCCGCTGCAACAGCAAGTCTCAGAGAACTGTCCTTAACAGTGAGGAGACTTTGTTAAGGCACAGATAACCTCTCTGGTAACAGAATGTTCAAGCAGCCAAGGGATGGAGATCTGAGCACAGAAGCATCCCCAGGGCAGCTGTGGGGAGGAGCTCGGCCACCTCTGTGCCACAAAGACTGTCCTTGGGCTGTCAATGTCCAGACCTGCAGCCAGTGAGCAACAAGTATGCAGGATGGTGGGTCTGGAAGGGGAAAAGTGCCTGTGACAAGACTGGTTCCTGGGTCACTTGTGGAGACAGACTCGAGCAGGTTCCAGTGGCTGATTCTTATGCATGCTGCTCCCGCTTGGGCCCACAGAGGTGAGTCTGTGGAGTCATGCTCAGCTGAGTCCAGCTACAGAACACCATCGCTGTCCCATCTCCCTTAGCTTGTGAGTCGTGGGCCTGGGTGTTCAGCAAAGCCCACGTCAGAGAGTCCTAGTGCATCAGGGGTCTCTACGTCTGCCCCAGCTGGCCTGAAGGACAGGAGGGGTGGTGGAGAGGAGCAGACGAGAGGTTTGTCCAGCAGGAGCTTCAAACTGGGTGGTTGGTTCAAGGCTTTAAAAAGGAGAGCATCAAAATAATAACAGGGGTAGGGTGACACTTTGGGGCCTTTTAAAATAAATTACTCTGAGAATGCTGTCTTTTAGTTTGTCTTGGCCGCTGATGTTAGGGTCAGAAGTAAACAGAAATGGAGAGCGACACCTTCTTGCTATGAATGCAGAAATTCCAAACAGGACTTAGGTGGGAAAACTCCCTACCCGGAGAGATGAGTTTCTCACCCTTGATGAGTCCGTTAAGTTGCAGCCTGGAAGCCATTAGCAGACTTTTTGGACCGCTTGCTGCTGGGTGACTGTGATTTCGTATTCAAGTCCTAGAGGACTGATAACTGATCAGCAAAAGCAGCTGCTCTTTGGGAAGCGGATTATTAGACATCTGTGTACAAAGGGGGCACATTTACCGTGACATTCCCTTTTGTCCACTGACAATAAATTCTCCTACAAATCAGTTATCCTGTTCAAGATTCCACATTTATGTCTAGAAGGGAATGAAGTGTCAGTCATTCAGACATGTCCAAATCTTTGTAACCCGATGGACTGTAGCCTGCCAGGTTCCTCTGTCCATGGGATTCTCCAAGCAAAAATACAGGAAAGAGGTGCATTCCTTTCTCCAGGGGATCTTCCCAATCCAGGGATTGAACCCATGTCTCCTGCATTGCAGGTAGATTTTTTTTTTTTTTTAACCATCTGAGCCACCAGGGAAGCCCTATGTTCAGAAGGGGAAGAGCTAAATTCCAAACTGTTAGCAGGAAGACCATGATTAAAAATAAACTTATGTGGTGGGAAAATAAAGAACCAGATAAAAACTAAAAAGGGGAACAGAGAAGGATGAGTGTTTATCTGCCTGTTGGTCTTAGGAAATTCTTCAAGAGAAAGAGAATAATGTAAATTTTTGTTTTCTCCCTCTTATAACCTAAGTTTCTTTTCTATTGGGAAAAAAAAAAAACACCAGCAAGTAGAAAGCTCAGAATAGTTGATTCTTTTAATATATATTTGTTCACAAAAGAATTTTCCCTTTTATAAAGTCAACAAATTCATTAGTTGTCCTGAACCTTATATATTTCCCCAGTCCATTAAAACCATGAACATGAACTTGATAAAAAATAAAAAGTCCTTGAGCAGAGCCCCATTACAGACCTCCCCTCCCTGCTTTGTTTGTTTTAATTGTCAACACAGTGAACTTTATTTGGCTTAAATTTTGACTGGAACAGAATTATATTTCTAGGAGTTAACAGTCCTCAGATACCACTGGAGAATTCATTTTGCTGTTAAGTTTGGATAATAATGGATTTATGTAGTTAGAAAAAAAGAAAGTAACTGGCTAATCTGAGAGGTAAGACTTCCAGGCGATGTTTAATGTGAAATTGGTTCCAGATACAAAGTGCAGCTCCCTGGAGGCCGTGATGGGTGGAGACGCGTAGAGAGGCTTCATGTTATTAACATGTTCTTGGCGCCTGTCATGAAAGTGTAGCTTCACCCCATGACTGGCTAACGTTTATGCTTAGAATAGTAAATCACCCCTCCCAAGTTGAACTTGGCAGAAATTCTATTAAAAAGTTAGGTCAGAGAGCCCTGCTCAGGAACACAAACAGAGATACACAGAGCTCCCTTCTGCAAGGATACACAACGCCCTGCCAGCCGCTGACAGCATTCTTCACCCGTGTACATCCTCTCACCAACGTGTCCGGAAGATCAATGCGCAAGCTCCATCGGAGGGTACAGGGTGAAGGGTCAGTGTCTGCTGTCTGGATCATTAACATCTTCTGATGTCCGTAGCAGACATGACTGCGCCCTTTGAAGGATGCGCCAACATAGTCAAGGCGGAGAACAGAGACTTTCTTCTGTCAAGAACCGCTGACCAGTTTGACAAGAAATCAGTTGAGTTCCAAAACCTAGTAATGGCATGAACGAAAGCTGTTGACTAACTATGCAGAGAGGATAAAACAACAACAAAAATATACAACCCAAAAGATTATTAGAGTCAATTCTCTATGTGAAGACAGCAGGGAAGAGAGCTCTGAACTGTAACTTTAATATCCTGTTAAGGCTAACCAAGGAGGGTCAGTGGGTGCACAGAGCTGGGAGGGGAGGCCTCTGAGGAGGAAGAGAGCCAGGAGGTTAATGACGGGCA
Source organism: Bos indicus (assembly GCF_029378745.1). Lineage (NCBI taxonomy): Eukaryota > Metazoa > Chordata > Mammalia > Artiodactyla > Bovidae > Bos > Bos indicus. The sequence goes on along the minus strand of NC_091772.1, from coordinate 44,268,329 downwards.
CGAGGAAAACCAAGGAAGAAAGAAGAGAGGGGGAGAGGGCTACCTGGCACAGACATTGGCACCCCACCCAACCCAGGCTGCCACAGGCACCCTCCAGAACCTCTGAGTCATGACCACCATAAGAGGAGCCTGAGAACAGACCAGGGTGAGCCTGCCTGCATCCTGCATATATTAAACAGAACAAAATAAAAACTTAACCAACCAAATCACACTGCGCCTGGAGAGCCTCAGACTAGGGAATGCCAGGGGCTCCTCTTGATGGTCCCGAGTTCTCCCAGGGTTAGGACAAGGGGCTGTGGAGAGAGCAGCCTTAAATGACACGCCGTGGCTCTCAGATAATCACACTCTTTCGGTATGCTTTCATTTTTTGGATATATTAAGATAGCTACTTATTATGGTTTATTTTTCAGTCTCAAATCATGGAGGGTATTAACATAATTTTTCCAGTGAAAACCTTTTTTTCCATGGTTTTCCGCTGTATTTGCTAAATCTCTTTCAACATCTTTTAACAGTTTTCTGGTCATTCTCGATGGGATTCACTTGCCAGTTCTCATCTCACATGTGATTTTGACCCCAGTCTGTTGCCATCTTGCCTACCTTCCCCTAACAGATGGGAGGCGTGAGGTCAGGGGTCTGGGGCGAGGGGCTTGTACTCTGCTAATCACTCTTCCAACCACTTTGACATCAGGGAATGCAGGTGGTGTTGGGGGGTGGCGATGTGTGACTCTGCCCCTGCTTTCACACAGAGCACTGCATACTGGGGGCCTCAAAGGCAGCACTGATCACCTCACGGGTCCGCAGCCAGCAGGCAGGTCAGAGGGTCAGCAGGCTGGTCTCCTCCGAGGCTGCCCTCCTTGACTTGGAGATGGCTGCCTTCTCCTGGGTCCTCACGTGGTCTCCCCTCTGTGTACATCCATATACATCTTTCACCACCACATCACATTGAGGTTCACCCCAATGGCCTCACTTTAATTTTATTATCTCTCTGAAGACCTGTAGGGGAGGACTTTCTCTCTACCTGCTTAGGTTCCCCTACTGGGTCCACAAAGTATACTGACGACAGGAGAAAAGACTCACAAATGTACACAGTTTAATATCATGTGCATAGGTATCTGGGGAAAAACAAGTAAATACCCCTAAGTGTGGTGAGATTTGAGAGTTTGTACACAGTCTCAGGATGAGGAAGGGATGAGGGCTGCAGGCCCCTCTGGGGAGAGCACAGGGTCTCCAGGGAGGGTGAGGGACCCTTAGAGGATGGGTGGAGGGTGGCAACTGGTGACAGGGTCTGGCTGGGGGTAGGGCCCCCTTCTAAGGCCCTCCTGTGACAAGAGTCATTCCTTATGGTGGTGAAGTTCCCAGAAGGGGACCTGTGACCTCCAGTTCCTATGGAGGCTCCCTATTCTGGCAGATGAGAGAATTCAGGGGAAGCCCCCCTGAATCTGTGCCCTTCAGGTGCCTCCAGCTCAAGACAGTCAGTACACATTTTGGGTAGGAGTCCCAGATACCTTCAGCCCCTATCTCCAAATAGGGACATTGTGAGGCCCTGGGGGTTAGGAATTCAACATGAATTTTAGGGGGTCACTAACTATTCAGCCCATAAGAGGGATCATGAGCTATGTGCCCCCTAAGCTCTGATTCCTTTTTTATACCATTTTTAACTGTAGTAAGAGCACTTCATGAGATCCAGGCTCTTGAGAGATTTTAAGCACACAATCCCGTATTGTAGAGTCTAGAGACCATCCTCTCCTACAGATCTCTGCATTCTCTTCATCTTGTTTGACTAAAGTTTTATGCCTGCTGATTAATACTTCTCCCTTTCCTCTCCCCAGCCCCTGCTCACCACTACTGCAGTCTTCGATTTAACTATTCTATATGCCTCCTAGGAGCGGAAGGAAACATGCAGTGCATGTCCTCCTGTTTCACTAAGCGTAGTGTCCTCATGCTGACCACAGAGAGAAAGGCTTCCCATGAGAGCACCCCAATCCTGCTGTCTGCTGGCCCCCACCATGGGCCCACCCCCAAAGTTCTGTAGCCCTGCTCCCCTCTCTAGCACACTGATCACTGTTGGAGTCTGTGATTCTTACAGACACTGAGGTTGGTATGTTTTCCCTACTGCAATAGTCTTTTCTAATAAAGTCTCTCCACACTGAAGTCTGGATTTATTTTTATTTGACAATGTCACACACACATACTTTTAATTGTAAGCAGGAGCGTATTTAACATGTGTTTATTAAGCAATTGTATCCTGTGCTATGTGAGAGAAAGTATGATAAAATGTTGTCTCAAGTAATTTACAAAATATACCCCTGGGATTTGTTTAAATAATCGTACAAAAAGTATATGATTATGAGAAAATAAATAAAATAGCACTGCAGGAGGTCAGGAGAGCGCTGTTGGGGAGTTTATGCAAGGCTCCCCCTCACCCTACTCCTTCTCTCCGTCCCCCTCTGATGTTGGTATTTTCCTTTTTTTGTCTTGTAGCTATTGTTATTAGTGGTTTGTTGTCTGTTTGCCTGTTTGTTTTGTGCCACACCAGAGCTGCAGTAAATTCCTCCCTCCATTTTCCCCAAGATGGGAGGGTCTATCTCTTGAAGGTGTGTATGGATCCAGACGGGAAGTTCAGCCCTGTGATTCTAGCACCAGTTGGCAAGCTTTGTTAAAATTGCCATCTCCCATACCAATTAAACCAGAAATGATGGGGGCCGTATGCTGTACAAGCTGCCCAGGCTGCCATGGAGAGCAGCCAGGGTGAGAAGTACTGGTGTGTGTCCAGGGGGTGATCTGCAGATGCCCGCTCAGGGAAGCAAAGCACCCAGTTTCTCACTCCCTTCCTTTTCTGGCTTCACAGCAGTTGTGACTGCACTGCGGGGTCACAGGGGTCATGAGCTGTGATTGCCGGCGGGCTCCCTGCTCCGAGGACCCAGAAGACTCTGAAGTCCACCATGAATTTCTGCAGCTAGGGAGAAGTGTCCTCAAGGGAAATCAAGGCCAAGATTTGCCCCAAACAACTTCTCTCCATCTGCCTTCTTGGTGAGCGTGTGGCGGGAAGACGACCGCCCCCACGTCCATGGTCTCAGCTCGGTTTCAGAGCTGCTTTTCCTAATAAATAAACACTCAGTGTCTCCATGAGAGTTACAAATGATGGTTTATTTTCAGCCACTTATTATTAATACATCTTTAAAAGTTTTTCAGAGGGAGAATGAAAAACATGTTAAGTGTTTGAAAAACCTAGAAAACAGGGAAAGATGAGTTCATTGTCCACCCAAGTTCTCCCACAGACACCTGGTCTCTGCAGAACAGTTGAATTCGAACATCCACTGACAACTGAAGGGAAAGTGCGGCCTCTATCTCCTAACGTCTAGTTGTATCAAAACATAACCGTGTCTGGTGTGTCTAACAGACAGAAAGGGCATGGGGATGTGCAGCCTCAGGATCGGACATGCTCTGATCCTTCTTCATGAGTCTTTCTAGGAATACGCGATCCCACACACTGGTTTTGCTGTATTTCCATGCCACAATAATTCTAAATAATAACATGTCAGAACTACTAGGTAAGAGGAGGATCTATCACGCTGTGTTCTTAGGGAAAGGTAATTTTTTTTTAATCATTCGATAGGAAAAACAATCCATGAGCAAATCTGCCAATCAAGCTGATGCTTGTGTTTGTGTATTTTAGGGAGTGGAGTCTGATCACCAGGTGACTCATCAGCAATAATTTAACGATATTCATAATAGCAAACCAGCAGCTAAAACTAGGTTATCAGAGTTTGGGAATAATTTACTAAGTTACTTTGGATTAGAAAGAAAAGTAATGACACAGATTAGAAAGCAAACAATAGGTAAGAGAACAAATTTCACCCGAGCCAGCTGTGATAATCTATGAACATGCTTATAGATAAGTCGTGTTTTATTAAAATTAATCTAACTTTAAAAATGGAAGTAACATTTTAATTACTAACAGACTGAATGAGTCATAGGAAGCATTCATCTTTGTCCCAAAGTTGGACAAGTTGCTTGGACTTCTCACTTGCAAGAGTGGCAATACTCATTATTTGGCGTGAGTTTGAGACTCAAATGATGTACTGTGTGACACCGACACTACAGAGAGTGGAAAAAGAGGAGGCACATGTTGTGTGCTAAAATTCTCCCTTTGCTTTGAAAAAACAAATTGATTTGCTATCTAGAGAAGCTGGCCAGAGAAATAGCATAATTTCCCATTCTTCTCTTTAAGAATGTACTCATATATTTGTTTATTTTTTCCCATAATAATGCACAGGAAATACATTACATTTTCCAAGTGCTAGTGAGATTCTATTTAAGTTTGTCAACATACTAAATCACTGAAGGACAGAGGTCATCAGGAGGCTCCACTGCTCTCAGTTAAAGTCAACACTGGGTTACCAAGATAGCGCTTTTCACTAAACTCAGTGGCATTTTGCCCAATATCTTTTAAGCCATTTGATGACTTTTCACATGCCTAGTGGAAAAAATTTTATTTTTTCCTTTTTGGATGAGCTTTTTTCTCGTAATAAAAACTCCCTCTAAAACTGAAGGCAAATTTTAATTCGGAAATATATTCCAGCTTGAGAATGAATCAAAGTCACATTTTTTTCCGTGGAATAAAAGCTCTGTGTCATTAAGCTTTGGTGTGTTTTCACAGATGTTATTCTCCTTTTGCCTGGACATGAGTTATCAAAATTGTATTTTGCAGTTATACACATAACTGTGTGTATAGGTTGAAGCTAGAAATCGGGGAGAATATTAAGGCCACTGAAATTTCCAGCTGCCTAAGTTTCTATTTTGAGTAATCTTGCCCACCCGAAAAGCAAATATTTAGAACGTGTCTAGGTTGAGTGACCCTTCCTGACTGGTGATGGAACTTCCAGGGAGAAATGAACACACTGTTTCTGCTCCCTGTGCCCCAAGGGCGGGGACTAGGCAGCCCTCTCTTTAAATAGTCACTAACCTTTGTGTCCCTTCCTGATGATTCACACACCTGACCTCAGCTTTGACACAGCTGACAAGTTCAATTCTTAGTAGTGCAAGCTTTTAAAAATAAATGTTCTTACTCCTTGGATCTTTTCTGTATGAAAGTGTATGGCAGTAAGTATCCATTTCTCCCTATCTTATAAATGGAAACAAATGATCCTGTTGTCTTAAATACAAACAAACAAAGAAAACGAAGGGTATGTAACCCTGAATGCTCTAGTCCTAGCATTCGCCATCTTTGCTGAGCACGTAAGTCTACAGGAAGCATGGATGTATTTATTTTAGTGGAAAATGTCCCAAAGCATTTTTGGAACTTTTCTATCATTGGTTGGTTATGTGGCCCAAGGTAGAAATGGAAAAGAAAAAAATATTAATGAAGAGAACCTAAGACTGGGGTCTGATGATGCCAGCTACAGTGCAGAAGCAAAAGGATTTGGAGCCAGAACCAGAGTTACTACTGTCCCCGTCTTCTTGGGACTGAAGCTGTCCCAAACCAGGACTCTTGGTGCTGACAGCAGGAGCAGGTTCACCTTTTATTAGACTGGAAGCCTTTTGGCAAATCAGCTTCTTGGAGCCTTAGCTGGCTCACTGGTAAGGAGGATCATATAACTGCCAGTTCGATTTTGGAGATGACATGTGCAGAGAGAATGGTCTGGAACATCATGAGTGCATATGCATTGTATACGTTCTCTCCATCAATCCTGTGACAATCCAGCTGCATAGGAAGCCCAGGCATTATCATCCCTTCTCTAGGAGAATGACTGGCCCAGAGAGGATGGGGGCTCCAGCTCCCACCACTATGGCTGGCTGAGCTGTTCCCTGAGCCCAGCCCTGGCCCTGCCCACACCAGCTGTGCCAAGTGCATCAGTACATAATCGTTACCTTCAGATAAACACACAAAAGGCCCATCTTGCTCTTCTCATCTCCGCTCCCTCCTCCCCCAGAGCAGTGACATCAGAGCACTAAGCTTGGGACCCGGGATCAGAGAGCAGCTGCCTTGGGGGTTCTGTTGAAAGCCCTGCAGGTTCTGCCAGTTTCCAGGCCGGGGCCGAGTCTGGGCAAATGCATCCTAGAGGAGAGGGCAGCCGACTGTTCCTCGGCCCCCCACACCCACTGACCCATCTCCCACCATCATCACTCCAACCACACTGCTGTTCCCATGATGGCACTTTGCGCTGTGCAGAGTGTAGGATGCTCCACTGTGATTTCTTTCTGCATTTCAAGGAGCTAGACTTTCACTTCTTCAACTGTTCAAAAAATAATGGAGACCAACTCAACACTTCCCACCACATCTCTGTAACCAGTAGGCCTGGAAGCCTAGGCCCATGCCTGTTCTCCCCCCTCAGTCATCCTTGGTCATTTGCTGTTTTCCGTGAATTGCTACCTGGGTCTTTGTTCATCAGTTCCATCTTTAATAGATAGTGAGGTCTGGACACTTAGCCCTCGAGTCATCCTGTGGCTGAGGTCCACCCAGCTGTGCAGAACAACCTGTTACATGCTGTTGTTGTTGTTGTGTAGAATTCTGTTAAGAAGTCAAAGCCCCGAAATTCTCCTGGCATTTTTTTTCATGCAGCTAATTTACCAGGGCTCTGGGCATTGTTGAGTGTGAGCCTCCCTCATAGTTGCTAGACTCTACTTGCCTTTCCAGCCACTGGCTAATTTTTAATCCACGCCCCTGTGCTGATGTAGATGTTCTTTTTGTTTTCCTTCCTGACACACGCAGGAAGTTTCCAGAGTCCAAGAGAGGGACAGTAAATGACTAACATTGCTTGTTTCAGTTTAGTTACTTTGTAAATATTTTTAAATACTCAGATTTTCTATGAACCACTAAATTTAGTGAGTTTATTTCCTTCACTTTCAAAAAAAATGTTGGATAAATTTATATGACTCTTTAATATTTACATGAGAAAAAAATATTACCACCCATTTCCTTCTTTCTCCTGACTCTATGACTGCATGCCTTTCATCAGCTTTTTAGGACTCCTTGTATCCCCAGGTCATTACCACAGTATACTCACTTTTTAAAAGTTTGGTTCAGCCACTAGCGATAGAATGGGCTTCAAATATCTACTAGGTGTCTCCCATTGATTCTGAAACTTCTCCCAGGCTTATAAAAATTAATTGACTAGCTTTGCTGCTACAAGAGACAATGTCCATGAGAATGTTGGTATATCTTGGATTTGTATTTTAGGGGAAAATCACTTGTGTTTTATTGCCCACAAAACCAATATAATAAAAAAGCCAAGGGAAAATAAGCAAACCAACAAAAAATCATCACACTTTGTTCCAAAGCTCTTTAAAATAGATAATAATGACCCAGTTAACTATGCCACTGATTTGACTATTTTCGTATTGAGAAAATGGAATTGTGGAAGCTAGCAGAAAAGGCACCTGTGGAACCAGTATAGTGTGTTAGATTGAATGATATCCGTGAAATCACAAGCACTTTACTTTTAGGCAATTTTGTCAGGTACAAATAATTAATTATTACTGTAAGCTAAATCTGTCTTACATACCAAAAAGTTGAAAGCATTGCACAGTGAACATGCATATAACCTCACCCAGATTTTATCATTCATATCTGTCACCTCTGCTTTGTTCCCTATCTAACCATCTTACTCACTCCTCTGTCCATAAGTCAGTCCATTATAAGCACACTTTTAAGAAGCTGAATTGCGTAAATTCCTGCCCATAACATTTCAGAAGCCATGGATTAGAATGGGTTTGGACAAGGGGAGTGTAAATAGTGGGGTCAGTGGATCTCGGTCCATTGATGATCCCAAGATTTGATGTGGATGGAAACTCCTTGACGTGACAGGTACAAAGTGGAAAGAATAGCTTAACAGTTGGCTTCTCTTGTGTAGAAGACTGGAATTGCAAAGCCTGCTACACAAGCTATGAATCCAGCCTGTTCCAGGACAGGCACTGCTGACAAGAGTCTGTGTCTCAGTGAAGCCTGGGTATGTCCAAGGGCCCTCATGGGGCCAGCACTTCCAGGCACATGGAAATTTACTTGCCATCCATGGAAGAGTGGATGCCCACTCTCTACACACGAACTCCAAGGGCAGCTGTACTAGAGCCACACGTGTTCAACACAGATAAAAATCCACCCAATTACTAATCAAACCTGAAATCACTAAGTATAGAGCCCTTGATACACTCAACACCACCACTCCTCCAGTATTTGCAGATATGAGTACAGCCCACTCCTTCTGTTTACAAACACACACACACACACACACACACACACACTAAGAAAAGTGAATTTTCGCATTACATTCCTATTGACTGTGAGAAGGCTCCTTCTGCCTGGGCTAGATGTGGGCAGTGATAAGGACAGTCTCAGAGAGAGGTTCTGACCTTACAGAAAAGAAGTGAGCCATAAAGTGAGATGTGATTTGTGGGAACAGGTGTCTGGGTGGAGACACGAGCTGGGTTCACTGGATGACTGGGTGTGTGCAGTTGTTGAAGATGGATGGGGCAGGTGCAAAGCTTCCTGAGTCCAGGGTGGGATGGAGTGAATAAGGGGAGGAAGGAGAGTCACACATGAATGTCGAGCCAGGTCTGAACTTCGCTGCCACAAACACGATCTGGCTTTATCACTGGGACACAATGTGAAAGATCTCAATAAAACATCAGACTCTGACTCAAGAAACTCAAACTGGGGCTCTGTAACTACCTAGAGGGGTGGGAAGGTAAGTGGTGGAGGTGGGAGGGAGATTCAGGAGGGAGGGGTCATATTTGTACCTATGACCCATTCATGTTGATGTATGGCAGAAACCAACCCAATATTGTAAAGCAATTATTCTTCAATTAAAAATAAATAATTAAAAAAAAAGACTTCACCAAGCCTGATTTCAAATTTTTATGATTTCTTAATGAACTAATTTCACACTGTTAATGGTAGGACAGAGGTTATAGAATTACATGATAAAGACAGAAAACAGAGGGAATTTTAATACCCATTTTTAAAGAACTACTATGAAAATGAAAGCTAAATTTTTAAAAAGTCCTGACACAGGGGACACTTCATTCATCCAGAAGGACTTGGAAGGGGACTAGTTCATTCTCCAGCCACAGCAGAAAGGAGGCATCGCCTAGGACGGACACAGAGCAACAGAGTTTGTGATAGTTTGATGCTTTGCATGAAGTGAAAATGTTGCTTTTGATTCATCTTAACTTTAATGAACTAAATCAATTTGCCCAGAGGCCTGCTGGCAATATGACACCCACTGTGGTGGTGTCTTGATTTCGTGTGTATAACTTGCCTTCTCGGGTTGTTGGTTTAGCTGGTTTTCCCTTCCTTCCCATTCTGAGACCGCCCCCTCCCCCGGCCCCAGATCAATAAGGAATATCGAATTTCCTAATAGGAGGCTGTACACAGAGGGCTGCTTTGTGAACTTCAGAAGTTCCGGCTGTCCTCAGCTGCATCCACACACAGCTGAGCTCCATCCTCATCCTGTCTGTGGTCCAGCTGAGGCATCGCATCTTGACTTGGAGCGCAGCGGCTGTGGCACCCTGCACGTGCCCCTTAAGAGTGGCCTCGGGGCCAGCGGGAGAGCGCAGGCACGGGGTGTCTCCACGCTTGCTGTGAAGATGGTGTAGCAGCAACACGCAGAGGCACTCGTACTATCTGAACATCAGTGTCCTTGTGAGGTCATTGATGTTTCATGCTGCCTCGTTTCAGGAAGGTTATAAAGTTCTTTGCCACCACAGGACACATTTTTACATCTGAAAACCCACTCTGAGTGAACGTTTTTGATTTCATGTGCATTCTAGGACCCGCTAGCAAGGAGCAGCAGTTGCTGGCAAGGGCAGAGCCTCAAGCCCTGGGAGGATCAGCTGCTTCGCTCAGAAAGGGGTCCTGGCTTCACAGACTCTGCCCACCTCAGGGTCTGTAAGAGCGGTGCAGGGTCTACAGCCCCAGCGCCCTCTCCATTTACTGGATGGGGTGGGGGCCAGCTGGTTCTTAGCCCTCAGTGTTGCCATAGGGGAAAGGGACGCAGTAAGAACAGGCTTACTGACCCAGCCCAGAGCTGCACGGCTGACCCCGGGTTTCCTGCTGTTCTTCGTGGAGAGAAAGGGAATCCTGTTGACCTGCACCTCTCCTTGAGCCCAGGTTCATTTCATTTTGGGAACGGGTGTGGGAGGAGGAGTTGGAACTGCTGCCAGGCTTGCATTTCAGCAAATCGCCCGGCGGCCCAGCCCAGAGCCTGGGAACAGGGGAGACACAGCTCCGCACACCACTGACATGACTCATCGGGGAGCAACCCCCTCTTCGCTGGGCCTCACCGTTTCTTTGGAAAACATTCCCCAGGGCTCTTGCAAGAGGATGACTCACGTCAGGGGGTATTTTTAGGAATCAGTTAACTTGCATTTAGCCCGGAGAGGCAGGATCCAATCGGAGAGGAGCTGAGAGCCATTCCACATGAGCCATTCTGAATGCTGTAATTGGGCCGTGGTTTCTGGGTCTGCGGGTTGAGTCATCTTCTGGGGAAGCAGGAGAGAAAACAGAGCGAGACTGTTGCTACAACAGGGCGTCTGATAAGATGTGAAAGCAGCCAGTGCCAGGAAGAGCGTTCTATTTATCTTTATAGGATCTCACCTGCCTGTTCCAGGCACATCTTGGAACACTTGGTTAGGTTTTGCAGAGTCACTGCATGGCATTTCAGGGGCTACATTAGGATATCAGCCCTGGTCTCACAGGCAGAGGCTCATGAGACAAAATGCCCTTTCACACTAGGCCGACTCTGGGAGGCACTCGTATATTTATTTGCATCTTGTGTTTTAATCCCATGAAAGGAGAGAAAGGAGATATCTAACAGTGCCTCGAAAGGGGCTGTGGTGGCCGGAACTCTCTCCCCAGAAGGCTGGGAGCCTCCCTAATGCACACATACGTGTGTGTGTATGTGCACATGTGCAGGTCTGTGTGCATATTTTGTGAATGTGTGATTGTGCGCTTGTGTATGTTTTGTGTATATATGGCTGCATGTGTATGTATTCGACTCCGTGTATATGTGTGTGTATTGTTGTGTATGTCTGTGTGTGTGATTGTGTGTATTGTGTGTAGGTGTGTGGGCACATGTTTTCCTGTGCATGTGTGGGTATATATATTTCATGTGTATATATTTATTGTGTCCGTGTGTGTATTTGATGTATATATGTGTGTTTGCATATACATGTATTTATCTGTGTGTGCCTGGGTGGTTGTGTGTATGTGTGTGGGCACATGTTTTCCTGTGTGTGGGGGGGTATATATATTTGATGTATATATATTTATTGTGTCCACGTGTGTGCATTTGATGTGTATATGTGTTTGTGTATACATGTATTTATCTGTGTGTGTCTGGGTGTTGGTTGTATGTATTGTGTGTTGGTGTGTGGGCACATGCTTCTCTGTATGTGTGTGTTTGGGTGTGCATGCTTGGTTACTACACAGCCAGTTCAGTTATGCACCTGCAGTTCTATCCAGAAGCCAGTGGGTGAGCCAGCGAGTGGCCTGTGGAGTTTTCAAGGCTGAGAAATAGAATCTTTGTTTCAGTTGCAGGACAAGGAAACTCTGCTCTCAAATGCCCAGAGAGGGATGGTTTGGTTTGGTGAAGCTAACTACAGTGGCAAGAATTTCTCACCTTCCAGTAGTGATCAAAAGCCAAACAAAACAAACAACAAAGCAGTGTCAAAAAAACACAAAAAACCCTTTAAAAACTGGCTGTCCTGACTCTCCTATTTCTTTCAATGCTGCTGCCTTTCTCCTACATCCCACCCCTACCCCCAGACCTCACCACCACCCCCTCACCCTCAAACACCTGCATGCTGACATCTCTTTCTTGAGTTGGCTTCCTGTGTGCACAGGCTCCATCCATCCTCCGGGCATGTGAGCCTGTGCCAGCCCATCCACACCTGGTTGGGCCGGCATTTAACCACGTCCATGAAGGTGAAGGCACTTCTTCTCCAAGTGGAGCCCTGCTCACCCGGAGCTCTCCCAACGCATTCACAACCATTCCCTCTTTCACCATCAGTATTATGAAACCAGATGGCACCTTTCCACTGCAGCAGGGAGCTACAGCAACCAATTTTAGAGAGTAAATATTGCAAAGTTGATGTTTCCTTTTAAATAAGCAAAGGATGACTGATCCAGTTCAGCCAAGAGAGAAAATCACATCTCAGATTTCACCTGACATTCAAGCCACTAAAAAGCAATCCTACTCGAAAAAAGAAGAAAAACTCTGTGTGGGACTCTTACATTGAACTTTGACCATGGTTTTCCCCTTTTACTGTGGGTGAAAAGTAGAAATACCACATGGTGTCTTTGATAGTATTTCTGGCTTGACCAAAAATGAGGAAGTATTAGATGTTGCTGTTGTTCAGTCTCTGAGCTATGTCTGACTCTTTGTGACCCCATGGACTGCAGCACACCAGACCTCCCTGTCCCTCACTATCTCCCAGAGTTTGCCCAAGTTCATGTCCATTGAGTTGGTGATGCTATCCAACCATCTCATCCTCTGCTGCCCCCTTCTTTTGTCTTCAATCTTTCCCAGCATCACAGTCTTTTCCAATGAGTCAGCTATTCGCATCAGTTTTAGATAATTCATGCAAAATCTTGTTTTGATGTAATTTCCAGTCATCATTCCAGACTCAAAAATATTTGGCTAGCCTGGAGGAGCAGCTGAACCCCGAGATAGTAATATTATCCAAATGGCCACTATTTAAGAATTGCTAATTATGAAAATGAGCCTTCCAAATAAAATTTGTTAAATTAGAGTTGAGTGCTCCCATTTGGGTACAAAAAGGATAAGAACAAAAGGGAATACTTTAAAAATATATACCCTTTACTTTTCACAGGTGTAACATCCAAACTGCCTATATACTTACTTCAGTCACTGTCCTTTCTCCTCCAAATTCCCAAGAACTCTCTTTCTGCAAGGCACATGGATGGGCACGGTACTTCCTTCCCCCTTGTGTCAGCCGAATGGCCAGGCCTTGATTTTTGCACATTTCCCCATTATTGTTGCTCAGCTCATGATCACAGAAAAATGAATTATGGCCCTGCCAACACAGTATTATCTCTACAGTAAACATAAAATACAGCAATCAATGTGAAGTTGTTTTTGTACATGAATGAAAGCACTGGAAAGAAAGTCTTTACGTGTGCTTTTAAGTGGTGGTACTTCAAGCCCAGAATAACATGAAACCTATTAACTGCCTCCAGCCACCTTCCAGGTTGATGATCCTAAACCTCTGGCCACTTCTTCCCTCCATCACATCATAATCAAGGGCAAGGACACACTTGTCACTAGAGCTTTCTGCAAAGTTAAAGTAAGGCAATCTCTGAATCACAAAGCCTGGCCTTGAAGTCACGCTGGAGGCGGCTTCCCATGTTCTCACCATTGTCTCCCCGTGGTGCATCGCTGTTCCCAACACACTGAGTCCCAGTGCTTGAGAAGCACTGCTGCATGAATGAATGGGAACCAATCTGGCTTCAAAACTGGGCTCCCCCCCACCACCATCTCCAGGTGTTTTTCTAGAGAAGTTCGGAGAGAAAACTGACTAAACTTTGCCATATTGGTTTTTTAAATCATCCATAACAGGAATACTCACTCATCACAACTTTGAAATTTTGCAATTTATTCTCCTATTCAAATTTACTTGGTATTTACCAAAATGGGATTTTATTCTATTGTTTCAAATCACCTTTTATAATAGAACAAGCAACATGACCAAAGAAGGAATGTGGTCTTGGTAGCAACTGCCTGCTCTTATGACCTCAAACATCTCCTGGTTTTCGCCTGTTTCAATTGAGACTTTTGCTGTTTTTCAAGTAGCCTGCAAGTTCTCTAGACATGAACTGTAGCTTTTCCAGGAAATGCCTCTGGCTCTGTTAAGTGTCCCATCACAACTCCCTCTAAGTCTCATGTCCTGGCTCAGGCTGCTATAACAACAGACATTCATTTCTCATAGTCCTGGAGGCGAGAAGTCCAAGGTCAAGGTGCCAGCGGACTTGGGAGCTGGGCAGAGCCCTCTTCCTGTCGTGCAGATGGCCACCTTCTCACTGTGCTCTCACATGGGAGAAATAGACAGAGAGAGAGAGAGCTCTGGTTCCTTTTCTTCTGCATCTAAGGACACTAATCCTAACATGCAGACTCCACCCTCATAACATTTTCTAACCCTAATGACTGCCCACAGGGCTACCTCCAAACACTGTCCCACTGAGGGGGACAGGCATCATTGTTTACGAGGGACACATTCTGTCCACAGCACCTCATCCGTGTGGACAATAAAACATCAAATGTGCTCACTGGCTCTGAATTCATTCAAAGACAGGAATTATCAGTCTTTCACCTCTAGCATGAAACTTTGAAGCAGATAAGTAGCAAAACATATTTCCACAAAAGACCACACACTTTTAGGCATAAACTTTGGATTTAACATATTCCCTAACACTTAACTGGATCTCAATAATATTTCTAGTCAATGAATGAATATTGCTAAATCTCAGTGAAATGAAAAGGATGTTATCTATAAAGTCCAATTAAACCAACTAAATGATTTAACCTCATGAATAGAGTTTAATGGTTTTTTTTTTCCTCCATACTACAAAGTACCTGCTGAAAATGACAATGTTGCTTCAGCATAGCTGATATTGAACAATTTCTGCCAATAATAAGTGGTCATTAACTTCATTTCCTTCTTGAAGTCACTCCTTGTACAGAATCACAAGATTGTATCATCTCCATAAAGGAAAATATTGATCTTCTTATTTCTTATATTTATAAATGGCATTGTCACAATTTTGGGGAAGTTTTAAAGATGTGACTAGGCTAAGAACATGATGGTCTGAATGCATAAGCAGTCTCCTTCAAAAGAAATTAAGACGTGTGACTAATAATTATTCACTAAGTCACTTATTTTCAACAGTATATTTCTTAATGGACACAATCCCAAAGTTTTGGTCTTTTCCCCAAACTCCTGGTGATTCAGGATGGCTCATTTTATTAAGTTCAAGTGAGAACTTATGATAAAAAAAATCAAATATTGAATTATTAATTGCAGTAGAAAGAACACTAACCCATTAACTTAATAAATTAAAAACTGTTTTGACCTTGTCACTAGCTTAGTACTATGGTCCCCAAAGACTTATTTTGCCTTCCTGGTCTTTATTTTTATCTAAAAATGAGACTTTGGAATTGGCAAATTCAAATTACTCTTACAGTTGTTAACATTCATGATTCTCAGGCACTCAAGCTTGTGATCAATTGTGATAGGTGGTAAAACCAAGCGGTTTTGGTCAAGGAGAGGGGTTCCCTGAATGCTATCTGCACTGGTGGGACTGGTGTTTCTCATGCCAGAGATCAGCTGTCTATTCACCTGTTTCCTCTTTCTCCTGGAAAATGGCAGGACCACATTTCCCAGACTTCCTTGTGGTCATGTGTCAAATGGGCAGCTGACCTTATGTGATCATAAGTGATACACACCCCTTTTACTGTCTTCATTTTGAAAATAAAACTCTTCTGTGCACAATCCCCAAGCCAACCTTCCTCTGAAGCCCCCTGAAACACACAGCCTTGAAAGTCTTGACATGGATGGAACGACAGGTATAAGGGCCTGGGTCTCTGAATCACCACCTGGAGGAAAGCAAAAGCCAGCCACCCAACCACCAGGAACACACATTTCTGCACATCCCCAGAGAAAGAAATAGACCTCCATCACTTTGCACCACTTCATGCGCTTGTGAGTCTGCTGGTTACAGCAGCTAGCTTCATCCTAACCATTGCAATCTTTTCCCAAAGAACTGTGTGGATCAGCCACATCACATTTAAAAAGGTTTTCAAAACTGCCAGTCAGGTAATGAGCACAGAAGTCTATGTGGAGACTCAGGCAATGGCATCCCACTTGTTTGGCAGATTTAGCTTTGTTGGAGTTAATGGTTGATACTGAAAGGTTTGAATTTCCTTACCACTTCTTTTTTTCTCTTTCTCTGTTTTAATCTTGTGAAATGTTGTGGGGCTGTTGTGCAAACATCATATAAATTATCTCTAGACGTACTTGTATGTGTCGATCTGTTCTACTAAATTTAAGTAATACGTCACCTTAGTTCATTATTCAGAGAGCTGTCTTCTGACCCATGTCTTTAGAGATGGCCTAGGAGATTTGATTTACATGCTATTTCAATGCCTGTGCACAGTCAGACAGAGAAGAAAGAAAATGAAGCCAAGAGTGTGAGGGGCTTTCTTTGCTAGACTTCAGCATCTCCAGCCAGAGGGGATGTGTCTGGGATGTGCCCTAGACATGTCTGGGGCAGAGCTTGGTAGACAAGCATAGATGAACCCAGTCCAGGTCAAAAGGATGACCCAGGTGTCACAGCACTAAGCACCTGTTTCCCACCAGGGAAGACAGGATTAATAGCCCACTTCCCCTAGGTTTCTGGCCCCTACCTTATCCCGAACTTCCCCCCAGTTCTCACCTTCCTTCTCTAGTCTTTTCTCTTGCTGGCTGTTGGTAGGGAGAAAATGTCTGGAACAGAAAGATAAAGCCCTCGTTAAAAAATGATCAAATTCCACTCTGCTTGTAGGATGACCCTGGTCGCTGCCGAGCTTCCTGGCTCAGACCCAGGGGCCCCGTGGTGCACCCCCATCCCCCAGGTCTCCCTTGTGCAACCAACAGCCAAGACCTTTCATTTCCCATCTCCCTTCCACCTGCCGCAGCACCCTGCACAGCCACCCCCTACATGCCAATGAGACAGAAAACGCTGGCACCAGTGTCCACAGCTGAGATTTCCAGGTGCAGGTGGAGAGAACCTGAGAAAAAGGCGAATCTCTAAATGAAAAACTGCTCATCGAGAAACATGAATGAAATGCTTTAGTTGTTGTTTTTGCTGCTCAGTTGCTAAGTCGTGTCCTATTCTTTGCAACCCCATGGGCGGCAGCACCCCAGGCTCCTCTGCCCTTCACTATCTACTGGAATTGGCTCAAACTCATGTCCGCCGAGTCAGTGGTGCCATCCAACCATTTCATCCTTTAAAGCCCCTTTATCCTTTTGCCTTCAATCTCTTCCAGCATCAGAAACTTTTCCAATGAGTCAGCTCTTCATATCAGTGGCCAAAGGAATGGAGTTTCAGCTTCAGCATCAGTCCTTCCAATGAATAGTCAGGGTTGATTTCCATTAGGATTGACTGGTTTGATCTCCTTTCAGTCCAAAGGACTCTCAAGAGTCTTCTCCAGCACCACATTCAAAAGCATCAATTCTTTGGTGCTCAAACTTCTTTATGGCCCAATTCTCACATCTACACATGACTACTGGAACAGTCATAGTCTTTACACACCTTTGTTGGCAAAGTGATGTCTCTGTTTTTGAATATGCTGTCCAGGTATATCATAGCTTCCTTCCAAGGAGCAAGTGTTTTTTAATTTCATGGCTGCAGTTACTGTCCACAGTGATTTTGGAGCCCAAGAAAATAAAATCTGTCACTGCTTCCATTTTCCCTCTTTTATTTGCCATGAAGAGATGGGACCAGATGCTGTGATCTTAATTTTTGAATGTTGAACTTTAACCCAGCTTTTTCACTCTCCTCTTACATCCTCATCCAGAGGCTCTTTAGTTCCTCTTCACTTTCTGCCATTAGAGTGGCAGTATCATCTGATATCAAATGCTTTTAATGTCTAGTAATGAGGATTCTACCAGCAACAACCTGTATTTGTTAAACATTCCATCAACATTGTGGTGTTTGGAGCTTACATCATGCACTCCAAGGAAAATATTTAATATATGGATAAATTTAGGAGCTGCTGTTGGGAACAAAAATAGCTAATGTGTTAGGTAATGGTTGTAGATATTAATAGAAAGTACTCTGCTTTCAGCGCCCACTTCTATAAACAGATCCCATTTCCTCTGATGCTATACTGAAAGCAACCTCTTTATAATTGCCTTCCTAATTCTTTTCTCCATATTAGTTTTCACTTTAAAATCTCATTTACTTTATTATCTACATGCTGACTCTTAATCACCATATTTAGTCACAGGCATTTCAAAGAAAATGAGGTGGGGGGTGACTGTCCAGTGCTGGCATTTCTCTGATTTTCTTCTTATGAACAAAATAAATTCGGACATGTGCTCCCAACTCTCCCTTCCTCCTCCTCCTTCTCCTCGAAGGCCTCCTCCTTTCCCTCCTTCTCCTCCTCCTCCTTTTTCTTCTTATTCTCCCCAGGCCCCTCTCCTCATTCCTCTTCCTCTTTTTTTTTGAAATTCATGTCTGTTCCAGAATCAACACAGTTACATACAACTAATACAAAGAACATCTAGTCTGAAACCTGGAGCGTTCACTGGCACAAGCCTGAGGACATTCTTTGGGATCTGGACAACATAGCAAACTCATTGCTGTGTCATTTCCTCCATAAGTTTCACTGGAAAGGACTAGAAATAACACAAACACCATAACTGACAGATGTATGATTCATGGGTTCTATATACAATGTGGATCTGTATGTGGATAGCTGGATAGAAAATGATGGATAGATAGACATATCTGTATATACATAGATCCATGCTGTCAAAAGAATATAGATATTTATACATAGATATAGATAAATCTCCCATGAAAACATCTTCTGCCAAAGCATCCTATTTAACGGAAGTTTCAAATACTATCTGGAGTGGAACCCAGCACACATCAAGGAAATCTGGATTACCACAAAAACCAAGCTGCCCAAGACAACGAAATAGACTGGAAACTAGAATGTATGTTTCAAATATAGAACTGGTCATTTATTTAGGACTAAAACTATGATTAGAATAGACTTATAATTCAAAGTGTAGCCCCAAATCACATTGATAAGGCATGGCAATCCCAAAGTACAGCTTGCATGGTGAGTGAGTCAGTTTTGCAGTGAGGACTAAACACCTAATGGCCAGTAAAAATAACCCCAGCTTTTCTTTCTTTGGACAGAAACACAGCTGGGAATGAGCACTCTGTGCCGTGGATGGGCAGCTCTATGCCACGAGCAGATGCATGCCTCTTCTCTAGCTTATTTGTGTCTGGTGCTGTGCAAGCGGTGAGCACAACGCTCAGTGAGCTGGGCCCGTGGAGGGTGGCAAAGCAGGACTGAGGGCTCCAGAAGAGGGAAAAGAAGGCACGGTGAGCGGTGGTCGCACGTGGAGAGGAGCGCAGAGTGCTCGCCCCCAAACACCGGCAGAACGCAGGTCTCCAAACCTGAGCCCCCAGGTGGAGACGGGAGGGTCCGACTCTCTCTTGACGGTGCTGAGTACCTGTGATGATGCACATAAATGCCCACAGAGGATGTCAGTACACAGCAGCTTCACACATGTCAGCAATGACTATTTTTACAAGACCTTCTCCTGTGTGGCAGCTTTTACACACAGGTTCCCATTCTGTGAACTGTATACCATTCAGACAAATTAAAGTTTTAAGTTTTCAGTGACACGCAGGCTTTCTCTGTCTGAGGAAGTCATTTGCAGATAATAGCAGTAGCTCTCTGTTTGCTGCTATGTTCCTGTTCCCCTGCAGCATGATGGATTTGCTGTTCAATTGCTCAGTCGTGTCTGGCTCTTTGCGACCCCATGGACTGTAGCAACTCCAGGCTTCCCTGTCCTTCACCATCTCCCAGAGTTTGCTCAAACTCATGTCCATTGACTCGATGATGCCATCTAACCATCTCATCCTCTGTCGTCTGTGACAGATGGTGGAAGACAACCTGAAATGGAGGGATTTCCCACCTCTGATTTTCAAGGAAGGCATGAACCAAAGGAATAACAGGACAGTTCTTCTTTGGGGTTATCCTAAAACCCTCGTCTCAGAGTCTGCTTCTGGGGATCCCAAATTAAGACAAGGAACACTTTTTCCTTTCTTTTGTTAATTCTTTGCTCTATCCATTTTTTAAAGGAGTATGAATTCCTAGAGCACTGGATGGTGTTATATTCAAATGTGTCAGCAATTATAACAGAATTTATGGTAGCTACTTAACGGGTGACACAATTCTTAGAAACCATAAACTATCATGGTGAGGTCTGCAGAGAAGTCAATCGAGTGTATGAGCTGTGGTTTCTGGCTGCCACGGTTCAGCTCCTGGCACGCTCATCTGGGGAAGGTCTCTCAACAGCCACTGAAGGAGACACCATCATTTTTCCCATCTTGTGCACCAGGCAAGTGAGGTGAAGTGAGATCAACGTGATGCTACCCAAAGCCGGTACAGGAGATTGCAAACGTAAGCTTTCAATTTCTATGCCATCTGAAAGTGTGCCGTGTCAATTCTATTAGCCAGAATGATCAGGGATGAAGTCACTTTATTCATCTGACACATCTCGGACTAGAACAAGTAGCCATGGTTATTTTTGTGACTTTGTGTGTGTGCTCATGTTTCTGTGTGTATGTGTGCATAGGTGTGTGTGTGCTGCTTCATTCACCAAACACAAGAGGGCCAACGGAAGGCCCAAAGGAATGTGCTAGCATCACTCTAGTTCACACTGACCAGGCTGGTGATACGGTAAAAGCAAGTTGGTGGTCCTTATTGTGTTGTCATTCTTCAAGTATGCTTTGCCCACATACTTGAGGACATACAACTCTCCTTTTCATTGGATTAGACCATCTACTCTGGTGCACTGTGCTGTGGGGAATGGAGGGGAGGTCATGGTCCATGAAAAGAACTCAATGGAACAGAGACTCTGCAGCTCGGAAACAGAGGAATCCTGCTGCTGTGGTAAAAATAAAGCATAACTGAAAGTACGTGCACAAATGGGCTGTAAGTCATATGCGTCTGCATTAAAGCAGATGGAAAATCGGGTCACCATCTCATTAGGTAGGCAATTAAAATTAACCATTTGTGCAAACTGCATCATTTTAATTTATTTTCAGTAGTGGCTAAATGTGAAATGCATTTTATTTGGGGCTGTCTGAAAACAGGAAATGGTTCGATTCTGCTTGTCCCCACAACTGGCTGATTCTCCCCTGTGTGTTGTTCCTTTGTCTCAAAACTATCCTGGCAAGTGTTCCCTTTTCCCATAACACCTCACAACCAACAATACTGCCTGCTTGGTCTCAGTCATGCCCCGCTCCCCACCCCAGCCCTGCTCTTATTTCCATGGTCTGTACCTACTCCTGAGTGCAGACTTTTGCCGCATTTCTGATTTCTCAGAGGGCCTGGAATTGGTGCCCATCCTGCTCCCGAGGGGCTTGTCCTGGGGAATCTCCTTCATGGGCTCCCATTGTCAGGAGTCAGGAAGGATGTATTTCTGTATATTTTAATGATAACTGGCCACTGGAGTTAACAGAAGTCGGAAAAAGTTTGAATAAACTTTTAGGCTTATCAAATTACTTACACAGGACAAAGTAATTCATTTATTTATCATTGTTTTTTGTGGTGAGAAAGGAAATGTAATTTAGGACTTGGAGCCCTTGGGGCTGTGGGAGGCTGCAAGGGTGACTTTGGACAGTAAGCAGAGTCGAGACCCAGGAGTGATGTGGACTATTAAAAAAGCAGGAAGACCTACTAAGAAGGATAGCAGAGGCTCCGGAAAGGAGACATGAAAGAGAACAGCCCTGTCTCAGCACAGGCTCGAGGCTGTCTCCCCGTGCATTCCCTTCTTAGATATCAGGATGGGCAACTGTTCAGCGACCCCAGCTCTTAGCACTCACTGTCATTGGCTTTCTTGACCCTAGAAGGGCACAGAAAGAAAGAATGAAGGGATAACCCAGCAAAAACAAGTCACAGTGAAGCAGAGCTGAGCCTGGGGCATCTTCCAGGCACAGAGAGCAGAGCAGTGCCCTGTGGTCGTTCTCACACCCTGCTGAATTCCTCGGTATGTCATCATATCCCAGCTTAAGGCTTAATCCAGTGTGTTAGCTAGGCTTCGCCAGTTCTTAGACATACTTTCCAGTGTGGTTTTGACACTTAGAGAGATTTGGAGGAGACGTTATAATGCTGGGTTTGACCAAAGGCAAGAAATAATAGCTTAGGGTGATGAAAGGAAATATTTATTTAGAAAGTTGTCCATTTCTTGACGAGTTAAGACTTCATTACTTACCAAAATAAATGTGCTTTAGAATTAAAAAAAAAACAACAACTATTTCTTATATTCTCAAGCATGGGAAGTAACACAGTATTTTATATATTACTGTACAGTTATAAAGCTATTGTGAAAATGCAGCTTCCTCAATATGGGAAATGAGAAATTTTCTAAATTCAACCTTTGCCTTATTTGGTGGTTGTGTAGCCTAGCCTGACTTTCATATCTCTCATATAGTAATAAAATATATGATAACACATTCATCTTATCCTGCTGCTGCTGCTAAGTCACTTCAGTCGTGTGCGACCCCATAGACGGCAGCCCACCAGGCTCCCGCATCCCTGGGATTCTCCAGGCAAGAACACTGGAGTGGGTTGCCATTTCCTTCTCCAATGCATGAAAGTGAAAGGTGAAAGTGACGTCGCTCAGTCGTGTCTGACTCTTAGAGACCTCATGGACTTCAGCCTACCAGGCTCCTCTGCCCATGGGATTTTCCAGGCAAGAGTACTGGAGTGGGGTGCCATTGCCTTCTCTGCATCTTAACGTATGCTAATAGTGATTTTGGGCATCTGAGTATCGCATGAATAACTGACTGTAAGATGACCTTTGTATTTACACAGTAGATAATTATTTCACTTGTCCTCATTGCTACTGGAGAATCCAGATAATTGCACAACTGAGGCAGCCAAACATTCTATACTTGTTAGGGCAATAAACGGATTTTGCTAACCAACTGTGCCAGCATAGGTGAAATAGGAATGGAATAACACAAAAGATTTTAGAATTTCATGAGTTGTTGGGAGCATGGCAGATATAAGCAAATGGTTAACAGTTCAGATGTTCTAGTAGTGTTAATTTTTTTTGGCTTCTAGCTGGGTTGTGTAGCCTGATTGTGTAAGAAACACACCTAGGTTTCTATAGGGCCAGCATGGTGGATAGAATAAGAAGTGGGTAAATCTCTTGCAAGAAACATGAAATTTGGGGCAAAACTATCAATCACACTCAATTTATTTAAACAATATAAAATGTATGCATAGAAGACAACACTGAAATACTTAGTCTGAAATACAAGGAAGAAGAAGAAAAGTTGGTAGAATTTGAAACCATGGGCATGCACCTGGAATGCATTTTGAAAGCTCTTATTTACACTACTCAGGAGGTCCAGGAACCACCCAACTGAGATGTGAACTGAAGGTCAGCTACTTGATTCGGGCTCTTGGCAAAAGGAAACAGGAACCCACCATGGAAGATGCTCACAGTAACCCACACCTGGAAAACTAGCCTCCCATTCATGAGTTACACCACATAACGAACTTTGAAACTCAAAGGACTAAACTGAAATCAAGTCACTTGGTGATCTGAAAGGATGAACTGGAAATCTGAAAGAGCAATTTTAAAAGAATATAATTAAAATTTTTCACAGCATAAATATAATCAAAGTCCTGAACAAAAAAACAACAAAATTTCAATTTATAATTTTTAACAAGATAGAAAAAAATATATGGATAAACTCCCCAACTAATCCACACAATGACTGGATGAAGAAAAGTAAAATGTAGAAAAAGTAAGAATGTGATGGCAGAAATAAATCTAAATATACAGTAAACTCCATAAATGGGAAAGAACTGAGTCATCTAGTTAAAAACAAAGATTGTCAGGATCAGTTAAAAATACTCAGCCATATGTTTTTTACAAAAGACACACCTAAAACCTAAAATAAATTTGAAAAATTTGCATCCTACAAAACACACAAAAAAAATCTACTTAGAGAGTTGTTTATAACAGTATAAATCAGCAAACAAACAATTAGATCCATAAAATCATCTCAACAAAATGCTATCTCAAGAGGAAACATAAGTGTTCAGTTCAGTTCAGTTGCTCAGTCGTGTCCGACTCTTTGGGATCCCATGAATCCCAGCACGCCAGGCCTCCCTGTCCATCACCAACTCCCAGAGTTCACCCAGACTCACGTCCATCGAGTCAGTGATGCCATCCAGCCATCTCATCCTCTGTCGTCCCCTTCTCCTTCTGCCCCCAATCCCTCCCAGCATCAGAGTCAACTCTTCGCATGAGGTGGCCAAAGTAATGGAGTTTCAGCTTTAGCATCATTCCTTCCAAAGAAATACCAGGGCTGATCTCCTTCAGAATGGACTGGTTGGATCTCCTTGCAGTCCAAGGGACTCTCAAGAGTCTTCTCCAACACCACAGTTCAAAAGCATCAATTCTTCAGCGCTCAGCCTTCTTCACAGTCCAACTCTCACATCCATACATGACCACTGGGAAAACCATAGCCTCGACTAGACGAACCTTTATTGGCAAAGTAATGTCTCTGCTTTTGAACATGCTATCTAGGTTGGTCATAACTTTCCTTCCAAGGAGTAAGCGTCTTTTAATTTCATGGCTGCAGTCACCATCTGCAGTGATTTTGGAGCCCCAAAAATAAAGTCTGACACTGTTTCCACTGTTTCCCCATCTATTTCCCATGAAGTGATGGGACCGGATGCCATGATCTTCGTTTTCTGAATGTTGAGTTTTAAGCCAACTTTTTCACTCTCCACTTTCACTTTCATCAAGAGGTTTTTTAGTTCCTCTTCACTTTCTGCCATAAGGGTGGTGTCATCTGCATATCTGAGGTTATTGATATTTCTCCCGGCAATCTTGATTCCAGCTTGTGCTTCTTCCAGCCCGGCATTTCTCATGATGTACTCTGCATAGAAGTTAAATAAGCAGGGTGACAATATACAGCCTTGACGTACTACTTTTCCTATTTGGAAACAGTCTGTTGTTCTATGTCCAGTTCTAACTGTTGCTTCCTGACCTGCATACAAATTTCTCAAGAGGCAGGTCAGGTGGTCTGGTATTCCCATCTCTTTCAGAATTTTCCACAGTTTATTGTGATGCACACAGTCAAAGGCTTTGGCATAGTCAATAAAGCAGAAATAGATGTTTTTTCTGGAACTCTCTTGCTTTTTCGATGATCCAGCAAATGTTGGCAATTTGATCTCTGGTTCCTCTGCCTTTTCTAAAACCAGCTTGAACATCTGGAAGTTCACAGTTCATGTATTGCTGAAGCCTGGCTTGGAGAACTTTGAAAATTACTTTACTAGCACGTGAGATGAGTGCAATTGTGTGGTAAGTGTAAGTAACCCTTATTAAAGAAATTAATAATTTCTAGCATTTCCACCAAGAAAATAACTATCTCAGAGAATTTTGTGCAATCTACCAAACATATAGAAAACTAATTCCTCTCCCAGAAATCTTTTCAGAATTCATGAAAAGAGCAGATGGTCTTAAAGTATTTTATGAGACAAATTATGCCTTACCATCACAACCAGAATATGCAATGCTGCTGCTAATTCGCTTCAGTCGTGTCCGACTCTGTGCGACCCCATAGACAGCAGCCCACCAGGCTCCCCCATCCCTGGGATTCTCCAGGCAAGAATACTGGAGTGGTTGCCATTTCCTTCTCCAATGCATGAAAATGATAAGTGAAAGTGAAGTCACTCAGTCATGTTCAACTCTTAGCAACCCCATGGACCGCAGCCTACCAGGCTCCTCCGTCCATGGGATTTTCCAGGCAAGAGTACTGGAGTGAGGTTGCATTTCCTTCTCCAGAATATGCAATAGAAGTGAGGAAATCTGGTATCCAATCTCATAAGTACTTCAAAATAAACAACAACAACAACAAACAATATAGGATTAACTGTAAATTTTTTAGCATAAGAAAAATAATTAAGGTAACTTAACACATCAACAAATAAACAGAAATGAGCCTAGTGATCACCTTATTAATGCAGAAAAAGTATGTGATAAAATTGAACAGTCACTAATGATAAAAAACATTGGCAAATTGAGAATAGAAGAGGACTTCTTTAATTCAATAGATACTATCTAGAAAAGTCCCTATAACAAACATCCTGTTTCACTGTTCTTTTTGTTCGGTCACTAAGTTGTGTCCAGCTCTTTACAAACCCATGGACTACAGCACTCCAGATTTCCCTGTCCTCCACTATCTCCCAGAGTTTGTTCAGATTCATATCCATTGAGTCCGTGATGCCGTTCAACCGTCTCATTCTCTGTTGTCCCCGTCTCCTCCAGCCTTCAATCTTTCCCAGGGTCTTTTCTAGTGAATTGGCTCTTTGCATCAGGTTTTCAAAGTATTGGAGCTTCAGCATCAGTCCTTCCAACAAATATTCATGGTTGATTTCATTTAGGATTGACTGGTTTGATCTTCTTGCTGTCAAGGGATTCTCAAGAGTCTTCTCTAGAACCACGATTCAAAAGCATCAATTCTTCGATGCTCAGCCTTCTTTATGGTCCAGTTCTTACATATATACACAGCTACTGGAAACACTATAGCTTTTACTATACAGACCTTTGTGGGAACGTGATGTCTCTGTTTTTGAATATAATATCTAGGTTTGTCAACTGTTCCCTAAATCACTGTAATCGTACCAAAGTTCCAGCCACTGTTTCATGAACTGCATAATCTGTTTAGTCAATTTATATGAAAAAGCAAAGGGTCAAAGCTATCCAAAACATTTCTGTAGAGGAACTAGGTTAGGATGGCAGTGAGGGCATCTACCTTCAAGAGTTATCAAGAATTGACAGGAAGCTATCATGATAAGAATTCAAGAACACTAAAATACACCAAGAAAGGAGTGGGGAGCTCAGAAACAGATCGAGGGCTAAAGAGAAACCTAGGCCAGATGTCACTGAAGATCACCCGGAAAAGCCTGAGCCATTCAACAATGTGCCAATCACTGCTTATCTAAATGTGGTAAGTATTGGATATATTCTTTGTGTGTGTGAGCTCAGTTGCTAAGCTGTGTCCTACTCCTTGCAACCCTATGGACTGCAGCCCTCCAGGCTCCTCTGTCTATGGGGTTTCCCAAGCAAGAATACTGAAGTGGACTGCCATTTCCTCTTCCAGGAGATCTTCCCCACCCAGGGACTGAACCCATATTTCCTACATTGGCAAATGGATTCCTTACCACTGAGCCATCTGAAGAGGTTGTTCCTGTGTTGTCAGGGCCTCAAACACCTTGGTATGATTCTGATTCTAAAGTGTGGTGGTGAGTATATGCGTAGCTACCCTAATTTTCTTCTTTAAGCCATTATGTGGACTTTTTGTTGTGATATATTTGAAATACATGACATATTTCAGAATTAATAAAGAATAATAAATAAGTCTCGAAACTTTTCTTTCTAAACATGTTGCAAAACATCATTTAAAAATTCAATGTCTTTAAAAAAATGTGTATAAACACATTTTGAAATGCCGGCCAAATGAAAGGAGTGTTTCCATGCTTCAATACCCTGTGGAATTGAAAGCATATTGAATTGTAGAACATAGAGAGATATCTCAAATAGATATATCTTTTGTATATCTAGGAGCATGGCTATGAAAAAACATAGCCCACCTCTCCTAACTCTTGCTATTTGCTAGAGAATCAGGTCTAGATCTTATTATTTGATACCTTCCTGCAACATACAGTTGAGTCAACATAATAATTCATATAGAGGTCACTTGTTACAACGCTAACATCATGTGCAGTCAGGCCAGAGCAAGCATGTGAGAGATTTCGTCCTCAGATCATGCAAGAGGAACAGCAACTGGGGTAGTAGCGTGGGCTCGTTACGGGTCTTCCAGCACCTGATGTGGGCTGGTGTTCACGGCTATTTCTCAACAGTTATCTGTGACACATACAGATATGAAGGCAATGAGGACTTTAAAATGCAACAATATCTGCACCATAGGTGGATCTGAGATTCATGAAGCTCTGGACCTGTTGCTGAGTCATCCTCTAATATCTTGTGAGGATGAGAACTCAGGTCATTTCTAAACTACAAAGATGAAACAGAAAAACCTGGACACTGAAAACATATTCAATGGTATCCGCCAAGTTTGTGTGGGTGTGAGTGTGTGCAAACTTGGAAACTCAGATTTGGCCTGTGACAAATATGCTCTACTCATTCAAATAGTTAATTAACCAGATGGGTACTAGTATTATTTTACCATGGGTGCTGGGCAATCAGAATTCTTAGAGACAGCTGCACATGCAAATCTGTAGCCCTGTGCTGGAAACACACGCAGATTGAAGGCTCCAGTCGCCCCACAGCTGGCAACTCTATTCTCCACGCAGCTTTCAGAAAGCTCCAGAGCATCATGTATCACATTAGTCCACAAAATCACAGATGACACTAGAAATAATCATGATTTATGACATAATAAGAGGAAATCATTTCTATGAAATGTAACAATTTGTGTGTGTATTTAAGCTTCAGCACGTGCCCCAAGCCCCTACAATCACTAATGAGAGTCGTGTTTCCATGTCATGTGGAAAACAGACCTTTGAGACCATACTGCCTGCACCCTGGAGAACTAGCTGTGTCCTCTGAATAAGCTAAAAGCCGTTTCAGGCATGAAAAGCAAATTGGATACAATTTTTAACAATCTGGGAATAAAATTATTTCACAAACACGTCGAAGAATCTTACCAGTTCGATTTTTTAAAGTGTGTGATGGGATATTTGGTTGGAAGGAAGATATGCAATTAGTGGATTAAAAACACCATTTTGTGTACTATTATTTAATAAAACAAGGTTATTTTGATTTAACTTGTGCTATTTGTTAAACAGACTTCATCTTTAGGGAAGTTTTAGGTTCCCAGCAAAACGAGGTTAAGATACAGAAAAAGGTAAATCCCTGCCCGCCCCCTAGCCTCCCCACTGTCAACAATCCCCACCAGGTGGTACACTTGTTACAGTCAATGCACTGACACTGAACTACTCAAAACCCACAGTGAACCTCGGGATTCACTCTCAGTATTGTGCATTCTGAGGGTTTTCACAAACATATAGCAACATGTATCCATCCTCTTTTATTGTATCGTAAGAATAATTTTTGTGTTGTGTTGTTGTGCCCAGTGGCTGAGTCATCTCTGACTCTATGCAACCCCCATGGACTGTAGCCCACCAGGCTCCTCTGTCCATGGGATTTCCCAGGCAAGAACACTGGAGTGGGTTGCCATTGCCTTCTCCAGGGAATCTTCCTGACCCAGGGATTGAACCTGCGTCTCTTGTGTCTCCTGCATTGGCAAGTGGGTTCTTTACCACTGAGACACCTGGGAATCTCTTCAAATAATCTTATGCCCTAAAATTCCTCTATGCTCCAAGTATTCATCTCCATCTGTTCCTCCCACCTGGCAACCTCGGATCTTTTTGCTGTCTCCGTAGCTTTGACTATTTCAGAATGTCATAGAGTTAGAATCATACAGGGTGAAAACCTTGGTTCACAGGATAAAAATCACTTTCTGTATCTCTCTTGGTGATCAGATCACTGAGGTATCATTTCAGAATATCAAATATTTGCAAAACATAAATATAGTGACATGTATTTGCTAATATGGATTAAACTTTTTTAAACAGAAGAGTAGTGGCTATTTAGCCACCAATGTATTGGTATTTTCAGAACATGAATCTGACAATGATATATGTGATAGGTCCAAGGGGAGGAATAAGTTACAGTGGATACATTAAATTAACCCTTGGAAAAGGCAGTTATAAGAGAATCACTGTGGTGACTGTGAAAAGGAAGGGCAGATGCCAGAACCATTTGAAATGAGTCATCATGCTGGGGAATTCTTTGGATGCTCCTTCTTGGGGAAGAGAGGAAGAAGGGCTCTGTGTGATACAGACTTTCCATCTTACTGGCCACGTGTGGCAGTGACCCCATCTATGCTTTTTTCTCAGACTGTGTTTCCACACAATGGGGCCACATGGCCCCTCTACAGGAGGAGTTTTGTCCATTCTTAAACTATGTGATGAATGCATGAAAAAAAAATCACCTTGGTTACAAAAATTGATTCCATTCCTCAAACTACTATCATCATAATCCTTAGGTATTTATTTTGTTTCTGGTAAAAGGAGTGGATAATATAAAGATATGTGTAAAATAACATACACTTCAGTTGTTACCAGTTAGAAGATTCAGATAACCTATAATACTCCTGAGCTCTACAGCATGGTGCTTAACCATCTGCCAATCTCTATTTTTTTTTTTTCAGTCAAAATATTCTTAACTCCAACCTCCATTTTTTTCTTTTTGTCCTAAACTTGGCCATATCTTTTGCTATAATACTCTGCACTCTAATGTGAAATCTTCATGACACATGGGCTTACAGTCTCATTCCCAACCACTGGAAATCAACCCTTATGTAGGCTAAACCACCTGTAGTCCACCTGGAACTTCCTGGTTTCCTAAGTGAAAGTCTCTGTCCTAGAAACTCATTTACTATCACAGGATGACAGGACTACAGCTCTGTATTGATTTTTTCAGTTCCCCCTTCAGAAACAAGAGCACACAAACTGTCATCGATCAGAATGGAAGGCAGGAAAGACATCTTCTGCTCCCAATTAGTGTGTAGTTTACCTCCAACACAAGGGCCTTTTAGAACAATCTCTAAAAAGAGATGTTCTTTGTGGAATAATGCCCTCAACATTCTGTTAGACTAAGGGTGAGTCCATCCCTATGAGCCTCATGCCCTGTCAGGGTGACTGCACTCCAGCTGCTGGCCAAAGGTCTGCCCTCCAGGAGATGCCCTGATAGGAATGGGAATAATCCAAGGGAAAAATGGGTTGGAGGAGAAGATGAGTCACTCGGTAGTGGGTCTTTTGAGTTTGATATATTATGGATATTCATCTTAACAGCTATGAAAATACAATCTCAGCCAAGTGTCTGAGAGCCCACAAAGCTTTTTACACCATAGCACACATTATGTGCCTTAGAGAAACTGACCTAATTCTGCTATTTTTCTTGTCTCAGTTTCCTTGGAAGCTGTATATGTGGGAACACATAAAATATGTTTTCTGTACCTTAAGACATTATTTTAAGTTTTTTTGGGGGGTGGTTATCTTGTAGACAAAATATTGGGATGACTGAGTCAAGGGTTTCTTTTCATTTGAACTAAAATATTCTATATGTTTGATCTAGAGGTACCAAACAACTGAATTCCTTAAATAATCATTAACAAAATCTCCAGGATGAAAAGTGACTGAGTGCATTCTCGACTTGAAAAGCTATAGTCTGTTTCCTTTTTTTTTTTTACTGTAGTCTGTCTTTATTGGAGAGGGAATGATGAGAGTCAGGGCAGGGGGGGCATCCAAAAGAGAAGTGACCGAGTTGAAATAATTCAAAAGTGTGTTCATGAGGCACATAGACAACGAGCAGTCTTACCAGCTATAAGAAGGCATCAAGAATCTTCTAGAATAAAATGCAGTGGAGCTTTTTGCAGTATCCACAGATGAGGGAAAATGTAGGTTTGGTCTTGCCTCTAACTCAAGTGAATATCAAAGGAAAGCAAGTGACTGTGACTAATTTCGCAACTCCCAGTGTTGGCAACAGAGAAGGAGATCCAATTCACTCTGCAGTAACTACAGAGAGAGTATGAAATGAAATACACACTCTAACGAAGATGGGTCCCAGACAACCACAGGCTTAAAAGGTAATCACCTAGCAGGAACTAGTAAACCTCAATATTTATTGCTCAGAGTTATCCCCCTGCTTAGAATACATAATTGAATCAGAGAGCTTCAAAATTTTCAAGTTAATAAAAATGTATGTTTATATCTATACTTTTCCTCAAGAAGAAGGTTTCAAGACACATATCCTTGTAGATTAAGAGACAATTTTTATATGCCTTCTTGTACTCTCTTTAATTGTTGTTTTTTAGTCACTAAGTTATGTCCAACTGTTTTGCAACCCCATGAACCCCATAGTTCACCAGGCTCCTCTATCCACGGGATTTCCCAGGCAAGAACACTGGAGTGGGCTGCCATTTCCTTCTCCAGGTGATCTTCCCGACCCAGGGATTGAACCCCCATCTCCTGTGTCTCCTGCACTGGCAGGTGGGCTCTTTTCCACAGTCACCAGGGAAGCCCATTCTCTTTAATACATAAAAGAGCTATTTAGCAGCGGAGAAAATGTGTATGTGTACAAAAACAAAGCCACAAAAAGGGAACAAAGAGAAATCTCTAAGCTAGAAAAAAATAAACGAAGGAAAAAGAGAAATAAAACAGCAACACTATAATGCTGCATACATAATGAAAATGGTATAAGTAGAGTCCTTAATATAGCATATTGGTAATTAAATTTTAGCTTCTGGCAGGTTTTACACGAAGATTTTTAAAATCATTTTTATTAATTTTGTAGTAGAATACTAATTCAATCATCAATCATAGATGTTCACATAAAATTTTGAGTAAAAAACAAAGCAAAAACCAATTAAAAATGATTACGAATGTTTCTACAGAAAGTTTCTATTTCGTTTGTACAACTTTATATATCTTATCATATGAATCATCATATTCTAATTTGAAATACCTTTAAAATATCACTATTTTGAGAAATGTTTTGTAAGTTAAGGCCCAACAAATCATGGTAATTTTTTTGATAAAACATATTCCGTACAGAATACACGTCTGTGCTAAGTTGCTTCAGTCATGTCCAACTCTGTGCAACCATATGGACTGTAGCCCATGAGACTCCTCTGTCTGTGGGATTCTCCAGGCAAGAATACTGGAGTGGGTTATCATGCCTTCCCCCAGAGGGTCCTCTTAATGATGCAGGGATCCAATGTCTACTGGCAGGGGGATTCTTTACCACTAGTGCCATCTGGGAAGCCCTATACATCCCACCCCACGCTCACACTGTCCATGATACTAAAAGTAACTTTAAAATCCCATAATATGTGATTCCTTTAGACATCTTTGAAAGCCCTTTCTGTAAGATGGTTTTGCTTTTCTTCTTAAAGCTAACCCTGCTCTCTGAGATTAAAACAATGAAAGGATTCCATGAGGACAAGACATAGTCTGTGTGAAAGATTGTGATGTCATGCATAAGATACAAAATTCTAGACTCACTATGCTCTTCTTTTGAATTACAATTATTTATCACCGCTGACTAAAATTAAAAGGACATATAGTGTCAGCAAGAATGGGAAGCATGAAAGCTCTCAAAAATTAGTGGCATCACCTAAGTGAACATACACACCCTCCCAGCTTAGTCATTTTACTTCCAGATAGGTAGACAATAGATGGGAGAGCTCATGTCTACCAAAAGCAGGCTTGTTCACAACAGCCTTTGGTGAAATCAGCCTCCAGACTTCTCCCCCAAGAAGGGTGAATGAACCTTTGACTATTAACACATCAGAATAGCCCACAGTGTGGGAAAGAACAAACCAATATTTGCAACAGGGCAAGCCTGACTAACCTCATGTTGAAACATTGCAGTCAGCCACAAAAGCACACACTCCACTGCTATGAAATACCAAAAGAGGCAAAATCATTCTTTTGTCTAGAGATAGGAATAGAGGTTACCTTGAGTGGCGGTTATTGCTAGGAAGTAGGGTAGGAGGCTGGTTGGAAGCTGAGGAGTGTCTTGGATCAGGATCAGGGTTATGGATCCTGGATGAACATGCCTGTAAAAGTGCATTGAGAGGGTCCTTAAGAGCTGCATGCAGTTGTAACCCAGTTACACACACACACACACACACACACACACACACACACACACACACAGGAATAGAGAAATAAAGACAAAACAGTCACTGAAGTTCATTCCATGAGGCAGGACTGTGATGGGGTTGATTTCCTTCCTGCACTCTTTTTGCTTCTCTCAACTTTTCAAATGAACACATACTATCCTACTTTTATCATCAGAACCAACCCAGAAACAATTTTATAACAGAGAAGCTGCCAAAATGAATTAAGGCAAGAATAAAACTTGCAATTTATATATTTTATAAAACTGATTCATCCCATTCGGAGTTCAGGTCAGCGTGTTTTTGTTCACTTAGTACTTGTCTCTAGTAAGCTTTAATTTATGGGAAAGAACATGTATAAAGAGTGGCTTACTATTTAGTCTACAGAATAAAACCTTTTTCTAAGACAATATGTTATCTGTTTGCTGGAGGCGTTTTGCCCTTTTCAATGCATTCATAAAAACTGCCCCAAAGACTTAACTCATATGGCTTCGGGGCGAGGTCTCCCTGAAGATGAGAAGGACCATGTTGTCTTGCTGGACGTCACTGTGGTTTGTCCAGATTGAAAACAGCTGGGCAGAGGAAACGGCTCTCTAATTAGAACAATGTGTGGAGAACAAGGGAGGAGGGAGGGATCGCTGAGCCACTCTTGAGCCAAGTCCTAAGACTTCGGGTTCAGTTCTGTGTCTGTGTATTGATGATGGGTATACACCTGTCTCCAGGCACTGCAAACTCCTTGGGTGTAGAACAATGGACCCCCATCCGGACGTGCCTCTTGAAAAGCAACAAATCAGCTGATTGGTTTGTTGTGCTTTAACATTGAAATATTTTACTTGGATAAGCAAGTTGTAAGAACTTTCCTCATTGTTAACATTTTGTAAAACTACATTTCATACAATATTACAGACAGAATCTTGCCATTAATACAACCCGTCCATCTTACTCAGATTATCTATGCTTTATCTGTACTTGTGTGTATGTGTGCATGTTTGTGGCAACTCTATCCCATGTATAGCTTTGTGTGTCCACCATAGTCAGGAAATGAACACAAGGATCCATCAAATTGCCTTTTGGTAACTATACCCACTGACCAACTCCCATCCTCAACTGTTGGCAACCACTAATCTGTTCATTTCCAAAATTTTATTTCAAAAATATCATGCACATGGAATAATATAGTATATAACATTGTGGGATTGACTCACTCCACTGACTCCTGTAATCCCCTGGGGATTCATCAAGTTGTTCCACATATCAATAGCTCATTACTGTGCAGTGCTGAGTAAACATTCCATGGAATGTGTGTCCTAGACTATTTAACCATCCGTTTGATTAAATACATCTGAGTCATTTCCAGTTACTTGGCTGTTACAAAGAAAATTGCTCTTCACTTTTGTACACTGTTTTATCTGTGAAAGTAAGTTTTCATTTCTCTGGGATGAATGCCTGAGTATGTTTACTGGGTTTTATGTTAATTGGATGTTTAGGTTTACACGATACTGCCAAACAATTTCAGAGTGGTTGTGGCATTTCACATTGCCACCAGCGATGTGGGAGCAATTCAGTTTCTGTACTTCCTCACCAACCTTTGGTATTCTCCCTATTTTTGTTTGTTTTAGCTGTTCTCGGAGGTGTATGGTGACCTTTCATCATGTTCTTGATTGGCAATCCCTAATGGGTAGTTACATCAACAATATTTTCGTGTGTTTATTTGCCATCTATGCGTCTTTATCAGTGAAGTGACTCTTTGTGTCTCCTACCCATAAACTTTCAGAGTTCTTCATATACTCTAGTCAGCAGTCTTTTTTCAGGTGTGGCTTGCAAACACTTTCTCCCAGGCTGTAGCTTGTTTTTTGATCCTCTTCACATTTTCATGGAGCAATAGTTTTTAATTTTGAAATCCAATTTACTGTTTTTCCCTTTGAGGATCATGCTTTTGGTGTCAGTTGTAAGAACTCTTTGCCTAGCCCTCCTCAATCCTGAAATTTTTTTTTACTACTTTTTTCTAAATAGATAGTATAGTTTTATATACATTTCAGCCATTATTTCACTGAATAATCCTTCAGACCTACTATGTTTCTGTAATGATGCATTTATTAGATCTTTTGCTAGTTTCCTGTAGGCCTCTGAGTCTCTTTTTCAATCTATTTCCTCTTTGTTGTTCAACTTGGGTGAATTCTCCTGATCATTGCTTAAGTTCATTGATCCTACCCTCTGTCATCTCCACTCTACTATCAAGCCTATCCAGATAGGTTTGTTGTTGTCATTGTCATTTGTCTGTTTTGTTTGTGGCTTTGTTCTTGCTTTTGTTGTTATCATAACTTCTAGTTAATTTTTCATAGTTTCTATTTCTTTGCTGAGATTCTATTTTCCATCTGTTTCAAGAAAATTAATAACTGATTATCTAAGCCCGATGGCTCAGTGGGTGAAGAATCTGCTTGCAATGCAGGGGACTTGGGTTTGATCCCTGGGCTGGGAAGATCTCCTGAAGGAAAATACAACATACTCCAGTATTCTTGCCTAGAAAATCCCATGAACAGAGGAGCCTGGTGGGCTAGAGTTCATGGGGTCACAAGAAGTTGGACACGACTGAGCCACTAAGCACATAATCATGTAAGCATTTTATGATGACAGCTTTAAAATCACTGTCAGATAAAACATCTGACTTATTTTGGTGCTACGATCAGTTGCTTGTCTTTCTCAAGTTTTCTTGATTTTTTTTGTTTTCTTGGTTCTTGCCATGACGGGTTATTTTTCCTTGTACTCTGGACATTTTGTCTGTTATGTTAGGGAACCCCATGTCCTCTTTAAATCTTTTGTTTTAGCAGGATATTACCCTGTTTAGGTTTACTGCCCTAGTACTTAGCTACTTTGCAGGTTGTGGTTCCAATGACAGTTTAATTTTCAGAGCTTATGCTGCGTTATTTTGGTAGAATTCATTAATCTGCTGCTGCCGTGTTATTCCTTCAGCCCTGGAGCCTACATTAGTTCACCTTCCTCTCACCTCTTACCACCTTTAAGAGTTCCCTGTCATTTGCTTCTTGCATAATTTCCAGGAATTACAGTTGTCCTTAGTGGGGAGAAGCAGGGTGAAATAAGTCTATGCCATCCTGTCTAGACTGAAAGTCTTAGTTGTGCTTTAGAAAGATAATTGATAGTTTGTATAGACTGAGAAAAATCAAATACCTATTGATGCTACTTCATGCACTTTTGCAAAATGTTTAAAAAATGTGGTCTCGATACTTAACATGTATAATAAAGAGACCACAGTGCTTCTTTTCAACATCCTAAAACCTTAGCTTTTGATGTTTCTCTTTTATTTTGCACAACTTATTTTCCACTTTTTTGAGTGTGGGGTGTAACACACACAAAATGCAAAAAAGATGGCAATGAGTTTATTCTGTTGCTGCTGCTCCTTCTTGTATCCTTCTCCATATGCTAAATATAATACTGAATCCTATGTAAATGATAATGCCATGGATCAGTGGTTGTCAAGGTGGGATTCCTGGACCAGCAGCATCAGTATCACCTGGACATTTGTTAAAAATTCAAATTCTCAGGTCCTGTCCCAGATGCAGAAATTGTGTGCTGCATGGCTCACCACCCAGTGTTTTAATATTAATAGTATTTTTAGCTGATTCTGATGATGCTGAAGTTTGAGAACCATACCATAGGTGTGACAAACCTAGACAGTGAATTAAAAAGCAGAGACATCACTTTATGGATAAAGGTCCATATAGTCAAAGCTATGGTTTATCCAGTAGTCATGTACGGATGTAAGAGTTGGGCCATAAAGAAGGTTGAGCACTGATGCTTTCAAATTGTGATGCTGGAGAAGACTCAAGAGTCCCTTGGACTGCAAGGAGATCAAATCAGTCAATCCTAAAGAAAATCAACTGTGAATATTCATTGGAAGGACTGATGCTGAAACTCACACTCCAATACTTTGGCCACCTGATGCCAAGAACC
The DNA here is from genome assembly GCF_029378745.1 of Bos indicus. Classification (NCBI taxonomy): domain Eukaryota; kingdom Metazoa; phylum Chordata; class Mammalia; order Artiodactyla; family Bovidae; genus Bos; species Bos indicus. The sequence goes on along the minus strand of NC_091772.1, from coordinate 44,230,816 downwards.
AACTCACTGGAAAATACTCTGATGTTGGGAAACAATGAGGGCAGGAGAGAAGGGGATGACAAAGGTTGAGATGGTTGGATGGCATGATCGACTCAATGGACATGAGTTTGAGCAAATTCCAGGAGACAATGAGGGACAGAGGAGCCTGGTATGCTACAGTCCTTGGGGTCACAGAGTCAGACACAATTTAGTGACTGAACAATAACAACTCTCCTAGTATATTATAAAAATGTGTGACATGTCCGGAGGGAAGTGAAATATGCCATTAGAGCTTCAGTGTTTAGTTCATACAGACATGTGGACATTATACTCTTTCACATGTGTTCAGTCATATAGCAAGTATTTCCTGAGGACTACTATGGCCAGAGCCCTGTATCAGGCATCCAATATAGTCATAAAGAAGACGGATGCAACCTCTGCCCTCATCAAGTCTGTGCAGCTTGGTATGCAGACTTGTGACCTTTTTTCATGCTTTCACAAATATTACTGAGTCATAATTTACTGAAAATATTTTTACTGACTTCTCAAATGTGTTTTGGAATCCAAGATCTATTCTGTGTGAAAATGCAGCTTTAAGAAAACTATTAATACCTGTGATGGATTCATTTTGATATTTGGCAAAACTAATACAATTATTTAAAGTTTAAAAATAAAATAAAATTAAAAAAAAAAGAAAATGAGTGTGTTATGGTAGATAACATTTTTCAAACTTTATGTAATCATATTCCTATTAATTTTGTTTCAGTTCAGTTCAGTTCAGTCGCTCAGTCGTGTCTGACTCTTTGCGACCCCATGAATCGCAGCATGCCAGGCCTCCCTGTCCATCACCAACTCCCAGAGTTCACCCAAACCCATGTCCATCGAGTCAGTGATGCCATCCAGCCATCTCATCCTCTGTCGTCCCTTTCTCCTCCTGCCCCCAATCCCTCCCAGCATCAGTCTTTTCCAATGAGTCAACTCTCCACATGAGGTATGCAGGTCAGGAAGCAACAGTTAGAACTGGACATGGAACAACAGACTGGTTCCAAATAATTTTGTTTAAACTCATTTTAATATGATCCAGCTATCACAGCACATGACTAGTTATAAAATACCTCCCATAATTATATTGCTCAAAAAACCTTTTAATTATAAAACATGATATTATCAGCAAAAATATTTTACAAGAATGATTGCTACAGAATTCTTTAAGTCTACTTAAACAAGCAAGATTAATATTGCTCATAAGATAAATTTGGTGCATTCTATTAAAAAATGGATTTTTTTAAGAGAATGGTGAAAGGACTAAATAGAAGAGGAATCTTCTGGAAGCTGAAACAACATCTGATAATTGATTTATTTCACAGACATCACGTATTTTCCCTTATTGGAAGACAGAAATTTTAAAAAGAAACTTGAAATACTTTTTCTTGGCAAGCCAGACAAATGGACAATTGATAACACTTCTTTATAGACTTATGCCTATTTTTCAATTTGCTCTCTAACCTTATGTGACAAGAAAAAGAGATTTTATCATTTGTTGCTGTTTTTTAAAAACAAAAAAATAACTCAAGGGAGTCAACGGACCTTACCGGTTGAGTGGATATAAGTGTTGAAGGTAAAGGGAGCAAGCTGGGGCCTGGGGACATTTCAGTAAACATGGAACAATGGGAGACAAGCAGTTTGGTGGGGATTTTCATAAATTATATTTTGATCATGTTGCTTTTGAGGAGCCTCTACGTGGAGAGGCTAAGACCTCTGAGTGGAGATGTCAAGTGAGCATTCTGATCTATGAGATAGCCCCAGGAGAGAAGTCAGAATAGGGAGCGCTAGCATGCTGAGGGTAACTGAAACCAGACCATTCAGGGGGAGCATGCAGGGAGACAGAAGAGGAGGGCTTCCACACTCTTAAAAGAACTTCACCTCTGAGTCGGGAGGATGGTGAGGACCCAGAAAGGGATGTAAATAGGGACCTGAGGGAGGATGCAAATCAGGAGAGTGTGCAATTACAGACGCTAAGCATGGGAATTGTTTAAAAGAATCTATAAAACAAGATACTGTTTTGAATTCTTCCAAAAGGGCTGGTTGAGAAAGCACCTCAACTCCCTCCACCCTTTTCAGAAAAACATTCTCAATAGGCCAGATCAGGGTGGATTCAAGGTGACTAGAAAGAGCCTGATAGGCTACAGTCCATGGGGTTGCAAAGAGTTGGACACGCCTGAGTGACTGAGCAACCAGCTTCGCTCTCACTTTCAAGAATTCAGCTTTTTAAAAAAGCAGTACTGCTTCTTGAGCTTGCTTTTTAACAGCGTAACTGGAAAGCTGAGGAGACAGAGGGTAGTGCAAAAGAGGGAGTGAGAGAGGGAAAGGAGAGGCAGGGAGAGGGATCTGTTCAAACATCAAAGTGGTCCCCCACTTCTTTCATAGCAGAAAGAAAGAGGGAAGCCTGGACACCAATGCAAGCATTTTGCAGACTTCAAAGGAGGCAGTGAAGTTTGCTGGCAGAGGCATTTCATGTTTTATTTTTCTGTGAAATTGAAGATGAGATCATCTGTTGAGTTTGTTTTTGTTGGGAGATAGTTGGAAAAAAGTGTAGAGGGTATTGACAAGCAATTTTGGAGTCTGGGAGAATAATTTGCTTAGGGAAATAGAACGTAAATACATGTCTGTGTGCGTGCTCAGTTGTGTCCAACTCTGCAACCCCATGCACTGTAGCCCCCCAGGCTCCTCAGTCCATGAAATCTTCCAGGCAAGAATACTGCAGTGGGTTGCTGTTTCCTGCTCCAGGGGATCTTCCTGACCCAGGGGTTGAACTCTCATCTCTTGCATCTCCTACATTAGCAGACAGGTTCTTTACGACTAGTACTACCTGGGAAGCCATGAATACATGGCAGTGCCATAAAAAAGAGTATATTACAAACCCACTGTTTAATATACTATTATTTATATGTACACACAACCACCTCCAATGATGCATTCATGTATCTATCTATGTGATAAAATTTAAGATTGTTTCACTTTACTTCTGGTAGTCTTATGAATTTTTGAATGAACATATTCTGCTTGTTCACTAAGGCAAAGAAACAAGAAAAATACTCTGTAAGTTAAATTGACTATGTTATTGGTAAAATAACTGACTTCAGTAAGCTAACTATATATTTTTACCTTATAGTGCTCATTCAAGTGTAAATATTCAGGAGGACAATGCTTCAACAGGCTCCAATCTTATTTAGGAGCTCTGACTCGAAACCACAGTGGCAAGGCTCCTATTTTATAAAACTTGACTTTCAAAAATAGTTTCCTTTTTCCATACTGACACTGGAAAATATTTAATTAATCACATCTCCTTTTTATGCTAGCCTCTGCAAAGCACAGAGCCAATTAATTAATATCCATAGCACTCTCTGGCTCCATTTACCACAGCAGGTTGACAAAACACTAATTCTGAGGTGTAGCTTTAGGTTTTACTCAAGAAAAAAGTCTTTGATGTGTAAAAACTCAGTCCATATGCTTCTGACTCTGTAATATTTAACACTTCAAAACATTTGCTTTGTGAATAATATTTATTGTCCTAAACCTTTTGAGTTCTTATAATAAGCTCCCTATCCAAAAATTTGGGGAAAGGTTTTTACACTGAGGAAATTATTGAGTAAAACGGTACAAGACATTGGTTTAGAATATTTTTTTAAATTTTATTTTATTTAACTTTACAATATTGTATTGGTTTAGAATATTTAAACCAAAGTTTCAGTTCAGTTCAGTTCCATCGCTCAGTCGTGTCCAACTCTTTGCGACCCCATGAATCTCAGCACGTCAGGCCTCCCTGTCCATCACCAACTTCCGGAGTTCACTCAGACTCACGTCCATCGAGTCAGTGATGCCATCCAGCCATCTCATCCTCTGTCGTCCCCTTCTCCTCCTGCCCCCAATCCCTCCCAGCATCAGAGTCTTTTCCAATGAGTCAACTCTTCGCATGAGGTGGCCAAAGTACTGGAGTTTCAGCTCTAGCATCATTCCTTCCAAAGAAATCCCAGGGCTGATCTCCTTCAGAATGGACTGGTTGGATCTCCTTCAAAATGGACTGGTTGGATCTCCTTGCAGTCCAAGGGACTCTCAAGAGTCTTCTCCAACACCACAGTTCAAAAGCATCAATTCTTCAGCGCTCAGCCTTCTTCACAGTCCAACTCTCACATCCATACATGACCACAGGAAAAACCAAAGTTTAAATAGTGAATTATCCTTGGCAAATTTCCCCCTAATATTTATATTTCTAAATTATGGTCTATATTAAGAAAATATACACACCTATTTTTCTTGTTTCTGTAGATGATCTTCCTGATTTATTCATTGTATGTAAGAATATACATTTTTAAATCTCAATAGAATTAATAGGGAAATAACATTTAACCAAAATTATAGACCATGAACATGAACTCCTTATTGCCAAATTCAGACTTAAATTGAAGAAAGTAGGGAAAACCACTAGACCATTCAGGTATGACCTAAATCAAATCCCTTATGATTATACAGTGGAAGTGAGAAATAGATTTAAGGGCCTTGATCTGATGGATAGAATGCCTGATGACCTATGGAATGAGGTTCGTGACATTGTACAGGAGACAGGGATCAAGACCATCCCCATGGAAAAGAAATGCAAAAAAGCAGAATGGCTGTCTGGGGAGGCCTTACAAATAGCTGTGAAAAGAAAAGAAGCAAAAAGCAAAGGAGAAAAGGAAAGATATAAGCATCTGAATGCAGAGTTCCAAAGAATAGCAAGGAGAGATAAGAAAGCCTTCTTCAGCGATCAATGCAAAGAAATAGAGGAAAACAACAGAATGGGAAAGACTAGAGATCTCTTCAAGAAAATCAGAGATACCAAAGGAACATTTCATGCAAAGATGAGCTCGATAAAGGACAGAAATGGTATGGACCTAACAGAAGCAGAAGATATTAAGAAGAGATGGCAAGAATACACAGAAGAACTGTACAAGATAGATCTTCATGACCCAGATAATCACGATGGTGTGATCACTGACCTAGAGCCAGACATCCTGGAATGTGAAGTCAAGTGGGCCTTAGAAAGCATCACTACGAACAAAGCTAGTGGAGGTGATGGAATTCCAGTTGAGCTATTCCAAATCCTGAAAGACGATGCTGTGAAAGTGCTGCACTCAACATGCCAGCAAATTTGGAAAACTCAGCAGTGGCCACAGGACTGGAAAAGGTCAGTTTTCCTTCCAATCCCAAAGAAAGGCAATGCCAAAGAATGCTCAAACTACTGCACAATTGCATTCATCTCACACGCTAGTAAAGTAATGCTCAAAATTCTCCAAGCCAGGCTTCAGCAATATGTGAACTGTGAACTTCCTGATGTTCAAGCTGGTTTTAGAAAAGCCAGAGGAACCAGAGATCAAATTGCCAACATCCGCTGGATCATGGAGAAAGCAAGAGAGTTCCAGAAAAACATCGATTTCTGTTTTATTGACTATGCTAAAGCCTTTGACTGTGTGCATCACAATAAACTGTGGAAAATTCTGAAAGAGATGGGAATACCAGACCACCTGATCTGCCTCTTGAGAAATTTGTATGCAGGTCAGGAAGCAACAGTTAGAACTGGACATGAAACAACAGACTGGTTCCAAATAGGAAAAGGAGTACATAAAGACTGTATATTATCACCCTGCTTATTTAACTTCTATGCAGAGTACATTATGAGAAACGCTGGGCTGGAAGAAACATAAGCTGGAATCAAGATTGCTGGGAGAAACATCAATAACCTCAGATATGCAGATGACACCACCCTTATGGCAGAAAGTGAAGAGGAACTCAAAAGCCTCTTGATGAAAGTGAAAGTGGAGAGTGAAAAAGTTGGCTTATAACTCAACATTCAGAAAACGAAGATCATGGCATCTGGTCCCATCACTTCATGGGAAATAGATGGGGAAACAGTGGAAACAGTGTCAGACTTTATTTTTCTGGGCTCCAGAATCACTGCAGATGGTGACTGCAGCCATGAAATTAAAAGACACTTACTCCTTGGAAGGAAAGTTATGACCAACCTAGATAGCATATTCAAAAGCAGAGACATTACTTTGCCAACAGAGGTTCGTCTAGTCAAGGCTATGGTTTTTCCTGTGGTCATGTATGGATGTGAGAGTTGGATTGTGAAGAAGGCTGAGCACTGAAGAATTGATGCTTTTGAACTGTGGTGTTGAGAAGACTCTCGAGAGTCCCTTGGACTGCAAGGAGATCCAACCAGTCCATTCTGAAGGAGATCAGCCCTGGGATTTCTTTGGAAGGAATGATGCTAAAGCTGAAACTCCAGTACTTTGGCCACCTCATGCAAAGAGTTGACTCATTGGAAAAGACTCTGATGCTGGGAGGGATTGGGGGCAAGAGGAGAAGGGGATGACAGAGGACTCATCACCCAGTGATGGCTGGATGGCCTCACTGACTAGATCGACGTTAGTCTGAGTGAACTCCGGAAGTTGGTGATGGACAGGGAAGCCTGGCGTGCTGGGATTCGTGGGGTCACAAAGAGTCAGACACGACTGAGTGACTGATCTGATCTGATAGTTTAAAGGTAGAAAGGGACCCAGGGAAAAGCAGTAGAAATGACATGTACAAAAATATGAGATTTTTACATGTCTGTGTATTATCACTAAATCCAAGATAGTTCTTAAGCAGTGTCTTGCTTGAAATGTCTCATAGATTTATGGAGCTACACCTAGGACTAAAATTCAGATATCCAAAAATGTTTGCTTAGTCATTTTTACTTTAAATATAGCCACAATTTAATATTTTATTAGCTGGAAGATACAACTGCTTCATATGAAGGAAAAACTATGCCTAGATTTTAAAAGAAATGAAGCATATGAGAAAGCAAGTATAGATTTAACAAATTTATGGGCTAGCTAAATTCTGAAGAGATCAAATTGATTTAAAAGATGTTTCAGGCAAATGAGATGTAACAAAAGAGTTAGGAAATTCAGACACACTAAAATGAATCTAAATTCATTTATTACTAGGCATTAATTACTTTAAAGATTAGGTTTTGTTAAAATACAAAGAACTACTATATTATGTTCTATAGCTTTACATATATTTCATATATATACATGTACATAATATGTAATTATATCTATATCTACATATATTTTAATCTGACCTCCTCTTTTCCATCTAATCAATATCCATTATAATAAAAAATGTATACCTATGTTTGTGTGTATACCTACATCTATGTATGAAGACACACACATGTATCTATTATCTGTCAACATGTGCACAAATCCAGGTAGAACCATTTTTAATGGGTATATAACATTCTACAGTATGGACTGATCAAAATAGTTTTACTAATTGATTCCTTTTTTAATCCACTATCCTATCAAAGGATTTTCACAGGCATTTTGCTATTTGCAACTATGAACAGTCTTACAAGTTTCTTCTCTTAACAAGTGAGGTGGTTTTTATTAAATATATTACCAGGAGTGGAACTGCTGTTTCATAAGGAATACAAATATTGTACTTAAATAGAAATGGTACATTTTGTTCCATACTGTAGTACAAATGTACTCCCAATAGCAATATATAAAATATCCTGCTTATCCATATTCTCATTACTTTCAGATTAAATTAACTGCCAAATGAATAAGATGGCATTGTGGTATTGGTTTTTATGTTCCTACCCACTACCGATGATGAAAATTCTTTACATTTTTATTGCCGATCTGGGTTTTATTTTTTGTGCAATGTCACTACGTATCTTTGGCCCACATTTCTGTTTTACTTTTGTTCTTTTTGTATCAGCTTGAATCATTTACATCTTCTTGATGCTGGTGTTTTCTCGGTTGTGTCTTGTGTACGTGCCCTTGTGAAGCACACGGCACAGGGGCAGATTTGATGTGTCTAGGGAAATGCTGTGAGAGACGGAATTATACCAGATGGTCACAGGGAGACGGCAGCATTCTGGGAGGTCAGGGAAGCTTTGTGTGGAAAACAGCAATGCAGCCTGTGTCTTGGAGTGAGCGGGGGTTAGCAGTGGAACAGGACCCTCTTAAGTGGAGGTGGAGGTGGAGGAGGGCAGCACACACTGGAAAGCAGTCACAGCGGGGTGGGCGCCAGGGGCTGAGAAGAAGGGCAGCAGGGCTGGAAGGAAAAGAGCTTGTAGGGGTAAAGTGTAGAAGGGTGGTCCTCCGTGGGCCACACCCAACCCTAAACCCATTTTAAGTGTTGTGCTGTTAAGTGTTGTGGTGTGAGATCCGTGGGACACCACTGGACTGTCTTGAGTGGGTATTTAACAACCAACTTGTGTTTTGAAAAGCTGTCTCTGATTGTAGAAAGTAAGTTGTGAAAATGTGCTGCCCAGTGGCCCCTGGATACCACTTAGCAGGCTTTTTTTTTTTTTTTTTTGTAATACAGTAAGAAATGTTCATAGGTTAAACTGTGCTGTTGGATGGAGAATGAGAGAAAAGAATGTATTAGAGAAAAGCTAAATGATGACATCAACAGGACTTCCTTTAAGAAAGAAAGAAAGAAAGTGAAGTTGCTCAGTCATGTCTGACTCTTTGTGACCTCCCATGGACTGTAGCCGACCAGGCTCCTCTGTCCATGGGATTTTCCAGGCAAGGGTACTGGAGTGGGTTGCCATTACTTCCTTTAGTATAAGGTACATTTGATTCATCTGACTCTAGGATGAGATCCAAGTTCTAGGATCTCAAAAGTGATTACTAAGAAACTTGTTACATTAAGCACTTTAAAGGAGAACTTAAAAATCTTTTCATTAAATTACTATTTATTATTACAAAACTTAGGACTAACAAAAGCATTATCTAAGATTTCAGGCATTGGGTGAAGGATGCCTCCATTTGAAGCCCAGATGCATCCATTACTCACACAAGCCTCCATATATCTTTTTGCCTGTACAATGGAGCTGCCAATGGAGTGGTGGTTATGAGAATTAAGTAATGGAAAAAAAATGCTTAACAGACATTTGGCACATTCCAACGAGCTAAATAAATATTCATTATTATTGAAATAATTCCATTATGACCGCTATTATTTGGGGAAAGCATTATAATAAAAGTTAATTTAAAAAATTCAAATAGAGGCAAGATTGCAATTTTTACTGATTCACAAGTTAATAACAGGGTTTGAAATTCTCTATCCTTAAACATGATCATTCAATGTAAATGGAGGATGTTGAGGGCTAATGGTAGGGAAGTCTGTTTATCCTGACATTCCCCAGGGTACCTGGACAGGTCTGAGTGTTCACTTGCTTGCCTTTGGCTTACTCAAGTAACAAGGAAAAATAGCGGAGAAATGCTGTATCGACTTCCTGGATTAACACTATATCATGAGCTGCGTAATTATTATAATCAGAATGTAGCAGATACATTTCTAGGATGAATAAAAGAAAATGTGTTTCCATATTAATTGGGCATCACGGACTCAACAGACATGAGTTTGAGCAAGCTCTGGGAGTTGGTGATAGACAGGGAAGCCTGGCGTGCTGCAGTCCATGGGGTCGCAAAGAATCGGACACGACTGAGCAACTGAACTGACTACAGATAACATTTACTAATATTCACTTCAGATATCTTCCTGTTATTTCATTACTCTAGCAGTTATACATGTTTTGGCTGCTTTAAATCCTCAGTTTAATCATTCTACTAATTTAAAATTGCACGATTTCAGCCCAGGTATTGTAATTAGTCTCTGTGGGATACCAATCACTACTTGGGCTTGCAAGATGAGAGCTATACCCAACACTCGGTGCTCATGTATGTGTGACACCCTAACTCATCTTTTTATTTCAGGGTAGAAAGAAAACAGGGGATATGTGTTTGCCAATAAACTTTAATATAATTCTCCCAGGAGCAGTGACTATAAGATTAAATTTCAAATGAATACAACAGTATGTGCACTAAGCACTTCAAATATGTCAGTCCCTCTAATTTGGTCCAAGTCAAGAATTTTTTAAAAAAGGGAAAAATCAGTTTCTGTTGGAATTCCTTTTATGCCTTCTGTTAGAAATTTGTAAAACTGGCTCTTGCTGGCTCAGATAGTGAAATAACAATGCATTCAGCTCCGGGCGAGCGGCTTTCCAGGCCAACCTGTCAGGAGAGAGACAGACAGCTGAGGGTAATTCATTCTCACCACTGGGTTTCGAAGGGCTTGCAAAGAGATCTGGAATTTCTGAAATATAAATAGCACTAACTTAAAGCAAGAAATAGAAGGTGTTCTTCACATCTGCGGAGAGGCAAAAGAGGAGCTGTGAGCAAGGGGAAGCTAGCCAGATGGGATTTAAGAATCAAAAACGGGGAATTCTATCTGATTCTAAGGACACACCTTAATCAAGGATTACTTGGAATAACTGATTCATAGTGTTTTGTAAGTCTTCTATTCCTCAAAATGATCTGAGTATGCAAATAAATCCTATGCAAATGAGCCTTGGATCAAGATATGAAACTAAAATATGCCAATGAAAATAAAATGAATTGAGAGAACTGGAAAGAGCCAAAACAGGCTTAAAGCTGTGTTTTGGTTTTTATTTTTTTGCTAATTAATTCAGCATGCGACTCACATTCCAGTAGTAGCAGAGAGACTGAGCCCACACTCAAAGTGTTGGTGAATCCCACACCAGGACCAGAGTCTGGGCTCTCGTCAGGGTCACGCCAGCCGAGCCGCACCAGGAACTGACTCGCTGCCAGGCGCTCTCTGCTCACACAGCTCCTGTGGGGAAGAAATCTGATACCACTTCACAGTGGCAAGTGTTATGACTTCAAGTATTCATCCTGCAGAATTCATAAATCTCTGTTTTTGTTTCTAACACCAGTATATTGAAGTCCTCAGGGAAAATATGAGGAGATATATAAATGAAAGCAAGCTTCCAAGAAAGTTTCTTTTTCTTCCCTTCTTTATTTTTTTATATTACTTCACAGGAGAACATGTCTCAGAATTTGTCTCTAGTGTATCTTAGAACAACCTCCCTGTGGGTTCATTGGGCAGAATTTACTGAGGGTAAGAGCATGAAAACATCCTTTAGGTGTGAATTGGTCATCAGGACAGACCAACAGGATGGAAAAGTGATGATGCCATGCTCACACCTGCTTGTCCTGTGTCCAGGTAAGGCATGGTCTTGGTCCCAGACTCTGGGTGTCCATGGTCATTTCATTCAATGCTCTTTCCTGCCCAGGTCACATGAAGAATTTTGGTGTGCCAGGACATTTCTAGTGTCAGTGGGGATTAAGACTCAGACTGCTTGATGACCATATAAGAGTAAACACGTAACTCAAGCCAATCTTGTCAGAGTGCAGCCTGCCTGGCTAGCAGGCTGGTAAGGGGTTCCCTCTCCTAGAAGTCAGGAGCCTGGATGTTAGTCAGATGCGTGTAAGCCTAGCTTTTCAAATCCTTTCCCACCCACCCAATCCTTTTAACTGCAGAAACCGGGTATATAATTTTATAAATACTCACAAAGCTAAATTTATTGCTCATGTTGTTAAATTTTTATTTGATTTTCCTGTTAAAGCTTTCATCTAACTATGAATATGCCTATTTCTCAGGTAATTGTGCAATTACCTACTATAAATATTTAAATTTTCTCATTTTTCCTCAACTGAGCAATATAAATTGACTCATATCTAAATGCACTGATTTTCTTCTGTCATTTCCAATCTGTTATTAAACTTATCCAGTGACTTATTCCAGGATTATATTTTAATGAAGAAAATATATTTGTTATCTGCTAATATATTTTGTTAGACCTTGTACGTTCTATTATATTGTCTTAATCTCAGGTTACAGCTTTGAACCTAATAGTCTGTAGTCATGAATGAACCTCTGCTACCTCATGCTCTGTTCAGATATGACAGGGGTCAGGCCATGACATAGCTCTTAGATTTGCTACAGACACGATGCTCGGCAAATGTGAGTCTCACTGTCCTCCGCGAAACGCCCTCCTATTTGAAGATGACACCCTTGTCATCATCACCCACTGTCTTATGGATCTGAAAACACCAGTGTGACCATCAGCCTTCCTTCCGTGCCCCTAGTTCCCAGGGCAAGTATTTCATCAATATGTCTTAGTCCATTCTGTTATAGCAGCCCGAATGGACCAAGACAAGGATTACTCATGGGTACTGAATATTAAAATTACTACCATTTTCCCCATGAGACTGTGTCTTTGATGTCCGCAAAAGTATCTTCGCCAACTGCGCTCCATCCATGCCCCTTGGTCTGTGGCACAAGATGGCCATGCAGGTTCCTCCCAGGAATTTGGAATTTACGCTGAAAAACAATAGGTACAGATTTCTTGGCAGCACAACCCTGGCAATGGCAACACTCCAGAGTTAAGCTTTATAACACAGCCTGGAGATCCTACGCTTAAGGACTGGGCTTTTAAATTAAATTCCCCAGTCCCATCAGAAACCCTCCCTGCCTTTTTTTTTTTTTGCTTATAGTAACTATAATGCACATGTGCTCAGTCGCTTCAGTAGGGTCAGATTCTTTGCGACCCCATTGACTGTAGCCTGTTTCTGCCTGTGGGATTCTCCAGGCAGGAATACTGGAATGGGTTGCCATTTCCTTCTCTACTATTAACTATAGTAGAGTCTTTTGAATGAAACACCAATAATAGCCAGCTTTATTTCTGTGATCTCTTTACTCTCTGATAAATTTTTGTAACTTCGAATATGGATGGATTACACTGATGTCTAATATCTGTGAGTACATGGAATAAAGGGAATTATAAGACTGTATGATGCACCATGGACTTCATTAAAGCAAATTCATCCCATCCCACCCCAACTCTCCAAACAATTCTTAGAAATGTGGTATTGAATTTTCCATCAAATATATGATGGAGGTTTGAGTGACTTTATGAGAATTTCAAGGCTTCCCTGGTGGCTCAGTGGTAAAGAATCCACCTGCCAACGCAGGAGACACAGGTTCAATTCCTGGATCAGGAAGTTCCCCTGGAGAAGGGAATAGCAATCACTCCAGTTTTCCTGCCTGGAGAATCCCATGGACAGAGGAGCCTGGTGGGCTACAGTCCATGGGAGTCACAAAAGAGTCAGAAACAACTGAGCAACTAAACAACAACAACAGCAACAACATGTGCATTTCAAAGGATAGAACTTTCTGAGAGCACAAAGGTTGGGCAACAATCCAGTGCAGTCGTATCCTGGTTACATAATAAACTAGACAAACTGCTAAAATCACCTCCATTTTTATGATATTCTTTTTGGAGTGACAGCTCTTTTAAACCCAGTAACTTATAATGATCATTTTCTTCTAACCCTAATGACTTATATTTTGTCCCTAGGAGAGCTCAGCTTCATAATAATTTTTTAAATTCTTGCTCTTTTTTATTTAGTGTAACTATACGTCTTGGAGAAGGAAATGGCAACCCACTCCAGTGTTCTTGCCTGGAGAATCCCAGGGACGGGGGAGCCTAGTGGGCTGCTGTCTGTGGGGTCGCACAGAGTCAGACACGACTAAAGCGACTTAGCAGCAGCATACCTCTAGGAACAAGAATGTACCTTCCAACCTTTCTAAAAGGGACTCTTCAGGAAAATCTCAGGCATTACTGATACGTGGATATGATTTTAAAGAGTCAGTGAGAGAACATGACATACAAATCTAGTGAAAATAACATCAGATTTGTTAGCAACTTGTTTGGAAAACTTGAAATTCTAACATGCATATAATGGAGGGGGGATCAAATGAAATAAATAAGCATTTATAGTCAAATAAACAAAAATCATTAGTACAAAGGGACTAGTGTCACCAAATACATTTTGGTTTTTCTAGATCCAGTTACCCTCATATGTCTTGTAAAGAATTCATGTCTCATTGCAAATCTAATTCTGCCTCTTCTCTGTAAGCAACATTTGAAGAAACTACATTAAAAACTGACTGAACAAGAGAACTGCTTACTGAACATTTGCCACATAGAAACACTGTGCTAGTTCTTATGGAAAATAAAAACAAACAAAAAACTGAATATAACAGTTTCTATGTTTCAAGACTTCATAAGCCACTGATATAAGCCTCATGAGAAGCAGGACAGGAAGTGAATGACTTACACAAAGGTAATTTGGGTATTCAAGAGAAAGTATGCCAAAGTAAGTATTTTAAGGATGAAAAGGGACTCTGACATACAGGTTAACAGGAAGGCAAAGTTGTTCCAAGTGGCTGCAGTAAATATAATTAAATGTGTGAAGAAAAGAGTAGTTGCAGGGAGCTTGTGGGGCAAGGAGTAGGGTGAGGTGCATAAGGTTTAGAGTGTTTGTATGTGGCAGGAGCATGCATCAGATAAGACAGGTTGGGAAGGGACCACTGACTGAAGAGGATGGCTTTTACCATCCTGCCCAGCAACGGCAGGGGTGAGGACAACGGGCGAGACATGTGCCTTGGGCAGTGATCCCTTGCCTCGAGAGCAATCCCACTCACTACGCTAAGTTTTCCCAGTGAAGAAATAAACTCACAATAATTTGCTGTGAATATTGGGGAACATTTCTGTATCCTTAACAGATCAACACTAAAAGTCCTTTGTAAGAAATCTGTGTCAAGCTGATCCCTCTTCCACTTAGAAAAACAGCTCTATTAGGATATGCCTTTACAGGTAAACAAATAATAATGTGTCATAAAGTCTTTAAAATCTACCACCAAGGCCATTAAGACTTCTCTTGTTCGACCTTGGAGGAAATCTTTCTCCACAATAGGAATTCTGACCGTTATACCATGAGTGTGAATCATTGCCTACCTGAGCACCAACAATCGAAGCACTGGGATTTCCAAACTTCATTCTGCTCTAGATTTGCTGCATTACTCTGGAAATGCCTTTGTATTTCTCTCTTCTGGTTTGTCCATCACAAAAATGGTGTTAATAAAAGTCATCACCTGTCTGCCTTCCAGGGATGCTGTGAAGATAAACTCATATCCTTAGTCAAGTGCACTGCTTAAACAATTCTCAATAGTAACTGTATTAATAACCATGACAGCAGCAAGAAGATGTTATCTTGTTGTGGGTATTATAATTTATTGGCCTGGGAACTCAACTCAAGGCCTGCAGTTACAGAAATCTATGAGGAGGTGAAGTTTTCATTGGCACTGTCTGCAATATTGCATAGGAACCTGGAATGTCAGGTCCATAAATCAAGGCAAATTGGAAGTGGTCAAGAGTGAATGTCGACATTCTAGGAATCAGCGAACTGAAATGGACTGGAATGGGTGAATTTAACTCAGATGACCATTATATCTACTACTGCGGGCAGGAATCCCTTAGAAGAAATGGAGTGGCCATCATGGTCAACAAAAGAGTCCGAAATGCAGTACTTGGATGCAATCTCAAAAATGACAGAATGATCTCTGTTCGTTTCCAAGGCAAACCATTCAATATCACAGTAATCCAAGTCTATGCCCCAACCAGTAACACCGAAGAAGCTGAAGTTGAATGGTTCTATGAAGACCTACAAGACCTTTTAGAACTAACACCCAAAAAAGATGTCCTTTTCGTTATAGGGTACTGGAATGCAAAAGTAGGAAGTCAAGAAACACCTGGAGTAACAGGCAAATTTGGCCTTGGAATACGGAATGAAGCAGGGCAAAGACTGATAGAGTTTTGCCAAGAAAATGCACTGGTCATAACAAACACCCTCTTCCAACAACACAAGAGAAGACTCTACACATGGACATCACCAGATGGTCAACACCGAAATCAGATTGATTACATTCTTTGCAGCCAAAGATGGAGAAGCTCTATACAGTCAGCAAAAAACAAGACCAGGAGCTGACTGTGGCTAAGATCATGAACTCCTTATTGCCAAATTCAGATTTAAGTTGAAGAAAGTAGGGAAAACCACTAGACCATTCAGGTATGACCTAAATCAAATCCCTTATGATTATACAGTGGAAGTGAGAAATAGATTTAAGGGCCTAGATCTGATAGATAGAGTGCCTGATGAACTATGGAATGAGGTTCATGACATTGTACAGGAGACAGGGATCAAGACCATCCCATGGAAAAGAAATGCAAAAAAGCAAAATGGCTATCTGGGGAGGCCTTACAAAGAGCTGTGAAAAGAAGAGAAGTGAAAAGCAAAGGAGAAAAGGAAAGATATAAGCATCTGAATGCAGAGTTCCAAAGAATAGCAAGAAGAGATAAGAAAGCCTTCTTCAGCAATCAATGCAAAGACATAGAGGAAAACAACAGAATGGGAAAGACTAGGGATCTCTTCAAGAAAATCAGAGATACCAAAGGAACATTTCATGCAAAGATGAGCTCGATAAAGGACAGAAATGGTACGGACCTAACAGAAGCAGAAGATATTAAGAAGAGATGGCAAGAATACACAGAAGAACTGTACAAAATAGATCTTCACGACCCAGATAATCACGATGGTGTGATCACTGACCTAGAGCCAGACATCCTGGAATGTGAAGTCAAGTGGACCTTAGAAAGCATCACTACGAACAAAGCTAGTGGAGGTGATGGAATTCCAGTTGAGCTATTCCAAATCCTGAAAGATGATGCTGTGAAAGTGCTGCACTCAACATGCCAGCAAATTTGGAAAACTCAGCAGTGGCCACAGGACTGGAAAAGGTCAGTTTTCATTCCAATCCCAAAGAAAGGCAATGCCAAAGAATGCTCAAACTACCGCACAATTGCACTCATCTCACACGCTAGTAAAGTAATGCTCAAAATTCTCCAAGCCAGGCTTCAGCAAAATGTGAACTGTGAACTTCCTGATGTTCAAGCTGGTTTTAGAAAAGGCAGAGGAACCAGAGATCATTGCCAACATCCACTGGATCATGGAGAAAGCAAAAGAGTTCCAGAAAAACATCTATTTCTGCTTTATTGACTATGCCAAAGCCTTTAACTGTGTGGATCACAATAAACTGTGGAAAATTCTTCAAGAGATGGGAATACCAGACCACCTGATCTGCCTCTTGAGAAATCTGTATGCAGGTCAGGAAGCAACAGTTAGAACTGGACATGGAGCAACAGACTGGTTCCAAATAGGAAAAGGAGTTCGTCAAGGCTGTATATTGTCACCCTGTTTATTTAACTTCTATGCAGAGTACATCATGAGAAACGCCGGGCTGGAAGAAGCACAAGCTGGAATCAAGATTGCCGGGAGAAATATCAATAACCTCAGATATGCAGATGACACCACCCTTATGGCAGAAAGTGAAGAGGAACTCAAAAGCCTCTTGATGAAAGCGAAAGTGGAGAGTGAAAAAGTTGGCTTAAAACTCAACATTCAGAAAACGAAGATCATGGCATCTGGTCCCATCACTTCATGGGAAATAGATGGGGAAACAGTGGAAACAGTGTCAGACTTTATTTTTCTGGGCTCCAAAATCACTACAGATGGTGACTGCAGCCATGAAATTAAAAGACCCTTACGCCTTGGAAGGAAAGTTATGACCAACCTAGATAGCACATTGAAAAGCAGAGACATTACTTTGCCAACAGAGGTTCGTCTAGTCAAGGCTATGGTTTTTCCTGTGGTCATGTATGGATGTGAGAGTTGGACTGTGAAGAAGGCTGAGCGCCGAAGAATTGATGCTTTTGAAGTGTGGTGTTGGAGAAGACTCTTGAGAGTCCCTTGGACTGCAAGGAGATCCAACCAGTCCATTCTGAAGGAGATCAGCC
Organism: Bos indicus; assembly: GCF_029378745.1. Classification (NCBI taxonomy): domain Eukaryota; kingdom Metazoa; phylum Chordata; class Mammalia; order Artiodactyla; family Bovidae; genus Bos; species Bos indicus. Next base: position 44,213,172 of record NC_091772.1, on the reverse strand, counting down.
CTGGGATTTCTTTGGAAGGAATGATGCTAGAGCTGAAACTCCAGTACTTTGGCCACCTCATGCGAAGATTTGACTCATTGGAAAAGACTCTGATGCTGGGAGGGATTGGGGGCAGGAGGTGAAGGGGAGGACAGAGGATGAGATGGCTGGATAGCATCACTGACTCGATGGATGTGAGTCTGGGTGAACTCCGGGAGTTGGTGATGGACAGGGAGGCCTGGCGTGCTGGGATTCATGGGGTCGCAAAGAGTCAGACACGACTGAGTGACTGATCTGATCTGATCTGGAGACCTCTGTTGGTCTAGGTTTTCCACAGAGATTAGAAGTGTTTGTCGGCATTTGGGAACGTGGGGACAGAGCTGATGCTCTCTCACAGCTTTACATTTAATAATAAGTGATGGTATGTCTTGCTAGCATCCACGCATAATGCAGTTTCAAGGATAAGTAGACTGGTCACTTTATTCTTTACTCAAGGTACATTTTGGTGCCTCGAGGGATGGGGCACTATTTTCCAAGAAGCTCTCACATGAGTAGGATTTGTTGGGTGGAAACTAGCTAGTGGAGGTGGAAGCGTGCAGAGCTGCTGCATCTATACGGGCCTGCACCAGCCACGCAGCCAGCTACTCTAACAGCTGCTCCCAGGGCCCTGCAGCCTCTCCCAGTACACAGGACCTCCTGTTCAGGTGGGTCTCCAAGCAGCGCCTCCAGGACAGCCTCGTGTGATGTTCCAGAGACCTGGGCCCTCCACTGAGTGGTGTTCTCTCCTGAGTCCTTCCTTCAGCCTCTGGGTAGGGAAAGAGAGCGGAGGACTCTGAGAAATGTCTGGTGGCCTGACTGTGAAGTGATAACACACCCCAGGCCACCCCTCAAGTGGATAACCACCTCTACCTGCCTGGTGTGGGGAAATATTCCTTGCTGTGTTTCCAAACGGTAAAGGGAATCTCGTCAGTCTCTTTCACAGGCCTTAGGATAGGGTAAGAGTGGCAGACAGCATAGGTTTTGCTCTCAGACAAATCATATATTCGTCTGGCTCTTCTTCTAGCTACGTTGGATGAATTTTTTAATATGCTACATAGAAGCTGTCCACTCTTGGGCAGGTTCTTCTCCTCCTCTTTGCCTTCTCTCTCTCCCACTTTCATTCTTTAAAAATATCTCAGCCACTCTTTATTTAGGGATCATCCTCATAGGGTAGTGTTGAGAATCATACTCAGTAAAGCATATGAAAGTCGCTGCTGTGTCTGGGACCAGACAGGTTCTCAAGGACTCAGTGCTGTGTTAAGTCACTTCAGTCATTTCTGACTCTTTGTGGCCCCATGGACTGTAGCCAACCAGGCTCCTCTGTCCATGGGATTCTCCAGGCAAGAATACTGGAGTGGGTTAACACGCCCTCCTCCAGGGGATCTCCCTTACCCAAGGATCGAACCCGTGTTTCTTAAGTCTCGTTCATTGGCAGGCAGGTTCTTCACCACTAGCACCGCCTGGGAAGCCCCAAGGACTCAGCAGTTCCCTAAATTATTTTTACGCACCCTGGAAATCTTTGGGGTAGTGGTAATCAAAGCGGGTTGTAGACACTTAAGTTTCCTCACTTTGTCATCTGGGTAGGCACAAGTTAAAAGAGTTTCAGTCTTTTAGGCACCAAATAATGAGGATATTTACTGTATATACCAAATCTACACCCATGTTCCTAAAAGATGGTACGTGGAGAAAATAGGGGCTGCCAAATTCAACTGCAGTTACAGCATTCCTGATATGTAGCTTCCTTTCTAAATGTCTTAAAAAATGTATCAGTGGAAGGAAATGAGCCCTTTTTAAGTCATAAACTGCATGAAATCCTGGCATCTTTTGGGATTTGAACTGGCTATGCTCTTCAGCCAGTCTATGTAGACTAATTGAATCAGCTTAATTGAGCTACAAATCTATGAGGATGAGTTCATAAGGGATCTTGCATACACCCTGCTTATAGATAAATCAAAATGATTACAAAATAGTCCTTCTGACCGTGACTTGCTGCAGGAGATGATGAAATGAAAAACAAGATAAGAGGAAGTGTGCACCTCTAAAATACAAGAAAGAGCTGGTGCAGGTTCAGGATTTGCTGTGCACAGATGCTGCTGTTCACTCCTGTTTAAAGAGGGGTTTCTCACTTGAAATCTGAATGATCTTATGTCTCCTGGAAACAGGAAAGAGATGAGGTAGTTCCCCTGTCAGTCGGCCTTCTTGCTCTACTACTAAAATGTTCAAAGTGTTTCTGAACAAATAGTAATTAAAGATGCAGTTCTTTGGAAAGGAAGGTAAGTCACAAGCCCCCAAAGTTAACATAAGTGCTCAGTGCACTTGTACCATCGGTATTCTGAGATCTGTCCACAGTTAAAACTCATAGAACGCAGTTTCTGAATTTCAATATGCTTTTCTACCAGATTAGGAAAAAAAAAAAAAGATGTGGTTAAAATCAGGTGTTAGAAGGCCAGCTGACATCACAGTCTGGCTGTTCCTTGGCATTTTAAACACTATGAATGATGTAAATTTTGTTTTCTGAATATGCTTGAAAAGGGATCAGTGGTCTAATCTGATCTTTAACAACTACATCCTTCCCATTTTCAGTCACTGTTTATAGATAAAAGAAATGGAAGTCATGTATTTATAATTCAAATTTGTTGAACCAAGTATGAAACTAATATGATTATCCCATTGTTCAGTGCAATTTCATTTATACACCTGAACAAATGACTTTGTTTTTTTAGCTTCAGTATTCTGAGTTATAGACTTTCTTGTATTTCAACATACATCCGAGTAGAAAAAGAGATTAGATTTTCTGCAAAATATTAATGCTGGTATATTTGAATATTCTGTTTAACAGAATATTTTATTTGAAAATTAAATTTCAGTATCAAAATGGACAACACAAGTAATGGGTTTATAAAAACAAAATCCATCCTTCTCCCAAACACATTACCTACATGAAAATAAAGAGATTTATAAATAGGCTTTTTAGGTAATTTTTTTTACAGTTTAAACATTGATCATAAATCTGGTTGGGAAACTGATTTCTGTCTTGAAGGAGATGTCTTTGAGACTTAAAATGTTCCAATGAAAAATTATCCCGACATGGTTAAATTAAACATCATAAAGTTCATTTACTAGTGTCTTGGCTTTTCCTTCCAAATTCATCTTGTCATATGAGCCACAAACTGAAGAGTAACAGGAAAAGTTATGCAGAGCAACTCTCCAGCTTACATAAAAATTATGGGAATTAAATTACCTATATATGATACCATTTCAGTTCTGCTGATGAGGAAGCTGCATTACAAAGGAGATTCCCATTGCTGCCATTTGCAAATACTCAGGACAGGGTTGCTGTGATGAAAAATATGGTCTCTGTGCACATATAAGTAGGCAGAATAAGGCATTTAGATTCTACAGACTAACTTTGAGAGGAACCAAAAGCTGGGTGATCTTAAAACAATCTTTTCTCACAAATTCACATAACGCCTTAAAATTACCCATTATTATTTACAGCTTTGGCTCATATCATTTTAGAGCCTATGAGGTCTTTAGTTGAAAAAATATAATAGCGTATATTTTTAGAATGAATTGCATATAATGAAGCCGTTTCACACCTATTATCTCTGATAATCCTTATACTTTAAGACAAAGGTGGAGGAGAGTTCTGTGGAGACGAACAGGTCCTGAAAAGCACAGGATTGAACCCAAGGATTTTAATCCAGGTCGTTCTCTCCTTTTATGATAACAATGATATCTTTATTCACTATTTCATTGCACACATTAATGTATCTTGTCTGGAAAAGCTAGAAGGTTCATTTTGATGAAAGGAAATAATAGGAAGCACTGATCCATACCACAAAAGACAGGCTAGTTTGAATGGGAAGCTCAGGAAAAGAGAGAAGGTGAAAATAAGTAGAGGAGAGTAGACAGCGTACAGATATCCTCAACAGAATAACTCCATTCAAAACAACAAAAGTGCTCGGAGTTGAGCAGTGTAAGTCTCCAATTTGGTTCTCCTTTGGTATTGTGCTGCTCATTCTGGGTTCTTTTCCTTTCCATATGAAACTTAGAATCACTGTGTTGATATCTACAAAATGACATGCTGGGAATCGTCCCAATAGCACTGAATCTATAAATCAAGTGGGAAAGAGCTGATGTCTTGAAAACGTTGAGTCTTTTGACCAATGAACATAGAATGTCTTTCCATTTATCTAGTTGTTTAACTTTTTTGTTTCATCTATAGTCCTTATATAGATCTTGTACATATTTTGTTAGATTTATTTCTAACCACATGCTTCTTTTGGTGCTAACATAAAGAGTACTATTACATTTTTAAGTTCCAACTGTTTGTTGCTGTTTATTTAGGGAAGCAATTGTTCTTTGGATATTAACCTTATATCCTGAAACTTTCCAGATTTACTTATTTCCATGAGTTGTTTTTTTTTTTTTTAATTTTCAACATAGACAATCATGTCATGTGTGAACGGTTTTAGTTTTTCAATCAAATCAGTATACCTTTATTTCCTTTTCTCATTTTATTGCATTAGCTAAGACTTTCAATTTGATGTTGAATGGAAGTTTGAGCAAACTCCAGGAGACAGTGAAGGACAGGGAAGCCTGGCGAGCTATAGTCCACCAGGTCATAAAGAGTCAGACACGACTTAGCGATTGAACAACAACGGGAATGATAAAAAGGCACATCTTGGCTTTGTCCTTCATCTTAGGCAAAAAGCCTCTAGTTCCCCACAGTTATGCATAATGTTAGCTATAGACTTTTAATAGATATTCTTTATCAAGAAGAGAAAGTTCACTTTTATTCCTAGTTTTCAAAGAGTTTTTATGATGAATTAACTGTTGGATTTTATCAAATGCTTTTTCTGCATCAATTGTAATGATATAATTTTTATTCTTCAGCTTGTTGATACGATGAATTAACATTAACTGATTTTCAAATCTTGAGCCATCTTTGTATACCTGAGATAAATCCCATTTTGTTGTGGACTGTAATTCTGACAGGGTTGAATTCATATCGTTAATATTATGTTCAGACTGTTGCTTCCATATTTATAAGAGATATTGTAGTTTTCCTTTCCTGCAACATCTCTGTCTGCTTTGGTGTTAGGGATAATACATGCCTCATAGAATGATAGAAATTATTACATCTGCTTCTATTTTCTGAAATAAATTGTTGAGAAATGTTTTTTTTTTTTTCTTTAAATGTTTGGTGGAAGTCACCAGTGAAACCATCTAGATCTGATGCTTTCATTTTGGAAAGTTATTATTAATTCAGTTTCTTTAATCCATATGGCCCTATTCCGATTATCTACATCTCTTTATGGGAAATTTATTACATTGTGTCTTTCAAGGAATTAATACATTTGACTTAAGTTATCTAAATTTAGGTCATAGAATTGTTCATACTATTCTTTTATTATCCTTTTAATGCCTGTAGGATCATTAGTGATGGCCCTAATTTCATCTCTGATATTAGTAACTTTATCTTCTCTCATTTTCTTCTTGTTTAGCCTGGCTAGTGGATTATCATTTCTATTATCTTTTCAAATAATCAGGTTTTGATGTCATTGACTTTCTATAATGTTTTCCTGTTTTCAATTTCATTCCTTTATGCTCTAATACTTCACTTTCATACTCCTTAAATTTGTATTCCTCTCCTTTCTCTCGTTTCATAAAGGAGAAGAGAATATTATGAATTTAAGCTCTACCTTCATTCTGATATATAAATTCAATGCTTTGAGTTTTCTTTTAAGTATTCCTTTGCTGCATTTCACAAATTTTGATGTTTTACTTTTAAATTCACGCTTCAATTGATTTTTATTTTGAAAAGTATAATTTTTATTTATTTGGTTTAAAATACTTTTATTAATAACTTCTCGAGTTTCTTCTTTATCCCATGTGTCATTAATATTTACAAGTGTGTTGTCTGATATCCTAGGTTTTCCAGCCATCTCTCTGATAGTAATTTCCAGTTCAATCTAATTATAAGAGCCTACATTGTATGATTTCTATACTTTTATATTTGTTAAGGTATGTTTTATGCATACAGTATGGTCTATCTTTGTAACTGTTCCATGTAAACTTCAAAAAAATGGGTAATCTGATGTTTTTGAAATCCAGTTGATTGACGGTGCTGTTAAACTATATCCTTACTGATTTTGTGCCTGCTTTATCTGTCAATTACTGACAGAGGTGTCTTGAAATCCCCTACTGAAATAGTAAATTTATCTATTTCTCTTTTTAGTTCTATCATTTCTATCATTTTTTTTCATTCATTTTGATGTTCTATTGGTAAATGCATATGCATATGGATTGTTATGTCTTCTTGAAGAATTGTTCCTTTCTTATTATATAATGTCCCTCTTTTTTGACATCCAAATGGTTTATATGCATGATATAAAAAGCGTATCTCCAACAGTTCATCAAGCATCTGAAAATAATATTATTTATTATTTTTAATAAAAACAAAATCTTCTGAAGAGACCCTCTCTCTTCCAGGTCAGGCAGCTCAAACGTCCATTATGTCTAGCAGTGGAGAGATGGAGCTCAGGGTCAACGTCTGCTTCCCTTGAACTTGGGATCTGCCTTTCCAAATGCTCAGTACATCCATTGGAGATGTGCCTGCTGCCTTTGACAACTGCAGCTGCTCCCACCCTTTCATCCTGAGGGCCAGTAGTTGCAAATGTTTCATCCCGGCTCTGACAGTCTAAGGCAGAGACACCAGAATATGAGGAGGGTCAGGCAAGGGAAGCTAAATCTATAAATGCTCCTGAGTCTCAGTCAACCACTGCTCATCTTCAAGCCTCTTTCTCCAACAGCAGATTCTGGATGGGAGCTCCTGGGCAGAGGCTCCACACACCAGACTCTCAGTGCTGACCTCCCCTCTTGGCTGCCTCCACATTCCTCTTCCTGAAAACTGCTTGCAGAAGGATAAGAAGATTTTATTCCCAAACTTCTGACTAGTTGATCCTCCTCCTGCATCTGCATTTTCTGGCTGGTATGATAAAGGAACATCACAGTTTTTCAAGTGGTTTTTTAACAGAATATACACATATCTGAGTGTCACCCAAATGCAAGTCCAGACCCACAGCGAGGCCAAACAACACTGAAATGTTGGTGTTTGGAGCAGAAAAAGGTTTACTGCAGGGCCCCCACGAAGAGATGGAGGCTCATGCCTTAAACACCCCAAGCTCCCCAAGAGCTCTCAGCAAAGCCCTTTCCTAGGGAAAGGGAGGGAGAGGTGGGTGAGTTGTTGCAAATATCTTAGTGTCAGAGTCTTTGTTCCTGAGCTCAGGTCATGGTCAGATAACAACAATTCCTGTATATCTCTATCAAGCAAATGTTATTCTGCATTCTGACAAGAAAGGGCACAGTCCCTAGGCACGACTGTTACCCTCTGAGGTCCAAACCCTGGGTGAAGAGCAAATCTCAGCTGGTGGCTCCCTCAGGACCAGGTCCCAGACCCTGCCCAGCTGTCATCTCTGAGGGAGCTGGGCATCCAGGACCCAACTGGCCCTCGGGCTCCTCAGGCTGCACACACGGCAGGGACAGGTCAAGCAAACTGCATCCTATGCAGATGGCTGCTGCCGTGAGGTCGCAGAGACAGGGAAGGGGGCAAGGTTCACTGCTGCCTCAAGGGCTGGACCCAGCAAGTGTACAGACTTGGCAAGGGCTCTGGAGCCAAGAACACATTCCCAGCCTGTTCTCTGGGACCCCAGCTCAACTGCTGGCCAGGACCAGGTGAGCTGGAGGGTCCTGGGAGAAGGTGGGGATGGGCCTCTTACCTCACTCTGCCTGATGACCACCACTCTGCTCACCACTGGCTGAATGGCCCCAAAATGGTGGCTCATTGACAGTCGCTCACTTGAGGGAGGGGCCCATTGCAATGCTGACCAATGGCTGAGGGACTATTAGCAGTCTCTGGTAACGGGTTGCCTGTACCTACCCGCTGGGATACAAGACCGGTAGGGTGTAGCAACTGCCACATGCTAAGGGCTCTATTACACGGCCATCTTCACTTAGTGCCTCCGACATGACAAGAAACCAGGGGACCCCAGCCTGCTGTTAACGCACAAGGGAACAAATTTTCTGGGGGGATCTGGCAACCAAAGGCCCTCCACTGGTCCCAACTAGGAGGGAAGCCCAAGGCAGCTTTTGCTCTTTCTGGGGAGTTATAATCTGTGGAGCGGGTTGTGACTTGGGCTGGAGGAGGGCTGCCTCTGGCGAGAGCTGAGAACTGAGAGGCACAATGGACTGGATGACCATGGAGCATAGGAGGGGCCAGGGCGCCACAGGGCAGCAGATCCATCTGTGGAAACTGAAGACAGCCCACTCTTCCAGGCCAGGTGCTCTTCAGAGTCCTGATAAAGGTGAGGAAGCAGCCAGCCCCCATCCTCACCGCCCCCCGCCTCCACCCTCCCACACCCCCCCGCCCCCACCCCCCCTCACCCTCCCCACCCCCCTACTGAGAGACTGATCTGATCTGATCTTATCTAGCATTTATTTGGAAGTTTTTATTCCATGTAGCTACATTGTACTGTCAGTCAGTTCGGTCAGTTCAATCACTCATTCGTGTCCAACTCTTTGTGACCCCATGAATCCCAGCCCGCCAGGCCTCCCTGTCCATCACCAACTCCCGGAGTTCACTCAGACTCACGTCCATCGAGTCAGTGATATCATCCAGCCATCTCATCCTCTGTCGTCCCCTTCTCCTCCTGCCCCCAATCCCTCCCAGCATCAGAGTCTTTTCCAATGAGTCAACTCTTCGCATGAAGTGGCCAAAGTACTGGAGTTTCAGCCTTGGCATCATTCCTTCCAAAGAAATCCCAGGGCTGATCTCCTTAAAAATGGACTGGTTGGATCTCCTTGCAGTCCAAGGGACTCTCAAGAGTCTTCTCCAACACCACAGTTCAAAAGCATCAATTCTTCGGCGCTCAGCTTTCTTCACAGTCCAACTCTCACATCCATACATGACCACAGGAAAAACCATAGCCTTGACTAGACGAACCTCTGTTGGCAAAGTAATGTCTCTGCTTTTGAGTATGCTATCTAGGTTGGTCATAACTTTTCTTCCAAGGAGTAAGCGTCTTTTAATTTCATGGCTGCAATCACCATCTGCAGTGATTTTGGATCCCCAAAAAATAAAGTCAGCCACTGTTTCCACTGTTTCCATGAAGTGATGGGACCGGATGCCATGATCTTCATTTTCTGAATGTTGAGTTTTAAGCCAACTTTTTCACTCTCCTCTTTCACTTTCATCAAGAGGCTTTTTAGTTTCTCTTCACATAACTATTTTATATTAGAAGTAAAAATGAATATCAAAGAGTTTTCACTGGTAAAAATTTCTGATTAACAGCTGTATGGTGACCAAAACTAAATTTTTGGTGGTGAGCATGCTGTGTTGTAAGCAGAAGTAGAAATATAATACTGCACAATGAAACTTATATGTTATAAGGTAATATTGCCTCAATAAAATTCTGATTACTTACTCATACTACATATAAAGGTCAATTTTGGCTAAGTGTAGTTCTAAATGAGAAAGTTAAAATACTGAATTTTCCTGGGAAAATATAGGAAATAGAGAAATCTCCATTGCTTGGATTAGGTAAATATAGCACAGTAAATAACCATAAAGTTTAAAAAAAGAATGCATTGGTCTCCATTCAGGCTAAGAGGTTCTATTTATTAAATCATGCCAGGAGTGTGAAAATATGTTACAACATGAAAATATAAGTGTGGAAGTCTCAGTTCTTAAATCTAACCCTAATCCTAACCCTAGCCCTAGACCTTAATTGATGAGACTCTTTTGTGAGTGATAGTCGCTTAGTCGTGTGTGACTCTTTGTGACCTCATGGACTGTCGCCCACCAAGCTCCTCTGTCCTTGGAATTCCCCAGGCAAGAACACTGGAGGTTGTTGCCATTCTTTTCTCCAGAGGATTTTCCCAACGCAAGGATCGAACCTGGGTCTCCTACATTGTGGGCAGATTCTTTACTGTTTGAGTCTATTCTTAAAACTTGTTAGTATCAAGGAACATACTTTGTGAAGTGTCACCATAGGGAGAAAAAAAATAACAAAACAGGGAAGCTAAGCATAAGCCCCTTACTCCCTTGTAGAGATAGCGCAGGAATGCAAATGTCTCTATCACAAAACATTTAGTGCTAAGTGTTATAAAAAATTTTTGTAATGTGCTAGAAATTTTAATAGTGTATTTTCCATGTCAATTCTTAAATGCAGTTTAAAGTCATAAGAATGAGACCTTTTGAGCTAAAATTTCACCTGAGAGTCTGTGAAATATAATATATTTATATATTAGGTTATTTAATATAACCTACAGGTGTTAGAAATACTAACATTTTTCTAATAAATTTAGTTATGAGGAGAATTCCCTTAAGAAACAAGGAGCATTGTTTTGATGTATTATTATATAGTTGTAGGAATTTCAGAAGAACATAAAAATATTACTGAGTAGGCACAAAATTCTGTGGGTATTTAGAGATAGTAACATGTACCCAATTTATACAGTTCTGCATAATATATATGTTATGCGGGAAACTCTTAAGTTCTATTTCACTAATAAAATAGAAGATAAAAGATGAAACACATACTTTCATGTCCAGCCATCTAAATAAAACCTAAAGGAAAGATTGATCTGTGCTTTATGTTTTTTCCCTGCCTTTCTCAATGTCCCTAACAGAATTGATTCATTTAAGCATGTCATCTTTAAATGAACAGTTTCTAGCAAAGCTGATGCCTGCAGTAACCTTTGGCAACTTGTCATTTAAGAGGCATGGTAACCCTTGACCAACAGACTTTACAACTGTTTATCTTTCTTTGAACCTTACACACACTGAACCCAATTTGCTGAGTAGGTGTGTTTCTCCCCTGTTCATTTTTTTTTTTAATACATTTTAAAAGCTGCTTTACTGCTTATGGTTTGTTAAGTGCAACCTTGCTGGTGTTAAAATGATAGAGTTTCCCCAAATGACTATATTATTAATATTTTCACCACATAGTTTATAAAGCAATATTTTATATTATTATTATTTCCCCAAATGACTATATTATTAATATTTTCACCACATAGTTTATATAGCAATTTTCCCCATCCTAGTTTACTGTCCTGAGGGACCTGTGGGTCCTGATTTTGAGCCAGCCTTAGGCAGGTTGCAAACTGCACACCCAACCACTTGGGCCCAAGGTCATGGTTGAGTGAGGGACCTCTAATTCACTCCCCACTTCAACTGCAGGGCCTGGGAGCTCCTTCGTCCATCCTAGGTCTTGACCGAGACTAAAGTAAGGCATTCTTTTCAAACAGGCCATGATGTCCAAAAACTTTTGTGTACTCCTAAAATGTTGAATTATTTGAAAAAGCTCAGAAAAGAATGAAAAATCAACATTCACAAAAGCTAGCATTTGTTTATAAAGACAGAACATTCCAGGGCTGTCCCGTCTCTGACCCCTGGAGTTGGGAAGACTGTGCCTTGCTGTGGGAGTCATCCTTCTTTGCCTCATTCCCATCCTCTCCAGCTCCTAGACTTGATTATATATGGCTTTGGTCATGGTTTCAGGGAAGCTCCATTACTGCAGACCCACACAGGCCTCTGAGGTGGAATGCACCACTCATTGGGTCTTCCCTCTCTCATAATATTTAGTTTTCCTGATCTCCTGGAACATACATGGAAGAAAGTTGGAGGAGTGTATCTGTTTTCACATTTTATGTGTAGCAAAGAGTGATGAATGGCTGAGTTCATCGTACTAAGTTCACATAATAGTTATCATTCAAGCCACATAGCATCTTAACTTTCTATGTAATTCCTCACTAGATAATATTGTTTAAAAAAGACTCCATCATATGGCTTTCAAATCAGTAAACTCAGAAAAAGCTTAAAATATCCGAGAAAGATATTTGTAATGATACACAGGAGACTTTGTTGGCTAGCAGAGTTTTAAAATGTTTACTTGGATATTTTTGGCCACACGTGAATGCAAAGTACATGCAAACGTAGTCTTCATCATCAGAATGAAATATCTTATTATAACTAGGAATACTGAACTAATTTTTTGCATTTATTTTATTTTGTGTTTTGAAGTTGATGTTAATATGAGTGTTGGACTACAAGAGTCCTTGTAATTGGATTACCAGACTGTCTGGGTATTAAAAAAGATGTGAAAAAATTACTTCCAGTTCTATTAGGTTCAAAAAGATTTATTGAGATCTTGGAATATCAGACTTGCCAAAGGGGAGAACCATATTCCAAACTCATCTTTCTTTTCTAAATTTGGTTGTCCAAAACCACTGCATTTACTGCAATTAATAAAAATCTTCTGGCAAGGCATAAGAGTGTTCCTGATGAAAGCTGCTAGCACTCTCCCCAAAAGACTTGGAACGACACTAAATTAATGAGGGAGGGAAGGAAGAATTAATTAGTATTTGATAGCAGAGCATTAGATGTTGATTTATTAGTCAGGACCAGCTTTAGCAAAGTTGATAAACCTCAAACCATATCCTTCCCAGGTACATCCTCCTCACCACCATAAACAGTCTATATATTAACTGATAGTAACTCATCACAAACAAATATAAGGGACTCTTCATCAGACGGGGCCACAAGTGTAGATGTGTAAATTTCTCTTATTGAAATGATCAGAAGAATATAACAGCAATGGGAGAAATTACCTCAGTATAGAAAAATGAAAAAGTTCACTAACACAAGAAAATAAAGATAGAAACAAAACAGGGGTCATAGTAGATGACCAGACATAGTAGCATTTGAGGCAGTAAACTTAAAGGAATAGGGAGGATGGTCTTCTCTTGATAAATGTTACAATGCACATGAAGGGTGGGGATAGTTTTTGTATAACTCAGTTCAGTTCAGTTCAATTGCTTGGCCGTGTCCAACTCTTTGCGACCCCATAGACTGCAACACACCAGGCTTCCCTGTCCATCACCAACTCCCAGAGTTTACTCAGACTCATGTCCATTGAGTCAGTGATGCCATCCAACCATCTCATCCTCTGTCATCCCCTTCTCCTCCCACCTTCAATCTTTCCCAACATCAGGGTCTTTTCAAATGAGTCAGTTCTTTGCTTCAGGTGGCCAAAGTATTGGAGTTTCAGCTTCAACATCAGTCCTTCCAATGAACACCCAGGACTGATCTCCTTTAGGATGGACTGGTTGGATCTCCTTGCAGTCCAAGGGACTCTCAAGAGTCTTCTCCAACACCACAGTTCAAAAGCATCTCTATGGCGCTCAGCTTTCTTTATAGTCCAACTCTGACATCCATACATGATGACTGGAAAAACTATAGCTTTGACTAGACAGACCTTTGTTGGAAAAGCAATGTCTCTGCTTTTTAATATGCTGTCTATGTTGGTCATAGCTTTTCTTCTTTTAATTTCATGGCTGCAGTCACCATCTGCAGTGATTTTGGAGTCCAAGAAAATAAAGTTTCTCACTGTTTCCATTGTTTCTTCATCTATTTGCCATGAAGTGATGGGACTGGATGCCATGATCTAAGCTTTTTGAATGGTATAATTTGGTATAACTAGATTTTATTTTTTCCTATCTTGTCAATATTACTATTTTGATTGCTTACAATTGATGCTGACCTGATAGGTTTTGTGTGTAATATTAAGCTGAAATATGTTTTATGTGGAGTATTCTGGTGCTTTACTGCACTCTTTTTCTTGAGGAATGGGTAATATTATTTTTTATAGATGCAGAAGGAAGTGATAGTGAGTAAGGCAAGTGAACTACAAGAAGTATGGACATGTTAGTCATTCAGCACACTTTTCATAATGTTTTGAAAACCACTTTACAGGTACATGACTATGGGTTTTGTTAAACTGTATCATATTAAAAAGCAGAGACATTACTTTGCCAACAAAGGTCTGTCTAGTCAAGGCTATGGTTTTTCGAGTCGTCATGTGTGGATGTGAGAGTTGGACTATGAAGAAAGCTGAGAACTGAAGAATTGATGCTTTTGAACTGTGATGTTGGAGAAGACTCTTGAGAGTCCCTTGGACAGCATGGAGATCCAATCGGTCCATCCTAAAGGAGATCAGTCCTGAGTATTCATTGGAGGGACTGATGTTGAAGCTGAAACTCTAATACTTTGGCTACCTGATGCGGAGAGCTGACTCATTTGAAAAGACCTTGATGCTGGGAAAGATTGAAGGCAGGAAGAGGAGGGGACGACAGAGGATGAGATGGTTGGATGGCATCACTGACTTGATGGACATGGGTTTGGGTGGACTCTGGGAGTTGGTGATGGACAGGGAGGCCTGGCGTGCTGTGGTTCATGGGGTCGCAAAGAGTCAGACACAACTGAGCGACTGAACTGAATTGAAACTGTATCATGTAAATGTATACAGAAATCTTTTAAATTGTTATTAGCAGACTTTATTGGGTCAATAAAATTGGGTAAATTTGAGAAAAGCATATATTATGCAAAAGAGCTTGCAATAAAAAATATGGAGCAAAATGTTTTTAAAGGCAAGGAGAATGTGGGACAATTTAAGCTACAAAATAATTAATGACTATTATGAATTATAGCTCATAAAATAAAGCACCTATGCACAAGTCTCTCCTGATATAAATAATCAAATAAATAAATGGGAGCAAAGGAGAAAGTTTCTCTCACAGTGTAATTCCAGCATATAGAGAGAGAAGGAATGGTCAAATTAGAAAATCACCATTTACAAGCACCACAATCAAGTGTGATTCAGGCAAGAATGATAATAGACCCTAAAATTAGTGGATAAAAGTCTGAAGAGACATAGAGTATTTCTATGCTCTAAAAACATCACCATACATGATACTCTTTAATGACAAGAGGAGAAATTAAAGTTATGCTTTATCCAAGTGAACATCATCAGAAATGAGTGTGATCAACCCCAGGCATCTGGCATCATCTGGAGCAGCAGTAGAAAAGAGCAACAGTTGGGTAATTGACAGAATACAAATAAGGTTTGTAGATCAGTGGATAGCGTCTCATTGATGTGTCACTCGTAAGTAAAGCAACTTCATACCTTCATGCAGATATTCTCATAATATAATTGTACTACACACAGATGTAGCATTAGAAGCCCTCTAACACCAAATTAAACCCACACATTGGGAAACCTTACTCCCTATTCTTGGACAAGTTCAAATTTTGTGGGTCCATTTCTCTATTGCAGTACGGGATCAATAATATAGATTTCTTGTTTTCAGTTTCAAATGTATAAAAATAAGTGCCATAAGAAGTTGTGGTAACATAAGTAAGTAAGTCACTTCAGTCGTGTCCGACTCTGTGCGACCCCATAGATGGCAGCCCACCAGGCTCCCCCGTCCCTGGGATTCTCCAGGCATTTCCTTCTCCAATGCATGAAAGTGAAAAGTGAAAGTGAAGTCACTCAGTCGTGTCCGACTCTTCACGACCCCATGGACTGCAGCCTACCAGGCTTCTCCGTCCATGGGATTTTCCAGGCAAGAGTACTGGAGTAGGGTGCCATTGCCTTCTCCATGTGGTAACATAGAAGTACTCAAAAATGATGATACCAGGGTCTTCATTTTTTTTCTCCTATTGTATTATAAATCCTAAACTTTAACTCCAAGCACTTAGGAAATCTTCTTGAGAGTCAAGTACTACTGAGAGACTAAATATGCAAATGAACAATGGCCCCGACCACACACGATGCTAGAAGTCTGACCCACAGCCTCTGCAGACATCATTCTAGGGCTGCCAGGACAGGGACAACAGCTGCCATCAATCCTATTTTCACTCCCAGCTCAGGACCAGACAGAGAAAGCCGATATGCTCAGTCAACAGTCACATTTCCCTTTCCTTCCTTTATTTTTATCTTTGACTATTTTCGACAATTAAACCTACCAACAATCGTATGTAGAACATCAAATAACACACATGGTTTTTCACTTTTCTCACATTAAAAATATTTAATCTTTCATTTCCGCATGGTTGTCCCCTTCCCTGCAGTTTCTAAAATCTTTTTTTTTTTTTTTTCATAAAACTGTACCTCTGAGAAATGTGATGATGCTGGCATAGTGTTCTGGACTCTTGCTGTGGTACCACTGCCAGCAGGATGTTCCTTTATTAAAAAATGTAGAGCTTGCTTGGAGCCAATCTGATAGCCAGATGATCAAATGCAAGATATTTTTAAACACAACTTTTATGAGACCTGTATTTTATGGAGTTAAATTAAGAACAAATAATGAGAAATTCATGATGATGCTCTGAGCAGGGTGCAGATCATCCTGGCCCTGGTTGTGCCCCTCCATGGGCTCAACAGTACCGCCCTGTACATGTGAATAGATGCAGGCATCTGTGGAGGAACCACGTGGCTTGGCTTAGCAGTTATCATGCCTCCCCCCATGTGATGGCTTATCTGGAAAGGTCTGCACAGCAGTGGATGGGCAATAGGTTGAAATGAATGGTAGAAAAAGACTTCCCCAGAACTATATCCTCCTGCTCAACAGACACCATCCCCTCCAGACACAGGACAAACAGCCACTGCTGAACAGGACACATGGGAAAAGCTTTGTTCTTAGTTTGCTGTTTGGTAGGGTTAACCTAGGTGTAACCCTATGGTTCTTTTCCTCATTTGGGATTTTGTGTTTAAACTTGGAGACAACTTCAATAAGGTTCACGTATGTGAAGGTCAGATGTGTTGGAGTTTTCAACCAGTTCTAGATTGCAGTATCAGTTCCCCTCAACTTGTATTTTTACTCTCCTTTCTGCCTTTCTGAACTGTCTTCCAGTTCACACAGAATCCTATCTTTGGATTTGTTTTTTCTCTTTCTAACTGTCTAAAGGGCCTGTATACATTTTTCTCTACTCTTGGCCCCCACCACATTACTTACGTTCACTGAGGACTGAACTTTACCAAGCATGGCCAAAGTGCTGGAGATACAAAGACACACGGTTCTGCTGTTAATGGTATCACAGCGCAGTCAGGAAAGTAGGCCCGGAAACCAGCATGGGGTCGAGGGTTGCACAGGAGTAGAGTGTTTACTGAGATGGTGGGGACACGTGGTCAGACAGGAGGAGAGGAAGCCTGAGATGAGTGTCGGAGGATCAGTAGACAATGAAACAGAGATGGCTGCAGGGAGAGTGACCTGTGTAGAGACACATGGCCCATGGGACCGCTGCTTGGCTTAAAGCTCTGATGTCATCATCTTGAAATTCTTAGTAATTTTGGGGGTTAAGGGGCTTTTCCTTTTGCTTTGATCTCTGCAGATGATGTGGCTGGTTCAAGAGGAAGGAAATACATGTGGAAAGGCACAGAAGCCTCAAGGAGCATGTGAGCTGAGGCAGGGGGTTCAGGGTGACTACAGGGAGTTGTGGGGGGGAACCTGCCTGGCCAGAGGGCTGGGAAGTTAGAGGAGAGCCCGGGGTGAGAGCGGGCCACAGGTACAGAGTGAGAGGAGTGCTGCCCTGAGCTCTCGAGAGAATTTCTGTGTGGAGAGATGACAGAGGTAAATATTTCCATCTACAGAGGACAGGAGGGAAGTATGTCCAGAAAGAAGGGAAGAAACAGGAGGAGGAGTGAAGCAGAAAGAAGAAATGCTGAGGGGAGAAAGGGTTTTGAGAATTTGGTAAAGAGATGAGACATGCTTGTAGATACAGAAGACATTGAAAAAAATGGACATCATTATGGGAGCAATAAGGAAGAAGTTAGATTTCAGTGAGTTCACGTATATGCTGATAGAAAAGAAGCAATTAGAGAGCAATGTTAAGGTGACAGAAGAGGGAGGTGAGGTCAGGACTGATGGAGCACATTCCCAGGAGACAAGAGGGAGACTCCTCATCCCCTGATACCCAGGTTACAGGAGGGGGCTCGTTCCTCAACATTAGCCCATATTTCCATCTCTGACAGAGCAGTCTCACCCAAAGCCATATTCAAAGGTGACCCCTCTCTCATGGCACCAACAGGATCCCTTGACTCTGCATCTCTGCTTTCCTCGTGTGTGCCTGCATGCTAAGTTTCCCCAGACATGTCAGACTCTTTCGACCCCATGGACTGTAGCCCACCAGACTCCTCTGTCCATGGGATTTCCCAGGTAAGAATACTGGAGTGGGTTGCCATTTCCTTCCCAGGGGATCTTCCCAATCCAGGTATCAAACCAGGGTCAGTTATGTCTCCTGCTTTGGCAGATGGGTTCTTTACCACTGGTGCCACCTGGGAAGCCCCTCTGCTTTCATCTCAGCATAGGTTTTATCCTTCCTTCACTCTGAGCTCTTCCATACACTCTTCCTCAGTGATTATTTTTTCTCACAACTCTTACTACAACTGTTACCCATACCTCATAATCAACTAGACTGAACCTTCCCTCATGTACTGCATTTCTGCCATAGTCACTAATCCCTTCTGAGGGGGGAAAAAAAGCATATCGTGTTCATTTACTCATCCTCAAGTTCTTGTGTATCAGACAGCCTACCATCTTTCTTATTAATATGGTTCAGAAACTGTATCCAGGTGTCACTGGGGATCAAACAAACGCATGGGAGTACCACAGGTTTCCTTTAAACTTTTGAAGGAAACAGAGATCCATGGCATCTGTCAAACACTGCTAAAATACTAGCTTGAATAATTAGTGACTTCAACATTGCACGCTGCTAAGTCGCTTCGGTCGTGTCTGACTCTTTGTGACCCTATATACAGGAGCCTGCCAGGCTCCTCAGTCCATAGGATTCTTCAGGCAAGAATACTGGAGTGGGTTGCCATGCCTTCTCCAGGGGATCTTCCCGACCCAGGGATCCAACCTGCATCTCCTGCAACTCCTTCATTGCAGGCAGATCTTTTATTGCAACTTTCTGTAATGTCACATCTTTGCAAAGCAGAGGTTTGGGTGCTTGCTATGATAACAAGCACGTGCAGTGAAAATCAACACAGGTCCAGAAATGAGGATTAAGAAGTCGTGCAATGCCTAACAGGTGCATATTTTCTAGTACTGAGTCATGGTGGTTATTTAACTATAAAATTAAAATATTATTTCTCCTTCAACTTATGTGTATTATTTTTTCCAATGGCCACTAAGTTGTTAGGACATAAACACTTATTAAGTCTTTTGGACTAAACTACTTGGTAAACAGAGCCATGTTTATTTTGGAATCGGGTAATGTGGAAGTGCTGCAGGGATACCACAGGCCGTGTGTGGATTGACCACTCTTAAAGATCTCGACCCTGCCTTTTTTAGAGTAGGGACCCAGACCGAAGCCAACTGCGGCTCTCTGGCCCGCAGTCCGAAAGGGGAAAGAACGGCTGAAACCAATCAACCCCAGCAGGTCTCTCTCCATTGGAGAGTCCAAGTGAAACACACAGTAGAGGAGCCCATTGTGGAATGGCCCTGGGATGGAGTGGGGTCAGAAGCCACGGCAGAGAAGCAGGAGGCAGAGTGTGTTTGGACTGTAGCCTTTCCTGTCACTGACTCACCCTTAGGACTGAGCACCAGAGCAGGAAGGAGCTGGCCACTCGACAAAGGGGCAGGTGGGTCAGGGAGAGGGAGAGACAGGGAAGACTGACCACAGGGGCAGCGTAGGCCATCTACTTCCTTAGAGCTGCCACCCTGTTAGTCTGTGTGTGGATGGAGGATGCCCCAGGTCCAGCCCATGAAAGTGTTTTCATATGTTTCTTTGTAAATCTGTATATCCTCATGCCAACTCCTCCTAAAACATATATCCACTGTAGCTGTGTTTTCTTGACCTTGGCAATCAGCAAGAGCCCCATTATTATATTAGCACTTAGTGTGTGTTGTTTGTTCCTTTGGTTTGTGTATGTTTGTGTCTGTTTCGTTTTATCTTGTGTTTTATTTGGCTGTGCCCAGTGTTCGTTGTGGCATGCGGGGTCTTAGTTGCAGCATGGGAACTCTTAGTTGTGGCATGTGGGATCTAGTTTCCTGCGCAGGGATCAAACCTGGGCCCCCTGTGTTGGGAGCAGGGAGCCTTACTTGCAGGACCACCAAGGAAGTCCCATTCCTTTAGTTGTTTTATATGTTTTAATCTCCTAAATATGTTTTTGTTGTCTAGGAGACCTATCTTTATGGAAATCCCACAGTATAAGCCACATCATTTTTTATTATAAAATATGATCTAATGTACAGCAGGCTTTGAACCTTATCAGTTCTGCTGCATGATTTTAAACATGAGAAAAATTGTGTCTAAAAGTAAAATGGAAAGGCTGAGATGATACTCAATGAGTCACACAACCACAATTTAGCCTTAAGGCTTTGATTCCAAAGCACTGATTTCACTGTGTGGTGGGATTAAAGGTACTTACTGAGTTGTCCCTAATTATTCCTTAACCTCCATCAATGGCATAATTAAAAACCTCTTTACTGAATGTAGCTCATTATGCGTGATGGTGCAGTAGTTGTTCCATGTGTCTTAGCCCAATAATGCTCCATTCCATAAAAGCAATGTAATACAAATTAAAATATTAATCTTAGGAGGTATTTGGTCAGCACAGTTCTTAAGTTTGTATTGAGTCCCATGGAAATCTACCAGGTGAAATTCCAGACAAGTATCTCCTCTTTGATGAACTTATCAAAAATTGTGATTTTGTTACTTACCAAAACCAAAACAAAACAAAAAAATATATATATATACACACACACACACATAATTGTTTTCACTTTGTACATTAACAAATCTTGTCATCTACAATTTTTTGCCTGTTTGTTCATCATCTACCCCATCGTAGGAGCATTCTTGTTGTCTCTGTATTCTTAAGAGAGGTATTTCTCTTTAGAAACTCCATTGTCTGGTGGTGAAAGGTATCGTCCCCCATATTATGAAAGCCAAGTAGTCACCAGCCCAAGATCACTCATGATTAATGACACTCGGATCCAAGGAATGTTGGCTTTGCTTAGTGGGTTCTTGCACTGCTTGTGTAATTCACGTTGTGCGTCCTGGGGGAGGGGAATGCAAAGGATAGAAGAACATTTATGAAGACACAAATATATCTGTTCCTGTAGCACTGTTTCTATTTATGTAGATGGGTGTATATTCTCGGTGTCCATCTAATGTCTGATCTGCAGTGGTCAGTGATACATGGCTCTTCCATAAGCAGCCACATGTATTTGTTTTCATTTTGTGAGTATATAGCTTAATTTTTTAAAGTGTCTCAGGGTTGCAATGTCAGATATGTATCAAGTAATTTAAGTCATGTGTAAGGAATACATTTTCTAATACAGACTCAAGATGGGCTTGTACTTCAGTATGACAACACAGATATTTAAATTTTTTCTTCCTCCATACTCTCTAGGTGAACATTTCCTCTCATGGTTTTTAAATTTAAAATTTTCTTACAGCTCTTAAAAAGCATGATCAGTTTCTACAGAGGGCATCATCAGTATCAGTTCAGTCACTCAGTCAACTCTTTGCAACCCCCTGGACTGCAGCACACCAGGCTGCCCTGATCATCACTAACTCCTGGAACTTGCTGGGCACATAACCACTATTTATATTATGTGACCATGGACAGGGTGCATTTTCCATTTATTGATTTAAACAAACTGACCTGAGGTTGAAATTTGCTGATAATTTAAACATAGTACATGCCAAGTGGTAAGAGGATTGCAATTTTCTGATCAAAATATTTTTTATTAATATTTGGTTTTCACCCAATTTATTTAACAAGTGTTTATTGAGAGCTCATTTTGTGCAAAGTATTGCAGAAGTGTGGCCTAAAAAATGAATAAAACCTAAACCTTACCCTCAGGAGAGATTAAAGATTCATTGTGAAAATCAACAGACACACTAAAACATTCACAGAATTTAATAATGGCATGGAGATGGGGGCACAAGAGGAAATTGTTGTGTGAGTGAGAGGGGGGTTCTGCATCCATCATGCTCTATGTTATAGCATCATTTAGACTATGGAGTGTAATATATATGGAAAGTAATATGATATATATACACATACATGGGAAACGATGTGTAATACTGTAAGCTGGGTTTAGAAAAGGCAGAGGAACCAGAGATCAAATTGCCAACATCTGCTGGATCATCAAAAAAGCAAGAGAGTTCCAGAAAAACATCTACTTCTGCTTTATTGACTATGCCAAAGCCTTTGATTGTGTGGATCACAATAAACTGTGGAAAATTCTTAAAGAGATGGGAAGTCCAGACCACCTGACCTGCCTCCTGAGAAATCTGTATGCAGGTCAAGAAGCAACAGTTAGAACTGGACATGAAACAGCAGACTGGTTCCAAATGGGAAAGGAGCACGTCAAGGCTGTATATTGTCACCCTGCTTATTTAACTTATATGCAGAATATATCATGCGAAATGCCAGGCTAGATGAAGCACAAGCTGGAATCAAGATTGCTGGGAGAAATATCAATAACCTCAGATATGCAGATGACACCACCCTTATGGCAGAAAGTGAAGAAGAACTAAAGAACCTCCTGATGAAAGTGAAAGAGGAGAGTGAAAAAATTGGCTTAAAACTCAACATTCAGAAAACGAAGATCATGGCATCTGGTCCCATCACTTCATGGCAAATAGATGGAAAAACAGTGGAAACAGTGGCTGACTTTATTTTTGGGGCTCCCAAATCACTGCAGATGGTGACTACAGCCATGAAATTAAAAGACGCTTACTCCTTGGAAGAAAAGTTATGACAAACCTAGACAGCATATTAAAAAACAGAGACATTACTTTGTCAACAAAGGTTCGTCTAGTCAAAGCTTCAGTTTTTCCAAGTAGTTATGTATGGACGTGAGAGTTGGACCATAAAGAGAGCTGAGCACCAAAGAATTGATGCTTTTGAACTGTGGTGTTGGAGAAGATTCTTGAGAGTCCCTTGGAGATCCAACCAGTCCATCCCAAAGGAGATCCAACCAGTCCATCCTAAAGGAGATCAGTCCTGAATATTCATTGGAAGGACTGATGCTGAAGCTGAAACTCCAATACTTTGGCCACCTGATGCAAAGCACTGACTCATTTGAAAAGACCCTGCTGCTGGGGAAGATTGAAGGTGAGAGGAAAATGGGATGACAGAGGATGAGATGGTTGGATGGCATCACTGATTCAATGGACATGAGTCTGAGTAAACTCCGGGAGTTGGTGATGGACAGGGAGGCCTGGTGTGCTGCAGTCCATGGGAGAGCAAAGAGTTGGAGATGACTGAGCAACTGAACTGAATTTAGAATATGGGGTATAACATATATGAAATGTAATATGGTGTATGTACACATACATGGGAAACAATGTGTAATACTGTATGTATATTTCAGATAAAATTTTAAAAATTATTTTTTCATGATATTAATCCACTAATATGTAATAATCCCTGTCAGAATAATTTTATTAAGTAATTCCTGAAGACTAGAAGTCCTGTAGGAAGAAAAGAAGCCTCTCTGTGTATGCTGAGTATTTATGGAAGACATGAGATGACAGCCAGGGGTGGTTTGTGAGGAACAAACACAACAGTTCATCATGCTATCCTTTATGTTTCTGTGTCATTTGGAGCATTTTCCTAACAAAAGAATTTCAAGAAAACCTAACAAAGCCAAAAATATGTATTTTTGCTGGTAGACTTTCAGGGCAATGGTTCAGGACTGAGGGATTTATACTGTGACATAAATTTCCTCCCTAAAGAGGGCATTGTAAGTGAGCACTATAATTTTATGAATAGATTCATCTCATCATGCAACTTTTATTATACTTTTAATATGTATAATGTTATATTTTCTTTGGATGTCAGCATTATTACATGAATTTAAAAGTTTTGTGGTTTGAATCTTTAGAGTGAGCATTTCAGTTCGAATATTAATCTTTTTTTAATAAAAAGCTTCTTAGAAGCTTTTCCACAGCTGAAAATAATTAAATCCTCTCATAAAGCTGAAGTGCATGAATTCCTTGGTAGGACAAATAGTTATTCTGCAGATGACAACGTGGAGAGTCGTCGTCTTAATTCCAGGTGTTTCTGAGCCTTACTTTCATCAGGTTAAACTGCTAGTAATTTAGAGTCAAATTTGCATTGATAAAACGAGTGGTCCCTCCTTTGCAAACAAGTATATAATGAGCCCCTATTTCAAATTTATGTAAAGTTTTTGGCTACCAGGTAACTTTCAGGGTCATTGATATTAACACCAGCAAATTCCATCCTCCGTACCTTCATCCCTGGCACTGAGTCCTTGTCACCAGGTGGCTTCCTGTAGAGAGGTGAACAGAGTTCTCAGTATCCTTCAAGGATGTGTTAAAGGTCTTAAACAAAAGTGAGCTATTTTTTCATGGTGATATCAGGATGACCAAATAATGTAATTTATTTTTCTCATTAAGTACATTATCCTATGAATACTCCAGTTGAGTTTCCATCAGTTGATTTGAATCATTAAACATAAACTGTAAGAACAATGGTATCTTTATAGGTCATGCATTTAAATTTTTAATAATTTTTCAATGCTGCCCTCCAACTTCAAATATTAACCCTTAACATTCATAAACTGAGGATGGTCAGCATATTCTTTAGAAGGGAACCACTCACACCACCATTTAGATTAATTTTACTTATATAAAGTATTTTACCTAATCCAGTGCTTATTCATCAGCAATTATTCAGATGTCTCCAAATTTTTAGAAGCAATGCATTAATGACAAGTGTAATTATTTCAATTAAAAATTAAAACCAATTCTGACATTGGCTCTCTAGTCATTTTCTTGTCTCTAAAGTGGCTCCTAATTTCTTTCAAAAAAGTTCTTTGTGTGTATTTAATATATGTATACTGAGTGAGTGAAGTCGCTCAGTCATGTCCTACTGTTTTTGACCCCATGTACTATAGCCCACCAGCTCATCCATCCATGGCATTTTCCAGGCAAGAATACTGGAGTGGGTTGCCATTTCCTTCTCCAGGGGACCTTCCCAACCCAGGGATCGATCCTAGGTCTCCCACAATACAGGCAGGAGCTTTACTGTCTGAGCCAACAGGGAAGCCCACACCATCAATGACCAAAATGGCCAGAGCAATATTATTTTTACTTTGCTTTATTCTGGTTGAAATATAGATTGAGATATAGAATTTACATGACAGTAAATTTGGCACTTTTTCTTGTATTTTTCTTGCTTCTTATAGAGTATGCTCACATTTTGGAAGTTGATCTGCTCTCAGCTTCTTATATTATTCCTTTGAAGGCATGGGGCAGGGAGGGGATGTGACCATTTATAGTGTCACCATGAAAATTCTCCAGTTAAGCCATGGTGGACATGTGACATGGAGGACACTTTCAGCTATCTCCAATCCAGCTCTGCTTTGATTCAGTCCCTGAGCCCCTACCTGGCCAAATTAAAAGACCAATGAAGGAGGTCTGGCTGTGGGTGTGCCCAGGACTAAACTATTTTAATAAATATGTGAATGAATGAATGAATGGAAAAAGAAACTGACGTCCAGGAAAAGCAGATTTCAGAGCAAAGAAAATGATCAGGGATAAAGATGGTATGATGATATAGGGGTCAGTTCTCCAAAAAGACATAATCATTAATGTGTATGTGCATTTGAGAGACATCAAAATGCATGAGGCAAACACTGATCAGACTGCAAGAAGAAAGACAAAATGCGTATTCTTAGGTGGGGACCTCGATACCCCTGTGCCAGCAACTGGCAACTCTAGCAGGCAGAGTATTACTGAGGACATTACTGAATTCAGCACCACCATGAAGCAACTGTATCTAACCAACATTGTTAGAATACTTCACCCAACAAGAGCAGATGGCACATTCTCCCAAAGCTCACATGGAACATGTTCCAAAATAGACCAGATACTGGACTATAAAACAGAGCTTCAAAACTGAAAAGGATATAAACTATGCAAAGAATGTCCTCAGACCAACATGGAATTAAACTAGAAATCAATAACAAAAATATAGGTAGAAAAATACCAAAATAGTTGGAGATGAAAAAACACACTGGTAAATAGCACATAAGTCAACAAAGAAATCTCAAGAGAAATTTGAAATGTTCTGAATTAAGTGTAATTGAAAATACAGAGCATGAAAATATAGAGGATATAGCAAAAAGCAGAGCTTAGGAGGAAACTTATGGCACTGAGTACATATATTAGAAGATAAGACCTAAAATTCAATAATCTGAGTTTCTACTTTAGGAAAATGAAATAGAAGAGCAAGTTAAATACAATGCAAACAAAAGAAAACAAAGAAACTACAGCAGAAATAAATGGAATTGAAAACATCCTTATTCACTTATAACAGCTTTATAATTAACAGGAAATTGAAAGCAAATTAGATGTTCTTGAATGGGCAGTTACATAAACAAAGTGTGGTACCTCTATGCAATGGAATATTATCCAGTAATAAAATATTCTCCAGGAATAACATCAAACCTTGAGAAGAAACAGAAAAACCTTAAATCCACATTGCTAGTCAAAGAATCCAGGGTGAAAATCTGTATGTGGTAGGATTCCAAGTATATGACAATCTGGAAAGGCATAACCATGAAGATCAGTGGTTGTCAGGGGTCAGGGTAAGGAGGGATGAATAGACTGAGAGTGGGGAGAGCTTAGGGGAGTAAATCTATCCTCTATAAGGCAATGGCCACCCACTCCAGTACTCTTGCCTGGAAAATCCCACGGACAGAGGAGCCTGGTAGGCTGAGTCCATGGGGTCGCGAAGAGTCAGACATGACTGAGTGACTTCACTTTCACTTTTCACTTTCATGCATTGGAGAAGGAAATGGCAACCCACTCCAGTGTTCTTGCCAGGAGAATCCCAGGGATGGCGGAGCCTGGTGCACTGCCGTCTATGGTGTCGCACAGAGTCGGACACGACTGAAGTGACTTAGCAGTAGCATGATACCCTAAATTTGCATATATGGCATTTGTCAAGACTCCTACGACTCTACACTACAAAAAGTGAACCCTAGTTATTTATGGACTTTGGTCAATGAAAAGTATGTGTTGGTTCTTCAGTTTTAGCAAACACACTGCACTAATATAAGATGTCAGTAATCACAGAGAATTTGTCAGGGAAGGGGGAGATTTTATGTGAACTAATTTTATTTTCTGTATGATTTCTCTGCTTAAACTGCTCTAGAAAATAGTTTTTTTTTTTTTTAAAGAAAAAATGCTCATTGAATTCTACCCTTCAGTCAGTTCAGTCGCTCAGTTGTGTCTGACTCTGCATACCCATGAATTGCAGCATGCCAGGCCTCCCTGTCCATCACCAACTCCCAGAGTTTACCCAAACTCATGTCCACTGAGTCAGTGATGTCATCCAACTATCTCATCCTCTGTCATCCCCTTCTCCTCCTGCCCTCAATCTTTCCCAGCATCAGGGTCTTTTCCAATGAGTCAGCTCTTCACATCAGGTGGCCAAAGTATTGGAGTTTCAGCTTCAACATCAGTCCTTCCAATGAACACCCGGGACTGATCTCCTTTAGGATGGACTGACTGGATCTCCTTGCAGTCCAAGGGACTCTCAAGAGTCTTCTCCAACACCACAGTTCAAAAGCATCAATTCTTCGGTGCTTATCTTTCCTTATAGTCCAACTCACATCCACACATGACTACTGGAAAAACCATTGACTAGACAGACCTTTGTTGACAAAGTAATGTCTCTGCTTTTTAATATGCTGTCTAGGTTGGTCATAACTTTCTTTCCAAGGAGTAAGTGTTTTTTAATTTCATGGCTGCAATCACCATCTGCAGTGATTTTGGAGCCCAGAAAAATAAAGTCAGCCACTGTTTCCCCATCTATTTGCCATGAAGTGATGGGACCGGATGCCATGATATTAGTTTTCTGAATGTTGAGCTTTAAGCTTACTTTTTCACTCTCCTCTTTCACTTTCATCGACAGGCTCTTTAGTTCTTCGCTTTCTGCCATAATGGTGGTGTCATCTGCATATCTGAGGTTATTGCTATTTCTCCCAGCAATCTTGATTCCACCTTGTGCTTGCTCCAGCCCAGCGTTTCTCATGATGTACTCTGCTAATGGGTTCGTTTTGTGCTTTTTAAAGTATACATCAAAAAAGTTAATTTAAACATTTGAAAAAATGAATAATGACTGTATAAACTTTGGTCAATTGTTTATAACTCTTTTCTCAGTAATATAGTTACATTATTTCTTAATATTATCACAGGCTTTTTGGTGGAGTGGCAGGGGACAGGGATATGGAATTGTATATGGATATACAGAGTTTAAAATTGTTAGATATATAGAGCAAAAATTTTTCATGGACTGTAACCACAAGAGTAGGTTATAAGAAAAGATGTTGAGAATAACATGCATTGACATTAGCAAACCCACTAAGAATATACATTTAAAAAAATTTTTTTTTATTTTACAATATTGTATTGGTTTTGCCATACATCAACATACATCCACCATGGGTGTACATGTGTTCCCCATCCTGAACGCCCCCCCACCTCCCTCCCCATACCATCCCTCTGGGTCATCCCAGTGCACCAGCCCCAAGCTTCCTGTATCCTGCATCGAACCTGGACTGGCGATTCGTTTCTTATATGATATTATACATGTTTTAATGCCATTCTCCCAAATCATCCCCCCTCCCTCTCCCACAGAATATACACTTTTAAACTTTTAATCTTGGTATTTTTCTATTAGTCTGCATATTTTGGGGTGATTCCCAGGTAGCACTAGTGTTAAAGAACCTGCCTGCCAATGCAGGGGATGTGAGAAACACGAGTTCGATCCCTGGGTTGGGAAGGTCACCTGGAGGAGGGCATGGCAACCCACTCCAGTATTCTTGCCAGGGGAATCCTGATGGACAGAGGAGCCTGGAAGGCTACAGTCCATAGGGTCACAAAGAGCTGGACACGACTGCAGTGACTTAGCACGCATGCATTTGTAAGTGCCAGAGTTTTGGAAAGCTTGTTTCTAGATCTTCATAAAGTTTTCAGTCAGACTGCCCTTGGCACACAGCCTTGGTGTCTGCATTAGAATGTCATAAAATTTCTGTGCACAACCTCTACCAGCAGAGCCATCAGCTAATTGCCACTTCAATCAGCCACCTGTCCCCCGGAAGCTGAGCTGGCACAAATTTGCCACAAATGGATGCTGGCAAATAAAACATGAAATTGTCCAAAGAGGCACAACAAGCAGGAGACATGTCCCTAGACCCAAATCCTGTGGGTTTCATCAAAGCATAACATAGAATCATGAAATGGCAGTAAGTGTAAGATTAGCTCTGAAATCTAAGTACAATCCATTGTCTGTCAAGTCATCACATGATTTAAAAGGTAACTCATACTATTGTTAAATAAAGACCAACAAAGTAAAGTCAGCAGATTGAAACTCAAATAACAAATTTATAACAAAATTTCTTAGAAATGTATTTGTCTACATTTCATGGATAAATAAAATGCAATATGCATGGGATTGTGCGGGAAAAAAGAATCCATCCTATGAGCATTTAATATATACTCAGAATGTAGAATCTTATGGCCTTGATTCCAATGTGGTATTATAGCATCTCTGTTAATGCTGCCTGTAACAAACAACTTTGTTACCTTGTATGAAGTATTCAGAGGGTAGAATAAGGTTTATCCTGCTGGCAGGAAAAAACCCCTTAGGTTTCACAGCCACCTCTAATCACAACTCAGAATCTTAGTGTTATCCTGTAGGCACCATGGCTTGAATGGTCAATTCTCTTTCCTGCTCTCATCAGCTCAAACCTCAGCATTCCAAAAGAGGACTTCACAGAATGTAATGTCCTGAATGAGACAGTCTGCCGATATTTTTGTGTGTGCTAAATTGCTTTGATCATGTCCTACTCTTTGTGACCTCATGGACTATAGCCCACCAGGCTCCTCTCTCCACGGGATTCTTCAGGCTAGATTACTGAAGTGGGTTGCCATGCCCTCCTCCAGGGCTGCCTATGTTTTAGGGGCCTCTTAATGGCTTTGTAAAGGGTAAATCTGACTCTGAACTATCTTTGCCTGATGCGGTAAAAAAATCTTCAAATTTCCACCAGTGAAAGTCACAAGACTCAAAAGTCAATTATTTTGAATAGCTGGATTTTTCACTTGTATTTATTTCAATTAGTTTTATTTAAAATGTGCCAAATATAATGTTTCTCACAGTAAAATGGACAACGAGTAACATTCTTTTAATTTAATTTTGACAAGTAAGCATTAGAACTTCTGAGTTTTCCCCCTCAGGAACCGGAGAATTATGGGACCCTTTGTGCAGTGTAACCTTACATAGAGCCCCCACGGGCTTCCCAGGGGCCTCAGTGATAAAGAATTCACCTGCCATGCAGGAGGGGTAGGAGACGTGGGTTTAATCTTTGGGTCAGAAAGATCCCTGGAGGAGGGCATGGCAACCCACTACAGTATTCTTGCCTGGAGAATCCCATGGAGAGAGGAACTTGGTGGGCTATAGTCCATGGGGTCCCAAAGAGTTGAGCACGACTGAAGCAACTGAGCACCCATGCACACTGCACAGTATCTCTCATACGCTGCATATTCTTTAGCTGCTTTATGTAGAAATGGGACTAAAAGCACCTATGTGACTGGATGTCAAGAGACTTAAAAATTCAATTTCTTAATGCCTTACTCTTCTTAGTTGAAAGATGTATATTGGGAATCAGTTTAAATGAAGTCTTTCTAGAATAGCATCATATGAAAAAACAAACAAAAAAAAAGAGCTTCCCTGCTATTAAAGAATATTAATAGACGGCTTATTATTTTAACCAGTCACTGTTCTGAATGGCATTACCTTTAATGCCTCTTTAGCCCTCAAACCCTCCCTCTGAGGTAGACATTAACTCTGTCCCATTTTAAAGACTTCCCTGGTGGCTTAGATGGTAAAGTGTCTGCCTACAATGTGGGAGACCTGGGTTTGATCCCTGGGTCAGGAAGGTCCTCTGGAGGAGAGCACGGCAACCCACACCAATGTTCTCGCCTGGAAAAATCCCATGGATTGAGGAGCCTGGTAGGCTACAGTCCATGGGGTCACAAAGAGTCAGACATGACTGAGTGGCTTCCCTTTCTTTCACTTTCATTTTAAAGAACACATGAGGGACGAAGAGAAAAGATGGGCCTGAAGCCACTGTGCTGCTTGGAGGCAGGCCCACAGACTCCATGTCCTCACCTGGATGCTGGCGGGACATCCGAGATAAGGACAGTATCCTTCTCGACAGTTCACCATTCTGCTGGGTCTCCTTTTGTACTAGTCTGAGCATCGTGGCTTTCCAGATAGGGTCATGCCATGGATTCTGAAAGATCAATGCATTTCAGAGAATCTGATGCCCCATGGCAATGTAGTCCCTGGGGAGAGAGATGCCCAGAGCTGGCCTGCACAGTCATGCAGTTGGCAGGGCAAAAGTGAGAAGTGACCACATTGGGCACAGGGGATACACCCTTGTCCGAGGTCCAGGCTTCCTGTGTACACAGAGGACAAAGCAAACCTCCTTTTAGTCCATCCAAAGCAGCACTAGCTGAGAGACTCAGTTTCACCAGTTAGAGGAGATGAAGAACCAAGTGGACTCAGCTGGAAGCAGGGCCAGTGATTGCAGATGGTGTAGACAGCACAATCCTGGCGCTCCTGAGGCAGTTTCACAGGCAAAGAATTTACCACAGGAGCAGTGGGAATGTGTCTGCAAGGGCAACATTTACTATTTTGGTGCATGAGCACAAAGCACATCAACTTCAGGAACTGTCTCTGCTAACAAAGCAGAGTCCAGAAATGGGGTGATTATCTGTACAATCAAGCTGAAAAAGTATACCTTCGACTCACAGATGGGGGTATTTTAAGCCCCCTTTTTTGCTTTAGTAGTATGTTCAATTGCTTTGCTAACTTATTTCACCTCTCTGCAGAGAAAGCATTAAGAAGTTATTTGCTTACGTGCGTGTGTGTGTATGTGTGTGTGCGTGCACACACACATGTGCACATCACAGCTTCTTTATTCTTTCATCCCTTAAGTTGCTTCCATATCTTGGCTATTGTGAATAATGTTGCAGTGAACACTGGGGTGCATGTCTCCTTTCGAATTAGTGTTTTGGGTTTATAAAAAATATATCTCTTAGGAAATGGAAGGAATACTGATGGATGTGCATTTCTTGCTACCAGAGGTGTTTAAACAGTGACTATAAGAGCTCCAGCAAAGAGAAGTAAACATCTGCTTGAAGGGGCAGAAAACTGCTTCTCTTTTCAAACTTTATATTTGCAGGTATTTCTTTGTCCTCTCCATTAGTAAGCAGAACACAGTGTATTTTGAGAGAATGCTGTTTATGGATAAAATATTAAAATAACTACTTTTCCCCCTGTATAAATGAAAAGTTATTCATGCCTTTTTAATTGCACACAACTACTAAGAATTTATGCAACATTGCTGTTTATTGTTGAAGATAAATTTTTCAGTTAGAATGCCTTCTTTATGATCACTTTTCT
Source organism: Bos indicus (assembly GCF_029378745.1). Classification (NCBI taxonomy): domain Eukaryota; kingdom Metazoa; phylum Chordata; class Mammalia; order Artiodactyla; family Bovidae; genus Bos; species Bos indicus. Next base: position 44,180,782 of record NC_091772.1, on the reverse strand, counting down.
TCTTGGCCAGATCCCAGATTTGTTAGATGATCCCCTTTCCTGTTTATAATACTAATTGCCAGCCACTAAGATCCTGGCTGTGGTGAGGTAAATTACTGTTCAACTACTCATCCATTTCCCCTGTGAAGTATAATATTTACTATTTTCATTATGCAGGTAGAAATTTACCTTTAAGGCTATAATCATTCATTTGCTTTGATCCACTTCTTAATAGGCATTGATAGCCTCATTCTTTTTCCCCCAAAATGTATTGTATCTATTTAGAACTACTACTCAATATCTCCCAGAATCTCAGTTCTACAGTTTCTCTCTTATTCTGCAAAAGATCAACTCTTTCTTTCCTGTATGATGATTTCAATCCAGCAATTAATTTCATACCATTGTTTTCTTTGCTTACATATGCCCACAGTTGTATAAAATTAAGAAATAGGAAAGAGAATTTCCTACAAAACTGTTAAGCTAAAATAAGAAGTAACAATCTAGTCCTTACCCAGAAATCAGCAACGAAAGGGTCACACTTCTTCCTTGTCACAACCTCGGAGACTGGAGAGTACTCCTCCCAGGTAATTGCATGTCTCCGATCAAGTCTTCCCTTTAAACTGATGCTTTATAGATGACTACCAAACTCTTCCCCGGACATCACAAATCTAAATTAACCTGAAACATAACACAGGTTTCAGGAGTTATATCATGACTGTGGAAGAGAATTTGAAAGTACCTCTATTTCAGGAAGCCTTATCTTAATTATTTTTCTTATCAGTGTAAGCATAACATTTTCAAACAATGACCAAGAAGCCTAAAACTTAAACATATACCAGACAGCTGCTTCTATCCATCTATTTCCCCCCACAAAATTCTAGACACCCCCCCACATCGTGCCCCCGCCCCAGGTCAGAAAGATTTCTCTAACTAGGGTTTTGCTCTCCTATAATGCCATTTACTAATTCTACCACGATAAATCTACCGTAAAATCATCAGAATTGCACTGTTACAGTGAAATACTCTGTTACATACACTGGCTAAACTCGTGGGTTAGAAAATGAAAATGATGCAGTTCACCATTTGGCTCCTTGGTGGCATACAAAATGTGCAAATATCTGTAACCCCCAAAGCAAAACAAGACAAAAAAGAAAATAATTGCAGGTGCAGGTTTATTAACTTCTGCAGGGAAGGTCATGGTAATGCTGCTACAGTGAATGGAAGTAATACAGGCAATTATCCCATCCTATCAGGAGAAGGAAAAAATGTTAAGCAAGTTGTCTAACTGAATGGACTGGTTAGATGACTAAGTAATTATTATTGCTGTGTTTAGATAGACCCAAAGGTATAGTTAGGAATTCCTAACATTCCATTTAGACTGAAGAGACTGAATAATGCTTTTTCCCTTTCCAGCCATTAATGCATTGAAAGCCAAGTAAAATACTAAACTGAAAATTCTCTTTAATCCACGACCTGTACACTGTGTGATTCAAATGAAATGACCTCTTTGCAGACCTGGTCTATAATTTAAAATAAAGGCAGTGAGATGCCCATTCTGTTCCGTGTCTTTTAGCTGGATAGCGGTAGGCCCAGGGAGGGGACCCAGTGGCGTACTCTAGAGAACCAAGAGGAATGACGGCCCATTAACAACCATTGTCTGTTGGAACTTCCCTGCCTGCCAATGCAGGAGACCCAGGTTCGATCCCTGGGTCAGGAAGACCCCCTGGAAGAGGGCATGGCAATCCACTCCAGTATTCTTGCCTGAGAAATCCAATGGACAGAGGAGCCTGGCAGGCTACAGTCCATGGAGTTGCAAAAGTGTAGGACACAACTTAGTGACTAAACAACAATAATAATTGTGTGTCCATGTGTGAGTTTTCTTATTTGGTAGACAATTGAGATAATATTTAAATATTTTTATCTAAAATTGTTAAATACTTTCATTTTGGAAACAGTGAGGGAGTAGGTAACTTTTCTTTATGATTCCATTAGAGTCTTGTAATTCAAGGAAATTTGTGAAAACAATCATCCTGTAATCTTCAGAAGTCTCAAGTTCATGAAAGAGAAGGGCAGTTTGAGAACTCTTTCAGATGGAAGGAAGCTAAAGAGACAGGGAAGTTTAATACAGCACATCATCTGAGTAGGATCTTCTGGTTTCCCAGGGGATATTGGAACTGTTGGCAAAACTGGATGGGTCTCTAAAAAATTAGATGGTGATAATGTGTAATGTGAGTTTCCTGATTTTGACGTATTTGGGTTATGAAGGAGAATGTCCTTCTTTGTAAGAAACACTGAAGTATTTTGGCAGGATGTGACATCATGTTGGCAACTTATCTCCAAATAGTTCAGGGGGGGAAAAAAGGTTCTCTGCTGTAGTCTTGCAAATACACTTATATTTATTTCCAAGTTACAAATTATTGAGACAAAAAGAAGGTAAAATACAGTTATTTTATTGGAAAAAAAACCAAAAAGATTTGCAAAAACAGTGGAAACTTGTGTTTATCTAAAATTTTAATTTTAAAGGGGAAGGTGATTTATTTCATTCCCAGGCAATGAACACAAAATTATATATATATTATTCCATACCTTTATTTTGACTTTGTATATTTTAAAGTCTTATGCACTAGGTCAGAGCTGTCTGATAAAGGAAAGGCATTTATTAGATATTTGTTCCATGTTGAATGATGATAAAAAGATTATTCTGCTAGAATTTAACAGAAATCTTGATGTAATATCTGTGTAACTCTTTTTCCTTAAAAACATCTTGTGTGAAATCTTTAACATGCAAAGTTCAGATTAAACCTTGGGAGAGAGATACCAAAAAGAATATTAATATACTTAGAAGTATTGTGAGCATCAGAGGAATGCTATAGTCTGTCCTAGATAAAAGGAAAATTATGCTTGAAATAGGTGATTCAGATTATAGTAAGTAAGCAATTTTCTATAGCTTGAGGTAAACATGATAAAACCTTTCATGACAAATATTTGTTTTCCTTCTCATCTACCACCAAATGCTAATTCACAGTCACTATTAGACAACAAAAATTATTTGATGAAGATGTTGTCTGGCCCCTCAGAAATGTGTTACCCAATTCTCTAAAGCTATTAGTGCTTTGAGAGAATACATTCCTTGACTCTTTTCCAGCTTCTCCTCCCTTGTTCATGTATTTACGTCACGTTTGTCATGCTTTGAATTGCTTTGAAGCTATTTAGATGTTTTAGTCGCTAATAAATTTGCTTTCCTGAACATTTGCGCCTTCACTGTGGCAGACACAAGTCTTCTGAGGATAATTTAAAATGTGGTGTTACTTACTGATTATTCCAATGGTCATTTGCACTCACAAATCTATGATAATTCTTTATGCACAGAATCCTTCTGTATTTTACTTACAAGGTTTCTTAAAAATATATATTTATTTTCAGAACAAAACACTCGGAGAAGAAAGAAAGGACACCCAAAGAGCAGATGCTTTGAGTGAGTCCAGAGATCCAATAGGAATCTGAAGCCATCCTCTCTATGTTTGCCTCACTCCCCTCTGCAGCTGGCTTCGTCTGTCTCCTGTTCACATGGTGACCCCAAGGCTGCCCAAAGTTTCCGACATGGTAAGGATACGGTCTTGGGGAAGAAACTGCATGGGTCTCTTAGTCTCAGTACTAAAGTCCTTGAGAATGAGCTGTGATTAGCCAAACCTAAGTCAGTTCATTGCAGCCAAAATACAAGACCATTGCAGGTGCTGGGAGTCACCCAAGTGACCACATGGGTTTGCAGAATGGTCAGTTCTCAGTAAGAAGACAGGAGGAGGGAAGTGGGCAAATAAACCAGCAGTTGATCATTATAATTATGCTGGTAAACAACAAAAATGATCATGGAAACACGTCTGATTGATTAACATACCAATTTAATAGCATTCCCAAACCTCTATTTGTGTTAGAACTAGATTCCTATGGGGACATCTCCAGTTCCACTTTGCTCCAAAGCCAAAGTTAATTTCAGTGTTTATTTGATTCTATATATGGTACCACCTCCAAAAATCTTTAAGAGATCAAATGTTGAATTTGGTGACCCAGAAATTCATACGATGAAGCAGAATCAATTTTGTTTTTCCATTCCTGTCCATCCCAACAGAAAACAATATCTCAACATCTGGATCAAACTTTTCTATGTGTATTTATATATACACACACATATATATGTATATTAGGATAAGGAAGAAAGATAATCATGTACTGGGAGACTTAGAAAATAATAAATGTCGTACCTGGTCTGGGTTTGACAGGCAGGGTGAGAGATCTTAGTTTCTTATAATTCTAGCATGTACCCTCCTAACAGTCTTTGTAATTCATTCCGGAGTTCAGCTGCCCCCTCATGAAGGAAGCCTGGCATTATTTCTAAAAGAACCTTGCACAAGGATGACTCGCTCAATTACAGGCAATGTTTTTGAAGTGCATACGGTGTTTTCCACAAGAAAATATCTTTGGACTGTTTATTAGGAACTGCTCTTCTCCACTGTGTTAGAAAGCACGTTCAGAGCAGAGGAGGTCTCATGAGATAGCACCTGAGCAGGTGTAGCATCGGTACTAACAGTTCTATGATGTTTCTGTCGTTACTGTTTCTTTTTATATCGGGGTATAATTGCTTTACAATGTAGTGTTAGTTTCTGCTCTACAATGAAGTGAATAACTTATATGTATACATATATCCCTTCCCTCTTAGACCTCCCTTCCCACCCGCTCCCACCCATCTAGGTCATCACAGAGCACTGAGCTGAGCTCCCTGTGCTATACAGCAGCTTCCACTAGCTATCTCTCTTCACATGGTAGTGTATATATGTCAGTCCTAATCTCCCGGTTCATCCCATGCCTTTTCTGGGTGTGCACACCATCACGAATGGATACCGCTTTTGGCATCCACGCTTCAATGCACTCTCCTCCTCAGCTCTGAGATCCTACTAAATCTGCCGCCAATTCCCTTTGCTTTTTTTATATACTCAGTGAAGTCAGGAGGTAAGGTGATAACAAGATAACAAAATAAATCAGAAAAAAGAACGTCTCTAAAATAATGTTACTGATTTTTGCTAAAACTTTCTGGAACTAAGGGGACTCTGGTCAAATTCTAAATTCTGTGATTACATTTTTGTATGCTCTATATTCCACTTTTATGTGGCCCTCATTTTATTTCATATATATATGTATATATAGAGAGTCAAATGGGAACACTTATTTATTTATATTTGACTGCATCCAGTCTTGGAAAAGGAGATGGCACCCCACTCCAGTACTCTTGCCTGGAAAATCCCATGGATGGAGGAGCCTGGTGGGCTGCAGTTCATGGGGTCGCAAAGAGTGGGACACCACTGAGCGACTTCACTCTCACTTTTCACTTTCATGCATTGGAGAAGGAAATGGCAACCCACTCCAGTGTTCTTGCCTGGGGAATCCCAAGGACGGGGGAGCCTAGTGGGCTGCCGTCTATGGGGTTGCACAGAGTCGGACACGACTGAAATGACTTAGCAGCAGCAGCAGCATCCAGTTTTAGTTTTGGCACTCAGACTCTGTAGTTGTGTCACATGGGCTTAGTTGCCCCGAGGCATATGGGATCTTAGTTCCCAGACCAGGGATGGAGCCTGTGTTCCCTATACTGGAAGGTAGATTCTTAACCATTGGACCATTAGGGAAGTCTTGGGAACAATTTAAAATGAGATTGTCAACAGTCAAATTAATCAGTGTCATGGGTGCATTGGGACTTCCAAGAGATTTCCAAACAGCTGAGTAGACTCCAGATCCATGGTAAAATTAAATGAGAAGTGTGTGGGGAAATGTGGATTGGAGATCCGATGGTGACAAGCTCCAGGAGCTTCTTGCTGTCCACAGAGGCTGGAGGATGGTGCCACTGACCTCCAAGACGTGGGAGGCGAGGGCAGCTTGAGTGTAGGAAGGGGGTCAGGGCTTAGCCTCTAGAGTCAGACAGCTTGCCCCAACCCCAGAGATGAAAGAATCCACCTGGAGAACTGGGCAAACTGCGCAGCCTCCCCACCTCTAAAGTGCACACAACAGTAGCCCTGACGTCTCTGAGTCATTTCGAAGATACAGGGAAGTAGTGCTTCGGTCTCACAGTGTCAGACACGTAATGCACATGAAATAAATGTTCACCACCAAAATTATTCTGAAAGTCCCATTCTCATCTCCTTGGCTAGCTGGGTCAGAGTTCCTCAGAGACAGGCCAGAAGCAGAGCACCATCAGGCTAACACACCCAGCAAAATAGGGTGCTTGTTCCTGTGAAACCATCTTCCCATGTCAGAGCAGCCCAGGAGTCAACTTCCCCACACGAGTTAAGGGAGTTCCCCGGATTCTCCACCCCAAGAGCCACTGTTGACTTGGTGGTGGTGGTGGTGGTTTAGCTGCCATGTTGTGTCTGACTCTTGCGATCCCATGGACTGTAGTCCGCCAAGCTCCTCTGTCCATGGGGATTCACTAGGCAAGAATACTGGAGTGGGTTGCCATGCCCTCCTCTTCCCAACCCAGGGATCGAACCCAGGTCTCCTGCATTGCAGGCAGATTCTTCACCATCTGAGCCACCAGGGAAGCCATCGTGGAAGGTAGATCATGCTAAAATAATTAAAGGTCAGAAGTCGGAAGTTTCTTGGTTCTAAGACTTAAAAAAGCATCTGCTTCTCCTCCCTTTGCCCTTCCACAGCCTTTCTGAGATTACCTTAACCAAAAGGACTGGGGTCTTGGGTGGAAGATGATCTGTCCCTCAACGCAGGGTAATCCCAATATGTGTCGGACGCGCTCCGGCTTTGTCAAGTGCAGAATAAATCCGTTTTCTCAGTAAGGCCTGACGTGGAGGCCCAGGGGAAGGAGGGAGCTAAGGAAGGGGTATGAACTTGCCTCTTGTTTGGTGATGTGCAACCTTGGCTTGGAAGGCAGACATCCCAGGACTGTGCAGTAAATTCAAGTTCTGTAGGCGCCCAGGGCTCCAGGCCATCTTGAATTCCTACATTTGAAATGCGTGCTGCATGTCTCAAAGGTGAAGTGATCCATTCATCTCTTGATCCAGATATTTCTGTTCCCTGAAGCCCTGCCACCTGCAGAGAGAAAAACGGCTCACCAAATCCTCCTCGGAGCCCCATGCACGCTATTTTAGGCACATTTCTGAAGACTTATAATTGAATGTGACCCATCCTTGTGCAGCTGGGCTGCAGTGCATAGCTGAGGAAGTCTGAGCTCTTTTGAAATACAGTGAATGTACACAATATATACACAGGCGGGTGTCTCCCAGTTAAAATAAGCAAATTCTTATCAGTCAGCATCTGTTTCCTGGTTTTTGTTTTTTTTTTTCTTTTTTCCCCAAAAGCCTGTTTACCAGATTTTCCATTGAGAGACTTCCCCGTGGAGTATAGTTCACTTCGTTTTTGCTCATTCATAAAATTATATACATATATATATATACGTACATACATACATATATATATATATATATATACACACACACATATCTCCCAGCTGCAACTATTTTAGGCACATTTCTGAAGACTTATAATTGAATGCGACCCATCTGTGTGAAGCGGGACTCCAAGGCATAGCTGAGGCGGTCTGGGCTCTTTTGAAATACAGTGAATGTACACAATATGTATTTGTTGGCATGAGTACCTGATTCACTGGTGAAGAAATCTGTCAATAATGTCTTCTCTACACCCATTCAAACATGAAGAGGATTGTTTTTTTAATATGCAAATGTCTGGAAAAGACTATTTAGTCGTCTTTTTTCTCCCTCCAGAAATTGCCAGTGCAAGGAAAATAATCTAGACAAAGTAAACTCATCACTTTCATAAGGCCCAGAATCAAATGGCTATTGCCAAGCGTTTCCATGGCAACTGCCTTCCTAAGCAAACTTCTTGGCAAAATATACAGCTGTTACTTTATCTCGTTGCTAAGTTCCCTTGACAAAACCACACCATAATAACCACTCACATATATGTGGCTAAAGGGGGTAATGCTCCCACGGGACCCACATAACTTATCTTCTAAATGATAATTTAGGAATCCGACCTGCCATGGTCAGCACCATATGGGATTCTTTTTACTTGTCTGTCTTGAAACTCTGCCATATTAGGAAAAATCCACACAAATCTTTAGTATATATTACTGTTAGTTGTGTGAATACAAATTTTTCTTTTTTTTCATCATCTAACATGAAAAAGTATGTTACATTTCCAAATCTTCATTACATGAGACGATAAAATGATGTGTTCCAACATTTTATATCTGCACAGTAAATACGTTTTCTGTCACCATTTATTCTCATTTTTTAAGTGTAAGCCTGACTGGACGGGTCTTCAGATACCAATTATTCTGCCTGTCTCTAGAGACAGGAACCAGTAAGAAAATTGAACTCATTTTATCAAACTGCCAAGAGAGGGGACAGAATACCTTTTACGTGTCCAACCATAACATATTTTAGCACCAGTGCCAGCTGTAAATAAGCCAGAAGAATAATAGGCAAAAGCCCTAAAGGAAAATCATGTTGCCAATTGAAAATGTGCAATGAGGGTCCCTGCCCTCACCAGCAAGGGGTCCAGGATGGTGGGGGAGCTTGTCACACGTCATGTAGAAAGAGAAGGTCAGTGAAGGACGTCCTCATGACAGTAGAGCTCCAGGCAGTGACGCCGTCAGCCTGCTACATTTCTCCATTCCTTTTTTAAAAAACAAAAACAAAAAACTTTCCTTTTCCAGACTAATTTCACTCTATTTGGTGAGAAAACTGACTATCAGTGATCCTGAAGATTATGTTATTAGCTTTCAGAAAGATTCAGTTTGGGCAGTGTTGGAACATCATGTATCATTTGCAAATGAGAGCCAAAAAATAGTTTATCCCTGACAGTTTTTTCATAGATGTAAAATGCAAGGAAGATCCTGGTTGTAATTTCTTATCCAGGTCAAAGGTGGGCATCGAAGCCACTTCTTTCAGTCTGGAAGTGGACAGAGTGGCATTTCTAACTCTGGTCTCTCTCTGGATCCACAAGGCACCTCTATGCGTAAATTAAAAGGGATCCTATTAACTTCACCTTTCTGGAAAAACACACAGAGATTAGCTTTGTCATCATCTCACATGGACTAGAGTGACATCATGGTTTATATGGAGGACAAACTGACCTTCACAATCATATTTGTATCAGTGTTTTTTCAGATTCTTATTATTTATTTTTTAGGAAAACACATAACTTTCTTTTTAGTTTTTATTTTACATTGGAGTATAGTTAATTAACAACGTTGCATTAGCTTCAGGTGTACAGCAAAGTAATTCAGTTATTCAGAATTCTTTTTCAAATTACCTTCCCATTTAGTTTATTACAGAGTATTGAGCAGAGTTCCCTGTGCTGTACACTAGGTCCTTGTTGGTTATCCATTTAAAATACAGCAAGTGTGTACATGTCAATACAACATTTATATAATTTATGTAATATTTATACAAAGATAACACATTATATAAACACTATCGTAATCTCATGCACTTCAGTGACATGGGAGCCTTGACAGAAGGAAGCCCTCATCTTAATGGGGTCAGGACCCTAGTAAGAAGTGGAGAACACACCAAAGAAAGGTCAGGAGGGAAAAGATTTTTAGTGTAGAGTCAATTTTATTCATAAAGATCTTTCCACATGTACAGAGCAAACACTTAATGAATTCGCAGGGAAAAATTAAACCTACATACAGTGAAATTAGCAGTTTCCTAAGAAGACCAAAAATATAAATCTGTACAGCCAGGCCAGCTTTGCTGCTGGAGAGATGTCTGACCAGTGGGCAGAGCCTCAGACATGCCTGTAGGACTGGACAGGCCAAGCCAGCTGCCCACCTGCCTTGAGGCAGCCACAGTTCATAGTAATAATACCATGTGTACATATAACATATCCCCCATATGATAAATACACATCGTAAATATGTGATACATATACGTATTCTGAATATGTATGTAGGCTTACACACAACTCATGCACTAACTTGCATATAAGGTGATTTATCTATGCCTTATGGTCTTGCCTGCTGGCTCAGATGGTAAAGAATCTGCCTGCAATGCAGGAGACCTGGAAATGATCCCTGCATTGGGAAGATCCCCTAGAGGTGGGCATGGTAACCCACTCCAGTATTCTTGCCTGGAGAATCCCCATGGACAGTGGAGCTTGGCTGGCTACAGTCCATTGGGTTGCAAAGAATCAGACATGACTAAGCACATCTATGCCTTATACTGGTGGCTCAAATGGTAAAGAATCCACCTGCAATGCAGGAGGCCCAGGGTTTGATCCTGGGGTTGGGAAGATCCTCTAGAGAAGGAAATGGCAACCCGCTCCAGTACTGTTGCCTAGAGAGCTTCATGGACAGAGGATCCTAGTGGGATGCAGTCCATGGGGTCACAAAGACTCGGACACAACTGAGTGACTAACACTTTCACTATTCATATACAGCTAGAAACCTAGCAAATATGTTTTGTTTTCCCACTCACCAGAAGAAACAGCTTTTATTGATGAGTTGTCTCCAGAACCAAAGGACTGTCTGCCTACTTTCAGTCACTTCCCAGCCCTGTGGGACTTGACGCTTTTCCACCAGGGAAGGGATTTGAAGTGTCCCTTGGTTTTCCAAAGCAATCTTCTGTTCCCTGTGTAGCCTAGCTTAGCAGTTCAGCAGCAGTGCTGTTGTTTTCCAGCACTGTCTGCTGCAGTTGCTTAGGAACAATCAGGTGAAGGGGTGTGTGAGAATATATGTATATATATATATATGTGTGTGTGTGTGTGTGTTTATATGTAATTCTCATGGCTTCATCAGTTACAGAAGTCTTTGTTCTGCTGAAATAACAAATAATCCACAACACATTAGTTTCCCTGGTAGCTCAGATGGTAAAATGTCTGCCTGCAATGCGGGAGACCCAGGTTCGATTCCTGGGTCGGGAAGATCCCCTGGAGAAGGAAATGGCAATCCACTCCAGCACTCCTGCCTGGAAAATCCCATGGACAGAGGAGCCTGATAGGTTACAGTCCATGGGGTCTCAAAGAGTTGGACACAACTGAGCGACTTCACTTTCACTTTCATTAGTGGATTAAAATGGTGAAGGCTTTTTTTTTTTTCTTTTTCACCCAAAGTCCCAAAGACCGAAATTTGTTTATGACAAAATCTGAGCCTCACCTCTGACCCATTTACTTTTCTCTATCCTCTACGTGAAAATAGATGTCCAAGTCTGCCTGAGTCTAAACCCTTGCTTTCCTCAACTCTAGTGACTTCTTTCTCTGCCTCCACCACTGCCGTGTCATATTCTAACCTGATTTCCGTATCGCCTCCCTGATAGTAATGCCAGCTCCCATCTTCCCACAGCGCTTCCTGAAATTCACTGTCACAGCACAGTCGACTCCCAAAGTCCTCATAGTAAACTGAATATTTGGGTCTGGATTTGTGGAAAGAACATGGATGAGAATAAAGATCACCAGTTTTAATAATTGTATAATACTTAACACAGCATCTTATAAATAGGTCATCATTAAATGCTTTGACAGCTAATAACATCAATAAAAGCTTGTGGTTCTCTTAATCAGTTTTAAGCACTGATGTTTTATTGATTCAGAGAAACTTCATGCAAAACCTCCATTCAGGGCCACAGTCCTCAAGAGGTAGACATTTACAACCTCAGAATTAGACCCCTGAGAGAAATATGCCAAGAACTAATAATCGAAATGTTACACAGTCAGCCAACTGTGATCTTTTTCAGACAGTAGAACCATGAACTATGTTTTCTATTTCAGAACATAAAGATTTTTTTCACTGTTTTATAGAAAATACTTCTGTTCACTACAAAGCACGTTGGGAGGAAATTTATGTTTGAAAAATACCTCACATTCTTTGTATTTTAAAGCACATCTAAATTCTCATTTAAGGCATTGGAAATGAACAATGTAATAAAAAATAATAAATTCAGACTCAGCCTACTGTTCCTTTTTTCCTGAGGGAAATTTAAAGAACGTAAAAAGGATCATGGACAACCATACATGCTCTTATACTATTAATCAGATTAGTTAAAGATAAAATTAATGAGATTTTTAATGTTATAGATATAGTCATGTATGATTTGAACACTTTTTAAACATGGTGAGTGCAGGAAATCATTTAGATGTGGCTGTTAATGGTTACAGAGAAGAAGGTTTCTCAAGGCAGCATAGAAAATGAGATGGAGAGTTGGAATAAATTGAGAAATTTATTGACAATCTAGTTTCTAAAAATAATTTAGTGTTAAATGTAATGATACTTTTACAGGAAAATACATTTTCTATATTTATCTTCCTATCTGTCTATCATCAATCTATTGAGACTTGCATACAGAATAACCAAACCCTTGGCAACCCGCCTCATAGGTACACAGCCAAGGACATTCAAGCATTTCTTTTCCTCCCTGATTCCCAAGTCACACTCTTCACTATTTATATTTTGTAAACCTTTTATTTTTGCATTGGAGTACTGCCAATTAATGAAGACTGTTGTGATGGTGAACAGTGAAGGGATTCAACTATACATATACATGTATCCATTCTCCCCCAAACTCTTCTGCCATCCAGCACATAGCACTGAGCAGAGTTACCTGTGCTGTATAGTAGGTCCTTGTTGATTATCCATTTTAAATATAGCCGTCTGTACATCCATCCCTAACTCCCTAACTATCCCTCCGCCCCATCCCTTCCCACCCCCCAGCAACCATAAACTCGGTTCTCTAAGTCTCTGAGTCTGTTTCGGTTTTGTAAGTAAGCTCATTTCTACCACTTTTGTTTAGCTTCCACATCTTCACTATTTAGAAGTAGGAAAATGGATACCTGGATCCATCAGCAGTTCCTCCCACCCCCATCCCCTCCCCCGCCACTATTGTGTGAAGCTAGTCTGCCCTCTCCTCTCCATCCTGTCATATATAAGCTTATATTCAACTTTGTGCTTTGAGGATAGGGAATACCTTGAATGTATGTTAAAATGACTTCTAGACAGATGTTTAAATGTGATTTAGTCTTTATTATATTTGTTCCTACTGTTTTTCTTTTATTTCTTTGAACTTAATTCTCATGGCATATATTTGAAATAGATGGCCAGTTTATTCAGGTTTGGCAATGAGGGTGCATAGAGAATATCATTAGATCAGATCAGTCAGATCAGTCACTCAGTCGTGTCCGACTCTGCGACCCCATGAATCCCAGCATGCCAGGCCTCCCTGTCCATCACCAACTCCCGGAGTTCACTCATATTCACGTCCATCGAGTCAGTGATGCCTTCCAGCCATCTCATCCTCTGTCGTCCCCTTCTCCTCCTGCCCCCAATCCCTCCCAGCATCAGAGTCTTTTCCAATGAGTCAACTCTTCGCATGAGGTGGCCAAAGTACTGGAGTTTCAGCCTCAGCATCATTCCTTCCAAAGAAATCCCAGGGCTGATCTCCTTCAGAATGGACTGGTTGGATCTCCTTGCAGTCCAAGGGACTCTCAAGAGTCTCCTCCAACACCACAGTTCAAAAGCATCAATTCTTCGGCGCTCAGCCTTCTTCACAATCCAACTCTCACATCCATACATGACCACAGGAAAAACCATAGAGAGTATCATAGTCATGTCCTAAGTCGCCTTAGTCGTGTCTGACTCTTTGCGGCCCCATGGACTGTACCCCACCAGGCTCCTCTGTCCATGGGATTCTCTAGGCAAGAATACTAGAGTGGGTTACCGTGCCCTCCTCCAGGGGATCTGCCCAAGACAGGGATCGAACCCAGGTTTCTTATAAAGTCTCCTGCATTGGCAGGCATGTTCTTTACCTCTAGCACCACCTGGGAAGCCCAAGTTTAAAAAATCAGCAATAGATTTATATTAGCAAGAGGTTCCTCCATGTGCAAGTAGAAAAGAGGCAAAAGGTCCAGAGGAGTCCTTGTCATGATAAGTAGTCAAACAGATAAAGTAAATCTCTTGGATGAAATAAACACTTTCAGAATATTAAAACAAGCGCCAAAAGGAAGAGTGCAAAAGCAGGCAGAAATGCAGTGCCTGAGTATCAGTCACCCTACAGCCCAGCATCCCTCACCCTCCACACCAAATACCTGCCAGCCATATATTAATGCATTTACGTGGAATCTGGAAACATGGTCTGATTTGCAAAGCAGAAATAGAGTTACAGATGTAGAGAACAAACTGTGGACATCAAGGTGGAGAGGGGGTGCGGAAGGGGACAGTGTGGTGAATTGGGAGATTGGGATTGACATACACACAGTAGTGATACTGTGTTTAAAATAGTTAACTACTGAGAACTTCCAGGGGTTGGTGATGGACAGGGAGGCCTGGCGTGCTGCAGTCCATGGGATTGCAAATTGTCGCACATGACCGAGTGACTGAACTGAATTGAACTGAGAACCTACTGTATAACACGGGGAACTCTGCTCAATGTTCTGTGATGACCTAGATGGAAAGGAAACCCAAAAGAGGCTGGATATATGTATACATTCTGTAACTGATTCACTTTGCCATACACCAGAAACTAACACAACATTGTAAAACAACTATACTCCAATAAAAATTAATTAAAAAAACAAAAACCCTGCAAAGAGCCTTCCCACCCATTTCCTCCCTGCAATTCTTCATCCCCACCCAGTTCAAAACCTCACTCTCCCTGCCTCCTGTCTTGATACCATTCAATCAACCTTCAACGAACCAACGTCTTTTTAGTTAGAAGGTTGATACAACGGTTACTTAATTACTTAATTACTCAGTATGGTCTATTTTTTAAGCACTGGTTTCACCTCAAATTTATGTTGTCAACTGAGAAATATTTTTTTGTGATATTTTCACTGCTATTCATGATTGTAATTTAGTACAAAGAAAGAAGTTATTTTTCTTTGAAAGACTATATCTGAACAAAATCTACATGAGTCTCCGTTTTAGTATAACAAGTCGAAATTGAATTTTTTGTCTTCTTTTTCATTCCTTCTTATCGTTCCTTTGACTGCACATTAGTGGGGAGTATGTTTAAACAATCCAAAGTAAATAAATTAGTTGTTTGGATTAATTTAGAAAAGAAATGAAAGACTACACGAAAGATGAAAAAGAAGGAGATCAAAGCTGTAGATGTCCAAGAATACATAAACAAGAGAAAACAAAGAAAATTGGTGAAATAATCAGCAGAATTATATAAGAAATAGGGAAAAGACTAAAATAGCTAGGGAAAAAAACCCTAGACATATAAGATATTTGATATGAAGAAAAAAACTGAAATAAAAGCAAATTGCATGTGATGGCAAAACTTAGAAAATTGAAAACATTGTTAATGTAATAGTGATGAAATCCTGTTCTCTTTCACAGGATAATACATAAAATGTTTAGAAACTATTTCCTTAGTGTAACAATAGAGAGTGGGAAATAGAACAAAATTTTGTTTTGGCTTATTTTTAGTGAAAGCTTGAATGATATGTAACAAGTTTTCTTCTCTTAAATGCTTTCCAGAATAGCTAGCTTTCATGGTCAGGTCTTACTTGTTTTCTAGAATGTCTAGTGTTCATGACAAGGGACAAATGACAATTTATTTAAAACTTTGTTGATGTTAAGTATTTTGTAATTTATATTTTCCTAAAATATATGACTGTCTCTTCATGTTCCCATATGCAAGTTGTGTATGATTCAAATCAACACCCATGATCATGTATATTTTTGACAGTATATTTAAAGATTGATAAATCTTTAGAAACAAGAAGAAATGGAGAACAAATTGAGTGTTCAATTAGTATATTTTCATCGAACAAATTTTATTTTACAGTCATAATCATTTAATTTTTGACCATAACAGTACAGTCAACTCCCAGGGTGAAAAAAGCAATGAAACCACACTTCTTTTTACTTCTTTACTATAAATAAATAAGATGGTTAGATAATTTTATTTCTGTAGTGATGAAACAAAAATGCTACTCTAAGCATGCCCAGAAGATTTTCCTGTCGTCAGGCACATCTGTGACAAGACATTGTACCTTCAGGCAGTTGGTTAGTGCCAATGGCTTCAGAAAGACAGTTTGTTCTCTGTAAGGACACGTTGAACTGGCCTATGGTTTTGCTGTTGCCTGAGTGCACCCACCTGCCACACGTGTCTTCAAGTGATTCTTCAGATAAATCTTAAAGCATATATTCCGTTCTTCTGCAAGAGAGGTAGTCTGTGTTTATTTTTGCATTTTTGCTCAGTCTAACTTAAATATGTTTACTTTCTTGCTTTGCATGCACATTACAGATATACACTCAAATTAGCTCAGGCGCAATGTTTAATGTAAGAATGTCTGACGATCAAGAAATGTGATCTGATTTAGGCATCTCTCAACAGAGACAAATCCAGCTCCTTAGCCACATTTCCAATGTCAGTCCTGAAAAACCCAACTAATGAATTGTGTGGTCTAGTCCATCTTTCTACCCATGGTCATAACGTTCAGGCCAGTCTGCTTACCGGATGCCCACTTCTAGTGTGAGCCACTGAACCGAGGGTGAATTCATTCCTGGTACATACGCTGTGTCTAGAACACAAGAACAAGATGGCCTTAGAGAAGAAGATAAGAACAATTTACTGTTTTGCATATTGAATACCAGAGATGGCATGGCTAGTCATTGCTGAGTACTTGTTAAAGACATATACCCTCTTTCTTCACTCGTCTATTGAAGAAATATTTGTTGAGCTCTGCTCTCAGCAGGCATTAAATTAAAAGCAGGCAAGACATCTACTTCCCTCACTCCTACAGTGTTGAGTAGAGATAGACATTTATCAAGTAAAATATGATCGAGATGATTGCAGATGGTGATAAGATATATAAGGAAACAAGCAACCATATTAAGAAGCAGGGTCAGAAGGCTTTTTCTTCAAAGGGCCAGGAGGAAATGATTCTAGGCATTGCAAGACATGTTTTCACTGTGCCAGCTATTCCAATTGGTCACTGTAAGGTGAAAACAGCCACAGGCAATCTTAAAAAATAAATGTGGCTGCATTCCAATACAATTTTATTTAGGAAAATAGGCAGTAAGCGCTATTTAGCCTGAGGGCCCCAAGGTACTGACCCTATGTTACAGAAAATAATGGAGTGATGGTGGCTATAGGTAGTATTCAAGAAAGTGAGCTCTCTGAAGAAGTAACGTGTGACCTGATTTCAGAAGACGAGAAGGGGCCAGTTATAGGTAGAACTGCAGAAACCGATCACTAGGAGGAGTAACACAGCCAGAAGCCTTGGAGCAAGGAACTTGGAACATTTAATGGAGAGAGAAGAGCCTGGGATGACTGGAGCTTAATGAGAAACTGAGAAAACACTATAATTAAGTTTTGAAAGGTAGACAGAGGTCAGCTTGTGTAGCTCATCAAATTGAAGACAAACCTGAATAACCTGGGAAGATCAGAACCAGGTCAGACAGAACTATTGGGCAGCCTTCCTGGAGCATTGGTATGGATTGGTCAACTCTCTCCCGCTTCCTGTCCCTCCACAGGGCTCTAATTCCTTGGGAAAGAACCAAATTGCCATTTATATACACAATGAGTCACAGTCTACGAGACTGCACAAAATGAAGGAAAGAATATTACAGTGGGCTTCCAGGACGCAAATACATGCCCGGTGCTGCTCTTCAGAGAGCATGCAGAACGGTAGAGAAAACTTCCACCTTCGTTAAACTTATTTACTATCTATTTAACCTTTATTGATGAGTTGATGTAGCCAGACTGATGTTGCACTGAACCATTCTTTATTATTAAATGATGGTCTTTCTTCCTGAGAATATTCTTTCCTCTGAAATAGACTTTGCTTGAAATTTAAGCCATTTCAGCCATATTTTCATCAGTAATAACTCGATCATGAATAATATTCCTGTAAATATTCTTGAACTGTGTCCTGAGATGCATTTTTATTACTGGTAACAGTTCAATCTTTGGAATCTCACTTTTGATCTTTTTTAGGTGGGACTGGGATTCCCAGTAGCTCAGCTTGTAAAGAATCCACCTGCAATGCAGAAGACCCTGGTTCGATCTCTGAGTTGGGAAGATCCCCTGGAGGAGGGCATGGCAACTCACTCCAATATTCTTGCCTGGAGAATTCCATGGACAGAGGAGCCTGGCGGGCTATAGTCCATGGGGTCGCAAAGAGTTGGCCACAACTGAACGACTATGCACAGCATAGCAAAGCACAGCACAGGTGAGACCAGTGTAGCTCATTTCTAGGTCTAATTTCCCCACTACTTGAGGGAAAACCCTGCTAATTACTCTCCTCATGCTCTGTGAATGATAAGATTTTCCACCCTGGGTTTGGAGAACAGGAAATATTTCTGGTTGAGTGTGGTTTCCAAGATTGCGTTTTCTGAACCTGGCAGGTGGCTCTTTGCCCAGCCATGCATCGTTTCCTCACAGGCATGCACTGGTGATCTGTACTCAGTGGAAATTCAGAATGCACCCTCTGCAAAGCGCCAGAGCTGTCTGTCTGTCCACCTGTCCCTTGGAACTCAGTCCTGTGTACTTCGTCTGCTTTGGCCTCTCCAGATTTCAATTCTTAACTCCAGGCGTACGTAGGTCACATCCCCCCTTGCCTTCTCATCTCTGAGCTTCAGTCTGGGTCTCCGGACAGTGCGGCCATCCGGGCACTGGCCTCATCTGCTTCCTTTCTTCAAGTATCACTCCACCATGATGCTTGCAGCCCAGTTCTTAAACACTGTTGTTTCTCATGTTTCATCTATTTTAAAAACTGTTTCAAGAGGAAGGGTCTTTCTAATCCTTGTTACTCCATATTGGCTGGAAGTGAAAGTTCTCGGTTGCTACAATTTTTTTCTGTTTTTCCACATATACCCCCAGGCACCTTCATCTGTACACACCTGCTCCTAGGTGATCACACCGTGACTTTCAATGAATCTTTTAATCTGAAAAGCTTGAGCAGTTTCCTAGAACTCTCCAAAGGGTGTTGTGAGACCAGCATGTAGATTCTAAGAGGAAATGAATGAATAAAAATGTTATTGGTGTGTTTGGAAAAAAAAAATCACTTCTAGGTTAAGTGAGCTTTTCATTTTAATAAAGAATTGAGGACCTTAAACATGCAGATGTTAGTAATTATTCCTGTAATTCATGCTTGAATAATTTATTTAATATTTCTTTGGGGTCTTTTCTATCAGTTTGTATAGATGACAGTTTTGTCTTATAATAGGAACTCCCTGGACCACTGCTTGAACATGGATGATGTGTTTATTTGCATGCTTTATCATAAGATAATCCAAATGGAGAGTGCAAGGGAATGGAAAGATAAACGTTTTGTTAGAGGAAACTTAGTGCCTCAAAACTTATTCCTCTCGGTCCCCTCTGACTTCTAGCCTGGGATGCCTGAATGCCTGCTCCATGGAAGAATAAAGATCACATCTCAAGGTCTATCTAAAAACAAAAGACATATTTGAAACTGTTGAATGAAGTTTAGAGTGTTAGAATTAGAAAGTATATCAGATAATCTAGCTGGATCATTGATTATGATGTATTTTGCCTAGTAAACTCCTAAACCACGATGCATATTTTAATAATTAAGTATCTGCCCTGGGAAGAAACTGTTCAGTGTATCATCAAATGTAGCATTCCATCATGCATCTATATAAATCATTGAATAGCTCCAGGAATGGAATTTTTAATAAATTATGTTCAAGGATACCATGTCAGTATCCTGATAGGAAATAAAAGTGTTCAAGACAATTTTAAAAATTTAAACTTTGTGCTTTTGCTTTGTAGGCAATACCCCTTTTTTTTTTTAAGAAAGTGATGATGTGATATTGACAAGGAGCTGTATTTTTTATGATTTTTATTGGTGTTGAACACATTTAATAATTTCATCATTTATGCATATATGTATGTATCTTCCTACATATTGATATATAATATGTATTTATTTTTAGCCTTCTTTAGTATCTGCCTTAGCCAGTCACTCTCTCCCTGTCCTTCTCCTGTCCTCTTCCCCCTCTCCATCCTTCCACCTTTTTCTTTTTCTCTTTCTTCATCTCTTTCTCTGTCTCTGTCAATAGAATAGCAATATTTTACTTTTCTGCTCAGTTGACAAAGTCAAGTAAAGGTGAAAGTCTTTGGCCTGAGCATTTAGCGACATTTTAAATTTTTTTTATTTATTCATTATATTTTATTTTTGGCTGTGCTGGGTCTTTCTTGCTGTGCTCAGGCTTTCACTAGTTATGTCAAGTGGGAGCTACTCTCTACGTGTGCTGTGCAGGCCTCTCATTGCAATGACTTCTCTTGTTGCAGAGCACAGGCTCTAGGTTTATGGGCTTCTGTAGTTGCGGAGCACAGGGTTAGTTGCCCCGTGTCATGTGGGATCTTCCCAGACCAGGGATCAAACATGTGTCCCCTGCATTGGCAGGCAAATTCCACTGGACCATGAGAGAAGTCCTAAGTAACCTTTTAAAAATAATTTTAAAAAACCTCCCTTCAAATATTTACTGAAGTATCACTTAAATATATTGCATTATTTACCAAGGGTAGTTTTGGCTCCACTCCCCCTGCCGCTTCAAAAATAATAAATGAATCTTGCTCTTACCAATGAGACAGTCAAGGTTCTAAAGGGGCATCAGAGTGAGCTGCCAGTGTCAAGATATTCAACAATCAAAATGGTCTGAGCTAACATGAAAAATCTCCCTCTATATTTCACTTATTGAATTTATGTGTCTTTACGTAGTCCAGACTATCAATATTAAGGAAGCTGGAACATAGGAAATCTACAGGGGAGGCATTTTGAAACTTGTATTTGTCCCCAGGCCAGAAGGAACACACCCACTCTCATCACTCGCTGTTTTAATGGCTTGGGTCCTCTTTGGAGTTTGTGCTGTAAAACATGGGGTCAACTTGTCACTCTGACCTTGATTCTGCCTTTCAATCGTAGTTTCAGAAAGTTGCTTTGACGGCAACCTGAACTATTCCATCCCAGAGATTTCCACCCATAATTTCTCCAATAAAACGACTTCCAATGAATCACAGCCATTCTAACAATTTTGCGGCCGTGGCCTCTTGACCATAATTCAGAACATAGCACAGAGCTCTCACACGCCTTTAAGGTTAACTGTTCCTTTAAATATCAGGTCAGGAAAAAACGAGGGCTACATAAGGATCAGGATGGACATGCTCATTTAAGGAAGCAGGAGAAGTTTTTATGGAGAATTGATCACTGCTGATAATTAATGATTCATATGTGCATTAACTTTGTGATAAACCTCAGCCTTGCTTTGCCAACAAGTGATAAATCACTTCAGATGTGACAGAAACATTAAAAATAGGTTGCCACTGTGTCTATTAAAATTTCCCTACTGTCCTTTTGCATTTGATTATCTTTCTTTCCCCAGCAGCCACTTCTGAGTATCATTTGACTTCTTTTTTTACATATTTCTTTGTAATATTCTTTGTAAACAAGGTTACTAAGAAGGTTTTCAATTGCACCAGCTTTTTCATTATATTATTTTATTTTTTTTGTATTTCTTTTTTTTCTTTTTTTAAATTTTATTTTATTTAACTTTACAATATTGTATTGGTTTTGCCATATATCAAAATGAATCCGCCACAGGTATACATGTGTTCCCCATCCTGAACCCTCCTCCCTCCTCCCTCCTCCCTCCCCATACCATCCCTCATGTCCATTGTGTCAGTGATGCCATCCAACCATCTCATCCTCTGTCATCCCCTTTTCCTCCCACCTTCAATCTTCCCCAGCTTCAAGGTCTTTTCAAATGAGTCAGTGCTTTGCATCAGGTGGCCAAAGTATTGGAGTTTCAGCTTCAGCATCAGTCCTTCCAATGAATATTCATGACAGATTTCCTTTAGGATGGACTGGTTGGATCTCCTTGCAGTCCAAGGGACTCTCAAGAGTCTTCTCCAACACC
This sequence comes from Bos indicus, assembly GCF_029378745.1. Taxonomy (NCBI): domain Eukaryota; kingdom Metazoa; phylum Chordata; class Mammalia; order Artiodactyla; family Bovidae; genus Bos; species Bos indicus. Next base: position 44,158,899 of record NC_091772.1, on the reverse strand, counting down.
ACAGTTCAAAAGCATCAATTCTTTGGTGCTCAGCTCTCTTTATGGTCCAACTCTCACATCCATACACGACTACTGGAAAAACTGAAGCTTTGACTAGACAAACCTTTGTTGACAAAGTAATGTCTCTGTTTTTTAATATGCTTTCTAGGTTCGTCATAACTTTTCTTCCAAGGAGTAAGCGTCTTTTAATTTCATGGCTGTAGTCACCATCTGCAGTGATTTGGGAGCCCCAAAAATAAAGTCAGCCACTGTTTCCACTGTTTTTCCATCTATTTGCCATGAAGTGATGAGAACAGATGCCATGATCTTAGTTTTCTGAATGTTGAGTTTTAAGCCAATTTTTTCACTCTCCTCTTTCACTTTCATCAGGAGGTTCTTTAGTTCCTCTTCAGTTTCTTCCATAAGGGTGGTGTCATCTGCGTATCTGAGGTTATTGATATTTCTCCCAGCAATCTTGATTCCAGCTTGTGCTTCATCCAGTCTGGCATTTCGCATGATATACTCTGCATGTAAGTTAAATAAGCAGGGTGACAATATACAGCCTTGACGTGCTCCTTTCCCATTTGGAACCAGTCTGCTGTTCCATGTCCAGTTCTAACTGATGTTGAAGCTGAAACTCCAATACTTTGGCCACCTGATGTGAAGAGCTGCCTCTTTTGAAAAGACCCTAATGCTGGGAAAGATTGAGGGCAGGAGAAAAGGACAACAGAGGATGAGATGATTGGATGGCATCACCGACTCAATGGACATGGGTTTGGGTAGACTCTGGCAGTTGGTGACGGACAGGGAGGCCTGGTGTGCTACAGTTCATGGGGTCCCAAAGAGTCGGACATGACTGAGCAGCTGAACTGAACTATTCTTTATTAGCACTAGCATCAAGTCTCTCAGCCACCCTATAGCTGAAACCATTAGAAATTTTTTGCACAAGTGTGGTGAAAATTATTATTTTATTCATTCAATAGGTTTAGCTGGATGACCCCTAGAAGCACTCTCAATTTAGGGATCTGTGAGGACCTTGTTTTCTCTGGTTCAGAATAGTGACATTGATGGAGGCCAGTGTAGGAGAAATAAATTATTCATGACCATGTGTTAGTGTCGGAAAGGATGGTGAGAATGTTAACCTGAGCAGTAGACAAGTGATCTAAGTACAAAGCAGGAGTCCAAGATCCGTGAGCTTATAAGATACATGGTAATGCCTTGGTTACCTGAAGCTTATGTCCAGTTTTTTTATTTGAAAGCAAAACTGCAAAATCAGTAATTTTGGGTACAGAGTTCAGACTTCATCTCAGTTTCTCTGATTCTCCGGTGGACCTCAGCTTCTTCACCAATAGTATATATTGCTTAATTACTTACTTAGAACAAGTTAATGAAGCTATCAGAAAAGCAGATGTTAAAAGAAACATTAGACTACATTATGAACTGAATGTTTGTATACTCCTAAAATTCATATGTTGACCTCCTAACCCTCAATGTGATGGGGGCTTTAGGAGGACTTAAATGAGATTACTCAGGTGAGAGTCCCTTGGACTGCAAGGAGATCCAACCAGTCCATACTGAAGGAGATCAGCCCTGGGATTTCTTTGGATGGAATGATGCTGAAGCTGAAGCTCCAGTACTCTGGCCACCTCATGCGAAGAGTTGACTCATTGGAAAAGACTCTGATGCTGGGAGGGATTGGGAGCAGGAGAAGGGAACGACAGAGGATGAGATGGCTGGATGGCATCACCGACTCAATGGACGTGAGTTTGAGTGAACTCTGGGAGTTGGTGATGGACAGGGAGGCCTGGTGTGCTGTGATTCATGGGGTTGCAAAGAGTCAGACACAACTGAGCGACTGAACTGACTGACAGGTGGGGCCTTCATGACAGGATTAGTGCCCACAGCTTGTCTTGGGCTTAGCTTCCAGGATTGTAAGAAATAAATTTCTGTTGCTTTAAAGCATCCAGTCTGTAGTATTCTGTGATGGACACCCAAGCTGGCCAATATAGGCTGGATTAGATGCTCTCTAATAAGACATGGAATGACCATTACAGTTTATTTTGCAATTTTTTTGTTGTGTTTACTCTTGTTCCTTTAGTCAATAAGTGTTTAAAAAGCAAATGTTTGCAACTTTCTACACAGTCATATAAAAGAGAAGCCTCCTTCAGGCTGAGCTTGACGTTCCAAACCTAATGAGTGTGAAGGTACTGATTGAGGAAACCAACTAGGAGGGCTGGTGCGTGCTTATAGTTACGTAGTTCACACTTTTTAAAGTTAATCCATTAGTGTGGCCTGATTCAAATTGCAAAAGTTGGTATGAGTTTCAGGGAATGTTTGGAATAAATTAGGAGGGGAGAATACAAGTTTAAAAAATAGTTATATTTTAGATATTAATTGTAGACATCTTGGAAAAGAAATCATTTATCATTTGCTTTATCAATATTTATTAAGCACCAGTTAGGCACAAGGCACTGCTTCAGTGTCTGTATTTATCATAAAATAAAATACAAATATCTAGCTGAGGGAGACAGCTGATAAATAATAAATATGAAAATGAGTAAATTATGTACTATGTTAGAAGTTAAAGAAAAGCTAGTAAAATGTGGTGTAGAGATTAGTATCTCTATGATAGTGATGGTGTTGAAGGGAATGGTCTTATTGAGAAGGTGAGATTTGAGCAAAGCCTTGAAGAGGTGAGGGATTTGCCAACTGGATATCTTGGGACAGGGATGCAGGATCAAACGCATGAGGCATAAATTGTATGAGGCTTTATAAACTCATTCATATTGTATGCAGTCTACGGAGAATGCCATTAGAAACCTATGGAACCAGAACAACAACAAAATTTAATTTTCAGAAATAGAAATGTGATTAGGAAACTAGATCAGAGAATTGAATTTTCAATAATGTTTAAGAAATGTAGCTCAAGTATTAATGCTTTCAGTTTCTGCTACACTCAAGTTCTGTGCATGTAAGAGAAATCCATCTATTGTTACCACTTTTTGTTCAGTAACTAAGTCGTATCTCTTTGGAGAAGGCAATGGCAACCCACTCCAGTACTCTTGCCAGGAAAATCTCATGGATGGAGGAGTCCAGTAGGCTGCAGTCCATGAGGTCTCAAAGAGTCAGACACAACTGAGCGAGTTCACTTTCACTTTTCACTTTCATGCATTGGAGAAGGAAATGGCAACCCACTCCAGTGTTCTTGCCTGGAGAATCCCAGGGACAGCGGAGCCTGGTGGACTGCTGTCTATGGGGTTGCACAGAGTCGGACACGACTGAAGCGACTTAGCAGCAGCAGCAGCAAGTTGTATCTCTTAGTGAACCCATGGACTGCAGCATGCCAGGCTCCTCTGTCCTTCACTATCTCCAGGAGTTTGCTCAAATTCATGCTCATAGAGTCAGTGATGCTATCTAGCCATCTCATCCTTCTCCTTTTGCCTTCAATCTTTCCCAGCATCAGGGTCTTTTCCAATGAGTCGGCTCTTCATATCAGGTGGCCAAAGGACTGGAGCTTCAGCTTCAGCATCAGTCCTTCCAATGAATATTCAGGTTTGATTTCCTTTAGGATTGACTAGTTTGATCTCCTGACAGTCCAAGGGATTCTCAAGAGGCTTCTCCAGCAACACAGTTGGAAAGCATCAATTCTTCAGCGCTCAGCCATCTTTACAGTCCAACTCTCAGATCCATACATGACTACTGGAAAAACCATAGCTTTAATTATACTGACTTCTGTCAGCAAAGTGATGTCTCTGCTTTTTAATACTGTCTAGGTTTGTCATAGCTTTTCTTTTTACATAAGAGCACATACACACAGAAAAACACACACATCTTTTAAATAAAAAAGTTTTTAAATTACCGTTTGATTTTCCTAAAGAGAGAATAGGGCTTCTATGTTGGCTCACATGGTAAAGAATCTAACTGAAATGAAGGATACCTGGGTTTGGTCCCTGGGTTGGGAAGATCCCTGGAGAAGGGAATGGCTATCCACTCCAGTATTCTTGCATGGAGAATTCCATGGACAGAGGAGCCTAGCAGGCTACAGTCCATGCAGTTGCAAAGAGTTGGACACCACTTAGCAATTAAGCAACAACAACCAAAGAAAAAATAAAATTGAATTTTAACTTACAAAAATTAATTTGTCAAACTATCAGTGTGGAATTTTCAATGTGTAAACTGTGAATTAACAATTCAAAATTTGAGACATTTCAGAAAAACTAAATTTCACTAGAGGGAGTTTTAGGTCCCCATTTTGAAGAACTAGAGTTATTTGTATAGAGTAACTATATTTAGCTAAAGTCTCAGTAGATAAATTTAGCATTTATATATTAGCATGAAATCGTTTCATCCCAGAGGAATTAAAATATGCTTGTACTACTTCTGACTGAAAATATAAAATAAGTTGGCTTTTTATTCCCCCTCCTCCACAAATACGTGAAAAATATTTTTTCTCACTGCAAGAGGTATTTCTATCATTGTTTAGAAGAACAGCCACCAGTATTATTCAAGGTAAATAAACACAGGGCTTTCTTTTTTTTTTTAAACTTCTTCTTTTGACCAGCCAGGACCTGTCCAACCTGAGCCCAAAGGTCCATCAGAATGTCCAGGAACTGGTCAGTATCTTTAAGGACAGCCTGACCTTGGAGTTAAGGAGAAGGTAAATGCTGTCTGTTTGGAAACATAGACACAGCTGAAGATCCTTTTCTGAGTAAGAAGAGTAAGGATGTTTGGATCTGTTCAATAATACCATGTTGCTCACATCGCTGGGGCAGATTTCAAGGGGTCCCTGACCTGCCTGTCGTTTCTGTGTCTGGGCTGCTGGGCTTCCTCCACAGTTCAGGATTTGGAACTAAATCAAGATCCTGGGATGATAACATCTCTGATTGACTAGCATGTTTAAGAATGAGTCTTGGCACTATGGGACCCACATGACTCAGTGGTAAAGAATCCACCCACAAGAACTGAAGGAGACAGGGATTCAAACCCTCGGTTGGGAAGATCCCCTGGAGGAGGAAACAGCAACCCCACTCCAGTATTCTTGCCTATTAAATCCCACAGACAGAGAAGCATAGTGGGCCACAGTCCATGGGGTTGCAAAGGGTCAGACATAACTGAGCGACTTAGCATGCATGTATACACATTGGCGCTGTGAGTGGCAGAGCTGAGACTCAGACCCAGGCCTCCTCCCTCTGAATGAGGGTTGGTTTCCTGTGCTCCAGGGCTGCCCAAAGCCACCTGAATGCAGTTACTCAATTTAAAGGAGGTGAGATGTGTCTCAGGTTGTGTGTGTGTTTGTGTGTGTGGATGGGAATGGTGTGGTGATGCTCACACACGGGTGCTTATAGACAGCAGACATTTATTGCTTACAGTTCTACAGGCTGAGAGCCCTGGATCAGGGCACCAGCATGGCCGGGTTCTGGTGAAGGTCCTCTTCAAAGTTCCAGATAGTCGTCTTCTCACTGTGTGCTCACCTGAACAAAGGGGCCAGGGAGTTCTCCGAGGTCTCTTCTATAAGGGAAGTAATCCCATTCATGGGAGCCTCATCCTCATGACCTCATCACCCCCTCAAAGTCCTTACCTCTTAATACCATCACTCTGGGGTTTAGGTTTTAACCTAGGAATTTCGAGAGAGACAAACATTCTACAGCAGGTGTGGACAAGCCCTTTAAGGGATAAGATGTGTTTCAGAATAAAGGGATTGTGCCTGTCAGGAAATGGTGAGAAGCCTGGGCAGACTCTTTTATTTATTTATTTATTTTTTTAAGATGATGAATAGTTCTTTTTTTTTTATTTTTAAACTTTACAAATTATTAGTTTTGCCAAATAGACTCTTGAATTAGAATTATTCTCACTTTTATCTGGCTTTAAACCACTTTTACCACAAAGGGTATAGGCTCCAAGAAAGTAATATAAAAACATGTCATTTTCATAATCTTTTGGTTCTGTTAAATTTATCTAGATATCTTCAAATGATTCAATTGACTAAAAAAAGGTCTAATGTACATATTTTTGATAAACTGAAATAAATTTAAGCTTCATAGAAATTGTCTCCTGCAGAAACATCTGCCATCATACCCTACTTTTGGTGGATACTTGAGCACTTTTATCTCTAAACTGGGAATAAAAGCTCTTGCCTGTCTAACCAACCGTGTGATTGTGGGAATGAAGACTGTGGCAGGAGGGTAGATACTTTTTAGGGGGTTCATGAAATTTAAAACTGTAACCGTTAAAACCATCAACTTGATCTGTGCTTGAGGAAGCAGCTTCCCAGAGAACCCGGCATGCTCATCTATTAGAGTATTCATGTGGCCTTTGGATTCCTAATTGTGTGTGCAAGACATGGAAAAACCTGACGGCAGTTTAGGGAAAAGCAATGAAAATGATGAAGGGGCTGTTTGCATTGATTTATGAAGACGCGTTAAGGGAATGCAATATGAATAACCCTTCTAAGTGATGACCAGGGAAAGACTGAATAAATGTCGACAAGTATCAGCTGGGCGTGAACACTGGCAAGGGAGATGGGTGAGGGTGCCGAAGAATATGATGAGGAATAATGAGGCAGAGTGGGGAGAGTTTCCTCGGAATGGATTCGTAGTAATTTTCTCGCCCTGAAAATTGTCCATCAATGAAGAACCTCTATACCATGATTACAGGCTCAAATCTGCGGAAATGTATGAGTTGTAATAACATGTGCAAGTGAGCCTGGAAGGCGGGGGATGGCTTCGCTGGGGCAGTGGGGTGTGGATCCAGGCTGGGATGGCTTTCTTGGGGGGTGGGGGTAGGGGGTTGGATCCAGGCTGTCCTGCTCCAGATGCAGCCAGCAGGGCCCACGTTTTCCTCTCTCTCCTTTGGAGAAACAAGCGGGGACTGAGAACTTCTGGATCCTGACTCCATATCTTGTCCCCACTCCTCTCTCTGGACTCCTTTAAAGAAGTACAGACAGTAGCTCTGCTAAGCCAGGAGATGACTTGTTTTCATGAGGCTCACTCCTCTGATTCATGGGCACAAGGGAAAGTGAAAATGTCCATTGCTCAGCCTTGTCGGACTCTTTGCAACCCCATGGACTGTAGCCCACCAGTTTCCCTTGTCCATGGGATTCTCCAGGCAAGAATACTGGAGTGGGTTGCCATGCCCTCTTCCAGGGGATCTTCCCCACCCTGGGATGGAACCCAAGTCCCCCATTTGGCAGGCAGATTCTTTACAAGGATACAAGGCATAATATTAATGTTGTAACACTATGTTCCTTTATTCTTTTTTCACTCAAATCCTCTGCCTTATACCCTCCCACCCTGAGGCCCAAGTCTCTGTAATAAATAGAGAGAAGCTGGGGTTGGAGACCACTGGAGCCAGGGCCTCCTCGGCCTCACTGAAAAAAGTAGGGAGTGATATGGCTGATAATTTATCAGCTTGGTTGAGACACATAACAATGAACTTTCAATAAGGTCTTAACATTTAACACTATAACCACCATTGCATGGGAAGCAAAACATTAGATTAGTTATGCTTGTAGAAAGTCATCAGCTAGGAATTACTGCACTCATTTTTAAGCAGTCGTCAAATTGCCCTGTTTGCTTCTATTGAGGCTTGAGCTCAGCATCTCAGCCAGAGTCCACACCACGGCCAAAAAGGGCAGAGCGTGACCATTCAAGAGCTGCTTTGGATTCACTCTTAAAATGAAAAGGTGACTCTACTAGTGTCTATTTAAATGCTTGTAGCTTATGGGGAAAGGGGAATGTAGCCGCCACATCAATCAATATGCAGTTAAATGTTTTGAGCCAGAAAATTTTGTAGAATCCAGACAGGTCATCATTCTTTGTCATGTTTTGCTAGAAGGAAGCTCTGAGCCAGTAAATAACTAACACAGACCATTTCTCAGATGGTTCACGTGAGCCATGATGAAAATGGGAGATCCCTCATCAGTGAGATAACAATCAGCTGCCTGTTGCACAGAGTTCCTGGATTTGGGATTTTTTTAACTTACCTTTTTAATTCTTACTGTGTGTGTGCTCAGTCACTCGGTCATGTCTGACTCTTTGCAACCCCATGGACAGTAGTCTACCAGACTCCTCTGTTCATGGGCTTTCCCAGGCAAGAATATTGGAACAAGTTGCCATTTACCCCTGTGTCTCCTGCATTGGTGGGTGGATTTTTTTTTTTACCACTAAGCCACCTCGGAGGCCCTTTATTCTTAATATTATGTTTCTATTATTTTGTCCTGTGGGTGGGATAGCTGAATACATGGTGGCCAACATTTTTCCATGAAAAGTTAACTTCCATGGTTTTGAGAGTGTTTCTAAATAAGCTAGAAGAAGAGATTATGAGTGAAATACATTGTATATTTCTAAGAAAAAATAAAAGATATTTCAGAATCGGTTGTGAAATAGGAAAATGTGGGAAATTACTATTACGGAATTAACCCCAGGGGCAAAACATTTAAGCAATTAAAGGCAGAACAGATTCTAACATGTACAACATGAAATAAAAATACAAAAGTACTTAGCCATTTTTCCATCGACCCATCATTTATCCTCAGTGATAATCACAGTGCTTAAAGCTGTTGGTTACTAGTTGCTCTAAAGTCCATGTGATATTCACTTTGAACTTCTAGGTCAGGAGACATTTCTCTGGCAAGCCAGAAGAATCCTACTTTCATGTGGACTCTTGGGACAGCATACATGGCTATGCAGAAACTCCTTTAACTTCCCATGACTATCTAATTAAATGAATGCTATCCACTTACATTGAACCACAGAGTTTCCAGGGAAGTAAAATCTAGCTCACAGTTCTTGCACTGCAATTCAACATCTGGCTACATTCAGGCCTCTGTTGGTACTTTCTGAGTGTCAACCTATCTAAGTTTGTGAACGAAAAGAGATTCTCATTTCTATACTAATGACAATGAAGATTAATTTCTTGATGCCTTTAAAAAGCCAGTTCTAATATTGTTGAGCTCTACTGTCTTTAAAGAGATAGATAACCAGCCAGTTTGCTGCATTAGATTATAAATATGCTCAATGCAAGAAAGTCATTTATGATAATGTCTCAGTCAAAATATCAACTTAGAAAAATGTCAGCATTTACTGCAAAAGAAGATGACTCAATAAAACTCTGTGCTTTTTGTCTCTATATTGCTGTTATTTTGATTCTTTCTTTTCTGTTCTCATGTCTTCTATAATATTTGCCAAAAATCAAAGCACTTACTGTTCATAAATGCACATGTTGAAACCTTTGCTTTTTACAAAAAGGTTAACATGTGGACTGTTGGCTGTTCAGGTTTTATTAATAATGAATAATCTTTTCTGTCTTACAAGTTTGTGTGTGCTTTAATATTAACTTTGCCAGAGTCATTTGGTGGGAAGAAAAAAAGGCAATGAATTGCAGGTTCTATACAACACTGCTTATCAATGAACATAAGCATTTGTCAGCTATTTTCTTATCAGGACACATTTCTTATACAAAGGCATTACTGCATATGAATCAGAAAAATGGCTTGATGTCTCAAGTTCTACCTTTCACAAGAGGATGGGACTTGCTTGTGGCATTTTGAGACTGATTTAATAAGCATTTGCAAAATAAAGTCTAACTCTTACAAAATGGGGTCATAAAATAGAAAAGTCATTCCCTAGACCCATGAGAATAAAGCTGTATGTCCAGCCCCATGAGATTATTAAGGTGAAGGTTCTGAATTCAAAAGCGGAACTTTGACAAAGCCTGAGGGTCAGCAGGTCTAAAAGCACTGGGTGAGGACACTTTGAAGACCCTATATGCTTGAAGAAAGGCTCCTCTGTAGTGACTGAGCTGGGGCTGCCCATACCGGGGGTTGTGTCCTTCTACGGCAAAATCATACAGAACCTCACGCCTGCAGTGATGTGCTATGAACTATATATGTTTGTAGACAACTCATTCTTCCTTTTCAGGTAGTAGACATCCTGAGAAACAGTGTATCACAGAGCTGCAAAGGGATGATAAATTTTAGATGTTTCTAATATTCCAGAAAGCAAGGTCAATGGATGCTCTCTGGGTCTATCTCTGTGTTTGCCGTGGGAACTCTGTTTTGTTTTTCTAAGAATCCTCAGCTTCTTGGAGTTTGGAAAGGATCAGAATAGGAATTTGAAACCCACAGAGCAGCCTGAAACCAAATGCCAGAGCACTCTTAGAGCTGTCATCCACTGTGTTCTCATTGTCAAGTATAGATAAACCTCGTGTTATCCTGTCAATTAGGTGCCCAAGGTCAAGTGAGGGAAAGAAAGCTCCACAATGGAGCAGTGGAGGACCACTCTTTGAGTCTGGGTCTAATGGCCTTAGTAGCACTTACTCCAGGGAACTGACCACCTGGTCACCAATTCAGACAAAGGAGATGGTGGAGGGGATAAAAGCAAGACCCGTGTGTGGCTGCACGACACTTGTGGGTCCTGCCTGGAAGACAAGAAAGAACTTTGTGGAAAGAAAGAGACCATCTTTGGGATAAAAGGTCTTCTGTTGGGCAAATGGAGTCCCTTTTATCACAACTGTTGACTTGACTAATTGTCCTTCATTTCTAAAGAGCCCTCCTTTCTTCTCTCTCCATTTTCTCGCCTAAGTGCCATTTTCAGATTACTGTTTACTCCCCTAGTGACATTTCAACAATAACTTATGTTCTGTCTTTTGTATTTACTTCTGCAGTAATAGCTCCTGGGACCTGAATAGTGAAAAGTCCTCTGTAAAAGCAAGGAGCTGGGACATAGAAGAGGCTGGCTTCCTCGAGAGCAAAGAAAAATAGATTACTCTCTATCCCTATTGATCAGGTAACAGTAGAGGTCACTCGGCTGCCTTCTGTAGGAAGAAGTCAATTCTGGGACCTAATGGACAGTGTGGTGACTGTATTTATGGAATCACTTCTCAATTCATTGTGTCAACTCAGATGGAAATTCTAAGCAAACCTGTTTTGGGGTGTGTGTGTGTGTGTGTGTGTGTGACTCATTTGGAAATAGATACTATAGAGAATTATATGACTCACTGTTTGGAACACAGAGTAAAAGGGGGAAAAGGGGGAAGCATTAAAAGGACACCAAATTATTAAAATAATGGTAATGGTAATGACAACCAATGTACATTATTAAATACAGTGTCTCTTCTAAGCCAAAGCTCAGCTTTGCAAGGGAGATTTCATTTGGACATGTGCACTACAGGGATAAAGAGCTAGTATGCCGCCTCCTGTCTCCTTGAAGAAACAGTGACTTCTAGGAGTTTGAATTCTTCAGATTCCACATATACATGAGATCATGCCATATTTATCTCACTGTATCTGGTTTAATTCACTCAGCATCAGGTCTTCCAGGTTCATCATGTTGTCCAAATGGCAGGATTTCCTTCTTTATTAAGGCTGATTAATATTCTATCTGGTGTGTGCACATGTCTGTATACACACACACACACACACACACACACACACACACATACCACACAGAATGGCGGTTGCTACAGGGTGGTGGAAATGGGGAAATGCTGGTCAAATTATACCGAGTTTCAGTGATAAGATGAATAAGCTCCGGGGATCTAGATACAGCGTGGTGACGATAGTTAACAATACTGTTTTGTGTTCTTGAAATTCACTAAAGACCCTAAGTGTTCTCACTACAGAAAGAAAACACTAACTGGGAGGTGGTAAATATGTTAATTAGCTTGATAATATAATCATTTCACAGTATATACATATATTAAAACATTGTACACCTTAAATACATACAGCTTTTGTCAATTAAACCTCAGTGATACACGCATTTTGGAGGAGATGCTAGCAAGGCCTCAGCAGAGTAAGAGCAGGGAGCTGACAGATGAACGGGCTGGAACAGATCTACTCCCCAGAGCCTGAGGACCCAGCTGCTGTGTCTCAGTCCATCAGAGCTGGGGTCTGCAGCTCCTCACCAAGAACACAAACATTGAGCGGTTGCTGTGATAACCTGCCCTTTGTGGGGAAAGTTCCCAGGGAATGCAGGAACAAGAGCTGCCCTAAGACTGGGACAACGTTACTAGTATTTTAGAGATCCTATTGTCTGCTGCCCTTATTTTTCCCGTGAAGAAACAAGTCTTCAGGAAGGATGGCTTCCTGGGATTTGTATGAGTGCTCCTGGACTCAGTAAAAGCAGCCAAAACTCCTAGTCTTCGAGCCAAAACATTCCACTCTCAGCCCCCTCCCTTCTGTGCTGCTTCTGGACTTCTGTAGATGCACAGTCTAAAGTGACTTTCCCTTGTTTATTTTATTAACATCCAGGATGAAGCTGAGTATTATCCAAAGGGAGGTCATCTCCATTATGTCTGAAAAATAATGGTGTTGCATGTGTCTTGATGACTGGTGAACTCCTTATAGATTACTTGTACAGTATGATGAAAGACTTTAACAATTTTGCAGTAATGGTAATTGGGTCAAGGATATATCAAGGAGTTAATCAGAACCGTTTATTAATCAGCCCATCTCCAGTGGAGCCATTGGAACTGATTAATAACTCAGTACACAAAGGGGATGTGAAGTTTAAAAATCAATGACCCAATCGACAGCACTGTGTCTCCTACAACAATTGCACTGAAGCTGTATTAGTGAAATTTCAGATTATTGATCATTAGCCCAATAGCCCTGAATGGGAGCTAACCAAAGTAATATGTACCTAGGGAAAAACAGCTAGAAACATCCTAAAAACTTTCTATGAATTCATTTATATTAGAGCAGAAGTCTTTCTCTACAAACTGACATAGCTGTATTGTCTACTTTTAGCTTTAAATAGCAACAGCAATTAGTCTGCTAAAAGAACTAATTACTTGCAAATTTTCATGTTTAAACATAAAGTCATTTTTAAATGACAGCACTGAAGAATATTATGAAGTCCAGGCAAAAAGTGATTTTTAAAGTACTGAGTTATGCATAATTTGATGACATTTTTACTAATTATAAAACAGTATGGCAATAGTTTCTAAAAATTCAAGGAAACAATGAAAAGAATTATTACTTTGAAAATTGTTTATTTTTATAAATGAAAGAACATTACCAAGAGAAGAATTATGATAAATGCCTATTTTAAACTATCTCTTATTAACAAGCATGTCATTCTAGGCATATGTGCTAACTCAGAGTGGATGTGTAACGAGGGACTTTCTTAATGCAATCTACTCCTGAAAATTTCAATTAATTTCAATGCTCAAAAATGATAAACTCCCCCTCCCTTATTTGTACACATTCCACAACTGCCCTCCCTTTAAAATATATATATACCTCAGGTGTTTAATTCACAGAAATAGAATGAGTGACTGTCCACATTCTTTGCATTCATTGGCTTGCCAAAACTTCAGATTTCTCAGTATTAAAATGGTCCTTTTGGTGAAAATCTGTTCTTCGAAATCCCTTCTTTCTCCTTAATCAGATTTCGGAGTTTCTGACCAAGAACTTTGGAGCCAGCCAGACACGTTCCAGTCTAACTCTGGTCTTAATTAATTTTGACCTTGGGTGAATTTCATACTCTTTTAAGCATCAGGAACCTCATCCATACAAATAATTGAACCACATAACCCATCTCTCAAGTTATGGATAGGATTAAATGAGACAAGCATATAGAGTAATTACTCAATAAAAGTGTGCTTCATATTTGTATTACTATTTCATAATCTTGAGTAAAATAACCATGCATTATAGAAATTAGCAAAGGAAAGGCATTTTATGACCCTCTTCTCCAAGAACAAATGGCCCAGTAAAGACACAGGGATAAGAAACTGCTACAGAAAAAACTAACAACATTGTAAAGCAACCATCAGATCAGATCAGATCAGTCGCTCAGTCGTGTCTGACTCTTTGCGACCCTGTGAATCGCAGCACACAACCATACTCCAATAAAAATTAATTTTGAAAAGAAAAGATTGAGTTAATTTATGTGAAACACTTAGAAAAGTGCCTGGCATGGAGTAAGCCTCAAGAAATAAAGCTGTTACTATTAAAAAAAAGAAGAAGAAGAAGAAGAAAGAAAAAGATACTTCTAACAAGATAGGATGAGTGTCTGAAAAGTGAAAATGAAAGTCGCTTTGTCATGTCCAATTCTTTGTGACCCCATGGACTATGTAGTCCAGGGACTATAATCTCCAGGCCAGAATACTGGAGTGGGTAGCCTTTCCCTTCTCCAGGGGATCTTCCCAACCCAGGGATCGAACACAGGTCTCCCACATTGTGGGGGATTCTTTAGCAGCTGAGCCACAAGGGAAGCCCAGGATGAGTGTCTAGTTAGGATTAACTCCCTGAGTTCTTTTAAATGTCCTCGTCTTTAATGTCTGCCTCCAAAAGAGACAAAAGAGGGAAATGAAGGATGGAAAAACAGGGTGCTGGTACTTTAAATGCTCTGAAAGTCAGGTCAGGTGGTCTGGGGGAGGACAGAGGCAACAGCAGGGCTGCCTCTTTGCATGTCTGTGATCAGAAACAGCAGTCACAGAAAGACCCCTGGTATTTAGGGGACAGGGTCCTTTGATGCCCACCTGGCTTCTGCTTGTTGAGTGCAGTTTTCCCCCAAGAACACCTACAGGTGTCTACCAAGGACCTGGGGGTGGGGGTGGGTAGCTGCTACTATGCTAAGAGCTGAAAACTGGCTAAAATGCACTGAAACTCACTGTCAAATTCTTCCCCTGGAAGTTGCAAGCCTTCAATAGACTCCAGACTTTCAAGTAGTTACATCAGACAGATTCTGCCAGTGCAGTTCTTGTCTGAATGGGGAAATAGATTCCTGACACTTTCCACTCCACCATCTTCCTAGAACCATCCCTGAATTATTTGCTTTTAATTCTTCGGTATTTCTGGCTTACCAGGTGACCCAATGATAAAGAATCTACCTGCCAAAGCAGGAGACACAGTTTTAATACCTGGGTCCGGAAGATCCCCTCGAGAAGGAAATGGCAACCCACTCCAATATTCTTGCCTGGGAAGTCCCATGGATGGAGGAGCCTTGCGGGCTACAGTCCACGGCATGAAGTTGCAAAGAGTTGGAGGTAACTGAGTGACCTAACACTTTCACTTTCAAGGATAATAAATGTAGAAATTGTATGAAATCATGCTGTCCCATTTCTTTTCATATTTTTCTATTTGATTTGAAAATTATTTTTCAAATTTTAGTAAATCACGTTTTTAGTATTTAAGGAAATTTTCAAAAGTAACTTTAATTTTTAAATAATATTTGGTCAAACTTGCCAATGAACTGTATTCTTTTTTAATCATCTTTTTAGAACCTTAGAAAGGATTTAATTTAGCTTAGTTTTGTATGACTTTCTTAGAATTTTTTCTGTGTTACATGGTATTTAATTTTTTATTATTGTTACGTTCAGGACATATGGAAAATTATCATCTCTTTTCTAAGTTGAAACCAAAAGAATTTTTAGCTTCTTAATTTAAAAGTGTTCTCGGGTGTATAACAAGCTTATTGTAAGTCTGAACTCTTTCCTGTTTACCTGTCATTAGAAGAAAAAAAAGAAAAAAGTGATAGCCCAAAACGCTCAAATTTTAGTGTACATGGGATTAACCAGAAATTTGTTAAAATGAAGATTCTGATTTAGTGGGTCTGGGGTGCAGCCTAGGGTTCTGAATTTCTAATAAGTTGCCATTTTATTCTGATGCTTGTTCTATAGACCACACATTAGAAAGTATAATATGACCTCAAACTAGTGACCCTCTGGAGAGAAAACAGGAGAAAGCGTATGTATCTGTTCAGTCTAGTTCGTTTCCCTTCACACACCAAAAGTAAAGACCCAGATAATAGGGCCATCATTCACCTACCATTTACCCATTTATTTACCATCCATCCTTCCTTTCATCTACTCTTTCATCCGCTCATTCATCCATCCATCCAAGAAATATTTATTAAGCATCTTCCATGTACAAGGACCCAGGTATCAAAGTCCATATTGTAGTGAACCACAGCTTCTGATACGTAAAAGTAGAACATAATAAATACATGAGAAAGATCATTTTAGAATTCGAAGATTGCCATAAGGAAACTAAATTAGCACAAAGCAGTGGAGAGTAATAGAGGCTATGTATACACCTCTCGGTTCCCCAGGGCTGGATTTGGTTCTGTATAAACTTACACAGTTGACTAGATGGGTCTGGGCTGCACATTTGTTCTCTCACAGCCTCCTCTTTGAAATGCAGGAATGATTGAATGATATAATATTTGGAAGGACTTTGCAAAATACTGAAAGCACTCAGTGCGTGTTAGCTGTTTTTGTCTGAGGACAGATATTTGCAAACCACATTTTGCAGTGGTGGGCTTCCCTGGTGGTTCAGATGGTAAAGAATATGCCTACAATGCCAGAGACCTGGGTTTGATCCCAGTCAGGAAGATCCCTTGGAGAAGGAAATGGCAACCCACTCCAAGATTCTTGCCTGGAGAACCCCATGGACAGGGCTACAGTCCATGGGGTCACAAAGAATCGGACATGATTGAAGAACTAACATTTTGCAGTAGTACAGAGAAAAGCCTCTTACACGGATATGAGAATTTATGAAAACATTAAAACACCTAATATACCCAGACATTACATAGCAGTAAACAAATTAACAAATTCTATGTTTCAAAAAATGTAGGATGGATATGGCTGGAAATGGAGTTTTGAAGGTAGTTAAGATGATAGAGTTGGATAATGAAGGACAATTGCTTCTCGTACGAGAGAGACTGGCTATTATTCTGATCTATAGGAGCATGGTTTTCAATCTCTAGTGTGTAAAGTAACACGAATGCCTTGTCCTCCCTGCAGAGTTTCTCATACATTCTCATTTTAAGACTTTAAAGCAAATATTCCTTTAGCCAGGATGACAAAGCAACTTGAAAAATGAGGAAGACAAGCAGTGAGGAAGGACCCATGAGCTAGTGTTTTAGCCTGGAGAGGGGGAGGGGCTGGGATGCATGGGCATAGGAGACTGGAGAGGGAGGGGATGTGATGGTTGTCCTTACGTATAAAAAGGGGGTCTTCTGAATGAGCTATCAACCTGGGCATCCAAATGAACACATCTGAAGTACTTGGAGGTGATAGCGAAAAGGGTTTAGGTTTTTGTCCCAGGGCCCTGCCAGTCAGAGCTGGTCAAAGGTGGATGGATTTCCTCAGCAGGGAAGGTATTTAGAGGGCTGGGTAATCACCAGAAAAGTTGGTTTGAAAGGAAATGAGCAGTCAGGGAATGCTGGGCTGGAGGAATTTTAAAGACCCATTTAGATGGAGAGATCTCTTATTCTCTTAAGTCAGTTTTCTCCACAAACTTGGTTTTTCCTGATGAATATGTTTGTGCTTTTCCCAAGCACTTGAAGGAAGTCCGAGTTTGTGAGCCAGAAACTCAAAGTAAAAAATGTGAATAGTCTCTTTGGCAATGAATGTAAGCTGAATAAAAGTGTCTCGATGCTAAAGGAGAGAATGTGGGCTTGGTACATTCAGACACTTCATTAGATCTAAATTTAGACATAAGTGTTAGAGTTGGAGTGACTCCAAGTTTGGCTAATACATCTGAAGATGTTCTTGTTAGAGAAAATAAATGATGGAAAATTCTATTTTTTTTTACTTTGTGTTTGTAGGTAGAGAGGGGAAAAACATGCTCTTTGATATCAGCTCATTCCATCTGGTCATGATTATCGAGTAGGTGTACGATTTAATGATGCTAAGTACACAGTAGGTATGCAACTGACAATTTTACTTTATAAAATAGTTCTTACTTGGCAGAGGTGACTGAGTGCTAAGTCGCTCAGTCGTGTCCAACTCTGTGCAACCCTATGGACTATAGCCCGCCAGGCTCCTCTGTCTATGGAATCTCCAGGCAAGAATACTGGCTTGGGTTGCCATGCCCTCCTCCAGGGTTGGCAGATGTGAATCAGTTAGCAGATCCTCAGAGAATCTTGATTGAAATCAACTGCTATATGTTTCCCCTTGGCAAGCCCTCTAGAAGTGGGGCAGTGGTCAATGACAAGATGTCATTTTGTTTCAACAAAGTTTTCTTGAGCACCTACTCGGTTCAAGCAGAAGTAAACAAGATGAACAGGATGCTGAAGGTAAATTTCTGCTCAGGAAAGTTAGTCTTGACCAAGAGACATACTGCAATAAGTAAACAGACATGTCACTGCTGCTGCTCAAAAAGCCTCTTGTTATTTATCAATTCTCCCAATCCTCTTAAAAAACAACTGCATGGATAATTCAAAATTCTCTAAACTACAATGCTTAAAAGCATTAGATAATCTTAAATAAAACAGTTCAATGTAAACTACTACTTTTCATATATTCCTTTTCATTGATATCAGGATAAACTATAAAAGTAATTTGCTAGAAGTTTTATGCATTTTAATTAATAATCTTCTCAACCCAGGGATTCAACCAGCATCTATTATGTCTCCTGCATTGACAGGTGGGTTATTTACCACTAGTGCCACCTGGGAAGCCCCCAGTTCAGTTCAGTCGCTCAGTCGTGTCTGACTCTTTGTGACCCCATGAATTGCAGCATGCCAGGCCTCCCTGTCCATCACCAACTCCTGGAGTTCACTCAAACTCACGTCCATCGAGTCAGTGATGCCATCCAGCCATCTCATCCTCTGTCGTCCCCTTCTCCTCCTGCCCTCAATCCCTCCCAGCATCAGAGTCTTTTCCAATGAGTCAACTCTTTGCATGAGGTGGCCAGCTTCCAGGACCCAATATAGTATTGTTAACTATAGCAACCACAATGCACATTTGATCCCCAGATCATTTTATATCTGGAAGTTTATGTCTTTGAACCATAATTGATATAAATATCAATTAAAGATAACCCAAGAGATATAAATATTCATTTAAAATTTT
This sequence comes from Bos indicus, assembly GCF_029378745.1. NCBI lineage: Eukaryota > Metazoa > Chordata > Mammalia > Artiodactyla > Bovidae > Bos > Bos indicus. The sequence goes on along the minus strand of NC_091772.1, from coordinate 44,140,110 downwards.
TATTTAAAAACACAATTATTACCCATATAAATTATGGTTCAGAGACATAAACTTCCAGATATAAAATGATCTGGGGATCAAATGTGCATTGTGGTGGCTATAGTTAACAATACTGTATTGGGTCCTGGAAGCCTGCCACGAGGGGATCTTAAAATTCCCCATCTCTTTCAGTTGTTCTTTTCTTACAGGACTCCTGTAATTCAGACGTTGATGTTTCCATTTGTGAAGGTCTGTTTCTGTTTTTCCCTAGGCTTCCTCACCTGCATCTTTTTTTTTTGTTTTTTGTATTTAAAATATTTTTACTAAATGGGATTATCCTATACATACTCTCTTTTTTTAGTTTAATTTTATTTTATTTTTAAACTTTACAATATTGTATTAGTTTTGCCAAACATCGAAATGAATCCGCCACAGGTATACATGTGCCCCCCATCCTGAACCCTCCTCCCTCCTCCCTTCCCATACCATCCCTCTGGGTCGTCCCAGTGCACCAGCCCCAAACATCCAGTATCGTGCATCGAACCTGAACTGGCAACTCGTTTCATACATGATATTATACATGTTTCAATGCCATTCTCCCAAATCTTCCCACCCTCTCCCTATCCAACAGAGTCCATAAGACTGTTCTATACATCAGTGTCTCTTTTGCTGTCTCGTACACAGGGTTATTGTTACCATCTTTCTAAATTCCATATATATGCGTTAGTATACTGTATTGGTGTTTTTCTTTCTGGCTTACTTCACTCTGTATAATAGGCTCCAGTTTCATCCACCTCATTAGAACTGATTCAAATGTATTCTTTGTAATGGCTGAATAATACTCCATTGTGTATATGTACCACAGCTTTCTTATCCATTCATCTGCTGCCTTATGATCCACCAATCCCACTGCTGGGAACACACACTGAGGAAACCAGAAGGGAAAGAGACACGTGTACCCCAATGTTCATCGCAGCACTGTTTATAATAGCCTCACCTGCATCTTTTGCCCCAATCATTCTGCAGCTTCCGCCACCTTCTGCCCTGGGTGCTTGCTTCCTTGATTTCAGCTCCTACGTGTTGTATCTACTGCTGCTGCTGCTGCTAAGTCGCTTCAGTCATGTCCAACTCTGTGTGACCCCATAGATGGCTACCCACCAGGCTCCCCCATTCCTGGGATTCTCCAGGCAAGAACACTGGAGTGGCTTGCCATTTCCATCTCCGACGCATGAAAGTGAAAAGTGAAAGTGAAGTCGCTCAGTCATGTCCAACTCTCAGTGACCCCACGACTGCAGCCTACCAGGCTCCTCCATCCATGGGAGTTTCCAGGCAAGCATACTAGAGTGGGTTGCCATGGCCTTCTCCAGTTGTATCTACTACTTCCATCCAATATTTTGTAAATTCTTATTTCTGTCTCAGATGAAAAATACCCTTCATCTTCTTAAGATTTTTTTTATCTTAAATTCCTTGTCTTTTATTTTTATTTATTTTTATGCAGTACAACCATCCAGGCTCCAGTGGTCTATACTGGCTCATCTGTTGTCACTCCAGTCATAGCTGCAATGCCCTCAGGATTTTAGCCATTGGCCTTTGACCTCACTCTCTCTGGGACTCTCACCACCACATGAGATATGTTGGGTGTGTCAGAAGCAGACCAGAGGCAGGTCTGGGCTGTGCACCTCCAGGTGAGGTCAGCTAGAGTGGAGAGGATGGGCCAAAGTAGGGTGTGCAGAACCACTGCCGGTAATGTGGCTCCCTTATAGTGGACCAGTCCAGCCACGGATTCATTTTGAAACTTTTTAGGGGGTGTAGAATCAATAGGTGAATGTCTTTACTGTGTGTTCCTCTAGCTTTCTTGTGTTTGGAGGGGGTGTTCTTCAGGAGTGAACCCCCAAGGGCAGCTGGTCCGCCTGTTCTCACCAGCTGCTTAGCCTAGGATGACTTCTCCTTTCCAATTTCTGTACTGATTGGATGGCAGCAATTGTCCTGACATAGAACTGGAGACAAGAGCAGATTTTCTTCTCCTGTCGTCTGTCTTTCCACCACTGTGTCCAGGCCACAAATGTAACACCTTGTTCCCTGCAGCCCATACACACAACAGCTTATGTCAGACCTTGCTGTTGGTTATCACCAATACTTAATTAGTTTTTTACCATCTTTTCAATATATTTAATGACGACCAGGTTTTATTCTTCATATTATTGATTTATTTTATGGAACGGCAAAAATATTAATATTTGGGGTACTATTAGGCTAAGTAGTGACGAGCTGGTAAATAATGAAATGTTTAACTATTTATGTAATAGTTTATCCCTAAGTGCTTCCAGTAGTCATGTGTGGATGTGAAAGTTGGACTATAAAGAAAGCTGAGCACTGAAGAATTGATGCTTTTGAACTGTGGTGTTGGAGAAGACTCTTGAGAGCCCCTTGGACTGCAAGGAGATCCAACCAGTCCATCCTTAAGGAGATCAATCCTGAATATTCATTGGAAGGACTGATGAAGCTGAAACTCCAATACTTTGGCCACCTGATGTAATATCACAAGATATTGAATATAGTTCCATGTGCTACACAGTAGGACCTTGCTGCTTATCCATTCCATATATAATAGTTTGCATCTGCTCACCCCAAACTCCCAATCCGTCTTTCCCCACCCCTCTCCCCCTTGGCAACCACAAGTCTAAACATTATATTTTCAATTTAATATGGAAGTCATGACCAGCAATCACTTCAAATTGGATTTTTTCAGAACAATCAGGGGTTTTTAGAAACTTCCCTGTAATTGCTCATGAAGTTTGTTCTTCTGATGAGCAGCTTTCTTGTTTAATATTGCTTGTCACATTCTCCAGCCCTTTATTTGCTGTTACTTCATTTGCTTTTAAATGATGCAACTCTGTCTGACATTTGTCAAATTCAAAGCTGAACTGTGTCCACGGCACCCTTTCTTCTCCCTTGGATGATGTAAAGGCCCAAACTGCCAGGCACCCTCTTGGCCCCCTCACGTAGATTGAAATGATCCGTGAAACTCATGTCTGACAATTCTGGTTGTTTCTTCAAAAGTTTTATTTCTTTCTAGACAGGGACAGAGGAGCCAGAGAAATGGAACACGTTGGAAATAGGCCCTGACTGTGCTCAATGGTTATAGCACAAGGAAGCCCAATAGCTCTAATGGAGCAGGTCATTCTCATACTTTCCTTCTGGAATTCAATAGCATGTTTAACATTTCTAACTTGGGAGTCACTTTTTCTTTAACATATAGAATTCTTTATTGATGCACTCTGGACATAGAAAAGGTTGTTCATTTATCTTCCATAAGTCTGTGATTTATTGAGAGGAATAAAATACTTATTAATCATTGGAGTTCAGGATATGAAATAATTTTTCAAGTTGTCCAGATGAGCCTATCCAGTGAAATTCTATCATCAATTGTAGGAGATGGAAGAAACTTGGCCTTGAATGTCAATCTGTCTTGAGACACAGTTTTAATTTCAGCCTCGACCAGTGCGTCAGTGACTTGACAGTGAGTTATGAATTTCTACTCCCTCCTTTGGACAAGCTGCCCACAGATTTTTCTGATAACAGGACCATATTCTGGAGAAATTATCATCGATGAATGTGAGTGTTTTAATAAAAATAAGAATCTCTCTTCTTCTGTCCTATGTGAAAATTGTGTATGTAAAACAAGTCATATGATATCAGATAGGAATTGTATTCATTGTGCATTTCTCTCTGTTGAAAAAATCTTGCCCTGCATACTAAAAATCAATTTTCATCAGTGGAGAAGAAAATCTGTGGAACAAAGTAGTATCATTCTACTAATAATTCTCAAGGGCCAAAGGCAGACTCCATCGCCAGTTTACTTCCCAAAGTGACAGTTCAAGAGGCAAGAATGCATTTAAATACACAATTTGATGCAATTGCTATAGAACAGAAAGGAAAATCAATTAAATGTATTGTCTGACACTGATGAGAACACAGAAAAATAAAATAGAATGGCGGGATTTATTTCAAAGGAGAAATCTGAGGTAAGTATCTTTTAATGATTCCTCATTCTGATCAAAATCAATGGCTGAAAATATTTTAAAATGTTTAAAAAGTAAAACAGATCAGCTGATGCTGAATGAAGTAAGGAAGTGCATTAGGTTATGCCAATGGACACCTTGAACAGCCCTTAAGGCATTAGAATTTGAAGCTCTCCGTTTGCTTGTACATCCTGCCAGGTCTATATACACCTCGAGAGTCTGTGTTAAGGGTAAGATTAGATTATGCATGTGCAGAATTTAACATAGTGTTTTGTCTATAGTGACTGATCAAGGTAAATAAAATATTATTGTATTGTCAGATCAGATCAGTTGCTCAGTCGTGTCCAACTCTTTGCGACCCCATGAATCACAGCACGCCAGGCCTCCCTGTCCATCACCAACTCCCGGAGTTCACTCAGACTCACGTCCATCGAGTCAGTGATGCCATCCAGCCATCTCATCCTCTGTCATCCCCTTTTCCTCCTGCTCCCAATCCCTCCCAGCATCAGAGTCTTTTCCAGTGAGTCAACTCTTCACATGAGGTGGCCAAAGTACTGGGGTTTCAGCTTTAGCATCATTCCTTCCAAAGAAATCCCAGGGCTGATCTCCTTCAGAACGGACTGGTTGGATCTCCTTGCAGTCCAAGGGACTCTCAAGAGTCTTCTCCAACACCACAGTTCAAAAGCATCAATTCTTCGGTGCTCAGCCTTCTTGTATTGTAGTTACTACTAAAGAGGCTTCCCTGGTAGCTCAACTAGTAAAGAATCCGCCTGCAATGCAGGAGACCCCAATTCAACTCCTGGATTGGGAAGTTCCCCTGAAGAAGGGATAGGCTACCCACTCCAGTATTCTTAGGCTTCCCTGGCGCTCAGACGGTAAAGAATCTGCCTGCAATGCAGAAGACTGGGTTCAACCCCAGGGGCGGGAATATTCCCTGGAGGAGACCATGGCAACCCTCTCCAGTATTCTTGCCTGGAGAATCCTCATGGACAGAGAAGCCTTGTGGGCTACAGTCCATTGGATTAAAAAGAGTTGGACATGACTGAGCAACTAAGCACAGCACAGCATAGTTTACTACTAATAAATTACTTTGCATATCACTTAATGCCAAGCAGTTCAAGTAACTTCATGTGAAAATATCCTTTCGGAATATGATGTAGTGGCTTGGGACTTCTCTGGTGGTCCAGTAGATAAGACTTTGTCTTCCAGTTCAAGGAATACAGGTTTGATCCCTGGTCAGAGAGCTAAGACTCCACCTGCTTTGCAGCCAATAAAACAAAACATAAAACAGAAGCAATATTGTAACAAATTCAATAAAAAGGACTTTAAAAATGGTCCACATAAAAAAGTCTTTAAAAAATGTTTAAAGATAAATAAAATATTTTTTTTTAAAAAAAAGGTACTGGTTTAAACCAGTTGTCGTCGACAGAGGGTGATTCTTGTCTCTATAGGATATTTGACAATATTTGGACACATTTTTTTTTTAATTTTCTTGGTGAGGGAGGAAGTTGTCCCAAGAATCTAATGGGTGGATGCTACGAAATATCCTACAGTGCCCAGGGCAGCCCAACATTAAAGATGACCCAACCTAACACATCAATCAAACCGAGACTGAGAGACCGTGCTCTAAACACTGTGTACGATTTCTTCTCTTTCCTTAGCTACTGTGAAAACTGGTAAAAGTCATAATGAAAAGTGGAGAATACCATTTCAGTTTTTATTCCATCCCCTCATCAACACTACAGGAAAGCTGAGTCAGAGGGTGTAATAAAAGAGAAACTACTTTAAGAGGAGAAGGGAGAAGCAAACGGACAAATGAGTTGATTTGCCAAGAACATTTGATTCATGTCTCTTCCTGCAAATTACCAGTGTAAGACAATGGGCTAAAAGAGAACATAAACATTTAGAAAGCCAGAATTCAGAAATCCAATCAGGATTCACATAGATATGGTATCCCACTATTAGCCAGGAAGGTCCATGGGAGTGTGGAACACACAGAAATGTACATGCATAATCTAGAAAACACACAAATTAAAATTCAGATTAAACCACAAGGGTGATTGTTTTTGTTCTCTTTAATCTATTTTTTATTTGGGGGAAATTGCTTTACAAGTTGTATTGGTTTCTTCTGTACAGCAATGCCAAATCACCCCTAAGTACACACACATCCCTTCCTTTTTGAGCCACCCTCCCCTCCTCCACCCCACCCCTCCAGGTCATCACAGAGCACCAGTCTGAGCTCCCTGTGTTGAATAGCAGCTTCTCACCAGCTATCTTACCCATGGTAGTGTGTGTATGTCGATGCTGATTCCTCCGTTTGTCCCAGTCCCTCCTTCCCCCACTGTGTTCACAAGTCCGTTTTATACACGTGTGTCCCCATTCCTTCCCTGAAGAGAGGTTCATCTGGACCCCTTTTCTAGATTCCATATGTATGCCTTAATATGCAATATTTGTCTTTCTCTTTCTGACATGCATCACTCTGTATAACAGTCTCATCCACTTCACTAGAACTGACTCAAATTAGTTCTTTTTTTATTTTATTTTATTTTATTTTTAAACTTTACATAGTTGTATTAGTTTTGCCAAATATCAAAATGAATCCACCACAGGTATACATGTGTTCCTGGCTGAGTAATATTAATGACTGAGCAACAACAGTAGTCATTGTATGTATGCACCACATTTTCTTTATCCATTCATCAGTGGACATCTAGGTTGCTTCCATGTCCTAGCTATTGTAAACAGCTGCAATGTATTGTAAATAGTGCCTCAGTGAACACTGGGGTACATGGGTCATTTTCAATTATGGCTTTCTCAGGGTATATGCTCAGTGATGGGATTTCTGTGTCATGTGGTAGTTTTATTCCTAGATTTTTTTTTTAAAAAGAGTGATTATTTTTGAAGTACTGCTGCCTACAGGTACTGACTTAGTCATCTCAGTCTGTTATTACAAAATACCACAACAACAAGACGTTGATTTCTCACTCTTCTAAAGGCTGGAAGTTCAAGATCCAAGTGTCGTAGATCAAGGGTCTGGTGAGGACCTGCGCCTGGATTGCAGAGGATGCCTCTTGTGTCCTCCCTGGCAAAGGGACCTCATGTCTCTCACACCTCTTGTGAGGGCACTAATCCTGGCATGAGGCTTTACCCTCATAATCTCATCACCCTCTGGAGGCCGCACCTCCTAACACCATCACACTGGGGATTAGGTTTCAGTAACACAAATCTGGGGGGACACTACATTCAGCCCATAGCATGCACCATAATCAATGTCATAATGAAGAAAATACAGAAGTTAAATCCCAGAACCCTTTTGTATGTTATTTATAAAATTACTTTATCCTGGATTGTATATTTGCTCATTGAGTGTTCAATAACTCTCCATTTTTTTCTGCTCTGTCAACAAACTCAGATCAGTATTAGAGATAATTCTCAGCCATGTGGGTACCACATGACAGTTTTGTCAACCAACATGATTAGAAACATGCTAGAAAAAGCACTCTCAAGAGAACGCTACATTTGCCAGGTTTGCTCCTGGCTGTGTGTACAGACAACTCTCTTAGCTAGATCTTTCACATTCATGTATAAAGCTGAGTGTTATTGCTATTGTTCAGTGGCTAAGTCATATCTGATTCTTTGCAACCCCATGGACTACAGCATGCCGGGTTTCCCTGTCTTCACTATCTCCTGGAGTTTGCTCAGACTCATGTCCATTGATATGGTGATGCCATTCAACCATCTCATCTTCTCTTGCCCTCTTCTCCTGCCCTCAATCTTTCCCAGCATCAGGTTCTTTTCTAATGAAATGGTTCTTTACATCAGGTGGTCAAAGTATTGAAACTTCAGCTTCAACATCACTCCTTCCAATGAGTATTCAGGGTTGATTTCCTTTACAGTTGACTGATTTGAGTTTGAATGTTTTTAGCTACAAACAAAAAGCACTTTTAATGAATACTGCTCACGAATTTGGAGATGATAAATGTTTAAGAACCAAGAGAACAGAGACACTTGAATGAAAAACAACCTTAAATCATTTCTAAAAGCTGATGCTCGTGGTGGTGGGTGCCAGTGAGATCTCTCTCAGAGAGCAGGTGAGGGAACAGATAACAACCTGTATGCAGGATGGGTTACCTAGGGTCCGTGGGTTAAGATTACCTACCCCATTCACACAGACCATGGACATGCTTTGGTGAAATAGTTCATTGTGAGTGTTTTCTAAATGCAAACATTAGAGAATGACTTTAACAATTATTTTAACTTACAGACACACACATATATTTTTATTGTCACTTTAATTAAAAAAACAAAAAACAGCTTTATGATGGAATAAGAATCCTCACAATGGCATTTCTTCCCAACAGTGTGCTGGTGGATCAGCTCACAGACCTGATGGATATTGTCAGAGCTGATAAGATGCTCGACAGAGCAGTGAGCAAAGAAAGGCTGTAGGTGAGAGAGAGAGAGAGAGAGAGAGGGGAATGTGGCCAGAAGCTCTCCAATATTTCTCTTCTTTGTAGGGAGGTCAAAAAGTCTACCTGACATGATGAAAATTTTAATTAAATATGTCTAAATTCAAATTCAAAATGTAGTTCCACTGAACTCTTTGAGGTCTCCAAGAAGATAATAAATCTCAGTTGCCATAGGAATTTCGCTCCCTGAAATGTGATTAAAAGCAGGTTTTTGTTATCTAACAAAACACTTTATACGAGCTAGTTGTCAATGGCAGGGAGGTTTCCTGTTCAAGGCAGGAAGAAGGAAGGAAATTAGCATTTGCTGAGTGGCTAGGAAAGTCAACCACGATTACTTGTTTTTCAGGTATGATATCATTTACATTTTTTGCCATAATTGCAGGTGAGCATTACTATCCATTATATATATGAAAAAGCTGATGCACAGAGAATTTTGTACATGATCATGTCGCCAAGAAAGCAGAAATATTCCAAGATTTGTGGCTCTGAAGTCTTGAACTCCCCACTGCAGGGGTTGCTTTCTCCAAAAATGCTGAAAGGAACGCACAGTTTACTTTCTGAAATGGAGCTATCAAAGTATAAACATAATATTTATTGCAGATTGGAAGGAGTCTATGGAGCAATAAAATCTTTAGAAAACACTAAAGGGAATTTTTAAGATGTTAAATACATTTCCTCAAGGAGCTATAAATTTGTTGTAGAATTACTGGGAAATATGACATCACAGATTGACCATGTCTGTACACAAGCATCTTGGCCTCAACCAAAGGGAATTTCAAGAGAAAGAAATCCTGGAAGTGCAATTTCTGCTTCTTTGGTCCAGAGGTGGTGTTTCTTTGCTTTTAACCTCGTACTATGACATCATTCTAGTCAGCGATGGCCCAGTGCCAGGCCCAATTTAGAATGCACTTGAACTTGGTGATTTCATACATTGGAACTAAATTCCAATCTTTAGACGTCAGCTGGTGAACTACAAAATCAAAGAACATTACTTCCTTTTTCCAAGAAAAGTGCCTCTCAGCAGCTTCTTGGACATCACATTTCCTCCACAAAACCAGACTTCGATGAGCTAAGTTCAAGTCAATTAGAAACACATTTATGTCCCTGAATCTACGGGTTACAGAGGAAACACCCAAAGGCTCTCAAGATAAATGCACCAATCTGGGGATTTGAGGACACATAAAGTGGGCTGACCACTAACTTAGCACCTTTATGGAGAGTACAGTACTTGTGTTCACCAATTAAAATACTTGTATATGCTCAGCTACTCAGTCGTGTCTGACTCTTTGTGACCCCACAGACTTTAGCCCACAAGGCTCCTCTGTCCATGGAATTTCCCAGGCAAGAATACTGGAATGGGTTGCTATTTCCTGCTCCAGGGGATCTTCCCAACCCAGGGATCCAACCCGTGTCTCCCGCATCTCCTGCACTGGCAGGCAGATTCTTTACTACTGCACCACCTGGGGAGCCCAGTTAAAATACTTAGTACTCATATTCCTGATTTTTGTAAAATCAAGTCAGTATAATTCCAGATAAAACATTCCATTGCGGCAGTTCTTTCAAGCAGCAAAACCATTGCAAAATGGGAAAAACAGAACAACTCAACAATATCCTGCTTTTAATATGGGCACTTCCATTTAGGCTTATCTGCAAGGTGAGATAGACTAAAATGCCTTTTATATTAGAAACAGCTATCAGACTTTCATGTTTATCTTAGAGAAACTGAAATTGATTTACACTTGATAAGTAGGATGTGACGTGATACACATACAGTAACAACTTACAACACTGTTGTATTTAAACATCAACACTTATCAATCCATCAACAAGAAGTTCACACTCGGATTTATTTGTTACTGCGAGCTGACTGTAATTGTTCTCATTCCTGAGAGTGCATGCACTCCCAAAATGTTTACCTTAAAATCTATATTGTCAGAAGAGTTAGAGTGACAAGGACTATCGTTCTCTTGATTTTATTTTTGTGTGTAATTTTATAGTATCTGTGATTGATAGATCTGGAAAAAAGTTAAATAAGTTGTGTGACCCCTAATGTTATGTCCCAATTCTCACTCTGCATTTTCTGACATAGGCACCCCAATTACATGACAGCACCTTTGACAAACTCTGGGTTTTTTTCTCATCATTTCGTAAGGGATGCAGACAGCCTGGTGGATTTTGTCAGCCATCACAGACTGGTACGGTTCCAGGGAAAGATTAGTGTGTTTTGGTGAAAAGCAGCAAAACTTTGAATATGTGGATGATTTAAAACCAATCTAATCTTTCATAGCAGCCCAAATTTTCCTTTTATTGTTTAAATCTCCAAATGATAAAGGCCGGTTATTCCACTGACTGTGAAAAGATCAGTGTGTTTTTCTAATTGATGTTAATATTTCCTTCTTAATTCAGGCCTCGGTGTTTTCCTTGTAGTTGGAACAGGACTTTCCCTTGAGCGGGAGCCAGGGGACTGTGAGCACAACCTCTTTCGTACATTTCTGTGCACCTTGGCTTTGTGGAGACTAGGCTATGTCATGATGACATTTAAAGAGGAAAAAACAAGCTGTTCTGAAAAGTGTCAGTCTCACTCATAACCTATTTTTGAACTGGGTACTGTAATGACATTCCCATTCAGACAGAACTGGTGATTTTCCCTAGAGGGGGTTCTAGCCTTCTAGCTGCTTAACAATAAGCAAAGTCAGAGTGGAGAGAGAATAATTAAAAATTAACTGCACCCAATTGGCTCCACACTGCTTTCATTTTTGCATGCTTGCTTAATGAGGTGCTTTTCAAGTTTTTAGAATTGTCACACATAAAACGCAGCCTCTGGTGAACAAAAGCCATTTAAGAGGTGGAAAAAGATCACTCACCTTGGTGGTCCTCAAACCTTTCTCCCTGAATTTTTACCTCCTAACCTTAAAGCAGCTCTTAACTCCTGGGAGCATGCTGGACTAAGGAAAGGCTGGTGTCACTATCACTGGAATCAGCAATCCAGGAGCCTTGATTTTCCTACTAAATCTTAACTTGTGATAGAAATTTTCCTGGCTCTTCAATTTGGCCAATACAAGATTAGACAGGTTCCAGAGATGTGCCTTAACAACTGAATGAGTGAGAGGTGGCAGGGTGGGGGAGGTGCTGGAAAGCATACAAAACAGAGAAGCAGTTCAGTTACTCATATACATGTCTGCACCTTCGTGGATCACAGCCTTGTCATGGTGAAGGGGCTTGTGTAACTGAACAAAGCTATGAGCCACGCTGTGCAGGGCCACCCAAGACGGTCAGATCATAGTGAAGAGTTCTGACCAAACGTGGCCCACTGGAGGAGGGAATGGCAAACCACTCCAGTATTCTTGCCACAAGAACCCCATGAGCAGTATGAAAAGGAAAAAGTCATGACACTGGAAGATAAGCCCCCAAGTCAGAAGGTGTCCAGTATGCTACTGGGGAGATGAGAGGGTAATTACTAATAGCTCCAGAAAGAAACGTCGCTCAGCTGTGGATGCGTCTGGTGGTAAAAGTAAAGTCCTGTGCTGTAAAGAAAAGTATTGCTTGGGAACCTGGAATGTTAGGTAAAGGTTCAAAACAGAGATAAAATTGCCACCATTTGTTGGATCAAGAGAAAGCAAGAGAATTCCAGAGAAGTATCTACTTCTGTTTCATTGACTAGGTTAAAACCTTTGACTGTGTGGATCACAACACACTGTGGAAAATTCTTAAAGAGATGGGAATACCAGACCACTTTACCTGCCTCCTGAGAAATCTGTATGCAGGTCAGGAAGCAACTGGACATGGAACAACAGACTGGTTCCAAATTAGGAAAGGAGTACTTCAAGGCTGTATATTGTCACCCTGCTTATTTAACTTAAATGCAGAGTACATCATGGGAAATGCCAGGCTGGATGAAGCACAAACTGGAATCAAGATTGTTGGGAGAAATATCAAAACATCAGATATGCAGATGATATCACCCTAGTAGCAGAAAATGAACAGAAACTAAAGAACCTCTTGATGAAGGTGGAAAAGGAGAGTGAAAAAGCTGGCTTAAAACTCAACATTCAATAAACTAAGACTACAGCATCCAGTCCCATCACTTCATGGCAAATAGATGGGGAAAAAACAGAAACAGTAACAGACTTTATTTTCTTGAGCTCCAAAATCACTACAGATGGTAACTACATCCAAAAATTAAAATTAATTAAATTAATTAATTTCTTCCTTGGAAGAAAAGCTATGACAAACCTGACAGCATATCAAAAAGCAGAGACATCACTTTGCCAACAAAGCATGCTGAACACTAAAGAACTGATGCTTTTGAACTGTGTGGCTGGAAAAGACTCTTGAGAGTCCCTTTGTTTCTCAGCTTTCTTTATGGTCCCACTCTCACATCCGTACATACTATCAGAAAGTCCATAGCTTTGCATATATGGACCTTTGTTGGCAAAATGATATCTCTGCTTTTCAAATTGTGGTGCTGGAGAAGACTCTTGAGAGTCCCTTGGGCTGCAAGGAGATCAAACCAGTCAATCATAAAGGAAATCAAACCTGAATATTCATTGGAAGGACAGATGCTGAAGCTGAAGCTCCAATACTTTGACCACCTAATGCAAAGAGCTGACTCATTGGAAAAGACCCTGATGCTGGGAAAAATTGAGGGCAGGAGGAGAAGGGGGTGACAGAGGATGAGATGGTTGGATGACATCACCGATTCAATGGACATGAGTTTGAGCAAGCTCCAGAAGATGGTGAAGGACAGGGAAGCCTGGTGTGCTGCAGTTCATGGAGTTGCAAGAAGTCAGACACAACTTAGCAACTGACTAGCAACAACATACTTTTCTAAAATCATTATTGACCATCAATTTATTCAATTCCACTCACCAAGATTGATGGGTTGTTTGCTTCCTGTTCTATAGGACAGACCAATTCTGAACATCCTTGGATTGCACTCTTCCAGAAAGTACTCACACTCTACCCAACAGCAGGCTGATTGCACTAGAGTTTATAATGAAGAGGGGAACTCTTTATTTTAAAATGTTGATATATGATTTTCCTTCACTTGCTGCAGACCTTCTGCCAGAGTCACCATTTGTGGACTTTCTGAAAACCTGTTAATCATGACCAACAAACACCTCCTTTTATAGCAAAGGAATGAGGCAGAGGGCTCTCACCCAAGATACTGACTGGCACTGCCAGGTGCCTCTCATCCTTAAGCAGGCGACAGAATGTAGACCGAACCATTGAAGGCTCGGCCAGAGGGTAGCACCCTTCAAGTTTGAGTTGTGGTCCTAAAATATCCACAGCCAAGTCATTGTGTTTGGACACCATAGTTAAGAACCGAGAAGCAAGGGACAAGGTTAAGAGCAGACCCTTCACTGTATACTTCTATAGAATGTGTTTGCTTTCCATTCCCACAATTTGGGGTCTTACAAGGTTTAAAAGTTAACACTGTCCAAGAGAACACAGACACAATTCAATCAAATTGTAACCAGGACAGCCTACATGGCATTCTGGACTCGTCTGTTGAAAAATGGATGGGAATTTTCTATGTACATAACGTTTTTGTGATCATATAATACATATGTGTATATGTAAATATTAAATCAGATGCAAATTAGTATGCAAAAGAGCTATAAGTCTATAGCTTCTATAATATGGGCTTCCCTAGTGGTTCAGCAGTAAAGAATCTGCCTGCAGTGCAGTAGCCACAGGAGATTCAAGTTCTATCCCTGGGTTGGGAAGATCCTCCGGAGCAGGACATGGCAACCAACTCCAGTATTCTTGCCTGGGAAATCCCATAGACAGAGGAGCCTGGCAGGTGCAGTCCATGGGATCACAAAGACTTAGACACAACTGAAGCGACTTCACACACATACACAGACACAAATATATCTTATAGACGTTATATATTATAGATGTTATATTATAAATATGTTTTAGAAAAAATAAAGAAATGCATCCATACATAGATTATTAGTTTAAATAAATCTTAAGAGTAAAAGACTTAGTGCTTAGCTTTGTGTTTCCCCAGTGGGTACAACCATTTATTAATAGTCTGGCTATACACAATTCACTTAATTGCTTTTGACTTGATTTCCTTGACTGCTAAATGGGACAGTGGTAGTAGTTATCTCATAGGGTTATTAAGGAGACTGAATGACATAATATATACAAAGTCATAATTCAGGTGAAGTGCTTAGCATCTCTTTCTGAAGAAGTACTCAATAAAAATGATCTATTATGATCATATATTTAGAGAGATATATTTATGCACAGATATGCATATACATATCAAACACAGATGATAGATATAGATAGAGTGACCATTAATCATGAATTTTTCAAATATTTTATTTCTAGAAAAATCACAGTGGAATTCTAAACCTTCCTTAATACTTTTCAACTTAAAATTTACAGTTTTAAAGTGACAGGCCTGAAAGTAACAAATTGTTTTATACACATACAATTTATTCTCTGAATAATGTCAAGAGAAGCAAGCAAATATATTGATGTTTATGGAATGGAAACTTTAAACCTTTAATATATGCTCAACTATTTTACATTCCACATATTATATTCAGGATGATTTTTCACTCCGCACTCTAGATTCATATTAAGTATTAGTAATGATGTTAAAATTATCATTTCTAAATGGCTCCTGGAGTTATATATTTTGTCAATCTTTAGCTTTCAAGCAGATTTTCTCATAGTTTTAGAGTTTATAAGGTAGAATTTACTCTGAACGCATCTACGGTCATTTTTTAAACCATTATATGGCTTTTTTAAAGTTTACAGCAAAATTGGAACAGATTTTCTTTTAGTCAATCACTCCCCTTGAATGTTATGACTGGGATGACAACTCTCTCAGTCCAGGTATCTAACCCGCAGACAGCCTCAGTGTGGGAACTGCAGGACTATAATTAGTCCTGAAACAAACTGAAATACCCGTGATCATTTCAGGGAATGTTTTTTAGCTGTATGAATTCCTCCCACACTGGTGCTCAATCTGTGCGTTTTCCAAATATGGTTGCCAAAGAAAAAACGCTGATGAGAATAAGCTTGGAATAGACAAGGTCAAGGGAAAGTAAGTGAATTTAAAGTTTAATGAGAACCAAAATAAGTTAATGGTGTTAGGGATTCATTGCCAGTTTTTGGCCAATTGCAATTAATCAAGCTGGCTTTGAGACAGAGAAGAGGGAATTTCCTCTCTTACAAATCTTTAGGGTCACACAAACACCAATGGAAACATTTTGAGTTATAGACTATCAAAACTGAAAGAAAATGTTGATACAAAGTAGTGAAAACCCTCCCTGGATAGATGCAAATACTAAAACTTAGAGATATGAAGTGATTTTCCTAACAACCATGCATGTTATCAGTAAAATCAGGACTGAATTCAGATTGAGTTGTCCATGCAGTGGTCCACTGATACACTATATATCAAAGGCAACCCCCTGTGCTGTTTTAGCTGTAGCTTAACATTTACAAGGCTCATTTCGGTGAACATGATTAAGTTAGCTTTACAAAGTGGAGGTGGAGGAATGAAAGCCTAATTTATGGTGGAATGCCAACTAATAAATAATGGAGGTACTAAAATCACCAGTTAGCAACCGCAACAGTAATAAGTGAGCCTGGCAAGAGCCATCAATAAATGTTAAAATCATGAAGCAAAAGTTTGGTGGGATCAAGATGTTTGAACAGCCTCAAGGTATCTCCCCAAAGGTAACTTATTCATGACAATGGGAAAGGTAACTTGGCAGTGGTGCCATCGCAGCACCGTGCCTAGAGTCCACATCCACCGGTGGGGACAGTTCTGCGTCTCCCAGTGTGGTAAGCTGGGGCTTCCACACGACTCAGGGTGCATCTCTGCCAACAAACAAACCACAGCCCCCTGAGTCTCACATAGGAAGCGGTCAGAAACCCATAAACAAAGGGCCAGTTTGAAAACATTCCTCAAAAAAGTGAATGTTATAAATTATAAGACTGAGGAGCTGTTTCAGAGGGAGACGAGGTGGCTAAGCAAAGCAACTGACAGACTGCATGCTGACTTGAAAAAGCGGCACTGAAAAAGAACTGTAAAAAAAATAAAAAAAAAAACTGTAACAGAATGATTAGTGAAATGTGAATATTGTCTATAAGGCAGACTGCTGTTGTACCATGCGACATTTTCTGAATTTGCTGATTACACAGTAGATGTGTGAGGTGACCACTTTGCTCTTAGGAGATAGATGAGGATGTCTTTAGGATGGAAGGACTGGTGTATCTGCAACGCGCTCTTTGTGAGTCAGCCATAGTAATAACCAGAATGATGTCATGAAGGGGCAGGAGGAGGGAGAGGATGACGATGCACACATACATACCCTCAGAGAGAGGGAGGAATTAACAATGAGTGAATCTAGATGAAGGGTACATGGTTGTTTACTGTACAATTTTTGCAATTAGTCTCTAGGTTTGTAATTTCTTCAATAAAAATGTAACAATATTTTCATGATTATCATGGACATTGAAAGTCTCTCTTCATACTACAATGCACAGTAGTATCATCTGGATTATTTCTGTTCCCTCTGTGCCACGCTACTGCTGCCACTCTCTCCCTGGAAGAAAGTATTCCTGGAAATGAAAAAGAAGCGAAGATTGTCATTATTAAATCTGCACCACTTGGGAGTTGGAATACAAAACTTTTAATAATATTTTATTGTAACACTTTAATTACAGACCCTGTAACATTGGAATGACCCTATACTCAGCTAATTTAACCTGAAGTTCTCATTAGCTACTGTAATGGTGAATTTTACTTGCATTTTGATAGTGTATGTTGATGTCAAAAATTAACATGGTCATTGCATTAACCAAAAGTCCAGAGAAATGAGAGACAGGGAATGAGAATGAGTAAGAGTCAGACAGGATGAGAGTTGGGAGAGAATCACTCAGGCAGACTGAAGAATGTGGGATAAGATCCTGCAAATAGAGAGGGAGATCCAGAAAATGTCATCCATAAAATAATAACATAGTGTTGGAACCATGGTGTAACTGATTCGAGTGGCTTTGGAGAACTCAGTTCCCCTTCTGAAGATTCCAGCTACAGGACCAGAGCATCATGGCCACACTAACGTAATGAAACTCTATCCTAAGGTCTGTGAGAAGCTCATCTAGTGGGATGAATATATTTCAGAAAGAGGTGAGGTCTATGTGAGGGATGAATTAGAGAGTGTCCTGCGGGGAAGAGGTGGACATGGATGCGGTGCCCACAGACAGGAAGGGGTGGGGGAGGGGAGACAGAGATGCTGAGAAGAAATACATTGTGGAGATTAGTATGGAGACGTGAATAAGGCAGACAGTCAGAAGAGGATGCCCAACCGTGAAAACCTAAACAGGTTTGACAGAAATGGCCCCCAAGGGGTGAGCACTTCCAGCCACTGCCTGTCTGTTCTCTGCTCACTGGATGGATCTGATGAGCATAACTTCTAGGAGGAAAATTATTTTCTTTCAGAACTTGAAGGGCACATTCCATTGTCCTCCTGGCTTCTGATGTCTGGGAGGCATGAGACCACTCGATTTTAGTTTCTCTTCCATTGTGAAGCCATGGGGAAGTATGAATTGGTTTTGATTTCTGTGGCTCTGTAGGAAACTCATTTTTTATTTCTGTAAGGTATTATAATTTTTTCTTCATCCTTAGGATTTTCAGATTTCACAAAACATGGCTTTACTCAGATTGTCACATTCATTCATGGGGTACAGGGTGCAGCTTCAATAAGGCAGTTTTGAGTTCTTCTATTGTAGCAATTTTTCCTCTATGATTTTCTTAATATATTTGTCTCTACCATTTTACACACACACACAAACAGATATAAGTAGGACTGTGAACATAATTATTTGATATTCTTGTTTTAGGCTTCCCTGGTGGGTCAGCAGTAAAGAATCCACCTGCAATGCAGAAGACACAAGTTCAATCCCTAGGTCAGGAAGACCCCCTGGAGAAGGAAACAGCAACCCACTTCAGTATTCTTGCCTGGGAAACCCCATGGATAGAGGAGCCTGATGGGTTACAGTCCGTAGGATCTCACAGAGTCAGGACTTATTGACTAAACCACCACCACCACCATTCTTATTTTATTATATAAAACATATACATGCATATATATATATATATACATATAAACTATTTTTCTTCTCTATTTGTATACTATTTCAGAGAAATTTTCCCACCTTGCCCATCTCACCCTTGATTTGGAGCATCAACCTTGCTTCCTTATTCTAAGTAAAGTTCCCAGGGCATCTTCCATGTGTCATGATTCCCCCTCTCTCTTTTCTCCTGTCTTTATTTGGCGAAGGCAGTCTTTCCTCTCCATCTCCTGGGAGTCTTTTACTCCCAGATATCATCAGGCTGCCCTGGATTTTTCCTCCACATTTCCAACTTGGTTTCCAGTCCTGAACGCTGATATCTGGCACCTTTAACTAATGATGCTGCAGTGTTTCCTGCTTTTTGTAGTTTTCCTTTTGTTATTTTAGCCAAGGAGATTGATTGACGGAGTCATTGACCTGAGAAGTCACAACTTAAAGTTCTTCTAATTTCATTTTTGGGGTTTCGTCTCTCCCTTTGTTTCTCTTTGATTTTGGGTGCTTCCCAACATCTTCAAATATATTTTAATTGAATAATTTAGTAATTGTTCATATGATCACTTCACTCTTCACTTGTAAGCAGAAGCCTGATGTAGTCTAAACAAATAGACAATACAGATTTTTGTTTAATTTTCTCATAGTCTTCTTTAAATAAATTACATGAAAAATAAAGTTGAAAATGCTACAGTGATTTGTGCCTCAGCATTTTTGAAAGGATGAAGGTTAAAAAGGGAAAATGAGTCCTTATTGAATTCAATTTCACCTCGAGTCATTTGCCAGGAAATAAATTAAGGCTAAATTAAGTAGCATTTAAAGGGTAAATTGTTATTGAATATGAGTGACAGGATTGAACAGGTTAAAAAAAAATTGATCTTTTCCCATCAAGATCGAAACAGCTCTCATATTTTGTATTTTGTGTCATGTTAATAGGAAAATGATTGGCAGCCCATTGTGCACTTAATCCATTGATATGGGGGATTGTCAGATGCAGAAGTCAATGTTCTATGTTTACGGAGATAATCAGGTTAGGAAACCTTTCCCAGAATGGATTTTGACCACATTATTCATTGGACTACCCAAGAGTCCCCATGGAAATGCCACATATGCTTCATTCTCTTTTATAGCCAGTTTTCCATTTGGTAGCTACAAACTATTACAAATTAGTATTTACTTGTATTTTGAGGATTTATAGAGAATGTATAATCTCCCAATAAAAGAAAATTAGTCACTTTTATGATTTTAGTCTGTGTGTTTAGTCCTCATATTTGAATTACAGACACCATTTTCAGGCTGATCATTGTAATTTTTTCTTAATCATAATGAAGAAAAATTGGCTTATTTTCTATACTTAAAAATAAAACCAGTTTATTATGTGTATTTTCTTCTAGACTAATCAGAAACATAATCACCCAAACTGCTATGACTGATTAGAATTTCTTTCCTTACAAAACGTTTCAAAATAATGGCCATTTAATTTTAATTTTATGTTACTAGGAAAATATCATAGCTTTTTTTTTAAGCTATTTCAACTTGTCTGTGCTGACAACAAACCTACCATTTCTGATTCCAGTATCTCACTCTATGTGGCTGCCACAACACTCCTAACTAGAGTCCTAGATTCATGTAATTTGAAGCTTTATGTTCATTTGCTATCATCTGCAGATTCTTCTGTGGTGGTTGTTTCATCATCTAGTCAGCTCATTTACATTGAGACATCCCTGGGTTGTTTTTAATTTCTTTATTTCCCAGTTTTACTTTTGTTTTTAGTGTTATTTTTGTTTCAGATGTGTTTTTAATTTCTAGGTCCAATGTAATTTATTAAAGACATCTACTTTATTAACACACTCATTTTTTTGACTTCTCTTTGGAATCACTTCTATTTTTCTCTATTATTTTTAGAATCATGGGATTTTAAGTTTCAAGGCCATCTGACTCTTGCTCTCACCTGGCCATGTTAGAGGAAAGAATATAGTCGGATGAGGGTTCATCTTTCATGTAAAGATATGGTAGCAGTAGGTACAGGTATTTGTCATCAGTATCAGTGGTGTCTTGTTGTTTAATTACTAAGTTGTGTCTGACTCTTTGTGAGCCCCTGGAGTGTAGCCTGCCAGGTTCCTCTGCCCATGAGATTTCCCAGGCCAAAATACTGGAATGGGTTGCCATTTCCTCCTCCAGGGGATCTTTCTGACTCAGGGATTAAACCCAGGTCTCCTGCATTGGCAGGTGGATACTTTACCACTGAGTCAGCAGAGATGACCCGCTCCCCCCTAAAAAAAGATACCATGAACTTATTTTTAAAATAGAAACAGATTCACAGACTTAGAAAACAAGCTTATGTTTACCCAAGGGAAGAGGTGGGTAGGAAGGATAAATTAGGAGTTTGGGATTAACATATTCACACTAACTATATGTAAAATAGATAACTAATAAGGACCTACTATATAGCACTGGGAACTCAACACTCTGTAATAACCTATATGTGAAAAAAATTGAAAAATAATAAATATATGTGTATGTATAACTGAATCACATAGCTTGTACACTTGAAACTAACACAGCATTGTAAATGAACTATATACTCCAATGTAAAATAATTTTTCTTTTAAAAATTAAACACAAAAATATGCTTAAAAAAATAGGTCTCTGTGGTTGGAATCCAAATCTTGTATTGCATTTGTATTGTCCATAGCTCCATGCTTGTAATCCAAGACAAGTCTCAGGAGAAGCTGGACCTTTATTTCTTGGGTTGTTTGAACCCCAAATCTGGACAAATTATGTGTGTGTATTGGACATTTTGTTAGTTAATTTCCCCCCCATATAATATAAGTGATTAGGAAGGCGGGCTCCACCCTCAGTTTTGGAGGTGGTGTCTGAGGCTTAGCAAACCAGCTAAGGCTTAGCAACTTCATGAGACCTGGCAAGCCTGGTTCCCAGCCCCAGGCTTACACCAGACAAAGCACAGCAAACCCTTGAGACAACCTAGTGGTTCAGGCACAGGACTTGCTTTGGTCTAAAATGTCTGAACCAAAGACTTATTCTGTGGTGAGGAGAAACCTGTCCACCTTTTTTGTTTATCTGATTTCCTATTATTGACATACTTAGAGAGTCCAGTTTATTAACTGTTCTACATTCTGGAGTTGTCTCATGAACAGTCAAGTTTAATGCATTCGGGGCGAGAATACTCTATATGTGATCAGTGATTTCTGCAGAGCTAGGGAGTCTCTGAGACAACCCTCACTTCTGACGCAAGCTGTGAGTTTAGGATTCTCATGACCACTGTCAGATTTTATAATTTGCGGGAACCCATAGAACTCACAGTGAAAGCTGTAGTGCCCACAGTCATGGTTTATTACAGGAGAGAGGTTACAATCAGCCCAGGGAGAGAGGTGTGGGGCAGGGTCCCGGAAACCTCCATGTAGAGCACCTCCAATGCCTCTCCCAGTGGCAATGATGATCTACTACTATATTATTTTCAACTGAATATGTGAAGCCATGTAAATATAAAGCCATGTCTCCAAACCACATTCTTTGGGGGGAAATAAAAACATGGCTTATTTCACAGTAAATTTCTCTTCTTTGAGTTGACTAAGTTCTGTTCTTTGAATTATAATAAACTTTACACAAAATACTTTAAAGAGCCAAATAAATACCATATACACTAAGCTTCAAATAGCCTATATCCTTAATAATATAAATGCATGATAAAAAAATATATACATACCCACAATACCCTTGTCAAGTATTTGCCTGTTAAGAAAATGGTGATATATACTGTTCCTACATAATCGTATGTTATTTTAGGTAATGTTACTGCACTCTTTCTTTTCTAGCAGCCCCAATCTGATCTATATTTCTCTTAATGAAATAGAGGAATAATATCATTTACTGACAGTGGGAATTCTAACCATACTTTAAAATAAAAACAATTTTTAATGAAAGCAATGTTTTTCTCTTGCTGGATAGAAGAAGTTGAGTGAAAGGTTAAATTAAAGACATTTTTTCCACTTCTTGGAAAAATACATCCCCATGAGGACTAACTTGCACAAGGGAAAAAAATGGAAATAAATGTAGAACTAAAAGAGATAATCAGATTAAGCCACTCACTCACATTTTCTCTAACTGTGTGACCTTGTGAGGTTTTGATACAAATTCTAGCTGCCTCTGATCAAGCTAATCAAACTGACAGACAAAACCTCTTCTGTTATATTTTTAAATCGTATGTACTTGCTTTGATATGGCCTCTCTTAATTATCATTAACTTTCTTTACATCCAAGTAAGAAACTCAAATTTCATAACAAACACATAAAGGAGACAAATTCCATTCCGAGGCAACTAGAACCATCAAGAGAGATATACTAATAAGTGTGTTGTTGATGACAAATTTGCTAAGGGTTTTCAATCAAACCGGCTTCTTCTAGCACAGATACCTTTGTTTACACAGTGTCTTAATTTATTACTTCAATTTATTTGCTAGCCTATTTTATTTGCAGGCTTAGTCTAATTTTAACACTGTCAAGAATAATTCAAAGAGTATCGAGTAAGTCTGCTTAGGAAAGAGAACCTACGTTAATCTTTTCTGACATTAATAGAATTAGACCTTATTAATTCTGACATGATTTATTTCATATTGTGTAAATACTAAGTGCAAGCATCATGTTCTCATTGAAACAAGTGTTTTACATGCTTCATATACCGCAATTTAAAACATGAATTGAAAGTGAGCCTTGAAAACAATTTGAAATTACGTAAATCTGTCAAACTTAGAACGATTATTACTGCCAAGCAAGAACTACTAAATGCTGACAAATGGTGCTCAGGGAGGTATCTGGAGAGAACACAGAGGTTTGTCCCTCCTTTAAAGAAACAGAACAAATGTTATAATGCTTGCCAGGCTAGCTCATGTGATTCAAGCATATATTCCTTGTAGGTGAAGAAAATTCTTCTCTATATACCTATGTGTGTTTAATATACACTTAATTTTCCTTTTTATTATCAGGAGATCTGAAACAGATAAATGCATGTTTGGGTTTTGTTTTATTGTTTTCCTATCGGGGAGGACAGTTTAGGATGTAATTGTGTGGCTGGATACAAAGAGGGGGTTGCTGCTGCTGCTGTTGCTGCTGCTGCTGCTGCTGCTAAGTCGCTTCAGTCATGTCCGACTCTGTGCGACCCCATAGACGGCAGCCCACCAGGCTCTCCCGTCCCTGGGATTCTCCAGGCAAGAACACTGGAGTGGGTCGCCATTTCCTTCTCCAGTGCAGGAAAGTGAAAGAAGGAATAAAAAATAAGTTATGAGAGAGAAGGATAGAATGTTTACCTACCTTATGCTTCCCTGGAGGCTCAGTGGTAAAGAATCCACCTGCCAATGCAGGAAACACAGGTTCTATCCCTGATCTGGGAAGATCCCACATCGCCTGGAGCAACTAAGCCTGGGAGCCACAACTACTGAAGCCTGTGTGCCTAGAGCCCACGCTCTGCAACAAGAGAAGCCACCACAGTGAGAAGCCCGTGCACCACAATTAGAGAAAAGTCCACACAGCAATGAAGACCCAGCACAGGTGAAAATGGTGGTGGTTTAGTCACTAAGTTATGTCTGACTCTTGCGACACCATGGGCTGTAACCTGCCAGGCTCCTCTGTCCATACTGGAGTGGGTTGCCATTTCCTTCTCCAGGAGATCTTCCTGACTCAGGAATAGAACCCAGGTCTCCTACATTGCAGGTAGATTCTTTACTGACTGAGCTCAGGTGAAAATAAAAAATAAATAAATAAAATTATTTAAAAACTGAAGAAATACAAAATATCTTTTCTAAAAAAAAAGAAAGAAAATCTACCTGCCTTACTGACTTATCTCAGTTTACTTGAGATTCCTTTTCAGGTTGTCAGGACACATTTTTTGTTAATGAAGAGAAACTCTACTTGAGATTCTTTGTCTACATCTCTGACTGCTTAGGCAAATTCTTAAAAGTTATGACTGAGACCATGATAGAAAGTGTCATTTCTACTCTACTTGTTACTAAACAGCAAAGTCTTATTTTTGACTTTTCTTTCCCTTGACTTGAACTGAGGTCATCAGCTGGTTAGCCTGATAATTTAGGCCAAAAGGCTCAGTCCTTTGGAGAATCTTTAAAGCGTGAAAATGTTAAAATTACATCTTTCGAGGACATGATACATCACCATCTAAGAATCAGATGTGTGGAAATCGTTTGAACTACTTTATAAGCACACTAAGATAAAAAGGAAATATTAATGTTCGCTTCCTTCAAATAGAAGTGACGATCTATGTTGTGAAGAATTTTTAAAAAACTAAAAAAGGATGCTTGGTCTTTGTTCTTTCAAAATGAGAGCAGAGATAGCATTTCTCTTAAACCTCAATTATTTATTTACCAGAAACATGGGGAGAATTATTATACAAAGATTTCATATTTCTGGAAGGGTTTATTTTGTAGCTGTCAATTGGATGTGAATTAGACAGCTTAATTTAGTACATGAGAAACTAAAAGAAGAGGGATTTACTGTGTTGTGTTGTGCTGTGCTAAGTTGCTCAGTGGTGTCCAACTCTTTGCAACCCCATGGACTATATAGCCCATCGGGCTCCTCTGTTCATGGGGATTCTCCAGGCAAGAACACTGGAGTGGGTTGCCATGCCCTCCTCCAGGGGATCTTTCCAACCCAGCAATCGAACCCCAGTCTCCTGCATTGCAAGCAGATTCTTTACCAGCTAAGCTACCAGGAAAATTCAGGGTTTTGCTGCATTTGTTCATTTTACATAATATTCATTGTTGATGTGAATTAACATACATTATCTAATGTCTAAAAGAGTATATAATGTTGCTGTTGTTGTTTAGTCCTGTAAGTCGTGTCAGACTCTTGACTCTCTTGTGACCCCATGGACTGTAGCCCATCAGGCTCCTCTGTCAAGGGATCCTCCAGGCAAGAATACTGGAGTGGGTTGCCATTTCCTTCTCCAGGTCATCTTCCAGACCCAGGAATCAAACCCAGGTTTTCTGCTTGACAGGCAGAGTCTTTACCACTGAGCCACCTGGGAAGCTCCGTATATTACATTAGAGACTGTTCATCTTTGTTTGTCATGCAGGACTTGATAAAGCATTTATATACTTAAGACTGTCTTCAAGGAGTTTGTCTTTTAAATGGTCTTTTCATACATCAGTGTCCACCCTTGTTTTCCTCAGTTTGGTAGGAGTAGAGATGTTATAATGATATAGAAATAACACTGACAAAAACATTTCATTCCCTAGAAACATAATATCCAAAATGGTAGGTTTTTACAAATGAGAGAGCTAGTTCTTTGGAAAATCGACCCTTTAGATTAGAAGACTCTCCAGGGCTCATATAAGCCTAACATCAAACTGAACTCCAGGGAGGTCAAGTGATGAACCTGGGCCTTATTTGCTGTCTAATTCTTACTCTGCCATTGCACATTGTCCCCATGAAATGTATCTGAGAACTAACCTTGAATATTTTAGGACTACAGAGTGGAATCATTCTATGTGTTTAGTATATTTGTCTTAAAATTATTTTATTTGTTGGGATTTTTTTATCATATAGCTTCTTCAAATTTATTTCTTAGTGGTGAGTAGTGTCTTTATCCCTCTCTGTATTTATGTATCACTTCTTCCCCTTGCACTGTAATTTTTCCTGTCCTTGACTTCCACCACATTGTAGGATATAACCAATGAAAATGAAGAGCACCTGGTATTCTCTCCTTGTGGACTTTAAGTGAACTTTAAGGGACTAGTCTATATTACAAAGCTGCAATCACTCTGTGAGATGATGGTTTCTATACATCAAGCTTGATGTATTTTCTTTCAACTTAAAGCTAGGAATCTTCATATAGACATGGGTAAATGTCTAAGAACAGAGTGTGCGGGTCATGGGGTAGCTTTATGTCTAACTTCTAAGAAACTGCCAAGTATTTCCCAAGGCAGATGCAAGATGTACCCTCTTACATGTGCCCAGCAGCAAAAGCAAGCTCCAGTTGCTCACATCCTCGTACACAGGTGGTGTGGTCACTCTTTGATCTTAGCCATTCAAGTGGACATGTAGGGGTATCTTATTGCAGTTTTAATTCTATTTCCATAAGGAAGAAATATGTTGAACATTTTTTTTCATGTGATAGTTATCCATATATCATCTTTGGTGAAGAATCTATTCAAATCTTTGTTTATTTCTTCAAATTATTTTATCCTGTGGTTAGTCAGTTGTAAGAGATCTTCATATATTTTAAAAACAGATTTTTTTCTTGAGCATACATTTCACACATATTTTCTTCCAGTGTGTAGCTCCCCTTTTCATTTTCTTTACCATGTCATCTGAAGAGGGTCTTAATTCTTGTAAGTATGCATCAATGATTTGTTTTCTCTTGTAGTCCTTGCTTTTTGTTTCATAATTAAGAAATATCTGTAAAACCAAAGAAAATATATTTTATTTTAGAGTTTTCATTCCTTTAGCTCTTACATTTAGATCCAGGGATGTTCATAGCAGCTTTATTTGTGACAGACAAATTGTAAACAAACCAAATGGCCATTGATGGGTTAATACATAAGTAAACTGTATATCCATAAAATGCAGTCCTACTCAAAAAAGAAAAGAAATGAATCAGATTTTCCTGTCATGACTGGATCACGGGAGCTGGAACAGGAAATTGACTTTGGGGCAAAATAGAATTCTGTGTGATGGGCTTGCTGGGCTCCTGAATGTCAGGAGAAATCTGAGTTTATCCTTGCAGCAAACAGAATGCCAGAGGAAACTTTTGTTCTGGATTAAGAGTCTAAGAGAAAATATGGAAGCCTATGAGAATCGGACACGACTGAGCAACTAATACACATGTGCACCCGCACACACACACACATGCAGTGGGAAGCTGCTATGTAACACAGGGGACTCAGCCAGGTGCTCTGGGATGTGGGGTGGGTGGGAGGCAGGATGAGAGGGAGGGGATATATGTATACTAATGGTCAACTCACATTTTATGCAGCAGAAACCAACACAACACTATAAATAATTATCTTCCAATTAAAAATAAATTTAAAAAAATTTTAAAAAGTGGAAACTTTGTGGAGGCTATGGGGAAAATATGCCACTTTGAGATAAGCATTTACATGTGTTATAATTTAATTAATTTTACCCATTCCCCTCAATAGATTATTTCTTGGGGGGAAAATGGATAATTTCATTACCTTTTATAAAGCTGAGAAGATTGGAGGAACTTAGGTTTGTCTGGTGTGAGGAGATGGTGATTATTTTCTGAATTAAAGGAACTCTGTGAATGTACCTTCAATAGACTGCTAATCAATTCTGCCACATAAATAAAGCATGATTACATTCATGTGGAATGAAAGGACTGAAAGGATTTTAATAGCCATGCTTTTAGATAGTCACAGCTGTCTCTTATCAAATTATTTTCAGTTCTATTTGATTTGTCTAACCCAAGTCATAGAATGTAAAATATATGAGTGGTTCATTCTTGGAGCTACAACAAACAAAGCAGTTTCCAGCAAGATTGTGAATGTCATTCCCCAACTTTTTTATCAATGAACCAAGGGCATGACAGAAGCTGCACACTTGGATGAGCTGAGTGCAACATCTATGGGGCCCTTAAATTATCATACAGAGTCTTCCCCATGTACATTCTGAGTGTCCGTTTCTGGAGTTGTGCCTGTTTCTGGTGACGATGTAAAAATCAGCTTAATTATGTACAACCCATTATCTGACTATATTAGCCAGTAGCTACAGAGTTTAATAAACATTGGGGCTTATGTAGGAATAAAATAAATACTTAAAAATGGTAATAGAATTCAGATGAACTTCAGGAGCTTGTAATTAGTAAAAGACAGTAAGCGTCTTTCAGGTACATAGATACCGGTACTGAAACAAACACAATTGCTTAAATACTGAAAACAACTTAAGAATGAAACACTGAAATAAAAAAAAAGAAAAGAAAATCAAACATCACAAGGGCAGACAGATTTATTCATCTTGCCCTGTGCCCCCTGCCTCCCAACCCAGGGACTCCTATCACTGTCCCTTGTACACAGGGTCCCCCTCATATACTACCCTTGAAGTCACACGGTGGAGGAGGGGGAGGAATGGGGCACCTTTGCTTGTCAGCCAGAGTGGGGTCAGTCCTAGGGAACCTCACCCCCTGGCAGTAACAAGGACCCCTTCACCCTGGCCAAGCAGGGAACTGAGACTCCCCATTGACTAGAAGTAACAAGTTGGGCACACCCTTACCCAAGGCTGTGGGATCATTGCTGATAGAATACTTAAGAGCCACTGTCTCATGACACCACACCCAGAGTCCCAGGATTCATCCAAAAGTCAGTCCCATCAAGAACCAGGAAAATCTGAATGTGAACAAGGAAAGATGATCAGTTCAGTTCAGTTCAGTCGCTCAGTCAGACAACACAGATGGTAGAATTCTCTGAAAAAGATGCTCCACTGGCCAACAGAAAATTGCTTCAATGAAGCACACTTGAAACAAATGAGAAAGTAGACTGTCTCAACACTGAAACAGAAGATATAAAGAAGAAACAGATTTTAAACCTGAAAAATACAGTAACAAAGAAAAAATTCAATGAATGAACTCAACAACAGATCAGAGAGAGCAGAGGGAAGAATTAGTACACTTGAAGAAACAACAGAAATTGGCACAACAGAGAGAAAATAGGCTGAAAAAAAACAATGAACTTAGCCTCTGGGACATGTGGAACTTAGACAAAAGGTTTAATGTTGGCCTCACTGGACACCAGAAGGGAAGAATGTGGAACTGAAAAGTATTCAAAGAAAGAATGGCTGGAAATTTCCCAAGTTCAGCCAAAGACCCATCAATCCAAACAGGATACGTACATCCTATTTAAACTTCTAAAAACTAAAGACAAAGGAAAACATCTTTTCCTAAGTGAAAAAAAAAACTAAAATGATGTGTTATACCTACACTCAAAGGAAATTCTCTCAACAGAAAAGAAATGATGAAAGAAGGGGCCTTAGAATATCAGGAAGAAAGAAAGCACACAGTAAGCGAAAATATGGTTGAACACAATAACTTTTCCTTCTCCTGTGCTGTTTTCAGTCCTGTTTGATAGGTGAAGCACAAATTAATGATGTCCTGATACACCTCTCCGTGTATGTAGAGGAAATACTGGAGACGATTATATTATAAACCAGAGAGGGTGAAAGCATATTTTTTACTCTCCCCTCTGAGTCAGCCACTCTGGAAAACAGTTGGAGAAATTTTTTCCCAAACTGAACATATACTTTGCATGCTACCCACCCATCACACCTTTGGGCACTGATGCCAGAGAAATGAAAACATTTGTTCACACAGAAACCTGTACATAGGTCTTCACAGCAGCTCCCTCTGAAATAACAGGAAACTGGAAAAAACTAAAAATGCTTTTTAATAGATGAATTTTAGCCAAAAAATACTGGCCCATTTGTTCCATGGAATGCTGCTGAGCTATAAAAAGGAGCACAGACTTTTTTCTTGTTTAATGGATTTGATTTTGTTTTTATTGAAGTGTAGTTGATTTACAGTATTACGTTAGTTCCAGGTGTCCAGTGTGGTGACAGAGTTTTTGCAGATCATGCTCCATTGTTCTTGGGGCCCCTGGGCTCTGCTGCCCTTGAGAGATGGCATTCAGCATCCTTTCTCCCTTTCTGATTCTTGCTCTGTTCCTCGCTCCCTCCCTCATTTCACTCCTTTTTTTCATTTTCTTCTTTTGGTGTTGGGATTTCCAGTATTTAATTGCAGTTGCTGTCAGATAGATGGGGTATGTGAGTAGACTCTAAAACTTCTCACTCTCATTCAATTTTTATCTAATGCTTAAGTGCCAGGACTTGGGAATCTCATTATTAGCCTCGGAAGTAGCAACATTGAGCATTTGCATCTCCTTCCAAAGTATAACAATGACTGAAAGGAGGAATGTCCATCATTCATGCCCAGGGATGCAGTGTGTGAGAGTGCTAGCACCCAGCAGGTACCAGCTGTCCACAGCTCATTAGAAGGGCTTGATTAGGTGGACTGGGAAGGAACAGTGAGCAAGGTCACCAAAGAAAACTGCCTCCTTTACAATGACAACCTTGTCCACAGTTTTGAACATGCTTTTCCCCTGAACCCCATGGCCCAGCCCTACTGTTCTGTGGTGTCTGCTCTCATGCTCTCAGCCTCTAGGACACAATACCTCTTACTTGAAGATGCTTCTAGCTGTAAAGCTGCCTGAGGTTCCAGCTCACCTCCAGTGTTCCCTTTTTATCTCATATCTTGGCATCATAATTTCTCATTGTGTTGTTAGATCTCTGATAACTGATAAAACCAATCTGATTTTTAAGATTTTTTTCCCTAACTTTTATTATCCTCTTCATTAGAAGAGTTGAATATATGAGCCCACCATCACCATATGTAGAACTCACTTCTCTACTGATTTGACTTTTAAAAAATGCATATACAATATTGCATAAGTTTAACTCAATTTTTAGATTTTCCTTTCTGTTCTATAATTTTTTTTCTGCCTATACACATGGCAGTAACCAACTGTTTTACTTATTGACACTTTTAAATGTTCTAATATTTGTTAGAATGACTCCTCTTCACCATCCAATGATTTTTTAATTAGTATTCAGTACCCCAGTTTTTATGTATTTGTGGTTTTCTTCCTATGAACTTTAGAACAAGGTTAATTAATCCTTGCTAAAAATCTGTTGCTATTGGTGGGGAATAATCTTAAATTTACATATTAAATGAAGGCAAAGCATCTCTGTGATGTTAGATCTTGTTATCTGGCATGTTCATAATTTTCCATTGTTCAAAAGTTTTGAAAGTTGTCTTCACACAGATATTGTCACTTTTCTAATGCTAATCTTATGTGGTTTGTCTTCCTGATGTTACTGGGAAAGGAATATTTTCCCATTATTATTGTGTGTTTATATAAATAAAAGCTGTTTATTCAGTATGTTAATTATATGTTATAATGCCGGATTTGGGTTGTGGTGCAGTCATTAGCAGTAAAAATTATCTTGGCTTTTGATTTAATTAACAAACTTTTCATTGTCAGATAATTACAGATTCACAGGAAGTCACAGAGATGAGACAGAAGGGGTCCCTGTGGCTTCGCCCAGGCTCCCTCTGTGGTTACAGTGAACATAATTATAGTGAAATAGCAAAATGTGGATGTTTTCCGAGTACAACATCTAGTGTAGTTCTGTGACATTTTATAACAAGTGTAGTTTGTATAACCATGACTGCAATCAAAATACACACTGTGCCATCACCCCAAATGTCTTCTTGTGCTGTGCTTTTACAGACACACCCTTCCACCCAGCCCTACCTTCCTCAACCCCAGCAAATACTAATTTGCTCTCCATCTATATAATTTTGCCATTTTGAGAATGTTGTGTAAATGGAAACATATGATATATGACCTTTCAGACTGACAGTTTTTGCTCAACACAATGCCCATGAAGAAGGCTGAGCACTGAAGAACTGATGCTTTCAAATTATGGTGCTGGAGAAGACTCTTGCAAGTCCCTTGGACTAGAAGGAGATCAAGCCAGTCAATCCCAAAGAAAATCAACCCTGAATATTCATTGGAATGATGGATGCTGAAGCTGAATCTCCAGTACTCTAGTCACCTTATGTGAAAAACTGACTCATTGGAAAAGACCCTAATGTTGGAAAAGATTGAAGGCAAAAGGATAAGGATGAGATAGTTAGATAGTATCACTGACTAAATGGACATGTATCTGAACAAACTCCAGGAGATAATGGAAGACAGAGGAGCCTGGTTTACTGCAGTCCATGGGTTAGAGCTAAGTCATGTCAAAGAGTTTGACATGACTTAGCAACTGAACAACAATAAAAGTAACATATGATCTAGGTCATTTGTTGGAGTCTGGCTTATGATAGCACACAACCTTAATGTCCTCTGACAGGAAAGTGGTCAAATAAATTATGATGAATCTGTGCAGAGGTATGAATCTATAGAGTAGAAATTTGAAAGAATTAAATAGCTGAATATTGTACGGAAAATCTCTAATATCTATATCTATCTACATACATATATATTATATATGTATATATGTGTGTGTGTATGTGTGTTAGTCACTCAGTCATGTCTGACTCTTTGGGACCCCATGGGCTGCAGCCCACCAAGCTCCTCTGTCATGGAATTCTCCAGGCAAGAATACTGGAGTGAGTAGCCATCATTCCCTTCTTCAGGGGATCTTCCCCATCCAGGGTTTGAACTCTGCGTTTTAGGCATATTCTTTACCATCTGAGATATATATACATATATATATATATATATATGTGTGTGTGTATATATATACACACATATATGTTTTAGGTGAATAAAATAAAGGTATAGGAAATATGTATTTTATGAAACTATTTTATGAGAAAAGATCTAAAATAGCATTATATATTATTCATATCTGTTTTAATAAAATTTCTGGAAATATACAAAAGTCAGGGGTTAAATCTTGTGGGGATTGAAAGTGAGATTCAGATGGCTTGGGGACAGATTCGCCGTAAGACTTTTCCCAGTGCATCTTTAAACATAAACATAAAAGACATGATAGACTTAAGTCTATGTATTTATTTTTGAAAAAGGCTGCTCATTATGTAATTTCAACACCCTTCATATCAGAGTCTGAGTGAATGAGACTTGAGAGAAGGGCATTCCCTAAACCTCCCCATGAATGGATATGAAAGGGCACACTCAGATCAAGCACTACAGCAGCCTGTTTTAGAATCATGTGATATGTTGAATCATTTTTTAAAAATCACATCAGAAACAAAATGAAATGCAGTAAAAATTAAAGAATTGGAAAGAAAGGAACAAAGTCATCATGTATTTGTAAGATATAACTTCCTCCATAGAAAGGGACCAAAGTCAGCAAATATTGAATTAAAGTTCTTTCAATCTGCTATCACTGCAAACAGGAACATTGCAGTACCATATTGTTAATTAAAACAATACAAGGTAATCTAGGCCACACTGAATTCTCAGAATTCCTAAAGTGGGCATAACATTCATTTTAGCAGGTGACTGACTGACTGACCTTGAGGTATCATCAAATGATGTTATATGTTAGCTACAACCTATCTCCTTTAATTGCAGAGATTCTATTTCATAATTCTTTCTTTAGCCCAATGGACCATCTCAGTTTGTATTCATCTTTAAATGATACTTGGATTGAATAAGTAAATCCAACAGGACATCAACATTCTGTTTTGTGAGTTATCAAGATCATGTAGTCGTGCAGGACCACGTGTGGTCCCCAGACCAGCAGCATCGGCATCCTTCAGGAACTCAGAAACACAAATTCTTGGACCCCCAGCCCAGACCTACTTAATCACTGGATGGGTTTTACTACCACAGGACTCCCACTCTAGGAGTAAAAGCATCAAACAAGAAAGATGACAGTTATCTTAAAAAGTTAATGATCTGGAATTTCATCTTTCAGGTAGTAATTATCGGTACCAGTTCTCTTCTTGGCAGCCTGTACTCATCTAATTATTTTCTGAAAGTTACCCTTGACTCTCAGGTCACACATTTAGGGTTAAATGCACAGACCTGAGAATTCCCCAATTCCTCAAGCTTTGCAGGGCAGACACTGTCATGTGGAAGGCTTGCTGAATTCTGTCCTCGCCTTGGAATTTAGATTCACTGGGTCTGGGGGTCATCTCTAGAATTCTGCAGTTTTTAAAAACTAAGCCATATAATGAATCTGTAGCAGGTGGATAGGAGACCACATTTGAGATTTATCACCCTACAACACTGGTGTACAAACAGTTGGTTTCTTGGCATCATCATCTAGGAGGTTGTCAAAAATTCAGATTCAAGAGTCCCATGCAAGACCTTCAGAATCCAAATCTTCATTCTAGCAAGATCCTCAGGTATTTTCTATGTGTACTAACATCTAAGACACACTGTTGCAGTCAATTCCTGAGAACAAGAGAGCCCAAGACTGCAAGGAAACACTGGCTGAAGGGAAGGTGAACTGATTTCCAAACAACTATTTCTTGTGTCATCACTAACCCTCTGTTGAACTATACCATTCTTACCCTACTTCTTCATTTCTGATAGTTCTTTCCTTGATGACTATGGTTCTAGATAAAAACCAATACATACTATGTTTATAATAGTACACGTATAAATACAGCTAATGAAACCTCACTAGAAAATATACAGCCTTACAGATGCTATTGATGTAATTAACAACAATTCATCTGGCATCCTTTATGTTTTAGCAGACCAAAATAAATTAGTTGATTGTAGGAAGTTAATAATTAATTTGAGATGTTTATGGCAAGATATTGACCCAATGATGTATTCTGTTTTCTTTCTACATTTCTACATTATATAATTTAGAAGTTGGTTTTAAAAGAGGGAATATTTTAAAGTCTTATAATTGGATCTATTTCTATTAATTTATAGTCAAGTGGAGTACATTTATTTAAGACAGAGAAATACCATTTGCATTGCATTAACATTTTGCTAAGTGAGACAAGATGTTGATACTTATTAGTATAAAGTATATTATTAGAATTTGAGGATATGGATTTGAATTGATTTTTGTATAAGTGAAACATTGCTTAAAAAATATGGCTATTTGGATACTTAGCCACTTTTCTTACTTTCTGCTTTTATATTTTTTAACTCTATTTTTTTGCTTATGACTTGCATAACTTATTCATTTTTTTCTCTGCATTTATGCCTTAGGGACTGTCCTGCAGGTCGGGCTAGTACTTAATGACTCAAAATATCTAGATGCCTCAGAATTAATGATGCACTTAGAGTCTCTAAATATTGCAGAAGGCGTGTCTAAACTTGGGCAGAAATGCTAGCCTTGTGTGGAGTGTGGTGTGGCCACACATCCCTCAGGAAACAAGATGGGATATAAATAAATGCTTGCATAAATAGATGTGGCCTGATGGAAGAAGCTACAGGCAGAATCTTCATCTAAAATTATACACATGACCATCTGATGTCCCATCATATAGAGGCATTCCTTCAAGAGGCTCCATCTTCAGAATCCTGCAACCCTTGAAAAGGATACACCTTACCGTCAACCTTCTGAGCGATTGTCCTCGGATTTCAGCATGTCGGAATAAGCGCTACTCAGAAGGGTCAGCAACCAGACCAGGGACCCTGAGCCTGACAAATGCAAATTCTACTTGTTTGCTAAATTTTCTAACTCAGAGATTTTAAAAACAAATAAAGGTATTTTATTAACAGAGAAATTTTATTTTTAAAAATGTGCTTTTACATAGAGAGAAAAACCCTGCAAGGTTGTTTGTTTTCAGATTAAAGAAGCATAAAGGGAGGTGGGCAGTCCTAAGATGGTGGAGGAATAGAACGGGGAGACCACTTTCTACCCCACAAATTCATCAAAATATCATTTGAACACTGAGCAAATATCACAAAACAACTTCTGAATGCTGGCAGAGGACACAAGGCACCAGAAAGGCAGCCCATTGTCTTCAAAAGAAGGTAGGACAAAATATAAAAGATAAAGAGAGAGACAAAGAGTTAGGGATGGAGACCCATTCCGGGCAAGGAGTCGTAAAAGAGAAGAAGTTTCTAAACACCAGAAAACCCTCTCACTGGGGTCTGTGGGGAGTTTTGGAATCTCAGAGGGTAACATAATCAGGATGGAAAAATAAATAAATAAAACCCACAAATTACGTGCCTAACTGCAACTCTCAGTGGAGAAGTAGCCCAGATGCTCGCCTCCACCACCAGCAGGGGCTGAACAGGGGGGCACAGGCTGCATTGCTTAGGGTAAGGACTCAGCCTGAATGCCCTGAAGCAATCTGAGGGAGCTAATGTGAAATGAGTGCGATTGTGCGGTAGTTTGAACATTCTTTGGCATTGCCTTTCTTTGGGATTGGAATGAAAACTGACCTTTTCCAGTCCTGTGGCCACTGCTGAGTTTTCCAAATTTGCCGGCATATTGAGTGCAGCACTTTCACAGCATCATCTTTCAGGATTTGAAATAGCTCAACTGGAATCCCATCACCTCCACTAGCTTTGTTCATAGTGATGCTTTCTAAGGCCCACTTGACTTTACATTCCAGGATGTCTGGCTCTAGTTCAGTGATCACACCATTGTGATTATCTAGGTCATGAAGATCTTTTTTGTATAGTTCTGTGTATTCTTGCCACCTCTTCTTAATAACTTCTACTTCTGTTAGGTCCATACCATTTCTGTCCTTTATCGAGCCCATCTTTGCATTAAATGTTCCCTTGGTTTCTCTGATTTTCTTGAAGAGATCTCTAGTCTTTCCCATTCTGTTGTTTTCCTCTATTTCTTTGCATTGATTGCTGAAGAAGGCTTTCTTATCTCTTCTTGCTATTCTTTGGAACTCTGCATTCAGATGTTTATATTTTTCCTTTTCTCCTTTGCTTTTCGCCTCTCTTCTTTTCACAACTATTTGTAAGGCCTCCCCAAACAGCCATTTTGCTTTTTTTGCATTTCTTTTCCATGGGGATGGTCTTGATCCCTGTCTCCTGTATAGTGTCATGAACCTCAGTCCATAGTTTATCAGGCAGTCTATCTATCATATCTAGTCCCATAAATCTATTTCTCACTTCCACTCTATAATCATAAGGGATTTGATTTAGGTCATACCTGAATGGTCTAGTGGTTTTCCCTACTTTCTTCAATTTCAATCTGAATTTGGCAACAAGGAGTTCATGATCTGAGCCACAGTCAGCTCCTGGTCTTGTTTTTGCTGACTGTACAGAGCTTCTCCATCTTTGGCTGCAAAGAATATAATCAATATGATTTCGGTGTTGACCATCTGGTGATGTCCATGTGTAGAGTCTTCTCTTGTGTTGTTGGAAAAGGGTGTTTGCTATGACCAGTGCATTCTCTTGGCAAAATTCTATTAGTCTTTGCCCTGCTTCATTCCGTATTCCAAGGCCAAATTTGCCTGTTACTCCAGGTGTTTCTTGACTTCCTACTTTTGCATTCCAGTCCCCTATAATGAAAAGGACATCTTTTTTGGGTGTTAGTTCTAAAAGGTCTTGTAGGTCTTCATAGAACCGTTCAACTTCAGCTTCTTCAGCATTACTGTTTGGGGCATAGACTTGGATTACTGTGATATTGAATGGTTTGCCTTGGAAATGAACAGAGATCATTCAGTCGTTTTTGAGATTGCATCCAAGTACTGCATTTCGGACTCTCTTGTTGAGCATGATGTCTACTCCATTTCTTCTAAGGGATCCCTGCCCACAGTAGTAGATATAATGGTCATCTGATTTAAATTCACCCATTCCAGTCCATTTTACTTCGCTGATTCCTAGAATGTCGACATTCACTCTTGCCATCTCCTGTTTGACCACTTCCAAGTTGCCTTAATTCATGGACCTAACATTACAGGTTCCTATGCAATATTGCTCTTTACTGCATTGGACCTTGCTTCTATCACCAGTCACATCCACAGCTGGGTATTGTTTTTGCTTTGGCTCCATCCCTTCATTCTTTCTGGAGTTATTTCTCCACTGATCTCCAGTAGCATATTGGGCACCTACTGACCTGGGGAGTTCCTCTTTCAGTATCCTATCATTTTGCCTTTTCATACTGTTCATGGGGTTCTCAAGGCAAGAATACTGAAATGGTTTGCCATTCCCTTCTCCAGTGGACCACATTCTGTCAGGAACCAGAGATCAAATTGCCAACATCTGCTGGATCATTGAAAAAGCAAGCGAGTTCCAGAAAAACATCTATTTCTGCTTTATTGACTATGCCAAAGTCTTTGACTGTGTGGATCACAATAAACTGTGGAAAATTCTGAAAGAGATGGGAATACCACACCACCTGACCTGCCTCTTGAGAAACGTATATGTAGGTCAGGAAGCAACAGTTAGAACTGGACATGGAACAACAGACTGGTTCCAAATAGGAAAAGGAGTACATCAAGGCTGTATATTGTCACCCTGCTTATTTAACTTCTATGCAGAGTACATCATGAGAAACTCTGGGCTGGTAGACGCACAAGCTGCAATCAAGATTGCTGGGAGAAATATCAATAACCTCAGATATGCAGATGATACCACCCTTATGGCAGAAAGTGAAGAGGAACTAAAAAGCCTCTTGATGAAGGTGAAAGTGGAGAGTGAAAAAGTTGGCTTAAAGCTCAACATTCAGAAAACGAAGATCATGGCATCTGGTCCCATCACTTCATGGGAAATAGATGGGAAAACAGTGGAAACAGTGGCTGACTTTATTTTGGGGGGCTCCAAAATCACTGCAGATGGTGACTGTGGCCATGAAATTAAAAGACGCTTACTCCTTGGAAGAAAAGTTATGACCAACCTAGACAGCATATTCAAAAGCAGAGACATTACTTTGCTGACAAAGGTCCATCTAGTCAAGGCTATGGTTTTTCCAGTGGTCATGTATGGATGTGAGAGTTGGACTGTGAAGAAGGCTGAGTGCCGAAGAATTGATGCTTTTGAACTGTGGTGTTGGAGAAGACTCTTGAGAGTCCCTTGGACTGCAAGGAGATCCAACAAGCCCATTCTAAAGGAGATCAGCCCTGGGATTTCTTTGGAAGGAATGATGCTAAAGCTGAAACTCCAGTACTTTGGCCACCTGATGTGAAGAGTTGACTCATTGGAAAGAGTCTGATGCTGGGAGGGATTGGGGGCAGGAGGAAAAGGGAATGACAGAGGATGAGATGGCTGGATGGCATCACTGACTCGATGGACATGAGTTTGAGTGAACTCCGGGAAATGGTGATGGACAGGGAGGCCTGGCGTGCTGCGATTCATGGGGTTGCAAAGAGTCAGACATGACTGAGCGACTGAACTGAACTGAACTGAAATGTGAGATAGCAAAACAAACCACGGGATAGCCGGGGCGGGGGGGGGGGAGAGGAAAGAGAGAGAGAGAGAACTTCCCCGTGAAAAGCTCTAACCTAAGGCAGGATTGAGAATATGCAAGAAAAGTTTAACAAGGACCTAGAAGAAATAAAAAAGAGTCAGTCAATAATGAATAATGCAAGCACTCTGGAGGAAACCAACAGTAGAATAACTGAGGCAGAAGATAGGATAAGTGAGGTGAAAGATAGAATTGTGGAAATAAATGAAGCAGAGAGGGAAAAAGAAAAAAAGAATTGAAAGAAATGAAGACAACATCAGAGACCTCTGGGACAATGTTAAACGCCCCAACATTTGAATCATAGGAGTCCTGGAAGAAGAAGACAAAAAGAAAGGCCTTGAGAAAATACTTGAGTAGATAATAGTTGAAAACTTCCCTAAAATGGGGAAGGAAAGAGCCACCCAAGTCCAAGAAACCCAAAGAGTCCCAAACCAGATAAACCCAAGGTGAAACACCCCAAGACACATATTAATCAAATTAATGAAAATCAAACACAAAGAACAAATATTAAAGGCAGCAAGGGAAAAACAAAAAATAACTCACAAGGGGATCCCCATAAGGATAACAGCTGATCTTTCAATAGAAACTCTTCAAACCAGAAGGGAATGGCAGGACATACTTAAAGTGATGAAAGAGAAAAACCTACAGCCCAGATTACTGTACCCAGCAAGGATCTCATTCAAATATGAAGGAGAAATCAAAAGCTTTACAGACAAACAAAAGCTCAGAGAATTCAGCACCACCAAACCATCTCTTCAACAAA
Organism: Bos indicus; assembly: GCF_029378745.1. Lineage (NCBI taxonomy): Eukaryota > Metazoa > Chordata > Mammalia > Artiodactyla > Bovidae > Bos > Bos indicus. The sequence continues at coordinate 44,099,857 of NC_091772.1, read as the reverse complement.
TGTTAAAGGATCTTCACTAGACAGGAAACACAGAAAAGGTTTATAAACTCAAACCCCAAACAACAAAGTAAATGGCAACGGAATCATACTTATCAATAATTACCTTAAATGAAAATGGATTGAATGTCCCAACAAAAAGACAGAGACTGGCTGAATGGATACAAAAACAAGACCCCTATATAAGTTGTCTACAAGAGACCCACCTCAAACCTAGGGACACATACAGACTGAAGGTGAAGGGCTGGAAAAATATACTTCACGCTAATGGAGACCAAAAGAAAGCAGGAGTAGCAATACTCATATCAGATAAAATAGACTTTGAAATAAAGGTAGTGAAAAGAGACAAAGAAGGACACTACATAATGATCAAAGGATCAATCCAAAAAGAAGATGTAACAATTATAAATATATATGCACCCAACACAGGAGCACCGCAATATGTAAGGCAAATACTAACAAGTATGAAAGGGGAAATTAACAGTAACACAATAATAGTGGGAAACTTTAATACCTCACTCACACCTATGGATAGATCAACTAAACAGAAAATTAGCAAGGAAACACAAACTTTAAATGATACAATGGACCAGTTAGACCTAATTGATATCTATAGGACATTTCACCATAAAACAATGAATTTCCCCTTTTTCTCAAGTGCACATGGAACCTTCTCCAGGATAGGTCACATCTATCTATATATCTAGATACCATATATATCTAGATACCATAAATCTACCCTTGGTAAATTCAAAAAAATTAAATCATGTCAAGCATCTCTTCTGATCACGATGCAGTAAGATTTACTTTGCCAACAAAGGTCCGTCTAGTCAAGGCTATGGTTTTTCCAGTGGTCATGTATGGATGCGAGAGTTGGACTGTGAAGAAAGCTGAACGCCGAAGAAGTGATGCCAAAGAACTGTGGTGTTGGAGAAGACTCTTGAGAGTCCCTTGGACTGCAAGGAGATCCAACCAGTCCATTCTAAAGGAGATCAGTCCTGGGTGTTCTTTGGAAGGAATGATGGCAAAGCTGAAACTCCAGTACTTTGGCCACCTCATGTGAAGAGTTGACTCATTGGAAAAGACTCTGATGCTGGGAGGGATTGTGGGCAGGAGGAGAAGGGGGCAACAGAGAATGAGATGGCTGGATGGCATCACCAACTCAATGGACGTGAGTTTGAGTGAACTCCGGGAGTTGGTGATGGACAGGGAGGCCTGGCGTGCTGCGATTCATGGGGTTGCAAAGAGTCAAACACAACTGAGCAACTGAACTGAACTGAACGGGATAAAACTATTAAAAATGCAAACATATGGAGGCTAAACACCACACTTCTGAATAGCCAACAAATCACAGAAGAAATCAAAATATGCATAGAAACAAATGAAAACACAACAACCCAAAACCTATGGGATTCAGTAAAAGCAGTGCTAAGGGGAAGGTTCATAGCAACACAAGCCCACCTCAAGAAACAGGACAGAAATCAAATAAATAACATAACTCTACACCTAAAGCAACTAGAAAAAGGAAAAATAAAGCACCCCAGGGTTAATAGAAGGAAAGAAATCATATAAATTAAGGCAGAAATAAATGCAAAAGAATCAAAGGAGACCATAGCCACAATCAGCAAAGCTGAAACCTGGTTCTTTAAGAAGATAAATAAAATAGACAAACCATTAGCCAGACTCACCAAGGAAAAAAGGGAGAAGAATCAAATCAACAAAATTAGAAATGAAAATGGAGAAATCACAACAGACAACACAGAAATACAAAGGATCATAAGAGACTACTATCAGCAACTATATGCCAATAAAATGGACAACTTGGAAGAAATGGAAAATTTCTTAGAAAAGTATAACATTCCAAAACTGAACCCAAAAGAAATAGAAAATCTTAGCAGACCCATCACAAGCACAGTAATTGAAACTGTAATCAGAAAATCTTCCAACAAACAGAAGCCCAGGACCAGATGGCTTCACAGCTGAATTCTACCAAAAATTTAGAGAAGAGCTAACACCTATCCTATTCAAACTCTTCCAGAAAATTGCAGAGGAAGGTAAACTTCCAAACTCATTCTATGAGGCCACCATCACCCTAATACCAAAACCAAAGATCCCACAAAAAAAGAGAACTACAGGCCAATGTCACTGATTAACATAGTTGCAAGAATCCTTAAAAAAATTCTAGCAAACAGAATTCAGCAACATATTAAAAAGATCATACATCATGACCAAGTGGGCTTTATCCCAGAGGTGCAAGGATTCTTCAATATTTGCAAATCAATCAATGTGATACACCACATTAACAAATTGAAAGATAAAAACCATATGATTATCTCAATAAATGCAGAGAAAGCCTTTGACACAATTCAACATCCATTTATGGTAAAAACCCTCCAGAAAGCAGGCATAGAAGGAACATACCTCAACATAATAAAAGGTATATATGATAAACCCACAGCAAACATTATCCTCAATGGTGAAAAATTGAAAGCATTTCCCTTAAAATCAGGAACAAGACAAGTATGCCCACTTTCACCACTACTATTCAACATAGTTTTGGAAGTTTTAGCCACAGCAATCAGAGAAGAAAAAGAAATAAAAGGAATCCAGATCAGAAAAGAAGAAGTAAAACTCTCACTGTTTGCAGATGACATGATCCTCTACATAGAAAACCCTAAAGACTCCACTGGAAAATTACTAGAGCTAATCAATGAATATAGTAAAGTTTCAGGATATAAAATTAACACACAGAAGTCCCTTGCATTCCTATACACTAACAATGAGAAAACAGAAAGAGAAATTAAGGAAACAATTTCATTCACCATTGCAATGAAAAGAATAAAATACTTAGGAATAAATCTACCTAAAGAAACAAAAGACATATATATAGAAAACTATAATTGATGCTTTTGAACTGTGGTGTTGGAGAAGACTCTCGAGAGTCCCTTGGACTGCAAGGAGATCCAACCAGTCCATTCTGAAGGAGATCAGCCCTGGGTGTTCTTTGGAAGGAATGATGCTAAAGCTGAAACTCCAGTACTTTGGCCACCTCATGTGAAGAGTTGACTCATTGGAAAAGACTCTGATGCTGGGAGGGATTGGGGGCAGGAGGAGAAGGGAATGACAGAGGATGCAATGGCTGGATGGTATCACTGACTCGATGGACGTGAGTCTGAGTGAACTCCGGGAGATGGTGATGGACAGGGAGGCCTGGTGTGCTGCGATACATGGGGTCGCAAAGAGTCGGACACGACTGAGCAACTGAACTGAATAGAACTGACGGATAGAACACTGATAAAAGAAATCAAAGATGACACAAATAGATGGAGAAATATACCATGTTCATGGATCAGAAGAATCAATATAGTGAAAATGAGTATACTACCCAAAGCTACCTACAGACTCAGTGCAATCCCTATCAAGCTACCAACAGTATTTTTCAGAGAACTAGAACAAATAATTTCACAATTTGTATAGAAATACAAAAAACCTCAAATAGCCAAAGCAATCTTGAGAAAGAAGAATGAAACTGGAGGAATCAACCTCCCTGACTTCAGGCTATACTACAAAGCTATGGTCATCAAGACAGCATGGTAATGGCACAAAGACAGAAACATAGATCAATGGAACGAAATAGAAAGCCAGAGATAAATCCACTTACCTATGGACAGCTTTTCTTTGACAAAGGAGGCAAGAATATACAATGGAGAAAAGACAAATCTCTTTAACAAGTGGTGCTGGGAAAACTGGTCAACCACTTCTAAAAGAATGAAACTAGAACCCTTTCTAACACAATACACAAAAATAAGCTCAAGATTGATTAAAGATCTAAATGTAAGACCAGAAATAATAAAACTCCTAGAGGAAAACATAGGCAAAACACTCTTTGACATAAATCATAGTAGGATCCTCTATGACCCACCTCCCAGAGTAATGGAAATAAAAGCAAAAATAAATAAATGGGACCTAATTAAACTTAAAAGCTTTTGCACAATGAAGGAAACTATAAGCAAGGTGAAAAGACAGCCTTCAGAATGGGAGAAAATAATAGCAAATGAAGCAACTGACAAAGAATTAATCTCAAAAATATACAAGCAACTCCTGCAGCTCAATTCCAGAAAAATAAGTGACCCAATCAAAAAATGGCCCAAAGAACTAAATAGACATTTCTCCAAAGAAGACAAAGAAGACATACAGATGGCTAACAAACACATGAAAAGATGCTCAACATCACTCATTATCAGAGAAATGCAAATCAAAACCACAATAAGGTGCCATCTCATGCCAGTCAGAATGGCTGTTATCAAAAAGTCTACAAACAATAAATGCTGGGGAGGGTGCAGAGAAAAAGAAACTCTCTTACACTGTTGGTGGGAATACAAACTAGTACAGCCACTATGGAGAACACTGTGGATATTCCCTTAAAAACTGGAAATTATAGAAAACCCTTTACAATTTCTAATGTTTATTAACATAAGCATACATGAACTACCTTTATAATAGAAACAGTTGTTCAAATGTTAATAAGGTGCTATCTGTGGTCCTAAAAGTTTAAGAAACTACTAAAAAATTTGAACTTGTTTATATAGATTTAAAATAGTGCTATAAAAACTTATGTCTAACAATTTGGGCAGAGTGAGTTTTATTCATGATCTTTCTCAGATGTTCTCTCTTAATGGATCTACTGAAATGAGCACTTTGTGTATTACAGAATAAGTCTACATTTCCTTACCTCTTAAAACCTTTTGCTGGCCTTTCTTGGTTGATGTGCTTATTAAATAGGGTCACTGAGACCAGAGACCTGGGATATGGCTCACAAGAGGAGTTCCCTGGGTACATCCAAACATTTTTGGTTAAGGCTTGTCTTGTTCCAGAGCTTTGGTTTTTGCTTTAATTTGTTGAATGAATATTCTGTACTGGTATCTTTAATATTTTTATTTACTGATCTATATCTTAAGCATATCACAGTATTGGTGTAAATAAAACTCTAATAGGACAACATGGAATAAAGGACATGTCAGTTACCCGAAGGTGTGTTATCCTATTTTGTACTCCATTGTATTGAGTATTGTCATTAAACTTATTGAGTGTGAGTGTTGTCATTAAACTTATTGAGTGAAAGCAAAAAAAAAAAAAAAATGGTACCTCATAGTGGTTTTGATTTGCATTCCTCTGATAATGAGTGATGTTGAGCATCTTTTCATGTGTTTGTTAGCCATCTGTATGTCTTCTTTGGAGAAATGTCTATTTAGTTCTTTGGGCCATTTTTTGATTGGGTCACTTATTTTTCTGGAATTGAGCTGCAGGAGTTGCTTGTATATTTTTGAGATTAATTCTTTGTCAGTTGCTTCATTTGCTATTATTTTCTCCCATTCTGAAGGCTGTCTTTTCACCTTGCTTATAGTTTCCTTCATTGTGCAAAAGCTTTTAAGTTTAATTAGGTCCCATTTATTTATTTTTGCTTTTATTTCCATTACTCTGGGAGGTGGGTCATAGAGGATCCTACTATGATTTATGTCAAAGAGTGTTTTGCCTATGTTTTCCTCTAGGAGTTTTATTATTTCTGGTCTTACATTTAGATCTTTAATCAATCTTGAGCTTATTTTTGTGTATTGTGTTAGAAAGGGTTCTAGTTTCATTCTTTTAGAAGTGGTTGACCAGTTTTCCCAGCACCACTTGTTAAAGAGATTTGTCTTTTCTCCATGCATGAGACAGGGTGCTCAGGACTGGTGCACTGGGATGACCCTGAGGGATGAGATGGGGAGGGAGGTAGGACGGAGGGTCAGGCTGGGGAACACATGTATACCCATGGTTGATTCACGTGAATGGATGGCAAAAACCACCACAATATTGTAAAGTAATTAGCCTCCAATTAAAATAAATTTTAAAAAATAAAGAAGCATAAGGATAAGTTGTTGTTCAGTCACTAAATCATGTCCAACTCTCTGCGACCCCTGCCTCACTCCTCTGTTCATGAGATTCTCCAGGTAAGAATACTGGAGTGGGTTACCATGCCCTCTTCCAGGGGATCTGCCCAACCCAGGGATCGAACCTGCATCTCCTGCATTGCAGGCAGATTCTTACCACTGATCCACCAGGAACACCCAATAATAAGTTACCACATTATGTTTGGAAAAAGATAAGGTCAGTGTCAGATGCAGGCCCTCTGTCCTCCAGACTCGAGGCCTGACTGTCCACTGGACTTTGTGAAGTGTCTGGTGTGTTCTGGGTGACTGGCTTCATCTCTCTGGGCACTCAGATGTGCTCACTTCCAAAGTCATAGGACTGGACCACCTCAAACAACCCTGTACTACCTTTGTTCCCCAAAGAGCAAAAACAAGTGAAAAAGAAGATGAGTGAGTCAAGTTCTCCCTTCAACTAGTTTTAAAATGATCACCTAAGGCTTACAGATCTGGAGTTGTTTTCTATGAATCAGTGAATTAAAAAAAAAAATCATTGGAGAAAGGGGAAAAATGATTTAAGGAAAGCAACAAAATCATTATCTCATGTTGAAGCTCCAGGCTTTGTGGGTTTTGAGTAGAATTTAAAATTGGATGAGTATTTTGCTTTTTACCCATGCATTAACCCATTCTTTAAAAGTGATTTCCTATCTTTCAAAGAACCAAAAAATCTCACATATCTTTCAGATATTGTACTGTGTTATTAACTGCAAGCAAATTTTATTTTTAAAAGTAGGAAATGAAATGATTCCTAAGTTCTTACCTGAAGAGTTGAGAACATCCTACATAAACTAGTGAATCCAGTTAGAATGAATTTCACAATGAGTAAATGCATCCATAGTGATTATTGATAGAAATAAAATAAACCCACCCACTTTATGAGTGCCAAATGGTAATGTGAGTGACTCGAGTTGTACCTGGGTGAAATTAGCTAGAAATATCATTACCAATTGTTTATAAATGTAGACTTTAGAAAGCAATTTGTATCTCAAATCATTCTCTCTGAATAAGCCATATCTCTAAATTATCCCCAGTATCAGTATTTCTGCCCTTTTAATAATATGTGCAGCTCAAAGATGATAATGATATTTGGTGTTTGATTTCCTTAAAAGGTAATAAAATCTACTTAGTGAGATAAAAGCAAAAAAAAATAGGAAAGGAGGTGATGATAAAGCAGTATTTGCTTTATCTACCTAGCTATCTACCTAGGAGGTATTCTCGACATCACATTAGAATGTTCTTTATCTACTTAGTCAATTAGTCATTCATTATAATCAGATAAATTGCTTAAGCCTTTACTAGTAATAAGACTTTAAATGAATCCATAGGTCTACTCTTTCAGGATTTAGCAAAATGAGGATTCTTCCTCACCCATTAAAAGAGAGTGTCTTTGAGAAGGACATTTCAAGACACCAAAAAAATGGATATGCACTTCAAGGGTATGATAAATGGTGCCTTTCCAAGGCAGTTTTAGGGACTTTTAGGTGTTATTCCCACTTTGTTCTCTCCCCGGCTCACGAGTGAGCCCCTTGGCCCCACCACAAAACTAGCCTGTGCATCTGTCAAACGGGCGGGCCAAGGCATTATCCACAACCCACAATTTAGTTTTATGAAGAAGACCAGAGAATTGCTCATAAAAGGTGGGTGCTGGGAAAGGGCCAGGGGACCCTGCTAATCACACTGATTATTAACAATTCTTTGTTCACAACCCTTTTAGTTAATTTGAGGAAAGAGCAAAGGAGACACCCAACTAAAACTCTTAACTAAACGAGGCACCAAGAGATTGCATTTTTCAATGTTTTCTGATAAAAACTTACAACAGAAACTTACACAATCTCCTAACAAAGAGATGTTACAGATTTTTAATTTCTCTCTTTCTTTTTATAGAAAACCTGTGTGAGAGAGGTATATAGATCTTGGAATAATTTACTCAAGACAAGGCTCGACACCAATTTATCCTGATTTGATTTTTTTTAAAAAGTCACATTATAACATGCTGACATTCCAATGACAACAAAAGGTGTGTGACTAGTCAGTCTTCATAGCAGTATGATGCATATTACAATGAGATCTTCTACTTTATATATGTGATACAAGAAAAAGATTTGCCTAAGTAAATGTTAGAAATTTCTTATCAATTCTGTTACTGGAGGAACAGAATCTATGGCTGCTGATTAAAACTTTTTTTTCCTGTGCCATAGCTAACACACAGAGAAGGCAATGGCGCCCCACTCCAGTACTTTTGCCTAGAAAATCCCATGGACAGAGGAGCCTGGTAGGCTGCAGTCCATGGGGTCGCTAGAGTCAGACACGACTGAGCGACTTCATTTTCACTTTTCATTTTCATACATTGGAGAAGGAAATGGCAACCCACTCCAGTGTTCTTGCCTAGAGAATCCCAGGGACGGGGAAGCCTGATGGGCTGCTGTCTATGGGGTCACACAGAGTTGGGCAGGACTGAAGTGACTTAGCAGCACCAGCAGATAATACATGATCAATGGTGCCTTTACAAGGCAGTTTTTGACTTGAGACTTACAGTTCATGTGTCATACTGGTTTGGAGGATTATTTGTGAGAATAAGTAACTCATGGATTGGAACCAGTGACTTACTAGAAAATTGTATCTTCCATCCTCGACTTGCTCATTTTTTTACAATGAAATTTGAGAAATAGCCTCACTTGGCCAAAAGAACAGATTTGCGGTTCAAGGCAAATTGCTGGCCATTGTTTTTCCAGTGGTGAAAGAAAAAAAAAATGAACATCATATATTAACTTTATTGTACAGAGCAGCTGGGATATTAAGATCCAACCTCCCAATTTAGTCTATTGATAAGGACATTCTTTTGAGTATAAAGAAATTAAAGATGTAGAAAGGATTTAAAAATCAAGGTTTCAGAGGATTCTTGCAATTTGATAAAATCAAACACACTTCTTTTGCTGAATTGGCAAAATCATAAATCAGTTGGTTGAGGGTATCCATATTATGACTTTTTTTTCAGTAGGAGGATTCTGGTGGTTGGGATAACAGTTTTTAAATCTGATCTGGAGATGAGACCTAGAAGTCTCAAAGTCAGGTTGAATTCTCAGCAGATTCCACAATGATGGAAAATGCTACCGTCTTCCTGACCACCTCCCCTGCAGGGTTTAAAGCCTCCCAGTGGGTGTAGTTGGGGCAGGAATTGTTGTGCCTACCTGATTGTTTCTGGAGTTTCTGGTTCTTTCCACTTAGCTTCCTGCTGTCACTTTCTGAAAGAGCTTTCTTCACAGGTGTGTTAGCCCATGGACAGAGGTTTACTGCTGAGCCATTCTCTGCTGAAATGGGCCAGTAGCCTCTGTCTAACTGAGAACCAAACACGTGACAGAGGAGTATTTTCACTCTAACCAAAGTCAGAGGCCATGGATTTATTTAGCCATCGATCTGCACGTTCCCATGGGTATTCCCTTGAAAAATACACACAGAGCCTTAGAGCCCTTAGGGCAGATATTCCCTAAACTCCTGGTTACTTATGTTAGTTTAGCATATTGAGTTCTTTAAAGGACACTGTCCCTTGAGCCTTCCTAGACCACATGCTTAAAATCCAAATTGCTTCTACATTATTTAGAACTAATACATCACAATAATATTAAAAACAACTTCTTAAAATTACATACCTATCTTCTAAAGGCAAATGCTTCCAACCCACTGGCTCCCTTATTTACCAAAGTGGAAGTTTGATTACCAATTACCAAATGGTAATTGTTGGTTATTGTGTGATGGGAAAAAACCACAAAATCACAATTTGTGTGATCACTACAAGGCATTCATGATACCGGTGTGAGCCTTAAAATTCATATCAACAGCATATTCATTCTCAAAAGTCATGAAGGCATAGAGGAAAGATTGTTCAGTTGCTAAGTCATATGCAACTCTTTGCTGCCACATGGACTGCAGTTTGCCAGGCCTCCCTGTCCTTCACTATCTCCTAGAGTTTGCTCAAATTTATGTCCATTGAGTCAGTGATGCTATCCAACCATCTCATCCTCTATCCCCTCCCTCCTCCAGCCCTCAATCTTTCTCAACATCAGGGACTTTTCCAATGAGTCAGTTCTTCGCATCAGGTGGCCAAAGTACTGGAGCTTCAGCTTCAGCATTAGTCTTTCCAATGAATATTCAGGGTTGATTTCCTTTAGGATTGATTGGTTGGATCTCCTTACAGTCCAAGGGACTCTCAAGAGTCTTCTCTAGCATCACAGTTAGAAAGCTCATTTTTTTTGGTCTCAGCCTTGTTTATGGTCCAACTCTCACATCCATACATGACTACTGGAGGAAAAATTAAGGCTATATTATTGATGAATGATTATATAGCAAGCGTTAGTAAAATTGCATGGCATCTATTTTTGACCTGAAACTTACAGTTCATGGGTGGAATCACATTCTCAAAATATTTTATTTATTGTGCTCTGAAAAACTGTCCCTCAATGAAGATATGAATGTGGGGTTGTGGCCCTTCCACCTGTCTTTGCCCCTCTGAGAATCAATTGTAAATGAAGAGAAAAGCACGTTTTTAATAATTTTCTCTATCTAATAAGCTTATTGTATGCCCTGGAAATTAAAGAAATTTCTTATATTTCTACATGTGAAATGACTCTCAAATTCAGATAACATTTATTTAATTTTAATTCATATAACATTTTATGTAATTTTACATTTTATGTAATTTTATGGCAGAAAACGAAGAAGAACTAAAGAGCCTCCTGATGAAAGTGAAAGAGGAGAGTAAAAAAGTTGGCTTAAAACTCAACGTTCAGAAAACTAAGATCATGGTATCCGGTCCCATCACTGCCTGACAAACAGATGGGGAAACAATGGAAACAGTAAGAGACTTTATATTTCTTGGGCTCCAAAACCACTGCAGATGGTGACTGCAGCCATGAAAATTAAAAGATGCTTGCTCCTTAGAAGAAAAGCTATGACCAATCTAGACAGCATATTAAAAAGCAGAGACATTACTTTGCCAACAAAGTTCCATCTAGTCAAAGCTATGGCTTTTCCAGTAATCATGTATGGATGTGAGAGTTGGACTATAAAGTAAACTGAGCACTGAAGAATTGATGCTTTTGAACTGTGGTGTTGGAGAAAACTCTTGAGAGTCCCTTGGTCTGCAAGGCTATCAAGCCAGTCCATCCTAAAGGAAATCAGTCCTGAATATTCATTGGAAGGACTGATGCTGAAGCTGAAACCCCAATACTTTGGCCACCTGATGCGAAGAATTGACTCATTGGAAAAGACCCTGATGCTGGGAAAGATTGAAGGCAAGAGGAGAAGGGAACTCAGAGGATGAGATGGTTGGATGGCATCACTGACTCGATGGACATGAGTTTGAGCAAGCCCCGGAAGTTGGTGATGGACAGGGAAGCCTGGCATGCTGCAGTCCGCACGGTCGCAAAGAGTCAGACACGACTGAGCAACTGAATTGAATTGAATTTTACCCAAAAGAATGCACTATGATTTGTTGTCAAACAGCCTAGCTATAGGGATGTATTAAGGCATAAACATGGACAGAATAAAATGCATGGAATATGCTGTAATTTTTCATGTGAATATCTCAATTTCACTGGCTGGAAAAGATAGAGTTGTTATCCATCCAGAAAATAGAAAAAACAAAGCATAATATACTCGAACTTGGATGCCTGCCAGCATCTTTTGTCAAATTATTAATACATAGTGACTGAGCAACTAACACTTTCACTTTTCTCAGGCAACTTATACAAACTGATTTTTCTATACTTGATATTTTAGTAAAGCTACTTACTTTCTCACAATGTTAAAATTTTTCTTTGCAGTTCCCTGCACTAGATATTACCAAAGCTGTGACTAAAGTAAAATAGAATTTAGAATTATATAAAAACTCAAAACCTTGGATTGGGTTTCCCAGCCTCCTTGAAATCAAGTACCCTAACATTTTAATTAGACAGAAAAATGTCAAAGTACTGAACTGAATCCTATCTGCCTAGTCAGAGAAGGAGGTTTTAGAATGCTAGACTTGCTCAATTATACTGGTTTGGTTGTACATTTGACATATACATTGGATAATCTTCCAGGGGAAAATTCTAACAATGGGAAGAATATTTTAGTCTCATAAGCATGGAATTTGATATTCAACTATGTTGGTAACAATTCAAGTCTCTTGTCTGATCCTTCGAAAAGAACAAAGATGAGGATGCTTCCGGTGGTGAAGGTAGTGTTATGTCCTCTGTTAGAGCCTTCTGTTACCTCTGATGGATATCCAACAGCCTTGGCACACCCTCAATTACATTACCCAAGGTCAGAAAAACCATATGGCTTTATAAAGATCAAAGAGTGAAGTCAGAAACCCCACACTTTGGAAAGTAAAAAACTCCCAGTGCATATTTTAGCATCAAGCGCATATGGTACACACTAACTGAAAAAAATGTATGTGGCAAAGTTAACCCATTTGGAAGTGGAGTAATGTGTCCTTTAGGGCAGAAAGAACAGCCCATCTTCCAGTGGGAAAGTGGAACAGTTCAGAGACATCAGGAAAGATATGAAAGAAACTCCAAAAGAGAGGGACAAGCAGGAGAAAATGGAGAAGTTAAGTGAGAAATTAACCCCAGCCTCTGAGGTCATTCTTTGTATTGAAATTCAGTTGTTTCAAGGAGTCTTTATTACTCAAGACATGATTTTCTCATAGCCAAGGGGGAAAGTTCAATTACTATACCCATGTAATCGTCCATTTTAAATCATTTTTGTGTAAAGATCGGGTGTATTGAATGGATTTGTCATACTCAGAATGAACTGGTGCAAATGAAATTTCTGTTAAGGGGCATTAACTTTACTATTTTCTCATTTGCTGTAAAAGCCTTGTAAGTACCAAGATTTGGGATAGACAGCGGCTTATTATCAACCGAGTTGGGGAAGGAGGAGCTTTTTGATGGTTTTAAAAGCAAGTCATTTTTTAGTTTATAGTCTAGGGGAAAAGTCAGTCTTTCTCCTGTTTTTAGGGTTAATTAGATACTATTCTTTGGCTGTTATAACTTGTTGTCTAGATCCCACTGCCAAACATATTTTAATGTTTGTTAATGTCGACTCCATTTTCCCATCATTACCATCCATGTGCTAACCAAACAATTATCTTGCCATTTATTTTATAAGACATTCTGTAAAAATCCCATAGAATCCTTTCAGAATTAAGGGGATGCCATTATATAGATCATAAACGTTATTTTAATGAACACAGATAATTTGAGTAAAGAAACAAAAGTTAATGTAAATGAAAGGAGTATCTAAAAATTACTGAAACATTCCTGATAAAGTGATCTGTGAGCAATTTCAAGGTTTTTTTTGGAGGATAATTCCTTTACAACATTGTGTTGGTTTCTTCTGCACAACAACATGAATTAGCCATATGCATACATACATCCCCTCCCTCTCCAGCCTCCCTCCCATCCCCATCCTACCTCTCTAGGTCATCACAGAGCACTGAGCTGATCTCCCTGTGCTATACTCCCACTAGCTATGTAGTTTACACATGGTAGGACATATATATCAATGCTACTCTCTCAATTCCTCCCAACCCCTCAAACTTCCCCTCCTGTGTCCACAATGTGGGCAATTTTAAGCTATGTATTTCAACAGTTGCTCAATATTCGTTCCTTAGATTGTGACCAGTAAATTATCATTTGTTATTTAATGTGATAATTCAACATTATTATTGCTTGATGGAAAAAATTTTCACATATTGAGGTATGGGAAAGTTATCCTGGCTTATACACTATTGGACTTGAACTTTATGTTAACCAGACTTCCATGGTGGCTCAGACAGTAAGAGTCTGCCTACAATGCAGGAGACCCGGGCTCAATCCCTGGGTTGGGAAGATCCCCTACAGAAGAGAATGGCTACCCACTCCAGTATTCTTGCATTGAGAATTCTATGGACAGAGGAGCCTGACGGGCTACAGTCTATAGTGTTGCAGAGTTGGACATGATTGAGTGACAATGCTTACTTTATGCTAACCGGAACAGGCTGTCTTATGGCTTATCAAACATGCATTGTGCATCTGCTTTCACCATTAAAGAAAAGAATGCGTTTTAAAATCAAAGTGGAGTAACTGTGGTTTGGACACACAGGATGGAGCTGGGTGGCCATTGTGGACATGGCATTGGACATGTCCCCACATGCCTGAGCACTTAAATTTTCTGAACTGTGTCAAACTGAAGGACACCACCAGCTGTCTTGTGAGCAGCTGCCAGCTGCACCCTCACAGTCTCTCCCTGTAAGCATGCAACCATTTTAGACCCCAACAAATCCTGGCTTGAGAAGCACACTTACTTCTTGCCAGCTCCAATATGACTCTCGAAAAACAATTTAGGCAACTCTGTGGTTTTTGCCTTTGTAAGACTCACCTATTTTGTCATCTGGGGAACACAGTTCATGTGCTTGTTGAATCTGTGTCTCCTGGGTTATCTTCCTCAGCTTGCCAAGAGTAAAACCCTTTTCTATTCCTAACATAGATTATTTTAATTGATTATTTCCATCAACACAACTAAATTTATTCTCTTTGACAGAAATTTTGTGGGGTTTTTTTCTGATTTATTTATTTGTTGATGAATACAGGCATCATGCATTTATTTCATCTTATTTGAGATATCAAAGAACTTACCCTTGTTTCAAGGCACTATGATGGCTTTGGCAAAACTTTAAAGAATTAAAGCATGATGATTAAGAGACAAGGACTTCATCTCCAAGCAGCCAGATTTTAATGGTCCTGTTCCTCTCTGAGGAGAGCCCTTTAGCTTTTCTCTCCAGCTATGCTGACTAAGGGCAATGTACCACTTAGGGAGGAAGTCTGCTCCACTGGAAGCTGGCAGTTTTGCCTCCCCAGAATGAATTTCTGCTTGGGTCAAAGACCAGAGAGCTGTCTACACTCCCTTGGCTTTGTTTGGTTTTATACACAACTTCTACCATCACCAGTCCATCGAAACTGAAAGGACCAAAGTGCTCCACCTATAATGTGTCCCGTAACTGTGGTCTGTGTTGGCTTCCTGCGTGGGCCACCTGCTGTATTTGTCTGAAAGTCACATCATGATCCGTTTCGCAGTTTCTTCCTCCCTTGAACTTCTAATTTTCAGGGCTCTTCTGTGTCCTTCTCTTCTTACCACTCAACTCTGGTGTGTTCTGGCTTCCAAATCAAGTATCCCCAGTCCTCATTCCCTGCCAGTTTCAGTGCTGAGCCATAGATCAGCCATGGATCCAAACACCTGCACGTCTATCCCATGCAACTCAAACTCTTCTTGTTCAAACAAAACCGCGATTTTATTGCATTTTTAATTTTTAACGTATTTTATTGAATCAAAGGCTTCCCTGGTGGCTCAGATGGTAAAGAGTCCCTCACCTGCAATGTGGACTCTTTGAATCGAAGTTGATTTTTAATGTTGTGTTAAATTCCTGAGTGGTTGAAAAGATTTGCCTGAGGGTAGAAAATCTCTAGGCGTCTCATATCCTGCGAGTGAGAATGATACAGGTGTGTGCATGCTCAGTCGTATCCATCTCCTTGAGACCCCCATGGACTGTAGCCCACCAGGCTCCTCTGTCTAAGGGATTTCCCAGACTATCAAACCCACGTCTCTTGCATTGGCAGGTGGGTTTGCCTTGCAAAGAGATTGACATGTTTTTAAACAAATTAAACACACAGTAACCACAGGAAGCAGCCCTTCTACTAATATTTACCCAAAAGAGAAGGAAATATTAATACATGTCCAGAAAAAAGACTTATACATGAGTGCTCTCAGCAGCCTTATTTGTAAGAGCCAAGCACTAAAGACATCCCAAATCAGATGATAGGTAAATAAAGCATAGTATATCTGTTCCATTGAAAACTGCTCAACAATAAAAAGCAACAACCTCCTGATACATGTAATAGCTTGGGTGGACCTCAGAATAATTACTCTTGGCACAAGAAAACAGATAAAATCTCATGGATGCTTTACAATTCCATTCATATGAGATGCTTGGAAATGAAATCTAATCCAAGAAAAGATCAACTGGGATGGAAGTGGGGGTGGGATGTAGAATAGGCCAGGGGCATGAAAAAAGTTTTGAGATGAAAATGTTTGATGTCTTGATTATGATGATGGTTTCACAGTACATACGTAGGTCAAAATTCTTCAAATTGTGGAATTTAAATATGTGTGGCTTACTGCAAAATAATAATATCTCAATATAGTAGAAAAAAGGGCTTCCTAGGTGGCTCATATGGTAAAGAATCTGCCTGCAAGGCAGGAGATGCGAGTTTGATCCCTGGGTCGCGAAGATCCCCTGGAGGAGGAAATGACAACCCACTCCAGTATTCTTGCCTGGAGAATCCCATGGACAGAGAAGCCTGGCGGGCTACAGTCCATAGGGTCACAAAATGTTTGCCACGACTGAACACACACACACACACCAGCTCAGTCAGTTCAGTTGTTAGAAGGAGAGCTAGCCGGCTGCACACTGGCCCCTCCCACCTGGAGGCAGACAGGCAGGCTTGCAACAGCCAGAACCAGAAGGCAAGGGGCTGCTGCAATCTCAGCCCCAGAGAAGGCATCTTCCACCAAACTGTGAGCAGGCTCCAGCTGCTAACCATGTCTTCCTGAGATGTTGGATGCTTGACATCTGCCAGGAGGGTTGTAGCCTGAGATCAGCTCTCCAGAGGGGACAGACAGCACACCCACATAGTACAAAAAAAAAAAAAAAATTAAATTCATGTACAATTTAATCCACTGAAGCAAATTATAGTTTTAGCCCACGGCTTTCTTTTCAATATTTGAACAAAGCTCAGATCATGAAATTAGCTCAAGTATAAGATTATCACTGAGTGCCACACATTCCTTGGGGTTACTTGTGGAATTCTTTCCCATTATGTAGTACCATTCATGTTATCTAGCAAGGTCAATGGCTGCTCAGAGAGGTCATGTATTTTCTCAAAATTCCTATCACACTTTCTGTAATAAAAGTTTCTGGTTAGAAAAATATCACTTGGAATGTCACTAGCAGGCTTTAAAAACCAATGCTGAAGGAAACATTTTTAAATAGGCACATTTTCAGCTAAAAAAATTCAGAAAGAAGAGTCTTCCCAGGTGGTGCAATGGTAAAGAAACAGTCTGCCAGTGCAGGAGATACAAGAGATATGGGTTCCATCCCTGGGTTGGGATGATCCCCTGCAGCAGAATATGGCAACCCACTTCAGTATTCTTGGCCTGGGAAATCCCATGGACAGAGGAGCCTGGCAGGCTACAGTCCACGGGGTTGCAAAGCAGACATGACTGAGTGACTGAACACACACAGGACTAGAAATTAATTGATAGCAATTTAATATTTGGCATTGTTCTTTACTTGTACATTAAGAGCCTTGTCTAAGGGCCAAAGATGATTTACACCTGGAAGATATTAGCTGAATCCATTGATATGAAAGTGAAAGAAGAAACTTATTTTTTTTTTTAAAGTATGGTAACATTTGTTGAACAAGATCAGAAAAAGTGGAAATTAACTCTTAGAGTCTTTTTTTTTTCCCCGAAAACTTGAGAGGCAACAGGTAGATCAATTTCATATTTCAAAACAAATGTCTTGACCATGATGAAGGCAAGTGTCAAGTGCCATCTCATTAAAACTCTTCTGTAGGGCAAATACCATTTATTTGCACAAGTTCAGTTCAGTTCATTTCAGTCACTCAGTCGTGACCAACTCATTGCGACCCCATGAATCACAGCACACCAGGCCTCCCTGTCCATCACCAACTCCCGGAGTTCACTCAAACTCATGTCCATCGAGTCAGTGATGCCATCCAGCCATCTCATCCTTTGTCATCCCCTTTTCCTTCTGCCCCCAATCCCTCCCAGCATCAGGGTCTTTTCCAATGAGCCAACTCTTTGCATGAGATGGCCAAAGTATTGGAGTTTCAGCTTCCAGTGAACACCCAGGACTGATTTCCTTTAGAATGCACTGGTTCGATCTCCTTGCAGTCCAAGGGACTCTCAAGAGTCTTCTCCAACACCACATTTCAAAAGCATAAATTCTTCAGCGCTCAGCTTTCTTCACAGTCCAACTCTCGCATCCATTCATGACCACTGGAAAAACCATAGCCTTGACTAGATGGACCCTTGTTGGCAAAATAATATCTCTGCTTTTCAATATACTATCTAAGTTGGTCATAACTTTCCTTCCAAGGAGTAAGCGTCTTTTAATTTCATGGCTACAGTCACCATCTGCAGTGATTTTGGAGCCCCCCAAAATAAAGTCTGCCACTGTTTCCACTGTTTCCCCATCTATTTCCCATGAAGAGATGGGACCAGATGCCATGATCTTCATTTTCTGAATGTTGAGCTTTAAGCCAACTTTTTCACTCTCCACTTTCACTTTCATCAAGAGGCTTTTGAGTTCCTCTTCACTTTCTGCCATAAGGGTGGTGTCATCTGCATATCTGAGGTTATTGATAGTTCTCCAGCAATCTTGATTCCAGCTTGTGCTTCTTCCAGCCCAGCGTTTCTCATGATGTACTCTGCATATAAGTTAAATAAGAAGTACAAGTTAGAGACAACTTAATTTTTAAAATCTGAAATTTGGTGGGAAAAAAATCATACTAACATCTAGGAAATTTTTCTGGGATCCAACCATTTATATATAATATCCTCTGGAAGTCACATCTGACATTTGGGGTCTTAAAGCAGCATTGACTTTATTACTAGAAAAATTAATTGCTGAGCTACCAAAAGTAAAAAATTAAAACTGATAAGATGAATTACTAAGCTTTGCAACCCAGTAAACACACACATACACACAGCCTTTGATAACACTAATAACTTCTCAAAATAAATGAGAATTCCTCTGAGGTAAAATTTTGAGATAGATTAATAGTAAGTGCTATTCAGTTAACTGCTACAGAATGATGTTGCATTATCACCTCAAAACCAGTGGCTGAATATATAAGCTTTTATTTAGCTCAGGGCTTTGTGGCTTTGTGGTTTATACTGGCTTTGGGGACCTGTTTTCTTAGCTGGGCTCACTATATATGTGTTGGGCAGTTGGCGGGCTCTGGGGTAGGGGGGTGTCTGTGCCCGTGGTCTTCACTTTGGGTATGTTCTCTCAGTCATGGCAGAGGTGCAAGAGTAAGGGAAGGCCTCACCCTGACACCTTCAAGGAACTGAATGTGATAACAAAGACCAAGTATGGAAGCAGATCTTCCCCCAGCAGCCTCAGATGATACTACAGCTACAGCTGATGCTTGATCATATCCTATATGACATAATTCTCCATCAGATGAGCCAGAATCCACACCAAGGAAGGACCAGGGCCATGAGAGCTGATAGCCAGGGAGGTCTTTTGAAATCTGAGACCTAAACATCAACACTGTAGCATCAAGTATCTCAAGACCCCCTTATCTTTCCTGAAAAAGGGAAAGAACACATTTTAATTGATTTTTAAAATTTTCATGCCATTTTCCCTGGGCTTCATTTTTGCTACAGTAATTAAGGTCCTAGGTCATATTTTTTTGCCATCACATAGGTCCCTCTTGCTTTCTGTATCTGTCTTTACTCATGACTTATATGTTTCCAGGTGCTGCTCCTTGCCCTGCACTGATTTTTGTTTTATTGTTATACATATAGTTCGTCATCAGGTTGCCAATAAATAGTCTGGATCTTTCAATTCTTCTGACCCCTCATGCAAAACTGGGCTCAAGCTTATTAGTGTCCCTAGACACTCTCACACATAAAACCATTCTATATTACTTAATGTAAAAGTGAAGTAAACATGATAGCCCAAAAGAAATTGGATTTTTTTGTTTATTTGTTTCTACTTTTCAATTTTCAGGAAGTGTCCCTCACAACTTATGTCTTCACCATAGAGAGTAGAGCAGGCTTGTCTCTTCCTCCTGAAAATTTCAGTACTGATACTGTCGGTCCTTAGTAGCAGGATCAAGAGTTCCACTCACCATTTCTCTCAAGAGACTAAAGATGCTGACTACGTAAATATGCAGTGGCCATCTCTGATTATCCAAAAGTTTTAGGATGGACCAACAGGATTTTGCAGCAGACTTTTGCTATACATGAAATAAAAATAATGTTTAGCCTAGAATTTGAGGCACCTTAATAAACATGAAGATATTTATTGAACTGTTTCCCAGTATCTTTTACAGTAAACATTACATCCAAAAAAAAAAAAAAAAATCCATGAGGGTTTGGTGACCTTTCAAGCCTGCGTTTCTAACCCTGTTCTCCTGAAATATTGGGAACTGGGGAGCAGAGGGTAGCTACTGTTCATGATTAGGGTTGAGTTGCAGGTTCAATAGCATTCACTAACTGCAGCAACAGCCATCATAGCCATGGCAATAGAAATGATCAATGACCTGCCTTCAGGCTTAATGCCACTGATAATTGATCCCCTGGTCATCGTTGAAAAAGGATGTTGATTTCTGTTTTGTATAATAAGCTCTTTTGAAGGTCACAATATTAAACTTTTACAATCTGTATTTTGTGCATGTATGTGTGTGATTTTAACATTAAGCATTTCATGCTTCCAAAGAATGCCTGCTTTTTTATCAATTTTGTTGAGAATCCTTTCTCTGACATATCAAAAGATGCAGAAAAAACTAGAAAGTTCCTCTTTAGATTCACAAACCCTAATTCTAAGACTATAGCTAAAACATAGATCAGGGTTTGGTGTTTCACTGTTTTCCATTTCTACTGGTATTAGCCTTTTACTAAGATTAATGATACTTACAAAACATTATGCTCACTATTGCAAAATGTCCAAGTCTTACTAAAATAAACCCTTCTCTTACCATTTATTGGGATTAATTTTACCATTCTTTCCTACCTAATTACTTATATAGGTTGCTTCCCTTGTTAATTTAATGCAGGAAGTCCTTTTGTTTAATACAGATGAGTCAATGCAGTGAGAGTTAGTCTCTATCTAACCAATGTCTACTAGAAATAAGCTAGAAGTAATATTGCTGTAAATTCTAGTGCAATACATTGCCACAGGCCTGCATTTTTTCTAAATTTTCTTTTGCTTCTATTTTATACAGAATATTGTACAAAGTATATATAAATTAACTGAGAAAATATATTGAATAATAACAATGACACAAATGTGGTGTCACCAGTAAGAACTGTAGTGAGTTTACTGTATTGTACCGTCAGAACTAATACAGTGATGTAGACCAATTACATCTTTTTTTTTTTTTAAAGTAGATACTGGGAGGAAATGCATTAAAATGCTAATACTGATTTTTTAGGGGTAGGGTGAGCATTCTGGGTGATTATTATTAAATTTTACTTTGTGCTTTCATGTATTTTTACCTATCTACAATGAACATGCATTACTTGTAAACTTAGGAAGAAAATAATAAATGACATTAAAAGCAAAAGAAAACCTCAATTCAGCAGGGTTTAAAAAACCAGTGTCAAATCTGCAATTTTATCATCAATTTTCACATGCTATCTTGCCGTAGTTTATACATTCTTACCATGTGAAAGTCGCTCAATCATGTCGGACTCTTTGCGACCCCAGGAACTATACAGTCCATGGAATTCTTCAGGCCAGAATGCTGGAGTGGGTAGACGTTCCCTTCTCCAGGGGATCTTTTCAACCCAGGGATTGAACCCGAGTATCTTGCATTGCAGGTGGATTCTTTACCAGCTAAGCCACCAGGGAAGCCCATACATTCTTATAAGCTCTTACATAATTTTCATAATCAAATAAACAACACTGCATGATCAATTTGAACAGAGAAGATTATGCTTAAGAAGAAACTCAGCTTTGGATCTTGAACTTGGAATACACAACACAAAAATCTCTATGCTACCTTATCTGTCAGTAAATTAATGTAGAAAATAAATAATTGCATATTTATTTCAGTTTTATGTTGTCATTTTTTGTGCTGCATAGTATTTATTAAAATCTAAAATAAGAATACAAAATGCCATCAGGTACTTCTTAATAAAGATTGCACTTATATAATGTACTAAAATGGAGTTGATCAGGATAAAATATCTTACACTTAGTAATTGAAGCAAGAACAAATGTGCAAGAACTCAGGAAAAATAGTCTCAATTATTTCTTCTTCCTATACAATAATATTTTTGATACTGCATAAAACCACAAATGCACTCTCTTTACCCTAAATCGTAAGTCAAAAATGCTGCAACTAACAGAACATAAAATTCATGAGGGAAGAACTTTGGTCTAAATTTTCACTGAAAGATCCCCAAAATCTAGAGGAGTGATTTGATAGAGTAGATGCTCAATAAACCTTTATTATATCTGGGATGCATAAAAGCCCTAGATGAGGAAATATAAACACAGTAGGTGATTCTTATTTTTTAATCCAGATATTCACAGATATAGGCATATAAACATTTATGCTTAGATGTAACATAAAAATAAGCATATAAATATTTATGCTCATATATATATAAATATTAAAATCTAAAATATGTAGCATAAAAAGTAAAATATGTAAAACCTAAAGATGTAAATATTTATGCTTAGATGTAAAATAAATATAAGTACCTATATGTGTATCCACACATAGGCACATAGATTGAAAAATAATACTTATCCAAATTGGAAAGAAATATAATAAATTCAAAACTAATTAATTCTATAACATGGAGAAAATGAGATTAATGTATTTCCATCTTTTCACAGGTCTTTATTACTATTCTGCTTTCAAATAATAGAAAAAATTCTATATGACAGTATGAATTGTATTGCATAACTTACAATTTTACCATAACATGTATACTAGTCAAGTAAAATAGTTAAAGAATTATATTCATCCACTGATGTTATTTTTAAAACGATATTTGCATGAAAAGAGGTGGAGAAATAGTAAGATTCCATTTCAGGCTAAAACCTGTTTTATAGTCAACTGCCACTTCATAGAGAGACCTGGTGTTGAAAGAGCAGAAAACATTTGGAGCTGGTCACAGTTCACCCCTTAATGGACCTGAAATGCCAAGCATGCTTTACTCTGTTCTTGGGAGGCTTCCAGAATGCCAATTTAGGCAAGCTTCACTTCTAATGCAATTCTGCCGTTGTTTAACTCAACTGCTGAGAGAGTTTTGGAGTACTGTTTCCAAAATAGAAAAAGAAGCAAGGAAAAAAAAAAGAAGTGAAACAGTCTGTTATTTTTCATTTTGTAATTCTTAATTAACGGTTCCTTTATGGAAAACTAGCACAGTCAACAGTGTACTACCCTTGTGTGTTTGATGGAGTTGCCCAAAACATAAAATGTGAACCCAAGAAAACCTTACTTGGGTGGGTTATCACCCCCAAACACCTCAAGCAACCTCACCACAAATGTCTGTCACCTGAGAATTTCAGGCATGCCCTTAGAGAGTCTAAAACTCCCATGAAAATCTGCAGTACTTAGTAATACCTTATTGGGATGGAGGACTAACTCCAACTTTTGTCCTAAATAGAGAGCTGGGCACAATGCTTTTCTTTCCAGTCAAACTGAATGAATCAACATGCAGACCTGACCTCTACTTCAGAACTCATCCACAGGCCACATGAGAGAAATGGGTTCCAGACATGGAGGTAAAACTGTGCTTATTCTCAGTAATCCTTACCCTTTATATTAATAAACACAATCCTTAGAAACCTACAAAATGGCTATGAGAACTAATAAATCATAATAGTATGATGCCTGATCAAAAGACAAAGCAATTGAGTTTCTGTACTATAGCATCAAAAATGTGGAAAAATGAATGCAGATATAGAGGGATTTTTAAAAATTGTGACTTAGGGTAGCATAAAAAT
Source organism: Bos indicus (assembly GCF_029378745.1). Classification (NCBI taxonomy): domain Eukaryota; kingdom Metazoa; phylum Chordata; class Mammalia; order Artiodactyla; family Bovidae; genus Bos; species Bos indicus. The sequence continues at coordinate 44,076,100 of NC_091772.1, read as the reverse complement.
CGTAAAGTACATGCTGCTGCTGCTGCTGCTAAGTTGCTTCAGTCGTGCCCAACTCTGTGCAATCCCATAGACAGCAGCCCACCAGGCTTCCCCATCCCTGGGATTCTCCAGGCAAGAACACTGGAGTGGGTTGCCATTTCCTTCTCCAATGCATGAAAGTGAAAAGTGAAAGTGAAGTCACTCAGTCATGTCTGACTCTTAGCAATCCCATGGACTGTAGCCTACCAGGCTCCTCCGTCCATGGGATTTTCCAGGCAAGAGTACTGGAGTGGGGTGCCATTGCCTTCTCCAAAGTACATGAGTTAAATTTAATACAAGATTCAGGCAACCTTACAAGGGTCAGCTTTTTTGTTTATAAAATTTAAATAGAAAGACTGCCTGCTTATTGGATGGTTCTGAGAATGTGAAGAACTTGGTAAGTACCTCATACATACACTCAGAGTAAATGTTAGCTATTATTTACATTATCATTATTATTATGAAGCTATTTTATCCTTTAAAATACCCTGGACAAGATGGTTTAAAACAGGCTGTGCCTTCACTTCTCAAGTGTATTTCAAGGATTGGGATTTTTTCCTAAATAAAAGAATCTAAATTTTTATCTCAGTTACTTGTGCACAGACTCTACCAATCGGCTACTTCCTGATCTTTAGTATGTGTAGCTTGCCCCTGAGTGAATGCTCACAATACAAAGTCTAAAATGCACACAATACCATTGTCCTTATTCTTCCTTTATTTAACTTCCATGTAAGTCAATGAGAAAAGTGTCAACACTACAATAGAAAAAGGGGCAAAGTATGAACAGATGATACATACAGGGAAAAGCAAACACATGAAAATATTGTATCATTTTAACAATAAAAGATTCTAATTTTAAAAGCAGCAAAACATGAGTTTTGCTTCCAAACCAACGTGATTGAAAAGGGCAATATTCCTTGTTAGTAAGAATGTTGGAAAATGGGCATCTTTATACTGATGACAAAGCTGCAAAGTTCTGCAAACATTATGGAAGGCAATTGTCAATATAGATCAAAACAGTAAATATTTATATCTTTGGACCCAGCAATACCATTAGGAATATGCCCTAAAGAAATAAGAAATAAATGTAATGATTTACATCAAAATATGTTTATCACATTTTATAATATGAGTGGAAAATAAACAATAAGCTAAATGTCTAACAGCTGAAAACTGCCATATAAATGATGATAAAGTCAGAAAAATGAGAATTTAGAGGACATACAACATGTATTAGCAAGGACAAATGTTCAAGTAATAACAGAATGGAATGTAGAATCCTAGTTTTAAAGTCTGTACACAGGTGTTCATTCTATTAATGTTATCTCTGGGCGGGGAAATTACAGGTTGCTTTCCTTTCTCCTCACATGTTTAGCATTTCATAATAAACATACATTATCTTAATAACTGAGTAGAATATGCACACAAATTTCTTTCAAGAAGTGGGTTAGTATAGTAAGAATTTTGCAGGCTTAGGGAGTCTGTCTCAAGCATAACAATTATTTTAATTTCTATAGTATTCATCTTGCAATAAATCCTTATTAGGGAAGATGTTTAAGAAGACCAATACCTGTAGCTAATGTCTAATTGGGGTGAGTAAGTAGTTTCCCTATAGTGACGAGCATTATATAAAATAAACATGGAAGGTGCTTTGCTAGCCTGCAGGAGTGATTCATTAACTGTGTGTTAGCAGCTTCAGTTCAGTTCAGTTCAGTTGTTCAGTCATGTCCGACTCTTTGCAACCCCATGAATTGCAGCACGCCAGACCTCCCTGTCCATCACCAACTCCTGGAGTTCACTCAGACTCACGTCCATTGAGTCAGTGATGCCATCCAGCCATCTCATCCTCTGTTGTCCCCTTCTCCTTCTGCCCCCAATCCCTCCCAGCATCAGAGTCTTTTCCAATGAGTCAACTCTTCACATGAGGTGGCCAAAGTACTGGAGTTTTAGCTTTAGCATCATTAGTCGTGTCCAACTCTTTGCAACCTCCTGGACTGTAGCCCACAAGGCTCCTCTATCCATGGGATTCTCCAGGCAAGAATGCCGGGGTGGGTAGCCATTCCCTTCTCCAGGGGATCTTCCCAACCCAGGGATCAAACCCAGGTGTCCCGCATAGCAGGCAGATTCTTTACCATCTGAGTCACCAGAGAAGCCTGGTTCATTAATTTGACCAACAGCTTCTACTGGTCAGGCAGAGACTCAGAGACAAACAGCATCTGTTCAAATGACAAACCAGTGTGCATTCACTTCATAAGGTAACGGTTCAGTCTAGTTCTTTTAAAAGTTTCAGTGCCCTCCAAATTAACCTCCTGGCATCGAGAATCTGATAAAGAACTGTATTCCTGTGTGTCACAGTTTGTATTATTCTGCTTTGGTACTGAATTTCATGATATATCATTAAGAACATAAAAGAGGAGACCAATAATAACAAACATGCATTTATGGGTGATTTGAGTACTTCATATATATTTATAAGTCACATATACAGATATAATATGTAAGTTGCCTATTCAAAGTATTATTGATGTTTTTAAGAAAATTGTGTACCTTTACAAAGTCAGACAGTGTTTTCTTTGGCAAGTAATAGGTATTAGAATTCATTACCTCTTAATTTCCTTATGTAAGGATGATTGTGCATATATTACAAAGCAGTGGTAGGAATTAAATACAATCACATTCATGTAAAGCTGTTATAGCACAATATCCTTCAACCAAATTTACAAGAATAACAACTCTTTTGAAGTCATTTAATTGGAATTTTATAACGTTAAATGATACTTTCCAATCTTTAAAATTGCCCATTAAATATAATGAGAATTATCCTCATGTAAAATTTGAGTCTCAGTTCTACCATGCTAGTAGAAGAATGGATTTCCATAAACTAAATAACATTGACTGTATACATTTATTAAGGGTGGAGGTCTCTCTCTTTCTCTCCGTCTCTCTGTCTCTAGTTCTCTCTGTGTCTCTCACACACACAAGCACACACACAATTTCAGTGGGCAGTAATACCCACCACACCCTTCAAGATTTTCCAAAGCCTTTGTGATATTACTGTTGTTATCCATATGAAGTAGCATATTGGCAGACACCATGACTCACACAGTATGAATCTTTATTTGTATAAAGCTTTGTCTAGAATTCTTCAAATGTATCTACTCTAGACTGAAATATGACCTCCGCTGGTTATTTTGTTTTCAGAATTTGGTCTTAGATTTGAATGCTTAAGAGAAAAGGGACCATATATATAGTGTTATCTCATGTAGTTTCTAATTTGTCATGTGTGAATAATCATGCAAAAATTTTTAAAATTTAGTCAACCCAAAAGCATTTATTAACATCTGTTGCAGCGCTTTTCAGACTTTGGCAAGCATTATATATACAAGGGGAAATTATTCAAAATACAAGAACCAATCTACTACTGTAGATGCCCATCTTGCTGCTGCTTCATGATGTTATTAAGAGCACTGTCTATTGTATCTCACAATGTCCCCACTCTAATTTCCCATAAGAAAGATGTGTTTCAAAATCAACTGTCAAAAGTTTTATTTTGCTTCATGAAAGGGTAATTTTCCCTCTCTACAAGTTGTGATTCTTAAGGATTACCTTAGGGTTGCTATAAAAAAGGAAATGAGCAGTATATTTTCATATTGTTTTCAGTCTTGATGCAGAATAGTAAAATAGTCCTGAATACGTTTCTCCAAGACAATGGTTTAGACGAGCTGATGGGGAAGTCAAGGACTTGCCTCCTTTGGGATAATACTGCTTGCCCAGGCATGATGGAATGTAGGTGGAATGTATACTGAAGGACCAGTATACACACCTGCCTTCAGCCTTCTTTATCACAAATGAGGTGAGTCCCCTTATGAATTCCTGTGCCCTCCCCCCAAATATCATATTGCAATACATTTGCATGAAAGACATTTTACGCAACATAAAATCATCATTCTACCTAAGTTGAAAAATTCAAAGTTCCATTTAATAATAAGGCATGAAATATGATAATTGCTTAGAGAGATTTATGGTGCATTTTTATTATTATTACTTTTGCAGCCTACCAGAGCTCTTTGATTCATGAGGCAATTGCAGAGGTGGAAAAGAAAGTTGTCATTGTTTCCAGGGGCAGTGAATGGTATTATATCTAACAATTAACCAGTAGACTCAAGTGCCATAATAAAAAGAAATAGCTATCTCTAGCTCCCAAATTTCTTTTGTGTGCATTTTCCATCATGAATGAATAACTGAGTAGGGTGTCATTTTTACCACAAAGCTAATTGCAGGTGGATAAGGGCTACACTTTTAACATGACTGTGTCTCTATGCGTTGGCTTATATAGGATAAATGACCATTTGGTTGCTTGAATAGAATATTTTTGTTTTAGTTGAGTTGTTTCTATAGTTTGATCAAGATAGGCATTTATTCTAAATATATTAGCTATATAATAATAATTTTTCAATGATATATTTTAGAGCAAGGTAGATTTTACTTAAGAGAAATGTCATACTTCTCAAAATACATAGAGTAATAAAGTGAATTTTAATTCTTTGTGAGCAAGACACTCTATCCAACCCAGTATAATACACTAGTTTTTATTCTACTGTATAAATGACCTCAGAATATCTCTTTGGTAATTCAGGTCAGGTTATTTATACACCATCCTTCAATCCTTATCAGTCTTTGCCATTTCTTCCTAATATCATCACTGATGTGAAATTAGATGGCCTGCAATGCATTTCTTTAAGACATTCAGTACATGACATAAATTCTGGAAACTAAATCTTTTTGTCTATCTACAAATGTCACCTTACAGGAGGGAGAGAGAGAGAGAATGTGTGTAGAGTGGGGAGAGTCAGGGAGAAATCTTTTGCTTTAGAAGTGACCTTTAACTTGAAAAACTGTGGAACTCAATACATATTCAATTCACACTTCCACTAACACAGTCTTCAAAAGCAAACGTAAGTGTTTACTAAGTTCATGACTTGATCCTGAGGCTTCTTCCGGGTTTCTCTAACAGTGGGCACCTACGTTCCTTTCATTCTTGACCTTGTTGAGAATCCACTGGTGAATTGTCTGAAATACAGAAGCAAAATATTCCCAACAGAAAAGAAAAGACACAAAAGAGCCATGCATCCTCGTTCTCTCTTCTCCTTCTTCATCTTTTCTCTTTCATATAAAAACACTTGTCCCCTTAAATAAAACAAGACTTTTGCAATAAGCAAATAAGTTTTAGAGTTTTAAAATGACACAGTGATCCAAAATCTTGTTGAATGTGCCTCAGGTACTCAACATTGGTGGTTGTTTATTTCATAAATTCTCTCCCCCCACACACAGGAAAACAGGTTCAATATTATTTAACCTAAGGGCTTCCCTCATAGCTCAGTTGGTAAAGAATATATAGTCCATGGGGTTGCAGAGAGTCCAACACAATTGACCAACTTTCACTTTCACTTTTTTATTTCTTCATATCACAGGACATGCCAGTGCCCCTTGTAAGTTGCTGTATAATGTCTTGTTATTTAGCTACTTTTTTTTTATGTTGAAGGACGCTTCTCTAAGTCAATGTCCAAAGACAGATAGGAAACCAAAACCCAATACAATTAAAATATTTAATAGAAATTTCTAATATTTCTTCCTTGATTTCTATTTCACAAACATTCTTCTCACAATTATTGGATTAGAAAACTATGTATTCATATATTTTTCCAGGCCTCCATAATTTTTAATTTTCCAAGTAAAAAGTAAAACCAAACAACCTATACACAAATTCCTGTAGCTATAAATTCCTCATCTTATTTGCTCTACAGTATTAAACTGCTCTTCTTATACTTCGCCTTGGGTGTTTTTCCACCCTTTACTCACTTTAAAAGGTCGATTACATGGTTAAAGTCTTTGCCAAATTTATCTTTATTGTCTATGTTACTGTATCATACTTGATGAATGCAATGCTAAAATTTAATTGACTGTTATTTATTGCTGGGTATTGTTGAGTATGGGCCTCCCTGGTGGCTCAGTTGGTAAAGAATCCACCTGCAAAGCGGGAAACCTGGGTTTGATCCCCAGGTTGGGAAGATCCCCTGGAGGAGGGCATGAAATCTTACTCCAATATTCTTGCCTGGAGAATCCCCTGGAGGAGGTGCCTGGCGGGCTATAGTCCATGGGGTAGCAAAGAGTCAGACACGACCAAGCAAGCAAGCACAGCATAGCACATTGTTGAGTATGATTTTAAAAAGCTTATTTGCTAAGTGTAAATATTTTATGTAAATTCTTATGGCCATAATAAGAAAATATTTAAATATTAATACTATTCTAAAGCACAGGGAAGGAAATGGCAACTCACTCCAGTACTCTTGCCTGGAAAACTCCATGGATGGAGGAGCCTGGTGGGCTGCAGTCCATGGGGTCACAAAGAGTCAGACATGACTGAGTGACTTCACATTCTTTCTTTCTATAGTTTCTTTTGGAGGAGGAAATGGCAACCCACTCGAGTGTTCTTGCCTGGAGAATCCCATGGACTGCAGTCTATGGGGTTGCAAATAGACACGACTAAGCAACTAACACACATTCTAAAGCATTTCCAAATGTAATAATCTTAGGGAGATAAAAATGAGAAATTAAATAAACATTTTCTCCATGCTTTGTCCTAAGGGAGAGAGTCAGTTAAAAGATCGATTTTTACTTTAACTCAGAGGATATCCTATGAGAGATGAATTGACATTATAAATGATTGATAAGTTTATCTCAAAAAGCTGAAGTAAGGATAGGTTCAAAAGCCATGGAATTGGAGTGGATAATGGATTGTGCCTACTTCTCTAACATACTCAATTCCCTACTTGGATATTGAAAGAACTGCAGCTCCGATGTGACCTAAAATGAGGTTGCCCAAGTATTTGCTTTTCAAAATAGGACTCCTTGGGGATAAAAAGGAAGACACCTAATTATACTAAGATACTGAGCATCAGTGCAGATTGTCTCAGACAATGTGAGATCAGTCAGTCAGTCCGTTCAGTTGCTCAGTCATGTCCAACTCTTTGTGATCCCATGGACTGTGGTATGCCAGGCCTCCCTGTTCATCAGCAACTCCCAGAGATTACTCAAACTCATGTCCATTGAGTCGGTGATGCCATCCAACCATCTCATCCTCTGTCATCCCCTTTTCCTCCTGCTTTCAATCTTTCTCAGCATCAGGGTCTTTTCAGATGAGTCAGTTATTCACATCAGGTGGTCAAAGGATTGGAGTTTCAGCTTCAGAATCAGTCCTTCCAATGAACACCCAGGCCTGATCTCCTTTAGGATGGACTGGTTGGATCTCCTTGCAGTCCAAGGGACTCTCAAGAGTCTTCTTCAACACCACAGTTCAAAAGCATCAATTCTTTGGAGCTCAGCTTTCTTTATAGTCCAACTCTCACATCCATACATGACTACTGGAAAATACCATAGCTTTGACTAGACTGACCCTTGTTGGCAAAGTAATGTCTCTGCTTTTTAATATATTGTCTAGGTTAGTCATAACTTTTCTTCCAAGGAGCAAGTGTCTTAATTTCATGGCTACAGTCACCATATACAGTGATTTGGGAGCCCAAAAAAGTAAAGTCTGTCACTGTTTCCCCATCTATTTGCCATGAAGTGATGGGACCAGATGCCATGACCTTAGTTTTCTGAATGTTGAGTTTTAAGCCAACTTTTCACTCTTCTCTTTCACTTTCATCAAGAGGCTGTTTATTTGTTCTTCTCTTTAGTTCCTCTTCACTTTCTGCCATAAGGGTGGTATCATCTGCATATCTGAGGTTATTGATATTTCTCCCGGCAATCTTGATGTCAGCTTGTGCCTCATCCATCCCAGTATTTCGAATGATGTACTTTGCATATAAGTTAAATAACCAGAGTGATGATATACAGCCTTGATGTACTCCTTTTCCTATTTGGAACCAGTCTGTTGTTCCATGTCCAGTTCTAACTGTTGCTTCCTAATCTGCATGCAGATTTCTCAAGAGGCAGGTCAGGTAGTCTGGTATTCCCATCTCTTTCAGAATTTTCCACAGTTTATTGTGATCCACACAGTCAAAGGATTTGGCATAATCAATAAAGCAGAAGTAGATATTTTTCTGGAACACTTTTGCTTTTTTGATGTTCCAACAGATGTTAGCAATTTGACCTCTGGTTCCTCTACCTTTTCTAAATCCAGCTTGAACATCTGTAAGTTCATGCTTCACATATTGCTGAAGCCTGGCTTTGAGAATTTTGAGCATTACTTTACTAGCTTGTGAGATGAGTGTAATTGTGCGGTAGTTTGAGCATTCTTTGGCATTGCCTTTCTTTGGGATTAGAATGAAAACTGACCTTTTCGAGTCCTATGGCCACTGCTGAGTCTTCAATTTGCTGGCATATTGAGTGCAGCACTTTCACAGCATCATCTCTTAGAATTTGAAACAGCTCAACTGAAATTCCATCACCTCCACTAGCTTTGTTTGTAGTGATTCTTCCTAAGGCCCACTTGACTTCACATTCCATTCTCAAGCAATGTGAGATACTTACATACATCCCTCCAGCTGGAGAACATGTATTTGTTTGGTGGTAAATTAAGATAATCCAAATAAAACATTTATTAATATGAAGTGAAGAAAACACAAGGAACTCCAAATAACTAAAACCATGGTGGAAAAGGAGAACTAAGTTGAAGAACTCATTTCTTGATTTCAAACAAACTATAGCAATTAAGAAGGTTGGAGCTGGCAAAAGGATATCCATACACATAAATGGAATGGACTCACAAGTCTATGAATAAATCTTTACATTCATGGTTAATTTCAACAAGGGAGCCAAGACAATTCAATAGGGAAACAAGAGCCTCTCCGGCAAACAGTGCTGGAATAAACGGATATCTGCATATAAAATAATGAAATTGGACCCTTGCCTTACATCATATTAAAAAAAATCCTTAAATGAATCAAGGACATAAATGTAAGAGCTGAAACTATAAAATTCTTAAAAGAAAGCACAGATGTTAATTTTTGTGACTTTGTATTAATCAAGGGTTTCTTAGATACAATACCAACAGCACAAGCAACAAAAGGAAAATAGATTAATTAGATTTCATAATAATTAACAATGCTTGTGCATCAAAAATACTGTCAAGAAAGCAAAAAGACAACTCACAGAATGGGATGAAATACTAATAAATCTTAGAATTTGCAACTATTATAATTTATCAGTAAAAAAGACAAATAACCCAATTTTTTAAATGGACAAAGGATTTGAAAATACATTTTTAAAAGTCAATATATAAATGACCAATAAACATCTGAAAAAAAAAACATTTAGTATTATTATTTGTTGGAGAAATGAAAACCAAAACCACAGTGAGCTACTACTTTACACTCACTGTGCTTACTTGCTCAGTCATGTCTGACTCTTTGCAACCCTGTGGTCTGTAACCTGCCAGGCTCCTCTGACCATGGGATTCTCCAGCAAGAATACTGGAGTGGGCTGCCACGACCTTCTCCAGAGGATCTTCCCAACCCAGGTATTGAACCCGCATTTCCTGCATTGTCGGGCATATTCTTTTTTACTTATTATCGATAAGTAATTTAGTAATAAGTAAATAATAATAAGTAATAAGTAATTATTATAATTACTTATAATTATAATAATATATAAGTATATATAATAATATATATATATTATATATATATACTTATATATAATATATATATATACTTATATATAATATATATTATATATAAGTATATACTTATATACTTATATATAATATATATATAATATATAATATATAATAATATATAATATATATATAATATATAATACTTATATATAATAATATATAAGTAAAAAAGACAGTAACAAATGTTAGCAGGGACGTGAGAAAATTGAAACTTCATACATTGCTGATGGGAACATAAAATGGTCCTGTCATTTTGGAAAGACAGTTTTTCAGTTCTTCAGATAGTTAAACATAGAGTCACCATATGGCCCAGTAGTTCCACCCCTAGGTACATATCCAACAGAACTAAAAACATGTCTACGTGAAAATTTGTACATGAATATTCAAAACAGTGTTATTCATTATAGCAAAATAGTACAGTTAAAGTGTCTATCAAGTGATAAATTAATAAAGTAAATGTGAATATTTTATTTAAAAAATAAAGCTAAAAGTGTACACTTTGAACAGTAACAACAGCGACCATGACACTGTCAATTACCTCTTGCACACTTATCCAAGTCAGGCATTGCACTAAAAACTCAGCATATTTCCAATAGATAATAAACTTTCCTCTGATATACAATGTATCTTCTTATCTGTTGTTTTAACTTTTAAAAACCATTTGAATTTTCTATTTTCACTCTTTTGAAATAAATTATTTTCATTCTTTTCTACCCCAAAACTATCAGGATCCTGTATACATGTGCTGAGTTGCTTCAGTCGTGTCTGACTCTTTGTGACCCTATGGACTCTAGGCCACTAGGCTCCTCTGTCCATGGGGTTGTCCATGCAAGAATACTGGAGTGGGTTGCCATTCCCTTTTCCAGAAGATCTTCCTGACCCAGGGATCGAACCCATGGCTCTACATGTCCTGCTTTGGCAGGTGGGTTCTTTACCACTAGTGTCACCTGGGAAGCCCTAGGATCCTGTATATTTTTATTCAATAGATTTAATGGATTTTTTACATACAGCTTTTAATCCCAAATTATTGTTAGAGGTTTAAGGCTGACTTCTCACCTCCTTTTTTGACCTCTTCATCCTCCTCCTATTTATCAGCTCCCCATTTAAAAATTAACATTCAATATTAATTAATAATATATAATAGTAATGATAATATTCTCTGAGTGCAAAACTTTAAGTTCCCATAATTATATCATTTTTCCTCCTTCCCCATTGCATGGTCTTGCTTGACAATATGTTTTTGTTTTGTTTAGTGCAAGCAATTGGATTTATTTAGGTGCATATTTATCTTATATTGAATCCCATATTCAATAAATGTGGTTGAGAAACAGTCTCACCTTTTCTTTAAAAAAACACATAATTGGATTTATAGTTCATTTTTTATATGAAAATAGATTTCAGGAGAATTAAGTAGCACAGTTTTAAAAATAAAACCACAAAGGTTTTAGAAGAAAATGTGGTATCATTTTATCTCTAAATAAAAAGATGGAGTGAAGCACTTTCTCAGCTTGACATTAATACACATGCCATAGACAAAATATATAACTTAAATTATAGAAACATTTTAACTTTAAAATATCTCAAAGTCATAAGAGAAACAAAAATTGTAATAAATGCAATATAATTCTTAGGCAAAGAGCTAATGCTCTTATTTAAAATTAATAAAGAAAAGATTAAACCAGTATAAAAATGGGCCATGGAGTTGATCCAAGATGTCACAAAAAATCTGCAAAATTTACTTTTACAGAAAATCATGAAATTTACACTGTACATTATGCTTGAAACAATAGGGCAAGACAGTGAAGACTTTCAAGCAATAGAAGAAAGTATGAAGTTTTGTCTACCTTTTTTTTTTTTTAATCATTCCCTACCACAGCCAGAGACACAGTGGGGTTTGTGGATTCTCCTTGCAGAGTTCATTTCCTCCTACTTCATTTTTACTGCAAAGTCTGAACCAGACCAGGCTATAGAATCCAGTATAGGTTTTATGATTGATGAAAATAATGATCCAGGTTCTGTATCATTTTGTTTGCACTTCAGTTGTCAAAACCAGTAGGGGCCCAAAGCACACACACCAATCAGAGTCTGAGGTAAATGGATTCAGCTCTCCAGGGCTTTTCTACCTCCTCAGGATGCACATCCCAAATTATGAGCCTCACAGGAGGAACCTGCCGGCTCAGGGAAGGTGGATCCTGGCTTTGCTCCCCTTTAAATGGAGAGGTCTGGGCAGCGGTCACCTCCAGACCAAAAGGTCTGCTCACTGTAATTGGAAGTGTTCTGTTTTGAGCATGATGTGTTTCCCTCTGTGATATGAGGCCTTGGGCAGGCTTGGCCCTGACCTGGGCAGCATCCCCTTGCTCCAGGTGTCATCAGTGGTCCTCGGAGATCGCAGAGGCCTCAGTGCCTGCCTTCAGGAAGCAGGAACCAGTGTGGCCCATGATGGAGCCTGCCCGGCACCTGCCTTCCAGGAGTGAAAATCTCCAAAGCAGCTCCCTCCACGCCTGTGCACAGAAATGGTCACCTCCCCTTCTAGCCTGGAAGATGGGTTTCTTATCTTCCCCTGAGTAGTGGGGGAAACGAAATCTATCCCTTGTGAGCACATAGCAGTATTTTGCTTTAAGTCTTTGCTGGTTGAATAGTGGCTGGTCGGAGCATTAAACCACAGGAAGAAATCCACGTCTCCACCAACAGCCACTGAGTCTCAGCTTCTGGCCTGTATTATAATTCTCTTGTGGACGTAACTGCCACTCAAGCTTTCTTTATTACATTAGCACATTCTGAGCAAAAAATGTTAACACAGGAGCCCACTAGAAATATGGCTTCCGTTTAGGATATTTTCTTGTTTGCTTACGATTTGGCAGGCTTGATAATGAACGATTAAAAGAAATCATGACTCTTCTCTGGAAGAAGGGTGGCAATGCTCTCCTAGCCATTTTCTAGATCCTTCCAATTAATGGATGTCTACAGCTTATAGCCACTGGATTTATAAGCAAGAGGCCTGAGTATTAACTATGGATTCCTATTGTTTATTCCTAAATCAATACCCATAAAGCGTTGAAATAGTTTGCACATTTTCTGTCCTTGAATTGACAACAGTGTTCACAGCTCTTTGAAAACATGGTGCTTTTTGACATTTGTAGAAATAGCAATTACCCGTAGTAAGGAACATGGAAAGGCCCCTGTCAGCCTGTCTGACTTTAACCATGTCCAGTGACATGACCAAAATTGCTTCAGAAACACAGCTACTCAAGTGAATAACTATTTAAGTAATAAACCTGGAGAGGAGAATCCATCTTTGCTGAAACAAGTAGGAGTTAAACCCAAGACCAGCATCATGGCAACAAAATAGAGCACGTATTTACCTTTTTTTTAAAAAAAGTGACAAAACAAACAAAAACAAAGGTTTATAGCATTTTACCTTATTTCCCCATTTTGTCCCTTACTGAAATATAAAAGTTAAACTTTTTGGAATAGCGGGGAAACAAATATGATGTGTTTGACTCCCAAAGCCTGGTCTGATCCCTGCGCTAGAGTCTCTATCAATTAATGTAGATGCTCACAGCTCAGAGGTTGGTACCCAAGTGATAAAAAATACCTGCTCAGGCTCTAAAGTTTAAGTCCTGCCACTGACTTACAAGGCAATTTGAGCCATTTCACTTACCTGCTCTCTAATCTATTCTACTAATCTGTTGAAAGGATTGAACTATTTCCCTCTCATTCATTCTTCTCATCTTAAAAGGGGATTAAAATTCTCAACCTTACAGGCATGCTGCTAAAGACCATTGTTCAACTTTAATAACAGCAAAAGAAATGACAATAAAAGCCATTGCTATACCAGCACCTTGACTGTTCATCACTTTTTAGTCTCTTACAGACCTGGCAGTTTTGAAAACACACTGTAATTAGATATTCTCAGGGCTTCAGAACATGCTATCAGTACTATGTACCCTAGTTTGTTTGCCTTCTGTCCTGTGTGTGTGTGTGTGTGTTTCTGTCTGCCTGTCTGTCACTCTCATTCAGCAAATTACACCTGTGGGACTCACACCTGTTTTATCAGTGCCTGAGAGAGGGTCACCAAGAGTGACCTTCCCAATAAATCCTGCAGAGACAGGGCTCCCCCTCTCAGCCTCTTCACTGGGGAACCCCAACCTCACAGGGGATCACAGGATTTACCCCTAAGAAGGGGATTAAGTCACTTCCACAAATTCTTAAGCAGTGTTCTGTCAGTAAAGAACAATGCAAAAATGAATTGGAGGTAAACAACAAATATCTGACATTTTTCTAAAAGCTAATCGATAGGACTTGCTGGCAGTCCAGTGGTTAAGACTCCAGGGGTCACTAATTTGATCCTTGGTCAAGGAACTAAGATCCCACATGCCACATGGCATAGTCACAAAGAAAACAAATAGTAAAAGCTAATTGGGTTTATTCCTGACAAAGTTATACCCCACAGCCCTAAAAAAACAAATTTTAATCACAATATTAAAGACATTTAGTAATGAGTAATGATCATCAGGTCTTGGGAGAACTATTATAACTATAGGTCAGGTCTGAAAACCTTGCAAAGGTTTATTGTTACTATTGCTCTAGGTCATAATCTACTTTATATAGTTGGAAATGTAATCCCGCTTTTGACAGGTGGAATAAAGAAGGGATAATGTTTGGGTGATTTGTTCAGGGATGAGTGTAGGTTGAGATGGTGTCAAAGCCACAAATAAACCTAGAGTTGCTCACCTGTGTCCCTGTGCCATCTAATTAGGCATCACTACCTGTTGAAATCTAGAAACACGGGCTGGACCAAACTGAATAATAAGTGTAAAACACACACTGGATTTTCTCATAAGGTTTTTTGGTTGTTTCTTGAAATGCTCTATTTTGGATATATTGGGATAAGTAAACGTTATCATTACAATTCATATCACCCATTTATCTTTTTCCCTTTCATTCATGTGGCTAATAGAAAATCTAAGATTAAATATGTGGCTTTCCTTTGCAGTTCGCTTTTTTTTTTTGGTGGAAGGTGCTGTGCTATGTGTTTATCTCATGCTCTAAAGATGTTTATCTCATGCTCTAAAGGCATTTACCTCCTGTTTAACAGACATGCACACACACACACACACACACAGAGGCCTCTTCAGAATTAGTCTGCCAAGAGAAAATTATACATTGTTTCTTCCTCAGGCTGAAATGTCAGGTGCCAAATCCCTGGTGTATTTAATTTGTCTACAATTAGAATTGAAATGTTCCTTTCGGTCACAGCCAAAAAGACATCTTTGTAATCAGTTACCTCTATTACCATTGTTGCTGCTGCTGCTAAGTGGCTTCAGTCGTGTCCGACTCTGTGCGACCCCATAGACGGCAGCCCACCAGGCCCCGCTGTCCCTGGGATTCTCCAGGCAAGAACACTGGAGTGGGTTACCATTTCCTTCTCCAATGCATGAAAGTGAAAAGTGAAAGTGAAGTCGCTCAGTCGTGTCTGACTCTTAGCAACCCCATGGATTGCAGCCTACCAGGCTCCTCCGTCCATGGGATTTTCCAGGCAAGAGTACTGGAGTGGGGTGCTGGCACTCCAGTGTTCTTGCCTGGAGAATCCCAGGGACAGGGGAGCCTGGTGAGCTGCTATCTCTGGGGTCACAGAGTGGGACACGACTGAAGCGACTTAGCAGCAGCAGCAGCAGCATGAAATTAAGATTTACCATCTTCAACTCTTTTCCCTTTGAATGAAACAAATACAATGAATAAATCAAATAATCCCCAAAATTTACATTTAACCAAAGTCCAAGCCTACTGTTTTTCCCCATTATTGAATTGATGCCTTTAATGACAGTACCAGGAAGGATAAGACAATAGTTTAGGTTCAAGATTTCACCTTTTTTATTGATGGAAGCAGGTACTAGCTTTATGTGAATTGATAAAACATACCAAAAGGCATTTGAACTGCCTTCACCTCTGATAATCAAGTAACTGGAATATTTGAGTTGCTACCCGATTATACATAAGAATTTAAATTTGAATTTCTGATGCTCACAGAATACATTTTCTCTCTATCTTCATGGCACCAGCATTCTGAGAGTTGAGCTGGTAACTGGCTGAGTACACTGCCTGGTTTAATAATAGCTGGATTTGTCAAAGAAGGCTGTTGGTTCACTCTCGCAGACTGATGAAGTTGATTTAATTTAGCTCCCTAAATTGCCTCATATTGTCAATTTCAATATGCATGTGTAAAGGCTTCCTTTCTAGTAAATTTTTTTTGTAGAAGTCATTGTTGCCATTGGATTTGGGGGTATTTTCTCTTCATTTTTCATTCTCAAAGTTTCTGAGTTTATGCTCACTTAAAATTACATGATTAATGACACTGTTAGCTCCATGATGAAATTCAAAAAGAATAAGCAGAAACCACTTAACTAAAACTTATAAGACTTTTTTTTGGTTAATTAACAGTGACATATTAAGGTCATAAGCTCCCCAGTTGCAAAATCACCCTTTATTTCTATCTGGCTTAAAATTCGTTGCTCCACTTTCATTTATTATTAAGGAAATTAAACACACACACACATATATATATTTTTTTCTTTTCTTGAGAACTGATAATTTGGGATTTATGTACACTAAGTTAAAAATGTACTTAGATAGTCATTACAACAATAAAATTTTAAAATCACAATGTTTCCTTTCTTCATAAAAATGCAATTCCTGGCACTTCCCCAGGAAGTGGTTAAAACTCTGCCTTAAATGCAGGGGACACAGGTTTGATCTCTGGTCTGGGAGCTAAAATCCCACATGGTGTGGGGCAACTAAGACACAGCCAAAAACAAATAAAAAATATAATTCCACATCATATCAAAAGACATATTTTATATGTTATTGACAATTGCAATTAGTTTCCTATTGTTCTAAATCCCCAGAAGCTTGACAAAAATGCTGGAGGAGGTGGAGGCAAGGGGCATATATATTTTTTTAATTTTTATTCAAGTTTAGTTGATTTACAAAGTTGTGCTAGTTTTAAGTGTACAGCAAAGTGATTCAGACATATATATTTTTTTCAGATTACTTTCCATGATAGGTTATTACAAAATATTGAGTAGAGTAGTTCCCTGTGCTATACAGTAGGTACTTGTTGGTTATTTTATATATAGTGTTGTGTATATGTTAAGGGACATATTCTAATCAACCACATGTTCTTTCCCTATGAATTTGGTGAGAATGAAAAATTGAGCAAAAATAATTCTAAGGAAGTACTGTACTGTCCTGTAAAGTCAACAGAAATAGCCTGGACACGTGCATTCCTTTACATGTATTGTGTAATTTTGTTACCCTCATTGATTCGGTGCAGGAGATGATTTGGGAATATTGAGGAGGAGCGAAGTCTGACACATGTGCTTTCTGGTTGAGGCAAGAATGCATTGTATACATTAAATGTTCTGCAGGACACTCAGCAAATACACAAGGCTAATCACAGACCCTCAGATTACAGAGAGAGTGCACTCCAGCGATTTTGCATCTAATCTCTGTTTTTTACCAATATTCAACAAAGATACATTTTTGCTATTGGTTTTGATCCTGCTTGTATCCATGAATTATCCAAATGGTAGACAACTTAGATTCCTGCTACCTGCAACCCTTATCATTTTCAGTGATTTTTCCACATAAACATTTTCTCACTTAGGACATTTGACTCAAAACAAATGCAATTACAATCTGATGCAAGCACACTTTTAATGACTAATTATGTATCTGTTATTTGCTTGATGCATTCAGCAGATGCAGACTGTGCCAGATAGCTGCTGGTTCAGAAGCAGAAGGACCTCTGAGGCCGACATGTAGAATTCGCATAATGTGCCGATTCATTAAACTAACTGATGCACTTGTTTTTATTTTATTTTCATTTTTAATTGGAGGATAATTGCTTTTACAAGGTTGTGTTAGTTTCTGCTGTATGACAACATGAATCAGCCATAAGTATACATATATCCCCTTCCCCTTGAACCTCCCTCCCACCCCCGCTCCATCCCACCCTTCTAGGTGGTCACAGGGCACCGAGCTGAGCTCCCTGTGCTATAAGGAACTTCGCATTGGCTATCTGTGTTACGCATGGCAGTGTATATATATGAGTGCTACTCTCTCAGCTTGTCCCACCCTCTCCTTTCTCTGCTGTGTTTACAAGTCTGTTCTCTGCTTTTGTGTCTCTATTCCAGCTCTGCAAATAGGCTCATTGGTCCCCTTTTCCAAGATTCCATATATATTCATTAATATATGGTATTTGTTTTTCTTTTTCTAAATGGACTAATATATTCTTTTCCCTCCTTTCACACTTAACAAAAAAAAAAGTCATATTGAGTAGAATGTATTTGAATCAAACATATGGTTTATCTAATAAGTGTGTTCTTTCGGTGTAGCATAATATTACAAACTGAGCTTCCCTGGTAGCTCAGTGGTAAAGAATCCACCTACCAATGCAAGAGACCAGGGTTCGATCCCTGGGTCAGGAAGATCCCCTGGCAAAGGAAATGGCAACCCACTCCAGTATTCTTTCCTAGGAAATCCCATGGACAGAGGAGCCTGGAGAACTACATTCCATGGAGTCACAAAAGAGTTGGGCACGACTTAGTGACTACACAACAGCAATAATGCAAACTAAAGTTCACTATATTGTTTACAAAATTCTAATTCCATATAGAGCTTTCCAAATGTATTCAGAAAAAAAATCACATTTTCCTACCTAAACTATTAGGAAAATTTAGGATGAGGAAAGTGATGTGTCATATTTTTACTTCGTGCATGAAAACTTTGACCGCTGCATGGATTCAAGTTTAATTATGTCTGTTCCAAATAAAAGCAAGAAAACAAGTATTCAAACTCAAATTCAACAAGTTGAAATTTATTCAGCTGTCAAATTGAAAATTATCTTTCCAGTGGTCCTTATCTGTAAAGAAATTGTAGCCATATTGATCATTGCAATGCTTATCTTTTAAAGAAAATTGTTTTTCTTCATTATCCCATCAAAGGTTTGCAAAATATTCTAAATAAATCTTCATGTAGTAGTTTTCCACTTTACCCTCTCCACCAGCCTTGCTTTTGAAATGTTAAATTCATGAATAATTAGAAGAAAACTAAAATCTTTTTTATTTGTTTATATTTAAATCATCCAAAGATATTTTTATGAGAGCTGTTTGATGTTCAGACAACCTCATAAACCCCTTATAGATGTTTTTTTTTTCTTTGAACAAAGAAGCTGGCTTCTGCCAAGCACAAACAAAATTCAAAACCCAATAGCTTTTAAGTTCAGTTGGCAACTCATAACAATATAATGGCTATTCTTTGACAATCTATGTACTTACCCTTAATATAGAAATGACTCTGGGATTTGGGGGTATTTTCTTTCAAATGGAGAAATGTGTCTTTTCTAATTAATTACCAGAAAGGTATGAAGTCTAGAAAAGGAAAATAGAAATAGGAATCTGGGGTGTTTTTCAAACATTAAAGAACAAAATCTATTTCATTCTGCTAAATATCTAGTTCTGCTTCATTTTCACTCCCTCTATTTCTGCACATTCTGTGTCTCCCAGACTTCTACAAACCCAGACGGACAGAGGCATGCCCAAGTATGGACCTAAAAAAAATCTTCCTCCTATCCCAATCTTAGTTTTGTTTTAACACAATCTAATGGGAAACATGCCAGACCAAGATATCAGTGGAATCCTAACTCTAGCTATTTTACATTAATCAATCTTCAGTCATTTTCACTTGTTCCTATACTTTTAAGGCCAAATTTATATACTGTAAAATTCACCCTTTTAGGCATTAAATTCTGTGGATTTTGCAGTCAACACCACTGTCAAATGTAAGATTATTTTTATTGCCCAAAACAGAAACTACATGCCCACTGGCAGTTAGTCAAGCCCTGTTCACCTCCCTCCCCAGTAGCTGGAAGTCACGAGTATACTTCTACCTTCATAGATTTGCCTGCTCTGGATATTTCATAAAAATGGAATAAAACAATGTATAGCTATCAGCGCTTGACTGTGTTCACTTAGCATAACATTTTCAAGGTCTGTCCATGTTGTCCCATGTATGAGTACTTCATTCCTTTTTATAGCTGCATAATATTTCATCATATTGACACACCATTTTCTGATTTTCCATTCACTCACTGATAACTGCTAGTGTTGTTTTTACTCTTTGGTGATTAAGCATAATGCAATTCACATGCATTATTAGCTTTTGTATGGGCTTATAGTTTCAATTCTATGGATTAAGTCATATAACAACTCTTTAATATTTTATTAAACAGCCAAAATGTTTTCCAGTATAGTTACTATTCCAAGGTTTTAATGCACTGTAACAATTTTATATCCTTCTAAATACTGATGCCAAATTTTGTTCATATATTTTATAAGCAAAGTTATACTAAATTCTTCAAAGCCTTTCTTCCACCTTCTAAAATGTCACTGATGTTAGCAATTTTTAAAAGTAAGAGTCTTTTGAATAGATCAGATTGTAAAAATTGCTTTTATTTTCTAAGACAGTAGTCAGGGAAGAAAATTTCAGTGAAGATGGTGACTATGTCATTAGTATTTATTGTCTGTCAAATACTGTAAATTTTTATACTCAACAAACAATTTCTACAGCAATATACACACTTTTGCAAAAGTATCTTCTTGGCAACAATTCCAAAGTGAATTATTTCACTATAATCATTCATTCAGGATAAACCGATAAAAAATTCAGCCCATTTTCCATAATGAGCACAATTCATGAAGACCATAAAAAAGTACATGTCAAGAAATTAGCATTGTGTCATTGACACCAATGTGAAATAGCATATAACTAATGAAACAAGTGACATGAAACTAATGAAATATCAAGGAGAATTAATATGATGCCCTTCCTATTTCTAAAAGCATTTAGGGAAAAAAGGCCCCAACTCTAATGGATCGTACAGGGTGATTATCTTCAGCCTGTAATTCTTAAACAATCATTGATCATATGCAAGAGATTTGCTAAAAGCCTTACCTTCACTGAAGTTAAGAACCTCTCTGCCTGCAATGACTTTGAAATAGATGACGTGTCAGCTGCCAGTTCTGCTAATTTCAGAGCAGAAATCAACCAACGTGCATTATTGTCAATTTTTCAGTCTTTGTTCTGATTTTGGATTTAATGAGAACCATTAAGACTCTGCCTCTGTCTCTCTCTCTCTTTTTTTCTCTCTCTCTCCACCACGCATCTTTCTGTCTCTCTTTGTCTATCTATCCTTCAACCTATCTAACTCTATCTTTCCCTCTTTCTTTCTCCATAACATGCCATTATGAAATCAATGTATTAATCCCTCAAAAGAAATTGCCATTCCTGATAATTTTATACCTGTTCTTTTATAAAAACTATTTTCACATCATTATTCTGTAAGAATGATTACATTGGATCAGTGAGTTTATAGGTTGGAAAAAAAGCAAATATGCTTTGAAGTAGAATATGCTTTAGGATATTTTGGTGGCTCAGATAGTAAAGAATCTGTCTGCAATGCGAGAGACCCAAGTTTGATCCCTGGTGGGTAAGATCCCCCGGAGAAGGAAATGGAAACCTACCTTACTATTCTTGTCTGGAGGAGTCCATGGACAGTGGAGCCTGGTGGGCTACAGTCGATGAGGTCGCAAAGATCAGACACAACTGAGCAACTAACACACACACACATACACACACACACACACACACGTGCTTTAGGAATCAAACTAGTCTTTTAAAAACGCAAGAAGTCTTTGGATCCTTATTTATATGAAGACCAACTGATTTTCTTGCTTGTATATTTTTTAATAAAAGTTGACTTCTCTGGTGACTCAGACTGTAAGGAATTTGCCTGCAACCTGGGAGACACAGATTCAATCCCTGGGTCAGGAAGATCCCATGGAGAAGGAAATGGCTACCAATTTACATCACTTTTACTACAATCATGAACTTTTCTAACTAAAACAGTTTTATTTATCCTCATGTAGGAAAGTGTGTATCTCTTATCTACCCATTGATTTTAACCTTTCTTCTTTTTTTCATGTTTTATATATATTGCTTTTATGTCTGAACATGACGTTTGTGACCAATCTGCCAAATATATATTGAGTTAATTTCCTCTTTGCAGCTCCTGTATCACTCCTGGCTTCTCTACTTTTACATCAGGTAGGTTCCAACAGGAACCAATAACCAAGATTATGAAGCAGTAATTGATTGATTAGGAACCGTGCATTCTAGAAATATCTAACAGCACATTTCTGAACAGGGTGACAATATACAGCCTTGACGTACTCCTTTCCCAATTTTGAACCAATCTGTTTAGCCTTGGCATAAAAGCTTTGAAGCATTTATTTAACATTTCACTTATTATATAATAATTAATAAGTGATCTTCAATACAAATTAAATTCACTAATATTGCTATATACTAAGGGTATGAAAATGATGCCATAGCAGTGTTCCATGAAAGCAGTTACTGGAAGAACTTGCATACTGCACGTCATTGCTGACCAGCTAATGTTGGTTATAATAGAACTTGGACTCAAATGTCATACTTATTCAACGCTAAACCATCAGCAGTTCTCCATTCACTGCTCATAATAATACTAATAAACTAGCAATCTCAGGAGAATACAAGGAGGCTATTGACACTGTTCTGTTGCTGGGAAATTAGTGTCACCATTAACAAAATAAGGGCACGTGAAATGATTGGTTGACCTGGGGCAAGGATTTGATGAGTTTATGTTTAGGTGACTGTGGTCCTTACCGTACCTGGAAATGTTTCTTTACAGACACTTTCCCAATAAACATATATGTAACCCAGACAAAATCAGCCTCAGCCCAACATCACATTCAAAAGAAATCATATTCTAAGACCAATATCCTTGAAAAATCATCTATTTACTGTAGATCTTCCTGAAGTGGTGAATCAGGGGGTGACATAGTCATTCACACATCCAAAATTTCCAAAATTATTCTTCAGACATCTCTCACTCTCCCCCACGTTTCACACTTAAGTGTGAAATTTAACAGCAGCTGTTAAATTTTCTTCCCCTACTTCTGGTTTCTTTGCTTTAAAAATGCTTATGTTTTCTTGTTCTTTCTTGACACCCCTGCCCCCACACCACTCACAAAGGGCTCCTGCTCTGACAAGTGACACCTTATCTCACTAGTGTCTGGGAACTGTCTAATTTTCTTACTTAGATGAATTTTCTCATGGGCACATCTGTGCTGGAAATTTTTGCACCGAAAAAAGACAATGTTACTTGTGATCATTGGGACTATTCTGTCAATTCTGTGCCCTTTTCTTTTCCATTTCCTATAACCTGGGCACTAAGCTACTGAAATCCTAGGGAATGACTGACCTGAGTCAACATTTCTTTGAGTGGTCCTGGAGGTTGCTATTCTGTAACTGTTCTGGGAGCAAACACCTTCTCCAACTCCCAATCTCCTAGGCTTTTCTTCCTGTGCCTTTTACTGGCTTACTCTAACACTGAGACGTAACTTGTTTTGTCCTCTTTTCTGATTGCTGCACAGCTCTTCCTGTAAATCAAACTTTTCCAAGGCCTTTGAACAAGCAGAGAATACCTAAGACAAGAGAAAAGCCCAGTCACCAGGGGTCCCAATAGGTAATGTAGAAGCAAGGGAAAGCCTGTCACCCACTTCCCTTCTCTGTCCAGAAAAAAAAAAAAAAAAAACACATGATTTTTTTAAAGCAATTGGATGGCTATGACTTTTGTATTAAAAACTTATTTCCTGATTGTGACTTCACAAAATAATTTGGTAGATGTGATCAATGTAGGGGGGTAATATAAACCATGTTTCATTTTTTGATATGGATCTGGTTCTTGACTATGCATTCTCCTCCAAAAAGGCAATTATCATCTCATGGCAGTCTACACAATTTCTTTCTTCCTTGGATGACATTTTAAGAATTATAAAACATATGGTGAAATAGCTGTGCCAAACACTCCCATCTTGTATGATTGTCAGCAAATAACCTAATTTGACTCATGATCTTTCTAAAGGGTGTTCCTATTCTAAACAAATAGAATGAGGTCTTTTCATTCAGAACTTAATCACCAAGTTATTAAAGTTTGTTAAAATGTATTATTATTGAACCAAAATTAGCACATTTCTGGAATTTTAGAGGATTTCAATGAACTGGTCTACTGGAAAATCTGGCTACTTCACCAATTGGGAGAGAATTCAGTGTTTCTTTGTCAAGAGCATGGAGGAATACCTACAGATGCATCTGCAGGATATCAACAGAAAATACACTGTGGTTGTGTTTGTATCAATAATGTCTTGAGTGAGAGTTTGAAATGATGGCTCTCTTTTTGCGCTAAATAATGTACATTCATCATTTTCAAGTTAATTGTTGTGACTTGGTTAATCCGTATTGTGGGGTGTCATCTTGCATTTTTTCATCATGTTTTATCAGTTTTAATTAACTGCCCAATTAACGTGCACATGTAAGGCAAAAATTATTCATCCTCCTTATCTTGTTATAAAATAAACATCTTAGCATTATCTACCCAAAATGTCTTTGACTTGATATTTTCTTGTGCTTCACTGACGTCTTTTTCTAGGGAAAATTAGAGAATCTGGATTTTGCAATATGGAAAGTTTTGCTCCTTGTTAGTGGG
This sequence comes from Bos indicus, assembly GCF_029378745.1. Lineage (NCBI taxonomy): Eukaryota > Metazoa > Chordata > Mammalia > Artiodactyla > Bovidae > Bos > Bos indicus. The sequence goes on along the minus strand of NC_091772.1, from coordinate 44,051,756 downwards.
CTGCCATTCAGAAAGTGTGAAATCACTGTTTTGGAAAGTGGTCGATTAATAGCATTAAGAGATAAGGCATATTACAATTTTTTTCAAGAGTTTGAGCTTGCATCAGTTCAAATTGTGCAGCACCAAACCAAAGGTGTTTAGGAGAACTCCATAGGAAAGACTTGGGGAGAGGTTTTTATACAGAAGATACTGAAGCAAAGCAAAACAATTATTGTAGCTTAAGCTGTTGCCTCATTTGGAAAAGCTTAGTTGGAGCTTGTGACTGGTTGTGTAATAGAGAGGAACAAGTCTGACTCCATATTGGATCTGTTTCTTTTACTTAAAGCTTTGTACTTTATTGTTTTTGCTACAAGTTAAGAATGTTGCCTATAGCTTGAAATATACAAGGTAGCCCATTCTCAAGGCTCTGACCTTTAAAGGTATAAGAGCTTTCCATGCATACATATATAAAAAGTTACAGAAGGGAGACTCACTTGTTTTGGAGGTTTATAGGAATATTGTGATCATATCTCCCTGGATGGTTGTAAAAACAAAGGATTCCCGCACCAGCAACCAACCACACCCCCTCTCCTTTTAGTATAAAAGAAGCTTGTATCGTAGCACAGGTGAGCTGGTTCTCTGGGACACCAGGCCATCATCTTCTCAGGAGGCTTTTTGAATATAGTCACTATTCTCTTGACTTACTGACCTGCTGCGTGGCAAACAGTACAAGCTTGCACTCGGTAACAGCTGTCTGTAGGTTTCACTAGGGATGGTGGTGGCGATAGAGTAATAAAAATAACAATGTTGTTGTTGTTTAGTCACTAAGTCATGTCCAACTCTTTTGCAACCCCATCGACTGTAGCATGCCAGGCTCCTCTGACCATGGGATTCCCCAGGCAAGAATATTGGAGTGAGTTGCCATTTCCTTTTCCAGGGGATCTTTCCTACCCAGGGATCAAACCCTCATATCCTGCACTGCAAGTGAATTCTTTACCACTGAGCCACTACGGAAACCCAAAAATAACAATAGCATATTCTAAATAAGCTTTCTCACATGCTAATAAAGTAATGCTCAAAATTCTCCAAGCCAGGTTTCAGCAATATGTGAACCGTGAACTTCCTGATGTTCAAGCTGGTTTTAGAAAAGGCAAAGGAACCAGAGATCAAATTGCCAACATCCGCTGTATCATGGAAAAAGCAAGAGAGTTCCAGAAAAACATCTATTTCTGCTTTATTGACTATGCCAAAGCCTTTGACTGTGTAGATCACAATAAACTGTGGGAAATTCTGAAAGAGATGGGAATACCAGACCACCTGACCTGCCTCTTGAGAAATCTGTATGCAGGTCAGGAAGCAACAGTTAGAACTGGACATGGAACAACAGACTGGTTCCAAATAGGAAAAGGAGTATGTCAAGGCTGTATATTGTCACCCTGCTTATCTAACTTATATGCAGAGCACATCATGAGAAATGTTGGACTAGAAGAAACACAAGCTGGAATCAAGATTTCCCAGAGAAATATCAATAACCTCAGATATGCAGGTGACACCACCCTTATGGCAGAAAGTGAAGAGGAACTAAAAAGCCTCTTGATGAAAGTGAAAGAGGAGAGTGAAAAAGTTGGCTTAAAGCTCAACATTCAGAAAACGAAGATCATAGCGTCTGGTCCCATCACTTCATGGGAAATAGATGTGGAAACAGTGGAAACAGTGTCAGACTTTATTTTTCTGGGCTCCAAAATCACTGCAGATGGTGATTGCAGCCATGAAATTAAAAGATGCTTACTCCTTGGAAGGAAAGTTATGACCAACCTTGATAGCATGTTAGAAAGCAGAGACATTACTTTGTTAACAAGGATCTGTCTAGTCAAAGCTATATTTTTTCCAGTGGTCATGTATGGATATGAGAGTTGGACTATGAAGAAGGCTGAGTGCCAAAGAATTGATGCTTTTGAACTGTGGTGTTGGAGAAGACTCTTGAGAGTCCCTTGGACTGCAAGGAGATCCAACCGGTCCATTATAAAGGAGATCAGTCCTGGGTGTTCTTTGGAAGGACTGATGCTAAAGCTGAAACTCCAATATTTTGGCCACCTCATGCAAAGAGTTGACTCATTGGAAAAGACTCTGATGCTGGGAGGGATTGGGGGCAGGAGGAGAAGGGGACGACAGAGGATGAGATGGCTGGATGGCATCACTGACTCGATGGACGTGAGTTTGAGTGAACTCCGGGAGTTGGTGATGGACAGGGAGGCCTGGAGTGCTGTGATTCAAGGGGTCACAAAGAGTTGGACACAACTGAGCGACTGAAATGAACTGAACTGAACTGAAATAAGCTTTAGAGTTACCTCCCACTGACTTTCTTAGCTCCTCTTATTTGCACAGTATAGTTTTCTAAGCAATGAGCTTTACTGTTGGAAATAGTCAAGACTGTGCCCTTCTAATTGGTAAATTGAAGGATGGGTCTTTATTTGTTCTCTCTCTCCTCCTCACTGAATAGGGAACATTGCTACAAAAAATTCCTCTTGTAAAAGTAGCAGAACATTCATTTTGAATTGCATAATTGATTTTTATTTCATCATTTCAGTCTAGCATATAATGTTAGTAATTATGTTTGGTAGAAGATTTCCCAAAGGGGGAAAAAAGTGAGTCTTAAGCACTTATAAACAAGAAAATACCTTCTAGAAACTTTAATATAAAGCAGGATCACAGGTCACTTGCTTGGAAAATTAAACAGAGTATTCCCTTTTCTTAATCCAACTGGACATTACTACAGCTTCATATTGTACTAGATGAAGCGATGGCTGAAATTGCACTTTCCTTGAAGTGTTATACACTTTCTTTTAAAGGGAAGCTGTTGAGTTTGAGAGTTTTGATTGAGTCAGCACATCTGTAATCCAAGCTGAGCTCCTGCTGAATGTGATTCTGGTCTGCCTGCTGATAATATATGGAACAGGAGTACCACAGAGCGCTTTGAAAAAGATGGATAGACAGAGATAGAGGAAACGCACGTGGTTTTGAGAACTAATGTTGGCTCCAGGTCACTTAGAGGATGTGGCTAGCTCAGAGGACAGTGCTATGTGTCTTTGGGTACATGGTAGCAAAGAGACAGTTAAAGATTTTTACAGATTCCTTATCCAATGGAGCAAATTCTTGAAATTCTCATGTAGGTATTACACAGTTTTCATGAAACCAGCAGATGTACTGAAAAGACTCTGCTGGCCAGTTCCTTCACTTCCTAGTTGAGATCTCCACATTTCTGTCTGTAACCTCTCTGAGCCTCAGCTTTCCTGTCTGTAAAATGTAGATAATGTCAGTGAAATATAAAGTTCCTGTGATCGCTATTCCTCAATGGATAAATGCACGACTGTGCACCTAGCATCAAGCCTGGCATTTGGCAATTGTACCCTTAGCTTTAAGTCAATGAGGTTACTCTACGAACCAGGCAGCAGGCCATCTTAGCACTAAGACAACTGGACATTTTTAAACTCTGGTTAGGGATCTGTCCAAAGCATCACGCTGTTTCTAACAGCCCATGTCTGAGGTCACCGTAAAGGAGGAGCTTCCTGCACATTTGCTAAAGATGCTCACCTGCTGGGAGTGAGGCGTGGGCTGCGGGAGGCTCAGCGCTGGCCCTGAGCCTGGCAGTGGTGTCTCACTGTCAGAGGACAGTCTTACAGAGCGACACTCCTCATTCTGCAATCATGTTTCCCGGATACTGTGACTTCGGCAACCCACTCCAGTATTCATGCCTGGAAAATCCCATGGACCGAGGGCCCTGGTGGGCTACAATCCATGGGGTCGCAAAGAGTCGGACACGACTGAGCAACTTCTGTGTGTGTTCTGTGTGACTTTAGGGCAGTTTATATTCAACAGACAGCTTCCTCTTCTTCAATGGTTTTGAGTTTATGAACAGTTCCACTCTAATGCTGAATGCATGGTTAAGGCCTTTTGAACGCTGTGGTATCAAGTTGTTTTAACACCATCTCATGTGAAAAGCAATACAAGAATTGACCCTCATGATTCAAGGGCTTTATCAGATGAATAAACAAATTCTTAGTATATCTGATAAATTAAAATTTTAATTCTTATTCATGTCTCTTTTGCAATTTCTTAAGTCTGTAATTAAAAAAAAAAAAAAAGCCTTAAGCCATAGAGAACATGTTTTCTGGAAACTTCAAATACATGTTAATTATAAACCTAAAGTAACTGTCTAGGCAAACGTTTGCCTATAATTTGTGCTCTGTCTAATCTTCCTTGTGAAAATGCAAATTAGTAGAAAAGTGGAAGTCCACTCTGTCTTCATTATTTAAACCACCCCCTTCCCATGCACAGTTTACTTCCCAGTGACTACAGACAGAGGCTCAGTAAACAAGTTTCTATTGTTTCGTAAATTGCATTTAAAAATGTAGAAAAAAATGTGGTTTGTAAGTAAATAGAATTTAAGATTTCACTTGCCCCATAGTGGCGCTATACGTATCCAGGAATGTCCAATAAACCTAGACATTGAAAATGTGTTTTGTATAATTGTGACAACTTAACAAAAATGTACTCACAGATAATATACTTCATGCTATGTCACCATCATGGTTTATTGTTAAACCTGTTATTTTTCTTCCTCTTTCACCTCCCAACCCATCCCAAATATGCCTTGACTTAAATGATAAATGAAGTTGAGGTAAAGAACATAAATTGTTTTAAATTTTAATGTTTTGAGGTGTGTGTGTCTGCTCTGTTCAGTTGTAACCCTACTCTGAGACCCCATGGACTATAGTTTACCAGGCTCGTCTGGTGGCTACAGAGATTTTTGAAGGATCCCTATAGAAGGAAGATCCCCAAAATGGTATTTTTCAGGCAAGTATACTGGAGTGGATTGTCATGCTCTCCTCCAGGGGATCTTCTTGACCCAGAGATTGAACCTGTGTCTCCTGCATCTCCTGCTATAGCAGGTGAATTCTTTACCACTGTGCCACCTGTTTGCTTTTTTTTGGGGGGGTGGGGTGCGGGGTAGCAAATATTTTTGTTAATAATGGAAGCAATTTCATGAGAATTAATTATTCATATGGGTAAACAGTCTGGTAATGTGATCACCAACTGAAGGAGCAAATCTCAAGTCCCATCACTGGAGGCAGTTCCTACAAAAGGATTTGTCATCCTCATATTGCCTGCTGTCATCTCCAAAGACTTCAGGGCCACCCCCACCTGCCTCCTCCAGGAGGGACAGTCTGCTGTAAGTACTAATAAGTCTTAAGTCTTATCTTTTACCTGCAGCCATGTTCCTCTGTACGTGGGATCTGTAAGTGGGCCACAGCAACTTTACGGGTTATGGCTTCTAAACTGGAAGATGATGGAAAAGGGAGTTGACATTGACCTGCCCAGTGGTTTGAGTCCCAGACCCCTAAAAGTCACATTGCATTTTTGGACGTAGTTAATGTCCCCAACGCGGACCTATGCCAGATCATGGAAAAGGAAAGAAAACGCCCAAATTGTTTTATAAATCAAGTTAAACACTGATCCAAAAACTTCACAAAAATTGCATTGAAGAAAATCTCATGATAATTACACTTGTGAATATTGATGGGAAATAATCTTAAATAAAATGTAAGCAAACAGAATCCAACAGTTCAACAAACGTGATTGTAAGCGGTGCTTGTTTTATAAAGCAAAAGTGAAAAACACTTGCCCCTTCTATTCCAGAAAACTCACTCTAATAATAAACTTAATTTAAATAAATTGTTAGATGTTTAATGATTCATTTTTAAACATAGCTAATTATCAGCAATTCAAGAAAGAATACTTAGAATCCTTTACTTAGAATGGGGGTATATCAACACACCACTTCCATAGACCCAGCTCAAGCCCTAAAATGCCTCTTTGCACAAAATTTTCCATATTTGTAAGTGGGAACTCCATCCTTCCTGTTGCTCAGGTCCAAACCTTTGGATTCTCCTTCAACTCACCCATTATCCAGTACCCAAGCCAAGTTCAAAGCCTACCAGGTGCAACACCAAGATGTGGCCCCTGCAGGTTCATCTCACTCCACCCCATGCTCTCACCTTACTCAAGACACGATAGTCCATGCCTGCACTTCACAAATAATCTTCCTAAGCAATCACACTGCATCTGTTCTTGTCCCCTAGAGTCCATTCTCAGAACAACCCCAGTGGAGTCTGTTGGCATACAAGTGTCTGTCCAAAGCCTTAAAAAGGCTTCCCTTCTCCAGTAGCATAAACACCAAGCCCTTCAGTGACTGAAGTCTGAGTCCCACCTGCCCATCTGTTACCCTCCTGACCTCCTTCCACCTCATCCGGCACGCTTCCCCTCTGGGCCTTCTGCCCCAGCCTCTGGCTTCCTTGCGGTTCCCCAGAATACCAGCCACATCCTTGTCCCCACTTCACCTTTGTCCTTTGGTCACTACTGTATTTCCAGCATCGAGAACAGTGCCCTGGGCATAAGCTTGATCAATATCTGCTGAAGGGAAGAACTAAAATATGAATAAATGTTTTTACTTTCCTAAGCATTGATCTCTAATTCTTTTCAAACTCTTCAATATAAATGCAAAACACCCCTTAATAAGGTCAAACACATTAGACAATCTATCTATATTTTTCCTCCTGGGAGGGAATGAAGATAAAAACAAATGCAAAAACTCCTGAGTTTACCAAGAAGTCCCTTTTTCTTTATCACTATTTTGACTTCAAAAGATTTTATTATTTTATAGAGAAGAAAAAATAAATGATGGCAAATATAAACAGCATTCAGAAAGATTTTCTTCCCATTTGTATAGTTCTGTAAGAGTGGATTCACAGTTTGGTCATCTTACCTCAAACAGAGACAATCTTCCATTTTGCTTTCAGTCTTCAATTGCTCTGTACATTATATTGGGAACAAACAGTTCCAGGAAATAAAAATATTATCCTCCTTTTTACATCACATAACAGTTTCTAGGGGTTTTTTTTTGCTTGCTCATTTTGCACATTACATTTAGAAAATATGTTATGTTCTTTGCAAAGTTTTTAGTTAGGTTTTCCATTAGGGCTACTGTGGCTCAGATAGTGAAGAATCTGCCTGTAATGCAGGAGACCCAGTTTTCATTCCTGGGTCAGGAAGATCCCCTAGAGGAGGGCATTGCACCCTACTCCAGTATTCTTGCTTGAAGAATTCCATGGACAGAGGACCTTGGCAAGCTACAGTCCATAGGGTCACAAAGAGTCAGACACGACTGAAGCAACCTAACATGCACACAATCCTGGAAATTTACTCACACTCTCTGGACCTCCATTTTACATCACTTTACATAGTGAAAAGATTTGAACTATGCTAGTCTAAATTTGCTTCTATGCACAGAAGTCATAGGTTCTGTATCATTCAATTTCTAAAACAACTCATAAAGTTAACACAACAAATTTTCTTTGGTATCTATTTAAACAATAACTGAGTTTGAATATTAAGGGCCACAAGGTCATGGGAAAGGCTATATTTAAAATTCAGTTCTTCTAGGAAACCAACTCTATTAGAAAACAAAAATAATCAAATTAACAATAATAACAAACATGAGAAGAGCATTTTCTTTTTCACATCTTTCACATTTAAACACTTGGATTACTTGTTCCAAGACAATTATGTTCAAATGTAGGAAATACTGCATAACAGAAAATTATGAGAAGATTACTTAGAATTACACTGGGCGACAGAGGATGAGATGTTTGGATGACATCATCAACCAATGGACATGAGTTTGAGCAAAGTCTGGGAGATAGGGAAGGACAGGGAGGCCTGGTGTGCTGCAGTCCATGGGGTCGCAAAGAGTCAGACACAACTTAGTGACTGAACAGCAACATAAACATCAAGTTTATGAATTCTCAACTACTGGATTGATAAGTTACCAGTTGGCCTAGACTGACTACAACCCAGCTACGGAAATCATACAGAAGTCAGCAGCTGGCAGCAACAGCAGGTGGAACAACCAGTACTTACCTAAGAACAGAGGTTCAAGCTTCCAGACCCCCAAATCACCACCAGAAATTACAGTTATGCATGTACCATAATGACCATGTCTGAGTAAACAAATAACACATGGCATCTTATGGAAAATCAACTTTCTCCCTTCAGATCTATACATGATGATATATATATACACACATACAGTCTGAGGCCACTGGTTCTTCATGTAAGTGTGTAGCATGGGCACATGCCAGGGAGCACAATACCAAGGCCAGTTGAGAGTCACCGATATACACTCACACAACATGAGAATGGCTCCAGCAGAAAGGTAGCACACAGAATTGATAATGTACGAGCAGGTAAGAACTGACTTTTCTCATGTATCATGCTCACCTCCCAGGCTGATACTGCATGCAGTCCAAGCAAAGCTCTGAGCTTGGAATTGCACAACTGAAATCAGTTTGTTTACAAAACTCTCTATAAATCATGCTGACTGGCTCTGGCCCAACTATAGGGCCTGTCCTATTAGAGTTCTCTGATGGCAGGAAACAAGAAGAAACTTGGTTAGCAAGAAAACATGGAATGCTTTGGAAGCACTTAGTGTACCTTAAATAAATGAGAAAGTCAAAACTGACTTCAGAAAGGAAGGGGGACAACTCTTCAACTGTTAGACTCAAGGGCCTTGAGCACTAATGTCCACACAAAAATCTGCACACTAATATTTATAGCAGTTTTATTCAAAATATCCAAAACTTAAAAGCAACCAAGATGTCCTTTAGTAGGTAATGCATAAATAAACCGTGGTCCATCTAGACAATGGATAATTACTTTGTGCTAAAAAGAAATGAGCCATCAAGCCATGAAAAAACATGGAGGAAACTTAAATGCATGTTACTAAGTGAAAGAAGCCAGTTTGAAAAGTCTACGTACTGCATGATTCCAATTCTATGCCATTCTGGAAAAGGCAAAATTATGGAGACAGCAAAAAGATTAGTGGTTGCCAAAGGTTAAAGCAGTAAAGGATGTCCAGGCAGAGCACAGAGGATTTTTAGGACAATGAAAATACTCTGTAAATACCATAGGAACTTCCCTGGCTATGCAGAGGTTAAGACTTTATTTTCCAATGCAGGGGATATGGATTTGATCCCTGGTCGGGAGCTAAGATCCCACATGTCTTGTGGCCAAAAAATCAAAACATACAACAGAAGCTATAGCACAACAAATTTAATAGAGACTTTAAAAATGGTCCACATTAAAAAAATCATTTAAAAAATGAAAGAAAATATCATTGTGGTGACTATATGTCATTATTCATTTGTCCAACCCATAGAATGTATGGGCTTCCCTTGTGGCTCAACTGGTAAAGAATCTGCCTGCAATGCGGGAGACCTAGGTTTGATTCCTGGGTTGGGAAGATCCCCTGGAGAAGGGAAAACTACCCACTCCAATATTCTGGCCTGAAGAATTCCATGACAGTCCATGGCGTCGCAAAGAGAGGGACACGAATAAACGACTTTCACTTCACTTCATTTCACTTCATAGACTCTACAACACCAAGAGTGACCTCTGATATAAGCTGTGAACTTTAGGTGACGATGACGTGTCAGTATAAGGTCATCAGTTGTAACAAATGAACCACCTGGTGGGGATGTTGATGATGGGGGAGGGTGTGCATGTTGTGATAGGGGTAGGGTAAGTGGGAAATCTCCATACCTTCCTCTTAATTTTTACTGTGAGTCTAAAACTGCTGTAGAAAAAGCTGAAGTATTTTTTTTAAATAAACATAAATGTAAATGCTAAGGAGAGAATAATTGAAAGAACAAACACAGATTCTTCTTGGGTAAACCAATTTATAAAGGAATGAAATCATTCGATTGGGACACAGAGGAACAATGTGAGCATAAATATAGATTGGGACGTGTGTGTACCTATTTGTTAAGTCCCTGCTGTGTGCACCACTGCGGCAGTTTCCAAGTTTCTACTGCACTTGAACCTGTGCTGGTAATACTGAAAGTCTACAGGCTTCACATATATGACCCCATGAAAAGCAGGGCCACAGAGCAAGGGAGAAAAAAATCCAACTGACATACATATTTATAATAAACTTCAGAGTAGGTATCACCTTTCAGTTATTCAATGGTATTTCTTTGTCTCAGTGAGAAATTCTATTTTTTAACATTGCTATCGTTTCACTGACAATAATCCTGTTGAGATCAATGTGCAAACAGCACAGGAAATTATAGATAGGAACTTTGGATTATGAGTTCACCACACGACAAAAATGAATTTGCTTTCATTTTTTGTACAGTCTATTTCTAGATATTTTTACCAATTGTTGCTGAAATGGTTATGAGAGTAGAATTGGTAATGCAGTGAAACGCAAATTTACCTAAAGTTTATGGGCATTGCTGTTAGTATCATTTACATTTCTGAGATCAAATTTGGCTCAATAATATTTTTTTAAAACCACAAAAATAGACACTTTGCATGCTTTGTAAAACTAATACTCAAAATGTTACGCCATTTTTTTTTTTTTTTTGTCCCACCACATGTAATCTGATTCTCTTACAGTGAATGAGACAGTCTGACCAGACCCATATTGGAGGAATGTAATTATTTATACGATATTAAGGAAGCCCTACTTAAAACGACAAACAGAATATGGCTACAGAAGGAGCATTCCAGTTTGTGATAGAGCCCCCTTGACAAAATTGACAAATTGAATCTTCATTAAAGCAAGACAAATTATTTAGCTAACACAAATAAGTTCAATTTAAGTAGAACTCCACAGAAACTCACACACATCACATTATACTTTTAGAATTTATCAGTGTGTTCTAATTTTAGTAAACATTGGCTCTGAATTAGAAAGGAGAACCTACCATTTGGGGAAACCTAGGAGAAGGCAATGGCACCCCACTCCAGTACTCTTGCCTGGAAAATTCCATGGACGGAGTAACCTGGTAGGCTGCAGTCCATGGGGTCGCAAAGAGTCAGACACGACTGAGTGACTTCACTTTGTCTTTTCACTTTCATGCATTGGAGGAGGAAATGGCAACCCACTCCAGTGTTCTTGCCTGGAGAATCCCAGGGACAGAGGAGCCTGGTGGGCTGCCGTCTATGGGGTCGCACAGAGTCCGACACGACTGAAGCAACTTAGCAGCAGCAGCAGCAGTTAACCTTTGGATGTTCAGGAGCAAATAACATACAATCCTGCTTTCAAAGTGTGGATAGAACAAATAAGTACACAAGCTGTCATAATTATTAAGTTAATTTCCGGAGGGACAAATAAACAAAGTTTTGCCCAGGTCTGTAACATCTAATATGGACCAAGAAGTCACTCTCTCATTACCACTCAAGCATAAGCCCCTATGAACAGGAAGCATCTCTGTGCTTCTCACCAACCTCATCCAAGTATCTTAACTTTGTATGCAGCACATAATAAATACCAGCTTAATAGACAACAATGTAGAATCAATGGTAAATAGTCATAGATTGGATGTGGGCATCAAGTGGCAGGAAGGAGGGGCTGGGAGGATTTGAGAATGACACAAGCTTCCCATCCTAGGCAAGAATTCTCCCCACACCTTCAGGGACCTCAAACCTCAAACTGGAAAATCACAAGTGCTCACTACTCACCGAGGCTTCCTAATTCATCGTTGGGCTAGAACAGATATGTTCCTTAAAGTTTTTGATCCATCGTCTCTCATTGTTATGATTCTTCTTAAACAATTCTCCTGTAGAAACAGACACAAAAATATCTGCTTTCACCCTCTCCTCCTTCCTGTGTATGTGTGCCCAGTCATGTTTGATTTTTGCAACTTTATGGACTATATGTAGCCTTGCAGTCTCCTCTATTCTTGGTATTTTCCAGGCAAAAATACCAGAGTGGGTTGCCATTCCCTCTCCCGGAGATCTTTCCAACCCAGGGATCCAACCCATGTCTCCTGCATTGACAGGTAGATTCTTTACCACTGAGCCACCAGGGAAGCCTTCTCTTCCATTAGTGTTAAATATTTTGAAAGCTAATTATCCTTTATCACCAGTTTTTTCTTCTTAAGAAAAAGAACTGACTCACTGGAAAAGACCCCAATGCTGGGAAAGATTGAAGGTGGGAGGAGAAGGGGATGACAGAGGATGAGATGGTTGGATGGCATAACCAACTTGATGGACGTGAGTTTGAGTAGGCTGCAGGATGTTGGTGATGGACAGGGAGGCTTGGCTTGCTACAAATCCATGGGGTCGCAAAGAGTCGGATACGACTGAGAGACTGAACTGAACTGAATCTAACACATCCCAGTTTTCTTTACGTATACTGTATCTTTCTAAATCTCTTTCCATTAGTTTTTTTTTTTTTAATTTGAAGGCACCACATTCTATTAGTCATCTAAGTTTAAAGCCTTGCAGTTATTTTAATTTCTGTTCTCAGCATGGACATAAATTATTCTCCAAATTATCTTAATTATGTCCCCACGTGCCTCTCATGCTCTCATCCTGTAGTACAGGGCTTGAGATTTCATGTAAATCCACTCTGTTCTCACTGGCTGTTCTCATCAAGTTTATTTTTTCTTGGCAGGTTACTATGCCCAAGCATCCTCTTTCTTGAATAGTCTTCATTAATAGCTGACATGAGTGGTGCCCACGACTATTACCAGGTACACGTGGCTGAATTATGGCCATGCAAGGAGAGATTATGACAACCGTACCACTCTGGAATCACAGGGGGATTTCCCCACTTGGTGACGTTAGCCGAACCTGAATTTGGCTATGCAAGGGTGCGTTATATTTGTGGGAGCAGAGGTTGAAAAGACTACAGGGATAACATTCCCAAATGACTTCCCATGATAAGATACAAAAATGACATCCAAAGAGAAAAACAAATGCTGTATAGTAACACATATATGGGGGATCTAGGAAAAAGGTGCTGATGAACCTATTTGTGAGGAAGGAATGGAAAGGCAGATGTAGAGAATAAACTTGCGGACACAGCAGGGGAAGGAGAGGGTGAGATGAGCTGAGAAGGCAGCATCGACATATATACACCACCATGTATAAACCAGATAGCTAGTGGGAAGCTGCTGTATAACACAGGAGCCCAGTCTGGTGCTCTGTGATGACCTAGTAGGGAGGGATGGCAGGAGCTTGGGTGGGAGTGAGGCTGAGGAGGGAGGGGATATATATATATATATATATATATAGCCATGACTGACTTGGGTGGTTATAGCCTGACTCTGATGCTGGGAGGGATTGGGGGCAGGAGGAAAAGGGGACGACAGAGGATTCAATGGCTGGATGGCATCACTGACTCGAAGGACGTGAGTCTGAGTGAACTCCGGGAGTTGGTGATGGACAGGGAGGCCTGGCGTGCTTCGATTCATGGGATTGCAAAGAGTCAGACACGACTGAGCGACTGAACTGAACTGAACTGAGCCATGCCTGATTTGGGTGGTTACATGACAGAAACCAACACAACATTGTAAAGCAATTATCCTCCAACTAAAAAATAAATTTAAATAGAGTTTAAGAAAAAGAAATTGAATTCATGTGGAAACATGGGATATATTAAAATGTAAATAAAATATTTGTGTCTGTGTGCTGTCACTCAGTCGTGTCCGACTCTGCAACCTCACAGACTAGCCCACCAGGCTCCTCTGTTCATGGAATTTTCCAGGCAAGAATACTGCCGTGGGTTGCCGTTTCCTTCTGCAGGGCATCTTCCCGACCCAGGGATCAAATCTGCGTCTCCTGGGTCTCCTGCATTGGCAGGAGAATTCTTTTCCCCTGTACCACCTGGGAAGCCCTAAATAAAGTATTTTTAAAAGTTTAAATGTAGTTTTAAAACTACAGAAGGAAAAAGGAAAAAAGATATCCTTGTTCAACACTTGAAAACTTCTTTTTTCAATATCTGAAGGATGTATAATCTGGGATGTGAGAAAAGGAACAGTGTACCCTGGGTCCCTCTGTGGGGCCAGAGGACCAGTGGGACTGGTTCACCCTTGATGTGATGCACTGCGGCCAAGTGGATAGAAGAGTGAACAAACCCGCAGAGAGAGTTTAGTGCTATCTGATAAAGTGTGGCTTTGTGGGCACTTTTCTCTCCAAACAGCAGGATTATAGAAAATAACAGGCTGCAGCATGTTTCTTTCCTAGAGGTGCCAAAAATAGTTCCTTTGTCATCAGTCTTCCTGGAGCTAAAAAGCGAGTCCCCATAGAAATGAGAAGCAACGCAAAGCCTGTCTGGATTCTCCTGGCAGGAACATAGTTTAGGGCAAACGAACCGTCTCTGCCGCTGATCTACGCTACAGGCAAGATGGGCAGAGGGTGAATTCAGAATAACCCCTTCCTTAGCAAAGACAAAAAGGCAAAAACAAAGAAAAAGAAGAACTTGAAATGAAAGGAATAAGGCAACACTGGCTCTCCCCGCTGCCCTTTCCTTCCATCCTAAACACAGAGAGTGTTTCATTCCCCTGCAGGTCTGGTTTGCTTCCCACTTGCCCACAAGTCTGAGATAGAATCAGAACAATTTAAACAATGTCCTCCAGCAGCGGATCAATGGAATTAGTGAATTTTAAATGTTAATGCATTCCATTCCTGGCAATGGAAAGTCATTCCAGTTGTTCAATTTTTTTTATCCTCCACTTAGATGAACCAAAAGATGGAAAACCTGTCTAACATAGAATGGATCTTCTGTAGAGGCTTAAAAATGAAAATAAGATATAAAAAGAAAAATTTGCTCATGAAGAAAAATCAATTTCTTCGATGGCTTTTGGTGCCAGCATTTTTTTTTTCCCAGCAAACGTACAAGATTGTTGTCTGTGAGAAGGGAGTGGCCAGATGACTCGAGCAGGAAGAAAATCTCTAGACTTTTATTCTGACTGCATTTCTTATTTCATGCATTCCTCTGCCTTTTCTTGCGTTTCCTTTAGAAAGGATTAAAGGGTCAAGGTCTTGAACATGTGTTGGCTTCTTTCTTTTCAAGAACCCAGACAGGTGGGAACTCCACCATCTGGGAGCTCCCCAGCTGCACCCCCTGTTCGCTGGAGGAAAAGGGAGAGGAAGGGGTTTCATTGTTTTACTCAAAAAAGAAACATCCCCCTCCCCCATTTATATTTTATTGTTGGGACAAATCATGTAAAAATTAACATTATTATTAACATTGCCCTTGTCCATTCCACATTGGCCGGGGCTCCCTCAATGAATAGTGGCCAGTCTCTAAGAGTAAGCATTCTGGGAGAGAGGGCGAGACAGAGAGACACAGAGAGAGACAGAGAAAGAGAGACAGAAAGAGAAAGGGAGAGAGAGATGACTGCCCTCTAGGAGCTGGTGTCAGAAATCACTCAGTACCATCCCAGCTTCATCGTTTTCATCCAAAGCCCAGATCATATTCAAGAAAAAGGGAATCAGATCCCAACTCTTGATGGAAAGACGATCAAAGAACTGGCCGACATGTTTGAATGCAGCACAGCAGAGGTGAAAAGCTACTTGAAAGTGAGAACATTTGAAAATGGAACAGCATCCCAACATATCATCACACACCTTGTGGTATTTTGTTTCACCCAAAGTTGGTTTCCTGGAATTTCTTCAGGGGTAGGATCATGACCACTTAAGATTTGGTAGAATAATTATTTTCTGCCCATTTCCAAACATTCCAATTCCAATATATCTTAGTCTAAAGAACTGACCATGGCTGCTGTTCTGGAAGCGAGAACATGAGTGGACAGATGGTGGTGGGGATTCTAAGTGACGCCGGCATCCCGCCTCCTCTCTGAGGCCTAAGAAGGACAGTCAGCCCCTCCCTGGGTCAGCTAGAAGCCAGCTCCACGGAGGATCTGGAAACTCTCGACGCGAACTTTCCAAATCTGGATGCTTTACAAGAAATGTGGTAGAGGTACTGCCTGTGTTTCAAATATAGAAATTCAAATTAGAGATACCTATCCCAACCATAAATGTTCTGCTGTGTTGTGCTCTGTCGTGTCCCACTCTTCATGACTCCATGGACAGGGGGCTCCTCTGCCCATGGAATTTTTCAGGCAAGAATACTTGAGTGGATTGCCATTAAACACTTTCAAACTATAGTTCAGACCCTAGTACACAGACTTTTTCCCAGATTTTGTAACCAAACATACACAACTTATTTCTACTCCTGGAAGTCTCTAGCTTTACATGGATATGTACATGTATCCTTGTGCTATTGTTTTAAGGAACGGGGTTTCCCCAGAGTCTGGTCTTTATTTAATTTGGAATTAGGAACACAAGTGGATGTTTAAGAATGGTAATGCTGACTCATGAGTCGTGGTTTACAGGGAGCTGTCTGTAGTTCTCACTGTACCAACTATGCCCCCAGGATTAAAAACAACAAAATCAAATTCCTTTCAAGGTACCATGTAGACATATTCCCTCACTGAAAGGCTATTTATCAAACACCATTGAATCCCAAACCAGGAGTGCAGTCTAAGAGTTGTTGTTATTGTTGTTGTTGTTTAGCCACTAAGTTGTATCTGACTCTTTTGTGACCCCACGGATTGTAGCCCGCCAGGGTCCTCTATCTGTGGGATTTTCCCAAGAGTAGTGGAATGGGTTGCCATCTTCTCCTCCAGCAGATCTTCCTGACCCAGGGATTGAGACTTCGTGTCTCCTGCACTGCAGGCGGATTCTTTAGGAGCCACCTGGGAAGTCTAGCAGTGGAAACCAGTGAATTGATCCTTATAATACTGGATCCTGATAGTTGATGGAGGAGGCATGTCTGTGAATCAAGGAAGATTTCACAAAGGGCATAATGTCTAAGCTTAAAATGTAGATCACCAGATTGGAAAGGTACAGCTTACTCAAGGACTGTCAGAGGACTGCTGCTTTATCAACAAAGTTCATGTGGTAATCTAAGTCACTTGTGATCATTTCAGCAATTCAGCAAGTTAACCATCATTTAAGGATGTAGTTCATGGCCCCTTGGACTTCCCTGATAGCTCAGTTGGTAAAGAATCTGCCTGCAATGCAGGAGACCCCAGTTCGATTCTTGAGTTGGGAAGATCCCCTGGAGAAAGATAGGCTACCCACTCCAATATTCTGGCCTGGAGATTTCCATGGACTGTATAGTCCATGGGGTCACAAAGAGTCAGACATGACTGACTTTCACTTCACTTCATGGCCCCTCAAACAATCATAAAAGAGCAAAGATCACTGATAATAGGTCATCATAGCAAATATGATAATGATGAAAAAGTTTGAAGTATATCTGGAATTACAAAATACCAGGCTTCGCTAGTAGCTCAGCTGGTAAAGAATCTGCCTGCAATGCAAGAGACCCTGGTTTGATTCCTGGGTGGGGAAGATCCACTGGAGAAGGAAACAGCTACCACTCCAGTATTCTGGCCTGGAGAATTCCATGGACTGTATAGTCCATGTGGTAGCAAAGAGTCAGACACGAATGAATGACTCTCACAAATGCAACAGAGACACGAAGGGAACAGATGCTCTTGGGAGAATGGTGCTGATTACTTGCTGGATGCAGAGTTGTCACCAACCCTCAATTTGTGGGGGAAAAAAAAAAAAAGGCAATATCTGCAAAGTACAGTCAAAGAAACACTACCTGTGTTTTTCTTTATGCAGAAAATGCATGGATTCTTTTTTTAAATATTATTGATGCAGAGTTGATTTACAATGTTGTGCTATTTCTGCTGTACAGCAAAGTGATTCAGTTATAAATACATATATTTTTTTTTTTTCATATCCTTTTCCATTATGGTTTTTCACAAAATATTGAATATAGTTCCCCATGCTATACGGTAGGACTTTGTTGTTTATTTATTCTATATATAATAGTTAGAAAATGCATGGATTCAGAAAGGAAAGAGCTATGTAGGACTCCTAAGTTTCTTTGCCAACTAATTTTAACCTTTAAAAAGTATTTGCTTTACTTCAATGCACGACTCAAAGTTTTCACCTTCTATCTCATCAGGCCATTTTTTGCACCTGCCCCTGGGATTTTTTTATTATTATTCTTTTACTTCCTAAGTAAGACTGACAGATAGAATTCTCAGGTATCTGCTCAAGATGCCTTTTGATTGCAACTACCATCTTTGAGTCACTTGAGTGGAACACAGATGAACAGATGAATAAGCAGCCCTAGGATTGAGTGACATTTAATAAAAAATACTATTTGTTTAACCTTATTGTGATGTTTTCTGAATCATAAAAATACTGAGCATTCTGGTGGCTGCCAGGCGCTATTATCTGCTACTTGATTTTAAGTGACAGCTGTGGGATTTTGATGGATATTAATGTTTTCTGTTTCTTTTTTTATACAACACAAAGTAAAAGGGCTCAGATTGTTGGCATCACTGAGTATTCTAGGAATGAAATATTAAATGATTTTAGGAGAAATGTGACTTTTATGTTGGGAAGCATGACACATTCTAAACCTGTCTGTCACTGTAATCAGTCCCCTGACGTGAACGTAGCAGGGCTGTGCACACTGTCGCTTTCCATCTCAAGCATAATGCTTCAGGTGAAAACAGAAGGCAGCAGGCTTGTCAGGGGAAAGACAGTGCCTTCTGGAAAGATGTTTGCTGTAATATTTGAATTTGCTTTGCAAGGCTGTGCACCCCCTTGGCTAATCTAGAGGGTATTTTGGCAAGACTGTCACCTGAAGTGTATGACTAATCCGGATTCTGCCTCAATAGACAGGGGACGATTAACCTGCTCAATAAATATTCATTTATTCATGGGTAAGCAGCTCCCTGGATCACCACTCTCTTCTGCTTTCTAATGTTCTCAATATACTACACCATCCAAAAGCTCCATTTCAGCTTATGTTTTCATTTTATTTTCCCGACACTGATTTCCCAGGACCTCCTCCTTCCTCAGGAAGGCAGGGCTTGTTTATGAGCAGGAAGGTATTTCCACCTGAGCAATACTTGGGCATGACTAGTGTTCCCTAAACGCAGCATCTTGACTGTCTGACTTCACCTTTTATCAATGCCCATCACCCAGGCCACTGAGATGTGTACCTCTGCTGAATATTCCCTTGCTTACCTGCTTCCTCTAGACAGAGAGGTTTTTTTTTTCTTCCTTTAATTGCAGTATAATTTTTGTGTTAATTTCAAGCGAAAAGCAAAGTGATTCAGTTATACAAATATTTCTTTTTCAGATTCTTTTCCATTATAGTTTATTACAATATAGTGAATATAGTTCCCTGTGCTCTACAGTAGGTCCTTGCTGGTTATCTATTTTATACATAGTAGTATGTATCAGAGAAGGCAATGGCACCCCACTCCAGTACTCTTGCCTGGAAAATCCCATGGACGGAGGAGCCTGGTAGGCTGCAATCCATGAGGTTGCTAAGAGTCGGGCATGACTGAGTGACTTCACTTTCACTTTTCATTTTCATGCATTGGAGAAGGAAATGACAACCCACTCCAGTGTTCTTGCCTGGAGAATCCCAGGGACGGGGGAGCCTGGTGGGCTGCCGTCTATGGGGTCACACAGAGTCAGACACGACTGAATCGACTTAGCAGTAGCAGCAACAGTATGTATCTGTCCATTCCAAACTTCTAATTTATCCCTCCTCCCTCTTCCCTTTTGGTTACCCTAAGTTTGCTTTCCATGTCTGTGAGTTTATTTCTGATTTGTATATAAGCTCATTTAAACAATTTTTTTTAGATTCCACAGGTGAGTGATATCATATGATATTTGTCTTTATCTGACTTACTTCACTTAGTCTGCAATCTCTAGGTCCATCCATGTTGATGCAAATGGTATTACTTCATTCTTTGTATGGCTGAGTAGTATGCCATTGTGTATATGTACCACAACTTCTTTATCCGTTCCTCTGTTGATAGACACTTTAGTTGATTCCATGTCTTTGCTGTTGTAAATGGTTCTGCAATGGACATTAGGGTGCATGTATCTTTCCAAGTTAGCAGTTTTGGTTGTTTTGTTTTGATATATACTCAGGGGTGGAATCACCAGGTCATATGGAAGTTCTATTTTTAGTTTTCAAAGAAACTCCATGTTGCTCTCCATAGTCAGCCAGCTTTCACTACCTTATACAGCTAGAATCTATCCTCCAAACTTTCATCCAATAGTCTTCTGTTTCCATTATGATGCAAATTAGGAAACAAAGCAGTCTCTGGGGATTGACAGACCAAGGGTCTCTCAAGCCAGTAAAGCGTGAAGCTCTCAGCTCAGTTTTTGTGACATAAGGGAGGCTGGCTATCCCCCATGTAGCGGAGGTTGCTGGGGAGAAAAGCACCTATTGCTCTCATCAGTTTTTATTTACTGATTTTCTCTTAGGAACTATGTAAAAATGTGGAGTTAAAATTTAAAGTGAAGGGTTCTCCATTAATAAAAATTAAATACAGAAAATGAAAAAGAAATTTGCAGCTACATAGTGGAGAAATAAACTCACATCTTGCTTAATACATGCATATATGTTTTCAAACAGATTCGATAGATTTTGCTTCTGAATTCTGTAAAGTGTTAAGGTTGTACCTCACTCAATAGAGGTTCATAGATTGATAAGATGTCCAATTTTTACATTGTTTTGCCTGTAATATAAAAACATTTCAATGCAACACAGCCTATTGCTGCTGCTGCTGCTGCTAAGTCACTTCAGTTGTGTCCGACTCTGTGTGACCCCATAGACAGCAGCCCATCAGGCTCCCCCGTCCCTGGGATTCTCCAGGCAAGAGTACTGGAGTGGGGTGTCATTGCCTTCTCTGAGCCTATTGCTAAATGGCACCAAATAATCCTTTTGTGAAGTTAATGTTATTTAATCTGAAGACTAGATAAATTTAATAAAATAATCCTGAAAAGCAATCTCAGCACTATCACTACCACCACGTGAAATTCTGTGCAGCATGGTAGCTCGAGGACACAATGGCGTTGTGAAATCACACGCGATTCCCTTCGGCCACTGATCTGCTTCACAAGCAATAATTAAAAGATGAGGAAATTCCATCTGTCGTCACTGGTCTGGCATGTCCCGGGTCCCACCCTGAGGTTTTAGGCTCTGCACAACACTGAGTCATACACAGGATCCAGGACTGGAACCTCCTATATGAATTTTAAGGTATTAAAAAGATTTACCTATGAGTTAATTGTAAGGAGCTCTTTTAAATTTAGATGGAATCTCAGAGCCATTAGCAACATCATCTTTTTGCCCACTATATTCAGTGAATGCTAGAATAGCACATGAAGTGTCCAGAGAGGAGGCAAAGGGCAGAGTCATACAAATGATCTATGCCAAAGCTTTGGAGTCACAGTAATAACTTTTCAGTCTTACCAAACTTGCTCTGGAAAGAGTATGAAACCAAAAATATAAGCAATTGGGCAAAGCTATTGAAGGCAAGTAAGATCAGATCTGTATTTTTGGAAGATGGTAACTGGATTTTTTTTTTTTCTTCTGCACTCAGTGGTCTGGACTTTTTTCCCTAATCACCTTCCTCACAGCCCTTAAACTAAAGGGCTTGCCACCTTGCCTATCTTCCAAACAAGTATATTAATATCATCTTGTCCCTTCCTTCTGGTTCATATTTTTTTTCCTGGGAATTACCTTTCTTCAGATCTTAATATTCCATGAACTCTCCACTCTTCGCTGAGATTAGAGTTCACTCAAACACAAATGCATGATTAGAAAGCAACTTTCCATTTAGATCTCTCCTCCTTGGGCAGAAGATACCTAAGATTTCAGGGCCATCAGGCTGTTGATCAAAAGCACACATTTTCTTTTGTATAAATTTAGTTCAATTCTTTTGTTCTTAAAATCATATTCCCTGAGAAATTGTAAACAAAGTTATACTAAACCCACTTCTCCCCATTGGCACATACATTTTAACCTAAGTGGCTAGCACCAGAACCTTTTAGCGGCTCTGTTTATAAATTGTTGGAAGAAGGACCAAGACTAATTTTTTATATTTTCTTTTTTTTATTTTTTAAACTATGAAAGTATGATAACACATTTACAGGAGACTTGGAAAATATAGAACAAGGTTACAAATAGTTCCACTTAATTCTACTACAATTATTTTTTAAATAGATAAATTAAGATTTTTAGTTGAAGTTTCTATATCAAACTCTCAAAAATTATTAGAATGAATATACAGAAAAGGAGAAGGATATAGTAGACCTGAAAAGCACTATGAACCTATTCAACATAATCAAGATTTATACAATTTTTAAACACAGTAGAATACAAATTATATTCAAGTTTCCATAGACTATAAACTCAGAAACACTAGAACATATCCAGGGACATAAAACAAGATGAAAAAATTTTATGGCAACCAAGACTATTTTAATAAACAATTTCAGGAACACAAAAATTCAGGGAATAACATAGTTTACAAATACAAAACTATACTCATATATTCTGCTAGTCAACACTCAGTTTATTTCCTTTTTTTTTTTCACTATTTTAACACTTCTGAATCACTTTATTGACTGATAAAAATTCTTCTTCTGTGAATTGCTCTTCTTATTCTTCACTTTTTCCCCTCTTTCCTGTTCTTTTTCTAAGAACTGTGTTAGAGAACTTCAAATAGTTTGACTGCTAGTTTTATTTAGAGATTACATGCACTGTCAATCTATTGATTCTTCCCATTTGTGGCTTGTTATTTGGGGACATTTAATCAAATATTTAATATATTGCTGTTGTTGTTCAGTCACTCGGTCGTGTCTGACTCTTTGTGACCCTGTGGACTATAGCCTGCCAGGCTCCTCTATCCATATGGGACTTCCCAGGCAAGAATACTGGAGTGGGTTGACATTTCCTTCTCCAGGGTATCTTCCTGACCCAGGGATTGAACCCGCATCTCTTCCATCTCCTGCATTGGCAGGTGGGTTCTTTACCATCTGAGCCACCAGGGAAGCCCATTTAATATATTAACTTTTGTTTATTGATAAATTGACTGCATTCATTTTTTTTTTCCTTTACAGTTGGTTTAAGTAATTGTTTTTTCCCTTCTGGACATAAAGAGATTTTTATATTTTTCTTCTACATTTTTAAAGTTTTGCTTTTTTACATCCAGTTCCACATAAAGTACGATTTATTTCCTAATATCATTTACTTTTTGCACATGGGTATCTGATTTCCAGTAACATTTCTTGAATGAGAAGAAGATCTTTTTTTAATCCACAAGAATACCTAACAAATTCTCTCACAGAATCTGATGTTAACTGAATTAAGTTAATTTTGATTAAATTAATTGGCTTGGTGTTTATGGGAAAGCCTTACAACTCTTCACTGGGCCCCAAGAGTACAAGGCAGGTGCTCTGAGGTGTAACCCTGGGACTAACTACATCTCCAGCCTCCCTGTAGGCCTACAAATTCTCAAAGGCTTGTGTCCCTGAGTCAGTAAAACTCAGAATAAAGTTTTTCTAAGCGTACATAAAAGTTATGGGGAAAACACCACTTTGTTGCCATGACTGACATTTCAGGTACAGGCTAGAACATTGGCAGAGTCCACCTTGTTTAATATTCGTCCACAAATCAGATGGTAGTAGGATTTCACAAAATATTTATTAAGAGAAAGAGTAAGTTTAGCTGATCTAATTTCTGACTGTTGACTCTTGGCAGTCTAAACAATTATATTAGTCAAGCTTTCCTAGTTACTCAATAGGGAACAAAAAAGATTAAAAAATATTTTAAGTAAAAGCTGAAGGAAACATCTCTTCAGGAGGGTAAAATATCCAAGACAGACATTTCTAAGGCACAAAATTCATACAAGAGTAGTGAACATCACACCAGAGCTCGTAGACAATAGGACGTGCTAAGATTTTGACATTCTCAAGCAACTTGAGGCTTTCTGGAACAAATATAATAGAATGTGACTTTATAATGAACTGGTGCCTGGGTCTCGGTGACCCAGACATTCTGAAAAAAAGAAAAGGGAAATACATCTTCTTTTCCCTTCATGTGACCTGAGGTCACTACAGTATTGAACTCCTTTTGTTGAGTGCTTAGCCTGGTATATTTTGTAAGGAACCTTATCTGTTGGTCACCCAGACACAGAAAAAGTATAATTTAGGTGAGAAAGGAAACAAAATGTAATTGAATATTTCAAAGCAACCTGCATTTTTGAAAACTGTATGTGTGTGAATGAATATGATATATATAATATGATATAAATAGGATATATAAAATGTAATTTGATATGTTATTGTATGTATTATGTACATAAGCTTCCCTGGTGACTTAGATGGTAAAGAATCTGCCTGCAATGAAGGAGACCCAGGTTCAATCACTGGGTCAGGAAGATTCCCTGGAGAAGGAAATGGCAACCCACTCCAGCATTCTTGCCTGGAGAATTCCATGGACAGAGGAGCCTGGTGGTATACAGTCCACGGGGTTGCAAAGAGTTGGACACAACTGAGCAACTAACACTTTCATTTCACTTTCTTTCACTTCATTATGTACATACTATAATTTTGCATATGTGTACATATACACACACAAGTATATGGCCAACTAAAACAATATTATCAAAATATTTATTCTTTGACGATGGAAATTTCAGTGGTCATTTTTGGTTTTGTTTCTATTTTTGTACCTTAGATATTTTTCAAATTTTGTTCGGTGAACTTGTTTTACCTTCACCAAGATAAAAAGTTATTTGTTTCAAGGCTGGAAAGAGAACAGACAAGAAATCTTCACCTGAAAACTCTTGTGTGGTAAGTAGTCTGAAGTCAGAGTTCCTGGCCTCAGAGAAGCAGAGCGGGCAAAACAGAATTGTGGACACCTCTGCCCCCTACTGTTCACCTTCAGTAAGTACCTGGTGATCTTTCATCCGTTCTTAGTAGGAAGATCCAAGGAGATTGTTGTTTACAAAATCACAAACTCCTGTGGTTCCTCCTCTCCTCAGTGATCCCCAGCCTGGGGACCTTCGGACTGCACTGAGAAATGTGTTCTCAGATAAAGAATATCGTGACCACAGATAGATAAACCAGGCAAAATATGGATGTCACACATAGGGACACGCAGAGAACCTAAGTTTCTTTCCATTTTTTAAAAACATACTAGTATATAGTACGATGTGCATTGGAAGATTATACATTAATATAGAATATATTTTAAAATATATTAGTCTATATACTGAGTATACACTATTAATATTAACAATGTTACATTGTATGTGTTAAAACACTATATGTATTAATAATATTAATGTTACATGTGTACTTTTATATTGCATATATACTTTACTGTACTTGTATATATCTTATATACTTCATAAGCTTTGTACATATGTACTTTTCCTAGTACTATGCTTTTTAAATGCATGTCTATGTTTGTGTATATATTTATATAGATGTAGTTTTCTATATGAAGAGTACACAGTATGTATATATACTGTATATGATGTATATATACTATATATGATATATATATATATATATATGTATGTATGTATGTATGTGGTGGCTCAGACTGTAAAGAATCCACCTGCCAATACAGGAGCTGCAGGAGATGGAGGGGGTTCAAGCCCTGGGTTGGGAAAATCCCCTGGAGAAGGGAATGGCTACCCACTTCACTGTTCTTGCCTGGAGAGCCCCATGGACAGAGGAGCCTGGCGGGCTACAGTCCATTCAGTCACAAAGAGTTGGACACGGCTGAGTGACTAACACTTATGTAGAATATACACAGCATTCACACACACACATACTTTTACAAACGATTTTGCATTTGTCAGTGTTTTATTTTAATGAAGAGCCCAAAGTGTGACTAACATCTGCATTTTAATTCTACAGCTGGTAAAAGCATTTCTTCCTTGGGAAGTTATTCGAAGTCCCAATTTGCTTTAGAAGTTGACACATCTGAGTTTCTTTTGGCTGTTATTATTTATGAAATTCAGCATTTCCTCAGAGCCAGCTTTGATATAATAAAGCCTTCAGATCTCCAGTCTCACAACCAATTTATTTACAGTCAGTAAAAGACATTGAAGCCCAATGCCTTTCTTAGACATGCTTTCAATAGTACCCATAGAATTCAGTTACATGTGCTGGTCTGAAGGAAAAATGTGGGCAATGTGATAAACACAGCCTTGCCTTGGCCATAACCAAATTAAAATATCTGCCTCAACAGTGGTAGTTAGGGAACCAAATAGACTGAAAAGAAAACAAGGGGAAAAATTTAAATTTGAAAGCAAACAGGCTTACACAGTATTTCCTGATGGCAGATTCTGAACCATGAGGCATGAAAACCAAGCATTAATAACCTCAACAGTTGTTGTGTTATTTTACGAGATTTCATCATCAAATATTAAAACTTAGTCTAGACTTTTTTATACCATATCATATTCTTAAATCTGCTTTTAAAACCTGGGATAATTCCTTTAAAATGAATCCATATATATGTAGAACATATGATTCAGAAATACATAGGATGAAGTTTTGTGACACTTATAAATAAGAACTTGTCATTTCCAAGCATAAGCATTTTTGTTTTTCATTTAACACTTGCCTGGTATTTAACCTGTCCATCCCTCTAAGAGTGTGTAGAGTGAAACTATACAAACATTTGATTCCAACCCTATGATATTCTGGAAAAGGCAGAACTATGTAGAGAATATAAAGTATCAGGGATTGCTTAGAGAGTGGGGAAGGGGGGGACAAGGAAGAAGACATAGTATACTTAGGGAAGTGAAACTACTTTTTAACACTGTAATGGTGGATACATGTCATTATATGTTTATCCAAACCCATGGAACGTACAACATCGAGAGTGACCCATGTCAGCTATAGGCTCCGGGTGATGATGACGTGTCCATGTAGGTTCATTAGCTGTAACACAGGGACCATCTGGTAGGGATATTGATGGGGAGGCTTTGGGGAGTACAGAGGGAATATGGGAAATCTCTATACCTTCCTCTCAATTTTTCTGCAAATCTAAAACTACTCTGAAAAAAAAATCTTAAAAAAACAGTTAACCTAAAAGCAGTATTAAAAAAAAAAAAAAAGATAAAATCATGTGACTTCATTTATAATGCCTTCTATTTAAGAATGGCACCAATAAACATGATTTATACTACAAGTATATCAACCACACCACACACCATCCCAACCAGCTCTTCCCTCACATTGATGACTTCTATCTTTGTTTCCTGGATTGTCATATTCCCTCTAAAAGCAAATCCCCATACCAGCCCAGGGAAGTCACATGCGACTCTCCAAAGAGCCTCATAATCGGGAGAAAGCACACATTCTTGGTCACATTTTGTTCTCACTTTAGTTGTTGTTTCTTCAGTTCAAACCAAAACAAGGCAAGAGTGGCAGGGTGAAGTAACCGTGGAGAGTAAACACTTACTTGGCATTTCCCCCAGAGGCTGTTTGCAGATAGCAGCTGGTGAGTCATGAGAACAGGTCTCCAGGGATGCTCCACCTCTGACTCAGGGTGGAGTGGGTTTCGGGCCCTTCGCACAGCTCGGCTCCCTGAGTAACTGATCCAATCACAGCTGATCCAATCACAGCAAACAAACGCTGCTTTCATTCAGTCTCCACTCAGAGATTCCAGCAACACAGCCAAGGAAGCTAGGTGGCACAAAAACGACCGATAATAGAAATTATTGAGAGTCCTCGGCAGATAGAGCTGCAGGCTGAAACAGATTTGCCTGTCACTATCCTGTGTGTCCCCGAAGGGCAGGGTGTCACTGCGCCCGGCCAGGTTTCACCGGGTGTTTTCAGTTTCCTTGTTGATTTCTGAATGCCTCTGTGAAGGAATTTGTGTGAGAAATAGACCTATTTTTATTCACAATGACTTCACCATCTGCCCTGGTATTTTGTGTACACAGATTCATGTCCTGCATGTTAACGTATTCCAATCTGTGAACCCTCCCAGACTCGAAATGTCTTTTTAAAGAGTAACAGGATGCTATGAACACTCTGTTTCATGGTGTAGAACTGATAACTACTAAAGGTTCTTCGAGCCATTCAAAAAAGAATGGCTTTAAAAATAAAGCTGCGGGAATATCTCATTCACAATGAGGAAACTATATAGTGGCTTGTTTAGTTTTGTTTTGTTTTTTAAGTCTGTAGGAAAAATGCTCTCACCAAATGTTTAAATTAGTGGAGACTTTTCTGTGGGTGAGTTCTCCTTTCCACGTGTTTTGGAAATAATTTAAGAATCGGAATCAGAAGACTGGTGCTGTCTCCATGATTTATTTATTCTTGAATACGCCCCTTAACTGCTCTGTTCTTTTGAGTTCCTTATATGTAAGAGGAGAACAAAAGAGCCTGAACCCATGTGAAAAGGTTGCCAAAAGTTTGAAATGAAGTGATATGAAACATATATCAACAACTGCCCAAATATGTCAAATCCTGTTATGATTAAGGCTTAGAGTTTTGTGGTGAGATTTCATGACTAACACATAAATAAACGGGTGTTAAAGATACAGTGACTTCATTTAAATCAGTATCTTTTAAATGGTTATTTAATAAATGTCGCTGTGAGTTTTGTAACAAAATTAAGGTTTCTTGGAATATAGAAAATGAGTATTCGTAGTGTTTCTGTATATTAAAAAAAAAAAAGTCTATGTCCAGATATGTTCATTTCCAGCCATAAACAGTTTGTATTGTTGCTCTTGTTCAGTCACTAAGTTGTGTCCGACTCTATGTAACCCCATGGACAGCAGCATGCCAGGTTTCCCTGTCCTTCACTATCTCCTGGAGTTTGCTCAAACTCGTGTCCATGGAGTCAGTGATGCTCTCTAACCATCTGTCCTCTGCTGCCCTCTTCTCCTCTTGCCTTCAATCTTTCCCAGCACCAGGGTCTTTTCCAGTGAGTGGGCTCTTTGCATCAGGTGGCCAAAATATTGGAGCTTCAGCATCAGTCCTTATAATGAATATTCAGGGTTGATTTCCTTTAGGATTGATTAGTTCGATCTCTTTGCAGTCCAAAGGACTAAGAGTCTTCTCTACCACCACAGTTTGAAAGTGTTGATTCTGCAGTGCTCAGCCTTCCTTATGGTCCAACTCTCACGTCCACACACGACTACCAGGAAAATTATAGCTTTGACTGCCAACAGACCTCTGTTGGCAAAGTGATATCTCTGCTTTTTAATATGCTGTCTAGGTTTGTCATAGCTTTCCTTCCAAGGAGCAAGTGTCTTTTAATTTCATGGCTTCGGTCAATGTCAGCAGTGATTTTGGAGCCCAAGAAAATAAAATCTGTCACTGTTTTTCCACTTTTTCTCCATCTATTTTCCATGAAGTGATGGGACCAGATGCCCTGTCATGGCTATGTTTTCTCTTATACATTTTAAAAAGTGAGATTAAAACATATCATGAAATTCACATTTTTAAAGTGTATACTCTAGGAGTTTTCAGCATATACACAATCACCACTATGCATTTCCCAAATATTTTCAAACCAAAAAAAGAAAAAAAAATCACACACCCATTAGCCCTAACTTTCCTTCCCCCTTCCCCTCAGTCCCTGGCAAACACTAAGATAGTTTTTATCTCTGAGGATTTTCCTTTTCTGAATATTTCGTATTAACATTCCTGGCTTCTTTTTCTTAGCATAATGTTTTCAAGGTGCATCCATGTTTTAGGATATTCCAAATATTTTCTCATATTCTGTAGACTGTCCTTTCACTCTCTTGATAGTATCTTTTGGTGCACAATCATTTTGGATTGTGATAAATTCCAATTTATCTAATTTTTCTTTTACTACTCACGCTTTTGGTGGCTCAGCTGGTAAAGAATCGGCCTGCAAAGCGGGACACCTTGGTTCAATCCCTGGGTTGGGAAGATCCCCTGGAGAAGGGAAAGGCTACTCACTCCAGTATTCTGGCCCAGAGAATTCCGTGGATTGTATAGTCCATGGGGTCACAGAAAGGGGGACACAACTGAGTGGCTTTCACTGTCACTTCATATATACATATATGATTGTACAGACCTTTTTCAGCGAAGTGGTGTCTCTGCTTTTTAATACGCTGTCTGGGTATTAGGCATTATATATATATGTATGTGTGTGTGTGTCAAGGTTTATTTCTAAAGCCTCAATTCTGTTATTAATCTCTATGTCTACTCTTATGCCTGTACCACACATTCTTGATTACTATAGCTTGGAAAGTTTTAAAACTGAGGATAAGCAGTTTGCTCTCCCTTTCAAGATTGTTTTGGCTATCTTCGTTTCTTACATGTCCATGGGAACTTTGGTATCGGCATGTCAGTTTTTGCAATGAAAGCCAAGAGGAATATTGATAGAGATTGTATTGAATATGTAGAACAATTTGGGTAGCCAAGCATCTTGTTATTAATATTGAGTCTTCCAGTCCATGAGACTAGATGTCTTTAATACTCTTCTTTGTTAGCTCACTGGTTAGTTAGTGATTCAAAAGAAATTTCCTTAAATGCCTAGAAGCAGTGAGTTCCCATCTTGATTGTTGGGTTTTGTGTTGGTATGCAGGTGTCCCTTCAAGACTCAGCTGGCATTTGGAAATTCTGCCTTATCCCTTACTTTTATTTGAGCAGAGTTTCAAGGTCAGCCAGAAGAGAGAGCTTATGGCTTACAGCTTAGGGCTTACCTCTATGCATGAGCACAGCCCTGGGCATGTGCACGGCTCCATGACTCTCAGATATGTCATAGCTTTATAAATCTCCCTGAAGCATCTTTTACCCCAACTTTTCCTTTTCACATTTTTGATTTGCCTGTTGTTTTCCCTCCTGTTCCTCATCACTGAATTATTAAAATATTGCTACAGCAATGTTTGTTTTCAGCAAATACCCTGCCAAAAGGCTGCTGTTCTGAGGGACTCTGAGTCAAGTCTAATAAAGACAAGGCTGAGAAGGGGAACCATAGACAATTAAAATAATGACAGTTCCCTGGGAATTGGGCTTGGACCATCAGTGGCTGCCAGGCTGCTGGTTTTCCCCAAGATGTATGTTGTTTCCAAGGTTACCATGGAGCTGGGAGGGGAGGAAGAGAGATGAGAGAAGTTCTAATAAGACTCCACAGACTTGCTTTTCTTCCCAAGATTAGGTAGCTTTTCTTGAATTAACACACCCTGGATTGTTGTCTTTGATTAATTTCTGAGATCTGAGAAAGTCTATTCTGATCGTTTCTGCCAACATTCTCATTGATTTTATAACATAGAAAATTTTCAAAAGTTCTTACTCTGTCATTCCTCCTGACATCGTGCAGCCATATCTTTTCAAATTAATAAATAATTCCCTTACTTGAGTTCATCAGAACCTAGAGAAAATAGCCTTAAAATGCTAAGTTCTTAATTTGACTAAGTAGCATATGCATTATTCTAGAAATAAAATAAGAAGCTCCATTCTTAACCTTGGGAAAGCTACATTTTTGGAAGTCATCTCTATATTGATTACAGGCAGAGCAAACCACTCCTGGTTTCAATGTAAGCATATAATTTATCCTCCAGAATAAATCTGGGCAACTAAGTGTAGTCTATTCTCTTCCTCTTCCAGATATCGCTTAAACCAAATGAGCTGAATTTGTTACTTCTCACAATAGAATTCTCCTTGTATCTTTGAATTCCTAGCTAGTGCCTTTTACTATGATATTTCAAACTCAAATTTTGTTATCCTTCATTATGATTATTGATCTGAAGAAGCTACATAGTTCAAACAACCTTGTGGTTAAAATCCATTTAAAGCAGAATCAGATGTATTACAAAATTCCATGGTCTACTTTGGAAAGCACAATGCAATTTAAATTTGTAAACTATGAATATAAAAGAAAAGGGTAAAAAAAAAAAAAAAAAAGCTAGCATCTCTAGAGGAGAAGGCAATGGCACCCCAATCCAGTACTCTTGTCTGGAAAATCCAAAGGACAGAGGAGCCTGGTGGGCTACAGTCCATGGGGACTCGAAGAGTCAGACACGACTGAGCGACTTCACTTTCACTTTTCACTTTCATGCATTGGAGAAGGAAATGGCAACCCACTCCAGTGTTCTTGCCTGGAGAATCCCAGGGACGGGGGAGCCTGGTGGGCTGCCGTCTATGGGGTTGCACAGAGTCAGACACAACTGAAGTGACTTAGCAGCAGCAGCAGCATCTCTAGAGCATCTACTACCATGTTCTAGATACTGTGCCTAGGATTAATTTTCACATGTCATGTAAATTTGTTACTTCCAACAATCTTTCAAAGAATAGAAAAAATTCCTGTTTTACAAATTACAAAATGAAGACTTTAAATAAGATGTCCAATGTTACACAACTAGCAAATAATAGAATCAGGCTTCAAAAATCAATCTGTTGGGAAGTCCCTGGTGGTCCAGGTAGTTAAGACTCCATGCTTTCACTAACAAGGGCATGGGTTCAGTTCTTGGTTGGGGAACTAAAACTCCACAAGCCTCTCGGTGCAGTCAAAAAAAAAAAAAAGTTCATTTTTCATTTTATTAGGCTTTGGTTTTGAAAATAACTTTAATGATAAATACATCTTCTGATTTCTTGAACTTCCATGAAATTTAAAATCGTCTGGAACCTATTATACAGAGTGAAGTAAGTGAGAAAGAAAAACACCAATACAGTATACTAACGCATATATATGGAATTTAGAAAGATGGTAACAATAACCCTGTATACGAGACAGCAAAAGAGACACCGATGTATAGATCAGTCTTATGGACTCTGTGGGAGAGGGAGAGGGTGGGGAGATTTGGGAGAATAGCATTGAAACATGTATAATATCATGTATGAAATGAGTCACCAGTCCAGGTTCGATGCACGGTACTGGATGCTTGGGGCTGGTGCACTGGGACGACCCAGAGGGAGGGTAGGAGAGGGAGGAGGGAGGAGGGTTCAGGATGGGGAACGTGGGTATACCTGTGGGAGATTCATTTCAATATTTGGCAAAACTAATACAATATTGTAAAGTTTAAAAATAAAATAAAATTTAAAAAAAAATTAAAAAAAATAGTTTAAGGGATTTTTCCAAGTTAGAGTATACAGATTTTATTTTCCTACTTGATTTTTTTAGATAACAACCAGGAGTAAAATCTTTGTTCTGCAGGTCACAGAGTATAGCTCAATAAAGAATGCATTATTATCAGGAAAACATGAATCACAAATGAATGTTAATATTGCCTAGAGTTTGTAGGCAGATAATAGACTGTTAGGCATTGTTATCAAAATATACCCTGTTCACAACAAGTGCCCAAACTGCTTATTTTAATATATTTCTTTTAGCCATTTTAATTACATATTTGGATTTTCAAAAATATCGCTAAACCTGTAATAAAACTAATGTTCCAAACCACTAAGATTTCCTTGGAATGCTCTCAGCATTTAAGCACATGGCACTCAAATGAGTCATTGTCCTAGGATAACTTTCTTCTTAATGTTGCAGTACTTTCTTATAGGGATTTTGACTTTTCAAACAAATTCATATCAACTGATGTTTTACATTCTTACACAAAAATTATATTGAAGTTCTTTTTAAACAACATCAAAATACGTAACAAGTAACATTATCACTTTCCCATGATTCCAGCTGGCCCTTTCTCTTATCTCAGAGAGTGACTTGTACACAGGGTGGTGACTCTGGCAGTGTACGTGACCTGCTATTTTTGTAAGATCCATAAACTCTGTGTGACTGAGGCTTGTCTTTGTAGTGGATCCAGAAACGTGTATGCTCTGATATACTCAGAAAATAGGTCATTGTATCACTTTCTAAGTGGTTTCATCAGGCAGGGGCTATCTTTTTCTGTTTGTTATCAAGATGTCTCTTGTGTAAGGTAACTGGATACCTATATTAACAGTTTTCTAGTACTTCCAGTTTCTAAAGATTGTGAATGTCTAGTGTGTGTAAGATAGTTTCTTTGATATGAAAACAAAAGTGTATATTGTGGTTGGTATTTTAGCATCCATATGAGGAGAGGATAGTATAGTCAATGTCTTATTTTATGCAAACTTCAAATAGATACTTGCAAATGTTGGGACTCTTTAAAGAATACTATTCATAATAAGAGTGCTAGAAACATGCCCCCAAATGACCAGAAATACTACAAGGGAACTAAGCCATCTGCTTGGTACTCTCATTTACTTAAAGTAAAAATACTTTTTGTGAGAAATTAAATCCTAGTTTGAATTTCACAACTATAGAGATCAAACTAACATTATCAAAGCATTGTGGAAATTCCACGCTGATAAATTAAGAGAAAATATATTTGGGAAAGATGAATTATTGGTGGCTCCAGCAAAAAAAGAAAAATGCAAAATCACTTTGCATGTGTTCCACTTTAGGTGTGGCCAGGGAAGTTCCTGCTAAACCAATTTTCCCACACACACAAAAAAAGTCATAAACTTGAATGATTTTCTTTAACTGCCTGGAATTAGAACAGAGAAGACAAAAAAAAAGGAAGATTATAGCAGAGAATCTATTTGGAAGTCAAAATGGTGGATGGTGATTTTCCTATTTTTTAATGACTTAAGCCTGAGAACAGGCTGAAATCAGCACTGTAAGTAAAAACATTGGTGGAAAATTCATTATTTCTCTGACCTAAAAAACCAGAGGACATAGTATGGAGTAAATATTGCCACCATATTTTATTAAAAGCTTGTTTTCCAGTCCCTTGAATAGTGATTTTTTTTTTTTAAGATTCTATTTAAGCTTTACAGAAAAAAATCATTGTGTGTGTAATTTAATGTTTTTACACACTAAATCAAGACTTGTGCATGAAATATATATGTGTATGTATACATATATATTTCAGAAAGAGTGATAGAGAGGTACAGATTTGAATCCCTATGTAAAGAAGTTACCAACTTACTGGCTGATTTTGAGCCATGCACAAACAGGGCAAACTAAAGCAAACTTTGAATTGTGCCAGAGAGACAGTCTTTATGAGTCCAAGATAATGCTTGCCAAAATTTAGAAAATCACCATTTTATTTAGGAATACAATAGAATTTAGAGTCTGTACCTTCAGAATATTCAGGAAACAATACAAAGTCACCCAACAGGTAAAAAGATGATAATTTAATACATTCTTAAGAAAAAAATCAATCAATGGAAACCAATTCCTAAATGAACGTATATAGGAATAAACAGACATGATTTTATTTTCACTATATTTACTATTTTCAATGCCAAAAAGAAAAATAGGCTCTCAATAAATAAAAATATAAAAAGTTTCATCAAAAAATAGAAACTATGAAAAGTCTCAAATGGTAACTCAAGAAGGAAAAATTCAGTATATGAAACACATATGCACTTAACAGCAGAATGGAATTGACAAAGGAAGGAATCATTAAATAAGGAGACAGATCAATAGAACTTTTTCAATCTGAAGAACAACAAAAACTTAAAAACTAAAGTGAACAAAGCCTTATGGACTTGTGAAAAAGTATCTAAATTTCCAGCATATGTATAGCTGGGGTCCCAGAAGCAGAGAAAAGAGAAAACTAGACATGAAAGAATTAATAATAAATTCTCAATTTGCTGAAAGATATAAATTACAGAATCAAAAGACTCAGTGAATCCCAAGTGTGGGTGTGCATAAAATGAGTAAGCATGCCATAGTCAAACTGCTAAAAACCAAAGGGAAAAAATCTTTTTAAAGCCAGAGAATATGACACATTATCTATATGCCAAAAGTGATTCAAATATCTTCTGATTTTTTATCAGAAAATTTGAAAGTCAGAAGAAAATAGAACAACATAACAAACTGATAAAGAAAAAAACTGTCAAACCACAATTCTACATCCAACAAACATATTTGTCAAAAATGAAGCTGAAATAAAGACAATCTCAGATAAAAGAAAACAAGGACAATATTCATTAGTGACTTGTACTTACAAAATGCTAAAGTAAATTCCTCAGGTTGAAGAAAAATGATACAAAAGGGAAGTATTTAAATCATCAGGGAGCAATGAAAGACAGTGGGGAAAATGACATGAATGTTTACACAAAGTATTCTAGGGAATCTACTAATCTCAAAACTCAAAATTTAATTTAAAAAGATACCACATCAATTGTACTATTGTATACAATGAACAAAAAAGCAAAATGAGGAATATAATAAAGTAAAGCACTAAACACATATGAGAATTAAAAAATCAAATTGTTTGGATATTCCACAACACAGGATGTATTGAACAACAAAAGCAACTGAAGATGAATTTTAAAAAATTACAACATAGGAACAAATCACCCTAAGGAAGAGGAAATAGAAACAAGAGACACAAACAAAGGTCTCCAGAGGAAATGGAGAATATATTACTGGACCCTGGAAGAAAGGCTACCTTGTTTAAAAGCGGCAGAAAACTTGGCCATACTGTTTTCTACCAATGAGTGAAAAAGAAGAACTTGTAATTAATACACTTGGATATTTAGCTGAGATTTCCAAGTGAGGCTGGAAGATGTGAACTTGTTTCTCCTTGCTGCTTGTAGTAAAATGCTAGAAGAATGACATCAACTGAGCAATGAACTGTTAGGCAAAAAGGAACCAGCATTTGATGATCTGGAAAATTCTCGGTCTTTGCAGATAATGTGCTCTGGATCTAGGGCCAAGGGTGTGACTGGAAAACCATTTGCTAAAGAGACTAGATGCATGACTCATGGATTCAAACAACCTTCTCAGCAGACATCAGGAATAGAGATGGGTGATCCAGGGACAATTGGTGTAGAATGCCCTTGTTTATCATTGTAGATCCCTTTGCCTTCCATGGGAAACTCACAATGTTTTTGAGAACTTTATAAGAGCAGAAACACAGCCAGCCTGGACTGAGAGGAACAGAAATGAGATGAAATGAAGGATGAAACCACTCCAAAGGCAGAACTGTGGACCCAAAGTCCGGAGAAGGCAGAGCTACTATCCTGGAGAACTCAGAGGATTGAGCATCAAGCCACAGGGAATTGTCTTATAACCTAATGGAACTTGTACTGATGACCTGACCCCTTTATTAACTCTATTTTATCCCTTTAGAAATACGAATGTTGATCTTGTGCCTGTTCCATTACTGTATTGTGGAAACAGATAATTTGTTTTCTAGTTTCACAGCTTTTTTGGATGAAAAGAAATTTTGACCCAGAATGAGGCATAGCAAATTTAACTCATACCTGATTTAGATAGTTTGTGTGTGCTTAGCCACTCAGATGTGTCTGACTCTGCAATCCCATGGACTAGAGCCCGCTTGGCTCCTCTGTCCATGGGATACTCCAGGCAAGAATATGGAGTGGGTTGCCATTTCCTCCTCCAGGGGATCTTCCTGACCCAGGGATCAAACCCACATGTCTGGTGTCTCCTGCATTGGCAGGTGGATTCTTTACCACTAGCACCACCAGTTATTTACCTCAGGGTAAATTATTTGCCTTATCTTTTCAATATAACAACCAGCTAAGAAAGAGAGAGAAGAAAACAAAGCCTTTAGGAGACTGGAGTTCAGGTTGGGCCACAGTGAATGAGGCAGAAGATCTGATGAAACTGTGTCCTCATCTGTGAACTGGGAATAAAAATACCTGTCTCCCACAACTGTAGAGAGGATTAAATTAGCTAGTACATCCTTGGCACCTATGACAAGGACTGTGAGAAAACATGCCCTCATTAAGTATTACATACCCCCACCCTCTCCTCCTTCCTAATACCCCTTATTCCCACACCCACTCCATTACTACCACTGCTTCTTAGGTCAAAGCGTATTGCTCATTGTGTCTCGAGGACATGCTAGAGGTGTAAGTAAAAATCAGATTCAAGGGCTTTACATTTACCTGTAAAAAAGACTATACCTTTGAAAAAGAAGAAATATCTTAAGCTACATTGGTTCTCCCGAGTGTTTTTTATGAGGACATGAAGGCATCAAAAATACTATGTGAATTTTCACTTAATTTATGAAACTATCTCTCCCCTAAAATGTCCATCTAAAACATTTAGGAGTTCCTTATTTTGTCTTCAAGTTGGATTTTTTAAAGTGAAGTGAATATATGCTGCTATTTCAAAACTCTTAGGTTTTTGTATGGTTTTCCTTTAGAAATTTAATTCTCTCTGTTGAAAGGTTTATAGGTTATTTGAATTAATGTTTTTAAAAACTCAAGATTCAAAAAATCTGTTGTCATGTGTATCCACAGAAACCAACCCAACTAAAAAAACCAACATAATTGCCAGATGAACTGCAATTTCTCCTACTGCCAGGCCATGTTGACATTGTTGGAATTCCCATGTCAGCACAGGGCAGGTCATAAAGTAATAGCTGCTGTGAGTTAGACTTGTTCAATGTCAGACGGTGTTTAGGGGATAATTTCATTATTTTAGTTATTTAGATGATCGTTGTAATGAATATTTGAGAATATTTGTTTTAGGAAACATTTAAAATTATTTGTTTTAGGAAAGGAAAGATGTAAAAACAGTCAAGG
The DNA here is from genome assembly GCF_029378745.1 of Bos indicus. Classification (NCBI taxonomy): domain Eukaryota; kingdom Metazoa; phylum Chordata; class Mammalia; order Artiodactyla; family Bovidae; genus Bos; species Bos indicus. The sequence continues at coordinate 44,013,521 of NC_091772.1, read as the reverse complement.
GGATAAGGAAGTATTGAGAAAGATACAGCTTTGGACTGATTTCTGAAAGAAAATGTCTGAGTATACAGTATTATTTGTTTTACGTTCGTTTAAACAATGGTGAGTGAAATGATATTTTTATATGTCATTTCATATATTTCATTTTATATGTCATTTCATTTCAGTCAACCTTCATTAGAACAATTGGTGAGCAATTACAATTCAACAGCCGAACATTTATCTATCTGTCCCCTACGTGAAGGCTTCCCTGGTGGCTCAGCGGTAAATAATCTGAGCGCAATGCAGGAGACATGGGTTCAATCCCTGGGTCAGGAAGATCCCCTGGAGAAGGAAATAGCAATGCACTCCAATATGCTTGTCTGGAGAACTCCAGGGACAGAGGAGCTGGGCAGGCTACAGACCATGGGGCACGAAGAGTTGGACAAGACTTAGCAACTAAACATCAACACCCTATTGCATAAATAAAACATTTTTAAGCCAACAACAAAAATAATAAATTCCAGTAGAAACTGTTTTTCTCTGATTACCACAAAAACACAAAAATAATAACATAAGTAATAGAAAACTTTATAAGTCCCCTAAAGATAATGGACAGACAGGTTCAACCAAGGCTTGCTTTGATATTTGTAGGAATAAATCTAACCTATCTACTCTAATGTACCATTAAACTTTTATCAGATAATCATCAGAGTGCCTGAGGATTAAAAATCATTGTAGCTGAATAATGTATGCTAAAATGTATATCATCTATGTTAAGGTAGTAATCATTGTGCATTAGCCCATTTTGAGTTTAAGAACTAAAATCTTGACAACACAAGGAGAATATTTTTTTGACTTTGATAATGCAGTATGAGAATATAAATGTGGGTCATCTTAGCTTCCATTTGAGTAAGGCATTAGAATTGCATCATGCACCGTTTTAATATATTCACTGAGTTGTTGTTCAAACATGCTAGAGGAATCTGAAACAACTTTCCAGAGTGTTTTTTCTTGAACCTTCTTTATCATTATAGTCTTAATCCTTTCTTATGAGGAATTTGCTAGACTACAATAACCTGTGTCCTTATACCTAATCTCCCTTTTGTTAAAATTTTAATCAGTTCTTTAATTCACACTGAAGCATGAAGGGTACTTACATCATCGTGCCTTCCTGGGGCATAGAAAAGCATTTTGGTCTCAACCAGAGGACATGGTAGAGATGAGACACAGTGGGGCTTTCTAGCGTCCCCACCCACCCCAGCCCTTGACTGATCATCACACTTATTCTAAGAGTCTGGCTATACACTCGCCTATAGACTAAGCTTTCTATTCAGCCTTTCTTTTGAAAATAAGAAACCATGAATATTCTTTCCGAAAGCTCTAATCTCTTATTTACCCCATGTGGATTTGGCCTCAGCATGGGAAACTGCTTATGTACTTTTGTGTTTTTGCTTATTATTATTATTGCACTTCAGTTTCATAACCTTTCTCTCTTTTGGAAACTGAAGAGAGACTTTATATGACGCTTTGAAGAGAGGATAAGACATTAGTGAAGTTGCTCAGTTGTGTCCAACTCTTTACGACCCCATGGACTGTAGCCTATCAGGCTCCTCCATCCATGGGTTTTTCCAAGTGGTTAAGACTCAGAGCTTACAGCACAGGGGACAAAGCTTCCATCCCTAGGGGAATAGAAATAGGAAGATCCCCCATTACTTTCACATTCTGAACAATTTTAATAAAGTCTTTTTCTGCTTCAATTAAAAAAAAAAAGAATACTGGAGTGGGTTGCCATTTTCTTCTCCAGGAGATCTTCCCGATCCAGGGATCAAACCTGAGTCTTCTCCATTGCAGGCAGACTCTTTGCCATCTGAGCCACCAGGGAACACCCGGGTTCAATCCCTGGGTCAGGAAGATCTCCTGGAGAAGGAAATGGCAACCCACTCCAGTATTCTTGCCTGGAAAATCCCATGGACGGAGGAGCCTGGTAGGCTACAGTTCATGGGGTCGCAAAGAGTCAGACACGACTGAGTGACTTCACTTTCACTTGAAGAGAGGATAAGACATTATTGTGGATACGATACAGGGTTGGGGGGCGGGCATTGGTTGTTAGACAGTATCTTTAAGAATAACTATTGGGAACACAATACCTTCCATTTATCTCAGGTTTTCAATGAGAATATAATTCTTTGGTTCATAAAGGAAGATTACAACTATGGAGCTGAGGAATAAACTGTGTTTAAGATGGGGCTCGCTCTACTCATATGAAATTATTTTATTTGATAGTCTTCCAGAAGCCTCCAATTTTCCAGTATGAAAATGGACCACGTGGGGCACAGCACGGTACTGTAGCAAGTCTGTCCTAATGGTCAAAGCCATCCAACACAATCATCTTTGGCCAAGACCTCATGAAAGAGTTACTGGATTTCTTTGTGCAACTCAGTACACATGGCTGAAATGAGGGCTTGGGGGGCTTTGAAAATGTGTATATGAGTAATGGGCAGGGGAAAAAAAAGAAAAAAATCCAAAGTTACAGCAAGGCCACATGAGAGATGTAAGCTCTTGGTTGAGGGGCTCTCAAAAAGAGGAAAGGGCAGACTTAATGTCGGCTTGTGTCTCTGAACCTGTTCTGACTGCATCATTACAGGAAAAAAGGAAAATTAGGACAGAGCACCACCCACATTAAGACAATGGTTTGCTTTGTAATAGAGTGGATTGCATCTCATCTACCTTTAAGCATCATCACTTACCACAGTGCATGACTCATGTCAGAGACACAATAAACATTTGTTGAGTCAATGAATGAATACAATAGTATAATTTTAGTTTCAGGATTTCCTGGGATTCCATAAAGACATTTTATACCCTTTTAATGTAAGCAGTAACATCTCTAGGTGTGCTAGGTTTTTTTTACAGCTCCATAAAAAAATGTAGGAAAACAAAAGAATCAGAGTCAGTTGTGACTATTTATAGTATACTGAAAAACAGTTCACAGAAATTGCTATCAAGTGATTGTTTTTCATTGAAGAATAACCTCTGATGGTTAAGACAACTAGAGGGAAGGACTGAAAGTGACACAGCAGGTTGCGAGACTTTGAAATTACAGGGGAAATCAGTCTTGAAGAGCAGGAGAAGAATTAAAAGTTATTTTTCATACTAATAAGGAAGGCTAAGCGCCAAAGAATTGATGCTTTTGAATTGTGGTGTGGGAGAAGACTCTTTTTAGAGTCACTTGGACTGCAAGGAGATCAAACCAGTCAATCCGAAAGGAAATAAACCTTGAATATTTATTGGAAGAACTGATGCTGAAGCTGAAACTGCAATACTTTGGCCGTCTGATGAGAAGAGCTGACTCACTGGAAAAGACCCTGATGCTTGGGAAGATTGAAGGTATAAGAAGAAGGAGGCGGCAGAAGATGAGATGGTTGCATAGCACCACCAGCTCAATGGACATGAGTTTGAGTAAACTCCAGGAGATATTGAAGAACAAGGAAGCCTGGCTTGCTGAAGTCCATGGGGTCTCAAAGAGTCAGACATGACTTAGCTACTGAACAACAGCAATAATAGATTGATTCAATTTAAAAATCATCTTAATACATATAACAACAACAGAATACTCTGTTATAGACTACGACTTAATGTTCTTTCAGATTCATGGTTGAATTTAACGTAGTGTCACTGAGATCAACAGACACCCAGAATAAACCAGCTGACGTTCTCAAAGGGTTGATTTGCTATATTTATCCCAGACTTCAAATAAGCATCTCACCATGAGAAAAGCAATGACAGAAGCACTGTTTGCCAAGTTTTCTGATGTTGATCATTTAAATATTTTGGGAAAATACACACCACACAATGGATGTGTTTTAAGTTTTCTACTTGCCTGCAGTTTACTCATTCAACACATAGTTTTGAGAGCCCAGAAGGTGGCAGGCTATGTGCAGGAGATCTACATAAAGATCATTGCAAACCCAGAATGTCTGACCTCCAAGGCATCATGCATGTAGCAAGTTGAGGGGGGTAGAGGAGGAATAATCATGCAAACATTAGACACAAAATGTGCAGTCAGGTTTCCATAAGTCCAGTGGAGGAAAATGAAGTGGGAAAGATGACAGCAATTGAAGAGGGAGGCAGAGGAGCTGTTCGAGAGGGAGGGAGAGTGTTCTCCATGGAGGTCAAGTTTCCACCAACCCTGAAGGAAGCAATAGTGTGAGCACTGACATGGCCAGGGAGGAGAATTCCAGGCAGAGGGCCCTGCAGGCAGAGGCTCCAAGGCTGCGCTATTTCTGTAGGTTTGGAAGAAAAGCAGAGAGTCCAGGCAGTCTAGATGGGGTGCAGAGAAGGCAGTGGGGTGTGAAGGATGCTGAGTTACGGGTGCAGAGAGAGTCTAGGCCCAAGTAAGGACCCGTGTGAGCCACAGTGAGGCTGCCGGGTCAAGTCTCACAACAGGTCCTCTTAAGGAGTCTGACAAGCCTTGCTGGGCAGCTCTGTATTAACCGAAGGTTAGAAAATTCACTTTCCTGAAACACTTCTGTCACCAATTGTGTGGCTTTTCCACTTCAACTAGTGCTCCCATTCTCTGCAGACACCAGTGGTGTGTCCTACATTTTAATTCATTTCTGACACCGACTACCCAGAGTCAGTGCAGACCCCACTGGTTAAGGGCCCACAGAGTTGTCCCCACTTTAGATGCTGGTCTCCAGGTACCCACACTTCTGAGTTGGCTACAAACCATGGGTCCCCACAGCCCCTTCCTCACATTCAATAATTTGGTTATGCTGCTGCTACTGCTAAGTCACTTCAGTCGTGTCGAACTCTGTGTGACCCCATAGAGCAGCCCACCAGGCTCCTCCATCCCTGGGATTCTCCAGGCAAGAACACTGGAGTGGGTTGCTATTTCCTTCTCCAATGCATGAAAGTGAAAAGTGAAAGTGAAGTCGCTCAGTTGTGTCTGACTCATTGCAACCCCATGGACTGCAGCCCACCAGGCTCCACCATCCATGGGATTTTCCAGGCAAGAGTACTGAAGTGGGTTGCCATTCTTTCTCCAATTTGGTTATAAATGCTCACAAAATTCATGAAAATAATTTACTTCTATGTAGTGGTTCACTCAGAGAAGGCAATAGAAGTTCACTAGATATACTTTTTTCAGATTATTTTCCATTATAAGTTATTACAAGATATTGAATATAGTTTTCTATGCTATACAGTAAATCCTTGTTACTGGGCTTCCCTGTCAGTCCAGTGGTTAAGAATCTGCCTGTCAATGTAGGGGACACAGGTTCAGTCCCTAGTCCGGGAAAATTCCACATTCCCCGGGAGGCAACTGAGCCCCTATGCCTCAGCTACTGAGCCTACATTCTAGAGCCCACGAGCTGCAACTACGGAGCTCATACACTGCATCTACTGAACCCACGTAGCCCGTGCTCCACAGCAAGAGAAGCCCCCTCAAGGAGAAGCCCACACACCGCAACTAGAGAGTACCCTCCACTTGCCACAACTAGAGAAAATCTGCACGCAACAACAAAGACACAGCAGCTGCTGCTGCTGCTGCTAAGTCGCTTCAGTCGTGTCCGACTCTGTGCGACCCCATAGATGGCAGCCCACCAGACTCCGCCGTCCCTGGGATTCTCCAGGCAAGAACACTGGAGAGGGTTGCCATTTCCTTCTCCAATGCATGAAAGTGAAAAGTGAAAGTGAAGTCACTCAGTAGTGTCCGGCTCTTCACAACCCCATGGACTGCAGCCTACCAGGCTCCTCCGCACATGGGATTTTCCAGGTAAGAGTACTGGAGTGGGTTGCCATTGCCTTTTCCAAGACACAGCAGAACCAAAACTAAATAAACAAATTCAAAAAACAATTTTTTAAATCCTTATTACTTATCTATTTTATGTCAGTCATTAACTCTGCATAAATTCTCAGAGCCAAAACTTGTGATATAGTTTCTAGAACATGCCATTTCTCTAGTACATAGCTTCCATAGTATATAACTTTGCTATTTAGTTATTCAGAAATAGCAAAATATTTCCTTCAGAAAGAAAATTGTTAGCGAATAAAGCTCTGGGCTTACCAGTAAGTAGTGCACAAGACATATGTCACTCAGAGTGATGAGCTTTCAAACAACACAATATTTGTCACTAAACATATTTAGACAACTTTGAATTAGATTTCTTCCTCAAAATGTCCAAACCACATATTAAACAGGAAACAAAGATGAGAGAAACCTCGCACGCTCTTAAGAAGGATCTGAGTTTCTATCATGCTGACTGTAACTTCCTTCTGTTTAGTACTCTAATTTTGCAGGTAACCCCGCCCCACGTGGCCACTGAAGCAGGAATGCTGGCTCGTTGTCAGATGGATGGATGCACTGTGGGATGAAGGGAAATTCAGAATCAGGAGGGCATCTCGACTTTGTTGTCTTTTGCTGCATCCTCCAGAGAAAGCAAGCAGCTTTGGATAGACATATTTATACATTTTGTTGCATGTGTGTATAAAATATACATGCATAATAGCAACTTTGTTCTATTACAAAGAACAAAGGGAGGTACCTTTACACTATTCAGAAAGACCTGAAGATATATGTCCTGAAGCTATCTACATATTAATGTCTAAAACAGACAAAACATATATTTCACATTTAAATTTTTTTACATAATTTTGGAACATAATGTATGTATCATTGAACTTGTCCATTAATTATCCTGAAAAATACCTCATTTATTATCTTATTTATTCCCATGCATTTGTTAAATACTTAGATCTTTTGTTAATAGAGGCTTGAGCATAGGCCTAAAATCTTATTTCTTGCTGGCATTTTAACAGTTTAATTATTTCTAATCCATATGGTTTAAAATTAACTATATGGTTTATGGATTGTGAGTTTGGTATCTGGCATCCTATAACAGGAGTCCAAATTCCAGTTCTGCTCTTTTTGTTCTGTTTTGTTTTGCATTTGCTATGTGTTTTTATACTTGTGTGTTTTCTAGTGGTGAAAGAGATTTGTTAAAAAAAGAAAAAAAGACAGAAATCTAATTGGAATCTGAAGTGAACATTTAATGAATAGGGTGTGGAATTGGAAAGTGGAGGCAAAGATACTGAGCATAGTTATTCATACAGAGTGATATTAGTCTCAGGAAAACAAATAAAATCCTGGTAAGTGCTTACCAGATGATGCTAGTGATAAAGAACCCACCAGCCAATGCAGGAGACGTAAGAGACATGGGTTCAATCCCTGGGTCAGGAAGTTCCCCTGGAGAAGGGCAGGGCAACCCACTCCAGTATCCTTGCCTGGAGAACTCCATGGACAGTGGAGCCTGGCAGGCTACAGTCTATGGGGTCACAAAGAGTCAGACACGACTGAGCACACGTGTACACCCACACACACAAGAGAGTGGATAGTTACTGAGCTTGAGACTTTAAATAAAAATGAGACTCAAAAAGACCAAGGTTTCATGTGGCAGACCAAAAGTTCTTGTGCTACTCTTACATTTATCAATATAAAATAATTGACTGAATCAGAGTATATCCAAGACATTTGGCCCATTTAATTTTTTAAAATTTTTTAAAGACCCAATTTTTATTTTATGTATTTATTTTTTAAACTTTCTAGCTGCATGACATGAGGGATCTTAGTTCCTTGACCAGGGATCTTAGTTCCTTCCTGGCCTTGGAAGTATGGAGTCCTAACCATTGGACCACCAGGGCAGTCCCTTGACCCATTTTAAATGACATACAGTTAATATCCCCTAGACATCTCTTGATGGAATAATCTCAGTGACCTTCCTGCATAGTGTATATTTGTTTTTGCATCATGGCAGTTCATACAGTTAAAATGTAGGTGGGAGACCATTCCAGACAAGGCTGAAGAGTTTAGCAGAGATAGATCACAAAGGACCTGGTTAACAGTTTAACTCGTGTTTTTTAAAACTTGGACCAGTGAATAATTTTATGTCTCTATTTCCTCATTATTAAAATGCAGATAATAGTAACACCCACTTCACATAATGTCCCAAATTATACACAGTGGTTAGCATAATGCCTGGGACATCAGGATCTTTAAATAAATGTACTTCTTTCTGATCATAATACGATCATTTTTTCAAAAATTCTCTTAACATCATTCTATAATAGAACTTAAAAATGGAAGAAGGAGTGTGAAAGTGAGAGTACAAAGAGCCAAAGAATTAAAGGATATGCTTACACTTAAAGTTGTTGGAATGTGGAAGGGAGATTTTAATATAAATATTCCAAGGTGTTAAGATGAACATACAGCAGCAGCCCCCAACCTTTTTGGCACCAGGGACAGGTGTCGTGGAAGACAGTTTTTCCATGAACGGAGAGTGCGCTAGGGGGACGCTTTGGAGACGATTCAAGAACGGTACATTAATTGTTCACTTTATGTCTCTCATTGTCACATTAGCTCCACCTCAGATCAGCAGGCATTAGATCCCGGAGGTTGGGGGCCCCTGACACAGGACAGGGCACTGTCCCTCGGCAGTCAGCACAATTAATGGTACCAGCTGGATGTGAGCCACCCCGATTCTGTTCATGGTCCACTAAATGAGATGCCGGTCCTCTGGCTTCCCAGGCCGAGTGCAATAAATTCAGCTGACTACCGATTCCACGGTTCGCACAAACTGCCCTGCAAAACTGAGCTCCTCATTGCACGGAGTGTGGAAAACTTGATCCTAAATGAGGCTGCTAATTGACTCAGTTTGCCAGCTCATTTGGTGAACGTCAAGCTGCTCTCCTTCCAGCTTTTTTGTTTGAGTCAGTTCTGGGGACACCTCTCTGAAGAAGCACCCTGGGATCCTGAAGTGAGTACCATCAGGAGGTGTGAAATTATAACAGCTGCAGCTTTAGGAAGCTCTGCTGCTGCTGCTGCTGCTGCTGCTAAGTTGCTTCAGTCATGTCCAACTCTGTGCGACCCCATAGACGGCAGCCCACCCGGCTCCCCGTCCCTGGGATTCTCCAGGCAAAAACCCTGGAGTGGGTTGCCTTTTCCTTCTCCAGTGCACGAAAATAAAAAGTGAAAGTGAAGTCACTCAGTAGCGTCCGACTCTTAGTGACCCCATGGACTGCAGCCTACCAGGCTCCTCCATCCATGGGATTCTCCAGGCAAGAGTACTGGGATTATATAATTTCATATCTACAATAAATAGCATAACACACTCAAATCCTTTACAAGAGCTGGGATATCTACTTCTCAATTCTGGTTTTTTGGCTTATGATTTTACTAAAATATCTAATTTTGTTTCCTTGGGTTGAAGAAAATTAATATATTGGGTTATCCAAGAAGTTCATTCAATTTTAAATAAAAGACATATTTTTAATTTTCACCATGAACATTATTGAGCTATGTATTCACTGCCGAACAAACTTTTTGGACAACCCAATACATACTTCCAGGGCTGTCGCTAATAACACAGCCAAGAATAAGATAATAAATGAATGTGTTTATTGTGTGTGTGTGTGTGTGTGTGTGAGTACAAGAGTGTGACGCAAAAGGAGAAAAAAGACAAGTCAACACATCTGGGAAAAATTAAGGACAAAAGGAAAGAAAAATTTCTGGCTCAATGAAGTTCTTGTTCTCTTGGGTTTTTCATGTTTGGTTCTCATAGTAAATCACCTGCTCTGGCCTCTGGAAATGTCAACCCTTCCTGCCACACCCTTTTACTTTATCTTTAAGTTGTTGGCCAAAACTTGGCTGATGCTGAACTCCTCCTTTGAGCCTGATGAGAACTGAGAGTACTTTGATCACTCGGAGGTCCACCTACTCAAATTGCTTGTTTGCTTTCTGTTTCTTCTGCTACCCCTCCAGGCTCCATCAGCAATCATAGCACCCCAGGAAAGACCTAAGGGCAGGAAGCACTGTGTCCTTGGGCAGAGGCGACCCACATGTTGACACAAAGTGAGTGTCAAGATGAGTAGAGACATCAATGATTAAAAAGGAAAATTAATCTTCAATCAAAGCACAATTAAAGTTCTTACAGATTTTTTCTTTATTTAATAATATTTCAAAAATATACTTTCAGATCGCTTTATTTTTAGAAAATATAATTAGAAAGTATCTGGGAATGTCTGTTAAGGCATATTTATTTATTTAAAGATTGTGATGTTAGCTGTTGAATGTATAGCCTTGGTGATTGTTTAGTTATGTTTCAACAGGTATAATTTAATATTTTTCACTTTGTTATCTAAAAGATATAGACTTTTGACTTTGAAAAACCAACAGATTGGAGAATATGTCTGGAATATGTCACATATGTCCCATTGCTGCCTTTTTAATTGTGATTTTAAAAGAAACAGATAATTACTCATATTATGCTACCAAGGAAAACACTTTCCATGTAAAAATATATCATATAATAATATAAGCATGAATGAAATAAGGAAGGAAACTTTATAATATCCAAAGAAATTTACCATTGAATATCTCCTTTTATTTCATCATGTCATTACAGGATATGTACTGGTTATCTATTAGTTACAAGCGAAGACCCTAACTACTAGGCAAAGTGTAGTGAAATAAAGGGGAACTTTCTGTATTAAGACAGCTTAGAGCTTATTAAGGTATATAAACATGTAAATGGACAAAAACAGTGGGGTTGGAAAATAGGATGCATTGATTGCCATAAAGGAGATGTACTTGTATTATTGGTAAAACTTGGGAAAAAGACAAGATTTTCAGCTCAGAAAATACTAATATCTATGTTATGCTAGATGTTAGTATGCGGTACAGTGCTCAGTCCCTCATACATGGCCAACTCTTTGCGACCCCATGGACTATAGCTTGCCCTTCTCCTCTGTCCACGGGATTTTCCAGGTAAGAATACCGGAGTGGGTTGCCACTACCTACTCCAGGGGATCTTCCCGATCCAGGCATCAAACTCACATCTCCTGTGTCTTCTGCATTTGCAGGCAGATTCTTTACCACTGCACCACCTGGAAAGCCCACTAGATGAAGGATACTCCCCAAAAGTAAAATGCAATACAAGCCATGACTTCAAGAAACATATTGCCTAGTGAAGGCAATGGAATGATGATATATTTGTAAGATGTGATAAAATACATGCTAAGGCTTTGTGTTTTATCCTGTAGTCAGGACAGAGCCTTTGAAAGTTTTTAAGAAGGAGAAGACTTGGGTAAATTTCAAAATAAGAAATATTATAGGGGTGCTAGTGTGTTTAAGAGATTTGAGAGGGCACAAGAATGGAAGCAGAGACATCCTCTAGATTTTTTTATTTTGCAGTGTCATTTAGAAGGTAAAAGAACAGTTATGGTTGAGAAACATGTATTGTTAAAACAAAAGGAATTACTGATGTGTGTGATACTAGAGCTTAGATGAGGGAAAGAAAGCCATGGAACAGGACTCTCAAGGAGGAAGTTTGGATATGTTGCCATAAGAGAATGCAAAGGGAAAGCCTGCTGTGGGTGAGACACAGGAAAGGTGAGGCATGAGATGCGGGTGACCCCTGGGCAGAATGCAATTTCAGGTAGAACATATCTAACATTGCTTATCTCCTGCAGAAGAGCTGTTAAAAAAAATCTGAAAATCAGCTGAAGGCAAACAGCTTCAGAAGGAATCTTCATGATTTTGAAATGAAGGGAAAGCAACAGACATAGTAAATATCTGTGTTAGAGTAAAGGAGTATTTTCCACTGCTTAAATCTTTAAAATACATATGACTTTGGAAGGTAAAATTTCTAGCCTTGTCTGGGGAGAGTCCAATAGATAGAGATGTAATACACTCAGAAACTATAATATCAAAGGGTGTCTAAACAATTCTCTTTAATTTTAAGTCTTCTGTGTTTGACTGTGTGGAGTAAGATATTAACTTGAAGAAAATTGTGACACCCCGCCCCCCAAATACCCAAAGGTTTCATTCTGCATGATTCTACTTGTGTGTCATTCTAGAAAACACACAGTTATAGGGACACATGGGCAGAGGGTTGACTACAAATGTCACTCCTAGGTTTACCTAAGTGAGGCCAGGGGGACTCTTGTATCATGATTACAATAATGACTGCACGACTCTATACATCTGTCAGACAGTATAAAACTATACACGAAAGAAGAGTGGATTTCACTGGCTATAAATTTAAATGACATTCAAATGATGTAAATTACTTAAAATCCCACAAGTCTGTCTTTTACCTAAAGTAATTCAGGAAAAAAATTCTGACTTTCAGTGTGATGTAATTTAAAATTTTCAAATGTCATTTGCCACAATTCTCTTTCAAGTGATTTCTCAGGGAAAAAGGATTCATTAATTTTGAAAGTCTCATTAAAGATAATATTTAAAAAACAAAAAACAAATTTAAATCAGTTCACAGCCAGGAAAATCTGACCAATATGTGTATTGGTCACATGTGTATACACATGTGACAAAATACACACAATATGTGTATTTTCTACATTGTATAATATTTTAATTTTATATATTCAGGCTTCCATTTTGAAGACTCTGAATCTGAAACTTTTGGAGAAGTTTAGAATTCTATCCCATTTAATTGAAATGTTGACTAAATAACTAGTTATGGATTTTTGAAGCACCTCCAAGGGAGGTCACTTTAATTGCCCACTCTTAATGATCTCTAGAATCCACTTCGTCTTTCGTTAATGGGCTTTGTATTAATATTTTATTTCCATAACAGCTTAAAATGAAAATTATTGCCTTGTTGCTCAAATGCCTATGAAGTGCTTCCTGCCTTTAAATGGAGCTGGAGCCCACCGAATAGTTTACACCAACAGCTTATGAAGTCGGGGGAGGACGGAAACAGACAGGCTTCCTTTCCTTCATTAGTATGGACACAGCCCAGTTCTCAAATGAGCACATTCTTCCCCCTCTCACATCACTGAGTACGTTTGAGGAGTAACAGATGGGTATTTTGTGGGCAAATCCCACGTAGAGCTAAGATAATAGTATTTGTCTGCTCCCTTGAATTTTTCTCTATCTTTCTCCTGAATTATTTCAGTAACTTTCCTAATTTATATTTGCCAGTGGTCTTGTTTGTCTGAATTTCAGGAGCATTTAGCCAACTGTTAACAGATTTCCAGAGACCATGGTTTATGAACCATGACTTACCACAAGCTTACTCCAGGTTAGCCTGGATTTTAAATTTTAATATCATCATCATCACTGTCACAGTATCTCTAGTAAAATCAGAAGGTTTTAGGATTTCAGAATTTTAAGATTACTTAAAAAAAAGAAAAAGAGAAGGCTAATGCTGAATGTTTTACAGGCGCTCATCTAAACAATTCCTGTTATTTCCTTATCCCTGTTGAATCATATCCTGTGATTCAAGTTCAGACATAATAGTTCTGCATAGTTCCGTTCCATTTGGAACGACCATCTACTGTTGGTACAAAAGTGTCATAAACAGTCTGAAATGACACAGATATTTGCATATCTCCTAAGAGGAGGAATGCATGTAAATTCTACATGTAAATAGATTAATGATGTTTACTTTCAATGTCTTCAATGCAGTTGGCAAGCATAAGACGGAAAGGAAGCTGGCTTCATGCACAATTACCTACATTGATTCATAACAAAATGTGAGGTTGAGTTGGCATGGTCTTCTGACGATTACCAGCCTCCTCAAAGCTCACCTGGGGGATGTGGTCCTCTCTGCTGACCAAACTATTTCCTGTGAGTTTCACCGAGAACCATGAAGGAAGCTGATTAAGGAGTAAAGATCTTGGAAAGATGGCTCAAGTGTCTCAGTGGACATGTTATCAAAAGCCCTGGAAACGAAAGGAATGTTGTTTATATCATAACCAATGATTGAAAAATCAGCCTGTGGCCCTCATGTGTAAACAGGAAATGCTTAAAAAACTTTTGAGACTACAGGGGTGATTACCAACTAGATAATTGATGATGTTTGGAATCATTATAAGATTTTAGATACAGTAAGACTGTTGAGGTTATAGTATGCAAAACTTCTTATCTTTAGAGGAGGGGATTGGTTGCAGTTGCTGTGGCATCTGAAATTGCTTCAGAATATCTGGGGAAGAGAGAGCAGGGGATTCAAATGGAGCAAAATTGGCCAAGACTTGTCACTGAAGCTGAGTGACAGATTCAGGATGATATATGACGTGAGGCTGGATATAATAATATTCTGTATTATCTTTGAATTTTTCCACACAAACAAGCTAAATAAATCAGTACTTTTAATGGAGGAATACTAGAACTCATTTCACAAATCTTTTTATTTTTGAAGCTTATATAAGGATCAATAACACAGACTTGGTGGAATATGGACAGCCAAGCTCACATTGCTTGTTATTAGAGGGAGATGTTTATTTCCTTTGTGTTGTTTCGGGGGGAGAAGAAACGTTTAATTAGGAAGATTTAATTATTTAATAGTTTTAAAGCTTATTTGCCTCAAAATATTTGCTAGTTGCTTTTTCATTTCACCTTCCCTCCTCCTCTTTTATCTGCTGTCTTATTTCTCCCTTTCTACTCTCATGTTTTAGCTAATATTTTGAGCTCTTTTCAGAGGCAGAGTCAGCATAGGGACCTAACCTGTCACCACTGGATGCAGCCATTTTCCTCGATTGCTCTTTCCTTAGAGATCTCTTGTCCAAACATTTCTGAGGCTGACTTGGATGCTGGACAGGTATGGCTGGTGGCACATAAGGTAAAAACTGTAAATCTACATGAAAGGAAACATAAACATTCTCCTTATCCCTACTTAGAATCTCATAAAGAAAATCCAAATAATAGATTAAGGACAATATTTTTGATAATCCTTTTCCAAAGAGCTGAGAGATTTAAGATAATAAGAATGCTTCTCTTTCCAATCTCCTCTAGTAAAGGGAATGCTTTAAATTTTTTGGTTATCTTTTCCTGTGTGGTAGAGAGCAGGGCTTTCCAGTGGGATGGCAATAATGGGCATGGGGAGGAGGCAACTGGAAGCAGGGTTGGTCCAACCTTGTGTCCTGGGAAGAATGAATTTAGAGTAAATGAGGTTTGAGTCACCATCTGCTTGCCACTTACTGATATGCAAACTGGGATCAATGGTTCAACATCTCTGAAGGCTATTTCCTCCTAAGGAAATTGGGAACAAGCAATATCTTATTTATAAACTGTCTGGAAGATTAAATTGATGGAGAAACTGCAAAGAAAGTATAAAGCTAGTGCTCTTCCTGAAACACAGTAGGAACCCATTAAGTCCCCTCCATCACGGTACCATTCCTAATTACATCCAGCACAAAAATATTGTATATTTCTATACAATAGAAATAATAGAAATTATTGAAATGGGATTAACAGTTTGATCTCCTGGATTCTGGAAAACAAGCTGGATATCTATCCACCTTCTTATTTCCTCTTTCTTCCCTAAATGAGACTGGAGAATTTCATTCCCTACTTATAGTGAAGATAAGAGGAAATTTCAGCATCCTAAAGCAAGGGGCTCCCTGAATAGTCAGCCTGTGAAAAGAATAAAATCGGAGTGAATGGAAGAAAGAGCATTGACTCAGAGTAATGGGTGGTAGCGTCCCTGATGGCTCACTGGTTAAGAATCCACCTGTCCTTGCAGGAGACGAGGGTTTGATCTCAAGAGCAGAAAGGTCCCCTGGAGGAGGAAATGGCAATTCACTCCAGTACTCTTGTCTGGAAAATTCCATGGACAGAGGAGTCTGGCAGGTTAAAGAGTCAGACACAATTGAGAGACTGAATGTGCACTCATGGTGACTCATTTACCATGTCCAAGACACAGTCAACTCATGTATGAAGTGGGTATAACTATATCATTTCTGAACACTTGTAAGTGCTGATAGGACAATCAAAATGCTTATTTAAGTGAACTCAGTTGGAAAAATCATAAAGTACTTCATAACCATAGAGCATATAAATGAAATTATGGGCTGCAACCTAAAAATATTCAGTTCAGTTCAGTTCAGTCACTCAGTCATGTCCAATTCTTTGTGACCCCATTAATCGCAGCACGCCAGGCCTCCCTGTCCATCACCAACTCCCGGAGTTTACTCAAACTTACGTCCATCAAGTCAGTGATGCCATCCAGCCATCTCATCCTCTGTCACCCCCTTTTCCTCCTGCCCTCAATCCCTCCCAGCATCAGAGTCTTTTCCAATGAGTCAACTCTTTGCATGAGGTGGCCAAAGTACTAGAGTTTCAGCTTTAGCATCATTCCTTCCAAAGAAAACCCAGGGCTGATCTCCTTCAGAATGGACTGGTTGGATCTCCTTGCAGTCCAAGGGACTCTCAAGAGGCTTCTCCAACACCACATTCAAAAGCATCAATTCTTCGGTGCTCAGCCTTCTTCACAGTCCAACTCTCACATCCATACACGACTGCTGGAAAAACCAAAGCCTTGACTAGACGGACCATAGTTGGCAAAGTAATGTCTCTGCTTTTGAATATGCTATCTAGGTTGGTCATAACTTTTCTTCCAAGGAGTAAGTGTCTTTTAATTTCATGGCTGCAGTCACCATCTGCAGTGATTTTGGAGCCCAGAAAAATAAAGTCTGACACTGTTTCCACTGTTTCCCCATCTATTTCCCATGAAGTGATGGGACCAGATGCCATGATCTTCATTACTTAGGCCTATATAGGCGATGATAAAAATAAATAAATACATACATACACATATAAACAAACAAACTTTACTCCAGAGGGGGCGGAAGGACAGAAAGTGTGATTCATCACATTGCCTTGGGAAAAGAAAGTGTTTATTGCCTTTCTCAGACTTAGTTACTGATAAAAATTCACCTTGTTCCTTGAATTGCAACCTTTGCCTCACAGATTCAGGAAAAAGCTCTGAAAGCAATTCCCAAGTGGAATTTGGACTACAAGTGAGACAATTGATTTAAAAAAATTCCTTTCTGGCCAGAAGCCATTATTTTACAAGTTGAATAATGATATCATGCCTGTAACTTGAGAAAGTTATGTCTTTGGGGCTTAGAATTTGGCCTATAATAATAGAATGAGTGGGTATTTATTATAACAGTAAGAGCCACTATGGAGTGGATTCTTGCTTGATAAAATGCTGTCCTACAGTTCAGAGAGGCATCTCCTTCTCATTGATTGATCAATATTTATGAATGGGAATCACTCTGAAATGGCCATCTGCAAAAAAGTTGAGCACATTTTAAAAGTTAAAATAGCCATGAATCTTATTATGTTGATCTTATGATCTCATCAGCAGCAGTGAACCCATATAACAAAGTGTCTTGAATGGAACTTTTGAAAGCCTCACTGAACACCGGGCATCTACGCCCTGACCCTACAGACTAAGCCTCTCTCCCTAGCCCTGACTGGGGCTGGGAGTATGCTAAGAGCTCGCTCCTACAGCAGGTCTGGACTTCCTGGTCCCCCTGCGCTCTCAGCCCCGCAGGGTCTTGGAGAAGAACACTCAGGAGCATGGCTTCCTTGGTACCTGGTGTGTTTCCACAGCCAGGAGCCCAGGAAATGCACCTCCTGACTCATCTGATTGTCACCTCACTTCCAGCTCTGCATTTGCTTTGCACTGGGATATGAGCCTGGCTAGAAACTTTTTGGTATGTTGTAAAGAAACCATACTTGGGATTGTAAGGAAATTATACAGTATTTCCTGCTTTGTGCCCATTGCTAAGACAGGTGAAACAAAAGCAGAGCCACTGTGCCCCAGAGATTAAGATGGCAAATTGATTATTGTAGAGGCAACCCCCAGCTTCCCTGGTGACTCAGCGCTAAAGGTTTGATCCCTGGGTCAGGAAGATCTCCTGAAGGAGGAAGTGGCAACCCACTCCAGTATTCTTGCCTGGGAAATCCCATGACGAAGGAGCATGGTTGGGGGTTGCAAAAGAGTACAACACGACTGAGTGACTAAAAACAACAACAAGAGGCAACCCCAGTAAGTGAGGAAATTTGGCCAGAAAACTTTGCAATAAAAGTGATGTTAGAAGAATGGACAGGTGAAAAGCGAAAGGGTGATTGAAAGCAGGGCCACATGATCATTTTGAGTAAAAATCCTCTGTTGGGCAGTTGTGTGCTAAAATAATAAAGGGCACAGCTGAGAACACCCATGACAATGGAAGATACATTGGTAATGGTGAGGAAAGATCCGGGTTTTAAGGAGATGATGACTTTTATTTCTGAGCATGGCAGTTTCTCTGCAGGAGCTATGCTGCTGTGCAGTGCTTAGTTATCAGTAGTGTGGGGCTCTTTGCAACCCCATTGACTGTAGCCCACCAGGCTCCTCTGTCCATGGAGACTCTCCAAGCAAGAATACTGGAGTGGGTTGCCATGCCCTCCTCCAGGGGATCAATCCAGGGATTGAACCTGGGTCTCCCACATTGCAGGCGGATTCTTTACCATCTGAACCACCTTTTAGCCTCAAAAGACATGATAGAGGCCCAAACAGGAGGCAGTCTTAGCCTCCACTTTGCTTTCACCATTTCCCTGGATTATTTGTGTTCCTCACACATTTCTCTTTAATGCTACACTATCTCTGGGTATAGTATTTTATTTGTGGAATGGATGATAACAGCAATTTTGAATGGTCAGAAAACAGAAAATTCACATTGATAGCAGTAAACCAAATTACCACCTCATGGATAGATAAGGAATACAATGATGATTTAAATATGGTGCACTGAAATAAGAGCAACAGCAACAACAACAAAAACACATTGTCTTGTAAGCCTGTCAGCATACTAGCTAATGATAAGATCAAGCAATTACAATTTTCCTTGACAGAGCTGAATAATTTAGAAACAAGAGATGTGAATCAAAATTGACTGGATTATTTAACTGACTGAGCTTGACTTGAGAGAGAGAATTAAAAAACTGTCAAATTGCAAACACATTTTTTCTCCCTTTGATCACTAATATGATTATCAGGACCTTGGGAAAATGTGCCTGAAATCATGGTTTGCCAGCATTTGGTTATAAAACTTTTCAATCAAGAATCATTTCATCAGCCTTGCTTAGCAGAAGTCAACATCATCTTTAATTTCACAAGCAGAGTAACCCAGGCAGAGAATGACTTTATGAAAATCTTAGAAGTTGATGTGATAAGCAAGCCTTCAAAACTAATTCAATGGACCACATGAAGGCCACTTAGGGGCAAAATGAAAGATGAAAGTAGTTTTAAAGGCAGTTTGGGGGCTGTGAGTTTGGGGGAAGTTTAGTGTCTGGTCAGTCTTTTTCCCTTTTTCCATAAAAAGCATTTATAAACAAGCAGGTATCCATTTTTAAAACATTGCTGCCAGTTTTATTCTGAGCCCCTTAACAAATATGAGAATATAAGGAAATATACTTTTAAATGTCCTCTATTACATTTACAAAATTATTTATAGAGGTAATACTCTATGCCAAGTTCTGTGCTAGAGCCTTAAAATGTAAATAAGATTTGCACAGCAAAGGAAACTATAAACAAGATGAAAAGACAACCCTCAGAATGGGAGAAAATAATTGCAAATAAAAGAACTGACAAAGGATTAATCTCCAAAATATACAAGCAGCTCTTGCAGCTCAATACCAGAAAAACAAACAACCCAATCAAAAACTGTGCAGAAGACTTAAACAGACATTTCTCCAAAGAAGACATACAGATGGCCAACAAACACATGAAAAGATACTCAATATTGCTCATTATTAAAGAAATGCAAATCAAAACTACAATGAGGTATCACTTCATATCAGTCAGAATGGCCATCATCAAAAAATCTACAAACAGTATATGCTAGAGAGGGTGTGGAGAAAAGAGAAGCCTCTTGCACTCTTGGTGGGAATGTAAACTGATATAACCACTATGGAGAACAGTACAGATCAGATCAGATCAGTCGCTCAGTCGTGTCCGACTCTTTGTGACCCCATGAATTGCAGCACACCAGGCCTCCCTGTCCATCACCAACTCCCAGAGTTCACTCAGACTCACGTCCATTGAGTCAGTGATGCCATCCAGCCATCTCATCCTCTGTCGTCCCCTTCTCCTCTTGCCCCCAATCCCTCCCAGCATCAGAGTCTTTTCCAATGAGTCAACTCTTCCAATCAGGTGGCCAAAGTACTGGAGTTTCAGCTTTAGCATCATTCCTTCCAAAGAAATCCCAGGGCTGATCTCCTTCAGAATGGACTGGTTGGATCTCCTTGCAGTCCAAGGGACTCTCAAGAGTCTTCTCCAACACCACAGTTCAAAAGCATCAATTCTTCGGTGCTCAGCCTTCTTCACAGTCCAACTCTCACATCCATACATGACCACAGGAAAAACCATAGCCTTGACTAGACGAACCTTTGTTGGCAAAGTAATGTCTCTGCTTTTGAATATGCTATCTAGGTTGGTCATAACTTTTCTTCCAAGGAGTAAGCGTCTTTTAATTTCATGGCTGCAGTCACCATCTGCAGTGATTTTGGAGCCCAGAATAATAAAGTCTGACACTGTTTCCACTGTTTCCACATCTATTTCCCATGAAGTGGTGGGACCGGATGCCATGATCTTAGTTTTCTGAATGTTGAGCTTTAAGCCAACTTTTTCACTCTCCACTTTCACTTTCAGCAAGAGGCTTTTGAGTTCCTCTTCACTTTCTGCCATAAGGGTGATGTCATCTGCATATCTGAGGTTATTGATATTTCTCCCGGCAATCTTGATTCCAGCTTGTGTTTCTTCCAGTCCAACATTTCTCATGATGTACTCTGCATAGAAGTTAAATAAGCAGGGTGACAATATACAGCCTTGATGTACTCCTTTTCCTATTTGGAACCAGTCTGTTGTTCCATGTCCAGTTCTAACTGTTGCTTCCTGACCTGCATACAGATTTCTCAAGAGGCAGGTCAGGTGGTCTGGTATTCCCATCTCTTTCAGAATTTCCCACAGTTTATTGTGATCTACACAGTCAAAGGCTTTGGCATAGTCAATAAAGCAGAAATAGATGTTTTTCTGGAACTCTCTTGCTTTTTCGATGATCCAGCAAATGTAGGGAATTTGATCTCTGATTCCTCTGCCTTTTCTAAAACCAGCTTGAACATCAGGGAGTTCACAGTTCACATATTGCTAAAGCCTGGCTTGGAGAATTTTGAGCATTCCTTTACTAACGTGTGAGATGACTGCAATTGTTCGATAGTTTGAGCATTCTTTGGCATTGCCTTTCTTTGGGATTGGAATGAAAACTGACCTTTTCCAGTCCTGTGGCCACTGCTGAGTTTTCCAAATGTGCTGGCATATTGAGTGCAGCACTTTCACAGCATCATCTTTCAGGATTTGGAATAGCTCAACTGGAATTCCATCACCTCCACTAGCTTTGTTCGTAGTGATGCTTTCTAAGGCCCACTTGAGAACAGTACAGAAATTTCTTTTAAAATTAGTAATAAAATTGCCATATGACCCAGTAATCCCACTTCTGGGCATATACCCTGCTGCTGCTTCTAAGTCGCTTCAGTCATGTCGGACTCTGTGCAACCCCATAGATGGCAGCCCACTAGGCTCCTCTGTCCCTAGAATTCTCCAGGCAAGAATACTGGAGTGGGTTGCCATTTCCTTCTCCAATATACCCTGAGAAAACCATAAGTGAAAAAGACACATGCACCCCAGTGTTCATTATAGCACTATTTACAATGTCTAGGACATGGAAGCAACCTCGATGTCCATTGACAGATGAATGGATGAAAAAGTTGTGGTACATGTATATGATGAAATATTACTCAGTCATAAACAGGAATACATCTAAGCCAGTTCTAGTGAGATGGATGAAACTAGAGCCTGTTGTAGAGTGAAGTAAGTCAGAAAAACAAGTATCGTATATTAACTCATATACATGAGACCTAGAAAAATAGTACCAATGAACTTATTTGCAGGGAAGGATAAATATGCCTATTAGATACCTAATAGGGCTTTCCTGGTGGCTCAGATGATAAAGAACCCATCTGCCAATGCAGGAGTTGTAAGAGACGAAGGTTCAGTCCCGGGATCGGGAAGATCCCCTGGAGAAGGAATGGCAACTCATGCCAGTAATCTTGCCTGGAGAATCCCATGTGGACACAGAAGCCTGGTGGGCTACAGTCCATGGGGTTGCAGAGAGTCAGGCACGACTGAGTGACTGGACAACAAACAGAGGCACAGACATAGAAAATGGACTCATGGAAACATCAGGTGAAGGAGAGGGTGGGACAATTTGAGAAAGTAGCATTGAAACATATACATTACCATGCTGCTGCTGCTAAGTCACTTCAGTCGTGTCCGACTCTGTGTGACCCCATAGACGGCAACCCACCAGGCTCCCCTGTCCCTGGGATTCTCCAGGCAAGAACACTGGAGTGGGTTGCCATTTCCTTCTCCAATGCATGAAAGTGAAAAGTGAAAGTGAAGTCGCTCAGTCTTGTCCAACCCTCAGCGATCCCATGGACTGCAGCCTACCAGGCTCCTTCATCCATGGGGTTTTCCAGGCAAGAGTACTGGAGTGGGATGCCATTGCCTTCTCCATAGGGAAAATAAATAGCTAATGAGAACTTGCTGTATAACACAGGGAGCTCAGTGTAGAGCTCAACTGTGACAACCTGGAGGGGTAGGATAGGGTGGGGGGTGGAGGGTTTCAAGAGGGAGAGAACATATGTATACATATGGCTGATGCCCATTGTCATATGAAAAGAGCCAACACAATATTGCTAGACAATTATCCTCCAATTACAAACAAATTAAAAAAAAATAAGATACTTTCATGCTTTTAGTCTGGTAGGAGAAGACAGACATATAAATAGACTGTTGTGATACATTACAGTAATTGAAAGGATGGCCCTGGTGCCCTAACCACAGGGTACCAAAGACAGGCAGAAGAGGGAAATGGTCTCTGAGACTAGTTATGGAACATGAAGAGAGAGCCATCCAGGTAAACAAAGGCATACTGAATAATAAGAGCAAACTATGGAAGCAAGAAGCTGTAAGGTGCAGGTATGATAATGGTGGGCCAACCACGGAGGCAGAACACAAACCACAGAACTGGCAGGTGGGGGACAAGCCAAAAGCCAAATAAGCGCCTGTAATTACACTCTGGGTGGATCTGTGCTCTTACTGACTCTGCTTCTCATTCATTATTGAGACACAGTAAAAGGGAGCATGCTCTCTCAATGATTCATTGAGAAGTTCCTTTCCTTTCAAGTTTAAAATGTGGGAGTATAAAGGGAGATCATTGGCCAACCCCATATGGGATGACTCTCTCTCTACAGAGGGCACACTGACCCGGGGGTGAGGGGAGGGCAGAGGGGGCAGAAACTAGACTCCAAGTATCTTTAGTAAGAACCAAACCTGTTCTATTTTATTTGTTTTCTTTTGCTTGTTGAGGTTAATTTGTGCTTTTATTTGCAAGCATAATTTAACTACAGTGGCCTGCAAACATTTTTGACCCAAAAAAACATTTTACGTCACAATCCAAGAAGCACACACATATATACAGTATGTGTACATATGATGGCTCAGCCAGTAAAGAATCCACCTGCAATGCAGGACCATAGGAGACAGGGGCTCTATCCCTGAGTCGGGAAGATCCCCTGGAGGAGGAAATGGCGACCCACTCCAGTATTCTGGCCTGGAGAATCCCATGGACAGAGGAGCCTGGTGGTCTACAGCCCCTAAGGGTCACAAAGAGTTGGACACAACTGAAGCAACTTAGTATACGTAAAAGTGAAATGAAAGTTTTGCCAAAAATATCTGCCCTGAGTGTTATTTTTATTTAAGACTGTTTTTTTAAAAGCAGTTTTAGGATTACAACAAAATTGACAGGAAGGTTCATAAATTCCTCATATACCCACTCCCCTCACATACACAGCCATTATCAACAGGATGGCAACATTATTTTTTAAGCCAAGGATGAACTGCGTTAACATTTCATAAGCACCAAGGTCCCCAGTTCATCGCAGGGTTCACTTTATTGACATGAGTAATGTTGCAGGTTCTAGGGGCCAAATCTATTCTTAATTAAGGGTCTGTGCTGGCTGGACTGATAGCACCTTCTGGTGTCTACTTTTCCCCCACACCCATTCCTTGACCTCATTGAGAAATTCAACAAAACCAAACCAGAAGGCCCATGAGAGACCAGATTATCACTTTTAATTAGGCTGACGGGGGTAAGTGGCTTATCTTGGTGTGAGAGGGCTCCCTGGTACTGACTTCAGAATCAGGCAGAGATACCCTCACACAGCCCCCCAGCCTCCAAGGCAGGGTCTCCACAGTGGCTGTTCTTCTATAAGCTGATACAGACAGTGTACATGGCCTGTAAAAGATGCACAGTAATGTTTATTAAATTAATTGATGAGTGGAATTAGAATAACTTTTCTCTGCCTTGGTCAATACAAAGAAAAAAATTAAATTATTTGTTTCAGAATCATCTAATACCCAATAAAATATTTTTAGCTTTTCTTGGACATAATTTTATACTTTTCCACTTATCTAGGAACAGGTATGTGTAATGAGAACAGTCATGATTGAATAGAAGGGAGAAAATACTTTGGTACAAAGGTCCGTCTAGTCAAGGCTATGGTTTTTCCAGTGGTCATGTATGGATGTGAGAGTTGGACTATAAAGAAAGCTGAGCGCTGAAGAATTGATGTTTTTGAACTGTAGTGTTGAAGAAGACTCTTTAGAGTTCCTTGGACTTCAAGGAGATTCAACCAATCCATCCTAAAGGAGATCAGTCCTGGGTGTTCATTGGAAGGACTGATGTTGAAGCTGAAACTCCAATCCTTTGGCCACCTGATGCGAAGAGCTAACTCATTGGAAAAGACCCTGATGCTGGGAAAGATTGAGGGCAGGAGGAGAAGGGTATGACAGAGGATGAGATGGTTGGATGGCATCATTGACTCGATGGACATGGGTTTGGGTGGACTCCAGGAGTTGGTGACGGATAGGGAGGCCTGGTGTGCTGTGGGTCATGGGGTCGCAAAGAGTCAGACACGACTGAGCGACTGAACAGAACATACATCTATCCTGGAAAGAATGCTTTTCCAGATTCATTATTCATACTGTGGCATAAAATTCCTGTAAACGCAAGGCTTGTTCAGAAGAAAGCAACCTCATGTAAAGAAGAAAAAAATCTTTTTCTTGGAACTGTCTCACTTCCCAGGAAAATAGAAGAATTCTTCAGCAATGTGGGAGAGCTGGGTTCGATTCCTGAGTCAGAAAGATCCCCTGGAGAAGGGAATGACAACCAACTCCAATATTCTTGCCTGGAGGAGCATGGAAGGCTACAGTCCGTGGGGTCACAGGGTTGGACATGACTGAGTGACTAACACTGTGTGCACAAACCTTCACAAGTGTCATTAAATCCAGTCTTTAAAGGACAGGGTGGACTTTTAGAAAGACGTCTTCAAGGTGATCCATACAGTGAAATCCGTCCAAGGTCAAAAGTGATTATGCAAAGAGTTCTGAAACGTGAGAGAAGGACTTGGCTTTCTTTTCTGATTCCCACAGCTCTACCTGGTGACTCTGGAAGAGTGGAGCTGATTCTATGTTATGTGAGGAAATTGAAAGGAGATAGAATACAAGATCTTTCCTGGAAACCATTTTTATGTGATTTCTTGACTTCTGAAAACCTGCTTTCTTTTGTTTTCTCCAGAATAAGGCCCTGTAACCCATAGCATTTGACAAGAAAATAAACATGAGGAGGGGCCCTTTTGCAAGACTTCTGGTGTTTCTCAGTTAAGACGATGGGACTTAGGCCATGTAATTTTACTCTAATAACAGAAATGCTGGCTCCTAACCATTTATCATAAAGTCTAAAGACACAAAACTACAAGAAACACTGTTAACCATACAGAACTGCAAGGAAGCATGAAGATGAGAGCCCTTCAAATTGCTGGCTTTACTTTCTCTATTCTTTTATTGGGACTCATGTTTACTGTGAGTGAGTTGGTTGATCACTTATTTTTTTCGTCTTAAGCAGTACCTATTGCCAGCTGTATACCAGGTCCCATGAGGCATGCTTTTACCTCCATCACCTCACAGTCTGGTTGGAGGGGGATAATCCCCCAGATGAGTTCAGCAGGCATGAACACTCGTATTTTAGAATCTACTCTTTGACCATTCATCACTTCACTATTATTGCCGAAAAGAACCAGAGGCACTTGACAAATTCTGTCAAATATTTCCATCAGATGAGGTTAGGTGAATGCTCACAGGCCCTGAGAGAGCCAGAGCCACTGAAACAGCTCCCTGCAACCAACAATGACAGATGCTCCTTCAGTCCAAGGGCAGTAACACCACCCAGGCGACGTCAGCCTCCTTGGAAATTTGAAGTCTTCAAAACATAGAGGGAAAACCAAGTACTGTTGTTTATAAGATTAAGAGTTGTTTTAACATGCTTTGTGGAAATTGAAGAGAAACAGAGAATATAGATCTAAAGACCTAGTGTGTGTGTGTGTGTGTGTGTGTGTGTGTATGTCTTCAAGATCAGAAGTGTTGCTCTCCATATATCCATCTATCTATCCAACCAGCCATCAATCCATCAATCACATCTATCTAGCTACCTAAAATGTGTTCAGCCACTCAGTTGTGTCTAACTCTGTGACCCCTTGGACTGTAGTCCATCAGATACCTCTGTCTATAGGATTTCTCATGCAAGAATACTGGAGTGGGCTGCCATTTCCTTCTCCAGTCTATCTAGAATATTATCAGTATAAGTTTAGTCTCTCAGTTATGTCCGACTCTTTGAGACTCCATGGGCTGCCACACACCAGGCTTCCTTGTCCATCACCAACTCTCGGTGCTTGCTCAAACTCATGTCCATCGAATTGTGATGCTATCCAACCATCTCATCCTCTGTTGTCCCCTTCTCCTCCTGCTCTCAATCTTTCCCAGCTTCAGGGTCTTTTCAAATGAGTCAGTTCTTCGCATCAGGTGGCCAAAGGATTGGAGTTTTAGCTTCAGCATCAGTGCTTCCAATGAATATTCAGGACTGATTTCCTTTAGGATTGACTGGTTGGATCTCCTTGAAGTCCAAGGGACTCTCAAGAGTCTTCTCCAACACCAGTTTGAAAGCATCAATTTTTAAGCACTCAGCTTTCTTTATA
This sequence comes from Bos indicus, assembly GCF_029378745.1. Taxonomy (NCBI): domain Eukaryota; kingdom Metazoa; phylum Chordata; class Mammalia; order Artiodactyla; family Bovidae; genus Bos; species Bos indicus. The sequence continues at coordinate 43,986,544 of NC_091772.1, read as the reverse complement.
GTCCAACTCTCACATCCATACATGACTACTGGAAAAACTATAGCTTTGACTAGACTGATCTTTGTTGGCAAAGTAATGCCTCTGCTTTTTAATATGCTATCTAAGGTGTTAGTAACTTTTCTTCCAAGGAGCAAGTGTCTTTTAATTTCATGGCTTTAGTCACCATCTGCAATGATTTTGAAGCCCTCCCCCCCAAAAAAAATAAAGCCTCTCACTGTTTCCATTGTCTCCCCATCTATTTGCCATGAATTGATGGGACCAGATGCCATGATCTTAGTTTTCTGAATGTTCAGTTTTAAGCCAACATTTTCACTCTCCTCTTTCACTTTCATCAAGAGGCTTTTAAGTTTTTCTTCTCTTTCTGCCATAAGGGTGGTGTCATCTGCATATCTGGGTTATTGATATTTCTTAATTCCAGCTTGTGCTTAATTCACCCTAGCATTTCACATGATGTACGCTGAATAGAAGTTAGATAAGCAGATGACAATAAATAGGCTTGATGTACTCCTTTCCTGATTTGGAACCAGTCTGTTGTTCCATGTCCAGTTCTAACTGTTGCTTCCTGACCTGCATACAGATTTCTCAGGAGGCAGGTCAGATGGTCTGGTATTCCCATCTCTTTAAGAATTTTCCACAGTGTATTGTGATCCACAAAGTCAAAGGCTTTGGTGTAGTCAATAAAGCAGAAGTAGATGTTTTTTTGGAACTCTCTTGCTTTTTCAAAGATCCAATGGATGTTGGCAAATTGATCTCTGGTTCCTCTGCCTTTTCTAAATACAGCTTGAACATCTGGAATTTCATTGTTCACATACTGCTGAAGCCTGGCCTGGAGAATTTTGAGCATTGCTTTGCTAGCCTGTGAGACGAGTGCAATTGTGTGGCAGTGTGAACATTCTTTGACATTGCCTTTCATTGGGATTGGAGTGAAAACTGTCCTTTTCCAGTCCTGTGGCCACTGCTGAGTATTCCAAATTTGCTGGCATATTGAGTGCAGGACTTTCACAGCATCATCTTTTAAGATTTGAAATAGATATATACATATAATTATATATGAATGTTAAGTATGTTGTCACTTCCTGAGTACTCTTGTTTGCAATGCATGAAATCTCAAGAAAAGAAAAATCAGAAAGTATCTTTTATTTTTACTAATATCCAGTGGAGTAGATCAAATGAATCTTTATGCAATTAGGAAATTAATATTTTAATTCTTTTCAATATGTTAATTCTTGATCTTGGATTACTGTGGAGCTTGAAGAAAATCAATGACACTTTGATATGCATTCACACTTGCAACCAATTAAGAGAGAGATCCAGGAGTTTGGTAAGTGGAAATCAAAATATACGTTAAGTGGGAAGATGTGGCTGAGGAGCATAGCACAAAGGCTTCTTAACAATAAACTCAGCAGCTAGGCGGATTTACCCTTCCAACCACATGCATTTCTAAGATCTCATGGCCCCCACCCTCAAGGCTGGGCTCTCGTGCTAAGTGCACAGAAGCCAGGAATCAGCAGGAAGCACCAGAGACAGAAAGGAGAGAGAAGATGGAGCCTGTACACCCAGCTCCTTCTCTCTGGAACTTACGACTCAGGTCATCACTCTTCCTCCCCAGCTAGGGAAAACAGTGTGCTGAGAGGCCAGGAGTTCTCTGGGAGGAGTTCCTTTATGGAGACAAAAGCTGAGGAGAGGGGTCATCCTGCCTCCTGCTGATGCTTACAGTACCTTCCTGGACCCTCACTCCTTGGAGGGGTTTTCTGGAGTCATATTCCTGAAGTGCTATCTTGCTCCCCACACATAGAATGGTTGCTAACAGACTTAGAATCCTATGCTTATAAACAACATAACAAAGACTGATTGGCATTGGGCTGCAGGTAAATATCACATTGATCAGAAAGCCAGCTTCAGGCAGGTTGGCCCCAAACAGGCATACTTCATTTTGTTTTAAGTAAATAAGTATCAGCTATAACTATGACCTGAAATGTGACATGGGATGGCAAGATTTCACTCAGGGTCCAGAGCCTTGGGTACACAGCGGGGCAAACTTCATGAACCACAACTAATTCTATAAAATGGGTTTCATGGCATTTCATCAGGGAAGAAAAAAATAAAGAGCCTTTGAATAGCTTTTGTTGAAACAGAAACACGTTGGAACAAAATTTTATACCATATATCAAAATAAACTCTGAGTAGGCTAAAGAGTGGAATATCAAAAAGCTTAAACGAAATCAAGGCTGTATATTGTCACCTTGCTTATTTAACTTATATGCAGAGTATATCATGAGAAACACTGGGCTGGATGAAGTACAAGCTGGAATCAAGATTGTTGGGAGAAATATCAATAACCTCAAATACACAGATGACACCACCCTTACAGCAGAAAGTGAAGAGGAACTAAAAAGCCTCTTGATGAAAGCGAAAGAGGAGAGTGAAAAAGTTGGCTTAAAACTGAACATTCAAAAACCTAAGATTATGACATCCAGTCCCATCACTTCATGGTAAATAGACGGGGAAACAGTGGAAACAGTGTCAGACTTTATTTTTGGGGGCTCCAAAATCACTGAAGATGGTGACTGCAGCCATGAAATTAAAAGACACTTACTCCTTGGAAGGAAAGTTATGATGAACCCAAGCAGCATATTAAAAAGCAGAGACATTGCTTTGCCAACAAAGGTCCATCTACTCAAGGCTGTGGTTTTTCCAGTAGTCATGTATGGATGTGAGAGTTGGACTATAAAGAAAGCTGAGCACTGAAAAATTGATGCTTTTGAACCGTGGTGTTGGAGAAGACTCTTAAGAGTCCCTTGGACAGCAAAGAGATCCAACCAGTCAATCCTAAAGGAAATCAGTCCTGAATATTCATTGGAAGGACTGATGCTGAAGCTGAAACTCCAATCCTTTGGCCGCCTGATGCGAAGAACTGACTCATCTGAAAAGACCCTGATGCTGGAAAAGATTGAAGGTGGGAGGAGAAGGGGACGACAGAGAATGAGATCATTGGATGGCATCACCGACGCAATGGACATGAGTTTGAGTAAACTCTGGGAATTGGTGATGGACAAGGAAGCCTGGCGTGCTGCAGTCCACGGGGTCACAAAGAGTTGGACATGACTGAGAGACTGAACTGAACTGAACTGAAAATTAAATAGATATGAGGAGCAATAATGATGCCTCCATCTTTGGTGTAACAGAAACAAAGTCTATGTTTGAAAACTAAAATGAAGACTTCTCTGGTGGCATAGTGGATAAGAATCTGCCTGCCAATGCAGGGGATACCATTTGATCCCTGGTCTGGGAAGATCCCACATGCCACAGGGCAACTGAGCCTGAGTGCCAGAACTACTGAGCACTCACTCTAGAGCCTGCGAGCTGCAACTCTAACCCACACGCCACATCTACTGAAGCCTGGGTGCCCAGAGCCCATGCTGTGCATAAGAGAAACTAAGATCTTGACATGCAGTCCCATCACTTCACGGCTAAAGATGGGGAAACAATGGAAACAGTGACAGACTTTATTTTATGGGGCTCCAAAATCACTGCAGATGATGTCTGCAGCCATGACATTAAAAGATGCTTGCCCCTTTGAAAAAAAGCTAGGATCACCCTTAGTTCAGTCAGTTCAGTTGCTCAGTCATGTCCGACTCTTTGGGATCCCATGAATTGCAGCACGCCAGGCCTCTCTGTCCATCACCAACTCCCAGAGTTCACTCAAACTCACGTCCATCGAGTCGGTGATACCATCCAAACATCTCATCCTCTGTCGTCCCCTTTTCCTCCTGCCCCCAATCCCTCCCAGCATCAGAGTCTTTTTCAATGAGTCAGCTCTTCACACGAGGTGGCCAAAATACTGGAATTTCAGCTTTAGCATCATTCCTTCAAAGAAGACCCAGGACTGATCTCCTTCAGAATGGACTGGTTGGATCTTCTTGCAGTCCAAGGGACTCTCAAGAGTCTTCTCCAACACCACAGTTCAAAAGCATCAATTCTTCTGATGCTGTGAAAAAAGCTGAGTGCTTTCTTCACAGAAATATGCTGTATTTGAGTCCAACTCTCACATCCATACAACATATTAAAAAGCAGAGACATGTTGATGTATGGCAAAACCAATAAATATTGTAAAGTAATTAGCCTCCAATTAAAATAAATAAATTTTAAAAAATAAAATAAGATTAAAAAAAGCAGAGACATTACCAACAAAGGTCCGTCTAGTCAAAGCTATAGTTTTTCCAGTAGTCATGTATGGATGTGAGAGTTGGACTATAAAGAAAGCTGAGCACCAAAGAATTGATGCTTTTGAACTGTAGTGTTGCAGAAGACTCTTGAGAGTCCCTTGGATAGCAAGGAGATCCAACCAGTCAATCCTAAAGGAAATCAGTCCTGAATATTCATTTGAAGGACTGATGCTGAAGCTGAAACTCCAATCCTTTGGCCACCTGATGTGAAGAACTGACTCATTTGAAAAGACCCTGAAGCTGGGAAAGATTGAAGGCAGGAGAAGGGGACGACAGAGGATGAGATCGTTGGATGGCATAACCAACTCAATGGACATGAGTTTGAGCAAGCTCCAGGAGTTATTGATGCACAGGAAGGCCTGGTATGCTGTAGTCCATGGGGTTGCAGGGAGTCGGACACAACTGAGCGACCGAACCGAACTGAACTGAACTGAACTGCAATGAGAAGCCTGCACACTGCAAATAGAGAAAGCCTGATCAACAATGAAGATCTAGCATGGCCAAAAATAAATAAATAAAATAAAAAATATAGCTTTAAAGGACAAAGCTAAATGATTTAAAAATTAAAAACTAAAATTTACAGCTAAAATACTTTAAAAATTTAAACACTAAAACAAATAACAAAGTTAGAATAAAAACATGAAGACAAGCTAGGAAATATATTTTCATACGTTATCCCAGATGCATTTAACATGTATCTTGATTTCAAAACAAAACAATCACGGCACCAAGGAACATATCTTTCAGGAATATAGATCATTCTCAGAGTGAAAATGCTATAGAATACAAACATGTGAAACATCTTTGATCTTTGTTAAAAAAAATAGATTGCAAATTAAAACAATTTAAGGTATGATTTTATATAAATCAGTAAAAGTTTTTTTCATTAAAAGATTTTTTTTTCTGTAAGTGGCTAAAGTTTGTAACATTTTTGGCTTTTAAAATTATAAATAAATCTATGAGTCTGGACAAAAAGACTGATTGCCATATCCTTTGACTTGACAACTGAGTGATGAGAAATATGTGATTAAGAGCAGGAACTCTGGAGCCAGACTGCCTGGGTTCAAATGTTAGTTCTTTTGTTTACAAACAGTAAATAGTAAAGAAGTAAACGTTTGCCAGAGAAGAACACATATGGATGCAACTGAACAATAAGAAAATGGTTTCATAAATTGGAATGTGACCTGGTACACAAATATTACCCAGCCAATCAAAATTATGATACAAAAAAAGCTTTGTCAAGAAAACTGTAATAGTAAAATTGTAAATAAAAATAGCATATAAGGGAAAGACCACATGCATGTGTATTGTGAATATGCCTACATTCTTAAGGTATTATTTTAACCAGGCTGAATTTCAAATCACTTTTCATTAGTACCTCTGGAAGAGTTTCTTAAGTATGGGCAGAATATAAATTATAAATATATGTGGATTGCAGACAAATCAGGCATTCGTTAACAACCACCAGATGCTTGGATCAGAAAATATTCAGAGATGGTTTCCAGGGTGGGGATTAGTGAATAAGAAGACCTAGTCAGAGATGATGAGTTAGAGAGGAACACGGAGGCAAAAGGCAATCCAAATAAAGACGTAGAGGAAACCTGGAGTATGTGGAGAGAGATGGAGACAGAGATGAGAGAGACATGGAGAAAGAAAGGATACAGGTGTTTGAGAAAAGAGTTTTATTATATTTGGATGATCATATATTTTGAAATTAACTCTAAGTTTTGTATTAAGTAAGAAATATTCCTTCTTAGGGCTTCTCTGTGGCTCAGATGATAAAGAATCTGCTTGAAATGTAGGTTTATTCCTAGATTGGGAAGATCCCCTGGAGCAGGGAATGGCAACCCATTCAAGTAATCTTGCCCAGAAAATTTCATGGACAGAGGAGCTGGCTTGCTACAGTCCAGGGGTTCACATGACTAAGCACAGACACATACAGATCAGTTCTTCCATGGTGTCCTGTTGTGGCATTCAAAAGTATTCCTAGTAAATACTGTGGCCCACACAATACTAGGAGTGAAATGATGAAATGGCAAAACCCTGGAGCTACTTCAGAGAGGACATGTCCTGCACTTAGGCAGGGAGTTTACTGACATATCTGTATTCAGTAGGAGACTTGGTTCCATCTTGAATTCATAGAAGAGGGAGCAAAAATGGCTATAGGCTTAGAACATTCCAAAAAACAGATGCTACAAGGCTATAATGCCAGTGGCGAGAGACACTATCCATGTAAATTCAGAAGCAAACACTGCATTTCAGAGGAGACACCAGAAAAGTAATACTTTTGCAAAATAATGAAGCAACAGGCAAACAACTAATCTCAAAAATATACAAGCAACTCCTACAGCTCAATTCCAGAAAAATAAATGACCCAATCAAAAAATGGGCCAAAGAACTAAACAGACATTTCTCCAAAGAAGACATACAGATGGCTAATAAACACATGAAAAGATGCTCAACATCACTCATTATCAGAGAAATGCAAATCAAAACCACTATGAGGTACCATTTCACGCCAGTCAGAATGGCTGGGATCCAAAAGTCTACAAGCAATAAATGCTGGAGAGGGTGTGGAGAAAAGGGAACCCTCTTACACTGTTGATGGGAATGCAAACTAGTACAGACTATGGAGGACAGTGTGGAGATTCCTTAAAAAACTGGAAATAGAACTGCCTTATGATCCAGCAATCCCACTGCTGGGCATACACACTGAGGAAACCAGAAGGGAAAGAGACACGTGTACCCCAATGTTCATCGCAGCACTGTTTATAATAGGCAGGACATGGAAGCAACCTAGATGTCCATCAGCAGATGAATGGATAAGAAAGCTGTGGTACATATACACAATGGAGTATTACTCAGCCATTAAAAAGAATACATTTGAATCAGTTCTAATGAGGTGGATGAAACTGGAGCCTATTATACAGAGTGAAGTAAGCCAGAAAGAAAAACACCAATACAGTATGCTGCTGCTGCTGCTGCTAAGTCGCTTCAGTCGTGTCCGACTCTGTGTGACCCTATAGACGGCAGCCCACCAGGCTCCTCCATCCCTGGGGTTCTCCAGGCAAGAACACTGGAGTGGGTTGCCATTTCCTTCTCCAATGCATGAAGTGAAAAGTGAAAGGGAAGTCGCTCAGTCGTGTCCGACTCTTAGTGACCCCATGGACTGCAGCCTACCAGGCTCTTCCATCCATGAGATTTTCCAGGCAAGAGTACTAGAGTGGGGTGCCATTGCCTTCTCTGCCAATACAGTATACTAACGCATATATATGGAATTTAGAAAGATGGTAACAATAACCCTGTATACGAGACAGCAAAAGAGACACTGATGTATAGAATAGTCTTTTGGACTCTGTGGGAGAGGGAGAGGGTGGGATGATTTGGGAGAATGGCATTGAAATATGTATAATATCATATATGAAATGAGTCGCCAGTCCAGGTTCGATGCACGATACTGGATGCTTGGGGCTGGTGCACTGGGACGACCCAGAGGGAGGGTATGGGGAGGGAGGAGGGAGGAGGGTTCAGGATGGGGAACACATGTATACCTGTGGCAGATTCATTTTGATATATGGCAAAACCAATACAATATTGTAAAGTTAAATAAAATAAAATTTAAAAAAAATTTTTTTAATTAAAAAAAATAATAATTAATGAAGAACTTGCATTTGAAATCTGACCTTCACACACTTCACATATATAGCAACTGAATTTCCAAAAGAAAAAAAAGAAAAGAAACACATACCAGGGTGAGACAAGAATTGTACAGACAAGAATTAAAGAGTATATAGAGTAGATAAAGGAAACAATAGTGGTACAAGAAGAGGAGAAACTACGACTGTTCCAATTTAAAATATTTCATTGATTTTAAGATATTGATTTATTTTATATAAAGAGCAAATGTAGTGCTAGCATTAAATTTTTTAAATCAATTTATTTATTTTAATTGGAGGATAATTACTTTATAGTATTGTGATGGCTTCTGTCATACATCGACATCAATCTGCCATGGGTATACATGTGTACCCCCCATCCTGAACTCCCCTCCCACCTCCCCCCCACCCCCTCCCTCTGGGTTATCCTAGAGCACTGGCTTTGGGTTCCCTGCTTCATGCATCGAACTTGCACTGGTCATCTATTTTACACATGCTAATGTACATGTTTCAATGCTATTCTCTCAAATCATCCCACCCTCACCTTCTCCCATTGAGTCCGAAAGTCTTTTCTTTCTATCTGTGTCTCCTTTGCTGCCCCACATGTAGGATTGTTGGTCCCATCTTTCTAAATCCCATATATATGCGTTCATATACAGTATATGTCTTTCTCTGACTGAAGTAAGTCAGAAAGTGTTAGCATTTTAAAAGCAGAGGTTTCAGCTCAAAATATTACTTTTATACTTAGAGTAGGTATTCAAATATGTTTCTTTTTTCTGAGCTATTTAACAAAAATAGAAACATCATGTATGTCTTCAAACAGTATGTCACAATCAGTTTCACTCCTAAGAAGTAGTGTGGTTGTATAAAGCAGATTGCAGTAAGTATAACTAAGTGATAAAAATGAGGAATAAAACATTCTGTGAGACTCTTTCAGTTCAGTTCAGTCACTCAGTCGTGTCCAACTCTTTGCGACCCCATGAATCGCAGCACGCCAGGCCTCCCTGTCCATCACCAACTCCTGGAGTTCACTCAGACTCACATCCATCAAGTTAGTGATGCCATCCAGCCATCTCATCCTCTGTTGTCCCCTTCTCTTCCTGCCCCCAATCCCTCCCAGCATCAGAGTCTTTTCCAGTGAGTCAACTCTTCACATGAGGTGGCCAAGGTACTGGAGTTTCAGCTTTAGCATCATTCCTTCCAAAGAAATCCCAGGGCTGATCTCCTTCAGAATGGACTGGTTGGATCTCCTTGCAGTCCAAGGGACTCTCAAGAGTCTTCTCCAACACCACAGTTCAAAAGCATCAGTTCTTCGGCACTCAGCTTTCTTCACAGTCCAACTCTCACATCCATACATGACCAGTGGAAAAACCATAGCCTTGACTAGACGGACCTTTGTTGGCAAAGTAATGTCTCTGCTTTTCAATATGCTATCTAGGTTGGTTATAACTTTCCTTCCAAGGAGTAAGCGTCTTTTAATTTCATGGTTGCAGTCACCATCTGCAGTGAGAGTCTTTAAGGTACTTTAAAATGTCCAGTATTCTACTCATGTTGCTGTTGTTCAGTCACTGAGTTGTGTCCAACTCTTTGTAACTCCATGGACTGCAGGATGCCAGGCCTCCCTGTCCCTCACCATCTCCTGGAGTTTGCCCAAATTCATGTCCATTGCATCGGTGATGCCATCCAGCCATCTCATCCTCTGATGCCCTCTTCTTCTGCCTTCAGTCTTTCCCAGCATCAGGGACTTTCCCTCATATGAAAGACTATTTTGAAAGGGAACATTTTGATCAATAATTACTAAAAGTGAAATGTGAAAACTTCTCTTCTTCCTATGGCTTTTACTCTAAGACAGATCATTCCAAACATGCCCTACCTCGTTGGTGGAGCTCTGCCAATTTTTCAGTGATTTGGTTCCAAACTAAAATTTGGGAGCTTTATTGATTTCTCTTTTCTTTATTTGTTTTTCTCTTAGGGCTGGGTTTAAGAATACAAAAGTAACACAGTCCCGTGAAGCTTGAGTTAGGATTGTCTTTCTGTTTTATTTCCTAGTCTACGTGAACTTGGGGACATTTTTCTATCTGTTTATGTATAGCACACACAAATATATATATATAGCACAAAAATGTTTTATTTATATTTATATGTATAAATATTTATATGACTAACATGCACATACACATAAATAAATACAATTTATTTTAACTAGTAAAAAATTATTTAAATAATAACAAAACCTATCACCATCAACTAAGGCCTCTCTTCTGTTTTTATGGACTGAATAAGACCTGTATAATGCAAAGGATGACAAGGAATCTTAAAAATGACAGAAGAAATGATATCACTATAAATTTTATATAGGAAAAACAAAACAGAATGGATTAATTATGACTTATTTACTTAAAGGGATCCTAAGAGGTCAGTCTTATACCAAATATTCCACACCCATACTGTGTCATAAGTCTTCTGTATCGTTATTAAAGTAGTATATCTGAGCAGGTCACTGTTAAATTGTATGTTACCTGGAGGCAAAATCCACAATGCCATCTGCATCTATTATTACATTCATACAAACCACTTCCTTACATTGGTTGTCTGAGACATTTTCCACAGCTGTGTTCAGGTTGTACGAATTGCTATTATGGGATGGAATCAAGGAAGATCCATAGAATAGAACATTGTTAGGGCAGGCAGTTTTGAATGGAGCATTTCAAGAGCACTGAATTCATTATGGATTTGCACAAGGGTTCAGGTTGAAAATGAGGTTTAAAAGAGAAATGAGATGGGCCAAAGAGAAGGAAAGGTATGAAGCAAGACAAATGAGAAACTCAGACCATTTTATAGTTGCTGGAACTGCAAAGGGATTTTGCTAGGGCCAGAAAAAGCAATCTGGAAGGACAATGAAAGGCAAATTGCCTAAAATCTGAGAGTTCATAACTTGTAGCAGAGGGAGAAGGGGATGGAGAGAGAAAGAGAGTTCTTTTCATTCTCCATTTTATGGTTGATTTTCTGCCTTTCCCAATCACTGAGTCATCACCAGAGTCTGGCTAGAATTCCCTCCTGTTGCCCTGGAATATAATTTACTCAACTTTTGGCTTTCATCTTTAATGCCTTCAGTCACCAGTATAGCAAAGTGGTCCTGGTGCTGAGGAAAAGCAGAGCTAGATATTTAAGAGGCACGGACCAATTCCAAGTAAGAAACTAACCATTATCAGTTTAGAGAAAAAAGGATGTTTCATTCTACCAGAACTATTGATATTCGTTACCTTTATGATCATTCTTGGCACCAAGAACAGCATTATTGGTGTCCTATACATTTTGCAGACTTTATGTACAGCCTACTGATTTGTCAGTGTGTTTCCATGCGGTCTTAAGTTATGCTTTACATTTTCTTTATATTTTCAAGTCAGCATCCATCAAAGAAGGTTCCTAATATTTATCAAAGAATAATCATTTTGATGGCCAAAATAAAATAAATGAAGATATATGTTGTTCTTTAATTTTTATTAGAATAATATAAATCTATTATCTACCTACTGAATAATAGATATTGAAAATTTTAAGTTGTTTTAATTTGGAAATTAATCTAGTTGAATAGAACAAAAACCTAGGTTAGTTGGCTAACGCATTAATAGGATTTTTTAAAAATTTATTCCAGGGATGTTGCTGACATAATTTGGAAGCAACCCTTTAATATGGATGTGTGGATTTTTTAAATCCATACATTGCACTCTTCAGTTGCCTGTTTCCACGCTGCCCAATAGAAATAAAATGAGGACACACAGGCAATTTTAAATTTTCCAGTAGCCACATTAAACAAATGAAAACAGACTATATTAACTTTGGGTTTCCCAGGCAGCACAGTGGTAAAGAAGCCATCTCCCAATGCAAGAAACACAGGAGATATGGGTTCAATCCCTGGGTCAGGAAAATACCCTGGAGTAGGAAGTGGCCACCCACTCCAGTATTCTCGCCTGGAGAATCCCATGGTCAGAGGAAGCCGGCAGGCTACAGTCCACAGGGTCGAAAGTGTTGGCCGTAACTGAGCACTGCACTGCATGTTACCTTGTGTGTGTGTGCTAGCCGCTCAGTCATGCCTGACTCTTTGCAACCCCATGGACTGTAGCCCACCAGATTCCTCTGTTCATGGGTTTCTCCAGGCAAGAATACTGGAGTGGGTTGCTGTGCCCTTCTCCAGGCATATTAACTTAACTATACATTATTTAAACTAATATATTCAGGAAATATCATTTCAAAGTGTGATCACCATAAGTATTACAAATTAAATACAGCACATTATTTTATTCCTACTATGTTTTTGAGATCCGGTGTGTATGTTACATCTGAAACATATCTCAAGAGGATTAACCACACTGTAAGTGCTCACAGTCACAGCGAGTCAGTGGCTACTCCACTGGGCAGCCCAGATCTACATCACAATCATCATTCCAATCATCATTCAGTTCAAGTTTGACATGACTCATCGTCAGTCCTTAGCATTATAGACTTACTTCCTCACTTTCTGTATTTTTCACATTGCCCCTTGCTTATAAACGCTGATCCCAGTAATAGATCTGTACAGGAATGAAAGGAATAATTGAGTCATTTAGCCAGTAGTGCCAGGAAATTACTTCAAATGCACTGATTGTTCAAATTGCTTCTAATGGCATAACAAACTGACATTGTTTCTCAGTTTTGTACTTCTCTAGGTGATTTAGAGATATTGGGATTTTTCTTAAGTACTGGTTTGACGTTTCCATTTTATATGCTATTACAAAGCTCACAGGCCACAGGAATATTGGAAACAGCTATTTATCAATAATAAACCCATACCCTGTTACATTATTTTTTAAGAAGAGTAACTATACGGTAAAAAGAAAAAAAAAATTAGAAAAAAGAGCAAGAAGAGAAACATTGTTTTCAGTTCAGTTCAGTTCAGTCGCTCAGTCGTGTCCGACTCTTTGTGATCCCATGAATCACAGCACGCCAGGCCTCCCTGTCCATCACCAACTCTTGGAGTTCACCCAGACTCACGTCCATCGAGTCAGTGATGCCATCCAGCCACCTCATCCTCTGTTGTCCCCTTCTCCTCCTGCCCCCAATCCCTCCCAGCATCAGAGTCTTTTCCAATGAGTCAACTCTTGGCATGAGGTGGCCAAAGTACTGGAGTCTCAGCTTTAGCATCATTCCTTCCAAAGAAATCCCAGGGCTGATCTCCTTCCTTTTTGAAAATCTCTTTATTATCTGAATTAGTAGATATCAAACTATTAGTAATATTAAACTAATAAATATAAATATTAGAGATGTCATAGAGTTTCTGAATTCTAAATATCTGAATGTCTGCATTTACATTCATTGTATTGAAATATGTTTCATTGGATAAAGTATATTGCAAAAAATTCAGCATCATACAAAATATATACCTGGAAAAGGGAGGAATATTGCAATACCCTTTTCAGATTGTTGTTATATTTTTGATGCCATACCAAAATCGAACAAGTGGGAGTTTCTTTCAATGTGAAAACTATAATGTGGGATCAGAAACCTTTCAATAATCATTTTGTACTCTAAGAGTGAACCTTGAGGACTAATGCTAAGTGAAACAAACCAGTCACAAAAATAAAATATTGTGTGATTCCACGTATATGAGCTACCTAGAGTAGGGAAATTCATTGAATAGAAGTAGAATGGTGGTTGCCAGGGACCGTGGGGAGAGCAGATGGGAAGTTATTGTTTAATGGTTAGAGTTTCAGTTTTTCAGGATGAAAAAAGTTCTGGAGGTGGATGATTGTAATGGTTACACAAAAATATGAATGTACGTAGTGCAATTGGGCTTCCCTCATAACTCAGTTGGTAAAGAATCCCCTGCAATCCAGGAGACCCCAGTTTGATTCCTGCGTCAGGAAAATCCACTGGAGAAGGGATAGGCTACCCACTCCAGTATTCTTGGGCTTCCCTGTGGCTCAGCTGGTAAAGAATCTTCTGGCAATGCAGGAGACCTGGGTTTGATCCCTGGGTTGGGAAGATCCTCTGGAGAAGGGAAAGGCTAATGCAATTAAACAGTGCACTTAAAACTGGTTAAGATACTATGGCTGATTCATATTGATATTTGGCAGAAACCAATACAATACTGTAAATCAATTACCCTTCAATTAAAAATAAATAAATTTTAAAAAACTTGTTAAGATAGTGAATTTTATGTATTGATAATATCTTAGCAAGATTGATCTAGTATTAATAATAACACAAAAATGTAAATGAAACATGTAAAAAGGATACAGGGCTTACCACCACAAATCCTACACATTTAAAAAGATAACTTTATGACAAATACTTGAAAAACATGTGACAACTTTTATTTAAAAACAAAAACTGCAACGAAATTGAGCAGTAATAAAAACTTAAAATTGTTCTTTGTCTATGAAAGGAAGTGACTCCTTATTAATTAAATGGTATTCAAAACATTCCAGAAATGAAAACCCCAGATATAAATATCTTCACTGAGGAAGTCTTCCCAGCTTTTAAGAAATAGATGATAACTGTTGATGTATGGCAGAAACCAGCACAATATTGTAGAGCAATTAGCCTTCAATTAAAAATAAATTTTAAAAAAATTAAAGAAAGAAATAGATGATAACTATTCAATAAACTCACCCAGAGAATATTTGAAAAGGAACGATTCTGAGCTTGTTTTTTGAGGCCAACATACCTCTGGGCGACTGCACTGACAGTTAATTTCCCTTATCTCCCCGTATCCATTCCCACAGTTAATTTCTTCCCACAGACGCTGGGTTTGGCCATAGATTCGCTTTGGTCGGCGGACAGCTCCAAATGTACTGCAGGAAGAGGATAGGGCATGTGGCTGTCACGCTCTTTCCTGGAGCCCGGGCCGGCCGAGAGAGTGTTCTGGACCAGCCACCGGAGGATGCCGCAGACGCAGGAGGGAGGATGCCGCAGACGCAGGAGGGCTCAGATGGCTCCGCTGAGCCCACAGCAGACCAGCCAGCTCCTAGCCCTCTCATCCAGGGATGCCAGAGTCCGCCCACCTGAGATCACCGCGTCCCACTCCAGCAGAGTTTCCAGCCTGCCCAGAAAATCTTGTGCAGAGGGAGAAATGTGAACTCTGGGCTTACAGCAAGCCCATCCCTAGCCCTCTAACTCAGCGGAGCTCTCCTTTAGGTCCCTTCAGGTCGCCATCCACAAGGGCTCAGTGCACCTTTTACACAAGCAAGTGGAGCTCGATGCCGCCCCCATCAGACCTGAAAGCACGAGGTGGGGGAAGGACCCCTTTGTTGCTATCCTTCATAAACCACTTGAAAAATGTTGCGTCCCATTCCTCTGATCCAGGGCTCAGCGGGCTTGGCAGTCCAAGTGACAGAGAGGGCACAACTCTCATCTAATGACCCTCGCCTACAAGAGCCCTTTGCTGGGCTGCAGCAACAAATTTTCTCTTTTTTGCCCCATTAGGTACAAAGGCGACTTCACTTTCACTTTTCACTTTCATGCATTGGAGAAGGAAATGGCAATCCACTCCAGTGTTCTTGCCTGGAGAATCCCAGGGACGGGGGAGCCTGGTGGGCTGCCGTCTATGGGGATCGCACAGAGTCGGACACGGCTGAAGTGGCTTAGCATCTGCAGCAGCAGCAGGTACAGAGGTGATGATAACCCCCTGAAATTCTTAGCCTCCGCCTCCATCTACATCTGCTGTTTGCTTCCATCAACTCTACCTAGACCTTTGCAAGGTTTTGATCTACTGACATCTTTTCAATCACTCTTTGTGAGGGTGTTACTGTATTATGCCAGGTTGTAAGGACAATGATATTCAGAGAGCAGGGAAAACACTGCATTGTGTCTGCAATATTTTTGATATCTCTGAATGGCACTTCACTACTAAATAATGGAAAGTTACTGTTTCCAGATAATATTCTGTCTACAGACTTTAAAAGGCTATTGTATTTCTGGGTTGGGTTTTTTTTTTTTTTGGCCACTGTCATAAATATTATGACTATATTATGGATTTTCGCCTAATGTACTTTTGTTCACAATATTAGTGCCAGATTTAAGACTTCTTTTACTTCTTTTCTTGACTCATTGATCATAAATATAGTCTTTATTTCAGAAATCGCATTGTTCTCTAAATTTCCATTCCTTCAGAAAATAACACTCCAAATAAAGACAATTTTGTATGACTCACACACACATATATAATAAAGATTTGGAATGGCACCATGAAATCTGTTTTCTTTTGGAAATTGAGAATAGCCCCAATGCCTAAGCTTTTGATTCAGTTCATGAAGACACTTATATTGTTAGCAAACTGGTATAAGGCCCTAAACCTGTGAACTGCAGAGAATAATATCTCTACCTATGTAGAAAGATTGTTATAAGCATTAGTGAAAATACATGTGTATTATCAGTATATATCCTTACAATAAATATGGTTTCATGCCACCTGACTATAATAATGATTAATTATAATTGTACCCACATATTACACATATTAGTCACCCTGGTATATGAATGAATAAATCTATAACATTAAAACCAGGATACAGTCATTGCTGACCACATGCTTCTGGAGTTTTTACTGCTTAAATTCAGTTTGAGTTTCCCTTTTTGCCAGGACATATCACTAGATTAAAACCTAAACTGCCTCCTAATAGGAATCTTGAAACAGCAGCCTTCCAGGCCTTTGTATGTAGCCAAGTCAGATTAAAGATCTTGTTTTATTTTAAGAGGGTCTCATGACTCTCATTCAAATAAAGTGTTTCATTAGAAAAGATTAAATATGACTAATGAAATAAAAATTATTAACTATCATTTTAACTCAAAATAGGACTCATAACAGTGCAAATATGTACAAGTTATTCCAGAGTACTTTGTGTTTTTCTAAGAAAAATTTCCTGTGGACGAAATGAAGAGCTGCATGTATGGCTTATGTTACAGGTTTCTTTTTAATGAAATAAATCAGCTTTGGGTCTACATATAGATTATACAGTTACTTGTTTTTTAGTAGAATTTCAAGTTAAAATAAATTTAAGTTAAAAATAAAATTGAGCTGGTTCTTCCTTGGCAGTCCAGTGGTGAAGACTCCACTCTCTCAATGCCAGGCATGCAGGTTTAATCCTTGGTCAGGGAACTAAGATGGCAAAAAAATTCTTTTTTAATTTTCAAAAAACAAAATAAAGTAAGTGTTAAAATATTTACACACAGAGATTTTTATTTGCTCTTTGTCCTTCCTTCTGCCCTGAATATCCTAAGATCTCCTACATCCTAAATTTATTTCCAAGTAATCATTTTTATCTGGTTTTTTGAACAAAGAAATACATATATGATATTTCCAAGCTATGTGTAGTATCCCAGCCTTCCATTCTATTTTTAGAGAAAGAAGAGCTGTTCTATAAGTGACATTCATTTTGCTCATGTTTTCTTCTTCCTTCTCAGGAATAAGGAGCCCCCTCTTGGGTTGCGCTCTGTAAAAAGGCTAGACTGTCTCTTCATTCAGAAATATCTTAGCTTAAAACTCAGCTGAGTGGAAAGCAAACTCCTCCCCTCCTTCTATTCCTTTTTCTCATCCTCATCCTCCAAGCTTCAGTTACACTGATC
Organism: Bos indicus; assembly: GCF_029378745.1. Taxonomy (NCBI): domain Eukaryota; kingdom Metazoa; phylum Chordata; class Mammalia; order Artiodactyla; family Bovidae; genus Bos; species Bos indicus. Next base: position 43,969,059 of record NC_091772.1, on the reverse strand, counting down.
TTTTCTCTCTTAACAACGTGAACAATTTTCATTACATTCAACTTTTTACAATCATATTTGAATGATTATGTCATATTCTATCTAAATCTAATTTAACCCTTTCCAATTATTAAAATCTGTCCTTCAGTTTTTCAAAGATGATGATGTTGAATTCATCAAGATGAATAAGTGGAACTGAAAATTAGACGTTTTCCCCACTGCTACATTTATGTTATCCTTAGAGCTACCATGAGCTTATTTCAAAATGTCTGCTTCTATTTGGTATCATCATGAGCTCCAGAAAAGCTTTACATGAAAATCCACACCATCTTTTGATTGACGTGTTATGAATGAACCTCTCTACTGCCGTTTCATCAGCATCTCACAGTTATGCTTTATGGCTGCATAGCCCTACTCAGTTATTCAAAAGCAGTGATGGCTTCATCATTAGTTACACCCAAACTCGTGCATATGAAGACACTGTACACTGGTCTATGGATTTTCTTCTGCCTTTTGGTCTTACTATTTAGTCATCAAAATTGATGGAGAAGTCGTTATATGACCAGTCTTGTACAAGGCATTATGCCAAAGGTATGGTATGAAGTCCCTTGAATTGAGAGTACCAATAACAATAAAATAGTAGTGATGATAGAGAATGTTATATAACACACATATCAGAAACTTTCCTACATATAGAAGCAACCTAAATGTCCATTGATAGATGAATGGATAAAGAAGACGTGGCACATATACACAGTGAAATACTACTCAGCCGTAAAAAAGAACGGAATAATGCCATTTGCAGCAACATGACTGGACCTACAGATTATATACAAAGTGAAGTGAGTCAGACAGAGAAAGACGCCATATGGTATCACTTACATCTGGAATCTAAAATATGACAGAAATGAACTTATCCGCTAAACAGACTCACAGACACAAAGAACGAACTTGTCAAGGAGGAGGAGGTTAGGGGAGGGAAAGATTAAAAGTCTGGGATTAGCAGATGCAGAGTATTATATACATGGTGGATCAACAACAAGGTCCTATATCACAAAGAATTATATTCAATATCCTGTGATAAACCATCATGGAAAAGAATCTGAAAAAGAAAGTCTGCCTGTGTATAATGGAATCACTTTGCTATACAGCAGAAATTAATACATTGTAAATCAACTGTACTTGAACAAAGTAAAAAAAAAAAACTGTTCTACATTTTTTAATGTTTATTATTTACTCCAATAAACTGTACTGCTTATTATTGCTTCCACTTTGCATGAAAAAAAATTGAGGCACAAAAATTATTTAAGTGATTTTCTCAAAGTTACAAACACTTTTTGGTGAAAGACCCAAGATTGGATCTCAGGCAGTTTGGAATCTGGACTTAATTTTATAATATGATTGAGTGGGACAAGTAGCATATTCAAGAAAAATTAGAGAACAAAATAGTTTATTATCAAGGGTTAAATTACTGGGTAAAAATAAATGATCCATTAGCCACTGTGTACAGAGTGTTCATTGAATGGTACAGGGAAAGAACCTGGAGAATGAGACCTTCCTAGACAAGAGTGATTATAGAATTCTCCACAGGGTAGATGCAGGTGTGCAGAGAAGACAAACCAAGCCTTCCTCTGATCAGAGGCAGAGGAAACAGGCAAATTCATTCTTCTATCACCAGGGTCAGTCTTATTATTTTTGCATTGCCAATGAGTAACCAGCTTGGATGTTGATATTATGTATTTGGTATGGAAAAAAAGATGTGAAAAACAAAAGTGTGGTATTTTGTATGTGATCATTTTAAGTCACTTTGCAAGAATGAGTTCTCATGGAAATTTGCTTTGCTTAAGACTTGTCAGTCATGGTAAAAATAATTACATAACAGTAAGTATTTCCAGGATGCTTGCTTTCCACTTGCACATGTGTTATTTTGAAAACTTGAACAGGCTTAACATTCCACTGTAGAAAAATCATTCTAGCTCATTATTTAGTACATTCATAATGGCACCCCACTCCAGTACTCTTGCCTGGAAAATCCCATGGACGGAGGAGCCTGGTAGGCTGCAGTCCATGGGGTCGCTAAGAGTCGGACACGACTGAGCGACTTCACTTTCACTTTTCACTTTCATGCATTGGAAAAGGAAATGGCAACCCACTCCAGTGTTCTTGCCTGGAGAATCCCAGGGACAGGGGAGCCTGGTGGGCTGCCATCTATGGGGTCGCACAGAGTCGGACACGACTGAAGTGACTTAGCAGCAGCAGCAGCATAGTAATATAACAAGAAAAATGAACAACAACAAAATCTTGTTATGTGATGTATATCCAACCCTATGACCTTGGGTTATTTATAGCCATATCCACTAGTATAATCAATATTTGGAAAATGTTATAACTCTAATTCATGTTCTAGCAAAGTGGAAAATCTTGTATAGAGATGAATCTTTAGTAATTTTGAAAAAATCAAATTTCCAACTATTTTTTAAAGACCTTGCTAAAGGCATCAGCATTCCTTTCAAAGCAAGGCTGGATACGCGCTTTCTAACAGAAAGTGGGGAAATTTCATGTTTTGTAACCTTTCCAGATAAAATAACACATTCAAATCTGGCCTTACCTAAGGGAAAATCTGATTGTGTTAGTAAATGCTCTCATTCTTTACATTCTATATAGAAACTCCTTGATGAACCCAGTAAAAGTGTTGGTTGCTCAGTTGTGTCTGACTCTTTGTGACCCTGTTAATCTGGCTCCTGTTCATGGAATTTTCCATGTAGGAATACTGGAGTGGGTTACCACTTCCTTCTCCAGGAAATCTTCCTAACCCAGGGATTGAACCTGGGTCTCCTGCATTTCAGGCAGATTCTTTACTGTTTGAGCCACCAGGGAAGCCCCTCATGAACCCATACCACATTTCAACTGGCGTATAGTATCTTCACCCATTTAATGTAAGAGCTTGCTTTCTGAATTTTTGGAATCACTTACAACTGAATTCATTTTTATTTTGGTAAGAGAGTTAAGGAGTAGGATTCCCTTCGTGGTCCAGTGGTTAAGAATCTGCATGCTGATTCTGGAGACAAGGGTTTGATCTCTAGTCTGGGAAGATTCCACATGCCTCGGGGCGGTTAAACCCATGCGCCACAGCTACTGAGCCCAGGGACCCTAGAGCCCATGCTCTGCAACAAGAGAAGCCGCTGCAGTCAGAAGCCCACACACCACAACTAGACAACAGCCCCTGCTCGCTGCCACTAGAGAAAGCCCACGCACAGCAATGAAGACCCAGCACAGCCAAAAATAAATAAATAAAATTATGTTAAAAATAGAGTTAAGAAGTAAAGAGACCAGACTATTTTTATCACCATTAATTACCTTCCCCTGAGCTTTGATGATCAGCTATCTTCTTTCATTAACAGTTTCGTATTGGTCTTATTTACCTCTTTTTGCCATGGGTTTGTTCTAAATGCTCGTGTTTGTGTCTAGACCAGCTTAAGTAAGATGGAGACCTTCCATCTTTTCCTATAGAAAGGAAGATGTGTCTCTTCCAGAGATGGAAGGTACTTCTACATACCTGTCAGATCCCACCTGTCTTTTCAGCTTAAGAACATCATTAGAATAATTAATTATGAATCATTGCTCTTCCTGTTATTCTGGATGTGATTCTTATTATGCTTCTATCTTGAGAAGATAAAGCTGCTGATTTAAGTGTTGGCATATGAGGAAAACTCCTGCAATGATTCCAGCAAGAGAAGACAGAAGAAAAACATAATGTCTGTTTGTCTTTAACATTTGGTCGTATAAAATTACAGAGCTGAGGTGGAAAGCAACATTATCATCTAAAAGTGTAGGAAATGCATAGATCTGTAAATAGTCTTGTGATAATGTTTTAAGTGTTTAGTGCCACATGTAACAGTTAATCGATGGAACTCCACAGTCCTGTCAGTTTGTCAGTAGGTCACTGCCCTTCTGCTAGCGTGAGTGGATTTTCTAGCACTTTGCAAAGGAATAAGTTCCAATCCATCAGGATAGTTTCTTCCAGGGAAGAAAGCCATTTTACCAGTAGGACCGCAGAATGACCGGGAAGACATCTGAAGTGCTGATTCCAGTTGTCCTGCAGAGGAATAGAATTATTTTTTTACTCCCCTTTCCTCTCTGCCTCTTTCTTCATCCCTAACGATTTCATCTTTGCTTCTAGTAACTTTCCATTTTGTGGGAAGAAATTTATTTTTTCTCAGTCATGAAGTACATATTCAGGGAATGTATCAAGCAGTTACATTTATCTTATAAAGATCTCATCTATTTTTTTTGAATTTTATTTTATTTTATTTTTTACTTTACAATATTGTATTGGTTTTGCCATACATCAACATGAATCCACCACGGTTATACACGTGCTCTCCATCCTGAACCCCCCTCCCACCTCCCTCCCCGTACCATCCCTCTGGGTCATCCCAGTTCACCAGCCCCAAGCATCTTGTATACTGCATTGAACCTGGACTGGTGATTCGTTTCTTATGTGATATTATACATGTTTCAATGCCATTCTCCCAAATCATCCTACCCTCGCCCTCTCCCACAGAGTCCAAAAGACTGTTCTATACATCTGTGGTTCTTTTGCTGTCTCGCATACAGGGTAATCGTTACCATCTTTCTAAATGCCATATATATGCGTTAGTATACTGTATTGGTGTTTTTCTTTCTGGCTTACTTCACTCTGTACAATAGGCTCCAGTTTCATCCACCTCATTAGAACTGATTCAAATGTATTCTTTTTAATGGCATCTAAAATGTGTGGTGTTAGAGAAGACTCTTGAGAGTCCCTTGGACTGCAAGGAGATCCAACCAGTCCATTCTGAAGGAGATCAGCCCTGGGATTTCTTTGGAAGGAATGATGCTAAAGCTGAAACTCCAGTACTTTGGCCAACTGGGGGCAGGAGGAGAAGGGGACAACAGAGGATGAGATGGCTGGATGGCATCACTGACTTGATGGACGTGAGTCTGAGTGAACTCCGGGAGTTGGTGATGGACAGGGAGTCCTGGCATGCTGCGATTCATGGGGTCACAAAGAGTCGGACACGACTGAGCAACTGAACTGAACTGAAAATGTCAGATGGCATTGAAATATTTCATCTTAGAGAAATATAAAAAGAATTGTGTGAAAAATAGTGGATTTTTATTCTGATATAGTTGCAGTGTAATTAAGGAGGATAGATCAGTACCACAAATGCACAGGTGACTCTCGTGGTAAAGAACGCCTGCCAATGCAGGTAGACATAAGATCGATGTCTGGGTTTGATCCCTGGGTCAGGAAGAGCCCCTGGAGGAGTAAACAGCAACCCACTCCAGGTATTCTTGCCTGGAGAATCCCATGGACAGAGGAGCCTGGAAGGCTACGTACAGTCCATGGGGCCACATAGAGTCGGACATGACTGAAGTGACTTAGCACATAGCACAAATGCATGAGGTCAACTAGGAAGAGAGCAGTAAGATTCCTGAAGCAGCAGCACGTCTTACCCGTGGCTAAGGCACGTTTTTCTAAGCAGATCAGTTACGAGGACACTGGAAGCCAACTTGTCTGTTTTCCTGAGCATCACATGGATGCTTGGGTACCTGAAAGGTCATGTCATGCAGACTCTTGGGATGTATCCACTAGACAGGGAGCTTCCTTCTGCTGGAAAGCACTTCTCCATCCTTCACGGTAGTCATCAGAGGGCAAGGGAGAAAGGCAGAAATCCTTCTGTCTCCTTTTCCTTTAGAGAGACCAACAGCAAGGAGATGTGAGTCTAAGCCTTTGAAATGAGGGCAATGCAAGTCCTGATGAGAATGTGTGGTTTGTGAGCAGAGAATGACATCTGTAATCCCACAGATTTTTCTTTTCTTTGCCTTTTTTTTTTTTAGCTTGCTATACTTCTTGCAAAGTTTATACCACCTTAAATTATCTCTTGCTTTTGTTTTTCTGATGATGTTTCCTCTCGCATTGTTAATAATTCTTTTTTCACTGTGGATGAGTGATTACTTCCAAAAGATTAGATTAGATTGACTATTTCTAGAAGACAAGACAAGAAAGCATAACTGAATTTATAGTCAAAAGACAGTGTGAGTCATCTAGTTTGGTGGAAATTTTTGCTTGTATAACAGCCAGAAGAATTTTGAAAAACTATATACCCCTTCACACAATGTTAAGTGGCCACCAAAAAAATTTTGTCATAAGTTGAATTAGTTGTAAAGAGTGTAATTTCCAGATCAATAAATATTGAAGTTTTAAAAATAAGTTAACTAAAATTTAGAAAACTGTTGTTAAATTTACCTAACGAAATCTAAAAATTGTAATCATTTTATATCTTGTATTAGCCATTGAAAAGTACACACAAACAAGCTCAAATAACTGTCGGCTATTTTACATGATTTTTCTTTCCTGAATGTAAATTTCACTCCTTTTCTCCCATTAAATTTTATGTTAGTGTAAATGTTTTTATTTCAGAAAATGCTTTGTTGATCATATTTTTTTCACTTCAATAAAAATGTGGGCAAAAATTTCTGTGACCATAAGACTCCAGGGGCTAAAATTTTCCTCCAGATTGACTTTTCACTATGATTATTCACTGATACAGAATGAATCAAGCAACATAGTAATACACACCAAAGAATTGAAATACAAGTGCAGCATGAATACCAGAACTAAACAAACAACAGAAATGCTGATGTATGGACCTTTGGATGGACCTGAGGTCATCCCCAGCCCTCCAGAGATGTCCCCAGTGGAGACACAGCGGCTTGAGGCAGACTCAGCAGTGATCGGTCAAAATCCATACTCCTGACAGTCGTGTGAATGATGGTCACAGTGCTGGAGGAAGAATTTGACAGTAGAGCACAGATTACCCTTTGGGACTCCATATATATATGAGGCACTGGAATATTGATAGAAGCCAAAGTTTAGGATAACATTTTTGCTGGTGATTTCCTTGGGGCTGGAGGTAGTGAAGTTCACGCCTAAGGGTGAAGCAATGTTGGCCATTGCCAAGACAGATCTGTTTAAGTTAGGGGAAGACCCTCACTTCAGCTCTCTTGCTGTCTTTTTTGGAGAGTCTCATTGACATTTAAATATGAGGCAATTTTGTGGTAAGAATCATCTCCCTGGGAAGGTGTATATATTTGCTGCTTATTGAAAGAGCTGAATATAGCCAAGAGGGGAGTAGCCGTAGTCTATATGAGAAGCTGTGTTTATTTTGCAGAGTGGATAAACTGTGAGTGGTTCAATGATTTTTGAAAACAGCTTGCAAAGCTGCTGCAGGGAATGCAGAAGTGAATGTTGATTGATTTGTTGAAGGGTGCTGGCCCCCAGGCTGCAGCCAATGACTGGAAATGTGCAGTCTGGAGCTCTTTCCTGTTGCACACCTGATTTGCTGCTCCCGAGGCAAACTCTTTCTTTTCAACAGGGTTCTGATTCCTCCTTATACAGATCTCATCTCAGTCTATTTTTTTAAAATGCAGATTCACAGATCCTGCTCGGATCTATTGAATCAAACCTCTGGAAGGAGGGATCTGAGCTTTGCTTCTTAATAAGTCTATCAGGTTATTCCCCCCCTTCATATTTTTAAATGTTATTTGATAACTAAATATTACATGTGAAATATACATAAATGAATGTTTGTGCTGTGTCTTTTTAAACATAGAGCACAAGGACTTGCCTGGTGGTCCAGTGGTTAGAAATCTACCTGCCAGTGCAGGTGACACGGGTTCAATCCCTGGTCTGGGAAGATTCCATATGCTTTGGGGCAACTGAGCCTGAGTGCCAAAACTACTGAAGCCCGCACACCCTAGAGCCTGTGCTCCACAGTAAGAGAAGCCACCTCAATCACCACAATCAAGAGTAGCCTCCACTTGTCGCAACTAGAGAAAGCCTGCCCAGCAGTGAAGACCCAGTGCAGCCAATAAATAAATACTAAAATAAAGTACAGTAAGTGTACTTTCATGAAGCAATCACTCAGCCCCAAATCTGGATCATTAACAATAATTATATTTGCATTTATATTTGTATTTACCCATGTGCTTCTCTCTGATGTCTTCCTTCTGCCTCCCTACAAGAGGTAACATTCTGTATTGTGGATTTCACCTCATTTGTTAGTAGGTTGATGCTGACTTGAAGCACAACCCACACCAGAACAAGGTGATATTGGAAAGCGGGTGGAAAAATTGGATAAAGAGGTCAAGTGAACATGGCAGTAAAGGCTGGAGGTGCGTAGCCTGACCTGCTCTGAGTGGCAGATTTACAGCCAGCACTGCTCTCTGAAAATCACTTTCACGTTCACAGCCATATAAGGCTGAGTGTCTGCAGGAAGACCTTCCTCTGGGATCAAGGTCCTGCTCACCATGATGATCCACAAATAAACATTTTCACAGGGCAGCCCTTGACTTGTATTTTATACAGAGTAGATCACAAAGGGCAAACTTTAGTATCCCAGTTGGCAGAATCAAATTTCTGCTTTGTCTCTGACCTGGAGTCTCCTATCTTCTGAGACCATCCATGGAACTGACAGCCTAACTTGCTGGTTGCAAGTTGGATGATATCCTACATGCTTCACCACTCTCGGCAGTTGTGACAGGAAGCCACACGGTGTTTGCATCTTCAGAGCACTCACAAAACTTGATATAAGACAAACTGAAGTTAACCAGGGGCTTTGGGTGCCTCAGATGAACATCTATCTAAAAATGTAAAATGATACTGTGCATTTAGGTGCCATATGTATCAGAAATGATTCATTGTAAAAATCAGTATCTTCATGTTCTAAATGAAAAATCACCCTAATCACCCAAAAAAAGCACTTCAGGGAGTATTCAAAATATGGGAGCGATATTCACATCATCATTTTGTTTTATTGTGATGTGTGATATGGATGTTAGTAATCCATGGATGGGAGAAAGAGAGAGAGAATATATATTCCGAACAGAGAAAGTTGACAGCAGGGCGAGAGCAGGCCATTAACTTTAGTCACTCCAGAGATTGTCTTCCCTTTCAATAACCTCAAATGCAGTTATTCTGCCATTTAACATCATTATTTTGATTCTGAGAGGACTATTCATCTTATAAGTCAATTAGTTTGACTAATGGTTAATTTTCATAGTTAGTATTCGATTTTGTTCAAGTGACTCAGAAGTTCATGGGCCCATCTCTCTTTTCAGTCTTTTTGTTCTTTCACCCTTCTTCCCATTCATCATTTTCTCAGTAAGTTCCCTGGGATCTGCTAAGAAGATTATTTGCTTAATGTGCTGCATAAGAGTGGAATTTTGCATGGAAAGGGGATGTTTTCTTTAAGATTTGAACGTCGCGCTTGTTCCTAGAGCCCATCTTGCTGTTAGAACACAGTTAGAAATTGAATGTTAGGTGCTTGATGAAATGAAAGGAGCCTAACACAGGGAATCATCCCCAGCTGCAGAGCTGCAGAAAGCGGTGGGGACTTCAGAAGCCCCTCTGTATGCAGGATGTCCTGACTCCAAAGCCACTCCAATAAGCAGATAATCTAAGGAAAGCCTGCCACAAGTCTTCTAGACTCCCCATCCATCAAGTTATCCCTATAAATCTCTCCTTTTGAGAAACTCTGGGACTCCCTCTGGATCTCTCTTCTACTGAGAGACTGAATGGAGAAGACAACAGTAGCTAAACTGAGTCTTTCCCAGTGACTCAGCTGTAAAGAATCAGCCTGCAGTATAGTAGACATGGGTTCAATCTCTGGGTCAAGAAGATCTCCTGGAGGAGGAAATGGCTACCCACTCTAGTATTCTTGCCTGGGAAATCCCATGGACAGAGAAGCTTGGCAGGCTGCAGTCCATGGGGTTGCAAAGGGTCAGACACAACTTGGTGACCAAGCTACCACCACCACTGTGACAGCAGAACTCTGACCACAACCTCTGCAGCAGCCAGCCCAGGAGGCTAAACTACAATCCCTATAGCCATCAGCCCCCAAATGGCCAGGACTAGGGCAATAACTGTCAGCTTCTCTGATGTTGGCCTTTGCTCATATTCCTAACACAGAACTGACCAGAGAAAGTCACCTGGGGGCCCCATGGTAATATTAGCCTGCCTATAGCTTTCACCACCCCGACAGCCTCAATCTGGGTCCCCTGAAGCCCTCCCTTTTGTCCACAAGGAAGCTGCCCAGCTCCTCTGCCTGCCTACGAGTCCCCTGACAAAAGCAACTGAGGGTGGCTGCCTGCCTTCACTCCTGGAAGCTCAGAATCAATAGCCGTTGCTTGTTCCCATCCATATGGTCTTCATATATTTCCAAGTAATGTATTAGAAAAAGTCTGTTAAAGGTCAATGGCTCCATAATAAAATCCTTCAGTTACTGAATTGCAAAGTTAATAAAAGTTAGCTTTTTTTTTTCAGTTAGTTTGTATGTTTGTATTGCCACAAAAAAAAAAAAAGAGGCACAAAAAAGATAGTGAAAATTATATGGAACCATGGCAAATAGATGGGGAAACAGTGGCTGACTTTATTTTTATGGGCTCCAAAATCACTGCAGATGGTGATCGCAGCCATGAAATTAAAAGACGCTTACTCCTTAGAAGGAAAGTTATGACCAACCTAGACAGCATATTAAAAAGCAGAGACATTACTTTGCCAACAAAGGTCCGTCTAGTCAAGGCTATGGTTTTTCCAGTGGTCATGTATGGATGTGAGAGTTGGACTATAAAGAAAGCTGAGCACTGAAGAATTGATGTTTGCGAACTGTGGTGTTGGAGAAGACTCTTGAGAGCCCTTTGGACTTCAAGGAGATCCAACCAGGCCATCCTAAATATCAGTCCTGGGTGTTCATTGGAAGGACTGATGTGGAAGCTGAAACTCCAATACTTTGGCCACCTGATGCAAAGAGCTGACTCATTTGAGAAAAGACTCTGATGCTGGGAAATATTGAGGGCAGAGGAGAAGGGGACAACGAGAATGAGATGGTTGGATGGCATCACTGACTCGATGGACATGGGTTTGGGTGGACTCCGAGAGTTGGTGATGGACAGGGAGCCCTGGCATGCTGTCGTTCATGGGGTCGCAAAGAGTCGGACATGACTGAGTGACTGAACTGAACTGAACTGAAGAAAATAACTACTGACAGCAATGCCCCATCATCACCCAAAGCACACGCCCTCCCGAGAGTGGGGATGCGTGTTTGTCAGGTCCTACCTAATACCCACACCCCCACTGCAGGAAGAGTTATCACAAGTTTTACTTTCTCAGTGTTTGTATTTAATCAGTAGGCTTCACATGGATCCAGGTCCATTATCTTTTATCCATAATTCAAAATCCATAATGCATTAAAAACAAGCAAACAGAGACTGGCAGTCTAATGGTTAAAACTTTGCCTTCCAATGCAGGAGATGCAGGCTTGATCCTTGGTCTAGGAGCTGAGATACCACGTGCCTCAGGGCCAAAAAAACAAAACATAAAGCAATATTGTGAAAAATTGAATAAAGGTTAAAAATAAAAAAAAACAAGAATTCCAACTTCCACTGCAGAGGGCATGAATTCCATCCCTGGTCAGGGATCTAAGATCCCACCTATACTTTGTGCAGACAAAACCAACCAACCAACCAAACAAACAACAATAACAACAGAAAAAAAAAAAAAAAACACCCTTCATAATTCCTCTAGTCTCATCATGTGGCCCGAGGGGAGGATAAACTCTGTACTGCCCTTATTTAGCTCCAGAATCCTTAATGTGCCTGACTGTAGGAAGCTGGTTGGGACACCATATGATCCATTGTATCCACCATGTATTTCCTTTCTAAAATCTAAAAGGATAACCCAAATCTGAATTTTGAATTCAGATCAAAATTCACATCAGACCGAGTGTGTTTGGGGTGGGGCCTTGGGAACCTGCCTGCTGGACACTGGGGCCCTGGACTTGCTCACCATCCCTTCGGGCTCCAACAGGACCATTCTAGACAGTCCACACCATCCAACCTGGGAGAAGAACCCACCTCTCATTCAGCCCAACTCATATCCTGAATGGGGACGCTACGACCCAGGGTGCTTCTCACAACTATCTGTGAAACATTTTTATGTATCTCAATTCATAGATTAGAAAATCTGGCAACTTTTGAGTAAGGGTCAACAATAAAAGAAAAAAGATAATAAGTAATGAACTATAAATTGTTGCAGTTATTAATATTACTTGGTTCAAATTAATTTCTTGGTTCGTACAATGAAAATTATCATCAGATTTTCTACTTGTTAGGTTTCTATTCATTTAAAAAGAAAAAAAGCTAATTAAACTTGACTCAAAGGAAAACACGTGATTCGCAAAACAGTGTAAATTTGGACATGAGGATAGATCATGAGATCTTTTAAATAATGCAGACCCTGCTCCCAAGAAGACTTTTGCCCGCATTTAATCCAGAAAAGTTTCTAATGAATAAGCCTGGGGAAAGTCCTGTCCTCAGGGATCATCACCAATTCAAATAGATATTAAAATAAAATTCCGGAAATTTCCCATAATGTTGTCAAGTTGTTATACATAGCTGTTCACACAGAGTTCTCACAGTGAAATCAGAGAGGTTTCCTGATTTCCTTTATTTGGACAAAGATGGTAAAACCACGAAATGCTAAACCTTGGATGTCTCCAAAAGAACATGTGATTAAGCCACTTACGTTTTATAAGAAAAAGGACATTCAGTTCTTGCCTAAAAAACCTTCTGCTCAAAAGTTGCACACGCTGAAAATTGGATGGTCATTTTGCTACACGGTAATGGATATAATAGTAACAAGCTGTCTGAGCCAGGCAAAGGGGAAAGTGCTTACTCATTTAATCTGTGTTTACTGATTTAATCTTACTTCTAAAATATGTATTCCAATAGAGAAACTTTGTCAAACTGAAACTTAAAGTTAAATGTGTAACGATCTGGGTAATTTGATTTTTAGATACTTTCAAAAGGAAACCATATTTTAAAATCAAGTTTAAAAGAGTTTCTGTAAAGTTTTCCAATCAGATATTTGATTGAAGTTTTATTTACCTTGTATTGTCTATAACACATTGAAAGTCATTTTATTGTTAAACTATTATCCCCATTTTAAATGGTTGATAGAAAGCAGTACCTACTGGTGGAGAAGGCAATGGCACCCCACTCCAGTACTCTTGCCTGGAAAATCCCATGGGCAGACGAGCCTGCTGGGCTGCAGTCCATGGGGTCGCTAAGAGTCAGACACATCTGAGCAACTTCACTTTCACTTTTCATTTTCATGCATTGGAGAAGGAAATGGCACCCCACTCCAGTGTTCTTGCCTGGAGAATCCCAGGGACAGGGGAGTCTGGTGTGCTGCCTTCTACCGGGTTGGACAGAGTCAGACACAACTGAAGCGACTTAGCAGCAGTAGCAGCAGTACCTGCTGATAAAAGGAAATATGGACAGATCTTGTAGTATAACCAGGTTCCCAGAAATTCTATCTCTTCTCACCTTCTCAACAAAAATTTCTAATCTATAATTCCCAGTGTAAACCACTTATGGTCCTTTAGACAGTTTTAAAGCCACTTTGCAATATGAGCAAGAAGAAACAATGTAAATTACAAAATAAATTTTCAATATTTTAATGTCCATGACTGTTATGTCAGTTTTCTTTTTTGTTTTGGGGTCAAGTGATGATTCAGAGATGATCTCCTAATCATCATGTTCTTTTTGAATGCAAGCTTTCATTACTTCTGTGAGTGAATAATGTAGATTTATGTCAGCCTCCGGAGAAGGCAATGGCACCCCACTCCAGTACTCATGCCTGGAAAATCCCATGGATGGAGGAGCCTGGAAGGCTGCAGTCCATGGGGTTGCTGAGGGTCGGACACGACTGAGCGACTTCACTTTCACTTTTCACTTTCATGCATTGGAGAAGGAAATGGCAACCCACTCCAGTGTTCTTGCCTGGAGAATCCCAGGGATGGGGGAGCCTGGTGGGCTGCTGTCTATGGGATTGCACAGAGTCGGACACGACTGAAGTGACTTAGCATAGCATAGCATGTCAGCTTGCACTTCCTGAATAGCAGCATAGCTTTCATGAGAATTCTGGCTACAGAACCGAAGCCTGGTCTCCATGCTCATTCCTATTATCGGATATTTGTTGATGCTGTAGGAAGTATCTTCTTAGTATAAACCAAATGTGTGAAAAATCCCTCCCCCACTACTGCAGAAATAACCAGAGGCTGGAAAGACAGTATTTGTTAAAACAACTTTGCTTGGTCACAGCTGGAAACAGAGATGCTTTAGAAAATGGTGAAGAGGTTACAGGAGGATGGCAGGTTCTCCCTGAAAATGCCACTTCTCTGAAAATATGAATGTTCTTACAAGAGAGCCAAGGAGATTCTACAGATGAACATCAGCTGAAAAATATTCTTGACTTCAGTGATCCCATATCCCACCCACCCATCCAATTCCCTACCCAGGTGAACTGTGGTTATTAGGCTAAAACCACAGTTGGCTGAGTAGCAGAGTTGCTAAATCACAGTCCTGGACCCTGTAATCTGACCAGAATTCCCATCAAAACTCTTGCCTTGAACCTTAACTTCAAGATTAAGAACCTCAGTCTCCCTGGCCTTAAACAGAGAAATTGGACCAGAAAGATCTAGAGTCCCTTTCAGTTCCAAAAGTCAGATATTATGTACAATAATCCTCTCACGACTCAAATACAATTATTATAACTTCTGAGATTTTAGTTTCAAATGTTGCTGTCGATAGTCATTACATTTTTTAGTGTATTAGGAACTAATAAGCAAGGAGAGGAAATGCCATTTTAGGTTGTTTTCTGAGCATTGCTTCTCCCTCATTATAAAACAGGCTGTTGCGCCCTCTGCTGGTATTTCTGAGATTGCCTACCAGGTGACTGCAGTAATTTTCCCGTTTTAAGGATATCTGTGCTTTTTTCTTCTTGTTGCTCCCAATAGCTTTCAAAATTGTTTTCTGATCTCTATTTACAGTAAATAGAAATGCCAAGATAGCTATGCTGGTCTTAAAGTTGTGACATTTAATGGTACATTTTCACGTTTCTTCAAGGAGGCTATCGTAAATAGTGCTTCAGTGAACACTGGGGTGCATGTAGTTTTTTAATTATGGATTTCTCCAGGTATAGGGCTTCCCTTCTAGCTCAGTTGGTAAAGAATCCACCTGCACTGCAGGAGACCCTGGTTCGATTCCTGGCTCAGGAAGATCTGCTGAAGGGAGGGATAGGCTACCCACTCCAACATTCTTGGGCTTCCCTTGTGGCTCAGCTGGTAAAGAATCCGCCTGCAATGCGGGAGACCTGGGTTTGATCCTGGGTTGGGAAGACCCCTTGGAGAAGGGAAAGGCTATGCACTCCAATATTCTGGCCTGGGAGAATTCCATGGACTGTATAGCCCATGGGGGCGCAAAGAGTTGGGACACAACTGAGCGACTTTCACTTTCACACCCAGGAGTGGGATTGCTGGATCATATGGTAGTTCTGTTTTCAGTCTGTTAAAGAACCATCACACTGTTCTCCATAGTCACCGTATCAATTGACATTCCCACCAATAGTGCAAGAAGAGTTCCCTTTTCTCCACATCCTCTCAATCATTTATTGTTTGGAGATTTTTTGAGATGCCTGGATTGAATTTGTTGATATAAGTTAAGTGGACCATTTGAACTCTACTTACCTAGTGTTCCAAATGAAGTCCCATCCTCATTTCTGGACTCTCTTCAGGAAGCTAAAGGCTATAAAATAAAGTGGGTTCCGTGGTTACACAGCCTAACTCTGTTTCTAGCCACTTATAGAGTAAGAGGCCATTCCTAGCATGACACTATGAGTGTTACACACATGTGTGCATGCACTGTGCCAAGGAAACTGAGGGAACACTGACAGCTCTGCAAGAGGAGTGATTGGATTCCAAGTCATGATGAATAAAGATTTGCTAATGAACAAAGAACAAAGAAAATATCTTCTTGGGGTTGGGGGGGGGGGAATGCACTTTGGGTAGAATTAATCAAAGGAATAAATAAAGGAAACCTCCATTACTCACTACTTCAAAGTTCCTGAAATTATGTCTCTTTCAGGGTCTTTGAAGATGTTCTAATTAAGTTTCTAGAGAGGGAAGAATATTTGTCCCTTTTAATGTAAACAAAAAGGCAATTTCATGTCAGTGACATTTTTATGGTTCTGAACTCACAAAATTAACTGTATTCTTCCATCACTCTTTACAGAAGGCAGTGTGAAGGAAACTCTTCTAGAAAAGTCCCCCATTTAGGTGAATTTATAGAAACCACACAAGGTCCCGTCCATTGCACACACCAAAGATGATATGATACACAAGAAGGCGTCTTTAAATCCTGAAATCTCGCTTTGAGTGGAGGACAGGATGGGTTCCAAATTTTATAAATGTTGTATAATCATATTGCAGTGCTTGGAAGTGAGCAGGCAGCTAATTACTGGAACCACTGATAGGTAAGATGGGACTGAAAGAGCATGACATGCAAAACAAGACTGTTTTAAAATGAAATCCACATTTAGTTTAGTTTGTAAGGGGCTGGTGCCATCACCGACACCCATGGCAGAGTTCTGCTGAAAGACTCAGGGGCTTCCACTGAATACCAGCCTCACTGCCCTGAACGCTCAGATCCATGACAGTCTGTGATTTAATCACAACACAGATGAGGTAGGACCTACTCAGGACATGCAGACTTATTGTTCCGTGTGCCTGTAAAACAGTGAGTGTCTGTCAGGTTATGCAATTCGGATTGGCTGCATGATTAGGCCCCGTGATCTGCTTTATTTTTTCCTTCATTCTCCCACCACTCCCCTGCCTGGGCACAGTGGGCACTATGTCAACTGGAAAAAAAAAGAAAAATACACGACCTAAAAGTTGAGATACATATTTTATTTGGCAAGCAAAGCTGAGGACTTAAGCCCCAGAAGCAGCCTCTCAGATAGCTCTAAGGCAGGGGTCCTCAGCCTCTGGGTTCTAATGCCTGATGATCTGAGATGGAGCTGTGATAACAGAAATAAAGTGCATGATACATGCGGGCTTTCCAGGTGGCGCTAGTGGTAAAGAACCTGCCTGCAGTGAAGGAGATGCAGGTTCAAGCCCTGGGTCGGGAAAATCCCCTGGAGAAGGGCATGACAACCCATTCCAGGATCCTTGCCTTAGAATCCCATGGACAGAGGAGCCTGGTGGGCTATAGTTCATGAGGTTGCAAAGAGTTGGACACAACTGAATCGGCGTAGCACGCTCATACACATAACAAATACAATGCACTTGAATCATCCCAAAATCATTCTCCTAGCTCTGGGCCATGGAAAAATTGTCTTCCACACAACCAGTCACTGGGACCAAAATGGTTGGGGACAGCTACCCTAAAGAACTGCCCCAGAGAGGTAAGAGAGGAGCCAGGACACACAGGAGTTTTTGCAACAAAGACCAGGTAGTTAGAACATCAAGGGATTACTGTTAAGAAAACCGAACATCTCAGAGTAAGGAATTTTGCACTTTTCTGTGTAAAGGAAGATGCAAGAGTCTGGCTCACGGAAGTCATTCCTTTGATGTGCCCCTCAGCCATCTGGGGCCAGTGTCTGGTGCTTTCTCCTCCTGAGTCCCTTCAGGGTGCCCCGCTGGAGGGTCCGTAGTGGCTTGATGACTGTAACATCCATTGTTTACTGTTCTGGCAGATGACAGTTTTCCGTTGACAGCTACAGAACCTAGATAAGGAAAAGAGAGAAATGCCTCAAGGGGCCACATAGGATCAAGGTGGCTTCCTTGCTAGAACTGCCTTCCAAGCTTTCTGAATGAATAAAAGACGCTTTTCTACCTGAACAATTTACAGATGAGTCAGTAGGTTTGAACATGTGCCTTTCTTAATTATTTGGGGGCTTTCACAAATTTTACAGGAAAGAGGGACTTCCCCGGTGGTCCAGTGGTTGGGACCTTGCCTTCCAGTGCAAGAGGTGCTGGTTCTATCCCCGGTCAGGAAGCTAAGCTCCTGCATGCCTCAGAGCCAAAAACCCAAAACATTAAAAAAAAAAAAAAAAAAGCAATATCATAGCAAATTTAATTAAGACTTTTAAAATGGCCCTTATCAAAAAAACCTTTAAAAATTTTTTTCTGAGGGAATATTTGGTTGACTTAGATATGGCCAAGGTGGTGGGGTTGGTAGCAGGAGAGGGGGACAGCAAATATTTAAATCTGATCAGCACTGATGCTTTCAAAGGAAAATAGTCCTGGCCCCAGACCTCGTCTTCCCTGACATACTAGGTCTGGGCAATCAAATGAATGAAAATGTCAGGAAGAGACATAATTGAATCCAACTAGTGACTGCACAAGCCAAACCTTATTAAATAAGGTAACAGGCAAGACAACCCTGGAAACCCATTACCCTAACTCAGTTATTCCCCTTTGCCCGCAGAGGGGAGAACTGGAAACAACAGACTTGAGCACGACCAACTGGAAAACACCTAACCCATAAGAAAGTATATATTCAAATTATTCTTCTCTTTTGGAGATATAACTTTATTCTTCTCTTTTGGAGATATAACTTTATCAGCTTTATGGAGATATAACTTTATCTCCATATATAGCTTTATGGAGGTAGAACACTCTCCAAGTCTAAAGTGTACAACATGATGACTTGATACACTTGAATATTGTTGCAAAATGACCACCTTATCAACAAGGAACACTTCCATCACATCACATAGTTACCACTGTGTGTGTGAAAGAGGAGAACATCTAAAATTTACTCTCTTAGCGACTTTCAAGTACACCACACAGTATAAGTAACTACAATCACCATGCTGTATACTGGATCCAGAACTTGCCCATCTTTTAACTGGAAATTTTTCACCCTTTGACCAGTATCTCCCCATTTCTTCCATCACCCTCCACCCCTAGTTTCTGGCACCCATTTTAAAATGTAAATATACTATTGCTACCTATACAAACATAACATGTTCAACTATCTTTACAAATCTCTGTCAGTTGGCGTGCTTTCAATGTTTCAGAATCCAGTATAATGTTTACCTGTGAAGAGTCTTTTCATAAACTTTATGGTACATAAAATCAACTTAAATTTCTTCATGCTATGGAATTTCAGTTCCACAGTGGGCTGACAGTGTTCTCACAGGGAAAAAAAGAACTAGAGTTGCTGGTAGTTTGTTTTCTTTTTAATCTAGAAAGCAACAATACAACTCAAGGTTAACATCTTTTTTAATTAGTAAATTATATACTAACTCATACACAAGCCTGAGTCAACAGACAAGCCTTTATTTTCTGCACCATGCAATTCTCTCTCATCATTACAGAAATTGCTTATTCCTGGATGTCTCAAAAGCTTCCTAAACACAGGGAATTTGGACAATTACAAAAGGTTTTTGTAATGGAGTCCCTTCTGCAAATCAATATTAAATCAGTATCTGACTTGGAAAGAGGCGCAGACCAGAAAGTCATTTGTTTTAATGGAGTCTTAAGAAAACTGCATAAAAAAGAATATGCCTTTAATATCCTCCTAATAAATCAAAACAAGAGATAGCTTGTATAATAGTAAATGTAACTTTGAGAAAAGTTATATCATTTTTTAAAGGAATAAACCTGGATGTTGTTTTGAGAACCACTAATTTTGTAATCTACCTCTTTAGTATCATTTATTTTCTTTAATCCTCTAAACTCTGAAAACTATAGTAAATGATACATCTGAATGCTAACAAACATATGAAATTGAGTAAGCCAATATTTTGAGAATTATTTGAGACATAAATTTTAAACTCAGATATTAGTGAAATTAACCCAACCTGCAAATTCACATATTAATCTCCCAAAAGAAATATGTTTGATTATTGAAAATGTCCTAGCTTTAGAGAATTAAAAGGTACACAAGAGTGGTAAAGTCTTTAACAGGTAGCTTTAAAATGTGGAACATGAAATTTACCTTGCTACATGTTAAAAACTTTACCATTCTTGTGTAGCCTTTAATTCTGTCAGCATTTTCCTGAAATTCAAAATAATTACAATGTCTTAAGTTCAAGACAACATTTTAGGTTACAATTAAAAGCATTGGTTCATTTTTTATTCTGCCTCCAACTTAGCCTAGCTACAAATCTGGACACTAATAGGAAAAAAATACTAAAACATCTTAAAAACTTTTTGGAGGGTTCTTTTTTCTTATTTCAAGAAATAAACTGTACTCAATGACCTGTTGGGTAAATTAAAAACAAACATCCAAGACATGGGAAAATTCATTTAATCAAAATGTTTTCTATTTTAATAATGATATTTAAAATCCTTTAAGTATTATGCAGCTTTTTCTTTTCCTTTTTAAGGTATAAAGTTTCTCTTCCTGGTTTTGGAATCAATGAACAAATACAGGGCTATGAACTTGGTATGGACACAATCAGATCCTTTAAAACATTTTTTTCTGTTTCCTTTTTTAAGTTTCCTGTTGGTCTGACACATTGTGTTCTCACATCCTTTTGAAACCATGTGAGAAAGTAATCAAGTGCATCTCTCTGTCCCCAGATATGCAATGTTTATTAACTGACTGAAATACTGAGCGGTCACCACAACTTGTTATATATGGTCATTCAACCACACAGAGCAAGGGAGGAGTTAGGACACAGGAAACACCCGTAGAAAAGGACAATGAATAATGGGCAGTTTAATTTAACACAGAAATATAAAACAGTAGCAACAAGCTACTATAATGATGGGGGAAAAAAATGAAAACGGTGACAGATTTTACTTTGGGAGGCTCCAAAATTACTGCAAACGGTGACTGCAGCCATAAAATTAAAAGACACTTGCTTCTTGGAGGGAAAGGTCTGGCCCTTCCTATTTAAGACAGGCTCCCTGCAAAGAGGAAGGAGGCATAGGGCTTGTGTCTCAAAAATGCTTTTTTTTTTTTTTTAAGCACTGAATTTGCACATTGTAGCACTACTTCCAGTAAACGCGATGAAGAATCTTCAGACAACATTGTCTCCCAAAGACTTCCCCTCCCAGGAATTTAGATGTGCAAACACAGAACACATACTTGAGGATTTAGCTCCATCTACAGGAAGCGGGAAGTAAAACAAATTCTTTGTAAACAAAGTTCTCGCGGCCCGCACCCAAATATTAAGAGTCTTTTTGCTTCTGATAAAGGATGTTTTTCCACTGAGAACGTTCAAGAGCAGAAAAGAAAGTGAGAAGACGAGCTACGTGCGTTACGGGGGCATTGAATGGACTTTCAGTTCAGTTCAGTAGCTCAGTCGTGTCCGACTCTTTGTGACCCCAGGGACTGGCATCACGCCAGGCCTCCCTGTCCATCACCAACTCCTGGAGCTTTCTCAAACTCATGTCCGTCGAGTCGGTGACGCGAGTGGACTTTAATTTTGTTTTGTCTTTCCTTAGTTCATTAAAAAAAGAAAAGTAGGTTCATCCTCGGTTTTAAAAGAAGTAAAATAAAAAGGAGCATTCTGCAGCGGGGATGTTGATGGTGGGGTCTACGCATTTGTGGGGCTGACGGTATATGGGAAATCTCTATCTTCTCAATTTAGCTGCAAAACTGAAACTACTCTTAAATATATTATCTTTTAAAACAAAAAGAACCTCAGGTAGAGCCCATTCAAAGCAAGAAGTATTCATCCTTACATCAGGCTTAGGAAAATATGGTTCTTTTCGATGTTCTCTGTGTTTAATTATGGGAGGATGTATTGACCATATGGAACAAATTCTGCAACATCAGGTGGCAAGTAAAATACCATTTAGTCAAACATTAACGTGTTTTTCAGGACTACGAATAGTTTACCTTCAGTTGGCTTTGACAACATTAGTAGGGAGTCTCTGGGCAGTTTAATTTTTAGGACTAGAGAAAGTTTTAAAATAACAGCAGATATTCATTAACCACTTATTTAGTCACTTTAGGAATGACTTGTGTATAGTAATAACCTTTACTCCCATGAGACCTAAACAAGGGAGGTATTTTAATCTCAATTTTGCATATGAAAATACTGAGGAATATAGAGATTGAGTTACATCCCCAAAGTCACAGAGCCTCTATGACATAGAGACAGAATCTCAACCCAGGAAATTTATTCCAGAACTGATGACCTCAAACCCCACAGTATATTTTGCCCCTCAGCAAAGACCATCTAATATTTCAGTGTTTCAACTAAACCAAACATTCTTTGATATAAAATTATAGTCCCACATCTATTTTTTTATAGGTTAGTATTTATATTCTGATTGATTTAGGATCACCCAAATGTCATCAATGCTAAGAAAGAGCTGCCAATTCTTCCATTTAGAAAATCAATAATTGTGGAACTGGATTCATGACTCTCCAAGTAAGCTTCGTCATCAAGTACCAAATGCAATTTCATCAGGAAGTATTATGGGAAAATATAAGGCATTAATTTATGTAAATCAAAACATGAGCTTGCAAACTATCATATTTATTATTAGAAACACAGGCAACTTTGAACATTTCCCATCTATAAAGTCCATATTTGAATGATGTTTTATCTAAAAATCTATAAAGACATTGGAATACTGAAATGGAGAAAAATGGGTCTGAAAACAATTTTTAGTCTGCTTTTGGTTGTGTCAGATGCACAGGCATAATGTGGCCGTTATAATTACTGGAGCACTGCTTGCCATCTCGCGTGCCTGGATTCAAAGTTGGGATGCCAGTACCAGGAAACAGAGAAGCCCTAGCTGTACTGCACTTCATGTTTGCTAGCACCTATTGCTCCCACCAAGGCCCATAGGACAGGATTGAGACTGGGTGCGCAGGGAAGATGTGGCATTGGGAGAAAGCAATGTCTGATGTAAACCTTCAGTTAAAATATGCCTCTTTGAAGATGCTGTATAACGGGGAGCCCAGCCCAGTGCTCTGTGAAGACCTAGTGGGGTGGGATGGAGAGAAGAGAGGCCCAGGAGAGAGAGGATATATATATATATATATATATACACACTTATGGCTGATTCACATCACTGTAAAGCAGAAACCAATACAACATTGTAAGTTATCCTCCAATTTAAAAACAATACAATTTTTTTAAAAAACCATTTAAAAAAATGCCTATCTGAACTGGGCTTAAATTACCTGGATCCTAGCTTCTGTGGTCCTTTTGGTTGTAGCCACGCTTTCTGGGAAACCAACTCACTCAGAAGGACAATGCAGATAGTGGAGTACAGTTCATTACACCGGCGGGGCAAGGAAGTCTTAGCCAAGGACCCTGACCAGTTTTTTGTGAAAACCTTATATACCCTAAGTACCCAAACCCACCTCCCCAAATTCCCTGAAACTAATCTGAACAAAGGAAAAAGGATACAATCAAAGTTAACCTGTGATTCATATGCCTTAAGCCTAGGTAGTTAACAGTGGATAATTATCAATAGGCCTGTGGTCATACCCCAATAAGCATAATAGAATGTATGATTCTATTCGGTTCCACAGATAATTAGGGTATTCTTTTAGGTGATGGAGAGCCCTGGGGCTCTTCCTTCTAGGGGCCTGGTTTTCCAGTTGGTATGTCGTTTTCATAGATACTGGGCATATAGCTCAAAGTCCACAGTCCACCCCAAGATGGAGTCTTGCTTTCAAGATAGAGCCTGTTCTGTTTCCTCCTTCACTTCCTCCTTCCCTCCCATCCTTTTTTTTTTTTTTCTTTTTTCCTCTTTTCGTTTTAGTTTGGAACGTTTCAGCTGACGTACCTTCAAGCTCAGTGATTCTTTCCCTGTCTGTGTCTAATCTAATCACGAGCCCATCAGATAGTTCCCACCTCCCTGCTTGCATCATTCGTTCCTTCTTGTGTGCTGTCTACCTTTTCCATTAGAGCTTAATCATAGTGATTTCAAAGCATTCCAGAATTTGTCCCATAGCTAAGTATATCTCTGATGCTCATTTTGTCTTTCCAGACTGTAATTTTCCTTCCTTTTAGCACACCGTGTGATTTTTTTTTTTTTTAATTGAAAGCCAGACATGATGTGCTGGGTAATAGGAACCAAGCTAAAGAGATCTTCCGTATGGGCTTTGGGCTATTTATTGTAGCTGTACATGCCAGAGACTTCAAAGCCCTGTACTTGAGTCGGTTTTGTCTCCTCTGCTGTCTTCATGGCTCTCCTAAAATTCTTCCTTAGATAGAGTCTGAGCTCCCTACAATCTACTGCTACCATTTGGGAGCCCCCTGATGGGACTGTGGGGGCAGGGATGTGCTCTGTTACATTCTGGTTAAACCCTGGTCTCTTGCTGGGCCTGTGTCCATGGGCTGTGACTTTCACATGTGCTGCTCAGCTCCTGGAAGAGGGGGCTGGAGTCAGGGCAGCTGACTTCCCCCAAGGGGGAAAAGGCCCTGGAGCAATCTGCTCCCCACAGAACAGGCTTCTGTTCCTGGGAACACTTGAGTGTCTTTCTCAAACACCCTTTTCCCCACCAGAGCCACAAGGGGCTCTTCCTTGGCTCTTCACAGAGCTCCTGGAGGAAAAGCCCTTTTGTGTGGTCTCCATCAACTTCTCATTCTCAAGCTAGTCCACCCTCTGCTTCCAGAAATTCAACAAAAATATAATTTAAGTATCGCTACCAGTTTACAGTTCCAGAGAGTTCTATTCAGGTAAGCAGGTCTGGGCTCTCATTCTCCAAGTTCACCTTTTTCTCCAGAGTTTGGAGTGGTACCTATATCTGAGACTTCATCAAGTTTTGTTTTGTTTTTTTTTTTTCGATTAGTTCATTTTTTTTCCTGATCTGTAGATGCTAATGACAACTGTCAAGCTCTTCGCTTGTCAAAGTTGAAGCTATAAGTCTCTGCCTGTTTCCCAGTGTGTCTTTCTACCAACGTCTCCCTCTCTTGACAGCTGCATCTCCAGATCTGGACAGCTAGCGGGAATCTGCCCTTGTAATTGGTTTCTGATTTCTTCATGTGTGCCAACTACAAATTGGCACTTGCCAAGAGCATCTGCCGCGGAGTGAATAACAACAAGGGCATTTTTTATCCATCTCTGGAGATTGAACCCTGTGTTGCTTCAGCTGCCAACCTTCAACACCCCCAGAAGGGAATTCAGGGTGGAGAATGAGGAACTTTGTGCTCCAGGGAAACTGGTGGAACAGGTCTTTAGTTAGATATTTTGAGGGACTGCTTTCACTATCTCAGTCCTTGTATCTATTCATACCTAGAAAATCACTAAATCCCTTAATGGTGACATCAGCTCCTCGTGACTAACAGAAAACCGTTTGTAAAGTAAGTGCTTGCTTGCACTGAACTCCTCCTTCACCAAAATCTTACACCCCGAACTTCCTCCACTGCCTCTTTGGAGCAGTCTCTCCGAGCTATTTGAGGTACTGTCTCCCAGGCTGCTGTCCTCATTTTGCCCCAAATAAAACAACACAAAACTTTCAAGTTGTGCGTTTTTTCTCAGTTGACATGTGAAATCACAACCCTGAGGGAACACTGCTGTTGAGGAAAGCTAAGAGGTAGAAAGACTTATATCATTGATATTTTTGTCATTTAACTAAATAGTTAATAAATAATTTTATGTGATTAAAAATATCATTATCCAGCAGCTCTGGCAAAATTTCCAAAACATTTATTTTGTAGGCAAGTTAAAAGTATTCAAGGGTATTGATTGAAACCACCAGACAAAGAGATCTGGAAGATGTTCTTTAAAATTCACCATTTGAAAAGAAAAAAAAAAAAAAACAAAGAAAAATACTCTGTATTCTGACATTGCCCTCCAATAAAAGAGATTAGGCATGTATATATGCATGTGCATTTCAGAAACCCTTATTAAGATTTTAATTTGCTATCAAGGACAACTTGTCATATGAAGAGGAGACTATTTTATGATTCATTTGCCAAGCGTGACTGTGACAGCCAAGATTAATTTAATCGGGGCTTTTATACATTAGTATTCAAAAGGAACCTAAAGCAGAGAGAAGTGCCTGGTTTTGTTTTATTTTAATAATGAAGGAAGTGTGTGCTGTTCTCTGTTTTGATGATTACAATGAGCTGGTGGAGTAAATGGTTTCGTAGTTAAACACAAATTTGTGTGTGTGGATTGTGTTTAGGAATGAAAGCTACTTCAAGCTGTATTTCAACCCTTTTAGACAAGTGCTCAAATGACACGGGGTCATAAAAAGCAGGGGCTGTAACATTTACTCTGGAAAATAAATGTTTACCTCGAGCAGCAATTGACATTTCTAGCTCATTATGTGAATGTCAAGCACGGTTTCAAGTCCCTCTCCCAGCACCAGTGCGAGTACCTTGGCTTCGGGCCTTGGGCCAATGTCAGACTGATTCACCTTGACTTTAAAGTGGCTTACCTTTACTTCTTATAATTCACATTCGTGTCAGGAACATGATCTCCACATTCATAATGAGCGATGCATGTTC
This sequence comes from Bos indicus, assembly GCF_029378745.1. NCBI lineage: Eukaryota > Metazoa > Chordata > Mammalia > Artiodactyla > Bovidae > Bos > Bos indicus. The sequence continues at coordinate 43,942,754 of NC_091772.1, read as the reverse complement.
AGAGAGGAAATAAACCCGCAGGAACCATGGAAACAGGAAGAGCTGCACACGTGGGTGGCCCTCGTTGCACAGCACCCCATCAAGAGGGCTGTGCTATGAGGTTTAACCCACCCCGCTGAAACCAGGAGGCCTCCGGGACCACAAGGTGCTACTCAAAGCCTCCATCCTCAACCTGACCTCTGACCTACACTGTGCCTGTTATCACCTCTAGGCACTATGGTTACTGTTGCTAGTGGTGATGCAGCCACAGAAACCTCAGCTAGCACAGGAGCCCCGTCCCTTCCATCACCTCTTCTGTTCCTTTTTTTTTTTTTTGCCAAACACACATAATCCATGGCCATTGTAAGCAAAATCCTTGAATCTTCTGCTTCTGTTTCCATTTTACTAATGCGAAGTTTTCCTATTTTCTTGTCTTAATTGCAGCAACAATAGCACCATAAAAATCTTCATTCTGATGTTTCTACCTATTGTTTCTTTCTCTCAATGTAAGTCTATGGAGAAAATCACACACACTTCATTTCTGTTTTAGTTGTTCAGTCACTGAGTCATATATGATTCTCTGCGACCCCATGAACAACAGCTCGCCAGGACCCCCTGTCCTTCATTGCCCTTCATTATCATTATTGAGAGTTTGCTCAAACTCATGTCTATTGGGCCAGTGATGCTATCTAACCGTCTCATTCTCTGTTGCCCCTTTCTCCTCTTGCCCTCAGTCTTTCCCAGCATCAGGGTCTTTTCCAGTGAGTCGGCGCTTCACATCAGGTGGCCAAAGTATTGGAGCTTCAGCATCAGTCCTTTCAATGAATATTTTAGGGTTAGTTTCCTTTAGGATTAACTGGTTTGCTTTCCTTGCTGTCCAAGGGACTCTCAAGAGTCTTCTCCAGTACAATTTGAAAGCATCAATTCTTTGGTGCTCAGCCTTCTTTATGGTCCAACTCTCACATCCATATATGACTATTGCAAAAACCATAGCTTTAACTATATTAGTAACTTTAATGATTACTACTGAGAGTTTATCATATGCCAAGAAGTCCACAAGCTTCCTGAATTTTTAATTATAGACAGCCCCATTACTGTCAGTTATCTAGTCTGTGCCATGCATTTAGCATTTCCATAACATTTCAGTATTATTATTGTATGTAAGTACATACAGTCTGACTCCTCAACTACATGTAAGCCTCTTATAGTTAACTATTGTGTCTTACTATCTATAACAAAGGTCTATATAGTCAAAGCTATGGTTTTTCCAATAGTCATGTATGGATGTGAAAGTTGGACCATAAAGAAGGCTGAGCACTAAAGAATTGATGCTTTTGAACTGTGGTGTTGGAGAAGATTCTTGAGAGTCCCTTGGACTGCAAGGAGATCAAACCAGGAAATTCTAAAGGAAATCAACCCTGAATTTTCAATGGAAGGACTGATGCTGAAGCTGAAGCTCCAATACTTTGGCCACCTAATGTGAAGAGCCAACTTATTGGAAAAGACCCTGATGCTGGGAAAGATTGAGGGCAGGAGAAAGGGGTGACAGGATGAGATGGTTGGATGGCATCATCAACTCAATGGACATGAGTTTGAGCAAGCTCTGGGAAACAGTGTTACTAGACAGGGAAGCCTGGCAATGCTGCAGTCCATGGGGTTGCAAAGAATTGGAAATGACTGAATGACTGAACAACAACATTGTGTATGATTATAATAACAAAAGTGACAGAAAAATAAGCTTTAAAGTCAAAGAAACAGATCCAGCATGGAGTCAAAATAGACTCTCCTCTGTTGCAATATTATTACCTTGCTTGAAATATTTGTTTTAAATGAAAAGACATGATGTGTGTAGCGTGGTGGAGGACTGGAGGAGTGGGGAGGGGTCCTTTCCTGTGTAAACTCTCTGAACAAGAAATATCCAGTGTGCAGCCCTTAATTAAAACAGCATTTTATAATGTGAAAAATAGCTAATTCTTATTTAGAGTTCAGGCTGTAGGTCTAAAAGGAAGAACTGTAATTTTTTTTTTAAGCTACAAGAAATATCAATATTGTCCATTATTACTGATAATTGGATTATGGATTAAAATTGAGGAATGAGTTTCATAAAAGTGTTTTTTGTTAATTGTTTATTATTACATTATAATATTTTAATAGAATATACTAAAGACCCATTTTACTATAAGTTCACACTTTAGATTTTTTGCATATTGTATATCACATATTTTTTAATTTTTAGGTATTCAAATACATGAACATATATAATGTATCCCTGAACTACAGTTTGATGTGAAAAATCCTACACCTCACATTTTATTCTTTTTTGATGTTTCTTTTTCTTTTCTTTTCTTGGTGGGGGGGGGGGGGGTGGGTTTATTTTAAAGCTAAATTTCTGCACTAATTTTATCTTACCTGAATTACAACATCCATTTCTGGGGGGCCACACTATACAACATATGGACTCTTAGTTCCCCAACCAGGCTTTGAACCTACGCCTTCTGCAATGGAAGTGCAGAGTCTTAACCACTGGACTACCAGGGAAGTCCCTATAATAAAGTATTTTTTAAGATGTTTACCTAAGATGTTATGGAAAATTAGATGAATTTTGGGGCCAACCCAATAAGTTCACTGTAAAAACCCTGTTTTATGCAGTATTGCTGTCCTAACATGCACAGCATTTTGTTTTTGCTAGTAGATGACAATCGATAAAGCTCTTATTTGATTCCCTGAGGCCTTAGTGATAAAATGGCAAAATGAGATGTATAGACATGATGTTCTCTTAAGATTTCAGAAGATACAGTTTTAGGTGAAGGGAAGAATAAAAGAGAATCTAATAGAGGAAATGCAGAGCCTTCATTAAATTCTGAAGAAAGGCGATAATGTAATTAAGCCAATAGGGAAGAGAAAACTCAAGATAAGGGAATAATTCAAACCTAAGCTAGACTCCAAAATGTCCACAAAGAGTATGAGAGAGAGTGAGAAAACCAGGTTGGCTGGACTAGAGAGGTGGGATGATCAGCTTTTGAAGACAAAAATTGAGAGCCTGTGACTTTTTTTCCCTCAGTAAGAGGAAACTGACAGAAGTTCTTGCATGTCCCTGGGGGTGAGGAAACAAGTGAAAAGGCAGGTCAGATCACGTGGGGAAATACTGTCATGTCTTCTACAGATGAGTGCCCAGATTCTGGAGTCAGATGTTTCAAACCCACCCCAGCTCCATCATTCATGGGCTCTGTGATTTGGGTAATTAGCCTGGCCTCTCTGTGCCTCAAGTTGTCAGCACCAAAAAGGAGGTTATAATCCTATCTCAGTTGGCCTCATAAATTATGGATATGTTAAAGGTTATATGGAGAGAGGGGGAGGTTGCAGAGGAAGGGCTGTGAAGGTTTGGGAAAAAGGGAACTGGAACCAAGCAGGACTCCATGGACCTTCCCAGAACAGGCCTTCCCCGCATCCTCTGCTTCAGCTCCTCTCTGAAAAGTACCTAATGAATAGATAACGGTATCTGATGCACATTTCCTGAGTTGTTTTACAGATATGAAAACCCTCCACCAAATGAAAAATGTTAACTGCTTGCTGACAAAGGTCTGTCTAGTCAAAGCTATGGTTTTTGCCATAGTCATGTACAGATGTGAGAGTTGGACCATAAAGAAAGCTGGGCACTGAAGAACTGATGCTTTCAAATCGTGGTGCTGGAGAAGACTCTTGAGAGTCCCTTGGACTGCAAGGAGATCAAACTAGTCAATCCTAAAGGAAATCAACCCTGAATTTTCAATGGAAGGACTGATGCTGAAGCTGAAGCTCCAATACTTTGGCCACCTAATGTGAAGAGCCAACTCATTGGAAAAGACCCTGAAGCTGGGAAAAACTGAGGGCAGGAGGAGAAGGGGGCAACAGAGGATGAGATGGTTGGATGGCATCACCGACTCAATGGACATGAGTTTGAGCAAACTCTGAGAGAAGGTGATGGACAGGGAAACCTGCAGTCCATGGGGTCGCAAAGAGTTGGACACAACTGAGTGACTGAACAACTGCTTGACGACCATGAGCACACTGCCCCAAGCCTCCTGGAGCCTAAGGACTGACAATGTTAACCCTGGTGACACCACCCTGCTATCTCACTATCAGTCAATCAGAGAACTGTGCACAGAGCTGATCTCAAACCCTTAGATACCCTCTCCCTCACTGGGCTTTTGAAAGTGCTTTGAGGAAACCCTTCAGGGAGCTCAGGCCTTTTTAGGGCAGAAGCCACTCATCTCCCTGCAAGGCCCTGCAGTAACCCCTTTTCTGTTCCAGACTGTGATGTTTCCATGTATTTGGCCTCACTGTGCCTTGGGGACACGGATTTGTGCGAATAGCACCAGGAAAAGATAGATGGAATAAAAACTGTTAGCAGCTATGGAAAGTCAGTCCCCACCTGATCCTGTGGGGAAGTACCCACAGCTCAGGGAATTTCTCTCCATCCATCTACAAATAGCTAGTCTGAAATAGTGAGAAGGCAATGGCACCCTACTCCAGTACTGTTGCCCGGAAAATCCCATGGATGGAGGAGCCTGGTAGGCTGCAGTCCATGGGGTCGCTAAGAGACAGACACGACTGAGAGACTTCACTTTCACTTTCCACTTTCATGCATTGGAGAAGGAAATGGCAACCCGCTCCAGTGTTCTTGCCTGGAGAATCCCATGGACAGAGAAGCCTGGTAGGCTGCAGTCCATGGGGTCGCACAGAGTCGGACATGACTGAAGCAACTTAGCAGCAGCAGCAGCAGTCTAAAATAGCATCCTTTACTTGTGAGTAAGAATACATTAACTGAATTGTTACCAAAGCGATAAATCAAAGCCTCTTTGGTGCATCACCAGAATGATGGCATCAACTTGGTTAAGGGCTCATTTTCAAACCACATTCCTGAAGTGGTGCTTGACCTGTAATTAAGAGTGATACTGAAAACCTTCCTGCAGCTTCTCAAAAGTGTCCTATGTGGAATGAGAATATCTCCTGACATATCAATAAACAAGAAATGTCACAGCCAACAGGGATTTCTGGCCTTCAAATATGAATGAAGGCTCACCAAAGTGAGATTCAGCAGATGCCTCCAGTCCCTACAGTGACTGCTGAGGAGCTGGGGGAATGCACGAATCAGCCATCTGCCACACCTGCCACTCCTTAAGGTGAACAAGGAAACAGAATTTGGCCCCAGATAGTCAAGGTGCAATGAAAGGAATGGATTCAGTGAGTCCAGAGGCTGGCATCTTCCCATACCTAGAACACTAAGTTCCTTAACTTGATATCTGATCTTTAATGTTCAGACTGACTGCTCCCTTTGTTGCAAACTTATATACAGCCTGACTCCCCCTCCTGCCTCCTTGGAGCAGTTTTCTCAGAGCTACTGAGATGCTGTTTCCCCGTCTTGGGGTCCTAAACATTTCCACCAAATAAAAAAACTCTCTACTTTGAGGTTGTGACTAATATTTTGTTGATACCTAGTACAACTTGGAAGGGTCATCGGAAAGAAAAAAAAAAAAAAGACCGCATAATTGATAAACACAGCAAACAGATCACAGTTCTCTTTGGCCTGAGAACCTGCAACAGTTTTAAGACTCTATCCCACTTAGCATAATGCTCTTGACGGTCACTCACGCTGTTATTCTTTTTCATCATCATAGATTTTTTACTGGGATGTACAGATAAATACAAATTTAAAAGGATCGACTGTCATTTGACCTCAAAAGAATAGAGACGTAATTACCAATAGTCGGTGTGTCTGTGGAGGATCTGCTTACTTCATTGTTCTGAAAGCCTTGGTCATGGTCAGGGCAAGTCTTCAACACACCAGAAATGCAGGGCTTACTTTAAAAAGCATTATTTTGCCCAAGGAAAGGCTTTTAATGTCACATCTAGTTTCCACATTTGTTTGGGTGAGCTTCTGACACGACCATGACTTGTTTGCCTCCCTTCTTACATTATTTGGACTGAAGGAGAAAGTCTTTCAATAGAGATAACCCCAAAACATGGGATTGAAATTATGATGCTTTGCAGAGTCACGAAGACTTTTCCTGCTTAGAAAATGTTTCCTCTGTAACACAGATGTGCTTTTCAAAGCCTTGGAATTTCCTCCTTTGAAAATATGTTGAGTCAACTGAATTTTTAAAGAAAATAATTATACCCTGAATTTGGCTCTGCTGAAAAAGCACACAAGAACTGCAATCATGCTTTTTATATGTGTTTTAAAGTTTTCCTGGAGTTTATCATGTGAGGATGAACTGAAGAACTGTGGTCCTGGGATTAATGCAGACTCGATCTTCAAAAGAATGAGAAAGTGCACAGAGGTGAAAAAATGTGCCAACATGCTTATTATCATTAACCTTTAGGATCTGAAATGTAATATTCAAAATCTGTATTGATCATTATTTGAAATATGTTTGTTGTTAAAAAATTTTTCTAGTCAAATGAATATTGAGAATGGGTAAGTGTATGACGATGGTAAGAAGGTTCCTTTATGTGTTTCAAGTTTGGGGGGATTACAACTACAGACAGTGTTAACGTATCTTTCCACAGCTGGCTGCACCACTTGTGTTCCCAGCAGCAATGGATGAGTTTTGTTTGCTAAGTATTTCTGTCAACATTTACACAGCCAGCCTTTTCTGTTATTGTTGTTCAAATGTAGTGGACCTCACTGTGGTTTAATTTGAATTTCTCTAATGATTAAAAAGCAGCAAGAGAGTTCCAGAAAAACATCTATTTCTGCTTTATTGACTACGCCAAAGCCTCTGACTGTGTGGATCACAATAAACTGTGGAGAATTCTGAAAGAGATGGGAATACCAGACCACCTGACCTGCCTCTTGAGAAACCTGTATGCAGGTCAGGAGGCAACAGTTAGAACTGGACATGGAACAACAGACTGGTTCCAAATAGGAAAAGGAGTACGTCAAGGCTGTCACCCTGCTTATTTAACTTATATGCAGAATACATCATGAGAAACGCTGGGCTTGTTAGAAGCACAAGCTGGAATCAAGATTGTTGGGAGAAATATCAATAACCTCAGATATGCAGATGACACCACCCTAATGGCAGAAAGTGAAGAGGAACTCAAAAGCCTCTTGATGAAAGTGAAAGTGGAGAGTGAAAAAGTTGGCTTAAAGCTCAACATTCAGAAAACGAAGATCATGGCATCTGGTCCCATCACTTCATGGCAAATAGATGGGGAAACAGTGGAAACAGTGGCAGACTTTATTTTTGGGGGGCTCCAAAATCACTGAAGATGGTGACTGCAACCATCAAATTAAAAGACACTTATTCCTTGGAAGGAAAGTTATGACCAACCTAGATAGCATATTGAAAAGCAGAGACAATACTTTGCCAACAAAGGTCCATCTAGTCAAGGCTATGGTTTTTCCTGTGGTCATGTGTGGATGTGAGAGTTGGATTGTGAAGAAAGCTGAGCGCTGAAGAATTGATGCTTTTGAACTGTGGTGTTGGAGAAGACTCTTGAGAGTCCCTTGGACAGCAAGGAGATCCAACCAATCCATTCTAAAGGAGATCAGCCCCGGGTGTTCTTTGGAAGGAATGATGCTGCAGCTGAAACTCCAGTACTTTGGCCGCCTCATGCGAAGAGTTGACTCATTGGAAAAGACCCTGATGCTGGGAGGGATTGGGGGCAGAAGGAGAAGGGGACGACAGAGGATGAGATGGCTGGATGGCATCACCGACTCAATGGACGTGAGTTTGAGTGAACTCCGGGAGTTGGTAATGGACAGGGAGGCCTGGCGTGCTGCAATTCATGGGGTCGCAAAGAGTTGGACAGGACAGAGTGACTGAATTGAACTGAACTGAATGATTAAAGATGGTGAGCATCCTTTCACGTGCTTATTTGCTATTCATATATCTAATTTGGTGAAGTGTCTGTTCAAACCTTTTTGCCTGGTTTTTTATTGCTTCTGTGTTTTCATCATTGAATTCTGAATGCTCACAGCTTATTAAATATATGCATTGATAAAAAAACACGTAAGTAGAATATAGTTTGCCTTGTCCTTGTCTTAACAGTGTCTTTACAAACTCAGTTTTTAATTTTGGTTAATTCTATTTCTTCATTTAGGTGAAGGATTTTTGGTTTTATATCTAGGAAATCTTTGCTAAACTTGAGGTCACCAGGGCTTCCCTGGTGGCTCAGACGGTAAAGAAACTGCCTGCAATTTCCTGGCAGTTTTCTGCAAAGAAACTCCTGCAACCCAGGAGACCTGGGTTCAATCCCTGAGTCAGGAAGATCCCTTGACCAAGGGAATGGCTACCCACTCCAGTATTCTTGACTGGAATATTCCATGGACAGAGGAGCCTGGCAGGATTATAGCCCATGCAAAGGGTTGGACACGACTGAGAAACTTTCACAAGGTCACAAAGCTTTTCTCCTATGTTTATTTCCAGAAATTTGATACACTTTAACATTTAGGTCTACAATGCATTTTGAGTTAACTTTTGTATACATTGCAAAGTAAGGACCAAAGTTCAATATTTTTGCATATGGATGTCCCTAGTAGTATTTGTTGAGAAGACTATTCTTCCTCAATGGAATTACCCCTGAAACTTTGTAGAAAATCAACTAACAATATTTAGCGGGTGCATTTCTGGAGGCTTCTCAGATCCCTCGATTCATGAGCCTATCCTTTTGCTAAGACCGCACCATCTACAGCAGATTCATAGGAATCCTTAACATCTGGACATGTGAGCTCTCCAACTTTGTTCTCCTTTTTCATAATGGTTTGGGCTAACAGTCCTGTCCTTTTGAATTGCCGTTAAAATTTTAGAAATAGTTCGCCAATTCTTATGAAAAACCCATGTGATTTTAACTCAAATTGTATTAAATCTCTTTATTAACTTGGGGAAAATTGAGTTATCACCATATTCAGCCTTACTGTTCCTGAACAGATCAAACCACTGTGTTTATGAAAGCGCTGTTTCAGTGTTTCATTCGTGTTTTGTGGCCTGGGCATACAGATCAAGCACATACTGTTAGACTGATACTTAAGGATCTCGAATTATTTTGTTCTAGTGAAAACGGCTTATTTTTAAACTTCAACAATTGTTCGTTGCTAGCCTGTAGACATGAAATTGATTTTAAAATACTAATTTGCTAACCTTACGAATCTGTTCTAGTAGCTTATTTTCTTCATTCCTTTGGATTTTCTACTCAATTGTCTGTGAATAGATATATATATACACAGGATATAAGCCTTTTATTTCTTTGTCTTCCTTTATTTCATATCTAAGATGACTGATACAGATTTCTGTCCTGTTCCTGATTTTAGGAAAAGAGCATTCAGTCTTTCACCAATAAATACATTTGAGCTACAGGTATTTTATAGATCCACTTCATCAGGTTAAGGAAGACCTCTTTTAGTGAATGAATTAATAGTGAACTATGTCAATTTGTTTTTCCTGCATCTGTGGAAAGACCTTGTTTTCTTCTTTAATCTATTATTATGATACATTACATTGATTTTAAATATTTAACCAGCCTTCCATTTCCTGAATAAACGCCACGTTTTGCAGTTTTTACATATTTCTGGGCAGTTTGCTCATTTTGTAAACAGTATTTGCATTTATATACAGAAGGATGTTGTCAAGGCTATGGTTTTTCCAGTGGTCATGTGAGTTGGACTATAAAGAAAGCTGAGAGCTGAAGAATTGATGCTTTTGAACTGTGGTGTTGGAGAAGACTCTTGGACTTCTTGGAGTCCCTTGGACTGCAAGGAGATCCAACCAGTCCATCCTAAAGGAGATCAGTCCTGGGTGTTCATTGGAAATACTGATGTTGAAGCTGAAACTCCAATCCTTTGGCCACCTGATGCGAAGAGCTGACTCATTGGAAAAGACCCTGATGCTGGGAAAGATTGAGGGCAGGAGGAGAAAGGGATGACAGAGGATGAGATGGTTGGATGGCATCACCGACTTGATGGTCATGGGTTTGCGTGGACTCTGGGAGATGGTGACGGACAGGGAGGCCTGGTGTGCTGCGGTTCATGGGGTCCCAAAGAGTCAGACACGACTGAGCGACTGAACTGAAGTGAACTAAGAGAAGGATGTTGGTCCATAGTTTCACGGGGAGGTTTGGTGTCTTTGGATTTTTCGGTACTGCTGGCCTCATAAAATGAGTTGGAAGTTGTCTCCCAAACCTCATTATTGTAGAAGAAATTATGTAAATTTTTTATTATTTCTTCCTGAAATGTTTGGTAGAACTCACTACTGAAACTTCCTCGATCTGGAAGAATTTTTTTTTTTGCCACACTGTAGGGCATGTGGGATCTTCACTCCCCACCAGGGATGGAACCAGTGCCCTCTGCAGAGGAAGCCTAGAGTCTTAATGACTGGACCACCAGTGAAGATCCTGTTTGAAAAACTTAACCGCAAACAATTATGTACTTTAATAGATACAACGCTATTATCCATTTCTTCTCAAGTGACTGGCAGTTCCTTTAATGTCCTAGGGAAATTTCCTCTGCAAATATTTTAAGAATAGCTCAAATCCTTTTCACCAGTGGCAAATCATTTTTTGCCTTTAGTATCTGCCGCACTGCAATATTACTTTTTCTAGTCTCAGCCCCCTGGAACTATTTTCACCTTTATCATCTACCCAAAATGTAATATTGTTCATGTCTCACTCTTTCTTGCTGCTGCTGCTGCTAAGTCACTTCAGTCGTGTCCCACTCCGTGCGACCCCATAGATGGCAGCCCACTAGGCTCCGCCGTCCCTGGGATTCTCCAGGCAAGAACACTGGAGTGGGTTGCCATTTCCTTCTCCAGTGCATGAAAATGAAAAGTGAAAGTGAAGTCGCTCAGTCATGTCCAACTCTTAGCGATCACACGGACTGCAGCCTACCAGGCTCCTCCATCCATGGGATTTTCCAGGCAAGAGTACTGGAATGGGGTGCCATCGCCTTCTCTGCACTCTTTCTTAGCAGTCTTTTAAAGGCTCATTCAAATTGCTGAGTATATAAATTCTTCGCAGCACATTAAAAATGGATCTCTACCAAAAGCCTCCAGCAGCATCTCCACTCACATTTTCCTAAGGTGAAAATCATGGCCTACAGAAGCCAGACTGCTTGTGCTTCTGTGACTCAACTGCATTGCCCACACTATAGCTTTTACTGTAACTTTCTACCATACTTACTATCAAGACAGTCGTAAGCATTTTCTCTATTCCTAATCACACATATCCTCTCATTCAGGAACCTTCTTTCTCTAGGGAGAGACACTTTTCCCTCATTCACTCATGCTGTTTCATCATAGGTAATTCAGGTATTTACCATATTAGTTTAGATGGTGGCGATGGTTTAGTCTCTTAAGTCATGCCTGACTCTTCAGACCTGTGGACTGTTAGCCTGCCAGGCTCCTCTGTCCATGGGATTCTCAGGCAAGAATACTGAGGTGGGTTGCCATTTCCTTCTCCAGGGAATCTTCCTAACCCAGGGATTGAACCTGTGTCTCCTACATTGCAGGCAGATTCTTTACCTCTGAGCCACCAGGGAAGGTTAAATACATATACAAACATAGGAAAGTTGAAATTATCTAAGTTTGCCTCCCTAACAAGGCCAAGCTTCTAGAAAACAGTTAAAGTAATATTATATTTCTATTTCAGTCCCTTACTCCTAGCCCAGTGTCTGAACCTAAAGTAATACCCAGTAATGTTTGTTGAACTATTCTGGGTTACAGAGCACTGTGGTGGGTAGATTCTGGTGTTAAGATGTGACTATAATTTGTATATCATTATCCAGCATTCCTATCATTGAACGAGGCCCTGCCAGTAGCAGAAAGAAAGTAGAGAGTAACCTCTTCTAATCACTCACAATACCCTTTAGGCTCACAGATCACCTTAAACACATGATCAATGTAGACAGTAATTTCCCAAGCACAGTTATCTATACACACACACACACACACACACACACCAATTTTTTCTGAAATTTCATGAAGTTCATAGAATTCTTGACCTCCATCTGATTTCCAATGTGTATACAGGCTTTCCATCCTGAGTTGTTCAAAAAGGATATCAATAGCATCCAATAGGATCAGATGAGCCGGGGGGAACAGAAGAAAAAGAATTAAAGAGACCTGAAAGAAGGCAGCTTAGACCAGATCCAGAAAGTCCGTGTTCAGCGTTTGGTGGAGATCGTCAGAGTACGTTAAAAAAAACTGTGAGGCTGCTGGCTTGACTGTCTCCATATGTGTTCATCGGAGGTGTGAGTGCTCCAGAGGATCATGATGAGACCCTCCACAGTGATCCACCAGTGACCAGAGTTAATGTTGCTGACAGGGGTGGAGCATTAATAGGGGCAAAAGCCCTATTCTTTTGAGGAGAAAAACAGTGTTTTGAAGAGGAGTGTTTAAGAGCTGTTCTGTGACAAGCCTGTGGTGAAAGGAGACAACCCGAATGTGCAGATCTCTGAGGACAGAGGCCATCCTCCACCCCTGCTTCTGGGGCCACTCCTTCCTGCTCTCCTATTCCACTGACTACATCCCCACCAAGCATTCCTCTTTTAGTCAATCTCTCCCCTCAGCATACAAATATACTCAGCCCACTAACAAACATGCCACAAGAAAGAAAAAAGAAAAAAACACAATTAAGATAACAACAGCAAATAAGCTCCAAAACAGAGTATCTTGACTACAACCTTCTTTCACCCACCTTTAAATTCCCCAAATTCTCTAAGAAATAACATTAAGTGTGGATTCCGACATCTTAACCTACTCTTCCCCCTTTCACCCCTAAATCTACTGCAATTTATCTAGCATTCATGTGCATTTCACTGAAACTGCTCATATTAAGGACACCAATGAATTTTTCAGCTGACCTATTTTATCCCCACTTAAAATATTTTTCAGTTGGGGGTCTATGATGCCTCCTTATAAAAACTGAGCTCTTTATAAATTTAAATTTCAGAAAACTTAAGTAAAAATGAAGCAATCTACAAGAAAATTTTTTTCATTTCACAGAATTTAGTCACATCCCTTAAGAAGTCTCAACATAAGAAGTCTGAATAGTTGATTAATCATCAGTTCATATATCAATAAGGGCACTATTATTTTCTATTTTCAACATAACCACCTTCAGACTATTATCAAGGGGTGTGTGTGTGTGTGTGTGTGTGTGTTTAGCAAGAACAAAATCATTCGCCATACAAGGTAGGGAGAGTTTCTCCCCAAGCATGTTTTTTTCAGTAGCCCTTCCTAACGCAGGTCACACACCCTGCTATAAATGACTCAAAACCAGGAGGAAGGACCCTCTTTTTCCTAAACATAAGATCCCGCTTAGCCGTAGGCCCCATGCCAACCCACAAATGAGTCCATCTCATAGGGAAATAGACCACCCACCATGATAAGCCTGGACTAATGACCATTTTCCAGACTCCTGTAGACAAGGGATGGACCCACATTTCCACCACCAAGAAAGAAAAAGCGGGAATAATGTTTGTTGGGTGGACAACCAACAAAGTCTGAAGTTTTCTTTGTACCGGATTTTGTTTCTAGTATTCACCCCTTAAAGCAGTCGTATGAATAGAGTTGCTTCGGGCCTCTCTCTACTCAGTTTTTTTGGCCTCAGAGAATGTTCTTAGCTTCCCCGACCAGGAATGGAATCTGAGGCCCCTGCAATGGAAGCGGCAGTCTTAATCCCTGGACCATCAGGGAAGCCCCTCGCCATTTTCTCCCCCTACTTTTTCAGTCACTAGGGTCTATTAGGGGCACGCTCTTGACTTTGAAATCTACATTTCTGAGGGAGATAATGAGCCTGTTCCAACGAATACCTCCTTAGACCAACAAGACAGGAAATCTAAACTGACCTCCGCCGTGGACACAAACACACTCACAGGCACACAGACAAATGACACACACACACAGACAGAGAGGTTCGTTCCAAAACTTTTACTTGGCCTTTCTCCTTTTCTAGTGTCCTCTGAATGTCTTAAGCACTGAGGAGCGGCCTCCCTGGCGTCACTCGGACACAGGCTGGGCACGAGGTCCGCGGGGCACCAGGCGCGCGTCCTCCCAGGCTCACTTGTACGTCTTCATGTGCCACAGCCCGTCATTGAGGTAATGGATGTTCTCGATGCCGATTCCTTTGTTGACTTTCTCGATCTCGTCCGCGGACATCTTCATGACGCCCACGCACAGAGCGTGCTGCTTTCCCTCCGCCATGATCGCCACCACCGTGTCCACTGCGGCGGGGAAGAGGCGGGCCCCCGGCGAGGTCAGGCCTGGGCACATGATGTTGGCTCCGCTGAGCACGAACTTGATGGCTCCCTTGTCCACCTGCTGGCGGGGCAGGATGAACGGATACTTGTGCAGCAACCTCAGCGTTGGGTAGAAAGGCCCTTCCCTTTGCCTGAAGAACAGCAGCTCCCCGTTCACCGTGAGGATTTCTATGTGCTCGTGGCATCGCACTATTTTGACCGGATCCTTCTTTGGCATGATTTGGTTCAGCCACGGTTCGATGCCGGGAAACTGCTCCATCAACTGGTTCTTAATGCCCTTAATAACGGAAGTTTTCAACTGGATACAGTTCGACACGTTTTCTTTTTCATCAAATTTCTTGAACATGATGCAGGGGTGAAGAGGGCGACCACAGAAAACCGTGGCCGGGAAGCGGGGAGAAAACAGAACTACCAAGAGTCCGGCGGGGGCGGCTGCCGGAGGGGACGCTCGGCGCGGCTGTCGTTAACCGGAAGACGCGCGCGCTTTACGACCTTCCGGCACACGACTTTCCGGCACGTCTACTTCCACCGCCCGATACGGCGTCGCGCTCGGCGGCTTTCTGGGGGTTGTGGGTTCTTCTCCGGAGCCGGGCGGGTGAAAGAGCGGGACTTGAGGGAGCGGAGGAAGAGCGGTTCTTCTTGCTGTTAGAAGAGAATGGGGGGTGGGGGTGGGGGCGGGGGCGGGGGCTGTGTTGCATTTCTGAAACTATTTCCGTCCAGTTAACCCGGCCGGAAACCGGAGGAACCCGGAGCGGTAAGCCCTCACCGTCCTCCTGGTCGCGGCGAGGAGTCGCGCCCTGGCGGTTACTCCTCTTCACGGTCTCTCACGCTCGCCGATGTCGTCAAGCGCAGGCCCGGATACTCGTATACAGTTGCTGTTCGTTCTCTCCACCTGCACTCGGAGAGAAGGGGTTCTGTGCCCAGGAGGAATGCGAATGTTATAGTTTGGATTTCGGTCCTTTTTCAGTTCACTTCAGTTCAGTCGCTCGTCGTGTCCAACTCTTTGCGACCCCATGGACTGCAGCACGCCAGGCCTCCCTGCCCATCACCAACTCCCGGAGTTTACTTAAAACTCAAGTGCATTGAGTCGTTGATGCCATCCAACCATCTCATTCTCTGTCCTCCCCTTCTCCTCCTGCCTTCAATCTTTCCCAGCATCAGGGTCTTTTCAAATGAGTCAGTTCTTCACTTCAAGTGGCTCAGAGTATTGGAGTTTTAGCTTCAGCATCAGACCTTCCAATGAACATTCAGGACTGATTTCCTTTAGGATGGACTGGGTGGATCTCCTTGCAGTCCAAGGGACTCACAAAAGTCTTTTCCAACATCACAGTTAAAAAGCATCACTTTTTCCCCGCTTAGCTTTCTTTATAGTCCAACTCTCACATCCATACATGACTACGGGAAAAACCATAGCTTTGACTAGATGGACCTTTGTTGGCAAAATAATGCCTCTGCTTTTTAACATGCTGTCTAGGTTGGTCATAACTTTCCTTCCAAGGAGTAAGCATCTTTTAATTTCATGGCTGCAGTCAGCATCTGCAGTGATATTGGAGCCCCAAAAATAAAGTCTGCCACTGTTTCCACATCTATCTGGCATTGAGTGATGGGAGAGGATGCCATGATCTTAGTTTCCTGAATGTTGAGGTTTAAGCCACCCTTTTCACTCTCCTCTTTCACGTTCATCAAGAGACTCTTTAGTTCTCTTTCTACCATAAGGGTGGTGTCATCTACATATCTGAGATTATTGATATTTCTCCTGGCAGTCTTGATTGCAGCATGTGCTTCATCCAGCCCAGTGTTTCTCATGATGTACTCTGTATATAAGTTAAATAAGCAGGGTGACAATATACAGCCCTGATGTACTCCTTTTCCTATTTGGAACCAGTCTGTTCTATGTCCAGTTCTACCTGTTGCTTCTTGACCTGCATACAGATTTCTCAACAGGCAGGTCAGGTGGTCTGGTTGTAGGGTAAGAGAGTTAGAGAAGGAGAGGTTTTGAAAAAGAAGGAGACCAGCACTTTAGAGGAACAGATAACCTTTAATGAGGCGAGAAGGGGCAGCAGTCAGAATAGTGAGCTGCTGCGCTAACCCATCCAGTACTCTCACCTGGAAAGTCCCATGGACGGAGGAGCCTGGTAGGCTGCAGTCCATGGGGTCGCTAAGAGTCAGACACGACTGAGCGACTTCACTTTCACTTTTCCTTTCATGCATTGGAGAAGGAAATCGCAACCCACTCCAGTGTTCTTGCCTGGAGAATCCCAGGGACGGGGGAGCCTGGTGGGCTGCCGTCTATGGGGTCGCACAGAGTTGGACATGACTGAAGCAGCTTAGCAGCAGCAGCAGCAACACTAACCCAAGAAAAGAGTAAGTATGTATATAGGCATATACGTGGAAAGCTACTGTCATAAGGGGCCCTCTTCTACTCCAAGGCTGTTCGGAGTAGTTATCCCTTAAATGGCTGGGGCAAGGAATTCTGGAGATTGGCCAGAGGCTGGGACGGGCTGGGAGCTGGGCGTAATCAACCTTATTGTCTGTTTTTTTCCTTGGGGTGAGAGAGTTCTTTGTTTTCACAGAATGGTGGGAGGACCTGAAGGGGGCTTTTAACTCCAGGCCATTTTGAGGTGTGAAACTTTCCTTCATCCCAGACCCTAAGGAATATATATAGAAAGAGAAAGAGAGGTGGATGTTGCTAATGTTCAGGGCTTCTTCCTGCTGATAAATGAGGTTCAGGGGATTGTGGTCTGGGAGGAAGGAAGTCTAAGGCCTGTAGTGTTGCTTTTCTATTCTAGCCCTCAGGGTCTCAAGCAAAAGAACAGTCTTGACTTGGTCTCAGAAAATGGCTTGGATTCGGTCTTGGAGGAATCCCTGGAAAAGATTAAACAGGGCCCAAAGGTGAGTAGGAGGATGATAAAAATGAATGGTCCGAGAAGGCATAAAACCCAAAGCATCGAGTTCCAAACTATTAACCATGACTGCCAGGAGTTGCTTAATCTCTGGCGGGTTCGTGAGGCTCGATCTGTAAGGTTTTTTGCAGCTCCTTGGGTAATAACGGACTGGTTGGCATAGAAACAGCAGGATTTGTCTAGAAAAAGGCACAGACCGCCCTTCTCTGTGGTGATCTAATCTCCTTCTGTTTTTGTAATACTATGGCTGCCAAGGAATCGGGTTGATTTTGTATAGTTATTAGGCCTTGAGCTATTTCCTGGAGGCTGTCTGATAGGTCCTTAGAGAGTGTCTGGTAGTTTTGGATGGAGGTGGTTAAGCCAGCGGTTCCTTTTTAAATTCCAGCCGCTATTCCTAGCCCTACTAAGAGGGCAGTGAAATGAACGGCTCGTTTTATTCACTTGTGGATGAGAGGAATAGGCAAAGGCTGATCATTGGGGGCTATTAAAAGGTTTGGATTGGAATATACCAGGGTGCAGGTCCCGGTCCAGTTAGTAGGTAGACAGGTGTGTAGAAGTCCCACACAGGAAAAATAGGCCAGGTGTCATAATACAACAGCTGAAGTTGATGGCAAAGAGGAGTTGGGGGGTGGGGTTTTGATCATTCGTTCAAGGATGCTCAGAGACCCTGCTAAGGCGGCCCCAGCAGTGGGAGAAGTGGAGGAATATGCTGAGGGAAACCACCCTGTAAAGGTTAAAGAGTGTCCTGTAGGACCAGAAACATTATATATAGCCTTTCCAGTGGCAAACAGTAAGGTGGAGGTATGGTTGCACATGGAGTTAGGGATTTGTGCCCATGGGTTGGTCATATGAACTGTTTATGGAATTTCTAGATATGCAAAAAGGAGCTGATTGTAACAGTGTTACTCTCTAGGCAATAGGGCCTCCGAATGAAGGTTTTTCATTGAAGGAGGAAAGTTCAGTGAGTAAAAATTCTAAGAGTGTGTCTGAATTTCGGATTTGGTCACTTGTGTGAAGCTATGTAAGATATGAGACGAATAAAGGCTCTCTACGGTGGTGTAGTGGTGTGGGGACATGTTACCTGTGGTCCAGTTGAGGATGGATGTGGGGAGGGCTGAATCTCACAGAGGAGTTATGCATAGACATATCTAGCAGTCTTTAGCCAGTTGTGTGTTAGAAGCATTGAGAAGTGTATGGGTTAAATTAAGGGTCTGGAATAGATAGTCGAGATTAGGATTTTCAAGGAGTTTCTGGGTCACAGGAAGAAGGGAGGATAAGAAGAAGATGTTAAACAACATTTGGGGAAGTGAGCATAAGATAGATTACTATGGAAAAGAATTGGATTTCAAAGGGGCAAAATTTATAAAAGGTTCCCTGTAGCCATAGGGTGGAGATGTAATCTTCAGCAAGTTTGAACGTGACTCCTTGAGGACTCGAGACCCACATATCTGCCAGAAGTTGTTCCAGGAATAATTGAAGCCGTGAAACCTACAGGCTCATCCATCGCCAGTTGAGTCCGGTGGAAGCTATGAGAACTTTAGAGTTGTAGGGCCTGTGTGAGAAACTTGATAAGTATTAGTCTGGCAAGCATTTTCATCACTGGGCTGCATAACCTTTTTTAACTGGGTGATGTGACCCAAGGGGTAATTTCTTTTAATTTTGTAGTGGTAGGGGTCAGCAGAATTACCGTGTAGGGACATTGCCATTTTGGGGTTAGATCTGAGTGGGACTCAGTTGTCATACAAACTTTTATTATCTCCTATTTGAAGGGATGGGTATGGAAGATTGGGGTGTGGTCAAGGGAGTAAGTCATCCATATGTTGCCAAAGGGCATCTCGTATCTGGGCAAGTAAAGGAAAAGGAAGGTGAGAAGACAGTTTGGGACTGTCCTGGGAAGGGGAAAGACCCAAAGGTATTATGGGCTTCCCATACATGGCCTTGAATGGACTGATACTTAAGGGTTTTTTTGGTAAGGCCCAGACCTTTAAGAGGGCTAAAGGGAGGAGTTTGGTCCAATCTTGATGAAGTTCGATTGTTAATTTGGTCTGAGTTTTTTTTAGGACTCGGTTGGCTCTCTCAACCTTATGGGAAGACCAGGGATGATAAGGAATGTGAAACTGAAAGGTTGTTGTTGAATTCACGCAAAGACACCGGGATTCTTGGCCCCCGGAGGAGAAGAATTCAATCCGGGGCCAGAGATGAGGCTTGATCACTAAGAGCTTTTGGGTAATAAAGTTTTTTTAAAGTATAAAGGAGATAGAGAAAGCTTCTGACATAGGCATCAGAAGAGGGCAGAAAGAGTGCCCCCCTGCTAGTCTTCAGCTGGATGTTATATAGTCACTAGCAGTCCGTTAATGAAAGAAAGAATGTCTTAAAACTCAGAATGGCACCAGGTCCCTCATCCATAAGATGTATTTTGGGATAATCTTGGCATCAAATGGTTTATCCTGGGCCATAAAATGATTAATTTGAATCTTGAAGAAGGGCAGACCACATAGTTTCATTTACATAGATTAGGGGAACAATATCTCAGTATAACATACTGGTTTGTCAAATAAGTTCTGAGCCAAGAGGGAACCGACTTGAAGACAGAGTTTGGGGTAAATGCATAGTACATTAGCATAGCTTAAGACAAACATTTCCATAAGAAAAAGGCTTTGGTTATCTTTAGGTTTGAGAATAGTTAACTTCAGGTGAAACCAGGTGTCATTATGGCAACATAGTATTTTAAGAGAAACTTCCTTTTAAATTTGTATAGAGAAGAAAAAAATATCCCTAGTTTGTTTCCTCCTGCCGCTTAAGAGAGATAAAAATGTCTGACACTTGCAGGCTATTTTCTCCGTTTGGAGACCCCTGGCCTTCCTGCCTGTTACTCTCTCAAAACCTCCAAGGAACTTGAAGGGCTCGTGCAATATTTTGGGTGATTTGAGATGTGAACTCGGGCCTGTTGTCAGACTGGAGGGAGGAAGGCATTCCAGACCTAGGGAGGATTTCAATAAGTATAAGCTGAGCCATAGTAGGGACTGGTTTGTTAGTAGTCAGGAAAGCTTCGATCCATCCAGAAAATGTATATACAAAGACTAGGAGAAATTTAACCTTTTTTATGGGTGGCATGTGGGTGAAATCTACCTGACAGTCTTGTGTGAAAGATGTCTGCAGTTTGGTGGGTGGGGAAAGGAGGGAGGCAAATGTTACAATTAGGATTTGTCTGCTGACAAATGGTACAAGTTTGGGTCAGATTATTTAAATAAGTCATATCGTCCTTAGTTCAATACAGTTCTGAAGGAAAACCTTAAGTAGTTTTGCAGAGGGGTGGAAAAGGGAATGCAAATATGAAAGTAATGTGTGGATGTTAGGCTCGTCAATATGGGGCATAGTAAAGACAGGACTAACAGAGGCAGCCTGCCGCTTTGTTTGGTGATCTGCTATATTGTTATAAAAGGAGATAGGATTATGTTACTGATGTCCCCAGCAATATATTACAGCAGCTTGTTTTGGGAGCTGAGACACATGGAGGAGTTCAGAAATAAAAGAAGCATTGAGAATAGGTGTGCCCTTCTGAGTCAGGAATCCCCTCTCCCTCCAGATTATAATGTTAGAATGTTATATGTTATAGATATATATGGAGTCAGTGTAAATGTTTATCTTTTGGTCTTTGGCTAGGGTCAAAGCTTGTGTAAGAGCTATCATTTCAGCCTGTTGTGAGGATGTGTGAGCTGGGAGTGTGGCTGACGTGATGCTGCGAGGAGGGATAACTTTTTCAGGCTGTCCCTGGACTATAGTGTATCCAGCCCCAAATGGGGCTTGTTTCTGAGCACTATCATCTATGAACCAGGAAGGGACTGTGGGGTCAGTAAGGGGCTGATCGGTTATATGTTCAAATGAATTAAGTGTCATATCTAAAGCCTGAACACAGTCATGAGATAGGTGTTCTGGATCTGGTGTAGGGAGTAAGCTAGCTAGCAGGATTAAGAGGTTTATAAGGCATAAAAGAAAGGGATGGGTCAAAGAGGTGTCTGTGGAGGATCTGTAGTTAAGCAGGGAGCAGAGAAAGGAAAGCCCGATGAGAGTAAATCTTAGATGGAGTGAGGTGAACATACATTTAGAGGAGCATTTCAGGTTAGTTTTTGGGCTTCAGGGATTAAGAGGGTGGTTGCAGCTAAGGCCTGGAGACAAGGTGGCCATCTGAGCATGACGAGATCGAGTTGTTTAGGTAAGTAAGCTAGAGGCCCTCATTTGTGCGCAGTATCCTCACGCATGTCCTTGTCGAGGATATACAAAAAGGAAAAAAGGCTTGGTGTAATCAGGTAAGTAAAGAGAAGGGATCTGTAGTAAATGTTTGATAAGAGTCTGTATGGGAGTGTGGAGAGAGGTGGGGGCCAAGAAGGGTTCATCTACTTTTCTTGGAGTAGCTTGCTAGAGAGGTTTTGCATGGAGGGCAAAATTCGGGACCCATATTCGGAAGAAGTTTAATAGACCTAATAGAGAAAGAAGTTCCCTTTTGGTTTGGGGCCTGGGGATCTGGGTCAAGGCTTGAAGTCTCTGAGCTGGAATTATTTTGATTTGGGCGTGAGAAGCAATCCCATGTAATTGACAGTGGTGGAAGCAGTTTGTGCTTTGGAGAGTGAGACTCTAGCCCCAGTTGCCTATGGCATTTAATACCTTTGCAGTGTGGACTAGGCAGATATGGTGAGAAGAACTATATAACAATAAATCATCTACATACTGGAGTAGGGTAGTAGAGCCTAAGTCTAAAGTTTGTAGGTCTCTTTGGAGGGCTTGACCAAAAAAATGAGGGCTATCTCTAAACCCTTGTGGTAAAACGGTCCAAGTTAATTGTTGACATTGATTTGTGTCTGGATCCGTCCAGGTGAAGGCAAATAGGGGCTGTGAGGAGTGCTGTAGGGGTATAGTAAAGAAAGTATCTTTTGGTCCAGTACCGTGAAGTAGAGTGTCAGGGGGAATATGTGAGAGAAGGGGTAGGGATTAGTGACCACGGGGTACATGGGTATTATGGCCTGATTGATCTTGCAAAGATCTTAAACTAGATGCCAGGAGTGGGCCCCATTTTGGCTGCCAGTATAGGAGAATTATGAGGAGAACGATAGCCTGCAAAAGGCTGGCTTTGAGCAGTCGGGAGATTATTGGTTTAAGTCTTTGTCGGGATTCTGTGGTCAGGGTATATTGAGTTTGGGTTATTACCTGAGGGATTTTTTTTTTTTTTTTTTTGCCTGTTTTTTTTACTGGAGGCTCAGGTGGCACATGACAGTTCATAAAATGGCTTCAGAGGTAGGGGGAGCAGGGAAACAAAAAATAAACTGGGGTGGGAAAGAAAAACAACCAGGAGGAGGGAAGAGCTGGCTGGTTCCTTCTCAGCGTGATTTAGGGGAGGGAGTTGATGCCTCTGAACAATAAGGATGGATCCCTTCCTTCAACCCTTGGTAAGGGAGAAAGGAAAAAAAAAAAAAAGCAAAAGGCTGTTGCTTTGGCCCTCCTGGGTCTCAAGGAATGGGGGGAAAAGCCGGTGTTTTGATGTCACAAATTATGGGAAAGAGGGGAGGGAGGTGTTGGGTAGAACACAAGTCAGTTGGAAAAACTGGCAGATACCAGACGGTGGCTCTGGGTGTCCTTTGAGTTGGAATCACTCCAGTATGGTGGTTGGGGGGTCCCCACTGTTGATGGGGGCTGAGGTCTCTGGGGCTGTGGACTGCCTGGGTCCTGGGGGCTGCTGCCGTCTCCGCTGGAAGTAGGGGCGGTTTCGTGGACGCTGGGGCTCAGGTCGGGAGCCCCAGAGGGATTTTTAAGAAAAACCTGCACAGGGGAATGGTGTTGGGCTACCAATGAGGATTCAGTGACCCAGACCTGAGAATCTATCGGGGGAAGGTCAGGGGGCAGATTTTGGGAGTGAGGGCTGGCCAAAGGTTCGGGTGCCATTTCGATGCAAAGAATTGGTACGGGATCTAAGGATGGGAGGTTTATAGAAGTTTGCAGCTTAGCCAGAAGATCACATCCCATCAATGCCATTAGGCATCGAGAAACTACTTTATAAGAATGTGTTAGTGTTGTTTTGTCAAAGGAACGAAGGAGAGGAGGGGTTATTTTGGGATAAAAAGGGATGCCTGAGACCCCCTTTGATGGCCACTTGTGAAGGTTGGAGAGGGCCCTTAAAGGAGGATAAAAGTGAAGTCCCAGTGTCTGTTAGGAATGAGACTTTGTGTCCAGCCACCGTGCCAATTACCCAAAGCTCCGAGTCCATCTGTATGTGGTGGACTTGGGGTTTGGAGCTTGTGCTCCATCACTGGAATAACTGGGGCACAATTGGATCATCTCTTGCCTCATCCGAGGAACCATGGTCTGGGGTGCCAGGGCCCCCTTCAGTCTGGTTCCTGGCTCATTGTTGTTGGGCCTGGGGTGGACCCCCAGATTTGGTGGGAAATGTCTGAGGACGATCTATTTTCCAGTGGCCCCATTGTTTGCAGGTGGGACAGGGTTTGGTGGGTGGCTGGGGGTTTAGGTGGGACTTAGCCCAGTGTCCCATTTGGTTACATCTAAAGTAGGGCCTGGAGGGTTAGGTCCCATCCGGGTGGGACGAGGTGGATGGGCCAAAGGGGTTGAATTTTTTTCTTGGATAGCTGCAGTGAATAAAGCATATTTGGCCTTTCGTTCCTTTTCTTTTTCTTTTTTTGCTTCTTTCTCCCTATTGTTGAAAACTTTAAAGGCTGTTTCTAGGATATCTTGCTGAGGGGTTTTGGGGCCTTTCTCCAACTGGCGTCATTTTCAGCGAATATCGGGCTGACTGGCTTATGGACTGGACGTGTAGGTACAGAAGTCCGTCAGGGGTGGAGATATCTAGTGTATTTTTGGACTGCCTCAGTAAGCCATGAAAGAAAAAGGACAGGATTTTCATCTTTTTCTGGATTCACTTTGCTAGTCTTATTGTAGTTAACATGAATGTGAGAGTTTTTTAGCATTCCTTGTAGTAAACAGGTGATCATATGATGCAGGTACCGGATGCTGGCATCGCCTTGATGTGTCCATCGTGGCTCAGTTAAAGGGACTGCATCATCAGCCACTGGATTAGTCCTGTCTTGATTATGGAGCTGATCAGCATGAGTCCGGGCTGCCTGTCATATCCATTCCTTTTCATCAGGGGTTAATGTGGCATTTAGAATGTAATAAAGATCATTCCAGGTCAAGTGATAGGCTTGTGTAAGGCAGAGGAATTCTTCTCTATACCTAGTAGGATTTTCTCAATAAGATCCCAATTTTTCTTCAGTTTGGCTCATATTAGAAATTGAGAAAGGCACATGAACCCGTGTAGGGCCCTCCGGTCCTGCTACCTCTCTGAGGGGAAGCATGTGTTTGCTTCAGGTCCTGGCTGATGGGGGGTGGGGTGGCAATCTCTTTTGGGGTTTTGGAGTCATCGCTTCCTGTTTTGGAGGAGGAAGGGCTAGAGGATGGGGTCTCGTCTCTGGAAGTTTTCTCTCTGGGCGGTAGGGAGGAGGCTCATCTGCCAGGTCAAAATCAGGGGCTGGGAGTTTAGGGGGCCTTTGTGGGGCTTTAGATTTGGATTCTTTTGTAATGGAGGGGGAGAGAGAGCAGAGGATTTGATAGGTAGAATAGTCCTTGCAAAGAGAAGGATGACTTCTAAGGTCCCAGAAGACTTGAATATAGGGGACCTCCGACCATTTGCCATTCCGTTTGAGGAAGTTTGTGAGAGCTGATAAAATATTGAAATCGAAAGTCCCAAACTCAGGCCAGTGGTTTTGGTCATCCAGTTTGTATTGAGGCCAAATTTGAGTGCAAAGTGACTCGAGTTTATGAACCTTGAGATCGGTCAAGAATAGAGGTTTGAGGTTTCATTTTATGCAGGCCAAGGGAGAGTCCCATGAGACAGATTGGCTTGACCCCATAGCAAATGGCTAGTGACTGTCCAGTGGAGAGAAAAGGGTCATCACCTAATCTTTTAACTAGGCAAAGAGAGAGAGAGAGGCTCCAAAGGAGGGGAGGGGCGTCCTCCACGTGTACCTCCCCAGAGGACCTTTTGGCCGGAGGGTTCTCCAGGAACCCAGAAAGGAGGATAGTCTATGGCACCCTAGAGTACCATCCGAGCTTACCTGGGCTGTTGGGTCAGGTGAGAATTCGTGGTGGATGGAGGTAGGTTGAATGGCAAAAGGCCTCTGTCCTAGAGTTGGTTGGTCTCGTGGAAAAGAAAGTGTAGAGAAAAGAGAGAGAGAGACCAATATTCCTTGTGTTACGTGAAAAACCAATAAAGCCCTTACACAGGACTTGTACCACTCAAGAAGGCACAGGATGTCCTCTCTAGGAGGTCTTGAAAGTCTGGGTGGGAAAGTGAGCTCGGCAGGCTTCCACACTCCAAAGAGCTGGCTGTGGAGAACAAGAAGAAATCTCAACCTCCCGGGTTTCAGCAACAAAAAATGTAGGGTAAGGGAGTTAGAGAAGGTGAAGTTCAGAAAAAGAACAAGACCGGCACTTTACAGGAACAGATAACCTTTAATGTGGCGAGAAGGGGCAGCAGTCAGATTAGTGAGCTGCTGCGTTAACCCAAGAAAAAAGTATATACAGGCATGTATGTGGAAATGTACTGTCTTAAGGGGGCCTGTTCTCCTCCAAGGTTGTTAGGAGTAGTTATCTCTTAAATGGCTGGGGCAAGGAATTCTGGAGGTTGGCCAGAGGATGGGAACAGCTTGGAGTTAGGGGTAATCAACCTTAATGTCCATTTTTTTTTTTCTTTGGGTGAGAGTTCTTTGTTTTACATAGACTGGTGAGGAGGACCTGGAGGGGAGTTTTAACTCCAGGCTATTTTGAGCCAGGTAACTTTCTTTCACTGGTAATCCCATCTCTTTCAGAATTTTCCACAGTTTATCGTGATCCACACAGTCGAAGGCTTTGGCATTGTCAATAAAACATAAATAAATGTTTTTCTGAAACTCTTTTGCTTTTTCAATGATCCAACAGATGTTGGCAATTTGATCTGTGGTTCCTCTGCCTTTTCTAAAACCAGCTTGAACATCTCTCCAGATGTTCCCGGTTCACATATTGTTGAAGCCTGGCTTGGAGAATTTTGAGCATTACTTTACTAGCGTGTGAGATGAGTGCAGTTGTGCAGTAGTTTGAACATTCTTTGGCATTGCCTTTCTTAGGGATTGGAATGAAAACACCTTTTCCAGTCCTGTGGCCACTGCTGAGTTTTCCAAATTTGCTGGCATATTGAGTGCAGCACTTTCACAGCATCGTCTTTTAGGATTTGAAATAGCCCAACTGGAATTCTATCACCTCCACTAGCTTTGTTTGTAGTGATACTTCCTAAGGCCCACTTGACTTCACATTCCAGGATGTCTGATTCTAGATGAGTGATCATACCATCATGATTATCTGGGTCGTGAGGTCTTTTTTGTATAGTTCTTCTGTGTATTCTTGCCACCTCTTCTTAATATCTTCACGTGCTTCTGAAGCCTGGCTTGAAGGATTTTGAGTATTACTTTGCTAGCAGGTGAAATGAGCATAATTGTATGCTACTTTGTACATTCTTTGGCGTTGCCTTCCCTTGGGATTGGAATGAAAACTGACCTTTTCCAATCTTGTGGCCATTGCTGAGTTTTCCAAATTTACTGACATATTGAGTGCAGCACTTTAACAGCATCATCTCTTAGGATTTTAAATAGCTCAGCTGGAGGGTAATACTTATGGTTAAATATTGATAATTTAAAAATTAACTCAAAATTAATTATGAATTGTTAGAAGAATGAAAATCATGACACAAAACTCAGTCTTTTAGGCCCAGGGTGTGTCACTTGCCAAGTCTTATGAGCCCCCGCTCAGTATCACTTTCTTTTCTCGTGAAATTGGAATAATACAGTGTGTACTTCACAAGGTGTATGGGGGTAGTAAGAGGAATACAAGATACAGCATGTAATGGACTTAACTAGTAATAGGAAACAGTGTAGTATATATTAAAGTATTTATTTTCAAAACCTTTATGCAATAGTGATAAGACTATACTAGATATGTACCAATTTTACAGAAAATTAAGTCAAATGGTCAAGAGATACCCAAATTCAGTTTTCTATCCGTAATCTCAAGGGAGTATGTAATAGAGACATGGCGATTATGTTGTGAAAATGATGAAACCAAGTTAGAAAACTTCTCAGCTTCCTCAAATGTCTTAAAATTTGGAACTTGATTCCTACACTTCAGTTCAGTTCAGTTGCTCAGTCGTGTCCTACTCTTTGAGGCCCCATGGACTGCAGCACGCCAGGCTTCCCTGTTCATCACCAACTTCAGAGCTTGCTCAAACTCGGGTTGTGTTCATTTCAGAGTTCACCGCATACAGCTTTTAGAAATGACCACTAGAGGGCAGGAGACTCAAACGAAGTTTACATACAGCTCAAGAATCAAGTACTCTTGCCTAGAAAATCCCATGGACGGAGGAGCCTGGTAGGCTGCAGTCCATGGGGTCGCTGATTTGGACACAACTGAGCGACTTCACTTTCACTTTTCACTTTCATGCATTGGAGAAGGAAATGGCAACCCACTCCAGTGTTCTTGCCTGGAGAATCCCAAGGACGGGGGAGCCTGGTGGGCTGCCGTCTATGGGGTCGTGCAGAGTCGGACACGACTGAAGCGACTCACCAGCAGCAGCAAGAATGAAGTTCTCCATTTTAGGAGTATTTTCAACTAAATAGGTAACAGTTTTTTATCATGCAGTTGTTTTACCTCAATTATATTTCCTAAATAAACCCATCTGTGCAGAGTCAGAAAATATTTCCCAAGCTCAGCACATATAATGAAGCACATTATAATCTACTTGATTTGCAATTTGTGGATTTTCTCTGCATCTACAGAATAAACAATAATTCCTTCTGAAATGCTATTAAAAAATTAACCGTCCGTTTTTGACCTTTTGAAATAAATATGAAAAATCCTTTTTCTCACGTTGTTTCAAAGTATAAACTATTTTTGAAAATTTAAAACATGTTATTGTAAAAGTAATCTCACAACAGCCAGTTTTTAATATCATCATCTATCTCATTGCTCCATTGCACAGGTAACACTGCCAAGTTTCTTATTTATACTGCAAAAATGGTCTCTGCACACCGCGCATATAGATTGGATAGGGAGGAGACCGGAAGTCACGTGCACACCATGTGGGGATGCCCAGAGTAAAGGGCCGCACGCAGGGGCTTAGGGGTTCTCATTCCCAAAGCACACCCAAAGGGAGGGTTTGGCCTTGACCTCAGGGTATTGAACCCTCCCTTCTCTGGACTCCGCCCACCTCTCTGGCTCTAATTGTCTCACTTCCCAGATTGTCCCAGCAGGGGATGGGCTCAACTGCATGAGCCCCACTCAGTGTGGGCACGGCCCAGGCTCCTGGACCCCTGTTCCGTGGATGGATGCAGCAGGATGAGCTCCAGGTCAAAGGGCCTCCCTCCCACGTGCGGACTCAGCGAGGGGTGGTGAGGCAGCCTAATCTCCTAGCTTGTCCAGTGCACATGCACACATTTAGCAACGCGCGAAAGAGACCCCGCTTGGGCGAACCCCTGTCCAATGTACCAACGGCTCCCTTCCCGGCGGTTACCGCACGGCACCAACGGCCGCCATACTGCGACCCCACAACCCCAGGGACCCACGGACTACCCCACACCAATCAGCCTGGCTGAAGACCATGGGACGTGAAGTCACAGAATAACCTCCATACATCCTGCTGTCCTGGTCCCACTCTACCCTTCTCCCCGCCACCAGCGGCCAGCTCCCTGCACCGGTAGGTCAGGAGGCCTGGAGGTGGTGTAGACATGGGCCTGGGCAGGGGAAAGTCAGGCCACCCCTTCCCCTCTCCATCTCTTCTTCAGCCTCTCCCATCTTTTCTGGCAGGACTTGGGACCCGCACCAGGTCCAGCCTGGCCTTGGCCGCTCCCCTGGCTGGTGTAAGGGGCTGGAGGGAGCCCTGAGAGCAGGCAGCTCCACAATGAGGCCCGAGTGTTAGGAGTTAATTACTGTTATTAGGGAGCTCTCCCTGCCACTTAGATCACCCCAATTTCTTGATGAGCCAGGCATGGGTGCTCAGGGTCACTCAGCTCTAAGTGACCAAGTCCAGCCAAACTAAGAGCCATCACGACGAAGCTTGCCTGTGACTGACCCCAGAGGCCACGCCCAAGAGGTGTCCCCGAAGCCCAACCTTGGAGAGGAGTCCGTCTTGGGTGCTGGAGCACGAGGAGGGGCACCGCAGGCCGGGACTCCCGCAATGGCTCCGCCCACTCCCACCTGCAGACTGGAGGCTCTGCAGGGAGGGTCTCACCCCCGGTCCCGGGAGATGCGGCCCCGTACCCACCGCGTCCTGGGTCCCCGGGTCCCCAGGTTGCGCTCTGCTCCCACGGACTCCGGGAGTTAGAAAACATTCCCAGGACTCGGAGCACCGGGTCAACAACGGGGAGCTAAGGCCACCAACTCTTGTATGGTACCGCAGACCCTCAGGGTCCCGCCCAAGCACAGTAACTTGTAGTCCCTCTGGCACCCTGAAGCCGTACCCGCCCCGCCCCCCCCCCACCCCCCCAACGCCAAGGTAGGGGTCTCGGGGGCCTAGCCTCCTCCCAGGGCTCAGAGGGAGGGACACCAAGCCTCTCCCCGCTGCTCTAGGGGTGACCCGGCCCAGCCGCCCCTGCGAACCTCGGGATCCCCGCCGAGATCCAGATGCTGAGAGCAGGGGAGGCGTTGCTAGGAGACCGAGGGCAGGGCCAGGTCCCTCCTGGGCTGTCTCGCCCCGCGCCGGCGCGCGTCCGTTCCCCGAAGCCCCACCCTTGGCCCCGACAGCTGAGCGTGTTCACGGCCTAGCGTGCTTTGGCTTCTTCCGCCGCCTCCGCGCCGTCAGCCAACCCGGGTTGGCCTCTGTTGCTGCCGGCAGCCAGTCCGGCGTCCACTCGGGTAGCGGCCCTACGGAGCCGTGCGGGCAGGCGGGGACGCATTCCGAGCCATGGAGGCGATACCTCCTGTCCTGGGCCTGGGCACCTGGAAGGTGAGGCGGCCTCTTGGTCGAGGAGGGGCGGCGCCTTCCTTCGACACGCCCCTGCGTGGAGAACCACCTACCTGGGGAAACCGGCAACAGCCTCCGCAGGTCCAGCTGGTCGCTGGCACCTGCCGGGGGCTCGCCTCTAGCTTTTGGAAGTGCAGTGTTTAGTTTAGTCATTAGGTTTTCTAGAATTGGGGGTTGTCCTTCCCAATCACTACTTATTTCAATTCAGTTCAGTCGCTCAGTCGTGTCCAACTCTTTGCGACCCCATGAACTGGCACGCCAGGCCTCCCTGTCCATCACCAACTCCGGAAGTCCACCCAAACCCATGTCCATCGAGTCAGTGATGCCATCCAACCATCTCAACTTCTATTGTCCCCTTCTCCTCCTGCCCTCAATCTTTCTTAGCATCAGGGTCTTTTCAAATGAGTCGATTTTTCGCATCAGGTGGCCAAAATATTGGAGTTTCAGCTTCAACATCAGTCCTTCCAATGAAGGACTGATCTCCTTTAGGATGGACTGGTTGGATCTCCTTGCAGTCAAAGGGACTCTCAAGAGTCTTCTCCAACACCACAGTTCAGAAGCATCAATTCTTTGGCGCTCAGCTTTCTTCACAGTCCAACTCTTACATCCATACATGACCACTGGAAAAATCACAGCCTTGAATAGAAGGACATTTGTTAGCAAAGTATTGTCTCTGCTTTTTAATAAGCAGAGACTATTTATTTATTTGTTTGTTTATTTATGTCTGCGCTGGGTCTTCCTCACTGCCTGGGCTTTCTCTAGTTGCTCTAGCTGGACTTCTCATTGAGGTGGCTTCTCTTGTTGGGGAGCCAGAGCTCTAGGGTGTGTGGCCTTCAGCAGCTGCAGCTCCCTGGGCTCTAGCGCACAGGCTCCCTAGTTGTGGCACACAGGCTTAGTTGCCCCGAGGCATGTGGGATCTTTCCCGATTTGGGGTCAAGCCCGTGTCTCCTGCAATGGCAGGAGGCTTTTTTGCCACTGAGCCACCAAAGAAGCGCCCCCCGCCCCAGCCCCGCTGCATTATAATTGTTCAGGGGGAAAAAAAAAAAGTCTGAGAAAGCCCAGAAGAAAAGATTGTCAGGCTTGGATAAGAGCAGGAAACTGTCACCTGACGGATCAGAGCAGCAGCCATCAGGAAGATGGGGAAGTGTCTGTACCAAAGAGACAGGAGAATGCTGTCATTGCCAACTTGGTTTTAAAAAGAAACTTTCAAACTTTTTCTTCCCAGTGTAAAAACCTGATAGTGGAAGTTCAGTTAAGTAGCTCAGTCCTGTCCAACTCTTTGCAACCCCATAGACTGCAGCCCTCCAGGCTTCCCTGTCCATCAACTCCCAGAGTTTGCTCAAACATGTCCACTGAGTTGGTGATGCCATCAAACCATCTCATCCTCTGTCATCTCCTTCTCCTGCCTTCAAACTTTAGTGGAAGTACTTTGGACCTTCCTCTACTTTGTCTTTTTCTAATCCCTGTCAGTGGTTTAGACAGCCTTTTATAATTAGACAGACTAATTATAAAGCCTTTCAAATTTGCTTTCTTTTTAAAACAGTCTTTAATAAAAAGATATTTAAGAATTCACATAGGAAGTTATTGGTTGGTGGTGCTAGTGGTAAAGAATCTGCCTACCAATGCAGGAGACATGAGACAGAGGTTCTATCCTTGGGTCAGGAAGATCACCTGGAATAGGAAATGGCAACCCACTCCAGTATTCTTGCTTGGAGTATCCCATGGACAGAGGAGACTGGCAGGTTACGGTTCATGGAGTCGCAAAAGAGTCAGACATCAATGAGCACACACAGGAATTAGAATGATCACCCTTACTCATCAAAATATTATTTAAATTATTTCTTCTATCCATTTACCAACTGGTAGAGGTCAGGGATGTATTAATAGTTTAATTTATTGTGGTCGAGTAAAATAAGTTGAAAGTGTTTCCTCTTTTCCTCTTGTCAGAAGAACTTTGTTTTTAATTGGTATGAATTCTAACTGGAAAATTTTGTAAAACTCTGTGTATTGTGTTTAATTGCTTTATTTAAAAAAAATAGTTATAGACCAATTGAGCTTTATTTTTTCTTAAGTTTTTCTAGGAATTTTTCCATTTCGTTTCACTTTTCCAAATCATTGGCTTCTAGTCATTGATAATGGAGAAGGCAATGGCACCCCAATCCAGTACTCTTGCCTGGAAAATCCCATGGACAACGGAGCCTGGTGGGCTGCAGTCCATGAGGTCGCTAAGAGTCGGACACAACTGAGAGACTTCACTTTCACTTTTCACTTTCATGCATTGGAGAGGGAAATGGCAACCCACTCCAGTGTTCTTGCCTGGAGAATCCCAGGGACGGGGGAGCCTGGTGGGCTGCCATCTGTGGGGTCACACAGAATCAGACACGACTGAAGCGACTTAGCAGCAGCAGCAGTCACTGATAATAGTTTCTTAAATATGTATTTTTTATCTGTATATACTGCTTTTTTTTCATGTCATTTTAAAAAAACGTGGTCTCCCTAGTCTTGTCCAAAGTTTGTCTACTTTAGGGAATCCCCTTGAGGTCCAGTGGTTAGGTCTCCACACTCCCACTGCTGGGGGCCCTGGCTCAGTCCCTGGTTGGGGCACTGAGATCCAGTATGCTGCACTGTGTGGCCAAAAATTAAAAAAAGACAACAGCAAAAAAAAAAAAAAAAAGAAGTCTATTAAGATTTTTCAAAAAACCAACCACAGGCCTTGTTGGTCTTCTCTATCAATTTGTATTTGGTGTTCATTATTATATTCATTTTCTCTTCCTTCTGATTTCTTGGTGGTCCTCCCAACTCTGAAGTGGATGCTTGGTTCATTAGCTCTCATCCACTCTAAATGTGTTCTCATTCAATGAAGATCATTATGACAGGTGAATTTCACGGGGTAATGTGACGTTCAAGGGAGAAAGCGCCTTGTGAGCTGAGACCCCTTGGGGTTTAGTGGTTGTGTGAGCCTCTTCCCTCTTCCCCCACCCCCTTGCCTGCTCGAGCAGCCCCCTTTACAGAGAATGTTTCTTTTCTGAACTTGCACATTGCTGATGCCATCCATTGCATTCCTTTGGCTTCTGGCAATGCTCTGCGTGGTGGGTTGTCTTTGTGTGCACCTGTCTGCTTTTACACTTGGGCTGATGGCCTTTGTGGGTAGTGGGTGAGTCTGTACCTCCTTGCATCACACCTGTCATCATTATTCATCCTAAATTTATTTACGCACCTTCATTCCAGTAGCACAGCCTCTAGCTCAGTCATTTGCAGGCACCAAACATGCCTAAAGCATTTTCCCCAAATAAGTAAAGGAATTTGAAATTAGATTATCTATAAAGTCTTTCTGATGCTGATGTTCCTAATTTTAGGATGGATGAATATGAGTACCAACTCAGTAACTTCACTTTTTATGGCTTGTTGACTCTGTGTTCTAGAGTGAACAGGGGTTGTTGGGGTCGGGCTCTCCTGAGTGCAAGTGGCTGACTTTTTGTCTTGTAGGCGGCTCCAGGGGAGGTAACAGAGGCTGTAAAAGTGGCGATAGACGTGGGCTACCGGCACTTGGACTGCGCCTACGTGTACCACAATGAGAATGAGGTTGGAGTGGGAATCCAGTCCAAGATCAAGGAGGGCGCGGTGAGACGGGAGAACCTGTTTATTGTCAGCAAGGTAGGATTTCCCGTATATAGAGAGAGGGCCACTGACCACTCAGGGCCGGGCTACCAAGTGGTGGGAACTGCATGGGGAGGGTTTTCCAGTTTCCTTTGTAGGAGCTGATGACTCGATCTGTACTTGAACCCGTGAGACAGGACTTGTGCAGCTCCATGCACAGGCTGGGAGCATTGCAGGTCAGGGGGGTCAGGGACAGTGTGACATGAGCAAAGGCACGGGGCATGGGACACCACAGGTGCAGGGACCCCCCAAGAAGCTTGGCTGGCATTCCCAGATGAAAAACTGTTAGGCAGCAGAGAGCTGCCAGGTTGAGGAAGTGGACGGGCCGGACTGTGGAAGAAGTCAAGATGTCGTCTAAGAAGTTCACTCTTTTTCCCTTAGAAAGGAGCACGGTTGAAAGTTGTTACATAGGGAAATGTGTTGTATAGAAGCGAGGCTAGTGTGGTTTCGAGGAGATTGTAGATGCTGTGTTTGCACAGGAGATAGGAGACATTGACAGCCTGAACAAGGGCTGCCATGGAGGATCCCAGGGTGCCCGAAGGACGTGTCACTGCCCCACTGTATTTATTGCCAGGGGGTCCCGGACGCCGTGCATCTTGCAGATCCTGGGCCAGCAGTCAGGGATGCACTCACAGCTCCCACGGGCTCCGTGGCCATTGTGTCTGTGCTTCCTCCCTGCCCCTGCAGCTCTGGTGCACCTGCCATAAGAAGTCCCTGGTGAAAGCAGCCTGCACCCGGAGTCTGAAGACCTTGAAGCTGGACTACTTGGACCTCTACCTCATGCACTGGCCCATGGGCTTCAAGGTACAGGACGGCGAGGCCCCCGTAGGCCACACCTCCCTTCCTGGCTGCGCCCTGTCATCATTCAGTGAGCACACGGTTCCCTCGGGGCTCAGCTCTGGGGAGGCGTGGGCTGGAGGACCTCAGAGCCCCCAGGCTCTAGTGCCCTACAGGTTCTGCCTCTCAGCCTGCCCTTTCATTTCATACACAGGGCTCCCCTTTGACCTGCCTCGGGGGGCTATACCTGGCGGGGTGGAGGGGTTGCAGACCAATCCCCGAGGCTGCGCTGAGGTCTGGCTTTAGGTTTTTAAAAATTTTCTGCCATCCTTCTCTGGCACTTCCCAGGTGACACTAGTGGTAAAGAGTCCACCTCTCAGTTCAGGAGACGCAAGAGATGTCGGTTCCATCCCTGGGTCAGGAAAATCCCCTGGAGGAGGAGGTGGCAACCCACTTCAGTATTGTAGCCATCTTTCTCTGCCCTGCACCTCCCAGCACCCTGGTACTAGTTGATTCACTATCTCTCACCATGATGGGGATTCTAAGAAAAGAGGGAGGATCCTACCAGTGGACTTGGGAGATGGGGCCCTTAGGACATGAAAGACTCCATTTTTTTTGCCTGAAATTGCCAAACAGTTTTATGGCCGCTGGCAAGGATTCCAGGTCTTCCTTCCCTGTTGGGTGAGTGGTGGGCAGCGACGTTCAGAGTCCTGGAGAAGGTTAGCTGTGTGTTGGAGCGGAGCCAGGCTTCCTGCCCTCTGGTCCAGTGCTCTTCCCTCCCTCCCTCCCTGTCCTCTCCGGGGTCACCGTGAGCCCCCAGTGAGTGCCTTTCCTCTGGCTCTTGCAGTCCGGAGAGGCAGACTTGCCGGTGGACCACAACGGCATGATCATTCCCAGCGACACGGACTTCCTGAACACGTGGGAGGTAAGCCAGCCCCGCTGACCGTCTCCGGAGGGAACCGTGAGGCCTGCAGCTGCCCGTTCAGAGGCCCCTGGTTTGCAGCACGAACTGAGGACGAGCACCTGATTAAGGACCTCAGTGCGGGTCGGTCATCTTTCTGAAGCACTTACTTTAGGGATAGCTGCTGCTGCTGCTGCTGCTGCTGCTGCTGCTGCTAAGTCGCTTCAGTCGTGTCCGACTCTGTGCGACCCCATAAATGGCAGCCCACCAGGCTCCCCCGTCCCTGGGATTCTCCAGGCAAGAACACTGGAGTGGGTTGCCATTTCCTTCTCCAATGCATAAAAGTGAAAAGTGAAAGTGAAGTTGCTCAGTCTAATTCAGACTAATTCAGAATGTTTTGAGTAAAAAAAAAAGATCACATGGTCTTTACAGAAAATATAGAAAGTGTAAAGCATACAGAAAGAAGGAAAATTTGAAAACCTGTGTCCTGGTGGTGACCACGCTGCCATCCTGTAGTTCCCTTTAGTGCTTTGTCAGCATTTTGGAACCATAACTTCAGCGGCAGGGGATGTCTCGGGGTGGGCAAGGAGAAGTGGAGGAAAGGGTAGCTTATTTCAA
This sequence comes from Bos indicus, assembly GCF_029378745.1. Classification (NCBI taxonomy): domain Eukaryota; kingdom Metazoa; phylum Chordata; class Mammalia; order Artiodactyla; family Bovidae; genus Bos; species Bos indicus. Next base: position 43,906,635 of record NC_091772.1, on the reverse strand, counting down.
ACCAGAGTCCAGATGAAAAGTGCTGAGGTGGAAGCAAGGCAGGAGCATGCCAGTCAGGGCGGTGGGTATGGGGCGCTGGGCAGTGGGTGGCCGGCCTGGGAGGAGGGCTCCTGCCTGCAGGGTGTCCAGTCAGGCTGGCGGGTGCCTGTGACCCCCACGCAGGCAGGAAGGGGTGGAGGCCAGAAGGGGAGGTTCACACTGGAACTTGCAGAGTTCAGGGAGACGAAGTGCAAGCTCTTCGTGTGGGGTGAGAGGTGCAGGCGTGGGGTGCGGGGTCATCCAGGCAGCGTGGGGAGGGGGCACAGATGGGGAGGCATGCGGGGCCAGGTCAGCCTCTCCTCCCCTTTCATCAAACAACCAAATCAGTGAAACTGAGCTCGCCTGGCCCGTCTGTCCACTGCGTGGTCTGGTCTCAAGGATCCAGGTCAAACCCTGGGCTGTTTGTGTGGCCCAAGTGAGGGTCTGGGCAGCTGTTGCCGCTTCAGGGAGTCACAGGGACACCGGGACCCTGGTCACCAGCCATGGCCGCTCAGACTCACAGGTGCCTGCGCCTGGCACCAGGCCTTGTTCCTGGTCAGTGAACAGCGGAGCTGTTCTGCCCTTGTCCCTGAAGACGTTAACTGGCACTGGGGCAGGAGCTGAGCACAGGTCATGGTGCTGAAGCAGCTTGTGATCCAGGTGACGAGGGGTGAGCAGGTGAGGCCGGTGTGGACACCCTTCGGACACCAGGTGACAGGGACTCGGTAATGGCAGCCCGACCTGCTGCGTTTGCTCGACACCAGCCCACAGCGAAAAGCTCTGTATGCATCTGCTCACACGGCCCTTAAACAGTCCCATGACCTGGATGGGGTGGTCCCCAGTGTGCGGGTGAGGAAACTGAGGCTCGGTGAGGTCCCGTGGTGTGCCCACGGCCCCCAGCTCCTAGTGGTGCAACAGGGAGCAGACCTGGAGCACAGAAGCGCTGGAGAAGCCTTGAGGGAAATACTGTCGAACAGCGGGCAGGGCCGTTATTTGGACCCTGTGCGGGGTACCCATGGGGCCGGCCCAGCCCGGATGCCCCATGGTTCTTTCTCCCCGCTAGGCCATGGAGAACCTGGTGGCCGCAGGCCTAGTGAGAGCCATCGGGGTGTCAAACTTCAACCACGAGCAGCTTGAGAGACTTCTGAATAAACCCAACTTGAGGTTCAAGCCGGTGACCAACCAGGTGAGCGTGGGGCCAGCTCAGAGGCTATGGATCAGCTTTTGAGCCATTACCTCCAGGAGGCTGCAGGGGCCACGGAAGAAAGGGTGGATCGAGAGGTGTAGGTGTCTTCCCCAGGGCTGTCAGCATCGAGAACTGGGAGCAGTCAGGCAGGCGGTGGGTGAGGGGGCAGAAGATCCCCGGAAGTCTGGTCTGGTGAGGTGGTGCCCCCAGAGCGAGGGCCTGAGCTGAGCTTGGCTCCCGTGTGCAGCTGTGGGTGCATCACCAGGTGCGTTCAAAAATGGAGTGGTCCCAGTGGCCCCCGCCCTTCACCAGTGGTGATGCTCCAAGGTGAGTGGGCTTCACGGGAAAGCACTGGGACCCCCCTGCTCTCCAGCCTGGCACGTTGCAGCCTGAAAAGCATGGACGAATGGACGACCTTCAGTCCAGGTCACAGACTGCCGAGAGGTTAATGCAGAGAAATGACTAGTACCGGCAGGAGTGTTAAGTTCTCTAGACGGGCTGGCACTGCAAGTAGAAAGGACATTCTTGCAGTACTTTATTTTAAACTTTCTGTTAAAGTGTTAAGTCCATACAAAGAAGAGCTCACATAAGAACAGAGCTTGAGACCACCTTGTAAGCTGAGCCTGGCTCTGACCAGCATGCGGACCAGTAAACCAACGTGACCAGCCCCACTGCCCGCCAGAAGCCCCTGGGTGCTCCTTTCAGTCCCCCCTCCCTCAGGAAGGGCAGCCGCTCTTCTGATTTCCAGCAGCACTGAGGAGTGTTAGCACTTGGTGCCGACACCATGCTGCCTCCCGCACATGGTGTCTGTGTCCTGCTCCTTCACTCAGCCTTGTGCCTCGTGGGCTCCACACCCACCTGTGACCATGGGTTGCCGTTCTTCTCTATGTGCATAGAGCAGATGCGAGGCTGAGGTTTTTACCTAAAGTGATGAGGACGGCCTCGCAGAGCAGGGGAAGTTTAAGTGCTCCTGATGTAGGTCTTCCCAGCGGCCTGGTGTCTTGGGGACCACAGTCCAGGCTTTTCCACTTCCCAGTGGAGACACTAGAAGTGGGTCCTAGCTTAGCAGTGACAGGGTCCAGGAAGGAATGTAGGCCCCTTTTCCGGTGGACTGTTTTCCTGGTGAGCTGTCATCTTGTAGATCGAGTGCCACCCATATCTCACTCAGAAGAACCTGATCAGTTTCTGCCAATCGAAAAATGTGTCCGTGACAGCTTACCTGCCCTTTGGTGGCTCCAGGTAGGGATGCTCCAGGGGCCCTGAGTCGAGCCCCAAGCAGGGAATGACTGTACCCAAGCTAAGAGGTCAGAGGGGCCAAAGCATGGAGACCCACTGCCCCGTGGCCTCCAATACTGCCGCCTGGTTCTTGAGAAAAAACACCAAGTGTACGTGAAAAGCTGTGTGTCTAGTTGCCTCCCCTAAAACATTAGCAGTGGTTTGTCTGAGTGGGAGGATTTGAGTGGCAGCTTCTCTGCATCATTTAAGTTTCCTATGATGAACAAGTATCATGACAAAAATACGTCTAGATTTTGTGTTTGGAGGAAGTGTGAGGTTTTCCTAAAGAAGGAAGCATGTTCATTTGCCCTCGTGGCCTCTGCCCTGTACTCTTCTCTCCAGTGGGGGGATGCATCTGATGGAAGACCCTATGATCCAGACGATTGCTCAGAAGCACAGGAAGTCCGCAGCCCAGGTAGGCGGGGGTCGCCACGTCCTGGCTCCACTGTCTCATCGTTCGGGGATGGGGCATGACAGTGATTTCTCCTTAAGATGCATGCAGGTCCTCTGAGCTTCTCCCGCTAGAACTGCTCAGAGAATCCCAGTTGGGTTTCTGAATGACTCAGAATGAAAGCACTTGCAGTACATGCTCCCGCCGCGGGCTTCTGGACTTTCACTGCACGATAAAGCATGACCGTCAGGGAAAGTGCTGAGCTCTGACCCCGGTAATGCCTTGTGTCTGATGTTGGACATTTCTTTCCCTGCAGATTTTGATCCGATTTCAGATCCAGAGAAACGTAAGAGTGATTCCCAAATCTGTCAACCCAAAGCGGATTCTCGAGAACTTCCAGGAAAGTGCTTCCTCCTTTTGAATCACATGGCATCGGAGGCTTTGGGGTCACCTCTTAGCTTGGGGAAGGGGTGTGATGATGTCGAGAGCCAGCAGCCACACCCCCTGTGGCTTTAACACTGCAGGGGTGTCAGGGTGAGGCCTCTGGAGTAGAGACAGACCCTTCCTAGCCCGGAGCTGTCGGAACTGGACTGGATGGAACAGGGGGTGGGGGTGGGCAGGCAAGGCTGCAGCTAGAGTTCTCTCGAGGCTGACCCTCACCCCAGTGCCAGCCACTGCACCCAGGCTGCCCCAGTCCTGATGTGTCGGGGCTCCAGCTGTCTCTCCAGGCAGAACTTTGGTTGCCACTGAGTCTCTGATTTCTGCTTTGGTTGCCACTAAGTCTCTGATTTCTACCCTGCAGGTAGAGGCTAGGCCAGGTTCTGTCCCTCCCCCGGCCCCAGCTCCTCAGCTGTGGGCTCAGGGTTGGCTGTCCCTGAGTGGACGGGCTCTTAATGCAGGCAAGGGTCATAGTCCGCATGTGTGTTAGGGATAGGAAGAGGGGAGAGCTGCTTAGAATACTGCTTTCGAAGGACTAAAAAGAAAAACTACACAGTGAGCATCAGTGCCTCCAGGGACCAGGGTTCTCCCTCACCAAGTGGGTGTGTGGAAGAAATGGTTTTGGTCTGTGTTTCTTGGGGGGTTTTGTTGGTTTTGTTGTTGTGATGGTGTTTTATTTTGTTTTGTTTCATCTTGTGTTGTTTTGGTTTGCACGTTGGGAAAATTTCTATTCTGGAACATCCCTTACCCTGTGGGCCACACGCAGGGCATACCTATCTTCCCAGGGATTCCTAAGCAGCAGAGGCTGAGCCCGCCTGGTTTTGGTCCAGTGTCACAGGAAGTCTGATCCCCACCTGTGGATCCCCACTTGTGTTTTGCAGCTGAGGTGGTTCAGCCAAAGATCTACCAGACTAAGTTCCCAGTGACTGTTTCCTTCTGGTTTCCAGGTGTTTGATTTTGAATTATCAGAAGAGGATATGACTGACCTCCTCGGCCTGGACAGGAATCTCCGTTTGTCCACGTTCCCCATGTAAATACGACTCCTTTACCCTCCTTCCCAAGGAAGGGGAGCAAGGTCCAGATTGCGTGACTGCTCCCTGCAGAGGGCTTTACCACCTTTGGGGTTAAGTTAACCTTTTCATAATTCTCTCCTGTCTAAGGACAGGCCACTTTGGAGGTAAATTATAAGACTGAGTCCGTACACTCAGGAGTTTAAACAATATGTTAAGTGTATTTTTTCAACATTTCTCTTAAAAATATTAACCGTTCTCTGCTTCTATCTTTGATCTGTTTTTCTCTTTTTCAGAACTGAAAATCATAAGGACTATCCCTTCAGAGCAGAGTTCTGAGGACCCTGCTCAGCCCAGATGAATCCTCGCCGACGCAGGGCAGCCCTGGACAGGGCAGGGGACACAGCTTGATTTGAGTGGGCTCCCTGAGAAGTCCCAAGAACTGAATATGGTCTGTGCCTGAAGGTGGAGGCTTCATGAGAGCAGCGATCACTCTCCACCGAGACCCATTCAGGTTTTAGAATCCAAGGAGCCCACAGTGCGCTAGGTTCTCACAAGTGCACGGGGCAGCCTGTACCCTCAAACAAGGATATTTGATGACTCGTGAATAATTTGCCTTCACATTAAAAAAAAAAAAAATCATGCTATGGCAATGTTGGAATGTCTACAGTATAAGGAACCTCCACCCCCATCACTCAGCTTCAGCCATTGTCAGTCCCTGGCCCTTCTTGCTTTGTCTCTGATCCTCTGTTCCCTGCCAATCCCCCCAGACAGTTTTAAAGCAAAATCCTTACACAACACACAACAAAAGGGTGTGCTCAGCTGCCTGCCACTGTCCCATCCCTCACTGATGCTAATGTGCTGCCATAGGGGACAGGTTTCCCATAGCCTGGGAAAAATGATTTCTAAACGGTCTAAAAGACAAAGTAATAAAACCATAATGCAGTTCTTATAAATAAGGAAATGATGAATTCCCAGTTTAAAAGGATGATATTGGAGGAGCACAGTAACAGTCGATTACTTACCACGTTGTGCTGTGTGGTTGTGTCCGGCTCTTCGTGACCCTATGGACAAGCCCGCCAGGCTCCTCTGTCCATGGGATTTTCCAGGCAAGAATACTGGAGTGAGTTGCACACCCTCCTCCAGGAGATCTTCCCAACTCAGGGACTGAACCCGGGTCTCCTGCATCTCGTGCATTGTAGGCAGATTCTTTACCACTAGAGCCACCCGGGAAGCCCACTGGGCCTTTAATTTGCAGAACGTGCTGAGTCCTCTTAAGAAGACAGGCACATGGTGGCTGAATAATTCCCAAAGATTACCTGGTTGTGAAGGTTGAAGCTAGGATTTGAATGTCCAAAAACCAGTGAGCAAATTCTTTTTTTCTTTCTCTTTTTTTTTTCTTTTTTTTTTTATCAGAGCTTCATTTTATTTTATTTTTTTTTACAATAGTTTTAGATTTACAGGAAAAAAATGTGAAGGTAGTAAAAGGCATACATAACTCACAACCAGTTCCCCTATTATTAAACAGCTTACACTTGTACGGTACATTTGTCACAGCTGAGCAAATTAATTATAATAGAAATAAAAACTGAATTGACAGTGATTTTCCAGTTTCTCCACCCAAAATTTAAAAAAAAAATCAACTTCCAAAACCCTTAAAGTATTTTGAAAAAATAGCACTTTCAGTAAATTTGGGTAGGATTATAAATTTATGTAGATGCTCCTGGAAGCAATTTGGTATTATATTTTAAAATCATTAAAAATGTGCATATTAATTGATAGCATTTGAGCCTTTAGGCATTGAACTTTAAAAAAAGAGGGGTTCCCTCCAAATTCTCAAGTTAGAGTATGTTGCTATAGGAAAGTTGTGTTTATGGTTAGTCATTTGTGGTTGTGGGAAGAAATTAAAATTTGAATTTAAAAACACTTCCCAGAAAGGACTTTTTCTCCTGGTCTCACCCCTCTTTTTTAATTCCACCTCCCACCCCACTCAATAATCTTGTTTTGGTAATGAAGTGAAAGTGAAAGTTGCTCAGTCATTTCCGACTCTTTGTGACCCCATGGACTCTACAGTCCATGGAATTTTCCAGGCCAGAATACTGGAGTGGTTAGCCTTTCCATTCTCCAGGGGATCTTCCCAACCCAGTGATTAAACCCAGGTCTCCCACATTGCAGGCGGATTCTTTACTGTTGGAGCCACCAGGGAAGCCCAAGAATACTGGAGTAGGTAGCCGATCCCTTCTCCAGCGGATCTTCCTGACCCAGAAATCAAACCCAGGTCTCCCGCATTGCAGGTGGATTCTTTACCAACTGAGCCACCAGGGAAGCCCACTGTTTTGGTGATAGCAATGCCAAATCTCAGGACTGGCATCCAGTTTCCAAAGTTCATTTCCATAGAACAGGTTGTGTATTCATTCAGCTCCTGGTTTTCATGGCCCAGACTGTTGTTATTCCCATTTCCTCCAGCCTGTGCTCTGGGCAGAATTTTATTTTTGGATTCCACAGTAAGTAGGGAGGACCCGAAGCTAGAGCCACATCAAAATTCTTCTGACTAGAAAGGAATGCAAAGGGAGGAGAACATGTGGAGCTGGTGCCAAGTTTTCAGTGGCTCTTTTTAAAGTAAACACTTTCTTTTTTGGCCACATTGCAGCATGTGGGATCAGTTTCCTGACCAGGGATCAAACCTGTGCCCCCTGCAGTAGGAGAACACAGTCTTAACCACTGGCCCACCGGTGCAGTCCTTAAAGTAAACTTTTAGTTTGAGATGATCATGGATTCACTTGCGGTTCAAAAAGAATACAGAGCAAGCTTGTCTATTCCCCCAACATTACTGTCTTGCAAAACCAACAGCTGCGTGTCACAACCAGAATATCAACATCCATGCAACCCACTGACCATGTTCGGATTTTCCTAGATTTGTGCTGGGTGTGCATTTAGTTGGGCTTGACCTGTGGCTCAGGGGTAAAGACTCTGCCTGCCATGCAGGAGATCCAGATTCGATCCCTGGGTGAGGAAAATCCCCTGGAGGAGGGCATGAAAACCCACTCCAGTATTCTTGCTGGAGAATCCCCATGGACAGAGGAGCTTGACAGGCTACAGTCCATGGGGTCACAAAAAGTCGGATATGACTGAAGTAACTTAGCAACGCACATGCATTTAGTTCTGTGCAATTTTTTCACACGTTTAGTTCATGAGTCGTGACCACGGTCGGGACACAGGACTTTGCTATCATCACGGGCATCCCTTTTATAACTGTCCTCCCCAATTCTGCCCCACTCCCTCCTCTGGTTCTCCAGCTTTCTTGAGGTATAATCAACAAACTTCATATTTCAAGTGCATGGCATGGTGATCTGCTATGAAGTGAAAGTGTTAGTCATTCACTTGTGTCCGACTCTTTGAGACCTCATGGACTGTAGCCTGCCAGGCTCCTCTGTCCATGGAATTCTCCAGTCAAAAATACTGAAGCAAGTAGCCATTCCCTTCTCCAGGGGATCTTCCCAACCCAAGGATGGAACCCTGGTCTCCTACATTGCAGGCGGATTCTGATCTGCTATCCAGGTGCATTGTGAAATGATAAGAGTTAACTCCCGTCACCTAACATGGTTCCCTTCTGAGTGCTGAGAAGGCTTCAGATTTACTCTAGTAGATAGTAGACACTAGCACAATAAATATAAAACTCAATTTTTAAAATTAGAATAGTTATAAATTCAAAGTATTCTCCTCATTGTCAGTTCTATTGTTTGATTCCATGAAAGGACATTTGATGAGATTCATCACTTTTTTTTCAGATTTATTGATGTATAATTGACAATTGAAATTTTAAATATAAGGATGGCCTGCTATGCATATACATTGTGAAATGGTCCCCACATACAATCAAGCTAATTAACACATCCATCAACTCTCCCATTACTTGTTTGTTTGTTTTTGTTTTATTGGGAACCCTTAGGATCTGTAAGCAAATTCAATTATACATCAGTTCAGATCAGTTCAGTTCAGTCGCTCAGTCGTGTCTGACTCTTTGCGACCCCATGAATCGCAGCATGCCAGGCCTCCCTGTCCATCACCAACTTGCGGAGTTCACTCAGACTCATGTCCATCGAGTCAGTGATGCCATCCAGCCATCTCATCCTCTGTCGTCCCCTTCTCCTCTTGCCCCCAGTCCCTCCCAGCATCAGAGTCTTTTCCAATGAGTCAACTCTTTGCATGAGGTGGCCAAAGTATTGGAGTTTCAGCTTTAGCATCTTTCCTTCCAAAGAAATCCCAGGGCTGATCTCCTTCAGAATGGACTGGTTGGATCTCCTTGCAGTCCAAGGGACTCTCAAGGGACTCTCAACACCACAGTTCAAAAGCATCAATTCTTCGGCACTCAGCTTTCTTCACAGTCCAACTCTCACAACCATACATGACCACTGGGAAAACCATAGCCTTGACTAGACGGACCTTTGTTGGCAAAGTAATGTCTCTGCTTTTGAATATGCTATCTAGGTTGGTCATAACTTTCCTTCCAAGGAGTAAGTGTCTATTAATTTCATGGCTGCAGTCACCATCTGCAGTGATTTTAGAGCCCCCCAAAATAAAGTCTGACACTGTTTCCACTGTTTCCCCATCTATTTCCCATGAAGTGGTGGGACTGGATGCCATGATCTTCGTTTTCTGAATGTTGAGCTTTAAGCCAACTTTTTCACTCTCCACTTTCACTTTTATCAAGAGGCTTTTTAGTTCCTCTTCACTTTCTGCCATAAGGGTGGTGTCATCTGCATATCTGAGGTTATTGATATTTCTCCTGGCAATCTTGATTCCAGCTTGTGCTTCTTCCAGCCCAGCATTTCTCATGATGTACTCTGCATATAAGTTAAACAAGCAGGGTGACAATATACAGCCCTGACATACTCCTTTTCCTATTTGGAACCAGTCTGTTGTTCCATGTCCAGTTCTAACTGTTGCTTCCTGACCTGCATATAGGTTTCTCAAAAGGCAGGTCAGGTGATCTGGTATTCCCATCTCTTTCAGAATTTTCCACAGTTTATTGTGATCCACACAGTCAAAGGCTTTGGCATAGTCCATAAAGCAGATGTTTTCCTGGAACTCTCTTGCTTTTTTGATGATCCAGTGAATTTTGGCAGTTTGATCTCTGGTTCCTCTGCCATTTCTAAAACCAGCTTGAACATCTGGAAGTTCACGGTTCATGTGCTGCTGAAGCCTGGCTTGGAGAATTTTGAGCATTACTTTACTAGTGTGTGAGATGAGTGTGATTGTGTGGTAGTTTGAGCATTCTTTGGTATTGCCTTTCTTTGGGATTGGAATGAAAACTGACCTTTTCCAGTCCTGTGGCCACTGCTGAGTTTTCCAAATTTGCTGGCATATTGAGTGAAGCACTTTCACAGCATCTCTTTCAGGATTTGAAAGAGCTCAACTGGAATTCTATCACCTCCACTAGCTTTGTTCGTAGTGATGCTTTCTAAGGCCCACTTGACTTCACATTTCAGGATGTCTGGCTCTAGGTGAGTGATCACACCATTGTGATTATCTGGGTCATGAAGCTCTTTTTTTGTGCAGTTCTTCTGTGTATTCTTGCCACATCTTCTTAATATCTTGTGCTTCTGTTAGGTCCATACCATTTCTGTCCTTTACTGAGCCTATCTTTGCATGAAATGTTCCCTTGGTATCTCTTATTTTCTTGAAGAGATCTCTAGTGTTTCCCATTCTGTCGTTTTCCTCTATTTCTTTGCATTGATTGCTGAGGAAGGCTTTCTTACCTCTCCTTGCTATTCTTTGGAACTCTGCTTTCAGATGCTTATATCTTTCCTTTTCTCCTTTGCTTTTTGCTTCTCTTCTTTCCACAGCTATTTGTAAGGCCTTCTCAGACAGCCATTTTGCTTTTTGTACATTTCTTTTCAATGGGGATGGTCTTGATCCCTGTCTCCTATACAATGTCACAAACCTCCGTCCATAGTTCATCAGGCACTCTGTCTATCAGATCTAGTCCCTTAAACCTTTTTCTCATTAAGCTTTAGATCCCTTTAAAAAGTCTCATAAAATTGCACAGTGTGGGAAATTCACTGAACAGAAGAGGAAAAAACATAGAAGAACTATAGACAGGTGAAAAGCCACACCTGGAAAATTTGGAAAATATACTATGGTTAGCTTTTTCTGAGGGCTCCATCTTCTACAATCACTTCCAGGAACATCAGCATTTCAATTTCAGTTACACAGGGAGAAAAAGATGAAAAAGCTAAACAAGCGGTATGTTGCATTGTTTGGATTGTGTCTTTATTTACTTTTTGGGGAAAAGACTGGGTTTAGGGATTTTTATTTCCTACTCTAGTATCATAACTGGTCAGGCTAAGTGATGTCTAATAAAGCAGGCACCTCAAGATGTGGTTCGATCATCAACCCCAATGCAAGAACTCTGGAGCAACCACAGACACAGTTGTTAATATTCCTCGTGAAATGGGTAATCTGGATGATGAGCAAACCTAAGAGATAAAGGGAAAGTTTTAGTCAAGTACCTGTTTCTGGGCTGGATAGAGAGGTTTCTTTTAAACTGGCTTAATCAAGAGATCATGAACTAACTCCTTATTGCCAAATTCAGACTTAAATTGAAGAAAGTAGGGAAAAACCACTAGACCATTCAGGTGTGACTTAAATCAAATCCCTTACGATTATACAGTGGAAGTGAAAAATAGGTTCAAGGGGTTGGATCTGATAGACAGAGTGCCTGAAGAACTATGGATGCAGATTCGTGACATTGTACAGGAGACAGGAATCAAGACCATCCCCAAGAAAAAGAAATGTGAAAAAGCAACATGGCTGTCTGAGGAGGCCTTACAAGTAGCTGTGAAAAGAAGAGAAGGAAAAAGCAAAGGAGAAAAGGAAAGATATAAGCATCTGAATGCAGAGTTCCAAAGAATAGCAAGGAGAGATAAGAAAGCCCTCCTCAATGATCAGTGCAAAGAATAGAGGAAAACAATAGAATGGGAAACACTAGAGATCTCTTCACGAAAATTAGAGATACCAAGGGAACATTTCATGCAAAGATGGGCACAATAAAGGATAGAAATGGTGTGGACCTAACAGAAGCAGAAGATATTAAGAAGAGGTGGCAAGAATACACAGAAGAACTATTCAAAAAAGGTCTTCACTACCCAGATAATCATGATAGTGTGATCACTCTTCTAGAGCCAGACATCCTGGAATGCAAAGTCAAGTGGGCCTTACAAAGCATCACTATGAACAAAGCTAGTAGAGGTGATGGCATTCCAGTTGAGCTGTTTCAAATCCTAAAAGATGATGCTGTGAAAGTGCTGCACTCAATATGCCAGCAAATCTGGAAAACTCAGCAGTGGCCACAGAACTGGAAAAGGTCAGTTTTCATTCTAATCCCAAAGAAAGGCAATGACAAAGAATGCTCAAACTACTGCACAATTGCACCTCATCTCACACACTGGCAAAGTGGTGTTCAAAATTCTCCAAGCTAGGCTTCAGCAGTACATGAACTATGAAATTCCAGATATTCAAGCTGGATTTAAAAAGGCAGAGGAACCAGAGATCAAACTGCCCAAATTAACTGGATCATCAAAAAAGCAAGAGTTCCAGAAAAACATCTATTTCTGCTTTATGGACTATGCCAAAGCCTTTGACTGTGTGGATCACAATAAACTGTGGAAAATTCTGAAAGAGATGGGAATACAAGACCACCTGAACTGCCTCTTGAAAAATCTGTATGCAGGTCAGGAAGCAACAGTTAGAACTGGACATGGAACAACAGACTGGTTCCAAATAGGAAAAGGAGTACATTAAGGCTGTATATTATCACCCTGCTAATTTAACTTATATGCAGAGTACATCATGAGAAATGCTGGGCTGGAAGAAGCACAAGCTGGAATCAAGATTGCCAGGAGAAATATCAATAACCTCAGATATGCAGGTGACACCACCCTTATGGCAGAAAGTGAAAAGGAACTAAAAAGCCTCTTGATGAAAGTGAAAGAAGAGAGTGAAAGGGTTGGCTTAAAGCTCAACATTCAGAAAACTAAGATCATGGCATCTGGTCTCATCACTTTGTGGCAAATAGATGGGGAAACAGTGGAAACAGTGTCAGACTTTATTTTGGGGGGCTCCAAGATGACTGCCTGTGGTGAGGGCAGCCATGACATTAGAAGATGCTTACTCATTGGAAGGAAAGTCATGACCAACCTAGACAGCATATTAAAAAGCAGAGACATTACTTTGCCAACAGAGGTCTGTCTAGTCAAAGCTATGGTTTTTCCAATAGGCATATATGGATGTGAGAGTTGGACTATAAAGCTGAGCACTGAATTATTGATTCTTTTGAACTGTGGTGTTGGAGAAGACTCTTTAGAGTCCCTTAGACTTCAAGGAGATTCAACCAGTCCATCTTAAAGGAGATCAGTCCTGGGTGTTCATTGGAAGGACTGATGTTGAAGCTAAAACTCCAATCCTTTGGCCACCTGATGCAAAGAACAGACATTTGAAAAGACCCTGATTATGGGAAAGATTGAAGGTGGGAGAAGAAGGAGCCAACAGAGGATGAGATGGCTGGATGGCATCACTGACTCAATGGACATGAGTTTGAATAAACTCTGGGAGTTGGTGATGGACAGGGAGACCTGGCATGCTGCAGTCCATGGGATCACAAAGAGTCGGACATGACTGAGCAAATGAACTGAACTGACCTGAAGCAAGAGAATTGATGTAATTTTCCTTTTGGACAAGTACAAGCCCATCCAGTTTTATAACCACTATGTGCAATTGCATTGCAGTGTAATAACACATTGTAGAAAAAAATATGCTTACATGCACTTGGGCACATGCACAAAAATAAACCAATATATTAAATTTTTGTAGGTTTGTTATTCTACAGTGTAAGGAGATAGTTTGTGTCGATATTATAAACTCCCAAGAGGGCAGAAATGAGTTCTTCCTCTTAAAACAGTGCCATTCTGGCTTAATATCTGAAGTTAACAAATATTTCAAGGTGATGGTGAGGAAGGTGACAAGAATAATACTGTTGCTCAGTCTCTTCCAAGCACTAAGAAATAATTTACCTATGACTTCACTAGGTGAAAAATTATGTATTAGATCTAGAAATGGATAGGATGATTATAACATAAGCCACTTCAACAAGGGTTTCCATTTTGGCAAAGAAGGTGAACTCTCTTTGTATATATAAAGTCATCATTTTTGAGATAGGTGGTGCTAAATCACTGGATAATTATTATTGATTAAAATGACTGGTATTAATTGCTAAAAATTACTGCCTGCTTCTTCACTGTCTGTTACTGTACCCTATTATTTTATTATTCATTCAGCCAATATTCACTAATCACTAAGGGAAAGAATAGTTTCTTAAAATTCCTTCCCTAGGAACCTACTGTTCTATGATAAGCAGAAAGTACCCAAAATAGGTTAGAAAACCATGTGCTATGTTAATGAGGGAGATGTGCCAAGAGAGAGACAGAGCAGGACTCAGAGGGAGGAAGTGTTGTGTGGGCTGGGCCGCCTTTTTAGATGAAATGACAGAGAAGGTGTCCTGGAGGTACCATTTGAGTTAAGACTGACATTGGTGAGAGAGAGAACACCTGGGTATTTGGAGGCAGAGCATTCTGGGTAGAGAGACAGCTTGGGCAGAGGCCCTGAGATGGGCCTGACACGTGGGGCAGCATGGAGGCCATTGGGCTGCACTGAGTCGGAGGGGCCGGGCAGCAGGACCGACGTGGAGGCAGAGACATGGAGGGGTGGTCCCACTGTCTCTGTAGGCACTCTGAGGACTTTGGCCTTTGCTCCAAGTGAGAAGGCAGGCCACCAGATGCCAAGAAAAGGGGTTCCTGATCAGACCCTTGTTGTTTTCCTAGAAAATAGTAGTATCTTTATTTTATTCAATTTAATTTTTATATTCTATTGGAGTATAGTTGATTAACAGTGCTGTGTTAGTTTCAGGTGTACAGCAAAGTGCTTCAGTTATATATATATATATATATATATATATATATATATATATATATATTCTCCCAGGGGAGGAGGAGATGATGACACAGGCAGAGAGCAGGATGTAGCCAGGTTTTAGACCAAGGAGTAAGACAAAGAAGAGTGAGGAGACCTGAAAGTACATGCAAAGGATGTCAACGTGTTGATCGATTCTGGAATTCAGGAAGAAAACGGACTGAGGGGCGTGGAGCAACAAGGGTATGAGGGCTTGAAGGAAAGAGGTTTTCCATCCACTTCCCTAAAAGAAGAGGCAACAGAGGACCCTGCCCTTTGTGGACTAGAATAAATGGAATTCCCTTCTTACCCTGCTCCCACAGCATCTACAGTGTAACCACCTACTTACTCGCCATAGTCAAAATAGCGTATGTTTCTATTTAGGCCATCCAGATGCTCCATATCCTCTGGGGTCAACTGGAATTCAAAAACCTATCAGAAATATGAGACGACCAATTCAATTTCCCAGAGGCAAGTACTGCCACCCTTACACGCCCCCCAGCATGCAGATACAGACACACACATTTATGTAGGAACTTGTGTAGTTTTTATGAACCTGGGGTTCATCCCCAGCAAAAGTCACAGAAATTTGTCCATTCAAAGAGTTGAGGTTGGTGATTCAGGTCACCCTCAGAGACTTTGGGTGACTGTGGTGATAGCCAAGGAATCTTAGAGATTTCTGAGCCCGGATCTCATCTCGGCAAACTCCTTCATTTTTTTCAGCTGAAGAAATCAAGAGATGATTTATTCAGGGCCATACTGTGGAGTGAAAACCAGGTTTGAGACTTAAACTTGACTCAAATCCTCTGTAGACTGTTCTTTCGAAACACTATGCTTCCTGCCTTGTAGGTTTGGAGGACAGGAGAGTTAAATACAACACATATACCCATAGAGAACATAGGGAGATAAGCTTTACCCAAATACACATTGGGAACCTCCCAAACAACCCATCCCAGAGGGCAGACAATGTGCTTCTGTCAGCCTCTTGCTGCCCACAATCCTACAGGAACTGGAAGTTCTCCTTGATCCTCTTCTCACTGAAGCTCTTGGCCAGAGCCACCACACCCCGCTGCAGCTGGTAGCACAGGGCTACCTGGGCTGGAGTTCGCCGGTGCTTTTCAGCAATGGCATTGAGTACCGGATCCTGCAGGATAACCAGATTTTCCTTTTTCACCCTGGGAAGGAGACAGAGATGCTCTGTTTCTGAGGTTGCACATCCATTCTACCTAGGTTAGTTTAATCAGGCTCAGTTCAGTTCAGTCGCTCAGTCGTGTCCGACTCTTTGCGACCCCATGAATCCCAGCACGCCAGGCCTCCCTGTCCATCACCAACTCCTGGAGTTCACTCAGACTCACGTCCATCGAGTCAGTGATGTCATCCAGCCCTCTCATCCTCTGTCATCCCCTTCTCCTCCTGCCCCCAATCCCTCCCAGCATCAGAGTCTTTTCCAATGAGTCAACTCTTCGCATCAGGTGGCCAAAGTACTGGAGTTTCAGCTTTAGCATCATTCCTTCCAAAGAACACCCAGGGCTGATCTCCTTCAGAATGGACTGGTTGGATCTCCTTGCAGTCCAAGGGACTCTCAAGAGTCTTCTCCAACACCACAGTTCAAAAGCATCAATTCTTCGGCGCTCAGCCTTCTTCACAGTCCAACTCTCACATCCATACATGACTACTGGAAAAACCATAGCCTTCACTAGACGAACCTTTGTTGGCAAAGTAAAGTCTCTGCTTTTGAATATGCTATCTAGGTTGGTCATAACTTTCCTTCCAAGGAGTAAGCATCTTTTAATTTCATGGCTGCAGTCACCATCTACAGTGATTTTGGAGCCTGAAAAAATAAAGTCTGACACTGTTTCCACTGTTTCCCCATCTATTTCCCATGAAGTGATGGGACCGGATGCCATGATCTTCGCTTTCTGAATGTTGAGCTTTAAGCCAACTTTTTCACTCTCCTCTTTCACTTTCAGCAAGAGGCTTTTTAGTTCCTCTTCGCTTTCTGCCATTAGGGTGGTGTCACCTGCATATCTGAGGTTATTGATATTTCTCCCAGCAATCTTGATTCCAGCTTGTGTTTCTTCCAGCCCAGCATTTCTCATGATGTAGTCTGCATATAAGTTAAACAAGCAGGGTGACAATATACAGCCTTGACATACTCCTTTTCCTATTTGGAACCAGTCTGTTGTTCCATGTCCAGTTCTAACTGTTGCTTCCTGACCTGCATATAGGTTTCTCAAGAGGCAGTTCAGGTGGTCTGGTATTCCCATCTCTTTCAGAATTCTCCACAGTTTATTGTGATCCACACAGTCAGAGGCTTTGGCATAGTCAATAAAGCAGAAATAGATGTTTTTCTGGAACTCTCTTGCTTTTTCCAAGATCCAGCAGATGTTGGCAATTTGATCTCTGGTTCCTCTGCCTTTTCTAAAACCAGCTTGAACATCTGGAAGTTCACGGTTCATGTGCTGCTGAAGCCTGGCTTGGAGAATTTTGAGCATTACTTTACTAGCATGTGAGATGAGTGCAATTGTGCGGTAGTTTGAGCATTCTTTGGCATTGCCTTTCTTTGGGATTGGAATGAAAACTGACCTTTTCCAGTCCTGTGGCCACTGCTGAGTTTTCCAAATTTGCTGGCATATTGAGTGAAGCACTTTCACAGCATCTCTTTCAGGATTTGAAATAGGTCAACTGGAATTCTATCACCTCCACTAGCTTTGTTCGTAGTGATGCTTTCTAAGGCCCACTTGACTTCACATTCCAGGATGTCTGGCTCTAGGTGAGTGATCACACCATCGTGATTATCTGGGTCGTGAAGATCTTTTTTGTAAAGTTCTTCTGTGTATTCTTGCCATCTCTTCTTTATATCTTGTGCTTCTGTTAAGTCCATACCATTTCTGTCCTTTACTGAGCCTGTCTTTGCATGAAATGTTCCCTTGGTATCTCTAATTTTCTTGAAGTGATATCTAGTCTTTCCCATTCTGTTGTTTTCCTCTATTTCTTTGCATTGACTGCTGAGGAAGGCTTTCTTATCTCTTCTTGCTATTCTTTGGAACTCTGCATTCAGATGCTTATATCTTTCCTTTTCTCCTGTGCTTTTTGCTTCTCTTCTTTTCACAGCTATTTGTAAGGCCTCCCCAGACAGCCATTTTGCTTTTTGTACATTTCTTTTCCATGAGGATGGTCTTGATCCCTGTCTCCTGTACAATGTCACAAACCTAATTCCATAGTTCATCAGGCACTATATCTATCAGATCTAGGCCCTTAAATCTATTTCTCACTTCCGCTGTATAATCATAAGGGATTTGATTTAGGTCATACCTGAATGGTCTAGTGGTTTTCCCTACTTTCTTCAATTTAAGTCTGAATTTGGCAATAAGGAGTTCATGATCTGAGCCACAGTCAGCTCCTGGTCTTGTTTTTCTTGACTGTAAAGAGCTTCTCCGTCTTTGGCTGCAAAGAATATAATCAGTCTGATTTCGGTGTTGACCATCTGGTGAAGTCCACATATAGAATCTTCTCTTGTGTTGTTGGAAGAGGGTGTTTGTTACGACCAGTGCATTTTCTTGGCAAAACTCTATTAGTCTTTGCCCTGCTTCATTCCATATTCCAAGGCCAAATTTGCCTGTTACTCCAGGTGTTTCTTGACTTTCTACTTTTGCATTCCAGTCCCCTATAATGAAAAGGACATCTTTTTTGGGTGTTAGTTCTAAAAGGTCTTGTAGGTCTTCATAGAACCGTTCAACTCCAGCTTCTTCAGCGTTACTGGGTGGGGCATAGACTTGGATTACTGTAATATTGAATGGTTTGCCTTGGAAACGAACAGAGATCATTCTGTCGTTTTTGAGATTGCATCCAAGTACTGCATTTCAGGCTCTTTTGTTGACCATGATGGCTACTCCATTTCTTCTGAGGGATTACTGTCCACAGTAGTAGATTTAATGGTCATCTGAGTTAAATTCACCCATTCCAGTCCATTTGAGTTCACTGATTCCTAGAATGTTGACATTCACTCTTGCCATCTCTTGTTTGACCACTTCCAATTTGCCTTGATTCATGGACCTGACATTCCAGGTTCCTATGCAATATTGCTCTTTACAGCATCGGACCTTGCTTCTATCACCAGTCACATCCACAGCTGTGTATTGTTTTTGCTTTCGCTCCATCCGTTCATTCTTTCTGGAGTTATTTCTCCACTGACCTCCAGTAGCATATTGGGCACCTACTGACCTGGGGAGTTCCTCTTTCAGTATCCTATCATTTTGCCTTTTCATACTGTTCATGGGGTTCTCAAGGCAAGAATATTGAAGTGGTTTGCCATTCCCTTCTCCAGTGGACCACATTCTGTCAGATTTCTCCACCATGACCCGCTCGTCTTGGGTTGCCCCATGGTTATGGCTTAGTTTCACTGAGTTGGACAAGGCTGTGGTCCTAGTGTGATTAGATTGACTAGTTTTCTGTGAGTATGGTTTCAGTGTGTTTGCCTTCTGATGCCCTCTTGCAACACCTACTATTTTACTTGGGTTTCTCTTACCTTGAGCGTGGGGTATCTCTTCACAGCTGCTCCAGCAAAGTGAAGCTGCTGCTCCTTACCTTGGACGAGGGGTATCTTCTCACCACCGCCCTTCCTGACCTTCAACTTGGGATAGCTCCTCTAGGCTCTCCTGCGCCCGCACAGCCATGGCTCCTTGGACGTGGGGTTGGTCCTCCCGGCCACCGCCCCTGGCCTAGGGCGTGGGCTCCTTGGACGTGGGGTTGCTCCTTGCGGCCGCTGCCCCTGGCCTCAGGCTTGGGGGCATGGGGTAGCTCCTCCCGGCCGCCGCCCCTGATCTCGGACGCGGGGTAATGCCTCTCGTCACAGCCCCTGACCTCGGACGAGGGATAGCTCCTCTCGGCTGTTCCTGCGCCCTCTCAGTCTGGCACTTTCGACCACTGCCCCTGACCTCGGACGCGGGGTAACTCCTCTTGGCTGCCACCGTTCGGGCATGGGGTCCTCCCAGCTTCTGCCCCTGACCTTGGACATGGGGTAGCTCCTCTAGGCCGTGTTTAGTGTGCTGGTCGCAGCCGCCAGACTAGGGGTGGTTAATTTGCTGGAATCTTCCTCATGACACTCTGGCTGTCTCAATAGCTCTTTTGCTTCTTTTGGTAAAGTCAAAGAAGAAAGACAAGAGAAAGCAAGGTAAGAAGGGAAAATCAGGTCTGTTTGTTTTTTATCATTTTTTAAACATTTTTGAGAAAGTTAGCAAAATATGGAATACGTCAAGAAGGCAAAATTGTTGTTCCAAGTAAGACCCAATGACCACCATTGAAACAAATAGTCAAGAATTTTATAAGAATCTGCTATTTCAAAAGATGCACTTGACTAACTGTCTCTGTTTTGCACTCAAGTGCTAAAAGGTACACATCTATATTCCTCTTCAAGAGACTCATATGGCTCAACTGCTAAGTGTCAGAATCATGACTTGGAAACCTTATCAGTCTTTAAAGCTGAAACTTTTGAATTGGATGAACATTTTAATTATTAATAATAATTTGTGCTTCCTATGTGGCATTAGTGGTAAAGAATCCACCTGCCAATGCAGGAGACATAAGAGATGCAAATTTGATCCTTGGGTCAGCAAGATCCCCTGGAGGAGGAAATAGCAACCCACTCCAGTATTTTTGCCTGGAGAATCCCAGAGACAGATGAACCTTCTGGGCTATAGTCCATAGAGTTGCAAAGAATCAAACACGACTGAAGTGACTTAGCACTCATGCAATAATTACTTTTTATTCAATAATACTTTATTGAGTCCTCAAAATGTATGCTAGGGAAAGGGTTTGCAAAGATGGATCATTCCTGCTAACTATCCTTAATTTCCCCCAGACAGTTGAGAGATGGCTCCAGAAGACACAGCATCTAGGATCAGAATACCTTTATAGAGATCATTACCATTTCTTCCTTAAGTCAGACCCCAAGGGAGCGTAGGCAACGAGGAGAATGTCATTGGACTTGCAGAACTCTAGCAGTTTGCTCTGGTTGAGGTAAGGGTGACATTCCACCCATAAATTGCCAAGCAGAAGTACTGGAATGTGGGGTCAGCAGGATCACCATCCCCAAATATACAAGGAACACACAGAGCTATATTCACAGTGTTGGAATTATTTAGAAATACCAGCAACAAGGGCCAGCACATGACCGTCATCTACAGCTGTGACCACGGTGCACAAGACCCAACAGTTTTCCTGCTTAAAAATGTCTTGTGCTTTATCTATTCATCCCTCATTCCCTCCCCAAGAAAGAACTCTTCACAGCCGATTTTCTTTCCTTTCTCAAATCAGTGATCTCCAAAGTGAAGGTAAATCTCCCAAAGGACAAAAAATAAACATTTTTAGACTTCTGTTTTTATTTTTATCTACAAGGAAGAAAACACTAAGCCTTACTAATATCTAGTATATGGATTGCCTTTAGACGTGAGATGTCTAAAAGGAGATGAGATCATGTAGAAATATAGGCCCTCTGCCAGGAAGAAGTGCTGCCAGTTATTAATATTTTTACACTCATGGTTTCCTTCCCTATTCTCCAAGATAAGGAAGTGTATGTGTTGCTCATTAATGTGAGCTTATCTTAACAAACAGACTTTTTAACTTTTACTTTTTTATGGGAGTAAAAGCTACATTACATACTTTTACCATTTCACCCATTTTTAAGTATACGGTTCAAAGGCATCAAGCACGTTCATGTCATTTGGGAGTGATTTCATACCATGTACCCACTACTATATTTAAAATGGATGACCAAAAAGGAATTCCTCTGTGGCATAGGGAACTCTGTTCAACACTATGTAACAACTTAATTGGGGAAAACACCAGCAAGGACTGATGCTGAAGCTGAAGCTCCAATACTTTGGCCACCTGATGCGAAGAACTGACTCATTGGAAAAGACCTTGATGCTGGGAAAGATTGAGAGCAGGAGGAAAAGGGGGTGACAGAGGATGAGATGGTTGGATGGTATCATGGACTCAATGAGCATGAGTTTCAGGAAACTCCAGGAAATAGCGAAGGACAAGGAAGTCAGATGTGCTGCAGTCCCTGGGGTCACAAAGAGTCAGATATGATGGAGCCACTGAACAACAACAACAATTGGTAAAAGAATCTGAAATGGACTAGATACATATGTGTGTGTAACTGAATCACTTTGCTGTACACCTGAAACAAACACAGCATTGTTCATTGACTGTTCTTCAAGATAAAATAAAAACTTCAAAAAAGAATCCCAGTGGTTATCTCATGACAAAGAACTCAAAAGAGCCATTAAAAGATGAATTACCCATTCTCTCTGATGCATGAGTGTTCCAATATTTCTGACCTTTTATGCGAAAGGTCAATCATTTGCTAGCTCTGAATTACTAGGGCCGACTACCATAACACTTAGTAGATTATACTTCAACCTGACTCCTGGATGTTTCTTGCAAAATGACATGGGAACAAAGACAAATAAAAGAAATAAAAATAAATGGATACAATCTTTAGCAATATCTTCTGTAACTTAAAATACATTCTGTTCTCTTGGAGCAGCTGATGTCCTAAGGTCAGTGGAAAAGAGGGAAGTGCCATTTGGTGACTTTGTTGAAATGAATAAAGAATAAGCTGGTGAGGAGGGAGAAGAGATTGGGGGCAGACTGATGAGGGGATTACCTGGTTGCAGACGGGCTTGTACTTGAGCCCCGGCTTGTTCAAGATCTTCTCCAGCTGCTTGTGGTTAAAGTTGGACACCCCAATGGACTTGGTCAGCCCTGCATCCTTACACTTCTCCAAGGCCTGGGGTGGGAGAGGTGGTGAGGGGTAACTGGCTAGAGAAACATACTAAATGGTAGCATGAGTGTCTCTGGGTGAGGGAGAATACAAGATGCAGATTGCAATAAATAAGACAGGAGTTGGCCAATAGGAGGAGGATGAGAAATAGGAGAATGAGAACTATTTTTAAAAATAGTTTTTTAATTGGCTAAGAAGATAGAAAAAGAAAAGGATGAAAGCAGCCCAGGCGGGTTAAGAGAACCAGTATGACCTTTAGCTGATCACCTAGAAAAATCTGGTAAAACACTAGCAGAACAAGTGCTAGGAGAAAGGAACTTGAGCTAGGCATAGCCTGGGAAACAGGAAGCTGCCATGCTCGCCTCCCAGACCACTGGCTTCCTATTTTCTCTTTGACCTCCTATCCTATGATTGACATCAAACTCATTGGGCTCCAGCCCTGCCTGTTCCTTGATGTTTTTTAAATATGGTGAGCTTTCTCCTGGCCTTCCCAGGTGGTGTTAGTAGTAAAGTAAAGTAGTAAACCTGCCAATGCAAGACATGCAAGAGAACTGGGTTCGATCCCTGGGTTAGGAAGATCCCCTGGAGGAGGGCATGGTAACCCACTCCAGGATTCTTGCCTGGAGAATCCCATGGACAGAGGAGCCTGATGGGCTACAGTCCATAGGGTCATGGAGTCAGATATGACTGAAGCAACTTAGCATGCACACACAGACTTTCTCCTACCTTAAAATCTTTGCCTTGATTTTCCTTATGCCTACATCAGTCTTCCTCCAGATGCTCGCTTAATAAATTTCATCTCCTGAAAGTCTTTGGTCAAATTCCACCTTCTCAAAGAGGACTGCAATGTCCCTTCTGTTTTTCTTTTTCTAAACAAATTATTCAATTTATTTATTTGGCTGTGCCAGTTCTTAGTTGTAGCATGTGGGATCTTTGGCAATGGCATGCAAACTCTTGGCTTCCCTGGTGGCTCAGATCATAAAGAATATACCTGCAATGCAGAAGACCCAGGTTCGATTCCTGGGTCAGGAAGATTCACCTGGAGAAAGGAATGGCAACCTACTCGAGTATTCTTGGGGCTTCCCTACTGGCTAAGATGGTAACAAATCTGCCCGAAATGTGGGAGACCCAGGTTTGATCCCTGGATTGGATAAATCCCCTGGAGAAGGGAATGGCTATCCATTCTAGTGTTCTTGCCTAGAGAATTCCATGGACAGAGGAGCCTGGAGGGCTGTAGTCCATGGAGTTGCAAGGAGTCAGACATGACTGAGAAACTAATACTTCCTGTGAACTCTTAATTGGAGCATGTGGGATCTAGTTCCCTGACCAGATTGAACCTAGGGCCCCTGCACTGGGAGCACTGTGCCATGTCCATTCTGTTTTTAATTGTCTATCTGTGCCCCCAAACCATCCTGGCATTCTCAGTTCCCTGAATCAGCTTCACTTTACTATATCACTGCATCCATCCCCTGCCCAGTAGAACCTACCTCAGTATGGGGCCAGAGATCTTAGTTTTGTTCACAGGTATAGCCTGAGTACATGGAAGTACCCAGGGCTAAGTACATCACAGGCACTCAGTAACTACTCACTGAATCTACACCGATGGAATGTGAAACTGAGGTGCAGGGACATTCATGGCCTCGTCCATGTGTACACAAGAGGCAGAATTGGACCCTGTCCGCCTCTCCCCACTTCCTTGTGAGTCTTCTCTCTCTCAGTGTGCAAAGACATGGCCTCTTTGGAGCTGCACTCACCTCCCACATGATACAGAGATCCACTGTGTCAAAAGTGATGTTTCCATGGATGTCCTCTGGGATTGGGTCCTCTCCAGGCTGGAACACAGGAAAGAAGAGGAGGTTATATCAGGCTGTGTCTGGCTTCACCCAAGCTGTTTGGAGCCTTTAGACCTTGAGACCAATGAAACAATCAAGGCTTGTTCTTGAAAGGAAGAGGGAAATGTAGTACATTGAAAAAGTACACTTCTAGAAATGTTTTTAACTCCTGAAGATTTAATAAATATTGCTTGTGTAAGGACAACTTGAGATACCCAAGACCCCATCATAGTGAGAGCCCAGTGTGGTGCCATGGCCAAATGGGCTCCTTGGTCCTGATCCTTGTGGGATAAGACTCTTCCGCCCCTGCTCTCCACCTAGAGGTGGTCGTATGAGAAAGGGACTTGTGAGCATCTCAGGCCTGAATCTCATCCTCATTACATGTTCTGTGCCTTCCCTGGTTTCCACATCAAGATTTTCCCCAGACACCAGTGGGCACGAGGTCGAAATTCAAGAGCACAGGGCCTAGAAAATTTAGACATTTGTCCACAAGATCAAGGCAAAGACATTGAAACCAGTAAACCCATCCAACACTTTGGGCACCAGATGCAAAAAGCCAATTCATTGGAAAAGACCCTGATGCTGGGAAAGATTGAGGGCAAGAGGAGAAGGGGACGACGGAGGATGAGATAGTTGGATGACATCACTGACTCAGTGGACATGAGCTTGAGCAAACTCCAGGAGATAGTGAAGGACAGGGAAGCCTGGCATGCTGCTGTCCATGGGGTCGCAAAGAGTTGGACATGACTCAGCAACTGAACAACAACTAACCCTTCAGTTTGAGACTGGAATAATGAGCTGGAATGGGGACAGGTGCAGAAAAAAGAAAAAACAAAGAGAATGTCAAAATATTATGTATGATTCGGCCCACTTTCATAAACTATGTCCTCTTTTTATTTCACTCCTAATGAGATTAATAACCAAAGTAAAATAACTCTTACTAACCTTCAGAGCTGTTGGGGAATGAATAAGATAAAGATCCACGTAGCTCAGTTGAAGTTTTCTCAGCGAGCTTTCCAGGCAGGTTTGGACCAATTCTGGATGGAAAAAAGTGTTCCACAGCTGCAGTGGCAGAAAGAGAAGTGGGGTGGGATCATTTAAGAATATTCAGGAGAAATGAATATAATGGTGAATAAACAGCAACAACCAGAAACCCACTTGTGATTGTTGGGGAGTGATAAGTCATCCTGTGAATCTCGGGATTCTTTATCATCATAGTTTATTTTCACACTGAAGTAAGACACCAGCGTAGGAAGTTAAAATATGGTCTTACACAGGTGTTCTCAAAACTGGAAACATAAAATAATTATTTGGTTTGTTTGTGCAAATTATAGCCCTGAGTTCTCTCTCAAACATCATAAAATCATAATGTTTGGAGACTGGGATGGGAAATTGCATTAAAAAAAAATTTTTTTTTTAAGTTCATTTATTCTTGAGATATCAACATAGAATTGTATGCTTGGGGCTTCCCTGGTGGGTCAGAGGGTAAAGCGTCTGCCTGCAGTGCGGGAGGCCAGGTATCAATCCCTGAGTCAGGAAGATACCCTGAAGAAGGAAATGGCAACCCACTCCAATACCCTTGCCTGGAAAATCCCATGGATGGAGAAAACTGGAAGGCTACAGTCCATGGGGTCACAAAACGTCAGACACGACTGAGCAACCTTACTTTCACTTTCACTGTATGCTTAGGTGTACAGCATAATAATATGGCAGAAACCAACATAATATTGTAAAGCACACCAAATCTTTATCTGTGGCAAGTGAACTCTTAGTTGTGGCATGTGGGATCTAGTTCCCCCACCAGGGATCAAACCCAGAACCCCCTGCATTGGTAGTGCAGAGTCTTAGCAACTGGACCACCAGGGAAGTCCAAGGAAACTGCATTTTAAACAAGGACATCAAATGATTGTGATCTCGGCTGTATTCAATGATTAGATTTGCCAAAGAAAGTTAGGTCTCTTAGGAATTTGGGGGTAGAGGGTGTTATAGTCACTTCATTTTAAGTGTAATAATCTAAGGAAAATCTATCAAAATTGCTAAGGATAAAGAAACAAAAGGATCCCATGAAAAGAGGATGGAAGATGAGAGTTAAGAGGGTTAGTGATGTAGGGATACCTCTGGAGCTGGAAGGAAAGAATATCCATTCATAGACCAGGATGGGTTCACTACCACTAACACCATCTCCCTCCTCTTGGGCTGCATTACCTCCAATTCAAATGCTTTTTTTTCTAGTAGTCAGTTCAAGGAACATGATGGGAAAAATTCCTCTCAGGTTCCCTTTCCAATCCGATTCAAATATTAAGCTCTTTTGTTTTAGATATGGCATCAATGGATATAAATTATATGAGTGAAAATGGTTGAGAATTTAAAAAAATACATTAGAAATGCTTTTATAAACATGAATGTTACCCTCATATGAGTTCCATGGTATTATTTTTCCTATCTTATAGGAAAGAGAAACAAATGTTTATTGACAATGCTATATCCGTTCCATAGTACAGGAGTTGTACGACTGAGCGACTGATCTGATCTGATCTGATCTGATATCCATTCAGTTCAGTCACTCAGTTGTGTCCGACTCTTTGCGACCCCATGAATCACAGCATGCCAGGCCTCCCTGTCCGTCACCAACTCCTGGAGTTCACTCAGACTCACGTCCATCGAGTCAGTGATGCTATCCAGCCATCTCATCCTCTGTTGTCCCCTTCTGCTCCTGCCCCCAATCCCTCCCAGCATCAAAGTCTTTTCCAATGAGTCAACTCATCGCATGAGGTGGCCAAAGTACTAGGCCGAGATAAAAAGACTAAGATTTAAAGAGGTCCAAAGACTTTTTTTTTTGGTTAAGAAATTTCATAAAGTCAAATATATGGGATATTAAAAAGCTAAAATTTGATTGTAGTTTCCATAACCCAACTTTTCTGATAAATTGCTCTCTTTCACACTACAGCTAAAAAAGATATACATCAAAATATGAGTATAATAGAGTTGGAAAAGATAAATCCACTTTGAGTTTTAAACCTTATGACAATAATAGCAGCTAGTATTATAAGCATTTAAAATGCATTAAATATTTTTAAAGCTTTACATGTGTTTTTGACATATTAATAATACTCAAAAAATCCTGTAAGGTAAATATTATTTTATTTATTTTACAGCTTGGGAAACTAAGGGACAGAATTTAAGTAGTTTGTCCAAGGTAAGTAAGTGACCGAACTTGGATTCAAAGACAGGAAATCTGACCACAGAATTCACATTGCTATCCATCTGTTCCAAATCAGCCTTCTCATAGTTCAAGGTCTGAGAGTGAACAGGAATTAAACCAGTGAGAAGAGGAATTTGCCAGGAAAATGATTCCTCAAAGAGTGAGCTTCCCACAGATACACAAGTAGCTGCACACAGCACCTTTGTAGTGTAGAATAAATCACCCCTCTTCACGGTACCATCTGCAAGCTTCATCTGGATGGCCCTCCCAATTTCTTCTTCATTTTGGTAAATATATGCTGAGTTAATATGGCAGTAGCCAACATCAGTTGCTCTCATGACAGCTTTTTCTACCTCACTCTTAACAACCTAGGAAAGCATAACAAGATAAAGATCTACTTAAATCAGGAACAGAGGACCAATTCCACAAGCAGAACTGTTCAATAGAAGCCGTCACCCTAAAGAGTTAAGAGCTAGTGGGGACACAGCATCATGTTGACCTTTATTTCATGGTAAATATTTAACAACTGAGTCTGAAGAAGAGGAGTCCTGATTTATAGCTTTAGCCAATTTCCATGGTGGAAGTACTCCCACCATGGCTCATTTCACGCAACCAATGTTGGGAAAAGATACTTATGATAGAAACTTTGAGTTCATGAACTGGTCTCAGAACATCATATCATTAACCCTCTATTTCTGGACTTCCACTATCTACATGATGTATAGATTTACATAATATATAGAGTTACCTTTCTAAATTAATTCTCTTTGTAAGAGATCATTAACTGGTTTCAACCCAGATATCCAGTGCAAAAAATTATCAGTGCAATGAGGACATAATTTCAGATGGAATAAATTAGTGATTTACCTAAGTAAACTTGGAGAAACACTTCAAACAACATTTGAGGAAGAACTAAAAATGTAAAAAAGAAAACACAAAAAACCAAAAAGCACTTTTTTTCACCTTAAAAATTTCTTATTATTAATTTCTTTTTTGGCTACTAAGTTCATCCTTAGCTAACATTTTCTTCTTCAAAACTGTTATTCTTCTTAGCTGTCTACTCGTTTGCTGGTCCACCAGGCTGGTCTTCCAAAATTATCTATAATTTTCACCTCTCCATTACCCCTGTTACTTCACTCAGTAGTAAAATGTCTCTTGGGTGTATATATATATATAACTTGCAACTCCTGATGAGTTAACTAGTCCCATGAAGATGAACTGATTGTTCACAGATGAAAAAGCCAAGTCAAAATAAAGCAATAGTTCCTGCCAGTGTCCTTGCATCAGACTTCAACATCATACACCAAATGACTCTCCTGCTGGGGCATCAAACGTGAAGTTCAGTCTTCCAAACAGAGAGAGAATTTTCAAGTGCCACATGCTTCTTCCCACAGCTCAGTATTCATAGCCTGACCTCTAAGGGACTATCTCCACCTCAGACCACAAAAATTCCCTCTGAGATGAAAGATTAATCTCTTTCTATAGGTCCTTTTATCCCCAAGATTTCTCTGGATGCTCTATGATTAGAGGTACATGGGAGGGGACAACTTGGATGTTAGAAATTTCAGAGAAAATGCATGACAAGCAAATTTGCATCAAGGTCTCTGATACATGATAAATAGGCTTCCCTCGTAGTTCAGTCCATAAAGAATCCACCTGCAATGCAAGAGACCTGGGTTCTATTCCTGGATTGGAAACATCCTGTGAAGAAGGAAATGACAACCCACTCCAGTATTCCTGCCTGGGAAACCCATGAACAGAGGAGCCTGGCACGTAACAAGTCCATGGGTTTGCAAGAGTTAGACACGACTAAGTGACTAAACCACCAATCAGGACAGCTGGATTTCATTGATTCTGAAAGTGTTAGGCACTCAATCATATCTGACTCTTTGCAACTCCATGAACTATAGCCCACCAGGCTCCTCTGTCCATGGAATTCTCTAGTCAAGAATACTGGAGTGGGTTGCCATTTCCTTCTCCAGGGGATCTTCCCTATCCTGGGATCGAACCGGTGTCTCCTACATTGCAGGCAGACTCTTTATTTTCTGGGACACCAGGGAAGCCATTGACTCTAATCTGTTGTGAAATGGCACCCCTGAAAATTCGAAAAGCACTGACTTAATGCACCAAATAACCTACCCTGGAGAGAAGCATAATATAAATTAAGAAAGGGTGGCCCCTCTGGATTTCCCAAATTTACTCAGTGACTGGTTCTGATCAGGACCCGAGTCTGCTACTCCTCCATCTCTAACACCATTCTGATTACCTGAGGAGCAGAGGTGCCCAGTCCCTACCAAGGCATGAAGCATCCATCATTCATCTTTAAAGAAAAAAGTTTCACTTGATTCATCTTCTCTCACTTTTCTGGCTAGACAAACTGTGATTTTCCTCTTTATTAAGAGAAATCTGCAAAGGGAAGAAAATAGTACAAGTTTTTTGAAACACAGAAGTAGGATTGCAGTCCATCCTAAAGGAAATCAATCCTGAATATTCATTGGAAGGACTAATGCTGAAGCTGAAGCTGAAGCCACCTGATGCGAAGAACTGACTCATTGGAAAAGACCTTGAGGCTGGAAAAGACTGACAGTAAGAGGAGAAGGGGGTGACTGAGGATGAGATGGTTGGATCTCAATGGACATGAGTTTGAGCAACCCCAGGAGATAACGAAAGATAGGGAAGCCTGGCATGCTGCAGTCCATGGCGTTGCAAAGAGTTGGACACAACTTAGCAACCGAACAGCAAGGATTGCTGAATATGGCAAATCTATATTCAATTTTTTGAGGAGCATTCATACTATTTTTCATAGTAGCTGCATTATTTGCATTCCTATTAACAGTGTACAAGGCTTCTGATTTCTCCACCTTCTCTCCAACACTTATTGTGTCTATCAGTCTTTTTAAATAATAGCCATTCTGACAAGTATGACAGTATCTTATAGTTTTGATTTGGATTTTCCTGATGAATAATGATGCTGACCATGTTTTTAATACCTATTTGCCATTTGTTTGTCTTCTTTGGATAAATGGCTTCATCAAAAATGTAATTTTGATTAGCCAGGTCGAAATTATCTGGTCAGCACCACTGAGGTCAGCCCACTCCATTTCCTGCAGGAATAAGAAACAATTTACATGCTAAAACCCTTGTTGGCTGATCTTTCAAAGTATTGTTTTACTTTAAAATCTGGTAAGATGGTAATAAAGTTAATTTTTTAAAAAACCACTAATTTTTGTGTTGCAAAGTACTAACATCATCTCATTAAAATTAGATAATACAAGGATGTTAGTTCAAACTTGACTAAAGTAAAAACATCTTGGAGGATGCAAATATATCCACAAACACAAGAGATTCTAGCAAAAAAAGAAGTTTACTGGAATATACTAGAGACTTTTGTCATTGATCAGATAGGAGATAAATACTCCATATATATATATATATATATATATATATATATATATATATATATACAGTTGACCCTCCAACAATGCAGGGATTAGGGGTGCTAACCCAAGCACAGTTGAAAACCCACATTTAACTTTCAAGTCTCCTCTTCAGTTCTGCCTCTGTAGCTCCAACCAACCTGGGCTTACCAGTGTGGTACATATTTACTGGGGGGAAAAAAAAAAAGCCACTTGCCCCACGTGTTTCAAAACTGTGTTGTTCAAGTTCAGTTCAGTTCAGTCACTCAGTCGTGTCCAACTCTTTCTGAACCCATGGACTACAGCATGCCAGGCTTCCCTGTGCATCACCAACTCCTGGAGTTTACTCAAACTCATGTCCATTGAGTTGGTGATACCATCCAAACATCTCATCCTCTGTTGTCCCCTTCTTCTCCCACCTTCAATCTTTCCCAGCATCAGGGTCTTTTCAAATGAGTCAGTTCTTTGCATCAGGTGGCCAAAGTATTGGAGTTTCAGCTTTAGCATCGTTCCTTACAATGAATATTCAAGACTGATTTCCTTTAGGATGGACTGGTTGGACCTCCTTGCAGTCCAAGGGACTCTCAGGAGTCTTCAACACCACAGTTCAAAGGCATCAATTCTTCAGTCCTCAGCTTTTTTTATAGTCCAACTCTCATGTCCATACATGACTACTGGAAAAACCATAACCTTGACTAGACAGACCTTTGTTGGCAAAGTAATGTCTCTGCCTTTTAATATGCTGTCTAGGTTGGTCATAACTTTTCTTCTAAGGAGCAAGTGTCTTTTAATTTCATGGCTGCAGTCACCATCTGCAGTGACTTTGGAGGCCCCCCCCCCCCCCATATAAAGTCTGTCACTGTTTCCCCATCTATTTGCCATGAAGTGGTGGGACTAGATGCCATAATCTTAGTTTTCTGAATGTTGAGCTTTAAGCCAACTTTTTCACTCTCCTCTTTCACTTTCATCAAGAGGCTCTTTAGTTTTTCTTCTCTTTCTGTCGTAAGGGTGGTATCATCTTCGTATCTGAGATTGTTGATATGTCCCCCAGAAATCTTGATCCCAGCTTGTGTTCATCCAGCCCAGTGTTTCTCATGATGTGCTCTACGTATAAGTTAAATAAGCAGGGTGACAATATACAGCCTTGACATACTCCTTTCCCTATTTGGAACTAGTCTGTTGTTCCATGTCCAGTTCTAACTTTGCTTCTTGACCTGCTTACAGATTTCTCAAGAGGCAGGTCAGGTGGTCTAGTATTCCCATCTCTTTAAGAATTTTCCATAGTTCGTTGTGATCCACACAGTCAAAGGCTTTGGCATAGTCAATAAAGCAGAAATAGATGTTTTTCTGGAACTCTCTTGCTTTTTCAATGATCCAACGGATGTTGGCAATTTGATCTCTGGTTCTTCTGCCTTTTCTAAATCCAACTTGAACATCTGGACGTTTATGGTTCATGTACTGCTGAAGCCTGGCTTGGAGAATTTTGAGCATTACTTTGCTAGCATGTGAGATGAGTGCAATTATACGGTAGGGTGAACATTCTTTGGCATTGCCTTTCTTTGGGATTGGAATGAAAACTGAGCTTTTCCAGTCCTGTGGCCACTTTGCTGTTTTCCAAACAACAAAATTTGAGTTTTCCAAATTTGCTGGCATATTGAGTGCAGCACATTCACAGCATCATCTTCTAGGATTTGAAATAGCTCAACTGGAAGTCCATCACCTCCACTAGCTTTGTTCTTAATGATGCTTCCTAAGGCCCACTTGACTTCACATTCCAGGATGTCTGGCTCTAGGTGAGTGATCACACCATAATGGGTATCTGGATCATGAAGATCTTTTTTGTATAGTTCTTCTGCATATTCTTGCCACCTCCTCTTCTTAATATCTCCTTTTTCTGTTAGGTCTATACCATTTCTGTCCTTTATTGAGCTCCTCTTTGCATGAAATGTTCCCTTGGTATCTCTAATTTTCTTGAAGAGATCAGTGGATCACCTGAAACTAACACATTTTACATCAACTATACCCCAATTCCATGAATAGAGGTGCCTTGTGAGCTAGAGTTTGTGGGGTCAAAAAGAGTCAGACATGACTGAGCGACTAAAGAGAAGATACCCCAATAAATTTTTTTAAAAAGACTGAAAGTTATGCACACTATAGTCCACAGGTGAATTATTGGAGATAGTTTCACACTGAGAAAGGGAGAATCCATGACATGAGAGAATATTACTTTCTTCATGTCAAGATGTTGGTATTTACCTCTAAGTGAATATCTAGGATATATTCAAACTTGAACATGAAAAAGTTTGGTAAGGTAGAACCAAATCTTTTACCTTTTGGGGAAATAAAAGCTAAGACAGTTGCCCAGTGGACACTGGGAAGGCATTTATGTGCCCAGCTGCCCTTGACTTTTGTGTGCAAACTTACACGCGGGTGCTGATTGGCAGTACACTGTTTTTAAGACTCTCTTCTAAGTACAATTAAAGTCATACAGCAAACAATGTATAACAATCAAAGAGGAAATAGTCAAGCACAGTTTTAAATATTTGAGAGAGTAAATAAAAACATCTATGGTGTTGCACATGGCAAAACCAGCCCTTCTCAGACTGTGAGAACTGCCATGAACCTGTCTTTCAGGAACAGGCCTGAGTCTGATCTGGAAAAGGAGAATTTATCCAGACACTATATTTTACTCGAGAGTACTGACTATTCTAATATGGATACAATCAGGCTATCATTTCCAGAGTTAAAACTATGGATACTGGGCTTCCCTAGTGGCTCAGTGGTAAATAATCTGCCTGCCAATGCAGGAGACATGAATTCAATCCCCGATCTGGGAAGATTCCACATGCCATGGAGCAACAAAGCCTGAGGACCACAACTACTGAGCCTGTGCTTCAGTGCCCGGGAGCCACAACTACTAAAGACCACATGTCCTAAAGCCCATGCTCTGCAGCAAGAGAAGTCGCCACAATGAGAAGCCCAGGCGCCACGACTAGAGAGCGGCCCCCACCTGATGCAACTAGAGAAAAGTCCTAGCAGCAAAGAAGACACAGCACAGACAAAACTTAAAAAAAAAAAGGAAAGGAAACCTACAGATATCATGCTATGAATAAAGCGAATAAACAATGAGGAAAACGTTGCTTCATTGGTTAACTTTTCACCCCCGACTACTAAGAGGAGCAAGTCCTCTGAAAAGCCTTCACACATTGTTTTTTCTCTCTTTCCTCTGCATTTTCAACAATGTGCTGTGTGTGGTAGGTGGGGATATAGGGCTACTGGATTCACCAAGACTGGGAAAATAAATGGAAGAATCAGTGACTTGACCCTCATTATATTTGCAAAAAGACTTTCTCCGAAACACATTTTGAAAGCACTTTCAAAAGTCAATGGCAAAGAAAGAATTTTAAAGGCTGCCAGGGAACAACGGATGACCCCTTCCAAGGACCCTCCATTAGACTATCAGCAGATTTCTCAACAGAAACTTAATAGGCATGGAGGAGGGGAGAAGGATGGAAATATCATTTTCAAGATACTGAAAGATAAAAGAGGTCAGCCAAGAATACCCTACCCAGCAAAATTATCATTCAGATATAAAGGCAAAATAAGGATTTTTCTCAAACAAACAAAAGTTGAGGAAGTTCATCAAGTTTCATTAACTTTTCCTGCATTACATAAAATGTCAAAAGGACCTCCTCTACTGGAAACAAAAGGCAAAACTTGGAGTAGATAATGACAGACATAATCAGGAAGTTGAAGACTTATATCAAAATAGGTTTTTGAAAAAAACACTTTACTATAGAGACTTCCCTGGGAGTCCACTGGTTAAGACTCCAATGTAGGAGGTGCTGGTTTGATCCCTGGTCCAGAAACTAAGATCTCACATGCTGCCATGGGGTGCAGCCAAATAAATAAATAAAAATACTTTATTATAGCATAAATATTGAAAGGAGAAGTATTAGATTTCCTCATTTGCATCCATTATTTTTAATTTGAGAAACAACCCTGTGACTGCTTGTCATGGGGTTTGATGGTAACTCTTGTGGTTCCAGATCTTAGGTTAAGCTTCAGGATATTCAGTCTGAATGCCAGGTTTTGTAACATCAATTCCAAACAGGCCAATATTACTATGACCTTTTGCTGGGAGAATCTTAGCTGAATTTTTGAATGAATCCCATGGTTTTTCAAATGCATAGTGTTTGGCACTGCAATTTCCATGGGTAAGGACCCATGGGTTGCCAACAAGGGTTGGCAAAGACTATTTTTGGTGACTTTGATTCCAAAGAATAAAATATAGAAATTATTATCGAACTAGTAATTTTGCCCCAGCTGGCTGAGTTCTACAACTACAGTGCTCTTCTTTCAGTCTGCCTCGGGCATGGGTGACGTTCAGCGGCTGTACCATCTTAGACGTTATCTCTGAACCTTGCTATAGTCCAGTGAATATCTGTTCTTTATCTTTGTGGTACTATAGGTCAGCATGGATTGAAGTAGTTACTTTGCTGTGTGAGTTATGAAAGAATCTGGCACCTCCAACTGCTGTGTAGGCAAAAAATGACTAGATGAAGAAAATGAAAGTTGCTCAATCATGTCCAACTCTTTGTGACCCCACGGACTGTATAGTCCATGGAATTCTCCAGGCCAGAATTCTGGAGTGGGTAGCCTTTCCTTTCACCAGGGGATCTTCCCAAGCCAGGGATCAAACCCCGATCTCCCACACTCCAGGTGGATTCTTTACCAGCTGAGCCACAAGGGAAGCCCAAGAATACTGGAGTGGGTAGCCGATCCCTTCTATTCTAGATGAGGAGAACTGCGCTGAATTTGTAGAGGTAGGCAAGTCAGTTTACAGACATGGAAGGTCCTTTGAAGTCAAATTCCACTCTCCTTAGGAGGGAAATACCCCTTTGAAAACTAGTTTATTCAAAACTATTCCACACAGTTTCATGTGGATCACCTGGAAGTCTGCTAACCTGTTTTGCTAAGACATAGGTGATGATCACAAAATAGCCTATTTGCCATTCTAGCTCACCTTCATAGACCTGAAAACTATTAGAAACACTGACAATTTGAGTATCAAATTCTTTAACAGTGGTGTCAGGAGATAATCACAAAATCTGACTCTTAGCAGATCCTCAAAAAAGTTCTTTAAAAAGTTAAAAGAAATAAACTGTTAGAGGGTTCAGCAGAGTGGTATAGCAGAGGTGTGCTGGGCCCATAACGCAGAAGGTGATGGATCAAAAGTGCGCTCTGCTCTCTGTTTAGGGCTTCCCTGGTAGCTCAGACAGTAAAAAATCTGTCTGCAATGCAGGAGACCTGGGTTTGATCCCTAGGTCAGAAAATTCCCTGGAGAAGGGAATGGCAACCCACTCCAGTATCCTTACCTGGAGAATCCCATGGACAGAGGAGTCGGGAGGGCAACAGTTCGTGGGGTGGCAAAGAGTTGGACCCCTGAGCAACTAACACTTTCACTTTCAAACTCTTCGAAGGAATAAAAATTGGACCCTACATTGTTTATCTTAACACTAGACTCTTTTTAGAGTAGTTGTTGGATTGACAGGGAAATCCCTCCTCTCCTCCCCGCCACACTTTGCTCTGTTATTAGCATTTTGCATTGCTGTGCAACATTTGTTAAAACTGATGAGCTAATATTGATACTTTACTATTAAGCAAGGGCCATAGAGTGCAAAACAATTCAAACTTTTAGTTGTACAGCAGCTCTATGCATACTAAAAAATGCATATTGACATAAGAATCCACCATTACTGTATACATAATATAGAATAGTTTCACCACCCTGAACATTCAGTGTGCTCCAGTATCCATCTTTTCCTTTCTTTCCTCTTCTAAATCCCTGGCAACATTGATCTTTTACTATCTTTATATTTTGCTTTTTCTAGAGTGTCATACAGTCGAAATCATATATATAGTATGTAGCTTTTTAAGTTTGCTTTTTTTCACATAGAAATATGCATTTAATTTTGCTCTGTGGCTTTCCATATCCTGATAGTTTATTTCTTATCACTGAATAAGATTCCACTGATGGATAAAATTATGTCTCTGTATCCAATGAATATCTATATTTATCACTTGGGTGGCTCATTGGTAAAGAATTCGCCTGCCAAGCAGGACTCAGGTTCAGTCCCTGGGTCAGGAAGATTCCCTAGAGAAAGAAGTGGCAATCCACCAAGTATTCTTACCTGGGAAATCCTGTGGACAGGGGAGCCTGGTGGGCTACAGTCAAGGAGTCGCAAAGAGTTGGACACAACTTAGTGACTAAACGGCAATTATTAAAACTAGCATAACCATTCATGTGCAAGATTTTGTGTGGACGTAAGTTTTCAGCTTATTTGTGTAAATATCCAAAAGCACAATCGCTGGATCTCTTACTAAGAGGATGTTTAGTTTTGTAAGAAACCCCAAACTATTGACCAAAAAGAACAGTACCATTTTGCATTCCTAGGACTCATGAAGGAGAGATTTTATTGCAGCATTAAATGTTGTCACTGCTTTGAGTCTAGCCATTCTAATAGGTATGTAGGAGAACCTAATAGTTTGTTGTTTTTTTTTTTTTAGTTTGCAAGTCCAAATGACAAATGACATTGAATATTTTTCATTTGCATATTTTCCAGCTGAGTATCTTCTTTGGTAAAGTGTCCATGAATATTTCTTTCTATATTTCCAGAGGATAAAAGTGAGACTCAAAAATTAAGGACCAGTCCCTGGTCATACAACTGCACACTCTAAAGTCACAATGCACAGAAAACTTTCTGGCTTCCAGTATAGAGACTTGTCCACTAGCCCCTCTTAAGTCCAAGCACTGAAGTTATATTTCCATTAAAATACAGTAACAAGGATCAAGAACTGAGACCTTGCCCTGTAAGATTGCAGCTTATTCCTACAAATGGTAATATATTTTCTACTCAAGATAAGTTTCCAAGCAGTAACAAGAGTATAAGGCAAAACCCGGGTGCAGTGTTTCTCATCCAGCACTCAGCTGTGAAGGAAAGCTACAGGGCTGAAAATAGCCTGGAGTTAAAACTACCTCTAGGTCCTCCCCACCATTCTATGCAAAACAAAGAACTCTCTCACCTGAAGGGGAAAAAAAAGGACATTAAGGTTGATTGTGCCCAGATCCCAGCCCGTCTAGCCTCTGGCCAATCTCCAGAATTCCTTGCCCAGTCATTTAAGAGATAACTACTCCGGAAAAAAAAAAAAAAAAAAAGAGAGATAACTACTCCGAACAACCTTGGAGAAGAACATTAGCAAAAGTACTGGAGTGGGGTGCCATTGCCTTCTCCTGGAGAAGAACAGGCCCCCTTAAGACAGTAGCTTTCCACATATATGCCTATATATACTTACTCTTTTCTTGGGTTAGTGCAGCAGCTCACTAATCTGACTGCTGCCCCTTCTTGCCTCATTAAAGGTGATCTGTTCCTGTAAAGTGCCAGTCTCGTTCTTTTTCTGAACCTCACATTCTCTAACTCCCTTACCCTACATTTTTTGGCGCAGAAACCACGGAGGTTGTGTCCTTCTCATTCTCCATGGCCAGCTCTTTGGAGCGTGGAAGCCTGCCCACTTTCCCGCCCAGACTTTCAAGACCTCCTCGAGAGGACATCCTGTGCCTTCATGAGCGGTATAAGTCCTGTGTAAGGGCTTTATTGGTTTTCCATGTAACCCGAGGAATATTGGTCTCTCCCCCCGCCCCTCTCTCTCTCCCTCTTTTCTCTGCACTTTCTTTTCCGCGAGACTGACCAACTCCAGGACAGAGGCCTTTTGCCATTCGACCTCCCTCCATCCACCACGAATTCTCGCCTGACCCAGTAGCCCAGGTAAGCTCAGACGGTACTCTAGGGTGCCATAGACTATCATCCTTTCTGGGTTCCTGGAGAACCCTCTGGCCAAAAGGCCCTCTGGGGAGGTACGTGGGGGACGCCCCTCCCTCCTTCAGAGCCTCTCTCTCTCTGCCTGGTCAAAAGATTACATGACGATCTTTTCTCTTGACTAGACAGTCGCTAGCCATTTGCTATGGGGTCAAGCCAATCCATCCCACTCTCCCTTGACCTGCATAAAATGAAACCCCAAACCTCTATTCTTGACCGATCTCAAGGTTCTTAAACTCGAGTCACTTTGAACTCAAACTTGGCCTTAATACAAACTGGATAACCAAAACTGCTGGCCTGAGTTCGGGACTTTCAATTTCAATATTTTATCAGATCTCACTAACTTCCTCTAATGGAATGGCAAATGGTCAGAGGTCCCCTATATTCAAGCCTTCTGGGACCTTAGAAGCCATCCTTCTCTCTGCAAGGACTGTTCTACCTATCAAATCCTCCTCTGCTCTCTCTCCTCCTCCATTACAAGAGAATCCAAATCTAAAACCCCACAAAGGCCCCCTAAACCACAAGCCCCCGATTTTGACCCGGCAGATGAGCCTCCTCCCTACTGCCCAGAGAGAAAGCTTCCAGAGATGAGACCCCATCCTCTAGCCCTTCCTCCTCCAAAACAGGAAGTGATGACTCTGAAACCCCAAAAGAGATTTCCATCCACCCTCCGTTGGCCAGGACCCGAAGCAAACACATGCTTCTCCTCAGAGAGGTAGCGGGACCAGAGGGCCCTACACGGGTTCATGTGCCTTTCTCAATTTCTGATATGAGCCAAACTGAGGAAAAATTGGGATCCTTTTCAGAAAATCCTACTAGATACAAAAAAGAATTCCTCTGCCTTACACAAGCATATCATTTAACCTGGAATGATCTTTATTACATCCTAAATGCCATTTTAACCCCTGATGAAAAGAAATGCATATGGCAGGCAGCTTGGACTCATGCTGATCAGCTCCATAACCAAGACAGGACTAATCCGGTGGGTGATGATGCAGTCCCTTTAACTGAGCCAGGGTGGATATAAAAAGCAGGCGATGCCAGCATCCAGTACCTGCATCATATGATCACCTGTTTACTAGAAGGAATGCTAAAAAACTCTCACATTCATGTTAACTATGATAAAATTAGGGAAGTGATTCAAGAAAAAGATCAAAATCTTGCCCTTTTTCTTTCACGGCTTACTGAGGCAGTCCACAAATACACTAAGCTAGATATTTCCACCCCCGCCGGACTTCTGTACTTACACGTCCAGTTCATAAGCCAGTCAGCCCCCAATATTTGCCGAAAACTAGGCCAGTTAGAGGAAGGCCCTGAAATCCCTCAGTGAGATCTCCTAGAAATAGCCTTTAAAGTTTTCAACAAGAGGGAGGAAGAAGCAAAAAAAGAAAAAGGAAAGAAAGGCCAAATATGCTTTATTTGCTGCAGCTATCCAAGAAAAAAATTCAACCCCTTTGGCCATCAACCTCGGCCCACCCGTATGGGACCTAACCCTCCAGGCCCCTACTTTAGATATAACCAAACGAGACACTGGGCTAAGTCTTGCCCAAATCCCCAGCCACCCACCAAACCCTGCCCCACCTATAAACAATGGGGCCACTGGAAAATAGATTGTCCTCAGACACTACCCACCAATCTCAGGGTCCACCCCAGGTCCAACAACAATGGGCCAGGAGAGAGACTCAGGCAGGCCCTGGCACCCCAGACCATGGTTACTCAGATGAAGTGAGAGATGATCCAATTGTGCCTGAGTTATTCCAGTGATGGAGCCCAAGCTCCAGACCCCAAGTCCACCCCATACAGATGGATTCGGAGCTTCTGGTAACTGGCACAGTGGGCGGACACAAAGTCTTATTCCTAATAGACACTGGAGAGGCCTTTTCACTTTTAACCTCCTTTAAGGGCCCTCTCCAACCTTCACAAGTGGCCATCAAAGGGGGTCTCAGGCATCCTTTTTTATCCCAAAATAACCCCTCCTCTCCTTTGTTCCTTTGACAAAACAACACTAACACATTCTTATAAAGTAGTTCTTCAATGCCCAATGGCATTGATGGGACGTGATCTTCTGGCTAAGCTACAAACTGTTATAAACCTCCCATTCTTAGATCCCATATCAATTCTTTGCATCCAAATGGCACCCAAACCCCTGGCCAGCCCTCACTCCCAAAACCTGCCCCCTGACCTTCCCCCGATAGATCCTCAGGTCTGGGACACTGAAGCCCTGTCGGAAGCCCGACACCATTCTCCCATATAGGTCTTCTTTAAAAATCCCTCTCAAGTAATAACCCAAACTCAATATACCCTGACCACAGAATCCCAACAAAGACTTAAACCAATAATCTCCCGACTGCTCAAAGCCGGCCTTTTATGGCCTATCTGTCCTCCTCATAATACTCCTATGCTGGCAGTCAAAAAGGGACCCCACTCCTGACGTCTAGTTCAAGATCTTCACAAGATCAGAGGCCATTATACTCATATACTCCGTGGTCACTAACCCCTACACCCTGCTCTCACATATTCCCCCTGACACACTCTATTTCACGGTATTAGACCTCAAAGATGCTTTCTTTACTATGCTTCAACACCACTCCTCACAGCCCCTATTTGCCTTCACCTGGATGGATCCAGACACATATCAATCTGAACAATTAACTTGGCCTGTTTTACCACGAGGGTTTAGAGATGTCCCTCATTTTTTCGGTGAGGCCTTCAAAAGGACCTACAAACTTTAGACCTAGGCTCTACTGCCTTACTCCAATATGTAGACAATTTATTGTTACGTAGTTCCTCTCGCCGTAACCGCCTAGTCCACACTGCAAAGGTATTAAATGCCCTAGGCAACTGGGCTACAGAGCCTCACTCTCCAAAGCACAAATTGCTTCCAGCACTGTCATTACATGAGATTACTTCTCACGCCCACATCCAAAATAATCCCAGCTCAGAGACTTCAAGCCTTGACATAGACCCCCAGGCCCCAAACCAAGAGAACTTCTTCCTCTATTAGGTCTCTTAAACTTCTTCCAAATATGTGTCCCAATATTTGCCCTCCACACAAAACCTCTCTACCAAGCTACTTGAGAAAACTTAGATGAACCCTATTGGCCCCCACCTCTCTCCACACCCTAATTCAGACTCTTATCAAACATTTACTACAGGCCCCTTCTCTTTACTTACCTGATTACACCAAGCCTTTTTTTCCTTTTTGTGCATTCTCTACAAGGACATGCCTTAGGGATTCTGTGCCAAAAAAGGGGAGACATATGGGGGCCTCTAGCTTACTTATTTAAACAACTTGATCTCATCATGCTCAGATGGCCACCTTGTCTCCAGATCTTAGCTGCAACTACCCTCTTTATACCTGAAGCCCAAAAACTAACCTGAAAGTCTCCTCTAAATATATGCTCTCCTCATTCCTTCAAAGATTTATTCTCTCATCAGGCTTTCCTTTCTCTGCCCCCTGCTCGACTACAAATCCTCCACACACACCTCCTAGACCCATTCCTTTCTTTTATGCCTTTTAAATCTCTTAATCCTGCTAGCTTACTCCCTACACCAGATCCAGAAGCAGAACACCTATCTCATGACTGTGTTCAGACCTTAGATATAACACTTAATCCATTTGGACATATAACTGATCAGCCCCTTACTGACCCCACAATCCCATCCTGGTTCATAGATGGCAGTGCCCAGAAACAAGCCCCTTTTGGGGCTGGATATGCTATAGCCCGAGCTTCCCTGGTGGCTCAGATGGTAAAGCGTCTGCCTATAATTCGGGAGCAGAGAAGGCAATGGCACCCCACTCCAGTACTCTTGCCTGGCAAATCCCATGGGCGGAGGAGCCTGGTAGGCTGCAGTCCATGGGGTCGCTAAGAGTTGGACACGACTGAGCGACTTCACTTTCACTTTTCACTTTCATGCATTGGAGAAGGAAATGGCAACCCACTCCAGTGTTCTTGCCTGGAAAATCCCATGGATGGAGGAACCTGGTAGGCTACAGTCCATGGGGTCACAAAGTGTCGGACACAACTGAGCGACTTCACTCACTTCACTTCACGCTATAGTCCAGGGACAGCCCGACAAAGTTACCCCTTCTCGCCTCATCAAGTCAGCCACACTCCCAGCTCACACGTCCTCACAACAGGCTGAAATGATAGCTCTTACACAAGATTTGATCCTAGCCAAAGACCAAAAGATAAACATTTACCCTGACTTCAATATGTCTATAACACATTACATTTCCTCACTCAGAAGGGCACACCTATTCTCAATGCTCCTTTTATTTCTGAACTCCTCCATGCGTCTCAGCTCCCAAAACAAGCTGCTGTAATATATTGCCAGGGACATCAGTGACATAGTCCTATTTCCTTTTATAACAATATAGCAGATCACCAAACAAAGCGGCAGGCTGCCTCTGTTAGTCCTGTCTTTACTATGCCCCATATTGACGAGCCTAACATCCGCACATTACTTTCATATTTGCATTCCCTTTCCACCCCTCTGCAAAACTACTTAAGACTTTCCTTCAGAACTTTATTGAGTTAACTAAGGATGATGTGACTTATTTAATTAATCTGACCCAAACTTGTACCATTTGTCAGCAGACAAATCCTAATTCTAACATTCGCCCTTCCCCTTTCCCCACCCGCTAAATTGCGGACATCTTCCCTCACAAGACTGGCAGGTAGATTTCACCCACATGCCACTTGTAAAAAGGGTTAAATTTCTCCTAGTCTTCATATATACATTTTCTTGATGGATTGAAACTTTCCTGTCTACTAATAAATGAGCCCCTACTATGGCTCAGCTTATTCTTATTGAAATCCTCCCCAGGTTTGAAATGCCTTCTTCCCTCCAGTCTGACAACAGGCCCAAGTTCACATCCCAAATCACCCAAAATATTGCACAAGCCCTTCAAGTTCCTTGGAAATTTCACATTCCTTATCATCCCTGGTCTTCTGGTAAGGTTGAGAGAGCCAACCGAGTCCTAAAAAAAAACTCTGACCAAATTAACGATCGATCTTCATCAAGACTAGACTAAACTCCTCACTTTAGTCCTCTAAAGATCCGGGCCTTACCAAAAAAACTCTTAAATATTAGTCCATTCGAGGCCATGTATGGGAGGCCCATAATACCTTTGGGTCTTTCCCCCTCCCAGGACAGTCCCAAACTGCCTTCCCACCTTCCTTTTCCTTAACTTGCCCATATACGAGATGCCCTTTGGCAACATGTGGATAACTTACTCCCTCGACCACAACCCAATCTTCCATACCCATCCCTTCAAACAGGAGACAAAGTCTATATGACAGTTCAGTCTTACTCAGATCTAACCCCAAAATGGCAAGGACCCTACAAGGTAATTTTGCTGACCCCTACCTCTACAAAATTAAAAGAAATCACCCCTTGGGTACACATCACCTGGTTAAAAAAGATTAACCAGCCCAATGATGAAAATGGTTGCCAGACTTACTTATCAAGTTTCTCACACAGGCCCTACAACTCTAAAGTTCTCATAGCTTCCACGGGCCTCAACTGGTGGTGGATGGGCCTGTCGGTTTCACGGCTTCAATTATTCCTGAAACAACTTCTGACAGATATCTGGGTCTCGAGTCCTCAAGGATCCATGTTTGAACACATTGAAGATTACATCTCCACCCTGTGGCTACAGGAAATGTTTTATAACTTTTACCTCTTCAAAATCCAATTCTTCTCCATAGTAATCTATCTTATACTCACTTCCCCAAATGTTGTTTAATATCTTTTTATCCTCCCTTCTTCCTCTGACCCATGAACTCCTTCAAAATCCTAACCTCAGCTATATATTCCGGACCCTTAATTTAACCCATACCCTTCTCAATGCTGGAAAAGGCAATGGCACCCCACTCCAGTACTCTTGCCTGGCAAATCCCATGGACGGAGGAGCCTGGTAGGCTGCAGTCCATGTGGTCGCTAAGAGTCAGACATGACTGAGCAACTTCACTTTCACTTTTCACTTCCATGCATTGGAGAAGTAAATGGCAACCCACTCCAGTGTTCTTGCCTGGGGAATCCCAGGGACGGGGGAGCCTGGTGGGC
Source organism: Bos indicus (assembly GCF_029378745.1). Lineage (NCBI taxonomy): Eukaryota > Metazoa > Chordata > Mammalia > Artiodactyla > Bovidae > Bos > Bos indicus. Next base: position 43,862,124 of record NC_091772.1, on the reverse strand, counting down.
TGCCACCTATGGGGTCACACAGAGTCGGACACGACTGAAGCGACTTAGCAACAGCAGCAGCTTCTCAATGCTTCTAACCCACAATTGGCTAAAGAGTGCTGGATATGTTTATCCGTAATTCCTCTGTGAGATTCATCCCTCCCCACATCCATCCTCAACTGGACCACAGGTAACATGTCCCTACACCACTCATACCGTGGAGAGCCTTTATTTGTCTCATATCTTAAACATCTTCACACTAGTGACAAAATCCAAAATTCAGACATACTCTTAAATCTTTACTCACCAAACTTTCCTCCTTCAATGAAAAATGTCCAATAGGAGGCCCTATTGCCCAAAGAGTAGCACTGTTACAACCAGCTCCTTTTTGTATATCCAGAAATTCCTGAAAGGGTTCATAGAACCAACCCATGGACACAAACCCTAACTCCATGTGCAACCATACCTCCACCTTTTTGCCACTGGAAAGGCTATATATAATGTTTCTGGTCCTACAGGACACTCTTTAACCTTTTCAGGGTGGTTTCCCTCAACATATTCCTCCACTTCTCCCATTGTTGGGGCCACCTTAGCTGGGTCTATGAGCATCCTTGAACGAATGATCAACCCCCCCTCCCCCCAACCCCGACTCTTCTTCACCATGGACTTCAGCTATTGTCTTATGACACCTGGCCTATTTTTCCTGTGTGGGACATCTACATACCTCTCTCTACCTACTAACTGGACCGGGACCTGCACCCTGGTATACTCCAGTCCAAACATTTTAATAGCCCCCAGTGATCAGCCCTTGCCTATTCCTCTCATCCACAAGCGAATAAAACAAGCCATTCATTTCAATCCCCTCTTAGTAGGAATAGGAATAGCGGCTGGAATTGGAACAGGAACCGCTGGCTTAACCACCTCCATCCAAAACTATCAGACACTATCTAAAGACCTATCAGACAGCCTCCAGGAAATAGCTCAAGGCCTAATAACTATCCAAAATAAACTTGATTCCTTGGTGTCCATAGTTTTACAAAATAGAAGGATATTAGATCTACTCACCATAGAGAAGGGAGGTCTGTGCCTTTTCCCAGAGGAATCCTGTTGTTTCTATGCCAACCAGTCCTTTATTGCCCAAGGAGCTACAAAAAACCTTCCAGATCGAGCCTCATGAATCTGCCAGAGATTAAGCAACTCCTGGCAGTTATGGTTAACAGATTGGAACTGGATGCCTTGGGTTTTACGACTTCTCGGACCATTCATTTTTATCATCCTCCTACTCACCTTTGAACCTTGTTTGTTTAATCTTTTCCAGGGATTTCTCCAAGACCAAATCTGAGCCATTTCCCGAGACCAAGTCAAGACTGTTTTTTTGCTGGAGACCCTGACGGCTAGAATAGAAAATCAACACTACAGGCATTAAACTTCGTTCCTCTCAGACCATGAACCCCTGACCCTCATTCATCAGCACCGAGAAGCCCTGAGCATTAGCAACACACACCTCTTTTTCTCTTTTTGTATATATTCCTTAGGGTCTGAAATGAAGGAAAATTACATGGCTCAAAACAGCCTGGAGTTAAAACTCCCCTCCAGGTCCTCCCCACCATTCTATGCAAAACAAAGAACTCTCTCACCCGAAGGGAAAAAAATGGACATTAAGGTTGATTTTGCCCAGCTCCCAGCCCATCCAGCCTCTGGGAGATCTCCAGAATACCTTGCCCAGCCATTTAAGAGATAACAACTCCGAACAACCTCGGAGAAGAACAGGCCCCCTTACAGACAGATCAGTTCAGTTCAGTCCAGTCCCTCAGTCATGTCTGACTCTTTGCGAACCCATGAACTGCAGCACACCAGACCTCCCTGTCCATCACCAACTCCCGGAGTTCACTCAAACTCATGTGCATCAAGTCGGTGATGCCATCCAGCCATCTCATCCTCTGTCGTCTCCTTCTCCTCCTGGCCCCAATCCCTCTCAGCATCAGGGTCTTTTCCAATAAGTCAACTCTTCGCATGAGGTGGCCAAAGTACTGAAGTTTTAGCTTCAGCATCCGTTCTTCCAATGAACACACAGGGCTGATCTCCTTTAGGATGGACTGGTTGGATCTAATTGCAATCCAAAGGACTCTCAAGAATCTTCACCAATACCACAGTTCAAAAGCATCAATTCTTTGGCACTCAGCTTTCTTCCAGTCCAACTCTCACATCCATACATGACCACTGGAAAAACCTTAGCCTTGACTAGACGGACCTTTGTTGGCAAAGTAATATCTCTGCTTTTCAATATACTATCTAGGTTGGTCATAACTTTCCTTCCAAGGAGTAAGCATCTTTTAATTTCATGGCTGCAATCACCATTTGCAGTGATTTTGGGGCTCCCAAAAATAAAGTCTGACACTGTTTCCACTGTTTCCCCATCTATTTCCCATGAAGTGATGGGACCAGATGCCAGGATCTTAGTTTTCTGAATGTTGAGCTTTAAGCCAACTTTTTCACTCTCCTCTTTCGCTTTCATCAAGAGGCTTTTTAGTTCCTCTTCACTTTCTGCCATAAGGGTGGTATCACCTGCATATCTGAGTTTATTGATATTTCTCCCAGCAATCTTGATTCCAGCTTGTGCTTCTTCCAGCCCAGCGTTTCTCATGATGTACTCTGCATATAAGTTAAATAAACAGGGTGACAATATACAGCCTTGATGTACTCCTTTTCCTATTTAGAACCAGTCTGTTGTTCCATGTCCAGTTCTAACTGTTGCTTCCTGACCTGCATATAGGTTTCTCAAGAGACAGGTCAGGTGGTCTGGAATTCCTATCTCTTTCAGAATTTTCCACAGTTTATCTTGATCCACACAGTCAAAGGTTTTGGGATAGTCAATAAAGCAGAAATAGATGTTTTTCTGGAACTCTCTTGCTTTTTCCATGATCCATCAAATGTTGGCAATTTGATCTCTGGTTCCTCTGCCTTTTCTAAAACCAGCTTGAACATCTGGAAGGTCACGGTTCACATACTGCTAAAGCCTGGCTTGGAGAATTTTGACCATTCCTTTACTAGCATGTGAGATGAGTGCAATTGTGCGGTAGTTTGAGCATTCTTTGGCATTGCCTTTCTTTGCGATTGGAATGAAAACTGACCTTTTCCAGTCCTGTGGCCACTGATGAGTTTTCCAGATTTGCTGGCATATTGAGTGCAGCACTTTCACAGCATCTCTTTCAGGATTTGAAAGAGCTCAACTGGAATTCCATCACCTCCACTAGCTTTGTTTGTAGTGATGCTGTCTAAGGCCCACTTGACTTCACGTTCCAGGATGTCTGGCTCTAGGTCAGTGATCACACCATCGTGATTATCTGGGTCGTGAAGATCTTTTTTGTACAGTTCTTCTGGGTATTCTTGCCACCTCTTCTTAATATCTTCTGCTTCTGTTAGGTCCCTACCATTTCTGTCCTTTATCAAGCCCATCTTTGCATGAAATGTTCCCTTGGTATCTCTAATTTTCTTGAAGAGATCTCTAGTCTTTCCCATTCTGTTGTTTTCCTCTATTTCTTTGCACTGATCACTGAGGAAGGCTTTCTTATCTCTCCTTGCTATTCTTTGGAACTCTGCATTCAGATGCTTATATCTTTCCTTTTCTCCTTTGCTTTCATTTCTCTTCTTTTCACAGCTATTTGTAAGACCTCCTCAGACAACCATTTTGCTTTTTTGCATTTCTTTTCCATGGGAATGATTTTGCCAAGAGAACGCACTGGTCATAACATACACTCTCTTCCAACAACACAAAAGAAGAATCTACACATGGACATCACCAGATGGTCAACACCAGAATCAGATTGATTATATTCTTTGCATCAAAGATGGAGAAGCTCTATACAGTCAGCAAAAACAAGACTGGGAGCTGACTGTGGCTCAGATCATGAACTCCTTATTGCCAAATTCAGACTTAAATTGAAGAAAGTGGGGAAAACCACTAGACCATTCAGGTATGACCTAAATCAAATTCCTTAAGACAGTAGCTTTCCACATATATGCATATATATACTTACTCTTTTCTTGGGTAGTGCAGCAGCTCACTAATCTGACTGCTGCCCCTTCTCACCTCATTAAAGGTGCCAGTAAAGTGCCAGTCTCATTCTTTTTCTGAACTTCACCTTCTCTAACTCCCTTACCCTACAAGCAGATACCCCATAGGTGCAAAGCAGTTCTCTCCTGTCATTTTCCCATCACCTCATCGTCAGGACCTTGTAGCTCATGTTTCTCCGGGTCATGTCTTCTTGAAAGGAGGAAATATTTCTTGAACTGATGAAATATTTAGGGAAACCACTCCCATTACAATCACCCTCAAAACAAAGAGGCTGACAGTCAGTGTTCTAGACAGCCGAGTTTTACCTCTTCTGCCAAGCTAGGAAAGAGATGGAAACTGGAGAAGATCCCAGAGTAATCTGTAGGTGACTGAATGATATCAGACCATGATCCAGAGTGAAGACTGAAGGCTTTCTCCCTTGTCACAAGGAATGTTTCTAGACTGATTAGAAAAACCAAGGGAGCCCTCCAGAGTCACCAAAACTCAATGACTTGACAACCCATGTCGGTTTCCATTCATAGTCTGTCTATTCTTTTTTGAATCCTCAACCCCAATCCACTTACTGTTACCTTCTTAAGTGCACAAAGTGAAAGAGGAGAGTGAACAAGTTGGCTTAAAGCTCAACATTCAGAAAACTAAGATCATGGCATCTGGTCTCATCACTTCATGGGAAATAGATGGGGAAACAGTGGAAACAGTGTCAGACTTTATTTTGGGGGGCTCCAAAATCACTGCAAATGGTGATTGCAGCCATGAAATTAAAAGATGCTTACTCCTTGGAAGGAAAGTTATGACCAACCTAGATAGTATATTGAAAAGCAGAGATATTACTTTGCCAACAAAGGTCCGTCTAGTCAAGGCTAAGGTTTTTCCAGTGGTCATGTATGGATGTGAGAGTTGGACTGTGAAGAAAGCTGAGCGCCAAAGAATTGATGCTTTTGAACTGTGGTGTTGGAGAAGAGTCTTGAGAGTCCTTTGGACTGCAATTAGATCCAACCAGTCCATCCTAAAGGAGATCAGCCCTGTGTGTTCATTGGAAGGACTGATGCTGAAGCTGAAACTCCAGTACTTTGGCCACCTCATGTGAAGAGTTGACTCACTGGAAAAGACCCTGATGCTGGGAGGGATTGGAGGCAGAAGGAGAAGGAGATGACCGAGGATAAGATGGCTGGATGGCATCACCGACTCTATGCACATGAGTTTTGGTGAACTCCGGGAGTTGGTGATGGACAGGGAGGTCTGGTGTGCTAAGATTCTTGGGGTTGCAAAGAGTTGGACTTGACTGAGTGACTGAACTGAACTGAACTGAACTAAGAGAGCATACAGGAAAGAAGTGATGGTCATTAAGTACCAGACACTGGCATTTGCATCCATTACCTGTTGCTCCACAAACTACAGGAGCTGCTTTCTTTTTCTTCTGCCTTCTTGGGTCATCAATAACAGGAAGGTAACACTCCAACTGCAATGACAGACTATTAGGAAACAAGCTGTAGGAGAAGCAATGTTAAGGCAGTGCCCACTGAGTCAGAACAGAATTGAAGCCAGGTAGCGTGTACTTCTACTAGAGTAAATTATTATGTAATAATAAAGATCATTAATTTCTTGCAAAATTTAAACTCATGTTTAACGAGTAGATATATAAATTCTAGATACACTTACATTACTGCAAATTATTACAAGACAATGTCCAGCAATTATTAACCATGTGTTAGACTAGAAAGCTCAGCATACCAGTTACTTTCTTATTTTTCCAATGATGAAGCCTCTTCTTGACCAAACATTATTTGAAACAGTTATCTCACACTATACTACACACACACACACACAACTTTTATTTAGTTAAATTTTTATTTTATAATGGAGCATAGCCAATTAACAATGTGATAACTTCAGGTGAACAGTGGAGGGACTCAGCCATACATAGGCATGTGTCCATTCTCCTGCAAACTCCCTTCCCATCCAGGCTGCCACATAACATTGAACAGAGTTGCCTGTGCTATGCAGGAGGATCTTGTTTGTTATCCTTTTAAAATATAGCAGAGTGTACATGTCAATCCCAAAATCCCTGACTACCCCTTCCCCCTCACCACACTTTCCACCTGGTAATCATAAGATAGTTCTCTAAGTCTGTAAATCAGTTTCTGTTTTTATAACAATTCAAAAGAATGATTAATGAACATTTTTTGAAATGTTAACCCTTAATAAGAAAGTAAAACTTCAAATTGAAAGAAAATTTGCTTTTTTTTACCTTTTTTTTCATGATAAAAAAATCTTGTTTCTTCTTCATTGCTTAATAATAAGAGCATTCAGTCCTGACAAGAATGCAATCCTGAAAAAGGTAACAACAACAAAAAAAGACACTCTGGCAAGGATCTTAGTGGGGGTTAATTATTAGTTTTTGCAGTGTGCAAACAGACCAAGGGTGGGGGTGGGGGGTGGTTATATCTTTCACCCAGTATATAACTTTTAAAGAACTATCACAATGTAACTCCCCCAAAATGATAAATATTTTATTTAATTTATTATCTTTCTCAACATTATCCATAAAAGAAAAACCTGTCAAGGAAAAGTTAAATTATAATAAATTTGGAGGAGTTAGGGAAATTATGGCACAGTGAGTGATACAGTGGAATCTGAAGGTAATTAAAATTTAACACATACAGAGATGTCAGCAAAATGGTGAGCTGGAAAGTGCTGAATTCTCCCATGGAAAGGTAAGAAAAGAAATAAAAACTAAGTGAAAAATCTCTTAGGAACTTAAGGAAAGAATCAAGCAAAGATCTTCAGAAACAAAGTGAACATGTAATTAAGAGAAATTGAAGGATATTTTCTTGCATGTTTCTTTAAAAAATTTTTTAGTTCTTTTAATTGGAGGATAATTGCTTTACAATGTTGTGTGAATCAGTTGTAAATATACATATATCCCTTCCCACTTGAACTTTCCTCCCACACCCTTATCCCACCCTCTAGGTCATCATAGAGCACCGAGCTGAGCTCCCTGTGCTAAGCAGCAGCTTCCCACCAGCTACTTTACACGTGGTAGTGTACATATGTCAATGCTACTCTCAATTCATCCTGCCATCTCCTTCCCCCATGGTGTCCACAAGTGCATTCTCTAAGTCTGCGTCTCTATTCTATGATTTCCTTGTGTTTTTATTCACACTCATCTCTCCTCTGACTCGTACAGTGGAGTCTTGATCTGTAAAGGGCGGCAGTTCAGCTCTCTGCTGCCTCCCTCAAACCAGAGTGATCGCAGAAATCCTTATGTGCAATGTTCCAACCTATGTAGGGGCTGCCTGGAGACTGATGTCTGTTCCACTTAACTCTGAGCTTAAGGTGAAGAGCATCTGGAATGGATATTACAACTACAGAATTCTGCCTTTAGAATTTTCTACTTTTAACTTTTGTCATTTTAATTATGATGTGTCTTGGTGTGGGCCTCTTTGGTTTCATCTTGCTTGGGACCCTCTGTTCTTCCTGCACCTGGATATCTTTTACCCTTCTCAGGTTTGGAGATCTTTCTGCCATAATTTCATCAAATATGTTTGCTGCATCTGTCTTTTTTTCTCTAAGACCTCTATAATGCAAATGCCAGTGCAGTTGATGTTATCCTAGAGCTCCCTTAAGTTATTCTCATGAAAAAATTTTTATTCTTTATTGCCGTTCTTATTGAGTGATTTCCACTATTTCTGTCTTCCAGGTTGCTAATGCATTCTCCTGTATCACCTAACCTGTTGCTGATTCCTCCTGGTGTATATTGCATTTGTTACCATGTTCTTCAGCTCTGATCAAGTCTTTTTAATATTTTCTAGTTCTTTGAAGTCCTCATTGAAGTTCTGTATTACACATATTCAGTGGGCACCTTTATTACTATTGTTTTGAGTTTTTTTCAGGTAAAGTATTTATCTCTCAATAGGTTAGTTTTTTTTTTTTTTTTATGATGAGGTTTTATCTTGGTCCTTCACTTGGGATGTGTGTGTGTGTTTCTTCTAATCTGTTTGGTCTTTTCTGTTTGTCTCTATGAGGTTAAGCAGTCATCTAGTCCAGAGTCTGTTTCCCTTGTAGTTCAGTTGGTAAAGAATCTGCCTTCAGTGCAGGAGACCCAGGTTTGATCCCTGGGTTGGGAAGATTCCCTGGAGAAGGAAATGGCAACTCACTCCAGTATCATTGACTGGAAAATCTCATGGACAGAGGAGCCTGGTGGGCTGCAGTCCATGGGGTCTCAAAGAGTTGGGCACAACTGAGTGACTAACACTTACTCACTTAGTCCAAAGTCTAAAGGGATGTCCTTTATGTAGGACTCGCCACACAGGGTGTCTCTGCGTGGTCTGCTGGTGACCAGTGACTTTGGTCAGTGAACAGGATGGGAGGCCACGTCTCCCCAAGGTGAACTGGTAGCTGCTATTTCCATGGGAGATAGGACTGGAAGCAGGATGAGACAGTGGTGAGCTGAGGCTTCTTCTGGGCTCAGTGGTGATGGGTGACCTGTTGGGGACAAGACTGGGGCTGGAGACACACTTCTGAGTTGGCACCACTTTCCCTGGTGCCTGTGATGGCTGATGGCCATCTCCCCCTCAGTAGGCAGCAGTGCCAAGCAAGAGCGGCTGGAGGAGGAGCCTGTGCAGGGGGATGGCCTGGACCGAGGTGGTCCTGCAGGCTGGTCAGAGCATCAAGCAGTGCCAGTCAGCTGCCCCATGGACTTGAGAGCAGTCACGTGTGCACACACTCTTGCAAAGTAGAGTCTTGGCTCCTTGAACCCTCTGGTAAAGCTCCATAAGGTTTCAAATGAGTCAAGGGGGCTCGTCTTCCCAGGGCCAGTCCTCAGACCTGGGGTTCCTAACATGGGTCTTAAACCCCTCGATCTTTAAGGACAATCTCTGAGCCTGTTGGTACTTCTCTTCTGTGTCACCTGCTAGGGGTGTGGGTCTTAACTAGATTTCTTCTACCACATGCCAGCTAGACTCTGTGAGTTCTTTCTTGATGGCCTTAGATGTAGAAGAGCCACTACTCTTCTGCTACTCTTCAAATTTTTTGCAGCAAGACTTACTTTATATAGTGGTATTTTTTTCTTTTTTTTTGTTGCACAGCTCAGCTTGGGGAATCTAGTTACCCAACCAGGGATCAAACCTATGCCCCCTGCAGTGGAAGCATGGATTCTTAACCACTGGACCACCAGGGAAGTCTCCAACTCTGCTTTTTAATCCCTTCCCAAGTATCCTCGCTTTGAAGTCTTTATTATTTCACATACACAAAAAGCAAGAAGCGTTAAACTAGAGACACAGTTTTTAATTAGCTCCACCAATCATAACAACTCTCTCCACACCCCCAAAATCAGTAAATTCTGATAGAACCATGATGGATCGCTCACAATCAGTATTCTTCGGAAAATGGATAGTCAGGGTGATCAGCAAGGCTGAAAGAGAAGGAGGGATGCTAATTTATTAATTCTGTATCACATGGCCAAGGAGAGCGCTTCTCTGTAGATGTAGCCAGGACAGCCTAAACATCTCAGTCTACAACCACATCCCACTTTCTACCCCAGGCACCCAGTCCATGTGTGAACAGTGCCTGCGTGTCTGATTCCCACAGTCACAAGCAATATAAACATCACAGTGATATTTCCCTTGTTTGGAATTACAGTTTATAAGAAGGTCTGAGAACTACAGCTAAAACATGAAGGTCATTTCAGCCCTAGGTGGAACATTTGGTCCTGGGTGGTGATGATGATGATCTCAGTAACAATTGTGCAGATCTTTTTAACACATCCATTCAACAAGTAAGTACTGAGCACCCCTCAAAATAGAAGGCATTCCATTAAGAACCTTCTGATCTCTTGAGATGTCATGGACGCACAAGCAACAATACTGATAAAGTGAGATGACTATTTTCTTAATTTACAAAGGATTAAAACAGTAGCTAATTAATAATTAGTATTACTGCTGCTTTCCTTTTTTCCCTATGTTTTTACTTTTCTTCCTAAATTCATTCCTTTCAATTTATTTCATTAAAGAGTACATTCTGAGTGACTCCATATGCCAAGAGTTATGCTGTTGACTTAAACCCACAAACATGAGGAAGTCCAGGCACTGACAGCCTGATGAAGGTGAACAGAGAAATATACTGAAAAGTTTTTGAGTACAGAAAAGTAAATTTCCATCTTTTTGTTTCCATTTGTAATATCCTTTTTCAGAATCATGATATAGCTTTACAAACAGGAGACAAAGTTTTGACATCTTTCATTTAAAACTAAATCTTCCTTTTACTAATAATTTGTATTACCTTCTCTCTAAACTCTCTTCTAATATCTCTGTTTGATTAGCCTTCTTTCTCTTCAATCCTGACATCCTCCTGCAGTAATTAGGCAGCTGGAATTTCATGTTAGTGACTAAGTCAAAGTCAAGGAGTTAGGAGTTCCCTAGGGGATGATCCCTGATGAACAAAGGCAACAGTGGAGTGAGTCTTGACTCAAGAAACCAGAGAGACCCAGACGATCTTACCTGGGTGTGTCCTGCTAAGGACACGGCCATCACTCACTGGAGGGTCAGTCAAGCTTATGATCAGCTTGTAATTCAGTTTTGTGAGATTATAAGGATGAGGACATGGGATTATTAATAGGGGTAAAAGGCCAATGAAGAGATCTATTTGGAAGAAATGGATGGTGTCTTGGTAAAGAAAGGCCCATTAGGGAGAAAATTCACCAGACACTTAGGGAAGGGAGTGGAGGCCAGGCCATGTGACCTCTCAGTACTGATGCATTTTGCCTTTCATGAGACTTTCCTCCATAAAAAATATCAACAATATATTTTACAATTGTGTTAGGATAAACACAAATGTAGTCCAAGCTGGATTTATTATTAGTCATTATTAATCATTTCCTCCCAATTTTATAAAAAGTTTAAAGATAAAATATCTTCACAGGTCCCTAAAAGAATAGCAGGCTGCAGGCACTGTCCCCTCTGTGTCTACTGGATTCCTGGGCCCTGAGAGGAGATATATCAGTCACAGGGATTAGGGGCACAAAGTAGTGAATTCACCACCATGTCAAATCTGGGGATTTTATTTATGGGCTGTCCTGTGCCCCATTCACATTTCTGTTGGTTAGAGATGGAGCCCTGGAGGACCTTTGGTCTGAGGTCTGCATGAAGCCCAAGGTTGACAGCTATTCTGGAAACCAGGATTGTTTTCTGAGAATTAAGTTTTTAAAAAGCTTAGTTCCCCTACTGACCTGCCTGCTACAGAAAACAGTGTATGTGTGAAATATACACAAGTCACTTACAAGACTAAATCATAATATCGTATGTTACTGTTGAGGCCATCAATTGCTTTCATGTCTTCCGGAGTCAATTCAAAGTCAAGAACCTGGAATAAAGGAAGAATCACATTGACTTCTCCCCTAAGGAGCTGGCCTCCCCCTGGGGACTGCAGGACCTTCCAGCTGGATGGTGACAAGAAGAGGGGACAGGGAAGCCGTGTCTGTCTTCAGCTTCCAGGTGAACAACTTGGGACCCTCTGCAGAGTTCTCACTTCTCCTTTCTACAACCTCTACTTTTCTGCTCCAATTCTCAGACAGACACACACACACAGGTTGCAAGGCATCAATCCCCTATCTTTCTACGTGAATTTCTTTTGACAGAAGAAAAGCAAACAAAAATCAACTTTTTTTGCAAACAAAGGCACTGTTGGACAACCTGGACAAAAAACATGCACTTGACCGAACACTAGACTGTTTTCTTCCTTCTCAACATCCCCTAAAATATGACACAGCATAGAGCTTAAGCAAGTATGGAAAAGAGGATCCCCCTGTGAAAACCTAATCAAGAATCTGATAGCAAACTTATTCATTACCTATGAATAAATCTAAAACATTGATTATGTACATGTCTCTGTGACAAAGTTATGAGATGCATTTAAAATATTAAAGAATACTTAAATAATTAAAAAATGCATATCATAGTCACAAAATGGAAATGTCAATTTCATATACAAATCAGTTTTCTCCAAAGTGAGAAATGCAATGTGCACCAAAGTCTTAAACAGTTATTATTTTGTGGAAGTTGGTAGATTGATACTAAATTTTATATAAAAGAACAGCTAGTCAAGAGCAGTGATGACATACTTAAAGGGAAAAAAAGAACGCTATTTAAAACAAGATTATTTTCCACTATAATAAAGTAACAGAGAGAGGCCAGAAATGTACTTATGGACATTTGATACATGACAGAGTTGACAGTGAAAATCTGTGGGAAAATACTGACACATAGATTTCTGTTTAACTATATGTATATACCTTTTCATGTCATATTCAAAAATCAGTTTAAGTGTATTACAGATTGAGATTTGGGTGGAAACAAAAAACAAGTTTATTAGGGAACATTTCCCTTACCCTTGAATTAGTTTGACCTGTAACTTCCACTGGACAGTGATATTTCCCAGAAGTGGTGAGTCAGATCTGAGCCCAGACAGGAAGAGGATTTTTTTCCCACTCACTGACTGGGGTTAATTGTGCTGTGATGAGATAAAGACCAAGTAGGTTGACAACAGTCTAGCCAAATATATATGACAATATATACAGAGAAGCATGCAGTCTTCTCTAACAATAGGCTCATCCACCTGCTAAAGCAGAACTGCCAAGCAGCTCTGCACTGAACAGCTGCTGCTGCTGCTAAGTCGCTTCAGTCATGTCTGACTCTGTGCAACCCCATAGACAGCAGCCCACCAGGCTTCCCCGTCCCTGGGATTCCCCAGGCAAGAACACTGGAGTGGGTTGCCATTTCCTTCTCCAATGCATGAAAGTGAAAGGTGAAAGTGAAGTTGCTCGGTCGTGTCCGACTCTTAGCGACCTCATGGACTACAGCCTACCAGGCTGCTCCATCCATGAGATTTTCCAGGCAAGAGTACTGAAGTGGGGTGCCATTGAACTACAAATACCCAACAGAGTTCAGCCAAGAAGACAACAGCTTAGCTGAGTGCAGGTTGATTGTGAAACCACAGAATCAAGAGACACATAAACGATCTCTGCCTTAAACCCCTAAATGGGGGAGATTTCCTGTACAGCTATGGCTAATGGTATAATATAAAAATAAAAAGACATATAATCTAATAAAAATGTACAAAGTCATAAATAGGAACTTCACAAAGGCAGAAACTGAAATGCATGAAAATGAAACTACATTAATATTCAGAGAAATGTAAAATAAAATATGATGAATTGGTTCAGGATGACTGCTTTCACTCGCGTGTCCCCAAACTCATATGTTGTTAACCTTACCCGCCCTGTGATGGTGCTAGAAATGGAGCTTTTGAGGGGTGATTATATCATGATAGTGGAGCTTTTATGAATGAGATTTGAACAGTATCATATTCATATAAGAGACTTGAGAGAGCTCTGTTGCCCCCTCCACCATGTTAAGGTACAAGGAGAAGCCTGTGACCTGGAGGAGAGCCCTCACCTGATCACCCGGGCACCCTGACTCCAGTCTTTCAGCTTTAGAACTGTGAGGAATAAAGTTCAATTTTTTTCCTAAGCCACTCAATCTGTGGTATTTTGTTAGAGCAGCCTAAACAATTTAAGAAAATCACATAATGCAACTTTGTCAATTGAAAACAAAGAAAATAAGATGTCATTTGCACAAGGTGACAGAATAAGTTGCAGACGTAATGCTGGATCTAAAATCTCTATTTTCTGTCCAACCTTAACCCTCTCCAGCCATGTCACCTCTCCTGTTGCCACATCAGGAGGAGAAAACCACTGGCAATACACACATGGCATTCATGCACAGGAAAGAACAGGTAACTCATTTTGACTCAAAAATAATCTGAGAGCTGGACAAAAATGACCCTTGTGAAGGATATTCCTTAGAAGCCCTCTGCCTACAGCCCCACTCATCACCTGCATGTTCTCTTTGATCCGCTTCCTGTTGTAACTCTTGGCTAGAACCACAACCCCACGTTGTATCTGGTAGCGAAGGGCAACCAGAGCTGGGGTCTGCTTGTGCTTTTTGGCAATGGCACAAAGAACCGGGTCCTCCAAAAGAATAGGGTAGTTCGGGTTCACCCTGGAAGGAAATCAAGAAATCCTGAGGAGCTGAGAGTGAGTACTCAGTTTCTAAGAGGATTCTCAAACAGACCAAGTAGGTCCACTCTAGACCAGTGCTTCTCAAAGTGTGGTCCAGGGACCAGCAGCATTGGTTTCACCTGGAGTCTTGTTAGAAATACAAATCCCATGGCTTAGCTGAAGACAAACTGAATCAGAAACTTGACTCTGTCACCTCCCAATCTGTGTTTACAAAGCTCTCCTGGTCACCTGGGTGTATGCTGAGTTGAGATCAATGTTTCCACAGCTGTGGTTTTGTTCTTGTACATTTCAGGGGTTGTTTTTCCTCTCCAATCATAGCCCCAAAGTAAGTACAAGAGCATAAAAGCAGAAGGAAAAGACGGATACTTTTTGTTTAACTTTCTCAGTATTGATAAAAATTGAGTAGTCTCATAGTAACTATTCTTTTCATCACTATTTACAGTGTGCACTACTTATACAGATGTTTACAAAAATGGTTCAAATTATCATTTTTTTTGGTCATCATTGACCTGGGAGGTTTATTATCCTGACTTTTGGCATAAGGTAAGGAGAAGGCAATGGCACCCCACTCCAGCACTTTTGCCTGGAAAATCCCATGGATGGAGGACCCTGGTAGGCTGCAATCCGTGGGGTCGCTAAGAGTTGGACACGACTGAGCAACTTCGGTTTCACTTTTCACTTTCATGCATTGGAGAAGGAAATGGCAACCCACTCCAGTGTTCTTGCCTGGAGAATCCCAGGGATGGGGGAGCCTGGTGGCTGCCGTCTATGGGGTCACACAGAGTCGGACACGACTGAAGTGACTTAGCATAGCAAGGGAAGCTCAGAGTATTTTACTAGCAACGTGTTCATTAGTTACTAAGCAAGTAAATCATGACTTAAGCTTATGTCTTAGATTTCAACTGGGGGATTATATATAGATTTCAATTCAGTCACTTGTTATTGATTAATCTACAAGACACATATAATGTAAAAAATAATTGGGTAGGTGATGAGAAGACAAAAGAGAAGGCTCTTCCATTTTCCCTCTCTACCCTCTGCCAGTTGAGAGCACTGAGTACAACATAAAAAAACATATTCCATGAAAAATTGAATTTTAGGTAAACTCTGTTGTCTTCCTTAGTGTTCATTACCAATTTTTCAATCGTTGGGATCCCAGAGCACCATAGGCAACAAGAACAATATCATGTGACTTGCAGAACTCCAACAGTTTGTTCTGATTGAGATAAGGGTGACATTCCACCTGTAGAATGCCAACATAAAAGAGGGTCAGGTTATATAGGAAGGTGATACCAATATGACAGAGAAAGGCAAACAGTTTAAAACATCTAAAGAAAAAATAAACTATGGAACACTAAATTGGAACTGAAAATATCAATATCAAGTAATTTTTAAAAGAAATACATATTATATCTCTATTCCCCAAAACAGAAAAAGTAATAACATTCCCGAGAACAAGCAACCCCAGGGAGCAGAACTCAGTTTCTAAATACATTACCAGGTGACATACCTAACTCCAGATCTGGGACAAGAAAACAACTGTTTGAGTCTTGGACATCAATTCTTGCAAAAAGCAAGAATTTGCTCCAAGATACGTGAATAAATGTCTGCAGGACAAAAGAACCAGATTGATGGGTTCCCATTGGTAACATCTGAGTACATTTTAACACCAAAGGGAATCATGAGTGAGAGCAAATATAGCACACAGGGTCAACAAAAATCCCTGAGAGAGAAAGAGCAAAAACGTTTCCCTCCACGGATGATTATTATGAAAACTCCTTTCTCAGAAACTGACAATTAAAGGGAAGAAGGAAAGTGTTTGATTTGTCTCATAGAAATGTTGCTGCTGCTGCTGCTGTTGCTGCTAAGTTGCTTCAGTTGTGTCCGACTCTATGGGACCCCATAGACAGCAGCCCACCAGGCTCTGCTGTCCATGGGATTTTCCAGACAAAAGAGAACTGGAGTGGGGTGCCATTGCCTTCTGTCTTATAGGAATAGGTGTATTTTATCCTGACTTAATGAGGGAATTTTATTTTTACAATAAAATGTCAGGTAAGAAGATTAAAAAGTGCTTACATTGAAAATATTGAAAACTGTCCCAACGAAATAATTAATTCAGGTGAACATCATTGATGGATTCTCAACAATTATATGAAAACTTGGGGGAAATTGAAATTCCTCTGAGGACAATTATTATCCAGTAGATGACTAGGCAATTTCAACATGGGAAATACACATTTCCAAATTTAAAATCTAGCTACCAGTAGCTTTAATAGGAGAACAAAATAACCATCATCACAGTGGGATAGCTGGTTATCATGTGCTTCCTGCTGGGTGCCATGTGAGGGGCACAGCATGTAAAGGACATATTCCCAAAATGTATAAATTTATGAGCATGAGTAAGGGGTTCAGGACTATCTGTTAATTTACAGGAATTGAGAAATAAATTAACAATACAAGATGATAGTCTGATAAATCTATTATATTTGTCAAAAAACTGTTTGGATATCATAGTTAGAAAATATAATTGAGTGACCATGACAGGTTAAAAAAGCTTGAGATACATGACTCAAAGTGACATGTGAGCCACAATGAGATCAGTTCAACCTAATGTTACACATGTAAATACACACACACACACACACACACACACCTGCCAATGTGGCAAAATGTGAAACATTTTGCATACAAAAGGGAAAATATGAGCGTACTTGATGGTACCCTTAACTTTTCTAATATCTGAAAATTTTCACAATGAGAACTTGGAGGCAAAATTAATGCTAAAATCACAATAGTTTTGAAGCCTTTTTAATTTAGAATATCAATTATACATATATGTTGTGCAGTCATGTCCAACCCCTTGTGACCCCATGGACTGTGACTTGCCAGGCTCCTCTGTCCATGGGGATTCTCCAGACAAGAATACTGGAGTGGGTTGCCATGCCCTCCTCCAGGGGATCTTCCCAACTCAGGGATCAAACCCAGGTCTCCCGCATTGCAGGCAGATTCTTTATCATCTGAGCCACCAGGGAAGCCCAAGAATATTGGAATGGGTAGCCTATCCTTTCTCCAGGGACCTTGCTTCTATTACCAGTCACATCCACCACTGGGTATTGTTTTTGCTTTGGCTCCATCCCTTCATTCTTTCTGCAGTTATTTCTCCACTGATGTCCAGTAGCATATTGGGCACCTACTAACCCGGGGAGTTCCTCTTTCAGTATCCTATCATTTTGCCTTTTCATACTGTTCTATAGGCAAGAATACTGAAGTGGTTTGCCATTCCCTTCTCCAGTGGACCACATTCTGTCAGACGTCTCCACCATGACCCACCCATCCTGGGTGGTCCCACACAGCATGGCTTAGTTTCACTGAATTAGACAAGATCATTCAGGTATGACCTAAATCAAATCCCTTATGATTATACAGTGGAGGTGAGAAATAGATTTAAGGGCCTAGATATGACAGACAGAGTGCCTGATGAACTATGGAGAGAGGTTCGTGACATTGTATAGGAGACAGGGATCAAGACCATCCCCATGGAAAAGAAATGCAAAAAAGCAAAATGGTTGTCTGAGGAGGCCTTACAAATAGCTGTGAAAAGAAGAAAAGCAAAAAGCAATGTAGAAAAGGAAAGATATAAGCATCTGAATGCAGAGTTCCAAAGAAGAGCAAGGAGAGATAAGAAAGCCTTCCTCAGTGATCAGTGCAAAGAAATAGAGGAAAACAACAGAATGGGAAAGACTAGAGATCTCTTCAAGAAAATTAGAGATATCAAGGGGACATTTCATGCAAAGTTGGGCTCGATAAAGAACAGAAATGGTATGGACCTAACAGAAGCAGAAGATATTAAGAAGAGGTGGCAAGAATACACAGAAGAACTGTACAAAAAAGAGCTTCTGACCCAGATGATCACGATGGTGTGATCACTCACCTAGAGCCAGACATCCTGGAATGTGAAGTCAAGTGGGCCTTAGAAAGCATCACTACAAACAAAGCTAGTAGAGGTGATGGAATTCCAGTTGAGCTCTTTCAAATCCTGAAAGATGATGCTGTGAAAGTGCTGCACTCAATATGCCAGCAAATTTGGAAAACTCAGCAGTGGCCACAGGACTGGAAAAGGTCAGTTTTCATTCCAGTCTCAAAGAAAGGCAATGCCAAAGAATGCTCAAACTACCGCACAATTGCACTCATCTCACACGCTAGTAAAGTAATGCTCAAAATTCTCCAAGCCAGGCTTTAGCAGTACATGAACCGTGAACTTCCTGATGTTCAAGCTGGTTTTAGAAAAGGCAGAGGAACCAGAGATCAAATTGCCAACATCTGATGGACCATGGAAAAAGCAAGAGAGTTCCAGAAAAACATCTATTTCTGCTTTATTGACTATGCCAAAGCCTTTGACTGTGTGGATCACAATAAACTATGGAAGATTCTGAAAGAGTTGGGAATATCAGACCACCAGACCTGCCTCTTGAGAAACCTGTATGGAGGTCAGGAAGCAACAGTTAGAACTGGACATGGAACAACAGACTGGTTCCAAATAGGAAAAGGAGTACGTCAAGGCTGTATATTGTCACCCTGCTTATTTAACTTATACACAGAGTACATCATGAGGAACTCTGGGCTGGAAGAAGCACAAGCTGGAATCAAGATTGCTGTGAGAAATATCAATAACCTCAGACATTCAGATGACACCACCCTTATGACAGAAAGTGAAGAGGAACTAAAAAGCCTCTTAATGAAGGTGAAAGAGGAGAGTGAAAAAGTTGGCTTAAAGCTCAACATTCAGAAAACGATGATCCTGGCATCTGGTCCCATCACTTCATGGGAAATAGATGGGGAAACAGTGGAAACTGTGTCAGACTTTATTTTTTGGGGCTTCGAAATCACTGCAGATGGTGATTGCAGCCATGAAATTAAAACACACTTACTCCTTGGAAGGAAAGTTATGATCAATCTAGGCAGCATGTTAAAAAGTAGAGACATTACTTTGCCAACAAAGGTTCGTCTAGTCAAGGCTATGGTTTTTCCAGTGGTCCTGTATGGATGTGAGAGTTGGACTGTGAACAAAGCTGAGTGCTGAAGAATTGATGCTTTTGAACTGTAGTGTTGGAGAAGACTCTTGAGAGTCCGTTGGACAGCTAGGAGATCCAACCAGTCCATCCTAAAGGAAATCAGTCTGGGTGTTCATTGGAAGGACTGATGCTAAAGCTTAAACTCCAGTACTTTTTGGCCACCTCATGCGAAGAGTTGACTTATTGGAAAATACCGATGCTGGGAGGGATTGGGGGCAGGAGAAGAAGGGGACGATAGAGGATGAGATGGCTGGATGGCATCACCAACTTGATGGACATGAGTTTGAGTGAATTCCGGGAGTTAGTTATGGACAGGGAGGCTGGTGTGCTGTGATTCGTGGGGTCACAAAGAGTCGGACATGACT
Source organism: Bos indicus (assembly GCF_029378745.1). Classification (NCBI taxonomy): domain Eukaryota; kingdom Metazoa; phylum Chordata; class Mammalia; order Artiodactyla; family Bovidae; genus Bos; species Bos indicus. The sequence continues at coordinate 43,842,558 of NC_091772.1, read as the reverse complement.
GAGTGACTGAACTGATATATATACATACATATATTTATCCTGAATTTTACAAGCTACATTTTTCTGTAGAAGACTCTTACTCCTTGACTTCAGGTTGTACCTTATAGACGTTATTGTTGTTGTTTAGTCATTAAATCATGTTTGATTTTTTAGTGGCCCCATGGACTTCCCAGGCAAGAATACTGGAGTGGGTTGCCATTTCCTTCTCCAGGGCATCTTACCAACCCAGGGATTGAACCAGAGTCTCCTGCATTGGTAGGCAGATTCTTTACACTGCACTACCAGGGGAGCTTGTGGACATTACGTTATATGAAATACAACAGTTGCAGAAAGACAGATGTTAATATCTAAATTGGTCAAACTCACAGAATTTAAGAGTAATGTGATGGTTACCATGGGGTCAGGGGGAGTAGGGAGAAATCAGTATTTCCTATGCATAGGTACAAGGTCTCAATTATGCAAGGTGAATAAATTCTAGAGTCTTACTGTACAGCATCGTCCCTATGCTTAAAGTTATTGTATTATACAATACAATACAATGAACTTAAAGTACATTGTATTGTGCAGTGTTATATACTTAAAATGTTTTTAAATAAAGCATTTTAACTTTTCTTACAGCGATAAAGTAAAAATATAACAAAAATATAAGAGTACAGAATCAAACAAATAAAAATGTATTTAAACAGTTAATTTTATGATAGACATCAATGGGAGAAAAAGATCAAGACTGAGTAAATCACAGGGTGTGCTCTAATTCCTGACTATTTCATCTACTGTTAGTATCACTGTAAAATGCTGATTTCACTCTATAACCTGAATGATTTTCATAACCTCCAGTAAAATTTTTTGTACTATGCTTCCTGTTGAAAACCCTATAAGCACAGAGACACCAAGACTAAGGATTTGGGTAGCCAAACCCCACACAAACTCTTAACACTTGTCTCAGCTGATTTATCTCTATTTACTTCCTATTCCATGTTTTAATGGTCTTCTGGTACACAGTTCCCTCTGAAGCACTTTTATCATCTGATTTCTGGAGATCCTTTCAGCTCAGGGAAACACCTCCTTCCTCTACGTTCTGGGGGACTAGCCTAACTCCCTTCACCTCCATTACCTTCGCCCTGTCCTCATCACAATTTAGCAGATTTTCCGCCCAGACTTTATCAGACAGAGATACCTTTTTGGGTTCTATTTACACCATCCAGACAGGGGCTCTGATCTCTAGAATCCTCTGTCCACAAAGGTCGGATGAACAGGAGGGGAGGACAGACAGACATCAGGCTGAAGTCCAAGAAGGAGGTTCTGAAGAGCAGGAGGGAGAGGAGCCGAGCTGCTCACCTGGTTACAGACGGGCTTGTACTTGAGCCCCGGCTTGTTCAGGATCTTCTCCAGCTGCTTGTGGTTGAAGTTGGACACCCCGATGGACTTGGTCAGCCCTGCATCCTTACACTTCTCCAGGGCCTGGGAAGGAGGGGTGGTGAGCAGTCATTTGAAATGAGTGATAGAACAAGAATAAATGATGGAAAAAAATCTGTAAAAAGTGTCTCATGTCAAGAATTGACATTGATTTTAAGAAAGAAAAAAGGAGAAGAAGGTCATGACACAAGAAGAAGAATTAACCATCTCCTCCTTAGAAAACCCTGGAGAAGACCTATCACATGGAAAGAAACAGATGCCTGGCTTCACCGTCCCAGATTCTGTCCTTTTCTGTGAGCATTTCAGCAATGGTTTCCTCCCCACAACCCCAGCATCCCAGTCCTTAGATTCATGAACTGCTGACTCTGATGGTCCAGAGCCCATTCTCACAGGTGGAAGAAATGAAGGAGGTTCCCCCTCTCCTGACTCCTCCCCTGGTTCTCTCCTCCCTGGACTCACCTCCCACGTGCGACAGAAATCCACTGAGTCATATATAATTTTTCCATTTTCATCTTTTGGAAAAAGTTCCTCTCCTGGCTGGAATAGAAGCAGTCATTTTAGAAATGTCACAAAATAATTTCTCCATATAGTCAGCCTGCCAGGCACATCTACGACCAGGACACTAACCTCCATAAGATAGGTTTACAACATTCAAGATCTCTTACACTTACCATATGTTTTAATAAATAGAACTTTCCTAGGTCCTAAAGGGGACTCATTGTGACTGATGTAAAGAATGGCAATGTTACATGGCTTTATTTCCAGAATAAAGATTACAATCTTGACTTAGATGTGATAGAGTTTCTTTTCTCTCTGAGCATCTGATAGCCCTAGGGCAGACACATGAACCAAGACTCTCCTTAGGTTGATATGGGATGTGAAAGGTCCAGATATGCTCTCAAATGTTCATGACCATGAGCCTTGAACTAATCAAGGTTAATTTACCATTGATGGAAAATGTTGATATAAAAATAAAGCCAACCAAGAATAATGGAAAGTTAGGTGGTATGGGGGAAAAGGAGACACTTCTGAAGAGTACTGCAAATCCTGATATCTTCCATAGCTGGGCCTTGCCATCTACATAAACCAATAAACTCTTCTGCATAGGATAGGATGGCTCGGCTTGGGTTGATTTGTGCAACTTAAAATCAACCTAGAACTCTGAGACAATCTAGAAGGATAGGTTGGGGAGAGAGGTGGGAGGGGGGTTCAGAATGGGAGGGACACATGTATACCTATGGCTATGGCAAAAGCATCACAATATTATAAAGTAATAAACCTTCAATTAAAATAAATAAATAATTTTTAAAAATAGTTCTAAGTAATACAGTTCTTAATGGCTAAGTGCAGTCCACAGACCTCATCATGAAGACAGGCAACAGTGTAGACAAGGTCTCCTAAGTCCCAGTAAAGATTTAGACTCACCTAGAGAGAGCACCATCAAATCTGCTCAACTTGAAGGGGTGAAAGATGAGATAAACTCATCTTGTTCAAGTGTAAGGCAATGTCATGCTCACCAAGGCTATACCAAACTCTGTGTTCTTAAAATCCCCAAGGGACTCAGGAGTCATACTCAGTACTGTGCAGAACTCACCTATTTCTATTCCCTCAAGTTTTTTAGCAGAGAACATGAGATTGTTGAGCTTTTTTCTCTGGGAGGAATGACAAAGAAATTAAAAATTTAAAAAAACTCAGTAAAAAGATAATCATAAATGTTTGGGAATTCTACTCTAGTGAAGAGCATATCCTACTATGAAAAATCTGAAGTCAATCATCCATGCAGGATGATAGACATTCTGACATAAGAAATAAAATAGTTGTGATCGAGTTGACTCATTGGAAAAGACTCTGATGCTGGGAGGGATTGGGGGCAGGAGGAGAAGGGGATGACAGAGGATGAGATGGCTGGATGGCATCACTGACTCCATGGACGTGAGTCTCAGTGAACTCCGGGAGTTGGTGATGGACAGGGAGGCCTGGCGTGCTGCGATTCATGAGAATCGCAAAGAGTCGGACACGACTGAGTGACCTGATCTGATCTGATCTGAATCATATAAATTGCCAACCTTCAGAGCCAGTGGAAAATGAATAATGTAGAGATCGACATAGTCCAGTTGAAGATTTTTCAGTGACTTTTCCAAGGCTGGTCGGACCAACTCTGGTTGAAGGCAAGTGGACCAAAGCTGCAGAGATTAAAGAAAGGAAGCTGCATGAAATTAACATTGTGGGTAATTTTGTTTTTATGCTTTCATCTAAAAATCAGAGATTTTTCCTGATTAGAAATGGATGATCAGAGAGGAAAACCACCCTGTTTCTTTTTCAGTTCCATTTTTTATCTAACCAACCCATGTAAACTTTGTTATTTGATTGAATTTATCATTAGTACATCATTCACAATGGAAGAAAATGATCCAAGAAATAAAAAGCATTATCAAATAACTAATATACCCATCATCTGAATTATGTTTAATAAAGTTTAAAATTAGTTCACAAAGTCAATCTAATTGTATCAAAGAATAAATCCTCTTAGGAGTAATTAGAATCTTTTTGTTTATGTAACTGTAGGAAGTGTTTTGAACATATTATTACATACAGAACATAATTCAAGACATTTAGTTAGATCTTATGTAATAAAAAATAGCTCCTCTATTTCCACCTCTTAGATGGAAGAACTGAGATTTAGAATTTGAAGAAAATTTAGAAAGTTCCCTAGATGATAAGGAAAGTTATAATCTAATTATTTCTGTCTGATTCATTAGCCCATATTAAATCACACTACTCTGGTCTAGGCTCAGAAAAACAAAGTGACTTTAATTTAAAATTAAAATTTGAACCAATGATGAGAAAGCCATCATCACTCTCACTTTCTTTTTGGACACCAGATTTAATACACAAGTATGTGTGAAAAAAGTTGTACCAATAAGCAGTGTTCACCAAACAGCTACTTATCTGACTACATAATTATCACCTGCACACAATGACTTGCACACATGTGCACACACAACACACACAGAACCTTTGAAGTGTAGAATATGTCTTCTCTCTTCACAGTGCCATCTGCAATCTTGCTCCGAATGGCTTGTCCAACTTGCCTTTCATTTTGGTACAAATGAGCGCAGTCAATATGGCGGAACCCAACCTCTATAGCCAATTGGGTGATCTCCAGAGCTTCACTCTTAGGAACCTACATAAGCAACAAATGTGGTAGTTGAATATTCACACAATAATGAAACTGATGATGCACAAGCTTTGATTTTTCCCAAGAAAAATAAACAAACAAAAGCTTTAATGTTTCTTTGTGCCTTTGGTTAGTTCTGCATGTGTGGTGTTGAACACATGATAGTTTACCTGAAATTTCCTGCAAAGTTATTAAATGAATACCCAGGAAGTCTTCAATCCCAGGTGATCAGTGATTGATTAAAGGCATCAGAGGACCCTAAAGGCCACTTCCAGGTTCAGTGATGTGCTGGAGGAACTCATAAAAGTGAAAAAAGTGAATGTGTTAGTTGTTCAGTTATGTCTGACTCTTTGTGACTTCATGGACTGTAGTCTGCTAGGCTCCTCTGTCCATGGAATTCTCCAGGCAAGAAAGGAAGATCCCCTTCTCCAGGGGATCTTCCTGACACAGGTATCAAACCTGTGTCTCCTGAGTTGCAAGCAATTCTTTACCATCTGAGCCATGGATATGATTTATACAGTGAGATATTCTAAGCAAAGTCAACAAGGGTAAAGGTTCATGATATAAAGCACCAAGAAACAAGGTGAAATCTTGTAAGAGTGCTCTATCTACCAATGTAGTCATGCAGAATACACAAAATAAAAACTATACCTATTCAAAGTGTACTAAGTGATTTTTTAATTGCCTATCCTGGTGGCTCAGATGGTAAAGAATCTGCCTGCAATGCAGGAGATGTGGGTTCGATCTCTGGGTCAGGAACATCCCTTAGAGAAGGGAATAGCAACCCACTCCAGTATTCATGTCTGGAAAATCCCATGGAGAGAGGAGGTTACCAGGTTACAGTCCTTGGGTTTGCAAAGAGCTGGACACAACTGATGGACTACCACTTTTGCTTTCTTTCCCTGTGTAATGCTATCAAGGGATATCAGTAACAACCAAGCTGGTTAACAGTTCCATCACCTCACATAGTTAACTTTTATAGGTGTTTGTGAGACATTTAAGGTCTACTCTCCTGGCAAATCTCAAGAATATAACCCATTATTATTAACAGTAGCCACTGTGCTGTGCATCAGGTCTCCAGACTTATTTATCTTACAACTGAAGGCCTTTACCATTTGAGCAGCATCTTTCCATTTTCCCCAACTTCATCCCCAGCTTCTGGTCACTGTGATTCTACTCTCTGCTTCTATGAGTTCAACTTTTTTTTATAGATCCTACTCATAGACAGATCATGCAGTGTTTGTTCTTTACGTCTGACTTATTTTACTCAGCTTAATGTTATCTAAGTTCATCCATGTTGTTGCAAATTATGGATAATTTCTTTTATAAGCCTGAATAATATTTTGCTTCTTTTTATGTGACTTGTAATCTTTTCTTTTTCAAGGAGGTGCTTGTCTAACTTTCATCTGTTGGGTCTAGTTCTGGCTTTCCTTAAATGCAGGGGCATTCAGGGATGTGCTGAGGAATGAATTAGTGAGCTTCAGTAATAGCTGAACTCTTCCCTCTCCTCATCCCAGTTTGTACCACAAAGTCCTGTCTTCTGTCTTGAAATTTTTTATGAATATTTCCTTCTGTTTCATACATAAAAGAAGTGATATTCAAAGTTTAAGGACCAGAATCTTGCCATACAACTATTCAATATATACTCTAAAGACAAGAGGGGTAGCAAATTTTCTGGATTCCAGTCTAGTAAATTATCCTCTTTGTCCCTCTTACACTCAAGCACTGAAGACCATAGTTAGATAAAAATATATTACAAAAGCCAAGAATTGAAAGCTTTCCCTATAAGACTATAACTTGTCTCCTCAAATGGCACTGAACTTTCCATTAGAAGAAGTTTCCACACATAAACAGAAGTACAGGCCAAAACACAATTGAAATGTTTCTTCCCTGTGACCTAGTAGGTATTCCACAGTAGAAAAGCAATTCTCTCCCATTAGTTTTAAGTCATCTCATCTTTAGGAATTTTTATCTCTAATACTTCTCTGGGTCATGTCTTTTTGGAAGGAGGAAATGGTTCTGGAATTAATGAAATATAGAGAAACCTAGCCATTACAATCACCCTCAAAGCAAAGTGGCTGACAGTCAGTGTTCTTGACAGCTGAGTCTCACCTCTTGTGCCAAGCTGGGAGAGAGATGGAAACTGGAGGGGAATCCAGAGTAATCTGCAGGTGAGCACAGCCTCAGACCCTGATGCAGAGTGGAGACAGGATATTCTCTCCCCTTTCACAGGGCATGGTTCTAGCCTGGTTAGTAGAACCACATGATTCTCCCAGAGTCACACAGGAACTCAGTGCTTGACAACTGAAGTCCCTTCTACTCACGTCACATCCACTAGAATTTATGTCAACCCACAACCACTACTCTTACCTCCTCAGGGGCATAGGTTCCAAATCCCAGGATAGGAATGAAGTGGCCATCATTAAGCTTCACCCTCTGGTATTTGGGATCCATTGCCTGTTGCTCTTCTGAGTAAGCAGACTCTGTTTTTTTTTTTTTTTTTTCCTTCTGCCTTCACAGGTTATAAATAATATGAAGGTAACGCCCCAACTGCACCATCCAATGTTAGTAGATACATTGTAGGAGGAGCATGATTAAACCAATACCCATGGAGTAAGAAATAAACAAAGGGTTTTAACTTGTTTGCTTTTTTATCAGAATAATATTCACAGTGCACAATGATATAAACCATTAATTTCTTGGAAAATTTTACTTTATTTTTTTAATAAGCAAATTTTAAATTCTGGATCCACTTACATTATTGTAAATTATTTCATGGGATTTGCTGAATAATTATTGACCATATGTTAGACTAGAAACCACATGTACCAATTTTTAAAATTTTCTAATTATGAAGCCCAACTTGAGCAAACATCAATTGAAACAATTATCTATATTACAGTGCATACACACACATACTTATACACACAATCACAGAATTTAATGTAATGACTAATAAGGATTTCTCAAAACACTAACACTTAATAAAGAATGAAAACATCAAATGAATATAAATTTGCCTTTTTATATAGCCTACCAGCAAAATTATTTTGCTTATAGATGGTGGTGAAATCCTGAAAATGATATGAAAATCAGACATTCTGGCAAAGGTCTTATTAGAGGTTAGTTATTAATGGTTTTTACTGTGTGCGATATGTTAACAGACTCTCTGTTCAAGTCTTTTAGCTAGTTTTGTTATTCAGTTGCTTAGTCACGTCTGACTCTCCGACCCCATGGACTGTAGCACGTCAGGCTTCCCTGTCCTTCACCATCTCCCGGAGCTTGCTCAAACTCATGTCCATTGAGTCACTGATGCCATTCAACCATCTCTTCCTTTGTCATCCTGTTCTCCTCCTGCCTTCAATATTTCCCAACATCCTGGTCTTTTCTAATGAGTCGGCTAGTTAGAGAACTTTTAAAATTGCCATGACGTAAATGATATTTTATATAATCTGTTATCTTGCTCAACATTATTCACAAAAGGAAGACCTGTAAACAAGTTAAATTATATTATATCTGGAAGAGTGAGGGAAATCATCAAGCATTGCTACAACGGAATGTTGTGAAGCCAATTAAAATTCAATAATTAAAATGGAAATTAAAGTTAGCTAAAGAGTGAGCTATGAACTGTTGGATTTTCCCATGGAAGCATAAGGAAAATTAAAGAAACTAGCTATACAACCTCATAGGAGCCCTGGGAAAGAGTCAGAGGAACACCTAGAGTGAAAAATGAACCAGCTGCCCAGGTGATGGAGTGGTAAAGAATCCGCCTGCAATGCAGGAGACACAAGTTCAATCCCTGGGTTAGGAAGACATCCTGGAGAAGGAAATGAAAACCCATGCCAGTATTCTTGCCTGGGGAATTTCATGGACAGTGGAGCCTGGCAGGCTATAGTTCCATAGGGTCTCAAAAGAGTCAGACACAACTCAGTGACCAAACAACAACAACAAATGAACACCCAATTAAGAAAAATTCAGAACAGAATGGCAGGAAATTTCATCATGTATTTACTCACCTGTACCCTTCTGCTTGGGGCAATGCAGTCTTGTTCAGCTCCCATTTGCCTCCCTCAAACCAGAATGATCACAGAAAACCTTATCTGCAATGTTCCAACCTACTTAGGGGCTGCCTGGAGACTGGTGTCTGTTTCACGCAGTATTCTAAGCTTAAACTGAAGAGCAGCTGGAGTATCTCATTACAGCTGTAGGCGGACTATACATATGTGGGGCCAGGGACAAAGGATAAGGGTGGAGACATAGACTAGACCATGTAAAACCCTGAGTAGAACTGGAGTGTGGATTTGGGGGATAGTAGGGCATTTCAAAAACAATCATAAACTCAGGAGAATCAAAAAGATTCACATATGCCAGACAAGATTATGACTCAGAAATGAACCAAGTTGTCCTCAGTTTTCCTTTGAGCTGATCCCAGGACTAGGAGTATGCCAAGCAAACTAGTGAAGGACTGTCAGGACATGAAACAAATCTACCAGCAGTGAGTGTTTGCCTGTTGTTTCAAGTACCCAACTGTGAACACACACAGGAACACATACACACACATGACATAAAGAGAGAAAGGAAAGGAGAAAGAAAAAAAAAAAGAAAAAGGAAACCATGGTCCAGGAAAGGAAGAAAATAAATTGGCACCGACTCTTCCTGAACAGTCACAGGAGCCACACTTAGCACACAGTGAGTGTCACACACTGTCCTGGGGAGGAGCTCCAGGTAGGATGCTGAGCTCAGCTTCCCCAGGAGCACATCAGGGCTCCATCTCCTGAAAACACACGACACCAGTAGAAAGCCTTGTCCACACCAGGGCTGTAAAGAACTGTCCACATGAAGCTGGGTGGGAAGGGAAGAGAAGCCGTCAGATCAGGACTGAGCCCCCGGGAGGGCCCCAGACGAGAAGGAGGAACAAGGGCTCAGAGGTCCTCCCTGGAGAGACCTGTGAACACCATGTACTGGGCACCACAGCCCTGGGACGACCCCATGAGGTCGCAGCCCCACAGCTGCTGTGAACCCAGGGGGACCCACAGGAGGCCTGGGAACCTGACTCCTCTCCTGAGACACACACCCACTCCTGCTCCTGGAACAGGCTGAGGGGGCGGCAGAACACTGCTCAGACTCGGGCTGATTTACTGGGCAGCCTGTGTGCCTCCAGCCCACAGATGCCCCCTCAGCGCCTCTGGATCCGGTTCACGCCCCCTGGGGCGAGGGCCACCCATGCTGGGCAGAGTGGGTAGTGCCCATACAAGGACACACCTGCAAGACATGGACGGATAACTAGTTTCGTGGAAATGGAGAAAGTTAAACAAATTGAAAAGACAGAGGAATTCGTCTCAAATGAAAGAATAAGAAAATAACACCTGAAAAATCAACTAATGAAACAGATGCATTGCTTACCAAAGTACTTTACCAGAATTCAAAGTGTCAGTAATAAGAATGCTAACTGAACTAGGGAAAAGAGTAAATGAATACAGTGAGACTGTTAACAAGTAACTAAAAAATATTTTAAAAAATAACCAGTCAGAACTGAATAACGCAATAACTCAGATTAAAAAAACACTCTAGAAGGAATTAATAGCAGATTAGGTGATACAGAAAAATTTATAAGTGACCTGGAAGACAGATTTATGTGAATCATGCGTTAGCATTAAAAACAGCAAAAAGGGAAACAAACTTTAAAAAAGAGAACAGTTTAAAAAGCCTCTTGGACAGCATCAGGTGTACTAACATCCTCATGATAAGAGTCCTAGAAGAAAGAGAGAGAGAGAAGGGCAGAAAAGGCATTTGATGAAATTATGGCTAAAAATATTCTGAACCTGCAGAAGGGAAAAGCTATCCAGGTGCAAGATGCACAGAGGACCCCAAATAAGATAAAACCAAAGAGGCCCACACCAAGACACATCAAAATTAAAAAGGCAGAAGTTAAAGATAAAGAGAGGATTCTAAAGGCAGCAAGAGAAAAATGATGAGTCACATACGAGGAAAAAGACACCAGGCTGTTGGCTGATTATTCTGCAGAAATTAGGCACAACAGTGTGGCATGATGTTTCTAAAGTGCTGAAAGGGAAAAACCTACAACCTAGGATACTAGGAAATAGATCCAATAATGTATAATAACCCTAAATGGAGTATAATCTATAAAATAATGAATCACTCAGTTGTACATCTGAAATAATATAATATTTTGTCAACTATATTTCAGTGAAAAAGACAAGAATGTTTGCTTTCCTGCTCATTAAAATCATACATACAAATTACAGAATTTAGGGGAAGAAAGGAGAGGTTAGAGAATAAATATAACCTATAATTAGCCTGTTGTGCTTGTGCTTAGTCACTCAGTCATGTCCAACTCTTTGCGACCCCATGGACTGTAGCCCACCAGGCTCCTCTGTTCTTGGGATTCTCCAGGCAAGAATACTGGAGTGGGTTGCCATACCCTTCTCCAGGGTATCTTCCCAACCCAGGGATAAAACCTGGGTCTCCTGCATTGCAGACATATTCCTTACCATCTGAGCCACACGGGAAGCCCAATTAGCCTGTTAGAAAAATTTTAACATTTGGTACATATTTTTTGTCATGATTTTCCTTTACAAATGTGTGAATTTGTATTTTATTTACAAATCAGATAATCTGCAACATGCAAACTGTATGCTTTCCTTTTGACTTAAGTATCTTCTGAAGCTCTCAAATATTATTTTCAAAATCCAGTATTATATTTTGCTTGTTTTGAGTAGTGTGTTGTCTTAATTTACTTTATTCTTTCATCATTTGGGTTTGCTTTAGCATTTTGATTAGTTCTTGCATATTTTGCCACTCATTCATAGATTCATACGGCAAAACTTTATTGAAAATATTTTATGTGCCCAGACACTTTTATCCACAAGTAATGAAAATAGGAAATAAAATTTTTAAATGACTTGATAGTCTAGTGGAGGATAAAGACTATGGATAAAATCAGAAGTATGTAGCTGTTAGGAGTGGGAGAGTTCCCCTTGAGAGATAACCCTGCAGTTTCTCACATTTCTGTGCACCTGATAAGCAGAGACTCTGACCACATTTCATCCCACACTAAGTTTTCAAGACATTTGTACAGTGAACATCCTTGCAATATAGAGACAGTGGCTCCCTGCAGAGACATGGAGGGCATGTTTGCTGTGCAGTAACATAAAAAAAAACCTCTCCCTCATGAGAAAAGGAGGGATGCTGAGAGCATACTGTCATTGACCCAGGATCCCTAGAGGCAAGGTTTTTTTCCTGTCCCTCAACTCACTGAATATTCAGGCGTCACCTGGTACCTTCACTCCAACTTTAGAAATGGGAACCCAAGGAACTAGCGCAACACACCTTGTTGTGGAGAACATTTCTGTAATATACTCTGTACACGAACTCATTACCCTGTAAACCTTAATCCTATACAATGTTCTATGTCAATTATGGCTCAACAAAGCTGGAAAATATGTCAATTATGGCTCAACAAAGCTGGTACTCTTATTTGGCTACAGCATTTGTTATGAATAATAAACATTCTTTCCTTTACCAGCATCTGTGAAACCAGGGCAAGCTTATTTGTTAGCTCACAAATTAGGTTGAAATCTTATATTCTTCATGATTCTTGACATAACACAATATGACTGAGCCGAAGGCTAGAACAGGACAAAGGTTAGAAAATAGCATTACATTAGGGAATGTTAACTTCCTTACAAAGAGAGAATTGGGCAGCCCCAAACCGCTACCAGCAACCCTGTAATAGCTGGTGAGTGTGTCTGGATATTAAAATTCCACAACATTCTAACCAGACACCTGCCATTTGAATGAGTAACTTCAGTGATACAGAGGCAAGGGAGCTGAATACTCAGAGGACTGACCAGAGAAGAAAAGTCATCAGCTGCAATCCAAACAACTTCCAGGATCAGAGAGCACACAAGGGAAGGTCAGACTGTGGGACACCAACGAATGCATTCTTTACCCTACCCACATCCATTTGTAGTCTCTATAACTGAGATCATGGGACAAATTCTGACCGTCCTCCATAGGAGGGAGACACTAGGACCACCTAGTTCTCTATAACTTCTTCGCCGGACATGGTGACTCTCCATAGGGTCATTAAATGCTGGTGCAGGTGGTCCATTGGGAGAAGAGTGGAGTTATATCTGGCATGATGCACATATGTGTCAAACGCCAAGCCCATCTTGCTCAACTTGCAGTGTCAATCCAGATGTGCTGCTGGAATGGGTGTGCACACCTTAACCATGAGGTGCCCTTGAGCAAACTTGGAAAGTCAGAGCTTGAGCCGTCTCCCTTCTTCCAAGTAGCTGCCCATTTTCTATAAAGTTCAAATGTAAGGCAAGAAAATTTCTGCCAATGTTACCCTTGCCCCTTCTCAAAATTATCCACCTTATCCACACTGTTATCAGATAAGGGGGGAAGCAAGAAGTAGAAAAGGAGGGGAAATTTATAACCATTTATATAATACAGTGCCTCTTCAGGTTTACAAACATAAAAACAATCACCTTCCATGTGGCCTTGGACAAGTCAATAACCTCTGTGGTTTCTTTATCTGTAAAATGAGCTAATAGTTGAACTTACTTCATAGGGTGTTTGAGTCGTTGAGACTGCTGCCAGGAAAACAGCAATCACTCAAACTATTGGGTAATATAATTGGTGCTGTTGCTCCATCAACACAACATTTCTGCTCCAGTGTGTCTGTGATTAAAATTATTTTTGTTTATTTTTTTTTTCTGCTTCACGGATCTAAGGTATGAGGAGAGCAGTTTTCCATGCTTTGTGAAGGGACAGTAGTTGTAATTTTAATTACTTTCTGAAGAGATAGAAAATCAAAATATCTGATTCTCATTTTCTGTAGAATATACAGTTTCTGTGGCAAATAAATGCTGAGGTACAGAAAAGAAAAACACAGTTATTCGTACTTCTTGGAATTGATCTTTCTTGGAAAATGGTAGCTGAAGAACATACTCTATTCTTGATACAAAACCAAGACTTGGGAGTACCCCATCATTGGGGACTAGCTCCACAGAGACAACCATTGTCCCGAGTCCTCGGGACATCTCTTTTTTATTATGTTGCATACGTGTGACAGTAAATCTGGTGTTTGCTGGGTGGTGAGTAATGAATGAGCTGTCTCCCTTGGATCCACCAGTTGTGTTGGGTACCTTAGACATGTTGTGTAACCATGAGGTCAGGGTTCTTCCTTGTAAGAGAGAACTAAAGATGTTTTAGAGATAAGGAACATAGACTTGATTAGAAGCAATTTCAAAAGTTTGTGACCAAATAATAAGTAAGATAAATGACCCTGAATTTCTGTACATTTGAGCAATAGTCCTTGATATCTGTTTCTACTGTGAATGCCAAAATTCACGTGTGAAATTTTACAGATACTGTCTGACAGAGACTCTCTGTGGTCTGGAGAATAAGCAAAAGGTCTTCTTATGTGGAGGTCTTTTCTCCCAGCACAGATCCAAGATGTCCTCCATCCACAATAGGCCATTATGTTAAGCTTTTTGTTTGTTTGTTTCTGTTTTGTATCAACAATTAGACATCAAGACCTCAAAGCAGTAACCCTCTCTTTGCCCTCCGGAGTTGAGCTGATCACCATGCAGGCAGCTGGATCTGAATGCACAAAGGACTGGGGGCAATGCTGTGGAGCTAGTCCCTGATGATGAGGGTACTCCCAAGTCTTGGTTCTGTATCTAGACTAGAGTATGTTCTTCAGCTACAATTTTCCAAGAAAGATCAATCTGAAGTAGAACGAATAACTGTGTTTTTTTCTTATTCATCTGAATTTGTAGGTGGAAATCATGAACACTATATTGAGAAGACTTTCCTAGTTATCAGAACAATAGGTGTACTTGCTCCAGGACTTGGAAGAAATTGTTCTGATTGAAGATGGAGTGGATGAACATCCAGCAGATGTTAGAGTGCACGTAACCTAAGAAGAGCTCCTTGAACGCTTGTGAATCTGAGCATTTCCTATACATTATTTTCAACCCCTTCTAGTTCAGTTGGTAAAGAATCTGCCTGCAAGGCAAGAGACCCCAGTTTGATTCCTGGGTCAGAAAGATCTGCTGAAGAAGGGGTAGGCTACCCACTCCAGTATTCTTGGGTTTCCCTTGTGGCTCAGCTGGTAAAGAATCTTCCCACAATGTGGGAGACCTGGGTTCGATCCCTGGGTTGAGACTATCCCCTGGAGAAGGGAAAGGCTACCCACTCCAGCATTCCAGCCTGGAGAATTCCATGGACTGTATAGTCCATAGGGACACAAAGAGTCAGACACAACTGAGCAACTTTCACTTTCACTTTCTATAACAAATATGATATTTATTGATGTAACACTTTATTCCTGTTGCGATCTGATCACAATTATTCTGTGACTGTGACTGGCCTTCAAGTTCTCTCAAACACTGAGATCTGGTAAGTGGCAAGAATACAAAGATGAAGAAGAACAGGTGATAGTTCTGAGATGTGGAGGGGAGGAACAGAAGCAGGATTAGGGGAACATGACCAAAGCCCCTGGGCCACCATCATCTGGAGCTTACCATCATCCTGTCCCCACAGTTACTATGGTTTGGGAGGCACTGTGTAGAAAACCGGAGTCAAAGAGAAACAGAAGTGGCTACTGGACGGTGTGGAGAGAATACACTAGAGTGCTTGGTGTGATGTTTGTGGAACAATGTGTTTCCATTCCTGTGTGTCGGCTGTTCAAATTTTTACCATGTCCAAGTCTGCCAGTTCAAGATATAAATCCAAATGCTCTTACAAAACACTTTGAATTCAGCAGGGAAGAGAAATGGTGGTAGTCAAGACAAACTCAGAGTGAGGAAATGTAAAAAACTTTAAATTTTGCACCACCAGCTGGGATAATCAAAAGATTAATTTTGGAAATATTAAGTATTGATGAACAAAGATCACCAGGTGGCCTTGGCAACTGAGCCAAGCAATTTGAGATAAAGTTTTAGGGTGTGTTTCCAGGAAGTTCCACTCCATTCAGCTCTATCAGAAATATAATTGGCAAAGATTTTTCATCTCATTCTGTGGATTGACTTCTCACTTTCTTCATAATTTCCTTTGACATGAAGAATTTTTGAATTTTGACAAATGTTAATTTATTTAGTTTTTCCTTTGGTGACATACCCAAGAAATCATAGCCAAATCCAATGTATTGAAATCATTCCTCAATGTTTTCTTCTAAGGGCTTCATACTTGTAGCTTGCAAATTTGGGTCTTGGACACGTTTTGAGGTTTCTATGTGTACGTGTGTCTGTGTGGTTTAAGATAGAGAGGTCTAACTTTATTCTTTTGTAGATTGATGTGTAGTTTTATCAGCATTGTTTGTTGAAAAGACTGCACTTTTCCCGTAAATGGTCTTAGGCAACCTTGTCAAACAACATTAATTTGTGTTACTTTTCATATTCTGTTCTATTTCACTGGTCTTTATATCTGACTTTATATCTGCCATTATTCACATTATTTTGATGATAATAGCTTCGTTGTAAGTTATGAAATCTGTAATTGTGAGAAACCTAAATGTGCTCTCTTTTTATTTTTTCTTTTCCAAGACTTGTTGGGGTGTATATAAAGTTCTATCAAATGCATAGATCAATTTGGTTAGTATTGTCATTTTAATATTCATGAACATGGTTGCTGCTGCTACTGCTGCTAAGTCGCTTCAGTTGTGTCCGACTCTGTGCAACCCCATAGACGGCAGCCCACTAGGCTCCCCCGTCCCTGGGATTCTCCAGGCAAGAACACTGGAGTGGGTTGCCATTTCCTTCTCCAATGCATGAAAGTGAAAAGTGAAAGTGAAGTCACTCAGTCGTGTCCGACTCTTAGCGAACCCATGGACTGCAGCCCACCAGGCTCCTCCATCCATGGGATTTTCCAGGCAAGAGTACTGGAGTGGGGTGCCATTGCCTTCTCCGATGAACA
The DNA here is from genome assembly GCF_029378745.1 of Bos indicus. Classification (NCBI taxonomy): domain Eukaryota; kingdom Metazoa; phylum Chordata; class Mammalia; order Artiodactyla; family Bovidae; genus Bos; species Bos indicus. Next base: position 43,826,015 of record NC_091772.1, on the reverse strand, counting down.
TGGTTAACTTGCTAATGTTTGTGTCTTTATTGTCTTCAAACAAAATTTTTAAATGATACATTTCTTTTCTCTTTTGGTTATTTCTGAATATTTTTGATAATATTTTCAATGAAATTGCTTTTTAAATTTTCTCCTCAGACTGTTCATTTGTATATAGAATGGAAATGATTTTTCTGTGTTGACATTTTATCCTACACTTTTGCTGTAATTGTTCTTTAGCTCTAAGCAGTTTTTTTTTTTTAATTTTATCTTTATGGATTTCTACACACATGATTATGTCATCTCAGAACAGAGATAATTTTAGTTATTTTGAAGTATAGTATTTCTTTTTTTGTTTATTTTCTTATTTTAGTTGAAATTCTATGTTGACTAGACAAGGCACATGCAAGTAAATTTTCATATTATTCATCTTAAGAAATGCTTTCAGAATGAAGAAAGAGGACAAGAGGAAGGCAGGGAGAAAAGAGGAATCTTGAATTATACACAAGCATCCTCTTGTGCCACAAGTAAATAATTACTTTTATTTCTCCTCAATCACTTCTTTGAAGAGACTCATCAGTGTACATAGACAGCAAATATTTGCTCATCACATGGTATATTGATGTGGATTTTTTTAAAAAATAAAAATTTGAGGCCAGTATTATTTGTCTTTAGGAGGTGGTCTCGTTTACTGAGTTATCAGTGGTGTGAGTAGGCTGATACTGTGTTGGCAGTTGCTGAAGAAGAAAGTGGAATCAAGAGATGAGGTTCCTATTGGGGGAGATGACTGCCTGCCTCTGTGATCAGAGGAACAGTCCCCAGAGAGGGGAAAACCTATGATGCAGCAGACGGAGGTGGGCTGACTTGAACCACATCCGTATTAGTTACTGTTGCTGGTCCAACAAATGACCAAAAGCTTTGTGGCCTGAAACAACAATACTGCTACATTTCTGGAGGTCAAAAATTCAACATCTGTTCAAGTTCTTAGGGGAAAATCTACTTGATTGCCTTTTCCAGCTCTTAGAGAACTCCTTCATCTATTGCCTTGGGCACTATTTTACCATCTTCAAAGCCATCTGCATAGCCTGTTTGGCTTAGTTGGCTTAAAGCTCAACATTCAGAAAACTAAGATCATGGTATCCAGTACCATCACTTTATGGCAAATAGATGGGGGAACAGTGGAAATAGTGGCTGACTTTTTTGGGGGGGCTCCAAAATCACTGCAGATGGTGATTGCAGCCATGAAATTAAAAGACACTTGCTCCTTGGAAGGAAAGTTGTGACCAATCTAGACAACATATTAAAAATCAGAGACATCACTTTGTCAACAAACCATCTAGTTAAGGCTATGATTTTTCCAGTAGTAATGTAAGCATGTGAGAGTTGGACTATAAAGAAAGCTGAGCACCGAAGAACTGATGCTTTTGAACTGTGGTGTTGGATAAAACTCTTGAGAGTCCCTTGGACTGCAAGGAGATCCAACCAGCCCATCCTAAAGGAGATCAGTCCTGAGTGTTCATTGGAAGGATGGATGTTGAAGCTGAAACTCCAATCCTTTGGCCACCTGTTGCAAAGAGCTGACTCATTTGAGAAAAGACCCTGATGCTGGGAAAGATTGAGGGCAGGAGAAGAAGGTATCGACAGAGGATGAGATGGTTGGATGGCATCACCAACTCAATGGACATGAGTTCAGGTAAACTCTGGAAGTTGGTGATGGATAGGGAAGCCTAGCGTGCTGCAGTCCATGGGGTAGCAAAGAGTCAGACACGACTGAGTGACTGAACTGAACTGATAGCCTCTTTGAATCTCTCATCTAAAGCTCCTATATTACCACCTCCTCTGTGACTGTAATCCTCCCAAGTCCCATGTATGAGAGATTCATGATGATACTAGGATTACCCAGGTAATCCAGGAACATTCCAATCTCTTTATTTTAATTATCTTTACAGATAATTTCTTTATCTATATAAAATAAAGATAATTAACTCTTTATCTTAAAGTCCTTCTAACCTGTCAGCTCATGTAGCTATTCTGCTCAAAACCTGTATTATTTTCCATTTCTCTGAGACTAAACTCCTTTCTAAAGCCTAATGACAGAGGCCCCTGGGCCCCACTGGTCCTCTGGCCTTATCTTCAACTCCTGTCTCCCCACCTCACTAAACTCCACCCACATCAGCTGACTTGCTGGCCCTTAAATGCTATATAACACTCTTTCTTCCTGAACTTTGCATTTTCTGTTCCAGAGAAATGAAGGGAGCTACTATCTCTGTTTCAAGGCTGTTTCTTGTATAAATGAAAAGTTGTGTGGGATGAAGGGTAGTTGATTCCTAAGAGATGTACAGAAATGTGAGAGATTATGCAGAATTATCTCCAACAAGCACTTACCCATCTCTAACAGCTGAATACTCCTGATTTCATTTATAGTCTCATCCTCCACTGGACTATCAACTAAAGACATTTCTCATTTTAATTATTGATATTTATTGATAAAACAATGTCCTACTAAAGAATGTTCAATAAAGTTTGCTGATTAAGTCAATGAATGGCAAAACATGTAAGAACTAACTAAAATACTGAGCAAAAAAAAAAAAAATATATATATATATATACACACACATATGTCTGAATCACTTTCCTGTACAGCAGAAATTAACACATTGTAAGTCAATTATACTTCAATAAATTTTTTTAAATAAATAAAGAACTTCTAATAATTCTGGGGTTTTGTTTTTTAATATTTATTTGGCTGCACTGGGTCTTCATTGGGGCATGCATGATCTTCAGTTGCAGCTTGTGAGAGAGTTGAATTGCAATGTTGTGTTAATTTCTGCTGTTCAGCAAAGTAATTCAGTTATATATACAAATATATATATTCTTTTTCATATTATTTTCCTTTATATTTACCATAGGATATTGAATATGTAATAGCTCCCTATGTGATTATAATAGCTCTTACAACAGTAGGACTTTGTTGTTTATCCATTCTACATACACCAATTTGCATCCGCTCACCCCAAATTCCCAATCCAACCCTCTCCTGCCCCCTTCCCCCTTGGAAACCACCAGGCAATACTTGATAGCTTAGTAAAATACTTATATTAAGTAAAAAATAAGTATAGTTATAGTTCAGTCACTCAGTCGTGTCTGACCCTTTGTGACCCCATGAACCTCAGCATGCCAGGCCTCCCTATCCATCACCAATTCCCGAAGTCCACCCAAAGCCATGTCCATTCAGTCAGTGATGCCATTCAACTATCTCATCCTCTGTCGTCCCCTTCTTCTCCTGCCCTCAATCTTTCCCAGCATCAGGGTCTTTTCCAATAAGTCAGCTCTTCCCATCAGGTGGCCAAAGTTTTGGAGTTTCAGCTTCAACATCAGTACTTCCAATGAACACCCAGGACTGATCAATATGATTTAGGATGGACTGGTTGGATCTCCTAACTGTCCAAGGGATTCTCAAGAGTCTTCTCCAACACCATAGTTCAAAAGCATCAATTCTTCAGTGCTGAGCTTCCTTTAGAGTCCAACTCTCACATCCATACATGACTACTGGAAAAACCACAGCCTTGACTAGACAGACCTTTGTTGACAAAGTAATGTCTCTGCTTTTTAATATGCTGTCTAGGTTGGTCATAATTTTCCTTCCAAGGAGTAAGTGTCTTTTAATTTCATGGCTGCAGTCACCATCTGCAGTGATTTTGGAGCCCCCAAAAATAAAGTCAGCCACTGTTTCCACTGTTTCCCCATCTATTTCCCATGAAGTCATGGGACCAGATGCCATGATCTTCGTTTTCTGAATGTTGAGCTTTAAGCCAACTTTTTCACTCTCTTCTTTCACTTTCAGCAAGAGCCTCTTTAGTTCTTCACTTTCTGCCATAAGGGTGGTGTCATCTGCATATCTGAGGTTACTGATATTTCTCCCAGCAATCTTGATTCCAGCTGTGCTTGCTCCAGCCCAGAGTTTCTCATGATGTACTCTGTGTATAAGTTAAATAAGCAGGGTGACAATATACAGCCTTGACGTACTCCTTTTCCTATTTGGAACCAGTCTGTTGTTCCATGACCAGTTCTAACTGTTGCTTCCTGACCTGCATATAGGTTTCTCAAGAGGCAGGTCAGGTGGTCTGATATTCCCATCTCTTTCAGAATTTTCCACAGTTTATCATGATCCACATAGTCAAAGGCTTTGGCATAGCCCATAAAGCAGAAATAGATGTTTTTCTGGGACTCTCTTGCTTTTTCCATGATCCAGCAGATGTTGGCAATTTGATCTTGGGTTCTTCTGCCTTTTCTAAAACCAGCTTGAACATCTGGAAGTTCACAGTTCACATATTGCTGAAGCCTGGCTTGGAGAATTTTAAGTATCACTTTACTAGTGTGTGAGATGAGTGCAATTATACGGTAGTTTGAGCATTCTTTGGCATTGCCTTTCTTTGGGATTGGAATGAAAACCGACCTTTTCCAGTCCTGTGGCCACTGCTGAGTTTTCCAGATTTGCTGGCATATTGAGTGCAGCACTTTCACAGCATCATCTTTCAGGATTTGAAATAGCTCAACTGGAATTCCACCATATCCATTAGCTTTGTTCATAGTGATGGTTCCTAAGGCCCACTTGATTTCACATTCCAGGATGTCTGGCTCTAGGTGAGTGATCACACCGTCGTGATTTTCTGCGTCGTGAGGAGCTTTTTTGTACAGTTCTCCTGTGTATTCTTGCCACCTCTTCTTAAAATCTTCTGCTTCTGTGAGATCCCTACCATTTCTGTTCTTCATTGAGCCCATCTTTGCATGTAATGTTCCCTTGGTATCTCTAATTTTCTTGAAGAGATCTCTAGTCTTTCCCATTCTATTGTTTTCCTCTATTTCTTTGCACTGATAGCTGAGGAAGGGTTTCTTATCTCTCCTTGCTATTCTTTGGATCTCTGCATTCAAATGGGTATATCTTTCCTTTTTTCCTTTGCTTTTTGCTTCCCTTCTTTTCACAGCAATTTGTAAGTCCTCCTCAAACAGCCATTTTGCTTTTTTGCATTTTTCTTTTTCTTGGGGATGGTCTTGATTCCTGTCTCCTGTACCAATGTCATGAACTTTTGTCCATAGTTCATCAGGCACTCTGTCTATCAGATCTAGTCCCTTAAATCTATTTCTCACTTCCACTGTATAGTCATAAAAATAAGTATACAACCTGTATATTGAAGATGATTTCAAACTGTAAATAAGCACACACACATTTGTATAGGTAAGTCATGAAAGTATGAAATGAAATGTATTTATTTCATGACAAAAATTTTTAAGCATAAAAAATTATTCTCTGCCCTTTGACCTCATCTCTTCCTCACTGTGAGTTGTGTGTCTGCATTATGCATGGACCAGACCTCTCCCATCAGTGGGAACACCTGCTCAACCATGAAGAGCAACTTTCTCCCAGCATCAGTAAGACAGCTCCATAAAAGGTAATTCCTGTTTCATCCACCTTATTAGAACTGATTCAAATGTATTCTTTTTAATGGCTGAGTAATATCCATTGTGTATATGTACCACACTGGAGCCTATTATACAGAGTGAAGTAAGCCAGAAAGAAAAACACCAATACAGTATACTAACACATATACATGGAATTTAGAAAGATGGTAATGATAACCCTGTATGCAAGACAGCAAAAAAGACACAGATGTATAGTACAGTCTTTTGGACTCTGTGGGAGAGGGCGAGGGTGGGATGATTTGAGAGAATGGCATTGAAACATATATAATATCCTATGTGAGATGAATCGCCAGTCCAGGTTAGCTGCATGATACAGGATGCTCACGTTTGGTGCACTAGGATGACCCAGAGGGATGGTATGGAGGGAGGTGGCAGCGGGGTTCAGGATGCGGAACGCGTGTACACCCGTGGCGGATTCATGTTGATGTGTGGCAAAACCAATACAGTATTGTAAAGTAATCAGCATCCAACTAAATAAATTTATATTAAAAAAAAAAAAAAAAGAAATGAAGAGAATCCAGGCCCAGAATGTAGATTTACGGACAATCACTGTCAAAGAGCTGCCCGAGCCCCTGGGGATACATCCCCACTGACAGACTCCTCTTCGGATTTCTATGCCATGTTTACAATGGAGACCAGCAAAGAGAAGTGGAGGAGGAACGAGAAATTTGGCTTAATTTAACAAAAGATTTGAAATGAAGCTGCTCCTTGTGTTGGTGTGAACAAAGATTCTATCTGAGTTTAAATCTGGTCTGATTTTTTAAATATATGATGTCATGTGAATAAAATGTCTTAAGAATACTGGGTGTTTTCAAAAGTAAGCTTTTACTAGCTCTGTGATCTTTGGTGTGTCATTTAAACTTCTCTTAACCTAGCTTTACTTATTTGTAGAGTAAGTACCTGCCCTTTCCATCTCAGAGGTCACGTTAAAATAATGAAAACACCAGGTGAAGCCAAAGTGAAGTAAAATGGAATTATTTCTAGGAAGGAGCTGGATGTAGTGCAAATAACATAGACATCGCAGTTAGGAGATTTGGGTTCAATTTAAGATTCTGTACTTAATCGCTTGGTATTTATTTTGGCAGTTTGGGCTGCAAGAACTTGCAATAAATAGTAGAGAAAAAAAGTTAATTCCTTCTTGACCTTGTAAGGGCTCATATGACCCACCATGATGATGCTTAGATCTGGATCATGTATACTGTTAATAACATCTTTTCATGCAGAACCCTCTCTCTCAAAACCTTCCATACCTGTGCCTGACTTCTAGAGGACAGAACAGTTCTCAGAGCTTCCTGGGTTACAGTTCTCAAATTTGACTCGAATAAAATTTTCCATTTCTTTCTTAGGTCGACTGATGTATTTTTCCACAAAGGAAAACACACCAAAGTTATTAAATGGGTTAATCAGAGGTTATCTTTATTTTCTATCATTTCCCTTTTATTTTCCAAATATTTTGTTATCAGGAAAAACTAATATCTTTATTTGAAGCCTTTATTATTTCACAAAATGTTGTTTTTTTTAATAAAAACAAGCTTTCAAAAGTTCACACACTTCATTTGAACACCTTCACCAACTACAGAAATGCTCTTCACAGCCCTAGAAGCAAGAAATTCTAGTAGAATGCATGGTAGATATCTCATAGTTAATATTCTTCAGAATATGGATACTCAGGGTGATCGATAACACTGGAAGAGAAAGAGGAGTACTAATTTATTAAATCAGTCATGTTGTCATAGTGAGTATTACTCTGTGATGTGGTCACGATGGGCTAAAACTTGAAATCTACAAAACACGTCCCTCCTTCTCTCCCAACAAGCACATATGCAGGTGTCTGCTCCATGTGCACACGGCACATTCACGTGTAATATTCACTCCACAGTGACAGGTAGTTTGACTCAGGTTACAATTTATATGATAGCACAACACTTATGGTTAATTGTGGAGGTTATTTCAGTCCTGGGTGTAACTTTTGACCCAATATGATGAGAATAATCACAGTTAAAGAATTAGTTGCTCTTTTTTTCATACATCCATCAAAAGAAAATATCAAGCATCACTCCCCCAATACAGGGTGCTTTCATTAATGAATTTCCAATTTATTGAAGAGATACCAAGTACACCTAAATAATCATAACTACTAAATATGATTAACTGCTTTCTTAATTTATAATTTATGAGAACACTTGTTATTCATTTGTTAGTATTACTGCTATTTTCTGTTTTTTCTCATGTTCTGATTTTTCTTTCTAAATTTGTCCTTTTCTATTCAATTCATTAAAAAGTGTATTCTGAGAAAATTCATGTGCCAAGAGCTGTGTTGTTGACATAAAGTCACAAAGATAAATAAGTCTAGGCATTCAAGACTAAGGAGGGAGAACATAGATTTATACTTAAAATCTTTTGAGTGCAGAAAAGTAGCTTTACACATGTTATTCATTTATCATTTGTTTTCTTAGAATTATGATATAGCTTTACAAACAAGAAGGGGAGTTTTGAGATCTTTCATTTGTAAGTGTCTTCATTTTATCACTAATTTGTGTTCCCTTCTCTCTAAACTCCCTTCCAACTTCTCTCTCATTAGTCTTCAGGCTCTTCAATCCTGGGATCCTTCTGCAGTTTTAGCTGGAATTCTGCATTAGTAAATAAGTCAAAGTCCAGGAGGTGGAGGCTCCCCAGGGGATGGACCGTGATGGACAAAGGCTACAATGGGTTGAGTCTTGACTCAGGAAACCAGAAACCCAGATGATCTTACCTGGGTGTGTCCTGCTAAGGACACAGTGGTCACTCACTAGAGCGTTAGTTAAGCTCATGATCTACTGGTAATTCAGCTTTGTGAGACAACAAGGATAAGGACGTGGGAGTTGTAATAGGGGGAAAAGTCCAGTGAAGAGATAAACATGACGTAAATGGATGGTGTCATGGAAAAGAAATGTCCTTTAGGGAGAAAATCTACCAGACATTAGAAGGAAGGGGTGGAGGCAGGTCCAGTGTGAGTTCTCAGCACTGATGCATGTTGCCCTTCAAGGGCTTCCCTCCATAAAAACATTGACATGACATTTTACAATTGTGTTAGGATAAAAATGAATATGGGCTTCTCTGGTATCTCAGACTGTAAAGAATCTGCCTGCAATATGGGACACCAGGGTTCAATCCCTAGGTTGGGAAGATCCCCTGGAGGAGGGAATGGCAACTCACTCCAATATTCTTGCTTGGAGAATTCCATGAACAGAGGAACCTGGTGGGGCTACGGTCTATGGGGTCACAAAAGAGTCGGATACAACTGAACAACTAACACTTTCATTTTCAATTTCAAACATGAATATAATCCAGGACAGATTCATTATTACACAGTCACTATTAATCTGATCATTTCACCCAACTTTAAAAAGAATTAAATATGAACATTTTTTCATAGAGCTTTAAAGTGCAAGGCACTGTGCTCCATGTGTCTACTGGGTCCCTCAGCCCTGCGAGGTGGTATACCAGGCACAGTAATTAGGAGCACAAAGTAGTGAATTCACCACAATGTCAACTGGTGATTTTACTGATGGGCTGTCATGGGCCGCAATTACATTTCTATTGGTCAGAGACAGAACCCTGGGGGAAACCTCTGAGGTCTACAGGAAGCATCTGGTTTACTCCTACACTGGAAATCAGAACTGTCTTCCTAGAATTAAGCTTTTAAAAATCCTCATTCCCCTGCTGACCTGCCTGTTATAGTAAACAGTGTGTGAAACATCAGCAAGTCACTTACGGTAGAAATTCATAATATCTCATATTTCTATTGATGCCATCAATTGTTTCCATGTCTTCTGGAGTCAGTTCAAAGTCAAACACCTGGAAGGAAGGAAGAATAACATTAACTGCTCCTCCAAGGAGCTGGCCTCCCGCTCTGGACTGGAGGAGTTTCCATGAAGGGGAGAAGAAGAGGGAACAGGGAAGCCGAGTCTGTCCTCAGCTTTCAGGTGAACAAGCCTGGGAGCCTCTGCTGAGTTCTCATCTCTCCTTCCTACACCTTCTCCTTCTCTGTCCACCTTACAAACATTACAGTACATCAGTCTTTCTAAGTGAATCACTTGAGACAGAAAACAAACTAAAATCCTCTTTTCCCAAATACACAGTCTTTGGACACTCCAGACTGAGAACCTGCTCCCAGAAAAAATGGTTAGTCAGTTCTGAGCCCAGATATGAAGAAGATTTTTCCCCATTCACTGATGAGGGGGCATAGTGCTGTGCTGAGATGAAGAACAGGTTAGTTGCCACAGTTAAGCCAAATATATATGAAAATATATACAGAGAAGTGTTCAGGCTCCTCTGACAAGAGCCACATCCACCTGCTAGAGCAGAACTGCCGAGCTGTTCTGCACTGAACTGCAGATGCATGAGAGCCCAGCCAAGAGGACTCAAACAGCTGAGTGCAGGCTGTTTACCGAAGCACAGAATCAAGAGACACACATAACTGATCTCTGCATTAAATCTTGAAACTGGGGAGAGTTTCATGTACAGCTATGACTAAGGGTACAATGATGGTCTCCTACACACAAATCAAAAGACAACTCTGCAAAAATGGGCACAGTCTTGAACAGGAAATTTGCAAAAGCAGAAACTCAAGGAGATTAAATGCATGAAAGTGAAACATTAGTATTTAGGAAAATGCAAAACAAAACCACAATGATTTGTTAAGTTAAGGATCACTGCTGTAATTTGTATGCCCCCAAATTCACATGTTGGGACCTCACCCCACTGAGATGGTATTACAAATTAGAGCCTTTGAGGGTGATTAGGTCATGATGGTGGAGCCCTCAAGAATGATATTTAAACAATATCATATTCATATAACATACTTGGGAGAGCTCTGATGCCCCCTCCACCATGTTAAGATACAAGGGAAAGCCTGTGACCTGGAGGAGGGCCCTCACTTGATCACACAGGCACCCTGACCTCAGATCTCCAGCTTTAGAACTGTGAGAAACAAATTTCAGTTGTTTCTAAGTCACCCGATCTTAAGTATTTTGTTAGAGCAGCCTAAATGGCCTACAAAAATCAAATAATGTAATTTTGTCAATTGAGAATGAAGAAAATATTTGTACAAGGTGACAGAATAAATTGACAGAGTGCTGGAACTAAAATCTCTATTTTCTGTCCAACCTGAACCCTCTCCAGCCATGCCACCTCTCTTGTTGCCACAGCAGGAGGAGAAAACCATCAGAAACACACACAAGGCATTCATGCACCAAGAAAAACAGGTAACTTGTCTTCACTCAAGGATAGTCTGAGAGCTGGACAAAGAATGACCCTTGTGAAGGATACTGCTTAGGAGCCCTCTGCCCACAGCCCCACTTATCATCACCTGTATGTTCTCTCTGATCCGCTTCTTGTTGTAACTCTTGGCCAGAACCACAACCCCACGTTGTATCTGGTAGCGAAGGGCAACCAGAGCTGGGGTCTGCTTGTGCTTTTTGGCAATGGCACAAAGAACCGGGTCCTCCAAAAGAATAGGGTAGTTTGGGTTCACCCTGGAAGGAAATTCAGAAATGCTGAGGAGTTGAAACTGAATACTCAGTTTCTAAGGAGGCTTTTCAAACAGATAAAGTAGGTCTACTCTAGACCAGTGTTTCTCAAAGTGTGGTCCAGGGACCAGAAGCATCAGTATCACCTGGAATCTTGTTAGAAATACAAATTCTATGGCTTAGCTGAAGACAAACTGAATCAGAATCTCAACTGTGTCATTTCCCAATCTGCATTTACAAAGTTCTCCCAGTCATTTGGATGCATGCTTGAGCTGAGACCAGTACTGCCAAACTTGTGGATTTTTTCTTTTTTCTGTTTTACTTCTCAGTGGTTATTTTTCTTAATAATCATAGCTCTAAAATAAGTACAAAGGCAAGAAAATAAAAAGAGATGGACACAGGGAAATGTTTTTTTGTTTTTAATTTTCACTTTTCTGAAGTGTTGATAAAAATTGAGTAGTCCAAAAATGAGATTTCATCATTATTTGCATTGTGCAATACTCCTACAAACAAATTTTCACTAAAATGATTCAATTTGTGATTTTTTTGATCATCATAGATCTGGGTTGTTATTCAGTCACTCAGTCATGTCTGCCTATTTGCGCCCCATGGACTGCAGCACGCCAGGCTTATCTATCCTTCACTATCTCCCGGAGCTTGCTCAAACTTATGTCCATTGAGTCAGTTATCCATCCCACCATCTTATCTTCTGTCATCCCATTCGCCTCCTGCTTTCAATCTTTCCCAGAATCAAGGTCTTTTCTAATGAGTTGGTTCTTCACATCATATGGCCAAAGTATTGGAGCTTCAGTCAGCATTAGTCCTTCTAATGAATATTCAGGACTGAGTTCGTTTAGGATTGACTGGTTTGATCTCCTTGCAGTCCCTAGGAGGTACATTTCTTATCCTGAGTTTAGATATAAGGTGAGGGAGACTTGAAACTTTTATTACTAGCACCATGTTCATTTGTTAAAAAATAAGTAAGTCATGACTTAAGCTTATCTCTTAAGTGTTCAATGCAGAGACACTTGCATTAAAATCTACATACAACAAGACACATGAAATGTAAAAAAAATCAATTTGGCTTGTGATTGTAAGACAAAACAGAAGGATTATGTCCCATTTCTATTCTCTTCCCATCAGTTAAATGTTATCTCCAGAGCACTGCATTCAGCTCAGTTCAGTTCAGTCAGTCAGTCATGTCCAACTCTTTGCGACTCCATGGACTGCAGCATGCCATTCCTCCGTGTCCATCACCAACTCCTGGAGTTTACTCAAACTCATGTCTATTGAGTTAATGATGCCATCCAACCATCTCATCTTCTGTCATCCCCTTCTCCTCCTGTCTTCAATCTTTCCTAGCATCAGGGTCTTTTCCAGTAAGTCAGTTCTTTGAATCAGGTGGCCAAAGGATTTGAGTTTCAGCTTCAGCATTAGTCCTTCCAATGAATATTCAGGACTGATTTCCTTTAGGATTTACTGGTTGGATCTCCTTGCAGTCCAAGGGACTCTCAGGAGTCTTCTCCAACACCACAGTTCAAAAGTATCAATTCTTTGGTGCTCAGCTTTCTTTACAGTCCAACTCTCACATCCATACATCACCACGGGAAAAACCAGAGCTTTGACTAGATGGACCTTTGTTGGAGAAGTAATGTCTCTGCTTTTTAACATTCTGTCTAGGTTGGTCATAGCTTGTCTTCCAAGGAGCAAGGGTCTTTTAATTTCATGGCTGCAGTCACCATCTGCAGTGATTTTGGAGCCCCCCAAAATAAAGACTTTTAGTGTTTCTGTTGTTTCCCCATCTATTTGCCATGATGTGATGGGACCGGATGACATGATCTTAGTTTTTTGAATGTTGAGCTTTAAGCCAACTTTTTTACTCTCCTCTTTCACTTTCATCAAGAGGCTCTTTAGTTCTTCTTCACTTTCTGCCATAAGAGTGGTATCATCTGCGTATCTGAGGTTATTGATATTTTCCCCAGCAATCTTGATTCCAGCTTGTGCTTCATCCAACCCAGCATTCTGCATGATGTACTCTGCATATAAATTAAATAAGCAGGGTGACAATATACAGGCTTGATGTACTCTTTTACTGATTTGGAACCATTCTTTTGTTCCACGTACAGCTCTAACTGTTGCTTCTTGACCTGCTTACAGATTTGTCAGTAGGCAGCTCATGTGGTCTGGTATTCCCATCTCTTTAAGAATTTTCCAAGTGTTGTGATCCACACAGTCAAAGGCTTTGGTGTAGTCAGTAAAGCAGAAGTAGATGTTTTTCTGGAATTCTCTTGCTTTTTTGATGATCCAGAGGATGTTGGCAATTTGATTTCTGGTTCCTTCTGTCTTTTCTAAATCCAGCTTGAACATCTGGAAGTTCATGTACTGTTGAAGCCTAGCTTGGAGAATTTTGAACATTACTTTGCTAGCATGTGAAATGAGTGCAATTGTGAGGTAGTTTGAACATTCTTTGGAATTGCCTTTCTTTGAGATTGGAATGAAAACGGACCTTTTCCAGTCCCGTGGAACCCCATGAACAGTATGAAAAAAACACTGTGTATATTATTATAAAAATATTTTCTCAAAATTTGAGTTTTATGGACTTCCCTGGTTGTCCAGTGGTTAAGACTTCATCTTCCAGTTCAGGGGTTGAGGGTTTGATCTTTGGTCAGGGAGCTAAGATCCCATATGCCTTGAAGCCCAAAAACCAAAACATAAAACAGAAACAGTATTGTAACAAATTCAGTAAAGACTTAAAAAAATTGATTTTCAGAGTAACTGCCTGTGGCCTTCAGTAATGTTCATACCATTTTGATGACCGCTGGGCCCCCAGAGCACCATAGGCAACCAGGACAATATCGTGTGACTTGCAGAACTCCAGCAGCTTGCTCTGATTGAGATAAGGGTGACATTCCACCTGTAGAACACCAACAGAGAAGACTTGTCAAGTTATATGAAAAGGTAATATGTCAGAGGAAGCATAAAAGTAAAAATTACATACGCTAAAGAAAAAAAAAAAAAAACCTGTGCAAATCAAATTACAACTGGAAACATCAACCTCAATAATGATTTAAAAAAAAAAACAAATTTTATCTTTGTTTCCTGAAAAGATTAAAAAAAAAAAAAGTAATAATTCCTGAGAACAAGCAACTCTAGGAACCAGATCTTGGTTACTAAATACCGCTGAACACCACCAAGACATATGTCTAATTCCAGACTGGAGACAGAAAAAGAGCTGTTAGAATCTTGGGACTATAGGACCTAGTGTGATGGGAGGGGATCTAGTGTGATGGAAGGGGGAGGTCCCACTGGTGGCATTTGGGTAAACTTGAGCATCAAAAAGAATTATGAGTGAAAACAAATGTAGCACACAGAGTAAATAAAAATCCCTGAGGCTCTAGTGATGAGAGCGGGAGAAAGAACAAAACTATTTTCTTCCATGGATGGTGAGTAGTACAATAAATCCTTTCTCAGAAACTGACAATTAATGGGAAGGAGTTAAGTTTTTACCCTGTCTTACAGAAATAAGTGCATTTTATGTTGACTTAATGAAGGAATTTTGTCTTTACAATAAAATGTTAGGTCAGGAGATTAAAAATATTGCTTAAAATTGAAAATATTGAAAAATATCCCAATTAAATAATTAATGCATATGGGAGTCATTGAAGGATTCTCAACCATTTGGTGAAAATTTGGGGGAAATCGAAATTCCTCTGATGAAAGTTATTATCCAAAAGATGACTAGATAATTTCAACAGGAAAGTACACACTTCCAAACAAAAAATCTAGCTACAAGTAGTTTTACCAGGAGAACAAAATACCACTATTCACAGAAGGACAACTTGTCATCACATGCTTCCTACTCAGGTGTATGTGAGAGGCACAGCACACAAGGACACCCACAGCTGATTCATGTGAATGTATGGCAAAAACCACCATAATACTGTAAAGTAATCATCAGCCTCCAGTTAAAATAAGTTAAAAAAAATAAAGATTTATGGAGAATGGAAAAATAAAAGGACGTTTTCTTGTCAAATGTAGTAAGGAATTCAGATTTAAATACTAATTTACATAAACTAGAACCAGACAAACAAGTTAATCAATGTCACAAAGTAATGATGATAAATACAGTGTGTTTGTTGAGAACTTGTCTCGCTATCTTCATGACATAATGATTCAGTGACGATTCTAGGTTAAAAACCATGAAAAATATGACTCAAAGTGACATGTGAACCATATCAGATCCAGGTTGTCAAAACATAATATATATATTTATTATATAAATCCATATAATTAAATATATATATATATATATACACACACACTATTGTATCCTTAACTGTTCTAATATCTGAAATTTTTCACAATAAAAACATGGAAGTAAAACTGATACCAGAATCACATTAATTTCTTAACTTTTATAACTAAAATATATATATATATATATTTCTTGAATTGTGTAAGCTACACTTTCCATATAAGATTCTTTTTCTTTGACTCCAACTTGTAACTTAAGGACATTATGGTACGTACGAAATAAGACTGTTGCAGAAGGGTGAAGATTACATGACATATGTATCACATCTCAGGTATATGGCATATCTAGATCTGTCAAACTTAGAATTAAACAGCAGAGAGATGGTCACCAGGGGCTAGGAGGAGGGGGGAATCTGGAATTGATAAGCATGATGTGAAGTCTCAATTATACAAGATGAATGAATTTTAGATCTGCTTCCAACACTGTCCCTATAATAAACAACACTGTATTGTATTATATGAATACTTCAAAACTTGCTATGAGGTTAGGTCTCATGGTCTTCTTTTACCACAATAAGGTAAAAAATAGAACCAAAAAAAGTTCGAGAACAGAAACAGACATAGAAAAGTGAGTTTAATCAGTTAATTTTGTGATGGACATTGATGGGACAACCAGTCCAAGCTTGAGTAAATCACAAGGTGTGCTCTACGATTGAGTAAGTATTCCTGAATGAATATTTCATCAGTGGTTAGTATCACCATAAGCCTTTAACTTCATGCATCAAACTTGATGAACTTTAATAGCCTCCAGCAAACTTGGTTGAAGACCCATAAATGCAGAGAAACCAAGACAAAGGATTCAGGCATTCAAACTCCACACAAACTCTTAACACCCATCTCAGCTGATTTTTCTCTTTGTTTACTTCCTGTTCCATGTTTCGTTAATGTACATAGTTCCCTCCGAGACGCTTTGTGACATCTGATTTCTGGTCATGCTTTAAGCTCAGGGGAAAAACCCCTTTCTCTAAGTTCTGGGTGTTGAGTCTAACTCCTTTTCACTTCCCTCAGTTCCTACCCACAATTTAGCAGGAAGCGCTCCCCGCCTTTTCCACCCAGACTTTATCAGTCAGAGATACTGTTATGGATTCTATTTACACTGTCCAGGCAGAGGCTCTGCTCTCTAGAATCCTATGTCCACAAAGGTCAAATGAACAGGAGGGAAGGCCAGACAGACATCTGGCTCCAGTGTAAGAAGGAGGTTGTGAAGAGCAGGAGGGAGAGGAGTCAAGTCTGCTCACCTGGTTGCAGACGGGCCTGTACTTGAGCCCCGGCTTGTTCAGGATCTTCTCCAGCTGCTTGTGATTGAAGTTGGACACCCCAATAGACTTGGTCAGCCCTGCATCCTTACACTTCTCCAGGGCCTGGGAGGGAGGGGTGGTGAACAGTCATGAACAGTCACTTGGAATGGGCAATAAAACAAGGTTAATGGCTGAAAAAAAATTGTTAAAAGTGTCTCTTGTCAAAAATTAGCATTGATTATAAGGAAGGAAAAAGTGGAAAAGTTCATGACACAGGAAGAATTACAGTTAGAAAAACCCTGGAGAAGACATAATACATGGAAAACAAATAGATGCCTATGTTACCATCCCAAATTCTTCTCCACTGTTCTTCTCTGTGAACATTTCAGCAATGGTTTCCTCCCCACAACCCCAGCATCCCAGCCCTTAGATTCATGAACTGCTGAGTCTGATGGGCCACAGCCCATTCTCACAGGTGGAAGAAATGAGGAGGTTCCCTATCTCCTGGCTCCTCCCCTGGTTTTCTCTTCCCTGGACTCACTTCCCACGTGTGACGGAGATCCACTGAGTCAAGTATCAGTTTTCCATCTTCACCTGTTGGCAAAATTTCCTCCCCTGGCTGGAATAGAAGCAGTCATTTTAGAGGTGTTACAAAACGATTTCCCCACACTTAGCCAAACAGCCAGGCACATCTAGGACCAGGGCATCAAACCTCTATGAGATAGGTTTACAACATTCTAGATACTAATATTTGCAAAGTGCTTTACAAATGGAGTTTTGAGAAATGTGTTTAGAAGGCAATTTTCCACTAATCTCTTACACTTACGTTTTGATAAATACAATTTTCCTACATTCTAATGGGGACTGTCAATGACTTACTTGAATTTTTTTCTGCATCTTTTACTTTCCTCTTGCAAAATACCTCCATTGCACTGGGAGTGACTGTAAGTTATGCCTTACTTCTGGCATTAAAATTGCAAACTTGACCTGGGCTAAATATCAGACTTCCTTTTCCCTTTGAGCATCAGGTGCCCTAGGGCAGGCATATGAACCAGCAAGGCTCTCCTTAGGTTGATATGGAATGTGGAAGATCTAGACATGCTCTCAAATGTTCATGACCATGAGCCTTGAGGCCCCAAAGGCCATATTTGCCACCGATCAAAAATGTTCAGTGAAAATAAAACAAACCAAGAGTAATGCCATGATAATGCCATGATAAGAGATAGAAAAATGGACCCATTTCTAAGAATACTGCAACTCAACTTTCCTCAGTGTAGAGTACACCCTACACTGTACTATGAAAAATACTTAAGTACTATGAAAAAAGTACTATGAAAAATCTTAAGCCAACCATCCATGGAAGCTGATAGACATTGTGACACATGAAATAAGATAGAGGTGATCACACAAATTGCCAACCTTCAGAGGCACTGGAGTATGAATAAGATAGAGATCAACATAGTCCAGTTGAAGGCTTTTCAATGACTTTTCCAAGGCTGATTGGACCAACTCTGGTTGAAGGGATGTGGACCAAAGCTGCAGAGGTTAAATAATAGAAGTTATATTAAATGAAGGCAGTAGGTCATTTTGTTTGTCTTGTTTCATTTAATGATTAAACATTTTTATTGCTTAGAAATGGATGACTACTGGGAAAAATGCTCCTTTTTTTCTTGAGTTCCATTTTTTATCTAACCCACCCATGCAAACTTTATTTGACTGAATTTATCATCAGTACATCATTCATAATAGAATAAAATTAATCAAGATAAATAACATTATAAAATAATTACCATGCCTATCATCTGAATTGTGTTTAATACAGTGTAAAAGCACAAACTTAGTCTAATTCAATCAGTCCTCTCAGAATTAATTAGCATTTTGTTTACATAACTGTAGAAAAAAAAGTATTTTGAACATATTAACATGAGCAGAACATAATTCAAGACACTTTGGCTAGATCTTGTGGAATATACAAAATCCCTCTCCTAATGTTCTCTCTTATTCTTAGAGTTGAGAACTGAAATTCAGAATGTGAAGAAATTTGAGAAACTCACCCAGATGATAAGGAAAGCTATAATCTATTCACACTTCTGTATGAATCCTTAGACCATACTAAATCACACTCCTCTGGTCTAGGCTCAGAGAAGGAAAGTGACTTTAAAATTTGAACAGAGCAGCGAAGAAAAAGTTGGTATCACTTTCTATTTTTGGGCAGGGGAGGAGGAAACTACATTTAACATATAAATATGTGTGGAAAGAAAGCTGTATCAGTAAACAACATTCACCTAATTACTGATCCTATTACATAATTATCACCTGCATACAACTAGTTGTGCACACGTGCACACACACAACACACAAATCACCTTTGAAGTGTAGAATATGTCTTCTCTCTTCACAGTGCCATCGGCAATCTTGCTTCGAATGGCTTGGCCAACCTGCTCTTCATTTCTGTACGCATGAGCACTGTCAATGTGGCGGAACCCAACCTCTATAGCGAATTTGGTGACCTCCAGAGCTTCACTCTTAGGAACCTACATAAGCAACAAAGGTAGAATTGAACATCCCCACGATTAAGAAATTGCTGAGCCACAAGCTTTGATCTTTCCAATAATCAACTTTTCTTTGTGCTTTTGGTTCATTCTGCATGTGTGGTGATGAACCCATGACAGTTTTCCTGAACTTTCCTGGTCGGTGATTAAATGGATGACCAGGAACCCTTCAATCCCAGGTGATCAGTGGTTGATCACAGGTATCAAACGACCCCAAGAAAAACTCCAGATTCAGTGATTTTCTGGAAAAAATTGTAATACTTAGCATAAAGTGGTATTCATGGATACAATTCACACTGTGAGATGCTTGAAGCAAAATCCACACAGGTATAAAGTACCTGGTAAAAGCATCAAGAAAGGAGTACGTCGAGGCTGTATATTGTCACCCTGCTTATGTAACATATGCAAAGTACATCATGCAAAATGCTGGCCTGCATGAAGCACAAGCTGGAATCAAGATTGCCAGGAGAAATATCAATAAACTCAGATATGCAGATGACACCACTCTTAAGGTAGAAAGTGAAGAGGAACTAAAGAACCTCTTGATGAAAGTGAAGGAGAAGAGTGAAGAAGCTGGCTTAAAATTCAACATTCAAAAAGTCAAGATCATGGCATCTGATCCCAACACTGCATGGCAAATAGATGGAGAAACAATGGAAACAGTCAGAGACTTTATTTTCTCGGGCTCCAAAATCACTGCAGATGGTGACTGCAGCCATGAAATTTAAAAAAAGCTTGCTTCTTGGAAGAAAAGCTATGGCCAATGTACATAACATATTAAAAATCAGAGACATTACTTTGCCAGCAAAGGTCTGTCTAATCAAAGCTCTGGTTTTTCCAGTAGTCATGTATGGATGTGAGAGTTGGACTGTAAAGAAAGCTGAGTGCAGAAGAATCGATGCTTTTGAACTATGGTGTTGGAGAAGACTCTTGAGTCCCTTGGACTGCAAGGAGATCAAACCAGTCCATCCTAAAGAAAATCAGTCCTGAATATTCATTGGAAGGACTGATGTTGCAGCTGAAACTCCAATACTTTGGCCACCTGATGTGAAGAATAGACTCATTGGAAAAGACCCTCATGCTGGGAAAGATTGAAGGTAGGAGGAGAAGGGGACAACAGAGGATGAGAAAGTTGGATGGCATCACTGACTTGATGGACATGAGTTTGAGTAAGCTCCAGGAGTTGGTGATGGACAGGGAAGCCAGGCGTGCTGCAGTCCATGGGTTCCAAAGAGTTGGACATGACTGAGCAACTGAACTGAGCTGAAAAGCATCAAGAAACCAGGTGAAATCTTCTGGGACCTCTGTCTACCAGTGAAGCCACATAGAATACACCAAATAAAATCTGCATGTATTCAAGTTTTACAAACCAGTATTCTCATATAATTATCCATTGTTAATGATTAACACAATCAAACTAATAACAGCTCTGTCACCTCATATGGATAACTTTTGGCTGTGGGGAGAATACTTAATATCTAGTTTCTTAGCAAATCTCATGAATACAATCCATTTTTTAAACTATAGTTACCACGCTGTACATTACATCTCAGAACTTATCTTATAACTGAAGGTCTGTATCCTTGACCATTATCTTGCCATTTTCCCCAGCATGTACTCAGTTTCTGGTCACCATTCCTCTACTCTCTGCTTCTGAGTTTCACTTTTTTAGGTTCCACCAACAAAGAGATTAGGCAGTATTTGTCTTCCTACTTCTGGCTTATTTCACTTAGTTTAATATTCTCCAGGTTCCTCCATGTTGTTGCAAGTGGCAAAAGGATAACTTCTTTTATAAAGGCTGAATAATATTCCATTTGTTTTTATGTGACTTAGAATCTTTCCTTTTTCAAGGAGGTAGATCCTTGGTCTAATTGCCCTCTTTTGGCTCTAGTCCCTGTTTAACTTAAATGCAGGAGCATTCAGGGATGTACTGAGTAATGAACCAGTGAGCTTCAAAAATAGCCTAAACCCTTCCCTCCCCTCAGTCCACTTTGCTCTACAAAGTAAACAAGCACTTTGCTAATAGTTTCCTTTGTTGTGCAGAAGCTTTTAAGTTTAATTAGGTCCCATTTGTTTATTTTTGCTTTTATTTCCAGTATTCTGGGAGGTGGGTCATAGAGGATCCTGCTGTGATGTATGTCGAAGAGTGTTTTGCCTATGTTCTCCTCTAGGAGTTTTATAGTTTCTGGTCTTATGTTGAGGTCATTAATCCATTTTGAGTTTATTTTTGTGTATGGTGTTAGAAAGTGTTCTAGTTTCACTTTTACAAGTGGTTGACCAGTTTTCCCAGCACCACTTGTTAAAGAGATTGTCTTTAATCCATTGTATATTCTTGCCTCCTTTGTCAAAGATAAGGTGTCCATATGTGCATGGATTTATCTCTGGGCTTTCTATTTTGTTCCATTGATCAATATTTCTGTCTTTGTGCCAGTACCATACTGTCTTGATAACTGTGGCTTTGTAGTAGAGCCTGAAGTCAGGTAGGTTGATTCCTCCAGTTCCATTCTTCTTTCTCAAGATCGCTTTGGCTATTTGAGGTTTTTTGTATTTCCATACAAATTGTGAAATTATTTGTCCTAGCTCTGTGAAGAATACCTTTGGTAGCTTGATAGGGATTGCGTTGAATCTATAAATTGCTTTGGGTAGTATACTCATTTTCACTATATTGATTCTTCAAATCCATGAACATGGTATGAAGCAACTGACAAACAACTAATCTCAAAAATATACAAGTAACTCCTACAGCTCAACTCCAGAAAAATAAATGATCCAATCAAAAAATGGGCCAAAGAACTACATAGACATTTCTCCAAAGAAGACATACAGATGGCTAACAAACACATGAAAAGATGCTCAACATCACTCATTATCAGAGAAATGCAAATCAAAACCACTATGAGGTATCATTTCACGCCAGTCAGAATGGCTGCAATCCAAAAGTCTACAAGCAATAAATGCTGGAGAGGGTGTGGAGAAAAGGGAACTCTCTTACATTGTTGGTGGGAATGCAAACTAGTACAGCCACTATGGAGAACAGTGTGGAGATTCCTTAAAAAACTGGAAATAGAACTGCCTTATGATCCAGCAATCTCACTGCTGGGCATACACACTGAGGAAACCAGAAGGGAAAGAGACACATGTACCCCAATGTTCATCGCAGCACTGTTTATAATAGCCAGGACATGGAAGCAACCTAGATGTCTATCAGCAGATGAATGGATAAGCAAGCTGTGGTACATATACACAATGGAGTATTACTCAGCCATTAAAAAGAATACATTTGAATCAGTTCTAATGAGATGGATGAAACTGGAACCTATTATACAGAGTGAAGTAAGCCAGAAAGGAAAACACCAATACAGTACACTAACGCATATATATGGAATTTAGAAAGATGGTAACAATAACCCTGTGTACGAGACAGCAAAAGAGACACTGATGTATAGATCAGTCTTATGGACTCTGTGGGAGAGGGAGAGGGTGGGGAGATTTGGGAGAATGGCATTGAAACATGTATAATATCTTGTATGAAACGAGTCGCCAGTCCAGGTTTGATGCACGATACTGGATGCTTGGGGCTGGTGCACTGGGACGACCCAGAGGGAGGGTATGGGGAGGGAGGAGGGAGGAGGGTTCAGGATGGGGAACACAGGTATACCTGTGGCGGATTCATTTCGATATTTGGCAAAACTAATACAATATTGTAAAGTTAAAAAAAAAAAAAAAGATACTGTGTAGAGACAAATCAATAAAGTTGCCACATAAGCCAAAAAAAAAAAAAAAAAAAAAAAAAGCACTGTCTTCTATCTCCAAAGTATTTCTGAATATTTCCTTCTGTTTTGTAGATGAAAAAAGTGGGACTCAAAGTTTAAGGACCAGTTCCTCATCACAACCACATACTCTTTTTTTTTTAATTTAAATTTATTTATTTTAATTGGAGGCTAATTACAATATTGTATTGGTTTTGCCATACATCAACATGAATCTGCCACAGGTGTACATGTGTTCCCCATTCTGAACCCCCCTCCCACCTCCCTCCTCGTACCATCCCTCTGGGTCATCCCAGTGCACCAGCCCCAAGCATCCTGTATCCTGCATCGAACCTGGACTGGCAATTTGTTTCTTATATGATATTATACATGTTTCAATGCCATTCTCCCAAATCATCCCACCCTCGCCCTCTCCCACAGAGTCCAAAAGACTGTTCTATACATCTGTGTCTCTTTTGCTGTCTTGCATACAGGGTTATCATTACCAACTTTCTAAATTCCATATATATGTGTTAGTATACTGTATTGGTGTTTTTCTTTCTGGCTTACTTCACTCTGTATAATAGGCTCCAGTGTCATCCATCTCATTAGAACAGATTCGAATTTATTCTTTTTAATGGCTGAGTAATACTCCATTGTGTATATGTACCACAGCTTTCTTATCCATTCATCTGCTGATAGACATCTAGGTTGCTTCCACGTCCTGGCTATTATAAACAGTGCTGCAATAAACATTGAGGTACCACATACCACATACTCTTAAGGAAAAGATGGGCAGCCAATTTTCTGGTTTCCAGTCTAGAGTCTTGTCCACTAGGCTCTCTTATGCACAAGGGCTGAAGAGTATAGTAAAAATAAAATACAAACCCTACAATTGAAATCTTTCCTGAAAGAGTGTAGCTTATCCCCTCTAATGAAGCTATACTTTCCATTAGAATAAGCTTCCAAGCAGAAACAGAAGTACAGGTCAAAACACAACTGGAGTGTTTCTTGCCTGGCACCGAGCAGGTATTTCACAATAGAAAAGCAATTCTCTCCCATTAGTTTTCAGTCACCTCATCTTCAGGATCTTCTACCTCAAATACTTCTCTGGGTCATGTGTTTTTGGAAGAAGGAAAGGGTTCTGGAATTAATGAAACATACAGAGAAACCCCACCATTACAATGCTCCTCAAAGCAAAGCAGCTGACAGTCAGCATTCTTGACAGCCGAGTCTCACCTCTTCCGCCAAGCTGGGAAAGAGATGGAAACTTCAGGGGAACCCAGAGTAATCTGAAGGTGAGCGCAGCCTCAGACCCTGATGCAGGGTAGAGACTGGATGCTCTCTCCTCTTTCACAGGGCACGGTTCTAGCCTGGTTAGTGGAACCACGTGATCCTCCCAGAGTCACACAGGAGCTCAGTGCTTGACAACCAAAGTCCCCTTCCTCTCATGTTACATCCACTACTATTTATATCTCAACCCCAAACCACTACTCTTACCTCCTCAGGTGCATAGGTTCCAAATCCCAGGATAGGAATGAAGTGGCCATCATTAAGCTTCACCCTCTGGCATTGGGTTTCCATTGCCTGTTGCTCCTCTGGGTAAGCAGACTGATTTTTTTTCTTCTGCCTTCACAGGTTATATGTAATAGGAAGGTAACGCCACAGCTGCACTGTCCAATGTTAGCAGATACATTGTAGGAGGAGCATGAGTAAATCAGTTCCCATGGAGTAAGAAGAGAATTAAAGCCAGTTAACTTGCTTGGTTTTTTTTATCAGTATAATCTTAGGATACATTTTGATGAGGTTGGCTGAACAAGTATAAACTGTATGTTAGACTAGAAACTTCCACATAGCAATCTTTTTTCATTTTTCTAAGTATGAAGCTGAATCTTACAGTACAAATACACACATACAGAGAATCACACAATTTAAAGGAGTGATCAATAAGCATTTTAAAAAATCTTCAGTTCAGTTCAGTTGAGTCGCTCAGTCGTGTCCGACTCTTTGCGACCCCATGAATCTCAGCATGCCAGGCCTCCCTGTCCATCACCAACTCCCAGAGTTCACTCAAACTCATATCCCTTCATAAAGAATGAAAACTTCTTTTTTTTTTAAATTTATTTATTTATTTTTTTACTTTACAATATTGTATTGGTTTTGCCATACACAACATGCATCTGCCATGGGTGTACATGTGTTCCCCATCCTGAACCCCCCTCCCACCTCCCTCCCCATACCATCCCTCTGGGTCGTCCCAGTGCACCAGCCCCAAGCATCCTGTATCCTGCATCGAACCTGGACTGGCGATTTGTTTCTTATATGATATTATACATGTTTTAATGCCATTCTCCCAAATCATCCCCCCTCCCCTCTCCCACAGAGTCCAAAAGACTGTTCTATACATCTGTGTCTTTTTTGCTGTCTCTCATACAGGGTTGTCATTACCATCTTTCTAAATTCCATATATATGCATTAGTATACTGCATTGGTGTTTTTCTTTCTGGCTTACTTCACTCTGTATAATAGGCTCCAGTTTCATCCATCTCATTAGAACTGATTCAAATGTATTCTTTTTAATGGCTGAGTAATGAAAATAAATTTGCCTTTTATTTTTACCACCAGCAAAATTATTTTACTTTACAGACCTGACGGTGGTGAAATCCTGAAAAGGACACCAAAACCACACATTCTGGCCAGTTTTTGGATACCATGTGCAGTGTGCAAACTGACTCTTGGAGGGTTTATACCTTGAACTTAGTTATATAACTTTTAGAAAGTTTCATAATATAAATTATACATATTTTACATACTTTGCTATTTTGCTCAGCCCTACCCATGAAAGAAAAACTTGTAAGCAAGTTAAATTGTAACAACTTTGGGATAAGTACCGGAAAATGTGAGGCACTGATATCGTGAAATGTTGTGAAACTAAACAAAATTTAACAGAGTGATGTGAGCAAAATGGTGGGCTAGGATGTATTGAATTCTCCCTTAGAAACATGAGAAAACAATCAGAACCCAGATGAAAAATGTCATATGAGCTCTAGAAAACAGTCAAACAAAATCTATGGCAACAAAGTGAACACACAGTTATGAAAAATCCAGAACAGGATGGAAGGACATTTTGTGGGGTTTTTACTCATCTGTACCATCCTCCTGCCTGGGGCAGTGCAGTCTTGATCTGTAAAGAGCAGTGACTCAGCTCCCTCAAACTAGAGTGATCACAGAAAACCTTAATGCAATGTTCCAACCTACTTGGGGACAGCCTGAAGATGAATGTCTGCTTTACCTAAACAAGCTTAAACTGAAGAGCAGCTGGAGTGTCTCATTACAGCTACAGGGGGCCTATACATATGTGGGACCAGGGACAAAGGATTAAGGGTGGTGACATAGACTAGACCATGTAAAACCCTGAGTAGAACTGGCATGTGGATTTGGGGGACATAGGGCATTCAAAAACAGACATATATTCATGGGAATAAAACAGCCACCCATGGGTCAGGCAAGATGTTGGCTCAGAAATAAACTGAGCAGCCCTTAGCTTTCCTTTGGACTAATCCCAGGACAAGGAGCGTGCCAAGTTAACTAGTGAAGGCCAGTCATGACGTGGAGGAAATCAACCAAGAGTGAGTAGTTGCCTGTTGTTTCAAGTACCCAATGATGAATGCATACACACCCAGGAACACATACACACACACAGGAATGCACACACCACACCCCAGAAAGAAAAGAAGGAAGGAAGGAGAAAGAAAGAAAAAAAGAAAAAAGAAACCATGGTCTAGGAAAGGAAGAAAATAAATCGGCACTGACTCTTCCTGAACAGTCACAGGAGCCACACTTAGTGAACAGTGAGTGTCACACACTGTCCTGGGGAGGAGCTCCAGGTGGACAAGAGGACGCTGAGCTCAGCTCCCCCAGAAACACATCAGGGTTCCATCTCCTGAAAACACACGACTCTAGCAGGAAGCCTTGTCCACACCAAGGCTGTAAAGAACTGTCCACACGGAGCTGGGTGGGAAGGGAAGAGAAGCTGGCAGATTAGGACTGAGTCCCCGGGAGGGGCCCAGATGAGGAATGGGGACAGGGGCTCAGAGGTCCTCCCTGGAGAGACCCGCGCACATCATCCACTTGGCACTGCAGCCCTGGGACAACCCCATGAGGTCACGGCCCCATAGCTGCTGTGAACCCAGGGGGACCCACAGGAGATCTGCAAGAACCTCAACTCCAAACCCTAGATGGCCGAAGATTAGTTCAAGGATTATTTCAAGACATAAATCCAAACACTATAGAAAACATTCTGAGTTTAGGAGAGAAGAGGTGGTATTCAAGATAAACTCAAGTAAAGTGATATAAAAAATCCCAATGTTGTATCAATAGGGAGACATAACCAAGAATAATATTATGGAAATAGTAAACAAAAATGACTAAGGGATACCATGCAATATCTGTCAGTTGAGCAAAGACAATGTGTGGTAAAGTGTTGACAGAAAATGTTATTCTATTCAGCTTTATCACAAATATGATTTGAAAGATTTTTTTTTTCCATCCTGTGGTTTGTCTTTCCCCCCTCTGGTAATTTGTTTCAGTGAGAAATAGTTTTGAATTTGGATAAAGACTAATGATAATTTTTTTCTTTTATTGCCTGTACTTTTGGTGTCAAATCCCCCAAATTGTGACCATATCCAACAATGAGAAACTTTTTCCAGAGGTTTTCTTCTGCGAGTTTCATATTTATATTTTGTGTGTTTAGATCTCAGAAGCATTTGGAGTTGTTTTTTCTATAAGGTCAACTCCCAACTTCTTTTTGCATGTGGATATCTAGCTATTCCACCACTGATAGTTGAAAACACTGTCCTTTATAACTGTATCTATCTATTTAAAACAGATGTCATTTAAGTTCATGCATACCCTGAAAGATCTGGGTTTCCCTTGTAGCTCAGTTGATAAAGAATCTGCCTGCAGTGCAGGAGATCCGGGTTTGATCCCTGGGTCAGGAAGATCCCCTGGAGAAGGAAATGGCAACCCACTCCAGTATCCTTGTCTGGAAAATCTCATGGACCTAGAAGCCTGGTGGGCTGCAGTCCATGGGGTCGCAGAGTCGGCCACGACTGAGTGACTAACACACACGCACCAAAAGATCTACATCACTTCCAAGTGTTTTGTGTTTTGGATGTCATGTTTTATATCTTCAAGTCTATCCCTTAACTGTTAACTATAGTCTTCTATCCTTTTTATTAGTTTATTTAAGCGGTGCATGCACTTCTTTTGCCATATATTTGCTTTTGCTATGGGTTTTTTTTCCCCTTTCTGTATTTCCTTATTTCTATAAGGAAATAGCCTTTTATTTTCAAAGAAAAAAACAGGTTTCCATGGTGGCTCAGATGGTAAAGAATCTGCCTGCAATGAAGGAGGCCTAGGTTTGATACCTGAGTTGGGAAAATCCCCTGGAAAAGCGAATGGCAACCCACTCCAGTATTCTTGACTGGGAAATCCCATGGACAGAGGAGCCTGGTGGGCTACAGTCCATGGGGTGGGTTGCAAAGAATCAGACATGACTGAGAGACTGACATCATTTACTGTAGGGTCAGTTTAGTGAGGATCTCAGCTGTGCTTCTCTAGGAAACTCTTTATCTCTTCTTCAGTTCTGCATGACAATATTACTGGGTAGAAGGTCCTTGGTTGTAGATATTTTTATCCTTTCAGTATTTTAAATATATTATGTAACTCCATTCTGGCCTATAATATTTCAGCTGCAAATCAATTGAGAGCCTTGTGGGGATTCTCTTATATGAGACTGTTTTTCTCTTGCTCCCTTTGAAATTTTCTCTTTAATATTTGACAGTTTTAAGTCTTGGGTCTCCTTGGTTTAATTTGTTTGGGACTCTCTGTACTTCTGGCACCTGGATGTATTCTCCTTTCTTTAGGTTTGGGAAATTCTCTGTCATAATTTCATCAAATGCATTTTTCTGTGCCTTTCTCTCACTCTTCTCCTAGGACTACTATTCTGTGAATGTTACTATATTTGATGTTGTCCCAGGAGACCATGCTTGTGAAAAACTGATTTTTCTTTTTACTGTTCTGATTGAGTGATTTCCATTATTGTGTCTTCTAGGTTGCTTATGCATTATTCTGTATTGGCTAACCTGTTGTTAACTCCTTCTAATGTACTTTTAATTTCATTTATTGTGTTATTCAGCTCTCATTGAGTCTTTTTTATATTTTATAGCTCTTTGTTGAAGTTCTCACTGTGTTTCTCTATTCTTTTCAAAATATATTATTATAACTTAACAATGTTATATATAATTCCTATGGTAACAACAAAGAAAATAAAATAGAGTATATGGAACATAAATATAAAAGAGATGAGAACCAAAGATGTCACTATGAAAAATCATCTGAACATTAAGGAAAGTGGTAATGGAGGAAATAAGGAACTAAGTCACACCAAAAATATGAAAAGACAAAAGTATTTTCCTATCAGTTATTACTTTTAATGTAAATAAAATAAACTCCACGTTCAAATAGTATATATTGTCAGAGTAGATTTTTAAAAAATATATCAAATTTCTGTCATTATAAGCGATTCACTGTAAATCTAAGGACACAAATCTTTGAAAGGAAAAAGTGACAAAAGACATTCTATGTAAACAGTAACTGAAAGAGAGCTAGTGTGACCACACTCAATTTAGTTCAGTTGCTCAGTCATGTCTGACTTTTTGCAACCCCATGAACTGCAGCACGCCAGGCTTCCCTGTCCACCACCAACTCCCAGAGCTTTCTCAAACTCAAGTCCATTGAGTCGATGATGCCATCCAATGATGCTTTCTTCTTCTGTAGTCCCCTTCTCCTCCTGCCTTCAATCTTTCCCAGAATCAGGGTCTTTTCCAAAGAGTCAGTTCTTTGAATCAGGTGGCCCAAGGATTGGAGTTTCAGCTTCAGCATCAGTCCTTCCAATGAATATTCAGGACTGTTTAGGATGGCCTGGTTGGATCTCCTTGCAGTCCAAGGGACTCTCAAGAGTCTTCTCCAACATCACAGCTTAAAAGCATCAATTCTTTGGCCCTCACCTTTCTTTATATTACAACTCTCACATCTATACATGATTATTGGAAAAACCAGAGCTTTAATTAGACGGACCTTTGTTGGCAAAGTAATGTTTCTGCTTTTTAATATGCTACTTAGGTTGGCCATAGCTTTTCTTCCAAGGAACAAGTGTCTTAATTTCATGGCTGCAGTCACCATCTGCAGTGATTTGGGAGCGCGAGAAAATAAAGTCTCTCACTGTTTCCATTCTCTCCCCATCTATTTGCCATGAAGAGATGGGACCGGATGCCATCATCTTAGCTTTTTGAATGTTGAGTTTTAAGCCAGCTTTTTCACTCTCCTCTTTTACTTTCATCAAGAGGCTCTTTAGGTCTTCTTCACTTTCTGCCATAAGGGTAGTGTCATCTGTGTATCTGAGATTATTGATATTTCTCCTAGCAGTCTTGTTTCCAGTTTGTGTTTCATCCAGCCTGGCATTTTGCATGATATACTCTGCATATAAGTCAAATAAGCAAGGTGACAATATACAGCGTTGACATACTCCTTTCCCAATTTGGAACTAGTCCATTGTTCCATGTCTGGTTTTAACTGTTGTTTCTTGACCTGTATACAGATTTTTCAGGTGGCAGGTAAGGTGGTCTTGTATACCTATCTCTTGAAGAATTTTCCACAGTTTGTTGTTATCTTCACGGTCAAAGGCTTTGGTGTTATCAATAAAGCAGAAGTAGATGTTTTTCTGGAATTCTCCTGCTTTTTTGATGAGCAAATTGGATGTTGGCAATTTGATCTCTGGTTCCTCTGCCTTTTCTAAATCCAGCTTGAAGATCTGGAAGTTCACGTTTCACATACTGTTCAAGCTTGGTTTGGAGAATTTTGAATGTTACTTTGCTAGCATGTGAGATGAGTGCACTTGTGTGGTAGTTTGAACATTCTTTGGCATTGCCCTTCTTTGGGATTGGAATGAAAACTGACCTTTTCCAGTCCTGTGGCCACTGCTGAGTTTTCCAAATTTGCTGGCGTATTGAGTGAAGCACTTTAACAACATTATCTTTTAGGATTTGAAATAGCTCAAGTGGAATTCCATCACCTCCACTAGCTTTGTTCACACTGATGCTTCCTAAAAGGCCTACTTGACTTCACATTCCAGGTTGTCTGGTTCTAGGTGAGGGATCATACCATCATGGTTATCTGGGCCATGAAGATCTTTCTTTGTATAATTATTCTGTATATAACAGACAAAATTTAAAGGTTTTAAAATAAAATTTGTGACAAGACAAAGAAAGTGAAGTGAAGTTGCTCAGTCGTGTCTGACTCTTTGTGACCCCATGGACTGTAGCCTACCAGGCTTCTCCATCCATGGAATTCTCCACACAAGAATACTGGAGTGGGTTACCATTTCCTTCTCCAGGGGATATTCCCCACCCAGGGATCAAACCCAGGTCTCCTGCATTGGAGGCAGACACTTTAACCTCTGAGCCACCAGGGAAGACAAGACAAAGAAGGATATTCTATACTGATAAATGGTCAATCCAAAAAAATATAGAGAAATTACAAACATAGATGGGCCAAACATCAGAGTTCCAAAATATATGAAGCCAAGATAGATAGAATTGAAGGGGAAAATAGGCAGCACTGTAGCACTAGTTGGAGACATAAATATTTACTTTCAATAATCGATAAAACAACTAGACAGAAGACCAATGAGGAAATAGAAAGAGATGCTATGAACAACTGTATGCCAACACACTGAATAATGTAGTTGAAATGGGAATTTTCTAGAGACACACAGTCTATGAAGACAAAATCCTGAAGGAACAGAAAGCCTGAGTAGACTTATTCCTACCAAGCAGATTGAATCAATAATTAGGAGACTCTCAAGAAAGAGAAGCCCAGGGCCAGATGACCACACTAGTAAATTCTGCTGAGCATTTATAGCAGAATTAACAGCAATCATTCTTAAATTCTCCAAAAAATATTGAAGAGGAAGGAATACTTTCCAACACATTCTATCAGGCCAGCATTAGCCAGAGACCAATCCCAGACAAAGATACTACAGAAAAATCATCTACAGACAGATGTTTCACATGATGATTGCTACAAAAATTATCAATAAAATACTCGAAAATTGAATTCAGAAGCATACTAAAAATTATACACCATGACCAAATGAGACTCTTCCCTGGGCAGCAACTGTGTACATATTTATTTTAGTAAAGGCAATACATCATATTAACAAAAAGAAGGGGGAAAATCACATGATAATAACAAGTGATGTGGAAAAAAGACTGTGACACAACTCAATATCTTTTTATGATAAAAAAAAATTCAATAAACCAGAAATAGAAAGAAGCTTTCTCAACATAATGAAGCCTATACATGAAAAACCACAACATCAGACTCAGTGATAAAAGACTGAAAGCATTTTTGGTTAAGATCAATAATATAAAATTTTACCAATTTTCATCACTCATGGTAAACATACAATCATCAGTTTCAGCTACAGTAATAAAAAAAAATAATATGCATTTAAAAGTAGTAAAATTATCTCTGTTCTGAGATGACATGATCATGTATGTAATAACCATAAAGATAAAACAAAAAACTGTTACAGCTAATAAATAATTTTAGCAGAGGTGTAGGATGCAATATCAAAACAGAAAAGTCAGTTACATTTCTATACACTAATAATGAACAATCTGAAAAGAAAAACTTTAAAGCAATTCCACTGGGAAAAAAGCATGAAAAAATAATGCATTTG
Source organism: Bos indicus (assembly GCF_029378745.1). Classification (NCBI taxonomy): domain Eukaryota; kingdom Metazoa; phylum Chordata; class Mammalia; order Artiodactyla; family Bovidae; genus Bos; species Bos indicus. The sequence continues at coordinate 43,793,387 of NC_091772.1, read as the reverse complement.
GAAATAACCAAAAAGGCAAAAAAAAAAAAGAATGAGTAGTAATATAAAATTTGTTTGAAGGAAGTAAAGACAAAAATATATGGAATGCAACCATGTTTCATGAATGAAAGACTTAATATTAAGATGAAAAAACTAATTAAAGTGATCTACACCTTCAGTTGAACTTTATATATGCCAACATTATTTGGAGGAAGGGGAAGTAGAAAAACTAACCCTAAAATGCATCTGGAATTACAAAGGACCCTGAATGGACAAAACAATTTGAAAATGAAGAAATAAATCTTGGAAAGTAGAAAGTAAAGAAAAAACAGAGAACAGAATTTGGTTTCTCACAATTTGAGCTTTCATAATTAACTACAAAGCTACTATAATCAAAACTGTGGGTAATGGCATAAAGACAGATATAAAGACTAATGAAATAGAACTCATACAGAAATAAACACAAACATAATATATGATAATCGACAAGGTTGCAAAGACCGTTTACAAGGGAAATTCAGTCTTTTTAACAAACAGTGCTGAATAAATTTCACATCTATATTCAAAATAAAGAAGTTACCCATTAACTTATATCACACACAAAACCACACACACACACACACACACACCAAAATGCATCAAAGACCTAAGCATACAAGACACAAATATGAAACTCCTGGGAGAAAAACTAGAGGGAAGGCTTCAGGATATTAGATTTGATGTTTCATAATAAGCACAGGCAGAAAAATAGATAAATAAAATTTGTCAAAATTCAGAATGTTTTGTATCAAAGAAATTATCAAGAGACTAAAAAGACAATCCACAGAAAGGGGAAAAAAACTTTGCAAATTGTATTTCCAATAAAATTGAATAGCATGGAACTTCCTGGAAACACCCTAAAAATCTTATTTTCAAATTGCTTGATTCACCAAGGTCTCTTGGTGATCTTTACTTTTTATTCCTTAATATGTCCATAATTAAACTTTGGATTATCCCTGCCTAGTGATGCAAAATGTAAAGTGTTTTTATTTCCTCACTCTTTCTGAGTTTGTCTTGGCTACCGCCATTTCTCTTCCCTACTGAATTCAAATCATTTTCTAAGAGCATTTGGATTTACACCTTGAACTAGTCCTCCTGCTGCTGCTGCTGCTAAGTCGCTTCAGTCGTGTCAGACTTTGTGACCCCATAGACGACAGCCCACCAGGCTTTGCTGTCCCTGGGATTCTCCAGGTAAGCACACTGGAGTGGGTTGCCATTTCCTTCTCCAATGCATGAGAGTGAAAAGTGAAAGTGAAGTCGCTCAGTCGTGTCCGACTCTTAGCGACCCCATGGACTGCAGCCTACCAGGCTCCTCAATCTATGGGATTTTCCAGGCAAGAGTACTGGAGTGGGGTGCCATTGCCTTCTCCTGAACTAGTCCTAGTGTTTCCCAACCAGCACACGAGGCTTCCCTAGTGGCTCAGACGGTAAAGCGTCTGCCTGCAATGTGGGAGTTCCGGGTTAGATCCCTGGGTCGGGAAGATCCTCTGGAGAAGGAAATGGCAACCCACTCCAGTACTGTTGTCTGGAAAATCCCATGGATGGAGGAGCCTGGTATGCTGCAGTCCATGGGGTGGCAAAGAGTCGGACACGACTGAGTGACTTCACTCACTCACTCAGACGTGGATATGGTAGAAACTGTTGCAGTCTCTGTGTGGGCAGCCAACACACAGGAAAGGAAACACATTCTTTCACAAATATCATACCAAGCACTCTCGTGTATTCTCTCCACACCCTCCAATACCAACTTCTGCTTCTCTTTGACTTCAGTTTTCTACACAGTGCATCCCAAACCATAGTAACTGTGGGGACAGGATGATGGTAAGCTCCAGATGACGGTGGCCCTGGTGCTTTGGTCATGTTCCCCGGTTCCTGCTTCTGTTCCCTCCCCTCCATGTCTCAGAACCACCACCTGTTCTTCTTCATTTTTGTATTCTTACACCTACTGGATCTCAGAGTTTGAGGGAACTTGAAGGCCAGTAACAATCAGAGGACAAGTGTGATCAGATCACAATAGGAATAAAGTGCTATATCAATAAACATCATCTTTTTATAGAAGGAGTTGATAATAATGTATAAGAAATGCTCAGATTCTCAAACAAGCATTCAAGGAACTCTTTTTAGGTAACGTGCATTTCAAAATCTGCTGGGTGTTCATCCAATCCATCTTCAATAAAAACACAGTCTTCATGTCCTGAAGCAAGTACATCTATTGTTCTTGATCCGGTAACTAGAAAAGTCTTCTCACTATAGTGTTAATGATTTCCACCCACAAATTCAGATGAGTGGGAAGGAAGCACAGTTTTTCATTTCAAACATGATCTTTCAAGGAAATGGTAGCTGAAGAACATACTCTATTCTAGATACAGAACCAAGACTTGGGAGTATCCCCATCATCAGGGACTAGCTCCACAGAGACACCCATTGTTCCAAGTCCCTTGTGCATTCAAGTCCAGCTGCCTGAATTGTGGTCAGCTCAGCTCCAGAGGAAAAAGAGTGTTACTGCTTTGAGGTTTCAGCATCCAATTGTTGATATAAAAGAGAAACAAGTGCAAAAGTTTTAACATAATGGCCTATATGAGCATGTGAATGGAGGACAGCTTAGGACCATGTTGGGAGAAAAGACCTCCACATCAGAAGACCCTTTGCTTATTCTCCAGACCACAAAGAGTCTCTCTTAGACAGTACCTGGAAGGTTTCACGTGAATTTTGGCATTCACAGTAGAAACAGATATCAAGGACTATTGTTCTAATATACAGAAATTCAAATAATTTATCTTATTATTTGTTCACAAACTCTTGAAGTTGCTTTCAATAAAGACTGTGGTCTTCATCTCTAAAACATCTTTAGTTCCCCCTTTCAAGGAAGAACCCTGACCTTGTGGATACATGACATGTCTAATGTACACAACAGGTCTGGTGGATTTACTCACCATCCAGCAAACCCCAGATTTACTGTCACATGTATGTAACAATAAAAAGGTATGGCATTTTCTGTACCTCAGCATTTATTTGCCACAGAAACTGTATGTCCTGCAGAAAATAAGGTAAAAAAAAGAGTCTGTGATCTCCTGGTTTTCAGAAATTAATTAAAACAATAACTGCTGTCCCTTTCCAAAGCATGGAAAACTGCCCATGGCTGAGATCTGCGAAAGAGTAGAGGTAAAAACAAAAATGATCTTAATCACAGACATACTCAAGGCGAATTGCCATGCTGATGGAGCAATAGCATCAATTATATTCCTCAACATCCTGGTGCATATATGTTAACCAACGTTATATTCTCTTTCTGCATTGACCCCTTCAACACTCTGTACTGCTTTTCTGTGTCCTTTGTTATAGACTGTATTTTAGGGTTTATTTTGTCTGATATGAGTATTGCCATCCCCCACTGTCTCATCATTTTCATTTTCGTGAAATGTCTTTTTCATCCCTTTGCTGACAGTCTCGGTGTCTAATGACACATAGCTCTGCAGTGAGTCTCTTGTAAGCAGCATATAGATGGATTTGTGTTTTATTATTATTAAATCAATCAGCCAATCCATCTTTTGACCAGATAGTTTATTCCGCTGCCTTTTAAAGTGATTATTGATAGGATTGTACTAATTGCCATTTTGTTACTTGTTTTCTGTTTTCTTTCCCCTAGTTTTGTGCTGTTCTTTTATTCTTCTTTGCCTGGCCTCTTGATGAGGGTAAAAGAGGAGAATGAAAAATATGGCTTAAAACTCAACATTCAAAAACAGTTTATGGCATCCCGTCCCATCAGTTCATGGCAAATAGATGGGGAAAAATGAAAATAATGACAAAAATCACTTGGATTTTTCTTGGGCTCCAAAATCACTGTGGACAATGACTCTAGCCACAAAATCAAAAGACGCTTGCTCCTTGGAAGAAAAGCTATAACAAAACTAGACAGTGGATTAAAAAGCAGAGACATCACTTTGTCAGCAAAGGTCCATCCATATAGTCAAAGCTTTGGTTTTTCCAGTAGTCAAGTACAGATGTGAGAGTTGGACCACAAAGAAGGCTGAGCACTGAAGAATTGATGTTTTCCAACTGTGGTGCTGGAGAAGGCTCTTGAGAGTCCCTTGGACTGCAAGGAGATCAAACCAGTCAATCCTAAAGGAAATCAACCCTGAATATTCTTTGGAAGGACTGATGCTGAAGCTGAAGCTCCAATAATTTGACCACTTAATGTGAAGAGCAAACTCATTGGAAAAGACCCCGGTGCTGGGAAAGATTGAAGGCAGGAGGAGAAAGGACCGACAGAGGATGAGACAGTTGGGTGACATCACCGATTCAATGGACTTGAGTTTGAGCAAACTCCAGGAGAGGGTGAAGGTCAAGGAAGCCTGGCACGCTTCAGTCCATCATGTCACAGAGTCAGACGTGACTGAGTAACTGAACAACAGCAACTTGTGGTTTAAAGATTTTCTTTAGTTGTATGCTTGTGTTCCTTTCTCTCTCGTTTTTGCGTATTGATTGTAGATTTTTGACTGGTGATTCCTGTGGGGTCCATATGTGTTAAATTCAAGCTGTATTTCCTCATTTTAATTTGATAACCATTTAAGTTCAAACACATTTTAAAGGATCTGCTTTTTTTACTCTCCTCTCACACATATTGTGTTCTTGATGTCATATTCTTCCTTTCCTATAAACTCTTACTTCTTGGTGGCATCTTTTTTTCCACTTAGAGAAGATCCTTTAACATTTTTTTTCTGACTATTTTATTATTGATGAATTCTTTTAGTTTTTGCTTGTCTGAGAAGTTTTTTTTAGGTCTCCTTCAATTCTGAATGATAATCTTGTAGGTTATCTTGCATTTTTTTCCTTTTGGTATTTCAGAAAGATCACGGCATAGTCTTCTGCCTACATAGTTTCTGCAGGAAAATCAACCAATAATCTGATGTGGTTTTCCTTGTCTGTGACATGTTGTTTTTCTCTTGCTGCCTTGAGAATTCTCTCTTTGTAACATTTGCCGTTGTGACTGTGATACATCTTGGTGTGGGCAGCTTTGGTTTTATGTTGTTTGAGACTGTGCTTCCTGCACCTGGATAATTTTCCCTTCTTTGGGTTCTGGTTATTTGGGGTCAGAATTTCATCAAATGTCTTTTCTGCCCCTTTCGCTCTCTCCTCCTTCTGGGACTCCTAGAATGTGGATGTTAGTATACCTGATGTTGTCCCAGTGGTCCTTTAAACTATTCTCAGTTTTTTAATTGGAGGATAATTGCTTTACAATGCTGTGTTAGTTTCTGCTGTACAACAAAATTAATCAGCCACACGTATACAGAGGTCCCCTCCCGTTGGAGCCTCCCTCCCATTATACTATTATCTTCTTTAAAATTTGCTTTTCTTTTTGCTGTTTTTATTGCATGATTTCAATAATGGTATCTTTTAGATTACTTCTGAATTCTGTATCACCTGCTGCTGCTGCTGCTGCTAAGTCACTTCAGTCATGTCCGATTCTGTGTGACCCCATAGACGGCAGCCGGGCTCCCCCGTCCCTGGGATTCTCCAGGCAAGAACACTGGAGTGGGTTGCCATTTCCTTCTCCAATGCATGAAAGTGAAAAGTCAAAGTGAAGTCGCTCAGTCACGTCCAACTCTTCACGACCCCATGGACTGCAGCCCACCAGGCTCCTCCATCCATGGGATTTTCCAGGCAAAAGTACTGGAGTGGGGTGCCATCGCCTTCTCCACTGTATCACCTAGCCTGCTGTTATTTCCTCCTAGTTTGTTTTTCTCTCTGAGTTATCATATTCTTCAGTTCTGACTGGTTATTGTTTTTAATATTTTCTAGTTATACTTCTTAATGGGAGAAGGCAATGGCACCCCACTCCAGTCCTCTTGCCTGGAAAATCCCGTAGACGGAGGAGCCTGGTAAGCTGCAGTCCATGGGGTCGCTAAGAGTTGGACACGACTGAGCGACTTCCCTTTGACTTTTCACTTTCATGCATTGGAGAAGGAAATGGCAACCCACTCCAGTGTTCTTGCCTGGAGAATCCCATGGACGGAGAAGCCTGGTAGGCTGCAGTCCATGGGGTCGCACAGAGTCGGACATGACTGAAGCGACTTAGCAGCAGCATACTTCTTAATACTCTCATTGTGTTCATCTATTCTTTTCCCTTGTGAAGTTAGTATTCTTATTACTAATTCTTTGAAATATGGTAAATTATTTTGGTGAGTTATCTGTCTTATTAGCTATTTTTGCAGGGCTTTTTTTTTTTTTTTTTTCTTGTTCTTTAACTTGAAACAAATTTCTCTGTCTTCTCAATTTGCTTAACTTCCTCCAACTGTATGAAAGAAGTTACCTGTACCAGTCTTGCAGGGGTGTCCTTGTGTGGACATGTCCCTGTGCAGTCTGTGTGCTTAGAGGCTTTGGGACAGAGTTGGAGCAGAGTGGGCCAAGGTCATGGCTTCCCCAGGGTGTACTGGCAGCTGGCAGCATGGTGGGAAGTTGAGAGGGAGGCTAGATCCAGAGCCAAGTGTGAGCAGAGGCTTTTCTTGTGCTCTGTGGCTGTCCACACCCTACTGGACCAGGCGTGTCCCGAGGCACTTAAGCAGAAGCCCTGACTGTTGGTCTTAACTTGGTTCCACGTTGTAAGTATGCACCCCTCTCCCCAACTCTGGCACCTTTGCCCCAGAGGGTGGCAGAGCTGGAGGGAGGCGTGCTGGACCAGCCCCTGGTGTGGGCGGCCATGCCTGTGGTGCAGCTCTGGCACACCGTCAGAGCCCCAGACCCTGTTCCTCCGGCCCCTCTTTGATGGCCGCCCTGCCCCGTCCAGACATCCTGCTGGTCTGAGCTGGCTCTGTACCCCCCACCCCACTTCCCACTCTGCCCAGCATGGGCAGCCCTCACCTCAGGGGGAGTGAACTGGATCCAGAGGCAATGAGGGGGCATCTGTGGGCCAGGGGGCACACGGGCTGCCCAGTAAACTGGCTGAGGCCTGGGCAGTGTTCGGCTGCCCCTCAGCCTGTTCCAGGAGCAGATCAGATCAGTCGCTCAGTCGTGTTTGACTCTTTGCGACCCCATGAATCGCAGCATGCCAGGCCTCCCTGTCCATCACCAACTCCCGGAGTTCACTCAGACTCACGTCCATCAAGTCAGTGATGCCATCCAGCCATCTCATCCTCTGTCGTCCCCTTCTCCTCCTGCCCCCAATCCCTCCCAGCATCAGAGTCTTTTCCAATGAGTCAACTCTTCGCATGAGGTGGCCAAAGTACTGGAGTTTCAGCTTTAGCATCATTCCTTCCAAAGAGATCCCAGGGCTGATCTCCTTCAGAATGGACTGGTTGGATCTCCTTGCAGTCCAAGGGACTCTCAAGAGTCTTATCCAACACCACAGTCCAAAAGCATCAATTCTTCAGCACTCAGCCTTCTTCACAGTCCAACTCTCACATCCATACATGACCACAGGAAAAACCATAGCCTTGACTTCCCCAAAACCACACCCCAGTTCTACCCAGGGTTTTATTAATACATGGTTTTGTCTATGTCTCCACCCTTAATCCTTTGTCCATGGCCCTACATATAGGTATAGATATAGATATAGATATAGATATAGATATAGATATAGATATAGATATATAGTACATAGCCTTCCCTGAAGGGGACTTCCTTGTAACTCATACAGTAGAGAATCTGCCTGCAATGCAGGAGACCCTGGTTTGATCCCTGGGTCAGGCAGATCCTCTGGAGAAGGGAATGGCAACCCACTCCTGTATTCTTGCCTGGAGAATCCCATGGACAGAGGAGCCTGGCAAACTACAGTCCATGGGGTGGCAAAGTGTCAGAGACGACTGAGCAACTAAGCACAGCACACATCACTAAGCACTTTGCCAAAATGCCTGCCTTTAGTATCCTTTTCAGGGTTTCACCCTTCTCAGGTCTGTAAAGAAAAATAATTTGCTGGAGGGAAATACAAAAAGGCAAATTTCTTTTCATTTGATGTTTTGATTCTTTATTAAGGGATTACATTTTGAAACATGCTTATTAATATTAAACACTTTTAAACTGTGTGATTTGTATATGTGTGGGTGTTAATACTATAAGATAATTGTTTCAGTTGATGTTGGATCAAGATTGGGCTTCATAATCAGAAAAATGAAATGATTGTTATGTGGAAGTTTCCATGTAACATACGGTCAATAATTGTTAGCCCACCTCATCATTATATGATATGTAAGGTTATACTGATAAGAAAAAAAAAAAACATCAAACAAGTTAACTGACTTCAATCTTTTACCTCCAAAGGTATTGGTTTAACCATGCTCCTCCTCCTACAATGTATCTGCTGACACTGGACAGTGCAGCTGGCATGTTAACTTCCTGTTATTTATAACCTCTGAAGGCAGAAGAGAAAAATCAGAGTCTTCTTACTCAGAGGAGCAACAAACAATGGATCCCAAAAGCCAGAGGGTGAAGCTTAATGATGGCCACTTCATTCCTGTCCTGGGATTTGGAACCTATGCACCTGAGGAGGTAAGAGTAGAGGTTTGGGGTTGAGATATAATATAAATAGTAGTGGATGTGACATGAGTAGAAGGGGACTTGAGTTGTCAAGCACTGAGCTCCTGTGTGACCCTGGGAGGATCACATGGTTTCACTAACCGGGAGAGAACATCCAGTCTCCACTCTGTATCAGGGTCTGAGACTGTGCTCACCTGCAGATTACTCTGGATTCCCCTCCAGTTTCTGTCTCTTTCCCAGCTTATCAGAAGAGGTGAGGCTGTCAGGGACACTACTGTCAGCTACTTTGCTTTGAGGGAGATTGCAATGGCCAGGTTTCTCTGTATATTTCATTAATTAAAGAACTCTTTCTTCTTTCCAAAAAGACATGACCCAGAGAAGTATTTGAGAAAAAATTTCCTGAAGATGAGGTGACTGAAAACTAATGGGAAGAATTGCTTTTCTACTGTGAGGTGCCTGCTCCATGCCAGGCAAGACACACTAGCTGTGTTTTGCCTTGTACTTCTGTTTCTGCTTGGAAACTTCTAATGGAAGTTTTAGTATCATTTGAAGGGATAAGCTACTGTCTTATATCCAACTTTGAATTCTTAGGAATTCAGTTTCTTTTTATTATAGTCTGCAATACTCAGGCATAAGAGGTGCTAATGGACACATCTCTAGACCTGATGCCAGAAAGTTTGCTGTCCATCTTGTCTTTAGAGCATGTAATTGTGACAAGGGACTGGTCCTGAAACTTTGAGTCTCACTTTTCTAATTTATAAAACAGAAGACAATATTCAGAGACATTTTTCAGATAGAAGATAGGGCTTGTTTACTTGTAGTGCAAAGTGTGATGAGGAAAGGGAAGGGTCCAGGTTATTACTGAGGTTCATTTGTTCATTCCTTAATACATCCCATAAGGCAAGTGATCTTAAGGAAAACCATGACTGAGACCCAACAGAGGAAAGTTAGACCAAGCATCTACTTCCTTGAAAGTAAAAGATTCTGAATTATAGAAACATAAATGCAATATTAGTCAACCTCAAAAGGAAAGTTAATCTCACCATTTGCAACCACACAGATGAACCTGGAGAACATTAAATGAAATAAGCCAGGCATAGAGAACAAATATTTCATGATCTTTTTATAGGTGGAATCTAAAAAAATTGACTCATAGAAGCAGAGAGCGTCAAATGTGTGAATTGTTTTATATCAAATTATGTTTATGGAAATGATTATAGTAATTATAAGGCTATGATGATTGTAAAGCAATCACCGTATTTGATGGTTCCTGTAAAATTAGAGGGACAGTGGTTTGATGATTATGCATTTAAAGTTTTATATGAATTTAATAGCTTAATTTCTTGACCTAAGAGATTCGTTGGAGCTCTGGTTGTGGGAATAACTGCCTTGATTGCCATAATTGCATCAGTTATGGTTTCTGTTGTTGCCCTGTCAAAAGAAGTGCATACTGCCTCATTTGTCGATCATCTGTTCAAAAATGTCTCCATAGCTCTTACTATGCAGGAAATTATAGATAAGAAAATAGAAAATAAGGTCAATGCTTTAGAAGAAGCAATTCTGCTTATGGGGCAAGAAATTACAAACTTAAAAATTAAATTGTCTCTAAGGTGCCATGCTGAATTTAAATGGATGTTCGTTACCCCTCTACAAGTGAATGAGTCCATGCACTTTTGGCAATGCATTAGGGATCATATTTTAGGCATCTGGAATCATTCAGATTTTAGTATTGATATTTCTAAGTTACATCAGGATATTCAGAATATGAAGCAGGTGGAGTTTGACTTTTCTTCTCAATGGCTTTCTAATTCCCTTTTTGAAAATATGCAGGGGTATCTTTCCCATGGATGCTTTTCTACAATAATGATTAATACGGCCATGTGCTTATGCCTGTTAGTTCTGATTTGTGTAATAGCCCCGTGCCTTTTCAGAATACTCAACCAAAGTGTTTCTGCTCTATCTACTGAGTTTCATACCTATGCTCTAAAAAATAAAAAAGGGGGAGATGTCGGGAGCCATGTTAGGCATTACTGACAAAAAGGAGGCATGGCCCCAACCCCCTCTCTTTGTCCCACAGGTACGGACCCGGGGTGAAGGAGTTAGACCTTGTGATTCTGACTTGTTTTTTCCTCTCCTCGGCTGAGTTGACTGAAAATGAATATTAAAATGCTTATTGTTCTTGAGAGGAGCATGAGAAGGCACAAAGCCTTCTGCAGCTGTGCTCAGAGAATAATTCATGAAGTTAATCATTGACATTTGTCTAAGGACTTTTACAAAAGAGTGTTCCAGGATGAGCACATAGGCCGCAGCTTGAGGCCATGGGAGGGATTGCTATCTTAAGCCTATTTGTGAGGAAAATGTTTATGGCAAAGGAGTTTACTGAATTTAGGGCTTAGAAATAATTAAAATAGTTAGAAGTTAAAGATTTAAGGAATGTTTTAATGTAATGTTAGTATATTTTACTATAGCTTATAGAGGTTAGGAATTTTAGAGATACTATAGCTAGAAGCCTTTTTAAGAGATAGTGAGCTCAGGATGTTAGGGGCAAACAGGATTTAGAAAGATAAGAAATAAACTAAGGAATGTAGCATGAGTTACAAGGTAATCACAAGTTAACTATAGGACACATAAAAGGAAGTAGATAATAGATGGTAAAGTTGATTCAGAGAGAGAATCGCTGAAGCAGGAACTCTGTTTGAAGGGCAACAATGATTTATGGAGATAATAAATCTGGGTGAGGGGGAACTGAAAATGTCAAACCTCTGACCTAATGCTTCTGTAAAAGTATAAAAGAAAATCTTAAACTTGAAATAAATGCACAGTTCAAGGAAAAAAAAAAGAAGAAGAAGAAGAAGAAGCAGAGAGCAGAGACATAGTGCTCAGAAACTGAGGACAAGGTTCTGAAGAATGGAAAGATGCTGATCAAAGCTACAGACCTTCAGTTAGAAGATACATAAGGCCAGAGACTTGATGTAGAGCTTGGTGACTATAGTTAATAATAATAAATCTTAAATGTTCTCACCACACACAAAAGTAACCTATGTGAGGTTATGGATCTTCCGGTAGCTTAATTGTGGTAATCATTTACAATGGATAGCTATATGAGAACATCACTTTTTAAACCTGAATAGATAGTTTTAGATGTATTCTGTGTGGCTTCACCTGTATACTGAGGTCTCAAAAGCTTTCACCTGGTTTCTTGATGCTTTTCAAGTGAATTTAAGTGAAAGTCTCTCAGTTGTGTTTGACTCTTTGTGACCTCATGGACATGTACTATGGAGTTCTCTAGGCCAGAATACTGGAGTGGGTAGCATTCCCCTTCTCCAGGAGATCTTCCCAACCCAGGGATCGAACCCAGGTCTCCCACATTGCAGGCGGATCTTTACCAGCTGAGCCACAAGGGAAGCCCTTTGATGCTTTTACCATGCCCTCATAATTTAGTTGATTTTTCCTCAGACATCTCACAGTATAATTTGTATACATGATTACAACTTTATTTTGAGTCCATTGGATTGTATCAGCAAATCACTGAAACTGGAGGCAGCTTGGGTCCTCTGATGCCTGTGATCAACCACTGGTCACCTGGAATGTCCATTTAATCACTGACCAGGAATATTCAGGGAAACTGGCATGGGTTTATCACCACACACTTGCAGAATGAACCAAATGCATGAAGAAAAGTTTGTTCTTGGGATGATCAGTCTCGTGCCTTAGCAATCTCTTAATCATGTGGATATTCAATTTCTACCTTTGTTACTCATGTAGGTTCCTAAGAGTGAAGCCCTGGAGGCCACCAAATTTGCTATAGAGGTTGGGTTCCGCCATGTGGACAGTGCTCATTTGTATCAAAATGAGGAGCAGGTTGGCCAGGCCATTCGAAGCAAGATTGCAGATGGCACTGTGAAGAGAGAAGACATATTCTACACTTCAAAGGTGCTGTGTGTGGTGTGTGTGTGCACATATGTGCAAGTGATTGTGTGAAGGTGACAATTAGGTAATAGGATCCATAGTTAGGTGAATGTTGTCTATTGATACAGATTTTTTTGCACATATTTACATCTTAAATCTAGTATCCTCTTCTCTTCCCCCTCCCAAAAGAGAGAGTGATTATAACTATTTCATCATTGCTGTGTTCAAATTTTAATTTTAATTTAAAGTCACTTTACTTCTCTGAACCTAACAGAGCAGTGTGATTTAGTATGGGCTAATGAATCAAACCCATTCACTGGAATGGGTGAATTTAACTCAGATGACCATTATATCTACTATTGTGGGCAGGAATCCCTTAGAAGAAATGCAGTAGCCATCATGGTCAACAAGAGTCTGAAATGCAGTACTTGGATGCAATCTCAAAAACGACAGAATGATCTCTGTTCTTTTCCAAGGCAAACCATTCAGTATCACAGTAATCCAAGCCTATGCCCCAACCAGTAACGCTGAAGAAGCTGAAGTTGAACAGTTCCATGAAGACTTACAAGAACTTTTAGAACTAACACACACAAAAAAAGATGTCCTTTTCATTATAGGGGACTGGAATGCAAAAGTAGGAAGTCAATAAACACCTGGGGTAACAGACTAACTTGGCCTTGGAATACAGAATGAAGCAGGGCAAAGGTTAATAGAGTTTTGCCAAGAGAACACACTGGTCATAGCAAACACCCACTTTCAACAACACAAGAGAAGACTCTACACATGGACATCACCAGATAGTCAACACGGAAATCATATTGATTATATTCTTTGCAGCCAAGATGGAGAAGCTCTATACAGTCAGCAGAAACAAGATCTGGAGCTGACTATGGCTCAGATCATTAACTCCTTACTGCCAAATTCAGACTTAAATTGAAGAAAGTAGGGAAAACCAATAGACCATTCAGGTATGACCTAAATCAGATCGCATATGATTATACAGTGGAAGTGAGAATAGATTTAAGAGACTAGATCTGATAGATAGAGTGCCTGATGAATTATGGACAGAGGTTCATGACATTGTACAGCAGACAGGGATCAAGACCATCCACATGGAAAAGAAATGCAAAAAAGCAAAATGGCTGTCTGAGGAGGCCTTACAAATAATAGCTGTGAAAAGAAGAGAAGCAAAAAGCAAAGGAGAAAAGGAAATATATAAGCATCTGAATGCAGAGTTCCAAAGAATAGCAAGGAGAGATAAGAAAGACTTCCTCAGTGATTAACACAAAGAAATAGACGAAAACAACAGAATGGGAAGACTAGAGATCTCTTCAAGAAAATTAGAGATACCAAGGGAACATTTCATGCAAAGATGGGCTCGATAAAGGACAGAAATGGCATGGACCAAACAGAAGCAGAAGATATTAAGGAAAGGTGGCAAGAATACACAGAAGAACTGTATAAAAAAGATCTTCACGACCAAGATAATCACAAAAATGTGATAACTCACCTAGAGACAGACATCCTGGAATGTGAAGTCAAGTGGGCCTTAGAAAGCATCACTACAAACAAAGCTAGTGGAGGGGATGGAATTCCAGTTGAGCTATTTCAAATCCTGAGATGATGCTGTGAAAGTGCTTCACTCAATATGCCAGCAAATTTGGAAAGCTCAGCAGTGGCCACAGGACTGGAAAAGGTCCGTTTTCATTCCAATCGCAAAGAAAGGCAATGCCAAAGAATGCTCAAACTACCGCACAATTGCACTCATCTCACACGCTAGTAAAGTAATGCTCAAAATTCTCCAAGCCAGGCTTCAGCAATATGTGAACTGTGAACTTCTAGATGTTCAGCTGGTTTTAGAAAAGGCAGAGGAACCAGAGATCAAATTGCCAACATCTGCTGGATCATGGAAAAAGCAAGAGAGTTCCAGAAAAACATCTATCTCTGCTTTATGGGCGATGCCAAAGCCTTTGAATTGTGTGGATCACAGTAAACCAAGTAAAGTTCTGAAAGAGATGGGAATACCAGACCACCTCACCTGCCTGTATGCAGAAACCTGTGTGCAGGTCAGGAGGAAATAGTTAGAACTGGACATGGAACAACAGACTGGTTCCAAATAGGAAAAGGAGTACGTCAAGGCTGTATATTGTCACCCTGCTTATTTAACTTCTATGCAGAGTACATCATAAGAAATGCTGGGCTGGAAGGAGCACAACCTGGAATCAAGATTGCTGGGAGAAATATCAATAACCTCAGATATGCAGATGACACCACCCTTATGGCAGAAAGTGAAGAGGAACTAAAAAGCCTTTTGATAAAAGTGAAAGAGGAGAGTGAAAAAGTGGGCTTAAAGCTCAACATTCAGAAAACTAAGATCATGGCATCTTGTCCCATCACTTCATGAGAAATAGATGGGGAAACAGTGGAAACAGTGTCAGACTTTATTTTTGGGGGCTCCAAAATCACTGCAGATGGTGATTGCAGCCATGAAATTAAAAGATGCTTACTCCTTGGAAGGAAAGTTATGACCAATCTAGATAGCATATTCAAAAGCAGAGATATTACTTTGCCAACAAAGGTCCATCTAATCAAGGCTATGGTTTTTCCAGTGGTCATGTATGGATGTGAGTGTTGGACTGTGAAGAAAGCTGAGCGCCGAAGAATTGATGCTTTTGAACTGTGGTGTTGGATAAGACTCTTGAGAGTTCCTTGGACTGCAAGGAGATCCAACCAGTCCATTCTGAAGGAGATCAGTCCTGGGTGTTCTTTTTTGTTGTTGTTGTTGTCTTTCTTTGATTTAATTTAGAGTAACTTTTTACTAGTTTTAACAGCGAATCTTAAAGTTACAATTGGTTTCATATCCTAGTGAATTTGAATTTTATGAAAACTATTACCACTAGAGTTATTTTAAGTTTTTTTTTAATTTTTAAAAATATAAATGTATTTATTTTAATTGGAGGATAATTACTTTACAATATTGTATTGATTTTGCCATACATCGACATGAATCTGCCAGGGTGTTCTTTGGACGGATTGATGCTAAAGCTGAAACTCTAATCCTTTGGCCACCTCATGCGAAGAGTTGACTCATTGGAAAAGACTCTGATGCTGGGAGGGACTGGGGGCAGGAGGAGAAGGGGATGACAGAGGATGAGATGGCTGGATGGCATTGCCGACTTGTTGGACATTAGTTTGAGTGAACTCTGGGAGTTGGTGATGGACAGGGAGGCCTGGTGTGCTGCAATTCATGGGGTCACAAAGAGTCAGACATGACTGAGCGACTGAACTGAATATATCAAACAGAAAGAAGTATGATTAGATTATAGTTTCCTTATCATCTGGGAGACTTCCCAAATTTCTTCACATTCTGACTCTCACATCTCAGCTGTATCAGTAAGAGAGCATTAGGGCGTCACTTTGTATATTACAGAAGATCTAGCCAAAGTGTGTAGAATTATGTTCTGCACATGTTAATATGTTCAAAGCACCTTCCCCTAGGTTCGGTTAGGTTCAGTTCAGTTCAGTCACTCAGTCGTGTCCAACTCTTTGTGACCCCATGAATTGCAGCTCGCCAGGCCTCCCTGTCCATCACCAACTCCCGGAGTTCACTCAAACTCATGTGCATCAAGTCGGTGATGCCATCCAGCCATCTCATCCTCGGTCATCCCCTTCTTCTCCTGCCCCCAATCCCTCCCAGTGTCAGAGTCTTTCCAATGAGTCAACTCTTCGCATGAGGTAGCCAAAGTACTGGAGTTTCAGCTTTAGCATCATTCCTTCCAAAGAACACCCAGGACTGATCTCCTTTAGAATGGACTGGTTGGATCTCCTTGCAGTCCAAGGGACTCTCAAGAGTCTTCTCCAACATCACAGTTCAAAAGCATCAATTCTTCAGAGCTCAGCTTTCTTCACAGTCCAACTCTCACATCCATACATGACCACTGGAAAAACCACAGTCTTGACTAGACGGACCTTTGTTGGCAAAGTAATGTCTCTGCTTTTGAATATGCTATCTAGATTGGTCATAACTTTCCTTCCAAGGAGTAAGCATCTTTTAATTTCGTGGCTGCAATCACCATCTGCAGTGATTTTGGAGCCCCAAAAATAAAGTCTGACACTGTTTCCACTGTTTCCCCATCTATTTCCCATGAAGTGATGGGACAAGATGCCATGATCTTAGTTTTCTGAATGTTGAGCTTTAAGCCCACTTTTTCACTCTCCTCTTTCACTTTCATCAAAAGGCTTTTTAGTTCCTCTTCACTTTCTGCCATAAGGGTGGTGTCATCTGCATATCTGAGGTTATTGATATTTCTTCTTGCAATCTTGATTCCAGCTTGTGCTCCTTCCAGCCCAGCATTTCTCATGATGTATTCTGCATAGAAGTTAAATAAGCAGGGTGACAATATACAGCCTTGACGTACTCCTTTTCCTATTTGGAACCAGTCTGTTGTTCCATGTCCAGTTCTAACTATTTCTCCCTGACCTGCATACAGGTTTCTCAAGAGGCAGGTGAGGTGGTCTGGTATTCCCATCTCTTTCAGAACTTTACTTGGTTTACTGTGATCCACACAATTCAAAGGCTTTGGCATTGCCCATAAAGCAGAAATAGATGTTTTTCTGGAACTCTCTTGTTTTTTCCATGATCCAGCGGAAGGTGGCAATTTGATCTCTGGTTCCTCTGCCTTTTCTAAATCCAGCTGAACATCTGGAAGTTCACAGTTCATGTATTGCTAAAGCCTGGCTTGGAGAATTTTGAGCATTACTTTACCAGCGTGTGAGATGAGTACAACTGTGCGGTAGTTTGAGCATTCTTTGGCATTGCCTTTCTTTGCGATTGGAATGAAAACGGACCTTTTCCAGTCCTGTGGCCACTGCTGAGTTTTCCAGATTTGCTGGCATATTGAGTGAAGCACTTTCACAGCATCATCTCAGGATTTGAAATAGCTCAACTGGAATTCCATCCCCTCCACTAGCTTTGTTCGTAGTGATGCTTTCTAAGGCCTACTTGACTTCACATTCCAGGATGTCTGTCTCTAGGTGAGTTATCACACTATTGTGATTATCTTGGTCGTGAAGATCTTTTTTATACAGTTCTTCTGTGTATTCTTGCCACCTTTTCTTACTATCTTCTGCTTTTGTTAGGTCCCCTAGATTATGTAATGCTAATTAATTCTGAGAAAATTGACTGTTTGATCAAATTAGACTGTGTGTCCTCTGACACTCTTTCAAACATAATTCAGATGATGGGCTTGGTAATTATTTGATAAGGTTATTTATATTTCAATTCATTTCATTCTTTTGTGAATAGTGAAGTGATGATAAATTCAAACAATGTAGTTTACATGGGTAGATTAGACTTAAAATTGAACTCCAGAAGAAAAGGGGCATTTTTTTTTAGTGGTCATCCATTTCTAACAAATAGAAAATGTCTAATTATTGAGTGAAATGAGTCAGACAAAATTAGCTACAGCGTTCATTTCATACAACTTCCTTTTTTTAACCTCTGCAGCTTTGGTGCAATTCCCTTCAACCAGAGTTGGTCCGACCAGCCTTGGAAAAGTCATTGCAAAATCTTCAACTGGACTATGTCGATCTCTATATTATTCATTCTCCAGTGTCTCTGAAGGTTAGCAATCTGCTTTTGTATTCAATCATATGTATTTTTTTTTCTTGCCTCAGAGTGCTTATAAACTTGAATGGATGGTTGACTTAAGACTTTCTTAGTAGGTTGAAGAGATGATTACACTAGAGTAGAATCCCCCAAATAATCATTTCTGATTGTCTTTTTACTGAGCTTCCTTGAATCCTTAATTCTGTTACATGCCTCCCAGAGAAAGGCATTCAACAATAATCTCATATGCTTTGCTCAAAAACTTGATAAAATATAAATGGGCATTTTTAGCACACAGCCCTGATTATGACTTCTGAATCTCTTCGGGATTTTATGAACACAGTTTGGTACAGAGTGGTGAGCAATGACACTGCCTCACACTTGCACAGTCTGAGTTGTTCCCCCTTTCACTCTTTCAAGAGGAGCAGATTTGGTGGTGCTCCCTCTGGGTGGGTCTAAACCTCCCAACCTTTAGAGGGACTTGAGAGACATTGCCTACACTGTTGCCCGACTTCACAATGAGGATTATAGAATGCACTTAGCCATTAAGAACTGCACATGT
Source organism: Bos indicus (assembly GCF_029378745.1). Lineage (NCBI taxonomy): Eukaryota > Metazoa > Chordata > Mammalia > Artiodactyla > Bovidae > Bos > Bos indicus. The sequence goes on along the minus strand of NC_091772.1, from coordinate 43,774,821 downwards.
ACACCCATGGCAGATTCATGTCAATGTATGGCAAAACCAATACAATATTGTAAAGTAAAAAAATAAATAAATAAATAAAACTGAGATTAAAAAAAAAAAGAACCACAATGGGAATTTCCTGGCAGTCCAGTGGTTAGGATTCCATGCATTCACTGCTGAGGCAAGTTAAATTGAGGGAAGGAGTTCAATCCTGTTCTGGGAACTAAGATCCAGCAAGCTGTAGCCAAAAACAAAACAACAGCAACAACAAAACAAATGTATTACGTAGAACTCTTGATTTTAAGTTACAGAAATCTACTCAAGCCATCCTATGCAGAAGAGTCTATTTGACTATGTATATCCCAGCCATGGACAGATTTAAGGATTTGCAATACTCTTCAGTAATGTAACCCTTTTTTAAAAAATCCCTTATCCTGTCATTACTCTTTATTTTTACTGAACATGTTCCATTGGTGGCAAATATAGCCTTGGGGGAACTCAAGGTTCATACTCATGAAATTTAAGAGCATGTCTGGATCTTCAACATTTCGTATCCACCTAAACAGAGTCTTGCTGGTTCATGTGCCTGTCCTAGCGCATCAGATGCTCAGAGGGAAAAGAAGTCTGATTATCTAGCCCAGGTCAAGTATGCAATCTTTAATCTGGAAATAAAGCCATGTAACTTACTGCCATTCCCAGGACAAGAGAGGCATTTTGCAAGAGTAAAGTATAAGGGGCAGAAAAAAAATTCACATAAGTCATTGATAGTCCCCATTACAATGTATGAAAATTATATTCATTAAAACATATATTAGGTGTAAGAGATTAGTGGGCGCCTGCCTCCTGAAGACATTGCTCATAACTCCATTTGCAAATCACTTTTCTAATATTGGTATCTAGAATATTGCTTTACCTATCTCATAGAGGTTTAGTGCCTGGTCTAGACATGCCTGGCAGCCTAGCTAAATGTGGAGAAATCATTTGGTAACAGCTCTACAATGATTGCTTCTATTCCAGCCAGGGAATAAATTTGTTCCAAAAGATGAAAGTGGAAAACTGATATTTGACTCGGTGGATCTCTGTCACACGTGGGAGGTGAGTCTGGGGAGAAGCAAGCCCAAAGGAGGACCCAGGAGAGGGGGAATTTCTTTCATTTCTTCCACCTGTGAGAATGGGCTGTGGACCATCAAACTCAGCAGTTCATGAACCTAAGGGCTGGGATGCTGGGGTTGTGGGGAGGAATCATTGCTGAAATGTTCACAGAGAAGAACAGTGGAGGAGAATATGGGACAGTGAAGACAGGCATCTATTTCCTTCCTTGTGATATGTCTTCTCTGGGATTTTTCTAACGAGGAGATGGTGATTCTTCTTGTGTCATGACCCTCTTCTCCTTTTTTCTTTCTTAAAATCAATGTCAATTCTTGACATGAGACACTTTTTGCAGATTTTTTCCAACATTTATTCTTGATCTATCACTCATTCCAAGTGACTGTTCACCACCTCTCCCTCCCAGGCCCTGGAGAAGTGTAAGGACGCAGGGCTGACCAAGTCCATTGGGGTGTCCAACTTCAACCACAAGCAGCTGGAGAAGATCCTGAACAAGCCGGGGCTCAAGTACAAGCCCGTCTGCAACCAGGTGAGCAGCTCAGCTCCTCTGCCTCCTGCTCTTCAGAACCTCCTTCTTGCCCTGGTGCCTGATGTCTGTCTGTCCTCCCCTCCTATTAATCCGACGTTTGGGGACAGAAGGTTCCAGAGAGCAGAGCTTCTGTCTGGATGGTGGTGAATAGAATCCATAACAGTATCTTTGATAAAATCTGGGTGGAAAATATGTGGAGGACTTACCACTAAGTTGTGTAGGAATTGAGGGAAGGTTATGGGGGTGAAGGGGCTTAAACCAGTCCCCCAGAACTTAGAGGAAGGAGGCCTTTCCCTGAGCTGAAAGGGTGATCACTAATCAGATGTGAAAGTTCCTCAGAGGGAACTGTGTACAAGAAGGAAGACCATGAAAACACAGAATGAGAAGTAAATAACAAAGGGAAAAATCAGCTGAGATAGGTGTTAAATGTTTGTGTGGGGTCTAGATGCCTGAATCCTTAGTCTTGGTGTCTCTACATTCATTGGTCTTCATCATGGAGCACAGAACAGAAAAGTTTGCTGGAGACAATGAAGGTCTGTCAAGTCAGATGGATTAAGTTAAAGGCTTATGGTGATACTAACTGTAGATATTCACTCAGGAACATTTACTTAGCTTAGAGCACATCTGATCATTTACTCAGTCTTGGACTGGTTCTCCCATCAATGTCCATTGTAAAATTAACTGGTTAAGCACACTTGTCTATGTCTGTTTCTGCACTCTTACATTTTTGGTTCTATTTTTACTTTATTGTGGTGAGAAAACTTAACATGAGATTTAATCTCATAAAGAATGTTTAAGTATTCAGTACAATACAGTGTTGTTTAAAATACAGTGTTGTACAGCAGATCTAGAATGTATTCATCTTGTATAATTGAGACTTCACACCCATGATTAGCAAATCTGGATTCCTCCTTCCTCCCATCCCCTGGTGACCATCTCTCCACTGTTTAATTCTAAGTTTGACCTATCTACATATATAAGTGAGATGTGATATATATGTAATGTAATCTTTATCCTGGTGAAATGGTCTTATTTCAAATGTATCATAATGTCTCTAATGTACAACTTGAAGTCAAGGATAAAGAATCTCCTATAGCAGAATTCTTTGCAAGCCGAGTGTAGCTTACATAATTCAAGAAATATACATATATCAATTATATATATGGTTTTCAATTTTAGAAATTAAAATTTTAATGTGATTCTAACATCAATTTTGCCTATATTTATTATGAAAAATTTCAGATATTAGAAGAGTTAAGATTATAACAGGAAATATACATGTATTTAATTTTATGTATTTATTATGTATTCTATATTTAATAAATAAAGATCTATAACACTTTGTTGACCTGTATCTTATGCGGTTCCCATGTCACATTGAGCCACGTTTCTCAAGGTTTTTTCACCGAGAATGACCATTAAAGTATTCTGTTACCAGAATATCTAGACAGGCTTTTGACAGATTCACTGTATTTATCGTTGTTTTGTGACATTAATTAGTATGCATGTGCATGTGCTCAGTCATGTCCGACTCTTTGCAACCCTGTGGACTGTAGCCCGCCAGGCTCCTCTGTCCATGGGATTCTCCAGACAAGAATACTGGAGTGGATTGCCATGCCCTCCTCCAGGGGATCTTCCTGACCTTGGGATCAAACCTGCATCTCTCACATCGGCAGGAGGGTTCTTTACAACTAGCACCACTGGGGAAGCCTCCACACTTATCCCTACAAGACAGGGTAAAAACTTAACTCCTTGTCACTAATCGTCAGTTTCTGAGAAAGGATTTATTGTAATAATCATCATCCCTGGAGGAAAATATTTTGTTCTTTCCACCTCTCTCATCACTAGGGCTTCAGGGATTTTTATTTACTCTGTGTGCTATACTTGTTTTCACTCGTGATTCCTTCTGATGCTCAAGTCTACCCAAATGTCACCAGTGGGCTCCCCATCAAAGTGGTTCTTTTGTCCTTAAGTCATTTGTCCATAAGTCTTTGTGCAATTTCTTGCTGTCTGGCACAGTTTGATGTCCGTGATTCTGACAGCTCTTTTCCTGTCCCTGATCTGGAATTAGGCAAGTGTCCTGGTGGTGTCCAGTGGTGTTCGGCAACCAAAATCTGGTTCCTAGAGTTGCTTCTTCTCAAGAATGTCATTATTTTTGTTTTTATCTTTTCAGGAGACGCAATAAAAATTTTTTTAAAAAAATATCATGCCTGTATACGAGAAAGCAAAAGAGGCACTAATGTATAGAACAGTCTTATGGACTCTGTGGGAGAGGGAGAGGGTGGGAAGATTTGGGAGAATGGCATTGAAACATGTATAATATCATGTATGAAATGAGTCGCCAGTCCAGGTTTGATGCTCGATACTGGATGCTTGGGGCTGGTGCACTGGGACGACCCAGAGGCATGGTATGGGGAGGGAGGAGGCAGGAGGGTTCAGGATGGGGAACACATGTATACCTGTGGTGGATTCATTTCGATATTTGGCAGAACCAGTACAATATTGTAAAGTTTAAAAATAAAATAAAATTTAAAAAATATATCATGACTTAAGGTTGATGTTTTAAGTTATAATTTGATGTGATGCAGTTTTTTCTTTAGCATTTTTAAGCTTTTAATCTTTGTAATATTAATATTGTCTTTTCATATAAACTGACACTCTTCTATCTTCCATTCTATAGGTGGAATGTCACCCTTACCTCAACCAGAGCAAACTGTTAGAGTTCTGCAAGTCACATGATATTGTCCTAGTTGCTTATGCTGCTCTGGGAGCCCAACTATTGTCAGAATGGTATGAACATTACTGAAGACAACAAAGAGATTCTCTAAAACTCAATTTTTGAAGAAATATTTTAATCTTAATGTAACAGTGCTCTGGAGATAACTCTCATTTGGCAGGGGAAGAGGAGAGAGATGGGAGAAACCCTTCTCTTTTGTCTTCCCATCCATCACCCAGCCAATTTTTACATTTCATGTATCTTGTTGTAAAATGTTAAAATGCAAGTCTGCAATAAATTTATATATAATTCCATAGTTGAGAACTAAGACATAAACTTAAGTCATGATTCACTTATTTATTAACTAATGAATACATTACTAATGAATACTAAACTTTTCAAGCTTCCCTTACCTTATGTCTAAAATCAAGATAATATTAAGTACCTCCCAGGTCTATGATGATCAAAAAATAACAAGTTGAATTATTTTAGTAAACATTTATTTATAGGAGTATTGCATGATGAAAACAACAATGAAATGAATAGTTCTCCTCTTTGGACTACTCGATTTTTATCAACACTTGAGAACAGTGAAAATTTAAAAATTTCCTGGTCTTCTCCATCTCATTTTCTTTTCACTCCCTTGTATTTACTTTAGAGTTGTGATTATAAAAGAAAAACAACCACTAAGAAGTAAAAACAGAAAAAAATTTTTACAAGATTGGCAGTACTCACAAGCATGCGTCAAATGCCTGGGAGAGCTTTGTAAACGCAAACTGCCAGGTGCCACAGTTGAGTTTCTGATTCAGTTTGTCTGCAGTTAAGCCATGGAGTTTGCATTTCTAGGAAGATCCTAGGTGATGCTGATGCTTCTGGCCCATGGACCACGCTTTGAGAAGCATTGGTCTAGAGTCAACCTACTTGGTCTGTTTGAGAAGCCTCCTTAGAAACTGAGTACTTAGTCTCAGCTCCTCAGCATTTCTGAATTTCCTTCCAGGGTGAACTCAAACAACCCCATTCTCTTGGAGGACCCGGTTCTTTGTGCCATTGCCAAAAAGCACAAGCAAACCCCAGCTCTGGTTGCCCTTCGCTACCAGGTACAACGTGGAGTTGTGGTTCTGGCCAAGAGTTTCAACAAGAAGAGGATCAAAGAGAATATGCAGGTGATGATGAGTGGGGCTGCGGGCAGAGGGCTCCTAAGGAATATCCTTCACAAGGGTCATTCTTTGTCTGTCTCTCAAGACTTTCCTTGAGTCAAGACAAGTCACCTATTCTTCCCCATGCATGAATGTGTTGTGTGTTCCTGGCGATTTTCTCCTCCTGATGTGGCAACGGGAGAGGTGGCATGGCTGGAGAGGGTTCAGGTTGGACAGAAAACAGAGATTTTTGTTTCAGCGTTACATCAGCCATTTATTCTGTCACCTTGTGCAAATGACATCTCATTTTCTTTGTTCTCAATTGACAAAATTGTGTTATGTGATCCCCATAGATCATCTAGGTTGCTCTGACAAACACCACAGATTGTGTGGCATAGAAACAATTGAAATTTGTAGTCTTACCTCTGGAGGTGGAGATCCGAGATCGGGGTGCCCATGTGGTCAGGTGAGGGCCCTCCTCCGGGTCACAGGCTTCTCTTGTATCTTAACTTGGTAGAGGGGGCAACAGAGCTCTCCTAAGTCTCTTATATGAATATGATATTGTTTAAATCTCATTCATGAGGGCCCCACCATCATAACCTAATTAATCACTCTTCAAGGGCCCATTTCTACACCATCACAGCAGTGATCTTGAACCTCTAAATTATCATGATTTTATTTTACATTTCCCTGAATAGTAATGTAGCTTCATTTTTATACTTCATTTAATCTCCATGAGCTTTTGCTGTTTCAAAGTTCCTATGTAAGACTGTGCCCATTTTTGCTGAGATGTCTTTTGATTTGTGTGTTTGAGACCGTTATTGTACTCTTAGCCATAGCTGTACAAGAAACTCTCCCCAGTTTCAGGGTTTAATGCAGAGATCAGATATGCTTCTCTTGATTCTATAGTTTGACGATCAGCCTGCACTCAGCTCAGCTGTTGTCCTCTTGTCTGGGCTCTCGTGCATTTGCAGTTCAGTGCAGAGCAGCTCGGGAGTTCTGCTTTAGCAAGTGGATGTGGCTCTTGTAAGAGGAGCCTGCACATCTTTCCATCTAGTTTTTCATACATGTTTGGCTAGACTGTGGTCAACTAACCTGGTCTTCATCTCAGCACAATGCTATGATCCCCAGTCAGTGAGTGGGGAAAAATCCCCTTCATGTCTGGACTCAGAACTAACTCACCACTTCTGGGAAATATCACAGTCCAATGCAAATATCACTGTCCAAGGCAGGTTACAGCTCAGGTCAAGTCAAGGGGAAGGGAAATTGTCCCCTGAAAAACTGTTTCCATTTAAATTTGATTCTGTAATATAGCTGAAACTGATTTTCTAATAAGATATGAAAATAAAATGGAAATCTAAAGGTCCATATTTTTCTACAGATTTTCATTGTCAACTCTGTCATATATTAAGTGTCCATAAGTACATTTCTGACCTCTCTTCTATTTAACAATTCAGTTTTCTGTACTGTCTTATTATAGCGGAAAATAAGTCTTGCTTTTCAGAATGGCACATTCTCCTTCCTTAAAGAGATCTTTGCTACTTTTCACTAGCTGTTCCTTGATGTAAATTTAGTATCACTTTCCCAACTCCCACAAAAGAATACATGTTTAAGTCTTAGGTTCATGTTGCATTGAAACACTAGAATGCTTTGGAGAAAACTGATTTCTTTACAACATTGAGATTTCCTTGCTATGATTATGAGATGCATTTCTAATTATTTAGGTGTGCTTTAATATTTTAAGCACATTTCATAACTTTTTTCCTTAAAGGCTTTACATAATCCTTTTGGGTTAGATTTACTTGTAGATAATGAATAAGTTTGATATAGGATTATTGGGTAGGTTTTCGGAGGTAGGGCTCCCCCTTACAATTCTTATTAAGTTCAAAGTTATATCATATTTAGGGGGTGTTGGGAAGAAGAAAAACAGCTTAATGCGTGGTAAAATGCAGGTATTTTGTAGGAATTGTCCAACTGCCCCTTTGTTTTTGAAAGAAGATATTTGTTTTTTAATTTCCTGTCTCAAATAATTCACTTAGAAAGATAAGGGACTGATGTGCTATAATCTGTTTAAGGTGGACAGAAAAGGAGAAGGTGTAGGAAGGAGAGGTGAGAACTCAGCAGAGGGTCCCAGGCTTGTTCACCAGGAAGCTGAGGACAGACACGGCTTCCCTGTCCCCTCTTCTTGTCTCCATCCAGCTGAAAGTCCTCCAGTCCCCAGGGGGAGGCCAGCTCCTTGGAGGAGAGGTTAATGTGATTCTTCCTTCCTTCCAGGTGTTTGACTTTGAACTGACTCCGGAAGATATGAAAGCAATCGATGGCCTCAATCGTAATATAAGATACTATGATTTTCAAAAGTAAGTGACTTGTATATATTACACACACACTGGTTTCTCTAGCATATAGCTCAGCAGAGGAATAAGCTTTCCTAAAACTTAGTTTTAGGGAGGATGTCCTGATTTCCAGCATAGGAGTAAACCAAGGGCTTCCTGCAGACCTCAGACCAGAAGTTTCCTCCAGGGCTCCATTTACCACTAATAGAAATGTAACTGGGGCCTGGAACAATGCATAAGTAAGGTCTCCAGATTTGACATTGTGGTGAATTCACTACGTTGTGCCTGTAATCCCTGTGCCTGGTGTACCTCCTCTCAGGGCTGAGAGACCTAGTAGACGCAGAGAGCACAGTGCCTGCAGCCCACTGTTCTTTCAGGGACCTACACGAATATTTCACCTTTAAATCGTTTTAGAATCAGGAGGAAATGATAAATAAGGACTGTGTAATAATCCATCTTGGATTACATTCATGTTTATCCTAATGTATGTGTATGGTCAATTATGTCTGACTCCTGGTGGCCCAGGAACTCTAGCCCTCCAGGCTCCTCTGTCCATGGGATTTCCCAGCAACAATACTGGAGTGGGTTGCCATTTTCTTATCTAGGGGATAAGATCTTCCCAACTTGGGGATCAAACCCACATTTTCAGCATCTCCTATATTGGCAAGTGGATTCTTTAACAGTGAGCCACCTGGGAGTCCCCAAGTTTATCCTAACACAACTGTAAATGTATTGCTGATGTTTTTTGGCAGAGGGGTCCACAAAGCCCAACAGGCATCATTGCTGAGTAGTCACAGTGGGCCTGCTTCCACCCGCTCCTCCTACTGTCTGATGGTTTTCTCCCTAATGGGCATTTCTTGTACTCAGACACCATCCATTTCATCCAAATCCATCCCTTTCCCCCCTGTTACAACACATTTCCTCATCCTTGTAATGTCACCAAATGAATTGCAAGTAGATCATGAGCTTAACTGATGCTCCAGAGAGTGACTGCTGTGTCCTTAGCAGGACACATCCTGGTAAGATCATCTGGGTCTCTAGTTTCTTGAGTCCAGACTTAATCTAGTGCTGCCTTTGTCCAGCAGATGTCTATCCCCTGGGGAGCCCTACCTCCTTGATTTTGACTTAGTCACAAACCTAGGATTCCAGCTACCTAATTACTGCAGGAGCATGTCAGGACTGCAGAGAAACAGGGCTAATCAAACAGAGAGATATTGGAAAACGTTTAGAGAGAAGCAAATACAAATTAGCGATAAAATGAATATTTAGTTTCAAATGAAAGATCTCAAAACTCTTCTTGTTTGTAAAGAAGATATTTATGTATACATATGCATGTGTTTATAAGTATACCATGATTCTAAGAAAAGACATAATGCTAAATGAAAGTTACTTTTCTGTTCTCAAAAGCTTATAAGTGTGTTCTGTGTTCTCCTTCATTATGCTGTGAATTCCTAGACATATTCATCCTTGTGGGTTTATGTCAACAGCACAACTCTTGGCACATGGAATTGCTCTCAATGCACTCTTTAATGAATTGAATTGAAAAGGACCAAGTTAGAAAGAAAAATCAGGCCATAAGAAAAGATAACAGCAATAATACTAATGAATAAATAATGTGTTGTCATATAAACTAAGAAAATCACAAGTTATAGGTATGATTATTTAGGTGTATGTGGTATTTCTTCAGCTTAATAGTAATTACTCAATGGAGGCATCCTGTATTTTGGGTATGCTCAACATTTTTTCATTGAATGTTTATGAAAAAGAGCAAGGTATTCCTTAACTGTGATTATTCTCATCACTTAGGGCCGAAAGTTCCACCTGTGTCTGAAATGACCTCCACAGTCAGCCCTAGGTCTTGTGCTCCCATATAAATTGTATGCAATTATATATTGTATAAGTCATTGTAGAGTAACTGTTACACGTGAATGTTGGGATTGGACATGCAGGTGCAGTGCGCACATGAAGCAGACACCTGGTGTGTGCTTGCTGGGGGAAAAGGAGGGACATGTAGATTTCGAGTTTGAGCCCATTCTGACTGCATCCACAGAGTAATGCTCTCTATGACAACAAGACAGATTTAATAAATCAATCCTCCTCCTTCTCTTTCAGGGGTATTGGTCACCCTGAGTATCCATTTTCTGAAGAATATTAACTGGGTGAGCTGTCCACCATGGCTTCTACCTGAACATCTTGCTTCTAGGGCTACAAAGAGCGTTTCTATACTTGGTGGAGGTGTTTAAAAGAAGTGCCTGAACTTTTGAAAGATTGTTTTTCTTTAAAAACTCTTTATGAAATAACCAAGATTTCAAATATGGGTACTAGTTTTTCCTAACAAAATAATTTGAAAAATAAAAGGGAAAAGATAGAAAATAAAGATAACCTGGTTAACCCATTTAATAAATTTGGTGCATTTTCCTTTGTTGAAAATGAATCAGTCAATCTAAGAAAGAAATAGAAAATTTTATTCAAGCTAAATTTGAGAACTATAACCCAGAAAACTCTGATGGCTGTTCTTCTTCTAGAAGTCAAGGCACTGGGGATGTAAGTTTTGGAGACAGAGGGCTCTACATGAAAAGACATATTATTGACAGTGTACATAATACACATATAAGTGTCATCGTGTTGAGTCATATGACCCCTTGTAAGATCAAGAAGAAATTTGTCTTTTAAGAAGCTGTCTTACTGATGCTGGGAGAATGTGGCTGTTTATGGTTGAGCACGTCCTCACATTGATGGAAGAGGTCTGGTACATGTATAATGCAGATGAGCAGGTCCTCACATTGATGGAAGAGGTCCGGTACCTGTATAATGCAGACACACAGCCCACAGTGAGCAGAGAGGGGTGCAAAGGGCACAGAAGAATTTTTCATATTTAAATTTCTGCCATAAAATATAAATTTTATTTCATACCTTCATGACTCCCTTATACAAAAGTGTGTGTCTGTTTATAATTTGAAATTATTTTCAATATGCAGGTTGTATACTTATTTTTTACTTAGCATAAGTTTTTTTGTAAGCTATCGAGTGTTATTTGATGGTTGCCAAGGGTCAAGGGGTTGGGAGAGGGTTGGATTGGGAGGCTATGGTTAGCAAGTGCAAGCTAGTATATATGGAATGAATTAACAACAAAGTCCTACTGTGTAGCACAGGGAACGATATTTATCTATGGTAAACCATAATGGAAAAGAATATGAAAAATAATGTATAGATGTGTATAACTGAGTCACTTTTGTGTACATTCACAATTGAAACAACATTATAATTCAACCATACTTCAATAGAAAATAAACTAAAAACTTACAGTATTATATTTAGCTTCTTATAATGCTTCTCAGGTGGCTCAGTGGTAAAGAATCCTCCTATCAATGAAGGAGACACAGGTTTGATCTCTGGATAGGGAAGAGTCCCTGAAGAAGGAAATGGCAATTCAGTCCAGTATTTTCACCTGGGAAATCCCAGGGACAGAAGATTATGATGGGCTACACTCTGTGGGGTGGAAAAAAGTTGAACAGGATTTAGTGACTGAGTATGCACACACGTTATAAAGCAGTGCATCTTTTCAATTTATTTAATTTTTTAAAACTGTTAGTTCTCTATTTAAAACGTTTTTATTGAGGTTTACAATGTTGTGTTAATTTCTGCTGTACAGCAAAATGATTCATATATATATACACATATATAAGTATATATATACATTCTTTTTTATGCTAAACACTTTGATTAGTTATTATATGTTTAGCCATTCATTCATTGATTTATTCAGCACAAGTTTATTGAATATTTTTAGTAAGACTGTTTTATCAATGAAATGGACAACAAATTAAAATAAATTATTGAGTTGATAATCTAGTGGAGCGTGAGACTATGAATGAAATCAGGAGTATTTAACTGTTAGAAATTAGTAAGTGCCTGTTGAGATAATTCTGCACATTCTCTCACTTTTCTGTACATGTATCAGGAAGAGGCACTAACTACCCTTCATCCCATACAACTTTTCATCTGTAAAACAAAGCCTTGCCCTGCAGAAACATGTAAGGCGTGTTTGCTGCCACGTAATGTAAAGAAAACATCTCCCTCCTGAGAAAGGGAGGGATGCTGAGTGCCTACAGTCATTGATCCAGGATCCCTAGACTCAAGGTTTTTATCCTGTCATTCAATTCACTAAATATTCAGGTATCACCTGGGACCTTCATTTCAACTTTAGAAATGGGGACCCAGGAACTAGCACAACACACCATATATATGCACACCTAATTATCACATTGGGAGAAGGCAATGGCACCCCACTCCAGTACTCCTGCCTGGAAAATCCCATGGATGGAGGAGCCTGGTAGGCTGCAGTCCATGGGGTTGCTAAGAGTCAGACACGACTGAGTGACTTCACTTTCACTTTCCACTTTCATGCATTGGAGAAGGAAATGGCAACCCACTCCAGTGTTCTTGCCTGGAGAATCCCATGGATGGAGAAGCCTGGTAGGCTGCAGTCCATGGGGTCGCACAGAGTTGGACACGACTGAAGCGACTTAGCAGCAGCAGCAATTATCACATTATAAAACCTCAGTTCAGTTCAGTCATGTTAACTCTTTGCCACCCCGTGGACTGCAGCACGCCAGGCTTCCTTGTCCATCACCAACTTCCAGAGCTTACTCAAACTCATATCCATCAAGTCAGGGATGCCATCCAACCATCTCATCCTTTGTTGTCACCTTCTCCTCCTGCCTTCAATCTTTCCCAGCATCAGGGTCTTTTCCAAGGAGTCAGTTCTTCGCATCAGGTGGCCAAAGTACTGGAACTTCACCTTCAGCATCAGTCCTTCCAATGAATATTTAGGACTGATTTCCTTAGGATTGACTAGTTTGGTCTCCTGGCAGTCCAAGGGGCTCTCAAGAGTCTTCTCCAACACTGGAATTCAAAAGCATCAGTTCTTTGGCACTCAGCCTTCTTTATGGTCCAACTCTCCCATCCATACATGACTACTGGAAAAACCATAGCTTTGACTAGGCAGACCTTTGTTGGCTTTGACTAGATGGACCTTTATTAGGGGTTGTAAGCACTAAGCCTATACAATGTTACATGTCAATTATGTCTCAACAGAGCTGGAAAATGACATTCCTATTTTGGCTACAGCATTTGTTGTGGGTGATAAAGAGTCCACCTTCTATAAGCATCCATGAAACCAAGGCAAGGTGATTTTTAGGCTTGCAGGTCAGGTTGAAATCTTAGATTCTTTGTAACTCTTAACTGCGAAAGGAAGAAAAAGAAAGCAGGGAGGAGAATAGGCCATGCTGGGAGTTGGGGGTTGGGCACTATTATAAGATGATTAGAAAAGATTTCATTGAGCAAACATGAAGGCAAACAGTGAGCTCTGTGGACAAGTGGGACACAGAACAGAAAACCTAAGTCCAGGAAGAGTCCCCTGTCACATTTAAGGGACAGCAAGTCAGCTGCCTCTGGAGGTAATGCATTCCTGTTATGGAGGTAACGCATTTCTGTGAGGACTCAGCCAATTTTGAGATAAGTGTTCTCGACTTGGGCTTTCTTTCATGCTCTGCTTCAGAACTCAAACAGCTATCAAAGTTATCAATTTTCCATTGACAACCCCCTTGCACTTTGCACCTAGTCAGGAGTTTCAGAACCTGAGGAAATTGCTGAGTCATCTTTGAGCCCATTTCTGTAATGGACTCTAAGGATTTGATGATAGTACTGAGTGATATGAGTAATAAGTGAAGCAAAAAAGCATCGGCTTGCTTCTTCACTCATCCTGAGGCCACATTTGAGATAGCTTTTATTCTTCAGTCTGGACCCACTCCATGACACATTAGTGAGGGTAGTGGATTTTACTAAAAATTCCAGGGTTACTAATTTCATCAATCATCATAATTAAAACCTCATAAATATCTTGGTTCTTTTCCTCCAAATTCCTCCCAGGACAACAGTGTCTGCTCTCCTCTCTACATCCTCCCTCCCTTTCCCATCCCTTGTCCCTTTCAGCTCCCAGCTTCTCCCCTACCGTCCAAAGCAATGCCATTCTGACCATTGGCCAGCACTTCCCCACTCACAAGCCTCTGTCAAGTTCAAGTGTAACCTAGTTTTGTTTGTACAGAACACGAAATACCCCACTCACACCACAAATGCCTCATTAAACAAGAGACCACTTTCTAGAGACAAATACCACTGGCTCTATCATTTTATTTTTCTAAAAATCATGGCAGTGTGCTGTTTGATGAGCAGATATTTGCTTTTCTCTCTATACTGGCAAGTCTTTTCTAGGGATTGAGTGAGGACAAACAAAAGTCTAGGGTATATGTTCTTCTGGTCAGAAGTTTTCATCTGGAGGGGGTCTGCTTCCTGTAAAAACAGTTTAGGAATGTGTGTCAGGCCTTTATCTGTATCTATCAGGAAACTGTGAGTTCCCTGATTCTGTAGTGTGGAAGAATTGTAGTCTAAATTGTTACTAGTTCGCTAGTCCTATTTCTATTCTTTGCTTCTACATCTTCACATTTCCCAATTATTAACTCTTGAAGCAGCATTTTACTTCAAAGGACAAGGACACAGAAGCTCAAACATGGCTTCAGAGCTAGTCCCGGATGATCAGGGCACCCCCTAATCTTGGTTCTTTATCTAGAATACAGTGTATTCTTCAGCTACCTTTTCTGAGAAAGATCAATTTCAAAAGAGCCCAAATAAAATCAATTCCAAGAAAAACAAAGAACTCTGTTTTCTTCTTACTCATCTGAATTTGTGGGTGGAAATCATGAACACTATAGTGAGAAGACTTTTCTAGTTACCAGATCAAGAACAATAGATGCATTTACTTCAGGACATGAAGACTTTGTTCTCATTGAAGATGGACTGGATGAATACATAGTAGATGTAGAAATGCATGTTACCTGAGGAGAGCTCCTTGAACGCTTGTTTGAGAATCTGAGCATTTCTTATACATTTTTATCAACTCCTTCTATAATAATGATGTTTACTGATGTAACACTTTATTCCTGTTGTGATCTGATCACACTTATTCTGTGACTGACTGGTCTTCAAGTTCACTCAAACTCCTAGATCCATTAAGTGTAAGAATACAAAGACGAAGACTAACAGGTGGTGGTTCTGAGATGTGAAGGGGAGGGAACAGAAGCAGGAACCAGACTATGTGACCAAAGCACCTGGGCCACTGTCTCCTGGAGCTTACCATCATCCTGTCCCCACAGTTACTTTGGTTTGGGATGCGCTGTGTAGAAAACTGGAGTCAAAGAGAAACAGAAGAGAAACAGAGGTGACTACTAGACGATGGGGAGAGATTACATCAGAGTACTTGGTGTTTAGGTCTTTGATGCAGTTTGAGTTTTCTGTGTGTGTGTGTGTGTGTGTGTGTGTGTGGCGTAAGGTAGAGAGATCTAGAGAGGTCTAACCTATATATTAGTGTGCAAAAGAAAGAAGTTAGAATCTTTCTTTTGCACACTAATATATAGTTTTCTCATCATTGCTTGTTGAAAAGACTGCACTTTTCCTATAAATGATCTTGGCAACCTTGTCAAACAACATTACTTATATTTATGTTGACTTTTGTATTCTGTTCTATTTCGCTGGTCTTTGTATCTCTCTTTACACCATTACTCACACTGTTTTGATAAGAGTAGCTTTTGTTTATTGAAAATACACGCACAACCTAAAAGGTGAGAGTTATGCTCTATTCAATGGTAATATTTAGGACTTCAAGCCTGGGATACAGTATCTCAAGTAACCCTGAGAGAAGTGGTCCATGGAAGCTGGGGGTGGGGAGAGAAGTCAGGTTGTATAGAAGTTTGCAAGAAGGGGCGTGTAGTTCAAACATCAAAAGATTATTATTAATTAAGGAAGTTCAGATATCTCAAATTAAGGAATTAAGTGATTTTATATGTATGGGAAGATGCAAGATTTCTTGGCTCACTGAAATCATCCCTTTTGTATGTATCTTAGCTATATGGGGCCAGTGTCCTGCCTCTTTTCACATTTCACTGAGCTCCTCAGTGCTTGCAAGGAGTGCCAGCAACTCAATGGCCATTGGATAGCAGGCCTTGTTTTTCCTGGGTGTTCTCTGGGCTCAGAAATTCATATTTGGAAGGCTGGAATAGCTGATGGCTGTGACATCCTTGTTTATTGATATGGCAGGAAATACTCCATTCCGCACTTGGAGTAAGTTATAAAATCTAACTCAAATCTATTCTCTTTTTACTTTACTTTTTATTTTCCAAAGTTTATTTCTTTCAAGATTGCTTTGTTTGCTCATGTTGCAGTGAAAAGGAAAACAAAGAGAGTGAGGTTTTTTTGTTTTTTTCCCCTTAGTTGCAGTGAAAAGGGGAAAAGAAAAAGAATGCGTTTTTTCTTTCCCTTTCCTGAGAGCAAAGAATATAGAGAAAACAGTGAGAAAGCATTTTTGTTTTTTTAATTTAACTGCTCCTAACTCTGATTTCTGTAACTAAGTTTGCTTTTCTGCCCCCTAACTTTGCAGGAGCTACACGTCACACCTATTTTCTTTTGACTCTATGGTAAATTCATCCTGTATCTGGTGTTTACCCTTACAACAGCCTTCCCCTCATAGATATATATCAGAAAGAAGGCTGCAGAGCCACCAAACTGCCAGACTCAATTACTGGGTTACTGAGGCAAGCCTATGACTGTCTTTGGAACAGTGCAAGAGGAAGAAATGAAGCTCCTATCACCTCAGTTCCTCTTCACCGACTCCTGACTGTGAGCTCTCAGCTTATATAAGTCCCCTCATGGAGCGGGGACGGGCCACAGTTCTTGCAGCTTGAGTCTACTGTGTTCCCTTCTCTGCCAGCTGAGAATTTAGGTCACTTTTCTATTTCCTCCAAACTCTGTCCCCTTATTTTTTATTTGGGTTTGGTGGGCAGAGAAAGCCAAGAATTTTTGTCAGCAACATTCAGGGTGTCTTGAGATCCCATATGAATTTTAGGGTGAGTTTTTCAACTTCTGCAAAAAATGACCTTGGGGTATATACAAAATTCAATTGAGTGTGTCGATCATTTTGGTTAGTATTGTCATCTTAATAGTAAGTCATGAACATGGTTGTCCTTCCAATACTTGTCTTTCTTCAAACAATTTTTTTAATTACTAAAAAATTATTCACAGCCTAAAAGTTGAAAGTTATATTTTATTCAGTGGAAATTTTTACAACCTCAAGTCTGGGAGGCAGCATCTCAAGTAACCCTGAGAGAAATGCTCTGAAGAGCCAAGGAAAGAGCCTGGTTATATAGGAGTTTTGCAACAAAGGACAGGTAGTCTGAATGTAAAATGATTATTGTTAATTAAAGAAAACCAGATATCCCAAGATAAAGAGTTTAGTGCCTTTCCTCTTATGGGAGGGCTTCCCTGGTGGCTCAGACAGTAAAGAACCTGCCTGAAATGCAGGAGATCTGGGTTCAGTCCCTGGGTTAGAAAGATCCCCTCAAGTAGGAAATGGCAACCCACTCCAGTATTCTTGCCTGCACAATTCCATGGACAGAGGAGCCAGATGGGCTACAGTCCATGGGGTTGCAAAGAGTCGGACATGACTGAGCAACTAACATACACACACTATGTATGGGAGGATGCAAGAGCCTGAGCTCACCAAAATCATTCCTTTGATATGCATCTCAGCTGCATGGGGCCAATTTCCTATGTTTTTATATCCTAAGTTTCCTCAAGGCTCACCTTAAGGAATGGATGTAGTCTCGTGGCTGCTGTTCAGTCACTAAGTCGTGTCCCATTCCCAGTGATCCCATGGACTACAGCACATCAGGCTTCCCTGTCCTTCACTATCTCCCAGAGTTCGCTCAAATTCATGTCCATTGAGTCAGTGATGCCATCCAACTATCTCATCCTCTATCGCCCCCTTCTCCTCTTGCCCTCAATCTTTCTTATCATCAAGGTCTTTTCCAATGAGTCAGCTGTTTGCATCAGGTGGCCAAAGTACTGGAGCTTCAGCTTCAGCATCAGTCCTTCCAATGAATATTCAGGGTGGGTTTCCTTTAAGAGTGACTGGTTTGATCTCCTTGCTCTCCAAGGGACTCTGAAGAGTCTTATCCAGCACCACAGTTTGAACAGCATGGCTGCTAGATGTGTGTTAGATGGCAGGTATTCTTTGTTTCCTTCCTGAGTTCCCTCAGGGCTCACGGCTCATTTTCTTCAGCTGGTGGCTGCAGTTGCTGAGAATTAAGACATCCTTTGTTTAGAGATAGGGCAGGAAATATTGCTAAAGCTGAAACTCCAATACTTTGGCCACCTGATGCGAAGAACTGACTCATTTGAAAAGACCCTGATGCTGGGAAAGATTGAAGGTGGAAGGAGAAGTGGAAAACAGAGGATAAGATGGTTGGATGGCATCACTGACTCAATGGACATGAGTTTGGGTAAACTCCAGGAGTTGACGATGGACAGGGAGGCCTGCTGCTGCTGCTAAGTCACTTTAGTCGTGTCCAACTCTGTGCGACCCCATAGACAGCAACCCACAAGGCTCCCCTGTCCCTGGGATTCTCCAGGCAAGAACACTGGAGTGGGTTGCCATTTCCTGGCGTGCTGCAATTCATGGGGTCGCAAAGAGTTGGACACAACTGAGCGACTGAACTGAACTGAACTGAGACCTAGGAGTTACATATTATTTTCCCAATTTTAGACATAAGGTAATTGAGGCTTGAAAAGTCCATTTTTAGAAATGTGTTCATTAGTTAATAAATAAGTAAATCATGACATGCCTCAGATATGCAGATAATGCCACCCTTATGGCAGAAGGAAAAGAGGAACTAAAGAGCCTCTTGATGAAGGTGAAAGAAGAGAGTGACAAGCCTGGCTTAAAATTCAACATTCAAAAAACTAAAACCAAGGCATCCAGTCCCATCATTTTATGGCAAATAGATGGGAAAACAATGAAAAACAGTGACAGACTTTATTTTCTTGGCCTCCCAAATCACTGCAGATGGTAACTGCAGCCATGAAGTTAAAAGATGCTTACTCCTTGGAAGAAAAGCTAGGACAAACCTAGACAGCATATCAAAAAACTGAGACATTACTTTGCCAACCAAGTTATGTTTAGTCAAACCTATGTTTTTTCCAGTAGTCATGTATGGATGTGAGAGTTGAACTATAAAGAAGGCTGAGCACTGAAAAATTGATGCTTTTGAACTCTGGTGTCAGAGAAGACTCTTGAGAGTCCCTTGGACTGCAAGAAGATCAAACCAGTCAATCCTAGAGGAAATCAGTCCTGAAATATTCCTTGGAAGGACTGATGCTGAAGCTGAAGCTCCAATACTTTGCCCACCTGATGCGTAGAGCCAGCGCATTGTAAAAGACCCTAATGGTGGGAAAGATTGAAGGCAGGAAGAGAAGGGGACAACACAGGACAAGATGGTTGGATGGCATCACCGACTCAGTGAACATGAGTTTGAGCAAGCTTTGGGAGCTGGTTGATGGACATGGAAGCCTGGTGTGCTGCAATCCATGGGGTCACAAAGAGTCAGTGACAACTGAGCAACTGAACAGCAAAATCATGACATGGCTTATGTGTTTGGAGAAGGAAATGGCAACTCACTCCTGTATTCATGCCCGGAGAATCTCATGGACAGAGGAGCTTGGTGGGCTATAGTGCATGGGATCGCAAAGAGTCAGACACACCTGAAGCAACTTAGAACATATATAGATTTTAATGCAGATGATTGTTATTGATATTTCTATGAGACGTGAGTCTCAGTGAACTCCGGGAGTTGGTGATGGACAGGGAGGCCTGGTGTGCTGCGATTCATGGGGCCGCAAAGAGTCGGACACGACTGAGCGACTGATCTAATCTGATCTGATCTGATGAGACTAATACAATGTAGAGAAATTCAGTTCAGTTTAGTCCCTCAGTTCCAACTCTTTGTGTCCCAATGGATTGCAATAGAGAAACTGGCCGGGTGCTAGAAGACAAAAGTAAAGAATTTGCTCCATCCCTCCTTTCTCTCCTCCCTGCCTATGAGAGTTATCTCCAGAGCCCTGAGTTGTTGGGATTCCAGAGAACCATAGGCAACAAGAACAATATCACGTGACCTACAGAACTTCAACAGTTTGCTCTGACTGAAATAAGGGTGACATTCTATGTGTAGAATGCCAACAGAGAAAAGTGTCAGATTATGTGGAAAGATAATATTAATATGACAGAGAAAGAACAAAAGTTTAAAAAATACTAAAGGAAATATTGGAACATTAAATGTGACCTGGAAATATCAACATCAAGTAATGAGCTTTTTAATAAAAGAAATTTTATATCTCTGTCTCCTGAAAAGGTGAAACATTATGACCTGTCTGAGAATAAGCAGGGACCAGATCTTAATTACTAAGACCACTGTGCTCTAGCAGGAGACATGCCTAATTCCAGAGTGGGACAGTACTCAACTGTTGGCCTTGGACATCCAATTGTGCAGAAAGCAAGAATTTTTGAGGGTGGAGGTCAAGATGGCAGAGTAGATCCCACCTTCCCATGAATACATCAAAAAGACATCCACATCCACGTGTCCAAGAGTTCTCACAGAGGACCTACCAAATGCTGGCAGAAGATCTCGTACAACCAAAGCTACATGAAAATTGCTGTGGAACTAGGTAGGAGGAAAGAATATAACTGGAGTGGGCAAGTGATCTGCACCCCAGGGAGGGAACTATGAAAGAGGAAAGGGTCCCTCACCCTTGGAGCCTTCTTCACAGGCTGGGAGGGCTTCTGGGACAGGTAAGGAGCTTCTGAGACCCAGAGGGGTGTGGAGCTGTTGGCTTACAGCGGGCAGGGCAGAGAAAGACCAACAGAGACAGTCCCTGCATCCTCGCTGCCCTTCCCAGCCAAGAGGCATGCCCGCTGGTGCATGCAGAGGCTGGGTGCTGGAACTCAGGCTGCAGAGGACAGACTGGGGAGAGGATGCTCCTTGCCAGTGAGGAGACAGCCCCCCGGAAAGAGCCGAGAGTGTGGCCAGGGCCTCACCTGGGGGTGTGTGCAGGACAGATCCCAGGTCTGCCCTCAGAGCCCCACTGTCAAGGGGTGGGCAAGGGAGGGTTGTGGCCACAGCCAGGGAGCTGGGCTCCCCTGCTAAGAGCTCTGTGGGAGCAGAGCTCCCAGGGAGCAGCTGCCCCAAGAGGTGGGGCTGAAACCTGAGCCATTCCCAGCACCCCACAGCCCTGCGAGTGTGCCACCTGGGCAGAAGCACACCTGCAGCTTCATGAGCCCGGTGCCTGGGAACTGCTAAGCAGGTGGATGTCCCCGCAGCTGAGGTGGGTCTGGCCCCAGCAGCAGCAGTGGGCTTTGTGAGTGCACACGCTTGCATGGGCTGAAACCTGAGCCCATTCCAGTGTTCTCACAGTGGAGGTGAAGCCAGGTGCAGCGCCAGCTGTCTACTTGTGGGTT
Source organism: Bos indicus (assembly GCF_029378745.1). Lineage (NCBI taxonomy): Eukaryota > Metazoa > Chordata > Mammalia > Artiodactyla > Bovidae > Bos > Bos indicus. The sequence goes on along the minus strand of NC_091772.1, from coordinate 43,753,622 downwards.
TTGCATTCTGGGCAGCTGGTGACCTCACAGAGCAAGTGGCCCTGCTGACAGTTCTTAGAGAGGGACATGCACTGGATGCTTTCTGGCAGGAACACCCCAGTCCCCCCACCTCATACTCAGCTTTGAACCAGGTCTGGGGGCTTCCACTCCAACACTCAGTTCCCAAACAGGACAAGGGGCCAGAGTGGGGGTGTGGATAAATTAGGAGACTAGAATTAACAGATACACACTGCTATTCATCAAATCGGTAAACAACAAGGACCTAACTGTATAGCGGAGGGAACTATACGCAGTACCTTGCAATAACCTCTAATATAACAGAATCTGAAAAAGCGTGCTGTGTTGTGCTCAGTCATGTCCAACACTTTGTGACCTTATGGACTATAGTCCACCAGACTCCTCTGTTCATGGGATTCTCCAGGCAAGAATACTGGAGTGCTGGAGTGGGTTGCCATGCCCTCCTCCTCTAGGGGTATCTTCCTGACCAGAGATTGAACCCAGGTCTCCTATATATATATATATATATATATATATATATATATATATATAACTGAATCACTTTGCCGTACCACTGAAACATTACAAGTCAACTATCAGTTCAGTTCAGTTTCTCAGTTGTGTCCGACTCTTTGCAACCCCATGGACTGTAGCACGCCAGGCTTCCCTGTCCATCACCAACTCCTGGAGCAGTTGACAAAGTCAACTATATTTCAATTTTTAAAAACAAAAAACAAACAGAAAATGATAGAAAGACCATTCTAGGCTAAAAGAGCTTGAGAAACATGGCTTAAAGTGACATGTGAAGCACAATCAATTCTATGTCAGCAAAATCTTATGTGTACATATATGGCAACATGGCAAAAATTTTGCATATAAAAGGGAAAATAGTGATTTTTTTATAATACCCTTTGTTTTTATTTGAAATTTTTTCACAATAAAAACTTAAGGAAAAATTAATGCTAAAATAACATTAATTTTTAACTTTTATAATTGAAAATATTTATTATGTTTATATAAATATACATATGCATATATATATATATACAATTATTTAATTCACAAAGTTGTATTTTTCATAGAACACTCCTCCTCACTGATTTTAGCTTGTACTTTGAGGACATTACATTATATGAAATAAGATTGTCAGAAAAAGAATAATTTTATGTCAATACACATTATATGACACATCTTAATTGGTCAGACTGAAAGAGTTAAATGGGAGAGCAATGGTTACCAGGGGCTTGGAGGAGGGAGAAATCAAGATTTGCTAAGTCTCAATTATACAAGATGAATAAATTTTAGAGATCTGAAGTACAACTTTTTCCCTAGAGTTAATAATATTATACCACACTACATTGTATTGAAGAGTATTGTATGCTTAAAATTTTTTTATGAGGATGGATCTCATATTAAGTTTCCTAACCCCTCATAGGAGAAGGCAATGGCACCCCACTCCGGTACTCTTGCCTGGAAAATCCCATGGACGGAGGAGCCTGGTGGGCTACAGTCCATGGGGTCGAGAAGAGTCGGACACGACTGAGCGACTTCACTTTCACTTTTCACTGTCATGAATTGGAGAAGGAAATGGCAACCCACTCCGGTACTCTTGCCTGGAGAATCCCAGGGACGGGGGAGCCTGGTGGGCTGCCGTCTATGGGGTCGCACAGAGTCGGACACGACTGAAGCGACTTAGCAGCAGCAGCAGTAGCAGCAGCAACCCCTCATAGGTTAGTCGGTAAAGAATCTGCCTGCAATGCAGGAGACCTGGGCTTGATTCCTGGATCGGGAAGATCCCCTGGAAAAGGAAATGGCAATCCACTCCAGTATACTTGCCTGGAAAATCCCATGGACAGAGGAGCCTGGTGGGCTACAGTCCACGGGGTTGCAAGAGTAGGACATGACTTAGCAACTAAACCACCACCACAACCAACCATGAAACAGTGAAAATATAACAGAAAATATGAGAATACAGAAGCCAATAGAGAAAAGTGTGTCTAAACAGTTAATTTTCTGATGGACGCCAAAGGGAGAACCAGTCCAAGATTGAGTAAATCACAAGGTAAATCACAAATCTACGTTTGAGTAAATGTTCCTGAGTGGCTATTCCATCTACTATTAGTATCACCATGAGCCTTTATCGTGACCTGTCTAACATAAATGACTTTCACAGTCTGGCAAATTTTCTGTACTGTGCTCCCTGTTGAAGACTCATAAATGCAGACACCAATGATTAAGATGCAGGCATCCAAACCCCACACAGACCCTTAAACCTATATTATCTGATTTTTCTCTTCTTTTGACTTCCCATTTCATGTTTTCATGGTCTTTTTTCTGTATGCAATTCTCCTGAGCTGATTTCTGGTCACCTTTTCAGGTTAAGGACATGCCTCTTCCCTCTAAGTTCTGGGTAACTTGTCTAACCCTCCTTTACCTTCTTTGCATGCATGCACGCACACACAGTTGCTTCAGTCATGTCTGAGTCTTTGCCACCCCATGGACAGTAGTCTGCCAGGCTCCTCTGCCCATGGGATTATCCAGACAAGAATACTGAAGCAGGTTGCCATTTGCTTCTCCAGGAAATCTTCCCAACTCAGGGATCAAACCCAGGTTTCCTGCATTTCAGGCAGATACTAAGCCACCAGGGAAGAGCTTAATATATGTTGCAATAAATACAATTTTTCTAGGTTCTAAAAGGGGTTCATTGTGGCTTATGTGAATTTTGTCTCTTCCCTGTACTTGCCTATTTTGAAATGCCTCTTTTGAGCTTGGAATGGCAGTAAGTTACATGGCTTTATTTCCAGAATAAAAATCGCAATCTTGACCTGGTCTAGATAATCAGACTTCCTTTTCCCTCTGAGCATCAGAAGCCCTAGGGCAGTCATATGAACCAGCAACGTTCTCTTTAGGTTGGTATGGAATGTGGACGATCAAGACAGGCCCTCAAATGTTCATGATCATGAGCCTTGAGCTGCCCCAAGGCATATTTGACAGCAATGGAAAATGTTCAGTAAAAATAAAGAAAACCAAGAGTAATGCCTTAATAAGAGGTGAAAAAAAGGAGACATATCTGAAGAGTTCTGCAAATCCTTAGATCTCCATGGTTGGGACCTGCCATCTACATAGTCCTCTAAGCTATTTTGCATCAGATGGCTTGAGTAGATTTCTATAACTTAAAATCAAGAGTTCTACATGAAACAGTTTTTAGTGACTGAGTGCAGTCTACAAATCTCATCATGAAAACAGCCATCATTGTAGGCAAGATCTCCAAGTTCCTATAAAGGTCCTAGGTTTAGACCCACCCAGAGGAAGCACCATCAATTTGTTCAACTTGAAAGGGTGAAAGAGGAGATAAAGTCATCGTGTTCAAGTGTAAAAAGTGTCACTGCTCCCCACTACTGCACCAAACTGTGGGCTCAGGAAATCCCCAAGAGACTCAGGCATCATAATCAGGACTGTGCTGAACTCTCCTATTTTTATTTCCACAAGTTTCTGAGGGAAAAAGATCATGAAACTGGAGGGGAACCCAGAGTAATCTGCAGGTGAGCACAGCCTCAGACCCTGATGCAGACTGAAGACTGAATGCTCTGTCCTCTTTCATAGGGAATGGTTCTAGCCTGCTTAGTGGAACCAAGTGACCCTCCTAGTGTCATACGGGGACTCAGTGCTTGACAATCCAAGCCCTTCTCACTCATATTACATCCACTACTGTTTATATCTCAATTCCATATCACTACTGTTACCTCTGGAGGTGCATAGGTTCCATAAACCAGGAGAGGAATGAAGTGGCCATCATTAAGCTTCACCTTCTGGCTTTTGAGATCCACTACCTGTTGCTCCTCTGAGTAAGCAGACTTTATTTTTTTCTTCTTCTTCTTCTGCCTTCATGGGTTATAAATAACAGGAATGTAATGCCTGAGCTGCATTGTCCAGTGTTATACTGGACACAGTTATATTGCAGGAGGGGCAAGATGAAATCAGTACCCATGGAATCAGAACAGAATCAAAGCCAGTTAACCTGTTTGCTTTTTTTTTTTTAAATCAGCTTCATCTTAAGTTATATTATGATAAGAATGGCTGAACAAGTATTGACTGTATGTTAGACTAGAAACTTCCACATAGCAATCTTTCTGCATTTTTCTGATTATGAAGCCCAATCTTGATCAAACATCAGCTGAAATAATTAACTTAGTTACAGTAAAAATGCACACACATACAGAATCACACAGTTTAAGGGAGTTATAATAAGAATTTTTCAAAATCTTATCCCTAAAAAATTCATGAAAACATCAAATGAAAATAAATTTGCTTTTTAACTTTTCCCATCGGCAAGATTATTTTGTTTTATTTTGAGAGTGGTTAAATTCTGAATAGGACACAAAAACCAGACATTTTGTTATTGTTCAGTCACTAAGTTGTGTCCAACTGTTTGTGACCCCGTGGATGGTAGCACACCAGGCTTTCTCGTACTTCACTATCTCCAGGACTTTGCTCAAGCTCATGTCCATTGATTCAGTGATGCCATCCAACCATCTCACCCTCTGTTGCCCGCTTCTCCTCCTGTCCTGAGTCTTTCCCAGCATCAGGGTCTTTTCCAATGAGTTGGCTCTTTGCATCAGGTAGCCAAAGTATTGGAGCTTTAGCTTCAAGATCAGTATTTCCAATGTATATTCAGGGTTGATTTCCTTTAGGATTGTCTGGTTTGATCTCCTTATTGAAGATTAGTTATTAATAGCTATTGGATACCATGTCCAGTGTGTAAACAGACTCTTAAAGGGTTTATACCTTAATTATGCAACTTTTAGAAATGTTTCATAACAGAAATGATACTTATTACATACTTTACTATCTTGCTCAGTGGTTATTCAAAAGAAGAACCTGTAAACAAGTTAAATTGTAACAAATTTAGGAAGAGTTAGGGAAATCATGATGCACTGATACAATGGGATGTTGTGAAGCCAAATAAAATTTAACACATGGAGTGAAGGCAGCAAAATGGTGAGCCAGGAATCATTGAAGCCTTCCTTAGAAAGATAAGAAAGCAACCAGAAGCCAGATGGGAAACCTCATAGGAGCTCTGGAAAACACTCAATCAAAAATCTACAACAACAATACTTAAAATGGATAACCAACAAGGACCTACTGTATAGCACATGGAACTCTGCTCAGTGTTATGTGGCAGCCTGGACAGGAGGGAGTTTGGGGGAGAATGGATATATGGATATGTACGGCTGAGTTTCTTCCCTTTTCACTTGAAACTACCACAACATCGTTAATCAGCTATACCCCAATACAAAATAAAAAACTTAAAGTTTGGGGAAAAATCTACAGCAACAAAGTGAACACACACTTAGGAAAAATCCAGAACACAGTGGATGGACATTTCATTGTGGTTTTATTCACCTGTACCCTTCTCCTGGCAGTGCAGGGCAGTCTTTATCTCTAAAGGGTGACAGTTCAGCTCTCAGTTACCTCCCTTAAACCAGACTGATCACAAAAAAATATACAATGTTCCAGGCTATTTGCAGGCTGCCTGAAGACTGGGGTGTGTATTACTTCAAGGGAAATAGGAATGGCAGTTACAGCTGCAGGGGCTATATAGGCACAGATGCCAAGGACAAGGGACTAAGGGTGGAGACAGAGACAAGAACTTGTAACACCCTGAGTAAAACTGGGCTGTGGATTTAGTGGACACCGGGCATTCAAAAATAGCCACATATTCTGGAGAATCAAATAGGTACATGTATGCCAGGCGAGATGCTGACTCAGAAATGAACTGAGTTGCCCTTAGCTGAACTGTTGGACTGACCCCAGGACTAGGAACATGCCAAGTTAACCAGTGAAGGCCCGTCAGTGACATGGCAAAATCTGCAAAGAGTGGGTATTTGCTGTTGTTTTAAGTATGGAATTATGAACATGCACACATACCAACAAATGCATCAAAGGCCTTCATATATAGATACAAATATGGAACTCTCAGAAGAAAAACTAGAGGGAAAGCTTCATGACTTTAGATTTGGATATGTCACCAAAGTACAGGCGTGCATGTGTAGTAATTTTCATGTTTCAGTCATGTCAGAGTCTGTGCAACCCATGGCTCCTCTGTCCATGGGATTCTCCAGGCAAGAATACTGGAGTAGATTGCCATGCCCTTCTCCAGGGGTTCTTCCTGACCCAGGGATCGAACCTGCATCTCTTAATGCTCCTGCATTGGCATGTGGGTTCTTTACCACTAATGCCACCTGGGAAACCACTAGTGTGACCAAAGCACAAGGAACAGAAGAAAAATAGGGAAATCAGTATTCTTCAAAACTCAAAATACTTTTGCATCAAATAAGCTACCAAGAGAGTGAAAATCAATCCACAGAACGGGAAGAAAAACCTTTGCAACTCATATTTCTGATAAAGCTAAATTGACTGGAACTTCCTGGAAACATCCTAAAACTTTATCTGAAATTGCTTGGTTCAATTACCAGGTCAATTGGTGACTTTTACTCTTTATTTTGGCTAATATTTCCACAATTAATCTTCTGATTATCCTTGCCTGTTGATGCAAAATTTACAGTTCTATATTTCCTCACTCCTTCTGAGTTTGTCTTGACTATCACCACTTCTCTTCCTTACTGGTTTAAAGCATTTCCAAGAGAATTTGGATTTAAACCTTAAACTAGAACTAGTGTTTCCCAACTAGCAGAAATGGATATGGTAGAAATTTTTGCATTCTCTATGTGAACAGCTGACACTCAGGAATGGAAACACATTGTTCCACAAACATCACACAAGCACTCTGGTGTATTCTCTCCACACCTCCAGTAGTCACCTCTGATTCTCTTCTGTTCTTCTTTTGATTCCAGTTTTCTACGCAGTGCATCCCAAACCAAAGTAACTGTGTGAACAGGATGATGCTAAGCTCCTGGTGACAGTGGCCCAGGTGCTTTGGTCATGTCCCCTGGTCCTACTTCTATTCCATCCTCTCCACATCTCAGAGCCACCACCTGTTCTTCATCTTTGTATTCTTGCACTCACTGGATCTCAGAGTTTGGGGGAACTTGAAGACCAGTCACAGTCACAGAATAATTGTGATCATATTACAACAGGAATGAAGTATTACATCAAGAAGCATCTTTATTATAGAAAGAGTTGATAATAATATATAAGAAAAGGTCGATTCTCAAAAAAGCATTCAAGAGTTCTTCTTATGTAACATGCATCCTAACATCAGCTAAATGTTCATCTAATCTCATCTTCAATGAGAACAGTTACTTCACGTCTTGGCAGAAGTACACCTAGTATTCTTGATCTGATAACTAGAAACATCTTTCATCATAATGTTCATGATTTCCATTCACAAATTTAATGAGTAAGAAGAAATCAGAGTTCTTAGTTTTTCTTGGAATTGGTTTTATTTGGGCTGTTTTGAAATTGATCTTTCTTGGAAAACATAGCTGAAGAACATACTGCATTCTAGGTAAGAAGTCAAGACTTGAGGGTGACCCTGATCATCGGGCACTAGCTCTGAAACCAGGCACAAGCTTCTGTGTCTTTGTTCTTTGAAGTAAAATGCTGTCTCAGGAGTTAAAGATTGGTAAATGTGAAGATGCAGAAACAAAGAATAGCTGTAGTATAGGAAACTGGTAACAATTTAGAGTATAATTCCGCCACATTGCAGAATCACCAAGCTCTCGGTTCCCTGAAATTTATAGACAAAGGTCTGACATACATTCCTAAGTTATTTTTACAGTAAGCAACCCCCACCAAATGAGAACTGGTGACAGCAAACATGTAGACCCTAGACTTGTTGAAAGCAGGAGGTTGATAATGCTCGAAACTTCACCTTGAAGCCAACCAGTCCAAGGACTGTGCATGAGCTGGTCTTGCCTGCATCCTTAAACACCATGAAACTCCTCACTAACTGCTCCAGGGAGAGTTACATGATCTTGAGGGCATTAGTCCTCTGTGGCTCCCTTTACCTGGTAAAGCAACTCTTTGCTACTTCACCCAATATTCTGTCTCTGTGTTTCTATTTGACACCAGTGAACAAGGGCAGAGTTTTGGTAACAGCTGCACAGAGACATGCATTGTCCCAAGTCATGTGTTCCATTCAGGTAGGGCTGCCTGAATGATGGTCAGCCCAACTCCAAAGGAAATACACAGGGCTGCAGCTTCAAAGTCTCAATGTCTCAATGTTGATATAAGAGAGAAACAAGCAAAAAGGCTTTACATAATTGCCTATATGAATGTGAGGATGGAGGACAGCTGGAACCGTGCTGGGAGAAAAGACCCCATATCAGAAGAGCCTTTATTATTCTCCAGACCACAGAGAGTCTCACTCAGACAGTATCTAGAAGGTTTCATGTGAATTTTGGCAATCACAGTAAAAGCTATCAAGGACTCTTTGCTCAAATGCATAGAAATTCAGTGTTATTTATCTTATTATTTGATCATAAACTTTTTTTGGATTTTATTTTGTTTTAATTGGAGGATAATTGCTTTACAATGTTGTGTTGGTTTCTGCTGTACAACACTGAGAATCAGCCATAATTATACATAGTCCCCCTCCCCCTTGAGCCTCCCTCCCACCCTCTCCCCCACCCACCCCTCTAGGTCCTCACAGAGCACAGAGCTGAGCTCCCTGTGCTATACAGCAGCTTCCCACTATCTATCTGCTTTACACATGTATAATAGATAGTGTATATATGTCAGTGCTTCCTCCTCAACTCGTCCCAAACTTTTGAAACTGCTTCCAATCAAGCCTGTCTTCCTCATCTCTAAAACATCTTTAGGTCTCTCTTTTGGGGAAGAACCCTGACCTCTTGGATACCCAGCACGTCTAAGGTACACAACCCCTCTAGCAGGATCCCAGTGAGACAGCTCATTTCCTTCTTCACCAACCAGCAAACACCAGATTTACTGTCACATATACACAGACTCGGCTTTGAGCAAACTAATAGAAAGCTGATTTTGCAACACTTGTTGGGTTCCAAAGTCAAAGACACAAAGCCTGCACCTATTAAGCAAAGCACACTTATCCACCCTATACAGCCCCAAACTTTAGTAACATTTTCTTAATTGATAAGATTTGAACTCATATCACCCCATGAATATTCAGGGCGTGGAGTAACGGGAGAAAAACCTTGAGTCTAGGGATCCTGGATCAATGGCAGGAGGTACACAGGATCCCTCTCTTTCTCAGGAAGGAGATGTTTTCTTTACATTACTGCACACCAAACATGCCCTCCATGTCTCTACAAGGAGCCACTGTTTCTGTGTTGCAAGGGTATTTGTTGTACAGACAAATACTTGTGTGGGATGAACGGTAGTTGGTGCCTCTACCTAACAGATATACAGAAATGGGAGAGAGATTTTGTAGAAATATCTCCTCCTGGCACTTATCCATTTCTAAAGCTAAATTCTAATTTCACTCACAGTGTTACCCTCCACTAGACTATCAGTTCAAGAATTTATTTTAATTTATTCTTCTCTATTTTATTTATTGATGAAACAATGTCTTCCTAAAAGGATTCAATAAACTTTTGCTGAATAAATCAAGGAATGAATGGCAAAACATATGAGAACTAATCAAAACGCTTCGCATAAAAAGGCATGAAATTGCTTCAGTCATATCCGACTTTTTGTGACCCTTTGGACTATAGCTTTCCAGGCTTCTCTGTCCATGGGATTCACCCAGCAAGAATACTGAAGTGGGTTGCCATTTCCAGACATATCTAAATCATTTTCCTGTACAGCATAAATTAACAGAACATTGTAAACCAACTACAATGGTAGTTGAAGTATTACAACTTCAATAAAAAAATTTTTAAATAAAGAATTAACAGTTTAAAAAAATTAAATCGATAAGATGCACTGCTTTGTAATATGCATGCATGTTCAGTGGCTAAGTTGTGTCCAACTCTTGTGACCATGGACTGTAGCCCACCAGGCTCCTCTATCCATGGGACTTCCCAGGCAAAAATACTGGAGTATGTCACCATTTCCTTCGCCAAGGGATGTCCCCGACCCAGGAATTGAACTGGAGTCTCCTTCATTCTTTAGAATTCCTACCACTGAGCCACCTGGGAAGCATTATAAGAAACAAAATATAATATTGGAAGTATTTTATTTCATTTGTATTGAGATATAGTTGAATTACAATGTTGTGTTAATTACTGCAGTACAGCAAAATGACTCGGTCATATATATATATATATATATACACATATACATATACTTTTTCACATGCTCTTCTATTATGGTTTGTCATAAAATATTGAATATAGTCCCCTGTGCTGTACAGTTGGACTTTGTGTTAATCCAATTTGTATACACTAGTATGCATCTGCTAACCCCAACCTCCGAGTCCAACTCTTTCCCAAGCCCTTCCTCCCTGGAAACCATCAGATAATACTTGATAGCTTACAAAAATACTTACACTAAGTTAAAAAAAAAGTGTAAAACCTGTATATTGAAGATTATTTCAAATTGTAAATAAACACGCAAATACGTTTATATAGGAGAGTCATGAAAGTATGAAATTAAATTTATATTTTATGGCAAGAAAAATTTAAACATGAAAAACTTTTCTCTACCTTTGCACTCCTCTTCCTCACTGTAAGTTGTGTGTCTGCATGATGCATGGACCAGACCTCCCACATCAGAGGGAAGATGTGCTCGACATTGAAGAGCAACAGACTCCTAGCATCAGTAAGACAACTCCTTAAAAGATAAATTCTTTCTAGACCTTGTAAGGGGTCACATGACCCACCTTGATGATGCTTAGATCTGGATTATGTACACTGTCAATAATATGTCTTTCCATGCAGAGCCCTCTGTCTCCAAAACTTACATCCCTGTGCCTTGACTTCTAGAGGACAGAAAAGTTCTCAGGCTTTCTGAGATGCTCTTCCTGGGTTATAGTGCTCAAATCTGACTTGAATAAAATTTTCCATTTCTTTACTAGATCACCTAATTCATTTTTGACAAAGGAAAAGGCACCAAGAGGTTATCTTTATTTTCTATCCTTTCTCTTTTATTTTCCATCCTTTCTCTTTTATTTTCCAAATTATTTTGTTATCACAGAAAACTAGAATTCTCATTTGAAGTCATCTTTATTTCATAAAAATTTTTAAATGATAAACAAGCTTCAAAAGTTCATACACTTCTCTTAAACATCTCCACCAAGGACAGAAATGCTCTTCACAACCCTGGAAAAGAAGTTCTGGTAGAATGCATGGTGGACAGCTCACAGTCAATATTCTTCAGAATATGGATACTCAGGGTGATCAACCACGCTGAAAGAGAAAGAGGAGAAATAATTTATTAAATTTGTCATATTGGCACGGAGAGCATTACTCTGTGGATGCAGTCAGGATGGGCTAAAACTCTAAGTCTATAAACACATCCCATCTTCTCCCCCAACTAGCACACTTCAGGTGTTTGCTCCATGTGCACACAGCACCTGCATTCACCTGCATCCAATCCCAACCTTCACGTGTAATATTCACTCCACAGTGACAGGTAGTTTGACTCAGGTTACAATTTATAAGAGGGCACAGACCTAGGGGTAACTGTGGAGGTCATTTCAGACACAGGTGGAACTTTTGACCCTAAGTGGTGAGAAGGATCACAGTCAAGGAATTCTTTGCTGTTTTTCATAAATCCATTCAACAGAAAAAGAATATTGAGCACCCCTCAAATACAGGGTGCTTCCATTAAGGAATTACTATTAAATTGAAGAAATACCACATACACCTAAACAGTCTTACCTATAAAATGTGATTACTGCTTTCTTAATTTGTATTGTATGACTAAATTTGTTATTAATTAATATTACTGATGATTTCCTTCCTTATAGTCTGATTTTTCTTTCTAAATTTGTTGTTTTCAACTCAATTCATTAAAGAGTGAATCAGAGCCATTCCATGTTCCAGGAGCTGTCCTATCGACATAAACCTACAAGGATGAGTAAGTCTTGGCATTCACAGAATAATGAGGGAGAGCTCAGAATATACATAAAGCTTTTGAGGACAGAAAAGTAACTTGCTATCTTTTCTCATTTTTCATCATGTCTCTTCAGAATCATAATATACATATACATGAATATGCAGGCATACTAAGTCGCTCAGTTGTGTCCAAGTCTTAGTGATCCTATGGACTATAGCCTACAGGCTTCTCTGTCCATGGATTCTCTAGGCAAGAATACTGGAGTGAGTTGCCTTCGTTCCTCCAGGGATCTTCCCACCCAGGGTTCAAACCTGCATCTCTTATGTCTCCTGCATTGGCAGGTGGCTTCTTTACCACTACCGCCCCCTAGGGAGCCCATATATATGTGCATGTGTACTGTGTGCTAAGTAGCTTCAGAAGCGTCTGACTCTTTGCATCTCCATGGACTGTAGCCCATGAGGTTCTTCTGTGCATGGGATTCTCCAGGAAAATACTGGAGTGGGTTGCCATTTCCTTCTCCAGGGGATCTTCACAACCCAGAGATCCAACCTGCACCTCTTAGGTCTCCTGAATTGGCAGGTGTGTTTGTCACCATTAGTGCCAACTAGGAAGCCCATATGTAAATGTACATATAAATATATATACCTCCTTTACAAACAAGGAGGCTTCCCAGTGTCTCAATGGGTAAAGAATCTGCCTGAAATGCAGGAGACACAGGAGACATGGATTCAATCCCCAGGTTGGGACAATCCCCTCAAGATGGTCATGGCAACCCACTCGAGTATTCTCTCCTGGAGAATCCCATGGGCAGAGGAGGCTGGCGGGCTACAGTCCATAGGGTTGCAAAGAGTCAGACACAACTGAAGCGACTGAATACTACAAACAAGGGGAGTTTTGAGATCTTTCATTTGAAATGATATCTTCATTTTATCACTAATTTGTGTTCCCTTTTCTCTAAACTCCCTCCAAACATGTCTCTGTTTGATTAGTCTTCTCTCTCTTCATTCCTGACATCCTCCTGAAGTATTCGTCAGCTGGAATTCCATGGTACTAACTAAGTAAAGTCAAGGAGGTAGGAGCTCCCCAGTGGATGGATCCCTGATGGACAAAGTCTACACTAGAGTGAGTCTTGACTCAAGAAACCAGAGAGACCCAGACGATCTTACCAGGTGTGTCCAGCTAAGGACGGAAGTCTCTCTCCAGAGGGTCAGTTCATGATATACTCAAAATTCATTTGCTGACATTTTAAGGATGGGAAAATGGGAGATGTTTTGGGGAAAAGATCAGTAAAGGGATAAATTTGGAAGAAATAGATAGTGTCTTGGTAAAGAAAAGTCCATCAGGAAGAAAATTCACCAGATGCTTAGGAGACAGAGTGGAGCCAGGCTCACTGTGACTTCTCACACTGAAGCATGTTGGCCTTCATGGGCCCCTCCTCCAGAAATATCAACAATGCATTTACAGTTGTGTTAGGATAAGCAGAAATGTAATTCAGGATGGATTACTTATTACATGTCATTATGTATCATTTCCTCCTGATTCTACAAAGAATTAAAGATGAAACATTTGCATCAGTCCCTGAAAGAAGGAGCCTGGGGGCTACAGTTGATGGAGTCCAAAGAGTCAGACAAGACTGAGCAACTAATGCTTTCACTTTCTGAAAGAAGAATGGGCTGCAGGCACTGTGCCCTCTGTGTTTCCTGGGTCTCTGGGCCCTGAGAGGAGGAACACCAGGCACAGGGATTAGGGGCACAACGTAGTGAATTCACCACAATGTCAACACTGGGGATTTTACTGATTGTCTGTCCTGGGTCCCAGTCACATTTCTGTTGATCAGAGACAGAACCCTAAGGAAACCTCTGGTCTGAGGTCTGCAGGAAGCCACTGGTTTACTCCTATACTGGAAACCAGGGCTGTCTCCCTGAAATTAAGCTTTAGAAAGTTTATTCCTCTGCTGAGCTATATGCTAGAGAAAACAGTGTGTGTGTAATATATACAAGTCACTTACTGTTGAAAATCATAGTATCTTATATTGCTGTTGAGGCCATCAATTGCTTTCATGTCTTCCAGAGTCAGTTCAAAGTCAAACACCTGAAAAGAAGGAAGAATCACATTAATCTTTCCCCCAAGGAGCCAGTCTCCCCATGGGGACTGGAGGAATCTCCAGCTGGATGGGGACAACTACAGGGGAAAGGGAAGCCATGTCTGTCCTCAGTTAGACAAAGAATGCCCCTTGTGAGGGATATTCCTTAGGAGCCCTCTGCCCACAGCCCCACTCATCACCTGTATGTTCTCTTTGATCCGCTTCTTGTTGTAACTCTTGGCCAGAACCACAACCCCACGTTGTATCTGGTAGCGAAGGGCAACCAGAGCTGGGGTTTGCTTGTGCTTTTTGGCAATGGCAGAGAGAACTGGGTCCTCCAAGAGAAAGGGGAAGTTTGGGTTCATCCTGGAAGGAAATTCAGAAATGCTGAGGAGCTGAGACTAAGTGCTCAGTTTATGAAGAGTCTTCCCAAACATATCAGGTATGTCACCTCTAGACCAGCGCTTCTCAAAGTGTGGTCCATGAACCAGCATCATCAGCATCACCTGGGATCTTGTTAGAAACACAAAATTCCATGGCTTCACTGAAGACAAACTGATACAGAACCTCAAATATGTCACCTCCTATTCTGTGATTACAGATCTCTGTGGGTGATTCAGATCCATTATTGAGTTGAGACCAGGACTGCCGAACTCATGGAGTTTTTTTTCTTTTTTACTTCTCTGTGGTTATTTTTCTTTTCTAATCAATGCTCAAAAGTAAAGACAATGGTATGAAAGGAGAACATGATGGACAAGATTGGGAAATATTGTTTTCCATTTTTTTCTAATTTTCACTTGTCTCAGGTGTTGATAAAAGTTGAGTAATCTGAAAATGAAGACTGTTCATTTCATAATTATTTACATTGTGCAATTTTTATACAAATGTTTACAAAAATGGTTCAAATTGTACTTATTTCTCAATCATGATAAATCTGGAAATATGTATTATTGTCCTGATTTTAGACATAGGGTGAGGGAGGCTTGGTAAGTCTATTATAGTAATATGCTCATTAGTCCATAAATAAGTAAAATATGAGAAAGCTTATGTCTTAGTTATCAACTGGGGGATTATATAGAGATTTTAATGCAGAAACTTGTGTTAAAATGTATATACAAGACACATGCAATGTAAGATATCTAGCTGGGTGATGAAAGGAAAAAAGAGGATTTCTTCCATCTGTTTTCTCTCCCCTCTACCCTTTGAGAGTTATCTCCAAAGCACTGAGTACGGAACAATAATATTTTCATCAAGAAATGAGATTTAGATACACTCCTTGTGACCATCAATACTGTTCATTACCATTGTAATGTCCGCTGGGCTCCCAGAGCACCATAGGCAACCAGGACAATATCGTGTGACTTGCAGAACTCCAGCAGCTTGCTCTGGTTGAGATAAGGGTGACATTCCACCTGTAGAACACCAACAGAAAAGAGTGTCAGGTTATATGAAAAGGTAATACATCAGAGAAAGCTTAAAAGTAAGAATTATATATGCTAAAGAAAAACTGTGTCACATCACATTACAACTGGAAATATCAAGGAAAGAATTTTTTTAAATTATATTTTTGTCCCCTGAAAAGGTAAAAAATAATGACATTACTGAGAACAAGTAATTCTGTTGACCAGATCTTGGTTGCTGAACACCACTGAACAGACCAAGACATGTGCCTAATTCCAGACCTGGGACAGGAAAAGAGCTGTCTAAGCTTTGGACATCAAACTACGCCAGAAAGAAAGAAATTGCACAGTTTTATGAAGAAACATCTGAAGGCAAAAGAACCAGCTTCATGAATTCCCATTGGTGACATTTCGGTAGATTTGAGCACCAAAGGGAATCATGAGTGAAAGCAAATGTAGCACATAGAGGCAAAAAAATCCCTGAGAGAGGAAGAAACAGCAAAAACACTTCTCTTCACAGATGGTGATTATTTCAATAAATCTTTTCTCAGAAACTGACAGTTAATGTGAAGGAGTGCAGTGTTTTCTCCTGTCTTACAGGAATAGATGTATTTTATCCTGAATAATGAGGGAATTTTACTTTTACAATAAAATGTCAGGTCAGAAGATTAAAAAGAGCATTTAAAATGGAAAATAATGAAAAACATTCCAATGAAATAATTAATTCAATTGAAAGTCCTCAATGGATTCTCAACTATTACATGAAAACTTGGGGGAAATCAAACTTCCCCTGATGATGGTTATCATCCAACAGATGACTGGATAATTTCAAGAGGGAAAATACACATTTCCAAATAAAGTATCCAGCTAAAATAGCTTTACCAGAAGAACAAAAGTACTGTCACTCACAGTGGGACAACTTGTCACCATGCACTTCCTACCGGGGTTCATTTAGGGACAAAGCATGCAACTAACGTTTTCTTGTCAAAATATTTAACCTTAATGTAGCAAGGAGTTCAGATTTAAGTACTAATTTACATAATCTAGGATTACAGGAACAAGTTAATTAGCATCAAAAAATAACAATGATAAAGACAGTGTATTTGTCCAAACCTTGCCTGGATATCTTGGTAACACAATGACTGAGTGACCGTTTTACATTAAAAGAGCTTAAGATGACTCAAAATTACGTGTGAACCACAATCAGACCCAGGTCAGCAAAATATTGTTGCAGCCTGGCAGAGCAGAAACCAGAACCTGCCCCATGGCTCGGAGGTGCGGCAAACTGTGCCCTCATGATTGTGCTAGTAAGCATGCTGAATGGACAGACTTGGGGCTGGGCATGCTCTCTGTTCTGCTTCACTGCTGGCCCCTGCGTCCATCCCCGTGGAAACAAAACAAATGTTCCTGATCAACAGCAGAGCCTCAACTTTACTTCCTCTTTATGGTGCACTGATCAAACTCCCCAGTATAGCTCTTTCCTAGTAATCTCATGACTTCTGCCCATAAAAGTGCGGGCTGAAAGGAGACATCTTGGCTTCCTGCCATGGAGAGCAGGAGGGTCCCCTGATTCCCCACTTGCAAATTAGATGTGTCTGTCTTTTCATTAGACGCTCGCCCCTGGTTCAGGTCTTTCTCACCCTCTGTGCTGGACATGGCAGGTGGCTCCTGAACAGGGACCTGAAGTCAGGAAGGATTCCCTCAAGGGAAAAAACTCAAAGTGAAGACATTGAGCGGCAGGTGAGACACATGGATCGTGACCAGGCCCTCAAAATCTAAGGGTGGGAAGTCCCTTGTTTTCTAAGTCAGGGTGTCAATGGGGAAGGATTTGAGAAACATGAGCTGAGAAACATCATCTCCAGCTTTTGAGGCACCTTCTCCGGACTGCAGGAGCACAGGTGAAAGAGAAGCCATTGACACAATTACCAAGAGAGGTGGTTAAATATAATCTTTGGTTTCTGGAATAAGGCACTCTAGATATTGAAAATTGGGATCCAGGGGGAGAAAATTTGAAAACAGCACACAGGAGAGGGGATTGCATACCTGTGATGGTATTTGTCACCTGGGGGCTAGTGCGATTTGTCCTATACCCTATACAGACTGAGAAATAATGTGAGAAGACAGTGTCTTCAGACATCTTGTTAACCCTCCGCTCTGCCACCTAAGCTCAAGGACAGTTTTCCACCACCGGTGCCTCCACTGGGTCCAGAAATGTCTTGGGAGGATAAGCCACTGATCTGGTTTCAGCGGGCCATGGCCTCTGCCCTTCCTTTGGGTGCATTAGACGTTGAGGACCATCTTTCTTTCCCAACGATTACAGGCCCAACCCCAATAATCCCACTCAGGTTATTGCAATCCATGAAACTTTTGACATCAAGGTTTTAAAGGAACTAATTCTAGTGTTAGACTGATTGGGGTCAATTCTCTGTATACATACATGGGAGCTGTTGGAAATTTGTTTACGTGGGAAATGATCTCCTTATTATGTTAAAATGCTAGCCAAAACAGCTTTAAGTGGTCCCCAATATTTACAGATTTTTGTCTCTTATACTGAGTTGTGCAAAGAACAAGCCTGTATTAATTTGGCCAATGGAGATAATCTTACTTTTGAAATGCTCATAGGCACAGGGCAATTTACCAGTCCGAATGCCCAATTGACTTATTAATGTATACTGGTGGGAGCATATGTACAGATTGCAAAATGCTGCTGAAGCAGGGGCAGACAGTATGAGAACTCAGCGAGCCTACTGGTTCATTTGTTAAAATATTACAGAGACCCAGAAAGACTTCACTGAATTTTAGACCGGCTCTCATCTGCTCTCCGCTGTCAAATTAATAGTCCTAGCAAAGGATATTTTGTTAAAACAATTAGCCTATGAAAATGCCAATAAAGATTCCAAGGCCGCCCTTAACACTATTCGTCAAAATGACAGCCTTGGCGATTTTGTTCGAGAGTGTCAAAATGTTGGTACACAGGCTCACAAACAAACCAAGCTAGCCCAAGCAATTTGTGCTGCCTTTAAAAATAATTTTAGCTCTTCCCATGCCAAATGCTTTCAATGTGGAAAACCCAGACATACGAAAAAGGTTTGCTGTTCTGGGCCCAAAATAGATGTTACAATACCTCCGCCTACTGGTGAAAATAAAACACCGGTGTCCTACATACCAAAAAGGCAATCATTGGGTTAATCAATACAGATCAAAATCCCAGAAGAACGGTTCCCCTTTGCAGCCTGGAAACCACCATCAGGGCCAGCCCCAGGCCCCACAAACAGTCAGGGCACTGTGAGGACCTCCAGCACACCCTTCAGCCTATCTCCAGCCTCTCAGTCTCTACCAGTGGAAGTGCTGGGTTGGACCTCCCAACCTGAGTATCTGTCTGAATTAATGAATTGGATACCCCACCACCACCATCCAGTAGCAATCCCTACTAGGATCCAAGGTCCCATGCCACCAGGAACCATAAGACTCATTCTGGGCAGAAGTGGCCTTACCCTTAAGGGCCTCCAAATTCTTCCTGGCCTTACTAACCCAGACTATTCAGGAGAAATTAAAGTAATGGCTATCTCCCTTTAATTCCATGTCATTCTTCAAGCTCAACAAATTGCTCAACTCCTTCTCTTGCCTTACCATGCCCCTAACAACTATAATCCTGTCACCAGAGGAGAACAAGGATTTGGGAGCACAGGTGATCAAGTAGTGTGCTTTACTGAACAAATACTCTCAGATCGGCCCACATGTCAGGCTAAAATCCAAGCAAAATTGTTCTCTGAAATCTTAGATTCTAGGGCTGACATTTCCATCGTTACTTCTCCTCAATGGTGAGCTGATTGGCCCCTGACTGAACCCCAGGAAAAGATAATTAGGCTTGGGGAAACCTCAACAATTTGCTCAAAGTGCAACAATTCTTCCTTGCCTAGGGCCCGACAAACAGCTTGCTCACTTCCAACCTTTTACTGCAGACATTCCCTGTAATTTATGGGGCAGAGATCTGCTTGCCCATTGGCACCTAGTTCTTTCCAATGAGGAAAAGGCAGATCATACGATGGCAAGAATGGGGTGCCAACCAGAAAAAGAGCTAGGAAAGGAGGGAGATCCTTCTCCTTTATCTGTTCAGCCGAAAGTGGACAGAAAAGGGCTAATTGAGGGCCATTAAAATTTCTCTGGGCTTCCCTCATAGCTCAGTTGGTAAAGAATCTGACTGCAGGGCAGGAGATCTGGGTTCGATTCCTGGGTCAGGAAGATCCCCTTGAGAAGGAAAAGGCAACCCACTCCAGTATTCTTGCCTGGAAAATCCCATGGACAGAGGAGCCTGGAAGGCTACATTCCATGGGGGTCACATGTGTCAGACACGACTTAGTAATTAAACCACCACCAAAGTTTCTGCCACCACAGGCCATACCTCTAACATGGCTTACATCTAAACCTGTTTGGGTGGATCAATGGGCTCTTGTAAGGGAGAAACTTATACATTTACAAGACTTGGTAGAAGAACAGTTTCAAGCAGGACACATAGAGGAGAGTATTAGTCCTTGGAATACTCCAGTTTTCACAGTCCATAAAAAATCAGGCATTTGGAGGCTGCTTCATAAGCTTTGAGCTATTAATGCAGTAATACAAACTATGGGGACCTTCAGCCATACCACAGAATAGGCCAGTTATAGTTCTGGATCTTAAAGATTGTTTTCGACAATTCCCTTAACTCCACAAGGCAAAGAAAAATTCGTATTTTTGGTACCCATATTAACCAAAAAGCCCCCATGAAATAGTATCAATGAAAAAAGTTGCCTCAGGGGATAAGTCTACAAGCATTCAAGATGGAGAAGCAGAAGGACATGTGCCCATCTTCTCCTGTGAGAACTCCAAAATACAACACGCTTCTGAACAACTCTCAACAGGAGAATATTGGATGCCACCAAAAAAAGGTACCCCACGTCCAAGGGCAATGGAGAAGCCCCAGCAAGACAGTTCAGTTCAGTTCAGTCGCTCAGTCATGTCCGACTCCTTGCGACCCCATGAATCACAGAATGCCAGGCCTCCCTGTCCATCACCAACACCCAGAGTTCACCCAAACTCATGTATATTGGGTCAGCGATGTCATCCAGCCATCTCATCCTCTTTCGCCCCCTTCTCCTCCTGCCTCCAATTCCTCCAAGCATCAGAGTCTTTTCCAATGAGTCAAGTCTTCACATGAGGTGCCCAGAGTATTGGAGTTTCAGCTTTAGCATCAGTCCTTCCAATGAACACCCAGGACTGATCTCCTTTAGAATGGACTTTTTGGATCTCCTTGTAGTCCAAGGGACTCTCAAGAGTCTTCTTCAACACCACAGTCCAAAAACATCAATTCTTCGGCACTCAGCTTTCTTCACAGTCCAACTCTCACATCCATACATGACCACTGGAAAAACCATAGCCTTGGCTAGACAAACCTTTGTTGGCAAAGTAATATCTCTGCTTTTCAATATGCTATCTAGGTTGGTCATAACTTTCCTTCCAAGGAGTAAGCGTCTTTTAATTTCATGGCTACAATCACCATCTGAAGAGATTTTGGAGCCCCAAAAAATAAAGTCTGCCACTGTTTCCCCATCTAGTTCCCAAGAAGTGATGGGACCAGATGCTATGATCTTAGTTTTCTGAATGATGAGCTTTAAGCCAACTTTTTCACTCTCCTCTTTCACTTTCATTAAGAGGTTTTTTAGTTCTCTTCACTTTCTGCCATAAGGGTGGTGTCATCTGCATATCTGAGGTTATTGATAATTCTCCTGGCAATCTTGATTCCAGCTTGTGCTTCTTCCAGCCCAGCATTTCTCATGATGTACTCTGCCTATAAGTTAAATAAGCAGGGTGACAATATACAGCCTTGATGTACTCCTGTTCCTATTTGGAACCAGTCTGTTGTTCCATGTCCAGTTCTAACTGTTGCTTTCTGACCTGCATACAGGTTTCTCAGAGGCAGGTCAGGTGGTCTGGTATTCCCATCTCTTTCACAATTTTCCACAGTTTATTGTGATCCACACCGTCAAAGGCTTTGGCATAGTCAACAAAACAGAGATAGATGTTTTTCTGGAACTCTTTTGCTTTTTCAATGATCCAGTGGATGTTGGCAATTTGATGTTTGGTTCCTTTTCCTTTTCTAAAACCAGCTTGAATATCTGGAAGTTCGCAGTTCACGTATTGCTGAAGCCTGGCTTGGAGAATTTTGAGCATTACTTTACTAGTGTGTGAGATGATTGCAATTGTGCGGTAGTTTGAACATTCTTTGGCATTGCCTTTCTTTGAGATTGGAATGAAAACTGACGTTTTCCAGTCTTGTGGCCAATGCTGAGTTTTCCCAGTTTGCTGGCATATTGAGTGCAGCACTTTCACAGCATCATCTTTCAGGATTTGAAATAGCTCAACTGGAATTCCATCACCTCCACTAGCTTTGTTCATAGTGATGCTTTCTAAGGCCCACTTGATTTCACCTTCCAGGATGTCTGGCTCTAGGTGAGTGATCACACCATGGTGATTATTTTGGTCATAAAGATCTTTTTTGTACAGTTCTTCTGTGTATTCTTGCCACCTCTTTTTAATATCTTCTGCTTCTGTTAGGTCCATACCATTTCTGTTCTTATCGAGCCCATCTCTGCACAAAATGTTCCCTCGGTATCTCTAATTTTCTTGAAGAGATCTCTAGTCTTTCCCATTCTGTTGTATTGATCACTGAGGAAGGCTTTCTTATTTCTCCTTGCTATTCTTTGGAGCTCTGCATTTAGATGCTTATATCTTTCCTTTTCTCCTTTGCTTTTCACTTCTCTTCTTTTCATAGCTATTTGTAAGGCCTCCTCAGACAGCCATTTTGCTTTTTTGCATTTCTTTTCCATGGGGATGGTCTTGATCCCTGTCTCCTGTACAGTGTCACAAACCTCTGTCTATAGTTCATCAGGGACTCTGTGTATCAGATCTAGGCCCTTAAATCTATTTCTCACTTCCACTGTATAATCATAAGGGATTTGATTATATTTGACTAGACTATACCTGAATGGTCTTTTGGTTTTCCCAACTTTCTTCCATTTAAATATGAATTTGGCAATAAGGTGTTCATGATCTGAGCCACAGTCAGCTCCTGGTCTTGGTTTTGCTGACTGTATAGAGCTTCTCCATCTTTGGAGGGGAAAAATCACATTTAGAATCAAACCTCATATTTGCCAGGGACCTCGGAGCGCTCAAACAAACCTTGTGCACACCAGGACACAGAGACCCCACAGAGACTGAGCTAGAACTATGTTTGAGTCTATGTTTGAGTTTCTCCTGCAGAGGTACTGGTCTGCAATGACCTGCCATACCCCTCAGTCAGTCTCTCCCATCAGGAAGTTTCCATAAGCTTCTTATCCTTATCCATCAGAGGACAGACAGACGGAAACCACAGTAACAGAAAACTAACCAAACTGATCACATGGACCATAGCCTTGTATAACTCAATAAAACTGTGAGCCATGCCATGTAGGGCCACCCAAGACAGACAGGTCGTGGTGGAGAGTTCTGACAAAACATGATCCACTGGAGAAGGGAATGGAAAACCACTTCAATATTCTTGCCTTGAGAACCCCATGAAAATGCAAAAAGATAGGACACCGAAAGATGAACTCTCCATGTCAGTAGGTGCCCAATATGCTACTGGAGATCAGTGGAGAAATAACTCCAGAAAAAATGAAAAGACAGAGCCAAAGCAAAAACAACTCCCAGTTGTGGATGTGACTGGTGATGGAGGCAAAGTCTGTGGCTGTAAAGAACAATATTGCATACGAACCTGGAATGTTAGGTCCATGAATCAAGGCAAATTGGAAGTGGTCAAACAGGAGATAGTAATAGTGAACATCAACATTTTAGGGATTATGATTGGACTGGATGGGTGAGCTGGATGGACTGGAATGGGTGAATTTAACTCAGATAAGCATTAATTATATGTGGGCAAGAATCCCTTAGAAGAAATAGAGTAGCCATCATAGTCACCAAAAGAGTCCAAAATGCAGTACTTGGATGCAATCTCCATAACAACAGAATGATCTCTGTTTGTTTAGAAGCTAAACGATTCAGTCTCACAGTAATCCAACTCTGTGCCACGACCAGTAATGCTGAAGAAGCTGAAGTTGAATGGTTCTATGAAGACCAACAAGACCTTCTAGAACTAACACCCAAAAAATTTGTCCTTTTCATTATAGGGGACTGGAATGCAAAAGTAGGAAGTCAAGAGACACCTGGAGTAACAGGCAACTTTAGCTTTGGAGTACAAAAGGAAGCAGGGCAAAGGCTAACAGAGTTTTACTAAGAGACACAATGGTCATAGCAAACACCCTCTTCCAACAACACAAGGAAAGACTCTACATATGGACATCATCAGATGATCAATACCAAAATCAGACTGATTATATTCTTTGCAGTCAAAGATGGAGAAGCTCTATTCAGTCAGCAAAAACAAGACTGGGAGCTGACTGTGGCTCCGATCATGAACTCCTTATTGCCAAATTCAGACTTAAATTGAAGACAGTATGGAAAACCACTAGACCATTTAGATATGACCCAAATCAAATCCCTTACGATTATACAGTGGAAGTGAGAAATAGATTGAAGGGATTAGATCTGGTAGACAGAGTGCCTGAAGAACTACAGACAGAGATTGATGACATTGTACAGGAGGCAGTGATCAAGACCATCCCTAAGAAAAAGAAATGCAAAAAGGCAAAATGGTTGTCTGAGGAGGCCTTACAAATAGCTATGAAAAGAAGAATACTGAAGGGCAAAGGAGAAAAGGAAAGATATACCCCTTTGAATGCAGAGTTCTAAAGAATAGCAAAGAGAGATAAGACAGCCTCCCTCAGTGATCAATGCAAAGAAACAGAGGAAAACCATAGAATGGGAAGGACTAGAAATCTTTTCATGAAAATTACAGATACCAAGGGAACATTTCATGCAAAGATGGGCTCGATAAAGGACAGAAATGGTATGGACCTAATAGAAGCAGAAGATATAAAGAAGAGGTGGCAAGGATACACAGATGAATTATACAAAAAAGATCTTCACGACCCAGATCATCATGATGGTGTAATTACTCATCTAAAGCCAGACATCCTGGAATGGGAAGTCAAGTGGGCCTTAGGAAGTATCACTAGGAACAAAGCTAGGGGAGGTGATGGAATTCCAGTTGAGCTATTTCAAATCCTGAAAGATGATGCTGTGAAAGTGCTGCACTCAATATGCCAGCAAACTGGGAAAACTCAGCATTGGCCACAAGACTGGAAAACGTCAGTTTTCATTCCAATCTCAAAGAAAGGCAATGCCAAAGAATGCTCAAACTACCACACAATTACAATCATCTCACACAATAGTAAAGTAATGCTCAAAATTCTCCAAGCCAGGCTTCAACAGTACATGAACCATGAACTTCCAGATATTTAAGCTAGATTTAGAAAAGACAGAGGAAACAGAGATCAAATTGGTAACATCTGCTGGATCACTGAAAAAGTAAGAGAGTTCCAGATAAACATCTATCTCTACTTTATTGAGTACGCCAAAGCCTTTGACTGTGTGGATCACAACAAACTGGAAAAGTCTTCAAGAAACGAGAATATGAGACCACCTTACCTGCCTCCTGAGAAATCTGTATGCAGGTCAAGAAGCAACAGTTAGAACTGGATATGGAACAACAGGAAAGGAAAATGAAGCCGCTCAGTTGTGTCCAACTCTTTGTGACCCCATGGACTGTAGCCTACCAGGCTCCTCCCTCAATGGGGTTTTCCAGGCAAGGGTACTGGAGTGGGTTGCCACTTCCAACTCCAGGGGATCTTCCCGACCCAGGAATCGAACCCAGGTCTCCTACATGGCAGGCAGATGCTTTACCATCTGAGCCATCAGGGAAGCATGGGACAACAGACAGTTTCCAAATGGGAAATGAATAAGTCAAGGCTTAAGTTTTCACCCTGCTTATTTAACTTATATGCAGAGTACATCTTGTGAAATGCCTGGATGTCTGAAGCACATACTGGAATCAAGATTGCTGGGAAAAATATCAATAACCTCAGATATGCAGATGACACCACCCTCACGGCAGAAAGTGAAGACGTACTAAGAGCCTCTTGTTGAAAGTGAAACAGAGTGAAAACGTTGGTTTAAAATTCTACATTCAAAAAATGAAGATGCTAACATCCAGTCCCATCACTTCATGACAAATAGTTGGGAAACAATGGAAACAATGAGAAACTTTATTTATGGGGGCTCCAGAATCACTGCAGTTGGTGACTGAAGCCATGAAATTAAGAGATGATTGCTCCTTGAAAGAAAAACTATGACCAACCTAGAAAGCATATTAAAAAGTAGACACGTTACTTTGCCGACAAAGGACCGTCTAGTCAAAGCTATCCTTTTTCCAGTAGTCATGTATAGATGTGAGAGTTGGACCATAAAGAAAACAGAGTGCTGAAGAATTGATGCTTTTGAACTGTGGTGTTGGAGAAGACTCTTGAGAGTCCCTTGGACTGCAAGGAGATCCAACCAGTCAATCTTAAAGGAAATCCTTCCTGAATGATCACTGTAAGGACTGATGCTGAGGCTGAAACTCCAATACTTTGGCCACCTGATACAAAGAACTGACTGATTGGAAAAGACCCTGATGCTGGGAGAGATTGAAGGCAGGAGAAAAAGGGGACAATAGAGGATGAGATTGTTGGATGGCCTCAATGACTGAATGGACTTGAGTTTGAATAAGCTCTGGCAGTTGGTGATGGACAGGGAGGCCTGGTGTGCTGCAGTCCATGGGGTTGCAAAGAGTCAGACATAACTAAGCGACTGAACTGAAGTGAACTGAAATCACAAGGTCTGCTCTAATTCCTGAGTAACTCTTCTATTGAGAAAGTTCGTTCCTAGGCAGGTTGATAAGGAGTCTAGGGGTCCCCAAGGAGAGAGGGGTCTGGAATTCTCAAGGAGGAAGAAAGGACAAACTTTTTTTTCTTTCTCCACATTCCTTAGGATTATATAACAATAACGAATCCTGCCTAAGGACAGTCTCTGGATTAAACCTTCTGTTATCTTAAAATGTAAATTATGGGAGTAGACCTGGTCTTTACAAGGTTGTATCCTGCCTGAGGACAGTGTTATCTTAAAATGGAAATTATGGGAGTAGGTCTGATGAGGTCTTTTACAACCTCCAGACATTCTTTGGATTATATAACTTCATTGTTAACACTAGCAAGCGGGTACTCTTTCTGCCCCCTTCTGATGCCTATGTCAGAAGCTTTCTCTATCTCCTTTATACTTTAATAAAACTTTATTACACAGAAGGTCTGAGTGATCAAGCCTTGTCTCTGGCCCCGGATTGAATTCTTCTCCTCTGGGGGCCAAGAATCCCAGTGTCTTCGTGTGATTCAACAACAACCTTTCACTATCAACGGTTTAGATCAACATAAGCATTTAACTTCATGCTCTAACCTGGGTGACTTTCATATTCCCTAGCACATTTCTGTGTACTGTGCTCCCTGTTGAAGCTGGGACATCAAGACTAAGGATTTAGGCATCTAAACCACACACAAACCCTTAACACCTGTCTCACCTGGATTTTCTCTGTATTTACTTCCCACTCCATGTTTTCATGCTCTTCCTTCGTGTACAGTTTCATCCAAGAACTTTCACACCTGATTTCTGGTCATGCTTTCAGCTCAGGGAAATGCCTCCCTCCTCTAAATTCTGGAGGAATTTCACCTCCTTCATCTCCGTTACCTTCCCTCAGTCCCCACCACGATTGAGAAGGAAGCCATCCCCAACTTTTCCACCCAGAGTTGATCAAAGATACTGTTATAGATTCTGTTCACACAGTCCAGACACAGGCTCAGCTCTGTAGACTTCTCACTCCATAAAAGTCGGATGAACAGGGGGGAAGGACAGACAGACATCAGGCTCCAGTGTAAGGAGGTTCTGAAGAGCAGGAGGGAGAGGAGCCGAGCTGCTCACCTGGTTACAGACAGGCTTGTACTTGAGCCCCGGCTTGTTCAGGATCTTCTCCAGCTGCTTGTGGTTGAAGTTGGACACCCCAATGGACTTGGTCAGCCCTGCGTCCTTACACTTTTCCAGGGCCTGGGAGGGAGGGGTGGTGAGCAGTCACTTGGAATGGGCAATATAGCAATAAGAAATGCTGAAAAATCGTTAAGAGGGTATCTGGTCAAGAATTAGCTTTGCTTATCAAGAAGATAAAGGGGAAGAAGGTCATAACACAAGAAAAAGAAGAAGTAGCATCTCCTCCTTAGAAAACCCTGGAGAAGACAATCACATGGAACGAAAGAGATGTCTATCTACACTGTCCCAAATTCTCCATTTCATTCCTCTCTGTGAACATTTCAGCAATGGTTCCCTCCCCTCAACCCCAGCATCCCAGCCCTTAGATTCATGAATTGCTGAGTGTGATGGTCCACAGCAAATTCTCATGAGTGGAAGAGATGAAGGAGGTTCCCCTTCTCCTGGCTCCTCCCCCGGTTCTCTCCTCCCCAGACTCACCTCCCACGTGAGACAGAGATCCACTGAATCAAATATCGGTTTTCCATTTTCATCTGTTGGGAGAAGTGTCTCCCCTGGCTGGAATAGAAGCAGTCATTTCAGAGATATCACCAAATAATTTCTCCACATTTAGCCAGCCTGCCAGGCACATCTGGGACCAGGATGCTAAACTTCTGTGAGGTTCCTTTACATTCTGCATACTAATATTTGCAAAGAGGTTTGCAAATGGAGTTATCAGCAATGTCTTTAGGAGGCAGTTTTCCAGTAATCTCTTATATGTTTTGATAGATATAATTTCCCTACATTCTCATGGGAACTCTCAGTGCCTAAAGTGAATTTTTTTCTGCCCCTTATACTTTCTTCTTGAAAACTGCCTCTATTGTGCAGGGAGTGCCAGTAAGTTATGCCTTACTGCTGGCATAAAAATTGCAATCTTGACCTGGACTAAATATCAGAATTCCTTTCACTCTGAACATCTGATAGCTTCAGGGCATACACATGAACCAGCAAGGTTCTCTTTAGGTTGATAAGCTATGTGGAAGAAGCAGACATATTCAATTCTGGAGACTGAGGCTTGAACAGATCAAGGTCATTCTGGCACCCATGGAAAATGCTGAGATAAAAATAAAACAAACCAAGAGTGATGTCATTATAAGGAATAGAAAAACAGAGACATTTCTGTTAAGTATTAGGAATCCTTAAATCTATGTAGATGAGAATTGCCCTCTACATAGTCCAATAAACTCTTTGGCAAAGGATGGCTTGAGCAGATTCTGTATTCTAAAAAATTGTTCTGCATAATAGAAGCTGTTCTTGCTGTTTTGTTTTGACTGTGCCATGGGTTTGCTGTATCTTAGTTCCCTAATAGGAATTGAACCCACTCCCTCAAAGCACCCTGACTCAGCAATGAAAGTACACAGTCTTAACCACTGAAAAACTGGAAAATTCCCCTCTACATAATACAGTTCTTAATGGCTAAGTGCAGTCTGCAAACATCACCATGAACACAGGCGACAGTGGAGGCCAGGTCTCCCGAGTCCTGAGAAGACTGTGAGGTTTAGACCCACCCAGAAGGACATCACCAAATCCACGAAACATGAAAGGGTGAGAGATGAGAAGACCTCATCCTGTTCAGGTGTGAGGCCATGTCAGCACTCAGCACTCTGCATCAAACTCTGTAGTGAGATCCCCAGACACTGAGTCCTAATCAGCACCATGCACAGGACTTGCCTATTTCCACTTCCTCAAGATTTTGAGGCAGAGACACTCAGATTACTTAACACATTTCTCTTAGAGGCAAGTAAGAGATTCAAAGAACCTCCCCAAAATAATGATCACAAATGATTATTTAGGGGATTCTATGCTAGTGTACTCCAAGGCCAAGTGAATGAAAGAGTGAAAGAGGGGAGTGAAAAAGTTGGCTTAAAGCTCAACATTCAGAAAACTAAGATCATGGCATATGGTCTCATCACTTTATGACAGATAGATGGGGAAACAGTGGAAATGGTGTCAGACTTTATTTTTTTGAGCTCCCAAATCACTGCAGATGGTGATTGCAGCCATGAAATTAAAAGACCCTTACTCCTTGGAAGGAAAGTTATGACCAAACTAGACAGCATATTCAAAAGCAGAGGTACTACTTTGCCAAAAAAGGTCCGTCTAGTCAAGGCTATGGTTTTTCCTGTGGTCATGTATATATAAGAATACTGGATGTGAGAGTTGGACTGTGAAGAAACCTGAGTGCTGAAGAATTGATGCTTTTGAACTGTGGAGTTGGAGAAGACTCTTGAGAGTCCCTTGGATTGCAAGGAGATCCAACCAGTCCATCCTAAAGGAGATCAGTCCTGGGTGTTCATTGGAAGGACTGATGCTAAAGCTGAAACTCCAATACTTTTGGCACTTCATGCGAAGAGTTGACTCATTGGAAAAGACTCTGATGCTGGGAGGGATTGGGGGAAGGAGAAGAAGGGGATGACAGAGGATGTGATGGCTGGATGGCATCACAGACTCGATGGTCATGAGTTTTAGTGAACTCTGGCAGCTGGTGATGGACAGGGAGGCCTGGCGTGCTGTGATTCATGGGGTCTCAAAGAGATGGACATGACTGAGTGACTGAACTGAATTGAACTGAACTGAAGTCTAATGTAAACCTTCAAACTTACTAAAAAAATCTTGTCAACCATCCATGCAAGTTATAGACATTCTGACCCATGAAATAAAACAGAGCTGATGACACTAATCACCTACCACCAGAGGCACTGGATAATGAATAATATAGAGATCGACATAGTCCAGTTGAAGATCTTTCAGTGACTTTTCCAAGGCTGGTCGGACCAACTCTGGTCGAAGGAAAGTGGACCAAACCTGCAGAGATTAAACAAAGGAAGCAGTGGGAAATGATTGCTATATGTAATTGTGTTTGTCTTCTTTCATCTAATAATTAGGCATTATTATCCGTTAGAAAGAGATGACCATGGGAAAAACCATTTCATTTCTTCTGGAGTTCCATTCTGTATCTAACCTAGCCATGTAAATTTCATTATTTGATTGAATTTGTCATCAGTATATCTTTCACAATGGAATGAAATGAATCAAGATATAAATAACTTTATCAAATAATTACCGTGCCCATCAACTGAATTATGCTTGATAGAGTGTAAAAACACAAACTTAGTCTATTTTGATCAAACAATCCATCTTCTCAAAGTTAATTACTATCTTGTTTACATAACTGTAGGGAAAAGAGCTTTGAACATATTAATGTGAGAAAAACATAGTTCAAGACACTTTGGCTGCATTTTGTGTAATGTACAAAGTGCCTCTCAAATGCTCTCTTACTCTTGGAGCTGAGAACTGAGATTCAGAATGTGAAGAAATTCAAGAAGTCTCCCAGATGATAAGAAAAGCTATAATCTGCTCCCAGGTGGTCTGATTCATTAAGTAAATATAGTATAGTTTTGGCCGCTCAGTTGTGTCCGACTCTTTGGGACCCCTGGAGTGTAGCCCACAAGGCTCGTTTGTCCACCGGATTCCGGGCAAGAATACTGGAATGGGTAGCCATTTCCTTCTCCAGTGGATCTTCCCGACCCAGGGATCGAACTCATGTCTCCTGCAATTCAGACAGATTCTTAACCATCTGAGCCACCAAGGAAGCCTTGATTCATTAGCCCATACTAAACCACATTGCTCTGCTCTAGGTTCAAAGAAGTAAAGTGATATTAATTTAAAATTAAAATTTGAACACACGAAGGATGAGAAAGTTATAATTACTCTCTTTGAGGGGGCACAGTGAGAGGAGAAGGATACTAGATTTAAGATACAAGTATGTGTGAAAAAACGGGTACCAATGAGCACTGTTCAGCAAACTATTGGTCCTGTTATGTAATTGTCATCTGCCCCCAGTCACTTGCACACACGTGCACACACACAACACACACAGCACCTTTGAAGTGTAGAATATGTCTTCTCTCTTCACAGTGCCATCTGCAATCTTGCTTCGAATGGCCTGGCCAACCTGCTCTTCATTTTGGTACAAATGAGCACTGTCAATATGGCGAAATCCAACCTCTATAGCAAATTTGGTGACCTCCAGAGCTTCACTCTTAGGAACCTATGTAAGCAAGAAAAGTAGTTGTTGAATATTCACATCATTAAGAGATTGCTAAGACACAAGCTTGATCTGACTAAGAACCCACATTTCTTCATGCCTTTGTTTAGCTCTGTATGTATGGTGATGGACCCATGACAGTTTCCCTGAACGTTCCTGGTCAGTGATTCAATGGGCACCCAGGAACCCTTCAACCCCATGTGATCAGTGGTTGATCACAGGCATCAGAGGACTCCAAGCCCACCACCAGTTTCAGTGATTTGCTGGAAGAATCCAAAGGACTCAGAATAAACTTGTAGTCATGGATAGGATTTATACTGTGAGATGTCTGAAGCAAAATCAACAAAAAGCATAAAATGCTTTTATGTATGATAAAAGCATCAAGACTGGACTGTATCCCATGAGACTCCTCCATCCATGTGGTTCCCAGGCAAGAATACTGGAGTGGGTTGCTAGTTCCCTTTCCAGGGGATCTTCCCAACTCAGGGATCGAACTCAGGTCTCCCACATTTCAGGCAGATTCTTTACCATCTGAGCCACTAGGGAAGCCCTGATTCATTAGCCCATATTAAATCACACTGCTCTGGTCTAGGTTCAAAGATTTAAAGCAACTTTAATTTAAAATCAAAATTTGAACACACCAATGATGAGAAAGTTACAATTATTCTCTTTGGGGGGGGGGGGTCATGGTGAGAGGAGACAGGTACTAGATTTAAGATAGAAATATGTGAGGAAAAAAGAGGTACCAATAAGCATCATTCACCAAACTACTGATCCTATTACCTAGAGGTGGTATCAATAAGCATTTATGGCAAATAGATGAGGAAACAATTGAAACAGTGACAGATTTTATTTTCTTGGGCTCCAAGACCACTGAAGTTGGTGACTGCAGCCATGAAGGCATAAAAGACGCTTGCTCCTTGGAAGAAAAGCTAGGACCAACAACCTAGACAGCTTATTAAAAAACAGAGACATTACTTTGCCAACAAAGGACTGTCTAGTCAAAGCTATGATTTTTCCAGTATCACATACGGATGTAACAATTGGACCATAAAGAAAGCTGAGCACCAAACAACTGATGCTTTTGAACTGTGGTGTTGCAGAAGATTCTCGAAGGTCCCTTGGACTGCAAGGAGATCAAACCAGTCAATCCTAAAGGAAATCAGTCCCGAATATTCATTGGAAGGACTGATGCTGAAGCTGAAGCTCCAACTTTTGGCCACCTGATGTGAAGAACTGACTCATCGGAAAAGACCCTGATGCTGGGAAAGATTGAAGGCAGGAGGAGAAGGGGATGACAGAGGATGAGATGATTGGATGGCATGACCGACTCAACAGAAATGAATTAGAGCAGGCTCTGGGAGATTGGTGATGGACAGGGAAGACTGGCGTGCTGCAGTCCATGGGTCACAAAGAGTTTGGACGTGACTGAGCAACTAAACTGAACTGAAATGCATCAAGAAACCAGGTGAAAGCTTCTAAGATCCGTGTCTACCAGTATATATTACAGAGAAAACGCCAAAGAAAAACTGTGTCTATTCAATCAGTACAAAGTGATGTTCTCATGTAACTATCTATTGTTAATGATTAACACAATCAAGATAGTTAACAGATCCATCATCTCACATCGCTAACTTTGGGGAGTGTTTGTGAGAATACTTAATATATATTCTCTTATAACATTTCAAAATATAACCCATTGTATTCAAGTATAGTCACCATGCTGTACATCAGGTCTCCAGACTTCATTGCATTACAAAAGGTCTGGACCTTTGACCAACATCTTTCCTTATTTCCCACTCTTGTCCCCAGCTTCTGGTCACCATTCCTCTACACTCTGCTTCTATGAGTTCAATGTTTTAAATTCTACCTATGAAGAGAACATGCAGTATTTGTCTTTCTATTTCTGGCTTATTTCACTTTGCTTACTATTCTCCAGGTTCACCTGTGTGGTTGCAAATGGTGGAATTAAATTCCCTTTTCAAGCTGAATACTATTTCAATATGTTTCTGCAAAGCAGGATCTTTCATGTTTCAAGGAGGTAGATGCTTGGTCCAAGTTCCCTCTGTTGAGTCTAGTCCTGGTTTTCCTGACAATCGCGTGCCTTGTGGGATGTACTGAGAAATGAACCAGTGAGCTCAGTACTAGGCTGGACCCTTCTCTCCATTCATCACATTTTGCAAAGTGAATAATCCCGATCTTTTATCTGCAAAATGTCTCTGAATATTTTCTTTTGTTCTATAAATTAGAAAAGTGAGATTCAAAGTTTAAAGACCAGTCCCTTGTCACAACTACATACTCTAAAAAAAAGATGGACAGCAAAGTTTCTGGCTTCCAGTCTAGAGACTTGTCCACTAGTCTCTCTTATGCCCAAGCACTAAAAACAATACTCTAATAAAAAGACACTACAAAACCCAACAATACAGTACGAAGCCTGACCTGTAAGATTGTAGCTTATCCCCTCAAATGATACTATAGTTCCCATTGGAAAAAGTTTCCAAGAACAAACAGAATCACAAAGCAAAGCATAGCTGCCGTGTGTCGCCTGGACCAAGCAGGTATCCCGCAGTAGAAAAGCAATTCTCTCCCATTAGATTCCAGTCACCTCATCTTCAGGACCTTCCACCTCAAATACTGCTCTGGGTGAAATACTAATTTGGAAGGAGGGAAGAGTTCTGGAATGAAATATACAAAGAAACCCCACCATTGCAATCGCCCTCAAAGCCAAACAGCTGACAGTCAGTGTTCTCAACAGCCACGTCTCACCTCTTCTGATAAGCTGGGAAAGAGACGGAAACTGAAGGGGAACCCAGAGTAATCTGCAGGTGAGCACAGCCTCAGGCCCTGATGCAGAGTGAAGACTGGATGCTCTCTCCCCTTTCACAGGGCATGTTTCTAGCCTGGTTAGTGGAACCACGAGATCCTCCCAGAGTCACACAGGAGCTCAGTGCTTGACAACCGAAGTTCTCTTCCACTCATGTTTCAGCCACTTGCTATTTATATCTCAACCCCAAACCACTACTCTTACCTCTGGAGGTGCGAAAGTGCCAAATCCCAGAACAGGAATGAAGTGGCCATCATTAAGCTTCACTTTCTTCTGGTATTTGGGATCCATTGTCATTTCTCTGACTAAGCGGACTCTGATTTTTCCCTTCTGCCTTCACAATTGATAAACACCAGGATGGTCACGCCCCAGCTGCACTCTCCAATGTTAGCAGATACATTGTAGGAGGGGCAACGTGAAACCAATCCCAGGGCATAAGAAGAGGATTGAAGCCAATTAACTTGCTTGCTTCTTTATCAATGCAATCTTAAATTATATAATGATGAGATTGAACAATTATTGACCATATGTTAGACTAGAAACTTCCACACAATATTTTTTCCATTTTTCCAATATTAAGCTTAATATTTATCAAACATCAATTGAAAAAATTTAACTATTTTACCATACATACATACACACATTCACAGAACCACACAATTTAAGGGAGTGATTAATAAACATTTTATAAAATCTTATTTCTTAATGAAGAAAACCAAAGCAAAATAAATTTGACTTTTTACTTTTCCCACCAGCATAATTATGTTGCTATCCAGACTCAACAGTGGTGAGATCCTGAAAAGAATATCAAAACCACACATTCTGACAAAGTGTTTATTGGAGATTAATTATTAACAGTTTTTGGATACCATGGCAGTCTCCAAACAGACCCTTACAGGAGTTAATCCTTGGGCTTAGTTACATAACTTTTAGAAAGATATCATAATGGAAATGATAACGAGTTCATGTACTTTACTATCTTGCTCAAAAGTTAGTCATAAATGAAGACCTGTACACAAGTTAAATTGTAACGAATAAGGGAAGATTTAGGGAGATCAAGATGCACTGATACAATGGGATGTTGTAAAGTCAAATAAAATTTAACACGTGGAGTGATGTCAGCAAAATGGTGAGCTAAGAAGTGTTGAATTCTCCCTTATAAATGTGAGAAAACAATCAGAAACCAGATGAAAAACCTAACAGGAGCTCTGAAATTAGTCAAACAGTCAAAATCTCCAGGAACACATTGAACACACAATCAGGAAAATTCCAGAACTAAGAGGAAGGACATTTTATTGTGTTTTTCCTCACACTTACCTCTCCCCTGACTTGAACAGTGAAGTCTTGATCTATAATGGGTGTCAACTCTGTTCCCAGCTGCCTTCAGCAAACAAGACTGATCACAAAAACCTTAATGCAATGTTCCAACCTGTTTGGGGCTGCCCGAAGACTGTGTCTGTTTCACCTAAGCCTAGGCTTAAACTGAAGAGCAGCCAAAATAGCTCATTACTGTTGCAGGGGAGACTATATATATGGTGCCAGGGACAAGGATGTAAGGGTGGAGACATAGACTAGAGCATATAAAACCCTGAGTAGAACTGGGGTGTGGATTTTGGGGACAGAGGACATTTTTAAACAGCAATACATTCAGGGGAATCAAAGAGGCACACCTCCTCCAGGCAAGATGCTGACTCACTCAGAAATGAACCGAGTGCCCTTAGCTTGACTATTGGGCTAATCCCAGGACTAAAGCATGCCAAGTTAACTAGTGAAGGCCAGTCAGGACATGGCACACATCTTCAAACAGCGGGTATTTTGCACATGTTTGAGGTGCCCAATTGTGAACACACTTGCTCTCCACACACATAGACCTCAATATGCAGCAAAGATTCACACATACAAGACACGAATGTGGAACCCTTAGATGAAAACTAGAAGGGAAGTTCATGACACTAGATTTGGATATGTCACCAAAGCACAGGCAACAGAAGCAAAAATAGGTAAATCAGTATTCATCAAAACTCAAAATGTTTTTGCATCGAAGGAAACTTAATACAAAGGTTGTGAAAAGTCAATCCACAGAAAGGGAAAAAAACTGCAAATCACATTTTTTATAAAGCTTAATGGAGTGGAACTTCTTGGAAAAACCCTAAAACTTTATCTCAAATCGCTTGGCTCAACTGCCAATTCTCTTGGTGACCTTTACTCTTTAATACTTTCAGTTCAGTTCAGTTCAGTTCAGTCAGTCAGTCATGTCTGATTCTTTGTGACCCCATGGACTGCAGCACACCAGTCTTCCCTGTCCATCATCAACTCCTGGAGTTTACTCAATCTCATGTCCATAGAGTTGGTGATGCCATCTAACCATCTCATACTCTGTCATCCCCTTCTCCTCCTGCCTTCAATCTTTCCCAGCATCAGGGAGTTTATCAGGTGGCCAAAGCATTGGAGTTTCAGCTTCAGCATCAGTCCTTCCAATGAATATTCAGGACTGATTTCCTTTAGGATGGACTGGTTGGATCTCCTTGCTGTCTATTTCCATAATTAACCTTCTGAATTTCCCTACCTGTTGAAGAAAAATGTAAAGTTTTTATATTTCTTCACTCTTTCTGAGTTTGTGATGACTACCACCATTTCTCTTCCCTACTGAATTCAAAGCATTTTCTAAGAGCATTTGGATTTACACCTTACTGAACTAGTCCTAGTGTCTCCCAGCCAGCAGACACGGACATGGTAGAAACTGTGACAGTCTTTATGTGAACAGCTGACACCCAAGAATGGAAACACATTGTTCCACAAACATCACACCAAGCACTCTGGTGTATTCTCTCCACACCCTCCAGTAGGCATTTCTGTTTCTCTTTGACTCCAGTTTTCTACACAGTGCCCCCCAAACCATAGTAACTGTGGGGACAGGATGATGGTAAGCTCCAGGTGATGGTGGCCCAGGTGCTTTGGTCACGTTCCCTGGTTCCTGCTTCTGTTCCCTCCCCTCCATGTCAGAACCACCACCTGTTCTTCTGCATTTTTATATTCTTGCACTTACTGGATCTCAGAGTTTGAGGAAACTTGAAAGCCAGTCACAATCAGAGGATAAGTGTGATCAGATCACAATAGGAATAAAATACTACACCATTAAGCATCTTTATTATAGAAGGAGCTGATAATAATATAAAAGAAATCTCAGATTCTCAAGGAAGTGTTCAAGGAGCTCTTCTTCAGTTCAGTTCAGTTCAGTTGCTCAGTTGTGTCTGACTCTTTGCAACCCCATTGACTTCAGCCCGCCAGGCTTCCCTGTCCATCACCAACTCCCGGAGCTTACTCAAACTCATGTCCATAGAGTCAGTGATCCCATCCAGCCATCTTATCCTCTGTCATCCCCTTCTCCTAGTGCCTTCACAGAATAAGTGTGATCAGATCACAACAGGAATAAAGTGTTACATTAATAAACATCTTTATTATAGAAGGGGTTGATAATAGTGTACAAGAAATGCTCATATTTGCAAGCAAGCATTCAAGGATCTCTTTTTAGGTAATGTGCATTTCAACATCTGTGGGTGTCCATCCACTATGTCTTCAATGAGAACAATTTCTTCATATCCTGGAGCAAGCACACCTATTGTTCTTGTTCTGATAACTAGAAAATTCTTCTTAATATAGTGTTCATGATTTCCACTCACAAATTCAGATGAATAAGAAGAAAATACAGTTATTCATTCTCCTTGAATTGAACTTTGTACAAAATTGTAGCTGAAGAACATTCTCTATTCTAGATACAGAGCCAAGACTTGGGAGTACCCCCATCTTCAGGGACTAGCTTCACAAAGACACCCATTGTCCCAAGTCCTTCGTGCATTCAGGTCTAGCTGCCTGCATGGCAGTCAGCCCAGCTACAGAGGAAAAGAGAGGGTTACTGCTTTGAGGTCTCCATGTCTAATTTTTATACAAAACAGAAACAAGAAAAAAGTCTTAATACAATCACCTAACAGTGTGTGGCTAGAGGACAACTTCGGACCATGCTGGGAGAAAAGATCCCACATCAGGTCACAGAAAGTCTCTCTCAGACAGTATCTGGAAGGTTTCATGTCTGAATTTTGGCTTTCACAGTAGAAACATATCAAGGACTACTCCTCAAATATATAGAAATTCAGGGTCATTCATCTTATTATTTGGTCACAAACTTTTTAAATTGCTTTCAGTCAAGTCTGTGTTCCTCATCTCTAATGCATCTTTAGTTTCCTTTTTGGGGGAGAACCCTGACCTGGTGGATACAACACACTTAAGGTACACAACATGTCTAGTGGATCCAAAGGGGACACCTCTTTACTCACCACCCAGGTAACGCTAGATTCTCTGTCACATGTACACAGACATGGCTTTGGCAAACTGATGCAAAACTGCTCATGCAATTCTTGTTCAGTTCCAGGGTCAAAGGCACAAAGCCTGCCCCTATTAAGTAAAATTCACTCATCCATTCCCTATAGCCCAGAACTATGCAGCATTTTCTTTTTGTGTGTATTAATTTTTTTTTTTTAGTTGGAGGAAAATTGCTTTACAATGTTGTGTAGATTGCTGCCATACAACAATGCGATTCAGCAATAATTATATTTTCTTAATTGATAAGATTTGAACTTATATCAACCTGTGCTTCATTTCTATGTTTACTTAGAGATTAGAACAGTCAGAATGCAGTATGACTGGAGCAAAGGTTAGAACACAAGAATGGTTAGACAATAGTGCATTTCATTGGGGATATTAGATTCTTTATGAAGAAAGAAGCAGGTAATGACTCATACTACACCTCCTTAGGTGTTATTAGACGTCTCCAAAGAAAAAACCATAAATGACTCAAACTCTTAAAGGTCTTCCCAATGGGAGGAAGGGATATTTAGGGGTTAGGGATGGACATGTACACACTGCAATGTTTAAAAGGGATAACTGACAAGGACCTACTGTATAGCACAGGGAACTCTTCTCTATATTATGTGGCAGCCTGGATAAGAGAAGTTTTGGGGGGAAATGGATACAAGAATATACATGGCTGAGTCCCTTTGCTGTCTGCCTGAAATCATCACAACATTGTCAATTGGCTATACTCCAATATAAAATAAAAAGGTAAAATAAACAAATAAATAAATAAAAGGATCTTCCTAAATATCCATCTACAGAATAGCTGCATTCAACTTACTTCTGAAATTTTTATAAAAATGCAAATTCCTGGGCCCACCTGGGAATATAGGAGAAAACAAAGAGGAAGTTGGTCTGGCTCACTGTCAGTAAAAATCCAGTTTGTGGATTTGGCTGCAGGGTGGACTTGAACTGAAGAAGACAGAAATGGGAGGAAACCATATTCCCCACCACTGAGGACCCGTCCAGCAAGGAACTGATTCCCCTTTTCCTTTCATTTATGTCCATTGGTACACTCTGGTTGACTCTGCTCTTAAAAGATATCCCTATCCTAATAACTTCTGATCACCTTTACTGCTCGCTTATTCCATGGTCTAGGCCAATATCATCTCTCACCTGAATTTTTGTAGAGCCCTAAAAGAGGATTATTTTCCTCCTTTTTTACCCCACAATGTAACACCTATAGTCACTCACTCAGTCGCATCCGACCCTTTCCCACCCTATGGACTGTAGCCTGCCAGGCTCCTCAGTCCATGGATATTCCAGGCAAGAATACTAGAGTGGATTGCCATTTCCTCCTCCAGGGAATATTCCTGACTCGGGGATTGAACCCACGTCTCCTGTGTGTCCTGCTTTGGCAAGCAGATTCTCTACTACTCTGCCACCTGGGAGGCCTACAGAAATTATTCCGTATCCCCAGTATAACATAAAATGTAGAAATGATACTTTGGAATAGCACTAACCTTGGAGAACCTATGGAAAGGTGCATGTAAGAATTATAAATGCATGCAAGAATGTATTATGTGCCAGAATAGTATGGAATGAAATGCAAATGCTTTTATTCCCTCAGGGAAGTCATTACGACTAAAGACAATAGTCAGGTTATTGTGACTTGGTGCCAAATTTTATGGCTGTTTGGAAAAAAAGCAGAACCTCTTTTTTTAAAAAAAAGACCAGTTGAGATACTCTGAGCAGGGTCCAGATAGAGTGGATATGCCTTAGATTCATAAAAAAGGAAAAGGAAATATATATACAGATACACAGATACACACACACACACACACACACACACACACACACACACATACTGACCCTCCACTTAGGTTCCCTAGCTCATCATAGAATCAGGAAATCATAGAACGTAAGAACTGGAAGAGATGATTCGGCATCTTAGTTATCAATCCCATCTATAGTAGTTCCACTAAGGGTTATCGAATATTTGCATGACAGAGCTAATGAGATACTCTCTTTCATTGCTATAGAACTTACTCCGATCATCTGGGAGGCCTTGTAGTATGATGAAAAAAAAAAAAAAAAACAGATTTTGGAAGCACAGTCAGTTCATTTCAGTGGCTCAGTCATATCCAACTCTTTGCAACCCCATGGACTGCAGCATGCAGCACTGTAATAGCTGGAGTGATTGTTTTTTTAAATTCTGCTCATGTAACTACCCTGCTTGAAACCTGAAATATCATTGTCTGTTTCTCTAAGCCTGAAGATATTTCAAAAGCCTACAGGACACAGACCCCCTAGGCCCTCTGACTTTCTGACCTTATCTTCAGCTCCTTTTTCCCTCCCTCACTAAACTCCACCCACATCAGCCAACTTGCTGGCCCTTAAATGTGACAGAAGCCCTCTTTCTGGACTTAGGTTTTCTGTTCTGTGCCCCACGGGTCCACTGTTTGCCTTCACTTTTGCTCAAGTGCATCCATCTCAGTGACATATCTTCTAACTATCTTGTAAGAGCACCCAACCCTCCCACCTCCGAGAATGACCCATTCCCTTCCCTGCTTTCTTTCTCTCCATATCACTGTTAGAAGTCATGAAGAATATAAAATTTTAACCTGACTTGCAGGCCTTCAAATCACCTTGCCCCGGTTTCACGGATGCTGATAAAAGACAGAATGTTTATCACCCACAACAAATGCCATAGCCGATGTAAGAATATTGTTTTTCAGCTTTTCTGAGACATAGTTGACATGTCTCAGTGTGTAGTCTTAAGGTTACCATGTGATCTGGTGTACATACATATTGTGAAAATGTTCACCACAGCAAGGCTCATCCTTGACTCTTTATTTCTAAAGGTTGAAGTGGTGGGACCAGGTGACACGTAAACAGGCCATGGATTGGATTATAGGAGGAAAAGTTTAAGTCTAGGGGCCCTGGACCAACTACACTAACCACTCAGCATGCCTGTCCTTTCTCTGGATGGAGATGTTTTCTTCATATTACTGGACAGTAAGCACACCCCCCATCTCTCTGGAGCGTGCCATTGTTTCTATGTTGCAAGGCTGCTGGTAGGAAGGTTAGTCTGCCTCTGCATCTCAGGTGTCAGAAATGCAAGGTTCTGTGGACAGTCATCTCCCAAAGGGCATTGATCCATTTCTAACAGCTAAAGACTTGTGATTTCATTCACCATCCTCACCCTCCACTAGACTGTCACCTCAAGACACTTCTTACTTTCATTTCATTCTTGTCTGCTTTATGTATTGACAAAACACTATCATATTAAAAGTGTTTGATAAAGTTTTGTTGAGTAAAGCAATGAATGAATGAAGAACTCATCAAAACGCTGACCTTGAGAGAACAAGATGGTAGAGGAGTAGGTGGACATGGGGTACATCTCTCTCCACAGGTACATCAGGAATACACCTTCAGACACAGACGTGCATGCAGAACACCAGCTGAGAGTGGACAGGAGGACCTGACCAGTGGAAAAGAATATATGCTGCTGCTAAGTCGCTTCAGTCATATCTGACTCTGTGCGACTCCATAGACGGCAGCCCACCAGGCTCGCCCGTCCCTGGGATTCTCCAAGGCAAGAACACTGGAGTGGGTTGCCATTGCCTTCTCCAGTGCATGCAAGTGAAAAGTGAAAGTGAAGTCACTCAGTCGTGTCCAACTCTTAGCGATCCCATGGACCGCAGCCCACCAGGCTTCTCTGTCCATGGGATTTTCCAGGCAAGAGTACTGGAGTGGGGTGCCATTGCTGTCTTCAAAAGAATATATAGAAACATGCAAAACTCAGTAGGACAAAGGAACTAGGGGGAAAAACAGGAGTGTTAGTAGGACTGGACCTGCCCTTGGTGGGTGGGGGAACTGAAGCAGGAGTCTGATCCCCACAGCAGGGCAATTGTCTCAGAGGAGAAACATTTAAGGCTGAGAGTGAAACAGCTGATCTGTGGCAGCCTAAATGCAATGAGAATCAGGCAGTCCTTGCCACAGCCATATATATGCAGGGCAGGAACATGGGTCTCCTGGAAGGGACAGTGGCTGGGAGCTGGACTTTAGGGATTGTGGAGCAATCCCAGTGAGAGGGCTGCTGTTGACTGTGGACAGACAGATCGAGGGGATGTGAGGGAGGAGACTGTGGTGGGAAATGCCTGTGGAGGAAAACCTGGCAGCCGTGGAAGCAAGGTGGTACTGCTGAGTCATGCATAAGGGGTGGAGCCATCACCATAGCCTCTCTCTCCCTACACACCAGCATTGGCAGATGAACAGCAGAGAGGCTGGCCCATCAAACCCCTGGGACACTGAACTACAGAGTAGGACCCAGGATGCCCCTTTAAGTGCCTGATGTGCCAAACAACAAAGAAGGACCCCAGGCAAGGGAGCCCTCTAAGTGTCTGAACAGACAGAGCTATGGACAAAGACTGGCCAAAGAGGTCTTCTGATCACCAGCTATATGAGACTCAAAAAAAAGACTCTGATAGGGCCATAACTCCTGCCATGGAAGCAGTCTGTGTCCCTGCACACTTGGCGCCACCGGGGTCCCCGCAAGCCAAGCAGCTGCACCACCTTCACACTCAACCCTCACGTGGTAGAGCTGCCACAGGCAAAAAAAAAAAAAAAAAGTCTTGTGTTTATGCACATAGGATTGCTTCAGTCCTGTCTGACTCTTTGTGACCCCACGGACTGTGACCTGCTAGGCTTCTCTGTCAGAGAGGGGGTTCTCCAGGCAAGAATAATGGAACGTATTGGCCAATACTAGTTGTCATACCCTTCTAGAGCACTTTATTTTCTGCTACCCTAGCCACCAACTCCCCTGAGTACCTGGTGCTGCCAGAACCCATGCGGCCCAAGCAGCTGCACCACCTCCACACCTGGCCCTCACAGGGACAAATCCAAGCCCTCCAGAGCAGCCTCAGGAGCTAAACCCCAGTGGAAGACCCATATGTAGAGGGGGGAAATAAAACCACAATTGAAACCCAGGGGCAGTGTGACTAAGGAAGAAGACTCAAAACCTTCCCACAAGCTGTTCAAGCTGCAGATTAAATCCACAAGATCAACTAAGCAGACTCTGTGTCTATGTAATACATAAAAGGCCATTGAGAGCTCCCACAACAGAAAACACACTAGCTCTGATAGCTAGTGGACATTGGAGGCAAGAACACACAGGAGTAGGACCAGATTAAAATCTGAGCAGCCCCCACAGCAGGTCCAGAGATCAGTATAGTGTTGGAGGTCATCTTAGGGAGGTGAGGTGGACTGTGATTTCCAGCAAGGGAAGGATTCTGACAACAGTGACTCAAGAAAAGCATTTATTATTCTTATTTTTTTACTTGTTCTGTAGATTCTTTCGGATTTTCTTCTTTTTTTTTTTTTCCTTTTTT
Organism: Bos indicus; assembly: GCF_029378745.1. Taxonomy (NCBI): domain Eukaryota; kingdom Metazoa; phylum Chordata; class Mammalia; order Artiodactyla; family Bovidae; genus Bos; species Bos indicus. The sequence goes on along the minus strand of NC_091772.1, from coordinate 43,709,512 downwards.
TGCCCCCTCTGTTGTATTTGTCAATTTTATTGGCACTAAGAAATTTAATTAAACTTTTGAGCTTTTTTTTCCTTTTTCCTCAGTCACATTTTTTAATTGTTGTCATAAACCTCTGCCTCTACATTGGGCTTTTGCAGTTCTGTGGAGTTTTCCTCTTTTATTTTCTTTTCTCTTTTTTAAATTTTAATGTTTAATTTTTTTTTACAACAATTCATTTATTTTTTATTTTTTAACTTTACAATATTGTATTGGTTTTGCCAAGGTTAATTTTTTTAACCTACTACTATTTTTTCTACATTTATTCCTTTGTTTGCTTTTCCTACTGTTCTTTTCCCCTTGCAGTTAATCTTTAATGTATAAAAATCTTCTTTATCTACCTCTATTTAACTTTGCATGTCTATTGTTTCTTCCTTTTCTTTCTCTCCTTTCCTCTCAACATATTAGTTTTATTTTCATTGCTTTATTCCCCTACTGGCACCTTGCTTTAGTTTTGTTTTCCAGTTTGTGCTTTAATTAGTTTTGTTCTGATAGATATAATTTTGTGTTTCCTTTGTTCACCAGGTCAATCTATTGTACTTAATTTTTGTTGTACTGCTTTGATTTTGCTTATGAGTGTCTATGTATATGTGTATATTCAATCACATCTTCTATTGTTGTTATAAACCTCTGCCTCTGCATTAGGCTTTTTCAGTTCTGTGGAGTTTTCCTTTTTTTCCCCTTTTTTCTTTCTTCTTCCATTTTTTTTCTCTTTTCTCTTTTTTATTATTTTACTTTAAAATTTTTTAAACCTATTATATTTTTTCTAAATTTATTCCTTTGTTTGCCTTTCCTACTGTTCTTTTCCCCTTACAGGTAATCTTTAATGTATATAAATCTTCTTCATCTATATCTATTTAACTTTGCATATTCTTTCTTTTCTTTCTTTCTTTTCTTCTCAACATATCTGATAGTTGTTATCATTGCCTTATTTCCCACTTGGCACCCTGCTTTAGTTTTGTTTTCCAGTTTGTGCTTAAGTTAGCTTTGTTCTTAACGGGTAAATACAATTTTTGGTTTCCTTTGTTAGCCAGATCAATGTACTGTACTTTATTTTTGCTGGACTGATTTCACTTTGCTCATGGGTGTATATGTATATATTCCATTATTTTAATTGTTATTTGCATGATTTTGTAACTGCCATTTATCTGGGGTTCATCTTTGGTTTCTTGCTTTTGGATATTTGTTTTACTCTTCCATAATGCCATAACAAACCACCTGTGGAATCTTCGTTCTGACCAGAGCTCAAATCTGAGCCTTGCAGTGGGAGCACTGACTCCAAGCCCTAGACTACCAGAGAACTAACCCTAGGGAGTATCAAACAGTGAGAACTCACAAAAAGGAAACCACTTGAATACAAGACCTGGCATCACCCAACCAGCAGTAGCACCCTGGGCAGGACACCTCATCTAAACAACAAACAAAGCAAAAACAAACCCAGTCATCAGCAGACAGGAGTACCACTTCACTCAGCCTTGCCCATCAGAGGAAAACCAAACAAACAAACAAAAATTCAGCACAAATCTCACCCTATACGAAGCTCACACAAATCACTGGACCAACATCAGGAGGGAAGAAACCAAAAGGAAGAATGAATTCAACCTTCTTCAAAGAAAGAATTCAACTTTCCTTGAAGCCTGGGAAAAGGAGACTTCAAACATATACCTTAAAAAAAAAATGAAAAGTCAGAGAACCAAAAAAAAAAGAAAGAAAAGGCAGAGAACAGCTGCACAAATGAGGGAACAAACTAGAAACATAGAAGTCCAAAATAAATCAAGAGGAAATAGGGAGCCCCATTCTTTCGACCTCTGCCGCAGCGGCCGCTGCCACCTCCCTGGAAGAGAGGAAGTGGGAGAGGAGCCCACGTCTCCTGTCACCCAAGTCCTTCAGCTGCGCTGCCCTGAAGAGTGCAAGATGTTCGCCTGCGCCAAGCTTGCCTGCACCCCAGCTCTGATCAGAGCTGGATCCAGAGTTGCATACAGACCAATTTCTGCGTCAGTGTTATCTCGACCAGAGACTAGGACTGGAGAGGGCTCTACGGTATTTAATGGCACCCAGAATGGTGTGTCTCAGTTAATCCAAAGGGAGTTTCAGACCACTGCGGTCAACAGAGACATTGATACTGCAGCCAAATTTATCGGTGCGGGTGCTGCCACAGTAGGAGTGGCTGGTTCTGGTGCTGGTATTGGAACAGTCTTTGGCAGTCTCATCATTGGTTATGCCAGAAACCCCTCACTGAAGCAGCAGCTGTTCTCATATGCTATCCTGGGATTTGCCTTGTCTGAAGCTATGGGTCTCTTTTGTTTGATGGTTGCTTTCTTGATTTTGTTTGCCATGTAACAAATTACTGCTTAAAATGTTGGCATTCATATTAATTACGGATATAATTCTGTGTATCTTACTGTGACTCCGAAAACTATAGTGTTGGTGTCATGGAAATGTATGTTATTTCCAAAGTCATTTCATTAAAGATGAAAACTTTAAAAAAAAAAAAAAAAAAAGAGGAAATAGGAAAATTACCTGAAAAAGAATTCAGAATAATGATAGTAAAGATGATCAAAAACCTTGAAAACAAAATGGAGAAAATGCAAGAATCAATTAACAAAGACGTAGAAGAACTAAAGAATATAAAAGAAGAAAAAAGATCTACAAAATCAACCTCAAGCAATTAGAAAATGCCAATAGGAACATATATATCAATAATTACTTAAAATGTAAATGGATTAAATGCTCCAAACGAAAGATACAGATTGGCTGAAAGGATACAAAAATAAGACCCATATATATTCTGTCTACAAGAAATCCAGTTCAGACCTCAAGACACATATAGACTGAAAGTGAGAGGATGGAAAAATATATTCCATGCAAATGGGAAGCAAAAGAAAGCTGGAGTAGCAATCCTCATATCAGACAAAATAGACCTTAAAATAAAGATTACAAGAGATAAGGAAGGACTCTACATAATGAGTAAGGAATCAATCCAAGAGAAAGACATAACAATTGTAAGTATATATACACCCAACATGGAGCACTTCAATACATAAACAAACACTAACAGACATAAAAGGAGATATTAACATAACACAATAATAGTAGGAGACTTTAACACCCCACCCACACCAATGGACAGATCCTCAAGACGGAAAATTAACAAGGAAACACAAGCCTTAAATGATACATTGGATGAGATAGATCTCACTGATATCTTCAGGACATTCCATCCAAATGCATCTTCTTTTCAAGAATAGAATACACCTTCTTTTCAAGTGCACATGGAACATTCTCCAGGATATACCACATCTTGGGTCACAAATCACATCTCAGTAAACTTAAGAAAATTGAAATTGTATCAAGCATCTCTTCCAACCACAATGCTATGAGACTAGATATCAATTACAAAAAAAAAAAAAAAACTGCAAGAAACACAAACACATGGAGATTAAACAACACATCTCTAAATAACCAACAGGTTACTGAAGAAATCAAAAGGGAAATCAAAAGTTTTCTAGAAACAAATGACAATGAAAACACGACAACTCAATACCTGTGGGATGCAACAAAAGCAGTTCTAAGAGGGAAGTTTATAGCAATACAATCCTACCTCAAGAAACAACAAAAACATCGAATAGACAACCTAACTTAATACCTAAAGCAATTGGAAAAAGAAGAAGAAAAAGCCCAAAATTAGTAGAAGGAAAAAAATCATAAAGATCTGAGCAGAAATAAATGAAAAAGAGATGAAAGAAACAATAGTAAAGATTAATAAAACTAAAAGCTGGTTTTTTGAGAAGATAAAGAAAATTGACAAGCCCTTAGCCAGACTCATCAAGGGGAAAGGAGAGAAGAACCAAATCAACAAAATTAGAAGGAGAGGTTAGAACAGACAATGCAGAAATACAAAGGATTATAAGAGACTATTATAAACAACTATAAGGCAATAAAATAGATAACCTAGAAGAAATGGACAGATTCTTAGAAAAATTCAATCTTCCAAGACTGAACCAGGAAGAAATAGAAATTATAAACAACCCAAATACAAGCACTGAAATTGAAGCTGTGATCAAAAGTCTCCTGTAAAACAAAAGCCCAGGATCTGATGGCTTCACAGGAGAATTCTACCAAACATTTAGAGAAGAGCTAATTCCTATCCTTCTAAAATTCTTTCAAAAAATTACAGAGAAAGGAACAACAGAGATTTACTATATAGCACAGGGAGTTGTATTCAATATCCTGTTATAACCTATAATGGAATATAATCTGAAAGAATAACTGAATAACTTTGCTGTATTCCTGAAACTAACAGAAGATTGTAAAGCAACTATAATTCAATAAAAATGGGTATGTAAACAACTACAAAAAAAAAAAAAAAAGGAACACTTCCAAACTCATTCTACAAGGCCACCACCACCCTAATACCCAAACCAGACAAAGACAACACAGAAAAAGAAAACTATAAGCCAATATCCCTGATGAACATAGATGCAAAAATCCTCAACAAAATTTTAGCAAACAGAATTCAGCAACACATCAAACAGCTCATACACCGTGATCAAGTTGGGTTTATTCCAGGGATGGAAGGATTCTTCAATATATGGAAATCAATGTGAAACAGCACATTAGCAAGTTGAAAGATAAAAACCATATGATAATCTCAATAGATGCAGAAAAAACCTTTGGCAAAATTCAGCACCTATTTATGATTAAAACTCTTCAAAAAATGGGCACAGAAGGAACCTACCTCAACATAGTAAAGGCCATAAATGATAAGCCTACAGCAAACATTATTCTCAGTGGTGAAAAACTGAAAGAATTCCCCCTAAGATCCCCTGATTCTAAGATCCCCAAGACAAGGGTGTCCACTTCCTCAACTATTATTCAGCATACTTCTGGAAGTCCTGCCTACAACAATCAGAGAAGAAAAAGATATAAAAGGAATCCAGATCAGAAAAGAAGTACAGCTCTCACTGTTTGCAGATGACATGATACTGTACATAGAAAACCCTAAAGATGGTATCAGAAAATTACTAGAGCTAGGGTTATGGTTTTCCCAGTAGTCATGTATGGATGTGAGAGTTGGAGTATAAAGAAAGCTGAGTGCTGAAGAATTGATGCTTTTGAACTGTGGTGTTGGAGAAGACTCTTGAGAGTCCCTTGGACTGAAAGGAGATGCAACCAGTCAATCCTAAAAAAGATCAGTCCTGGGTGTTCATTGGAAGGACTGATGTTGAGGCTGAAGCTCCAATACTTTGGCCACCTGATACAAAGAGCTGATGCATTTGAAAAGACTCCGATGCTGGGAAACATTGAATGCAGAAGGAGAAGGGGACTAAGGGACTAAGGGTGGAGACATAGACTAGAACTTGTAAAACCCTGAGTAAAACAGGGGTGTAGATTTAGTGGACACCAGGCATTCAAAAATAGCCACATGTTCTGGAGAATCAAATAGGTACACGTATGCCAGGTGAGATGCTGACTCAGAAATGAACTGAGTTGCCCTTAGCCGAACTGTTGGACTGACCCCAGGACTAGGAATATGCCAAGTTAACCAGTGAAGGCCAGTCAGTGACATGGCAAAATCTGCAAAGAGTGGGTATTTGCTGTTGTTTTAAGTACGGAATTATGAACAAGCACACATACCAACAAATGCATCAAAGGCCTTCACATACAGATACAAATATGGAACTCTCAGAAGAAAAACTAGAGGGAAAGCTCCATGACTTTAGATTTGGATATGTCACCAAAGTACAGGCGTGCATGTGTGGTAATTTTCATATTTCAGTCATGTCAGAGTCTGTGCGACCCATGGCTCCTCTGTCCATGGGATTCTCCAGCCAAGAATACTGGAGTAGATTGCCATGCCCTTCTCCAGGGGTTCTTCCTGACCCAGGGATCGAATCTGCATCTCTTAATGCTCCTGCATTGGCATGTGGGTTCTTTACCACTAATGCCACCTGTGAAGCCACTAGTGTGACCAAAGCACAAGGAACAGAAGAAAAATAGGGAAATCAGTATTCTTCAAAACTCAAAATACTTTTGCATCAAATAAGCTACCAAGAGAGTGAAAATCAATCCACAGAACAGGAATAAAAACCTTTGCAAATAATATTTCTGATAAAGCTAAATTGACTGGAACTTCTTGGAAACATCCTAAAACTTTATCTGAAATTGCTTGGTTCAATTGCCAAGGTCAATTGGTGACTTTTACTCTTTATTTTGGCTAATATTTCCACAATTAATCTTCTGATTTTCCTTGCCTGTTGATGCAAAATTTACAGTTCTATATTTCCTCACTCCTTCTGAGTTTGTCTTGACTACCACCATTTGTCTTCCTTACTTATTTAAAGCATTTTCTAAGAGAATTTGGATTTAACCATGAACTAGGACTAGTGTTTCCAAACTACCAGAAATGGATATGGTAGAAATTTTTGCATTCTCTATGTGAACAGCTGACACTCAGGAATGGAAACACATTGTTCCACAATCATCACACAAGCACTCTGGTGTATTCTTTCCATACCTCCAGTAGTCACCTCTGACTCTCTTCTGTTCTTCTTTTGATTCCAGTTTTCTATGCAGTGCATCCCAAACCAAAGCAACTGTGTGAACAAGATGATGCTAAGCTCCTGGTGACAGTGGCCCAGGTCATGTCCCTGGTCCTACTTCTATTCCATCCTCTCCACATCTCAGAGCCACCACCTGTTCTTCATCTTTGTATTCTTGCACTCTCTGGATCTCAGAGTTTGGGAGAACTTGAAGACCAGTCACAGTCACAGAATAATTGTGATCATATCACAACAGGAATAAAGTGTTACATCAATAAGCATCTTTATTATAGAAGGAGTTGATAATAATATATGAGAAAAGGTCGATTCTCAAACAAGTGTTCAAGGAGTTCTTCTAATGTAACATGCATTAGATGAGCTGGGTGCTAATCTAATCTCAACTTCAATGAGAACAGTTTTTTCACGTCTTGGCACAAGTACAGCTAGTATTCTTGATCTGATAACTAGAAACATCTTTCATCATAATGTTCATGACTTCCATTCACAAATTTAATAAGCAAGAAGAAATCGGAGTTTTAAATTTTTCTTGGAATTGATTTTGTTTGGGCTGTTTTAAATTGATAATTCTTGGAAAACATAGCTGAAGAACATACTGCATTCTAGGTAAGGAGTCAATACTTGAGGGTGACCCTGATCATTGGGGACTACCTCTGAAACCAGGCACAAGCTTTTGTGTCTTTGTTCTTTGAAGTAAAATGCTGACTCAGGAGTCAATGACTGAGAAATGTGAAGATGCAGAAACAAAGAATAGCTATAGTATAGGGAACTGGTAACAATTTAGAGTATAATTCTGCCACATTGCAGAATCACCAAACTCTCAGTTCCCTGAAATTTATAGACAAAGGTCTGACATACATTCTTAAGTTATTTTTACAGCAAGCAGCCCCCACCAAATGAGAACTGTAGGGTCTAAGAATGTAGACCCTAGACTTGTTGAAAGCAGGAGGCTGATAATGCTTGAAACTTCACCTTGAAGCCAACCAGTCCAAGGACTGTGCATGAGCTGGTATTGCCTGGATCCTTAAACACCATGAAACTCCTCACTAACTGCTCCAGGGAGAGTCACACGATCTTGAGGGCATTAGTCCTCTGTGGCTCCCTTTGCCTGTAAAGCAACTCTTTGCTACTTCACCCAATATTCTGTCTCTGTGTTTCTATTTGACACCAGTGAACAAGGGCAGAGTTTTGGTAACAGCTGCACAGAGACATGCTTCGTCCCAAGTCATGGTTCCATTCAGGTACAGCTGCCTGAAAGGTGGTCAGCCCAACTCCAAAGGAAATACACAGGGCTGCGGCTTCAAAGTCTCAACATCTCAATGTTGATATAACAGAGAAACAAGCAAAAAGTCTTTACATAATTGCCTATATGAGTGTGAGGATGGAGGACAGCTGGAACTGTGCTGGGAGAAAAGACCCCATATCAGAAAAGCTTTTTATTACTCTCCAGACCACAGAGAATCTCACTCAGACAGTATCTAGAAGGTTTCATGTGAATTTTGGCAACCACAGTAAAAGCTTTCAATGACTATCTGCTCAAATGTATAGTATAGAAATTCAGTGTTAACATTGAAGAAGCTGAAGTTGAATGGTTCTATGAAGACCAACAAGACCTTTTAGAACTAACACCCAAAAAAGATTTCCTTTTCATTATAGGGAACTGGAATGCAAAAGCAGGAAGTCAAGAAACACCTGGAGTAACAGGCAAATTTGGCCTTGGAATATGGAATGAAGTAGGGCAAAGACTAATAGAGTTTTGCCAAGAAAATGCACTGGTCATAGCAAACACCCTGTTCCAACAACACAAGAGAAGACTCTACACATGGACATTACCAGATGATCAACACCAAAATCAGATTGATTATGTTCTTTGTAGCCAAAGATGGAGAAGCTCTATACAGTCTACAAAAACAAGACCAGGAGCAGATCATGAACTCCTTATTACCAAATGCAGACTTAAATTGAAGAAAATAGGGAAAACCACTAGACCATTCAGGTATGACCTAAATCAAATCCTTTATGATTATACAGTGGAAGTAAGAAATAGATTTAAGGGCCTAGATCTGATAGATAGAGTGCCTGATGAACTATGGAATGAGGTTCGTGACATACAGGAGACAGGGATCAAGACCATCCCCATGGAAAAGAAATGCAAAAAAGCAAAATGACTGTCTGAGGAGGCCTTACAAATAGCTATGAAAAGAAGAGAAGTGAAAAGCAAAGGAGAAAAGGAAAGATATAAGCATCTGAATGCAGAGTTCCAAAGAATAGCAAGGAGAGATAAGAAAGCCTTCTTCAGCGATCAATGCAAAGAAATAGAGGAAAACAACAGAATGGGAAAGACTAGCGATCTCTTCAAGAAGATGAGAGATACCAAGGGAACATTTCATGCAAAGATGGGCTCAATAAAGGTCAGAAATGGTATGGACCTAACAGAAGCACAAGATATAAAGAAGAGGTGGCAAAAATACACAGAAGAACTGGACAAAAAAGAGCTTCATGACCAAGATAATCACGATGATGTGATCACTGACCTAGAGCCAGACATCCTGGAATGTGAAGTCAAGTGGGCCTTAGAAAGCATCACTATGAACAAAGCTAACGGAGGTGGTGGAATTCCAGTTGAGCTATTTGAAATTCTGAAAGATGATGCTGTGAAAGTGCTGCACTCAATATGCCAGCAAATTTGGAAAACTCAGCAGTGGCCACAGGACTGGAAAAAGTCAGTTTTCCTTCCAATCCCAAAGAAAAGCAATGCCAAAGAATGCTCAAACTACTGCACAAGTGCACTCATCTCACATGCTAGTAAAGTAATGGTCAAAATTCTCCAAGCCAGGCTTCAGCAATATGTGAACCGTGAACTTCCAGATGTTCAAGCTGGTTTTAGAAAAGGCAGAGGAACCAGAGATCAAATTGCCAGCATCTGCTGGATCATGGAAAAATCAAGAGAGTTCCGGAAAAGCATCTATTTCTGCTTTATTGACTACGCCAAAGCTTTTGACTGAGTGTGAGAGAGTCATTTCCTAGGCAGGTTGATAAGGAGTCTAGGGGTCCCCAAGGAGAAAGGGGTCTGGAATTCTCAAGGAGGAAGAAAGGACAAACTTTTTCCTTCTCTACATTCCTAAAGATTATATAACAATAATGTATCCTGCCTAAGGACAGTCTCTGGATTAAACCTTCTGTTATTTTAAAATGTAAATTATGGGAGTAGACCTGGTCTTTACAAGGATGTATCCTGCCTGAGGACAGTGTTATCTTAAAATGGAAATTATGAGAGTAGGTTTGATGAGGTCTTGACAACCTCCAGACATTCTTTGGATTATATAACTTCATTGTTAACACTAGCAAGCGGGTACTCTTTCTGCCCCCTTCTGATGCCTATGTCAGAAGCTTTCTCTATCTCCTTTATACTTTAATAAAACTTTATTACACAACAGCTCTGAGCTATCAAGCCTCGTTTCTGGCTCCAGATTGAATTCTTCTCCTCCGGGGGCCAAGAATCCCAGTGTCTTCGTGTGATTCAACAACAACCTTTCATCTGGATCACAATAAACTGTGGAAAATTCTGAAAGAGATGGGAATACCAGACCACCTGACCTGCCTCTTGAGAAATCTTTATGCAGGTCAGGAAGCAATAGTTAGAATTGGACATGGAACAACAGACTGGTTCTAAATAGGAAAAGGAGTACGTCAAGGCTATATATTGTCACCCTGCTTATTTAACTTATATGCAGAGTACATCATGAGAAACGCTGGACTGGAAGAAGCACAAGCTGGAATCAAGATTGCCAAGAGAAATATCAATAACCTCAGATATGCAGATGACACCACCCTTATGGCAGAAAGTGAAGAGGAACTCAAAAGCCTCTTGCTGAAAGTGAAAGTGGAGAGTGAAAAAGTTGGCTTAAAGCTCAACATTCAGAAAACGAAGATCATGCCATCTGATCCCATCACTTTATGGGAAATAGATGGGGAAACAGTGGAAACAGTGTCAGACTTTATTTTTGGGGGCTCCAAAATCAGTGCAGATGGTGACTGCAGCCATGAAATTAAAAGACGCTTACTCCTTGGAAGGAAAGTTATGACCAACCTAGATAGCATATTCAAAAGCAGAGACATTACTTTGCCAACAAAGGTCTGTCTAGTCAAGGCTATGGTTTTTCCTGTGGTCATGTATGGATGTGAGAGTTGGACTGTGAAGAAAGCTGAGCGCCAAAGAATTGATGCTTTTGAACTGTGGTGTTGGAGAAGACTCTTGAGAGTCACTTGGACTGGAAGGAGGTCCAACCAGTCCATTCTGAAGGAGATCAGCCCTGGGGTTTCTTTGGAAGGAATGATGCTAAAGCTGAAACTCCAGTACTTTGGCCACCTCATGCGAAGAGTTGACTCACTGGAAAAGACTCTGATGCTGGGAGGGATTGGGGGCAGGAGGAGAAGGGGATGACAGAGGATGAGATGGCTGGATGGCATCACTGACTCGATGGACATGAGTCTGGGTGAACTCTGGGAGCTGGTGATGGACAGGGAGGCCTGGCGTGCTGCAGTTCATGGGGTCGCAAAGAGTCAGGCATGACTGAGCGACTGAACTGAACTGAACTATCTTATTATTTAATCACAAACTTTTTTGGGGTTTTATTTTGTTTCAGTTGGAGGATAATTACTTTACAATGTTGTGTTGGTTTCTGCTGTACAACATTGAGAATCAGCCATAATTATACATAGTCCCCCTCCCCCTTGAGCCTCTCTCCCACCCTCTCCCCCACCCACGCCTCTAGGTCCTCACAGAGCACAGAGCTGAGCTCCCTGTGCTATACAGCAGCTTCCCACTATCTATCTGCTTTACACATGTATAATAGATAGTGTATATATGTCAATGCTTCCTCCTCAACTCGTCCCAAACTTTTGAAGTTGTTTTCAATCAAGACTGTCTTCCTCATCTCTAAAACATCTTTAGGTCTCCCTTTTGGGGAAGAACCCTGACCTCTTGGATACACAGCACATCTAAGGTACACAACCCCTCTAGCAGGATCTCAGTGAGACAGCTCATTCCTTCTTCACCAACCAGCAAACACCAGATTTACTGTCACATATACACAGACTCGGCTTTGAGCAAACTAATAGAAAGCTGATTTTGCAACACTTGTTGGGTTCCAAAGTCAAAGACACAAAGCCTGCACCTATTAAGCAAAGCACACTTATTCAACCTCTACAGCCCCAAACTATAGTAACATTTTCTTAATTGATAAGATTTGAACTCATATCAACCCAGGAATATTCAGGGGGTAGAGTAATAGGAGAAAAACCTTGAGTCTAAGGATTCCGGATCAATGTCAGTAGGGTCACTTTCTCAGGAGGGAGATGTTTTCTTTACTGCACAGCAAACATGCCCTCCATGTCTCTGCAAGGAGCCACTGTCTCTGTGTTGCAAGGGTGTTTTTTGTACAGACAAATACTTGTGTGGGAGGGATGGTAGTTGGTGCCTCTGCCTAACAGATGTACAGAAATGGGAGAGATTTTGTAGAAATATCTCCTACTGGCACTTATCCATTTCAATAGTTAACTCCTTGGAAGAAAAGTTATGACCAACCTAGATAGCCCATTGAAAAGCAGAGACATTACTTTGCCAAAAACGGTCCATCTAGTCAAGGCTATGGTTTTTCCAGTGGTCATGTATGGATGTGAGAGTTGGACTGTGAAGAAAGCTGAGTGCCGAAGAATTGATGCTTTTGAACTGTGGTGTTGGAGAAGACTCTTGAGAGTCCCTTGGATTGCAAGGAGATCCAACCAGTCCATTCTAAAGGAGATCAGCCCTGTGTGTTCTTTGGAAGGAATGATGGTAAAGCTGAAACTCCAGTACTTTGGCCACCTCATGCGAAGAGCTGACTCATTGGAAAAGACTCTGATGCTGGGAGGGATTGGGGGCAGGAGGAGAAGGGGACGACAGAGGATGAGATGGCTGGATGGCATCACTGACTCGATGGACGTGAGTCTGGGTGAACTCTGGGAGATGGTGATGGACAGGGAGGCCTGGCGTGCTGCAATTCATGGGGTTGCAAAGAGTCGGACATGACTGAGTGACTGATCTCATCTGATCTGATCTGATCTAACAGTTTTAAAAAATTTAATCGGTAAGATGCACTGCTTTGTAATATGCATGCATGTTCAGTGTCTAAGTTGTGTCCAACTCTCGTGACCATGGACTGTAGGCTCCACCGTCCTTGGGATTCTCCAGGTAAGAACACTGGAGTGGGTTGCCATTTCCTTCTCCAATGCATGAAAGTGAAAAGGGAAAGTGAAGTCGCTCAGTTGTGTCCGACTCTTCGCGACCCCATGGACTGCACCCTACCAGGTGCCTCCATCCATGGGACTTCCCAGGCAAAAATACTGGAGTAGTTTGCCATTCCCTTCTCCAAGAGATGTCCCCAATCCAGGGATTGAACCGGAGTCTCTTTCATTCTTTAGAATTCCTACCACTGAGCCACCTGGGAATCATTGTAAGAAACAAAATATAACACTGGAACTATTTTATTTCATTTGTATTGAGATATAGTTGAATTACAATGTTGTGTTAATTACTGCAGTACAGCAAAATGACTCAGTTATATATATATATATACTTTTTCATATGCTCTTCTATTATGGTTTGTCATAAAATATTGAATATAGTCCCCTGTGCTGTACAGTTGGATTTTGTGTTAATCCAATTTGTATATAATAGTATGCATCTGCTAACCCCAACCTCCCAGTCCAACTCTTTCCCAAGCCCTTCCTCCTTGGAAACCATCAGATAATAATTGATAGCTTACAAAAATACTTACACCAAGTTAAAAAAAAAGTGTAAAACCTGTATATTGAAGATCATTTCAAATTGTAAATAAACATGCGAATACATTTATATAGGAGAGTCATGAAAGTATGAAATTAAATTTATATTTTATGGCAAGAAAAATTTAAACATGAAAAACTTTTCTCTACCTTTGTACTCCTCTTCCTCACTGTAAGTTGTGTGCATGACACATGCGTGGACCAGACCTCCCACATCAGAGGGAAGACCTGCTCGACATTGAAGAGCAACAAACTCCTAGCATCAGTAAGACAGCTCCTTAAAAGATAAATTCCTTCTTAACCTTGTAAGGGGTCACATGACCCACCTTGATGATGCTTAGATCTGGATTATGTACACTGTCAATAATACGTCTTTTCACGCAGAGCCCTCTGTCTCCAAAACTTACATCCCCGTGCCTTGACTTCTAGAGGACATAACAGTTCTCAGGCTTTCTGAGATGCTCTTCCTGGGTTATAGTTCTCAAATCTGACTCGAATACAATTTTCCATTTCTTTCTTTTATTTTTTTCTTTTTCTTTTTTTTCTGTTTCACATATGATATTATACATTTCTCAATGCCATTCTCCCAAATCATCCCACCCTCGCCTTCTCCCACAGAGTCCAAAAGACTGTTCTATACACCTGTGTCTCTTTTGTGGTCTCACATACAGGGTTCTCGATAGATCAACTAATTCATTTTTGACAAAGGAAAAGGCACCAGGAGGTTATCTTTATTTTCTATCCTTTCTCTTTTGCTTTCCAAATTATTTTGTTATCACAAAAAACTAGAATTCATATTTTAAGTCTTCTTTATTTCATAAAAAAATTTTTAATGATAAACAAGCTTCAAAAGTTCATACACTTCTTTTAAACATCTCCACCAAGGACAGAAATGTTCTTCACAACCCTGGAAAAGAAGTTCTGGTAGAATGCATGGTGGACAGCTCACAGTCAATATTCTTCAGAATATGGATACTCAGGGTGATCAACTGCCCTAAAAGAGAAAGAGGGGAAATAATTTATTAAATCTGTCATATTGTTACAGAGATCATTAGTCTGTGGATGCAGTCAGGATGGGCTAAAACTCTAAATCTATAAACACATCCATTTTCTCCCCCAACAAGCACACATCAGGTGTCTGCTCCATGTACACACGGCACCTGCATATCCAATCCCAACCTTCACGTGTAATATTCACCCCATAATGACAGGTAGTTTGACTCAGGTTACAATTTATAAGAGGGCACAGACCTAGGGGTAACTGTGGAGGTCATTTCAGACACAGGTGGAACTTTTGACCCTAAGTGGTGAGAAGGATCACAGTCAAGGAATTCTTTGCTGTTTTTCATAAATCCATTCAACAGAAAAAAAAAATATTGAGCACCCCTCAAATACAGGGTGCTTTCATTAAGGTTTTACTATTAAATTGAAGAAATACCACATACACCTAAACAGTCTTACTTATAAAAGGTGATTACTGCTTTCTTAATTTGTATTACATAACTACACTCATTATTAATTAATATTACTGTTGTTTTCCTTCTTTATAGCCTGATTTTTCTTTCTAAATTTGTTGTTTTCAACTCAATTCATTAAAGAGTGCATCCTGAGCCATTCCATGTGCCAGGAGCTGTGCTATCAACATAAACCTACAAGGATGAGTAAGTCTAGGCATTCACAGAATAATGAAGGAGAGCACAGAATATACATAACGCTTTTGAGGACAGAAAAGTAACTTGCTATCTTTTCTCATTTTTCATCATGTCTTTTTTCAGAATCATAATATACATATACATAAGTATGCAGGCATACTAAGTCGCTCAGTTGTGTCCAAGTCTTCAAGACCCTATGGACTATAGCCCACAGGCTTCTCTGTCCATGGATTCTCTAGGCAAGAATACTGGAGTGAGTTGCCTGCATTCCTCTAGGGGATCTTCCCACACAGGGTTCAAACCTGCATCTCTTATGTCTCCTGCATTGGCAGGTGGCTTCTTTACCACTACCGCCCCCTAGGGAGCCCATATATATGTGCATGTGTACTGTGTGCTAAGTCACTTGAGTTGTGTCTGACTCTTTGCATCTCCATGGGCTGTAGCCCACCAGGTTCCTCTGTCCATGGGATTCTCCAGGCAAATACTGGAGTGGGTTGCCATTTCCTTCTCCAGGGGATCTTTGCAACCCATAGATCCATCCTGCACCTCTTAGGTCTCCTGCATTGGCAGATGACTTTCTCACCATTAGTGCCAACTAGAAAGCCCATATGTAAATGTACATATAAATATATATATCTTCTTTACAAACAAGGAGGCTTCCCAGTGTCGCAGTGGGTAAAGAATCTGCCTGAAATGCAGGAGACACAGGAGACATGGATTCAATCCCCAGGTTGGGACAATCCCCTCAAGATGGTCATGGCAACCCACTCAAGTATTCTTGCCTGGAGAATCTCATGGGCAGAGGAGCGTTGCGGGCTATAGTCCATAGGGTTGCAAAGTCAGACACAACTGAAGTGACTGAACACTACAAACAAGGGGAGTTTTGAGATCTTTCATTTGAAACTAAATCTTCATTTTATCACTAATGTGTGTTCCCTTTTCTCTAAACTCTCTCCAAACATCTCTCTGTGTGATTACTCTTCTGTCTCTTCAGTCCTGACATCCTCCTGCAGTAATTAAGCAGCTGGAATTCCATGGTACTAACTAAGTAAAGTCAAGAAGGTAGGAGCTCCCAGTGGATGGATCCCTGATGGTCAAAGTCTACACTAGGATGAGTCTTGACTCAAGAAACCAGAGAGACCCAGATGATCTTATCAGGTGTGTCCAGCTAAGGACAGAAGTCTCTCTCTGGAAGGTCAGTCCATGATATACTCAAAATTCATTAGGTGACATTTTAAGGGTGAGGAAATGGGAGATGTGTTAGGGAAAAGATCAATAAAGAGATAAATTTGGAATAAATAGATGGTGTCTTGGTAAAGAAAAGTCCATCAGGGAGAAAATCCACCAGACACTTAGGAGAAGAAGTGGAGCCAGGCTCACTGTGACTTCTCACACTGAAGCATGTTGGCCTTCATAGGCCCCTCCTCCAGAAATATCAACAATGCATTTACAATTGTGTTAGGATAAGCAGAAATGTAATTCAGGATGGATTCCTTACTATATAGTCATTATGTATCATTTCCTCCTGATTCTACAAAGAGTTAAAGATGAAAGATTTGCATCAGTCCTTGAAAGAAGGAGCCTGGTAGGCTACAGTTGATGGGGTCCATAGAGTCAGACAAGACTGAGCAACTAACACTATCACTTTCTGAAAGAAGAATGGGCTACAGGCACTGTGCCCTCTGTGTTTTCTGGGTCTCTGGGCCCTGAGAGGAGGAACACCAAGCACAGGGATTAGGCACAACGTAGTGAATTCACCACAATGTCAACACTGGGGATTTTACTGATTGTCTGTCCTGGGTCCCAGTCACATTTCTGTTGATCAGAGACAGAACCCTAGAGGAAACCTCTGATCTGAGGTCTGAAGGAAGCCCCTGGTATACTCCTACACTGGAAACCAGGGCTGTCTCCCTGAAATTAAGCTTTAAGAAAGCTTATTCCTCTGCTGATCTATATGCTAGAGAAAACAGTACATGTGGAACATATACAAGTCACTTACTGTTGAAAATCATAGTATCTTATATTGCTGTTGAGGCCATCAATTGCTTTCATGTCTTCCAGAGTCAGTTCAAAGTCAAACACCTGAAAAGAAGGAAGAATCACATTAATCTTTCCCCCAAGGAGCCAGCCTCCCCCTGGGGACTGGAGGAATTTCCAGCTGGATGGGGACAACTACAGGGGAAAGGGAAGCCATGTCTGTCCTCAGTTAGACAAAGAATGCCCCTCGTGAAGCATATTCTTTAGAAGCCCTCTGACCACAGCCCCACTCATCACCTGTATGTTCTCTTTGATCCGCTTTTTGTTGTAACTCTTGGCCAGAACCACAACCCCACGTTGTATCTGGTAGCGAAGGGCAACCAGAGCTGGGGTTTGCTTGTGGTTTTTGGCAATGGCAGAGAGAACTGGGTCCTCCAAGAGAAAGGGGAGGTTTGGGTTCACCCTGAAAGGAAATTCAGAAATGGCGAGTAGCTAAGACTAAGTGCTCAGTTTATGAAGAGGCTTCCCAAACATATCAGGTATGTCACCTCTAGACCAGGGCTTCTCAAAGTGTGGTTCATGAACCAGCATCATCAGCATCACCTGGGATCTTGTTAGAAACACAAAATTCCATGGCTTAGCTGAAGACAAACTGATACAGAACCTCAAATATGTCACCTCCTATTCTGTGATTACAGATCTCTGTGGGTGATTCAGATGCATTATTGAGTTGAGACCAGGACTGCCGAACTCATGGAGTTTGTTTCTTTATTACTTCTCTGTGGTTATTTTTCTTTTCCAATCAATGCTCAAAAGTAAAGACAATGGTATGAAAGGAGAATATGATGCGAAATATTGGGAAATATTTTGTTTTTCATTCTTTTCTAATTTTCACTTGTCTCAGCTGTTGATAAAAGCAGAGTAGTCTGAAAATGAAGACAATGTATTTCATAATTATTTACATTGTGTAGTTCCTCTACAAATGTTTACAAAAATGATTCAATTTGTACTTATTTTTCAATCATGATAAACCTGGAAATTATGTATTATTATCCTGATTTTAGACATACAGTGAGGGAGGCTTGGTAAGTCTATTATAGTAATGTGCTCATTAGTCCATAAATAAGTAAATTATGACAAAGCTTATGTCTTAGTTATCAACTGGGGGATTATATAGAGATTTTCATGCAGAAACTTGTGTTAAAATGTATATACAAGACACATGCAATGTAAGATATCTAGCTGGGTGATGAAAGACAAAAGAGGATTTCTCCCATCTGTCTTCTCTCCCCTCTACCCTTTGAGAGTTGTCTCCAAAGCACTGAGTATGGAACAATAATATTTTCATCAAAAAAGGAGTTTTAGATAAACTCCTTGTGACCATCAGTACTGCTCATTACCATTGTAATGTCCGCTGGGCTCCCAGAGCACCATAGGCAACCAGGACAATATCGTGTGACTTGCAGAACTCCAGCAGCTTGCTCTGGTTGAGATAAGGGTGACATTCCACCTGTAGAACACCAACAGAAAAGAGTGTCAGATTATATGAAAAGGTAATACACCAGAGAAAGCTTAAAAGTAAGAATTATATATGCTAAAGAAAAACTGTGTCACATCAAATTACAACTGGAAATATCAAGGAAAGAATTTTTTTAAATTATATTTTTGTCCCCTGAAAAGGTAAAAAATAATGACATTACTGAGAATAAGTAATTCTACCGAACAGATCTTGGTTGCTGAACATGACTGAACAGAACAAGACATGTGCCTAATTCCAGATGTGGGACAGGAAAAGAGCTGTCTAAGCTTTGGACACCAAACTATGCCAGAAAGAAAGAAATTGCACAGTCTTATGAAGAAATGTCTGAAGGACAAAAGAACCAGTTTGATGAATTCCCATTGGTGACATTTCAGTAGATTTGAGCATCAAAGGAAACCTCCAGTGAAAGCAAATGTACCAAACAGAAACAATAAAAATCCCTGAGAGAGGAAGAAAGAGCAAAAATGCTTCTCTCCACAAGTAAGTAAGTAAGTGAAGTTGCTCAGTCGTGTACGACTCTTTGCGACCCCGTGGATTGTAGCCTACCAGGCTTCTCCGTCCATGGGATTTTCCAGGCAAGAATACTAAATCTTTTCTCAGAAACTGACAGTTAATGTGAAAGAGTGCAGTGTTTTCCCCTGTCTTATAAGAATAGATGTATTTTACTCTGAATAATGAGGGAATTTTACTTTTACAATAAAATGTCAGGTCAGAAGATTAAAAAGAGCATTTAAAATGGAAAATAATGAAAAACGTTCCAATGAAATAATTAATTCAGTGGAAAGTCATCAATGGATTCTCAACCATTACATGAAAACTTGGGGGAAATCAAACTTCCCCTGATGATGGTTATCATTCAACAGATGACTAGATAATTTCAAGAGGGAAAATACACATTTCCAAATAAAATATCCAGCTACTAATAGCTTTACCAGAAGAACAAAAGTACTGTCACTCACAGTGGGACAACTTGTCACCTTGCACTTCCTACCGGGGTTCATTTAGGGACAAAGCATGCAACTATCATTTTCTTGTCAAAATATTTAACCTTAATGTAGCAAGGAGTTCAGATTTAAGTACTAATTTACATAATCTAGGATTACAGGAACAAGTTAATTAGCATCAAAAAATAACAATGATAAAGACAGTGTATTTGTCCAAACCTTGCCTGGATATCTTGGTAACACAAAGACTGAGTGACCATTTTACATTAAAAGAGCTTAAAATGACTCAAAATTACATGTGAACCACAATCAGACCCAGGTCAGCAAAATATTGTTGCAGCCTGGCAGAGCAGAAACCAGAACCTGCCCCATGGCTCAAGGGTGTGGCAAACTGTGCCCTCATGATTGTGCTAGTAAGCATGATGAATGGACAGACTTGGGGCTGGGCATGCTCTCTGCTCTGCTTCACTGCTGGCCCCTGCGTCCATCCCTGTGGAAACAAAACAAATGTTCCTGATCAACAGCAGAGCCTCAACTTTACTTCCTCTTTATGGAGCGCTGATCAAACTCCCCAGTATAGCTCTTTCCTAGTGATCTCATGACTTCTGCCCATAAAAGTGCGGGCTGAAAGGAGATGTCTTGGCTTCCTGCCATGGAGAGCAGGAGGGCCTACTGATCCCCCACTTGCAAATTAGATGTGTCTGTCTTTTCATTAGGCACTCGCCCCTGGTTCAGGTCTTTCTCACCCTCTGTGCTGGACATGGCAGGTGGCCCCTGAACAGAGACCTGAAGTCAGGAAGGATTCCTCCGAGGGAAGAAACTGAAAGTGAAGACATTGGGCTGTAGGTGAGACACATGGATCGTGACCAGGCCCTCAAACTGTAAGGGTGGGAAGTCCCTTGTTGTCCAAGACATGGTGTCAATGGGGAAGGATTTGAGTAAAGCTGAGAAACATCATCTCCAGCTTTTGAGGCACCTTCCCCAGACTGCAGGGGCACAGGTGAAAGAGGAGCCATTGACACAATTGCCAAGAGAGGTGGTTAAATATAATCTTTGGTTTCCGGAGGAAGGCACTCTAGATATTGAAAATTGGGATCCAGTGGGAGAAAATTTGAAAACAGCACACAGGAGAGGGGATTGCATACCTGTGATGGTATTTGTCACCTGGGGGCTAGTGCAATTGGTCCTATACCCTATACAGACAGAAATAATGTGAGAAGACGGTGTCCTCAAACGTCTTGTTAACCCTTCGACCCCTTTGCCACCCAAGCTCAAGGACAATTTTCCACCACCGCCACCTCCACTGGGTCCAGAAATGTCTCGGGAGGATAAGCCGCTGACCTGGTTTCAGCGGGCATGGCCTCTGCCCTTCCTATGGGTGCTTTAGACATTAGGGACCATCTCCCTTTCCCAATGATTACAGGCCCAACCCCAATAATCCCACTCGTGTTATTGTAACCCATGAAACTTTTGACATCAGGTTTTAAAGGAACTAATTCTAGTGTTAGACTGATTGGGGTCAATTCTCCATATACATACATGGGAGCTGTTGGAAATTTGCTTGCATGGGAGATGCTCTCCTTACAATGTTAAAATGCTAGCCAAAACAGCTTTAAGTGGTCCCCCAAATTTACAGATTTTTGCCTCTTATACTGAATTGTGTCAATAGCTAGCCTGTATTAATTTGGCCAATGGAGATAATCTTACTTTTGAAATGTTCATAGGCACAGGGCAATATACCAGTTTAATAGCGCAATTGACTTATGAAGATATACTGGTGGGAGCATATGTACAGATTGCAAAATGCTGCTGAAGCAGGGGCAGACAGTATGAGAACTCAGCAAGCCTACTGGTTCATTTGTTAAAATATTACAGAGACCCAAAAAAGACTTCACTGAATTTGTAGACTGGATCTCATCTGCTCTCCACCATCAAATTAATAGTCCTACAGTGGAGGACATTTTATTAAAACAATTATCCTATGAAAATGCCAATAAAGATTGCAAGGCTGCCCTTAACACTATTTGTCAAAATGGCAGCCTTGGTGATTTTGTTCGAAGGTGTCAAAATGTTGGTACACAGGCTCACAAACAAGCCAAGCTAGCCCAAGCAATTTGTGCTGCCTTTAAAAACAATTTTAGCTCTTCCCATGTCAAATGCTTTCAATGTGGAAAACCCAGACATATGAAAAAGGCTTGCTGTTCTGGGCCCAAAACAGATGTTACAATACCTCCGTCTACTGGTGAAAATAAAACATCAGGACTGTATCCTAGGTACCAAAAAGGCAATCACTGGGCTAATCAATGCAGATCAAAATTCCATAGGAATGGGTCCCCTTTGCAGCCCGGAAATTGCCATCAGGGCCAGCCCTAGGCCCCACAAACAGTGGGGGCATACACTGTGAGGACCTCCAGCACACCCTTCAGTCTATCTCCAGCCTCTCAGTCTCTACCAGTGGAAGTGCTGGGTTGGACCTCCCACCCTGAGTAACTGTCTCAATTAATGAATTGGATTCCCACCCCCCACCACCACCCAATAGCAATCCCTACTGAGATCCAAGGTCCCATGCCACCAGGGACCATAAGACTCATTCTGGGCAGAAGTGGCCTTACCCTTAAGGGCCTCCAAATTCTTCCTGGCCTTACTGACCCAGACTATTCAGGAGAAATTAAAGTAATGGCTCTCTCCCTTTAATTCCATGTCATTCCTCAAGCTCAACAAATTGCTCAACTCCTTCTCTTGCCTTACCATGCCCCTAACAACTATAATCCTGTCACCAGAGGAGAACAAGGATTTGGGAGCGCAGGTGATCAAGTAGTGTGCTTTATTCAACAAATACTCTCAGATCGGCCCACATGTCAGGCTAAAATCCAAGCAAAAACGTTCTCTGAAATCTTAGATTCTAGGGCTGACATTGCCATCATTACTTCTCCTCAATGGTGAGCTGATTGGCCCCTGACTGAACCCCAGGAAAAGATAATCAGGCTTGGGGAAACCTCAACAATTTGCTCAAAGTGCAGCAATTCTTCCTTGCCTAGGGCCCGACAAACAGCTTGCTCACTTCCAACCTTTTATTGCAGAAATTCCCTGTAATTTATGGGGCAGAGATCTGCTTGCCCATTGGCACCTAGTTCTCTCCAATAAGGAAAAGGCAGATCATACGATGGCAAGAATGGGATACCAACCAGCAAAAGAGCTAGGAAAGATTTACAGGGAGATCCTTCTTCCTTACCTATTCACCCGAAACTGGACAGAAAAGGGCTAATTGAGGGGCCATTAAAGTTTCTCTGCCACCACACGCCACAGCTCTAACATGACTTACCTCTAAACCTGCTTGGGTATATCAGTGGCCTCTAGCAAGGGAGAAACTTATACATTTACAAGCCTTGGTAGAAGAACAGTTTCAAGCAGGACACATAGAGGAGAATGCTAGTCCTTGGAATACTCCAGTTTTCACAGCCCATAAAAAATCAGGCAAATGGAGGCTGCTTCATGAGCTTTGATTAATGCAGTAATGCAACCCATGGGGACCTTGCAGCCTGGACTCCCATCCCCTTCAGCCTTACGTCAGAATTGGCCAATTATAGTTCTGGATCTTAAAGATTGTTTTTATACAATCCCCTTAGCCACACAAGACAAAGGAAAATTTGCATTTTTGGTACCCAATATTAACCAACAAACCCCCATGAAACAGTACCAATGAAAAATGTTGCCTCTGGGGATGATGAGTCTACAAGTCTTCAAGATGGTGAAGTAGAAGGACATGTGCTCATCTTCTGCTGTGAGAACTCCAAAATTACAACTCGCTGCTGAACATTGTCAACAGGAGAATGCTGTATCCCACCAAAAAAAGAACCCCACATCCAAGGGCAAAGGAGAAGCCCCAGCAAGAGAGTAGAAGGGGCAAAATCACGTTTAGAATCAAAACTTGTACCCGCCAGGGACCTCGGAGGGCTCAAAAAAACCTTGTGTGCACCAGGACACAGAGACCACACTGAGACTGAGCCAGAACTGTGTTTGAGTCTCTCAAGCAGAGGTAAGTGTCAGCAGTGGCCTGCCGTACCCTTCAGTCAGTCTCTCCCATTAGGAAGTTTCCATAAGCCTCTTATCCTTATCCATCAGAGGACAGACAGATGGAAACCACAGTAACAGAAAACTAACCAAACTGATCACATTTGACCATAGACTTGTCTAACTCAATGAACTATGAGCCATGCCATGTAGGGCCACCCAAGACGGACGGGTCATGGTGGAGTTCTGACAAACATGATCCACTGGAGAAGGGAATGGCAAAGCACTTCAGTATTCTTGCCTTGAGAACCCCATGTAAAGGCAAAAAGATAGGATACTGAAAGATGAATTCCCCAGGTCGATAGGTGCCCAGTATGCTACTGGAGATCAGTGGAGAAATAACTCCAGAAAAAATGAAAAGACAGAGCCAAAGCAAAAACAATGCCCAGGTGTGGATGTGACTGGTGATGGAGGCAAAGTCCGTTGTTGTAAAGAACAATATTGCATAGGAACCTGGATTGTTAGGTCCATGAATCAAGGCACATTGGAAGTGGTCAAACAGGAGATGGCAATAGTGAACATCAACATTTCAAGAATCATGACTGGACCGGATGGGTGGGCTGGGTGGACTGGAATGGGTGAATTTAACTCAGATAAGCATTAATTATATGTGGGCAAGAATCCCTTAGAAGAAATAGAGTAGCCATCATAGTCACCAAAAGAGTCCAAAATGCAGTACTTAGATGCAATCTCCATAACAACAGAATGATCTCTGTTTGTTTAGAAGTTAAACCATTCAATCTCACAGTAATCCAACTCTATGCCACGACCAGTAATGCTGAAGAAGCTGAAGTTGAATGGTTCTATGAAGACCAACAAGACCTTCTAGAACTAACACCCAAAAAAATATGTCCTTTTCATTATAGGGGACTGGAATGCAAAAGTAGGAAGTCAAGAGACACCTGGAGTAACAGGCAACTTTGGCTTTGGAGTACAAAATGAAGCAGGGCAAAGGCTAACAGAGTTTTGCCAAGAAATCACAATGGTCATAGCAAACACCCTCTTCCAACAATGCAAGAGAAGACTCTACACATGGACATCACCAGATGGTCAACACCAAAATCAGATTGATTATATTCTTTGCAGCCAAAGATGGAGAAGCTCTATACAGTCAGCAAAAACAAGACTGGGAGCTGACTATGACTCAGATCATGAAGTCCTTATTGCCAAATTCAGACATAAATTGAAGAAAGTAGGGAAAAACCACTAGACCATTTAGATATGACCTAAATCAAATCCCTTACGATTATACAGTGGAAGTGAGAAATAGATTGAAGGAATTAGATCTGATAGACAGAGTGCCTGAAGAACTATGGACAGAGGTTCTTGACATTGTACAAGAGGCAGTGATCAAGACCATCCCTAAGACAAAGAAATGCAAAAAGGCAAAATGGTTGTCTGAGGAGGCCTTATGAATAGCTATGAAAAGAAGAATACTGAAAGGCAAAGGAGAAAAGGAAAGACATACTTATTTGTACGCAGAGTTCCAAAGAATAGCAAGGAGAGATAAGAAAACCTTCTTCAGTGATCAATGCAAAGAAATAGAGGAAAACCACAGAATGGGAAAGACTAGAGACCTCTTCAAGAAAATTAGAGACACCAAGGGAACATTTCCTGTAAAGATGGGCTCAATAAAGGACAGAAATGGTATGGACATAATAGAAGAAGATATTAAGAAGAAGTGGCAAGGATGCACAGAAGAATTATACAAAAAAAAATCTTCACAACCCAGATAATCACAATGGTGTGATCACTCACCTAGAGCCAGACATCCTGGAATGGGAAGTCAAATGGGTCTTAGGAAGTATCACTAGGAACAAAGCTAGTGGAAGTGATGGAATTCCAGTTGAGCTATTTCAAATCCTGAAAGATGGTGCTGTGAAAGTGCTGCACTCAATATGCCAGCAAACTGGGAAAACTAAGCATTGACCACAAGATTGGCAACGGTCGGTTTTCATTCCAGTCCCAAAGAAAGGCAATGCCAAAGAATGCTCAAACCACCATATAATTGCACTCATCTCACACACTAAAGTAATGCTCAAAATTCTCCAAGCCAGGCTTTAGCAGTACGTGAACTGTGAACTTCCAGATATTCAAGTTAGATTTAGAAAAGGCAGAGGAAACAGAGATGAAATTGGCAACATCTGCTGGATCATTAAAAAAGTAAGAGAGTTCCAGAAAAACATCTACTTCTGCTTTATTAACTATTCCAAAGTCTTTGACTGGATCACAACAAACTGGAAAATTCTTCAAGAAATGGGAATACGAGACCACCTTACCTGCCTCCTGAGAAATCTGTATGCAGCTCAAGAAGCAACAGTTAGAACCGAATGTGGAACAACAGGAAAGTGAAGCTGCTCAGTCATGTCCAACTCTTTGTGACCCCATGGACTGTGGCCTACCAGGCTCCTCCGTCCATGGGTTTTTCCAGGCAATGGTACTGGAGTGGGTTGCCATTTCCTTCTCCAGGGGATCTTCCCAACCCAGGAATCCAACCCAGGTCTCCCACATTGCAGGCAGATGCTTTACCATCTGAGCCACCAGGGAAGCATGGAACAACAGACAAGTTCCAAGTGGGAATGGAATAAGTCAAGGCTGTATGTTTTTCACCCTGCTTATTTAACTTATATGCAGAGTACATCTTGCAAAATGCCTGGATGGATGAAACACATACTGGAATCAAGATTGCTGGGAGAAATATCAATAGCCTCAGATATGCAGATGACACAACCCTTATGGCAGAAAGTGAAGATAAACTAAAAGCCTCTTGATGAAAGTGAAACAGAATGAAAAAGTTGGCTTAAAAATTCTACATTCATAAAATAAAGATGATGGCATCCAGTCCCATCACTTCATGACAAATAGATGGGAAACAATGGAAACAGTGAGAGATTTTATTTATGGGGGCTCCAAAATCACTGCAGATGGTGACTTCAGCCATGAAATTAAAAGATGATTGCTCCTTGGAAGAAAAACTGTGATCAACATAGACAGCATATTATAAAGCAAACATGTTACTTTGTCAACAAAGGACCATCTAGTCAAAGCTATCCTTTTTCCAGTAGTCACGTATGGATGTGAGAGTTGGACCATAAAGAAAGCAGAGTGCCAAAGAATTGATGCTTTTGAACTGTGATGTTGGGGAAGACTCTTGAGAATCCTTTGGACTGCAAAGAGATCCAACCAGTCAATCTTAGAGGAAATCCTTCCTGAATGATCATTGTAAGGGCTGATGCTGAGGCTGAAACTCCAATACTTTGGCCACCTGATGCAAAGAACTGAGTCATTGGAAAAGACCCTGATGCTGGGAGAGATTGAAGGCAGAAGAAAAAGGGGACAACAGAGGATGAGATTGTTTGATGGCCTCAATGACTCAGTGGACTTGAGTTTGAATAAGCTCTGGCAGTTGGTGATGGACTGGGAGGCTTGGTGTGCTGCAGTCCATGGGGTTGCAGAGAGTCAGACATAACTAAGCAACTGAACTGAACTGATCTGAAATCACAAGATCTGCTCTAAATCCTGAGCAACTCTTCCATAAACTGTTAGGATCAACATAAGCGTTTAACTTCATCCTCTAACCTGGGTGACTTTCATAGTCTCCAGCACATTTCTCTGTACTGTGCTCCCTGTTGAAGCTGGGACACCAAGACTAAGGATTCAGGCATCCAAACTCCACACAAACCCTTAACACCTGTCTCACTTGGTTTTCTCTTTATTTACTTCCCATTCCATGTTTTCATGGTCTTCCTTCCTGTACACAGTTTCATCTGAGCACTTTCACACCTGATATCTGGTCATGTGTTCAGCTCAGTGAAACACCTCCTTCCTCTAAGTTCTGGAGGAATTTCATCTCTGTTGCCTTCCCTCAGTCCCCACTACAATTGAGCAGGAAGCCATCCCCATCTTTTCCACCCAGAGTTGATCAAAGATACTGTTATAGATTCTATTTACACAGTCCAGACACAAGCTTAGTTCTGTAGAATCCCCTCTCCACAAAGGTCAGATGAACAGGAGCGAAGGACAGACAGACATCAGGCTCCAGTGTAAGAAGGAGGTTCTGAAGAACAGGAGGGAGAGGAGCTGAGCTGCTCACCTGATTGCAGACGGGCTTGTACTTGAGCCCCGGCTTGTTCAGGATCTTCTCCAGCTGCTTGTGGTTGAAGTTGGACACCCCAATGGACTTGGTCAGCCCTGCGTCCTTACACTTCTCCAGGGCCTGGGAGGGAGGGGTGGTGAACAGTCACTTGGAGTGGGCAATATAGCGATAAGAAATGCTGAAAAATCATTAAGAGGGTTTCTTGTCAAGAATAAGCATTGCTTATCAAGAAGATAAAGGGGAAGAAGGTCATGAAACAAGAAGAAGTATCATCTCTTCCTTAGAAAAAACCTGGAGAAGACAATCACATGGAACGAAAGAGATGTCTATCTACACTGTCCCAAATTCTCCAATTTTTTCCTTTCTGTGGACATTTCAGCAATGGTTCCCTCCCCTCAACCCCAGCATCCCAGCCCTTGGATTCATGAACTGCTGAGTGTGATGGTCCACAGCAAATTCTCACAAAGGGAAAAGAGGAAGGAGGTTCCCCCTCTCCTGGCTCCTCCCCTGGTTCTCTCCTCCCCAGACTCACCTCCCATGTGCGACAGAGATCCACTGAGTCAAACATCGGTTTTCCATTTTCATCTGTTGGGAAAAGTGTCTCCCCTGGCTGGAATAGAAGCAGTCATTTCAGAGATATCACCAAATAATTTCTCCACTTTTAGCCAGCTTGCCAGGCACATCTGGTACTAAATGTGGATGCTAAACCTCCATGAGGTTCATTTACTTTCTGCATACTAATATTTGCAAAGAGGTTTGCAAATGGAGTTATCAGCAATGTCTTTAGAAGGCAGTTTTCCAGTAATCTCTTCTACATACTATATGTTTTCATAGATATAATTTTCCTACATTCTCATGGGAACTGTCAGTGCCTTAAGTGAAATTTTTTCTGCCCCTTATGCCTTTCCTCTTGCAAAATGCCTCTATTTTACTGCCTGCATAAAAATTGCAATCTTGACTTGGACTACATATAAAAATTCCTTTTCACTCTAAACATCTGATAGCTTCAGGACATATACATGAACCAGCAAGGTTCTCTTTAGGTTGATAAGCTTTGTGGAAGAAGCAGACATACTCTCAAATATTCTGGAGAATGAGGCTTGAACAGATCACGGTCATTCTGCCACCCATGGAAAATGCTGAGATAAAAATAAAACTAAGAGTGATGTCATTATAAGGAATAGAAAAACAGAGACATTTCTGTCAAGTATTAGGAATCCTTAAATCTATGTAGATGGGAATTGCCATCTACATAGTCCAATAAACTCTTTGGCAAAGGATGGCTTGAGCAGAATTCTGTATTCTAAAAAATTGTTCTGCATAATAGATGTTGTTCTTGCTGTTTTGTTTTGGCTGTGCCATGGGTTTGCTGTATCTTAGTTCCCTGAACAGGAATTGAACCCATTCCCTCAAAATACCCTGACTCAGCACTGAAAGCACATAATTCTAACCACTGGAATAACTGGAAAATTCCCCTCTACATAATGCAGTTCTTAATGGCTAAGTGCAGTCTGCAAACCTCACTATGAATCCAGGCGACAGCGGAGGCCAGGTCTCCCGAGTCCTGAGAAGACTGTGAGGTTTAGGCCCACCCAGAAGGACATCACCAAATCCACGAAACATGAAAGGGTGAGAGATGAGAAGACCTCATCCTGTTCAGGTATGAGGCCGTGTCAGCGCTCAGCATTCTGCACTAAACTCTGGATGTGAAATCCCAACTCCCAGGCCTAATCAGCGCCATGCACAGAATTCACCTATTTCTACTTCCTCAAGATTTTGAGACAGAGTCTTGGATTATTTAATTTGTTTCTCTGGAGACAGGTAAGAAATTCAAAGAACCTCCCCCAAAAGATGATCACAAATGATTAAGAGATCTACTCTAGTGTAATCATTCCTTCAACCTAACTAAGAAAAATCTTGTCAGCCATCCATGGAAGTTATAGACATTCTGACCCAAGAAATAGAACAAAGGTGATCACATAAATCACCTACCATCAAAGCCACTGGTTGATGAATAATATAGAGATCGACATAGTCCAGTTGAAGATCTTTCAGTGACTTTTCCAATGCTGGTCGGACCAAATCTGGACGAAGGAAAGTGGACCAAACCTGCAGAGATTAAACAAAGGAAGCTGTGGGAAATGATTGCTTCATGTGATTTTGTTTGACTTGTTTCACTTAATAACTAGACATTGTTATTGGTTAGAAAGAGATGACCATGGGAAAAAAGTTTCATTTCTTCCTGAGTTCCATTCTTTATCTAACCTACCCATGTAGACATCATTATTTGATTGAATTTATCACCCATACATCTTTCACAATGGAATGAAATTAATCAAGATATAAATAACTTTATCAAATAATTACCATACCCATCAACTGACCTATGCTTGATAGAGTATAAAAGCAGAACCTTAGTCTACTTTGACCAAACAATCCATCTTCTCAAAATTAATTACTATCTTGTTTACATAACTATAAGGGGAAATGCTTTGAACACTTTAATATGAGCAGAACATAATTCAAGACACTTTGGCTAGATCTTGTATAATACACAAAGTGTCTCTCCCAATGCTCTCTTACTCTTGGAGCTGAGAACTGAGATTCAGAATGTGAAGAAATTTGAGAAACTCACCCAGATGATAAGAAAAGCTATAATCTGCTCCCAGGTCTATCTGATTCATTAGCCCATAATAAATTACACTGCTCTGGCCTGGGCTCAAAGAAATAAAGTGATTTTCATGTAAAATTAAAATTTGAACACACCATGATGATAAAGCTATAGTTGCACTCTTTTGGGAGAGGAGGACACAGTGAGAGAAAAAGGATACTAGATTTAAGATACAAATAAGTGTGAAAACAGTGGTACCAATAAGCACCTTCACTAAACTACTGCTTCTATTACCAAATTGTCATCTACCCCAGTCACTTGCACACATGTGCACAAACACAACACACACAGCACCTTTGAAGTGTAGAATATGTCTTCTCTTTTCACAGTGCCATCGGCAATCTTGCTTCGAATGGCCTGGCCAACCTGCTCTTCATTTTGGTATGTATAAGCGCTGTCAATATGCCGGAACCCAGCCTCTATAGCAAATTTGGTGACCTCCACAGCTTCACTCTTAGGAACCTACATAAGCAACAAAAATAGTAATTGAATATCCAGATGATTAAGAGATTCCTAAGGCACAAGCTTAATCTTATCAAGAACCAACATTTCTTCATGCATTTGATTCATTCTGCATGTGTGGTGAGGAACCCATAACACTTTCCCTGCATGTTCCTGGTCAGTGATCAAATGGACACCCAGGAACCCTTCAACCCCAGGCTATCACTGGTTGATCACAGGCATCAGAGGACCCAAATACCCTCTAGGTTCAGTGATCTGGTGGTAAAACCCAAAGGACTCAGAATAAAATTGTAGTCATGGATATGATTTATACAGTGAGATGTTTGAAGCAAAATCAATAAAACTACAAGGGGATGGTAAATACATCAAGAAACCAGGTGAAAGCTTCTAAGACCTCTGTCTACCAGTGTTACCACACAGAAAACACCAAATAAAAGCTGTATCTATTCAAGGTGTAAAAAGTGATGTTCTCATGTAACTATTCATTGTTACCGATTACCACATTCAAGCTAGTTAGCAGACCCATCATCTCACATAGCTAACTTTTGGGGTGTTTTCATGAGGATACTTAATATCTATTAACTATAGTCACCAAACTGTACATCAGGTACATTTATCTCATTACAGAAGGTCTGGACCTTTGACCAACATCTTTCCATTTTTCCTAACCTTGTCCCCAGCTTCTGGTCACCATTCCTCTACACTCTACTTCTGTGAGTTCACTTTTTCAGATTCTACTTATGAAGAGAACATGTAGTATTTGTCTTTCTATTTCTGGCTTATTTCACTTAGCTTAATGTTCTCCAGGTTCATCTGTGTGGTTGCAAATGGTGAGATTAACTTCCTTTTTCAAGCCAAATAATATTGCAATATGTTTCTGTAATCCAGGATTTTTCATGTTTCAGGCAGGTAGATGCTTGGTCCAAGTTCCCCCTGTTGGATCTAGTCTCCATTTCTTTATGATCATGTGCCTTGTGGGGTGTACTGAGGAGTGAACCAGTGAGCTCTGTACTAGCCTGGACCCATTCCCTTCGCTCATCACATTTTGCAAAGTGAACAACCCCATCTTTTACCTGCAAAATGTCTTCTGTTCTGTAAATTAGAAAAGTGAGATTCAAAGTTTGAAGAACAGTCAATTGTCGCAACTACATATTCTAAGGCAAGATGGACAGCAAAGTTTCTGGCTTCCAGTCTAGAGACTTGTCTACTAGTCCCTCTTATACCCAAGGACTGAAAATGATACTTTAATAAAAAGGCACTACAAAATCCAAGGATATAGTAAAAAGCCTGGCATTATCCCTTCAAATGATAGTATAGTTCCCATCAGAAAAAGTTTCCAAGCAGAAGTACAAGGCCAAACACAGCTGGAGTGTGTCTTGCCTGGCACTGAGCAGGTATACCACAGGAGAAAAGCAATTCTCTCCCACTAGATTTCTGTCACCTTATCTTTAGGCCCTCCGACCTCAATTATTTCACTGAGTCATGTGTTTCTGAAGGAGGAAAGAGTTCTGAAATGATATATACAGAAAACACCGCCATTGCAATCACCCTCAAAGCCAGTCTGCTGACAGTCAGTGATCTTGACAGTTGAGTCTCACTCTTCTGCCAAGCTGGGAAAGAGATAGAAACTGGAGGGGAACCCAGAGTAATCTGCAGGTGAGCACAGCCTCAGACCCTGATGCAGAGTGAAGACTGGATGCTCGCTCCCCTTTCACAGGACATGGTTCTGGCCTGATTAATGGAACCACATGATCCTCCTAGAGTCACCCAGGAACTCAGTGCTTAAGAACCTTAACCTCCTTCCACTCATGTTGCATCCACTTACTATTTATATCTCAACCCCAAACCACCACACTTACCTCTGGAGGTGCACCGGTGCCAAATCCCAGGGCAGGAATGAAGTGGCCGTCATTAAGCTTCACTCTCTGACTTTTGGGATCCATTGTCTGTTTTGCTCCTCCAACTAAGCAGACTCCGATTTTTCTCTTCTGCCTTCACAGGTTATAAATGCCAGTGAGGTAATGCCCTAGCTGCACTCTCTAGTGTTAGCAGATACATTGTAGGAGGGGCAAGGTGAAATCAGTACCCTGGGCATAAGAAAAGGATTGAAGTCAATTAACTCGTTTGCATTTTTATCAGTGTAATCATTAATTACACTGATTAAATCATTGACCTGAGGTTAAATCATTAACCACAGGTATGCAGAAAATACCACCTTTATGGCAGAAAGCAAAGAAGAGCTAAAGAGCCTCTTTATGAAAGTGAAAGAGGAGAATGAAAAAGTTGGCTTAAAACTCAACATTCAGAAACCTAAGATCATGGCATCTGTCCCATCACTTCATGGCAAATAGATGGGGAAACAGTGGAAACAGTGACAGATTTTATTTTCTTTAGCTCCAAAATCACTGCAGATGGTGACTGCACCCATGAAATTAAAAGATAATTGCTCTTTGGAAGGAAAGCTATGACCAATCTAGATAGCATATTAAAATGCAGAGACATTACTTTGCCAACAAAGGTCTGTCTAGTCAAAGCTATGGTTTTTCCAGTTCATGCATCAATGTGAGAGTTGGAGTATGAGGAAAGCTGAGTGCCAAAGAATTGATGCTTTTGAACTGTGGTGTTGGGGAAGACTCTTGAGAGTCCCTTGGGCTTCAAGGAGATACAACCAGTCCATCCTAAAGGAGATCAGTCCTGAATATTCATTGAAAAAACTGATGCTAAAGCTGAAGCGCCAATCCTTTGGCCACCTGATGGGAAGAACTGACTCATTTAAAAAGACTCTGATGCTAGGAAAGATTGAAGTCAGGAGGAGAAGGGGATGACGGAGAATGAGATGGTTGGATGACATCACCAACTCAATGGACATGAGTTTGAGTAAACTCTGGGAGTTGGCGATGTACAGGGAGGCCTGGCATGCTGCTGTCTATGGGGTTGCAAAAAGTCAGACACAACTGAGCAACTGAACTGAACTGAACTGAATCATTAATTATATAATGTTGAGATTGAATGAACAATTATTGACCATATATTAGACTAGAAACCTCCACATAACTTTTTTTTCATTGTCTAATATGAAGCTTGTGCTGTGCTTAGTTGCTCAGTCATGTACCACTCTTTTGATCTCATGGACTGTATTCTGCAGGCTCCTAGTCCATGGGATTCCCTAGGCAAGAAAACTGGAGTGGATTGCCATGTCCTTTCTCCAGGGGATCTTTCCAACCCAGGGATTGAACCCAGGTCTCCCGCATTACAGGCAGATTCTTTTTTTTTTTTTTTAATTTTATTTTATTTTTAAACTTTACAATATTGTATTGGTTCTGCCATATATAGAAATGAATCCACCGCAGGCATACATGTGTTCCCCATCCTGAAACCTCCTCCCTCCTCCCTCCTCCCTCCCCATACCATCCCTCTGGGTCGTCCCAGTGCACCAGCCCCAAGCATCCAGTATCGTGCATCGAACCTGGACTGGCGACTCATTTCATATATGATATTATACATATTTCAATGCCATTCTCCCAAATCATCCCACCCTCTCCCTCTCCCTCTCCCACAGAGTCCAAAAGACTGTTCTATACATCAGTGTCTCTTCTGCTGTCTCGTATATAGGGTTATTGTTACCATTCTTTATCATCTGAGGCACCAGGGAAGACTAGAAACTTCCACACAATTTTTTTTTTCATTTTTCTAATATGAAGCTTGATTTTGATCAAACATCAGTTGAAATAATTAACTATCTTACAGTATACACATACACACATACAGTGAAGTGAAACTCGCTCAGTCATGTCTGACTCTTTGCGACCCCATGGATATAGTCCTATATAGGCCATGGAATTCTTCAGGCCAGAACACTAGAGTGGGTAGCCTTTCCCTTCTCCAGGGGATCTTCCTAACTCAGGGATCAAACCCAGGTCTCCCACATTGTAGGCAGATTGTTCACCCACTGAGCTATCAGGGAAGCTGCTGATACACATACACACATATAGAGAATCACACAATTTAAGGGAGTGATTAATAAGCATTTTTCAAAATATTATTTCTTAATAAAGAAAACTTCAAATGAAGATAAATTTGCCTTTTTACTTTCCCCACCACCATAATTATGTTGCTATCCAGACCTGACAGTGGTGATATCCTGAAAAGAATCCCAAAACCACACATTCTAACAGAGTGTTTTTTTGAGATTAATTATTAACAGTTTCAGGATACCATGTGTAGTGTGCAAACAGACCCTTACAAGGGTTAATCCTTGGACTTAGTTGTATAACTTTTTATTTTATTTTATTTATTTATTTTATTTTATTTTTTAACTTTACAATATTGTATTGGTTTTGTTATATATCAAAATGAATCTGCCACAGGTATGCATGTGTTCCCCATCCTGAACCCTCCTCCCACCTCCTTCCCCATACCATCCCTCTGGGTCGTCCCAGTGCACCAGCCCCAAGCATCCAGTATCGTGCATCGAATCTGGACTGGTGACTCATTTCATATATGATATTATACATGTTTCAATGCCATTCTCTCAAATCATCCCACCCTCTCCCTCTCCCACAGAGTCCAAAAGACTGTTCTATACATCAGTGTCTCTTTTGCTGTCTCCTATACAGGGTTATTGTTACCATCTTTCTAAATTCCATATATATGCATTAGTATACTGTATTGGTGTTTTTCTTTCTGGCTTACTTCACTCTGTATAATAGGCTCCAGTTTCATCCACCTCACTAGAACTGACTCAAATGCATTCTTTTTAATGGCTGGGTAATACTCCATTGTGTATATATACCACAGCTAAGATATCATAATGGAAATGATAACGATTTTATTTACTTTACTATCTTGCTCAATGGTTACTCATAAAAGAAGAATCTGTACACAAGTTAAATTGTTACAAATATGGGAAGAGTCAGGGAAATCAAGAAGTATTGATACAATGGGATGTTGTGAAGCTGGAAGTATTGAATTCTCCCTTAGAAATGTGAGAAAACAATCAGAAACCAGATGAAAAACCTCACAGGAGCTCTAGAAACGAACAAAACTACGGGAATACATTAAACACACTATCAGGAAAATTCCAGAAGAGAGCAGAAGGTCATTTCATTTACTCCCACTTACCGCTTCCCTGACTTGTACACAGCAGTCTTGATCTGTAAAGGGCGGCAGTTCAGCTCCCAGTTGCCTCCAGCAAACCAGATCGATCACAAAAACCTTAATGCAATGTTCCAACCTATTTGGGTGTTGCCTGGAGACTGGTGTCTGTTTTTCATAAACCTAAGCTTAAACTAAAGAGCAGCTGGAGTGGCTTATTACTATTGCAGGGAGTCTATATATATATATGGGGCCAGGGACAAGGAATTAAGGGTGGAGACATAGACTAGAGCATATAAAACCTTAAATGGAACAGGGTGTGGATTTAGGGGACGGAAGGCATTCAAAAACAGCCATATATTCAGGAGAATCAAAGAGGCACACCTACTCCAGGCAAGATGCTGACTCATAAATGAACTCAGTGCCCGTAGCTTAACTATTGGGCTAATCCCAGGACTAAAGTCAAGTTAACTAGTGAAGGCCAGTCAGGACATGGCACAAGTCTACAAAGAGTGGGTATTTTGTGTTTGTTTCAAGTGCCCAGTTGTGAACACATTCACACCCCATACACACAAAACTCAATATGCATCAAAGACTGACACATATAAGACACAAATACGGAACTCTTATAAGAGAAACTAGAGGGAAAACTTCATGGCATTAGATTTGGATATGTCACCGATATATTATGGCATCCATAAGTGATGGTACCAATAAGTGATGGCATCCAGTCCCATCACTTCATGGCAAATAGATGGGGAAGCAATGGAAATAATGACAGACTTTATTTTCTAGGGCTCCAAAACCCTGCAGATGGTGACTGCAACCATAAATTAAAAGACACTTGCTCCTTGGAAGAAAAGCTAGGACCAACCTAGACAGCATATTAAAAAGCAGACACATTACTTTGCTGACAAAGTTTCATCTAGTCAAAGTTGTGTTTTCTCCAGTAGTCATGTGTGGATGTGAGAGTTGGACCATAAAGAAAGTTGAGCTCTAAAGAATTGATGCTTTCGAACTACTGGGTTGGAGAAGACTGTTGAAGAGTCCCTTGGACTGCAAGGAGATCAAACCAGTCCATCCTAAAGGAAATCAGTCCTGATATTCATTGGAAGGACTTATGCTAAAGCTGAACCAATACTTAGGCCACCTGATGGGAAGATCTTTTGCGAGACCCTTTGCGTCAACTTTGTCACTTCCCGAGAGAGTCCGGTCTTGGGGTCCTTCTCGGTAGTGGACATGGCGAAGGGGAACCCAGATTTCCTCTCCATCTGCAATGACAAGACCATAACCCTTGCCTAGGAGTCGTAAGATTCCTGGCAGCCACTGTTTAAATTGCTTATACCATACTGGTGTATTGATTTCTAATTTGCTGTTTTTGTCTTCTGCAAAATGTCTATCTGCACAGATAGACAGAATTATTTTTTGTTAAATTTAAAAATTTCAGGGAATAAAGAATTAAAGATAATAGTAATTGAGGGTTCATAGAATAAGAAGTGTATCTCCTCTTCCATATTCCCCCTTTCTGTTTTAGTAAATGAGTTTTTAGGGTGCGGTGGGCTCTTGCCATAATGGCTTGACCTTGAGGATTATAGGGTATTCCTGTAGTGTATGTTATGTTCCATTCTGATAAAAATGAACGAAATGAATGCGAGGTGAATGCAGGTCCATTGTCTGTTTTCAAGACAGAAGGAATCCCCATAACGGGGAAGGTGAGTAAGAGTGCAGAAATGGCGTGTTTGCTGGATTCTGAAGAGACAGGTACTGCCCAGATAGAGTTGGAAAATGTATCTATTGAGACAAAAAGTAAAGAAAATTTTCTTAAGGAGCAGTGAGTGAAATCAGATTGCCAAAGGGAGTTAGGCTGTTGCCCTCGGGGATTAACTCCTGAAATCCTAGTACGCACGTGCAGCGGGGCGCAGACATCACAGATTTTAATAATATGTCGTGTTTCAGTGAGAGGAATATGGTATTTAGAGTGCAATCTGTTAGCATTGGTATGAAGATTAGCATGTTCATCACTGGCAGATGTAAAAATGGGAGCTATGAGCCTGTCAACAGCATCATTTCCTGCGACCAGAGGGAAACCTGAATGAGCACGTATATGTGCAATAAAGAAAGGTTCCGTACGTGAGCGAATTAAAGCTTGAGCCTGTGAAAAGAGAGTATATAATTCTTCATCTAGGTTGTATAGAAAGGCGGTAACAAAATCAGGAAAAAGGGAAGCAAGGTATTTGGAATCAGTATATACGTTGAATGATTATGGTTGAAGCGACAAAAGAGCATATTGCTGGGGACCAGCCCCGGCTGAACCAGGGTATTCGAAGCGGGGACGGCGTCGGCGACCTATTTATTTAAATATTTTATCAAAGATATAAAGAGTAATAGGATGAGGATAGCTCAGTAGGAAAATTCAGTGAAGAAAAGAGGCTGAAATAAGGATAGCTCAGTGAGGAAATTCAGTGGAGAAAAGAGGCTGAATAATTCAGCCAGAAGGTAAGAGAAAGAACGACATGGTGAGACCAAGTTTCGGTGAACAAGGCCCGCACTTTATTTTCCAAAGTAGTTTTTATACCTTAAGTTATGCATAGAGGATAATGGGGGAAGGGGTAGAGTCAGGCAGCAAGCCAGGGTTTCTTCCTGCAAACTTATCATATGCAAAAGCTTAGGTGATTTGCATCATCTTCTGGCCCGGAGGCCTGTTAACATTTTAAGACCCTTTCTTCAGAAAACTTATTTTTCTCTAAAGGTGATAAGTCAAGTGCCACCCTCCAAAAGCGTTAGATAAAGTTGCATTCCTACAGAGCAAAGGTGTGGTGGGCTATAACAAGAAAAAGAATTAACTCAAGGGTCCCAGGTTACAAACATTAAAGCTACTACTTACACCAATTATATTAATCAATACACTGTCAGGGACACAGCAGGTAAGGGATATGGAAACTCAGCAGCAAACATTGGCCCAACAAGTGAAAATCCCTTCACCAATACAATTTCTAATCAATCTTTTAACTACTCGAAAGAATCTGTGTTTAGACAGTTTAGAACATCTCCTGCCTCTCACAGTTGGGAGGCTCTGAACAATTACATGTGGCCGGAAAAATCTATTCAGGCAGGCTAGAGGATTTCCAAAGGAGTTTGTAGGTTAAACAGGGTCACACCCAGGAATTATTAAATGGAACTGTAAGCTAACTTTTTTCAGAGAGAGGTAGTGGGGGACAGCCCTCCGTAAAATCAGAGGTGTAGGTGAAAGCACAAAGCAGAAAGTAGGCAGACTCTGGTTTTGGGGCTAGATGCTCGAGAATTTCCAGGGGGACTCCTGAAGCTCGATCCCGCCTTGGCGTATGCCGAGCCTCCTTCCTCATGACCTTTGTCATGGGCGGGGTTCCTCACGCTGGCTCCCAGCAGTGATAGAATTCCATTTGAGCTATTCCAGATCCTGAAAGATGATGCTGTGGAAAGTGCTGCACTCCATATGCAATATGCATTCAATATGCCGGCTCCCGGCAGCATATAAAGCATACAACTCCACTCTTTGTACTGAAGAATAGGTAGTGGGTAATTTCTCTTTGATATCAGGGCCGACAAACCCTGCTAGGCCTTTCTTGTTGCCATCAATGAAATAGGTGGGTGCATTGATAATAGGCTGGGATGCAATGATATTAGTTACAATGAATTTAGTACATTGTAGAAAGTCCCACAATTATCCTTTCGGCAGATGAAATGAGATAACATTCTGAAAATCACTTAATGCCATTTGCATGATCAGGTTATACTGTAAGGCAATTTGCAATTCCTGTTTTGTCAAGGGAACGTGTATTGCATATGGATCAAATCCAGTCAAAGTTTGTACATGGCTTCTTCCTGACACAATTAAGTGCCCTATTTTCTCAATATATGATGCAATTTTTTTAGACTGTTTAGTGTGTAAATATACCCATTATATTGGGCTATGCTGAGCTATAATTGCAGTGGGCTAATGTTCAGTAGGGAATATATATAAAGAAACTGGTTTATCATAATCTAGCTGAGTTGAAAAAGATTGTTGAATGCGTTTCTCCATTAAGGCCAGTTCTTCTTTGGCCTCTTTTGTTAGCTACCTAGGGCTGTTTGTAAGGCATAGGTGGGGATGCCGACAGATGGCCGTAGCCAATTAATATCTCCTAGCAATTTTTGAAAATCATTCAGTGTGCGTAGAGATTGCACAGAAATTTGAGTTTT
The DNA here is from genome assembly GCF_029378745.1 of Bos indicus. Classification (NCBI taxonomy): domain Eukaryota; kingdom Metazoa; phylum Chordata; class Mammalia; order Artiodactyla; family Bovidae; genus Bos; species Bos indicus. The sequence continues at coordinate 43,669,366 of NC_091772.1, read as the reverse complement.
TTGAGGTTTGATTTTAGATTCTTCCATAACATGTCCTAAATAATTAAAGGGTGCTTTCCACTGAATTTTATCTGGCGCAACAAGCAGGCCATGATTTTGAAGAGTAATAGTAACTTCATTATATAACTGTTGTAAACAGAGTTCAGATTCCATAAAGAGAAGTATATCATCCATATAATGAATTATAAATGCAGTAGGATACTTGTCTCTAATGGGTTGTAATAAAACAGATATGAGATATTGGCAAATGGTAGGGGAATTCATCATTCCCTGAGGTAGCATCTTCCATTGGAATCTTTTAACAGGAGCCATGTGATTTATAGAAGGAACTGAAAAGGCAAAATGTTTTCTATCTTTAGGCTGCAAAGGTATAGTAAAAAAGCAGTCTTGTAAGTCAGTAATAACTACAGACCATCCTTTTGGTACCATAGAAGGGGAGGGCAATCCGGGTTGTAAGGGCCCCATAGGTGACGTGGTATTATTAACATTTCTTAAATCTATCAACATTCGCCATTTTCCTGATTTCTTTTTTATTACAAAAATAGGGGAATTCCATGGGGAAAATGAAGTTTCTATATGAGCTTTTTGTAATTGTTCATTAACTAATTGCATAAGAGCTGCCAATTTTTCTTTAGTTAGGGGCCATTGAGGTGTCCATACTGGGGTATCAGATTCCCAATCGAGGGGCAGCGGTGTTAACTCAATGGCCCCCATTAAAAAGGTTCATTTAAAGAAATTGTGGCTTTCGTTTGTTCAAGAAAATCATGTCCCCATAAATTGATAGGGATATCAGTAATATATGGTTTAAGATAAGCTACAATTTGATCAGGGCCATACACTTGTAAATAGGATGCACTGACAAAAGTTTATGTGGCATCAGCTTCACCCACTCCTAATAGTCTAGAAGGAGTCACAACCTTACCCCAATTGAGGGGCCATTCTGCAGCTCTAATGATTGAAATGTCAGCTCCAGTATCTAACATGCCTGTGAAATTCTTTCCCCGTATGCGTAAAGTAAGCATGGGTTTCTGATGTTCCTTTAATAAGGTGGATAGTGCAGCAATAAGGTTGATACTACCAAAGCCTTCCTGCCGAACTTTATCAGGTGCCTTCATTGGTTTAACATATGGCAAAAGTAATCATTGTGCAAAATGTTCCCCTTTTTGTAAGTATGCATTTCCCGTTTTCATAACATTTACCATAACATGTATTTCCCCTTCATAATCTTTGTCCACAACACCAGTCAATACCATTAAACCTCTCATTGTGCAGCTATTACGTCCCAAAATCAGTCCCATTGTCCCGGGTGGAATCGGGCCATAATATCCAGTGGGAATTTTGTGGGGGTTGTATAATTCTATTAGTTCCATGCCATAAGGACTAGGTGTATCAATGCAAGCACTCTTAGATGTAGCTGCTTGTAGCGTCATAACGCTAGGTCCTCCTTTTGTAGTGGGGCTAGAGGATGGCCCCTTTATCAGTTTCCCTGTTGTTTTTGCTGTGCACCGGGGTTCAAAGTGTTTCTATCCTTATCAAATTTAGAATGACATTCATTCAGCCAATGAAACCCCCTTTTACATCTTGGACATACTCCTGGGGGTCTCTTCCTATTAGAAGTAGTATTATTTTTTCCAGCCTGTGTTGGCAGGCTACATTGTTTTTTCATATGGCCGGGCTTCCCACAGTTAAAACATTTGGTATTAGCAGCCTTTTGTACATTAAAGGTTTCCAATGCTGCCAATGTTGCTCTATGGGACATAGACCCGATGTCCCTACATGCTTTCAAATATTCCATAAGAGAGCCAGTCTCTCGAATAGGTCTGAGCACGGATCGACATTCCTCATTAACATTTTCAAAAGCAAGTTGTTTTAAAATAATATTTTGTAAAGTCACATCCTTAATAGATTTTTCAATTGCATCCTTTAATTTTCCTATAAATTGAGAATATTCCTTCTCATGTCCTTGAATAATCTTAACAAATGAACCATCAGAGTTAGTGCTATCAACCTTTGCCCATGCCCTGCAGGCAGTTTCTTTAATGAAATGTAACATCTCAAGGGTAACATTAGCTAATTGCGCCATTACATTGGCCACAGTCCCTGTTCCAGTCAGTATATCATAGGTTAAATTGGCAGGGTTATCACGAGATTGCTGGTCAATCATCAGCTGTTGGGCCTCATCACCAACCCACATTTGCCACTGCAGTAATTGTTGAGGATTTAAAACCATCTTTGCTACTTGGAAAAAATCATATGGCATCCAATGGTCAGCCCATCCTCTGAGAAATTCTATACAGTAAGGAGAAGTAGGTCCATACAGAGTACATGCTTTCTTAAAGCTAGACAACATGCCAAAATCTAGATTAGCCCAAGTATTTTGGTCTTGGGCAGGTTGATTAAATTGCATTGGGAAAGCGAAAGTGCAAGCAGGCATCTCCCGAGGAGGAGTGAAATGATTGGTACGAGCAAAGTTAGCAATTGCTGTTACAGGCGGAGCAGAAGGAAAAACCTTAGATTTGGGCTGTCCACTGAACGAAATGACTTCCACCTTAAGCGGTTTCGGTTTTGGCACATCCTTAATAGATACATCCTCAAGTTGTTTTTCCAGGGTTTGTGTTTGATTGAGCATGACATTCTTGCATTTCAAAGTACCTTGCATGTCTTGTTCATCAAGCTCATATTCATGCAAAGACTGAACAGTCTCTACCTCCAAATCAATATTATGTCCTTCAATTTGTTCTATGACAGCCCATATGAGTGACCAGGTAACCCACCATTGAGTCGGAATGCGAACTCCCTGCCGATATGCTCGCAAAATATTATTTTTAACCCTTTTCCATACATCAAGATCAAGCGTCCCCTCCTCCGGGAACCATAGATTATGTTCCACTAGTATATGATAGCAGTCATTCAACTGATCTCTTGAAACATTAACACCGTTTTGTTTCAAAAAATGATGCATTATAGAAATGAAAGGAATTTTTCCTGCTATGTTGTCCCATCCTGCTTATCTCTTTCTGCAGGGGCTTGTCGCTTTGTTCAAACTTTCTCTCAAGTCCCTCTTCATGGAGCCACTTGTTGGGGATTTTCTCCCCGGGACTTGGAAGCAACAAACCTGAATGAAGGACACTTGGACAGTCTCTTGCAAGGACTGACAAGTTTATTTCTGCAGTCAAGCTTTTTTATAGAAGCAGGAACAAAGAGCTCAAAGTATGCGGCCAGCAGAGCGCATACGGAGTTAACACATAATCAGTAGAAACATTTCAAGGACAGCGCTCTCTAAATGACTCTAGGCCTTCTCCCACAACCCGCTCTCACAAGTAACATCCCTATTTATTATTAACTCTTGGCGCCGAGCATAACCAAAGGCAAGAGATGTCTTTCTGTCCGTAGTGCAAAGCCGCGTACTTCTGGCCCTTCGCCATTTTCCCAAGGACTTTCTCCTTTTATGGCTATTTTGCACTATGCTTCCCAACAAATACTGGAGCGTATTGGGCAATAATGGTTGCCACACCTTCTAGAGCACTTTATTTTCTACTACCCTAGCGGTGAACTCCCCTGAGTACCTGGTGCTGCCAGAACACCTGTGACCCAAGCAGCTGTACCACCTCCACACCTGGCCCTCACAGGGACAAATCCAAGCCCTCCAGGGCAGCCTCAGGAGCTAAACCCCAGTGGACAACCCATATGTAGGGGTGGAAATAAAACCACAATTGAAACCCAGGGGCAGTGTGGCTAAAGAAGAAGACTCAAAACCTGCCCACCAGCTGTACAAGGCAGCAGATTAAACCCACATGATCAACTAAGCAGAGTTTGTGCCTATGGAATATATAAAAGGCCATTGAGAGCTCCCACAAAAGAAAATGCACTAGCTCTGATAGCTGGGGATATTGGAGGCAAGAACACACAGGAGTAGGACCAGGTTAGAATCTGAGCAGCCCCCACAGCAGGTCCAGAGATAAGTACAGTGTTGGAGGGCATCCTAGGGAGGTGAGGTAGACTGTGATTTCCAGCGTGGGAAAGGATTCTGACAACAGTGACTCAAGAAAAGCATTTATTATTCTTATTTTTTTTTTTACTTGTTCTGTAGATTCTTTGGATTTTCTTTTTTTGCCCCCTCCATTGTAGTTGTCGATTTTATTGGCACTAAGAAATTCAACTAAAGTTTTGAGCTTTTTCTTTTTCCTCAGTTACATTTTATTTTTTATTGTTATCATAAACCTCTGCCTCTACATTGGGCTTTTGCAGTTCTATGGAGTTTTCCTCTTTTATTTTCTTTTCTCTTTTTTTAATTTTAATGCTTAATTTTTTAAACTGACCACTATTTTTTCTATATTTATTCCTTTGTTTGCTTTTCCTACTTTTTTCCCCGTTGCAGTTAATCTTTAATGTATATAACTCTTCTTTATCTACCTCTATTTAACTTTGCATATCTATTCTTTCTTTCTTTTCTTTCTCTCCTTTCCTCTCAACATATTTGTTAGTTTCATTTTCATTGCTTTATTCCCCAATTGGCACCTTGCTTTAGTTTTGTTTTCCAGTTTGTGCTTTAATTAGTTTTCTTCTGGTAGATATAAATTTTGGTTTCCTTTGTTCACCAAATCAATCTATTGTACTTAATTTTTGTTGGACTGCTTTGATTTTGTTTATGGGTGTATATGTATATGTGTATATTCAATCACATCTTCTATTGTTGTTATGAAACCTCTGCCTCTACATTAGGCTTTTGCAGTTCTGTGGAGTTTTCCTTTTTTTCCCTTTTTTCTTTCTTCTTCCATTTTTTTCTCTTTCCCTTTTTTATAATTTTAATTTTTAATTTTTTGAACTGATTATATTTTTTCTACATTTATTCAGCATTTTTCTTTCCTACCATTCTTTTCCCCTTACAGGTAATCTTTAATGTATATACATCTTCTTCATCTATATCTATTTAACTTTGCATATTCTTTCTTTTCTTTCTTTCCTTTCCTCTCAACATATTTGTTAGTTTTGTTTTCATTGCTTTATTCCCTACTTGGCACCTTGCTTTAGTTTTGTTTTCCAGTTTGTGCTTAAGTTAGCTTTGTTCTTAATAGGTAAATACAATTTTTTATTTCCTTTGTTTGCTGGATTAATCTGCTGTACTTTATTTTTGCTGGACTGTTTTCACTTTGCTCATGGGTATATATGTATATATTCCATTATTTTAATTATTATTTTCCTGATTTTGTAACTGCCATTTGTCTGGGGTTCATCTTTGGTTTCTTGCTTTTGGATATTTTACTGTCCCTTAATGCCATAACAAACCACCTGTGGAATCTTCATTCCTGACCAGAGATCAAAACCTGAGCCTTTGGAGTGGGAGCACTGACTCCAAGACCCTAGACTACCAGAGAGCTAACCCTAGGGAGTATCAAATAGTGAGAATTCACACAAAGGAAAGCACTTGAATACAAGACCCGGCATCAACCACCCACCAGTAACACCCTGTGCAACACACCTCATCTACAACAAACAAAACAAAAATAGAAACCTGATCATCAGCAGACAGGAGTACCACTTCACTCAGCCTTGCCCATCAGAGGAAAACCAACCAAACAAACAAAAATTCAGCACATATCTCACTGTATATAAAGCTCACACAAACCACTAGGCCAACTTTAGCAGGTCAGAAACCAAAAGGAAGAAAGAATTCAACCTTCTTCAAAGAAAGAATTCAACTTTCCTTGAAGCCTGGGAAAAGGAGACTTCAAACACAATACCTTAAAAAAAAAAAGAAAAGGTGGAGAATTACTGCACAAATGAGGGAACACACTAGAAACACAGGAGTTCAAAATAAATCAAGAGGAAATAGGAAAATTACCTGAAAAAGAATTCAGAATAATGATAGTAAGGATGATCAAAAACCTTGAAAACAAAATGGAGAAAATGCCAGAATCAATTAACAAAGACCTAGAAGAACTAAAGAATAAGCATACAGAGACAAACAACACAATTACTGAAATTAAAAATACTCTAGAAGGAATCAATAGCAGAATATATGAATCAGAAGAACAAAACAGTGAGCTGGAAGATAAAATTGTGGAAATAATTTTTGAAGAGCAGAATAAAATAAAAAGAATGGAAAGAGCTGAGGACATTCTCATAGACTTCTGGGACCATATCAAACACACCAACATTCGAATTATAGGGGTCCCAGAAGAAGAGAAAAAGAAAGGATATGAGAAAATTTTTGAAGAGATTATAGTTGAAAATTTCCCCAACATGGAAAAGGAAAGAGCCAATCAAGTCCAAGAGGTACAAAGAGTCCCATATAGGACAAACCCAAGGGGAAACATCCAAGACACATACTAACCAAACTAACAAACACTAAACACAAAGAAAGAATATTAAAAGAAGCAAGGGAGAACAACAAGTGACATACAAAGGAAACCGCATATGCTTAACAGCTTGTATTTCAGCAGAAACTCTTCAGGCCAGAAGGGAATGGCAGGACATATTTAAAGTACTGAAAGGGAAAAATCTACAACAAAGATTACTGTACCCAGCAGGGATCTCACTCAAAATTGATGGGGAAATCAAAAGTTTTTCAGACAAGCAAAAGTTAAGAGAATTCAGTACCACCAAGCCAGCCATACAACAAATGTTAAATGGACTTATATAGTCAAGAAATATAACAGAAGATAAAAGATATACAAAATCAACCCCAAGCAATTAGAAAATGCCAATAGGAATATATATATATATATATATATATATATATATATATATAAATATATATATAAATATATAATTACTTTAAATGTAAGTGGATCAAATGCTCCAACTGAAAGAAACAGACTGGCTAAAGGGATACAAAAACAAGACCCATATATATATGCTGTCTACAGAAAACCCACTTCAGACCTCAAGACACATGTAGACTGAAATTGAGAGGATGGAAAAATATATTCCATGCAAATGGGAAGCAAAAGAAAGCTGAAGTAGCAATTCCCATATCAAACAAAATAGACCTTAAAATAAAGAAGATTCTAAGAGATAAGCAAGGACACTACATAATGATTAAGGGGTCAATCCAAGAGGAAGATATAACAATTGTAAATATCTATGCACCCAACATGGGAGCACCTCAATACATAAGACAAACAGTAACAGACACAAAAGGAGAAATTGACAGTAACACAATAACAGTAGGAGACTTTACCACCCACTCACACCAATGGACAGATCATCAAAATAGAAAATTAATAAGGAAACACAAGTCTTAAGTGATACATTAGATGAGATGAATCTCATTGATATCTTCAGGACTTTCCATACAAACACAGAAGAATACACCTTCTCAAGTGCACATGGAACATTCTCCAGGATAGACCACATCTTGGGTCACAAATCAAACCTCAGTAAATTTAAGAAAACTGAAATTGTATCAAGCATCTTCTCCAACCACAATTCTATTAGATTAAATATCAAGTACAAGAAAAAAACTGTAAGAAACACAAACACATGGAGATTAAACAACACATCTCTAAATAACCAACAGGTTACTGAAGAAATCAAAAGGGAAATAAAAAGATTTCTAGAAACAAATGACAGTGAAAACATGACAACTCAAAATTTATGGGATGCAACAAAAGCAGTTCTAAGATGAAAGTTTATAGCAATACAATCCTACCTCAAGAAACAAGAAAAATATTGAATAGACAACCTAACTTTATACCTAAAGCAATTGGAAAAAGAAGAAGAAAAAAACCAAAATTAGTAGAAGGAAAAAAATCATAAAGATCTGAGCAGAAATAAATGGAAAAGAAATGAAAGAAACAATATTGAAGATTAATAAAATTAAAAGCTGGTTCTTTGAGAAGATAAACAAAATTGACAAACCCTTAGCCAGACTCATCAAGGAAAAAAGAGAGAAGAATCAAATCAACAAAACTGGAAATGGAAAAGGAGAGGTTACAACACACACTGTAGAAATACAAAGGATTATAAGAGACTATTATGAACACTATATGGCAATAAAATAGATAACCTGGAAGAAATGGACAGATTCTTAGAAAAATTCAATCTTCTAAGACTGAACCAGGAAGAAATAGAAATTATAAACAACCCAAATACAAGCACTGAAATTGAAGGTGTGATCAAAAATCTCCCAAAATACAAAAGCCCAGAACCTGACGGTTTCACGGGAGAATTCTATCAAACATTTAGAGAAGAGCTAATGCCTATCCTTCTAAAACTCTCAAAAAATTTCGGAGGAAGGAACACTTCCAAACTCGTTCTACATGGCCACCATCACCCTAATACTGAAACTAGACAAAGACAACACAGAAAAACAAAACTATAAGCCAATGTCACTGCTGATCATAGATGCAAAAATCTTCAACAAAATTTTAACAAACAGAATTCAGCAACACATCAAACAGCTCATACACTGTGATCAAGTTAGGTTTATTCCAGGGATGGAAGGATTCTTCAATATATGGAAAACAATCAGTGTGATACACCATATTAACAAATTGAAAGATAAAAACCATACAGTAATCTCAATAGATGCAGAAAAAAACTTTGACAAAATTCAGCACCTGTCTATGATTAAAACTCTTCAAAAAATGGGCACAGAAGGAACCTACCTCAACATAGTAAAGGCCATATATGATAAGCTTACAGCAAATATTATTCTCAATGGTGAAAAACTGAAAGAATTCCCCCTAAGATCCCTGATTCTAAGATGCCCAAGACAAGGGTGTCCACTTCCTCAACTATTATTCAGCATAGTTCTGGAAGTCCTACCTACAGTAATCAGAGAAGAAAAAGAAATAAAAGGAATCCAGATCAGAAGAGAAGTACATCTCTCACTGTTTGCAGATGACATGATACTGTACATAGAAAACCCTAAAGATATCAGAAAATTACTAGAGCTAAGGCTATACTTTTTCCAGTAATCATGTATGGATGTGCGAGTTGGAATATAAAGAAAGCTAAGCACTGAAGAATTGATGCTTTTGAACTGTGGTATTGGAGAAGATTCTTGAGAGTCCCTTGGACTGCAAGGAGATCCAACCAGTCCATCCTAAAGGAAATCAGTCCTCAGTGTTCATTGGAAAGACTGATGTTGAAGCTGAAACTCCAATACTTTGGCCACCTGATGCAAAGAGCTGACTCATTTGAAAAGACTCTGATGCTGGGAAAGATTGAGGGCAGGAGGATAAGGGGATGACAGAGTATGAGATGGTTGGATGGGATCACCAACTCAATGGACATGAGTTTGGGTAAATCCAGGAGTTGGTGATGGACAGGGAGGCCTGATGTGCTGCAGTTCATGGAGTCACAAAGAGTCGGACGTGACTGAGTGACTGAACTGAACTGAAGTGAATCAGTGAATTTAGCAAAGTTGCAGGATACAAAATCAATACACAGAAATTACTTGCATTTCTATATACTAGCAATGAAAACTCTGAAAGAGCAATTATGGAATCAATCCTATTCACGATTGCAACAAAAAAAAATTAAATGTCTAGGAATAAATTTACCTAAGGAGATGAAAGAACTGTACACAGAAAATTATAAGACACTAATAAAAGAAATCAAAGATGACATAAACAGATGGAGAGATATTCCATGTTCCTGGGTAGGAAGAATCAATATTGTGAAAATGACTGTATTACCAAATGCAATCTACAGATTTAGTACAATCCTTATCAAATTACCAATGGCATTTTTCACAGAACTAGAACAAAAATTTCAGAATTCATATGGAAACACAAAAGACCCCGAATAGCCAAAGCAGTGAGAAAGAAGAATGGAGCTGGAGGAATCAAGCTTCCTGATTTCAGGTTATACTACAAAGCTATAGTCATCAAGACAGTATGGTACTAATGAAACAAGATAGAAAGTCCAGAAGTAAACCCATGCACCTATGGGTACCTTATTTTTTACAAAGGAGGCAAGAATATACAATGGGGCAAAGACAGCTTCTTCAATAAATGGTGCTGGGAAAACTGGACAGCTACATGTAAAAGAATGAAATTAGAATACTTCCTAATACCATATACAAAGATAAACTCAAAATGGATGAAAGACCTAAATGTAAGATCAGAAACTCTAAGACTCTTAGAGGAAAACATAGGCAGAACACTCAGTGACATAAATCAAAGCAAGATCCTCTATGACCCATCTCCTAGAGTAATGGAAATTTTAAAAAAAAGTAAACAAGTGGGACCTGATTAAACTTAAAAGCTTTTTCACAGCAAAGGAAACTATAAGCAAGGTGAAAACACAACCTTCAGAATGGGAGAAAATAATAGCAAATGAAACAACTGATAAAGGATTAATTTCCAAAATATACAAGCAACTCATACAACTGAATACCAGAAAAACAAACAACCCAATTAAAAAGTGGGAAAAAGACCTAAACATTCATTTCTCCAAAGAAGACATATAGGTGGTTAACAAACATATGAAAAGATGCTCAACATTGCTCATTATTAGAGAAATGCAAATCAAAACTACAATGAAATACCACCTCACACCAGTCAGAATAGCCCCCTCAAAAAGTCTAGAAACAATAAATGCTGGAAAGGGTGTGGAGAAAAGGGAACACTCTTGCACTGTTACAGCCACTATGGAAGATGGTATGGAAATTCCTTAAAAAACTAGGAATAAAAGCACCATATGACCCAGCAATCCTACTCCTAGTCATATACCCTGAGGAATCGAAAATTGGAAGAGACACATATATCCCATTGTTCACTGCAGCACTATTTACAATAGCTAGAACATGGAAGCAACCTAGATGTCCATCGACAGATGAATGGATAAAGAAGTTGTGGTATATACACACAATGGAATATTACTCAGCCATAAAAAGGAACACATTTGAGTCAGTTCTAATGAGGTAGATGAACCTAGAACCTATTATACAGAGTGAAGAGAGTCAGAAAGAGAAAGATAAATACCATAATCTAACACATATATACAAAATCTAGAAAAATGGTACTGAAGAATTTATTTACAGGGCAACAATGGAGAAACAGACATACAGAATAGACTTATGGACATGGGGAGAGGGGAGGAGAGGGTGAGATGTATGGAAAGAGTAACATGGAAACTTACATTACCATATGTAAAGTAGATAGCCAATGGGAATTTGCTGTATGGTTCAGAAAACTCAAACAGGGGCTCTGTATCAACCTAGAGGGGTGGGATGGGGAAGAAGATGGGAGGTAGTTTCAAAAGGGAGGGGATATATGTATATTTTTTGGGCTTCCTGGTGGCTCAGAGGTTAAAGTGTCTGCCTGCAATGCAGGAGACCTGGGTTCGATCCCTGGGTCGGAAAGATCCCCTGGAGAAGGAAATGGCAACCCACTCCAGTATTCTTGCCTGGAGAATCCCATGGATGGAGGAGCCTGGTGGGCTACAGTCCACGGGGTCACAAAGAGTCGGACATGACTGAGCAACTTCACTTTCACTGTCATGGCTGATTCATGTTGAGGTTTGACAGAAAACAGCAAAATTCTGTAAAGCAATTATCCTTCAATAAAAAAATTAATTAATTTAAAAAAATGCTGAGCATGGGCAGATGACTTAAAATTGGATAATTTGATATGATGCACTGCTTTACAATAGGCAAAATATAATACTGGAATTTTAAAATACTATGTCATAGCTTACCAAGATACTTAAGCCAAGTAAAAAATAAGTATGCAATCTGTGTGCTGAATATTATTTCAATTTATAAATAAATACACAAGGTGGGACCAGTGGTAAAGAACCTGTCTGCCAATGCAGGAGACGCAGGTTCAATTTCTTGATTGGGAAGGACCCCTGGAAGAGGGCATGGCAACCCATTCCAGTATTCTTGCCTGGACAATGCCATGGACAGAAGAGCCTCACAGCCTTTAGTCCATAAGGTGACCAAGAGTCAGACGCGACTAAAGTGACTTAGCACGAATGCACACACAGTTGGAAAGGAAAATTACGAAAGTGTGAAATAAATTACATATTTTGTGAAAAGAAGATAAACTTCAGCAACAAAAAATTCTTCTCTGCCCTTTGCACTCCTCTCTCCTCACTGTGAGTTATGTGTCTGTATGACGCATGGATCAGACCTCCCCCATCAGAGGGAAGACCTGCTCAACCATAAAAAGCAACATTTTCCCAGCATCAGTAAGACAGTTCCTTAAAAGAGAGCATTCTATCTTGACCTTGTTAGGGGTTCCATGACCCAGCACGATGATGCTTAGATATGGATTATGTACACTGTCAATAAATATGTCATTTGATGTACAGCCTTCTTTCTAAAAACTTCCACAACTATACCTAGACCTCTAATGGACAGAACAGTTCTCAGAACTTTCTGAGATGCTCTTCCTTGAAGGTATTAATCCTCACATTTAAATTGAATAAAATTTTCCATTTCTTTATTAGGTCAACTGACTAATATTTCACTGACAAAGGAAAATGCACCAAAGTTAAGTATTACTAAATGGATTAATCACAGGTTAGCTTCATTTTCTAAACTTTCCCTTTTATTTTCTAAATTTTCTGTAGCTTTTACATCTATTATTTTAATTATTGGGGAAGACAAGAATCAATGCTTTCAAGCCTTCACTATTTCATAAAATATTTTTTAATAAAGGAAAGGCAAGTTTTTGAAGTGGAAGACAGTTTTTTTAAGCACCTCTACCAAGTACAGAAATCCTCTTCACAGCCCTAGAAGCAAGATGTTCTGGTAGAATGCACGTGTACAGCTCACAGTCAATATTCTTCAACAAATGGATACTCAGGGTGACCAACACCCCTGAAAGAGAAAGAGGAGTGTTAATTTATTAAATCTGTCATGTTTTCATAGAGAGCTTGGCTCTGTGTTGCAGTCAGGATGGGTTGATACTCTGTATCTACAAACACGTCCCTCCTTCTCCCCCAACAAGCACACATGCAGATGCCTACTCCACGTGTACACTGGACCTGCAAGTCCAGTCCCAACATCCACATGTAATATTCCCTCCACAGTGACAGGTAATTTGACCCAGGTTACAGTTTATAAAAGGGCCCAAGAATTATGGCTAGGGGCTTCCCTGGTGGCTCAGTGGATAAGAATCTGCCTGCCAATCCAGGAGACATGGGTTTGATCCCTGGTCCAGGAAGATCCCATATGCCATGGAATAACTAAGCCCATGCGTTACCACTACTGAGCCTGTGTTCTAGAGCCTGGGGACCACAACTCCTGAAGCCTGTGCACCCTGGAGCCTGTGCTCCACAACAAAAGAAGCCACTGCAATGAGAAGCCCATGAAGCGCAACTACAGAGTAGCCTCTACTTGCCTCAGCTAGACAAAAAAAGCCCATGCAGCAACAAAGATCCAGCACAGCCAAAAATAAATAACTTTTTAAAAAAATGTTTAATAGTAAGGAAAGTTTTTATAAAATGAACGGCTGCTAAAGGTGGAGGTCATTTCAGCCATAGGTAAAACATAGGACCCTAGATGATGAAAAGGAAAACCCTTAAGGAATTGGTTGATCTTTTTCACACAACATTCAGAAAATAACTACTGAAGCCAGGACACAGGGTGCCCCTGGTGAGGAGCTTCTAATATAATGAAGAGATACCACATTCATCTGAGTGATCATAATTAGAGAATAAATTATTGTATAATTTATGAGAATGCTTATTGTTCATAATTAGCATTACCATTGTCTTCTGCTTCTTATATTCTCATTTTTCTTTCTAAATTTGTCCTTTTCAATTCAATTCACTAAAGAGTGTATTCTGAGCAATTCCATATCAAAAGAACCATGCTGTTGACCTAAACCCACAAATATGAGCAAATCTAGGCATTCACAGCTTAATGAAGGAGCACATAGAAATATACTTCAAAGGCTGAGAACAGAAAAGGATCCATCTTTTTTCATTTATCAAGATACAGCTTTACAAACAAGAGAGTTTTGAGATCTTTCATTTAAAACTAAATGTTTGTTTTATCACTAAATTGTATTTTCTTCTCTTTAAACTCCCTTTCAACTTCTTTGTGTTTGATTAGCCTTCTGTCTCTTCAGTCCTGACAACCACATGCAGTAATTAGGCAGTTGAAATTCCATGGTACTGACTAAGTCAAAGTCAAGGAGGTAGAGGCTCCCCATGGGATGGAGCCCTGGTGGACAAATGCTACACTGGGGTGAGTCTGGACTCAAAAAACCAGAGAGACCAGATGATCTTACCTGAGTGTGTCCTGTCAAGGACACAGCCATCACTCACTGGAGGGTCAGTTAAGCTCATGATCTACTTGTGATTCATTTGGTGATATTATAAGGATGAAGAAATGGAAATTGGAACAGGGTAAAAAGGCCAATGAAGAGCTAAATTTGAAAGAAATTAGTGATGGCTTGGTAAAGAAATGCCCACTAGGGAGAAAAGCGACTAGACTCTTGGCTGGGGGGTGGGGGTGGGGTTGAAGCAGGCCCACTGTGACCTCTCAGTACCCATGCACAGTGGCCTTTGTAGGTCCCTCCTCCATAAAAACATAAGCATGGCATTTTACAGTTGTATTAAGATAAACATGAACATGCAAAAGGATGGATTCATTATTACATAGTAATCATTAATATAATCATTTCCCCCTGATGTATAAAAAGAATTGAAGATGAAATATTTTCATAAGTCCTTAAAAGAATAGTGGGCTGAAAGCACTGTGCTGTCTGTGTCCACAGGGTGCCTGGGCCCTGAGAGGAGGTGCACCAGACACAGGGATGAGTGGTACAAAGTAGTGAATTCACCTCCATGTCATCTCTGGGCTGGCCTGGGCCCCAGTTACATTTCTGTTGGTCAGAGATGGAGCCTTGGAGGAAACCTCTGGTCTGAGGTCTGCAGGAAGCCCCTGGTTTACTCCTATGCTGGAAATTAGGACCGTCTCCCTCGAACTAAGCTTTGACAAAACTTAGTTCCCTGTTGACCTGCCTGCTACAGAAAACTGTGTGAAATATCTGAAAGTCACTTACAGTAATAGCTCATTATATCTCATATTGCTGTTGAGGCCATCGATTGCTTTCATATCTTCTGGAGTCAGTTCAAAGTCAAACACCTGGAAGGAAGGAAGAATCGCATTAACCTCTCCCCACAAGGAGCCAGCCTTCCCCTGGAGACCGGAGGACTTTCCAACTGGATGGGGACAAGAAGAGGGGACAGGGAAGCTGTATCTGTCCTCAGTTGGACAAAGAATGACTCTTGTGAAGGATATTCCTAGGAGCCCTCTGCCCACAGTCCCTCTCATCACCTGTATGTTCTCTTTGATCCGCTTCTTGTTGTAACTCTTGGCCAGAACCACAACCCCACGTTGTATCTGGTAGCGAAGGGCAACCAGAGCTGGGGTTTGCCTGTGCTTTTTGGCAATGGCAGAGAGAACTGGGTCCTCCAAGAGAAAGGGGAGGTTTGGGTTCACCCTAGAAGGAAATTCAGAAATGCCGAGGAGCTGAGACTTATTTGTGAGGCAACTTCCCAAACAGACCAAGTAGGTCCACTCTAGACCAGTGCTTCTCAAAGTGTGGTCCATGGACCAACAGCATCAGCATCACTTGGGATCTTGTTAGAAATACAAATTCCATGGCTGAGCTGAAGACCAATTGAATCAGAACCACAACTGTGTCACCTCCCATTCTGTGTTTACAAAGCTATACAGGTGATTCGGATGCATTTTTGAGTTGAAGCCAGTGCTGCCAAACAGGTGGATTTTATTTCTTTTTTACTTTTTTTCTTCTTTAACCACCATGAATAGAAAAAGAGAAAGAAAAGACTAGGATTTTTTTTTTTTTACTTTTCACTTTTCTAGGATATTGATCAAAATTGAATAGTCTCAAAATGAGAGCTATTCATTTCACCATTAGTCTTCTATGGATCTTTTAGAAAAATGCTTCATATTTGAATTTTTTCTATCATGATAGATCTGGAAGTTGCATATTACTATCCCAATTTTAAACATATGGTAAGTGAGGCTAGAAATGCATATTTTTAGAAATGTGTTCATTAGTTAATAGATAAGTAAATCATGAAATATGCTTGTGTCTTTGGCCTCAAAGAGGGATTATATAGAGATTTTAATACAGACATTTGTTCCTGATGAATCTACATGACTAATACAATGTAGAAAAATTGTCTGGGAGCTGGGAAAATAAAAGAGAAGAATTCTTTCCATCCTTCCCCTTTCTCCCCTCTGCCTATGAGGGTTATCTGAGTACTGTACGATTTAAACTATTTCATCAAAAAACTCCCACTTGTCTTCAATAGGATTCAATACCATTCTTTTAGTCGTTGGGATCCCAGAGCACCATAGGCAACAAGAACAATATCATGTGACTTGCAGAAATCCAACAGTTTGCTCTGATTGAAATAAGGGTGACATTCCACCTGTAGAATGCCAACAAAGAAGAGTGTCAGATTATACTAAAAGGTAATATTAACAGGATAGAGGAAGATTAAAAGTTTAAAAGATGCTAAAGGAAAAACTGCAACCTATATGTAAACTGGAAATACCAATATCAAGAGAAAAATAGAGGAAAGTGTGTTTATATAGTTAATTTTATGATAGACATAGGTGGGAGAACCAATCCAAGATGGAGAAAATCACAAGGTGGGCTCTACATTTGAGTAAATGTTTCAGAGTAAATATTTCATCTAGTGTTAGCATCACCATGATCCTTTACCTTCACCCTCTTACCTGGATGATTTTCATCATCTCTAGTACATTTTCTGTACAGTGCTGCCTGCCTGTTTCTGTACTGTACTCATAAATGCCAAGACACCAAGGCTAAGGATTCAGTCATTCAAACCCCATACAACTCTGAAACCCATCTTATATGACTTTTCTTTGGTGTGGTGGTTTAGTTACTAGGTCCTGTCCAACTCTTGCAATCCCCATGAACTGTAGCCCGCCAGGCTCCTCTGTCCATGGGATTTCCCAGGCAAGAATACTGAAGTGAGTTGCCTTTTCCTCATCCAGGGGATCTTCCTGACCCAGGGATGGAGCCTGCTTCTCCTTCAGTGCAGACAGAGTCTTTACTGATGATCCACTTGGGAAACTCATATGTTCACTGTCTTTCTTCTTGTACACAGTTCCCTCTGAGCACTTTCACATCAACTTCTGGTCATGCTTTCAGCTCAGGGAAACACCTCCTTTCTTTAGTTCTGCATGTCTAGTCTAACCCATTTCACCTCCATTACCTTTCCTCAGTCCCCACCACAATTTAACAGAAAAGTCTCCCACATTTTCTACCCAGACATTATCAAACACAGATACCATTGTGAGTCCTGTTCTCTAGAATCTTCTGTTCACAGAAGAGGGAGGACAGACAGGCGCCAGGGCAAGAAGGAGGTTCTGAAGAGCAGGAGGGAGAGGAGCCGAGCTGCTTACCTGGTTGCAGACGGGCTTGTACTTAAGCCCTGGCTTGTTCAGGATCTTCTCCAGCTGCTTGTGGTTGAAGTTGGACACCCCGATGGACTTGGTCAGCCCTGCGTCCTTACACTTCTCCAGGGCCTGGGAGGGAGGGGTGGTGAAGTCATGAACAGTAACTTGGAATGAGCAATAGAACAAGAATAAAAGCTGAAAAACAATCTGTAAAAAATGTCTCCTGTCAAGAATTAGCATTGATTATAAGGAAGGAAAAAGGGGAAGAAGGTCATGATACATGAAGAATTACCATCTCCTCTTAAGAAAAACCTCAGGGAAGACGTCATGTGGAAGGAAATAGAAGCCTGTCTTACTGGCCAAAATTCTCCTCCTCCATTCCTTTCTGTGAACATTTCAGCAATGGTTTCCTCCCCCACAACCCTAGCATCACAACCCTTAGATTCATGAACTGCTGAGTGTGATGGTCCACAGCCCATTCTCACAAGTGGAAGAGATGAAGGAGGTTCCCCCTCTCCTGGCTCCTCCCCTGGTTCTCTCCTCCCCAGACTCACCTCCCATGTGCGACAGAGATCCACTGAGTCAAATATTGGTTTTCCATTTTCATCTGTTGGGAAAAGTGTCTCCCCTGGCTGAAATGGAAGCAGTCATTTTAGAGATGTCACAAAGTAATTTCTCCACATTTAGCCAGCCTGCCAGGCACCAGGGATTAAACCATCATGAGGTAGGTTTATAACTTTCTAGATACTAATATTTGCAATGATTGCATATGGAGTTGTAAGCAATGTCTTTAGAGGGAGGCTTATTCTAATCTCTTACACATACTATCTGTTGTAATAAATAAAATTTTTGTAGATCTTAATGGGATGCATATTGGCTTATGTGAATTTTGTTTGTTTCCTGTAATTGTCTCTTTTGAAATGCCTCTTTTGAGCTAGGAATGGCAGTAAGCTACATGGCTTTATTTCCAGAATAAAAATTGCAACCTTGACCTGGGCTAGATAATCAGACTTCCTTTTCCCTCTGAGCATCTGATATCCTAGGGCAGGCATGTGAACTAGAAAGGCTCTCCTTAAGTTGATATGGAATGTGGATGATCCAGACATGCTTTCAAATGTTCATGACCATGAGCTTTGAGCTGTCCCAAGGCCATATTTGCCACCAATGGAAAATGTTCAGTAAAAGTAAAGCAAACCTAGAGGATTGGCTTGATAAAGATTTTTTTTTTTTTTTAAGACATTTCTGAAGAGTACTGCAAATCCTTAGATCTCCATGGTTGGGACCTGCCATCTTCATAGTCCTCCAAGCTATTTTGCATCAGATAGCTTGAGTAGATTTCTATAACTTAAAATCAAGAGTTCTACATGATACAGTTCTTAGTGGTTGAGTGCAGTCTACAAACATCGTGAAAACAGACATCAGTGTAGGCAAAGCTTCCCAAGTCCCTATAAAGGCTGGGAGGTTTAGACCTACACAGAAAGAGTACCAAATCTGCTCAACTTGAAAGAGCAGATAAATTCATCATGTTCAATGTAAGGCAGTGTCATGCTCACCACGGCTGCACCAAACTCTGGATTCATGAAATCCCCAGAGGCTCAGGAGTCATAATCTTGACTGTGTGTTGAACTTGCCTATTTTATTTTCACAAGTTTTTGAGTCAGATTATTTAACTCCTTTCTCTGGGAAGCAGGTAACGTATTCAAAGAAACTCAGTAAAAAGATGACCACAAATGATTATTTGGGAGGATTCTGCCATAGTGAGGGCTTCCCTACAACCTACTAAGAAAAATCTTGTCAACCATCCATGCAAGTTTATAAGCATTCTGAGGCAAGAAAAAATATATATGTGATTGATTTTAAAAATAGATTGCCAACCTTCAGAGCCACTGGAAAATGAATAATATAAAGATCGACATAGTCCAGTTGAAGATTATTCAGTGACTTTTCCAAGGCTGGTCGGACCAATTCTGGACGAAGGGAAGTGGACCAAAGCTGCAGAGGTTAAACAATAGAAGCTGTGTTAAATTAATTCTTTAGGTAATTTGGTGGGGGGCATGGGGGGCCCTAAATGTGAGGCTGAAGAGATCTTAGTTCCCTAGTTAGGGATGGAACCCAGGTTCATGGCAATAATACATTGAGTCCCAACCACTGGACCCCCAGGGAATTTCAATACTTCAGGTAATTTTTTTTTATGCTTTCATCTAATATTTAGACATTTGGGGGCTTCCCTGGTAGCTGAGACAGTAAAGAATCTGCCTGCAATGCAGGAGACCCAGGTTTGATCCCTGGGTAGGGAAGATCCCTTGGAGAAGGGAATGGCAACCCACTCCAGTATTCTTGCCTGGAGAATTACATGGACAGAGGAAACTAGAAGGCTATAGCCCATGGGGTCACAAAGAGATGGACACAACTGATTGATTATGTCTAACACTTTAGACATTTTTACTGATTAAAACAAATAACCTCAAGAAAGATGTTCATTTTCCTTTTGAGGTCCTTTTTGATCTAACTTACCCATGTAAGCTTTATTATTTGCTTAAATTATCATCAGTTGAATCAGACAGATTCTTACATCAATCACAATGGAGTGAAATGAAGCAAGAGATAAAAAGAATTATTGAAAAATTACCATGTTCATCATCTGATTATGTTTGATAGAATGTGAAACCTGCTCACAAACTTGCTCTAACTGGGTCAAACAATCAGATCTCTCAAAATTAATTAATATCTTGCTGTTTACATAACTGTATATGTTATATACAGAAGACCTTGAACATATTAACATGGGTGGAAGATAAGTAAAGACATTTCGGCTAGATCTTGTGTGATACACAAAGTGACTGTCCTAATGCTCTCATACTGACAGATCTAAGAACTGATTCAGAATGAGAAGAAATTCTAGAAAGTCTACCAGGTGATAAGGAAAGCTATAATCTGACAACTGTTCAGTCTGATTCATTCGCCCATACTAAATCACATTGCTCTGGTATAGGCGCAGAGAAGCAAGTGACTAATTTAAAATTAAAATTTGAACACACCGATGATGAGAAGGGTATAATCACATTCTTTATTTGATGGGAGAGTATGGTTTGGTGGAGAAGGATATTAGATTTAATATATAAATATGTGTGAAAAAAGTTGTAGCAATAAGCACCATTGACCAAACAACTACTGATCCTATTACCTGTCACCTGCACACAATCACTTACACACATGTGTACACACAACACACACAGCACCTTTGAAGTGTAGAAAATGTCTTCTCTCTTTACAGTGCCATCGGCAATCTTGCTTCGAATGGCCTGGCCAACCTGCTCTTCATTTTGGTACAAATGAGCACTGTCAATATGGCGGAACCCAGCCTCTATAGCAAATTTGGTGACTTCCAGAGCTTCACTCTTAGGAACCTACATAAGCAACAAAAGTACAAGTTAAATATCCACATGATTAAGATATTGCTAAGGCCCAGGTTGATCTTCCCAAGAACCCACTTTTTTGTGTGCCTTTGGTTAGTTCTGTATGTGTGGTGATGTAGCCATGACAGTTTCCCTGAACATTGTTGTTGCTCAGTCACCAAGTCGTGGCCAACTCTTTGAGACATCAGAGACTACAGCACATCAGACTTCCCTGTCTTTCACTATCTTCTGGAGTTTGCTCAAACTCATGTCCATTGGGTCAGTGATGTGGTCCAACCATCTCATCGTCTGTCATCTGCTTCATTCCTAGTAAGTAACTAAATGGACGTGCAGAAACATTTAATACCAGGCAATAAGTGGTTGATTGCTGGCATAAGAGGACCCCAAGACCACTTCAAGTTTCAGAAATTTGCTGGAATAAATCATAAGACTCAGTATAAGTTTGTAGTCATGGATATGATTTATACTGTGAGATGTTTGAAGCAAAATCAATAAAGGTGTAAGTTGCCTGGTAAAAGCATCAAGAAAGCAGGTGAAAGCTACTGAGACCTCTGTTTACCAGTGAAGCCACACAGAATACACTAAATAAAAACTCTATCTATTCAAGGTGTACAGAGCTATATTCTTATAAAAGATCCATTGTTGATGATCACCAAGACTCCTCTTATGACCAAGCACTGAAAATTATACTTTAATAAAAACATATTACAACACCCAAGGAAACATTGCAAAACCTTTCCTGTAAGACTGTAGCTTATCCCCTCAAATGACACTATATTTTCCATTAGAAGAAGTTTCCAAGCAGAAACAGAAGTACAGGCACAGCTGGAGTGTCTTGCTTAGCACCAAACAGGCACCCCACAGTAGAAAAGAAATTGTCTCCCATTAGTTTTCAGTCACCTCATATTTGAGAACTTTTACCTCAAATATTTCTCTGGGTCATGTCTTTTCAGAAGGAGCAAAGAATTTTTGAACTAATTAAATACACAGAGAAACCCCACCATTGCAATCCCCCTCAAAGCAAAGCAGTTGACAGCGTTCTTGACAGCCGAGCCCCACCTCTTCTGCCAATCTGGGAAAGAGGCGGAAACTGGAGGGGAACCCAGAGTAATCTGCAGGTGAGCACAGCCTCAGATCCTGATGCAGAGTGAAGACTGAATGCTCTCTCCCCTTTCACAGGGCATGGTTCTAGCCTGGTTAGTGGAATCTTGAGATCCTCCCAGAGTCACACAGGAGCTCAGTACTTGACAACCCAAGGCCCTTCCTCTCATGTTACATTCACTTACTATTTATATTTCAACCCACAGCCACTAATGTTACCTCTCGAGGTGCAAAGGTTCCAAATCCCAGGACAGGAATGAAGTGGCCATCATTAAGCTTCACTCTCTGGCCTTTGGGATCCATTGTTTGTTGCTCCACTGAGTAATCAGACTGATTTTTTTCTTTTGCCTTCAGAGGTTATAAATAACAGGAAGTTAACGCCCCAGCTGACTGTCCAATGTTAGCAGACACACTGTAGGAGGAGAAGGATTAAATGAGTCTCACAGGGTAAGAGGAGTATTTAGCCACTTGGCTTGTTTGTTTTTTCTTATCAGAATGTCTTAAGTTATATAATGATGAGATGTGCAGAACAATTATTGACCATATGTTACACAGAAACCTCCAAGGCCAGTCATTTCATTTTTCTAATTAAGAAGCCCACTCTTGATCAAACATCCTTTGAAACAACTATCTTGTAGTACATACAAACACGCAAGTCACACAATTTGAAAGAATATTTAATAAGCATTTTTCAAAATGTAATCCCTTAATAAAGAATAAAAATATCAAATGAAAACAAACTGCCTTTTTACATTTCCCACCAGCAAAATTATTTTGCTTTATAGACCTGTACTGGTGGAAGTTTTAGTTGCTAAGTCCTGTCTGATTCTTTTACAACCCCATGGACTGTAGCTGGCAGGCTACTCTGTTCATGGAATTTCCCAGCAAGAATACTGGAGTGGGTTGCCATTTACTATACCACGGGAAATTCCTGACCCAGGGAATCTAACTCACTTCTCTTACAACTCCTGCATTGACAGGCAGATTCTTTAACACTGAGCCACCTGAGAAACCCTTACAGATCTGACAAGGGTAAAATCCTGAAAAGGATACCAAAGCCAGATATTTGGCAAGATGTTTATAGGAGACTAAATATTAATAATTATTGGTTACCATGTGCAGTGTGCAAACAGTCTCTGAGTGTTTATACCATGGACTTTGTTACATAATTTTTTAAAAAACACTCATAATGTAGCTGACAAATACTTAGATAATTTACTATCCTGCTCAACATTATTCATAAAAGGAAAATCTATAAACAACTGAAACTGCAACAAAATTGAGAAGAGTAAGGGAAATCATGATGCACTAGTACAAGGGGATGTTGTGAAGGAAAATATAGTTTAACACACAGAGTGATGTCAGCAAAATAGTGAGGTAGGAGAAGTGAAGTCTCCCTTGGAGAAGGAAGTATGGAAACAGAAAGCAGCTGAAAATGTCATAGGCATTCTGGGGAACAGTCAAAGATCTACAGCTACAAAGTGAACATGCAACTAGGAAAGATCCAGAACTGCAGAAGGACATTTACGTGTGTTTTTATTCACATTCACCTCTTCTCTGACTTGTACGGTGGTGTCTTGATCTGTAAACGGCAGCAGCTCAGCACCCAGTTGTCTCCCTCAAAACAAACTGATGACAGAAATCCTTATGTGCAAAGTTCCCACCTACTTGGGGGCTGACTGAAGACTGGTGTCCCTTTCACTTAACTCTGAACTTAAACTGAAGAGCAGCAGGGGTATTTCCTTACAGCTACAGAGGGATTTCTATATGTGGGGACAGGGACAAGGAGTACGGTGGAGAAACAAGACTAGACCATGTTAAACACTGAGTATAACAGGTGTGGATTTGGGGGATAGTAAAGCATTCAAAAACAGTCATAAATTCCCCATAACCAGAGTCATCCATGGGTCAGCTATGTTGTTGATTCAGAAATGAACTCAGTTGCAGATGACACCACCCTTATGGCAGAAAGCAAAGAAGAACTAAAGATCCTCCTGATGAAAGTGAAAGAGGAGAGTGAAAAAGTTGACTTAAAGCTCAACATTCAGAAAACTAAGATCTTGGCATCCAGTCCCATCATTTCATGGCTAATAGATGGGGAAACAGTGAAAACAGTGGCAGGCTTTATTTTTTGGAGATCCAAAATTACTGCAGATAGTGACTGCAGCCATGAAATTAAAAAACACTTATTCCTTGGAAGGAAAGTTATGACCAACCTAGACAGCATATTAAAAAGCAGAGACATTGCTAGTCAAGGCTATGGTTTTTCCAGTAGTCATGTATGGATGTGAGAGTTGGACTGTAAAGAAAACTGAGCACAGAAGAATTGATGCTTTTGAACTGTGGTATTGGAGAAGACTCTTGAGAGTTTCTTGAACTGCAAAGAGATCAAACCAGTCCATCCTAAAGGAAATCAGTCCTGAATATTCATTGGAAGGACTGATGTTGAAGCGGAAACTCCAATCCTTTGGCCACCTGATGCAAAGAACTGACTCATTGGAAAAGACCCTGATGCTGGGAAAGATTGAAGGTGGGAGGAGGTGACAACAGAAGATGAGATGGTTGGATGGCATCACTGACTCAATGGACATGAGTTTGAGCAAGCTCCAGGAGTTGGTGATGAACAGGCAGGCCTGGCATGCTGCAGTCCATGGGCTCACAAAGAGTTGGACACAACTGAGCAACTGAACTGAACTGAACTGCCATTAGTTTCCTGTTGGGCTGATCCCGGACCAGGCACATGCCATGCCACCTAGTAAAGGACAATCAGGATGTGGTAAAAATCTGAAAACAGTGGGTATGTTGTCCAAGTACCCAGTCATGAACATACAGAGGAAGAGAGAGAAAAGGCGTACAATAAAGAAAGGTGAAACAAGAAAGCTAAAAAAGAGAGACAGAGTGGAAAAAGAAAAAGAGAATGACATGAGCCATGGAACTGTTGTTGTTACTGTTTAGTTGGCTAAGTCAAAGCCCCTCTTTGTGACAGCATGGATGGTAGCCTGACAGGTTTCTCTGGCCATGGGATTCTCCAGGCAAGAATACTGGAGTGGGCTGCCATTTCCTTTTCCAGTGAATCTTCCTGGATCTGAGATCCAACCTGTATCTCCTGCACTGTCAGGCAGATTTTTTACCACTGCCATACCTGGGAAGCCTGATCCATGAGACGAAGAAAAGAAATCGGCACCAACTCTTCCTGAACAATCACAGGAGCCACACTTAGCTCACAGTGAGTGTCACAACTGTGCTGGGAGGAGCTCCAGGTGGGCAAGAGGACGCTGAGCTCAGCTACCCCAGGAGCACATCAGGGTCACATCTCCTAATAACACATGACAACAGCAGGAAGACTTGTCCACACCAGGGTTGTAAAATCCTCTTGTCCCCACAGAGCTGGGTGGGAAGGGAAGAGAAGCCGGCAGATGAGGACTGAACCCCGGGAGGGCCCCAGACAAGAGGGGTGACAGGGGCTCAGAGATCCTCCCTGCAGAGACCCGTGTACACCACACACTGGGCACTGCAGCCCTGGTACGACCCTGGGAGGTCATGACCCCGCAGCTGCTGTGAACCCAGGAGGACCCGCAGGAGGCCTGGGAACCTGACTCCTCTCCTGAGACACGCACCCGCTCCTGGTCCTGGAACAGGCTGAGAGGGTGGCCAGATGCTGCCCAGGACTCAGCCAGTTTACTGGGCAGCCCATGTGCCCCCCAGCCCACAAATGCCCCCTCAGCACCTCTGGATCCAGTTCACTCTCCCTGGGACAAGGGCCGCCTATGCTGGGCAGAGTGGGCAGTGAGGGGTACAGATCTGGCTCAGACCAGCAGGATGTCTGGATGGGCCAGGGTGGCCATCGGCTATCAGAGAGGGGCCTGAGGAGCAGTGTTCTGGAAATATCTTTCTCCATTTCCCTCTGAGTAAAGTCCTTTAAAAGCCTATGTGACAAGGACCCTCTGCCCCACTGGCTCTCTGACTTGTCTTCAGCTCCTGTCTCCCCACCTCACTAAACTCCACCCACATCAGCAGACTTGCTGGCCCTTAAATGTTCCATGAATACCCTTCCTTCCTGGAATGAGTGTTTTCTGTTCCAGAGAAATACAGGGAGCCACTGTCTCTATTTTCAAGGCTGTTTGGTACAAATGAAAAGTTGTGTGGGGTGAACGGTAGCTTGTGTCTCTGCCTAACAGAAGTACAGAAATGGGAAAGATTGTGCAGAATTTGGGAGAATGGCATTGAAATATGTATAATATCATATATGAAACGCCAGTCCAGGTTTGATGCACGATACTGGATGCTTGGGGCTGGTGCACTGGGATGACCCAGAGGGATGGTATGGGGAGGGAGGAGGGAGGAGGGTTCAGGATGGGGAACACATGTATACCTGTGGCGGATTCATTTCAATATTTGGCCAAACCAATACAATATTGTAAAGTTTAAAAATAAAATAAAATTAAAAAAAAGATTGTGCAGAATTATCTCAACAGACATTTACCCATTTCTAACAGTTAAATTCTCATGATTTCATTCACAGTCTCATTCTACATGAGACTAATGACTCAAGACATTTCTCATTTCAATTATTGACATTTGTTGATATAACAATGTCTTTCTAAAGAATGTTCAGTAAAGTTTTGTGGAATGACCACTGAATAAACTCAAAATATGTAAGGATTCATCAAAATGCTGAGCATGAGCAGACAAATAAGAAATTACAAAAATAACTAAGATGTGCTGCTTGCTATACAGGAAGCAAAATATAATACTGGATTTTTAAAATCATATTTTTAGCTTACCAAGATACTTAGGCTATGTTTCAAAAGAAGTATACAACCTATAGATTGAAGTTTATATGTCTTTGTAAATGAACAAACACACATATTTGTCAAGTAAAATCACAATGTAAATGCACCAAAGGAAGTGTTTTTGAGTGGACACAGCTTATCATCATTCCCTATCCTGTCCCTTTTCTATCTAAATATTCTGTCATATATCTGTATTATTTCAATCATCAGGAAAAAGAGTATTCTTACTTTGAAGTCTATGCTGTTTCATAAACAGTTTATTTTTAAAAGGAAAGGCAAGGTTTCAGAAAGTTCAGACACTTTATTTAAACTTCTCTTTCAGGCACAAAAATTTTCTTAACCACCCTAGAAGTATGAAGTTATCGAAGAACCACAGGGAGAGCTGAGAGTCAATATTATTCAGAGAATGGATGCTCAGGGTGACTGACACCACTGGAAGAGAAAGAGATATATTCATTTATGAACTCTGGCCTCATTATAACATAGTTTTATAATTAATATAATCATTTTCCCCTGATGTGAAAAGAATTAAACATTAAACATGTTCATTAGTCCCTGAAAGAATAGTGGGCTGCAGGCACTGTGCCCTTTGTGTTTCCTGGCTCCCTGGGCTCTGAGAGGAGGTACACCAGGCACAGGGATTAGGGGCACAAAGTAGTGAATTCATTCACCACAATGTTAACTGTGGGAATTTTACTGATGGGCTCTCCTGGGCCCCAGTCTCATTTCTGTTGATCAAGGATGGAGCCCTGGAGGAAACTTCTGGTTTGAGGTCTGCGGGAAGTACCTGGCTGACTCCTATGCTGGAAGACTCCTATGCTGGACTGTCTTTCTTTTCAGTCCTGAAAAGAGGACTGACTGAAGCTTTTAAGAAGCTTAGTTCCCCTGCTCACCTGTCTACTACCAAAACAAAACAAAACAAAACAAAACTGTGTGTGTGAAACAGTCACTTACATTAGAAATTCATAATATCTTATATTTCTGTTGAGGCCATCGATTGCTTTCATGTCATCTGGACTCAGTTCAAACCCAAACACCTGGAAGGAAGGAACAATCACATTAACCTCTCCTGGAAGGAGCCGGCGTCCTCCAGGGCACTGGAAGACTTTTCAGCTGGATGGAGACAAGAAGAGTCAGGAAGACGTGTCTGTCCTCAGCTTCCAGGAGAACAATCTGGGCCCCTCTGACGAATTCTCACCTCTTCTTTCCACACCTTCTCCTACTCTGTCCACCTCACAAACATTACAGTGCATCAGTCCCTTATCTTTCTGAGTGAATCACTTGTGACAGAAAACAAACTAAAATTTGCTTTTTCCAAACACACTGCTTTAGACACTCCTGACTCGATACTGAACCTGAGCTGACACTAGACTGATTGCCTCTCCCCAACATGCCCTAAGGGTGACAGCATTCAGCTGAAGCAGTGTGGGAAGGAGGCTCCCCATGAAAGCCTGTTCAGGAATCTGATATGAAACTTGCTCATTATCTAATATAATAAATCTAACAAAACCTATATGTCAGTGCCTTAGTGGAGAAGACCCCTGTGTTGGGAAAATGTCCTGGAGAAGAAAATGGCAACCCACTCCAGCATTCTTGCTTGGAGAATCACATGGACAGAGGAGCCGGGTGGGCTACAGTCCATGGGGTTACAAAGAGTTGGACACAACTAAAGCAACTAACACTTTAGTGTAAACAGTTATGAATGAAAAGTCTTTAAAATATTAAAGAACACAAATTATTAAAAATTCACATCACAGTCATGAAAAGAAAAGCTTAATTTTCTAAAGAAATACATTTTCCAGAGTGATCTAGTGATTCAGTGCAACATGAACCAAAGTCTAAAACACAATCTTTTGTGGAAGTCAGTAAAGTAATACTAAATTTTAAATAAAAGAACAGCTAGTCAAGAGCAGTCAAGATATCCTTAAAGACAAATGTACCATTCTAAGGAAGAACACTTACTTTCCATTTTAAAAACACAGAACAGAAAACTGAATACTTAAATAGAAGAGAAGGGCCACAAATGTACTTATGGACACTTATTATATGACAGAGTTGATAATAAAAATCAATGAAATACACAGACACTTAGATTTCTATTTAAATAAAGAAACATATAGGCAATCATTTTTATACCGCATTAAAAAAATCAGTTTCAGATATATTTTCGAATGAAATTTCAATGGAAACAGAAAAACAATTTTTCAGGGGACCATGCACCTGACCCTTGACATGGCCTGACCTGTAATTTCCAATGGAGACTGAAGTTTGCCAAAAGAAGTGGTGACTTATTTCTGAGCTGAGATAATGACATGGATTTTTTTCCTCTCCCTGGCTTGAAATTACAGCGCTGTCCTGAAATGAAAACCAAGTTAGTTGACCAGATTCTAGCCAAATATATATGAAAAACTACATGGAGAAGCATGCAGGCTCCTCTGACAAGTGCTAAAGCAGAACTGCCTAGCTGTACTGAACTGAACAGCAAATGCATGAGAGCCCAGCCAAGAAGACAACAGTTGAGCTGAGTGCAGGTGGAATCTCAAACCATAGAATCAAGAGACACATAACTGATCTCTGTATTAAATCTGAAAACTGGAGAGAGTTTTCTGTACACCTATGCTTAAGGGTACAGTAATGCTCTGTTTCACAGAAAACAAATGAGAGACACCATGCAAAAGTGGACAAAGTCTTGAGAGGAACTTCACAAAGACAGAAACTCAAGAAGTTTAAACATATGAAGATGAAACCTTATTAGTATTCAGGAAAATGCAAAATAAAACCACTATGGTTTGGAGATGAAAGATTGCTGCCCTAATTTTTGTGCCCCAAAATTCACATGTGGATGGTGTTAGAAATGGAGCCTTTGAGAGGTGATTAGGTCATGATGGTGGAGCCTTTGTGATGAGATTTCAACAACATCATAGTCATATAAGAAACTTGGGAGAACTCTCCTTCCCACCTTAACTACATTAAAATACAAGAAGAAGCCTGGAGGAGGGCCCTCACCTGACCAAGAATGCACCCTGACCTCAGACCTCCAGCTTCAGAAATGTGAGAAGCAAATTTTCATTGTTTCTAAAACACCAAATTTGTGGCATTTTGTTAAAACAGTCCAAATGGCATAAAATAATCACATAATGCAATTTCATCCATTGAGAATGAAGATAAGAAGACATCATTTGTACAAGGTGATAGGATAAATTGCAGACCTAGCACTGAAACTAAAATCTCCATTTTCTGTCCAAATTCATTTTCTTGGACTGCAAAATCACTGAAGATCGTGACTGCAGCCATGAAATTAAAAGACCCTTGCTCCTTCTAAGAAAAGCTATGACAAACCTAGGCAGTATATTAAAAAACAGAGGCATTACTTTACTGACAAAGGTCCATATAGTCAAAGCTGTGGTTTTTCCAGCAGCCATGTACGGATGTGAGAGGTGGACCATAAAGAAAGCTGAGTGCCTAAGAACTGATGCTTTTGAACTGTGGTGTTGGAGAAAACTCTTGAAAGTTCCTTGGACTGTAAGGAAATTAAACCAGTCAATTGTAAAGGAAATCAGTCCTGAATATTCATTGGAAGGACAGATGCTGAAGGTGAAGTTCCAATACTTTGGCCACCTGATGCAAAGAACTGACTCATTGGAAAAGACCCTGATGCTGGGAAAGATTGAAGGCAGGAGGAAAAGGGGAAGACAGAGGATGAAATGGTTGGATGGCATCACCGACTCAGTGGACATGAGTTTAAGCGAGCTCCGGGAGTTGGTGATGGACAGGGAAGCCTGGCGTGCTTCAGTCCATGAAGTCGCAAAGAGTCATACATGACTGAGTGACTGAACTGAACAGAACTGAACCCTCTACAACCAGGCCACCTCTCCTGTTGCCACAGCAAGAGGAGAAAATCATCAGGAATACACACAAGGCATTAATGCACAGGGAAGAACCAGTAAATCATCTTGACTCAAGGAAAGTCTTGAGAGACAAAGAATGACCCTTTGGAATGAAGGATATTCCTTAGGAGCCCTCTACCCATAGCCCGACTCATCACATGTATGTTCTCTTTGAATCGTTTTTTGTTGTAACTCTTGGCCAGAACCACAACCCCACATTGTATCTGATAGTGAAGGACAACCAAAGCTGGAGTTCACTTGTGCTTTTTGGCAATGGCACAAAGAACCGGGTCCTCCAAGAGAATGGGGTGGTTCACATTCACCCTGGAAAGAAATTCAGAAATCCAGAGGAGCTGAGACTAAGTATTCAGTCTGTGAGTAGTTTTCCCAGACAGATTAAGTAGGTGTCCTCTACACCAGTGCTTCACAAAGTGTGGTCCATGGACCAGCATCATCAGTATCACCTGGGATTTTGTTAGAAATACAAATTTCATGGCTTAGCTGAAGACAAACTGAATCAGCATCTCAACTGTCACCTCCCATTCTGTGTTTACAAAACTCTGCAGGTATTTGGATGCATTATTGATCTGAGACCAGGATTGCTAAAGTTGTGGGTTTTTTCTTTAATTCTCAGAGGTTGTTTTTCTTCTATAATCAAGGGCATGAACAGAGAAACAGAAGGGAAAGACCAGGAATTTTTTAAATTTCACTTTCCTGCTGCTGCTGCTGCTGCTGCTGGTAAGTTGCTTCAGTCGTGTCTGACTCTGTGCGACTCCATAGATGGCAGCCCACCAAACTCCCCCATCCCTGGGATTCTTTAGGCAAGAACACTGGAGTGGGTTGTCATTTCCTTCTCCAATGCATGAAAGTGAAAAATGAAAGTGAAGTCGTTCAGTTGTGTCCGACTCTTAGTGACCCCATGGACTGCAGCCTACCAGGCTCCTCTGTCCATGGGATTTTCCAGGCAAGAGTACTGGAGTGGGGTGCCATTGCCTTCTCTGTTCACTTTCCTAAGGCATTAATAAAAAGTAAGTAGTTTCAAAATCAGAGACATTTATTTCTTCATTATTTTTCTTTAGATATTTATAGAAGTGGTTCAAGTTTGTTTTTTTCTATCATAATATTATTATCCCAATTTTACACATAAGGTAACTGAGGCTTGGAATTTCTATCTTTAGAAATGTTTTATTAGTTAATAACTACATAAATCATGACATAAGCTTCTGTCTCTGGTTCCAACTAGGGGATTATATATAGATTTTATTGCAGACATTTAATGATGAGTTTACAAGCTGTTCAGTTCAGTTCAGTTGCTCAATCACGTCCAACTCTTTGTGACCCCATGAATCACAGCTACTACAATGTACAAAAAAATGGCTGGGCGATGGGAAATTAAAAGAAAAGAAAATATTCCATCCATCCCCTATCTCCCCTTTGCTTATAAGAGCTATCTGAGTACTGTATTTTAAAATATCTCATCAAAAATTGAATTTTAGGGAAATTCCCACTTGTCTTCAATAGGATTCAATATCATTCTTTTACTCCTTGTGATCCCAGCACACCATGGGCTAAAAGAACAATATCATGTGACTTGCAGAAATCCAACAATTTGCTATGATTGAGATAAGGATGACATTCCACCTGTAAAATGTCAACAGAGAAGAGTGTCAGATTATTTGAAAAGGTAGTATTAACATGACAGAGGCAGATTAAAAGTTTTAAGTGCCTAAAGGAAAGATTGCTACTTTAAATGTAAAATGGAAATATAAACATCTAGAGAGAAGTAGAGAAAAGTGTGTTTATACAGTTAATTTTATGACAGACCATGGATGGGAGAACCAGTCCAGGTTGAGTAATAAAAAGGTGTACTCTATATTTGAGTAGATATTCTTGGGTAAATGTTTTATCTTCTGTTAACATCACCTCTAGCCTTTAACTTCACCCTCTAACCTGGATGACTTTAATCATCTCCAGCACATTTTCTGTTCTGTGCTCTCTGTTGAGACTCATAAAGGCTAAGACACCAAGACTAAGGATTCAGTCATCAGAACCCCACAAAAACACTTAACACTCATCTCAGCTGATTGGTTACTTTATTAATTTACTTCCCATTCAATGTTTTCAAGGCTTCCTTCCTATACACAGTTCGTTCCAGGGCACTCTCCCATCCATTCTTGTCATCCTTTAATCCCAGGGAAACACCTCCTACCTCTAGCTCTAGATTCTATCCAAAATTCAGAAGGATGCCCTCCCCACCTTTTCCATCCAGATTACATAGAGATACTACTTTGGATTCTATTCACACCACCCAGACAGAGACTCTGCTCTCTAGAGTCCTCTGTCCCACAAAGGTCAGATGAACAGGAGAGAAGGACAGACAGACATCTGGCTCCAGTGTAAGAAGGAGGTTCTGAAGAGCAGGAGGGAGAGGAGTCAAGCTGCTCACCTGGTTGCAGACGGGCTTGTACTTGAGCCCCAGCTTGTTCATAATCTTCTCCAGCTGCTTGTGGTTGAAGTTGGACACCCTAATGGACTTGGTCAGCCCTGTGTCCTTACATTTCTCCAGGGCCTGGGAGGGAGGGGTGGTGAGCGGTCACTTGGAATGGGCAAGAACAAGAATAAATGTTGAAAAAATCAACAAACATGGTCACCATCAAGAATTAGCATTGAGTATCAAGAGGAAAAAGGGAAGAAAGTCATCACATCAGTTGAACAATTACTATTTCTGCCTTAAAAAAAAAAAAAAAAAAAAAAACCAAAGAAGACATATCACATGGAAGGAAAGAAATGCCTTGTCTTCATTGTCCAAAATTCTCCATTTCATTCCTCTATGTGAACATTTCAGCAATGGTTTCCTCCCCTCAACCCGAGCATCCCAGCCCTTAGGTTCATGAACTGCTGAGTCTGATGGGCCACAGCCCATTCTCACAGGTGGAAGAAATGAAGGAGGTTTTCCCTCTCCTGGCTCCTCCACTGGTTCTCTCCTCCCTGGACTCACCTCCCACGTGTGACAGAGATCCAACGAATCAAATATCAATTTTCACTCTCCATCTTTTGGAAATAATTCCTCCCCTGGATGGAACAGAAGCAGGCATATTAGAGATGTGACAAAATAATTTCTCTTTAGCCAGGCTGCGAGGCACCAGGAATTAAATCTCCATGAGGTAGGTTTACAAATTTCTACATACTAATATTTGCAATGTGATTTGTGTATGGAGTTGTAAGCAATGTCTACAGGAAGGAGGCTTATTCTATTCTCTTATACTTATTATATGTTACAAAAAATACAATTTTTCTATGTTCTTAAAGGGACTTCCAGTGACTTCTGTGAATTTTGTCTGTTTCCTGTACTTGCCTCTCTTGAAATGTCTCTGGTCTGAGAATGGCAGTAAGTTCCATGCCATAATTTCCAGAATAAAAATTGCAAATGACACCTGGGCTAGATAATCAGGTTTCCTTTTCTCTTCAAGCATCAGATGCCCTACAGCAGGCATGTGAACCAACAAGGCTCTTGTTAGGCTGATATGGAATGTGGAAGATCCAGACATGCTCTCAAATATTCATGACCATGAGCCTTGGAATGCCTCCAAAATCACATTTGCCACCAATGGAAATGTTCAGTGAAAATATAGTAATGTAATGATAAGGGATAGAAAAAGGAGACATTTATGAAGAGTCCTGCAAATCCTCAAATCTCTCTGTGTCTGAGATTTGCAACTACATAGTCCACTAAGCTATTTTGCATCAGATGGCTTGAGTTGATTTCTGTAACTTGAAATCAAGAGTGCAAAGTAAACCTTTCCTTTTTTTAAATTCTTTTTTTTTAATTGAAGGATCAGTGTTTTACAGAATTTTGTTGTTTTCTGTCAAACCTCAACATGAATCAGCCATAGGTAAACATATATCTCCTCCCTTTTCAAGCTTCTTCCCATCTCCCTCCAAATCCTACCCCTCTATGTTGATACAGTGCCCCATTTGAGTTTTAAGCAAAACATTCTTAATGACTAAGTGCAGTCTAAACATCTCATCGTAAAGTAGGGCAGGACTGTAGACAATGTCTCCCAATTCCCTATAAAGGTACAAGGTTTAGACTCACCCAAGAGGGAGCACAACCGAATCTGCTCAAGTTAAAAGGATGAAAGACAAGATGAAGTCATCATGTTCAATGTAGGGCAGTGTCATGCTCACCACGGCTTCACCAAACTCTTGGTTCATGAAATCCCCAGACACTTAGAAGTCATAACCAGGACTGTGTGCAGAACCCACCTATTTCTACTTCCTCAAGATTTTCAGGCAGAGACTCTAGATTATTAACTCCTTTGTCTGGGATGCATGTAACAGATTCAAAGAAACTCGGTAAATAGATGACCACAAATGATTATGTGGGGGATTCTACTCTAGTGTAATCATCCCTTCAATCTACTAAGAAAAACCTTAATTCAACCATCCATGCAAGTTGATGCATCTCCTTTTTTTTAAATTTATTTATTTTAGTTGGAGACTAATTACTTTATAATATTGTAGGGGGTTTTGCCATACACTGATATGAATCATCCATGGGTTTACATGTGTTCCCCCTCCTGAGCCCCCATCCCATCCCTCTGGATCACCCCAGTGCACCAGCCCTGAGCACCCTGTCTCATGCATCAAGCCTGGACTGGCAATCTGTTTCATATATGATAATATATATGTTTCAAGGCTATTCTCCCAGATCATCCCACCCTTGCATTCTCCCATAGAGTCCAGAAGACAGTTCTATACATCTGTGTCTCTTTTGCTGTCTCCCATACAGGGTCATTGTTACCATCTTTCTAAATTCCATATATATGTGTTAGTATACTGTATTGATGTTTTACTCTCTGGCTTACTTCACTCTGTATAATAGGCTCCAGTTTCATCCACCTCATTAGAACTGATTAAAATGTATTCTTTTTAATGCCTGAGTAATACTCCATTGTGTATATGTACCACAGCTTTCTTATCCATTCATCTGCTCATGGACGTCCAGGTTGCTTCCATGTCCTGGCTATTATAAACAGTGCTGCGGTGAACATTGGGATATATGTGTCTCTTTCAACTCTGGTTTTCTTGGTGTGTATGCCCAGCAGTGGGATTGCTGGGTCATATGGCAGTTCTATTTCCATTGGTGTTTTTTTTTTTTTTAATTTAAATTTATTTATTTTATTAGAGGCTAATTACTTTACAATATTGTATTGATTTTGCCATACATTAACATGAATCTGCCACGGGTGTACACGTGTTCCCAATCCTGAACCCCCCTCCCACCTCCTTCCCCATACCATCCCTCTGGGTCATCCCAGTGCACCAGCACCAAGCTTCCTTTATCCTGCATCGAACCTGGACTGGCAATTCACTTCTTACATGATATTACACATGTTTCGATGCCATTCTCCCAAATCATTCCCCCCCCTCCCTCTCCTACAGAGTCCAAAAGACTGTTCTATACATCTGTGTCTCTTTTGCTGTCTCCCATACAGGATTGTCGTTACCATCTTTCTAAATTCCATATATATGTGTTAGTATACTGTATTGGTGTTTTTATTTCTGGCTTACTTCACTCTGTATTATCGGCTCCAATTTCATCCACCTCATTAAAACTGATTCAAATGTATTCTTTTTAATGGCTGAGTAATATTCCATTGTGTATATGTACCACAGCTTTCTTGTCCATTCATCTACTGATGGACATCTAGGTTGCTTCCATGTCCTGGCTATTATAAACAGTGCTGTAATGAACATTGGAGTACACATGTCTCTTTCAATTCTGGTTTCCTCAGTGTGTATGCCCAGTAGTGGGATTGCTGGGTCATATGGCAATTCTATTTCCAGTTTTTTAAGGAATCTCCACACTGTTGTCCATAGTGGCTGTACTAGTTTGCATTCCCACCAACAATATAAGAGGGTTCCCTTTTTTCCACATCCTCTCCAGCATTTATTGCTTGTAGACTTTTGGATCACAGCCATTTTGACTGGTGTGAAATGGTACCTCATTGTGGTTTGATTTGCATTTCTCTGATAATGAGTGATGTTGAGCATCTTTTCATGTGTTTGTTAGCCATCTGTATGTCTTCTTTGGAGAAATGTCTATTTAGTTCTTTGGCCCATGTTTTGATTGGGTCGTTTATTTTTCTGGAATTGAGCTGCAGGAGTTGCTTATATATTTTTGAGATTAGTTGTTTGTCAGTTGCTTCATTTGCTATTATTTTCTCCCATTCTGAAGGCTGTCTTTTCACCTTGCTTATAGTTTCTTTTGTTGTGCAGAAGCTTTTAATTTTAATTAGATCCCATTTGTTTATTTTTGCTCTTATTTCCAATTTTCTGGGAGGTGGGTCATAGAGGATCCTGCTGTGATTTATGTCAGAGAGTGTTTTGCCTATGTTCTCCTCTAGGAGTTTTATAGTTTCTGGCCTTACATTTAGATCTTTAATCCATTTTGAGTTTATTTTTGTGTATGGTGTTAGAAAGTGTCTAGTTTCATTCTTTTACAAGTAGTTGACCAGTTTTCCCAGCACCACTTGTTAAATAGATTGTCTTTTCTCCATCGTATATTCTTGCCTCCTTTGTGAAAGATAAGGTGTCCATAGGTATGTGGATTTATCTCTGGGCTTTCTACTTAGTTCCATTGATCTATATTTCTGTCTTTGTGCCAGTACCATACTGTGTTGATGACTGTGGCTTTGTAGTAGAGCCTGAAGTCAGGCAGGTTGATTCCTCCAGTTCCATTCTTCTTTCTCAAGATAGCTTTGGCTATTCGAGGTTTTTTGTATTTCCATACAAATTGTGAAATTATTTGTTCTAGTTCTGTGAAAAATACCTTTGGTAGCTTGATAGGGATTGCACTGAATCTATAGATTGCTTTGGGTAGTACACTCATTTTCACTATATTAATTCTTCTGATCCATGAACATGGTATATTTCTCCATCTGTTAGTGTCCTCTTTGATTTCTTTCATCAGTGTTTTATAGTTTTCTATATATAGGTCTTTTGTTTCTTTAGGTAGATATATTCCTAAGTATTTTATTCTTTTCATTACAATGGTAAATGGAATTGTTTCCTTAATTTTTCTTTCTATTTTCTCATTGCTAGTGTAAAGGAATGCAAGGGATTCCTGTGTGTTGATTTTATATCCTGCAACTTTACTATATTCATTGATAAGCTCTAGTAATTTTCTGGTGGGGTCTTTAGGGTTTTCTATGTAGAGGATCAAGTCATCTGCAAACAGTGAGAGTTTTACTTCTTTTCCAATCTGGATTCCTTTTATTTCTTTTTCTCTCTGATTGCTGTGGCCAAAACTTCCAAAACTATGTTGAATAGTAATGGTGAAAGTGGGCACCCTTGTCTTGTTCCTGACTTTAGGGGAAATGCTTCAATTTTTCACCATTGAGGATAATCTTTCCTGTGGGTTTGTCATATATAGCTTTTATTATGTTGAGGTATGTTCCTTCTATTCTTGCTTTCTGGAGGTTTTTTTTTTTTTTAATCATAAATGGATGTTGAATTGTGTCAAAGGCTTTCTCTACATCTATTGAGAAAATCATATGGTTTATATCTTTCAGTTTGTTAATGTGATGTATTACATTGATTGATTTGAGGATATTGAAGAATCCTCGCATCCCTGGGAAAAAGCCCACTTCGTCATGATGTACGATCTTTTTAATATGTTGTTGTATTCTGTTTACTAGAATTTTGTTAAGGATTTTTGCATCTATGTTCCTCAGTGATATTGGCCTATAGTTTTCTTTTTTTATGGCATCTTTGCCTGGTTTTGGTATTATGGTGATGGTGGCCTCATAGAAAGTGTTTGGAAGCTGACCCTTCCTCTTCAATTTTCTGGAAGAGTTTGAGTAGGATAGGTGTTAGCTCTTCTCTAAATTTTTGGTAGAATTCAGCTGTGAAGCCATCTGGTCCTGGGCTTTTGTTTGCTGGAAGACTTCTTATTACAGTTTCAATTTCCATGCTTGTGATGGGTCTATTAAGATTTTCTATTTCTTTCTGGTTCAGTTTTGGAAAGTTGTGCTTTTCTAAGAATTTTTCCATTTCTTCTAAATTTTCCATTTTATTGGCGTATAGTTGTTGATAGTAGTCTCTTATGATCCTTTGTATTTCTGTGCTATCTTTTTTGATTTCTCCATTTTCGTCTCTAATTTTGTTGATTTGATTCTTCTCCCTTTGTGTCTTGATGAGTCTGGCTAATTGTTTGTCAATTTTATTTATCATCTCAAAGAACTAACTTTTAGCTTTGTTGATTTTTGCTACGGTCTCTATTGTTTCTTTTGCATGTCTGCCCTAATTTTTAAGATTTCTTTCCTTCTACTAACCCTGAGGTTCTTCATTTCTTCCTTTTCTAGTTGCTTTAACTGTAGAGTTAGATTATTTATTTGACTTTTTTCTTGTTTCCTGAGGTAAGCCGTTATTGCTATGAACCTTTCCCTTAGCACTGCTTTTACAGTGTCCCATAGGTTTTGGGTTGTTGTGTTTTCATTTTCATTCATTTCTATACATATTTTTATTTCTTTTTTGATTTCTTCTGTGATTTGTTGGTTATTCAGAAGCGTGTTGTTTAGCCTCCATATGTTGGAATTTTTAATAGTTTTTTTATACTGTAATTGATATCTAACCTTACTGCATTGTGGTCAGAAAAGATGCTTGGAATAATTTCAATATTTTTGAATTTACCAAGGCTAGATTTACGGCCCAGGATGTGACCTATCCTGAGGAAGGTTCCGTGTGCACTTGAGAAAAAGGTGAAATTCATTGTTTTGGGGTGAAATGTCCTATAGATATCAATTAGGTCTAGCTGGTCCATTGTGTCATTTAAAGTTTGTGTTTCCTTGTTAATTTTCTGTTTAGTTGATCTATCCATAGGTGTGAGTGGGGTATTAAAGTCCCCCACTATTATTGTGTTATTGTTAATTTCCCCTTTCATACTTGTTTGCATTTGCCTTACATATTGTGGTGCTCCTATGTTGGGTGCATATATATTTATAATTGTTATATCTTCTTTTTGGATTGATCCTTTAATCATTATATAGTGTCCTTCTTTGTCTTTTTTCACAGCCTTTATTTAAAGTTTATTTTATCTGATATGAGTATTGCTACTCCTCCTTTTTTTTTTTTTTTTGATCTCCATTTGCATGAAATGTATTTTTCCAGCCCTTCACTTTCAGTCTGTATGTGTCCCTTGTTTTGAGGTAGGTGTTTTGTAGACAGCATATATAGGGGTCTTGTTTTTATATCCATTCAGCCAGTCTTTGTTGGTTGGGGCATTCAACTCATTTACTTTTAAGGTAATTATTGATAAGTATGGTCCTGTTGCCATTTACTTTGGTGTTTTGGGTTTGAGTTTATACATGCTTCCTGTTTTTCCTGTCTAGAGAAGATCCTTTGGCATTTGTTGAAGAGCTGGTTTGGTGGTGCTGAATTCTCTCAGCCTTTGCTTGTCTGTAAAGTTTTTGATTTCTCCTTCATATCTGAATGAGATCCTTGCTGGGTACAGTAACCTGGGTTGTAGGTTTTTCTGTCTCATCACTTTAAGTATGTCCTGCCATTCCCTTCTGGCCTGAAGAGTTTCTACTGAAAGATCAGCTGTTATCCTTATGAGAATCCCCTTATGTGTTAATTGTTGTTTTTCCCTTGCTGTTTTAATATTTGTTCTTTGTGTTTGATCTTTGTTAACTTGATTAATATGTGTCTTGGGGTGTTTCACCTTGGGTTTATCATGTTTGGGACTCTCTGGGTTTCTTGGACTTGTGTGACTATTTCCTTTCCCATTTTAGGGAAGTTTTTGACTATTATCTCCTTGAGTATTTTCTCATGGCCTTTCTTTTTGTTTTCTTCTTCTGGGACTCCTATGATTTGAATGTTGGGGCATTTCATATTGTCCCAGAGGTCTCTGAGGTTGTCCTCATTTCTTTTATTTCTTTTTTCTTTTTTCCTGTCTTCTTCATTTATTTCTACCATTCTATCCTCTACCTCACTTATCCTATCTTCTGCCTCCATTATTCTACTGTTGGTTCCCTCCAGAGTGGTTTTGATCTCATTTATTGCATTATTTTTTTTATTAATTGACTCTTTTTTATTTCTTCTGGGTCCTTGTTAAACATTTCTTGTATCTTATCAATCCTTGTCTCCAGGCTATTTATCTGTAACTCCTTTTTGTTTTCAAGATTTTGGATCATTTTTATTATCATTAAAGTCTTTTTCAGGTAGACTCCCTATCTCCTCCTCTTTTGTTTGGTTTGGTGGGCGTTTATCATGTTCCTTTACCTGTTGATTATTTCTCTGCCTTTTCATCTTGTTTAGATTGCTGTGTTTGGGGTGGCCTTTCTGTATTCTGGCAGTTTGTGGTTTCTCTTTATTGTGGTGGTTCCTCCCTGTTGGTGGGCTTGGACGAGTGGCTTGTCAATGTTTCCTGGTTAGGGAAGCTTGTGTTGGTGTGCTGGTGGGTAGAGCTGGATTTCTTCTCTCTGGAGTGCAATGCAGAGCCCAGTAGTGAGTTTTGAGGTGTCTATGGGTTTGGTGTGACTCTGGGCAGCCTGTATATTGTATATCAGGGCTATATTCCTGCATTGCTGGAGAATTTACATGGTATGTCTTGTTCTGGAACTTATTGGCTCTTGGGTGGTGCTTGGTTTCAGTGTAGGTATGG
The DNA here is from genome assembly GCF_029378745.1 of Bos indicus. Classification (NCBI taxonomy): domain Eukaryota; kingdom Metazoa; phylum Chordata; class Mammalia; order Artiodactyla; family Bovidae; genus Bos; species Bos indicus. The sequence continues at coordinate 43,628,126 of NC_091772.1, read as the reverse complement.
AGGCTTTTGGATGAGTTCTTATCATTTAATGTTCTCTGAAGTCAGGAGTTCTCTGGTGTTCTCCGGATTTGAGCTTAAGACTCCTGCCTCTGGTTTTCAGTCTTATTCTTACAGTAGCCCCAAGACTTCTCCATCCAAACAGCACTTATAATAAAGCTTCTAGGTTAATGGTGAAAAGATTCTCCACAGTGAGGGACACCCAGAGGTTCACAGAGTTACATGGAGAAGAAAAGAGGAAGGAGGGAGATAGAGGTGACCAGGAGGAGAAGAGGGGGAATCAAAAGGGGCGAGAGCAATCTAGCCAGTAAACAATTCCCTATGTGCTCTCCATAGTCTGGAACCCTCAGAGAGGTTCATGGAGTTACATAGAGAAGAGATGAGGGAGGAAAGAAATAGAGGTGAGCAGGAGGAGAAAAGAGGGAATCAAAAGGAGAGAGATAGATCTAGGCAGTGCTCAGTTCCTTAAGTGTTCTCTACAGCCTGGAACACCCACAGAGATTCACAGAGTTGGCTTGAGAAGAGAAGGGGGAGGGAGGAGATAGAAGTCACCTGAGGGAGAAAAAGGAGAGTCAAAGGGGGAGAGAGTAATCAAGCCAGTAATCACACTCCTAAGTAAAAATGGGTACTTAAGATTGGACTCTTAAATGTACAAAATTGATAACAAATACTGTAAAGCAAAGATTAAAAATCTAGAGTAGAGGTTAGACTCTCAAAAATACAATATTCAAAATAAACAAACAAAATAACAAAAAGTATAAGAAATATATATGAAGTTTGCTTTAAAAATAGGGTCTTTTTGCCTCCTCTAGGCGCCAGCCGCCTTAGGCCCGAGCTAGAGCAGACTGTGGGCCGGCGGCCGCAGCTGTAAAAAAAAAAAAAAATAGGGTCTTTTTTTGCAAGGAATAGTAGGTTCTAAAAATGAAAATTAAAGGAGTAATAGAGGAGTTAAAAAAAAAGAAAAATAATTTTTAAAAATTAAAAAAAATGATAATAGTAAAAATATATCTAGGAATTTCTCTGGTGCTGTTGTGGGCAGTGTGGGGTCAGTTCAGTTTCAGATAGTTCCTTGTTCCAGCTTATACTTTTCAAGATCTATAGGCCCCTTCTAATGTAATAGGTGTTAAACTACAGGGATTTTAATCTGTTGCACCTGTCACTTCCAAAGCAGTTCTCTGTTTATTTGGCTTCTCCTGTTCTGCAGGTGTCTTCAGTGTCTACTTTCTGCCCTGACACAAGGGGGCAAAGGTGGTTTCTCGTTTAGGCTCACTTGTTCATTCATGCTGTGGGGAGAGGGGAGCACTGCAAACAAATACCACTGGCATTTGTGGGGAGTGCTTGCAGTGTCTCGGCCACACTGGCTTTGTCCCAGCTCATTGTGTGTGTGGTTTCCCAGACTACACTGCTCAGGCTTCAGGTTGCTCTGCAGGGAGTGGGCCCTGGGTTGCATGCAATTCCCAGGTCTAAGCCACTCCGGTTCAGATTCTCGGGTACTCCACAAAAGCGCAGACTCAGTTGGGCCTGCGTTTTGTCCCGTTTCCGTGTCTGAGCAGCTCAGGTGACCAGGTGCGTGGGGAGCACACTCTCCTTAGGTACAGTGCATCTTATCACCTCCCTGGTCCTAGCTGCTCCGGTTTCCAGCTGCACCCATCTCCCATGTGCCCTGTGTCTCTTCTGGGGAACTGATCTCTGGCTGCAACCCTCCCAGTGGATGTTAACCGTCCAGAATCTCAGGAAGTCTTCGGCTAAAAACTGGAAGCCTGTTCCCATTTTGGTAGGGGATGCCCTCTCTGGGGCCGAGTTTGCCCCTTTCCGGCTCTGGCAGGTGCCCGCCTGGCCCCTGCCTCCGGCGGGGGATGGGTCAGTCCACAGCCGACTAGCTCTTCTCTGATATTGGCTCAGTCCTTTGTTCTGTGAGCAGCCTGGCAGTGCCTTAGGTTAGGGCTTTTTGTAGGATAGTTCTCTCTTCCTCTTTTTCTCTCTCTCTCTGGCTATCCCACAGTTTAGGTTGCTATCTCATGTTAGCTCTCTCAGATTGCCCTCAAGGCATTCAGGCCCAGTCCTTACCCTAAGCAATGCCACCTGCTCCTCTCCGTTCACACCCCCCCACCCCTACCCCACCCACCCCACCCCACCCCTGCTTGCTGGTGGTGGATGTGAGCGTTTGGGGTACTTCTCTGCTCAGAGTTGCCTTTAGGCATGTAATCTGTGGGTTTTATTTATTTATTTTTCTTCCTGATTATGTTGCCCTCCAAGATTCGAAAACTTCCCCCAGACCTGCTGGTGAGAGGGTTTCCTGGTGTTTGGAAACTTCTCCTCTATTAAAACTCCCTTCCTGGGATGGATCTCCATCCCTAACTCTTTTGTCTCTCTTTTTATCTTTTATTTTTTGTCCTACCTCCTTTCGAAGACAACGGGAGGCTTTTCTGGGTGCCTGATGTCCTCTGCCAGCGTTCAGAAGTTGTTCTGTGGAGTTTGCTCAACGTTCAAATGTTCTTTCAATGAACTTGTGGGGGAGAAAGTGGTCTCCCCTTCCTATTCATCTGCCATCTTAGGACCGCCCCCTCCTGACACACATTCTAACACAAGATATAACATTGATCTGATCACACAAATTTCCAACCTTTGCAGCCAGTGGATAATGAATAATATAGAGATCGACATAGTCCAGTTGAGGAGTTTTCAGTGACTTTTCCAAGGCTGATCTGACCAACTCTGATTGAAGCGAAGTACACCAAAGCTGCAAATAGTAAAGAATGGAAATTTTATAAAACATTCTTAGTAAATTTTCATTTGGTCTTACCATTTGGCTTCTGATATTACTTCCTTGACCAATGATGGTAATGTGCCAATTCTTAAACACTGAACACCAAGGATTTCTAATACCTTAAGAATATACCAAGAAGCATAGTTCACCAATCAACTGCTCACCAAACAAATGATCCTATATAAAAAACAGTCCCCTGGGCACATTCACTAGCACACATGTTCACATACACAACACACAACACATTTGAAGTGTAGAATATATCATCTCTCTTCACAGTGCCATCTGCAATCTTGCTTCGAATGGCCTGGCCAATGTGCTCTTCATTTTTGTACACATGAGCATAGTCAATATAGTGAATTTGGTGACTACAAGAGCTTCACTCTTAGGAACATACATAAGCAACAAAGGTAGAAGTTGAATATCCACATGATTAAGAGATTGCTAGCACAAGCTTTGATCTTCCAAATCAATGTTTCTCCATGTCTTTGATTAGATATGTATGTGTGGTGCTGAACCTGGACAGTTTACCTGAATGTTCCTGGTCAGATTTTATTTTTTATTTATTTATTTTTATATACACACCCAGTAACCTTTACATCCCTAATGATCCATGATTGATCACTGGCATCAGAGGACCCTAAGCCAACCTCCAGGTTCAGTGGATCCAAAGAACTCAGCATAAAGTTGTGGTCATGAATATGATTTATACTATAAGATAGTTGAAGCAAAATCAACAAAGGTATAAGATACATGGTAAAGACATTAAATTACAGGAGATAGAGACAGGGAGTAAGGTCTGTTGCAATCCATAGGATCATAAAGAGTTGGACATGACTTAGTGACTGAAAAGCAACAATAACAAAAAGCATCAAGAAACATGGTGAAAGCTTCTAAGACCACTGTCTACCACTGAAGCACCAAATGGAATACACCAAATATAAACTGTATCTATTCAAGGTGTACAAAGTGATGTTCTCATATAAGGATCCATTGTTTATGATCACCAAAATCAAGCTATTTAGGAGATCCCTCATTTCACTTACCTTACTTTAGGGGGTTTGTAAGAAGACTTCACATCTACTCTCTACAAAATCTCAGGGTATCACCCATTATTTTTAATTATTGTCATGGTGCTGTCCATCAGGTTACCAACTTATTCATCTTATCACTCAAAGTTCTAGACTGTTGACCAATATTTTTCCATTTGTCGCAGATTTATCTCCAGCTTCTGGTCTTCATTTCTCTACTCTTTGTTTCTATAAGTTACACTATTTTAGATTTCACCTACAAAGAGACTCCCCTGGTGTTTCAGATGGTAAAGCGTCTACTTACAATGTGGGAGAACCGGGTTAAATCCCTGGGTCGAGAAGATCTCCTGGAGAAGGAAATGGCAACGCACTCATGTACCTTGCCTGGAAAATTCCATGGACAGAAGAGCCTGGTAAGCTACAGTCCATGGGGTCCCAGTGAGTCAGACACGACTGAGTGACTTCACTTTCACTTTTCACAAAGAGATCATGTACTATTTGTCTTTTTATTTCTGGCTTACTTCACTTAGCTAAAGTTCTCTCAGTTCACCTGTGTGGTTTCAAATGGCAGGACTAACAGTTTAAATGCTGAGTAATATTCCATTTATTTTACATGTGTAGAATCTTTTCTATTACAAGGAGTTAGATAATTGGTGTAACCACCCTCTGTTGGGTTCAGTCCTGGTCTTTCTTAAACATTCTGGCATTCGGAGAATGTACTGAGGAATGGACTAGTGAGCTTCAGTACTAACCTGGACACTTTACTCCCTGCACCCTACTTTGCACTAGAAAGTCCTGTCTTCTCTTTCCAAAATGCCTCTGAATATTTCCTTCTAATTTCCAAATGAAAAAAGTGAGATGCAAAGTTTCAGGATCAGACCTTGTCACTACTACATTCTCTAAAGACAAGATAGACAGCAAACTTTCTGGCTTCAGGTCTAGAAACTTGTCCGCTAGTCCCTTTTCTGTCCAAGCACTGAAAACTACACTTTAATAAAAAGACATTACAACACCCAAGGGATGCATTACAAAACCTGGCCTGTAAGATGGTAGCTTATCCCCTCAAATGACACTATATTTTGCATTAGAAGTTTCCCAAGCAGCAACCAAAGTACAAGGCAAAACACAGCTGGAGTGTCTTGCCTGGCACCTACAAGGTACCCCACGGTAGAGAAGCAATTCTCTCCAATTAGTTCCTATTCACCTCATCCTTAGGACTTTCCACCTCAAATACTTCTCTGGGTCATGCTTTTTTGGAAGGAGGAAGAGTTCTGGAATAAAACATACAGAGAAACCTGGCCATTGCAAAAGCTCTCAAAGCAAAGCAGTTGACAGTCAGTGATCTTGACAGCCGAGTCTCACCACTTCTGCCAAGCTGGGAAAGAGGTCGAAACTGGAGGGGAACCCAGGGTAATCTGCCGGTGAGCACAGCCTCAGACCCTGATGCAGAGTGAAGACTGGGTGCTCTCTCCCCTTTCACAGGGCATGGTCCTAGCCTGATTAGTGGAATCATGTGACCCTCCCAGAGTCACCCAGGAACTCAATGCTTGACAACCCAAGTCCCTTCTGCTCATGTTACATCCACTACTATTTATACCTCAACCCCAAATCACCTCTGTTATCTCTTTAGTTTCAGCGCTGCCAAATCCCAGGAAAGGAATGAAGTGGCTGTCACTTAGCTTCACTCTCTGGCCTCTAGGATACATTGCTCGTTTCTAATCTGATAAGCAGACTGATGTTTTCTTCTGCCTTCACAGGTTACAAATAACAGGAAGTTAACACCCCAGTTGACTGTCCAATGTTAGCAGATACATTGGAGGAGGAGAAGGATTAAACCAGTGCCCACTGAGTAAGAAGAGAATTGAAGCCAGTTACATTTTTTTTTATCAGAAAGAAAAACTTAACTTATATAAAGATGAAATGTGCCAAACAATTATTGACCAAACTTTACACAGAAACCTCCACACACCAGTCATTTCACTTTTCTAATTATGAAGCCCACTTTTGATCAAACATCAGTTGAATCAACTACTTCATAGTACAGAAAGACACACTAGTCACACAATTTAAAAGTGTTGATTATTACTGTTACTGCTAAGTCACTTCAGTCGTGTCCAACTCTGAGTGACCCCATAGACGGCAGCCCACCAGGCTCCCCCATCCCTGGGATTCTCCAGGCAGGAATACTGGAGTGGGTTGCCATTTCCTTCTCCAATACATGAAAGTGAAAAGTGAAAGTGAAGTTGCTCAGTCGTGTCCGACTCTTAGCGACCCCATGGACTGCAGCCTACCAGGCTCCTCCGTCTATGGGATTTTCCAGGCAAGAGTACTGGAGTCGGGTGCCATTGCCTTCTCCGTTGATTATTAAGCACTTTCCAAAATGTAATCTCTTAGTAGAGAATCAAAATGTGAAACAAACCAAATTTGCCTTTTAAATTTTCCAGCAGCAAAATTATTTTGCTTTACACACCTATGGTGGTAGAGGTACAGTCAGTAACTCATGTCTGACTCTTTTACAACCCCATGGACTGTACCCTGCCAGGCTCCACAGTTCACTGAATTTCCCAGCTAGGATACAGGAGTGGGTTGCCATTTCCTACACCACAGTATCTTCCTGATCCAGGGATCAAACCAAAGTCTCTTGTGTCACTTACATTGGCAGGTGAATTCTTACCACTGGGCCACCTGAGAAGCCCTTACAGACCTGACTAGGGTGAAATTCTGAAAAGGACACTAAAACCAGACAGTTTGGCAAAGTGTTTATTGGCATTAATCATTAACAATGTTTTGATACCATGTGCAGGTTCAAACAGACTCTTGAGTATTTATGCCTTGTACTACACTACATAACTTTTTAGAGTACTCTTATAATGTTACCAGTACATATTTTACACAGTTTGTTTTCATGCTAAATATTATTCTTAAAATAAAAACCTATAAACAACTGAAATTGCAACAAATTTGGGAAGATTAAGGGAAATCATGATGCACTGGTACAGGGGATGTTGTGAAGAAAAATTCATTTTATCACATAGAGTGATGTCAGCAAAATAGTGAGCTAGGAGGAGTGAAGTACCTCTTGGAAAGAGAAAGCAGCTGAAAAATGTCGTAGGAGTTCTGGGAAACAGTCAAAAAAACATCTACAGCAGCAACGTGAATGCACAACTAGGAAAGATCCAGAACTGTGGAAGGACATTCCCGTATGTTTTTATTCACACTCACCTCTCCCCTGACTTGAACAGAGCCATCTTGATCTATAAAGGGCAGTGGCTCAGCACCCTGTTGTCTCCCTCAAAGCAGACTCATTGCAGAAATCCTTGAGTGCAATATTCTCCCCTATTTGTGCCTTGCCTAGAAATTGGTATCCATTTCACTTATTTCTGAGTTTGAACAGAAGAGCAGCAGGAGTGGCTCATTAAAGCTTCAGGGGGACTAGATATAATATGGGACCAGGGCCGGGACCAAGTGTGGAGACACACACAAGACCATGTAAAACCCTGATAGAACTGGGGTGTGGATTTGGGGAATAGTAAGGCATTCAAAATCAATCATAAATTTCCCAGAATCAGAAATCCACTCACGCTCCAGGCATGTTGTTTACTCAGAAATGACCTGAGTTTCCCTTAGTTTTCTGTTGAGCTGAGCCGAGGACCAGGCACATGCCACGTCAGCTAGTGAAGAACAATCAGGGTGTGATACAAATCTGCAAACAGTGGGTGTGCTGTGCTTTTCCAAGTACCCAGTCATGAACACACAGAAGGAGACAGAGAGAAGGCGTACAACAAAGAAAGGGTGAAACAAGAAAGCTTTAAAAAAAAAAAAAAAAAGACAGAGAGGAAAAAAGAGAGAAAAAAATGAGTCATGAAACAGTTTTTGTTACTGTTTAGTCGCTATGTCAGACCCCTCTATTGCAACCCAATGGACGGTAGCCTCACAGGCTTTTCTGTCCATGGGATTCTGCAGGCAAGAATACTGGAGTTGGCTGCATTTCTTTTTCCAGTGGATCTTCCTGGATGAGATCCAACCCGCATCTACTGCATTGGCAGGCAAATTCTTTACCACTGCCCTACCTGGGAAGCCTGATCCATGAAAGGAAAAAAAAGAAATCGGCACCAACTCTTCCTGAACAATCACAGGAGCCACATTTAGCTCACAGTGAGTGTCACAACTGTCCTGAGAGGAGCTCCACGTGGACAAGAGGACACTGAGCTCTGCTCCCCCAGGAGCACATCAGGGTCACATCTCCTAATAACACACGACACCAGCAGGAAGCCCCCTCCACACCAAGGCTGTAAAGAATCATCCCCATGGAGCTGGGTGGGAAGGGAAGAGAAGCCAGCAGATCAGGACTGAGCCCCTGGGAGGGCCCCAGATGAGGAGGGGAGGACAGGAGCTCAGAGGTCCTCCCTGGAGAGACCCATGCACACCACACACTGGGCACTGCAGCCCTGGCACAACCCTGAGTGGTCTCAGCCCCACAGCTGCTGTGAACCCAGGGGGACCCACAAGAGGCCTGGAAACCTGACTCCTCTCCTGAGACATGCACCCACTCCTGCTCCAGGAACAGGTTGAGGCGGCGGCCAGATGCTGCCCAGGACTCGGCCAGTTCACTGGGCAGCCCATGCGCCCCCTGGCCCATAAATGCCCCCTTAGCACCACTGGATCCAGTTCACTCCCCCTGGGGCAAGGCCGTCCATGCTGGGCAGAGTGGGCAGTTGGGGGGTACAGATCCAGCTTAGACCAGCAGGATGTCTGGATAGGGCAGGGTGTGTGGGGAGCGAGCGCCTCTGGCAAAGGTCATGAGGAAGGAGGCTTGGCATACGCAAAGGCGGGATCAAGCCTCAGGAGTCTCCCTGGAAATTCTCGAGCAATCTACCCCCAAAGCCAGAGTCTGCCTACTTTCTGCTTTGTGCTTTCACCTACACCTCTGACTTTACGGGGGGCTGTCCCCCACGACCTCTCTGAAAAAAGAGTTAGCTTACAGCTCCAGTTAATAATTCCTGGGTGTGACAGTGTTTAACCTACAAACTCCTTTGGAAATCCTCTAGCCTGCCTGAATAGGTTTTTCCGGCCACATGTGATTGTTCAGAGCCTCCCAACTGTGAGAGGCAGGAGATGTTCTAAACTGTCTAAACACAGATTCTTTTGAGTAGTTAAAAGATTGATTAGAAATTGTATTGGTGAAGGGATTTTCACTTGTTGGGCCAATGTTTGCTGCTAAGTTTCCATATCCCTTACCTGCTGTGTCCCTGGCAGTGTATTGATTAATATAGTTGGTGTAAGTAGTAGCTTTAATGTTTGTAACCTGGGACCCTTGAGTTAATTCTTTTTCTTGTTATAGCCCACCACACCTTTGCTCTGTAGGAAGCAACTTTATCTAATGCTTTTTGGAGGCTGGCGCCTGACTTGAGAATAATCACCTTTAGAGAAAAAGGCCTCCGGGCCAGAAGATGATGCAAATCACCTAAACTTTTGCATATGATATGTTTGCAGGAAGAAAGCCTGGCTTACTGCATGACTCTACCCCTTCCCCCATTATCCTCTATGCATAACTTAAGGTATAAAAACTACTTTGGAAAATAAAGTGCGGGCCTTGTTCACCGAAACTTGGTCTCACCATGTCGTTCTTTCTCTTACCTTCTGGCTGAATTATTCAGCCTCTTTTCTACACTGAATTTCCTCACTGAGCTATCCTTATTTCAGCCTCTTTTCTCCACTGAATTTTCCTACTGAGCTATCCTCATTCTATTACTCTTTATATCCTTAATTAACGTTTAATTAAGCAATTGTTTCCTGATCTTCGCCGACGCCGTCCCCGCTTCGAATTCCCTGGATCAGCCGGGGCTGGTCCCCGGCAAGGGTGGCCATCAGAGTGGGGCCTGAGGAGCAGTGTTCTGGAAATATCCTTCTCCATTTCCCTCACAGTAAAGTCCTTTAAAAGCCTGTATGACAAGGACCCCCTGCCCCACCAGCTCTCTGACTTGCCTTTAGCTCCTGTCTCCCCACCTCACTAAACTCCACCCACATCAGCAGACTTGTTGGCCCTTAAGTGTTCCATGAAAACTCTTCCTTCCTGGAATAAGTGTTTCCTGTTCCAGAGAAATGCAAGGAGCCACTTTCTCTGTGTTTCAAGGCTGTTTTGTACAAATGAAAAGTTGTGTATAATGAAGTGTAATTAATACCTCTAACAGAAGTACAGAAATGGGAGAGATTGTGCAGAATTATCTCAACAGACACTTAACCATTTCTAACAGTTAAATTCTTCTGATTTCATTCACAGTCTCATTCTCCACGAGACTAACGACTCAAGACATTTCTCATTTCACTTATTTACATTTGTTGATATGACAATGTCTTTCTAAAGAATGTTCAGTAAAGTTTTTCAGAATGACCACTGAATAAACTCAAAATATGTAAGGATTCATCAAAATGCTGAGCACGGGCAGACAAATAAGAAATTACATAAATGACTAAGATGTGCTACTTGCTATACAGGAAGCAAAATATAATACTGGATTTTTTAAATCATATTTTTAGCTTACCAAGATACTTAGGCTATGTTTCAAAAGAAGTATACAATCTGTAGAATGAAGTTTATTTGTCTTTGTAAATAAAAAAATGCACATATGTGCCTAGGAAAATTACAAGGTAAATGCACAAAAGGTAAGTATTATCGAATGGGTAAACATGACTGATCTTTATTTCCTAACCTTTCCCTTTTCTACCTAAATATTCTGTCATATATATGTATTATTTCAATGACAGGAAAGAAAGAGCATTCTTACTTTAAAGTCTATGCTGTTTCATAAACTGTTTATTTTTAAAAAGAAAGGCATGGTTTCAGAAGTTCAGACACTTTATTTAAATTTCTTCATCAAGCATAAAAATATTCACCACCCCACAGAAGTAAAGAGTTATCGAAGAACCACAGTGAGTTGATCAATATTCTTCAGAGAATGGATACTCAGGGTGACCGACACCACTGGAAGACAAAGAGATGGACTCATTTATGAAATCTGGCTTCATAATAATATAGTTATTATTAATAATAATAACTGTCTTATTTTATTCTTATATAATAACTAATTCTTTTTCCTTATGTAAAAAGAATTAACAATTAAACATGTTCACTGGTCCCTGAAAGAATAGTGGGCTGCAGGCACTGTGCCCTTTGTGTTTCCTGGCTCCCTGGGCTCTGAGAGGAGGTACACTAGGCTCAGGGATTCGGGGCACAAAGTAGTGAATTTATTCACCACAATGTCAACTGTGGGAATTTTACTGATGGGCTCTCCTGGTCCCCAATCAATTTCTGTTGATCGAGGATGGAGCCCTGAAGGAAACCTCTGGGCTGAGGTCTGCAGGAAGTACCTGGCTCACTCCTACTCTGGAAATAAGGACTGTCTTTCTAGACTTAAGCTTTTAAAAATCTTAGTTCCCCTGCTCACCTCTCTGCTACAAAAAACAAAAACAAAAACGACTGTGTTTGTGAAACAGTCACTTACACAAGAAATTCATAATATCTTTTATTTTTATTGAGGCCATCGATTGCTTTCATGTCTTCTGGAGTCAGTTCAAAGTCAAACACCTGGAAGGAAGGAACAATCACATTAACCTCTCCCTCAGGGAGCCAGCATCCCCTGGGGACTGGAGGACTTTCCAGCTGGCTGGAGACAGAGGGGACAGGGAAGCCGTGTCTGTCCTCAGCTTCCAGTAGAACAACCTGGGACCCTTGCTGAGTTCTCACCTCTCCTTCCCACACCTTCTCCTACTCTGTCCACCTCACTAACATTACTGTGTATCAATCCCTTATCTTTCTAAGTGAATCACTTGCGACAGGAAACAAACTAAAATCTTTTTCCAAACAAACTGCTGTGGACACTCCTAACTCGATACTTGAACCTGAACTAACATTAGACTGATTTCGTCTTCCCAACACGCCCTAAGAGTGACAGCTTTCAGCTGAAGCAGCGTGGGTGGAGGCTCCCCCTTGAAAGCCTATCAGGAATCTGATTTCAAACTTACTTCTTACCTATGAATAAATCTAACAAAACCTATATGTCAGTGCCTTAGTGGAGAAGATCTCTGTGTTGAGAAAATCCCCTGGAGAAGGAAATGGCAACCAACTTCAGTATTCTTGCCTGGGGCATTGCATGGACAGAGGAGCCTGACAGACTACAGTCCATGGGGTCACAAGGAGTCACACACAACTGAAGCGACTGACACTTTAGTGGAGAAAGTTATGAAAAGTGTTTAAAATGTTAAAGAACAGCAAATTATTAAAAATTAACATCACAGTCATGAAAAGAAAAGCTCAATTTTCTAAAGAAATACATTTCTCCAGAGTGATCTAGTATTTCAGTGCAGCATGATCCAAGGAGTTAAACAATATTCTTTTGTGGAAATCAGTAAAGTGATACTAAATTTTAAATAAAAGAACAGTCAAGAGCAGTCAAGACATCTTTAAAGATGAATGTACCATTCTGAGAAAGAACACTTATTTTCAATTTTAAGAACACAGTACAAAGGACTGAATAGTTAAATAGAAGAGAAGGGCCGAGGCAGTCCTAAGATGGTGGAGGAATAGGATGGGGAGACCACTTGCTCCCCTACAATCATCAAAAGGAAAGATGGAAGGCAAGAGGAAAGGAGGATGACAAAGGATGAGATGGTTGGATGGCATCACCGACTTAATTGACATGAGTTTCAGCAAGCTCCAGGATATGGTAATGGACAGGGAAGCCTGGCATGCTGAAATCCATAGGCCGTAAAGGGTCAGACATGACTGGGTGACTTAATTGAACAGAACTGAACCCTCTTCAGGGAGGCCACCTCTCCTGCTGCCACAGCAGGAAAAGAAAACCATCAGGAATACACACAAGTCATTCATGCATAGGGAAGAACAGGTAATTCATCTTGACTCAAGGAAAGTCTTGAGAGACAGACAAAGAATGACCCTCATGAAGGATATTCCATAGAAGCCCTCAGCCCAGAGCCCCACTCATCACCTGTATGTTCTCTTTGATCCGCTTCTTGTTGTAACTCTTGGCCAGAACAACAACCCCACGTTGTATCTGGTAACGAAGGACAACCAGAGCTGGGGTTTGCTTGTGCTTTTTGGCAATGGCACAAAGAACTGAGTCCTCCAAGAGAACGGGGAGATTCAAGTTCACCCTAGAAGAAAATTCAGAAATCCAGAGGAGCTGAGCCTAAGTATGCAGTTTGTGAGTAGTTTTCCCAAACAGATTAAGTAGGTCCTCTCTATACCAGTGCTTCTCAAAGTGTACCAGCATCATCAGTATCACCTGGGATCTTGTCAGACATAAAAATTCCATGGCTAGCTGAAGACAAACTAAATCAGCATTTCAACTGTGTCACATCCCATTCTGTGTTTACAAAGCTCTGCAGGTTATTTGGATGCATTATTGACCTGAGACCAGGAGTGCTAAAGTCGTGGATTTTTTTTTTTTTTTAATTCTCAGAGGTTGTTTTTCTTCTATAATCAAGGCCATGAACAGAGAACAGAAGGAAAAAAACAGGGATTTTTAAAATTTTTCACTTTCCTAAGTGAATAGTCCTAAGTGATAAACACTGAGTACTCTCAAAATCAGAGAAATCTATTCTGTCACCACTCTTCTTTAGATATATACAAAAATCGTTCAAGTTTAGTTTTTTCTATCATAATAGACCTGAGAATTGCATAGTATTATACCAATTTTAGACATAAGGTAAGTGAGGCTTGGAATTTCTATTTTTAGAAATGTTTTATTAGTTAATATCTATATAAATCATGACATAAGCTTGTGTTTCTGGTTTCAACTAGGGGATTATATATAGATTTTAATGCAGATATCTGTTAATGATGAGTCTACAAGCTAATACAATGTAGAAAAATGGCTGGGTGATAGGAAGATAGAAGAAAATATTCCATCTGTCCCCTCACTTCCCTTTGCTTATAAGAGTTATCTGGGTACTGTATTTTTAAATAGCTCATCAAAAATTGAATTTTAAGGAAACTCCCAGTTGTCTTCAGTAGGATTCAATACCATTCTTTTACTCGTTGGGATCCCAGAGCACCATAGGCTACAAGAACAATATCATGTGACTTGCAGAAATCCAACAGTTTGCTCTGGTTGAGATAAGGGTGACATTCCACCTGCAGAATGTCAACAGAGAAGAGTGTCAGATTATTTGAAAAGGTAATATTAATATGACAGAGGCAGATTAAAAGTTTTAAGTGCCTAAAGGAAAGGTTGCAACATTAAATGTAAAATGGAAATATCAACATCTAGAGAACAATAGAGAAAAGTGTGTTTATACAGTTAATTTTATGACAGACCATGGATGGGAGAACCAGTCCAAGTTGAGTAATCAAAAGGTGTACTCTATATTTGAGTAGATATTCCCTGGTAAATGTTTTATCTTCTGTTAGCATCACCTTGAACCTTTAACTTCACCCTCTAACCTGGATGAATTTCATCATCTCCAGCACATTTTTCTGTTCTGTGCTCCCTGTTGAGACTCATAAATGTTGAGACACCAAGACTAAGGATTCAGTCATCAGAACCCCACACAAACCCTCACCACCCATTTCAGCTGATTGGTTACTTTATTAATTTACTTCCCATTCAATGTTTTCATGGCTTCCTTCGTACACAAAGTTCATTCCAGGGCACTTTCCCGTCCAATCTTGTCATCCTTTAATCTCAGGAAAACACATCCTACCTCTAGTTCTAGGTTCTACCCACAATTTAGCAGGATGCCCTCCCTACCTTTTCCATCCAGACTACATCAGATAGATACATCAAATCTGACTACATCAGATTTGGGCTTCTATTCACACTATCCAGACAGCAACTCTACTCTCTAGAATCCTCTGTCCCACAAAGGTTGGATGAACAGGAGGGGAGGACAGACAGACATCAGGCTCCAGCGCAAGAAGGAGGTTCTGAAGAGCAGGAGGAAGAGGAGCCGAGCTGCTCACCTGGTTGCAGACTGGCTTGTACTTGAGCCCCGGCTTGTTCAGGATCTTCTCCAGCTGCTTGTGGTTGAAGTTGGATACCCCGATGGACTTGGCCAGCCCTGCATCCTTACACTTCTCCAGGGCCTGGGAGGGAGAGGTGGTGAACAGTCGTTTGAAATGAGTGATAGACCAAGAATAAATGCTGGGGAAAAAACCTGTAAAAAGTGTCTCATGTCAAGAATTTACATTGATTTTAAGAAAGGAAAAAGGAGAAGAAGGTCATGATCGAAGAAGAATTACCAACTCCTCCTTAGAAAACCCTGGAGAAGACATATCACAAGGAAGGAAAGAGATGCCTGTCTACACTGTCCCATATTCTCCTCCTCCGTTCTTTTCTATGAACATTTCAGCAATGGTTTCCTCGCCACAAACCCAGCATCCCAGCCCTTAGATTCATGAACTGCCGAGTCTGATGGTCCACAGCCCATTCTCACAGGTAGCAGAAATGAAGGAGTTTCCCCCTCTCCTGGATCCTCCTCTGTTTCTCTCCTCCCTGGACTCACCTCCCACGTGTGACAGAGATCCACCGAATCACCTATCAGTTTTCCATTTTCATCTTTTGGCAATAATTCCTCCCCTGGCTGGAACAGAGGCAGATATATTAGAGATGTGACAAAATAATTTCTCCACATTTAGCCAGGCTGCCAGGCACTAAGAATTAAACCTCTATGAGGTAGCTTTACAACTTTCTACATACTAATATTTGCAAAGTGATTTGTGTATGGAGTTGTAAGCAATGTCTTTTGAGGGAGGCTTATTCTAATCTCTTACACTTATTATATGTTGCAATAATTTTTCCATGTCCTAAAAGGGACTTCCAGTGACTTCTTGTTAATTTTTTCTGTTCCCTGTACTTGGTTCTTTTGAAATATCTCTGATCTGAGAATGGCAGTAACTTACATGCCATAGTTTCCAAAATAAAACTTGTAAACTAGACCTGGGCTAGATAATCAAATTTCCTTTACCCTTCTAGCATTAGATGCCCTAGGACAGGCATGTGAACCAGCAAGGCTCTCATTAGGATGATATGGAATGTGAAAGATCCAGATGTGCTCTCAAATGCTTATGACCCTGAGCTTTGAAATGCCCCCAAGGTCATATTTTCCACCAATGGAAAATGTTCAGTAAAAATAAAGTAATCCCCTTATAAGGGATAGAAAAAAGAGACATTTCTGAGGAGTCCTGAGAATCCTCAAAACTCTCTGTGTCTGGGACTTGCCACCTACATACTCCACTAAGTTATTTTGCATTAGATGGCTTGAGTTGATTTCTATAACTAGAAATCAAGATTTCTAAGTAAACCATTCTTAATGACTAAGTGTAGTCTACAAAGCTCATCATAAAGTCAAGCAAGACTAGACAATATCTCCCAACTCCTTATAAAGGTACAAAGTTTAGACACACCCAGAGGGAACAGCACCAAATCTGCTAACCTTTCAAGGGTGAAAGACAAGATAAACTAATCATGTTCAATATGAGGCAGTCCCATGTTCACCACAGCTGCACCAAACTCTTGGTTCATGAAATCCCCAGACACTCAGGAGTCATAATCAAGACTGTGTACAGAACTTGCCTGTTTCTACTGCCTCAAGTTTTTCTGGCAGAGAGTCTTGGATTATTAACTCCTTTGTCTGGGGGGGCATGTAACAGATTTAAAGAAGCTCAGTAAAAAGATGATCACAAATGATTATTTGGGGGATTCTACTCTGGTGTAATCATCCTTTCAATCTACTAAGAAAAATCTTAATTCAACCATCCATGTAAGTTGACGCACATTCTAACACAAGATTTAAAATTGATGTGATCACACATATATCCAACCTTCATAGCCAGTGGAAAATGAATAATATAGAGATCAACATAGTCCAGGTGAAGATTTTTCAGTGACTTTTCCAAGGCTGGTCTGACCAACTCTGGTCGAAGGAAAGTGCACCAAAGCTGAAATATTAAAAAATAGAAATTTTATTAATAAAAATTTAGGAAATTTTCTTTTGGTCTTACTGCATGGCTTATGGGATATTACTTCCCTGACACATGATGGAATGGGAGCCCATAATAGTAATGTGCCAAGTCTTAAACATTGAACACCAGGGATTTCTAATACCTTAAGACTATACCAAGAAGCATAGTTCACCAATCAATTCTTCACCAAACATGATCCTATTATATAATAGTGACCTGGGCACACTCACTAGTACACACATTCAACACACAACATGCAGCACCTTTGAAGTGTAGAATATGTCTTCTCTCTTCACAGTGCCATCTGCAATCTTGCTTCGAATGGCCTGGCCAACGTGCTCTTCATTTTGGTACACATGAGCACAGTCAATATGGCGGAACCCAACCTCTATAGCAAATTTGGTGACTTCCAGAGCTTCACTCTTAGGAACCTACATAAGCAACAAAGGTAGAAGTTGAATACCCACATGATTAAGAGATTGCTAGCGCAAGCTTTGATCTTCCAAAGAATCAACTTTTCTTCATATCTTTGATTAGTTCTGGTCTGGTGCTGAACCCATGACAGTTTCCCTGAACATTCCTGGTCAGATTTTAAATACCCACCCAGTAACCCTTACATCCCAAATGATCCATGGTCGATCACAGGCATCAGAGGACTCCAAGACCACGTCCAGGTTCAGTGGACCCAAAGGACTCAGCATTAAGTTGTAGTAATGAATGTGATTTATACTATAAGATTCTTGAAGCAAAATAAAAAAGGTATAAGGTACATGGTAAAGACATTAACTACAGGAGATAGTGAGAGACAGGGAGCCTGGACTGTTGTAATCCATAGGATCACAAAGAGTCAGACATGACTTAGTAACTGAAAAACTAAATAACAAAAAGCATCAAGAAGCAAGGTGAAAGCTTCTAAGACCACTGTCTACCAGTAAAGCTACATGGAATACACCAAATATAAACTGTATCTATTCAAGGTATAAAAAGTGATGTTCTCATATAAGTGTTCATTGTTGATGATCACTAAAATCAAGCTATTTAGCAGATCACTCCACTTACCTTACTTTAGGGGGTTTATAAGAAAACTTCAGATCTAATCTCTACAAAATCTCAGGGTATCACCCATTATTTATAACTATAGTCACGGTGCTGTGCATCAGGTCACCAACTTATTCATTGTATCACTGAAGGTCTAGACTGTTGACAAACATCTTTCCATTTTTCACAGATTTATCTCCAGCTTTTGGTCTTCATTTCTCTACTCTCTGTTTCTATAAGTTCCACTATTTTAGATTCCACCTACAAAGAGACTTCCTTGGTGGCTCAGACAGTAAAGTGTCTGCCTAAAATGAAGGAGACCCAGGTTTGATCCCTGGGTCAGGATCTCCTGGAGAAGGAAATGGCAACCCACTCCAGTGTTCTTGCCTGGAAAATCCCACGGACAGAGGAGCCTGGTAGGCTACAGTCCATTGGGTCGCAAAGAGTCGGACACGACTGAGCGATTTCACTTTCACTTTTCACAAAGACATCATGTAGTATTTGTCTTTTTATTTCTGGCTTACTTCACCTAGCTAAACTTCTCCCAGTTCACCTGTGTAATTTCAAATGGCAGTATTAACTTTGTTTAAAATGCTGAATAATATTCTATTTCTTTTTCATGTGTCAGAATCTTTTCTATTTCAAGGAGGTAGATAATTGGTGCAACTGCTCTCTGTTGGGTTCAGTCCTGGTCTTTCTTAAACACTTGGGTATTCAGGGATATACTAGGAATGGACCAGTAAACTTTAGTACTAGCCTGGACACTTTACTCCCTGCACCCTACTTGGCACTAAAATGTCCTGTCTTCTCTTTCCAAAATGCCTCTGAATATTTCCTTCTGTTCTCCAAATGATAAAAGTGAGACCCAAAGTTTCGGGATCAGAATTTGTCACAACTACATTCTCTAAAGACAAGATGGACAGCAAACTTTCTGGCTTCAGGTCTAGAGATTTGTCTGCTAGTCCCTTTTCTGTCCAAGCACTGAAAACTACACTTTAATAAAAAGACATTACAACACCCAAGGGATGCATTACACAACATGGCCTGTAAGATGGTAGCTTATCCCCTCAAGTGACACCATATTTTCCATTAGAAGAAGTTTCCAAGGAGCAACTGAAGTACAAGGCAAAACACAACTGGAGTGTCTTGCCTGGCACCTACAAGGCACCCCACAGTAGAGAAGCAGTTCTCTCCCATTAGTTCCTATTCGCCTCATCCTTAGGAACTTCCACCTCAAATACTTCTCTGGGTCACATCATTTTTGAAGGAGGTAAGAGTTCTGTAACTAATGAAATACACAGAGAGACCGGCCATTGCAATCGCCCTCAAAGCAAAGCAGTTGACAGTCAGTGATCTTGACAGCCGAGTCTCACCTCTTGTGCCAAGCTGGGAAAGAGACAGAAACTGGAGGGAAACCCAGAGTAATCTGCAGGTGAGCACAGCCTCAGACCCTGATGCAAAGTGAAAACTGGATACTCTCTCTCTTTTCACAGGACATGGTTCTAGCCTGGTTAGTGGCTAGAGGAGCTAGCCAGGTGCTCAGTGCTTGACAACCCAAGTCCCTTCCACTCATGTTACATCCACTACTATTTATATCTCAACCCCAAACCACCTCTGTCACCTCTTTAGCTTCAGCAGTGCCAAATCCCAGGACAGGAATGAAGTGGCCATCATTAAGCTTCACTCTCTGGCCTTTGGGATCCATTACCTGTTTCACCTCTGAATAAGCAGACTGATCTTTTCTTCTGCCTTCACAGGCTATAAATAACAGGAAGTTAACGCCCCAGCTGACTGTCCAATGTTAGCAGATACATTGGAGGAGGAGAGGATTAAACCAATGCCCATAGAGTAAGAAGAGAAATGAAGCCAATTACTTTGGTAGTTTATTTTTTAATCAGAATAACTTCAGTTATATAATCATGAAATGTGCCAAACAATTATTGGCCAAATGTTACACAGAAACCTCCACATACCAGTCATTTCACTTTTCTAATTATGGAGCCCACTTTTGATGAAACATCAATTGAAACAAGTATTTCATAGTATAGGAAGGCACACTAATCACACAATTAAGAAGTGTTGATTATTAAGCATTTTCCAAAATATAATCTCTTAATAGAGAATCGAAATGTGAAACAAACCAAATTTGCCTTTTAAATTTTCCAGCAGCAAAATTATTTTGCTTTATACACCTATGGTGGTCAAGGTATAGTCAGTAAGTCATGTCCCACTCTTTTACAACCCCATGGCCTGTACCCTGCCAGGCTCCAGAGTTCATGGAATTTCCCAGCTAGAATACTAGAGTGGGTTGCCATTCCCTACACTACAGTATCTTCCTGATCCAAGGATCAAAGCCAAGTTTCTTGAGTCACTTACATTGGCAGGCGATTTCTTACCACTGGGCCACCTGAGAAGCCCTTAGGTGAAATTCTGAAAAGGATACCAAAACCAGGCATTTTGGCAAAGTGTTTATTGATGTCAATTATTAACAGTTTTTGGATACCATGTGCAGGTTCAAACAGACTCTTGAGTGTTTATACCTTGAACTAAGTTACACAACTTTTTAGGGTACTCTTATAATGTAACCAATACATATTTTACACAGTTTGTTATCATGCTAAACATTATTCATAAAAGAAAAACCGATAAACAACTGAAATTGCAACAAATTTAGGAAGAGTAAGGGAAACGATGATGCACTGGTACAAGCAAATGTTGTGAAGGAAAATTCATTTTAACACATAGAGTGATGTCAGCAAAATAGTGAGCTAGGAGGAGTGAAGTCTCCCTTGCAAAGGGAAGTATGGAAAAAGAAAGCAGCTGAAAAATGTCGTAGGAGTTCTGGGAACCAGTCAAAAAAACATCTACAGCAACAAAGTGAACGTACAACTAGGGAAGAGCCAAAAGACTGGAAGGATATTTCTGTATGTTTTTATTCACACTCACCTCTCCCCTGACTTGAGCAGGGCCATCTTGATCTGTAAAGGGTGGCGGTGCAGCACCCCGCTGCCTCCCTCAAAGCAGACTCATTGCAGAAATCCTTATGTGCAATATTCTCCACTACTTGGAGTTTGCCAGGAAAATGGTGTCCGTTTCACTTAACTCTGAGCTTGAACTGAAAAGCAGCTGGAGTGGCTCATTACACCTGCAGGGGGAATAGATATGCATGGGGCCAGGGCCAGGGACTAAGGGTAGAGACACACACAAGACCATGTAAAGCCCTGATGGAATTGGGGTGTGGATTTGGGGTATAGTAAGGCATTCAAAAACAATCATAAATTTCCCAGAATCAGAAAGCCACTCATGGGCCAGGTAAGTTGTGACTCAGAAATGACCTGAGTTTCCCTTAGATTCCTGTTGGGCTGACCCCAGAACAGGGACATACCACATCAGCTAGTGAAGGACAAACTGGATGTGGTACAAATATGCAAACAGTGGGTGTGCTGTACTTCAAGTACCCAGTCATGAACACACAGAGGGAGAGAGAGAAAAGGCATACAATAAAGAAAGGTGAAACAACAAAGCTAAAAAAAGAGACAGAGAGGGAAAAAAGAGAGAAAAACATGAGCCATGAAACTGTTTTGTTACTGTTTAGTCGCTAAGTCAAGACCCCTCTATTGTGACCCCATGGACCCCACAGGTTTCTCTGTCCATGGTATTCTCCAGGCAAGAATACTGGAGTGGGCTGCCATTTCCTTTTCCAGTGGATCTTCCTGGATCAGGGATGCAACCCGTATCTCCTGCACTGTCAGACAGATTCTTTACCACTGCCCTACTAGAAAAGCCTGATCCATGAAAGGAAGAAAAGAAATCAGCACCGACTCTTCCTGCACAATCACAGGGGCCACACTTAGAGCATAGTGAGTTTCACACACTGTCCTGGGGAGGAGCTCCAGGTGGGCAAGAGGACGCTGAGCTCAGCTCCCCCAGAAGCACATTAGTGGGTCCCATCTCTTGAAAACACACAACACAAGCAGGAAGACTCCTCCACACCAAGGCTGTAAAGAACCATCCCCATGGAGCTGGGTGGGAAGGGAAGAGAAGCCTGCAGACCAGGACTGAGCCCACAAGAGGGCCCCAGATGAGAAGGGGGGACAGGGACTCAGAGGTCCTCCCTGGAGAGACCCGTGCACACCACAAACTGGGCACTGCAGCCCTGGGACGACCCCGTGAGGTCGCAGCCCCGCAGCTATTGTGAACCCAGGTGGACGCACAGGAGGCCCGGGAACCTGACTCCTCTCCTGAGACACGCACCCGCTTATGCTCCTGGAACAGGCTAAGGAGGCAGCTGGACATTGTTCAGGACTTGGCCAGTTTACTGGGCAGCCCGTGTGTCCCCCAGCCCACAGATGCCCCCTCAGGGCCTCTGGATCCCGTTTACTCCCCCCAGGGTGAGGGCCACCCATGCTGGGCAGAGTGTGCAGTGTAGGGTACAGAGCCAGCTCAGACAGGCAGGACATTTGGACAGGCCAGTGTGGCCATCAGCTATCAGAGAGTGGCCCGAGGAGCAGTGGTTCTGGAAGTATCCTTCTCCATTTCCCTCACAGTAAAGTCCTTTAAAAGCCTATGTGACAATGACCCCCTGCCCCATAGGGATCTCCCCACCTCACTAAACTCACACACATGAGCAGACTTTCTGGCCCTTAAATGTTCCATGAACACTCTTCCTTCCTGGAATAAGCATTTTCTGTTCCAGAGAAATGCAGGAACCACTGTCTCTATCTTCAAGGCTGTTTTGTAGAAATGAAAAGTTGTGTGGGATGAAGGGTAGTTGATGTCTCTGCCTAATAGACATACAGAAATGCAAGATGTTATGCAGAACTATCTCAACAGACACATACCCATTTCTAACAGCTAAATTCTCCTGATACCATTCACAGTCTCATTCTCCACGAGACCAAAAGCTCAAGAATTTATTTCACTTATTGACATTTGTTGATGAAACAATGTCTTTCTGAAGAATATTCAATAAAGTTTTGCTGAATGACCAATGAACAAACTCAAAATATGTAAGAATTCATCAAAATGCTAAGCATGGGCAGACAATTAAGAAATTATATAAATGAGTAAAATGTGCTACTTTATAGGAAGCAAAATGCAACACCTGATTTTTTAAAATCATTCTTTTAGCTTACCGAGATACTTATGCTAAGTTTCAAAAGAAGTATACAACCTGTCGATTGAAGTTGATTTGTCTTTGTAAGTAAACAAATGCACATATTTGTCTAGGAAAACCACAAGGTAAATATACCAAAGGTAAGTATTTTTAAATGGGTAAACACAACTGATCTTTATTTTCTATCATGTCCCTTCTATTTTCCAAATTTTCTACAATTTGGAGGTATTACTTTAATGATCAGAAACAAGAGTCTTACTTGAAGTCTTTATTGTTTCATAAACTTTTTATTTTTAAAAAAGGAAAGGCAAGCTTTCAAAAGTTCAGACACTTCATTTAAGTACCTCCAGCAAGTACAAAAGTGATGCAAGAAATTCTTGAAGAATCTCAGTGAGAGTTGAGAGTCAATATTCTTCAGAGAATGGATACTCAGGGTGACCAACACCACTGAGAGAGAAGGAGAAGGATTCATTTATTAAATCAGTCATGTTGTCATAGAGCATTACTCTATGATGTGGTCAGGATGGGCTAAAACTCTAAATCTACAAACATATCCCTCGTTCTCCCCCAACAGGCACACATGCGGTGTCTGCTCCATGTGCACACGGCACCTGCAGGTCCAGTCCCAACATCCACATGTGATATTCACTCCACAGTGACAGGTAGTTTGACTCGTTACAATTTATATGAGACCACAAGACCTGGCAGTAACTGTAGTGACCATCTTAGACACAGGTGAAACTTCTGCCCCTAGATGATGAAAAGGTGCCCAGTGAACAAAT
This sequence comes from Bos indicus, assembly GCF_029378745.1. Classification (NCBI taxonomy): domain Eukaryota; kingdom Metazoa; phylum Chordata; class Mammalia; order Artiodactyla; family Bovidae; genus Bos; species Bos indicus. The sequence continues at coordinate 43,604,413 of NC_091772.1, read as the reverse complement.
TAGCTGCCCTTTTTCATACACCCATGGATAAGCAAGTGAACACTCCATAAATGCAGAGGGCCTGCATTAAGGAACTTGTCTTCTATTGGAGAGCTACCACAAGCACCTGAATAATCACACAGCTCAAAGAGGGAATATTCCTTTCTTAATTTATAATATATTAAAACACTTGTTACTCAGAAATTAGTATTACTGCTGTTTTCCTTTTTTTTTTTTCCCATCTTTTTACTTTTCTTTCTGAACTTGTCCTTTTCAATTCATTAAAAAGTGCACTCTGAGCGATTCCAAGTTCCAGGAGCTGTGCTGCTGACCTGAGCCCACAAAGATGAGTAAATCTAGGCATTCACAGACTAATGAAGAACATAGAATTATACTTAAGAGCTCCTACGTACAGAAAAATAACCTTCCACATTTTTTCTTTCATCATGGCTTTTTCTCAGAAGCATGATACAGCTTACAAGCAATAGGGAGAGTTTTGAGATCCTTCACTGGAAAAAAAAAAAAAAAAAGCTTCATTTTACCAATAATTTGTATTCATTTCTCTCTAAACTCCCTTCCAGCTTCTCCTTGTTTGATCAGTCATCTGTGTCTTCAGTCTTGACATCTTCCTGCAGTAATTAGGCAGCTGGAATCCCATGTTAGTGACTAAGTCAAAGTACAGGAGGTAGGGACTCCACAGTGGATGGATCACTGATGAACAAATACAACACAGGTGTGAGTCTTTTCTCAAGAAAGCAGGAGAGAGGAGGAGCTAAGATGGCGCAGGAGTAGGACGGGGAGAACACTTTCTCCCCCACAAATTCATCAAAAGAACATTTAAATGCCGAGTAAATTCCACAAAACAACTTCTGAATGCCAGCAGAGGACATCAGGCACCCAGAAAAGCAACCCAAGTCTTCGAAAGGAGGTAGGGAAAAATATAAAAGACAAAAAAAGGGACAAAAGAGGGAGGGACGGAGTTCCGTCCCGGGAAGGGAGTCTTAAAAAGAGAGAAGTTTCCAAACACCAGGAAACCTTCTCACTGCCGAATCTGTGCCGAGCCTTGGAAGCACAGAGGGCAACATAACAGGGAGGAAAAATAAATAATTAAAACCCGCACATTGAGAGCCCTACGGTAACTCCCCCAGCGGAGAAGCAGCGCAGACGCCTGCATACGCCATTAGCAAGCAGGGGCTGGGCAGGGAGGTGCGGCGCGGGCTGCATCGCAAGAATCTGGCCTGAATACCCCGAGCACTATCTGAGCGAAATAATTTGGGCTAGCAAACCAGACTGTGGGATATCTACCACGCAAAAAGCCAGCCCTAACCTATGACACCGCCAGGCCCGCGCACGGAATAAAGGACTGAACAGAGATAGCCGGAGGCAGACCATCCCCCTCCGGTGATAGGCAGCCAGAGCTGGAAGGGGACAATCGCAGCCCCAGAGAGACATTATCTATAAAACTGTAAGCAGGCTTCTTTGCTAACTAAAACTTCTTGGGGGTCTGGACGGTCAACATCTGCCTGAGAAGGTGTGCCGGTGCACAACTAGATAACCGAGCGGCGGGGAGGCAATAAGTCGCAGCAATCGCGCGCGCAAAACACCTCATTACCTGAGCTGCTCAGATCTGGGAAGGGCACAAAACGTAGGCCCAACCGAGAGTCTGCGCCTCTGAGGACTACCCGAGTGCCTGAACCTGAGCGGCTTGGACCTGGGAAGTACAGGCAGCCCAGGGCCGGCGGCGGATGGTTCGCGGCGGAGCAACCTAGAGCCTGAGCAGCGTGGGCAGAGAGGCTACATGCGCTGTGAACGGGGGGCAGACCCAGTGTGGCTGAGGCACTGCGAGCACACGCCAGTGTTATTTGTTTGCAGCATCCCTCCCTACCTCCCCTCAGTGCGACTGAACAAGTGAGCCTATAAAAAAAATATATATATATATATATATATTAAGTCCTCTATTATTCCTTTAATTTCCACTTTTATAACCGATTACTTTGCAAAAAAAAAAAAAAAGACCCTATTTTTTTTAAAGCAAACTTCATATATATATTTTTTTTTTAATAATTTTTTGACCTTTTTTTTTCTTTTTCTTTCTTTTCTTTAACATTGTATTTTTGAAATTCCAAACTATACTCTAGATTTTTAATTTTAGCTTTTTAGTATTTGTTATCAATTTTGTACCTATAGTTTTGTTTTTGTTTTTGTTTTTATATAATTTCTGTGACCCTTTTTTATTTTTTTTTCTTTTTCTCTGTTTCTTTCTCTTCTTCTTTTAAATAACATTGTATATCTGAAATTCCAAACTCTATTCTAGATTTTTAATTTATGCTTTTTGGTATTTGTTATCAATTTTGTACCTGTATTTTTTTTATATAATTTATGCGAGCTTGTTTGTTCTTTTTTGTTTTTTTCTCTCTCTCTCTTTCTTTTTCTTCTTATTTTTTTAACATTGTATTTTTGAAATTCCAAACTCTACTCTAGATTTTTAACTTTTGCTTTTTGGTATTAGTTATCAATTTTGTACCTATATTTTCTTTATAATTTTTGCGACCTTGTTTGTTTTTGTTTGTTTGTTTTTTCTCTCTTTCTTTTCCTTCTTCTTTTCTTTAACATCATATTTTTGAAATTCCAAACTCTACTCTAGATTTAAAATTTTTGCTTTTATGTATTTGTTACCAATTTTATACCTTTAAGAACCCAATCTTCAGTACCCGTTTTTCACTAGGGAGAGAGATTACTGGCTTAACTGCCCTTTGGACTCTCCTTTTTCTTCACTAGGTTGCCTGTGTCTCCTCCCTAACCCCTCTCTACTCTACCCAACTCTGTGAATTTCTGTGTGTTCCAGACAGTGGAGAACACTTAGGGAACTGATTACTGGCTGGATCTGTCTCCCTCCTTTTCATTCCCCCCATTTATCCTCCTGGCCACCTCTGCCACCTTCTTCCTTCTTCTCTTCTCTGTATAACTCTGTGAACAACTCTGAGCGGTCCAGTTGTGGAGTGCACATAAGGAAGAGATTACCGAATAGCCCACTCTCTCCTCTATTGATTCCACCTCATCTCATTTGGGTCACCTCTAACTCCCTCCTCACTCTTCTCTTCTCCATATAACCCTGTAAACCTCTCTGGGCGAAACAAGTTTCAGGGCAAGACATACCAAGCAAATTCTCCAGCAGCAAGGAACACAGCCCTGAGCTCCAAGATACAGGCAGCCCAAAGTCACCCCAAAACCATAGACATCCCATAACTTATTACTGGACATTTCATTGCACTCCAGAGAGAAGAAATACAGCTCCACTCACCAGAACACTGACACAAGCTTCCCTAACCAGGAAATCTTGACAAGCCACCTGTACAAACCCACACAGAGCGAGGAAACACCACAAGAAAGAGAACTCCACAAACTGCCAGAATACAGAAAGGACACCCCAAACTCAGCAATTTAAACATGATGAAGAGACAGAGGAATACCCAGCAGATGAAGGAACAGGATAAATGCCCACCAAACCAAACAAAAGAGGAAGAGTTAGGGAATCTACCTGATAAAGAATTCCAAATAATGATAGTGAAATTGATCCAAAATCTTGAAATCAAAATGGAATCACAGATAAATAGCTTGGAGACAAAGATTGAGAAGATGCAAGAAAGGTTTAACAAGGACCTAAAAGAAAGAAAAGAGAGTCAATATAAAATGAATAATGCAATAAATGAAATTAAAAACACTCTGGAGGCAACAAATAGTAGAATAACAGAGGCAGAAGATAGGATTAGTGAATTAGAAGATAGAATGGTAGAAATAAATGAATCAGAGAGGATAAAAATGAAATTAAAAACACTCTGGAGGCAACAAATAGTAGAATAACAGAGGCAGAAGATAGGATTAGTGAATTAGAAGATAGAATGGTAGAAATAAATGAATCAGAAAGGATAAAAGAAAAACAAATTAAAAGAAATGAGGACAATCTCAGAGACCTCCAGGACAATATTAAATGCTACAACATTCGAATCATAGGGGTCCCAGAAGAAGAAGACAAAAAGAAAGACCATGAGAAAATACTTGAGGAGATAATAGTTGAAAACTTCCCTAAAATGGGGAAAGAAATAATCACCCAAGTCCAAGAAACCCAGAGAGTCCCAAACAGGATAAACCCAAGGCGAAACACCCCAAGACACATATTAATCAAATTAACAAAGATCAAACACAAAGAACAAATATTAAAAGCAGCAAGGGAGATGCAAACCTGCAGCTTTGCCCGGGGAAGGTACAACATGGGATGAAGCGGTCCGCGTTTTGTAAAGTTCTCCAGGAGATTCTTAAGCAGAACACGTTTCTTAAAAAAATAAAATAAAATAAAATAAAAGCAGCAAGGGAAAAACAACAAATAACACACAAGGGAATTCCCATTAGGATAACAGCTGATCTTTCAATAGAAACTCTTCAAGCCAGGAGGGAATGGCAAGACATACTTAAAGTGATGAAAGAAAATAACCTACAGCCCAGATTATTGTACCCAGCAAGGATCTCATTCAAATATGAAGGAGAAATCAAAAGCTTTGCAGACAAGCAAAAGCTGAGAGAATTCAGCACCATCAAACCAGCTCTCCAACAAATACTAAAGGATATTCTGTAGACAGGAAACACAAAAACAGTGTATAAACTCGAACCCAAAATAATAAAGTAAATGGCAATGGGATCATATTTATCAGTAATTACCTTAAACATAAATGGGTTGAATGCCCCAACCAAAAGACAAAGACTGGCTGAATGGATACAAAAACAAGACCCCTACATATGTTGTCTACAAAAGACCCACCTCAAAACAGGGGACACATACAGACTGAAAGTGAAGGGCTGGAAAAAGATTTTCCATGCAAATAGGGACCAAAAGAAAGCAGGAGTAGCAATACTTATATCAGATAAAATAGACTTTAAAACAAAGGCTGTGAAAGGAGACAAAGATGGTCACTACATAATGATCAAAGGATCAATCCAATAAGAAGATATAACAATTATAAATATATATGCACCCAACACGGGAGCGCCACAATATGTAAGACAAATGCTAACAAGTATGAAAGGAGAAATTAACAATAACACAATAATAGTGGGAGACTTTAATACCCCACTCACACCTATGGATAGATCAACTAAACAGAAAATTAACAAGGAAACACAAACGTTAAACGATACAATAGACCAGTTAGACTTAATTGATATCTATAGGACATTTCATCCCCAAACAATGAATTTCACCTTTTTCTCAAGCGCACATGGAACCTTCTCGAGGATAGATCACATCCTGGGCCATAAATCTAGCCTTGATAAATTCAAAAAAATTGAAATCATTCCGAGCATCTTTTCTGACCACAATGCAGTAAGATTAGATCTCAATTACAGGAGAAAAGCTATCAAAAATTCCAACATATGGAGGATGAACAACACCCTGCTGAATAACCAACAAATCACAGAAGAAATCAAAAAAGAAATCAAAATTTGCATAGAAACTAATGAAAATGAAAACACAACAACTCAAAACCTGTGGGACACTTTAAAAGCAGTCCTAAGGGGAAAGTTCATAGCAAAACAGGCATACCTAAAGAAACAAGAAAAAAATCAAATAAATAACCTAACCCTACACCTAAAGCAACTAGAAAAGGAAGAAATGAAGAACCCCAGGGTTAGTAGAAGGAAAGAAATCTTAAAAATTAGGGCAGAAATAAATGCAAAAGAAACAAAAGAGACCATAGCAAAAATTAAAAAAGCCAAAAGCTGGTTCTTTGAAAAGATAAATAAAATTGACAAACCATTAGCCAGACTCATCAAGAAACAAAGGGAGAAAAATCAAATCAATAAAATTAGAAATGAAAATGGAGAGATCACAACAGACAACACAGAAATACAAAGGATCATAAGAGACTACTACAACAATTATATGCCAATAAAATGGACAACGTGGAAGAAATGGACAAATTCTTAGAAAAGTACAACTTCCCAAAACTGGACCAGGAAGAAATAGAAAATCTTAACAGACCCATCACAAGCATGGAAATTGAAACTGTAATCAAAAATCTTCTAGCAAACAAAAGCCCAGGTCCAAATGGCTTCACAGTTGAATTCTATCAAAAATTTAGAGAAGAGCTAACACCTATCCTGCTCAAACTCTTCCAGAAAATTGCAGAGGAAGGTAAACTTCCAAACTCATTCTATGAGGCCACCATCACCCTAATACCAAAATCTGACAAAGATCCCACAAAAAAAGAAAACTACAGGCCAATATCACTGATGAACATAGATGCAAAAATCCTTAACAAAATTCTAGCAATCAGAATCCAACAACACATTAAAAAGATCATACACCATGACCAAGTGGGCTTTATCCCAGGGATGCAAGGATTCTTCAATATCCGCAAATCAATCAATGTTATACACCACATTAACAAATTGAAAAACAAAAACCATATGATTATCTCAATAGATGCAGAGAAAGCCTTTGACAAAATTCAACATCCATTTATGATAAGAACTCTCCAGAAAGCAGGAATAGAAGGAACATACCTCAACATAATAAAAGCTATATATGACAAACCCACAGCAAACATTATCCTCAATGGTGAAAAATTGAAAGCATTTCCTCTAAAGTCAGGAACAAGACAAGGGTGCCCACTTTCACCATTACTATTCAACATAGTTTTGGAAGTTTTGGCCACAGCAATCAGAGCAGAAAAAGAAATAAAAGGAATCCAAATTGGAAAAGAAGAAGTAAAACTCTCACTGTTTGCAGATGACATGATCCTTTACATAGAAAACCCTAAAGACTCCACCAGAAAATTACTAGAACTAATCAATGATTATAGTAAAGTTTCAGGATATAAAATCAACACACAGAAATCCCTTGCATTCCTATACACTAATAATGAGAAAACTGAAAGAGAAATTAAGGAAACAATTCCATTCACCATTGCAACGGAAAGAATAAAATACTTAGGAATATATCTACCTAAAGAAACAAAAGACCTATATATAGAAAACTATAAAACACTGGTGAAAGAAATCAAAGAGGACATTAATAGATGGAGAAATATACCATGTTCATGGATCGGAAGAATCAATATAGTGAAAATGAGTATAGTTCCCAAAGCAATCTATAGATTCAATGCAATCCCTATAAGCTACCAACGGTATTCTTCACAGAGCTAGGACAAATAATTTCACAATTTGTATGGAAATACAAAAAACCTCGAATACCCAAAGCTATCTTGAGAAAGAAGAATGGAACTGGAGGAATCAACCTACCTGACTTCAGGCTCTATTACAAAGCCACAGTCATCAAGACAGTATGGTACTGGCACAAAGACAGAAATATTGATCAATGGAACAAAATAGAAAGCCCGGAGATAAATACACACACATATGGACACCTTATCTTTGACATAGGAGGCAAGAATATACAATGGATTAAAGACAATCTCTTTAACAAGTGGTGCTGGGAAAACTAGTCAACCACTTGTAAAAGAATGAAACTAGACACTTTCTAACACCATACACAAAAATAAACTCAAAATGGATTAAAGATCTCAACATAAGACCAGAAACTATAAAACTCCTAGAGGAGAACATAGGCAAAACACTCTCCGACATACATCACAGCAGGGTCCTCTATGACCCACCTCCCAGAATATTGGAAATAAAAGCAAAAATAAACAAATGGGACCTAATTAAACTTAAAAGCTTCTGCACAACAAAGGAAACTATTAGCAAGGTGAAAAGGCAGCCTTCAGAATGGGAGAAAATAATAGCAAATGAAGCAACAGACAAACAACTAATCTCAAAAATACACAAGCAACTCCTATAGCTCAACTCCAGAAAAATAAATAACCCAATCAAAAAATGGGCCAAAGAACTAAATAGACATTTCTCCAAAGAAGACATACAGATGGCTAACAAACACATGAAAAGATGCTCAACATCACTCATTATCAGAGAAATGCAAATCAAAACCACTATGAGGTACCATTTCATGCCAGTCAGAATGGCTGCAATCCATAAGTCTACAAGCAATAAATGCTGGAGAGGGTGTGGAGAAAAGGGAACTCTATTACACTGTTGGTGGGAATGCAAACTAGTACAGCCACTATGGACAACAGTGTGGAGACTCCTTAAAAAACTGGAAATAGAACTGCCTTATGATCCAGCAATCCCACTGCCGGGCATACACACTGAAGAAACCAGAAGGGAAAGAGACACGTGTACCCCAGTGTTCATCGCAGCACTGTTTATAATAGCCAGGACATGGAAGCAACCTAGATGCCCATCAGCAGATGAATGGATAAGAAAGCTGTGGTACATATACACAATGGAGTATTACTCAGCCATTAAAAAGAATACATTTGAATCAGTTCTAATGAGGTGGATGAAACTGGAACCTATTATACAGAGTGAAGTAAGCCAGAAAGGAAAACACCAATACAGTACACTAATGCATATATATGGAATTTAGAAAGATGGTAACAATAACCCTGTGTACGAGACAGCAAAAGAGACATCGATGTATAGATCAGTCTTATGGACTCTGTGGGAGAGGGAGAGGGTGGGGAGATTTGGGAGAATAGCATTGAAACATGTATAATATCTTGTATGAAACGAGTCGCCAGTCCAGGTTCGATGCACGGTACTGGATGCTTGGCGCTGGTGCACTGTGACGACCCAGAGGGAGGGTAGGGGAGGGAGGAGGGAGGAGGGTTCAGGATGGGGAACGCGGGTATACCTGTGGTGGATTCATTTCGATATTTGGCAAAACTAATACAATATTGTAAAGTTTAAAAATAAAATAAAATTAAAAAAAAAAATAAAGCAGAAGACCCAGATGATCTTACCTGGGTGTGTCCTGCTAAGGACACAGCAGTCACTCACTGGAGGGTCAGTTAAGCTCATGATCTACTGGTAATTCAGCTTTGTGAGATAACAAGGATGAGGATGTGGGAGTTGTAACAGGGAAGAAAGGCCAATGAGGAAACCAAATTGAAAGAAATGGATGATGTGTTGGAGAAAAAATGCCCATTAGGGAGAAAATCCACCAGAAACTTAGGGGACAGGGTGGAATGCAGGCCCCCTGTGACTTCGTAGCACAGATGCACATTGGATTTCATGAGACCATCCTTCATAAAAAATATCAACAATACATTTTGTAATTTTGTTAGGCATAATATGAATGCCTTCTTCCCAGGTTGCTCAATGGTTAAGGATCCACCTGTCAAGCAGGAGACCCAGGTTTCCCCTAGGGTAGCAAGATCCATTGGAGAATGAAATGACAATCCACTCCAGTACTATTGCCCGGGAAATCCCAAGTACAGAGGAGCCTGTTGGGCTATAGAGCATGGGATGGTAGACAGTTATACAGGACTTAGAGATTAAACAACAACAACAAAACATGAATGTAATGCATGATAGATTCATTATTATATAGTTATTATTAATATAATTATTTTCCCCTGATGTAAAAAGAATTAAAGATGAAACATGTTCACAAGTCCCTGAAAGAATACTGGGCTGCAGACACTGTGCCCTCTGTTTGCTGAGTCTCTCGGCCCTGAGAGGAGGTGCACCAGGCACAGGGTTCAGGGGCACAAAGTAGTGAATTCACATGATGTGAACTTGGGATTTTATTGATATGCTGTCCTGGGCTCCAGCCACATTTTGGTTGGTCAGAGATGAAGCCCTTGAGGAAACCTCTGGTGTGAGGTCTGCAGGAAGCCCCTGGTTTATTCTTACGCTGGAAATCAGGACTGTCTTCCCAGAATTAAGCTTTAAAAAACTTAGTTCCCCTACTGAACTGCCTGCTACAGAAAATAACATATGTGTGAAACATCTGCAAGTCACTGATGGTAGAAATTCATAGCATCTTCTATTTCTGTTGAGGCCATCAATTGCTTTCATGTCTTCCAGAGTCAGTTCAAAGTCAAACACATGGAAGAAAGGAAAGAACCATGTTTACTCCCCCAAGAACTGGCCTCCCCCTGGGGACTGGAGAAGTGTCCAGCTGGATGGAGACAAGAAGAGGGGACAGGGAAGCTGTGTCTGTCCTCAGCTTCCAGGTGAACAAGCCTGGGAAGCTTTGCTGAGTTCTCACCTCTCCTTCCACACCTTTTCCTTCACTGTCTACCTCACAAACATTACAGTGCATCAGTCCCTTATCTAAGTGAATCACTTGAAAAAACAATCAAATTAAAATCTTTTACCAAGCATGGTCATTGGACACTCCTGACTCGATACTGAATCTGAGCCAACATTAGACTAATTAACTCCACCCAACACGCCCTAAAGGTGACAGGATTCAGCTGAAGCAGTGTCAGAAGGAGCTTCCTCCATGAAAACCTATTCAATAATCTGATATCAAACGTACTCATTACCTATCAGTTCAGTTCAGTTCATTTCAATCGCGCAGTCATGTCTGACTCTTTGCAACCCCATGAATTGGAGCACACCAGGCTTCCATGCCCATCACCAACTCCCGGAGTTCACTCAAACTCATGTCCATCGAGTTGGTGATGCCATCGAGCCATCTCATCCTATGTTGTCCCCTTCTCCTTCTGCCCCCAATCCCTCCCAGCATCAGAGTCTTTTCCAATGAGTCAACTCTTCGCATCAGGTGGCCAAAGTACTGGAGTTTCAGCTTTAGCATCATTCCTTCCAAAGAACACCCAGGACTGATCTCCTTTAGAATGGACCGGTTGGATCTCCTTGCAGTCCAAGGGACTCTCAAGAGTCTTCTCCAACACCATAGTTCAAAAGCGTCAATTCTTCAGCATTCAGCTTTCTTCACAGTTCAACTCTCACATCCATACATGACCACTGGAAAAACCATAGCCTTGACTCGAGGGACCTTTGTTGGCAAAGTAATTCCCTATGATTGAATATAAAAAACTTTATGTAAATGCCTTTGTGGAGAAAGTTATGAAAAATGTTTAAGACATTAAAGAACACCTAAATAATTAAAAATTCATATCATAATTTTGAAATGGAAAGCTCAATTTTGTTAAGAAATTCATTTTCTCCAAAGTGATGTGTTTCAGTGCAATATGAACCAAAGACTTAAACACGTATTATTTTGTGAAATTCAGTAAAGTGATACTAAGTTTGAAATAAGAAATAGCTAGTCAAGAGCAATCAAGATAGCCTTAAAGAAGAAAAATATGCCATTCTGAAAAGCAAGACTTAATTTATACTTTTGTAATAGAGTACCGAAAACTGAATAGTTAAATATAAGGGAGAGGCCAGAAATGTATTTATGAATATTTGATATATGACAGAGTTGGCAGTGAAAAATCTGTGGAAAACATGGACACTTAGATTTCCATTTAAATAAAAAAAAAAAAGGTAATCATTTTATATCATATTAGAAAATCAGTTCCAGGTGTATTTCAGAACCAAATTTGAATGCAAACACAAAACAATTTTTCAGGGGACTATATAATTGACCCTTGACTTGGCCTGACCCATAACTTGCATTGGGCAGTGAAATTTGCCAGAAGAAATGGTGCATTTTCAGCTTAGACATGAAGAGGATTTTTTCCTACTCCCTGGCTTGGGATCATAATTGGGAAATTAAAAGACACTTGCTCCTTTTTTTTTTTTTTTTCCTCCGGGAGCGAAATTCAAACTGCCCGCTGGTACTCGGTGCCGCGCAAGCGCACAGCCGCACTCCCGAACTCGGCGTAGCGCAGGCGCACAGCCGCACTCCCAAAGGCTGCTGCCGACACTTGCTCCTTGAAAGAAAAGCTATGACAAACCTAGACAGCATATTAAAAAGCAGAGACATCACTTTTCTGACAAAGGTCCATCTAGTCAAACTATGGTTTTTCCAATAGTCATGTATGGATGTGAGAGTTGAACTATAAAGAAAGCTTAGTGCTGAAGAATTGATGCTCTTGAACTATGGTGTGGAGAACACTCTTGAGTCCCTTGGACTGCAAGGAGATCAAACCAGTCAATCATAAAGGAAATTATTCCTGAGTATTCATTGGAAGGACTGATGCTGAAGCTGGAACTCCAATACTTTGGCCACCTGATGCAAAGAACTGACTCACTGGAAAAGACCCTGATACTGGGAAAGATTGAAGGCAGGAGGAGAAGGGGACAACAGAGGATGAGATGGTTGAATGGCATCACCGACTCAATGGACATGAATTTGAGTAAACTCCAGGAGTTGGTAATGGACAGGGAAGCCTGGCGTGCTGAGGTCCATGGGTTTGCAAAGTGTTAGACGTGATTGAGTAACTGAACTGACTGACTGACTTGGGATCATAGGGCTGTGCTGAGATAGTTGTCACAGTCTAGCTAAATATATATGAAAAAATATACAGAGAAGCATGCAGGCTCCTCTAACAAGAGTCACATCCAGCTGGTAAAGCCTTGAACTGCAAATGCCCAAGAAAGCCCAGCCTAGAGGACAACTGCTTAGCTGAGTGCTGGCTGATTGTCAAACCACAGAATCAAGAGACGCAGAAATGATCTCTGCATTAACTCTCTGGGGAGAGTTTCCTGTACAGCTATGCTAAGGTACAATAATGGTCTCCTACACAGAAATCAAAACACAGACATCTTAGCAATAATAGGCACAGTCTTGAACAGGAACTTTGCAACAGCAGAAACTCAAGGAGATTAAATGTGTGAAGTAAAACCTTATAGTATTCATGGAAATACAAGATAAAACCACAATTAGGAGGTTAAAGATCACTGCCATAATTTTTGTGCCCCCAAATTCACATCTTGATGGTGTTAGAAAAGGAGTTTTTGAGAGGTGATTAGGACATAATCATAGAGCCCTCATGCATGAGATTTAAATAATATCATGTAAGAGACTTGGGACAGCTCTGTTGACCCCTCCACCATGTTAAGATACAAGGAGAAGCCAGTGACCTGGAGGAGGGCCATCACCCAACCACACGGATCTCAGACCTCCAGCTTCAGAACTGTGAGAAACAAATTTCAAGTTTTTCTCAGTCACTCAGTGTGTAGTATCTTGTTAAAACACACAACATGGCCTAAAAAAATCACATAATGCAATTTCATCAATTGAGAAAAAGACAATAAGATATCATGTGTACAATGTGACAGAATAAATTGGGGACATAGCACTGGAGCTATAATCTCTGTTTTCTGTCCAACTATAGTGAAAGTGAAAGAGGAGAGTGAAAAAGTTGGCTTAAAGCTCAACATTCAGAAAACTAAGATCGTGTCATCTGGTCCCATCACTTCATGGCAAATAGATGGGGAAACAGTGGCTGACTTTATTTTTCTGGGCTCCAAAGTAACTGCCGGTGGTCATTCCAGCCATGAAATTAAAAGACGCTTACTTCTTGGAAGGAAAGTGATGACCAACCTAGACAGCATATTAAAAAGCAAAGACATTACTTTGTCAACAAAGATCCGTCTAGTCAGGGCCATCGGAGAAGGCACTGGCACCCCATTCCAGTACTCTTGCCTGGAAAATCCCATGGATGGAGAAGCCTGGTAGGCTGCAGTCCATGGGGTCGCTAAGAGTTGGACATGACTGAGTGACTTCTTTCACTTTTCACTTTCATGCATTGGAGAAGGAAATGGCAACCCACTCCAGTGTTCTAGCCTGGAGAATCCCAGGGACAGGGGAGCCTGGTGGGCTGCCGTCTATGGGGTTGCACAGAGTCAGACACGACTGAAGCGACTTAGCAGCAGCAGCAGCAGCAGTCAGGGCTATGGTTTTTCCAGTAGTCATGTATGGATGTGAGAGTTGGACTATAAAGAAAGCTGAGTGCCGAAAAACCGATGCTTTTGAACTGTGGTGTTGGAGAAGACTCTTAAGAGCCCCTTGGACTGCAAGGAGATCCAACCAGTCCATCCTAAAGGAGATCAGTCCTCAGTGTTCATTGGAAGCACTGATGTTGAAGTTGAAACTCCAATACTTTGGTCACATGATGCAAAGAGGTGACTCATTTGAAAAGACCCTGATGCTGGGAAAGATTGAGGGCAGGAAGAGAGGGGAACAACAGAGGATGAGATGGTTGGATGGCATCACCGACTCAATGGACATGAGTTTGGGTAAAGTCTGGGAGTTGGTGATGGACAGGGAGCTATGGCATGCTGTGGTCCATGGGGTCACAAAGAGTCAGACATGACTAAGCGATTGAACTGAACTGAACTGAAATTTACATTTTGATGTTGTTGGAAATGGAGCCTTTGAAAGGTCATGATAGTGGAGCTCTCACGAATGAGATTTTAAAATAGCATATTCATGTAAGAGACTTGGGAGAGCTCTGTTGCCCTCTCCATGATATTAAGATGCAAAGAGAAACCTGTGACCTGGATGAGGGCCCTCACTTGACCACACAGGAACCCTGACTCAGATCTCCAGCTTCAAAACTGTGAGAAATAAATTTCAATTTTTCTCAGCCACTCAATCTGTGATATTTTGTTAGAGCAGTTCAAATGGTCTAAAAAAAAATCACATATTGCAATTTCATCAACTGATAACAAAGAAAATAAGATGTCATTTGCAGAAGATGACAGATGAAATGGCTAACATAACTCTGAAACTAAAATCTCTGTTTTCTGTCCAACCTGAACCCTCTGCAGCCATGCCACCTCTCCTGTTGCCACATCAGGAGGAGAAAATCACCAGGAACACACACAACATGTTCATGCATGGGGAAGAACTGGTAACTTGTCTTGATTCAAGGAAAGTCTTGAGAGAGAGACAAAGAATGAAGGATATTCCTTAGGACCCCTTTGCCCACAGCCCCAACTCATCACCTGTACGTTCTCTTTGATCTGCTTCTTCTTGTAACTCTTGGCCAGAACCACAACACCACGTTGTATCTGGTAGTGAAGGACAACCAGAGCTGGGGTTTGCTTGTACTTTTTGGCAATGGCACAAAGAACCAGGTCCTCCAAGAAAACGGGCAGGTTCAGGTTCACCCTGGAAGGAAATTCAGAAATGCTGAGGAGCTGAGACTAAGTACTCAGTTTGTGAGTAGTTTCACCAAACAGACGAAGTATGTCCACTCTATACCAGTGCTTCTCAAACCGTGGTCCATGTACTAAAACCATCAGCTTTACTGGGGATCTTGTTAGAAGTACAAATTCCCGGCTTAAATGCAGACACACTGAATCAGAACTTCAATGGTGGCACCTCCTAATCTGTGTTTACAAAGTTCTCCCAGTCATTTGGATGCATGTTTGAGTGAGACCAGAACTCCCAAACTCATGGATTTTTTTTTCCTTTTTTAATTCTCATTTGTTGTTTTTCTCCATTCATAGCTCTAAAATTTGTACAATGGCACAAAAAGAAACAGTGATGGAAAAAGACTGGGAAATTTTTTTTTTTAATTGTTACTTTTCACAGGTATTGATACAAGTTGAATAGTCCAAAACTATTCATTTCATCATTATTTATATATATTATTTATATTATGCAATTTTCTATAGATGTTTACAAAAATGGTTCATATTGAAATTTGTTATCATGATAGACCTGGAAGTTACATATTATTATCCCAATTTTAGATAAAAGATATGTGAGGTTTAGACATGTATTTTTAGAAATATGTTCATTGTTGAATAAATAAGTAAATCATGATATGAGCTTGTGTCTCTGGTCTCAACTGGGGGATTATATATTGATTTTAATGCAGAGATTTGTTATTTATGGGTCAACAATCTAATACAATGTAGAAAAATTGGCTGGGTGATGGGAAGATAAAAGAGAAGGATTCATTCCATCCTTCCCTGCTTATCCCCTGTGCCTATGAGTTATCTGAGTAATATATGATTTAAACTATTTATCAAAAATTGAATTTTACATAAACTACTTGTTGTCTTCATTAGGGTTCAATACCATTCTTTTAGTCTTTGGGAACCCAGGGCAGCATAGGCAACAAGAACAATATCATGTGACTTGCAGAAATCCAACAGTTTCCTCTGGTTGAGATAAGGGTGACATTCCACCTGTAGAATGTCAACAGAGAAGAGTGTTAGATTATATGGAAAGGTATTATTAATGTGACAGAAAAAGATGTAAGCTGGAAATATCAACACCAAGAGAGAAATAGAAAAAAGTGTGTTTATACAGTTAATTTTATGATAGACATGGATGGGAAAACCAGTCTAAGACTGAATAATCAAAAGGTGGGCTCTACATTTGAGTAAATGCTTCTGAGTAAATATTTCATGTAATGTTAGCATCACCATGAGCCTTTAAATTAACCCTCTAACCTGGATGATTTCCATCATCTCCAGCACATTTTTCTGTTCTGTGCTCCCTGTTGAGACTCATAAATGCTGAGCCACCAAGATTTTGGATTCAGCCAACAGAACCCCACACAAACGCTTAACACCCATCTCAGCTGATTTGTATCTTTATTACTTCCCATTCCAGTTTTTTTTAATTAATTTATTTTTAACTGAAGAATGTTTGCTTTACAGGATTTTGCTGGTTTCTGTCAAACCTCAACATGAATCCATTCCAGGTTTTCATGGTCTTCCTTCCTGCTTGCAGTTCGCTCCAAGCCACTTTCACCCTCAGTCTGGTTATCCTTCCATCCCAGGGAAATGCCTCCTTCCTCTAGCTCTGGATTCTACCCACAGTTTACGAGGAAATCCTCCACACCTATCTACCCAGACTTTATCAGAGATATCGTTATGGATTTCATTCACAAAGTCCAGACAGGCTCTGCTCTCTAGTATCCTTTGACCCACAAAGGTCGTATGAACAGGAGGAGAGGACAGACAGATATCAGGCTCCAGGGCAAGAAGGAGGTTGTAAAGAGCAGGAGGGAGAGGAGCCAAGCTGCTCACCTGGTTGCAGACAGGCTTGTACTTGAGCCCCGGCTTATTTAGGGTATTCTCCAGCTGCTTGTGGTTGAAGTTGGACACCCTGATGGACTTAGTCAGCCCTGCGTCCTTACACTTCTCCAGGGCCTGGAGACGGATGGGTGCTGAAAAATCACTTGGAATGAGCAATAGAACAAGAATAAAAGCTGAAAAAATATCTGTAAAAAGTGTCATCCAGAAGAATTAGCATTGATTATCAAGAAGGAAAGAGGGGAAGAATGGCATGACACAAAAAGAAGAATTGCCATCTCCTCCTTGGAAAATCCTAGAGAACACATATCACATGGAAGGAAATCACTGTCCCAGATTCTCCTCCTCTGTTCCTGTCTGTGAACATTTCAGCAATGGTTTCCTCTCCACAACCCCAGCATCACATCCCTTAGAGTTCATGAACTGCTGCATGACACAAAAAGAATTGCCATCTCCTCCTTGGGGAACACATATCACATGGAAGGAAATAGATATCTGTCTCACTGTCCCAGATTCTCCTCCTCTGTTCCTCTCTGTGAACATTTCAGCAATGGTTTCCTCCCCAAAAAACCCCAGGATCACATCCCTTAGAGTTCATGAACTGCTGAGTCTGATGGCCCACAGCCCATGCTCACAGGCAGAAGAATTGATGGAGGTTTCCCCTCTCCTGGCTCCTCCTTTAACTCTCTACTCTTGGAACTCACCTCCCATGTGCGACAGAGATCCACTGAGTCAGGTATCAGTTTTCCATTTTCATCTTTTGGGTATAATTCCTCCCCTGGCTGGAATAGAAGCAGTCATTTTAGATATGTACAAAATAATTTCTCCACATTTAGCAAGGCTTCCAGGCACCCAGGATTAAACCTATATGAGGTAGGTTTACAACTTTGTAGATACTAATATTTGCAAAGTGATTGCATATGGAGATGTAAGCAAGGTCTTTAGGAGGGAAGCTTATTCTACTTTTTTACACTCAATACATGTTGTAATAAGTACAATTTTTCTAGGTCCTAAAAAAGGACTTCAAGTGACTTCTGTGAATTTTGTCAGTTCTTGTACTTCCCTCTTGAAATATCTCTGATCTGAGAATAGCAGTAAGTTACATGGCTTTATTTCCAGAATAAAAGTTTCAAACTTGACCTGGGCTAGATAATCAGATTTCCTTTTCCCTCTGAGCATCAGACACCCTAGGGCAGGCACATGAACCAGCAAGACTCTCCTTAAGTTGGTACGGATTGTGGAAGATCAAGGTCTCAAAAATCAGTGGTCTTTGAGACCATTGTGGAAGATCAAGGGTCTCAAATGTTCATGGCCATGGACCTTGAGCTGCCCCAGGGTCATATTTGCCATCAGTAGAAAATTTTCAGAAAAAATTAGCAAACCATGAGTAACATCCTGGTAAAGCGTAGAAATTAGTAGAAATTAGGAGACATTCCTGAAGAGTACTGCAAATCCCCAATCTGTCTGTGGCTATGACTTGTCATCTACATAGTCCACTAAGCTATTGTGCATCAGATGGTTTGAACTGCTTTTTGTAACTTGAAATCAAGAGTTCTCAGTAAACCATTCTTAACAGCTAAGTGCAGTCTACAAACCTCATCATGAAGTCAGGCAAGAGAGGAGGCAATCCCTCCCAAGTCCTTGTAAAGGAACAAAGTTTAGATGCACCCAGAGGGAGCACCACCAAATATGCTCATTTGAAAGGGTGAAAGACAAGAGAAACTCATCATGTTCAATGTAAGGCAGTGTCATGCTCACCACGGCTGCACCAAACTCTTGGTTCTTGAAATCCCCAGGGACCCAGGAGTCATATTCAGGACTGTGTGCAGAACTGGCCTGCTTCTACTTCCTCAAGGTTTTCTGGCAGAGACTCTCAGATTATTAACTCCTTTCTCTGGGAGGCTTGTAAGGGATTCAAAGAAACTCAGTAAAAAGATGATCACAAATTATTGTTTGGGAGATTCTACTCTACTGTAATCATCCCTTCAACCTACTAAGACAAATCTTAATGCAACAATCCATGCAATGATGCACATTCTAACACAAGAAATAAAATTGATGTGATCACATATATTTCCAACCTTCACAGCCAGTGGAAAATGAATAATATAGAGATGGACATAATCCAGTTGAAGAGTTTTCAGTGACTTTTTCAAGGCTGGTCAGACCAACTCTTGTCGAAGGGAAGTTAACCAAAGCTGTAGAGATTAGAGAATGGAAGTTTTATTAATAATACTTCAGGTGTTTTTTTTTTTTTTTTTTTTTTTGCCTTACTGTGATGCTTGTGGGATATTACTCCCCTGACCAGGGATCAAATATGGGCTCATGTCATTAAAGCACCAAGTCTTAACCACTGAACCACCAGGGAATTCTAATACTTTAGGAATTTACCAATAAGCATAGATCACCAAACAAATGATCCTATTATATAATTGTCACCTTTGCACAATCACTTTCATACATGTTCACACACAACATGCATAGCACCTTTGAAGTGTAGAATATGTCTTCTCTCTTCACAGTGCCATCTGCAATCTTGCTTCGAATGGCCTGGCCAACTTGCTCCTCATTTTGGTACACACGAGCACAGTCAATATGGCGGAACACAACCTCTATAGCAAATTGGGTGACTTCCTGAGATTCACTCTTAGCAGTCTACATAAACAAAAATGTTGAATATGCACATGATTAAGAGATTGCTAAGGTACAAGCTTTGATCTTCCCAAGGATTGACTTTGCTCTGTGCCTTTGGTTAGTTCTATATTTGTGGTGATGAACCCATGATAGTTTCCCTGAACATTCCTGGTGAGTTTTTCCATGAACACCCAGGAACCCTTCAACCCCAGGCAACCAGTGGTTGATTGCTGACCTCAGAGGACCCAAGAACACCTCCAGGTTCAGTGATTAATCCACCTTATGGATTCATGTACTGCCTATACTTTCTCTTCTGAGACACATTTATGGCGTAGGCATTTACAGAGCCATCCACCTTTTTCCCTTTTGTGGAGTCAAAGGAGGCAAATCCCATTAACTTCATCATTTCTATTTCTTCCTCTGTTTTGCCCTCTAAGTCCTTCTCAGTTATCTGACGTTCTTTGCTCTTTCTTTCTTTCTTCTCCTCATCTCCTCTTTCAGTTGAGAAGAGAAAATGTAGATCTATGTCGTCTTGGGGACCTGGAACGCCTTCGGGGTGGGGTGCGAGAGCGGCTTCTCTGATCTTGCTCCCGGAACCGGGACCTTTCTAGGCGCCTGTGTTCTCTTTCCCAGGATGTGGGCCGGGACCACCTCCGCTCCCTCCGTGGGGCACGGCTGCGGCTGTGACCCATTTGGAATCCTTCTCCAGTACAAGTCCTCCGTTTCTTTTTATGTGATTCAGAATCTTTCCTATTTCAAGGAGACAGATATTTGGTCTAACTTCCCTCTGTTGTGTCTGCTCCTGGTTTTTCTTAAATGCTCGGACATTTGGGGATGTACTGAGCCATGAACCAGTGAATTTCATTGACAGCCTGGACCCTTCCTTGCCCTCACCCCCTGAGTCCTACAAAGTCCTGTCTTCTGTTTCCAAAATGTCTCTGGATATTTCTATCTGTTTTATAGATGAAAAAGGTGAGACTCAAAGTTTAAGGACAATTACATGCTCTAAAGACAAGACTCAAAGTTTAAAGACAATTACATGCTCTAAAGACAAGACGGACAGCCAACTTTCTGCCTTCCAGTCTAAAGACTTGTCCACTAGCCTGAATTATGCCCAGGCACTTCAGACTATATTTAATAAAAACACACAATGAAACCCAAGAATACATTGCAAAACCTGGCTTGTAAGAGTGTGGTTTATCCCTTCAGTGATATCCCCTCAGTTATATCCTCCTCCCCACTCAAATGATACTATAGTTCCCATCAGAAGAAGTTTCCAAGCAGAAAGAGAAGTACAGGGGGAAATATAGCTGGAGTGTTTCTGCCCTGGCACTGAGCAGGTACCCCACAGTAGAAAAGCAATTCTCTCCCATTATTTTTCAGTCACCTCATCTTCAGGACCTTCCACCTCAAATGCTTCTCTGGATCATGTCTTTTTGGAAGAAGGAAAGTGTTCTGGAACTAATGAAATATACAGAGAAACCCCACCATAGCAATCCCCCTCAAAACAAAGCAGCTGACAGTCGGTGATCTTGATGGCCAAGTCTCACCTCTTCTGCCAAACTGGGAAAGAGATGGAAACTGGAGGGGAACCCAGAGTAATCTGCAGGTAAGCACAGCTTCAGACCATGATGCAGAATGAAGGCTGAATGCTTTCTCCTCTCTCAGAGGAAATGGTTCTAGCCTGGTTGGTGGAACCACATGACCCTCCCAGAGTCACACAGGAGCTCAGTGCTTGACAACCCAAATCCCTTCTGCTCATGTCACATCCACTACTATTTATATCTCAACCCACAACCAGTACAGTTACTTCTGAAGGTGCATAGGTTCCGAATCTCAGGACAGGAATGAAGTAGCCATCATTAAGCTTCACCTTCTGGCCTTTGAGATCCATTGTCTGTTGCTCCTCTGAGTAAGCAGACTGGGATTTTTTTCTTCTCCCTTCAAATGTTATAAATAACAAGAACATAACACCCAAGCTGCACTGTCCAGTGTTAGCAGAGACATAGTAGGAGAAACATGATTAAACCAGTACCCATGGAGTCAGAGATGATTGACCACAGTTAACTTGTTTGATTATTTTTATCAACGTAACCTCAAGTAGTATATAATGATGAGATTGGGTGAGCAATTATTGACTGTTTGTTAGACTAGAAACTTCCAACATAAATATTTTTAATTTTCTATTATTATGAAGCCCAATCTCAATCAAACATCAATTGAAAAAACTACTTTTCAGTACAAACACACACACATACACAAATCACACAATCTGAAAGTGTTTAATAGCATTTTTCAAAATGTTACCCCTTAATAAAGAATCAAAACTTCAAATGAAAATAAATTTCCCCTTTTATATTTCCCACAGCAAAATTACTATGCTTTACAGACCTGACTACTGAAATCCTGAACAGAAAACAGAAATGAGACATTTTGGCCAGTGCTTATTGGAAGTTAATTATTAATAGCCTTAGGATACCATGCACAGTGTTCAAAGAGACTTTGAGTGTTGAACCCTTGTAGCTAGTTATATAACTTTTAGGGTACTCTCATAATGTCACTGATACATATTTTACATAATTTACTAACTGCTCCACATCATTCATAAATGAAAAACCTATAAACAAATTAAAATGCAACAAATCTGGAAAGAGTAACAGAAATTGTGATGCACTGATACACGAGAACGTTGTGAAGACAAAATTTAACATGTAGAGTGATGTCGGCAAAATGGTGAGGTGGGAGGACTGAACTCTCCCATGGAAAGACAAGAAAGGAAAGAGAAATCACCTGAAAACTTCATAGGAGTCTGGAAAACAGTCAAACACAGATCGACAGCAACAACGTAAACAGCCAATTAGGAAAAATCAAGAACAGAATGGAAGGAAATTTCATCGTGTATTACTCACCTGTACCCTCCTCCTGCCTGGGGCAGTGCAACCTTGATGAGCTCCCAGTTGCTCCCTCAATCCAGAGTGATAACAGAAAACCTTATGTGTGGTATTCCAACCTACTTGGGGGCTGTCTGGGGACTAGTGTCTGTTCCAGTTAACTCTAAGCTTAAACTAAAGAGTTCCTGGAATGCCTATTGCAGCTGCAGGGGAACTATATATATATATATATATATATATATATATATATATATATATATATGTTTGTGTGTGTGTATATATACATATACATATATATGGGCTTCCCTTATAGTTCAATTGGTAAAGAGTCTGCCTGCAATGCAGGAGACCCAGGTTCGATTCCTGGGTCAGGAAGATCCCCTGGAGAAGGAAATGGCAACTCACTCCAGTATTCTTGCCTGGAGAATCCCATGAACAGAGAAGCCTGTCAGTGCTGCAGTCTATGGGGTCACAAGAGTCGGACACAACTGAGCGACTAAGCACACCTAAGCACATGTATATATATATACATAAGGAACCAAGGACAAAGGAGTAAGGGTGGAAACATAGACTAGATAATGTATTAAAAGGCCCTGAATAGAATGAGGATGTGGCTTTGGGGGACATAGTATGTTCAAAAACAGTCATAAATTCACCAGAATCAGATAGCCAGTCTCAGCCAGGTAAGATGCTAACTCAGAAATGAACTGAGCCACCTGTAGCTTTCCTATTGGGCTGATCCCAGGACTAGGAGCATGACCAGCCAACTAGTAAAAGTCACGACAAGGAACAAATCTACCAAGAGTGAGATTTTCCCTGTTATTTCAAGTACCAAACTGAATGTACACACACAGAAACACACAGAGGAACACACATACAGGAATATACACACACACAGGAACACACATCCAGGAACACACACACATGGGAACACACATCCAGGAACACACACACACAGGAACACACATACACACAGGAATACACACACACATAGGAACACACACACACACAGGAACACACACACTCTGGACAGGGCAGGGCGGCCATCACAGAGGGCCCCAAGGAGCAGGGGCTGGGGCTCTGACGGTGTGTCAGTGCTGCACCACATGCACAGCTGCCCGCTCCAGGGGCTGCTCCTGCACACCTTCCTCCGGCTCTGCCACCCGCTGGGGCAAAGGTGCAGTGCAGGGAACGGGAGTGCACACTTACAAGGGTGCATATTTACAAAGAGTGGAACCAGTCTGGACACAACCTTCAGAGTTCTGCTCCAGCATCTTGGGACTTGCCTGGCCCAGTAGGGTGGGGACAGCCAGGAGCACAGAAGCCTTTGCTCACACTGGCTTCTGGCTCCAGCCTGCCCTGCCCCCTCCCACCGAGGTGACAGTTGCCAGCACACCCTGGGAAGGGGTGACCTCAGACCAGCTCAGCTCCAGCTCTGCCCCAAAACCTTGTGCACACAGACTGCACAGGGACAGGTCCACACAAGGACAGTCCCACAAAACCAGGACAGGTAACTTTTTCACCTAACTTAATAGAAAAGGAGGAAGCTAAGCAAAATGAGAAGAGAGAAGAATTTGTGTCAAATGAAACAATAACAAAAAAACTTGAAAGGATCAGATATTGAGATAGAGGTTAATAATTTACCAAAATAATTTACCAGAATACAGAATCATAAGAAAAATGTTACATTAACTAGGGAATAGAACATACTAACATTCACAGTGTAGGGGTTCCAGAAGCAGAAGAGATGGAGAAGAGAGCCGAAAATGTAGGTGTGATGAATTGTGGCTAAAAATTTCCTTTAACCTGGGACTTTCCTGGTGGTCCAGTGGTGAGGACTCTGTGCTTCCACTGCAGGGGCATGGTTCTGAGCCTGGTCTGGGAACAATCTTGTAAAGCTGATTAAAATCTTGAGAGGCAAGATATTCTTGGTTTACCTGGTAACCCTAGTATAATGACAAAGTCCTTACATGTGTGACTGGGAGGGTTGTATTCAAAGAGAAGGTGGGAAGATAGGAGCATTAGATAAAAGATTCTAAGATGGTATAGTCTGTCTCTGAAGATCTCAGTAGAGTCTACAAGATGAAGATGGAAGAGTTCTCTTGTTCAGTTTCTCGGTTGTGTCCAACTCTTTGCCACCCCATGGACTGCAACACACCAGGTTTCTCTGTCCTTCACTATCTCCCAGAGTTTGCTCAGATTTATGTCCACTGAGTCTGTGATGCCATCCAACCATATCATCCTCTATCCTCCCCTTCTCCTCTTGCCCTCAATCTTTCCCAGCATCAGGGTCTTTGTCAATGAATTGGTTCTTCATATCAGGTGGCCAAAATATTGGCGTTTCAGCTTCAGCATCAGTCCTTCCAATGAATATTCAGGATTGATTTCCTTCAGGATTGACTGGTTTGATCTCCTGGCTGTCCATGGGGCTCTCAAGAGTCTTCTCCATAACCACAGTTTGAAAGTATCAATTCCTCAGGGCTCAGCCTTCTTTACAGTCCATCTCTCACATTCATACATGACTACTGGAAATGCCATAGCTTTGACCCTACAGATCTTTGTCAGCAAAGTGATGGCTCTGCTTTTAAACAGGTTATCTAGATTGTCATAGTTTTTCTTCCAAGAAGCAAGCATCTTTATTTAACGGCTACAGTCACCATCTGCAGTGATTTTGGAGGCCAAGAAAATAAACTCTGTCACTGTTTCCCTTTTTTTCTCCATCTATTTGCTGTGAAGGGATGGAACCAGATGCCATAATCTTAATTTTTCAAATATTGAGATTTAAGTCCATTATTTCTCTCTCCTCTTTCACCTCCATCAAGAGACTCTTTAGTTCCTCTTCACTTTCTGCCATTAAAAGAAAGAAAGAAAGTGAGTTGCTCAATCATGTCCAACACTTTGCGACCCCATAGACTGTAGCCTACCATGCTCCTCCACCCATGGGATTTTCCAGGCAAGAGTATTGGAGTGGGTTGCCATTTCCTTCTGTAGAGGATCTTCCCAACCCAGGGATTGAACCTGGGTCTCCTGCATTGTAGGCAGACGCTTTACCGTCTGAGCCATCAGGGAAGCCTTTTCTGCCATTAAGGTTATGTCATCTGCGTATCTGAGGTTACTGATATTTCTCCCAGCAATCTTCAACCCACCTTGTGATTCATCCACCTCAGCATTCCACATAATGTAATCTGTATATAAATTAAATAAGCAGGGTGAAAATATACAGCTTGATGTACTCCTCTCACAATTTGGAACCAGTCCATTGTTTCATGTCCAGTTCTAATTGTTGCTTCTTGGCCTGCATACTGGTTTCTGAGGAGCCAGGTAAGGTAATCTGGTATTTCCATCTGTTTAAGAATTTTCCAGTTTGTTGTGATCCACAGAGTCAAAGGCTTTAGCATAGTCATTGAAACAGAAGTAGATATTTTTTCTGGAATTCTCTTGCTTTTTTTTATGATCAAATAGATGTTGGCAATTTGATCTCTGGTTCCTCTGGCTTCTCTAAATCCAGCTTGTACATCTGGAAGTTCTTGGTTCACATACCATTGAAGCCTAGCATCAGGGATTTTCAGCATTACCTTGCTACTATGTGAAATGAGTGCAATTGTCCATTAGTTTGAACATTCTTTGGCAGTGCCCTTCTTTGGGATTGGAATGAAAACTGACCTCTTCCAGTCCTGGGGCCACTGCTGAGTTTCCCAAATTTGCTGGGCTATTGAATGCAGCACTTTCACGGCACCATCTTTTAGGATTTAGAATAGCTCAGCTGGAATTCCATCAGCTCCACTAGTTTCATTCATAGTGATTCTTCCTAAGGCCCACTTGACTTCGCATTCCATGATGTCTGGCTCTATGTGAGTGATCACACCATAATGGTTATCCTGGGCATTTAAGGCTTTTTTTTTTTTTTTTTGTATAGTTCTTCTTTGTATTCTTGCCATCTGTTCCTAATCTCTTCTGCTTATCTTAGGTCATACCCTTTCTGTCCTTTATTGTCATCATCTTTGCATGAAATATTCCTTTAGTATCTCTAATTTTATTGAAGTGCTCTCTAGTGTTTCTCATTATATTGTTTTCCCCTATTTCTTTGCACTGATCACTTAATACTTCCTTACCTCTCCTAGCTATTCCTTGGAACTCTGCATTCATATGGGTAAATATTTCCCTTCCTCCTTTGCCTTTTGCTTTTGCTCTTCTCTCAGCTATTTGTAAGGTCTCCTCAGACAACCATTTTGCCTTGTTGCATTTCTTTTCTTGGTGATGGTTTGGTAACCACCTCCTGTACAGTGTTACAAATCTCCACCCATAGTCCTTCAGGCACTCTGTCTATCATATTGAATCCCTTGAATCTTTTGGTCACTTCCACTGTATAATCATAAGGAATTTCATTTAGGTCATACCAGAATGGCCTAGTGGTTTTCCCTTCTACTGGAGGGAGCACAGTCCCACTTTTACCAAAAGGGCATTTGCGGGGCCAGCTGCTCTTCACTTCAAAGCCAATAATCAGGCCAGGCTGGTGGAAAGGAAAGTTTGTTTGATTTCAGATTCCGGCAACTGGGCTGTTGGTGTAGCAGACATCAATCCAAAGCCTGACCCCCCTCCACTTCAACCAGTGGGGCCAGAGCCCTTATAGACAGAAGTGATAGTGGTGCTATATGCAGAAACAGCACAGTCAGCTCTGACAGTCATCTTCAAAATGGTCATCAGTGGTCTGATCTGTGTCATCTTGACTGTTTTATGTACATTAGTCTTCAGTTCCAGGACCCATATGTTTGCATTTCTTGAGGCCATTACTCAGAAGTGTGGCAGCTTATGTCATGGATATATTCTGGCCATCATGTGGTTAACTTCTCCACCTGGTGTTCTAAGATCTATAAGGCAACTCACAAGATATAGTTCAGAATATTATCTCTAGCCCTTGAGAAAGAGCTGAAGGTCCTTGATTATGCTTAATGACCACATTGTTATTATTTAGTCTCTTTTGACCCTTTTCCTTTGTGTCTACATTTCTCAATTCTCTGATTAAACTTATTCTTTGAAGTTTTCCACAAAGAGCAGGGAAAGGACATGGTACAGGGGCAAGGAACAAAAGATTCTGCTTCATTTCACCACTCATCAGCAAAAAATTGGGTTAAAGATTTACTAAGCATTGCCCTGCCCACCAGAGAAATACTTTCCCCACAGACAGTCCTTTCCATCAGGAAACTTGCACAAGCCTCTTATCCTCATCCATCAGAGGGCAACACAGAAGAAGCAAGAATTTCAATCCTATGGCCTCCAGAATGAAAACTACAATCACAGAAAACTAAACAATGTGATCACATGGATCAAACCTTGTGTGACTCATGAAACTATCAGTCATGCCATGCAGGGCCACCCAAAATGGACAAGTCATGATGGAGAGATCTGATGATGGAGAAGGAATGGTGAGCCACTTCAACATTCCTGCCTTGAGAACCCCATGAACAGTATGAAAAGGCCAAAGTATATCATACTGAAGGATGAGACCCCCTGGGTTGGTAGGTGTCCAATGTGCTACTAGAAAAGAGTGGAGAAATAGCTCTAAAAGGAATGAAGAGGCAGAGCCAAAGCAGAAACAACACCCAATTGTGGATGTGTCTAGTGGTGGAAGTAAAATCTGATGCTGTAAAAAATAATATTGCATAGGAACCTGGAATGTTAGGTCTCTGAAACCAGGTAAATTGGATGTGGTCCAACAGGAGATGGCAAGAGTAAACATGGATATTTTAGAAATCAGTGAACTAAAATGGACGGGAATGGCTGAAATTAATTCAGATGACCACTATATCTCCTACTGTGGGCAAGAATCCCTTAGAAGAAAGGGAGTAGCCCTCATAGTCAACAAAAGAGTCTGAAATGCAGTATACTAGGGTACAGTCTCAAAGGTAACAGAATGATCTCAGTTCACTTCCATGGCAAACCATTCAACACCACCGTAATTCAAGTCCATGTCCCAAGCACAAAGGCCAGAGAAGCTGAAGTTGACTGGTTCTCTGGAGACCTAAGCGACCTTCTGAATCTAACACCAAAAAAAGATGTCCTTTTCAAAGTAGAAAGTCAAGAGATACCTGAACTAACAGGCAAGTTTGGCTTTGGAGTACAAATGAAGCAGGGCAAAGGCTCACAGAATTTTGTCAAGAGAAGGCTCTGGTCTTAGCAAACACCCTCTTCCAACAACACAAAACCTGTTTTCTAGGAGTTGGAAAAGGCAAAAAAATGGATTTCCCCCTACAACCTCCAGAAAAGAATGCAGGCCTGCTGGCACTTTAATTAGCCCATTGAACCGGATTTTGAATTTCTGACCTCAGGATATGTAAACTAATA
This sequence comes from Bos indicus, assembly GCF_029378745.1. Lineage (NCBI taxonomy): Eukaryota > Metazoa > Chordata > Mammalia > Artiodactyla > Bovidae > Bos > Bos indicus. Next base: position 43,575,734 of record NC_091772.1, on the reverse strand, counting down.
CATTGGTGTTGTTTCAAGGCACAAAGTGTTTGGTCATTTGGTGTAGCAGCAGCAGTAACTAATACGGACATGGTTCAAATCAGCCCATCTCCGTCTGTGGCATCATAGGTTTTCCTCTCTCTGCTGGACTGTTCCCCTGACCTCAAAGGCTGGCGGTCCTCTTCAGGGTACCCCAACAGTGTACTTGTCTCTTAATTCCACTTTCTTCTTCAGCAACTGGCCGGTTCCGTGGTCCTCATTACAGCAAAGTCTTTGAAAGCTGTGTTTACTCTGTTTCTCACTGATCTCTTAACACCACTTCTTGAACCCACTCTACTCAGAGTTTGCCTTCACCACTCTATCAAAGCTGCACTTGACCTTGCCAAGGTTAACTGCCAAATCCAATGGTCAGGTTCAGTCTTCTCTTACTTATCTCCTTGCAAGAATTGGATTCTTTTCTCCTCCAATCATTTACGTCACATGACTATTAAGAACAGTCACTCTTACCTCACTAGCCTCTTCTCTGCCTCTCCTGCTGGTTCCTCCACATTTTTTTTTTTTAAAGAAAAAACTAACTTCTCAATGCTGGGTTCTCATGAAGCTTGATGTCCCTGTCTACACTCACTCAATATATACCATATTATCTCTGATTTTCTAGTTTCATGGCTTTAAGTGGCAACTAAATTTGAGAAACCACACATACAAATATTTTACCTAGCCCTTTTCTCTAATAGACTTAATGTCCAACTATATGCATGCATCTTCACTTGGGTACCTAAAGGCATCTCAAAGATACATGTCTATAATTGAACTCATAATCTTCCCACAAAAATGTGCTCCCCTACATTGTCTCCATCTAAGAAAATGGCATCTCCTTTTCCTATCCCTTAAGCACAAACGTTGGGAGTCAGCTTTGATTCCCCTCTTCCTTTCACTTTATGTCCAATGTGTTAGACAATCTAGTTGATGCAGCCCTTAAAATGTATCCTTATTTTAACAACTTTGACTGCACTTACTGTTCCTTCTATGGTCCAAGCCAGCCGCATCTCTCACCTAGATTGCTGTAGAGTCCTAAAAGAGGGCTCTTTTTTCTCTATTTCATCTCAAAATAAGAACAATAGTAATTATATTGAAGCATGTTTATTTCTGTAACTACTCTGCTCAGAACCCAAAATATCATTCTCCATTTCCTTCAGAGTAAAGTCCTTTCAAAACCTCTTGTGACACAAACCCTATGGCGCCACTATCTCTCTGGCTTATCGTCAGCTTCTGTCTCTGTACCTCACTAAGCTTCACCCACATCAGCCAATTTCGTTCAGTTCAGTCTCTCAGTCATGTCTGATTCTTTGCAACCCCATGGACTGCAACACACCAGGCTTCCCTGTCCATCACCAACTCCCAGAGTTTACTCAAATTCATGTCCATCTAGTTGGTGATTCAATCTTCCCCAGCATCAGGGTCTTTTCAAATGAGTCAGTTCTTCACATCAGGTGGCCAAAGTATTGGAGTTTCAGCTTCAGCATCAGTCCTTCCAATGAATATTCTGGACTAATTTCCTTTAGGATTGACTGGATTTCCTTGCAGTTCAGGGGACTCTCAAGCATCTTCTCCAACACCACAATTAAAAAGCATCAATTCTTCATTGCAAGCATCTTTTCTGACCACAATGCAGTAAGATTAGATCTCAATTAAAGGAGAAAAACTATTAAAAATTCCAACATATGGAGGATGAACAACACGTTGCTGAATAACCAACAAATCACAGAAGAAATCAAAAAAGAAATCAAAATATTCATAGAAATGAACGAAAATGAAAACACAACAACCCAAAACCTATGGGACACTGTAAAAGCAGTGCTAACATATGGACACCTTATCTTTGACAAAGGAGGCAAGAATATACAATGGATTAAAGACAATCTCTTTAACAAGTGGTGCTGGGAAAACTGGTCAACCACTTGTAAAAGAATGAAACTAGAACACTTTCTAACACCATACACAAAAATAAACTCAAAATGGATTAAAGATCTCAACGTAAGACCAGAAACTATAAAACTCCTAGAGGAGAACATAGGCAAAACACTCTCCGACATACATCACAGCAGGATCCTCTATGACCCACCTCCCAGAATATCGGAAATAAAAGCAAAAATAAACAAATGGGACCTAATTAAACTTAAAAGCTTCTGCACATCAAAGGAAACTATTAGCAAGGTGAAAAGGCAGCCATCAGAATGGGAGAAAATAATAGCAAATGAAGCAACAGACAAACAACTAATCTCAAAAATATACAAGCAACTCCTACAGCTCAACTCCAGAAAAATAAATGACCCAATCAAAAAATAGGCCAAAGAACTAAATAGACATTTCTCCAAAGAAGACATACAAATGGCTAACAAACACATGAAAAGATGCTCAACATCACTCATTATCAGAGAAATGCAAATCAAAACCACTATGAGGTACCATTTCACGCCAGTCAGAATGGTTGCAATCCATAAGTCTACAAGCAATAAATGCTTGAGAGGGTGTGGAGAAAAGGGAACTCTATTACACTGTTGGTGGGAATGAAAACTAGTACAGCCACTGTGGACAACAGTGTGGAGATTCCTTAAAAAACTGGAAATAGAACTGCCTTATGATCCAGCAATCCCACTGCTGGACATACACACTGAAGAAACCAGAAGGGAAAGAGACACGTGTACCCCAGTGTTCATTGCAGCACTGTTTATAATAGCCAGGACATGGAAGCAACCTAGATGCCCATCAGCAGATGAATGGATAAGAAAGCTGTGGTACATATACACAATGGAGTATTACTCAGCCATTAAAAAGAATACATTTGAATCAGTTCTAATGAGGTGGATGAAACTGGAGCCTATTATACAGAGTGAAGTAAGCCAGAAGGAAAAACATAAATACAGTATACTAACGCATATATATGGAATTTAGAAAGATGGTAACAATAACCCGGTGTACGAGACAGCAAAGGAGACACTGATGTATAGAACAGTCTTATGGACTCTGTGGGAGAGGGAGAGGGTGGGAAGATTTGGGATAATGACATTGAAACATGTAAAATATCATGTAAGAAACGAGATGCCAGTCCAGGTTCGATGCACGATACTGAATGCTTGGGGCTAGTGCACTGGGACGACCCAGAGGGATGGTATGGGGAGGGAGGAGGGAGGAGGGTTCAGGATGGGGAACACATGTATACCTGTGGCGGATTCATTTTGATATTTGGCAAAACTAATACAATTATGTAAAGTTTAAAAATTAAATTAAATTAAATTAAAAAAATTAAAATTAAAAAAAAAAGGAAAAAAAAAGCCATTGAGTACAAAAGAGGAACTTTTCGTGTTTTTTCCATGTATCATATCTTTTCTTAGAATCAAGATACAGCTTTGCGACAATTGGGAGAGTTTTGAGATTTTCCACTGAAACTAAATCTTCGTTTTACAAATAATTTGTATTCTTTCCTCTTAAAACTCCCTTCCAAATTTCTATTTTGTCTCTTCAGTCCTGATCTCCTTCTTCAGTAATTAGGCAGCTGGAGTCACATGTTAGTGACTAAGTCAAAGTCCAGGTGATAGGGGCTTCCAAGGGGATGTACTCCTGATTGACAGAAGCTACAGTGGGGTTAGTGTTGACTCATGAAACCAGACACCCGACCGATCTTACCTGGGCATGTCCTGCTAACAACACAGAAGTCACTCACTGGAGGGTCAGTTAAGTTAATGACCTATTTGTAATTCAGTTTTGTGAAATTATAAGGATGAGGAAATGGGAGTTGGAATAGGGAAAAGAGACCAAAGAAGAGATCAATTGGAAATAAATGGGTAATGTCTTGGAGAAGAAATGCCCATTAGGGAGGACACCCACCAGACACTTTGGGAAAGGGGTGGAAGTAGGTCCCTTGTGACTTCTGAGCACTGATGCACATTGGCCTGCCTGGATCCCCTCCAGAAAAACATTAGCATGACCTTTTACGACTGTACGTGGGCAAACATCACCGTGGGCTTCCCAGGTTGTTCAGTGGTAAAGGACCCCACTGCCCATGCAGGAGACATGGGTTCAACCCCTGGGTTGGGAAGATGCCTTGGAGAGGGAAATGCTTGGGAAATCCCATGGACAGAAGAGCCTGGTAGGCTACAGTCCACGGAGTTGCAAAAGAGACTTCACAACTGAACAACAAAAAAGCATAAATGTAATGCATGATGGATTCATTATTACATAGTTATTATTAACATAATCATTTTCCCTGATGCAAAAAGAATTAAAGATGAAACATGTTCACAGGTACCTGAAGGAATAGTGGGCTACAGGTACCGTGCCCTTTGTGTTTTTTGGGTCCCTCCACCCTGAGAGGAGGTGCAGCAAGCCCAAGGATTAGGGGCACAAAATACTGAATTCACCACAATGTCCACTCTGGCCAGCCTAGACAATGCCCACTCTTTCCTGGGCTTTCCTGGGACCCAGTCACATTTCTGTTGGTCAGAGATAGAGCCCTGGAGGAAACCTCTGGTCTGAGGTCTACAGGAAGCCCCTGGTTTACTTCTACACTGGAAATCAGGACTGTCTTCCCAGAATTAAGCTTTTGAAAAGCATAACTCCCCTACTGACCTGCCTGGTACAGAAAACAGTGTATGTGTGAAATATCTGCAAGTCACTTGCAATAGTATCTCATTATATCTTATATTTCTATTGAGGACATCGATTGTTTTCATGTCTTCTGGAGTCAGCTCAAAGTGAAACACCTGGAATGAAGGAAGAATCACATTAACCTCTCCTTCAAGAAGCTGGCCTCCCCCCTGGGAACTGGAGGATTTTCCAGCTGGATGGAGATAAAAGGAGGGGACAGGGAAGCCATGTCTGTCCTCAGCTTCCAGGTGAATAAGCCTGGGACCCTCTGCTGAGTTCTCACCTCTCCTTCCCACACCTTTCCCTTCTCTGTCCACCTCACAAACTTTACAGTGCATCAGTCCCTTATCTTTCTAAGTGAATCACTTGTGACAGAAAACAAACTAAAATCTTCTTTTTCCAAACACATTGCCTTTGGACACGCCTGACTCGATACTGAACCTGAGCTGACATTAGACTGATTGCCTCTCCCCAACACACCCTAAGGGTGACAGCATTCAGCTGAAGCAGTGTGGGAAGGAAGCTCCCCCATGATAGCCTGTTCAGGAATCTGATATCAAACTGCTCATTATCTATGATTGAACCTAACTAAAAATTTATGTAAATGCTTTTGTGCAGAAAGTAATGAAATTGTTAAAACATTAAAGAACGCCTTAATAATTAAAAATTCACATCATAATCATGAAATTGCGAGGTCAATTTTGTAAAGAAATTCATTTTCACCAAAGTGATCTAGTGTTTCAATGCAACATGAACCAAAGACTTGAGCATATATTCTTTCCTGGAAGTTGGTAAAGTGATACTAAATTCTAAATAAAAGAGAGCTAATCAAAAGCAGTCAGGACATTCTTAAAAAATAAAAAATTACCATTCTGAAAAGCAAAACTGAGTTTTTACTTTAAGAACACAGTGTATAAAACTGAATATTTAAATAGAAAAGAGACACCAAAAAATGTATTTATGGAAACTTGATATGTGGCTGGGCTGACAATGAAAATCTGTGAGGAAATATGGAACCTTAGATTTACATTTAAATATACACAAACATCAGAGAAGGCAATGGCAACCCACTCCAGTACTCTTGCCTGGAAAATCCCATGGACGGAGGAGCCTGGTAGGCTGCAGTCCATGGGGTCGCTAAGAGTCGGGCACGACTGAGTAACTTCACTTTCACTTTTCACTTTCATGCATTGGAGAAGGAAATGGCAACCCACTCCAGTGTTCTTGCCTGGAGAATCCCAGGGACAGGGGAGCCCAGTGGGCTGCTGTCTATGGGGTTGCACAGAGTCGGACACGACTGAAGTGACTTAGCATTAGCATGTACATAAACATGTATGTATCCATTTTCATATTATCTTAGATAATCAGTTCCAGCTAGATTACAGAACCAAATTTAAATGGAAACATGGAAACAATTGATCAGGGGACAATTTCCCTTCCCTTTGACTTGGCCTGACCTGTAACCTGCATTGAATAGTGATATGTCCCAGAAGTGGTAAGCCAGATCTGAGCCCAGACAGGAAGAGGACTTTTTCCCTAATCACTGACTTGAGGTCATAGCCCTGTGCTGAAATGAAGAGTAGGTTAGTTGGCACAGTCAAGTCAAATATTCATGAAAAACTATACAGAGAAACATGAAGGCCCATCTGGCAAGAGCCATATCCACCTGCTAAAGCAGAACTGCCAAGCTGCTCTGAGCCAAACCTCAAATTCATAAAAGAACCCAGCCAAGAGGACAACAGCTTAGCTGAGTAAAGGCTGATAGTAAACCACAGAAGCAAGAGACACATAAATGATCTCTGAATTAAATCCTGAAACTGAGGAGTTTCCTGTACAGCTATGGCTAAAGGTACAATAATGGTCTCCTACACTGAAAACAAAATACAACCTAGCAAAAATGGACAAACTATTGAAGAACTTCACAAAGACAGAAACTCATGAAGATTAAATATATGAAAATGAAACCTTATTAGAATTCAGTGAAATGCAAAATAAAAACACAATGCTTTGGAGGTTAAAGATCACTGCCATAATATTTCTGCCCTCATATTCACATGTTGATGGTGTTAGAAGTGAAATTTTTGAGAGGCGATTAGGTAATGATGGTGGAGCCCTCATGAATGAGATTTCAGTTCAGTTCAGTCACTCAGTCGTGTCCAACTCTTTGCGACCCCATGAATCGCAGCACACCAGGCCTCCCTGTCCATCACCATCTCCCGGAGTTCACTCAAACTTACATCCATCAAGTCGGTGATGCCATCCAGCCATCTCATCCTCTCTCTTCCCTTTTTCCTCCTGCCCCCAATCCCTCCCAATATCAGAGTCTCTTCCAATGAATCAACTCTTCACATGAGGTGGCCAAAGTACTGGAGTTTCAGCTTTAGCATCATTCCTTCCAAAGAACACCCAGGGCTGATCTCCTTCAGAATGGACTGGTTAGATCTCCTTGCAGTCCAAGGGACTTTCAAGAGTCTTCTCCAACACCACAATTCAAAAGCATCACAATATCATATTCATAGAAGATATTTGGGAGAGCTCTATTGCCCCCTCCACCATGTTAAAATACAAAAAGAAGCCTGTGACTTGCAGCAGCACCCTCACCTGACCACACGGGCACCCTGAACTGAAATCTCCAGCTTCAGAATTGTGAGAAACAAATTTAATTTTTTTCTCAGGCACTCAATATGTGATGTTTTGTTAGAGTGATTTAAACGTTCTAAAAATATCAAATAATTCAATTGCATCAATTGAGAACAAAGAAAACAAAACGTCATTTGCGTGAAGTGACAGAATACATTGAAAACGTAATGCTCAAACTAAAACCTCCATTATCTGTCCAACTGTGACCCTCTCCAAACATGATGCCTCTCCTGTTGCCACAGCAGGAAGAGAAAACCACCAGGAATACACACAAGGCATTCATGCTCAGGGAAAGAACAGGTAACTCGCCTTGGCCCAAAGACAGTCTGAGAATCAGAAAAAGAATGACCCTCGTGAAGGATATTCCTTGGGAACCCTATCCCCACAGTTCCACTCATCACCTGTATATTCTCCTTGATCCACTTCTTATTGTTACCCTTGGCCAAAACCACAATCCCATGCTGTATCAGGTAGCGAAGGGCAACCAGAGCTGGGGTTTTCTTATGCTTTGGGGCAATGGCAGAGAGAACCAGTTCCTCCAAGAGAACAGGGTGGTTCAGGCTCACCCTGGAAGGAAATTCAGAAATGCTGAGGAGCTGAGACCAGGTACTCTGTGAGTAGGCGGCCGGGAGGAGCAACCCCACACCCGAGGCCAGGGGCAGTGGCCGGGAGGACCAACCCCATGCCATGGCTGCGCGCGCACAGGAGGGCCTAGAGGAGCTATCCCACGTTGAAGGTCAGGAAGGGTGGCAGTGAGGAGATACCCCTCATCCAAGGTAAGAGAAACCCAAGTAAGACGGTAGGTGTTGCAAGAGGGCATCAGAGGGCAGACACACTGAAACCATACTCAGAAAACTAGTCAATCTAATCACACTAGGACCACAGCTTTGTCTAACTCAATGAAACTAAGCCATGCCCGTGGGGCAACCCAAGATGGGTGGGTCATGGTGGAGAGATCTGACAGAATGTGGTTCACTGAAGAAGGGAATGGCAAACCACTTCAGTATGCTTGCCTTGAGAACCCCATGAACAGTATGAAAAGGCAAAATGATAGGATACTGAAAGAGAAACTCCCCAGGTCAGTAGGTGCCCAATATGCTACTGGAGATCAGTGGAGAAATAACTCCAGAAAGAATGAAGGGATGGAGCCAGAACAAAAACAATACCCAGCTGTGGATGTGACTGGTGATAGAAGCAAGGTCCGATGCTGTAAAGAGCAATATTGCATAGGAACCTGGAATGTCGGGTCCATGAATCAAGGCAAATTGGAAGTGGTCAAACAAGAGATGGCAACAGTGAATGTAGACATTCTAGGAATCAGCGAACTGAAATGGACTGGAATGGGTGAATTTAACTCAGATGACCATTATATCTACTACTGTGGACAGGAATCCCTCAGAAGAAATGGAGTAGCCATCATGGTCAACAAAAGAGTCCGAAATGCAATACTTGGATGCAATCTCAAAAATGACAGAATGATCTCTGTTCGTTTCCAAGGCAAACCATTCAATATCACAGTAATCCAAGTCTATGCCCCAACCAGTAATGCTGAAGAAGCTGAAGTTGAACGGTTCTATGAAGACCTACAAGATCTTTTAGAACTAACACCCAAAAAAGATGTCCTTTTCATTATAGGGGACTGGAATGCAAAAGTAGGAAGTCAAGAAACACCTGGAGTAACAGGCAAATTTGGCCTTGGAATACGGAATGAAGCAGGGCAAAGACTAATAGAGTTTTGCCAAGAAAATGCACTGGTCATAACAAACACCCTCTTCCAACAACACAAGAGAAGACTCTACACATGGACATCACCAGATGGTCAACACCGAAATCAGATTGATTATATTCTTTGCAGCCAAAGATGGAGAAGCTGTATACAGTCAGCAAAAACAAGACCAGGAGCTGACTGTGGCTCAGACCATGAACTCCTTATTGCCAAATTCAGACTGAAATTGAAGAAAGTAGGGAAAACCACTAGACCATTCAGGTATGACCTAAATCAAATCCTTTATGATTATACAGTGGAAGTGAGAAATAGATTTAAGGGCCTAGATCTGATAGATAGAGTGCCTGATGAGCTATGGAATGAGGTTCATGACATTGTACAGGAGACAGGGATCAAGACCATCCCCATGGAAAAGAAATGCAAAAAAGCAAAATGGCTGTCTGGGGAGGCCTTATAAATAGCTGTGAAAAGAAGAGAAGCGAAAAGCAAAGGAGAAAAGGAAAGATATAAACATCTGAATGCAGAATTCCGAAGAATAGCAAGAAGAGATAAGAAAGCCTTCCTCAGCGATCAATGCAAAGAAATAGAGGAAAACAACAGAATGGGAAAGAATAGAGATCTCTTCAAGAAAATCAGAGCTATCGAAGGAACATTTCATGCAAAGATGGGCTCGATAAAGGACAGAAATGGTATGGACCTAACAAAAGCAGAAGATATAAAGAAGAGACGGCAAGAATACACAGAAGAACTGTACAAAAAAGATCTTCATGACCCAGATAATCACGATGGTGAGATCACTGACCTAGAGCCAGACATCCTGGAATGTAAAGTCAAGTGGGCCTTAGAAAACATCACTACGAACAAAGCTAGTGGAGGTGATGGAATTCCAGTTGAGCTGTTCCAGGTCCTGAAAGATGATGCTGTGAAAGTGCTGCACTCAATATGCCAGCAAATTTGGAAAACTCATGGGACTGGAAAAGGTCAGTTTTCATTCCAATCCCAAAGAAAGGCAATGCCAAAGAATGCTCAAACTACCGCAAAATTGCACTCATCTCACATGCTAGTGAGGTAATGCTTTAAATTCTCCAAGCCAGTCTTCAGCAATATGTGAACCGTGAACTTCCTGACGTTCAAGCTGGTTTTAGAAAAGGCAGAGGAACCAGAGATCAAATTGCCAACATCCGCTGGATCATGGAAAAAGCAAGAGAGTTCCAGAAAAACATCTATTTCTGCTTTATTGACTATGCCAAAGCCTTTGACTGTGTGGATCACAATGAACTGTGGAAAATTCTGAAAGAGATGGGAATACCAGACCATCTGACCTGCCTCTTGAGAAATATGTATGCAGGTCAGGAAGCAACAGTTAGAACTGGACATGGAACAACAGACGGGTACCAAATAGGAAAGGGAGTACGTCAAGGTTGTATATTGTCACCCTGTTTATTTAACTTATATGCAGAGTACATCATGAGAAACGCTGGACTGGAAGAAACACAAGCTGGAATCAAGATTGCCGGGAGAAATATCAATAACCTCAGATATGCAGATGACACAACCCTTATGGCAGAAAGTGAAGAGGAACTGAAAAGCCTCTTGATGAGGGTGAAAGTGGAGAATGAAAAAGTTGGCTTAAAGCTCAACATTCAGAAAACTAAGATCATGGCATCTGGTCCCATCACTTCATGGGAAATAGATGGGGAAACAGTGGAAACAGTATCAGACTTTATTTTTCTGGGCTCCAAAATCACTACAGATGGTGACTGCAGCCATGAAATTAAAAGACGCTTACTCCTTGGAAGGAAAGTTATGACCAACTTAGATAACATATTCAAAAGCAGAGACATTACTTGGCTAACAAAGGTTCGTCTAGTCAAGGCTATGGTTTTTCCAGTGGTCATGTATGGATGTGAGAGTTGGACTGTGAAGAATGCTGAGCGCCAAAGAATTAATGCTTTTGAACTGTCGTGTTGGAGAAGACTCTTGAGAGTCCCTTGGACTGCAAGGAGATCCAACCAGTCCATTCTGAAGGAGATCAGCCCTGGGATTTCTTTGGGAGGAATGATGCTAAAGTTGAAGCTCCAATACTTTGGCCACCTCATGTGAAGAGTTGACTCATTGGAAAAGACTCTGATGCTGGGAGGGATTGGGGGCAAGAGGAGAAGGGGACGACAGAGGATGAGATGGCTAGATGGCATCGCTGACTCGATGGACATGAGTCTGGGTGAACTCCGGGAGTTGGTGATGGACAGGGAGGCCTGGTGTGCTGCGATTCATGGGGTCCCAAAGAGTCGGACACGACTGAGCGACTGATATGATCTAATCTGATCTGATCTTCCCAAACAGACCAAGAGGTTCACTCTAGACCAGTGCTTCTCAATGTGTGGTCCATGCACCAACATCATCAGTATCTGAGATCTTGTTAGAAATACAAATTCCATGACTGAGCTGAAGACAAACTGAATCAGAACCTCAACTGTGTCACTTCCCATTCTGTGTTTACAAAGCTCTACAGGTAATTCAGAGGCATTATTGAGTTGAGAACAGGACTGCCAAACTCATGGATTTTTTCCTTAATTTTCAGGGGGTGTTTTTTCTTCTACAATCAAGGGCATGAAAAGAGAAACTGAAGGAAAAGACCCAGAATAGTTTGTAAATTTCACTTTTTCTAAGGTATTGATAAAAATGGAGAGGTCTCAAAATAAGAGACATTTATTTTATCATTATTCTACTATAGATGCTTACAAAAATGGTTCAAGTTGAATTTCTTTTCTATCATGATAGAACTTGGAGTTATATGTTATTATCTCAACTTTAAACACAAGGTAAGTGAGTCTTGAAACACATATTTTTTAAGATGCTTTGTGAATTTATTTTTTAATTAATTTATTTTATTCTAGTTTTAATATAAATTTATTTATTTTAATTGGAGGCTAATTACTTTACAATATTGTATTGTATTGTATTGGTTTTGCAATACATCAAGATGAATCCGCCATGGGTGTACATGTGTTCCCCGTCCTGAAAGCCCCTCCCACCTCCCTCCCCATCCCATCCCTCTGGGTCATCCCAGTGCACCAGCCCCGAGCATCCTGTATCATGCATCGAGCCTGATTGGCAATTCATTTCACATATGTTATTATACATGTTTCAAAGCCGTTTTCCCAAATCATCCCACCCTCACCCTCTCCCACAGAGTCCAAAAGACTGTTCTATACATCTGTGTCTCTTTTGCTGTCTCTCATACAGGGTTATCATTACCATCTTTCTAAATTCCATATATGTATGTGTTAGTATACTGTATTGGTGTTTTTCTTTCTGGCTTACTTCACTCTGTATAATCGGTTCCAGTTTCATCCACCTCATTAGTACTGATTCAAATGTATTATTTTTAATGGCTGAGTAATACTTCATTGTGTATATATACCATAGCTTTCTTATCCATTCATCTGCTGATGGACATCTAGGTTGCTTCCATGTCCTGGCTATTATAAACAGTGCTATGATGGACATTGGGGTACACGTATCTTTCAGTTCTGGTTTCCTCAGTGTGTATGCCCAGCAATGGGATTGCTGGGTCGTATGGCAGTTCTATTTCTATTTTTTTAAGGAATCTTCACACTGTTGTCCATAGTGGCTGTACTAGTTTGCATTCCCATCAACAGTGTAAGAGGGTTCCCTTTTCCCCACACCCTTTCCAGCATTTATTGCTTGTAGACTATGGATAGCAGCCATTTTGACTGGCATGAAATGGTACCTCATTGTGGTTTTGATTTGCATTTCTCTGATAATGAGTGATGTTGAGCATCTTTTCATGTGTTTGTTAGCCATCTGTATGTCTTCTTTGGAGAAATGTCTATTTAGTTCTTTGGCCCATTTTTTGACTGGGTCATTTAGTTTTCTGGAATTGAGCTGCAGGAGTTGCTTGTATATTTTTGAGATTAGTTATTTGTCAGTTGCTTCATTTGCTATTATTTTCTCCCATTTTGAAGGCTGTCTTTTCACCTTGCTTATAGTTTCCTTTGTTGTGCAAAACCTTTTAAGTTTAATTAGGTCCCTTTTGTTTATTTTTGCTTTTATTTCCAATATTCTGGGAGGTGGGTCATAGAGGATGCTGCTGTGATTTATGTCAGAGAGTGTTTTGCCTATGTTCTCCTCTAGGAGTTTTATAGTTTCTGGCCTTACATTTAGATCTTTAATCCATTTTGAGTTTATTTTTGTGTATGGTGTTAGAAAGTGTTCTAGTTTCATTCTTTTACAAGTGGTTGACCAGTTTTCCCAGCACCACTTGATAAAGAGATTGTCTTTTTTCCATTGTATATGCTTGCCTCCTTTGTCAAAGATAAGGTGTCCATAGGTGCGTGGATTTATCTCTGGGCTTTCTATTTAGTTCCATTGATCTGTATTTCTGTCTTTGTGCCAGTACCATACTGTCTTGATGACTGTAGCTTTGTAGTAGAGCCTGAAGTCAGGCAGGTTGATTCTTCCAGTTCCATTCTTCTTTTTCAAGATTGTTTTGGCTATTCGAGGTTTTTGTATTTCCATACAAATTGTGAAATTATTTGTTCTCACTCTCTGAAAAATACTGTTGGTAGCTTAATAGGGATTGCATTGAATCTATAGATTGTTTTGGGCGGTATACTCATTTTCACTATATTGATTCTTCTGATCCATGAACATGGTATATTTCTCCATCTATTAGTGTCCTCTTTGACTTCTTTCACCAGTGTTTTATAGTTTTCTATGTATAGGTCTTTTGTTTCTTTAGGTAGATATATTCCTAAGTATTTTATTCTTTTCGTTGCAATGGTGAATGGAATTGTTTCCTTAATTTCTCTTTCTATTTTCTCATTATTATTGCATAGGAAAAATATAACTTTTCAAAACTGAACCAGGAAGAAATAGAAAATCTTAACAGACCCATCACAAGCACAGAAACTGAAACTGTAATCAGAAATCCAGCAAACAAGAGCCCAGGTCCAGACGGCTTCACAGCTGAATTCTACCAAAAATTTAGAGAAGAGTTAACACCTATCCTACTCAAACTCTCCCAGAAAATTGGAGAGGAAGGTAAACTTCCAAACTCATTCTATGAGGCCACCATCACCCTAATACCAAAACCTGACAAAGATCCCACAAAAAAAGAAAACTACAGGCCAATATCACTGAGGAACATAGGTGCAAAAATTCTTAACAAAATTCTAGCAATCAGAATCCAACAACACATTAAAAAGATCATACATCACGACCAAGTGGACTTTATCCCAGGGATGCAAGTATTCTTCAATATCTGCAAATCAATCAATGTAATACACCACATTAACAAATTTAAAAATAAAAGCCATATGATTATTTCAATAGATGCAGAGAAAGCCTTTGACAAAATTCAACATCCATTTATGATAAAAACTCTCCAGAAAGCAGAAATAGAAGGAACATACCTCAACATAATAAAAGCTATATATGACAAACCCACAGCAAACATTATCCTCAATAGTGAAAAATTGAAAGCATTTCCCCTAAAGTCAGGAACATGACAAGGGTGCCCACTTTCACCACTACTATTCAACATAGTTTTGGAAGTTTTGGACACAGCAATCAGAGCAGAAAAAGAAATAAAAGGAATCCAAATTGGAAAAGAAGAAGTAAAACTCTCACTGTTTGCAGATGACATGATCATCTACATAGAAAACACTAAAGACTCCACCAGAAAATTACTAGAGCTAATCAATGAATATATTAAAGTTGCAGGATATAAAATCAACACAAAGAAATGAAACACATATTTTTTTAATGTGTTCATTAGTTAATAGGTAAATTATGACATAAGCTGTGTCTCTGGTCTCAACTGGGGGTCATATATAGATTTTAATGCAGACATTTGTTATTCATGAGTCAACAAGCTAATACAATCTAGGAAAATTGGCTCAGTGATGGGAAGATAAAAGAGAATTCATTCCATTACTCCGCTCTCTCCTCTCTGCCTATGAGAGTTATCTGAGTATTGTATGATTTAAACTATCTCATCAAAAATTTAATTTTACATAAACTCCCTGTTTTTTTCATTATACTTCAGTACCATCCCTTTACTCTTTGGGATCCCAGAGCACTATAGGCAGCAAGAACAATATCATGTGACTTGCAGAAATCCAACAGTTTCCTCTGATTGAAATATGGGTGACATTCCACCTGTAGAAAACCAATAGAGAAGAGGGTCAGATATTATGGAAACGTAATACTAATATGACAGAGGGAGACAAAAAGTTTAAAAAATGATAAAGGAAAAACTATAACATTAAATGTAAACTGGAAATATTAACATCAACAGAGAAACAAAGAAAAGTGGGTTTATACAGTTAATTTATGATGGACATAGATGGGAGAACCAGTCCCAGATTGACTAATCAAAAGATGGACTGTACATTTGAGTAGACATTCATGAATAAATATTTCATAGACTGTTAGCATCACCATGAGCCTTTAACTTCACCCTCTAACCTGGATGATTTTCATAATGTCCAGTACAATTTTCTGAACTGTGTTCACTGCTAAAGACTTATAAATGCTGCGACACCAAGATTTAGGATTCAGCCATCAGAACCCCACACAAACCCTTAATACCCATCGCAACTGATTTAACGCTTTATTAATTTACCTCTGATTCCATGTTTTCATGGTTTTCCTTCCTGTACAAAGCTTGCTCCAGGACACTTTCAACCTCCAAACTGGTCATGCTATCATCTCAGGGAAATGCTTCCTTCCTCTACTGCTGGGTTCTATTCACAATTTACCAGGAAGCCCTGTGCACTTTTTCCATCCAAATTTATCAGACAGAGATACCATTATGGGTTCTATTCACACCATCCAGACAGGGGCTCTACTCTCTAGAACCTTCTGTCCACAAATGTAGGATGAACAGGAGGGGAGGACAGACAAACATCTGGCTCCAGGGCAAGAAGGATGTTCTGAAGAGCAGGAGGGAGAGGAGCTGAGCTGCTCACCTGGTTGCAGACGGACTTGTACTTGAGCCCCGGCTTGTTCAAGATCTTCTCCAGCTGCTTGTGGTTGCAGTTGAACACCCCAATGGACTTGGTCAGCTCTGCATCCTTACACTTCTCCAGTGCCTGGAAGGGAGGGGTGGTGAACAGTCACTTGGAATGGGCAATAGAACAAGAATAAAAGCTGGGAAAAAAATCTGTAAAAAGTGTCATCCATCAAGAATTAACATTGATTATCAAGAAGAAAAGAGGGGAAGACATTATGCAAAAAGAATTATCATCTCCTCTTTGAACCCTGGAGAAGACATATCACATGGAAGGAAAGAGATTCCTGTCTGCACTGTCCCATACATCTCCTCCTCCTTTCCTCTCTGGAACATTTCAGCAATGGTCTCCTCCCCACAACCCAGCCTCACAGCCCTTAGACTTTATGAACTGCTGGGTCTGATGGTCCACAGCCCATTCTCACAGGTGAAAGAAATGAAAGAGGTCCCCACTCTCCTGGCTCCTCCTCTGGTCTCTCTCCTTCCCATACTCACCTCCCATGTGTGACAGAAATCCACTGAGTCGAATACTAGTTTTCCATTTTCATCTGTTTGCAAAATGTCCTCCCCTGGCTGGGATGGAAGCAGTCATTTTAGAGATAGCACAAAGTAATTTCTCCATATTTAGCCAAGCTCCCAAGAATTAAACCTCCATGAGGTATATTTACAACTTTCTAGATACTAATATTTGCAAAGTGATTTTGTCTATGTAAGCAATGTCTTCAGGAGGGAGGGTTACTCTACTCTTTTATACTAAATATATGTTGCAATAAGTACAAATTTTCTACTTTCTAAAACGGACTTCCTGTGACTTCTGTGAATTTTGTCCCTTCTTGCACTTGCCTCTTTAGAAGTGCTACTGTGAGCTGGGAATGACAATAAGTTACATGGCTTTATTTCTAGAATAAAAATTGCAATCTTGACCTGGGCTAGATAATCAGACTTCCTTTTATCTCTGAGCATCAAGTGCCCTAGGGAAGGCATATGAACCAGCAAGTTTCTCCTTAGGTTGATATGGAATGTGGAAGATCCAGCCATGCTCTCAAATATTCATAACCATGAGCCTTGAGCTGCCCCAAGGCCATATTTGCCACTAATGGAAAATGTTCAGTAAAAATAAAGCAAACCATGAGTAGTACCCTGACAAGGAATAGGAAAAAGGAGACATTTCTGAAGAGTACTGCAACCCTCAATTCTGTCTGTGGCTGGAACTTGCCATCTACATAGTCCATGAAACTGTTTTGCATCAGATGGCTTGAGTTCTGTGACATGAAATCGGTTGTTCTAAGTAAACCTTTCTTAAAGGCTAAGTGCAGGCTACAGACCTCATCTGAAGACAGGAGAGAGTGTAGGCAAGGTCTCCCAAGTCCCTGTAAAGGTATGAGGCTTAGACCCACACAGAGGGAGCACCACCAAATCTGCTCACCTAGAAAGGGTGAAAGGCAAGATAGACTCATCATGTTCAATGTAAGGCAGTGTCATGCTCACCACAGCTGCACCAAACTCTTGGTTCACGAAATTCCCAGAGACTCAGGAGTTATAACCAGGACTGGGTGCAGAACTGGCTTATTTCTATTTCTGAAAGTTTTCAAGCATAGACTCTCAGATTATTTAACTCCTTTTTCTGGGAGGCGTGTAAGGAATTCAAAGAATCTCAGTAAAAAGATGATCAATCTGTGGGAGAGGGAGAAGGTGGGGAGATTTGGGAGAATGGCATTGAAACATGTATAATATCATGTATGAAACGAGTCGCCAGTCCAGGTTCGATGCACGATACTGGATGCTTGGGGCTGGTGCACTGGGACGACCCAGAGGGAGGGTATGGGGAGAGAGGAGGGAGGAGAGTTCAGGATGGGGAACACAGGTATACTTGTGGCGGATTCATTTCGATATTTGGCAAAACTAATACAATATTGTAAAGTTTAAAAATAAAATAAAATTAAAAAAAAAAAAAGATGATCACAAATGATTACTTGGGGGATTCTACTCTAGTGTAATCATCCCTTCAACCTACTAGGCAAATCTTACTTCAACCATCCATGCAAGTTGATGAACATTCTAACACAAGATATAACATTGATGTGATCACACAAATTTCCAGCCTTCAGAGCCAGTGGATAATGCATAATATAGAGATCGACATAGTCCAGTTGAAGATTTTTCAGTGACTTTTCCAAGGCTGGTCAGACCAACTCTGGTCAAAAGGATGAGCACCAAAGCTTCAGAGGTTAAAAAATAAAATTTGTAATAATAAAACTTCAGTTAATTTTTTTTTGGGGGAGGGGGCATATCATGTGGCTTATGGGATATTACTTCCCCTACCAAGGATGGAATCCCAGCTTATGACAGTAAAGCACCACGTCTTAAGCACTGAACCACCAGGAAATGCTAATACTTTAGGAATATACCAATAAGCATAGTTCACCAAACAACTCTTCACTGAAAAAATGATCCTATTATATAATTTTCACCTGGGCACAATCACTTGCACACATGTGCACACACACAACGCACACAGTACCTTTGAAGTGCAGAATATGTCTTCTCTCTTCACAGTACCATCTGCAACCTTACTTTGAATGGCCTGGCCTATCTGCTCTTCATTTTGGTACACATGATCACAGTCAATATGGTAGAATCCAACCTCTATAGCAAATGGTGTGAATTCCAGAGTTCCCTCTTAGCAACCTACATAAGCAACAAAGATAGAAGCTGAATATCACATAAGAGATTGCTAGACACAAGCTTTCACCTTCCCAACATAAACGTTTCTTTGTGCCTTTGGTTAGTTCTGTATGTGTGGTGATGAATGCTTGACGATTTCCCTGAACATTCCTGGTCGGTGGTTAAGTGGAAACACAGGAACCCTTCAACATGAGGCAATCAATGGTTGACTGTTGGCATCAGAGACCTCAAGACCACATGCAGGTTCATTGATTTTCTGGAAGAACCCAAAGAATTCAGCATAAAGTTGTAGTCATGGATATTATTTATATAGTGAGATGTTTGAAGATAAATGAACAAAGGTGTAAGGTGCCTGGTAAAAGCATCAAGAAACAAAGTAAAAGCTTCTAAGACCTCTGTCTACCAGTGAGGCCACAAACAATACACCACATAAAAACTGTATGCAATCAAGGTGTACAAAGTGATGTTCTCATATAAGTTGTTGTTTCTGTTTGGTTGCTCAGTCCTGTTCAACTCTTTCTGACCCCATGGGCTGCAGCACTCCAGGTTTCCCTGTTTTTCATTATCTCCTGCAGTTTGCTCAAACTCATGTCCATTGTGTCAATAATGCCATCCAACCATCTCATCCTCTATTGTCTCCTTCTCCTCCTGCCCTCAATCTTTCCCAGAATCAGGGTCTTTTCCAATAGGTTGGCTCTTTGCATCATGTGACCAAAATATTGGAGCTTCAACTTCAGCATCAGTCCTTCCAAGGAATACTCAGGGTTGATTTCCTTTAGGATTGACAGGTTTTGTCTATCTCCTTGCTGTCCAAGGTACTCTCAAAAGTCCTCTCCAACACCACAGTTCAAAAGCATCAATTCTTTGCACTCAGACTTCTTTATGATCCAACTCTCACATCTGTTCATAACTACTGGAAAACCATAGCTTTGACTATATGGCCCTTTGTCATCAAAGTAATGTCTCTGCTTTTTAATACACTGTCTAGGCTTCTCATAGCTTTTCTTCCAAGGAGCAAGCATCTTTTAAATTCCTGGCTATAGTCACCACCCACAATGATTTTGGAGTCCAAGAAAATAAAGTGTGCCACTGTTTCCATTTTTCCCTCATGTATTTGCCATGATGTGATGGGACTGAATGCCATCATCTTAGTATTTTTAATGCTGAGTTTTATGCCAGCTTCTTCACTCCCTCTTTGACCTTCATCAAGAGGCTTTCTAGTTCCTCTTCCCTTTCTGAAATTAGGGTGGTGTCGTCTCCATTCTTGCCTGGAGAATCCCATGGACAGAGCAGCCTGGCAGGCTACAGTCCATGGGATCACACAAGTCAGAACAACTGAGCGACTAAACCACCACCACCACCAAGGAATGAGCCAGTGAGCTTCAGTAACATCCTGGCCCCTTCATTCCCCTCACCCCACTTTGCTCTACAAAGTATAAAAATCCTGTCTTCTATCTACAAAATGTCTCTGAATATGTTTTTCCATTTTATGAATTAGAATAATGAGACTCAAGGTTTAAGGACCAATCTCTTTTCATGTCTACCCTAAAGACAAGATAGACAGCAAACTTTCTCCCTTCCAGACTAGAGACTTACCAGCCCATCTTATGCCTGAGCACTGCAAACCGTACTTTAATTTAAAAAAAAAAAAAAAAACATTGAAAGTGAAATTCGCTCAATCGTGTCCAACTCTTTGTGACCCCATGGACTATAGCCCATCAGGCTCCTCTGTCTATGGGATTCTCCAGGCAAGAACATTGGAGTGGGTTGCCATTTCCTTCTCCAGGGGATCTTCCTGACCCAAGGATCAAATCCAGATCTCCCACACTGCAGGCAGATTCTTTACGATTTGAACTACCCAGGGAAGCCCAAGAAAACATTACAAAACCTGGCCTGTAAGAGAGTACCTTTTCCCTTCAAATGAGATTATATTTTCCCTAATAATAAGTTTCCAAGCAAAAACAGAAATATGAGGCAAAACACAGTTTGAATGTTTCTTGCCTGCCATCTAGCAGGCACACCACAGTAGAAAAACAATTCATTCCCATTATTTTTCATTCACCTCATCTATAGGACCTCCCACTTCAAATACTTCTCTGTGTCATGACTTTTTGGAAGGAGGAAAGAATTCTAGAAATAATTAAATGTACAGATAACCCTCACTGTTGCAATCACCTTCAAAGCAAAGCAGCTGACAATTTTCTTGACAGCCAAGTCTCCTCTTTTGCCAAGCTGGGAAAGAGATGGAAACTGGAGGGGAACCCAGAGTAATCTGCAGGTGAGCACAACCTCAGACCCTGATGCAGAGTGGAGACAGGATGCTATCTCCCCTTTCACAGGGCATGGTTCTAGCCTGGTTGGTGGAACCACGTGACCCTCCCAGAGTCACCCAGGAACTCAGTGCTTGACAACCCACGTCCCTTCTGCTCATATTACATTCACTTACTCTTTATATCTCAACCCACAACCACTACTGTTACCTCTGGAGGTGCATAGGTTCCAAATCCCAGGACAGGAATGAAGTGGCCATCATTAAGCTTCACCTTCTGGCCTTTGGGATCCATTGCCTGTTTCTCCTCTGAGTAAGCAGATTGATATTTTCTTCTTCCTTCACAGGTTATAAATAACAGGAAGTTCACACCCTAGCTGCACTGTCCAACATTAGCAGATATATTGTAGGAGAAGTGTGATTAAAGTAGTGTCCGTGGAATAAGGAGAGGCTTGAAGACAGTCAACTTGTTTGATTTTTTTTTATTAGCATAACCTCAAGTATTATATACTGATGAAATTGGGTGGGCAATTATTGACCATTAGTTAGACTAGAAACTTCCAACAACAATCTTTTTTGTTTTCCTATTATGACCACCATGTCAATCAAACATCAATTGAAAAAGCTATCTTACAGTACAAACAGACACACATACACAAATCACACAATCTGAAAGTGTTTAATAGCATTTTTTAAAATGTTACCCTTTAATAAAGAATCAAAACCTCAAATGAAAATAAATTTGTCTCTTTATATTTCCCACCAGGAAAATTATTATGCTTTATAGACCTGACTGGTGAAATCCAGAACAGTATACAGAAACCAGACATTTGGCAAAATACTTATTGGAGATTATTAATAGCCTTAGGATACCATATGAACTGTGCAAAGAGACTCTTGAGTGTTTATACATTGTACTTAGTTATGTAACTTTAAGAGTACTCTTGTAGATTAGCATTGAAACATGTATGTTACTGTACATGAAATAGATGACCAGTCCAAGTTCGATGTGTGAAATGGGGCACTCAAAGCTGGTGCACTGGGACAACCCAGAGGGATGGGATAGGGAAGGAGGTGGAACAGCAGTTCGGGACAAGGGGACACATACAAGCCACCACAATATTGTAAAGTAATTAACCTCCAATTAAAATAAGTAAATTAACTTTTTTAAAAAGAGTAGTCTCATAATATAACTGGTACACATTTTACATAATTTACTGTTCCACATTATTCATAAAAGGAAAAACTATAAACAAATTAAAATACCACAAATTTGGAAAGAAAACAGAAGTTGTGATGCACTGATACACAAAAATGTAGTGAAGATAAATAAAATTTAACATGTTCAGTGATGTCAGCAAACTGGTGAGATGGGAGGACTGAATTCTCCCATGGAAAGACAAGAAAAGAAAGAGAAATTAATTTTAAAACCTCGTAGAAGTTCTGGAAAACAGTCAAACAAAGACTGACAGCAACAAAGTGAACAGGCAATTAGGAAAAATCCAGAACAGAGTAGAAGGAAATTTCATCATGTATTACTTGCCTGTACCCTCCTCCTGCCTGGAGCACTGCAGTCTTGATCAGCTCCCAGTTGCCTCCCTCAAACCAGAGTGATCAGAGGAAACCTTATGTGCGAGGTTCCAACCAACTTGGGGGCTGCCTGGAGACTGGTATCTGTTCCACTTAATTCTAAGCTTGAACTGAAGAGTTCCTGGAATGCCTATTGCAGCTGCAGGGGAAATATATATATATATATATATGTTTGTGTGTGTGTGTGTGTGTGTGTATATATATATATATGTATATATACATACATATGGAGCCAAGGACAAAGGAATAAGGGTGGAGACATAGACTAGACCATGTATTAAAAGGCCCTGAATAGAATGGGGGTGTGGCTTTGGGGGACATAGTGCATTCAAAAACAGTCATAAATTCACCAGAATCAGATAGCCAGTCTCGACCAGATAAGCTGTTGACTCAAAAGTGAAATGAGCCACCCTGAGCTTTCCTGTTGGGCTGATCCCAGGACTAGGAGCATGACGAGCCAACTAGTAAAAGTCATGACAAGGAACAACTCTACCAAGAGTGAGCATTTGCCTGTTTCAAGGATCCATCTGAATGCACACACATAGGAACACACACACATCTGGACGGGGCAGGGCGGCCTCAGAGAGAGGCCCTAGGAGCAGGGTCTGGGGCTCTGACGGTGTGCCAGTGCTGCACCACATGCACAGCTGCCCACACCAGGGGCTGCTCCTGCACACCTTCCTCCAGCTCTGCCACCCTCTGGGGCAAAGGTGCCAGTGTGGAGGATGGGGGGGGGGGGGGTGCGCACTTACAAGGAGGAACCAATCTGGACCCAACTCTCAGAGTTCTGCTCCAGCATCTTGGGACTCACCTGGCCCAGTAGTGTGGGGACAGCCACTGAGCACAGGAGAGCCTCTGGCTCTAGCCTGCCCCTCCGAGGTGACAGTTTCCAGCATGCCCTGGGAAGGGGTGGCTTTGCCCTCCTCAGCTGCAGCTCTGCCCCAAAGCCTCTGGGCACACAGATTGCACAGGGATAGGTCCACACAAGGACACCCCTACAAACCAGAACAGGTAACTTTTATCACCTAACTTCATAGAGAAGGAGGAAGCTAAGCAAAATGAGGAGAGAGAGGAATGATATTTTCATTGTGTCAAATGAAACAATAAGAAAAAAACAAAACATGAAAAAATCAGATTTGAGACAGAGATTAATAATTTACCAAAATAATTTACCAGAATACAGAATCATAAGAAGAATGCTACATTAACTAGGGAATAGAACATACTAACATTCACAGTGTAGGGGTTCCAGAAGCAGAAGAGATGGAGAAGAGAGTCGAAAATGTAGGTGTGATGAAATTGTGGCTAAAATTTTCCATTAACCTGGGACTTTCCTGGTGGTCCAGTGGTGAGGACTCTGTGCTTCCACTGCAGGGGGTATGATTCTGAACCTGGTTTGGGAACAATCTTGTAAAGGTGATTAAAATCTTGAGATGCAAGATATTCTTGGTTTCCCTGGTAACCCTAATATAATGACAAAGTCCTTACATGTGTGACCTGGGAGAGTTGTAGTCAAAGAGAAGGTGGGAAGATAGGAGCATTAGATAAAAGATTCTAAGATGCTATAGTCTGTCTCTGAAGATCTCGGTAGAGTCTACAAGATGAAGATGGAAGAGTTCTCCTGTTCAGTTTCTCAGTTGTGTCCAACTCTTTGCCACCCCATGGACTGCAACACACCAGGCTTCTCTGTCCTTCACTATCTCCCAGAGTTTGCTCAGATTCATGTCCACTGAGTCTGTGATGCCATCCAACCATCTCACCATCTGGCATCCCCTTCTCCTCTTGCCCTCAGTCTTCCCCAGCATCGGGGTCTTTTCCAATGGGTTGGCACTTAGCATCAGGAGGCTAAATATTGAACTTCAGCTTCAGCATCAGTCCTTCCAATGAATATACAGGATTGATTTCCTTCAGGATTGACCAGTTTGATCTCCTGGCTGTCCAAGGGACTCTGAAGAGTCTTCTCTAGAACCAAGTTTGAAAACATCAGTTCTTCAGGGCTCAGCCTTTTTTACAGTCCAACTCTCACATTCATACATGACTACTGGAAATGCCATAGCTTTGACTCTACAGAACTTTGTCGACAAAGTAATGGCTCTGTTCTTAAACAGGTTATCTAGATTTATCATAGTTTTTCTTCCAAGGAGCAAGCATCTTAATTTAATGGCTACAGTCACCATCTGCAGTGATTTTGGAGGCCAAGAAAATAAACTTTGTCACTGTTTCCAAGTTTTCCCCATCTATTTGCTGTGAAGGGGTGGAACCAGATGCCATGAACTTAATTTTTCAAATATTGAGATTTAAGCCAGTTATTTCTCTCTCCTCTTTCACCTCCATCAAGAGACTCCTTAGTTCCTCTTTGCTTTCTGCCATTAAGGTGATGTCATCTACATATCTGAGGTTACTGATATTTCTCCCAGCAATCTTCAGCCCACATTGTGATTCATCGAGCCCAATGTTCCACATGATGTACTCTGCATATAAATCAAATAAGCAGGATGACAATATATGGCTTTGATGGACTCCTTTCCCAATTTGGAATGAATCCATTGTTTCGTGTCCAGTTCTAACTGTTGCTTCTTGGCCTGCATACAGGTTTCTCAGGAGCCAGGTAAGGTGGTCTGGGATTTCCATCTCTTTAAGAATGTTCCCCAGTTTGCTGTGATCCACAGAGTCAAAGGCTTTAGTGTAGTCAATGAAACAGAAGTAGATGTTTTTTCTGGAATTCTCTTGCTTTTTCTATGATCCAATGGATGTTGGCAATTTGATCTCTGGTTCCTCTGCCTTTTCTAAATCCAGCTTGTATATCGGGAAGTTCTTGGTTCACATACCATTGAAGCCTAGCATCAAGGATTTTCAGCATTACCTTGCTACTATGTGAAATGAGTGCAATTGTGCAGCAGTTTGAACATTCTTTGGCATTGCCCTTCTTTGGGATTGGAATGAAAACTGACCTCTTCCAGTCCTGCGGCCACTGCTGAGTCTTCCAAATTTGCTGGGCTACTGAGTGCAGCACTTTTACAGCATCATCTTTTAGAATTTGAATAGCTCAGCTGGAATTCCATCACCTCCACTAGTTTTGTTCATGCAAAGCCCTCTTAACTTTGCATTCCATGATGTCTGGCTCTATGTGAGTGATCACACCATAATGGTTATCCCTGTCACTAAGGCCTTTTTTAGTATAGTTCTTCTTTGTATTCTTGCCACTTTTTCCTAATCTCTTCTGCTTATCTTAGGTCATACCTTTCTGTCCTTTATTGTCCTCATCTTTGCATGAAATATTCCTTTGGTATCTCTAATTTTCTTGAAGTGATCTCTAGTGTTTCTCATTATATTGTTTTCTTCTGTTTCTTTGTACTGATCATCTAAGAAGACTTCCTTACCTCTCCCAGCATTCCTTGGAACTCTGCATTCAGATAGGTAAATCTTTCCCTTTCTCCTTTGCCTTTTGCTTTTCCTCTTCTCTCAGCTATTTTAAGGTCTCCTCAGATGACCATTTTGCCTTGTTGCATTTCTTTTCTTGAGATGGTCTTGATTACCCCCTCCTATATAATGTTACAAACCTCCACCCTTAGTTCTTTTCTATGGCACTCTATGGCACTCAATCTTTCAGATCTAATCCCTTGAATCTTTTCATCATTTCCACTGTATAATCATAAAGAATTTCATTTAGGTCATTCCAGAATGGCCTAGTGGTTTTCCCTTCTACTGGAGGGAGCAGTCCCACTGTTACCAAAACGGTGTGTGTGTCGGTGGGGTGCAGCTGCTCGTTGTTTCAAATCCAATAATCAGGCCAGGCTGGTGGAAAGGAAAGTTTGTTTGATTTCAGATTCCAGCAACTGAGCTGTTGGTGTGGCAGACATCGATCCAAAGCCCGACCCCCCTCCACTTCACCCAGTGGGGCCAGAGCCCTTATAGACAGAAGTGATAGTGGTGCTATATGCAGAAACAGCACAGTCAGCTCTGACAGTCATCTTCAAATTGGTCATCAGTGGTCTGACCCGTGTCATCTTGACTGTTTTATGTACATTAGTCTTCAGTTCCAGGACCCATTTGTTTGCATTTCTTGAGGCCATTATTCAGAAGTGTGGCAGCTTATGTCATGGATATATTCTGGTCATCATGTGGTTAACTTCTCCACCTGGTGTTCTAGGATCTATATGGCAGCTCACAGGATATGGTTCACAATATTATCTCTAGCCCTTGAGAAAGAGCTGAAGGTCCTTGATTATGCTTAATGACCACACGGTTATTATTTAGTCTCTTTTGACCTTTTTCCTTTGTGTCTACATTTCTCAATTCTCTGATTAAACTTATTCTTTGAAGTTTTCCACAAAGAGCAGGGAAAGGACATGGTACAGGGGCAAGGAACAAAAGATTCTGCTTCATTTCACCACTCATCAGCAAAAAATTGGGTTAAAGATTTACTGAGCATTGCCCCGCCAACCAGAGAAAGACTTTCCCTACAGACAGTCCCTCCCATCAGGAAACTTGCACAAGCCTCTTATCCTCGTCCATCAGAGGGCAACACAGAAGAAGCAAGAATTTCAATCCTATGGCCTCCAGAATGAAAACTACAATCACAGAAAACTAAACAATGTGATCACATGGATCAAACCTTGTGTAACTCATGAAACTATCAGTTACACAAACCTTGTGTAACTCATGAAACTATCATGCCATGCAGGGCCACCCAAGATGGACAAGTCATGATGGAGAGATCTGATGATGGAGAAGGAATGGTGAGCCACTTCAACATTCCTGCCTTGAGAACCCCATGAACAGTATGAAAAGGCCAAAGTATATCATACTGAAGGATGAGACCCCCTGGGTTGGTAGGTGTCCAATGTGCTACTAGAAAAGAGTGGAGAAATAGCTCTAAAAGGAATGAAGAGGCAGAGCCAAAGCAGAAACAACACCCAATTGTGGATGTGTCTAGTGGTGGAAGTAAAATCTGATGCTATGAAGAATAATATTGCATAAGAACCTGGAATGTTAGAACTCTGAATCCAGGTAAATCGGATGTGGTCAAACAGGAGATCGCAGGAGTAAACATGGACATTTTAGAAATCAGTGAACTAAAATGGATGGGAAATAGTTGAAATTAATGCAACTGACCATTATATCTCCTACTGTGGGCAAGAATCCCTTAGAAGAAAGGGAGTAACCCTCATAGTCAACAAAAGAGTCCAAAATGCAGTATACTTGGGTGCAATCTCAAAGATGACAGAATGATCTTGGTTCATTTTCAAGGCAAACCATTCAACATTACAGAAATCCAAGTCTATGCCCCAACCACAAATGCCAGAGAAGCTGAAGTTGATGTGTTCTTAGAAGACTTAAGAGACCTTCTAAATCTAACACTGAAAAAAGATGGCCTTTTCATTTTAGGGGACTGGAATACAAAAGTAGAAAGTCAAGAGATACCTGGACTAACAGGCAAGTTTGGCCTTGGAATACAAATGAAGCAGGGCCAAAGCTAACAGAATTTTTTCAAGAGAATGCTCTGGTCTTAGCAAACACCCTCTTACAACAACACAGGATCTGTTCTCTAGTATCTGTATAAGGCAAGGAAATGGATTTTCCCCTATAACCTCCAGAAAAGAATGCTGGCCTGGTGGCACTTTGACTTTAGCCCATTGAACCGCATTTTGAATTTCTGACCTCAGGATATGTAAACTAATACATTGCTGTTGTTTCAAAGCACAAATTTTTGGTCATTTGTTATACCAGCAGTATTAACTAAAATGTGGTTCAAATCAATCCCACCTCCATCTGCTGTATCATAGGTTTTCCTCTCTCTGCTGGACTGTTCCTCTGACCTCAGACGCAGGTGGTCATCTCCCATAACAGGGAACCTTGTCTTAAATTCCACTTTCTCTTTCAGCACCTGCCCAATTCCATGGTCCTCATTACAGCAACGTCTTTGAAAACCGTATATACTCTGTTTCTCATTGGTCTCTTCACACCATTTCTTGAACTTACTCTACTCAGGGTTTGCCTTCACCACTATCAAAGCGCCACTTGACCTTGCCAAGGTTAACTGCCCAATCCAATGGTCCGTTTCAGTCTTCTCTTATTTGTCCACTTGGAAGCACTGGACTCTTTTCGCCTCCAATCATACCCTTCATGTGCTTTCTAAGAACAGTCTCTCCCACCTCACTAGCCTCTCCTTCTCTGCCTCTTTTGCTGGTTCCTCCACTTTTTCTTTTTTTAAGGAAAAACTAGCTCCTCAATACTGAGTTGTCATGAAGCTTAACATCCATGTCTATACTCACTCACTGTATGACATATTATCTCCAATTTTCTAGTTTCTTGGCTTCAAGTGGCAACTAAATTTGAGAAACCACAAATACAAATATTTTAGCTGACCTTTTTCTCTGATAGACTTCTATGTCCAACTGTATGCATGCATCTTCACTGAGTACCTAAAGGCATCTCAAAGATACCTATAATTGAATATATATAATTGAACTCCTAATCTTCCCACAAAAATGTGTTCTCCCCACATTGTCTCCAGCTGAGAAAATGGCATCTCCTTTTCCTATCCCTTAAGCACAAATGTTGGGGTTCAGCTTTGATTCCCCTTTTCCTTTCACTTTATGCCCAATACGTTAGACAGTCTGGTTGATGCAGCCCTTAAAATATATCCCTACTCTAACAACTTTGACCACACTTACTATTCCTTCTGTGGTCCACGCAAGCATCATCTCTCACCTAGATTCCTGTAGAGTCCTAAAAGAGGGCTCTTTTTTCTCTCTTTCTTCTCAATATAGCAACCAGGGTAATTTTTTTTTAAAAGCATCTCTGTTCATGTAACTACTCTGTTCAGATCCCAAAATATCATTCTCCATTTCTCTCAGAGTAAAATCCTTTCAAAAACCTACATGATACAGACCCAAGGTCCCAGTGGCTCTCTGGGCCTTCTCTTCAGCTCCTGTCTCCCCACCTCACTAAGTAAGCTCCACCCACATCAGCTGACTTGCTGGACCTTAAATGTTACATAAACGCTCGATTTTCCTGAACTTGGTGTTTTCTGTTCCAGAGTAATGAAGTGAGCCACTATCTCTATGTTGCAAGGCTGTTTCTTGTACAAATGAAAAGTTGTGTGGGATGAAGAGTAGTTGGTGTCTCTGCCTAACAGATGTACAGAAGTGGGAGAGATTGTGCAGAAGTATCTCCAACAGGCACTTACCCAATTCTAACAGCTTAATTCTTCTGATGTCATTCACAGCTTTGGTCCACTAGACTATAAACTCAAGAATTTCTCATTTAAAATAATATTTATTGATAAAACCATGTGTTTCTAAAGAATATTCAGTAAAGTTTTGCTGAATTAATGAATGAATTGCAACAAGTGAATCAATGGCAAAATATATAAAAACTCATCAAAACGCTAAACATGGGCAAACAATTAAAAAGTTAAATAAATTAATAAGATGTGCTGCTTTATAGTAAGCAAAATATAATACTGGATTTTTTAAGTCATATTTTTATTTTATCAAGATACTTATGTTAAGTTAAAAACAAGTAGACAAGTTGTAGATTAAAGATCTTTTCTCTTTGTAAATCAAAATACACACGTATTTCTACAGGAAAATCATAAAGTTAAGGCACCAAATTTAAGTATTATTAAATGGGTTAATCACAGCTTATCTTTATACTCTATCACTTCCATTCTGTTTTCCAAATTTTCTGCAATTTGTATTTTTTAATTTTGAAAAAAATAGTATTCTTACTTTGAAGTCTTTATTGTTTCATAAACTTTTTATTTTTTTAAGGAAAGGCAAGCTCTGAAACATTCAAACACTTCATTTAAGCACCTTCACCAAGTACAAAAATCCTCTTTATAGTCCTAAAAGCATGTAATTCTCAAAGAATCAGAGTGAGAGCTGAGAGTCAATATTCTTCAGAAAATGAATACTCAGGATGGCCAACACCACTGAAAGAGAAGAGGAGGGTTAATTAATCAAATCTGTCATGTTGTCAAAAGCTGCTACTCTATAGATGCAGTCAGGATATATTTGTCTAAATCTATAAACACATCCCTCCTTCTCCCCTGACAAGCACACAGGCAGGTGTCTGCTCCATGTGCACACGGCACCCGCACGTCCAGTCCCAACATTCACATGTGATATTCACTCCATGGTGACAGGTAGTTTACAATTTATATGGGAGCGCAAGACCTAGGGCTAACTGTGGAAGTCATTTCAGACACAGGTGGAACGCCTGACTCTTTTTCACACATCTATCAATAAGCAGATACTGAGCAGCCCCCAAAATACAGAGTGCCTCCACTAAGGAACTTGTCATCAATCAGAGCACTACCATATGCACCTGAATAATCAATCAGATAGCTCAAAGTGGGATTATTATTTTTTTTATTTATAATGGAGGAAACCACTGGTGACTCACTAATTACTATTACTACTTTTTTCCTTTTTTCCATGTTTCTACTTTTCTTTCAGAATCTGTCTTTTTCAATTCAATTCATTAAAGAATGCATTTTAAGAGATTCCAGGCACCAGGGGCCTGGCTGTGGACCCAAGCCCACAAAGATAAATAAGTCTAGGCACTCACAGCCTAATGAAGGAAAACATACAACTATAAGTAAAACTCTTTAAGTACAGAAAAGTAACTTTCCACCTTTTTTTCCAATTATCATGTCTTTTATCAGAAGCATGATACAGCTATACAAACAATAGGGAGAGTTTTGACATCTTTCATTGGAGACAAAATCTTCATTTCTCCAATAATTGGTATTCCCTTCTCTCTAAACTCCCTTCCAAATTCTCCCTGTTTGATTAGCCTTCTGTCTCTTCAATCCTGACATCCTCATGCAGTAAATAGGCAGCTGGAATCCCATGTCAGTGACTAAATCAAAGTCAAGAAGGTAGAGGCTCCCCAGGGGATGGACCCCTGATGGACAAATACAACAGTGGTGTGAGTCTTGACTCAAGAAACCAGAGAGACCCAGATGATCTTACCTGAGTGTGTCCTGCTAAGCAGTCACTCACTGGAGGGTCAGTTAAGCTCAAGATCTACTTGTAATTCAGTTTTGTGAGATAACAAGGATGAGGACATGGAGTTGTAATAGGGAAGAAAGGACAATGAAGAGATTAATTTGAAAGAAATGGATAGTGTCTTGGTGAATAAATTCTTATTAGGGAGAATGTCCCCAGACACTTAGGGGACAGGCTGGGGCAGGCCCATGTGACATCGTAGCACTAATGGATGTTGGCCTTTCTAGGACCCTCCTCCATAAAAACATCCACATACATTTTATAGTTGTGTTGGGGTTAACATGATTGCAGGCTTTCTAGGTGGCTCAGTGGTAAAGGAACCATCCATCTGCAAAGCAGGAGACATGGGTTTGATCCCTGGGGGGCAAGATCCCCTGGAGAGGGAAATGGTAACTCACTTCAGTATTCTTGCCTGGGAAATCCCAGGGACAGAAGAGCCTGGTGGGCTATAGTCCATGAAGTACCAAGAGTTGGAAACAAGTGAGTGACTAAAAACAACAACAAAACTTGAATGCAATTCATGATGGATTCATTATTATACAGTTATTATTAATACAATAATCTTCCCCTGGTATAAAAAGAAATAAAGATTAAACATGTTCAAAGAACACTGAAAGAATACTGAGCTCAGGCACTGTGCCCTCTGTGTCTACTGGGTCCCTCAAACCTAAGAGGAGGTACACCAGGCACAGGGATTAGGGTACAAAGTAGTGAAATCACCATGATGTCAACCAGGGGATTTTACTGATAGGCTGTCCTGAGCCCCTATCACATTTCTGTTGGTGAGAAATGGAGCCCTGGAGGAAACCTCTGGTCTGAGGTCTGTAGAAAACCCCTGGTAGATTCCTAAGCTGGAAATCAGAACTGGCTTCCTAGAATTAAACTTTTACAAAGCTTAGTTCCCCTGCTGACCTGCCTGCTACAGAAAACAGTGTATGTGTGAAACACCTGCAAGTCACTGAGGGTAGAAATTCATAATATCTCATATTTCTGTTGATGCCATCAATCGCCTTCATGTCTTCTGGAGTCAGTTCAAAGTCAAACACCTCCCCCAAGGAGCTGGCCTCCCCCTGGGGACTGGAGGACTTTCCAGCTGGATGGAGACAAGAAGAGGGGACAGGGAAGCCATGTCTGTCCTCAGCTTCCAGGTGAGCAACCTAGGACCCTCTGCTGAGTTCTCACCTCTCCTTCCCACACCTTCTCCTTCTCAGTCCACCTCAAAAAGATTACAGCGCATCAGTTGCTTATCTTTCTAAGTGAATTACTTGAGACAAAAAACGAAAAATCTAAACTCGTTTTTTTCCAAACACACTGCTTTAGACACTCCTGACTCGATAATGAACCTGAGCTGGCGTTTGACTGATTGCCTCTCCCCAACACGCCCTAAGGGTGACAGCATTCAGCTGAAGCAGTTTGGGGAGGAGACTCCCCTTGAAAGCCTGTTCAGGAATCTGATATCAAACTACTCATTATCTATGAAGAAATCTAACAAAAACTATATAAATGCCTTTGTGGACAAAGCTATGAAAAGTACTTAAACATTAAGGAACAACAAATTATTAAAAATTCACATCATAATAATGAAATGAAAAGCTCAATTTTATAAAGAAATTAATTTTCTCCAAAGTGATCTCGTGTTTCAATGCAACATGAACCAAAGACTTAAACACATATTCTCTTGTGGAAGTCAGTATAGTGATACTAATATTAAATGAGAGAAGAGCTAGTCAAAAGCAGTTAAGACATCCTTAAAATAGAAGAACATACCATACTGAAAAGCAAGACTTATTTTCGCTTTAGTAACACAGTACAGAAAGCTGAGTAGTTAAATAGAAAGGAGTGGGCAGAAATGTACTTATGGACACTTTATATATGACAGAATTGACAATGAAAATCTGTGGGAAATATGGGCACTTGCTGTTATTCAGTCGCTCAGTGTGTCCAACTCTTTGCGACCCCAAAGGAAGAGATATTCCCCCACTCACTGACTGGCAATCTTATGACAGTGCTGAGACGGAGACTTATTCTAGCCAATTGTATATGAAAAACTACACAGAGAGGTGTTCAGCATCCTCTGACAAGAGCCACATCCACCTGCTAAAGCAGAACTGCCAAGCTGCTCTGCACTGAAAATGCACAAGAGAGCCCAGCCAAGAGAGCTGAGTGCAGGCTGTTTGCCAAACCACAGAATCAAGAGATGCAGAAGTGATCTCTGCATTAAATCCTGAAACTGGGGAGAGTTTCCTCTACAGCTATGGCTAAAGTACAATAATAGTCTCCTACACAGAAGTCAAAAGAGAAACAGCATAGCTAAAGTTAACAAAGTCTTGAAGAGAAATTTCTCAAAGACAGCAACTCAAAAATATTAAATGTGTGAAGATGAAAATATATTAGTACTCAGGGAAATACAAAATATAACCATAATGATTAGGAGGTTAAAGAATGCTGCCATAATTTTTGAGTCCCCAAATTTACATGTTGATGGTGTTATAAATAGAAACTTTGGGGGTGATTAGATCATGATGGCAGAGCCCTCATGGATGAGATTTCAACAATATCATACTCATAAAGGACATGTTGGAGAGAGCTGTTGTCCACTCCACCATGTTAAGATACAAGGGAAGCCTGTGACCTAGAGGAGAGCCCTCACCTGATCACACGGGCATCCTGACCTCAGACCTCCAGCTTCAGAACTGTGTGAAACAAATTTAGTATTTTTCCCAGCCACTCAATCTGTAGTATTTTGTTACAGTAGTTCAAACAGTCTTTAAAAACCACATAATGAAATTTTATCAATTGAGAACAGAGAAAATAAGATATCATTTACATGAGGTAACAGAATAAATTGTTTATATAACTCTGAAACTAAGATCTCTATTTTCTGTCCAACCTTAACCCTATCTAGCCATACTGTCTCTCCTGTTGCCAAATCTGGAGGAGAAAACCATCAGGAATATACACAAGGTATTCATGTACAGGGAAGAACAAATAACTTGTCTTGACTCAAGTATAGTCTTGAGAGCTGGACAAAGAATGACCCTTAGGAAAGATATTCCTTACAAGCCCTCTGCCCAGAGCCCTGCTCATCACCTGTATGTTCTCATTGATCCACTTCTTATTGTTACCCTTGGCCAGAACCACAACCCCACGTTGTATCTGGTAGCAAAGGACAACCAGAGTGGCGTTTTCTTGTGCTTTTTGGTAATGGCACAAAGAACTGGTTCCTCCAAGAGAATGGGCATGTCCAAGTTCACCCTGGAAGGAAATCCAGAAATGCCAAAGAGCTGAGACTGAATACTCAGTTTGTAGGTAGGCTTCCCATACAGACCAGATAGGTAGACTCTAAACCAGAGCTTCTGAAAGTGTGGTCCAAGGACTGGCATCATCACTATCAACTAGGATGTAGTAATAAATATAAATTCCATGGCTGAGCTGAAGACAAACTGAACAGAACTTCAACTGTGTCACCTCCCAGTCTGTGTTTACAAAGCTCTGCAGGTGACTCAGATGCATTATTGGGTAGAGACCAGATTGCCAAATTTCGTATATTCTCTTTAATTCTCAGGGATTGCTTTTCTTCTAAAATCAAGGGCATGAATAGAAAAACAGATGGAAAAGACCAGGAATTGTTTTAAAATTTAACTTTTCAAAGTATTTATAAAAATTGAGTAGTCTCAAAATAAGAGACATTTATTTTATTATTATATTTCTATAGATGTCAAAGAAATGCTTTAAATTGAAATTTTTTATAACATGATAGACATAGGAGTTACATATTATTATCCCAATTTTAGATATGAGATAAGTGAGGATTGCAATATATATTTTTAGAAATATGTTCAGTAGTCAATAAGTAAATCATGACATAAGATTGTGTCTCTGGCCTCAACTGGGGGACTCTATATAGATTTCAATGCAGACATTTGTTATTGATAAGTTGACAATCTAATACAACATAGAAAAAATGGCTGTGTAATGGGAAGATAAAAAAGAAGGATTCATTTCATCCCTCCCCTCTCTTGCCTCTGCCTATGAGAGTTATCAGAGTACCATATAATTTAAAATATTTCATCAAAAATTGAATTTTATGGAAACTCCCAGGTGTCTTCAATAGGATTCAATACCATTCTTTTACTCGTTGGGATCTCAGAGCACCACAGGCAACAAGAACAATTCCATGTGACTTGCAGAAATCCAACAGTTTGCTCTAGTTGAGATAAGGGTGACATTCCACCTGTAGAACACCCACAGAGAAGAATGTCAGATTATATTCAAAGGCAATATTAATATAACAGAGAAAGACGAAAAGATTTCAAAGGCTAAAGACTACATCATTAAATGTAAATTGGAAATGTCAACATCAACAGGGAAATTGAGAAAAGTGTATTTATACAGTTAATTTTATGATAGACATGTATGGCAGAACCAGTGCAAGATTGAATAATCAAAAGCTGGGCTCTACATTTGAGTAGATGTTCCTGAGTAGATGTTCATAGATTGTTAGTATCACCTTGAGCTTTTAACTTCACCCTCTAAACTGGATGATTTTCATTACCTGCAACACATTTTTCTGAACTGTGCTCCCTGTTTAAGACTCCTAAATGCTGAGACACCAAGACCAAGAATTCAGACATCAGAACCCCACACAAACTCTTAACACCCATCTCAGCTGATTTGTTACTTTATTAATTTACTTCTGATTCCATGTTTTCCTCATCTTCCTTCCTGTATGCAGATTGCTCCAGGGCACTTTCCCCTCCATCTGGTCATCCTTTCATCTCAAGGAAATGCCTCCTTCCTCTAGTTCTGGGTTCTACCCACAGTTTAGAAGGAAAGCATTCCACTTTTGCACCCAGAATTTTGTAAACAGAGATACTGTTATAGATTCTATTCACACCACCATAGAGGCCCTACTCTCTAGAATCATCTATCTACAAAGGTCGGATGAACAGGAGGGGAGGATAGACAGACATCTGGCTCCAGGACAAGAACGAGGTTCTGAAGAGCATGAGGGAGAGGAGCCGAGCTGCTCACCTGGTTGCAGACAGACTTGTACTTGAGTCTCAGCTTGTTCAGGATCTTCTCCAGCTGCTTGTGGTTGCAGTTGGACACCCCAATGGACTTGGTCAGCCTGTATCCTTACACATCTCCAAGACCTGAGAGGGAGGGGTGGTGGACAGTCACATGGAATGGGCAATAGAACAAGAATTAATGCTGAAAAACATCAGTAATCACACTCATTCATCAAGAATTACCCTTGACTATCAAGAAGAAA
Source organism: Bos indicus (assembly GCF_029378745.1). Classification (NCBI taxonomy): domain Eukaryota; kingdom Metazoa; phylum Chordata; class Mammalia; order Artiodactyla; family Bovidae; genus Bos; species Bos indicus. The sequence goes on along the minus strand of NC_091772.1, from coordinate 43,538,867 downwards.
AATTGGGAAGAAGGTCATGATATAAAAAGAAAAACTACTGCCCCACCTTAGAAAAACTCCTGAGAAGTCATATCACATAGAAGGAAAAAGATGGCTGTCTAAACTGTCCCAAATTCTCTTCCTCCGTTCCTCTCTGTGAACATCTCAGCAATGGTTTCCTCCACACAACTCCAGCATCCATTCCCTTAGATTCATGAGCTTCTGAGTCTGATGGTCCACAGCCCATTCTCACAGGTGGAAGAAATGAAGGAGGTTCCCCCTCTGCTGACTCCTCCCCTGGTTCTCACCTCCCTGGACTCACCTCCCACATACGAGAGAGATCCACTGAGTCAAATATCAGTTTTCCATTTTCATCTTTGGGGGATAATTCCTCCCCTGGCTGGAATAGAAGCAGTCATTTATGTCACAAAATAATTTATCTGCATTTAGCCAGGTTGCCAGGCACCAGGGATCAAACCTCCATCAGGTAGGTTTACAAATTTCTAAATACCAGTGTTTGCAAAGTGATTTGCATATATGGAGTTGTCAGCAATACCTTTAGGAAGGAGGCTTATCCCAATCTCTTACACTCAATATACATTGTAATAAATACAATTTTTCTAGGTCCTAAAAGGGACTCACAGTGACTTCTCTGTATTTTGTCTGCTTCATGTACTTGCCTATTTTGAAATGCCTTTTTGGGCTGGAAATGGCAGTAAGTTACATGACATAATTTCCAGAATAAAAATTGCAGTCTTCATATGGCTAGATATCAGAAATTCTTTTCCCTCTGAGCATCAGGTGCCCTAGGGCAGACATGTGAATTGCAAGGCTATCTTTAGGTGGATATGGGATGTGGACGATCCAGACATGCACTCTAATATTCATGACCATGAGCCTTGAACTGCCCCAGGGTCATATTTGCCACCAATGCAAAATGTTCAGTAAAAAATAAAGTAAATCATGAGTAGTATCCTCTAAGGGATAGAAGAAAGGAGACATTTCTGAACACTGCTACAAATCCTCAAATCTTTCTGTGTCTGGTACTTGCCATCTACATAGTCCACTAAGCGATTTTGCATTAGGTGGCTTGAGTTTATTTCTGTAACTTGAAATCAAGAGTTCTAAGTAAACCATGCTTAATGGCTAAGTGCAGTCTACAAACCTCATCGTGAAGACAGGCAAGAGTGTAAGCAATGTCTCCCTACTTCCTATACAGTTAAGAGATTTGACTCACCCAGAGGAAGCACCACCAAATCTGCTCAACTTGAAAGAGTAAAAGACAAGATTAACTCATAATGTTCAATGTAAGGCAGTGTCAACCTCACCATGGCTGCACCAAACTCTTGGTTCATGAATTTCACAGACACTCAGGAGTCATATCCAGGACTTTGTTCAGAACTGGCTGATTTCTGTTTCCTTTAATTTTTCAGGCAGAGCCTCAGATTATTACTGCCTTTCTATGGGATCCATGTAAGGGATTCAAAACCCAGTAAAAAGATGATCACAAATAATTATTTGGGGGATTCTACTCTAGTGTAATCGTCCCTTCAACCTACTAAGACAAATCTTTATTCAACCATCCCTGCAAGTTGATACACATTCTAACACAAGATATAACATTGATGTGATCACACAAATTTCTAACCTTCAGAGCCACTGGAAAATTAATAATATAGAGATCGACGTAGTCCAGTTGAAGATTTTTTGGTGACTTTTCCAAGGCTGGTTGGACCAACTCTGGTCGAAGGGAAGTTAACCAAAGCTGTAGAGGTTAAAGAATGAAAGTTGATTAATAATAAACTAGGTAAATTTTTTTTTTTGTCTTACTGCATGGTTTGTGAGATATTACTTCCCCGACCAAGGATGGAATCTTGGCTCATGGCAGTAAAGCACCAAGTCTTAAGCACTGAACCACCAGGGAACTCTAATACTTTAGGAATATACCAATAAGCATAGTTCAGCAAACAACTCCTAACCAAAGGACCCTATTATGTAATTGTCAAAAGTGATTGGCACAATCACTTGCACACGTGCACACACACAATACACACAGTACCTTTGAAGTGCAGAATATGTCTTCTCTCTTCACAGTGCCATCTTCAAGCTTGCTTTGAATTACCTGGCCAATCTCCTATTCATTTTGGTAGGCATGAGCACAGTCAATATGGTGGAACCCAACCTCTATAGCGAATGGGGTGAATTCCAGAGCATCCCTCTTAGCAACCTACATAAGCAACAAAGGTAGAAGTTGAATATCCACATAAGATATTGCTAGACACAAGCTTTGATCTTCCCAAGAATCAACTTTTTTCTGTGTCTTTGATTAGTTCTGTATGTGTAGTAATGAACCCATGACAGTTTCCCTTAACATTCCTAATAAGTAATTAAATGAAAACTACCCAGGAACCCTTCAACTTCAGGTGATCAGTGGCTGGATTGCTGGTATCAGAGGATGGCAAAACCACCTTTAGGTTCAGTGACTTGATGAAAGAACTCAAAGGACTCAACAAAATGTTGTAGTCATGAATATGATTTATAATGTGAGGTGTTTGAAGCAAAATGATCAAAGTTACAAGGTGCCTAGTAAAGTATCAAGAACCAAGGTAAAAGATTCTAAGACTTCTACCTAGCAGTGAAGCCACACAGAATACACCCCCCAAAAAAATGACTGTATCTTTTCAAGGTGTACAATGTGATATTCTCATATAGGTTATTCTTGTTATTTACTTGCTTAGTCGTGTCTGACTGTTTGCAACCCCGTGGACAGCAGCACTCCGGTTTCCCTGTTCTTCGCCATCTCCCAGAGTTTGCTCAAACTCATGTCCATCGAGAGAGTAATGCCATCAAACCTTCTCATCCTCTGTCCCCTCCTTCTCCTCTTGCTCTAAATCTTTCCCAGAATCAGGGTGTTTTCCCATGAGTTATCACTAGCATCAGGTAGCCAAAGTATTGGAGCTTCAGCTTTAGCATCAGTCATTCCAAGGAATATTCAGGGTTGATTTTCTCAAGGATTGACTAGTTTGATCTGCTGGCTGTCCAAGGGACTCTCAAGAGTCTTCTCCAACATCACTGTTCAAATGCATCAATTCTTTGGTGCACAGCCTTCTTTATGGTCCAGCACTTACATCCATACACAAACATGACTACTGGAAAAACCATAGCTTTGACAATATGGACCTCTGTGGGCAAAGTAATGTCTCTGCTTTTTAATACACTGTCCAAGTTTGTTATAGCTTTTCTCCCAAGGAGTAAGTGTCTTTTAATTTCCTGGCTACATCCATTCACATTAATTTTGGAGACCAAAAAAAAAGAGTCTGTCACTGTTTCCATTGTTTCCCCATCTATTTGCCATAAAGTTATGGGACAGGATGCCATAATCATAGTTTTTCAATGTAAGCCAGGTTTTTCACTTTCCACTTTCATCTTCATCAAGAAGCTGTTTAATTTCTCTTCACTTCTGCCATTATGGTGGTGTCATCTGCACATCTGAGGTTATTGATATTTTTCACGGCAATCTTGATTCCAGCTTGAGCTTCATCCAGCCTGGCATTTCTCTGGATTGTACTTACTCATGTAAGTATCCACTCTTAATAATTACCACAAGCAAGCTAGTAAACAGAAGCACTACCTCACATAGCTACCTTTTGGAGGTGCTTGTAAGAAGATTTATATCTAGTCTCTACAAAATCTGAAGATATAACCCATAATTTTTAACTATGGGCTTCCCTGATGGCTCAGAGGTTAAAGCGTCTGCCTGGAATGCAGGATACCCGGGTTCAATCCCTGGGTTGGGAAGATGCCCTGGAGAAGGCAATGGCAACCCACTCCAGTACTCTTGCCTGGAGAATCCCATGGAGGGAGGAGCCTGGTAGGCTACAGTCCATAGGATCGCAATGAGTTGGACACAACTGAGCGACTTCACTTTCACTTTCACTTTCAAACTTGCTGTACATCAGGTCTCCAGAATTATGCATCTTATAACTGAAGGTCTGTACCCTTGACTAACATCTTTCCGTTTTTCCCAGTCTTGTCATCAGCCTCTGCTCACCATACCTCTACTCTCTCTTCTACAAGTACCACTATTTAGGATTCCACCTACAAGGATATCATGCAGTATTTGTCTTTCTATTTCTGGCTTACTTAGCTTAATGTTCTCCCAGTTATTCTGTGTGATTGCAAATGGGTTAACTTTGTCTTCAATGCTCAATAATATTCCATTTCTTTTTATGTGATTCAAAATCTTTCCCATTTCAAGGAGGTAGATAATTGGTATAACACAGTTCTGCTGGGTCTAGTTCTGGTTTTTCTTAAATGCACGGACATTTGGGAATGGGCTTCCCTGGTGGCTCAGATGGTACAGAATCTGCCTGCAATGCAGGGGACCTGGGTTCAATCCCTGGGTTGGGAAGATGCCCTGGAGAAGGGGAAGGCTACCCACTCCAGTATTCTGGCCTGGAGAATTCCATGGACTGTACAGTCCATGGGGTTGCAAAGAGTCAAACGTGACTGAGTGACATTCACTTTTGGGGATGTACCTGGGAATGAGCCCATGAGCTTCAGTAACAGCCCTTTCACTTTCCTCCCCTCAACCCAGTGTGCTCTACGAAGTAAACAAATTCTGTCTTCTATCAGCAAAATGTCTCTTAATAATTTTTCCATTTTAAAAATTAGAATAGTGAGCCTCAAAGTATAAGTCCAGTCCCTTGTCACATCTATTCTAAATGCAAGATAGAAAACTTTCTAGCTTCCAGTCTAGAGACTTGTCCACTAGCCCCTATTTGACCAAGCACTGCAGACCATACTTTAATAAAAACACATTACAAAACCCCAGGATACATCACAAAATCTGGCCTGTAAGATTGCATCTTATCCCCTCTAGTGATACTATGGTTCCCATCAGAAGAAGTTTCCAAGCAGAAACAGAAGCACAAGGCAAAAAGCATCTGGAGTGTTTCTTGCCTGGCACCAAGCAGGTATCCCACAGTAGAAAAGCAATTCTCTTCCATTAATTTTCAGTCATCTCATCTTCAGGACCTTCCACTTCAAATACTTCTCTGGGTCCTGTATTATTGGAAGCAGGAAAGAGCTCTTAAACTAATAAAATGTACAGAGAAAACTTGCAACTGCAGTCACCCACAAAGGAAAGCAGCTGACAGTCAGTGATCTTGACAGCCGAGTCTCACCTCTTCTGCCAAGCTGGAAAAGAGACAGAAACTGGAGGGGAACCCAGACCCAGAGTAATCTACAGGGAGCACAGTTTCATACCCTGATGCAGAGTGAAGACTGAATGCTCTCTCCTCTTTCCTAGGGCATAGTTCTGGCCCCGTAAGTGGAATGATGTGATCCTCCCAGAGTTGCACAGGAGCTCAGTGCTTGACAACCCAAGTCTCTTTCACTCATGTTACATCCACTACTATTTATATCTTGACCCACAACCACCCAGGTTACTTCTGGAGGTGTATAGGTTCCAAATCCCAGGACAGGAATGAAGTGGCCATCATTAAGTTTCACTCTCTGGCTTTTGGGATCCATTGCCTATTTCTCCTTGGAGTAAGCAGACTGATGTTTTCCTTCTTCCTTCACAGGTTAGGAATAACAGGAAGGTAACACCCCAGCTGCACCATCCAATGTTAGCAGATATATTGTAGGAGGAGCATGATTAAACCAGTGCCCATTGAGTAAGAACAGGATTGAAATCAGTTAGCTTGTTTGCTTTTTTTTTTTTGCAGTAGAACATTATTATATAATGATGATATAAGCTGAACAGTTATTGACCATATTTTAGACTAGAAACTTCCACAAGAGCAATATTTTTTATTTTTCTATTACAAAGCCAATCTCGATCAAACATCAGTTGAAACAACAGTCTACAGTACAAACATACACACATACACAAATCACACAATCTCAAAGCATTTATAAGCATTTTTGAAAATGTAATCCCTTTATAAAGAATCAAAACTTCAAATGAAAATAAATTTGCCTTTTTACATTTTCCACTAGCAAAATTATTATGCTTTACAGACCTGAATGGTGAAATCCTGAATATGATATGGAAACCAGAAATTTTGGCAAAGAGCTTATTGGAAGTTAATTATTAATAGTTTTAGGATATCGTGTGCAGTGTGCAAAGAGACTCTAGTGTTTATACATTGTACTTAGTTATATAACTCTAATAGTACTCTCATAATGTAACAGACACATATTTTACATAATTTACTAACTGTTCACATTGTTCATAAAAGAAAAACCTATAAACAAAATACAACAAATTTGGAAATAGTAATGGAAATTGTGATGCACTTATAGACGGGGATATTGTGAAGACAAATAAAATTTAACATGTTCAGCAATGTCAGCAAAATGGTGAGATGGGAGGACTGAAGTCTCCCATGGAAAGACAAGAAAAGAAAGAGAAGGCAGCTGAAAAACCTCATAGGAGCTCTGTAAAACAGTCAAACAAAGATCTATAGCACAAAAAGTGAACAGGCAACTAGGAAAAGTCCAGAACAGAATGACAAAAAATTTCATTGTGTATTATTCACCTGTACCCTCCTCCTACCTGGGCAGTGCAGTCTTGATCAGTTCCAGTTGCCTCCCTCAAACCAGAATGATCAGAGGAAACCTTATGTGCAATGTTCCAACCTACCTGGGGACTGTCTGGAGACTGGCGTCTGTTCCACTTAACTCTAAACTTAAACTGAAGAGCAGCTGGAGTGGCTATTACAGCTACAGGAGGAATATATATATATATATATATATATATACACACACACACACACACACAGGGATTCAAGGACAAAGGAATAAAGGTGGAGATATAGACTAGATCATGTATTAATAAAACCCTGAATAGAACTGGGGTGTGGTTTGGGGGGACATAAGGCATTCAAAAAACAGTCAAATTTACGGGAATCAGAAAGCCATTCTTGGGCCAGGCACAATGATGACTCAGAAATGACTGAGACCCCTCGGCTTTCCTGTTGGGCTGATCCCGGGACTATGAGCATGATGAGCAAACTAATGAAGAAAAGTCATGACAAAAAACAAATCTAGCCAAATTTTTACCTGTTGTTTCAGGTACCCAATTATGAACACAGACACACACAGGAACACACACACACACAGCAACATACACAGCAACGTACACAGAGACATCTGGACAGGGCAAGGGTGAGGAGGGGCAGTGCACACTTACAAGGGGTGGAATGAGTTTGGACCCCTCCATCAGAGTTCTGCCCCAGCACCTTGGGACCCACATGGCCCAGTAGGGTCGGGACACCCAGTGAGCACAGAAACCTCTGCTCATACTTGGCTTTGGGGCAACCTCTCTTTCCCCCTCCCACCAAGCTGCCAGCTGCCAGCTGCCAGCACGCCCTGGAGAAGGGGTGACCCTGCCAACATCAGCTCCAGCTCTGCTCCAGGTCCTCTGGGCAAAAAGACTGCTCAGGGACCCGTCCACACATGGACACCCCTGCAAGACCAAGACACATAATTTTCACCTAATTTCATAGGGATGCTTCCCTTGTGGCTCAGCTGGTAAATAATCAGCCTGCAATGCAGGAGACCTGGATTGATCCCTGGGTTGGGAAGATCCCCTGGAGAATGGAACAGCTACCCACTCCAGTATTCTGGCCTGGAGAATTCCATGGAGTATACCATCCATGGGGTCGCAAAGTGTCGGACACGACTGAGCAACTTTCACTTTCACTTTCTCCCATTCTGATGGTTGACTTTTCACTTTGCTTATAATGTCCTTTGCTGTGCAAAAGCTTTTAAGTTTAATCAGGTCCCACTTGTTTACTTTTGTTTTTATTTCTATTACTCTAGGAGGTGGGTCATACAGGATCTTGCTTTGTTTTATGTCATCGAGTCTTCAACCTGTTTTCCTCTAAGAGTTTTACAGTTTCCGGCCTTACATTTAGGTCTTTAATCCATCTGGAATTTATCTTTGTGTATCATGTTAGGAAGTGTTCTAACTTCATTCTTTTATATGTGCCTGTCAAGTTTTCCCAGAACCATTTATTGAAGAGGCTGTCTTTGCCCCATTGTATGTTCTTGCCTCCTTTGTCAAAAATAAGGTACCCATAGGTACATGAGTTTATTTCTGGGCTTTCTATCTTATTCCATTGGTCTATATTTCTGTTTTTATGCCAGTACCATACTGTCTTGATGACTGTAGCTTTGTAGTATAACCTGAAGTCAGGAAGGTTGATTCCTCCAGCTCCATTCTTCTTTCTCATGACTGCTTTCACTATTTGGGGTCTTTTGTGTTTCCATATGAACTGTGAAATTTTTTCTTCTAGTTTTTCTAGGAAAATGCCATTGGTGATTTGATAGGGATTGCATTGAATCTGTAGATTGTGTTTAGTAGTATACTTATTTTCACAATATTGATTCTTCACATCCAGGAATGTGGAATGTCTCTCCATCTGATATGTCATCTTTGATTTCTTTCATCAGTGTCTTATAATTTTCTGTGTACAATTATTTTGTCTCCTTAGGTAAGTTTATTCCTAGATAATTTATTCTTTTTGTTGGAATAGTGAGTGGGATTGATTCCTTAATTTCTCCTTCTGATTTTTCATTGTTAGTATATAGAAATGCAAATGATTTTTGTGTATTGATTTTGCTAAATTCACTGATTAGCTCTAGTAATTTCCGATAGTATCTTTAGGGTTTTCTATGTACAATATCATGTCATCAGCAAACAGTGAGAGCTTTACTTCTTTTCCGATTGAATTCTTTTTATTTCTTTTTATTCTGAATGCTGTATCTAGGACTTTCAAAACTATGTTGAATAATAGTGGTGAAAGTGGACACCCTTGTTTTGTTCCTGATCTTAGGGGGAATGCTTTCAGTTTTCACCATTGAGAATAATGTTTGCTGAAGGCTTTACTATATGTAAAGCTGATGGCCTTTACTATGTTGAGGTAGGTTCCTTCTATGCCCACTTTTTGAAGAGTTTTAATCATAGATGGGTGCTGAATTTTGTCAAAGGCTTTTTCTGCATCTATTGAGATTATCATATGGTTTTTATCTTTCGATTTGTTAATATGGTGTATCACGTTGATTGACTTGCATATACTGAAGAATGCTTGCATCCCTGGAATGAACCAAACTTGATCATGGTGTATGAGCTTTTTAATTTGTTGTTGAAGTCTGTTTGCTAAAATTTGGTTGAAGATTTTTGCATCTATGATCAGCAGTGATATTGGCCTGTAGTTTTCTTTTTGTGTGTTGTCTTTGCCTGGTTTTGAGATCAGGGTGATGGTGACCTCATAGAATCAGTTTGGAAGTGTTCCTTCCTCTGCAATTTTTTGAAATAGTTTTAGAAGGATAGGCATTAACTCTTCCCTAAATATTTGATAGAATTCTCCTGTGAAGACATCAGGTCCTGGGCTTTTGTTATTTTGGAAATTTTTGATCACAGCTTCGATTTCAGTGCTTGTAATTGGGTTGTTCATAATTTCTATTTCTTCCTGGTTCAGTCTGGGAAGATTGAACTTTTCTAAGAATCTTCCCATTTCTTCCAGGTTATCCATTCTATTGCCATATAATTGTTCATAATAGTCTCTTATAATCCTCTATATTTCTGCCCTGTCTGTTGTAACCTTTCCTTTTTAATTTCTAATTTTGTTGATTTTATTTTTCTCTCTTTTTTTCTTGATGAGTCTGGCTAAGTTCAGTTCAGTCACTCAGTCCTGTCTGACTCTTTGCGACCCCATGAACTGCAGCACGCCAGGCCTGCCTGTCCATCACCAACACCCAGAGTTCACCCAAACTCAAGTCCATCGAGTCAGTGATGCCATCCAGCCATCTCATCCTCTGTCGTCCCCTTCTCCTCCTGCCCTCAATCTTTCCCAGCATCAGGGTCTTTTCAAATGAGTCAGCTCTTCGCATCAGGTGGCCAAAGTATTGGCCAGCATCAGCTCCAGCATCAGTCCTTCCAATGAACACCCAGGACTGATCTCCTTTAGGATGGACTGGCTGGATCTCCTTGCAGCCCAAGAGGCTCTAAAGAGTCTTCTCCAACACCACAGTTCAAAAGCATCAATTCTTCAGTGCTCAGCTTTCTTCAAAGTCCAACTCTCGCATCCATACACGACCACTGGAAAAACCATAGCCCTCAATTTTGTTTATCTTCTCAAAGAATCAGCTTTTAGTTATATTAATCTTTACTATTGATTCTTTTATTTCTTTTTCATTTATTTCTGCTATGATCTGTATAACTTCTTTCCTTCTACTAACTGGGGCGGGGGCGGGGGGTTGTTCTTCTTTTTCCAGTTGTTTCAAGTATAAAGGTATAAAGTTATGTTGTCTATTTGAAGTTTTTCTTGTTTCTTGAGGTAGGATTGTTTTGCTATAAACTTCCCTCTTAGAAGTGCTTTTCCTGCATCCCATAGGTTTTGAGTTCGCATGTTTCATTGTCATTTCTTTCTAGAAATCTTTTGATTTCCCTTTTGATTTCTTCAGTAACCTATTGGTTATTTAGAAATGTATTATTTAATCTCCATGTGTTTGTGTTTCTTACAGTTTTTTACTTGTAATTGATATCTAGTCTCATAGCACTGTGGTCGAAAAGATTCTTGATACGATTTCAATTTTCTTAAACTTACTGAGACGTGACTTGTGACCCAAGATGTGCACTTGAGAAGAAGGTGTATTCTTCTGCATTTATATGGAATATCCTGAAGATATCAATGAGATCCGTCTCATCTCATGTATCATTTAAGACTCGTGCTTCCTTATTAATTTTCTGTTTTGATGATCTGTCCATTGGAGTTAGTGGGTGTTAAAGTCTCCTACTATTATTGTGTTACTGTCAATTTCTCCTTTTATGTCTGTTACTGTTTGTCTTATGTATTGAGGTGTTCCTATGTTGGGTGCATAGACATTTACAGTTGTTATGTCTGCCTCTTGGATTGATCCCTTGATCATTATGTAGTGTCCTTCCTTATCTCTTGAAATATTCTTTATTTTAAGGTCCATTTTGTATGATATGAGGATTGCTACCCCAGCTTTCTTTTGCTTTCCATTTGCATGGAATATATTTCTCCATCCTCTCACTTTCAGTCTATATGTGTTTTGAGGTCTGAAGTAGGTTTCTTGTAGACAACACATATATGGGTCTTGTTTTTGTATCCCTTCAGCCAATCCGTGTCTTTTGGTTGGTGCATTTAATCCATTTACGTTTAAAGTAATTATTGATACATATGTTCCTATTGCCATTTTCTTAATTGTTAGGGTTTGATTTTGTAGATCTTTTTCTTCTCTTGTATTTCTTGACTATAGAAGTCCCTTTAACATTTGTTGTAAAGCTGGTTTGGTGGTACTGAATTCTCTTAACTTTTGCTGGTCTAAAAAGCTTTTGATTTCTCCATCAATTTTGAATGAGATCCTTTCCACATAGAGTAATCTTAGTTGTAGATTTTTCCCTTTCAGTACTTTAAAAATATTCTGCCATTCCCTTCTAGCCTGCAGAGTTTCTGCTGCAAGATCAGCTGTTAAATGTATGGGGTTTCCCTTGTATGTTACTTGTTGCTTTTCCCTTGCTGCTTTTAATATTTTTTCTTTGTGTTTAATCTTTGTTAGTTTAATTAGTATGTGTCTTGATGTGTTTCTCCTTGGGTTTATCCTGTATGGGACTCTTTGTGATTCTTGAATTTAATTGACTGTTTCCTTTTCCATGCTGGGAAATTTTCAACTATAATCTCTTCAAAAAGTTTCTCTTACACTTTCCTTTTCTCTTCTTCTTTGGGGACTCCTATAATTTGAATTTTGGTGCATTTGATATTGTTCCAGAGGTCTCTGAGACTATCCTCAGTTCTTTTCATTCTTTTTACTTTATTCTGCTCTTCAGGAGTTATTTCCACCATTTTATCTTCCAGCTCATGGATTTGTTCTCTGCTTCATATATGCTGCTATTGATTCCTTCTAGAATATTTTTAATTTCAATAATTGTGTTGTTTGTCTCTGTATGATTATTCTTTAATTCTTCTAGGTCTTTGTTAATTGATTCGTACATTTTCTCCATTCCGTTTTTAAGGTTTTGTGTCATTTTTACTATCATTATTCTGAATTCCTTTTCAGGTGGTTTGCCTATTTCATCTTCATTTATTTGGACTTCTGTGTTTCTAGTTTGTTCCTTCATTTGTGCACTGTTTCTCTGCCTTTTCATTCTTTTTTTTAACTTATTGTGCTTGAGGTTTCCTTTTCCTAGGCTTCAAGGTTGAATTCTTTCTTCCTTTTGGTTTCTTCCCCGCCCCCCGCACCCCTCCCCCCACCCACCGCCAAGGTTGGTGCAATGATTTGTGTAAGCATCATATAGGGTGAGATTTATGCTATTTTTTTGTTGTTTGTTTATTTTTCCTCTGATGGGCAAGGCTGAGTGAGGTGGTAATCCTGTTTGCTGATGATTAGGTTTGTATTTTTGTTTTGTTTGTTGTTTGGATGAGGTGTCCTGCACAGGGTGCTACTGGTGGTTGGGTGATGCCAGGTCTTGTATTCAAGTGATTTCCTTTGTGGGAGTTCTGACTATTTTATACTTCCTAGGATTAGTTCTCTGGTAGTCTAGGGTCTTGGATCAGTACTTCCATGCCAGAGGCTCAGGGTTCGATCTCTGGTCAGGAACAAAGACTCCACAAGTGGTTTGTTATGGCATTAAGTGAGATTAAAGCACACAGTCAAAAATAGGAAACCAAAGATGAACTCCAGACAAATGAGAGTTACAAAATCAGGCAAATAATAATTAAAATGATGGAATATACACATATACATATACATCCATAAGCAAAATCAAGAGAGTCCAACAAAAATAAAGTACGATCGACTGACTCAGAGAACAAAGGATACCAAAAATGATATCTACCAGTTAAGAACAAAACTAATGAAAGCACAAACTGGAAAACTAAACTAAAGCAAGGCGCCAAGTGGGGAATAAAACAATGAAAACAAAACTAACAAATATGTTGAGAGGAAAGGAGAGAAAGAAAAGAAAGAAAGAATAGATATGCAAAGCTAAACAGAGGTAGATAAAAAAGATTTATATACATTAAAGATTAACTGCTAGGGGGAAAGAACAGTAGGAAAAGCAAACAAAGGAAGGTTTTAAAAAATTAAAGTTAAAAAAAATTTTAAGAGAAAAACAAAAAAGGAAGAGGAATGAAAAAACAAAACAACAAAAAAGAAAACTCCACAGAGCTGCAAAGGCCCAACATAGAGGCAGAGGTTTATAACAACAATAAAAAGTGTGATTAAAAAAAAAAAAAAAAAACCTCAAAAGCTTAACTAGATTTCATAGTGCCAATAAAATCAGCAACTACAATGGGGGTGGGGGGGAGGAAAAAAATACAAAAGATACATAAGAAACTATACAGCAAGTAAAAACGAGAATAATAAATGTTTTTCTTGAGTCACTGCTGTCAGGATCCTTTCCTTCTCTTTGAATTACAGTCCACCTCACCCCCCTAGGATCCCCCCCCAACACTGTGCCGGTTTCTGGACCTGCTGTGGGGGCAGTTCAGATTCTAATCTGTTCCTACTCCTGTGTGTTCTTGCCTCCAATGTCCACAGCTATCAGAACTAGTGCGTTTTCTTTTGTGGGAGCTCTCAATGTCCTTTTATATATTCCATAAACACAGATTCTGCATAGTTGATTGTGTGGATTTAACTTGTACAACTTGTACAACTGGTGGGAAGGTTTTGGGTCCTCTTCCTTAGCCACACTGCCCCTGGGTTTCAATTGTGGTTTTATTTCCACCTCTACATGTGGGTCATCCACTGGGGTTTGCTCCTAAGGCTGCCCTGGAGAACTTGGGTTTGTCCCAATGAGGGCCAGGTGTGGAGGTGGTGTAGCTGTTTGGGTTGCAGGGATTCTGGCAGTACCGGGTACTCAGAGGAGTTGGCAGCTAAAGCATCAGGAAATATAGTGCTCTAGAAGGGTATGGCAACCTGTATTGTCCAATACACTCCAGTATTCTTGCCTGGAGAGCCTCCTGATAGAAAAGCCTGGCAGGCCACAGTCCACAGGATGGCAGAGAGTTGGACACGACCAAAGAGACCCCATGTGCATAGACACAAGACTTTTTTTTTTTGCCTGTGACAGTTCTTCCCCAGTGGGGGTTGAACATGAAGGTAGCACAGCTGCTTGGGTCATGGGGACTATGGTGGCACCAAATGTTCAGGGACACGGACTGCCTGAGCCACTGGAGTATTGACCCTATCAGAGTCTTTTTTCAAGTCTCTGGTACCTAGCCATCAGAAGGCCTCTTTGGCGACTCTTTGTCCATAGCTCCGGCCCTCTCAGGCACTTAGAGGGCTCCCTTGCTTGGGGTCCTTCCCTGTTGTTCCATGCATCAGCCACATAGAGGGCCCCCTTCCCGGTGCCACACCCTGCCCCAGGGTGGGGTCCTATTCTGTAAATCGGCACATGAGGCACTTAAAGGGGCACTCCGAGTGGGGTCCTCCTCTGTAGTTCCCTGCCTCAGGTGCTTGATGGGTCAGTCTCTCTATTGTTCAGCTGCGCATGCTGGTGTGTGGGGAGAGAGAGGCTATGGTGATGGCTCCATCCCCTGTGCGTGACTTGGCATTTCCCACCACAGACTCCTCCCTCACATCCCCTCATGTGTCTCTCCACAGCAGCCCTTGCCCTGGGATTGCTCCACAATACCTAAGCTCCAGCTCCCAGCCACTGCATCTTCTAGGGGACTTGCATCCCTGTCCAGGGTGTGTATGGCTGCAGCAAGAACTATCTGATTATCATTCTATTCAGGCTGCCACAGATCAACTACTTCACACTCAGCCTTAAATGCTTCTCCTCTGACTCAGACAATTGCCCCGCTGTGGGGATTGGACTCCTGCTTCAGTTCCCCCATTCGCTGAGGGCAGGTTCAGTCCTACTAACACTCTAGTTTTTCCCTCTAGTTCCTTCATCCTACGGAGTTTTGTGTGGTTCCATATATTCTTTTCCGCTGGTCAGGTCCTCCTGTCCGCTGTCAGCTGGTGTTCTGTATGCACTTCTGTGTCTGAAGGTGTATTCCTGGGGTATCCGAGGAGAGAGATATACTCCATGTCCACCTACTCATCTGCCATCCTGTTCCTCTACCGAGTGACTTTTTAAAAAAATCAGCTCATGTAACTACTATGCTCAAAACCCAAAATGTAATTCTCCATTTCTCTCAGAGTAAAGTCCTTTCAAAAATCTACATGACACAGACCTCCTGGCCCCACTGGCTCTCTGGCCTTCTCTCCACCCCACTAAACTCCACCCACATCAGCTGACTTGCTGGCCCTTAAATATTATATGAATACTCATACTTCCTTGACCAGCATTTTCTGTTCCAGAGAAATGCAGGGAGCACTATTACTATGTTTCAAGGCTCTTTCTTGTACAAATGAAAGTTGTGTGGGATGAAGTGTAGTTGGCTCCTCTGTCTAACAGCTGTACAGAAATGGGAGAGATTGTGTAGAAATATCTCCTACAGGCACTTGCCCATTTCTTATAGCTAAATACTCCTGATTTTGTTCACAGGCTCAGCCTCCACTAGACTATCAACTCAAGAATGTCTCATTTTAATTAATATCTATTGATAAAACAATTCCTAGGCAAATGATTAAGAAATTAAATGAATAAGATTTGCTGCCTTACAGTAAGCAAAATATAATGCTGGATTTGTAAATGGTATTTTTAGCTTACCAAGATAATTATGCTAAGTTAAAAAATAAATATACAACGTGTAGATTGATGACTACTTCTCTTTGTAAATAAAAAACCACTCACATTTGCACAGAAAAATGCACAAAAGTATTATTAAAATGGTTAATCACAGCTTATTTAGTTTTCAATCCTTTGCCTTCTATTTCCTAATTTTCTGTAATTTATATGTATAACCTTAATTATCAGAAAAAATAGTATTCTTACTTTGAAGTCTTTATTGTTTCATAAAGTGTTAAATGTTTTAAAAGGAAAAGCAACCTTTCAAAATTTCTGACACTTCATTTAAGCACCTCCACCAAGTACAAAATCTTCTTCACCACCCTAGAAGCAAGACATTCTCAAAGAACCATGGTGAGAGCTGAGAATCAATATTCTTCAGAGAATGGAAACTCAGGATGACTGACACCACTGAAAGAGAAGAATGATTCATTTATTAAATCAGCCTTGTTGTCATAAAGAACATTATTCTGTGAATGTGGTCAGGGTGGGCTAGAACTCTAAATCTAGAAATATGTCCCTCGTTCTCCCCCGAAAAGCACACCTGCAGGTGTCTGCTCCATGTGCACACGGCACCTGCACATCCAGTCCCAACATTCACGTGTGATATTCACTCCACAGTGACAGGTAGTTGGATTCAGGTTACAATTTATATGAGAGCACAAGACTTAGGGCTAACTGTGGAGGTCCTTTCAAACACAGATAGAACTTCTTCAGTCCCTAGTTGATGAAAAGGTGAACAAATTAGCTGCCCTTTACCACACATTCATGGATAAGCAAATACTGAGCACTCCAAAAATACAGAGTACCTCCAGTAAGGAAATTGTCATCTATAGGAGGCTACCATGCGCACCTGAATAAGCATACAGTTCAAAGTGGGATCATTACCTTTTTAATTTAGTCAAACATTGGTTATGCAGTAATTACTATTACTGCTTTTTCATTTTCCCTATGTTTCTACTTTTCTTTCAGAATTTGTCTTTTTCAATTTGACTCATAAAAGAGTGCCTTCTGAGCAATTCCAAGTACGAGGAGCCTGGCTCAGGTCATTACTTGAGCCCACACAGAGTACAGAAAAGTAACTAACCACCTTTTTCTCAATTTTCATGTCTTTTATCAGAAGCATGATAGCTATAAAAACAATAGGGAGAGTTTTGAAACCTTTCACTGGAAACAAAATCTTCGTTTCACCAATAATTTGTATTCCCTTCTCTCTAAACTCCCTTCCAACATCTCCCTGTATGATTAGCCCTCTGTCCCTTCAATCCTGACATCTTCCTGCAGTAACTGGGCAGCTGGAATTCAATGTTAGTGACTAATTCAAAATCAAGAGGGTAGGGGCTCCCCAGGGGATGGACACCTGATGGACAAATATAACAATGGCGTGAGTCTTGACTCAAGAAATCGCAGAGACTCAGATGATCTTACCTGAGTGTGTCCTGCTAAGCAGTCACTCACTGGAGGGTCAATTAAGCTCATGATCTAGTTGTAATTCAGTTTTGTGGATAACAAAGATGAAGACATGGGAGTTGTAATAGGGAAGAAAGGGCAGTAAAGTGATCGATTTGTAGGAAGCAGATGGTGTCTTGGTGAAGAAATGTCCATTAGGGAGAATGTCCACCAGACACTTAGGGGACAGGGTAGGGCAGGCCCATGTGACATCGTAGCACTGATAGATGTTGGCCTTTCTAGGGCCCTCCTCCATAAAAAAAAAAAAAAACATCTACAGTACATTTTAGAGTTGTGTTGGGGTTAACATGATTGTGGGCTTCCGAGGTGGCTCAGTGGTAAAGATCCACCTGCAAAGCAGGAGACATGGGTTTGATCCCTGAGTCAGCAAGATCACCTGGAGAAGGAAATGGCACCTCACTTCAGTATTCTTGCCTGGGAAATCCCAGGGACAGAGAAGCCTGGCAGGCTACAGTCCATGGGATACCAAGAGTTGGAAATGACCGAGTGACTAAATAACAACAACAAAACTTGAATGCAATTCATGATGGATTCATTACTATACAGTTATTATTAATATAATAATTTTCCACTGATGTAGAAAGAAATAGAGATTAAACATGTTCACAGGACCCTGAAAGAATACAGGGCTGCAGGCACCTTGCCCTCTGTGTTTCCTGGGTCCCTAAGCCTTGAAAGCAGGTACACCAGGCACAGGAATTAGGGGCACAAAGTAGTGAATTCACCACGATGTCAACTCAGTGATTTTATTGATGGGCTGGCCTGGGCCCCATCACATTTCTCTTGGTGAGAGACAGAGCCCTGGAGGAAACCTCTGGTCTGAGGACTGCAGGAAGCCCCTAGTTTACTCCTACTCTAGAAATCAACACTGTTTTCCTAGGTTTAAGCTTTTAAAAAGCTAAGCTCTCCTGCTGACCTGCCTGCTACAGAAAACAGTATTTGTGGGAAACATCGGCAAGTCACTTACAGGTGAAGTTCGTAATATCTTATATTTCTGTTGAGGCCATCGATTGCTTTCATGTCTTCTGGAGTCAGTTCAAAGTCAAACACCTGGAAGAAAAGAAGAATCACATTGACCTCTCCCCCAAGGAGCTGGCCTCCCCCTGGGGACTGGAGGACTTTCCAGCTGGATGGAGACAGAAAGAGGGGACAGGGAAGACATGTTTGTCCTCAGTTTCCAGATGAATAAGCCTGGGACCTTCTGCTGAGTTCTCACCTCTCCTTCCCACACCTTCTTCTCTGTCCACCTCACAAACATTACAGCGCATCAGTCGCTTATCTTTCTAAGTGAATCACTTGAGACAAAAAACAAGAAATCTAAAATTGTTTTTTTTCCAAACACACTGCTTTTAGACACACCTGACTTGATACCTGAACCTGAGTTGACATTAGACTGATTGCCTCTCACCAACATACCCTAAGGGTGACAGCATTCAGCTGAAGCAATGCGGGAAGGAGGCTCCCCTGAGAAAGCCTGTTCAGGAATTTGATATCAAACTACTCATTATCTATGACTGAATCTAAAAAAAACTTTATGTATATGCCTTCCTGGAGAAAGTTATGAGAAGTGTTTGAACATTAAGGAACAACAAATTATTAAAAATTCACATCATAACAAGGAAATGGAAAGCTTAATTTTGTAGAGAAATTCATTTTCTCCGAAGTGATCTCTTGTTTCAATGCAACATGAACCAAAGACTTAAACACATATTCTGTTGTGAAAGTTGGTATAGTGGTACTGAATTTTAAATAAGAGAAGAGCTAGTCAAAAACAGCCAAGACATCCTTAAAATAGAAGAAATTACCATACTGAAAAGCAAAACCTATTTTTTACTTCAGTAACACAGTACAGAAATCGTTAAATAGAAAAGAGTGGGCAGAAATGCACTTATGGACACTTGATATGTGGCAGAGTTGACAATGAAAATGTGGAAATGGACAGTTGTTTTTGTTATTCAGTCACTTAGTATGTCTGACTCTTTGTGACCCCAAAGGAAGAGGTTTTTCTCCCCACTCACTGACTGAGAATCATATCACTGTGCTGAAAAGAAGACTAGGTTAGTGGCCTTATTCTAGCCAATAAAAACTATACAGAGAAGTCTTCAGGCTCCTCCAACAAGAGCCACATCCACCTGCTAAAGCAGAACTCCCGAGCTGCTCAGCACTGAACTGCAAATGCACAAAAGAGCCCAGCCTGGAGGACAAGAGCTTAGCTGAGGGCAGGCTGATTTTCAAACCACAGATTCAGAGATACATACATGAACTCTGCATTAAATCCTGAAACTGGGGAGAGTTTCCTGTACAGCTAAGGGCACAATAATGGTCCCCTACAAGTAAATCAAAAGAGAAACAACCTAGCTAAAGTGGACAAAGTCATTAAGAGGAACTTCACAAAGACAGAAACTCAAAAAGATTAAATGTATGAAGATGAAAGCCTATTAGTACTCAGGGAAATACTAAATAAAACCACAATGCTTTGGAAGTTAAAGATAATTTTTCTGCCCCCAAATTCACATGTTATGGTGTTAAAAATGGAGCCTTTGACGGAGGAGTAGGTTATGATGGCAGAGCCCTCACAAATGAGATTTCAAGAATATCATATTCATATAAGAGATTTGAGAGAGCTCTGTTTCCCCTCCAACATGTAAAGATACAAGGAGAAGCCTGTGACCTGGAGGAGAGCCCTCACCCAAGCACACGGACCCTGATCTCAGATATACAGCTTCACAACTGTGAGAAACAAATTTAATTTTTTTCACAGCCACTCATCCTGTAGTGTTTTCTTAGAGCAGTTCAAACAGTCTAAGAAAAATCACATGATGCAATTTTATCAATTGAAAACAGAGAAACTATGATATTTTCCTTAGAAGCCCTCTGCCCACAGCCCTGCTCATCACCTGCATGTTCTCTTTGATCCACTTCTTGTTGTTGCCCTTGGCCAGAACCACAACCCCACGTTGTATCTGGTAGCGAAGGGCAACCAGAGCTGCCGTTTTCTTGTGCTTTTGGGAAATGGCAGAGAGAACCGGGTCCTCCAGGAGAACGGGGTGGTTCTGGTTCACCCTGGAAGGAATTTCAGAAATGCTGAGGAGCTGAGACCAAGCAGTTTCTAAAGAGGCTCCTCAAACAGACCAAGTAGGTCCACTCTAGACCAGTGCTTCCCAAAGTCTGGTCCAGGGACCAGCAGCATCAGCATCACTTGGAATCTTTTTAGAAATATAAATTCCATGGCTGAGCTGAAGACAAACTGAATCAGAACCTCAACTGAGTCACTTCCCATTCTGTGTTTACAGAGCTCTGCAGGTGATTTGGGTGCATTATTGAGTTGAGACCAGAATGCCAAATTGTGGATTATTTTCTTTAATTCTCTGGGGATGTTTTTCTTCTGCAGGCAAGGGCATGAATAGAGAAACAGTAGGGAAAGCCCAGGAATTCTTTATAAATTTCACTTTTTAAGGCATTGATAAAAATTGAGTAGTCTCAAAAATAAGAGACATTTATTTCATCATTATTTTTTTAGGATGTTCACAGAAATGCTTCAAATTGAAATTTCTTCTATCATCATATACCAAGCAGTTACATATTATCCAAATTTTAGATATGAGCTAAGTGAGGCTTGCAACATCTATTTTTACAAATGTGTTAATAATTAATAAGTAAATAATTACATCAGCTTGGGTCCCTGGTCTCAACTGGGGGATTATATATAGATTTCAATGCAGGCATTTGTTATTGATGAGTCTACAAGTCAATACAATGTATAAAAATTGTCTGGGTGATGGGAAGATAAAAGAGAAGGATTAATTTCATCCCACCTCTCTCTCCCCTCTGCCTATGAGAGTTTTCTGAGTACTGTGTTATTTAAATTGTTTCATCAAAAATTGAATTTCAGGGAAACTCCCAGATGTCTTCATTAGGATTCAATACCATTCTTTTACTCGTTGGGATCCCAGACCAGCATAGGCAACAAGAACAATTTCATGTGACTTGCAGAAATCCAACAGTTTGCTCTGGTTGAGATAAGGGTGACATTCCACCTGTAGAATGCCCAAAGAGAAGAGTGTCAGATTATATGCAAAGGCAATACTAATATGACAGAGAAAGATTAAAAGTTTTCAAAGGCTAAAGGGAAGACTAGAACATTAAATGAAAACGGGAAATGTCAACATTTACAGAGAAACAGAGAAAAGTGTATTTATACAGTTAATTTTATGATAGACATGGATGGGAGAACCAGTCCAATATTGAGTAATCAAAAGCTGCGCTCTACATTTGAGTAGATGTTCCTGAGTAAATATTTCATAATTTACTAGTATCACCTTGAACCTTTAACTTCACCCTCTAACCTGGATGATTTTCATCACCCCCAACACATTTTTCTGAACCATGCTCCCTGTTTAAGACTCATAAATGCTGAAACAACTAGACCAAGAATTCAGACACCAGAACCCCACACAAACCCTTAAAATCCATCTCAGCTGTTTTGACTCTTTATTAATTTACTTCTGATTCCATGTTTTCATCATCTTCCTTCCTGTATGCAGTTCTCTTCAGGGCACTTTTCCCTCCATCGGCTTATCCTTTCATCTCAGGGAAATGCCTCCTTCCTCTAGTTCTGAGTTCTACCCACAGTTTAGAAGGAAGGCATCCCACCTTTTCCACCCAGACTGTCAAGCAGAGATACTGCTACAGATTCTATTCACACCATCCAGAGAGGCTCTGCTCTCTAGAATCCTCTGACCCACAAAGGTCAGATGAACAGGAGGGGAGGAAAGACAGACATCAGGCTCCAGGGCAAGAAGGAGGTTCTGAAGAGCAGGAGGGAGAGGAGCAGAGCTGCTCACCTGGTTGCAGACAGGCTTATACTTTAGCCCTGGCTTGTTCAGGATCCTCTCCAGCTGTTTGTGGTTGAAGTTGGACACCCCGATGGACTTGGCCAGCCCTGCATCCTTACACTTCTCCAGGGCCTGGGAGGGAGGGGTGGTGAACAGTCATGAACAGTCACTTGGAATGGGCAATAGAATAAGAATAAATGCTGAAAAGCATCAGTAATCACACTCATCCATCAAGAATTACCTTTGACTATCAAGAAGAAAAACTGGGAAGAAGGTCATGATATAAAAAGAAAAACTACTGCCCCCGCCTTAGAAAAACTCCAGAGAAGATATATCACACGGGAGGGAAAAGATACCTGTCTACACTGTCCCAAATTCTCCTCCTCCATTCCTCTCTGTGACCATTTAAGCAATGGTTTCCTCCACACAACCCCAGCATCCATGCCCTTAGATTCATGAACTGCTGAGTCTGATGGTCCACAGCCCATTCTCACAGGTGGAAGAAATAAAGGGAGTTCCCCCTCTTCTGGCTCCTCCCCTGGTTCTCTCCTCCCCAGACTCACCTCCCACGTGCGACAGAAATCCACTGAGTCAAATATCAGTTTTCCATTTTCATCTTTTGGAAATAATTCCTCCCCTGGCTGGAATAGAAGAAGTCATTTTAGACATGTCACAAAATAATTTCTCTGCATTTACAGACTGCCAGGCACCAGGGAGTAAACCCCCATCAGGTAGGTTCACAAATTTCTAAATATTAATATTTGCAAAGTGATTTGCACATATAGAGTTGTCAGCCTCCTTTAGGAAGGAGGCTTATTCCAAACTCTTACACTCAATATATGTTGTAATAAATACAATTTTTCTAGGTCCTAAAAGGGACTCATAGTGACTTCTCTGAATTTTGTCTGCTCCTTGTACTTGCCTATTTTGAAATCCTTTTCTGGACTGGGAATGGCAGCAAGTTACATGACATAATTTCCAGAATAAAAACTGCAGTCTTCATATGGCTAGATATCAGACTTTCTTTCCCCTCTGAGCATCAGGCGCCCTAGGGCAGGCATGGGAACCAGCAAGGCTATCTTCAGGTGGATATGGAATGTGGACAATCCACACATGCTCTCAAATAGTCATGACCATGAGCCTCAAACCGCCCCAAGGTCATATTTGCTTCCAATGGAAAATGTTCAGTAAAAAATAAACTAAATCATGAGTAATGTCCTGATAAGGGATAGAAGAAAGGAGACATTTCTGAACACTGCTGCAAATCCTCAAAACTCTCTGTGTCTGAGACTTGCCATCTACATAGTCCACTAAGTGATTCTGCATTAATAGCTTGAGTTTATTTCTGTAACTTGAAATCAACAGTTCTAAGTAAACCATCATTCTTAATGGCTAAGTGCAGTCTACAAACCTCATCGTGAAGACAGGCAAGAGTGTAGGCAATGTCTCCCAATTTCCTATACAGTTAAGAGGTTTGACTCACCCAGAGGAAGCACCACCAAATCTGCTCAACTCAAAAGAGTAAAAGACAAGATTAACTCATCATGTTCAATGTAAGGCAGTGTCATGCTCACCACAGCTGTACCAAACTCTTGGTTCATGAAATCCCCAGACACTCAGGAGTCATAACAAGGACTGTGTGCAGAACTGGCCGATTTTTATTTCCTTTAACTTTTCAGGCAGAGCCTCAGATTATTAACTCCTTTCAAAAAAACTCAGTAAAAATATCACAAAGGATTATTTGGGGGATTCTACTCTAGTATAATCATCCTTTCAACCTACTAAGGGAAATCTTTATTCAACTATCCATGCAAGTTGATACACATTCTAACACAAGATATAACATTGATGTGATCACACAAATTTCTAACCTTCAGAGCCATTGGATAATGCATAATATAGAGATCGACATAGTCCAGTTGAAGATTTTTCAGTGACTTTTCCAAGGCTGGTCGGACCAACTCTGGTCGAAGGGAAGTCAACCAAAGCTGTAGAGGTTAAAGAATGAAAGTTGCATTAATAATACACAAGGTAATTTTTTTCTTTCTTTCTTTCTTTCTTTTTTTTTTTTTTTTTGAGGCTTGTGGGATATTACTTCCCCTACCAAGGATGGAATCCCGGCTCATGGCAGTAAAGCACCAAGCACACTGAACCACCAGGGAACTCTAACACTTTGGGAATATACCAGTAAGCATAGTTCCCCAAACAACTCCACCAAAGGATCCTATTATGTAATTGTCATCTGGGCACAATCACTTGCACACGTGCACACACACAATACACACAGTACCTTTGAAGTGCAGAATATGTCTTCTCTCTTCACAGTGCCATCTGCAATCTTGCTTCGAATGACCTGGCCAATCTCCTCTTCATTTTGGTAGGCATGAGCACAGTCAATATGGCGGAACCCAACCTCTATAGCGAATGGGGTGAATTCCAGAGCTTCCTTCTTAGCAACCTACATAAGCAACAAAGGTAGAAGTTGAACATCCACATAAGATATGGCTAGGCACAAGCTTTGATCTTTCCAAAAATCAACTTTTTTCTGTGTCCTTGGTTAGTTCTGTATGTATAGTGATGAACCCCTGACAGTTTCCCTTAACATTCCTAATAAGTAATTAAATGAACACTACCCAGGAACCCTTCAACTTCAGGTGATCAGTGGCTGATTGCTGGTATCAGAGGATGGCAAAATCACCTTTAGGTTCAGTGACTTGATGAAAGAACTCAAAGGACTCAACAAAATGTTGTAGTCATGAATATGATTTATAATGTTAGGTGTTTGAAGCAAAATGCTCAAAGTTACAAGGTGCCTGGTAAAAGTATCAAGAACCAAGGTGAAAGCTTCTGAGACGTCTATCTACCAATGAAGCCACACAGAATACACCCCCAAAAAAATGTATCTTTTCAAGGTGTACAATGTGATATTCTCATATAAGTTATTCTTGTTATTCACATGTCTGACTTTGCAACCCCGTGGACAGCAGCACTCCAGGTTTCCCTGTTCTTCACCATCTCCCAGAGTTTGCTCAAACTCATGTCCATTGAAACAGTGATGCCATCAAACCTTCTCATCCTCTGTCCCCTCCTTCTCCTCTTGCTCTAAATCTTTCCCAGAATCAGGGTGTTTTCCCATGAGTTGTCACTAGCATCAAGTAGTCAAAGTACTGGAGCTTCAGCTTTAGCATCAGTCATTCCAAGGAATATTCAAGGTTGATTTCCTCAAGGATTGACTAGTTTGATCTGCTGGCTGTCCAAGGGACTCTCAAGAGTCTTCTCCAACATCACTGTTCAAATGCATCAATTCTTTGGTGCACAGCCTTCTTTATGGTCCAGCACTTACATCCATACACAAACATGACTACTGGAAAAACCATAGCTTTGACAATATGGACCTTTGTGGGCAAAGTAATGTCTCTGCTTTTTAATACACTGTCCAAGTTTGTTATAGCTATTCTTCCAAGGAGCAAGTGTCTTTTAATTTCCTGGCTACACACCATTCACAGTAATTTTGGAGACAAAAAAAAAATAGAGTCTCTCAGTTTCCATTGTTTCCCCATCTATTTGCCATAAAGTTATGGGACAGGATGCCATGATCATAGTTTTTCAAATGTGGAGTTGTAAGCCAGGTTTTTCACTCTCCACTTTCACCTTCATCAAGAGGCTGTTTAATTTCTCTTCACTTTCTGCCATTAGGGTGGTGTCGTTTGCATATATAAGGTTACTGATATTTCCCAAGGCAATCTTGATTCCAGCTTAAGCTTCATCCAGCCTGGCATTTCTCTGGATTGTACTTACTCATATAAGTATCCATTCTTAACAATTACCACAAGCAAGCTAGTTAACACCATCACCTCACATAGCTACCTTTTAGAAGTGCTTGTAAGAAGATATAGATCTAGTCTCTACAAAATCTCAAGATATAGCCCATTATTTTTAACTATAGTCAACTTGCTGTACATCAGGTCTCCAGAATTATGCCTCTTATAACAAAAGGTTGTACCCTTGACCAACATCTTTCCATTATTCCCAGGCTTGTCACCAGCTTCTGCTCACCATACCTCTACTCTCTCTTCTATGAGTACCACTATTTTAGATTCCACCTACAAAGAGATCATTCAGTATTTGTCTTTCTACTTCTGGCTTACTTCACTTGTGATTGCAAATGGATTAACTTTGTCTTCAGTGCTCAATAATATTCCATTTCTTTTTATGTGATTCAGAATCTTTCCCATTTCAAGGAGGTAGATAATTGGTATAACACAGTTCTGCTGAGTCTAGTTCTGATTTTTCTTAAATGCATGGACATTTGGGAATGGGCTTCCCTGGTGGCTCAGATGGTACAGAATCTGCCTGCAATGCAGGGGACCTGGGTTCGATCCCTGGGATAGGAAGATCCCCTGGAGAAGGGAAAGGCTACCCACTCCAGTATTCTGGCCTGGAGAATTCCATGGACTGTACAGTAGATGGGATCGCAAAGAGTCAGACACGACTGAGTGATGTTCACTTTCGGGGATGTATCTGGGAATGAGCCCATGAGCTTCAGTAACAGCCCTGTCCCTTTCCTCCCCTCAACCCAATGTGCTCTATGAAGTAAACAAATTCTGTCTTCTGTCTGCAAAATGTCTCTTAATAATTTTTTCATTTTATAAATTAGCATAGTAAGCCTCAAAGTATAAGTCCAGTCCCTTGTCACATCTATTCTAAAGACAAAATAGAAAACTTTCTGGCTTGCAGTCCAGAGACTTGTCCATTAACCCCTCTTTGACCAAGCACTGCAGACTATACTCTAATAAAAACACATTACAAAACCCCAGGATACATTACAAAACCTGGCCTATAAGGTTGTATCTTATCCCCTCAAGTGATACTAAGATTCCCATCAGAAGTTTTCAAGCAGAAACAGAAGCACAAGGCAAAACACAGCTGGAGTGTTTCTTGCCTGGCACCAAGCAGGTATCCCACAGTAGAAAAGCAATTCTCTCCCATTAGTTTTCAGTCACTTCATCTTCAGGATCTTCCACCTCAAATACTTCTCTGGGTCATGTATTATTGGAAGCAGGAAAGAGCTCTTGAACTAATAAAACGTACAGAGAAACCTTGCAACTGCAGTCACCCACAAAGGAAAGCAGCTGACAGTGATCTTGACAGCCAAGTCTCACCTCTTGTGTCAAGCTGGAAAAGAGACAGAAACTGGAGGGGAACCCAGACCCAGAGTAATCTACAGGTGAGCACAGTTTCATACCCTGATGCAGAGTGAAGACTGAATGTTTTCTCCTCTTTCATAGGGCATGGTTCTGGCCTGGTTAATGGAACAATGTGATCCTCCCAGAGTTGCACAGGAGCTCAGTGCTTGACAACCCAAGTCCTTTTCACTCATGTTGCATCCACTACTGCTTATATCTCGACCTACAACTGCTACTGTTACCTCTGGAGGTGCATAGGTTCCAAACCCCAGGACAGGAATGAAGTGGCCGTCATTAAGTTTCACTCTCTGGCTTTTGGGATCCATTGCCTATTTCTCCTTGGAGTAAGAAGACTGATGTTTTTCTTCTTCCTTCACAGGTTAGGAATAACAGGAAGGTAACACCCCAGCTGCACCATCCAGTGTTAGCAGATATATTGTAGGAGGAGCATGATTAAACCAGTGCCCATTGAGTAAGAACAGGATTGAAATCAGTTAGCTTGTTTGCTTTTTTTTTTTAGCAGTAAAACACTATTATATAATGATGATATGTGCTGAATAATTATTGACCATATTTTAGACTAGAAACTTCCACAAGAGCAATATTTTTTATTTTTCTATTACAAAGCCAATCTCGATCAAACATCAGTTGAAACAAGTCTTACAGTACAAACATATATGCATACTCAAATTACACAATCCAAAAGTGTTTAATAAGCATTTCTGAAAATTTTACCCTTTAATAAAGAATCAAAACTTCAAATGAAAATAAATTTGCCTTTTTTCATTTTCCGCCAGCAAGATTATTATGCTTTACAGACCTGACTGGTGAAATCCTGAACATGATATGGAAACCAGACATTTTGCCAAAGTGCTTATTGGAGGTTAATTATTAATAGTTTTAGGATATCATGTGCAGTGTGCAAACTCTGAGTGATCATACCTTGTACTTAATTATGTAACTTTAATAGTACTCTCATAATGTAACTGACACATATTTTACATAATTTACTAACTGTTCCACATTATTCATAAAAGAAAAACCTATAAACAAATTAAAATACAACAAATTTGGAAAGAGTAATGAAAATTGTGATGCACTTATAGACAAGGATATTGTGAAGACAAATAAAATTTAACATGTGCAGTGATGTCAGATAAATGGTGAGATGGGAGGACAGAAGACTCCCATGGGAAAACAAGAAAAGAAAGAGAAGGCAGCTGAAAACCTCATAAGAGCTCTGGAAAACAGTCAAACAAAGATCTATAGCACAAAAAAGTGAACAGGAACTAGGAAAAGTCCAGAACAGAATGACAGAAAATTTCATCATGTATTACTCACCTGTACCCTCTTCCTGCCTGGGGCAGTGCAGTCTTGATCAGTTCCAGTTGCCTCCCTCAAACCAGAATGATCAGAGAAAACCTTATGTGCAATGTTCCAACCTACCTGGGGACTGTCTGGAGACTGGTGTCTGTTCCACTTAACTCTAAACTTAAACTGAAGAGCAGCTAGAGTGGCTATTACAGCTACAGGCGGAATATATATATATGTACACACACAGGGACTCAAGGACAAAGGAATAAAGGTGGAGACATAGACTAGACCATGTATTAATAAAACCCTGAATAGAACTGAGGTGTGGCTTTGGGGGACATAGGGCATTCAAAAAACAGTCATAAATTTACCTGAATCAGAAAGCAATTCTTGGGCCAGGCACAATGATGACTCAGAAATGACAGACCCCTTAGCTTTCCTGTTGGGCTGATCCCAGGACTAGGAGCATGATGAGCAAACTAATGAAGAAATCATGACAAGAAACAAATCTGCCAAGAGCAAATTTTTACCTGCTGTTTCAAGTACCCAGTGATGAACAGGAACACACACAGGAATACACACAGACACACACACAGCAACACACACAGGAACATACACACACACATCTGGATGGGGCAGTGCACACTTATAAGGGATGGAATGAGTTTGGACGCAGCCATCAGAGTTCTGCTCCAGCACCTTGGGACCCACACGGTCCAGAAGCCTCTGCTCACACTTAGCTCTGGTGTAGCCTCTCTCCCCTCCCACCAAGCTGCCAGCATTCCCTGGGGAAGTGTGGACCCTGGACCCTGTCAGCATCAGCTCCAGCTCTGCCCCAGATCCTCCAGGCACAAAGACTGCACAGGGTCCTGTCCACACATGGACACGCCTGCAAGACCAGAACAGGTAAGTTTTTCACCTAATTTCATAAGGATTCTTCCTTGGTGGCTCACTGGTAAAGAATCTGCCTGCAGTGTGGGAGACCTGGATCAATCTCTGGGTTGGGAAGATCCCCTGGAGAAGGGAACAGCTACCCACTCCAGTATTCTGGCCTGGAGAATTCCATGGACTGTAAGAGTTGGACACGACGGAGCGACTTTCACTTCAGAGGGAGAGAGGAAGTTAATGAGAGAGGAATTTTTGTCAAATGAAACAATAAGAATAAACACCTGAAAAAAAAATCAGCTATGAGATAGACATTGATAGTTTACCAATAATTTATAGGAATTGAGAAACATAAGAAGAATGTTACCTTAACTAGGGAATGCAGCATACTAACATTCACAGTGTAGGGGTTCCAGAAGCAGAAGAGAGGAGGAAAGGGGCAGAAAATGTATCTGATGAAAGTATGGCTAAAATTCTCTTAACCTAGGACTTCCCTGGTGGTCCAACAGTCAGGACTCTGTGCTTCCACTGCACGGGGCACAGGTTCCGAACCTGGTTGGGGAACCACTTATCAAAGGTGATTAAAATCATGAGATGGGGGATATTCCTGGATTACCTAGATCACTCTGGTATATTCACAGAGTCCTTATATGTGGGACCTGGGAGGGCTGTAGTCGAAGAGAAGGTGGCAAGATAGGAGCGTTAGATAAGAGAATCAAAGACACTATATGCTGTCTCTGAAGATGTTGGAAGAGTGTCCAAGACAGAAAATGAAGCGTTCTCTTGTTGTACAGTGACATAGTCGAGGACGACTCTTTGCACCCCATGGACTGTAACACACAAGGATTCCCTGTCCTTCACTATCTCCTGGGGTTTGCTCAAACTCATGTCCATTGAGTCAATGATGCCATCAAACCAGCTCATCCTCTGTCGCACCCTTCTCCTCCTGCCCTCAGTCTTTCTTGCATCAGGGTCTTTTCCAGTGAGTCAGCTCTTTGCATTAGGGTGAAAAATATTGGAGCTTCAGCTTCAGCATCAGTCCTTCCAATGAATATTCAAGGTTGTTTTCCTGTAGGGTTGACTGCTTTGTTCTCCTTGCCGTTGAAGGGACTGAATCTTCTCCAACACCACCGTTCAAAAGCATCAATTCTTCAGCCTTCTTTATGGTTCAACTCTCACATCCATACATGACTACTGAGAAAATCATAATTTTGACCATATGAAACTTGGTGGGCAAAGTGATGTCTCTGCTTAATACGCTGTCTAGGTGTGTTATAGTTTTTTTTCCAAGGACCAAGTGTCTTAATTTCCTGGCTGTAGTCATGGTTCACAGCAATTTTGGAGCCCAAGACAATGAAGTCTGTCACTGTTTCCATTTTTTTCCCCATCTATTTGTCATAAAGTGATGGGACTGGATAGGCTTCCAGGTGGCACTACTGGTAAAGAACCTGCCAATGCAGGAGACATAAGTGACATGGGTTCTACACCTGGGTCAGGAAGATCCCCTGAAGGAGGGCATGCCAACCCACTCCAGTCTCTTGCTAAGGGAATCCCATGGACAGTGGAGCCTGGCCAGCTACAGTCCATAGGGTCGCAAAGAGTCAGACATGACTGAAGCGACTTAACATGCATTCGCACATGATGTGACTGATTGCAATGATCTTATTTTCTTGAATGCTGAAATTTAAGCCAGGTTTTTTACTCACTCTACCACCTTCATCAAGAGGCTCTTTGGTTCCTCTTCACTTTCTGCCCAAAAGATGGAGTTATCTGCATAACTGAGGTTATTGATATTTCTCCCATCAATCTTGATTCCAGCCTTTGATTCATCCAACCCTGCACTTAGCTTGATGTACTCCACATATAAGTCAAATATGCAGGGTGGCAATATACAGCCTTGACATACTCCTTTCCTGATCTTAAACCAGTTCATTGTTCCATGTCTGGTTCTAACTGTTGCTTCTTGACCTGCATACAGGTTTCTCAGGAGGCAGGTAAGGTTTTCTGTTATTCCTATCTCTTTAAGAATTTTCTACAGTTTGCTGTGATCCACACAGTCAAAGACTTTAAAGCAGTCATGGAAGCAGATGTAGATGTTTTTATGGAATTCCCTTGCTTTATCTATGATCCAAGAAATATTGGCAATTAGATCATTGCTTCCTCCACTTTTGTAAATCCAACTTGTAAAAGTTCTCAGTTCACATATTGCTAAAGTCTAGCTTGAAGGATTTTGAGCATTACTTTGCTTGCATGTGAAATGAGTGCAATTTGCAGTAGTTTGAACATACTTTGGCATTGCCCTTTTTTGTGATTGGAATAAAAACTGACTTTTTCCAGTCCTGTGGCCACTGCTTTGCTTTCCAAATTTGCTGGCATATTGAGTGCAGCACTTTAACAGCATCATCTTTTAGGATTTGAAATAGCTCAGCTAGAATTCCATCATGTCCACTAACTTTGTTCATAGTAATGCTTCCTTGGGATGACTAGACTTCACACTCCAGGATTCTGGCTAGAGGTAAGTGACCACACCATCGTGGTTATCCAGGTCATTAAGACCTTTTTTGTACAGTTCTTCTGTGTATTCTTGCACCTCTTTTTAATCTCCTCTGCTTTTATTAGGTCCTTACCATTTTTTTCCTTTATTGTCCTCATCTTTACATTAAAAGTTTCTTTGGTATCTCTAATTTTCTTGAAGAGACATCTAGTCTTTCCCATTCTATTGTTTTAGTCTATTTCTTTGCACTGTTCACTTAAGAAGGCTTTCTTATCTCTCCTCGCTATTTCTTGGAATTCTGCACTCAGTTGGGTATATCTTTCCCTCACTCATTTGCCTTTCCCATTTCCTCTTTCCTCAGCTATTTGCAAGGTCTCTTCAGACAGCCTTTTTGCCTTCTTGCATTTCTTTTCCTTTGGGATGGTTTGGTCACCACCTCCTGTACAGTGTTACAAACGTCACCCATAGTTTCAGGCACTCGATCAATTTAATCCCTTGAGTCTATTAATCATTTCTATTATACCATCAAAGGGATTTTATTTAGGTCATATGTGAATGGTCTAGTGATTTTCCTACTACAGGGAGGGAATACAGGCCCACCTATCCACAGAAAATTGGATAAAAGATTTACTGAGCATGACCCTACCTACCAGAGTAAGACACAGTTTTCCCCACAGTCAGTCCCTCCCTTCAGGAAGCTTGAAAATCCATCACATGGCAGACAGAGGAGCAAGAATTTCAATCCTATGGCCCTCAGAATGAAAAACCCAATCACAGAAAACTAACCAAAATGATCACATGGGATCACAGTCTTCTGTAACTCATGAAACTATGAGTCATGCCATACAGGGCCACCCAAGATGGGCGAGTCATGGTGGAGAGTTCCGGCAAAATGTGGTCACTAGAGAAGGCAATGGAAAACCACTTCAGCATTCTTGCTGTGAGAACCCCATGAATAGAATGAAAAGGCCAAAAAGATATGACACTGAAGGATGAACTCCCCAGGTCAGTAGGTGCCCAATGTGCTACTAGGGAAGAGGGGGAAATAGCACCAGAAAGAATGAAGAGGCTGTGCCAAAGCAGAATTAATGCCCAGTTGTAGAGGTATCTGTTGGTGAAAGTAAAGTCTGATGCTGTAAAGAATAATATTGCCTAGGAACCTGGAATGTTAGGTCTCTAATACAGATAAACTGGATGTGGCCAAACAGGAGATTGTAAGAGGAAACATGGACATTTTAGGAATCAGTGAACTCAAATGGACAGAAATGGGCAAATTTAATTCAGATAGTCATTATATCTACTACTGTGGGCAAGAATCCCTTAGAATAAAAGGAGAAGCCCTCATAGTCAAAAAAGATTCCAAAATGCAGTACTTGGGTACAGTCTCAAAAATGACAGAATGATCTTGGTTCACTTCCAAGGAAAATCATTTAACATCACAGTAATTGAATTCTATGCCCCAACCACAAATGCTGAAGAAGCTAAAGTTGAAAGGTTCTGTGAAGACCTACAAGACCTTCTAGAACTAACACCAAAAAAAGATGTCCTTTTCATCATAGGGAGCTGAAATCCAAAAATAGGAAGTCAAGAGATACCTGGAGTAACAGGCAAGTTTGGCTTTGGAGTGCAAACAACGCAAGGCAAAGGCTAACAGAGTTCTGTCAAGAGAACACTCTAGTCATAGCAAAAACCCTCTTCCAACAACACAAGACCTGTTCTCTAGGGACTGGAAAAGGTAATAAAATAGATTGCCCCCTACACCTTCCAGAAAAGAATGCAGGCCTGCTGGCCTTTGATTTTAGCCCATTGATTTCGAATTTCTGACCTCCACAAATGTAAAATAACAAATTGATGTGTCAAGCCACAAAATTTTTGGCCATTTGTTGGAGCAGCAGAAGTAACTAATACAGACGTGGTTCAAGTCAACCCACCTCCGTCTGCTGCATCATAGGTTTTATTCTCTCTGCTAGATCATTCCTCTGACCTCAGAGCCAGGTGATCATCTCCCCCAACTAGGAGCCTTTTCCACTTTCTTCAGCAACTGCCCAATTTCTTGGTCCTCAATACAGCAAAGTCTTTGAAAACTGTGTATACTCTATCATTGGTCTCTTCACGCCATTTCTTAAATCCATTCTACTCAGGGTTTGCCTTTACCACTCTTATCAAAGCTGCACTTGACCTTGCCAAGGTTAACTGCCAAATCCAGTAGTCATTTTTCAGTCTTCTCTTACTTGTCCCTTTGGAAGCATTGGACTCTTCTTTCCTCCACTCATTTACTTCACATGCCTTCTAAGAACAGTCCTTCGCACCTCACTAGCCTTGCCTTTTCAGCCTCTTTTGATGGTTCTTTCACTTAAAAAAAAATACCTAGCTTCCTTTTTTATTAATTTATTTACTTTAATTGGAAACTAATTACTTTACAATATTGTAAAGGTTTTTGCCATATATTGACATGAATCAGCCATGGGTATGCATATGTCCCCCTGTGCTGAACCCCCTCCCACAACCCTCCCCATCCCATCCCTCTGGGTTATCCCAATGCACCAGCTTTGAGTGCCCTGTTTCATTCATCAAGCTTGGACTCATCATATATTTCACATATGGTAATATACATGTTTCAGTGCTATTCTCTCTAATCCTCCCACCCTCACCTTCTCCCACGAAGTCCAAATGTCTGTTCTTTATATCTGTGTCTCTTTTGCTGTCTTGCATATGGAGTCATCATTAGCATCTTTCTAAATTACATATATATGCATTAATATATTGTATTGGTGTTGTTCTTTCTGACTTACTTCACTCTGTATAATAGGCTTCAGTTTCATCCACCTTATTAGAACTGACTCAAATGCATTCTTTTTAATAGCTGAGTAAAGAATTGATGCTTTTGAACTGTGGTGTTGGAGAAGACTCTTGAGAGTCCCTTGGACTGCAAGGAGATCCAACCAGTCCATCCTAAAGGAGATCAGCCCTGAGATTTCTTTGGAAGGACTGATGCTGAAGCTGAAACTCCAATACTTTGGCCACCTCATGCGAAGAGTTGACTCATTGGAAAAGAGTCTGATGCTGGGAGGGATTGGGGGCAGGAGGAGAAGGGGACGACAGAGGATGAGATGGCTGGATGGCATCACCGACTCGATAGACATGAGTTTGGGTGAACTCTGGGAGCTGGTGATGGACAGGGAGGCCTAGCGTGCTGTGATTCATGGGGTCGCAAAGAGTCGGACACGACTGAGTGACTGAACTGAACTGAACTGAATATTCCATTGTGTATATGTACCACAGCTTTCTTATCCATTCATCTGCTGGTGGACATCTAGCTTACTTCCATGTCCTACCTATTGTAAACAGTGTGTGATGAACACTGGGGTACATGTGTCTCTTTCAATTCTGGTTTCCTTGGTATGTATGCCCAGCAGTGAGATTGCTTAGTCATATGGCAGTTCTATTTCCAGTTTTTTAAGGAATCTCCACACTGTTATCCATAGTGGCTGTACTAGTTTGCATTCCGACCAACAGTAAGTGGGTTCCCTTTTCACCACACCCTTTCCAGCATTTATTGTTTGTAGACTTTTTGATAGCAGCCATTTTGACTGGCATGAGATGGTACCTCATTGTAAAAACCCAACTTCTTAATGCTGGCTCCTCATGAAACTTGACTTCCCTGTCTACATCACTCACTGTATAATATAATATCTCTGATTGTCTACTTTCATGGCTTTAGATGGCAACTAACTTTGACAAACCACAAATATAAATATTTTGTCTAAATCTTCGCTCTAACAGACTTCTATGTCCAACTGTATGTGTGCATCTTCACTTCAGTACCTGAAGGCATCTCAAAGATACATGTCTATAATTGAACTCATAATCATCCCACAAAAAATGTGCTCTCCCACCATTGTATCCATCTGAGAAAATGTCCCTTAATCACAAACGTCAGGAGTCAACTTTGATTCCCCTTTTCCTTTCACCATTCATCCAATATGTTAGAAACTCTAGTGGATGCTGCCCTTAAAGTGTATCCCTATTCTAACAACACTGACCACTTTTATTGTTCATTGTGTGGCCCAAGCCAGCATCAGTTCAGTTCAATTCAGTCACTCAGTCATGTCCGACTCTTTGTGATCCCATGAATCGCAACACGCCAGGCTTCCCTGTCCATCACCAATGATGGCCATTCTGACTGGTGTGAGGTGATTGTAGTTTTTATTTGCATTTGTCTAATAATGAGTGCTGTTGAGCATCTTTTAATCTGTTTGTTAGCCACCTGCATGTCTTCTTTGGAGAAATGTCTGCTTAGGTCTTTTTCCCACTTTTTGATTGGGTTGTTTGTTTTTCTGGTATTGAATTGTATGAGCTGTTTATATATTTTGGAAATTAATCCTTTGTCAGTTGTTTCATCTCCTATTATTTTCTCCCATTCTGAGGGTTGGCTTTTCACTTTGCTTATAATCTCCTTTGCTGTGCAAAAGCCTTTAAGCTTAATCAGGTCCCACTTGTTTACTTTTGTTTTTATTTCCATTA
This sequence comes from Bos indicus, assembly GCF_029378745.1. Classification (NCBI taxonomy): domain Eukaryota; kingdom Metazoa; phylum Chordata; class Mammalia; order Artiodactyla; family Bovidae; genus Bos; species Bos indicus. The sequence continues at coordinate 43,502,462 of NC_091772.1, read as the reverse complement.
CTCTAGGAGGTGGGTCATACAGGATCTTGTTTTGATTTATGTCATTGAGTGTCTGCCTATGTTTTCCTCTAAGAGTTTTATGTTTTCTGGCCTTACATTTAGGTCTTTAACCCATTTGGAATTTATCTTTTTGTACCATGTTAGGAAATGTTCTAATTTCATTCTTTTCTATGTACCTGTCCAGTTTTCCCAGAACCATTTATTGAAGAGGCTGTCTTTGCCCCATTGTATATTCTTGCCTCCTTTGTCAAAAATAAGGTACCCACAGGTGCATGGGTTTATTTATGGACTTTCCATATTGTTCCATTAGTATATATGTCTGTTTTTGTGCCAGCACCATACTGTCTTGATGACTGTAGCTTTGTAGTATAATCTGAAGTAAGGAAGGTTGATTCCTCCAGCTCCATTCTTCTTTCTCCTAGCTGCTTTGGCTATTTGGGATCTTTTGTATTTCCATTTGAATTGTGAACTTTTTTCTTCTAGTTCTGTGGAAAATGCCATTGGTAATTTGATAGGGATTCCATTGAATCTGTAGATTGTGTTTAGTAGTATAGTCATTTTCACAATGTTGGTTCTTCCTATCCAGGAATATGGAATGTCTCTCCATTTGTTTATGTCATCTTTGATTTCTTTCATCAGTGTCTTATAATTTTCTGTGTACAGTTCTTTTGTCTCCTTAGGTAAGTTTATTCCTAGATAATTTATTCTTTTTGTTGGAATAGAGAGTGGGATTGATTCCTTAATTTCTCCTTCTGATTTTTCATTGTTAGTATATAGAAATTAAAGTGATTTCTGTGTGTTCATTTTGCTAAATTCACTGATTAGCTCTAGTAATTTTCTGATAGTATCTTTAGGACTTTCTATGTACAGTATCATGTCATCAGCAAACAATGAGAGCTTTATTTCTTCTTTTCTGATCTGGATTACTTTTATTTCTTTTTCTTCTCTGATTGCTGTAACTAGGACTTCCAAAACTATGTTGAATAATAGTGGTGAAAGTGGACACCCTTGTCTTATTCCTGATCTTAGGAAAACTGAGTGCTTTCAGTTTTCACCATTGAGAATAATGTTTGCTGAAGCCTTATCATATATGGCTTTTAGTATGTTGAGATAGCCTCCTTCTATGTCCATTTTTTGAAGAGTTTAATCATAAATGGATGCTGAAGTTTGTCAAAGGCTTCTTCTGCATCTATTGAGATGATCATGTGTTTTTTATCTTTCAATTTGTTAATATGGTGTATCACGTTGATTGACTTGCATATACTGAAGAATGCTTGCATCCCTGAAATGAACCAAACTTGATCATGGTGTATGAGCTTTTTAATTTGTTGTTGAAGTCTGTTTGTTAAAATTTTGTTGAAGATTTTTGCATCTATGATCAGCAGTGATATTGGCCTGTAGTTTTCTTTTTGTGTGTTGTCTTTGTCTGGTTTTGGGATCAGGGTGATTGTGGCCTCATAGAATCCATTTGGAAGTGTTCCTTCCTCTGCAATTTTTTGAAAGAGTTTTAGAAGGATAGGCATTAGCTCTTCTCTAAATATTTGATAGAATTCTCCTGTGAAGACATCAGGTCCTGGGCTTTTGTTATTTTGGAGATTTTTGATCACAGCTTCAATTTCAGTGCTTGTAATTGGGTTGTTAACTTTTCTAAGAATCTGTCCATTTCTTCCAGGTTATCTGTTTTATTGCCATATAGTTGTTCATAATAGTCTCTAACAATCTTCTATATTTCTGCACTGTCTGTTGTAACCTTTCCTTTTTCATTTCTAATTTTGTTGATTTGATTTTTCTCTCTTTTTTTCTTGATGAGTCTGGCTAAAGGTTTGTCAATTTTGTTTATAAAGCTGTTTCTTTGAGAAGATAAACAAAATTGACAAACCTTTAGCCAGACTCATCAAGAAAAAAAGAGAGAAAAATCAAATCAACAAAATTAGAAATGAAAAAGGAAAGGTTACAACAGACAGTGCAGAAATATAGAGGATTGTAAGAGACTATTATGAACAACTATATGGCAATAAAACAGATAACCTGGAAGAAATGGACAGATTCTTAGAAAAGTTAACAACCCAGTTACATTGACTCTTTTATTTCTTTTTCATTTATTTCTGCTATGATCTTTATAACTTCTTTCCTTTTACTAATTTTTTTTTGGAGGGGGGGGGTTCTTCTTTTTCCAGTTGTTCTAGGTGTAAAGTTATGTTGTCTATTCGATGTTTTTCTTGTTTCTTGAGGTAGGGCTGTACTTGCTGTAAACTTCCCTCTTAGAACTGCTCTTGCTGCATCCCATAGGTTTTGAGTTGTCATGTTTTCATTGTCATTTGTTTCTAGAAATCTGTTGATTTCCCTTTTGATTTCTTCAGTTCTGTTGGTTATTTAGAAATGTATTATTTAATTTCCATGTGTTTGTGTTTCTTACAGTTTTTACTTGTAATTGATATCTAGTCTCATAGTATTGTGGTCCAAAAAGATTCTTGATACGATTTCAATTTTCTCAAACTTACTGAGATGTGATTTGTGACCCAAGATGTGGTCTATCTTGGAAAATGTTTCATATGCACTTGAGAAGAAGGTGTATTCTTCTGCATTTATATGGAATATCCTGAAGATATCAATGAGATCCATCTCATCTAATGTATCATTTAAGACTCATGTTTCCTTATTAATTTTCTGTTTTGATGATCTGTCCATTGGTGTGAGTGGGGTGTTAAAGTCTCCTACTATTATTCTGTTACTGTCACTTTCTCCTTTTATGTCTGTTACTGTTTGTCTTGTGTACTGAGGTGCTCCTATGCTGGGTGCATAGATATTTACAATTGTTATGTCTTCTTCTTGGATTGATCCCTTGATCATTATGTAGTGTCCTTCCTTATCTCTTGAAATATTCTTTATTTTAAGGTCTATTTTGTCTAATGTGAGGATTGCTACTCCAGCTTGCATTTGCTTTCCATTTGCATGGAATATATTTTGCCATCCTTTCACTTTCAGTCTATATGTGTCTTGAGGTCTGAAGTGAGTTTCCTGTAGACAGCATATATGTGGGTCTTGTTTTGTATCCCATCAGCCAATCTGTGTCTTTTGGTGGAGCATTTAATCCATTTACACATAAAGTAATTATTGATATATATGTTCCTATTGCCAATTTCTTAATTGTTAGGGTTTGATTTTGTAGATCTTTTTCTTCTCTTATATTTCTTGACTATGTAAGTCCCTTTAACATTTGTTGTAAAGCTGGTTTGGTGGTACTGAATTCTCTTAACTTTTGCTTGTCTGAAAAGCTTTTGATTTCTCCATCAATTTTGAATGAGATCCTTCCCATGTAGAGTAATCTTGATTGTAGATTTTTCCCTTTCAGTACTTTAAAAATATTCTGCCATTCCCTTCTGGCCTTCAGAGTTTCTGCTGCAAGATCAGCTGTTAAACATATGGGGTTTCCCTTTATGTTACTTGTTGCTTTTCCCTTGCTGCTTTTAATATACTTTCTTTGTGTTTAATCTTTGTTAGTTTGATTAGTATGTGTCTTGATGTGTTTCTCCTTGGGTTTATCCTGTGTATGGGACTCTTTGTGCCTCTTGGACTATTTCCTTTCCTGTGCTGGGGAAATTTTCAACTATAATCTCTTCAAAATTTTCTCATACCCTTTCTTTCTCTCTTCTTCTTCTCAGAACACTATAATTTGTATGTTGGTGCTTTTGATATTGTCCCAGAGGTCTCTGAGACTATCCTCAGTTCTTTTTATTCTTTTTACTTTATTCTGCTCTTCAGGAGTTATTTCCACCATTTTATCTTCCAGCTCACTGATTCGTTCTTTTGCTTCATATATTCTGCTATTGATTCTTTCTATAGTATTTTTAATTCCAGTAATTGTGTTGTTTGTCTCTATATGTTTATTCTTTAATTCTTCTAGGTCTTTATTAATTGATTTGGGCATTTTCTCCATTCTGTTTTCAAGGGTTTTTTTTTTATCATCTTTACTATCATTATTCTGAATTCCTTAGTAGGTAGTTTGCCTATTTCCTCTTCATTTATTTGGACTTCTGTGAAAGTTTGTTCCTTCATTGGTGCACTGTTTCTCTGCCTTTTCATTCTTTTTTTTTTTTTTTTAACTTACTGTTCTTGAGGTTTCCTTTTCCCAGGCTTCAAGGTTGAATTCTTTCTTCCTTTTGGTTTCTGCCTACCCCACCCCCCCAAAGGTTGGTGCAGTGGTTTGTGTAAGCTTCATATAGGGTGAGATTTATGCTATTTTTTGTTGTTTGTTTATTTTTCCTCTGTTGGGCAAGGGTGAGTGAGGTGGTAATCCTGTCTGCTGATGATTAGGTTTGTATTTTTGTTTCGTTTGTTGTTTGGATGAGGTGTCCTGCACAGAGTGCTACTGGTGGTTGGGTGATGCCAAGTCTTGTATTCAAGTGGTTTCCTTTGTGGAAATTCTCACTATTTGATACTCCCTAAGGTTAGTTCTCTGGTAGTCTAGGGTCTTGGATCAGGACTTCCATGGCAAAGGCTCAGGGCTTGATCTCTGGTCAGGAACAAAGATTCCACAAGTGGTTTGTTACAGCATTAAGTGAGATTAAAGCACATACTCAAAAATGAGAAACTAAAGATGAACTCTAGACAAATGGGAGTTACAAAATCAGGCAAATAATAATTAAAATGATGGACTATACACATATACACATACATCCATAAGCAAAATCAAGAGAGTCCAACAAAAATAAAGTATGATCGATTGACCCAGTGAACAAAGGAAACGAAAAATTATATCTACCAGTTAAAAACAAAACTAACAAAAGCACAAACTGGAAAACTAAACTAAAGCAAGGTGCCAAGTGGGGAATAAAGCAATGAAAACAAAACTAACAAATATGTTGAGAGGAAAGGAAAGAAAGAAAAGAAAGAAAGAATAGGTATGCAAAGTTAAATAGATATAGATGAAGAAGATTTATATACATTAAAGTTTAACTGCAAGGGGAAAAGAACAGTAGGAAAAGCAAACAAAGGAAGGTTTTTAAAAATTAAAATTAAAAAGAAAAAACACAAAAAGGAAGAGGAAGAAAAAAACAAAAAAAAGGAAAACTGAAAAGAACTGAAAAAGCCCAACATAGAAGCAGAGGTTTATAAGAACAATAAAGAGTGAGATTGAAAACAAAACAAAACAAAACAAAAACTCAAAAGCTTAATTAGATTTCATAATGCCAATAAAATCAACAAGATCCAAAAGAAACCACAGAACAAGTCAAAACATAAGAATAATAAATGTTTTTCTTAAGTCACTGCTATCAGGATCCTTTCCTTCACTTTGAGTCACAGTCCACCTCACCTCCCTAGGATGCCCCCCCAACACTGTGCCGGTCTCTGGACCTGCTGTGGGGGCAGTTCAGATTCTAATCTGTTCCTACTCCTGTGTGTTCTTGCCTCAAATGTCCTCAGCTATCAGAGCTAGTGTGTTTTCTTTTGTGGGAGCTCTCAATGTCCTTTTATATATTCCATAGACACAGAGTCTGAGTAGTTGATTGTGTGGACTTAATCTGCAGCTTATACAGCTGGTGAGAAGGTTTTGGGTCTTTTCCTTAGCCACACTGCCCCTGGGTTTCAATTGTGGTTTTATTTCCACCTCTGCATGTGGGTCATCCACTGGGATTTGCTCCTGAGGCTGCCCTGTAGGAATTGGGTTTGTAGGGAGGGCTGGGTGTGGAGGTAGTGCAACTGCTTGGGTTGCAGGGGTTCTGGCAGCACCAGGTACTCAGGAGAGCTGGCAGCCAGGGCATCAGAAAATAGAGTGCTCTAGAAGGGTATGTCAATCAGTATTGTCCAATACACTCCAGTATTCTTGCCTGGAGAACCCGCTGATAGAAAAACCTGGCAGGCCACAGTCCACTGGGTCACAAAGAGTTGGACACGACCAAAGGGACCCCATATGCGTAGATACAAGACTTTTTTTTGCCTGTGACAGCTCTGCCCCAATGAGGGTTGAGCATGAAGGTGACAGAGCTGCTTGGGTTGTGGGGACCATGGTGGCGCCAACTGTGCAGGGAAACGGACTGCCTCAGCCACTGGAGTATTGGCCCTATCAGAGTCTTTTTTCAAGCCTCTGGTACCTGATGATCAGAAGGCCTCTTCGGCTAGTCTTTGTCCATAGCTCTGCCCATTCAGGCACTTAGAGGGCTCCCTTACCTGGGGTCCTTCTCTGTTGTTCCATGCATCAGACACATAAAAGGCCCCCCTCCCAGTGCCCCCCTTCCTGCCCCGGGCCGGGGTCCTACTCTGTAGATCAGCAATCAGGCACTTAAAGGGGCACTCTGGGTGGGGTCCTCCTCTGTAGGTCCCTGCCTCAGGTGCTTGATGGGTCAGCCTCTCTATTGTTCAGCTGCGCATGCTGGTGTGTGGGGAGTGAGGCTATAGTGATGGCTCCATCCCCTATGCATGACTCAGCAGTATCTCCTTGCTACCATGTCTGCCTGGCTTTCCTCCACAGGCATTTCCCATTACAGTCTCCTCCCTCACATCTCCTCATCCGTCTCTCCACAGAAACTCTTGCCCTGGGATTGCTCCACAATCCCTAAGCTCCAGCTCCCAGCCACTGCGCCTTCTAGGGGACTTGCATCCTTGTCCGGGGTGTGTATGTCTGCGGCAAAAACTGTCTGATTCTCATTCTATTCAGGCTGCCACAGATCAACTGTTTCACACTCAGCCTTAAATGTTTCTCCTTTGACTCAGACAACTGCCCCGCTGTGGGGATTGGACACCTGCTTCAGTTCCCCCACGTGCTGAGGGCAGGTCCAGTCCTACTAACACTCCAGTTTTTCCCCCTAGTTTCTTATATTCTTTTCCACTGATCCAGTCCTCCTGTCTGCTCTCAGCTGGTGTTCTGTATGCACTTCTGTGTCTGAAGGTGTATTCCTGTTGTATCTGAGGAGAGAGATGTACTCCCCATCCAACTACTCATCTGCCATCTTGTTCCTCTACAGTGACTTTTCAAAAAACATCAGCTCATGTAACTACTATGCTCAAAACCAAAAATGTAAATCTCCATTTCTCTCAGAATAAAGTCTTTTCAAAAATCTACATGACACAAGCCCCCTGGCCCCACTGGCTCTCTGGCCTTCTCTTCAACTCCTCTCTCCCCACCTCACTAAACTCCACCCACATCAACTGACTTGCTGGCCCTTAAATGTTACATGAATACTCATACTTCCTTGACTAGCAATTTCTGTTCCAGAGAAATGCAGGGAGTACTATCTCTGTGTTTCAAGGCTCTTTCTTGTACAAATGAGAAGTTGTGTGGGATAAAGTGTAGTTGGCTCCTCTGCCCAACAGCTGTACAGAAACAGGAGAGATTGTGTAGAAATATCTCCTACAGGCCCTGGCCCATTTCTAACAGCTAAATACTCCTGATTTTGTTCACAGGCTCAGCCTCCACTAGACTATCAACTCAAGAATGTCTCATTTTTATTAATATCTATTGATAAAACAATTTCTAGGCAGACAATTAAGTAATTAAGTGAATAAGATTTGCTGCCTTATAGTAAGCAAAATATAATGCTGGATTTGTAAATGGTATTTTTAGCTTACCAAGATAATTATGCTAAGTTTAAAAAGTAAGTATACATCCTGTAGATTGAAGATTCCTTCTCTTTGTAAATAAAAACTCACATTTGTATAGGAAAGTGCTGCTGCTGCTGCTGCTGCTAAGTCGCTTCAGTCGTGTCCGACTCTGTGCAACCCCATAGATGGTAGCCCATCAGGCTCCTCTGTCCATGGGATTCTTCAGGCAAGATCATTGGAGTGGGTTGCCATTTCTTCCTCCAATGCATGAAAGTGAAAAGTCAAAGTGAAGTCGCTCAGTTGTGTCCGACTCCTAGAGACCCCATGGACTGCAGCCCACCAGGCTCCTCCATCCATGGGATTTTCCAGGCAAGAGTACTGGAGTGGGGTGCCATTGCCTTCTCCATAGGAAAGTGCACCAAAGTATTATTAAAATGTTTAGCCACAGCTTATTTTTATTTTTTATCCTTTGCCCTCTATTTCCTAATTTTCTGTAATTTGTATGTATTACCTTAATCATCAGAAAAGTAGAAGTATTCTTACTTTGAAGTCTTTATTGTTTCATAAAGTGTTAAATGTTTTAAAAGGAAAAGCAAGCTTTCAAAATTTCAGAGACTTCATTTAAGCACCTTCACAAAGTATAAAAATCTTCTCCACTGCCCTAGAAGCAAGACATTCTCAAAGAACCATGGTGAGAGCTGAGAGTCAATATTCTTCAGAGAATGGATAATCTGGGTGACCAACACCAATGAAAGAGAAGAAGGATTCATTTCTTAAATCAGCCATGTTGTCATAGAGAACATTGTTCTGTGAATGTGGTCAGGATGGTCTAAAACTCTAAATCTACAAGCAGGTCCCTCCTTCTCCCTTGACAAGCACACCTGCAGATACCTGCTCCATGTGCACATGGCACATGCACGTCCAGTCCCAACATTCACATGTAATCTTCACTCCACAATGATAGGTAGTTTGACTCAGCTTACAATTTATACAACAGCACAAGACATAGGACTAACTGTGGGCATCATTTCAGATACAGGTGGAACTTCTCTCCATAGATGAGGAGAAGAATCACAGTGAACAAATGAACTACTCTTTTTCACACATCCATGGATAAGCAGACACTGAGAACCCCCCAAAATACAGGGTGTCTCCTTTAGGAATTTCTCATCTGTTGAAGAGATACCACGTATACCTCAATAATCGCACAGCAAAAAGTGGGATCATTATTTTCTTACTTTCAGTTCAGTTCAGTCACTCAGTTGTGTCCAACTCTTTGCAACCCCATGAATTTCAGCACACCATGCCTCTCTGTCCATCACCAATTCCCTGCTTATTTAACTTATATGCAGAGTACATTATGAGAAACGCTTAGCTGGAAGAAGCACAAGCTGGAATCAAGATTGCTGGGAGAAATATCAATAACCTCAGATATGCAGATGACACCACCCTTATGGCAGAGAGTGAAGAGCTAAAAAGCCTCTTGATGAAAGTGAAAGAGGAGAGTGAAGAAGTTGGCTTAAAGCTCAACATTCAGAAAACGAAGATCATGGCATCTGGTCCCATCACTTCATGGGAAATAGATGGGGAAACAGTGGAAACAGTGTCAGACTTTATTTTTCTGGGCTCCAAAATCATGGCAGTTGGTGATTGCAGCCATGAAGTTAAAAAACACTTACTCCTTGGAAGGAAAGTTATGACCAACCTAGATAGCATATTCAAAAACAGAGACATTACTTTGCCAACAAAGGTCCGTCTACTCAAGGCTATGGTTTTTCCAGCAGTCATGTATGGATGTCAGAGTTGGACTGTGAAGAAGGCTGAGCGCCGAAGAATTGATGCTTTTAAACTGTGGTGTTGGAGAATACTCTTGAGAGTTCCTTGGACTGCAAGGAGATCCAACCAGTCCATTCTGAAGGAGATCAGTCCTGGGTGTTCATTGGAAGGACTGATGCTGAAGCTGAAGCTCCAATATTTTGGCTACCTCATCCGAAGAGTTGACTCATTGGAAAAGACCCTGATGCTGGGAGGGATCGGGGGCAGGAGGAGAAGGGGATGACAGAGGATGAGATGGCTGGATGGCATCACCGACTCGATGGACATGCGTTTGGGTGAACTCCAGGAGTTGGTGATGGACAGGGAGGCCTGGCGCGCTGTGATTCATGGGGCCCCAAAGAGTCGGAGATGACTGAGCGACTGAACTAAACTAAACTGAACTGAAAGGTGTATGTATCTATTTTCATATTATCTTAGATAATCAGTTCCAGCTGGATTACAGAACCAAATTTAAATGGAAACACGGAAACAATTGATCAGGGGACAATTTCCCTTCCCCTTGACTTGGGCTGACCTGTAACCTGTGGCACTAAACAGTGATATTTCCCAGAAGTGCTGAGCCAGATCTGAGCCCAGATAGAAGAGGATTTTTTCCCCAATCACTGACTTGGGATCACAGCACTGTGCTGAGATGAAGACCAAGTCAGTTGACAACAGTCTAGCCAAACATATATGAAAAACTATTCAGAGAAGCATGCATGCTCCTCTAACAGGAGCCACATCCACCTGCTAAAGCAGAACTGCTGAGCTGCTCTGCACTGAACTGCAAATGCATAAGAGAGCCCAACTAAGAGGACAACAGCTTAGTTGAGTGCAGGCTGATTAGCAAACCACAGAATCAAGGGAAGCATAACTGATCTCTACATTAAATTCTGAAATTGGGGAGTTTTCTGTGCAGCTACACTAAGGGGATAATATCGGTCTCCTACACAGAAGTCTAAATAGAAACAACCTAGCTAAAGTGGACAAAGTCTTGAAGAGGAGCTTCTCAAAGGCAGAAACTCATGGAGATTAAATGTATGAAGATGCAACCTTGTTAGTATTCAGGGAAATACTCTGTTTTCCCCTCTACCATGTTAAATTAAAAGGAGAGCCTTGTGACCTTGAGGAGGGCCCTCACCCAACCACACAAGCCCCCTGACCTCAAGACTCCAGCTTTGTAAATGTGAGAAAGAAATTTCATTTTTTTCTCAGCCAATCTGTGGTATTTTGTTGTAGCAGTCCAAACAGCCTAAAAAATTCACAGTTTCATCAGTTGAGAACAAAGAAAATAAGATGTCATTTGCACAAGGTGACAGAATAAATTGCAGAAGTAACACTGGAAATAAATCTCTGTTATCTGTCCAACCTTGGCTCAGATGGTAAAGAACCTGCCTGCAATGCAGGAGACTCCAGTTCAATCCCTGGGTTGGGAAGATCCCTTGGACGAGGGCATGGAGACCCACTCTAGTATTCTTGCCTAAAGAATCCCCATGGACAGACCAGCCTGGCAGGCTACAGTCCATGGGGTCTCAAAGAGTCAGACAAGACTGAGCAACTGAGCACACACACTGTCCATCGTTAACCCTCTCCAGCCATGCCACCTTTCCTGTTGCCACATCAGGAGGAGAAAACTACCAGGAATACACACAAGGCATTCATGCACAGGGGAGAACAGGTGACTTGTCTTGACTCAAGGAAAGTCTTGAGAGATGGACAAAGAATGACCCTCATGAAGGATATTCCATAGGAGCCCTCTGCCCACAGCCCCACTCATCATCACCTGTATGTTCTCTTTGATCCACTTCTTGTTGAAACTCTTGATCAGAACCACAACCCCACGTTGTATCTGGTAGTGAAGGGCAACCAGAGCTGGGGTCTGCTTGTTCTTTTTGGCAATGGCACAAAGAACCAGGTCCTCCAAGAGAACCAGGTGGTTCTTATTCATGCTGGAAAGAAATTCAGAAATGCTGAGGAGCTGAGACTAAATTCTCAGTTTCTAAGGAGGCTTCTCAAACAGACCAAGTAGGTCCACTCTAGACCAGTGCTTCTCAAAGTGTGCTCCAGAGACCAACATCATCAGTATGACTGGGGATCTTGTTAGAAATACAAATTCCATGACTTAGTTGAAGACAAACTGAAGCAGAACCTCAACTGGGTCACCTCCCATTCTGTGTTTACAAAGTTCCACATGTAATTCAGATTCATGATTGAGTTGAGACCAGGACTGCCAAACTCGTGGAATTTTTTATTTACTTCTCAGTTATTGTTTTCTTTGATAATCAAGACCATGAGTAGAGAAGGAGAAGAAAAATACCAGGAAATTTTTTAATGTCACTTTTCTAGACTTTGATAAAAACTGAGTAGTCCCAGAATGACAGTCATTTATTTCATCATTATTCTCCTTGAGATGTTTACATAATTGGTTCAAATTGAATTTTTTTTCTAGCATGATAGATCTTGGAGTTACATATTATTGTCCCAATTTTAGACATAAGGTAAGTGAGGTTTGGAATATCTATTTTTAGAAATGTATTCATTAGTTAATAAGCAAAATCATGACATAAGCTTGGGTTTCTGGTCTCAACTGGGAGATTATGTACACTTTTTAATGTAATTGATGAATCTACAAGCAGGAGACCTGGGTTGGATCCCTGAGTCAGAAAGATCCACTGGAGAAGGGAATGGCTACCCACTTCAGTATTCTTGCCTGGAAAATCCCATGGACAGTGGAGTTTGGTGGGCTACAGACTATGAGGTCGCAAAGAGTCAGACACGACAAGCAACTAACTCTTTCACACAAGCTAATACAGTGTAAAGAAACTGTCTGGGTGATGAGAAGATAAAAGGGAAGAAATCAGTCCATCCTTCCCCTTTATTCCCCCTGCCTATGAGAGTTATCTCCAGATCACTGAGTACTGTATGATTGAAACCATTTCCTCAAAAACTGAATTTTAGGTAAACACTGTGTTGTCTTCCTTAGGGTTCATTACCATCCTTTTACTCTTTGGGATCCCAGAGCACTATAGGCAACAAGAACAATATCACGGGACTTGCAGAAATCCAACAGTTTACTCTGGTTGAGATAAGGGTGACATTCCACCTGTAGAATGCCAACAGAGAAGAGTGTCAGATTATTCAGGAAAGTAATATTAATAAAACAGAGAAAAGTAAAAGTTTTTAAAAATGCTAAAGGAAAAACTACAACTTAAATATAAACTTGAAATATCAACATCAAGATAAAAATTGAGAGAAGTGTGCTTAAAAGTTAATTTTATGATAGACTTGGATGAGAGAACCATTCCAAGCTTGAGTAGCTCACAAGGTGAGCTCTACATATGAGTAAATGTTTCTGAGTAAATAATGATCAATATTTTATTGATCATTAATATCACCATGAGCCTTTGACTTCAACCTTTCACCTGGATGACTTTCATAGTTTTCAGCACATTTTCGGTACTGAAGACCCAGAAAAGCTGAAACACTAAGACTAAGGATTCAGCCATCCAAACCCCACACAAATTTTAAACCAATATTATCCGATTTAACTTTCTCTACACTCCATGCCATGTTTCGTGGTCCTCCTTCCTGTCCACAGTTGCCTCCCAGGCACTTTCAACATCCATTTCTGGACACCCTTTAGGCTCAGGTAAACACCACCTTCCTCTAAGTTCTGGGTGACTAGTCTAACCCTTCTTCACCTTCTTTACCTTTCCTCAGTCTTCACCGCAATTTAGCAGGACCCCCTCCCCAGCTTTTCCACCCAGACTTTATCAAACAGGGATACCATTGTGGGTTCTATTCATAGTATTCCATCCATACAGAGGCTCTGCCCTCTAGAATATTCTGTCCACAAAAGTCGGATGAACAGGAGGGGAGGACAGACAGACATCAGGCTCCAGGGCAAGAAGGAGGTTGTGAAGAGCAGGAGGGAGAGGAGCCAAGCTGCTCACCTGGTTGCAGACGGGCTTGTACTTGAGCCCCGGCTTGTTCAGGATCTTCTCCAGCTGCTTGTGGTTGAAGTTGGACACCATGATGGGCTTGGTCAGCCCTGCCTCCTTACACTTCTCCAGGGCCTAGGGAAGAAGGGGGGGGGGGGGGCGGTGTGCACAGTCACTTAGAATGGACAATAGAGCAAAAATAAATGTTGAAAAATTATCTGTCAACAGGGTCACCCATCAAGAATTAGCATTGATTATCAAGAGGAAAAATGAAGTTGTGACACAAAAACGACAATTACCATTTCCTCCTTAGAAAAATCCCTGAGAATACATATCATATGGAAGGAAAGAGATGCCTGTCTTCACTGTCCCATATTCTCCTCCTTTGTTCCTCTCTGTGAGCATTCCAGCAATGGTTTCCTCCCCAAAACCCCAGCATCACAACCCTTAGATTCATGAACTGCTGACTCTGATGGGCCACAGCCCATTCTCACAGGTGGAAGAAATGAAGGAGGTTCCCCCTCTCCTGGCTCCTCCCCTGAATTTCTCCTCCCCAGACTCACCTCCCATGTGCGACAGAGATCCACTGAGTCTAATATAATTTTTCCATTTTCATCTTTTGGAAGCAATTCCTCCCCTGGCTGGAATAGAGGTAGTCATTTTAGAGATGTCACAAAGTAATATCTCTACATTTAGCCTGGCTGCTTGGCACCAGGTAGTAAACCTCCATGAGGTAGGGGTTACAATATTCTGGATACTAGTATTTGCATATATGGAGTTGTAAGCAATGTCTTTAGGAGGGAGGCATATCCTAATCTCTTACACTTTATATATATATATATATATATATATATATATATATATATACATATACAGTAATAAATGTTTTTCTAGGTCCTAAAAGGGAATTCCCATGACTTTTGTGGATTTTGTCTGTTCCTTGTACTTGTCTCTTTTGAAATGCTTCTCTTGAGCTGGAAAAGGCAGTAAGTTACGTGACATAATTTCCAGAATAAAACTTTCAATCTTGATGTGATTGGATAATCAGACTTCCTTTTCCATCTGAGCATCAGATGCCCTAGGGCAGGCATGTGAACCATCGAGGCTCTCATTAGGTTGATATGGAATGTGGAAGATCCAGACATGCTCTCAAACGTTCATGACCATGAGCCTTGAGCTGCCCCAAGACCATATTTGCCACCAGTCGAAAATGTCACCAATATTCAGTAAAAATAAAGCAAATCATGAGTAATGTCATGATGTGCATGTGCTAAATTGCTTCAGTCATTTTTGACTCTTTGTGTCCCCATGGAGTGTAGCCCACCAGGCTCCTCTGTCTATGGGATTCTCCAGGCAAGAATACTGGAGTGGGTTGCCAAACTCTCCTCCAGGGGATCTTCCCAATCCAGAGATCAAACCCACATCTCCTGCAGCTCCTGCATTGCAGGCAGATTCTTTACTGATGAGCCACAGGGAAAGCCTCCAATGTCATGATAAGAGATAGAAAAAATAGACATTTCTGAAGAGTACAGCAAATCCTTAAATCTATCCATGAGTTGGACTTCCCATCTACATAATCCTCTAAGCTATTTTGCATAGGATGGCTTGAGTAGATTTCTGTAACTTAAAATCAAGAGTTCTATATAACACAGTTTTTTGTTGTTGTAGTTTCATTGTGGGGTTTGTTTGTTTTTTCCCTCAGGTTTGTGGGATCTTAATTCCCCAAACATGGATTGAACTCCTTCTCAACTCAACTTGCCTCAGCAGTGAAAGCATGGAGTCGTAACTACTGGACTGCCAGGAAACTCCCGTCTACATAATAATACAGAATAATAATACAGTTCTTAAAGTCTAAGTGCAGTCTACAGACTTTGTCATGGAGACAAGCAACAGTGCAGGCAAGGTTTCCCAAGTCCCTATGATGTCTGCTAGTTTTAGCACCCAGATGGGGCACCCACCAAATTTGCTCAACTCGAAAGGATGAAAGGGGATAAGAAATCACATTCGATATAAGATTGTGTCATTGCTCATTATGTCTGCACCAAACTCTTGTTTCATGAAATCCCTAGAGACTCGGGAGTCATATTCAGGACTGTGTGCAGAACCTGCCTATTTCTATTTCCTCAAATTTTTGAGGCAGACACTGAGAGATTCTTTAACTCCTTTCTCTGGGAGGCCTGTAACGGATTCAAAGAAAATCAGTAAAAAGATGATAACGAATGATTATTAAGGAGATTCTACTCTAGTGAAACCCTTGCTACAACCTACTAAGACAAATCTTTAATTCAACAATGCATGCAAGTTGATACACATTCTGAAAAAAGAAGTACTATAGAAGTGATTACACAAATTTCCAACCTTCATGGCCACTCGGAAATGAATGAGATAGAGATCAACATAGTCCAGTTGAAGAACTTTCAGTGACTTTTCCAAGGCTGGTCAGATCAAATCTGGTCAAAGGAAAGTGCACCAAAGCTGCAGAGATTAAAGAATGGAAGCTGTGTTAATAATACTTGAGGAAATTTTTTTTGGGGGGGGGTGGCGGTTGCTTACACATGGATTTTGGAATATTACTTCACTTACCAAGGATTGAATCTGGGCTCATGGCAATAAAGCACTGAGTCTTAACCATTGGACCACCAGGGAATTGCAATACTTTAGGAATGTAACACAGAGAAGGCGATGGCACCCCACTCCAGTACTCTTGCCTAGAAAATCCCATGGACGGAGGAGCCTGGTGGGCTGCAGTCCAGGAGGTCGAAAAGAGTCGGACACGACTGAGTGACTTCACTTTCAATTTTTACTTTCATGCATTGGAGAAGGAAATGGCAACCTACTCCAGTGTTCTTGCCTGGAGAATCCCATGGACAGAGGAGCCTGATGGGCTACCGTCTATGGGGTTGCACAGAGTCGGACACGACTGAAGCGACTTAGCAGCAGCAGCAGCATCAGGAATGTAACAATAAACATGGGTCACCAAACAATTCTTCACCAAACAATGATCTTATTATACAATAGTCACCTGGGCACAATCAGTTGCCCACATGTGCACACACAAAACACACACACAGCACCTTTGAAGTATAGGCAATGTCTTCTGTCTTCACAGTGCCATCTGCAATCTTGCTTTGAATGGCTTGGCCAACCTGCTCTTCATTTTGCTACACACAAGCACAGTCAATATGGCGGAACCCAACCTCTATTTGGTTGCCTCCAGAGCTTCGCTCTTAGGAACATACATGAGCAACAAAGGTAGTACTTACATATTCACATGGGTTAGAAGATTGTTAAAGCACAAGCTTTGATCTTTCCAAGATTCAACTTTTCTTTGGGTAGTTCTGTGTGCGTGTGATGAACCCATGACAGTTTCCTGAATGTTCCTGGTCACCAATTAAAAGGACACCCAGGAACTCATCAACCTCAGGCAATCAGTGGTTGATCAGAGGACGCAAAGGCCACCTCCAGGTTCAATGATTTGCTGTTAGAACCCATGGATAGGATTTATACTGTGAGATGTCTGAAGCAAAATTGACAAAAGGTATAAGATGTATGGTAAAAGCATCAAGAAACAAGGTGAAAACTTCTAGGACTTCTGGCTACCAGTGAAGCCACACAGAATACAATACATATATATATATATATGTATGTATATATATATATATATATATATATTCAAGGTATACAAAGTGATATTGTCATATAAGTGCATGCATGCTAAGTTGCTTCAGTCATGTCCAACTCTTTGCCACCCTATGGCAACCACAGCCCACCAGGCTCCTCTGTTCAAGGGATTCTCCAGGCAAAAATCCAGGAGTGGATGGCCATGCCCTCCTCCAGGGTTCTTCCCAACCCAGGGATTGAACCCTTAACCTTTTATATCTCCTGCACTGGCAGGTAGATTCTTTACAACCAGCACCAGGTGGCACTAGTGGTAAAATAGTGTTAAGTACTGCTTATAATTACCTACTGTTATTGATGATCACAATCAAGCTACCAGGAGATCCATCACCTCACATAGCTAATTTGTGAGGGGATTTGTGACAACGCTGAAAATCTGCTCTTTTAGCAAATCTCAAGATAGAATCCATTATTATTAACTAGAGTCACCGTGCTGAACATCAGGGGTCAAGACTTCTTCATCTCAAACTGAAGGTCTGTCCCTTTGACCAACATCTTTCCCTTTTTCCCAGCCTTGTCCTCAACTTCTGGTCACCATTCCTCTACTCTCTTCTTCTGTGAGTTTCACTTTTTTAGATTTCACCCATATAGAGATCATGAAGTATTTGTCTTTCTATTTCTGGCTTCTCTCATTTAACTTAATGTTCTCCAGGTTGATCTGTGTGGTTGCAAATGGCAGGATTAACTTTGTTTTTAATGCTGCATAATACTCGATTTCTTTTTATGTGATTCAGAATCTTTCCTGTTTCAAGGAACTAGATAAATGGTCTAACTTCCCTCTGTTGGGTCCTGGTTTTTCTTAAATACTCAGTTATTTGGGACTGTACTGAGGAATGAACCAGTGAGCTTCAGTATAGCCTGGTCCCTTCCCTCCCCTCATCCCACTTTGCACTACAAGGAAACAAGCCCTGTCTTCTGTCTTGAAAGGGTCTCTGAATATTTCCTTCTGTTTTATAGATGAAGAAATGAGACACAAAGTTTAATGACCAGTCAGCCCCTTGTCTGGAGAAGGCAATGGCACCCCACTCCAGTACTCTTGCCTGGAAAATCCCATGGATGGAGGAGCCTGGTAGGCTGCAGTCCATGGGGTTGCTAAGAGTTGGATACGACTGAGCGACTTCACTTTCACTTTTCACTTTGATGCATTGGAGAAGGAAATGGCAACCCACTCCAGTGTTTTTGCCTGAAGAATCCCAGGGATGGGGGAGCCTGGTGGGCTGCCATCTACGGGATCGCACAGAGTCGGACACGACTGAAGTGACTTAGCAGTAGCAGTAGCAGCCCCTTGTCACAGCTGCATACTCTAAAGACCAGATGGACAGAAAACTTTCTGGCTCCCAGTCTAGAGATTTGTCCACTAGCCCCTCATTTCCAAGCAATGAAAACTATACTTTAATAAAAAGACACAACAAAACCCAAGAATACATTATGAAGCCTGGCCTGTAAGGCTGTAGCTTATCCCCTCAAAAGTCAAGCAGAAACAGAAGTATAGCAAAAAAACACAGCTGCAGTGTGTCTAGCATGGGACCAAGCAGACACTCATAGTAGAAAAGCAATTCTCTCCCATTAGTTTTCAGCCATTTCATCTTCAGGACCTTGTATCTCAAATATTTCTCATGTCTTTTTGGAAGGAGGAAGCAGTTCTGAAACTAATAAAATATACAGAGAAACCTGGCTATTGCAATCCCACTCAGAGAGAAGCAGCTGACAGTCAATGTTCTGGACAGCAGAGTCTCACTGCTTCTGCTAAGCTGGGAAAGAGATGGAAACTGGAGGGGAACCCAGAGGAATCTGCAGGTGAGCACAGCCTCAGACCCTGATGCAGAGTGAAGATTGGATGCTCTCTCCCCTTTCACAAGGCATGGTTCTAGCCTGGTTAGTGGAACCACATGACCCTCCCAGAGTCACACAGGAGCTTAGTGCTTGACAATTCAAGTCCCTTCCAATTATGTTACATGCACTACTATTTATATCTCAACCCCAAACCACCTCTGTTACCTCTTTAGGTACAGCGGTGCCAAATCCCAGGACAGGAATGAAGTGGCTGTCATTTAGCTTCACTCTCTGGCCTTCGGGATCCATTGCCTGTTTCTAATCTAAATAAGTAGACTGATTTTTTCTTCTGCTTTACAGGTTATAAATAACAGGACATTAACACCCCAGTTGACTGTCCAATGTTAGCAGATACATTGGAGGAGGATAAGGATTAAACCAGTGCCCACAGAGTAAGAAGAGAATTGAATCAAGTACAATTGTTTTTTTTAATCAGAAAAAACTTTAGTTATGTAATGATAATATCTGCCAAACAATTATTGACCAAACATTACACAGAAACCTCCACATATCAGTCAATTCACTTTTCTAATTATGAAGCCCACTTTTGATCAAACATCAACTGAAACAACTCCTTCATAGTACAGAAAGACACACTAACCACACAATTAAGTGTTAATTATTAAGCATTTTTCAAAATGTAATCTCTTAATAAAGAATCAAAATGTGAAACAAACCAAATTTGCCTTTTTAAATTTTCCAGCAGCAATATTATTTTGCTTTACACACCTATGGTGGTGGAGGTATAATCAGTAAGTCATGTCTGACTTTTTTAAAACCCCATGGACTGTACCCAGCCCGGCTCCACAGTCCATGAAATTTCCTGGTTAGAATACCGGAGTGGGTTGTCATTTCCTACAACACAGTATCTTCCTGATCCAGATATCCAACCCAAGTCTCTTGTTTCACTTACATTGGCAGGCGAATTCTTACCACTGGGCCACCTGAGAAACCCTTACAGACATGACTAGGGTGAAATTCTGAAAAGGGTACCAAAACCAGACATTTTGGCAAAGTGTTTATTAGTGTTAATCATTAATAATTTGTGGGTACCATGTGCAGGTTCAAACTGACTCTTGAGTGTTTATACCTTGAACTAAGTTACATAACTTTTTAGAGTACTCTTATTATGTAATCATTATATATTTTACATAGTTTATTATTGTGCTAAACATTATTCATAAAAGAAAAACCTATAAACAACTGAAATTGCAACAAATTTGGGAAGAGTAAGAGAAATCATGATGCACTGGTACAAGTGGATGTTGTGACGGAAAATTCAATTGAACACATAGAGTGATGTCAGCAAAATAGTGAGCTAGGAGGAGTGAAGTCTCCCTTGGAAAGGGAAGTATGGAAAGAGAAAGCACCTGAAAAATGTCATAGCAGTTCTGGGAAAGAGTCAAACAAACATCTACAACAACAAAGTGAACACACAACTAGGGAAGATCCAGAAGACTGGAAGAATATTTCTGTGTGTTTTTCTTTTCACACTCATCTCTCCCCTGACTTGAACAGAGCCACCTTGATCCGTAAAATGCAGCGGCTTAGCACCCTGCTACTTCCCTCAAAGCAGACTCGTCGCAGAAATCCTTACCTGAAATATTCTCCCCTACTTGGTGCTTGCCTGGAAACTGGTGTCCATTTCACTTATTTTTGAGCTTGAACTGAAGAGCAGCTGGAGTGGCTCGTTACAGCTACAGGGGGACTAGATATATATGGGGCCTGGGTCAGGGAGTAAGGGTGGAGACACATACAAGACCATGTAAAACTCTGATAGAACTAGGGTATGGATTTGGGGAATAGTAAGGAATTCTTATGGGCAGAAAGTGAAAAAGAACTAAAGAGCCTCTTGATGAAAGTGAAAGAGGAAAGTGAAAATGTTGGCTTAAAGCTCAACATTCAGAAAACAAAGATCATGGCATCCGGTCCCATCACTTCATGGCAAATAGATGGGGAAACAGTGGAAACAGTGGCTGATTTTATTTTGGGGGGCTCCAAAATCACTGCAGATGGTGACTGCAGCCATGAAATTAAAAGACGCTTACTACCTGGACTCCTTGAAAAGAAAGTTATGGCCAACCCAGACAGCATATTAAAAAGCAGAGACTTTACTTTGTCAACAAAGGTCCGTCTAGTCAGGGCTATGGTTTTTCCAGTAGTCATGTATGGATGTGAGAGTTGGACTATAAAGAAAGCTGAGTGCCAAAGAATTGATATTTTTGAACTGTGGTGTTGGAGAAGAGTCTTGAGAGTCCCCTGGATGCAAAGAAATCCAACCAGTCCATCTTAAAAGAGATCAGTCCTGGGTGTTCATTGGAATGACTGATGTTGAAGCTGAAACTTTGGTGACCTGATGTGAAGAGGTGGCTCATTGGAAAAGACCATGATGCCAGGAAAGCCTGGGAGCAGGAGCAGAAGGCGATGACAGAGGATGAGATGGTTGGCAGAGGATGAGATGGTTGGATGGCACCACCAACTCAATGGACATGAGTTTGGGTAAACTCTAGGAGCTGGTGATGGACAGGATGGCCTGGAGTGCTGCATTTCATGGGGTCACAAAGAGTCAGACATGACTGAGCAACTGAACTGAACTGAACTGAAGGCATTCAAAAACAATGATAAATTCCCCAGAATCAGAAAGGCTCTCATGGGTCAGGTAAGTTGTTGACTCAGAAATGAACTGAGTTTCCCTTAGTTTCCTGTTGGGCTGATTCCATGACCAGACACATGCCATGCCAGCTAGTGAAGGACAATCAGGATGTGGTACAAATCTGCAAACAGTGGGTGTCCTGTGCTTGTCCAAGTACCCAGTCATGAACACACAGAGGGAGAGAGAGAAAAGGCATACAGTAAAGAAAGGTGAAACAACAAAGCTTAAAAAAAAAAAAAAAAAAGGTGAAAAAAGAGAAAAACATGAGCCATGAAACGGTTTTGTTACTGTTTAGTCGCTAAGTCAGACTATTGCAACCCCATGGACAGTAGCCACACAGGTTGCTCTGTCCATGGGATTCTGCAGCTAAGAATATTGGAGTGGGCTGCCATTTCCTTTTCCAGTGAATCTTCCTGGATCTGAGATCGAACCCATATCTCCTGCACTGTCAGGCAGATTCTTTACTACTGCCCTACCTGGGAAGCCTGATTCATGAAAGGAAGAAACAAAATTCACACCGACTCTTCCTGAACAATCACAGGAGCCACAGTGCACTGTGAATGTCACACACTGTTCTGAGGAGGAGCTCCAGGTGAGCAAGAGGACGCTGAGCTCAGCTCCCCCCGAGGCACATTAGGGGGTCCCATCTCCTGAAAACACACTACACAAGCAGGAAGACTCCTCCACACCAAGGCTGGATAGAACCATCCCCATGGAGCTGGGTGGGAAGGGAAGAGAAGCCGTCAGATCAGGACTGAGCCCACAGGAGTGCCCCAGACGAGGAGGAGGAACAGGGGTTCAGAAGTTCTCCCTGGAGAGACCCGTGCACGCCACATGCTGGGACGACCTGGGAGGTCGCAGCCCTGCAGCTGCTGTGAACCCACGGGGACCCACAGGAGGCCCGGGAACCTGACTCCTCTCCTGAGACATGCACCAGCTCCTGCTCCTGGAACAGGCTGAGGGGGTCACCGGACACTGCCCAGGACTCGGCCCATTTACTGAGCAGTCTGTGTGCCCACCCCAGCCCACAGATGCCCCCTCAGTGCCTCTGGATCCAGTTCACTCCCCCTGGGGTGAGGGCCGCCCATGCTGGGCAGAGTGGACAGTGAGGGTACAGAGACAGCTCAGACCAGCAGGACATCTGGAAGTGCCAGGGTGGCCATTGGCTATGAGAGGGGGTCAGGGAGCAGGGTTCTGGAAATCTCCTTCTTCATTTCCCTCACAGTAAGTCCTTTAAAAGCCTATATGACAAGGACCCCCTTCCCTACCGGCTCTCTGACCTGTCTTCATCTCCTGTCTCCCTACTTCACTAACTTCTACCCATATCAGTCCACTTTCTGGCTCTTAAATGTTCCATGAACACTCTTCCTTCCTGGAATAAGTGTTCTCTGTGCCAGAGAAATGCAGGGAGCCACTGTCTCTGTGTTTCAAGGCTGTGTTTTACAAATGAAAAGTTGTGTTAAATGAAGTGTAGTTGATGCCTCTATCTAACAGAAGTATAGAAATGGGAGAGATTGTGCAGAATTATCTCAACAAGCACTTACCCATTTCTAACAGTTAAACTCTCCTGATTTCATTCACAGTCTCATTCTCCATGAGACTAATGACTCAAGACATTTCTCATTTCACTTATTGACATTTGTTGATATGACAATGTCTTTCTAAAGAATGTCGATAAAGTTTTGCTGAATGACCAATGAATAAACTCAAAATATGTAAGGATTCATCAAAATGCTGAGCATGGGCAACAAATAAGAAATCACATAAATGACTAAAATGTGCTGCTTGCTAAACAGGAAGGAAAATATAATACTGGATTTTTTTAAAATCATATTTTTAGCTTACCAAGATACTTAGGCTATGTTTCAAAAGAAGTATACAATCTGTAGAATGAAGTTTATTTGTCTTTGTAAATAAAAAAATGCACATATGTGCCTAGGAAAATTACAAGGTAAATGCCCCAAAGGTAAGTATTAGCGAATGGGTAAACACAGCTGATCTTTATTTCCTATCCTGTCCCTTCTCTATCTAAATATTCTGTCATACATATGTATTATTTCAATGATCAGGCAACAAGAGTATTTTTACTTTTAAGTCTATGCTGTTTCATAAACTGCTTACTTTTAAAAGGAAAGGAATGGTTTCAGAAGTTCAGATACTTTATTTAAACTTCTCCATCAAGAAATCAAAAGCTTTAAAGACAAGCAAAAGCTGAGAGAATTCAGCACCACCAAACCAGCTCTCCAACAAATGCTAAAGGATCTTCTCTAGACAGGAAACACAGGAAGGGTGTATAAACTTGAATTCAAAACAACAAAGTAAATGGCAATGGGATCATACTTATCAATAATTACCTTAAATGTAAATGGGTTGAAAGCCCCAACCGAAAGACAAAGACTGGCTGAATGGATACAAAAACAAGACTTCTATATATATTGTCTACAAGAGACCAGCCTCAAAACAAGAGACACATACAGACTGAAAGTGAAGGGCTGGAAAAAGATATTCCATGCAAATAGAGACCAAAAGAGAACAATACTCACATCAGATAAAATAGACTTTAAAATAAAGGGTGTGAAAAAAATAAAATAAATAAAGGGTGTGAAAAGAGACAAAGAAGGACACTACATAATGCTCAAAGGATCAATCCAAGAAGAAGATAACAATTATAAATATATATGCACCCAACATACGAGCACTGCAATATGTAAGGCAAATGCTAACAAGCATGAAAGGGGAAATTAACAATAACACAATAATAGTTGGCTACTTCAATACCCCACTCACACCTATGGATAGATCAACTAAACAGAAAATTAACAAAGAAACACAAACTTTAAATGATACAATAGACCAGTTAGACCTAATTGATATCTATAGGACATTTCACCCCAAAACAATGAATTTCACCTTTTTCCCAAGTGCACATGGAACCTTCTCCAGGATAGATCACATCCTGGGCCATAAATCTAGCCTTGGTAAATTCAAAAAAATTGAAATCATTCCAAGCATCTTTTCAGACCACAATGCACTAAGGTTAGATCTCAATTACAGGAGAAAAACTATTAAAAATTCCAATATATGGAGGCTGAACAACATGCTGCTGAATAACCAACAAATTACAGAAGAAATTTAAAAAAATCAAAACGTGCATAGAAACAAGTGAAAATGAAAACACAACAACCCAAAACCTATGGGAAATTTTAAAAGCAGTGCTAAGGAGAAGGTTCATAGCAATACAGGCTTACCTCAAGAAACAAGAAAAAAGTAAAATAAATAACCTAACTCTACACCTAAGGCAACTAGAAAAGGAAGAAATGAAGAACCCCAAGGTTAGTAGAAGGAAAGAAATCTTAAAAATTATGGCAGAAATAAATGCAAAAGAAACAAAAGAGACCATAGCAAAAATCAATAAAACCAAAAGCTGGTTCTTTGAGAAGATAAATAAAATTGACAAACCATTAGCCAGACTCATTAAGAAACAAAGGGAGAAAAATCAAATCAACAAAATTAGAAATAAAAATGGAGAGATCACAACACAGAAATACAAAGGATCATAAGAGACTACTATCAGCAACTATATGCCAATAAAATGGACAACTTGGAGGAAATGGACAAATTTTTAGAAAAGTACAACTTTCCAAAACCAAACCAGGAAGAAATAGAAAATCTTAACAGACCCATCACAAGCACGGAAATTGAAACTATAATCAAAAATCTTCCAGCAAACAAAAGCCCAGTACCAGACAGCTTCACAGCTGAATTCTACCAAAAATTTAGAGAAGAGCAAACACCTATCCTACTCAAACCCTTCCAGAAAATTGCAGAGGAAGGTAAACTTCCAAACTCATTCTATGAGGCCACCATCACCCTAATACCAAAATCAGACAAAGAGGCCACAAAAAAAGAAAACTACAGGCCAATATCACTGATGAATATAGATGCAAAAATCTGTAACAAAATTCTAGCAAACAGAATCCAACAACATATTAAAAAGATCATACATCATGACCAAGTGGGCTTTATCCCAGGGATGGAAGGATTTTTCAATATCTGCAAATCAATCAATGTAATACACCACATTAACAAATTGAAAGATAAGAACAATATAATTATCTCAATAGATGCAGAGAAAGCCTTTGACAAAAGTCAACATCCATTGATGATAAAAAAAAAAAAAAAACCTCCAGAAAGCAGGAATACAAGGAACATACCTCAACCTAATAAAAGCTATATATGACAAACCCTCAGCAAACATTATCCTCAATGGTGAAAAATTGAAAGCATTTCCCCTAAAGTCAGGAACAAGACAAGGGTGCCCACTCTCACCACTACTATTCAACATGGCTTTGGAAGTTTTGGCCACAGCAATCAGAGCCGAAAAAGAAATGAAAGGAATCCAGATTGGAAAAGAAGAAGTAAAACTCTCACTGTTTGCAGATGACTTGATCCTCTACATAGAAATCCTAAAGACTCCACCAGAAAATAACTAGAGCTAATCAATGAATATAGTAAAGTTGCAGGATATGAAATTAACACACAGAAATCCCTTGCATTCCTATATACTAACAATGAGAAAACAGAAAGAGAAATTAAGGAAACAATTCCATTCACCTTTGCAATGAAAAGAATAAAATACTTAGGAATAAATCTACCTAAAGAAACAAAAGACCTATATATAGAAAACTATAAAACACTGATGAAAGAAATCAAAGATGACACAAATAAATGGAGAAATATACCATGTTCATGGATCAGAAGAATCAATATAGTGAAAATGAGTATACTACCCAAAGCAATCTATAGATTCAATGCAATCCCTATCAAGCTACCAATGGTATTTTTCAGAGAACTAGAACAAATAATTTCACAATTTGTATGGAAATACAAAAAACCTCAAATAGCCAAAGCAATCTTAAAAAAGAAGAATGGAACTGGAGGACTCAACCTGCCTGACTTCAGGCTATACTACAAAGCTACAGTCATCAAGACAGTATGGTACTGGCACAAAGACAGAAATATAGATCAATGGAACAAAATAGAAAGCCCAGAGATAAATCCATGCACCTATGGACACCTTATCTTTGACAAAGGAGGCAAGAATATACAATGGAAAAAAGACAATCTCTTTAACAAGTGGTGCTGGGAAAACTGGTCAACCACTTGTAAAAGAACGAAACTAGAACACTTTCTAACACCATACACAAAAATAAACTCAAAATGGATTAAAGATCTAACGTAAGACCAGAGTCTATAAAACTCATAGAAGAAACCATAGGCAAAACACTCTCAGACATAAACCACAGCAGGACCCTCTATGATCCACCTCCCAGAGTAATGGAAATAAAAGCAAAAATAAACAAATGGGACCTAATTAAACTTAAAAGCTTTTGAACAAAGAAGGAAACTATAAGCAAGATGAGAAGACAGCCTTCAGAATGGGAGAAAATAACAGAAAACGAAGCAATGGACAAAGAATTAATCTCAAAAATATACAAGCAACTCCTGCAGCTCAATTCCAGAAAAATAAAAGACCCAATCAAAAAGTGCATCAAAGAACTAAACAGACATTTCTCCAAGGAGAACAGATGGCTAACAAACACATGAAAAGATGCTCAACATCACTCATTATCAGAGAAATGCAAATCAAAACCACAACGAGGTACCATTTCATTCCAGTCAGAATGGCTGTTATCCAAAAGTCTACAAGCAATAAATGCTGGAGAGGATGTGGAGAAAAGGGAACTCTCTTACACTGTTGGTGGGAATGCAAACTAGTACAACCACTATGGAGAACAATGTGGAGATTCCTTTAAAAACTGGAAATAGAACTGCCATATGACCCAGCAATCCCACTGCTGGGCATACACACTGAGGAAACCAGAATTGAAAGAGACACCTGTACCCCAGTGTTCATCGCAGCACTGTTTATAATAGCCAGGACATGGTAGCAACCTAGATGTCCATCAGCAGATGAATGGATAAGAAAGCTGTGGTACATATACACAATGGAATATTACTTAGCCATTAAGGAGAATACATTTTAATTAGTTCTAATGAGGTAGATGAAATTGGAGCCTATTATACAGAGTGAAGTAAGCCAGAAAGAAAAACACCAATAGAGTATGCTGCTGCTGCTGCTAAGTCGCATCAGTGTCCGACTCTGTGTGACCCCATAGACCGCAGCCCACCAGGCTCCCGTCTCCAGGCAAGAACACTGGAGTGGGTTGCCATTTCCTACGCCAATGCATGAAAGTGAAAAGTGAAAGTGAAGTCGCTCAGTCGTGTCTGACTCTTGGCGACACCACCCCCCCCCCCCCCCGCCGTCCCCCCCGCCCCGCCACCAACCCCCCCCCCCTCCCACGCCGTCCCCCCCGCCCCCCGCGCCAGACTGCAGCCTACCAGGCTCCTCCGTCCATGGGATTTTCTAGGCAAGAGTACTGGAGTGGGGTGCCATCGCCTTCTCCAAATACGGTATACTAACGCATATATATAGAATTTAGAAAGATGGTAATGATAACCCTGTATGAGAGACAGATGTATAGAACAGTCTTTTGGACTCTGTGGGAGAGGGAGAGGGTGGGATGATTTGGGAGAATGGCATTGAAATATGTATAGTATCATATGTGAAATGGATCGCCAGTCCAGGTTCAATCCATGGGACAGGGTGCTCGAGGCTGGTGCACTGGGATGACCCAGAGGGATAGGATGGGGAGGGAGGTTCAGGATGGGGAACACACATGCACCCATGGCTGATTCATGTAAATGTATGGCAAAATATATATATATATATATACTACAATATTATAATTAGCCTCCAATTAAAATGAATACATTTATTTTAAAAATTAATAAAGTGAGATGAAAGTACCAAAAAAATATAAATAAATAAATAGATACCCAGTAATCCTTACATCCGGAGAAGGCAATTGCACCCCACTCCAGTACTCTTGCCTGGAAAATCCCAAGGACGGAGGAGCCTGGTAGGCTGTAGTCCATAGGGTCACGAAGAGTCGTACACGACTGCGCGACTTCACTTTCACTTTTCACTTTCATGCATTGGAGAAGGAAATGGCAACCCACTCCAGTGTTCTTGCCTGGAGAATCCCAAGGACCGGAGAGCCTGGTGGGCTGCCGTCTATGGAGTCACACAGAGTTGGACATGACTGAAGCGACTTAGCAGCAGCAATCCTTACATCCCAAATGATCCGTGGTCGATCACTGGCATCGGAGGACCCCAAGACCACCTCCAGGTTAAGTGATTTGCTAGAAGAACCCAAAGGTCTCAGCATAAAGTTTTAGTCATGAATATGATTTATACTACAAGATAGGTGACACAAAATCAACGAAGGTATAAGGTACACGGTATAGGAGTGTACTCTATCTCAACTATAGGAGATAGAGACAGGGAGCCTGGCCTGTTACAATCCATAGGATCACAAAGAGTTGGACATGACTTAGTGACTGAACAATAACAAAAAGCATCAAGAAGCAAGGTGAAAGCTTCTAAGACCACTGTCTACCAATGAAGCTATGTGGAATATACCAAATGTAAACTGTATCTATTCAAGGTGTACAAAGTGACGTTCTCATATAAGGATCCATTGTTGATGATCACAAAAATCAAGCTAGTTAGAGGATCCATCGCTTCACATACCTTACTTTAGGGGGTGTTTGTAAGAAGGATTAAGATCTAGTCTCTACAAAATCTCAGGGTATCACCCATTATTTTTAACTATGGTTGTGGTGCTATACCTCATGTCTCCAATGTATTCATCTTGTAACTGAAGGTCTGGACTCTTGACCAACATCTTTCCATTTTTCCCAGATTTGTCTCAGCTTCTGGTCATCATTTCTGTTTCTATAAATTCTACTATTTTAGATTCCACTTACAAAGAGATCATGTAGTATTTGTCTTTTTATTTCTGGTTTAATTCACTTAGCTGAAGTTCTCCCTGTTCACCTGTGTGGTTTCAAATGACAGGATTAACTTTGTTTTAAATGCTGAATAATACCCCATATCTTTTTCATGTGTCAGAATCTTTCCTATTTCAAGGAGGTAGATAATTGGTGTAACCACCCTCTGTTGGGTTCAGTCCTGGTCTTTCTTAAATGCTCAGGCATTCAGGGAATGTGCTGAGGAATGGACCAGTGAGCTTCAGTACTAGCCTTGACACATTACTCCCCTCACCATACTTTGCACTACAAAGTCCTGTCTTCTCTTTCCAAAATGCCTCTGAATATTTCCTTCTGTTTTCCAAATGAAAAAAGTGAGATGCAAAGTTTCAGGATCAGAACTTGTCACAACTACATTCTCTAAAGACAAGATGGACAGCAAACTTTCTAGCTTCAGGTCTAGAGACTTGTCTGCTAGTCCCTTTTCTGTCTAAGTACTGAAAACTACACTTTAATAAAAAGACATTACAACACCCAAGGATACATTACACAACCTGGCCTGTAAGATGGTAGCTTATCCCCTCAAATGACACTATATTTTCCACTAGAAGAAGTTTCCAAGGAGCAACCAAAGTACAAGGCAAAACAGAGCTAGAGTGTCTTCCCTGGCACCTACCAGGCACCCCACGGTAGAAAAGCAATTCTCTCCCATTAGTTCCTATTCACCTCATCTTTAAAACCTTCCACCTCAAATACTTCTCTGGGTCACATCTTTTTTGAAGGAGGTAAGAGTTCTGGAACTAATGAAATACACAGAGAAACCCGGCCATTGCAATTGCCCTCAAAGCAAAGCAGCTGACAGTCAGTGATCTTAACAGCCAAGTCTCACCTCTTCTGCCAAGCTGGGAAAGAGACAGAAACTGGGGGGAAACCCAGAGTAATCTGCAGGTGAGCACAGCCTCAAATCCTGATGCAAAGTGAAGATGGCATGCTCCCTCCCCTTTCACAGGACATAGTTCTATCCTGATTGTGGAACCATGTGACCCTCCCAGAGTCACACAGGAGCTCTGTGCTTGACAGCCCAAGTCCCTTCCATTCATGTTACATCCACTACTATTTGTATCTCAACCCCACACCAGTACTTATACCTCTGGAGGTACAGCGGTGCCAAATCCCAGGAGAGGAATGAAGTGGCTGTCATTAAGCTTCACACTCTGGCCTTTGGGATCCATTGCCTGTTTCGCCTCTGAATAAGCAGACACTGGTCTTTTCTTCCACCTCCACTGGTTATAAATAACAGGAAGTTAATGCCCCAGCTGACTGTCCAATATTAGCAGATACATTGCAGGAGGAGAAGAATTAAACCAGTGCCCATAGAGTAAGAAGAGAATTGAAGCCAGTTACATTGCTTTTTTTTTTTTTTTTTTCAGAATAACTTAAGTTATATAATGATGAAATGTCCTAAACAATTATTGACCAAATGTTACACAGAAACCTCCACATATCAGTCATTTCATTTTTCTAATTATGAAGCCCACTTTTGATCAAACATCAATTGAAACAACTATGTCATTGTACAGAAAGACACACTAATCACACAATTAAAAAGTGATGATTATTAACCATTTTCCTAAATGTAATCCTAAAATAAAGAATCCAAATGTGAAATGAAACTAAATTTGCCTTCTTAAATTTCCCAACAATAAAATTATTTTGCTTTATACACCTATGGTTGCTGCAGCCAGTGCAATAAGGTAGGGATCCAAAGTGGTCGACGCACAGTATGGGAAAAAGAAACTAGACAGAATGAAAGTTTTAAAGATGGGATAGGGGGGTTCAAGACCCCTTGGATCAAGAGCCCTGTTCCTCAGAGCCACATCACTTTTATTTAGTGTCTTGGCAAGCAGAAAGCATCTGTTACACTACAATGAAGTCAGCCTCCTGTGTCCCCTGTCACGTCTACCATTTTATTGATTACTTTAAACCATCTTCCTCGTACAAGGACTATCACCTAGCTAGAGGTCATAGACCCGCATATGCCTTGGGAAAACATCTTGGTGTGTGCACAACCCACGTTCTGAACTTGCATTCACCCCGCATCCCAAGGTCCACACTATGTTTTCCCTTAGCTTACCAGGGTATGACGACCCCAACTAATCAACCT
Organism: Bos indicus; assembly: GCF_029378745.1. NCBI lineage: Eukaryota > Metazoa > Chordata > Mammalia > Artiodactyla > Bovidae > Bos > Bos indicus. Next base: position 43,470,943 of record NC_091772.1, on the reverse strand, counting down.
AATGTACTTTTATTGGGGTTATGCTGTATTGCTATATTTTGTTTTTATTCTTTTCCCGTGGTGACTTTCTCATGGCTTAGCCAGAGCAACAGGGTGCTGACTATTAAACCCTGCATATCCCACTTTTTGTTTTTGTAGCAGAAAATATATTGATCTCGCAACTTCTTTCTTCATTAGTTTTCAGAGGGCTTTTTGCATGCATCTAAGAACTAAAGAGAAGATTATAGTGAAACAGCAAAACATTGCTAGTGTTCCAATGAGACCACCTCCGATACCTTTGATCCACTCAGAGGACTCAGTGAGTTAAGGCCCTCTTTATTCCTAGAAGTGTATCTGTACCTGGTGATAGTCTAAGAGAAGCATGCTGTATGCCAATGATTTTCGCTTGTAGCTTTTTAATATGTAGAGTGAGGTTGTCAGCCATATAGCCCCACAAGTGCCATCCAATATTTTCCCAGGAGTTTTCGGATTGGTTATATTCCTGGGGGTTACAGAGAAAGTAATAATGTTCTAGTCACACTTTAGATGTATTTGTAATTTAAGATTTTGTACTCCTAAGAGTAGCACTGCATTTTCTAAATCCACCAACCTGTTGTTAATCTCCTCATCTATGCAAGTTTGGGCTCTGCAAGTGAAACTGGCATTTTTATGCCATTCCTGCACAAAAGTAGTAGTTTGTACTATCTGATGGAGAGCTATTTCCACCACTGCCGCCATGGTGGTGATGGCAAAAATGCCCATTATGGTGGCAATAAGCCCAAAAAATGTTTGGATCTTCTCAGAATAATATTTAGGTCTGTGAGCAAAGTATGAGTGTCAGAGGAGAGTGTCCAAGGCCTATTTTGAGTTACTGGCAGCCAAACTCCTAAACATCTATGCAAAACCACATAGGAATGTTTAGAGTTAAATAATGAACTGTTCAAGTATACAGTTTGCAATCCTGGAAGGTCAGGTTCCTCGCTATCTGATTAATAGTTATCAGTTCAGTTCAGTTGCTCAGTCATGTCTGACTCCTTATGATCCCATGAATTGCAGCACACAAGGCCTCCCTGTCCATCACCAACTCCCAGAGTTCACCCAAATTCATGTCCATCGAGTCGGTGATGCCATCCAACCATCTCATCCTCTGTCATCCCCTTCTACTCCAGCCCCCAATCCCTCCCAGTATCAGGGTCTTTTCCAATGAGTCAACTCTTTGCATGAGGTGGCCAAAATATTGGAGTTTCAGCTTTAGCATCAGTCCTTCCAATGAACACCTAGGACTGACCTCCTTTAGAATGGACTGGTTGGATCCCCTTGCAAGTGGGTGAGAGTGGGCACCCTTGTCTTGTTCCTGACTTTAGGGGAAATGCTTTCAATTTTTCACCATTGAGGATAATGTTTGCTGAGGGTTTGTCATATATAGCTTTTGTTATGTTGAGGTATGTTCCTTGTATTCCTGCTTTCTGGAGGGTTTTTATCATAAATGGATGTTGAATTTTGTCAAAGGCTTTCTCTGCATCTATTGAGATAAAGATCTAAATGTAAGACCAGAAACTATTAAACTCCTAGAGGAAAACATAGGCAAAACACTCTCCGACATAAACCACAGCAGGATCCTCTATGACCCACCTCCCAGAATATTGGAAATAAAAGCAAAAATAAACAAATGGGACCTAATTAAAATTAAAAGCTTTTGAACAGCAAAGTAAACTATAAGCAAAGTGAAAAGACAGCCTTCAGAATGGGAGAAAATAATACCAAATGAAGCAACTGACAAAGAATTAATCTCAAAAATATACAAGCAACTCCTGCAGCTCAATTCCAGAAAACTAAAAGACCCAATCAAAAAGTGGACCAAAGAACTAAATAGACATTTCTCCAAAGAAGACATACAGATGGATAACAAACACATGAAAAGATGCTCAACATCACTCATTATTAGAGAAATGCAAATCAAAACTACAAGAAGATACCATTTCACACCAGTCAGAATGGCTACTATCCAAAAGTCTAAAGCAATAAGTGCTGGAGAGGGTGTGGAGAAAAGGGAACCCTCTTACACTGTTGGTGGGAATGCAAACTAGTACAGCCACTATGGAGAATAGTGTGGAGATTCCTTAAAAAACTGGAAATAGAACTGCCATATGACCCAGCAATCCCACTGCTGGGCATACACACTGAGGAAACCAGAATTGAAAGAGACACATGTACCCCAGTGTTCATCGCAGCACTGTTTATAATACCCAGGACATGGAAGCAACCTAGATGTCCATCAGCAGATGAATGGATAAGAAAGCTGTGGTACATATACACAATGAAATATTACTCAGCCATTAAGGAGAACATATTTGAATCAGTACTAATGAGGTGGATGAAACTGGAGCCTATTATACAGCGTGAAGTAAGCCAGAAAGAAAAATACCAATACAGTATACTAATGCATATATATGAAATTTAGAAAGAAGATAACGATAACCCTGAATGCAAGACAACAAAAGAGACACAAATGTATTGCACAGTCGTTTGGACTCTGTGGGAGAAGGCAAGGGTGGGGTGATATGGGAGAATGGCATTGAAACACGTAAAATATCATATGTGAAATGAATCACCAGTCCAGGTTTGATGCATGATACAGGGTGCTCGGGATTGGTGCACTGGGATGACCCAGAGGGATAGGATGGGGAGGGAGGTGGAAGCGGGGTTCGGGATGGGGAACACATGTACACTAACGGCAGATTCAAGTCAGTGTATGGCAAAAGCAATACAATATTGTAAAGTAAAATTAATTAATTAATTGATTTTAGAAAATTGAGAGTAAGTAAAGCTTTATTAATATTGTTTTCTGCCCTATGGCATCTCCCCCTTTTTGTTTTGTATCATATGTTTACATGATTTACTAGCCCCCTCCACTATGGCCTGTCCTTGTGGATTATAGGGAATGCCAGTGGAATGTTTTATAGATCAAATTTTAAGAAATTGTTGGAATACTCTACTGGTATAAGCAGGGCCATTATCAGTTTTTATAATTTTGGTAGTTTTATAATAGCAAAAAATAAGCACATAGATGTCTTTGTACATGTTTCATAGTCTCACCAGATTGAGTAGTGGTCTATATAAATTGAAAGAATTTATCAACAGTCACATGTGCATAAGAGAGTTTACCAAAGGAAAATATATAAGTTACATCCATTACAACTATGGATTTCACATGGAACTGTATACCATCATTATATCAGTGACTCAGTCACACCTTTGATAATACCTTTGACAAAACTTTTTGAAATAGGCAATGTAGAAAACAATATAGCTAGCAGTAATAGTAAAATCATAAGTAAAAACTTAAGAACTTTCATTAGATATAGCCCAGTGACATCTTTAAGTCATCTGACTTAGTTTGTTAAATGACTATAGCTTGTTGTTAACTTCCTGGTTGTAGATCCTGGAGCATCTGATCTTTATTTAAAGACTGGTTACTGAGATAAGCTTTAGAAACAAATTTAGAGTGTCCTTTCTAATGAATGACCCTTTTAATTTAACTTAATGAATGTCCTTTTAGCAATGTAATATAACCACAAGGAACTATCTAAGAATGAGTCTTATTAAGTACAGACCTTAATTAACAAAACTAGAATTTAATATGCAGTGAAATATATTAGATGTCATAGGCTTGACATCAGTTGAGTGGATATTTCTTTCAGAGCTCCCTAGTAATGGCACCCCACTCCAGTACTCCTGCCTGGAAAATCCAATGGATGGAGGAGCCTGGTAGGCTGCAGTCTATGGGGTCGCTAAGAGTCGGACACGACTGAGCGACTTCACTTTCACTTTTCACTTTCATGCATTGAAGAAGGAAATGACAACCCACTCCAGTGTTCTTGCCTGGAGAATCCCAGGGATGGGGGAGCCTGGTGGGCCACCATCTATGGGGTCTCACAGAGTCGGATACTACTGAAGCGACTTAGCAGCAGCAGCAGCAGCAGTATTACTCTGAGATTTTTGTATATGTCTGGAGACAGTCTTTTTTTACCGTGATGAAGCTGTTTAGAACTCAAAATGTCTCCAATTTTTGGAGGCTGAGGCAGAGAGAAAAGAAAAATGTTCTAATTTTACCCACAGGTGTAAATCACTAAATTGTTTTAAACCATCAGTTACTTGAGGAGAAGAGCTTTTTTATATCTGAAAACAAAGATTAGAAACCAGTAATACATCAGACAAAAAGTCATGAAAATTGTAGTCATATTTAGCAGGCTGTTTAATCTCATGTAACCAATCCCTTTGTTTTGTGGTCCTTGTCTGATGACAAAGGACGTCAGTGAAAGTGATAATCTCTAAGAAACTCATGAAGTTTTTGCTAGTGTCTGTAGACCCAGCAAAGTGGGTACCCTCATCACTGGAGATTACAGAAAATGCATTTTAACCATTTTTTCCATTGTGAGATATTAACCCTGCAGCCAGGAAAGGCTTTATCCTATCAAATAAAAGTGAGGATTTCCCATAGCCCTGATTGTGTGGTTTATAGCCATTGTTTATCCATTTTAAATTTCCTGATGGAGGGTTAATTTTGTAGAAGCAGAATGAGTTTTGTCTATGTGTGCCATGGTTTCCATAGATCATTGTGAAATAACACTCATTAATTTAGCAAAGTAACAACAGATTTTAAAAGCAAGTATGAATCATTTAAAGAAATTTACATAATCGGTTATCAAAAGCCGTATTCCAAGAAACATTTGTTTTTTTAATAGGAAGAGAAAACCAAATTCCAGATTGGTACCACCTTATATTCAGTGTCAAACAATAATTATTTACTCAGTCAAAGTAACAATAAGACTTCAAAGGCAATTTAATGTCTTAAGACAATTGTACCATGCACAAAATTCTTGTATCTCTTGTCATAAACCTTTTTTTACACTTTCTGTAGTCATCACTCCATTTATCTATTTAGAGAATAGCCACTTGTAAGTTTAGATTTACTTTATTTTCTTCCTTAAAAGACTGTAATTTTATTTTTCATATCTTTTATTATTATTAAAAACATAAATCTTATTTTCCTTAAGCAACCATGAACCGTCTTGTATATTAGCATTTTATAGATTGGTGAACATAAATACCATAAATATTTTTAATTTTTTAAAAATATTTGCTTTTTTTCTTTTTTAATAGAGAATATCTCAGGATGGCACCAAACATATTTATTAATAGTCCAAAATCTCTTTAGCTTCTCTGTAAGACAAAGTTAGTGTTCAGTAATTAATGTTTCAAAATCTTATTTTATTTGGATTTGGAAATGACCTAGCTATTTAATAAACTTTTTTCATTTAGTTTAGTACAACTCTAGAAATTTAAGTTACCCCAATCTTCAGAGATTATTTTAGATAGACATTTCTAAAATATAGCTATTTTTAATAGAGTTTATCTAAAAGTTTTCATCTCATTTATATATATAAAGAGTTATTTTCTTTGTTGACAAGTTTAGTTTACCTTAAACCTAGGCACAATAAAAATATTACATAATGTTTATGACTTAAGACATGTCTTAATTAGATATTTAATTAAGATGATTAGATAATTAGATACTTATTTAGATATTAGATACTTAATTAGATGTCTTAATTAAATATTAAATATTTAATATTTTTCAGTTCACGTGAACCTGAATTTAAATAGAGCTCATTTATAAATTACCCTCATGTTATGCAAAAACAAAGACACACACTGAGACACAGATAAATTTAAACAGACAGACAGAGATCCCATAGTTTTCCACTTGAAATTTAAAATGTCTCTTTGCTCTGCCCCACCCCTTTTTTTCCCGCCTTGGCTTGAGTTCTACCAATTTGCTCAGGGCTGGAGTCCCAGATAGAGTAGGCTGTATATCCCAACGACATGATAAGAGTTAATTAACTTCAGGTTTTTTCCCAGGCCTGTTGTTGTTTTTCAGGCAGAACTGGAGCTCCAAAAAAGTATCTTAACAAGCCAAGTTTTTCTTAATTGTACATGGAAGAAGAACCAGTTTTGCAACTTCAAAAAAGATTTTATTTTAGCCAGTTTTCTAAAGAATATCATGGCCATTCGGTGTCAAAAATGTCATCTCTCTTTTTTGTAGTCATAGTTTCATAGCTAAAAATTAAACCAGGGAATGTTCAAATTGGCTTGATGACAGGGGTAGCCTGACAGATAAGATGTTGTCCCAGCAAGGATTGTCTCTCTGGGGAGGTGAGGTCTTCTTTTAAAGTAAAGAAAGCCTGTCCTTTAGCCTCTATTTTCTCCCAGGCTCTTATGCAGTATCACCTCACCTGTTCTATAGCTTGGTTGTCCATAAGCACTTGATCTTGAGTTCTCCCCAATTTCAAAGAGATGGGGCTCTGCCTGGCTTGGTCATGAGACACCATAATCAAATGGGAACCCTCAGCTAGTCCCTGCACTATGCCCAAGGTAAAAGGAGAATTTACTCCATGATTCTGAACAGCTTGCTTAAGTTCCTTTAGTATTTTGAAGGGAATCTGTTTGTGTACAGCCTCACACACCCCATTAGGATTATTAGGATCTGTCCCAGGAGCTATCCGTTTGTGTATTGTCACTGGGAATGCCATAATCACAGCCTCCAAGTCACCCTCCTTTCGAGTCCAACAAACACCTTTCTGGAGGGGTAACAGAACTGCTGTGTTGTGAGGAAGGAAAAGCTTGAGCCACTCCAGCGGTCAAGGCAGGAAGGGGCAGAGGAAACCGGTCTTCCCCAAACAAAGGCTCAGAAAGAACTGCAGCTTTAAGAGCCTCCTGCGTTTTTTGTTCTACTCCCTTGGGCTCTGCATTTTCAGGTCCTCCCTCTGATGGGATTTCACTTTCATCTTCACTCCCTTCTGAGCTTTCCGGGATCTGAAGAGGTTCCAAAACGGATTTTATCAGTGCCCAAGTTGACCAGATATATACAGGCAAGAGCACTCCCTTGCAAAGAGGTTTCTGTAATTCGCTACCTACCTTCTCCCACGTTCTTAAATCTAAAGTAAGGAGAGAAGGGAACTATGAGCAGCGTTTCTCAATGGTGTGTGAAAGCGCCAATAGCCGGCCCTCACTTGTTTCTGTTCCCCTGCTTACCTGTGATGGATTCATTTTGATATTTGGCAAAACTAATACAATTATGTAAAGTTTAAAAATAAAATAAAATTAGAAAAAAAAAAAAGCTGCCTTTTGTTCCCAGCTTTCTGAATTCCTATGCCCGGTTTCAACCCTGAGAGAGTATCACTTACCGCAAAGGGGGGTTTTCAGAGGCCTCGCCCCACTCTTCTGCAGGACAAAGCACCGCCCATATTTCAACTTCAGTTTCTCTCGAAGAGATCTTTCACATTCCAGCACCAAATTGGGCACCACTTGCTGCAGCAGCAGATAGGGATCCAAAGTGGTCAACAATGCACAGTTTGGGAAAAAGAAACTAGAGACAGAATGAAAGTTTTAAAGATGGTACTTCGGTACTCAAGACCTCTTGGATCAAGAGCTCTGTTCCTCGGAGACACATCATTTTTATTTAGTGTCTTGGCAAGCAGAAGGTATCTGTTGTGCTACAATGAAGTCCGCCTCCTGTGTCCCCGGTCACATCTCTCATTTTATTGATTACTTTAACTTATCTTTGTTATTTCCTTGTACAAGGGCTATCACATAGCTGGAGGTCATAGACCCACATATGTCTTGGGAAAATATCTGGTGTGTGCACAACCCGTGTTTTGAACTTGCGCTCACCCGGTGTTTCAAGGTCCACAATATGTTTTTTCTTAGCTTAGCAGGATATGATGACCCCAACTAACCAACCTGATGTACTTTCATTTGGGTTATGCTGTATTGCTGTATTTTGCTTTTATTCTTTTCCCATGGTGATTTTCTCATGGCTTAACCAGAGCATCAGTTAACCCCTGCATGTGGTGGAGGTTTAGTCAATAAATCGTGTCTGACTATTTTACAACCCCATGGACTGTAGCCACCAGGCTCCATAGTTCATGGATTTCCAGGATTTCCAGACTAGAATACTGGAGTTGGTTGCCATTTACTGTACCATGGGAACTTCCTGGCCCAGGGATTGAACCTGAGTCTCTTGTGTCACTTGCATTAGGGGACAAATTCTTACCACTGGGCCACTTAGGAAGCCCTTACAGAAGTGACAAGGGAGAAATCCTACAAAATTTACAAAACCAGATATTTTGGCAACGTGTATATTGAAAGCTAATTATTAATAGCTTCACGACACCATGTGCAGGATGCAAAGAGACTCTGATTGTTTATACCTTGTACTTAGTTATAGAACATTTAGAGTACTCTCATAATGTAGCTGAAACATATTATACATACTTTATTATCTTGCTCAACATTATTCATAAGAGGAAAACCTATAAACAACTGAAATTGCAACAAATTTCGGAAGAGTAAGGGAAATCATGATGCACTGGCACAAGTGGATGTTGTGAAGGAAAATACAGTTGAACACATAGAGTGATGTCAGCAAAATAGTGAGCTAGGAGGAGTGAAGTCTCCCTTGGAAAGGGAAGCATGGCAAGAGAAAGCAGCTGAAAAACATCACAGGAGTTCTGGAAAACAGTCAAACAAACATCTTCAGCAACAAAGTGAATCCGTAACTAGGGAAGATCCAGAAGACTGGAAGGACATTTCTGTGTGTTTTTGTTCATACTCACCTCTCCTGTGACTTGAACAGAGCCGTCTTGATCTGTAAAGGGTGGTGGCTCAGCACCCTGGTGCCTCCCTCAAAGCAGACTCATTGCAGAAATCCTCATGTGCAATATTCTCCCCTACTTAGGGGCTGCCTGGAGACTGATATCCATTTCACTTAACTGAGCTTAAACTGAAGAGCAGCTGGAGTGGTTCCTTACAGTTGCAGGCAGACTATATATATATGGGGCCAAGGACAAGGGAGTAAGGGTGGAGACACAGACTGGACCATGTAAAACCCTGATGGAACTGGGGTGTAGATTTCGGGGGTTGTAGGGCTTCAAGGAAGGAAAGGCATCAACACAGAGTGTGTTTTCAGGCCTCTATCTATCAGGAACTATCCAGCTTCTAAGATGTGAGACCTCCAAGTTTGCCAAAAGTCCTAACTTCCAGAGACAGGGCAGTGTGTCTTCTTGCACTTTCCGAGCCTTATAAACACATTCCTAGGTCATACTGGGACTGCCCATGAGGAAGCAGGTTGTGGGAGTGTGTCTGAGAGTGCTGGGTGCCGTACTGTGGTTGCCTAGACAAGGTGATATTAGCTCAAAAAGTTAAGAATCTTCCTGTGATGCAGGAAACCAGGGTTCAACCCCCCCAGGTTGGGAAGTTCCTCTGGAGAAGGAAATAGCAATCCACTTCAGTATTCTGGGGGAAGAATTCCACGGACAGAGAAACCTGTCAGGTTACAGTCCATGGGGTCGCAAAGAGTTGGACACGTCTGCACGACTAACACACACACACATGCAAACACAGGGCACTCAAAAACAGTCATAAATTCCTCAAAACTCAGGGGCCAGGTAAGTTGTGACTCAGAAATCAACTGAGTTGCCCTTAGTTTCCTGTTGGGCTGACCCCAGGACCAGGCACATGCCACGTCAGCTAGTGAAGGACAATCAGGATGTGGTACAAATCTGCAAACAGTAGGTATGCTGTGGTTGTTCAAGAACCCAGTCATGAACACACAGAGGAAGAGAGAGAAAAGGCATACAATAAAGAAACAAGGAGGGGGAAAGCTAAAAAAGAGACAGAGAGGAAAAAAGAAAGAGAAAAACATGAGCCATGAAACGGTTTCTGTTACTGTTTAGTCGGTAAGTCAAGACCCTTCTTTTGTAAACCCATAGATGGTAGCCTTGAATGGTCTAGTGGTTTTCCCTACTTTCTTCAATTTAAGTCTGAATTTGGCAATAAGGAGTTCATGATCTGAGCCACAGTCAGCTCCTGGTCTTGTTTTTGTTGACTGTATAGAGCTTCTCCATCTTTGGCTGCAAAGAATATAATCAATCTGATTTCGGTGTTGACCATCTGGTGATGTCCATGTGTAGAGTCTTCTCTTGTGTTGTTGGAAGAGGGTGTTTGCTATGACCAGTGCATTTTCTTGGCAAAACTCTATCAGTCTTTGCCCTGCTTCATTCCGTATTCCAAGGCCAAATTTGCCTGTTACTCCAGGTGTTTCCTGACTTCCTACTTTTGCATTCCAGTCCCCTATAATGAAAAGGACATCTTTTTGGGGTGTTAGTTCTAAAAGGTCTTGTAGGTCTTCATAGAACCGTTCAACTTCAGCTTCTTCGGCGTTACTGGTTGGGCATAGATTTGGATTACTGTGATATTGAATGGTTTGCCTTGGAAACGAACAGAGATCATTCTGTCATTTTTGAGATTGCATTCAAGTACTGCATTTCAGACTCTTTTGTTGACCATGATGGCTACTCCATTTCTTCTAAGGGATCCCTGCCTGCAGTAGTAGATATAATGGTCATCTGAGTTAAATTCATCCATTCCAGTCCATTTTAGTTCGCTGATTCCTACAATGTCAACGTTCACTCTTGCCATTTCCTGTTTGACCACTTATAATTTGCCTTGATTCATGGACCTAACATTCCAAGTTCCTATGCAATATTGCTCTTTACAGCATCAGACCTTGCTTCTATCACCAGTTACATCCACAACTGTGTATTGTTTTTGCTTTGGCTCCATCCATTCATTCTTTTTGGAAAACATCTATTTCTGATTTATTGACTATGCCAAAGCCTTTGACTGTGTGGATCACAATAAACTGTGGAATATTCTGAAAGAGATGGGAATACCAGACCACCTGACCTGCCTCTTGAGAAACCTATATGCACGTCAGGAAGCAACAGTTAGAACTGGACATGGAACAGCAGACTGGTTCCAAATAGGAAAAGGAGTACATCAAGGCTGTATATTGTCACCCTGCTTATTTAACTTTTATGCAGAGTACATCATGAGAAACGCTGGGCTGGAGGAAGCACAAGCTGGAATCAAGATTGCCAGGAGAAATATCAATAACCTCAGATATGCAGATGACACCACCCTTATGGCAGAAAGTGAAGAGGAACTAAAAAGCCTCTTGATGAAAGTGAAAGAGGAGAGTGAAAAAGTTGGCTTACAGCTCAACATTCGGAAAACGAAGATCGTGGCATCTGGTCCCATCACTTCATGGGAAATAAATGGGGAAACAGTGGAAACAGTGTCAGACTTTATTTTTTGGGGCTCCAAAATCACTGCAGATGGTGATTGCAGCCATGAAATTAAAAGATGCTTACTCCTTGGAAGAAAAGTATGACCAACCTAGATAGCATATTCAAAAGCAGAGACATTACTTTGCCAACAAAGGTCCATCTAGTCAAGGCTATGGTTTTTCCAGTGGTCATGTATGGATGTGAGAGTTGGACTGTGAAGAAAGCTGAGCACTGAAGAATTGGTGGTTTTGAACTGTGGTGTTGAAGAAGACTCTTGAGAGTCCCCTGGACTGCAAGGAGATCCAACCAATCCATTCTGAAGGAGATCAGCCCTGGGATTTCTTTGAAGGGAATGATGCTGAAGCTGAAACTCCAGTACTTTGGCCACCTCATGCAAAGAGTTGACTCATTGGAAAAGACTGTGATGCTGGGAGGGATTGGGGGCATGAGGAGAAGGGGACGACAGAGGATGAGATGGCTGGATGGCATCACTGACTCGATGTACGTGAGTCTGAATGAATTCTGGGAGTTGGTGATGGACAGGGATGCCTGGCGTGCTGTGATTCATGGGGTCGCAAAGAGTAGGACACGACTGAGCAACTGAACTGAACTGAACTGGATGGTAGCCCCACAGGTTTCTCTGTCCATGGGATTCTGCAGGCAAGAATACTGGAGTGGGCTGCCATTTCCTTTGCCAGAGGATCTTCCTGGATCAGGGATCCAACCTGCATCTACTGCATTGGCAGGCAGATTCTTTACCCCTGCCCTACCTAGGAAGTCTGATTCACGAAAGGAAGAAAAGAAATTGGCACCGACTCTTCCAGAACTGTCACGGGAGCCACACTTAGTGCATAGTGAGTGTCACACATTGTCCTGGGGAGGAGCTTCAGGTAGATAAGCTGACGCTGAGATCACCCCCACCCCCCACCAGGAGCACATCAGGGTCACATCTCCTGAAAACACACGACACCAGCAGGAAGCCTTGTCCACACCAAGGCTGGATAGAACCATCCCCACGGAGCTGGCTGGGAAGGGAAGAGAAGCCGTCAGATCAAGACTGAGTCCCCGGGAGGGCCCAGACGAGGAGTGGGGACAGGGGCTCAGAGGTCCTCCCTGGAGAGACCCGTGCACACCATGCACTGGGCACCGCAGCCCTGGGACGATGCCAGGAGGTCATAGCCCCGCAGCTGCTGTGAACCCAGGGGGACCCACAGGAGGCCTGGGAACCTGACTTTTCTCCTGAGACATGCACCCACTCCTGCTCCTAGAACAGGCTGAGGGGGCCACCAGACACTGCCCAGGACTTGGCTGATTTACTGGGCAGCCCGTGTGCCCCCAGCCCAGACATGCCCCCTCAGTGCCTCTGGATCCAGTTCACTCTCCCTGGGGCGAGGGCCACCTGTACTGGGCAGAGTGGGTAGTGGGGGATACAGAGCCGGCTCAGATCAGCAGGATGTCTGGACAGGCCAGGGTGGCCACTGGCTATCAGAGAGGGGCCCAAGAAGCAGTGTTCTGGAAATATCCTTCTCCATTTCCCTCACAGTAAAGTCCTTTAAAAGCTTATGTGACAAGGACCCCCTGCCCCACTGGCTCTCTGACTTGTCTTCAGCTCCTCCGTCCCCACCTCACTAAATCCACCCAAATCAGTCAACTTGCTGGCCCTTAAATGTTCCATGAATACTCTTCCTTCCTGGAATAACTGTTTACTATTCCAGAGAAATGCAGGGAGCCACTGTCTCTGTGTTGCAAGGCTGTTTGTAAAAATGAAAAGGTGGGTGAGGTGAAGGAGATTTGGTGTCTCTGCCTAAAAGATGTACAGAAGAAATAGGAGAAATTGTGCAGAATTATCTCAACAGACACTTACACATTTCTAAAAGTTAAATTCTCCTCATATCCTTCACAGTTTCATTCTCCACAAGACTAATGACTCAAGACATTTCTCATTTCACTTATTGACATTTATTGATATAACAATTTCTTACTAAAGAATGCTCAATAAAGTTTGGCTAAATGACCAATGAATAAACTCAAAATATGTAAAGATTCATCAAAATGCTGAGCATGGGCAGACAAATAAGAAATTACATAAATGACTAGAATGTGCTGCTTACTATACAGGAAGCAAAATATAATACTGGATTTTTTAACTCATATTTTTAGCTTACCAAGATACTTAGGCTATGTTTCAAGAGAAGTATACAACCTGTAGATTGAAGTTTATTTATCTTCATAAATAAACAAACACACATATTTGCCTAGGAAAATCACAAGGTAAACACATCAAAGGTAACTGTTATCCAATGGGTAAATACAGCTGATCATCACTGCCCGTCCTGTCCCTTCTCTATCTAAATATTCTGTCATATATATGTATTATTTGAATCATCAGGAAGAAAGCGTATTCTTTTAAGTCTATGCTGTTTCATAAACAGTTTATTTTTAAAAGAAAAAGCATGGTTTCAGAAGTTCAGACACTTTATTTAAACTTCTTCTTCAGGCATAAAAATTTCCTTCACCACCCTAGAAGTAACAAGTTATGGTAGAACCACAGTGAGAGCTGAGAGTCAATATTCTTCATGGTATGGATACTCAGGGTGGCTGAGACCACTGGAAGACAAAGAGGTTGATTCATTTATGAGATCTGGCATCATTATAACATAGTTTTAATTAATGTAATCATTTTCCCCTGACGTAAATAGAATTAACAATTAAACATGTTCACTGGTCCCTGAAAGAATAGTGGGCTGCAGGCACTGTGCCCTTTGTGTTTCCTGGCTCCATGGGCTCTGAGAGAAGGTACACCAGGCACAGGGATTAGGGGCACAAAGTAGTGAATTTATTCACCACAATGTCAACTGTGGGAATTTTACTGATGGACTGTCCCGGTCCCCAGTCACATTTCTGTTGATCAGGATGAAGCCCTGGAGGAAATCTCTGGTTTGAGGTCTGCAGGAAGTAACTGGCTGACTCCTACACTAGAAATCAGGACTGTCTTCCAAGAATTAAGCTTTTTAAAAAGCTTAGTTCCCCTGCTTACCTGCCTGCAGCAAAAAAAAAAAAAAAAAAACTGTGTGTGTGAAACAGTCACTTACATTAGAAATTCATAGTATCTTAGATTTCTGTTGAGGCCATCAATTGCTTTCATGTCGTCCGGACTCAGTTCAAAGTCAAACACCTGGAAGGAAGGAACAATCACATTAACCTCTCCCGGAAGGAGCTGGCCTCCCCCTGGGGACTGGAGGACTTTCCAGCTGGATGGAGACAAGAAGAGGGGACAGGGAAGACGTGTCTGTCCTCAGCTTCCAGGAGAATAACCTGGGTCCCTCTGCTGAGTTCTCACCTTTCCTTCCCACACCTTCTCCTTCTCTGTCCACCTCACAAACATTACAGCACATCAGTCCCTTATCTTTCTGAGTGAATCACTTGTGACAGAAAACAAACTAAAACCTGCTTTTCCAAACACTCTGCTTTAGACACTCCTGATTCGATACTGAACCTGAGCTAACATTAGGCTGATTGCCTCTCCCTAACACGTCCGAAGGGTGACAGCGTTCAGCTGAAGCAGTGTGGGAAGGAAATGCTCCCTTGAAATCCTGTTCAGAAATCTGTTATGAAACTTGCTCATTATCTATGAGTATATCTAACGAAACCTATACATCAATGCCTTAGTGGAGAAGATCCCTGTGTTGGGGAAATGTCCTGGAGAAGGAAATGGCAACCCACTCCAGCTTTCTTGCCTGGAGAATCACATGGACAGAGGAGCCTGGCAGGCTACAGTCCATGGGGTCGCAAAGAGTCGTATACAACTAAAGCAACTAATGCTTTAGTGTAAACAGCTATGAATGAATGGTGTTTAAAACATTAAAGAACAACAAACTATTAAAAATTCACATCAAAGTCATGAGAAAAAAGCTCAACTTTCTAAAGAAATACATTTTACAGAGTGATCCAGTGATTCAGTGCAACATGAACATGACTTAATTACATATTCCTTTGTGGAAATCCAAAAAGTGATACTAAATTTTAAATAAAAGAACAGCCAGTCAAGAGCAGTCAAGACATCCTTAAAGACAAATGTATAATTCTGAGAAAAAACACTTATTTTCCATTTTTAAAACACAGAACAGAAAACTGAATAGTTAAATAGGAGAGAAGGGCCACAAACGTACTTATGGACACTTATTATATGACAGAGTTGATAATGAAAATCTATTAAATACATTTAAGTAAATAAACATATAGGCAACCATTTTTATATCATATTAGAAAATCAGTTTCAGGTGTATTTTTGAATCAAATTTGAATGGAAACAGAAAAACAATTTTTCAAGGGCCTATGCACCTGACCCTAGACATGGCCTGACCTATAACTTGCAATGGAGACTGAAATGTGCAAGAAGTGGTGACTTAGTTCTGAGCTGAGATAATGACATGGATTTTTTTCCCACTCCCTGGCTTGAAATCACAGCACTGTCCTGAGATGAAAATCAGGTTAGCTGACCACAGCCTAGCCAAATATATATGAAAAACTACATGGAGAAATGTGCAGGCTCCTCTGAGAAGAGTCATATCCACCTGCTACAGCAGAACTGCCAAGCTGCTCTGCACTGAACTGCAAATGCATGAGGGAGCCCAGCCAAGAGGACAACAGTTGAGCTGAGTGCAGGCAGAATCTCAAACCACAGAATCAAGAGATGCATAACTGATCTCTGCATTAAATCTTAAAACTGAGGAGAGTTTTCTGTACACCTATGCCTAAGGGAAGAGCAATGGTCTCTTACACAGAAAAAAATGAGAGACATCATGCAAAAGTGGACAAAGTCTTGAAGAGGAACTTCATAAAAACAGAAACTCAAGAAGGTTAAATATATGAAGATGAAACCTTATTGGTATTCAGGAAAATGCAAAATAAAACCACGATGGTTTGGAGATGAAAGATTGCTGCCATAATTTTCATGCTTCAAAATTCACATGTGGATCGTGTTAGAAATGGAGCCATTCAGGAGTGATTAGGTCATGATGGTGGAGCCTTTGTGAATGAGATTTCAACAATATCACAGTCATATAAGAAACTTGAGAGAACTCTGTTGCCCCTCAACCATGTTAAGATACAAGGAGAACTTTATGACATAGAGGAGGGGCCATTACATGAACATACAGGCACCCTGACCTCAGACCTCCAGCTTCAGAAATGTGAGAAACAAATTTTCATTGTTTCTGAGACATCAAATCTGTGGCATTTTGTTAAAACAGTCCAAATGGCTTAAAATAATCACATAATGCAATTTCATCCATTGAGAATGAAGGTAAGAAGACATCATTTGTACAAGGTGATAGGATAAACTGAAGACCTAGCACTGTAACTAAAATCTCCATTTTCTGTCCAAATTTAATTTCTTGGGCTCCAAAATCACTATAGATCGTGACTGCAGCCATGAAATTAAAAGACCTTTGCTCCTTCTAAGAAAAGCTATGACAAAACTAGACAGTATATTAAAAAGCAGAGACATTACTTTACCGACAAAAGTCCACAGTCAAAGCTATGCTTTTTCCAGTAGCCATGTATGGATGTGAGAGGTAGACCATAAAGAAAGCTGAGCACCAAAGAACTGATGCTTTTGAACTGTGATGTTGGAGAAGACTTTTGAGAGTCCCTTGGACTGCAAAGAGATCAAACCAGTCAATTGTAAAGGAAACCAGTCCTGAATATTCATTGGGAGGACTGATGCTGAAGGTGAAGCTCCAATACTTTGGCCACCTGATATAAAGAACTGACTCATTGGAAAAGACCCTGATGCTGCAAAAGATGGAAGGCAGGAGGAATAGGGGAAGATAGAGGATGAGATGATTGGGTGGCACCAACAGCTTGATGGACATGACTTTGAGCAATCTACGGGAGTTGGTGATGGACAGAGAAGCCTGGCGTGCTGCAGTCCATGGGGTTGAAAAGAGTCAGACATGACTGAGCAACTGAACAGAATAGAACCCTCTGCAGCCAAGCCACCTCCTACCACAGTAGGAGGAGAAAACCATCAGGAATACATACAAGGCATTCATGCAAAGGGAAGAACAGGTAATTCATCTTGTCTCAAGGAAAGTCTTGAGAGACAAAGAATGACCCTCATGAAGGATATTCCTTAGGACCCCTCTGCCAACAGCTCCACTCATCACCTGTATGTTCTCTTTGATCCGCTTCTTGTTGTAACTCTTGGCCAGAACCACAACCCCACGTTGTACCTGGTAGTGAAGGGCAACCAGAGCTGGGGTTTGCTTGTGCTTTTTGGCAATGGCACAGAGAACTGGGTCCTCCAAGAGAACGGGGTGGTTCGGATTCACCCTGGAAGAAAATTCAGAAATGCTGAGGACCTGAGACTAAGTACTCAGTTCATGAGTAGTTTTCCCAAACAGATAAAGTAGGTACACTCTACACCAGTGCTTCTCAAAGTGTGGTCCATGGACCAGCATCATCAGTATCACCTGGGATTTTGTTAGAAATACAAATTTCATGGCTTAACTGAAGAGAAACTGAATCAGCATCTCAACTGTGTCACCTCCCATTCTGTGTTTACAAAGCTCTGCAGGTGGTTCAGATGCATTATTGACCTCAGACCAGGATTGCTAAAGTTGCGGGGTTTTTCTTTAATTCTCAGAGGTTGTTTTTCTTCTATAATCAAGGGCATGAATCGAGAAACAGAAGGGAAAGACCACGGATTGTTTTTATTTTCACTTTCCTATTGATAAAAAGTAAGTAGCTTCAAAATCAGAGACATGTATTCCCATATTTACAAAAATGGTTCAAGTTTAGTTTTTTCTATCATAATAGACCTGAGAATTGTATATGATTATCCCAATTTTAGGCATAAGGTAAATGAGATTTGGAATTTCTATTTTTAGAAACGTGTTATTAGTTAACAACTACATAAATCATGGCATAAGCTTGTGTCTCTGGTCCAACTAGGGGATTATATATAGATTTTTAATGCATATATCTGTTAATGATGAGTCTACAAGCTAATACAATGTATGAAAAATGTCTGGGTAATGGGAAGTTAAAAGAGAAGAAAATATTCCATCTGTCCCCTCTCTCCCCTCTGCTTATGAGTTATCTGAGTAGTGTATTTTAAAATATCTCATCAAAAATTGAATTTTAGGGAAACTCCCACTTGTCTTCAACAGGATTCAATACCGTTCTTTTATTCGTTGGGATCCCAGAGCACCATAGGCAACAAGAACAATATCATGTGACTTGCAGAAATCCAACAGCTTGCTCTGGTTGAGATAAGGGTGACATTCCACCTGTAGAATGTCAACAGAGAAGAGTGTCAGATTATTTGAAAAGGGAATATTAATATGACAGATAAAGATTAAAATTTTTAAGTGCCTAAAGGAGAGATAAACTGTGGAAAATTCTGAAAGCAATGGGAATACCAGACCACCTGACCTGCCTCTTGAGAAACCTATGTGCACATCAGGAAGCAACAGTTAGAATTGGACATGGAACAACACACTGGTTCCAAATAGGAAAATTAGGAAAAGGAGTACATCAAGGCTGTATATTGTCACCCTGCTTATTTAACTTATATGCAGAGTACATCATGAGAAACGCTGGGCTGGAGGAAGCACAAGCTGGAATCAAGATTGCCGGGAGAAATATCAATAACCTCAGATATGCAGATGATACCACCCTTATGGCAGAAAGTGAAGAGGAACTAAAGAGCCTCTTGATGAAAGTGAAAGTGGAGAGTGAAAAAGTTGGCTTAAAGCTCAACATTTAGAAAATTAAGATCATGGCATCTGGTCCCATCACTTCATGGCAAATAGATGGGGAAACAGTGGAAACAGTGTCAGACTTTATTTTTGGGGGCTCCAAAATCACTGCAGATGGTGATTGCAGCCATGAAATTAAAAGACACTTATTCCTTAGAAGGAAAGTTATGACCAACCTAGACAGCATATTTAAAAAGAGACATTATTTTGTCAACAAACATCTGTCTATTCAAGGCTATGATTATTCCAGTGGTTACATATGGATGTGAGAGTTGGGCTATAAAGAAAGCTGAGTGTCAAAGAATTGATGCTTTTGAACTGTGTTGTTGGAGAAGACTCTTGAGAGTCCCCTGGACTGCAAGGAGATCCAACCAGTCCATTCTAAAGGAGATCAGTCCTGGATGTTCTTTGGTAGGACTGATGCTGAAGGTGAAGCTCCAACACTTTGGCCACCTGATGCAAAGAGCTGACTCATTTGAAAAGACCCTGATGCTGGGAAAGATTGAGGGCAGGAGGAGAAGGGGACAACAGAGGATGAGATGGTTGGATGGTATCACCGACTCAATGGACATGGGTTTGGGTAGACTCCAGGAGTGAGTGATGGACAGGGAGGCCTGGCATGCTGCGGTTCATGGGATCGCAAAGAGCTGGACATGACTGAGCCACTTAACTGAACTGAAAAGAAAGATCGCAACATTAAATGTAAACTGGAAATATCAACATCTAGAGAGAAATAGAGAAAAGTGTGCTTATACAGTTAATTTTTTCACAGACCATGGATGGAAGAACCAGTCCAAGACTGAGTAATCAAAAGGTGTACTCTACATTTGGTAGATATTCCCGAGTAAATGTTTTATCTTCTGTTAGCATCATCACAAACCTTTAACTTCACCCTCTAAACTGGATGACTTTCATCATCTCCAGCACATGTTTCTGTTCTGTGCTCCCTGTTGAGACTCATAAATGCTGAGACAACAAGACTAAGGATTCAGCCATCAGAACCCAACACAAACCCTTACCACCCATATCAGCTGATTTGTTACTTTATTAATTTACTTCTCATTCTATGTTTTCATGGCTTCCTTCCTATACACAGTTCATTTCAGGGCACTTTCCCATTCAATCTTGTCATCCTTTAATCTCAGGGAAACACCTCCTACCTCTACTTCTAGGTTCTACCTACAATTCAGCAGGATGCCCTCCACACCTTTTCCATCCAGACTACATAGAGATACTATTTTGGGTTCTAGTCACACCATCCAGATAGAGATTCTGTTCTCTAGAGTCCTCTGTCCACAAAGGTCGGATGAACAGGAGGGAAGGAAAGACAGACGTCTGGCTTTAGTGCAAGAAGGAGGGTCTGAAGAGCAGGAGAGAGAGGAGCTGAGTTGCTCACCTGGTTGCAGACGGGCTTATACTTGAGCCCCGGCTTGTTTAGGATCTTCTCCAGCTGCTTACGGTTGAAGTTGGACACCCCGATGGACTTGGTCAGCCCTGCATCCTTACACTTCTCCAGGGCCTGGAAGGGAGGGGTGGTGAACAGTCACTTGGAATGGACAATAGAACAAGAACAAATGCTGAAAAAATCAATAAACATGGTCACGTTCAAGAACTAGTGTTGAAAAAAAAAAAAAAAAAGAACTAGTGTTGAGTATCAAGAGGAAAAAATGGAAGAAAGTCAACACATAAATTGAAGAATTACCATTTCCTCCATAAAAAAAACTGAAGAAGACATATATGGAAGGAAAAATGCATTGTCTTCATTGTCCAAAATTCTCCATTTCATTCCTCCATGGAAACATTTCAGCAATGGTTTCCTCCCCACAACCTCAGCATCGCAGCCCTTAGATTCATGAACTGCTGAGTCAGATGGGCCACAGCCCATTCTCAGAGGTGGAAGAAATGAAGGAGGTTCCCCCTCACCTGGATCCTCCACTGGTTCTCTCCTCCCTGGACTCACCTCCCATGTGTGACAGAGATCCACCAAGTCAAATATCAGTTTTCCATTTTCATCTTTTGGAAATAATTCCTCCCCTGGCTGGAACAGAAGCAGAAATATTGGAGATGTGATAAAATAATTTCTCCACATTTAGCCAAGCTGCAAGGCACCAGGAATTAAATCTCCATGAGGTAGGTTTACAACTTTCTACATTTGCGAGGTGATTTATGTATGGAGTTGTAAGCAACTTCTATAGGAGGAAGGCTTATTCTATTGTCTTACACTTATTATATGTTACAAAAAATACAATTTTTATATGTCCTAAAAAATAGGGACTTCCAGTGACTTCTGTGAATTTTGTCTGTTTCTTGTACTTGCCTTTCTTGAAATGTCTCTGGTCTGAGAATTGCTGTAAGTTCCATGCTATAATTTCCAGAATAAAAATTGAAAGCTACACCTGGGCTAGATACTCAGATTTCCTTTTCCCTTTGAGTATCAGATGCCCTAGAGCTGGCATGTGAACCAGCAAAGCTCTCATTAGGTTGGCATGGAGTGTGGAAGAGCCAGACATGCTCTCAAATATTCATGACCCTGAGCCTTGAAATGCCCCCAAAATCATACTTGCCACCAATGGAAAATGTTCAGTAAAAATATAGTAATGCCATGATAAGGGATAGAAAAAGGAGACATTTCTGAAGAG
Organism: Bos indicus; assembly: GCF_029378745.1. Lineage (NCBI taxonomy): Eukaryota > Metazoa > Chordata > Mammalia > Artiodactyla > Bovidae > Bos > Bos indicus. The sequence goes on along the minus strand of NC_091772.1, from coordinate 43,449,367 downwards.
TCCTGCAAATCCTCAAATTTCTCGCTCTGAGACTTGCAGTCTACATAGTCCACTTAGCTATTTTGCATTAGATGGTTTGAGTTGATTTCTGTAACTTGAAATCAAGAGTTCTAAGTAAACCATTCTTTCTTTTTAATTTCTTTTTTTATTGAAGGATCATTGCTTTACAGAATTTTGTTGTTTTCTGTCAAACCTCAACATGAATCAGCCATAGGTAAACATATATCTCCTCCCTTTTGAACCTCCTTCCCATCTCCCTCCAAATCCCACCCCTCTTGGTTGATACAGCGCCCCTATTTGACTTCTAAGTAAAACATTCTTAATGACTAAGTGCAGTCTAAACATCTCATCATAAAGTAGGGCAGGACTGTAGACAATGCCTCCTAATTCCCTATAAAGGTACAAGGTTTAGACTCACCCAAGTGGGAGCACCACCAAATCTGCTCAACTTAAAAGGATGAAAGACAAGATAAAGTCATCATGTTCAATGTAAGGCAGTGTCATGCTCACCACGGCTTCACCAAACTCTTGGTTCATGAAATCCCCAGACACTCAGGAGTCATAACCAGGACTGTGTACAGAACTCACCTATTTCTACTTCCTCAAGTTTTTCAGGCAGAGACTCTCAGATTATTAACTCCTTTGTCTCAGAGGCATGTAACAGATTCAAAGAAACTCAGTAAATAGATGACCACAAAGGCTTATTTGGGGGAGTCTACTCTAGCATTATCATCCCTTCAATCTACTAATAAAAATCTTAATTCAACCATCCATGCAAGTTGACGCACATTCTAACACAAGATATAACATCGATGTGATCACACATATTTCCGACCTTCATAGCCAGTGGAAAATGAATAATATAGAGATCGACATAGTCCAGTTGAAGATTTTTCAGTGACTTTTCCAAGGCTGGTCTGACCAACTCTGGTTGATGGAAAGTGCACCAAAGCTGAAAATATTAAACAATAGAAATTTTATTAATAATAATTAGGGAAGTTTCTTTTGGTTTTACTATGTGACTTGTGGGATATTACTTTCTTGACCAATGATGGTAATGTGCCAACTCTTAACCACTGAACACCAAGGATTTCTAATACCTTAAGAATATACCAAGAAGCATAGTTCACCAATCAACTCTTCACCAAACAAATGATCCCATTATATATTAGCCACCAGGGCACACTCACAAGCCCACATATTCACACACACAACACACAACACCTTTGACGTGTAGAATATGTCTTCTCTCTTCACAGTGCCATCTGCAATCTTGCTTCGAATGGCCTGGCCAACGTGCTCTTCATTTTTGTACACATAAGCACAGTCAATATGGCGGAACCCAACCTCTATAGCAAATCTGGTAACTTCCAGAGCTTCTCTCTTAGGAACCTACATAAGCAACAAAGGCAGAATTTTAACATCCACATGATTAAGAGATTGCTAGCACAAGCTTTGATCTTCCAAAGAATCAACTTTTCTTCATGTCTTTGATTAGATCTGTATGTGTGGTGCTGAACCCTGGACAGTTTCCCTGAACATTCCTAGTCAGATTTTAAATACAAACCCAGTAACCCTTACCTCCCTAATGATCTATGGTCGATCACAGGCATCAGAGGACTCTAAGCCCACCTCCCGGTTCAGTGGACCTAAAGGACCTAGCATAAAGTTGTAGTCATGAATAAGATTTATACTATAAGATACTTGAAGCAAAATCAACAAAGGTGTAAGGTATATGATAAAGACATTAAACTACAGGAGATAGTGAGAGACAGGGAGCCTGGCCTGCTGCAATCCATAGGATCACAACGAGTCAGACATGACTTAGTGACTGAACAACAATAATAACAAAAAGCATCAAGGAGCAAGGTGAAAGCATCTAAGACCACTGTCTACCAGTGAAGATATGTGGAATATACCAAATATAAGCTGTATCTATTCAAGATGTACAAAGTAATGTTCTTATATAAGGATCCATTGTTGATGATCACTGAAATCAAGCTAGGTAGCAGATCCCTCATTTCACTTACCTTACTTTAGGGAGTTTGTAAGAAAACTTAAGATCTAGTGTCTACAAAATCTCAGGGTATAACCCATTATTCATAACTATAGTCATGGTGCTTGCATCAGGTCACCAACTTATTCATCTTATCACTGAAGGTCTACATTGTTGACAAACATCTTTCCATTTTTTGCAGATTTGTCTCCAGCTTCTGGTCTTCATTTCTCTACTCTATGTTTGTATAAGTTCCACTATTTTTGATTCCACCTACAAAGAGACTTCATTGGTGGCTCAGATGGTAAAGCATCTGCTTACAATAAGAGAGAACCAAGTTTGATCCCTGGGTCAAGAAGATCTCCCGGAGAAGGAAATGGCAACCCACTCCAGTGTTTTTGCCTGGAAAATCCCATGGACAGAGGAGCCTAGTAGTCTACAATCCATGGGGTAGCAAAGAGTCGGACACGACTGAGCGAATTCACTTTCACTTTTCACAAAGACATCATGTAGTATTTGTCTTTTTATTTCTGGCTTACTTCACCTAGCTAAACTTCTCCCAGTACACCTGTGTGGTTTCAACCTGTGTGGCAGTATTAACTTTGTTTTAAAGGCTAAATAATATTCCATTTCTTTTTCATGTGTCAGAATCTTTCCTATTTCAAGGAGGTAGATAATTGGTGTAACCACCCTCTGTTGGGTTCGGTCCTGGTCTTTCTTAAACATTTGGGCATTCAGGGATGCACTGAGGAATGGGCCAGTGAGCTTCAGTACTAGCCTGGACACATTACTCCCCTTACCATACTTTGCACTACGAAGTCCTGTCTTCTCTTTCCAAAATGCCTCTGAATATTTCCTTCTGTTTTCCAAATGAAAAAATGAGATGCAAAGTTTCAGGATCAGAACTTATCACAACTACATTCTCTAAAGACAAGACGGACAGCAAACTTTCCAGCTTCAGGTCTAGAGACTTGTCCACTAGTCCCTTTTCTGTCTAAGCACTGAAAACTACACTTTAATAAAAAGACACTACAACACACAAGGATACATTACACAACCTGGCCTGTAAGATGGTAGCTTATCCCCTCAAATGACACTATATTTTCCATTAGAAGTTTCCAAGGAGCAACCAAAGTACAAGGCAAAATAGAGCTAGAGTGTCTTGTCTGGCACCTACCAGGCACCCCACGGTAGAAAAGCAATTCTCTCCCATTAGTTCCTATTCACCTCATCCTTAGGACCTTCCACCTCAAATACTTCTCTGGGTCACACCTTTTTTTGAAGGAGGTAAGAGTTCTGGAACTAATGAAATACATAGAGAAACCCGGCTGTTGCAATCGCCCTCAAAACAAAACAGACAGCCAGTGATCTTGACAGCCAAGAATCACCTCTTCTGCAAAGCTGAGAAAGAAACAGAAACTGGGGGAAACCCAAAGTAATCTGCAGGTGAGCACAGCCTCAGACCCTGATGCAGAGTGAAGACTGGATGCTCTCTCCCCTTTGACAGGACATGATTCTAGCCTGGATAGTGGCTAGAGGAGCTAGCCAGGAGCTCAGTGCTTGACAACCCAAGTCTCTTCCACTCATGTTACATCCACTACTATTTATATCTCAAGCCCATACCAGTACTTATACCTCTGGAGGTACAGAGGTGCCAAATCCCAGGACAGGAATGAAGTGGCCATCATTAAGCTTAACTCTCTGGCCTTTGGGATCCATTACCTGTTTCACCTCTGAATAAGCAGACTGATCTTTTATTCTTCCTCCATAGGTTATAAAATACAGGAAGTTAACACCCCCAGCTGACTGTCCAATGATAACAGATACATTGGAGGAGGAGAGGATTAAACCAGTGCCCATAGGTAAGAAGAAAAATGAAGCCAGTTACATTGGTAGTTTGTTTTGTTTTGTTTTTTATCAGAATAACTTCAGTTATATAATGATGAAACGTGCCAAACAATTATTGACCAAATGTTACACAGAAACCTCCACATACCAGTCATTTCACATTTCTAATTATAAAGCCCACTTTTGATCAAACATCAATTGAAACAACTATTTCATAGTACAGAAAGGCACACTAATTACACAATTAAGAAGTGATGATTAATAAGCATTTTCTAAAATGTAATCTCTTAAGAAAGAATAAAAATGTAAAACAAACCAAATTTGCCTTTTTAAATTTTCCAGCAGCAAAATTATTTTGCTTTACACACCTGTGGTGGTAGAGGTATAGTCAGTAAGTCATGTCCGACTCTTACAACCCCATGGACTGTACCCCGCCAGGCTCCACAGTTCATGGAATTACCAGGCTAGAATACTGGAGTGGGTTGCCATTTCCTACACCACAGTATCTTCCTGATCCAGGGATCGAACCCAACTCTCTTGTGTCACTTATATTAGCAGCTGAATTCTTACCACTGGGCCACCTAAGAAGCCCTTACAGACCTGTCTAGGGTGAAATTCTGAAAAGGATACCAAAACCAGACATTTTGGCAAAGTGTTTATTGGCGTTAATCAAACAGTTTGTGGATACTGTGTGCAGGTCAAACAGGCTCTTGAGTATTTATACCATGTACTAAGTTACATAGCTTTTTAGAGTACTTTTATAATGTAACCAAGGCTTCAGCAGTATGTGATCTGTGAACTTCCAGATGTTCAAGCTGGTTTTAGAAAAGACAGAGGAACCAGAGATCAAATTGGCAACATCTGCTGGATAATCAAAAAAGCAAGAGAGTTCCAGAAAAATATCTATTTCTGCTTTCTTGACTATGCCAAAGCCTTTGACTGTGTGGATCACAATAAACTGTGGAAAATTCTTCAAGAGATGGGAATACCAGACCACCTGATCTGCCTCTTGAGAAACCTATATGCACGTCAGGAAGCAACAGTTAGAACTGGACGTGGAACAACAGACTGGTTCCAAATAGGAAAAGGAGTACGTCAAGGCTGTATATTGTCACCCTGCTTATTTAACTTCTATGCAGAGTACATCAGGAGAAACGCTAGGCTGGAAGAAGCACAAGCTGGAATCAAGATTGCTGGGAGAAATATCAATAACCTCAGATATGCAGATAACACGACCCTTAGGGCAGAAAGTGAAGAGGAACTAAAAAGCCTCTTGATGAAAGTGAAAGAGGACAGTGAAAAAGTTGGCTTAAAGCTCAACATTCAGAAAATGAAGATCATGGCATCTGGTCCTATCACTTCATGGGAAATAGATGGAGAAACAGTGGAAACAGTGTCAGACTTTATTTTTTGGGGCTTCAAAATCACTGCAGATGGTGATTGCAGCCATGAAATTAAAAGACGCTTACTCCTTGGAAGGAAAGTTATGACCAACCTAGATAGCATATTCAGAAGTAGAGACATTACTTTGCCAACAAAGGTCCGTCTAGTCAAGGCTATGGTTTTTCCAGTGGTCATGTATGGATGTGAGAGTTGGACTGTGAAGAAAGCTGAGCACTGGAGAATTGATGCTTTTGAACTGTGGTGTTGGAGAAGACTCTTGAGAGTCCCTTGGACTGCAAGGAGATCCAATTAGTCCATGCTAAAGGAGATCAGTCCTGGGTGTTCATTGGTAGGAATGATGCTAAAGCTGAAACTCCAATACTTTGGCCACCTCATGCAAAGAGTTGACTCATTGGAAAAGACTCTGATGCTGGGAGGGATTGGGGGCAGGAGGAGAAGGGGACAACAGAGGATGATATGGCTGGATAGCATCACCGATTCGATGGACGTGAGTTTCAGTGAACTCCAGGAGTTGGTGATGGACAGGGAGGCCTGGCGTGCTGTGATTCATGGGGTCGCAAACAGCCGGACATGACTGAGCGACTGAACTGAACTGAATACATATTTTACATAGTTTGTTATTGTGCTAAATATTATTCATAAAAGAAAAACCTATAAGCAACTTAAATTGCAACAAATTTGGGAAGAGTAAGGGAAATCATGATGCACTGGTACAAGTGGATGTTGTGAAGGAAAATTCAATTGAACACATAGAGTGATGTCAGCAAAATAGTAAGCTAGAAGGAGTGAAGTCTCCCTTGGAAAGGGAAGTATGGAAAGAGAAAGCAGCTGAAAAATGTAGTAGGAGTTCTGGGAAAGAGTCAAAAAGACATCTACGGCAACAAAGTGAACACGCAACTAGGGAAGATCCAAAAGACGGGAAGGACATTTCCGTATGTTTTAACTCTCACTCACCTCTCCCCTGACTTGAGCAGAGCCATCTTGATCTGTAAAGGGCAGCGGCTTAGCACCCTGCTGCCTCCCTCAAAGCAGACTCATCGCAGAAATCCTTACCTGCAATATTCTCCCCTACTTGGAGCTTGCCTGGAACTGGTGTCCATTTCACTTAACTCTAAGCTTGAACTGAAGAGCAGCTGGACTGGATCGTTACAGCTGCAGGGGTACTAGAAATATATGGGTCCAGGGCCAGGCAATAAGGGTGGAGACACACACAAAACCATATAAAACCCTGATAGAACTGGAGTGTGGATTTGGGGGATAGTAAGGCATTCAAAAACAATTATATATTTCCCAGAATCAGAAAGCCACTCAAGGGCCAGGTAAGTTGTTGACTCAGAAATGAACTGAGTTTCCCTTTGTTTCCTGTTGGACTGACCCCAGGACCAGGCACATGCCAACGTCAGCTAGTGAAGGACAATCAGGATGTGGTATGAATCTGCAAACAGTGAGTGTGCTGTGCTTGTCCAAGTACCCAGTCATGAACACACAGAGGGAGAGAGAGAAAAGGCATACAGTAAAGAAAGGTGAAACAACAAAGCTGAAAAAAAGAGAGAGAGAGGAAAAAAGAGAGAAAAACATGAGCCATGAAACTGTTTTTGTTACTGTTTAGTCACTAAGTCAAGACCCCTCTATTGTAACCCCATGGACCGACTCCACAGGTTTCTCTGTCCATGGTATTCTTCAGGCAAGAATACTGGAGTGGGCTGCCATTTTCTTTTCCAGTGGATCTTCCTGAATCAGGGATGCAACCTGTATCTCCTGCATGGTCAGGCAGATTCTTTACCACTGCCCTACCTGGGAAGCCTGATCCATGAAAGGAAGAAAAGAAATCGGCACCGACTCTTCCTGAACAATTGAGCCATGCTTGGCGCACAGCAAGTATCACACACTGTCTTGGGGAGAAGCTCCAGGTGGGCAAAAGGACACTGAGTTCAGCTCCCCCAGAACCACATTAGGGGGTTCCATCTCCTGAAAACACACGACACCAGCAGAAAGCCCCCTCCACACCAAGGCTGGATAGAACCGTCCCCACAGAGCTGGCTGGGAAGGGAAAAGAAGCCGTCAGATCAGGACTGAGCCCACAGGAGTGCCCCAGATGAGGAGGAGGAACAGGGGCTTGGAGGTCCTCCCTGGAGAGACCCATGCTCACCACACACTGGGCATTGCAGCCCTGGGATGACCCCAGGAGGTCGTAGACCCGCAGCTGCTGTGAACCCAGGGGGACCACAGGAGGCCTGGGAACCTGACTCCTCTCCTGAGACACGCACCCACTCCCGCTCCTGGAACAGGGTGAGGAGGCAGCTGGACATTGTCCAGGACTTGGCTAGTTTACTGAGCAGCCTGTGTGCTCCCCAGCCCACAGACACCCCCTCAGTGCCTCAGTTTACCCACCCCTCAGGGCAAGGGCCGGCCATGCTGGACAAAGTGGGAAGTGTGGAGTACAGAGCTGGCTCAGACAGGCAGGACGTGTGGACAGGCCAGGGTGGCCATTGGCTATCAGAGAGGGGCCTGAAGAGCAGTGTTCTGGAAATATCCTTCTCCATTTCCCTCACAGTAAAGTCCTTTAAAAGCCTACGTGACAAGGACCTCCTGTCCCACCGGCTCTCTGACTTGTCTTCAGCTCCTGTCTCCCCACCTCACTAAACTCCACCCACATCAGCCAACTTGCTGGCCCTTAAATATTCCATGAACACTTGTCCTTCCTGGAATAAGCATTTTCTGTTCCAGAGAAATGCAGGAATCACTGTCTCTATCTTCAAGGCTCTTTTGTAGAAATGAAAAGTTGTGTGAGATGAAGGGTGTTGATGTCTCTGCCTAATAGACATACAGAAATGCAAGATGTTATGCAGAACTATCTCAACAGACACATACCCATTTCTAACAGCTAAATTCTCCTGATGCCATTCACAGACTCATTCTCCACGAGACCAAAAGCTCAAGGATTCATTTCACTTATTGACATTTATTGATGAAACAATGTCTTTCTAAAGAATATTCAATAAAGTTTTGCTGAATGATCAATGAACAAACTCAAAATATGTAAGAATTCATCAAAATGCTAAGCATGGGCAGACAATTAAGAAATTATATAAATGAGTAAAATGTGCTGCTTTACAGGAAGCAAAATACAACAACTGATTTTTTAAATCATTCTTTTAGCTTACCAAGTTACGTATGCTAAGTTTCAAAAGAAGTATACAACCTGTAGATTAACGTTTGTCTTTGTAAGTAAACAAATGCACATATTTGTCTAGGAAAATCACAAGGTAAATATACCAAAGGTAAGTATTTTTAAGTGGGTAAACACAACTAATCTTTGTTTTCTATCTGGTCCCTTCTATTTTCCAAATTTTTTATAATTTGGAGGTATTATTTTAATGATAAGAAACAAGAGTTCTTACTTGAAGTCTTTATTGTTTCATGAACTTTTTATTTTTTAAAAAGGAAAGGCAAGCTTTCAGAAGTTCAGACACTTCATTTAAGTACCTTCACCAAGTACAAAAGTCTTCACCATCCTAGATGCAAAATTCTTGAAGAATCTCAGTGAGAGTTAAGAGTCAATATTCTTCAGAGAATGGATACTCAGGGTGACCAACACCACTGAAAGATAAGGAGGAAGATTCATTTATTAAATCAGTCATGTTGTCATAGAGCATTACTCTATGATGTGGCCAGAATGGGCTAAAACTCTAAATCCACAAACACATCCCTCATTCTCCCCCGACAAGCACACATGCAGATGTCTGCTCCATGTGCACATGGCACCTGCACATCCACTCCCAACATCCACATGTGATATTCACTCCACAGTGACAGGTAGTTTGACTCATTACAATTTATATGAGACCACAAGATCAGGCAGTAACTGTAGCAATCATTTCAGATACAGGTGAAATTTCTACCCCTAGATGATGAAAAAGTGCACAGTAAACAAATTAGCTGCCCTTTTTCATACATCCATGGATAAGCAAATGAGCACTCTAAAAATGCAGAGTGCCTGGAACTTGTCATCTATTGAAGAGCTACCACAAGCACCTGAATAATCATACAGCTCAAAGTGGGATTTTTCCTTTCTTCATTAATAATGTATTAAAACATTTGTTACTCAGCAATTAGTATTACTGCTGTTTTCCTTTTTTCCATCTTTTTACTTTTCTTTCTGAATTTGTCCTTTTTCATTCATTAAAAAGTGCACTCCGAGCGATTCCAAGTGCCAGGAGCTGTGCTGTTGACCCAAGCCCACAAAGATGAGTAAGTCTAGGCATTCACAGCCTAATGAAGAAGAACATAGAATTATACTTAAGAGCCCCTAAGTACAGAAAAATAACCTTCCACATCTTTTCTTTTATCATGGCTTTTCTCAGAAGCATGATACAGCTTTACAAGCAATAGGGAGAGTTTTGAGATACTTCATTGGAAACAAAATCTTCATTTTACCAATAATTTGTATTCCCTTCTCTCTAAACTCCCTTCCAACTTCTCTCCATTTGATCAGTCATCTGTCTCTTCGGTCTTGACATCCTCCTGCAGTAATTAGGCAGCTGGAATCTCATGTTAGTGACTAAGTTAAAGTACAGGAGGTAGGGACTCCACAGTGGATGGATCACTGATGAACAAATACAACACAGGTGTGAGTCTTTACTCAAGAAAGCAGCAGACCCAGATGATCTTACCTGGGTGTGTCCTGCTAAGGACACAGTCACTCACTGGAGGGTCAGTTAAGCTCATGATCTACTGGTAATTCAGCTTTGTGAGATAACAAGGATGAGGATGTGGGAGTTATAACAGGGGGAAAAGGCCAATGAAGAGTTCAATTTTGAAAGAAATGGATGATGTTTTGGAGAAAAAATGCCCATTAGGGAGAATATCCACCAGACACTTAGGGGACACAGTGGAAGCAGGCCCCCTGTGACTTCATAGCACAGATGCACATTGGATTTCATGGGACCATCCTTCACAAAAAAATAAAACAATACATTTTGTAATTTTGTTAGGCATAATATGAATGCCTTCTTCCCAGGTGGCTCAGTGGTTACTGATCCACCTGCCAAGCAGGATACCTGGGTTCGATCTCTAGGGTCACAAGATCCATTGGAGAAGGAAATGACAATCCACTCCAGTGTTATTGCCCGGGAAATCCCCAAAACAGAGATGCCTATTAGGCTATAGCACATGGGATGGTAGAGTCATACAGGACTTAGAGATTAAACAAAAACAACAAAACATGAATGCAATGCATGATGGATTCATTATTATATAGTTATTATTAATATAATTATTTTCCCCTGATGTAAAAAGAATTAAAGATGAAACATGTTCACAAGTCCCTGAATGAATACTGGGCTGCAGACACTGTGCCCTCTGTTTCCTGAGTCTCTCAGCCCTGAGAGGAGGTGCACCAGGCACAGGGGTCAGGGGCACAAAGTAGTGAATTCACATGATGTGAACTTGGGATTTTATTGATGTGCTGTCCTGGGCTCCAATCACATTTTGGTTGGTCTGAGATGAAGCCCTTGAGGAAACCTCTGGTGTGAGGTCTTCAGGAAGCCCCTGGTTTACTCCTATGCTGGAAATCAGGACTGTCTTCCAAGAATTGAGCTTTAAAAAGCTTAGTTCACCTACTGAATTGCCTGCTACAGAAAATAACATATGTGTGAAACATCTGCAAGTCACTTACGGTAAAAATTCATAGTATCTTCTATTTCTGTTGAGGCCATCAATTGCTTTCATGTCTTCTGGACTCAGTTCAAAGTCAAACACCTGGAAGAAAGGAAAGAACCACGTTAACTCCCCCAAGAACTGGCGTCCCCCTGGGGACTGGAGGACTTTCCTGCTGGATGGAAATAAGAAGAGGGGACAGGGAAGCCGTGTCTGTCTTCAGCTTCCAGGTGAACAAGCCTGGGAGCCTTTGCTGAGTTCTCACCTCTCCTTCCCACACCTTCTCCTTCTCTGTCCATCTCACAAATGTTACAGGGCATCAGTCCCTTATCTTTCTAAGTGAATCACTTGAAAAAACAAACAAATTAAAATCTTCTTTTACCAAGCATGGTTGTTGAACACTCCTGACTCAATACTGAACCTGAGCTAATATTAGACTGATTAACTCTCCCCAACATGCCCTAAGGGTGACAGCATTCAGCTGAAGCAGTGTCAGAAGGAGGCTCCTCCATGAAAGCCTATTCAAGAATCTGATATCAAACATACTCATTACCTATAATTGAATCTAAAAAACGTTATGTATATGCCTTTGTGGAGAAAGTTATGAAAAGTGTTTTAGACATTAGAGAACACCTAAATAATTAAAAATTCATATCATAATTTTGAAACAGAAAGCTCAATTTTATCAAGAAATTCGTTTTCTCCAAAGTGATGTAGTGTTTCAGTGCAACATGAACCAATGACTTAAACACGTATTATTTTGTGGAATTCAGTAAAGTGACACTAAGTCTGAAATAAGAAATAGCTAGTCAAGACCAGTCAAGATAGCCTTAATGAAGAAGAATATACCACTCTGAGAAGCAAACTTATTTTATACTCTTCTAACACAGTACAGAAACCTGAATAGTTAAATATAAGGGAGAGGCCAGAAATGTATTTATGAACATTTGATATATGACAGAGTTGGCAGTGAAAATCTGTGGAAAATGTGGACACTTAGATTTCCATTTAAATAAAAAATATATATAGGTAATCATTTTATATCATATTAGAAAATCAGTTCCAGGTGTATTTCATACACAAACTTGAATGCAAACACAAAAACAATTTTTCAGGGGGCCATATAATTGACTCTTGACTTGGCCTGACCCATAACTTGCATTGGGTAGTGAAATTTGCCAGAAGAAATGGTGAGTTAGTTCTGAGTCTAGATATGAAGAGGATTTTTTCCTACTCCCTAGCTTGGGATCATAATTGGGAAATTAAAAGACACTTGCTCCTTGGAAAAGTGTGAAGAAAAGCTATGACAAACCTAGACAGCATATTAAAAAGCAGAGACATTACTTTTCTGACAAAGGTCCATCTAGTCAAAACTATGGTTTTTCCAATAGTCATGTATGGATGTGAGAGTTGGGCTATAAAGAAAGCTGAGGGCCGAAGAATTAATGCTTTTGAACTGTGGTGTTGGAAAAGACTCTTGAGAGTCCCTTGGACTGCAAGGAGATAAAACCAGTCAATCATAAAGGAAATCATTCCTGAAAATTCTTTGGAAGGAATGATGCAGAAGCTAAAACTCCAATACTTTGGCCACCTGATGCAAAGACCTGACTCACTGGAAAAGACCCTGATGCTGGGAAAGATTGAAGGCAGGAGGAGAACTGAACTAGCTGTCAGTTCAGAAACTGAACTGACGGACTGGCTTGGGATCATAAGGCTCTGCTAAGATATTTGTCACAGTCTCCAGTTCAGTTCAGTTCAGTCACTCAGTCATGTCCGACTCTTTGCGACCCCATGAATTGCAGCACGCCAGGCCTCCCTGTCCATCACCAACTCCCAGAGTTCACCCAAACTCATGTCTATCGAGTCGGTGATGCCATCCAGCCATCTCATCCTCCGTCGTCCCCTTCTCCTGCTGCCCTCAATCCCTCCCAATATCAGATTCTTTTCCAATAAGTCAACTCTTCACATGACGTGGCCAATGTACTTGAGTTTCAGCTTTAGCATCATTCCTTCCAAAGAACACCCAGGGCTAATCTCCTTTAGCATGGACTGGTTGGATCTCCTTGCAGTTCAAGGGATTCTCAAGAGTCTTCTCCAACACCGCAGTTGACAGCAAAAGAGACACTGATGTATAGATCAGTTTTATGGACTCTGTGGGAGAAGGAGACGGTGGGGAGATTTGGGAGAATAGCAGTGAAACATGTATAATATCATGTATGAAACGAGTCACCAGTCCAGGTTTGATGCACGATACTGGATGCTTAGGGCTGGTATACTGGGACGACCCAGAGGGAGTGTATGGGGAAGGAGGAGGGAGGAGGGTTTAGAATGAGGAGCACAGGTATACCTGTGGTGGATTCATTTCGATATTTGGCAAAACTAATACAATATTGTAAAGTTTAAAAATAAAATAAAATTTAAAAAATAATAAATTTATATTAAAAAAAAGAAAATGATATTTCTAGTTTAAATAAAGTCAAATATAATTTAAAAGCATCAATTCTTCAGTGCTCAGCTTTCTTCACATTCCAAGTCTCACATCTATACATGACCACTGGAAAAACCATAGCCTTGACTAGTCAGACCTTTTTTGGCAAAGTAATGTCTCTGCTTTTCAATATGCTATCTAGGTTGGTCATAACTTTTCTTCCAAGGAGTAAGCATCTTTTAATTTCATGGCTGCAGTCACCATCTGCAGTGATTTTGGAGCCCCCAAAAATAAAGTCTGACACTGTTTCCACTGTTTCTCCATCTATTTCCCATGAAGTGATGCGACCAGATGGCATGATCTTCGTTTTCTGAATGCTGAGCTTTTAGCCAACCTTTTCACTCTCCTTTTTCACTTTCATCAAGAGGCTTTTTAGTTCCTCTTCACTTTCTGCCATAAGGGTCGTGTCATCTGCATATCTGAGGTTATTGATATTTCTCCCAGCAATCTTGATTCCAGCTTGTGCTTCTTCCACTCCAGCGTTTCTCATGAGGTACTCTGCATAGAAGTTAAATAAGCAGGGTGACAATATACAGCCTTGACGTACTCCTTTTCCTATTTGGAACCAGTCTGTTGTTCCACGTCCAGTTCTAACTGTTGCTTCCTGACCTGCATACAAATTTCTCAAGAGGCAGGTCCTGTGGTCTGGTATTCCCATCTCTTTCAGAATTTTCCACTCCTTTTCTAGCCAAATATATATGAAAAAATATACAGAGAAGCATGCAGGCTCCTCACAGAAGAGTCACATCCACCTGGTAAAGCACTGAACTGCAAATGCACAAAAAAGCCAAGCCTAGAGGACAACAGCTTAGCTTCGTGCTGCCTAACACTGTAGATTGTCAAGCATTGTGGATTGTCAAATCACAGAATCAAGAGATGCAGAAGTGATCTCTGCATTAAATCCTAAAACTGGGGAGAGCTTCCTGTACAGCTATGCTAAGGGTACAGTAATGGTCTCCTACGCAGAAATCAAAACACAGACAGCTTAGCAATAATAGGCACAGTCTAGAACAGAAACTTTGCAACAGCAGAAACTCAAGGAGATTAAATGTGTGAAGTGAAACCTTACAGGATTCATGGAAATACAAAATAAATCCAAAATTACTAGAGCTAATCAATGAGTATAGTAAAGCTGAAGGATATAAAATTAACACAGAGAAATCCCTTGCATTCCTATACACTAAAAGTGAGAAAACAGAAAGAAATTAAGGAAACCATTACATTCACCACTGTGATGAAAAAAAAATAAAATACTTAGAAATAAATCTACCTAAAGAAACAAATTGCAGCCATGAAATTGAAAGACGCTTACTCCTTGGAAGGAAAGTTATGACCAACCTAGATAGCATATTCAAAAGCAGAGACATTACTTTGCCAACAAAGGTCTGTCTAGTCAAGGCTATGGTTTTTCCAGTAGTCATGTATGGATGTGAGAGTTGGACTGTGAAGAAAGCTGAGCGCCGAAGAATTGATGCTTTTGAACTGTGGTGTTGGAGAAGACTCTTGAGAGTCCCTTGGACTGCAAGGAGATCCAACCAGTCCATTCTGAAGGAGATCAGCCCTGGGATTTCTTTGGAGGGAATGATGCTAAAGCTGAAACTCCAGTACTTTGGCCACCTCATGCAAAGAGTTGACTCATTGGAAAAGACTCTGATGCTGGGAGGGATTGGGGGCAGGAGGAGAAGGGGACGACAGAGGATGAGATGGCTGGATAGCATCACCGACTCAATGGATGTGAGTTTGAGTGAACTCTGGGAATTGGTGATGGACAGGTGATGGTCACAAAGAGTCGAACACGACTGAGTGACTGAACTGAACTGAACTGAAAGAAACAAAAGACCTATATATATAAGACTCTAAAACACTGATGAAATAAATCAAAGAAGACACAAATAGATGGAGAAATATACCATGTTCATAGATCGGAAGAATCAATATAGTGAAAATGAGTATACTACCCAAAGCAATCTATAGATTCAATGCAATGCCTATCAAGCTACCAATGGTATTCTTCACAGAGCTAGAACAAATAATTTCACAATTTGTATGGAAATATAAAAAACCTTGAATAGCCAAAGCAATCTTGAGAAAGAAGAATGGAACTGGAGGAATCAACCTGCCTGACTTCAGGCTCTACTACAAAGCTACAGTCATAACAATATGGTACTGGCACAAAGACAGAAATATAGATCAATGGAACAAAATAGAAAGCCCAGAGATAAATCCACACAACTATGGATACCTTATCTTTGACAAAGGAGGCAAGAATATACAATGGAGAAAAGATGATCTCTTTAACAAGTGGTGCTGGGAAAACTGGTCAACCACTTGTAAAAGAATGAAACTAGAATACTTTCTAACACCATACACAAAAGTATACTCAAAATGGATTAAAGATCTAAACGTAAGACTAGAAACTATAAAAATCCTAGCAGAAAACATAGGCAAACCCTCTCTGACATAAATCACAGCAGGATCCTCTATGACCCACCCCCCAGAGTAATGGAAATAAAAGCAAAAATAAACAAATGGGACCTAATTAAAATTAAAAGCTTTTGAACAATGATGGAAACTATAAGCAAGATGAAAAGACAGCCTTCAGAATGGGAGAAAATAATAGCAAATGAAGCAACTGACAAAGAATTAATCTCAAAAATATAACCAGCTCATGCAGCTCAATTCCAGAAAAATAAGCTACCCAATCAAAAAATGGGCCAAAGAACTAAACAGACATTTCTCCAAAGACAGACAGATGGCTAACAAACACATGGAATGATGCTCTACATCACTCATTATCAGAGAAATGCAAATCAAAACCACAATGAGGTACCATTTCATGCCAGTCAGAATGGCTGCTATCAAAAAGTCTACAAACAACAAATGCTGGAGAGGATGTGGAGAAAAGGGAATCCTCATACACTGTTGGTGGGAATGCAAACTAGTACAGCCACTATGGATAACAGTGTGGAGATTCTTTAAAAAAAAAAAAAAAAAAACAGAAATACAACTGCCATAAGACCCAGCAATCCCACTGCTGGGCATACACATCGAGGAAATCAGGATTGAAATAGACATGTGTATCCCAATGTTCACTGCAGCACTGTTTACAATAGCTAGGACATAGAAGCAACCTAGATGTCTATCGGCAGACGAATGGATAAGAAAGCTGTGGTACATATACACAATGGAATATTACTCAGCCATTAAAAAGAATGCATTTGAATCATTTCTAATGAGCTGGATGAAACTGGAGCCTATTATACAGATTGAAGTAAACCAGAAAGAAAAATACCAATACAGTATACTAATGCATATATGTGGAATTTAGAAAGATGGTAATGATGACTGTATATGTGAGACAGCAAAAGTGACACAGATGTAAAGAACAGTCTTTTGGACTCTGTGGGAGAATGCAAGGGTGGGATGATTTGAGAGAATAGCATTGAAACATGTATATTATCATATGTGAAACAGATCGCCAGTCCAGGTTCAATGCATGAGACAGGGTGCTCGGAGCTGGTGCACGGGGGTGACCCTGAGGGATGGGATGAGGAGAGAGGTGGGAGGTGGGTTCAGGATGGGGAACACATGTACACCCATGGCTGATTCATGTCAGTGTATGGCAGAAACCACTACAATATTGTAAAATAATTAGCCTCCAATTAAAATAAATTAATTAATTTAATTTAAAAAGGAGGTTAAAGATCACTGCCATAAATGTGTGCCCCCTAATTCACATCTTGATGGTGTTAGAAAATGAGTTTTTGAGAGGTGATTAGGACATGATTGTGGAGCCCTCATGAATGAGATTTTTTAAATATCATATAATATAAGAGACTTGGGACAGCTCTGCAGCCCCCTCCACCATGTTAAGGTACAAGGAGAAGCCTGTGACCTGGAGGAGGGCCCTTACTTGACCACACGGGCACCCTGACCTCAGACCTCCAGCTTCAGAACTGTGAGAAACAAATTTCACTTTTTTCTCAGTCACTCAGGCTGTAGTATTTTGTCAAAACACACAAAACAGTCTAAAAAAAATCACATAATGCAATTTCATCAGTTGAGAACAAAGACAAACAGATATCATTTGTACAACGTGACAGAATAAATTGAAGACATAGCACTAGAGTTAAAAATCTCTGCTTTCTGTCCAACCGTAACCCTCTGCAGCCATGCCAACTCTCCTGTTGTCACATCAGTTGGAGCAAACCACCAGGAATACACACAAAGCTTTCATGCACGGGAAAGAGCAGGTAACTCATTTTGACTCAAGGAAAGTCCTGAGAGATGGACACAGAATGACCCTTGTGAAGGATATTCCCTAGGAGCCCTCTGCCCACAGTCTCACTCATCATCACCTGTATGTTCTCTTTGACCCGCTTCTTGTTGAAACTCTTGGTCAGAACCACAACCCCACGTTGTATCTGGTAGCGAAGGGCAACTAGAGCTGGGGTCTGCTTGTGCTTTTGGGCAATGGCAGAGAGAACTGGGTCCTCCAAGAGAATGGGGTGGTTCAGGTTCACCCTGGAAGGAAATTCAGAAATGATGAGGATGAGACTCATTTGTCTTAGGTTCTCAAACAGACCAAGAAGGTCCACGGTAGACAGGGCTTCTCAAAGTGTGGTTCATGGACCAACAGCATCAGCATCACTTGGGATCTTGTAAGAAATACAAATTCCATGGTTTAGCTGAAGACAAACTGAATCAGGACCTCAACTGTGTAACCTCCCATTCTGTGTTTACAGAGCTCTGCAGGTGATTCAGATGCATTATTGAGTTGAGACCAGGACTGCCAAACTCATGGATTGTTCTTTAAATCTGAGAGGTTGTTTTTCTTCTATTATCAAGAGCATGAATAGAGAAACAGAAGGAAAAAAAACAGGGATCATTTTTAAATTTCACTTTTCTAAGGTACTAATTGAGAGGTCTCAAAATAAGAGACATTTATTTAATCATTATTCTATAGATGTTTACAAAAATGGTTCATCGAAATTTTTTCTAACATGATTGATCTATGAGTTACATATTATTATCCTAATTTTAGACATAAGGTAAGGGCTTTGGAACATCTATTTTTAGAAATGTGTTCCGTGGTTAATAAATAAGTAAATCATGACATAATGCTGTGTCTCTGATCTCAACTGGGGGACTATATGCAGATTTTAATGCAGACATTTATTACTGATGAGTTGACAAGCTAATACAATGTGGGAAAACAGCCTGGGTGATGGGATGATAAAAGAGAAGAATTCATTTCATCCCTCCCCGCTCTCCCCCCTGCCTATGAGAGCTATCTGAGCACCGTATAATGTAAACTATTTCATCAAAAATTGAATTTCAGGGAAAATTCCAGTTGTCTTCAATAGGATTCAGTACCATTCTTTTACTCGTTGGGATCCCAGAGCACCAAAGGCAACAAGAACGATATCGTGTGACTTGCAGAAATCCAACAGTTTGCTCTGATTGAGATAAGGGTGACATTCCACCTGTAGAATGCCCAAAGAGAACAGTATCAGATTATATGCAAAGGTAATATTAACAGGAGAGAGAAAGATTAAAAGGTTAAAAAAATGCTGAGGGAAAAACTGTAACATTAACTGGAAACTTGAAATATCAACAGCAAGAGTGAAATAGAGAAAAGTGTGTTTATATAGTTAATTTTATGATGGAAATGGATGGGAGAACAAGTCCAAAATTGAGTAATCAAAATATGGGCTCTACATCTGAGTAAAAGTTTCAGAATAAATATTTTATCTACTGTTAGTATTACCATGAACCTTTAATTTCGCCCTCTAACCTAGATGGTTTTCATCATCCCCAGCACGTTTTTTTGTACTGTGCTCCCTGTTGAAGGCCCATAAAGGATGAGACCACCAAGACTAAGGATTTAGCCATCAAAACTCCACACAAATTCTTAAGCCAGTCTTACATGATTTTTTCTTTTTTATTCACTTCCCATTCCATCTTTTCATGGTTTTCCTTCCTATACACAGTTTGCTACAAGCAGTTTCCCATCTAGTTTCTGGTCATGCTTTCATCTCAGAAAAATGCCTCTGGCCTCTACCCGTAATTTACCTGGAAGCTTTCCCCACCTTTTCCACCCAAATTTATCAGACAGAGATACCATTATGGATTCTATTCACACCATCCGGACAGAGGCTCTGTACTCTAGAATCTTCTGTCCACAAAGGTCAGATGAATAGGAGGAGAGGAAAGACAGACATCTGGCTCCAGTGCAAGAAGGAGGTTGTGAAGAGCAGGACGGAGAGGAGCTGAGCTGCTCACCTGGTTGCAGACGGGCTTGTACTTGAGCCCCGGCTTGTTCAGGATCTTCTCCAGCTGCTTGTGGTTGAAGTTGGACACCCCGATGGACTTGGTCAGCCCTGCATCCTTACACTTCTCCAGGGCCTGGAAAGGAGGGGTGGTGAACAATTACATGGAATGATAGAGCAAGAATAAATGCTGAGAAACATCGGTAATCACCGTCATCCATCAAGAATTAGCATTGATTTTCAAGAAGAAAAAAGTGGAAAAAGTCATGACACAGGAAGAATTACTGTCTCCTCCCTAGAAAAACCCTAGAGAAGACATCACATGGAAGGAAAGAGATACCTGTCTGCACTCTCCCATATTCTCCCTCTTCGTTCCTCTCTGTGAACATTTCAGCAATGGTTTCCTCCCCACAACCTCAACATCACAACCCTTAGATTCATGAACTGCTGAGTCTGATGGGCCACAGCTCATTCTCACAGGTGGAAGAAATGAAGGAGGTTCCCCCTCTTCTGGCTCCTCTCCTGGTTCTCTCCTCCCTGGACTCACCTCCCATGTAAGACAGAGATCCACCGAGTCAAATATCAGTTTTCCATTTTCATCTTTTGGAAATAATTCCTCCCCTGGCTGGAACAGAAGCAGGCATTTTAGAGATGTCACAAAATAATTTCCCAACCTTTATCCAGGGTGACAGGCATCAGGAATTAAACATCCATGAGACAGATTTAAAGTTTCTAGATACTAATATCTGCAAAGTGACTTGTTTGTGGAGTTGTGAACAGTGTCTTTAGGATGGAGGCTTATTCTAATCTCTCATACTTAATATATGTTGCAATAAATACAATTTTTCTAGGTCCTAAAAGTGACTCACAGTGATTTCTGTGAATTTTGTCTGTTCCTTGTACTTGTCTATTTTGAAATGGCTCTCTTGAGCTAGAACTGGTAGTAAGTTATATGGACTTTATTTCCAGCATAAATGTTGCAATCACTTTCTTTTCTCTCTGAGGATCAGATGCCATAGGGCAGGCATATGAACCAGCAAGGCTCAAGTTAGGTGGATATGGAATGTGGAAGATCCAGACAAGCTCTCAAATTCGTGACCATGAGCCTTGAACTGCTCCAAGGCCATATTTGCTACCAATGGAAAATGTTCAGTAAACATAAATAATACCATGAGTAAAGCCATGATAAGGGATAGAAATTAAGAGACATTTTTGAAGAGTACTGCAACTCTTAAAATCTGTCTGTGACTGGGACTTGCCATCCACATAATCCACTAAGCGATTTTGCAACAGATGACTTGAGTTGATTTCTATAACTTGAAATCAAGAATTCTAAGTAAACCGTTCTTATCGGCTAACTGCAATTTACAAACATCATCCTGAAGACAGGCAAGAGTGTAGGCAAGGTCTTCCAAGTCCCTATAAAGGCATGAGGTTTAGACACACCCAGAGGGAGCACCACCAAATCTGCTCAACTTAAAAGGATGAAAGACAAGATAAAGTCATCATGTTCAATGTAAGGCAGTGTCATGCTCACCACAGATGCACCAAACTCTTGGTTCATGAAATCCCCAGAGACTCAAGAGTCATAACCAGGACTGTGTGCATAACTGGCTTATTTCTCAAGCTTTTCAGGTAGAAAAACTCAGATTATTTAATACCTTTCCCTGGGAGTCTTGTAAGAGATTCCAAGAAACTCAGTAAAAAGATGATTACAAATGATTATTTGGGGGATTCTACTCTAGTGTAATCATCCCTTCAACCTACTAAGAAAAATCTTTATCCAACCATCCAAGAAAGTTGATGCACATTCTAACACAAGATACAAAATGATGTGA
The DNA here is from genome assembly GCF_029378745.1 of Bos indicus. NCBI lineage: Eukaryota > Metazoa > Chordata > Mammalia > Artiodactyla > Bovidae > Bos > Bos indicus. Next base: position 43,427,863 of record NC_091772.1, on the reverse strand, counting down.
TCACAGAAAGTTCTAACCTTCAGAGCCACTGGAATATGAATAATATAGAGATCAACATAGTCCAGTTGAAGATTTTTCAGTGATTTTTCCAAGGCTGGTCGGACCAACTCTGGTCGAAGGGAAGTTAACCAAAGCTGCAGAGGTTAAAGAATGGAAGTTGTATTAATAACACTTTAGGTAACTTTTTTTCCTTACCACTTGGCTTGTGGGATATTACTACCTTGACCAAGGATACATCTGGGCTCATGGCATTAAAGCACCAACTCTTAACCACTGAACCATGAGGGAACCCTAATACTTCAGGAATGTATGTAAGAATAGTTCACCAATCATTCACTGAACAATGATCCTATTATATAATTGTCACCTGGGCAAAATCACTTGGACACATGTGCACACACTCAACACACAGCACCTTTGAGGTGTAGAATATGTCTTCTCTCTTCACAGTGCCATCTGCAATCTTGCTTCGAATGGCCTGACCAACTTGCTCTTCATTTTGGTACACATGAGCACAGTCAACATGGCGGAACCCAACCTCTATAGCAAATTTGGTGATTTCCAGAGCTTCTCTCTTAGCAGCCTACATAAGCAACAAGGTAGAAGTTGAGTATCTACATGATCAAGAGATTGCTAAGGCGCAAGATTGATCTTCCTGAGAATCAGCATTTCTTTGTGTTTTTGGTTCATTCTGCAAGTGTTGTGATAAACTCATGACAGTTTCTCTGAATGTTCCTGGCCAGAGATTAAATGGGCACCAAGGAACCCTTCAATCCCAGATGGCCCATGGTTGATCACAGGCCTCAGAGGACCCCAAGACAACCTCCAGGTTCAGTGATTTGCTGGAAGATCTAAAGGACTCAGCATAAAGTTGTAGTTATGGATAAGATTTATACTGTGAGATGTTTGAGGCAAAATCAACAAAGGTGTAAAATGCCTGGTAAAAGCATCAAGAATCATGTGAAAGCTTCTAAGACTTCTGTCTCCCAGTGAAGCCACACAGAATACAAATAAAAAGCATGTATATTGAATAAAGTGATATTTTCATATAAGTATATATTGCTAATGGAGAAGGCAATGGCACCCCACTCCAGTACTTTTGCCTGGAAAATCCCATGGACCGAGGAGCCTGGTAGGCTGCAGTCCATGGGGTCACTAGAGTCGGACACAACTGAGCAACTTCACTTTCACTTTTCGCTTTCATGCATTGGAGAAGGAAATGGCAACCCACTCCAGTATTCTTGCCTGGAGAATCCCAGGGATGGGGAAGCCTGGTGGGCTGCTGTCTATGGGGTCGCACAGAGTCAGACACGACTAAAGCGACTTAGCAGCAGCAGCAGCATACATTGCTAATGATTACCACAATCAACCTAGGCAACAGATCCATCACCTCACATACTTAAATTTAGGGCATGTTTGTAAGAAAATTTAAGTTCTAGTCTCTACAAAATCTCAAGATATAGTCCATTATCTTTAACTATAATCACCATGCTATACATCAGGTGTTCAGACTTTATTCATCTTAGGACTGAAAGTTTGTACCCTTGACCAACATCTTTTCATTTTTCCTAGACTTATCACCACCTTCTGGTCACCATTCTCTACTCTTTCTTCTATGAGTTCCACTTTTTTATATTTTACCTATAAGATCATACAGTAATTGTCTTTCTGTTTATGGCTTATTACACTTAGCTTAAAGTTAGTTCATCTGTGTGGTTGTAAATGACAGGATTAATTTCATTTTTAATATTGAATAATATTCTATTTCTTTTTATGTGATTCAGACTCATTCCTGTTTCAAGGAGGGAGATAGTTGGTGTAGCTTCTCTCTGTTAGGGCTAGTCCTGGATTATCTTAAATGCTCGGGTATTTGTGTATACCAAGGAATGAACCCACTGAGCTTCAGTAACAGCCTGGACACTTCCCTCCCCTCACCCCAATTTGTACTACAAAGTACTGTCTTCTGTTTCCAAAATGTGTCTAACTATTTCCATCGGTTTTATAGATGAAAAACATGAGGCTCAAAGTTTAAGGACCAGTCCATTGTCACAACTACATACTATAAACACAAGATAGATAGATTTTCTGGTTTACAGCATAGAGACTTGTCTACCAGCTCCTCTTTTATACCCCAGTGTTGAAAACAATACTTAAATAAAAACATATTACAAAACACACAGATACATTACAAAACCTGGCCTGTAAGATTGCATCTCATCACCTCAAATGATACTATAGTTGCCATCAGAAGAAGTTTCCAAGCAGAAACAGAAGCACAGGGCAAAACACAGCTGGAGTGTTCCTGCCCTGGCACCTACCAGGCACCCCACAGTAGAAAAACAATTTTCTCCCATTATTTTTCAGTCACTTCATCTTCAGGACCTTCCACCTAAAAACTTCTCTGTGTCATATCTTTTTGGAAGGAGGAAATAGTTCTTGAACTAATAAAATCTACAGAGAAACCCCACCATTGCAATCATCCTTAAAGCAAAGCAGCTGACAGTAAGTATTCTCCACAGCCAAGTCTCACCTCTTCTGCCAATCTGGGAAAGAGATGGAAACTGGAAGGAAAGCCAGAGTAATCTGCAGGTGAGCACAGCCTCAGACCCTGATGCAGAGTGGAGACTGGATGCTATCTCCCCTTTCACAGGGTATGTTCTAACCTGGCTAGTGGAACCACATGACCCCCCCAGAGTCACACAGGAACTTAGTGCTTGACAACCCAAGTCCCTTCTGCTCATGTCACATCCACTACTATTTATATCTCAACCCCAAACCATTACTGTTACCTCTGGAGGTGCATAGGTTCCAAATCCAAGGACAGGAATGAAGTGGCCATCATTAAGCTTCACCTTCTGGCTTTTGGAATCCATTGCCTGTTGTTCCTCTGAGTAAGCAGATTGATTTTTTCTTCTGCCTTCAGAGGTTATAAATAACAAGAAGGTAACACTCCAGCTGCACTGTCCAATGTTAGCAGATGCATTGTAGAAGTGTGATTATCTAATGCCCATGGAGTCAGAGAGTTAACTTGTTTGATTTTTTTTTATCAGTATAACCTAAAGTATTGTATAAATTGAGATCAGCTGAGTGATTAATGACCATTAGTTAAACTAGAAATTTCCACACACCAATCTTTTTTTATTTCCTATTATAGGCCCAATCTCAATCAAACATAAACTGAAACAACTATCTTACAGTACAAACAGCACACATACACACACCACAAAATATAAAAGTGATAACAGCATTTTTGAAAATGTTATACCTTAATAAAGAATCAAAACTTCAAATGAAAGTAAATTTTCCTTTTAACATTTCCCACCAGCAAACTTATTTTGCTTTACAGACTTGACAGTGGTGAAATCCTGAACAGGATACCTCAACCAGACATTTTGGAAAAGTATTTATCGGAGGTTAATTATTAATAGCTTTAGGATACCATGTGCAGTGTGCAAAGAGACTCTGAGTGTTTCTATGTTGTACTTAGTTATGTAACCTTTAGAGTACACTTGCTTTCCAGGTGGCCCTAGTGGTAAAGAACCTTCCTGCCAAAGAAGGAGATGTACAGTTTCTATCACTGGGTTCAATCCCTGGGTTGGGAAGATCCCCTGAAGGAGGGCATGGCAACCCACTTCAATATTCTTGCCTGGGGAATCCCATGAACAGAGGAGTCTGGTGGGCTGCAGTCCATGGGGTTGCAAAGAGTCAGATGGGACTAAAACAGCTTAGCACACACCCAGAGTACTTTCATAATGTAACTGATACATACTTTACATAATTTACTAACTTGTTGAACATTATTCATAAGAGAAAACCCAATAAACTACATGTGTGTTAGTCGCTCAGTCATGTCCAACTCTTTGCGACCCCATGGGGTGTAGCCCACCAGGCTCCTCCAGCCATGGGATTTTCCAGGTAAAAATTCTGGAGTAGTTTGCTATTTCCTTCGCCAGGGGATCTTCCTGACCCAGGGATCGAACCCGAGTCTCCTGCATAAGGTACATAAATTATAACACATTTGGAAAGAGTAAGGGAAATTGTGATGCACTGATATATGGGGGTGTGGTGAAGTTAAACAAAATTTAACATATATAGTGATGTCAGCAAAATGGTGAAGTTGCAAAATGGTGAATTCTCCCTTGGAAAGGCAAGAAATGAAAGAGAAAGCAGCTGCAAAACCTCCTAAGATCTCTGGAAAACACTCAAAGATCTACAGCAACAAAGTGAACACACAATTAGGAAAAATCAAGAACAGAATGGTAGGAAATTTCCTCGTGTATTACTCACCTGCACCCTCCTCCTGCCTGGGACAGTGCAATCTTGATCAGCCCCCAGTTGCTTCCCTGAATCCAGAGTGATCAAAGAAAACCAACTGTGCAATGTTCCAACCAACTTGGGGGCTTTCTGGGGACTGGTGCCTGTTTCAGTTAACTCTAAGCTTAAACTGAAGAGCAGCTGGAATGGCTATTGCAGCTGCAGGGGAACTATATATACACACACAGAACCAAGGACAAAGGAATAAGGGTGAAGCCATAGACTGGACCATGTATTGATAAAACCCTGAGTAGAACTGGGGTGTGGATTTGGAAGCCATAGGGCATTCAAAAACAGTCATAAATTCACTGGACTCAGAAAGCCACCCATGGGCCAGGCAAGATGTTGACTCAGAAATGAACTGAGTCACCCTTAGCTTTCCTGTTGGGATGAAACAAAGACAAGGAGAATGCCAGGCAAACTAGTGAAAGCCAGCAGGACAAGGAACAAGATCTATCAAGAGTGAGTATTTGCCTGCTGTTTCAGGTAGCCAATTATGAACACACACACACACAGGAACACACACATATCTGGACGGGGCAGGGAGGCCAGACGGGCCCGAGGAGCGGGGTCTGGGGCTCTGATGGTGTGCCAGGGCTGCACCACAGGCACGGCCACCCGCACCAGGGGCTGCTCCAGCATGCCTCCCTCCAGCTCTGCCACCCTCTGGGGCAAAGGTGCCAGAGTGGAGGAGGTGGGTGCACACTTACACAGGGTGGAACCAGTCTGGACACAACCCTCAGAGTTCTGCTCCAGCATCTTGGGACCCACCTGGCCCAGTTGGGTGGGGACAGCCACTGAGCACAGGCGAAGCCTTTGCTCACACTGGGCTCTGGCTCTAGTCTTCCCCTCCCCCTCCCACCGAGGTGACAGTTGCCAGCAGGCCCTAGGAAAGGGTCACCTGCCCACCTCAGCTTGAGTTCTGCCCGCAAAGCCTCTGGGCACACAGACTGCACAGGGACACGTCCACAAAAGGACAGCCCCGCAAAACCAGGACAGGTAACTTTTTCACCTAATTTCATAGAGACAGAGGATGTTAAACAAAATAAGAAGACAGAGAAATCTGTTTCAAATGAAACAATGGAAAAAAATCTGCTAATAAGATAGATATTAATAATTTACCAGAATTCAGAACAGTAATAAGAATGTTATTCTAACTACAAAATAGAACATACTAACATTCACATGATAGGGGTTCCAGAAAGAGAAGAGAGAGGAAAAGGGGAAGAAAATGTATCTAATGAAAATATGGCTAAAATTTTCTCAACCTGGGACTTCCCTGGTGGTCCAGTGGTGAGGATTCTGTGCTTCCACTGCAGAAGGCACAAGTTCTGAAACTGATTGGGGAACTACTTAGCAAAGGTGATTAAAACCATGAGACGGGGAGGTTCCTGGATTACCTGGGTCACCCTGGTGTAATCACAAAGTCCTTACATGTGGGACCTGGGAGGGTTGTAGTCAAAGATAGGTGGGAAGACAGGAGCATTAGATAAGAGACTCGAAGACACTATGCACTGTCTCTGAGATGGCGGGAGAGTCTACAAGACCAAGAACGGAGTGTTCTCCTGCTGTTCAATCCCTCAGTGATGTCCAACTCTACCACAGCATGGACTGCAGCATGCCAGACACTTCTACCCTTCACTGGCTCCCAGAGTTTGCTCAAACTCATATCCATCGAGTTGTTGATGCCATCTAACCATCTCATCCTCTGTCACCGTCTTCTCATTTTCTTAATCATTCCCAGCATCAGGGTCTATTTCAATGAGTTGCCTCTTCTGGTCAGATGACCAAAGTATTGGAGCTTCAGCTTTAGCATTAGTCCTTCCAATGAATATTCAGTGTTGATTTCCTTTAGGATTGACTGGTTTGATTCCCTTGCTGTCCAAGGGACTCTCAAGAGCCTTATCTGGCATCACAGTTTGAAAACATCAATTCTTCAGCACTCAGTCTTCTTTATGGTCCAACTCACATCAGTACATGACTACTGGAAAAAACAGAGCTTTGACTACACAGAACTTTGTCGGAAAAATGATCTCTCTCCTTTTTAATATGCTGCCCAGGTTTGTCATAGTTTTTCTCCCAAGGAGTTTTTAATTTTAAGGTCAGCATCCTCAGTGATTTTGGAGCCCAAGAAAATAAAATCTGTCACTGTTTCCATTGTTTCCCCATCTATTTGCCATGAAGTGATGGGACCAGATGCTGTGATCTTAGTTTTTTGAATGTTGAGTTTCAAGTTGGCTTTTTCACTCTCCTATTTCACCTACATCAAAAGGCTCTTTAGTTCCTCTTGCCTTTCTGCCATAAGGGTGGCATCATCTGCATACATGAGGTTATTGATATTTCTCCCCAAATCTTGTTTCCAGCTTGTGATTTATCCAGCTTGGCATTTTGTAGGATGTACTCTGCATGTAATATAGATAAGCATGCTGACCATATACAGCCTTGATGTGCCTGTTTCCCAATTTTGAACCACTCTGTCATTCCATATCCAATTCTAACTGTTGCTTCTTGGCCTGCATACAGGTTTCTCAGGAGGCAGGTAAGGTGGTCTGATATTGCCAACTCTTTAAGATGTATCCACAATTTGTTGTGATCCATACTGTCAAAGGCATGAGCCTAGTCAATAAAGCAGAAGTAGATGTTTTTCAGGAATTCTTTTGCATTTTCTGTGATCAAATGGATGTTGGCAATTTGATCTCTGGTTCCTCTGCCTTTTCCAAATCCAGCTTGTATATCTGCTATTGAAGCTTAACTAGAAGGATTTTGAGCATGACTTTGGTAGCCTGTGAGATGAGCACACTTATGTAACAGTTTGAACATTACTTGGCACTGCCATTCTTTGGGATTGGAAAGAAAGCTGACCTTTTCCACTGCTGAGTTTTCCAAATTAGCTGCCATGTTGAGTGCAACACTTTAACAACATCATCCCTTAGCATTTGAAATAACTTGGCTGGAAATTCTTCACCTCCAATAGCTTTGTTCATAGTAATGCTTCCTAAGGCCCACTTGACTTCACACTCCAGGATGTCTGGCTCTAGGTGATTGAACATACCACCCTGGTTATCCAGGTCATTAGAACCTTTTTTGTACATTTTGCTGTGTATTTTTGCCACTTTTTTCTTAATTTCCTCTGCTTATGTTAGATCTTGGAGAAGACAATGGCACCCCACTCCAGTACTCTTGCCTGGAAAATCCATGGACAGAGGAGCCTGGTGGGCTGCAGTCCATGGGGTCACTAAGAGTCCGACATGACTGAGCGACTTCACTTTCACTTTTCTCTTTCATGCATTGGAGAAGGAAATGGCAACCCACTCCAGTATTCTTGCCTGGAGAATAGCCTGGTGAGCTGCTGTCTATGGGGTCACACAGAGTCGGACACGACTGAAGAGACTTAGCATAGCATGTTAGATCTTTACAGTTTCTGTCCTTTCTATGGTCATCTTCACATGAAATGTTCCCTTGGTATCTCTAATTTTCTTGAAGAGATCTCTAGTCTTTCTCATTATATAGTTTTAATCTACCTCTTTGCTTTGTTCACTTATGAAGGTGTTCTTATCTCTCTGTGCTATTCTTCAGAACTCTGCATTCAGTTGCCTATGTATTTCCCTTTCTCTTTTGCCTTTCACTTCTCTTCTTTTCTCAGGGATTTGTAAGGCCTCCTCAGACAACCATTTTGTCTTCTTGCATTTCTTTTTCTTGGGGATGGTTTCAGTCACTGCCTACTGTACAATATTATGAACCTCCATCCACAGTTCTTCAGGCACTCTGGATCAGATCTAATCTCTTGAATCTATTTGTCACTTTCACTGTATAATCATAAGGGATTTGATTTAGGTCATGCCTGAATGGCCTAGTAATTTTCCCTACTACAGGGAGGAACCACAGTCCCACCCATTAGCAAGGAATTGGATAAAAGATTTACTGAACATGGCCCTGCCCACCAGAGCAAGACTCAGTTTCCCCCACAGCCAGTCCCTCCCATCAGGTAGCCTCTTATCCTCATCCATCACAAGGCAGACAGAAGGAGCAAGAATTTCAATCCCATGACCTCCAAAATGAAAACCACAATCATAGAAAAGTAACAAAAATAATCACATGGATCACAGCCTTGTGTAACTCATGAGTCATGCCATACATGGCCCCCAAGATGGATGAGTCATGGTGGAGAGTTCCAACAAAACTTGGCTCACTAGAGAAGGGAATAGCAAACCACTTAGAATTCTTGCCTTGAGAACCCCATGAACAGTAGGAAAAAGCAAAAAAGATACGACCCTGAGAGATGACTCTGCCAGGACAGTAGGTGTCCAATATGTTATATGCTAGGGAAGAGTGGAGAAATACAACCTGAAAGAATGATGAGGCTGAGCCAAAGAGGAAATGACACCCAGCTCTGGATGTGTCTGGTGGTGAAAGTAAAGTCTGATGCTTTAAAGAACAGTATTGCATAGGAACCTGGAACATTAGGACCATGAATCTAGGTAAATTGGATTTAGTCAAACAGAAGACAGCAGGAGTGAATATGGATTTTTTAGGAATCAGTGAACTAAAATAGATGGGAATAGGTGAATTTAATTCAGATGATGATTATATCAACTAGTGTAGGGAAGCATCCCGTAGAAGAAATGGAGTAACCCTCATAGTCAACAAAAGAATCCAAAATGCAGTACTTAGGTGAAATCTCAAAATGACAAGGTACTCAATCCATTTCCAAGGTAAACCATTCAATATCACAGTAATCTAAGTCTATGCCCCAACCACAAATGCAGGAGAAGCTGAAGATGAACGTTCTATGAGGACCTACAAGAACTTCTAGATATAACACCAAAAAAAAAGACGTCCTTTTCATCATAGGGGACTGGAATGCACAAGTAGAAAGTCAGGAGATACCCGGAGTAATGGGAAAGTTTGGCCTTGGGGTACAAATGTAGCAGGGCAAAGGATAACAGAATATTACCAAGAGAATGCTATATTCTTAGCAAACACACTCTTCCAACAACCCAAGACCTGTTCTCTAGGAGCTGGATAAAGCAACAAAATGGATTTCCCCTACAAACTCCAGAAAATACCACAAGCCTGCTGGCACTTTGATTTTAGACCTCAGAACTGTATTTTGAATTTGTGACCTCCAGATATATAAATGAATACCTTGGTGTTGTTTCAAAGCACAAAGTTTTTGGTCATTTGTTATAACAGCAGCGTTAACTAAGACAGATGTGGTTCAAGTCAGCCCCGCCTCCATCTGCTGCATCATGAGTTTTACCCTTTACTGGAATGTTCCTCTGACCTCAGAGGCAGGTGGTCATCTCCCCAAGCACAGGAGCCTTGATTCTTGATTGCACTTTCTTCCATAGTGACTGACTGATTCCACTCATTAAAGCAAAGTCTTTGAAAACTGTGTATACTCTGTTCCACATTGGTCTCTTTACATCATTTCTTGAACCAACTTTACTCAGGGTTTGCCTTCACTACTCTATCAAAGCTGCACTTGATCCTGCCAAGGTTAACTGCTGAATCCAGTGGTGCATTTTCAATCTTCTTTTACTTGACCCATTGAAAGCACTGGACTCTTTTCTCCTTCAAACACTTATTTCACATGCCTTGTAAGAACAGTCCCTCCTACTTCACTCACTGATCCTTTTCAGCCTCTTTTGCTGGTTCCTTCAGTTTTGGGGTGTTTTTTTTAAGGATTTTCTTAATGCTTATTTCTCATGAAGCTTAACTATCCTGTCCACACCACTCACTGTATAATGTAATATCTCTGACTGGTTAGTTACATGGTTTTAAGAGACTATATTTAACAATTTTCAGATATGAATATTTTGTCTAAAACTTTTCTGTAATTGATTTGCATGTCCAATTCTATGCACACATCTTCACTTGGATACCTAAAGGCATTTGAAAGATGAGTTTCTATAACTGAACTCATGATCTTCCCACAAAAATGAGATTCCCCGAATTGTCTCCATCTGAGCAAATGGCATCTGCATTTCCTGTTACTTAAACACAAACACCTGGAGTCAACTTTGATTCCCCTTTACCTTTCACCATATGTCCAACATGTTAGCAATCTAGTTAATGCTGCCCCTAAAATAAGTTCCTATTCCAATACCTCTGGCCATCTTTACTGCTCCTTCTGTGGTTCCAGCCAACATTACCTCTCACCTAAATTCCTGTAGAGTCCTAAAAAAGGGCCCTTTTTACTCTTTTTCTTCTAAACATAACAACCAGAGTGATTTTTTTTGAAAACATGTCAGCTCATGTAACTACTGTGCTCAAAACCAAAATATCATTCTCCACTTCTCTCAGAATAAAGACCTCTCAAAAACCCACATGACACAGACCCCATGGCCCCACTGGCTCTCTGGCTTATCTTCAACTCCTGTCTTCTTCCCTCACTAAACTCCACCCACATCAGCCAACTTGCTGGCCTTCAAATGTTACATGAACACTCTTCTTTCCTGGACTTAACGTTTTCTGTTTCAGAGAAATGCAAGGAGCCACTGTCTCTATGTTTCAAGGCTGTTTCTTGTACAAGTGAAAAGTTGTGTGGGATTAAAGGTAGTTGGTGTCTCTGCCTAACAGATGGACTGAAATGTGAGAGATTGTGCAGGATTTTCTCAACAGACACCTACCCATTTCTAACAGCTAAATTCTCCTGATGACATTCACTGTCCCATCCTCCACTAGACTATAAACTCAAGGATTTCTCATTTAGTTAATATATATTGATAAAACAATGTCTTACTGAAGAATGTTCAATAAAGTTTTGCTGAATGAATGAGTGAATGACAACCAATGAATGAATGGTAAAATATGTAAGTATTTATCAAAATGCTAAGCATGGTCAGACAATTAAGAAATTAAATAAATGAATCAGATGTGCTGCTTTACAGAGAGAAAAATATAATACTGGATTTTTTAAATCATATTTTAGCTTACCAAGATGATTATGCTAAGTTGAAAAGTATACAACATGTAGATTGAAGATTATTTGTCTTTGTAAATAATCATACACACAAATTTGTATAGGATTCTATAAGGAAAATGTACCAAAGTATTATATAATGGTGAATTACAGCTTATCTTTATTTTCTGTCATTTCTATTTTACTTTCCAAATTTCCTGTAATTTTTTTAATTATCAGAAAAAAAGAGCATTCTTACTTTGAAGTTTTAATTGTTTCATGAACTGTTTATTTCACAAGGAAAGGCATTTTCAAAAGTTGAGACACTTCATTCAAGCACCGTCACCACATACAAAAATCCTCTTCACAGCCCCAGAAGCAAGAAATTCTTGAAGAACCACAGTGAGACCTGAGAATCAATATTCTTCAAAAAATGGATATTCAGGGTGACTGATACCACTGAAAGAGAAGGAGGAGGGTTCATTTATTAATTCTGTCATGTTGTCATAGACAGCATTACTCTGTGAGTGCAGTCAGGATGGCCTAAAATTCAAAATCTACAAATACATCCCTCCTTCTCCCCCAACAAACACACAGCAGGAGTCTGCTCCATGTGCACATGGCACCTGCACGTCCAGTCCCAACATTCACGTGTAATCGTCACTCCACAGTGACAGGTAGTTTGACTCAGGTTACAATTTTAAGAGGGCACAAGACCTGGGGCTAACTCTGGAGATCATTTCCCGCCCTTCGTGGAACTTCTGTCTCTAGACGATGAAAAGGATCATAGCAAACAAAGTAGCTGCTCTTTTTTCTCACATCCATGGATAAGCAGATACCAAGCACCCCCAAAAATACAGACTGTCTTCATTAAGGAAATTCTAATCTATTGAAGAGACACGCAGTCACCTGAATAATCATACAGCACAAAGTGGCATTGATATTTTCTTAATTTATGATGTATTAAAACATCGGTTACTCAGTAATTAGTATAACTATTGTTTTTTCTCCATGTTTCTACTTTTCTTTTTAAACTTTTCCTTTTCAATTCAATTTGTCCTTTTCAATTCAATTCATTAAAAAGTGCATTCTGAGCAATTTTAAGTGCCAGGAGCTGTGCTGTTGACCTGAGCTCACAAAGAGGAATAAGTCTAGCCATTCACAGCCTAATGAAGGAGAAGATAGAATTATACTTAAAAGTCTTTAAGGGCAGAAAAGTAAGATTTCACCTTTTTTTTCATTTATCATGTATTTTATCAGAATTGTGATATAGTTTTACAAACAATAGGGAGAGTTTTGATAGCTTTCCCTTCAAACGAAATCTTCACTGTATCAATAATTTGCATTCCCTCCTCTCTAAACTCCCTTCCAAATTTCTCTTCTGTCTCTTCAATCCTAACATTCTCCTGCAGTAATGAGGCAGCTGGAATTCTGTTAGTGACTAAGTCAAAGGCAAGCAGGTGGGGGCTCCCCAGGGGATGGACTTCTGCTGGACAAAGGCTAAACTGCAGTGAGTCTTCACTCAAGAAACCAGAGACCCAGATGATCTTACCTGAGTGTGTCCTGTTAAGGACACAGCAGTCTCTCACTGGAGGGTCAGTTAAGCTCATGATCTATGGGTAATTCAGCTTTGTGAGATAACAAGGATGAGGACATGGGAATTGTAATAGGGAAAAAAGATCAATGAAGAGATTAATTTGAAAAAAATGGACTGTGTCTTAGAGAAGAAATGTCCGTAAGGGAGAAAATGTACCAGACCCTTAGGAGATGGCGGGGAAGCAGGCCCATGTGACTTCTCAAAACTGTTGCAGGTTGACCTTCATGGGACCTTCCTCCATAACAAAGTGTCAACAAGATGTTTTATCATTGTGTTAGGAATAACATGAATGGGGGCTTCCCAGGTGGTCAGTGATAAAGGATCCACCTGCAAAGTAGGAGACATGGGTTCAGTGATTGGCAAGATAACTTGCAGAAGAAAATGGCAACCCACTCCAGTATTCCTGCCTGGGAATCCCATGGACCGTAGCAGGCTACAGTCCGAGGGTCCCAAGAGTTGGACACAACTAAGCAACTAAACAACAACAAAACATGAATGTAATCCAAAAAGGCTTAATCATTATACAGTTTTTATTAATATAACCTTTTTATCCTGATGTAAAAAGAATTAAACATACTCACAGGTCCCTGTAAGAATAGTGGGCTGCTGGCACTGTGCCCTCTGTGTTTACTGGGTCCCTCAGCCCTGAGAGGAGGTGCACCAGGCACAGGGATTAGGGGCACAAAGTAGTGAAATTACCACGATGTAAACTCTGAGGATTTTACTGATGGGCTGTCCTAGGTCCCAATCATTTCTGTTGGTCAGAGACAGAGCCCAGGAGGAAACCTCTGGTTTGAGGTCTGCAGGAAGACTCTGGTTGGCTTCTATGCTGGAATCAGGACTGTCTTCCTAGAATCAAGTTTTTAAAAAGCTTAGTTGCCCTACTGATCTGCCTGCTACAGCAAAAAAAAAAAAAAACCATGTATGTGAAATATCTGCAAGTCACTTACAGCAGAAATTCGTAATATCTTATATTTCTATTGATGCCATCAATTGCTTTCATGTCTTCTGGAGTCAGTTCAAAGTCAAACACCTGGAAGGAAAGAAGAATCACATTACCTTTCCCACAAGAAGAGGGCCTCCCCCTGGGAACTGGAGGACTTTCCAGCTGGATGGGGACAATAGAGGGGACAGGGAAGCCGTGTCTGTCCTCAGCTTCCAGGTGAACAAGCCTGGGACCCTCTGCTGAGTTCTCACCTCTCCTTCCCACACATCTTTCTCTGTTCACCTCACAAACATTACAGTGCATCAGTCCTTTATTTTTCTAAGTGAATCACTTCAGACAGAAAAGAAATGTACTAAAATACCCTTTTGTCTTTGAAAACTCCTGCCTCAATACCTGCACCTGAACAAACATTAGACTGCTTCACACTCCCCAACATGCCCTAAGTGTGACAGCATTGCACTGAGGCCATGTGGGGAGGAGTCTTCCTTGCAAAAGCCTATCCAAGAATCTGATATCAAACTTACTCTTTATCTATGAATAAATCTAAAAGAAACTTTATGTAAATGCCTTTGTAGATAAAGTTAGAAAAGTTTAAACAGTAAAGAACATCTAAAATATTAAAAATTCACATCATAATCATGAAATGGATAGCTCAGTTTTATAAAGAAATTTGTTTTCTCTGAAGTGATCTAGTGTTTCAATGCAACATGAATCAAAGACTGACATACATATTCTCTTGTAGAAATCAGCAAAGTGATACCAAATTTTAAATAAAAGAAGAACTAATTAAAAGTAGCCAAGACATTCTTCAGTTCTGTTGAGTTCAGTGGCTGAGTTGTGTCCGACTCTTTGTGACCCCATGAACTGCAGCATGCCAGGCCTCCCTGTCCATCACCAACTCCCGGAGTCCACCCAAACCCATGTCCATTGAGTCGGTGATGCCATCCAACCATCTCATCCTCTGTCGTCCCCTTCTCCTCCTGCCCTCAATCTGTCCCAGCATCAAGGTCTTTTCAAATGAGTCAGCTCTTCACATGAGCTGCCCAAAGTATTGGAGTTTCAGCTTCAGCATCAGTCCTTCCAATGAATGTTCAGGACTGATTTCCTTTAGGATGAACTGGTTGAAGAATTTACCATTCTGGAAATAAGACTTATTTTACAATTTAATAACACAGTACAGAAAACTGAATAGTTAAATAGAAGAAAGAGGCCAGAAATGTACTTATAGGCTCTCTATATATGACAGAGTTTACCATGAAAATCTGTGGAAAATATGGATATGTTGTTTTTATTCAGTTGCTAAGTCATATCCAATTCTTTGTGACACCCTGGACTGTGGTAAGGCAGGCTTCCCTGTTCACCACCAACACACAGAGTTTTCTCAAACTCATGTCCATTGAGTTGGTGATGCCATCCAACCACCTCATTCTCTGTATCCTGCTTCTCCTCCTGCCCTCAGTCTTTTCCAGCATCAGGGTCTTTTCCAATGAGTCAGCTCTTCACAATCAGGTAGCCAAAGTATTAGAGCTTCAGCTTCAACATCAGTCCTTCCAATGAATATTCAAGGTTGATTTCCTTTAGGATAGATTGATTTGGTATCCATGCTGTCTTAGATTTCCATTTAATAAACAAACAAACATATATGTGACCATTTTCATATTATATTGCAAAACCAATTCTAGGTGTACTGCAGGGGCAAATTTGAATGGAAACACACAAACAATTTTTTAGGGGACCATACACTGAAGCAACTTAGCAGCAGCAGCAGCAGCAACACTTGACCTTGACTTAGATGGACCTGTGAACTTTGGCAGAATTGATGAGTCAGTTCTGAGTCTATAAATGAAGAGTATTTTTTTTTCCATTCACTGACTATGGATCATAGTACTGTGCTGACGTGATAACCAGGTTAGTTGACCACAGTCTAGCCAAATATATATGTAAAACTAGAGGGAGAAGCATGCAGGCTCCTCTGACAAGAGTCATATCCACCTGTTAAAGCAGAACTGCTGAGATGCTCTGCACTGAGTTGCAAATGCATGAGCAAGACCAGCTAAGAGGATAGCAGCTGAGCTGAGTTGAGGCTGATTGTCAAAACACAGAATCAAGAGACACAGAAATGATCTCTGCATTAAATCCTGAAAGTGGGGAGACTTTCTTGTATAGCTGTGACTAAGGGTACAATTATGGCCTCCTACAAATAAATCAAAAGAGAAACAACCTAGCTAAAGTGGACAAAGTCTTGAAAAGGAGCTACACAAAGAGAAACTCAAGAAGATTAAATGTATAAAAATGAAACCCTATAATATTCAGGGAAATACAAAATAAAACCATGATGGTTTGTGAGTTAAAGATTGCTGCTATAATTTTTGTGCCCGCAAACTTCCAAATAGGAAAAGAAGTACATCAAAGCTGTATATTGTCACCCTGATTATTTAACTTATATTCAGAGTAGATCATGAGAAAGCTGGGCTGGAAGAAGCACAAGCTGGAATCAAGATTGCTGGGAGAAATATCAATAACCTCAGATATGCACATGACACCACCCCTATGGCAGAAAGTGAAAAAGAACTAAAGAGCCTCTTAGTGAAAGAGGAGAGTGAAAAAGCTGACTTAAAACTCAACATTCATAAAACTAAGATTATGTTATCTGGTCCCATTACTTCATGGCAAATAGATGGGGAAACAGGGGAAACAGTGGCTGACTTTATTTTGAGGGCTCCAAAATCACTGCAGATGGTGATTGCAGCCATGAAATTAAAAGACGCTTACTTCTTGGAAGGAAAGTTATGACCAACCTAGACAGCATATTAAAAAGCAGAGACATTACTTTGTCAACAAAGGTCTGTCTAGTCAAGGCTATGGTTTTTTCAGTAGTCATGTATAGATGTGACATTTGGACTATAATGAAAGCTGAGTGCTGAAGAACTGATCCCTTTGAACTGTGATGTTGGACAAGACTGTTGAGAGTCCCTTGGACTGCAAGGAGATCCAACCAGTCCATCCTAAAGGAGATCAGTCCTGGGTGTTCATTGGAAGGACTGATGTTGAAGCTGAAACTCCAATACTTTGGCCACCTGATGCAAAGAGCTGACATTTGAAAAGACCCTGATGCTGGGAAAGATTGAGAGTAGGAGGAGAAGGGGATGACGGAGGATGAGATGGTTGGATGGCATCACCGACTCAATGGACATGAATTTGGGTAAATTCTGGGAGTTGGTGATGGACAGGGAGGCATGGCATGCTGTGGTTCATGGGGTCACAAAGAGTCAGACATGACTAAGTGACTGAACTGAACTGAAATGTATATGTTGATGGTGTTAGAAAAATCCCAACACATGGAGGCTGAACAACACACTGCACAATAATCAACAAATCAAAGAAGAAATCAAAACATGCATAGAAATGAATGAAAATGAAAACACAACAACCCCAAACCTATGGGAAACTGTAAAAGCAGTGCTAGGGGGAAGGTTCATAGCAATACAGGCTTACCCAAGAAACAAGAAAAAAGTAAAATAAATAACCTAACTCTACACCTAAAGCAACTAGAAAAGAAAGAAATGAAGAACCCCAAGGTTAGTAGAGGGAAAGAAATCTTAAAAATTAGGGCAGAAATAAATGCAAAAGAAACAAAAGAGACCATAGCAAAAATCAATAAAACCAAAAGCTGGTTCTTTGAGAAGATAAATAAAATTGAAAAACCATTAGCCAGACTCATTAAGAAACAAGGAAGAAAAATCAAATCAACAAAATTAGAAATAAAAATGGAGAGATCACAACAGACAACACAGAAATACAAAAGATAATAGGAGACTATTATCAGCAACTATGTGCAAATAAAATGGACAACATGGAAGAAATGGACAAATTCTTAGAAAAGTACAACTTTCCAAAATTGAACCAGGAAGAAATAGAAAATCTTAACAGACCCATCACAAGCACAGAAATTGAAACTGTAATCAGAAATCTTCCAGTAAAAAAAAGCCCAGGACCAGACAGCTTCACAGCTGAATTCTACCAAAAATTTAGAGAAGAGCGAACATCTATCCTACTCAAACTCTTCCAGGAAATTGCAAAGGAAAGTAAACTTCCAAACTCATTCTATGAGGCCACCATCACCCTAACACCAAAACCTGATAAAGATGCCACAAAAAAAAGAAAACTACAAGCCAATGTCACTGATGAACATAGATGCAAAAATCATTAACAAAATTCTAGCAAACAGAATCCAACAACATATTAAAAAGATCATACATCATGACCAAGTGCACTTTATCCCAGGGATGCAAGAATTCTTCAGTATGCACAAATCAATCAATGTAATACACCACATTTAAAAATTGATAAATAAAAACCATATGATTATCTCAATAAATGCAGAGAAAGCCTTTGACAAAATTCAACATCCATTTATGATAAATATTGTCCAGAAAGCAGGAATAGAAAAAACACACCTCAACATAATAAAAGCTATATATGACAAACCCTCAGCAAACATTATCCTCAATGGTGAAAAATTGAAAGCATTTCCCCTAAAGTCAGGAACAAGACAAGGGTGCCCACTCTCACCACTACTATTCAACATAGTTTTGGAAGTTTTGGCCAGAGCAGTCAAAGCAGAAAACGAAATAAAAGGAATCCAGATTAGAAAAAAAGTAAAACTCTCACTGTTTGCAGATGACATGATCCTCTACATAGAAAACCCTAAAGACTCCACCAGAAAATTACTAGAGCTAATCAATGAATATAGTAGTGTCAGGATATAAAATTAATGCACAGAAATACCTTGCCTTCCTATACACTAACAATGAGAAAACAGAAAGAGAAATTAAGGAAACAATTCCATTTGCCATTGCGAAGAAAAGAATAAAATACTTAGGAATACATCTACCTAAAGAAACAAAAGATCTATATATAGAAAACTATAAAACACTGGTGAAAGAAATCAAAGAGGACACAAATAGATGGAGAAATATACCATGTTCATGGATTGGAAGAATCAATATAGTGAAAATGAGTGTACTACCCAAAGCAATCTATAGATTCAATGCAATCCCTATCAAGCTACCAACGGTATTTTTCAGAGAACTAGAACAAATAATTTCACAATTTGTATGGAATTACAAAAAACCTCAAATAGCCAAAGTGATCTGGAGAAAGAAGAATGGAACTGGAGGAATCAACCTGCCTGACTTCAGGCTATACTACAAAGCCACAGTCATCAAGACAGAATGAAGTAAGCCAGAAAGAAAAACACCAATACAATATACTAAAACATATATGTGGAATTTAGAAAGAAGGTAACGATAACCCTGTATGCAAGACAGCAAAAGAGACACAGATGTATTGAACAGTCTTTTGGACTCTGTGGGAGAGGGTGAGGGTGGGATGATATGGGAGAATGGCATTGAAACATGTAAAATATCATATGTGAAATGAATCACCAGTCCAGGTTTGATGCATGATACAGGGTGCTCAGGGCTGGTACACTGGGATGACCCAGAAGGATGGGATGGGGAGGGAGGTGGTGGGGGGGGTGGTTCAGTATTGGGAACACATATACACTCATTGCGGATTCAAGTCAATGTATGGCAAAACTGATACAAAATTGTAAAGTAAATTAAATTAATTTATTAAAAAAAAAAAAACGAAACGGAGCCTTTCAAAGGTCATGATAGTGGAGCTCTCACAAATGAGATTTTAAAATAGCATATTCATATAAGAGACTTGGGAGAGCTCTGTTGCCCCCTCCATTATATTAAGATGCAAAGAGAAACCTGTGACCTGGATGAGGGCCCTCATCTGATCACACAGGAACCCTGACTCAGATCTCCAGCTTCAAAACTGTGAGAAATAAATTTCAATTTTTCTCAGCCTCTCAATCTGTGATATTTTGTTACAGCAGGTCAAATGGTCTAAAAAAATCACATAATGCAATTTCATCAACTGATAACAAAGAAAATAAGATATCATTTGTACAAGATGATAGAATAAATGGCTGACATAACTCTGAAACTAAAATCTCTGTTTTCTGTCCAACCTGAACCCTCTGCAGCCATGTCACCTCTTCTGTTGCCACATCAGGAGGAGAAAATCACCAGGAACACACACAACACATTCATGCATGGGGAAGAACTGGTAACTTGTCTTGACTCAAGGAAAGTCTTGAGAGATGGACAAAGAATGACCCTCGAGAAGGATATTCCTTAGGAGCCCTCTGCCCACAGCCCCACTCATCACCTGTATGTTCTCTTTGATCCGCTTCTTGTTGTAACTCTTGGCCAGAACCACAACCCCACGTTGTATCTGGTAGCGAAGGGCAACTAGAGCTGGGGTTTGCTTGTGTTTTTTGGCAATGGTACAAAGAACCTGGTCCTCCAAGAGAATGGGCAGGTCCAGGTTCACCCTGGAAGGAAATTCAGAAATGCTGAGGAGCTGAGACTAAGTACTCAGTTTGTGAGTAGTTTTACCAAACAGACCAAGTATGTCCTATACCAGTGCTTCTCAAAGTGTGGTCCGTGTACTAAGAGCATCAGCATTACTGGGAATCTTGTTAGAAATACAAATTCCCAGCTTAAATGCAGACACACTGAATCAGAACCTCAACTGTGGCACCTCCCAATCTGTGTTTACAAAGTTCTCCCAGTCATTTGGATGCATGTTTGAGTGAGACCAGAACTGCCAAACTCATGGATTTTTTTTTCCTTTTTTAATTATCATTTGTTGTTTTTCTCCATTCATAGCTCTAAAGTTTGTACAATGGCACACACACAAAAAAAAGTAATGGAAAAAGACTGGGAAATTTTTTTTAATTGTCACTTTTCACAGGTATTGATACAAGTTGAATAGTCCAAAATAGAACTATTCATTTCACATTATTTATATTATGCAATTTTCTATAGATGTTTACAAAAATGGTTCATACTGAAATTTGTTATCATGATAGACCTGGAAGTTACATATTATTATCCCCATTTTAGATAAAAGATATGTGAGGTTTGCTACTGCTGCTAAGTTGCTTCAGTCGTGTCTGACTCTGTGTGACCCCAGAGACAACAGCCCACCAGGCTCCCCCATCTCTGGGATTCTCCAGGCAAGAACACTGGAGTGGGTTGCCATTTCCTTCTCCAATGTGAGGTTTAGACATGTATTTTTAGAAACATGTTCATAGTTGAATAAATAAGTAAATCATAATATAAGCTTGTGTCTCTGGTCTCAACTGGGGGATTATATATAAATTTTAATGCAGACATTTGTTATTGATGGGTCAACAATTTAATACAATGTAGAAAAATTGGCTGGGTGATGGGAAGATAAAAGAGAAGGATTCATTCCATCCCTCCCTGCTTATCCCCTGTGCCTATGAGTTATCTGAGTAATATATGATTTAAACTAGTTTATCAAAAATTTAATTTTAAATAAATTCCTTGTTATCTTCATTAGGATTCAATACCATTCTTTTAGACGTTGGGATCCCAGAGCAGCATAGGCAACAAGAACGATATCATGTGACTTGCAGAAATCCAACAGTTTCCTCTGGTTGAGATAAGGGTGACATTCCACCTGTAGAATGTCAACAGAGAAGAGTGTCAGATTATATGGAATGGTATTATTAATGTGACAGAAAAGATGTAAGCTGGAAATACCAACACCAAGAGAGAAATAGTCAAAAGTGTGTTTATACAGTTAATTTTATGATAGACATGGATGGGAAAACCAGTTTAAGATTGAATAATCAAAAGGTGGGCTCTTCATTTGAGTAAATGTTTCTGAGTAAATATTTCATGTAATGTTAGCATCACCATGAGCCTTTAAATTAACCCTCTAGCCTGGATGATTTCCATCATCTCCAGCACATTTTTCTGTTTGGTGCTCCCTGTTGAGACTCATAAATACTGAGCCACAAAGATTTTGGATTCAGCCAACAGAGCCCCACATGAACTCTTAACACCCATCTCAGCTGATTTGTCTTTTATTACTTCCCATTCCAGTTTTTTTTATTAATTTATTTTTTACTGACGAATGATTGCTTTACAGAATTTTGCTGGTTTCTGTCAAACCTCAACATGAATCCATTCCAGATTTTCATGGTCTTCCTTCCTGCTTGCAGTTCACTCCAAGCCACTTTCACCCTCCGTCTGGTCATCCTTCCATCTCAGGGAAATGCCTCCTTCCTCTAGTTCTGGATTCTACCCACAATTTACCAGGAAACGGTCCACACCTATCTACCCAGACTTTATCAGAGATATCGTTATGGATTACATTAACAAAGTCCAGACAGAGGCTCTGCTCTCTAGAATCCTTTGACCCACAAAGGTCAGATGAACAGGAGGAGAGGACAGACAGACATCAGGCTCCAGGGCAGAAGGAGGTTGTGAAGAGCAGGAGGGAGAGGAGCCGAGCTGCTCACCTGGTTGCAGACGGGCTTGTACTTGAGCCCCGGCTTGTTCAGGATCTTCTGCAGCTGCTTGTGGTTGAAGTTGGACACCCCAATGGACTTGGTCAGCCCTGCATCCTTACACTTCTCCAGGGCCTGGGGATGGATGGGTGCTGAAAATTCACTTGGAATGGGCAATAGAACAAGAATAAAAGCTGAAAAAAATCTGTAAAAAGTGTCATCCAGAAGAATTAGCATTGATTATCAAGAAGGAAAGAGGGGAAGAATGGCATGACACAAAAAGAAGAATTGCCATCTCCTCCTTGGAAAACCCTGGAGAACACATATCACATGGAAGGAAATAGATATCTGTCTCACTGTCCCAGATTCTCCTCCTCTGTTCCTCTCTGTGAACATTTCAGCAATGGTTTCCTCTCCACAACCCCAGCATCACATCCCTTAGAGTTCATGAACTGCTGAGTCTGATGGCCCACAGCCCATGCTCACAGGCAGAATTGATGGAGGTTTCCCCTCTCCTGGCTCCTCCTTTAACTCTCTACTCTTGGAACTCACCTCCCATGTGTGACAGAGATCCACTGAGTCAGGTATCAGTTTTCCATTCTCATCTTTTGGGAATAATTCCTCCCCTGGCTGGAATAGAAGCAGTCATTTTAGACATGCAAAAAATAATTTCTCCACATTTAGCAAGGCTTCCAGGCACCCAGGATTAAACCTACATGAGGTAGGTTTACAACTTTCTAGATACTAATATTTGCAAAGTGATTGCATATTGAGATGTAAGCAAGGTCATTGGGATGGAGGCTTATTCTACTTTTTTACACTCAATATATGTTGTAATAAGTACAATTTTCCTAGGTCCTAAAAAGGACTTCAAGTGACTTCTGTGAATTTTGTCTGTTCTTGTACTTCCCTCTTTTGAAATATCTCTGATCTGAGAATGGCAGTAAGTTACATGGCTTTATTTCCAGAATAAAAGTTTCAACCTTGACCTGGGCTAGAAAATTAGATTTCCTTTTCCCTCTGAGCATCAGATGCCCTAGAGCAGGCACATGAACCAGCAAGACTCTCCTTAAGTTGGTACGGATTGTGGAAGATCAAGGTCTCAAAGATCTTTGAGACCATTGTGGAAGATCAGGGGTGTCAAATGTTCATGGCCACGGACCTTGAGCTGCCCCAAGGTTATATTTGCCATCAGTGGAAAATTTTCAGGAAAAAAATAAGCAAACCATGAGTAACATCCTGATAAGGCATAGAAATTAGTAGAAATTAGGAGACATTTCTGAAGAGTACTGCAAATCCCCAATCTGTCTGTGGCTGTGACTTGTCATCTACATAGTCCACTAAGCTATTGTGCATCAGATGGTTTGAGCTGTTTTTTGTAACTTGAAATCAAAAGTTCTCAGTAAACCATTCTTGGCAGCTAAGTGCAGTCTACAAACCTCATCATGAAGTCAGGCAAGAGAGGAGGCAATTCCTCCCAAGTCCTTGTAAAGGAACAAAGTTTAGATGCACCCAGAGGGAGCACCACCAAATATGCTCATTTGAAAGGGTGAAAGACAAGAGAAACTCATCATGTTCAATGTAAGGCAGTGTCATGCTCACCACGGCTGCACCAAACTCTTGGTTCTTGAAATCCCCAGGGACTCAGGAGTCATATTCAGGACTATGTGCAGAATTGGCCTGCTTCTACTTCTTCAAATTTTTCTGGCAGAGACTCTCAGATTATTAACTCCTTTCTCTGGGAGGCATGTAAGGGATTCAAAGAAACTCAGTAAAAAGATGATCACAAATTATTGTTTGGGAGATTCTACTCTAGTGTAATCGTCCCTTCAACCTACTAGGACAAATCTTAATTCAACCATCCATGCAAGTTGATGCACATTCTAACACAAGAAATAAAATTGATGTGATCACACATATTTCCAACCTTCACAGGCAGTGGAAAATGAATAATATAGAGATCGACATAGTCCAGCTGAAGAGTTTTCAGTGACTTTTCCAAGGCTGGTCGGACCAAGTCTTGTCGAAGGGAAGTTAACCAAAGCTGTAGAGATTAAAGAACGCAAGTTTTATTAATAATACTTCAGATATTTTTTTTTGCCTTACTGTGAGGCTTGTGGGATATTACTTCCCTGACCAAGGATCAAATCTGGGCTCATGGCATTAAAGCACCAAGTCTCAACCACTGAACCACCAGGAAATTCTAATACTTTAGGAATTTACCAATAAGCATAGATCACCAAACAAATGATCCCATTATATAATTGTCACCTTGGCACAATCACTTGCATACATGTTCATACACAACATGCATAGTACCTTTGAAGTGTAGAATATGTCTTCTCTCTTCACAGTGCCATCTGCAATCTTGCTTCGAATGGCCTGGCCAACTTGCTCCTCATTTTGGTACACATGAGCACAGTCAATATGGCGGAACCCAACCTCTATAGCAAATTGGGTGACTTCCTGAGATTCACTCTTAGCAGTCTACATAAACAAAAATGTTGAATATCCACATGATTAAGAGATTGCTAAGGTACAAGCTTTGATCTTCCCAAGGATTGACTTTGCTCTGTGCCTTTGGTTAGTTCTATATGTGTGGTGATGAACCCATGATAGTTTCCCTGAACATTCCTGGAAGTTATTCCATGGACACCCAGGAACCCTTCAACCCCAGGCAACTAGTGGTTGATTGCTGACCTCAGAGGACCCAAGAATACCTCCAGGTTCAGTGATTTGCTGTTAGAAGCCAAAAGACTCATTAAGTTGTAATCATGAGTAGCATTTATACTGTGAGATGTATACTTATATACAAAGGTATAAGGTGCCTGGTAAAAGCAGCAAGAAACCAAGTGAAAGCATTTGAGACCTCTGTCTACCAGTGAAACCACACAGAATGCACCAAATAAAACTGTATCTATTCAAGGTGTACAAAGTGATGTTCTCATATAAGAATCCATAGTTAATAATCACCACAATCAAGCTAGGTAACAGATCCATCACCTCCCATAGCTAACTATTAAGGTTGTTTGTAAGAAGACTTAAAATCTAATCTAACAAAATCTCAAGTTATGCACATTATCCTTAACTATAGTCACTGTGTTATACACCAGTTGTTCAGGCTTATTCATCCTGTAACTGAAGGTCTATACCATTGACCAACATCTTCCCATTTTTCCCAGCCTTGACACCAGCTTCTGGTCACCATTTCCCTATTCTCTGCTTCTATAACTTCCACTTTTAGAGAATCCACCTATAAAGACATCCTGTAGTATTTATCTTTCTATTTCTGGCTTATTTCACTTAGCTTAATGTTCTCCCAGTTCATCTGTGTGGTTACAAATGGCAAGATTATTTTTTTTATAATGCTGAATAAATGTTCCATTTCTTTTTTTTTTTTTAGAAAGTATTGCTTTATTTGAGAAACTTACTTCCAAATTACTTTTATGTATTTTAAAAAGTCATAAAGAGCATCCAAGAGAAAAACATATACAGTTTCTATAGGAATAAGGACAAAAAAATGGGGTTGATGACTGCCCCAAACGATATTTCCTAAAGGAAAAAAATGTAATATTTAACTTCTCTTTTTTTGAGGCAGGGTAAGTGAACTACACACATCATAAATAAAATTTTCTTACTATAAAAGGAGGAAGGACTGTGATCCTGTTTTTGATGCATATGAAATACAAAAATCCACTGTTCTGATCACGATGAGGGGAAAAAAACATCATTCTTCAACACTTCCGTTCATGCAATGAAATCCAAAGGTCTGTTGAATCCACCTGATGGATTCATGTACTGCCTATACTTTCTCTTCTGAGACACATTTATGGCGTAGGCATTTACAGAGCCATCCACCTTTTTCCCTTTTGTGGAGTCAAAGGAGGCAAATCCCATTAACTTCATCATTTCTATTTCTTCCTCTGTTTTGCCCTCTAAGTCTTTCTCAGTTATCTGACGTTCTTTGCTCTTTCTTTCTTTTCCTCATCTCTTCTTTCTTTCAGTCGAGAAGGGAAGATGTGGATCTATGTGGTCTTGGGGACCTGGAACGCTTTCTGGGTGGGGAGCGAGAGCGGCTTCTTCTCTGATCTTGCTCCCGGAACCCGGACCTTTCTTGGCGCCTGTGTTCTCTTTCCCGGGATGTGGACCCGGACTGCCTCCGCTACCTCTGTGGGGCGCGGCTGCGGCTGCGACCCATTTGGAATCCTTCTCCAGTACAAGTCCTCCGTTTCTTTTTATGTGATTCAGAATCTTTCCTATTTCAAGGAGATATATATTTGGTCTAACTTCCCTCTGTTGTGTCTGCTCCTGGTTTTTCTTAAATGCTCGGACATTTGGGGATGTACTGAGCCATGAACCAGTGAATTTCATTGACAGGCTGGACCCTTCCTCGCCCTCACCCCCTGAGTCCTACAAAGTCCTGTCTTCTGTTTCCAAAATGTCTCTGGATATTTCTATCTGTTTTATAGATGAAAAAGCTGAGACTCAAAGTTTAAGGACCAGTCCCTTGTGAAAATTACATGCTCTAAAGACGGACAGCCAACTTTCTGCCTTCCAGTCTAAAGACTTGTCCACTAGCCCCACTTATGCCCAGGCACTTCAGACTATACTTTAATAAAAAAAAACACACAATGAAACCCAAGAACACATTGCAAAACCTGGCTTGTAAGATTGTAGTTTATCCCCTCAGTAATATCCCTTCAGTTATATCCCCCTCCCACTCAAATGATACTATAGTTCCCATCAGAAGAAGTTTCCAAGTAGAAAGAGAAGTACAGGGAAAAATATAGCTGGAGTGTTTCTGCCCTGGAACTGAGCAGATATCCCACAGTAGAAAAGCAATTCTCTCCCATTATTTTTCAGTCACCTCATCTTCAGGACCTTCCACCTCAAATGCTTCTCTGGATCATGTCTTTTTGGAAGAAGAAAAGTGTTCTGAAACTAATGAAATATACAGAGAAACCCCACCATTGCAATCCCCCTCAAAACAAAGCAGCTGACAGTCAGTGATCTTGATGGCCAAGTCTCACCTCTTCTGCCAAACTGGGAAAGAGATGGAAACTGGAGGGGAACCCAGAGTAATATGCAGGTGAGCACAGCCTCAGACCTTGATGCAGAGTGGAGACTGGATGCTCTCTCCTCTTTCATAGGGCATGGTTCTAGCCTGGTTAATGAGCCAGATGACCCTCCTAGTGTCACATGGGGACTCAAGACTTGAGACCCCACATCCCTTTCACTCATGTTACATCCACTATTTTTTATACCTCAACCCCAAACCACTACTCTTACCTCTAGAGGTGCATAGGTTCCAAATCCCAGGACAGGAATGAAGTGGCCATCATTAAGCTTCACTTGCCTTTTGGGATCCATTGCCTGTTTCTCCTCTGAGTAAGCAGACTGATTTTTTTTTCTTCTTCCCTCACAGTGATAAATAACAGGAAGGTAACACCCAGCTGCAGGATCCAATGTTAGCTGATATGTTGTAGGAGGAGCATGACTAAACCAGTACCCATAGAGTAAGAAGAGAATTGAAATCAGTTAACTTGTTTGATTTTTTTAATCAATATAACCTTAAGTATCAAATAATGATAAGATGTGCTAAACAATTATTAATCATTAGTTGCACAAGAAACTCTACACAGTAATCTTTTTTATTTTTCTATTATGAAGCCAATCTCAATCAAACATCAATTGAAACAACTTCCTTACAGTACAAACACACTCACATACAAAAGTGTTTAATAAAGATTTTTCAAAATGCTATCCCTTAATAAAGAATTAAAACTTCAAAAGAACATAAATTTCCTTTTTCATATTTCCCACCAGCAAAATTATTTTGCTACAGATCTTACAGTGGTGACATCCTGAACAGGATACCAGAACTAGACATTTGGCAAAGTCTTTATTGGAGGTGAACTCTTAATAGCTTTAGGACACCATATGCAATGCATATGTGCAAACAGACTTCGAGTGCTTATACCTTGTCCTTAGTTATATAACTTTTAGAGTACTCTCATAATGTAACTGATACATATTTTACATATTTCACTTAACTTACTATCTTATTCAGCATCACTCATAAAAGAATAACCTATAAACAACTTAAATTATAACAAATTCAGGAAGAGTAGGAGAAATTATCATGCAATGCTACATGGTTATATTGTGAAGTCAAAAGTTTAATATGTACTATGATGCCAGCAAAGTGGTGAGCTAGGAAGACTAAATTCTCCCAAGGAAAGATGAAAAAAGAGAGAGAAAGCAGCTGAAAAACCTCATAGGAGTTCTGGAAAACAGTCAAACAAAGATCGACAGCAACAAAGTAGTAGTAGCAAACAGGCAATTAGGAAAAATTCAGAACAGAGTGTGACAAGGAATTTCATTGTGCATCACTCACCTGTACCCTCCTCCTGTCTGGAGCAGTGCAGTCTTGATCAGCTCCCAGTTGCCTCCCTCAAACCAAAGTGATCACAGAAAACCTGTGTGCAATGTTCCAACCTACTTGGGGGCTGTTTGGAGATTGCTGTCTGTTCCACTTAACTCTAAACTTAAACTGAAGAGCAGCTAGAGGGGCTATTACAGCTGCAGGGGGACTATATATATATGGAGTGAGTGTTAGTTGCTCAGTCATGTCTGACTCTTTGTGACCCTGTGTTCAATAGCCCACCAGGCTCCTCTGTCCATGGAATTCCCCAGGCAAGAATGCTGGAGCGGTTTGCCAGTCCCTTCTCCAGAATATCCTCCCGACCCAGGGATTGAACCCAGGTTTCCTGCATTATAGGCAGATTCTCTACCATCTAAGCCACCAAGGAAGCCCATATATATGTATATATGGGGCCAAGGAAAAGGACAAAGGAATATGGGGGAGACGTAGACTAGACCAAGTATTAATAAAGCCCTGAGTAGAACTGGGGTGTGGATTTGGGTGAGGAGGAACATAGAGCATTCAAAAACAGTCATAAATACACCAGAATCAGAAAGCCGCCCACAGGCCAGGCAAGATGCTGACTCAGAAATGAACTGAGACCCCTCAGTTTTCCTGTTGGGCTAAAACCAGGACTAGGAAACACCCTGATGCTGGGAGGGATTGGGGGTAGGAGGAGAAGGGGACGACTGAGGATGAGATGGCTGGATGGCATCACTGACTCAATGCACATGAGTCTGAGTGAACTCCAGGAGTTGGTGATGGACAGGGAGGCCTGGCTTGCTGCAGTTCATGGGGTCGCAAAGAGTCGGACATGACTGAGCGACTGAACTGAACTGAACTGAGGAGCATACCAAGCAAACTAATGAAGGAAAATCATGACAAGGAACAAATCTACCAAGAGTATTTGCCTTGTTTGTTAAACAAGTTGTTTAAAGTACCCAACTATGAACACATTCACAAAGGAACACACACAGGAACACACACACGTATGGATGGGGCAGCGCAACCATCAGAGAGGAGCCAGAGGAGCAGAGTCTGGAGCTCTGACCAGTGTGTGCCAGGGTTGCACCACATGCATGGCCATCCATGCCAGGGGCTGCTCCAGCACACCTTCCTCCAGCTCTGCTCCCCTCTGGGGCATAGGTGCCAGTATCAGGGATGGGGAGGGGGGTGCACACTTACAAGGGGTGGAACTAAGTTGAGGC
Source organism: Bos indicus (assembly GCF_029378745.1). Lineage (NCBI taxonomy): Eukaryota > Metazoa > Chordata > Mammalia > Artiodactyla > Bovidae > Bos > Bos indicus. Next base: position 43,398,069 of record NC_091772.1, on the reverse strand, counting down.
CAACCTTCATGGCTTCTGCTCCAGCCCCTTGAGACCTACCTGGCCCAGTAGGGTTGAGACAGTCAGCGAGCACAGGAGAAGCCTTTGCTCACACTGGGCTCTTGTTCTTGCCTCCCCCACCCTGTCCCACTGAGGTGACAGTTGCCAGCACACCCTGGGAAGGGGTGACCCTGCCCACCTCAGCTCCAGCTTTGCCCCAAAGCCTCTGGGCACACAGACTGCATAAGGATGCATCCACACAAGGACACCCCTGTAAGAACAGATCAGGAAACTTTTTCACTTTTTCTGTCTCTTTTTCCTAGAGACAGAGAAAGTAAAGCAAAATGAGAAGACAAAGGAATTTGTCTCAAATGAAACAATAAGAAAAACACCTGAAAAAATCTGCTAAAGAGATAGAGATGAATAATTTACCAAAATAATTCATTTACCAGAATTCAGAATAGTAATTAAGAATGCTTCTCTAACTAGGGAATAGAACATAAAAACATTCACATGATAGGGGTTTCAGAAGGAGACAAGTAAGGGAAAAGGGTGCAAAATGTATGTGGTGAAATTATGGGTAAAAACTTCTGAACCTGGGACTTCCCTGGTGGTCCAGTGGTGAGGATTCTGTGCTTCCACTACAGGGGGCACAGGTTTTGAACCTGGTCAGGGAACTACTTGGCAAAGGTGATTAAAACCATGAGACAGCGGATGTTCCTGGATTACCTGGGTCACCCTAGTGTAATCACAAAGTCCTGGGACCTGGGAGGGCTGTAGTCAAAGAGAAGGTGGGAAGATAGGAGCATTAGAAAAGACACTCCAAGATGTGATGTGCTGTCTCTGAAGATGACGGAAGAGTCTACAAGGCAAAAAATGAGGTGTTCAGTCGTTCAGTTGTGTCCGACTCTTTGCCACCCTATGGACTGCAGCACACCAGCCTCCTCTGTCCTTCACTATTTCCCAGAGTTTGCTCAAATTCATTTCCATTGAGTCAATGATGTCCTCCAACCATCTTGTCCTCTGTTGGCCCTTTTCCTCCTGCCTTCAATCTTGCCCAAAATCAGGGTCTTCTCTAATAAGTCAGCTCTTAGCATCAGGTGGCCAAAGTATTGGAGCTTCAGGTTCAGCATCAGTCCTTTCAATAAATATCATGGTTGGAACTAGGATTTCCTTTAGGGTTGATTGGTTTGATCTTCTTTCAGTTCAAGGGACTCCCACGAGTCTTCTCCAGCACCACAGTTCAAAAGCATCAATTCTTCGGTGCTCAGCCTTCTTTATGGTCCTACTCTCACATCCTACATGATTACAGGAAAAGCCAAAGCTTTGACTCTATGGACCTTTGTCAGAAAAGTGATGTCTCTGCTTTTCTATATGCTCTCTAAGCTTCTCATAGCTTTTCTTCCAAGAGGCAAGTGTCTTTAATTTCATGGCTGTGGTCACAGTCTACATTGATTTTTAGCCCAAGAATATGAAGCCTGTCACTGTTTCCATTTTTTCCCTATCTATTTCCCATAAACTTATGGGACCAGATGCCATAATCTCAGTTTTTGAATGTTGAGTTTTAAGCCAACTTTTTCACTCTCCTCCCTCACCTTCATCAAGAGGCTCTTTAGTTCCTCCTCACTTTCTGCCAAAAGGGTAGTGTCACCTGCGTATCTGAGGTTATTGATATTTCTCCTGGCAATCTTGATTCCAGCTTGTGATTCATCCAGTCCTTCATTTCACATGATGTACTCTGCATATAAGTTACATAAGCAGGATACAATAATATACAGTCTTGACATACTTCTTTCCCAATTTTGAAGCAGCCCATTGTTCCATATCCACTTCTATCTGTTGCTTCTTGACCTGCATACAGGTTTCTCAGGAGGCTGGTAAGATGGTCTGGTATTACCATCTCTTTAAGAATTTTCCACAGTTTGTTGTGATCCACACACCCAAAGGCTTTAGCATAGTCAGTGAGGAGGAGTGGATATTTTTCTGGAATTCTCTTGCTTTTTCTATGATCCCATGGATGCTGGCAATTTGATCTCTGGGCCTCTGCCTTTTCTAAATCTAACTTGTACACTTGGAAGTCTTTGGCTCACATACTGTTGAAGTCTAGCTTGAAGGATTTTGAGCATTAATTTGCTAGCATGTGAAAAGAGTACAATTTGCAGTAGTTTGAACATTCTTTGCAATTGCCCTTCTTTGGGATTGAAATGAAAACTGACATTTTCTACAGTTTTCCAAATTTGCTGGTAAATTGAGGGCAACACATTAACGGCATCATCTTTTAGGATTTAAAATAGTTCAGCTTGAAATCCATCATCTCCACGACCTTTGTTCATAATAATGCTTCCTAAGGCCCACCATTCAGGTATGACCTAAATCAAATCCCTTATGATTATACAGTGGAAGTGAGAAATAGATTTAAGGGCCTAGATCTGATAGATAGAGTGCCTGATGAACTATGGACTGAGGTTCGTGACATTGTACAGGAGACAGGGATCAAGACCATCCCCATGGAAAAGAAAAGCAAAAAAGCAAAATGGCTGTCTGGGGAGGCCTTACAAAAAGCTGTGAAAAGAAGAGAAGCAAAAAGCAAAGGAGAAAAGGAAAGATATAAGCATGTGAATGCAGAGTTCCAAAGAATAGCAAGAAGAGATAAGAAAGCCTTCCTCAGTGATCAACGCAAAGAAATAGAGGAAAACAACAGAATGGGAAAGACTAGAGATCTCTTCAAGAAAATTAGAGGTACCAAGGGAACACTTCATGCAAAGATGGGCTCGATAAAGGACAGAAATGGCATGGACCTAAGAGAAGCAGAAGATATTAAGAAGAGGTGGCAAGAATACACAGAAGAATTGTACAAAAAGATCTTCATGACCCAGATAATCATGATGGTGTGATTACTCATCTAGAGCCAGACATCCTGGAATGTGAAGTCAAGTGGGCCTTAGAAAGCATTACTATGAACAAAGCTAGTGGAGGGGATGGAATTCCAGTTGAGCTATTTCAAATCCTGAAAGATGATGCTGTGAAAGTGCTGCACTCAGTATGCCATCACATTTGGAAAACTCAGCAGTGGCCACAGGACTGGAAAAGGTCAGTTTTCATTCCAATCCCAAAGAAAGGCAATGCCAAAGAATGCTCAAACTACCGCACAATTGCACTCATCTCACACGCTAGTAAAGTAATGCTCAAAATTTTCCAAGCCAGGCTTCAGCAATACGTGAACTGTGAACTTCCAGATGTTCAAGCTGGTTTTAGAAAAGGCAGAGGAACCAGAGATCAAATTGCCAACATCCGCTGGATCATCAAAACAGCAAGAGAGTTCCAGAAAAACATCTATTTCTGCTTTATTGACTATGCCAAAGCCTTTGACTGTGTGGATCACAATAAACTGTGGAAAATTCTGAAAGAGATGGGAATACCAGACCACCTGACCTGCCTCTTGATAAATCTGTATGCAGGTCAGGAAGCAACAGTTAGAACTGGACATGGAACAACAGACTGGTTCCAAATAGGAAAAGGAGTATGTCAAGGCTGTATATTATCACCCTGCTTATTTAACTTCTATGCAGAGTACATCATGAGAAACGCTGGACTGGAAGAAACACAAGCTGGAATCAAGATTGCCGGGAGAAATATCAATAACCTCAGATGTGCAGATGACACCACTCTTATGGCAGAAAGTGAAGAGGAACTAAAAAGCCTCTTGATGAAAGTGAAAGTGGAGAGTGAAAAGTTGGCTTAAAGCTCAACATTCAGAAAACAAAGATCATGGCATCTGGTCCCATCACTTCATGGCAAATAGATGGGGAAACAGTGGAAACAATGTCAGACTTTATTTTGGGGGGCTCCAAAATCACTGCAGATGGTGACTGCAGCCATGAAATTAAAAGACGCTTACTCCTTGGAAGGAAAGTTATGACCAACCTAGATAACATATTGAAAAGCAGAGACATTACTTTGCCAACAAAGGTCTGTCTGGTCAAGGCTATGGTTTTTCCTGTGGTCATGTATGGATGTGAGAGTTGGACTGTGAAGAAGGCTGAGCACTGAAGAATTGATGCTTTTGAACTGTGGTGTTGGAGAAGACTCTTGAGAGTCCCTTGGACTGCAAGGAGATCCAACCAGTCCATTCTGAAGGAGATCAGCCCTGGGATTTCTTTGGAGGGAATGATGCTGAAGCTGAAACTCCAGTACTTTGGCCACCTCATGCGAAGAGTTGACTCATTGGAAAAGACTCTGATGCTGGGAGAGATTGGGGGCAGGAGGAGAAGGGGACGACAGAGGATGAGATGGCTGGATGGCATCACTGACTTGATGGACGTGAGTCTTAGTGAACTCCAAGAGTTTGTGATGGACAGGGAGGCCTGGCGTGCTGCAATTCATGGGGTCGCAAAGAGTCAGACACGACTGAGTGACTGAACTGAACTGAACTGAAGGCCCACTAGACTTCACACTCCAGGATGTCTGGCTGGAGGTAAGTGACCACACCATAGTGGTTATCTGGATCATTGACATTTGCGGTTAATTCTGTGTATTCTTGCCATCTGTTCTTAATCTCTTTTGCTTCTTTTAGGTCCATACTGTTTCTGTCCTTTACTGTGCCTACCTTTGCATGACATTTTCCCTTGGTATCTCTAGTTTTCTGAAGAGATCTCTAGTCTTTCTCACTCTATTGTTTCAGTCTATCTCTTTGCATTGTTCACTTATGAAGGTGTTCTTATTTCTCTTTGCTAGTCTTCAGAACTCTGCATTCAGCTGCCTATATATTTCCCTTTCTCTTTTGCCCTTTCACTTCTCTTCTTTTCTCAGGTATCTGTAAGGCTTTCTCAGACAGCCATTTTGTCTTCTTGCATTTCTTTTACTTGGGGATGGTGTCAGTCACTGCCTACTGTACAATGTTATGAACCTCCATCCACAATTCTTTAGGCACTCTGTATCAGATCTAATCTCTTGAATATATTTGTCACTTCCATTGTATAACCATTTGATTTAGGTCATACCTGAATGGCCTTCACAACAAACTGTGGAAAATTCTTCAAGAGATGGGAATACCAGACCACCTGACCTACCTCTTGATAAATCTGTATGCAGGACAACAAGCAACAGTTAGAACTGGACATGGAAAAACAGACAGGTTCCAAATTGGGAAAGGAGTACATCAAGGCTGTACATTGTCACCCTGCTTATTTAACTTATATGTAGAGTACATCATGAAAAATGCTGGGCTGGATGAAGCACAAGCTGGAATCAGGATTGCTGGGAGAAATAGCAATAACCTCAGATATGCAGATAACACAACCATTATGGCAGAAAGTGAAGAAGAACTAAAGAGCCTCTTGATGAAAGTGAAAGAGGAGAGTGAAAAAGTTGGTTTAAAGCTCAACATTCAGAAAATGAAGATCATGGCATCTGGTCCCATCATTTCATGGCAAATAGATGGGGAAACAATGGAAACAGTGAGAGACTTTATTTGGGGGGGCTCCAAAATCATTGCAGATGGTGACTGCAGCCATGAAATTAAAAGATCCTTGGAAGAAAAGCTATGACAAACCTAGATAGCATATTAAAAAGCAGAGACATTACTTTGCCAACAAAAGGCCATCTAGTCAAAGCTATTGTTTTTCCAGTAGTCATGTATGGATGTGAGAGTTGGACTATAAAGGCAGCTGAGCACTGAAGAATTGATGCTTTTGAACTGTGGTGTTGGAGAACACTCTTGAGAATCCCTTGGACTGCAAGGAGATCCAACCAGTCCATCCTAAAGGAAACCAGTCCTGAATACTCACTCATTGGAAGGACTGATTCTGAAGCTCAAAATCCAATAATTTGGCCACCTGATGCGAAGAACTGACTCACTGGGAAAAGCCCTGATGCTGTGAAAGATTGAAGGTGAGAGGAGAAGGGGACGACATAGGTTGAGATGGTTGGATGGAACCCTCAACTCGAGGGACATGAGTTTGAGTAAGCTCCAGGACTTGGTGATGGACAGGAAAGCCTGGTGTACTGCAGTCCATGGGGTCACAAAGAGTCAGACACGACAGACCAACTGAACTGAACTGACCTGAATTGCCTAGTTGCTTTCCCTAGTACAGGGAGGAACCAGAGTCCCACACATTAGCAGAAAATTGGATGAAAGATTTATTGAACATGGCCCTGCCCACCAGAGCAAGACTCAGTTTTCCCCACAGCCAGTCCCTCCCATCAAGTAGCTTGTACAAGCCTCTTATCCTCATCCATCACAGGGCAGAAAGAAGGAGCAAGAATCTCAGTGCTATGGCCTCCAGAATGAAAACCACAATCACAGAAAACTAAGCAAAATAATCAGATGGATCAAAGCCTTGTGTAACGCCAGTAACTATCAGTTCAGTTCAGTCGCTCAGTCTATAAGTCATGCCATTCACCCATGATGGACAGGTCCTGGTAGAGAGTTCTGATAAAATGTGGTTCACTGGAGAAGGGAATGGCAAACCACTTAGCATTCTTGTCTTGAGAACCGCATTAACAGTATGAAAAGGCAAAAAGATATGACACTGAAAAATGAGCACCCCAGGTTAGTAGGTGCACAACATGCTACTAAGGAAGAATAGAAATATACCAGCAGAAAGAAAGAGGATGAGCCAACACAGAACAACACCCAGTTGTGGGTGTGTCTAGTGGTAAAAGTAAAGTCTGATGCTTTAAAGAACGATATTGCATAGGAACCTGGGATGTTAGGTCCATGAATCAAGGTAAATTGAATATGGTCAAACAGGAGACGGCAAGAGTAAAGATCAACATTTTAGGAATCAGTGAACCAAAATGGGCTGGAATGGACAATTTTAATTCAGATGACCATTATATCTACTACTGTGGGCAAGAATCCCTTAGAAGAATTGGAGTAGCCCTCATTGTCAAGAGAAGAGTCTGAAATGCAGTACATGGGTGCAATCTCAAAATCAGCAGAAGGATCTCAGTTCATTTCCAAAACAAATCATTCAGCATCACAATAATCCAAGTCTATGCCCCAACTTCAAATTCCAAAGAAGCTGAAGTTGAATGGTTCTGTAAAGACCTATAAGACCTTCTAGATCCAACACCAAAAAAAATAAATAAAAGATGTCCTTTTCATCATAGAGGACTGTGAAGCAAAAGTAAGAAGTCAAGAGATAACAGAAGTAACAGGCAAGTTTGGCCTTGGAGTACAAATGAAGCAGGGCAAAGACTAAACAGAGTATTACAAAGAGAATGCTCTTGTCTTAGCAAATACCCTCTTCCAACAACACAAGACCTGGTCTTTAGGAGTTGGAAAAGGCAAGAAAACAGATTTTCCCCTACAACCTCCAGAAAAGAAGGCACATCTGCTGACACTTCAATTTTAGCCCATGGAACCAGATTTTGAATTTCTGACCTCCAGAAATATAAAATAATACATTATTTTCGTTTCCATCCCCAAAGGTTTTGGTCATTTGTTGTAGCAGCAACAGTAACTAATACAGATGTGGTTCAAGTCAGCCCCACCTCCATCCGCTGCATCATAGGTTTTCCTCTCTCTGCTGGACTGTTCCTCTGACCTCAGAGGCAGGCAGTCATCTGCCGCATCAGGGAAACTTGTCTCTTGATATCACTTTTCTCCTCAGAGACTGTGCAATTCTGTGGTCATCATTACAGCAAAGTCTTTGAAGACTGTGTATACTCTGCTTCTCACTGATCTCTTGCACCATTTCTTGAACCCATTCTCCTCATGGTTTGCCTTCACCACTCTATCAAAGCTGCACTTGACCTTGCCAAGGTTAACTGCCCAATCCAGTGGTCAGTTTCAGTCTTCCCTGATTTGTCCCCTTGTTAGCATTGGTCTCTTTTTTCTTCCAAACATCTGCTTCACATGCCTTCTAAGAACAACCCCTCCTTCCTCACTCACCAATCCTTCTCAGCCTCTTTTGCAGGTTCCTCCATATTTTTTTTTAATCACCTTCTTAATGCTGGGTTCTCATGAAGCTTAACTTCCCTATCTATACCACTCACTGTATAACATCTTTGATTATCGAGTCTCGTGGCTTTAAGAGGCAACTAAAATTAACAAACCACAAGTTAAATATTTTATCTAAACCTTTTCTCTGGTAGAATTCTATGTCCAACTGTATGCATGCATCTTCACTTGGGTACCTAAAGGCATCTCAAAGATACATGTCTATAATTGAACTCCTAATCTTCCCACAAAAGTGTGCTCCCCCACATCGTCTCCATCTGAGAAAATGGCATCTCCATCTCCTGTCCCTTAGCCACAAACACCTGGAGTCAACTTTGATTCCCCTTTTCCTTTAACTGTATGTCCAACATGTTAGACAGTCTAAGTCATGCTGCCCTTAAAATAAATCCCTGTTCTAACAACTCTGACCATATTTACTGCTCCTTCTGTGGTCCAAGCCAACATCATCTCTCACCTAAATTCCTGTAGAGTCCTAAATGAGGGCTCTTCTTTCTCTTTTCTTCTCAACACAACAACCAGGTTATGTTATGTAACAACTCATGTCTGTTCCTGTAACTACTCTGCTCAAAACACAAAATATCATTCTCCATTTCTCTCACAGTAAAGTCCTTTTACATGCCTATGTGACACAGATCCACTGGCCCCACTGGCTCTCTGGTCAACTCCTGTCTTCTTTCCTCACTAAACTCCACTCACATCAGCTGACTTGCTGGCCCTTAAATGTTATGTGAACACTCTTCCTTCCTGAATTTAGTGTTTTGTGTTCCAGAGAAATGAAGGGAGCCACAATCTCTCTTTCAAGGCTGCTTCTTGTACAATTGAAAAGCTGTGTGGGATGTAGGGCAGTTGGTGTTTCTGCCTAACAGATGTACAGAAATGCAAAAGACTGTGCAGAATTTTCTCAACAGGCACTTACCCATTTCTAACAGCTAAATTCTCCTGATTTCATTTACTGTCTCCTCCTCCACTAGACTATAAACTCAAGAATTTCTCATTTTAAAAGAAAAATAATTTCTCATTTTAATTAACATTTATTATAAAACAATGTATTACTAAAGAACGTTCAGTAAAGTTTTTCTGAATGAGAGTAAATGGCAACTAATGAAATACTGGGAGAACATACAAGAACTCATCAAAATGCTAAGCATGGGCAGACAATTGAGAAATTAAATAAATGAGTAACGTGTGCTGCTTTACAATAAAAATATAATACTGGATTTTTAAAATCATATTTTTAGCTTACCAAGATAATTATGCTAAGTTAAAAAATAAATATACAATCTGTAGATTGAAGATTATTTGTCTTTTATATAAACACACATACACAATTGCATAGGATTCATAAAGAAAATGCACCAAAGTTAAGTATTAGTAAGTGGTTTAATCGTAGCTCATTTTTATTTCCTGTCCTTTCCCTTCTGTTTTCCAATGTTTCTGCAATTTGTGTGTTTTTTCAAATATCAGAAAGAAAGAGTATTCTTACTTTGAAGTCTTTATTGTTTCATAAACTGTTTTTCTTTTTTTAAGGAAAGGCAAGCTTTCAAATATTCAGACACTTCATTTAAGCACATCCACCAAGTACAAAAATCCTCTTCCCTAGAAGCAAGAAATTCTTGAAGATCCAGAAGGAGGACTAAGAGTCAATATTCTTCAGAAAATGGAAACTCAGGGTGACCAACACCCCTGAAAGAGAAGGAAGCGGATTAATTTATTAAATCTGTCATATTGTCAGAGAAAGCATTACTCTGTGGAGGCAGTCAGGATGGGCTAAAACTCTAAATCTACAAACACATCCCTCCTCTCCCCACCCTCCCCGACAAGCACACGCAGGTGTCTGCTCCATGTACACACAGAAGCTGCATGTCCAGTCCCAATATTCACATGTAATATTCACTCCACAGTGATACGTAGTTTGACTCAGGTTACAATTTCCAAGAGGGCACAAGACCTGGGTCTAGCTATGGAGATCATTTCAGACACAAGTGGAACTTCTGTCCCTAGATGATAAGAAGGGTAGCAGTGAACAAATTAGCTCCTCTTTTCCACAAATCCATTACTAAGCTGATATTGAGCACCCCCAAAACAGAGTGTCCCCATTTAGGAACTTCTCATCTATTGGAGAGATACCTTGTGCACCTGAATAATCATAGAGCACAGAGTGGGATTATTATTTTCTTAATTTATACTGTACTGTATTAAAACACTGGTTATTCAGCAAGTAGTATTACTGCTGTTTTCCTTTTTTTCCATGTTTCTACTTTTCTCTCTGAAAATGTCATTTTCCGTTCACTTCATTAAAAAGTGAATTCTGAATGATTCCAAGTGCCAGGAGCTGTGCTGTTGACCCAAGCCCACAAAGATGTGTGAGTCTAGGCATTCACAGCCTAATGAAAGAGAATATACATTTATACTTAAAAGTCTTTAAGTATAGAAATGCAACTATCCACCTTTTTTTCAATTATCATGTCTTTAATCAGAACATAATAGTGGTTCAGCTGGTTAAGAATATGCCTGCAATGTGGGAGACCTGGACCGATCCCTGGGTTGGGAAGATCCCCTGGAGAAGGGAAAGGCTACCCACTCGAGTATTCTGGCCCGGAAAATTCCATGGATTGTATAGTCAATGGGGTCCCAAAGAGTCGAACATGACTGATCGACTTCCACACTTATCAGAATCATGATATAGCTTTACAAACAATAGGGAGAGCTTTGGGATCTTTCATTTGAAGCATAATCTTTGTTAACCAATAATTTGTATTCCCTTCTCTCTAAACTTCCTTCCAAATTTCTCTTCTGTCTCTTCAGTCCCAATATTCTCCTGTAGTAATTAAGCAGCCGGAATCATGTTAGTGACTAGGTCAAAGTCAGGGAGGTGGGGGCTCCCCAGGGGATGGACTTCTAAAGTGTGCTTAGTTGCTCAGTCACGTCTGACTGTTTATGACGCCATGGACTATAACCCACCAGGTTCCTCTGTCCATGGGTATTTTCAGGCAAGAATACTGGATTGGGCTGCCATGCCCTCCTCCAGGGGATCTTCTCACACAGGAATTGAACCCAGGTCTCCTGCACTGCAGGCGGATTCTTTACCATCTGAGCCACCAAGGACTTCTGATGGACAAAAGCTAAACTGGGGTGAGTCTTTACTCAAGAAACCAGAGACCCAGATGATCCTATCTGGGTGTGTCCTGCTAAAGACACAGAGTCACTCACTGGAGGGTCAGTTAAGCTCATGATCTACTGGTAATTCAACTTTGTGAGATAACAAGGATGAGGACATGGGAGTCATAATAGGGAAAAAAGATCGACGAAGAGATTAATTTGAAAGAAATGATGGTATCTTGGAAAAGAAATGCCCACTAATGATAATATCCACCAGACACTTAGGGGCAGGCCCATGTGACTTCACAGCACTGTTGCACATTGACCTTCATGAGACCCTCCTCAATAAAAATGTCAACAATACATTTTATAATTGTGTTCACAGGATTTACATGAATGCCGGCTTCCCAGGTGGCTCAGTGGTAAAGGATACACTTGCCAGGCAGGAGACATGGGTTCGATCCCTTGATCCCCAAGGTTCCCTGGAGAAGGAAATGGCAACCCACTCCAGTATTCCTTCCTGGGGAATCCCATGGATTGAGGAGCCTGTTGGGATTCATTCCACAAGGCCCCAAGATTTGGGCATGAATAAGCAACTAAACAGAACAAAACAAGAAAGTAATCTTTGATGGATTCGTTAATACATCAGTCAGTTCAGTTCAGTCCAGTCGCTCAGTTATGTCCGACTCTTTGGGACCCCATGAATCGCAGCACACCAGGCCTCCCTGTCCATCACCAATGCCTGGAGTTTACTCAAACTCATGTCCATCGAGTCAGTGATGCCATCCAGCCATCTCATCCTCTGTCATCCCCATCCCCTCCTGCCCCCAATCCCTCCCAGCATCAGGGTCTTTTCCAATAAGTCAACTCTTCACATAATACATAGTTATTATTAATATAATCATGTTCCCCTGATGTAAAAAGAGATAAAGATTAAACATGTTCACAGGTCGCTGAAACAATTGTTGGCTGCAGCACCATGCCCTTTGTGTTCCCTGGGTGCTCGGCACTGAGAGGAGGTGCACCAGGCACAGGGAATAGGGGCACAAAGTGGTGAATTCACCACGATGCCAACTCTGGGGATTTTACTGATGAGTTGTCCTGGGCCCATCACTGCTGTTGGTCAAAGATGGAACCCTGGAGGAAATCTCTGGTATGAGGTCTGCAGAAAGTCCCCGGTTACTCCTAAGCAGGAAATCAGCACTGTCTTTCTAGAATTATCCTTTTGAAAAGCTTAGTTCCCCTGCTGACCCGCCTGCTAGAGAAAACAGTGTCTGGGTGAAACATCTGCGAGTCACTTACGGGTGAAAATCACAATATCTTATATTTCTGTTGAGGCCATCGACTGCTTTCATGTCTTCTGGAGTCAGTTCAAAGTCAAACACCTGGAAGGAAGGGACAATCACATTACCCCTCCCTCAAGGAGCCAGTCTCCCCCTGGGGACTGGAGGATTTTCCAGCTGGATGGAGTCAAGAAGAAGGAGCAGGGAAGCCATGTCTGTCCTCAGCTTTCAGGAGAACCAGCATGGGAACCTCTGCTGAGTTCTCACCTCTCCTTCCCATACCTTCTCCTTCTCTGTCCACCTCACAAACATTACAGCGCATCAGTCCCTTATCTTTCTAAGTGAATCACTTCAGCCAGAAAGCAAACTAAAATCATTCTTTTCCAATCACACTGCCTTCAGGTACTCCTAACTCGATAACTGCAATTGAGCATTAGACTGATTAACTCTTCCCAACATCCTGTAAGGGTGACAGCGATCAGCTAAAGTAGTGCAGGGAGGAGGCTCCCCCTTTAAAGCCTGTTCAGGAATCTAATATCAAAATTACTCATTGTCTATGAATAAATCTAACAAAAACTTTATGTAAATGTCTTAGTGGAGAAAGTTATGAAGTGTTTTAACATTAAAGAACACCTAAGTAATTAAAACTTCACTTCATAATCATGAAATGAAAAGCTCAATTTTGTAAAGAAATTCATTTTCTCCAAAGTGATCTAGTGTTTCAATGCAACATGACCCAAAGACTTGAGCATGTATTCTCTCCTGGAAGTTGGTAAAGTGATACTAAATTTTAAATAAAAGAACAGCTAATCAAAAGCAGCCAATACAGCTTTAAAAAATAAAAAATTACCATTATGAAAAGCAAGACTTATTTTCCACTTTAATAACATGGTGCAGAAAACTGAATAGTTAAATAGAAAAGAGATAACAGAAATGTATTTATGGACACTTGATATATGACTGAGTTGACAATGAAAATCTGTGAGGAAATATGAAACCTTAGATTTACATTTAAATATACTTAAACATGTGTGCATCCATTTTCATATTATCTTAGATAAACAGTTCCAGCTAGATTACAGAACCAAATTTAAATGGAAACACAGAAACAAATGATGAGGAGACAATTTCCGTTCCCCTCACTTGGCCTGACCTGTAACCTGCATTGGACAGTGATATTTCCCAGAAGAGATGACCCAGATCTGAGCCCAGACAGGAAGAGGACTATTTCCCTAATAACTGACTTGGGATAATAGCACTGTGCTGAGATGAAGACCAGATTAGTTGTCCCAGTCTAGTCAAATATTCATAAAAACTATACAGAGAAGGGTGGAGGCTCCTCTGACAAGAGCCTCGTCCGCCTGCTAAAGCAGAACTGCCCAGCTGCTTCGCATTGAACTGCAAAAGCACAGGATAGCCCAGCCCAGAGGACGGCAACTTAGCTGAGTGCAGGTTGATTGTCAAACCACAGAATCCAAAAGACGCATAAATCATCTCTGCATTAAATCCTGAAACTGGGGAGTTTCCATACAATTATGGCTAAAGGTACAATAATGATCTTCTACACAGAAAACAAAGTATAGACAACCTAGCAAAAATGGACAAAGTCTTGAAGAGGACTTCACAAAGACAGAAACTCAAGATTAAATGTATGAAGATGAAATCTTATTAGTATTCAGGGAAAGGCAAAATAAAAATACAATGGTTTGGAAGTTAACGATCACTGCCATAGATTTTCTGTCCTCATATTCACATGATGATGCTGTTAAAAATGAATCCTTTGAGGGGTGATTATGTCATGATGATGGAGCCCTCATGAAAGAGATTTAAACAACATAATATTCACATAAGAGAACTGGGGGAGTTCTTTGCCCCCTCCACCATGTTAAGATACAAGGAGTAACCTGTGACTTGGAGGAGCAGCTTCGCCTGACCACACAGCCATTCTGATCTCAGATCTCCAGCTTCTACTGTGAGAAACAAATTCCAGTTTTTTTCTCAGCCACTTAACCTATGGTGTTTTATTACAGCAGTTCAAACAGTATTGAAAAAATCACATAATGCAATTGCATAATTGAGAATGAAGAAAATAAGATGTCATTTTGCACAAAGTGACAGAATACATTGCAAATGTAATGCTCAAGCTAAAATCTCCATTTTCTGTCCAACCGTAACCCTCTCCAGCCATAATGCCTCTCCTGTTGCCACAGCAGGAGGAGAAAACTACCAGGCATTCACACACAGGGAAAGATCAGGTAACTCGTTTTGGCCCAAAGATAGTCTGAGAGCTGGACAAAGCATGACCCTCGTGAAGGATGCTCCCTAGGAGCCCTCTGCCCACAGCCCCACTCATCATCACCTGCATGTTCTCTTTGATCCACTTCTTGTTGTTACCCTTGGCCAGAACCACAACCCCACGTTGTATCTGGTAGCGAAGGGCAACCAGAGCTGCCGTTTTCTTGTGCTTCTGGGCAATGGCAGAGAGAACTGGGTCCTCCAAGAGAACGGGGTGGTTTGGGTTCACCCTGGAAGGAAATTCAGAAATGCTGAGGAGCCGAGACTAAATACTCAATTTCTGAATATTTTCCCAAACAGAACAAGAGGTTCACTCTAGACCAGGGCTTCCCAAAGTATAGTTCATTGACCAGCATCATCACTATCAACTAAGATCTTGTAAGAAATACAAATTCCATGGCAGAGCTGAAAACAAACTGAATCAGAACCTCAACTGTGTCACCTCCTATTCTGTTTACAAAGCTCTGCAGGTGATTCGGAGGCATTATTGAGTTGAGACCATGACTGCCAAACTCGTGGATCTTTTTCCTTTAATTTTCAGGGGTGTTTTTTCTTATATAATCAAGGGCATGAATAGAGAAGCAGAAGGAAAGACCAAGAATTGTTTGTAAATTTCACTTTTTCTAAGGTATTGATAAAAATTGAGAGGTCTCAAAATAAGAGACATTTATTTCATCATTATTCTACTATAGATGCTTATAAAAATGGTTCAAATTGAATTTTTTTTCTATCATGATAGAAACCTAGGAGTTAAATACTATTATCTCAACTTTAGACATAAGGTAAGTGAACCTTGGAACACCTATTTTTAAAAATGTGCACATTAGTTAATAAGTAAATCATGACATAAGCTTGTGTCTCTGGTCTCAACCAGGAGATTATATATAGATTTTAATGTAGACATTTGTTATTCATGAGTCGACAAGCTAATATAATCTAGAAAAATTGGTAGGGTGATGGGAAGATAAAAGAGAAGAATTCATTCCATTACTCCTCTCTCTCCCCTCTGCCTATGAGAGTTATCTGAGTATTGTATGATTTAAACTATCTCATCAAAAATTGAATTTTACATAAACTCCCTGTTGCTTTCATTAGAGTTCAATACCATCCTTTTACTCTTTGGGATCCCAGAGCACTATAGGCAACAAGAACAATATCATGTGACTTGCAGAAATCCAACAGTTTCCTCTGGTTGAGATAAGGGTGACATTCCACCTGTAGAAAACCAATAGAGAAGAGTGTCACGTATTATGGAAATGTAATATTAAATGACAAAGAAAGGCAAAAAGTTTAAAAAATGATAAAGGAAATACTATAACATTAAATGTAATTTGGAAATATTAATATCAACAGAGAGAAATAGAGAAAAGTTTGTTTATACACTTAATTTATGATGGACATAGATGGGAGAACCAGTCTGAGATTGACTAACCAAAAGATGGGCTCTACATTTGAGTAGATATTCAAGAGTAAAATTCATACAGTGTTAGCATCACAATGAGCCTTTAACTCCACCCTCTAACCTGAATGATTTTCATCATCTCCAACACAGTTTTCTCAACTGTGCTCCCTGTTAAAGACTTATAAACACTGTGACACCAAGACTAAGGATTCAGCCATCAGAACCCCACACAAACCCTTAACACCCATCTCAGCTGATTTGCCTCTTTATCAATTTATTTCCCATTCCACATTTTCATGGTTTTCCTTCCTGTACAAAGTTCACTCCAGGGCACTTTCACCCTGTGACTTGGCCATCCTTTCATCTCGGGGAAATACCTCCTTCCTCAACTTCTGCGTTCTACCGGGAAGATCTCTGCACTTTTCCGCCCAGATTTACAGACAGAGATACCATTTTGGATTTTATACACACCATGCAGACAGGAACTCAGCTGTTTAGAATCTCCTGTCCACAATGGTCAGGTGAACAGGAGGGGAGGACAGACAGACATCAGGCCCCAGGGCAAGAAGGAGGTTCTGGAGAGCAGGAGAGGGAGAAGCTGAGCTGCTCACCTGGTTGCAGACAGGCTTGTACTTGAGCCCCGGCTTGTTCAGGATCTTCTCCAGCTGCTTGTGGTTGAAGTTGGACACCCCGATGGATTTGGCCAGCCCTGCGTCCTTGCACTTCTCCAGGGCCTGGGAGGGAGGGGTGGTGAACAATTACATGGAATGATAGAGCAAGAATAAATGCTGAAAAACATCAGTAATCACTGTCATCCATCAAGAATTGCATTGATTATCAAGAAGGAAAGAGAGGAAGAAGACATGATATAAAAAGAAATATTGTTTGCTCCTTGAACCCTGGAGAAGACATATCATATGGAAGGAAAGAGATGCCTGTCTGCACTGTCCCATATTCTCCTCCTCCATTCCTCTCTGTAAACATTACAGCAATGGCTTCCTCCCCACAAACCCAGCATCCCAGCCCTTAGATTCATGAACTGCTGAGTCTGATGGTCCACGGCACATTCTCACAGGTGGAAAAAATGAAGGAAGTTCCCACTCTCCTGGCTCCTCCCCAGTCTCTCTACTCCTCATACTCACCTCCCATGTGAGACAGAAATCCACTGAGTCAGCTATCAGTTTTCCATTTTCATCTTTTGGATATAATTCCTCCCCTGGCTAGAATAGAAGCAGTCATTTTAGAGATGTCACAAAATAATTTCTCCACATTTAGCAAGGCTGCCTGGCACCAGGGATTAAACCTCCATGAGGTAAGTTTAAAATTTTCCAGATACTAGAAAATATTTGCAAAATGATTTGTGTATATAGCCAATGTCTTTAGGAGAGAGACTTATTCTAATCTCTTATATTTAATATATGTTGTAATAAGTACAATTTTTCTAGGTCCTAAAAGGGACTTCCTGTGACTTCTGTGAATTTTGTCTGTTCTTGTACTTGCCTGCTTCCAAATGCCTCTATGAGATGGGAATGGCAGTAAGTTACATGACTTTATTTCCAGAATAAAATTTGCTATCTTGACCTGGTCTAGATAATCAGACTCTCTTTTCCCTCTGAGAATCAGGTGCCCTAGGACAGGCACATGAACCAGCAGAGATCTCATTAGGTTGATATGGAATGTGGAAGACCCAGACATGTTCTCATATGTTCATGACCATGAGCCTTGAGCTGCCCCAAGGTCAAATTTCCCACCAATGGAAAATGTTCAGTAAAAATAAAGTAAACCATGAGTAGTGCCCTTATAAGGAATAAGAAAAGGAGACACATCTATAGAGTACTGCCACCATCATTTCTGTCTGTGGCTGGAACTTGCCATCTGTGTAGACCACTAAGCTATTTTGCATTGGATGGTTTGAGTTGATTTCTGTGACTTGAAATCAAGTGTTCTAAGTAAACCTTTATTAATGGATAAGTGCAGTCTACAAACCTCATCTGAAGACCAGGGACAGTGCAGGAAAGTTATCCCAAGTCCCTGTATAGGTACAAGGATCAGATGCACTCAGAAGGAGCACCACCAAATATGCTCAACTTGAAAGGGTGAAAGACAAGAGAAACTCATCATGTTCAATGTAAGGCAGTGTCATGCTCACCACGGCTGCACCAAACTCTTGGTTCATGAAATCCCCAGACACTCAGGAGTCATAACAAGGACTGTGTGCAGAACTCACCTAGTTCTATTTCCTCAAGTTTTTCTGGCAGAGAGTCTCAGATTATTAACTCCTTTCTCTGGAAGGTATGTAAGGGATTCAAAGAAACTCAGTAAAAAGATGATCACAAATGATTATTTGGAGGATTCTACTCTAGTGTAATCATCCCTTCAACCTACTAAGAAAAATCTTAATTTAACCATCCATGCGAGTTGATGCACATTCTAACACAAGATGTAACACTGATGTGATCACACGAATTTCTAACCTTCAGAGCCAGCGGATAATGCATAATATAGAGATCGACATAGTCCAGTTGAAGACTTTTCAGTGACTTTTCCAAGGCTGGTCGGACCAACTCTGGTCGAAAGGATGTGCACCAAAGCTGCAGAGGTTAAAGAATAAAAGTTGTATTAAGAATACTTTAGGTAACTTATTTGGCTTTACTGCAAGGCTTGTCTGATATTACTTCCCCAACCAAGGATCAAATCAGGGCACATGGCATTAAAGTATCAAGTCTTAAGCATTGAACCACCAGGGAACTCTAATACTTTAGGAATTTACCAATAAGCATAGTTCACCAAGCAACTCTTCACAAAAGGATCCTATTATATAATTGTCACCTGGGCACAATCACTTGCACACATGTGCACACACACAACACACACAGTACCTTTGAAGTGCAGAATATGTCTTCTCTCTTCACAGTGCCATCTGCCATCTTGCTTCGAATGGCCTGACCTATCTGCTCTTCATTTTGGTAAGCATGAGCACAGTCAATATGGCGGAACCCAACCTCTATAGCAAATGGGGTGAATTCCAGAGCATCCCTCTTAGCAACCTACATAAGCAACAAAGGGAGAAGTTGGATATCCACATGATTAAGAGATTGCTATGCAAAAGCTTTCATCTTCCCAACATCAACTTTTCTTTGTGCCTTTGGTTAGTTCTGTATGTGTGGTGATGAAGGCTTGAAGATTTCCCTGAATATTCCTGGTGAGTGATTTAGTGGACACCCAGGAACCATTCATCTTGAAGTGATCATGGTTGATTATGGGCATCAGAGACCTCAAGACCACCTGCAGGTTCACTGATTCGCTGGTAGAACCGAAAGGACTCAGGATAACATTGCAGTCAGGATAGGATTTATACTGTGAGATCTTTGAAGATAATTCAATAAAGGTGTAAAGTGCCTGGTAAAAGCATCAAGAAACAAGGTAATTGCTTCTAAGACCTCTGTCTACCAGTGAGGCCACAAAGAATACACCACATAAAAACTGTATGCAATCAAGGTGTACAAAGAGATGTTCTCATATAAGTCGCTGTTTTTGTTCATTCACTCAGTCCTGTTCAATTCTTTCTGACCCCATGGACTGCAGCACTCCAGGTTTCCCCATATTTCATTATCTCCTGCAGTTTGCTCAAACTCATGTCTGTTGTATCAATGATGCCACCCAGCTATCTCACCCTCTGTTGCCTCCTTCTTCTCGTGCCTTCAGTCTTTTCCAGAATCAGGGTCTTTTCCAATAAGTTGGCTCTTTGTATTGTGTGGCCAAAGTATTGGAGCTTCAGCTTCAGCATCAGTCCTTCCAAGGAATACTCAGGGTTGATTTCCTTTAGGACTGACTGGTTTGATCTCCTTGCTGTCCAAGGCATTCTCAAGACTTCTCAAACACCACAGTTCAAAAGCATCAATTCTTCCGTGCATAGCCTTTTATGGTCCAACTCTCACATCCATACATAACGAATGGAAAAACCATGGCTTTGACTATGTGGACCTTTGTCCACAAGCCAATGTCTCTGCTTAAGACGATGTCTAGGTTTCTCGTAGCTTTTCTTCTGAGGAGCAATTATCTTTTAATTTCCTGGCTACAGTCACCGTCTACAATGATTTGAAGTCCAAGAAAATAAAGTCTGCCACTGTTCCCATTTCTCCCCCATTTATTTGCCATAAAGCGATGGGACTGAATGACATGATCTTAGGATTTGAATGTTCAATTTTAAGTCAGCTTTTCACTCCCTCTTTCACCTTCATCAAGAGATTCTCTAGCTCCTCTTCCTTTCTGCCATTAGGGTGGTGTCATCTCCATTCTGAAGTTATTGATCTTTCTCCCGGTTTGAGCTTCATTCAAGCTTGAACTTCAATCAGTTACCATTTCCCATGATTATTCTTACCAATGTAAGTATCCACTCTTAATGAATTACCAAAATCAACCTAGGTAACAGTTCCATCACCTCACACACCTAATTTTTTTGGGTGTTTGTAATATTGTCACCCTGCTTATTTAACTTACACACAGAGGACATCATGAGAAATGCTGGGCTGGAAAAAGCACAAGCTGAAATCAAGATTGCCGGGAGAAATATCAATAACCTCAGATATGCAGATGACACCACCCTTATGGCAGAAAGTAAAGAGGAACTAAAAAGCCTCTTGATGAAAGTTAAAGAGGAGAGTGAAAAAGTTGGCTTAAAGCTCAACATTCAGAAAATGGAGATCATGGCATCTGGTCCTATCACTTCATGGGAAATAGATGGGGAAACAGTGGAAACAGTGTCAGACTTTATTTTTTGGGGCTCCAAAATCACTGCAGATGGTGATTGCAGCCATGAAATTAAAAGACACTTACTCCTTGGAAGGAAAGTTATGACCAACCTAGATAGCATATTCAAAAGCAGAGACATTACTTTGCCAACAAAGGTCCATCTAGTCAAGGCTATGGTTTTTCCTGTGGTCATGTATGGATGTGAGAGTTGGACTGTGAAGAAAGCTGAGCACTGAAAAATTGATGCTTTTGAACTGCGGTGTTGGAGAAGACTCCTGAGAGTCCCTTGGACTGCAAGGAGATCCAACCAGTCCATTCTAAAGGAGATCAGCCCTGGGATTTCTTTGGAAGGAATGATGCTAAAGCTGAAACTCCAGTACTTTGGCCACCTCATGCAAAGAGTTGACTCATTGGGAAAGACTCTGATGCTGGGAGGGATTGGGGGCAGCAGGAGAAGGGGACGATGGAGGATGAGATGGCTGGATGGCATCACCAACTCTATGGATGTGAGTTTCAGTGAACTCCGGGAGTTGGTGATGGACAGGGAGGCCTGGCATGCTGCGATTCATGGGGTTGCAAAGAGTCGGACACGACTGAGCAACTGAACTGAACTGAAGAAGACATAAGATCTAGTCTACAAAATTAAAGATTTATCCCATCATTTTTAACTATAGTCACAGTGCTTTACATCAGGTCTCCATGATTATTCATCTTATAATTGATGGTCTGTACCCTTGACCAACAACTTACCATTTTTCCCAGGCTTGACACCAGCTTCTGGTCACCACACCTCTATTCTCTGCTTCTATGAGTTCTACTTTTTAAGATTCTAGCTACAAGGAGATTATACAGTATTTGTCTTTCTATTTCTGGCTTGTTTCACTTGCTTTAATATTCTCACCATCCATCTGTGCAGTTGCAAATAGCAGGATTAATGTCATTTTAATGCTGAATAATATTCCATTTCTTTTTATATGATTCAGAATCTTTCCCATTTCAAAGTGTTAAAGTGTTAGTCATTCAGTCATGTCCAACTCTTTGTGACCACATGGACTGTCGCCCATCAGGCTCCTCTGTCCACGGGATTCTCTGCAAGAATACTGGGGTGGGTTGCCATTTCCTTTTCCAGGGGATCTTCCTGACCCAGGGATCGAACTCAGATCCCCCACATTGCAGGCAGATTCTTTAACATTTGAACTACCCGGGGAAGCCCAAGAAAACATTACAAAACCTGGCCTGTAAGGTAGTAACTTTTACCCTCAAATGACAGTATATTTTCTCTGAGAATGAATTTCCAAGCAGAAACAAAAATATGAAGCAAAACACAGCTGGAGTGTTTCTTGCCTGCCATCTAGAAGGCACCCCACAGTATCAAAGAAATTCATTCCCATTATTTTTCATTCAACTCATCTACAGCACCTCCCACCTCAAATACTTCTCTGTGTCATGGCTTTTTGGAAGGAGGAAAGAGTTCTGGAATTAATTAAATATACAGATAAACCTCACCATTGCAATCACCTTCAAAGCAAAGCAGCTGACACTATTCTTGACAGCTGAGTCTCACCTCTTCTGCCAATCTGGGAAAGAGATAGAAACTGGAAGGAAACCCAGAGTCATCTGCAGGTGAGCACAGCTTGAGACCATGATGCAGAGTAAAGGCTGAATGCTTTCTCCTCTTTCAGAGGAAATGGTTCTAGCCTGGTTGGTGGAACCACATGACCCTCCCAGAGTCACACAGGAGCTCAGTGCTTGACAACCCAAGTCCCTTCTGCTTGTGTCACATCCACTACTATTTATATCTCAACCCACAACCAGTACTGTTACCTCTTGAGGTGCATAGGTTCCAAATCCCAGGACAGGAATGAAGTGGCCATCATTAAGCTTCACCTTCTGGCCTTTGGGATCCATTGTCTGTTGCTCCTCTGAGTAAGCAGACTGGGATTTTTTTCTTCTCCCTTCAAATGTTATAAATAACAAGAACATCACACCCTAGCTGCACTGTCCAGTGTTAGCAGAGACACTGTAGGAGAAGCATGATTAAACTAGTACCCATGGAGTCAGAGATGATTGAACACAGTTAACTTGTTTGATTCTTTTTATCAACATAACCTCACATATTATACAATGATGAGATTGGGTGAGCAATTATTGACTATTTGTTAGACTAGAAACTTCCAACAAAAATCTTTTTTAATTTTCTATTATGAAGCCCAATCTCAATCAAACATCAATTGAAAAAACTACCTTACAGTAAACACACACACATACACACAAATCACACAATCTGAAAGTGTTTAATAGCATTTTTCAAAATGTTACCCCTTAATAAAGAATCAAAACTTCAAGTGAAAATAAATTTCCCCTTTTACATTTCCCGCAGCAAAATTATTATGCTTTACAGACCTGACTGGTGAAACCCTGAACAGAAAATGGAAATGAGACATTTTGGCAAAGTGCTTATTGGAAGTTAATTATTAATAGCCTTAGGATACCATGTACAGTGTTCAAAGAGACTTTGAGTGTTGATCCCTTGTAGCTAGTTATAT
Organism: Bos indicus; assembly: GCF_029378745.1. NCBI lineage: Eukaryota > Metazoa > Chordata > Mammalia > Artiodactyla > Bovidae > Bos > Bos indicus. The sequence continues at coordinate 43,374,747 of NC_091772.1, read as the reverse complement.
AACTTTTAGGGTACTCTCATAATGTCACTGATACATATTTTACATAATTTACTAACTGCTCCACATCATTCATAAATGAAAAACCTATAAACAAATTAAAATGCAACAAATCTGGAAAGAGTAACAGAAAATATGATGCACTGATGCGTAAGAACGTTGTGAAGACAAAATTTAACATGTACAATGATGTTGGCAAAATGGTGAGGTGGGAGGACTGAACTCTCCCATGGAAAGACAAGAAAAGAAAGAGAAATCACCTGAAAACTTCATAGGAGTCTGGAAAACAGTCAAACACAGATCGACAGCAACAAAGTGAACAGCCAATTAGGAAAAATCAAGAACAGAGTGGAAGGAAATTTCATCGTGTATTACTCACCTGTACCCTCCTCCTGCCTGGGGCAGTGCAACCTTGATGAGCTCCCAGTTGCTCCCTTAATCTAGAGTGATAACAGAAAACCTTATGTGCGGTATTCCAACCTACTTGGGGGCTGTCTGGGGACTAGTGTCTGTTCCACTTAACTCTAAGCTTAAACTGAAGAGCTCCTGGAATGCCTATTGCAGCTGCAGGGGAACTATATATATATATATGTTTGTGTGTATATATACATACATACGGAGCCAAGGACAAAGGTATAAGGGTGGAGACATAGACTAGACCATGTATTAAAAGGCCCTGAATAGAATGGGGGTGTGGCTTTGGGGGACATAGTGCATTCAAAAACAGTCATAAATTCACCAGAATCAGATGGCCAGTCTCGGCCAGGTAAGATGCTGACTCAGAAATGAACTAAGCCACCCATAGCTTTCCTGTTGGGCTGATCCCAGGACTAGGACCATGACGAGCCAACTAGTAAAAGTCATGACAAGGAACAAATCTACCAAGAGTGAGATTTTCCCTGTTCTTTCAAGTACCAAACTGAATGCACACACACAGAAACACACAGAGGAACACACATACAGAAACACAAACACACAGAGGAACACACATACAGGAATATACACACACACAGGAACACACACACACAGGAACACACACACACAAAGGGACACACATATAGGAACACATACACACACAGGAACACACACACATCTGGACAGGGCAGGGCGGCCATCACAGAGGGCCCCAAGGAGCAGGGGCTGGGGCTCTGACGGTGTGTCAGTGCTGCACCACATGCACAGCTGCCCGCACCAGGGGCTGCTCCTGCACACCTTCCTCTGGCTCCTCCACCCGCTAGGGCAAAGGTGCAGTGCAGGGGATGGGGGTGCACACTTACAGGGGGTGCACACTTACAAGGAGTGGAACCAGTCTGGACCCAACCCTCAGAGTTCTGCTCCAGCGTCTTGGAACTCGCCTGGCCCAGTAGGGTGGAGACAGCCACCGAGCACAGAAGCCTTTGCTCACACTGGGCTCTGGCTCTAGCCTGCCCTTCTCCTTCCCATCAAGGTGACAGTTGCCAGCACGCCCTGGGAAGGGGTGACCTCTGACCAGCTCAGCTCCAGCTCTGCCCCAAAGCCTTGTGCACACAGACTGCACAGGGACGGGTCCACACAAGGGCAGCCCCACAAAACCAGGACAGGTAACTTTTTCACATAACTTAATAGAAAAGGAGGAAGCTAAGCAAAATGAGAAGAGAGAGGAATTTGTGTCAAATGAAACAATTAAAAGAAAACTTGAAAGGATCAGATATTGAGGTAGAGATTAATAATTTACAAAAATAATTTACCAGAATACAGAATCATAAGAAAAATGCTACATTAACTAGGGAATAGAACATACTAACATTCACAGTGTAGGGGTTCCAGAAGCAGAAGAGATGGAGAAGAGAGCCGAAAATGTAGGTGTTATGAAATTGTGGCCAAAAATTTCCTTTAACCTGGGACTTTCCTGGTGATCCAGTGGTGAGGACTCTGTGTTTCCACTGCAGGGGCATGGTTCTGAACCTGGTCTGGGAATGATCTTGTAAAGCTGATTAAAATCTTGAGAGGCAAGATATTCTTGGTTTACCTGGTAACCCTAGTATAATGACAAAGTCCTTACATGTGTGACCTGGGAGGGTTGTATTTGAAGAGAAGGTGGGGAGATACGATCATTAGATAAAAGATTCTAAGATGCTGTAGTCTGTCTTTGAAGATCTCAGTAGAGTCTACAAGATGAAGACAGAAGAGTTCTCTTGTTCAGTTTCTCCGTTGTGTCCAACTCTTTGCCTACCCCATGGACTGCAACACACTGCCGGGGTCCAGCCCCGGTGGATCCAGGGAATTTGAAGCGGGGACGGCGTCGGCGAGGATCAGGAAACAACTGCTTAATTAAACGTTAATTAAGGATATAAGGGTGGTTAATTAAGGATAGCTCAGTGAGAAAATTTAGTGAAGAAAAGAGGCTGAATAACTTGGTTTACGTGGAAAGCTAATAAAATTCCAAAATAAGGAATTTGCATCACCTACGTAGGCCGCAGGCATCCTCCAGTTCTCCCGAAGGAGAGGAGACACTAAGGCCTCCCCAGTCAGATCTTAGAAGCCCAGGCAAAATTAGTAGGCTTGACGAGCCTCCATGCCCCAGATGGAAATTCAGCCAGAAGGTGAGAGAAAGAACGACATGGGGAGACCAAGTTTTGGTGAACAAAAGGGCGCACTTTATTTTCCAAAGTAGTTTTATACCTTAAGTTGTGCATAGAGGATAATGGGGGAAGGGGTAGAGTCATGCAAGGACAGCAGTCCTTGATCCTAATCGAAGCCAGGCTTTCAAACTTATCATATGCAGAAGTTTAGGTGATTTACATCATCTTCTGGCCAAGAGGCCTGTTAACATTTTAAGATCCTTTCTTCAGAAAACTTATTTTTCTCTAAAGGTGATTATTCTAAAGTCAGGCGCCACCCTCCAAAAGCATTAGATTAAGTTGCACTATAATAAGAAAAGAATTAACTCAAGGGTCCAAGGTTACAAGCATTAAAGCTACTACTTACTTTTCTATACACCAATTATACCAATCAATATACACTGCCAGGGACACAGTAGGTAAGGGTTATGGAGACTTAGCAGCAAACATTGGCCCAACAAATGAAAAACCCTTCACCAATACAATTTCTAATCAATCTTTTAACTGCTCAAAGGAATCTGTATTTAAACAGTTTAGAACATCTCATGCCTCTCACAGTTGGGAGGCTCTGAAAATCACATGTGGCCGGAAAAACCTATTCAGACAGGCTAGAGGACTTCCAAAGGAATTTGTAGGTTCAAACACTCTTGTCACACCCAGGAACTTTATTAACTGGAGCTGTAAGTTAACTCTTTTTTCAGAGAGAGATGGTGGGGGACAGCCCCCCATAAAGTCAGAGGTGCAGGTGAGAGCACAAAGCAGAAAGTAGGCAGACTCTGGTTTTGGGGGTAGATGCTCGAGAATTTCCAGGGGGGACTCCTGAGGCTTGATCCCGCATTTGCGTATGCCGAGCCTCCTTCTTCATGACCTTTGCCACGGGCAGAGTTCCTCACGCTGGCTCCCGGCAACACACCAGGCTTCTCTGTCCTTCACTATCTCCCAGAGTTTGCTCAGATTCATGTCCATTGAGTCAGTGATGCCATGTAACCATCTCATCCTCTGTCCTCCCCTTCTCCTCTTGGCCTCAATCTTTCCCAGCATCAGGGTCTTTTTCAATGAGTTGGTTCTTCACATCAGGTGGCCAAAATATTGGCATTTCAGCTTCAGCATCAGTCCTTCCAATTAATATTCAGGATTGATTTCCTTCAGGATTGACTGGTTTGAAATCCTGGCTGTCCAAGGGGCTCTCAAGAGTCTTCTCCAGAATCACAGTTTGAAAGTATCAATTCCTCAAGGCTGAGCCTTCTTTACAGTCCAACTCTCACATTCATATACGACTACTGGAAATGCCATAGCTTTGACCCTACAGATCTTTGTCAGCAAGGTGATGGCTCTGCTTTTAAACAGGTTATCTAGATTTGTCATAGTTTTTCTTCCAAGAAGCAAGCATCTTAATTTAATGGTTACAGTCACCATCTCCAGTGATTTTGGAGGCCAAGAAAATAAACTCTGTCACTGTTTCCCTTTTTTTCTTCATCTATTTGCTGTGAAGGGCTGGAACCAGATACCATGATCTTAATTTTTCAAATATTGAGATTTAAGTCCGTTATTTCTCTCTCCTCTTTCACCCCCATCAAGAGACTCTTTAGTTCCTCTTTGCTTTCTGCCATTAAAAGAAAGAAAGAAAGTGAAGTCGCTCAATCATGTCCGACACTTTGTGACCCCATAGACTGTAACCTACCATGCTCCTCCACCCATGGAATATTCCAGGCAAGAGTATTGCAGTGGCTTGCTGCCAGGGACCAGCCCCGGCTGATCCAGGGTATTCGAAGGAGAGACGGCGTAGGCGAGGATCAGGAAACAATTGCTTAATTAAACGTTAATTAAGGATATAAAGAGTAATAGAATGAGGATAGCTCAGTGAGGAAATTCAGTGTAGAAAAGAGGCTGAATAATTCAGCCAGAAGGTAAGAGAAAGAACGACATGGTGAGACCAAGTTTCGGTGAACAAGGCCCGCACTTTATTTTCCAAAGTAGTTTTTATACTTTAAGTTATGCATAGAGGATAATGGATATATTCTGGCCATCATGTGGTTAACTTCTCCACCTGGTGTTCTAAGATCTATAAGGCAACTCACAAGATATAGTTCAGAATATTATCTCTAGCCCTTGAGAAAGAGCAGAAGGGGTCCTTGATTATGCTTAATGACCACACGGTTATTATTTAGTCTCCTTTGACCCTTTTCCTTTGTGTCTACATTTCTCAATTCTCTGACTAAACTTATTCTTTGAAGTTTTCCACAAAGAGCAGGGAAAGGACATGGTACAGGGGCAAGGAACAAAGGATTCTTCTCATTTCACCACTTATCAGCAGAAAATTGGGTTAAAGATTTACTGAGCATTGCCCTGCCCACCAGAGAAATACTTTCCGCACAGGCAGTCCCTCCCATCAGGAAACTTGCATAAGCCTCTTATCCTTGTCCATCAGAGGGCAACACAGAAGAAGCAAGAATTTCAATCCTATGGCCTCCAGAATGAAAACTACAATCACAGAAAACTAAACAGTGTGATCACATGGATCACAACCTTGTGTAATTCATGTAACTATCAGTCATGCCATGCAGGGCCACCCAAGATGGACAAGTCATGATGGAGAGATCTGATGATGGAGAAGGAATGGTAAGCCACTTCAACATTCCTGCCTTGACACCCCCATGAACAGTATGAAAAGGCAAAAGTATATCATACTGAAGGATGAGACCCCCAGGTTGCTAGGTGTCCAATGTGCTACTAGAAAAGAGTGGAGAAATAGCTCTAAAAGGAATGAAGAGGCAGAGCCAAAGCAGAAACAACACCCAATTGTGGATGTGTCTAGTGGTGGAAGTAAAATCTGATGCTGTAAAGAATAATATTGCATAGGAACCTGGAATGTTAGGTCTCTGAAACCAGGTAAATTGGATGTGGTCCAACAGGAGATGGCAAGAGTAAACATGGATATTTTAGAAATCAGTGAACTAAAATGGACGGGAATGGCTGAAATTAATTCAGATGACCATTATATCTCCTACTGTGGGCAAGAATCCCTTAGAAGAAAGGGAGTAGCCCTTATAGTCAACAAAAGAGTCTGAAATGCAGTATACTAGGATACAGTCTCAAAGGTGACAGAATGATCTCAGTTCACTTCCATGGCAAACTATTCAACACCACCGTAATTCAAGTCCATGTCCCAAGCACAAAGGCCAGAGAAGCTGGAGTTGACTGGTTCTTTGAAGACCTAAGAGATCTTCTAAATCTAACATGAAAAAAAGATGTCCTTTTCATGAGGGGACTGGAATACAAAAGTAGAAAGTCAAGAAATACCTGAACTAACAGGCAAGTTTGGCCTTGGAGTACAAATGAAGCAGGGCAAAGGCTCACAGAATTTTGTCAAGAGAAGGCTCTGGTCTTGGCAAACACCCTCTTCCAACAACACAAGACTTGTTCTCTAGGAGTTGGAAAAGGCAACAAAATGGATTTCCCCCTACAACCTCCAGAAAAGAATGCAGGCCTGCTGGCACTTTAATTAGCCCATTGAACCAGATTTTGAATTTCTGACCTCAGGATATGTAAACTAATACATTGGTGTTGTTTCAAGGCACCAAGTGTTTGGTCATTTGGTGTAGCCACAGCAGTAACTAATACGGACATCGTTCAAATCAGCCCATCTCCGTCTGCGGCATCATAGGTTTTCCTCTCTCTGCTGGACTGTTCCTCTGACCTCAGAGGCTGGCGGTCCTCCTCAGGGTACCCCAACAGTGTACTTGTCCCTTAATTCCACTTTCTTCAGCAACTGGCCAGTTCCGTGGTCCTCATTACAGCTAAGTCTTTGAAAGCTGTGTTTACTCTGTTTCTCACTGATCCCTTAACACCACTTCTTGAACCCACTCTACTCAGAGTTTGCCTTCACCACTCTATCAAAGCTGCACTTGACCTTGCCAAGGTTAACTGCCAAATCCAATGGTCAGGTTCAGACTTCTCTTACTTGTCCCCTTGCAAGAATTGGATTCTTTTCTCTTCCAATCATTTACTTCACATGCCTACTAAGAACAGTCCCTCCTACCTCACTAGCCTCTTCTTCTCTGCCTCTCCTGCTGGTTCCTCCACATTTTTTTGTTTTTTTAAGAAAACAAATCCTGCTGGATTCTCATAGAGCTTGATGTCCCTGTCTACAATCCTCAAGTATACCGTATTATCTCTGATTTTCTAGTTTCATGGCTTTAAGTGGCAACTAAATATGACAAATATAAATATTTTACCTAGCCCTTTTCTCTAATAGACTTAATGTCCAACTATATGCATGCATCTTCACTTGGGTACCTAAAGGCATCTCAAAGATACATGTCTGTAATTGAACTTATAATCTTCCCACAAAAATGTGCCCCCCTACATTGTCTCCATCTGAGAAAATGGCATCTCCTTTTCCTATCCCTTAAGCACAAACGTTGGGAGTCAGCTTTGATTCCCCTCTTCCTTTCACTTTATGTCCAATGTATTAGACAATCTAGTTGATGCAGCCCTTAAAATGTATCCTTATTTTAACAACTTTGACTGCACTTACTGTTCCTTCTGTGGTCCAAGCAAACATCATCTCTCACCTAGATTGCTGTAGAGTCCTAAAAGAGGGCTCTTTTTTCTTTTTCTTCTCAAAATAGCAATAAGGGTAATTTTTTTTGAAGCGCATGTATTTATGCAACTACTCTGCTCAGAACCCAAAATATCATTCTCCGTTTCCCTCAGAGTAAAGTCCTTTCAAAACACCTTGTGACATAAATCCTATGGCGCCACTACTTCTCTGGCTTATCTTCAGCTTCTGTCTCTGCACCTCACTAAGCTTCACCCACATCAGCCAACTTTAGTTCAGTTCAGTGTCTCAGTCGTGTCCGACTCTTTGCAACCCCATGGACTGCAGCACACCAGGCTTCCCTATACATCACCGACTCCCTGAGTTTACTCAACTCATGTCCATTGAGGTGGTGATTCCATCCAACCATCTCATCCTCTGTCATCCCCTTCTCCTCTCACCTTCAATCTTCCCCAGCATCAGGGTCTTTTCAAATGAGTCAGTTCTTCACATCACGTGGCCAAAGTATTGGAGTTTCAGCTTCAGCATCAGTCCTTCCAATGAATATTATGGACTAATTTCCTTTAGGATTGACTGATTGGATTTCTTTGCAATTCAAGGGACTCTCGAGAGTCTTCCCCAACAACACAATTAAAAAGCATCAATCCTTCACTGCTCAGCTTTCTTTATAGTTCAACTCTCACATCCATACATGACTACTGGAAAAACCATAACTTTGACTAGATGGACCTTTGTTAGTAAAGTGATGTCAGCCAACTTGCTGTCCCTTAAATGTTACATAACACTTGTCCTTCTTGAACTTAGTATTTTCTGTTCCAGAGTAATGAATGGAGCCACTGTCTCTATGTTGCAAGGCTGTTTCCTGTACAAATGAAAAGTTGTGTGGGATGAAGGGTAGTTGGTGTCTCTGCCTAACGGATGTACAGAAATGAGAGAGATTGTGCAGAATTATCTCCTACAGGCACTTACATTTCTAACAGCTAAGTCCTCCTGATTTCATTCACAGTCTTATCCTCCAGTAGGCTATTGACTCAAGAATTTCTCATTTTAATTGATATTTATTGATAATACCATGTGTTACTAAAGAATATTCAATAAAGTTTTGCTGAATTAATGAGTGAATGACAACCAATGAATCAATGGCAAAATATATAAAAAGTCATCAAAATGCAAAGCATGGGCAAACAAATAAGAAATTAAATAAAAGAATAAGATATACTGCTTTATAGTAAGCAAAATATAACACTGGATTTTTAAGTCATATTTTTATTTTACCAAGATAATTATGCTAAGTTAAAAATAAGTAGAAAACTTGTAATTGAAAATCTTTTCCCTTTGTAAGTGAAAACACACACACACATTTCTACAGGAAAATCATAAGAAAAGCCACCAAATTTAAGTATTATTAAATGGGTTAATCACAGCTTGTCTTTGTTTTCTATCATTTCCTTTCAACTTTCCAAACTTTGTGTAATTTGCATTTTTTATCAATCACAAAAAAAGTGTTCTAACTTTGAAGCCTTTATTGTTTCATGAACTGCTTATTTTTTTAAAGGAAAGGCAAACTTTCAAACATTCAGACATTTAAGCACCTCCAACAAGTACAAAAATCCTCTTCATAGTCCTAGAAGCAAGTAATTCGCAAAGAACCGCAGTGAGAGCTGAGAGTCAATATTCTTCAGAAAATGGATAGCCGGGCTGACCAGCACCACTGAAAGAGAGGAGGAGGATTAACTTATTAAATCTGCCATGTTGTCAAAAAGTACTGTTCAATAGATGCAGTCAGGATATATTTGTCTAAATATACAAACGCGTCCCTCATTCTCCCCTGACAATTAAACAGGCAGGTGTCTGCTCCATGTGCACACGGCACCTGCACGTCCAGGCCCAACATTCACGTGTGATATTCACTCCACAGTGACAGGTGTTGGACTCAGGTTACAATTTATATGAGAGCACAAGACTTAGGGCTAACTATGGAGGTCCTTTCAAACACAGATAGAACTCTTCGGTCCCTAGTTGATGAAAAGGTGCACAGTGAACAAATTAGCTGCCTTTACCACACATTCATGGATAAGCAAATACTGAGCACTCCAAAAATACAGAGCACCTCCAGCAAGGAACTTGTCATCTATAGGAGGCTACCATGCGCACCTGAATAATCATACAGTTCAAAGTGGGATCATTACCTTTTTAATTTAGTCAAACATTGGTTATGCAGTAATCACTATTACTGCTTTTTTCATTTTTCCCATGTTTCTACTTTTCTTTCAGAATTTGTCTTTTTCAATTTGATTGACAAAAGAGTGAATTCTGAGCAATTTCAAGTACCAGGAGCCTGGTTCAGGTCATTACCTGAGCCCACAACAGAGTACAGAAATGTAACTATCCACCTTTTTTCAATTATTATGTTTTTTATCAGAAGCATGATAGCTGCTATAAAAACAGTAGGGAGAGTTTTGAAATCTTTCACTGGAAACAAAATCTTAGTTTCACCAATAATTGGTATTCCCTTCTCTCTAAACTCCCTTCCAACATCTCCCTGTATGATTAACCCTCTGTCCCTTCAATCCTGACATCTTCCTGCAGTAACTGGGCAGCTGGAATTCAATGTTAGTGACTAATTCAAAGTCAAGAGGGTAGGGGCTCCCCATGAGATGGACCCCTGATGGACAAATGCAACACTGGTGTGAGTCTTGACTCAAGAAACCTGAGAGACCCAGACAATCTTACCTGAGTGTGTCCTGCTAAGCAGTCACTCACTGGAGGGTCAGTTAAGCTCATGATCTACTTGTAATTCAGTTTTGTGAGAAAACAAGGATGAAGACATGGGAGTTGTAATAGAGAAGAAAGGGCAGTGAAGAGATTGATTTGTAGGAAGCAGATGGTGTCTTGGTGAAGAAATGTCCATTAGGGAGAATGTCCACCAGACACTTAGGGGACAGGGTGGGGCCGGCCCATGTGACATCATAGCACTGGTGGATGTTGGCCTTTCTAGGACCCTCGTCCATAAAAACATCTACAATACATTTTATAGTTGTGTTGGGGTTCACCTGATTGCAGGCTTCTGAGGTGGCTCAATGGTAAAGGATCCACCTGCAAAGCAGGAGACATGGGTTTGATCCCTGAGTCAGCAAGATCCCCTGAAGAAGGAAATGGCAACTCACTTTAGTATTCTTGCCTGGGAAATCCCAGGGACAGAGAAGCCTGGCAGGCTACAGTCCATGGGATACCAAGAGTTGGAAATGACTGAGTGACTAAATAACAACAACAAAACTTGAATGCAATTCATGATGGATTCATTATTATACAGTTATTATTAATATAATAATTTTCCACTGATGTAGAAAGAAATAGAGATTAAACATGTTCACAGGACCCTGAAAGAATACAAGGCTGCAGGTACTGTGCCCTCTGTGTTCCCTGGGTCACTCAGCCTTGAGAGGAGGTACACCAGGCACAGGGATTAGGGGCTGCTGCTGCTAAGTCACTTCAGTCGTGTCCGACTCTGTGTGACCCCATAGACCGCAGCCCACCTGGCTCCCCCAACCCTGGGATTCTCCAGGTAAGAACACTGGAGTGGGTTTCCATTTCCTTCTCCAATGCATGAAAGTGAAAAGTGAAAGTGAAGTCGCTCAGTCGTATCCGACTCTTAGCGACCCCATGGACTGCAGCCTACCAGGCTCCTCCATCCATGGGATTTTCCAGGCGAGAGTACTGGAGTGGGGTGCCATTGCCTTCACCACAGGGATCCGGGGCAAAAAGTAGTGAATTCACCACGACCTCAACTCAGTGATTTTATTGATGGGCTGGCCTGGGCCCCATCACATTTCTCTTGGTCAGAGAGAGAGCCCTAGAGGAAATCTCTGGTATGAGGTCTACAGGAACTCCCTGGTTTACTTCTACTCTAGAAATCAGCACTATTTTCCTAGACTTAAGTTTTTAAAAAGCTAAGCTCCCCTGCTGACCAGACTGCTACAGAAGGCAATGGCACCCCACTCCAGTACTCTTGCCTGGAAAATCCCATGGACGGAGGAGCCTGGTAGCTGCAGTCCATGGGATCCCTAAGAGTCAGACACGACTGAGCAACTTCACTTTCACTTTTCACTTTCATGCATTGGAGAAGGAAATGGCAACCCACTCCAGTGTTCTTGCCTGGAGAATCCCAGGGACGGGGGAGCCTGGTGGGCTGCCGTGTATGGGGTCGCACAGAGTCGGACACGACTGAAGTGACTTAGCAGCAGCAGCAGCAAGCTCTCCTGCTGACCTGCCTCCTACAGAAAACAGTATTTGTGGGAAACATCGGCAAGTCACTTACACATGAAATTCATAATATCTTATATTTCTGTTGAGGCCATCGACTGCTTTCATGTCTTCTGGAGTCAGTTCAAAGTCAAACACCTGGAAGAAAAGAAGAATCACATTGACCTCTCCCCTAAGGAACTGGCCTCCCCTTGGGGACTGGAGGACTTTCCAGCTGGATGCAGACAGAAAGAGGGGACAGGGAAGACGTGTCTGTCCTCAGTTTCCAGATGAATAAGCCTGGGACCTTCTGCTGAGTTCTAACCTATCCCTTCCCACAGCTTCTCCTTCTCTGTCCACTTCACAAACATTAGAGCACATCACTCGCTTATCTTTCTAAGTGAATCACTTGAGACAAAAAACAAGAAATCTGAAATAGTTTTTTTCCAAACACACTGCTTTTAGACACTCCTGACTTGATACCTGAACCTGAGTTGACATTAGACTGATTGCCTCTCCCCAACACACCCCAAGGGTGACAGCATTCGGCTGAAGCAATGTGGGAAGGAGGCTCCCCTGAGAAAGCCTGTTCAGGAATCTGATATCAAACTACTCATTATCTATGATTGAATCTGAAAAAACTCTATGTATATACCTTCCTAGAGAAAGTTATGAGAAATGTTTAAACATTAAGGAACAACAAATTATTAAAAATTCACATCATAACAATGAAATGGAAAGCTCAATTTTGTAAAGAAATTCATTTTCTCCGAAGTGATCTCTTGTTTCAATACAATATGAACCAAAGACTTAAACACATACTCTGTTGTGAAAGTTGGTATAGTGATACTAAATTTTAAATAAGAGAAGACCTAGTCAGAAGCAGTCAAGACATCCTTAAAATAGTAGAAAGTACCATACTGAAAAGCAAAACTTATTTTTTACTTTAGTAACACAGTACAGAAATCGTTAAATAGAAAAGAGTGGGCAGAAATGCACTTATGGACACTTGATATGTGGCAGAGTTGACAATGAAAATGTGGAAATGGACAGTTGTTTTTGTTATTCAGTCACTTAGTATCTCTGACTCTTTGTGACCCCAAAGGGAGAGGTTTTTTTCCTCCACTCACTGATTGAATCATATCACTGTACTGAAAAGAAGACTAGGTTAGTTGCCTTATTCTAGCCAATAAAAACTATACAGAGAAGTCTTCAGGCTCCTCTCACAAGAGCCACATCTACCTGCTAAAGCGGAACTCCCGAGCTGCTCAACACTGAACTGCAAATGCACAAAAGAGCCCAGCCTGGAGGACAACAGCTTAGCTGAGTGCAGGCTGATTATCAAACCACAGATTCAGAGATACATACATGAACTCTGCATTAAATCCTGAAACTGGGGAGAGTTTCCTGTACAGCTAAGGGCACAATAATGGTCCCCTACAAATAAATCAAAAGAGAAACAACCTAGCTAAAGTGGACAAAGTCATTAAGAGGAACTTCACGAAGACAGAAACTCAAAAAGATTAAATGTATGAAGATGAAAGCCTATTAGTATTCAGGGAAATACTAAATAAAACCACAATGCTTTGAAAGCTAAAGATTGCTGCCATAATTTTTGTGCCACTAAATTCACATGTTATGGTGTTAAAAATGGAGCCTTTGAGGGAGGAGTAGGTTATGATGGCAGAGCCCTCACAAATGAGTTTTCAAGAATATCATATTCATATAAGAGACTTGGGAGAGCTCTGTTTCCCCTCCAACATGTAAAGATACAAGGAGAAGCCTGTGACCTGGAGGAGAGCCCTCACCCAACCACACAGGTACCCTGATCTCAGATCTACAGCTTCACAACTGTGAGAAGCAAATTTAATTTTTTTTCACAGCCACTCAGCCTATAGTGTTTTCTTAGAGCAGTTCAAACAGTCTAAGAAAAATCACATGATGCAATTTTATCAATTGAAAACAGAGAAACTATGATATTTTCCTTAGGAACCCTCTGCCCACAGCCCTGCTCATCACCTGCATGTTCTCTTTGATCCACTTCTTGTTGTTGCCCTTGGCCAGAACCACAACCCCACGTTGTATCTGGTAGCGAAGGGCAACCAGAGCTGCCGTTTTCTTGTGCTTTTGGGCAATGGCAGAGAGAACCGGGTCCTCCAGGAGAACGGGATGGTTTGGGTTCACCCTGGAAGGAATTTCAGAAATGCTGCGGAGCTGAGACTACGCAGTTTCTAAAGAGGCTCCTCAAACAGACCAAGTAGGTCCACTCTAGACCAGTGCTTCCCAAAGTCTGATCCAGGGACCAGCAGCATCAGCATCACTTGGGATCTTATTAGAAATACAAATTCCATGGCTGAGCTGAAGACAAACTGAATCAGAACCTCTACTGAGTCACTTCCCATTCTGTGTTTACAGAGCTCTGCAGGGGATTCAGACGCATTATTGAGTTGAGACCTGAATGCCAAATTGTGGATTATTTTCTTTAATTCTCAGGGGTTGTTTTTCTTCTGCAATCAAGGACATACATAGAGAAACAGTAGGGAAAGCCCAGGAATTCTTTTTAAATTTCACTTTTTAAGGTATTGATAAAAATTGAGTAGTCTCAAAAATAAGAGACGTTTATTTCATCATTATTTTTTTAGGATGTTCACAGAAATGCTTCAAATTGAAATGTTTTCTATCATGATATACCGAGCAGTTACATATTGTCCAAATTTTAGATATAAGCTAAGTGAGGCTTGTAACATCTATTTTTACAAATGTGTTCATTAGTTAATAAGTAAATCATGACATCAGCCTGTGTCTCTGGTCTCAACTGGGGGATTATATATAGATTTCAACGCAGACATTTGTTATTGATGAGTCTACAAGCTAATACAATGTAGAAAAAATGTCTGGGTGATGGGAAGATAAAAGAGAAGGATTCATTTCATCCCACCCCTCTCTCCCCTCTCCCTATGAGAGTTATCTGAGTACTGTGTTATTTAAATTATTTCATCAAAAATTGAATTTCAGGGAAACTCCAGATGTCTTCATTAGGATTCAATACCATTCTTTTACTCGCTGGGATCCCAGAGCAGCATAGGCAACAAGAACAATTTCATGTGACTTGCAGAAATCCAACAGTTTGCTCTGGTTGAGATAAGGGTGACATTCCACCTGTAGAATGCCCAAAGAGAAGAGTGTCAGATTATATGCAAAGGCAATATTAATATGACAGAGAAAGATTAAAAGTTTTCAAAGGCTAAAGGGAAGACTAGAATATTAAATGAAAACGGGAAATGTCAACATTTACAGAGAAACAGAGAAAAGTGTATTTATACAGTTAATTTTATGATAGACATGGATGGGAGAACCAGTCCAATATTGAGTAATTGAAAGCTGTGCTCTACATTTGACTAGATGTTCCTGAGTAAATATTTCATAAAGTACTAGCATCACCTTGAGCCTTTAACGTCACCCTCTAACCTGGATGATTTTCATCACCTCCAACACATTTTTCTGAACTATGCTCCCTGTTTATGACTCATAAAGGCTGAGACAACTAGACCAAGAAATCAGACACCAGAACCCCACACAAACCCTTAAAATCCATCTCAGCTGTTTTGACTCTTTATTAATTTACTTCTGATTCCATGTTTTCATCATCTTCCTTCCTGTATGCAGTTCTCTTCAGGGCACTTTTCCCTCCATCTGCTTATCCTTTCATCTCAAGGAAATGCCTCCTTCCTCTAGTTCTGAGTTCTACCCACAGTTTAGAAGGAAGGCATCCACCTGTAGAGATACTGCTACAGATTCTACTCACAACATCCAGAGAGGCTCTGCTCTCTAGAATCCTCTGTCCCACAAAGGTCAGATGAATAGGAGGAGAGGAAAGACAGACATCTGGCTCCAGTGCAAGAAGGAGGTTGTGAAGAGCAGGACGGAGAGGAGCTGAGCTGCTCACCTGGTTGCAGACGGGCTTGTACTTGAGCCCCAGCTTGTTCAGGATCTTCTCCAGCTGCTTGTGGTTGAAGTTGGACACCCCAATGGACTTGGTCAGCCCTGCATCCTTACACTTCTCCAGGGCCTGGGAGGGAAAGGTGGTGAACAGTCATGAACAGTCTCTTGGAATGGGCAATAGGATAAGAATAAATGCTGAAAAACATCAGTAATCACACTCATCCATCAAGAATTACCCTTGACTATCAAGAAGAAAAACTGGGAAGAAGGTCATGATATAAAAAGAAAAACTACTGCTTCTGCCTTAGAAAAATTTCATGTGAAGATATATCACATGGAAGGGAAAAGATACCTGTCTACACTGTCCCAAATTCTCCTCCTCCATTTCTCTCTGTGAACATTTCAGCAATGGTTTCCTCCACACAACCCCAGCATCCGTGCCCTTAGATTCATGAACTGCTGACTCTAATGGTCCAGAGCCCATTCTCATAGGTAGAAGAAATGAAGGAGGCTCCCCCTCTTCTGGCTCCTCCACTGGTTCTCTCCTCCCTGGACTCACCTCCCACGTGCGACAGAAATCCACTGAGTCAAATATCAGTTTTCCATTTTCATCTTTGCGGGATAATTCCTCCCCTGGCTGGAATAGAAGCAGTCATTTTAGACATGTCACAAAATAATTTCTCTGCATTTAGCCAGGCTGCCAAGCACCAGGGTTTAAACCTCCATCAGGTAGGTTTACAAATTTCTAAATATTAATATTTGCAAAGTGATTTGCATATATGTAGTTGTCAAGAATACCTTTAGGAAGGAGGCTTATTCCAATCTTTTACACTCAATATATGTTGTAATAAATACAATTTTTCTAGGTCCTAAAAGGGACTCAGATATGCAGATGACACCACCCTTATGGCAGAAAGTGAAGAGGAACTAAAAAGCCTCTTGATGAAAGTGAAAGAGGAGAGTGAAAAAGTTGGCTTAAAGCTCAACATTCAGAAAACGAAGATCATGGCATCCGGTCCCAGCACTTCATGGGAAATAGATGGGGAAACAGTGGAAACAGTGTCAGACTTTATTTTTCTGGGCTCCAAAATCACTACAGATGGTGACTGCAGCCATGAAATTAAAAGACGCTTACTCCTTGGAAGGAAAGTTATGACCAATCTAGATAGCATATTGAAAAGCAGAGACATTACTTTGCCAACAAAGGTCCGTCTAGTCAAGGCTATGGTTTTTCCTGTGGTCATGTATGGATGTGAGAGTTGGACTGTGAAGAAGGCTGAGCACCAAAGAATTGATGCTTTTGAACTGTGGTATTGGAGAAGACTCTTGAGAGCCCCTTGGACTGCAAGGAGATCCAACCAGTCCATACTAAAGGAGATCAGTCCTGGGTGTTCTTTGGAAGGAATGATGCTAAAGCTGAAACTCTAGTACTTTGGCCACCTCATGCAAAGAGTTGACTCATTGGAAAAGACTCTGATGCTGGGAGGGATTGGGGGCAAGAGGAGAAGGGGAAAACAGAGGATGAGATGGCTGGATGGCATCACAAACTCGATGGACGTGAGTCTGAGTGAACTCTGGGAGTTGGTGATGGACAGGGAGGCCTGGCGTGCTGCGATTCATGGGGTCGCAAAGAGTCGGACATGACTGAGCGACTGATCTGATCTGAAAAGGGACTCACAGTGACTTCTCTGAATTTTGTCTGCTCCTTGTACTTGCCTATTTTGAAATGCCTTTTGGGGCTGGAAATGGCAGTAAGTTACATGACATAATTTCCAGAGTAAAAACTGCCGTCTTCATATGGCTAGATATCAGACTTTCTTTCCCCTCTGAGCATCAGGTGCCCTAGGGCAGGCATGGGAACCAGCAAGGCTATCTTCAGGTGGATATGGAATGTGGACAATCCACACATGCTCTCAAATAGTCATGACCATGAGCCTCAAACCGCCCCAAGGTCATATTTGCCTCCAATGGAAAATGTTCAGTAAAAAATAAACTAAATCATGAGTAGTGTCCTGATAAGGGATAGAAGAAAGGGGACATTTCTGAACACTGCTGCAAATCCTCAAAACTCTCTGTGTCTGGGACTTGCCATCTACATAGTCCACTAAGCGATTTTGCATTAGATGGCTTGAGTTTATTTCCGTAACTTGAAATCAACAGTTCTAAGTAAACCACCATTCTTAATGGCTAAGTGCAGTCTACAAACCTTATCATGAAGACAGGCAAGAGTGTAGGCAATGTCCCCCAACTTCCTATACAGTTAAGAGATTTGACTCACCCAGAGGAAGCACCACCAAATCTGCTCAACTTGAAAGAGTAAAAGACAAGATTAACTCATCATGTCCAATGTAAGGCAGTGTCATGCTCACCACAGCTGCACCAAACTCTTGGTTCATGAAATCCCCAGACACTCAGGAGTCATAACAAGGACTGAGTGCAGAACTGGCTGATTTCTATTTCCTTTAACTTTTCAGGCAGAGCCTCAGATTATTAACTCCTTTCAAAAAACTCAGTAAAAAAAATCACAAAGGATTATTTGGGGGATTCTACTCTAGTGTAATCATCCTTTCAATGTACTAAGGAAAATCTTTATTCAGCTATCCATGCAAGTTGATACACATTCTAACACAAGATATAACATTGATGTGATCACACAAATTTCTAACCTTCAGAGCCATCGGATAATGCATAATATAGAGATCGACATAGTCCAGTTGAAGATTTTTCAGTGACTTTTCCAAGGCTGGTCGGACCAACTCTGGTCGAAGGGAAGTTAACCAAAGCTGTAGAGGTTAAAGAATGAAAGTTGCATTAATAATACATGAGGTAATTTTTTTTTTTTTTTTTTTTTGAGGCTTGTGGGATATTACTTGTGGGATATTACCAAGGATGGAATCCCGGCTCATGTGGCAGTAAAGCACCAAGCACACTGAACCACCAGGGAACTCTAACACTTTGGGAATATACCAGTAAGCATAGTTCCCCAAACAACTCCACCAAAGGATCCTATTATGTAATTGTCATCTGGGCACAATCACTAGCACACGTGCACACACACAACACACATTACCTTTGAAGTGCAGAATATGTCTTCTCTCTTCACAGTGCCATCTGCAATCTTGCTTTGAATGGCCTGGCCAATCTCCTCTTCATTTTGGTAAGCATGAGCACAGTCAATATGGCGGAACCCAACCTCTATAGTGAATGGGGTGAATTCCAGAGCTTCCTTCTTAGCAACCTACATAACCAACAAAGGTAGAAGTTGAATATCCACATAAGATATTGCTAGACACAAGCTTTGATCTTCCCAAGAATCAACTTTTTTCCGTGTCCTTGGTTAGTTATGTATGTATAGTGATGAACCCCTGACAGTTTCCCTTAATATTCCTAATAAGTAATTAAATTAACACTACCCAGGAACCCTTCAACTTCAGGTGATCAGTGGCTGATTGCTGGTATCATAGGATGGCAAAACCACCTTTAGGTTCAGTGATTTGATGAAAGAACTCAAAGGACTCAACAAAATGTTGTAGTCATGAATATGATTTATAATGTGAGGTATTTGAAGCAAAATGAGCAAAGTTACAAGGTACCTGGTAAAAGTATCAAGAACCAAGGTGAAAGCTTCTGAGACTTCTATCTACTAGTGAAGCCACACAGAATGCACCCAAAAAAAAAAAAAAAACAGTATCTTTTCAAGGTGTACAATGTGATGTTCTCATATAAGTTATTCTTATTATTCACTTGCTGTGAATAATGTCTGACTCTTTGTAACCCTGTGGACAGCAGCACTTCAGATTTCTCTGTTCTTCACCATCTCCCAGAGTTTGCTCAAACTCATGTCCATCAAGAGACTGATGCTATCAAACCATCTCATCCTCTGTCCCCTCCTCCTCTTGCTCTAAATCTTTCCAAGAATCAGGGTGTTTTGCCATGGGTTGTCACTAGCATCAAGTAGCCAAAATATTGGAGCTTCAGCTTTAGCATCAGTCATTCCAAGGAATATTCAGGGTTGATTTCCTCAAGGATTGACTAGTTTGATCTTCTGGCTGTCCAAGAGACTCTCAAGAGTCTTCTCCAACACCACAGTTCAAATGCATCAATTCTTTGGTGCACAGCCTTCTTTATGGTCCAGTACTTACATCCATACACAAACATGACTACTGAAAAAACCATAGCTTTGACAATATGGACCTTTGTGGGCAAAGTAATGTCTCTGCTTTTTAATACGCTGTCCAAGTTTGTTATAGCTATTCTTCCAAGGAGCAAGTGTCTTTTAATTTCCTGGCTACACACCATTAACAGTAGTTTTGGAGACAACAAAAAAAGAGTCTGTCACTGTTTCCATTGTTTCCCCATCTATTTGCCATAAAGTTATGGGACAGGATGCCATGATCATAGTTTTTCAAATGTAAGCCAGGTTTTTCACTCTCCACTTTCACCTTCATCAAGAGGCTGTTTAATTCCTCTACACTTTCTGCCATTATGGTGGTGTTATTTGCATATCTGAGGTTACTGATATTTCTCACGGCAATCTTGATTCCAGCTTGAGCTTCATCCAGCCTGGCATTTCTGGGATTGTACTGGGAAGTACAATGGGATTGTACTTACCCATATAAGTTTCCATTCTTATTAATTACCACAAGCAAGCTAGTTAACACCATCACCTCACATAGCTACCTTTTAGAAGTGCTTGTAAGAAGATATAGATCTGGTCTCTACAAAATCTCAAGATATAGCCCATTATTTTTAACTATAGTCAACTTGCTGTACATCAGGTCTCCAGAATTATGCCTCTTATAACAGAAGGTTGTACCCTTGACCAACATCTTTCCATTTTTCCCAGGCTTGTCACCAGCTTCTGCTCACCATACCTCTACTCTCTCTTCTATGAGTACCACTATTTTAGATTCCACTTACAAGGATATTATGCAGTATTTGTCTTTCTATTTCTGGCTTACTTCACTTAGCTTAATGTTTTCCCAGTTCTTCTGTGTGATTGCAAATGGGTTAACTTTGTCTTCAATGCTCAATAATATTCCATTTCTTTTAATGTGTTTCAGAATCTTTCCCATTTCAAGGAGGTAGATAATTGGTGTAACAGACTCCTGCTGGGTCTAGTTCTGGTTTTTCTTAAATGCACATCCCCAAATGCACAGCCCATTTGGGGATGGGCTTCCCTGGTGTCTCAGACAGTATAAAATCTGCCTGCAATGCAGGAGACCTGGGTTCGATCCCTGGGATAGGAAGATCCCCTGGAGAAGGGAAAGGTTACCCACTCCAGTATTCTGGCCTGGAGAATTCCATGGACTGTATTGTCCATGGGATCACAAAGAGTCAGACACGACTGAGTGATGTTCACCTTCAGGGATGTACCTGGGAATGAGCCCATGATGTTCAGTAACAGCCCTGTCCCTTTCCTCCCCTCAACCCAATGTGCTCAACGAAGTAAACAAGTTCTGTCGTCTATCTGCAAAGTGTCTCTTAATAATTTTTCCATTTTATAAATTAGAATAGTAAGCCTCAAAGTATAAGTCCAGTCCCTTGTCACATCTATTCTAAAGACAAGATAGACAGCAAACTTTCTGGCTTGCAGTCTAGAGACTTGTCCACTAACCCCTCTTATGACCAAGCACTGCAGACCATACTTTAATAAAAACACATTACAAAACCCCAGGATACATTACAAAACCTGGCCTGTAAGATTGTATCTTATCCCCTCAAGTGATACTAAGGTTCCCATCAGAAGAAGTTTCCAAGCAGAAACAGAGCACAAGGCAAAACGCAGCTGGAGTGCTTCTTGCCTGGCACCAAGCAGGTATCCCACAGTAGAAAAGCAATTCTCTCCCATTAGTTTTCAGTCACCTCATCTTCAGGATCTTCCACCTCAAATACTTCTCTGGGTCATGTATTATTGGAAGCAGGAAAGAGCTCTTGAACTAATAAAACATACAGAGAAATCTTGTAACTGCAGTCACCCACAAAGGAAAGCAGCTGACAGTCAGTGATCTTGACAGCCGAGTCTCACCTCTTCTGCCAAGCTGGGAAAGAGACAGAAACTGGAGGGGAACCCAGACCCAGAGTAATCTACAGGTGAGCACAGTTTCATACCCTGATGCAGAGTGAAGACTGAATGTTCTCTCCTCTTTCATAGGGCATGGTTCTGGCCTGGTAAGTGGAACAATGTGATCCTCCCAGAGTCACACAGGAGCTCAGTGCTTGACAACCCAAGTCCTTTTCACTCATGTTACATCCACTACTACTTATATCTCGACCTACAACTGCTACTGTTACCTCTGGAGGTGCATAGGTTCCAAATCCCAGGACAGGAATGAAGTGGCCGTCATTAAGTTTCACTCTCTGGCTTTTGGGATCCATTGCCTATTTCTCCTTGGAGTAAGCAGACTGATGTTTTTCTTCTTCCTTCACAGGTTAGGAATAACAGGAAGGTAACATCCCAGCTGCACCATCCAATGTTAGCAGATATATTGTAGGAGGAGCATGATTAAACCAGTTCCCATTGAGTAAGAACAGGATTGAAATCAGTTAGCTTGTTTGCTTTTTTTTTTAGCAGTAAAACACTTATATAATGATGATATGTGCTGAATAATTATTGACCATATTTTAGACTAGAAACTTCCACAAGAGCAATATTTTTTATTTTTCTATTACAAAGCCAATCTCGATCAAACATCAGTTGAAACAACGGTCTTACAGTACAAACACACACGCATACACAAATCACACAATCTAAAAGTGTTTAATAAGCATTTTTGAAAATGTTACCCTTTAATAAAGAATCAAAACTTCAAATAAATATAAATTTGCCTTTTTACACTTTCCACCAGCAAAATTATTATGCTTTACAGACCTGACTGGTGAAATCCTGAACATGATATGGAAACCAGACATTTTGCCAAAGTGCTTATTGGAGATTAATTATTAATAGTTTTAGGATATCATGTGCAGTGTACAAACTCTGAGTGATCATACCTTGTACTTAATTATGTAACTCTAATAGTACTCTCATAATGTAACTGACACATATTTTACATAATTTACTAACTATTCCACATTATTCATAAAAGAAAAACCTATAAAAATTAAAATATGACAAATTTGGAAAGATGCACTTATAGACAGGGATATTGTGAAGACAAATAAAATTTAACATGTACAGTGATGTCAGCAAAATGGTGAGATGGGAGGACAGAAGTCTCCCATGGAAAAACAAGAAAAAAAAGAGAAGGCAGCTGAAAAACCTCATAGGAGCTCTGGAAAACAGTCAAACAAAGATCTATAACAAAAAAAAGTGAACAGGTAACTAGGAAAAATCCAGAACAGAATGACAGAAAATGTCATCGTGTATTACTCACCTGTACCCTCCTCCTGCCTGGGGCAGTGCAGTATTGATCAGTTCCAGTTGCCTCCGTCAAACCAGAATAATCAGAGAAAACTTTATGTGCAGTGTTCCAACCTACCTGGGGACTGTCTGGAGACTGGTGTCTGTTCCACTTAACTCTAAACTTAAACTGAAGAGCAGCTGGAGTGGCTATTACAGCTACAGGAGGAATATATATAAATATATATATACATATATATATATATATACACACAGGGACTCAAGGACAAAGGAATAAAGGTGGAGACATAGACTAGACCATGTATTAATAAAACCCTGAATAGAACTGGGGTGTGGCTTTGGGGGACATAGGGCATTCAAAAAAGTCATAAATTTACCAGAATCAGAAAGCGATTCTCGGGCCAGGCACGATGATGACTCAGAAATGACTGAGACCCCTTAGCTTTCTTGTTGGGCTGATCCCAGGACTAGGAGCATGATGAGCAAACTAATGAAGAAAAGTCAGGACAAGAAACAAATCTACCAAGAGCAAATTTTTACTTGCTGTTTCAAGTACCCAGTGATGAACACAAACACACACAGGAATACACACACACACACAGCAACACACACAGGAACATACACACACATCTGGATGGGGCAGTGCACACTTATAAGGGATGGAATGAGTTTGGACGCAGCCATCAGAGTTCTGCTCCAGCACCTTGGGACCCACACGGTCCAGAAGCCTCTGCTCACACTTGGCTCTGGTGTAGCCTCTCTCCCCTCCCACCAAGCTGCCAGCATGCCCTGGGGATGGGGTGACCCTGCCAATATCAGCTCCAGCTCTGCCCCAGATCCTCTGGGCACAAAGACTGCACAGGGACCTGTCCACACATGGACACCCCTGCAAGACCAGAACAGGTAAGTTTTTCACCTAATTTTATAGGGATGCCTTGGTGGCTCAGCTGGTAAAGAATCTGCCTGCAGTGTGGGAGACCTGGATCGATCTTTGGGTTGGGAAGATCTCTTGGAGAAGGGAACAGCTACCCACTCCAGTATTCTGGCCTGGAGAATTCCATGGACTATACAGTCCATGCGGTCACAAAGAGTCAGACACGACTGAGTGACTTTCACTTCACAGGGAGAGAGGAAGTTAATGAGAAGAGAGAGGAATTTGTGTCAAATGAAACAAGAAGGATAAACACCTGAAAAGAAATCAGTTATGAGATAGACATTGATAGTTTACCAATATAATTTACCAGAATTGAGAAACATTAGAAAAATTAAGCATAATTCCTGCTACCTTAACTAGGGAATGGAGCATACTAACATTCCAGTGTAGGGGTTCCAGAAGCAGAAGAGAGGAGGAAAAAGGCAGAAAATGTATCTGATGAAAGTATGGCTAAAATTTTCTTAACCTAGGACTTCCCTGGTGGTCCAGTGGTGAGGACTCTGTGCTTCCACTGCACGGGGCACAGGTTCCGAACCTGGTCGGGGAACTACTTATCAAAGGTGATTAAAATCATGAGATGGGGGATATTCCTGGATTACCTGGATCACTCTGGTATATTCAGAGTCCTTATACATGGGACCTGGGAGGGCTGTAGTCGAAGAGAAGGTGGCAAGATAGGAGCGTTAGATAAGAGAATCGAAGACACTATGTGCTGTCTCTGAAGATGTTGGAAGAGTGTCCAAGACAGAAAATGTTGTACAGTGACATAGTCGAGGACGACTCTTTGCACCCCATGGACTGTAACACACAAGGATTCCCTGTCCTTCACTATCTCCTGGGGTTTGCTCAAACTCATGTCCATTGAGTCAATGATGCCATCAAACCAGCTCATCCTCTGTCGCACCCTTCTCCTCCTGCCCTCAGTCTTTCTTGCATCAGGGTCTTTTCCAATGAGTCAGCTCTTTGCATTAGGGTGAAAAATATTGGAGCTTCAGCTTCAGCATCAGTCCTTCCAATGAATATTCAAGGTTGTTTTCCTGTAGGGTTGACTGCTTTGTTCTCCTTGTCGTTGAAGGGACTGAATCTTCTCCAACACCACCGTTCAAAAGCATCAATTCTTCGGCCTTCTTTATGGTCCAACTCTCACATCTACATGACTACTGAGAAAACCATAATTTTGACTATATGAAACTTGGTGGGCAAAATGATGTCTCTGCTTAATACGCTGTCTAGGTGTGTTATAGTTTTTTTTCCAAGGACCAAGTGTCTTAATTTCCTGGCTGTAGTCATGGTTCACAGCGATTGGAGCCCAAGAAAATATAAAGTCTGTCACTGTTTCCATTTTTTCCCCATCTATTTGTCATAAAGTGATGGGACTGGATAGGCTTCCAGGTGGTACTACTGGTAAAGAACCTGCCAATGCAGGAGACATAAGTGACATGGGTTCTACACCCATGTCTTCCTGGGTCAGGAAGATCCCCTGAAGGAGGGCATGCCAACCCACTCCAGTCTCTTGCTCAGGGAATCCCATGGACAGTGGAGCCTGGCCAGCTACAGTCCATAGGGTCGCAAAGAGTCAGACATGACTGAAGCGACTTAACATGCATTCGCACATGATGTGACTGATTGCAGTGACCTTATT
The DNA here is from genome assembly GCF_029378745.1 of Bos indicus. Lineage (NCBI taxonomy): Eukaryota > Metazoa > Chordata > Mammalia > Artiodactyla > Bovidae > Bos > Bos indicus. The sequence continues at coordinate 43,349,466 of NC_091772.1, read as the reverse complement.
TTCTTGAATGCTGAAATTTAAGCCAAGTTTTTCACTCTCCTCTGCCACCTTCATCAAGAGGCTCTTTAATTCAACTTCGCTTTCTGCCCGAAAGTTATCTGCATAACTGAGGTTATTGATATTTCTCCCATCAATCTTGATTCCAGCCTGTGATTCATCCAACCCTGCGCTTAGCTTGATGTACTCCACATATAAGTCAAATATGCAGGGTGGCAATATACAGCCTTGATGTACTCCTTTCCTGATCTTAAACCAGTTCATTGTTCCATGTCTGGTTCCAACTATTGCTTCTTGACCTGCATACAGGTTTCTCAGGAGGCAGGTAAGGTTTTCTGTTATTCCCATCTCTTTAAGAATTTTCCACAGCTTGTTGTGATCCACACAGTCAAAGACTTTAAGCAGTCATGGAAGCAGAAGTAGATGTTTTTATGGAATTGCCTTGCTTTTTCTATGATCCAAGAGATATTGGCAATTAGATCATTGCTTCCTCCACTTTTTCTAAATCCAACTTGTAAAAGTTCTCAGTTCACATATTGCTAAAGTCTAGCTTGAAGGGTTTTGAGCATTACTTTGCTAGCATGTGAAATAAGTGCAATATGCAGTAGTTTGAACATACTTTGGCATTGCCCTTTTTTGTGATTGGAATAAAAACTCACTTTTTCCAGTCCTGTGGCCACTGCTTTGCTTTCCAAATTTGCTGACATATTGAGTGAAGCACTTTAACAGCATCATCTTTTAGAATTTGAAATAGCTTAGCTAGAATTCCATCATGTACACTAACTTTGTTCATAGTAATGCTTCCTTGGGATGACTAGACTTCACACTCCAGGATTCTGGCTAGAGGTAAGTGACCACACCATCATGGTTATCCAGGTCATTAAGACCTTTTTTGTACTTTCTTCTGTGTATTCTTGCACCTCTTTTTCATCTCCTCTGCTTTTATTAGGTCCTTACCATTTCTTTCCTTTATTGTGCTCATATTTACATGAAAAGTTTCCTTGGTATCTCTAATTTTCTTGAAGAGACATCTAGTCTTTCCAATTCTATTGTTTTAGTCTATTTCTTTGCATTTTCACTTAAAAAGGCTTTCTTATCTCTCCTCGCTATTCCTTGGAACTCTGCACTCAGTTGGGTATATTTTTCCCTTACTCATTTGCCTTTCCCACTTCCTCTTTCCTCAGCTATTTGCAAGGGCTCCTCAGACAGCCTTTTTGCCTTCTTGCATTTCTTTTTCTTTGGGATGATTTGGTCACCACCTCCTGTACAGTGTTACAAACATCATCCATAGTTTCAGGAACTCTATCAATTTAATCCCTTGAGTCTATTAATCATTTCTATTATATCATCATAAGGGATCTTATTTAGGTCATATGTGAATGGTCTAGTGATTTTCCTACTACAGGGAGGGAATACAGGCCCACCTATAAACAGAAAATTGGATAAAAGATTTACTGAGCATGACCCAGCCTACCAGAGTAAGACTCAGTTTTCCCCACAGTCAGTCCCTCCCATCAGGAAGCTTGAAAATCCATCACATGGCAGACAGAGGAGCAAGAATTTCAATCCTATGGCCTTCAGAATGAAAAACACAATCACAGAAAACTAACCAAAATGATCACATGGGATCACAGTCTTCTGTAACTCATGAAACTATAAGTCATGCTATACAGGGCCACCCAAGATGGACGAATCATGGTGGGGAGTTCTGGCAAAATGTGGTTCACTAGAGAAGGCAATGGAACACCACTTTAGCATTCTTGCTGTGAGAACCCCATGAACAGAATGAAAAGGCCAAAAAGATATGACACTGAAGGATGAACTCCCCAGGTCAGGAGGTGCCCAATGTGCTACTAGGGAAGAGGGGGAAATAGCACCAGAAAGAATCAAGAGGCTGCGCCAAAGCAGAATTAATGCCCAGTTGTAGAGGTATCTGTTGGTGAAAGTATAAGTCTGATGCTGTAAAGAATAATATTGCATAGGAACCTGGAATGTTAGGTCTCTAATCCAGATAAACTGGATGTGGACAAACAGGAGATTGCAAAAGGAAACACGGACATTTTAGGAATCAGTGAACTCAAATGGACAGCAAATTTAATTCAGATGACCATTATATCTACTACTGTGGGCAAGAATCCCTTAGAGTAAAAGGAGAAGCCCTCATAGTCAATAAAAGATTCCAAATACAGTGCTTGGGTACAATCTCAAAAATGACAGAATGATCTTGGTTCACTTCCAAGGGAAATCATTTAACATCACAGTAATTGAATTCTATGCCCCAACCACAAATGCTGAAGAAGCTAAAGTTGAAAGGTTCTATGAAGACCTACAAGACCTTCTAGAACTAACACCAAAAAAAGATGTCCTTTTCATCATAGGGAGCTGAAATCCAAAAGTAGGAAGTCAAGAGATACCTGGAGTAACAGGCAAGTTTGGCTTTGGAGTGCAAACAACGCAAGGCAAAGGCTAACAGAGTTCTGTCAAGAGAACACTCTAGTCATAGCATACAACCTCTTCCAACAACACAAGACCTGTTCTCTAGGGGCTGGAAAAGGTGATAAAATAGATTGCCCCCTACAACTTCCAGAAAAGAATGCAGGCCTGCTGGCCTTTGATTTTAGCCCATTGATTTCGAATTTCTGACCTCCACAAATGTAAAATAACAAATTGGTGTGTCAAGCCACAAAATTTGGCCATTTGTTGGAGCAGCAGAAGTAACTAATACAGACATGGTTCAAGTCAACCCACCTCCGTCTGCCGCATCATAGGTTTTCATCCCTCTGCTAGATCGTTCCTCTGACCTCAGAGCCAGGTGGTCATCTCCCCCAACTAGGAGCCTTTTCCACTTTTTTCAGCAACTGCCCAATTCCGCGGTCTTCAATACAGCAAAGTCTTTGAAAACTGTGTATACTCTGTCTATCACTGGTCTCTTCATGCCATTTCTTGAACCCACTCTACTCAGGGTTTGTCTCAGTATGTGTATGTGTATGGCAACCAGTATTGTTCAATACACTCCAGTATTCTTGCCTGGAGAACCTGCTGATAGAAAAGCCTGGCAGGCCACAGTCCGCAGGGTCACAGAGAGGTGGACATGACTAAAGGGACCCCATATGCATAGACACAAGACTTTTTTTTGCCTGTGACAGCTCTGCCCCAGTGAGGGTTGAGCATGAAGGTGGCAGAGCTGCTTGGGTTGTGGGGACCATGGTGGCGCCAAGTGTGCAGGGATACAGACTGCCTCAGCCGCTGGATTATTGGCCCTATCAGAGGCTTTTTTCAAGCCTCTGGCACCTGACGATCAGAAGGACTCTCGGCTAGTCTTTGCCCATAGCTCCGCGGTTCAGGCACTTAGAGGGCTCCCTTGCCTGGGGTCCTTCTCTGTTGTTCCATGCATCAGACACATAGAAGACCCCCCTCCCAGTGCACCGCTTCCTGCCCCAGGCTGGGGTCCTACTCTGTAGATCAGCAATCAGGCACTTAAAGGGGCACTCTGCGTGGGGTCCTCCTCTGTAGGTCCCTGCCTCAGGTGCTTGATGGGTCAGCCTCTCTATTGTTCAGCTGTGCATGCTGGTGTGTGGGGAGTGAGGCTCTGGTGATGGCTCCATCCCCTACGCGTGACTCAGCAGTATCTCCTTGTTTCCATGTCTGCCTGGCTTTCCTCCACAGGCATTTCCCACCACAGTCTCCTCCCTCACATCTCCTCATCCATCTCTCCACAGCAGCCCTTGCCCTGGGATTGCTCCACAATCCCTAAGCTCCAGCTCCCAGCCACTGTGCCTTCTAGGGGACTTGCATCCCTGTCGGGGGTGTGTATGTCTGCAGCAAGAACTGTCTGATTCTCATTCTATTCAGGCTGCCACAGATCAACTATTTCACACTCAGCCTTAAATGTTTCTCCTCTGACTCAGACAATTGCCCTGCTGTGGGGATTGGACTCCTGCTTCAGTTCCCCCACGCGCTGAGGGCAGGTCCAGTCCTACTAACACTCCAGTTTTTCCCCTTAGTTCCTTTGTCCTATGGAGTTTTGTGTGGTTCCATATATTCTTTTCTGCTGGTCAGGTCCTCCTGTCTGCTCTCAGCTGGTGTTCTGTATGCACTTCTGTGTCTGAAGTTGTATTACTGATGTATCCGAGGAGAGAGATGTACTCCACGTCCACCTACTCATCTGCCATCTTGCTCCTCTACAAAGTGACTTTTCAAAAAACATCAGCTCATGTAACTACTATGCTCAAAACCCAAAATGTAATTGTGCATTTCTCTCAGAGTAAAGTCCTTTCAAAAATCTACATGACACAGACCCCCTGGCTCCACTGGCTCTCTGGCCTTCTCTTCAACTCCTCTCTCCCCACCTCACTAAACTCCACCCACATCAACTGACTTGCTGGCCCTTAAATGTTACATGAATACTCCTACTTCCTTGACTAGCATTTTCTGTTCCAGAGAAATGCAAGGAGCACTATATCTGTGTTTTAAGGCTCTTTCTTGTACAAATGAGAAGTTGTGTGGGATGAAGTGTAGTTGTCTCCTCTGCCTAACAGCTGTACAGAAATGGGAGAGATTGTGTAGAAATATCTCCTACAGGTACTTACCCATTTCTAACAGCTAAATACTCTTGATTTTGTTCACAGTCTCAGCCTCCACTAGACTATCAACTCAAGAATGTCTCATTTTAATTCATATCTATTGATAAAACAATTTCTAGGCAGACAATTAAGAAATTAAATGAATAAGATTTGCTGCCTTATAGTAAGCAAAATATAATGCTAGATTTGTAAATCATATTTTCAGCTTACCAAGATAATTATGCTAAGTTAAAACATAAGTATACACCCTGTAGATTGAAGATTCCTTCTCTGTGTAAATAAAAACTCACATTTATATAGGAAAGTGCACCAAAGTATTATTAAAATGGTTAACCATGGCTTATTTTTATTTTTGATCCTTTGCCTTCTATTTCCTAATTTTCTGTAATTTGTATGTATTATCTTAATTATCAGAAAAATAGAAGTATTCTTACTTTGAAGTCTTTATTGTTTCATAAAGTGTTAAATGTTTTAAAAGGAAAAGCAAGCTTTCAAAATTTCTGATACTTCATTTAAGCACCTTCACAAAGTACAAAAATCTTCTTCACTGCCCTAGAAGCAAGACATTCTCAAAGAACCACGGTGAGAGCTGAGAGTCAATATTCTTCAGAGAATGGATAATCTGGGTGATCAACACCACTGAAAGAGAAGAAGGAAGATTCATTTCTTAAATCAGCCATGTTGTCATAGAGAACATTGTTCTGTGAATGTGGTCAGGATGGGCTAAAACTCTAAATCTACAAGCAGGCCCCTCCTTCTCCCCTGACAAGCACACATGCAGGTGTCTGCTCCATGTGCACATGGCACATTCACGTGTAATATTCACTCCACAGTGACAGGTAGTTCGACTCAGGTTACAATTTATACGAGAGCACAAGACATGGGACTAACTGTGGGCATCATTTCAGACACAGGTGGAACTTCTGTCTCTAGATGAGGAGAAGAATCACAGTGAACAAATTAGCTACTCTTTTTCACACATGCATGGATAAGCAGATACTGAAAACCCCCCAAAATTCAGGTGTCTCCTTTAAGGAATTTCTCATCTGTTGAAGAGATACCACATACACCTCAGTAATCACACAACACAAAGTGGGATCATTATTTTCTTACTTTATAATATATTAAAACATTGCTTATTCAGCAATTAGTATTACTGCTGTTTTCCTTTTTTCCATGTTTGTACTTTTCATTCTAATGTGTCCTTTTAAATTCAATTTATTGTAAAGTGCATTTTTAGCAATTCCATGTTCCAGGAGCTGTGCTATTTAGTTGAGCCCACAAAGATAGGCATTCACGGCCCAGTGAAGGAGAACATAGAATTAAAAAGACTTTGAGAACTCAAAAGCCTTTGAGTACAGAAGAGGAGCTTTCTGTGTTTTTTCCATGTATCATATCTTTTCTTAGAATCATGATATAGCTTTGCAACAACAGGGGCAGTTTTGAGATCCTTAACTGAAATTAAATCTTCATTTTGCCATTATTTGTATTCTCATTTCTCAAAACTCCCTTGCAAATTTCTATTTTGTCTCTTCAATCCTGATCTCCTTCTTCAGGAATTAGGCAGCTAGAGTCGCATGTTAGTGACTAAGTCAAAGTCCAGGTGATAGGGGCTTCCAAAGGGATGTACCCCTGATGGACAGAAGCTACAGTGGGGTAAGTGTTGACTCAGAAAACCAAACACCCAGCCGATCTTCCCTGGGTGTGTCCTGCTAAGGACACAGAAGTCATTCACTGGAGGGTCAGTTAATGACCTACTTGTAATACAGTTTTGTGAAATTATAAGGATGAGGAAATGGGAGTTGGAATAGGGGAAAAGGCCAATGAAGAGATCAATTTGAAATAAATGGATAATGTCTTGGAGAAGAAATGCCCATTAGGGAGAAAACCCATCAGCCACTTAGGGGAGGGGGTTGAAGTAGGCCCCCAGTGACTTCTGAGCACTGATGCACATTGGCCTGCCTGGATCCCCTCCAGAAAAACATTAACATGACATTTTACGACTGTACATGGGCAAACATCAACGCGGGCTTCCCGGGTTGTTCAGTGGTAAAGGACCCCACTGCCCATGCAGGAGACATGGGTTCAACCCCTGAGTTGGGAAGATCCCTTGGAGAGGGAAATGCCTGGGAAATCCCATGAACAAAAGAGCCTGGTAGGCTATAGTCCGTGGGGTTGCAAAAGAGTCAGACAGGACTTCTCAACTGAACAACAACAAAACATGAATGTAATGCATGACGGATTCATTCTTATATAGCTATTATTAATACAATCATTTTCCCCTGATACAAAAAGAATTAAAGATGAGACATGTTCACAGGTCCCTGAAAGAACAGTGGGCTGCAGGCACTATGCCCTTTGTGTTTCCTGGGTCCCTCCACCCTCAGAGGAGGTACACTAGGCACAGGGATTAGGGACACAAAGTAGTGAAATCACCATGATGTCTGGGAATTCTACTGATGGGCTGTCCTGGGCCCAAGTCACATTTCTGTTGGTCAGAGATGGAGCCTTGGAGGAAACCTCTGGTCTGGGGTCTGCAGGAAGCCCCTGGTTTACTCCTACACTGGAATTCAGGACTATCTTCCCAGAATTAAGCTTTTGAAAAGCTTAGTTCTCCTGCTGACCTGCCTGCTACAAAAAACAGTGTGTGTGTGAAATATCTGCAAGTCACTTACAATAGTATCTCATTATATCTTATATTTCTATGGATGCCATCAATTGCTTTCATGTCTTCTGGACTCAGCTCAAAGTCAAACACCTGGAAGGAAGGAACAATCACATTAACCTCTCCCCCAAGGAGACAGCCTCCCCCCTGGGGCTGGAGGTCTTTCCAGCTGGATAGAGACACGAGGAAGGGGCAGGGAAGCTGTGTCTGTCCTCAGCTTCCAGGAGAACAACCTGGGACCCTCTGCTGAGTTCTCACCTCTCCTTCCCACACCTTCTCCTTTCCTGTCCACCTCACAAACATTACAGTGCATCAGTCCCTTATCTTTCTAAGTAAATCACTTGTGACAGAAAACAAACTAAAATCTTCTTTTTCCAAACACATTGCCTTTGGACACTCCTGACTCAATACAAAATCAGATTGATTATATTCTTTGCAGCCAAAGATGGAGAAGTTCTATACAGTCAGCAAAAACAAGACCGGGAGCTGACTGTGGCTCAGATCATGAACTCCTTATTGCCAAATTCAGACTGAAATTGAAGAAGGTAGGAAAAACCACTAGAACATTCAGGTATGACCTAAATCAAATCCCTTATGATTATACAGTGGAAGTGAGAAATAGATTTAAGGGACTAGATCTGATAGACAGAGTACTTGATAAACTATGGGCAGAGATTCGTGACATTGTACAGGAGACAGGGATCAAGACCATCTTCATGGAAAAGAAATGCAAAAAAGCAAAATGGCTGTCTGAGGAGCCCTTACAAATAGCTGTGAAAAGAAGAGAAGCAAAAAGCAAAGGAGAAAAGGAAAGACATGCCCATTTGAATGCAGAGTTCCAAAAAATAGCAAGGAGAGATAAGAAAGCCTTCCTCAGCGATCAATGCAAAGAAATAGAGGAAAACAACAGGATGGGAAAGACTAGAGCTCTCTTCAAGAAAATTAGAGACACCAAGGGAACATTTCATGTAAAGATGGGCTCGATAAAGGACAGAAATCGTATGGTCCTAACAGAAGCAGAAGATATTAAGAAGAGGTGGCAAGAATACACAGAACTGTACAAAAAAGATCTTCACAACCCAGATAATAATGATGGTGTGATCATTCACCTAGAGCCAGACATCCTGGAATGTGAAGTCAAGTGGGCCTTAGAAAGCATCACTATGAACAAAGAGGAGGTGATGGAATTCCAGTTGAGCTCTTTCAAATCCTGAAAGATGATGCTGTGAAAGTGCTGCATTCAATATGCCAGCAAATTTGGAAAACTCAGCAGTGGCCACAGGACTGGAAAAGGTCAGTTTTCATTACAATCCCAAAGAAAGGCAATGCCAAAGAATGCTCAAACTACCACACAATTGCACTCATCTCACATGCTAGTAAAGTAATGCTCAAAATTCTCCAAGCCAGGCTTCAGCAATATGTGAACTGTAAACTTCCAGATGTCCAAGCTGGTTTTAGAAAAGGCATAGGAACCAGAGATCAAATTTCCAACATCTGCTGGATCATCAAAAAAGCAAGAGAATTCCGGAAAAACATCTATTTCTGCTTTATTGACTATGCTAAAGCCTTTGACTGTGTGGATCACAATAAACTGTGAAAAATTCTGAAAGAGATAGGAATACCAGACCACCTGACCTGCCTCTTGAGAAACCTATATGCAGATCAGGAAGCAACAGTTAGAACTGGACATGGAACAATAGACTGGTTCCAAATAGGAAAAGGAGTACGTTAAGGCTGTATATTGTCACCCTGCTTATTTAACTTATATGCAGAGTACATCATGAGAAATGCTGGACTGGATGAAGCACAAGCTGGAATAAAGATTGCCAGGAGAAACATCAATAACCTCAGATATGCAGATGACACGACCCTTATGGCAGAAAGTGAAGAGGAACTAAAAAGCCTCTTGATGAAAGTGAAAGAAGAGAATGAAAACATTGGCTTAAAGCTCAACATTCAGATAACTAAGATCATGGCATCTGGTCCCATCACTTCATGGCAAATAGATGCGGAAACAGCGGAAACAGTGTCAGACTTTATTTTGGGGGACTCCAAAATCACTGCAGATGGTGATTGAAGCCATGAAATTAAAAGACGCTTACTCCTTGGAAGGAAAGTTATGATCAACCTAGATACCATATTAAAAAGCAGAGACATTATTTTGCCAACAAAGGCCCGTCTGGTCAAGGCTATGGTTTTTCCAGCGGCCATGTACAGATGTGAGAGTTGGACTGTGAAGAAAGCTGAGTGCCAAAGAATTGATGCTTTTGAACTGTGGTATTGGAGAAGACTGTTGAGAGTCCCTTGGACTGCAAGGAGATCCAACCAGTCCATCCTAAAGGAGACCAGTCCTGGGTGTTCACTGGAAGGACTGAGGCTGAGGCTGAAACTCCAGTACTTTGGCCACCTCATGCGAAGAGTTGACTCATTGGAAAAGACCCTGACGCTGGGAAAGATTGAAGGCAGGAGGAGAAGGGGAAGACAGAGAATGAGATGGCTGGATGGCATCACTGATGCGAGGACATGAGTTTGAGTGAACTCCAGGAGTTGGTGGTGGACAGGGAGGCCTGGCATGCTGCGATTCATGGGATCACAAAGTGTCAGACAGGACTGAGTGACTGAACTGAACTGAACTGAACTGACTCAATACCTTAACCTGAGCTAACATTAAACTGATTAACTCTCCCCAACATGCCCTGAGGGTGACAACATTCAGCTGAAGCACTGTGGGAAGGAGGCTCCCTGTGAAAGCCTATTCAAGACTCTGATATCAAACTATTCATTATCTATGACTGAATCGAACAAAAACTTTATGTAAATGTGTTTGTGGAGAAAGTTATGAAAAATGTTTAACATTAAAGAAACCTAGATAATTAAAAATTCATATCATATTCATGATATAGAAAGCTCAATTTTGTAAAGAAATTCATTTTCTCCAAATGATCTAGTATGTCAGTGCAACATGAACCAAAGACTTGAGCATGTATTCTTCCCTGGGAGTTGGTAAAGTGATACTCAATTTGCAATAAAAGAGAGCTAAACAAAAGCAATCAGGACATTCTTAAAAAATAAAAAATTATTCTGAAAAGCATACTTATTTTCACTTTAATAGCACGGTACAGAAAACAGAATAGTTAAATAGAAGAGAGACACCAGAAATGTACTTCTGGACACTTGATATATGACAGAGTTGACAATGAAAATCTGTGAGGAAATATGAAAATTTAGGTTTAAATTTAAATATACGTAAAGGTGTATGTCAGAGAAGGCAATGGCACCGCACTCCAGTACTCTTGCCTGGAAAATCCAATGGGCAGAGGAGCCTGGTGGGCTGCAGTCCATGGGGTCGTACAGAGTCGGACACAACTGAAGTGACTTAGCAGCAGCAGTAGCAGTAAAGGTGTATGTATCTATTTTCATATTATCTTAGATAATCAGTTCCAGCTAGATTACCAAACCAAATTTAAATGGAAACACGGAAACAATTGATCAGGGGACAATTTCCCTTCCCCTTGACTTGGCCTGACCTGTAACCTGTGGCACTAAACAGTGATATTTCCCAGAAGTGCTGAGTCAGATCTGAGCCCAGACAGGAAGAGGATTTTTTCCCTAATCACTGACAGGATCACAGCACTGTGCTGAGATGAAGACCAAGTCAGTTGACAACAGTCTAGCCAAACATATATGAAAAACTATTCAGAGAAGCATGCATGCTCCTCTAACAGGAGCCACATCCACCTGCTAAAGCAGAACTGCCGAGCTGCTCTGCACTGAACTGCAAATGCATAAGAGAGGCCAACTAAGAGGACAACAGCTTAGTTGAGTGCAGGCTGATTGTCAAACCACAGAATCAAGGGAAGCATAACTGATCTCTACATTAAATTCTGAAATTGGGGAGTTTTCTGTGCAGCTACTCTAAGGGGACAATATTGGTCTCCCACACAGAAGTCTAAATAGAAACAACCTAGCTAAAGTGGACAAAGTCTTGAAGAGGAGCTTCTCAAAGGCAGAAACTCATGGAGATTAAATGTATGAAGATGCAACCTTGTTAGTATTCAGGGAAATACTCTGTTTTCCCCTCTACCATGTTAAATTAAAAGGAGAGCCTTGTGACCTGGAGGAGGGCCCTCACCCAACCACACAAGCCCCCTGACCTCAAGACTCCAGCCTTATAAATGTGAGAAAGAAATTTCAATTTTTTCTCAGCCACTCAATCTGTGGTATTTTGTTGTAGCAGTCCAAACAGCCTAAAAAATTCACAGTTTTATCAATTGAGAACAAAGAAAATAAGATGTCATTTGCACAAGGTGACAGAATAAATTGCAGAAATAACACTGGAAATAAATCTCTGTTATCTGTGCAACCTTGGCTCAGATGGTAAAGAATCTGCCTGAAATGCAGGAGACTCCAGTTCGATTCCTGGATTGGGAGGATCCCCTGGAGAAAGAATAGATTACTCCAGTTTTCTTGGGCTTCCCTGGTGACTCAGACAGTGAAGAATCTGCCTGCAATGTGGGAGACCTAAGTTCAATCCCTGGGTTGGGAAGATCCCTTGGACGAGGGCATGGAAACCCACTCCATTATTTTTGCCTAAAGAATCCCCATGGACAGACCAGCCTGGCAGGCTAGAGTCCATGAGGTCGCAAAGAGTCAGACAAGACTGAGCAACTGAGCACACACACTGTCCAACGTTAACCCTCTCCAGCCATGCCACCTTTCTTGTTGCCACATCAGGAGGAGAAAACTACCAGGAATACACACAAGGCATTCATGCACAGCGGGGAACAGGTGACTTGTCTTGACTCAAGGAAAGTCTTGAGAGATGGACAAAGAATGACCCTCATGAAGGATATTCCTTAGGAGCCCTCTGTCCACAGCCCCACTCATCATCACCTGTATGTTCTCTTTGATCCGCTTCTTGTTGAAACTCTTGATCAGAACCACAACCCCACGTTGTATCTGGTAGCGAAGGGCAACCAGAGCAGGGGTCTGCTTGTTCTTTTTGGCAATGGCACAAAGAACCGGGTCCTCCAAGAGAACGGGGTGATTCTGGTTCACCCTGGAAGGAAATTCAGAAATGCTGAGGAGCTGAGACTAAATTCTCATTTTCTAAGGAGGCTTCTCAAACAGGCTAAGTAGGTCCACTCTAGACCAGTGCTTCTCAAAGTGTGCTCCAGGGACCAACATCATCAGTATCACCTGGGATCTTGTTAGAAATACAAATTCCATGACTTAGTTGAAGACAAACTGAATCAGAACCTCAACTGGGTCACCTCCCATTCTGTGTGTACAAAGTTCTGCATGTAATTCAGATTCATGATTGAGTTGAGACCAGGACTGCCAAACTCGTGGAATTTTTTATTTACTTCTCTGTTATTGATTTTCTTTGATAATCAAGACCATGAGTAGAGAAGAAGAAAAATACCAGGAAATTTTTTAATGTCACTTTTCTAGGCTTTGACAAAAACTGAGTAGTCCCAGAATGACAGTCATTTATTTCATCATTATTCTCCTAGAGATGTTTACATAATTGGTTCAAATTGAAATTTTTTTCTAGCATGATAGACCTAGGAGTTACATATTATTGTCCCAATTTTAGACATAAGGTAAGTGAGGTTTGGAACATCTATTTTTAGAAATGCATTCATTAGTTAATAAGCAAAATCATGACATAAGCTTGGGTTTCTGGTCTCAACTGGGAGATTATGTACAGATTTTAGTGTAATTGATGAATCTACAAGAAGGAGACCTGGGTTGGGTCCCTGAGTCAGAAAGATCCCTTGGGGAAGGGAATGGCTACCCACTTCAGTATTCTTGCCTGGAAAATCCCATGGATAGAGGAGTTTGGTGGGCTACAGACTATGAGGTCGCAAAGAGTCAGACACAACAAGCAACTAACTCTTTCACACAAGCTAATACAGTGTAGAGAAACTGTCTGGGTGATGAGAAGATAAAAGAGAAGAAATCAGTCCATCCTTCCCTTTTATTCCCCCTGCCTATGAGAGTTATCTCCAGACCACTGAGTACTGTATGATTGAAACCATTTCCTCAAAAACTGAATTTTAGGTAAACACCGTGTTGTCTTCCTTAGGGTTCATTACCATCCTTTTATTCTTTGGGATCCCAGAGCACTATAGGCAACAAGAACAATATCACGGGACTTGCAGAAATCCAACAGTTTACTCTGGTTGAGATAAGGGTGACATTCCACCTGTAGAATGCCAACAGAGAAGAGTGTCAGATTATTTGGGAAAGTAATATTAATAAAACAGAGAAAATTAAAAGTTTAAAAAAATGCTAAAGGAAAAACTACAACTTAAATATAAACTTGAAATATTAACATCAAGATAAAAATTGAGAGAAGTGTGCTTAAAAGTTAATTTTATGATAGACTTGGATGAGAGAACCATTCCAAGCTTGAGTAGCTCACAAGGTGAGCTCTACATATGAGTAAATGTTTCTGAGTAAATATTTTATTGATCATTAATATCACCATGAGCCTTTGACTTCAGTCTTTCACCTGGATGACTTTCATAGTCTTCAGCACATTTTCGGTACTGAAGACCCAGAAAAGCTGAAACACTAAGACTAAGGATTCAGCCATCCAAACCCCACACAAATTTTAAACCAATATTATGCGATTTAACTTTCTTTACACTCCATGCCATGTTTCGTGGTCCTCCTTCCCTTCCACAGTTCCCTCCCAGGCACTTTCAACATCCATTTCTGGACACCCTTTAGGCTCAGGTAAACACCACCTTCCTCTAAGTTCTGGGTGACTAGTCTAACCCTTCTTCACCTTCTTTACCTTTCCTCAGTCTCCACCACAATTTAGCAGGACCCCCTCCCCAGCTTTTCCACCCAGACTTTATCAAACAGGGATACCATTGTGGGTTCTATTCATAGTATTCCATCCATACAGAGGCTCTGCCCTCTAGAATATTCTGTCCACTAAGGTCAGATGAACAGGAGGGGAGGACAGACAGACATCAGGCTCCAGGGCAAGAAGGAGGTTGTGAAGAGCAGGAGGGAGAGGAGCCGAGCTGCTCACCTGGTTGCAGACGGGCTTGTACTTGAGCCCCGGCTTGTTCAGGATCTTCTCCAGCTGCTTGTGGTTGAAGTTGGACACCCCAATGGACTTGGTCAGCCCTGCGTCCTTACACTTCTCCAGGGCCTAGGGAAGAAGGGGGTGTGCACAGTCATTTAGAATGGGCAATAGAGCAAAACTAAATGCTGAAAATTATCTGTCAACAGGGTCACCCATCAAGAATTAGCATTGATTATTAAGAGGAAAAATGAAATTGTGACACAAAAACAACAATTACCATTTCCTCCTTAGAAAAATCCCTAAGAAGACATATTACATAGAAGGAAAGAGATGCCTGTCTTCACTGTCCCATATTCTCCTCCTTTGTTCCTCTCTGTGAGCATTCCAGCAATGGTTTCCTCCCCAAAACCCCAGCATCACAACCCTTAGATTCATGAACTGCTGACTCTGATGGTCCACAGCCCATTCTCACAGGTGGAAGAAATGAAGGAGGTTCCCCCTCTCCTGGCTCCTCCCCTGATTTTCTCCTCCCCAGACTCACCTCCCATGTGAGACAGAGATCCACTGAGTCTAATATTATTTTTCCATTTTCATCTTTTGGAAGCAATTCCTCCCCTGGCTGGAATAGAGGTAGTCATTTTAGAGATGTCACAAAGTAATATCTCTACATTTAGCCTGGCTGCTTGGCACCAGGTAGCAAACCTCCATGAGGTAGGGATTACAATATTCTGGATACTAGTATTTGCATATATGGAGTTGTAAGCAATGTCTTTAGGAGGGAGGCATATTCTAATCTCTTACACTTAATATATGTATATGTTGTAATAAATATGTTTTTCTAGGTCCTAAAAGGGAATTCCCATGACTTTTGTGGATTTTGTCTGTTCCTTGTACTTGTCTCTTTTGAAATGCTTCTCTTGAGTTGGAAAAGGCAGTAAGTTACATGACATAATTTCCAGAATAAAAATTTCAATCTTGATGTGATTGGATAATCAGACTTCCTTTTCCATCTGAGCCTCAGATGCCCTAGGGCAGGCATGTGAACCAGCAAGGCTCTCGTTAGGTTTATATGGAATGTGGAAGATCCAGACATGCTCTCAAACGTTCATGACCATGAGCCTTGAGCTGCCCCAAGACTATATTTGCCACCAGTTGAAAATGTCACTAATGTTCATGAATAAATACCATTTGCTTTATTTTAAAAATAAAGTGAATCATGAGTAATGCCATGATGTCTGTGTGTGCTAAGTTGTTTCAGTCGTTTCTGACTCTGTGTCCCCATGGACTGTAGCCCACCAGGCTCCTCTGTCCATAGGATTCTCCAGGCAAGAATACTGGAGTGGGTTGCCAGACTCTCCTCCAGGGGATCTTCCCAACCCAGAGATCAAACCTACATCTCCTGAAGCTCCTGCATTGCAGGCAGATTCTGTACTGATGAGCCAAAAGGGAAGCCTCCAATGTCATGATAAGAGATAGAAAAAATAGACATTTCTGAAGAGTACAGCAAAGCCTTAAATCTATCCATGACTTGGACTTCCCATCTACATAGTCCTCTAAGCTATTTTGCATAGGATGGCTTGAGTAGATTTCTGTAACTTAAAATCAAGAGTTCTATATAACACAGATTTTTGTTGTTGTAGTTTCATTGTGGGTTTGCTTTTGTTTTGGGGTTTTTTTGTTTTGTTTTGTTTTGTTTTGTCTCATGTTTATGGTATCTTAGTTCGCCAAACATGGATTGCACTCCTTCCCTCAACTCAGCTTTCCTCAGCAGTGGAAGCATGGAGTCGTAACTACTGGACTGCCAGGAAATTCCCATCTACATAATAATACAGCATAATGACACAGTTCTTAAAGTTTAAGTGCAGTCTATAACTTCATCATGAAGACAAGCAACAGTGTAGGCAAGGTTTCTAAGTCCCTGTAATGTCTGCTAGTTTTAGATCCATCCAGATGGAGCACCACCAAATCTGCTCAACTCGAATGGGTGAAAGAGGAGAAGAACTCATCACATTCGATGTAAGATTGTGTCATTGCTCATCATGGCTGCACCAAACTCTTGTTTCATGAAATCCCTAGAGACTCAGGAGTCATATTCAGGACTGTGTGCAGAACTCATCTATTTCTATTTCCTCAAGTTTTTAAGGCAGACACTGAGAGATTCTTTAACTCCTTTCTCTGGGAGGTGTGTAAGGGATTCAAAGAAAATCAGTAAAAAGATGATCATGAATGATTATTAGGGGGATTCTACCCTAGTGAAACCCTCTCTACAACCTACTAAGACAAATATTAATTCAACCATCCATGTAAGTTGATACACATTCTAAAAAAAAGAAGTAAAATAGAAACAATCACACAAATTTGCAACCTTCATGGACACTGGGAAATGAATGAGATAGAGATCAACATAATCCAGTTGAAGATCTTTCAGTGACTTTTCCAAGGCTGGTTGGACCAAATCTGGTCGAAGGAAAGTGCACCAAAGCTGCAGAGATTAAAGAATGGAAGCTGTGTTAATAGTACTTCAGGAAATTTTGGGAGAGGGGAGGGGGGCTTACCACATGGCTTTTCGGATATTACTTCACTGACCAAGGATTGAACCTGGACTCGTGGCAATAAAGCACCGAGTCATAACCATTGGACCACCAGGGAATTCCAATACTTTAGGAATGTAATAATAAACATGGGTCACCAAACAACTCTTCACCAAACAATGGTCCTATTATACAATAGTCACCTGGGCACAATCAGTTGCCCACATGTGCACATGCACAACACATACAGCACCTTTGAAGTGTAGAATATGTCTTCTCTCTTCACAGTGCCGTCTGCAATCTTGCTTCGAATGGCCTGGCCAACTTGCTCTTCAGTCTGGTACACACGAGCACAGTCAATATGGCGGAACCCAGCCTCTATAGCGAATTTGGTTGCCTCCAGAGCTTCGCTCCTAGGAACCTACATGAGCAACAAAGGTAGTACTTACATATTCACATGGTTAAAAGATTGCTAAAGTACAAGCTTTAGTCTTCCCAAGATTCAACTTTTCTTTGGGTAGTTCTGTATGCATGGTGATGAACTCATGACAGTTTGCTGAATGTTCCTGGTCAGTAATTAAATGGATACCCAGGAACTCATCAACCCCAGGCAATTAGTGGTTGATCACAGGTATCAGAGGACCCAAAGACCACCTCCAGGTTCAGTGATTTGCTGTTAGAACCCAATGGACTAAACATAAAGTTGTAGTCGTGGATAGGATTTATACTGTGAGACATTTGAAGCAAAATTGACAAAGGTATAAGATGTATGGTAAAAGCATCAAGAAAAAAACTTGAAGCTTCTAAGGCTTCTGGCTACCACTGAAGCTACACAGAATACACCAAAAAAAAAAAAAACTGTATCTATTCACGGTATCACTCAGTAGCTCAGAAGTTGCTCAGTCTTGTCTGACTCTTTGCCACCCCATGGACTGTAACCTGGCTCCTCTGTCCATGGGATTTTCCAGGCAATAGTACTGGAGTGGATTGCCATTTCCTTCTCCAGGGGATCTTCCCGACCCAGGGATCAAACCCAGGTCTCCCACATTGTAGACAGATGCTTTACCCTCTGAGCCACCAGGGAAGTCCTCTTTGTATTCAAGGTATACAAAGCAATATTTTCATACAAGTGCATGCAAGCTAAGTTGCTTCAGTCATGTCCAACTCTTTGCCACCCTATGGCAACCACAGCCCACCAGGCTCCTCTGTTCAAGGGATTCTCCAGGCAAAAATCCAGGAGTGGATGGCCATGCCCTCCTCCAGGGGATCTTCCCAACCCAGGGATCAACCCTTAACCTCTTATGTCTCCCGAATTGGCAGGTAGGTTCTTTATAACCAGCACCAGGTGGCACTAGTGGTAAAATAGTGTAAGTACTGCTTATAATTACCCACTGTTACTGATGATCACAATCAAGCTACCAGGAGATCCATCACCTCACATAGCTGACTTTTGAGGGGGTTTGTAAGAACACTAAAGATCTGCTCTCTTAGCAAATCTCAAGATAGAATCCATTATTATTAACTGGGGTCACCGTGCTGAACATCAGGGGTCAAGACTTCTTCATCTCAAACTGAAGGTCTGTCCCTTTGACCAACATCTTTCCCTTTTTCCAGCCTTGTCCTCAACTTCTGGTCACCATTCCTCTACTCTCTTCTTCTGTGCATTCCACTTTTTTAGATTTCACCCATAAAAAGATCATGAAGTATCTGTCTTTCTATTTCTGGCTTCTCTCATTTAACTTAATGTTCTCCAGGTTGATCTGTGTGGTTGCAAATGGCAGGATTAACTTTGTTTTTAATGCTGCATAATACTCAATTTCTTTTTATGTGATTCAGAATCTTTCCTGTTTCAAGGATCTAAATAATTTGTGTAACTTCCCTCTGTTGGGTCTAGTCCTGGTTTTTCTTAAATACTCAGGTATTTGGGACTGTACCAAGGAATGAACCGGTGAGCTTCAGTATAGCTGGTCCCTTCCCTCCCCTCATCCCACTTTGCACTACAAGGAAACAAGCCCTGTCTTCTGTCTTGAAAGGGTCTCTGAATATTTCCTTCTGTTTTATAGATGAAGAAGTGAGACACAAAGTTTAAGGACCAGGCAGCCCCTTGTCACAGCTACATACTCTAAAGACCAGATGGACAGCAAACTTTCTGGTTTCCAGTCTAGAGACTTGTCCACTAGCCCCTCATGTCCAAGCACTGAAAACTATACTTTAATAAAAAGCCACTGCAAAACCCAAGAATATATTACAAAGCCTGGCCTGTAAGACTGTAGTGTATCCCCTCAAATGACACTGTAATTCCCATAAGAAGAAGTAGTCAAGCAGAAACTGAAGTACAGGGTAAAACACAGCTGGAATGTGTCTGGCCTGGGACCAAGCAGACACCCCACAGTAGAAAAGCAATTCTCTCCCATTAGTTTTCAGCCATTTCATCTTCAGGACCTTTTACCTCAAATATTTCTCTGGGTCATGTCTTTTTGGAAGGAGGAAGGAGTTCTGGAACTAATAAAATACACAGAGAAACCCGACCATTGCAATCCCCCTCAGAGAGAAGCAGCTTACAGTCAGTGTTCTCGACACCCGAGTCTCACCTCTTGTGCCAAGCTGGGAAAGAGACAGAAACTGCAGGGGAACCCAGAGTAATCTGCAGGTGAGCACAGCCTCAGACCCTGATGCAGAGTGAAGACCGGATGCTCTCTTCCCTTTCACAGGGTATGGTTCTAGCCTGGTTAGTGGAACCACATGATCCTCCCAGAGTCACACAGGAGCTCAGTGCTTGACAACCCAAGTCCCCTTCCTCTCATGTTACATCCACTACTATTTATATCTCAACCCCACACCAGTACTTATACCTCTGGAGGTACAGCGGTGCCAAATCCCAGGACAGGAATGAAGTGGCCGTCATTAAGCTTCACCTTCTGGCTTTTGAGATCCATTGCCTGTTGCTCCTCTAACTAAGCAGAGTGATTTTTTTCTTCAACCTTTACAAGTTATAAATAACAGAAAGGTAACATACCAGCTGCTCTGTCAAATGTTAGCACGTATATTATAGAAGGAGTAGGATTAAATCCATACACATGGAGTAAGAAGAGGATTGAAGTGAGTTAAACAACTTGTTTCCTTTTTTAATCCATATAACCTTCAGTTCAGTTCAGTTGACTCGCTCTGTCATGTCCGACTCTTTGCGACCCCATGAATCACAGCACGCCAGGCCTCCCTGTCCATCACCAACTCCCTATAACCTTAAGTATTATGTAATGATGAGATTGGCTGAACAATTATTGACCATATGCCAAACTTCCACACAGCAACTGTTTTCCATTTTTCTATTATGAAGCCCAATCTCAATCAAACATCAATTGAAACAACTATCTTTCAGAACAAACATGCACACATACATAAATCACACAAACTAAAAGTGTTTAATAAGCATTTTTTTAAATGTTACCTCTTAATAAAGAATCAAAACTTCAAATGAAACTAAATTTGCCTTTTTACATTTCCCACCAGCAAAATTATTTGCTTTACAGATCTGACAGTGGTGAAATACTGAACAGGATATGGAAACCAGACATTATGGCAAAATACTTTTAGGAGATTAATTATTAGTAGCTTTAGGATACCATGTGCAATGTACAAACAGACTCTTGAGTGTTTATACCTTGTACCTAGCTATGTAACTTCTAGAGTACTCTCATATTGTAACTGATGCATATTTTACATAATTTACTATCTTGTGCAACATTATTCATAAAAGAAAAACCTATAAAAAATTGACAAATTTGGGACAGAAAAGGAAACTGTGATGCACTGATACTTGGGGACATTGTGAAGACAAAGAAAATTTAACATGTACAGTGATACCAGCAAAATGGTGAGCTAGGAGGATCAATTTCTCCCTTGGAAAGGCAAGAAAAGAAAGAGAAGGCAGCTGAAAAACCTCATAGGAGTTCTGGGAAACAGTCACAGATCTACAGCAACAAAGTGAACACACAACTAGGAAAAATCCGGACTAGAACGGTAGGAAATTTCATCATGTATTTACTCACATGTACTCTCCTGCCTGGGGAAGTGCAGTTCTGATCAGCTCCCAGTTGCCTCCCTCAAACCAGAGTGATAGAAAACCTTATCTGCAACCTACTTTGGGGCTACCTGGAGACTGGTGTCTGTTTTACTGAGCTTAAACTGAAGAGTAGCTGGAATGGGTATCACAGCTGCAGAGGGGGGAGCTATATATGGGGCCAGGGACAAAGGAATAAGGGTGGAGACATAGACTATATCATGTATTAATAAAATCTTGAATAGAACTGGGGTGTGGATTTGGGGAGATAGTAAGGCATTCAAAAACAGTCATAAGTACACCGGATTCAAAAAGCCACCCAGATGCTGACTCAGAAATGAACTGAATTGCCCTAAACTTTCCTGTTGGGCTGATACAAGGACTAAGTGCATGCCAAGCAAACTAGTGAAAGCCAGTCAGGACAAGGAATCAAATTTACCAAGAGTGAATATTTGCCCATTGTTTCAAGTACCCAACTATGAACACACACACACACACATACAGGAACACACACACAGAGACACACACACAGGAACACACACACAAAGGAACACTCATATAGGAACACGCACATATATGGATGGGCAGGGCAGCCATCACAGAAGGGCCTGAGGAGCAAGGTCTGGGGCTCTGATGGTGTGCCAGGGTTTTACCACATGCACAGCCGCCTGGACCAGGGGCTGCTCCAGCACGCCTTCCTCCAGCTCTGCCACCCTCTGGGGCAAAGGAGCCAGTGCTGGGAGTGGGGGAGGAGCAGGGTGCACACTTACAAGGGGTGGAACCAAGTTAAGGCCAACGGTCAGGGCTTCTGTTCTACCACCTTGGGACCCACCCAGCCCGGTAGGGTGGGGGCAGCCACAGAGCATTGGAGAAACCAGTGCTCACACTGGGCTCTGGCCCTAGCCTCCACTTCCCCCTCCTACCAACTTAAAAGTTGCCAGCAGGCCCTGGGAAGGGGTGACCTCTGACCAGCTCAGCTCCAGCTCTGTCCCAAAGCCTGTGGGCACCCAGACTGCATAGAGACACATCTGCACAAGGACACCCCTACAAGACTAGAGCAGGAAACTTTTTCAACTAATTTCATGGAGACAGAGGAAATTAAGCACAATGAGAAAACAGAGGAATTTGTTTCAAGTGAAACAATAAGAAAAACACATGAAAAAATCTGCTAACAATACAGAGATTAATAATTTACCAAAATAATCATTTATCAGAATTCAGAACAGTAATAAGAATGCTTCCCTAACTAGCAAATAGAACACAGTAACAATCACAGGATAAGGGTTTCAGGAGGAGAGAGAGAGGAAAAGGGACAGAAATGGATGTGATGAAACTATGGCTAAAAACTTGCTGAACCTGGACCTTTCCTGGTGGTCCAATAGTGAGGACTCTGCTTCCACTGCATGGGGCATGGTTCTGAACCTGGTCAGGAAACTACTTAACAAAAGTGATTAAAACTATGAGATGGCAAATGTTCCTGGAGTACCTGGATCACTCTGGTGTAATCACAAAGTCCTTATGCATCAGACCTGGGAGGGTTGTAGTTGAAGAGGAGGTGGAAGATAGGAGGATTAGATAAGAGAATCAAAGATTTGATGCACTATCTCTGAGATGGCGGGGGTGTCTCCAAGATGGAGAATGAATGTCTCCAAGATGGAGAATGTTCTCTAGAAGCTGGAAGAGGCAACAAAATGGATTTTCCCCTGAAACCTCCAGAAAAGAATGCAGGCCTGCTGGCACTTTGATTTTAGCCCATTGAACCAGCTTTTGCATTTCTGACTTCCATAAATGTAAACTAACACATTGGTGTTGTTTCAAGTCACAAAGGTTTTGGTCATTTGTTGGAGCAGCAACAGTAACATACAGATGTGGTTCAAGTCATCCCGCCTCCATCTGCTTTATCATGGGTTTTCCTCTCTCTGGGGACTGTTCCTCTGATCTCAGAGGAAGGTGGTCAACTCTCCCAATAGGGAACCTCATCTCTTGATTCCATTTTCATCTTCAGCGACTGCCAAATTATTGGTCCTCATTACAGAAAAGCCTTTGAAAACTTGGCACCATTTCTTGAAACCACCCTACTCAGGGTTTGCCTTCACCACTCTACCAAAGCTGCACTTGACCATGCCAAGGTTAACTGCCCAATCCAGTGGTCAGTTTCAGTCTTCTCATACCTGTCCCCTTGGAAGCATTGAACTCTTTTTTCCTTCAAACTTCTACTTCGCGTGCCTTCTGAGGACAACCCCTCCTACTTCATTCACCTCTTCTTCTCTGCCTCATTTGCTGATTCCTCCACTTAAAAAAAAAAAAAAAAAGCCTTCTTAATGCTGGGTCTTCATGAAGCTTGACTTCTCTGTCTACACCACTCACTGTTTAATATAATATCTCTGATTGTCTACTTTCATGACATTGCTGCTGCTGCTGCTAAGTCACTTCAGTCATGTCTGACTCTGTGCGACCCCATAGATGGCTGCCTGCCAGGCTCCTCCATCCCTGGGATTCTCCAGGCAAGAACACTGAATTGGGTTGTCATTTCCTTCTCCAATGCATGAAAGTGAAAAGTAAAGTTGCTCAGTCGTGTCCAACTCTTCGAGACCTCATGCACTGCAGCCTACCAGGCTCCTCAGTCCATGGGATTTTCCAGGCAAGAGTACTGAAGTGGGTTCATGACATTAGGTGGCAACTAAATTTGATAAGTCACAAATATAAATATTGTCTAAACTTGTCCTCTAATAGACTTCTATGTCCAACTGTATGCATGCATCTTCACTTGGGTGCCTAATGGCATCTCAAAGATACATGTCTGTAATTGAACTCCTAATCTTCCCACAAAAGTGTGCTCCCCCACATTGTCTCCCTCTGAGAAAATGGCATCTCCATCTCCTGTCCCTTAGCCACAAACACCTGGAGTCAACCCTGCTTCCCCTTTACCTCTCACTGTATGTCTAACATGTTCAACAGTCTAGTTAATGCTGCCCCTAAAATATATCCCTATTCTAATACCTCTGACCACATTTATTGCTCCTTCTGTGGTCCAAGCCAACGTCATCTCTCACCTAGATACCTGTAGAGTCCTAAAAGAGGGCTCTTTTTCCTCTTTTGCTTCTCAACAACCAAAGTCATCCTTTCAAAAGCATGTCAGTCAGCTCATGTAACTTATGCTCAAAACCCAAAATATCATTCTCCATTTCCCTCACAGTAAAGTCCTTTGAAAAGCTTACATGATACAGACCCCTTAGCCCCACTGGTTCTCTGGCCTTATCTTCAACTCCTGTCTCCCCACCTCACTAAACTCTACCCTCATCAGCCAACTTGCTGTCACTTCAGTGTTACATGAATACTCTTTCTTCCTGGACTTAGCATTTTCTATTCCAGAGAATGCAGGGAGCCACTGTCTCTATGTTTCAAGGCTGTTTGTACAGATGAAAACTGCGGGATGAAGAGTAACAGATGGCTCTGCCTAACAAATGTACAGAAACGGGAGAGACTGTGCACAATTATCTCAACAGGCCCTTACCCATTTCTAACAGCTAAATTTTCCTGATGTCATTCACAGTTTCATTCTCCACTAGACTAATGATTCAAGACATTTCTCATTTTACTTATTGATATTTATTGATAAAACAATGTCTTACTAAAGAATGTTCAATCAAGTTTTGATGAATGAACAGCAAAATACTCAAGGACTCATCAAAATGCTGAACATGGGCAGACAAGAAATTACATAAATGAGTAAGATGTGCTGCTTTCAGTTCAGTTCAGTCCAGTCACTCAGTCGTGTCCGACTCTTTGCGACCCCATGAACCGCAGCACGCCAGGCCTCCCTGTCCATCACCATCACCCAGAGTTCACTCAGACTCATGTCCATCGAGTCAGTGATGCCATCCAGCCATTTCATCCTCTGTCATCCCCTTCTCCTCCTGCCCCCAATCCCTCCCAGCATCAAAGTCTTTTCCAATGAGTCAACTCTTCGCATGAGGTGGCCAAAGTACTGGAGTTTCAGCTTTAGCATCATTCCCTCCAAAGAAAACCCAGGGCTGATCTCCTTCAGAATGGACTGGTTGGATCTCCCTGCAGTCCAAGGGACTCTCAAGAGTTTTCTCCAACACCACAGTTCAAAAGTATCAATTCTTCGGCGCTCAGCTTTCTTCACAGTCCAACACTCACATCCATACGTGACCACTGGAAAACCCATAGCCTTGACTAGACAGACCTTTGTTGGCAAAGTAATGTCTCTGCTTTTCAATATGCTATCTAGGTTGGTCATAACTTTCCTTCCAAGGAGTAAGCGTCTTTTAATTTCATGGCTGCAGTCACCATCTGTAGTGATTTTGGAGCCCAGAAAAATAAAGTCTGTCACTGTTTCCACTGTTTCCCCATCTATTTCCCATGAAGTGATGGGACCAGATGCCATGATCTTTGTTTTCTGAATGTTGAGCTTTAAGCCAACTTTTTCACTCTCCTCTTTCACTTTCATCAAGAGGCTTTTTAGTTCCTCTTCACTTTCTGCTGCTTTACAGGAAGAAAAATATAACACTGCATTTTTTAAATCCTGTTTTTAGCTTAGCAAGATACTTATGCTAAGTAAAAGAATATGTATACAACTTGTGGATTGAAGATTATCCCTATTTGTAAATAAACACACACACATACACATTTATATAAGAAAAGCATAAGGAAACTGCACCAAAGTTTTGTTGTTGTTCAGTCACTCAGTCATATCCGACTCTTTGCAACCCCATGGACTGCAGCATGCCAGGCTTCCCTGTCCTTCACCATCTCCTGTAGTTTGCACTAAAGTATTATTACATGGATTAATCACAGCTTATCTTCATTTTCTATCCTTTCCCTTCTACTTTCCAAATTTTCTGTAATTTACCTGTATTATTTTAATCATCAGAAAAAATGAGTATTCTTACTTTGAAGTCTTTTATTTCACAAATTAAAAAAAAAAAATAGGAAAGGCAAGCTTCCAAAAGTTCAGACACTTCATTTAAGCACCTATTCTATATACAAAAACCTTCTTCACAGCCTTAGAAGCCAGAAATTTTTGAAGAACCACAGTGAAAGCTGAGTCAATATTCTTCAGAGAATGGATACTCAGGGTGACCGACACCACTGGAAGAGAAAGAGATGGATTCGTTTATTAACTCTGTTATGTTGTCGAAGAGAGGCTTTATCTGGATGCAGTATGAATGGGCTAAAAACTCTAAATTTACAACCATGTCCTGCCATCTCCCCCGACAAGCACACATGCAGGTATCTGCTCCATGTGCACACGGCACCTACATGTCCGGTCCCAACATTCTATGTAATATTCACTCCACAGTGACAGGTAGTTTGACTCAGGTTACAATTTATAAGGAGGTGCAAGACCTAAGGCTAACTGTGGAGATCGTTTCAGCCCCAAGTAGAAGTTTTGACCCTAGATGATGAGAAGGATCACAGTTATGGAATTTGCTGCTCTTTTTCATGCATCCATTCCAAAAAAAAAATTCAGCACCCCTAAAATACAGGGTGTCTCCAGTAAGGAACTTCTAATCTATTGAAGAGATACCACATACATTTGAATTATCATACAACATAAATGGGATTATTATTTTCTTAATTTATAGTTTAGTAAAACACTGGTTATTCAGTAATCTGCATTACTAAAATGAAGATTTAAATTGCAAACTAAATCATTTTATTACTAATTCTTGTTCCCTCTTCTCTGAATATGTTTTCTGCAGGCAGTTTAAAATCAAACACCTGGAAGGAAGGAAGAATCATATTAACCTCTCCCCCAAGGAGCTGGCCTTCCCCTGGGGACTGGAGGACTTTCCAGCTGGATGGAGACAAGAGGAGAGGACAGGGAAGCCGTGTCTGTCCTCAGCTTCCAGCTGAACCAGCCTGGTACCCTCTGCTGAGTTCTCACCTCTCCTTCCCACAACTTCTCCTTCTCTGTCCACATAAGCAAAGAAAGGCTTGCCATGCATCAATCCCAAACATTTCTAAGGGAATTGCTTTAGACAGAAAAATTCTTTTTTTCCAGATAAAGAGATAGTTGGACCATCTGGACAGTCTACCTGCACTTGATCAAACTTTACACAGGTTTTTCCTTCCACACGTCCCTCTAGAATTTGGCACAGCCTTGAACTTAAGCAAGTTGGTGGGGAGAGCAACCTCCCTGTCAGGCCCCTCCAATGCTCTGCTGACCTCAGGAAAGAGCTCTCCCTGATCAGTCACAGCCCCTGCTTCTCCCACCCCAACACCCTTCCCCTTCTAGCTGTGTTCACCCTTCCCTAGAAAAGTCTTTCCACCGATCTCTGAGATGCCTCTGTCTCAGCCATCACCTCCTCCTAGAAGAACCTGCTCTATTCCCACCTGGTTTCCATCAGCACTGTGAATACTTATCCTAAAAGCCTGAGCTCCAGCCCATATTCTTTACAATGCTTATAACCTTGCCAGGTGAGGTTAATTGCTTTCTCTTGTGTGCCCTCACATTATTATAGCCCCTATTAATGCAGGTCAAAAATCCCCATAAATGAAATTACACTTATAAGGAGCTTGTGCTAGATAAAACCTCTAAGGACTGTTGCTTCATGTTACAATCATGTCATGTTTCCCCACCCAGTATTTGTACAGTTTGACATCTTAGAGCAAATCACAGAACATAACACTCATTTATCTTATTATTATCAATCCATCCTTCTGGGTGTTTAAGGTCAGAATTCTGCCTTGATTCTGTTATCCCATATAGTTAGTATTTATTCCAACCCTCTATCAGCTCTAAATTTGATGAGCATGCCCTTTACATTTCCACTGTTAAAAATTAGGAGTAAGTTCTGTGTCAGGTCATAGAAAATTCTCTCCATCAGTGTTGATAGCCTTGAGTACATCACATTTGTTGAAGACCCCTTGCAAATCTGAATTTTGACCTAAATGCTTTGTTGAAAGCAGAGGTGCAGTTTCTTCCTGCCTTCCTGATTCACTAGCTGAGGGACATTGTCAGTAAAAGAGAATAAATTAGCCTCTTCCCTGGTAAAGTCACACCAGGCTCTCATGTTCCCTGCCTATTTTAAAAGGTTTCACAAAACTTGCATTTAAACAGTATCCTGAAATATGTATGGAGATTACTATCACACCTATGGCTAATAGTTTTCAGCAGCCAGCTTCCCTTTGTAATTGAGAAGAAATGTATCTTTTCTTCAGACATGTTTCTCCTCTAAGTTTTCTCAAAGGCTGCCACTGAGACAGATGCTCTCAAGCAACTCCTGGTCCACAAGAAGGGTACTGGGCACACAGGGAGACACCCCCTATGATACCCAATTTCATTGACTGATAGTCATGACTTTGTGAAATACCCTTTCCTTGAGGATGGGTAGTACTTATGACTTGCTTCTAACCAATAGAATGTTATAAGGAAAAGGAATATGATTGCCATTATCAGGTTTTACAAGACAGTGTCCTCCACCTCAACTACAAACTCTAGTGTCCTCCCAGTTTGCAAACTTCAATAAAATAAGTGGCCAAGTTGAAGAACTTGCAAAAGTCGCAGAGCTGGTTTTCCTCAACAACACAAGGAATTCTGGGTGGGTGGACAGCCTTGTGGAAGTCACGGGAAGGCACTGGGTGGTGACAAGTTTGAAAGAATCAAACTACCTGAATGAACAAAAGTTTTATTTTACCACTAATAAAACTTTCTTTAAAGGAAAAGCTTTCTTTATCTCATCTTCACTCTGAGTGTTTCTCAAAGACTCTCATATTCTGGTGCTTGTTATGGTGGAAAGGGGCTTCCCCAATGGTTCAGATGGTAAAGAACCCACCCACCTGCCAATACAGGAGATGCAGGTTTGATCCCTGGGTCGGGAAGATCCCCTGGAGAAATGAATGGCTATCCACTTCAGTATTCTTGCCTGGAGAATCCCATGGACAGGAGAGCCTGGCAGGTTACAGTCCATGGGGTTGCAAAGAGACACGACTGAGCAACCAAGACTTTCATTTTTCAAGGTGGAAAGTCTCAGTTCAGTGCAGGAGTTTCAGCTGGGTGGACCCATGGCCCCTGAGCACAGCAGCCGGTCACTTTCCTGCAGGAGGTCTCAACGTTGACATCTGTGGGACAATTAACCCAGGCCTCAGGAGGACAAGGTGGACCCTGACTGAATGTCCTTTTAAGGGACCATCACACATTTCCAACTGCAGGGTCTCAGAAGTGTTACACTTATCTATAAAAAAAAAAAAAAAAAAAAAGCAATGCTTATACACAGAAATATATTTGCACAAGGACAACTCTTAACTCTTTCTCTCTCTCTCTCTCTCTCTCTCTCACACACACACACACACACAATTTCCAATCTGTTCTCCCTAACCAGCCCTTAATATGGCCATAGGTCTTTGCCTCTGTGCACAGCTGGGGGAGGGAAAGAAGATGAAGGACCTACCCTTTCTGACCCTCAACTATCTAAATACATATATACAGGCAGTGCACCCCTCCTTCATGTCATTTTCGGGGTAATACGTGCTACTTCAAGGACTGAAATTTGTTAACTTCCTTTATTTCATCTGGTTTTCATGCCAAATGCAGATACACTTTATGATACACCTTAAAAACCTAAGTGCAAGAGAGACCCTTGGTCAGTGGCCCCACCCCTGCCTTCTGGGAAGCTGGACACTGGTTGTGAAAACACTGCAAGAGAGATCCAAGAAATAGAATGATTTTTAAAGTAATAGTCCTCATTTTGTGAGCTTGTTTCCATCTAGTGGGACCAGATGAGAACCTGTTGGCTCAGAGCCTGTGCAGACTTCCCAGGGCTGTGCTTCCATTGCTTCTACTGTGCTCTAAAAATCTTTGTTCTCTGTGAGTCAGCCATATTTTTGAAAGAGGGTGGGGTGATATTTTTGACAGCAAGGAGGCAGAAATTTCAAGGTACTAAAAAAACACAGGCAAGTCCAAGTTTCACTCTTCTGTTTGCTCAGAATGCAATGCCAGGTACTAACTGAAAATGTCCATGAACATTGCCTCTCGGTAAGAAGCTGGGGTTCCTCAACTGCCCAGTGCTTCTGGGGTCCAAGGCTGGCACTGCCCCCTTATTGAGATGAACATGGGAAGGAGAGAAGAGTCCCCGCGCCCATGTCAGCCGGCATAACTGGACAGCACCCACCCTGGGGAGGACTCGGGAAGGAGATGGTTCTGTGTCCTTTATTATTTCACCAAAGGTGGAAATTCTGAGCCCATAATGACATCCAATGACAATCTTCTCTTACCTCTCATGGAACACTGATAGTCAAACTTCTCCACAGTCATGTTTGAGGGAAAGTTATAAAGAAAATCTCAGACTAACCCAGGAAATTCCTCTCCACACATGTAGAAAAGAAATGGTTTTGTTATTGAGTATGCATTAAACCAAGCTGCAGTGACCACTAAAATAATTTGCTAATGAGATTATAAAGACAGGATGGAACCTCTTCCCTGTATATATTCAGATATATATTCTGAAATATTCTGATATATATTTTATATATTCAGCAGATATGGTCTCCAGATACATGATAACTTTGTTCTCAGATGAGATAGTGCAACATTTGGGATGCCTTATTTCATAGTTTAATCCTAAACTGACCTGGTCATTGGGGCAGCCATCTGTGCTAGTTAATTGCCTTTATCCCAAGGAAAAATGAAGCCTCTGTGGCAACAGGCAATTATGGTTTGGATCAAGGTACCCAGAGAAATAGGAACCTCTTTTCTCTGATGTTTATATTTCAAAGATAAGGCTCCCAGTCCTTTAAGAAAAATTTGCAAAACTGATAAAACTTTATCTTTACTAACCAATAAAAAGAGGGCCAGCAGAGTAACATCGATAAGCTGAGCTGGTCCTGGTTCAGGGCCAAAATTTGGTATTGATGAAGTATAGCCATCCTCTGTGCTCCACTCAGTAAAGCCAGGACACAGGGTTATATGAACTTGACAGTGACCAATACTTTGGCCATCTGATGCAAAGAACTGACTCATTGAAAAAGATCCTGATGCTGGGGAAGATTAAAGGCGAGAGGAACAGGGGACGACAGAGAATGAGATGGTTGGATAGCATCACCAACTCGATGGACATGAGTTTGAGCAAGCTCTGGGAGTTGGTGATGGACAGGGAGGCCTGGCATGTGGCAGCCCACGAGGTCACAAAGAGTTAGACACAACTGAGCGACTGAACTGAAGACAGTGACCAGAGTAGGAGAACTAGGATGTGTTAAAAGTTGCTCCTGGGGAAATGCAAGACTTCAGCATTCACAGTATTCAGGTCACCTTTGCCAAATGCTGGGATTAGCAACATTTCTGTGGCTGAAGTGTCCTCACTAGGATTCAGTTAGGTAAACAATGAAACTGTCTTAACAGCAAACACCCTTGCTATTTTTTTTTTTTTCCAGGTTGTGCACACAAGAACAAGCCTAAGAGTTCTGAAATTTGCTTTTGCAGGGCTATATTCTCAGATCTTGCCCTGGCACTTGACAACCATCTTCTCTGAAAGAAGGACATAGATTTTGTTTGTTTTTTTGTTTTTGTTCAGTCACTAAGTCGTGTCCAAATCTTGGCGACCCCATGGATGGCAGCACCCCAGGCTTCCCTGTCCTTCACTGTCTCCTGGAGTTTCCTCAAACTCATGTCCACTGAGTCAGTGATATCATCCATTGGTGCCAAACAATGGTGATGCCCCTGTTTGTTTCAACTGGAGGATAATTGCTTTACAATGTTGTGTTGGTTTCTACTATACCATGAATCAGGATGTGTATACATATGTCCCCTCCCTCTTCAGACTC
Organism: Bos indicus; assembly: GCF_029378745.1. Taxonomy (NCBI): domain Eukaryota; kingdom Metazoa; phylum Chordata; class Mammalia; order Artiodactyla; family Bovidae; genus Bos; species Bos indicus. The sequence continues at coordinate 43,317,794 of NC_091772.1, read as the reverse complement.
CCCCCTCCCCACCCCCCCACCATCCAGAACCTAGATTTTGAAGTGCTGTGGGAGGGCAACTCTGTAACCTCCACTCTTTTGCAACTTGGGAACGTTGGAAGGAAAAACCTACAGGAAGAAGAAACTGGGAGCACAAGCTTGTCCTCTCCGTTGGCAGGAACCCCCAGTGCAGGATTGAATGGTACAGAGTGACCTGTACAGACTTGCATGCCAACTCCAGGAGAAAAACCTCCATGCCAGAGGCCAGCGTGTGGAACAGCCTCGGGGGAGACGCATAAGTAAGGGGACAGGGGAGGAGGGTGCGCTCATGAATCAGATCTGGAAAAGAGGCCGAGCAGGTTTTCCCCCACAACACGAGGAATTCTAGGTGGATGGATGGCCTTGTGGAAGTCATGGAAGGGGCTGGGTAGTGACAAGGTTGAGAGAACCAGCCTTTACCTAAGTAAACCAAAGCTTTGTTTTACCACAAAATCTATTTCTTCTTTACTCTGTTTCTCAGAGTCTCTCATAACCTGGTGCTTGTTTTGGTGAAAAGTTTCAGTTCAGTGCAAGCATTTGAGCCAGGTAGACCAATGGCCCCTGAGCACAGGAACTGGGCGGTTTCCTGCAGGAGGCCTCACCGCTGGTATCAGTGGGACAGTGAGCTCAGCCCTCAGGAGGACAACAAGGTGGACCCTGACTGAACATTCCTAGAGGGGACCACCACATACTTCCAACTGTAGGCTCTCAGAGGTCTTACATTTATTTGAAAAAAAAAACAACGTTTATACACAGAAATATATTTGCACAAGGAAAGATTCTGCTGAACACAACTCTTAACTCACTCACACACACATACACATACACACACACACACAGGTATACACAATTTCTAATCTGCTCTCCCTAACCAACCCTTACTATGGCCATAGGTCTCTGCCTCTGTGGGCAGCTGAGGGAGGGAGGGAAGATAAAAGATCTATGCTTTCTGACCCTCAATTATCTAAATATATTGTTTACAGGCAGCACACCCCTCCCTCCTGCCATTTTCGGGGTTATATTTGCTACTCCTAGGACTGCAATTTGTTAATTGCCTTTATCTCATCTGGTTTCTACACCAAGTACAGACACACCTGATGATAAATCTGAAAAACCTAACTGCACCAAGAGACCCTGGGTCAGTGGCCCCACCCCTGCCTCCTAGGAAAACACACACTGGTCATGGAAACAGTGGAAGAGAGATGCAAGAAATAGAATAATCTTTTAAGTAGTAGCCTTCATTTTGGAGCTCCTTTATATCCAGTGGGACCAAAAGAGGGAGCCTATTGTCTCAGAGTCTATGCAGCCATCCAGGGCTATGCTTCCATCCCTCTATACTGCTCTAAAAATCTTTGTTCACCGTGAGTCAGCAGTATTTTTGAAAGAGGATAGGGTGCTATTTTTTTTTCTAATTTTATTTTATTTTTAAACTTTACATAATTGTATTAGTTTTGCCAAATATCAAAATGAATCCGCCACAGGTATACATGTGTTCCCCATCCTGAACCCTCCTCCCTCCTCCCTCCCCATACCATCCCTCTGGGCCGTCCCAGTGCACTAGCCCCAAGCATCCAGTATCGTGCATCGAACCTGGACTGGCAACTCGTTTCTTACATGATATTTTACATGTTTCAATGCCATTCTCCCAAATCTTCCCACCCTCTCCCTCTCCCACAGAGTCCATAAGACTGTTCTATACATCAGTGTCTCTTTTGCTGTCTCGTACACTGGGTTATTGTTACCATCTTTCTAAATTCCATATATATGCGTTAGTATACTGTATTTATGTTTTTCCTTCTGGCTTACTTCACTCTGTATAATAGGCTCCAGTTTCTTCCACCTCATTAGAACTGATTCAAATGTATTCTTTTTAATGGCTGAGTAATACTCCATTGTGTATATGTACCACAGCTTTCTTATCCATTCATCTGCTGATGGACATCTAGGTTGCTTCCATGTCCTGGCTATTATAAACAGTGCTGCGATGAACATTGGGGTACACGTGTCTCTTTCCCTTCTGGTTTCCTCAGTGTGTATGCCCAGCAGTGGGATTGCTGGATCATAAGGCAGTTTTTTGATAGCAAGGAGGCAGAAATCTCAAGACACTAAAAAATACAAGCAGATCCAAGTTTCACTCTTCTGTTTTCTCAGAAAGCAATGCCAGGTTCCAATCAAAACCGTCCATGGACTCTGGCTCTCAATAAGAAGGTGGGGTTCCTCAACTGCCCAGCGGTTCTGGGGGCCAAGGTAGTGCCCTCAACAGTCCTATTGTGCTGTCCAAGAGCTTTGTTCACTGTGAGTCAGCAGTATTTTTAAAAGAAGGAGATTAGAGAGCTAATGGTACAGAAACGCTTTTGGATGATCACGCTTGGTAACCATGAACGCTTTAATGAGGACTGGTGTGGAAAAACCTCTGCAGGACGTGTTTTCATGGGAGCCTCTTTAAGCAACTTTAATGTTTTATTTAAACATTACCCGTTGGTCTTCTTTTGTATGCCATGCAAATAGAACAGAACACTGGATTATGTAAGAAGGTGAACTGAATGCATCATTAGGTAGTTAAAGCCTGCTCCCGAGGAAATGCAAAAACGCTTTTAGCACTGAACCTTGGGATTGGCACAGATGGGGCTGCAGAAGATGTTGAAACTGGAATTCAGTTAGGCAAATATTTACTGAGTCTCTCCTATGTCCAAAACACCTCATAATATTTTATTTTAGGTCATGAACATAAACAAGCCTGAGAGTTTTGCAATTTACAGGATTATATCCTTGAATCTTGCCCTGGATCTAAAAACTTTTTTACCTGTGGCAGATTCATGTTGATATATGGCAAAACCAATACAATATTGTAAAGTTAAAAAATAAAATAAAATAAAAATAAAAGGCAAAAAAAAACATAGGAATAATTGTTGCTGGATCTTGAAGCCCCTGTGCTGTGTGCTGTGCTTAGTCACTTAGGGATGCCCAACTCTTTGCAACCCCATGGACTGTAGCCCACCAGGCTCCTCTGTCAATGGGATTCTCCAGGAAAGAATACTGGAGTGGGCTGCCATGCCCTCCCTCTCCAGGGGATCTTCCCAATCCAGGGACCCAACAACCCTTGTCTCTTCCATCTCCTGCACTGGCAAGTGGGTTCTTTACCACGAGTGCTATCTTAGAAGCCCAATATTGAATATACCTACTCTGAAGAGTCTCTTCTTCTTGCAAAACAACCACTGTCACTTTAGAAATTCTTTATACTAAACTTTTAATACTTTCATGATTCACACTGACTTTTTCTAGGCTATGCTGCATTTAATTAGTTGCACATTCCTTCACATAAAATAAAACCAAAGTGTATCTTAAAATTGATAGTATGCCATTGCCTAATGAACAGAGTTTTTTTCCTTCTTAGGTAGAACGTCTTAGTGCATCATACAACTGTCTATATCTTAGATTTGAGGAATGACAGTGCACAAGGCAGAGCATCAGTAACCTCTGCTACATCCAGCTTTGCAGGGCATTCATCGTCGAGCTATTTAATATCATCAGTCGTGACTATAAATCTGTCTTCATACATAAAAATGCATATGAATTCTTCAGAGAGGACTTCCCTGGTGTCCTGGGTCAGGAGATCCCCTGGAGAAGGAAATGGCAACCCACTGCAGTATTCTTGCCTGGGAAATCCATGGACAGGGAAGCCTGGTGGGCTACAGTCCACGAGGTCTGTGAAGAAGGTGAAGACTAAGAGTTCACCTTCCAGTGCAGGGGATGTGGGTTTGATCACTGGTGGGAGAGCTAAGATCCCACATGCTTTGCAGCCAAAAACCCAAAACATACAAAATAGAAACAATACTGTAACAAATTCAATGAAGAGTTTTAAAAAATGGATGAAATTTAAAAAAAAAAACACACACTTGGGAAAAAAAAGTCTTCAGAGAGGACATAACACAGAGCTCCATGCTGAAAAGTGAAGAGGTCTTAAGAGTAGATTGAATGAGTGGCCCCCAAAAGATACGCCCATCCTACAAATGACATATTTCGGGAAAAGGTCTCTGCAGGTGTAATTAAGTTAAGGATCTTGAGATGAGATCGTCCTTCATTATCCAGGTGATCCACAAATCTAAGGATATGTTTTAATCACTCAACCCTGTCCAACTTTTTTTCGATTCCATGGACTGTAGCCCACCAGGCTTCCCTGTCCATGGATTTCCCAGGCAAGAATACTGGAGTGGGTAGCCATTTCCTTCTCCAGGGGCTTTTCGCAACCCAGGGATCAAACCCAGGTGTCCTGTGTTGCAGGCAGATTCCTTACCATCTGAGCCACAAGGGAAGCCCTAGGTGTCCTTATACGAGACAGAAAAGAAGACAGAGAGAGAAAAGGAGGCTGCAAGAAGATGTGGGCAGAGACCAGAGTGATGCAGCAAGAGGCAGTCCCTGGGGATCAGGGGTCCAGGCCCAAGAACCCCTGGAACCAGCAGAAGCTGCAAGAGGCAGGAGGGATTCTCCCCCCAGAGCCTGTAGGATGAGTGTGCCTTTCGTGCCCTACAAGTGAAGACAACAGATATTTCCAAACCTTTGAGCTCTTCCAGTGGATGTGCATGATTCTAAGTATTCCTTAATGAGACTCCCTCATCTATCATGCTCTACCTTAGATTCATGGTCAGAATCCCTATTCACAAACTGTCGCTCCATAGCCACAGGCAGAACTCAGAGCATCCTGGGAGGAAAGAAGAGTTTGAGTAAATTGAAGATGCTCATCCTGTAATAAACAAAGATGACACATTGACAGCAAATCACTTTAAATGTTGGAGGTTTTCTTATACGGTCATTTGTTACTCATCCCCACTTAAGAGAAGATCAGAAGAGCTTATTTCAGGCAGAAGGAGTTCAATCAGACACAAGGAAAGTGATCCTGGCCCACTTTGCAAAGAAAAGTTCTGCATTGTCCCTTCTAGGGTTAAAAGGTTGGTGGACGCCCCCTCTCCTCCCACCCCCGCCCCGGCCCTCCAACTCTCATGCCGCTCTGGGAAGGTTAAGGGAACCTCCAGTCCAAACAAACTATGACATTAAGCAACTCTCATGCTCCAAAGAGATAAACAGCCTTCACTCTGCTGCGATCCTCATCACCAATATTTGCTCAAACAAACCAAAATAAACTTGCAAGCTAGAGTCTAGCTGATGTGGACTTCTCAACATTTTAGCCAATGCTTCCCCCTGGTGTGTGGCTGAGATACTGCATGAGCCCAGGACTGTGACCATAAATAGCAGACAAGCATTTGAGGAAAACCTAGAGACACTTTCAAACTCCTGTCAACCAGCTTATTCCACAGACAAGGAAACTGACGAGACCTGGATTTCCCTGTGGGTCCCACAGACAAGGCTGGCAGAGGTGATGGGACTTCAGGATGCCCATCTCCCATCTTTGCTGCCTTTGGTCAGATAACAGCCGGGGAGGGCGGGCCAGGTAACAGTGATCCACTCAGACTGCCCGGCTCCCAATCAGGCTTTGGGAAATTCCACAAACCATCAAGCACAGTATTCTTCTCCACCCCCTAGGAATTTGTCACTGAAAACAGAGAATATGATGACAAATCTCAGGGTGGCTCAGTCGGTAAAGAACCTGCCTGCCAATTCAGGAGATGCAGGTTCAGTCCCTGGATTGGAAATTCCTTCTCCCTGGAGAAGGAAATGGCAACCCACTCCGCTACTCTTGCCTTGGACAGAGGAGACTGATGGACTACACTCTATGGGGCTGCAAAGAGTCAGACATGTCTTAGTGACTAAACAACAACAAAGACGCCTGTGGATTATGAGATAATAAAGATGCTTTGTTAACTACTAAGGAGACACAGGGCTTCCATGATAGCTCACTTGGTAAAGAATCCAACTGTTGGATAAGAAAATGGCCTTATAATGGCTTGAATAATTTTCTTATCCAGTGGCCTCTCCAAAATGTCCACTTTCTCATCCCAGAAACCTACAAGATGTTTCCTTATATAGTAAAAAAAAAAAAAATTCCCTGGGGGGGTCCAGTGGTTAAGACTTCATCTTTCAATACAGGGGGTGTAGGTTTGATCCCTGGTCACGGAGCTAAGATCCCACATGCCTCAGGGCCAAAAAACCAAAATGTAAAACAGAAGCAATATTGTAACAAATTCAATAAAGACTTCAAATATGGCCTACAGTTAAACAATTTTTTTAATAATTTTTTTAAAGTGGGGGGCGGGGGGGTTCCCTGGTGGTCCAGTGGTTAAGACTCCATGCTCCCAGTGCAGGTGATCTGGGTTCAATCCCTGATCAGAGAACCAGATCCTGCATGCCACAACTAAAACCTGGTACAGCCAAATAAATAAATAAAAATTTTAACAAAAGACTTTGGAGGTGTAAACTAAGGATCTTGCGATGGGAAGGTTGTCCTGGATTATTCAGGTGATCCCCATATAATCACCAGCCTCCTCATCAGAGGACGGCAGAGAGCAGAGCCAGAGGGGCCATGTGGCAACAAAGACGGAAGCAAAGACGGAAGCAGGGGAACTGCCGGCTTTCAAGACAGAGGAAGGAGCCAGGAGACCCGGAGGGCAGGCAACTTCCAACAACTAGAAACATCTAGGGAATGTTCTCCCCTAGGAGCTCCAGAAAAATTGCAGCCCTGCTGACCCGTTCTGGGTATCTGCCCTCCCCAACGGTAAGATGAATCTGTGTTGTTCTAAGCCATCGAGTTCATGTTAATTGGTTACAGCAGCAACAAGAAACCAATAGAACTGAGTTTCAATAGTGTTTGTCTTCTGCAATCCTGTGTATTTTTACTTTATTTTCTGGATTGAAAACATTACCAAGATAAGGGGACTTCCCAGGTGGCACAGTGATAAAGAACCCACCTCCCCATGCAGAAGATGCAAGTGTTCAATCCCTGGATTGGGAAGATCCCCTGGAGAGGGCATGGCTACCCACTCCAGTATTCTTGCCTGAAGAATCCCATGGACAGAAGAGTCTTGTGGGCTACAGTCCATGGGGTCGGGAAGAGTCACACATGACTGAGCAACTGATTACACACATAATGAGGGCCCATGGGCCTCACTCAGCTTGCCATGTATCCTGAGGTGTGTGTTGTTGGTGTACTTGCCAGGGATCAGTGGTTAGGGCCAGACTGGAGACTCGGACTTGTTGGGAGAGGCAGTAGGCCCTGGCCAGGGTGTCCTGCACACTCTCGCCAGATGTACTGGTGGTCTCACTGCTCTTCCCCAAGGCTGTTTCTCTGGCTGTAATCACAGCAAGCCGTCTTCAGGGTGGAGTGACGTCTCTCCACAAACAGCAGGCTGATTCCTCTTGCTGCCAAGGTGGTGAATCCTCCAGGTTCAGTGCACACCCCCTGTGTATGGGGAATCCCTCCAGGCCCCCAGAAGGTCAAAGGAGCTGACGGGTCAGGCCAAACAGGAGAGAGAACAGACCACGTGATCTGACAGCATGGAGGTCGCTGGTGTCCTTGAGAAGAAGGATTTCATGGGGTCAAAGAGGAGAAAGCTCCATGGGAGTGGATTTAAAAGAAGATGGAAAGGGAGTAAAGATATTGGATACTGGATATTTCCTGTTGTTGTTTCTGGCCATACCACTCAACACATGGGATCTTAGTTCTCCAACCAGGAATTGAACTCATGCCCCCTGCAGTGGGAATGCAAAGTCTTAACCACCGGACCACCAGAGTAGTCCCAATATTGGATATTTTCTAGCACTTCTGCCAAAAAGAGAAATGAGAAAATGAGAAACTCTCTTGCTGGCTCTAAGCAAACCTGCTCTTAAATAACAGTTTCTCTATTAAGAGTTGTATAACCCCACACCTGTGGGAAAAACTCATGCATACCACCTTGGAATGTTACTGGTAAGATATGTACTTCTTGAGGGAACACAAGGTCTCAGGCCAAAGCTAAGCCACAGGCCCCTGAGAAGGATGCCGCACTGCCGTCACTGGCCAAGCTGGTGGCTAAACCGCATTCCACGGCCAGCACCTGGAGATCTTTGTTTGTTTGCCCCTTAAAGGAAATTCTAAGTGCAGTACAAAGACTTAGAGTAGCAGATGCTAATCAGTTAATATTCCCCAACACCAGGAAGAAATCAAAACAGCAGCAATTAACTGTCTTAACCTTGGAGAGGCGGTTAAATGGTATCAAGTTCCCCATTAGTTCCCACAGCTCATGAGAGAATAACACTTAGCAACCTGCCTTCTTATGTTTGCTGGACCCACAGGACTTCTTTACTGATCAAGGTGCTCATACCAGTAATAAGCATATTTAAGAGTTGGCACCAGTGGCAAAACAACTGATCACCTCATCCCTGAAAGGAAGTAGGCACTGAAGTTTTCTTTGCACCAGGAAACTATCCTTTCTCCCCAAATACCACCAGTGTTCTATGGGCTTTCCAAGTGTCTCAAACGGTAAATCTGCCTGCAATGCAGGAGACCAGGGTTCAGTCCCTGGGTCAGAAAGATTCCCTGGAGAAGGGAATGGTTACCCACTCTAGTATTCTTGCCTGGAGAATTCCATGGACAGAAGAGTCTGGCAGGCTACAGTCCATGGGGTCTCAAAGAACTGGACACGACTGAGCAACTAACGCTTTCATTTTCACTTTTCTATGTCAAGAATGAGAAGATGGGATGGGAGAGGACATTTGAACTGGTGGAGGGAAGAAGAGGGATTTTAGAATCCCCCAGCCAGTGGGAATCTCCAAGACAAGCTCCCTTGTTTCACTAAGGCCCAGGGGAGCTGGCTGATTCTCTGGAGCTCACCCAGAAAGTACAGAGCAGAACTGAGATTATAAGCCAGGTGACCTGGTGCGCTTTGAAAAATATTACACTATCCAGAAGGACAGGCTAGTGGTAAGAACCCACCTGGCAATGCAGGAGACATAAGAAATGCAGGTTCAACCCCTAGGTCAGGAGGATCCCCTGCAGGAAGGCATGGCAACCCACTCCAGTATTCTCACCTGGAGAATCCCATGGACAGAGGAGCCTGGCAGTCTACAGTCCGTGGGGCCCCACTGAGTTGGACACAACTAAAGTGACTTGGCACACCTAGAATGATGGCGCCATCAAGGGTCCCCCAGAAAGTGGACTGCGGAGCCCAACTGCTGGGCTCAATGCCCAGCCCTGACTCGAGGTCACCTCGGGCAACCTCCTGAAATTTTCCTCCACCTGTGGTACATGGGACAAGTTAGGTATCCTCCCTGGGCAGCACACCCTAGAAGTGTTGGGATGTATATAACCTAAACCTTAGCTTACCACATCAACAGCACTCAGGAAATGTTAATTTATTACTTACCGTCTCCCTGGGACATTCCAATCCAAGCACTGGACAACAATTGTACCAGAAAAGAGCCCAAGTGAGGGAAGGAACAAAAAGTCTAGCAAAAAGTGGAATGCCTTGTGACCATGGAGAAGGTCAACAGAAGTTGCAAAATCCCAGGAATGATTACTCTTCGCTTCTAGGCCAGGTTCCTGACCTTGGAGATATCATGAGCTCACCACAAACTGGGTTCTTCAAGCAGCCCCTGAGGGTGGCCTCAGGGTTGAGAGAAGAAAGTTCCATTCAGTTCAGTCACTCAGTCATGTCTGACTCTTCGCGACCCCATGGACTGCAGCACGCCAGGCCTCCCTGTCCATCACCAACTCCCAGAGTTTACTCAAACTCATCTCCATTGAGTCAGTGATGCCATCCATCCATCTCATCTTTGTCATCCCCTTCTCCTCCTGCCTTCAATCTTTCCCATCATCAGGGTCTTTTCAAATGAGTCAGCTCTTCGCATCAGGTGGCCAAAGTATTGGAGTTTCAGCTTCAGCATCAATCCTTCCAATGAACACTCAGGACTGATCTCCTATAGGATGGACTGGTTGGATCTCCTTGCAGTCCAAGGGACTCTTAAGAGTCTTCTCCAACATCAAAGGTTCAAAGGTGTCAATTCTTCAACACTAAGCCTTCCTTATAGTCCAACTCTCACATCCATACATGGCTAATGGAAAAACCATAGCCTTGATGAGACAGACCTTTGCTGGCAAAGTAATGTCTCAGATTTTTAATATGCTGTCTAGGTTGGTCCAAGGAGTAAGCATTCTCCAAGGAGTGCTTTCTTCCAAGGAGTAAGCATCTTTTAATTTCATGGCTGCAATCACCATCTGCAGTGATTTTGGAGCCCAAAAAAATAAAGTCAGCCACTGTTTCCACTGTTCCCCATCTATTTGCCATGAAGTGATGGGACAAGATGCCATGATCTTAGTTTTCTGAATGTTCAGTTTTAAGACAACTTTTTCACTCTCCTCTTTCACTTTCATCAAGAGGCTCTTTAGTTCTTCACTTTCTGCCATAAGGGTGATGTCATCTGCGTATCTGAGGTTATTGATATTTCTCTCAGCAGTCTGGATTCCAGCTTGTATTTCATCCAGCCCAGCGTTTCTCATGATGTACTCTGCATATAATTTAAATAAGCAGGGTGACAATATACAGCCTTGATGTACTCCTTTTCCTGTTTGGAACCAGTCTGTTGTTTAATGTCCAGTTCTAACTGTTGCTTCCTGACCTGCATACAGATATCTCAGGAGGAGAAAAGCTGAGTGCAAAGTCCCTGGATGATGTCCCACAGCCAGCAGACCTGCCCAGTGGGAGGGATGCCAAGGAGTGATCAGACCTTGAAAGGTTATTGCTGAATCACGCGAATACACCAGGATTCTTGGCCCCCGGAGGAGAAGAATTCAATCCGGGGCCAGAGACGAGGCTTGAACGCTCAGAGCTTTTGTGTAATAAAGTTTTATTGAAGTATAAAGGAGATAGAGAAAGCTTCTGACATAGGCATCAGAAGGAGGCAGAAAGAGTACCCCCCTGCTAGTCTTTAGCTGGATGTTATATAGTCACTAGCAGCCTGTTAATGAAAGAAAGGAATGTCTTAAAATTCAGATGGGCCATAAAATGATTAACTTGAATCTTGAAGAAGGGCAGACCACCATACAAATAGTTTCATTTACATTAGGGGATTAGGGGAACAATTACATTAGGACAATTACATTAGATTAGGGGAACAATATCCATACTGGTTTGTCAAGTAGGTTCTGGGCCAAGAGGTGGAACCGACTTGGAGACAGAGTTTGGGGTAAAGGCATAGTACATTAGCATAGCTTAAGACAAACATTTCCATAAGAAAAAGGCATTGGTTATCTCTAGACTCGAGAATAGCTAACTTCAGGCAAAGCCGGGTGTCATTATGGCAACACAATATTTTAAGAGAAACCTCCCTTTAAATTTGTATAGAGAAGGAAAAAATATTGCTAGTTTGTTTCCTCCTGCCGCTTAAGAGAGATAAAAATGTCTGACACTTGCAGGCTATTTCCTCTATTTGGAGACCCCTGGCCTTCCTGCCTGTTACCCTCTCATTCCCCCCTTTTCTTTTAGGAGAATTATGTTGCCTAGGGAAAAGGGGCGTCGTTCTCATTCCATAACTACTTCCGAGCTGACAAGGGGCGTTGTCCCTAAATTGGTGAGGCAACATATTCTCCTAATCCTCGTATTGAGGATATCTGATCCAGGGGCCCCAAATAGTAGCTGGAGGAAGCTACAGTAGTAGCAGGAGTTTGAGCAACCATTTGTAACTTAAAAGCTTTCATGTGGCTAGAAACAAATCCAGTTATACAATTACAGATGCAGGGAGCAAACAGCAAGAACAAAACAACCAGAATTATTGTAATTAAGATAGTTGTCCACCATGGGGAACTAGTTAACATTTTCCAAAGTGAGGCAATCGAGGAATCAAAATTAAAAGTCACATTATGTCCATAGTTAAAGTACAAAGTTGCACCAGTCCATTTTAGGGTTGGTAGATGTCATCAGATGACAAAGAGGCATCGCATGTGATTGTTGTCGAAGGTATTCACAGACTTGGAGAAAGTCTTTTCCTTGAAGTGGGGATGTCCACCACGGGAAGCCTTCCACTGACGAAGAGGGGAGCGCTCCGCAGACCCAGCAGTTAGACCGATTGTGGAATGCAGCATAGGAGTGAGCCCAGGACAGGAAGACATTGTCTTGAGGATCCAACGGCAGACTCAGGATATTTGGAGTCAGCAGAAGTAGACTCACATAGATTATCAGGCCCATCCGCTGCCCTTTGCTTAACTCTAGAGCTCGGGTCAGGGCCACAAGCTCCGCTAACTGAGCACTGGTTCCCTGGGGGAGAGATTTTGCTTCCAAAACCTGTTCAGCAGTCACCACGGCGTAACCTGCTTTATGCTTTCCATCCTGAACAAAAGAACTGCCATCTGTAAATATTTCCATGTCAGGATTGTCTAATGGGGTATCCTTTAGATCCTCCCGAGCTGCATAGTTTAAAGTTAGGAATTGAGAACAATCGTGATCAGGTGTTTCATTTTCCTTCTCAGGAAGGAAAGTGGCAGGATTTAAATTTCCACAAACTTTAAGCTTAGTTACTGGTCCTTCTAACAACAATGACTGATACTTAAGAAGCCTACTGTCTGTCATCCAAATATTAACCTTAGAATTTAAGATTCCACTCACATCATGAGAAGTCAGTACAGTAAGGTTTTGTCCATTAATTATTTTTAAAGCTTCAGGTGCTAATAAAGCCGCTGCCCCAATTACTCTTAGGCAGTGGGGCCACCCACGTGCAACTACATCTAATTCTCTGCTTAGATAAGCAATAGGTTGTTGGTGAGGCCCTCGGGGTTGTGTCAAAACTCCCAATGCCACACCTTTTCTTTCAGTGACAAACAAATTAAATTCTGACCCTGTGGGCAAGCTCAGAGCTGGAGCTTGCAGGAGAGCAGTCTGAAGAACCTTAAAAGCCTTTTGAGTTTCTGGAGACCAAACCAGTTTGTCAGTTTGGGCCTGCTGAGTTTCAGCTATAAGTTTATATAAAGGCCAAGCAAGTTCCCCATAACCCGGAATCCAAATGCGACAGTAACCTGTGATTCCCAAAAATCCTCTCAATTGTCTTAAAGTCATAGGTAGGGGGTGATTTAGTATAGGTTTAATTCTCTCAGGGCCTATGGCCCTAGTCCCTTCTGATATGATTAGGCCCAGATATCTAACCGATTGTTGACAAAGCTGAGCCTTTTCTCTTGATGCCTTGTAACCACAGCCTGCCAGAAAGTTTAAGAAATCTTTTGAGGCTCGCGAACAAGCTTCCTCTGTCTCAGCACAGAGCAAAATATCATCTACATATTGTAACACCACTGCTTCAGAGCTGTTAAAGTTTTGTAAATCCCGTGACAAACTTGGTCCGAATAAGTGAGGACTGTCACGAAATCCCTGGGGCAAAACTGTCCAGGTTAACTGAGAAGCTGGCTGCGTAGGGTCTTCAAAGGCAAATAGGAATTGACTTTCTTCTGCCAAAGGCACTGAATAGAAGGCATCCTTTAAATCAATTAACTGAGAAATATTTGGCCCGTTCAGGAATTTCAGACAATAGAGTATAAGGATTAGGCACCACGGGGTGTAAAGGAACTACAGCCTCATTTATTATTCGTAAATCTTGAACTAGTCTCCATTTACCATTCGATTTCTTTATACCCAAAATAGGAGTGTTGCAAGGACTGTTACAGGGAATTAATAGTCCCTGCTCCTTTAAATTTTCGATGATGGGTTTTAACCCTTCCTTAACTTCAGGTTTCAGTGGATACTGCTTCTTATGTGGAAATACGTGTGGGTCTTTGAGCTTAACAACTACCGGAATAGCATTTTGTGCTCGACCCACAGATTTTCCATCAGCCCATACTCTAGGATTTACATTTTGTTCAACTAAAGGGAGAGAAAGGGAGGGCTCCATATTCATGAAAACAGAGGCATGGACCTTGCTCAGTATATCCCTTCTCAAAAGGGGTGAGGGAGATTCTGGCACAATCAGAAACTCGTGTGAAAACAGCACAGAATCCCAGTTGCAAGATAAAGAATAACTGAAATAATACCTTTTGGCTTCTCCAGACAGTCCCATTACGGAAGTGGATCGGGAAGAAAGTGGGCCAGGGGCTTCAGTAAGCACAGAATAAGTTGCCCCAGTATCTAAAAGGAAATCGACGGATTGGCCCCCCACAACTATTAATACCTGGGGTTCCTAGGTGTAATTAGGACGGGAGCTTGTGTGGGGACCCCCGGGCACCTTCAGTCCTGATTGTCTTGAGAGTCCGACCCGGGAGACCTACGCCTCTGGGGACAGTCTCTCTTCCAGTGTGGTCCTTTGCAGACCGGACATGGAGCCGGGGGCGGCTTAGATGCCTGAGGGCAATCCCGCTTGAGGTGCCCCTCCTTTCCACAGCAGTAGCAAGCCCATCCCTTTTCACCTGGGCCCCTCTGGGCATTTTTCTCAGGCTGTTTAAGAACGTTTTTCATAGCCTTGGCTTCCGCCTTTTCCTTTGTCTTTTTTTGCCTTTCTTTCTTTTCCTCATATTCCCTACCATAATAGACTGTCTGAGCCAGTTGTAACAGAGTATCTAAAGACTGATTTGGTCCATACGCCTGTTTTAATAGCTTACGGCGGATATCTGGAGCCGACTGAGTGAGAAATCTATCCTTTAAGATCACTTTTCCCTCTTCACTTTCGGGATCAATCTCAGTGAATCTGCGAAGGCCTTCTCTCAGTCTATCTAGGAATTTACCAGGAGCTTCTTTCTCCTCCTGTTCTATATCTGCCAATTTGCCATAGTTTAAAGGCTTAGAACCCGCCTGCCTAAGTCCTTCAAGAGTACATCTAACAAAATGACTCTGATCCCATCTTCCTTTAGCTGTGTTGTAGTCCCAGTCTGGTTCTATAGTTGGGACCGCCTGATTCCCAGTGGGGAGGGCCGCTATCTCGTTCTCCCTCTTCCCTACTGATTCATTACCAAGCCACTCATCTCCATAAGCAACCGCTTTTCCCAAAACTCGAGTCTTTGACTCAGGAGTCAGCGTTTGTCCCAAGATATACATCACATCCTTCCAAGTGAGGTCATAAAGCAGAGTAACACCTTTAAAAGCTCTAATATATTTTTCTGGGTCCTCTAAATAGTCTCCCAGATCCTCCTTGATTCTTTGTATTTCTTGATAAGAAAAAGGCTTATTAACTCTCATGGACTGATTATTTCTCCCGGTGGGTGTTTCATAAAGAGGCAACAGCTTGTGTGGCTGTTCCTCAGTCTCTCTGGCTGCTGTGCGCATATGATCCCAGGGATAGATTGGAGAAACCTGTTTTTCCTCTTCTCTTTGTCTCCTGTCCTCCATCTCATCTCTTACTTCGATGGTCTGAGTTTCTACTGAAACCAGAGTAGTCTGAGGTCGTACTGAGACAGGAGTTGTTTGGACCTCCATGTGGGCAGTTTGAATCCCAGTTTGGAGTCCCAGGTACGGGGGCAAAGGAAGAGGATAGGGGGGAGCTGAAGGTTTCACACCCAAATCTATACCCTTAGGACATAAGTCTGGCATATTTCGCAGAGAGAAAAAGGGCAACACATATGCTACTTCTACCCATTTCCCTTGTTCCTTACAGAACCGGTCTAATTGTAGAACAGTATTATACTTAAGAGACCCTCCAACTGGCCACCGTTCGCCATCCTCCAATGGATACCGTGGCCATGCAGTATCACATAGGAAGACCAGGTGTGTCTTCTTTAAGCCCTGGGGATCAAATCTATCCCAGTTTTTCAGGATACAGTTTAAAGGAGTGAGGCTGGAATTGTTAGCTCCCATCTGTAAGAGAGAAAAAAAGCGACCAGCGCCATTTTTTCTACCGGAGGCGTCCCTCCCTGCTCTAGATGGAGGTGTAGACAGACGTTACACCAAAAGCTTTTCCTTCCTGGTCGGACTTAGTCTGTCCCTTACCGACGCAGGCGCCGTACTCGTCCCTCCCGGTTCTACCACCGAGATGGGGTGGGGATGTACCAGGGGTAGACTTGATAGCATCCCTACTGGACGTCCAGCTCTTCACCCTTAACCTTGCTTGCCTCTGATGTCACCCGGGGTGAATCAGAGTAACCTTCCGGAATGCCTCCCAAGCTAAGACCGCTGTAGGAAACATTCGTCACCTGAGTGCCTGTGCACGACCCTGAGTATTTCTTGACCACAATAAGACCGATGCGAACATAAAACTGAGATGTTCTTTCCAAGCATCACCACACCAGTATAACAGCCTCCTCTGATCCACTAAGAGCCGGCATTACCAAAGAAAAAACAACCCATCGCAGTCCCAATCTGAGTAACCTTTAACCTCAGAGATGTTCTGGGAGCTAGAGCTCCATCTAGCTTCCGAACTTTCGATTCCTAGCGAGGCTAGACACTTTCTTGACTACGAATCCAAGTTTGGGACCTAAGCCACAGTACACAATAACAGTATAGATCACAAGTCCCTTGAAAGTCTATGATCCGATAGATTAGGTTAGTACTTCTAATTCCCAAGGAGTTATGAAATGGTCAAAGAGACCGAAAAGTTTGACCGAGAAAGGAGAGTTCGGTCCACACGCTTTGCTCATTTCTGGTAGGTTCCCGAAGGAGACATTGGGTGCCTCTTGGCATTGGCAGGTCGGTATAACGCCCCGACAGGTTTCTGTCATAAGCCGTATGAGATCACCGTGGAACCGCAGAGCAGGGCTCCTTACTTGTTTCACGCAGGGCATGCCATTCATTCACACAAGCACACGGTAGAGTTAGTAAAGCACAGCAGAAAACGTGTTCGCTAAGAGAACAAAGAACTAAAGCTCCAAGCATCCTTACCTTGTCCTGAAGGATCCCGGACGAGCCCCCAAGATGAAAGGTTGTTGCTGAATCACGCGAATACACCAGGATTCTTGGCCCCCGGAGGAGAAGAATTCAATCCGGGGCCAGAGACGAGGCTTGAACGCTCAGAGCTTTTGTGTAATAAAGTTTTATTGAAGTATAAAGGAGATAGAGAAAGCTTCTGACATAGGCATCAGAAGGGGGCAGAAAGAGTACCCCCCTGCTAGTCTTTAGCTGGATGTTATATAGTCACTAGCAGCCTGTTAATGAAAGAAAGGAATGTCTTAAAATTCAGATGGGCCATAAAATGATTAACTTGAATCTTGAAGAAGGGCAGACCACCATACAAATAGTTTCATTTACATAGATTAGGGGAACAATATCCATACTGGTTTGTCAAGTAGGTTCTGGGCCAAGAGGTGGAACCGACTTGGAGACAGAGTTTGGGGTAAAGGCATAGTACATTAGCATAGCTTAAGACAAATATTTCCATAAGAAAAAGGCATAGGTTATCTCTAGACTCGAGAATAGCTAACTTCAGGCAAAGCCGGGTGTCATTATGGCAACACAATATTTTAAGAGAAACCTCCCTTTAAATTTGTATAGAGACGGAAAAAATATTGCTAGTTTGTTTCCTCCTGCCACTTAAGAGAGATAAAAATGTCTGACACTTGCAGGCTATTTCCTCTATTTGGAGACCCCTGGCCTTCAGGCTCTTTAGTTCTTCACTTTCTGCCATAAGGGTGATGTCATCTGCGTATCTGAGGTTATTGATATTTCTCTCAGCAGTCTGGATTCCAGCTTGTATTTCATCCAGCCCAGCGTTTCTCATGATGTACTCTGCATATAATTTAAATAAGCAGGGTGACAATATACAGCCTTGATGTACTCCTTTTCCTGTTTGGAACCAGTCTGTTGTTTAATGTCCAGTTCTAACTGTTGCTTCCTGACCTGCATACAGATATCTCAGGAGGAGAAAAGCTGAGTGCAAAGTCCCTGGATGATGTCCCACAGCCAGCAGACCTGCCCAGTGGGAGGGATGCCAAGGAGTGATCAGACCTGAGCCAGAAGCTCAAGGCCAGTGTCAGCAGAGCGCAGGGCTGAGGCAGGTGCTGGGGGATGGCATGAAGACACAACTCAGTCAAGAACAGCCCTGACCCGGCTGTGGGTCCCAGGGAGAGTCAGCAAGCAGCTGGGAGCATCCGCCCACTTCAGGTCACAGGATCACAGCACTGGGTCCCCACTGCCCACCTGCCAAATCTGAAGTCGTTTTGCTGAAAAGATAATAACCATGCCCAACAGGCAATATAGTAAAAGTTGTACTCTTTTGACACACTCCCTCCCCCAGAGTCCTTTGCCATGTTTTCTCAGGAATTACCTTTAAAGGGATTTTTTTATCCATTTTTCTTGTTTCTTTTTTCATGTGCCCGAACATAATTCCAAACATCTCCATCTACCAAGCTTTGCTTTCAATCACTCATTCCATGAGCACTGCATGAGCACTCTAAGTCAGACACCACATGAAGGAAGCCAAGACATGGGAGCAACTAACCCCAAGGAGGGTGCTGGTACCCAAGCTGATGATGCAGCGTGTGTTTCCTCGGCGTGTCTGAAGTTAGGGTCCCCAAGCAGACTCTGAGACAGAGCTGCATGCAGAAGGTTTGGGCAAATGCTCTTGGAGATACACCTGTGAGGAGATAAGGCTGGTGAGACTGGGCCAAGGGAGAAGCTCACCTGTAAGCAGTGGCAGCTGAGGCTCCACCAGGCTGGGGATGCTCTTGGCAAGTTGTTGAATTTTGGCAGCAGCCGTGCCCTTGTGTACATATGGGCACCAGTGATCAGTGGCAGGGAATTATCCCAATAGGACATCCAACCTTGGGTTGAAACTGTTTCTTGCTTCTGGGGTCAATCTCCAAGTCCACCAACAGAGTAGATGAACAAGATGTGGTGTGTGTGTATATATATATACACATATATATATATATATATATATATATATATATATATATGGAGAAGGAAATGGCAACCCACTCCAGTATTCTTGCCTGGAGAATCCCATGGACAGAGGAGCCTGGTAGGCTACTGACCATGGGGTTGCAAGAGTCGGACATGACTTAGAGACTAAAATACTACTACTACTATGTATGTATATATAATGGAATATTGTTCAGCGTAAAAAGGATGAAATAATGCCATTTGTAGCAACATGATGGAATAGGAAATGGCAACCCACTCCACTGTGCTTTTCTAGAAAATTCCATGGACAGAGGAGCCTGGCAGGCTACAGTCCACAGGGTTGCAAAGACTCAGACATGACTGAGCGACAGAGCAGGTAGCAACATGGATGAACTTGGAGGGCATTATGCTCAGTGAAATAAGACAAAGAGATACTGTATGATACCCCTTATATGTGGAATCTTAAAAAAAAAATACAACAAACCAGTGAACATAATGAAAAAGAAGGTTCATAGATATAGAGAACAAACTAGTGGTTACCAGTGGGGAGAGTGAGGGAGAGGCAACAGAGGGGTGGGAGAGTGGGAGACACCGCTATTGCACGTAAGATGGGCTACAGGGATGTGTCATACAGCACAGGGAGTGCAGCCAGTATTTTGTAGTAACTGAATGTGGAATATAATCTTTTAAAACTGTATATAAAATGTTAAACATTTTAAAATTTCCTACAGTGAAATTATAATGCCACAGCAGCCACACACACCCCCCTCAAAATGTCTGGAGAATTTACATCACTGCCCGGGTGAAGGGACCACACCTTCCCCCACGATTGTAGAACACTCACGGGAGCAGAGTGGCCCACTAGCATTCCCTCCAGACAAACGAGGTTATAGACAGCCTGAGCTGATGCTTCACCTTCACTGAGCATTGAATTACCCAGAAGAGCATCTATTGCCTCATTAACTGTCTAACTGTGACCACTGCATTTAGAGATGCAAACACAGCAGCCGGCCAAGACAAACACAGCCCTGCCAGTTTGCAAGGTTGAGGATGGAAGCCTTGCTGCCAACAGGCAGTGATCACGTGGGCAGCGAGCTGTCAGCTAATCCTCCCTGGGTGAGCTGGGCAGGGAGGCCCTCTGTGTCTTCAAGCAGAACTCAGAGAAAGGGAGCTGGAGCAGCCCATTGGGAGAGTTCAGCCTCCCCATGGTAACCCCCAGAAGCCTTTGCCCCCTTTCTTTGTTCTACTGAGAAGCAGCCTGGAAATATGGACTCCAATCACCTTGTCATTACCCACCTTCCCATCCCTGGAGGGAAGGCAGGTGCAGGCAGGGGACAGAGGTGGGGATGGGAGGCTGCAGAGAGAGAAATGGGGGCTTTGCTATGTCCTACGTTGATGAGCAGAGCTGAGTCGCGTGGAAGAAATGAGCTGTTCTATGGAAAAAGAAGACCAGAACTTGTCTCATCCACTCCCTCATTTTATAGAAAAGGACACTAAAACCCAAAGAGGAGGCATCACTTGCCTGAAGCCACATGCCTCACTCGAGACAGAACTCACATTAAAACTCAGATTCCTTGACTTCCCCTGCAGGCTTCTGGTCACCTCCTCAAAGAAAATGGAGGAAAATGAGAAACGTGGGTGACAAAGTAAACAAAGCAATAAAGCAAAGGGTAAAAAGAGAAAAGCGTGAAAAATCCAGCTGGGAAAGGAATGGAAACAAGCAAAGAACATCAAAATCAATGCTGATGCTAACATTGCTGTGCATAGGAAGAGCCAAGAAAGTGTTGGAAAAGAGCAACCAGTCCTAAGATTGCAAATATTCTGGACGTACTGTGATTCAGTGTTACCAGACAGGAGTCAACAAATACATCAAAGGAGCAGAATATGCAGCCCAGACACAAAGCAAAGTAGACATGGAATTTGGTAACACGCTGAACACACCATTTCATAGGAGGGTCACAGGATCGGGGAGGATGAAGAAGCAGTCCTGATGGGCAATAGCATCATATGCTATTTGTTTCAGAGGGAATTAAGTTAAATTGCCACTTCACAATATTTCCCCAAAAAAAGAGAGAGATGGAAAACCTCAGTTAAAATGACAACTAAGCAGCATGTTAAAAATACTACAAGAAAAATATAGGAGACTCTCTCCAGGAGGATGAGAAACCTTCATAAATAAGGCACAAGAAAGCAAAAGCCAAAGGGAAAAAACTGATCAATTTGACATCAGATTTTAAAATACTTGTTTTCTGATAAGAGACCACATGGAAAATTAAAATCAAGGGACAGACCCAGAGAAATATCAGATATCTAGCAAAGGATTTAAAGCCATAAAAGGGAAAGAATTCCTAAAATCAAGACAAAAGGACTATAGAAATAGAAAACTTGGGCAGAGAACATAAGCAAATGATTCAAAGAAGCAGCAGCAAAATTGTCCAATCAACGTACAAGAAGGTGGTCGACTCATAACTAGGGAAAAGCAGAGGAAAGCAAAGTGAGCTATTCCTTCGTCAGCCTGGGGAACATGTGTTTGTTTGATGAAATAGAGGAGCATGTGGAACTTGTACATTCACCCCCAGCTGATGGAAGGAAACTGTGTAACTACATTGAAGGGCAAATTAGTTAAATCTATTGATGCTAAAGAAGGCTGAACGTCAAAGAGCTGTGGGTGTTGGAGAAGATTCTTGAGAGTCCCTTGGACTGTGAAGAGATCAAACCAGTCAATCCTAAAGGAAATCAATCCTGAATATTCCTTGGAAGGACTGATGCTGAAGCTGAAGCTCCAACACTTTGGCCACCTGCTGCGAAGAGCCCACTCACTAGAAAAGACCCTGATGCTGGGAAAGATGGAAGGCAGGAGCAGAAGGGGACGACAGAGGACAAGATGGTTGGATGGCATCACCAACCTGATGGACATGAGTTTGAGCAAGCTCTGGGATACAGTGAAGGACAGGGAAGCCTGGTGTGCTACAATCCATGGGGTCTCAAAGAGCTGGACGCTAACTGAGCGACTGAACAACAACAACCTTGACACTAAATCCCCTGATTTTTACTTCTACTTTTAAGCAAATGAACACATTACTTGCCACTCTTGGAATAAAGAGAGTCACTCAGACCATAAATTAGAGACCAAATATTATCAGGCTGGGAGCCTGGATAGGGGAGGATGTCTGCAAACCTCGGCATCTCAGCCCCCAGGAGGGGCTAAGTTGGAGCTGGCAGAGCCAGTACCTAAGGAGGAAGGGTGGGGGGCCAACCTGGGGATCAGCACTTCATCCCTCCACGACCTTCAACACCCTGGATCCCTGGCTATCCCAAACAGAGGAGACGGCTCTGCCATCAGGTTATCTCGTTTTCCAAACTCAGCAGTGAATCTATTTACAATTACGTTTCTGAGAGGGGCGGGTCACTTGGAGCTAAATGAAAAACTTGACTCTGCCAGCAAGAGAGACTCACGTCATTCATCACACCCACGGCAGAGTTCCGGGTCCACCTCCCTCCCCTGGGCTGACTCCTTCTCCATCTTCTTTGTGGCCAGAGATACTGCCTGGGGCCACAAGGGAACGTAAGTCATTAAGTACCAGTCACCCAGGAAATTGACAATCTACCACGACGGTACTAGGGCACAGAGGGGTAATTGATTTCCTTCAGCGTCTGGACCCTGACATGTCTGGGGGATCACGTCAGAACCAGGGCCGGGAACCAACACAGCTGAACAGGCAGAAGTTAAGAGCAAAGTCGGGAGCAGTGGAAGGCAGGTGGGGCACCCCATAGAGTCAGGTGTTCAAGGCCCCGGATCACCTGCATCTCTTGGGAACATATCTCCTTTCTAGATTGTTCCAACCTTAACACCCAAATCCTGGGTCTCCCCAGTCACGCCTGACTGCCTCTCACCGTCACTGGCTCAATGCCCCTCAGCATCCCTGACCCTACTTCCCCTCTGCATCCCAGGAGTACTCACCCTGCTTCTGGTCCAGAGAGAGTAATAACAATTGTTTAGTCCAGACGATCAGTGCAAGCAATTTACGTGACCTATTTAATCAGCTCGGGCTCTCTCACTATGCTAGTGACCACAGACCCCAGGGCCTGCCTCCTCTGGGCAGTGGTGGCTGGTGCACCATCTTCCCAAGGACCTTTGTCAAAACATACCTGCCAGGACCCCACAAGAGCTTCTGAAATGAGAGTCTGTAGTGGGTGAAGCCTAGAAGTTCTCCAGACGGTCGTAAGGATGACTCCTAGTTCAGAGCTACCGTCTGGGCTCTGAACACACCTTGATTTGACTGATCCCACCACACCACAGCTTCCCAGGTGGCGCTAGTGGTAAAGACCCTGCCTGCCAATGCAGGAGATGAGGCTTTGATTTCTGGGTCAGGAAGAACCCCTGGAGAAGGGCACAGCAACCCACTCCAGTATTCTTGCCTGGAAAATCCCATGGACAGAGGAGCCTGGTGGGCTACAGTCCATAGGATCGCAAAGAGTCAGACATGACTGAAGCGACTCAGCATGCTGGCACACACCACACCAGGAAGAAATCGAACTCCTTCTCCTGCTATTAGATCCCCGCTGGAGCCTCCATCAGGGTACCTGGCCTATCTGGCTTCCTCCTCAAATCTTCTCCCAAAGGCAGCATTCCAAAGTTTTTCTAAACATCCTTGGGGGTTAAGTGTTGGTTCAGATAATCTACATCTGTTCTCTCTCTTTTAGACAGTGCTCAGAAACTCCTTCCGTAGGTACCAACAAATCCCTAAGAGAACTCTTGAGAATGAGAGTTTGAGTAAACCCATTACTCAAAAAGTCTTCAAAATAAAAAATGCTGGTGGCAACCAGAAACAGGATAGTTCCGCCCCCAGCCCTCCTGGTAATAAGGAGACAGTCTGTGAATCAGCTTCTCTAAAGGGCAGGGAGCCCAGGCAGGGATCCATCACCTGAGGACACCTCCCAATTGCCAGTCTCTTCCCGCATTAAATAGGATACTAATTAATACTGATGATAATAATAGCTGGGCTATTGTGCTGGGAAGAATGGAGGAGGGATGAGGAGGCGTGCCCTTGACCCCGAGCACTGGGAGAATATAAAGGATGTTTCTAAATGGGGAAGCTGCCCCCCAGCAGCTGTGGAGGGGGAGCAGAGGAGGGAAGTAAGTCCTGTCTTATTCAAAGTGGATGGAGGCCGAAACGAGTCAAAGCTTCAAAGGCAGACAGACCTGAACTCAGATCCTGGGTCTCCACTTCCAACCTGTGGGATGACAGGGAAGATACGGCTCCTTCATCCCTAGGTGGGAAGAGTTCCTGTACCTTCGTCACAGGGCAGGTGCTGTATGTTAATAACCACACAATATGGCTTTGGAAGAAACTTTAATGAAAAAACAGAGAGCTATATTCAGTATCTTGTAATAACCTATAATGGAAAAGAATCTGAGTACATATATTTACATATATAAATATATATGTAACTGAATCACTTTGCTGTACTCCTGAAACTAATACAGTACTGTAAATCAGTTATGCTTCAGTAAAAATAAATAAATGAATAAATATGTAGGAAGTGTTTATCTCAGTGCCCAGCGCTGAGTGAGAGTTCAACAGATGGTAAACAATTGCTGTGACAGCATAGATGTTCCCCCTGGACTTCCGCCTCTGATCCCTGATGAAAGCTTGATCTTTGGTCGTAAAAAGAGGGAGCTCTCGCCATTTGAGACAACACGGGTGAACCTGGAGGATATAATGCTTAGTGAGATAAGACAAAGACAAATACTGCATGATCTCGAGTGTTTGTGGAATCTAGAATAGATGAACTCGTAGAAGCAAAGAGCAGAAGGGTGGGTGCCTCGGGGTAGTTAAGGGGTACAAAGTTCAAGGTACAAGATGAGTACGTTCTGGAGACCCAACATAAGGCATAGTGACAAAGTAAAAACTGTATTGTGTACTTAAATTTTACCAAGAGGGTAGATCTTGTGTCCTCTATACACCCTTTGTGACCCCATGGACTGTAGCCCACCAGGCTCCTCTGTCCATGGGATTCTCCAGGCAAGAATACTGGAGTGGGTAGCCATTCCCTTCTCCAGGGGATCTTCCTGACCCAGGGATCAAACTCAGGTCTTCTGCATTGCAGGCAGATTCTTTACCATCTGAGTCACCAGGGAAGCCCCCCTATATATCCTAGCCATATATTTATAAGTGAAATTTAATTCATAATTTAAAATCTTATTACCCTGACACCAAACCACACAAAGATCTCACCAAAACATGAAAGTGCAGGGTTATATCCCTTGTGAACATACATATAAAAATCCTCAACAAAGTAAGCAAACACAACAATATGTAAGGAGGATAACACAGTACAATCAAATGGTATTAGGTCCCAGAAATGGATAGAGAAAAAGAAATTTTTGGATACTGTAGATTCTCATTATTAGTAGCAATGATGTTTGAAAGAGTTGCTGTGAACACTGAATCAGTGAATCAGAGCCATCTGCTCTGGAGTGGGTAACACCCCTCACTTCCCCAGCAAGCTTAGAGGAAATCCTGGAGGCAGTGCCATGCCTCTTGGCTGTTCAAAGCAGGGGAGGGAAGGATGGTTCCCAGTTACTGGGTTCCTACCAGGCAGAAGTCACTTGCATATACACAACCTCGTTAAATCCTCACCAAAATCCTGCCAAATAAATACGGTGTTCTCCATTATACACATGAAGAAACAGAAGCTTTGAGAAGGTTAACTCACTAAAGGCAAGCTGGTAAATGAGAGAACTAGGATTTGAGCTGTCGACTGAAAAAGATGCACAACGTGAGAGTTGGTAGTTAAGTTCTACTGGGGGCAAAATGAAGACTGCAGCTCTGAGAAACTGCTCGAAAGATGCGGGGGGGAAGGTCAGTATACAAGTGATTTTGGTGAAGGGGGAGTACAATCAAGCACATGTTTTTTCAAGACGGTTTCTACTGGTTTTATTAAGTATTGCTAGTCACGAGGAGCAGTCGTCACCAGGAAGGATTTTAGTGCTTTTCTAGATATGGGGAGATACAAGACAGGTTCATAAAATTGGCTCCTGAAAATATCTATCTGAAGACCTGTCCTGCCAGTTTTCCCCAAGCACAGAGCGCCTCATTTCTGCTCTCCCCCCTGAGCGCCTTTCAGTGGGTGTTGGAAGTCAGCTGCTGGAGCAGCACACGATATAATCCTTGCAGAAGCACAAGGCAAGTGCCAGTTTGTAGTTGACGGAGCTCAGGTCTGTTTACTTTCAAAATCTTTGCTTATAGGGTGAGGAAATGAGACTCAGAGGCAACAACAGATAGCAAGTGGCCAATAGCTTCACTTTGGAAGACTGTCTGGCAGTTTCTCACCAAACTAAACATACCCTGATGCAATCACACTCTTAGGTATTGGCTCATATGAACTGAAAATGTTGGTCCATGCAAAAACCTACACAGATACTTACAGTGGCTCTATTTGCAAATGCCAGAACCGGAAGCAACCATGATGTCCTTCAGAGGGTGAATGGACAAATAGACCATGGTCCATTCAGACAAAGGAAATATGATTCACAACTAAAAATAAATTAGCTATCAAGCCGTGAAAGACATTGAGGAAGCTTAAATATGCATTCCTAAGTGAAAGAGGTCGATCTGAAAAGGCTACAGCCTGTGATTCCAAGTATATAACATCCTAGAAAAGGTAAAACTACAGAGACTGTAAAATGATCAGTCGATGCCAGGGGCAGGGGGTGGTTTGAGAAAGGGAGGGATGAACAGGTGGAAAAGAAGATTAGAGCAGCGACCCAATTACATTTGCTATTGTAATGATGGATAGATGTCAGTATGCTGCTGCTAAGTCACTTCAGTCGTGTCCGACTCTTAGCGACCCCATGGACAGCAGCCTACCAGGCTCCTCTGCCCATCGGATTTTCCAGGCAAGAGTACTGGAGTGGGTTGCCATTTCCTTCTCCAAGATATTAGTATCCAGTTCAGTTCAGTTGCTCAGTCGTGTCCGACTCTGCAACCCCATGAATCGCAGCATGCCAGGCCTCCCTGTCTATCACCAACTCCCGGAATTCACTCAGACTCACGTCCATCGAGTCCATGATGCCATCCAGCCATCTCATCCTCTGTCGTTCCCTTCTCCTCCTCCCCACAATCCCTCCCAGCATCAGTCTTTTCCAATGAGTCAACTCTTCACATGAGGTGGCCAAAGTACTGGAGTTTCAGCTTCAGCATCATTCCCTCCAAAGAAATCCCAGGGCTGATCTTCAGAATGGACTGGTTGGATCTCCTTGCAGTCCAAGGGACTCTCAAGAGTCTTCTCCAACACCATAGTTCAAAAGCATCAATTTTGAAAGCGCTCAGCTTTCCTCACAGTTCAACTCTCACATCCATACATGACCACTGGAAAAACCATAGCCCTGACTAGATGGACCTTTGTTGGCAAAGTAATGTCTCTGCTTTTCAATATGCTATCTAGGTTGGTCATAACTTTCCTTCCAAGGAATAAGTGTCCTTTAATTTCATGGCTGCAGTCACCATCTGCAGTGATTTTGGAGCCCAAAAAAACAAAGTCTGACACTGTTTCCACTGTTTCCCCATCTATTTCCCATGAAGTGATGGGACCAGATCTTCGTTTTCTGAATGTTGAGCTTTAAGCCAACTTTTTCACTCTCCACTTTCACTTTCATCATAGGCTTTTTAGTTCCTCTTCACTTTCTGCCGTAAGGGTGGTGTCATCTGCATATCTGAGGTTATTAATATTTCTCCCAGCAATCTTGATTCCAGCTTGTGCTTCTTCCAGCCCAGCGTTTCTCATGATGTACTCTGCATATAAGTTAAATAAGCAGGGTGACAATATACAGCCTTGACGTGCTCCTTTTCCTATTTGGAGCCAGTCTTTTGTCCAAACCCACAGAATACTGCTCACAGGATAAGAGCAAGGCCTAATGTAAACTCTGGATTTTAGGTGATGATGTGTCAACCTAGGTTCATTGATTGTAACAATGTACCATCTGGTGGGGGATATTGATAGTGGGGGAGGCTGTGCACATTGGGGAGTAGAGGGGGAATGGAAAATCTCTGTCCCTTCCCCTCAATTTTGCTGTGAACTTAAAGCTGCTCCTAAAAATTGTGTCTTTTTGTTTTCAGAAGGAAAATAATGAATTTTTTAAAAAATTTAATCTCTACTCATTCCAAAGACCTAGTCATATAAAGTTAGATAAATGATCAGATAAAACAACCAAGAATTTTATATCTCTTCACTTTTTCATTTGGAGCTTTTTGAAAAGAGGTTACTGAATTTCAAGTCACTTTAGAGTCATCTAATGCTCTCCTGCTGGGAGGGATTGGGGACAGGAAGCGAAGGGGATGAAGGGGACGACAGAGGATGAGATGGCTGGATGGCATCACTGACTCGATGGACATGAGTTTGAGTGAACTCCGAGAGTTGGTGATGGACAAGGAGGCCTGGCGTGCTACAATTCATGGGGTCGCAGAGTCGGACACGACTGAGTGACTGAACTGAACACTCTCCTAAACAGAGATGGAGCCTTAAAAAAAAATAAGCTTAGATTTTTAAAAAATATCATTTCCTAACATTGGTGAGTATAAAATCCATCTAAAATGGATGAAAGGAGAATGTGAACTCTGCTTCTTTAAACATTTATGGGGTGTTTGTGAAAGAGACACTCATGGAGGTGATGGGGTTGGAAGGTCCAGGGGTTGTTTGGATTCCCAGGGGGGCCAGGGTTCTGCTACCATCTGAGCTGCCTTGTGGAATTAATGAAGGGGAAGTTTGCCCCACTGTGAATGAAGCAGCCTGTTTCATATACGTTTTCTGTATTAAAGTTCTAAGTAAATTTGTACTTGTTCAAATCACTGCACTGCTTTAAACAAAAACAATTTTTAAAAAAAGGAAAGAGAGAAATTGAAAACCACTTACAAAGGAACCACCTTTTCTTCTGAACCTGAAATATTGATTTCTTTTTTAAAGAACAAAGCAAAAGAAGCGTTGCTTTACACGGTGGGCAGCCAATCTTTGGAACTTGCTTCCCTTGGAGGTGTTACAGGTTGAAAAACACGGTGGTTCACACATCTTGCTCACCAATTTATTATCTGTGCCAGGGCTACAGTACCAACAAGATAGTGTGATTCCTCCTGCATGGACTTTATATGTGTGTGTATTTTAAGAATTTTTGATGTGGACCACTTTTAAACTCCTTCATTGAATTTGTTACCATATCATTTCCGTTTCATGCCTTGGTTTTTTGGCCACAAGTCATGTGGGACCTTAGCTGCCCAAACAGGAATTGAACTCACATCCCCTGCATTGGAAGATGAAGTCTTAACCACTGGACTGCCGGGGAAGTCCCAAGTTTATATTATTTTAATAGCATTAAAAGAAAATCATGAAGTAAGTTTCAACATTAGCAAAGAAAAGAAGGGAATTTCTTCTAAGTCTTAGAATGTGAGCTTCCATAGACCAGAGGCTCCAACAGCCCAACTTATTCTTCTCACTTCCCTAAAACACCAACTTTAGAAGGAAATTACCCCAGCAGTGTTTGGAATTAGAGTCACCACAGGACAAGGTTGTGAAGCTGGTCTGGTTTGTCTTGAGTTGACACTTAGCTCCTCTTCTTTCTCCCCTAAATGGCTTTGTCCCATCACCTCCTTTTTAGCTTTTCAAGGCTCCCCCTTCCAGTGATGGTTGGAGGAATTACTCTTTCCATGGCATCTGCATCTAAGACTGACAAGTCTTAGGGCAGGAGATATCTAATGGTTTGATTATGGACACAATGATCAGACAGTGGGGAAATAATTTTGAGCTCGGCTCCTAAAGTGACACCCTGCCTGCTCTCAGGGCTCCAAGGATGAGGACAGAGAACAGACACACAGGTCCTCGCCAGGAGGGAGCACAGTGCTGCTCATGAACCTCGCATGGGTGGAGAGATGTGTGGAAAGATGCTGCCCCAGGACTGCATCCCTGCTCTGTTTTAACCTCTCTTATCCATCCTCCCGACAGAAGCCCTGTCCCTTCTCTGGGTGTGCAGGAACAGTACCACCTCCTTTCCCCACGGAAAGTGATGGAACTGCCCAGCACAGCCCATGACTTAAATGAGTTTCTCTGTTCCTCAGTGATCAGATTTGATCCTGATTGGATTTCCAGATGCAGAGAACACAGATCAGTCACAATATTGGGCTTAATACAATTGAAGCCCCGCTCTCGCGTCCACATCCTGACAGGAGAGAAGGGAGGGAGCAGAGAAAACCTGAAGTATAAGTCTGTCCAGTCACCCCAGTTGGAGAGTGAGACCTATCAGTTAGTTCAGTTCAGTTCAGTGGCTCAGTCATGTCCAACTCCCCTCAATCCCATGAATTGCAGTACACCAGGCCTGCACTCTCCTCTTTCACTTTCATCAAGAGACTCTTTAGTTCCTCTTTGCTTTCTGCTATAAGGGTAGTGTCATCTGCATATCTGAGGTTATTGATATTTCTCCGGCAATCTTGATTCCAACTTGTGCTTCTTCCAATTACTCCCTTACACATCCCTAAAATATGCTGAACACAAAGAGCACCCCAGAACCATACCCCTGAGCTCAATTCCTGCTGAGTTCAGAGACCTATCAGGACCTGCCTTATTCCTGCCTTCATTAGACACCACAGCCCCACCTGGGGATGGTGCCCGCCTTCCACAGATAACGATGCTGAGATGGATGGATTTTCGGTTGGCAGAGCTTCTCAAAGTTTCCTACATTCAGGGCCCCCTGCTCCCAACCCTTCTCAGCTCTAGCACATCTCCTGACCCCTCTGGCCGAGGTTTCAGCCCCCTACCAGTTTATATATATAACTGAGTCACTCTGCTGTACAGAAGAAATTAACACAGAATTGCAAATGAACTATATACTTCAATAGGAATTTTTAATGTTATGCTTTGAGCCACTGAACTGAATCTTGGGGATTTATCCCCAAACCAATACTTCAGAAAAAAGGTTGGGGGGAAGCTATCTAACTAAAGGTATTGTGTACCATGGCAGTCACAAGAGACAGGAAAAATCTTTAAATACAAAATACCCACAAACTGAGGAGAGACAAAACATAGCAACTTCAGGAAATATTCTGCAGCCATTTTTTTAAGACATATGAAGACAAATACAGAGCAAGATGTTTATCACGTAATATTGTATGTGTGCTCAGTCACTCAATCATGTCCAACTCTTCACAACCCCATGGACTGTAGCCTACCAGGCTCCTTTGTCTATGGGATTCTCCAGGCATGAATACTGGAGTGGGTTGCCATTTCCTCCTCCAGGGGATCTTCTCGACCCAGGGATCAAACCTACATGTCTTGCGTCTCCTGCATTGGCAGGTAAGTTCTTTACCATTAGTGCCACCTTGGAAGTCCCATCATACAGAATTAAACAAAGTGAAATGTGCCCTAAAATTATAGCAAAAGTATTCATTTATGTCAGAAGATATTAAAAGGATACCTAATTGAAAGTAGCTCTACATGAGTTTGAGGCAAATATTTAATCTTCTAAAATGTCATCATGGTTTAAAGGTGATGTAATAATAGCCATTTTTTGAATTTAAAATAATGAGTTATGCAGAAGAGATGAGATAATGAAGGTGGAAAATTTTAGTGAAATTGATCTGGACAGCTCCATGTTCATATTTTCGAGTACTCCATAACCATACTGGATTGTGCTTCATGCTTCCCACATCTGTGCCTTTCCTTTTAATTACTTCTGTCACCTACAACTGCTCCCTTCAGTTCAGTTCAGTTAAGTCACTCATTTGTGTCTGACTCTTTGAGACCCCATGAACCACAGCATGTCAGGCCTCCGTGTCCATTACCAACTCCTGGAGCCTACCCAAACTCATGTCCATTGAGTCGGCGATGCCATCCAGCCTTCTCATCCTCTGTCGTCCCCTTCTCCTCCTGCCCCCAATCCCTCCCAGCATCAGAGTCTTTTCCAATGAGTCAACTCTTCACATGAGGTGGCCAAAGTGCTGGAGTTTCAGCTTTAGCATCATTCCTTCCAAAGAACACCCAGAACTGATCTCCTTTAGAATGGACTGGTTGGATCTCCTTGCAGTCCAAGGGACTCTCAAGAGTCTTCTCCAACACCACAGTTCAAAAGCATCAATTCTTCATCGCTCAGCCTTCTTCACAGTCCAACTCTCACATCCATACATGACTACTGGAAAAACCATAGCCTTGACTATACGGACCTTTGTTGGCAAAGCAATGTCTCTGATTTTGAATATGCTGTCTTACACATCCATAAAATATGCTGAGCACAAAAAGCACCCCAGAACCATACGCCTGAGCTCAATTCCTGCTGATGAGTTCAGAGGCCCTGGTCCCAACCTTCTACTGCTTCTTTTTATCTTCCTGTGAATTTATAGGATTTGATTTAGAGCTTTAGGATTTAGACCTGTAGGATCCTCCTTGCCATTAAATGCACTTGTATAAGTCTACAATTTTGTGCCCACAATATAAACCTACACATGAAATGGTTAACAATAACAAATTCACTCAACAAATATATATTAAATAACAGGCACCATGAGCTAGATCCTAACATTTTATTTTTCTCTCAACAAGGCTAGGATTCCTGTACCTTAAAGCCCAGGTGTAACCAAGCAGGACTTCATATGGCCTTCCCAGGACAGGCCTCCCCCCACCTCCATCCTTTGCTTTAGCTCTTCTGTAAAGTACCTGCTGCTAAGTCACTTCAGTCATGTCCGACTCTGTGCAACCCCACAGACGGCAGCCCACCAGGTTCCCCCATCCCTGGGATTTTCCAGGCAAGAACACTGGAGTGGGTTGCCATTTCCTTCTCCAATGCATGAAAGTGAAAAGTGAAAGTGAAGTCGCTCAGTCGTGTCCGACTCTTAGTGACCCCATGGACTGCAGCTTACCAGGCTCCTCCATCCATGGGATTTTCCAGGCAAAAGTACTGGAGTGGGGTGCCATTGCCTTCTCCGAAAGAGTACCTAGATAATAGTATTTAATGCACATTTCCTGAGTTGTTTTGCACATGTAAAAAACCTCCCCATCTACAACAATGGAAGATATTAACTACTTGAGGACCATAAGCACATAGCCCCAGGACTCCAGGAGTGCTCAATCTCTTCAGTCGTGTCTGACCCTGCAACCTCTTGGACTGTAGCCCTCCAGGTGCCACTGTCCATAGAATTTTCCAGAAAAGAACACTGGAGTGGGTTGCATTTTCTGTTCCAGGGGATCTTCCCTACTCCCAGGGATCAAACCCACTTTTCTTGCATCTCCTGAATTGGCAGGCAGATTCTTCACCACTGAGCCACCTGGTGGGACCTAGTTCCCCGACCAGGGATTGAACCAGGGCCCCTACTCCTTTCAACCATACCTCAGTTTATGCTAATAAGGTGACTTTTGGAAAAAGCCCTCAGGTGGGCTGGTTGCCAGGGGAACCAGTCACTGATTAGAGGGTTGAAACTTTCAGCCCAAATCAGAGCTCAGTTCTGTACAAGTGAAATGTGAGATGCAGAAAAGACACTGAAAAGGACTGTGGACAATTGAATTAGAAGACAGGTACTGCCAAAGATATGACTATATAAATGTAGGAATCATAAGCATTGGAGGAAACAGCCGAATAAAACATTCTTAAGAGCACACATCTACAAGAGTAAATAGATCTCAACGTTACATGCAGAATGCTTGTTCTGTCTCTCATTTAGGACAAAGTGCATGTACAGACAGATTGTCTATCATGTCTGCTATCCGGCAGAGGCTTTTGCTCTGGACTTGAGTGATACTCCTCACCAGGCATGCAAGTTTTTCCTAGCAGTAGTTGTTTTGTCTGATAGGTTGCCTGCAAGGGTCTTTTGTTTTGTGAAATACAATGGAAGTTTTGCTACTTGGCAAGCAAAGCTGAAACATCACACCCACACAAATGTGTCAATTCTACTCTATGTAAATTTAAATAAAAAATAAGTATTTTTAATGCTTCCGCCTCACAGATTCTGCCTTTGAAGTTTTCCAAAGGAATTCATCAGCCTAAAGAGAAGAAATGACCTCCTCAGGCAAGATGGTGGTTGTTGTTCAGTCGCTAAGTTGTGTCATGTCCGTCTCTTTGCAACCCCATGGACTGCAACACACCAGGGTCCTCTGTCCTTCGCTATCTCCCAGAGCTTGCTCAAACTCATGTCCATTGAGTCAAAGATGCCATTCATCTGCCTCATCTTCTGTCATCCCCTTCTCCCCTACCCTCAATCTTTCCCAGCAACAGGGTCTTTTCCAATGAATTGGATCTTTATGTCAGGTGGTCAAAGTATTGGAGCTTCAGCTTCAGCATGAGTCCTTCCAATGAAATTCAGGGTTGACTTCCTTTAGGATTGACTGGTTTGATCTCCTTTCAGTCCAAAGGACTTAAGTAAGATGGAAGTGCAGGTATTTATAAAGTGGGGTGCCTGTGACAGGGAGGCTTCTTATTATTTGGGGTCTAACTGAACCAAAGTCCCTTGTTGTATAGGTTCATGGATCTAATTTTACAACATTCAAACTGGAGGCTGAGGGCAGCCTTCGGAGATGGCACAGTCACCTAGTCATCCATCATTGTGCTGCCTCTAAGTAACACTAAGATCATGGCATCCGGTCCCATCACTTCATGGGAAATAGATGGGGAAACAGGGGAAACAGTGACAGACTTTATTTTGGGGGGCTCCAAAAATCACTGCAGATGGTGATTGCAGCCATAAAATTAAAAGACATTTACTCCTTGGAAGGAAAGCTGTGACCAACCTAGACAGCATATTAAAAAGCAGAGACATTACTCTGTCAACAAAGGTCTGTCTCATCAAGGCTATTGTTTTTCCAGTGGTCATGTATGGATGTGAGAGTTGGACTATAAAGAAAGCTGAGTGCCGAAGAATTGATGCTTTTGAACTATGGTGTTGGAGAAGACACTTGAGAGTCCCTTAGACTGTAAGGAGATCCAACCAGTTCATCCTAAAGGAGATCAGTCCTGGGTGTTCATTGGTAGGACTGATGTTGAAGCTGAAACTCCAATCCTTTGGCCATCTGATGTGAAAAGCTGACTCATTTGAAAAGAACCTGATGCTGGTAAAGATTGAGGGCAGGAGGAGAAGGGGATGACAGAGGATGAGATGGTTGGATGGCATCACCAACTCAATGGACATGGGTTTGGGTGAACTCCGGGAGTTGGTGATGAACAGGGAGGCCTAGCGTGCTGCAGTTCATGGGATTGCAAAGAGTCGGACACAACTGAGCGACTGAACTGAACTAAATAACACACAAAGCCACCCTAGACTGAAATGCCTTAATTGTCTCATAGAATTATAACAAGAATTGCATTAGAGTGTCAATGGCTAAGGATAGAGTTAAGAGATTTACAAGTGGAAATTTTCCCCTTTCTTCCCTTTCCCTGTGAATCCAAGCTTACCAATCATTTCTATCAAAGTCATAAAGTTATCAAGAATTAACGTACCTCTCTAACATTTAGCATCAGGATTTCTTTACTGTATTTACCATCGCCCAGAAGTGTTGGCTTCAGCATCACTTCGTTTCCTTTCCAAAACTTGGCAAATTTATTGAACTCTTGTTGGGATTACTCTCTGACTCCCACATCCTCCTTCTGTTCATCCTATCCCTGACTAATGTGTGACCTTTTTGTTGGAATTATTGAAATTCATTAATGGTCTTATTGTCTCTGATTGGCGGCATTTGTCAATGTGCTGTGGCATTCATCAAGCTCTCATTAGCCCCAACAAGGATCACTTCCGGCACTGACCGAACTTCAGAAACTAATTTTCCTTAACCGCATCAGCTCAGCTTCAACAGCCCTGGCTAATAAGCTACTAATGAGTTTGCTGTTGAGTTTGTAACAAAAAGAAATAGAATTAGTGAGTATTCAGCAAAGTTAAAAGATACTGAACTTTCAGAAAAGGATGTCATTTCTCTAGAGCACTGTTCTATAGAATGCCTTCCTGTGGAAGGGTATTGGGATGGCAGGAAATGGCTTTACCCCTGGGGGTGGGGGTGACAGTCCACATCCCCCTGCCTTTAGCCCTAACAATGTGATGTGTCTACGTCTAAGATGATTTCTGATCATCCCAGAGCCCAGAAAAGAAAGGCATTTACGTCAGTGTGAAACAGTGGAGACGCTGACTCACTCCTTGAAGGAACCTCAAGTGATCTCTTTATTGCTCAAGTAGCTTCTGAGAGTTTGAGAAAATGAATCTTGCCTTCAAAGTCATAAGGTTTGGGTTCTTACTAGCCATTGGGCAAATGATTTAACCTCTTAACCTTGGGCCCAGGTACATCTTCAGCAAAATAAGGATAACAAAACCTCACCTGTTCCCAAGAACAAAATTTGATCAGATGAATTCTGCGCAATGTCTCCTCAAAGATGGAACGGTGGGTCCCCCACAGATTTTGCTTTTTGCTGTCCTCACTCCCAACAATCACCTCCTTCCTCATTTTCACACCAAGAAGGTCGAAAGTTTCCTTCCACTATGGCTGGAGGAGTTTGGCTGCATTGTGGTGAAAAGCATAGTTTTCATGGACAATCTGCCAAGCTCCTCTAGTTTTGAAAGGGAATAACCTCTGTGGTAATTACCAAGCTGAAAACCCTCCAAGGTTTACTTGCTGTATGTCTCAGGGAACTCAAACAGGGACTCTGTATCAACCTAGAGGAGTGGGATGGGGAGGGAGATGGGAGAGAGTTTCAAAAGGGAGGGGACATATGCACACTCCCTGGTGGCTCAGATGGTAAAGCATCTGTCTACAATGCAGGAGACCCAGGTTCAATCCCTGGGTTGGGAAGATCTCCTGGAGAAGGAAATGGCAACCCACTCCAGTATTCTTGCCTGGAAAATCCCATGGACGGAGGAGCCTGGTGGGCTACAGCCCATGGAGTCACAAAGAGTCAGACATGACCGAGCAACTTCACATACATATATGGCTGATTCATGTTGAGGTTTAATAGAAAACAACAAAATTCTGTAAAGCAATTATCCTTCAATTAAAAAACAAATTAATAAAAGTTTAAAAGAAAACAAAAAACCCTCCAAGGTTTGAACAAAAAAAGTGATGGATAGGAGAAGCTCTAGGATGGGAAGGAGAAGGCGCACTCAACATGCAGGGAATCTTGACATTTCCCACCACGGTCTGCCCTCCTCCACAAGGCTTATGTCACTCTGATCCTGGTCCCTGTTGGTCAAAGTTGGTCCCCCAAAATGGTGTGCTCCTTCTAACAGCTCATCCTCCTTCAGTCAGCTTCATCTCCTTAGTTCTAGTCTTTGGGATAAAAGTCCTCGATTAAACAGGGCACAGTCCTTGACCTTGGGAAACTCACAAGATAATAGAGGCAGAAGCTGGGGAAAGAGATAGTTATAGTGACATGAGATAAGTGGTCTCATGAGAGGACATACAAGGTGATACAGCAGCATCAAGAAGGAAAAGACCAGCCTGCAGAAAACTTTCATAGAGGAAGTTAGTTTTACACCACATACAGTTGACATCGCAGAGTCAGACATGACTGAGTGACTGAATTGAACTAAATAGTTAACACCTGAGAAGGACCCCTGTATGACCTGGCTCAGGCTCCTGAGATTAATCCCTTAGTGATGTGGGCACCAGGAGGTACAGCATCCACCCCAGTCTGCCCACTGCAGCCTGTGAGTGAGGGGTTGAGCTGCTGGCCTCGCCAAGGTGACTGCAGGCTGGGGGCTGATGCTACCACCTGTGCTTGCCTTTAGCATCAGCAGATAGCTCCTGGAGCTACTTGGAAACAACATTGCTTGGAAAGTATTGACATATATTAGTATAATTTCTAGAAGAATTAGTAGAACCATATTATACATCAGAGTATTTATAGTCAGGGTTCACCTGGTAGAAACCGGCACAATTTCTTCCTTAAGAATCCTAAAACCAAATAACCCACAGGATGCTCATCTTAAAAATCATAATGCCATCCACTCCCAAAGCCACTGCCCTAGTTAAGACTCTCATTACCTTTAATGAAATTCTTAGGGCACACTCCTAACTGTTTCCCTCACTCCTGGATTCCAATATTAATCCTGACAGTCCTCCTCAGAGTACAGCTAAGACCACAGTCGTTAATGTCCCCTACATTGCAGCTGTCATCCCCAAAATGTTCTATCTCTCCAGTCTTGTCTCTCACCGCACCCCACCACAGCCCAGTCCATCAGTCTCGCTGTTCCATGAACACCCTCAGCTTTTGCTCAAATATTCCCTCCACCAAGAATACATCCCACACACCACAACCAGTCTTTGCCTTTCAAAGTTTTTCCCTAATATCCAAGCCTTGCAAAGACATCCTCCCTGATGAAGCCTTGACATTTTATTATTCAAATGTGATGATTTCCTCCTCTGAGCCCCCATCTCACTTAGCTAGGAATTCTCTTGTGACCCTTCACTTATTAGCACATGACCCTGGGAAAATGGTAAGGGGTTTGATTTAGGTCATACCTGAATGTTCTAGTGGTTTTCCCTACTTTCTTCAATTTAAGTCTGAATTTGGCAATAAGGAGTTCATGATCTGAGCCACAGTCATCTCCCGGTCTAGTTTTTGTTGATGGTATACAGCTTTTCCATCTTTGGCTGCAAAGAATACAATCAATCTGATTTTGGTATTCACCATCTGGTGATGTTCATGTGTAGAGTGTTCTCTTGTGCTGCTGGAAAAGAGTGTTTGCTATGACCAGTGCATTCTCTTGGCAAAACTCTATTAGCCTTTACCTTGCTTCATTCTATACTCCAAGGCCAAATTTATCTGTTACTCCAGATATTTCTTGAGTTCCTACTTTTGCATTCCAGTCCCCTATAATGAAAAGGACATCTTTTTTGGGTGTTAGTTCTAGAAGATCTTGTAGGTCTTCATGGAACCATTCAATTTCAGCTTCTTCAGCATTACTGGTTGAGGCATAGACTTGGATTACTGTCATAATAAATGGTTTCCCTTGGAAATAAACAGAGATCATTCTGTCATTTTTGAGACTGCATCCAAGTACTGCATTTCAGACTCTTTTGTTGACTGTGATGGCTACTCCATTTCTTCTAAGGGATTCTTGGCCACAGTAGTAGATATAATGGTCATCTAAGTTAAATTCAACCATTCCTATTCATTTTAGTTCATTGATTCCTAAAATGTCGATGTTCACTCTTGCCATCTCCTCTTTGACCACTTCCCATTTGCCTTGATTCATGGACCTAACATTCCAGGTTCCTATGCAATATTGCTCTTTACAGCATCAGACTTTACTTCCATCACTAGTCACATCCACAACTGGGTGTTGTTTTTGCTTTGGCTCCATCTCTTCATTCTTTCTGGAGTAATTTTCCACTGATCTCCAGTAGCATATTGGACACCTACTGACCTGGGGAGTTTATCTTACAGTGTCCTATCTTTTTGCCTTTTCATATTGTTCATGGGGTTCTCAAGGCAAGAATACTGAAGTGGTTTGCCATTCCGTTCTCCAGTGGACCATGTTTTGTCATATTAGATTTGATAAACAGAGTGCCTGAAGAACTATGGATGGAGGTTCATGATATTGAACAGGGGGCATTGATCAAGACCATCCCCAAGAAAAAGAAATGCAAAAAGGCAAAATGGTTGTCTGATGAGGTCTTACAAATAGCTGAGAAAAGAAGAGACGCAAAAGGCAAAGGAGAAAAGGAAAGACATACCCATTTGAATTCAGAGCTCCAAAGAATAGCAAGGAGAGATAAGAAAGCCTTCCTCAGTAATTAGTGCAAAGGAATAGAGGAAAACAATAGAATGAGAAAGACTAGAGATCTCTTCAAGAAAATTAGAGATACCAAGGGAACATTACATGCAAAGATGGGCTCGATAAAGGACAGAAATGGTATGGACCTA
This sequence comes from Bos indicus, assembly GCF_029378745.1. Taxonomy (NCBI): domain Eukaryota; kingdom Metazoa; phylum Chordata; class Mammalia; order Artiodactyla; family Bovidae; genus Bos; species Bos indicus. Next base: position 43,278,230 of record NC_091772.1, on the reverse strand, counting down.
ACAGAAGCAGAATATATCAAGAATACATAGAATAACTTTACAAGAAAGATCTTCATGACCCAGATAATCACAATGGTGTGATCACTGACCTAGAGCCAGACATCCTGGAATGTGAAGTCAAGTGGGCCTTAGGAAGCATCACTATGAACAAAGCTAGTGGAGGTGATGAAATTCCAGTTGAGCTATTTCAAATCCTAAACGATGATGCTGTGAAAGTGCTGCACTCAATATGCCAGCAAACTGAGAAAACTCAGCAGTGGCCACAGGACTGGAAAAGGTCAGTTTTCATTCCAATCCCAAAGAAAGGCAATGCCAAAGAATGCTCAAACTACTGCACAATCGCACTCATCTCACAAGCTAGCAAAGTAATGCTCAAAATTCTCCAAGCCAGGTTTCAATAGTACATGAACTGTGAACTTCCAGATGTTCAAGCTGGTTTTAGAAAAGGCAGAGGAACCAGAGATCAAATTGCCAACTCGATTGGATCATCAAAAAAGCAAGAGAGTTCCAGAAAAACATCTACTTCTGCTTTATTGACTATGCCAGAAACTGTGGAAAATTCGTAAAGAGATGGGAATACCAGACCACCTGACCTATCTCCTGAGAAATCTGTATGCAGATCAAGAAGCAATAGTTAGAACTGGACATGGAACAACAGACTGGTTCCAAACAGGAAAAGGACTACGTCAAGGCTGTATATTGTCACCCTGTTTATTTAACTTATATGCAGAGTACACCATGATAAATGCTGGACAGGATGAAGCACAAGCTGGAATCAAGATTACCAGGAGAAATATCAATAACCTCAGATATGCAGATGACACCACCTTTACGGCAGAAAGTGAAGAAGAACTAAAGAGCCTCTTGATGAAAGTGAAAAAGGAAAGTGAAAAAATTGGCTTAAAACTCAACATTCAGAAAACTAAGATCATGGCATCTGGTCCCATCACTTCATGGCAAATATATGGGGAAACCATGGAAACTGTGACAGACCTTATTTTGGGGGGCTCCAAAATCACTACAGATGGTGACTGCAGTCATGAAATTAAAAGATGTTTGCTCTTTGGAAGGAAAGTTATGACCAAACTAGATAGCATATTAAAAAGCAGAGACATTACTTTGCCAACAAAGTCTAGTCAAAGCTATGGTTTTTTCAGTAGTCATGTATAGTTGTGAGAGTTGGACTATAAAGAAAGCTGAGCACTGAAGAATTGATGCTTTTTAACTGTGGTGTTGAAGAAGACTCTTGACAGTCCCTTGGTCAGCAAGGAGATCCAACCAGTCCATCCTAAAGGAAATCAGTCCTGAATATTCATTAAAAGGACTGATGCTGAAGCTGAAACTCCAATACTTTGGCCACCTGACGTGAAGAATTGACTCATTGGAAAAGACCCTGATGCTGGGAAAGATTAAAGGTGGGAGGAGAAGGGGACAACAGAAGATGAGATAGTTGGATGGCATCACCAACTCAAAGGACATGTGTTTGAGTAAACTCTGGGAGTTGATGATGGACTGGGAGGCCTAGTATGCTGCAGTCCATGGGGTCGCAAAGAGTTGGACACGACTGAGCAACTGAACTGAACTGGGAAAATCACTTAAGCATAGAGAATCATACCTACCTTACATGGTTGTTGAAAGGATTAAATGAGATTAAAAATAACTTGGAGGGACTTACCTGGTGATTCAGTAGTTAAGACTCTGAGCTCCCAATGCAGAGGGCATGGATTCAGTGTCTGGTCTGGGAACTAAGATTCCACATGCCATACAACCAGCCTAAAAATAAAATAAATAGAAAATATAAATAAATAAAAATAACTGTGAGTAGTGCCGGGCATATGAAGTACTCAATCTATGGTAGCTTTTCTGGTAGCTATTTTTTTTTTGTCTCTAATCACACACATACACACACACACACACACTGTGAGCCCTGAGGACAAGTGCCAGTGCTGTTCATCTTTGTGTCCCTTGCAGGACCTCTCATGTGGTTTCTCCTCAAAAAGCGTTGATCGAATTGGAAATGCCAGCCTCCCAACTAAAACAGTAATTCTTAACATCCAGAGAAAAAGCTCTAAGAAGAGGAATAACTCACACCCTTTGTCACTACATGCAGGCTTCATCAATATATCTCTTTTACCTCCTTGAGTCATTTGTTCTCGACAGACTAGGTATTGTCTTACCTAATAAGGACACCGACATATATCCAACTCATATCGTAACTACTTGATTTCTATAGCATCTCAAAAATGTAAGGGCTTGTCTCCCAGACTGAATTGTGTGATTTCTATTTCCTCGATTTGTGTAGGGGTCACAGAGGAGGGTGGAGTGACTCTCTCCCCTCTGTTTTAGTAGTGAGGACCCAAAAACAGAACTCAGTACAGAACTGTGTTCCAGAAAATGTTCCCTAGATATTGTTGAGCCAGACTCTCACTCATATTTCTTCAAGTTGAACAAGCTGATGGATATTCATGCACATTTCTTAGTGAAGTTGCTAAGGAAGCCAAAGATCAGTCTGGGGAAGCGGGGGCCCAGCCGAGCCTGGCAGGTCTCTCTCCCCTCAGCTTTGTCCATACTTCATTGTCCTTGGGACAGCTCGCTCATGTTTCCTCCTGCACAGGCCAGACAAGGCCAAAGGTTCTCAGATGTGCTAAGGCTATCAGGGCTGCGATACCATTTGGAGTTAAGTCTTGATGGAGTGTACTAAGAAATCATCTTGTTATGTTGGTGTTCTCAAAGCTTTTCTGCCCTCCTGTTCATTCTATCAGAAGCTGATCAGAGGGAAGGATATTAAACCATCCATCAAAGGTCTTTGCTTGAGGGAAACAATCATAAAGAATGTATTTGTTAAAAGTGTTTTGTTGTTTAATTGGAAGAAGAATAGGTACATATGTTGGGGCTTCCCAGGTGATAAAGTATCCGCCTGCCAATGTAGGAGACACAAGAGATGCAGGTGCTATCCCTGGGTCAGGAAGATCCCCTGGAAGACCCCCTGAAGGAGGGCATGGCAACCCACTCCAGTGTTCTTGCCTGGAGAATCCCATGGACAGAGGAGCCTGGCAGGCTACAGTCCATGGGGTTGCAGAGTCAGACACAATTGAGCACCTGAGCACAGAGCACACAGAGGCACATGTGTATGTATAATGAATAAATGAATGCATAAATATATAAATGAATCACTTTGCTCTACACCTGAAACTATCACAACATGGTTAATCAATTATACTCCAGTATGAAATGAAATGGCACCCCACTCCAGTACTCTTGCCTGGAAAATCCCACGGAAAGAGGAGCCTAATAGGCTGCAGTCCATGGAGTCGCTAAGAGTCCAACACGACTGAGCGACTTCACTTTCACTTCTCACTTTCATGCATTGGAGAAGGAAATGGCAACCCACTCCAGTGTTCTTGCCTGGAGAATCCCAGGGACAGGGGAGCCTGGTGGGCTGCCGTCTATGAGGTCGCACAGAGTCAGACACGACTGAAGTGACTTAGCAGCAGCAGCAGCATGAAATGAAAAGTCTTTATAAACATACTTTCTTTTTAAGTGCATGATCAAGAAAAGGGAAGAAAAACAACCATCCCTTCATGTATGCAGAGAGACAGGAAATCTTATCTTCATCTGAGATTTAGAGAGAGAAACGTTAGAGACTGAACAAGCCAGCAACATTCCCCAGAGAAATGGTGAACTTATTTCCCAGTGGAGATAGATGCGTCCTGTTCATCCTCACCTCTTATACTAAGTGTAAATTTTGATGTCTGAGTCTTTTGGTGGCCCCCAAGATTGGACTTGGATGTCCTTAATGTACCCTGGTCTTTCCCTCTTATAGTAATGGGTCATCCCACTGTCCAGCCACTTCCCTCTTTATCCATCTTCAGCTTACTCCAGCCCACCTGGCAGGTGCTTCAGATTCAAGAGACCTTAATTTGCATTCTGATATATTGCTATTAAGACTGAAAACTGCTACTTATTGTTATAGAGGACAATTGGCAATATTTGTCTAATCTTATCATATCTTTTGGGCTTCCCTGGTGGCTTTAAAAATTATAAAAGAACAGTCTTTGATCTGGCAGTTCTTACACATTTAACCGAACACTTAATCTTCCAAGTGAAGGATGAACAGGAATGATCCTCTCTCAACAGGAAATGAGTTCATCATTTGTTCTGAAAGATGCTGCTTTGAAGGCAAGAATCGTGACTATCCTGCTCCATCTTCAATTTTCAGGAGTCAAGACTGTCCCTAACACCCATAGGCATTCAATAAATATTTAAGTGAACAATTGACCTTACCAAAAATTCAAATTGCCTTCATCATGTAAAACCTATTTTTATAAACTCAGTGTGCTCCTCTTCCAAACGGGACAGTTAACTAGTCCTATTGTTTTGAAAGGGCAAAACAGGGCGTCTCTGAAGCTCTTCCTGAGTTGAAAACTGAAACATTTATTACTGACATTTAAGTGTTGCTCCCACCTACTCCCCCTTTGCAAATATTTCTGAAGAAAATTCATTTCCAGATAGATATATCCTCATTTACATCTAATTCTCTGCATATTACACTCAGTGGAGGAGGGCCAGCAAAGGTTAGGGCATCGGAGAAAGGTGACAACCAGAGACTCGAGTGAATGCAGAGCTTTAATTGGCAATTAGTCAGAATGAAGTAAGAGATGGTGGAACTGGGTGCCTGTTCTAGTACGCAGCAAAGAACTCTGCATTGTGACTGCATTACAAAGAACACGGAAGATATCTTTCCATTTTATCTAAGTCAATGTACTTAAGGGCAGAGAGGTGTTTGTCACAGTCATTACTGTCCTGAAGGGTCAGTAATGAAGTCCCTCTTGGATTCCTGATATCAGTAATTTGGGTCTTCTCTCTTTTATTCATGGTCTAGCTAGAGGTTTATATATTCTGTTGCTCTTCAAAAAATACCAGCTTTTGTTTTCATTGTTCCTCTCATTTTCTAGTCTCTATTTCATATATATATGTATATATACACAATGATGTATATCACACTGCATGTGTATATATATATATATATATATATATATATATCTACTCTAAGATATATATATATACTCTGAAGCTGAAACTCCAATACTTTGGCCACCTGATGCGAAGAACTGACTCATTGGAAAAGACCCTGATGTTGGAAAAGATTGAAGGCAGGAGAAGGGGGTGACAGAGAATGAGAGGGTTGGATGGCATCACCAACTTGATGAACATGAGTTTGAGCAAGGTCCGGGAGTTGGTGATGGACAGGGAAGCCTGGCATGCTGCAGTCCCTGGGGTCACAGAGAGTTGGACATGATGGAGTGACTGAACGGAACTGACTCTTATCTTTACTACTTAAATTCCTTGCTTTGGACTTAACTCGTTTTTCTTTTTCTATGTGAAAGCTTAGATCACTGGTTTGAGACCTCTCTTCTCTTCCCATATAAGCATTTAAAACTATAAATTTCCTCTGTACGCTGCTTTGAATACATGCCACAATTCTTAATATATTGAAGGAGCAATTCAAATTTCAAGGGGTATGCAAGTCAAGCTGTGTTCCTCGAAGGTTTAAAAAGCTGATCATTTCCTCATACAACACCCCCCCCACACACACACACACATACACAATCACAATGTTGATATTTGGTTAATTTAGATAAGGAGTATACCTTTGTTCATCACACTCATTTCTACTTTCCTGGAAACTTTCTGAAAAACAATTGGAGTTTTAAAAGAGTGCACAGAAAGTTATTGGGGCAACTGCCTTGTTTTACAGGGCTTCCCAGGCTAATGCAGGAGACATAGGTTCATCCCTGGGTCCAGAAGATCTTATGGAGGAGGAAATGGCAACCCACTCTGGTATTCTTGCCTACAAAATTTCAAGAACAGAGAAGACTGGCAGGCTACAGTCCATAGTATCGCAAAGAGTCAGATACGACTGAGCACAAATGCTTGTTTTACAAGAGAGACAGTGAGCTTGCAATCATGGTAAGGCACTAAGAAGCCACCATCTTCAATAACAAGGTTTGGATTGTTGAAAACAAGCCTAGGAGAGAAGGACCAGCTGGTGGGAATGAACAATGGACTGTCATGAGGGAGGATCTCATTTTCACCTCTGAGCTGCTGCAGGGAGACTCCAGGGTGTGGTGATGTTCTCATTAGCAGCTCAGGTTCAGCCCAGGCTTCTCTACCTTCTACACCGCGTAACATCAGTGCTATTTCCTGCAGACCCCAGGACCTCAGCAGGCACCCGCTGCTCACCAAGATGACTGTGGAGACATCCCTTCCCACATGGGAACATGAGCAATCCTGAGAGCTGTCCACCGTCCAGAGTGTGACATGAAGGAACAGATGTCATCAGCCCCAGGACAGAGGGTAGGTGGAAAGCAAGTCTGGGATGAACAGAGAGAAATGCAGATTTTTAAATGTTCACAAAGGCAGGGAGAGAGGAAGAAAGGGTAGAATATAAAATAACACCTACGCTATGGCTACAAATTCATGCACCCATGTTTTCTCAGATTACCAGTTCAGTTTCTCATGCCTTGGTCTGATGACGTGGGACCTGCAGTCCACACCGCCTCCAAGGCCCAACAAGCAATTTCTGGGCCTGTCTTACTGAACAATACTTTTAATTTCATCCACTTTTGGCCCCTCACCATGGTAAAAAGATGTCCTTCCCAAAGTTACAGGCCCTGGGACCTGTAACTTTCCAAAGTTATAAGCCCTGGGACCTGTAACTTCCCAAAGTTACAGGCCATGGGACCAAAGTGACACTGGGCTTTCACTGGGGAGTAAAGTCAAGCTGGGAGAAGGCAATGGCACCCCACTCCAGTATTCTTGCCTGGAGAATCCCAGGGATGGGGAAGCCTGGTGGGGTGCCGTCTATGGGGTCGCACAGAGTCGGACACGACTGAAGCGACTTAGCAGCAACAGCAGCAAAGTCAAGCTGTGTTCCACAGAGGATTAAAAAGCTGATCATGTCTGGGCTTCCCCAGTGGCTCAGTGGTAAAGAATCTGCCTGCCAGTGCAGGAAACCCAGGTTTGATTTCTGGTCCAGGAAGATCCCACATAGCCCCCTAGGAGCCGCTATGCCCATGCACCACAACTGCTGTGTGCCCTAGAGCCCAGGAGGTGCAACTACTGACCCCACAACCACAACAGCTGAGCTCCTGCCCCTGGAGCTCGTGCCCTGAGATGCACCGCAACGCGAAGCCCACACCCCACAACTACAGAGGAGCCCCCACTCGCCGCAACTAGAGGAAGAGCCTAAGCGGCAACAAAGTCCCAACACAGCCAAAAATAAATAGAATTATTTTAAAAACAAATTAAAAGCTTATCATTTCCAATCTTCTTGTGAGGCTCTCTTCCCATTTAACTACCTGATTCTTCAAACTTGTCTACAAAAATACTCCTGTGATACAGCCTTTGGTTAGCGCTTCCAAAGGCTGTTCTTCTCACCTGAGGCTCTTATTAAAAGGAAGTTTGATTCATTATGGCTGAGGTGAGAACTGAGATTCTGCATCTCTAAAAGCTCCCAGGGATGCTGAGGTTGAAGGTCCATGGACCACAGTTTAAGCAGCTGGCTTCTATAGTTCTTAGTACTTACTATAGTCCTTAGTATTAAATATTAACCACTTGTGTTTCTTGTCCTTAGTAGGTCTACAATAAACCTGACTTGGAGGGATGGCTTTTTGATTGAAGTATAGTTGATTTACAATGCTGTCTTAGATTCTGATGCTGCTGTTGTTGTTGTTCAGTCACTAAGTCGTGTTCAACTCTTGGTGACCTATGGACTGCTGCTCACCAGGCTCCTCTGTCCTCCACTACCTCCCGGAGTTTGCTCAAATTCATGTCGATGATGCTATCCCAACCATCTCATCCTCTTCCACCCCCTACTCCTTTTGCCTTCAATCTTTCCCAGAATCAAGATCTTTTCCAATGAGTTGACTCTTCACACCAGGGGGCCAAAGTATTAGAGCTTTTAGTTTCTGCTGTACAGCAAAGTGAATCAGCTATATGTATACATATACCCCTCTTTTTTGGATTTCCTTCCCATTTAGGTCACCACAGGGCATTGAGGAAAGTTCCCTGTGCTATACAGCAGGTTCTCATTGGTTATCTGTTTTATACACAGTATCAATAGTGAATATATGTCAATCCCAATCTCCTAATTCATCCCATGGAGCTATGATTGAATTTATTAAATGTTTCTACAGTAGTAGAATAAAGAGGGAAAGCTTTACCAACACATCAGTCTTTCATCCTACTCATGTTCCCTCTCTTTTCTTGGAGTTAAGGAAGCCAGGGCATAATTGGGTGGAGGCAGACTTGGCAAAGTGGTGTTTCTTTTCTGGCTTATAGAGCAAAACAAGAAAGGCTGGAGGTGGAGTCAGTGGTGGAGGTCTCTGCCCATGTGGCCAGTGATCCAGCACCATGGGATGAACCTGCTTTTCCTGTTTGTAGCAGCTCTCCTCCCTAACCTCATGACAATTACTGGCCAAAATTCAGAACTGTCTGTTTTTTACTCTCCCCCTACTATTTCTGTCTTGTACACCTGTATACAAACAAGTGTACTCCCTGAAATTTGAATTGTTCCTTCTGCCTCTACAATGGAAACTGTAGGATTTTATACTCTCAAAAGCCAACTATAGTGATGACATCACTGTCTTCTAACCCAGCCTCATTCTGTGGAGACCTGCACACATATCCTTCACCCTCCCTTGATTATTAGAGATGAAATGGAATCTCAATGCAATTTGAGTCCCCGTAACTTGTCTTTTTGAATAAACCTCTAATAATCTCTTTTTAATTTCATTTCAATACTATTATCTTCAATTATGGGCTCCGTGTCTACAACAATCCCTCACTCTCAAGGCCAAGTTCTGTTCTCTCCTTGTAGTTGGAAATGCAGGCTTATCCAGCTTTGCAAAAGAGATCATCCTTGAGAATGTTCATGTCGGGGGCCTGAGTTCTGAGGTTCACCTGTGTGTGACCCCAGCTAAGAGACTGAACTAGAGCATGAACTCTCTTTTAGGCCAAACATTCTGTGATTCTGGAAGAGTTCATGCAAACAAAAGCATTTAAAATACTAAAGAATGTCTGTTGGGACTTCCCTGCTGGTCCAGTGGCTAAGACTCCACGCTCCCAATGCAGGGGGCCCAGGTTCTATCCCTGGTCAGGGAACTAGATCCCACATGCCACAGCTAAGACTCAATGCAGCTAAATAAATTTTTTTTAATATATATTATCTGTTTGGATATATGTGATGGGTTGCAATTGTATATGCACATACACGGAGCTACTGAATAAGGAGAATCAACCTCACTTGTTGAGTCTCTGCTAAACAGCAGATGCTGTGTTCATGGTGCTTTTCCTGGCATAGACTTCAGTCTCAAGCTGCTTACAGACAAACGGACACAGTCAGGAGAAGACCACAGCCAGTCTCAAAGCCTAGACTTGCCAAGGGAAACAGATTAAAATTCACAGTAGATAGGAACATGGTGGTTTATTTCTGATTGATTGATTGATTGGTGAACTGATTAAGCATAGTCCCTGATTAGCTGGCAGGCATACTTTGGCCACATGATGCGAAGAGTTGACTCATTAGAAAAGACCCCAATGCAAGAAAGATTGAAGGCAGGAGGAGAAGGGGATGACAGAGCATGACCAACTCGATGGACATGAGTTTGAGCAAGCTTCAGGAGCTGGTGATGGACAGGGAAGCCTGGTGTGCTGCAGTCCATGGGGTCGCAAAGAGTCAGACATGACTGAACTGAACTGAATAATAACATAGTGTGCTATGTGTTGGGCTTCCCCTCGATGGCTCAGCAGTAAAGTATCTGCCAGCAATGCAGGAGATGTAAGAGATGTGGGTTCAATCCCTGGGTCAGGAAAAGCTCCTGGAGGAGGCCATGGCAACTCACTCCAGTATTCCTGCCTGGAAAAGTCCATGGACAGAGAAGCCTGGTGGGCTACAGTCCACAGGGCTGCAAAGAGTGGGACATGACCGAGCAACTGAACAACATATAGATAAGAGATTCTGAAACATGTTCAGGGGTGGGGGTGGCAGAGTGCGTGTATTAGCCTTGGAAGAATGTGGGCTGCTTGGTTACCATTACTACTTACTTTTCCCATGAGCAGAACCACAAGTGAGCTCGCCATCCTGGCCCCATCTGGGAGCATGCTGCCCAGTCCACTGCTTTGTAAGATGTTTGGAAGAGTTTCCAATTCCCTTGTCAATAGAGAAAACATGTCCCCTAAGTGTATCTGTTGGTGTTGATCCCCTTGTCTACAGGTCAGGTAAACAGGGCACTGTGACTGTGTCCACATGTGGAAAAGTGGCTATGGGGCAGTTTGCAAGTTTGCCCAAGAAGCCAACGTCCTCCCCTTCCCCTGGAAGGAGACAGAAAGCTTTTTTTTTTTTTAAGGTTATTACTTTACTATTTATTTATTTGGCCATGCAACATGAGGGATCTTAGTTCACTGACCAGGGATCAAACCCACACCCCCTGCAAGGGCAGCATGGAGTCTTAACCACTGGACCATCAAGGAAGTAAGTCCCAGACAGAAAGCTCTGATGCTGTTTCACGAGGCCCCGAGGGAGGCAGCTGCCTCTAGCCTGTGGCTCCCAGGAGCTTTGCTCCAGGAATCAATCAGCCACTAAAAGTCCATCAGAGAGGGTCATAAAACGTCTGTAATTCACCATGGCACCTGGACACAGAGACAGGCTGGAACTGTCCCCACCTGTTTCCACCGCTGCTGGTTTCAAGGGGGATGCAAAGTCCAATGAGATTGATTCCTGATAGGTGGATAGGAGACAGCGCTAGAGAACCCATATCAGAAAGGACTGGATGTTAATGCAGGATCATGGGTGTGCTGTTATTATAGAAGTACAGTTACTAATAACTAAATCAGTCCTGCCTGTTGGGAAAAACAAGAGTCAAGGCAAGGGTCTCCCCTTACTTCACAGACCAGAGAAATTTCACCAGGTTACAGGGGGCTCTGTTCATGTGTGAGGTGTAGTGAATCAGTGCTCAGAGCAAGAACTGTAGTTTTTGCATGCTCATTTGCTCAGTGGTGTCCGACACTGTGTGACCCCATGGACTGTAGCCCACCAGACTCCTCTGTCCTTGGGATTCTCCAGGCAAGAATACTGGAGAGGGCTGCCATTTCCTCCTCCAGGGGATATTCCCAACCCAGGAATCAAACCAGAGTCTCTTACAGCTCCTGCATTGGCAAGATGGTTCTTTACCACTGAGCCACCAGGGAAGCCCCAATTGTAGTTTTAAATGCTTAGATACAAACTAATAGCGGGGAAAATGAAATGAAAATTTAATCAATCTAGAAGAACACAGACAAGGAAAAAGAGAAATAAACAGAAACAGAGGGGGAAAGCAGACCAAATAGGAAATGTTTTACATGTGAAACAGCAGAAAATAATCCGAAAACATCAGTAATCATTATTCATACAAATGTGTCACGTCAGTGATCACTATTAGTACAAACTAATACAAAGGCCTGTATTAAGGCCTTGTTAATACAGAGATGGTTGATTAGATTTTTTAATTTCAGTATATACCCTTCACAAAAGAACTTTGACACAAAAAAACTGGAAAAAATGCACCAAGCAAATGTCAACCAAAGGAAAACTGGAATAGCTGTTTCAGTATCAGACAAAGCAGACTGTAAGACAAAAAGTGTTATTTGATTTGAAAGGGTTTATAGTCAAATTATTAAAGGGGTTATTTGCATTGAGCTGGCCAAAAAGTTCATTTGGAATGTAGCTAGGCTGTTCAATAAAGGTCTTGGTGAAAATGCAAACTGTGCCTAAGCCCACACACTGCAGCTACCGAGCCCATGTACCGCAACTGGAGAAACCTGCACACTGCAATGAAGACCCAGAACAGCCAAAATAATAATAAATAAGTGTTTCCATTGCTCAGTAGCTAAGTCGTGTCTGACTCTTTTTTGACCCCATGGACTGCAGCACGCCAGGCTTCCCTGTCCTTCATAACCTCCAGGAGTTTGCTCAAACACTTGTCCATTGAGTTGGTAATGCCAAAGAAATTAAAAAAAAAAAAAAAAAAACTAATCACAGGACAGCAGACAAACTTTCTTCTCTACTTTCAAGCAGGTGTTGGCTCCAGGAAGAAGGGTAGAGAGACTGAAATTAGTAAGAACGAAGATGAGTAATAAAACTCTTCAAAGAAGCTGCTTCTCAGTTTAACAGAGTGTGTTTTTTCCTTTTTATCAATGAAGCCAGTTGCTAGGGCAGGAAGGGCAGTGGGGGGTGGGGGCGGTGATGGGAGGTCTGGGAGAGAAGGTGGGTAGGAGCGGTCAGAGATGCTGACAGCTTGTCATCTCCGTGACGTGCACAGCTGCTTGGGTTGTATTTTAAACGGGATCACATCCCAGGGTAGACACCGCGTCTGGATTTATGATCCACCCCGTGATCTGTCACTTTTATGTATATGCACACACACGAGGGAGTGGAGTGGTTTCCATAGAGAGGAAAGATCACGGCCCACTTACAAACAATTCAAGAAAAGGAGCCGGCGACCCCAGAGAAGACAGAAGTTCGGGGGGGATGTTCCTGGGGCAGACCTCTCGGTTCTGAAGCTGCCCGCCCGCCTCACTGAGCATTTGCACTCCAGAGTGAAGTCTGCTCACAGGTAAGGCTCTGGTTGGGGACTTCCCTATGAAGGATCACTTGATTTGCCCTTAATTATGCAGGAGGTGCTGGGGACTGGATGGGGTGAGCGATAAGAGTTGCAAGCACCCCTGGGGGCACTGTGCTGAACCGTCAATGTCTGTGTTTTAAATGGGGAGAAGGCAGCCCCAAAGGGACCAAGGGGAAGTTTCTCAGGGGGGGCAAGAGCATCCTCCCCCCATTAGTAGAGAGGCCTGCTTTGCAAAAGGTAATAGACCGGAAGCAGGATGGGTTCTCACAAACGTGTTTTTCTGAACAGAGTCCAGTTGTGAACATGAAAATCGTGTTTCCAGATGGGGTGGATGGGGAAGATGGGGGTGGAAACCGGGGTACCAGTCCCCGCTGCCTGACCGATCGGGAAAATGCTTGCATTTCCTGGTTGCTAAGGCATCTCCTTTCGTTCTCTTCATACACCTGTGAGGCAGGTAACGCCTGCTTTTTAAGATGCGGTGACTGAGAGGTTAAGTGACTGATGGAAGGCATTTGAGGGTGAGGGAGGTTCGCAGCCCAGGTCCTCTGCCCTCACAGCCTGGAGTCCTTTCCCCCTGGCCACCAGGGACACTGGAGGAAGGGAACAGATGTCTGTAACAATTAGGTGCCCCCCCTTGAAGGGGAGAGGCCATAAAGATGGATTTTGATGTCTCCATTTGATGTCCAAGTGTTCTGAGAAATCCTGTCTGCAGGGTTCTCCTGTAACACAGCAATCTAGCCAGCATTCCCACTTCTGAGGATGAATGGAGTCAGAAAAGCAACACAAAAGCTTCCAGTAACAAGTGTTATCTAGATCTTGTCAACTTTCTCCTGGCTTTTCTCCCTCTTGGGGGGAAAGGCCTTTCATGAATGAACCCCCTCTGCTCGCTCAAGTGTGAATTGCTAAGAAGTGTGTGTGTTACACATAAATGCTTCCATGAGTCTGCAGCTCATTACTATAATATCTTTCAAAATGCTTAAAGGGTCCCTGGGTTCAGCAGTGACTGTTTTATAAAGTGTTTTTTTAATTCAACTTCTTACCCGTGATTGCAGACTGCGAACTCTCTCTGCCTTCCTAGATGCTGGAAAATGGGGCTGCCTCTGGGCAAAGCCCATGGTGTCCTGCATTTGCCTCTAGCTTCACTTTTTTCCTTCAGGGAGCTGTCTCTCACAGGTGCTCTGAATTTCAGACCAGCTGAGTCCCTCGCTGCCTGTCATTCTGGGCACGACGTGACTGTCACAGCTCTTAGAAGCAAGTGTCCGTCTCCAGAGAAGCACTGCCCTAATAACCCCCAAAGAATGGCTGAGTGTCAGGTACCCAAATGAGAAAAATGAAGATGAAGAACTTTTCCCTGTAAACCTAACTAGATGGGGGCCACGTGTTTTCAGAGCAGGTAGCAGGGAAATCTTAAACCTTTGTACTCTTGCACTATGGTAAAGGCAAAGGAATCCAAAGAATGTAAGAGGAGAAACTTGCTTAGGAATCAGACCTGAGTAAGGAGGAAAGGACGTTTCTTTTCTTTGACAGTCCTCTGTTCCTGGGATTGGCTCCAGGACCGTCACAGATTCCCAGATGCTCAAGTCCCTTATATAAAATAATGTATTATTTGCACATAATCTACAAACATCCTCCCATGCAGGGGTGAGTGCTAAGTCGCTTCAGTCATGTCCAATCCTTTGCAACCCTATGGACTATAGCCCGCCAGGCTCCTCTGTCCATGGGATTCTCCAGGCATGAATACTGGAGTGGGTTGCCATGTCCTTCTCCAGGAGATCTTCCCCCTCCTAGGGATTGAACCTGTTTCTCCTGTATTGGCAGGCAGATTCTTTACCACTAGTGCCACCTGGAAAGCCCCACAATCTCCCATGGTTTTATGCAAATGCTAAACAAAGCTAAACTGGAGAGAGAGGGAGAAAAGGAGAGAGAGAGGAGAGCCTGGAGCTCAATCCCCTAATCTCACAGATGGGAACACAGGGACCAGGGGCATTTAGTCACTGAGCCAGTTAGTGGGAGGTAGGGCCGAGCCTGACCCCTGAAAAGAGCAGGGGACCAAGGGAGAGAGAGATAGCGACAGAAAGAGACAGATCCCCTCCCACCCCGACCCCCACCCCGTTATTAACCCTTTCTCTGTGTATTGGTTTTTGGTTTTTTTAATCTTTTCAGGCTTATCAGGCCCTTTGAGAGTGCTCCCAAGCTTTAAAATGCCTTCAAGGCATAAGGCAGCTAAAGCCACAATTCATGGATGTTTATGCAAAACAACTAAGGACAGCCTCAATGAATGAGGAAACCAGAAGTCTGGGTATTGAGCACAATATCAAAAGAAAGGATAAGTCCATTCTTCCACAGTCTAAAGAGCCCTGTAAAATGTTCTCCGGGAATCGGGCACACAGTTCTAAGGACCTCGGAGATGGATAGGAACGCTGAGAAAGTGGTTCACAAAGCGTGGTCCATGAACCCACAGCATCAGCATCCTCTAGGGATGTGTTAGGGATGCAGATTCTCAGGCCTTGCCCCAAATCTACTGATTCAGAAATGCTGGAGATGGGGCCCAGCAGCTGGTGTTTGAACAGTTCATTCACGTGATTCTGAACACTCTGAAGCGTGAGAACTGCTGACTTAGAGTTCAAGGCACGATGAGCCTACCTGGGTAAGAGTGGAGCAAACAGACGAAAAAAGAAAAGCCAGAAAAGCAACACAACAAAGATAATGGTCTGCAGGATGAAGTTCCCTGGCATACTATACATCTATATTTATATTCGTATGAATTATATTCATTAGTTATATAATGTATAGTACATTTACAGATACACAGATACAGATAGATCACTTCTGAGATGGTTGCCTGTGTACTGAATCTTATCCTAATAGCACATGGGGATTATTACATGTAAACAGTCAGTAACCAACACGCTTCGTTAAGTATTTGGTTAGACAGGGAGCTTTTCCACTTTAATTTAACCTTTATGAGTTAGTACCTATTATCCCCCATTATTATTATTATCATTATTATTATCAGATGAGGAAATTGACGTTCTCAGAGGTTAAGTAATCTGCCTGCCACCCTCAAGCAAACAAGGACCCAGTTGGAATTTGAACCTACCTCTGTCTAACTCCAGAGCCTGTGCTTCTTTCCACATGCTAGGTAGCTAGTTCCTACATCTGGACCATTCCTACATCTGGCAACAGTCTGTCATCATCAGGCTTGTTAACACGCAGATTGCTGGCCCCAGAGCTCTTGACTGACTAGCTCTGGAGCAAGACCCGAGAATCTCTGCATTGCTAACAAATGTCCATGATACACGGCCTGCAAGTCCAGAGAACACGCTTTCAAAACCCGGCAAAGCTGAACTTGCACAAAGCCTGGTAGATCTGCCCCTTCTCCCCCTGAACCCTAAGACCCTCTCACACATATCGGTCTTTTCCGCTGCAGGGAGAGATGCTCGTGCCGGCCCCCTTCCTGCTGGTCTTGCTACTGCTCCTCGGGGCCCCCCAGGTGGGCCTCTCCCAGAGGTCCCCCAAAGCCGGGTCCAGCCCCAGCTGCCTCCACACAGCTCTACGTGAGGCCGAGAAGAGCCAGCGGAAGGACACGTCGCTGCTGATCAAGCGGACCGTACCTGCCCTGCCCCGCGGAGACCCGGAGGACCAGGAGGGGCAGGAGGAGGAGGACACAGAGAAAAGGACCTTCCCTGGCTCTGTGGGCAGCGGCGGTGGCGGCGGGGCCGGCAGCACCCGGTACAAGTACCCATCCCAGGCACAGTTCCAGGGGCGGCCGTCCCAGGACAAGGCCAAGAGTGACCGGCGCACCAAGGTCACTCTGTCCCTGGACGTCCCCACTAACATTATGAACATCCTCTTCAACATCGCCAAGGCCAAGAACCTGCGAGCCAAGGCCGCCGCCAACGCCCACCTCATGGCCCAGATTGGGCGGAAGAAGTAGAGGAGGAGGCTGGGGACCCCCTGGGACAAGGACGGAGGTTGGGGGGTGGACAGGGAGGGTTGGCCCGTCCTGCCGGTTTCTATCGGAGGAATCGGCCCTGGTTTCCAGGCTCTCCACCCCTCTGTGCCTTCCCGCCTCCAGCCGGGCCCCCCCACCCTCTATATCTACACACACCAGCGGCCTGTTGTCCCAGATCCACAGATGGAGGCCACGGTACTGAGACACTGAGATCTACCCTAGGCGTCTCCTTTCTCCCTCCCCACAAGGAGAGGCAAAGGTCAGGCACCCCTGCCCTCCACTCCGCTCTCTGACCCCAAGAAGAGGGGTACAGGGAGGCCCTCCCCTCCCCACACCAACCCCAGCCCAGGCAGGAAGGCGAGGGCGCTGAGCACCCTGCCCCCAGACCCTCATTAAAACCCCTCTCACCCACATTAAAACCCATGGCTTCTTGAACCCCTGACTGGTTTCAATTCCTCTTCCTTCAGTCAGCTGCCTTCAGGCCTCCAAGCTTGGAAAGGGGCAGCTAGTGAGACAGGGTACAGGTGAGTCCGTTCCTGACCCTCCCAGGACAGTCCCTGGAGGTCTTGGGAGGCATCAAGAGCTTGGGAAAGGCCAAGCTGGCAGGACCCTGTTGGCTATCACTGGATCTGAAGCTGGCTATGTGGCCAGGTCCCATCAGAGGCATAGCCTTGGGTCTGCTACAGAGTGGGCCCCTGGGTAGAACGAAAGACACCCCCAGCTCCTCCCTGGCTTGCTAGGGCCTGGGCCACTAAGTCTGTCATAGGTGCTTCTTGAATCGATGGTCATTGTCCAGCCCAGTGCTGGGCCTGGTTAGGGATACTGACGTGGGAGGCGCCAAGGCCCTTGCTGTCCATGAGTCAACAGTCTTAAGTGAACAGACAAAAACAAAATGTGAAAAGAAGCAATTTCACTAGGGAGTATATAAGTGATGAACTGCAAGGTCATAGCAATTAGTGTAAAAAATACAAGGAAATCAGAGCAAGATGAGAAGGCTTAATATGAGAAGCAGTTCACTAAAAATGGACATCAGCAAGCACCCTGATGGCCTCTGGCAGCAGAGCTTTCTGCATGGTGACAAGTCATGAATACATACAAAGAACATCTTCATGTGAAATAAACCTCATATGCACACACCACCACCATCAGACAAAGTCAAGAGACAAACAGACAACAAATCTGGAAAAATGTTTGCCACACAGGCAAAAGACAAGTATCTTACTGATCAAATACATAAAGAGCTAATAACTTCCCAGGTGACACTACTGGTAAAGAACCTGCCTGCCATTGCAGGAGACATTCGATCCCTGGGTTGGGAAGATCCCCTGGAGGAGGGCATGGCAACCCACTCCAGTGTTCTTGCCTGGAGAATCCCATGGAGAGAGGAGCCTGGCGGGCTACAGTCCATAGGGTTGCAAAGAGTCGGACATGACTGGAGCAACTTAACACACACAAACACGCCCACAAAATAACTGAAAAAAAAAACAATCGCCCTCAAAAAAATAAGCAGGAATACATATATCACACACACACAAATACAAGTGACCCTTAAATGTACAAACAGATGCTAAACTTCACTGCTAAAAAAAGCACAACTGCACTCTTACAGAATTTGTCACACATCAGACTGGCAAAATCTGTTTGACAATCGGTTCACACTGTGACTGACAGGTGCAAAGCCTCCTTCCTTCACTGATGGTTGGTGGGAACGTGAATTCTGAGAGGCAATCTGGAAAATCCGTATCAAAACCACAAATTCACTTTACCTTTAACTCAACAACCCTGATTCTGGTGAACATTATTTGAAAAGGCAAAACTGTGCAGTTTTTTAAATGTTAAGCTAACTTGGAAATGAAAAATACCCCATCTCTAAACAGAACCAATGCTCAAAAAGCTGAAATGCAGCTGTTTTTTCCATCCTGGGTGGGGGGAAAAAACCCTCATGACACAGCAGAAATACCTATGTGAGTCCGGGTTCCTCCTCTTCTGTGTCTCTGAGCAAATCCTTTAACTTCCCTCAGCGTTGGTGTGCCAGGAACCCTCTTTAGGAACGAGACGTCACGGAGTTCTCACAAGTACATTTAACATTTATTTTTGTTCTAACAGTGCGTGCGGCATTCTGCTCACACCAAAGATGCAAAGGACAGGAAATTGGCGGGGGGGGGGGTGGGGGGTGGGGGTGGGGGGGGTGGGAATTAGCTTGGTTAAAGAAAACTCAAGCAGGTATGACATTTCCCTGAACAACCAAAAACACTAGAAGAACTTCCAAGTTGGGGCTGGTACCTGCAAGCACACCCAAGTTCACAGCTATCTCCTCTTAGGGCCTTTGGCTAGGTGAACAAAGCCTTGAAGACAGCAGCCTCTAGTAGACTTAGATAAGTGGCTTACAAAGTTTTGTTTCGCTTTTTTTTGTACCGGAGTATAGTTGCTTTACAATGTTGTGTCATTTTCTGCTGCACAGCAAAGTGAATCAGCTATGTATGTACATATATCCCCTCTTCCTTGGATTTCCTTCCCTTTTAGGTCATCACAGTCCACTGAGTAGAGTTCTCTGTACTATAACATTGGTTCTCATATTTTGCTTTATTTTAAATCATGGTTCCTGCATCACAAAATCTCCAATCAAGAGGGTGATTAAAAATTTAAAAAGAAGACACAGATCATTGCAAATGCCAGAATCACACACCTTGCAGCCAAAAAAACCCTGAAATATAAAATAGAAGCAATATTGTAACAGATCCAATAAAGACTTCAAAGGTGGTTCACATCAAAAAAAAAAAAAAAACTTCTAAAAAAAAAAGCAAGTGGAGGAGACTGCCACATCCAGACTACTACCACTGCCTTCTCCCACCCATGAGTTCACTTCGTAAAACCAAGATTCTCTTGATTTCACTTTGTAAAATCATTGATGGGGGCAGAGGAGTAGAGGAGAACTGTGCTGGATTGAGTTCCCTTGAAAAAAACTGTTTTAAGCTCTCTTTTTAAAATAAAAAAGGGTTCGAGGGGCTTCCCTGGTGGCTCAGACAGTAAAAGAATCTGCCTACAATGTAGGAGACCCAAGTTTGATCCCTGGGTCGGGAAGATCCCCTGGAGAAGGGCATGGCAACCCATTCCAGTACTGGAATTCCATTCTTGCTTGGAGAATCCCATGAACAGAGGAGCCTGGGGGGCTACAGTTCATGGGATCACAAAGAGTCAGACATGACTGAGCAACTTTTACTTAAAACAAGGCTCAAATGCCAAGTGAACCTTCCCAAAGAGACCAGTGCCTGGAAGACAGGATCTCTAAATGGTCTACCCAACAAGAAACCCCAAAAACAAATACTAAAAACCAAAAATGGTTCCTGCTTCCTGATAGCAGAATAATTTTGGAAGCTATAACAAAATAATCAGCAAAAGCCAAGTGATACCCAGAATTCAATATAATTCCAAGAAATGGGAGGTACATGTGCTCCAAGGTATGTAGTATTAAACTAAAACACATTGATAGATAGAGCTGAAGAAACACAAAATCTAATCAAATGGTGTAGCTAGCTACCTCTGTAAAAATTACAGATGGAATCAGACTTGAAAAACTAAACATGTGACTCAAATCTAAGTGCACTATGGGACACTTCATTCTTTTTAACATTTATTTTTATTGAGGTGTAATCGACATACACGATTTCACTAGTTCCAGGCATACAACACAAAGATCCCACATCATCCTTTAATTAATGAAGTCCCTATTACAGACAGTTGCTAGGGTTCAGCACATCCATTAGAGCCACAAAGACCCTGTCACAGCCTGGCCATCATCACTTAGGAGCTGCAGCAAGCTGAGAAGGCAAAAGACAAAAAAGGTATCTTGGGAAGATAACCCAAGCCTATGGGATGACACAGTGTGTTTCTCTTTTGTTTTCTTGGCCATGCCTCGAGACACGTGGGATCTTAGTTCCCTGACCAGGGATCGAAACTGCACCCCTTGAAATGGAAGCATACAGTCTTAACTGGATGGCCATTGGAAGTCCCAGACATGGTGTTTTCTTAGGGAGTGAGCATCTTTACATACTCAGGAAATAGACCCCCAACTTCACTGTCATATAAACCATAAGGGCAAGAATTTTTATTTTTATTTTTTTTGGTTCGCTGTTTATCCTCAGTGGTCAGAATAATTAGGAACACATGACAGGTGTTCAGAAAATAACTGGTGAATGAGTGAATTGAATACGGATCATTAAAGTTCTTATGACATAGGAATCCGTGCATATTTAGCATTTAAAGTGCAATGTGTATAATATTTGAGAGTATTTGGCCTAATAGAATTATAGTCAGCCTTATAATTCCAATTTTAAATACATATTTTGAGTAAAGGATTTACGCATGTGATCTTAAATAAAAATCTTATTAATTTATAGACAGTTTTGAGAACATAAGAATACCAGTCACCACATTTATAGTTTAGTTTATTTGATTCTAAAAGAACTAGAGCTCTTGGGAAGGTTTGTCACATAATTAAAATTCTTAAAATAAAATAAATTAAAATGAATATAACGTAAAGTATTTAAGCATTTATCTAAGATTGCAAAGGGGACCAAAAATTCATACATATTTAAAATGATGATTTAAATTTTGCTAAACTTAGAAATAAGATTTACAAGCTGAACTTAAAATTTAAGAAATTATTAGGATTTTAATCTTAATTTTAGATTACTAATTTTAAAAAAATAAAAGGAAACTTCTAAAAGGTCTTTTCTGAGTTTTCTAAATGTCTTTTCACACATGCGTACACTTACATATAGAGATACAAATGCCCTTCTGTTCAGTTCAGTCGCTCAGTGGTGCAGACCCTTTGCGACCCCGTGTACTGCAGTATGCCTGCTTCCCTATAAATTGAGCAATTATTTAAGCATTTCACTAGCGCCCTCTAGTATCTAAATAGAGAAATAGCACAGGTAAACAAAATACTTTGTAAAAGCCTCCAGTTCAGTCCAGTCTCTCGGTCCTGTCTGACTCTGCAACCCCATGGACTACAGCACACCAGGCCTCCTTGTCCATCACCAACTCCCGGAGCTTGCTCAGACTCACGTCCATTGAGTCGGTGATGCCATCCAACCATCTTATCCTCTGTCATCCCCTTCTCCTCCTGCCTTCAATCTTTCCCAGCATCAGGGTCTTTTCAAATGAGTTAGTTCTCCACATCAGGTGGCCAAAGTACTGGAGCTTCAGCTTCAGCATCAGTTTTTCCAATGAATATTCAGGACTGATTTCCTTTACGATTGACTGGTATGATCTCCTTGCAGTCCAAGGGACTCTCAAGAGTTTTCTCCAACACCACAGTTCAAAAGCACCAATTCTTTGGTGCTCAGCTTTCTTTATAGTCCAACTCTCACATCGACGCATGACTACTGAAAAAACCATAGCCTTGACCAGATGGGCCTTTGTTGGCAAAGTAATGTCTCTGCTTTTTAATATGCTATCTAGGTTGGTCATAGCTTTTCTTCCATGGAGCAAGCATCTTTTAATTTCATGGCTGCAGTCACCATCTGCTATGATTTTGGAGCCCAAGAAAATAAAGTCTCTCACTGTTTCCACTGTTTCCCCACCTATTTGCCATGAAGTGATGGGACTGGATGCCATGATCTTAGTTTTCTGAATGTTGAGTTTTAAGCCAACTTTTTCACTCTCCTCTTTCACTTTCATCAAGAGGCTCTTTAGTTCTTCTTCACTTTCTGCCATAAGGGTGGTGTCATCTGCGTATCTGAGGATATTGATATTTCTCCAGGAAATCTTGATTCCAGCTTGTGCTTCATGCAGGCCAGCATTTTGCATGAGGTATGCTGCATATAAGTTAAATAAGCAGGGTGACAATACACAGCCTTGATGTAATCCTTTCCCAATTTGGAACCAGCCTAATAAAAGTTCAAATTACTACGTAAGATATTTACATGAAAAAATATATTTTATCAGTGAGTATTTTCAATATAGTGAGGAACTTCACAGTGTACCTTCACTCTCCCGGTATTCTGGATGAAAGTAAGTCAATTCCAAAGAGGCTATATGCAATAGGTGACACCTGAACTGGGTCCGAAGTTGGAATTATACCCCACAGTCATAGAAGGAAAGGAAAGAGAAAGTAGTGAGAAGAAAGAATGAGAGAGGAGAGAGAGAAACAGAGAGAGAGAAGCAGTCAAGAGAGAGAAAAACGTGGGCAGGGGCAAGCTGTCTAGCTTGATTGGAGTGCGTGAGAACACGGTGAAAAGTATGTGTTTATACACATCATTTCTACCAAACTGCAGTCATTCTCCTCTGTGGCAACAACAGTGTGAGCTGAAAACAGGCAAAGTGGTACATTGTTGGTATTTTATTTGTTTAATTATTTATTTTCCACGACATGTGGGATCTTCCCAGATCTGGAATCAAGCCCATGTCCCCTGCATTGGCTGGCGGATTCTTAACCACTGGACTACCAGGGAAGTCTGGCCTTACTGTTAATGTTGACCCCCATTTGACTGAACATGGAACTTGAGGTCTTTCTTGACTTAGTTTCCTTTTTCTTCTCATCGAGGGAACTCTAGCCTTGAAACATAAAGCGTGACACTTCAACTCAGCGTTCATTGTCACCGGTCAGATCTGCATCAGAGACTTCTCCCCATTTCCTCGTAATCCTTCTCTAGGACCGCCAAGTCCTCCCTGGCCTCTGCAAACTCACCTTCCTCCATGCCCTCCCTGATATACCAGTGCAGAAACGCCCTCTTAGCGAACATGAGATCAAACTTGTGGCCCAGACGGGCCCAGGCCTCTGCAACCGCCGTGCTGTTACTCAGCATACAGACTGCCCGCTGGACCTCGGCCAGGTCCCCTCCTGGCACCTCTCGGGGGGGTCGATCATTGATGCCCACCTTGAATCCAGTCGGACACCAGTCTACAAACTGAATAGAGTTCCTCAACTTTGTGGCCGCAATCGCCACGTTCACCTCCTTGGGGACCACATCCCCTCTGTAGAGCAGGCAACAGGCCACGTACTTCCCCAGGCGAGGGTCACACCTGACTAGCTGGTGGGAGGGCTCAAAGCATGCAGCTGTGATGTCTGACACAGAGGGCTCCTTGTGGTGGGTGCTGTCGGCAGACAGGATGGGGGCGAAGCTGGTCACTGGGAAGTGTATCCGCGGGTAAGGCACCAGGTTGGTCTGGAATTCGATCAGGTCCACATTCAGGATGCCTTCAAACCGGAGGGAGGCAGTGATGGAAGATGCTGCCTGGCTGATCAGCCTGTTGATGCTGGCATAAGAGGGCCGTTCAAGGTCAAGTTTGCCATGACAGATGTTGTAGATGGCCTCGTTGTCCACCAGGAAGGTACAGTCCACGTGCTCTATGGTGGGGTGGGTGGTGAGGATGGAGTTGTAAGGCTCCACTACAGCGGTTGAGATCCTAGGGGCTGGGTAGACGGAGAAGTCCAATTTAGTCTTCCCACTGTATTCTACGGAGAGCTGCTCCAACAAGAGAGACGTAAATCCCGACCCAGTGCCTCCTCCAAAGCTTCGGAAGATGAGAAACCCCTGAAGCCCACTGCAGTGTTCCGCCTGGGGAAAGTATTCATAAATAAGAAATGAGAATTCAGCCAAATAAACCTAGAAGCAGTGGTAACTGTGGGACACAGCCAGTACCCAAAAACAGAAAGTTCTGGTTTACCATTGTTATCACCATCACAAACATGTTTACTTTGAAACATACTTGAGCGGTTACTTCCGGAGTGGGGGAAATCCTTTAGAGTTTTGCTATAAGCTGGGCATAAACATTCAACTGTCTTTTGCTACCCTCTATGAATGTACATGTATATGAGCTAAAGTATATGTATATGAGTATATAAGTATATATGTGAGCTAAAGTAAGGTGTTTATCAATAATGAAGAAAATGACAAGCAAAATACTGAAGCAATATAGTTCCCCACCACCACCCCTCAGTAGATGAAATATCTGTCATTTTTGTACCCAATCTACTGTGCTGATGTGAAAAAAGCATCATATTCCCTAATGATGATGCCAAACACCAAAATATTTACTAGACAGAGGATTCTCCAGACAGGATTTTAAAGAAGAATTCACTGTCAGTAAATAGAGGAACTGATCTCCAGGGAGGACGTGCCTCCTGTTAACTTTACAACTCATGGTCACTATTGGAAAATGACAAGTTTTAGAGGGAAGTCTCTGGTAACCAGACAAGTCATGAGTCGGCAGAAGCAAGAGTAGACGGTGGCTAGTCGTTTAAAAGAAGGAAATCCTGCCGTTTGCGACAACGTGGATGGACCTCAGGGGCGATTAAGCAAAGTGAAATAAGTCAGACAGAGAAAGACAAATATTGAATCATCTCACTGACATGTGGAATCGAAAAAGGCCAAACTCATAGAAACAGAGAGTAGAATAGTAGTTGCTGGGGTGGGGTGGGGTGGGGGGGCATGAAGGAGAAAGGGGAGATACTGGTGGTCAGAGGGCATAAACTTCCAGTTATAAGATTAATAAGTTCTGGGGTTTTAACGTACAGCATAGTGACTGTAGTTAACAGCACTGTATAGTACACTTGAACGCTACTAAGAGAAGAGATCTTTTTTTTTTTAAAGGTTTTTTTTAACGTGAACCATTTTAAAGTCTTTATTGAATTTGTTACAATATTACTTCCATTTTATGTTTTGGGCTTTTTTGCCTGAGAGGCATGTGAGATCTTAGCTCCCTGAGAAGGGATCAAACCCCATCCCCTGCATTGGAAGGTGAAGTCCAGTGGTTACACTAAACTGCGAGGGAAGCGAGAATAGATCTTAAATGCTGTCACCACACACAAAAAAGGTAATTATGTGAGGGATGGATGTCTTAAGTATCCTGATGGTGATGATCATTTGATAATATATATGTATATTTGATAATAGGAATTAAATCATCTTGTTGTACACCTTAAATTTACACAGTGTTTCCCTGGTGGCTCGGATGGTGAAGAATCTGCCTGCAGTGTGGGAGACCTGGGTTCAATCCCTGGGTTGGGAAGATCCCCCAGAGAAGGGAATGGCAACTTACTCCAGTGTTCTTGCCTGGAGAATTCCATGGACAGAAGAGCCTGGTGGGCTACAGTCCATGGGGTTGCAAAGAGTCAGACATGACTGAGCAACTAAGACACTCTACTCCATATGTCAATTATATCTCAATAAAGCAGGGGGGATAAAATAAAACATTTCTTCATGCATGGGAAAAGGAAAAAGAAACAAAGGAGTTGACCAGGCCCGTGGGGTAAGTGTGAGGCTTCTCCCCTCTCTAGTAAGGAAGGTTGGCAGTGCCAGCATCAGGACCAACCCAGCTCTGAGCATGCTCATGTCCGGGAGGCTTCACGGTAGAAGCTGGGTGATGGAGGGGAGGGAGAAAGTGCTGGTGCTGGCTAGGTGGGCCCCCAGGGACCCCGGGCACTCTGAATGGCCCCGGAAGGAGAAGGGAGCCACTTGCCAGCTTGCGGATCCTCTCCAGCACCAAGTCGAGGATCTCCGGCCCCACAGAGTAGCGCCCTCGGGCGTAGTTGTTCGCAGCGTCTTCTTTTCCACTGACGAGCTGCTCAGAGTGGAAGAGTGAGCGGTAGCTGCCTGCACGCACCCCGTCTGCAGACAGGAAAGGAGGTCAGTGCAACCCACACCATCCCACCCCTAATTTGTGCACAGCCCCCTTTCTCTCCACCAATATCATAGAAAGAAATGAATTTAAACTGCCCAATTGGCTTTTTCAGTCTAGGAAAAGGTGTAATTATTCCCACGTAAATGGAAAGCACCTTTTTCCATCATCCCACCCTTTATTAGTTTATCGGGGCTGCCCTAACAAATTACAACAATCTTGGTGGCTTAAAATGGGGGAGGTTGGGCTTCCCTGGTGGTGCAGTGGATAAGAATCCTCCTGCCAATGCAGGAGATACAGGTTCCATCCCTGGTCCAGGAGGATTCCACATGTCACAGAGCAACTGAGCCCATGCACCACAGCTAGAGAGTAGCCCCCACTCACGGCAATGAGAGAAAGCCTGAGCACAGCAACAAAGACCCAGCACAGCCAAAAATAAAATAAATTAATTTACAAACAAAACCAAGGGAGTCTTATGGTCTCATAGTTCAGGAGGCCAGAAGTTCAATGTCCAGGCATTGGTGGGGTTGGCTTCTTCTGGAGGTTCTGCTGGAGAAACTGCCCCCTGCCTCTCTTCCAGCTCCTGGTGACTGTGGACAGTTCTTGGAGTTCCCAGGCCCACAGCTAGTCATGCCAGTCTCTGTACTTGTTTGTTTGGGTTGTGGACCCAGTTAAGCACATGGGAACGTACATTACCTACGACAGTAGGCTCCAGGTCCATGAAGAGTGCTCTGGGCACATACTTCCCAGCTCTGGTCTCACAAAAGAAGGAATCAAAAGATGCACGAGTGGGCTCTGTTTTAGCAGGTGCCAGCAGATCCTGACCACCATCGAGAACAACACCATCTGGCTGGATTCCGTGTTCCAGGCAATAGAGCTCCCAGCAAGCACCCCCAATCTGGACACCGGCTTGGCCAATGTGGATAGACAGGCACTCCCTCTGAAATGAGCCATAGTAAGAAGTTACAACTGTGTGCATCTTCCTAACGTGACAACATGAACTACATCACTCAGCATGTCTGCTCATGACTGACAGAAACCAGGCTAGCCTATGCCAGCAAGAGAACTTGATGATAAGGCTAATGAAAGCTGTGTCATGGAAACCAAAAACCAGGGTACGGGTAAGCTTCAGGAATGATTGAACTGGACTTCCCTTGCTATCCAGAGGTTAAGACTCCACACTTCCATTGCAGGGGTCATGGGTTCTATCCCTGGTTAGAGAACTAAGATCCTATATGCTGTGTGATGCAGCCAAAAAAAAAAAAAGAAAAGGAACAAGGGAATCAAGGACTCTAGTTCAAGGAACATAAATTAAGTACCTATTGTATGATGAGCTAAGAAGGAGTTAAGACATACTATATATGAATAAAATCAAGCTTACTCACCCAGAAAAAAATTTGTTATTAGAAAGGAATAAAACCAAAATTGATGTACAGCCTGATACATATTAAAACCCACTGCAGTAAATTAAAGATGTTATCATTTCATATCTTGAGATTTCACTTTTCTTATGTGCTCTAAATAAAAAAGGATGTGCTAAGCTTAAAAGTAGAGCAAATTTCACCAAGGAAACAGGCTAGAGATTTAACAACCCCAAAATACAAAAACTCCATATCATAATAGGCAAAAATGTTGATGTATATAAAAAGGATTTATGTATCACCCTTCATATATAAGAGCTATGTATAAGGCAATTTTATATACATCATTTTTAAAATACTTGAGATATCTATTAGAAAAATGGGCAAATGACATAAGCGAATGAATTACAAAAGAAAGAATCCAAAATGGAAAGATTTAGGCAGAGTGGCATTCACGGCACCATTATTTGCAAGGGTAAAAACCAAGAACCAACATAGTTAACCATTCACTTTTTGGTGGCATTTAAAGGAAAATAGTACAATGGTATGTTATGCAAACTTTTATATTTACCCCCCCAAAAAAACCTGTATGACATAGGAAATGCTTATGTTAAAATGTTGAATGAAAAGCATATGTTATGTAATTTATATAAAGTATGATGTCAGATACATTTAAAAATGAGCTTGCTGCTGCTGCTGCTAAGTCGCTTCAGTCGTGTCCGACTCTGAGCGACCCCATAGACGGCAGCCCACCAGGCTCCGCCATCCCTGGGATTCTCCAGGCAAGAACACTGGAGTGGGTTGCCATTTCCTTCTCCAATGCATGATAGTGAAAAGTGAACGTGAAGTCGCTCAGCCATGTCCGACTCTTCGAAACCCCCATGAACTGCAGCCCACCAGGCTCCTCCGTCCATGGGATTTTCCAGGCAAGAGTACTGGAGTGGGGTGCCATTGTCTTCTTGCTGCTGCTGCTGCTGCTAAGTCGCTTCAGTCATGTCCAACTCTGTGCGACCCTGTAGACGGCAGCCCACCAGGCTCCCCCGTCCCTGGGATTCTCCAGGCAAGAATACTGGAGTGGGTTGCCATTCCTCCTCCAATGCATGAAAGTGGAGAGTGAAAGTGAAGTCGCTCAGTCATGTCCAACTCTTAGCGACCCCATGGACTGCAGCCCACCAGGCTCCTCTGTCCATGGGATTTTCCAGGCAAGAGTACTGGAGTGGGGTGCCATTGTCTTCTCCGATTGCCTTCTTACTCAGCATAAAAAAAGAATGAAATTATGCCATGTGGAACAACATGGATGGACCTGGAGATGATCATATGAACTGAAGTAAGTCAGACAGAGAAAGACAAATATCATATGATATCACTTATATGTGAAATCTAAAATATGATAAAAATGAACTTATTTACAAAATGGAAACAGATCACAGACATACAAAACAAACCTACGGTTACCAAAGGGAAAGTGGGGAGGGATAAATTAGCAGTTTGGGATTAAAATACACACACTACTATATATAAAATAAGACTTCCCTGGTGGCTTAGACGGTAAAGCGTCTGTCTACAATGCAGGAGACCCAGGTTCAATCCCTGGGTAGGGAAGATCCACTGGAGAAGGAAATGGCAATCCACTCCAGTACTATTGCCTGGAAAGTCCCATGGACAGAGGAGCGTGGTAGGCTACCGTCGGACACGACTGAGCGACTTCACTTACTCATATATAAAATAGGTAAACAACAAGGTCCTATTGTATGGCACAAGGAACTATATTCAATGTTCTGTGCTTAGTCACTCAGTCATGTCCAATTCTTTGCAATCCCATGGACTATAGCCTACCAGGCTCCTCTGCCCATGGGGATTCTCCTGGCAAGAATACTAGAGTGGGTTGCCATGCCCTCCTCCAGGGGATCTTCCCAACCCAGTGATTGAACCCAGGTTTCCTGCACTGCAGGCAGATTCTTTACTATCTGAGCCTGTAATAAACCATAATAGAAAAGAATATGAAAGAGTATATACATACATATACTTCAATAAAAATAAATAAATGAAGTAAAATAAAAATAAGCATAGAAAAAAGTCTTAAAAATGCATAAAAACATTAACTCTAGTTATATCTAGGGAGAATTTTTTATCCTCTTTAAACGTACCTATTTTCATTTCCATTGGCCTCCCCTTCCTCTCCCACTTTTAAATCACCATTCACTTCTTTTTTTTTTTTTTTAAGGCAAACAACTTTTTGTGGTAATTTAAGTATCTACTCACCTAAGAGGAGAAAAAGTTAAATCCTAAAAATCTAAAAGAACAGCAATTGCTGGCTTTAGTATCATTGTGTTCCGATTGCCAATTGTCATGGAACAAGTCTGTGCAGAAGGGTAAGAGGTCTATTTGCTGCAATATCAGGACCCTTCAGGCTGTCTGTCCAATCCACTAATAGGCAACTCTGCCCTCGTCTGTCTGTCCATGGCTGCACTTTGCCAAGGTCTGAGTTATTGTTCAGTCCAACTCTTTGTGACTCCATCGGCTGCAGCATGCCAGGCTTCCCAGATGCCACTATCTCCCAGAATTTGCTCAGATTCATGTCCATTAAGTCAGTGATGCTATCCAACCATCTCATCCTCTGCCATCCCCTTCTCCTCCTGCCTTCAATTTTTGCCAGCATGGGCATCTTTTCTAATGAGTCGACTCATCGCATCAGGTGTCCAAAGTATTGGAGCATCAGCATCAGTCCATCCAATGAATATTCAGGACTGATTTCCTTTACGATTGACTGGTTTGATCTCTTTGCAGTTCAGGGGACTCTCAAGAGTCTTCTCCAGCACCACAGTTCAAAAGCACCAATTCTTCGGTGCTCAGCCTTCTGTATGGTCCAACTCTCACATCCGTACATGAGTACTGGAACAACCATAGTTTTGACTCTACAAACCTTTGCCAGCAAAGTGATGTCTTTGCTTTTTAATATGCTGTCTGGGTTTGTCATAGCTCTCCTTCCAAGGAGCAAGAATCTTTTAATTTCATGGCTGCTGTCACTATCCAAAGTGACTGAGACTGGACCACAAAAAGACACTAGCTGAAGGTTGGGGGTAGTTTGTCTGGCTGGTCACACCCCCATCATCTGACCTGGACTCTGTTCCTGCTTAGCTGCACAAACCCTGTACTTTGCCTCTCTGAGTCATGTGGCCTAACAGTGCTTTATCAGGAATTCAAGTGCACAAATCGAGTAGAACTTCCCTCTTGTCGTTTTTCTGTGCC
Organism: Bos indicus; assembly: GCF_029378745.1. Classification (NCBI taxonomy): domain Eukaryota; kingdom Metazoa; phylum Chordata; class Mammalia; order Artiodactyla; family Bovidae; genus Bos; species Bos indicus. The sequence continues at coordinate 43,247,379 of NC_091772.1, read as the reverse complement.
ACCATGTCTCTCACAACAAAAGCAGTGAACTTCACTTAGTATCAACCAATTTTTCCAATCTCTTTCTGGCACAGGAAAGCCTAAACAGCACATTCCATCAACAGCCTCCTCACACCCCATCTGCAAAGCACAGCTTTCTCCTCTCCCCTCAGGAAGAACTCAAGATGATCTCAGTACATCAGCTACTGTAATCAGATCAAAACTTACCTACATCTCAAGATTCAGGTACAAACTTGAAAGCAGTGGGGGTGGGGTGGAGGTTTGTTGTTTCTACATCATTAAAACCACTTACATGTGGACTTCTCTCACAACCTCCTCCCCTGGCTGTTTTTTACCCAGTCCACCAGTCCACAGGGCACTTGTCTTAATTATTCACAGTAAAAGTAAACACCAACATGGAAAAAAATCACTGCTCTTCATGGGGACTATTCCCCTGTGTGATGCAGACATTGGAGTGAGACTGAGCCTTTTGAACTTAGCAAGAATACTTGGCCCAAGAAGGACAAATCTTGCCCATACTGGTTGCAGAAGCAGCCGAGTTTATCTCATAACTATGTCCCTAGGGACAGAAGGCTATCTCGACCTTATTCTTCTCTTAGCCTCTTCCTCCTTTCCAAACTATCTGTTAAAATGATCACACTATTTAAACAAACAAACAAACAAAAAATGCCCACAGAATATCAGTAGTGATGTCCAAGCACTAATAAATGCAGCTTTAAAGCTTACTGGAATTATTGGGACAGCACAATTTTCTAATTACTTTTTATTTTGAGATAAATATGAATTGTAGATTCATGGATCGCTCACCCATTTTTCCACAGTGGAAATATCTTGCAGGGTCACACCCAGAATATCAAAATTGATACAGTAAAAACACAGTGGGTTTCCAATGCAGCAGGCACTCCTCATGTAGAAAGGCAAAATTTTTCAGATCAAAACAATATAAAACAAACATCCTTAAATTTGGAGAGAGTGTCCAACAGGGAGAGATGATAAAAGATGAAAAAAAAAAGCAAAAAGCAGTTTGAATGCTTGCTTCCATTGAAGAATTAAAAAATTCTAAGATACTAAAATTTACTGTGACTGGAACATAAGAGATTACACTGTTGGTGGGAACGTAAATTGGTCCAGCCACTGTGTAAAACTAAAAATAGAACTACCACTTAATCCGCAATTTGACTCCTTGTATTCCAAAAAAACAAAAACACTGAAAAGACACACGCACCTCAGTGTTCATAGCACCGCTATTAACAATAGCCAAAAAATGAAAGCAAACTAAATATCCGTTGAAGATGACTGGGCAAAGAAGAAGCGGTATGATACAGTGGAATATTACTCAGCTATTAAAAAGAACAAATGTTTGCAATTTGCAGTAAACTAGATGGACCTGAAGTGTATTATAAAGTCAGACAAAGATTACATGTTATCACTTATATATGGAATCTAAAAAAAAATAAGCAAATGAATATAATAACAGAAACAGACTCACAAAGAGAACAAACTACTGATTACCAGTGGGGAGAGGGATGGATGGAGGTTCAAGACAGGGGTGGAGATTAAGAAGTACAAGCTATTATGTACAAAGAATAAGCTGCGAGGATATAGTACACAACACAGGGAATACAGCCAATATGCCACAGCAATTATACATGGAGTATGACCTTTGAAAATTATGAATCACTATACTATATACCTGTAATTTATATAATAGTGTAAGCAACTATATGTCAACTAAAGAAAGAGAGAATGAAAGGAAAGTGGATCTTAAAAGGTGGTCTCCAAACAGAATTATTGTTAAGTGTGTATTAATTATTGTCCACAAAGAACTACACTCAAGAGAGAATAAGACAGAGGTCCCTGTACTTCACCTGGCCACGCATTTGTGAGCTTAGCAAGAGCAACCTAGGTCTAAAGTCCCCAGAAACTTTGAAAGCGTAACTAAAAACGAAGCTACTGATTCCTACTGAAAGATCAGCACACTCACTCTAAAGCAAATGTAAAAACTAAAGAAAGAAGATCTTGGCTCAGTGCTTCCATTGAAGGCAAATCAATGAAGCTTTTCCCAAAAATAGCAGAATTATAGATGAACAGGTGAAAGTCAGAGTAGATTTAAATCTGATCCAAACACAGATATTGAAAGAAACAAATGTCTCTTTAAATATTTTGTCTCTTGTAGGAAGAATCTATGAAGAATTGTTTGGTGGGGAAAAGCTGCGAGGATATAGTATGATATAGTATGATAGGATATAAAGACACAGGATGAGTAAAGTTTGCTATAACTATTGACAGCAGCACTTACCATGCTGATCTGAAGGTGCCCCACTGCCCGTGGTAATGACAGGAGGCACCAGCCCAGGTAAGCTTTATCACAGGGCAGGAAATGACCCCACCTGAGGGCTGCACACTTAAAGCAGCACAGCCTCTTTTCAGTTTTTCACTTTTCTGGGATCAAAGGAGGTGTGACAGGCCTGCCTGAGTCTGCTGGGATAAAATCTGTGCACAACCACTGATGAATTTGCTAAACTTTATCCAAATCTGCTTCTAACATATACCTAGGTTGAAAATAACAAATGTCTTTTAAAAAAAAAAATCCTCCTCTCATATTAAGAATGTATGACAACCGATGAATGTTTCACTTGGTAAGTAGTTTTACAAAAACACTGTTTGATTTTTTTTTCCTCTTTACTCCTTAACTTTACTTTCTAATTCATCACATTTGTATCTGTTACTGCCTCTTTGAATCCTGTTTTTGAATTTTTAATTGAAGGTAATTGCTTTACAATGTGTTGGTTTTAGAATGATTAATTTATACATTAATTTATATTAGTATACTAGTTGCTGAATATATGTAATATCAACCTACACAGTGATCGATGTAATTGCATACAGCTGAAGATTCTGGAAATAATCTAGAAGGAAATCCCCCTAAATAGTATTTGTAAATTTATTGTTGTAAATCCATGATTAAAGGACTTTAGGTGACATTTAGGTCCAATTAAGGTAACAGGAAGATCTTCTCTGGGAGGGAAATCTAGTCTGATTATTACAAGAAAAATAATGAGAGAAAGAGGATTCAGGGAATGTTTGTCATGTATTCAGCACTGTCCTAGGCAGAGTAAGACATTCCATTTGGGAACGGGATTTAGCAAAAGAAAGTTGATCTCTTGTAGGATCAAGATGGTTCACCAGACTTTTCACATCTTTGAGTACCCAGCCCTCATACTAATCCACTATCCTCTGCTCTGTTTCTGCAGTACCTAGTAAAATTTGTCTCCTATTCATCACTTCCCTAGTGTGTAGCCAGGGCATCTTATAGCAGGAATTCAATAAACACTTGTGAGTAACTGAACAAAATAGTAGGTTACCAAGTGTCTAAAAATAGGAAAGGGAGGCTCTGCCTAAAATGACAGTATTCTGATTACTGATAAGAAACCCCTCCCCACTGAGAATCCCAGTCGACATCCTGGATTACCTCTCACTGTGGGAACTGATGATCACAAATCCCAAAGGACTGTTTCCTTTTACACCATCAAAGAGCTAAGGACAGATTCTAACTTCAGAAAATCTCAACTAAGTGCTAGGTTGAAAGGGTGAAATTGTTGTTTCTCTGAGTAAAAAGATCAAATGTCAGCAATTTCTTAGGTACCATTGACATCCCTGCATGTTCTGAAGCCCTGTCTGGGTGGGGACCAGCTTCCCAGATGACATTTCTGTACTGCTTTACTCAAACTGCTCCAAAGCAGTATAGAGATGATTCTTAGCTATCGGCTTCTTACTCTCTAACTTCTCATTCTTTCTACAACTAAAAACTATTTCAACATTTTGTACTAACCTATAAGGGAAAAGAATCTAAAAAGAAATATATAAAATATATACGGTATATATCCCTTTACCTGAATCACTCCTGTCCATTAACACAATATTGAAAATCAACTAAAGTTTAATTAAAAAAAAAAAAACTTTTTTCCCTGTGTCATGATTCTAGTGCAAGTTCAGTCGCTCAGTCATGTCTGACTCTTTGCAACTCCATTGACTGCAGCATGCCAGGGTTCCCTGGCCATCACCAACTCCTGGAGTCTGCTCAAACTCATGTCCATTGAGTTGGTGATGCCATCCAACCATCTCATCCTCTGACTCCTCCTCCTGCCTTCAATCCTTCCCAGCATCAGGGTCTTTTGAAATGAGACAGTTCTTCACATCAGGTGGCCAAAGTACTAGAGCTTCAGCTTTATCATCAGTTCTTCCAATGAATATTCAGGACTGATTTCCTTTAGGTTTGACTGGTTTGATCTCCTTGCAGTCCAAGGGACTCTCAAGAGTCTTCAACATCACAGTTCAAAAGCACCAATTCTTCAGTGCTCAGCTTTCTTTATAGTGCAACTCTCACATCCATACATGACTATGGGAAAAACCATAGCTTTGACTAGATGGATCTTTGTTGGCAAAATAATGTTTCTGCTTTTTAATATACTGTCTAGGTTGGTCATAGCTTTTCTTCCAAGGAGCAAGTGAAAATGAAAGTCTCTGTCCTGTCTGACTCCTTGCAACCCCATGGACTATACAGTCCATGGAATTCTCCAGGCCAGAATACTGCAGTGGGTAGCCTTTCCCTTCTCCAGGGGATCTTCCCAACCAAGGGATCGATCCCAGGTCTCCCCCATTGCAGATGGATTCTTTACCAGCTAAGACACAAGGAAAGCTCAAGAATACTGGAGTGGGTAGTCTATCCCTTCTCCAGCAGATCTTCCCGACCCAGGAATCAAACCAGGGTCTCTTGCATTGCAGGCAGATTCTTTACAAACTGAGCTATCCAGGAATCCCTCTCCAAGGAGCAATCATCTTTTAATTTCATGGCTGCAGTCACCATCTGCTATGATTTTAGAGCCCAAGAAAATAAAGTTTCTCACTGTTTCCACTGTTTCCCCATCTATTTGCCATGATGTGATGGAAGTGGATGCCATGATCTTAGTTTTCTGAATGTTGAGTTTTAAGCCAACATTGTACTTTCCTCTTTCACTTTCATCAAGAGGCTGTTTAGTTCTTCACTTTCTGCGATAAGAAATCTGTATGTGTCTGCGGTGTCATCCGCATATCTGAGGTTATTGATATTTCTCCCAGCAATCTTGATTCCAGCTTGTGCTTCATACAGCCTGGCATTTCGCATGATGTATGCTGCATATAAGTTAATTAAGCAGGGTGACAGTATGCAGCCTTGACGTACTCCTTTCCCGATTTGGAACCAGTCTGTTGTTCCATTGCCAGTTCTAACCATTGATTCTTGACCTGCATACAGATTTCTCAGGAGGCAGGTCAGGTGCTCTGGTATTCCCATTGCTTGAAAAATTTTCCACAGTTTCTTGTGATCCACACAATCGAAGGCTTTGGCATAGTCAATAAAGCAGATGTTTTTCTGGAACTCTTCTGCTTTTTCAATCATCCAATGGATGTTGGATATTTGATCTCTGGTTCCTCTACCTTTTCTAAATCCAGCTTGAACATCTGGGAGTTCATGGTTCACGTACTGCTGAAGCTGGGCTTGGAGAATTTTGAGCATTACTTTGCTAGCATGTGAGACGAGTACAATTGTGCAGTAGCTTGAGCATTCTTTGGCATTGCCTTTCTTTGGGATTGGAATGAAAACTGACCTTTTCCAGTCCTGTGGCCACTGCTGAGTTTTCTCAGTTTGCTGGCATATTGAGTGCAGCACTTTCACAGCATCATCTTTTAGGATTTGAAATAGCTCAACTGGGATTCCATCACCTCCACTAGCTTTGTTCATAGTGATGCTTCCTAAGGCCCACTTGACTTTGAATTCCAGGATGTCTGGCTCTAGGTGAGTGATCACACCATTGTGATTATCTGGGTCATGAAGATCTTTCTTGTATAGTTCTTCTGTGTATTCTTCCCACCTCTTCTTAATATCTTCTGCTTCTCTTAGGTCCATACCATTTCTGTCCTTTATTGTGCCCATCTTTGCATGAAATGTTCCCTCGGTGTCTCTAATTTTCTTGAAGAGATCTCTAGTCTTTCCCATTCTATTGTTTTCCTCTATTTCTTTGCATTGATCACTGAGGAAGGCTTTCTTATCTTTCCCTGCTATTCTTTGGAATTCTGCATTAAAATGGATACATCTTTCCCTTTCTCCTTTGCCTTTCACTCTCTTAGGGTATCCAGTAGACATGAGAATATAAATGACAGAAGATGGATTAACAGGAGAAAAGCAAACAGACTTTGACATGTACAGAGGAGCCTCCATAAGAAAACAAAGATGAAAAAAGGCAGCAAATCCTCAGTGCTTAGGCATGAGGTGGGACAATGAGAGGGAATTGTGGAAAAGTAGCTAAAACACACAGGGCCACCAAAGGAAGATAGGAGCTACTTAAACAAAGTCTGTTTCCACACAGTTCCCTGTCTCTTGGCTCTGCTTACCTCTGGTGATAAGTATGTATCTTTCCCCCTGATGCCGGGAGGGCCCCTCTCACAAGAGAGGTTTATCTCCCACCTTTACGAAGAAAGGAGAGGTCAGAAGGCGCTTCTGGCTTTGTTGTTCTTCAGCTCAAAAGAATCCTGCTTCCAAAGCGGCATATTTGGGGCAGCACATTCTGCTGCCCTTCAATGTGTATATAACTTCATTTCTTGGGATAGATTCCCTTTCTGGTGTGAAAGGAGAGGCTATTTTTAAAAGCTTTGAACACCTACAAAGCAGTATTTTAAACCAAAGAATGTACTATATAACAATTGTTAAATTGCCTTTTTTATTTAAGAAGGTCCTTTAGGTGATGTGGTCCTTTCTTATAATTAGAGGATGAAGCACTTTCACCCTCTTTTGCTAAGGAGATGCTGTCCCCACTGCACTGGGAGGCAGGAGGTCTCAGAATCAGATTTACTGTTTCCTAGAGACAACCTGAGAACTCATCTCCAGTACCTTTGGCAACTGGGGATTATCGCACATGAATAATTCATTTTAGCTCATGACTTTCAACCTCTCTTCTCCCCAAAGGTTAAGAAAGATCTAAAAGTTGAATGGTTCCATGAAGACCTACAAGACCTTCTAGAACTAACACCAAAAATAGATGTCCTTTCCATTAAAGGGGACTGGAATGCAAAAGTAGGTAGCAAGAAATACCTGGAGTAACTGGAAAATTTGGCCTTGAAGTACAGAATGAAGCAGGGCAAAGGCTAACAGAGTTTTGCCAAGAGAATGCACTGGTCATAGCAAACACCCTCTTCCAACAACACAAGAGAAGACTCTACACATGGACATCACCAGATGGTCAACACTGAAATCAGATTGACTATGTTCTTTGCAGCCAAAGATGGAAAAGCTCTATACAGTCAGCAAAAATAAGACTGGGAGCTGACTTGGCTCAGATCACGAACTCCTTATTGCCAAATTCTGTCTTAAAGAAAATAGGAAAAACCACTAGACCATTCAGGTCTGACCTAAATCAAATCCCTTACAACTATACAGTGGAAGTGACAAATAGATTCAAGGGATTAGATCTGATAGAGTGCCTGAAGAACTATAGATGCAGCTTCATGACATTGTACAGGAGGCAGTGATCAAGACCATCCCCAAGGAAAAGAAATGCAAAAAAGCAAAATGGTTGTCTAAGGAGGTCTTACAAACAGCTTTGACAAGAAGAGAAGTGAAAAGCAAAGGAGAATAGGAAAGATATACCCATTTTAATGCAGAATTCCAAAGAATAGCAGGGAAAGATAAGAAAGCCTTCCTCAGTGATCAATGCAAAGAAATAGAGGAAAACAATAGAATGGGAAAGACTAGAGATCTCTTCAAGAAAATCAGAGATACCGAGGGAACATTTCATGCAAAGATGGGCACAATAAAGGACAGAAATGGTATGGACCTAAGAGAAGCAGAAGATATTAAGAGGTGGCAAGAATACACAGAAGAACTATACAAGAAAGTTCTTCATGACCCAGATAATCACAATGGTGTGATCACTCACCTAGAGCCAGACATCCTGGAATGCAAAGTCAAGTGGGCCTTAGTGCTTCCACTAAAGGCAAATCAATGAAGCTTTCCCCCAAAGTAGCAGAATTATAGATGAACAGGTGAAAGTCAGAGTAGATTTAAATCTGATCCAAACACAGATATTGAAAGAAACAAATGTCTCTTTAAATATTTTGTCTCTTGTAGGAAGAATCTATGAAGAATTGTTTGGTGGGGAAAAGAAAGACACAGGATGAGTAAAGTTTGCTATAACTATTGACAGCAGCACTTACCATGCTGATCTGAAGGTGCCCCCCTGCCCATGGTAATGACAGGAGGTGCCAGCCTAAGTAAGCTTTATCACAGGGCAGGAAATGACCCCACCTGAGGGCTGCACACTTAAAGCAGCACAGCCTCTTTTCAGTTTTTCTGGGATCAAAGGAGGTGTGACAGGCCTGCCTGAGTCCCCTGGGATAAAAATCTGTGCACAACCACTGATAAATTTGCTAAACTTTATCCAAATCTGCTTTGACTATGCCAAAGCCTTCGATTGTATGGATCACAAGAAACTGTGGAAAATTCTTCAAGAGATGGGCATACCAGAGCACCTGACCTGCCTCCTGAGAAATCTGTATGCAGGTCAAGAATCAACAGTTAGAACTGGCAATGGAACAACAGACTGGTTCCAAATCGGGAAAGGAGTACGTCAAGGCTGCATACTGTCACCCTGCTTATTTAACTTACATGCAACGTACATCATATGAAATGCCAGGCTATATGAATCACAAGCTAGAATCAAGATTACCAGGACAAATATCAATAACCTCAGATACGCAGATGACACCACCCTTATGGCAGAAAGCAAAGAAGAACTAAAGAGCCTCTTGATGAAAGTGAAAGAGGAGTGAAAAAGTTGGCTTAAAACTCAACATTCAGAAAATAAGATCATGGCATCCAGTCCCATCACTTCATGGCAAATAGGTGAGGAAACAGTGGAAACAGTGAGAGACTTTATTTTCTTGGACTCCAAAATCATAGCAGATGGTGAGTGCAGCCATGAAATTAAAAGATACTTGCTCCATGGAAGAAAAGCTATGACCAACCTAGACAGCGTGTTAAAAAGCAGAGACATTACTTTGCCAACAAAGGTCCGTCTTGTCAAGGCTATGGTTTTTCCAGTAATCATGTATGGATGTGAGACTTGGACTGTAAAGAAGGCTGAGCACTTAAGAATTGTGCTTTTAAACTGTGATTTCAGAGAAGACTCTTGAGAGTCCTTTGGACGGTAAGGAGATCCAACCAGTCCATCCTAAAGGAAATAGGTCCTGAATTTTCATTGAAAGAGCTGATGGTGAAGTTGAAACTCCAATGCTTTGGCCGCTCGATACAAAGAACTGACTCATTGGAAAAGACCCTGATGCTGGGAAAGATTGAAGGCAGGAGGAGAAAGGGACGACAGAGGATGAGATGGTTGGATGGCATCACCGACTCAATGGACATGAGTTGGAGTAATCTCTGGGAGATAGTGAAGGACAGGGAAGCCTGGCGTGCTGCAGTCCATGGGGTCGCAAAGAGTAGGACAGGTCTGAGCGACTGAACTGAGCTGAAAATGCTTCCCAGTTTCCCTTGACTTGTGGTGAAAGTCCTAATGAACTGTACAGTAGTAATCGGGCCTTGGCGATTTAAGAACTAGACCCCAGGCCACCGGCTCATCAGCTGGGCGACCCTGAGGACCACGCTCCCCTTCACAGCTTCCGCAGTTTAGCGCCTGAAGAGAGGGGAGGGGCGGGACTCCACGATCCTAGCAACCGCGCCGCGTCCCCTGATTGGCTGGTTGCCGCGCGGCCGCCATTTTCAAACCCCGGAAGATGGCGGCGGCGGAGGTGGCGGCGCTGTCCTGACAGAAACCTGTCTTCGGGCCGTAGCGGCCGGGCGCCGTGCGGCTCCCAGCGGGCCTCCCGGGCACCCAGCCACCGCGCCGCCCCCTCCGCGCCATGGAGCCCGAGCTGGAGGCCCAGGAGCAGAGCCGGCCGCGGAGGCGAAGCCGCCGGGTCTCGGGGCTCAACGCCGGCGGCGCCGCGGAGCCAGCGGCCGACACCCCCAGGCCCGGCCCGGACGGCAGGTGAGCGCGGGGTGAACGGCGCCTGGGGACTCGGGGTGTCGGGCCCGAGGCTGGGGAGGGGGTGGCGGGCAGGGAAGGGGCCGGGGGCAGAGAAGAGCCGGGCTGCCTGCTCTCCTCTCCTTCCTCCTCTCTCCCCTCGTCCCCGTCTTCCGATCGCCTGACCCTCCTTTATTTTTAGCTCCGGTTCCTCTCCTTCCTCCCTCTCGTCTCCTCCCCTCCCCGCTCAGGGGGTGGAGGTCCTCTCTGCACACCCAGCAGGTTTCCGGCTGGATTTGGGGGTGGCGGGGGCGGTTCCTAAATGCCTACGGAGAGCTGCTAGCTCAGGGGACTGGAATCGTTCCTGGAGCCGGAGAGTTTCTTTTGTTCAGTCGCTCGGTCGTGTCCGACTCCTTACGACCCCATGGACCGCAGCCCGCCAAGCTCCTCTTGTCCATGGATTCCCCAGACAAGAATCATCCATTCCCTTCTCCAGGGGATCTTCCCAGCCCAGGCATCAAGCCAGCATATCCTGCATTGACAGGCGGATTCTTGACCATTGTGCCACCAGGGAAGCCCCCGAGGACTTCTACCAGACACCAAACTTTTAGCCTAAAAGCAAGCATTAAAATAAAAAGTTTCGCCGACGCCAGAGTCCCTCCTTTCGAGCCTCTGACCAAGTCGGCGATCAGGGCGCAGCTCAGGGCCCCAGCCTCCCGGGTAAAGAGGACGCAGACGCCCGTCTTCGACTTTTTAGCTGTTGACACATTTCATTCTGTCCGGTGCGTCTGCGAAGGGAGGACACCGGCCGAGGGTGTCAGAGGTGGTGTCTGCGAGGCAAGCGGTGAACAAGGGCTGGGGGCATTGCTTTCCCGTCAGGATGCTGCAGGCCCTGGGTTCCTGTGACCGGCCATTGGACCTTTCATCTCTGAGGTTGGGTCCTCATCCGTCATATGGGGTTGAAATAGTATCCACTTCCTCCAAGTTGTGCAATTCAGTGAGGTCATTGTGTGAGCCTACATGCAGGGAGTTAGAAACAAACTGTTATTTGCTGATTTTTATCAGTAATTCCACATCCGCTTCTCTTTTCAGAAGTCCCTGTGGTCCACTACTTATTCTTAAACTACAGTTCCTTACTGAAGTTACATTCCAGTCATGCTTGGATGTGCCAGTCGTTTTTTCAGAGAAAGGAAAACACCTTACTTTCATGGACAGAGCATTTGTAAATTCACTGTTAATAAGTCATTGTGCAGAGAACTAGACTTTTTCCTTAGATACTGATTTTTTATTTTGAAGATTAGGATAATCCTTGCCTGAAACCTTTTACTGATTACAATTTATATGAAAGAGGTAGTGAAAGAGCAGAAAGACGTCATCATCCCAGAGACTGAGAAATAGGAGAATCAGGACCATGTAGTGAAGGGAAGGAAAACAGTGATAAATTCATTCTGCGTTCATTCAATAAAGCTTTTGAGCATTTGCCTGGAAAGATCCCCAGAGAAGGGCATGGCAACCCACTCCAGTATTCCTGCCTGGAGAATCGCATGGACAGAGGAGCCTGGAGGGCTACAGTCTGTGGAGGTCACAGGGAGTCGGACACGACTGAGCAACTAACACTTTCACTTCCCTAGATCTTCATGGTGTTGTAGATATTGGAGATTTGGGTGAACAGATGAAGTGTCTGCTCTCATAAAGCTTACATTCTGATTAGGGATGAAAGAGGATAATGAAATACCAGGTGGTCATCCTGTGAGGAGGATTAAGGCATGGTAAGGGCAGGCAGAGATAAGGAGAGGGGCTGTGTTGCTATTTTTTAAAGATCAAAAAAGCCTCCTCCATGGTAATGATGCCATTTAAGCAGAGATCTGAAGGAATTAAGGAACTCCACCATGTGAAGATTTGGAGAGAAAGGCAGTAAGTGCAGGGCTTCATAGTAGAATCCTGTTTGGTGTGTTCAAGGACTGTAGAGAAGCCACGGTAACTGGAGTGGAGCAAAACAGCTGGAGAAAGGTGGACAGCGAGGTCACAGAGATGCCTGGGGTCAGATTGGGTAGTACATAGCCAACCACCAGAAAGACTTCAAATTTGAATCTGTGGTTGGGAGACAGTAGAAAATTCTGTAATGTGTATTTTAAAAGGATTGGTCTGCTATGTGGCTGGGAGAAAATCAGGTAGACTAATGAAGAGGTTATTGCAGTTTGAGACATCTGAGTGGTAAACATGGTGGAAAATACTCCTATTTGGGATGTATTTTTAAAGTAGCACCGACAGGATTTGCATATGGATTCAGTGTGGAGTTAAGAGAGACGGAGGAATGAAGAATGATTCCGAGGTTTTTAATCTGAGCACCAGAAGACCAGGTTTCCATGTTCCTGGAGAAAAGTTGGGTTTGGGATGCGTTATGAGGCTCCTATTAAGGAGTGCATCACAACAATTTTTCCCCCTCTTCTCTTTTTTTGCTTTTTTCTCTTAAAAAAAAAAAAAAACTTTTATTGAAGTTTAACAGTCAAATGAAAGAGTGCATGAACCATAAGTGTTTTGCCCAGTGAAATTTCACAAAGTAAACACATCTGTGTAACCAAATATAAATTGAGGGCTTATCAGCAAATAGACTTGAAATCTCAGCACTGGGAAGTCATCTATATAGTCTGACTAAAGGAGAGTTTGAGGCCCAAACCCCGAGACACTCCCCACATGTAAAGGTCCGGGAGATGAACAAGCTCAGAGGAGCCACAGCTGGTGAGGAACCAGGTGAGATCAGTGTCCAGGAGGCCAAGTGGCAAAAGGGTTTTGAGAAAAGAGATGGGAAAGTATGTCAAGTGTTACTGATAAGGAAGGAATGAACAGTTTAGTGAGATAAGGAATGAGTGATCGTTGAATCTGGTCATGAGAAGAGCATATTGACCTCTAGTAGTTTCCATAATATAGTTAAACTATTAAGAATGTTTGTAAAGGGTTGAGAAGAGAAGGAGGTGTGGTTTTTTCCAGAAATGTGTGAGTGTCAGACACTATAAATATGGAGATGCAAAATACTGTCCTTACTCTGGGAGTGTTGCCGAGATCCCAGCCTCTGTTCTCTGGTGCTGGATAGAAACACAGAGACAAGAGTTTTGGGTGAAGTTGAAAAGAGTAGCTTTTATTGTTTTGCCAGGCAAAGGAGGCCACAGTAGGCTAGCGCCCTCAAGACTGTCCTCCTTTGGGAAAAATATGAAGGGATTTTAAAGTTCAGGGGGGGAAGGGAGTGCTGTAGATAAGGAATAGGGCAGTAGCAAGCTTGCATTCTTCTTTCCTTTTGGAAAATCTCTGCATAGTCTAAGTCAGTGTCAGGCTGTCGGGAGGAATACAGAAGTCCTTGAGGCTATCGCACTGACTTTCTAGAATAAAGAATGCTGACAAAAGAAGGGAGTGTTAGGAAGTGCTTCCTCAGAGAAGCGAACACCATATGCATTGTACACAGCTCTGATTAGAAGGTAATCATTTTCAAAATGTAATTAAGTAAGCAAGAGAAGCTTTTCTGAGAAAATGGCTTAGTGGACTTAAAAGAATAAGGCCTAGCATGTTGGAAGCAGCCTTAACCAATTTCTGCTCTTACAGAATAACTTACAGTGGTATAGGGAAGAAACTTAATAATCATAATCGTGTATGATGACAGTTACTATCGTGTTAGGTATATGATGCCATAGATGCAAATAAAAGGAGAAATTCTGGTTGGAAAGGACAGGAATGATTCCCTGTTGTAACCCTTGAGTCTCGGAGGGCCAGTTTAGACAGTGGATGTGCATGGGTGATATCATGTAGGGGGAAGCATTTAAATGTTAAAAGGCCCTTTACACAAATGAGAGTGAAGAGTTTTAGGTATCATGACACTGACTGTATAGGGAGAAGACTGAGATGGGGATAGAGAGGAGGTAGTGATTAGTGATGATACTGAAGAAGTAAGAGCCACATCACTGAGGGAAGCCTTGTATGCCATGATAGTAAACCTGATGAAAACTAGCCCCCAAACAAGTGCTCATATACACAAAATTCCAAATTTGTGGACTCTTGCAGCCTAACTATGGAACCAAATTAAAAGTCGCAAGTGAATTCATCATCGGCGGGAAGTCAATTTGCAGTTACCTGGATGAGTGTTTGAATCTGGTGGCTGGCAGTGAGATTGGAGAACTTGAAACGCTGGGTTACACTTTTAGGAAGTCTCACTGCAACCCGAGGGCAAGAAAGAATAATGGCGGCAACACCCGAAAGAATAATGGAGGCAACACCAGCTTGTGGGGTAGATTCTGAAGAAGGGGTGAACTTGATATGGGGCGGATGAGGGAATAAGCAAGTACAGAGAGAGGTTGAAGAGACAGGAAAGAAAAAAGGTGATAAAACAAGCAACCAGAAAGACAGAGAAGGATGGACTCCTAAGTGTAAAGATAGAGCATCTAGCCTGTCTGAGAGCTGTGGACAGTAGCCTTTGGGGTAAGTTTGGGGAATGTGGGATGTTATGAGCAGGAATTTGGGGGCTTTCCCACCAGGGTTCTGTTTTTTAGGTGAGGTTGTAAATTATGTCAGCTGAGAAAAGGGTGGTGACATAGGCTTCCCTGGTGGCTCTGTGGTAAAGAATCTGTCTGTAATTCAGGAGACACAGGAGACATGGGTTTGATCCCTGGGTCAGCAAGATCCCCTGGAGAAGGAAATGGCAACCCACTCCAGTATTCTTGCCTGGGAAATCCCATAGACAGAGGAGCCTGGCAGGCTACAAAACCACCACCATAGGCAGCGTTAGGAGAATGATGAAGTTGTCCTACTTCATTACTCTGTTCTTTTTTTGAAGGACAAAAAAAAAAGAAAATGAAAGTATCACCTTTTTATAAAACAGTGTTCACATACTATACAGTTTAACCCACTTGAAGTGTACAATTCACTGTTTTCCTCTGGATTCAGGACATGTGAATGTCCTCTAGATATGTGCAACCATCACCAGGCAATTTTTGAACATTTTCTTCACCTCAAAATGAAAGCCCATACCTCTCTCCCTAACGCCTCTCTCTTCTTTTACCCCAAACTCTAACCTGCTTCCTATCTCTATGAATTTCCCTGTTTTGGACATTTCACATGAATGAAATCGTATGTGGCCATTTTTTAGTGAGGCATCCTTTGCCCATTTTAAAAATTGGGTTATTTATATTTTTTATTACTAAGATATAAAAAATCTACTCTTGATAACAAGTCCCTGCATGGTTTGCAGATATGTTCCCCTATTCTGTGGGTTGTCTTTTTTGTTAACTGAAGTCCAGTTGATTTACAAATTGTGTTAGTTTCTGGTGTACAGCAGAGTGATCCAGCACGTGTGTGTTTGTACACATATTTGCATGCACACTGCTGTTTACAGGCCTGCCATTTAATCAGCCTGTCCACGTGGTTGGAGCTCATTTTCAGCCACATCTTTGCTAATTGTTAATCCTAGCCATCCAGATGAGAAACGGGTAGACTTGAGAATGAGCTCAGGAGTTGGAATGGCTAATACATGCAGAACCTGAGAGAGAGGGCCTACTGTACCAAGTTAAATAACGGATCATGACTCTGATCTGCCTCTGCTAAAGACTGATCCCGGGCATTGCTTCACACAGAGGTAAAAAAAAATCTTGAACATAATGTGAATGCTGACACCGTAGGACATAGCTGGGGCAAGATAATTAGGGAGAAAAAGTGAGTAAAGACAGCTGGAATCCATTGGGGGTCTAAGCTTGCTCTGTGGCAGTGGCTCTCGGCTGCTTTCTCCTCCTCCTTGTCTTGTCCCTCTCTGTTCTTGGTGGTAATAGGCCAGTTTCTTGTCCACAGGCAGCCCTGGGCCCCGCTACACGGCTCAGAACTCAGAAAGCAGCGTGCTTCTCTGGCCTAGTTTTCCTGACACTGAGTCTATTCTAGCCCCGGCTTTGATTCAGTTAATTACTCTCTCTGGGAATGGACATTCTTTTAGACTGAGATCCAAAGCTGAATAAAACATTAGTGTTTAAAGAGTTTAGGCTTTACAGTCAGACTCCTTGGGTTCAAATTCTGGCTCTTGAGGATTTAATCTCTTTAAACCTCACTTCATACTTTCTAGCTCATTAGTAGTATCTGTCTCATCAGGCTGTGATTAATCTTTTTTAAATCTCACTTTATAGTATCTGTCCCATAAGGTTGTGGAAATTATAAGAGGTAATTCATATAAAACATGAGAATAATACCTAGATATTAACAAATGCTCCATAAATCTTAGGTATCATTGTTTTCATTTTCTGCAGGAAACACTAAGAGCTATAACTTACCCTCTATCAAGGAGTATTTAGCAATTATCTCTGTTATCAGTTTTGTAGAGGTGGATCTCTGACTAGATGGTAGATCTTTGACTTTTGTTTTTCTAGTGAAATTGATGGATTTGTAGAGGGGACATCCAGAGTTAAATGTATATTCTTAAAGCAAGTTCTGTTAATTTTGAGCTAAGGGTTCCTGTTGCCTTTAAGGGAATTTAACTTCCTGGATGGACTGTTTTTCAAAACATTTAAAAAACCAAATTAAACAGAAATTGATCCAGTCCTCGATAACCCGGGATTGTCATCATTATTACTATTTATATTAATAGTTGCTGAAAATAAAAGGATGCCCCCACTAGCTCCTAAGGCTGTTTCCTCCCACATCAAAATGACTGTACTGTTTAACAGTTTTATTGAGACATAATTTGCATATCATAACATTCGCCTGTTGTAAGTGTGCAATTCAGGAATTATTAGTAAGTGGAAGGCGATGGCACCCCACTCCAGTACTCTCACTTGGAGAATCCCATGGACGGAGGAGCCTGGTAGGCTGCAGTCCATGGGGTCTCTAAGAGTCGGACATGACTGAGCGACTTTACTTTCACTTTTCACTTTCATGCATTGGAGAAGGAAATGGCAACCCACTCCAGTGTTCTTGCCTGGAGAATCCCAGGGATGGCGGAACCTGGTGGGCTGCCGTCTATGGGGTCGCACAGAGTTGGACACGACTGATGCGACTTAGCAGCAGCAGCAGCAGTATAGACACAGTCCACCATTAGAATTTTCATCATCCCAAATACTCCCTCAAGTTTGTTTGCAGTCAGTCCTCCTCCTACCCCCAGGCCTAGGCAGCCACTAGTCTGTTTTCCATGTCTGTAAATTTCTGTTTCTGGATATCCATCTAAATAGAACCACACAATATAATCTTTCACATTTGCGTGTTTGTAGTTCGTCTATATTAATTACCTGCCATGATAGAGGAGGGCAATGACATAAGTCATAATCTCATATAATTTTTCATATTTTTCATATAATTTGGCTTGAGAATGAAATAACAGGTGATTTTTTGTGGAACATCAACTGTACCATTTTATTTATGTTTTGTTTAGACTAAATCTAGTTGAGTGTAAAAATAATTTACATAGTTTGAAAATACATCAAATGACACAAAAAGAAGTATGTAAAGACCAAGGAGTGATCAGTGGGGCTAATAGGAAACACAGTTTAATATATCAAGCTAGTTCCTTCGGGTATTCATTTATTTTATGCCTTAAAAGTTAGTAATTAATTGGATATATGAAAAAAGATTGGACAAAAATTCTTAAAAAGATGAACTGTCACTTCTTATTTCAGCCTTTGAGCTGCTTTTTAAACGGACTGTACTGCATATCTTTTAAAGGCCACTTTTAATGTTTTATGAAATAAAAAATTTTCCCACAAGGATTTAAAATAGCTGCTACATTTTGAATGTGACCCCTATGAAAAAATGACTATATATCTTTCCAAGTTTTTTGAAAGCTGGCACTGACTCACATACTTTCAGGGCACAGTTTGTTTTTTGGGTTCCTATTTTCCATTAGTTCTCAAAATAAATAGGTACTTGCTTTTGAAATAGGAAAAAATAGCATTACTATAAAGCTGATTACAGCTGGTGCTGGAAACAATCTTGCCATCCAGTTGGAAATATTTTTCCAGTTTTCAGTGTGTTTAAAATTCCTAACAGCTAATTCTTTCCAGCTTTTAAACATCAAATTCATTCTGAGGTCAGAATGGACAATTCTAGGGAATAAAGAAATGAATATCTTTGGTTTTGTGTTCTCCTTGTCTTATATCTGAAAGGAAGTGCTCAGTGACTATTTTAAGTGCCACTATGATTACTATTTTGTAATGAATATTTGTATAACTTTAAAAATAATCTTCTGAGAAATTATAATTTTTGCTTCTCAACCCAGTCTCCACTGGTGGCTCTTTGTGTAGTATATGATACCTAGAACAGTGTTTTTAAAAAGTAATCATAACATGAAGGTTCCATTTGCCCTGTAATCCTTTGGCATTTGATTATAGCACTATATCTCTGTATACTCTTATCTATGTATTCTTTAGTCATATGAATTATAATTTATTGCTGATATCTTACTGTTTTACCAGAAATCATGCAATCTTCATTGTTACTTGACTTTTCTATAGTGGCAAGGAATGACCAGTTCCTTAGTTTATTTTGCTCCACTAGAGAGGACCTCAAAACAATTTTTGAGCTACAAATAGTTATTTAGGGAGCATTTGCTTTAAATATCTTCAGATCTTTCGTATCTGTTTCTAATTATTATTAATGGCATCCTATTTCACTGTGTCAGGACCCTTCCCAGGAACTGAACAGGCCTTGGGAGGAAGGGAGAATTCTCCAACCGGACCTTGAGCCCTTTCTAGTCACCTCCCCACTCTGCCGTTGCTGCTGTCCCTCCGCCCCTCGCCATCTGTTGTCAGCAGTATCAGAACTGCCTCTTAACCAGCCTCCTGACCAGTGCTGCCTTCTTCCAACTCAGCCTTCTTGTTCCTTAGAACTCAATTGCCGACAGCTGCCATACGTATTCAAGATCAAGTTCATATTTTTAAGGGCTGTACATGAGGCCTTTTATCATGATCAAGCCCTGTTTTATTTCTTTTGATGCTCAAACATAAAGAGCTACTTGCAGTTTCCTGTATATAATTCATTTCACCCCCCGCTTCACTTGTGCCTTTCCGTTTCCCCACAGAGCCTGCCTGGCTCTCATATGCTTTGCTGATTGAGATTTCTCTTTGCTCCAGTTTTACGGTTCAGAGAAGGCAATGGCAACCCACTCCAGTACTCTTGCCTGGAGGATCCCAGGGACGGGGGAGCCTGGTGGACTGCTGTCTGTGGGGTCACAGAGTCAGACACGACTGAAGCGACTTAGCAGCAGCAGTATTAATTCTTCTGCAAAGCCATTTTGCTGTCCTCTTTCTCCTTGCAGCCATTTTCACTTGTGCTCCTTGTCAAAAATAAACAAACTTCTGCTTTATATTTAGTTTAGAAAACTACAAAAAGCCTGTGTTTGATTTAAGCTTGTAAATGTTTGTAGAAATAACCACCGTCTGTGGTGTTTCTGTAACTTACAGTGACTGAGAATGAAGGTGAGAGACAGAGTACACAAGTGGACAGTGGCCTGACAGTGCAAGAGCTAAGCAATAACTTCTGTAATAATTGGCCCCAAATGGCCAAGACTTGATCAGCAACAGTCAGCTTCCCCAGTTTTTGTCTTTGGTTCCAAATTAAGAATCTCCCTCCAACGCAGGACACCTGGGTTCGATCCCTGAGTCAGGAATATCCCCTGGAAAAGGGAATGGTAAGCCACTCCAGTTATTCTTGCCTGGGAAATCCCATGGACAGAGGATCCTGGCGGGCTATAGTCCATGGGGCCGCAAAGAGTCAGACATGACTGAGCGACTAACACTTCACTTCCAACTTAAAACCAACTCAAGCAAATCCTATCTGCACCCAGTAAATCACACAGGAGCCCCAGTCCCACTTAGCTTGCCTGCACCTTCCCCCTGCTGACAGCCTCCAGTCAGAACACACCTGAAGCCTTCCCTTGTTCCTCATTCCCCAGCCTGCCTTTCAGTCTCCCTAAACACCAGTGATGGTGGCCAGCTCCCTTGCTGTAGCAAGCTCTGAAATAATAACCTTTGCTTTTCTCATAAGTATAGTTTATAAGGGCTTCCCAGGTGGCTCAGTGGTAAAGAGCAGGAGATTCAGGTTCAATCCCTGTGTCAGGAAGATCCCCTGGAGGAGGAAATAGCAGCAACCCACTCCAGTATTCTTACCTGAAAAATCCCATGGATAGAAGAGCCTGGCAGGCTACAGTCCACAGGGTCATAAAGAGTCGGTCAGACACAACTTGAGTGACTGAACATGTGTACATAGTTTATAAACATTTCTGCACTACCTATGTTTTGTGATTTTCTACATGTTTGACAAACCTAGACAGCACATTAAAAAGCAGAGACATTACTTTGCCGACAAAGGTCCGTATAGTCAAAGCTATAGTTTTTCCTATAGTCATGTATAGATGTGAGAGTTGGACCATAAAGAAGGCTGAATGCCAAAGAATTGATGCTTTTAAACTGTGGTGTTGGAGAAGACTCTTGAGAGTCCCTTGGACTGCAAGGAGAACAAACCAGTAATCCTAAAGGAAATCAATCCTGAATATTCATGGAAGGACTGAAGCTGAAGCTCCAATACTTTGGCCACCTGATGTGAAGAGGTGACTCATAAATAAGAAAAGACCCTGATGCTGGGAAAGATTGAAGGCAGGATTGGTCAGTCACTAAGTTGTGCCCAACTCATGGACTGAGCCTACCAGGCTCCTCTGTCCAGGGAAGCCCGTGTCACTTAGTAGTAAAGAACAAAATCCTCGTCACATTTTAACCTTACTTGAGAACTTTGTCTCAGATATAGTTATTCAAAGCTTTTTATTTGGTTTATTTAAGTTAAAACACTAAAAAAAAAACAATCAGTACATGGAAGAGATTTACACATAAAATACAAAATAAATTCATTTAACTTTTGTTTATTGTGTTGAGTTTTTTACTATTATTTTTAAAATATTAAACATGAATGCTGAATTTTATCAAGAATTTGTTGCATCATTTACTGTTTTCTTAACCTATTAGTGAAATATATAAAATATATTTCATATCATTGAGCCATGTATACGCTTCTAAAATAAACTCTGCTTGTTTTGGTGAATTAGTTTAATCTGTCTACTAGTTTTATAAAGGCTTTTTCACTTTTGTAATGTCTCTGAAAATTTCCAGAAGTGACTAGAACCTATACCCTGATTTTTTGGATTTTGGTTTTTGTGGGTTGTTTTGTTTTGTTTTTAAATACCCTCCCTCTTCTTGCTACAATTGAATGATTAATTAGGCTACTTTGAAGAGTTTTGAAACTATGAAAAAGATGGCTTTTTACCTGTTAGTGCTTAATTTTACTGAAGTTACTCTCAATGTATTTGAATTTTCTGTTAACAGATACTCCCTTCGGAGAGGTAGCTCCTTCACATTTTTAACACCTGGCCCCCATTGGGATTTCACTTTGGTGAGTAGACACCTGGGTTTTTATTTCAAGACATTAGATAGAAATAATTCCTGACTGTCCTTCAATCTAGTTGTCTGTGCATCTCTGAAAGTCTTAAGGCACAGAGTTTCTATCACTGTCTTTGCCAGCATAATTTAACTCTTCTCTGCTAACAGACTGACATTTTTATTTCAGTTAAATGTAAAATATATTTTGAAAAGTATTGGATCTATTCATCTTTATTCAATTCATTCTCTTATTTCTACCAGTGTTAAAATTAATATATTATGAAACATGAATATATTAATATTTTTATGTACATACTCTGACAGGTTTCTCCTTTGTTGAAAAATATAAAAATGATTGTAGGTAATACATATAACAAATGAATTATTTCTGTTATAAACAATCTTAGTATAGAGGGACTGCTTCATTATTTTTAGGAGACTTCCAAAGGCATCCAACCTTATGGAAACTAACACCAGAAAATTGGAGTTTTTTAATAATTAAAAACTAATTTAAATAATTAAAACCTCATTGCTTCATAATACCCATATAAATAAAATATGTACAAAGAGAGCATGATTCTTATGCTTTTCTTATTTGGGGGAAATAGCAAAAATGGTTCTGCTTCTAGTATGCCAAACTTTACCTGTGTGCATGTATTATGATGGTCCAATAATACATGCTTCATTTGTATTCTATTCTCTTGTATTTAATTTGATATTTTAGTGTATCAAAACACAATACTCAGGGTGAGGTTAATGAGAGTGGACATAAATGTGTATTTCAGATAGCCAGAATAATTTCACAGTTGGGGACTGACTTCTAAATTGGATCTGATTAGATTATCATTGTCTTTAACTCACATTGGAAAATGTGAGTGATGATGAGCTTGTCATCTGTATATTAAATTTTAGTAGCTCACTTTAAGGAGTAAGAAATACATAGAAATGAAGTTCTAATATTTTACTCCTGTACTCCAGGAAAGATATCTTGCATTTTCTCTGAGATAGGTGCATCTCACTTGTGAAAACACTTCTATAGAGGTCTCCATGACAAAAGAAATATCTCATGGTTCATGTATTAACACTTTTGGCATATGATTAAGAAAACTTAAGAGGGAGATTTATTACTTTTTAAATACATAGTTGAAAGGAAAAGATCAAAAATTAAGCATCTAACTCAAGGGGTGAGAAGAACAATAAAGTGAACTGAAGAAAAGAGGAGGAGAAGTAAGAGTGGAAAAGTAAAGTCAACACCCAATCATAGTAAAAGTCTTGGCAAACCAAGGTGAGAATATAGACTATAACATCGTACTTAGCCTGAGACCTACCACAAGCAACATACATGATGATAAAGTGCTAGCCATGTTCCCTTCCATGTATTTCCCTGACTTCTACCTGGACTTTATCTTTCCTTTTCTCAGTTGTCCCCATCCTGCGCAGTGTAGATTCTATTCTCCCAGTTCCTCTTCTGTGGGGTGGCCAGGTCCTGGCTGCTCAGTGTTGAGAGTTCACAGGAGCTGGGCTGTGTCATATTTAATCAGAAAATTATTTTGAGATACAGAAGAAATGTTACTTAAGGATTCTTTTTCAGTATTGACTTTGTTGCTGTTCAGTCGCTAAGTCATGTCTGACTCTGTAACCCTATGGACTCCCTATTCCTTATAATTTCCCAAAGTTAGCCCAAGTTCATGTCCATTGAGTCGGTGATACCATCCAACCCTCTCATCCTCTGCCTCCCTCTTCTTTTGCTTTCAATCTTTCCCAGCAATATTGACTAAGAACTAGAAGTTAAAGCTATATACACAGTTGGGTCACTGCTGGCACTTGTAGGGCTGAAGGAAGGTGGTAATGATTACTGGAAGGTTCTCTAGGTACGTGCATGTTCCTCCAGCTGAAAAGTCCTGCTTTGGGCAACACACCTTAATTACTTGGACCAGGAAAAAAGGATATTTCTTTCCTAGTGAAATCACCCCCTCATAGAATAAATAAAATGTGTTCCTTTTTAAAAATACTTCTGCCTGTATATATAAAATATATTTTACTTTTTCTCTAACAAGTATAGGCTTGACTTGCATAAGAGTTCTATTCTGGAAAACTTTAGATAAGTTTTTTAGTAGAGTGGAATCACTTCACACCAGATAATTCAATCTGAGGGAACTTTTTAGAAAGTATATAGTATGTGCTAGTGATAAATTATCAGAGAAGGCAATAGCAACCCACTCCAGTACTCTTGTCTGGAAAATCCCATGGGCGGAAGAACCTGGTAGGCTGCAGTCCATGGGGTCGCGAAGAGTCAGATACGACTGAGCAACTTCACTTTCACGCATTGGAGAAGGAAATGGCAACCCACTCCAGTGTGCTTGCCTGGGGAATCCCAGGGATGGGGCAGCCTGGTGGGCTGCCGTCTATGTGGTCACACAGAGTCAGACACGACTGAAGCGACTTAGCAGCAGCAGTGATAAATTATGAGTATCCCTCATAAAAATAACTTTCTGATGAATATAGCCTAAGGCTTCACTTTTTAAAAGTGATTTTCCTTCTATATAAGAATGAAATCTTTTCCTTTTTTTATAGAAAAGAAAACGAAGAGAGAAAGATGATGATGTTGTAAGCCTTAGCAGCCTTGATCTGAAGGTAAGCCTTATGCTCTAGCAAAGAAAAGCTTTTAAGAATATGCAGATAGCACTTTATTTCTGTGCTATAAAAATAGCAAATGCTGAGTTTTTTTCCATTTTGCATTTTCTGAGTGCAGAACTGAGTGGTATTGGCTCTTACAGATACCCTCCTTTTTCTGTTCTACTTCTCTGTGAAGAATGAGCAGAAAATGTCACTCAAAACAGTAGTGACCACAAGCTCCTGTACCTGAGGAGACCAGGCCTGTCATCTGTGCAGAGGAATGCAGGTAGCTGATGGATGGAAGAGCGCGTGTCCCTCCTCTGAGAGGCAGCTTCTCCTGTGCCTTATCCCCAGATCTGGGGTTTTGTATGAAATCCAAATTTTGTATGAAATCCAAATTTTAAGTGTTGGATCAGATTTTTTCTAACAACTGTGCAAGCCAAATAACTTATCTGCAAGCCAGATGTGGCCCAGGGGTTTCCAGTGTGTGATGTATGATCAACCAGAGCTCAGTGCACACTTAGAAACAATTATGTCTCCTATTCTGTAAAATTGTACTTTGAAGTCCAAAACTATTGTTTTGGAATTACTTATTTCACTCTTGTCACTTGGAAGTTTTACAGAACCACCTTGGTTTTAACGAACTTTGTTTTAAAAGATTGTTATGAAAAATTATACATTTTTAAGTGAGGTTTTTTAAAATATGTTTGCCATCATGTTTAATGATGGGAGCTGCTACTTTTTAAAGACAGATATTTTCTAAAAATCAGATTTTTATAGATCTGCCCCTCAACATTTTAGCAAACCTGGTTAATTTGCTTGATTATCAAAGATTAATTGTCATTGCCTAGATTCATTTTTCATTGACATTGCAGAATAGTTCTATTGTGCCTTTATCAGCTCTTTATTAACTGGAACACTTCTGTAAAGAGAAAATTCCTCTCATCAACCTCGGCTACTCAGAGTACTCTTTTATAATAAAGGCTGGACAAGTGCTTGATTCCTTTCCTTTATCAGTTTTCAAAAATAATGAGTTTTAGTCATTAAAATCCTCTAAAAGTAACTAGTGATTTTTGTTTTTAATAGTACTATGAACTCATGGATGTGAACATGTTTGTTGTGTTTTGATCCATTTTAGCTGTTACTCTTACTGGGCTCACATTGTCCCATCTTTGGCTTCTGGATGGCTCCTATGTCCTTTTCCTCCAGCTCTAGTAAGATATAATTGACGTACAACATTGGGTAAATTTAATGTATACAGCAGGTTGATTCCCCATTCCTTTTGATAGCCTCACCTCACAGCCAGAGACTAAATGGCCTCCTTTTCTTCCCAGACGACAAGGTATTCCAAGCCTTTGCGGGTCATATGGTCTTTGCCTCGTGTTATTTTGTCCCCAGTCTGGTGAGAGGGAAATTCAGCTTTCTTCTAAACCTGATGTCATTTTAGCAGTTTTTATTGACATTGAATTTATGGGAATTATTTGAATTACTATAATTTTGAGGGTAGATATTATATTATGAACTAATATTCACCAACTAGCCAAAGACAGGCTTCTGTTGCCCTTCAGAATTTATTAATAGTACATTTTAGGGCAGTAGTTGTATATTTGTACATACTGTTGTTAACTTCCTTTAAACTGAGGAATTATATTCAAGAAGGAAATCCTTATAAAATTTTGGTTGCATTAAATACATGCCCAGCTACAAAGAGAATAATGCAGCGATATGCAGTCTCCATTTGTTCCAAAGCCAAGGATTTGTGTACAACTATAGTAATGAAAGAATGAATTTGAAATAATTATTTATTGAACATCATCTTTGTATACCCAAAATTCACTGAGGTCTGATCTAAATTCTTTTATTCTTTTATTTAAAAAAAAAATACCACAGACATTTAGAGTACCCACAATATTTCAAATACTATACTGAACTTTAGAGAGAAGACAGGAAACAAGAACCTCTGACAGAATCATACCTGCATAGATTACAGTAGACTGCAGAAGTACCAGTTGGTATTGCTGCTGCTGCTGCTAAGTCACTTCAGTCGTGTCCGACTCTGTGCGACCCCATAGACGGCAGCCCACCAGGCTCCCCCATCCCTGGGATTCTCCAGGCAAGAACACTGGAGTGGGTTGCCATTTCCCTCTCCAATGCATGAAAGTGAAAAGCGAAAGTGAAGTCGCTCAGTCGTGTCCGACTCTTAGCGACCCCATGGACTGCAGCCCACTAGGCTCCTTGGTCCATGGGATTTTCCAGGCAAGAGTACTGGAGTGGGGTTCCATTGCCTTCTCCAATATATAGGGCTACCTCATGCTTTTGTGTAGTATTTCATAGTATTAAAGTACCAATTGCCTGTCATAGTCATTAAAGAATAAAATATATAATTTAGTATTAGGTATAATCTAAAATTGTAGAGTATATCATTATACTCTGCAGATTGGTATACAGTTTGAGTATACCAGTAGTCAAAATGTAACCCTTCAATGCACTATTAACTTTTAAGAAAATGAGATCCCCAAATCTGAACCTCCAGAGAAAGAACCACCACCTCCTTGCAGGAGGCTTAACAGAGGTACAGTAGAGATCACCGCTCTTGCTTACTCCAAATTTGATAGCTGTCTCTGCGTTTTCTCTCGGTATGCAATATTGCTTCAGTCTCTTACCTTGACCCAGGGGTAGGGGGTTACATTTCAGGGGCTCCCACTTTGCCCTTCCCTCTGTAATGACTTCTGAGAACATGAAGGTTACCATCTTCTTTTTCAGTCTCTTAAAGTAATTAACAGAAGCCAGCCAACTCTGTAGTCCTTACAGTTTGTTGCCCCCATGTCACCCCTGCTACAATACCATTGCTTCACCGCTCCATCTGTATCAGTCCATACCTGTGGTCCTTGTCACCACTTCATCCATGAGTGACCGGTTTCAGACTCCCATCCCGAGTGTCTGGTCTCTAGGGCCAGTCTCCGTGTCGGTGTCTCAGCCCATGGTCCCTCCAGAAATCCAAGCCTGAGGCATGAAGTAGTGGACAAGGTAGTCGGGTTCCAGGTGTGGTGCCAAGGAACATGGAGGCAGCTACTGCAAGTGTCTAATTATGGGACCTTCTGAAGAGCCACATAAAATACACCACACAGTTGTCTTCTCAGGGTACTCACCGGGGAGCTTTTACCCACCAGCTTCTGTGCTCCATTAGTCAGTGGGTGTCCCAAGGGATGTTAATCCCTCACACTTCCAGGCAACCACTTGTAAACGCCTGTCTCCGCCTCTGAGAAGCCCAGGGTGAGAACTCGACGCAGCTGGGGCCAGGGCAGCTGGGGCCAGGGGCTATCTGAGGCCGAGCCATTGCTGCAGCAGCAGCTGGAGTGAGATATGGGTTGAAAACACAGGACTGGCTCAGAGCAGTGCAGTTGGTCTTTGGGTTTGGGCCTTAGCTGATTCTCAGGGGGGAAATTTGGGAAATCCCACTCAACATCATGATATTAATACATAAGCACAGGCCATCTTAAATGGTGCAAGAAATGTTATCCTGTACACTTGAGATAAAAAGTCATCACTAACAGCAGCAGTATCTGATTCTGTTTGATGCTTGGGTTATCATTGCAAAGAGAACTGTGGTTTTGATAATACCAAGCTTCTTAGCCTGTCAGCTATTCTGGTTATAGTCTTTCTCATAGTATTAACTGATCTGAGTTGATCTTTTCCCAAAATAAATTCTTAGTAAAACTTGGACATACTACTCAAATTTTACTCCAAATGTTTTACAATTTCAGATCCACATATAGTTTCATTGCTGACTTCTTTCATACGCATCTCGCCCAAATGTGAATGCCTTTTTTGGTGTTGTTTTTAACTCATTACTAGATATTGTGGAGCACTCGTTCCTCAGAAGTACCACTTTGTTAATATTTCAATCAGTGTTTCCTTTTTTAGTAAGATTTGAAATTCTATTTTTAACTCAAGTATTTTTAGTGAAGTACAGTAGTTTTTGTAATCTTGAACTCGTTTTAAAGTGGAACATAGATTTTTATATTTATAAAAAGTTCTTAAAATATATCTTGTGAACTTTTCAATCTCTTTATATACTTGTACAATTTTAAAATGTTTAATTTAGCAATATAAAACATGAGCGCTATACAAGGGCTAAAGATAAAAATTTTATTGTCCTCAGTATAAGATCCTTACAAAGTTGAAGAAAAGCAGGTTGGCGGTTGCATTTCACATTATCCCTTGTAGAGGGCAGCAGAGAGCTTAGATTTTGTTTTCTTCTTTACCTTTAAGAAGGGTTTCCTAGCCTAATTTCCAATTGCTTGTTATTGTTCTAGACAAAAGTAAGAACAAATAGTATCTAGACCCAAAAAAAAGTAATGATTATTCTTCAGCTCTAATTTATTTCTAAATTCCAGAATTCTTATTTCACATTAAAAGGAGAAAAAAGGTAAATTGGCTAATAGTCCTTCGTCTATAGAGAAGGAAAACATCTTTCTCTTCACAGTATTCAAATTTTAGGAAAGTAAGCATTGAAGGCACCATTCGAACAGATGAACATAGGCTATCATTACACTTGGTTTTTGGAAAACAGTAATTTTACCAAAAACTTTTTTTTTTTTTTTTTTTTAAATAAAGCTGCATTACTATTTTTAGATAATGCAATTTTGTTTTTATGTTTATAAATTCTAGATTTTATACACAGACAAGACACTTAACCAATTTGTGTTCCAATTATGCCAGTTGTTGAAAGTCAAATTGCTGTTAATAACATCATTAAAGTAAACTTGATTGAAATAGGATTTTTTCCTAAAACTTAAGCAGCTGGAACTGCTTAATAATAATTTCATTATTATCTTTTTATTTACCTGCCTATAATACAAATAATCTTTCTACTATGGTTTGCTTCCCTGTAAACTGTTGGCAGTTATTTAGCAAAACTAGCCTGGGACTAAGAGATTGGGTTTTAAACTCAGCTCTGCTCCTAACTCACAGAATGACAACCAGCCATGCCTGAGCACTGAGCTGAAGGTGCTACACAGACTGTCTCATGGGGAAGGGACACTGCAGCAGCAGTTGAGCAGACCAGATTCGAACCTGTCTACCACTGATGACCCCTGAAACTTGGGACAGGTTTCTCAAACCTTCTGAAGCCTGATTTCCTCCATCTGTAAGATGAAGGTAATAATACATACTTCATAAAGTCTGGTGAACAAGATAATATACATAAAGCTCCCAGCACAGAATAAGGACTCACATTTCCCTTTTCTTTTCCCCACTGTCCATTTTCCTCTTAAGTTTTCTTAGGAGGGTGAGTTAGCAGTCAAAAGGGACCTTTTTCAGCCATTGGATTTTAATAGAGCATTGTTAGAGTCAAGAGTCCCTCAGACTCATCACTCAGAGTGCTCACTGAACTGAATCCCAGGGTCACTGTTGCTTTTATAGATAATCTCTACAGTTGTCTAAATTAGATATAGACTACAAACCTGAACATCCAAACTGAATCTAAGATTTTAGGTTTGATGAGCTGAGATTTTTTTCCACTGGGACTATCACTATACCTCCTTGGCTTTTGTGGCTATTTCTGCCTTTATCCGTTACATCCTTACTGAAGGAGAGAAATGAGAGATAGTCGTTTCCCCCCAATTACCTTGGCCTTACCTCTATCAGAACTAAACAGAAAAACAGAGCCTTGAGAAAGACGTCAGGTAAGAGGCCGTGAAAATACGCTAGCAGCTTTTTTCCTCAATCCCTCTCTGCATAAGTCCTTTATTCCCTATGAAACTAAGTAGCCACAAGGTATTAGCCTTCCTTGCAACTATTTTTTAATGGATGAAACTAATTGAACCAGATTACTGGACCCTATGAGCTCCAAGGGCTTAAGCAGATCAGTGTTCTCACCTGTAAAATAAGGGGACAAGATTCCAGGATCTCTAAGGTGCTTCCACTTTTATGCTGTGTAGCAGAGAACTGTCTACTACAAGCAGCCTCTCTCAAGGCCCCGTGCGTCACACATGTTGCCCAGGTGTGACTTGGTAATAAAGATTAGTTGATGAAATATAGCCAGTTGCCATTACTCTTTCCACGTCTCAAAGCCGACAGATTATTAACACCATCCTAAATGCAAAACACATTGGTGTTTATGGAAGGACAGCATTCTTCCTCCCTGCAAGAAGTAACACTGTTCTGCAAATCTTAGTAAATTGTTTTTTATAGATTATTTGTCATTATAGTCTATGCCCACTGTTGTTCTGCTTGATTCAGTCTTCAACTTTTGTGGTTTCTCTTCTGTCTTTATTCTGCTGAGCTAGCACACTTGAGGTCTTCATTAGACCTATAATCAGCAAATCCATGAATCTTTTCTTACTCTTCATAACCTTTTTGCCATAATTAACACCTTTTCTTCCCTTGGCATCCTGTTTCCTTCCTTTTGACCGTTCCTTTTGCAAAATTCTTTTTCCCTTGGCATTTCTCCAAAGTTATATCCTTGGGCCTCTTTTCTTTTTGTCCAGCTTTTCTCCCCCCGGCATCTCATTCACTCCCAGAGCTTCAACTCTGATCCCTGTGTCTCTGACTGCCCAGTCTAAATCCACTCTCTGACCTCTTCATGAGTCTTTGTCCAACATTTCCAACTACTAACTCAGTAGTTTTATTTGCATGTTTTTCCACCACCTCAGACTCAGTATATCTAAAATGAAACTCAGAATGTCCTTTCAAAGCTGATTCTTCTTTATTTGCATTAATAGTTAACCTCCTAACTTTACAGTCGTCGGAATCTCTAACTTCTTGCACATGTTGTCTCGCATCTGTCCTTTGCTTTTCCCACTGGCCTACCTTAGGCAAAGTTCTTGATACCTGGCTATGATTTTTGTGTTAGGTTTCCAGCCATGTTTTAAACCATCATAAACCCCACCTTATAACACACCTCTTATCTCTCTCACCTGCTCAATAAAACCATGTGCTCATCTGTGCCTATGACCTCATGCTGTGAGTTTGTTCCCTGTGCTCCTTTGGGAAGGCCTTGTACTGTTCCCTTGCTCAGACCTATGAAAAACACAACATGACCTTCCAGGCCCTGAAACAATGTCTTACAGCCCCGCCCCCAATGTCTTTCCCATCCTCCTCTCAGCTGGGAAGACTCTGGAAGTGGTCTCTTCTCCTGAATGCCTCACTAGCCGTACAACTTATTTGGGGACTTGTAAGAAGCTGTCTTGCATCACTTATCTCTTTGTGTGGCCTTGCTTTACACAATGATCTGTTAGCACTTCAGAAGTGGATGTGGAACCTATTGTTTTCTATCACTTGCATCATCTAGAATAGTGCCTTTACAGAGGTGCCTCAGATTTCTCTGATCCTAATCAACTGAAGGCAGGAGGAGCAGGGGATGACAGAGGATTAGATGGTTGGATGGCATCACCAACTCAATGGACATGAGTTTGAGCAAGCTCCAGGAGGAGTTGGTCATGGACAGGGAAGCCTGGTGTGCTGCAGTCCCTGGCGTCACAAAGAGTTGGACATGATTGAGCTACTGAACTGAACTAAATAAGTCCTAAGAATTGTTTTCATAAATTA
The DNA here is from genome assembly GCF_029378745.1 of Bos indicus. NCBI lineage: Eukaryota > Metazoa > Chordata > Mammalia > Artiodactyla > Bovidae > Bos > Bos indicus. The sequence continues at coordinate 43,215,779 of NC_091772.1, read as the reverse complement.
CCAGCATCCTGTCATTCACAGTGCATGTGTGCTTAGTTGCTCAGTCATGTCCAACTCCTGTGACCCCATGGACCATAGCCCTCTAGGCTCTTCTGTCCATGGGATTCTCCAGGCAAGAATACTGGCGTGGGTTGCAGTGCCCTTCTTCAGGGGATCTTCCCGACCCAGGGATCAAACCCATGTCTTTTGAGTCTCCTGCATTGGCAGGCTCATGCTGCTGCTGCTGCTAAGTCGCTCAGTCATGTCCGACTCTGTGCGACTCCATAGACGGCAGCCCACCAGGCTCCCCCGTCCCTGGGATTCTCCAGGCAAGAACACTGGAGTGGGTTGCCATTTCCTTCTCCAGTGCATGAAAGTGAAAAGTGAAAGTGAAGTCGCTTAGTCGTGTCCAACTCTTAGCGACCCCATGGACTGCAGCCCACCAGGCTCCTCGGTCCATGGGATTTTCCAGGCAAGAGTACTGGAGTAGGGTGCCATTGCCTTCTCCTGGCAGGCTTAATTACCATATAATTAAGAGAAAATTCTACTTTTCAAAATGGAATACAGTACTTATTGTCTAAGAAGAAAACCTGCTCGGTTGTAGGCCTGCCAAACCAACAGAAGTAGGGTTGCTTCACAGAGGTAAGGTTTGGACTAGAAATTGAACTTATGTAAAATAAAAGCAAGGTCCCTGGACAATTACTCTTGTCTTCAGTATCTACATTATTTAACTCTGAATTACGATTTTCTTAAAGTTGTCCGGGAGTTGGTGATGGACAGGGAGACCTGGCATCCTGCAGTTTATGGGGTCGCAAAGAGTCTGAGGGACTGAACTGAAGTGAACTGAACGTTGTCAAGTAGTCCATAATTTATTTTTTAGGCAACAGGGTTTTATAGAAAAAGTATCCGTGTCTGCAGCTAAGTACGAAAAAGGTAACCTGGATAAGCAGTTCCTTTGTCTCTGGGAATGCTTTTTAAATCAGGAAGAGCCTTACGTTAACCCAGTTTCCTTTTGCCCTCTGGCCTCACTGTAGAAATTTCCAAAACCCCTGATAGTTTTCTCTGGCAGGGAAAGCGGAGAGGCCTAGGTGCGCCCGGCTGTCAGTTAAGGCGGTCACGTGTCCCCGGGGCCCCGCCCCCAGAGCCTGGAGGCTGCGAGCCAGGCGGGCGCCCGCAGAAGCTGCGGCCGCGCCGAGACTAGCTGATGGCTGCGCTGGCCGGCTGAGCACCCAGCCGGGAGGAGCCCGGGAATTCGGGCTGGGGACGCGGGGTCATTTGGGAAGCATGGTGGCACACGATGAGGTCGGAGGTCTCTTGCCCATTAAAAGGACCATACGAGTCCTCGACGTGAACAACCAGTCCTTCCGAGAGCAGGAGGTAAGAGTGGACGAGAACAGCCCAGGGAAGGTTTCTAACGCCACGAAACTTACCCTCTTGAACAGCGTATTAACAGAATGACGTTAAACTGAACTTTTGCTCTTACTGAGCATTAAAGTGGCCTTGAAAAAAAAATAAATTGGCCTTGATTCACATGCAAGTTTGAAATGTGTTTATGCATAGCGTTACTTAAGTGTACACAAACTTTCATACAAAAGAAAAAGATTTTAAATGTATATACTTAAGTTTGGTTGAATTGGTCACATTTCTGATGTTTAATACAGTTTTTTGTTTGCTTAGGTTTTGTTTTGGGGGGTTTTTTTGTCTTGCATTTATTTCTGTTATCTAGTCAGTCTTGGGAATTGGGTTGTGGAGTAAGCAGAAAGTAGGAATCCCTTACTTAGAAGTTAATGCTAGTGAACAAAATGCCAGCGTTCATTTTTAATTTTCTTTCCACATCTGATAAGTTCGTTGTGTGTGGCTTTGTCCTTCAGAAAGAAAAATATGTTAAATTATTTAAGCCAGTGAACCATTATTTAGGTACTTCTGCCGTCCTTGCCTTAATTACCTCAAGTTATCGTACTTTTTTAAGGTCTTTGTGAACATTTATCAAAATAAGTGACTTTTATGCCTCTTATTTAATTTTAATAGTTAATGTTCTGTGCTCATTCTATATATATAGCACACGGCAATTAGATATACTTTATGGTATATACTTCATCATTGCTGAGAGAATAGAAATATCATTCCTGTATTCAGTTAACTGTATGCCGCTGCTTTGAGGTGATGGTTTTGTGGCCATGTACGTGTATCAGAACTTATGTAATTATACATTTTAAATATGCGCAATGTATTGTGTGTCTCAGCAAAGCTGTGTCTCTCACACACACCTTTGGTAGTTAAAATAGCTGCCATCTTTAAAAGACATGATTTGCCTTTGGTTTTCGTTTTTCTGTTTGGTTTTGGCTTATGTGTTTCAGTTTTTGCGAAAGTGGTCATCATGTAAATACTAAAGCGGAACTAGTCTTGTTTGGTATCAGACACTGACCGTGTTTACAGCATACCTTTATTCCAAAGATTAAAAACACCAAGGATGTCATCAGGCTTTTAACAGCACAGCCTTAAATAAATAACTGTATTTGACTATTTAGTACTAAGAGGAAAGGGAAGAAATCCTGTGTGATCATAACTCATTTTTATCTTTTTATAAATAACTTTTTCTTTTCATTCTTGTTAAAGCTTTTGCCAGATAGAAGAGAAAATTATTTATCCAGTAACCCGAATGAGTAAACCCAGACACATACTTGGTTTTTTGTGTCTTGATTTGGTTGACTCTAGAAAAGACGACCCCCCCAAAAAAATATCCTCTATGTGACATCCTGAGGAGAAAAAAAACCTTTTTACAAAAAACAGGGTTCACCTTAGAACTTTTCCATGTTGTTGCTTTTATGCACAAGGTACATCCCAGTAAAAGACTTTAAATTGTTTTTAAGAATTTTGTTTGTAGCTATCCAGAAAATATTTTAAGGCATAAAATCTGAGTACACCTGGGTTAGTGAAATAAATTGATTAAATACTAGGTCTCAAGTCAGATTCCCTATAACAATACATGTGATTGCCTGGAGAACCTAGATAGTCTGGTTAAAAGCTAACCTAAATAAACAACATAAGTTTATATTAGAGGGTGTTGGGTTTTTTCCCTCTAAGTGAACTTTAGCCCTAGTGAAAGGTTGCCGACAGTAGAAAGTTCCTTGAACATGTGCAACTTGCTTGTGTTCTTTATTGTTCCCCTGGGTTTTCAGATCCTCTTTGAAGGAGGGTGTACAATCTCACTATCTGTATGCATTCTTTAAGCTTCTTATATTTACCATAATGTTGCTAACAACACTTCAAAACAAAAATAACATGACAGTAAAACCAGGAAGAAAGCCTTATTTGGGTACTGGTAAGACAGGTAGACTCCTACCCTCTGTTCCTTCACCTGCAGAGGGACAGACATGGGTGGATTCCACAGCACTCCCCACAAGAAACCAGAGTAGGTTAGATGGCACATCTCAACCTCTAAAGAAACACTGCTCTTGGTTGTAGCTCACACAGACCAAATTCTAACCCATAACAGACAACTTGTTGTCCCTACCTTATAGGTGACCTGGTCTATAACACTTTTCCCCAACAGTTGTCTCTCATTTTTTTCAAATGTGTTTATCCTGAGATTAGTGAGCCATATTCTGTATTAAATCTTTGCCTTTCAATCATATTTTTTGAATTAGTTATTCATTAAAATTCTCTGTAGTTTTATAATAAATATATATGCTAAAAGTTTGTGTTGTATCTTACAAGCATTCTTCACATGTGAACGTTTAGTGAGGCATGAAAATTACTTTCAGATCCCAAAAGCCAGTGTGGAAAGTATGAAAATGTCCTCTCACCCCAGGCCCTCCTCTGTGTACTGATTCAGCACTACTTTGGTACAGACTCAAGAGTATCTTGCTCTGTGACAGAGCTAGCCGGACGCTCCTCCCAGACGTTTTAGATTAGATACACTCCTGAGACTGGCATCTCCTTTGTGAAGCAGTGAGATTATGGGTGGGCTTCTCAAGGGCTGGGAACATATTAATACCACACATATACTGCCTGGCATAATACCCCACCACCCTCAGAGAGAGAATCCACATTTCAGTTTTAGTTTCAGAAAGATGCTTTAGATATCTTTACATTTAATTATCTAAATTAAATTCAGTAGATTTCATTTTAAATATCACAGTTTTACATTACCAGGAAATTAGTAGTTGTACTGACTGATCCAAAGATAAGAATTTTTTATTTTATGTATTAAAATAGATATCAGAAATTCCTTTTCTTCCAGTTAAACTTAACTTTTCCTTTCAAATTCACTGGGAAGAGCACCTTTCCAAAGACTTTTCAATTGAAATTAAATATTTTATGATTTACCAGGAAGTAAATTGGTTATGCTCTAAACAAGGATGAGGAATTAACCTCTCCTTCCAATCGGTGGGCAGATCTTTCTGACAACTGTTCGGTTTCTCCTTGGCACTGGCATATCTTACTTTGTGAGGTAATTCTATCTCCGTTCACACAGAAGCGTCTTTGTCCTGCCTTTACTAAATAGAAAGGAATGCCTTCTGCCTGCCTTCTGCCCGCGCATGTGTCCCTTCAGTCTTGCACAGATGGGTCTGGTAAAGGCATTCACACATGTCCTCAGCCACACAGTGCGTCGTTTTAGTAGATATCTCGGGAGGTTTCTTTTTCAGTTCATTTAACATTCACACACTTGTGGCTTTATAGTCACGGTTTTACTTCGGAGTCAGTTACTTGGGGTGGGGGTGGGGGCTGGCCTGCCGCAGTACCTCTTCAGGACTGACCCAGGGGCCTGGACTGTGTGGTCTGTCTGCAGAGCCTCCTGGCCACGGCTGTGTCCACACCTTCAGAGCCTAGAAAAGTCTCATTGCTTGTTTGGATATTCCATCTTTTAAGTTCTTTCCGAAGGATTTTAACCCTTTCTGCCACTTTACTCTCAAATTATTCTCAGGGGATTATTTTTATTCACTTTCCTCTTTTTCATGACTTGGGTCATATCAAAGATTTTTTTAGAAAAAAATTTCATCTGTCATTTTTAAGTAGTGAGTTTTGTATAATTTTTCATCATGTACCCTTCTGTAGCCTCATTAAAATTTTGTCAAGCATGCCACAAATTGCCAAAGGCACCAAAAATTACAAACAAATAATTATGCGCCATGGACATTATAAAGGGTAGGACTGTTTTTTGATCTAACCTTCATTACCTAGGCAGCTGTGTGAGTCACCTGGTGGAGTGCCTCCACTCTCCTAGCTGTAAAGTTAAAGAAATGCAGTTTGTAAGGTTTTGGAATCTTTGGTAAATGATGTGTTTACTATACTATTATTGTTTTAAAAACAATATATGTAAAATAATTACATCTTCTCAATCTGTATATATTTTTCCTTGATAATTAAATGTATGAGAGGATCTAATTATTTATAAATATCAGTATTTACATAGTAAGTGGAAATATTCCTGAGAAAGGATGTCAGTAATAGATAAAACTCAGTATGTTCCGAGAACTATTCTAAACCCTTTAAACATCTTATTTAATCTTCATATCACCTTTATAAGAGACGTTCTCATGTTAACTCCATTTTACAGAACATTGGGACCCAGGATGTTTCCTGTCAAGTGTCAGAACCAGGATTTGGGCCCAGTCGGTCTGAGTCCAGAGGCTCAGCCTCCTCTTAACCACTGTTCTACCTACGCTTGAACACCTCCCACCACAGGGACCTGGCTGCCTTGGAGCTGACTCATCCCAATGTCAGATGCCTTCATTTAAAGGCTGTTCATTAAGTGAAGTATTTAAGAGTGAAATGATAGAAGGTCTGGCATTTGCTGTAAAATATTTCAGTATGGGCACAGATGAAACCTGTTGTTAGACCAAGATCCATTATGCAATTCTCCCCTTTTGTGTATGCTTAATTTTTCATAACATGAAGGTGTTTTTCAAAAGTTACTCTCTATATTAAACTAAAAGTTTCTGTAGGATTTTAGTATCTAATTCTTTTGTTTTAATTTTGGATTTTTTTTGTTTGTTTAATGATAGTATGTTATTTTCTCAGTGATGTTCAGATATTTGACCTTTCTTGTACCATTTATTTTTTAATTTTCCATTACTCATTAGTGTCCTTCATGTTTTAACAATGAGAAACAACATTTACTTTCAGCGTTCCATGTTTCTTGTATATACTGTACAAATATCTGACTTTTGAGAGATATTAACATTTTGTACAAACTTGGTGAAATAGTTATACCTAAACACATGTTTAGTATAACTTGTTCTTGTTTTCACAGGAGCCAAGCAATAAAAGAGTACGACCTCTAGCTCGGGTCACATCCTTGGCAAATCTAATCTCTCCTGTAAGAAATGGAGCCGTCAGGCGCTTTGGTCAAACAATACAGGTAGGAGCAAGTAATGCAGTGAGGCAATGTTTTATAGAAGCCTAAAATTTGCATTTTCTTTGAGCTGTACAGACAAGTTTGTACTGTTATACTTAAATATAATTTTCCTCTTTTGGAATATGCTGTTAAGGAATATTATTGTCAAAACAATATTTATATAACCTCATTATATTAGTTTACATCTTAGAGCAAAGCAAGAACTTGGATAGTTTTTATTCCCAGAAAGGAATTTTGACTGACAAATATTTTATAATACTGTCAGATTGAAGCTGGCATAAATGACTTTTATGCATAAAGAAACTGCCAGAACCTTTTAATTTGTCCCTTTTTTTTTTTTTTTGAGGAAAAAATAAATAGTTTCTGTATCCTCCAAAGCTTTTTCTTATTCACTTTTCTTTCTTTTCTTTTAAGTCATTTACCCTTCGTGGTGACAGCAGATCCCCAGCTTCAGCCCAAAAGTTTTCCAGCAGGTCGACAGTCCCAGTGCCTGCCAAGAGGAGAAGCAGCGCCCTGTGGTCAGAGACGTTAGACGGTAGCATGAAGCAGTCTCTAACCTCCAGGGAGATCAGACGTCAAGAGGTGTGCACCCCACAGCAAGACTTTATGTGCACTAGCATAAAATGAAACATAGACTCTGATTCTTAAACATGTGTTTTGTCGGAAGAATAGCAAACTAACACCTCCGGCAAGATAAACTTGCATTTTTGCATTTGAGTAGCCGTTTTCAGCACTTGCAGAAGGTGGTGGTCATTTGGTTTAACACCCTGATGGGGTAGAATATGAAACGTATGGCATCCTCTTATTAGAGGTTCCATTCTGAATTATAGTGTTCAGACTGAGTCACTTTGAAAAGCGCTGTTCAAACATAAGTTAAATAATGGTAACTATCCATTGCATGTAATTTTCCTTTCTGAAAGGAAGGAGTGACCTGTGATGTTTGCTGGATTTTTTTAGGCAATCTATGAAATGTCCCGAGGGGAACAGGACTTAATTGAGGACCTAAAACTTGCAAGAAAGGTCAGTAAAGAACTTTCTCTCCTGTGCCATAGGTTTTAAGAATTATATTCCACAAATTCTAAAGGATGTTACCTTTAGAAGTTGAAAAGTAGAGAATATCTACTGGTGTATATTAATTTTAGATGAGGTTTATTAGACTCATTTCTTCAAATATGAATATCAGGAAGAGTTTTTCAAGATGAACATGTACTTTAATTTCTGTTATGTATAAAATAGTAGTCATGCTGGTTTTTACATAGTCAGGCTTGATTCACATGCGGACCTCTCTTTGTGTTTTATTTGCTTGATCTGTGTGTGATGTACTTCTCTCCTCCAACAGGCCTACCACGACCCCATGTTAAAGCTGTCTATTATGTCAGAAGAGGAGCTCACACATATATTTGGTGATTTGGATGCTTACATACCTCTGCATGAAGGTAAGTTGTGCTCCCTAATTTTCGTAAGATTCTGAACAGCAACAACAAGTAATTTTAAATCTAAACTTCTAATTTAGTTCAGGATATTTTTGAAATTTTTATTGACATAGAGTTGATTTACAACATTAGTTTCAGGTGTACAGCATAGTGATTACTATTTGTAAATATTATACTCCGTTTAAAGCTACGGCTACATTCCCTGTGCTGTGCAGTATGTCTTTGTAGCTTATTTGTATCATACATAGTAGTTTGTACCTCTTAACCCCCTACCACTGTCTTGCTCCTCCCTGAATTATTTTTAAATAAACTTGTTCTTGGAATTTCTGCTTTCTTACACTTCAGATTTGTTGGAGAGAATAGGAGAAGCCACCAAGCCTGGCGGGACAGTGGAGCATGTTGGCCAGATTCTCGTGAACTGGGTATGTAGCAGGTTTATGCAGACAGGGCAGGCTTGTCACTTGTGATCAGAATCACACTGATTTGATCCAGTTAGTGGATTCTGAAATCAGATAAATGGGGCACTTAAACTGAACAAATGTACATAGAAGTTACAGTCACTGTTTAAGAAAAACATATCATGAATGACACTGTTTCATTTGTTTTAAGAATATGTTCCTCCTTGGACAGAATTCCCACATTACATCTGTTAATTACCTATCTTACTCTCTCAGTTAACATCTGAGTGCCTGCCGATGCCAGGCCCTGTTCTAGGAGGAATGGCTGGGGTTCTGTGATGAAAGACAGCCTTTGCATGTACAGTCAAGTGAGAGAACAGTCACCCATTATCACCTGCAGGAGAATCTTCACAGCTTGTTAAAAACTTTCACGAATAGCTCTAAGTTTCATGGACGGAGGAGCCTGGTATGCTACAGTCCACGGGGTCGCAAAGAGTTGGACATGACTAAGCGACTTCACTTTCACTTTCATGTCTTAGAAACAGACATGTTGCAGTCTCACTAATGGACTATTCTTTGATTTCTCTTACTGCTCTTTAGTTGCCGGGCTTGAATGCCTACAAAGGCTACTGCAGTAACCAGCTGGCAGCCAAGGCTCTTCTGGATCAGAAGAAACAGGACCCAAGAGTCCAGGACTTCCTCCAGCGGTGTCTGGAGTCTCCCTTCAGCCGAAAACTGGATCTCTGGAGCTTCCTCGATATTCCTCGAAGCCGCCTTGTCAAATACCCTTTACTGTTGAAAGAGATTCTTAGACATACTCCCAAAGACCACCCGGATGTTCAGCTCCTGGAGAAGGCTGTAAGTAACCCAAGAAGTGGTTCCTGTGCTTTGCCAGTTTGCATGTTAGCTTGCCTGAGAAAGATATACAGTGATCCCCTCACAGCTTCTGCATGCTGAATGAGTACATGAACTTTCAGTTCTTGTATGTTAGCGCACTATGCACTAGTAAAGAGGTGTAATAGATGTTTTATCTATGTTTTAGTCGGAAGACTGGGTTCTAATCTGACCTCTTTCATTAGCTAGCTATGTGACTTAAGGCAAATCACCAGTGTGGCTGACACTGTAAAATGAAGGGACTGACTGAATTATCTGATTGCTGGGGTCCCTTCAAGTTGTAAAATTTTATCATTTTAATCCTGTAGGAAAACAGGGATAAATTAATATGCTGAAAATGCACCATTGATTTTTTTGTATATATATAATTTTTTAGATACTAATAATACAAGGAGTTCTCTCTGATATCAACGTGAAGAAAGGTGAATCAGAATGCCAATATTACATTGACAAGCTGGAGTATCTGGAGGAAAAGCAGAAGGACCCTAGAATTGAATCAAGCAAAGTGTTGCTCTGCCATGGGGAACTGAAAAATAAAAATGGACACGTAAGTGCATTTAACACTAATGTGAAGTGAGCAGTTCCTGCCCTCTTCCCATTGTTTAGTTTTTTCCACATGAATTATGAAGCAGGTTTATAAAATAAACTCATCACATACTGAAAGTAACTGGATTTTATGTTATCAGCTTTGATAAAGCAAATAGTTGGTTTCTGTCATTACAGAGTGACTTAAATGTCTTGATGGAGAATCAGTAATAATTTATTTTTTAGTTTTGAAGCATAAGTCAACTTGTTTGGCTAGGGGTTCCTTTCTAAATAAATTACTAGTTTTATGATGTTTAATAAAAAAGCATATCCTTCAGAATAATTTTTTGAAGAGTTTATAGTAGTGGAAGTTTTTAGCACTATGAAACAAACTTTGACAGCACATAGAATGAGAGCACACTTCTTTTTTCAATCTTAGTTACAAAGGTACCTGCTGAAACTAAGTATACACGTGGAATGGTTTTTTTATTTCATCATGTGCTTTTCAGAAGCCCAATTCATAAGTTGAGGTTCTGTTTGGAAAGAGTTAATCTTCCATCTCTGATTTCTCTTATAAGGCTTCATTGTTCTATAAAAGCTTAGGTTTGTCTCTGTTTAGACAAAACAGAACCATTAACATTTTTACCAGCTTACATTTTTAAGTTCTTGCCCTGTTAGAAGACTGTAGTGTACAGTCCTGGCATTTCCAGTCACGTCGCCACCGACAGGTCTTGGTGGTGCGTGGCGTTTGCTCAGCTGCTGCTGATCTAATGTTACACATGGACAGAAAAGTTGTATATAGTCTACAGTGAGAAAAGCTCTCCAAGGAGAATGTGCATTGCTTTTAAAGCGCCATCTATATGAAGTCATTTGTAAGGAGATCTTAGTAAATCAATTTGATAAAATTAAGATCCAGTCACATTTTTTTTAACAATGGATTTCACTCACTTAAAGTCACAAAGTTCTACATTTAATAAGTATTTGTTTCTCACTTCTCCAGAAACTGCACATTTTCCTGTTTCAAGACATCTTGGTGTTGACTCGACCTGTTACTCGAAACGAGCGTCACTCCTACCAGGTTTACCGGCAGCCCATCCCCGTCCAGGAGCTGGTCTTGGAAGACCTGCAGGATGGAGACGTGAGGATGGGAGGGTCCTTCCGAGGGGCTTTTGGCAACTCAGATAAAGGTACCAGTCACACTTTAAAATGGTTTCAATGATCATAAACTCAGAACCTAAATGATTTCAGCTTTAATAATTAAGAATCTGTCCCCAGACAACACACTAAACATGAAATGGGTTCTGTCATCCCGAGCTGGTCCACTCGCTGAGTCGTCAGGTGCTGTGGTGCTCTGACTCCCGCATGTGTACCTGATACACATGGGCACTGCCTCATACATACATGATACATAGGGCACTGCCTCCTAGATGTGCCTGCTGTGGGGAGACCAGCACCCATACTCATGTAGTCGGACCACATCTAGGAATAGCTTTCTAAGTCTATTTCCTTTTGTCAATGTTTATTTTTCTAGCTAAAAACATTTTCCGAGTTCGCTTCCAAGACCCCTGTCTGGGCCAGTCCCACACACTCCAAGCCAACGACGTGTTCCACAAGCAGCAGTGGTTCAGCTGCATCCGCAATGCCATCGCCCCTTTCCAGCAGGCCACTGGCCCCTCGGAGCTCCACCAGGAGTGCAGGGAGAACCCCACCACCACCAGCAACGCCAGGGCCCAGAGACAGGCATCCATGGTCTCTAGCATGACTCAGGGCAAAGCTGATGGAGACGCTGCTGAGTGTGGCGCCCCGGTGCACACAGCAGACCACACGACGGGCATGAAAGCACCCCGAGCCCAGACCAGCCTCCGCAAAGCCAGGGACAGAGCCCAGGTCGGTGGCAAGCGGAAGGAGACCCTGGTATAAAGGAAGCTCTGGGCAACAGCTGCGAGAGACTTTATTTATGACGTTGTACAGTTTTTCTTTCTGTCCTGTGAGCACGGCAGCATTACTCAGTACCCGTCTCATGTCTTCTGTGTGTTTGGTTGGTTTTGGTTGTTGTTCTTTTATTTTTTTTAATGGCAGCTAAAGATACATATACAGATTACTGTTAAACTGCAGTTTGTTTTTTTTTTTCTTCTCAGATTATTTAGAACATGCAAACCTGGTATTTTTAATCAAATGAAATACTTAACAGGTATTTTCATTCTGCACTCATCATGACTTTTTAATACCAATTGTGATATTTACAGTATTTGCCAAAACTTAAAATTTTACAAATACCAGGATTTTACCAGTGTTTCTTTGATGAACTTTGCATGCAAAATTTGAAATTGTAACATTGGCATCTAAGATCTACTTGGAATATTTGTAATATTTCAAAATTTACATTGAAACATAAGTTCTTGGAAAACAAACCAAACTTAATCGGTTTTCCATTTTGCCAACTGGAATGCTTTTTATTAGTTTGTTTTTCACTCTACATTCCTCATTTTTCATTGATTTAACCTGCCGATTATTTAATTTTTTTTTATTGTAAAGTAGTTTTTAGTCTTTCCTTTTTTTACTTTGATCCCTTTTCAAATTGGCATGTCTTTAAAGTATTTTTCTCCCTTGATTAAAAATGTGTGTATGTATGTATGTTTTTAAATCATATTAACTTTACCAAGTGAAATCAAGCCATACTGTTTTTGAGCCAATTAAGAAAATTGCGATTTTTAAAGTGTAGTGTTTCAGGGTGGTGGACACACATGAAATGACTCAGTGTGTTCTGAACTACTGAAAGAAAACCATCTTAAGGATTTCATGGAAAGTTAATATTCTCTGAAAAGCAAGAGGGAAGGCAATTGACTGGTAATAAGTATTTTTAAAAAAAAAACAGAGGGAAAAAGAGTGTAGTTTTGTCTTAAAGTAAAAATGTCTGATTGTGTCAGACATTTCTGAGAAGAGATAGTAAAAGCTGAAGTCGAGAGTATGTAGTAAGTCGTAGAAGGCTTGGGGGATGTGAATGGTGTTTGCCTTGATTTACAGTACTTGCAAATAAGGGGTTTGAAAAGAAAAGGAAATGTGTTGAAAATTTGACCATATTAGATCCATTCTGGCAGATTTATTCGTAAGAGGGGAAAAGAGACTGGTGAGTGTTTTACTCTGAAAAGTTTCTGTTCAAATGTAATCATTGTCTTGGACGGGGGAGGACTGAAAACCCATGTCGTGGAAGATTTGTCATGGTGACTGTTCCAGTAAACGTGGACTGTTATGTGAACTGTATCTGGCCAGTGGAAATGAAAACTGAAAAAGACTGTAAATAATTAATTCCAAATGATTTCTCTGTATAAATGAATTATACAATTAAAAAAAAAAAGTCACACCCATAATCACCTAAAGGTTTCCTGACTGGTGGATGTTTGCTGGACCTCTGCCAGAACATGCTGCTACAGCCAAGGAGGTGATGACAAGCCTCACAGAGGTTTTAGAAGGTCACAAATACGCCTTCGAAATGCATCAAAAAGAGAAAGATTAGGTCAAGTTTTTTGAATCTTATTAAACCAATTAGAACACACTCTAATCAGAAACAGCAGTTGAATTGAAGACAGCTGAACACCTGGCCACTTTCTGGATACAGTAGTCAAGCTATTAACAAAGGACCTTCATTAATCTAATTTCAGATTTTAATTTAGGTAACTCAGGTTTCTACCTCTGCAAACTCAAACCTAATAGTGTAGATTACACCAGTGCTTGTGATCGGAAATCGGCAAGATTTCTAATCGTTCCTAGAGATGTTGTAAGATACAGTTTCTTCCAGAGTTACCTTGATAAGCTTCCTAAGTTGTAGAAACAATGATGGTTCAGATGTTCTTAATCAAAAGATGTTTTATTGGAAACTATATAGCTCTCCTGGGATCACTCTAGGGCAGAAATAAGACCCAGAAACTGAGTAATTGTATAGAATGAACACCCTTCAGAAATTGCATCTGTATTTGAAAATCTCTGATTATTCCAGTAGTTCTCAAGCCTGTTTGGGCATGAGTCATGAGGGGTACTTTGAAAAAAAATGAAGATAACCGGGCCTCACCCCCAGCTCCCCTCCCCCAATTTCCACACCTGTTTCACTGAATCAGTGGGAGGGGGGTGGGGTACAGGGGTCCTAATTTATACTTGTCAACACTCCCCCTGGTAATTCTGATACAGAGAATTCCACAAGTCAGCTCTTAGTCATCACTGATCCAGCAGGTATGTAGGTAGTAGTGACATATATCTACTTAACCTGCTTCTCAGTTTGCCTTTAAACTCTTCACAGAGTCTGAGTTAAATATATACAAGCAGAATACTCAAAACACTGTGTTTGTCTGTTTTGAGCAAAGAGTGGTCTTTCTGAACCCAGGGCTCGATCTGGTTGTGTGCACACAGGTGGGAGGGGAGGTACGGGCGCCTGGGTGAATTGTCAGCCAGTGGGGCACCATTGTCACCAAGTCGCCTTTGAATCGATTAAGACAGGCATCTCCTTGGCTGATCCAGGTCAGTCTTGTGCTGACTTAGCTCTCCTGTACGCTTAGTGCTTGAGCGAACGTGCACACCTAGCCCAGTGCTTGGTTTTCTGTACATACGCCTAACGCTACTGTGACTGAGTTCATTTTACAACCATCAGCAGATGCCTGGCCTGGGCCGCCATGATTCAGTCTTGGTGACTGATGCAGACCCGCGTGGGCATCTCTGGTTCTCTTCCTCATCAGAACTGCCAGTCCCTCGAGGAGACACTCACTGGTGGATGGGTGGTATTGTCTATTAGGGTTACACGACCTAGAGGTAAAAGTAGCTGATAATATCCTGCAAACTTGGGCTTTTCTTAATCAGCGTTAAAGAACACTCTAGAAAGAATCGCATCCCTTTGTCCAGTGAAGCCAGTTCCCATGAGAGGAGTATCCTAGAAAAGAAAATCTCCCTCAATCCTAGATCAGAGACCTTCCCAGATCAGAAGGGCTTGGAGTTTTGCCTGCATAAGTGAGGAATTCCAGAACAAACTGCAAGTCTTCGGACTTACCAGGTACAGTTGTTTCCTCAGATCCAGTGTCCATAGTCCTATGTATCATAAGGCTTTGAGACAATGGACACGTTCACTAAGATAATGAGTGTTTAAACCCAGAGCTGCAAAGTGATTCCGTAAGAAGAAAACACCACTTTTTAAACGCCCTTTGGAGTATCTCAGAAAACCCAACTCCTTTGAAAACTGATAATCATTTATTCTGCCCTTTCCTCCACAAACCATATCTCAGGGTAACTAGCTGACGAAGGGAATGTTTTCTTTAGAGCAGTGGCCCAGCTAATCAGTGAAGAAGGCAGGATAGAATAGCACCGTTTTGTAAGCCCTCATGACCTGATGGATCCAGATGTCAACCATTAGTAAAGACCACCATACCTCCAGACAAGGCGCCCACCCACCACCTAAGCAGTCTTGCCAAGAAAGTCAGCCTGAGTTCAATCGGCAAGAAGTTAAGACAAATGAGTTCGTTCAGCAAAGTAAAATTAATTCAAAGAGAAAGATGGAGGAATCCTACACCTAAGAGATATATCAAACCATTGTGATGTTTGTATGGACTTGTTTGGATCCTAAATCGAGCAAATTGTTTTTTAAATAAGACAATCCAAAATATCCAGAATTGACTGGGTAAAGTGCACAAGATAAGGTTGTATTTTTATCTTTGACAGAAGTACTATGATTGCAGTCTCCCTAGAGAGACACACTGAAATCTTTATGGATAAAAATCACATGAGGTCTGAGATTTCCTTCAAAATTATAGGGCAAGAGCATAGTTAGGGATAAAAAGGAAACCACATAAGTTGAGAATTGCTGAAGCAAGATGAGGCATCATGAGAATTTATACTCTGCATATCTCTTTGAAGAGATGTTTGAAATTTTTCATTAAAAGTGCAAAAGTTAAAAAGAATGAAATTCCAGGATTGTATCCAAGTCCTTAATCTCTTAACCCCCTCTGAACCCCCAGGCTTCACTTTTCATAATAAAGGCAGAATGTTCATCAAA
Source organism: Bos indicus (assembly GCF_029378745.1). NCBI lineage: Eukaryota > Metazoa > Chordata > Mammalia > Artiodactyla > Bovidae > Bos > Bos indicus. Next base: position 43,200,158 of record NC_091772.1, on the reverse strand, counting down.
TACGGATGGTCTACTCTCTACCCTCTCAGAGACACACAAACCTGCCTCAACGACTCGACATCCGTGTCCTATGTTACCGTTTGGCAACAGGATCAGAAAAATCTGGATTCTGGTTTAATCCACACAGCCTTTTCCTCTCTTTTTCTTCCCGTTTGCCTTTCCTTTCCCTCTCCATCAGTGGCTTCCTTCGCCTGCCCTCTTTCCCAGACACACGGACATGGGTTCCCCCTGGAGCTAAGCCAGTGAGAAACCAGGTGTTTCCAGGTCCCCCAGGGAAGCTTCTCCACGCAGCCCGACCCTGAGACCTTCCAGCAAGGTGGTTTAGTCACTAAGCCATGTCCGACTGTTGTGACTCCATGGAATGTAGCCTGCCAGGCTTCTCTGTCCGTGGGATTCTCCAGGCAAGAATACGGGAGTGGGTTGCCATTTCCTTCTCCAGGGAATCTTCCCAACCCAGGGATCAAACACTGGTCTCCTGCATTGGCAGGCAGATTCTTTACCAACTGAGCTACAAGGGAAGCTTCCAGCAAGGACCAGATAGTAAACCACCTCCCTGCCTCTTAAGACGCTCATGTCCATACAAAAACTTGCACATGGGTGCTTTTTCACAGTGACTTTATTCATAATTGCCAAAGCTTGAAAACAACCAAAGTGTCCTTCAGTAGGTGATGGATAAATGAACTACAGGGCATCCAGATGGGAATATTATTACATGCTAAAATAAGCGAGCTGTCAAGTCATGAAGACATGGAGGAAACAAAGGCTACACGCTATATGATTGCAACTAGTTTGATGTCACGGAAAAGGCAAGATATGCCAAGGATAAAAAGGTCTGATTTTGAGGGATTGTGGCGAGGGAGGGATGAACAGGTGGAGAACAGAGTTTTTAGGGCAGTGAAACTTCTCTGTATGATACTGTATTGATGTATAATATACGTGTCATTATTTGTTTGGCCAAACCCACAGGACACACACCACCTACAGTGACCCCTGATGTCAACTGTGGACTCTGGGTCATAATGACATGTCCATGTGGGGTCATCAGTTGTAACACAAGTACCAACCAGTGGAGATGATGACGGGGAAGCCACGGGTGTGAGGGAGGAGGAATATTGAAATGTCACACTTTCCACCTAGTTTAGCTGTGAACCTAAAGCTGCTCTTAGAAGTCTATCTTTTAAGAGAAAGGAAAAACATTACCCAGACCCAGGAGCACACATCCTTCAAGGACGGTCTGCAGAGATCAGAACACAAGAGTGTGCATGCTCTACAAACATGGCCAGCAGTTACCCAACACAGTGACCCAGAGACCAGGCCTCAGGCTTTCATCCCAGCCCCAACCTACCCAGGGCAGCCACTCCTGAAGGGCCAGCATCTACGACAGGCATGCGTCCTGGGCCTGCCCCACAGTCTGGGTGGGAGGGGCCCCAAACTGCCTTCTGTCCAACCCCATGGACTCTGGGCTGGAGAAGCCTGTGTTTCAGCTGAGCTAGGGTGGACCAGCCCCAGGCAGAGACCGCTGCCTCTCTCCCATCTCCTCTGCGCTCGAGGATGGAGGACCGTGGGGGGCTCCCACTCTGGCCCCTCCCCAGCGGGGCTCTATGATGGGATCCGGAAGCAGCAGGCTTCCTCCCATGGTTGGAGTAGCTCTCTCCCCTCTGGCTTCTCCGGCTACAGCTGTGGGTTGAACGTGACTGGAGAAGCTGGAAACTGCCCCAGGGCTGGAAAAGAGGCTGTTATCTGCCAGCATGCAGCTTTGCCAACATGAGCTCGTCTTCCCGCCAGGCTCCATCTCCAGGTGTGATGCTCAGCTCTCAGCTTCTCACCCACCTGCCAGAGAAAAACATGAAAGCTGTGATAACTGGGGGAGGGGCAGGAAGCAGATGGGCAGAAGGCACCCCCAAGGTTGACTCTGCAGAGTTGGGGGCGCCCTCACCCCTGCTTTCTTACCACTCCACCACCGTGTTTTCAGGGCCCTGCTGAGCCTCAGGACAGGAGGGGGCTGCCCAGAGTCTCTGCCCAAAGGAAAGTGCGGCCTGAGACAAGAGGGTATGAAGCCCACATGGGACAAACCTCACAAACCACAGGGGTCAGTGAATAGTCAGCGGTGACTTTTTCATAGCATCAGAGGTGCCCGCATCTCACAGGGAGCAGCACAGCTTTGGGGGCACAGTAGGCCCGGGTCAGGCAAGTCCTCTCAGACCTCCGTGTGGCTGATCCCAGCAGGCAGCGTGCTTTTCCAAAACAAGGGAAAGAGACCCACAGGCGTGTCAGTACACACTCCAGGACCGCGTCTAAGCAACTGGGCAGAGTCCCTGGAACCTGACGTGCTGCGTGCCTGCGGGGTAGGGGCGTGTAGGCGATCTTTTCCACAAGTGGAAACTATTTCAGCAGCCATGCTCCAGCGCTAACACAGCCAGGTCCTCCAGGGCAGGAGCTCCCGACTTTCCAGTCACTTTCTTTGTTGCAGGAACAGACTAGCAAGGGCAGATGCTGGCATCTGTCTGCTGATCAGCATGGGTCCAAAGGGTGCGGAATGAGGTTCTTCAGTCAGAGCCATGGAAAGTGACACCCTGACCTGCAATGCCCCGCACCCTGAGCAGCCAGGCAGGCTCCCTGACCTGGGAGAGTGCTCCTCCCTCCCTCCTTCCCTCCCCCTCTCCCCTTCCCCCTCCCCTTTCCCCTCTCCCCATCTGCCTCCCTCCCTCTTTCCCCATCCCCCTCCCTCCCTCCCTCTTTTCCCCTCCCCCTCCCTCTTTCCTCCTTCCCCCTCCTCCCCCATCCCCCTCTTCCCTCTTTGTCCTCCCTCCACTTCCACACTTACCCCTCCCCCCTCCCCTCCCTCTTTTCCTTCCCCCTCCCTCCCTTTCTCCTTCCCCCTCCCCACTTTCCTCCTTCTCCCTCCCCTTCCCCTTTCCGTCTCCCTCCTCCCTTTTCCCCTCCCCACTTCCTCCTCCCTCCTCCCCTCTCCTCTCCCTTCCTTCCTCCCCACCCCTTTCTCCCCCTCCCTCTCCATTCCCCCTCTTCCCTCCTTCTCCTCCCTCCACTTCCACACATTCCCCCTCCCCCTCTTTCCCCCTCCCTCTCCCTCCTACCTATCCTCAACCAGGCTCCTCTTTACCTGGGTGCACCGCAACCCAAAACACTGAGACACCAAGGTCTGCAGCAAAGAGAGGATCCATCAGCAGGGCCACCAGGCAAGGAGATGGGAAAACAAACCCCAAATCCGGTTCCCCTCAGGCAAGGGGCTTATGTGTTTATGGGATGAAGACTGAAGAAGCAGGTCGTCTGAGACACGGGACCGTGGGGAAAGGTGATAGAAAAGGGTGTCCCGGTCGTCGCTTTGTGCAGGCATAGCTCAGCAACAGGCCTTTGCATGTTCGCACACTCAGTTGAAAGGTCAGTGGTCCCAGCCAGTCTCAACCAGCTCAGCTCAAACTGGACACCGCTGACTCTTGCGCAGCTGAACTAGACACAGCTGACTCCAGCTTTCTGGAAAACAACCGGAGCAAACGTCTTATTGTTTAGGCGCCTTGCAGCCTGGAGGATGAGCCAGACGTCTGCAGCAACAATTAAAAGCACCTTGATGAGTAAAGGCAGGTGCGATGGGTTTAACTAATCCTTGGTTTCAATCCCTCAGACCCAGCCAGGCCCCACCTGTTCCAGGCTGCGCCTCCAAGGCCCCATTGACCCATCCCCCCGCTAGTCCCCCCAGGGATCTGTTGCTGCCCCCGCGACACTGAGCACTTCCCACCGTCAGCATCACCTTCTCTACTGGTCTGTAAGGTTACTGTCCTTTGCGTCCTTACCACCAGTTCTCCTGACACAGAAAAAGTGCTCAGACGTATCTGCTGAATGAACCAGAAAAGCCACAATATCTTGGCTCAGCCTTAGCGAGAGTCAAGGTACCAGATGGAAGCTGGTCCATGCAGACCCTCAGTGCTGTAAGGGCCCTATGGCAGCCAGGCCTGCCATGAGCCGCCATCCTGGAGTTCAGACCTTCTCCCGCCCCCTCCTGGAGTGCCTCAGCGCTGGCCTGCATGACCAACAGAATAAGATGGAGCTGAAAGCTCGTGACTCTGAAGCCCCTCTGCTGTGCTCGGTCCTGGAGGGAACCAGACACCAGGCTGTAAGGACACTCACGCTGGTGTGTGGACAGGCCCCCAGGCAGAGGAACTGAGTCCTCGCGCCCACAGTCAGCACCAGCTTGCCCAGAGCGTGAGGGGGCCCCTGAGCAGGGGAGGAAACCTTGAGTCCCAAGCCAAGCCTTCAGATGCTGTAACCTCAGCCACCATCTTCTTTTTAAATTTTTATTTATTTTGCTGCCCTGGGTCTTGGCATGTGGGATCTAGTTCCCTGACTGGGGATTGAACCCAGGCCCTCTTGCATTGGGAGCGTGGAGTCTTAGCCACTGGACCACCAAGGACGTCCCAGCCACTGGCAACCTCATCAAAGACACTGGGCCAGAACTAGCTACTTTGCTCCTGGAGAAACTGAAATTAGGGCTTCACAGGTGGCACTGGTGGTAAAGAACCTGCCTGCCAGTGCTGGAGATGTAAGAGGTGTGGGTTCACTCCCTGAGTTGGGAAGCTCCCCTGGAAGAGGGCATGGCAACCCACTCCAGTGTTCTTGCCTGCAGAATCCCATGGACAGTGGAGCCTGGTGGGCTACAGTCCATGGAGTCGCAGTCAGACACAACTGAAGAGAATTAGCATACATGCACTCATGTTTACTAAGGTTTTGAAACCAAAGGAAATTGTTAAATCCATTACACCTGTACCTGTCCTCATTTTATCAAGCTTGCTTTCACTGCCGTCACAAAAGGCTTGCATGTCCTCCACACGTCACTGAGCACAAACAATAAGATGTTTGCCCAAGTTGTTTTCTAAGAATTTGGAGTTAGTTGTGTCTGGTTCAGGCTGGTTGGGACCACCAAGCCTCCCACTGGGCACGCACGAGTGTCCGCCTAGTGACCTTTGAGACATCGGGGACCAAAAGGCTACCTTCAGAAGCTGCTAACTGCTCCATCTACTGAACAAGTGTCCTGTGGAAAACCCACAGCTTAGTCAAGGCCTGCTCAGAGCAACAGTGAAACTCACCTTTTATTTCCCATCACCTTTCCCTTCTCCCCACACCTCAGACCACGCTGCGTCCTTACCCTGTGAATACCCCAGCCCCTCACCTTTAGGGAGGTAGAGTTCAGGCAGGGTTGTTCTCCCTTTTCATGTCCTGGGGCTTGGACCAAAGCAGAGGAAGCAAAAAATAAACCTCAGGGAGAGAAACCAAGGCCACTCTCCCAGGGCAGCAAACAGGGGAGTAGGTCACAAACATGCACTGTGGCCTGAGGCCTGCCGCCCTCTGCCCCTAAATCCTGCGTCCCACTGGCCCAGGCCCACAAGCTGACCTTGAACAGCCCACTCTTACTCAATCTCTTGACTTTACAACGGAGGATAGACTTGTCCTCAGAGTTGGGTGGAAACCTGTAGGTCACGAGGCAGAAAGTGGTTCATGGTGCTTGTGCAGATGAGCAAAAACACAAGTTTTTAGACCTCCAAAAGTTTCTGAAAAACTTTGCAAAGAATCAGAAGTTTTGGAAGCTGTGCTTTTAAAGGGTCCCCCTGTGGCTGTGGCCAGATATTGGCCTCTGGCTTGAGTCCCAAGCTCCCCCGGTGCTTGAGGACGGACGGGGCAGGCGGTGACCATGCTGGGGCCCTCCCCAGGGCAACAGAGCCTGCCCCTGCAGAGGAGCGAGGTCCAGGGTCCTCTGCCCTCAGCTGTTCCCGCCCCCACCTCAGCCGTCCCACTGGAGGAGTTTCTGACCTTTTCTCCTACATCATCACTGTTTCTACCCCCAGTCTCTCTCGTTCTCCAGGGCACTAATACCCCATCTTTCCCTCCTGGGACTCTGGTCAAGGCCACCTCTCCTGTGGCCTCCGCCAGTCTTCAGGACAATGAAAGGCTTGGGCGCATGGATATCTCCAGAGGCCGGGTCATTTAGAACCAACATCACAATTCTCTGGTGTTTTTGAACCATTCACTACCTGCTGTTCTTTACTCCACACATACTGCACTCAGTAAATGTATTTTAAAGGCCATGATTATAAGTGGAAAACCAGCTTTCCTCACTATAAATAGAAGCAAACACTAACAATCAGCGTCCTGAAAACAAAACACCAGGAGATAAGTCCTGCCCGGGACACTCCCCCTCGGAGGGGGAGGCCAGCTCTCTCCTTGGCTATCTCTGTCAGGTTAAGTCCTCACACCACCTCGGGCACCATCAGGCCCAAACTTTGGTCAGCAATGGACTTCCTTTCAGATCTACCAGTTTAGGACTCCCCTGGAGGTTCAGGGGTTAAGACTCCATGCTTCCACTGCAGGGGGCACAAGTTCAACCACTGGTTGGGGAACTAAGATCCTGAATGTGGAGCAGCCAAAAAATTAAAAAAAAAAAAAAAAAAACAGATTTACTGGTTTAATTATTTTTCTGTTTCTTTCTCCCCTCTCTTTCCCCCATAAAAATCATAATGTACACGTAAGTACAATCCTCTGGTCCGAAAGTATGTGCTGAAAAAGTCTATTTTTTTCTTTCTTCGCCAGCACCAGCCCACAGAGCCAGACACCAGCATTGTCCGGGGAGCAATAATGGCTGTGTTTCCAGCATCCCTGCCCACTGGCCCTGACAGATACCACAGTGGTTCCTGCCAGGAAATTCCCTGCCACGTGAAAACCCAGAGGAGGAAGCGGAGCCCCATGGACCTCTCAGGCTCCACCCAGAGTTGCAGGAGTAAAACAAGCCCATCATCTCGGGCCCGGGCATCCACAGGGACCTGGGAGCCTGTGACAAGACACACACCCCCCCGGCCTCAGGCGGCCGCCTCTGTGCTTACTCTACCATGTCTGAGGTGGTTTGGGCCCTGTGTACCACTTGATAGAGCCCTCAGGGGAAAAGTATTGCCACCTCCATTTTGCAAACAAGAAAACCAGGGCCAAGATCTAACTCGAGGTCAGCACCAAGGTCAGCTTCACTCCTTCCGAGGCCACTGGCAAAGTGAGCCTGGGCATCTGAGGGGAGATCCTGGTACCCCCAGCCCACCCTCCCATCCACGGTCTTCCCTGGGCTCTTCTCCTGGTGACCAGGCGCCTCGTCCAGCCTTCTTTCCCCTCAAGGACCGTGACCCCCGTCATCGACTGGGCCATCGCCCCAGAGGGCAGCTGAGCCCTGGCTACAGGGCTGGGTCCTCATATCAAGGATCACCTGCCGCCCAACCCCCTGCTGGGGCAGACAGGGTCGGGGGGAGGGAGGGGCGGGGCTCAGCAGCAAGGGGCGAGGGATGGGTGAAGATCCCCCAGACTCGGGCAGGGTCTCCACTGTGCTCTTTCCCAGCCTTCTCCAAGACCAGGCGGACTCAGGACAACTGGCCCATCGTCCTTACAGGCAGCAGGCAGAGCAAGTGAGGCTCAGGTCAGAACCTGAGTCCCGCCCGACCCCTGGCTTTCACCCCCGGGGCCTGGGACCCTCCTCTTTCCTCCCGCGCTGGCCTTGCCGTAGAGGGTCTAGGAGAACCTCACATCAGTGCTTCCCAACTCTTCTCCCCCAAGGACCCCTGTTATTCCCCAAATGGTGTTCTCACCGAACAAACCGCAAGTGCTGCATCATCTGTTTTCCACGTGTGGTCAGGGATGGGCGGCCACCCAGATGCATGCCCAGGCAGCGGAAGAACCTCCCTGACTCCGCCCTCAGGAGCTTGGGAGCCTCAACACACGTTTATGAGCAACTGCTAGAAACTCGCAATGCCCACAACCCACGTGGTCTTCGAAGCCCCCAACACTGAGAGACCCACTGAAACGTCCTGTCCAACCATCTCTGCCCCCGGCAGGATGAATCCCCCATCTCGGTGGGGGAGGAGTGCTCCAGTGGGCACCCCCTCTTCCAGCTCTCATCTGTGCCCAGGTTTGTCCCCAGCACAGGGAGCTTTCAAAGTGGGCACTCTCTTTCGTCACCAGGGCTGGACAGCACTCTACCCAGAAATATGTTGAAGGGAGGGAAGGATGGGAAGATGAAGTCAGAAAGGAATCTGAGCTTCAGCAAAAGCCCGGCTCTCCCGGGGAGAACTGGCTCCTGTTTGCATACTTGGGGCAGCTCCGTCTCCTCCTGCGGCTCCTGTGACCACCCCCTCCCATCCTCAGACCCGGCTCAAGGAAACACTGTGGAAGGAATGAATGAGCAGGTAAGCATCATCGGCACCCACGTGGGTACCCACAGCTCTGGATGCAGGAAAACTCAGTTTGCCAAGAGCACCTGCAACCCCCTCCCCAGATCTGACTCCCATCTGGGTCCCAGGTCAGCCAGGCAGAAAGACCAGGGATCCAGGCTTGGCTCTGGGGGGCAAAGCAGGCGCAGGGGGCTGCGAGTCAACCGGGAGAGCACCATCGGCTCCCAAAGTGACTCAGACTTGACTTGGGCGACAGCGGCCTCTAGCCTGAGCCGTGCTCACCACCCCAATTCTCCCAGCGCACTGCCCCCTGACCAGCGGGGCGGAGGAGGCCCAGGGCAGGGTCATCAGGCAGAACTGTGTCTTTGGAGGCAAGTAAGTGCTTCTTTCTCTTCTCACTTTCTCACCTCGGCCACCAAGCACCTGGGAGCATGAAGCAGAGGGCAAAGCCAGGGACCCCAGAACATCAAGGACCCCCCCGACCAACTGTGGGTTCAGAACATTGTGGGGGCCACATGTAACCTTTTCCGAAGCTCTCCAGGTACTTTAATTGGCAGCCAGCACTCAATATATCACAGCTATATATAAGTACACTCTGCTATATTTAAGATGGATAACCAGCAAGGACCTGCTGTACAGCTCAGGGAACTCTGCTCAGTGCTAGGTAGCAGCCTGGATGGGAGGGGAGTTTGGGGGAGAATAGATACATGTGTATGTATGTCTGAGTCCCTCTCTGTTCAGCTGAAACTACCACAACATCGTTAACTGGCTATTCTGCAATACAAAATAAAAAGGCTAAATTTAAAAAAAAAAATTAAAAGGAATCATGGCTTATAGCAAAGGCGGGCTCAGGCTGGACTGGCAGGGATGATGTGGAAATTTCCTGCCGTGCCCTGGGGTGGGGCCATCTAGGCGGGAAAGAGACCCAAGTGCCAGAGATAGCAAACAGATGCAGGTGAGCAAGAAGGAGCTTGCAGAGGCACGGGCCTTTTCCCAGGTTGCAGTAACATGGAGCGGAGCATGGGAGGAGCGGATGAGGTCATCTATGCTGGGCGATGCCAGGAGGGAGGAGGCAGGCCCTGGCTTCTCAGATGCAGGGCTATGCCCTCTGGACTGTGACCATCTAGCAAAATCTGGGTGAAGGGGCCATGTTCATGACCTCAAAGCTCAGAACCTGGGTGGGGTGACAGAGCAAATGGGGCTGGATAATTAATCTAGAGGGTTCCTGAGGACCTGGAGCACAACTGAATCTGTTGAGAACCTATTCTTCCCAACTTTGCGGGGGAAGAGAGGAGCATCGATCTGAGGTCTTATCAGCTGGAACCAGTGGCCTGACGTCCAGATCATCATCTGTCCTGCCAGTTACCTGCGCAGGGATCTCCTACTTCCGTCCTCCACCAAGTGATGGTTAATTCTGTGTGTCATATTGGCTGGGCTAAGAGATGCCCCAAGAGCTGCAGGAGCCGTGTTTCTGGGTGCAGGTGGGAGGGGTGTGTACAGCAGTGATACAAATTCGACCTGGTTCAGCAGATTTCCCTTCCCAGTGCCAGGAGGCAAGGGGGGTCATCGCCCAATCCATTGAGGGTCCAAGCAGAACGAAAAGGCAGGGGAAGGGCGAGTTCACTCCCTGCTTTGAGCCAAGACCTCCGCCTTCCCCCGCCCTTGGACAGGGGTCTCCTGGTTTGAGCCTTCAGGCTGACATCAGGGTGTACCCCGTCAGCCCCTTGAAGCCTAGCCTTCAGGTCTGGACTGAACTCTCCTGGGCCTCCACCCACAGGGAGCAGGTGCTGGGGCTTTGCCTCCATAATGCATGAGCCAGTTCCCGTAACAAACCTCTCTGTGTCTCTACAGACCCTGTTGTTGTTCAGTCGCTCAGTTGGGTCCAACTCTTTGTGACCCCATGGACTGCAGCACACCAGGCTCCCCTGTCCTTCGCAGACACAACTTAGCGACTGAACAACAACAAAAAGCGTAATTCGTTAAAATTAATACTTCGAAGGATTTGGGGGAATTTTTGCTTTAGTTGTGTGTCCCACTCTTTGTGACTTCAATGGACTGCAGCACACCAGGTTCCCCTGTCCTTCACAGACAAGACTTAGTGACTGAACAACAAAAAGCATAATTCATTAATATTATTACCTCGAAGGATTGGGGGGAATTTTTGCTTTAGTTGAAATTAGTTTTGTTTTCGCCAAAGTGGTTTCACCCCAGCCAGTTCCCACAGATGTGTCAGTTTAGTTCTGCTCAGCCAAACATCAGTTTTGTGTGTGACACCTTTCAGACATGAGCAATTATCAAATACTTAAAATATATGCAAAATAGCGCTTTGATGGAGGCAGTTAACAAATCTGTAAATTGAAAGGAGTATTGAAGCAGCAGTCTGTTTTGAAAATCTATTCAAGAGAAACCCACCCCATCCATCTACAATTCTTAAGGCCAAGGGTTTAGCTACTCCACCTTGAAAGGAATCGGTTCCCTTCCCCAATATACTAAAAAAGAAAGAAAGACTCAGAGACTGTTCATCTCTGTCAGGTTGTGGTTCAATGTTGACGTGAACTGACAGCAACAAAACCAATTTCCAAGCCACAAACTAAAAACTAAAATATCTAACTGAACAAAGAAAACCAGAGAAATATTCAGAAACTGCTCAGAGCATCTTATCCAGTGTGAATCTCTGTAATCCTTAGTGTCCTTAGAGATAATTGTTTGGTAAATTGGGGGTGAACAGCAAGTTGACGTTTTGCAGAACTAGTCTTAGCAAGTGGACTTTCAGAGAAATGGCTTTTGGAGGCCCAGGTTTCCTGATCTGACCTAGAGCCAGGAACTTCCAGCTGGCTCTGCCGTTCCCCTGGGGTCGAAACTGAGTGGGGCTGCTTCTGAGGGGAGTGGGTAACCTGGGGTCCCCACTCCAAGGTCATTCAGGCCCCCTGGAGCCGATGTGAAGCCATTTCTGTGCCCCCTGCAGTGTCAGGTGGAAGGAGAAAGGCACTCAAATGCAGGCCCACAGCTTCGAGAGGCTGGTCCAGCCTTGGTCCCCACCAGCCCACCCAGAAGACCCCTCCCCAGGGCTACTTCCTCCAGGGGCGGGGCTGCAGGAATCTCCATGGAAATCAACTGTGCCGATGGAGCCCTGAGGTCCCTCCAGGTCCTTCTCTCATCAGAGCCCTGAAACAAGTCACTTCCTCTCCCAGACTCACGATTCCCTCTCTGTTCCTGGGACAACAGATGAAGAGAAACTGCTGCGGCTTTCTTCCTGCCTTGTGGTCCCAGCAAGCCCTCTTCAGCAACAGCTCAGCAGGGATGAGCCTCAAAGTTCTCACACCAGCCAGAGGCTGCTGGTGGCTTCATCTCTCTCTTTCCCTCTGCGAGCTCTAACTATTCATGAACTGCTTGCATTGTTCTCAGTATAACATCTTTACACACACAGATATGGAGAGTAAAATAGCATCCATGTATTAGTATCCTGGGCTTGCCCTGTGACTCAGCAGTTAAGAATCTGCCTGCCAACACAGAAGATGCAGGAGGCCCGGGATCAATCCCTGGGTCAGGAAGATCTGGAGGAGGGCATGGCAACAGTATTCTTACCTGGAGAATCCCTTGGACAGAGGAGACTGGGCAGGCTACAGTCCATGGGGTCACAGAGTCACACACAACTGAAGTGACTAAACACACATGTACATTAGCATCCTAGCACCAGCCGGCCTAGGGAACCAAGCGCTTCCGGGTTCCCTCCTCCATCTCCTCCTCTTTCCTCCCCTCCTCCTCCCTACCCTTCTCCTCCTCCCCTCCTCCCCCGCCACAATCCTAGAGTCTGCTCTTCCCAGGTATGAGCCTCATACTTCTTCAAAGACAGAAGAATCATTTTTTTCTTTTTTTTTTTAAAGGGAAGAAGATCAGGTTTTTTTGTTTTTTTATTTTATTTTATCTTTAAACTTTACAATATTGTATTAGTTTTGCCAAATATCGAAATGAATCCGCCACAGGTATACCTGTGTTCCCCATCCTGAACCCTCCTCCCTCCTCCCTCCCCATACCTTCCCTCTGGGTCATCCCAGTGCACCAGCCCCAAGCATCCAGCATCGTGCATCAAACCTGGACTGGCGACTCGTTTTATACATGATATTATACATGTTTCAATGCCATTCTCCCAAATCTCCCCACCCTCTCCCTCTCCCACAGAGTCCATAAGACTGATCTATACATCAGTGTCTCTTTTGCTGTCTCGTACACAGGGTTATTGTTACCATCTTTCTAAATTCCATATATATGCGTTAGTATACTGTATTGGTGTTTTTCTTTCTGGCTTACTTCACTCTGTATAATAGGTTCCAGTTTCATCCATCTCATTAGAACTGATTCAAGTGAATTCTTTTTAATGGCTGAGTAATACTCCATTGTGTATATGTACCACAGCTTTCTTATCCATTCATCTGCTGATGGGCATCTAGGTTGTTTCCATGTCCTGGCTATTATAAACAGTGCTGCGATGAACATTGGGGTACACGTGTCTCTTTCCCTTCTGGTTTCCTCAGTGTGTATGCCCAGCAGTGGGATTGCTGGATCATAAGGCAGTTCTATTTCCAGTTTTTTAAGGAATCTCCACACTGTTCTCCATAGTGGCTGTACTAGTTTTTATTCCCACCAACAGTGTAAGAGAGTTCCCTTTTCTCCACATCCTCTCCAGCATTTATTGCTTGTAGACTTTTGGATCACAGCCATTCTGACTGGTGTGAAATGGTACCTCATAGTGGTTTTGATTTGCATTTCTCTGATAATGAGTGATGTTGAGCATCTTTTCATGTGTTTGTTAGCCATCTGTATGTCTTCTTTGGAGAAATGTCTATTTAGTTCTTTGGCCCATTTTTTGATTGGGTCATTTATTTTTCTGGAGTTGAGCTGTAGGAGTTGCTTGTATATTTTTGAGATTAGTTGTTTGTCAGTTGCTTCATTTGCTATTATTTTCTCCCATTCTGAAGGCTGTCTTTTCACCTTGCTAATAGTTTCCTTTGTTGTGCAGAAGCTTTTAAGTTTAATTAGGTCCCATTTGTTTATTTTTGCTTTTATTTCCAATATTCTGGGAGGTGGGTCATAGAGGATCCTGCTGTGATGTATGTCGGAGAGTGTTTTGCCTATGTTCTCCTCTAGGAGTTTTATAGTTTCTGGTCTTACGTTGAGATCTTTAATCCATTTTGAGTTTATTTTTGTGTATGGTGTTAGAAAGTGTTCTAGTTTCATTCTTTTACAAGTGGTTGACCAGTTTTCCCAGCATCACTTGTTAAAGAGATTGTCTTTAATCCATTGTATATTCTTGCCTCCTTTGTCAAAGATAAGGTGTCCATATGTGCATGGATTTATCTCTGGGCTTTCTATTTTGTTCCATTGATCAAAATTTCTGTCTTTGTGCCAGTACCATACTGTCTTGATAACTGTGGCTTTGTTATAGAGCCTGAGAAGATCAGTTTTATGTACCACAGGCTGGAGCTGTTCTTCTCAGAGGTTGGGGCCTTACAGGACAGCAAGATGTCAAAATTAACATGGGATTCCCCATGTTTCAAAGGAAGTACGTGAAAGGGAAAAAAAAAAAAAAAAACCATCTGCCATGGGAGTCATTTCATTAAAGAAAGGACATTTGAACTATAGAAAGAGCATGTTCTCAGAACTTTAAAAACTGAATACATCAAGTTCATCCAAACATCTTTATTTTCCTTGTTTCCATGCAGAGCCTGGAGCCCTTCGCCTTGGACCAGCTTGGCATTTAAGAATCTCTCATTTAGAAACTCACCTTCTGTGACCTGCGTCCCTAAGAGAATGGGGACTTTCTGGGGGAGTCCACCCCCATCCTGGACGCCCCACCCCTGAAATCTCAGGAGGAGGGAGCAGCCTCCGCCCCCTTCCTCATCTCCCTCTTGTCTCCACCAGACCCCACACCCGATCCCACCCTGGGAACCCTCAGGGACCAGAGCTCCTGCCTGTCTTCTCTGTCTTCCTCCCCCTCTAGCCCAGGCCTGAGCAGGGGGCTTCAGGGAGACCCCGAGGACAGGGCTAGGATGGACCATGCAGCGGGTGTGATGTCACGGGGCCCAGTGACCCACTGAAAATATCCCCAAATGGAAACACTTCATCGGTGCTACAGCACACCTTGATGGTCTGGCCCCACCCCCTCTGCACGGGTACACTGCTCTGTCATTCGCCCTCGAACAGGAATAGGGGAGGGTAAAGGGCTGGGCAGGTGTTTTGCTATAGCCCTCCAGGTAAGCAGACTCTGTCCGTCTCTACCCTGCACTGAGAACCTCTGCCTTGGCTCTGGCCAGAATGGTTTTTAGAAACTACACAGCAACACTGCAAAAACCCAGGTTCCAATGGCACCTCAGCTTGACATCAGGGGGTGGAAGGGGGGATGCTCCTCCCATCTCTGACTTCTGGCCTCTCCCCAGCTCCTCTGTGGGCGCACGCACACCCAGGGAGCTGCTTCAGAGCCCCAACCCCAAAGGGGCCCCGAAGGGCTGGAGCCGAAGGGTTTAGGGGCACCTTCCTCCCTGAGCCTGAGCTAGGATCTGATGGGAAACACCGCCCACCCCTCAAGTGTGATCCCCTCCCATTACCCCATCACAGCATCTCTGGTCCTTCCCACGTCTTGACCATCCCGCCCTCCTTCAGGTAAGGCAGGGCTGGTCCTCCAGGGCTCCCAACTTGGCTCTATTAGTCCCCATATCTCAAATGCAGGACATACACACACACAGAGTTTTCTTTCAGATGGCTACATGCAAAGGGCAATAAATATCACCAGAGGGGCAGGCGTGTCCCACCCCTGGTCCAGACTCTGGCCCCAGGTTCTGACTGGAGCTCAGGCAGACACTCGAGTCCCGTCTGCCCCATCCCACTCATAGCACTCCCCCCACCCTCCTCAACCACCGGCATCAAAGAGGGGCCTCCTGGAGTCCTGCTGCTGCTGCTGCTAAGTCACTTCAGTCGTGTCCGACTCTGTGCGACCCCATAGACGGCAGCCCACCAGGCTCCCCCATCCCTGGGATTCTCCAGGCAAGAACACTGGAGTGGGTTGCCATTTCCTTCTCCAATGCATGAAAGTGAAAGTGAAAGTGAAGTCGCTCAGTCGTGTCTGACTCTTCTCGACCCCATGGACTGCAGCCTACCAAGCTCCTCCATCCATGGGATTTTCCAGGCAAGAATACCTGAGTGGGGTGCCATTGCCTTCTCTGCCTGGAGTCCTAGGGTCCCCCATTAGGGCTGAGTGGAATGGGGAGAGGCTCAAGGGAACCCCACGTGCCCCCGCTGGGGCCCTTCAACGACCCCACCCAAACCCCACCCTCCCCAGCTCCCCTCTACCCCCATTCAAGCACAGTCATACACCTTGGAGCTTACATCCCTTTATTCCAACCGGTGCATCACTTTGGGTCTCCTCACAACAGCTCTGCAAGGTAAGGAGCACCCCCGTCTCTCAAGCACTCTCCGTCTGGCCAGGCAGATCAGACCCCAGGCGACGGGGAAGCCCCTCCTGCCCACCACCAACTGTCCCCACATGGAAGCAGGGCCTGACCAGGCAGTGGAACCAGAGTCGGGCGGAGGCAGGGGGCAGCAGAGCAGGCGGGGGGTGGGGGGACCTCAATTCTGGGTGAGGATGCGCACGAATTCCTCATAGTTCACCCGGCCGTCTTGGTCCACGTCCGCCTCCCGGATCATGGCGTCCAGCTCGTCCTGAGACACCTTCTCCCCCAGCTGGGACGTGGCCTGCCTGAGCTCGTCCACGCTGATGTAGCCATCGTCGTCCTGGTCGAAGGCACGGAAGATTTCCCTCAGGCCCTCCGTGTCTGAGGTCTGAAGCCCTGCGGCCATGGCCTCCAGGAACTCCTGGAAGCTGATGCTGCCGTTCTTGTCCGTGTCCAGCTGGGAGATGAGCTTATTCAGCTCAGCCTCTGACAGCTTCAGGCCCACCTCCTGCATCACGGTGCCCAGCTCCTGCACACTGATGGTGCCATCCTTGTTCTTGTCGAACCTGTCGAAGGCCTCCTTGAACTCCGCCACCTGCTCTTCGGACAGCTTTTCTGCCATGTCGCTCGCACCTGCTATGGAGCTTGCCAGCTCACTGCCAACCCACCGGAGGGGCTCACGTCAGAGCTGGGACCAGCTCGGGACCAAAGCTGTGTGTGTCTGAGAACACAGCTCAGGCGGCAGCCTTGCCACTGCTGGGAACTCCCTCCTTTTCTGTGCATCCCAGCAAAGGGAGGAGGACACTCCCCACCCACCCCATGTCCCGGGGCAAGATCCTCCTCCCAGGGAGGGACAGCGGACTTTAGACTGACAAGAAATACAGGAACTGGAGAGGCGGGCCGGCCCCAGGAAAGGCTGCAGAGAACCAACGTGGCCGGGCCTCGCCCACCCCAACAGCAGAGCACAGTGCCCATGGTACTCTCACAGTCCAGCCAAGCTCAAGATGGGGGGCTCAAGACAACTTCTCCAAATTTAGAGACCAGTGTGGGGAGGGGAGGGGAGCCTCCCACAGCCCTGAGAACTGGGAGGGCTGTGGCCAGCGTTCCTGTTCTCTCTGGGGCTGTCCAGCCCCCGTCCTGCAGGCTGGGCTGTGGTGGTAGAGCTGAGTGGGATTCTCCCAGGATGCACTGCGGGTTTCGTCACTCTCCAGCCCACAGTGGCTGGCAGGTCCTCAGGTGGGGATGCGTCTGCCTGCCTTTGGCTTGGAGAAAGAGGGAGCCGGGCGGTGGGGTGGGGGGTGGGGGTGGGCAGAGCCTGCCACAAGTACTGCTGAGGTTCATTCATGAAGTGAATATTCGAAGTGTGATTTCAGAGGCGAGAGGAAGCCTCCAGTATCCCGCAAGGTCCTCTCCTCTAGCTCCCTTCTAGCTTCTCTGATTCTGTCCCAAGTCCCGGGTTCTCTACAGAGACCCCAGGAAGGCGGGGACCCTTCACTTATAACTCCAGAGGGGTCCTGCCTGAGAGCGCTGGGCTGGATCGGGCAGCCCCCAAAGATGCCAGGGGCGGGAGGATGTAGAAGTGGGTGGCTGGTACTTGGTCTGCCTTATGGGTTTACTAAGTCAGCCCTAAGCAGACAAATTCCCAGGCTGCATAGCCTTATCTGTTTCACCTATGTCCACTGCTCTGAAGCAGAGTTTAGACCAAGAGCTCAGGCCCTGGGGACCATACCCAAGTCCTAAGCCCTGAGATCGAAGGCTGTAAAGGGACATTTGCCCTGGGGCCCCCATGGTGACTTTCTCAAGCAAATTCCCTCATGATCCCTATAAATCCCCTGACTTGCCCCAGCTGTGCCTCCAGGGGAGGAGCAGACTTCTTCTGTCCTCCTGAGAAATTAGTAAGTTCCACTCCTGGTTCAGCCATCTGACAGCATTTTGTCCTTCCCTAGAGGGCAGTGGGCAAACACCTCTCCACTTCTTGACCATGCACATCCACCCCCGGCCACCCTGAGTCCAGGGGACCCAGATGCAGAGAGATGGGAAACCTTCTGGTTGCCCATCTCCTCACATGAAGGGTTTTCCTGGTGACTCAGTAGTAAGGAACCCGCCTGCCAAGGCAGGAGACACAAGAGACCAGGATCAGTCGTTCGGTCAGCAAGATCCAATGGAGGAGAAATGGCAACCCACTTCAATATTCTTGCCTGGAGAATCCCATAGTCAGAGGACCCTGGCGGGACTGCAAAGAGTCGAACACGACTGAGCGCACACAGACATCATGAAGACGATCACTATCTCATCTCAGAGCAGAAGAGTGCAGAGGCCAATACATAATGAGCAATCAATTTCTCAATGAAACTGACAATTGTCTTGGGTGGAGGGTGTGGATTCTCCTGGGAGACCAGCTTCATAAGACAAGTGGGGAGGGTGGGGCCACTGATTACTGGGACCAGCCCAGCTCCCTTGCTTATTTTTAAAGAATATTTGAAGATTTAAATCTATGCTTTAAATTTCCTTTTCTTCTCATCTCATTTACTCTCATTGCTGATTCTGCACTGTAAGTGGAGAGCTTTGCAGATACTGTCAGGAGACTTGAACTCTGGGTTCTAATTCCATCTTTGATTTGGGGACTTAATTTGTGTGTCTGTATGACAGACATACAAAGCTATCAGATAGGATAATAAGTCCCCGTATCTGATCAGACCTCTTAGGATCAAAGCTCGAAGCTTCTTTGATCAACGGAAGGTGCTGTTATTCCATGACCACCTTGTGTTTGGTTGTTGCTGTTCAGTCACTCAGTCATGTCTGACTCTGCAATCCCATAGACTGCAGCATGCCAGGCTTCCTTGTCCCTCACTATCTCCTGGAGTTTGCTCAAACTCATGTCCATTGAGTGGGTGATGCCATCCAACCATCTCATCCTCTGTTGTCCCCTTCTCCTCCTGCCTTCAATCTTTTCCAGCATCAGGGTCTTTTCCAATGAGTCCAGGTGGCCAAAGATTAGAACGTTAGCTTCAGCATCAGTCCTTCCAATGAATATTCAGGGTTGATTTCTTTTAGGATTGACTGGTTTGATCTCCTTGCAATCAAAGGGACTCTCAAGAGTCTTCTCCAACACCAATTGATTCAAAAATATCAATTCTTTGGTGCTTAGCCTTCTTTATGGTCCAACTCTCACAGCCATACATAACTACTGGAAAAACCATAGCTTTGACTATGCAGTCCTCATGTTTGCATTTGGTGTGAACCAACACTCCTAGAAGTATTCACTGGAAGAGGACTTTGCTCTCAAGGCCAGTGGGTAAGAGGACAAGGATGGCCGCCTGGGAGGCTGGGGGCTGAGCATGAGGAGACTGGGGGCTGTTACTCCCTGGGCAGCCCTCAGGCACAGGAGGAGGGAGGAAGGGCTGCAGACCCAGCAGGGAGGCCATGGTCCCCGCAGGGGCGCAGGATGTCTGTGCCTGCTGCCCGCTGGGGTGCTCGGTCTGCAGAGGAAGGAGAGCCTGGAGCAGAGGGAAGGGGGAAGCAGAGGAGACTCTGGCAGGTGGGCCAGCAAGCCTGCCCTGCCGGGCCTCGTCTGCTCCTGACCCCACCTCTCTCTCCCAGGGACACTCGACTTCTCTCAACCCTGGTCCTACAGGAGGAAGGGTGATGGAGGAGGCTAGGACAGGAAGGTGACCTCTTCCAGGCTGGCCGGGTGAGTCCTGAGGCCCTCGGGGTAGGGAACCCGCACACTCAGTAGCCATAAGTGTGTGTGTGTGTGTGCGCCCAGGTGCACGTGAATGTGTGTGGCTGAGTGTGCGGGGGAGGTGTGCAGATCCAGGTCAAGGGTGGCTCCGCTTCCCAGGGACTTGACACAGCACCCCACTGCTGTCTGGGTTCTGTGGGCGAAACACCAAGAACCAGCAGAACGGGTCTTAAGGCTCCTCCGCCTCCCAGACCTGCAGGGACCTGCCTGTCCGTCTACCTGAGCCAGTCTCCGCAGGAACGGCCCTGCCACGATCTTACCCAGGAGACCCACTCCAAGAAAAGGGAAAAGACACCGTGTGGGGGTCACTGCCGCCCACAAGGCAAGCCCCCCTCCCCTGCTCCAGCCTGCTGCCCCCACCAGGCCCCCACCCTGAACACAGCACTCCCACTTGGGCCACACAGCAGGGTCCGGAAAGCATGGGGTGTGGGGCTGGCCTCTCCACCAGCCTGGGGTGGGTGACTTCACCTCCCCAGCTCCAGGGGCCTCCCTTTAAAGGAGATGACACAGCGCGGGCTTTATGGGGTGTCGGGGATGTCAGGGTGACACAAGCGGACAGGAGGCAGTCGCTTAGAGCCTGGCATACAGAAGGCACTCAATAATAGGGATTCCACTGTCCCTCGCTGCCCCATTACCCAAGTGCTGCTGTCCGCCCGGCACCTCCACGCTTCCTCCCGGCATTTGCTTCCAGGCCAAAGGACAAGCATCCTTGAAGGGGACCAGGGTGGCTGTTCTAAGGTCTCAGAAAGTCTTTATCTGAACTAAACACCTGGGCTCCCAAATTTGGGGGACAGTGTCTGTCCCGCTTCGCTCCTAGCGCTTCTATTGTTTCCTGTTCCTACTGGCCCTCACATGGCCGGTGCTCCTGGTAGAGGAGCAGATTCGCTGGATGAGCACATTCTCAGGACATGATCAGAGGCTGGAGGCCACTTTCCAGGTCTCTGTTGCAGCAGATGTGTGATTCTGGGGCTTCCAGGAGGTAGACATCACATCACGTGCATGCGTCTGATTGCTCTGCACCCACGACTCTTCGCCAGCCAGGGCTGCTGGATTTTCAGGGCCCACAACTCGCCTGCATAGGGCAGACTGGCAGGACTGTCCTCTCCCCTCTTTAGGGGAACTTGGCAGGAGACATATCATGCTCCACTCATCATCCATGCACACGCCTGACCCGATAACAGTGGACTTGTCTTCCAGCACTTTCTGTAAAAAGTGCTTCCATCAAGTGCTTCCAGAGGGCTGAGACTTATCCCAGGACACCAGGCACTTTCATTTTAACCATCCCAGGTGGAAATCTTCCTAAGGTCTCACGTGTTTTATTTCCCATCACTGTAGAACTGGCTGGAATGTCCCTCCGGTGGTCAGAGGAGATGAGTGTGGCCATCAGCTGTGTTGCAATGCCCTACTGCCCACTGGGACTCCGGCAGGAGTGCTGGCTACTCGCTACACAGTCCTGGCTTGCTGTTTTTCTACTTGGCCTCCCCACTTCTCGCCCAGTGTCCCACAGCGTCCTCTTCATCTCTACTGGTGACATCACTTGAGGAAAAGCCCAGAGTTGCCTTCAGCACTGTGGGCCTGACAAAACAGAAGATGGGGGACTTCCCTGGTGGCTCAGTGGTGAAGAATCTACATGCCAGTGCAGGAGACATTGGTTCAATCCCTGATCCAGGAGGATCCCATGTGCTGCAGAGCAACTAAGCCCATGTCCCACAACTACTGAGTGTGTGCTCTCGAGCCTGGGAGCCCGCAACTACTGAGCCCAGGTGCCCTAGAGCCCCTGCTCCACACTAGAGAAGACACAACCAAAGAGTAGCCTCCACGCTCAGCAACTAGAGAAAAAGCCATACAGCAATGAAGACTCGGTGCTGTAAAAAATAAATCCTTTTTTTTTTTTAAAAAAGAAGACGGGGACCCAGTCCTGAGCAGGGGGCACTCGTCTCCCTGTGCTTGTCTGGGGAACCCTGGCTGAGCCGTACAGGGGTGCTGGTTTAGACCAGGTCAGGGCTGACGCCTGGGGAGTGGGGGCAGCTCCGCTCCAACCATACAAGCACACGGCATAACCTGGCAGGTCACCTCTTGCCCGTGGCCAGGATGGCTCAGCCCGGTGCCCAGGATCTGGGTCAGCGTCCCTGCCCCCTCCTCCCTCATCATGAGATCCCAGAAGCCCTTTCTCTGCCACCAGAGCTGGGGTCTCTCTTTCCCACAATCCCGTCCAGCCAACCAAGATTCCTAGAAACAGAATCTGTCTCTCAGGCTGCTTCCTTCTTCGGGGAAATTGCTCTTTCCTGGTCTGGAGTCTCCTACAGACCCGCTGTCACCGGTCAACAGTGAGGAAGCATATTTCTGCTCCCTTCTGCGCCTGATTCTGTACGGCCCCAGGACTCTGGGTGCCCTGAGTGATGGGCTGATGAGAACCTTTTATATCTGTGGTCAGCAGGGGTGGCAGCCCCAGCTTTCCCCTGTCCCCAGCTGTCCCTCCACACCTGCCAGCGCCTACTTGCCTGACCTGGTAAAGCCACGCCCACACCTGTGTTCCCCCATTTACCAGGGGGAGAGGGTGATAGTCTTCCTCACAGCTGCGCTCCCGTGTGCCAGGTGCCTTGAGAAGGGTTCTGAAGGTGACCTCATCTCATCCTCGCTGTTCACTCCCGCTCCCAGATAAAGAAACTGAAGCTCAAGAGAAGTCACAAACCAGAGTCATGGACAAGCCAGGGTTTTGGATCTGGGCTTGCCAGACCACGAAGCCCAAACCCTTCTACCTCTCATGGCATCTGTCCAGAGCGGAGCGCAGAGCAGACGGCTAGCCCAGGTGCCAGGAGGACAGCGTCTCTCCTCCATCTGTACTTACAGTGCTGATTCTGCTGGCATCTCATTAGTGAAAACAGACATTCTGGCTCTCAGCCCCATCGCTCCCAAGAACTCAGTCCAGGCGCAAAGCCTTTGGTCTAGGTGAGGAAGTAGAGGGTGGAGGGGATGGAGGGGGTGGGATGTCAGACCCTGAGGTGCACTCACCCCTCCTGTCTCCACGTCCGGGGTTGGGAGTGCGCACGGAGGACTTTCTGCTGGTGCTCTCAGAGCCAGGACTGCACTGATTCTCCCTAGGGTGCTGGGAGGTTGAAGTCACAAGGCCTTCCCCCACCCTGGTCCTCCCCTCCATCACTCCATCATTCGCTCCAGGAGACTTGAGTTCTATCCCAGTGGGGCCTCCATCCAGCCACGTGGCCTCAAGCAGAGCCTTCTTCGTCCATTCAACAGATGCCATTGCCAGGGTTGAGCTTGACCTTGAGAGCCTCCAGTGACCAGATGCTCTCCCCGCCTCCAGAGGGGCTGAGGCTGGCGAGAGGACCCCTCAGAGGCCGGAAACACCCTTGGGTCTATTCTCCAAGGACATCCGGCCTGGGAGGCATAGAGAGCACTTGCCCCGGAGCCAGGAGACCCTCCTATGAGGCACATTTTTGTCCCTCGCTCACCAGTTGCACAGTCCTGGATAACCACTTAGTTTTGATGGGTTACCAGGTCTGGAAAATGAGGGCATTACACTAGAGGATGGCTCTCAGAATTTTATTGGCAGGGGCGCCACATTTCAAATGAAGCCTTATTGGTCTGAGAGAGAGCAGTTCATCTTCATTGAGCTCTTATGTTCCAGCTGCTCTGTGACCCTTCCAAGTGTGACTGCATGGTGCTCTGGGCCTCACTGTGATCAGCTGACAGGTGAGGCCCAGGGGTCAGGAGAGTCTGACTTGTCCAACATGAGTGAAGTGGCTAAAAGCAGGCTTTCCTGGTTGGCGGGGGGAAAGGAAGGAAGCAGAGTAGCGCCCATCGGCTTCTTCCTGCTCCCTCGGCATCTCTGGAAGGACTTCTGCAGAGTCCAGGCGTCTCCAAGAGCAAGTTCAAATCCAGGGGATGAATGACCTTAAAGGGAGTTAAACTACTTTGCTCTTCTGATGCCCTGTCCAGATACCATGCTCACGCCCCAAGCCTCCTGCCTCAACCACACCTCACTTGCTCACCAGCGGGCACATGTGTCCACCCATAGATGCTTGAACCTGCACACACACGTGTTTTCCTGTGTTAAACGCAAAGGTTTTCATCACCCATAAACTTTGGGCTTCCCAGGTGGTTCATGGGTAAAGAATCCACCTGCCAAAGTAGGAGACACAGGAGATGTGGGTTTAATACCTGGGGTCGCAAAGATCCCCTGGAGGAGGAAATGGCAACCCACTCCAGTATTCCTGCCTGGAGAATCCCCTGGACAGAGGAGCCTGGGGGGCTACAGTAGGTCGAAAAGAGTCGGACATGACTGAGTGACTGAGCACGTACCCCATAAACTTCAAAGGCTGGGAACTTGGAACCAACACCTTTCTGGCCTCTTAGTGAGTCCCAGACCCTTGGGGGAAAGCAGCTTGTTCTCTTGAACATAATTACCACACCCCAGTGGTGACGAGGGCTCAAAGGAACAGATGGGCCTCCTTAGCCACTCATCAAGTGCATCTCGGTATCAAAAGATTCATAGCGTGGCGTTCTAGCCCCTCAGCCACATTGGTCTCTGTAATACTTTGTTCATTTTTTCTCAAACCATCAAATGCAAGTTTGAAAGGCGGGACAGTCACATACATGAGCCCCGCCCATCCCCAGCCTGCTCTCCACTGGCCTCCACCCCAAGGCCAGCCCAGAACCCCTTCGCCTGCCCACAGCACAGCGGAGGCAGTAAGTGACTGCGGGGTAAGCTACTTGGGAAAAGTTACCACAGGAATCACAGAAACCATCATTTCCCCAGGAAAGCAGGAAGTTCAAGAAGAGACTCTGTCCTGTTTGGCTACTTTTTTTGTGAGCTGTAGCACTGATGTGTTTTGATTTGGGTGACAGTTTAATCCTGAGTTAATCAAAGTGACTCTTAGCAACTAAACACAGGTGCCGATATGTTAGGGCCTAGACAGCATATCAAAAAGCAGAGACATCACTTTGCCAACCAAGGGCCATATAGTCAAGCTATGATTTTTCCAGTAATTATGTACAGATGTGAAAGATGGACCATAAAGAAGGCTGACCACTGAAGAATTGAAGCTTTTGAATTGTGGTGTTGGAGAAGACTCTTGAGAGTCCCTTAGACTGCAAGGAGATCCAACCAGTTAATCCTAAAGGAAAGCAACTCTGGAAAAACTGATGCTGAAGCTGAAACTCCAATACTTTGGCCACCTGATGCCAAGAGCCAACTCATTGGAAAAGACCCTGATGCTGGGAAAGATTCAGGGCAGAAGAGGGTGACAGATGATGAGATGGTTGGATGGCATCAGCAATTCAATGGACATGAGTTTGAGCAAACTCCAGGAAACAGTGAAGGACAGGGAAGCCTGGCATGCTACAGTCTATGGGGTCGAAGAGTCAGACACGACCAAGTGACTGAACAATATGTCACATTGGGTGGGAAGTAGGGTGAGGCCCCCAGAGACACTGGGTGCAGATAAGCTGATGAGGAGCTGGAAGGATTAGAGGCAGGGGTGGCCCAGGGGGGCACCCTGGAGGTGGACTCATAGACCAGCCACCTGAAGAAAGCAGCAGGACCTGCCTGGAGGACACGGCAGCCCAGGAAGACACAGGGAACCCTCAGAGCAACCTGAGCACTGGGCTTCCTCCACACTCGGTGGACTTCATTCCGCAGGTGAGGCCTCAGATCATAAACACGAATCACCTGGGTGGCCTATGACCCCGAGCAGGAGGCGGGAAGCAGCGCCCATGTCCTGGAGGGTGACGCACCTGACTGCTTATCAGGTTTTAATTAAACATTGCACAGCTCTGATCCAGATCGATGGTCTCCTCCCTGAACTGAAGGCACAGCCCAGGACAGGCCTGGAGGAGTCCTGATGACTCACACAAGACCAAGACCAAGCAAACATCCTTCCCAAGCTGGTCAGGCTCCGGGCTGCAACTGTCTTCAGGGGGAGGTGAGAAAGGACAATCCAGACCCCCACACGTTCCCACAGAAGGCCCCCCACTAGCTGCAAAGACCCTCTCCTGGCAACAAGGGCAACTAAGAAAGTGTTGCTTTTCCCGAGGTCTCAGGAAGTTGAGCAAAAATGCACTTATGTTACTGGCCCCTCCCAGCCTTGGAAAGCAAGAAGCCCCAGAAAGCACTGGTCCAGACCACGTGCTTGGTAGAGGCTACTTGCTGCCCCCAGGTGGGCTTGAACTCACCTCTCGGTATCCCACCACCACATCCCGTGTTTGTCTGTGTCAGTGTTGTTACTCTTAGACTGTGTGTGAACTGCAAAGTTCCCACAACAATAGTGCATGTGTGTGCTCCCTGCAAACCCAGGCGTGTCCGCTCATTTCTGGGAGACTGAGTGATGGAAAGTCACAGGTAGGAAATTGATCCGCGCAGACCAAACACCCCAGAGACAGCCCGAGACAGGGACAGCCCTGCACTGACCCTTGGACGCATGCACTGGAACCGAGGAGACTCTGAGGGGCTGTTGGCCCTAAAGCCACAAGGGGAGAAGGTGGAGGCCCTACCCTGGGGTCCTGGGACCACACTTCCCTTCCCAGGACTCTCGCCCACCTCTGTCCTGAGCCTCCCTGCACCTCCTGCCTGATCCTGCTGGGTTCACATCCAGACATTTGGCCTGGAGGAGAGAAGTCCACCATCCCCAGATCTGCTGGCCCCCATCACCCCGACTGTGTTCGGGCCTCTCTATGAAGCCAAGCCAGCATTCCACAATAAAGACCGAGTTGGATCAAAGTGCCCCAGGTGATCAGACGGTTTGCAGAAAGCTGGGAGGTGAGTCTGTCCTCCTGAGGCCTGAACAGCAAGAATGCTGTGTGGGCGGGAGTGGACTTTTCTAGCATATAGTGTGGGGATGTGAAGCCTCGGAGAAGCCAGGGCTGGAAGGCCAGAGAGTGAAACCTCAGCAGCTGCTCCCAGGGGTCAACACAGAGGTCACCCGCCCCCACGGAGCCACATGGCAAACCTGTGAACAGTGAAAAGAGATGACAGACCACACCATGGGTGAAGCTGGCACCTGGGAGGGAGCGCCTGGGGGCACCCCATGGGGTCTGACCCAGAGGGAAGGGCTGGAAGGGATGACACAGGTCCAGGCCTCCTGCAGGTGGAAGAAGTCTGCCCGAGTGATGACCCGGCCCTCCACTCATTCAGCAAATGATGTCTCCCAAGCACAGGGCCCGTCCTGTCATGGAGGGCTTCTGTGTGTGTGTGTCAGCCACTTCTGTCGTGTCTGACTCTTTGTGACCCCATGGACTGTAGCCCACCAGGCTCCTCTGTCCCTGGGCTTCTCCAGGCAAGAATACTGGAGTGGGTTGCCATTCCCTTCTCCAGGGGATCTTCCCAACAGGGCTCTCCTGCATTGTAGGCAGATTCTTTACTGTCTGAGCCACCAGTGCTGGTCGGGGGGGGGGAATCAGGAACAGCCCTGAGACTTCCCAATACTTAGATCCCAATACTTAGATCCTCTTCTAACAGAATTGGTGATGATATTGATGAACGTGGGGGCTTCCCCGGCAGCACTAGTGGTAAAGAATCTGCCTGCCAATGCTGGAGACACAAGAGGGCTTTATAATTTTTTTAAACTATGCATAAAGTGATTCAGCATTCAGAAGATCTGCGGAACTCAGTAAACTGCTGCTGCTGCTGCTGCTGCTAAGTCACTTCAGTCGTGTCCGACTCTGTGCGACCCCATAGACAGCAGCCCACCAGGCTCCCCCGTCCCTGGGATTCTCCAGGCAAGAACACCGGAGTGGGTTGCCATTTCCTTCTCCAATACTCAGTAAACTAGTAGTTTCCAATTGGCTGACACATGGAATTACCAAATCATGAGCGGGTGAAAGATCACTCGGAGCACAGGAACAACCAGTGGATTTCAACGGAACAGGATGAAAGTTCGTTGACATGGTTCCCGAGTCCATACCACAGTGAACTTTTAAGAAGCTGCCACCTGTCAATTTTTGATATGGTATCCAACAAGAAGAACCACAGTTCTCTGGAAGGGTCATTAAACATTCTCTCCTTTGCCAGGTGTGCCTATCATGTGATGCTGAATTATCATATACTTCAAATCAAAGTACCTGCCCACAGACTGAGTGCAGAAGCAGACAAGCTTTTATAAAGCCAGGCATTAAGGAGATTTGAAAAATTATTTTTTTTAGGTACTGTGATTCTAATTTTTTGCTTTGGAAATGTAATTATTTTTTTATGTTGTTGTTTACTTGCTAAGTTATGTCTGACTGTTTTCTACCCCATGGACTGTAGCCCACCAGGCTCCTCTGTCCATGGGATTTCCCAGGCAAGGATACTGGAGTGGGTTGCCATATCCTTCTCCAGGGGATCTTTCTGACTCAGGGATCAAGCCTGCATCTCCTGCATTGGCAGGTAGATTTTTTACTGCTGAGCCACCAGGGAAGTCCCTAATTATTTTTTATAAAAGTATGCTATTTTTGTTTTTTCATTTCTTCTTTGCTTGTTTGCAGGGCAGGAATAGAGAGGCAGACATGAAGAAGGGACTTGTGGACACAGGGTGGGAAGGGGAGGGTGTGATGAATTGGGAGAGTAGGCTGGACATACGCACACTGCTGTGCATAAAACAGATAGCTAGTAGGAAGCTTCTGTAAGACAGGGAGCTCAGCTCAGTGCTCCATGGTAACCTAGAGGGGTACAGTGAGGAGTGCTGGGGTGGGAGGGAGGCTCAGGGGGAGGGGACATATGTATTCTTATAGCTAATTCACAGGGTTGTACAGCAGAAACTAAAGCAACCTTGTAAAACAATTATACTCCAGTAAAAAAAAATTTAATAAAATTCTACATGCCTTACAAAAAGTTATGAATACATAAAATACATTTACATATATTAAAATTTTATTAGTTCTCATGTCAAACACAGAAAATATTGATAGACATTTTTAAAGGCTCTTTACAGTCTGCAGTAATCCTTAAATGTATAAATGGGACTGAAGACCACAAATAGATCCTGCAGGGAAGGGAATCACCACCCTAAGAGGCCACAGGGGGAAAAACACACAGCTCAGGAAATTAAAAACATTCCCTCTGTCATAGTTTCCTAACCAGCAGTTTGCAACAATTCAGTCATCACAGCACAGTGTCCTGTGAGTCAGGCGCAACTCTAAAACCCTTCCTGAGCTCCCTTTCAACTTGCTTTATGAAGAGTCCACTCAGGCTCTGACCCAGAAACATGCAGACTCCTGTTGGCCACTTACGCCTTGCAGGTGAGGAGGGCAGGACACAGAATATGGCAGCCCATCCACTGGACAGTGTCAGGCAATGTGACCCAGGCATGCTGGCCTCTGGTCCCCCCGGACACCGTGTCAGCTTCACACCCACGGCCAGCGCTTCTCCTGCCCCTGCCCTCGTGGTCTTTCATGGACACGTCCCCCAACATATGATCTTGTGGGGACACACCGTCCAGCTATAGCACTTAGTTTATCAAGTCTTCTTTTCACAGGTCATCCTCTAAACCCAACCCAAACTCACAGGGAGGAGAGGGCTCAGGGCTGGTGCTTTTACTAAGTGTGGAAGGTGTGAAGACTGGAGGAGAAAGAGTGGGAACTGGGCGAGTCCAGTAGGCAAACCCAGAACTCATCCCTCTCGAGGCTGTCCACTCACCTCTCTGAAGCCGTCCCCGCAGCTCCGGCCAGTAGGGACAAGGGTCTGGCCATTCCCAGAGCTGCTGGCATCAGTGCAACCAGCTGGCCAGCCTGCTGCCTGGTCCTGGACTCCTGTCCCAACAGGACCTGGGCTCTAGGCAACCGCAGGGTGGGGAGCATGCGAGGGGAGGGACAACCCGGCTGCTTTTAAGTGCCGGTGAAAGATGGGCTCGTGCAGCACAGCCACCTCCGTGTGCTCTCGGCCACCTGTCCACGCACCTGGCCACCTGCACATGCACAAGGCCATCTCCACACACACACGGCCACTTCCCTGCATGCCCAGCCACCTCCTAGCAATGGTCATGGCCAAGCAACTGAGCAAGGAGCAAGTAGCTGAGGTCTAGGAGGCCTTCTCCCTGTTCCACTCAGACAGCAACAGCACCATTCCCATGCAGGAGCTTGGCACTGTCTTGTGGCCACTGGGCCCGAACCCTACCAAGGCCGAGCTCCAGAAAGTGGTGGGTGAACTGGACTGCGACGGCAGGGGCCCTGTGGGTTTCCCCGAGCTCCTGGGCCTGATGGCCTGGAAGGTGAAGGCTGGCGACAGCGAGGACCACATCTGGGAGGCCTTCCACGTCTTTGACAAGGACAGCAAAATTCTGGTCAGCACCGCCAAGCGGCGGCATGCAATGACCTGGCTGGGAAAGAAGCTGAACAACCAGGAGGTGGAGGAGATGATCCGGGCAGCACACATGGACGCAGATGGGCAGGTGAACTGCGAGGAGTTCATGCACCTGCTGGTCTCAAGTGAGGCCACTCTCCCAGCCCACCCCTGCCCGGGTGTCCCGTCTCTGTTATCCCCACTCCGGGCACTGCTCCTTCTCTGGTTGGCTGACCAATCCAGATTTCTGCCCTCACTTCCTTTCCTTGCTCCTGCCCACCTTCCCACACTCTCCTTGTTCAGGACGACCCAGACCACTGCCAAGACCAGCAAAGCTCAAATGCTCAGTGCCTCAGGAGCAGACGCTCGAGGGGGGCCCTGGGCAGGAATCAGAGGAAGACAGTCACAGCTGCGTGTCCCTGGGGAGGGCCCTCCACCCAGGACCCCTAACTGGCACCCCCATCAATCCACTCTGATTCAGGAGGAGGGGGTGGCCCAGGCCCTGGGCAAGGGGCGCTGACTGGGGCTGACAACCAGGGTCCAACCTCTCTTCCCCACATGCCCCCTGGTTCCTTTCTGTCTCCGCCAAACCATGGTGATTCATCTCTTGAAGCCAGGAGTCAGTTCTAACGGGTTTATATTCACCTTCTTGGAAGGAAATTTGAATGTAAGGGAGAAAGAGGCTGCAGGGGAATAAAGAAGACGCTTGCGTTCCTGCTCTTTTTCCCTGGTTCAGACAGAAATGATCCTTGTTAGCTCCAAGAGGCAGCAATCTCTCTTTTTGTGCCTTTTGGAAATGTGATGAAATCTTGCACTGGTGGGCAGAGCAAAGAGAGGGGTCTCAGCAAGGTGAATCTTGAATTTTTATTTCAAATAAAATGGATGAGTTGGCAGCAAAGGGTGGTTAGAAATCCACGTAGAGCTCTAAGATCTGAGCGGATTGTGGGGTGGAAGGAACACTGGTCTGTGTCCGTGGTCTCCCTGCATTCACGATGGAGTTGCTGGGAAGTATAGAGTGAAGACTCCAGCACTGGAGAGGCCCCCATGATGCCAGTGCAGTAAGAGATGCACTTCCTGCATTAAACTCTGGCTCCCAGAGGTGGCATCAGATGACCCAGAGGCCAAGGGGCTTATCAGAGATGACATCAGTGTTTCAAGGGGTGGACGCTACCCCGGGGCTCATCAGGAAGGGCTGCCAGCCCTGGGATGGTCACAGAGCAGCTGGGCCATCTCCATGAGTCCTTTCCCAACACCCTCCCCACATGCATGGGTCCTCATATGTAGAGGGGTGTGCATGGGCTCTGGGCCTGGTCAGACTGGCATTTCTGGCCTTCTGGTGGTTGTTGCTGCCCCCACTGACTGGGCCAAGTCACTCGTCCTCCCCATGGGGACAGCTGAACTGGGCACCAGATCCCCCTGTGAGCACACTGCCTGCACAGTAACTCACAGCCGCCCTACAAGCAGCTGCCCTTCATCGCTTCCCCGTCTACAAAGGAGGAAGCCGAGACACTGAGAGCTTAAGAAAGCAGTGGAAGGGGCAGAGCTGGGGGTAGAGGCCTGTCTGTACCCCAACCTCGCTCCTTGCCTCCCCACCCATCACCCCTGGGGCCTCCACGTGACCTGATGAGAACCATGCCTCCTCCAGCACTTGTGAGGATTAGATACCATCTTCTTAACACACCTGGCATGCAGTTGGTGCTTAATAAATGGCAGCTACCGTTGCTATTATCCTTCCAGCCCCAGCACTGCATGTCCCTCCCTTGAAATGGTCCAAGGGAAGAGTCGGAGTCTGGAATGGGAAGTGGTCCAGGCAGGGCAACCACAGAGACCCCTTCATGCAGGAAGGGGAGCCGGGACTCTGACCATGGGATCTCGAGGGCTCAGCCTCCTCCCGCCTCAACAGCCAGGGGTGGCTGAGCGCCTCCAGGCACAGACTTGGGAACAAGCCTGTAAAAGAGGACGGCACATCCAGATGCCATGGATGCAGCGCCCGCAGTGCCATGGGCAGAGTCCAGTGCCCATCGCCTCAGAGGCTCATTTGGGCACCAAGGCCCCCCCTGCCAAAAGAAGCAGTGACGTCCCCCCCAGGGGCCTTATGCCTTCCATGGCATGTGCCCTCAGTGCTGCAGGAGGGAGAGAAGAGGGGTGAGTGAGGGCATGGGTCCCAAGTCTCCCTGCTCAGTGTCCACGGGTCTGTAGGCACCAGTGTGGAGCTGGCTGGGGAGCTGGCATTCAGTGCCCCCCATCCCATGGGGTGCCCTGAAGTACAGGGGTTGTGTGCCTGCCCACACCTCAGCTAGAAGGGCTGGGGTATCTTTCTGTGCCTACATTTAACAGGTTTTAGAGCCCTTCGTGGAGACCCGTGGGGCAGGGCAGGGATGCGGCTGGTGTTGGAAAGACCTCCTGGTCTTCCCGTGGGTGTGCCAGTGATGCCCAGAGGCTGGGCGGCAGGTTAGGGGTCCAGACGGGCTGCAACCACTGCCCCCTCCCCAGAGACAACAGAGCCCTTCTGTTTTCAGCTCACCTCTCATGACCTTGAGCCTCGGGGAACCAGCACACGGGGGTTGGTGATGCATGGGCCTCCCTTCTGCCAGCAGGTGCGAATCCGGCATCAAGGTCGAGGGGGATTGTGCCTCCCTTGGTTTTGCTTTCTTGACACAATGTTTAAAAATGTCTTCCATGGTCCTGTCTCATTCCAGGAGGGTCATCAGCCAGCTTGGCAACCTGCTGGCCACTCTCCCCACCTGCCGGGGTTGGAACAGGGATGCCGGCCAGAGGGGCACACAGAGGGCAATGCTGTCTGAGGCTGGGGGTCTCCTGCCCTGGCTGGTACATCCACACTGCAGTGGCCACAAGTCCCTCACGATGGCTCACAGGTGGGAACCCCTCAAGGCGCCCACCTGCATGCCAGGCACCAACCACTCCCATTCTGGTTCTCGCCTAGGACTCAGGCTCCTGGACTGCACCTGTGTCTGTCTTTAGCCTCCCCGCCCCCATCTTCTTTTCCCTCCTCCCTCCCCACAGCTCCAGGACCTGTCCTGTCCCCAGATACCCAGCTATTCATTTCACTAGTAAAATGCAGTCACCGCATTTGTCAGGCATGGGACCCTGGCCTCTTTGAGTAGGATGGGGTGGTGGGGGGGTCCAGAGCATCAGAAAGGAGGCCCCAAGCCCTCCTGGATGGGAGGGAGGTCCCGGAGACGTGAGCAAGGAGCCCAGGCCTGCGGACCAGCCCGTGCTTCCAGAAGAGACGTGGAGCAGCCCCTCCACACCATCGTTTCCTTTTCCTTTGGATCACTGAATAGCTGCACTTAAACCACCTCCCTTCATCCCCAAAAAGGTGCTTTCTGCTGCAGCTCAGAACATTCCATCCATCCTTGGAGAAGGAATTTATAAATATTACCTCGGCTTCCACGGGCTTTCAGCAGGCTGGTCATAAATCAGCGCTGGGCTCCTGGACCTCCCAGGCTATATAAAGCTTCTCCTCTGCCTCCTGTTTCCAATTTTAAATCAAACGCAGCCCAGCCCCGCCGGCTCCTGTGGATCCTTGCAGATTCCAGGGGCCCTTCAAAGGCGCCCCAAACTGGCTGGCTAAAAATGACTCCATTGTTCCACTAGAGAAATTTAAAATTAAAACTCACGTGTGGGGTGGAGACTGCCCACAATGAATATGAATGGGGAATATGAGGTGTGTTTCTCCACCAGAAAATACAGCAAAAAAAAAAAAAACCTATCTCTGAGAAAGGTCTGGGCCCAACTCACCTGCTAACCTCCCCACCATCTTCTTTGTTTCTATAGCGATTGGGGTCTCAGACAGGTGCCTGGACCCACCCAGAGAGGGGAAGCAAGTTGTCAGAGGCCTCCCCTGGCCTTCCGACCAGGTGCCAGGAGCTGGGGGGCTGGGGCACCTCCTTCTAAGTACAGGGGACAGAAATGTCAGGGGCTGGTCCTGGGAGATGCACTTGAATTAATCCGGAAAGGCCGGGAGGGTGTCCATGCCCAAAGGAGACAGCGCCCATGGGGACAATCAATCAATCAGTGAAGGAGTTTCATATCGTTCCCTCAACACCTTCTCAAGGCTTCCAATCTTTCTAGCAGCCTCGGAGTTTCCAGGGAGGGGAAGGAGCCAGGCACTCGGTTCAGAAGGAAGGAGG
Organism: Bos indicus; assembly: GCF_029378745.1. Classification (NCBI taxonomy): domain Eukaryota; kingdom Metazoa; phylum Chordata; class Mammalia; order Artiodactyla; family Bovidae; genus Bos; species Bos indicus. The sequence goes on along the minus strand of NC_091772.1, from coordinate 43,166,334 downwards.
CATCCAGAAGCTACATGTTAGACTTGAAGAATCCTAGGTCTGCACACCACCTAGGGACTCATCTGGGCTAGTTTTCCATCCAGAATGAAAGGCCCAGACCTGACAGCGTCTGGAGAGAGGGCTGGTTTGCATCTCCTTGAACGTGTCCATGAGAGAGTTCCAGACCAGTTGGCCAACAATTGGATAATTCTTTTCCTCAGAAAGCGTTTCCTTACATGGGTCTGAAATGTGAGTTTCTTCCTTCTGCCTACATCCTGGGCGAAGAGAGCACAGCAGCCCACTCCATTATTGTTGCCTGAAGAAACCCATGGATAGAGCAGCCCGGTGTGCTGCAGTCCATGGGGCCCCAAAGAGTCAGACATGACCGAATCGATTTAGCACACGCACACACACACCCTGCATTGACTCCAGAGCCCCGCCTTCTCTCTGTGTCAGTTCTCTGCATAGCTGTGGAGCCCATCACTTCTGCCCTTCACCCTCTCCTCTCCAAAGCGCCTCTCACTCCCTGCAGGATCTGTGTGATGCGAGTTCAGGCCGCCACACCCCTGCTTTTCAAAGTCCTTCTTGGTGATGCCTCACTGGACCCCAGGGATGACCAGGGGTGACCAATGCCAATGAAAGTGGGGCCACATCCCCGGTGCTGAATAGTGGTGGTGGTTTAGTCACTCAGTTGTATCTGACTCTTTGTGACCCCATGGACTGTAGCCCCCGAGGCTCTTCTGTCCGTGATGATTTTCCAGGCAAGAATATTGGAGTGGGTTGCCATGCCTCCCTACAGGGGATCTTCCCGACCCAGGGGTCGAACCCCGGGTCTCCTACCTTGCAGGCAGATTCTTTACTGACTAAGCCACCAGGGAAGCCCCCCTGTGCTGAAAATGGCATCTCTAAAAATGAAGCTCGGGGGCCAAACCAGACTTGTGTGCAAATAATATGCTTCTCATTCAACTAGCGTTGTTGAGTGTGTGCATGCCTGTGCCTGTGTGTGCGTGTGTGTACGTGCTTGGCTTCAGGGGACACAGAGATAATTAAGACTCAGGACCTCACGATGGATGGAGGAAAGATAAGCAAGCAAGTGGTTACAAGACAGCGCCTGGGAGGTGGCGGGAGGGAAGTGGGCGAGTGGAGGAGGAGATGCCTTGCCTTCCAGCAAGTGGGGGGCAGGGTGCAGAGGTGAAGGCAGACAGGCAGTGGGATGAGGCGGGTGGGCAGGACTGGCTTGGCCATTCCTAGGTGTTGGGAACAGCATGGGAAAAGGCACAGAGGCACAAAGGAGCGACCACCTCCTGTCCATCCTTCTTATCAGATGCTCAGTTCTCCAGGAAGCCTGTCTCTCCAATCCCTGACTTCCAGGCTGGATCTGGGAGCTTCTTTCCCCAGAAAGCACCACTGGAACTCACATTGCTGAATGGGGGAGATGACTACCCTAAAGGTTTCGGTCCCTGGGGACTGGAGAGGACCCAGACATGAATGACCCCACTTCCTTGCTCCCTCAGTGGGGATCACTGGACAGGCCAGGGGACTGCCCTCAGGCCCCATCCTCAGTTCCCCCTTCCACAGTGGGTTGGAAGCCTCAGAACTTCTCCTTGGGCCATCTCAGCTAGGGCAATAGACCTGGTTGGAAAAGAAGTGCTAATACCCCAGAAAGTGTGATCAGCGTGGGGTCTCCTTTCACTATCAGCACCACCAAGAGAAAGAAAATACCCCAGAAGGATTGGATTAATGTCTTTCAATTCAGAAAGGGGTGGGAGAGGCAATTAGGGGGCTTCCTTGGTGGCTGAGGGGTAAAGACTCTGCCTGCCAGTGCAAGAGACATGGGCTCGATCTCTGACCCTGGAGGATCCCACATGTCGCAGAGCAACCAAGCCCATGGGCCACAACTACTGAGCCTGTGCTCTGGAGCCCGGGAGCTGCAACTTGAGAGTAGCCCCTGCTCTCTGCAGCTAGAGAAAAGCCTTCTTAGCAATGAAGGCCCAGCGCAGCCAAAAATAAAAAATAAGATTATTTTTTAAAAAAGGAAAGAAAGAGGGGAGGTTAGGTATAAGCTGGTAAAGAGATGGTCTTCTAGGACCTCCTTGGTATTCCAGTGGTTAAGATTCCACATTTCCACTGTAGGTAGGGAGCCTGAGTTCAATCCCTGGTCGGGGAACTAAAACCCCACAAACCTCACAGTGTGGCCAAAAAACAAAGATGATCTTCCTTTCCAGGAAGAACTGAGCCACAAGAAATGGTTTTAAACATCCTCAGGGAACATTTTGATCTGGGTGAATCAGAGTTTCACAATAGCACAGATTCTGAGAGGCCTACAGAGGACCCCAAATGAGAAAACCCACCAGTTCAGAAGCACCACCTACATGGGAAGGGGGGCTATCCCTGTACCCCAAAAAGCCCCTATAGCAGGCTCTGCAACAGGGGGTGGACAGCAGACGCCTGAAGCTATTCATGAGAGCATTTCTAAGACATCCCAAGAGAGACCAGCTACATTTCCAAGAACCAGGCTCTCCAAATAAAAATCTGGGTCCAAAGTCCTCTACTTAATTTTAAAAGTGGATTTTTGGTCCTTGGATCTGGAGTCTTTGCGGCCTTACCCAAGCCTCAGATTCTGCACAGTCACAGCTTCAAAAAATAATACCATGTTCCCAGCGGGAACGCTCCGGGGCTGGAGGAGGACTCTCTGTAATCCAAAACCTGTGAGGAAACTTCAGTTCTGGTGCCAAGGCGAGGTCTCTACTGAAAGGGAACAAAAACAGGCAAGGAGGTTTTGCAACAAGCAAGTCCTGTGTTTAAAAAATTGCGGGGAATCAGAAGACTCAAAAGAATCAGCTAAAATCAAGGTTTCTTTAATCTAGAACCTAGGGACTTCAAGGCGAATGAAACTGGGTGTTGGAATCTAGTCCCGTCAATGTTCTCATGTCTAATCTCCATCAACTTGCTGGAAGTGGGGTGGTAGGAGGTGGACAGGACAGGACCCTCATCCAGAACCACGTAGTCCTGCAGATAAAGCTCCACTCACAGTGCCTGGAGAAGGAACTTTTTGTTCAGTTGCCAAGTCGTGTCCAACTCTTCGAGACCCCACGGACTGCAGCACACCAGACTTCCCTGTCCTTCACCGTCTCCCAGAGCTTGCTCAAACTCGTGTCCATTGAGTCGGTGATGCCATCCAACCATCTCATCCTACGTCATCCCCTTCTCCTCCTGCCTTCAATCTTTCCCAGCATCAGGGTCTTTTCGAATGAGTCAGCTCTTCACATCAGGTGGCCGAAGTATTGGAGCTTCAGCATCAGTTCCTCCCAATGAATATTCAGGGTTGATTTCCTTCAGGATTGACTAGTTTCATCTCCTTGCTGTCCAAGGGACTTTCAAGAGTCTGGAGAAGGAACTATCAGATACTGATTTCAGTGTGTGTTTCATTCATTCATTTATAAATCTTACAACTATTTGTTGACTGCCTGCTCCATGCCCGGCACTATGTTGTTTACTAGAGTTAAGAAACACCTGCCTTCATGTAGCTACCCATTAGCGAAAGCACCCACAGGCGGGCTGCAGAACTAACCCATCTCCAGGACCAGAGACCCTGTGTCCCCCAGGGGATGTGGCTGCACCACAACCACACAAGCTACGTCACCATGTATGTCCCTGACAGACAAGAACCTCAGTGTTGATTAGGCCTTGCTGTTGCTGCTGCTGCTAAGTCGCTTCAGTCGTGTCTGACTCTGTGCGACCTCATAGACGGCAGCCCACCAGGCTCCCCTGTCCCTGGGATTCTCCAGGCAAGAACACTGGAGTGGGTTGCCATTTCCTTCTCCAATGCATGAAAGTGAAAAGTGAAAGTGAAGTTGCTCAGTCGTGTCCGACTCTTAGCGACCCCATGGACTGCAGCCCACCAGGCTCCTCCGTCCATGGGATTTTCCAGGCAAGAGTACTGGAGTGGAGTGCCATTGCCTTCTCCGGATTAGGCCTTGAGAGGAACCAAATCCTTACTGTGTTGCATCTGATGGTTGGAAGAATTTTTTGCAGCCCAGTCTCAGGCTTCGTAAATGTGGAACTTAGCTTCTGTTCACTGCTCCGTCCTCCCAGAGCCCTGGCATCACTGGCGGCCTTCGTGTGGCTGTAGGACCACAGGCCTTTGGTGGGAGGTGTGTCCTCGAGGCCGTGTCTGTACCAGAACGTGTGTGGATGGTGTAACTGTACATGGAGTGACCGCAACCTGCCTAAGTCAGGGAGGAGAGTGAGCATGGCTGTGACTGGGCCCGCTGACAAATTGTCCACACACACACATGGCCACGTGAACACCTCCCAGGGCCCCTCCCGGGCTGTGGAGGGGGTGCCACCCTGAGGGCCCAGAAGCAGAAGCTTGATTCTCCTTCTCCCCAGGGTCAGTGCAGGTCCTGGGGAAGCTACATATGTAAGGATAAGTCATCTATGCAGTCGAGGTTCTCAGCCCCTCAGGTCACCTCAGGTCTGTGCCCAAGAGTCACAAACACTTCAGTCAGGCTCTTCATAAATGCCAAGAAAAGGCGTGGTGACGCCAACTCTGTGCCTATTTTTAGCTCTGACCTCCTCTCCCCCCTCCCCCACCACCATGTGTGGACTTCTCTCTGCCAGACCTTTCATGTCATTCTCTGCTTCTGGTCCTCACTGTGTTGAACTCTCTTTGTAAATCTTCCCATCGTCCATCACTTTCCTTCCATTCTTCCCTTTTTTAGACCTGTACCGTGCTGTCTTCTCTCCTGGTCTCTTTCTCTCTCCTCCTTTCACCTATTGTCACAGGCCTCTCTCTACATGGAGATCTCTACCCTTCCACCCCTTCTCACTTTAACTCTGTATTTCACCTCAGGTGCTACCATCTCTGGTCTTCATATCCCACTCTGGACTCCCCACTCCACCCCCAGCTTTCCCTGGAGCTTCCACTACTTTGTAAATACAACCAAACTCCACCATCCTGGCCTGTCTTCTCCTCTCTGTCCGCTAGTTAAGAACTTGTTCTCAGGACTCAGCCTTCCTGCAGCCTGTCCTTCCTTCCTGAGGCCTGAAAGCCCTCAGCAGCCCTTCCCTTCAGGCTGCAGGAACAGAGCCAGGCCAGCAACCGCAGGAGCCGTCGGCAGTGATGCAGAGAAACTAGATCACACATGCATTGCAAGCAGGGTGTAGAGCGAGCAGCCACTCTGGAGAACAGGTTGGCAGTTTCTAAAGGAAAAAACTAAAAACCTAAACCTGCAACTACCACACAACCCCGTAATTGCACACCTGGGCATTATCCCAGGAAAATAAAAACATATATTTAAGATTTCAGTACACATATGTTTATAATCTGGAGAAGGACATGGCAACCCACTCCAGTATTCTTGTCTGGAAAATCCTGTGGACAGAGGAGCCTGGCGGGCTACAGTCCATGGGGTCGCAAGAGTTAGACGTGACTGAGAAACTAAACAGCATGTTTATAGTAGCTTCATTACGCCCTAAAACTGTAACCAGCCCGATGTCCTTCACTGGGTGAATGCATCGCTCCTCACACATGGACTATTACTCAGTACTGTAAAGGAATGAATGATTGGTACATGCCACAACCTAGATGAATCTGCAGAGAAATTTGTTTTGAGAGAAAAAAAATTGAATCCCCAAAGGTTGAATAATATACGCTTCCATGTATAATTTGAAATGACAGATAAATAGATGCAGAGAACAGATTAGGGGTTGCTAGGAGTTAAGATGGGAATGGGCACAGAAAGTGGGTTTAGCCCCAAGAGGGTATACCAAGGGATCCTGGTAGTGATGAAGCCATTCCATGCCTCATGTGTTAATCTCAGGATCCTGGTTGTGGTATTGTATTGTCTATAGTTTTGCAAAATATTACCATAGGGAAAACTAGAAAAGGGTACACAGGACCTCTCTGGATTATTTATTAAAATTCAGTGCAAACCTACAATTAAAACATTTAATTTTTTAAATTAGAAAAAAATGGGAATCACACTTGACATATGTTTTATATTTTATTTTTAATAATCTATAATGAGTATTTTATCTAAAAGAGTCTTACCTATTTATTGACTGCTTATATTTCATCTATGGATAGATTGGGGCTTCCCTGGTGGCTCAGACAGTAAAGAATCCGCCTGTAATGAAGGAGACCTGGGTTTGATCCCTGGGTTGGGAAGATCCCCTGGAGAAGGGCATGGCAACCCATTCTAATATTCTTGCCTGGAGAATTCCATGGACAGAGGAGCCTGGTGGGCTATAGTCCATGGGGTTGTAAAGAGTAGGACATGACTGAGCAACTGACATTTTCACTGTTTCATGGATAGATTATAATCTTTTAATTATTTGTTTTTCCTAGGGATTATTTTTAAATATTTTGCCATTATTATTTTAAAATGCTGAGAACAGCATCCGGGTGTCCATTTTTAAAAAACAGCTCTCAGATCAGATCAGATCAGTTGCTCAGTCATGTCCGACTCTTTGCGACCCCATGAATCGCAGCACGCCAGGCCTCCCTGTCCATCACCAACTCCCAGAGTTCACTCAGACTCACATCCATCAAGTCAGTGATGCCATCCAGCCATCTCATCCTCTGTCGTCCCCTTCTCCTCCTGCCCCCAATCCCTCCCAGCATCAGAGTCTTTTCCAATGAGTCAACTCTTCACATGAGGTGGCCAAAGTGCTGGAGTTTCAGCTTTAGCATCATTCCTTCCAAAGAAATCCCAGGGCTGATCTCCTTCAGAATGGACTGGTTGGATCTCCTTGCAGTCCAAGGGACCCTCAAGAGTCTTCTCCAACACCACAGTTCAAAAGCATCAATTCTTCGGCGTTCAGCCTTCTTCACAGTCCAACTCTCACATCCATACATGACCACAGGAAAAACCATAGCCTTGACTAGATGAACCTTTGTTGGCAAAGTAATGTCTCTGCTTTTCAATATGCTATCTAGGTTGGTCATAACTTTCCTTCCAAGGAGTAAGGGTCTTTTAATTTCATGGCTGCAGTCACCATCTGTAGTGATTTTGGAGCCCAGAAAAATAAAGTCTGACACTGTTTCCACTGTTTCCCCATCTATTTCCCATGAAGTGATGGGACCGGATGCCATGATCTTCGTTTTCTGAATGTTGAGCTTTAAGCCAACTTTTTCACTCTCCACTTTCACTTTCATCAAGAGGCTTTTGAGTTCCTCTTCACTTTCTGCCATAAGGGTGGTGTCATCTGCATATCTGAGGTTATTGATATTTGTCCCGGCTATCTTGATTCCAGTTTGTGTTTCTTCCAGGCCAGCGTTTCTCATGATGTACTCTGCATATAAGTTAAATAAACAGGGTGACAATATACAGCCTTGACGAACTCCTTTTCCTATTTGGAACCAGTCTGTTGTTCCATGTCCAGTTCTAACTGTTGCTTCCTGACCTGCATACAAATTTCTCAAGAGGCAGATCAGGTGGTCTGGTATTCCCATCTCTTTCAGAATTTTCCACAGTTTATTGTAAAAACAGCTCTAATGAGATATAAATAACATACCATACAAGTGAGCCATTTAGAGTGTACAATTTAATGTTTTTTAGTGTTTTCTGTGTTGCACAATCATCACCACAATCTCATTTTGGAAAGTTTGTGTTCCCCCTAGAATTAGCCCTATATCAGTAGTAGTGAATCTCTGTTCCTCCTCGATTGCCTGCCCCAGCCTTCAGCAACCACTAATCCACTTTCGTCTCTATCAATTTCCCTGTAGAGACAAGTTCTGGACATTTCATATAAATGGAATCATACAACGTGCAGTCTTTCATGAGAGGCTTCTTTCACTTAAAATGTTTTCAGGGGTGATCTGTGTTGTGGCAAGTGTCAGGGCTTCATTCCTTTTTATTTATTTATTTTTTTTCCAGTTCTTAGTTATTTACTTATATTTGGCTGTGCTGGGTCTGTCTTACTGTACAGGCTTTCTCTCTAGTTGCGGTGTGAGGACTTCTCATTCTGGTGGCTTTTCTTGTTGTGAAACATGGGCTCTAGGCCCTCGGGCTTCTGTATTTGCAGCACCTGGGCTCAGTAGTTGCGGTTCCCAGGCTCCAGAGTACAGGCTCTGTATTTGTGGCACACGGACTTAATTGCTCTGTGGGGTATGGGATCCTGCCACACCAGGGATCAAACCTGGGTCTCCTGCATTGACAGGCAGATTCTTTACCACTGAGCCCAGGGAAGCCCTTCATTCCTTTTTGTTGCTGAATAATATTCCATTGTATGAATATGTCATGTTCTATTTTTTCATTCAACAGTTGATAAACATTGGCTTGTTTTCATTTTTCAGGCTGATATACATAGTGCTTCCATAAACAGTCCCATACAACTTTTTTTTTTTCAATGGATGCGTGTTTTTGTTTCCTAGGAGGGGCATTGCTGTATCTTATGGTGACCCTGTGTCTAATTTTTTAATCTGGTGCCCATTTCTGATTATTTCTTGAAGGCGCATTCCTAGCCATGAAAATAATTGGTCAGATCATAGCACATCTTTAAAGTTTCTGATGCATATTGCCAAATTAAACTCCTAAAAACTGTGCTAACCTCTGCCCCCACCAGCAGGGCAGGAGGAGGCTTGGACGGTACAAATCTGTGCTCCGGGAGCCCTTGATGGATTGGTCCCACCATCCTCTGATCTGCTGGAGCTACAGGGACTTTCAAGGCAGCCCACTCCTCTCTTGGGCATGGCTTAGTAGAAGGAACCAGAGGTCCTGGCTGCCTCTCCCAGACCAGCTGCTTGCTGGCCATGCGACGTCCAGCAGGTGTTTATTTCCTCTCTTGCAAAAGGAAGTTAATACTCGCCTGCCTACCCCACCCAGCTTGGCGGATCAGTGTAGGAAATCGGTGTAGGAATGCTTCTGTAATAAGGACACACCCAGACACAAATGAGTCTGGCCAAGGGGTCACCTTTTGAGAAGAATTCCTTAACTGGGTTGTCCTCTGAGCCATGAGTTTTGAGGGTAACTTGTTCGTCGGGGGTCAGTAGTTGGTTGGCTCAAGACGTATGTTTATACTTCAACAGAAGTTGAGGATAAATAAAGCTTCTTTTAAAAAACCATGAATGTAATAGCACAGCACACTTCTAATGTGTCATTAAGCTAAACACACACATGTGCACACACACACTCCCAACAGTGCCTCAGTTACAGAGGGACAGAGAGGACGGAGGTGCCAAGGAGTCTGTACCCCGATTGTAGCGTTTTATTTTTACTAATGGAAAGTCCTTCCCTCCACTGGGATAAAATGTGCCCTCCAGAAATCCTCACCATTAGTCCTTACTCTGCCCTTAGTCCTGCAGCATGGCCAGGGCAAGGCAGCCTTTCTGAGAGTCTTCCCACAAGCCCAGGGCCTTCTTCCATGGCCCAACAATCAGTGGGCCCGCACATGAGCCCACAAGGAGCTCTGCCTGGTTTTGAACAGGTGAGAAAATGGAGCTTCTAATGGGAAGGCGGCCCATAAACTCACAGCGTCCCCTGTGAGTCAAGATAGGAACTACACATATTCTTTTGTGTCCAGCTTCCCAGCTCTCTGCCTCATCAGAGCACCCTGGAAATGCCCTCCTGTCTGCTCCCCAAGGGGGCTTCTCCTGCTCACCCAGCTCAGCCCAAGCTGGCTGAGGGCACAGGGGCCTCCCACAGCCTCAGCTGGGGTGTCCAGGCCTTAGAAGCCCTTAATGGGCTCAGCGGTGGGCCTTAGGAGTCCCAGTCTCAGGAACAGAGGCATAATTTCCCTCCAAGGGCATTGTTCCACATGCTAGAGGGATGAGTTAACACTACTGGATCAACCCTGGAAGCAGGCCTGCCCTGTTCTGTCTCCCAGGTTTCGCACTGAACAACTGTAGGGGGTGCCAGGCACATGGTGACCTGCCTGGAGGCATTTATGACTTCATGGAAACAAACAAATCTTATATAGATCTCTCACTACTATCAACCAAAAAAAAAAAAAAAAGGTGGTTGGGAACAAGCAGACTTGTTCACATCAGAGCCAGGAATGACAGTGGAGGACCACAGGCTAAGTCCAGGCCGAGTTCCAGGTGACCAGCTTCCAGCCCCAGCTCAGCCAGGGACCAGCTGGCTAACCTTTGGTGGGAGCTTTAGTTGCATCTCTACCAACAACACAAAACAGCCATAGGTACTACATACCTTTATCAATTCATAAGTATGTATCATTATTTGCAAAATGAAAATCCAACACTAAAGACCCCGAAAGTCCCTGCTGGCTGGGGGGCCATCCCTAAGGCAGACAAGAGGGTTGACGGGTAGAGGATTCGGGTCAGGATAGGGAGGGAAGCTAGGTGGGGCTGGTCTTACCTAAACACCAGGAACAGAGAAACAAGCACACACCCTCTCCCAGTTCTGTGATTTTTTTCACCCATCTCAGCTGGAACAAAGAGGCTTTTGTGAGTTTAGTGGAGCCTGACTTAGCACACTTTTCTGTCTCCTTCTCCTTCTGTGTGAGAAAAAAAACAAGCCTTCCATCCGGGTTTGCTAGGTTCCTTTGAAGGGCCTGTGGCTTTGCTTTAGGCAAACAGGAACCTGGCCGGGCCGCCTCGCCCTGCTAAGGGAGCTTTTTGGCAGGACTTTCTGGAGGCCTCCTGGGGCAGAGACTGCAGACGGGTGGGAGGAGGGGAGCCCGGGCTGGGGTATGGGTAGAGCCAGGTAGTGGGCACCCTGCCAGGCGAGGTACCCAGTAGTTCTGAGGTTTCTAAGCGCCAGGTACTCAGCAGGCAGGGCACTGAGCCCCTTCTTGTCTGGTTGGAAGCCACGCACATTGGCTCACTGAACCTTCCCGTGTGCTCAGGGGCATCTGGGCCCACGGCCCATGGCCCACATCAGAAACAGAAACCCACAGGGTGGCACGCCTTGGCCAGAGGCCACTGGGACCAGGTGAGCCCAAGCCTTGGTCTTTGCTCCCTCTTGCACCGCCCACTCCCTGGACAGCCCAGCTCCCCTCGTCCTTCCCAGACCCAGGACCAGGGCCTCCACGGAGGCAGCAGACTAGCCAAGCCTGAAATGATGGCTCCATAACTGGAGGGGAAGGTCAGTTCCCCAGCCTCCGAGAGGAGAGGAGGCTCACTCTCAGCCCCCCGTGCCCGTGAGCTCTGCACACTTGCCTCCAGCCTCAGGAGTGTATGCCCAGGGGTGGGAGGGTGGGGCCAGATGGACCTGCACTCTCACACACCCACCCACACCCACACACTCACACATATTCACACACAGCCCCCCAACACTCACCCACAGTTACACACACACACCCCCCTCCCAGCATACCGCGGGAAGGTGGTACTCAGGCCCCTTCCCTGAGCACACAAGGTGCCCTTGGGAGGTATGAAGTCAGTCTCATGCAATTCCCCCTCACCTGAGTGGAGAACCTGAACTAAGGGAGGGTAGCAGAGGCCCTTTGGGAGCCCACGTTTGGAGCAGGGGTCTGGGAGGGGCCTTTGGAGGAATCAGGGCCCTACTGGGAGATTCACTGAACCACCACCCAGGGCCGCCAGCATCACAGCGCCCAGCCCTGTAAACTCATGCACATGAAACAGGACAGCCTGGACAGTTCCCCAAACTCTGTGGGGCTGAACAGACAAAGAGAGTAGAAATTCTGACTGTCATCACTACAACCAGCATTCTCTGAACCCAGAGGAAGTGCCGAACTTTCTGCTGAGCTCTTTCCATGCAAAAAAGAAATTTCCGATTAATTCGCACCATAACCCAACCAGGTAGGCACCACTGTTCCCATTTTCCAGGTGAGAACACTTGAGGCTTTAGAACTGGCGAAACTCCTCCAGGCCCCTGCTGCTGATCAGGAGCAGATGAGTCACTTAGTAACCAGCTCACTTGACTCTCCCTGGTGGGGTCTCTCAGACACCATGGAAGCCCCTCCTGGCTGAGCACCTGTACTCAGGGGGACTTACAGAGCAGAACTGGGCCTTTCTTCTCACTGGCCCCGCACTGGGCAGTCCAGGTGGGGACAATGTGGGAGTAGAGGCCAAGGGAGTAGGAGGCCAGGAGACATCCTAGCTTTTGCTTCTCCAGCAGCTCCTGGAGATTTGCAAGAAGGAGGGAGTTAGGGAGTCTAAGTGATGAGGGATTGGAGATGAAACCCTCATCCCCCTACCCCAAGGTGTCATCTTGATCCCAGGGCCTGGGACCTACTCACAAGACAAAAGGGATTTTGCAGCTGTGACTAAACTAGAAATCTTGAGATAGAGACCCAGGTTATACAACTGGATTACATTCAGTGTAACCACAGGGTCGGGCTTCCCTTGTGGCTCAGTGGTAAAGAATCTGCCTGCCAATGCAGGAGATGTGGGTTCGATCCTTAGGTTGGGAAGATCCCTGGAGAAGGAAATGGCAACCCACTCCAGTATATTTGCCTGGACAGTTCCATGGACAGAGGAGCCTGGCAGGCTACAGTCCATGGGATTGCAAAGAGCTGGACACGACAGTAATAACCACAGGGTCTTTGCACGCCAGCCACTGTCCTCTCCGCCCTCGGTCAGCAGCTCCCTTGACTCTGGTTTGGACTGAAACTACACTTCTCTCTCCAAGAGGGGGGCAGGAAGGTCAGATCAGCAGTAGGAGCTCTCAGAGGGTGAAGGAGATGAGGAAGGGGCCCCAACCCATGGACTGTGCAGCCTTTAGAAAAAGGCAAGGAAACGATTCTCCCTGGCTGCTGCTGCTAAGTCGCTTTAGCCATGTCCAACTCTGTGCGACCCCATAGATGGCAGTCCACCAGGCTCCTCCGTCCCAGGGATTCTCCAGGCAAGGACACTGGAGTGGGTTGCCATTTCCTTCTCCAACGCATACATGCATGCTAAGTCACTTCAGTTGTGTCCGACTCCATGCGACGCTATGGACAGCAGCCACCAGGCTCCTCTGTCCACAGGATTCTCTAGGCAAAAATACTGGAGTGGGTTGCCATTTCCTTCTCCATCTCCCTGGGCACTCGCACAAAGAACCAGCCGCGCCGAAGCCTTGGTTCTAGACTCCTGACCCGGAACTGTAGGAGGACACATTTGTGTTGTTCAAACTACTGAAAGAAAGCGAAAGTTTTAGTCGCTCAGTCATGTCCAAGTCTTTGCAACCCCAAGGACTGTACCCCCCACCCCGCCAAGGCTCCTCTGTCCATGGGGATTCTCCAGGCAAGAATACTGGAGTGGGTTGCCATTCCCTTCTCCAGGGGATCTTCCTGACCCAGGGATCGAACCCAGGTCTCCTGCATTGCAGCAGTTTCTTTACCGATGGAGCCACCAGGGAAGCCTCAAGCCACTGGGCTTGTAGTAGTTCATCACAGGAATTGCCTAATTCCCGGGAATCTAACACAGAGGGAAGCCAGAACAAGCATTCAGAGAAGAGGCTGGGACTGGATTAGTCTGCTCCTGCCGTGACACAACAGCATACGGGGCTGAGACAGCACACAGCCGCCCTCTACAGTGTGGGGGCTGGCCCCTGGGGGGCCCCTCTCCTTGCTGTGTAGACGGCGGCCCTCTTCACCCAGCCACCTCTCTGGGCACACGCACTCCTGGCGTCTCTCTGTGTCCTCACCTCCTCTTCTTCTTGGAGGAACACCAGCCAGATTTACGGGGCTTGTTTTAACATGTCACTTCTGTGAAGACCTTGTTCCCAAATACAGTCAGGTTCTGAGGTGCTGGGGGCGGGAGGTGGGGCTTCAGCATGGGAATTTGGGGGCGCATAACAGGAAGCCTCCATGCCTGCCTCAGGCCCACGAGGCCCTCATTTTAGGGCCCAGCGTGAGCCCACACAGCTGTAGAACCAGTTGGAGCTGCCAGGAGAACCGGTTGATCAGGACAGGCCAGGGCGGTGTGGGTTTGCACAAGGGACCAGGGGATCCCTGAGGACCAGTGGTGAGGACAGGACCCGGCGCCCGGGCTCCTAAGTTGGGCATGGAATAACTCAGTCTCTGCCAGGCCAGACCCTGCAGCTCCTCTCTCAGTCCTAACGGGGCCCCTGAAGGCACCGGGGGCCAGGCAGTGACAGTGGGCAGCCGGCAGTGGGGTCAGGAGTTAGTCTCTGTGGATCTGGCTCTCTGCAGGGAGGTGGACAAAGGAAGACCAGGAGGGCCCAAAGCCTGTGGTACCCACACTTAACATCGGCCGCCCCGACCTGCAGTCCGGGACGGAGACAGGAGAGGTTTCCTGATTCCTCCCTTCCCAGCAGGACCCAGGCCCCTGACCACACCTGGCCCCAGGACCTCGGGCAGCGGGCGTGATTCCCTCCTCCCTGCCTGCTCGCTGACATGAGTCCTCCTGCTTCCTCTTGGGCCCCGGCAGCATCTCTCCCATCACCTCCCCTCCCCCGCCCCCTCCTCCGAGCCAGCATGGACTCACTCACTCCCCAAACGGCCAAGGTGCAGGGCAGGGCTCAGACAGAAGACAGCCCTGGCCAGGTACTTGAATAGAGAAGATTCAATATGGATACTTGCCTAAGGTGTAAAATTGCAAAGCCGGTGACTGAAAAGGTCAAAAGAGAATTTTACAGAAACACTTCCGAGGGTGAGGCAGCAAAGGGAACAGCTGGGAATGTGAAAACGTGGACCCAACACCCCAACCTCGGAGGTCTGAGGTGTCATGAAGTCGTTTTTACACGTGTTGGAAAAGCCACGAATGAATTCCGCTCCCCTCCCTTCTGCCTCTGAGACTCGGAGTATTTCTACCGCTTCTTCATAAAAGCACGACTCACATTCACACGGAAAGAACCACATCCTTCCCACTCCTTCCTCCCTTGTCAGCTCGGCCTGAGGGTCTGCCAGGGGTAGAGTGAGGGAATCTGCTAGGGTGGCCACGGGGCCCAGCCCTGGCCCTTTCTCTCTGTCTCCACTTGGGCTCGTGGTTGGTTTCAGGTATCCCCGAACGGGCCGTGGGATGCCCCGGTGGCTGGCAAGCTTGATTTCTGCCTGTGGTGTGAGGGTGTTTTCTAGAAGAGACTTGCATTGAGTCGGCGGTGAGAGGAGCAGGCCCCCAGCCCCACAAGTGTGGTGGGCCCCTTCCGATCCTCTGCGGACCTCCATGGAACGGAAAGGTGGGGGACCGGAACTCACTCCCGGTATTGAGCAGGGACGTCCTTCGGCTCCTGTCCTCAGGCGCAGGCACTCCTGGTCCTCCTGCCCTCGGACTTGCACTGAATCACACCCCCAGATCTCCTGGGCCTCCCACATGGGACTTCTCAGTCTGCATAACCACGTGAGGAAATTCCTAGCGTGAATCCCTTCTGTATCCTGTTGGAGAACCCTGGCTAATATGCCAGCAGGATCTCTCTTTGTCTTGACGACATTTATTTTATTTTTAAATTGAAGTATAGTTGATTTATAATATCAGTTTCAGGTATATAACATAATGACTCAATATGTGTATAGATTATACTCCATTTATAGTTATAAGACAATGGCTATATTCCCTGTACTGTTTAATATATCTTCATAGCTTATTATTTATTTTATAAATAATAGTTTGTATCTCTTAATTCCCTACCCTTATTGTGCCTCTCCCATCTTCCTTCTCCCCACTGGTGACCCCTAGCATGTTGCCTATAGCACTGAGTCTGTTTTGTTACATACACTCATTTGTTTATTTTTCTAGATTTCATATATAAGTGATAACAGAGTATTTGTCTTTCTCTGACTTATTTTACTAAGCCTAATACCTTCTAGGTCCATCCATGTTGTTGCCAATGGCAGCACTTCATTCGTTTTACAGCTGAGTAATAGTCTATCGTGTACATATGTACCATATCTTCTTGATCCATTCTTCTGTTGATGGAAACTTGTTTGCTTCCATACATTGACTATTGTAAATAATGATGCTATGAACATTGGGGTGCATGTATCTTTTCAAATTAGTGCTTTGGGGTTCGGTTTTTTGGAATATACCTAGGAGTGGAATTGCCAGGTCATATGGTAGTTCTATTTTTAGGTTTTTGAGAAGCCGCCATACTATTTTCCACAATGGCTGCACCAATTTATAGTCCCACCAACAGTGTAAGAGGGTTCCCTTTTCTCCATAACCTCTCCGGTGTTTGTTGTTTGTAGACTTTCTGATGGTAGCCATTTTGATAGGTGTGAGGTGATATATTATTGTGGTTTTGATTTGCACTTCTCTGAGAGCGTTTTTTTCTTGTGCCTGTTGGCTATCGGTGTATCTTCTTAGAAAGATAAAAGATCTTCTGCC
Organism: Bos indicus; assembly: GCF_029378745.1. Taxonomy (NCBI): domain Eukaryota; kingdom Metazoa; phylum Chordata; class Mammalia; order Artiodactyla; family Bovidae; genus Bos; species Bos indicus. Next base: position 43,150,160 of record NC_091772.1, on the reverse strand, counting down.
CATTTTTAATCAGATTATTTTGTGTGTGTGTTGAGTGTATGAGCTGTTTATGTATTTTTGATATTAACCTCTTGTGGATCATATCATTTGCAAATATCTTCTCTCATTCAGTAGACTGCCTTTTTTGCTTTGCTGATGGCTTCCTTTGCTGTACAAAAGCTTTTAATTTTGATTAGGTCTCATTTGCTTATTTTTGCTTTTGTTTCTTTCACCTTGGATGATAGATTTTTAAAATGCTGCTATGATTTGTGTCACAGAGTACTCTGCTGTTTTCTTCTAGGAGTTTATAGTTTCAGGTCTTAGCTTTGGTCTTTAATCCATTCGAGTTTAGTTTTGTACGTGCTGTACATGGCTCATAAACACAGGTCACTCACTATCCTCTCCAACCAGAGCCCAAGAGTAAGGGGTTCACTGAGGCCAGGGTTGGGGAGGATGCAGGATGGACACGGAGGGGTGACCAGATGACACCCAGGTGCCCCGGAGAAAAATCTACCTTTCTGTAAAAATTCCCCTTGGAAGATGGCAATGCTGCTCCCAGGTGACCTCAAGGGCTCTCACCCCAAGAGCCCTGCTGCCACAGGACAGCCCGGAGTCCCGAGAGGGGTCCTGGGGTGACAAGTGTAGTCTTAGGGTCTGAGAGTGACGTGTCCCATTCTATAGGGACCCAAGGGTCCCCAGAGAGCCAGACCTCAGTGTTGAGATCTGGTAGGTTTTCCTGGCCTTATCATCCCTCTCTTTCCAGCACATTTTCTGTGGAACCTTGGGATTTCCATGTTGTGTTAGTTGCTCAGTCGTGTCGAATACCTGGAGTGGGTTGCCATTTCCTTCTCCAGGGGATCTTCCTGACCCAGAGATCAAATCTGGATTTCCTGCATTACAGGTAGATTCTTTACCAAATGAGCCACCAGGCTGCTTTGATTTAAAGCCAGCTCTGAGATGACCCAGTGGGCCCACCACTCTCCTTGCTCTGTGTTCCTCAGTGACTCCCATGGACTTCCCTCTGAGCACCTGAGGCTCCTGCCCTCCCTCACACCCACAGCTGCTTAGGGAACATGGGTCCCGTGATTGATGGGGGTCAGCTCCCTGCAGGTCATCCTCCTGGAGACACCTTCCTCTCAGCTGACAGTCCACACCCGCAGAGCAGCACCCCTCGCCAGAGAGGGGAGGTCTGTGTGGCCCTGCCCACCCCCCTGGGCTATGTTAGCCAGCACCCCCATGTGTCCCTCAGGGCTCCCCAAGTGCTCTCAGCACCGCCTGTCCAGGGCAAGCACAGGGCCCCAGCGGGGCCGCGTCTCAACCCCCAACCCCGTCTGCATTCAGACTGGAGCCCAACACCCATGACTCAGTTCAGAACCCGAAACAGTCCTGCAGGAAAAGTCATTAGGCTCGGCTCCGGGCCGGCCTGCGGACACTGATCCCTTGGAGGCTCACACAGATCATTTCTGCTAATTAAACAAATGTTTTTCCAGCCCATCTTGGTTTCCGCTGCTGCCGGCAGCCCTGGCTGCTGGCACGCCACCGGAGCCGTGCCCTGGGGGGCAGCATGGATCACAGGACAGACGGGGCGGGGGGAGGACAGACAAGATGTCTTTAGAGCAGAGTCGGAGTCCAGACAGAAGGGAGGGAGACGGAGGAAGCACCGGTGCCCAACCCCAAGCCACAGCCAGCTCACAACCGCCAGCTCGTACACACACACACAGACATACAAAGACACACAGACTCACATACCACACACACCATATACACAGACACACACACACACCCCACACACACATGCACAAACACCACACACACACACAGATACACACACACACATCCACATACACCACACACACACAGAGACAAACACCACACACACCACACACACACACACCCCACACACACGCACAAACAACACACACCACATACACACACACCACATACACCACACACACACCCCACACACACACAGAGACACACCACACACACCCCCACACACCCCACATACATGCATCACATATACAGACACATACACTACACACACCACACACAGACACACAGACACACCACATACACATGACACACACATGACACACACCCCACATACACACACACACCACACACACCACAGACACACCACACACCCCATATACAGACACACACCACACACACACACCACAGACACACCACACACACACAGCACATACACAGACATACACACACACCACACACACCATATACACAGACACACACCACACACCACACACACACCACATACATACCACATGCACACACACACCACACACACAGACATACACACACACCCCACACACACCATATACACAGACACACACCACACACACACAGACACACACACACCCCACACACATACATACCAAACACACACACACTGCACACACCACACACACACACATACCAAACACACACACACCCCACACACATACCAAACATACACACACACACACACATACACACCACATACATACACACACCAGACACACATACACACACACCATATACACAGATACACACACACCACACACACATCCTATATACACACCACATATATAGACATACCACATACACAGACATACACACACACACCACACATACATACCAAACACATGTACACCACATGCATACACATACATCACTCACACACACACACACACACACACACACACACCACATACCAAACACACACATGCCACACACACCACATACACACACACCCCACACATACCAAACACACACACGTTGACAGAATGCCTGGTTTCCCTCCCTCCCTGAACCCCCGCCGCCCACCTCTAACCCCCCCAACACAAATAAACCATCTAGTGTAGAATAAGGATTCCAAGTTCCAAGGTTCGAGGGCACCTTGTCCCCATCCTGAAGGAAGCACGTGGGCAGCTGGAGAAGTTGTGCGGAAAAAGGAACAAGGAAATGTGGTTCAAGGTCTCCATGTAGCCAACATCAGCAGGGGTTCTACGCCTTTGAAAGTGTAATTATCATGGTCACCACCCACTTCCTGTCACTGGCAGCCCCTGCAACCCAGAGAACTGTCCACGCACACCATGTTTCTGCACAAGGTCAGGAAGTGCAGGACTCTGAGGCCGGACAAGAGAGGACTGCTGATGGCAGGTCTAGAATCCCAGGGCTGGAGCGGTCGGTCCCTGACTGGGAAGCGTCCTCTTTCTGTATCTGAGACCCTGACTGGAAGCGTCCAGCTCCCCGGGGGTCCCCCACTGCCGTGTCCTCACACACCCCAACTGCCTTTATACTTGGGACCCCTGGCTTCTGTCAGAAAAGCCTGGGCACCGCACTGTCCCATCCCCACAGAGACCAGCCAAGCCTGACCGCTCTGAGGGAGAGAGGCCCGTGGACATTTTCCCCTCTTGAACTCCAGGGTTTAGAACATGATGCACAAGGAGCCCTTGCAGGCCAGGTCTATACAGCACAGCAAAGCAAAAGCACTCCAGTTGAAGAGGAGGTGGGAGAAAACCCCCATTGACACCCCCCACCAAGGTCTCCAGTAAACACAGTCAGAAAATGCTGGACTAGGGGACTTCCCTGGCAGTCAAGTGGTTAAGACTCTGTGCTTCCAATGCAGGGCATGCAGGTTCAATCCGGGGTCAGGGAACTAAGATCCCACATGCCACGCAGCAAGGCCAAAAAATAAATAAAAATAACTTTTTTAAAAAAAGAATAAGAACTAAATTTTTATTTTAATTACTATTTTTTTAAAAGAAAATGCTGGACTAGCAGATTCCTAATGCCCTGAAGCCCAGGAAAGATATGATCCTGGGTTTCCTCAGAGACCCTGGATCTAAAACACCCCTCCCCACCATCCCACCACCAGTCACCCATAAAACCAACACTTGCTTGACTAGTTATGCAGTCCTTTCCAGATCATTCCATTGCACAGATCCAATGAACTAGGCATGCTTCAGGACTCAGTTCAGTTCAGTCACTCAGTCATGTCTGACTCTTTGCGACCCCATGGACTGCAGCACGCCAGGCCTCCCTGTCCATCACCAACTCCCGGAGCTTGCTCAAACTCATGTCCATCGAGTCAGCGATGCCATCCAACCACCTCATCCTCTGTTGTCCCCTTCTCAGGATGACAGAAGGCTTCAGGATTCAAAGGGCTGTTATTAGGTTAATGACCCAGTCCAGTCGTTGAGGGAGCCGCACAGTAATGGAGATCACTTTGCTCCAAGTGAGAAATATTAAACTTTATTTTATATGTTGAAATACACTTTTTTCATTTTTTAAAATGTTATAAGCAACTGCTATCCTGTAGAAATCCATTGCAGGGCAGCTCAGTGGTAAAGAATCCATCTGCCAATGCAGGAGACACAGCTTTGATCCCTAATGCAGGATGATTCGAGCATGCTATGGAGCAGCTAAGCCTGGGTGCTTCAACTATTGAGCCTGTGCTCCCCAACACAAGCCCCCGCAATGAGAAGCCCAACCACCACAATGCAAAGTAGCCCCCACTCACCACAACTAGAGAAAGCGCAAGCAGCAACGAAGACCCGACACAGTCAAAGATAAATAAAGAAATAAAATTTTAAAAATTTTTCTAAAAAAGCAAGTTTAAAAAAAATCCACTGCAAGAGAAATGAAAACTTCCCATCCTCCCCCTCTAAAGCCAAGGCCTTGGGATAAAGCAGTCCTTGTGACGAGCATCCTGCAGCCTTGGTAGGCCTCACAATTTGTGCTGGGAGGGCTGGGTACCCCCACCCTCAGGGGCTCTGGCTGGTGCAGCTGCTTCTGAGGGAGTCTTTTCCGGGGGCTCGAAAAACACAGGGGTGTGTGAATTCCAACCCTTGCTCCCAGCACAAGCAGCAGCCTGTCGCTTGCTCCTATTGCCTTCCTGCGATAAAGGCTTGACCTTTATCTGACCTCACAGGGAGAGAACAGAGCCATAAGAGCATCAGTCATCCCCTGGTGAAGAAATGATGGTCCAGCTCATGAAAACCAGAGCGTCAGGTTGAATAACCATCAGAGCTGCCAAACCATCAGGCAGCTCTGATGTCTCTATAGACCTGTGCTTCCTGGAGCTTTGAATTTAGGACTTGTAAGAAGCATTGAGTTGTGCAGACTCTGCTTGAACACTTCTGGGGACAGGGAGCTTTCCACCGTGAGTTGGGAGAAGGTCCTGGTAATCAGGATGTCCTCCCCCACAGGGAGCCCAGATCCTCCCCCTGGGCTGTGCACAACCCCTGAGGCATATGCTGGACTCCCCACATGTGGGAGTCCCCACGCTGTACGCTGACACCTCACCAAATAAAAAATGCCCGTCAGAGAAACTTTGGTGTTATGAGTCACCCGGCATCCTTCAGGCTGGATTTTACTCCCCTGATAACCAGACCTTCCCTGAGTTCAGCCAGGCCAAGTGTTTCATCTCAGCTCATGTCCTGTTAGAGCAGTAGAGGAAGCTGTGGGCACCTCTGATCTCGCTCGTGGCGCAAACAATACATCAAAGGCAGCTCCTGCAGAAAGCAGCAATTGTCCTGTTACAATCCCGGACAAATTCAACCTAGTGTTCCAGGAGGAAAGCCCCACTAACCTCTCCCTCCCCACGATCTTCCGTGCTCACCTCCCTGCCTGCCCCGTCCAGCCAGCGCTTCATCACGTGCTCTTTGCAGGCGTCTTTCCTCTTGTAGAGAGTCTGAGCACACAGAGCGTTTCTTCTTCCCCAGCCCCACATTGTGTTCCCAAGCAAAGTGAGGGGTCGCAGAGAACCCCTCACCAAGTAGTCTGGCCGAAGGGTCGCACCCTGGACACCTTCACGGGGCCACCACTGCAGTGTGGTACTGGGGGCACCCAAGCCTGGGAGACGACGGAACTCAGGGCCTGCCTGGGGGGTCTCCCCGCAGGACAAGAAGCCGGCTAGCACATTCAGGTGGTACTTCTGCATCATGGCCTGGGAGGGTGGCCCGAGGTTTCCCAGGAGCTGAGCAGACGAGGCAGAAGGACAGGCCCACCCAAGAAGGGAGGCAGCTCCCATGGGGAGCAGGGGTGCAGGGGGTGGGGTGCATGGCAGGAACAGAGCTGGGGGAGGAGAGAGGAGCCTGGCTGCTGTGCTGGGCACTCACCAGAAAACAAATGCACCCCCAGAGAAGGCCTGCGATGGTACCTAGGCAAAAAGGCCCTTCGGGACCACAGCACCACTGCCCCCTGCATCTCTCATCTTCATCCCAACCTCGAGGAGCCCAGGGCCGAGGCAGGAAGCTCCAGTCAGAAGCTGGGAGGGCAGTGGCCAAGAATGGACAGGGCTAGACCTCGCTCCTACACTCTGGGCACACAAGCCCCATCCAGGACTGGAGACCCAGGCCCCCTCCCAGCGTGGGGACGGGCACAGTGCCCCCAGGAGAAGGCTACTGCAGAAACAGGGACAAGGCAACAGTCTCCACCTGGACACAAGAAGGAGACACCATCCTGATCGTCCATCTCCACCCCCTGGGCTCCTCCCCAGGGGAACTTGAAACTCAGTGTGTGGGGGGTCAACTTCACCTTTAATTCCCAAAGTTCCTGTAAAACAGAACGTCTGGCACAAGGAAAGTGCTTTCCAAGATGGTTTATTGGATCGAGCCCAGCATCTGCGGACAGTCTGGTATTTTCAGCATCACAGAATTGGCCTGCTGTCTGGTCTTTTACAAGAGACCAGGGCATCCTGCCTGAAATCACTGTCTTGGAAGCAGGAGAGATTTTAGAGAATGGAGGTGTGGCTCCAACTCCAGATCGTGGCAAGCTTCGGTGAATGGGGCCCCGATAAATCACAGATGATACAACCCGAAATCCTCTCCCAAAGGTCCTGTATGGGAGGTTTGTCCTACAGCCGTAACTCAGTTTTACATAGATTCACTTTTTTTTGGTTGGGGGCGGGGTGGTAAGTGCCTGAACTCTTTTATGGGTCTTCCCCTCCACAGAGAATGGCTCAGTGAAGTGCTTAATAAACTGAGACCAGCATGTCAGCAAACATTTTGGAGTGTCTACCCTCAGTTCAGTTTTTCACTGACCACAGCTATTGGTGAACTTTTGAGCTTTGATTAATTGGGCTTTCTTTTTTTTTTTCTGTACCCTTCTCCAAGATCCACAATACCTCTGGGTAACCTGGACCATATAAATATTTAATCAAGTGGCTCCACGTGGGGTTTTCAAGTATGAATGATGCAATCTGCCTCGTAAGAAAAATCTGTGTTTCTTTGATTTGCAGTCATGAAGCCCCACACAAAGCCCTGCAGACCCCCACAAGGTGCCTTTTTCTTAACACACACACAGTCTGGAGAGAGAGCCAAGGGCCCTCTGGGGAGGAAACTGTGAAGAAACAGAACGTCTAAATAAAGTCAAGACTTCTCTGAAGCACCTCACAGTCCTTATTCAAAGGACATTTTACAGATACCCTCTCACTCTGGACAAAACACACCTTCCTGGGTGGCTTGGAAAATGCCAGGCAGAGGGGCCTGATCAGTAGACACGCACGATCATAAACATCTGGTCTGTCAAGCCAGCCTCTAATATAACTGCAGCTTCGGGAGGGGAATGCAAAGAATATTTCAGCTTTAAACAATGACGCATCACCAAAGCAAATGGGCAAGGGCCAGTCGAATTCTCATCTAAAATTAAATGCAGTGTTGTTTGCAGAACTTCACCTCAAGTTCCTTCAGTCCTTGCCTGGAATAGATTTGAGTCTCTGCCTCTTGCTCTTGGCTTGGTATCCAGACAGCATGCATGGATGGGGAAGGGGGGCGGGTTCGTGACTGCAAGGCTGGGGGTAAGGGACTAATCTTGGCCAAAGGCTTTTTGGAAGTGAGTTGGAAGTGATCTTTTAAATGATTGGACGCCTTAAGAGAAACATATTCTGTTTTATTTAAAACAGTCTTTCAGATCAAGCAATCCACCCGTGGCTGTTCATTGAGAATAGCAGGAAAACGACTGGCTGACACTGGCTCTCCCGAAGCCCAGGCTATGGTTTCCAGAGGCGAGGAGCTGAGTTTACTGGCCCGACCCTGAGAGGGGTCGGAGTCCAACTCTGCCATGTATTGGAGTCTGGGCCTCACTGCCAAGTTACTAAGATCCGGTTTCCTCATCTGTAAAATGGGGATAAGGTTTGTTGGGAAGGTTAAGTGAGGAGGTGCCCAGGGCCCTGGCAGCTACCACTTCTCTCTAAAGGTGGGTTATTACTGTCACGCATAAATAACCCCCCAAGGCACCAGGTGACGTAGCAAATAAGTGGCATCGTCATTTGATTCACGAAAGCTGAGGTGGAGAGGTCAAGAGGCAAGAGGAGGTCCACAGAGAAAATGTTTAGCCGTGACTACAGCTTCAAAGGTCTGGTCACTGAATTTCCCCACCTTGATCTTCAGTGCTCCTTAGGCCTGGTTTATTCCTGTCTTGACCAAATGGAATGGCTGTCCTATAAAGAGTGGGACTCCAGGGCCATCTGCTTCTGTTCTGCTGGCCGCCCCTCCCACCCTGGACACCACATCCCATGAAGGGTAGGAGATGGGAGGGGGCGGTCCCTCGAAGACTGGGGGGTGTCTTCGGTGGTCTTACAGTTAGATGACCACCAACTTCCTTTCCCACCCACGAGAAGGATTCGGAAGGACGGGGGGTGGGGGGGTGGCAGAGTGAAAAGATCCATCTGTGCCTGCAGTTAGAATCCATCAGACCCAGCCATCCCCACAGTGATGGCTGGCCTGGGGAAGGACGCATGTGGACCCTGCATGTCATGTGACTCCTGGAGGAAGGGCTGGCCAAGGGCCATGGCACACAGAGGTCTGGGGGAGGGTCAGGGGGAGGGTCAGGGAGAGCGGCGTGCATTGGGTTTATTCTCTCCTTTATTCAAGCACTGGTTGAGCATCTGCTGACAAGTCATCCAGTCCTTAGGGGATGATGGGAAAGGTGAGTCAGAACACATGGGAGCCCCGGGCACTGGACTTTACTCGGTGGAAAATGCCCCCTCTGGCTGCTTGTCACATCAGCATCCCATCCGTGATAATAGTAATAAAAATAGTAGCAATACCTCTCACTGCCTGGGTGCAAAGCGAGAAGTGCTACTACTTGAAGTACTACTTCACCCCTCACCACACTCCATGGGGAGAGATTTCCACTTCACAAATGAGGAGATGGGGGTGCAGGAAGGTGAAGGACACTTCCGAGGGGCAAAAGCTCCATGCGGCAGAGCGAGGGTCCCGGCCCAGGCATCCCACCTCTCTTGATGGTCCCCTCCCAAGTTCACGGTGCCTCCATGGCCCCCTCCTTGCTCCGGACTGTGACCACTGCCCTGTGCTCCCTGACCCTCCGCGGGAGTTCACCTCCACGCCAGGTCCACCTTCACCGAAGCTACTCTTGGTTGGAAAGCAGTAGGGGGCAGCGCTTCCAATTTGCCTTCCCTTGTCTTCCCTCATCTTCCCTTGTCTTCGTCGGGTCTCCTTCCGGGACCTTGGCAGCAGCCTCCACCTGGTCCCCAGGCTCCATCCTGACCTGGCTCCCAGCCTGCAGGAAGCAAAGGGAGCCAGTTAGAGTGCAAGTTGGTGACACGGGCCCCTGTTCCCAGGCCCTCGGGGTGTCCTACAGTCTCAGCTCCCAGTGGGGGCCCCCTTCCCATCCTCCCAAAAGCCCTCCTCTGCCAGGCCCAGCACACAAGGACCCCAGAGGGCCTCTGCTCTGGCCTCTGCCCAGGGCGCCCCCTCCCTCCCTGCCCCCCAGCACCAGCTCTCCCAACAGTTCTCGTGTCCTGACCCCCGGGGCTGGTTAAGGGCTATCTCTCTGCCGATGCTTCCAAGGTAGCCCATGCAGCGTTTATCACATGGCGTGGTCATTGCCAGTTTACCTCCCTGCTGCTACAGACTGACATGTGTCCACCAAAAATCCAGGTGTCAGCTCCTAGCCCGAAAGGGGATCGTGTTTGGAGATGGGGTCCCTGGGAGGCGATGAGGTCTTGAGGGTGGAAGCCCCAGGACGGGATTAGCGTCCTTATAAAGGGACCCTAGAGAGCCCCCTGAACCCTCCTCCAGGTGAAGACACAGCAAGAATATGCTGTCTATGAACCAGGAAGAGAATTCTCACTGGACACTGAACCCGCTGGTCCCCTAATCTAGGACGTCCAGCCTCCAGAGCTGGGAGAAATGAACGTCTCTTGTTTATAAGCCCTAGCCTGTGGTGTTGTGTTACAGTAGTCGGAATGAATGGTCCCCCAGACTAAACTCGAAGCCCAGTCTGTATTTACTTTGCACTGTGTTGCCTGGACACAGAGGGGGTAGGGTGGGGAGGGGGCACTCAGCACAGACCCCAAAGAGTCCTGGCGAAGAGCCCATGCCCTTGGGGCATCCTAGCCCCTAAACAGTTCCTCAGGGATCCTGACTCTTTCCTCTCTGAAACCCTTGCGTGACGGCAGTCACGTTCCTGTGCTTTCTTTGTACCTCTATCCCCAGAGTCGGGCCCCCAAACCTCCTCCCCACCTGGGATGTTTCTGTAAAGGAACAAGGAGGCCCTGAAGGGGCAGCCCCCAGTTGCAGGAAGGCTGCGCATCACCATCCTGTGACCCCACAGACCAAGGCTGGCCCTTGGGAGGAGAGGACACAGGCATTTCAGGAGAGCACACAGGCATTACTGGAACCTCAATGCAATGACCACCAGAGGCAGCAGCCCGGAGCTCACCAAAGAGAGAGGGCTTTGGGGAGATCTGAGCTCTCACTGCGTCTTCTTTTGGGCCATTTGTGTCGTGTATAAAATGGGTGTGATTCCTGCTGTATTAAGCCAAGGAACCACCAGCTGCTGTAACAAGCAGCCCCAGGCCTCGGAGACTAAATGCAGTGAAGCTAGCCCTTCTCACTGAAGCAAAGCCATATGGTCCTCCACCCCACCTAACGCCCTAACCAGCTGACTAGGGGAGAGAGGAGGGCAGAGAGTTGCCCAAGGCCTGGGGGCCAGCCTGGAAGAAGCGTCCATCTCTTCAGCCAAATCCCCCATCTAGGACCAGGGGGAGGGGAGGCAGGAAATGTGGACCACGAAATGGTCTGGAAAACACCCACACTGCTTCTGTGTCATCTCCCTGGCAGAGCTGTGTTTATCAGAACCACACGAAAAGGCACTGAACAGCATCCTGGCCCAAGTGTGGCTGATGCCAACATAATAAATTTCCTTCTTCTGTTGCCTTTGGTGGCTGGTTAGGGCTGCACATTTTCTAGAATGATCTCTGTATATAAAAAGCCCTAGGTCTTTTTCCAAGCCACCACTAATGAGACTTTCGGGGGCACTAGCCAATCATCAGAGGTCCAGGGGTGTCCGGGCAGGGAGCAAAGGGCTCACACAGATTTTCCAGAACATTTGGAAAGCTGTGCACTGAGGTCCATGCCAATGTGTGCCCCCCAATGCCTCCACCCACATCCATCAGCCACAGACACACGTCTGTCCTGCTCCAGAAGGAAATGGAGATTCAGGTGACTGGATTCTGAATTTCCTCAGCACAGATAAAAGAGGCTTAAGGAGTCTGTCTGTGCGGATAAAGCCGAGGAATGAGGTGTCTCTGGCTGGGAAGGTGTGACTCAGGGTGGAATCAGCTGTCTCCCCATGTGTGGGGAGGCAGGCGGGATGAAACTGAGACTCTTCTCTGACCTCCCCTTCATCACTTCCTGCCCTCACTTGTGGCTTGCTGATGGACTGGGGGAGGGGACAGAGGGGGCTGCTGGCCGATGACCCTGTGTCTTGGGGGCAGAGACAAGCTGCTGGTGAGGATGGCTGGGCTACAAGGACTCCGACCTGCCTCCAGGAAGCAAACGGAGCTCAGCATCAGCAGACCATCAGCTGCACAAAAAGAGAAGCCACATGACACGGTTGGGGCGGGGCGGGGCGGGCAGGGGTCGCACCCCCACCACAGCCCGCGGTTCGTCATCTCTGAGAGTCTTCCCGCCAGGCTGAGGGACCTTTTTTGTGAGATTCACTAGCGATGCTCCAGTGCTCCCACATCTTGGTTTGGGTCATCCCATTGCTATTGGTTATGGCAACGTCAGACTCTAGCTGTCAAGTGATGGCTGACCCCCTCAGGCAGCCGACCTCCCTCCTGTAGCCCCCACTCCCTGGGGACACACCACCCACTCATCCCCGGGTCCCTGGGCCTCTCAGTGGCTGCACCCATGGGGCCTCCGAACCCCTCGGGCTCCTTCCTCCCACACGTGCTGTTTACTCCCAGTCCCCTCCAGGAGAAGGGTAGGGAAAACAGTGCCATGAGAATCCGTCCTCCTTTGGGATGATGGCTTTCCCTTTGTCTCGTGGGGGTTCAGAGAGTGAGGTGTGCCCACAATCTTCTACCTAAGAGGCAGAACCTGAGTGCCAGGGGTGGGGAAAACTCATTTCCTGCAGGCCATCTTCCTTTCGAGTCTCCAGAAAAGCCGCAGAATGCAAACACACACACATTCAAAGTTAATCTGGACCAAACTGTCCAGGACTCTAGCACAGAATCTGGGGACGTGCCAGCAGACTCCTCACCTAGCTCAGGGCACCACCTCCCGACTCACTGTGGTGGTCACTGCACCTGGCTCTGGTTCCAGCCCGCGGCCAGTTCTTTCAGAGGCTGGAGTCCATAACCATGTGACAGGCCCTCCTCCAGCCGACAGATACACCCCCTGCCTTTCCTCCCCTCCTCCTCCCACATCCGTGCTCTGCCTCCTTTTAAGACTCATGTTTCATCCTAAACCAGATTTCTCTTTTGTCTTTCATTTTGTTGACCAGCCATCACCATGACAACCCTCCCACCCACCCACCTCCTCTCAGGAATGGGCCCACAGGCAGGGGCTTGTCCTCATCCTGAGTTAGTCAAAGTGAGTCAAAACTCAGCTCCTGCTCAGGATCAGCCAGAAGCGCTCCTTCCATTTATTTCCTTGATACCAGGAGGACTCCAGCACTGGGGAGCTTAGCTTAGGGCAGGGAACCCTTCCCTGGAGGGCAGGAAATGGGTTATTTGCCTTTGGAGTCAGCTCCTCCAGGGACCAAGTGGGGGCTATTCTGGGTCCCTGCACACCACAGAATCTACAAGGCAAGATCATAAGCCATATTAAATATACATTTTAAGTAAATATTTTTAATTTTTTTTATATTTATTTTTATTTGTGCCAGGTTGCAGCATGTGGGATCTTAGTTCCTTATCAGGGATCGAATCCTGGGTCCCTTCACTGGGAGTGCAGTCTTAGCCACTGAACCACCAAGGAAGTCCCCATAAATTCATCTATTTTAAATATATATACACACACACACACACACACGCCCTGGTGGCTCAGCGGTAACGAATCTGTCTGCCAAAGCAGGAGACATGGATTCAATCCCTGGGTCAGGAAGATCCCCTGGAGAATGGAATGGCAAACCCCTACAGATTCTTGCCTGGGAAATCCCATGGCAGCGGAGCCTGGTGGGTTACAGTCCATGCTGTTGCCGAGTCAGACACGGCTGAACAACACCACACACGGTATATTTGATAATAACTATTTGGAAGTTTTTCTCACACATATGATCAGAAACTGCTTTGCTGGATGACTTTGCTCAAAAATCAAGCCAGCCATAAATCCACAAAAGATGGGCAAGAATGAAAACCCTCTCACAAACCTTGCTGTAACCTGTGGGAAGCAAGCATACTGTGCACATTATGTCTCAAGATATTATCAGCGTGTTTATGAGGCCAAAATATTCAGAAGGTGTAGATGTAAATAAATTTTGTTAAAGTAACCATCCATGAATGTTTGCTTAGTGCTAAGGGGGAACATTCCCTTGCTCAAGACTTGTATTCCTCCAAGACTCATCTTCAAAGACTCAGCTAATTAAGTAATACCGACATTTTTCATGGCGATTGAAGGGAGTAACCCTCCTTTTCCAATCCCTGTGTGCGTTCTGTTTGGTTTGGCGATAGGAAGACTATCACATGAATTTTATTAATTTACGGCCATTTATTGAACCTAAACAGAAAAGCCACACCTGGCTGTGGGTGTAGTAGGTGCAGGCTCGCCAACAGATGAGGTCATACTTAATGTCCCTCACCAGGAAAAAGGAGGTAGGTGGCTCAGACGAAAATGATCAAGGGATCCGAGATCTAAAGTGATCTTTAAAGCTTGATCCAGTGGTGACTTCACAGGGGTGTCCACATGTAAAAGTTCATCAACCTGTGTAACTGTGGACATGTCACACCATATCACATCCCTGTAGAAAAACAGAATAAGTGCTCAGAAGGCAAACTGAGAGCATCTCAGTTCTCTTGGCTTCGACCACAGAGGTGCCAAAATACCACCCCCACCCCTGACCTGTGGAAGAGGCTAGAAGCAAGGAGAAAGGGCCCAGACCGCACACCTGCGAAGTGTCAAAAAACCTGTGAGGAGATGCACAGGGAGATGCATGTGTAAGTAAGTGGACATAGGCCAGGGAAAAGCAGACATAGGCTAGCTTCTCTTGGACTTTGTCAGCTGATTTGTGTTTTGGATTCTCTCCATGTATGTCCTTTATTGCTCACTTGGTATCAGACAAAGGACTGCAAAGTGCTGCAAGTATTGATAAGGTTACTAATAGATTTTAGCAAGTAGGTGAATTCACAAATACAGAATCATGTGTCACGAGGACCCACTGTACTGATTAGGTGGAACTAGTGGTAAAGAACCCACCTGCCAATGCAGGGAGACACAAGAGACAAAGGTTCGAGTCCTAGGTTAGGAAGATTTCCTGGAGTAAGAAATAGCAACCCACTCCAGTATTCTTGCTTGGAGAATGCCGTGGACAGAGGAGCCTGGCAGGCTACAGTCAATGGGGTCACAAAGAGTTGGATACAACTGAGCAACTGAGCACAGCACACAAGAGGAACTAAGGGGAAAAACTATTGTCTATAACAGTGGTTACCCAAGTTTACTCCAGTTAGAATCTCCTGGGGATCTTTTAAAACCCTTAATGGATAGACCACACTCCCAGCCAAATAATGAAGAATCTCTGCGGTTGAAGCCAGGCATCAGTCTTTGCAGTGTTATTGTTTCAATTTCCCCAGGTGATGACAATGCTCAGCTCTGGTTGAAAGCCTGTGATCTTTGCTTGACCAAAATTTATTGGGCATGGCCCATAGAGGGCTAGGATAGTGCTAATGGCAGCTGCAATTAGAAGAGTAAGTCCCAAATGGCTGTTAGATCACCCTGTGTATATGATCTATTGCTCTATAACAGGTTGCTCTAAGGCTTAGCACCCTGAAAGGACATTTACTATCTCAGTTTCTGTGGGTCAGGAATACGGATGTGGCTGAGCTGGGTTCTCCAGGCTCAGGGCCTCTCTCAAGGCTGGAAATGGGTGTCAGATAGGACTACGGTTCCTTGTGAAGACTCAGCTGGTAGGGGATCAGACTCTAAGCTCAGCTCAGCAATGTTAGGCAGGGGGCAGCTCTTCATGAGTGGGTGGACCAGGAGGCCCCATTTCTCGTTGACTGGTTGTTCTTTGCTGTGGGGGCCTTGAGCTTTGCCTTGCAGATATCTGTACACACAGGATACATTCAGTCAGCCCTGGGGTTGATCGGTTGGCTGGCTGGTTAAATGGAGTAACGAATGTCGTCTCAGAAATCCACCTTCCCCAAGTCCCTTCTCCAGCAGCCTCACAGCCTGATGTTTCCAATGTCAAGATCGCCAGTTCAAAGTTTGATGAAAATATAAGTATTTTAACAGGATTACAGATGATTTTGGCAGGGAAGGCAGAGCCTGGTAACAGCTCATGGTTACCCAGAACTCCTTTCTCTAGTCCTTCATCACTTCCATCCAAGGCCAGGCGCATGGTGGGTGTACTCTGATTACCCAGCACTCCTTTCTCTAGTCCTTCTTCAGTTCTACCCAAGGAGAGGCACACGGTGGGTGTACTCTGATGGGAAAGAGGGAAGAAGTCAGGGAAGGTCTGAAGTAGAGCTTCCAAAAGAGCTCCAGAAAACCTGTTGTGAGGCTGACTGTCCCTCCAATGAGCGTGTTTATTCATTTTTGAAATGATAGTTCTCTGCTGAAATGGGACGTCTGATCGTAATGTGTAACCATGATCACATGTCCTCAGTGTGAGCTGGACTCCTAGAATGGAAACAACTGTCCTTAAGTCCCTTTCGTCTGGGGTTGGATCCATTCCGTGTGTCTGTGGACTTCCTTGCCTTTGTCACCAGGGGACAACCCCATTCTGCAGTTCCTACTCTCCGTGTGACCAGGGGAGAAGACTTTGATGCTCTGGCCTCTGACCTGGGGTGGGGGCGTGGGGCATCTCAATTCTACCAGCTGTGTCATCTGGACAAGCTACTCAACCTCTCTGGATGGCGGGGCGGAGGCTCAGCAGGTGAAGGGCTTGCACGGAGTTCATTGCTCTGTGATAAAGTTCTATTTACCAATAAGGACATGGCTTACTCATCACCCGTTTACCCAAATACACCATCATGCCTGCGAGTGGCGTGTGGGGACGTGAGCCCTCCCACATGGACGCTGCCCAGACCCATGTTCCTGGGGAACCTGTGTTCCTGAGTCACAGCTCTGTTCTCGAGACCTCTGGGGACATGGGTTGTGCCGCCGTCACTCCTGAGGTGGCCGGGCTGGAAGGAAGAATTCTCACCGCAGGAATTGTTCAACAAGTATTTGTTGAGCGCTTAGTGTGTGCCATGCGTGGGATTTAGGATCTTCTTCAGGTGATGCGGACAAAGTCAGGAAGCCAAATTAAATGTGATATCTATTCACACAACGTATTGAAAGCTTGCTCTTTCTGGGATTTTGAAAGCAGAGGGAGAGGAAATCCAGCCGTGGGTATGACTGGGGCTGAGTTCCTACCAGCTGCTGCCCACACACCTGTGCAGGTGGGCACACATGCTCACACCTGCGGTCCAGGGGTAGGAGGAGGAGACCTTGCAACAGGAGACAGTAGATTCTGCATGAGGGGGCAGGAGAGTGACCACAGAGCCGAAAGGGGTCCTGTCTGCTTGTCCCCTTCCTCCTGCCTCTGGCCATGGACTTGGTGGCCACAGGGCTTCCCTGTGGCTTCCCCAGGGGAAGGACTCACTCCCTCTGAATTGCTGCCCAGCAGCCTCGGCTTCATCCTGGCAGGAGGTTTGAAGTGTGTGCGGGGCCCCCAGTGCTCCCAGGCCCAAGGGGCCGTGTTCACCCTCTCCTCATTCTGTCTCAGCCACCTTTGTACTTTGCAGGCCTCTGAACGGGTGACCACCCTTCCTGGCTGAGCCAGGCCCAGAGGGACCAGGATTCGGAGCCACAAGCTCTTGGCAGCCCTGACCCCAGGGAGGGTGGCTCTGGGCCTCCCTAAGGAGAAGGAACCAAGCCCGCACCCCAGGGTTCCCCAGCCTCCCCTGGTGACCTTGGCCACACCCGCTGGCATTACAGCATGAGGAACCCAAAGTTCACAGAGATTAAACACAAGCGGATGATAGGCTTCTGAGTCACTCGGAGACCTTACAAACATGGTTTCAACAAGGGCAGAGCCCAAGGCTAGGCCCCCGACGGAAATGAGATGGAGGGAGAAAGAAACCCTGCAACATGCAAGAGGCTGGTTTAAAAGCCAAAGAATAAAGTAAGAGTCCCTAGAACAGCAAGGAGATCAAACCAGCCCATCCTAAAGGGAATTAATCCTGAACATTCATTGGAAGGACTGATGCTGAAGCTGAAGCTCCCATACTTTGGCCACCTGATGCGAAGAACTGATTCATTGGAAAAGACCCTGATGCTGGAAAAGATTGAGGGCAGGAGGAGAAGAGGATGACAGAGGACAAGATGGTTGGGTGGCATCATGTACTTGGTGGACATGAGTTTGAGCAAGCTCCAGGAGTTGGTGATGGACAGGGAAGCCTGGTATGCAGCAGTCCATGGGGTTGCAAAGAGTCAGACACAACTGAGCGACTGAACAACAACAACAAACTGGGACTCACAGCACTGCCTCAGGCCCCTGGAACTCATGCATCTGAGACATTTCCACGTGCAGCAGGGACTTTCGAGGGGCCAGCAGGGGAGGGAGAGGGCTTGGATGCCGGTGGAATACATCCATGTATATTTAAGTCAGTGCGATTGGGTCTTCTGGTTGGAAAGATGGGGCGCTGTTGAGTGATCATTCGACCTGTCAGGACCTGTGCCAGGTGTTCACAGGGGCCCCGGGAGATGGTGTGGTTGAGGACCCGGGGGCTCCTGGAGACTGGCTCTGGGTGGTACAGTGGCCGTTAACGGCCCCCAGAAGCACATCTGGCCTCCACTGGGCCTCGGAGGCCCGGCCACTGCACCTCTTCCAGAACATCCCGCCTCTGGACTTACTGCAGCACCTGATCTGCACCGCTCAGCCCAGGTCATCATCCTCCTGCTCCTCCCAGCTCCGAGGCCCGCCCGGAGGAGGCCAGGGACAAAACACAGCTGCTCCCTTGGGAGTGGGCAGCACAGAGCATCCCTGGGCCTGACAAACTCACTGGAGCTTCATGCTCTCATGTTATCTAATGAGGACAGCTCCTGGCTGCCCACACCTCTGCAGATGGGGAGCCAACGGATGGGAGGCTGGCCCAAGGCCACACCACTGGTTAAGTTCTTGCCCATCACACCCTCTATGTCTCCCACCAGGAGGACCACCTGCTTAATGACTGACACCATCTTGGGTCCAAAGTATGCGGACAGCAAGGCCAGTGACCAGCTCACCAGCCCCGCCATTCCATAGACTGTTGTAAACGTCCTATGACCATAAGGACAGTGGTTTGTAGACTCTCAAGCACTCTCCAGTCACACACCCAACCAGGTGGATGCTCGGACACTTCCTCCTCGTGCCAGGTGTCACCCCACGTGCCCCTGGCTGCAGGTGGGTGATTAACCATCCCTGCCACCCACACCTGCCTCCTGCACAGCATCCACCACTGCAGGCCACCCCAGGCTGCCCCTGCTCCTGAAAAGCCTTCTCTGACCCTCCACGTCCACTTCCAAGTGACTCCTCTGATCAAGTTATCATAAGAATGACAAAGTCAACCCAAACAGTATTGCAAAATCGAGGGATTAGAAATGAGCCTACAGGGTGATGCGAACAAAGCAGAGGGCACCTAAAGAACTGAGCCACGGGGATTTCCCTAGCAGTCCGGTGGTTAGGACTCCATGCTTCTGCAGCAGTGGGCACAAGTTCAATCCCTGGTGGGAGAACTAAGATTCTACACTCCATAAGGCACAACCACAAAAAAAAAAAAAAGAAGAAGAAGTGAGCCCTAGTTTAAGCCTGTGCTCAGGCAAAGGGCTCTGTGAGTACCTAGACGTACAGGGTTTTCCTCTCCCGAAAGAAAAAAGAGCTGGAGCTGGACAGGCATGAAGGCTGCCTCCTGAGATACAGCTGCTGGGGATGGGTGGAGGGGCCCGCAGAGCAGAGAAGGGCCATGTCTTTCAAGATCTTCAAAGAGCAAAGCCCCTCTGTTTCCCCAGGGAGGACGCTCTCCAGGGGTCCTCGGTGGTGTCCCACCAATTGCTGACCTGGGTCAGATGCTGTTGGGACAGGCCATCTGGAGGTCAAGGTGCTGAGGTTGCAAAGTAAACCTGAGCAGGTGGTCACCATCAGCCCCTCCCGAGGCCTCATTCTCACCTGATGTTTAATTTATGTCTTACTGTTTCAGTCTTTTGATGCTAATGTTCTCATACTTGGGAAAGGAGTGGGAAAAAGCCCCACCAGAGGGACTTCCCTGGTGGTCCAGTGGTTAAGAATCTGCCTGCCAGTGCAGAGAACATGGGTTCGATCTCTGATCCAGGAAGCTCCCACATGGCACGGAGCAACTAAGCCTGTGTGCCACAACTACTGAGCTTGCGAGCCACAACTTCTGAAGCCCACGTGCTCTAGAGCCTGTGTTCCACAAGAGAAGCCACAGCAATGAGAAGCCCAAGCACAACTAGAGTGTAACCCCCGCTCACTACAACTAGAGAAAGCCCACACGCAGCAACCAAGACCCAGTGCAGCCAAAAATTAATTAACTAATTTAAAAAAAAAGAGTCCCAGCAGAGGAAGAAAGCAGGGGCTGATGGGACTGAAGACAGCCAGGCGGGAGGGAGGATGTGGACTAAAGAAAGGGCTCCGCAGGGCCAGGTGGACCCCTGATGCGCAGACACTCAGGGACACCTGTCAGTGGGATGCAGCCGGGTACTGTGCGGGGTGCTGGCTGTCAGGAGAAGGCCGAGGGACTCGACGTTGATGTGTGGGATGGTCGCCTCTAAACAGCAGACCTGGCCTGACCCTTGGCCCTCCACCTCCACTCCTTGACCTCTGGAGGACAGGGCCCACTCTTTTCTGCACCCGAGGTTGCCTAGGCAACGACTGCTGCTGGCCCCTGGCCTTCCAAAGCCCCAGGGCTGTAATCCGAATCTCAGGCAGGCTTGTTCCACTCTGCTGGCTTTGAAGAGAGAATGCTGCAGCTCTGGTTTCAGAACCTGCCCGGAGGACACCCCCCAAGTGAGGGAACAGGACCTGGGAGGGAAGGCGAAGGGGGGACAGCCGGGAGAGGAGTCCCTCGGGGCAGGGCAGGAGGTGAGGACCTTCCCGAGTTCTGCCTTTGGATTCGTGAACAGAAGGGTCCACAGGGGCCCGTCTGTGGTCAAAGACTGTCTTGGGCCCAGCCTGTCTTCATTCGCTGTCTTAATCAGAGACTGAAATAAAATCACACTGCTCAGATCCACAGAGGACAGTGAGCAGCAAGTCAGGGCTAACAGGCTTCAGAGGACTGAACTGGTAAAAGAGGCTTTCTTACATTAGAGTTATGGGCCGAAACCAGTCATTCCAAGCGATAACTTTTGGGGGGGGGTCTGGCTGTCCAGAAACTGTCTGGAGGGTTCTGATTGCTGGCAAACCCCATGTGAGCAGGTAGGAACAGGACACCTTAGAAAGCAGAGGTGACCAGAGCATGCCTGTGTGCTTGCTCATCACCCCGACCCCATGCCGCCTAGAAGCTGGGACTCCCCCTGGTACTGTGTGCGGATCTCGGAAGTTAAGGTGACTAATGCAATGTGAATGCAGGCCCCAGTGTTGTGTTAAGAATGTAAATAATTGTGCAACCCAGGAACTGTTGCATGGTGTGGTTAAACTAGCTGGGTTGGGACATTCACTCTAACATTTATAAGCTGTGTGTCCTTGAGGAAGTTATTCACCTCTCTGTGTGGCAGTGGTCTCATCCACACGATGGCGATAACAGTCCTAGGATTTCAGCGCAGTTTGAGCCGGTCGCTCCGGAGGAAGTGCCTGGTAGTTGTTTCTAAATGGTTGCTGCTGGTGTCGGTGACTCAGCTGCCCCGTGCTGTTAAAGGGTTGACGAGCTGCTTCTGCCTGGAGGGCCCTAGACTCTGAGTGCTTGGCCGGCCTCAATGCTCAGGCAACTCAACCGCCAAACCCTGGTCGCCCCTGATGCCATCAGGCTGTGCCTGGTCCCTTCTGATAGCAGTGAGGTGGACACCCAGGTAGCCCCTGGGAATGAGTCAGTGAGAGAAACCAGTGACTCCTCTCCCCAAGACAGCCTGAGGTTGTGAGCCCCCGGCCCACGATGTTGCCCTTGGCGAGACCCACTGACAAGAGGGCCATCCCTCCTGTGGCTGGTCCACAGGGACGGTGGGTGCCGGGAAATCCCATTTTCCACACACAGCCACAGCCAACCTGTGCTGGAGTGGAGGGAAGCTGGCTTTCTCTCTCTCTCTCCCTTCTCTAGCCAGTGGGCCTGTCCCCTTCCCACAGCGTCTCAGGAGGACGGGAAGGGATCAGAGCCGGTGCGGATGGAACATTACATCTGCTCGTCCACTCCCTAGGTCTCGCCCAGTCCCTGGAAGACTCGCCTGTAATCCGCCCACACCCTGCCTCCATCATTCTCATCATTCTGCCTGAACCCAGTCGCACCTCACGTGGGACTCGAACCCAACGGAAACTCAGAGTGGGACCTAAACCCCTGGGCTGGGACTCCAACCCATCATCTTTTCATTGAGCTCACACACCCATCTCAAGACTTAGTGACACTTAGTTTCTTTATGTCTCGTTGCAGAAAGAACTGATCAAGAGGCTGATAGGTAAGGAGCAGATTTACTGAGAGAGACACACACTCCACAGACAGAGCATGGGCCGTCTCAGAGGGTGAGAGGCCCTGAGATATGGGGTGGACAGCTTTTATGGGCTGGGCAATGTCATAGGCTAATGCGGGGGAGGATGACTCCAACTAACTGGGGGAAGAGGTGTGGATTTCCAGGCATTGGGCCATAGCCCACATTTTGGCCTTTTGTGGGTGGCCTGGGATAGGTCCTGGTGTCCACGGGTGTGTCGTTAATGTGCTAATGTGTTACAGTGAGCGTGTAACAAGGCACCATGTCCAGAAGGTGAACCTTCTGCCCTCTTGGGCCTAACCAGTTCTAACCAGTCTCTGTCATGAACTCAACGGCTGTGTCATTCTTTTGAAGTTGGTGCCTGGCCTTCTTCCCTCCTATCTCATTGGTGTTGATTTCAAGAACCATCACTTGTAAGAGAAGTAAGCGGTTTACACAGTGCCTTTCGAGGATGTAGGCCTCTGTCCCCAAGGCCGGCTTCTAGGCCGGGAGGCCGTGTCTCTAAACACTTATCACAAGGCTCAATCCCCAGGTCTATAAGATCCCCTGGAGGAGGAAATGGCAACCCATTCCAGTATTCTTGCCGGGAGAATCCCATGGACAGAGGAGCCTGGCGGGCTGCAGTCCCTGTGGGGACCGCAAGAGTCGGACGTGACTGAGCAACTAAGCACACACTCAAGTTCCCTGTCTGGGAACCGCCTTCCTGCCCATGGGCCTCTCCACAAACCCAGACCAGATTCGAAGCAACTGAAACTAGGCTGTGTCTTAAAGCCAGAACTCCTTCTCCCCTCTGTTCATTGTGGCCACCTATGCTGTTTATTCAGTAACAGGTTATTTATTTTGCCAATGTTGTAGCCACGTGTTCCCGGAAACAAACTCACTCAGAAGGACAATGCAGATAGTGGAGTGCAGTTTATTACACCAGCGGGCCCAAGGCAGAGTCTCCTCTCAGCCAATGACCCCGACCAGCATTTGTGAAAATCTTTTATACCCCATGTGTACATGTCTGAATCCACCACTCCAAATTCCTTGAGACTTACATAAACCAAGGAAATACAATCCCAATAACCCCTTCATTCACGTGCTATGTCCTCATGTGCTCAAACAGTCAAACAATTAGCCAATAATCAATAAACCCAAGGTTACACTCTGATTGATACAGAAAAATTTATGGCCTGTCTGGAGGAAGGGGTGATTAGTGTATGTTTTCTCTTAGGTGATGAGTAACCTAGATACGATCTTCAAGGTTCCCCTGTCTGGAGGGGGTCTTATCCTTCTGTTGTTGTTTTCATAGGCACTCAACACAGAGTTCAGAGTCCATTTGAAAGGTGGCCGAGCATGATCAGCATGAACAGGCCTAAGATGGAGTCCAGGCCCTATGAATTCCTTCTTCACCAACACTGAGTGTGGGATGTGGGCACCCTTCTAAGGGCTTTGCTGACAGTCACTCCATGAACCCTCACAACAGCTCCAGAATGTGATGCTCAGTCTTCATCCCCATGTGCTGGGGCAGGTGAGGGGGACCTCAGCCTGGAGCACTCCCCCATACATCACAGGTGCACAGACAGTGAGCAGCTGGGTCAGGATTCAGACCAGGGTCATGAACTCCGGGGTCCCTGGCCTCGCGCTGTCTCATGGCACAACATGCCACATGGGTCTACACTGTCTGCGAGTAGCCTGGGATCTTCTAGAAGCAGAGACAGTGTCTTCATCAAAGGATCTTACAGTGAAGGCACCCAGAGATGACCTGTGATGACTCAGAAGTGACTTTTACTGGAGGGTTTCCCATCCACCCACCTACCCATGAGCAACATCAGCCCAGGAAGCCAGGGAAGTAACCCCTCCCACAGGAGCTGCCCAAGTGCCTGGGGGGGTGAGGATGGGAGCAGGGAGGAGGCCCCTGGCTGACCCCCCCAGAGACCTGTAGCTACTGCACCCCCTCCAGCTTCCCCAAAGGGAAGATGGCATCTTCTCTTCCATTGTTCTCTGAGGAAGTCTGGCAGCAGCACAGACAGCCTGCCTTCCAGGCCCCACCTCGCTGGAGTCTCACCAGGCGAGAGTCCCCAGATGCCCTAGAGTCCCTGCTGGAGCCTCAGCTCAGGGGCAGCCCTGACCTGGGGACACGCGGCCACAGTCGGACTGAGGGGGACCTGAGGGACCTCTCGAGGGGCCCTAGAGAGGGGGCTGCCTGCACTCCAGGGTGCTGAGTGACAGCCCCTCGCGGGCACAGTGGAGACTGGGTAATGGAGGAGTGGGGAGCAGGGGCCAGGAGGCTGGGTGTCCCCAGTGGGCTTAGTGAAGCTATTTTGCAGCCAGTTAGTGGGGCTGCCAGGACGGCTCCCCCGTGGTGGTGTGGCAACCCAGGGCACTGCGTCCCAGGAGATGAAGGGGAGGACAGCTCAGGGAATCTGGGTCAGCCAGCATGGGGGCAGAAGGAAGAAGGAGGGGCACCTGGAAGGGTGACACCGAGGTCCGGGAAACGGGTGTCCATGGGACCTCAGGGGCCTTTCACCAGGCTGCAGGCCAGCTGGCCACCTCTGGCTGCTGCAAGGGCTGGGCTGGGGGGCGGGGTGGGTTCCTCCACGCAGGCAAGTCTGAGATGTTTCTAGCAAGTGGCCACTGCAAGTCTGTCCTGGGGGACCAGCACCCCAGCTGCGGGTGGTTCCCACCCAGTGGCTGAAGCCTCTGACTGACCAGACACCTCCGCACCCACCCCACCCCACCCCAGTGCTCTGGGGGCATGGAGGTCCCTTGGCAGAGTTTTCCACGAGAACAATGCAGGTCTGAAGGTTCTTGTGCTTAGCCTGATCCCTGCTGGCCCAGCACCCACCCTGAGATGTTTTGCGATGACAACTCAGAGTCTACTGACTCCATCAGAAACTGCTACAGGACATCCCAGAGCTTCAATCGCACAAGACTCAGTCTCTGAGCAAACAGAATTATCATTTAGCTGGATAGAATATGGGAGAAAAAATGTGAATGGTGTTATAGCACAATCAATGGTGAGAAACAAAAAAGCCTCTATACCATAAAGGCAGGGCTTCCCCGGGCGGCTCAGATGGTAAAGAATCTGCCTGTGATGCAGGAGATGCAGGCTCGATCCCTGGGCTGGGAAGATCCCCTGGAGAAGGGAATGGCAACCTGCTTCATTATTTTTGCCTGGAGAATCCCATGGACAGAGGAGCCCTGGGGGCTACAATCTGTGGGGGTCACAAAGAGTCAGACACAGCTGAAGTGACTCAGCACACACGTATGCACGCACCATAAGAGTGGCTATGAGAGCAGAGGGGACTCCACAGCGCCCAAGTCTGGCCAGGACTGCGTGGGATTTTGCTGATGGCCTCTCCATGACTTCTTGCTGTTTAGTCACTCAGTCGTGTCTGACTCTCTTGCGAAACTATGGACTGTGGCCTACCAGCCCCCTTTGTCCCGGGATTTCTCAGGCCAGGGTACGAGAGTGGGCTGCTGTGACTTAGCAGCCTATTAAACGACAACTTTGTAAGCGAGTCCATGAAGAGCAAGGCTCGTGCCTGGACAGGAGGAACAGGGTTGGGCGAGACTGCCGCAGCTTGACACCCTCCTTCTGTGAATGTAACTGGCCAGGGTGCTGCCTGCAGAGACCAAGGATGATGGCAGAAGGAGCCCGAGGGGTGGGAGAAGAAGGCCCCCCACCCAGCAGGCAGACCCCAGCCCTGCACTCACCCTCCAGTGCCCAATTTCCCTTTGCCCACCCTGTGTGCCTCCAGGACGGGCCCACAGACCCTCTGCAGAGCCGACCCCAGGCTGCTCACAAGTACAACTTTCACTTAAAGTTTGACATGGTGCCGTGCATAACCCCACCAACCGTCTGTGCTTTCTTTCCATCCTTCTGTTCATGATCTGGGGAGCAGGGCTTCCTGTCTCCAAAACTTGTTCCCAGTCTCCTGCTCATTGTAACTCTGTTTCTTCTCATAATCACTGGTCCCCGCCCCTTTCCCAAAAGATGAAGGGAAAAAAGTAATAAGGTGAAAAAGAGGTGACGTGTGTCTGAGCCATCAAAGCAGGCCGAGGAGGCAGGTGGCATGGCTGGCCATCCTTCTCAAGGGGGAATGGGGAAGCTGGGGGTGCAGGAGGACTGACCAGTGACTGAGGTCAAGGTTAGACCCCACTCTCCCCACCCCACCCCACCCCAGGCTTAAGGGTCCCTCCAATCCATCACACCCCTGCACCTCCCCCACACAGCTTCCCTCATTAGCCTGACCTTCAGTCTCCCTGGTTGGCTTTCAGTCACGTGCAGCAAATTTATCCTGATGCCCTGAAATCTTCATCTCACAGTTTCTTAGAATTCAGACAGGATGTGAGCAGTGAGGTCCAAACACAATTGCGTTTTGCTTTTATTTCTCAAGGCTTCATATGTACATAAAGTACCGACAAACTGCTGGAAAGAAGAGGAAGACACACAATGACCACTCCCAAGTGGCCCACTTGAAGATTTGGTGGCAGGGAGGTGGACAGACAGAGGGACCTGAAGCCCCAGGTGACCTGCTGGTGACAGGATCCCTGGTCTGGAGGCAGAATGCACCCCTTGACCTGCAGTCATCAGGGCCCGCACCTGTCCCTGCCTTTCACCCGGCCCCTCAGGAGGCCCCAGGGCAGCTTCCCAGGCCCGGACGTGGGTAACTTTCAAGGCTGGGTCTGGAGGGAGGTCTTTCCGGGTCACGGTCGTGAAGAGAGCTGGCCTCCCAATGCGAGCCGCTCTAAGCCGGAGGTCTGCGCCAGGCAAGTGGGTGACAGGCGTAGCTAAAGGCTTCCTGGGACAATGAGCTGGCCTGCTTTCACCTGTTGTTCTTGGCTGACAGTTGTGGGAGACGAATGAGCCAGGGCTGGGCCAGCGGAGGGCGAACGGGAGGCCAGCCTGGCGTCTGTGTGCCCAGTGCCTGCACAGAGAGCTGCCCACACAGAGCGCTGCCAGTGTGGCCCCTGGAATGTGCCCGAGACTCAGGCTCCGACCTCTCGGCTGGGGCAGGACCCACAGCTGCTGAGCCCAACACCTCCATGGCCCACAGCTGTGCTTGTCGCAGGGTGTGGCCCAAGTCCCCACTGGGTGAGAATGTGGCAGTTCCAGGGCTGTGTTTTCCATCAGGGTCTGCTCTGGGAGCCCCTCCAGGCCACACCTGCCACAGCTGGCCCTCGACCACCCAAGAGCCAAGGCAGTGACCCGTGACCACCAAGGCTTCATAGCCTTTCTCTGCATGCTTTGACTGCTCATGGTGTCAGGGCCTGATGTCCGGAACTCATCCCCTTCTCTGGCATATTCAGCAAACTTCTTCCGGATGCCTTAAAGTCCTCGACTGACAGATTCTCAGAATTCAGACAGGATGCTAGCAGTGCAGTTCAAACCCAATTGCATTTTGCATTTATTTCTTGAGGCTTCATAGAAAGGAAGCCCCAAGCTAGATCACTAGAAATAACGTGAGTGCTAAAATTGGAGCCATCCATAGACAATTAGCATGACCCCTAAGCAAGCAAAGAAGACACACAAGGCATCCCATGCTTGGTTGAAACTGAACTTACTAACGTCATGATTTTGCTACACATACATAAAGTCACTACTTGGTACACCTTAAATTTACCCAGTGTTGTGTGTCAATTATAACTCAATAAAGCCAGAAAACAAAAGAGAGAAGGAAGAGAGGAAGAAAGAGAGGAAAGGAGGAAGGGAGGAAATGCAGGAGGGAGGAAGAAGGAAAACTTGAGAGGAAGATGACACAGGCACCACTCTCAAGAGACCTGGTTGGAGATGTGGAGAGCTGAGGGACTTCCCTGGTGATCCAATGGTTAAGAATTCGCCTTCCAACACAGGGGGTGTGGGTTCAATCCCTGGTGGAGGAGCTAAGATCCCACATGCCAAAAAAAAAAAAACCAAAAATATAAAATACAAACTATACTGTAACAAATCCAACAAAGACTTTAAAAACGGTCCACGTTAAAAACAAAATCTTAAAAAAAAAATATATGGAGAGATGAGCTCACAAATAGACCTGAAATATTACAAGGATAGCACAAGAAAGAATAGAGTTCAGGGTGCACAGACATGATGCAGAATTGAACTGAAATTGCTGTGGAAGGGGGGAGAATGCACCCAGGCCAGGCAGATCCTACAGGACCCACTGTTTCAAAGGATGGAGTCATATGATCCAATGTGAGTGCTGATTTAAGAGGAGTGTGTAGAATTGCCCAACCCCAACCAAGAGGGAGGGAGAGAGAGGTGCTTCTGCCCCTGGGGGCAGCAGGAAACCCATTGTCCTGGGGGAAGGGAGCAGGATGCCCACCCCATCATTCCTAAATTACTGATTAAATGGGTTGAGATTTTTTTCTTGAAATAATTCACCTGTGTTTGTGGTTAAAATATAGAAAATACAAATGAACAGGCAGAAGGAAAGGTACGTTCTGGGTATTCTCACCACTTTGTCCCACGAGTCTTTTTTCTCTGCACAAACACAATTTTGCTAAATCACACTTTGCTAAAGAAAGCACTGATTGAGGACATACCTTAGTCTGCGAGTTACTGGGTGTGTTCACAAGGGGCTCACGGATGGTGATTCCTCTTTTTGTGTGCAGAGGGCTACAAAGAGCTCCTCTTTGGAAGTGATGGCCAATATTTGTCACCCATCGACCTGGATGGCTTTGGGTAAAGAAACGTAAGCTTTCTACCTGCCAAGTAGGACAGCCTGTTACCACCCTTTTCCGCTTGGTTTTCCATGGCGTCTGTGACATGGCGAGGGGAGCGAGGCTGATTTCAAACTCTTCTAAATAACGTTCCTGCCTCTCACTTAACCTCTTTGGTTCCAGAGTACTGAACCCACAGGGGTAAGAAAATGTAGGAAAATAGTCGTGTACCCCAGACGTCGCCCCTGACCTCCAGGAAGGGTACCGTGGGAGAGGCAGCAGGTGGATTAAAAAAATACCCACACAGGAGGACTTCCCTGGCAGTCCAATGGTTAAGAATTCGTGCTTCCACGGCAGTGGGTTCAGGTTCAATCCCTAGTCACAGAACTTAGATCCCACATGCCTCACAGTGTGCCAATAAATAAGTAAGTTAAAACACCCATGTGGTACACGACTGAACACACCCAAGGGCTTGCACAATGAATGTAAGGGTTGGAGAGGGATTGAGAAATAGCCTGGTCCTCCCCCACCCACTTTGATACCACAGAGGAGGAAACTGGAAACCGACTTGTCCAAAAGCCTCTTACAAAGCCCCCAGAATGTCTGTTTCTGAGCTGTCATGTAGTTTCTTAGCAGTTCCTGTGCTTCTGGTTGGGGCACATACCCATCAGACACAGTTTTGGTGGGCCTGCTGTAAATCACCATAACTCACGCCATCTTCCTCCGAAGAGACAGACTCGCCCAGAGGGAGTCCATGGCCTTCCCTGGCCCCCAGACCACTCGCTGCACAGGGGCCAGTGATGTAAGTGCTGGTCCCACCGGTGCTGAGACAGGAAGAGAAATCAGGGGCTGTTTCTCTTCTCCGAAAGTCCCTCCCAGTGGAGTCACTGGGGTTTTATAAACCAAATGTCTTCACAGCTGAAATGAATAACCATGACCTCAGCCATCACACACGCAGCCCCTGCTGCTATGCATTTAGCATCGCTGTCCGGGCGTCCTGTAAATAACCCGTGTCTGGGGAACATGTGGGGGACGAGCCCGCCGTCAGGAAGGGTTCTCGCTGGAGGCCTGAGACAAGCCTGCGAGCCCGACCGTCATCTGTTAGCGATTTCCCGCTCCCATTAAAGCCAGACGCTGGATCCGCTTGCGTCGTCCAGACCATCACCAGGGAATTGTCTTTATTACTTGGACTTGGGTCTTCGAACCACATCAATTATAGACCTTGGTGCTGCCAACGGGGTTACGGGGGAGGGGTGTGAGATGAAATGAGGACAGTCTTGCCGGGAACAGTTCACAGATGTGTCGAGACGGAATCCTGTGTTCACAGAACACAGGAGGGAAAACAAAAATCTAGATTTTAGGCAAATCAACCCCCCAAATATGATGCCTAATCCACAAAGCTTTGCATTGGGGCATTTAGGCTGCATTCAAACCTAACTTTACGAGGGGCAGGCAACAGAGACCTAGGACCCAAATTTAAGGAGTAATTTTCAGAGTTATGGAAACAATAGGCCATTATTATTATTATTTAAAGCATATGAAAAATAGAGTTGCTATTAACTAGCCTCTTGGAAACTATGAAACACACAGTAGGCCAGCCAGAGAAGACACCTGGGCTTTGTCCCAGTTCCTCCCTGAACTTCTCCACGGCCTTGGGCACATCACAGGCGTGGAGCCTCGGTTTCCTCTTGTCAGATGAAGGGTTTGAATAATCCAAATTTCCCTCCATCTCTAACTAGAACTTGGATTCTCAGTGCCTTTAGGAGGTATGGAAATAAATCATTGGCAGAAAAAGTCACGCCCAATACAAGAAGTCATCGTATAGTAGCCATGAGGGCTGCTGGACTGGGGGCCCCAAAGCATATTAGACAGAAGGGCTGGTACCTTCTCAGAGTCTACAGTCCAAGCAGACAAAATCGCAGCCACAGAAACCTGGGTATACACTAAAAAGCCCTGCACCCTGGGGCCACTAAAGGCAGGCTCTCCAGCCTCTTGGCAACCGTGTCCTGGCTTCCCAGAAACCCTGTCCCCCAGAAGAGGCAAAATTATGCTGAGGGACAAGGGACCCTGGAAAGTGTAGGGAGGTTAGTCTTTAGGGAACTCCCACCCCTCACAGGATGGGCCTGACTTGGTCAAAAGACACCCCAGCTCTCCAGGAGGCTCAATGGCCATAACAGTTCCACTAAATCCTGGAAGAAAAGGGACATTTGCAACCAGGAACTTGCAGACTGTCTCCTCTTTCGCTCTCTTCCATTTCCTGAGAGTGACTGATGGTGCCCTGGCAAGGAGGGGCCACAGGGGAAGTCATTTCCTCTCAAAGGCATTTCACTCACCTCTGATTCACCTCGAGTGAATCTGCTCAGAACCAGACACACCACACCATGGATTTTTCCTGAGCTCTAATCTGTTGTGGTTCTTGACTCGAGCCCCTGTCCTTCCACACCATGTAGCTTGTGCAAGAAGCCAGGATCTGTGGCTGGTGGGACTGAGTGCTAACCCTGCTTCTCTGCCCTGAACTGCTTGGAAGGCATCCTTCCCATCTCCAGCTTCCGGGCCAGGGGAACAGGAGGATGAGGCTGTCAGACGCAGGGGATCTAGGTCCAGCCGCAGTCGAGACCAGGCTCCCCTTGCCCTGAGAACACAGGAGACGAGGGGCCCTTGGCAGTCACCAGCGTGGCCTTACAAAGGAGTCCAGCAGCAGCTTTCGCCAGGCTTAACATCCATGGAGGTCATGCTCTAAGAAAAATGCAGAGACTATTTTCCACTTTGTTGCTGTTCAGTCACTTAGTCATGTCCGATTTTTCGCAACCCCATGGACTGCAGCACACCAGGCCTCCCTGTCCTTCACCATCTCCTGGAGCTTGCTCAAACTCATGTCCATTGAGTCGATGATGCCATCTAACCATCTCATCCTCTGTCATCCCCTTCTCCCGCCTTCAATCTTTCCCGGCATCAGGGTCTTTTCAAATGAGTCAGTTCTTTGCATCAGGTGGCCAAAGTATTAGAGGTTCAGCTTCAGCATCAGTCCTTCCAATGAGTATTCGGGTATTTCCTTTAGGATGGACTGGTTTGATCTCCTTGCAGTTCAAGGGACTCTCAAGAGTCTTCTCCAACACCACAGTTCAAAAGCATCAATTCTTCGACTAATTGTCCACCAGCCACATTTCTTCCAGACTTAACCAAGGCCTGGTGGGATCTTCAGCTGACAGCCTAGGAGAAAAAAATGAGACTTCATACTGCTCCCCTCTTCTGTCTGTCATGTGCCCAGGGACACACGCATGTGCACACTCATACATGTACAGCTAGTCGGGACCGTGCATTAGTAGCCCCATCGGGATGGACAAAGGGATGGACGAATAGAATGGGGCTTGGCTAAGACAGAGCCACCCCGTGGGTGGGAGAGGAAGGGGCAATTCCACCTGCATCCCATAGAGGACGCTCTCAGCTTGCACGGAGGTGAGCAGCCTCTGCCCATTCACAGCTATCCTTCCATGAATCATCACCAACTCTACAAGATGGACTAGCCATATGGCAACAGCTTGGGCCTGGCAGTCAGCTCCATCAGACCGCAGTGGGTGCTTCCCAGAGGCACTGAGCTCATAGCTGACGCCACTGGAATCAGGTGGAGCAGGTGGTCACCTGAAGGAGGACAGGGGCTGGGGAGGAGCGGGTGTCTCTGCAGGTTTGTCTCTGGGGGGCTGAGCACAGGCAGGATGGGGGACCTAGGGGCTGTGCAGAAGCTTCCAGAGACCTCGCTGATTCTCACAATCTGTGGATGACCCAGGAGCAGGCTGCTCCATAGATAAAATACAGGGTGTGATATGAGACAGAGGAGTGGCAGCGGAGGAGAAGGGGACTGAGGGGGTCACACCTCAGCCCTGCACTTGGGTCACAGAAGCAGCTGGTGACAGGGAGGTGCATGGTGTCATCCTCATGGGACACATGGAAATGTGAACCCTAGAGGGTTTCTCTTCCTGAATTTTCCCCTCTCCAATTCAGCCTCTGTGTCTCAACACTTCTCAAGTAAAAGCAGTCAGAATGAGAATAACAACATGCATTGAGTACTCTGTGAATGTCAGGCACACTTATTAACTCTCTTAATCCGAAGGTGGTGGCTTCCCTGGTGGCTCAGTGGTATAGAATCTGCCTGCCAGTGCAGGAGACATGGGTTCAGTTCCTGGGTTGGGAAGATCCCCTGGAGAAGGAAATGGCAACCTGCTCCAGTATTCTTACCTGGAGAATCCCAGGGACAGAGGAGCCTGGCGGGCTAGGGTCCAGGGGGGTCACAAAGAGTCAGTCATGACTTAATGACTAAACAGCAGCAACAGTCCCAAGGGAGGCACAAGGTCAGTGGGAAGTAGAAATAGCCTCCACCTTTCTCTGGTTTTGAGCAACGGATGGGAAGGAGACAAGGTCTTAAAGAAACTTATAGGGAGAAGGATCTGGCCTATAAGGAAGGAACCAAGGAGAGAAAAAAGAAATGAGATAGAGGATCATGGTTCCTGGGCAAAAGCCAGTGTGGCCTTGAGCCCACAGCCTGGGCTCCTCTGGAGGGGAGGGGGCAGTGGAAATAGGGGCAGACCCCCCTCCTGCCTCAAGCCTGAAGTGGAGGCGCAGGGCCAATGGGTCATTGGACTGGACAGTGAACATCTCCACGGCTCTGGTGTAGACTGGGTGTCAGGCCTCAGGACTGCCCCCTACAACCTTTGCACTAAGCAAGACCCTGGGAATATGCCCCAGTCTTTGGATGGAGGAGGGCTTCCCTCCTTGGTGGCTCAGATGTAAAGGGTCCATCTGCAATGTGGGAGACCCAGGTTCGATCCCTGGGTTGGGACGATCCCCTGGACAAGGGCATGAAATCCCACTCCAGTATTCTTGCCTGGAGAATCCCCATGGACAGAGGAGCCTGGCGGGCTACAGTCCATGGAGTTACAAAGAGCCAGACATGACTGAACAACTAAGCATACACAAAATACAACAGTCCCATGGTCTTCTTCAAAGCCAGGCATGAAAACCATTTGCAAAATGTAGAATCACACCACTCTTTTCACTTATTTTTTTAAAATATTTTATTTATATTTATTTTTATTTGACTGTGCTGGGTCTTAGTTGTAGCATATGGGACCTAGTTCCCTACTAGAGATTGAATCTGGGCCCCCTGCATTGGGGGCACAGAGGCTTAACCACTGAACACCACTGGACCACGAGGGAAGTCCCTCACTAATTTTTTTGTTTTTGAAAACATAGTTATTGGTTATAAAATATGCTGTCTTAACAAGCAATGAGTTTATTCGTGCATTTTAATGAATTAATCATATACTTTTTTATTTTTTAATTGGAGGATAATTGCTTTATAACGTTGTGCTAGTTTCTGCTGCACAACAGCCCCACATATACATATAGGCCCTCCCACCCCACCCCCATCCCACCTCTCTAGGTCATCACAGAGCACCAAACTGAGGTTGAATCATACACTTTTAAACTTTCACAGCTTTAACTGTTAACATAGGCACCCATCGAGAATTTGCTTACGACATAAATAAACAAAAGCTCTTGGGTATCCTTAGTAATTTTTGAGAGTGAGGGTGGTCCCGAGACCAGGGTCTTTGGGAACTGCTATAATAGACTTAGAGCAGGAGGGATGAGGTCGGCAGGGGAGGGGGGCCAACAGGAGGGCGGATCTGTAGCTGAACGTCAGCCTCTCCAAGCTCACCCACCAAACGAAATTGCTGGACTGATGGGCTTCATCTTAACAGTCTCTAATTTTACAGGCAGAGGCAGAGATGGACACTGGAAAAAGTCAATGGGGCCCTCCCTGAAATTCTGACTCCCTCCAGTGAGCCATGGGAATGCCACGGGATGGGTTAGAGGCCAAAAATACTTGCCCTAAGACCTGGGGGTCAGAGGGCTCCTCCCAGAGCCAGAAGTGGGGATGATGTCAGCGCCCAGGGGCCGGCAACATTCCTGGTCACTCAGGTCTGTGGGTGGCTCAGGAATCCGCCATCCTTCTGTGGCTCCAGAATCTCTGAACCCAGAGTGTGTGTGTGTGTGTGTGTGTGCGTGTGCGTGTGCATGTACATGTATGCCATGTCATGTCTGTGTCTGTGTGTAAATGTGTGTGTGTGTGCCGTGTGTGTACACATGTATGCCATGTGTATACACCTGTATGCCATGTTGTGTGTGTGCACATGTATGCTGTGTGTGTGCACAAGTATGCCATGTGTGTGTGCCCGTGCACACCATCAAATGCTAGAAGTAGTCCAATTCTGGCCCTGACGTCCTTTCAGGGAAGCATCTGTGGAGGAAAAAGCTTACAGCCTTGTTCCTCAGTCGCCCATGCCCCTCCCCATGTTGGGCCCCAGCAAGCAGAATTACTGAGGGTCGCTGTGGGGTGGCCCCAGCAGCCATGACACCCCTTCCTTTCTGCCACGTCCCTCACCAGGGCTGGAACTCATGCTCCTTTGCAGGGTTATTGGAGAAATGCTCCAAAACACTGTTATAAATACCCACTAATAAATAAACATGGGTTATTTCTGAAGTGTGCCCAGGAATAGCCAACTGCCCAAGTAGCCAAGGTTGTTCTTCAGATCCTGGGAAAAATAGAAATGTGGGCATGGTTTCTTTTTCCATGGCCCAAAGCAGAAGCACTGTGCATACATGCCTAATTTTAGGTTTCTGTTTCCATTGCTTTTTTATCTTATCATCTTATAACTTGGGGCAAGAGAGAGGAGGGGAAACAGAAGGGAAAACAATAAGGAAGAAAAAAAACAAACAGGCAAGGAAGATTCTACTCATCTCTTTCAGCTCTTTCCAAGACATTCAGAAAAACAAAATAGTCTAGGACTTCCCTGGCCATCCAGTGGACAAGAATCTGCCTCCCAATGCAGGCGATCGGGGTTCAATCCCTAATCTGGGAAGATCCCACGTGCCATGGGTCAACTAAGCCTGTGCGCCACAGCTATTGCGCCCACATGGCACAACAGCTGAGCCCACACTCTACAGCCTGTGCTCCTCAACAGGAGAAGCCACATTAGTGAGAAGCCCATGCACCACAGTGAAGAGCAGCCCTTGCTCATCGCAACTAGAGAAAGCCCTCACAGCAGTGAAGACCCAGGGTAGCCAAAAATAATTTTCAAAAAAGTATAGTCTAGGTTTCCATGCTTCTTTGGCCCTGGCAGACATGAATGATAAAGACACAAGATGACAAGCAAGTCATAGAAGGATGGTATTAACTTCCAGATCCCAAAAGAAACAGAAAACAGACAGAAATCTGGGAGAAAAAGAAAGGCCACTATAACAACCGGTGTGACTTGAGGCACCAGAAAAGGAGTTTAAACATAAGTCACCAGTAGTCACATACGGATGTAAGAGTTGGGCCATAAAGAAGACTGAGCCCCAAAGAATCTATGTTTTCAAACTATGGAGCTGGAGAAGACTCTTGAGAATCCTTTGGACTGCAAGGAGATCAAACCAGTCAATCCCGAAGGGAATCAACCCTGAATATTCACTGGAAGGACTGATGCTGAAGCTGGAACTCCAATACTTTGGCCATCTGATTTGAAGAGCTGACTCATTGGAAAAGACCCTGATGCTGGGAAAGATTGAGGGCAAAAAAGGAAGGGGGTGACAGAAGATGAGATGCCATTGGATGGCATCTGCAATTCAATGGACATGAGTTTGAGCAAGCTCCAGGAAATAGTGAAGGACAGGGAAGCCTGGCGTGCTACAGTCCATGGGGTCACAAAGACTTGGACACAACTGAGTGAACAACAACAACAAAATCCCATAAAATAACTAGGATTTATTAAGCACCTCTGATCTGCCAGCATTTTCTCCACGCATCGTCTCATTTAGTCACCAGTAAGCCTTTGCTCCGGAGAAGGCAATGGTAACCCACTCCAGTACTCTTGCTTGGAAAATCCCATGGACGGAGGAGCCTGGTAGGCTGCAGTCCATGGGGTCGCTAGGAGTCAGACACGACTGAGCGACTTCACTTTCACTTTTCCCTTTCATACACTGGAGAAAGAAATGGCAACCCACTCCAGTGTTCTTGCCTGGAGAATCCCAGGGTCGGGGGAGCCCTCTCTGGGGCTGCCCTCTCTGGGGTCGCACAGAGTCAGACACAACTGAAGTGACTTAGCAGCAAGCCTTTGCTCCCTACACAGACTAAGTGGCCTCAGCTCTCAGTTCTCAGTGGTCTGGTGGGTGTCAGGATCCCTGGGCCTGAGGCCACAGCCTGTCCACCACAGTGCAGCCATCTGCCTTTCCCTTCCGTCCCCTCTGGATGGCAGAGGAGCCCTCAAGGAGGGGCCCCAGAGTCTGTCAGGCTTGAAGATGCCCCAGCCCTCTGCCCAGTGCACACACCACAGACCCAGCACAAGGGCGGAGTCCAGCCAAGCACCACCCTGCCTCCAGAGGGGGATAGAAGCCTGGACAGATCCTCCCTCAGGGCCCGCTTCACTCAGGACTCCTCTGGGGAAGACCGAAGGTGAGTGGGAAACCGAGGCCCAGGGAGCAGGGTGCCCGGAGAGGGCGTGGGATCCACAAACTGTTCCTGAGGTGGCCTCACCCCCAGAACATGGTCAGAAACAGCCCAGTAAGTCCCAGGAGAGGCATCAGCCGAACTGAGTGCCACTGCTTCTAAGACCTAATAAGTCATGTCTGTCTCCACCTGAAAATACAAATAGCCCACGGGCCTATACAAGGAGCAGGAGCAGGGAATCAGCTCTGCCATCAAAACCAAAATCATGCTGACGAGCAGGCACGGCCCTTGCAGGCAGGCCCTGCAGAGGTCCTGTCAGGCACCCTGATGTCCCCAGTACGAGCCCTGACGGTTATATCAGAACATGCCTCACCCGCTCGAGTTAAAACTGTCACACCTCTGCTTCTCTCACCTTCTTAAGGCATTTTTTAAATAATCTTTATTGAATTGGCTACTGTATCATTTGTGTTTTATGTTTCAGTTTTTTGGCCACATGGCTTGTGGGATCAAATCCACAGCTCCTGCATTGGAAGGTGAAGTCTTAACCACTGGATGGCCAAGGACGTCCCCACCTTCTTAAAGCACCTTAAGGTGGATTCTCCCACAGTGGACAGGCTGTGGGCTCAGGCCCAGGGATCCCAACACCAGCTAGCCCACCAGGACGCAGTGGAAAGGGACCACGATATCCCTTCCCGTGACAATTACTTCCTGTCCAGCAGCCCGTGAGCTCCAAGCTCTTTACCAGAGAGTGTGACAAATCAGGTCTCAGAACCCAGAAATCTGGGCACACCCCACATCCCCCCAGCTTCTGACTTCGGGCCACACGGACAGGTGAAAGTACATCACAATGCGATTGGACCGCCAGGAACCAGAAGTGATAAGACCGCCCGGGCAGCTTTTGTTTTTCCCATGATGCGGCTTTTCTTGATCCAGAAGCACTCTGGTGAAACCATCTTTAGAAATCTTTGCTATTTGCCTACATCAATTATTACATCAGTTATAAAGGCATCATGCTTACTCCAGGTCACTCCAAGGCAAGTTCTAATCCCACCCCTCTAGCCAACTGCTCCACCAAGCCCCCCTGTGCAGGTATTCAGGTGCCACTGGGCAGGAACCTCTCAAATCTCCCATCGTGACATCCCAACTTGTCCCCACAACGTGCTGAGGTTGTAGATCCTCGAGCAGAATGAGCAACATGATGAACCAAGAGATTCCAGGAGGAGTGTCTGGTGAAATGGAGAAGCAGAAAAGTCTGCTATAAGGCAGGAGCAGTGATGGGGACACGGAAGGGAGGAGAGTGAGAGACAAGGGCCAATGGGGTCAGAGGGGCCAGGGGCCAGCGGGGGCCCCGAGGTGCGCAGAGTCTGACAGAGAGCAGGACACGGCAGGAGTGGGGGCTGCTGGGAAGATGTGTTTAGCGACTTGGTTAAATGAACCACAATGCCTGCAGAAGTGGAATCAGGAAGCACCTATTTTGGTCTCAGATCATTTACAGTTTTGTTTTTGTTTGGCTTGGCGGGGTGGGTGGGAGATTTATGGAAACGAGAGCATGAGAAACCACTGTTCCTTCTAGAGAGAAGCAGAGACAGGGATGAGGGGAAACAAAACTTGGGTTTCACTGTTAAAACCCCATTGGCTGTGGGGCAAGCATCGCCAAGGCTGGCATGCTGGACATCCTGCTTGGTTCCTTAAAAGGTAAGTTCAGCTAAGAAGGTCCTTCCTCCTGGGAGATATTTTAGAATAAGTGGAGTAGATTGCCCGCCACACACACAATGAGATGAACTCTTATAAAGCGGCTGACGTTTGTTGGGTAACTAGATACAGAAAATATCCCAGTAAAATAATGTTTTACCATGAGGAAACAGCCCAGACAGATGAACAGCGGGGCTGGACTGCAATCAGGTCTCCTGGTCCCTGCACTAGAGTCTGGGGTCCATTCATGTTCTGCGTCAGTGCTGTGTTAACCCTTTCACTCTGAAAAGGGCCAGATGTGGACCATGGATTATTTGGTCCTCTACCTCCAGGATGGAAGAGTCTGGGTGCAGAGTCAGCGAGTCCTGTCCTTAGTCACCATGAGAGCCTAGAGGGAGACTGGAACTGAATGGAGGCAACTCTGGGTTTGAGGACTGCATTTTCTGCCGGTTGCCCAGGGGACTCTGTGTCGGGGCTGGGAAGGGAGTCCCCCCCTCTTCGGGGATGCAGTTTGAACTTCTCTCTTTGCGTCTGTGGTCGGTGAGTCACCTGAATGCCAGCTCCCCCAGTGGTCTCCTCCCAACAACCTCCTGGTTCACTTCTGAACACCTGGCCCCCACTGTCGCTGTGGGGACCACGGGCAGCCGAGGGCATCTGCGCCCTCCCCACCGTCCATACACACTTGTTTACACACTGAGCTCTCACAGCACACGCTCAGTGTCCACAGGCTCCCAAGTCCTCGGAGTTTTGGGGAGCCAGCCTAGGCCGGCGGTGCCTGCCTGTGGTCACTGCTGTTTGCCGGTCAGGATGCACAGCTGAGGAGGAGGCAGAAGGCGTGAACTGTGTCGTTCACGGTCAAAGGGACGTGGCCACAGGCCAGGGACAGGGTCCCATTGCAGCCTCATTTTTCTTCCGGGCAGCTGGGCAGTCAGCTCCTTGTCCTCATGTCCCTGATGAGAGGAGGGGTGTAGCAAGACTGGTGCATCCTTTCCAGACAGAAGAAAATCAGTGATTCCTCCCCAAACAGTCCATCGGGCCCAGAACTAAAGGTCAGGCCCAACATTCTGTGTCAGGACCTCTCTCACTGCCTGTCGAGGCCGCAAGGCTTGCCACACTTGGTCCCTCTTCTCACGTCTGAAGACATTCATCTTGGCGTCCAGGCTGTGCGCCGTTGTGGGCAGCCTCCCAGCAGCAGGATGGGGCAGATCTGAGTTTTCCACATGCACCACTGTGCTGTAACCCTGGCAATGTGGAGGGAGGGGTCTAAGAGAAAATGGACCTTCAACAATCTTATGAGCCCCCTACTAAAATGTGTGTGAATTGTCAGAGTCACCATGAAAGCTGGGTGTTGGGCTCCACCAGTCAGTTCTATTATTATCCCCAGTAAACAGTGGAAAAAATTGAGGCCCAGAGATGTGAACTATTCTGGCTCAGGTCACAGGGTTAGGCAGAGGCAGAGCTGAGATTTGACCCCAGATGCTTGGAAAGGCAGTGATGCTTACAATGATGTAAGACAGTCATTACACTGTCTTAGACCCAAAGAGGTATCTCCACGTGACCTCCAGAACCCATCCACCTCTGTCCAGTGGCCCCAGTGTGGGTAGCAGGACTGGGGGAAGTTTACTGTTACCGCTTTATCTTAGTGAGCTCAGCTGCTCTAACACCACACCAGACAGGGCGGCTGATAAACAACAAAGTCCATTTCTTACAGTTCTGTGGGCTGAAGGTCAAGATCGAGGTGTGGCCAGGATTTGCGTCTGGTGAGGACCTGCCTCCTGGTTCACAGAGTGTCTTCTCAGTGCATCCTCACCTGGAGGGCAGTCTCTAGGGTCTCTTTATAAGGACACTAATCCCATCCTCAGGGCTCCACCCCCATGACCTCATCACCACCCAAAGGCCCCACCTCCTGACACCATCACCTTGGAGGTTAGTGCCTCAGTATATGAATTTGGTGGAGAAGGCACTGGCGACCCACTCCAGTACTCTTGCCTGGAAAATCCCATGGACGGAGGAGCCTGGTAGGCTGCAGTCCATGGGGTCGAGAAGAGTTGGATATGACTGAGCAACTTCACTTTCACTTTTCACTTCATGCATTGGAGAAGGAAATGGCAATCCACTCCAGTGTTCTTGCCTGGAGAATCCCAGGGACGGGGGAGCCTGGTGGGCTGCCGTCTATGGGGTCGCACAGAGTCGGACACGACTGAAGCGACTTAGCAGCAACAGCAGCATATGAATTTGGTGGGGGACAAGCATTCAGTCTGAAGTACCCTTCCTTTCCTTTCTGGGGCCTTTCTTTGTGACCCCACCAGGCTTCTCTGTCCATGGGATTCTCCAGGCTAGAGTACTGGAGAGGGTTGTCATTCCCTTCCCCAGGGGATCTTCCCAACCCAGGGATCAAACCCACATTTCCTGCATTGGCAGGTGGAATCGTTACTGCTGAGCCACCAAGGAATTCCTTTGATTTGGGTACATGAAAACATTATTTGTGGGAAAACTCAAAATGGACAAGCTTTGGGGAAACGCTGGAAGACTGATGTGGGTGTAGAAGGAAGCTGACATCCACTGTACCAGACTGATCATTCCTCAGTAAGTGACTGGTAATTTTTAACACATATAACTTCTGTGACTGCCAAGCAGACCCACTGGAGTCTCACGTCCTCAGAGTTTTGTTCGCACTCTTACCATTAATTGACACATTTGTGGGCCTTCACATTCTTCAATTCTTGTCACCATGCAGGAGCCCCAGGTGACCAGGGTCTTTATCCCAGTCACCTTAGCATCACTAGAGAGAAGAAGCATCTCAGCAAATCTCCTGTCCACCTGGTCCCACCCTTCTGGATGCTCCAGACTCTGCTAAACCAGCAAGCTGGAGGAACCATGCGGTTGGGGGAAAGCCTTGTTGTATCAGCTTGGTGTGGCTGGTCCATGCCCTCGGGTGTACAAGTTGCATGTGTGTATCTATGCATACGTGTCCAATACCATTTCCTGGAAGGCCACAGCTATGCCATGAGGAATGGGTGACTCATCGCCCCACACCAGCCCTCACCAGCTCACAGGCCTGTCTAGAGCCGCCCAGAGCCAGGCTCTCATGGTGAAGGATGTTCGGCTCACTGCAGGGCCATGCCCTGGCCCCTGCCCTCAACCATCTGTTTGGCTTTGGGCCACTGAGAAGAGAAACCTGCTATCTTTCTGGGTAATTCCCTCTCTTCAGTTTCTCAAGTAAACATTCCAGAAGGGGAATCAGTCAGGTCTCCAGATAACAACAAAAAGAGAAAATGGTCCTGTAAACCTTCTCATCCAGCTCACCAATCCCCCATCTCCTCTGCAGTTCCCCCACCTCCGGCTCTGCAGGTAACCTCCCTGTCCTCCTTCCTCTCTTCCTGGCATTTCCTGACTCATCATTCACTCAACACTCCAGGAACCCACTCCATGCTAGATTTTATGTCTGGCCCCGAGGATACAAGGATGGATCAGGCAGCACCCCTGCCCCAAAGGTAAAAACTGAGATCAGCCAGGAGAAAAAGCTTTCCCCATGTGTTGTGTGTGAGTGTTGGGAGGAGGGAGAAGAGAAATTGAGTCCTGGACAACTTCTTGCGGGTGAGCAGTTCAGAGAGGAATGTCTTCACCGCTTTGGGTCATCCTCAGAAACCGGAAGGCAGGGCTGGTGTGGGTATCCGCATTCCCAAACAGTTCTGCCCTGTGGATGGTGTGTAATGGCTCCTTTTCCTGACCCCGCACTCCTGGTCCCCGGGAAATACTCTCTTCAGCGTAGAATCAAGACATGGCCTCTGCAGTTGGTCATGCATAACCAGACAGGGTAAAGATGGTGAAACCAGGCCAGGATGGGCCTGGAAAGATCTGATGCCTCTGGGCAGAAGCAGGGGGGAAAAGCGCAGGTCTGGAGGCATCCTGAACCCAGTCTCCCTTCATCCTTATTAAAGTCCGCGAGCCCAGCCATCTCATGGGGTGACCTGCACAGTCACGAAGCAGAGACAAGGCCTGTGTTCACAATCCCCTTGGACCCACTGGCCGGGATGCACTGTTCCTCCCATACAGGTCAGGTCTGGGCCATCAGTAGGATCTGTCTGCTGGTGTGTTTTGTTTGTACGATGGGAGGGGGAGGAGAGGCAGCCTGGAAACAATCAAGGGGACTGTTGACCTTTCACAGTTAGGGTCCTAAGGGCCCAACACCCAACGTGTGAACAGGCAGTGGAGGGGCCAGTGAGCCAGGGACAGGCAGACCCCAACCCCAGCCCCACTGACCAGGGAACAAATATAGACAAACAAGCAATCCGTGACATCCTTGAAATGCATGTTGCAGGCTGAGGTCTCCAGTCCCAGCAGAGAGGGGGTGGGAGGCTGGGAGAGCCTTTCATCATTTCCAGGTCCCCCATCCAGAAGTTGCCTCTTCAGTGGCACCCCAACCCCAAGACAGCACCCGAGATCTGTCAGGTTCTGGACTCCACCTCCCTCACTCCTGCAAGTGGCACGAATTAGGACAAACACAGTTGGAAGCTGTACTGGGGGTGGTTAGGACCACATGGTCTGCTCCATCCTAGAGCTCCAGGTGGACACCCCACCCTCAACTTGAGGATGCTTTGTAGCTGGAGGGGATGGGCCTGTGGCCCCAGCCAATCGGGAGCTGGGGTGGCATCCCTGAGGATGCCCATCCAGTCTGTGCCAGGGCCAGGAGCTGCTGGGCTCACTCAGCCCAGGGAGCCACATGGGGCGGGGA
Source organism: Bos indicus (assembly GCF_029378745.1). NCBI lineage: Eukaryota > Metazoa > Chordata > Mammalia > Artiodactyla > Bovidae > Bos > Bos indicus. The sequence goes on along the minus strand of NC_091772.1, from coordinate 43,106,536 downwards.
AGGGGACCAGAAACCTCGGTGGTCTTTAGGAGGATCGCAGGTGAATCCATCAACCCCAAAACTGTTGCTTGTGATTGTAGAGCAGAGGGCAGTGCATCGTGGCTTCGGGATTGCTTTGTGGAGCTTTTTCAGGAAATCAAGGTCTGCCAGGAACCTGGGTGTGTTGAAGTCCACACCCTGCCCTTGACACTCATGGAATCATCCTGAAATCTGCCATGCCCGGCCCACCCTAAGCACCACGTTTTGATTGTGTTTGCTTTACCCTGTCTCATCACTAACCCTGTGGCTTTCAAAGCCCTCCTCCCTGCCAGAGGTCCCTTGGTCCCCACAGGGGCATGCTGCCCAGAGCCAGAATAGACAGTGGGAGTTAGAAAAGAGGAGGGTTGAAAGGCAGTGGCTCCCTGGAGTCTCTGTAGGGTCTACACCCCGCCCCACCTGCATTTCAGCTGCATGCCACGCTACCTGCAGCCCATCTGCCCTAGCTGCTGGAACTCCACGAGCTTCTTCAGGTTGGTGGTAAGAAATGGAGTATTTCCTGCCATAGTAGTAAACAAAGATATCACAGTCAGCCCTCCGATGTGAATGTGTCAGCCCCAAGGACACTAAGGAAAGAGAAGAATACCGGCCATCTGCCAGCCATCAGATTACAGCCACTAGCCCCGGTGAGCCCCAAGGAAGCTCAGGATGTAAAAACACAAGATACTGTCCCCAGATCACTGAGATTCATACAAAAGGAATGATTTCAGTGAGCCCAGACTCTCACATCTTTCCATACACAGAAAAGCACTAAATTCCTTAACTTGGGATATCTGTGCACACTAAGTCCCTTCAGTCGTGTCCGACTCTTTGCGACCCTATGGACTGTAGCCCACCAGGTTTCTCTGTCCATGGGATTCTCCAGGCAAGAATACTACAGTGGGTTGCCATTTCCTTCTCCAGGGGAATCTTCCTGACCCAGGGATCAAATCCGCATCACTTAAGTCTATCTGCATTGGCAGGTAGGTTCCTTACCACTAGCCCCACCTGGGATATCTGCTTTCCTTTAATGAACAATAATATTTTGATGTTCAGACTACCTGCCCTTTGTTGCAAAACTTCAACATAACCTAGCTTCCCCCTTACCTCCTCAGAGCAGCTCTCTCAGGGTCCCTTGAGATGATACCACCCAGGCTTAAGTCCTAAAGCTTCCCACTGAATAAAAAATAACTCGCAACTTTTAGGTTGTGAATATATTTTAAGTAAGCAGCAGCAAAGGAACTGGACACTGCTGCTGCCAGGGAGGACATTGTGTTCTTACATCTGCCTCAGACCACAGCCCCAGGACCACACACATGGAGAAACTGATTTCTTCTTTCCCCCACCCGTCCCCAGTATGGGTACCTCTGCCCCCATGGCCTGGGAAAAAAGGAGAAGGCACAGCCCACACTCGTGGGTGTGGCCTTTGGTTGCCTTGGATACAGGTTCTTCTTTCCCTGCATCCACAGAGGATGAAGGGCTGAGATGTCACAGCTCTCAGACTTCATAGTCACAGCTCAGATATAATCAGGACCTTCCTATAACAACCCCACTTGAGATATGGGATCTTCATGAAGCCTGCAACTAATTCATCACAACTGAGACTCAAATAGGAGCCTGATTAGCAGTTGGTTTTCATTCTTTTTGGTTTAGGTATCTTAGCTCTTGTTTTTGTTTTACTCCCTTTCTTTCTTTCTCCCTAACATCTCTGGGAGAGTAGGCAAATAGAGTCTTCTCTGAACTCAGTATGGGCCAGAGACCCAGGCCCCAGCTCCCCCCAGAGGCCCAGGGGGGAGGGGCAATGACATCATGTCTACATAGGCCCCCAACCCCTTGGAAAGTGATCCCGCTGTAATTTCTTGGAAAAGCCTGCTCCTTCCCGCGGTTTCTGCTCACACCAGCTCAGGTTACCTCCTCTGGCCGCCACTCACAGGAGCTCTCTGCTCTTGCCAGGTTTCCATTTGCATGCCCTCCCACCCTCTCCTCTCCTCTCCAGGCTCTCCTCCCAACACCAGGTGCCCGTCTGACCACAGCAGCCTGAGTTTAAACTCCTGTGGTCTCCACCAGCTATTTAACCCTTCAGATCTCTCTAATGCAAGGTGTTTGGGGAAGAGAACATGTTTCACTTTGTCGTTTCATTTTGATGCGTTCTCTCACTCTGGGTACTGAAGTCTGGGGAGGGAGGAATCTAGGGAGTAGGTTTTCTAGGTAGGAGATATTGGCCTGTTGGAAACAGTCATTTATGCTTGGAGGGTGCTCAGCCAGCCCCCGGCTTGTGTGTGATGACTCCCCCCGCCCCTGCCATGAGTTCCTGTTCAGTGCCTGAGGTGAGGCAGGTGAGGAGGCCCTGTCCCTCCGTTAAAAAGCTCCACCTGGGACACCACAGATCTAGGTTCTGGCTCTGCTTCTCCCATTGATTTTTTGGGGAGGGACAGACAGAAACTCTCCCTTATCCCAGGTTCTGATCCTCTCGTCTCTGGGATGGCCCTTGCTGTCTGGCATCCACAGTTTTCCGTGAGAACATGGGATGGATGCTTAAGTGGAGACAGAGGCTAAAGGAGTTTACAGGGCAGATGGGCGTGTGAGCTCTGAGTTCTCTAAAAACAGGGCAGGGGAACTTCCCCAGTGGTCCAATGGTTAAGACTCTCTGCCCACAATGCAGGGGGCCCGTGATCAATCCCTGGACAGGGAGCCAGATCCCACATGCTGCAACTAAGGGCTAACGTGCTGCAACTATGAAAAATATTAAAATATGTTTTTAAAAATAAGTATTAAAAATAAAAGCAGAGGAGGCATGGGTTGACCATCCTTCCATGCTGGAAGGTGGGCCAGTGCGGTGATTACAGGTGTGGGTTCACAGGAGGTACACCTCAAACTTCCACCATGCCATAATAAAGCCGGAAAACAAACTGTGTGGGTTCTGGACTCCAATGCCCAGGCTGGAACCTCAGCTCCACCAGCAGGTGAGCAACCTTGTGCACGATCCCTAACTCCTCTGGGCAGTCACCCTTCTTTAGCAAACCAGGGATCACAGTGCTAGCCACGCCACAGACATAGTCTGGGGATGTCACAGGATAATTCACACGAACCCTTGGGCTGCACTGCTGTATTAGAAGGCTTCCTTAAAATGAACCATTATGAGGACCATTTCTCCAGCATTTTGCTTTGAAATCATCCTGGAAAGATTAAATAATGAGTTTTTTAGAATCTTGGAGGTAGGAACCACGATTCTCCCCACTTTCCTTGTAAGGAAGCCCAAGCTCAGAAGTTTATATCCTGTTCAGCATCCCACAGGTGAACAAGGGGCAAAGCACAGCTGGAAGGCTTTTCCCACCTCCCGCAGCCTGGCTGGGAGCAGGCGTGGTGCTGGCCTGAGCTCCACAATGTCTGGTTCAGGGGCACAAAATGTGGGACTCTCCTATCCTGGAGGGGCTCTCCTGAAAGGGGTTTCAAGGGCACAGGATCAGAGGAGGCGGCAGTGGAGGCCAGACCCTGGCCAGCCCCATCAGACCCCACAGGCCCACACTGCTTCCCGGGGTGTGGGGCCACCTGCATCTCCTCTTCCAGGCAAGAAAGACATCTGACCAGAGGCGGTGAGCTCTCTGAGCTAGGTAGTGGGTCCCCGCCCAGGCTCCAGCCCCGCTCCTGCGGTTTGGCAGCGAGGCCTCTCCTGCTCCAGGTCTGGCACTGCCGCTCGCCCACCTGTAGAGAGCCAGGCAGGTGCGTGCATATCGCGGAGACGCGCGGGCGGGTGGGCGCGGGCACCAGCTGTCCCACGCGGACGTCCCCACCCTGCCCTGCACGGAGAAAAGGGGCCTCGAGCCTTACCAGTCGTAGCAGCAGCAGCAGGCTGACCGCCCGGGTCAGTCCCGAGTGAATACACAGGGCTTCCCTGGTGCGCCCTGCGCCAACGGCAGAGGCATTTTGGTGCCCAGACTCGGAGACCCGAGGACCTCCTGGAGGAGGTGAGCAGGGAGGGGAGGAGCCGGGCCCCCTCCCAGGGAACGGGGGACGGCTGAGCTGCACGTGGCCTGCAGCGGAAGCACGTGGAAAGGTCTCGCAGGAAACTTGGGAGCCAGACACCCTGCTCATGAGAGGCCCGAGTTGGCGGGGGTCACCCAGGGGGTAAATGAGAGAGCAGGTCTGACCACAGCCCACTTTCTCCAGACCCCTGTAGGAGGCTGCACTTCCCGGCGCCCCATCCCACCCGCCCCTCCACCCCGGCCCCTCCAAGCAGAGCCCTCAGCCGGCAGGTGGGAGCCTTGTCATTTGGCTGTTTTATGTGGTTTGGAAGGGAATCCACTTCTGGGTTTTGAGGCCAAGATAACATTTTTTTTTAAAATCCCCCCCTTTTCTCTTTGGTGGGCTTGTTATGACTGATTTCAGAGCCTGGCTTACTGAGGGGGGACACGGGGGTGAAGGCCGTGGGGGTGGTAGGGTCCTGATAAGGGGGGGCCCTGCCCTGCAGAGGTTGGAGGTTGGGCACCCTTGCAGGGGGCAGGCCTACACCCCAAGGCAGGAGGAGGGTCAGCAGGTTCACCCCACCTGGCCGAGGCTGGGCTTGGGAGGTGGAGGGGGTCATGGAGGCAGCCCTCGGGTGCAGAGTGCTCTGTGATCGTGTAGATCGCTCTCTGGTGTGGACTCTTTCATCCACTGGGGCAATCGAGGGGCAGAATTTGGCTCTGGCCGCCAAGGCCCACAAGGAGGAGAAAAGCCCAAGGAGTGCCCTCAGCCAGCCCGGAGAGGCCGCTGGTGGCAGCCCAGCTGGCCCGGGCAGGCGCAGGGGGTGGAGAGCATGGGGGACTTAAGGGGCGCCCGGCGTGTGAGGCCACCATCACATTCCAGAGTGACCGCAGCCCCAGACTAAACATGAGATGGAAAAGCCTGGCTCTGAAAATGGCTATTTTTACATCCCCTTCCCAAAATTCCAAGGTGCTGAGATACAATTTAAAACAAAAAGAAACCCAAAAAAGAGGGTAGAGGAAAAAAATACCCCACTATGAAAATTATTCTTTCTTTGAACCTTTCTAATGCTGATTTCGGCGACCCACCCAGACCTACAGAACCCACCACAGGCCTGGAACCCTGAATTTTCAATCTACACCCAGCTGACTCCTGCATACCACTTTTGCTCATTGTGGGGACTGTGCCAGCCACCGGGCCAGGGGCTGGGGACGCTGGGTGGTCAGATACAAGCAAATTCACAGCGCTGTGGAGACGCTTCCCACAAAAAGCAACAACTTAGCACCCTCATCACAATGGGGTCTCGGCATAGCCAGTGAGAGCTCTTCTTGGAGGGTCTGAGGTTGCTTCTGCACCCCTAGAAGCAACACTTCCTCCAGGCCTCAGAGGAAGAAGGTGGAGGTTCTGGTCTCCAGGTGTGGGCTGCCCGGGGGCCTTGATCTGAGCCGACCCAGCATCCAGACCTTTCTCAGCAGAAGTCAGAGGTCACTGGAACACTCCGGACAGGCCGGTGGCCTCTTTCTTACAGCCAGTGAATGAGAACCAGAGAGGGAAAGTGACCTGGCCCAGGTCACCCATCCAAGGAAACGGCATAGCAGAAATAGGAAACTAGCTTTGGGGCCCACGGCTTTTTGTGCAGCTAAGATTTGGCCTGGCTATATTTCCCACAGAAGTAAAACCTGAGGGCAGAAGTGATCTCAAACATCCTCACAGTCCACCCTAAGTGTTTCAGTAAGGAGCCCAAAGCCATGGGGGAGGTGACATTTCTGCCCCTGGGGCCACACAGCTCAGCAGGGCCAAGGGAGGTGGCAGCCCACCTGGAACTGAGTTGGCTTCAGTGCCCCCTAGAATTACAGGGGTCGCTGAGGGTGGCAGGGAGAGAGCAGCTTTCTCAGTGACTACCTGTCTCCCGCCCAGGCCTGGCCCATCTCAGCAAACCTGGACCGGGCTTGGGCAATCGGTCAGTAGGCTGGACCATCAGCTCCCCCTTGTGGCCAAACATCAGAACGCCAGGCTGGGGACCCTCCCCCTGGGCTTGGCCCTGATGGTACCTTTCACCCCACAAGTGAGGCTTAGGGGTCTCTGTGTATGAAGGCTCCACCAGTGGCTGGCTAGAATTTTGGGGGTGAATGCTTAGCTCATCCAGAGAGCTGCAGATATGTAGAGGACCCCAAGCTTAAGGGAGATTCCTGCTGAGGTTAAAAAGCTGGCTCAGGGGTCTCCCCTAGTTCTGGCCTCAGCACTTCCCCCAGAGCAGTGCCCCGGCAGCCCAACCCAGGGGCTAAATCCCCAGCCGACCTTTCCAGGCAGAGACGCTGCGGTGCTCAGCCCCTGGTGCTTCTACGGGTCTGTGAAAACATTTCAGCTCAAAAGTTCTAAAATTCGAAGGAAAAAATGAACATAATAATGACAAATGTATGAAAATGAATCCAGCTGGATTATAGTCCTCTGTGCCAACACAGCCATGAAATGTAATTTTTTGTGTGTGTTATTTTAAAATGGAGGAGACCATGAATGCTGAAGTCCCTCGGGCCCAGGACAGTCAACATTTCCCCGTGCCTCCAGAGAGTTCTTATTAAGGCAAGAAACAAAAAACAAAAAAATTTATTTCCAGAGAAGAAACACGACGAGGCTCTCCTCGTTTGTTTACATAGAGTGGATTGGCTCATCTGTGCTCTGAGATGGACAGACAACCTTGAACAAGTGGTTTAACCTCTCAGAAACGTCTCTCATCTGAAAAGCAGAGAAGAAAGGAATACATTCCCAATACAGCTCCTGGGACAGATAGAAATGGGAGCTTAATAATAATGCCATAGACGGGATGTTTGTGGCCCCCTCCGAAAGTCCTGTGTTGGTGCCCTAATCCTCACAGTGATGGTCGTGGAGGTGGGGCTCTGGGGAAAGGATTAAGGTGAGATGAGGCCATGAGAGTCATGGGATTAGTGTCCTTACAAGAAGGAAGAGGGGACTTCCCTGGTGGCTCAGTGGTAAAGAATCCACCTGCCAATGCAGGAGACATGGGTTCGATTCCCAATCCAGGAAGATCCCTGTAAAAGGACATGGCAACCCACTCCAGCAGTCTTGCCTGGGAAATCCCATGGGAGAGGAGCCTGATGGGGTTGCAAAAGTCAGACAGAACTGAGCGACTAAACAACAACAGTCAACAAGAAGGAAGAGACCAGAGCTGCCTCTGTCCACCCCACGAGGACCCACGAAGAAGGCCACCGTCTGCAGACCTGGAAGCGGGCTCTCACCAGGGCCAGGTCTGCTGCCCCAGTCTAAGCCTCCCAGCCCCCAGGACAATGAGAAATGACCCCAGCCTGCGCCGTCGTATCGTGTTGTGCTGTGACAGCCCAAGCTGGCGGAGACGAATCACCTCCATCATAATTCTTTGCAGGACTAAGTACCCCGTGGGAGGAGAAGCAGACTCATTTGCAGGGGAGAGAGGACCTGTCTTAAAGGGAGTCACAGAGGGTCTGAAGGGTCTACTCTGCGCTGTTCTGGGAGCCAGCCCATCACTGACCACCAGCATGGCGGGACTGGCTGCTGATGTGGAAGCCACTGGCCTTATCACTGGTTTTTACTGAGTCTCTGGCTTGAGGACAGGGTGCTGCAGCCTCTTTCACCCTCCAGGCACTGTGGGCAGGTCGTGAGGCCAGGCTGCTTTGCCAGGACACCCTGATCAGTGTTGGTTTGAAGATCAGAAACCCTGAAGGGTGGCAGAATTTAGGGCAGCTGTGGGAGACAGCTGACATGGTCTGCGAGTTTAGGAACTGAATGCAATACGGGACCACCTTGACCACAGCCCCTTTGCTTCTCAAATCTTTCCTCCCTGGCATCTTCAACTTTCCGTGATACCAGGGTTGGCAGACTATGGCCCATGAGCCAAATCTGGCCTCACCCGTTTTTGTAAAGTAAGTTTTATTGGAACACAGCCATGCAGTTCCTCTGTGGCCAACCTTGCCCTGTAATGATAAAATAAAGTAGTTATCACAGAGACCATACATTCCAAAAAGCTGAAAATGTTTACAGTCTTTGCAGAAAGTTTACCAACCTCTGCTCTAAACCACAGACAGTACCTCTCTACCCCCAGACTTACCATGTAAAAATAATGAATCCTATTGTGTTGAAGACATGGGGTCAGCTTTTTGCTACTCATAGTCTAATTGGTGCAATAATACTTACACTTGAGGTACATAGAGTTTTCACAGCTATGGGAACATAGCATAGCAACTTTGGGTAGATTAAGAAAAAAAGCATATCCCAAATTCTCTTTAAAAGAAAGAGCACAGTGATCAAATTGGACATAGTCCTACATAACTCCAGGAGGCTCTGTTCACACCATAGAAGAGTTGTGCAGTACACAGCCTGGGCAGCTGTCCATGGCAGCCCTGTAGCCCCGCCTTCATCTATTCATTCAGTCACTATGTATGGATTATCTCTGTGCCAGATGCTGAGGAAGGTATGGTCCCTGATCTTTAGAGTCTCACATAATAGAGGAAATAAACTGAGTATTGATATGTTTAGAACAGAATTATCTCCCCCCGCCGCGCCCCGCCCCCCCCCCCCCGCCCCGCCCCAGGTTCATGCTGAATGTATAACTCCCATGTTACTGTATTGGGAGATAAGTAGGCTTTAGGGTAAGTGTCCTAGAGAGGCAAATACAGTTCAGCAAGTAGCTTAGCTCCCAGCCTGGGGGACAAGGACGTGCCAGGCCACTTGGCGAGCACCTTCCCTATGTTCAGGTGGGTGCATCCAGCCGAGACTTTCCTTGACTGATATGCTGTTTGAGAAGCAGGAACAGACCCGGGAGATGTGAATTCCGTTACTCGAATTTCTTATCTTTGTCTCGCATCAGAAAGCCCTCTTTGATCCAGGGAAGTAAAATGCCAATCAGCCCTGACGGGGCTCCGGGCTCACTTAAGCCGCGGACCTGAACTGTTCCAGGTGAAGCATATTGGTCTTTAAGCTTCCATCTTCCTTTGAGTGTGTGATTTCTGGAGAATATGTTATTTTGGAAAAGAGTGTTTTCTTTGCCTTGGCTCAGACGGGGATTCCTTCTGCCTCATCTCCTATCTTCCTGCCCCTTAAGTGTTGGCGTGAGGCCACGTTCGAGCAAGCGTGGCCTCTGCTCTGCCCGGTGGCTGGTCCTCCTACACGTCCAGTGTCCTCTGGGTCCAGGACTGAGTGTTGGGTTAGGTTGTTCCAAAGGAGGATGAGAGAGCAAGGACTTAACATGTGGCTCCAAGAGGGACACAGACCGCCTCGGCCCTCGTGGCAGAGAGGTCCTTACCTGCTCCTGTGTCACCTGCACAGCAGTGGCCCAGGGCACCGGTCCAAGCTGTAGACCAGGGGGCATCTTCTCGGCCAGCAGGACTGGGGCAGCGTCTGGAGGGTGGTTGCATTTGGCACACGTTATCCCCAAACCTGTGGAGGGTCTTGTTCACGTGTCAGCCAGTCTTGTGCGGACACTGCAGGGAGAACCAGGTCCTAAGCTGAGTGAAGGGGGCGGTCAGCCAGCTCCAACTAATGATCCCTTCAGTGTATGTGTGAGAAAGAGAGGGAATGACCACTCTTTTCTCAGGAACTCAGGCCTAAATTCACAAGACCACCACCCAGACTTAATCCAGTCAATCTCTTAATATCCAGTCAGTCGCTCAGTCCAGTTGATCTTACCTCTGAGCTGTGGGCATGACCTTCACCACTTTCTCCCTTGCGGCCCCCTTCCCTTCCCTCTCCCCTGCTCTGAGAAACTCTAAAGGGCCCTGGGCCTACACCTGCAGCTTCTGCTGTCTGTCTCCAGCTCCCATCCCATTATCCCCCAACTAAAATCCCTCAAAGGGTCCCCTCTGCCTCCAGAATAAACCTCCCCCATTTTTACTCCTTTATTCTGCTCTTTTCAGAGCAGAAAACGGCAGCACACCCTTTCCTTTACCTCCTGAAGCTGCTCAAGGGCAGAACTCTACCAGGTGCCTGGATTCACTTGGAAATATTAAAGAAAAAAAAAAACACCAAAGGAAACCCAATCCACAGTGGCCTGCCCTGGTTCACTGGTAAGACAGAGATTTATCTACGTCTCTGGATCTCTTCCGGTCATCCGTCACCTCCTTCAGCCGTCAGAACATCCTGAGGAAAGTACGAATTCACTCTGGGCTGTGATCAGAGCCATCTGTCTGCACAAAGTACGGGTGGTTACGGTGTTCACTCCTGCAGTTCAGGCATTGGCTGCAGCTGGAAGTTGATGCTGACAGCAGCAGAGAGAAACACAGCGCTGTTCTTTGTGGCCAGGAACCTTTGAAGCAAGATTCCCAGGACCCCAGCCCCAGAAGCCTGGCTCCCTGCGATACCCCCGGGAAGCACGATGGGAAATGACCTCGGCTATGCCAAACACCTCAAGGCTCCATGCGTCTCCCTAAAACACTACATGTTGAGGGCGTTTCACTGGACTGGACCTCGAAACTAAAGTTTGAGAGCCTGGTGGAGAGGAAACCGCAGCTGGCAGAGCAGTGGTCCCCAATGTGGGTCTTCCCGACACCCCCTCCAGCAGCCGCTGTGTCCCATGAAACTCACAGAAATGCAGGTTCACAGGCCCCAGCCCAGAATCACTGAATCAAGTTTTTTTTCAGGGAGGAGGCCCAGCACTCTGTTTTAACAAGCCCCCCAGGTAACTCTGTTCCAGGCAAAAGTTTGGGAACCACTGGAAGAGAAGCCAAGGAAAGTTCCATGTCCACCTGCATCTCCTCCCAGGGAAATCAGGGTATGGGCCTGGATGCTTTAGGTCCATCTACCCTGACCCTGGAAATCCCAGCCTGCCTGCCTTCCTGCCCTACCCCCTGATGGAAGACAGTGCTTAGTAGGTAGCAGAGTATGCTACAGGTTTTAATAAGTGCCAGATTTTAAGCCGCATTCTTGCTTGGCAAATGGTGGGTCCTAGGTTCATGTTCAGTAGACACTGCCATCCACCATGTTGAATCACGACTGTCACATTTGCAAAATACTCCTTTCTTGTGTTAGTGAAGGTTCTCCTGGGAAACAGGCCCAGTGGGATACGCCTTCCCATGCATACAGAGAGGGGAGGATTTATCACACGGGACTCACTCCATCATGGAGGCTCAAAGTCCCTCTGTCCACCTGCAGCCCTGAGCCCTGGGCACCTGGTGGTATAGTCCAGTCCAGACCTGCAGGCCTGGGGACGGGAGGAAGCCATAGTGCCAGTCCCAGTCTGAGGCAGGAGAACACCATGTCTAGCTCAGTGGTCAGGCAGAGAGCAGACCCCCCTCCTTTCCATCTTTGTTCTCTTCAGGCCTCGAGGGACTGGATGGTGCCTCCACATTGATGAGGGCAACCTTCTTTATTCAGTCTGCTGACTCAGATGCTCATCTCTTGCAAGGAGACCCTTAGAGACACCCCAGAATAATGTTTTACCTGCTACCTGGGCATCCCCTGGCCCAGTCAAGTTGACCCATAAAATTAACCATGACTCACTTCATAGCATCCCTTCCTCCCATCCCACCCAGAGGCATCCTGTCCCTGAATGTTACTCCAGGTAATAACCAAGCTCTTATTGTTTTTCAGTCACTAAGTCATATCCAACTCTTTGTGACCCCATGGATTACAGCACACCAGGCCTCCCTGTCCATCACCATCTCCTGGAGCTTGCTCAAATGCATGTCCGTTGAGTCGGTGACGCCATCCAACCATCTCATCCTTTGTTGTCCCCTTCTCCTCCTGCCCTCAATCTTTCCCAGCATCAGGGTCTTTTCAAATGAGTCAGCTCTTCGCATCAGGTGGCCAAAGTACTGGAGCTTCAATTTCAACATCAGTCCTTCCAATGAATATTCAGGACTGATTTCCTTTAGGACTGACTGGTTTGACCTCCTTGCAGTCCAAGGGACTCTCAAGAGTCTTCTCCAACACCACAATTCAAAAGCATCTGTTCTTCAGGGCTCAGCCTTCTTTATGGTCCAACTCTCACATCCATACGTGACTACTGGAAAAACCATAGCCTTGACTAGATGGACCTTTGTTGACAAAGTAATGTCTCTGCTATTTAATATGCTGTCTAGGTTTGTCATAGCTTTTCTTCCAAGGAGCAAGTGTCTTTTAATTTCATGGCTGCAGTCACCATCTACAGTGATTTTGGAGCTTAGGAAAATAAACCAAATTCTGCTGGGCCAAATTTCCAACATCCCTTTCACCCCTGAATTGTTTTTCTCATCCAACTTGTGCCCGCTAACTTAACATTCATTTTCCTCTCTCTCATTATTCATTTTATCTCTCTCTCTCTCTTCTCCCATTTTTGGTGTCACACTGGTCCTTCTGTGATGCATGGAAATCCTGGAAGCACACCTGTGACAAGGTGAAGGTTTAAAGTCATGTCAGTGGGACAACCCACATTACAAACTTCTACAACCAAAGGTGCCTTGGGCATCTCAGTCAAAGTTTCCTCCTCCTGCTTTCCCTCAAGTTCAATATAAACTAAAAACCTGTCTTTTCTAAAAAATGATTTTATTTCTGTGTTTACTTTTGGCTGCACTGGGTCTTTGTTGTTGTGTTCCGGCTTTTCTCTAGTTGCAGCGAGCAGGGCCTCCTCTCTAGTTGTGGGGCTTCTCGTTGCTGTGGCTTCTCTTGTTTCAGAGCGTGTGCTCTAGGACACATGGGCTCAGTGCTTGCAGCTCCCGGGCTCTAGAGCACAGGCTCAGTAGTTGTGGCACACGGGCTTAGCTGCTGTGCGACATGTGGGATCTTCCTGGATCGAACCCATGTCTCCTGCATTAGTAGGCGGATTCTTTACCGCTGAGCCAGCAGGGAAGCCCCAGACTGTCTTTGAGATCATGTTTAGTATCAAGTGGATTCATATCCTTCACAATCCAGCCTTCAGGTCCACCGTGCCTCCATTCAGGGGTGGCAACCCCTCGCCAAGCAGGGCCCCCACATCCCTGAGCCAAGCCTTTGCGTGTGTGGTCAGCTGGCTGCCTGGCTTTGGGTTTTAGTTCTTTGTGACCCAGGCGGATCCTCACAGGATGCTGCAACCATCATCACAAAGCAATCGATCAAACCGATTACATGTTTCTAGAACACAAAGGAATGTGTTTTTGTAGGCTGGTTTGGGAACTTGTTGCTTTTGTTTCCATGAAGAAGTGTGTTCAAGTAAGAAGCCAAGTCCCCCGTCTCAGGTCACAGTTCCCTTGTGATTAGAAACGTCCTTCAGCTTTATTGAGTCTCCCAGATTGGGCGGCCCTTGCTTTAGAGGCCTGTGAGCTGATCCTGGGGCCGCCTTCCAGGTGAGGCCCCTGGTTACAGGTGTGGGGGTGTGTCCTCCAGCCTTGCAGGTAACATTGCTCTGATCCGTGCTGTACGTGTCCGAAACGACGTCCTGCTCTTGGCCTGTTCTGAGAGCTCTGGCCAGTCTCCCAGGGAAGAGGCCGCAGAGTCGGCTGGACCCAGCGCCCCGTGTTTTCCACCAGCTCCCCTCCCCTCCCCTCCTCCAGCTGCTCCCTGTGCTGCCCTTAGCCCCTGCTCAGTTGGCTCTTACACAGAACTGAATCCTATTTTCTGCTGTATACACTGTGAGCTTTTTGGGGGGGCCATATGGCTTGTGAAATCTTAGTTCCCCAACCAGGGGTTGAACCCAGGCCTTCCACAGTGAGAAAGCAGAGTCCTAACCACTGGGACACCAGGGAATTCCCCACTCTCTGCTTTTTTTTTTTTTTAAAGAACCAAAGGACCCCTCTGACTCTCCAAAAGAAAAAGTAAAAAAAAAAAAAAAAGACTAACGATTAGACTCTTTGAAGGTAGCCTATGATGATCTTTCTCCTATGGCTCAGTTAATTTCAATTTTTAAAACTACCCACATGTGTTCTGCATGGTGACTCATAGGCAGAAGGTCTGGCTCCCTTCTCCCAGTTTGTCCCTTTGTAGAAGTCTCCTCCAGGCCTTTGGAAGCATTAAGCCCAAGAAATGTTTATATTGAACGCTTGACACATGTAAAATCCTACGTGATTAAACTTCACTCTCTGGTTTCTGTGTTTGGGAGGAGTGTACGAAATGAAACAAAAGAGAAGCTGTATCAGTCAGTCTGTGGCATCTTCACACTTGCTCTGCAAAAGTGCTGCCAGTACTACAGGTCCTTGTAAAGCTTGGTAAACTACGCAGCACCATGGATAGAAAAATGAATGACGCTGTAAATATTTATTTACCCAAGACGTGAGACAGTCAAGGTCATCTCTCCCCTTCTCTTCTAAGAGCAAAGTTGGGCCTCCTTCCTATTTAGGGCTCACGACCCCTTCCTGCCCCCATTCCCAGATATACTTCCTATGTCTGTTTCCTGAGCAACAGATTCAGGTCCTTCGGGGCCAGGACTTATGCTTCTGTTTGGGGTGTTGGCTTTTGCTTTTGGTGGGGTTACTGGTATCTTCAGTGCCCAGTGGAGAACCTAAGAGAGAATAATCAGTTTGAAAAATAAACAAAACAGGGCTTCCTTGGTGGCTCAGTGGTAAAGAATCTGCCTGCCAATGCAGGAGACACGGGTTTGATCCCTGGTCTGGGAAGAGCCCACATGCCATGAAGCAGCTGAGCCCAGGAACCACAGCTATGGAGCCCTGAAGCGACAACTGCTGATCCCATGCAGCTTAGAGCCCATGCTCCACGACAAGAGAACCCACCACCACGAGAAACCCACACACAGCTAGAGAGTAGCTCCTGCTCACTGCAACTAGAGGAAGACCCAGCACAGCCAAAAATAAATAAAAGAAGGGTAGATGGATGGAAGGAAGAAATGAAAGGGAAAGTGGACCAAGGGCCGACAGGACATTCCTCGTCTCCTTCATCCAGCGCCCTGTCTCCACCACAGCAGAATGAGCCTCCGGATCCGGTGAACACCGAGAAGCAAGGGGAATTTTCTCTGTGGATCGTGCAGAATGCAGAGGGGTATGCTACTGGCACACCCAGCTCAGAGGTCCGTTGCCAGTTCTCTTCTCTGAAGTTTGTGGTTCATGAGAACCGCACACCTGGAGACCAGCTGCTGGAAAGTGAGAGTCTATATGAAGGAGATGTGTGTATGAGAGAGAGACTTGTCACGAGCCTCTCCACCTTTATTTGTGGTTTTGAGACATTAGGCTTCTAGGAGGCTCCCTGTTTAGATTGGACCAACTTCAGACATATTTGCATTCAAGCTGCCAGAGATCACGAGACTTTTGATGCCAGCATAACATGAGCTTAGCTGTCAATGCCACATGGTACTCACACTGAGAAAAGAGGAAAAACAAAGTCTGCGGGGTCTGGAAGCCTTTTCCAGGCCGTCATGGAAAGGACAGTCAGTGCTGCAGGGTGGAGAAGCAGGCAGCCTGCTGGCACTCCCGCAGTCAGCACAGCTGCTCACAACATGGGCCAGTGAGCTCTGTGATGGGAGCCGGGCTTAGGCTCACTTTCCTGAATAAAGGAACTCAAACGCTTAACTCAAAGGTTATCATGTGGGTTCTGCGATGTCACTGAACACACACATATCCTTAGATGCTCAGTCTGTCTTGTATTTCACTTTATACAAATGGATTCATACTATACTTCAATAAGGTTGGCAGCTTTTTTTCATTGGCCGTTGTAATTTTTAGATTAGTGGTAAACCATGTAAACCATATCCGACTCAATGGACATGCGTTTGAGTAAGCTCTGGGAGTTGGTGATAGACAGGGAAGCCTGGTGTGCTGCAGTCCATGGGGTCACAAATAGTCGGACACAAAACGACTGAGCAACTGAACTGAACTGATGTAACTCTAATTCACCTTAACAGTCACAGTGCATAAGCATTAAGTGAATGTGCAAATTTATTCTACAGCTTCTCCGCTGCTGAGGTCTTTCACTATGACATGCATTGTGGCACTAATCATTGCCACTCGTCTGCTTATGACACACGTGAGGGTTCCTTCAGGTACATTTGCCAAAATAGAAATGCTAGGGGGAAGGCATAATCAGATGAAGGTAGTCAAAAAAGGACAACTTCTAGGACTTCCCTGGTGGCACAGTGGATAGAATCCTCCTGCCAATGCAGGAGACACAGGTTCAGTCCCTGGTCCAGGAAGATTTCACATGCCATGGTGCAACTAGGCACCACAACTACTGAGCCTGTGCTCTAGAGCCCATGAGCTTCAGCTACTGAGTCTATGCCCTGCAACTACTGAAGCCTGCATGCCAAGAGCCTATGCTCCACAACGAGAGAAGCCACTGCAGTGAGGATCCCGTGGACCGAAACCATAGAGTAGCCTGCACTTGCTGCAACTAGAGAAAGCCATTGCAAAGCCATGAAGACCCAGTGCAGCCAAAAATCATTTTTTAAAAAAAAGAAAGGACAAACTTCCTGTTACAAGATAAATAAGTGCTAGAGATGTAACACACATGATAAATATAACACTGCTATACATTGTATAAAAGTTGTTTAAAAAGTAAATTGAGTTCTCATCACAAGGAAAACATTGTTTTCTATTTCTTTCATGTTGATCTATATGAGATGATCCACGTTCAGTAAGTCTGAGGTGGTCATCATTTCACTGTGTGTTGTACACCTTAAACTCATATAGTGCTGTATGTCAATAACAATGCAACTAGAAGAAAACAAAAAAGAAAGTAGAGCTACTGTACAATTGTGGTAAAGCACTTTTAGCAATATGATCTAACAGCTTTCCAAAACACACGTACCAATTTATACCCCTGTTGGCCGTCTGAGTTGCCATTTGCCCAACATCCATTTTCATTTTTGTTAAGATGATGGTACTTAACGGTATCATTTCATTGAAGTGTGTACTCACTAATGTGCATTTCCATCATCACTACTTTGGACAGGTTGGACAGGAAAGGACCAACCTTTCATGTCATGGGACATTTGAGGTTTCCTCTTTTGTAAATTTCTTGTTCATAGTCTTTGCCTGCTTTATTTTTGGGGGGAGGGGGGTGTTAATCTTCTTCTGAATGATTTATAAAATATCTTACATAGTTTGATCAGTAGTCGTTTGTTATCTTTATCACAAATATCTTCTCCAAACCTGTCAGCTGCACATTGGGCTGTTTTTTTTTTTTTTTAATTTTTTAAAGTAGAGTTGATTTACAATGTTAATTTCTGCTGTACAGCAAAGTGACTCCGTTTGTATATATATTGTTTTTCACACTCTTTTCCATTATGGTTTATCACAAGATGTTGAATATAGTTCCTTATGTGCACATTGAATTTTAAAATGTAAACTAGAGGTGTTCTGAGTGGATTACTCCTGAAATAGGTGGTCCTACCTCAAAGTCAGAAGAGAATTGTTTACATGGTTGTAAGATGTGTGCATGTGCTAAGTCGCTTCAGTCATATCCAATTCTTTGAAACTGTATGGACTGTAGCCTGCCAGGCTCCTCTGTCCATGGCATTCTCCAGGCAAGAATACTGGAGTGGGTTACCATGCCCTCCTCCAGGGAATCTTCCTGACCCAGGGATCGAACCCACGTCTCTTATGTCTTCTGTATCAGCAGGCAGGTTCTTTACCACTGACATCACCAAGGAAGAGGTTTACACATCAACAAAGCCACAGTCATACATACAACAAAGTACAGTCATGCATACAACTTTAATATTTGAGAAGCACGTCATTGTTTTCAAGGCAACGTCTCATCACCGAATTTTGGCTTCATGAAAACATCTGAAACTAACTGGCCTTATATTCTCATCCGTGAGATTTGGTGGTTGGTCATTATATCCTTTCAATGATCAAAGTATGACCTTGATCCCTCTCCTACAGCCGGGAAGACCCAGGCTCAGAGGGCCAAGATGTGTCTTCAGCCAGTCCTATGGAGGTGTCTATGCTCATCAGTTACATCTCAGTAAAGTGGGGGGCAGCTATAGGAAGCCCTGGAATGTTAGCCATCTGATCCCTTGGGCAGGGTCTCTCCACACACGGGGGTATGGAGACCAGCACCAGGAGAGGAGCGGCTGGAAGAGGGGCGAGGGAGACACACGTCCAGGACTGGCCAAGACCCAGCGGAGGTGACAGCAGCCCCTCTGGCTCTCCCTGGATGAAGCCCACCCTGTGCTTCTGCCCGCCCCCAATAAGAAAAGGGCCATGTGCACAAAAGGACGGACTCACCCCGACCAATTTTATTGAGCAGTGAATGCAGGAACCAGACTCTGCCCCTGGTGTCCCACATGTGGAAACGTTAGCAGCTTTCACAGACAGAGGCAAGTTCCTGTTGCAAAGATGAGGGCAGAACCTGGCGCTTTTTTGTGTCTGTGTGTGATTAGTGCACACGGATACACTGATTGACCCAGAACACATATCTACACCTGCAGCAAATGGGAGTGGCTCTTATCTCCTCGTACGAGGAAGCACCATCCTAACAGCCTGAGCAGTGGAGCAGAAAATACCCACAGCTGCCAGCACAGAACTTTCCACCACATATGGGCCCCACCCATGTAGCCCTGCCAAGAGGTGCCCCTGGTCGTGAGCACAGCTGGCGTGACCTTGACCCACCAGGCTCATTCTTCCCCCCACAGTCTCCGGAGGAACCTGGTGAGGTCAACATTTCTGGGGACACTGGCTTGAGGCCTGACCCACAAGAGAGTTCACAAGGGGTACTTTCTCCATTGCCCCCCAAACCATATAGACCTCAACTACTTATACAAACGTCCTCTAGTTTAACCCCTGAGATTTTAAATTATGATACAGAATCTTAAGCAGACAGATGCAGTTTGAACATACTATGTCATGTCACCTCATGGTTTATAATGTAGAATTACTTGCTTCTTTCTATTACTAAAAACAGACTGTGCAACACTTTCTCGCCCTGACTGGATGACGAGTCTGATTCCTGGCCAGCTCACAGCACCAGGGCAGTGCCTGAAGCTCAGATGTTCCTTAAGTGTCCACAAAAAATGCATGAATCCACGCTCGACCTGGCAGAGGGTGATGCGACCTCTTCTGCCGACTGCAGAGCTTCAGGAAATTAGCAAAACTTGGGGTGGGCAAAGAATTCATTTAGCAGCTGTAGAAAGATGAAAAACAGTCTCTAAAGAGTTTCCCAGCAGTGCTTCACGTTGGAAATCACTAACCCAGGAAGGATGTGCTAAGACGCCTTCCTGTTACCTGTTGCTTTACAGACTTGTTAACGAAACCTAAGTGCTACAGCGCATGTGTCTAAAAGCTTTCATCACCAGCATACACTTTTTGAAAGAGCTGAGACCTCAGACTGGAGAAAAACTTCTTAAGAAACACTGTGGGAATAGGAAGCCTGATACTTCCCCACTGAGACCTGTATAAAGCCCCCTGAATGATGGGCACACCTGGGCACAGGTGATTCTCACAAGGTGCCAACAGTGGCTCCAGAAAAAAGCACCCAAGGGGGCAGGCTGTCCCCAAAGCGCCGTCCTGGGCCTGGCCGGGACCCACTCCCAGGGGCCCGCCCCCTACAGTGCAGGCTCCTCCCTTTGCACATCCAGGGCCACCCGGCACTGAAGGAATCAGGGGTGGTGCCTCCCAGGTGTGTGTAAATGGAATCAGAGCCCTGGCCCCCCAGCCCCACCTGGCCCCCCCATGCTTCTGGAGAGTCTGTCCTGAAAATCCCTCCGAGGAAGGTCATGAAGAGAGAAACCAGCACGGCTGGGAGGAAGTTGGAGCCAGCTGGACTGAAGTCCAGGGAGGGCCAGCCCCAGGCCTTTCCCAGGGCCTTAGAAATATCCGCCAAGGGTCTGCACAGAAGACGAAACAGGATGGTCCGGAGGGACTCGGGGTGCTGCTCCCACAGCAGCACCACAGTTTCTGACGTCGAGGGCAGAAAGCCCCCGTCGGCCCTGAGTCACTGGCTGCCTGGACCTCGCGCCTGAAGCTCAGTTGTAGGAGAGGAAGTCGATGAGCCGGGGAGGGATGTCCAGTCTGGCAATCTTCTCCAGCCCCCTGACGCCAGCCGCCCGCCTCAGGCTCACCCTGCAGAGCTGAGACAGGCTAAGAGGGGTCTCTGCAGAAAGGGACAGAATGTACGTGAGTCAGCTTGAGGAAGGAGTGCAGCATCCTTCAGCGTAACAAGAGCCAGGACAGAACTGCAGACACCTCCCCTGTCCTGCAAAGATGATGAGCCCTGTGTACCCTCTCCGGAAGGCGGCCAGGAAGGACAGCCAGGGACTGGGACCCAGGACAGAAGATCAGGAAATAGAATTCAGCTGATGGCCCCTGGGGTTTCATCTTGTGGGCTTTGGGTTTTGGGGGGATTTTTTTTGGCTTTTGTGGGTTTTTTTTTTTTTTTTTGGCGCCATAATGTTATAACTGAGCACATGGATTCATCAGCAAAGCACAAATCTGCAGCCAGTAGGCTTGTTTGTCAAACTTCCAGACAGATGAGGATAGGGCAAGGGTTCAGGCAGCCAGTGCCGGCTGCCCACCCCTGCAGTTCCAAGCCCCAGGGGCTCTGCTCTGGAGCACTGCAGCCACAGGGACCCATGAAGAACTGACCCACAGGACAAAGGGTCAGGACCGCAGGCCTGAAGATGAAGCCTGGAGCTACAGCTCATGAGGGACACACACCAGGGCCAAAGAAGGAACGTGCCTGGAGGCCCCTGACCATTGGGCCATAGGAACGTGTACAGAGCAGAGCCTGGCCCCAACGGCTGCCTTTAGGACCATGAGTGTTTGATCAAAATATCCATATACATTAACCAAAGAGAGTATTCTCTACTTAAGAAATGTTAGGAAAGAAAAACCTCTTTGAAAGAAAAATGAATTACTGGTGACATTCCTTTTCCCAGTTACTTCCTCCTAAATTATTTAGATGCAGCAAGAGAAAACACCTTCTAGAAAATGTTTTCTGGACAGATGTAGATAGTATTTGCCTCTCAATCCATGATGGATTTTGGTTGGGTCAGGTTGGCAAAATGTTTAATCAATGGGTTTTTTTTTTTTCCAATTGGTATTTGAAAGTCTCTTGTGACTGCAATTCCATGTAAACTCTTAAAAATGTGTCCCCAGAGACGAGGCGTTTTCTTAGCTGGTGGTTTGTCCTGTCAGCTGAAGATTCCGGCCTGTATCTGCATCATCGCAGGGACCCGTCTGAATAAAGGGATGACTGATCATGATCATCCCAGAGGCTCCCACAAGCGGTCCCCACAACCCCAGCGCGCGCATACGCGGCGCCAGGAGCCACTGCGCACACACTCACTCTCATAGTGCTCCAGGCACCTGGCGGGGGCACTGCTGGCCCACGTGTAGTCCGACGGCTTCCGCCCCCGGTTGTCGCGCGCGTAGATGTTGCCTCCAAACTGGATGAGCATCTCGATGAGGTCCACGTTCTTCACCTTGGCTGCGTGGTGCAGTGCCGTCTCGTGGAGCTTCGCCGCGTTCACGTTTGCCCCTGTAGGGGTCAGGAGTAGGGTCAAAAATCTCCAAGGAACACGGGACATGAAAGCATCAGCCCCTTCCCAGAAACAGAGTCAATCTCTGCAGCAGCAGGCGGCGCAGGTGGAAACGCTGTTGTGCTGAGCCCGGGGCTGGGGTGGAGGGGTGGGGGGGCGACAAAGACTACGCACCCGCATTGAGCAGCACTTTGACGCAGTCCAGATGCTCGCGGGCGCATGCAACGTGCAGAGGGGTCCCAAAGTGGCAGTCGTGCGCTTCCAGGTTGGCCCCAACATCAATCAGAAGCCTCACACACTCGGAACTTCCTTAAAAGAAACAGAAGCAGAGGGAAAAGCCTTGTGTATTTGAAGTAACAGGCGTGGCTGGAGCGAGCTTGGCGGCAGCAGGAGACAGGGGATGTGGGCTGCAACCCATGGGAGCATAGGGTGGGCGTCCTTCCCTGGGGAGCTCGCCCACCATCCCCCAAAGCCTGCCAGGCAAGGGGACAAGGGGAGAGCTGCACGGATCTATACCCAGCACTGGGAGAACACAAAGTTTGGGTCACCAGCTGTGAACACAAAGCTCCCCGGCCCTGGTGGAGAGAAGGGTCTCCCCACCTCTGGTTGTTCCCCAAGCTGTATCTGAAACACAAAGCTGCCTGGATGAACTTCCCTAAACTTTCCTACCTCAGGGGTTCCCTGGCCCCTCCCAGCTGACACCTTTCTGGCCTCTTTCCTGGCTTTTCTCCAGCATCTTTAACTCAAGTTTGGGGTTGAGCTTAGGTGGGGCTCCATCCATCCCAGACTCCATCCTCTCTCATTTCTTGATCACGCCTGCTCCCCCTCCACCACCAGGCTGTGGCCATTTTCATGTGGACTTGTCCCCCATGACCAGGTCCTCTCCACTCCCCAGCCAGCATCCTCCTCACCCTGAGCCGACCTGGACCTTGGCTGTCCTCTCCCCTACATCAAATCTAACCACCCTCTGCCTGAGCTCTCCTGTGTGTATGTGCAATGCACACACTAACTTCTGCTTGGTTTTCTCTTCTTAATCCGTCCCTTGTCCCTTGTCCATCCTATTGGCAGGACGCTGCCAGTGAACCAAGATGAGTGAAGGAATAAAAACACTTCTCTTCCCCATGCTGTGCATGGATGGGTGGCTGCTAAACGAATCTTTCAAAAATGTGTTCCTAGCATTCAGCATCCGCTCAAAAACCTTCAGAGCTGCCTGAAGCGGTCCCCATTGACAAAGGTGACTTGGCGTGGGATTCGGGGTGCAGGCAGCAGAGACAGGGGAGCCATAGGAGAGCCCAGGTCCCAACAAGCACAGCGAGCCAGAGCATTGCACCCGCCAAAGCCCAAGACAGGCGTGCAAACTTTGCTCTAAACAGTGGAATCCAAACTGCCTAGTCTAGCCTCTCAAATATTTCTGGCCCGCTGGTCTCACCCTAAATTTCCAGTTCTGCCTGTCATAGCTCCTCTCCTGGGCGTGTCTGACCCAGTGAGACTGGAGCAGCCGTGTCCTCCCACCCTCTGAAATCCAGGGGCAGCTGAAAACCACAAGCGCCCAGCTCCTCTGAGAGCATCTGCCTCGAGGATGCGTCTG
Organism: Bos indicus; assembly: GCF_029378745.1. Taxonomy (NCBI): domain Eukaryota; kingdom Metazoa; phylum Chordata; class Mammalia; order Artiodactyla; family Bovidae; genus Bos; species Bos indicus. The sequence goes on along the minus strand of NC_091772.1, from coordinate 43,083,605 downwards.
GGCCTCCTCTTCCTGCCAGATCAGGAACTCTCAGGGCAGCCCATGAGGTGAGTGGCTGCAGGGGGCACCTGACTCCCGGGTGAGCATCTGAAAGATGCTAACTGACTAGAACCCTGCCTTCAGTCCGGGCGAGCACTGCATCTCCAGGAGGAAAAGCACCGGACTCCACAGCTTCACCAGCCGTCGGACAGCCTCCCTGGCATCTAGGCCTCTGCCAACTCACCGCTCATGCAGGCCTCGTGCAGCGGGGACGCTGTGTACAGGGGTGGGTTGACCTTGGCCCCGTAGGAGAGCAGGAGCTTCACGCACTCGACACTGCCTGAGGCACAGGCATCACAGAGCGGGGTGCTGCCATCGATGTTGCGAGCATCCACCTGGAGGGAGGGTAACAAGCATCAGAGGGTGAAGGAGAGGGTGCCAGCCACTCACGCTCTGATGCATGTTCATCTCTGCAAAGACACTGCGTGGTTCTCCTGAGTCCTTAGGTTTTCTACTACGTATCTTCCCTAGTGGTTCAGAAGGTCAAGAGTCTGCCTGCAATGCAAGAGACCTGGGTTCAATCCCTGGGTTAGGAAAGTCCCCTGGAGAAGGGAATGGCAACCCACTCTAGTATTCCTGGAGAATCCCATGTACAGAGGAGCCTGGCGGGCTACAGTCCATGGGGTCGCAAAAAAGTTGGACACGACTGAGTGAAGAACACCATTACGTACGTGGTGAGGCACTGTCCCAGGCGAGTGCGTTCACAGACCTCAGGGCGTGCCTACGGGAGCCTAAGTACAGCCAGCAAGCGATTTGGGCTTTTCTTTCAACTCAGCCTCATTCCTGCCACCACCCCAACACCTCATTAGCACAGGCAGGGTAGGAAAACCGGCTTTAACTCGAGCCCCATCTAGGAGGAGTGCCCCAAACTGTCTAACCATGCCTCTTCTAGCTGGAAAATCACAGAGCAGGAAAAGGCAACTCCCCAAACTGGCAGATTCTGCTTAGAATTTGTCCAAATTCAGCTGTTATTTGGGTTCACGCTGAAGCTTGTTCCATTTCCTCTGGAACTGCTGTCATAGCCAAATTCTGGGAAGAGTGAGCAGTGCACAGCCTTCCCTTCTCCCTCACCTTCCCCCATTGCTGTCCCGTGGGAGCCAAGCCAGCTCCTACCAGCCTGCCCAGCCTGCTGGTAAAGACCCAGCAATTCCGCCAGCCCAATACCCGGTATGGCTGTGAGTCCTTAACTAGGGAAAGCAGCGAGTCAGTCTTGCTTTTGTTCCTTTCTACTTGGCCTTTCCAAAGCTGGTTTGCCAGCATCCCACATAATCATCCTGCTCTCTGCACCCAAATGGCTCCTGCAGCCAAGGCCCCACCAGCCCCATAGGCAGCTGGCCTCTGAAAGGTGCACAGCCTGGCTCATCTGCAGAGCTGGCCACCACTTTGCTAAAACCCCTTCTCTTCCACTGCTAGTGACCTCCCAACAGCCAGTCCAAAGGCTTCCTCACAATCTCAGGGTGTGGTTGCCATAGGGATTGGCCCCCTCTACAGCCCATTCTGGTTTCCTCCTTCTTTCCTTCTCAGCCTTCTGCAGTGGTTTCCTTTCTTTCTGTGTGCTCACAACACACAGAATGCTATTCCCAAGCCTCTTTTCCTCTAGAGCTTGTCCTGCCATTCCGGGGGGGGGGGCGGCGGGGGGTCTGTGCTACAGGGTGGCTTACCTGGGCCCCAGCGGCCAGCAGCAGCTGCACGCACTGCACCTGGCCCTGCAGACTGGCTGCATGCAGGGGCGTGATGGAGTCCACTGTGACCTGATTGACGCAGGCCCCACTCTCTATCAGCTGCTGCAGCTGTCGGGTCTCCCCCCGCTGGGCCGCCTCGTGCACAGGGGTGCGCTCCACCCAGAAACCTGGAAAGGAAAACAGGTAATGCTAAGACCATGCCACTTCTGTCCAGGTCAAATGAACACATGTATGACCCCAGGACCCTTTATGAAACCTAAGCCACTGTATACACGAAAGTGTAATTGGTCCAGATACCCCTATTCAAAATCCTTGAGTGATATCCACTGCCTATGGGCAGAGCCCAAGTCTTTGGGGAGGCACCTCCTTGACTCCTCTCCTACCACTGACCCCCACAAGCCTGATCTCCAGCCACACTGCTGGCTCATCATGGTTCCCTGCCCTGGCACACCTGTGTCTCTGCATACATTCTCTCTGCTTGAGAAGCCCACCTTTGCCCCTACCTAGCCATCCATTCTGCAATCTCCTTAGTTTAGATGTTATGCCGTCCATGTGGACCCATTTGAAACATCTCTTTCTCCAGGAAACACATCTTCCACAACCCTCGCACTTATATACTCATAACATGGCATTTACACTTCCCTTATCCTTGCTTGGGAGAGCCTTCAAAGGCAAAAAATGAAAAGAAAGCCTTCTTTTAATTCAGTTTTATCAGATTCCTCAGGATTTCCTACAGTAAATCATGTCATCTGTATTGAGAGGTAGCTTTGCTTCTCCCTCTCTAATCCGGATGCCTTTTCTTTTTCTTGCCTAATTGCTTTGGCTTGAATGTGCAGCTGCACATTGAACAGAAGTACCAAAAGACACCTCCTGCCTTATTCCTGGTCCTGGGGCAAAATCTTTGTCCTCCAGTTGTTAAGACTCCATGCTCCAACTGTAGAGGATGTAGGTTTGATCCCTGTTTGGGAAACTAAGATCCAGCATGCTGTGCAGTGTGGCCAAAAATAGCTTTGTCCTTCACCACAAAAGCTGTGGGTTTTCATGGATGTCCTTTTTCAGGTCAAGGATATTCTCTTCTATTTCTAGTTTTTTGAGTGTTTTTATCATGAGAGGGTGTTGGATTTGTCAAGTACTTTATCTGGAGCTATGGCAATGATCATGCTGGCTATTTTTTCTTAATTATATCAAAATGGTGTAATACATTAATTGATTTTTAGATGTTCAACCAACTGTGCGTTCTTGGGATAAATTCCACTTGGTCATGGTGTATAATCTTTTTATAAGATAGAGTTGGTTCACACATATTTTGAGGATTTGAGGGTCTATGTTCATAAGAGTCACTTTTCTTGTGATTGGTGTATTTGTCTGGTTTGGGGGTCAAAGTAATACTGTCCTCAGAGAACGAATTGGGAAGTATTCCTCCCTTTAAATTTTGGAAGAGTTTATGAAGAACTGGTATTAAATCTTTAAATATTAGGTCAAATTCATCTGTGAAGACATCTGGGTCTGGGCTTTCTTTAAGTTTTTTATTTAGAATTTTTTTTTTTTTTTGAGTTAGTTTTGGCAGTTTGAAGTTTGCCTCTTTTTAGGAACTTGTGTACTTCATCTATGTTATCTAATTTGTTGGCATACAGTTTGTTATGGACTGAACTGTGTCCCCAAAATCCATATGTTGAAGCCCTAACTTCTAACACCTCAGAATGAGATGGTATTTGGAGACATAATTATAGAAGTCATTAAGTTAAAGCAGGCTTATTAGTGTGGGCCCTAATCCAGTATGACTGGTGCCCTTAGAAGAAAAGGAGGTTAGGACACACAGACACCAGGGATCTGGGTGAATGAAGCAAAGACCACATGAGGACATAGCAAGAAGGCAGGCATCTGCAAGCACAGGAACAGACCTCAGGAGATGTGAGCCCCACAAATGCAGAATCCAAGCTTGGGGAACTTTGTACTTACTTGACCCCAGAAGGAGACCCCAGTATGTCTCCCAGTTGGAATGAGTGGCCACCTGAGTGCCTGTCTTTGGAGGGGGTAGGTAGTGGAAAGTGGCTGTGGATCACTTTCAGGTCAATCTCAGGGGAGCAGACTGAGCAGCTGCAACCCTCAGAAGAGAAGAGCAGGGGGGGCCTGGGTCTTGCAGGAAGGAGGAAAGTGCAGCTCAGGAAGATGGGTGCAGGGGAGACCCGAGCATCCACTGAGCAGCCTGTGCAAGTAGACACAGCTTCCCCCACCATGGAGCACAAAGATGGAAGGACGTGACAGTGAGCAAGCAGTTCACAGTCATGGGCAGGGGGTGAACAACCAATTCAAAACCACAGGATGACTGCAGTACTGAAGGAACAGGTCAAGTTACAGGAAATTAGAAGCAAGATGACCCATGTCCAGGGTGTCCAGAACTTGTCGGGAAGGCATCACGGAGGAGGTGGGGCTATGGCCAGCCTGCCGGGCGTCACCTGCTGGCTCTATTCCCAGTGCCTGGCACCGTGTGAGGCCCGGCAAAGGCGCTCACGACTTGCTTGTTGAGTGAATAAGGGATGAATGAATGGGAGGAATTACTAATATGAATTCTAAAGCCTAGACATAAAATTTTTTAAAGAAAATCTAATTGTATCTCTTTCTGACCAGTCTACAGAGGAAGTGCAGCTTACTGGGAACCATATTTTCTAATGAATAAACAACGGCTACATTTGTCTTAGCAGCAGCTGAGGGCAGAGATCAGAAGCAGCAGATATGATTACAAAGGAGAGAATTTATGTGGGCCTCAGTTAACAGTGAAAGGCACCGATGGGAAGGGGGACCATATATATCAGAATAAAGAATGCCTACAACTCAACAACATAAATAACCTGTTAAAAAAAAGTAACAAGGGACTGAGGTATTTCTCTAAAGATATACAGATGGTCAACAGGCACATGAAAAGATGCTCACCACAATCGTCAGAGACATGCAAATCAAAACCACAATGAGATACCACCACACACCCATTAAGATGGCTACTATCAAAAGAACAGAAAATAGATGTTGGCAAAGATGTGGAGAAATTGGAACCTTTATGCACTGTTCGTGGGAAAGCAAAGTGGTGCAGGCACTTTGGACAGGAGTACTTCAGTTCCTCAAAAATTAAAACAGAACTACCAGACAATCCAGCAATTTTTCTCCAAAGAAACTGCAAACACTAATTCGATAAGATATAGAATCCACGTTCACTGCAGCATCATTTACAATAGCATGATACAGAAAGTACCTGAGTGCCCATGGAGGATGAATGGATAAAGAAGACATGATATATACACACCATGAATATTATTCAGCCTTAAAAAGGAAAGAGATGCTGACACAGGCTGCAACATAAATGAACCTTGAGGACATGACACTCAGTGAAATAAGCAAGTCACAAAAAGACAAATACTGTATGATTCCACTTACATGAAGTTCCCAGAGTCAAAGTCATAGAGACAGAAAATAGAATAGTGGCTGCTGGGGGGAAAGGGGAAGGGGAACAATGGGGAGGTGAACAGGTGCACAGTTTCCATGTTATAAGATGAAAAATCTAGAACTCTGTTATATCAAAATGTGCATGTAGTTCATACTACTGAACTGCACAATGAAAACTGACCATCTTCACCATTTCTATGGGTTTTTTTAGCCAGAGTGAAAACTTTAAAAATTCTTTTTTAAGGGAGTAACAAAGATGGAGGAGGCCCCAGGAGTGGGGGAGGTGTTAACCACAGCTAGTACCAACCACAGGGTGTCATCAAGAGGGGACAGCTTTACAGCAGGGGGGAGGTGGAGGGGAGTGGCAGTTTCAGTGGTCTCTGAAGACCCCTGGAAGCAAAGGGGAGGGGAGAGTGACCCTAGAGATAAAGAACACAGGGTGCCTTGTGGCTGAAAGGAAGTGCAGCTGCAAGAAGGCGCACTGGCCAGCAGTGGGAAGCTCGGCAGCCCCCATCCCTCCCCCTCCACCACTGCATGCCCTCCCTCACCAGAGTGAGAAGGTTGGGTGGGTTGGAATATACTTTTCAACCTTAAAGCAAAGAGCCTGCAGGGAAGAGAGGCAGGAAGATGCCATGCTAGTGGACCCACTGAGCTCAGGCTGTTTCCAGCCCTGTGCCTGGACCCCATGTATGACCGGGTGCCCCCACCCCTGGACCACTCCCCTGGGAGAGGGTCAGTCAGTCAGTTCAGTTGCTCAGTCATGTCCGACCTTTTGCGACCCCATGGACTGCAGCACGCCAGGCCTCCCTGTCCATCACCAACTCCCAGAGCTTGCTCAAACTCATGTCCGTCACATCAGTGATGCCATCCAACCATCTCATCCTCTGTCATCCCCTTCACCTCCCACCTTCAATCTTTCCCAGCATCAGGGTCTTTACCAATGAGTCGTTTCTTCACATCAGGTGGCCAAAGTACTGGAGAGGGGCCACCCTGGAAACCTGAGACCCTCCCTCTGGGATGAGACTTCCCCTGAATCCCAGCCCTGCCACATAATCGGTCTCCTGGCTCCCCATTCCCATCAACCCCCTCCCTCCTATCACACCTGCTCTGGTCTTCCCCTCCCCACTTCCCACTTAGAACTTAGCACTCCCCACTTAGCATTAGCAGCTAAGTCATCAGTGGGTCATGGGGGAGCCTGCTTCAGACCCTTGCACTTGTCTCTGGAATAATCCACATAATCCACATGCCTTTGCATGCCAGGAATACAGACCCTCCAGGATGGAGCCCCAGCCCCTTTTTCCAGGCTCCCCCCACCCGCCCACATCCTCCCATCTCACCACTCCCCCACACACAGCCTTGTCGCCAATCGCACGGAGCCTCAGGTAGCTGACAGAGGGTCCAGGTGTGCTGTGCCCCACTCAGCCCCACTACCCCTCCCCACTGAGGCTTGGTCTAAGCTCCTCGAGGGAGCTTCTGGCGTGTGGCCCCCTACCCGCGCCTCCTTTAGGCCGCCCCTGTGCACACACCTGCCCCTGACTCCCCTCCTCCCCTTCCACAAGCATCTTCATGGCAGGACCTCAGCCACCCACCTTCCATTCCATCACCACACTGACACACAGGTATCAAACACACACATTCTCTCCAGGAGCCTGTTCTACTGGCCAGACTGAACTTGTCCCACTGCAGCAGGGTCGGTCCCCTACTGCCAGAGTACACCCCTCGACCGGCCCGTCACAGGCCTGCCCAGCCCGAACACTGACCTGGGCCACGCCTGTGGCCTCGCCCACTCAAGCCATGCCACATGCCAGGGCATCAGTCAGATGGGAGTCTGTTGCAAGACAGCCAAGGCCACAGTGCCCGGAAGACACTGCCTGCCTCCTCTACACACTGCCCAGGGGTGGCTGTTCGAGACCCTCCACCCAAATAGCCAGCAGTCTGGCCAGGCGGAAACCTCTGGGAGCTGGAGTCAGCACGGGGAAGCAGCAAATCAGAATAGGTTTTTCCTTTTGTTTGTTTGTTTGTTTGTTTGTTTTTCCTTTTTCTTCAGAGAGCCAATTTACCAGTATCCCGCTTAGTCATCCAGAGCCCGGAATCCAGCTCTTTGAGCCCAAACAGCAGCTCTCAGCCACAGGCCAGCCAACCCTCCCAGAGAGCCTGTCCCTCCGGCGGGCATGGCCTGCCCGGCCTCTGGCCCATGTGCAGAGCAGAGCTACCATCGGCCCTACCCGACTGTCCAGAGCCCGGCCCCTGTGCTGACCCTGACTCTGACCCTGACCACTCCTCCCCAGCCAGGCAGCCCCTCCACACAGCAGCTTCATTGTAACAAAGAGTGTTTTCCAAAGGCCATAGAGAACACCTCCATCACAAGCGGATCCAACAGCTCAGCATCCACCAGGCACCCTTCAGTGTTACTTGGGCCAGTATCTGGCTCCAAGTCTATCATGAAGGGCAGCCCGGGGCCCTCACTGCAGAGATTGAAATAAGCCTTCTCCCCAAATATCCCGGTAAGTATTCTTGAAATGATGACAGGTAAGCTTTCCCTTACCCCATGCACAGCTGCAGGGCACCTTTATGGGGATGTAGCCAGGGTGAGCGGTCACTGAAGCCGCAGTGGAGCTGGCGTTCCGAGGCCCACTCTCAGCGGACTCTCTGGAAAGTCAGGTGACCCCAGTGACTTGTCCCCCAGAGTCCCAGAAGGTCAAGGATTTGTGGGTACAAAGAAAAGATGAATTGAAGAGCTAAAAGGACTTAGAAATCATGGCAAACTGTACCCACCCATCTAATAGTAAAGGAGTGAAAAAAAAAAAAAAAAACCAGGGCCAAAGACCCATAAGGACAGAGAGACCAGTGCCTGAGAATGGCAAACCTCTCCATGAGATGCCTTAGGGACCAAAGCCACATGCATGCTGATAGCTGGGCACTATTAAATGCTTGATCATGACCACCCATCTTACAGTGCTGTCTGAATTCAAGTTCAGTGTGCTTGAAACTACCAGTCACCTTGACTCTAAGGGAAGATAGAAATCTTCATTTTTAAATATATTAATAGAAACCCTTATTTAGCACTTGGGGCTGAGTATTTTGCTGCTTTTGAAGAGATTTTTTGAGCAAGGTCTTTTTTCAGTGTTTTCATGATCAATACCCCAAATACTGTTTGTTGGTAAACTTGAGGTCAAGCGGCACACCGTGTGGTTTTTAAAATGTGTTAAATTGGGTAAAAATTTTAAAGAGAAAAGGTTTACCTTTCTACAAGAATAAGACAGTCAAAGCTTAGTTAAGAGGGAAAAAGAAAGTGAAAGCGAAAAAGTGAAAGCAAAAGAGACAAGTGGGAAGAGGTTATGGAAGCAGTGGAAGACAGCCAGGGAAAGGGAGGGAAAGAGCTTCTTAAACACATTCTATGAGAAACGCCCAAATCAGGTGCTTGCCCTCCCTCCACAACCTTCCTGACCGCTCATCCAATAATCTGCCGCCCCAACCCCTCCCCTACAGGGCTTAGGACCCAGGGGTGTGAGCTGGGGAGGACGGTTATACCAAAAAATCAAAACTCCTTTGTACTGCTGTAGTTGGCAGCCACTCCTGGCCACAGTGAGTGCCCAGAACACCAACTGGTATTAAAATCAACCTAATTTCCTTCAAACATTTTCATTAGTAGTGTAATGCACGGCCCAGAGGATTCTCCTCTAACTAGACACTTCTAGAATGCAGCCTTCTCTAAGGCAGAAACAAGACGTGCAATTTGAGAAGATTTTTAAGGAAGTTGATCTCCCAGCCAGGGCACCAATTATCTAGATCTCTCAAAGTACTTTCACTACAATTCTTATTTTAGAAAATGAAATCCCGAATTCCCTAGCAGTCCAGTAGCTAGGTCTCAGTGTTCTCACTGCCAGGGCCCCGGGTTCAACCCCTGGTTGGGGAACTAGGATCCCACAGCCATCCAGCAAGGCCAAAAAAAAAAAAAGAGAGAGAGAAAAAACAAACAAACAAAACCCATCGGATTCTGCAGACTCAACAGAAGGATGAACTTGGAGACTCGAATGGGGATGCCGATTGACCTACCACCCTGATCATGGACACCCGGAGGCAAAGACGTTTCTCAGAGCCTGAAAGTGACATCATGCAGAGGTGATGAATGGTAATGGTGCTCCCCCGCCCCCTGAGAACCTGCAGCAGACAACACGCATCCATCCCAGTCACAAACCCACCCAGCACTACACATCGATTATAGATGATCTTATCTGACAGAAGAGACATGAGCCTTGTAACATAAAACAGGCAAAACCAAAAAGAACTGCTTGCATTAAAACCTCAGCGTTGGGGACTCCCTTGGTGGTCCAGTGGCTAAGACTCTGCGCTCCTAATGCAGGGGGTCCCGGGTTCAATCCCTGGTCAGGCAACTAGACCACATATGCTGCAGCTGAAGAATCTGCTTGCCACCCCTGAGACCCAGCTCAGCCAAATAAATAAATATTAAAAAAAAAAAAAAAACCCTCAGCTTTGTGACTTCCTGGCTGTGCAAACTGTTTCACCTCTAACTTATAGATAATGATGAGTGTCCTGCAGCTATTGCAAGGCTCGTAGTCAGCACCCGGCACACAGCCGAGCAGCTCAGTGGCTCTCACCATGGTCCCAGGGTGTCTTGGTCCCAGGGCTGCCTCCCCCTTTCTCTCTCCGTGCCACCTTCCCAACACCCCAGAGGCTGAGGATAAGCCAAGAACCCTTTCATCTTCTGCCAGCCTCTAGATTCCAAGTCAGAAGCCCGTGAGTACAGATGCTGAAATCAGGAGTCACTTTTTCCAACTTTGCAGACAGACAATGAATTACATTTGCTAAGGAACAAACACTGGATTCACTTTAGGATGCGACTTGCCCTAAATTCTTGGTTCTTATTGGTAAACCCATATTATAGGACTGCTGCCTTTACTTCTGTGAAGTATTACAGGGTTATATTAAAGCTACCCGGTTTGGTTAGAGTATACTACACACATAGAATTTGAGATCAGAACGCTAACATGAGTTAAAGTTCCTACGATGGTCCTCTGCTTCTGCTGGGATGGCAGCGCTGTTTTGGAGTCAACACATTGAGTTTATTCATTTGTGTTGAGAATAAAAATGTCAGCAGGATGAAATGTATTTTGGAAGAAATACATGACACAAAACACTGGCGAAGTCAAAAATAACCATGAACCCCAGAAACTGTGCATCCTCCATTAGTTTAGAATGTTATTGTTGTTCAGTCACTCAGTCGTGTCTGACTCTTTGCGACCACATGGACTGCAGCATCCCAGTCTTCCCTGTCCTTCACTATCTCCCAGAGTTTCCTCAAATTCATGTCCACAGAGTCAGTGATTCTGTCTACCCATCTCATCCTCTGTTGCCCCGTTCTGCTCCTGCCCCTAATCTTTCCCAGCAACAGGGTCTTTTCCAATGAGTTGAGTCTTCCTATCAGGTGGCCAAAATATTGGAGCTTCAGCATCAGTCCTTCCAATGAATATTCAGAGTTGATTATCCTCTAAAAGATACATTCCTTAAACTGTACAAAAAAACATACCCAGGAGTGATGCAGTGCTATTGAACCTTGTTGTTTTTGTTGTTTGGTCACTAAGTCATGCCTGACTCTTGTGACCCAATGGACTGTAGCCCACCAGGTTCCCCTGTCCATGGAATTTTCCAGGCAATACTGGAAGTGATTGCCATTTCCTCCTCCAGGGTATCTTCCCCACCCAGGAATGGAACCTGCATTTCTTACATTTCAGGAGGATTCTTTACCACTGAGCCACCAGGGAAGCCACTGAACCTTGTACATGAACAAAAATACTAAAATGTGTTTAAATAGGTGTCCGTGGTCAGCTGCTCATTGCCTGTTTCATTGAACCAACCAAACACAGCTCACACTGGCAGGGTCAAAGTCCTGTGCTTGCCTAGGATGAGAATGCCAAGTAAAAACAGAGATGCTTATTAAATGACTTTGATCTTGTTGAAGGTGGCTGTTTTGCAACATCATTAAAATATCTTTGCTTTGCTAGGACTGCAATTCCTCTTAAGCTAAATTTACCCTTAAGACTTCTCACTTTTATTCGCACTACATTTTTTATGAGCATAAAAAGTACTGTATAGATTTTCTTCTTTCCAGGCTTTCAAAGTGTTTTCACTGCTCATGTCATTTGCCCTAGAATTACTCGGTAGGCAGGGAGGCTTGCTTCGCCTGAGAATGGCCCTTTGCCCTAGCATCCATTTTATTCTAGGGAAGGCTCAACGAAGAATCAAGGTCGCACGTCTCACACGGGCACACACTCCTTCCTGACCGGATTCCTGGTGTCTCAGTAGGATGCTAACGACCCCGCGCACGACCCTCCCACTGGGTGCCTGGAAGGCAGTCTGCTCCAACCCTGGTACCAGGGCTGCCCTACCAGTGGTCCCACGCGGGCGCTTCCTAGGTTCTCCTCGGAACTTGGCAGTGACCATGCACAGCCCCGCATCCTCCCCAAGTTGCTGGGCGCTCGGGGGGTGGGGGGTGGGGGGTAGGGGGGAGGTCTGCGGTTCTGAAGTCACAAGGATGACCAGCCCTGCAACGCGCGGGCCGACGGGGGAACCTGGAACGGGACGCAGAAACCCCGTCTGAGCTGCACGGCACCCCCGGACCTGCTCCTTTAACAGCACGGCCCTCCGAACCGATCCAGTCCCCGCCAGCCGCCCCTGGCCACCCCTCAGAGCAGGACGCGTCCCCGCTGGGGGCGAATGTCATCAGATGCAGCTCTCGGTCCCCGGAGCCGGCCCGTGACCCCCGCGCCTCGCACGTACCCACGTCGCCCAGGAAGCTGCTGTCCGAGGCGCGAGGCTCCATGATACCGGCTCCCGCGCCCCGGTCCACGGCTCCGCCACTCGCACCGCCGCGGGAACCTGGGCCGGGAACGCACCGCCCTTTGGGCGGGGCCGTTCGGCGTCGCCCCGCGTCCGGCCGAGGTGGCTGAGAGCCGGGAGTTGTAGTTCCCCGCCCCGCCAGTGCGGCTCCCGGGCGGGCCCCCGGCCAGAGCCACACCGCGGCCACTTGCGTCCAACTCCGCGGTCGCCGCCTCGGGCTTTTCTGGACGAACGTATGTTCGTGTGCAAAATATTTGTTCGTGTGCAAACCGTGCCATGTGTTCATATACAGAAGGGATCAGTGTGCAAACCTATACAGGTGTCCTGAAAAACACGTGTCCAGGTGCAATGTATGTCCACATGCAAAATATGCCCGTTTGTCCATGTGCATATCGCGTCCCTGTCGGTGTGCAAAACGTGTCTGTGTGCAAAGCGTTTCCACATGTCCAAGAGTCCACGGGCAAAACCTGCCTCCGTGAGCAAAATATGTCTGTGCTTGCAAATTGCGCCCACATGTCCATGTGCAGAACATGTCCTTGTGTCCCTGTGTAAAAAGTGTCCAGCTGCCACAAATCACTACCTTCCTTCGCATTGATCTAGCTAGGCAAAGCTCATCCCACGCCCCCACATGCTTTCATTTTGAAGACGTATTTCCTACCAGAGCTGGCATGCTCCTGCTTCTTTCATCTTTCCAGAAATCATATATTCCAAATTGTTCACATCACACAGACACCATGCTTTTTGAAATCTCCTAACAGAAATGAAGGACCTGTTTACAGATTCCAAGTAGGCAATTGAGTAATTGAACTGTTTTGTTTTTTTGCAAACAAGTTTACCAAGTTGAGGTTTAACCTTGCCAACGTTTGTTGCAGTCACATCACTGAGATCTGCACTGAGCCTAAATGCAGAAATTAGTTTGAGCTGAAAAGTAAACATATCAGGAATGATCCTGCCTGGAAATACATAAGGACTAGCACACAGCTGGGACACCTGAGAGAGGTCTCCCCTGAGACTGAGTCTTTACCTCCAGTCTGGACCACTGGAGCTGTATCCACAAAGGTTTGATGCCCATCTATCCAAATTCCAAAATCAGGGAAATTCCTTGTCCCAGGTCTGGGAGTGATATTTCAAGCCTATTTCCATAAGATGTTAAGGAAAAAGCCAAATGACCTTTTTGGCCAAAGCAATAGTATAGCCATTTCAGTTTTCTTATGGGTGAATATATTTCTATACTTTTAAATATATTTATATGTTTGAATCTAAAGTGTGTCTCCTGCAGATTATAGTTTTATCATCTTTTAAAAATATATTTGGCTGTGCCAGGTTATAGCTGCAACACTTGCGATCTTCTATCTTCCTTGAGGCATTTGCAATCCTCAGTTGTGGTATGCGGGATTTTCTTTTTTCAGTTGAGGCATGTGGGATCTAGTTCCCTGACCAAGGATGGAACCTGGGCCCCCTGCACTGGGAGCCGGGAGTCTTAGCCACTGGACCATAAGGGAAATCCCATTATATCATCTTTTAATCAATTCTATTGATTTTTCTGCTCATCTCCATTTTGGTTTGTTTAATCCATTCACATTTAACTACATTTACATAGTTGGATTTTGTAAGGCTTCCTCAGACAACCATTTTGCCTTTTTGCACTTCTCTTTCTTGACGATGGTCTTGAAAACTCAGCAGTGGCCACAGGACTGGAAAAGGTCAGTTTTCATTCCAATCCCAAAGAAAGGCAATGCCAAAGAATGCTCAAACTACAGCACAATTGCACTCATCTCACACACTAGCAAAGTAATGCTCAAAATTCTCCAAGCCAGGCTTCAACAGTACGTGAACCGTGAACTTCCAGATGTTCAAGCTGGTTTTAGGAAAGGCAGAGGAACCAGGGATCAAACTGCCAACGTCTGTTGGATCATCAAAAAAGCAAGAGAGTTCCAGAAAAACATCTACTCCTGCTTTATTGACTACTCCAAAGCCTTTGACTGTGTGGATCACAATAAACTGGAAAATTCTGAAAGAGATGGGAATACCAACCACCTGACCTGCCTCTTGAGAAATCTGTATGCAAGTCAGGAAGCAACAGTTAGAACTGGACATGGAACAACAGACTGGTTCCAAATAGGAAAAGGAGTACGTCAAGGCTGTATATTGTCACCCTGCTTATTTAACTTAAATGCAGAGTACATCATGAGAAACACTGGGCTGGATGAAGCACAATCTGGAATCAAGATTGCCAGGAGAAATATCAATAACCTCAGATATGCAGATACCACCACCCTTATGGCAGAAAGCAAAGAACTAAAGAGCCTCTTGATGAAAGTGAAAGAGGAGAATGAAAAAGTTGGTTTAAAGCTCAACATTCAGAAAACTAAGACTATGGCATCTGGTCCCATCAGTTCAGTAGGTGATGCCATCCAACCATTTCATCCTCTGTCATCCCCTTCTCCTCCTGCCTTCAATCTTTCCCAGCATCAGGGTCTTTTCAAATGAGTCAGCTCTTCGAATTAGGTGGCCAAAATATTGGAGTTTCAGTTTCAACATCAGTCCTTCCAATGAACACCCAGGACTGATCTCCTTTAGGATGGACTGGTTGGATCTCCTTGCAGTCCAAGGGACTCTCAAGAGTCTTCTCCAATACCACAGTTCAAAAGCATCAATTCTTCAGAGCTCAGCTTTCTTCACAGTCCAACTCTCACATCCATACATGACCACTGGAAAAACCATAGCCTTGACTAGACGGACCTTTGTTGACAAAGTAACATCTCTGATTTTTAATACGCTGTCTAGGTTGTCTGGTCCCATCACTTCATGGCAAATAGATGGGCAAACAGTGGAAACAGTGGCAGATGTTACTTTTGGGAGGCTCCAAAATCAGATGCAGATGGTGCCTGCAACCATGAAATTAAAAGACGCTTGCTCCTTGGAAGAAAAGTTATGACCAACCTAGACAGCATATTAAAAAGCAGAGACATTACTTTGCCAACAAAGGTCCATCTAGTCAAAGCTATGGTTTTTTCAGTAGTCATGTATGGATGTGAGAGTTGGACTATAAAGAAAGCTGAGCACCAAAGACTTGATGCTTTTGAACTGTGGTGTTGGAGGAGACTCTTTAGAGTCCCTTGGACTGCAGAGAGATCCATTCAAAGGAAACCAGTCTTGAATATTCATTGGAAGGACTGATGCTGAATAATAATACTTTGGCCCCATGACGCGAAAAACTGACTCATTGGAAAAGACCCTGATACTGGGAAACACTGAAGGCAGGAGGAGAAGGCGATGACAGAGGATGAGATGGTTGGATATCATCACTGACTCAATGGACATGAGTCTGAGTAAACTCCAGGAGTTGGTGTTGGACAGGGAGGCCTGGTGTGCTGCAGTCCATGGGGTCGCAAAGAATGGGACACGACTGAGCGGCTGAACTGACCTGATATAGTTGGATTTATGTCTGCCATTTTATTTTTTTTCTATATGTTTCATGTCTGATTTAGTTCTCTGTTCCTCCTTTATGGCTTTAATTTGCATTAAATGAATATTTTATATTGTAGCATTTTCATTTCTTTAATTTTGTTATTTAGTGTTGCTCTAGGGTTTACCATATATATTTTATCAGAATAAGCTTCTGATTTATACTAGCTCAATTCAGTGACATATAAAAATGTTATACCTATTAAGCTCTAATCCTTTTCTTTCTTTTTGCAGTGTTATTGTCATACATATTCTACTTATGTTACAAATTCAACAATACATTCTTATAATTACTACTTTACCATCTGCTGTCATTTCCTTAGCCAAATGGAGTTTTGCCCCCACTTACCTCCTTTGTACTTTCATTAGCAAATGTAATATACATATATTTCATGTCTACATGTTAAACCCCCAATAAGCCCAATATCACATTATCTAAGTATTATTCCATGTTTTTTAAAAACTGCCTCTAGGTGGCTCAGACGGTAAAGCATCTGCCTGCAATGTGGGAGACCAGGGTTCGATTCCTGGGTCGGGAAGATCCCCTGGAGAAGGAAATGGCAATCCACTCCAGCACTCTTGCCTGGAAAATCCCATAGACGGAGGAGCCTGACAGGCTACAGTCCATGGGGTCACAGAGAGTCAGACACGACTGATCGACTTCGCTTTCACTTTTTCACTTTTCTTTCATGAGAATAAAGGAGAAAAATAAGCAATAAGCATTTATATGTTTTTTTTTTATCTTTATGTAATTAATTTTACCAGTGTTCTTTGCTTTTTCATGTGGATTCAGATTACCACCTGTGGTCACTTAGTTTCAATCTGAAGACTCTCTTGTAAAGCAAATCTGCTAGCAAAATTTCTTTCAGTTTTTGTTTATTTGGGACAGTCTTGTATTCACTTTCAATTTTGAAAGATAGATTTGCTAGATATAGGACCCTTGGTTGGCAGTTTTTCTCTCCTCTGAGTACTTTGAATATGTCATCTCACTGTCTCTTAGATTCCACTGTTTCTGCTGAGAAGTCATCTGTTAATCTTACCAGGGTTCTCTTGTAAGTGATGTTATTTTGCTGTTGCTGCTTTCAAGATTTTGTCTTTTGTCTTTGAGCATTTTTTCCCTCTGATGTGTCTATTTGTGACTCTGAATTTGTATCACATGGAGTTCACTGAGCTTCCTAGATGTGGATATTATTATTTTTCAACCAATTTGATGAGTGTTTTTTTTAATTATTTTTTGAAATATTTTTCTTCTCCATTTTTTCTCTCCTCTCCTGCTACTACCAATTTTAATCAGAGTATTTTGGAAATTAAAAGATGAGGGAATACTTAACCAACTCATTCTGTGAGGCTAGAGTTAACCCTGATACCAAAACTAAGATATTACAAGAAAAGTAAACTGTGGACAAGTATCTCTCAGGAACATACATACCAAAATTCTTAACAAAATACAGCAATTCATGCCCAATGAAATAGAGAAAAAATAATGCATCCTAAGTAAACTTTGTTCCTCCCAGGAGTTCAAGGTTAGCTTAATGTTTGAAAATAAATTAATGTAATTTATCATATTAGTAGATATTTTTACTACACAGTCCTCTCAATAGATGCAGATAACATTCAACATTCATTTATGATAAAAGTTCTCAAAAACTAGGAACAAAAGGGAAAATCCTCAACCTAAAAAAGGACATAAAACACCAAAATTAACATTATACTTACCTTTGTGAAATATTGAATGCTTCTCCCCCTAGCATCTCCCCCAAACATCTCAATGATGTTTGCTTTCACCTTGTATCTTTATTGCATTTGAGGACTTAAACAATGCAATAGGGAAAAAATACAGATTGGGAACAAAGAAAAGTATTTTTATTTTATTTATTTTATCATACATACACACACAAATAGCTATTAGCTCTAATAAGTGAGTTCAGCAAGTTTCAGGATATAAAGTTACTATGGGAAAATCAACTGTATTTCTATATACTAGCACATAGCCACTGTGAATTAAAATTTTTAAATACCATAAAACTATAAAGAGATAAATATAAGAAAATGTGCACAAGACAAGTATGCTGAAAAATATAGATGTTGCTTAGAGAAAACTGAAAGACCTAAATAAATAAGAGATATCATGTTCATGGATTCAAAGATGCAATATTAAGATGTTAATTCTCTCCAAACTTATCTATATACTAAACACAATCCCAGACGAGATCTTAGCAGCTGTGGGGTTTTTTGGAGGGCTGTTTGTTTTATTTTGAGGTAGGAAATAAGCTGATTATAAAATTTATACAGAAATTCAAATAACTTAAAATAGACAAAATATTCAAATATTGGAAAAAGAACAAAGTGGGAGGCAATGCAAATTCAAACAATATCATACCCTTCAGAGTAGCTAAAGTTAAAAATATTGGCCAAGATGTAGAGAAACTAGAATTCTCATACATTTCTTGTGGAAATGTAACTTTGTAAAACCAATTTGCCAAAAGTTTGACTTGATTAAAGTTGACCATAAGCCTTCTTTATTGCCACAGTAACACTATATAACAGACTACCCCAAACTCAGTGACTTAGGACAACAGCATTAATTCTCATACTCACCAATCTTTGATGTCTTTTGTGTGTGTGCTCAGCTGTGTCCAACTCTTCGTGACCCCATGGACTGTAGTCCACAAGGCTCCTCTGTCCATGGGATTTCCCAGGCAAGAATACTGGAGTGGGTTGCCATTTTCTCCTCCAGGGTACCTTCCTCACCAACCCAGGGATTGAACCCATATCTCCTGCATCTCCTGCACTGGCAGGCAGATTCTTTACTACTGTGCTACCTGGAAAGCTTGGGCTGTCTAGTTCAGTTCAGTCACTCAGTTGTGTCCAACTCTTTGTGACTCCATGGACTGCAGCACCTCCCTGTCTATCACCAACTCCCAGAGCTTGTTCAAACTCACATCCATCCAGTCAGTGATGCCATCCAACCATCTCATCCTCTGTTACCCCCTTCTCCTCCTGCCTTCAGTCTTTCCCAGCATCAGGGTCTCTTCCGATGAGTCAGTTCTTCGCGTCAGGAGGTCAAAGTTTTGCAGTTTCAGCTTTAGCATCAGTCTTTCCAATGAATATTCAGGATTGATTTCCTTTCGGATGGACTGGTTTGATCTCCTTGCAGTCCAAGGGACTCTAAAGAGTCTTCTCCAACACCACAGTTCAAAAGCATGTGGGATGTCTATGGTTATGATAATTAAGATGGGTTTGGCCTACAGGTTGAATTCACATCTGCTCCATAAGTGCTTGTTCTGAGTGCCCAGAATGAAGGGGTAACAGCAGCAAGAGACTTCAATCTCCTCGTGTGCATCACCTACACTCAGGAGCCAAATCAAACTATGCAAGCACACTTAAGACTCCTGCATATGTCATGTCTGCTGATATCCTATCAATCAAATGAATCCATATGACCAAGAACAATATAAATGGGTAGAAAAGTAAACCTTACCAACAGTAGAAGAGGGAAGGGGCAAGTATCTGCTGAAGCAAAAATCCAAATTATCATGTCCAGCATCTCCAGCATGTTATATACCTAGGATAAACGAGGCCCATGTGTACAAAGAGACATGAATAAGAAAGTTCAAGCAGTACTATTTGTAATAGCCAAGAAATGGAAACAATGAAAACATGTATCTACATATCAAAGAAAATGTACTACATCCAGACCTACGTATATAGCAATGAAAACGAAAAATTGTGTACACAAAAACGTAAGTTCTACCATATTACTCCAAAGAAACCAGGCACTAAACCATTCAATTTATATAAAATTCAAACCACAAGCAAAACTAAATGATAAAGTTTAGGGGTTGCATATTTACGCAGTGAATCTACTAACAAGGGAAAGAAGAGATTACCATGGAAATTAGATTGCTTGTTAGGTTTGCTGGTAGGTAAAGGGAGTGGGTATTGATCAGAGATATCACAAGAGGGAGCTCCTGGGGTTTTGGCAGTGTTCTATTTCTTGACCAGAGTGGTGGTTTCATGAACATTTGCTTTGTGATAAACCAGTGAATTGTACATACTGATTTTGTATACTTTGAAAATATCAGTTATATTTGATTGCTTCTACAGCCAACTTTCCTCAGTTCTTGAACATAATTTCACTTTTAGGGTTTTTGTACTTGCTTTGTATTCTGCTTAGAAAGTTCTTCCTCCACATCTTCCAAAAATTGATTTGGTCTGTTTTCATTATTGAGGTTTGACCCCAAATGTCCCTTATACAGTGAAATGTTGAAGCTCTCCCTCTTCTGCCCCAGCCTCCAGCCTCCAACCCTACCCTCAGTATTTCTGGCTTGTTTTCACAGCAGTATTAGTAAACGAAATTCTGTTCTTGGGATGGAAGTGGTTTACTTGTTACTGTTTGTCATTCACCTCTAGAATAAGCACCACAATGTGCAAGGTCCTTGCCTAGCTTACTTACCTAGATGACAACTGTAATCTTAGCGCCTAATTTAGCAGCCGGCCACAGTGAACAATTTAAAAGGTGCTATTGAATGAGTGAGTCATTCCATTCCCACCACGAGGTCCAGTGCCTGGTTCACGGTTAAGTGTGTGCAGCACTTAGTATGTCTCATTGGTAGAAGAACGCTATTTGTTGCCCCTTAACTCTGCATTGATTTATAAACTTTCAGAGGTTCTTTCCCTGAGAACTAGCACATAAAGAACTATTCCACGGAGCAACGTTTTTTAAACTGCAACAAAGGTGTGATTTCGTAAACGTCAATTCAGGGTAAGACAAAACAACAGTCGGTGCGGCAGCTGCAGCGGGAGATTAAAGGAGGTAAAGACTCCCAACCTTGAGGCGAACAAACACCCCACAACGCGTGCAGGGCCATCGACACAAGAATTCCGCGGCTCCCCTTACGCGCCTTCCGCTTCCGGTGACGCGCCCACCTCGCAAGATGCCTCGCCACGCCGCTGCACCCGCCAGAATCCGTCATCCAATCCCGGGCCGTGCTGAGGCCTCGCGCCTGCTCAGAGGAGAGTGGCGAGCGCCGCGTGGACGCCGGCCGCAATCTGCGCCTGCGCGTCGGCTTCTCCTCAGCGATTGGCTCCTGCCCCCCCTAGGGGGCAGCCACAGTTCAGTTTTCACTTTCTGTCCCCCCACATCACCTCTTCCTGTGGGCGTGGGGTTTTACTTCCGGGTTCCAGCGTCCGTCACTGGGAAAGTCGACATGTTCCCTCAGGGAGTGGGGCGCCTCGGAGTCCGTGCCTTCTTTTGACCCTCTGGGGACAGGGACGACTCTTGGCTGACCAGCGCCGAGGAGCCTGCAGGCTCCAAACCTGGAACGCCCAGTCCGCGTCCCTCCCGCCGGCGCGTCGCGGCCGACCCGCGACGCCCGGGCGGCGCTCCTGACAGGGGCGGAGAAGCGGGACGGGCTGCGACGTGGAGGGTCCCGCGCGCAGCTGACGAGCCTTTGCTGACGCGGGCCGCGTGGAAACCGGGAGGAGGGGAGTCCGAGCCAGGGGCGGCGGACGGCTCCCCAGCCCGGGAGGCGGCCTGAGCCCCGCTCGGTCTCAGGGTCCGACGAGATCTGCCACTCGTGGCCGGGAGAGGAGGCAGCGCGCGTGGAGGCGCGGACAGCATCTCAGCATGAGGAGGAAACTGAACTCTGAGGTCAGATCTGCCAGGGCGGCGGCGGCGCAGAGAACAGGTGAGGCCGCCCGTCGTGGACGCCCGCCCAGGGGGACGCGGCAGGTGCGGGTCCTTCGGGGCTGAGTTGCGTGGCGTGGCCGCTCGGGTCGTGGAGGTATATGCAGTAAGAGAGCTCGCCGTTGTCGCGTTCTGTTTTGTTCTTTTGGAAAATTAAACTGCTGTCCACTTTGCATGCTTCTCGCGGCTGCTGGGTTGACACACGCCTTCTTGCCTTGTTGGCGTTCCTCCGGGTGAGCGGGGCGCCGGGCGGTGGTTTCAGAGTCGCTTTTGTTGGGCTGCCTCTGCGCGGACTCCCGGCCGCCGACACTCGGGTCTCCACCTGTCTCCAGGCGCTCGGCGTCCTCCTGGAGTGTGGCGCTTCAGACTTCCTCCCGCCCCTCTAGGAGGCGTTGTCTCTGGCGGCTTCGGCGCCTCCTCGGAGTTGCCTGTCAGAGGACCGCGGCATCCTCACGGACGCCGTGAGAGCCCTGAGTGGAGGCGTTGATCTTCTGGCCGGGACTGGCTGGGAAGCACTTTCCTCAGGAACCCTGGTGAAGTCCGCTCCCCTGCTTCCTTTCTGTGGACCGTTGGTGGCCCTGTGTGACCTCTTCTTTTTAAGGTAGACGTAAAAGAAGGAAGAGGTCTTTCTCCAGGGAGGCCCCTTTGGCTGAAAACTGAAGTATCGCGTCACCGTAGGTTGGTCCATGCAACCCAGCAGTTTGAAGGTGGCACCAAGCAGTATTTGTGGGGGACGTGGCATGCCGTGCCAAGTCGCTTCAGTCGTGTCCGACTTTGTGCGACCCCGTGGACTGTAGCCCGCCAGGCTCCCCTGTCCATGGATTCTCCAGGCAAGAATCCTGGAGTGGGTTGTGGGGAAGATCCTTCGAAAAGCCTCATTTCACTTAATCACCACTTGTCTATTTGAAATCTAAAAATTTAAACGCACCTCTCTTACCCTTTTTGTCCTTCAAAGGGAGAACGTTTAAGGTTTTTCAGAATATATTCTAGATTTAAGGGTTGCTCTAGCATATGGTGTTAGTTGCAGTAACGTTGGTGATCCAAAGGCCCGTGGTGTTCCCCTTCACTTTAGAAAGGGATAGGGGTGTAAATAGGATGTTTAATATTATGGGCTTTGAGATTGGTAGTAAGCCTACTCAGGAGGTTCATAACAAAGCTACTATTCCTTAACAGTATAAGAATACTTTTTTGTTGAAAAAGATGCTTTCTATAATAGAACCAGATAGCTCTATATATATGTTCAGTACATCAGTAAATAACTAACCCAGTTTGGAGAAAGCTGTGTTTGTTCACAACTGTTTTGAGGAAGATAAAGAATAGTATTTGAAATTTTGTGTTTTAAGAACTATATCAGGGGCATCTCTTGTAACCCAGAAGTAGTTGCTTAAACGATTTAAAATCTACAAAGTGTCTAAAAGTTTGCCTGAGACGTAGGGTTTGTTAAACAAATGCAATGTGGTATATCTATTTATCATTCGATAGATACGGTATCTATTTATCCAGTAAGTCTTTCATTCCTCTATTGATGCACATTTATTTTCAAGCTTTCCCTATAACTTAAATGCTGCAGTTATAAGCACTGCTTCATGTGCTCATCAAAGTATTTTTATGAATCATAGAATTGATTCCTTCTGAGGATGATAGATAATAATGCTATTAAATTGCCCTCAAATGATTGTACCCTTTTATATTCACTCTCTCAAAAGATGTGTTTTATCTCCCCACTAGCCAGATGGTAATATTTTACTAACTTTCTAATACTTGAAAATAACATCTCATTTAAGTGTTTATCTTCCTTAGGTAATAAGAATATTAAATATTTTGGGGCAACAAACATCCTTTGCTGTTTTAAGTTCTGACTTTCTTATTTGACCCGTTTATCTGTTACTGCAGTGTTTTAATTACTGTAGCTTTAAGATATATTTTGGTACTTCCTTTTGAAGAAAAGCTTTGGGCTCTTCTTTTGCATTTTTCTTCCAGATGAAATTTAGAACCATCTTTTCAAGTTCTAGAAAATCTGGTTGTGATATTGTTTGTGATTGCATTGAATTTGTAGATAAATTTGAGAAGAGACATTCTTTTGAGTTTTTCCTTCTAGGATAATAGGTATGTCTCCTCATTTCTTCTATTAAATTTTTTTGTAATTAAATATGCATTTTTATGTACTGTTAAAAAGAAAAGTGTATCTGTATATTCTGCTTGATAGAACATCACAAGTACTTGGAAGCTTTTGATGTGTGCCTTTCCCCAGAAACAGGATTCTCTGCCCCCATGACCATGGTCATCCTGAATTTGGTGTTAATTATTCCCTTGCATTTCTTTACAGTTTTAGCAACTGTGTATGTATTTTTTCCCAACATATTGTTTACTTTCACATGTTTTTGAACTTTAAGTAGAATCATATTGCATATTCTTTTGTTAAGCATTATGTTTCTGAGATTCATCCCTGAAGTGTATATACCTATAGTTCAGTTCAGAAACTTTAGAACTCCTTTACAAGTATTGAAAGTATTGAATACCTCAGAGATCTTTTGCTTATGTGGATTAAATCATATTAGATATTAAAACTAACCAATTTTAAATATAGACATTGGTACATTTGCTTATGCCAATAAGCATATGGTATATTGATAGCTCTAAAAAATAGTAATAATAATAATAGTAAATCTTAGACAACATTTTTAATGAAAAATAATTTTTCCAAAATAAGTTAGTGGCAAGAGTGGCATTGTTTTACAGTTTTCCCAAATATCTTTCATGACCAGAATCTCATGTTTGCTTCTACATTCAATCTCTTGCAATATATTGTTTTGGTTGAAGTAGATGCAGAAAATCCGGCCTCACTGAACTGTATATTGAGAAGAAGGAGGAATATGTTGATAATCTTTTAAATAGTTATATTATTCTTTCAGTTCAGTTCAGTTCAGTCGCTCAGTCGTGTCCGATTCTTTGCAACCCCATGAACTGCAACATACAAGGCCTCCCTGTCCATCACCAACTTCCGGAGTTTACCCAAACTCATGTCCATCGAGTCAGTGATGCCATCCAACCATCTCATATTATTATTTAATACTCATCAAATCCTAACAGTTTCTGAAAGGTTAGCCACAGTGTAGAATTTGAAATCAAATAACTTCTCAAACTCTGTGACAGTAAAACCTGTTAGTCTAGCTTGCATTTTAAAGGGATGTTTTACCCATTCATTGGTCGTGTAAAAGATATTAGTTCACTGAATTATGTAGGTTTCCCAAATGATGACACATTTCAATATAGAATATCAAAAAAAGCACCTACATTATCATCACTCCTACATTATCCATCACATCACAGTTTGGGAATCACTCCTGTGATTCATTCACTTTTGTTAAAGTATAATACTCTATCATAATAATATAATATATGTTTATCCATTTTATTTTTTATGAACATACTGGTTAGTTCCACCTCTGGGCTACAATAATTAGTGGTACCATAAACATTCTTGGTCATTTTTTCAGGTGCATATATACAGTAGTGTGATTTAGGCATATTAGTAGTGGAATTGCTAGATCCGTTGGGAGGATATGTGCAAGTTCAATTTCATTAGATAGACTTTTCCTAAATGATGACTCTCATTTATACTCCACCATGAATGAAACCTCCCTTTGCTCTCCAGGCTCTCTACATCTGGCATTGTGCAGCATTTTAAAATTTTGCTGGTCTCGTGGAGGGAAATGATTTATTACTATAGTTTTAAACTGCATTTCTCTGATTACTTCTGACATTGCATATATCTATTCCCAATTCCCCGCCTCCCTCTCTGATAATTCATCTTGCCTGTAGTTTTTCAGTTATATTAGCCTTTTCTGGAATCCTTTTATGGCTTTGTGATTATCTCTATCATATATTTTTGTTTATTTTCCATTTTTTCATTTATTAAACTATTTTGAGGTAACTGTAGATTTGTAAACACAGGTATTTCAGACATGTTTCCTTTAAAGAGCATCTGTTGGAATTTTAATGCAATTTTAAAACATTTTTAGCTGAGATACACAGTTTATTTATATTTGCTTAGTTGCCCTTTGTTCTGGTTGTCCTGACTGTTTTATATTTCTTTTTTCTCTGTTTTTGTTATTTTTTAAAATAATTATTTAATATCTTTTACCATTTAATTATTTAATATCTTTTACCACTTAATTTTTCCAATATACTAATTTGGAAGTTTTATACTTTTTTTATTGTTATCCTAGAAATATGCATCCCTGGCTTTTCAAAATCTACAAGTGACCAATATCTTTACCTTCCTGTTAGATAATACAAGAATCTTAGAAGTTTAACTTAATTCAACCCCTCATGACTTACATGTTTTTATCATGTAGTTTTATTTTTTAAAAAATATTACCAGGGACTTCCCTGGAAGTCCATTGGTTAAGACTTCATGCTCCCAATATAGGATGCATGGGTTGAATCCCTGCTTAGGGAACTAAGATCCCATATGCCATGCAATATAGCCAAAAAATAAATAAATAAAATAAAAAATATTCTCACCAGACAGAAGAGGACCCATTTAGAATTATTGTTGTGTTTTGCAGGCAGTGCATTTTTGCTACTTTCTCTATTATTCATTGATTATTTTATCTTTTAGACCATCCATCTAGGGCCTTTTCCTTCTGCTTAAACTATTTGCTTTAGAATAACTTACTAAAAGTCTGTTGATGATAAACTTTTTCAGTTTGTGTTTACCTGAAAATGTCTTTGTCTTACCATCATTTAAGATGTCTTTGCTGAATAAAGCTGTTTAGGTTGGCAGTTTTCTTTTAGCGCTTTAAAGATCTCATTTCTCTGTTTTTTGGTTTCATTTATTGCTATTGAAAAGTCAGCTGTCAGTCTCTTAGTTGCTTTTCTCGGACTACTTTGACATTTATCTCTTTGTTTTTTAGCTTTCTGCTGTTTCATTGTATTTTTATCTTGTTTGGACTTATTTGCCTTTCTTAAGTTTGTATTGGAGGTGTTTTGAAATATGTTTATTGGCTTTATAATTTCTAGATTGTGGGTTTCCATTTTTATATTCTATTGATATATTTATCTAATGTATAAATAAACGTTTTATAACTTTCATAGTAATTTTCTCCTGGCCTTTTACTTCTTTTTCCCTTTGTTTTCCACAGTTTCCCCAACAGACTGCATTGCCACTCGTGGATTTTTGTTAATCTGAATAGTGAAAAGTGAACTTGACAATGAAACTCGGAAACTGGTCTTTGGAGAGGAGTAGGACTGGAACTACTCTTTCCGTTTTTTCATCATAATTGGTTTATTCGGATGTTTCTTCCATTTAGACCAATGTTAGTAAATTATATTTTCATGATTTTCAAATTTAGTGGTGTAAATAAGCATGTGATAATTTATAATTTTAGACATTTCCCCTATGTTTGTGGCTAGCCTCCTTTTGTTGTTGTTGTTGTTTTTTTTCTTTTCATTGATTGTATTTGCTAAAAGTTGTCTGTTCCAAAAGAGTCAGCTTTTGGGTTTTATTGATTAACTCAGTTGGCCTTTTGTTTCTAAAATTTGGTTTCTCTTTTTTTGTTTACAAATTTTATAAGAAGTGTCTGGTGCATACTTTGTTTTCTCTTAATGAGATTCTTTAATGAGATTTTTAACACTTAATTGAGTAACTAAATCCCTTGGTAATATTCAGTGTTGAAGACTGTGCCTTCCCTGGTGTGGTGAGATAGACCCTATTTAGAACCCTTTGGGTATACCTGTTCCCTAGTTAAGAGAAAGAATATTCACGACCCCAACTCCTGAGACCTGTTTAGACCAGTTAAAGCACCTGCTCAACTCTCTGGTTGTCCCCTACTTCTCTGTGAGCCATCAATAGTGAATAGTCCTGTTCTTTGCCCAGGGCATTTTTATGTGATTTATCTAGGGGCTGTGGCAATTAGGGAAGGAAAAATCAAAACATTGTTATGGCAAAATTAAGTATCACTTTCCCTTTTGTTAGAAGTAATAATCAAAATAATCCAAAGCGGGTCTTAAAATGTCATTGACTCCAAAAGAAATTTATTCTTCGGATTTTCTTGTCAGGACAAAACTACTTAACAGTATCCTTGTAGTAAATACAGTAATGAGTTTAATGCAGTCATTTCATTGCAGATGATAGCTTAATACTGAAGCACAAATTTAGCCTAATTTGATGAACCAGAACAAAGATCAGTTTCCTTTATACAGATGTCTGAAAATGGCACCATATAAATTTTGAAGTGATTCCAATAAAAAGTGCATAATCTTGACTATGGAAAAGTGTTCTCCAAAGAATCTGTTGACTTTACATAGCATAGCAAGGAAGAGAAAATTTGAAAAATATAAGATTATAAGTATATGTGTGATACACAGAAAGCTTTTTTTATTGTAGGATTCAATTTTGAAAATGTTAAACTAATCTTCAAAAATTGAATATTAAGTCTAAAAGTAAGTCAGTTAAATGAAAATATCATATTGCCAGGCCATAACTCATTTTTTGCAATGGGAGTAATTTAAGTTTTTTTTTTTTTACAAAGAAGGCACTTGCACTCTCATTGCATATACTAAATGCCCAAAGTTATTTTGCTATTTTACATAGTAATTAATCTACATAATTCCTTATGAATTTAAGTAACTTGCTTTGTGAGCTAAGGTTTCCCTGTATGCTATTTGTACAGTACCATAGCAGCAATGATTCTCTAGGAGCTCTTGGTTAGTTTTTCCTCTAGCAAATGCAGATATGGTCCGGGAAATGCATATGGTTGTGTTAGATTACTTGGTTAAAACATGAGCCAGAAGTAAAAGATGTCCTTAGACCAGGCCAGACACTTGACACACACATACACCAATTTTACTTTTAGTCCATGTTGTTCGGGCTTAGTGGGAGGGACAAGCACCCCCAATCCCGACCCTGGGTGCTGGAATCAGCATCTCCTGGGCATATATGGAGTATCCATAAACCATATCCAGTAGACCGTTTATTTTTATCGACTACGCAACAAAGCCCAGTGAAACCATAATCAGGGAGTTTACGTAGGCAGTAACGGGAAAGCTTTATAGCAGCGATGGGTTAAAATAACTTGGGGTCACTGTAGTGAAAAGATGTGGATTTCGGGTTAGGTCTGCGATCTGCAGTCCTGAATAGTTACTGAATAACCTGTGAGCGAGACACCTTCGAGGAAGTTAAAGCTTGGAGCGATCATTGTAAAATGACACTAAAACTGTCCACCTAGGAGTCCTGGGAGACGTCAGACAGAGGACCGAGGGAGCCCTGCTTACTTGTCCGCACTCGGCCCCGACCGCAACTCCCACCCGCTCCGCGGAGGCCTGTGCGGGTGTGGGCTGGCGGTTCCGCCCCGCGGGGTTGACTTTTAAAGGCGTGGAGCGGTGCGCGCCGCCCACCACACTGGCTTTCGCTGGCGGGAGCGGGCAGGCGGAGCCGGCGGGGCGGAGGGAAGCCCCCTCCCCCACGCATCATGAGGTGAGGAGGAGGGGTCGACGCCCAAGTGGCTGGTGAACTGCCTGCCTGCGGTGCCTAGCGGACTGGCAGAAGGGTCACTCTAGGTGTCCCACTCTCGGGGGGCTTCAGGGAGTGAAGCTTTGGTGGTGCCGCCGAGGTGCTAGGGCTCAGGGGCTCAGTCTGTTCAACTCTTTGCCACCCCCGTGGACTGTAGCCCGCCAGGCTCGTGTGTCCATGGGATTCTCCAGGCAAGAATACTGGAGTGGATTGCTATCTCCCTCCTCCAGGGGCTCTTCCCGACTCAGGGATCGAACCCACGTGTCCTGCGTTGGCAGGCACGTGGATTCTTTACCACTGAGCCATCTGGGAAGTCAGGTTTATGGAGCATCTTTATTGTAACTGGTGGAATTCTGCCGGCATGGTAAAGGGGAGACCCTTGCCAAGCTGCTGTAGAAGATGGCAGCACTCCTCACATCTCGTGTGTGTGTGTGTGTGTGTGTGTGTGTGTGTGTGTGTGTGTAGACATGTAGTATTTTAGGGCGTCCTTTGAACTGCATCCTTTAAAGCAGTGATACCAAATAATAGCAAGAATACCTTGGTTTTTATTCTTTATCTGCATGATTATCTTGACGTTAGAAAACATTTAAACTTTTGTGCATGGCAGACTTTTTTATATATTTTAAGATTGTTATGAAAATCATATGTTTCTCATTCTATAGTATTTTCTGTTTTATATACAGGAGCTTTGTCTTATGGGTGTCTTACTGTTTGGGCTTCTGGGAAATGCTATTTCCATTTGTTTGCTTTGTCTTCATTTTTTAAAACTAATTTGCTACTACTTAGGGCAATGGGAGTTCTTTTTCTTCCAAAATGAAAATAGCTTTATTTCCCCAGATTATATTTATGCTTACATAAAATTTCAGGTAATACATAAAGCTGTAAAAAAAAAGAAAGAAACAAAAATTAGCTGTATTTGATGCACTCAAAGTTGACTTGGTAGAGTATTGGGTACCATGGTCCAGGAGCTCTCCTGGGTACTGGGGGACTTTGTGAGCAAGACAGTATCTACCTGTGTGCGCCTTACATTCCCCACTCATTGGAAAAGACCCTGATACTGGGAGGGATTGGGGGCAGGAGGAGAAGGGGACGACAGAGGATGAGATGGCTGGATGGCATTGGACGTGAGTTTGAGTGAACTCCAGGAGTTGGTGATGGACAGGGAGGCCTTGCGTGCTGCAATTCATGGGGTCACAAAGAGTCGGACACGACTGAGTGACTGAACTGAACTGATGCAGTAACTTCCTTTAGACACACTGACTTATGGCTCTCCACCTTCATTCCATGCTCCAGCAGCCCCTTGTGATAATTTTAACTTATTAGTGTGGTTTGTCATACACTTCAAGAATGTACCCTAAATAACCTCTGTTGTTATTCTAGTTCCTCATGGATTCTCTTTGCCAGTACTATATTTTAGGATTTTAGTATTCATAAGAGGAATGCAAGGAAGTAGAGGAAAAGAATAGAATGGGAAAGACAGAGATCTCTTCAAAAAAATTAGAGATACCAAGGGAACATTGGAGAAGGAAATGGCAACCCACTCCAGTATTCTTGCCTGGAAAATCTCATGGACAGAGGAGCCTGGCAGGCTATGGTCTATGGGATCACAAGAGTAGGACACGACTTAGCAACTAAACCACCACCACCAAGGCAACATTTCATGCAAGGATGGGCATGATAAAGTACAGAGTTGGTAAGGACCTAACAGAGGCAGAAGCGATTAAGAGAAGTAGCAAGAATACACAGGAGAACTGTACAAAAAATGTCTGAATGACCCAAATAAACATGATGGTGTGGCCACTCACCTAGAGTCAGACATCCTAGAGTGTGAAGTCAAGTGGGCCTTAGGAAGCATCACTATGAACAAAGCTAGTGGAGGTGATGGAATACCACCTGAGCTATTTCAAATCCTTAAAGATGATGCTGTTAAAGTGCTGTACTCAGCAGTGTCAGCAAATTTGAAAAACTCACCAGTGGCCACAGGACCAGAAAAGGTCAGTTTTCCTTCCACTCCCAAAGAAGGGCAGTGCCAAAGATTATGTTCAAACTACTGGATGATTGCACTCATTTCACATGCTAATAAGGTTATGCTCAAAATCCTGAAGCTAGGCTTCAGCAGTCCATGAACTGAGAACTTCCAGATGTATGAGCTGGGTTTAGAAAGACAGAGGAATCAGACCAAATTGCCAGCATCCATTGGATCATAGAAAAGCAAGGGAATTCCAAAAAACATCTGCTTTTCTACTTCATTGACTATGGAAAAGCCTTTGACTATGTGGATCACAACAAACTGGAAAATTATTAAAGAGATGGGAATACCAAACCACCTTACCTGTCTCCTTAGAAACCTGGATGTGACGCATCTATTTGACAGACCTGAAGCAGTTACTGTCTGCTAAGGTTTACACTACAGATGCAAGAAAAACATCCTCGCGCTTTCTGCCTGTCTAATTGTGGCAGCCCAGATTGAATGGGGGAACACAGGGAAAAAAAAAAAAAAAAAGAAACCTGGATGTGGATCAGAAAGAAACAGTTAGAACCTTACATGGAACAACAGAGTGGTTCAAAATTGGGAAAAGAGGATGTCAAGGCTGTATATTGTCACCCTGCTTATTTAATCTATATGCAGGGTGAAAGTGTTAGTTGCTCAGTCGTGTCCAACTCTTTTTAACCCCATGGACTATAGCCCACCAGGTTCTTCTGTCCGTGGAATTCTGGATGCAGGAATACTGGAGTGGGTTGCCATTTCCTACTCCAAGGGATCTTCCCATCCCAGGGATTAAACACAGCTCTCCTGCATTGCAGGCAGATTCTTTATCGTCTGAGTCATGAGGAAAGACCTAGTGCTCATGATATGCAGGGTACATCATGCAAAATGCCAGGCTGGATGAATCCCAAGCTGGAATCAAGATTGCCAGGAGAAATATCAACAGCCTCAGATATGCAGATGACACCACCCTTATGGCAGAAAGTGAAGAGGAACTAAAGAGCCTCTGGATGAGGGTGAAAGAGGAGAGTGAAGAAGCTGGCTTAAAACTCAACATTGAAAAAACTAAGATCATGGTATCCAGTCCCATCACTTCATGGCAAATGGATAGGGAAAAAGTTTGAAACAGTGACAGATTTTATTTTCTTGGGCTTCAGAATCACTGTGGACAGTGACTGTACCCATGAAATTAAAAGATACCTGCTCCTTGGAAGGAAAGCTGTGACAAACCTAGACAGCAGGTTAAAAAGCGGAGACATACATTACTTTGCTGACAAAGGTTCATCTAGTCAAAGCTATGATTTTTCCAGTAGTCATGTATGGATGTGAGAGTTGGACTGTAAAGAAAACTTAGTGCTGAAGAATTGATACTTTTGAACTGTGGTACTGGAGAAGACTCTTAAGAGTCCCTTGGACTGCAAGGAGTCAATCCTAAAGGAAATTAACCCTAAATCATCATTGGAAGGACTGATGCTGAAGCTGAAGCTCCAATACTTTGGCCACCTGATGCAAAGCGCCACTCATTGAAAAAGACCCTGATGCTGGGGAAGTGATGAAAGTGAAAGTGACATCACTCAGTTGTGTCCAGCTCTTTGCGACCCCATGGACTGTAGCCTACCACGCTCCTCCGTCCATGGGATTTTCCAGGCAAGAGTACTGGAGTGGGTTGCCATTTTCTTCTCCAGAGGATCTTCCCGACCCAGGGATTGAACCCGGGTCTTCTGCGTTGTAGGCATACGCTTTAACATCTGAGCTACCAGGGAAGTCCACGATCCTGGAAAAGATTGAAGGCAAAAGGAGAAGAGGGCAGCAGAAGTTGAGATGGTTAGATGGTATCACTGACTCAGTAGACATGAGTTTGAGCAAATCCTGGGAGACAGTGAAGGTCAGGGAAGACATGGGGTCACACAAAGTTGGACACAACTTAGTGACTGAACAACAACAATTCATAAGAGCTAGATCTGTAGTTTCCTTTCTTATGTATTTTCTTTGTCAGATTTTAGTGTTTGCTTTATAAAAACAAATTGGGAAGCTGTGCTCCTTTTTCTGGATTTTAGAACAGATTAAATTGCATAAGTATAATTTTTCCTTTCAGTTATCAAATGCATATTTACTAAACACCCACTATGTGCCAGGCATTGGGCTGATGCTGGATAATCAGAAGTAAATAAAACAGACATGATTCCTGTCCTCATAGGGCTTGATTTATTAGGGTAGTAGACATTGGTGAAAT
This sequence comes from Bos indicus, assembly GCF_029378745.1. Lineage (NCBI taxonomy): Eukaryota > Metazoa > Chordata > Mammalia > Artiodactyla > Bovidae > Bos > Bos indicus. The sequence continues at coordinate 43,050,695 of NC_091772.1, read as the reverse complement.
AATTATGATTATGTAATTATAAACTATGATAAGTACTCTGGGGGGAAAAATAGAGTTCTTTAAAATAATAGCATTGATGATCTACTTTGTTCTTTTCATATATTTGAGTAAATGGTTATTGAGTTCATAGGCACTAAAAATTCTTTTAAATTAATATTTGTTGAAGATTTGATATGTAATTAGGTCTGTGGTAAATACTTAAATAAAATGAGGTCTTCATAATTATAAAAGTGGAAATAAAAATAATGGTAGTAGTAGCTACTATGATAGATGGTATATTGCAAATTTTTATTGAGACATATTAAGTAGACACTTCAGTTACATGACATGTCCAATTGTTCACTCCTCTGGAAATCCCACTAAGATTATAGTAAAAGAATAAAGATAAAAATCCACAAAGATCAAGAGAATGAGGAAGGAGAAGATAAATGAAATCAGTATTTGGGAAACTAGAAAGAAGATGTTGTTTAGTCTCTCAGTAGTGTCCAACTGTTTTGCAGCCCCATGACTGTAACCCACCACGTACCCCTGTCCATGGGATTTCCTAGACAAGAATATTGGAGTGAGTTGCCATTTCCTCCTCCAGGGGATATTCCTGACCCAGGGATGGAACCTATATCTCCTGCATTGCAGGCAGATTCTTTACCATTAAGCCACTTTCTGTGGGGAAGCTCATGGAAAGAAGGTAGTTAAGTACTAAATGATTTAGTGGATTAGACAGTGCTGAAGAGAATAAGCTAACAAGAGAAGCAAGCTGATTTCCTTCACAGAATCTGGGAAAGGATCAGGATGTAGAGGTACCAAGCTTTTCTCAAGGTAGAAATACCGGTGGAATAGAAATAGAAGTCATTGATCTTCTTCACTCCACACACCCAGATAGCCACCTTCCTTCTACCCTGACAGAAGATTGAAGGTTTATAGTCAGGAGACATGAACTAGGCAGGCTCTAGACAACTGAGGTTGGGGTGAAGATCCTAAATAAAGATGAGGATTAAGTGAAAGTTAGCATATGGAATGGTGAAACCAGAGCTGTCTTTTTTTGTGTGGTTCTCAGAACTAGTAGTCAAGCTTTTGTGTGTTAAAGTGTGTTAATTGCTCAGTCATGTCAGACTCTTTGTGACCCCATAGACTGTTGCCCACCAGGCTTCTCTGTCCATGGGATTCTCTAGGCAAGAATACTGGAGTGTGTAGCCGTTTCCTTCTCCAGGGAATCTTCCCTACCCAGGGATCAAACCCGGGTCTCCTGCATTTCCAGCAGATTCTTTACCACATGAGCCACTTATGCTTCCCCTCAACAGGGTATTAAAGGATTCTTTTCTGGGGAAACTTATCAATCCACAACAAAATATTTAACAGATAGGACTTTTTGAGTTCACTTGATTAAATCAGCAGCTGCATCACCATCAGATCTCCTGGAAGAATGACGGCTGCTGGTCAGGAAGTGGTGCTCATGCGTTAGACTTTCAGTCAGCTTTAAGTGCCTCACAGTTAAACGTAAACAGACAGCCAAGGATCACCAGTCATTTGCTGGAAGTCTGTAACACAGAAGAGACCAAGCAGGAATAAACAAGTAGAAAATAAAAGGAGCTTGATAGAAATTAGATTTACTGCAGGTAACAGAGGAGAAACTTTAACAAAATGAAACAGTAGTATCTTTAAAGAGAAAAAAGAAGATATAACTTACATGAAAGAAGAGATTCTATTTTTTAAAAGAGGAATTATTCAGAAAACAGGAAGAGATTAGATAATAAAGCTGAAGAACTCGCCTAAAAACGGCCACACCGATTAGAATCTGCAACAAGATACAGTGGATACATAATGATACAAACAGCCACTGTTACTGAGATGGGATGTGTCGTGAAATGTTTCAGAGAGGCACTGATACTTGAAATCTGAGCAAGTATTCAAATGACAAGGAAGCCAAAAAAGGGGGAGTACTAGTATATACATTTTCAAGGCAATATAAGTAGGAGCAAATGCAGAGATAGAAGTATGATACACATGAGAAACTGCAAGCAGTTCATTATTTGGGAAATTCAATATGCCTTACAAAAAAATAACATGTATAGTTATATATACCTTTTTTCAAAAAGGATTTGTGGTGGAGTTGTGTGGATTTATTTAAAATTCTTTAGAAAAGTAGCAGTATTGATGGTATCCATTTATTATTTATGTCAAGAGGAGAATTAAATTGTGGGTCAGGAAACCAGGATTCTAGTGCAGACCTACCACTGACTTTTTCTAAGACCTTAATGTGATGATGTCAATGACCGCCTTCCAATAATTATCTCCCCTTTTCTTACCTTCCCCCAGATCACAATTTTGCCTAGATTTGGGGGGAATCTCGTGCTTCACGAGTGGCATGGGAGGATGAGAGTGGTGTGGCTATGTGAATATTACTCTAAGCTAATTACAGTAATTCTACTCTCCTTGGTTCGTGGCTGTTTTAGTAAAAACATGTGACTCAGTTCTGGCCAGTGAGGTGAGAATGGCCACCTGCAGAGAGAATTCTGGGAAAGTTTTCTCACAAAGGACAAAGGAAAAGATGCTCTCTCTCTGCCTTCATCTTATTCTAACTCTGAAGATGTGTTTGAGTCCAGTGTAGTGATGCAACAGAGCAGTTTTCAGTCTTAAGGGTTCCCTCCTTTGCTCCTTCATCCAAGGATTGTTTTTAAAAATATGGTGCCTTTATTGCTACTCCTCTTGTAACTTGCAAGTGTAATCTGGCTTGGGAGGGTTTTGACTTCCTTTGAGGTGGAAGAGATTTCCAACTCAACTGGTTTCCTCTTTGAGACCACTGTCACCAGAAGACACAACCCTTGCCTCCCAGAATTCACTCTAGGAATATTTTGTGAGCACATTATAAGATCCCTGGGCTTCACAGACACTTTCACTGTAAACGCTTTTTCAATGAGACGGTTTCACTTGTCTCATGAAATCCAAGGTATAGCATAGTACTAGATACATAATAGTCAGCACTAACAGTTTCATTTAATAAAGGTTGAATCATATACTACACAATTGCACTCATCTCCCACGCTAGTAAAGTAATGCTCAAAATTTTCCAAGCCAGGCTTCAGCAATATGTGAACCATGAACTTACAGATGTTCAAACCGGTTTTAGAAAAGGCAGAGGAACCAGAGATCAAATTGCCAGCATCTGCTGGATCATCGAAAAAGCAAGAGAGTTCCAGAAAAACATCTATTTCTGTTTTATTGACTATGCCAAAGCCTTTAACTGTGTGGATCACAATAAACTGGAAAATTCTGAAAGAGATGGGAATATCAGACCACCTGTCCTGCCTCTTGAGAAACCTATATGCAGGTCAGGCAGCAACAATTAGAACTGGACATGGAACAACAGACCGGTTCCAAATAGGAAAAGGAGTATGTCAAGGCTGTATATTGTCACCCTCCTTATTTAGCTTATATGCAGAGTACATCATGAGAAATGCTGGGCTGGAAGAAGCACAAGCTAGAATCAAGATTGCCGGGAGAAATATCAATAACCTCAGATATGCAGATGACACCACCCTTATGGCAGAAAGTGAAGAGGAACTAAAAAGCCTCTTGCTGAAAGTGAAGGAAGAGAGTGAAAAAGTTGACTTAAAGCTCAACATTCAGAAAACTAAGATCATGGCAACTGGTCCCATCACTTCATGGGAAATAGATGGGGAAAAAGTGGAAATAGTGTCAGACTTTATTTTGGGGGGCTCCAAAATCACTGCAGATGGTGATTGCAGCCATGAAATTAAAAGACTCTTACTCCTTGGAAGGAAACTTATGACCAACCTAGATAGCATATTCACAAGCAGAGACATTACTTTGCCAACAAAGGTCCGTCTAGTCAAGGCTATGGTTTTTCCTGTGGTCATGTATGGATGTGAGAGTTGGACTGTGAAGAAAGCTGAGTGCCGAACAATTGATGCTTTTGAACTGTGGTGCTGGAAAATTCTCTTACGAGTCCCTTGGACTGCAAGGAGATCCAACCAGTCCATCCTAAAGGAGATCAGTCCTGGGTATTCATTGGAAGGACTGATGCTGAGGCTGAAACGCCAATACTTGGGCCACTTCATGTGAAGAGTTGACTCATTGGAAAAGACTCTGATGCTGGAAGGGATTGGGGGCAGGAGGAGAAGGGGACGACAGAGGATAAGATGGCTGGATGGCATCACCGACTTGATGCACATGAGTTTGAGTGAACTCCAGGAGTTGGTGATGGACAGGGAGGCCTGGCGTGCTTTGATTCATGGGGTCGCAAAGAGTTGGACACAACTGAGCGACTGAACTGAACTGAATTTAGGGGTAGAGAGAGGTTTTATTTGTCTTCTGTTTGATTTTATTATTTCCAATCAGTAGAACATGAGTGTGGTTCTATAATCTGTTTACTTTGAGAGGCTTTTTTCCTCATCTAAGACTGTACCACCCTGATCTCATCTGAAAGGTTTTTTTCAATAAGGCAAAAGTGATTTCTATTTATTTCTGTGAAGAAAATTTCCTTTAGAAATTAAAGGATTGGAGAAACAACATTTCAGTTTATGTGGGTTATTACTTCTTATAGAGCAAATCAGTAGAGCTTTAGCCTTTAGCTCTGGAGACTTGACAAAGTAAATATTACAAAATTGTACCTAATGCTCAGTAAACATTTATTTATATAGTAGATATGCCCAAAATAGAACTACTCACTTTATGATTTAATTTTCTCTTTTTTTGTTTTAGCATTTATGACATTAACAGAGAACAGGAGTATGTCAAGAATTCTGGGGGTATACTTGGTGAAAATGAATTAAGACCACCCTCCCAGCTGCATCCCCTCTTAGAGAAGACTGAGACAGGGTTCATATCAGAAAAGAGTGGGTATTAAACAAATGGTCTAAGTTATTGCTGATGAATCCAGAGTTGAACAATGCAGTTTTTAAAATTTTAATTTAGATCATGTAAATGCAAGGACTTTAAAAAAAATTATAATTTCCAGTAGCTGCAAAATTTTTTAAATTATTAGTCCAAAATTGATAGGTAATTAAGTTTTCAAATTGCATCAGAAAATGTATCTGTTCAAGAGAAATTGTCACTCTCTGTATTTCTTTGAAATTATTTATTTTACTTGATTTTAAGTTGAGATATGTTAAATAGTAGAAGTAATACATGCTTATATAAGAAAAATCTAAATTGTAGTAACATATGTAAGGTAAAAGTACAAGGTCTCCTTTTTGTCAGCTCCCCAGTCACCATTGGCATAAACACTGTTAATAACTGTTGGATTTCCTCTCTCTTTCTAGATCTTTTTCTGTATACTTTCAAACACATAATTTTTTTTACCAAAATAACATTATATAATGCATTTATTCCCTCAGTAGTATACAGTAGATATCTCTGTACATTAGTATATACAGATTTACTTTGTTTTTATTTAATAGCTGCAAGGTGTTTCCCTGTTGACGGCAGTTTAGGTTATCTCCAAGGCTTCCCTGGTGGCTCAATTGGTAAAGAATCTGCCTGTAATATGGGATACCTTGGTTTGATCCCCAGGTTGGGAAGATCCCCTGAAGAAGGGAATGGTTACCCACTCCAGTATTCTGGCCTGGAGAATTCCATGGACTGTATAGTCCATGGAGTCGCAAAGAGTCCAACAGGACTGAGCGACTTTCACTTTCACTTAGGTTATCTCCATTGTTTTTCGTGTTACAGGTGCTGGTGTGTGGAACATCCTTGTACGTATCACCGCTGCACTTTGCTAATATTTTTGAAGAATAGATACCCAGGAATGAAATGGTTATTTAGTATGCCCATTTAAGTTTTTGTTACTTCTGACAAATTGTGTTCTGAACAAGTTGTATTTATCTTAAACTGGCAGTCCTTTGATATCTTAAAGGTATCAAAGATACCTTTTCAGATTAGGTGATTAAGGACTTGGCTGTTCCTTCAACAACTATCAAATAACCTACTTAGAGGAGATAAACTATATAGGCATCTAGAGTGGAAATGCTGTTGCTTAATCACAGGCAGGATATGTCCAGGGGAGTTGTAGAAGTGGTTAGTTTCTGTTAGAATTATTGTGACACCTAAGGTGTTGCCATTTGTTCATCTCATTATTTGCTTACAGACCAGATGCTTATAAAATGGAAAACAGATGCTTGTGACATAGCATGAGAAATTGGTTTATAATTTCCTTGTCTCTCTTATTAGAAGTTAGAGAAAGAAATGTCCCTCATGTCAAGTCACTCAGTATCCCTGATGGAGTTTGAGATAGGGGAGATGATTCAGGGCACTGTGAGCAGAGTCCAACTTCTCGTGTCAAGCTTGACCTAACTTTTAAGATAAAATCCACAAATAGCAGAGCTGCTGCTGCTGTTAAGGCATTTCAGTCGTGTCTGACTCTGTGCGACCCCATAGACAGCAGCCTACCAGGCTCCCCTGTCCCTGGGATTCTCCAGGCAAGAACACTAGAGTGGGTTGCCATTTCCTTCTCCAGTGCATGAAAGTGAAAAGTGAAAGTGAAGTCGTGAAGTTGTGCAGTCGTGTCTGACTCTTAGTGACCCCATGGACTGCAGCCTAACAGGCTCCTCCGTCCATGGGATTTTCCAGGCAAGAGAAATGTACCCAAAGCCAGGTGCTACAGTAAAGAGCATTAACTCAGTTTTTACAGCCATTTCAATTGAACTTAAATTTTTTCCATGTGCACTCTGTTTGTCACTTAAGTCTTAGGGGACACTCTTTATACTTTACAATCAGATATTTTTCAAGTTACCCTCTTAGATGTTGTTTAAATTTCTTTGTGGAATAGCCCCCTCTTCTTTCTCTTAATATTCTGATATTCTTGAATGGTTTAAATAAAGCATGTGTATTGCTCAGCAAAAAAGATAAAACTATCCTTTTATTTAGTGCTCCTTGTTTTGTACACTTGTTAGGTGATTAAATGAGAGTGCGTTGTGTGGGCAGAGACTTCTCAATAAACATTCTCATTTATCTCCTTACATAAAGAGCAGGAAACGTACTTTTTTGAGAGTATAATTGAGGTTATTTATTATGAAATCATAAAAGATTCAGGATTTACCATGGTTTTCCATTAAGTTTTCTTTTGATATGCTTTTCCTTCTGTCAACTGTAAAATTATTACTTTTATAACGTATGGCTATTGAGTGCTAACCTAAAAGGGGAAGCATTTTTAGCTGTAAATAGTCTTAGAAATTACAATATGAAAGTACAAAATAAGTGATTTACTTTACTTGTTCTGCCTTGTTTATTTTAAATCATTACCATTAGTCATAGTTTTATTGGGAACTGTTTTCCCCACACTGCGTTAGACAGGTTTTTGGTTTTTTTTTTTTAATTGCATTATTTCTCCCATGTTTCAGTTTATTATTGTGCATTGACACTCAAAATTGGGGAAATATGTAGTTTTTACTACTTCTGAAATTTAAAATCTGTGCCTATCTGTTAACATTGTGTACAATTTAAGATAGTTGGTAATCATAGTTTGTTCATTTCCAGAACTACAAGAACTTTTTTAAGCAAAATCTTTCACAGATATGGAGCCTAAGAGTATACTTAGATTTTTAAAATATAGTCTTTTTAAAAATATTAAATATTAATACTGGGTTCCAAAAATTATGATTTTTAAGGGAATCTTGATTTTCATTTGAGCTAGCAGTACAGATTATTTGTAAAATGAACTTGCAAGTGCGTAGGCTTCCCAGTTTGTTTTGACTTATTAGCTGAACAAAGTCAATAACTTTGAAAAAGTTAAATTTCAATAAATTTGAAAAAGCCAAATTTTTAATTACTGTCATTGGTGTTTTGCTATTTGAAGGACTTTAGAATATCTTTTTTTTTTTTTTTTTTTAATAGCATTGGTATATTGATCCAGTATTCTTGCCTGGAGAATTCCATGGACAGAGGAGCCTGGCAGGCTACAGTCCATGGGGTCACAAAGCAAGTTGGACACGACTGAGTGACTTTCACTTTCACTTCATTATATTAATATTGAAAGAGAGAAGATGAAACTGAGGAAAAATAAAAATAAATGTTTCATCTTTTTCTTCCTTCCTTGCTATTTATAATCTTTTATTTTTTGATTCTAGGAAGTTTTGTTACTAAAAGCATTTTCAAATTACCTTGTGAATTAAAGTGTTAGGACAGTTTAGTACAAATTAATTTTCCTGAAATGTTTGTTTTAATTTCTGTAATAGTTTAGGGTTTTTTTTTAAATCTGTTATTCATAAATTAATTTTATTTGAAAAGCTTATATTCTTTTCAGCTTATGAATTTTAATGTAATTGGCTGAGTTCTGATAAAAGTAGGAAAACCATATTAACATACTTAATTATACTATAAGGTCAAAACTTCCAGTGTTATATACATTACTGTGTTCTCTTTAGAAGTAATCTGTGTGTATCCTTTTCCCCACCTTGGTTAAAGAGAATAGAGGATCCAAATAAAAAGGAGTAAACAAAGCAAATAGTTAAATGTTATGAGACTTCATTAGTCTTAGTTCTCGCTGAGTGAGGATGCGTAAAAAGGACAAAGGCCCAACCAAGAAAATTGCTTGATTGGGTCATTAATTCTCAACTATAGGAAACATGGCTTTCATAGGAGAGGTAGCCTAGCATCTCTCAGATGGTACATGGGTATGGTTTGAAAAAAGCACTTTCAAAAAAAGTAATAAATTTTTATTTTCATAAAATGATGATTTTGTAATATAATCCGTAAGAAGTAAAGTTCAGTAGACATTTCCAGGCTGATGAGGAAGGCTCAGAGAAAAACAATTTCTGATGTGTTTGCTGAGTGTGCAGTTCAGTTCAGTTGCTCAGTCATGTCTGATTCTTTGTGACCCCATGGACTGCAGCACGCCAGGCCTCCCTGTCCAACACCAACTCTCCCAGAGTTTTACTCAAATTCATGTCCATTGAATCGGTGATGGCATCCAGCCATCTTATCCTCTGTCATCCCCTTCTCTTCTTGCCTTCAATCTTTCCCAGGATCAGAGTCTTTTCAAATGAGTCAGCTCTTCGCATCAGGTGGCCAAAGTATTGGAGTTGCAGCTTCAGCATCAGTCCTTCCAGTGAATATTCAGGACTGATTTCCTTTAGGATAGACTTGTTGGATCTCCTTGCTGTTCAAGGGACTCTCAGGAGTCTTCTCCAGCACCACAGTTCGAAAGCATCAATTGTTCTGTGCTCAGCTTTCTTTGTAATCCAACTCTCATAGCCATACATGACTACTGGAAAAACCATAGCCTTGACTAGACGGACCTTTCTTGGCAAAGTAATGTCTCTGCTTTTTAATATACTGTCTAGTTTGGTCATAACTTTTCTTCCAAGGAGCAAGCATCTTTTAATTTCATGGCTGCAGTCACCATCTGCAGTGATTTTGGAGCCCCAAAAAATAAAATCTGTCACTGTTTCCACTGTTTACTCATCTATTTGCCATAAAGTGATGGGATTGGATTCTGTGATTTTAGTTTTCTGAATGTCGAGTTTTAAGCCAACTTTTTCACTCTCTTTTACTTTCATCAAGAGGCTCTTTAGTTCTTTGCTTTCTGCCATAAGTGTGGTATCATCTGTGTATCTGAGGTTATTGATATTTCTCCAGCAATCTTGATTCCAGCTTGTGCTTCATCCAGTCCAGCATTTCTCATGATGTGCTCTGCATATAAGTTAAATAAGCAGGGTGACAGTATACAGCCTTGACATACTCTTTTCCCAATTTGGAACCAGTCTGTTGTTCCTTGTTCAGTTCTATCTGTTGCTTCTTGACCTGCATACAGATTTCTCAGAAGGCAGGTCAGATGGTCTGGTATTCTCATCTCTCGAAGAATTTTCCACAGTTTATGGTGGTCCACACAGTCAAAGGCTTTGGAGTAGTCAATAAAGCAGAAGTAGATGTTTTTCTGAACTCTCTTGCTTTTTCGATGATCCAGCAGATGTTGGCAATTTGATCTCTGGTTCCTCTGCCTTTTCTAAATCCAGGTTGAACATCTGGAAGTTCACAGTTCACATTCTGTTGAAGCCTGGCTTGGAGAATTTTGAGCATTGCTTTACTAGTGTGTGAGATGAGTGCAGTTGTGCGGTAGTTTGAGCATTCTTTGGCATTGCCTTTCTTTGGGATTGGAATGAAAACTGACCTTTTCCAGTCCTGTGGCCACTGCTGAGTTTTTTAAATTTGCTGGCATATTGAGTGCAGCACTTTCACAGCATCATCTTTTAGGATTTGAAATAGCTCAGTTGGAATTCCTTCACCTCCACTAGCTTTCTTCGTAGTGATGCTTCCTAAGGCCCACTTGACTTCACATTCCAGGATGTCTGGCTCTAGGTGAGTGATCATGCCATTGTGATTATCTGGGTCATGAAGATCTTTTTTGTATAGTTCTTCTGTGTATTCTTGCCACCTCTTAATACCTCCTGCTTCTGTCATGTTCATACCATTTTTGTACTTTATTGCGCCCATCTTTGCATGAAATGTTCCCTTGGTGTCTCTAATTTTCTTGAAGAGATCTCTAGTCTTTTCCATTCTATTGTTTTCCTCTATTTCTTTGCATTAATCTCTGAGGAAGCCTTTCTTATCTCTCCTTGCTATTCTCTGGAACTCTGCATTCAGATGGGTATATCTTTCTTTTTCTCCTTTGCCTTTTGCTTCTCTTCTTTTCATAGCTATTTGTAAGGCCTCCTCAGACAACCATTTTGCCTTTTTGCATTTCTTTTTCTTGGGGATCGTCTTGATCCCTGCCTTCTATACAGTGTCACGAACCTCTGTCCATAGTTCTTCAGGCACTCTATCAGATCTGATCCCTTGAATCTATTTGTCACTTCCACTGTATACTCATAAGGGATTTGATTTAGGTCAGACCTGAATGGTCTAGTGGTTTTTCCCTACTTTTCTCAATTTAAGTCTGAATTTGGCAATAAGGAGTTCATGATCTGAGCCACAGTCAGCTCCCGGTCTTGTTTTTGCTGACTGTATAGCTTCTCCATCTTTGGCTGCAAAGAATATAATCAATCTGATTTTGATATTGACCATCTGGTGATGTCCATGTGTAGAGTCTTCTCTTGTGTTGTTGGAAGAGGGTGTTTGCTATGACCTGTGTGTTCTCTTGGCAAAACTCTTTATAGCCTTTGCTCCCTTCATTCTGTACTCCAGGGTCAAGTGAGTATGCAGTAGTAGCCCCTTTCCATGGAACCTCACAGACTTCTCTGTAGATTTGGTGAGCCACTGGGAAGGTTAAGTTTATCAAAATGTGGCCTGCTGCTGCTGCAAAGTCGCTTCAGTTGTGTCTGAGTCTGTGTGACCCCATAGATGGCAGCCCACCAGGCTCCTCTGTCCCTGGGATTCTCCAGGCAAGAACACTGGAGTGAGTGGCCATTTCCTTCTCCAGTGCATGAAAGTGAAAAGTGAAAGTGAAGTCTCTCAGTCTCATCCAACTCCTAGTAACCCCATGGACTGCAGCCTACCAGCCTCTTCCGTCCATGGGATTTTCCAGGCAAGAGTACTGGAGTGGGCTGCCACTGACTTCTCCAAAATGTGGCCTAGATTTACAAAAACTTAGGAACAAGAAGCATTGATCTAAGCAGTCGCTGACCTCCAGCTTGACACTATAGATGCATCTGCTTTTACAGCCTTGATTACAGCACCCAGCTTTAAACCTAAAGGGATTTACTCTTGCATTAAAAGTAATTCGTCCATTGTTATAATCCATTTAGGTTATTTTCATCGAGTATGAGGTCTTTGAAGATAGTCCAGATATGGTGGCCAGAACATAATGGAAATGTCTTTGTTATGCAGGAAGGAAATGAATGACTTGGTCAGTGATATTTAGTGTGCCACTTTCCCCAGCCTTTGGTTATCTTAAACAGTTGCATTATTTTTGTGTTTTACAGTTTTTGAGACAGTATCCTTGAGTTCAGACTCTCTCTTCCAGAGGACAGTTTCAATTCTCCATACTTCTTACTTGGACTCTGCATCTGAGCATGGTTTTCAGTACAGTCAAGTGACTTTGGTGAAAAATGACATTTTCTTAAATGAGGTGAGGTGCTTGGTACACACTGTGTCTGTGGTTAGTTTTATTTTAGTTTTAAAGAAATAGACCTATCATTTTTTATATTTGAGCCTAGTTCTTTTTAGCTATCACATTTTAGCAAGATAAACGATCCTTGGTAATAATCACTTGAAAGGTAATTGTAATGTATTCTAGAGAATAGAAAAATAATAAATTTCATTAGTCTTTTAGCAGGAGGAATTCAGTTGATGCATTTTTTAAAAATTAATTTGCAAGGCAAAATAACATGTTTATAACATTTGATTATTCTCTTTATACAGTACAAAGCTTTTTACCAAGAAAAAAAAGCTAGTAACTATACTCACGAAGAACTTCAAGAAACTTACGGGTTTCTTCTGTTTGAAACTGAAAATCAGGTAAGGAAATTTGGTCTTAGAAAATTAATTTTATCATATTAAGGTACAAAATTAATTATGTCATTAAAGTTAAACATTGATTCTATAAAATTTGTAACATTACCAGTTCATCAGTCTTTTTTAGGTAGCAGTGTAAATGACAATGAAAGCTTCTCATGAAAGAGATTTAATTTCTACAACTTTTTAAGGTTTTCTTTAGTTTTATCTTAAATACATTTGTAAGCTTGTAGTGAGATTTCGATTAATACAAACTTCTTAATATTAATAATGCCTTTTAATGGAGTGAATGGATATTTTTCCATTCTGGATCATTGTTTACATAGATATCTTCTATTTCTCGTGGAAGTTTCTTCAAGTTTAAATTACATGGTTTTGGGGATAAGATGAACACTTTCAGCATTCTAGTTACTTGGAATTGTTTCATGCTGTTTTGAAAATTGAACATATATATTGTTGCTTATACCTAAATTGTGGAGAAAAAAAACTGCTGTGTGCAGGTATGTCTCCAAAGACACTTCTAGATACACTTTCATCAGTGCCAGAGATCTGTGATCCAGCTTAAAGTAATTCACAGGTAGTATTTTGGTTGGGATCATGATTTTTAAAGAATGGGGGTAGATTTGCTAAAGGATAGTTAACATTAGCATGTACCTTATGGTTACATAGTAATACCAGAGAGTTTATTTACTTAGTTGTTGACTTCCAAATAAGATGTTAAGGGTTCATACTTTAAAAAAAATAAAGGTCATCGGGGGGTAAGGCATTTTCAAATTTAGTGATTCCCAAGCTGTAATCGTAAAAGAAATCTTCAGGAGAGGACTAATCTGTGAGCTTGTTTAATTTGGTTTTGCCAGTGACATTTTCATTAGCAGAAATGGTAAAATTTCATGAAAAAGTTTAAACTGTTAATATTAACTGAAACACAATTGCCTTATAGAAACTTGCTTTGTGCCATGAATGCATATAGTGTACAGATTCTGTATTGAAAGTTTGTATGTAAATTATAGTTATTTCATTGACTCCAAAACATGGTATAAGCAAAGTCCGAACTTTTGTTTAAGGCGAAGTTGGTATGTCAGCATGGACTCTGTGTGGGCAGCAGTGCTATCACCACTCTGGGAGACCCAGCAAAAGGTACGGTCTATAAGGAAGGAGAATTTCTTTTACAAGGTGAAGTGGAATTTAGTTAGTTACATAAGAGTCTGTATTAAAAGCTAGTTTCATTGATGATAAATAATCTTTGGAATCAGAACTTTAGATATATACATGAGCTTTGAATCTAAGAACGTAAGGCTTTCTAATAGAGTTCTCTTTAAGATGATTGGACTAGAAGATATCTTTCAGATATCTTTCAAGAGGTCAGTGCTATCATCTGGGGCTAAGGAGGCTTTCCTCCTAACTATCATTATGGCAGTAGGAATAGAGAATAGATGGTACTGACCGAAGATGGCAACTGTGGGATATGAGGAGTAGAGAAAGGAAATAATCAAATATAAAGTGTTAAATTTACACTGCATTGATATTATCAATAGAGGAGAGATTTTAGATAGGCTGATGAGTTACAGGAGAAAGGTAGTCTTATCATTGAGGTTAGAATTTTTCCTTCAATGTATATTTATTATTTTTGAAATGAAAAGAATCATGTACAAAGAGCAGCACAATAAGACACATGCTGTATTGGAAGTGTGCACAGTATTCTAAAGAAGCAACCAACATGTCTTGGGAAATGAACAGAAAACCTTGCAATATCTTATACTGATAATGTGTCTTTCACAAGCCAAACAAATGCAATGTATGGCCTTGTTTGGATTGTGATCTAAGCAAACCATCTGTAAAAATATTTATAAGGCAAGTGGGGAATCTGAACTTTGGCTGAATATTTGATGATAGTGAAGTATTATTATTATGAGATATGATAAAGGTATAACAATAATGCTAGGAAAAAAGAACCCTTATCTTTTAGGTAAACATACTGGTATGCTTGTGGGTGAAATGATATGAAGTTTGGGATTTTTACAGGTGAATATAAAATAAAAACAGTGGTCATGAGTTAATGACTACTGAAATTGGGTAATGAAAAAAAAAAAAGAATGTGCTTTAGCCCTCATTTCTTTAAGATTCACTTTCTTCATCTGTAAATAAATAAAACTATCTTCTAGATTTGTTGTGAGGATTATGAGACTATGAAAAGTGCTTAGCATGGAGCTTACACCTAGTAAGCTCACAGTAAATGAACACTTATTCCAGTAAGCTGTTTGAGAAACAGTAGGTCATCTTAAGTGTTCTGGAAGCTATCCTGCTGGTGGTGAAAACATTTGGAAGAGGGATGAGGACTAGAGGTTGCGGCTCAAGGTGGCAGAGGGTACATGTTAGTTGAAGCCAAAGATATTGTTACATGGGGCAGCACAGATGGTGAAGAACAGAACTTTTATTTAGATGGTATGGGACCAAGGGATGGGGACATGGGGCAAGGACAGGAAGAGGAAGAGCTGAGAGCAGTCCAGTGAATGAAGAATCTGGAGGTGGAGTCTCACAAGAAACAGAAGGTGTCCGGAGGGGTGTTAGCAGTGTCAGATGCTGTAGAAGTTGGAGATCAGGGGTGAGAAAGACTATGGGGCTTCATGGCTAGGTTCTTGCTGGCCCTTTGTAATAACAGCTTTATTGAGATAAAATTCACCATACAATTCACCCATTTGAAGTATACAGTTCAGTGTTTTTTTTAGCGCATTCAGAGTTGTGCAACAGTCAGCACGGTCAGTTTTAGACTGTTTTCATCAGTTACCTCCCCTCTCACCAGCCTTGGTAACCACTGCTTTCCTTTTTGCACCTGTGGATTGACCTATTCCAGACATTCCATATAAATGGAATCATATCTGACCTTTTGTGAGTAACTGTTTTTTTACTTAGTGTTTTTGAGATTCTCTATGTTGTTGCATGTACTTGATTCACTTTTTGACTGAATAATATTCCATTGTACCACTTTTTCTTTATCCATTCAGCAGTTGGTAGACATTTCGTTTCTACTTTTTAGCTATTATTAAAAAAAGCTAGTATGTATATTCTTGTACATATGGTCTTTATGTGGACAAGTATTTTCATTTTTGCTGGGTTATACCTAGGAGTGGAATTGCTGGCTTAATATGGTAACTCTGTGTGTAGGAAATGTTTTTAAACTTCTCTTCAGCTCTCCTAAAGGACATGAAAGAGGATAAGTTCACAACTCAAATAACAGTTTACATGAAACCTTTTTTTCTTTTCCCCTATTCTTCCTTAACACCTCCTTCTTTTCATTATGAAAAATGCTAATGTAGAAAAAAGCAGCATGGTATGATATACCCATCACCTACATTTACCAGATAATGTTTTGCATTAATTCTCTTCATTTGTCTAAAAATATTTTTTTTTCCTGAAAAATGTGGAAGTGAGTTACAAGCAAATGCCTCAGCTTATACCTCTAAAAATCAAGGCCATTTTTCTGTGTGACAGTTGCATGAGTTTATTGTTGATGTTTTGAGAGCCTGGTTTCAGTAGGCGGTGGAGTAGAGGCTGCATTATTCCTACAAATACACATTCTTCTTCTTCACATGCTGGGGGTGATGATAAGAAAGCACTACTGGATATGTATGTTTATAGTTTTTGGCTCAAGTAAAATAATGAAATATATGAAAGTAAGCCTTTATATTACTATAGTATATTACAGTTTTAAAGGTTTATGGGTCTTTTTAAATCTTCCTGAAAACCTGTGATTTCTAACCCACACCCATCCTCTCACTACTCAGTCATGTGCTTAGGAGTAGTAGTAAGTGAAGAACTTGGAATTGGAATCCAGTCTTCTGACAACATGTCTATAACTCGGTTCATTCTATCTGTGTTCTCACCGCTGTCTTTTCTATTTCACAAGCAATGCCTCAGTTCAGGAATATCCCTGAAATGGGTTCTTTCCTCTGTTTTCTCACTGCTGCTTCTGTGTAGGGATCATCCTCTCCTGCCTCAACCTACAGGAGTCTCTCCCCGCTTGAGACTCAACTTCTCTTTTAAACAGCAATGGTCTGTAATGGGGCTGCAGTGGTAAACAAAAAATATCTAACCTCTGCTGACTAGAATTCACAGTCCAGTAGGACATGCTGCTTAAAGACAGGGATCTTGTTCTGTTTCCCTTTGTATCACTGCTGCCTGGCACAGACCTGTTGTTTAGTAAACCTCAGCACACATTCTTAAATAAGAACATTTACTGAGATTTTCTGGAAAAAATAACTTGAGAATCAGATTACCACAGGCCTTTTCACTGAAAGATTGCATGGAAAATAAAAGAGACTTTTCCAAAATTGTAATACATTCATCCCTTTTCAGTTACTGTACCCAAATAGAAAATTGGTTGTCAAACTGATATATTTTATCTTAGCTCTGATGTTTCCATACCTGTAGAATATCTCAAATAGATTTTAAAAGGTAAGCATTTTCAAAATAGTTTTTTAAAGTTACCTTTTATTTGTCCCTTGTGTCATCTTGTTCAGTTTAAGTAACCCATGTGTAAACAGCCTTTTTAAAGTGTAAATTAATCTATTTTTATACTTTTATAGGTGTGTACATTTCCAAATACTCAGACTATCTTCACGCAAGACCTTGGTATCATGGGAAGTCTGGTTATGTTGTAATTTTTAATCTAATTAAGGTAAAGCCTAAATTTGCTTCTGTGTAATTTTTTTTAATGAAAGTTTATCAGTCTTTGATCATTTTTTTGCAGATCATTTGCTAAACATAGTCCTTGCCAAAGACAGTTATGGAGAAGGCAGTGTCACCCCACTCCAGTACTCTTGCCTGGAAAATCCCATGGACGGAGGAGCCTGGAAGGCTGCAGTCCATGGGGTCACTGAGGGTCGGGCACGATTGAGCGACTTCACTTTCACTTTTCACTTTCCTGCATTGGAGAAGGAAATGACAACCCACTCCAGTGTTCTTGCCTGGAGAATCCCAGGGACGGGGCAGCCTGGTGGGCTGCCATCTGTGGGGTCGCACAGAGTTGGACACGACTGACGTGACTTAGCAGCCAGAGACAGCTGTTTAGAATCAGAAAAAATAACTGCTCCCTTTGCTTTCCTTTAAGGATAAAGCTTTTTTTTTACTATTTTAATAGATGATCTGTGAATTTTTTTTCTTAAAGCTTCAAAATAATACAGCTATAAGAGATGAATTTGGAAAGCAGCATTCTGGTTTAAATTGTCAAAATGAGAAATCTTTATGCATTTTTGTATCCTAAAACATTGAGATCTTGTTCATAGCTTCATGTGATACCTATAACTAATAATCTCAGAAATTTTTTAGTTCCCTTAAATAATGCAGTATAAGTGAATCACACAATTAGCATTTTCACTCAAATAGTAGGAAAACTAATTTTAGAGGTCGGGGGATTCTTTGAGGACATATTCTGTGGTCTTGTTTTGTTTGTGCTTTTGTTTTAGCATTCCTACTAAGTTCTTCGGTTATAAACCTAACACTACTGATTTTTTAAGAGTGTGAGTTCTCCATATTCCAAAATTTGTCCCCAAGAACTGAAGGGAAGGTAGCATTTATTGGCTCCCAGCTGCTGCTTCCCCCTTTAACATTTCCCTCTCCTGCTCTGTGATAAGTACTGTAGTTCTGCTGCAGCCCACATGCCTGTCAGTTCAGATATCAAGTTTTTTATGTCAGATTGTGCCTCGCCATTGGTTTCACGCCCCTACCCTGTCTGGCGGACCCTGCTGTTTAGTTTTGAGTTTCTGGCTATGTGCTCTCAGTCCTCCTTACTTCACTGCTCAGAAGCCAGCCCTGCCCAGTTTGATGGGGAGACGATGCAGGTTCTGACTGCTCACTGGAGCACCACTCATGTGATTAGTCTTCTGAGTATTGTCCTTGGTGGTCCAAGTGCTGAAGAGGAGGGACCTTAACAGCAAGCATATATATATATTTAAATAGTGCATCTTGTAAACATAAAAATAAAAGTTGCCTATTATTTTGTACCTCATTTTGGTACCTGTTTGGTGAATTTTCATTTTTTTCATGTTATGTCATTATGTTATTCAAGATAGCTTTTAAAATCATTGTATGACCTTTTATTGCATGATAAACTAACTCAACAGTTCTCTTTTTCCTTTTTCTGGGAGATACGTACCCCTTAATGAAGAGATTCCATAGTGAAAAACATTGTCAGCTGTTGAGTAATCAGGGCTATTGGCCTGTGAAGTGCTTTACTGGGCTTTTGTTCCTTGCTGGTTTACTGGGTGCTGCTGGAAAGGAGTATCTTGGTCTCTAATTTACAATTTACAGAGAAGGCAGTAGCACCCCACTCCAGTACTCTTGCCTGGAAAAATCCCATGGATGGAGGAGCCTGGTGGGCTGCAGTCCATGGGGTCGCGAAGAGTCGGACATGACTAAGCAACTTCACTTTCACTTTTCATTTGCATGCATTAGAGAAGGAAATGGCAACCCACTCGTGTTTTTGCCTGGAAAAATCCCAGGGACGGGGGACCCTGGTAGGCTGCTGTCTATGGGGTCGCACAGAGTCAGACACGATTGAAGTGACTTAGCAGCAGCAGCAGCAATTTACAGTTTATAATTTAATACTTCAGTTTGGAACTCATCTTTTGACATTTTAGTTTTTTTCATCTTTTATGATATAGTCTGAATATATTCAATATATATATTCAATATATATTGAATAGCGAGTCTGTTTGGTGGACTATGTAATTTCTCTTTTAAAGAAATAAAGTTAAGTTAAAGTGTTAGTCAATTGTGTCCAACTCTTCGCGACCCCATGGACTATAACCCACCAGGCTCCTCTGTCCATGAAATTTCCCAGGCAAGAATACTGGAGTGGGTTGCCATTTCCTTCTCTAGTTGAAAGGAATGGTTCTCCTAAATTGGGCTAATTCGTGTACTTCTTTAATACTATGAAAAAAGCTGTGGATGTTTGCCTAAGAAAGATGCCAAATTATATCAGAGTTTGTGAAAAAAACAAAAAACTTGAAGGGCTAAATACAAATGTAATGGGGTTCATGGATAATTAAAACTATTGTTGGTCTTAAGATAATTTTTTAAGAGCCATAGTTCTTAACACAGTGTACTGTTAGTCAAAACACATCCCCATCTTTATTTAGACTATTTTAAAATAAATCCTAGAGTAAAATTGTTCCTATTTGAAGATATTTGATTAGTCTTAATATTTTCATTCTAGGGAAAAGTCAAGTTTGTGTCTGAGAATTATACAGCTAACTATACTAGCCCATCTTCTGGCTATGATTGCCATGTGGCTGCAAATACTAACAAGATTTCTCACAAGACAAGTCATTTTCGCACCTTTGAACTGAGTCAGGTATAGTCACCTGGGAATAAATCATTTGCAAGATACTTTTCTGAATCTAATGAGTTAAATTTGGAGGTTGGGTAGGGTTGAAATAAACTTGATACATGAGGAATTCTGTAGTGCTATCCTCATAATACTTCTCTTCTTTCAGTATTACCTCTATGAACTTTCAGGCAGCACTGTTACTGAGCGACCCAGACAGATCTGTCCTTACCTGATTGTAGCTTTTCAGTACAGGGAACCTAAAAAGATGGCAGCACCAGCCCATGATCATAAAAGCATGTAAGTAATTATGTGCATACTTTGTTTTACTGGATTTGTTTTCTTTGCTCTTATAAAAATGCTTCTTTTTCCCCCCCCAGACTTGAACTCAGAGAAAATGGTAAGAAATTATTTAATTGTTTTTTTTTTTAGTTTTTTCTTTAAGTAAATGTTTTGTTCAAAAATAAAATAATCAGTTTCTTTCTTAACCTCATTTCTTACAGTTCTCATCTCTCCATGGAAAGGGAAATTAATTATACAAGGCTGTCTGCTGTGTGATATAACTCTTTGGTCTTCCTATGGTACAGCAGTTCCAAAACAACTGTAAGTGTTGAATTAATGCCCTTTACTAATGCTTCTCTAAGTTTTCAGTTCTCATTTTGAGGTCCTGCTTGTTGGCACTGGTATGAAATATACCAGCTATACTTGGTTTTAGGTTATTCTTCAGGAGATGTATAGAGTACAGGGCCGTGACACAAGAGACCTAAATTCAAATCTAAATCTGACCTTTGCTTTGGAATAAGTTAGTTTTATTGTTGCTCAGTTGCTAAGCTGTGTCTGACTCTGTAACCCCATGGACTGTAGCAAGCCAGGCTTCCCTGTCCTTCACTATCTCCTGGAATTTGCTCAGACTCACGTCCATTGAGTCAGTGATTCCATCCAACCATCTCATCCTCTATTGTCCCCTTCTCCTCCTGCCCTCAATCTTTCCCAGCATCAGGGTCTTTTCCAATGAGTTGGCTCTTTATATCAGGTGGCCACAGTATTGGAGCTTCAGCATCAGTCCTTCCAATGAATATTCAGGGTTGATTTCCTTGAGGATTGACTGGTTTGATCTCCTTGCTATCCAAGGAAGTCTCAAGAGTCTTCTCCAACACTGTAGTTGAAAAGCATCAGTTCTTTGGTGCTCAGCCTTCATTATGGTCCAGCTCTCACGTCTATATATGACTGCTAAAAAAAACATAGCTTTGGCTATATGGACCTTTGTTGGCAAAGTGAAGTCCCTACTTTTTAGTTTTATAAACTTTGATAAATCACTTTAAAATTTTTAGCATCTTAATCCATTTGTGGAAAAATAAACTCTCAGGCTAAATTAATTTACTTAATGCTAGAAGTTTGACTTTCTGTGAGAAACAAATTGTACTTGCCTAGATAACAGATGCAGATTATAGCCACTTAATTCTATTATAGTTTTTATTAAGATATGCAGAATCTAATTTTCACATGATTTTCCTAAGGTAGTATTAGAGGAGCTGTTACATGTATTTATATGATAATGAATTACAGTATTTTTTCCCTGGGTATCTTGTGATACTTCTTTGTTTAATCTATTTAGTTTGCCCCCAAACCCCTTGAAAGTTAGATATGCTTTAACTGAAATAGAAAGTGAAAGTGTTCTATTAGAAATAATTTTCTTTTTATTGGCTCTTTTTAGAAGTTTTATGTTTGTTTGTTTATTTAGATTGCATGAGCCTTCATTGCTTTGTGCAACTTTCTCTAGTTATGGTGAGCAGGGGGCTACTCTCTAGTTGCAGTACTGGGACATCTCATAGTGGTGGCTTCTCTCGTTCAGCAGCACAGGCTTTAGGAGTGCAGGCTTCAGGAGCTGCAGCACACAGGCTCAGTAGTTGTACAGAGTACAACTAGTAAGTGTAGAAGCCACTCTAGTGTTCTTGCCTGGAGAATCCCAAGGACAGGGGAGCCTGGTAGGCTGCCGTCTATAGGGTTGCACAGAGTCGGACACGACAAGCGAGTTAGCAGCAGCAGCAGTAAGTGTAGAAAGAGTGATGAAATTAGGAAATCACATTTTGGCAACATCATAATGATCAATGGAGGCTTGATAAAGTAGGTGGAAGTTTGATGGAATTTACATATTTCACAAAGGAAAAAACACAGACCTTATAATAGAAGAAGCTGCACGTGGCATTTTAACTCAGTTCAGTTCAGTTCAGTTGCTCAGTCGTGTCCGACTCTTTGCAACCCTATGAACCGCAGCACGCCAGGCCGCCCTGTCCATCACCAACTCCAGGAGTCTACTCAAACTCAAGTCCATCAAGTCGGTGATGCCATCCAGCCATCTCATACTCTGTCGTCCCCTTCTCCTCCTGCCCTCAATCCCTCCCAGCATCAGGGTGTTTTCCACTGAGTCAGCTATTCGCATGAGGTGGCCAAAGTTTTGGAGTTTCAGCTTTAGCATCAGTCCTTCCAATGAACACCCAGGACTGATATCCTTTAGAATAGACTGGTTGGATCACCTTGCAGTCCAAGGGACTCTCAAGAGTCTTCTCCAACACCACAGTTCAAAAGCATCAATTATTCAGCGCTGAGCTTTTTTCACGGTCCAACTCTGAGATCTGTACATGACCACTGGAAAAACCATAGCCTTGACTAGACAGACCTTTCTTGGCAAAGTAATATCTCTGTTTTTTAATATGCTGTCTAGGTTGGTCATAACTTTCCTTCCAAGGAGTAAGCGTCTTTTAATTTCATGGCTGCAGTCACCATCTGCAGTGATTTTGGAGCCCCAAAAAATAAAGTCTCACACTGTTTCCACTGTTTCCCCATCTATTTCCCATGAAGTGATGGGACCAGATGCCCTGATCTTAGTTTTCTGAATGTTGAGCTTTAAGCCAACTTTTCACTCTCCTCTTTCTCTTTCAGCAAGAGGCTTTTGAGTTCCTCTTCACTTTCTGCCATAAGGGTGGTGTCATCTGCATATCTGAGGTTATTGATATTTCTCCCGGCAATCTTGATTCCAGCTTGTGCTTCTTCCAGCCCAGCTTTTCTCATGATGTACTCTGCATATAAGTTAAATAAGCAGGGTGACAATATACAGCCTTGACGTACTCCTTTTCCTATTTGGAACCAGTCTGTTGTTCCATGTCCAGTTCTAACTGTTGCTTCCTGACCTGCATACAGGTTTCTCAAGAGGCAGGTCAGCTGGTCTGGTATTCCCATCTCTTCCAGAATTTTCCACAGTTTATTGTGATCCACACAGTTAAAGGCTTTGGCATAGTCAATAAAGCAGAAATAGATGTTTTTCTGAAACTCTCTTGCTTTTTCGATGATCCAGCGGATGCTGGCAATTTGATCTCTGGTTCCTCTGCCTTTTCTAAAACCAGCTTGAACATCTGGAAGTTTACGGTTCATGTATTGCTGAAGCCTGGCTTGGAGAATTTTGAGCATTACTTTACTAGCATGTGAGATGAGTGCAATTGTGTGGTAGTTTGAGCATTCTTTGGCATTGCCTTTCTTTGGGATTGGAATGAAAATTGACCTTTTCTAGTCCTGTGACCACTGCTGAGTTTTCCAAATCTGCTGGCATATTAAGTGCAGCACTTTCACAGCATCATCTTTCAGGATTTGAAATAGCTCAACTGGAATTCCATCACCTTCACTAGTTTTGTTCCTAGTGATGCTTCCTAAGGCCCACTTGACTTTACATTCCAGGATGTCTGGCTCTAGGTGAGTGATCACACCATTGTGATTATCTGGGTCATGAGGATCTTTTTTGTACCATTCTTCTGTGTCTTCTGTGTATTCTTGCCACCTTTTCTTAATATCTTCTGCTTCTGTTAGGTCCATACCATTTCTGTCCTTTAATGTGCCCATCTTTGCATGAAATATTCCCGTGTTATCTCTAATTTTCTTGAAGAGATCTCTAGTCTTTCCCATTCTATTGTTTTGCTTTGTTTCTTTGCATTGATCACTAAGGAAGGCTTTCTTATCTCTCCTTGCTATTCTTTGGAACTCTGCATTCAAGTGGGAATATCTTTCCTTTTCTCCTTTGCTTTTCACTTCTCTTCTTTTTACACCTATTTGTAAGACCTTCTCAGACAGCCATTTTGCTTTTTTGCATTTCTTTTCCATGGGGATGGTCTTGATCCTTGTCTCCTGTACAATGTCACGAACCTCGGTCCATAGTTCATCAGGCACTGTATCAGATCTAGTCCCTTAAATCTATTTCTCACTTCCACTGTATAATCATAAGGGATTTGATTTAGGTCATACCTGAATGGTCTAGTGGTTTTCCCTACTTTCTTCAGTCTGAATTCGGCAATAAGGAGTTCATGATCTGAGCCACAGTCAGCTCCCGGTCTTGTTTCTGCTGACTGTAAAGAGCTTCTCCATCTTTGGCTGCAAAGAATATAATCAATTTGATTTCGGTGTTGACCATCTGGTGATGTCCACGTGTATTCTCTTGTGTTGTTGGAAGAGGGTGTTTGCTGTGACCAGTGCATTTTCTTGGCAAAACTCTATTAGTCTTTGCCCTGCTTCATTCCATATTCCAAGGCCAAATTTGCCTGTTACTCCAGGTGTTTCTTGACTTCCTACTTTTGCATTCCAGTCCCCTATGATGAAAAGGACATCTGTTTTTTGCATGTTAGTTCTAAAATGTCTTGTAGGTCTTCATAGAACCATTCAACTTCAGCTTCTTCAGCATTACTGGTTGGAGCATAAGCTTGGTTTACTGTGATATTGAATGGTTTGCCTTGGAAATGAACAGAGATCGTTCTGTCATTTTTCAGATTGCATCCAAGTACTGCATTTCGGACTCTCTTGTTGACTATGATGGCTACTGCATTTCTTCTAAGGGATTCTTGCCCACAGTAGTAGATATAATGGTCATCTGAGTTAAATTCACCCATTCCAGTCCATTTTAGTTCGCTGATTCCTAGAATGTTGACGTTCACTCTTGCCATCTCCTGTTTGACCACTTCCAATTTGCCTTGATTCATGGACCTGACATTCCAGGTTCCTATGCAATATTGCTCTTTACAGCATCAGACTTTGCTTCTATCACCAGTCACATCCACAACTGGGTATTGTTTTTGCTTTGGCTCCATCCCTTCACTCTTTCTGGAGTTATTTCTCCACTGATCTCCAGTAGCATATTGGGCACCTACTGACCTGGGGAGTTCCTCTTTCAGTATCCTACCATTTTGCCTTTTCATACTGTTCATGGGGTTCTCAAGGCAAGAATACTGAAGTGGTTTGCCATTCCCTTCTCCAGTGGACCACATTCTGTCAGACCGTTCCACCAAGACCCGTCCGTCTTGGGTGGCCCCACAGGGCATGGCTTAGTTTCATTGAGTTAGGCTGTGGTCTGTGTGATCAGATTGACTAGTTTTCTGTGATTATGGTTTGAGTATGTCTGCCCTCTGATGCCCTCTTGCAACACCTACCATCTTACTTGGGTTTCTCTTACCTTGGACGTGGGGTATCTCCTCACGGCTGCCCCTCCTGACCTTGAACGTGGAGTAGCTCCTCTCAGCCCTCCTGCACCTGCGCAGCCACCGCTCCTTGGACGTGGGGTTGCTCCTCTCGGCTGCTGCCCCTGACCTCGGGCGCATTTTAACTCAGTGGATAAGGTAACATCACCAGGAAAGAAATAAACATCAGGAGCTTCCTGACATGACGCACAGAGAATGACATGATGCACAGAGAATAACACGATATCATGTCTGTGGTGTTCCTGCCAGTCTAATCAGGAGGAAACATCAGACATGCCCAGATTGAGGGATAGTCTGCAAAGTAAATGGCCTGTATTATTCAGAAATATCAAGGTCAGTGAAGATGAAGACTGTTGCAGGTTGAAGGAGATGAGAGAGACATAAGTGTCGTGTGTCATGCTGGATTGGATTCTGAACCAGAAAAAAGCAGTGCCTTCTCTTGTTACCAGGTACCTTAGTGAGTGCTGTAGATTAAAGAACTGTACTGTATCGTTGATGTCTTGAGTTTGCTAATTGTTTTGTGGTTATATCAGTTCAGTCAGTTCAATCGCTCAGTCGTGTCTGACTCTTCACGACTCCATGGACTACAGCACGCAAGGCTTCCCTGTCCATTACCAACTCCCAGAGCTGGTCCATTGAGTCGGTGATGCCACCCAACCATCTCATCCTCTGTTGTCCCCTTCTCCCTCCGCCTTCAGTCTTTCCCAGCATCAGGGTCTTGCCCAGTAAATAAGTTCTTCGCATCAGGTGGCCAAAATATTGGAGCTTCAGCTTCAGTCCTTCCAATGAATATTCAGGACTGATTTCCTTTAGGATGGACTAGTTGGATCTCTTTGCAGTCCAAGGGATTCCCAACAGTCTTCTCCAGCACCATAATTCAAAAGCATCAATTTTCGGTGGTGCTCAGCTTTCTTTATAGTCCAACTCTCACATCCATACATGACTACTGGAAAAACCATACTTGATGGACCTTTGTTGGCTAAGTAATATCTCTGCTTTTTAATATGTTGTCTAGGTTGGTCATAGCTTTTCTTCCAAGGAGCAAGCATCTTTTAATTTCATGGCTGCAGTCAACATCTGCAGTGATTTTGGAGCCCAAAAAAATAAAGTCTGACATTGTTTCCCCGTCTATTTGCCATGAAGTGATGGGACCAGATTCCATGATCTTAGTTTTCTGAATGTCAAGTTTTAAGACAACTTTTTCACTCTCCTCTTTCACTTTCATCAAGAGGCTCTTTAGTTCTTCTTTGCTTTCTGCCATAAGGGTGGTGTCATCTGTGTATCTGAGGTTATTGATATTTCTCCCGGCAGTCTTGATTTCAGCTTGGGATTCATTCATCCTGGCATTTTGCATGATGAACACTGCATATAAGTTAAATAAGCAGGGTGACAATATACAGCCTTGACGTACTCCTTTCCCAATTTGGAACCAGTCTATTGTTCCTTGTCCAGTTCTAACTGTTGCTTCTTGACCTGCATACAGATTTCTCAGGAGGCAGGTAAGGTGGTCTGGTATTCCCAGCTCTTTAAGAATTTTCCACAGTTTGTTGTGTTCCACACAGTCAAAGGCTTTGGCATAGTCAATAAAGCAGAAATAGATGTTTTTCTGAAACTCTCTTGCTTTTCAATGATGCAACGGATGTTGGCAATTTGTTCTCTGGTTCCTCTGCCTTTTTTAAATCCAACTTGAACATTTGGAACTTCTCAGTTCACATACTATTGAATGATTCACATACCAATCTCACTTGGAGAATTTTGAGCATTACTTGCTAGCGTGTGAGATGAGTGTGATTGTGCGGTAGTTTGAGCATTCTCTGGCATTGCCTTTCTTTGGGATTGGAATGAAATCTGACGTTTCCTGGTCTTGTGGCCACTGCTGAAGTTTTCCAAATTTGCTGGCATATTGAGTGCAGCATCATCTTTTAGGATTTGAAATAACTCAGCTGGGATTCCATCACCTCCACTAGCTTTGTTCCTAGTGATGCTTCCTAAGGCCTACTTGACTTCGCACTCCAGGATGTCTGGCTCCAGGTGAGTGATCAAACCCTCATGGTTATCTGGGTCATTAAGATATTTTTTTGTATAGTTCTTCTGTGTATTAGTGCCATGCCTTCTTAATATTTTCTGCTTCTGTTAGGTCCATACCATTTCTGTCCTTTAATGTGCCCATCTTTGCATGAAATGTTCCCTTGGTATCTCTGATTTTCTAGAAAAGATCTCTAGTCGTTCCCATTCTATTGTTTACCTCTATTTCTTTGCATTGATCACTTAGGAAGGCCTTCTTATCTCTCCTTGCTATTCTTTGGATCTCTGCATTCAGATGGGTATATCTTTTGTGTGTGTGTGTGTGGTTATAGAAGGAAATGTTTTTCTTAAAAGTGCACACAGAGAAGTATTTAGGGGGAAAAGGAGGTATCCGTAAGTGTACAAGTATTTCTAACTAAGTTTTAAAGAAGGAAATGGTGCTAGTCTAGATGTGGTTCTTTATGTGGCCCTGCATGGTAGGCAGTCCTGTATTGTCGAAAGCTTTCAACTCTTATGTGGTATAATTTCTAGAAGATTCTCATTCCATTCCAGAATACATAATTATTCCACACTTATGGATATTTTGGTTATAACGAAAATGCATGCATTCAGTTAATGTGAACATATTTGCAAACCATGGTTTATGAGGTGTTAGTCCTCAGTCATGCATGACTCTTTGTGACCCCATGGATAGTCTTGTCATGCCTGACTCTTCGTGACCCCGTGGACTATAGCCTGCCAGGCTTCTTGGTGCATAGGATTCTCCAGGCAAGAGTACTGGAGTGGATTGCCATTCCCTTCTTCAGGGTATCTTCCTGACCCAGGGATCTCCTGCGTTGCAGGCAGATTTTTATTGTCTGAGCCACCGGGGAAGCCAATTTATAAGGTCATATACCCAAAAATCTCTAGTATTTATGAATATATACATTATTTGATTTAGAGTTTATAGATTTAAAAATTTTTGTGATTTTAATAGTTTTGTTTTCATTTATATTAGAAAATCGAAATTTTGAAGCTCTAGTTTTAGTGTTTATTACATTACATGATATTGTTTTGTTTTTTAGACCACATGAACTAGATTTTAAGTATGTAATGAAAGTGTCATCTTTGAAAGAGAGACTACCAGAAGCTGCTTTTAAAAAACAGAATTACATGGAGCACAAAGGTCTGTTCAGATGTCATGGTACACTGCGTGTCCTGAGCTTTGTTCCAGTTGTTTTCCACTCTCTCATACACACACATGCGTGCACACACACTTTCTCTCCCTCCTTACTTCTGTTTTTCCCTTAAGTGATTCTTAAAAGGGTCTTTTGTGAAAGGGATAGAGTAACCATGTGATTCAGTTCCTGGGAGGCCAGCTCAAAGTGATGAATGGTAGTTTCATTTAATATGGCAGAGACTAGCTTTAATATAGAATACTGAGGGAATTAAGCAGAGATACGCTTACAAACAGTTGGAAACTCGTAATCATTACTTTCAAGGAGAACAGAGGTTTTGTGGTTGTTTTTATTTATTTACCACTGACTCTGGAACAACACAGATTTGAATTGCTTAAGTCTACTTATAAGCAGTTTTTTTTCAGTAGTGCATATTACAGTACCACCCAGTCCTTGGATGTGGAATCATAATTACCCAGGGTAATCATATATTGGAAATACTGACTGCACAGGGGGTTGAGGGAGAGGCATTCAAGGGTCACCTGTACTTTAAAATGAAATAAAGCAGAAAACATGAGAAGGAAAGTTCTTAGTCATTTAGATTAATTCATGGCAACATTGATGTTTTTATTTATATATATTTATTTGTCTTGTTAACTTTATATTAGTGTAGTATAAATAAAAGCATTGTTTTTAAATACTGTATACAGTAACTTTTTATTAAGGGGTTTTATAACCAAGAACATTGAATGATCCATGTTTTTTGAATAGTATTCCTATTTCTTCTTTTAAAATATAAAATGAATAAACCGGTTGTAAAAAAAAAAAAAAAAGCATCATAGTATTTAAAAATAAGAAATGTTCTGTGTTTCTGATTTTTTTCCACAGTCTGTTGCCAAGACATGTGCTTCAATATGTATGAGGTGGAGCTCTCAAACAAACGGGGGGAGAAAGTAGATAAACTAATAGAATCCATTAAAAGGGAACAGTTGGTAAGAGTCATCCATTTAACATATAATTATTATTTTCCCTGAAATTGAGAACTTGATACACAGGGACTGTGGGAGAAACATATGGAGACGCACCATAGTGATGGTTCCTATGGGTAGCATTCTAGTAAAGAATTAGAAGTCTTTTTTTCATACTTGAGTTGTTAGTGAATGATTTATTAATTTATCAGATTTGTAGGCTTATGACCTGTCAATTTTTGAAATACAGTATTTTATCTCTTCATGAAGTGGTATGTTTTATTCTTTGTTTTTTAACTCAATGATTATTATATGAACATAGGATTTTGTCTTTGTTATATGTATATAGGCTTTTGAAATGGTGAATAATGGGAAAGAAGAGCTGCATTTTCTGTCTGCATTTCTTATTACCAGGGACCTAATGATGTTATTGCCTGTTATTCAGTTCAGTCGCTCAGTCGTGTCCGACTCTTCACGACCCCGTGAATCGCAGCACACCAGGCCTCCCTGTCCCCGTCTCCTAGTATGCTGTGGAAAGGATTCCTTTAATGGATGATATCTTCAGTTTTTCTAGTTCCAGGATTCTGTGATATGTTTTGTGTTAACTTGAGCTTATTGATGTTAATCATAGGTCTGATTGACCTTGAATTTGTAGTGGCTAAAGGGAAACAGAGCAGATACTTACACAGCAAATGTCAAACATGACAATGAGAAAAGTTTCTGATTGATTTGTTACATAGTTGAACACTATCCAAAAACTAACCCTTGATATTCCAGTTATTTATTATATGTAGCCCTAACAAAGCAAAGATTATTTGAGCAGTAAGGGACTTGAAATTTCTGATACTAGGGGACAAAATTGTTCTGCTTCCCATAAATACTAACATTTCAAGAATCTTTTTCCTTAACTTTTCATAAGGTTAAAAATCACTGAAGAATGTGGTAGAAGGAGAAGGAAATTGAATCTTCTTTCTTGCTTTTTTATGTTTAAGGCAATCATCAAATGCTTAGAAGATCGAGAATTTTTCATTTTACTTACGTCATCAGCCTTAATGTACGAAACAGGTAAGGACCACTTTTTTGAAAAAATGTTTTCCAATATGTTTACTAGTATCAAATCAGCAACCTGATTTTCTTCTGATTCTCATTATGTGTAGGTTTTAGAGAGGAGCAGACAGGTCTACACGGGTTGCATTTATTCCACTCACCTCCACCAGCAGCAGGTAAGGGCACAGGCAGTCCATGACAGCTGTGGGCCACGTTTCAGTCCTCATCTTAAACCCCCAGCAGCACATGACTCTGGCAACTGTTTGCTTCTCTGAAATAACTTTCCCCCTTTACTCTGCCTGGTCAGTCCTTCATTTCTGCAGGCTTATCCTTGCTTGTCTATTCCCACTCAGTATCCACCTGCCTATTGACATCTCTTTCCACTTAGGTGTCTCAGATATTCTTCACATTCAGCGTGTCCAAAACTGGATTCATTTGTTCTTGAAGAGCAATAGCCAGGAAGTAGTTTCATCAAAGTCTCCCCGTCAGTAGGACTTAAGGTCTTCACAGAAGCACTTGCCTTTATCTGGACTGCTTGTCTCCTTCCCCAGGACCAGGAATTGTCTATTAGGGGCAAAAAGTATTACTCATCTATTTATCTAGTATAAATAGATATACAGTAGATCGGTGGTATTAGAATTTCAGAGGGTAGTTAGGAAACAAAGTCCAGAAAGGCTCTGGTCAGGGGAGATAATGAATAAAACTGGAGAATAAGCATGGTCTAGCCTCTGACGCAGAGCTGTCAGGTGTAAGCCTGATTATCACTTTAATGAGTCCATTACCACTCTTCCTTCATTGAGGAACACAGACTAGTCAGTCTGCTGCTGCTGCTGCTGCTGCTGCTATGTCGCTTCAGTCGTGTCCGACACTGTGCGACCCCGTAGACAGCACCCCACCAGGCTCCCCCATCCCTGGGATTCTCCAGGCAAGAACACTGGAGTGGGTTGCCATTTCCTTCTCCAATGCAGGAAAGTGAAAAGTGAAAGTAAAGTCGCTCAGTCGTGTCCGACTCTTAGAGACCCCATGGACTGCAGCCTACCAGGCACCTCCGTCCATGGGATTTTCCAGTCAGTCTAGTTACATAGTATTAACTTGAGGGTTACTTAGGGGTTTACTTTGTTTGAGTTCAGTTGGTTCCCATCACAAGGAAAAAAACTTTATTTCTTTAATTTTGTATCTATATGGTATGATGGTTGTTCACTAGACTTACTGAGGTAACTGTTTAATGATGTATGTAAGTCAAATCATTATGCTGTAAATTCTGAATGTACACAGTGCCGTATTTCAGTTATATCTCAATAAAGCTAGAAGAAAAAGGAAAGTCAAAATGCGAACCAAAGGACGTTTTCACCTTTGAATACCTTGTTAAGAGAGTTTGAAGTAGGTCATATAAGGTACAGATAAGAACAGAAAAGCAACTCTGCCAACTCTAAGAGCCAGTGCTATTTTTCGAAGCTGGAGGCAGGCCTGCCTTCTTAATTCTCACCTTGTCATCCCTCCTGAATGACTCTGTTTTGATTCTGTATGTATTTTCATATATATGTTCATTAAGTGCATTCATAAGCCTTCTATTAATCGCTATTTAGATTACCGTTTGAAACACTCATTATATTTAACCATCCTATAATTTTGTAATATAAAGCATTTTTTTTCCTGCATGATTTTTGGAAAAAAAAAAAGTTCAGGTTTTTAATACATGCATATATATTTTAGGTCTTACAGACTTGAAAGTTGAAGACAACATCTCATTGAAGGTGGTGCCCGTTTTGCCTGCCCTCAATTGTGCCCTGCTAGAAGCAAAGAAATCATTTTCTGAAAAAGGAATCTCTCTAAACACATTAGTAAAGCATAATTTCCAAGACTTGTCCAAGGTGAACAAAAGCCCTCCACTGACTGCTGCTTCCCAGGACGGATTTAAAGAAACTGGCTTCTCTGGCCAAGTGTCCAGTGGTTTTGACTTGACTCCTCCAGCTGAAAAGTGCCCTTTACAGTCTTTAACTCAGCTGAAGTCTTACTTTTCAAATGCGAGCGGGTACATTTTGGGAGTGTCTACTGTGTTAGGTCTATTGGCAGAGCGTCCTCAGTCTCCTTCTATTTCAGATGGGATATGCGATGCAGGCTTTTCTTTAGTGATGACTCCAGATCCTGAATTTCACAACTCAGAGGCAGAAGGAAGAAAAGATACAGAAACTGGAAATAACTCTGAAGATGTGTTTCAAGCAAGACAGGGAGCTCTGGTCCCACTGAGCCTAGCACCAAATCTGAGAGTGCAGCCCAAGAGAAAGGCAAGCAAGCTGCCCATGGTACAGAGTAAAAGGGTGAGCTTGTACCGACCCTTCCCCAAAAGGACTCCTGCTAGAGAAAACAAGGGTCCCACCTCTTCCACGACTCTCAAGCTAGTCAAAGGACAGTTTCCTCAGAGGAGAAAAAGAGGTAAGCCCATCATGTGGGTTTTCAAACGTTATGTCCCCACCCTGTGTGACAGTCCTGGACCATAGCTTGGTGGCATCTGTGAGGTGTTCTTTCCCGATGGCTTGTATGCACACTAGAGCTGGGGAGCACTGATCGAGGTGACAGGTGAAAGTCAACAGGACAAAAGCCTGCCCACCAGAAGCCCTTATTCACTTGTAAAACTGCTCCAGTTGCCACTTAGTTATTTACTTATCTTTCTAAGAAATAAGGTCTTTCAGTTTCTGAACTGCCCTGGGACAGATTGGATAGGATCTCCTAACATCAGGCACACTAAGAGCAACTGGTAGAAAGTTTTGAGTGACGGCCTGAGCACATCTAAAGAGGGTCCACCTGGGCCTCCACAACTAGAGCACCCTGGGGCAGAGTTCTAACCCTTGATGTGTTCTAAAGGTGGTCACCTGGACCTGCTGTCTGGTACGGACCTACTGAAACCAGTGTCCAGTGGCCTGGAGACGTATGTAAAGAAACAGTTCACAAGTGGTTTTGTTGTCCCTGAAAACTGAGTAGGAGCCCGCATCCAGAGCCATGTAGTGTCAGTCAAGTGCACTTTAGCCAGCAGAGCACAGCAGACAGCACAACTCTGGCTTAGAGCCCCCTCAGATATGTGTAGTGTATTTGTTTAAAAATAGAGAACTTAAAGGAAATTAGTCCTGAATATTCATTGGAAGGACTGATGCCAAAGCTGAAACTCCAGTACTTTGGCCACCTAATGGAAAGAACTGACTCATTGGAAAAGACTCTGATGCTGGGAAAGATTGAAGGTGGGAGGAGAAGGGGATGACAGAGGATGAGATGGTTGGATGGCATCACCGACTCAATGGACATGAGTTTGAGTAAGCTCCGGGAGTTGGTGACGGACAGGGAGTCCTAGCGTGCTGCAGTCCATGGGGTTGCAAAGAGTCAGACACGAGTGAGTGACTGAACTGAGGGAACTTACGCTCCATGTTCTCTTTGAGAAGGGCGAGCAGACTGTGGCCAGAGCCCCTTAGGCATTTCCCCATCATCTCTGTACTTGATCGCAGGCAAAGCGGGAGGCTGCTTATGAGCATGTGTCTTAGCTGGCCTTGTCTGTCATGTTGTGAATTTAACACTTGATGCCTAAAGAAGAAATACTGGAGATGTGTGGATCCCCCAGGATCCTAGATAATTAAGATTTTACCCTTTGGTTTAACAAATAGTTATTTCTGACCAATTATAGTTTGAGAAATGGTGTGTGTGTTTAGGAAGGTGGTGGAAAGAAGGGCAGCATGAAGCAGACACACACTTTCCCGCACACATTCCAGGCCATATTGGCTTTCTTCTCTATATGAATTTACTTAAAGGTATTAAATATATTATCTGTAATTCAACATATATGTTGTCACTATTTCTCAAAACATTTTAAATTTCATCCACTGTAAGAAATGTGTTTTATGTTTTAGTCCAGTATACACAAATGCATACATACTGAAACAGAAATTTCAGAAAACATTTACCCTAACTTTGTGCAGTATAATCTGATATATCCTGTTTCATTTAATAAAGAATTCTGGTTGCAGCCCACTAGGTTTATTTGACAGTCCACCCATGGATTATTGTGCGCAGTTTGAGAAACATGCTGTTGAGTGATGCAGATAAGCAGGGTGGTCCCTGCAGGGTCATGTTTCCCCTTTTCTTCCCAGGACCTGGGTCATGAGAGGTGTTCACTTCCTGCCTGTGCAGATCTTACATGTCCCCTCGTCTTGATCATCTTATCTTGTTTCCTTTCTCTTCTCAATTTAGTATTAATCATTTTCCACTTTTATGCAGGAGACCTGGGTTAGATCCCTGGGTTGGGAAGATCCCCTGGAGAAAGGAAAGGCTACCCACTCCAGTATTCTGGCCTGGAGAATTCCATGGACTGTATAGTCCATGGGGTCACAAAAAGTCGGACATGATTGAGTGACTTTCAGTTTCACTTTCATTTTCCTGTTTGATTTATATTTTGCCTTTTTTAATGGCAAAATGTTTAAAAATTGTAACTGATGTAGAATCAGAAGTCTTATTCTGGAACAAACAAAACTATGCTGCTCTGTTGCCTTTATTAGTTTAGTAGGGAAGAAAATAATTAAACCCAGGGAAATGTCCAACATTAAGAGAGCCCTAAAAGCTTTTTAAAAAACCACTTATTCCTCTGATTTTCAAAAACATAAAATGAAATTGGTCTCTTTTTTATATTTCACTAATAACCATCACATTCTTACACTGTTTAGTATCATTTTTCTGTTTGCAATTAGAAATAGTATTTTCTATATGATGTGAATTTAAAATGTTTACAAACATTCACAGGTATGATAATTTTATATAGTCAGTATGGAAAATAGTTTTCACAGGAAACAATGTGGAAAACAGTTTTCACAGGGAACATTTATTAACATTTTTTTCAACTCTTAAAGCATTGAAACACTTGCTATGTGTGATACAAGCAGGTCATTAATAGTTTTTTTCTCATCTCCCTCCACCTTTAGCTCTTTCCCTGAGAAGTAAAGCTGAGCATTTTGTAAGTTCAGTTCAGTTCAGTTGCTCAGTTGTGTCCGACTCTTTGCAACCCCATGGACTGTAACACGCCAGGCTTCCCTGTCCATCACCAACTCCTGGAGCTTACTTAAACTTATATCCATTGAGTCATTGATGCCATCCAACTGTCTCATCCTCTGTCGTCCCTTCTCCTCCCACCTTCAATCTTTCCCAGCATCAGGGTCTTTTCCAATGATTCAGTTCTTCACATCAGGTGGCCACCAAAGTATTGGAGCTTCAGCTTCAGTCCTTCCAATGAATATTCAGGGATGATTTCCTTTAGGATGGACTGGTTGGATGTCCTTGCAGTCCAAAGGACTCTCAATTCTTCTTCTACACCACAGTTCAAAAGCATCAATTCTTCAGCGCTCAGCTTTCTTTATAGTCCAACTCTCACATCCTTACACGAATACTGGAAAAACCATAGCTTTTCTTCCAAGGAGCAAGCGTTTTTTAATTTCATGACTGCAGTCACCATCTGCAGTGGTTTGGGAGCCCAAAAAAATAAAGTCTCTCAGTGTTTCCATTGTTTCCCCATTTATTTGCCATGAAGTGATGGGACCGGATGCCACGATCTTACTTTTCTGAATGTTCAGTTTTAAGCCAACTTTTTCACTCTCCTCTTTTGCTTTCATCAAGAGGCTTTTTAGTTTTTCTTCACTTTCTGCCATAAGGGGAGTAGGTTGAGGATTTTTTTCAGTGTACCTTCCTGCATCTTCTCTTAAGAGGTGATTTTTTTCAGGCGGGTGTTAAGGCTTTGGTATTAATATTTAGGTGTAGTGAAGAAAAACATGTAAGGTCTTTGTGAATCTGCAGTCTCATCTCTGCAGTGTGCTTACGGTTTCAACCACGTCACTTCATGGGACCTCTGTCGCTTTTGGGTAAATTGAATTATTTGTCCCAGTGCTGTGAACTAGAATATTCAGCCTTACCTGTTACATCAGTCAGCAAAGATTATGGAATTTTTTCTTTAATTGTTGTTTTATTTTTATAAAGTTACTACTCTGATATTTTCTTCTAATCTGGATAGATAGACCAGACTTAACAAGTTCATATTTTTATACTTATGTGAGAGGTTTTTAACTCTTGCTTTGTTTAAAAAAAAATTGTTAATGAACTATCCCAAATTTTATATTTTATTCCCCATTACTAAAGTTATTCCCCACACAACAAAAGAAATCAAAGGAGAAAGCTATGCTGATAAATATGTGAGCCCCCACCCCTTAAAAAATGGTGTCTTTTCTGCATAAGGTGCTGAGGTGCTGACTACACAGTTTGTACAGATACCCAAACTGGGTAGGAAAGCCCAAGAAGCTCCTAGTTCTAAAGATGTTCCAGTGGCAACGAATGCTAAAAGGGCAAGGAGACGAGCGACCTCTCCAGACACACCTGTTCCAACGGCTAAGCCACCCATGAAGAAACCTCCACAGAAACAGAGGGTAAATATAGTAAAAGGCAATCAGAATCCAAGACTCAGAAAACAGCCACAACCTGGTAAGAAACACACTTCCTATATATTTCAGCACCACAATACAGACTAATCAAGATTGCAAGATAGTATATTGACTAGTATGAGATCAGCTGAAGTCTGTTAGGTCCTTGCTGTCTTCTGTAGTTCAGACTCTGACAGGACGAGTAACTTGGTTTCCTATTGTGAATAAATTAGGAAAGTGTGAAGATTCTTGCCTTTACTAAGTAAAACCTACTTTTCAGTTTCCAGAAAGCCTGAACAGGAACAGTTTACCAGAGTTAAAGTATAAATGGTCTTTTTAAGTGACTAAATTCACAAGCAATAGCATATGGCAGTACTTTCCTGGACCATAATCAGTTATAAAAAGGAGACGGTTATAAGTCTGCCCAGAGGGAACTGTAAAGAGGTGGTTCAAAGCAGTCAGGAATCCAGAATGCTGTATTTGGTCTTAAAAGGCATTAAATTTATTTAGTTCTGCATTTGTGGAAGAGGATAACGGAATCTCTTTATGAGAGCTTCTGTGTTCCACCTGCTGGAAGCTCCTCATCACTGGAAAGTTCTCAATCACCGTGGCCTTGGCTCTTCTCCTCGCTCACACCGATCTCGTGCCCACGTTCTCTGAGTGCAGTGCAGCCCCCACCACTTGGCAAGACCTGCACCATTTACAGGGTCTTCAGTTTTGAGTCTCTTGTGCTACATGGTGCTGTTTCTTGTTTAGAAAAACCTTCATTTCCTCATACCTTTGTAATCCTATCAGTTTTCTGTCTAATCTCATGATTCTGCTTTCTCTCTTATCTCTCTTTAGATTTTTAAAAAAATCTTAGGTGGAATTCAGGGAAAGAAACTTTTGTTGATGTGATGGTATTACCGATGAGCTTGGTTTTTTCTTTCCTCTTTTTTTTCTTTTAGTTTTCAAGTGCACCTCACTGCAGCAAAACCCATGCCCCCCACATTGGAGGCACGGAGTCTTAACCACTGGACCTATAGGGAAGTCCCTTTCCTCAGTTTGTTCAAAGTTGTTTATGACTGAAGATGTTCTGAAATCTCATCACTGTACAGCCTATAGAGAGTCTGCTTGTCGCCCCAGGCGGTCACAAGGTAGTCTCCCCAGGGCTCCACGTCTCTCCCTTGCCGTTTCCCTGTGCCGGGCTCCCACACTCCGCACCTGGGGTCACTGCTGTGCGTCACCTGTGCTCAGCTCAGTCACATGGAGGTGTTTTCTGGGGCTCTGATCTGCACTCATCTCTCCGTTCTTTCAGTTCCTTTTGGGCTTTTGAGAACATTAAAGAATTGCATTCATACTCTTCCAGTTATCTAGTGTGACTTGGTCCTGTCTTTCCAATTAGTTTGTAAACAGGATGAGCATAGACACATACGTAATGCATTGTATTCTTTGCCATGTCATTAGAATTCCTTGTGCTGAACTGGCCTCCAGATACTTGCAGGCTAGTCCATTAGTGGGAGGAGGTATATGATGTCATTGGCAGAAAATGCAAAGTTTTCACAATATGCATTCAGGAAAAGGCTGACTTATATTGCAAATGTCTGTATACATTGTGCAGCCATATTCCAAGTTAAAACTGTAAGATTACCACCTTTTAAATAATGTCTTAATTTTTCTTTTATGTCTTAATCTGCTTCATTTCTTTTACTTGAAATATTAGAGTTTAAGAAGGCTCAGTCATTTTGTTACTGAAACGAATAGTTTTCTGTCCTTTTTAAAGTTTTCAATATAGTTTTTATTTATTGAAATCTCTATTTTTATAATTCATTTGGCATCTTCTTATCTATATTTCTTAAAAGAGATAAACAGTATTGTATTTTTAATGAATTGAAAACCTCTAACAAGTCAGTACTTAAGTGATTTACTTGAAATGCTGCTGCTAAGTCGCTTCAGTCGTGTCCGACTCTGTGCGACCCCATAGACGGCAGCCCACCAGGCTCCCCCGTCCCTGGGATTCTCCAGGCAAGAACACTGGAGTGGGTTGCCATTTCCTTCTCCAGTGCATGAAAGGGAAAAGGGAAAGTGACATGACTCTTAGCGACCCCATGGACTACAGCCTTCCGTCCATGGGATTTTCCAGGCAAGAGTACTGGAGTGGTTGCCAGTGCCTTCTCTGTTACCTGAAATGACACGTATTTATTAAAATGAACTCTTTCGCTTGATTCTATCCAGAATGACACTTGGTGTAAGAGCCATGGTATTAAAGGGTAGAATGAACTGTCAGCACATACATCGATCCTAAAATGGATTTCGTGTTTCCAGTACACCCAGGGAGTTCATGAGACAGCTCTCTGGGTCACTTTCTCCCACCTCACTCCCTTGGAGCTTTATATGTTAAATAAAAACTGGGCAGTGCTTGATTAATTCCACCCTCCTCACCATACACACACTCTCATCTTTTTGTTTGATGACCTCATAAGCCAGAGTTTCCGCTATAAATGTATTGTCACTGGCCTTTGGAGACAGGTTGGTAATTCATGTCGGACCTGCTATTTCTAGTTATAAAGAGGGGCACAGTTGGCTTTTCTGTCCATCTAGCCACCTGCTACAGGGACTCACTGCCTGGTACTGTTGTGAGCTTTGTCCTTTGTGGTAACCACTTTTAAGAAGGCTGAGAAGGCAAGTAAACCACCTGAGCGTGTGTTTTCTGACCAAAGGCACATGGGAGAGTTGACTACCTGCTGAAAGAATTATCAGTAGATGAGGAGATTTGCTTTTTTGCAGAGTAGAGGGGAAATGTTTTCAATGTAAAAACTGAAGTTTTAAAACTTGAAGTTAATTGGTCATTCAGAATATTCTTAAAACAGTTCTCATGTTTTATTCTTATCATAACATTATATTTAAACATCAGTATGGTTAAAATCGTCTCTATTTTGAACTTAGGTGATTTTTGTAGTAACTTGTAAAATAATTTCTAAGGAAGTATATTAACATTCTATAATATACACTTTAAACTTAGAAACTCTTAGATTCTCACTAGACTGTAAGCCCTCTGAAGGCAGAAGTCTTGTTTTCTTGTTTTGAGGGTGGTTGGTTTTTTATTTTTTTGTCTTTGTCTTATTTCTCTAGCTGAGCAATATGCCTTGTGTGTAGATCAGTACATGCAGTTTCAAAGGGTGATTTTTTTTTAAATTAATATGCATACTCCTTAGGACTGGTTCTTCTGGTAAACACATTATAAAGCCTCAGGGAACTGGACAAGACCTCAGTCTGATAATAAAAACTTAATACAAACTTTGCAACATACCAAGAGGTTTTTCTTAAATACATCCCCTTAACTGTTGACTTTCATTGAGCCATAGTAATACAACAAAGAATTAGTTCTATGGAAATCAAATGTTATATATCTTTTTTTCTTTTACACTGAAGCCAAAGGAGAAACTGCTTTACAGCTTCAATCAGAAATTTCCAGTGGTCAAGATGTTATTAGCATAAATACAGCCCAACCAGAACATGTCACGGTGGCCCCAAAAGCCCCGACTGAAACCTCTGTTGTCGGCTGTGACTCCCAGGCCCTTAACATGCTGGCCGACCTGGCTCTGAGTGCTGCTACCTCTAGCACGACATCCCCCGAGCCCAGAAACCTCTCCGGCTCCCTGGAGCCGCCGCAAAACAGTGTTCTGCTTTCTAAAGAACAGCCTTTGCGTGGGACATCAGACCACGAATACCACAGAGGAGTTAAAAGTCAGAAAGGTGGGCCGTCACCCAAGCCGTCCTCTGACCAGAGTAGGCTGTCATCAGACCCCACAGTCAGCCCAGAGGAAGAGAGCGTGGGTCCTGGCAGTTGGGCGCCTGCAGAAGCCCAGCCAGCACTTCCCAAGGAGATCCACGAGAGTTCCGATGCAAGCCAGAGCTCTTTCGTGGCTGCGGAGCATTCCTACGCCCTGCTCCTCGCAGAACATTCAAAGAGGGGGAGCCCAGCCCTGGCCTTTGCCAAGACCAGCACCAAAGGCTCTGACATGGGGACCCCTGTGGGGAAGGTGATACCGTTCCTGCGCACGAAGATGAAGTCCCCGCTACAGAAGCTCTCCATGGCCCTGGCCTTCAGGCACAGGGGCAGGTTGCTGCCCACTGGCACGCAGGACTTCCGCTGCTCCTCACACACCGTATTCTGCTGTGATGGCTCCTTTAAGGTCACGTTCACATGTGAAGCAGATTACTCTTTCAGCTTAGACAGCAAGTACACCAACAACCCTCTGGAGAAGACTGTGGTCAGAGCACTGCATGGGTGAGTAGGGGCGACATTGGGTAGATACCTCGATGTAGGGAGAAGGGATACTGTGCTCATTCTGAGGAGGGAGAAAAAAGGGTGTAAAATCCAGTAAATGGGGAGTAATACTGAGCAGTGGATCATTGAGATGCTCCTTCATGAGTCTTTCTGGTCCTTGAATTGTAATCTGTAAATAAGATCTTGGTGGAAAATAGTGAGGTAAAGGAATAATGCTTTGCAGACTGAATCCCAGAAGAAACATTTAAAGAATTACCTGGGGACTTCCCTGGTGGTCCAGTGGCTGAGATTCCTCCTTCCCCAAGCAGGATTAGGATTAGGTTCAATCCCTAGTCAGGGAACTAGATCCCATGTGCTTCAACTAAGACCCAGTGCAGCCACATAAGTAAATAATTTAAAAAACAAAACTTGTAGCTTGTCAAGTTGGTCACATTGCTGTGAGTGAGCATGTTTACATGGGGTTTTTCTAGAAATTTCCTTAGGGATCAAGGCAGAATAGCGGAGAGCTAAGAGCACTGGCTTTGGAGCATGGACCAGCCTCGGTGTTGAGTCAAGACTCCCCCAGCTCTCAGAACAGCACTTCTGGCCCTTCCTGATACTCAACCCGGGAGCTCACTGAACTGTGGGTTCTGACTCTGTTTGGGGTAGGGCCTGAGAGTCTACATTTCTCTCCAGTGTCCAGATGACACCTGCGAAGGGTGACAGTCTGTGGGCAATGTTTTTAACATGAGTTTAATAATAGCCATGTATAAGGGTTTGCATGGTGACAGGCTGGTATTGAACAGTGACTATCACTGTTAGCAGTGAGCATTGGCCTGTGACCTTAGCACCTAGCAGGGGGATGATGCTTGTGCGAGGCCCTGAATTCCTTCGGACTCCTCTCGCTCCAGGACCAGCTCACACCTAAGAGCCTGCATTTGCTCAAGAGGGTCACTTCCTTCCCCTGAACCCTGCTTCACTGAAGCCCCACTCTGTAACCCCTCTGACTCACTGCACTCGCTCTGCTGTTCTTTGGCCTGGCACATGGCCAGAAGTGTGTTCTGTCTCCCTTCTGGTTTCAGGAGAGTCTTCAAAGCTTGGATCTGAAAATAGTGCAGTTCTGTTGAACTGCCTGACTACTTTAATCTTCAGACTTCCCAACTGTTAGACATGTAGAATTAGAAAAGAAATGAGTTGGCCAGACTTCCCAGAAGCCAAGAGATGAGGATTTGGGAAGTCACTGAAGCCATTATTCACATAAGGTATCTGTTTTGTCCCAGGAGAGCTCGCATTGAATTTGGGGAGAGCCCCAGGCTCAGAACGGAAAGGCCTATGTTCTGATCATGGTTCTTGCATTCACAGAGTTTGTGTTTGGAAAGAAGTCACTTAAAACTCTGATTTCCAGCTCCTTGCTCTGTCTCTGTAAAAAGAAGGGATGAGATGCATTGTAATTATTTGTTAATTAACTTCATTTTTGTCTTATTTTTATTTCATGCTCATGTAATTTTTGGAGAAGGCCATGGCAATCCACTCCAATACTCTTGCCTGGAAAATCCCATGGGCGGAGGATCCTGGTAGGCTGCCATCTATGGGGTCGCAGAGAGTGGACACGACTGAAGCAACTTAGCAGCAGCAGCATGTAATTTTAAAAGAAAACTGAACATAAAAACTAAGGTTAATGATGAAGGCACTTGCTTTATGATATGACAGTCATCTAAAAGAGTCATCTTCAACTATTTTCATTTGTTCCTTCTTTAAACCCTCAGGCCCTGGAATACTGATTTA
Organism: Bos indicus; assembly: GCF_029378745.1. NCBI lineage: Eukaryota > Metazoa > Chordata > Mammalia > Artiodactyla > Bovidae > Bos > Bos indicus. The sequence continues at coordinate 43,007,782 of NC_091772.1, read as the reverse complement.
CCAGATAACGTGGAAGAGGTGAAGCTTCTGCTGCATATGTGGGTGGCTCTGTTTTATAGCAGACAGAACAAAGTTGTGCGGTCATCCCGGAAAGTCGTTGAACACAGCAACCCAGCAAAATACGTGTCCATAAATAGCACACTAGAGTCATTTGAGTTTGGTGAAATCGAGGAGCCCTCCAGAGTAGAGAGGTTCTCCGTAGACCCTCTGGTGGAGGCCAGTGAGGCTCCCAGAGGCCATGCAGCTGAGGTGTCCTGCCCTGACGCTGACCCCCTGCGTCCTTTCACAAAGCCGTCTCCTGTGAGAGGCCTGGAGCTCTGGGTGCAGAATGAACAGAAAGAAATGTTTGCAACAGTGGGTCACCAGGAAAGCCCAGAAAGCCAGAATTTCATCTGTTCTTATAATAATGAGGTCAGTAAAGCTGAATACTAAAAATGCTGGTATTACTTTTGAAGAAATTTTTTTGTACATAAAATCACTTTCAAAACAAGGCACTGATTTCTTTTAGGAAAGTGGATTCTCTGTGTACAGGATTATAATGCCAGAAACTTAAGTTTTCAAACTCCACGTTGTCTGCTGTTGGAGCTTATCTACCATCCTGATTGAAGAAATGAAAATAGGAAAAGAATCGTAAGGGTCAGATGATCTAGGAGCCAGCCATAATTATGTAGCTTTTTAGTAGTGTGATTTGGGGCCAATTACTTACTCTCTGAGCTGAATAATACTTACTGTGTCTTACCTAGAATAGTGTTTATTGGAGCTTTTGTGTGTGTATTTTAAAAAAATCTCTCTCTCGGGTGTATTTTAAGCCTATGTAAGAAGAGAGGGATTTGCTTGGTCTCTGCCCTGTGAAGATTCAAAAGGACAGAGCTAGCTAAAATCGTTCTTTGTCTGTTCTTCCCATGTGTAAATTTTTTAAAAATTATGTATTTTAGACTCTCGGTTTTTTTATTTATTTATTTTGCTTTAATCATTTCAGATAATTAGGGGGAAAGCTGAACAAGAGTCATCAGGTAAACTGGAGACTTCCAATCTTGTGCTTCCTTGCATTGGAAACACTCAAGCTAATGGACCTTCTATTCCTGGTGAAGATGAAACCTTTGAGCCTCTTGATAACACACAAGTGACCTCTTATAATGATACTGCCCCACAAACCACATTTGCCAAGACTTATGATGAGATCAACAGTCCATCAATGATTTGTCAGAAGTCTGTGTATAGCACCCTTGAGAGAAAAGTTGATATTTTTCATGCACAAAGGGAAACAGAAGCAGATGCTCTGCAGGGCCTTACCCAGTGTAGCAGCCCCATAAACAAAGAATGTCAGCCATTGTTGGAGGGGAAGGGTGATATGGGGTATGTGATGATTAATCTGGAACCAGTTACACTCACTTTGGAAAAAAGTGCCTACATGCCAGTACAGACAGAAGCTGTCAACAGAGCTGACAAACCAACAGCCTTTAACGTGGAGTTGACTAAACAGGTGTCACCTGCTGCAAGCCTTAGACATCCTGTGTCCACATTTGAAAAGTCACAGATGCAGGGCCTTGGGGAAAACCCCTCACTGGCGGTGTCAGGACCAAAGGGCACTCAGTACCTCCATGCCTCCTCAGTGCGTAGAGAGACACTTGCTGAAGAAACATGTTCCTTACAGAAGGGACAGGCTGTGGCAGGCTCACCTTCACCATCTGATAATCCCATGGTAATGGAAGCATTACCATTGGCTAAAAGTCCAAATTACTTGTTACCCAGAGAAGAAATGAAACTCTCTCAAGAATTCCTTCTCCCAACACAGAATCTCTTGAGCATCTCTTCAGAAGAAATAATAGAGCCGTCCCAGGTTGAAGTGGTTCCTTCGTCAGCCTCTGCCCCCTTGGGAAAAAAGGATTCCCTTAACTGCATCACATCACTAAGGAATACTCTGTGTGGCTCTTCAGAACTAAAGAAGGACAAGAGTGGTCTGAACAGTGAAAATATTAGTATTCGATCATTTAATTCCACATTTACCAAAGAAGCAGGCCTGTCTGTGAATGGAGAGGAGGTCAGCCTCAAGGTATCAGAGGAGGATTCCAACCTTGACCTCACTCTCACCCTATCACCACCCACGAGTCCTAGGGAAGAAGCGCCCACTGGTGAAGTGGAGCAACTGCGGGAGGCCCCGCTACCCTGCATAGACCTTCAGGAGATGGCAGAGGAAATACTCGTGCCTGAAGAGGTTCCTTTCATAGAAAACAGAGACGTGAACTCTGCTGCTAACACGTCTGTGAAACCAGCAGAAAACAAAGAGGGAAAAGGTGATCATTTACAGACAGTGGCTTTCATACTTTCTAAAGAAACGTGTACCCTGGAGGTTGCGGAGGAAGTTCACCTTGCCTCTGACTTCCCATTTGGTTCCTTGATTGAAGAAGTGTCACCAGCTTCCAGCCCTGACCCCCAGGCACCAGTGGAAGAAGCACCACCAGCTCAGGCCACATCTCCATGTGGTCTGAAACAGTGTGACGCGCTTGGTGAGAAAAGCACCAGCCTCTCCAAGGTCGAGTCAGGAGATTTGGCCATAACAGAAAAGGAAAGTTCTCTTGTTACTGCCACCCATCCAGTGGAACAGGATAACTCAGCTCAGGTACAGCAGATGCAGCTTTCTGCTGAAACACCTCTACAATTACAGAACCGTGCAGGAAGAAAAGGTAGATTCTTAATCCTTCCTGGTGACGTCACTCAGGAAACTGGCCAGAGTAAATGTGGGGAGGGCTTCTCCCTCTCAGGAAAGGGGCCGGACTGCGATGGCACGGTAACCCAGCCTGCCTGCACTGCCACCTACGGAGGTTCTCTTGAAAACCTGGTATCGTCAGGATACCCATTGCAGCCCATGGGTGTGGAGACCTGCAGCCCCCACCCACATCATCGTGTCCTGGAGACCAGTGAGCCTTTCAGTCCTGCAGAGATCCCTGAAAACAAGTCTGCTGACATGTTTGTTTCTACAGCCACACCAGGTGCTGTGGTGACCAGCACTCAGAGCCTTCCTGAAGATGTTTTGAGCAGTGATGTGAAAACACACGAATGCTGTTACATCCTGGTTAAGTCCTTGCGCTCTGACCCAGTTGCTGGAGCTGAGGGTGTGCAGACCCACAGGCAACCAGAGTTCCCCAAGCCTGCACTCCCCTCGGGTGGGGCCACCGCAGCCCACAGCACAGGCCCCAGCAACACGGGGACAGGGTTCCCGACACAGGAAGTCCCGGTTGTCAGGATGACCCATCTGCTCGACAGTGAGGATAGTGGAGCCGAGTTACAGGGAAGAGCCGTGGATCCAGGAGGTGCCAGCCCCCAGGTGCTCACCAGCTCCCCACAAGGCAGACAGGAGCCAACCTGTCTGCTGCAGGAAGGGTCGCCATGTGCAGTATGGGATCTGCTCCGTGGTGGACTTCTCCCCACGTACCTGCAGGCTGATGCTCACCCAGGTACTGCAGCCCATGGCGAGAGTGCTAGTCCAGAGCCCAATGTGTCCTTTGCTCCCCGATCTGGTGCACCTCCCATTGGTGGGGTCTCCGAAGAGCAGCTGCAACGTGTGAGTGTGGGCGAGGCAGGCACAGGCGGAGGCATGGGTGTGGGTGTGCTCTCTGACATCTACTATGAACCCCTGTCTGGAGACTCAGATCAGGACTCTGTGGGTGAGTATGGACACCCCAGATACAACACAGAAGAGTCCCGTGCTTCACAATATGGCCACACTGGGAAAAGAGAAGGTGCATCCAAAGACAGTCACGACTCTTTCCTGAGCCTGAACACCAGTGATCACCACGACTGGGGCTACGCGAGCCAGGCTCCAGGGCTGGAGACCAGCATTCCTCCCAGAAGTTGGCTGGGTGGACTGAAGAAGGAAGCTACGTGTGTGCCCTGTTACGTCCAAATCCGAGATGTCTGCGGGGTCCCCAGGAGCTACGCCAACTTCACCGTGACCAGAGAGCTCAGAGACACCCCAAGAACCCTGCACGGCTTGAGGCGGCGCCCCAGGGGCATGGCCCCGTGTGGCTTGCTCAGCTCCTGGATGGACACCTGGCAGAGAACCGACGACCTCACCCAGAACACTTTAGACTTGGAGCACCTGCGTTTTGCGCACAAACTGAAACAAATTGTGAAGATGGGAGCCGCTCAGCATTCTGCCCTCTTCCCCAGTGCCTTTCCAAAGGAGCCCCCATCCCAGGTCACCACGGGGGCTTTTCCTGGGACCCCAATGCCCGCATGCCTGGGGCTGCCTCCCGCCTCCCGAAGCAGGAGTCCTCTTGTGGTGACAGTCGTGCATCAGATGCCCAACCATGTGGACCGCTCCTCCTCCTGGAAGAAGAGGTGTGGCCATGGTAGAAATCACCTCACAAACTCAGACCAGAATCAGACCGCCTCCTTCCACCTCCACAAGCTGAAATACAACAGTACATTGAAAGACTCGCGCAATGACATCGCTGTCATTCTCAGCGAGTATGCCGAGTTCAACAAGGTGATGCTGAGCAGCCGCCAGGTGGTCCAGGACACAGAACCGCCTGTGGCTTTGGGAGCGGCCATGCCCCGCGAGCTCTGTGTCTGCGGCCCACAGCCCACCTCCTATGAGGACCTGGTGGCCGACCTGTGCTCCAGCCTGCGCGTCAAGCTGGAGCGAGTGGTGAGGGAGGCGTGTTCCAGCAACTTCCTCTTCTACCTCATGGAGACTGAAGACAAGTCCTTCTTTGTCAGAACAAAGGTAAGGTGCCAGATTTTTCCTACAGTTTTTATTACTTTGATTGCAGGTCCAAGTTTTTTTTTTTTTAAATAATACAGCATTCTCAGCTTCAGAAAGAAGCCACAATGTGGTATATCTTCTCAGCTCAGTCTTTCCGTGTCCCTGAGGCCGCTACAGAGCAGGGCAAGGTCCTATGTGCCTGCCTCCTGGGGGTCCTTCCCGTGTTGCCCTGGTCACTGAGCAGCTCCGGACCTGAGGAGGCTCCCCAAAGAGTAGACAGTAGAGAGGGCCTCCCAGAGCATAGTGGTCACCATCGGGTCAAAGGATCACACAGCAGCACTGAGACGACCACCCTAGGCACCTGGAAGGCGCTGAAAAGTGCTTCTGAAAGAGCAGCCGTGCTGTAGAGAGCATTTTCCCACCTCCACCGCCCGGAGGGTGGCTAAGTGAGGAAGAGCAGCCTCACGAAGCTCCCCAGGTGGCTGAGCCAGAGATGGTCTCCTGGGAGATGCTGATGGCTCCAATTTTGTATCATTTAAATATGATTTTTAAGTATTTATTTTTTCCAAATTTGTGAAATCTGTTCTGTGTAACTGGTATTTTTCCTGACCAAGGTTTCTTTTGCTGTCCATGGTTTTTGACAGATGGCTGCCAGATGTGGTCTCCTCCACCGCCATCATTGCTCCCATTTCACGCCATTTTGGGAAGCAGTTTTGTTGAAAAAAATACAGCATGAAATGGCCTTCAGTCTTTTTTGGAAGGTGCTTCGCCTCCAAAAGTAATCTGGATTTAAAACACAATTTATTTGTAGATAACACACACATTTCAACAGTGACTATTGTTTCATGGTAATACTTTGTCAGATGACCTCTATTTACAACAGAAAATAACAAATTGTGTGTTACTCAAGTGAGCAAGTGGACACCTTGTAAAATACATTGGAGAATAAAGTGCAATCAGGAGCAGTGTTTGTAGCTCAGAAAGCTCTCCTGAAAATTCGTCTGTTCAGGAGTGCCGATGGGGTGTCAAGCCCCGTTTACTCATGAAGTGATGAACGATATTAGATACTTAGATATTTTAGTGAGCTCTTTATTAAAAGAAATTTCGTCGGTAGGAGTATTTTTGAAAATACATCACCATACTTTTTTCATTTTAGATTTTTATTGGTGTATAGTTGATTTACCTGGAGGGAGGGCATGGCAACCCACTCCAGTTATCCTTGCCTGGAGAATCCCATGAACAAAGGAGCCTGGCATGCTACAGTTCATCGGGTCACAGAGTCAGACACAACTGAGTGACTTAGCACGTGGTTGATTTACAGTGTTGTATTAGCATCACCATACATTTTGAATGAAGAATTGAAAGTCAAAATTCAGGTTGACTTGAGATCCAAGGGGGATTGACCAAAGTAACCTTATTTTTATAAAAGAAATAACAAATGATGGACAGTGTTACTGGCAACCCTCCAGAATCCTCCATACCGGAACAGCATCAAAATCAGAGGACAAGGTTGAGGAACTTCTTTAACTACACGAGCTTATCCTCCCAACAAAGCTTACTGCAGTGCCATTCTGTGGGATACAGCCATGTCCCTCACCCCTGGTAACCAGGCCCAGTATAACCCCAGCACCTGCCACACCCCAGAGCCTACACTGTCCAACTTCTGCCAGCTTCTCCATCATGCGCCTTCGCTAGTAATACTCAGAGCAGTGCACAGGCATCAGGGCTGGTCAAAGTCCTGGAAAAACTGACTGAGGCTGCAGTTTTAAAGTAAATATCTTCATCCCCAGGCTGACTCCCTTCAGAGGGAGTATGTGTGTTTGATGTTTCTGAAGAATCAGCCTTTGATATGGACATAAAAGATTCATTATAAAGTGCTCATCTAGTAGTAAAGACAAACTGCCATTTATGTGCCTTATTAGGACATAATTTAGTAAATGTGCTTTCTTATATATCTTCTGTCAGCAGTTTTATAACAGTTCTGTGCAAGTATCCTTTCTTAAATAATAGCTCTCTGTAAATCTTTCAGAATATCCTGAGGAAAGGAGGCCACACAGAAATCGAACCTCAGCATTTCTGTCAAGTATTTCAGAGAGAGAAAGGTGCACTCTTAGTCATCATCAGAAATGAAGATATAGCATCCCACCTGCATCAGGTAGGTTTGGAGATCACCTTCTTACAGAGATACGTATTCTGAGCATTTTTTATGTTGTTCTGAAATTAGCCTCATCACTGCCTTTTTATTTAGGGGAGAGGTTAAAACCCAATACCGTTGAATCTAAGTGGGAAGATAATGGGTTTGAGATACTGTGCTGCTGATACTAATGTTGTCATTTACCAAGGTATTGATCTGCAAATTATGTCTGCGAGTTAAGAATATCTTCACAGTAACTAAGGGAGAACGTCAATGAAAAGACACCGATTTTCCACCTGAAATATAAATCTGTACCTCTGGATATCTAACAGAAACAAGTCTTGCTTTAAAAGGACTTGTGAAAATTTTCTTAACTCTTTGTTACCATGGTTACCTATTAACTGAATAATTGTGCCAGGTCAAGCCCCTTTTGGGGACAAGCACAGTCCTGCATCAGGACGCTAACTGAACCCACAGCAGACTGCACTGAGCTGGAGACAGTGGTGAGCCTGCCACCTGATACACATCCCAAACCTCAGGAGTCCCAAACTCCATCCCCCACCTCTGGAGTTGAGAACACTGTGTAATTAACGGGTCAGTCGTCAGGGTTAAAGGTATTTCCAGCTGTTCTTGAGTCCCGACGCCCTTGGGTAAAAGTGACAGAAGTGACCCCATGACCCCGTCTTCACTGGGAACCTCTTATGTTACAGATCCCTTCTCTGCTGAAGCTGAAGCACTTTCCCAGGGTCGTCTTTGCCGGAGTCGACAGCCCTGAAGACATCCTCAATAACACCTACCAAGAGCTTTTTCGGACAGGAGGCTTTGTGGTATCAGATGACAAACTACTAGAGACTTTAACATTAGGTTGGTCTCTTATTTTCCTTTCTTATATAGTCAAATCAGTTTCTCCTTGCCCAGTGACCCAAATATTTCATCAAATAGAAATTATCAACTTACACATCAGTCACCATATACTGAGGGCTTAATTTCTGCCATATGCTGTGCTAAGCACTGTGCTCTTAACGTCTTTTGCACTAACCAGTCACCTCCCCCATCAGACCACTCAGTAATGCAGCTAAACTATTCATACGCATTAGATTGTTATATTCAATTTCTCCCTTTGGCAAATCATCAGCTACATATTTGTTTAGAATCAGCCCTCTTTCCTCCGTTTCTGTTGCCATATCAACGCTCCCATCAGTACCAGAGAAATCTGAAAACCACTACTCAGTCAGCTCAGTTACCTGCTTGAACACTCGTATCTGCTTTCTCTCGGAGCAGTGACTGACACAGAAGGATGTCAGAGCACAGGGCAGTACTTTTATATAGTTGAAGTCTCTGCAGCTCCGATGCCTCATGAGAAATATGGATACCACTTCTGCACTGAATTTTAACTTGTATCATGAATGTTGCAAGTATTTATAGATTCTGTGTTAAGCCTGCTGCAGCAGGACCCACTTCTCCATGTCCATGGTCTATATGACTGCAGTGCTGCCTCTACTCATTCCTCCCCTGCGGGAGCATGAATGAGCAGGGCTGGGTTGAGAAGCCCGCCCTGCAAAAGAGGGGGCAGTGATGGTGCACACACAAGCACGGGGCCTTATTTCTCACAGGTGATCACTGGGCTTTGACGAGCCAGCAATCCTAAAACACATTTTCTCTTGTTAAACTTGTTCTATCCCTAGTTCAACTGAAGGAAATTGTCAAAATCCTAGAGAAACTAAATGAAAATGGAAGATGGAAGTGGTTGCTTCACTACAGGGAAAATAAAAAGCTAAAGGAAGATGTAAGGTAAGACCTTCATGGAAGGTGAGGCCTGGGGGGGGGGGGGGGTGGGGAACCCCCAAGTTCACCTTGAAGTGTTCCCTGAGTTCTAGATCAGCATCGGTCAAGTGCTGCCCCAAGGTTATGGACTTACATAAGATCTTGAGGGGAAATGGCTGAGCACGGAGGCTGGGGAAAGGTGTGTACTTAGGAGAGGAACCAAGGGAGCAGACCTGAGAGCCAGCACTGCCAGGGAGGGGCAGAGCCCTCACAGGGCTTCATTACCAGAGCACTTCAGAGGGGAGGTGAGGAAGGTTCAAGATCAGGAGTAAGTGGAGACCAGATTAAAGGGGAAGGAGTATAACTGACTGTAGTGAAGACAAAAAGTCTAGGAATAAAACTGAAAATTAAGATACAGGAAAATAATACCTTTCACAAACTTAATCTAAATTTAATATTGTATTTTTCAGAGTGGATTCAATTGCACATAAAAAGAACTTAATATTGAAATCGTATCAGAGTGCAAACATCATTGAGCTGCTTCACTATCACCAGTGTGACTCTCGACCATCAACCAAAGCTGAGCATCTGAAATGTCTGGTGAACCTGCAGGTTCAGCACATCCACGCCAGGTTTGCTGTCTTCCTGACAGGTAATTCACACCCTTAGTGCTACCTGATTGTCATCAGCCAGGAAATGCCCTTCCAGGTGGAATCATTGGCAGCCTGCACACACACAAGGCTGGGGCGAGTAGAGCAGATTTTATTTCCTTAGATAAAGGTCTGTTAAGTGAAACCATCCACGGTTTTAAACAAGACTTAAGGAATGACGGCCCATCAGTGGTTTCAGCACCCCATCCCCAAGGCAGCTGACCCCAAAGTTTCCAGTCTTGTTCTTCATTTGACACAGGCTCCTTCTTCCCCTCATACGTAATGTAGTAATAAAAGGTGTATACACCAAAGCTGTATACAAATAATGAATTATTCACCAAAAGTTATTTTTCTTTTTACAGAAAAGCCTGTGGTCTCCAGAGAAGTCTTTGAAAATAGTGGCATCCTTGTGACAGATGTAAATGACTTTATTGAAAATATACAGAAAGTAGCAGCTCCATTTCGGGGTAGCTACTGGTAAGAACACTTCCCAAACACTCCCATATGAGATGGAATTGACAGGAGTAGATACCGACATCTGTGTCTATGAGAAACCAGTTGCTCAGCAACTGTTTTGTATGTTACACATCATGCTGTAAATTTAAAGTGTTTTTTTAGGGGTGGAATTGCTGCTGGTTTGGCATACAGGGGACGTTCTCAAGTATCACTAATGAATAACTACTTTCTGAATGATAAACGTTTTCACTTGCAGACAGAAGACAATGTAGACTCCTGGATATTTTCCCCAGTAGATATCATCCTACTTATGCAACAGTTCTTGGTTATTTTGTTTTAAAGACAGAATTATCAATTTTGTATTTATCCAGGTGGCTCAACTGCAGCTTACCTAGACATCGACGATGCCAACAATAAATTCATATTTCCCCTTTTCTTTGAAAAATCTTTGAAATCTCAAATCAGTGTTTTGCAACCTGGGGAAATGTTTTCCTTCATGTTTTACACATTGCTAGAATGACTTTGTTCACAGCAGCACTGCACTTTTTCATTAGCTTTGGACTGCAGTGTTCAATAGTATTTTCATTTTGAACAGAATGTTTTCAGAGCTATTAATTGACCTTAACATTAAAAATAAGAATTTTACAAGTATACTGAATTGTAGCAAAAAATACACCTATTTTAACCAGTAGCTCTGTTTTTGCATGTTAGGGTCAAATATGCATCTGTAATGCATGTGACAGTCTGTTTTAAAGGTTTTACCACATAGACTCTTAAGTGTTATATCTCCTGTTATTCATGCTACACTACATGAAGTTAGTTTTTTCCTAAACGGTACAAATTTATGAACCATCATTTTTCACTTACTCAGTTTATGTAAATACTGCACTACAAAATCAGTCCTGAGGAAGAAATAATCATTTATTTATGTTAGAAATAATTTCTACAATAATCCTTAAAACTCAAAACCAAGCAAAAAACATTTGTACGATACATAGTATCTATTTGGAACAAAGATTTTTGTAACTAATTTCTTTTTTTTAATAAAGACAACTAAAAATCATTCAATTGCTTCTGCAATGACTTTATAGTAAAAATTAAATGTTAGGGAAGATTTATAGCAGTTTAAAATTTTTCAGGCCACTTAGAATAAACTGCTTCCAAAAAATAAATAAATAAAATAAACTGCTTCCAGAGGAATGGTCCCACTTACCTCACTATAGCCTCACTCCTTTGGCCTTGTCCCCACAGACCTGCCTGGTGCTCCCCTATCCCAGGTGTAGCCGGCCAGAGCAACAGGATCCAGCAGGGGACAGCTCGGGACCGCCCCCCACCCCCAGGCCTGGCCTTCTTGGGGTCACGCTAGGCCTGTCCCTCAGGAAGTCATTTACCTGCTTCATATCCTGCCCCTACTGAACCCAACGTGCTAATAACTTCACTTGTTGTCTTCCTAGGAGGAGGAATACAGTTGAATTTTAACTGTCTTTACCCTAGCTCTTAGAAAACCAACCAGTTCATTTTTACCCCAGGGACAAGAATCTAGTAGGAGAACCATAACTGAATTAGGTACCCTGCATTAATCAGAAATCACTACAGAAAAGGAGAGCACATGGCCAACACACCTGCCACCTGCCCAGCATGGCACCTGCCCTGCACCTCCTCTGCTGAAGACGGAGAGCCGCCCGCAGGCGCCTGCCAGGCCATCTGTCCTGTGACTGAGGGCTGAGCCACACTGAGAGGGTGGGCACGCTAGGCTGAGCTCCGGTACAGACTCTGCCCTCGGCAACCCTGTACCCACTGGCCTGGCACCAACATATTACTGTTCAGTAAATATGCTGAATGCATAACATGAAGACATGCTGGTGCTCTCTGTCTTATCACTAGGCCTGCAGGCACCTCTGCTGCATTAATAGTTCAGTGTGAATTACTGTGTGACGAGGGGGCAGCCTGTGGGAATTTGAGATAACTCTTTAGAAAGGGCAGAGGTTTCAACTGGGGTGATCGGGGATGTCATCCAGGGAGGTGCATACCATGTGCAGGACAAGCCCCCCAAAAGTGGGCAGTGTGAGCCTGAAAAACTGAGCTAAAGTAACCACCTGGTTAATCTAAGTTATTACTTAAATCCTTTAACAGAGCGGAGCACCTACCTTAGTCTATGTCCTTCAGACTCATCTGTAAGAATCAACACTCAGACCAAGAGAATAGTCACAATGTCCTCATTCCTCTGATGTAGTAACAGCATAAAGTGAGGCTCAAACTATCCAGGGGAAAGCGGGTACCATTGAAACTATGTGCAGCTACAATCTGAAATAAATGGAAATATTAAAGCACCTACTCCACTTGGCAGGGTCCTCTACTCTCTCATGAAAGAGTCTGTTTCTAAACCACTACTTGGGATTCCTAGGAGGGTCTAATAAACATTGTGTCAGGACGTAATTCAGGGTGTACTCACAGTGCAGCCTGATGGCGGTGCTCCACCATCCATGGGGGTCCTTCAGCACTCATCCCCATGTCTGATTCCAGTTCTAGTGAAGGAGATGAGCAGCTTGTCAGGCCAGTGCAGTACTCACTAGCTCTGAGTTGTCAGGACACAAAAGACGGACAAGAAGGAGCTGGTTTCCAGAGTTTGGCTTTATTTGCAGTACAGAAATCATTTGGAGACATCACTGAAGCAGAGGTTCTGTCAAATCAATACTGTGCTGCAGCTTGGTCCGTTGAAGAAGCCACATCCGGGATACAGAAGAAGCTCCTACATTTACCTGCTTTATGATGGGTTTCTTTCCCCTCTGCGCTCATCAGTTTTAATAGGTTAAAACACCGCACACAGGCTTCCTCCAAAAGACTGTCCAAGTCTGGAGTTTGGTTAGAACTGGAGGCCCATGTAAACCAAGCTTGTGGCTGGGATGGGTGGGCACTGTCCTGACACATGACCGTGAACGGAAAGGGGTGGGGAGGAGTAAGGGACGCTGTCCCCGGCTACAGACATTCAGTTCTGAACCTCCTCACCGTCAAGAGGACAAGATGGCACGCAAGCTGCACTGACCCAGCTCTTGAACAGCGGAAGCTCATAACTGCAAAGGCTACACTGATTAAAAGATACAAATACTGTATCAAGTTCTCTGTATCAGTATCACAAGGTTTTAAAACTGATCCTTCACTAGAAAACACAAGCCAGTACTGGTTAAATTGAACAGAACGTGGGAACCTGCCAATTCGGAAGAGCCACTCCATGAAAACAAGTTAATACATGATATTAGAAAGGGGAGGAATATTTACTGGTACAGTGCTCTGCAATCTCTCAATTTTGATTACAAAAGCAGGCCTTACAATACTGATTTCATACAATATGCATCATTTGCCAAATTTTAAGTTTGTCCTAATTAGATGATAACATGTACGGCTGTTACTCTTCCCCATAGATGTCATTTTTCTTGCGCTTCATTTCCTCAAAGTCAAACTCGGATCCCATCATCCTCTTATAGATGTCCTTAATGTCATCACAGGTCGTCTCAAAGTGAGTTGTTGCATCATAGGTACGGGATATAAAGATCTGGAAATGAACATCACAAAGACTTGAAACTTATCTGGTGACATCGCCCAATGAAGCCTGGTAATTACCCTTTTCAGATAGCCACTCACCTGGCTTTCTGTTCCCAAGTCTTTTGGTACAAGGAGGTCACTGATGCTAACGAATCTGGAGGAGAGAGAGAACTCAGTCAGCAAGGGAGCTGACATGCCCCTCACTGCTGGGCCTGATACTCAAATCCCAGGCAAGGAGGCTGGGAAGAGCCGATGGCTGCGCTCACTGTTCTCAAGGGTTCAGTTCACCAAGGAGTCAGTCAGTCCTGGGTATGAGCTGGCATAAACAAACCCAGCACTTACTTCTGCTCAATTGGTTCCAAAAGCTCCAGGGCTGGTCTGATTTCCTTCTCGGGCTCCTTGGTCTCCACCGTTGTGCTGGCAATGGCGATGTACTTGCCTTGTGCGGCCACATTGTGTGCAGAGGAGATCATGCAGACGTAGATATCTGGAAGCAAGCAAAGCCATTACTGCCAGGCCCTGTAGACACGGGGCCTAAGCGCGCACTTGGTTTCACCCCAACTTCAGGGAGCTATGAGTTAACATTACTTGGAACAGACTATCTTCTGAGAGGATATCTATATGGAGGCAAACACGGTCAGTCATACATAAGGGATGCAAATATTCAGCCACTTTGAGCCTACTGGAGATGAAGGAAGGGGTCACGTGGTGGTGAGTGGTGGACGTGGACATGAGTCTGCCCGGCTGCCACAGCTAAATGTGGAAACCTGTCTCTCCTCTCTGAATCCTGCACTTAGAAAGGTTCTGACTAGCTAAGGTGGGGTTTAACTAACTACTGATTTCTAATTTTTTTAAGCAATATAAAATTGCAAACAGCAGAGGCTACTCTTATGTTGACATAAGCTCATAATAATTCCATACTTGTCTGTGTAACACTAAAGTAACTACATAATTTCCAATACAGAAAACAATTACTAGGCTCCCCTTACTCTCTTTATTTTCTTATTTATTCTTTTGGCTGTGCTGATCTTCAATGCTGTGCTCAGCCTTCTCAGAGGCTTCTCTTGTTTCTGAGCATGGGCTCAGTTGCTCTGCAGTATGTGGAATATTCCCAGACCAGGGATCAAACCCATGCCCCTACATTGGCAGGGGGATTCTTAACCACTGAACCACCACCAGGGAAGGCCTCACCTTGACTCTCTCCCAGACCCTGAGATCTACTGGGAACCCTTGAAAGATTACTTTAGTCAAAGTCCCCTTGTTTTAGTAATAACCTTCTGTGAAATGATTTCTTATATGGAAAAAAATATATAGTTGGCCATTTAAAGGTTAATAGTTCCTTTTAAGTTGAAGTTTTTATAAATAAAACCTTCAGGGCTCTAACTGAAAGGAAGATGGGAAACGCTACTAGATGAAAACAAATGGTTAAAGCAAACAGAATTATGATTTCAGAGATAAGTTGTGATCTTAATCAGAGAAATCAAAGTTGTTTTCTAGCACACTGCTAAAGGCCAACACAAGTATAGATACTGACAAATCATGACATAAAAGTAGTGCTGTCATCAGCCTAAAAGTTAGTGTAATCAGGTCAACTAATAAGCATAAACTCCCACAAGCATACAACGTTCAGACGAGAGAGACAGCAGACTCATAGGGTCCAGCTCTCGGTTCTACAGAGGAGGGCAGGGAGGCCCCAAGAGGTGTGCCCAGTTAAGGCGGGGCTCCTGGCCTAACGTGTCCATTTCAAAGTGATGGTTTAGGAGTTCTATGAGCTAAAAGGGATCCATCACATTTTCCATGTGTAAACTAAAGTTTCTTCACTCTAATAGAACAGATAAAAGCTGCAATTTATGCAGACACTGCCTGACCTCCGTAACATACCTGACTTCCGGTTGACTTGGTTCTGTGGAATAATGATCTGGCAGGAGTTGGCGTCATTGGTGTTTTTGATGGGGTGGCTGAGAATACAGATGACTCTGATCACCTGGCCCACTTTTTCTACTCGATCTTTCACATAGCTGGGATCGCAGATGAGCTGCTTACAGCGAGCAATCTGCAACAAAACATTGAAGACTTTCTAATACTCAGTGTTCATCACAATGTTTTTAGAAGGTATAATGATGCCACTGTTCCCTGATCATCATCTGTTATCTTCATCAAGTTAACCACAGATAATTAGTGAATTAGAGATAACTATTAAAACTAGCTTTGCCAATAATCCCTGTAAGTTCTCCTGGAGCAAATCTATGAATTTTAAATCTTATTCAAATAGAGAAAATGTGTTGCATGGTGTTTAGATGTATAAGCTTTAGAACTGGGCAGAAGAAGGCTCACATACTGCTAGAATTAAATGAAACTGTTCAAGAAATGTCATTATATGTGAATGGACCCAATGAGAAATAAACGCTTTATAAATGGTACTAATATTACAAACAGACCATAATTACTCTCATTTTAAGTCTGTACTTCCTAAGCAAAATTTAAGTTGCAAGATAACTTATGTATTATTATAGTTTTCCTCTTTATATCAAAGCACTGAAATGTCCTAAGAGGAAGCAGTTGCCTAAAACAAAGAATGAATAAAAAGAACCTTGAGATATCAGATTAAAATATTCATCCCTCTTTCCTAAACATCTATTATGTGTATGCTGAAAGCACAAGATAGTTACAAAAGATCTACAACAATAAAGGGTAAGAGGGTCAACTATTGAGTATAGATTATACGGTCCGAACCCATGGAATACAATCAGGAATCCCAAAATATTTTTTTTAACATAGTTTTTGAGTTTTTTTAATAGTTCTACTTGTAAAAGTTGATGGGTTCATGAAATATGGTCTGGTTTGCAGATCAACACCAATGGCACCCCCTGAGAACTTGGAAGAAAATGAAAAGCCACCACAGAACTACTGAAAAAAAAAATGTACTTTAATAAAACAATAAAACGGTATTGGCCAAGCCCCATTTCAACCAATAAATTGTAAGTGGCACAAATAAAGCTAAATTTAAATGAAAATTTGGACCATATAAATAAAACTTACCATTTAGAGCGCATTCGTAATTTCTGTTTTAGTATTAAGCAACAATCAACACAATACAAAAAAAATTTTTTAAACAAAAGCACACCTGTAACTAGATTTCAGTCATTATGAACACCCAGTTACCATAAAGAAAACATGTCTGATCTGAAATCCGGGATCAACATCCATACCAAGTTAAGTACTTATTAGACAATAAAGTTAAGTACTTATTAGACAATAAAGTTATCTTTACAAGAATATGATTTTTTTTAAGTTGTAAAAGGTCCTTACCTCTCCTTCAGATTTTACACCAATCACCTTTCCATTTTGCATAATGATTTCTTCAATTGGTTTATTCAGCATGTAGGTACCTCCATATATAGCACTTAGCCTAGGGGAAAAAAAAGTATTTACAATTAGTAATTTATAACTGTTTAAACTACTAGTCTCCTTTCTTAGACTTTCATGAATAGTAGACAACATTTGTTCAATTTCCTTCCAAACGGCATTAGTTTAAGTCATTAAAGCATCAATTCTGAAACAGTCAAAACCACGTAAATGATGTCTCACATTCAGTTATGAATATCTGACCAGTAACAAGAGAACAGCTTTATAAGTCTATTCTTCTTGCATATAAATAAAACTCTGAACAACCAAAAAAATGATCAGGAAGCACTGGATACTGACTAAAAACAGGCAGAAACTAGACAAGAGACTTGAAGCAACTTCATGAGATCTTCATGTGGTCTGCATGGCTCTTCCCCTAAAAGAACCGACCTCCCAGTCCACAGGCTTATGATTTAAGTTGCCATAGACAGAATGTGGCCTGCATGAGGAGATAAAAACTGTGGGGAAAAAAATCTTCCAAAATGGGAAGCAGCCAAATTATAAAATCTCTTCAAATCCTTAAGTAACTCCAGAAATGCTTATTCACATGACAGACTCCCAAGGAATCCATTAAAAGCAACAACTGAAAAGCAAAAAGACCGAAGCGGAGACCACAGGCCATAAGGATAGATGAGTTTGATAATGCCATATTAGAGGAACTTGGTCCATTTCTTGCACTTTGCAATGACATCATGAAAGGACCACACCTAACTATGCTAGGACTAAGGATTCAGCCAGACAAAAGATCCCCCCACCACCAAAGTATAAAATCAAGCCTCCAAAAGTTCAAGATGAATGGTCAATAATTTAACTCCAACTCAAAATCAACACTCATCGCAGAAAGAATCCAGCATCTCTACAATGTATACCAATCAGTATGTCCAATATACATGTTATAAAATATAACTTTTTTATATAAAGATTACTATACACAGGGAAAAAAGAAAAGCGATCAAAACAGATGTCCAAATTACTGATGTTAAAACATGCGAGGAGTTAAATGCAGCTACTATAAAAATGTACAGGGATAAATATGCTTGTTCAAAGATCTATGTTCAAGAATATTACATACTCATGAGAGTCAAAATTAATAAACAGAAAACCTCACCATAAAAATGAATACTATATTTTAAACATGGAAATTCTAGATCTATTGAAAAAACTTTTTTAAAAATTTTAAAACTCACTGAATGTGATTAACAGCTAATCGGAAATAACAAAATGTGCACAACAAATAAACACACCACAGAATTTCACAAAACAAGCTCATGAAAAGGTGATCAACATTACTCCTCAGAAAATGGAAATTAAAATTATAGTAAGATAGCATTTCACACCTGCTGAAAAAGACTGACAATAATGAATGCTGGCAGGGGTGTGGAGCAACCAGGACTCTCACACTGCTAAGTGTAAGCAAAATGCTGCAACCCCTCTGGAAAGTTGTTGAGCAGCGTCTCATCAAATGAAACATATACATGCCATTATCACCAGCAATTCCACACCTGGACATGTATGTGCCCAGAAGAAGTGGCAACCGAGGTCCATACACAAAATTTCATAGTAGTTTCATTCGTAACACCCCAAAACTTTTTGAAAACTACACAAATGCCCATCGACAGGACAATGTGGCACATTCACATGGTTCACACAGTGGAATACTACTGTTTTTTAAACTACCAGCACGGGCATTAATATGGAGGAATCTCAAAAATACTGTTAAGCAAAAGTGAGCAC
This sequence comes from Bos indicus, assembly GCF_029378745.1. Lineage (NCBI taxonomy): Eukaryota > Metazoa > Chordata > Mammalia > Artiodactyla > Bovidae > Bos > Bos indicus. The sequence continues at coordinate 42,989,391 of NC_091772.1, read as the reverse complement.
ATATTCCTTTTACATAAACTAAAAGGAGACAGAAGTGATCCTTGGTGATAAAAATTACAAATGCAGCTGTTACAGTGGGGGTTGGGGTGACTGTGCGGAGATACAAAGAAACTTCCTGGAGTCCCACACCTTGACGGGAGTTTCGGTCACACAGGTCTACATATATGTCCAACTCATTTTTTTAAAACTATAGATCTATGGTTTCATTGTATATATAAGTTTTACTGCACTAAAAATAAAAAGCACCTCCCTACCCACAGACACCTTGTCTCATTATTCACAACCACGTCTCATAAGCTACCATTTAAGATGCAGCTCAGGATCAGAGGGGTTTCAGGACAAGGTTAAAGATGGGCTCTCACCGTGCAAATCCCTGTGGCAGTTCTCCAAGGCCGTAGAGTGGATAAAGGTATGGGCTTTTGCCGTATCTTGCCAAAGATTCGCTGTAAAGTTTAATCCTATTAATGGTTTCACAACATGGCTGATCTAAATAGCTAAACAAAAGGAAATGAACATTAGAAAAGCACTCTGGTTTGCATTCCTCTGCTCAATTTAAAATTGTTATCTGAAAGGATTTCAATTCAATCCTTCCATATTTTACTTATAAGGCTCTAACACTAAACTGAAGCTCAACTTCTTTTTCATAGTATTATATAGCTATGTATTTGTTTTGTTAGAATTTCCACTCTGCAGAATTGGGAAATTCAGTGACAATTCCAAGAAAAATACAAATCTAAAAACCAGAAGACTTACTCATCAGTTCTGTAAAGTGCCAGGGCATGACCAGTAAAATCTATAACATCTTGGCCCAAGTCAAATTTCTTATACACCTCTCGCATTGATGTCTTCTTAGGATCAATGCCCTCAAAAGTTCGAGGATCGTTCTCATCAAAGTTGGCGACATATACCAGGAATTTTCTGAATCGACGTTTTTCAAACAGCCCCATTAGGCCTAAAAAAGAAATTTTCAAAAAGACACACTCACAAAAGGACACTGAAGAAAAGTAAGTGTGAGAGCAAAGTCTAAATATCCCATGTTGCTATCTTAGGCTCTTACAATGCAATGTGCAATTTAAAATACAGGAGTTTTAAAATAAATGAACTTTCTTTCTTTCTTAACCATTTCTTTAATATAAACTGACAGTTTCGTAACACTATGAAATACACTGTCATAATTATGTAGTCCCTAAACTGTCCGACTCTTTTGTGACCCCAGTGACTGTAGCCCCCTGGGCTCCTCTGTCCATGGGATTCTTCAGGAAAGAATATGGAGTGGGTAGCCATTTCCTCCTCTAGGGAATCTTCCCGACCCAGGGATAGAACTAGAGTCTCCTACATTGGTGGGTGGACTCTACCACTGAGACAACTGGGCTTCCCATAATTACAACAGATCAGCTATTAAGTCTTCAATTCTACAATACAATTACAAGTAATTATAACCAATAATTAATTAAATATAACAACTTTAATTATATTAGGTACAAATACAACTGTGAAAAACTATTACTCATGAAGGCATCTATCTGAATGTTCTTTCCACAACTCTGATCTGTATTCCAACTGCCTAAAATTCAAAATGCTCATTTTTTTCTTTTTCTGTATGCTAAGATACACTCTGGCATTTAATGGAAAAGCAGCTTAGATACCAAGAACAAAGTGTCCTCAAAGAAATTTAGATGCTGGTTACGCTTCCAGTCACTTTAATGAAGTCCTAGATAGATAGGCAGCTCACTGCTTTTTACACTAAAAAAGAGGTGAGGAGAAAGCTATGAACCACCATGAAAGAAGCTTTCAGCTCCTCCTGCCAGTCAGGATTCCCACTGCTGTGAACAGCTGGTAGAAAGACAAGGTCAAAACAGAACAAAGTTTCCTGGGTCCCTCTCCTGCTGCCCCTTTCTTAAACCATACAGCTGCTTAAAAAAAACAACTGGAGCTTTACATAAAAATTCTTAACCATTTCTTTTATATCCACTGACGGTTGAATATTTTGATACTTTAAACATTTTCCCCCCAAGACAACAGTTGAAATCAACAAAATTGAAAATTAAAATGATCATGAGACGATTCATGACACCTGACTACATTTAACCTTTTTAATCAATACTTATATAACTTAGCTTTTAAATTAAAAAAAAGTGGACAGAATGCATACACAATAAAAAGCATAAAGCTAAAAAGAAATATTCTATTATGCTACTTAAGACACAAGTATAGCCATCAGGGGAAGGTGTGAGAGCCAAAGAAAACACAAGTCACCACGCCAACACACTTACAACTCAGGAGTCACTCTGGTGGACGCGTCTGTTGGAACCTAGAGCTCTTACCAATAGCTCACTGTGGAGTTACCACATAGCATCTTTTAAAATAAAAATGAAAATCTACTGTTTCCTTCAGTTCCCCATTCTTTTCTTTTCTCTTCTTTCCTCTTGATTCCTCTCCCTGCCTCCTCCAAGCCTTGAGACTGACAGGAGCCTCTCCCAACACAAAGGAGCCTCTCTAAGCTGCTCCTCCAGTCCTTATGTCAGAACCAAATCCCTGTGTGATCACCAACATCTGAGAGACCTGAGGCTCTGAAAAGGTCGTAATTTAAAAGATTCATGTACTATTTTCTACAGTATAATTTTTATAACAGCTACTTCTATATGACGACACCTTTACTGGTCACCCTATTTAAAACAGCAGCCCCGCCCACACCCTCTCCTTTCATCTCCACCACCATCTGATACGCTTTTATATCCGATTATATTACCAGCTGAAATGCTTCTCCTTATCATGCACAGCCAGCCTCCCACTAATGGAAGCACAAACAGGAAAAGCACTTGTTTACTTTTTTCTCCTCTGCTGCCCCCTCCCTACCCCAGACCTTCTTAGATGGGTCCCCGCCATGTAACAAGTGCCCGATAAATATCCACTCCAAATAATTAATATCCAATGGGAGTGAATATAAAAGAAGTTGACATTCATATACTGGACACACAATATACAAAGAAAATACTCAAAGTATATGATAAAGGGACTACAAAAACTCTTTTTCACACTTAGTCCATTGAGTTGTTGTGCCTTCACTTCATTTCAAATAGCTTTACCTTCTTTCATGCACTTGCACATTGAGATTTATTTGCCAAAACAGACACTTGTGTCAAGACAAAAGCTACAAAAATCTAGAGCAGTTTCAGGAGGAGAAAAGGAAAAAGCATTCCAATTAACAGGTGTAAGATTTGACAAGAGAATTAAGAAATGAAGCAGAAGGAATGTCACAGGAAAAGCAGAGACACGGCATGCGATGCGGCGTTCCAATGGTGGACCTCAACAGCCTCACCCCAGGTTGCAGCTGGCCCCGCAGCGGGCATACCTACCACCACCAGGAGCCCCCGGTCACTCGGCTCTGTGCTGTCAAAGGTGCCCCCGACAAACAGATGCCTCACAGCAGAAGAGTGAGAACAAGCAAGCTAAAGATTCAACTGAGGACACAAGGTTTTGCTGGGCACATTTCAAAGCTATTCAGGAAAATGTCTCAAACTTTTCTAAGTATCTGTGTTCAACATTACTCTAGAGGCCAAATATCTTTCTCGTTTACTTGACTAAAATAACATTTGACCAATGAACAAATACTTATTGAAACCTTGAGGTTTTAGTTGGCATTATGACCTACCACAAGAACCAACATTATATACAGCTCCTTAAAAACCCAACAAAAACTTAGGCTTCTTGTTGTTGTTCAGTCGCTCAATCCTGCCTGACTCTCTGCAACCCCATGGACTACAGCACGCGAGACTCCTCGTCCTCCATTATCTCCACTTAGGCTATGTTAATAAAAATATATTGGCCAAGGAAAGTAAAAGTTCCACTGAAACTGAGTCGGCATACAACATTTGAAGCATCAGGTCTGGTCTGGCTCAATTCTATCTTATCTATGGTAATCTTGGCAAGTCAGAATTTTCAAAGAAAAGTGGCCAAGAGACCTAGACAACACATTATATGAGAAACAACCACAGGCACTGGAAATGTGCAGCACAGAGAAAAAAAGAATTCGAGGGTGTGTGCCAGTCATTAAAATATCTGAGGAACTATATATTTATATACTACATGGACTTCCCTGGTGGCTTAGATGGTAAAGAATCTGCCTGCAATGTGGGAGACCTAGGTTCAATCCCTGGATCAGAAGATCCCCTGGAAAAGGACATGGCTACCTACTCCAGTATTCTGGCCTGGAGAATTCCATGGACAGAGGAGCCTGGCGTGCTACAGTCCATGGGGTCGTACAGTCCATGGGGCGCAACACAGAGGAAAAAGAGAATTAGAGGCTGAGTGGCAGCTGTTAAAGTATCTGAGAAGCTATATATTTACATACTACATAGTTCAGTGGTTAAGTGTGGGGTTCTTGAGTCAGACAAATGTGGCTTCAAACTATTCTCACTAGTCATGAGCTATGAGATTCATGGGCTCTTTCACACCTGTATACCTCAGTGTTCCCTCATGTACATGCCAAGAAGAGCACATCTCAGAGGGCTGTCGTGAAAGGCTATGTACAATCAACTTAGACAATACACACAAATAATTGTGCACAAGTGCCTGTACATAATGTTAGCTATTATTTAAGTATAAAACAATGGTTTTATCTTTCTCTTGAACTTCCCACCCTCTACACATTTCCAATCCTGTTTATTCATCCTGCCCTGAACTGTCCTGCCTGTCATTCCACCTTCAAAATCCTACCCATCAGTACAAACAGTTGACAATAAGGCAGCAATTTAGCAAATATTCATAATAATGTATGTTAAAACAGGTAAATCCTACTTGTATGTAAATTAAACCTCAATAAATCTAACCTTAAAAATATATAGATTAAATACATTTGCTTTTTTTTTTAATTTTTTTTCAAATTAAATAATGAGTGTTATTTCTCTTATAATTTAAAAAACGTGAACATTCTGTAATTCAGCTGTAGCCATTACTTCCAGGTGACTTCTTCATTAGGTTTCAATTCCCTTTTATATAACAGACTCTTGTTCCAGAAGGCAGTTAGCTTTTCATCATTCTTCCTATCCAGATCATATCCAAGACAAATCCCACAGGGACAAGTACATGTACCCAGTGGTCACGCACAACCTGAAGTAAGTCCATCATGAATGCTGCGGCCTCGGAGCCAACAACGACCCCACGACCAAGGACAGCGGCGAGCGCAGCCACTTGCGCTGGAGGAAGCAGTGGCCTCCGGACCCATTTGCTTATTTTTATAAAAAGAAACATGAGGGGAAAAAAAAAAAAAAAGAAACATGAGGATAAGTCAGAAATAAGTAAAAATGACCACCTAACAAAGTGGAAAGAATGGAATGGCAAAGGTAAGAACAAGACTCTAAATATATCTTTTAATATAACTTTGACTTTCAAGTCATGTAATTGTTTTACATATTTGAAAATATTAAGTCAAAAGGGAAAAATAAAACTCAAAAGGTTAAATCCTTCAACTTTTTTTAAACTAAGGAGGTGGTTGAAGCTATTAATATAGGTTAAGAGGCTCAAGAGAGTGTAAAACTTTTAAATAAAAAAATCGTACCACAAACGGTGTTTAAAAGAATTTTCAAACTCTTGGACTCTGATTTCTATGAGGACACTTTATTTACATCAGATGCACATCACTGACAAGACTGATTTCCAACCCAGGCTCACAGCAAGGACTCCGTCCACTCAAGCAGGAGCTGCTGCTTCCCCACCACCTGTCACTCCCAATCCAGCCCCTATCCTTAGTGCTAGTTTCTACTTTCTAACTACAGTGTCTTTCAACACTTAAGGCCCAATATTTTCTCCCCTAATAGTAAGAAGTAAATAAATGGAGTTAGAGGAACTGCCAAAAAAATTCCTGGAGAATTAACTGGCACTTTTCCTGTTCTCCAAAATCAAACCTTTCCCTCCTCTGAACTCCTAGAGCACTTAGAAAATTTATCTGCCTTCAGTTATACACACTGATCCTTCCTCAAACTGCTCATTCCTCATGGCAACAAAATCACCTTAAAAGGAAGGAAGGTCCTTTCTAGGGGTGTTTGCTATTTAGTAAGACTCAGAACAGAAGACGTTAACTCGGAATAAAATCACTCCATCCTCATTGGGAACTCCTAGGAACAGAGATGCTGGAGAGTGGGCACAGTACCAGGGACCGGACATGGCCCCAGGACAGCAGGCGGGACAGAGGCACTGGCAGTCAGCGCAGACGGCGATCAGCTCACGGGCTCTGCAGCAGCCTACCAGGGTTCCTGTGCCTTCGTGCCTCTCACTTCCTACGTCATTTCAGGCCTGAGGTTTCTCACCTATAAACTGGAAACCCTACCTCACGAAGGCTTCGCAATTCAGTAAGAATGTGAAGCGTCTCCCACAGAACCTAGCACACGGGAAACTCCACGAAACAGCAATGCATCTGAATTATTCATCTGAAAAGAGACACTAGACCCAGGAAGGCCCAGCTTCACCAGCAACAAGCTCCCAGATAAAAGCTCTCCGAGGCGTCAGAGGGGGAGGCACTTTTGAACATCTTGTTTACGGACATATTGTCAACTGCCGAGAATAACATCTGGCACATAACAGACATCCAATGACTATGTTGAGGGGGTGAGTGGGGGCATGGCCAATGCAGGGGACTTTGAATTTTATCCCTAAGATCCCTTTCCACTATAAAGTTTTAATATTCTGTGAATATAAAATTACTTACTAGATGCCAGGGCTTCTGCTTCAGTGGAAGGAACCTTGTAGATCTTTCCTCCCTTATAAACAAAGCTCCCTTCAGTCACTTTGAAATCCAGATAGCGAGTAACCTCCGTAAAAAGCAGCATCTTAACCAGCTGACCTGTAGGAGTCACATAATTCAAACTGTTACTTACATCTTACTACTTTCAAAAGTTAGAAGTAGTTTACTGATACTAATGGCTTTCCAATTTTTTCTTCGCATCATCCATTAGCTCCTACAAAAGTCCTCAAAGCCATTTCTAATAGGACAATCAGAATGCAGACGTATTGTTTGGCAAATTTAGCCTTTTTTTCAAATGTTACAACTTCAAGGTGAATAACTTTATCAACTCGCTTTTGTAAAAATTATACAATAATTATTAGAAGTATGAGGTTTAGAATTACAGTACTATTACAAATAGGTCTGGGTTTCTATAAGGTTCCTACTGCATATTAAAGAGAGGCAACTCAGGCAAAGTATTCCAGGAATTTGTGTTTTTCAGTTTCTAAGTCAATTTATATTTATTAAAATGAACACTAGTTTTGGATCAAGAAAAATCTAGGATAAACCAAAAGAAATTTTAGTATACTAGAAGTAGTAAACTTCTTTGAGAAACCAAACAAAATTATTTTAAAACTTATTTGAAAGGATAAACATATAAGGACAATCCAAAAAACTTTTTTTAGAATAAAAAAGTAATGAGGAAACCTTTATGCAGTCAGATATTTCAATATACTGTAAATTAATTAGTCCATAAATCAGTATAAAACAGAGACACACATATAAGAATTTAATATATGATGACAGTTTCCTAATCAGAGTAGAAAAGATATTATGATGCTGAGGGACAACTGATCAATTTGAAAATAAATTTCTATCCCTACTTCTCAAATAACGGGGTAATAAAATAAATTTATTCATTCGGTAAAATAGATGAACTTATTTCTACAGTGGAAAAAAGAAACCATAATACCATTAGAAGTAGCTATCAGAATTTGAAATTTTAAAGATAGCCTTTCAAATCAAAACCAGTAACAGAATGATCAACCAATGACTTCATGAAAACTAAACGCTTTTGTACAGAAATAAAACACAAGAATTACATGTAAGGCCAATGACAAACTGGAAAAGATACTTTCTGCTGCTTCTGCTAAATCGCTTCAGTCGTGTCCGACTCTGTGCAACCCCATAGAAGGCAGCCTACCAGGCTCCCCCGTCCCTGGGATTCTCCAGGCAAGAACACTGGAGTGGGTTGCCATTTCCTTCTCTAATGCATGAAAGCGAAAAGTGAAAGTGAAGTCGCTCAATCATGTCCAGCTCTTCGTGACCCCATGGACTGCAGCCTACCAGGCTCCTCCATCCAGGGGATTTTCCAGGCAAGAGTACTGTAGTGGGATGCCACTGCCTTTTCTGAAGATACTTTCAACATACTTTAAAAGGGCATTTAACAGCCTTTATAATGAGCTATTTTACATTAATAAAGAAAAACACAAAAATGTCTACAGAAAAATGTTAAAAGCAGAAAGCAATAAAGGGCATGAAAGCCAATGAACTAGAAATTTCACCCTCCAGTAAGCAGATATATATTAAAATTCCATTATTCCATCTTTTAGTATGACAAAATTCACAAAACCTAAAATGAATCATATCTGGGCATGGTAAAGGTATTGGGGAAGCGGCACAGTTTACCGGCGAAAGTAAAATCTGGCAATATAAAGGAAATGTCTTAAAGAGCCCTGCCTGAATCCCCATGCTGTACTTCCTGGAGTGGACAATGAGACTTATCTCTTCCACCACCCCACCCCACCCCACTTCCATCCCTCCCTCCCTCCCTCCCTCTCTCTCAAACATTCACAGTATAATGATTGAAAAAGATGTTACCTGGGAGGTGGGGGGGGGGGGGGGGGGGGACTGGTAGATTATACACCAAAATATTAACCATGTTTCAAGATGATAAGATTTTGGTTATGCAAATTTTATTTCCTTTCTGCTCATCTGTGTTTTCTAATTTTAATTATTTAAGTAATAAACTTTTTGTATTTACAATTAACCTCAAGAAAATTCACTTATTTAAATCCAGGATTAAATTCAAATAAGATCTTCCCACTGAAACAAACTATAGAACACAAATTCCAAGGGGGAAGGGGTGGCGCAAACATTTTCACGGGACACAGACTACAATTTAGTTTTTCAAGCTCGTAGAAAAAGATGCTAAAATCACAGCAATTTATAGATACTTAGCTGCTCTAATTGAAAATATCAACAATCAAAATGAAAAAATAACAGTGAAAGCCTACAAACTAGAAAAATATTAAAATGGATGTTTCTGAAGGCCCAGTTATCTAAGATTGTCACCAAGTATCAAGAGGAAGTCTGTTACAAACACAATTTTGACGTGTATGCCGCCAGAGCATAATTTTGTTTCTCCAAAACAAATTACTGATAAGTCAGTGCCTCCTCCCTCCATTCTTAACGTACTGACCCTTGAAGCCTTTAACGGACCCTATTACTCACCATACTGTTCCATTCAACAAAATCCACTTCCACCTACTCGGCATAATACTCTATTAAGAGTCAACGACTACTTTCTACTTTCAAATCGGAGTCAATGTCCTGTTACAAAGTTAAGTTGGAATTCTTTACCATTTGCCATAAGGAACTTGGGGATTAAGTCAACATTCCAGTCTCTTCCTCTGCCCATGGATGCTGGTGGAGCTCCGGGTATCTTAAATCTTTTGTATAACTAAAACCAAAACAAAAACACCCATAATGTGACAAAATTTAACTTTCATTATGCAACTACTTTTGATGAAGTGATTCTGATATAGCAAAATACCACCAACATGAGGTAAAGGACAACAAGGGCATTTCATTTTTACTCAGGCCACTTTGCAATATTCTAACACATCCACAAATTAAATACATTACTAAACTAATAAATGGTAAAATAAACATCGCAGAGGTGGTGTGTGTCTGCTCTTTACTAGCAAGAATGCAGAACAAACTGTTACTGAAGTACTAATTCTGCAAAGTTTGAGACTCTAGATAAAAAGCAGCTTGCAACTTAAAATTTAATATTCACTCAAACTCATGAATCCTATTGCTAAGGTGGAACAAAATAAACAAAGTTTGTATATATTCATTCAATAAAAACCCCAAGTGAGGGCCGCGGGGGGTACCCAAGTTCTCACATGTATTACAAAAGAGGACAACTCAATCAAAAAATGGACAGAGGATAAGAACAGACATTTCTCCAAAAACATACAGATGGCCAAAATGCACATGATAAGATGTTCAACAACCAGAGAAATGCAAATCAAAACTGCATGAGGTATCATCTCACACTGGTCAGAATGGCCATTATCAGTAAGTCTACAAACAATAAATGCTGGAGAGGGTGTGGAGAAAAGGGATTCCTCCTACACTGCTGGGAGGAATGTAAATTGGTAAGGCCACTATGGAGAACAGTATGGAAGTTCCTTAAAAAACTAAAAATAACTACCATAAGGTTCAGCAATCCCATTCCTGCCCTTTCTAAATACAGCTTGTACATCTGAAGTTCTAGATTCTCATACTATTGAAGCATAGAAAAACGCGGTTAGAAAGAATACATTCACCCCAAAGTTCCTTATACCATGACTTACAATAGCCAGGACATGGAAACAAATGTCCATCGACAGAGGAAAGGATAAAGAAGATGCTTTACATATACATGATGGAGTATTATGCAGCCATAAAAAATGTTGTTGTTAATTGTTCAGTCCTTAAGTCATATCTGACTCTGCAACCCTATGAACTGCAGTAAGCCAGGCTTCCCTGTTCTTCACTATCTCCCAGAGTTTGCTCAAACTCATGTCCAATGAGTAAGGGATGCTACTGAACCATCTCATATTCTGCCACCCGCTTCTGCTCTTGCCCTCCATCTTTTCCAGCATCAGGGTCTTTTCCAACGAGCCAGCTCTTCATCAGGTGGCCAAAGTGGCTTCATCAGGAGCTTCAGCTTCAGCATCCGTTCTTTCAGATTTCCTTTAGGATTACTGGTTTGATCTCCCTGCTGTCCAAAGGACTCTCTAGCATCACAATTCAAAAAGCATCAATTCTTTGGTACTCAGCCTTCTTTATAGTCCAACTCTCACATCCATACATGACTACTGGAAAAACCATAGCTTTGACTATAAGGTCCTTTATCAGCAAAGTGATGGCTCTGATTTTAATATGCTGTCTAGGTTCATCATAGCTTTTCTTCCAAGGAGCAAGTATCTTAATTTTGTGGCTGCAGTCACTGTCCCCAGTGATTTTGGAGCTCAAGAAAATAAAATCTGTCATTATTTCCACTTTTTCCCCATCTGTTTGCCATGAAGTTAGGACCAGATGCCATGACCTCAGTTTCTGCATGTTGAGTATTAAGTCAGCTTTTTCATTCTCCTCTTTCACCTTCATCAAGAGGTTCTTTAGGGCCTCTCTTCTCTCTGCCATCAAAGTGATGTCATCTGTGTATCTAAGGTTATTGATATTTCTCCCAGCAATCTTGATTCCAGCTTGTGCTTCATCTAGCCCCACATTTTGCATGATGTACTCTGCACATAAGTTAAATAAGGCGGGTGATAACACACAGCCTTGATGTACTCCTTTCCCAGTTTGGAATGTTGTTCTGTGTCCAGTTCTAACTGTTGTTTCTTGTCCTGCATACAGGTTTCTCAGGAGGCAGGTAAAGTGGTCTGGTATTCCCATCTCTAAGAATTTTCCACAGTTTGTTGCAAAGCACACAGTCAAAGGTTTGAGCATAGTCAAGGAAGCAGAAATAGATATTTTTCTGGAATTCTCTTGCTTTTTCTATGATCCAATGGATGTTTGTGATTTGATCTCTGGTTTCTCTGCCTTTTCTAAATCCAGCTCTTGATTCTCATACTATTGAAGCATAGCTTGAAGGATTTTGAGCATTACCTTGCTAGCATGTGAAATGAGGGCAATTATACAGTAGTTTGAATATTCTTTGTCATTGCCTTTCATTGGGACTGGACTGAAAACTGACCTTTTCCAGTCCCGCAACCACTGCTAAGTTTTCCAAATTGCTGGCATACCGAGCGCAGCATTTTAACAGCATCATCTTTTAGGATTTTAAATAGCTCAGCTGAAATTTAATGAAATTTGCAACAACATGGGATCAGCCAAAAAATAAATATGAAAAAGAATGTGTGCACATGGATATATACATATGTGTAACTGAATCACTCTGCTGTACAGCATAACTTAACACAACATTGTAAATCAACTATATTTCAATAAAATAAAAGGGCACTAAGCTTTGGAGTCATATAACCTGGGTTCTCTCAGCCCATCTCTGTGATTGAAAGCCCACAGAAACTATTTGCCATCCGAAAAAACAGGGATAAAATCTTTGAGTGGCTGTGATCAGCACTGGTGTGGCCCCCAAGCACCCCATCCAGTCTACACTCTATTACCTCCAAGGGACAACCGGTACCTGCTCCGAATGGCAACAGAGGTGACTATGAAACATTTCTTCTAAAAGCCCCAAATGAGGAGCTCCCCAAAATTAAGATGCTACAGATAATCTATTTAAAAAAACAGAACTGAAACCATTCATAAAAAGTAGAGATTCACAAGGAAAAGACTCGAAGCACAAAAGGCACCTTCATCCCCTCTAGTACTTACATCTTCCAGCGGTGTTATAGATGCACTCTCTCCTCCATAATACGGGTTTCTATCCATGTGAAGAACTTTCTTGCCATTCACTGACATTATACCTGACAGGATACATTCCTACAGGGAAAGCATAAACATCTTCAAAGGAAGGAAAAGTGCTATAGCATGTTTCAAACACAATTTTTTTAATAAGCCTGTCATTAAACATTCTTTTAGTAATTAATGCTTTTTGTACAGGCAATGTATGATGTAACTTTAAGGACAAACCCCTAAAACCACCAGAGTTCAAAGTGTGGTCAGTGGACTCCTCTGGGTCCCAAGGTTAAAACTATGTTCTTAACAACACTAAGACATTATTCATTTTTTCCCACTGTGTTACATTTGCAAGAGCAACGGTGGATAAAATGAAGGCAGTGGCTCCAACTGCACTAGTCATTATATTCTTCACCACAAGACACTCATAGTTTAAAAAAAACAAGGTCTGTTTCACTTAAAACTATCCTTGATGAAGCATAAAAAGTCACCTCTCTTAACACCCTCAAACACCCATCTTTTAAATATCCTGTGTAGCAAAATGGGAAGTATATATAAAGCAATGCTGGGTCTAGGAAAGCCTTTTGGGTGACTAACTCATAAGCTGAACTAGCTATGTTTTTCATGGATCACCATTTTTACTTGGACAAGTAACTGACTGACAAACTATGCTTACTCAGACTTAAGTACTGGGCAGACATTTTCACAAAAATGAATGTCAAGGAAAATTAACTGATAGTGTTTGCTGCCAATAACAAAAGCCAAAAATCTTTATTGAAAATTTGAATTTTAGGAAACTTATATCCATACCACACGCACGTCAGATCCTTTCAGACAACATCAGTGACACTGCATGCATCCATGCTAAGTCACTTCAGCCGTGTCTGACTCTTTGCGACCCCACGGACTGTAGCCCACAAAGCTCCTCTGTCCATGGGATTCTCCAGGCAAGAATGCTGGAGTGGGTTGCCATGCCCTTCTTCAGGGTCAGTGACATTAACAAATATGAGTTTTTGATATTGCATAATGAAATGTGTCAACAATCCAGAAGATCTGCAACTTAGTAAACTAGTACTTCCCAAGTGACCAATGATGTTACAAAATCATACAGTGGGCTAATTCAAAGTTCAAGCTAGATTAATGTATTTTAATCTAATAGAGTATACAATGTTCAGTGATGTGGTTTCAAATTTCATATTGCAAATTAATCTTTAAAAAAACTTGCCACTTGTGTTTTGGTATAAATCAAAGCACAGCCACAACAATCTGAAAGGCTATTAAAATACTCCTCCTCCTTCCAACTACACATCTGTCTAAAGCCTGATTTTGTTCATGTGTGTGAATGCTTAAGGCACTTCTGTCATGTCAGACTCTTTGTGACCCCACGGACTATAGCCCACCAGGCTCCTCTGTCCATGGGATTCTCCAAGCAAGAATACTGAAGTGGGTTGCCATGCCCTCCTCCAGGGGATCTTCCTGACACAGGGACTGAACCTGTGTCTCCCTGCACTGCAGGCAGATTCTTTACCACTGAGCCACCAGGGAGGCCAAATTTTCTTCATATACTTTAGCTAAGACAAAAACCATGAAAGACTGAACGCTGAAGCAGGTAAGGCATTTTTTTGTTTTAGAAAACAGTTATACTTCAAAATATTGTTTTTCACATTAACATATAGAGTTTATCTTTGTTACCTTTAAGTGAATTAATAAAAAATTTTTAACTTCTCAGCACTGATTTCTAATAGCATAAATATTGAGAGATACTCTTACAAACAAAAGCTCATCAGGGTCCTCAATTTTTAAGAGGAAGTAGATCCTGAGACCAAGAATTTGAAAACTAGAGCCCTAAATGAAGCATCCAGGAACCATCCAATTGATTAAACGATCACTCTCAGAAAAAAAGGTAAATAAAGAATGAGTATACTGAGACATATTAAATCAAGATGGGGAGAGAGGTTAAGAAAGAATCCAATTAATGAGAAGAAACAGAGACGGGATATACATTCACTCAAAACCATTATACCAGAGTTTAGGTGATAATAACTTTTTTTTTTTTAAAGGACAAAGGTAATCCCCTGTAACTTTATAAATCCTAGTGCTTCTCAAATTTATCCAAGACTCCACACAGAGGGAACAATCTCTTCCCCCTAAAAGCCTGACTCTGAAATCTTTATCTTAAAAAATTCATACACATTTCAAATTTTCCTCCATAATGTACTATTCATTTTAATATTTTTAAATATTTTAAATTAGTTACTATCAGGTTCAAATTTTACTCCAGGAGGGTGCATCTTTTTATATTTGGATCAAGAAACAACACATTTTGAGTACCCCAGTAGGCCACCTCTAGCCACAATCACTTCTCAGCCTCAGCCACGCTCATGACTTTTAAGAGCAAAGATTTGTTTTTCCAGAGTTTCTGAACTCTGAATAAATGGAATCTTGTAGTATACAACTTTTAGTCAACATCCATGATTTACTTGCAGTCTAAATTTTCTTACTCTTGCTATACAGCAGGGGTCCCCAAATATAGGAGCCAAATCCAGTCTGCAGGCTGTATTTATAACTGAAGTCTTCCTTATACCCGCGGCCATTCCTTTACACATCGGTTGCTTTCAGTGTACCACAACAGCACTGTAGTGTCGAAAACCACAGGGCCTGACAACCTACAATCTGACTTTGTGGACTTACACAGGTTTGCCTAACTCCACCAGCAGAGGATCTCACAGCGAGCTCCTGGCTTGGTCATCACCCCTGAATTTGTTAGAAATGTAAATCTGAAGTAGATTCTAAAAGTTTACTTTGCACCCACATCACCCTGACGCTTGTTAAAAGACTGCAAGACTCCCCACCCCCACAGAGCTTCTGAGCCAGCAGGTCCTCATGGAGCCTGAGAATCTGCATTTCTCACCAGCTCCCAGGTAACGTTAATACCCCTGCTCCAGGATCAATTTCAAGAATCCCGAGGAAAGCAGTGCTGCTCAAACTTTATTATCAAACACCCAGGGATCATGTTAAACTATAGACTTTGAATCCATGTATCTCGGGTGAGGCCTAACCTTCTGCATTTCTAGTAAGTTCTCAGGGTTTGCAGCATGGACCACACTACAGTAACAAAGTCATAGGAATCTACTGAATGACTACTCCTTACAGATATGCCACACTTACTCATCCATGCTACTACTGATGGACACTGGGATAGTTTCCAGTTTGGGGCTGTTACAAATAATGCTCTATCAACATTCTCAGTGTGTCTTTCTTACATGCATGCACTTGTTGGATATTTATCAAGGAGAGTAAAAATACTGCCAAACAGTTTTTCAAAATGGTTCTACCAATTTATACTTGTGCAAACAACACATGAAAGTTCCTGTTGTTTCATATCTTGCCCAACACTTGTGTTAAGTGTCTATTCATATTATTTGCTCATTTTTAAAATGGGCTCTTTTTTACTGTTATACAAAAATTCCTTATATACTCTAGATATTTTTAAATGCTTTAGTGGCTACATGTACTGCAGATATCTTCATCCACAGATTGACTTTTAACTTGATAAACAGAACTGAAGGTATTTTAACTGTAAAATTTAACTCCAGTATTATCCAAAGCAAGTCCCTTGCTTAAAAATCAAAAGAAGCAATAACATGTGATTCAACGTATTATATGAAAGTAGATGTAATATTTACAATCTCAGAAACAGATAATAGCATCAACAGAGGAAAACCAAATACTCATGTTTCCAGTCGACAAAAGCAGACTTCATGGTTCAACTTTCAGAAGCAAGATCACAGCAGCAACTTTGAGTGTTGCAGAGCTTCTATATATAACTTTTCACACTCCACTGCAAGTAAGCATGCCCCACTCCCTGGAACATGGCTCTAAAACAACCTCCGGAGACTGAGGCCTAATAAAGGACCCAATAATATAAAGATTCCACAGTCCAAAGAGCTGATACTAATTACCTTTAAAGAGCCTTGGAGCAAAC
The DNA here is from genome assembly GCF_029378745.1 of Bos indicus. NCBI lineage: Eukaryota > Metazoa > Chordata > Mammalia > Artiodactyla > Bovidae > Bos > Bos indicus. Next base: position 42,972,991 of record NC_091772.1, on the reverse strand, counting down.
ACGATAAAAGCTGATTAATAAATTCGCAGGTTCACTGATTCTACTGAACTATCAATAAAAGGCTGCTTCACACTGCCCAGAGAATACATAGTAGCACGACTGTGATACTTCAAACTTTACAACATGAAGTCATTAACTCACTGATAAAACATGAATCGTATCTGAGTACAGGGTATATATTAATGATCCCAAAACTTTAATACCCCGCTCCAGTCCTCTTGCCTGGAGAATCCCATGGACGGAGGAGCCTGGGAGGCTGCAGTCCATGGGGTCGCTAAGAGTTGGACACGACTGAGCGACTTCACTTTCACTTTTCACTTTCATGCATTGGAGAAGGAAATGGCAAACCACTCCAGTGTTCTTGCCTGGAGAATCCCAGGGACGGGGGGAGGCTCGTGGGCTGCCGTCTATGGGGTCGCACAGAGTCGGACATGACTGAAGCGACTTAGCAGCATCAGTACGTTAACAATTCAAAATTAAAATTCACTACTACCACCTGGTGAATACAGAATAACAAAGTACAAAGTCAGAGAAACTACTCCAAATGAATTTCCTTTTATCACACTAGAAAACCAGGACCATTCAACATCTATGTCAAGAATACTGATAACTTTTACCAGGAAACACATATGAATGGATGTTAACCAACACAGTTTTAAAACTAAAATGCTCCACATTTAATTTCAAACTCACCCAAAAGTGACCTGAAAAGTGAACGTGAAAGTTGCTCAGTCGTGTCCAACTCTTTGCGACCCCATGAACTATACACAGTCCATGAAATTCTCCAGGCCAGAATACTGGAGTGGGTAGCCTTTCCCTTCTCCAGGGGATCTTCCCCACTCAGGGATCGAACCAGGAGAATATACAGAGACTCAACCAAAATAATCAGAACTAAAAACCATCTTCAGAATCCAAGTTTTTGTTTTCTCGGTTTATTTATTTTTTGCTATTATGCCTTGTTTATCTTTTACTTCTAGGGCTGAGAGCATGTCAGGTACTCAATATGCATAAGTGAATGAATGAATGCATGCATGCACTAATGAGATGCACTAGGTAATCTCAAGCAATCTCAGGCAGGTCATTCACCGAACTGGGCTCAGGCCCAGAATCCAAGTTCTTTATGATAATGGCATCTTCATGCTGTCCTACGAAAAGAAGTAACCAGATTAAACAAAATGGTTAAAGTTCAGCTGCAGCAAAATTCTAGTCTCTGTAGATGTGTGGGTGTGGTAATGGTCAGGAAGAACCAATTAGCTATACTGCACCCAACCCCTGACCCCGGCCGCTTCCTACTTAAGGGCAACATAGGCTTGAAGAGAGCCAGACACTCTAAATTCTCCTGCATTTTAAATTTCTGGTATAATTAAAGCAGAAAAAAAAAAAATAGAAAGTAAAACCACACAAAAATGTGATCCGGAAAACAAGGTACCTAACAACTCATGTTAAAGAAAAGTGCCTTTTGAAAGCTACTTGTCTAGAAATATGAGAAAAATATACTAACCAGAAAACTTAAATCAGTTCATCTCAGCGGTATGTATCTTACAGCAATAACATAATAAAAATGAATGCCAGTGTTCAACAGAATGTTTCTTCAAATGTTTGTCAAAAGTCAATTTATCTTGAAATTTGGTTCTAATTATATCATTCCTGCTCAAATCCTCTCTTACTGGCTAGAAGATGAAATTCAAACTTCTGAGCCTGTCTTCAACATCCTTGGTGACATGCCTTCTTCCCAACTCCCTCATCCCCTAAACATAGGTTCTCTTCTAATACTGACTTACACTGCTCTCTCTGCCTAGAAAAATCATTCCTTGTGTTCAAAGCTTACCAGTATTTTTTAATCTTTTCCAGTATTGATCTCATTGATTTATAGCACTGTAAAGATGTAAAGCATAATGCTTTGAATTACAAACATCTTGAATATCACAGTAGTTTAGTGAACATCCATCACCTCATGTAGATACATCAAACAGAAAAACATGTTTCCTTGTGATTAGAATACTTAAAGATTTACTCTAACAGCTTTCACTTATAATGTACAGCAGTGGTCTCTTTATCATGTTACACATTACATCCCTAGTACTTAATTATCTTATAACTTAAGTTTGTACCTTATGATTACCTTCATCTAAACCCCCTCCCCTACCCTGCTTATTATGTTTTAAAGCCAACTTAAATACCTCCTTCTTTATGAAAGTTTTTGATTCCAGTATCAGAATTCCCCCTGAGAATTGAACTCTCTTAACAACACTTTCTCACATTAACTCGTATTATAGCTACCCCTCGTATGACAAGAAGCTACTCACAGACAGGTGTGTTTGCCTTTATACTGACCATAAACGAGCACAATGGCCATAGACATGTGAGCCACAGGTTTACCTAGTGGTCTTTCCAACCAACGTCTCACTACTACCTCAAAATGCTGATGTATGTCTGATTTACTTCTACTCTACTGGACCAGTATACTTGAGGCTGATTTAAAATACAGACTGCCTACACAGTATTTATACCTTTCAAAAATAAGACAACTGCATATATTGGTTCTGTGATCACTACTGCACTGGACAAAATGTCCTTTGTCCACAGAACTCTAATAGCAATGGCAAAGATTTTCAAGGAGCAAATACAAAAGGCAATTCAAGATTTTTTTAAAATCAGGTACAAAACCTCTTCGGCGTCACAAATTTTAATACAGAGAAAAGAGGAAAAGTATGTCTGGGATGTAAAACAACGTTTTAAACAAATAATGCTGAGAATAACCTGGTTAGAGATCACTAAAGTGTCTTTTTTGATTCACAGCTCCTTACGAAAATTACCATGCAGAAAAAAACACAAAATACCGCTGGGAAGCACAAGCAGCTGTGGAGCTAGCCGCCCTTGTTTTATTATGTATTACTATTTCTAAGACTAAGCACACAATTTCTAAGATTCATGAATTCATTGCCAAGGCCAAAGTCAATCAGATACAGCAAATTAGTGGTCAGAGGATGTCCATGGTCCCCAGTCTACTCATCAAAGTAAGCAAAGAGGGAAAAAAGGAAAAGCAGACTGTAGAACTACCTACCAAAGCCCAGCCGCCTAAGAGGACTTAGTAAGAAGGCCAAAGTTCCCAAAGAGCTCAGGAGGCCTCAATGGCTCCATTGTGTTACAGCAGTACTCAGTAATTAACCCTTCCTTTGTGAAATCTTGTTATCAGGTGTTCATTACATTCCTTAGTCTGTTAAGGAAGCTGTGATATCATTTGAAAGCTTTTTTCTAAAAATTATGGTTCTTTTGATTAATCTTTAATCCCCAGATCAATTCAACTTTTCCACCGTGCTGTCTTTAAACTGCTTCAGCTGATTGGGGAAAGTGGTGTTTCCCAACTATGTTTTATGGACTCTGGTTCTGAAAAGGCGATTCTATGATTCAGTACATTTAAAAATACATTCCTCACTTACTATACCTCCAAAAAATGTTAGGGGTCTTTAAAGGGAAAACCATCAATTCCTTAAAATATTCAACTATATAGAACATTGCACTTCTCATAGACAGAATGAATATTTTGCTCTAGTTTATAGCAAACTGTTTTAACCCTTCTTTAAAGTTACTATCAATATTGGTGCACTAATATGACCGTATTTTAGACATAATAATTCATAAAAAGCAATGGCCACATTAGAAAAGAGAAACCCCAAAACTTCCTTACACTTTAAAAATAACAAGTTAATTGCACTAAAATTAACACACAAGAATCACGTAATATTTGGTATCCATAACTGACAACATATGCCTGTTTTCAGGTTCTTAAATCTCAGGCACTAAATATTTGTAAGTTAAAAATTAAGTAAATGGTATGTTGATATCAAATACTCAAATTATAAATTGAGGGTTTTTAACGTCGGTGGTCTCAAGCAATCGAAGTTCTCCTATCAATAAAAATGAGGGTAAAAGATTTACCATTATTAAAAGCATCCCATCATCACTACTACCAACGACTGTAATACAACAGTAATGATACGATTGCTCCGAATTGATATAATTCCTAAAGAATATCTCGAAACAACACTCTAGGAAGGTTCACAGGAAATAGTTATCACAGCTATACAAATGACAGCAGAAATTGCTCTGATTTCTAAGTATGCACCTACCATTCATCAAAAAGGTCACAATTAATCCAAATGAAAATGTAAATAAGGTGCAACTTGGTTGTTATAGAGTTAAGACTGCCCGCTTTGATACAAAGTGATCCTTCTGAGCTAGGCATGTAGAAACCAGCATGAGAGGAAAAAAAGGAAAGGGGGAAAAAAAAAAGAAAGAAACCTGCATGAGGAAGGATATGCATTCATTTGCCTATGTTTAACTGACCTAATCAAGAGCAAATCTGAAAGACCAGCAATAACGGCAGTAACACAGTGGAACTAACTGGCTCTAACAAAAGGCTGGTAGCAACAGTGCCCATTCCAACGGGCAAACTAAACTACTAAGCTCAGCTCAGAATCCCAATTAAGCACTTCGGAAACGGAAAGAAAAAAAAAAACCCAATCCTGCAGTGGGTAGGCCTACTCATCATCCACCAGCCCACCAAAGAAATTCAACCCAATATCTCACATTCCATCATTCTCATCTATTTTGTACAATTTCCCAGCCAGTCCCGTCTTTTTCTGGACTGGTCAAACATAGTGAAGCATTCAGAAATGAGTATTACCCAACAAGCATCATAAATCACCATAAACAGAAAATAACATGCCAGCAAAGTATCACTGTAAGTTTCCAACAATTTTTTCCTAAGAATATTAGCCAAATGCAAGTTTCAGTTTTCTCTTGTCCAGAGAAATCTAAAATAGTTATTCTGGAATGCTACCTGAAAAAAAAATTTAAATCTTGAGAGATTACAATGCATTTCAACACATTTACATCAAATGACTCAGGACTTTGAGATCAGTTCATATGGAAAACACAAGATCAAAATCAGGGTTCATCTTCTAAAACGAAGCAGCCAGCCCCATGTCAGAATTTCAAATTTTCAAAAAACTTTTGATAAATGGAAACGGTCCTGTCTTCAAACAGAATTCTTTTGCAAGATGAGCTATCTTCATTTTCTTTTTAAAAGCACAGAAAAGAAGTACAACTCCTGCCTGCGTTATCTGCGGAATATCACCTGAAGTCCTCTGAGCAGACAGCTAGGAAAATACATTTACCACGGTGACAGGAACACCTGGCCTCTAGCAACCAACCAACTCATCATCAATTCCTTTTGTCAGGGGAAAAGGTTCAGAAGCGCTGAGGCGGTCAAGGACAGACCACACATAAGGCTGGCGAAAGCCAGGTGAGACCCATTTGGAGGAAAAATCATTTCCAATCCCATGGTCGTTCAAGTGAGATTGGGAGGGTGGTTACACAGGAATGGACAATGCTTCTCACCTGGGGTGGGGGAGGAGGCTAAGAAAACCAGTTTTCTCAAAAAAAAAAAAAAAAAAATTTAAGTTCACGGACCTGAATTACCTACCCAACAGCGGTTACCTGTGACTGGTCACCGAAACTGACTAGCAGCGGGGCCTGGAAGCTGAGAAGGAAACGCCACCGGGCTAGGCTTCACCCTCCCCCACTCCTTTCCGTCTCCAGGCGCGAGAGGCCCTCGACCAACAAGGGAGGCGCAGCGACGCCGCAACCGGGGCTTTCTCGGCCTTGTCCTCCCCAGAGACCCTTGCTCGGCCGCCCCAACTGGTCCAGACACCTGCCCGGGCCGGGCTTTTGCACACCGCGGTGTCCCCTCCCCGCAGGCCCGGCTGCAGGCCCGGCCTGCCCGGAGAGATCCCGCCCGCCCCGGGAAGAGACCCCCGGCCTCGCGGCGCGGGGGGCGGGGAGAACAGGGCTGAGCAGGGCCTGCGGCCGGCCCCCTCCCGGCCCCAGGCCGCCGCCCCTCCTCACCGTCAGGCCAGTGCCCAGCACGATCACGTCGTACTCCTCATTCATGGCGGGGCCGGGCGCGGACGGAGACCCAGAGAAGGCTCAGAGCTCTAGGGGTCTGGGGCTACGGCTGCCCCGAGGAGGAGGCGGACGGCGGGGCGAGCACTCAGGCCAGAAGGGGCACGAGGGAAAACGGAAGCGGAGGCAGAGACTACACGGAGCTGTGGATCGGGGAGCCGGCCGTCACCTCAGACGGGAAGAGAAGAACGGGGCGGGGAGGGTAGGGAAGGCTGCGAGGGAGAGAGAGGCGGGCTGCGACCGCGGCCTCCGCAGCCGGGGCGAGGCCGGGAGGAAGCCGTCGATCACGCCCTTCCCGCTCGCTCATTGGCTACGTCTCCGTCGCCCACCCGACCCGCTTCCTCTCCCACCTCTCGCGAGAAAAGGGCGGGCCGAGGCCCTGGTGGATTTCGGATCCGTTCCCAAAGCGCTGCCGCCTTGGTTGGGGGCGGCAGGGGCTGCCGCGCGCGGGCCTTCGAGGGCGGGGCGGGGTTGAGCTTGTGGCCGGGGGCCGCTGTCCGGTTCTTCACTCTCGCTCCCCATCGGGCGCCGGGGCGCAGTCGGCCCCGCGCCCGCAGCTGCCCTTGGACTTTGGGCCCGCCGCGACCACGTGGCTGGGGCTGGCCGCCCCCGCCCCCGGGACCGCGGGCGGCCTCCCGCAGCCCGGCACACCAGGAGATGACGCCATCCGGCCCGATTCCGGCTGCGGTTCGGCCCTCTGCGCGCCTAGTTGGTCCTCTGCAACTTGTCTTGCTTTTCTTTTTATCCTACCTCCATTTCCTGAAGGAAACAAGGACCCAATGAATTTTAAGGAGTTCAGAAATCACTTTTTTTTTTAACTTCCCTCCCAATGTCATTCTTGCCTGATGCATTGCCCCATGTGCAGCCTTAGGAAATAAGAATTAAAAAAAAAAAAAAAACTCTACTTTTGAAAAGGAAACTTTAGCATAAAGGGGAAGGGCAGATTTGATGGGAAGCAGGTCTGCACCTACTGAGAGCTATAATCTAAACCAGCTGTAAAGATAGCTGACCAGCACGTGAATGGATTTAGGCCACAGAGTGTAGGAAAAGAAAAAGATTCCCTGTTTTTTGCCTTCCATATCCGAGCCGGCCCAGCCCTGCAAACACACGCTTTTTCAGGTTTCTATCTCCAGCCCTGGTGGCTTATGTTCTCAACCGAAGAGAGCAGATCTGGTGTTTTCAGCCTGAGTATGTAGACAAAAGAGTTGATGTTTCCTTGAAGATTTATTCTCAAATAAGAACTGTTTAAAGTGAATCTTGGGAGACAGACCTACCTTCCTTCACGTTTAAATTACTCTGATTCATGACAGAATCAGAGCAAGTTTTTTACAATGTTTCTTCATCCCTACATAGAGTTTAAGAGGGTATATTATATAAGACAATGGGCCTTTTGCGGGGAGGGGAGAAGAAAACTCTTTAAATGTACATCAGTCTTAACTGGATTTGTATACGTTAGTGGCTAAATGAATTTCTGTTGTTCACTAGGTCTCTTTGTGACCCCAGGGACTGCAGCACTCCAGGCTCCTGTGTCTTCCACTATCTCCTAGAGTTTGCTTAAATTCATCTCCAAAATGAATTTTTACAAGTAGACAAAAGTCAAGTGCAAAGTTACTAGACTATTGAACAGATTGTATAACCATGTTAACTGACTTTGGTTAAACAGGTGATGCCTTAAGAAAGTCCTGCTGTTGCTAAGTAATCCAGTGCCATATATATCTAACATGTTTACAAACAACAGAAATATATGTCTTACAGTTCTGGAATCTAGAAAACATAAGGTTAAATTTGTCTGTTGAGGACAAACTTCCTGGTTCACCGTGTCTTTTCACTGTGCCCTCACACTGAGAAGGAGACAGGGATCTCTCTGGGGCTGCTTTTATCAGTCGGTAAAGAATCTGCCTGCAATGCAGGAGACCTGAGTTGGATTCCTGAGTTAGGAAGATCCTCCGGAGAAGGAAATGGCAATCCACACCAGTATTCTCACCTGGAGAAGCCCATGTTCAGAGGAAGCTGGCGGACTCCAGTCCATGCGGTCGCAAGAGTCGGACACAACTGAGCGACTAAACCACCACCGCCACCATGTTTTTGAACTGACCAAAAATATTGACTCATTAAAAAATTCATTTTAAAAAAAGAAAGTGAAGTCGCTCAGTCGTGTCTGACTCTGCGACCCCGTGGACTGTAGCCCGCCAGGCTCCTCTGTCCATGGGATTCACCCGGCAAGAATACTGGAGTAGGTTGCCATTTCCTTCTCCAGGGCATCTTCCTAACCCAGGGATCAAACCCCTGGTCTCCTGCATTGCAGGCAGATGCTTTATCCTCTGAGCCACCAGGGAAGCCCCCTAGAACCTTTTTCACATATTGCCATCAGCCTCTGCATATTGAAGAACATTTTACATGTATCTGCTGACTTATGTTGCCATGCCTTATGTGAAGGAAAGTTTATCGATATTCATGTGGAGTTACTGAAAGACTCAAAGGTATTGGCGAAGGAAACAGTATTTAAGGCTAATATGGTTCCTCAGTCTGATCCCTTACACTTTAGTTTTGTTGGCAGATAAGTTCTGTGGCCCTGACAAAAGACAAAAAGAAAAAGAAAAAAATGCTAACCTTCAACAGACTGAGTCCATTCAGATTCCACCCAACCTAATCCAGTTGCCGAGGAATTTGGAAGACAACAAATACCTATGGTGAAGTGGCTTAAGTGAGTGAAGTCGCTCAATCGTGTCCGACTCTTAGCGACCCCATGGACTACAGCCCACCAGGCCCTCCGTCCATGGGATTTTCCAGGCAAGAGTACTGGAGTGGGGTGCCATTGCCTTCTCCGTTAACAGCGGCTAGGCATATTATATTTACTTGGAGCTGGTATACTTGGTGACAGCCTTAGTGCCCTCGGACACGGTGTGCTTGGCCAGCTCCCCAGGTAGCAGCAAGCACACGGCGGTCTGAATCTCCCTAGATGTGATAGTCCAGCACTTGTTGTAATGCGCCAGGCGCGATGCCTCCCCAGCAATGCACTCGAAAATGTCGTTGATGAAGGAATTCATGATTCCCATTGCTTTGGACAAGATGCCGGTGTCCTGATGGACTTGATTCAGCACCTTGTACACGTACACGGAGTAGCTCTCCTTGCAGCTGCGCTTGCGCTTCTTGCCGTCCTTCTTCTGGGCCTTGGTCACAGCTTTTTTTAGAGCCCTTTTTAGGGGCAGGAGCAGACTTAGCCAGTTCAGACATGTCTATAATGACAACACCCAACAACAAAGAAAGATCTTGAAATGGTGAAGTGGCTTAAAAGCCACTAGTTGGTTCAGTGTCTCAGAGACCACAGTTGGCAGTTCCTGATGGCAGGAAACCTTAGGTTGGGAGAAGCAGGTTGGTGGAGAGGAGTGGAAAACACCATCAACCTTGAAAATGTTTTCAAATCTTTACCCAAAACAAGAGGAGTCCAGAGAGAGTCTTATTTATACTTGGTGCTTGGGAATCATTGTTTGCTGATTTCTGGTTCTGTTTCTCCAAGAAACAGAAACATTTTCATCATCTGTTTCTCCAAGCCCCTGCCTGCACTTCGCAAAGGAAGAGACAAGAGTCCAAGGAAAAGAAAATTATAGAGTGAACCTTAGTCCAGGTTCTGTCCAAAACCACAACAGTTTCTCACTCACTTTTCCCGCTCCTGCATATTCTGACCTTTACCTTCTTAAGACATGAATCAGAGCATGTCCATGTTTCTGCCTGTCTTTTGTACTTAGAATAAAATGCACATCCTTGAATCGGACTAAAAGGTATCCTTTAATCTGCCTCTCACCTCTGCCCCACTGCATCTTGCTGTACTTCAGGCTCACTTCACTCCAAACACACTTGTCTTTCAGTTCCCAGAACCTGGGGTAGCTTTTAACCACCCAAGGGCCTTGTACCCTCGGCGGTCCTGCGGCTACCGACCCTGGCTTCCCCCTCCTGCACCTCTTCCCACGGCTCATTCTTCCCACTTCCTTAAGTTTCAGCTTAAAAATCTTCCCTCGCCACTTTATTTAAAGCTGGTTCCCCTCAACTTTTATTCTCTATTGTCACCCTGCTTATTTCTTTCATTCCTTTTTAAAAATCAAATTGGTGACTATTTTCTTGTTTTTTGTCTGCCTGTCGCTCAGAATGTAAACTGCATGAGGATGGGGACGTTATCTGTCTCGTGCGCAAGAGAATAGTGCTGAGTCCCTGGGAGGTGATAGGTAAATATTTGGTGAATGAATAAAGAGACCTGGAAGTCGATCCCTACATCTACAAGGACTAAGTGTGATGAAATAGGTACGAGTTCCTCTTGAGACTTTTGAGAAGCACAGCTTTTCTTGCAGCAGAAGATACTGAAGTTCATGTTTTGGAGGGTCTTAAAGGCAGGGATCAATAAAATATAAATCTGTTTGAAGTGTGGTTGGCTAATGGTGAAGATAAAACACGTCAGGGTCTAGAAAAAAAGAATTTCCTAAAATATATATTTTCTAGTATATGAGAGATCCTTTACTCCCCCACCCCTAAACTGTTCATCTGCCCCTGGTCTCTGTCTCAGCAGTGATGCCTCCACCTTGGCCCCAAACCAGAATTCTAGATTTTATCCTCATTCTATCTTCTTTCTCTCCTTCCACATCTACTCCTCTTTTCTTTGGCTGTGTAACAAACCACCCTAAAATTTAGTGGCTATAAACAAACCTAGTGGCTTAAAGCAGCAATGTATTGATACTGTTATCTCTTATGGTTCTGTGGGTTGAATGGGCTCAGATGTGTGGGAGTTGTTTGGGCCTGGGGCTGGGGTCATCTGAAGGCTCAAGTGTCCTGGACATCCATGATGGCACATGTGTGACTGACTGTTGACGCCAGCTGCTGGCTGGGGGCGTAGCTGGAGCTGTCAACCAGAGGAGCATCGTATGTGTGACTTCTCCATTTGGCTTGCACATCTCAAAGTATGGCAGTTGCATTCCAAGAGTAGAAATTCCAAGAAGCTAGAAATTTAAAAGTAGAAGCTGCCGGCCTCATAAGATCTGGACCTGGAAGCTGCCACCGTGTTCCTTCTGCTGAATTCTTTGGTTACAGCCATTACGGAGCACACCCAAATTCAAGAGGAGCAGCTAGAACCCAGCTGTAAGCGTCAATGAATCTGCAGCCACCTTTAGTTGGCACAGTGCCCCATTATGTTCTGGCCATTCCACCTCATAAAGAGCCTTCCAGGAACTTCCGTGGTGGCTTAGTGGTTAAGATTCCCTGCTCCCATTGCAGAGGACCTGGGTTCAATCCCTGATCAGGGAGCCAGATCCCACGTGCTGTAACCAAGAACCCGCCCTTGGCAACTGAGACCCAGCACAGCCAAATAATTGTTTAATTTATTTATTTTAGCTGTGCTGGGTCTTCCTTGCTGCATGGGCTTTACTCTAGTTGTGGCAAGCAGAGGCTCCTCTCTAGTTGGAGTTCATGGACTTCTCATTGCAGCGGCTTCTTTTGTTGCAGAGCACAGGCTCTGGGCACACAGGCTTCAGTAGTTGTGACACGTAGGCTCTAGAGCACAGGCTCAATAGTTATGGTGCATGGGCTTAGTTTCTCCATGGCCTGTGAGATCTTCCCAGATCAGGGATCGAACCCCTGTCTCCTATTTTGGCAGGCAGATTCTTTACCACCAAGCCACCAGGGAAGCCCCCCAAATAAAACTTTAGAAAAAACAAAGCCTTCCAGTCCCTTCTCTTCATCCTCAGGGCCACTACCCTAGTACCAGCCACCATCAAGTTCTCTCCTAGATAACTGCAAAAGCTTCCTTCAGTTCAGTGGTTTCTACGTCATAACCCAAGTGATCCTCATAGAAAGTGACTGAGTCAACCATGACTTTAAAATCTCTCACAGTTCTCCATGGCTCTTAGCATAAAGTTCAAATGCCTGGTCATTTCTTAAGAGGAGCCTGAATAACCTGGCCCTCAATTACCTGGTCAACCAAGTCATCACCCCAGCCCTCCTCCACCATCTTTTCTGACCCACGGCTGTATAGGTCAGTTTCCAGTCACAAAAACAGAGTTGCTCTAGGTATTTTGAACAGAGGCAGTTAAATATAGAGAACTAGTTTCAAAACTTATACAGACTGAAGGGGCAAAAAAAGGTTACCCAGAGGTGAGGAAGGGCCTGGAGCTCCAGGCAGGAGCAGGAGGGGAACGTGTCACCTGAGCCTGGCTCACGGGTGGCCAGGCCGTCTGGCTGACCCGCCGCAGTTACTGGTTACAGCCGCTGCAGAGCCACTTTGCCTCCTCTGCCCCAGGAGCCCAGGAGTCCTCTCCACTCGCTGGTGCTGCTGCTGCCCTCCCTGCAGCCAGAGAGGCTCTAAGGGCCGGGAGCATGGCTCCTCCCTCCTCTTGCCTCCAGTCTCCCCAAGCACCTCCCCAGAAGCACCAGAAGTGAGCTGGCACAGCGATCTGGTTGGTGTGATCAGCTGACTCAGCCTTTGGCAACACAGAGAAAAACAGACATACAGCCCGGAGCCGAGAGAAAGGCGTCAGAGCTGCTCTAAACACTTCTGCGTTTTGTGAGCTTGTCAGGCTTTTTCCCTTCTGGACACACATCCAGACATTGCCTCTGTCTGGAATGTTCCTCCCTTCTCCTCCTACTTGATGTCACCTGCTCCAGGAATCCTTTCTTAATGCTCCTCTGGGTTAAACTCCTCTATTCTGAGCCACCATGGTGTTATCACTTTCTCTTGGCACTTGTCATGTGGTCATAGATGGGTGTTTACTGCTCTGTGGTCCACGTTGTGTTCCTCTCAAGAGTACAACTCTCTCTTTTCATCCTTTGATTCCTTACATCTGAATCGTGTGTGTGTGTCCGTGTGTGTGTTAGTCGCTCAGTCGTGTCCGACTCTTTGCAACCTCATGGATGGTATCATAGTGGAAGTCGCTCAGTCGTGTCCGACTCTTTGCGACCCCATGGACTGTATAATCCATGGAATTCTCCAGGCCAAAATACTGGAGTGGATAGCCTTTCCCTTCTCCAGGGGATCTTCCCAACCCAGGGATCGAACCCAGGTCTCCTCCAGAAAGAGGATTCACCATCAGATTTCCACAGGGGTCAGTGACTCCTAAGAAACTGTATATGTGGATAAATGAATGAATTCACAGCTTTCCTAAAACATAAAGAAAAATACAGCTTCCAGGAAGAAAGTTTCAAAGACCATTTCAGTGATTTAACCTAAATCACAATTGTTATTGAATTTCTGTAGATAGAGAAATAAAAGTAAGTCCCAAAACTGATGATGGGCATGGAAATAACAAAATAATATGCAAAATAGAGCTCATTAGCAAGTATAATCAGTAGCAGCTCTATGGAGCTGCTTCGGGTACGGTGACTGGGAGTTGGTGGAACTGGGTAGGGCTCAGGGTGGGGCTCAGGTGTGGTGGCAGAGCAGGTAAGCCAGGTGTCCTGGTTCTCAAAAGACTCACAAGCACAGGGAAGGCATGTTCTAGACACCATCGCCCTTCAGAAAGACTCACTCTAGCATCTAATTGTAGAAACCTCGTGGGATGAAGTAATGACAGTTAGCCATTTCATTTTACATATTTGTTTCATTCTAAAAGACTAAAAAGATCTCTAAGCTGCCCAAGCTTCAGTGTTGCTTAGAGCACTTTAAAACCATTCACTTTGGAGAAGGCAATGGCAACCCACTCCAGTACTCTTGCCTGGAGAATCCCATGGACGCAGGAGCCTGGTGGGCTGCAGTCCGTGGGGTTGCTAAGAGTCGGACATGACTGAGAGACTTCATTTTCACTTTTCACTTTCATGCATTGGAGAAGGAAATGGCAACCCACTCCAGTGTTCTTGCCTGGAGAATCCCAGGGATGGCGGAGCCTGGTGGGCTGCCGTCTATGGAGTCGCACAGAGTCGGACACAACTGAAGCGACTTAGCAGTGGCAGCATAGCATTGAATAATACATAAACTTCAAATTAGCACCTCTTACTGCTTGTATTTAAATAAACACTGTATTCTAATGGCAGAGAATTCTTGTGACACAATTGGCCCTGAACTTATAAGCATCTGGGCTGAACTACAAACATTCATTTCTTAAGTTCCTAAAGGTTTTGCATTGTTGAACTACATTGGTTGGATGGGAGGTTACAGAGACACAGTTCATATTTGAGGCCCCAGGGGTACTAATACTCCTGCATCTAGACAATAGATAAACAATGATGGCATAATAACGGTCAAGGTAAAGAGAACTTGAATAGTTCAATTCCATTATTCTGTGTGACCACTTGGATTTGTTATTTGGGTTTAAAATTTAAAACAGTGAAACAGTTTGAATGCAAGGTGAAATATTTTTGTTTGATAGTTTTACATTTTCTAATGCCAAAACAACTTTTAGTTTTGTGGACAGACTTCAGATATGAGCTAGGCCTGATTTCATAAAGACTTACCAGGATTTGGGACAAACACTAAAACCTGTGACTTGGAACAGGTTGGAATCCCTGAGCAGACAGCTGACAAGTTTTAATTCATACATGAAATATCTCAGTTACCTTGTATAATACCTTTATTTTAGTTGGAATTATTCTTGTTTAAATGCAATTAAATTCTAATTGTAAGCGGATAAGGTAGGAGGTTCCTGGGGAAAGAAAACCAGGCATGGCTTTCTTGACATAAGTGAAGCTATTTTGGGCCTAAATCATTGTGTGACTAAGTCTAACTGCAATGCTTGCCCTTGAACACGTCTCAGTAGTTAATGATCTTAACGGGATAAAAGAGTGAAGAAACAAGCTTCTGTTATAAGGCAAGAGAAGTAACAACAGTAAAAACGATATTGTTAGTTGTAAAGGTTCCCAGTTCTATTCAATGGTAAAGATTAGCTTGAAGTGCTGAATCACCACATCAACTGCAACATAAGGGGTGACGATTTTGATCTTTTCTGACCCTTTGGATTTCAATTCATTAAAGCTTGGACTCTGTAGACTGCCTGAACCCTTGGAGAAGCCCCTTCCTTCTTTCTCCTGATCTTTGGCTTGGTTGTGTCTTTTGGCCTGACACCCATCAAGAAGTGAATCTAGGTTTTGAGTAACATTATGTTATCATTTATTACTGTGAAAGGCCAACATGTTGGTGTAATTTTTTCCCTTAAAATTAATGTAGTTAAACAGGATGAATTCATTACACTTGTGGGTATGTAATCTTTGTTTTGTTCTTTCTTTATTTTACTGACATGTTTTATACATACAGAATTCAATCAATTAAAAATATACTGTCAATTTTTCTGGCCATTAAAAAAAATAAATAAATAAAACCATTCACTTGAATGTTTCTTGTATTAAGTTACTTTGACTTCAAGTATCAAAAACCATGTCAGGCTACCTTACATATAAAAGGAGAATATATTGGGACTTCTATGGTGGTCCAGTGATTAAGACCGAGTTTCCAATGAAAGGGGATGCAGGTTCAGTCCCTGGTCAGGGAATTATGATCCCACATGCCATGCCACGCAGCATGGCCAAATATATATATATATTTTTTTTTTTTTTTTTTTTGAGGAGAATATGTTAGAAGGACAAAGGGGTAAAAATGTAGTTAGGGGTCTGGAAGGAGCAGGAATCAATAACTGGAAGGCTGTCTCTGAGCTCAGCTGCTCTCTATCCAGCCTCTCTGCTGTCCTCTCCTGGTGGGTCGCCTCTCCCCTGGGATGTGCAAGAGAGATGCTGGTTGGCAGCCCCGGTCTCCTCAGTTACCTGCTGCCTGTTCAGGGGTCACAGCAGCAAGAGTTCTCCGCCACACTGTGTGGACTATAGGCAGCTGATTCTTTGTGTTGGGGGTGGTTCTGGGCATGTTTTTCTGCATCCCTGGCCTCTACGCCCTTGATGCTGGCAAGACCCACCCTCTCCCCCCACCCCAGCTGTGACATTAGAATGTCTCCAAATATTGTCATTGTTCCCAGGGGGGCAAAAAACCTAAGTGAGTGAGAACCTCCAAATCAGACCGTCTAGTTTCTCATAACTTAGTATCAGATTTCCAGAGGAGAGAATCTAGTTGGCTCAGCTTGGGTCTGGGTCCAATTCCATTGGAATTTTTCTCAGAAATATGTTTATGACATCTCTATACCTTTCATATTAACCCCAAATCTTCTACTAGAAGGCCTTTGAAATAAAAATACCTTAATTGTTTTCAATTCTCTCCTCTGAGGCAGGCGCTGTGTGAGGCCTCAGTAAGCTTAGATTGGTCCTGTCTACACAGAGGTATATTTAATTCCAGGCTGATGTAATAGTTATAATAGTAATAGTATAGTCCTACTTTGGATTAGTATTGCTTTGTTTTCAAAGCCATTTAACCTTTGATATCTAATTATTTTAAATGTTAATGTTTTAAAATCACTTCTCTTCTTTGTACGACTAGGGGTTATCTGTATGTCAGACCGGAACAATGGACTGGGTCTTCTCACCAGGCATTCACGAGCAGATGCCTGTATTTTACTGGAATACTCACAGTTTGTCACAGTTTGACCACTGACCCTCAGATGCCCATGGTCCTGGGAAAAAATTCTGAGGTCAGTCTTGACTGCTACCAAAAGGAAAAAATAAACAAAAAAAACTGTTAGGAAGAACATCTTGTTTTTTTTTTAGATAACAGAAAAAGAAATTATTGGGTTATCTAGCAAATAAACATCCACTATGTAGTGATAGCTATGTAGAGTAACTCTGTTAAGATTAAAAGTGAGCTGCTGCTGCTGCTAAGTCGCTTCAGTCGTGTCCGACTCTGTGTGACCCCACAGACGGCAGACCACCAGGCTCCTCCGACCCTGGGATTCTCCAGGCAAGAACACTGGAGTGGGTTGCCATTTCCTTCTCCAATGCATGAAAGTGAAAAGTGAAAGTGAAGTCTCTCAGTCGTGTCCGACTCTTAGCGACCCCATGGACTGCAGCCCACTAGGCTCCTCCATCCATGGGATTCTCCAGGCAAGAGTATTGGAGTGGGGTGCCATTGCCTTCTCCGAAAGTGAGCTGAGCTTACAGTTATTAATCTCTCCCCATCTCCCAAACAGTGTACTGCTCCCCCAGTCCCTTCCAATCTACATCAGCATCTCCCAGTGATGCTGGCAACTCAAGATGCTTTCCCCGGAGAGAGGTCCTTGTAAGTTAGAGAAGCACTGCCTTCATACCCTCTTTCAGGAGGGCTCTGAGAAGTTCTCACTGCCATAGCCATTTAGGAGAGAATACAACAGTATTTAATAAATTCAACATGCAGAAACCCTATGTCCCAGCTCTCTGCTCCTGCTGCTGCTGCTGCTGCTGCTAAGTCGCTTCAGTCATGTTCGACTCTGTGCGACCCCATGGACAGCAGCCTACCAGGCTCCGCTGTCCCTGGGATTCTCCAGGCAAGAACACTGCAGTGGGTTGCCATTTCCTTCTCCAACGCATGAAAGTGAAAAGTGAAAGTGAAGTCTCTCAGTCGTGTCCGACCCTCAGCGACCCCATGGACTGCAGCCTACCAGGCTCCTCTGTCCACGGGATTTTCCAGGCAAGAGTACTGGAGTGGGGTGCCATTGCCTTCTCCGTCTCTACTCCTGAGTAGATATCAAAAAGAAATCTTCTGGTGTATGTGTCAAAATGTTCCTTGGATTCTAATATGTGGCAACAAAGAGCTGAAAGTAAGCTCCCAGCAGCAATCAGAAGGATTAAACTACAATGTAGCCAAGCCAGGGAGGCTGAAGACAGAATGAACATCCCATGACTGTGTTGTAAAATTGTAGAACACATGCATCTTATACATTGTTCCAAATATACTTGGGTTTAAATACTTGAGTTGCAATTGCATTCATTGGAGAGCAGGTACATGACAGAGATGTCACCCAGTCCAGTCTCCCGCTTCTCACCACATAAGAAGCCAAGACAAGAGAGACAACGTTTTGGGGCGAGGAACAGCGACTTTATTCAGAAAGCCAGCTGACAGAGAAAATGGTAGGCTAGCATCCCAAAGAATCATCTTCTTGTTGTTTTTCAGTCACTAAGTTGTGTCTGACTCTTTGCGACCCCATGAACCACAGCACGCCAGGCCTCCCTGTCCATCACCAACTCCCGGAGTCCACCCAAGCCTATGTCCATTGTGTCGGTGATGCCATCCAACCATCTCATCCTCTGTCGTCCCCACTCCTCCTGCCCTCAAGATCTTTCCCAGCATTAGGGTCTTTTCAAATGAGTCAGCTCTCTGCATCAGGTGGCCAAAGTATTGGAGTTTCAGCTTCAGCATAAGTCCCTCCAATAAACACCCAGGATTGATCTCCTTCAGGATGGACTGGTTGGATCTTCTTGCAGTCCAAGGGACTCTCATGAGTCTTCTCCACCACCACAGTTCAAAAACATCAATTCTTCGGCGGTCAAGTTTACAGTCCAACTCTCACATCCATACACTACTGGAAAAACCATAGCCTTGAGTGCTGCTGCTGCTAAGTCGCTTCAGTCGTGTCCGACTCTGTGTGACCCCATAGACGGCAGCCCACCAGGCTTCCACATCCCTGGGATTCTCCAGGCAAGAACACTGGAGTGGGTTGCCATTTCCTTGACTAGACGAAATTTTGTTGGCAAAGTAATGTCTCTGCTTTTTAATATGCTGTCTAGGTTGGTCATAACTTTCCTTCCAAGGAGCAAGCTTCTTTTAATTTCATGGCTGCAGTCACAGGGCTCCTTTTATACTAAAAAGGGCAGGGGAGTTGCTGTGACTGGTTGTTGCTAACATCTTAGTGGCAGAATCTTTTGTTCTTGCAGCTGTCCATGTAAGGTCTTGGTCACGATATTGCTATAAACCTCCAACAAGACAAATGTTATTGTCTGTTCTGCAACTTCTTATCTATGAAAGCAAAGTGTTACACTTTTAAATGTTAGGACCTTGAGAATGAGCTATCCTATAAATTTCTGGCTACAGGCAACATCCTCTTAGCATCACGGACTCAATGGACATGAATTTTGAGCAAATCCTGGGAGACAGTGGAGGACAGAGGAGCCTGGCATGCTGCAGTCCATGGAGTTGCAGAGTCAGACACGACTTAGCAAATGAGCAACAACAGGCAATGTTCTTTTACAAAGATGCAGAGCCAACATGACTAAGTTCAGGCAACAAAGCACAGAGCTGGAGCTAAAGGAATAGATCCAATATGGAGTCAGGTTTGTTCTCTGTTACAGGGGAGCAGAGTGGGGGACAGAATAATAAAATAGAAGGAGGAACCTGAGATGAGATTTCACAGATTGAACACATGCCTTTAATTTGATTCCTTCCTCAAAGTTTGCTAAAAGGGCATTAAAGGAATAAAAAAGGATATAAACCCATAAGTTCAAAGAGAATACAAAAATAGATCAGCCGTTGAAAGAAGCTGATGGAATTTTGAAGAATGGAAAGCAGATGGGCAAACCTGACTGACTTAACAGACCAGAGGAAGCCGAAATGTCAGAGACTGCACAGAGGTAAGGCATTAAGAAGCAAATTCGTTCAGGCTAGAAGACTCCAGAAAAGACAAGAAGTTAGGGGAACCTCAAAGGCCAGGTTGTGAGCAGGGGTGAAAACAGAGCTGGCTGGAGGTCTCCCTGCTCTGTTGCACAAAGGCAGGCAGTTGAGTCAGAAAGGCCCTGATTCTGGCACATCAGGCATACAAACATGCCACAATCAAACAAAAGGGATTCTGGGCAGGGTGCCCAGAGTGGCGGAGGTGAGGGGTGTATGGGAAATCCCTGTATCTTCCACCCAATTTTTTTAAATTAATTATTTATTTATTTGGCTGTTCTGGGTCTTAGCTGTGGCATGTGGGATCTAGTCCCCTGACCAGGAATCAAACCTGAGCCCCCTGCACTGGGAGTGTGGAGTCTTAGCCACCGGACCATCAGGGAAGTCCTCTTCCACCCAGTTTTGCTGTGAACCTGAAACTGCTCTAAAACATAAAGTATACTAAAAACAATAGTAATAATAGTAAATAAAAAGTTTTTTAAAGTGCTTTGGGATAGAGTATCATTTTACAAAAATAAAATGTAGCATTTTCACTTTAGATCATAGAAAGAATCTGAATGGCATTTGTCAGCTGAGAAAACTGCGATTCAGGGAGGACTATCTCTTGGCTAATGCTCTGGGGGGATGGTAGATGCTTCCTGGGCCCCTCCCCCTCTCCACACACACTGCTGGTTCTAAGTGACCACCAGTCACACGTCCTGGCAGCGATGGGGCCTACAGTGGTCTCACTGGTTCCTCTGGTTTTTATGGCCACAGGGGTTTACTGGCTATGCGTGCACATCGAAAAACAACTGGATCTTTCCTCTTCTGTGGAAATAAAAGCAGCTTCCAAACAAGGACAGGGGTCTGTGTTGATGTGTCTATCTGTGGATCTGAGCTGAAGTCATTTCATTCTTGCCATCTTTCACACTCAGATGAGCTTGTCATCATGTTTATCTCATTTCTGTTCAGTCATAAAGCTTTCAGGTGTCTGATGCTGATGGCCCCACCTTCTTCAAACATTATAGAGTCTCTGCCTTCTAGAACAGATGGGAAAAGACTCGGGAGGGCCCACGAAAGCTCCCCATTTTATGGATGAAGAAACCCATGCCTAAGAAAGTCTAGGTAGCTTGCACCTCTAACCACCATCTGTCAGTTAAGTTAAATTTCGCTGGCAGTGGAATCCCATTAACATTGTGTGTGTGTGTGTGTTAAATTTTTTCCCATGAAACAAAAATAATATTATTTTCTAGCTTATGGATATTGATGTGTATCTCCAAGTTTATTGTTTTTCAGATTTCAGGAGTAACATGGTGGAAGTTTGTAGAGCTGCAAATAATAAGTGAAGTGTGTTGGGATATTAAAAATAGGGAATGATGAAGGTTAAGGCAAACTAGAGAGGCAGTGCTTGGCCTACAGGGGATGTGTGTGTTTTAAGCTTTTCTTTTTTTGAAGTATGGTTAACTGTCTCTCTGTGTCTCCCTGTTTATATTTCTATTTCTTTCTCTATCTCTCTGTCTCTCTCTTTCTCGCTCTGTCTCTGTCCTCCTAGCACTATCAGGTGGTGGGTTTCTCAGGGCTCTTTCTCTTTGGGGTCTTCGTTCACTTCAAGATGCAGAGTACCAGGGCCTGGGATGTGGAAAGAGGCCATGGACACAGCGAGGGACCCCCTTCCTGTTGCTCACCCAGCTGCATACTGGAAAACTGCTCTGAAGATGAGCATGTTGGTCAGATAGCTTTATGTGCATATTGAGGTCACAGGCACCAGTCCCCAGGTAGGAGGCATGTGGGGACCCTGTGTTGCATAAGGACTGTCCCTCCTTTCCTATGACACGTGGACCTGGCTTTGACCAACTCTGCAGCTCAGCTGGTAGGCAGGAGAACTCCTCAGGTGTGGACCTTAGAGCCAGAGTTTCTATGGTGTCAGAACACTTACACTGCAGTTCACCCTTAAAAAGCCAGTGGTATATATTTTTATTAATTTTTGATTTAAAGATAACACGCATAGTTTAAAAAATAGTCATATAAGACTTGAGCATACAGTGGAAAGTAGCATCTGTTCTTTCTGCTCCAGACCTCCACGCCCCTCTTTTAACTTCCTTATGCATCTTTCCAGAAACATTCTCTATATATACAGGCATAAACTCATGTTATATGTTCATGGTAGCTTATTTAAGGCCTGAGAATTAGAGGATTTTTTTTTTTTTTATAAGGCATAGGCCTTGCCTATAGAGAACCTCTTCAGGTTCTCTCTACCTGGCAGAGGAGGCAAACAGGTAAGAGATTTAAATGTATTAAGAGCAGCAACAAAGACATCCAAATGCCTCCAGGGTGTGTAAAGAATTCTCTCCACTCAACAATAAAAAGAAGACTCAGTTTTTAAAAAATGAGCAAAGGACTTGAATAGACATTCTTCCAAAGAAGATATACATGGGGCTAACAAGCCCATGAAAAGATGCTCAGCATCACTAGTCATGAGGGCAATGCAAATCAAAATCATGAGATACCAGAACACACCCATGAGGATGGTTGCCGCATTGAAAAGTGAAACAAAGGCGGTGGAGACACAGGAGCCCTCATACGTTGCTGGCAGAAATGTTAGATGGTGCACCCACTGTGGAAAACAGCTTGGCAGTTCCTCAAAATGTAAACAGAATTACCCAGCAATTCTGCTCCTGGGTTTGATCCCTGGTCAGGGAACTAGGTCTCATCTGCTGCAACTAAAGATCCCATGTGCTGCAACTAAGACCTGGCACAGCCAAATAAATAAATATATATAAATAAATAAGATGCTTAATTTCACATAATGTGAATTTCACCTCTGTGAAAAACAAAACAAAAATGCCTATGAAATTGTAGGTAAGTTAAACAACACATAGAGAAGTCAGGCCAGCGGAGGAGGAGGGGTGATTAAGTGCCAGGTAGGGTCTGGAGAGCTGTCTGGGCACAGATTTCCTCTGGGGAGATAGATGCTTTGTCTGAGCAATGGAGCCGAGCGCAGCTGTGTGCAGGGACCCATGGTTCCGTTTCCTTCCAGTTTACAAGAAGGCTAGTGCTGCTCACCAGGCAGACAGGCCTTCACTGCAGGGCCAGCCATGCTGCTGGAGTTGTTTAGAGCTTGCTTGTCTGGAGGCAGGAGGTGGGGCTGTGCTCCAAGGACCCCACGTCCCCTGCCCCATCAGGGAGGTTGCACAGCATCAGGGGAGGCAGTGCGATTCCTGGGCAGGACAAAGCCGCCCTTGTATGGGTGAAGTAGAGTGTACAAAGTACATTCTCCTCTGGGGGTGAACTGCCACCCTATAAGGCACGAGGTTTCTATCCATTGAACAGAGCACCTCATTTTGTGTCTGAGGGTCCCTGGGCAGTCCTGTCCTTCAGGTCTGGGCTGAGCACTGTGCAGGGTGGGGATGGGGGAGGCGAGGGGCTGCTCCCTGGATGACCCTGACGATGGAATCAAGCAGAACTTGATGGCAGGTGTGGCCCAGGAGTTAACGCAGGTGTGCTCCATGAAGATTCAGACCACTTACAAAAGGTAAGGCATCTGCACCCCCCCATTTCCCCTTGTCTTAGGCTTTCCTACCCATTGAGGGCCCTTTCTGAGGCCAAGCAGTGCCATGTGCTCAGTCGTGTCTGACTCTTTGTGACCCCATGGACTGCAGCCTGCCAGGCTCCTCTGTCCATGGGTTTCTCCAGGCAAGAATACTGGACTGGGTTGCCATTTACTGCTCCAGGGGATCTTCCCGACCCAGGAATTGAACCCACATCTCCTGTGTCTCCTGCATTGCATGCAGATTCTTTTCCCGCTGAACCATTGGAGAAGCTCCCATGCCAAGCAGATCTTTCCTTTAATTAATAGCAGACCCCTGCTTCTCTTCCCCATGAATCCTCTTCCACCTGCCCGTTCTTTCAAGGTGTCTGACAAAGATTCAAGCCACTGCTTTGTGCTTCTGCTTTGGCCGGGCACTGGCCAGTACTCACCATAAGCGGATTCATTTAGCCCTCATAATCACTACATAACAGAGGAATTACTAGGTCTGCTGTACCAATAAGGAAATAGACTCAGGGAGGTTGGTATTTGGCCAAGATAAACACCTGGTTAGTGGCAGGATAGGATTCATCAGTTCAGTTCAGTACAGCCACTCAGTTGTGTCTGACTCTTTGCAACCCCATGGACTGCAGCATGCCAGGCCTCCCTGTCCATCACCAACTCCAGGAACTTACTCAAACTCATGTCCATCGAGTTGTTGATGTCATCCAACCACCTCATTCTCTGTCATCCCCTTCTCCTCCCGCCTTCAATCTTTCCCAACATCGGGTCTTTTCCAATGAGTCAGTTCTTCACATCAGGTGGCCAAAGTATTGGAGTTTCAGCTCCAATGAATATTCGGGATGGACTTTAGGATGGACTGGTTGGATCTCCTTGCTGTCCAGGAGACTCTAAAGAGTCTTCTCCAACACCACAGTTCAAAAGCATCAATTCTTTGCTGCTCAGCTTTATTTATAGTCCAAGAAAAACTATATATAAACTATACCAGAAAAACCATAGCTTTGACTAGATGGACTTTTGTTGGTAAAGTAACATCTGCTTTTTAATATGCTGTCTAGGTTGGTCATAGCTTTTCTTCCAAGGAGTAAGTGTCTTTTAATTTCATGGCTGCAGTCACCATCCGCAGTGATTTTGGAGGCCCCCAAAATAAAGTCTCTCACTGTTTCCATTGTTTCCCCATGTATTTGCCATGAAGTGATGGGACTGGATGCCATGATCTCAGTATTTTGAATGTTGAGTTTCAAGCCAACTTTTTCACTCTTCTCTTTAACTTTCATCAGGAGGCTCTTTAGTTCCTCTTTGCTTTCTGCCATAAGGGTGATGTCATCTGGGTATCTGAGGTTATTGATATTTCTCCTAGCAATCTTGATTCCAGCTTGTGCTTCATCCAGCCTGGCATTTCGAATGATGTACTCTACATATAAGTTAAATAAGCAGGATGATGATATATAGCCTTGACATACTCCTTTCCTGATTTGGAACCAGTCTGTTGTTCCATGTCCAGTTCTAACTGTTGCTTCTTGACCTGCATACAGATTTCTCAGGAGGGAAGTCAGGTGGTCTGGCATTCCTATCTCTTGAATAATTTTCCACAGTTTGTTGTGATCTATACAATCAAAGGCTTCATACTTTAAATTTATTTATTTTTTAGATTTTAATATATGTTTATTTTTGTAAAATCAACACCCTAGTAACACGGCCATGACTAAGCTGGTGCTGCTGGAGGCACCACCTAACCTCTGGGCTGCAGACCAACTACAAAGGCCCCTGGGCCACTGGCCCAACCACCCCAAGGCCAAGAGGCAGCAATTTGAATGTCACATGTTGGCAAAGTCTAATCTTTTTTCCTGCACCATGTGGCATGTGGGATCTAAGTTCCCCAATCACAGATTGAAACCCATGCCCCCTGCATTGAAAGCACAAAGAGTCTTAACCCCTGGACCAGCAGGAAAGTCTGGAAAAGTCTCATTTTGACCACACTTTCTGGTAGAACTTGATGTCCTTGGAGGGGACCCTAAAGTTTTGCAGGCAGGCCCCAGGGATGCATGATGCTGTTGATGTGGGTGATACTATTGACATGCAAGGGTTCAGGAAGAGGAGGAAGGAGGCCATGGAGTCACTCCAGAACATCAGGGTGAGGCCCATGAGTATGACCCTGCTCCTGAGAAGGTCAGGAAACTCAGGAGCCCCACGAAGAAGAGGGCAAATGAGACGAGCAAGAGGGCGGAGCCCACGGCCCACTTGTGCTGTGAGTTTGGTGGGGGGGGGGGTCCCTGCACAACTGGGACACTATGAGGAGCTCCAGGCTCCTCATAGTGATGATGACCACCACTGCCAAGGTGGCCACGCTGCAGGCCACCAGCATGCCTGTGGCCAGCCTGGGCACATGGGCCTGACTTGAGTCTCAGAGGAAATGCAGCCCAGTCTGGTTGGAGCCAGTGCAGAAGTACCACAGTCTGAAGAGGTCATCAGCCAGGAGCCATTGCCGTCACAGATGGAGACGAAGTGGAGGACCATGGCCCGGGAGTCACAAAGGATGATGAAGGCTCGGTGAAGGGTTCTAAGAAGGACCAGTGGGGCCTCCTTTGGCCAGCAACCTGTGTCTGGACACAGGGAGATTGACCAGAGGGCTCTTCATTCCCTCCTGCCTTGCTGCCTCCACACCCCCTCGCTCAGATCTGCTGGGTCTAAATTTAATGTTAATAAACTGCCTGCTACTATAAACCAGTTATTGAAGAAATGACATATAACATCATTAAGTGACATGTAATGTCATATAATGAGAAATGACCCTCCTAAATGACATAATATCTCAACAGAGTAAAAATGAGATTTTTGCAGTAGCAACAGTGTGTTTGCAGAGAGATGGGAGGTATTTGGGTGTGTATTTTCTACGGGGAGGAGGTTTCAGAAAAAAAAAAAAAGAACAGACCAGCAGGTACTCAGCGAGTCGGAATAGCTGTGGCACCGGAGAAGGGAGTCGTAGCATCAAAGAAGGGCCAGCATTAGTCCCAGGAAGATGGGCATTTAATCTTTATTTTTATCATGGGTTGTCTTTACTTCTGATCAGTGCGTTCTTTTCTTTAATAACTAAAGCAGATGTACAATGTATGTTTGATAGGCCATACGCAGGCTATTTTAGTTAGCATAAAATTTGAGTTAATTCAGGGATAAGCCAGAATGACTTCCCCATACCCCAGCAGATGAACATTTCTTTTATCAATCTGTTCTTGAGTTTTCTAAATATATAAACTATTTAATTCCTTAACATAGGACACATACTTTCCCACAAAAGAATGAAACTTATTACCTGCTAGGAGTTTCACATCTCTGCTCTCATAATACTCCAAGTTCCTGATTCTATCTTTATTTTTATTTACTTATTTTTTAAATTAATTTTTACTGGGGTATAATTGCTTTGGGGGCTTCCCTGATGCCTCAGCAGGCAAGAATCTGCCTGCCAATGCAGGAGACACAGGTTTTTTTGTTTGTTTGTTTGTTTTGAATTCAAAACATTTATTTACCATTCACTACTCTGCAAATACAATTCTCCCAATTCAGTTGGGACAAAAGGTACTTTTGTTACAGTTCAAGTCAGGAACAAGGAAAGAGAAAAAATGTATTTGGAGTGAGAATGTTTTAATAACCCTATATTCATTCCAGAGAACAATAAGTAAAGAAATTACGAGCAGTATATGTAACAGTAATATTTTCCTTAGATACAGAAAGCACCTACTTTAAGACAAATTAATGGGAAATCAGCATTGGGAAAAGCTACACAACAGAAGAAAATGACACATAAATGAGGAATGGTTTGAGCTTGACCGCAGTTACTGAGACCCACTCCAGGTCTTCTATCCCAGGTGAGGGGGCGGCTGGAGATCCAAGGGAAGCCCTGAGAGCCCATTCAGCTCCGGGCAGCTGCAGTCTGCGGCTGTTCAGACTGGAGTTGTTTACCAAGATATTCCCAGTTGTGCACCGTGAGCTTCTGTACAGCCAGGAGGGCGTTGTAGCGCACCTGCTGGTCCTCGTGGTTCATCACGCGCTGCTTCCCACCCAGCTGTTCCATGACCCGCTTGCCTCGTGGGTAATGGCGCACATACTCCCCAGCGTCATGGGCGGCAACAGCTAAGACTTGGGGATCGTCAGACACCTCCAGAAGTTCGGTCAAAATTTTCAAGAGCTCATCATTCTTTTCATTTAACCTCGCAGCATTCTCTCTCCAAAATTTCTCAGATTTGTGCACAGGACTACACTCCAACCTCCCAGACTTTAGTTCTGAACTGTACTCATCAAATGAGCTGAGATCCTGGACACTTTCACCGAGTTTCTCCAAGAGGAACTTTATATCCTCACTGATGTCTTCGTCGTCGTACTTCTGCTGCTCCAAGTTCTCCAGCTGTTTCAGGACTTTGCACTGAATCATCGCCAGGGCATACTCTTGGCGAGTTTCTCGTTCAACTGACTTTTCTAAGAAGTTACGGAATGCTGCGAGGATGATCCTCGTCACCTTCTCTTTGACCGACTCCTGCAGGATGTCGGACAGGACAGGGATGATGTTGTAGCGCCTCAGGTGTTCACACATCTGTGGGCTGAAAGCCAGGAGCCACACGGAAAAGATCATCTGATACTGGAGCTGAAAGCCACACTTGTTACTCAGAACGCCCATGATGCAGTTCACCCCGTCTGCCTCCACCCAGGCGAAGCGGTACTCATTGACTCAGAGCATCAGCTGCAGACACCCGGCCACGCACTGCACATACTGGGAACTATCGCTTGAAGAGACTGTTTCTGTTTCAACAGCGATACCGCTACCACGCAGTTTCTGTGAACTCAGTTGAGTCTTTATCCAATTGAAATAGTAATTCAAGTCGCTGCCTTTCATCAGTTCTTTTCCCCAAGCTGCTAACTTGGCAATAATTCTTGCTGCCATATGAACAGTAAAGAGATCCTGGCGATTCAGCATCGGCAGGAAGTAGGACCAGGCAGTGTTCTTGCTACGTTTAGCATAGTCAAAGAAAATGCTAACACGCTGGTGATTTTCCTGCAGTGTATCATCCACCAGGGTGAGTATGTACTGAACTGGTCTGCTCTTTGGAAATATGAGTCATCCGATTTATAAATGTCTTAGCACACTGACTGCCTTCAGTCTGAAGCATCTCCTGCTTCTCCTCAGGACTTCTTTTCATCTCAAATCTTTGAATGAACTCGCAGTCTTCAGAAGAAATCATCTGCCCCTGCAGGTAGGACTGCCAGTTCACTTTGTTCGCACGGACTTCCGCAGCCTTGGCGGCAATGATGTTGTTGGGAACAGCAGCATCCACAGCGCCCCGAATATCCATCTTGGTCATCTAAACTCATGATCTTGACTGTTCTTCTACCGATCCAAAAGAGGCAGGAGGACGCGGCGGTCCGGGCGCCGAGTCACAGCCGAGTCGGGGGTCCTCCCGGTCCGGAGGCCTGGGCGGCTGCGGCGGCGGCGGGTCCGCACAGAGGAGATGTTGAGGGCGGAGTAGGCTGGAGGGAGGAGACACAGGTTTGATCTCTGGGTTGGGCAGATTCCCTGGAGAAGGGAATGGCAAACCACTCCAGTATTCTTGTTCTGGGAAATCCCATGGACAGAGGAGCCTGGCAGCTCCTCTGCCAGGCTGGCAGCCTGGCAGCCCATGGGGTCACAGAGAGTCAGGCACAGCTTAGTGAGCAAACAACAACATAGGTGCTTTATAATACTGTGTTCGTTTCTACTGCACAGCAAAGTGAATCAGCTATGTGTACATATATCACCTTCTTTGGGGATTTCTTTCCCATCTAGGTCACCACAGAGCACTGAGCAGAGTTTCCTGTGCTGTTCAGTAGGTTCTCAGCAGTTATCTATTTTATACATAGTATCAGTAGCATATGTGTGTTGATCCCAGTCTTCCAATTCTTCACCCCATCTGTATTTTTAAATAGTGATGTGTTTGTAGCATCTACACCTGACAAGTCTTGTAGGGTAGCAGTATCCCGGATGACCTGCAGGAAAAAACAGTCCACTTCCTGTCGGGCCCCAGAGGAATTGAGAGCACAGTGAGGTAATGTTTAGTTTCTCAATCGTGTCCAACGCTTTGCAGCCCCATGGACTGTACCCCACCAGGCTCCTCTGTCCATGGAGTCCATTCTCCAGGCAAGAATACTGGAGTGGGTTGTCATGCCCTTCTCCAGGGGATCTTCCCAATCCAGGGACTGAATTTATGTCTCCTGCATTTGCAGGCAAAATCTTTACCAGTGAGCCACCAAGAAGCCCTGAAGTAAAGTTACCAGTTGGCTAAATGCTGTCACAAACCAACGGACACCACACCCAGCAGAGCCCTCCACACCCTGCCCCTGGGATTCCCAGATGCTGTGACAAAACAGACCCAGGACAGGGAAAGGGAATTCTGCCCTTTATAAAAGTATCTGACAGAAATGAAAGCCTTTTGCTTTTTCAGGAAGGTATTTAAAATGTGTACAAAAGGCCTACTTACATTTAACTGTAAATGACAAAGCGACCAGAGGGTTTTGCAATGACAGGTTGTCTTGACACATCTGCTGTTTAGTCATGCCCATTTCATAGGGCCTGGCAACCCCCAGCAGCCCTCGGTAGCAGGGATTCCATGGGAAGTTCTGGGTTAAATGAACAAGTGATGAGAAGTGTGTGCAGATGGACAAAGGCAGGCAGGCAGGAATAAAGGGCAAACACTGTATTTGTGCAATGAGAGTACGATGACATTGAAGCCCCTGAAATTGCCTTTTGGTGTGACTAAAATGCTATTAGATAAATTTAAGGTGAAAGTATTCACCTGCAATCATACCTACTCAGTGAAGCCTTGTGTAGCAGTTATGTAGTATACAGTTTGTCTATAAAGAAGTAGCATGGAAGGATGTCCAAGATATAGTTATGAGAAAAAAGAAAGTGAACTCCCAAAATAAAGTATTAAATCATGATCAGATTTTTGTAAAACTCCCCATACCGCACAAATGTATACCCTCCCTGGTGGCTCAGTTGGTAAAGAATCTGCCTGTAATGCAGGAGACCTGGGTTCAATCCCTGAGTCTGGAAGATCCCCTGGAGAAGGAAATGGCAACCCACTCCAGTATTCTTGTCCTGGGAAAGAAATCTCATGGGCAGAGGAACCTCATGGGCTACAGGCCATGGTGTCACAAGAGTTGGAGATGACTTAGCGACTAAACCACATAAATATATATATATATTTGGTTACACATATACAGAGAAAAATCTGGAAAACTGTCCACTAAACCATTTGCTCTGGTTGGTTCCAGGAAGGCTATCAGGGAACTTTCATTTTCCGTGTTTGTAGTTCTGTATTGTTTGCATTATTTCCGTGCATACACTTTATTTTCATAAACATTTAAAATCTTAAGCCTTTTCTTCTATGTTTCCCTGCACTTGATCATATCTTAATTTTGTAGTTAGGAATAAAAAATGCAAATCACCCATTTTATTTTATTTTTAGTGTCTTTTTGAAATATAGTTTTTATTTTCTATTAGAGCATAGCTGATTTACAACATTGCGCTAGTTTTAGGGTTTACAGTAAGGGATTCAGTTACACATATACATCCACTCTTTTTAGATTCTTTTCCCAAATAGGTTATTACTACAGAATATTGAGTAGAGTTCCCTGTGATACATAGCAGGTCCTTGTTGAATAAATCACCCATTTTAGCTACACCTTTTTTGTTTTTTGGTAACTGCATTAAAAAATAGTCTAATTCTTGGCTCTGGGCCTCACGCTGAGGTCAGCACAGACTCAATTCTGAACCAGCACTGTATTTAGCTTTTCACAAGTCACTGGGCTGTCGGGTGGGAAGAGTAGCTGTTCTTCCTCCTGTAGTGAAAATGTGGAATCACCATATATTTTCATCTGTGTAAGTACTAATTTCCTCCCATAGCTGTCTTCTCTCTCTCTCTCCTTTCTCCTTCCTGTTTATCTGGGCGGAAGCTGGCTGTGCTTGTCTAGCATGGACTCAGGAAGGATGGAGACCACCTCAGAGGGGATAAAGTAGAGAAACTGGACCTCATCACTGGTCTTATCAACATTTATCTGTGAGCTCTCTCTCCCTCTCTCTTTTTCTAAAACATTGTTTTTAATTGAAGGATAATAGCTTTATTATCGAACAATATTGTGTTGTTTTCTGCCATACAGCAACAAGAATCAGCCACAGGTACACGTATGTCCCCTCCCTCCCACTTCCCACCCCGTCCCATCCCTCTAGGTTGTCACAGAGCTCTGGTTGGAGTTCCCTGAGTCATCCAGCAAATTCCCACTGGCTGTTTCACATGTGGTAGTGCGTATGTTTCCATGCTACTCTTGCCATTTGTCCCCCTCTCTCTTTCCCCTCTCCTCCGCCCAGATCCATGAGTCTGTTCTCTGTGTCTGCATCTCCATTCCCGCCCTGCAAATAAGTTCATCTGTACCATCTTTATAGATTCCATATATACGCAATTTTCCTCTTCACTGGGAGTCTTTGCTGGTCCAGGAATCCTGCAATTCTGAGCCTGGGGGTTTGTTTCTCATCTCACACGTGGGTCAACCCAAAGGAGCCCCTGCCTCCAGGAACCTCCTCTTCCCTCCTGGAGGCAGTGATGTCTTCTTTCTAGGGGAGCACCCTCTCAAATCTTGGCACTAAACACACTCTAAATCACAGCCTCAGCATAACCTCTTACTTCACTCAGAGGTATTTTTCGAGTCTTCCTGTAGAACTGAGTATTTCACTTACAACGTAGCCTTGGGCCTATTTACTCTCCAGTCGGCCAGGGGGACCATCGGTCTTGAGATTTGCTCTGGTGAAAATACCTAGAGAACTGAGTCTTGTTACTGATTTGAAAACCACTTGTAATTTTTTTTTCTTTTTCTGTCCCTCCCTGTCCCTGCCCCTCACACTTCCTCATGGGCTAATCCTTTTAAAGGTTGTTACTTGCCCACAGATCCAGGAGATGGTGAAGGACAGGGAAGCCTGGCGTGCTGCAGTCCATAGGGTCACAAAGAGTCAGACAGAACTGAGCGACTGCAGCTTGCCTACAGAGAGCACCACCCCATCTTTGGATTAAAGAAGAGGGAAGATTATTGTTTATCCCTGAGCTGTGGGGACCCCTGTCCCATCTTTGGACTCTAGCGAGTGGGTGAACCAGCCCAGGCTGTTGCAGTGGGTTGCAAAGCTGGGACGTCTGAGAAGTGCCGTCACAAGCCGCTGCTTCTCTGCCCCTGCCCCCACGATACCTTGACTTTTGGAAAAAATATGGCGAAGATCAATTAACCCCAGTGATGCGAGTGGTGGAAGAGTGCCAGGTACACGCCCTCAGGCTCTGCAGCTTCCCCTCCTGTGAGCTCCTTTGATTTGGAGAAATGACACTGAGGTAAAAACCAAAAGGCAAAGCAGGGGAAGTGCGGTCAGGCTGCTTAACTGTCTTGTTGTTAGCAACCCACTTTCGGTCCAGATTGACGCCTGGATAGTAAAAGTGTTTGCTTATTATGTTCTATGCGCTGGAAAAAAAAAAAGAGTAAGACCTGTGTGTGTGTGTGTGTGTGTGTGTGTGTAGGAAATTCACCGCACCAGGAAGTCAAGCTCCTTGCTGAGGCCAGTGAGAAGAGGTCAGATAATTTCTCAGGCTTTTCTTTCCCTGGATTATATTCAGGAAGCTAGAGGGGAAACTGAAGTTCCTGCCTTGGCACATTCTCACTGATATTTATTTATTAAAACTTTTTATTTATTTCTCTTGGCTACACCAGGTCTTAGTTGCGGCATACAGGATCTAGTTCCCTGACCAGGGGTCGAACCTGGGCCCCTTGCCTTGGGATGCGGTGTCTCAGCCACTGGACCAGCAGGGAAGTCCTTGTCACTGATATTTAAAAGAGAGAAAACCTCTCGATTATTGGAAAGAAGCAGCGATGCACTCTGATGCCTTCAAGAGCTCGCATCTGGCTGACTGGACATGCAGGGAGCGTCAAGCTCAAGACTTCAGAGGGCAGGGGGCCAGGTGGGTTTTCAGATGCTTGGCTGAAGAGCAGACAAGTTATTGTACTTTGCTCAGCCTTGATTGGACTGGATGGACTCTTAGACTTAAAAATCTAAGAAATTTTGATAACACTGTTCTCTGTTGCAATTGGGGAAACCGATACTACATGACAAGCAGTGGCGATGCTTTTAATGACAGGTTACAAAGCAAATAAGGATGTCAGAGAGCCAGCCCTTCCCTAAGTGCCTTCAATGTGCCTTCTGGTGGGCGTTGTGGCCTTTCTACAGATGAGAACATTGAGTCACTTGGTCTGAATTCTCCTGGATGGGGAGTTGCAGGGTTGTGTTTTAAACAGAGTTCTCTGCTGCCAAAGTCCGCTTCCTTCCTTTTATCTTACGCACTTGCCCTGACGCAGCAGCAGTGAGCTTGGGGGCACCTGAAGACAGCATCGCCAGGGCAGCAATGCCCAGAGGAGCCATGTGACTCTTCATGTGATGGGTCTCTGGCCCTGGCTTGTGAGATGGGAAACAAAGGCACCACTGTTCAGCAGAAACCCACCGGGAGAGGCAAGTATTCTCTGTGAACTGGGGTCTCATTTAGGGTTGCCAGACCTGGCAAAATCTGGGACACCCAGTTAAATCTAAACTTCAGATAAGCCACAAATGCTTTTCAGCAGAATTACATCCTGTGAAATATTTGGGATGTACTTATAATAAAAAAAGCATTCGTGGTTTATCTGAAATTCAAATGTAACTGCATCTTCTCTGACAACTCTGACCTCATTGTATCACATCCTTGCTGTTGACTCTGCTCAGGAAACCCTTGCCCACTGTCTCCAAAAATCAACATGATTTCCGCCCTTCCAGGCCCAGCCCCGATGCCATGTCTTCCGAGAAGCCGTCTCCTCGCACGGCCCCACCACACAGAGCCCTGATGTAATCACAGAACAAGCCCTGCTCCTGTTACAGATGTCAGCTTCCTGAGGGCACAGGCTGGTCCCCTGTTCGCCGCCCCTCCCTGACCCTTCACTCATTCCACAAAGACTTACGTGGGGCCCACCTGTGCCACCTGGAGGAGGAAATGGCAACCTACTCCAGCATTCTTGCCTGGAGAATCCCATGGACAGAGGAGCCTGGCACGCTACAGTCCATGGGGTTGCAAAGAGTCGGACACGACTGAAGCGACTTAGCACGCATGCATGCACCTATGCCAAGTGCAAAGCAGGCATGGACCCTGATCTTGTGGGTTTTCATTTTGCAGAAAAGCTGGGTGTTCTCAGGCCAGTTACGAGCAGTTGTGTGAAGGGATGGAACAGAATGTGGCAGAGGGCTGCTCTGAGGCTGTCGGGGGCTGGGATGAACAGGAGGAACCCACAGGACAAGTCAAGAGAAATTTCCAGAAGACACTGAAGTGTAAGAAAGTCTGGTCAGTTTGGGGAACTGAAGGCAGGGAAGTGGGACCCAGAGAGAGGTTTTCTATGTGGTGGGTGGGAGGCAGGGGCCCGCAGGCAGTGTGGGACCGTGCATGCTCCACCCTAAGTGGAGATGATGAGTCTGCAAGTGGGGGAAACCATCAGATGTGTTATTAGCTTTGGGGGCTGCTCGCGAGTTATGTGAAGGGAAGCATAAAAGTGGAGGAAGCAGGAGCACTCAGAGGCCATTATGGGAATTCAGGCCAGACAGACGTGGGGGAGGCAGTGTGGACAGGGGCTCCCACAGTAGTTCCAGGCCCACTTGCTATCCCACCTGGTCTGGAACTTGTCCACCCTCCCCAAACCCCTTCCCCCGAGGTAGAGGCTATCTGCCTTACCCCTGAAGCTGGGCAAGACTTCCCCAGCCGACCCTGACTGATGGCAGGTGGGGAAAGGCAGTGTGGACTCTCCCTTCTCTGGACGCTCACCTCTGGGACCCCAGCCCCCATCCCATGAAGACACACCAGCCCATAGGGAGAGGCCTCGGGGGAGGCCCCTGCCAAAACCTGAGCCGCAAACCGGCAGCATCGATACCAGACGATCCCTGACCCACAGCGTCCGTTAGATTCTGGCTAAACTGCGGCCCCCGGGACTTGAATGGGATTGATACACCTACCTTCCTCAAAGGGGACATGACTCCCTTCCCAGGCTGAGGAACAGGCTTAGGGCCCAGAACACTGACACCGGGGGTCTGCCTGTCCCCAGCTGTCCTAACTCACCCTGGGTTGGCTTTACCCAGGCTGCTTACTTGGGGCAGAAATACATTTGTGTGTATGCCACTGTTATTTTGGGTCTTAACTATGGGAGCAGAATTGATATCCTAACTAATGGAGGCAACAAGGGAGGTGTAAATAGAATGGATGGAAGCTCTGAGAAGGAACAGTGACGTGTGTGAACATTTTATTGATCTGCCTTCCCCACGGGCACGTGTATAAGGTCAGGAAGGGGGAGGGTTTTGAGAGTATATGGGATCCACACTCACGGAGCAAACGGTTTCTTCTTTGCTTTTGGAGGACATGTTTTTATTGACCTGCAGACTTCTTTTTTTAATTTATATTTTAATTGGAGGATAATTGCTTTACAGTGCTGTGTTGGTTTCTGCCACACATTAACATGAATCAGCTGTAGGAATACATATGTCCCCTCTCTCCTGAACCTCCCTCCTACCTCCCTCCCTATCCCACCCCCTAGGTTATCAGAGTACTGGATTTGAGCTCCCTGTGCTATACGGCTGGAGAAGGCAATGGCACCCCACTCCAGTACTCTTGCCTGGAAAATCCCATGGACGGGGGAGCCTGGTAGGCTGCAGTCCATGGGGTGGCTAAGGGTCGGACACGACTGAGCGACTTCACTTTCATTTTTCACTTTCATGCATTGGAGAAGGAAATGGCAACCCACTCCAGTGTTCTTGCCTGGAGAATCCCAGGGATGGGGGAGCCTGGTGGGCTGTCATCTCTGGTGTCGCACAGAGTCGGACATGACTGAAGCGACTTAGCAGCAGTAGCAGCAGTGCTATATGGCAAATTCTTACTGGCTATCTATTTTACACATGCTAATGTATATGTCTTAATGCTACTCTTTCCATTTGCCCTACCCTCTTCTTCACCTGCTGTGTCCACAAGTCTGTTATGTCAGCTTGCAGATTTTTCTCACTGAGTGATTTTTGTTTCTGTCTAATGTTAAATGATTAAACTGAGCTAGCTAAACTCTTATCAGCTGGGAGGACAGGGAGCATGTGAGACACCCAGAGCTGTGGATTCAGGGACAAGGTAACCAGCAAGCTGGACTTTGTTTTATGTGTTTCATGTTCATCTGAATTTTGGTTGATGATGGATTTTTCAACGAAATGGGGAAAAATAAAGCCCGTGCATGCTACAAGCTGGGACAGGAGAATGCTCTAGAATTCTGAGAGCTGCCTGAAGTTATCAGAGACTAATCCAAACAGACATACTCCACTGCATTCAGGCTGTATCTGTTCACGCAGGCTTTTAGTTAGTCTCTTAACTGCTGCTACTGCTGCTAAGTCGTGTCCGACTCTGTGCGACCCCATAGATGGCAGCCCACCAGGCTGTCCCGTCCCTGGGATTCTCCAGGCAAGAACACTGGAGTGGGTTGCCATTTCCTTCTCCAATGCATGAAAGTAAAAAGTCAAAGTGAAGTCGCTCAGTCGTGCCCAACTCTTAGCAACCCCATGGACTGCAGCCCACCAGGCTGCTCCATCCATGGGATTTTCCAGGCAGGAGTACTGGAGTGGGGTGCCATTGCCTTCTCCAAGTCTCTTAACTAGTGAGCCTTAAAAAATCCTGGGAGAATAAAGGCAATATTGCCCTGGCCCGCCACCTGCTGGTAGCTCTAGGAAGGGCAAGCTGGATAAACTGCCACGGGCACAGTGCTCACATTTTCTGGGTGTTGAGTTTTGCACTTTCTTTTCCGTTGCAATCCCTTAAAATTTTTTTTTTTGTAAATACTATCTTGTATATATACATACATATACATACATATATATATATATATATATATATATATATATATTTACACGTATATATGTAAAATGTGTGGAGTCCCAGCTATTTTCAAATGACAAAATTGTATTTCTCCCCAGCCTCCGCCCTGAAATTTCACGTGGGTCAGCCGTGCCCTCAGAAGGACTGCCTGCAGCCTCTGGGTGCTGGTCATGGGCGGGGCGCTGAAAACCCCGGGGCAGGTGGTGGCCACTCTCTGGAAGGGGACACAGGGAGACAGCATCCGCGGTCAGTGCGCTGGGTCATGGCAGAGCTCCATGGGTGGGACTGAGGGACTGCGGCAGCATCAGTCAGGATGCAAAGCTGCAGCCGGGACCAGGGAGTCACTGTGGGGTGGAGCCAACCGGATCTCTGGGCCCTCTGTCCAAGGAAGGTCCCAGGGAGGCCAGGGGAGGGGTGGTGTGCCGGCTCTGGAATGAATGTAGGGAGCTTGGGGGAGCACAGGTCTTTTTTTGCTTACTTTTTATGTTATACTGGGGTATGGTTGATTGAAAGGTTTTCAAAATTTCTGATTTTAGGGGTAGGCTAGGTTTTAAGTGAGCTGGATGTGGGGCCAACTTATGACGTCCATGCAAAAACGTACAGCCAGCAGCAGGGGGTCTGGGCTGGAGGGACTCATTGTTCAGGGGCAGCGGGATGAGAGTGGGTGAGACGTGGCTGTGCAGATCGGAGCAGGGACAGAAGCTCGTACAGGTCAGGGCCTGACGGAGACAGGAAAGGAAATAGAGCAAAGTCCAGAAGCACGTTGTTGGAGGTGACAGGAAACCAGGTTCCGAAGGCAGGAGTGATCGCTCATTGAACTGAAAGCATCAGGAACAGGAGGGCCGAAGGACATCACCTGAATTGGCAGTTAGGTCCCTGTGAACTAGAGCAGCAGCTGGAAGCTGGTGGCAGGGACCAGCATTGCTGGTGAGCCGGGGACCAAGGGCAGGTCAGGATGAGAAAGGATGCTTGAAACTGAGGATGGTCAGAAGGGCTGCACTTCGGAAGAGCCAGGGAAGGACGAGGCTGGCTAGGAATGGTGCTCAGTACAGCATCCAGGACGCAGTCAGTGCTCAAGACCACGGGAGTCATCCCCCTCTCGCTGACCGTATCAAGATCACAAGTGCCAGGGCTGTTCTGAGCCCTGTAGATACAGTGCGTGAGCAAGAGACACAGAAACCCCGGCCGAGGAGCTTACCTTCTAGCTGGGGAGACAGAAAGTAGACAAAAGAAACAACTCAAGTTGTGTGGTGTATTCCTTAGTGGTCAGTCCTATGGAGAAAGCATAAACTAAGGGAAGAAGATAGAACGTTGAGGGAAGGAAAGGATTTTTAGATCATGTGGCCAGGGAAGGGCCCCATTCAGTGAAGACCCAAAGGAAGTGAGAAAAGTACCTCCAGTTAGGAAGTGAGGGGATAATGCTGATGATCACCACCCCTGTATCAGCATTCTCAGTGTGTCACTATTGCAGAACAGGTGTAATTGTATCACCACTATCTTTGCCAGTGAATGGTATTGTCATCACTGTCCTCTCTGGCTCCCCAGTGGTTTTGGCAGCACGTCTGACGTCCTGGGTCCAGCTACAAGAGCCTCTCAGATGGAGAGCCGCATCCTGGGGAACCAAGTGCAACCCCACAGATGAGCATCACAGTGAGTGTGTACATCAGGTCCATAGCTCGGACAGGAAGGCAGCTGCGAGCAGTCACTGCAGAGGAAAAGCTGCATCACGTGTGCGCTGAGGGGAGATGGGCAGCACCTGGTGGGTCTTCCTGTCCCACCTGCAAGTAGGGGTCCTCCTCATAGGCCACCTTCAGACCCAGAGTAAGTGACACAGAGACACCTCCGGGGCAACAGGAAAGGTGCCAGCAGCTCGAGGAGGTATAAGTGGAGAGTGTGTGACTCAGAGGTCACAGTCGTGTTTCTGCTGTTATTGTGTTAGTCGCTCAGTCATATCGGACTCTGTGTGACGCCATGGACTGTATCCCGTCAGGTTCCTCTGTCCGTGGATTTCCCAGGCAGGAATGCTGGAGTGGGTTGCCATTTCCTTCTCCATGGGATCTTCTGCATCCAGGGATCAAAGCCATGTCTCCTGCATTGGAAGGCAGGTTCTTTACCACTGAGCCACCTGGGAAGCCCATCGTGTTTCTATCAGAGCATTTATCTGGTTGCTAGAGATAAAAACCCGCCAGCGCTGTCTGGGAATAGTGAAGAATCGACACTCTTGCCACATCTGTTAAATTCCCACCAGATTACTCTGAACTAGGGGACTGAGTTGCTTGTGATTGACACATACATTTTTCTTTAACAGATTGGCTGGGATTGATAATTATTCTTTGCATTAAAAAAAGAAAAGAATCCAAATGCTGGAGGACTCATCCTCTCTTCAATCTAAGTTGCTACAGAATTTCTTAAAGTTATGATGTCAAGGGTCTCATTTATTGGAGAGTCACAAATCACTTTCCATGGGCAGATGGGACAGGGCACTCGACCTGTGGCTTCAAGAACAGACACCATCCTCCAAATGAGGTTATGAAAAAGGCTTGAAAATATCTTTGATGTGTTTTTAGATGCATTTATTATCCAAAGTGAGCCAAATACAGAATTGTTATTAAAAAATAATAACCTCAGGATTAAAATATTATAGTTTAATGTTTTAATTAAACTTTAAATGTTTAATTAAATGCTCTAATGCACATTAAATGTTTTAATATTTAACATTAAGAAGCAGAGTTTAGAATACAGAAGTGTTTCCATTAACTGCTTGTAAACGTCTGTGTAAATAGATCCTTGCATTTCCTTCCTGGCTTTGAAACCAAAAGCTAAACCACTGTAATGACCAATGAAAAGCCTGTGAAAGAAGAAAGTAAACAGGCCAGTCATGTTTTGTGGCTCAAGGCAATGAATGGCAAGTTGCTACATTGTAAATGTTATCATGGCCTTTCCACAAGTGATTTATTTTAAAGCATCTCACACATAACAGCCGGCACACTGTATTTTCTTTTTTTTTTTTATTTTTTTAAAAATTAACATTGTTTTATTAGTAGTACTATGACAAATTTCTTTTTTTTTTTAATTTTATTTTATTTTTAAACTTTACATAATTGTATTAGTTTTGCCAAATATCAAAATGAATCCATCACAGGTATACATGTGCTCCCCATCCTGAACCCTCCTCCCATTTTCTTTTTTAAAACAACTATTTTATTTTTTGGCTATACCTCAAGGCATGTGGGGATTGATCAGGGATTGAACCTTGATCCCTGCAGGGGAAGTGCAATCTTAACCACTGAACCACCAGGGAAGTCCCCTTCCTGTATTTTCATGCTTCCCTAAGGATTCCAGACGCAGACTTCATCCCCATCATCGACTCCACTCGAAGGTAGAAAAAGTGAATCAGAGACCCTGGAAAGAGTCTGACTGTGCAATGGGCTGTCATCAAGCCAGGAAGCCAGCCTCCTCATCCCGAGGGCAGGGGGTGGTCCTCCACCTGAGGGGGAATGAAGAAAACACCGGCTCCTGGCCTATTTCACTGCACCTGCTGGCAACTGAAGCAGCAGCACACGCATTCCCATGGATTCACTGGCTATCTCTGGAAATGCCCTCAGCCATCGTGCTGTGGTTGAAGCACTGAAGGACGTTGGGGCTCCGTGTGAGATGCTGAGCCAGGCTGCCCGTGACGTCCGGAGAGTCCTGGAGCCCGGAGCTCAGGAGGAACTGGACACAGGCTGCGTGCTGCCCCGCGCAGGCCAGGTGCAGGGCTGGGTGGGGACAGAGGACCCAGCTCAGGGCATCACTCACAGCAGTACAGACAGAGGAGCCGGGTGCCCCTGATGGAAACTCTGGTTCCTTCAGCTGCACAGATTTCATAGTTCCATATTCATGACTATGACTTTGTCTATTCTGGATCTAAACATTTTTCCTTTTAACCTGATTTGGTCAGAAGTGGTTTTAAAAGTAACAGAACCAATTGGGGAGGATTTGAGACTTGTCTAAAGCACAGAAGTTAATGAGTCATGTCTGACTCTTTATCAACCCCACAAACTGTAGCCCAAGTCAGGCTCTTCTGTCCATGGGATTCTCCAGGCAAGAATACTGGAGTGGGGTGCCATATCCTTCTCCAGGGGGATCTTCCCAACCCAGGGATCAAACCTGGTCCTCCCACACTGCAGGCAGACTTTTTTACCATGTGAGCCACCAGGGAAGCCCAGGTGGCTTAGTGGTAAAGAATCCGCCTGACAGTGCAAGAGCCTCGAGAGACCTGGGTTCGATCCCTGGGTCAGGAAGATCCCCTGGAGGAGGACATGGCACCCCACTCCAGTATTCTTGCCTGGAGAATCCCATGGCCAGAGGAGCCTGGCTTGGGCTACAGTCTAGGGGGTCACAAAGAGTCGGACATGACTGACATGCACACAGCAAATTAATAAGAACCAGGAGATTTTAAATGGTACAGAAGGCATTTTCAAAGTTTTGTGAATTCACTGTGTAAGTTAAAAATATCACTATGAATAAGAAAGATGTAAGGGAAAGAAAAACTGCTGACACACTTCCTACTCTGGTTAGAAACTGGCACTGAGTCTGCTTCCTGGGGGCCGGAAGAGCCCGGGTCCTGCTGCCCTGCCGTCAGGAGAAAGCTTGTGTCCCTGGACTCAGTGGCCTCCATCTGCAGCCCTGGAGTGAGGGGCAGGTTACCTGTGAGCCTTGAAGCATCACAGGTCCCACTAAACCCTGGCAAGATGGTCACTGGTGCACAGAATGCTACTGAGAAAGTTTATTCCAAAACCCAAGACTAAGGGGTTAGCTCTAAAAATATCTGAGCCTCAAATCTAAAAAATTACAGTGATTAAGGTTTTAAAATACATTCCAAGAGAGACGGCCTATGAAGAATCCACGTGACACCCCGGGGGCTGGTGTGATCACGGATTAACACAGAAAGTGCTCTGACACGGGGAACTCTGCTCAGTGTTGTGCACCAGCCTGGATGGGAGCGGGGGTTGGGGGAGAATGGATACATGTGTAT
Organism: Bos indicus; assembly: GCF_029378745.1. NCBI lineage: Eukaryota > Metazoa > Chordata > Mammalia > Artiodactyla > Bovidae > Bos > Bos indicus. The sequence continues at coordinate 42,931,028 of NC_091772.1, read as the reverse complement.
GTATGGCTGAGTCCCTTCGCTGTTCACTGAAACCATCACAACACTGTTAATCGGCTACACCCCGAGACAAAACAAATAGTTAAAAAAAATTGCTTGGATGTCACATATGTTAAGTGGTTTAAGCTCCTACGAACACAGTAATACTAGAGGCAGTAAAGTATTATTGCTGCCATGGTAATAGCAATTGTTCTATAGCTTTGCAAATGGATATGTTAGTTGAATTAAAAGGTACTGAGCTATTAGAGGAATAATATTAAGACTAATTTTTCAAACATAAAAGTTCATTGTTAATTTTGTTAGGTGGTGGTTTAATTGCTCAGTCGTGACCAACTTTTGTGATCCCATGGACTGTAGCCTGCCAGGCTCCTCTATCCATGGGATTCTCCACGCAAGAAGACTGGAGTGGGTTGCCATTTCCTTCTCCAGAGGATCTTTGACCCAGGAATTGAACCTGGGTCTTCTGCATTGCAGGCAGATTCTTTACCAACTGAGCTGAGGAATAGAATCTTAAGACTAATTTTTCTAACATAAAAGATCACTGTTAATTTTGTTTATATTCAGCTTACTAACAATTTTCAAAGTCCATGTAAAATGAGATCATACCTGATCGATTTCTTTCGTCCTTGGAGTTGATATCAGCACCCAAGGATAAGAGCGTCTGGACTGTGCTCACGTGACCTTCCTGAGTGTTGAAATAAACGTGTTACCACTGCAGTGATGACAAAAGCAAGCCTTAAACACTACTGCATATAAGGTGCTTTTTCTAAAGTTGTTGTTCAGTTGCTCAGTCATGCCCAATTCTTTGTGACCTGTGGACTGCAACATGCCAGGATTCCCTGTCCTTCACCATCTCCTGGAATTTGTTCAAATTCATGTCCACTGAGTCAGTGATGCCATCCAACCATCTCATCTTCTGTCGCCCCCTTCTCCTCCTGCCTTCAATCTTTCCCAGCACCAGGCTGTTTTCCAGTGAGTCAGTTCTTCACATCAGGTGGCCAAAGTACTGGAGCTTCAGCTTCAGCATCAGTCCTCTCAACAAATATTCAGGGTTGATTTCCTTCAGGATTGACTGGTTGGATCTCCTTGCTGTTCAATGGACTCTCAAGAGTTTTCTCCAGCACCACAATTTGAAAAGTACTAACTAAAGTACTTAACTGCTAAAACTGAATTTTCATATCTAAAGGAAGGCTCATCACATTACTATCAAAATCCAGTATAAATCACTAAAGATGCAGGTGATGTTTAGTTATTAGAAGAGAGACGATCAACTTTGAGGCCAAATTACTGACCAGTCGTCAGGTTTCTGGGGAAGGAAATAGCAACCCACTCCAGGCTTCTTGCCTGGAGAATCCCATGAACAGAGGATCCTGGTGGGCTATAGTCCAGGGGGTCGCACAGGAATCTGACATGATTGAGCACGCACACAATGGTGCATGGCTGGGTTTCATCCCAGTGTAAGGAGTTAAAATCTTGTGATTTTCTTAGAAGACACAACTCTAAATCTTCCAAGCAAACATGCTCTTTGCTAACCCCTTAGGGGAGAAAATAGACAGGAACACAACGTAACCTCCCCGGGCGCGATTCTTATCACAGCTGGCATCGTCCTTTGTGAAGCAACTGACACACCTGATGTCCGGCCAGTCAGCCCGTCAGTACCTGCCGAGGTGGAAAGCGAGGCTGCAGCTTCCATCTTCCCACTCGCTTTTGTGCCCCTGTGGCCCCAGACCACACACTCAGCCCACCCTCAACTATATACCCATGTTGTCAAAGGGGAACATAGGTAGGGGAGTGCAGGTCCCCAGAAGAACATCTATTCCTGTTGCTAGAAAACAAGGAAAGGCAGGCAGCCAATAATGTTAAAGATTATACACAAAACACTCACATCTTGTGAAAGAGGAAGGTGTAAGCCAACTACTTTCCTAGCAAAAAGTTCTGGACTCCTTTAATACGTCATGCATCAGTTGTGGTTGTTTAGTCGTTGTGTCCGACTCTATTCGACCCCATGGACTGTAGCCCCCCAGGCTCCTCTGTCCATGGGGATTCTCCAGGCAAAAATACTGGAGTGGGTAGTGTCAACTACAAATTGGCACTTGGCAAGAGCACTGACAATGAGTGAACACAAAGACATTTGCCACCTGCTTCTATGGAGATTGAATCCCAACAGCTATAGCTGCTGACCTTCAACAACCCCTGAGGGAGTTCAAGCTGTCAGGAGGTGCTCTGTGCTCCAGGGAATCTGGTGGGACAGGTTTTTATAGATGGACATTTTTAGGAACAGATTTTATGATCTCAATCCTTGCATCTCCTCAAATCTAGAGAAGCACTAAATCCCTCCTCGGTGACATCAGATCCTCATGACTAACAAAAAAAAACCTTTTGTAAAATGAGTATTTTATGGTATGGAACTCCCCCTTCACCAAAACCTTACATATATATTGGCCTTCCCCCACTGCCACTCTGGAGCAGTCTCTCAGAGCTATCTGAGATGCTGCCTCCCAGGCTGCAGTCCTCATTTTGGCCCAAATAAAACTTAACTCACAACTCTCAAGTTGTACATCTTTTTTAGTCCACAGTAGCCATTTCCTTTCCCAGGGAAACTTCCCAACCCAGGGATTGAACTCGCATCTCCTTTGTTGGCAGGTGGGTTCTTTGCCACTGAGTTGCCAGGGAAGCCCTTCATATATCAGTCAGAGAGCCCAGTAAATGCAATTCCTTTGTCTTAGCTAAAGAAATCTTCTGAAATCCAGTAAAAGGATAAAGAGCTAGGAATTTCATACGATGGATTTTTATGGCTTTAAATAACATTATTCCTGAAAACAAAAAGGATAGGAGGGAACACCTAGCGCAGGCATTACACGGAGTAAAGGGCTTTTTTTACCTAGAAACAAATAGAGGCAGGTTTCTATGTAAAGGGACCCAGGGCTTCAGAATCAGGACCATTTCAAGAGTATGTTATGGGCAACTTCTTTCTTCCGAAGAGATGAAGCAGAAGAACCAGGACTACAGGTTACTCATCAACAGGGTTAGGCAAGCCCTTATGGAGCTGGAACACCGTTCTGGAAAGAAACAAACCTTAGCTGCGAAGTGAAGTGCCGTGAGATGGGTGGATCCTGCTCTTGCATCAATGTCGACGCCAAGCTCCGAGACCAGGAATTGGATGGCTTCATCCTGCCCAGTGACTGCTGCCCGGTGGATGGCCTGGGCCCCCAGCGAGTCCTCGGCAGACACACAAGCCTAGGAGGTGAGGACAGACATGAGCAAAAGGAGCACAGACACTCAGGTCCATAGACCTTTTAATGTTTTGGCAAAACTCTGCCGTCTACATGTGTTTTTCTGGGTAGATCATACAGAGCTTTTGTCGGATTCTCAAAGGATGCTCTAACCAAAGAAGTGCTTAAGATTCAAAGCTAAATCACTAGCTAAAAAAGTATAGTCACTAGGGAGAGTCTGTTGTTATTATTACTATGAAACAGCTGCTGTTTATTGAAGACATTTTGCTAACTGCTTTCTGTACACTTATTTAATCCTTACAGTAACCCCGTGAAAAAGCGAAACTTGTCTGTTTTACATATGATGCTTAAAGAGGGTGGCAGAGTTCTGAGTTCTGAACCCACCATCTGAATCACCATGCTTATCCTGTTTATCCCCTGGGCTAAAACTTGTAGGAATAACTGAAGGGACAGAACCAAACCGTTTCTCTACCTTGTGTTTTTTGAGGAGCAGCCTGGCCACGTCCGTGTGGCCACACTGAACGGCGTCCATGAAGGGCGTGAGGCCACACTTGTCTCTGCAGTCCGGTTCGTACTGGCACCTGGAGCCCAGACCCAAAGCAACAGCTGAGAACAGTCACCGCTTCAAACCCTACAGCGCTGACTCTGGCCCACCTGCCTTACAGAGGACCCGTGAGGACCTGATGTGCTTGCCCTGTGTTCCTGCCTCAGCGTCTGGGAGCACGTTGGTGTCCCAGCAAATCTGCTCCTCCCCCAACTTCCCATTCCATTTTAGGGATCGTCATCTCTCCAGCTTCTCATGCAGAGCTTTATAGTCGCCCCGTATCACTCACAAAACCTCTCAATTCTCCATCCAGCATGTGAAACAAACTGGTATCCTTTCCAGCTTCGTCTTCACCCCTTAAGACGGAGGCAACAGCCAACAGCCTCCTACCTGTTTTTCTCTCTTTAGTTCAGCCCCAGCCATTTTGTTCTCACCACCAACAGAGTCATCTTTTCACCACATATTTAGGTTATGGCCACTCCTGGTTAAAACCTTTAACTGCTTCCCAACCACAAAGGACAAAGTCTACAAAGCTCAATATGACCTCGTAGGTCAGGACTATGTGGAACCTACTTACTTCTCCAGGTTCCTTAGGTCTCTTCTCTCTGTGCTTAAGGAGACCCCGTTCAACCTGGTCGCACAGCCCATCTGTTCTCCTTCCATTCCTACCTTTTCTTCTGTTTCTACGTTCTTCATGGTCCTACTTATCTCTCCTTCTCTGCCCCACTGCCTACCAGTCCCGCCTTCTTCCATTCCTCCTTCTCTGCTCCCACCTTTTCTGTGCTCGTTCTTCTTGGCCCCACCTCCTACCTGTTCCACCTTCTTCCATTCCTACCTTCTCCTGTGTTCCTATCTTCGTGGTCCTACCTATCTCCCTTTTTTCTCAGCCCCACCTCCTAGCTGTCCCATCTTCTTCTGTTCTCACCTTCTTCGTGGTTCTACCTGTTTCCCCTTCTTCTGGGCCCCACCTCCTACCTGTCCCACCTTCTTTCGTTCCTACCTTCTACTGTGTTCCTATCTTCTTTGTGGTCCTACCCATCTCCCCTTTTTCTCAGCCCCACCTTCTACCTGTCCCATCTTCTTCCGTTCCTACCTTCAACAATCCTGCCTGTCCCACCTCCTCCTGCTCCTCTAGCTACTGGCTCTTTGCTGCCTTTGCACTTGCTGGACGCCCTGCCTGGAACATCCCAGCGCCATTCTTCACCTTGCCAAATCCAAGGCATCCTTCGCATTGCAGCTTCAAGGAGACCTCACAGAGCCTTCTTCCCCACAGATCTATAGGGATGACCTGTGCTCCTGCACAGAACTGAGGGCTTTCCCTTTGCAATTTTATCACAATTTGTAATTTTAGGACATTTCTGTGATGGTGTGTCTATACTCGGCTTCTACACTAGCCTGCAGGCGTTCAGGGAAAGGACTGTGTTTACTGCTTATTGCCTAGCGCCTAACACATAGGAGACACTTAGAAAGTGATGGTTGAATGAAGGAGTATTAATGACTGCAGACGACACATATGTCCCAACGTGCAGCAGGTGAGCCCTACACAGCGACGCTCTCAGGGCGCTGCATTCGGCTTCCTCTTCTTCACTCACCATCTCCTAGGTAACCTCTTTCATCCTCTGGATTCAATCGTCACTTCTACGCCAATGAGGCCCACTCCTGTATCTTGGCCACACCTATCCTCTGGGCCTAGATCTGTGTCTAACTGCCCAGTGGACAGCTCTTCCTCGGTGTCTCACAGGTACATGTAACTCAATGTGTCCAAAACTGATGTGAAAGCGAGTGAATGTTGGGCGAACAGATAAAGGGATAAATTCTCCCCAGGTTTGTCAGCTGTTTTTGTTTCACCTTCTTTATCTGCTTATGTCCTTTCTTCATTTTTCTCTTGGTACCTTAGATTCTTTCTGAACAATTTGTCTGAGCTCTTTATGTAGCAACTCTTTACGATACTAACTCTGTCAGAATTAGCAGATATTGTCCTCAATTTGCTGTTTTGTTCTTACCTCTGAAGAAGCACCTCTACTGCCTCTAAACAGCCATGCATTGCTGGGAGGAGAGAGTTGAGAATGAGAGCTTTTTAGTGCAAAATTAGAATGCCTCTTCCCTCTTGGCACCTCTCTCTGCCCCGTCCCTGTTGCTGTGCCTCCCAGGAAGGAGTACTGGGTTAGGCTTGCTGCCACCGCCCCTGAAAAGGACAGATTCAGCCGGAGGAGTGGGGAAGGGTCCTATTTTCACCTAACGGGTACAAGGCCTCCACTTTATCATCCCGTCTTTATGAGACTTTCATGGCAAACTTTAACCCTAAACCTCCATCCTCATCCTCATGCTACAAATCCCTAGGGCCAGGCAGTTTTTGCCTGGGAAATGTAAAACATTGTACGAGTAATCCATGACAAAATAGCCAGGAATTTAATTCTGCTGCTAAAAATAACTATCCTCCATAACAAAGATTTTTGACTCCCTGTTCTCCACTGTTTTGTGTGAATGACTGGGTGCTAACTGCTCCTTCACAAGAGCAGGGGAGCTCATCAAACAGTTTATGAGCAGGGAATTCCACTCATATACAAAGTTTTTTCTTTTTTGGGGGGGGGGTGGGGGGCTGTGTTGCAAGGTATGTGGAATTTTAGCTGCCCAACTAGGGATTGAACCCATGCCCCTTGCAGTGGAAGCATGGAGTCTAAACCACTGGACCATCAGGGAAGCCCCTATGTCCAAAGTTTTAAAAAGGATACCTTGGTTCCTAACTGCCCCCAGTGACCAGAACAACTGTGTGCCTACCTCCTCAATGATTATCATGTCACGGGTCTTGATTTCCGAGAAGTCTAAAAGCCCTGTATTCAAGTTCAAGGTACTGCCCAGTAGGCTACCAATTACGGTCTAAACGTCTTTATTTGAATTCCTGGGCTGCTTAATGCCCCTTTCGTCTTACACTGCTACACTTTCACTTTTAACTAATTTAAGATAATCTACAAATATTTAGTCCAGAGTTAAGGATAATTACTCCAAACAATCAAAAGAGTGGCCCAGAATGATATTCGACATTATCACTGGATGAGTCACAATCCACTGGGCTCTGGGATTTAATTATAAGCGCCCGTGTGCTTCCCAGGTGGCGCTAGTGGTAGAGTCTGCCGGTCAATGCCGGAGGTGCAAGAGACACTGGTTCGACCCCTGGCTCGGGAAGATCCTCTGGAGAAGGAAATGGCAACCCACTCCAGTACTCTTGCCTGGAGAATCCCATAGACAGGGGAGCCTGGCTACAGTCGATGGGGTTGCAAAGAGTCAGACACAACTGAGCAGACTCTCGTTCGTGTTTATTTAAATGGACAGCACAGTGGCAGGTGTTGCTGAAGATACGAGGAAATAGTTCCCTTTCCTTCTGCTTTTAATAATAATAATCATAATGATGTGAAAACAGAAGCCGTTCTGAGCTCAGTGTGTGTGGAGCGCTGTGCTGAGGGACGTGCATATACTTTAATCCCCATGACCCTGTGATATGGGCTTCGTTGCTGCCATTATTCTGTGGCTAAGAAAACCTGCCCGAGAGATTAATTTCCTTGCCCAAGGTCAGAGACATAGTAAGGAACAGAAGCAGCCCACCATCTAACTTGTGGATGGCAATGGCGAGCCACTCCAGTGTTCTTGCCTGGAGAATTCCATGGACAGAGGAGCCTGGTGGGCTACAGTCCCTGGGGATCGCAAAAGTTGGACACAACTTAGCGACTGAACCACCACCACCACCCTCTAACTAACTGGGGAGGAGAAGACAGATAGAAGTGAAAAGTCACCTAAAACAAGAAAGCAGCCCAAGCTGAGCGCCGAGTGACACTGGCTTTGGAAACTGTTTGCCAAAACACTCCAAAGCAGCTTGTGTTCCCTGCCCCCTACTTCCCCTGTACCACCCTCACCGTGGGGGGCATCCCGCAGGTCTGGACCACACCTGCTGTGTGCAGCGGGGTCCTCCCGATCTTGCTTTCTGTCCTCCAGGCAGAGGGGCAAACCGCAAGCAGGTACTGGAGGATCAGAGGGTCGCCCTCACGGCTGGCAATGTGAAAACTGTTCCAGCCATCTTTGTTCTTCAGGAGCGGATTGGCGCCGTGCTCCACGAGATCCCGGATCACCTCGAGGTTTCTCCTCGTGCAGGCCATCATCAGAGGAGTCCTAAGGCCGATGGGACAAGCTGTCAGGTGGAACAGCAGCTGAGATCCTGGAAGCCCGGGACCAGGGCTTCAGAAAAACGCACACCCATGGAGAAGACAGAAGACCTGAAGGACTCAGGGGGTCAGGGAAGCAGGCAAACAGCTTTGGCTGGTAACTTTCCTGCCTGCCGTGAGGAAGCAGGGAGAAATAACCAGGGAAAAATGATTGTGATATGGGTGCCCTTATAAGTGGGAAACACAGAGGAGGCAAAGATGCTTCTAAACTAGTTTTTCGTATAGCATTGAACTGGGACAGAATCCACCAAAGTTTGTGCTGAATATCTGCAAAAGAGGCACTTTGCTAGATCATCCCATTCACTTCAATCAGTAACCCTTTATTAAACTGTGGTGAAACAACTTTAAAAAGAGCACTTGATGCAGAAGGAAATGGCAGGATTCTTGCTTAGAGAATCCCATGGACAGAGGAGCCTGGGGGGCTACAGTCCATGGTATTGCAGAGTCGGACAAGACTGAGAGACTGAGTATGCACACACAAGCAGGGCCAAATAAGTATTTTAAAAATAAATAAATAAAAGGAAAAAGGAGCACTCGACACAGTGCCTTGCTGAAAGGAGCCTACACTGGTAGAGCAGGTGGAACAGCGGTTTATTACGGTAAGTTCCTGACCTGATGTGTGTCCACAACTGGGGAGACTGAACTACATCACTGTCAACTACTCTCCTCCCACTAAAGTGATTCAGTGCTTCTGCTTCCCATCTGCTCCTGCGTGTGCACATGCTCAGTCAGTCATGTCCAACTCATAGCCCACCAGGCTCCTCTGACCGTGGGATCTCCTGGGCAAGAATACTGGAGTGGGTTGCCATGTCCTCCTCTGGGGGATCTTCCCGACCCAGGGATCAAACCTGTGTCTCTTGCATCATCTGGACTGGCAGGGTATTCCCTGAGTGACCTGGGAACCCTCTCATGCCCACGACCCCTGGAAAGCAGGGTATACCCTGGTTACCTCCTATCCCCAGGGTCTGGCGCAGCCGGAGCTCAACACAACTAGATGGGTCTCAGCCAGGATTTGTCCTGAGACTGCCATGGTATTACTTAGTCATCGACAATCTTGTTTTCATTTAAAAAATTTTTTATTTTGTATTGGGGTACAGCTCATTAACAACGCTGTGATAGTTTTAGGTGAATAGTGAAGAGACTCAGCCATACATATACATGGACCCAATCTTCCCCAAACCCCTGCTCCCATCCAGGCTGCCATATAACATGGAGCAAAGTTCCCTGTGCTATACAGTACGTCCTTATTGGGACAGCTAGGGCATTTGAGATGGTCATGTATACACTGCTATATTTAAAATGTTTCGGTTTTTTATTTCTGGTAATGTAGTAATGAGAGTGAATTAAAAATCAAGAGGGAGAAACCTGGGTGAATGAAGGCTGGAATCTTCAAGAAGGGGCTTCGCAGAGGGAATGACTCCAGGGAAGAAGGGACTTGAGAAAGCCAGCAAGGTGAGAACAGTCAAAAATGTCTCTCTGTAACTGCACTTCCTAAGCCCACAATCAAATGAAACTTGCCCTTGTGATGGTTGTTTTGGGAGGCTGTTTCTTTATCCACAGTTCAGTTCAGTTCAGAGATCTCTAGTCTTTCCCATTCTATCATTTTCTTCTATTTCTTTGCATTGATTGGTGAGGAAGGCTTTCTTATCTCTCCTTGCTATTCTTTATCCACAGAACTGTTTTAGAAGAGGTAATGTGCCTCCATTATCTTTAGACCAACTTACTAGCAGCAGAAGAAAATGTCTTGTGCTTCAGTTCAGTTCAGTCGCTCAGTCGTGTCCGACTCTTTGCAACCCCATGAATTGCAGCACGCCAGTCCTCCCTGTCCATCACCAGCTCCCGGAGTTCACTCAGACTCACGTCCATCAAGTCAGGGATGCTATCCAGCCATCTCATCCTGTCTTCCCCTTCTCCTCCTGCCCCCAATCCCTCCCAGCATCAGAGTCTTTTCCAATGAGTCAACTCTTCACATGAGGTGGCCAAGGTATTGGAGTTTCAGCTTTAGCATCATTCCTTCCAAAGAAATCCCAGGGCCGATCTCCTTCAGAATGGACTGGTTGGATCTCCCTGCAGTCCAAGGGACTCTCAAGAGTCTTCTCCAACACCACAGTTCAAAAGCATCAATTCTTTGGCTTTCTTCACAGTCCAACTCTCACATCCATACATGACCACTGGAAAAACCATAGCCTTGACTAGACGGACTTTTGTTGGCAAAGTAATGTCTCTGCTTTTCAATATGCTATCTAGGTTGGTCATAGCTTTTCTTCCAAGGAGTAAGTGTCTTTTAATTTCATGGCTGCAGTCACTATCTGCAGTGATTTTGGAGCAGCACAAACCTCAAAACATAAGGAGGCCTATTCCCCCATGCCAGTGGGCAAGATGCACATTATTAAGCTATATGGCTGTCTGATGCAATTCTTTTTTATATAAGATCAGGGATTCCTTACGGATTCATTCAGGAACTTCATTATGTTATGAACCTTCAGGTGTTCAAACCTCTAAGTGAGTAGACAGACATAGTGAGGACTGAAAACCATGTGGATCTATTAACAGACTGCAATTGCTTCGTGTGATGGTTACAGGTGTGGTGTTGGAGAACTCTTGAGAATCCCTTGGACTACAAGATCAAACCAGTCAATCCCAAAGGAAATCAGTTCTGAATATTCATTGGAAGAACTGATTCTGAAGCTCAAACTCCAATACTTAGGCCACCTGATGCAAAGAACTGACTCATTGGAAAAGACCCTGATGCTGGGAAAGATTGAAGGTAGGAAGAGAAGGGGACGACAGAGGATGAGATGGTTGGATGGCATCACCGACTCAATGGACGTGAGTTTGAGCAAGCTCTGGGAATTGGTGACGTACAGGGAAGCCTGGTGTGCGGCAGTCCATGGGGTCCCAAAGAGTCAGACACAACTGAGCGACTGAACTGAACTGATGGACTAAAGGTGAGCACTGTGCCTGTGGAGGTGGTCATGTGATAAACCACACAGAGCAACCCACACACTTACCTGTGCTCACCTGTGTAACTGTGAAATCTGAGTAAGTGTCCTGATTGTAGCAATGTCGGCTTCTTCTTTTTATTACTGTACTCCCCCTGTAAGATGTTAACTTTGGGGCAAGACTGGGGGAAGGTGTATGGGACTTCCCACTTGTCTTTGGAAATTTCTGAGAAGCTATAACTAGGAATTTCAAAACGGAAAGTTAAAAAGTGTCATGGGTGCAGTAATCATTTAGCTAGATGTTTGCAGAACATCCCATCTGGGGCCCATGCAACACGCAGTACCCACAGGCAAGTCGTAGTTTGAGTCTATTCTATCTGAGCATGCTCCTTACTGCTCTCTGCTCTATCAGGGGAGGCAGTCTAGAGAAGGAGGCTGCAACAATTAACTTCACAAGGGCAGCAACGATGCTTTGCTCTGTAGGGGAAGGCTGACCGGGTACGGAGTGGAGGCCGACCAAGAGTGGGAATCTGCCATCAGCGGGGAGGGGTGGGGGCCCTCTGCAAGGCCCACCACTTACCAGTCGGCCTTCTTCAGGCAGTCGACCGCGGCCCCCCGGCCCAGCAGGTACCGCACGCAGTTCCGGTGGCCCATGGAGGCAGCCTCGTGCAGAGGCCGCTTGTAGTCCCGGTTGGCGGCTTCGATGTCCAGATCCCAGGCCTCGACCAGATAGGCCAAGACGTCCCGGCGGCCGTGGCGGGCGGCGCAGTGCAGGAGGGTGTCCCCGGCCGGCCCCGCGCAGCCCGCGTGCCCCGCCGCCTGCAACTCCTCGCGCAGGGTGCACAGCCGGCCGTCCTGCACCAGCCGGCACAGACGCCGCGGGTCGGCGGGCGCGGCCATGGCCGGGGGCTCGGGCCCGCCGGGGACCGCCCAGGACCCTCCTCTGGGCCCGCCCCGCCTCCGCCGGGGCCCGCCTTCGAGATCCTGCCCCGGGACCGTCTGGCCCCTGGGGACCCTCTTCCGGATGCACCCAGCCCCCAGACTCTCAGGTCTCTGGCTGACCACGCGCCCCGCAAGCCGCCGCTAACGCCGCAGCCCGCGGTGGTTTCTTTTGGGGCGAACCATCTGGACCGGCGCCTAAGGCCCGGGTCAGACGCGGCTCCGGCCCCGCCTGGACGGGGTGGGACCCGCGCGTCCCCGCCCACGCCCACGCCCCCAAAGAAACCCCGCCCACAACCTCGACCCCCCCCCCCCCCACCACCTCGACCCCCCCCCCCCCCACCCCCCCCCCACCCGAGCGGGCCGCGGCCCCTCCGCGGGTCCCAGAGCCTCGAGGAACGCTGGGAAAGTTTCTGCTCGCCTCTTCCGCGCTAGCGGAAGCTCGGATTGGACGAGGACCGCTAGCGGGAGAGTAAGGATGCGCATTTCGATTGGCCGCTGGAGTCCGTCAGCGAGCCCCCTCCGAAAGCGCGCTATGATTTGCCAGGGATGCGTTCCATCAGTGTCGCCCGCAGGCTCTTCTCCGGGCGGCTGCGGCGGTGGCGGCGGAGGCGGAGCTGGTGAAGGCGGTCGGCGGACTCCTCAGGGGCTTGCTCTTCTCCGGGACGCATGTTGTGCCCACGGCCCGGGGAAGCGCGGCCGGAGGACGGCGTGCGTCGGCGCTGCGCGCATCCTGGAGCTCCCGACCAGGAGGTGGAGGACATTGGTCCAGACATCGTTCCTAGCTCTCCCTGCGGGCTCCTTGGGGCCCTGCCCTGAGCCGCACCCGCAGCTCGCTCACATCTTTGCCTTCCTGCGGGTGGAAGCCCTCTCCCGGAACCTGAGCGTGTGTGCCCCTCTGGAGGAGGGTCGTCAGTGATCCGCTGGTAGGGAGCGCGCTCCTTGTTCTCTGAAGTTCTCTCTAAAAGTGCCCGGCGTCGCCTCGCTTAACGCGTGCTCCTAACGGTGGCCTTTCCTCAGAAATTTCCCTCAGAAAATATTTCCTCAGAAATGTTCGTGTCCCGTTGTCCTCCAGAATCAGATCCCAACCCCTGGAAGCATCTGAGACCTTTTTGTGCGCGTATCAGCGTGTTGTTTATTCTTTCCGTCCATCCCTGTATTCTGTCCACAGCAAACGATGTGCTGCCTCCCGGCTGTCGACCGTGTGATACCTTCCTTAGCTTGGTCTGATCTGCACCCCACGTCCAACCAGCCCAAAGGGCCCCCTCTTGTCTCTGTGGACGTCTCACCTCTTCCAGCCTCCAGTCCCAGAGTAATTCCTCTGCCCCATCCCACGGACGTCACCTTGTCTCTCTTCCTTGTGCCGCTATAGCGATTTATACCTCTGTGGGCTTCCCTCAGCTCAGTTGGTAAAGAATCTGCCTGCAATGCAGGAGACCCCGGCTCGACCCCTGGGTTGGGAAGATCCCCTGGAGAAGGGATAGGCTACCCATTCTAGTATTCTTGGGCTTCCCTTGTGGCTCAGCTGGTAAAGAATCTGCCTGCAATATGGGAGACCTGGGTTCGATCCCTGGGTTGGGAAGATCCCCTGGAGAAGGAAATGGCTACCTACTCCAGTATTCTGGCCTGCAGAATTCCACGGACTGTGTAGTCCATGGGATCTCAAAGAGTCGACACGACTGAACGACTTTGAGAGAGCCTTCCTCCTTCATTTGAGCTATTAGAGCATGGCTGGAGGGCTGGTTGTCCTGTTTGTGCATTCTCCATTGGATCTCACGATATTTTGTTGTTAAGTTGCTTCAGTCCTGTCTGACTTTTTGCGACCCTAAGGACTATAGCTTGCCAGGCTCCTCTATTCATGGGATTCTCCAGGCAAGAATACTGGAGTGGGTTACCATGCCCTCCACCAGGGGATCTTGCCCACCCAGGGATCAAACCCGCATCTCTACTGTCTCCTGCACTGGCAGGCAGACCACCTGGGAGGCCCAGTATTTTACATATATTAATAGGAGGTGATTACTGAATGAATGTTGTGTGTAGTCTCAGGAGTACCTTCTGAGGATGACACAGGGGGCAGCCCCGTGCTCTCAGAAAGGATTTCCCAGTACCATTAGCCCACAGCTTGTTTTTCCCTTTGTCATTATACTTACCAGGCTCAGGTCTCCAGGAACCTGAAGGTTGTGAGAATGTTCTGCTTAACTTGTATGTCCCTTAGACCAGCCATTGGCAATAAGCCAGAGGTGGAGAATTTAACCCATTCTTCAAATGTATTGAAGTTTAAAACCTTAGAGATTGAGGGCAAGATGGGTATGTCAAGGCTCAGTACATTTCTCTTCCAAAACCAACACATTTTGGAGGAAATTTCACATCGCGGTTGCTCCATTCTTTGCTTGGGGTCTTGTCTCCTACCTTCAGAGAAATATTGTTCTGTTTTTAGTTGTGAACTTTGTTTTGGGTCAGTAAATCTACCCACTTAATTGAGATCTCTGATGGAAACGGGGATGTGTGAGGGTTCCCTCCACTCTGCTTGAGAAGATTTTGGGAACATATCTCAGCTTATCTTTACCTCCTGAAATGTTAGAACAGTACTCTTTATCATCGCTGGCAATGACATGATGGAGTTACTTTCAGTGACCTTGTCACAGCTCTCATTTTATTTCTTGTGGTGTCTTTGTCTGGCTTCAGTATAAGGTTATGCTGGCCTCAGAATAAGTCTGGAAGTGTTCCCTCCTCTTCAGTTTTTTTTTGAAGAGTTTGAGGGGGATTGATATTCTTTAAATGTTCAGTAGACTTTTTCAGTGAAGCAATATGTTTCTGGACTGTTCCTTTTTGGTAGGCTTTTAATGACTGATTCAATCTCCTTACTCATTATTGGTCTGTTCAGATTTTCTGTATCTCCATGATTCAGTCTTGGTAGATTGTGTGTTCCTAAGGATTTATTCATTTCTTCTAGGTTATCCATTTGATTGACCTGCAGTTATTTGAAGTATTCTTACAACCCTTCTTATTTCTGTGACATCAGTTGTAACGTTTCCTTTTCATTTCTGATTTTAGTTATTCAGATCTTCCCTTTTTCCATGATATATCTAAGAGTTGTCAACTTTGTTTTAAAAAAAGAAAACTCTTAGTTTTATTAATTTTCCCCCATATTTTTAAATTCTCTATTTCATTTATTTCTGCTCGATAGTCTTTATTATTTCCTCCCTTCTGCTAGCTTTGGGTTTAGTTTGTTCTTTTTCTAGTTCTTTTAGGTGTAAAGTTAGCTTGCTGATGTGTGATCTTTCTTATTTTTTAAAAATAAGTTTGTTTATTTATGATTTGGCTGTACAGGGTCTTAGTTGCAGCACATAGGATATAGTTCCCTGACCAGGGATTGAACCTTGGCCCCCTTCATTGAAAGCTTGGAGTCTTAGCCACTGGACCACCAGGGAAGTCCCTGTGATCTTTCTTATTTTTTAATGTAAGTGTTTATAGCTATTAACTGTTAGCATTGCTTGCATTTCATCCCATACATTTTGGTATCTGTGTTATTTGTCT
The DNA here is from genome assembly GCF_029378745.1 of Bos indicus. Classification (NCBI taxonomy): domain Eukaryota; kingdom Metazoa; phylum Chordata; class Mammalia; order Artiodactyla; family Bovidae; genus Bos; species Bos indicus. The sequence goes on along the minus strand of NC_091772.1, from coordinate 42,915,622 downwards.
CAAGGTATTTTCTAATTTCTTTGTGATTTCCTTTTGACTCATTGGTTGCTTTAAAAAATGTTTTTGTTTTTAATTTTCACATATTTGTGAGTTTTCCAGTTTTCTTTCCACTACTGATTTCTTGTTTCATTGTTAGTGATTGAAAAACTTACTTTCTATAATTTCAGTGTTTTAAAATGTGTTAAGATTTCTTTCGTGGCCTTGCATGTGATCTGTCCTGGAGAATGTTCTGTGTGTACTCGCAAAGATTATATATTGTTGGGTGGAGTGTTCATTATATGTCTGTTAGGTCCAGTTGATCTAGTGTTGTTCTATCCATTCTTGAAAGTGGAGTATTGAAGTCTCCTGTTATCCTGTTGTCTGTTTCTCTCTTCAGTTCTGTCATTGTTTGCTTCCTAGATTTAGGAGCTCTGCTATTTGGTATGTGCATATTTATAATTGGTAGATCTTCTTGGTGAATTGATCCTTATATCATTTTATAATCTTCTTGTCTCTTCTAAAATTTTTGACTTAAAGTGTGTTTTGTTTAATGCTATCTATTTCTGCTTTATTGACTATGCCAAAGCCTTTGACTGTGTGGATCACAATAAACTGTGGAAACTTCTGAAAGAGATGGGAATACCAGACCACCTGACCTGCCTCTTGAGAAATCTGTATGCAGGTCAGGAAGCAACAGTTAGAACTGGACATGGAACAACAGACTGGTTCCAAATAGGAAAAGGAGTTCATCAAGGCTGTATATTGTCACCCTGTTTATTTAACTTATATGCAGAGTACATCATGAGAAACGCTGGACTGGAGGAAACACAAGCTGGAATCAAGATTGCCAGGAGAAATATCAATAACCTCAGATATGCAGATGACACCACCCTTATGGCAGAAAGTGAAGAGGAACTAAAAAGCCTCTTGATGAAAGTGAAAGTGGAGAGTGAACAAGTTGGCTTAAAGCTCAACATTCAGAAAACGAAGATCATGGCATCCGGTCCCATCACTTCATGGGAAATAGATGGGGAAACAGTGGAAACAGTGTCAGACTATATTTTTCTGGGCTCCAAAATCACTACAGATGGTGACTGCAGCCATGAAATTAAAAGACGCTTGCTCCTTGGAAGGAAAGTTATGACCAACCTAGATAGCATGTTCAAAAGCAGAGACATTAATTTGCCAACAAAGGTTCGTCTAGTCAAGGCTATGGTTTTTCCTGTGGTCATGTATGGATGTGAGAGTTGGACTGTGAAGAAGGCTGAGTGCTGAAGAATTGATGCTTTTGAACTGTGGTGTTGGAGAAGACTCTTGAGAGTCCCTGGGACTGCAAGGAGATCCAACCAGTCCATTCTGAAGGAGATCAGCCCTGGGATTTCTTTGGAAGGAATGATGCTAAAGCTGAAACTCCAGTACTTTGGCCACCTCATGCGAAGAGCTGACTCATTGGAAAAGACTCTGATGCTGGGAGGGATTGGGGGCAGGAGGAGAAGGGGACGACAGAGGATGAGATGGCTGGATGGCATCACTGACTCAATGGACGTGAGTCTCAGTGAACTCCGGGAGTTGGGGATGGACAGGGAGGCCTGGCGTGCTGCAATTCATGGGGTCACAAAGAGTCGGACACGACTGAGCGACTGATCTGATTATAGCCATAGCTCTCATGTTGTTTAATCCTCTTTGAAACTCTGAGTCATTAGTGTCCCAACAGGAACTGGACACTGTTTCAGATAGGAAAATTGAAGTACTAGCTCTTCATAGATTCTGTAACAAGTTGGTGTTGAAACCAAAAATGAACCCTCCCCTTTCCTAGTTTCCAACTAAAATTTGTGTAATGTTTCTGCCCTTTCCTTCAGCTTTTGAGTTGTGGGCTCTAGTTGTTTTTTAAACAACTAGACTAGTTGTTTTTTAAACAACTGTCTGTATGTTTGCAGCTTGATCTGTGCTCTAATAGCCATTGCCTCCATGCTCTTTTGGATTTCTTAAACTATCTCTTTCATTCCTTGGAAAAAGTTGTGTCGCCAATACCTGATGAATGAAGAGCAAGCCATCAGCAGGGTGCACGGCATCCTGCTGAGCTATGGCATAGAGGAGTCGGACCTGTATGTGCTGAACCTCATCTGATAAGTCACCGTCTCCTAGGAGGAAGTTGGTTTCTGAAGTCCTTTCTGAGATATCAGCATTTAATGGATCATCTTTACCACGGACGCTGCTGTGAATGTCTTACAGCTACACAGCCACAACTAAGTGCTCCCTGAGTGTGGACCCTGGGTGGGCGTTGTGGAGTCTGATGGAGCACCCCCTCCTCGCCGAGGCAGAGGCCTGCGTGTGCCAACACCTGTCTGACCTCTACACTGCCCCTGCTGTACGTGAAGAGTCTGTAGGGAGGGCTGGGGAGGTGTCACCTTTTCTCTTTGGAAGACTGTGTCTTGGTGGTCAAGTTTGGCTAAAAGTTATTTTAGGTTTATTTTCAAAATCTTCCTTCAATCTCTGCTTTGAAGCCTTAATCTTTGTCATTGGTCCCTTAGAGAAATAAAAGGCCACCGATTCTTTAATTTGGAAGGAATTTTAAAAAGCATTTCACCCAATTTCCCCTTCTGTTGAGCAGTCCCAACAGAGGATGGTCATCTAGCTTTTGAACACTGATCAGTAAGGATAGCTTTACAAGGCAGCCTGCTGTCCTGGTAACAACTTGGGTTATTTGGAAGGACCAGAGAAATGAAGGGCTTTCTGCCCCCGTCGTGTAGAATCCATCATCAGGGGTTCTTAAATGTTGTCTTGGAAGCCAGGAGCAACCCCAGCCTCATTTTGGTAGTTTATCACCTGATCTTTTCAATTTCTTGCTCTTTCCCTAATTTCTCTTCTGTAAAAGAAGACGGGGGCAGAACACAGAGGGACTATTTCCAGCTTCTCCTTAACTCACTGTGTGTCAGCATGAAGCCCTTCATTTCTCTGGTCCTTCCAAATAACCCAAGTTGTTACCAATACAGCGGGCTGCCTTGTAAAGCTATCCTTACTGATCAGTGTTCAAAAGCTAGATGACCATCCTCTGTTGGGACTGCTCAACAGAAGGGGAAATTGGGTGAAATGCTTTTTATGTAATCTGTAATCTGTAATGTAATCTGTAATGATTACAGCAAGAAAACTACCATCCAACTGACACATGAACAAACAGCTGGTCCTAAGACACAAAGTGGGGCCTCTCCAGGTGGTGAAAATAATGATGTTTGCAGGTAAGGGGCTGCCATTCCTGGAAGATTTCTTGTCACTGCGTCCCCCTTCCGACCACCTGCCGGAGTGTCTTTACCTTAATCTATTATTGAACTGCTGCAATTAAATCATCCAAAAAGCAGTTGTTAAGGAATAATTGCTTTTTCTTCCTACTCCAGGGGGCATCCACCCTGGATGGACAGATGGCCTATCTGGTGGGGGTTGATCTGGCCTGTTATCTATCAACACATCTGCTCAGACACGGATGGCTGTGGGGTGGCCGGTCATGTAACTTTCTTGTTCAGTGTCAGGAGCTCCTGGGTTTCTGTACGGTGAAGCTTAGAAGGGCCTCCCACCTTCACATGCATCCCCAGATGAATGTCTAGTGTTCTGCCAGGGTTACCTAGTTGTGTTGCCTGGCTCCTAAAGTGCTTGGTCATTCTTTGTCTGAGCTTTGCTCACATGGCTTTCCCTCCCTGTGTGTTACAGGCACACAGCTGAGGAGCAGACTGAAGCCCAGGGAGGTCAAGGGGCACCTTGTTGGAGCTGCCAGGGCCTCAACCCCAACCCAGGTGGCTCTGCCTGCACTCTGCTGCTCCCTTCACCACCTGGCATTTAGTTCTCATCGGTACTAAGAGCGTGCCGCTGTCAGGTGCCTGGCTGCAGCAAGATGAGCGTGGGCAGATCCTGATTAGGGCACCGTGGGAGTGTGTCTTCCTGGTCAGAGGTGACCCCCTTCCTCTTGGCATCCCCAGGCACCAGGAAGACCTCCACCCTGGTCACGTATGCCGAGAAGTGGTCTCAGAGCAGATTTCCACACGTGACCTTCAACAAGAACATCACCAGGTAGCCGGAGCTCATCTCCCCAAGCCACGTCATCTGCAAGACATTCCACTCTGTGGCCTGCAGTCATGTCGAGCTCCTGGTGCCGCTGTCACCGTCACATCCGGTCACTGCTTTTCACAGGAGAGAACTTAGTGCCTAATCTCCCTTATAGGCAGGGAATATAACAAAAGATTTAGTGATTTATACTTTTACCCCAGAGAGATACATTGTCACCCAGGGAGGCAGGCTTGTGTGTCTGGAGTTTAGGCACGGGTCAGACGATGTGTCTGCAGTCCCGGGCACCAATGGCCTGGTTGACGCATTCAGATCAGACTGTCCTTGGAAGCAGGAGGGGAAAGGACAGGGCTAAGAGGCACTAGACCCAGGCTCCTGAGGCCTCTGAGTTGTGTTCCCTGGGATAGGAAGGCTTCAGGGAGCTTCAAGGTCCCCCTGGGATAAGAAGGTTTCAGGGAGCTTTGAGGTCCCCCTGGGGCCTACTGGAGTCCTGTCTACACTGTGGAAGAGTGGTGTCTGTTGTGAGCCACTTTGTCTCCTGGGTTATTAGATGTGTATTTTGGAAAGCCAAATGGAGCCCTTTCCAGTCCCACGTGGCCTGGAAGCACTCAGCCCTTTAAGCCTTTTTCCTTACCTGGATGAGCCATTGCCAGGGACCTGGTGGTGTCATCAGAGAGACGGGGGCAGGGCCTGGGGGACACAAGTCCCACGTGGCCAGGAAGGCCCACCCTGTGCCCTCAGGATGTGCCTTCCAGATACCAGTTGAGAAAGAAGCTGAATCTCTTCAAGTCAACGCCCTTCATGGTCAACTGTCTCCTTGCTGAAGGGAAGGGCGGCTTCATTAGGGCCACGCTCGTGTGTAACACTCGAGGCCTTGTTCACCTCGGCTGACGAGAAGCTGATGATCAACCACGTGCCCATCTGGTGCAAGAATAGCCAGGGGCAGCAAGTCATGGTGGAACAGAGCAAAAAGCTGGTGAGCCACTCAGTGTCCCTGGAGTCTGGGCTTGGGAGGATGAAGGCGCGATCTGGGGCCCAAGTCTAAATTTTTGATATTAGAGGGAGGCTAGGTTTTAAGTGAGCTGGATGTGGGGCCGGATTAGGACGTCCATGCAAAAACGTACAGCCAGCAGCAGAGGGTCAGGAGGGACTGACCCTGGAGGGACTCATTGTTCAGGGGCAGCGGGATGAGAGTGGGTGAGACGTGGCTGTGCAGGACGGAGCAGGGACAGAAGGTCGGTCGTACAGGTCAGGGCCTGATGGAGACAGGAAAGGAAATAGAGCAAAGCCTGGAAGCACGTTGTTGGAGGTGACAGGAAACCAGCTTCCGGAAGGCGGGAGTGATCGCTCATTGAACTGAAAGCATCAGGAACAGGAGGGCCGAAGGACATCACCTGAATTGGCAGGCCAGGTGCAGGGCTGGGTGGGGAACGACCCAGCTCAGGGCATCACCCACAGCAGTACAGACAGGGGAGCCGGGTGCCCCTGATAGAAACTCTGGTTCCTTCAGCTGCACAGATTTCATAGTCTTGTATTCATTCCTATGACTTTGTCTATTCTGGGTCTGAACATTTTTCTTTAACCTGATTTGGTCAAAAATGGTTTTAAAAATAGAATCAATTGGGCAGGATTTGAGAGACTTGTCTAAAACACAGAAGTTAGTAAATGAGAAACAGACTTTAAATGATACAGAAGACATTTTCAAAATTTTGTGAATTCTCTGTGTAAGTAGAAAATATCATGATGCATCAGAAAGATTAATGAAAGAAAAACTGCTGACACAGCTTCCATTCTGGTTGGAAACTGACACTGAGGGTTTCCAGTATGCTTCCTGGGAGCCAGAAGATCCTGGGTCTCACCCCCTTGCCATGAGGGGAAAGTCTGTGTCCCTGAACTCATTGGCTTCCCTCTGCAGCCCTGGAGTGAGGGGCTGGTTGCCTGTGGGTGCTGAAGACATTTTGCTAACTGCTTTCTGTACATTACATTGTTTTATCCTTACAGTAACCCTGTGAAAAAGTGAAACTTGTCTGTTTTACACATGGAAACACTGATGCTTAAAGAGGTAAAGCAGGCTTATAGCGGGGAAGGTGGCAGAGTTGAGATCTGAACCCACCATCTGAATCACCATGCTTTCTGTTTATCCCCTGGGCTAAAACTTATAGGAATAACCGAAGGGACAGAACCAAACTTTTTCTCTATCTTGTGCTTTTCGAGGAGCAGTCTGGCCACGTCCATGTGGCCACACTGAACAGCGTCCATGAAGGACGTGAAGCCATACCTGTCTCTGCAGTCCGGTTCATACTGGCACCTGGAGCCCAGACCCAAAGCAACAGCTGAGAACAGTCACCGCTTCAAACCTGAAAGCACTGACTCTGGGTGCCCCAGGACTGTAATCTAAAGAACACCAGTATCTACATCTTTTCTTTGCCCTATTGTTGTTCCTTCACTCAGTCGTGTCCGACTCTTTGCGATCCCATGGACTGCAGCATGCCAGGTCTCTGTCCCTCACCATTTCCCAGAGTTTGCCCAACTTCATGGCCATTCAGTCGGTGATGCCGTCCAACCATCTCATCCTCTGTTGCCCTCTTTTCCTTTTACCTTCAGTCTTTCCCAGAATCAGGGTCTTTTCCAATGAGTTGACTGTTCTCATCAGGTGGCTGAAGTATTGGAGCTTTGCCATAAACCTTTTCAATTTCAGACCCCAGGCCTGAGACTGACTTCTTTATCTTTGTGTTTGGGGAGGGGAAGGGGTAATAGTACCCGCCTCTGAGGGGTTGTGATGGTTCATTATTCCTTCAGCAAGTATTTATGAAGTGCCTATTCAGCACTGTTCTAGACACTGAAGATAAAGCAGCAGAGTCCTTGCTGTCAGAGCCTAAGATGTAGTGTGGGTAACAGCAAATACAGATATACTGATGACAAATACATTTGTGAAAAGTGCTAAGAAGAGTGTAAGTCAGGAAAGTTGAAAAGTGATGGTGAGAGGGCCTGAAGGTTTCAAGTTAGCACTGAGAGAAGGCACAGACCTTAAGTAAATGGGAGTTCTCCATGTGGATTTGACAACTCATGTACATGTCACCCATATCCTGGGGGGCTCCTGTAGCAGCATGGAGGCAGTGATGCTGGATCTGGGTGAGTGGGTGGCTGAGGCCAAGTCAGGTAGGGCCCTTGACCCATTTCATGCTTTTCAGTTTTATTTTCATTGAGGTAGGGAGCCATTGAAGTATTTTGACAGAACTGAATCTAGAGTTTTTAAAAGAGCTTTGTGGCCACTGAATTAAGTAGACAGAAGTGAGGCAAGAGACCCACTTAGGCTATTAAAATAATCCACCCCCCTCCAAAAGTAGGGAATTTCCTAGCGGTTCAGTGGTTAAGATTCCATGTTTCCACTGCAGGGGACATAGGTTTGATCCCTGGTCAGAGAACTAGGATGCTGCATGCCATGTAGCCCAGCAAAAAATGAAAAAATAATCCAAGTGAGGTATGATGGCAATTTGGCCCATGGTAGAAGTAGTGAGAAATGGTCTACCCTGGATAGATTTTGAAAGGAGAGCTGAACAGGCTTGGTGATAGACCTACTATGTCATGAGCAGGGAGGAATCAAGTAGAATCCCAAGGTTTTGGCCTGAGAAACTGCAAGCATCAGGGACTTAGCATCCTGGAGGTGAGAAAGGTTATGGACGGAGTTGGGGTGGGAGAAGAGCTGAGAGCTCAGCTTTGAACATAATTTTAAGTGCCTATAGGATATCAGAGTGAATGAGTGAGACAAGGAGCATGGGGTTCAAGGAAGAGGTGTGGACTAGAAATACTAGTGTAGGTGTCACTATTGTGGGGTGACACTGGATAAGATCAGAGCCTGGAAAAGATTACTTGGAGTGTGAACCAAGAGTTGAGGACTAGATGGGCTTTGCCTGATACCATCAAGAAAGACTCAGTAACCCTTACTCTATTTTTCTTTCTTTTTTCCTTCATTCTTCTATTTGATTTTATTATTTTTCTAGTCCTCCCTTCCTAGCTTTTTTGTCAGTCTGTTCTGAAGGAGATCAGCCCTGGGATTTCTTTGGAAGGAATGATGCTGAAGCTGAAACTCCAGTACTTTGGCCACCTCATGCAAAGAGTTGACTCATTGGAAAAGACTCTGATGCTGGGAGGGATTGGGGGCAAGAGGAGAAGGGGATGACAGAGATGGCTGGATGGCATCGCTGACTCGATGGACCTGAGTCTCAGTGAACTCCGGGAGTTGGTGATGGACAGGGAGGCCTGGCGTGCTGTGATTCATGGGGTCACAAAGAGTCGGACACGACTGATTGACTGATCTGATCTGATCTGATCTGATTGAAAATAATTTAGTGAGTGATGGAGTAAAAATTGTTTTACACTTTAGTTTCTGGATTCCCAATCTATCAGTATATGCTTCTACATTATTTTAAAGAATTCACCAAAAGTATGTTTGGACAAATATGAATGCTGGTTGTGATATTTAGTATTATGGTCAGTGAAATTCTTTTGCAGTTTCTAAGTGTCATTAGGAAGCCAATATAAGGAGCTATTGAATTTATAAAGACATTTCTAATTAATTTTAAATCATCAGTTGCTAGTAGTTTTCACTAGCACAAATTTTGAAATTACAAGTTACTCTGTAACAAATAGGCAAATCTCTTGGTTGTAGCTCATTTGTACAAAAATAATGCCATATTAAAGAGAACCAAAGTTATAAAACTAATAGATAAAACTTTCTTTTGTGTTTTTAGGATCCGTTGAATTGTTACTTTGTGTTTCACAACTGGGAATTTGTGAATGGATTCTTCCCTCATCAACTAGTTCTAATTGCTTTATAAAAAATCTAAAACTGATTTTTTAGCAGGTCAGTTTTCATATTTGGCCCAAAAGAAAAATATATTTACATGTGTATTTCAAATTAAAAACAAACCTACCTGATCGCATATTTTTTAAAGGCCTTGTGGGAAAATTTAATAGTTGTAAATCATTATTAGGACAGACTTGTGATGTCACCCTTCTCTTTTCGTTGTGTAAACCCTTAAAAGACCCTTTCGGGGGTTCCACTCGAGGGAAGTCAGAGAGCCTGGGACGGGAGCGGAGGGGCAGTTTCGGGCAGCTAAACTGGGCGGGAAGCCTGGGACCCCGGCTCGGACCTAGCTCGACCCCTACGCAGCGCAGCTCCGCCGCCCCGCCGCGACGTCACGCCCGGACGGTGACGCCCGCCACGGCGTCGTCTGCCCGTCTCTAAGATGGCTGCGGGCCCCGGGAAGGGGCGGGCCTGGGAGGGCGCGGCGGGTTGGCCGCCTCCCGACGCTCATTGGCCAACTCTGACCGGCTCTGGGCGGGCCCGCCGGCCGGCAGGGACGTCAGGGCGGCGGGCTCGCGGCGGCGGCTGCGGCGGCGGCTCCCCTCGGCGGCGGCGGGCGGCGCGGGCGAGACTGGCCGTGCTGGCCACGGAATGAGGAAGCGGACCGAGCCCGTCGCCCTGGAGCATGAACGCCGTACCGCCTCGGGCTCGCCCTCCGCCGGCCCGGCCGCCGCGGCGCTGGACGCCGACTGCCGCCTGAAGCAGAACCTGTGCCTAGCGGGCCCTGGGCCGGCCGAGCCGCGCTGCGCCGCGGACGCGGGCATGAAGCGGGCGCTGGGCAGGTGAGGGGCGGTGGGGGCGGCTGGGGCCCGCGCCCCTTCGGAGCTGACCGCCCCGCGCCCCGCCGGCCTCTTTGAGCCGGCCCATCCCTGGGTGCCTCCCCGAGCGGGCCTGCGGGCCACCCCCCGGCGCCCGGCTGGAGAGCGCCTCCCTACGAGGATGGGGGAGCCCCTGGATGCCCGGTGGTGGAGGGGGGGGGGCCGGGGAGCGCGCGCGCGGCGTGTACCCAGCATCCCTCCCGCGGGGTGGGCAGCTCACCGGCGCCCGCGGGGTGGGCAGTTCACCGGCGCCCGCGGGGCCCCTGGGGACGGTGGAGGGTCCGCAGTGTGCAGTCGCGGGGGTGCGCCGCCTTCTCGGGGAGGTTGAGGGCTCGGCGGGGTGCGGGGTCGTGGGGCGCTGTGCCCTCGAATCCAGAGGGCAGTGGATACCCGGCGATCGCGAGCCATTGGCCTCTGATGTGTGGAACGCGTCCACCCGAGTCGACCCCTTGGGAAGCGCTGTCCGGTCTGGAACATGTCTTCGGCTTCCCTTTGGGGAGATGAACTCGTTGACGTTGAATTCATCTCGCAGTTGAGAGAAGAGTGTTTTTCACTCCGGCTGGACCCTCCTCTAGGCTGGTGTCTATTATCTGGCTGTTGGTGAAACTTATCACTCATGACAGTTTTGAAGTCTTGATGTTTCTTGGTGACTGAAAAAGTTAGTATGTAATGTTCTCAGATGTTGTAGCAAGAGTCACTGCTTTTGGGATCCCCTAGAATGCCCTTAATTGACACAGGCCTCTGCAGTAAAATATTTATCCAAAGAGCCCCTAAAAAATGTTAACTTAGATCGCAAAAGTTAAACTATATACACATCTCACCTCAGTCAGTGGTTCCCTTTCCTGCTGGAAGTCCAAGGATCGACAGAATTTTTGTTTTTGTGTAAAATTATCTAGCAACTGACCAGCATCTCTTGTGAAGATAATCTGTTTTGTGGAAAGGTTTATCTGCATTAAAAACGCACAGTTGGCTTTGATGCACTTTTATTAACAGATTTGACATAACACTTAGGTTGTAAGCTCTTCCTTTGAAGAAGACAAATTGTGATGCACAGTAATGTTTGGGGAAGCAATCGCCCTTGAAAGATCTACTGTATTAAAAGAGTCTGATTATTTTTATTTTTGAGTTGAGGACAAAGAGAGACATTCTAGTGGTGCCACTTCCTTTGAATAAACAAAAGGCTGTTACGGGAATAAAAAGAAAAGCAGAGGGCAGGAAGGGCAAATTTGTGAGTTACCCCATGGTTCCTTCCCTGTTGCCTGAAATGTTCTCCTGGATCTTCTCCTCCTGAGTTTTCTCCTTCAGCCTGGTCTCTGCTCAGCTGTCACCTCTTCAGAGAGGCTTTCTCAAACTAGCACATCCAAAATAGCCATTGGCCCCCACTGGCCCCTTTCTGCTTACTTGTTTCTTCATCCCCCTTAATTGCCTGCTCACTTGACTGGCTTTGGGCATAGTCTCCCACAGAATGGAAGCCCTGTGAGAGCAGGGACATTGTTCTTGGGGCCTCTGTCTTCAGAGGCACATCTTAGGTGGGAGAAAATATTTTGTTGAATGAATATCCAGAATAGATTCCTAGAAGTGGAACTGCTAAGCCAAGGGGTGTATGCTGATGACTGAAAGTGCCCTCCCAAGAACTTGTACGACTGGTACACCTTCCACTAATGTCAGTCTCCTCACCCAAATATTGAATATTACCAGATATTTTGATCTTTTTCTACTTGGTTGCTGAAAATTGACATCTGATTTGTAACTTTAATTTGCCTTTCTTAGTGGTTAGGTGGCAGTTTTTGTATGTTTTTGTAAGCCTATTATACATCTTTGGAATTATTTCCGTCTTGAACCATCTTTGTTTGAGTCCCCTTGCACATTTCTTTTAACTTTCTGTTGTGCACATTTTCAATAGACAGAAGTAGAGGAGTCAGCATAATGAACCTCCATGAGCCCGTCCCTTCATTTCAGTGGTTTTCCATGTTTTGCCAGTCTTGAATCATCTGTTCCTCCTCTCCTCCATTTTTGATATGGTGGGGAGACTAGACTGTTCTAAAACAACTGATTTCGTCCATAAATATTTTCACAGCATATCTTGAACAAATAAGGATTTTGAAATATATACAACCCCAATACTATTATTGAATTGTATCAAAACTAGCAATTTATTATTTGTAATTAATTTAATATTATTTAGTATCCTATCTGGGCTTCCCAGGTGGTGCAGTGGTAAAGAATCTGCCTGCCAATGAAGCAAACAAAGAGATGTGGGTGGGGAGGATCCCCTGGAGTAGGAAATGGCAACCCGCTCCAGTATTCCTGCCTAGAAAATTCCATGGACAAAAGGAGCCTGGCAAGCTACAGTCCATGGGGTTGCAAAGAGTCAGACACGACTGAGCAACTGAGCATGAGTCTACATATACATTTCCTTGTCTTAGAAATGTTTTTTTAAGTCAGTTTTAAAATCCTGCACATTTCTTAAGTGTATTCCTAGTTAATCTCTTGTTGTTATTTTCTTATATTATACATTACTAGTTGTAGTTATTAATTCTGTATCTAGCAACTTACATAATCTTAGTTTCAAGTAGTTTTTGCAGTTCCTGAATTTTCCAGGTATGCTATCATATCGGCTGCAAATATTAATAATCATTTTGTTTTCTACTTTTTATGTCTTTTGTTTCTCTTTTTTGATTACAGTGTATTTCCAGAACAAGGTTGAATAATAGGGGTGATACTGAGTATCCTTATCTTATTCCTGACTTTAAGGAGAATTCTTTTAGTGTTTACGCCACGTTAGTTATTTTACTACGGGGTGTGTTGCTGCTGTTTTGTCTTTTTTTTCAAGATCAAAAATGGTTGTTGAATTATATTAAATGCTGTTTTAGCATCTGTGAAATGATCATATGAATTTTGTCTCTTGACCCGTTAATATACTGAGTTGTAGTAATAGATTTTATATTATTGAGTCATCATTTTATATTATTGAATCATCAATAATAATTCTTATTGTGTAGACAGATTCTATTTATTAATATTTTACTAGGGAGTTTTGTACCGTTATTTGTATGACTAGTTTGTAATTTTCTTTTTTTAATGCCATCTTTACCAAGTGGTTTTAGTGTTTTTTATAGCTTTATTAAAAGTTATCTCTTTCTCTTCATTAGCCAGTTTAAATATTGTACTTTTGAAATGATCTCTTTCTTTAAATTTTGGTAGAATTCACCTGTAAAACTTCCTGAGCATGGTGCTTTTTTAGAATACAGCATTTTTATAACTGTCATAGTTTCTTAGATTTGCAGTCTCGTTCTGGGCTCAGTTTTGGTGATTTATATGTCTATAGAAAATCATCTGTTACATCTGGCTTTTCCTCTAGACTTGGGGCTCTTCCCCAGTCTTGTTTGCTATTTTAGGTATTTACACGCCCTCTCCTCTTTTTTCTTGCTCTAACACATGTGTGCACACACAGAAAAATTTTGGATTTTCTCCTGAATAAAAAAATATTTTGTGTGTATGTTTCTTGGAGCCCAGGATGGTGCTGAGGCTGTGGAGAAGTGGAGAGAACGTTCTCTCTCTGAAGAGGGCAGCAAGAGCTGCTTTCTTTCCTTTGACTGCCCAGCAGGAATGTGGCTCCAGGGCATCCAGATCTTCCAGTCTTTCCTAAAGAGTAGCTGGGTGTGTGTCCGTGACCCCTTAACTTTTTAGACTAATTTAGATAAAGACAACCACCTCAGAGGTAAAACCAGGTGTTTTTTTTTTTTTTTAATTGATGTATAGTTGGTTTGCAATGTGCTAGTTATATATATATATATATATATATATATATATATATATATTCTTTTTCAGATTCTTTTCCCTCTTTTCCCTTCTAGGTTGTTAACAAAATACTGAGTGTAGCTCCCTTTGGGTTTGTTTTGGACTAAGTTGGACTAAAGGGTCATTTTGGAAGGCATCTGGCTTACAGGTTAGCCCTGCACTCTATGAAAGGAGGTACTGGATACTGCTTTGGCTTTGCATATGTCTGGTATGAGGAGGCAAATGAGGGATTCTGTGTGCCTTTGATCTTCTCTTCTGTAATCCTGGAGTTCTTGGCAGTATTCAGTAAAGGGAGTGCTCAGTTGTGTCTGACTGTTTGTGATTCCATGGTCTGTAGCCCGCCAAGCTCTTTTGTCCATGGGATTCTCCAGGTAAGAGTACTGGAGTGGGTTGCCATTTTCTCCTCCGGGGGAATCTTCCCAACCCAGGGATCAAACCTGTAGCTTTTATGTCTCCTGGATTGGCAGGTGGGTTCTTTACCACTAGTGCCATCTGGGAAGCCCGGTAAGATGTATATGTCTGTGTTTAAGTGAACTAGACTGTCTTCCCACTGCCAACTCAGAGGCCAAATCTGCCAGATAATCAAGATCAGTGGGCTGCCTGGGAGGTTTCATATCTGATGACCTTTGTGTGTAAATACAGAAGAATGCAGGCATCACCCTTGGTTCCTCCTTGACCCAAAAGAAGGAACTTCATGCAGAGTTGCAGAAGGCTTTACCGAAACCCAGAAAGCCGGGTGGTTCATCTTCCTGAGGATGAATAGGGAGCTCACCAGACAAGCTTCTCTGCCTGGTATCTCTTTCTTTACATATGGAGATAAGAGATTGCTCTCAGAGCTAGCTTTTGTACTTAAAGTCTACTTTTCTCCACCCTCTTCTCTTCTCCCTCCCCAGAGTAGAGTCTGTTCCTGGACCAAGACAAGCAGCCAGGGAGGCTACATTATGGTGCTTCAAGTGGGGCTCCCAACTGAGTCCCTCTCTTCCCAGTTGTGGTTTATCTTAGCAGGGACACATTCCAGCCCTGGAACTCAGGACCCTGGAACTTGAGTCTTGTATCTCTGCTTACTTCCCAGTTCTTTTCAGCCAGTATGTACTCTCCCTTCTCAAGGGAGTGCCTGTCTTCTACAGTAGTGTTGGGCATGGACTGCTTAAACGCAGGAGTTACTTTTTAGGTAGATTAAGAGCTCCAGAAGACACTTAGCATAGAGGTAGTCTTGGAGAGAGGCTTAGATGGATCATCGCCTCAGGGTTCTGCTGACAGCAGTGGAGATGGGACACCTTTCCAGACTCAAGGTCTTCCTCCTGCTCCTCCCACTAGAGCACTTTTCCTTCCAAAATGCAGTTTATAGGGAAAATTTAACTGTAATACAATCTTGAAAACTGACAGATTAAGTCAAATGCTTGACATGATGCCAGAGAACTTGAGTGTCCACATGGGGAGTGGACAGGTGATTTGTTTCTTCCTGAACTGAGGGCCAGTGTCTGGAGTGTCAGGCTGCTGACACAAGGAACTGTGATGCCCAGAAATCTGCCCGAGATGTCCGTTGAGTAGAAAGACCTGTTATTTAGGCTTGGTGCCCATCTTAGTATCATTTGATATTTTGGAGGAAAGTTTGCGTAGTCTCAAATGAGTGTTCTCAGGTTCGTGTCTTGGGGAGAATTGCTTAACTTTCTGAGCTTATTTCTTCCTCGTGATGTGGGGATAAAAATCTCCCTTATAGAAGCAGGGTGAGGCTCCAGTATGAAAGAGCTGCTGGTGGCATGATGTCTCTGGGATCCAGAAATAGGTTAGGGATCCCCAAGGGTGCTGTGAAGTTGCTGTGTGGGACAGCATTGGAAGTTCTCTGGGTGCTTCTGTTTTCTCTGAAATAAGAACAAAGCCCTCTGCCCAGGGGAGAGGAGCTACCACAAGTGTTTCTCTTTCAGCTCTCCACCTGGACCCAGTCTTAGCTCTCTATCTTTGGCCTAATCGGATGTTTCCTACCATGTTGCTAATGTCTCATTAACAAGACAGACAATCTCCTTGGCAGAGACTCACTTTTCTAACATGTGGTGTTGCAACACTGGATGACAGAAATGGTTTTCACGGGCAGTCGTTGCAGCTGTGACTTGCTGTGTGTGTTCTGTACCGCTGAGTGCGACCTGGTCCTGGGAGGTCTGAGGGCAGCTCCCCTTGCACCCCCAACCTGAGGACTCCACACACAGGCCAGTGAGGAGGGTGTTAGGCTGGGTTTGAGGTGGAGAAAAGATCAACATGAACAGAGGGCAACATCAGTGATCATATGGTTCATAAGCAGAATTCTTGCCCCTCAGGTTTTGCTAATACACAAATAGAGGTTTCTAGCAGAATTTGTCTTGAGATGGTGCTTGTAGGCTTTGTTTTAATTATGTGTGTTCTGTTTTCCAAGTATGCCCTGGTTTACCAGGAAATGCCTTGAGAAGGTAAAAAGAGGAGGGGGTAGATGAATGTCTGTGTGAGGAGTGTCATTTTGCAAAAATGAAGACAGAGAAGGAGTGTCAATGAAGAAATACAAGCACAACTCAGGAATGCTGGAATTTGGGGTTTGTTCTTGAAACTTGAAAGTTGTCCTGAGCTTTGTTGTTGTTCAGTCGCTCAGTGGTGTCTGACTCTTTGCTACCTGATGGACTGCAGCATGCCAGGCTTCCCTGTCCTTCACCATCTCCTGGAGCTTGCTCAGACTCATGTTCATTGAGTTGATTTTGCCATCCAACCATCTCATCCTCTGCCATCCCCTTCTCCTCACACCTTCAGTCTTTCCCAGCATCAGGGTCTTTTCCAGTGACTCAGCTCTTCGCATCAGATGGCCAAAGTATTGGAGCTTCAGCATCCATCCTTCCAATGAATATTCAGGGTTGATTTCCTTTAGGATTGACTGGTTTGAGGTTTAGGGTAAAGAAAAGAAAGTTGAAACTCTTTTCAGGTCTTAGCAAACTTGGATCTCCATGCAAGATTTAGATGAATTGACTGAATTATTTGTAATGGGAAGGGGAAAATGTTCAGAGTGGAAGCAGTTCATTTGGATGCTATAGTTCAGGGTCTTAAAATACATGTATGGCTTTTAACTTTCAGCTGGTTCTTTCTCCTAATAATGTGTACAGCATAGACTCTTTACTGTTTCATGCTTGACTTGTGCCATTCCTGGGCCTGGAACATCATTTTGTTCCTACCTGAAAGTGGCGTTGTCAGTGTTGCATGCTCATCAGTTCAATTCAAATCAGTCACTCAGTCGTGTCCAACTCTTTGTGACCCCATGAATTGCAGCACGCCAGGCCTCCCTGTCCATCCCCAACTCCCGGAGTTCACTCAAACTCACGTCCATCGAGTCAGTGATGCCATCCAGCCATCTCATCCTCTGTCATCCCCTTTCCTCCTGCCCCCAATCCCTTCCAGCATCAGAGTCTTTTCGAATGAGTCAACTCTTCACATGAGGTGGCCAAAGTACTGGAGTTTCAGCTTTAGCATCATTCCTTCCAAAGAACACCCAGAACTGATCTCCTTCAGAATGGACTGGTTGGATCTCCTTGCAGTCCCAGGGACTCCCAAGAGTCTTCTCCAACACCACAGTTCAAAAGCATCAATTCTTCAGCGCTCAGCCTTCTTCACAGTCCAACTCTCACACCCATACATGACCACTGGAAAAACCATAGCCTTGACTAGATGGACCTTAGTTGGCAAAGTAACGTCTCTGCTTTCCAATATGCTATCTAGGTTGGTCATAACTTTTCTTCTAAGGAGTAAGCGTCTTTTAATTTCATGGCTGCAGTCACCATCTGCAGTGATTTTGGAGCCCCCCAAAATAAAGTCTGACACTGTTTCCACTGTTTCCCCATCTATTTCCCATGAAGTGGTGGACCGGATGCCATGATCTTCATTTTCTGAATGTTGAGCTTTAAGCCAACTTTTTCATTTTCCACTTTCACTTTCATCAAGAGGCTTTTGAGTTCCTCTTCACTTTCTGTCATAAGGGTGGTGTCATCTGCATATCTGAGGTTATTGATATTTCTCCTGGCAATCTTGATTCCAGCTTGTGTTTCTTCCAGCCCAGCTGTTTCTCATGATGTACACCCATCAGTTTCTCATGATGTACTCAGCATATAAGTTAAATAAGCAGGGTGACAAAATACAGCCTTGACCTATTCCTTTTCCTATTTGGAACCAGTCTGTTGTTCCATGCTCATAGGTTTATTTTATTCAACCAACAGTTAACTTGCTTCTTAACTTGTTTGTTTGAAATCATGCTAGGCACTGGGAAAAATGAAAGAAGGCAGTGCGTATCCTCAGGGAATTTGTTGTCTGTCAGTTTTTATGTGTGACATTTTCATGATGTCTGTGGTAGAGACAATGCAAGGATGGCTGGAGACGGTTAGTCTGATCTCACATTTGTCCTTTGTTACTCTTGACATTGTTTTGTACTGATTTATCGTCAGAATATCTCATCTTTTAGGCTCCCACTTCTCTGACAGGATGTAACTCATTTTTCAATGCATCCCTGGCATATCAAGCTATCTATAGATAAAATAAATATTCATAGTTTAGGGACAGAGCACAGTTTGACAAGGCACGTCATGGCAGAACCTACAGGAAGGAAAATAAGACTGCCATCCTAGGACATTGGATGCCAGCTTTGGGCTCCAGAAGGAAGGGATGGTGTCGGCCAGCTGGGAACCTGCTGGTACAGCCCCGGGCTTCCTGAGGAAGCACCAGGGAGGTTCTGCAGGGACTGAGGAGGGATCCTGGTGTGAGGCCGCTGTGAGAGATGGCAGTCGTCGTGATGAAAGGCAGCCCCAGAGGGATCCTGTCTGTTTCCCTCTGCTCTTCTCTCATTTTTTTTTTTTCTTCTGATTGCAGAAATGAAAAGGATTTCCTAATATAGATTTAAAATAGAATATAATCGAGAAAGTAAAATTGTCCTGTGGATAATTACTGTTAGCAGTGTGGCAGCTGTAGAGAAGACTGCTAGTATGATTTTTCTTTTATTCATCCAGTGAGTATTTGTTGAAGACTTACTGTGTGCTGGAGGCTGTGAATAGAATGTTACAGTCAGACAGTTCCCAGTCCTTGTGGAACTCATTCTCCTCTTGAGGGAGAAAGATAGCAAAAAAAGGTAGATGTAAATATATAGTAAATTTCAAGGAGGTGGTAAAGTGCTATGAAGAAAAATAGAGCAAGGTAGTTTTAAAAAGCAGACAACATACCCAGAATGGAATTGCTTATGCTAAATAAGCCCCACATCACCAAACAGAAATTTTATTACAGTCTCGGCTCAAATTCTTAAACCAGTCAATTGGAAATCACCTAGTCAGCACTGATGAGGTCATCTGCCTATCGGAACCTGTCATCTCCTAAAGGAAAGTGACCTTGGAATAAACAACCCAGTTTTTTTGTCTCGTAAAACTTCCGTGTTCCTGCTCCCTTCTGCCTAGGAAAGTCTTTCATTTTGTGTAGCTCTTTGGAGTTGCTTTGTTATTTACTATGTGAGATGCTGCCCAATTGATGAATTGTTAAATAAAGCCAATAAGATCTTTTAGGATTTGCTCAGGTGAATTTTGTTTTTCAACAGTAAGTAATACAATTATGTATAAAGCGCTTGAAAACAAGCTATGTTATAGTGATAAAACATGCTTGTTACTGTCAGGAGAATAAGGCCTTTTCACAGTGGGACAACCAGCTGTTAAGCTCTGCCAATTTCCTCATGACTTTTTGTTTTCTTCTCTGGGAACATTTATGGATTGCTCTTGTGTATTAAGGTCTTGAAGCTTTCAGATGTGTTCAGTGAAATTACTCCCAATACTGTGTTTGAGTAAGAGTTTGAAGATTGTTCTTCAGGTTTCCACCTATAAACTAGGTAGAATTTAGTCCAACTATTAGTCTTCAGATGTGAATTTTGGATTTACTTTTTTGTTCCTTCTGAGAGAATGTGAGAAAATATAATGGAATATATATGTATAAACTCATATATGATGGAATATTTATTATAATAGAAAATGTGTTTGGGGATATACCTATTAATATAGTGGAATAAGGCCAAAAATTCTTTCTTAATAATTTTGATTGTTGCAGTCATGGAGGAATTGATGAAAACTAAGCATAGACACTTTTTAATAGAAATTTGATTCTTTCATATCTGGCCAAGATAGAGTAACAGGGGCTAAATTTACCCTGAAATAACTACAACAACAAATAAGCCCAGACAAAATGCATGAAATGAGCTTTCAAAACACTGGCCACTGGCAGTGAGAGACAGTGGTGTGTGAGGGGTGACAAACAAAGGAGTCCTGCAACAGCTCAGCTTCCCACTGCGTATGTGAGTTTCTCCACTGCAGCTCAGGGAAGGGGAAAGCGATGTGGAGAGCCTGGTTGACTCCCTGAGCCGTGGGTGAGGTGCTGAGAGCCTAGGCACACCGGCATGCCTACAGTTTACAGGACAGAGGACCAGGGGGAGACAGTGGCACAGAGAGAACTCTGGAGAGCCATCCAGAGTTGTATTCTGTGTTCAGCAGAGTGCTGCTCTGCCCATGTGTGCACTCAGCACGAATCATAAAAATGAACCCTGGGAGAATCAAACTGTGTCCAAGTAACTTCACTACATCCTGAAACAATGTTCAGTAATATTTATAAGGAATATAAAAATAGCCAGTACACAACAAAGTGAAATTCACAATGTCTGATATATCTAATCAAGGATTCAGTTCAGTTCAGTCACTCAGTCCTGTCTGACTCTTTGTGACCCCATGAAGCACAGCACGCCAGGTCTCCCTGTCCATCACCAACTCCTGAAATTTACCCCAAATCATGTCCGTCGAGTTGGTGATGCCATTCAACCATCTCATCTTCTGTCATCCCCTTCTCCACCTGTCCTCAATCTTTCCCAGCATTAGGGTCTTTTCAAATGAGTCAGCTTTTCACATCAGGTGACCAAAGTATTGGAGTTTCAGCTTCAATATCACTCCTTCCAATGAACACTCAGGAATGATCTCCTTTAGGATGGACTGGTTTGACCTCCTTGCAGTCCAAGGGACTCTCAAGAGTCTTCTCCAACACCATAGTTCAAAAGCATCAGTTCTTCAGGGCTCAGCTTTCTTTATAGTCCACTCACATCCATACCTGACTACTGGAAAAACCATAGTGTTGACTAGAAGGACCTTTGTTGGCAAAATAATGTCTCTGCTTTTTAATATGCTGTCTAGGTTGGTCATAACTTTTCTTCCAAGGAGCAAGCGTCTTAATTTCATGGCTGCAGTCACCATCTGCAGTGATTTTCACGCCCCCAAAAATAAAGTCTGACACTGTTTCCCCATCTATTTCCCATGAAGTGATGGGACCAGATGCCATGATCTTCGTTTTCTGAATGTTGAGCTTTAAGCCAACTTTTTCACTCTCTTCTTTCACTTTCATCAAGAGGCTCTTTAGTTTTTCACTTTCGGCCATAAGGGTGGTGTCATCTGCATATCTGAGGTTATTGATATTTCTCCAGCAATCTTGATTCCAGCTTGTGCTACATTTAGCCCAGCGTTTCTCATGATGTGTTCTGCATAGAAGTTAAATAAGCAGGGTGACAATATACAGCCTTGATGTACTCCTTCCCCAATTTGGAACCAGTCTGTTGTTCCACGTCGAGTTCTAACTGTTGGTTCCTGACCTGCATACAGATTTCTCAAGAGGCAGGTCAGGTGTCTGGTATTCCCATCTCTTTCAGAATTCTCCACAGTTTATTGTGATCCACACAGTCAAAGGCTTTGGCATAGTCAATAAAGTAGAAATAGATGTTTTTCTGGAACTTTCTTGCTTTTTCGATGATGCAACAGATGTTGGCAAATTGATCTCTGGTTGCTCTGCCTTTTCTAAAACGCTTGAACTTCTGGAAGTTCATAGTTCACGCATTGCTGAAGCCTGGCTTGGAGAATTATGAGCATTACTTTACTAGCATGTGAGATGAGTGCAATTGGGTGCTCATCTCCAGGTTGGTAGGTGCCCAATGTGCAACTGGAGATCAGTGGAGAAATAACTCCAGAAAGAATGAAGGGACAGAGCCAAAGCAAAATCAACACCCACCTGTGGATGTGACTGGTGATAGAAGCAAGGTCCGATGCTCTAAAGAGCAATATTGCATAGGAACCTGGAATGTTAGGTCCATGAATCAAGGCAAATTGAAAGTGGTCAAACAGGAGATGGCAAGAGTGAATGTTGATATTCTAGGTATCAGCGAACTAAAATGGACTGGAATGGGTGAATTTAACTCATGACCATTACATCTGCTACTGTGGGCAGGAATCCCTTAGAAGAAATGGAGTAGCCATCATAGTCAACAAAAGAGTCCGAAATCCAGTACTTGGATGCAATCTGAAAAACGACAGAATGGTCTCTGTTCATTTCCAAGGCAAACCATTCAGTATCACAGTAGTCCAAGTCTATGCCCCGACCAGTAACTCTGAAGAAGCTGAAATTGAACGGATCTATGAAGACCTACAAGACCTTTCAGAACTAACACCCAAAAAAGATGTCCTTTTCATTGTAGGGGACTGGAATGCAAAAGTAAGAAGTCAAGAAACACCTGGAGTAACAGGCAAATTTGACATTGGAGTTCAGAACGAAGCAGGGCAAAGGCTAAGAGAGTTTTGCCAAGAGAACGCACTGGTCATAGCAAACACCCTCTTCCAACAACACAAGAGAATACATGTGGACATCACCAGATGGCAAACGCTAAAATCAGATTGATTATATTGTTTGCAGCCAAAGATGGAGAAGCTCTATACAATCAGCAAAAACAAGACCGGGAGCTGACTGTGGCTCAGATCATGAAGTCCTTATTGCCAAATTCATTCAGACTTAAATTGAAGAAAGTGGGGAAAACCACTAGACCATTCAGGTATGACCTAAATCAAATCCTTTATGATTATACAGTGGAAGTGAGAAATAGATTTAAGGGCCTAGATCTGATAGAGTGCCTGATGAACTATGGAATGAGTTTCGTGACATTGTACAGGAGACAGGGATCAAGACCATCCCCATGGAAAAGAAATACAAAAAAGCAAAATGGCTGTCTGGGGAGGCCTTACAAATAGCTGTGAAAAGAAGAGAAGCAAAAAGCAAAGGAGAAAAGGAAAGATATAAGCATCTGAATGCAGAGTTCCAAAGAATAGCAAGAAGATATAAGAAAGCCTTCTTCAGTGATCAGTGCAAAGAAATAGAGGAAAACAACAGAATGGGAAAGACTAGACATCTCTTCAAGAAAATTAGAGATACCAAAGGAACATTTCATGCAAAGATGGGCTCGATAAAGGACATAAATGGTATGGACCTAACAGAAGCAGAAGATATTAAGAAGAGATGGCAAGAATACACAGAAGAACTGTACAAAAAAGATCTTCACGACCCAGATAATCACGATGGTGTGATCACTGACCTAGAGCCAGACATCCTGGAATGTGAAGTCAAGTGGGCCTTAGAAAGCATCACTACGAACAAAGCTAGTGGAGGTGATGGAATTCCAGGTGAGCTATTTCAAATCCTGAAAGGTGATGCTGTGAAAGTGCTGCACTCAATATGCCAGCAAATTTGGAAAACTCAGCAGTGGCCACAGGACTGGAAAAGGGCAGTTTTCATTCCAATCCCAAAGAAAGGCAATGCCAAAGAATGCTCAAACTACCGCAAATTGCA
The DNA here is from genome assembly GCF_029378745.1 of Bos indicus. Lineage (NCBI taxonomy): Eukaryota > Metazoa > Chordata > Mammalia > Artiodactyla > Bovidae > Bos > Bos indicus. The sequence goes on along the minus strand of NC_091772.1, from coordinate 42,892,426 downwards.
CTCATCTCACACGCTAGCAAAGTAATACTCCAAATCAAGGATTACCATATGTAATTGTTTGCTTGGGCAGCCATAACAAAGTATTACAGACTGAGTCACTAAAACAGTAAATTTTATTTGTGTACTTTATACATGGACCCTGGAAGTCTGAGATCAGTGTGTTGGCAGCGATAGTTTCTTCTCGGGCCTCTCTCCTAGGCCATCTTCTCCCTGTGTCTTACATGGTCCTTCCTCTGCATTTCTGTCCACGTTTCTTATAAGGACACCAGATGAAATTTTCACCTCTTTAAAGGCTCCGTTTCCAAATACAATCATATTGTGAGCTACTGGATTGTTGTTGTTCAGTCACTAAGTTGTGTACAACTCTTAGCAACTCCATGTGACCCTTCACTTATTAGCATGTGATCCTGGGAAAATCGTAAGGGATTTGATTTAAGTCATACCTGAATGCTCTAGTGGTTTTCCCTACTTTTGGTTTTTGGTTTGAAAAGATCCTTGGTATGCTTTCCATCTTAACTTTGTTGAGACTTGATATATCTGTTAAGTTCGTCTGGTCTAGTGGGTCATTTAAGGCTAATGTTTCTTTATTGATTTTTTTCACTAAATGATGTGTCCATTGATACAAGTGGGGTGTTAAAGTCCTTTCTTATTATTGTGTTGTTGTTAGTTTTTCCCTTTATGTTTGTTAACACATTATTGACCAGAAATGTATTAATATATCTTTTGTTACATGAACATTATTGACCAGAGACATTTCAGTATTCACTTACATAACAAATCGCCGGCTACTGGCAATAGTTTCTGCAAAAATCCTCCAGTCAGAAATGTGATAATATTTGCTTTATGTATTTAGTTGCTCCTATGTTGGATGTGTATTTGTTTACAATTGTTGTATCTTATTGGATTGATTCCTTGGTCATTATATAATATCCTTCTTTGTCTCTTGTTATAGTCTGTTTGAAAATCTGTTTTGTCTGGTATACATATTGCTGCCCTAGCTCTCTTTTTGTCTCCATTTGCATGGAATACCATTTTCCATTACCTCAGTTTCTGTGTTTTCAGATCTGAAATGAGTCTCTTGTAGTCAGCGTATAGATAGGTTGTGTTTTTTATTTATCTGTTCAGCTGTTCTCTGTCTTTTGAATACAGTATTTAATCAATTTATTTTTAAAGTAATTACTGATAGGTATATACTTATTGCCATTTTGTTAATTCTTGTCTGATTGTTTTTATAGTTCTTATTTGTTCTTTCTTTTGTTCTTTCCCCCCATCTGATTTGATGATATATTTGGATTGCTTTCTCTTTGGGTGAGTGTGTGTGTGTGTCTGTGTGTGTGTGTTGTAGGGTTTTCTTCTGATTTGTGGTTACCATGATATTCATAACCATGATATTCATGGGCTTCCCTGATAGCTCAGTTAGTAAAGAATCTGCCTGCAATGCAGGAGACCTGGTTCGATTCCTGGGTCTGGAAGATCTGCCGGAGAAGGGATAGGCTCCCCATTCCAGTATTATTCTTGGGCTTCCCTTGTGGCTCAGCTGGTAAAGAATCCACCTGCAGTGCAGGAGACCTGGGTTCGATCCCTGGTTTGGGAAGATCCCCTGGAGAAGGGAAGGGCTACCCACTTCAGTATTCTGGCCTGGAGAATTCCATAGACTGTATAGTCCATGGGGTTGCAAAGAATCAGATATGACTGAGCAACTTTCACTTTTCATGATGTTCATATATAACAATTACACACACACACATAAATATATATAATATATATTAGTAATAACATGTTATTTTAAGTTGATGATCTTTTAAGTTGAAATGTACTCTTAACAACCGTGCGTTATTCCCCCACATTATTTAGTGTTTTTGATAGCATATTTTATGACTTGTTTTGTATCTGCCTTAACTACTTATTGTGCATATAGATGATTTTGCTGCTTTTGTCTTATACTGTTCCTACTAGCTTTATAAGTGGTTGATGCACTACTTTTACTGTGTGTTTACATTTACCAATGAGGTTTTTCCTTTCATAATTTTCATATTTCTAGTTGTGAGGTTTTTTTTTTTTCCATTTTTTTAAAATCCTACTTAGAGAAGGCCCTTGAACATTTCTTGCAATGCCAGTGTCATGGTGTGAAATTCTTTTAGCTATTGCTTATATGTAAAGTAAAATATTTTTGGTTACAGGTATAGATTTCTTTTCCCTTTCATCACTGAGTATATCATGTCACTTCATTCTGATCTGTGAAATTTCTGCTGGAAAGTCAGCTTAGGGAGTTTTCTTGCACATAACTAATTGCCTTTTTTCTTGCTACTTTTAAGATTCTTTATCTTTAATTTTGCTATTTTAATTGTAATTTGTCTTGGTCTTTGTCCTGTCTTTGGCAGGAAGGCATGGCAACCCACTCCAGTATTCTTGCCTAGAGAATCCCATGGACAGAGGAACGTGTCAGGGAGAAACCCAGGGAAGCTGAGGATCAAGTTTCATTCTCAATTTTTTTTGGATTTCTGAAAATGCAATTTAATTCATTCTGAATGAAAATTTGGTGGAATGGAAAGAGGGGGCGCAAACTGAGAGTCCCAGGACATGAAGTCATGATGAGGCCTTATCTTGAGTAAATGAATCCACACTGTGAGCCTGGTTTCTGTATCTCTAAAAGAGGAGTGTTACCTATTCTACCTGCTTCATGGAGTTGTACTAAGATTTCAGCAAGGTTATAGCAGCATAATATATCATTATAGAGAGAGGGGTGTAGTGCTTTTTCCTGTCCACTCACTCCATCTACTTTTTGTGTTTAAAAGAAGTTCACAAGAGACACCTACTTTACATGTTAATCTGTTTCCCTAGTTTTTATGCTTTTGGGGGGAGATAATTGAATTACCTGTATTGTTGGTTGTGTTTTTATTTATTTTTGGTTGCTCTGGGTCTTCATTGCAGCACGCGGGCCATGTCATTGTGGTGCAAGGGGTTAGTTGCCCTGTGGCATATGGGATCTTAATTCCCTGACCAGTGATTGAACCTGAGTCCCGCGGTGTTAGAAGGCAGATTCTTAACCACAGGACCATCAGGAAAGTCCCACCTGTATTGTTAAGTCCTTGTTTTTTTGCTTTCTGTTGCTACAGGTTTCAGAACTTTCTCAGATACTTTTATGCTATGAAACTGGCACTGGAGAGCAGGTAGTTTCTATTAATAGTTGGTAGGGTGGGTACTGCCTTGTTTAGAGACTTGTACTGTCTCTTATTGACAGTTCTAGTGTTGGACAAATACTGCTTCTTGAATAAAAAGGGGGTTATAATAATTTATTTATTTATTTTTTTATTGTACCATGTGGTTTGCAGAATCTTAGTTCCCCAACTAGGGATTAAACTCAGCCATAACCACTGGACTGCCAGGGAATCCCTTGTATTGACTTAAGTGCTTACAGCTATCTCGAAAGGTACTGTAATCTCCGTTTCACAGATGAGGAAATCAAGTCACAGATAGTTACGCATTATAGCTTGTCCAGAGTGACACAGCCACTGGAGGCAGAGCCGGTGTGCTCCTGCCTCTATTAGGGCTGCAACACAGCCTGACTGTTAGAACAAGGAAATGGCATGGGTTGAAAATATTGGGCAGATTTCAGTTGAGGGAAGCTAATGAGTTAGCCAGTATGTTGCTTTCCTTTTCTGACCACATTATTGACACAGTGAGGTGCTAAGGAGTGGGCTTCTAAGCTCACAGGCCTGGTGCAGAGCCATCTCTCCGGTGGGTGTCACCCTCTGGGACCTCCTGGTTGGTCTGGCACCCCCTCCTTGTGGAAGCTTTGGAGTGGCTGGCGAGGCCTGCACATCCGTGGCGGTACCAGGGGAAGCCAGGAGCCTGAGGGCGATGTCCCCGGAGCCAGCCTCATTGGCTCCTGTGGCTTTCTGATGAGCCAGTGTTATCTGGGACTCCCACATCATCAGTACTGGGCACCTTGGCTGTTGGAGGTGGAACATGTCCCAGGCAGCTGTAATGAGGTTAAGTAGGGGTTTTTGTGATGCCTGTGTGCACTCTTCTAATAGAGTAAAGAGCCCAGAGCGCAAGGCTTCTCAGATAGGAAAACAAAAATGAGAAGACAGGTTCACTTGCATCTAAAAATAGCCCTTTGTTAAAATATTTACTTAGAGCTCCTTTAACAAGCGAGTTTTTCCAATGTGAAATTGTGAAGTAGCTCACTTTATCTGTGTGTGAGTGCTGTGCTGTCATAGCTTTTCCACCCTGTGGGCGCATCCCTGCCGCTCCCTGAATTTCCAGTTCCAGGCCTTGCCCATTTGAAGCAGAGATGTGGTCCTGTGGTCTGTAGAAAGTGACATGTGATTCTAGGTAGAAGTGTTTCACAGCCAGTTCTTGGTTCTCCGTGCCATGTTTCCTAACACCATCTGTGGAGTTGATGATGTCATGAAGCGATGGTGCGTCATGAAGCGATGGTGCTTCCTGAGCAACGAAGACTACCAGAAGCCCCTGCTGACCTGTACTGCACATGCAGCCAGAGCAAGAAGTGTGAGCTGTTGTTCATGCTGCTGGATTTGGGGGTGGTCATTACTGCCATGAGATGTAGCCTGTTCATGCTAATACAGTCCCTCCAGTTTTGAAATCTTTTATTATATACAAGAAATATATTTTAAAAAATTTTAAAATACTGAAGCATAAGTGGTAAATTCTCTACCCCCGTCTCCCCTGACATGAACAGTCTCTACCCCCGTCATTGCATGCCACCCTGGTGTGTGGGTGCATGGTCCCCTGTGTGGGAGGCGGAAGGTCAAGGTGCTGGGACCATAGCTTTCATTGATAAAAGCAACAAGAGTTGGTTGTGAGATGTAGTGGAAGAGAAGACCAAAAATGCCAGTAACAAAAAATACCTCTAAGAAAGATATATACAAAATCTGTAAGAGGAAAATAGCTCTGCCCTAAGAAAGGGCAAGTACAAACTTCTGGTGATGTGTTAGCCACCTCTACCCCAGATCTGGCTTTCTCTAGTGGCGCACAAGGGCTACTCTGTTGCAGTCCACAGCTTCTCACTGCCATGGCTTCTCTTGTTGCAGAGCATGGGCTCTAGGTGCACGGGCTCCGTAGTTGTGGTGCAGGAGCTTGGTTGCTTTGCAGCATGTGGAATCTTCCTGGACCAGGGATCCAACCCATGTCCCCGGCATTGCCAGGCAGATTCTTGACCACTGGACCACTGGGGAAGTCCAAAGATGGTGTTTTTTCCCCAAATAGACTTAATGCAGTTCTGTTTGGGATCAGTCTGCCTCAGTTTCCCTTTAGGGAAGGCAGAGTGCATGGTCATGAGTAGGTCCTAGGGACACAGATCATCCACAGTTGCAAACAGCAAGCCAGGGACCAGGGACCAGGGACTAGGTGGTAAGCAGAGGGTAGTCAGAGTGGGGAGGCTGCCCTTGAGCTCACCACCTCTCAGGGAGCTGAGAAGAAGGCCGAGATTTTCAGCATCCTTTTCTAAAGTTGCATGTATTTCAATAAGGACAAAAAAAAAAAAACATTAGAAGTTCTCTTATAAATATTCCCAGTTAAAAAGACAAATGGTAGAGGAAAATATTTTAATATATATAATGTCAGACAGAGGGGTAATAGCCTTAATATAGAATGATTGTAAGAGGAATTAGAATAAACAGCCAAGGAGACCTTGGAGCAAACAGCCTTGAAGCTGAAATCTGGAGGGAACACAGGGCTGGGGATGTGGACAGGTCTCAGAAGTGGGGAAGCAACTAAACCCATGCCCAAGACAGAGCTGGAAGGTCAGAGGAAGTGGGGAAACACTAGGCCTGTGCTGGAGACTGAGGGCTGGAAGGTCAGAGGTGCACAGTGTTCCTGGGACAGTTTCAGATGCTCTTGGATCTGATTATCTAAGGGGGGCAGTGCTATGACCAAGTCTCCTTTTGAGGAGACTCAAAGGCTCTCTCTGGCTATATAGCAGGCAGGTAGAGGTTGGGGGTGGTTCTGTTTAAGAAGTCTCTTCCAAAGGCCAAGGTATTGATCTCCAGAATGGGGTAGGTTCACCCAGGAGGTGGATGAGACAGTCATTAAGATATGGGAAGGAAATATTGGGACTTCTTATTATGTTCATATTCATATATTAACCACCCAGTTACATGTGTGCATCATTTAATATGTATATATTGAGGGCATGCTTCAGAAATGTTACTGATTGAATGTGTAATCAAAAAAGTTTAGGGCTGCTGGTCTAGGCAAGATACATGGCTGGCCTGGAGCAGAGAGGCAGCAGGCAAGGGAACTGGAGGTGGACAAATTTGAAATGTTTTGGAGACTTGGTGGCATTGGAAGTGGAGGTAGGGCAAGAAGAGGGGTCAGGAATGACTACTAAGGGTTTGCCATGGGCACAGGTATCTGCTAAGATGGAAAACTGGAGGGGAAGCAGAGCCGGAGGAGAGGGCAGAAGCCCAAGTGTTCATTTAGCTCTGGACATGTTAGTTTGGTTTGCCTGGGAAACTCCACCTGGAGACACACAAGACACACAGATTGGGAGCTCAGTCCTTTCAGACTTGCATGTTGTTGATCTGACCTGAGTGCTGTCAGGACAGACCAGCTCATGGAGCAGAACCCTCAGCTCACTGGTGGTTCTTACCCACTGGGGGTCCGGCGTGGACTCTGCTCACCGGGGTTGCCGAGGAGCCAGGCTGGCCAGGCCTTCAGCTCCGCACTCTTGCTCTGCCTTGTGGGCTGTTGCTGCTCCTGAAGCATCCACCCAGAAAGGACGTAGTCTCTCCACTCATGTTTCCTGAGCCGAAGCAAGTCACTCGGCCGCCCCTAACTACAGGGGTAAGTCGTGGCCTAGGAAGGCCCAGAGTCGGAGATAACGGTGCTCACGTCTGATGACTGCCTCATAGTTCTGGGCATGAGCTGACAGGCCTTTCTGAGCAGGTGACAGTCGAGGAGCACCAGGCCTGGGTAACACTGAGCTCAGAGCACCGTGACCCGCCTCCCTTACGTGGGATGTGTCCGTGGGGGCCCAGAGCGGAACACTTAAGCTGAACAGGTAGGTCCTGTGACTCTGCTAGGAGAGTGCGCATGGGCTGGGGCCCGAGCGCCTTAGGGTGAGGTGGGTCCGACTCTGAGCTGCCAGGCCCGGGTGGGGTCCACCCTGGGCAGGCTGGCCGCCCTGCCACTGCCCGGTGCCTGAGTTCTGCTTTGCTTCCCTTCTGACGCTGCACACAAGAGTTCAGGGTCATTTCTGAAGTGTCAAACTATTGCTCTTAAGCACTAATGTGGTGACAGAGACCCTTTTGGTTCAGCTCAGTGTTCCCCAAATTCAAGACAGAGACCATAACCGTGCCAAGCTTGTGGGTCTGCTCTGCACAGCAGGCCTCTCAGGTAGATTCTGTTAGAGTTGAAGAGACCGAGACTCAGAGGGTGGATTGGCCCTGGCGTCTAGAATGTGAGGAGGGACAGGCCAGCTCTGTCTCACTTCCACTCAGAGCCCAGGTTTGGGAGCGTGGCAACTTAGACTTCCGGGGTCTCCTGCGGCCTGAGGGGGTGTTTTACTGGAGGGGGCCTTGCTCTGAGTCTTCACCCAGAGGGATCGGGCAGGTGGTTGGAGCATCTGCCTGGGGAAGATATAGTTGGACTATAAAGAGAGCTGAGCACCAAAGAATTGATGCTTTTGAACTGTGGTGTTGGAGAAGACTCTTGAGAGTCCCTTGGACTGCAAGGAGGTCCAACCAGTCCATCCTAAAGGAGATCAGTCCTAAGTGTTCATTGGAAGGACTGATGTTGAAACTGAAACTCCAATACTTTGACCACCTGATGCAAAGAGCTGACTTATTTGAAAAGACCCTGATGCTGGGAAAGATTGAGGGCAGGTGGAGAATGGGATGAAAGAGGATGAGATGGTTGGATGGCATCACCAACTCGATGGACATGAGTTTGCGTAAACTCCGGGAGTTGGTGATGGACAGGGAAGCCTGGCATGCTGCAGTCCATGGGGTGGCAAAGAGTCGGATATGACTGAGTGACTGAACTGAACTGAAAAATTGGTCAGGTGTTCCCTGGGCTTCCCTGGTGGCTCAGACAGCGAAGAACCTGGCTGCCAATGCAGGAGGCCAGGCTTTGATCCCTGGGTCTGGAAGATCCCCTGGAGAAGGGAATGGCTACCCACCCCAGTATTCTTGCCTGGAGAATTCCATAGACAGAGAAGGCTGGTAGTCTACAGTCCGTGGGTTCGCGAAGAGTCAGACAGGACTGAGAAGCTAACACTTTCACTTTCAAAGATTGGTCAATCCCAGGATGTCAAAGGGAAGGTTGTGTTCTTAACTTCTAGGACCACCTCTAGGAGCAGCAGGGGGTGGGGATGTGTTAATCTCTTCATTCTTTATATATATATATATATATATATATATATATATATATATATATATATATGGTTATAATACCAAAAACAGCAGAAAGCAAAGATTAAAGTCAAAGAAAAAGATCCATCATGGAGTCAGAATTGGCTCTTTCCTGCATCAGGTAGAAAATTAGAAATGTTAGTTAGGACGTTTGTAACCAGACTTTGAAGGAAAACCAAAGAATTGAGAGTTTGGTAAAAACTGATAAAATGTGCAAGAGGGCAGGATCTAGGCCAGTTTACAGACAGATCATAAAAGGTCAAAGATAGTGAACAGGACTAGAATCCGAATAACCCACTAGGGTGTTAGTTTTCTGTTGAAACATTAAATTTCTTTGTACAGTCATGTCTTCTTTGATCAAAGGTACTCAGATTCAGATTTTTTTTAAGTTGGCCTAATCATTTACACAGGTGCATCAAGAATACCAGCTGACCACATAAGCCTCTTAAAAGTTTCCTTTGCTAGAACATTTCATAAGGAATCTCAGATTAGACTTTTAAGTCTTTTGAAGCTAGAAAGCCAAGCAAAGATCAGTATCAGTTCAGTCACTCAGTCATGTCCAACTCTGCGACCCCATGGACTGCAGCATGCCAGGCTTCCCTGTCCATCACCAACTCCCAGAGCTTGCTCAGACTCATGTCCATCGAGTCGGTGATGCCATCCAAACATCTCATCCTCTGTCATCCCCTTCTCCTCCTGCCTTCAATCTTTCCCAGCATCAGGTCTTTTCCAGTGAGTCAGTTCTCCACATCAGGTGGCCAAAGTATTGGAGCTTCAGCTTCAGCATCAGTCCTTCCAATGAATATTCAGCATTGATTTCCTTTAGAAGCAACTGGTTTGATCTCCTTGCAGTCTGAAGGACTCTCAAGAGTCTTCTTCAACACTGAAGTTCAGAAGCATCAATTCTTCAATGCTCGGCCTTCTTTATGGTCCAGATCTCACATCCATACAGGGCTACTGGAAAAGCCATAGTTTTGACCATACAGAACTTTGTCTCTGCAGTACATACAGAAAAGTGAAAGTGAAGTCGCTCAGTTGTGTCTGACTCTGTGACCCCATTGACTGTAGCCTACCAGGCTTCGCCGTCCATGGGATTTTCCAGGCAAGAGTACTGGAGTGGGTTGCCATTTCCTTCTCCATAGTATCTTCCCTAACCAGGGATTGAACCTGGGTCTCCTGCATTGTGGGCAAATGCTTTACCATCTGAGCCACCAGGGAAGTCATAGTACATACAGATTCTGAACTAAAAGATATCCCTTGAGGCGGAACCAGGACGCTGCCCCAAGGCTGCACTATTCTTAACTGCCCCTCCTTTGTTTCTGCTTTGGCTCCATTCCCTGATTAGGAACTGTCTGAATCTGCCCTTTGGAAATCAGAGAAAGCCACGGAGAAGGCAATGGTAACCCATTTCAGTACTCTTGCCTGGAAAATCCCATGGACTGAGGAGCCGGGTGGGCTGCAGTCCATGGGGTCGCTAAGAGTTGGACAGGACTGAGCGACTTCACTTTCACTTTTCACTTTCATGCATTGGAGAAGGAAATGGCAACCCACTCCAGTATTCTTGCCTGGAGAATCCCAGGGACGGGGGAGCCTGGTGGGTTGCCGTCTATGGGGTCGCACAGAGTCGGACACGACTGAAGCAACTTAGCAGCAGCAAAGAGGCTGAGTGAAGCCTTTTTCCTAGGAACGGAAGATGCAGAAAGGCTTTTGTGTCCTGGAGGGCCCTCTAAGGTCCTGTGAGTTTCAACTGTTGTTGAAAAATCCATTCCTACAATTTCTATTTCACTTATATCAACCTAACACATTGGTTCGTAACAGTTATACTTGGATTGTTCATGAAATTGCCATAAGCTAACCATTGTCAAAACTCAACATTCAGAAAACAAAGATCATGGCATCTGGTCCCATCACTTCATGGCAAATAGATGGGGAAACAGTGGAAACAGTGTCAGACTTTTATTTTTTTGGGCTCCAAAATCACTGCAAATGGTGACTGCAGCCATGAAATTAAAAGATGCTTACTCCTTGGAAGAAAAGTTATGACCAACCTAGATAGCATATTGAAAAGCAGAGACATTACTTTGCCAACAGAAGTCCGTCTAGTCAAGGCTATGGTTTTTCCAGTGGTCATGTATGGATGTGAGAGTTGGACTGTGAAGAAAGCTGAGCGCTGAAGAATTGATGCTTTTGAACTGTGGTGTTCGGGAAGACTCTTGAGAGTCCCTTAGACTGCAAGGAGATCCAACCAGTCCATTCTGAAGGAGATCAGCTCTGGGATTTCTTTGGAAGGAATGATGCTAAAGCTGAAACTCCAGAACTTTGGCCACTTTATGTGAAGAGTTGACTCACTGGAAAAGACTCTGACGCTGGGAGGGGTTGGGGGCAGGCAGGAGGAGAAGGGGACGACAGAGGATGAGATGGCTGGATGGCATCACTGACTCGATGGACGTTGAGTTTGAGTGAATTCCGGGAGTTGGTGATGGACAGGGAGGCCTGGCATGCTGCGATTCATGGGGTCGCAAAGAGTCAGACACAACTGAGCGATTGAACTGAACTGAATCATTGTCAGGTTATTTCCCTATTTATTATTTTTATAACACTTGTGTTAGGCAGATATCAAAAAAATTAGAAAGTAAAAAACCTTAGAAAGTTAAATTCATTTTTTAATTGTTTTATTGCTTTGCTTGATAGACATGAAATAATGGATTTCAAGCAATTTCACTGCAGATATACTTGTACTTTTAGGTTGAATTTATAATTTTAAAAATCTGTTAATAGTAGATTATATTAGGTTGTCATTCTGCCTGGGTTTATTTGTCAAATAATGGGTGCTCATGTTATACTTAATGCTAAAAACTCAGGGTGAAGATGTGCACTGCAGATGGGACTTGAACTCCAGTGAGGGAGTCAGACTCAGTCAAGAACCACTCTCTTTTCCCTGAGATCACACACTTGGTGTCAGGACTTAATGAAGCCCTGGTTCTTTATGTCTCTTTGCAGAAAGAATTCAGTGAGAGACAAAGTGATAGGTAAGAAGTGAATTAACTTAGAGAGAAACACACTCCTCAGAGTGTGGGCCATCAAGAGGCCCCAAAATATAATTCAGTTTTTGTGGGCCAGGTAAACTCATAGGCTAATGGGGGTAAACTAACGAAACTGAAGCTCCAGTACTTTGGCCACCTGTTGCAAAGAGCTGACTCATTGGAAAAGACCCTGATATTGGGAAAGATTGAGGGCAGGAAGAGAAGGGAGTGACAGAAGATGAGATGGTTGGATGGCGTTACTGGCTCAGTGGACACGATTTTGAGCAAACTCTGGGAGATGGTGTAGGACAGGGAGGCCTGGCGTGCTGCAGTCCATGGGGTTGCAGAGTCACAGGACTGACGCAGAGCAACTGAACAACAACAATGAAGGGGAGGATTATTCCAGTTATTTCAGGGAAGGGGTGCGGATTTCCGTGAATTGGGCCACCACCCACTTTTGGCCTTTTTGGTCAGCCACAGAAGTGTCATGGTGCTGGTTGGTGTGTCATTTAGCTAATGCATAACAATGGGCCTAAATTGAGGCTCAAGGTCTACTGAAAGTTGAATCTCCTGCTATCTTGGATCTACTTGGTTCTAACCAGTTTTGTCATGTCCTATGGCCTTGTCATTCTTTTAAAGGTTGTGCCCTGCCCCCTTCCCTCCATTTCAAGAGGACAACTGCTTTTATTAAAGTGACACTACTAAACTGATTTTATTTGTACATGAACTTGAAAAATATTTGGGTTCTTATATGTCTGGGAGTTTTAGGAATATTTAATTTAGCACTTATTTCTCTTTACGTCATTTGGAGCAGAGCTCCTTTAAGGGATTTTGTAAATTAATTTGGTAATACCACCCAGGGCTAGGAAAACATCACAAATACTGTGGCCCCTTGAACAACATGGGTCTGAATAGTGTGGGTCCCCTCATACATGGACTGGTTTTTTTCACCAAAGATGTGCCACAGTACCATGTGATCCACAGTTAGTTGAATCTGTAGATGTGGAATAGCAAAAATGGAGGACCAGCTCTGAGTTACACTCACATTTTGAATTGCATGGAGGGTTGGCACCCCATGCTCTTCACTTTTCAAGGGTCAACTGTAGGTTACACACACACACACACACACACACACACACACACGTTACTGCGCGCACACACACACACACACACACGTTACTGCACTTGTCCTAACAGCTGAGCCACCAGTCAGCATAACCGTAGTCAAACCAAGCTCACCAGCTTAGGTAACATAAGAGTTGGTTCTCGTCTTTGCCCTGCTTTAATTGTCTTTTTATCTGAATTTAGTTTGGGCCAAATGGAACAATTTAAGATTACCTGCCCAAGATGAGGGCTAGTGCTTTTGTACAATGTTTAACTTTTAAGATTTTCATTTCCCATAATGTGTAATCTGTGGGGGCAATGGACTAAATTTCCCGTGAGGGACTTCTTAAAATACCAAGCAGCAGTCTGGGTGTTTCCATAGCTCAGCTGAGGGGGTAAAATACCCAGCTTGTTTCCCATGTGTCATTTTTTCCTTTTCATCCTCAGACAGAGGCTGTGTGAGGTCCCTGAGTCCCTTAACAGCCCCCCCAAGGGAGGCAGAGGCCTAAAACCCTAGTGCCTGTAGGAAGGTGGGGAAAGGCCTGGCAGGATGGGCAGAGAAGTCAGTAGAAAGGTCAGTCTCGTGTGCAGTCCTGTCTGGAGTGCCTTCTGAGGAGACAGCTTGGGATTTCCAGACAGAAGGTAGAGTTAGCGGGTCAGTAGATGGAAACAGTTGAGATATCAAGGATAGAAGGGCTCTTGCAAAGGCAGGTCAGTGGATGAGATACCAAGATGGGGGATGACTTAACAGAATTCTTACTAAAGCAGGTCAGAGTCAAGGCACAGAGGAAGAGAGGGCTCAGTTCTTGGTAAAAGCTGGGAAACTAAGTGAATATCTAATGACTGCATAAAATGGTACAAGTCCGGTGGTGTCGAGTTCTTAGCTGTCAACAGAAATGAAAAAGGGCTTGAGTATTTTTCACTGTGGGATTTTTGGCATTTAACCCTGAAAAATTGGTAATACTAGTAAACTTCCATTCCCTTTTACTGATGTGAATAAGTTCTCAATATTTATATTTTTCAAAAACCAAAAAAACAACTAGAATTAATATTCAGTTCAGTTCAGTTGCTTAGTCATGTCCAACTCCCTTTGAGACCCCATGGACTGCAGCACACCAGGCCTTCCTGTCCATCACCAACTCCCAGAGTTTACTCAGACTCATGCCCACTGAGTCAGTGATATTATCCAACCATCTCATCCTCTGTCATCCCCTTTTCCTCTTGCCTTAATTAATGTTAACCCTTCCTTTTTCTACATCAATAAGTAATATATAGAGAGACATGATGCATTTGGGAAAGTAGTGGAATCCATTTCATTTAGAGATGTGTTTTCAGTAAAAGTTTACTTTCCATGCTTAATAATGATTTACCAAAAATGAAACGTTTGTCATTTTGATTCATGTGTATGGTAATAATCATAACTCAATCCAGAAGAAAATGACTTCAATGTAGAAGAGCCTTACTGCTGCAGATACATAGTTTTTTGAAATTTCTATTTATATACGTATTTCTTGTTCAAGAGGGGGATGACAGCTAGTGAGTGGCAGACTGGATATTGGCCCAGATCACCTTAACTCCACAGCCTTCCGTTTAACCACCACATCGTATGCCTTTTGTCCGTGAAAGTGTAGATTGTGCATGGACTTCTAAGTGTCCTTTTAATATGTATTTATTTCTTGGGCTGTGTCAGGTCTTAGTTGCATCATGCAGGATCTTTTCTTGTGGCGCGCAGGCTCAGTAGCTGTGGTGTGGGTGCTCCAGAGCTCACGGGCTCAGTTGCTGCAGCCAACATGTGGGCACTCTAGTTTTGGCATGCGTGGGTTTAGTTGCTCCACAACATTTTAGTTCCCCAACCAGGGATGGAACCCATGGCCCCTCTTGCAAGGCGGATTCTTAACCACTGGACCACTGGGGAAGTCCCAAGATGCCCTTTTAAACTTCTCCTGCATCATCTGGCTAACTCCTATATTCCTGACTTAGTGTTCCCACCAGTGGCCCTGCCCTGGCAGCCTGGACTAGGTCAGGTCACCCTGTGCAGGTGTGCTGGCACAGGCTTTCATCTGCCCTGCTGAGCTGAGAGCACAGCACAGAGGCAGGTGCATCCTTTTCTGCCCTTATTGTCCATTGCCCAAGGAGCACCTGGTGCTCAGTAACAACTGGAGGATGAGCCAGGTGATTGAGTGAAAGGATTACATTGTCAAATACGTGTATTTGTCATCAGCTGTACTGAAGTATTACTTATATCAGTCTGCTTTGCTGAGTGTTGATTTACTGCAAGAGTTGCCTCATACCCCTTGTAATCTCTTCTTCCCTCTATCCCAGCCCTGGAGATTACTATTCTGCTGTTTTGCCTGTTGTTGTTGTTGAGTCACTTAGTCACGTCCAACTTTCTGTGACCATTTAAGCGTCAGTATGCCAGGCTTCCCTGTCTTCTGTAATTTTGCCTTTTCTGGAATTTTTGACAAATGGGGTTATAGAGTGTGTAGTCTTTTGTGTCCCTTTTATTTAATTTAGCCGGATGCTTTTATAGCCTTCTGTATTGTTGCATGTGATGAGTTCACATACCTAGAACCACCTTGAATACTTTTTTGAAATAGCGCAGATATAAGTAGCCCCACTGAGGTTGAACCTTGATGTCAGAGAGATTTCGTGGTAGCACTGTTTGCCTTTTTCCCTTTCGATCTCTCATGGAGTTCCGGGAGCTTTTCAGGTGCTACGTGATGTGTCATACTGCAGCAGAGTGAACGCAGAAGCACATACTGGAACCCATCTGTCTTATGCTAAGCTGTTTGTCTTGAAGAAATTTGTAAAAATCTCCTCAGTAAAATTTTTCCTTTTGGAAAATTTAATCTTTTTAAATAAGAGATGTTAATTATATTAACTTGTCATGGGTTGTTTATTATTATTGAATAACTTAGTATAATAGATATTTAAATTTTTTCTTTAATGTCTCATAAAACAAATAGTGGTAAACACAAATCATATGAAGGTCTTTTGGGCCCTCAGTTTTTCAGTTGTCGAGAGGCCCATGGTCCAAGTTTGAGGATCTCTGGGCTAGAGAGGGTTTTGAGACCTGGCCTGAGGCTTCCAGAGCAGGGGCCTCCGGAAGGTATGCAGGCAGAAATATGAGAACATGGAGTCGTGGCCACTGTCCTGTCCTCGGCCCCCTGCCCCCTCCTGGGATCTGGTTTGACAGGTTCTGTGCGTAGGTGCTTCCTCTGCTGGGGAGCCCATGCCCTTTTGCAGGAGGGGAATCAGAGTTCCAGAGGCAGCCTCTCGCCTGAGGGGAAATTGCAGCCATAGTCTGACATGAGGTTGGGCACTTTCTGAAGATCTGAAGGATCCCAGGGCTCCCATAGGAAATCAGCAGGACTGTTTCTTTGGCTTTCAGGAAACAAATTTTACCCTGCTGGTAGAGTTCTGAGCAAATGACAAGGCACACACAGGTGGGAGGCTGCTCTCATCCTCGGTGATATTCTTGTTGGGCACAGCAAGTTTGGGTCTTGGTGAGTGATTTTTGACGATACTGTTACTAAACTGTAGTGGACTCATTCCTGTGCGCTGCTTTTCTCTTTCAGGCGAAAGGGCCTGTGCTTCCGACTGAGGAAGATACTCTTCTTTGTCCTGGGATTGTATGTGGCCATTCCATTTCTCATCAAACTATGTCCTGGGATACAGGCCAAACTGATTTTCTTGAATTTCGGTAAGTGCTGTGTGTCCATTTTCATTTTAATTTTAGTAAGAATTCATGTTCATAGTGATTTATGTATTTATATCTTTACCACTCAGCTCAGGAAGTAGGGCTTCCCTGGTGGCTCACTTGGTAAAGAATCCACCTGCAATGCAGGAGACCCCAGTTCAATTCCTGAGTCAGGAAGATCCACTGGAGAAGGGATAGGCTACTCACTCCAGTATTCTTGGGCTTCCTTGGTGGCTCAGGTGGTAAAGAATCTGCCCGCAATGTGAGAGACTTGGGTTCGATCCCTGGATTGGGAAGATCCCCTGGAGAAGAGAAAGGTTACCCACTCCAGTATTCTGGCCTGGGGAATTCCATGGACTGTATAGTCCATGGGGTCACAAAGAGTTGGACACGACTGAGCAACATTCACTTTCAGGAAGCAGAGCCTTTCTACTGTCCAGAAGGTTCCCTGTGCCCCGTCCCAGTTAAGGGGTGTTTGTAACGGGGGCATTTCTCTCAGGACTGGCATTTGTGTGCATAGATGACGGCTGCATGGCTGGGGTCTTCCTTCACCAATGTGGGTAGAAGTGTTGATGACATGTAGAGTCTTCTGAAGCTGTCATATTGGGGGTAATCTGTCTGTAGTGCAGTCTAGGAGGTTAGCTGTCCTTGGAAAAGGTGATCACTGAAATTGTAGTGACTGAAAAAATAATCTGGTCTTTTTTCTTTAAAACACACAGACACAAATCTGGTCTTTTTTCTTTAAAACACACACACACACCCCTACACCTTTTTTTCTCCCCTTAAAAGACCCTAGCATGCTGCTTTGGTTTCTATGGAATTGTATGCTGGCTTTCAAGGTGAGGTTTAGAGGTTAGATTACAATCCCCTTCAGTTAACTTGGACCTGGTGTGTTCCAAAGTTGTTTTTTTTTGTTTTTGTTTTTTATGCTATAGGTTTACTTTTGGACAAGTGGGAGGAAAAAGGGTGGAAGTATCTGGTTTATGAAGTGGAAAGTGTATAGTTGCCGGGAATAATCATTATAAGGAACATCTTTTTGCACCCACAAGATGAGGCCAGGAGAGAAGAGACCGCACCTGCAGAGTTGGGGGTCGGTGGATAGAACCTGGTGCTTGGCAAACAGTAGTGCCCCATGAGTGATGGCCTTGCTTTTGGGTGTAGGGAGTATTTGGGGCAGGTGAAGTGGTCTCTGTGTTCTTGGAGCTGTGCCAGTTTGCGAAGAGTGGGTTTGGACTTGTGTGTGTGGGAACCAGAGGCTTGGGAAACCATGCTGGTGCTCTGAGGCGGCACGGGAGCTGGTGAAGGGGAGGGAGAGGAGAGGACAGACTGGAGGCATTGAGGTGTCCTGTGTGATGACTGGCCTGGGGCGGCGGGGGTGGGGGGGGCAGTTCCTCCCCTTAAGTAACACCAGTGTTGCAGGCTCTGCAGGGCACTGGGACATATGAGTTTAGGGTGTTAAGTCTGCAGTAGAGTTGATCACAGAAAAGCGGATGTCACTGCTGAAAAGGAATTTGTGCTCTAGAGAGGAGCAGGATGGGACTTCCCTGGTTGCCTGGTGGTTAGGACTCTGCACTTCCAATGTAGGGGCCTGGGTTCCATCCCTGGTCCAGGAACTAAGATCCCACGCGCTGCCTGGGGCAGCCAAGAAATCAAGAGGAGCCAGAGGAGGAAGTGGAACAGAGATAGTAAGGTGGATAATAAAATGCAATGAATATAAAAGAGGTTTTTATTTGGGTGTCTGAAAGTAAGTGTAAAACACATGTCAGTGCACTAAGAAAGATTTCGTTTTTCTAACAGAAACATCTCTGAGTTTTCATCACTTGTGAGAAGCCCGAACTTGGAAGGAGCTCACAACTAAAATCAAAAAAGTTCTGTTTTTCTGACTGTAATGTCCCTTAGGTATCCAGTCAGCCTTGCGTGGAAGAGAGTCTGGGTTACATGCAAACATGAGGCCATAGGCTGCAGGTTTCCTGATAGCAGATCTTAGAATCAGCCCTGCCCAGCTCTCTCACGGGGCAGGCCTCCGGGCACCTCCAGGCACCTTGGGCAGGCATCTTGGCAGCCAGTGGCCCGCTACCCTCTGGGCTGCTCCACTGTGGGTCCCAGCAGCTCTCTGAGTTGAGTTGATTTTCTTCAGCTCCGTCACTGGGGTCCCTTTAGATGCAGCTCATGCATTTTGCACTGTTGATTTCCTAATGAAATGGCAGGATGTTCCTGGATTCTCCTGTTCGGGCTCGGGGCACAGAAGAGAAGGGGTTGGCAGGGCTGCCCTGCACCCCCGCAGAGAGGCACCTGTCCCCAACTGCTTGTTTCCCTCTGCCTGCTGTGTGGGGGCGTAGCCGTCAGGGCCCCTGCCCTCCCCTGTGGAGGTGGGGTCGCATGGGCAGTAACGTGGTAGTTTCACTTCACGCTGCTGGAAGGCCTGTGTGTTCTGGAGCACCTTCCTTCTCAGGGTGTGAATCGTGAGCTGTAGGTTTCTGTTTGGACGTTGAAGGAAGTGGAACCATCTTTTGAGCTCTGAAACATGATCAAAGTATTAAGTTCGTAACAAATCTATCTGAAACTAAATCTATAAATTAGATAAATAAGCATTAGACAAAGCATAGCATCTATGATTTAAGGCATTATTCTCCTTTAAATATATTTTTCATAAACAAAAAAATAGATAACTTTCTTAAAAACAAAAGATTAACTGAAAAGCTCTGAATGGCATGAAGAAGAAAAGGAAACTTGCTGAGAGAAAATTGCTGTCACGTTGTTGCCTGTTTCCTGTTGGCCTTTGGTGTGTGTGTCTGTACACATAAACGTAAGTGTACATGCTTTTCAATCCCACACTCAAAAGTCAGCTCCCCCGCCCCCAGCAGTGTCAGGGTGATACCGCCGGTTCTCGCAGTCTTTGCCCTGGAATCCAGAACTGTCTCCTGGCGGGAAGGAGTGTTTCAATTCAGAGGCTGGTGTAGAAATGCTCTTCTCTGCACACTGCTCTGGGCCTTTTTTTGGAGATTAGAGTTAATATCTGAATTACTTTGTTAATGCAACAGCCTGTCCACTACAGCTTTCAAGGAATGGCCATCCTTCATCCTCCTCTCTTTCCTTCCTCTTAGCCATTCTGGTGACCCCTGATCCCTTTCCTTATCTCTTCCTTCTTTGGGAGCCCAGAGTCCATGGAGGCTGCTGGAGTTTGATAAAACCCAGCTGGGAGGGCCCTTCCCTTGTTGGCGCCCCACCTCTTCTCTCTTGCTCTTTACTCAGTGCCTGGGACAGGGCGTAGCCACGGTGTTTATAGTTCTCAGGTGGTTGGATATGTCCCCTGCAGCCCAGGAGTTCTGGCCTCCCACCCTACCAGCATCTAAAGGATGGCCTACTCAGTTGTTTTCTGTTCGTTCATGTATTTTCTCACTGTTTACCGAGCATGGCTATGCAGAGGCCTTCCTTAATCACCCCCGTGACATTTGTGGTTGCTGATAAATGACAGCATGCTCAGTGGATAAGACAGCTGGGAAAGCAGGGGACCGCAGAGGGCCTCGCTCTGGAAGCTGCCTGGGCCTATGTGCCGGGTCACTGGCTGTGCACCGACCTCCCTGTGCAGCAGCACTTGTAACTGACAGCGATGTGGAGCTGGGTCACCCTGCCAGCCCCTGCCCTGCCACCTCGGGCTGCTGGCGTGCTCAATGCTCTGTCCTTTGTGGACACAGAGGCTGGGAGCGTGGGATCCAGCCGGCATCCTAGAGTCACAAGCTGAGGGCTCAGGCCACATGGAAGCTCGCAGGATCGAGCCAAGTTCCAGCCCAGGTAGATCCCAGACCCTCCTCAGGCCAGCCTGGGGCCCTGCACCCCTTGACCCCATTTCCTTCCCTTGCAGCAGTCGTACTGGCTTTTACCAGTAGTGGCCAGGTGGTTCCTCTGGCCTGGCCACCACTGTCTGGGCTGTCTCACCCCAGCACTGACCAGATACCTCTTGTTAGCCAGCTGGGAGGCATACAGGGGCACCTCTGCACTAATCTGCACCCTTTTCCCTGTTTCTTTTTTTTAACTTTATTTATTTATTTTTGGCTGTGCTGGGTCTTTGTTGCCACTCAGGCTTTTTCTCCAGCTGTGGCGAGCGGAGTCTGCTCTCTGGTTGTGGTGCGCGGGCTTCTCACTGTGCTGGCTTCTCTTGTTGCAGAGCACAGGCTCCAGGTACATGGCTTCAGTAGTTGTGGCGCACGGTCTAAAGAGCACAGGCTCAATAGTTGTGGTGCACGGGCTTAGTTGCTCCATGGCATGTGGGATCTTCCCAGATCAGGGCTGGAACCTGCCTCTCCTCCATTGTCAGGCAGAGTCTTCATCACTGAGCTCCCAGGGAAGCCTCTCCATAGTTATTTCTAAAATAGAAATGGAAGTGAACTGGAGGATGAGCCTTGTGGAATGAGCCTGTCCTAGAGCAGAATCGAGTATCTTGGTTCTAGATTTCTCAGCCGTGGAAGCTTTCAGGATTAACTGCCGATCCCGGGAAGACACTCTTCACTGGTGGGGAGCCCTTGGAGCTTTGGGGTGGCACTAAACCACGTGGCCACCTTTTCTGGGACAGAACTCGCCAGATCCGACAGCGGTGCCCTCAGCAGCACCGTCTCCTCTGTGGCATGGAATCTCCAGCCTCGGGGGTAGAGTTGATTGAATCTGGGCTCATTGGGCATATTCAGAGTTTTATTGATCAGTCATTTCCCCTGAGTCGTACACGATGCTGCAGCCTTGGCTTGCCGAGCGGAGCAGTCAGGGTGTGGCAGGAGCGGGCGCCTGCATCTGGAAGAGATGCGTCCAGGGAGACCGTTCCAGACCTACTGGTCCCTTCACAGCATAACGAACACCACAGATGGGGGGCGCTTAAAACCACAGAAATGTATTCTCTCCCAGTTCTGAAGCTTCGAAATTCCGGGCTCCCTCTTGCCAGCCTCTGGTGGTGGCTGGTGTTCCTTGGCTTGTAGCTGCATCACTGCCGCCCCTGCCTCCATTGCAGGACTGCTTTCTCCCCGGGACTTCATGTTGTCTTCCCTCTGTCCCTGTGTCCAGATTCCCCATTTTGATAAGGACACCAGTCGTGTTAGATCGAGTCCACCAAATGACCTTACTTAAGTTTATTTATCTCTGTGAAGACCCTATTTCCAGCTGAGGTCCCCTTCTGATGTGCTGGGGTTAGGACTTTACTGTCCTTTGAGGGGACCCAATTGGAGAGCATTCAGGGTCCACCAGGATCAGAACTGGTTTACTGTCCGCACTTCCTATCAAGTAGTCAAGAGTGTGGAGTCTGGTCGCCTGGGTGCGGATCCCAGAGTCACCCCATGTGAGTCATTGAGCAAGTGCTGTGGTCATGGTTGTACCCTCCTGTTTTGGGGACGGCGTTCAGAGTACAGGGAACATGCGCCAGCAAGTAAGATGCCACCTCCTTTGAGTGTCAGTTTTCTTTTTAAGTTTTTAAAATGTAGCCTGCTTCTTAGGAAAGAGATGGGTAAAGAAGCTGGAGGTTCAAAAGCAGCCCCAGGGGAAGGAGTGAGTAGGTGTTCCCATGGCCTCACCAGTTGGCTGTTTCATTTCTTCAGTGAACGTTTTCTGAGCCATGGGGACATGTGAGGAATTGAGAGTTGGAATGCAGGTATGTGGGGACAGAGCATTCAGGGCAGCCAATGCAGAGGCCCTGGGGCGGGAGTTGGGCTCAGGAGGCGACAGTGTGGCAGGCGGGCATGCTGGGCTCCCGTGCCACGTGGCCATGTGGGTTATACAAGGACACTACTGCCTTCACCAGAGAAAACCAGAGTTGCGTGACTTCCTTATTGAAGGTGAGACTGGCTGGAAGTCATGGCCACACTGTCCATTGTCCCTACCCCTTCTGAGAATTGCCATTTTATAATGTGAGTAAATCCCATCTCAAGCTTTGAGTTGTTTTGTTTTTGTTTTTCAACTAAATAGAACTTGAAAGACGGTGTCCACCTCAAGGACTACAAGTGCAGTGGTATACAAGGGATTCTCGGGCTTCCCTGGTGGCCCAGCTGGTAAAGATTCTGCCCGCAGTGCGGGAGACCTGGGTTCAATCCCCGGGTTGGGAACATCCCCTGGAGAAGGGAAAGGCTACCCACTCCGATATACTGGCCTGGAGAGTTCCATGGACTGTATAGTCCATGGGATCACAAAGAGTCGGGCAGGACTGAGTGACTTTCACTTTCACTTTTTTATACAAGAAGGATATGCACCCCACGCACACCTTTAAACTCCCACTTGCAGCCTGGCTTGTGTCTCTGTGTTTTCCAGGCCGCACTCGGTGTTGACGCTGGTGTGGCCTGTTTGTTCACTGATGACCTGGGATCACGTAGCAGCATCACAGTGATCTTACCCTCCTTCCCTGCTCTTCTCACCTACTTGTAACTCACAGAGGTTCCTCCAGAACTGTGGGTATCGGTTGCTCCTGTGTGAAGGCCCGGGGCTTCCCATCGGTGGGTACACCGCAGTCCGTCAGCCATTGCCCTATTGGCAGGTCCCCTGTAAATTCAGGGCTCAATGAGCAGCTGCCGACTTGTCCCCATAACTTCCCTCCACTCTCTCTGGGCTCTGGGTCCTGTGGATTCCTCCATGTCCTGCACCCACGCTTCATCTTGGGCCTCATTCAGTCAGTGGCAGCACTAGAAACCTCAGTGTCCCCACCCACATTCTGGTGGTCATCAAGCCCATGGCTGCAGGTCCAAAAAACACATCCCTCTGTCACCTTTCCCATAGTCCCTCCCCCAGCACTCTGGCCCCAGCCTTCAGTTCTCAGCCTTCTTTTCTCCAGCCTCTCTCATGGCCAGGCCAATCCTCAGGGCTCCCAAGGATCTTTCCTTCCATCCTTTGTATCCTCTCACACCTTGAACTACCTTCAGTGGGTCTCTGCTTGGACCTCACCCTTGCCAAAGGATCTGTAGATATACCTGCCCACACCTGCTCCTGAGGCTGCAGGGCCCAGTGCCCCAGGCATTAGGGTTTGAGAAAGTATTTGAGAGCTTCAGCTCTGCTGTGTACAGGGTGGTCTGTTCAGTTCAGTTGCTCAGTCATGTCAGACTCTTTGTGACCCTATGGACTGCAGCATACCAGACCTCCCTGTCCATCACCAACTCCCGGAGTTTACGCAAACTCATGTCCACTGAGTCAGTGATGCCATCCAACCATCTCATCCTCTGTCATCCCCTTCTCCTCCTGCCTTCAATCTTTTCCCACATGAGGGTATTTTCCAGTGAGTCAGTTCTTCACATCAGGTGGCCAAAGTATTGGAATTTCAACTTCAGCATCGGTCCTTCCAATGAATATTCAGGACTGATTTCCTTTAGGATGGACTGGTTGGATCTCCTTGCAGTCCAAGGGACTCTCAAGAGTCTTCTCCAACACCACAGTTCAAAAGCATCAATTCTTCTGCGCTCAACTTTCTTTATAGTCCAACTCTCACATTCATACATGACTACTGGAAAAGCATAGCTTTGACTATACAGACCTTTGTTGGCAAAGTAACAGCCCCCCTAATCCTGTTTCCATCTCTTTGTCCCCTACAGTGCGGGTTCCCTATTTCATTGATTTGAAAAGACCACAGGATCAAGGTTTGAATCACACCTGTAATTACTACCTCCAGCCAGAGGAAGACGTAACCATTGGAGTCTGGTGAGTGTTGGCCCCAGGACTACAGGGCCAGGTGTTGGCAGTGTGGCCTCGAGGCAGCAGGGCCTGTGAGGCGTGGCCAGTATTGTCCTGACAGTAGGCTCTGAAACTGTTGTTGCTTGTCCACTTTTATCTTTATCTGTTTCCAAAGGAAAAATCTCCTCTAGATTCCATGATAATGGAGCACTAGCACCAACTCTGTTCTCCCGTTTTCAAACAGCAAAGGGTTTGTAAACCAGATTGCTTTTGTTGCAGGAAGGGTGACCCCTTCCAGGGCCCGAGAGTGGGCTCTTGTCTAACTCTCGGAAATGAATTGTCTGTGGAGACTCATGAGCTGACAAAGCAAGAGACTTGATTGAAAGGGAACCCGGGAGGACTGCTTTGCCACGTGGCTCACAGTCTGGGTTTTATGGTGATGGGGTTAGTTTCTGGGTTGTCTCAGACCAATCATTCTGACTGAGAGTCCTTCCTGGGGGCCCACTCATTGCTTAGCCAAGATGGATGCCAGCTTGAAGGGTTCTGGGCGGTGGTTGGACATGTGGTTTAGACCTTTCCCAAACTCTTCTGGTTAGTGGTGGCTTATTAGTTCTGTGTTACCAGGACCTCCTGTTGTAGAATAACTCACGCAAATGGTTACTATGGTGCCTGGCCAGGGTGGGCGGTTTCAGTCAGCATGCTTCCCCTAGCAGTTTTTGCAGAAAGCCATATTTCCAGGGGGAAAGAAAGCCAGAAAAGAGACTGTGTATCATGGAATCATGAGCACAGGCTTGAGCCACACCTGTCTTTCAGAGAAGTGAGAGAGTCATTTCCTAAGCAGGTTGATAAGAAGTCCAGGGTTCCCCAAGGAGAGAGGGGTCTGGAATTCTCAAGGAGGAAGAAAGGACAAACTTTTTTTCCTCTACGTTCCTTAGGATTATATAACAATAATGTATCCTGCTTGAGGACAGTCTCTGGAAAAAGCCTTCTGGCTAATCCTGTTATCTTAAAATGTAAATTATAGGAGTAGGTCTAGTGAGGTCTTTACAACCTCTAGACATTCTTTTGATTCTTTGTAATAACTAATTGGAGAGTATATAACTCCATTGTTAACACTAGCAAGGGGGTACTCTTTCTGCCCCCTTCTGATGTCTATGTCAGAAGCTTTCTCTATCCTTTTTATACTTTAATAAAACTCTATTGCACAAAAGCTCTGAGCGATCAAGCCTTGTCTCTGGCCCCGGATTGAATTCTTCTCCTCCGGAGGCCAAGAATCCCGGCTTCTTTTCATGGTTCAGCAACAACCTTTCTGAAGGGCCCATCCAGGGGTTGAAAATGGTTGCATCTCTTTCATACACAGCTCTTTCAGGCCCTGACAGTGGTGGTGGTGTTTGCTCTTTTCTTTGTGTTTGCTTTTTTTAGCCATAAATTTAGGTTTGGATCTAAGCTCTGTGACTTGTTGGCCTTTCTTCATAGTACAATTTAGTACACCCATGGACAAGTGGGTGTTTCCGATCAATGGAACCAGAACAGACTCTGACTTTCCTATCACGGCGTCTCTTTGTCTCAGGAGTGGCTTCAAGTCGCTCCTTGGACTCAGGAGAACTGTTGTGCCCGGGAGGAGCTTCTGAGGGAAATGCTCTGAACTGCTCCCCTGTGTGAGGCTAGGACGTCCTGGGTGAAGACTCAAAAATGAGAAGGAGGCTCTGATTCTGAGTGGCTGAAGCAGGGATTGTCTGTGGTCGTTTCTGGTGTGATTCAGTGGAGCATTCAGGGCCAGTGTGTGCATGTGGGCTGCTCTGTGTGTCCATCTTCAGTCAAGCTTGCGCGTCCTGTGCAGAGCTGTCTGGGGGACTTGGCAGCTCTCCTGACAGTTACTAGGATCTGTGCTTTGAAGACGTGGGTTCAGCCAGGCTTCTTTCTCAAGCAGAGCAGTCATGTGATGGGATGGGTATCTGGGCAGTTACCCGTGAAGGTCGTGTTGGTGATGACCATGTGGGTCTCCGGGAACAACCACCTCTGTGTGCAGGTGAGCACCTCTGCCTGCCCACGTCTACACCCAGTGCTATGCCGGCGGCAGCGTGGGCCCTGGGACGGCAGCCACTCCGCTCACCAACTGCCCTCCCTGGTGCCTCGCCAGGTCTTCCCACGGCCAAGGAGCGGGGGAAACAGCTCCTTCTCTGCCTGGCAGGGGCGGAGCCCAGGGACGGAGAGCTGCCAGGGCCTTTTTCAGAGCTCCGAGTTTCGGGTAGGCTGGCTCCTGGAGGCATATCAGCTCCCAGCATCTGCCAAGTGCACCTTTCTGTCTCACAGGTTTGTAACTATGAGAGAGTGGTAATTGCAGTGGTCAGAACTACCCAAAATGCAATCCTGTGAAATGGTCAGAGACACACATCAGAAATGAGATGCTGGCACTTAGACCTGGAGAAGAAGAAATCAGCCGTGCAGTGTTTTTAAGTCACTGTTCAAAGTCATGAGCAGTGACTTTGATGTGTCCTGAGTTAAGGGTGACCAGAGCACCTCTCGGAAGGAGGGTTTGGCTACATAGACCAAGTGTCTGCATGCCTGGCCAGGTGTGCAAGAATCCGGGCTGCCTACAGGGGCCTGTGATGCTTCCTGCAGAGGTGAGTCTAATGCCATGATGGCTTGTGGCCAGGCTCTGTGTTAGAAATGGTGCTTTAAGGACAGCCAGGCTTCCAGTCAGCCTGTATAGACCAGTGTTAACTGAATTAGCACGTTTGACAGACAGTACTGTCCTGTGTACTCATGGGTGCAGTTTCATGTAGCTTATAAACATGGGCGAGTGTGAGGGGATGTGGGACAGCCTCAGTGCCCATTCCATGCTCTGACCCAGCTAGAAGGGGTCTTACCTCACACAGCTTCCCCTTTCTATGGATGGAGTCACTGCTGCCGGGGCAAGCTACTGGGGCCAAGAGGGGCCCTTCTGCGAGTCAGAAAATGTTCTCAGCTGCCAGGTGCTGCCCTCACAGCGTGGGGTCTGCCCCCTCAGCCTCCTGCTCTCTGCTCAGTTGTCCCGAGCCACGGGCATCCTGCCTGCGGGCGTGTCACCTGATGCTCCCCTCTGCTGCTGCTTCCAGGCACACGGTCCCCACTGTCTGGTGGAAGAATGCCCAGGGGAAGGACCAGATGTGGTACGAGGATGCCCTGTCTTCCAGCCACCCGATCATCCTGTACCTGCATGGGAACGCGGGCACCAGGTGAGCAGGGGCCCGCTGCAGGGAGAGAGGGCGCACCTGGGCACGGGCGACCCAAGAGCTCGGGGAAAGCCAGGGCTCCTCTGGGCTTTGGGAGAAGTGGTTGTAAACCCTTGTTCCCACAGGCCCAGAGCAGGACAGGGCTGCGTGCCAGGTGGGCCGGGCCTGTTTGTTTGGGAACCGCCAGCTGAGTGGAAGTTGGCAGCTATGTCCAGAAAGCCCTGGTCAGAAGCTCGTGCCTGGGGTGAGAATGGAGGTAGCTGTGTCTGCCTGAGCAACCAAGAGCCTCAACCAGGGGGTGTTGCTCTTCCTGGGTTAGGGACCCAGGCTCCTCAGTGGACAGGAAGCACGGCCCCTTGGCGGAGGCTTTGAGACCCTCCAAGGCCACGGTGTGCCCTGGAAGTTGCCCCTGCGCGTCTATCATCTTATCTGCCATCCTGGGGTGAGGACACTTTTTCACCGTCAGGCATGCCCTCTGGAACAGGAGGCACATTTCCTGGGGGCACACGAAGAGACCCCAGCCAAGCAGTCAGGAACGAGTTTGTCCGGGGGGCTGCCCTGCCACGCTGTCAGGCCAGGTACCTCCAGCCCTGAGCCGGCAGTGCCAGCACATCCCACTGGGCCATTGAGGAAGCGTGTCCCCATGTAGCCATCCTTACCCACAGTCATCCCGGGAGCTTTTCAAGGGCAGGTTCAGTGGACGTCTTTCAGACTTGCAGGTTTGGATCCCATTGTTGAAAGAGGGCTCCTTCCAGCCTTCACGGCGGCCTTGTTGAGAGGAGAGGAATCTGCACGAGAGCCATCAGGCTCCGTGGGGCCAGGCTGGGGCCTGTCCGTTCAAAGGCAGAGCTGGCAAGGGGACAGAGCAGGCCACAGGCGGGGTCTGGGCAGATGGGCTGCACAGAGGGTCAGCAGGATGTCCGGGACGTGGCCCCCAGGACACCCTGAGTCCAGAGAGCGGAGTGCTGAGCTGCTGACTCAGCACGCCCTTGGCAGCCCGCTTCCCCGTTGTCTGGGACAAGCTGCGGCGGGTTTCTCTTCTGCTTTACAAAGAGCAAATGACTACAAACAGCTCCTGTAGCCTCTTTCTATAAATGAGGGAAGTTGGGCATTCTTTGTGAGCAGTGCCAGTCACGTGGTAAAGAAGACAAAGTCTGCCTGTAGATTCAGGATGGAAGGCGTCTTGTGACTCTGAAGGTTTGCTGCCCCCTGCCCCCATGTCCCCAAGGACAGCACAGTGTGCAGTTCTTGATGGCCACCCCGTCTAGGCAGGACGGCAGGAGCCGTGTCTCCCTGAGGCCTGGACCCCAAGGATGTCCCAAGACCCCGTTATGCTCTGAACCCCTCTTCCTGCTCAGGGTAGGGTACTGGAGATCTTATAAAAGAACCATGACAAAGTCTTGCAAAGATAACTGAAGACATCTTGCATTATTTCTCTCCAGTCTTGAAACTCAGCCCTTTGATATTTATTTCTGGGTTATTTTGGCTTTCTTCCTCCATCTTTTTCTCTCCTCCCCTGAGGACACTTTCTCTCTGGACACACACACCCAAAATGGCCCAAATGCTCATTATGAGGAAGGGAGAGAGCGGAGAAGTCTGTCGAGGGAGAGCCTGCCCACTGATGCGCTTCCCACTCATCAGGCAGCCCTGTCCCCCTCAGGGTGTCTGCAGGGAACAGCCGGACAGCATCTGGGCAGGAAGTGGGAGGCAGAGGCAGACAGGCCTCGCCCGGAGAGGGGTGGGCATGAGGCGGCCGGTGAGGGCCTGGGAGGTTCTCTGCAGCTGTTGGATCACGATGGCGGCTCTGACCCAGCGTCTTCCCACGGGCACATGTGTGTGGAAGGATGGCATGGTAGGAGGCACAGCAGCAGACTGTCCGGAGCATGTGGGGAAGAGCCAGATGACCAGGTGGTGGGGGTGTGAACAGCCACGGAGGAGCACCCTGAAGGTTGGCGGTGGCTCTGTGGCTGAGGAGGTTGAGGCAGGAGGTGCCTGTGGCCTGTCCCCGTGGTGTATGTGCCAGCGAGGATGGGCGTCCCTTCTGTTCACCTGTGGTCCTGGACACTGGGGAGTCGAGGGGCCTTTGTGTTTCCTAGGTTCTGCCACCTTAGTCAAACCAGAGATGAGGTAATAATTAAGAAACATCCCCACGGTGCTCAGATGGTCCCTTGCCTGGCACCACACTGTGGAGACCAGCGGGGAGCCACATAGGTGCCCAGAGGAGGAGGTGACCTGTCCGTCACCCTCCCACATGGATTTGGGGACCAGGCTCTAAGTGCCCGGATGCTGTAGTGTTCATCCTGGGCCTCCTCTCTGAGAAGATGCACTAACAGCTGTTCTTGTTTCCTTTCCCTGACGATCTAGAGGCGGCGACCACCGGGTGGAGCTTTACAAGGTAGGTGAGGTCGGCTCACGGCGTCTGATGGAGAGCAGTGCCCTTAGCTATGGCACACAGCAGAGGCCATGCAGTGGACAGATGGACGGGGCAGTGCCCACCCTCACTGTGTGGACAGAGAGCGTTGCTCGCCTACTGCCTCTGGCTGTTCTTTCCAGGAGTCATGAACAGAACGGAGTTCCCCCTAATAATCTGACTTAATCGTTGTCGGTCTTTTTCATCTTGCCTTTTACGGACATCTCCTCATGGAGTGTTTCCCATTTTGCTGCCTCTGGGGATAGTTTCCAAGATCAGGATGAATGGACTTTGTGGCTCCTATGCCAGAAATTAACAAGTTAACGTAAAGTGATTTGCAATTGTTTGTAAAGTTACTTACTCACATAGGGAATGACGGGAGAACACTGAGGGGCCCGAGAGCTACACTGTCCTCTGGGCTGTGGCTCAGGAGTTCTGCCAGCACTGGGGTTTCTCGTGTCCACCAAGCGCAGGGCACCATTGATGCAGGTTCCCAGCCAATGTGGTGGAAGCAGGTGTCTGGGTGCGGGATCCCAGGGGAGATGCAAACCCTCTCCGCCATGTGGCTGTCATCAGAGGGTGTGTGGGTCTTCGAGCTGACACGTGCTGCTGATGCAGCGTCTGGGGCCACCACACCTGTCGCCCTCCTCTCGGGTGGATCTGTGTTTGGGAACAGGGCCGGAGGAACAAGTCAGACATGTGGGCACTGCTGTCTGTCCAGCACCCTGTGGACAGCTCTGGGCTGTTGGAGGGCTGGTTCCCTGGAGCGACTTGGATCCAGGCGGGGGTGGGGTGGGTGACTGAACAGCTATGGCTCCAGAGGGTGCAGGTCCTGTGGGGGCTGGGAGTCCCTGGCCAAGCTCTCTTCTCGGGGACGGGAGCGCACCTCAGGTTGGTGACACTGGTGTCTGTGGCAGCTTCCTCGTGGCTCTGAGCACACCCAGCCAGGGCTTGGGTGGGACAGTGAATAGTGACTTCATGCAAGCAGTCACCTAATCCTGAGAGACTTTTTTCTTCTAAGTGAGAAAAATTCAATGGAAGCTTAAATCTGAACAGTGCTGGGTTGCATTAAAGGTCACCAGGTGTGGAGTCCACACTGCAGGGTCCTTCCTCCTGGGTCTCTGGGTGGTCAGAACCCCTGGCAACCCCTGGACAGCCATCAGCCTGCAAGCACCTCAGAGGGCACAGGTGCTGCTCAGGCTGGCCTCCGCCTTCCTGAGTGTCCCACAGTGGCAGGATGGGGCAGTGAGGTGATGGCCTTCACTGAGTTCCCTCGAGCGAGGCGGGTGGGTTAGTCAGAGCCGCATTGTTCAGTTTTTGCTTTTCACTTCCAGGTGCTGAGTTCCCTCGGCTACCACGTGGTCACCTTTGACTACAGAGGTGAGGGTTCCTTGCTCACCCCGCCTGTTTGAGGTTGGTGTGGGGTGGCCATGTGTGACTCTGAAATGCTGGTGGCTCTGCCGTGACCTGTGGTCCTTGTGAGATTGTCAGTGTGTGGAGGTAGTGGAGGGTCCAGGTTCTTGGCTGTGAGTCCTTCGTGCATCCTCCCCTAGATAGTAGGCATGGGCGCCTGGAACCCCGGCACACACCCTCTGCCGGCCGCTTTCACATGTCAAAGGTGCTGTCTCCTCTTTGTGGGACTCAGACTTTCCCCACAGCTGGGTATTGGGCCTGTTTCGTGCTCAGCAGAGCTTGTCTTGTTGAAGTTACGGAGACAGGAAAGAGGGACTCCTCTTCTCGTCCCTCTGTGTTTCTCCTTGCCTCCCGCAGTTTGCTGCGTGAGGAAGATGCTTTGTGTCAGCGGGGAGCAGAGTGGCGGCGATGTGTGCCTCAGACAGCCCTCGCCTGGACAGGACGTAGGGCTGAGGCCTCTTGTCCAGCTCACCCTGGCTGGGGGGAGGCGGGGCTTCACACCCACAGAACCAGCAGCTGTTGGCATCGCCTGGGTGTGCACGTTGGGAGAGTCTCCTCTTGATGCTGCCATGGCTGCCACAAATGTAATGTCTCAGAACAGCACGGATGAGCTATCTTGAAGCACTGGCCACAAATGTAATGTCTCAGAACAGCACGGATGAACTGTCTTGAAGCACTGGCCACAAATGTAATGTCTCAGAACAGCACGGATGAACTATCTTGAAGCACTGGTGGTCAAGGTTCCAAGTCTTTAGTCACTGGGATGAGTCAAGGTGTGGACACGATGGAGGCTCCAGGAGAGTCAGGTTCCTAGCCTCTTGCAGCTTCTCCAGGCCACGCTGGTTCCTTGCCTGTGGCCCCTCGCGTCTGCATTACTCTGGCCCTGACTCTGTCCCTTCTGCTCATAAAGACCTGGGATTGCCTGAGGCTCATGCTGACCAGGACACTGTCCTGTCTCGGGGTCCCCTGCTTGGCAGCCTCTTTCCTTCTGCACCCTTCACTGCCCTTGCCGTGTGAGGTTCCAGAGGTACGGGTTTCCAGGTGTGGACGTGCACGTCTTTGAGTGCCATTATTCCACCAGCCTAGGGTGCAGGTTGGTTCTTTTGTGAAAGAGTGTTCTGTTAGGAGGAAGGTACTGGGTTGAAGAAACTCCGAAAGGAGGCTCATCTTTCCCTCCTGCCCCTGCAGCTGGAACCTCAGGGCAGTGAGGGGGCAGCCCTCTCCCTTATTCACCTTCCTGTGCTTCTAACAGAAATAAGATCCCATCTAACACTTCCTCTTTTCAGTTCCTGTTGAGCCTCTTCCTTTCTAAGCTGTACAAGAGACCAAAGTTCTGCCTGTGGCTCCTTGTCCCCGTCTCGTTCTCTCATTTGTCTCCCCGTCTCCGTCTCTCTTGTGTTTCTCCCTGTGTCTGTCCCTGCCCTCGCTGGTGCCCTGAGCCCGCCCTCTGGCCTTGTTCCTGGCCCTGGCTTCTTCCGCTAATCTGGGTCTGGGACGCCCCGGGGAGGTGGCCTGTGGTGCCCCTGCCTCTAGGTTTTGCTTGTGTTGCAGGACTTGCTCTCTATGAGCCTTGTGGTATTTTCAGATCATTTGATGATGACTCACTGCTGAGCTGCTGGAAAGGACAGTCACATTTGACTTTTCCAGAATCTGGAGGGAAGGACCTGTGGGAGGTCAGAGTTTAGTTGGCTTTCCTCTGTAATGCAAACAGGATGCTAGGAGCCCCTTCCTTTGTGGGTCAGCGTTGCCTTGAGCCTGGAATCTGCTCATCCTGAAGCCTCTTCACAGCTGGGCCACAGAGCCGGGGCTGGGCTCAAGGCTGGGGCGGGCTGGACTATCAATAGCTGAGCCTGGCCAAGCCCCAGGTGCCAGTGCCAGGGGTCTGCTGGTCCGACCACCCTGTCTGCTTCTGCTCTTTGAGACTCAGGTGAGGGTGGTGGTTGGGTTCAGAGATTGCGACAGCTGAGGAGTTGGGAGAATACAAGCTGGCCTGGCCAAGACTTGAGGCCCCAGATGGCCTGGGCCTTCTGCTGAGACGGGGGCGGAGCGGGGCTTGCCCCTTGCAGTCCCGTGATGTCCTCTTTGATGCTGCTTTCCCAGGTTGGGGTGACTCAGTAGGAACGCCGTCGGAGCGGGGCATGACGTATGATGCACTCCATGTTTTTGACTGGATCAAAGTGCGAAGTGGAGACAACCCTGTGTATATTTGGGGCCATTCTCTTGGCACCGGGTGAGAGTTCCCAGCATGGCGTTTGTGGGAGCAGGTCTTCACGGGTGACTCTGCAGCCCAGGCTGCCTGAGGGGCCCCCAGCGTCCTAGAGCCTCCATTACTGCCCTGGTGGGGGCCGGGGATGGAGCCCCACAGTGCAGGGCACTTGGGCTCCCCAGGCCTCGCTGAGCGTGGCTGTGCTATGCAGCGCATCCAGGAGCACGGGCCTTTTGCCTCACACGTGGTGTCATTACTTAAAAACTTGGGGAGGCAGCAGTTGGGGTTCCCTTGTTCCATCTGCTGAAAGAGGAAGCGCTCTGATGTTCCATGTGGCCGGTGTAAAGGCGCCCCAGATCTTCAGCACCTCCATTTTCCTGCTGCTTTTCCTTTGGACACATTGCCTGCAGGCTGGGCAGTGTCTGGGACTGGCCCTCCTGGGTGAGAGTGAGCCCTGGCCAGAGGGGAGCAGGCCTTCCCACCCTGGGTGTCTGCCTGGACCTGCCCAGCTTGGTCCTAGCAAGGCAGGAGGCCTAGGCCGGGCAGAGTCCAGGTGCTGCCCCCTTCAGGGGCCCCTCCCATCTGTGTCTGTAGGACCGGGTGTGAGCTGGGGCGTTGCTCTGCAGCCCACAAGGGCCCTTCCAGGTGAGGCGCAGCATGTGCCTTGGGATCGTGGAGGTCCCATCACAGAGTCCCTGTTGGAGGGGCTGGCTGCTGGGCCCCTGTGCAACCCCACCCAAAACCCCACCCGTCACCGCGATAGTCCTAGCTTCCCCAGGAACAGTCTCGTCTGCAACAGTTTTTGTCATGATCCAACTGAACTTTTCCCTCTTTCCAGAGTGGCCACAAACCTGGTGCGGCGCCTCTGTGAGCGAGGTAGGCATTTGCGTGGGGTCCTACGCCACAGGTATGGCCCGGCTCCCATGCAGGAGGGCTCTTCAGGCACCGGCTGTGCTCCAGGCCCTGCCAGTTTCTTGTGAAGTGGGTGGTGGTGGATGAGCGGGGTGGTGAGACAAGAGCTGGGCGTTGAAATGGGGGCCTGAGCAAACCCCCGAGGGCCCAACCCTGTTCCCCAGATTCTCTGGCAACTGGCGGTGCCTTGACAGGGGCTGGGCTCCAAACAGGCAGCCTCGGCAGACATGGTTCTCAGGGTCCCCTTGAGACTACTTCCCTCACATGACCCCAGGGGAGGACCTGAGGGGCAGGGCCAGCCAGGTGGGCACCTGGGGTCCATGGTCCTGTCAAGGGGGTGGTGGCGTGAGGAGTGTCCCACTGGGGCTTATTGCTCACCTCCCAGCTCCCTGTTGGTCTTATTTATCTAGAGACTCCTCCAGATGCCCTCATCTTGGAATCTCCATTCACTAATATCCGTGAAGAAGCCAAGAGCCATCCGTTCTCAGTGGCAAGTACAGAGCTTATTAAAGACAGACTTATGTATATAATGGAAATAATAGCTATAACATATGAAAATGACTATGAGTAATATGCATATAAGTAAATTAAAATGTCATAAAAATTATTTAAGTATTCTAATAAATACAGATGTTATGAAAGTTAATTCTCATTTAATTCTGGGCACTGGCCTGACTGCAGAGCCACTCAGGATATTTATAGCTTCGTGCCAGGTAGAAGGGTATGGTTACAGTCAGGTTGTCTGAGGGCGGCTAGACCCATAGGAGGCCTTGCCTCATGGCACAGGTTGCCCATCTGGCATTGCTGCCCCTGGCGCCCGGTGCGGGCTGGGAGTGGAGCTGGTGGGCACCCCAGGGAACCCTTGGTGGGAACCCCGTGCTGTTGGGTCCTCACTGGCTGGCCTCAAGGCCTGAGACCCTCCGTTTACAGGCTGGGCCCAGAGGGGGCCCCTCTGTGTCCTGTTGCTTCCTCCTCCTCCTCCCACTGCTTCTGTGTGTCCAGTGGTGCTGTGTCGGCCTGCCTGACCTCATGCTGCCTGGTACAGACAGAAGAATCCTTTGTTGGGTGTTCTTTGATATTGCTCTTCTCCCGAATCACATGGTCCTCTGTTTTCTTGGGGGTTGTGGCCTGTTCTGTGTGGGAAGCCTGGTCTCTGAGTCTTGGGTGTGGGAGTCCTGTTTGTGGGCAATCCCCCGCAGCCAGTCTGGGGCCTCTTGAAAAGGGAGTCTGAGGGTGGTGGGAGGGATAGCAGGACTGCTGCCCACCGCCCGCCCCACCCCGCCCACCAGCTCTGGGCCCACCAGTCAGCCTGATTGGAAGCAGGGCTGACCCTGGCCCCTATGGGGGTATATTACTGCCCATCCCTCCCCAGCTCTGGGGCCACCAGTCAGCCTGATTGGAAGCAGGCCTGACCCTGGCCCCACAGGGGTATAGTTCTGCCCATCCCTCCCCAGCTCTGGGGCCACCAGTCAGCCTGATTGGAAGCAGGCCTGACCCTGG
Source organism: Bos indicus (assembly GCF_029378745.1). NCBI lineage: Eukaryota > Metazoa > Chordata > Mammalia > Artiodactyla > Bovidae > Bos > Bos indicus. The sequence goes on along the minus strand of NC_091772.1, from coordinate 42,856,936 downwards.
CCCCACAGGGGTATAGTTCTGCCCATCCCCCCAGCTCTGGGGCCACCAGTCAGCCTGATTGGAAGCAGAGGTGACCCCGGCCCCTATGGGGGTATATTACTACCCATCCCCCCCCGGCTCTGGGGCCACCTGATTGGAAGCAGGGGTGACCCCCCCATGGGGGTGTAGTGATTGATTCTCTCCTTGTTGTCTACATGTTAACCTCCAGATCTATCGATATTTCCCTGGGTTTGACTGGTTCTTCCTTGATCCCATCACAAGCAGTGGAATTCAGTTTGCAAATGATGAAAAGTGAGTACTGTGGGAGAGAATTTAGAAGAACCCAAAGAACCCTCAGAATAAGCGTCTTGAGTCATGTTAACCAAGGAGGGTGGGATTCTGGACATGTAAGGGTCTTTTCTAAGCAACATATCTCTATAAAGGTAGAGGAAGGGAAGAAGGAAGGTGGAAAGACTGTAGAGTTAAAGAAATAGGGAAACACCATATCTTTTGGTCCATAGAACTGTTTTACTTGAAAATTATTTGTCAAAACCAGAACTCTTGAACAGGTGTTAAAGCAGCAATAGTAACTGTTGTTCAAAAAATGACTTTGCCTTAGCCATTTGATTTGTGTTTGGTTATGGAAAGATGTTCTGAAGGTTAATACTAAAAATATTTATATTAGGTGAACCAGAAGTTACATATTCTATTTAAGGACTCTTTCTTTGAACAACGTTCAAGTTCAATTAACATTATCTTTGTGATATCTTTATTTCATGGACTTTAATTTATTCTAAAAAATTTTTTTATCTGAATATTCAGTTAGCATTTAAAAATCTACATTTTTAAAAGAAGAATTACCTGAATAAACTGGATTTTCTCTAAAAATGACGATAGTGAGAAAGTCACCCTGTGGCTGCCCCCCAGCTGAGCCAGTGTGAGTGTTGGGGGACTGGCCGTCCCTCACCCCCTGGAAGTCAGGAGCCCCTGCATGGTGGGAAGGTCTGTTCCCAAATACTTGCCAAGGTGCCAGCATGTGAGCTAGGCCTCGAGAGTTGGAGAAGTGAAGGACCAGCTTGGTGGGTGGAAGTTATGAAAAGATGTCGAATGTCAAACTGTCCTGTACACCAGCAAGCACTTCACCCTGGGAGTAGAATGTGGTGAGTGGGTGATCTGTGTGCCACTAGCAGCAGTGCAGCCTGCCAGATGGCTGGGCGCACACCCAGGCCTAGTCCTGCCAGGTGCCAGGCTTGCCCTGGGGCTGCCTACGCGAAGCCTCAGTTCAGCATGAGGTCGCCAGAAGCCGGCGTGTGCTGCGTCCACCAGCTCCCCGTGCGGCCTCAGTGAGGGGCAGCTAGGAGCGTCCAGGGCCCATCAGTCCTGCAGCCTGTCCTTCCGTTGGCGGTTTGCTGAGGGGTTTGGATTCAGTGACCATCTTGAGAATGTTCATTTATTTGAAACATTCAGGAATTAAATGTCATATACACAGAAGAGAAATTAGAGGGTGGCTCTTTTGCCAGCTGATGTCCAGTAATGTTCATTTGCAGTAAGTTTCCTGGCCCACCTATTACTCAGTTTGTAAATATCGTTTTGTAACTTTTTAAGAATAGTGTACTGGCAAAGTTTTTTTGTTTTGTTTTTAAATTTCCAGGTAATATTCAGGGACCCGATTTGGTGAATGAAGTGAGCTCTAGATTTGATTGAAACTTGTCACCTAAAACAGATACTGATGGAAACATCTAAGAAATCAGCTGCTGGCTTTGTATTAAAAGCGCCTGGCAGTTTGAGGCGCTCCACGCTGCAGTGCAGGGCTCCCTCACTGGCCCCTGCTGCTGGCAGCCCGGGAGCCCGGGAGGCCCAGCCTGTCCTGGCCATCCAGTGCCTTTCTCCCTCCGCCTCCTGCAGTGTGAAGCACATCTCCTGCTCCCTGCTCATCCTGCACGCCGAGGACGACCCGGTCGTGCCCTTCCAGCTCGGCAGAAAGGTGGGCGTCGGGCAGACTCGTGTTCAGGCCAGGCAGGTGTGGAAGAGGGTCCCGCTGCGGGCCGGGCCCCTTGTGAGGGAGAAGGCAGTGGAGGTTGGCGGTTCACAGCTCTCACGCGTTCTCTTGCCTCTGGGCTGACGTCTGAGCACATCCTCTCACTGTGGGGCCTCTGCATCTGCTTTTGCCGCATCTGCCTTTGCTCTCAGATCTGTAGGTGGGAGTAGGGTGGGAGGGAGCACCCTCTGACTGTGGCGGTGGTGAGGGGCAGGGGCAGGCTAAAGGGCAGGGGGCCCAGGCCACCTCCGAACACGTCTGGGCCTAGGACCTGGCCATCCTGGGCTGGAAGGAGGGGGCTGCGGTGCCACAGACCCCAAGCCAGCTTGTAGATGGACCTTGACCTAGGCATACGGCCCACCCAGCCCTGGGACAGAGCCAACAGGCTGCCCTGGGCACTCAGGCCATGTGGCATCCCAGGGCAGGTGGCCTGAGGGTGCTGAGGGCCCCTGAGGAAGGCTGGTCTCGAGACAGGGTGAGGACAGAGAGGGTCTCGAGGGGTGGCCCGAGGGTCCTGTGGCTGAGGCAGGTCACCCCAGGGCCCGGGCACCAAGCCTCCTCTCCCTCCCCCAGCTCTACAACATCGCCGCACCGTCACGCAGCTTCCGGGACTTTAAGGTTCAGTTCATCCCCTTCCACTCAGACCTTGGCTACAGGCACAAGTACATCTACAAGAGCCCCGAGCTCCCGCGGATCCTGAGGTGAGGCACTACCGTCACCCACCATGCAGGATGGCATGCGGGAGCTGGGCGAGCCCCTGCGGCCGCAGCTGGGATAGCCGTGTCAGGCTGGTCAGGGGGGTCCGGTGTCAGCACATGTGGCCTGCCGGGCTGTGGCCCCGTGTGTGGTCGAGCAGTGAGGACGCCACGGCTACTGTCCTCAGGCCCCCGTCCCCTCCCACAGGCCCGTCAGGTCTCTGCCCCTGCACGGGGTGTATATGGTAGGGGTGATGCAGGTCTGGGCCAGCTCCCCCAAAGCCTGTTGGTCCCCAGCTGCCTCAGGGAGGGAGGCCGTGCCCCTGGCTGCACTGCGCTGGCCAGACTCCTGGGCCGGCACGTGGGCTGCAGCCCGGCCACCTGTTACAAGCCTGGGAACGAGGGTGCCCGGGTGGCAGAGGGAAGGGTTTGGATGGACCAGACACTCCCTGCCTCCCACTCGGAGGTGCAGGCCGCCGCCACGTCCCAACTGCAGGGCCTCTGCTGAGCCCCGGCTGCTGGAATCAGCCCTCGGAGAAATGTGTGCTGGGGAACTCCACTTGGTATGTGAGGCCCTCAAAGTCCCAGAGGCAGAGCTCTGTGTTTTTGACGTTTCTTGGCGCATGGAATGTGTGTTGCTGAGGGGATGGTAGGAGCATGGCATTGCTCTGGGACCGTGGTTTTCCTTGTAAAAGGCACACATCACAAAACATGTGATCTGAGAACCCTCCAGTGCCAGGGTGCAGTGGCCTGCCCTCACTCCGTGTCGGGACTTGGCGCTGCCCTTGGCGCCCTGCCCATTTGCCTCGCAGGGTGTTCGAGGCAGAGTGTGGTCCTCGGGGCTCCATTACAGCCTCCCGGGTGGGCTGTGGGAGGACCGTGGGAGGTGGGGTCTCCGATCTGGCCTGGAGGGGTTTGGCTGACAGGTGTCCTCCTCTGCTCCAGGGAGTTCCTGGGGAAGTCGGAACCGGGACGCCAGCACTGAGTTGCTCGCCACCCGGGAGCATGAAGGCCTCTGCCCTCGTCCCCCTTTCCTCCTGCCAGCCCGGCCCCCCGGAGATGCGCCCGGAGAGGGAACACAGATTCCAGGGGAGGCCCTGGCAGACCTGAGGCACCGCCCTGGGTGGCGGGGAGCAGGGGGTCTCTGTGGACCACGCGGAGGCGGCATGTGGCCCTCTCCACCTCGTGCTGCCCCTCAACCCGAGGGCTTGTTGGGAAGACAGTGACAGAACTTTCTGGCCATCGGCTAGTCAATCCCATACCTCCTGAGCCAGGCACGGGGAGCCTGGGACAGGAGGTGAGGGGTCTTGGGACCACGCTGAGCTTTCTGGCACCACCCTTGAGAATGTGGGCGAACATGGGTTCTTTCTGTTCCCCCCAGATGGACGCTCATGGCTCCACCAGCCCCTCCTGCCCTGCCCGCCCTGCTTGCCTTCCTCGGTGTCCCTGCCTCCCTGGGCTGCCCCGCTGCTCCCCACCGGGGAGGGGCCAGCGATCTGCCTTCCTCTGATGTCCACCCACTTGTCTGCCTAACCAGACCTTAGACTGAGCATTTATTTAAGAATAAAATCGTGGTGGTGGTCTGTCTGTTTTCTCAGTGCTGCCTCCAGTGGTGTCCAGGCTGTGCCTACAGCCCCAGGCCACTCTCAGAACCCGACCGTATGTGAGGAGGAGGTGGCTCTATAAGGCCAAGGATTGTGGGCTTTCTTCCTGCTCCTACAGACACCGAGGTCCCGCGGGGAGGGGTGTTGTGTCGGAGGAGGCGTGTTCATGGGGAGGTTGTCTACTCTGGTGGGGCAGATGGCATTTTCCTAAAACCAGGTCTTTGTGGGTGAGCCTTTCAACCTTACGGTTAACAAGCTCATTGAATGTTGCTGTGTTGATAGATGGGTGGTGGGGTTTCACTCAGAGACCTGGGACGAGCCCCTGGTCACTCGTGGAAGGACTCAGGCTGCTGGAGTCCAGGGACTCCCATTCTGCCCTGGGAGTGTCAGCTCGTTCACTCACTGGTCGTGGCATTCGGCCAAGCCCACCTCCCACACACAACGCCAGTGCCCACTCACCGCCCCCCTCTCACACCCCCAGAGAGAGATGGTGTGTGGCTTTCTAAGGGGGCTGCATGCCGTACAGTACAGGGCTGGTCTCAGGCGGAGGACTTGGTTTACCCAACTCTCTCCTTGGGCTTCCCTGGTAGCTCAGTTGGTAAACAATCTGTCTGAAATGCAGGAGACCCTGGTTCAATTCCTGAGTTGGGAAGATCCACTGGAGAAGGGATAGGCTACCCACTCCAGTATTCTTGGGCTTCCCTTGTGGCTTAGCTGGTAGAGAATCCGCCTGCAATGCGGGAGACCTGGGTTCGATCCTGGTTGGGAAGATCCCCTGGAGGAGGGAAAGGCTACCCACTCCAGTATTCTGGCCTGAAGAATTCCATGGACTGTATAGTCCATGGGGTTGCAAAGAGTCAGACACGACTGAGTAACTTTCACCCTCTCCTAAAGGCAGGACTTCCTCCTCTAGATCCTTAGGCTCTGACACTTTGGAGTCAGTGCAGAAATTCCCCGGGGTGGGGAGGAGCTTATTTGCCTTCTCTTACTCACTGCCCTTGGCCTGTGAGCAGCTGTGAACTGGCTGGAGGCCCAGAAACAGGAGATTACACCCTCTTCGAAACACCTTAGAGCTGCCCATTGCAATTCTCAGCCACCTGGGCCTCAGCTTCACATCCCCTTGGCTTTCTGGGACGCCCATCCTGACCTGACAACTGCCTTCATGTAACTAAAGCACAAAGCCTGTGTGGCCAGCCCCCTGGGGCCTCTTGGGCTTTGTCACTGGGGCTCCTGGCAGCCCCGCAGCCCAGAGCCACGTCCCCTGCTCGTCCTGACCAGCGAGGCCATTTGAGACCATCTACACTTCACCTGCCCTGCCTGGGCTCAAGTCTTCAGACCTGTTTTTCTTTGTCTGTGTAAGTTGCCTCAGATTTTATGGTGGGGGGTAGGTGGGGAGGATAAAGTAGGATATAAAGTAAAAATACAAGCTGTTAGTATTTTTTACAGGTGTCTGACAGCCTGAAGATAAAGCATAACAAGGTTGCTGAGCAAGTAGCTCCTGCCCTTGACACCTTTCAGGTAATTAGGTCTACATGTCTCTGCTTAGGGGTGTCTCCGCTTATTACCTCAGTCCAAGAAGCTCAGCTGAAACTGTGGAGTGGGACTGACCTTTTGTTGAGTCACAGAGTCAGTCTGGTCAGGAACAGCTCGAGATGCCCACCGTTGATCTGTGGTCACAGCCTATGGAAGCGAGTGTCCTGGGAGGTGCCCCAGACCTGAGACCAGGTGCCCCTCCCCCAACACTTGGGTTCTCTGGGTAACACTGAGCCCTGAGTTCACATCTCGCTGGGTTTTTGATTTAACTTGCAGCCATACAGTTTGGGGAGGGGAATGATTTGGTGCCCAGGAGTTCCACTTCCCAGGACCAGGAGTGGGTGGCAAAAGACAGGTACACAAGAAGAGTACAATTCACACCCAAAACGCCACCACCCAGCTGGTGTTTTCCCAGTGCTGGGTTTGATGACTCAGGCTCCCAGGGCTCTGAGTCCCACAGCAGCTGGGTGAGAGAACGTCCTGTCCCCAGTCCCAGAGTGGTGGGCCATAGTGTATCCCGGCTGGGACATGCAGCGCCCTGGGTACAGAGACACACAGAGGCCAGAGCATCTGAGCACAAGCAGATTTAATCGCTTTCTTACACGAGGCAGTGACAGCGAAGGGCACGGTGACGGTCACGCTTGGCCTAAAAGGCGGGCAGCAACGGGTGCTTGGGGCGTGACCGCAGACCCCCCAGCTCTGGTGGGGTGAGAGCAGAGCCCCGAGCCACCCAGGTCCGGCATGTGAGGCTGTAGAGCCTCCGGAAGCTTCCACCCCGAGCTCCCACCTGCTCCCTGGCTTCGTCCTTCCCACCACTCAGCCACCATCCCTGGTGCCAGCCTGCCGTCTGGGTAGAATGGAGGGTGGGCTCCCCTCTGGGCCCACCAGTCCTTTTCCAGACCAGGTTTTCCTGCTGCCTCTTGCCTGACAGGCACAGGGAGGGTGCAGGCCTCGCAGAGGGCTGGGCATGCAGCCTCACCCAGCTAGGTGGGGACCCCAAGTGAAACCCCAGCATTGCCTCCCCTGGCATAAACTTCAGAAGTACTACTTTCCGTTGCTAAAACAAGGAAAGACCTCAGCTAGTTTCATTTTCTTGTGAAAAATCTTCAAAAAAGCAAAATCAAACCAATTCTGCACCAGCCAGCCTGTCCTAACCGAAGCCCTTGGTGCTGGACACAGGCGTCCTCCCCAGTATCACCCTCGGTTCCCCTGGGGCCCTGCTATCTTCTCAATCTGGAAACCCCAGGTCGGGTGCCCACATGGCAGTTATGAGGACTCGGCTCGGCACACTGGACCCTGCCAGCATGGCCAGGAGGCAGAGCTGGGCTGGGAGAGACTGGATGGCCAGCCTGCATGCTGCAGAAACACACTTGCCCAAGCTTTGTCACGGCTACCTGATTGGACCCCAGAATGCAGAGGGTCAAAACTGAATACGAGCTCACACAGGTTTGTACGAGGCCGTGGGGAAGCTGAGTGGGCATCTTGGGGGGCGGGGGGGTGTGGGGGGGCGAGCCCTGTCAGTGCTTGGGACCTGCTCTCCGGCAGGCAATGAGGGGGCATCTCCACACCCCAGCCCCTCAAAGCCACCACCACGATTCCCCCAGCCCTCCTGGAAGCGGCACTGAAAGAAGCAGGGAACTAGGAAAATGCTTGGAAACAACGGGCAGAGTCAGCAAGGGGATGAAAGCTGGTCCCGAGACCGGGGCCTAGTCCCTGGGGAGGCTGGGCGGTGGGGTCTGCAGGGCAGGGGGCTCCGCACCCCAGATGTCGTGGGCGTACTCCGTGATGGTCCGGTCACTGGAGAACTTGCCCGAGCAGGCGATGTTCCTGATGACCTTCTTGGTCCACTCCTTGGGGTTCTGCAGAGGGAGGCAGACGCTTAGTGACCTTGGTCTGTTCCCAGATGTGCTTAGCCCTGGGCAGCCTGACAGAAGGCAGGCCCTCAAAGCTCAGAGCTCACTGGGAAGGGGGCCAACCCACCAGGAAGCTTCCAGGTGAGCAGACAGGGTCTGGAGCCCGAGGGGTCCTGCCAGGGCACAGTGCACACGATGCACAGACACCCTGCCAGGAGGGGATTCACCCCCAGACTGCATCCAGCGCCAGGAGGGTGCTCCTGGAAGGGAAGCCAGGGTACTTCCTTGAGCCCGGGGTCACCTGGCCTCCCAGGCTCCCTCCTGTCCTGTCTCAGGAGGAGACTTCAGGAGCTGTTTCCTGAGTTGAGGGTGATGGTTAGATACAAGCCCCTCGGGCCGTGTCCAAGAACCTGCTTTAACAGATCTGGGCAGTGACTACCCAGCCACACCCCCATCGCCAGTGTCCCCTCCTGCGGCCATCCCTGGCCAGGTGCACGGACTATGACACCCCATCACCTCCCCGAGCTCAGGAGCTGAGTCTTCCCGGGAGGCCCCCCTGGCTGTGCCCGCTTTCTGCAGGTCACACAGAGGTGGGACCTGGGGCCAGGAGTGGAGAGCCAGCTCCAGCATGCCCGCTCTAGAGCTGCAGGCCCTCACTCTGCTCACTGGCAACGTGTCCACTGCCCTAGAAACCATTCACCTCCCTTTAAGCACAAAGGTCTTCACTGCCCACAAGCCCCGTCTCCTGCCTTGGGCCTCATGCCCTGCGTCATCCCTGCCTTCCTCACTGCACGTAGGCGATCAGACCGTGGGCCAGGGCGTGGCAGCACCTCTGGGAGGCATCACCTCTGCCCCGTCCACCGGCTCTGTGGCAGCGCCCAGGCTGCAGGGGCATGCGTGCTGGTGTGGACAGCAGCCTGGGCCCAAGGGTCCTAGGTAGCCCAGGCAGATGCCCAGCTGAGGCAGTCCCTGAGCAAGAGAGGAAGAAGCCCAACCTGCTCTGGGCCACTAGGTCAGCTGCAAGCTCCCGAGAGTGGCCCGAGACAGCAGGACATGGTCCCACCCTGCAACTTCCCTGCCAGGGCCCAAGAACCTCACCCGGTACAGCTGGTCCACCCGGGCCTGGCACGCCACGTACGCTTCATAATCCGCAAACACCTTGAACCTGAAATGGGAGACAGGAAGCTGGGCTGGGCGGGTGGTGAAGGGGAGGTCAGGAAAAGGGCCCCCAGGTTTGGCTGGCTGCGTCTTTGTGCTCCACAGGAAGGGGTGGCCACAGTGGCTGCGCTCTGAGCAACACTGCTGTCCTGCAGACACTACTCTAGAAAAACCTTATTATAGCCCCATGCTGTTGAAAGAAACTGTGCCCGTGGATTCCAGGAACACAGATTAAGGTCCCCCTCCACCTCCAGGGGGGCCCAGGGGACGCAGGCTCCACCACCACCTGTTCTCAGGTCTCACGAGTTGACAACTGGTGATGCAGGATTTATGACACATAAACGTGTTTTGTTTACAACTGAATCGGGATCACAATTCATAGAACCCTGTAAAGTCCCTCCTGGATCCCAGAATCAGCAGGACTGAGTGCCCAGCTCCAGGCATGCGCGGAGTTATGATCGGGTCTGACAGAAGCCAGCAGATGATATTCATTGGAATATGACAAGACTAACCCACGGGAACTGAAACTGGAATGAATAAAGGTCGATTCTCGGCCTTCAGCAGACCCGCATTTTACCAGGGTGGAGCAGAGGCCTCTGGTCAAGGTAGATGGAACTGTCGACCTGTGACAAGTGAGCAAGGCTGTGCCCAGAGAAGCATCACCCCGTGTCAGTGCTTGTCATAAAACACCAACCACGTAGAGACTTATAGCCTCACAAGTTCATTCTACCTGAACCACTCCTGGACTCCCAGCAGTAGTTAACACCCAGGCTCCCTGTACCCCAGGCACGTCACCTCCATCCACCCACAGAGGTGACATCACCTCCATCCACCCACAGAGGTGACATCACCTCCTGCTTGTCGTGCAATCCCATCACCAGGCTCCAAGGCTTGCCAAGCACGGTCAGAGGTCCCACAAGCCTGAGTGCCTGGATGTGGCCGAGCCTCTGGCCATGGGCTGAGGTGGAGGTGAGCCTCACCGAAGCCCAGGCTTTGCCCCAAATGATGTGTGCTCTTGGGCACCCTCTGTCTGACCCAGTGGTGGGGAGGGACGTGGGTCCTATCCCACCTGTCATGGTTCAGCAGCATGTTGACAACGTCCTTAAAGCAGTCGGGCTCTCGGGGGGAGAAGAAGCCGCCGTTGATCTGGTCCACAGCCTGCCGCAGCTCGGGCAAGCGGTCGTAGTACTCATGGGCGTTGTACCTGCAGGAGACAGCGGACTCGTGAGCAGGTGGGGCCGGGGCCAGCCAGGTCGGGCTGGCCGCCAAGGGCACATCACCCCCAACTCCTCCTGGTACAGACACGTGGTGGCTGAGATGGTCCTCCAGGAGGAGCTGCTCAAAGGTTCCCACAGAGCCCCCACCCCCAGTCTGTGCCAGGACTTGGCAGAAGAAAATAACACGTTAAGTGGGACTTGAGAACCATCAGGGAATCTTGGGAGAGGGAGGCGTGCAGCAGACACGGGACAGGGCCCAAAGCGGGCTGACAAGGTTCCCACCATTTGGGTTCAGCCCCTGGTGCCTGTGGCCTCCCTGGGTCCCCTGAGGGATTTCAGGCAACAAGGCCAAGCTGGGACCCCCTCAAGGTATCCATGGGTGTGGGACACTTAGAGGAGATGGAGGCCTCGAGAGGGACCCACCCTTTCCGGTCTAGGGCCTCCACATCCTCCACCCGCAGACCAAAGATGAAGAGGTTCTCGGCCCCGGCCTCCTCGGCCATCTCCACATTGGCCCCGTCCATGGTGCCGATGGTGAGGGCCCCGTTGAGCATGAACTTCATGTTGCCCGTGCCCGAGGCCTCGGTGCCCGCGGTGGAGATCTGCTGCGACAGGTCGGCGGCGGGAATGACTGCGGGGAGCAGGGCACGGGCAAGACCCGTCAGTCAGGAGGCACACGAGCAACAGCAACGGCAAGGGGACACCGTGCGCTGCGCCCCCACCCCACACAGCTCCCCTTCCCGACCTGCAGCCCGAGGCAGCGGGTCCACGTGGAGATGCCGAGAAGCCCTGCAGTGGCAGAGGCCCTCTGTTCTAGAACCTGCAAACCAGGGCCGTACCAAAACCAGGTGGGGTATTCTTTCCCTTGTATTCTTTCCCTGACATCACTGCTGTCTTAGTCTATCAGCCTGTAGGCTCCTTAAATGACTTCGAAAGGAATTGACTCTCACAGAAGCAGAGGACTGGGGACAGTCTTCCCGTGGCCTCATGCCCAGGAGCCCCTCTGTACAGACTGGGCGTGGCAGCTGAGTCACAACCCCCCAGCAGCTGGGTGGCTTCTCCCACACTCGGGTTCCTGTGAGGGTCTTGCCATGGCGGCAGGAGCGCGGCTTCCATCCTGCCTGCCTCGGCGTCCCTACTCCTGCAACCTCAGCTGGTCCTCAGGGCTGATGGATGCTGCTTCCCCAACCCAACCAACGGGCACTCAGAGTCAACCAAGTCCAGAGTCCGGCCTTGTCTTCACGGTCAGGCCCAGGTGCCAGGATGGAGACACAGGCACCCCTGGCCCCTCGGGCAGAAGGACATGAGCAGACGGGATGGTGGACACATGACCACAGCAAGTCCAAGAGCTGGGGAGCATGGGGCCTGTCCCCGAGGTCAGTTCTAGGAAGTGCAAGAGCTAGCTTGGGAGTTCCAGGCGGCAAAGTGTGAGACGTGTGAGACGTGTGAGAAGCTCAGTGAAGCACAAACCACAACCCAACCCCGGAGCCACAGATGGTGCAGGGCAGTGGCGGGATCCCAGGTATGGTGCTGATGACCTGGCCGCACTGGAGAGGGAGGGAGTGTGAGAGCCTGCCCTCCACTGGACGCCTGGAGGGCAGCGTACAGTCCCTGGACCAGAGGTGCTGCGACTCGGGCCATGATTCCAGGCTCAGGTTTCCTGGCACTTCCTGCCAGGTCTCCAGAAGTGGCTGCCTTAGAAAGGCCAGTCCAGCTCAGGAGAGCCCTGCTCTGAGGCACATGTGGCCACAGGCCCTTCTCTGGGTGGCAACACATACCCAGGACTCCTACGGTGGAGGGGCCCCAGCTAGACACCCCCAGAGCAGATGCAGGCCAGAATGAACAGGTGGGGACAAACATAAGCATCCTTGGGGCAGGGGGAGAGCGGGGGGCACGGGGAGAGCAGGGGGCACGGGCCACCAAGAGCGAGCCCAGGGGCAGGAAGACCAAGCTGAGGGGCAGAGGCGCGAGGAGGGGAGGGCAGGAAGTACAGAGACCAGGGCCTTGGCTACCAGACGGGGCGCCTCTGGCTGGGGAACGTGGTGTCAGAGCCATTAATCTGCCTGGAGGCAAGACAGACCCTGACCAGCAAGGGCCGCCTGTGGCATCGGGCAGGGCAGGCTCACCTTTCTCAGCCAAAGACACCCGGTAGTTTTCCAGGAAGATCACTTTGAGCCTGTCGCCCACAATCGGGTCATGGTTGACGATGTTGCCAATGGACGTGACCAGCTTGATGATCTTCTTAGCCATGTGGTAGCCGGGCGCTGCCTGCAACGGGGAAAGGAGCACACAGCACACACCCTGTGCTCAGGGCAGGGTCACTGCGGCCTGGTTTCGACGCGCCCAGCTGAGTGGCTTGGCTGCTGGGAGGGGGCCCCACGGGGGCTGAGGTCATGGCATCTGTGTGTCCTTCAACCCGACAGGCCCACGAGGCGCGGCACCCCAGCCGCTCCCTTGGTGCCGACCAAGCACCTCTCGTGACAGCCCCTTACCCACACGCACAGATCTGTCAGCCTCAAACTGGGGTTCCTGATTCTAGTTTGTTTTTCAGAAATGGAGAGAGGGAACAAGGATCCCTGAGGACTGACTACCAACCTCCAGGAAACACGGGGAACCCACGAAGGTTCTGGGAGATACCAGAGGGACATGGTCTGGGGGAGACACACAACCTGATTTCTGTAAAAAACTGCAGGGAAAAAAGGGGATGTGGACGGAAACCTGTGGACGAGACACAGCTGCCTGGCGCCATACCGGGTCCTGATTCAAACAAACAAGATTTCTAATAAGACAGCCAGGCACGTGGCCCTGGCTGGGTATTTAATGACGTGGAGGAATCTTGTCAAGTGTTGTGGATGTGATGGTGGCGTTGTGTGGTTTTGCAGGAAAACGTCACTGGGAAGACAACTAATGAAGCTCTTAGGGGTGAAATGTTACTGTTTGTAATCTACTTTGAGAAACTTCAGCAGAAATCAGGCAACAGGTTTGTGGACGTTCTTTGATTCTTTTTTCCTCTGGATTTTCGTTTCTAAAACACATTTTAAAACTTTTTGACAGTCCCCATCTCTGAGAAATGCATATGGAAATACTGACAAATGAAACAGATGCTGTGCAGAATCTGTTTCAGGAACAGCAGGAGTCGGGGGTGGGGGCGTGGCTGAGACAGAACACGGCGGGTGTGAGCTGCTGCCTGAGCTGGGGGAGCCCACAGGGTGCCTCCACCTGTGCAGCTGCTCAAGTCGGAAGAGAGAACAAGCCTGTGCCCGCTTGCGGCCCCCATGAAGCAGCCGTGCCCAGGCTCCTGGGAAAGGTGGCAGAGGGTGGGGACACGGGGCCTAGAGTCCAGAGACCTGTGGTGGGACCCGCCGACACCCCCTGGCAACACACTGGGACTCCATGATCACGTGTCCTAAAGCACGTGCCACGGTAAATAAAACGCGTGAGGCCAGGCTGAGAGCAGGCCCACATCTCGCTGATGAAGCAGTCAGTGACTGGTGTCCACTCAGCACAAAGATGCAGGGGACGTGTGGAACGCTGGCAGTCACACCGAGGAACGGTGCTTCCCCACTGGATGCTGGCCCTGGGGACCCTACTGCCCTGGGCAGGCAGGGGCCCCATCCAGCTCCCTTCCTGTGGTCAAGCTGACGAGACACCTGAACGTCCTGGCCCAGAGGCACAGCTGGGGCCGGGACCTCCGGGCTTTGTGTGCAGGTCGGCGCCCAGCCACCCGCAGCATCCAGCCCAGATACAGGGACACTGCAGAAAAGCATGGTGGTCTGTATGTTCCCACCCAACGCCAAGCAAGAGCATAGAGGCCGTCACCTCACCTTGCCCCCGATCATGACAGTCCTGGGCACAAAGGCCTGGGTCGGGTCCTTCTTTATTCCTGCAAGACAAACAGAAGACAGCCAAGTGAGACAACTGGAGCCAGATACGCCTGAGCCTTGTGCTTGCCACAGAGACGAGCATCCTCAGAGACCAGCCCAATGCAAGCGGTGCACCGCAGGAGCTTCTGTTTACAGAACTCTGCACTGTGTCCAGGTTGGTGCCAAAGGCTAACCAGAAGCAGATTCTTCCAGAAGGTTCACTGGAAAAGCTGCGCCTTTGTGTCCAGAACAGCCTAGACAGGAGCTCCTTTGGGTCTGGTGACCAGGACTGAAGGCCCTTGCGTGTGATGGGCACTCGAAAATGGGTTGACCTTGGGACAGTGGTGATTAACCTGCACAGGGTGTCAGTGAGACCCCCGAGCCCCCTCCCTACTGGGACAGAAGGTGAGAAGCCCCCCCCAGAGCTTTCCTGCACAGGAACAGACAGCTCGCCTCCAGCCCCAGCAGAATGAGGTGTCCTTGCCAGGCCACTGGGTTTTCAGATTTCATCGGGGTGGTGGTGTCTACAGAGGTGCGGGGCTGCCCTGAACAGTATTCACCAGGGTTGGGAATCGCCCAGGAGATTTACAGGAACTGCTAAGGGGCGTGGCTGATCTTTAACGTCTGACCTCAGGTTCCTGTAGTCCCTGAGTTTTGAACCTTCCTGCTTCCAGATAGTGGACAAAGTGACCTAGAGAACAAGGAAAAAAAAAAAAAAGCCCCAAATCCACAAGCTACATTGTAAAGAAGAAAAATACGCAAACTCCAGATCACTGAGCAAGTCCTGCCGGGTCACGAGATGGGTGGGAGATGGGGCTGTGAGCGCAGGGTCTCAGGAATCCCGGCCTCGTGGGGAGGGAGGGGACGAGGCAGGCAAAGAGCCCCTGAGGGCTGGGCGGGTGGACTATGTCAGCCCCTTTCCCACAGGGAAACCTCGGAAAGGGACCTGGACAACCTGGTGGGCAGAGGCCCACAGGCCATGATGCCTCCTGAGCCAGCCTGGAATTGGAGCCACAGAGGGGGGGACACGGCCACAGAGAGGGGACACAGCCTCAGAGAGGGGACACAGTCACAGAGAGGGGACACGGCCTCAGAGAGGGGACACAGTCACAGAGAGGGGACACGGCCTCAGAGAGGTTCACAGCCTCAGAGAGGGACACGGCCTCAGAGAGGGGACATGGCCTCGGAGAGGGGACACAGTCACAGAGAGGGGACACGGCCTCAGAGAGGGGACACAGTCACAGAGAGGGGACACGGCCTCAGAGAGGGGACACAGTCACAGAGAGGGGACACGGCCTCAGAGAGGTTCACAGCCTCAGAGAGGGACACGGCCTCAGAGAGGGGACATGGCCTCGGAGAGGGGACACGGCCTCAGAGAGGGACGCTGCCACAGACAGAGGACATGGCCTCGGAGAGGGGACACGGCCTCGGAGAGGGACACAGTCACAAAGAGGGGACACGGCCTCAGACAGGGGACATGGCCTCGGAGAGGGGACACAGCCTTGGAGAGGGACACTGCCACAGACAGAGGACATGGCCTCGGAGAGGGGACATGACCTCGGAGAGGGGACACGGCCTCAGAGAGGGACGCTGCCACAGACAGAGGACATGGCCTCGGAGAGGGGACACTGCCTCGGAGAGGGACACGGTCACAAAGAGGGGACACGGCCTCAGACAGGGGACATGGCCTCGGAGAGGGGACACAGCCTTGGAGAGGGACACTGCCACAGACAGAGGACATGGCCTCGGAGAGGGGACATGACCTCGGAGAGGGACACAGTCACAGAGAGGGGACACGGCCTCAGAGAGGGAACACGGCCTCGGAGAGGGACACGACCTCAGAGAGGTTCACGACCTCAGAGAGGGACATGGCCACGGAGAGGGGACATGGCCTCGGAGAGGGGACACGGCCTCAGAGAGGGGACACAGCCTCAGAGAGGGACACTGCCACAGAGAGAGGACACGGCCTCGGAGAGAGGACACGGCCTTGGAGAGAGGACACGGCCTCGGAGAGGGAACACAGCCTCGGAGAGGTTTACAACCTCAGAGAGGGACACAGCCTCAGAGAGGGGACATGGCCTCAGAGAGGGGACACAGTCACAGAGAGGTTCATGGCCACAGAGAGGGACATGGCCTCAGAGAGGCATCTGGAGCTGGGAGGCCTACAGTGCCCTGAGCTCACGAGGCTCCGGCCAGGGCCTTGATGCAGCTCCTCCGACCCCAACACATAGCTTCGCCACAGACAAGGGAAGTGGAAGCCACCCCCCGTAAGTCTCCAGCCTATGAGGATGGTCAACGCAGACGGGAGACCACAGCCCAAAACGCAACACCAAGGTGGGGGAAAACACAGGCCACAAGGCAGAACGGCCCCATGAGGTGCGACCCGATCACAGAAAGCACAGGGAGGAGAAACAGGCAGAGAACAGCACGGAGACAGGAGCAGCAGACAGCACGGGGCAGAAAAGAGGGGAGCGAGCCCGCCACGGGCCGAACGACGGTGGGAGAAAACCCCAACCCCACACCGCACCAGAGCCCCAGGAGGAGAAAACCGGATCCAGGTTTCCACGTATTTCAAAGCACTCCTTAGACGGGAGAGAAGACACCAGCCAACACGCTCAGAGGGCCTCGAGCATGGAGAGAACTGACCGGATGGCCAGCGACAGCTGAGCCGGACGAACCAGCCAAGAGAGCTGCCCCCGAGGACCACCCTCCTGACCGCGTTACCCCAGGAAAGAGCGAGGCCGAGGACATCACCTCAGCCCAGTCACCCTTCCTGGGAAAGGCCACCAACGCCGCGGACACAGAAGACCCCGGGTCGCAGGAACCAAGCAGAGGGGTGACTGGATGGCCCTCACAGCAGACTGGGACCCAAGTCAGGGCACGGTGAGGGGGGCTGCCTGTGGGGAGACCACGAGCACACCCCCGTGCACACACACACCGGTGGATGAGTGGGTGGGGGGCGCACGCCCTGTCAGTCCCGTCAGAACGCTGCCAAGGCCCCGAGCAGGGGCAGTGCGGGGGGCAGTAGGTGGCCCGGGCCACCAGAGGGGGCGGGGAGGGAGGGCAGGCCTCCAGGAGACCCGACCCGCTGCTCAGGAGCAGAGGACTCGGGGGCACCGCTGGGGCAACGACAAAGGAAATGCAGGAAATCGCAACTGTGAAAGGAAACCCCGGCACAAAACACAGTCTCCTCTCCGGGAACTGCCGTCTCCGACCCAGGAGACGCCTGGGTCACACGCACGGGAGGGCGCTCCCCTGGGCCTCTTCTGAGCACTGGGTCAGAGCCGCTGAACCGAAACCAGCATCTGAACTGTCTCATGAGTGACCGGGTGGGGCCCTGGGGACCAAGTCTCCCTCGTGGGAACTGGGGAGCTGACATTCTCTAGAAGAGCTGTATTTGCTGTTCCTTTGTTTTCAAAATTAGGATTCACTTTACTATTTTACTATTAATATTACTATGTTACTACTGCTGCTGCTATGTTACTATGTTACAAAATTTAAAAAACCTTGTGGGTTTCCTTGAGGCTTTATTACCTCATTTATAGAACTAGAAAATGTTCATAGTGACTTTGTGGTTAGGGAGCTCTTTGATTCACATTTGCTTCAAAATTAAATGCCACTTAAACGTTACTAGTTTAAGGCGTACAGACTTAACATACTATTCCATCTTCCAAGAGTGCACTTTAAATGCCTCCCTTGCTGAGTAAAGTGTCTCCAGGTAACTGTAAACAAGTCTAATAATAACTAAATGTGAAAGAAAGGCTACACAGAGAACCTACGACACAGCCTCCAGGGACCCCAAGGCCCCACCCCAGAGGCAGGGCGTCCCCTGGGCCTCAAGCTCCCCAACCTCTGAGCTCACATCTCACTCCTTATAGCTGCTCTGCTGTGAACACAGGAAACCAGAAGTCGCTGCTTAAAGCGAACGTGTCACGTCAGATCAAGCGCGTGAGAAAAAGGCCTGGTCCATGGCGGGGGGTGCGGGCAGGACACTCACGGTTGTACAAGGTGACCACGTGCAGGCAGTTGAGCAGCTGCCGCTTGTACTCATGGATCCTCTTCACGTGCACGTCGAACATGGACGAGGGGTTGACCTTGACCCCGTACTGCTTCTCCAGGAAGGCGGAGAACTTGACCTTATTTTCCTGGGAGAACAGAGGTAAGGACAGTGGGGTGTCCACAGGGCTGAGCCTGTGAGCCCGTCAGAGACACGGTAGGGAGGGGCCGCCCCAGGGAGGACACGGTCCACGTGGGCAGAAGCGGGGAAGCATGACCCTGAGAGTGCATCCGCACGAGAGCTCAGAGCTAAGCGAGAAACCAGACCAACAAGCAAACCCTGGGAGAGAAGCGAGGGTGAGAAAAGCAGAAAGAGGAGACGAGAAGATGGGCGGAGACCCTGAAGTGAACACTATTTCTGGGCCCCCAGGGCCAGGCCAGTGGCGTAGCAGAGGGTCAGTCTCGGTCTTCAGAGGCCGCCCAGAGAGCCGGCCTGCCTGGCCGTGAGGCGGCTGTGGGGGGCCTGGGGGCGCAGACAGTACCTCGAGTGGAGATGCGGGGCCTGCGTCTATTCCCACGTGCTTCCCCCGCAGACAAGCTCTCCCAGAGGACCCAGGGCCCCACCACAGGGCCGAGTGGGGGCTGGGCTCCTGGCCCCATGCCAGGCCTACCTGCTTGACCTGGGCCACGTCCCTGATGAGTGCCTCGTCCCCGACCAGTGGCAGCAGCTTCTTCAGTTGGCTCAGGTCTGTCAGGAAACCCTCCCCGATTCTCTGCAGAACCGTGAGGGATACACAGCTTCTGCGCTCTGTGTCCCCTTTGGCCGCTCATCTCCACCACACCCCTCCCAGGAGATCTTGTACACCGGGGCCGCTCAAGAACACGGGAACAGCTCAACAATGACCCCATTCCCAGCTCACACATCTCGTCAGGACTCACAAGCTGGACCTGAAGCCCAGGACCCCCTCTGAACTCCTGCACGGACTGCCAGGGCTGCCGAACAACCGCCAGGCTGGTCACACCTGTGGGCGGCAGTGCCCACCCTCCACTGATCTAGGAGCCCCCACTCTCCATACACAAGGGGGTGGGTCGCACCCACACAGCCCCAGGTGGGCCCAGGGGCACTGGCCTCACCTCCACGATGGTTTCTGCCAGCCCTGGGTTACACAGGAGCAGCCAGCGGCGGGGCGTGATGCCGTTCGTCTTATTCTGGAACTTCTCCGGCTCCAGCTCGTAAAAGTCCTTAAAGCTAAACACACAGACCACAGGCGACTCGGCAAACGCTGGTTGGAACAAGGTGGGCAAAGGGCACAGGGCCCTCTGGAGGGCCCCGGACCCAGCCTTGCTGTCTGTCTCCCCAGGAGCCCAACCACCCTGGCAGGTGGCTGGAGCCTGGCCTCCTCCCACTGGTCCTGACAGCAGGCCGCGGACAGACAGTGGGGATAAAACGGTACATCACACAAAGCCTCAGGCCAGCCCTGAGGATGAAGGCCACTGGGCGCTCACGGCAGGTGTCCCACTCGAGGACTGGGATGAGGACTGAAAGACGGAATTCTGAGATCCCGTCCCATGGAGAGGGGCTGGAGCAGGGATCCTGCCCTCGGAATCCCTCGTTCCTCTCAGGGATGAGCCCCAGCCCTGACCTCAGCCCTGACCTCCCCACATCTGGCCCGGGGCCCCTCATCCCCAGGCAGGTGCTCCAGGAGCAGATCTTCCGCCTGGAGAGACGGAGAACACTGACAGCCGGAGGGGCTCCTAGTGACAAGAGGGCTCACCCCCAGCATCGTCCATCGAGCCAGAGGCTCACCCTCCCACCACTGAGCTCTGGGTGGTTACCAGCCTCAGCCACTGTGCTGCAGGTGGCAGGGATGGGGTGGGAGCTGAAGGGCGCCCCCCACTCACACTGACTGCCTCACGATCTCCGAGTGGATCCTTGCCACGCCGTTCACGGCGTGGGACCCAATGACACACAGGTGCGCCATGTTGATCCGCTTGCAGTCCCCTTCCTCGATCACTGACATCCTCCTCAGGCGGTCCACGTCCCCAGGGAACAGGGTGGCCACATGCTACAAGGACAGAGCAGTGAGTGGGAGGGCGGGGGCTGCTCCCCCAGGCAGGCTAGAACCCAGGCTGGCTAGCCCTGAGCACAGGGCTGCCTGGGCCCAGGGAGCCGTGGGCTCAGCCCGTGGACTTGGCGGAGCTGAGCAGGTGCCGTGTGACCCACAGGAAGAGATGAAGATGCTGCGCCCGGTGGCCCAGGCAGGATGTAACCACAGTCTAGCAGTGAGAACAGCCACTCTTTCACCAAAAGATCAAAAGGAGGAAAATCATCACACCTGAACCCTAAGTCCCCCCGTTCCTGTACCAGCATCCTCTCTATGCGTGACAGAGAAAAGACACAGGTGACTTTTCCCCATCACCCAAACGCTGCAGTGATGGCTCGGGACAAAGGCCTCTGGCGTGCCAGGAACAGACACTTACAGCTGAACCTCCTCAGATATGGGAAAAAGGGCTCCCCCTAACCCCGAAAGCAGGGCTCCCAATGTGGGGACCAGCCACCATCTCTGCCAAGGGCCAGCCCCCAGGCCCCAAGTCCTCTGTGAGCAGAGTCTATTCTGTTCAAGAAGCACCTGTTTCAGGCCTGACAGTCCGATATGGAGTGGAGAAGAGGGCTCAGGGGAGCAGGCGCGGCCCTCCTCCCCCCATCACAACAGGATGGGCGGGCCCTGCAGGTGCACCCCCGCTGCCCCGCCATGCTCACGTCCAGGTGCCTCTGATTGATGGCGTAGATGATGTCCAGGTGCCGCGGCAGCAATTTCTCAAACATGGACACTGGCCAGCGCTCCAAGGCCTCAGGCAGCACTGTGTGGTTGGTGTATGCACAAGTCTTCTTTGTGATTTCCCAGGCCTGTGAAAATCCATAAACCACACAGTGTTCAGAGAAGACCGGTTCGCAACACTCCAGAACACCCCACAATGAACAGAGAAGACCAGCTCACAACACTCCAGAAACCCTACAGTGTTCAGAGGAAGACCAGCTCGCAACACTCCAGACAGCCCACAATGAACAGAGAAGACCAGTTCACAACACTCCAGAAACCCCACAATGAACAGAGAAGACCAGCTCACAACACTCCAGAAACCCCACAGCGTTCAGAGACCAGCTCGCAACACTCCAGAACACCCCACAATGAACAGAGACCAGCTAGCAACACTCCAGAACACCCCACAATGAACAGAGAAGACCAGCTCCCAACACTCCAGAACACCCCACAATGAACAGAGAAGACCAGCTCACAACACTCCAGAAACCCCACAGTGTTCAGAGACCAGCTCACAACACTCCAGAACACCCCACAAAGCTCAGAGAAGACTAGCTCACAACGTTCCAGGACACCCCACAGTGCTCAGAGAAGACCAGCTCGCAACACTCCAGAAACCCCACAGTGAATAGAGAAGACCAGCTGCCAGACGCCAAGCTGAGGGCCACGTGTAGGGTCAGAGGCAGGTGCTCAGATGCCACCAGGAAGGGCCCTGCCAGCTGCATGTCTCTGCTCTGGGGCCTGGAGCTTCCCAGACTCGTGGTGAGTGCTTTGCCCCTTACTCTCCTGATGTGACCCAGCACATACACCAAACCAATTCACTCTCCTGTCGTGACCCAGGACATACACGGAACCAAGCACCTCTTTGCTACCTGGGAATCGCCCCCGTTTCCTCTGCAAACCCGACAGAGCTCCAAGCAGCTTTATTTCCACCAAACTGACTTCACACCCGTGGTCCACGGACAGCTGGTGAAGAGCGCGGCCCCGCCCTCTGCTGGCCAGAGGTGAACTGCACCGGCTCAGCCCCACCCACAGGTGCACCCCAAACCAGAAAGGGGCTCTGGCACTAAAAAAGGGGGTAAAATGGCTTTATATGTTGATTTAATTTAGTGATATCAAGAAAACCCCTCTAAAGAGTCTAGGACAAAAATAAGTGAGGTGAGGAGAACAAGCCTATAAACAAGCGATGTATTTCTGTAAGCTGAACACCTCTGGGTCTTTGGCCACAGTTCCAAGACGACAAAGCATACATGAGAAGCTCCGACAAGTGTCAGAATCCTTTTCTTGTCCAGAAAACCGCTCTTCTCTGGCCTTTGCCCTGCTGCCTGTACTCAGCACTCTGCCCTTGGGAGAAACCCCAGAGCTGCTCCTGTACATCCTCCTTCCCCCGGCCCTGTCTTCCCAGGGACAGCGTCCCTCTCTTCCCGAGGCCCTCAGGAAGGCCCCGCTCCGTGTCCCAGGACCAGCCCAGTCCTCGGGCCTGCAGCAGGGCGGGGCACAGAGCTCACCTTGTCCCAGTCCACCTTCTCCACGTCCACCAGGATCCGCATGAGCTCGGGGATGGCGAGCGCTGGGTGGGTGTCGTTCAGCTGGATGGCCACCTGCGTTGACACAGGGTGACCCCTTCAGTCCTCTCGACCGGTCGTGCAGAACTGGGGTCCTCAGCTGCCTGCCCACGGAGCCTGGTCACGGGGCCGGCCGTGGGCAGTGGACGGCGCGGCACGGGCTCTGGGTCCCAGTGTGGAGCACGGGCCGAGGAGCAGGGAGCAGGTCACCTCGGAACGCTGCTCCCGCCTGGCAGACGCGGGTGGCTGGCCTCTCCACTGAGCCTGCAACCTGGCTGCTCTGCCCAACAGGGCCCTTCACAGCATCGCAGGCCCGGTCCTCGGAGGACATGGAGACCCAGGCTGCGGAGCCGCTGCCCACCAAGCCCGGCCCAGCCCGCTGTGGCCGGAAGGAGGAGGCCCCGCCCGGAAACGGCCGGCTTCGCCTCCCAGCTCAGCCCCTCTGCAAGCACACCTTGTCTGGGAACGTCTCGAAGGAGGTCCTGACGGGGTCGCGGCAGCCGAACTTGGACGACTTGAAGCGCCGTATGATGTCCTGCAGGGTGGCGGCCACCACGAAGTACTCCTGCTTCAGCCGCAGCTCCTTCCCCTCGAAGAACTGCAGACACGCCCAGAGGACAAGTCTGGGCTCAGCCTTGGCCTTGGGCCCTGGGGCCCCCAACCCAGGGAGGGGCCCCCAACCCAGGGAGGGGCCAGGCTGGGGTCCAGCCCAGATCTGGGGCCAAGGTCAGGTGACCCTCAGACAGGGAAGGAGTGCAGCCAGGAGGGGGTCACAGCGCCCTACGACGGGCCAAGGCCAGGAACACAACCTCTGGGGTGCAGGCATCCGGAGGCCTCACGCCTGAAGCGGGAGACTCTGCTTGCAATCTTGTGGGGTAGGATGGGGAATGGGGGGCATTTTCCTGTGAGCCCTTCAGCCCAGAGTCTTGTGCTGCGGTGTGCACATATTTCGCTGGTAAAATAGAAACCACACCCACCGAGCTGGCCCTGAGGGCTCGTCTGCTAAGAATCTGGGGGCTGTGGAGCACGTGGCTGAGACCCCCATCTCACATGTAGGGAAATGCCTACAAAGCTTTTCAAACCACAATCGTGTGGGTCTCAAGGCGTCACTACAGGATAGGCACTGCCGGGCCCACCCGACAAGTGCACCCCCCGATTCTCAGGGAGCCACACCAGGTGCCGAAGAGCAGACTCCAGCGGCAGGTGAGGTGAGGGCTCTGTGGCCATCTTTACGGGGAGGACTGGAGGTGTGAGGCCGGGGGCTCCTGGGCCCCGTCGGGGATGCCGTGTCTGTCCTCACTCTCAGGAGGTCAGCTGAGACCAGTGTGAGGTGCAGGGGGGCCCTGATGGAGCCCAGCTTCCTGCACTGAGAGGCAGCACAGATGAGAGTCCCCTTTCCCCCTGGTACGGCAGCAGCTGCTCACATTGTCGTTGGGATACAGGACCCTGGAGATGTTCTCGGCCAGGTTCCGGTCCAGGACCGCCTCAATGTAGCCGCCCACGTTGACTGAGGGCAGAGAGCAGGGTCAGGACCCTCAAGCCTGTCAGGCTCACAAGCGCCCTGATGGGTCTGAGGACAAGCACTCCCGAGCAGAAGGCGCCCCACGGTTGCTCTGCTGCCCAGCCCCTCCCAGCCCCAGGCCCTGGCTCTTTCTGGAGGACGTGGGATCCCAGGGAAGCCTAAGGCTCACGGGAAACCTGCCCTCAGCCCTCCCGCGCTGGGGAGCCCTGTGAGCTGTGAGTGCAGCTGGGGTCAGTCTGGGATCAGGCCCCAGGTGGGGACAGGAGGGGACGCACAGTCGTGGAGCTTGAAGTCGTTGGGTGCCTTGGCGGACCACAGCCTCATGGTGTTGACGGTGTCATTCTTGTAGCCTGGCACCGGGGTGTCGTACGGCATGGCCAGCACCACCTGCCAAGGGAAAGCGTGGTCCCCAACCTGGGCCGTGCCCCCCGAGGCTGGGGTGGCTCCCTCACAGAAGCAGCCTCCCGCTGGTGGCTGCCACCCACCCTCCTCTGGCTTCTCTCCTCCCGCCTCGAACAACACCAACCGCTCTCCAGGCCTCCTTAAGCTCCTACCTTCCACACCAGTGTCCATGGTCACCTGGCCCTGGGCAGCCCCTCCTCCCGCATCCTTGGCCTCCGCCCTCCACACCTGCCCTCTCGTCCCTCAACTCTGCGTGGGCAACTTTGATTTCGAGACTCGCTTAGCCTCGCCCCGCACACAGCCGCTATTTCTGACCATGCTCCATGTCTGTGGAGGCTCCTTCTATGGCCTTGACCTCGAACTTCAGCAAACCAAAGCAGCCTGTGTGCTCCCTGCTCCCCATCCCCGTGTACCGGGAAGCATCAGAGTGCTCTAGCCAACAGAGGCGCCCCCACCTCGGGTCCTCGCTGCCCTCGGGCCCTCCTGTGGGGCTGCTCACACTCAGGTCCACTTCCGAGGGTGGCTTCAGGGTGTGAAGGCAGCTCCCAGAGCCACAAAGGACTGGGTGGGGGGCTATACCCCAGTCTCATCCTTCCCTTCCATCTCCCCACAACCCTGTCCCTGACCCTGGCCTCAACCAGCCCTGCGAAGCATCTGCAAACCGCTCCGGCCCTCTCCACGGCCCGGCCCCATGGGAAGGCCCTCATCACATCCCACTGGGGTCTCCAGGCCTTTGTTCACTCGCACACACCTAGAAGACCAGACCCCTTCCCCACTTTTTAAAATTAAATACAACTTATTCTGGCATCTTGGGCTGCCGGCCTGCCTGGCCTGAGTCCCAGTTCAGACTTGAATCTGGACAGCCCACAAGAACAGCTGTGGCTCACGGGTTGCCCTATTTTTCCTCATCTGCCCAGATCACTGGACAGCAGACTCTTTCTTACTCACTGCAAACTATCCCCCCACCGCCGTCCCCTACAAAGCCCTCCTCTGACCCTCCCGCCATCTCTGAGCTGGGGGGACTCTGCGTGTGTGCCCGTCGGGGCCAGCACCGTGCTCCTCCAGCACCTGGTGTTCCTGCTCTGGTCCCCCTACCAGGGCTCAGCTGGGTGGGGATGCTCCATTCTGCGACATCTGCCCAGGGCTCCCTGCCCAGGGTACTGATGGCTCCAAATAATCAGTGAGCCGCACCGGGAGACCCTACTGAGAGCCAGGGCTACACAGTGAGTGAGCGCTGGACCCTGGGATGCAGAGCTGTTCTCACCACCCACCCCCCCAGTACCCTGTCCCTCCAGGCACCAACCTGCTCACCCCAAAACACCCTGAGACACAGCTCCTGTTTAACTACAGATGTAGCTTCATGGTTGGGGTCTGAACCGTCCCGACCAAGTGTGTGGGGAGTCAGCTCCCACAGGGAAGCCCCAACGGAAGCCCCTGACATGAGGCAAGTTGAGGGTCCCTGTGCTCAGCACCCCTCCCCAGGAAGCGCCTGTGGTACCTGCGTGTCCAGCCAGCGCACGCCTTCGGGGCTGTGCTCCACGCGCCCATAGAAGTGCACGGGCAGCATGTACTCCGGCCGCGCCTTCTCCCAGGGGTTCCCATAGCGCAGCCAGTCGTCGGCCTCCTCCACCTGAAGGGGCGGCAGGTGAGGGGGGCGCAGCATGTGAAGGGGGGCGGCAGGTGAGGGGGGCGGCAGATGAGGGGGGCAGGTGAGGGGGCAGCAGGTGAGGGGGGCAGGTGAGGGGGGCAGCAGATGAGGGGGGCAGGTGAGGGGGCGGCAGGTGTGGGGGGCGGCAGCTGAGGGGGGCAGGTGAGGGGGGGCGGCAGCTGGGGGGGGCGGTAGCTGAGGGAGGCAGGTGAGGGGGGCGGCAGCTGAGGGGGGCAGGTGGGGGGGCGGCAGATGAGGGGGGCAGGTGAGGTGGCGGCAGGGGGGGCGGCAGATGAGGGGGCGGCAGGTGAGGAGGGGTGAGGGGGGGCAGCAGGTGAGGGGAGCAGGTGAGGGGGGCAGTAGGTGAGGGGGGCGGCAGCTGAGGGGGGCAGGTGAGGGGGGGCGGCAGGTGAGGGGGCGGCAGGTGAGGGGGGCGGCAGGTGAGGGGGGAGGCAAGTGAGGGTGGGAGGCAGCAGGTGAGGGGGGCAGCAGGTGAGGGGGATGGCAGGTGAGGGGGGCAGGTGAGGGGGGTGGCAGGTGGGGGGGGCGGCAGGTAAAGGGAGGGCAGAGGTGAGGGGGGCAGCAGGTGAGGGGGGGACATGGCAGGTGAGGGCAGGTGAGGGTGGGGGGGCAGCAGGTGAGGGCAGGGGGGTGGCAGGTGAGGGTGGGGGTAGTGAGGGGGGCAGCAGGTGAAGGGAGGGCGGAAGGTGAGGGGGGATGGCAGGTGAGGGGGACAGCAGGTGAGGGGGGGCATGGCAGGTGAGGGTGGGGGGGCGGCAGGTGAGGGGGGGGCAGCAGGTGAGGGCAGGGGGGTGGCAGGTGAGGGTGGGGGGGCGGCAGGTTGAGGGTGGGGGCGGTGGGGGGGGCGGCAGGTGAGAGGGGTGGTGGTCCTGGGCATCAATGGGCCCCGCCCCCCACCCACACCACCACGCCACCAGATGATGAGCCCCAGCATGGAAACACAACTGCAGTTGATTTACAAGGTAAAGATTCCCAATTCTGGTCAAGGCTCTCGATTTAAAAGTGAACGCTTTGAACTATTAGGGCTTCCCTGGTAGCTCAGCTGGTAAAGAATCAGCCTGCAATGCAGGAGACCCTGGTTCAATCCCTGGGTCGGGAAGATCCATTGGAGAAGAGATAGGCTACCCACTCCAGTATTTTTGGGCTTCCCTTGTGGCTTAGCTGGTAAAGAATCTGCCCGCAATGCGGGAACCTGGGTTTGATCCCTGGGTTGGGAAGATCCCCTGGAGAAGAGAAAGGCTACCCACTCCACTATTCCGGCCTGGAGAATTCTATGGACTGTATAGTCCATGGGGTTGCAAAGAGTCGGACATGACTAAGCAATGTTCACTTTCACTTTTGGACTATTAAAAAAATTCATATAAAATGCGGAAAAACAGATCAAAATAAAAAGACATTAAGAATGCTTTGAATTCAGCAGTAAAAGGGAGAAGTCCTGAGGCGCACTGATGAACCTCGAGATGTCACTCGGAGTCCACACACCACTCCATCTACATGACGTGACCGGACAATCAGGGCACGAAAGAAAGACGGCTCTGGCTACACCACACGTCCAGGACAACCAAGTCACAGAGACAGAAAGGAGGCAAGTCCCAAGAAGGAGCATTTGGGCTGTGGTTTGGGGACAGTGTGTGGCTGAGGTTACTGCTTCCTGAGTCCCTCTCTCAGGACTCTACAGAAGACGAGCCCCTTCTGCCTGGGGCAGGCAGACACTCATCACAGAACTGGTCCTGCCTTTGACTTCCTGGTGGCAGGAAGGTGTTCCTTCCCTGTATGTCAGTGAGATTCCAACGTCAGAGCCTGGTCCCCTCTGCGGAGCAGGACCACGGGCTGTCTGCAGAAGCAGCATCTTCCCAAATACAAGAGGCCCAGCTGGGCTCTGGCCTGAGCCCGCCAGACGTCCTGTCGCCACACAGAAGCCATGTGCAATGAGAACACATGGGCGACAGGCCCTGCTGGCTGAGGGGATGGCATGCAGATCACGGAGCACCCGGGGCCCTCAGCACCGCCCACCCCCGTCCCCTCCGCTCTGCCAAGGGCTGGAACACAGCCTCCCTGGAGGAGCAGAAAGTCCAGAAGCAGACCTGACAATGTCTGGTGACTTTCTTGTGTGCCCGAGGGCCGCAAGTAGGCAAAGGAAGAAAACCACACCCACCTGCCAGCCATTGACAATCTTCTGGTTGAAAATCCCAAACTCATAGCGGATCCCATAGCCGTACGCCGCCAGGCCCAGGGTGGCCATCGAGTCAAGGAAGCAGGCTGGAAGTCCAAACACAGGGACAGTCAGCAGATCCGAGGCCTCTGAGCCCAGGCCTGGACACCGAGGCAAGCAGACACCCCGTGTTGGGGGGAAGCCCCCAGGGTGGCAGGCAGTAGCTCCGTGGGGACCTGTTGGCCTCAGGTCTCATGAAAAGGAAAGGCTAAGGCTGCTGAGCCACCGCTGAGGCTCTTTTGCCTAAGAGCCTATGGCCAAGACAGCATCAAATGGGGACTACTTGGGGGCGTGGGAAGGGGGACGAACACAAAGGACACGGCCAAACTCGGCCCATCTCCACACACCGTCCCCGCCCTCAAGTGGGGTGCACAGGGCCTTTCCCCGGATGCGGGGCAGACCCAGCCCAGGGTGAAGATCTGTGGGATGTTTCATCTGCCAGAAACATGCTGCACTTATAACGTCTGCAGAATTTAACTTGAATTTAATTTAATTTAATTTAATTTAACTTGAATTCTGAAAGCATAAACACACACACACGCACACAGCAATGTTAGGGCATTTGCTCCCTTCACAGGAGGACGCCTCTCAGAAGGGGCAGGCGGGGCCATCGCATGGTACTATAAACTCTGAGGCCCCACACACTCCAGGGAGGCACAGAATCGATCCTCTCTGCTCCAGAAGCTCCGGGCCCAAGAGCCCAGCAGGACACAGCGTGATCCAGTTTCACTGGGGCTGCTGCTTCCGCTTCTGAGTTCTTAACCCAGCTCCTTCGCCCCATAAAGGCCTGCAAAAATAATTAAAACAGGCGGGGGAAAAAATACCCCAAACTAAAAAACACCAAACTGAGGCTGCTCTCCAATTGGGTGAGAAAGGAGCGACAGCTCCGAGAGGAAGAGCTCTGCCTCTTCGGGGCAGTCAGCTCACTGCAGTAAGGCAGGAGCAGGTGCTTTAAGTTGGGCTATGTTCGTAAATGTGTGTGTGATTCTATCCCTGTTCTCCTCCCAATCAGGAAGGTGGTAGGTATGTCGGAAACCTCTCTCTGCACCAGGTCCCAGGACTGGCAAATCTGGTCTCCATAATTATGAAGCGCCCCTTGTATGAAAGAGAATAGTATAAGTTGATTTTTTTCTTCCTACTGGTGGCAAAGATTTTGACCTGGAGGATACACTGTCCCATCCACTCTGAGAGACAAATCTGCCCTGACAGGCCAGCGCTGGGAGCACAGCTGACCTTGGCCTCTCCATGTGCAAGTGAGCACACTGACCCAGTGCCATGTCAGGAAAGGCCTGTCCTGGACGGGGGCCAGGGTTACCTGCCAGCCTCCCCAAGCCTCCGTTCCCCAGGCCAGCGTCCTCTTCTATTTCCTCCAGTTCTTCCAAGTCCAGCCCCAACTGTGAACAGAAACAGAGGTAACATTTTAATAGTACTTCATATTTTCCCTCAAGTAATTGGTGGAAAGATATTTAAATCCTGTGAGCTTGTAGCAATCAGAGGTTAGAGGCTGCTTTCTTTTAGACTTGAGAACCCAACATTAAAATTTGGTGTTACGATGTGGGGAGAAGGGAATGCTCCTATCCTGCTGGTGGGAATATAAATTGGTACAGCCACTGGGAGAGTAGTATGGAGGTTTCTCAAAAAATTAAAAAGAGAACTACCATATGATCTTGCAATCCTACTCCTAGGCATATATCAGTCAGAAGAAAACTCTAACTGGAAAAGACATGTGCACCCCGATGTTTGTTGCAGCACCTTCACAACAGCCAAGACGTGGAAACAACAACCTAAATGTCCATGGAAAGATAAATGATAAAGGTGTGGAATATTACTCACCCATAAAAAAGAACGAAATAGTGCCATTTGCAGCAACACGGATGCAACTAGAGATTATCATAGCAAACAAAATAAGCCAGACAAAGATAATTACTATGTGATATTACTTGTATGTGGAAACCAAAAAACAGTGCAAATAAACTTATT
The DNA here is from genome assembly GCF_029378745.1 of Bos indicus. Taxonomy (NCBI): domain Eukaryota; kingdom Metazoa; phylum Chordata; class Mammalia; order Artiodactyla; family Bovidae; genus Bos; species Bos indicus. Next base: position 42,826,828 of record NC_091772.1, on the reverse strand, counting down.
TATAAAATAGGAACTCTGGCCACTTGATGCAAAGAGCTGACTCACTGGAAAAGACCCTGATGCTGGGAAAGCCTGAAGGCAGGAGGAGAAAGGGGACAACAGAGGATGAGATGGTTGGATGGCATCACCAACTCAATGGACATGAGTTTGTGCAAACTCTGGGAGACAGTGAAGGATAGAGGAGTCTGGCAAGCTGTGCAGCTTGGCCAAAGAAAAAGGAAAGAGATATCTAGTGAAATATTTACACGTGAACTATTAAGACATTTGATATTGGCTCTTAAATAACTTGGGAGTGGTGGGGCTATACAGGAAATAAGACCAGCCATGACTTGGGCTTGAAGACTAAGGAGGCCAGGTGATGATGGTGTGTGAAGACATTCATCACAGCAGATAATTTCCATGTATGTTTTAACTTCCCTGTAATTTTAAGTGTGTCCTTGATGGCACACTCAGGAGAGAGTGGCTTCTTATGAATTTCTAGTTTTTAGCGGAACCCGCTCTGGAACTGGAGCCTGGGGTGAGGCAGCAGTGGGATGTTTTTTTCTTTTTTTAAACATATTTTTAGAAGTCTTTATTGAACATGTTACAATATTGCTTCTGTGTTATGGTTTTTTGGCCGTGAGGCATGTGGGCTCTTAGCTCCCGGTACCTCCTGTTTTGGAAGGTCAAGTGTTAACCTGTGGACCACCAGGGAAGTCTCGCATGTTTTATTTTCACACTGCACTTTAACTGCGGAGCCTGGGGAGGAGGCCGTCCAGCCCTGCACCATCGACAGTCCAGCTCACAGCCTCTGGTACCCACGTCCTGCCTGAAAGGCAGGCACTGCTAACATGTGCCTGAGATTCTCAAGTTCCGTCATCATGGAAACCTTCCCAACACAAGCTTAACTAAAAGCTAAACAGCAAGTGAAATAGCATTTTAGGGGGAAAAAATGTACAATGTTTAAAAAGACACATGCCTCTCTGTATTTGCTATTGCTTGTATTAGTCGTTCAGTCACGTCCCATTCTTTGCAACTCCATAGACTATAGCCCACCAGGCCCCTCTGTCCACAGAAGCTCTAATACTTTGGCCACCTGATGCAAAGAGTCAACTCATTGGAAAAGACCCTGATGCTGGGAAAGATTGAGGGCAGGAGGAAAAGGGGACGACAGAGGATGAGATGATTGGATGCCATCACCAACTCAATGAACGTGAGTTTGAGTGAGCTCCGGGAGTTGGTAATGGACACGGAAGCCTGGCGTGCTGCCGCCCATGGAGTCGCAAAGAGTCGTTAATAACTCAGCGACTGAATGACAACAATTCCGAGTAGGAGAGAAGGGCAATTTTACAAGCAGGTGCAGGACAAGTGTCTTTAGGGTGGGAGAGGGGAGCTGGAGGTGGGCCATCAGCTTAATAAAGTAAAGAGAAATGGAACTATATCAGGATTTCTGCCACGTGGGGTGGGCATGTGACACGCAATGGTCGAGAAGCTTCGAGTTTCGGCATCACAACCTGCCCCCATCCCTGCCATCCGGGCATTAGCTCCCATCCAGTCCTCACTTTCTCTCCTTGAGAAGGCACGTCACCCACCACCCATCCCCCCCACGCCCGAGCGGTCAGTCCCAGATGGCAGCACTCGCCTCCGCAGGGCTGAATTAAGGCTCGGTGCCCACAGGAGACCACCCCAGCAGCCCGGCCCAAGGACCACACCTGATAGATGGCTTCATCGCAGGCATTCTGGAGGCCCAGGTTCACCATCGTGTTCTGTAGGGTGCGGCCCATGTAGAATTCCAGGGACAGATAGTAGATGCGCTGAGGGAGCAAAAGGAGGCATCTGAAACAGCTGGTTCCGCCCCATGTACGTTCAGATCCCAGTGCAGAGCGGACCTTCTGAGAGGCTGCACTCAGCCAACACTGCGCTTACCCGTACCCCTAAAATGGGCTCCCTCCCTTCAGCCTTGGCCAACCTCACCTTTCCAGGGGCTGCCCCCCAGGGAGGGTCCTTCAAAAGCAGACTCTGTGCACTGCCCTTCTGGAGTCCCCAAGGGACAAAAAGGAACCCCCCCCCTGAGGGCAGGGAGGTGGGGCAGGGCGGTGGTGGGGAATCGACCCCCAGGCCAGAAGGAGCCCTGTCGGCACTTGGCAGGGGTGAGCCAGCCCTGCAGGGTAAACAGCTCCTGACACCTGCACTGGGCACTCAGTGCCAACGGCATGGTCAACACAATGGGACAGACGGATGGACACGTCTGCCTATTTCCATCTGCTGCCTATTTGCTGGCTTTGGGGATAAACTTCTGTATAAAAGAAGAGACGACCACCAACACTCGCTAGGGATCATGCAGAATTCCAACGCTTCCCACGCCTGGGGCTGTCTGCCCCCTGCAACCACCCAATGGGCCATGGAAGGCAGCGGCAGAGTCGAGATCCGGCCCACAGAGTCCTGCTCCTACACGGGACCTCCATGCTGCTTCCAGCCATCCAGAGTAAGGCCTTGGGGGGACTTCCCTGGTGGTCCAGTGGTTAAGGCTCCACGCTCCCAATGCAGGGGGCCTGGGTTTGATCCCTGGTGGGAACCAGACCTGACAGGCCACAACTAAAGATCCTGAATGCCACCACTAAGACCCAGTGGAGCCAAATAAAGAAATGTATTTTTTAAAAATATAATTTAAGAAAACTTTCCATACATATCAAATCTACAAATCGAAAGAACATGTATGCATACCAAAAAAAAGTACAGATTTCAGTCTCAGATAGCCTTTCTTCCACATTTTTTTTATCATATGAATGCCTGGCTTCAAAATTCCCATCCCTGTTTCAGTGTCGTTTAAGTCACAGACTCATCACAGTGTTACAAGCTTCTCTCCACCCACCACGGCTGTCACTGCTGCTCACGGCCCATTGCCTCTTCCTGACCTTTCATCGTCCTGGATGGTATTTACCCTACACTTGAGCTGATTTATTAGTTTATGGGGTTCCCATGGGGCTTGGTAACCAACGGGCAAACACACCGAGATGACAGTGCCTAGCTGTCTGAGCGAGTGAACATTCCCTTCTCCCAGGCACACACAAGGGGCATTTTCCCCCACCGGCCTCCTTCTGGGGTTCTCCCGAGAGGTTTTATAAGTTGGCAGGTCAGGGATATGGTTGAGATGTTTTCTTTTTGCCTGCAACTATTCATACAAATATGTATTTTAAAAGTTGTAGTTTGATCTTTCCAACTTTTAACTAGCACCAGGAAAATAGCTTGATTCTCTCTTTTCCTAAGAGATGGGTGCTGAGGCATAAAATGTTGTAATCAGCCTTAAAATCTTTGACTCTCTTTCACTTTCCTCCCAAGTTGAACACGGGTGTCCAGGGTTCAGCAGTGTACTTAGTTCTGCACAGAGGCCCGGGAGAGTCTCCTATGGCTCCCTGCACAAGACGACAGCAGGGACAGCCATGGCACTGGGGACCCCCAAGCACTGTCCCCACTCAGAAGGGACGGAGCAGGGTCAGCCCTGTGCCAGGCACCTCTGTAGGCCCCGCCTGGCCAGAGCTCTGGTCTCAGGGTCTGTGCCTTGTTTTCTGCTGCTGTTTTTGCCTGTGTGGGGAGTACTTTTATAACTTCACCACACATGTTGATTTTGCTTTCCCCAGTTTCCTTAAGAGAGTTTGGTGTGAAGCCATCAAAACTGAAAGTTCTTGAGAAGCTGGCCGATGACATTTGAATGATACAGACTGGGTCCCATCCTGGCTCCTTCCCGGCAGATGGGGTGACCTGGTCCCTTTATGTCCCTGAGAGCACCGTGTCCACCCTGGACTCAGCAATGCTGGGCCCCTCACCAGGCCAGATTTTTGGGGAGGGGTGTGGAACCTGTAGAACAGGGTGGTAATTCTGGAAAATACAAACAAAAACAGCTGAGGGCACAGGCATGGTCCAAGAAAAAGCCTGGGGGCTCACCTGCAAAGGGCCAATACTTGCTGGCCCCAAACTCTGCTGCTGTGGGCCCACAGCCCGCCAGGCCCAGCCCAGTGTCCCGGCACCATCTTTGTAACTCTGGACAGGGCCTCCCAGCTCAGGGGTTCTGACTGAGGACCAGATACTCATCTCCTGGAGCCTGAGAACAGCAGGGCCCCCTTAACCTTGCCACACACCTCTAGGGGGCCATCTCCAGGGCTGAACCAGGTCACTGAACCTTTTGGCTGGGTTCCTTCTTTGCAATATGGCTGTAACAAGTGTTATATGGCCTAGAGGCAGCCTTGATTTTTTTTTCTCAATTGAGTTTATTTATTACATGCAGAGCCCACCCCAACAGATAACATCACAGAAAACCATCAACAAAGCTCTTTGACAAAAACAGATGAAAACATGATCAATGAAAATATTATACAGCATATTAATCTCCTAAAGAGTCTTAGAGGGCTTCCCTGGTGGCTCAGATGGTAAAGTATCTGCCTGCAATGCGGGAAACCTAGGTTCGATCCCTGGGTTGGGAAGAGCCCCTGGAGAAGGAAATGGCAATCCACTCCAGTACTCTCGCCTGGAGAATCCCATGGATAGAGTAGCCTGGTAGGCTACAGTCCATGGGGTTGCAAAGAGTCAGACACGACAGAGCGACTTCACAAAGAGTCTCAGGAGTTAATGAACTCTATGAACATGGAGTTTAATATAAATAGATACAGCCTCATTTGTCAATCTCTCTATAGAACTGAGATTAATAATAATAGAACTGGGCTTTCTGAGATCTCCATTTACTCTCCCTCTCCTAAAAGTGTGTTTAGAGCCCTTGTTTAACAGCAAGGTCTGAACGCTCTGCAGGAAGAGGAAACAAAGAACTTTCTCAACACTCAGGGCAATGAAGCTGAGTGCAGACTGGGGCAATCCACTTCCCCGCCACCAAGAACCGGATTCTATCTGTGCCAGGAACATGCAGCCGCACAGTCTCCTGTCATCTTAACTCACCAGCTGCCCTCCCAGCACAGAGAGGCTCCTGCCAGACAGAACTGGCCCTGACATGACACAGGGACACTGATCACTGACCCAATACAGAGGTCAGCTCTGGTGGGCCCCCCCCAGCCTCTCCAAAGCCACGGAGGCCCCTTCGTGTCTGTTATCCCACTGCAAGACGAGAGCTGCTACGGAGAGGGGATGGCCCCCACTGGCCAGAGAGCTGAGGCTCACTCCTGTCCTAAGCACGTCTCCACGTCCATGCCACTGCGTCCAAGGGGCTTTTTGGAGAAAATGGCTTTCTATATAAAACCACAACTCTGCTCACATGAAGAGGAAGGGTGGTATCTACCACACGTCTTAGGGCCTAACCTACAAAGTCACACTCAGCATGTTCCTTTGGAGTCAAATCCCAAGGAATCTTGGTTTCCCCTAATTGGCAGGCTGTATCTCAATGAAGAGCACAAACTTCTTTTTTTTTTTTTTTACTTTAGGTACTATTACCTAGGATTAGAACGCAGGTATGTTTGTTCAAAGTAAATCTGCGAAATGTAAAATAGGATAAAATTACAGGATTTGAGAACCTGCAGGGATCTTAGAGATCATTTAGTTTTGCAGGGAACAGATTCACTTTGCGCTCCATGACGTCAATTTTATAGTCCTGGGCCGTCTACCTCACATGCTGCTAAGCCCTACCTATGAAGTGTCCTCTTGACCCATCCCAGAGCCAGACAGTCATGGAGGCCTCCTTGTCACTGACTGATAGCCAGAGCCTGATCAATTTATATTAAGTGATCTGGACCATGTCAAGCTCCACCTGTGACTCAGTGTTATGACTCAGTGCTGTGCACAGAGCTGTGCGTGCCTGCTAAGTCGCTTCAGTCGTGTCCGACTCTTTGCGACCCTATGGCTCCTCTGTCCATAGGATTCTCCAGGCATGAATACTGGAGTGGGTTGAAATGCCCTCCTCCAGGGAATCTTCCTGACCCAGGAATCAAACCCATGTCTCTTATGTCTCCTGCACTAGCAGGCAGGTTCTTTACCACTAGCGACACCTGGGAAGCCCGGTAAACAGAGCTACTTTCACCTTGAAGTGATGTTTCAAGGCTGAGAAAAGACACTCAGCTAAAACTGAAATTATATGTAATTCCCATTCCAGAAGATCTAGCGAAACCTTTCTGTCATCCAATCACCTTTCTAAATTTCTGTATTCATTTCTCCTGCCCTTTCGCCATATTCTAAGAACCCCCTTCTCTACAAGGTAGAAAAAGCTAACCATCTATTGCCTGCTATTTACCTGCTTCGTGTCTTAAAATGTATGGGATTCCATATGGGCTAGAGCCTGCTCTGCTTAATGAGGGGGTGGGGGTAGGGTGGGGAAGGAGGTACATCTGAAAAGATGTATAAAGTCCTCTCAGTCTTCTTACTTGTATTTCTTATCAGTGGGACAACCAACAAAGCCAAGTAAGATCTTCAGGTGACAACACTGTGATGGTGTGAACACCCGAAGTTTTTTCTAAGTGCTCTGCTAGTATAAGGGAGTCTCCCTGGTTTTTTTCCAATCACATATTTGAGTTTGTAGAGGGAAAGTGTTGGTTATCAAGTCTAAAACTTACTTTCAACTGGTTCACAGAAAAAAAAATTGTATTTATAAAGAGAGAAGGATATAACAAACAAGTTAAAAATGGGGAATTCGGATAAAGAACATATGGGAATTCTTACATCATTCTTGCAACTTTTGAAAGTCTGGAATCATGCAAAATAAACATTTAAAAAATCATCAAGGATTTCTCTGGCTGTCCAGTGATGAAGACTCTGCCTTCCCAATGTAGGGCACAAATGTTTGATCCCTGGTGGGGGGGGACTAACATCCCATATGTCATGTGATGCAGACAAAAAATAAAATTTAAAAAATCATCTACAAAGGGCTGGGATACAGAAGTGAGATGGGTTACGAAATTTCATAAAGATACAAAGGGCCTGCCATCTACAGCAGCTTGGATAAGTCAGGGCTCCTCAGAGAAAGAGAATCTCCAGGACATACACACAGATTTATTTAAGGAGCTGGGTCACGTAATCACAGAGGTTCAAGACCAAAATCTGGAGAGGTGAGGCATGGAGGAGTGGCATCTGGACTCCAAATGGGGTGTCCGTCTTTGCTCTGTTCAGGCCTTCAACTGAATAGAGGCCCACCTACGTTACAGAAGACACTACTTTCCTCAAAATCCACTGACTAAACATTACTCTCATGTTTAGTCAGAAAACACCTTCAAACAAACATCCACATTAATATCGGACCAAATATCTGGGCTCCATAGCCCAGCCAAGCTGACACAGAAAATGAACCATCACAGCCTAAAGGAGCAGAGGTTAGGCTGTCTTCTATGAGAAACTGGCACACACGCAGAGTTTCCCCATCTCATAGACAGTGGCTTCACCCAACCTTCCACTCGGCAAGCTGTCAGGGTAATCAGCAACACGAACCAGCTGCCCCTCCCCAGCTTCTGGCCACAGAAAGTAATTCTGAGCTCTCTGCTATCAGGGAGGCTTGTCCACGGGATACAAGATCAAGTTCACACAGATGAGTGCAAACACATCAGAACACCACAGCCACAACCAGAACCACAGAGTGCAAACACAGCAAACACGTCAGAACCGCTGCCTGGGTCAAAAAGATCCCGGTGCTGGTCCCACTCCTGCCTTATTAGAACAGAAGTTCAGAAGTGGGGGTTGTGGGCAGCCAAGGGTATAAAACACTGCTCCAAATTATCTTCCTTCAATACCAAATCCAGTAAAACCATAAGACTGACTGTATTATTTATGATTATCTTACTAGAAATATTTAAGATAGGAGCTTGGGCCCAGTGGTAGAGCTTCTTTTCTTAGTCTACCACGATGGTTCTGCCAAGAGCTCATGGAGAAGAGCCATGGTAAACTGACCAGTCCATCCACTGCAGGGGTGCCATCGGGCCAGCTGTCCACCTTGTACAACGTCTGCTCTAGAGATCCACGGAAGCAATCTCTCACCTGCCATTCTAGAATCTCTAGTAGAGACTGAGGACTCCCATAACTGCACATGACCTGCCATGTGCTCTGTTGCCAGAACTTAGGTTGGCATTTTGTGTCCTGACTTTACACCTAAACTTAACCCACTTTCCTACCCTTACTGTCTTTTGCCCCAACTTTCTCTTTGAGGTTTTCTATGAAGTTGAGCCTTTTGTATTGATTGTATCTTTTTAAAAAAAAATTATTTACTTGTTATTCTTGGCTGTGCTGGGTCTTTTTTGTTGTGGTGCTCAGGCTTCTCACTGCAGAGCACATTGCTCTGCGCATTGCAGAGGTTCTCACTGCTTCTCTTGTAGAGCACAGGCTTTAGGGGCCTTGGGCTTCAGCAGTTGCTGCACACGAGCTCAGCAGCTGTGGTACATGGGCTTAGCTGCTCAGAGGCATGTGAAATCTTCCTAGACCAGGGATCAAATCTGTGTCCCTTGCACTGGGAGGCAAATTCTTAACCACTGGACTGCCAGGGAAGCCCATGTCATGTCTTCCTCAAGCATTCGCAAATTCTTTTTGGACTGAATGTCGATGTAAAATGGAAACATTTTACCAGCAAACACAAAACTATGATGTTTTAGAAAGGAAAGGGACTCAGAAATGGATTACCTAGCTTGACCTTCCTCATCTTAAAGATGAAAAAAACTAAGAAAGAAATCTACCCCAGCCCAAGGTGGAACAATCTGAGTGGTAAAGCCAGGTCTTGAGGGGCTTGGATCTGTGTGATCCATCCTTTACCACCCAGCTCCTCTCCGTTCTCGAGTCTGGAGTGGAGTCCTGACCTCCCCATCTCCTCAGTCTCCTGGAGCCGCTTTAGAATTAAGCGCTGAGTCCTGCCAAGTGCAGACCTCTTAATTTTAGCCAGATATTTTGACTTGCTGCCTTGCCAGGCAGCTTACTTGAAAACTCTTCCTCTGAGCACTGAGCTTCAATTGTTTCTACTATTACCAAAAATAGAATGCTTGAAAGAGTTATGAAACAATAGGTGCAGCATGGCACTGCACTATTTTGTGTAATAAAAACAAGTGTCTCTACCTGCCCAGAAAAACAGATGCGGAACACAAGACGTCTGTAGCATTTACATTGTTATCACTAGGTGGCGAGATTACAGTTAATGTATCCTTTTGGCTTATCTGTGTTTTCAAATTTTTGTCTCCAATAACCACAAGGACCTGGATAACTGTTTTTAAGTAAATAAAAATATTAAATAAAAGCAGTCTGATTATTGTTTAGATCGTCAGGCTGCCAAAGTCTGAAGTAATGATACAGATCCTTGAGGCCGTGCTTAGGGTGGGGGTGTGGCTCTGCAGGATTATTTCTGGGAGCCCTCACACCTTCCCTCATGCTCTGATCCTCCCAGCATCAGAGGTGTAGCAGTGACAAGCTACATCTCTGCCTGCACACTCAAGGGCATTTCCCTGCAGCTGAACCAGAAAGTACCACAGCACCGTAGGGACCCGTTAAGAGTCTTTATTCTATGTTTAGATCCGTAAAAGACTGGTGATGGGCTCAGGGATTGCAGAAATAACCTTTCCTGAACACGATTAAATTCCTCTAACAAAACAGGGTTTCTTGTCCTTTCCAACAGGGTTTCTTGTCCTCTCCAACAGGGCTCCCTAACCTCCGAGATCTAATGCCTGAGGGTCTGAGGTGGAGCTAATGTAATAATAATAGAAACAAAGTGCACAAATGTAATGTGCTTGAATCATCCAGAAACCATCCCCTCCCACCCCACCAGGGGCCGTGGAGAAACTGTCTTCCAAGAAACCAGACCCTGGTCCCTAAAAGGTTGGTGACCCCTGCTTACAAGCAAACATGTAACTTTTGCAGGAAAAGGAAATGATGAGCCTATTTTCAACATGGATCAGACAGACCGAAGCAGTTAAATTCAAAGTTTCCACTTTCAAAGGACCTTCCTATCCAGGAGAGGCAAACAACCTTCCATTTACAGGCTGTGTGGTTTCCTTAAAAGAGGAATGTTTATGCCTATGGCCACCCTAGCCATCAGTGAGGATCAGCAAACCTGTTTTGTTAGAGGAATTTAATCCTGTTCAGGAAAGGTTATTTCCGCAATCCCTGAGCCCATCATCAGTCTTTTTCAGATCTAAACATAGAATAAAGACTCTAAGGGGTCCCTTGGGTGCTGTGGTACATTCTGGTTCAGCTGCAGGGAAATGCCCTTGAGTGTGCAGGCAGAAATGTAGCTTGTCACCTGCTGTATGAATAACAATGATATTTCAAAGTGGAGCTCTGCCACCAGCAGGGAATTCTGGGGGAGCCCTGCCTCTTGGCCAGCTTCCTTGGCAAAGTCGACCCAAGCCCTTGTTGAAATAACCTGTTTTAGCCATTTGGTGTGACTTCACTGTCTTGCATACTAAACACCAAGAGGCTGGTTAGTATTCTAACAAATCTGTCTTTTATACCACTACTCTTTTAGAAAAAGGAGTGCCCCAGAAAAAGCTTGGAAAAGCAACCGATCTCAGACTTAGCAATTATAAACATTTCTTAACACCCTACAAAAACACTATCAACAAAGCAGCTGCCCAGTGCCCAGGTGTCTACTGCAAATCAAACTTTGCAAACTGGTGTCAGGTCTACAGCTGTGTCTTTCCCTCATGAGTTTTCACTCTACATTAGTATAAAACAAAGGGGACAATGCTCCATGGTTGAGAAGCAAGAAACAAAACCAAAAAAACAAACAAAACTGGCAGCAGGGGCCTGGCCAAGCCTATGACATATGCATCAGACTGAAAACTATCAATGATACTGAAGAATCATATTTACTCGGAAAGTTGTTGAAAAACTACAAGTGTTACAAATGTTGATGAATGAAACAGAAGAGCCACAAAACTGTACACTCAACATGCTTTGAAAGGTGTGCATGTATATTCAAGAACAGGAGAGGATGCAGAAAGACATACACCTGGATTCTTAACACAGTTAGTAATGGACGTGATGAACAAGTTCTCTCTTGTGCACCTTGTACTCATCTACCATAAACCTATGCTTGTATAAAATGTAAAAAGAATTAACAGTTCCTTACTGTCTGCCAACCTTCAGCTAAGAGAAGTTCTCCAGAGCAGGTGTGCGCTCCTAGAAGGCAGGGCCCATCCCTGAGGGCCTCAGTCTCAGAGGCTTCCCGGTGACCCAGCTCCACCACCGGACAGCAGGCCCCCCGCTCGGCTTCAGGCACTCAGCGTGTGGTGTGCAGGTGTAGATGAAGCTGTGTGCAGGGCCGCCTCACCCGGGTGTGTGTGTGTGTGTGTGTGTGTGTGTGTGTGTGTGCGCGCGCACGCGCGCGCCTGTGTGCAGGGCCACCTCACCCGTGTATGTGTGTGTGCAGGGCCACCTCACCCATGGGTGTGTGTGTGTGTGTGTGTGTGTGTGTGTGCACGCGCGCGCCTGTGTGCAGGGCCACCTCACCCGTGTATGTGTGTGTGCAGGGCCACCTCACCCATGGGTGTGTGTGTGTGTGTGTGTGTGTGTGTGTGCAGGACTGCCTCACCTGGGTGTGTGTGTGTGTGCAGGGCCGCCTCACCCGGGTGTACGTGTGTGTGCAGGGCCGCCTCACCCGGGTGTGCGTGTGTGTGCAGGGCCGCCTCACCTGTGCGTGTGTGTGTGTGTGTGTGTGTCTTCACCCCAGCGGTCTTCTCACCAGAGATCTCTCCTCACCCAGGGGTCCCCTCTTACCCAGGGCAAGGGGTGGGGGCGGTCTCCCCCCATCTCAAGGGTGGTCCATCCCTCCTCACTGGGGTCTCTCCTCACCCGGGGTGGGAGCGGTCTCTTCTCCCCAGAGGTCCTTCTCCACCCTGAGTCTCTCACCATCCCAGGGATCTCTCCTTACCCAGGGGTCTCTCCTCACCTGGGGGTGCGGGGTTTCTCCCCATCTCAGGGGGGGTTCCCTCCTCACCTGGGGGTCTCTCCCCACCCCGGAGGTCCCTCCCCACCGAGGTCTCTCTCCACCCGGGACAGACATAAAGACAGAGATTCGCTCAGTCATGCCCGACTCTCTGCGACCCCGCGTACCCCAGCCCGCCAGGCTCGTGTGTCCATGGGATTCTCCAGGCAGGAACACTGGACTGGGCTGCCGTGCCCTCCTCCAGAAGGTCTTCCCCACCCGGTGACCGAGCCCGCATCTCCCGCATTGCAGGCGGACGCTTCCCTGCCCGAGCCACCGGGCAGCCGTCTTCCCCCGGGCGCCCTCTTCCCCGGCGCGCCTCACCTTGGGGTCCCGCTCGTAGTAGCGCTGCTGCGTGCGAATCCAGCGGCCCACCAGGTGGTCCCGCACGGTGTGCGCCAGCGCCAGGTAGTAGTCGCGGCGCGTGGCGACATTGCGGTCCTTGACGAGCGTGAAGTGCAGGTGCCGGTTGAAGCTCTTCCGCACCTCTGCCACGTCGCCCAGCCCCGCCAGCCCGCGCACGCTGATCTGCTTCCGCCTCTCGCCGTCCGTCAGCGGCTTTGCCATCGCGCCGGCCGCCCGGGAGGACGAGGACGAGGAGGACGACGAGCAGGAGGAGGACGAGGCGAGCCGCTGGGACACACCCGCACTAGGGATGCTGCGGCTTCACTAGCTGCCAGGCCGCGCCTGCGCAGTGCGCCGCGGCGGCAAGGAGAGGAGGGGCCGCGGGCGCGACTGCGCGCCGCGCCAGGGCCGCGGGCAGGGCGGGGCCTGTTGGAGGGGGCCAGGCCGCCGGAGGGGCGGGGCCGGGCCGCCGGAGGGGCGGGGCCGGGCCGCCGGAGGGGCGGGGCCGGGCCGCCGGAGGGGCGGGGCCGGGCCGCCGGAGGGGCGGGGCCGGGCCGCCGGAGGGGCGGGGCCGGGCCGCCGGAGGGGCGGGGCCGGGCCGCCGGAGGGGCGGGGCCGGGCCGCCGGAGGGGCGGGGCCGCAGAAGGGGCGGAGTACCTACGCCTGAGTGAGGAGTACTGTTGAGTTTTTCCACGCGCAAAGCTGAGGGTGAGGTCCTGGGCTTGCGGCCCATTCCTCCCAGCATCTCTCTCCTGTCCACGCCCCGAGACGGCGTCTCCACCTGCTCCTTACCCTCTCCAAAGCCTCTCAGCTAGTTCCTACCTGAAGGTCCTGGGCTGGGACCCCCTCACTCACTCTCTGCTGCTGTGCCCCAGGGCCATCTTCCCGTCCCTGGCTTGTCTTGCTCCCGCAGCTCCTCCTCGATCCTATCTTAGCCTCTGTGATTTCTGCATCAACGGGAGTCCTGACAGGTAGGTGGAACGTGAAAAAACTGGTAGCATTCACTAAAGCTAAACAAACACCTACCTCTGACCCAGCAATACTACTCCAAAGAAAATACCCAACAGAAATGAATGCTTAAGCCGACCAAAAGGCACGTACAGAAATGCCCGTAACATTCAAATATTCGAAACAGTCCCAAACTGGAAACTACGCAAATGCCCACCAGTGCTCGGCTGCTAAATAAACTGTGGCATATTCCCACGGTTGCATAGCCCAGAGCCATGAAAACGATGGCCCACATCCAACAGCATAGAGGAACAATGCTGCGTGAGAGAAGGCAGCACTTCAGGACTCCACTCACATGAGGGTGTAGGACTGGCCAGTCTCTAGGCCTGCAGATCTAAGGCTGGTGCTGAGCCTTAGGGGTGGACACAGCTAAGTGAAGGGTGAAGGGTGTCTCCATGGCCTCTGGAAAGCTCTTAATCGCACGTGGTGTGCGATCTCCTTATGGCACACATAGGAGTCACCCGGTGTGGGTGTAGTGGTGTAGTCCTGGGGCAGGGCCAGGGCGGGGGTCACGTATGCAGCCCAGGGCCTTCCACCATCTTTCTCTTCACCTCATCCTGTTTCCTCGCCCTCCCTGCACACCCAACAGGGCTCCAGATCCTTCTCTAGGCCAGTGCCTTCCTTCCTGCCTATTCCCAAATCAGGTGCCGATAACATCAGGCCTGGTGGATTCACCTTCTCTCCTGAGCTCTCGAGGACTCTCTCTCTCTAGAGCTGGTCCTCCAAAAGGAAGTCTGGTGCCTCTAGCCATTTATTCCCAGTGTTTCTAGTCTCTTTATACTGAAAGAGAAACTCCCCAGGTCAGTAGGTGCCCAATATGCTACTGGAGATCAGTGGAGAAATAATTCCAGAAAGAATGAAGGGATGGAGCCAAAGCAAAAACAATACCAAGCTGTGGATGTGACTGGTGATAGAAGCAAGGTCCAATGCTGTAAGAGCAATATTGCATAGGAACCTGGAATGTCAGGTCCATGAATCAAGGCAAATTGGAAGTGGTCAAACAAGAGATGGCAAGAGTGAATGTCGACATTCTAGGAATCAGTGAACTGAAATGGACTGGAATGGGTGGATTTAACTCAGATGACCATTATATCTACTACTGTGGGCAGGAATCCCTCAAAAGAAATGGAGTGGCCATCATGATCAACAAAAGAGTCCTAAATGCAATACTTGCATGCAATCTCAAAAATGACAGAATGATCTCTGTTCGTTTCCAAGGCAAACCATTCAATATCACAGTGATCCAAGTCTATGCCCCAACCAGTAACGCTGAAGAAGCTGAAGTTGAATGGTTCTATGAAGACCTACAAGACCTGTTAGAACTAACACCCAAAAAAGATGTCCTTTTCATTATAGGGGACTGGAATGCAAAAGTAGGAAGTCAAGAAACACCTGGAGTAACAGGCAAATTTGGCCTTGGAATACGGAATGAAGCAGGGCAAAGACTGATAGAGTATTGCCAAGAAAATGCACTGGTCATAACAAACACCCTCTTCCAACAACACAAGAGAAGACTCTATACATGGACATCACCAGATGGTCAATACCGAAATCAGATTGATTATATATTCTTTGCAGACAAAGATGGAGAAGCTCTATACAGTCAGCAAAAACAAGACCAGGAGCTGACTGTGGCTCAGACCATGAACCCCTTATTGCCAAATTCAGACTTAAATTGAAGAAAGTAGGGAAAACCACTAGACCATTCAGGTATGACCTAAATCAAATCCCTTATGATTGTACAGTGGAAGTGAGAAATAGATTTAAGGGCCTAGATCTGATAGATAGAGTGCCTGATGAGCTATGGAATGAGGTTCGTGACACTGTACAGGAAACAGGGATCAAGACCATCCCCATAGAAAAGAAATGCAAAAAAGCAAAATGGCTGTCTGGGGAGGCCTTACAAATAGCTGTGAAAAGAAGAGAAGCGAAAAGCAAAGGAGAAAAGGAAAGATATAAACATCTGAATTCAGAGTTCCAAAGAATAGCAAGAAGAGATAAGAAAGCCTTCTTCAGCGATCAATGCAAAGAAATAGAGGAAAACAACAGAATGGGAAAGACTAGGGATCTCTTCAAGAAAATCAGAGATACCAAAGGAACATTTCATGCAAAGATGGGCTCGATAAAGGACAGAAATGGTATGGAACTAACAGAAGCAGAAGATATTAAGAAGAGATGGCAAGAATACACAGAAGAACTGTACAAAAAAGATCTTCACGACCCAGATAATCATGATGGTGTGATCACTGACCTAGAGCCAGACATCCTGGAATGTGAAGCCAAGTGGGCCTTAGAAAGCATCACTAAGAACAAAGCTAGTGGAGGTGATGGAATTCCAGTTGAGCTATTCCAAATCCTGAAAGATGATGCTGTGAAAGTGCTGCACTCAATATGCCATCAAATTTGGAAAACTCAGCAGTGGCCACAGGACTGGAAAAGGTCAGTTTTCATTCCAATCCCAAAGAAAGGGAATGCCAAAGAATGCTCAAACTACCACACAATTGCACTCATCTCACACGCTAGTAAAGTAATGCTCAAAATTCTCCAAGCCAGGCTTCAGCAATATGTGAACCGTGAACTTCCTGATGTTCAAGCTGGTTTTAGAAAAGGCAGAGGAACCAGAGATCAAATTGCCAACATTCACTGGAAAAATGATCATGGAAAAAGCAAGAGAGTTCCAGAAAAACATCAATTTCTGCTTTACTGACTATGCCAAAGCCTTTGACTGTGTGGATCACAATCAACTGTGGAAAATTCTTCAAGAGATGGGAATACCAGACCACCTGATCTGCCTCTTGAGAAATTTGTTTGCAGGTCAGGAAGCAACAGTTAGAACTGGACATGGAACAACAGACTGGTTCCAAATAGGAAAAGGAGGTCGTCAAGGCTGTATATTGTCACCCTGTTTATTTAACTTCTATGCAGAGTACATCATGAGAAACGCTGGACTGGAAGAAACACAAGCTGGAATCAAGACTGCTGGGAGAAATATCAATAACCTCAGATATGCAGATGATACCACCCTTATGGCAGAAGGTGAAGAGGAACTAAAAAGCCTCTTGATGAAAGTGAAAGTGGAGAGTGAAAAAGTTGGCTTAAAGCTCAACATTCAGAAAATGAAGATCATGGCATTCAGTCCCACCACTTCATGGGAAATAGATGGGGAAACAGTGGAAACATTGTCAGACTTTATTTTTCTGGGCTCCAAAATCACTGCAGATGGTGACTGCAGCCATGAAATTAAAAGACGCTTACTCCTTGGAAGGAAAGTTATGACCAACCTAGATAGCATATTCAAAAGCAGAGACATTACTTTGCCAACAGAGGTTCGTCTAGTCAAGGCTATGGTTTTTCCTGTGGTCATGTATGGATGTGAGAGTTGGATTGTGAAGAAGGCTGAGCGCCGAAGAATTGATGCTTTTGAACTGTGGTGTTGGAGAAGACTCTTGAGAGTCCCTTGGACTGCAAGGAGATCCAACCAGTCCATTCTGAAGGAGATCAGCCCTGGGATTTCTTTGGAAGGAATGATGCTAAAGCTGAAACTCCAGTACCTTGGCCACCTCATGTGAAGAGTTGACTCATTGGAAAAGACTCTGATGCTGGGAGGGATTGGGGGCAGGAGGAGAAGGGGACGACAGAGGATCAGATGGCTGGATGGCATCACTGACTCAATGGACGTGAGTCTGGGTGAACTCCAGGAGTTGGTGATGGACAGGGAGGCCTGGCGTGCTGCGATTCATGGGGTCGCAAAGAGTCGGACACGACTGAGCGACTGATCTGATCTGATCTGATCTATCCATCCTCAGCTACACCTTTGGGTCCTCTTGCCAGGATTCCCATGGTAGTTTCCTCATGGACTCCCCTGCCTCCCAGATACTCCCCAGAACTATCCCCCCAACAAGGCGGACTGGCCAGTCCCTCAACAGAAGGTTGAGCTCAGCACAGCTTCTGCAAACCACGGCCCTGGCCAGGTGAGCTTGCTAAACCAGTCTCAATCTCTCCCTAGCAGGTCCAGGCTGACCTGGGGGAGTTGAGGTGACAGGTGAGGGCACCCCCCCTGTAGCTAATGGGCAGGCATTCTAAGGTGACCAGGCCGAAGGGGAAGCGGTCAGAGCCAGGGTCAGTGAGAGAGCTGGGGGTGGAGAGAGAGAAGCAGTGCCAGAATGGTGAAGCTTGGGAGCTGCCTGTGGGGCTGTGAGAGGCGGTGAAGGACACACAGCCGACATCCGCAGGCTTCCTGGTCTGGTTCTCGCCCTCCACAGCCCTCGCCCTTGGGGAGCCTCTTCCTGGTGGGGCAGATTTGCTGTGAAGGCTGCCAGCCTGGCTTCAAGCTGCATCTCAGGGCGCTGCCTCTGCTTGCCCTCGGCCCGGGCTGGCCCACCACCTGTTTTGGTCTGGCCCTCAAGTTAGGAACACTTTCTACATTTTTAAATGATTGAAACGAATCAAAAGAAAGATAATTTTCATGACATATGAAAATTAGGTGAAATCCAAACTTCACTGTCTACAAATAAAGTGACACTCATTCCTCTGCATTTCGTCTAGGCTGCTTTCACATGTCCACGACAGAGCTGAGCATCGTGACTGATGTCAGCTGTGGGCCCTGAATCTGCCCTTTATAGAGGGTGCTGCCCCTGGCCTAGAACATGTGCTCCTCCGAGAGCGCCCCATGTCCCCAGCATGGCCTCCCATGCTAGGCTCCGTGATTATACTCCAAATAGAGCAAATCCCTGTGGTTCTATCTGCCGCATGCAGGCAAGGGTGCACTGAGTGGGAGAGGTGGCTGGCCTGGGCTGGATTCCTGAAGCCTGTTTAAAATTCACTAGGTCACATCAGGGAGATACACATAAAAACCCCAGGAGGCCCCAGGACTCACCTGTTACAATGCTCAACATGAAAATTACCAATAGCATGGAGAGACGGAAGCATGCAGCTCAAGGGAGAGTAACCTTTAGAGCCACAGAGTAACCTTTAGAGCCACACTGGAAACGGTGTGACTGCTGCTGCTAAGTCACTTCAGTCGTGTCCCACTCTGTGCAACCCCATAGATGGCAGCTCACAAGGCTCCCCTGGGATTCTCCAGGCAAGAACACTGGAGTGGGTTGCCATTTCCTTCTCCAATGCATGAAAGTGAAAAGTGAAAGTGAAGTTGCTCAGTCGTGTCTGACTCTTCGCAACCCCATGGACTGCAGCCTACCAGGCTCCTCCGTCCATGGGATTTTCCAGGCAAGAGTACTGGAGTGGGCTGCCGGCAGGTTCTTATAAAATCGTCAGATAGACACTTAGCATGTGGCCCGACCATTCCACTTTTAGGTATTCATCCAAGAGAAATAAAAAATGTATGTCTATAAAAAATGCAAGGAGGTTCACAGGAGCCTTATCACTACTACCCCAAAGTGGAAATAGCGTATGTGACTATCAATAGGAAAGTGAAGAGACAATGTGTAGGATATTGAAATAGTGGAATATTAACTCAACCGTAAAAAGGAATGAATCGACACCAGTGAGTCTTACAAACATGATGCCAAACAGAAGCCCAGATATAAAAGAGCACAAACTGCACCATTTCATTTACACAAAGTTCCAGAATTGGCAAAAGGAATGTGTTGGGATGTAATTCAGAACAGTCCCCCAGGGGCCAAGTGTAGGGGGATTGTCTGGGGACTTTCTGGGGTGACAGACTAAGGTAGGCTACAGGTTGTATTTGTCAAAATTGTTTGAACTCTATACTTAAGACCGGTACATTTTACTACAGGAGAATACCTCAATAAAGATATTCTTCAAAAAAAAAAAAAAAATTCCCTAGGTCAGCAGTAAAAGCTAGAAAGCTTAAGTACCAAAAACAGGCTATGTCAAACAGGCAGCTTTTGAAAATCCAGGCCTCTAGGAAGCGATACTGAGTTTCTCCTGAGATCCATTCAGTGAAGAGAAATTCCAGCTGAGGTTCTGAGTGAGAAGAGTCCACCCAACAGGGAAGCGAAGGAAGGTTTCTTGCTGAAACCTTATTTGCTTTGCTAACCCTTTAGCCCTGCTGTTTGCTTTGGGTGGAGTCCTACCAGGCACTCTTACTGGGAAACAAGAGAATCCTTGGTTCCACAAGGAAATCTGAGGGGAGGGGAGGTAAAGTCAGTGTCTCTGTTCTCTGGATTTTCAATTCTCTTGCTTTCTTTTAGGCAATCTTTTATGACTCAGGAGGGCAGCTGAGTGCCCTTCCCCATGAGTCTAGCCCCTGCATGACCCAGGGCTTCACCAGGAAGGAGCTGACCTGACCTCTCACCTCAAGTGGGAGGGGATCCTCTCAGCCTGAGGGGAGACCATGAGGAGACTGAAAAAAGTCTAGGGGTTGCCTTTTCAGATAATTGCTAGTTCCCTGTGCTGCGTAGAAGCTTTTTCCTGTTTAGTGTTTATTTTTGCTTTTATGACCTTTGCTTTTGGAGTCAGATAAAAAAAAAATCATTGCCAAGACTGACATCAGTGAGTTTCTACCTGTTTTCTTCTAGGAGTTTTACGGTTTCAGGTCTCAAGTTCAAGTCTTTAATCCAGTTTGAGTTAATTTTTGTGTGTAGTGTAAGTTTGTGGTTCAGTTTTATTCTTTTTTTTTTTTTGGCTCTCCAGTTTTTCCAGCACCATTTATTGAAAGGACTGTCCATTTTCCATTGTATATTCTTGACTCTTTAGTCGAAAATTAATTGGCCACATATGCATGTGTTTATTTTTGGACTTGTTATTCTGGTCCCTTGATCTATGTATCTGTTTTTATGCCCATCCCACAACATTTTGATCATTATGTTATTGTTATTATAGCTCAGGATACCTCCAGCTTTGTTCTTTTTTCTCAAGATAGCTTTGGCTATTCAGAGTCTTTTGTGTCTCCATACAAAGTTTAGGACTCTTCTATTTCTGTGAAAAATACCATTGGAATTTTGATAGGGATTGCAGTGAATCTTTAGATTGCTTTGGGTAGTATGAACATTTTAACAATATTAATTCTTCCAATCCATAAACATGAAATACCTTCCCATTTACTTGTGTCTTCTTCAAGTTCTTTCATCAATGTCTTACAATTTCCAGTGTACAAGATTTTGAAAAGCTTCCACACAGCAAAGGAAACCATCAACAACAAAATGCAACCTACTGAATGGAAGAAAATACTTGCAAATCACTTGCATATCTGGTAATATTAAAAATATATAAATAACTCATACAACTCAATAGCAAAGCAAAAACAGAAACAAAAATGAAACAAACAACTTGATTAAAAAATGGGCAGAGAATCTGAATAAACGATTCCCAAGGAAGACATGCAGATGGCCAAGTGCGTGAAAAGAAAAGTGTTGGTGAGGATGTGAAGAAAGGGAAAACCTGAGTACTGTTGCTGGGAATGTGCAGCCACTATAGGAAACAGTATGGAATTTCCTTAAAAAATAAAAATAGAGCTACTGTTTGAGCCAGCAATTCCACTCCTGAGTATTCATCTAGAAAAACAAAAACACTAATTCAAAGATATATGCACCTCTATGTTTATTGCAGCATTATTCACAATAGCCAAGATATGGAAACAGCCTAAGTGTCCACTGATGGATGAATGGATAAAGATGTTTATATGTATACAATGGAATACTACTCAGCAAGAAAAAAGAAGATATCTTCTTGCCACTTGCGACCACACGGATGGACCTAGAGGATGTTATGCTAAGTGAAATAACTCAGACAGAGAACGATAAGTACTGCATGAATTCACTAACATGTGAAATCTAAACAACAAAGCAAACTAACAAAAAAAACCCAATCTCATAGATACAGATTTGGTGGCTTCCAGAGGTAGGGGATTGAGGGTGGGTGAGATGGGTGAAGAGGTGCAAACTTCTGGACTTCCCCGGTGGTTAAGAGTCCACCTTCCAATGCTGCGGGCTGCACAAGCTCCCACATGCTGCAAGGCAACCAAACCCACGAGTCTAAACTAGAGAGAAGCCTGCAGGCTGCAATGAAGACCTGATACAGCCATAAATAAAGAAATTTTTTTAAAAAGTCCTGAGAATGTAACACACAGTAGGACTATAGGTACTAATATTGCATTTCGTATTTGAAAGTGGCTAAGAGAGTAGATCTTGGCTCTTCCCAGGTTCATGCATGTGTGCAAAGTCACTATAGTTGTGTCCAACTCTCTGTGACCCCATGGACTGTGGCCCACCAGGTTCCTCTGTCCTTAGGATTCTCCAGGCAAGAATACTGGAGTGGGTTGCCATTCCCTTCTCCCCCAAGTAGCTCAGTGGTAAAGAATCTGCCTGCCAGTACAGGAGACACAAAGATTCAGGTTCCATCCCTGTCAGAAAGAGCCCCTGGAGGAGGGCATGGCAACCCACTCCAGTATTATTGCCTGGAGAATCCCACGGACAGAGAAGCCTGGTGGGCTACTGTCCACAGGGTTGCAAAGAGTTGGACACGACTGAGTAACTGAGCATGCACCCACGCAAGAGAGTAGATCTTAAAGTTGTCATCACAAGAAAAAAAGGATAAGTTTTTAAAAAGATTTATTAATTTATCTTTTGGCTGTGGTGGGTCTTTGTCTTTGTGGAGGGCTTTCTCTAGCTGCAGAGAGCACGCCTACTCTTTTGTCATCATGTGGGGACTTCTCCGTGTGGTGGCTTCTCTTGTTGCTGAACACAGGCGCTAAGCTTGCAGGCTTTAGTAGCTGCAGCTCACCAGCTTAGTTGCTCTGGGGCATGTGGGATCTTCCTGGACCAGGGAGTGAACCCGTGTCCCCTGAATTGCAAGGCAGATTCTTAACCACTGGACCACCAGGGAAACCCCAGGGTAAAATCTTGTAACTATGTGAGGTGGTGGATGGTAACTAGAGATGTGGTGATCATTTTGCAATATATTCAAGTATTGAATCATTCCTTGTACTGCCGTTCTACGGCTGTTTAGTCTCTTAGTCGTGTCCTACTCTATGTGATCTGTAGTCCGTCAGACTCCTCTGTCCATGGGATTCTCCGGGCAAGAATACTGGAGTGATTGCCATTTCCTTCTCCAGGGGGTCTTCCTGACTCAGGGATCAAACCCAGGTCTCCTGCATTGTGGGCAGATTCTTTACTATCTGAGCCACTGGGGAAGCCCATGTTGTACACACTGAACTAATACAGTGTTGTATGTCTATTAAATTAAAAGTAAGTAAACTTAGAGAAATCAAATTTTTTTTTAATGCCTAGGAGCTGAAAGGAGAAGGAAATGGCAACCCACTCCAGTGTTCTTGCCTGGAGAATCCCAGGGATGGGGGAGCCTGGTGGGCTGCCGTCTCTGGGGTGGCACAGAGTCGGATACGACTGAAGCGACTTAGCAGCAGCAGCAGCAGCAGCAGCAGTGACTATATATGGAGAAGGCAATGGCACCCCACTCCAGTACTCTTGCCAGTAAAATTCCATGGATAGAGGAGCCTGGTGGGCTGCAATCCACGGGGTCGCTAACAGTCAGACACAACTTCACTTTCACGCATTGGAGAAGGAAATGGCAACCCTCTCCAGTGTTCTTGCTTGAAGAATCCCAGGGATGGGGGAGCCTGGTGGGCTGCCGTCTATGGGGTCGCACAGAGTCGGACACGACGGAAGCGAGTTAGCAGCAGCAGCAGCAGCAGGAGCTGAAAAAGGAAGAAAGGACCTTGTGCTTTCAGACTGGAACAAAATGATAAGATGTGGTTAAGCACAAAGGGAACTTTCTAGGGGAAATGTGCTGTTCTAGGTAGCTGCCTTCCCAGAGTTCCAGTCTTCATTTTTCAAACTGCTTTATTTTGGCGCAGTGGTAAAGAACCATCCTGCCAATGCAGGAGACGTGAGAGACTAAAATTCTATCCCTGGGTCGGGAAGGTCCCCTGGAGAAAGAAATGGCAACTCACTCCAGTATTCTTGCCTGGAAAATTCCATGGACAGAGGAGCCTGGTGGGCTATAGTCCATGGGGTCACAAAGAGTTGTACATGACTGAGCAACTGGGCACTCAGCACGCTGAACTATTGAGATTTTATATATGGTATATTATACCATTTTATAATTATATTCCGTAAGTTACCCCCTTAAAGAGCCTGATTCAGTAGTGTTTAACAGCGTTTAATATTTTAGAGTCATGCAACCATCACCATCACCATAATCTAAATTTAGAACCTTCTCATCAACCCCGCAAAACCCTGTACCCCCCAGTTAGGAGCTTCTCCCAGTTCTCCCCACCCCCACCCAGAGCCCTAGGCAACCCCCAGTCTGCTTGCCGTCTCTGTGGATTTGCTTATTCTGGACGTTTTGTGTAAACAGAATCATGCAATATGTGATCTCTTGTGTCTAGCTTCTTTCACTTGGCCTCATGTTTTCAAGCTTCATCCATGTTATAGATTATGCCATTTTTACTGCCAAATAATATTCCAAATGCATGAAGAGTCACTTAAAATAATTACTTGAAATCTCTTCTCTAAAGGGAAGAGAAAGCTGAAAACCCTGGTTTACATTCCCCTCTCCCCTTGTTGCTGTAGAACAAGTATCTGCAGGCCCTGAACTCCAGCATTTTCCTGTGCAAACCCATTCAATCTGGAGCTGCTTTCCAGTGGGTCTGGAGAACCATCAGCTACATATGCTGATCACCTCATGTCCTGGAAGGTATGTTTGGAGCCATCCCACTGCCTGTGTTCTGTGCCACAAACGCACCACTCTGGTGCCCTCCTGACCTTCAAAGAGGCTTCCAGAGAGGGTGCCGAACTGGAGATGTCTGCTTCTTAGCCACATCCACCCGGGGCAGACACTGAGGTTTACAGACTGCACTCAGGCTCTTAAAGAGAAGCTTGTATCCACTAGTCAATACTGCGGCAAAGCAAGACATCTGGACTATCAAAGTGACAGAGGCAGTCAAGCCTGGAGCTGGTTTTTTTCTTTTTTTTTAAATGTGATTCTTTAGAAATATTTTTTATTTGACAGAGCTGGGTCGTCACTGCTGTGTGCAGGCTTTCTCTAACTGTGGAATGGGGGCCCATCTCCACTTGTGGTGTACGGGCCTCTTATTGTCGTGGCCCCTCTCGTTGT
This sequence comes from Bos indicus, assembly GCF_029378745.1. Taxonomy (NCBI): domain Eukaryota; kingdom Metazoa; phylum Chordata; class Mammalia; order Artiodactyla; family Bovidae; genus Bos; species Bos indicus. Next base: position 42,802,560 of record NC_091772.1, on the reverse strand, counting down.
GGTGCAGACTTGGTAGTTGCAGAGCAAGGGCTCAGCAGTTGTGGCTCACATGCTTATTTGCTCCACTGCATGTGGAATCTTCCCAGACCAGGGATTGAACCCGAGTCCCCTGCATTGGCAAGTGGATTCTTAACCATTGGACCACGAAGGAAGTCCTGGAGCTAATTTTTAAAAATTTCTTTTGATTATTTTTCTAAATAGTCCATGCTCATGAGTATTGTAATGACTGATTCTCCAGCAAGGAAACCCACTTTTGATAAATAGCTACATTCAAGGCCTGATGTGATGAAAAATTCATCTGGAGACACTCTTAACTTGGGAGGCACACCAGTTTGGGGTTTGGAAGCCTGTGGACCTGGGTGCAAGGGACCCCCTTCATCTCCTGTCACTGACCTTCAGCTCAGACATCCCGGCCTCTGAGCTACATGATGGACTGCTGACTTCATGCCTGACACCCAGTAAGCCCTCCATCAACACAGGCCATGGTTGTTATTATAGCTCAGAACTGAGGGACGCAGCATGTGGTTTGCTTATCTGGCCACACACTCAACATAATTTTCAAGGTGAATCCAAGGAAGTGGGAAGTATGAAGCAGCCAGGGAGGCAACCGATGCTGACCTCTCACCCCCCAGCAGGGAGGCCTTTTCGGGTACCCTTGAATGCTGGCCCTTGAATCAAGAGCCATCTTCTTTCAGGACATCTTTCCCCATTACCAGCTTCTCTATGAGTCTGAATTCTGGCCTCTGGAGCCACGCCGGCAGGGCCAGGCTCTGATAAACCTTTCAAGTTGTTTTATTTACTTTTTTTAGACTGTGCCATTTGGCTTGCCGGCTCCTAGTTCCCTACCCAGGGATTGAACTTGCACCCTGGGCAATGAAAGCATGGAGTCCCAACCCTTACAGTATTGAAGACAGGGCTGTTGGACCCCTGCCCATCTAAAGCTTCTTTCCAGGACTGTGATGTCATGATTTATAGAACAAAATATATGTCTGGTCTTTGTCCTGTTCCTGGCTCATAGGTGCCCAAACTCTGGGGAGTTTGTAAACATAAGAGCAGCGGGAGCATCTTTTGTTGTATTTGGTCTCTTATCCTCAGTCCTGTTAGCCCCTTCAATCATACTTGAACTTGGGTTAATGAGGTGATTTTTGGCAAGCCTCCAGGTAACCACTGGGGTGGTGGCTGGTTGCTGGGGCAACCAACCAAGTGATTAGAGTGCTCAAGGAGTCTGCCTCTTTTAGGCCCAACCTCTGGGGTGGCGATGGAGGCTGGAAATCAGTGACTTAGTCAACCAAACCTATATAATGAGGCCTCCATAAAAATCTGCAGAGTACGGGGTTCGGAGAGCTCCCAGGGTGATAAGGTGCCAGGAGGGTGGTATGCCCGGGGAGTGTGGGTGCTCCACACCCTCCCCTATGCTCTCCCTTCCTGTCCCTTCCATCTGCCTGTTGGTTTGTATCCTGTGTGATGAACTGGCAATAAGGAGTAAACTGTTCTCCTGAATTCTGTGAGCCTCTCTAGTGAACTACAGAATCTGAGGGGGGCGTTGCGGGGACCTCTGACTTAGAGCTGGTCGATTGGAAGCACAGGTCCGATCCCAAGTACCTGGACTTGAGAAGGGCCTCTGGAGGGCGGGCGATCGTGTAGGACTGAACCCTTAGCTGCGAGGTCTGGCGCTGTCTCCATCTCTGGGTGGATGGTGTCAGATGGAGTTGAATTGCAGGACACCCAGCTGGGCTCAGAGAACTGTCTGGTGGGAAAAGGCCCACCCGTCTGGTTTCAGCGTGAGGCGCTGACAGCAGATCGAGGGGAGTGGAGGGGTAGAAAACAGAGTTTCCTCTATGAGGAAGAACCCTCTTCACAGTTCATGGTCTCCAAACAAGACATTTAAAAACAGCTTTACCAGAAATTGCACACCCAAGTGTGGCTTCTCACAGTGCTTACCTTGGGAGATGTGGTATTTATATTACTGACCTGTGATGATTCTGGACACTTTCTGAAAATTCCTTTAGGGAATCACCTCATGACTTTATTGCCACCCTTGATTTTATCCCCAAAATGATATTATCCATTTGCTTTCCAATGATTATGAAATTGTTCTAAAAATCAAATCCACCCCGAAACAATGATTTGTTTTCCTTGAGAGTATTCAAAAGCATGTGCAGGGATACTGAAAGTAATATAAAAATGAAAACTATATCTTAAAAAAAACCTGTTTTGTTAACTTTTAAAACTCTCTCAGTGGGGGACCCTTTCTAATGATGACACAAAACCCAGAATTCAACAAGCAAGATAAATTGTACAAAAACTGTCATAAATTAGACAAATTTAGGGAATTCCCTGGCGGTCCAGTGGTTAAGACTTGGTGCTTTCACTGCCAGGTTCAATCCCTGGTCAAGGAACTAAGACCCCATAAGCCATGCAGTATAGCCACAAAAAGAGAGAGAGAGAAATTGGATTTATCTGAATACATTAAAATAGTAAAATTGTGTATTGAAAAAGTACTGTAAAGTAAAAATGTAGTAATATTGATAAAATGGGGGAAATTTGCCACATATTCTGTCACAATAGCTAATTTCCTTGATATATAAAAGTTTCCTAAAAATCAGCAAGAAAATGACCATAATCTGATAGACAAATTGTCAAGGGACATGAACAGATGTTTCACAGAAAAGGAAATACTCCTAGACATGCACATACAAGATGAATGAGATCGGTGCCTAGTGAAATCATCAGTTATCATTTTTACCTGTTAGAATGGCAGAGCAAACAGCCTAGCCAGCGCTGTGTTGGTGAGAGCTCAGGAAGCTGGCACCTGACTGCCAGTGGAGTTGTAGGGAAATTTGGCAGAATAGTCACAATTTAAAACGTTCTTGCCCTGCAGAGGAAAGCAAACCATCCACAAAACAAAACGGCAGCCTACTGAAGGGAAGGAAGTATTTAAAAATCATATATCTGATAAGGGGCTAATATCCAAATTTTATAAAGAATTCATACAGCTCAATAGCAAAAAAACAAGCAATCTGATTAAAAATGGGCAGAGGATCTGAATAGACATTTTGCCAAAGAGATACAGACACCCAACCGACACAGAAAAAGATGCTCAATATCACTCACCATCAGGAAAATGCAAATCAAAACTACAATGAGATATCATCTCACACTTGTCAGAAAGGCTATCATCAAAAGCCAAGAGTTAAGTACTGGCGAGGATGTGGAGAAGGGGAACTTTTGGGCCCTGTTGGTGGGAATATAAATTGGTGCATTCACCATGGAAAATAATATGAAGTTTCCTTTTAAGGAAAATAGAACTACCATATGATGCAGAAATTCCACTTTGGGGACTATATCCAAAGGAAATGAAATCATTAATTAGAAAAGATACATGCACCCTGACATTCATAGCAGCATTATTTACAATAGTCAAGATATGAAAGCAACCTAGATGTCCATCAATAGATGAATGGATAAAGATGTGGTTTATGTATGTAATGGAATATGACTCAGCCATAAGAAAGAATTAAATCTTGCCATTTTCAACATGGATGAACCTAAAGAACATCATGCTAAGTGAAATAAGTCAGACAGAGAAAGACAAGTACTGTAAAATCACACAAAATGAAGGTCGCTCAGCTGTGTCTGACTCTTTGCGACCCCATGGACTACACAGTCCCTGGAATTCTTCAGGCCAGAATACTGGAGTGGGTAGCCTTTCCCTTCTCCAGGAGATCTTCCCAACGCAGGGATTGAATCCAGGTCTCCCACATTACAGGCCAATCCTTTACCAGCTGAGCCCCAAAGGAAGCCCAAGAATACTGGAGTGGGTAGCCTATCCCTTCTCCAGGGGATCTTCCTGACCCAGGAATCGAACCAGGGTCTCCTGCATTACAGGCAGATTCTTTACCAACTGAGGTATCACACACGTGGAATCTAAAAAACAGAAGTCATCAAAACAGACATCAGACTGCTGGTTTCCAGAGGTCAGGAGTAGTGGGGAGCATGAAATAGATCAGAAGGTAGATTTCCAGTTATAAAAGCCCTGGGGATGTAGTACACAGAACGGTGACCATAGTTAACAATACCACATTGCTTGTTTGAAAGCTAAGAAGAAAGCTGAGTGCTGAAGAATTGATGCTTTTGAAACTTGGTGTTGGAGAAGACTCTTGAGAGCTCCTTGGACTGCATCCTTGCAGTTTCGTCTCCTGATCCAACCAGTACATCCTAAAGGAGACCAGTCCTGGGTGTTCATTGGAAGGACTGATGCTGAGGCTGAAACCCCAGTACTTTGGGCACCTCATGCAAAGAGTTGACTCATTGGAAAAGACCCTGATGCTGGGAGGGATTGGGGGCAGGAGGAGAAGGGGACGACAGAGGATGAGATGGCTGGATGGCATCATTGACTCGATGGACGTGAGTCTGGGTGAACTCCGGGAGCTGGTGATGGACAGGGAGGCTGGGGTCACAGAGTCAGACACGACTGAGCGACTGAACTGAACTGGAGGGTAGGTATCACAAGAAAAAGTATTCTGTAACTGTGTATGGTGACTGTTATGTTAACTAGACTTATGTATGCTATGTATGTTAACTAGACTTACTGTGATCATCCCACAACATATACATTATGTTGTAGAGGGAAGCTAATCCAGTTATACATCAACTGAACCTCAATTAGGAAAAGAACAGCTCAAGACTGTCTTGGCTGGGGAACCCATTCCTACGTGAGGTGGGGAAAGAGCAGTAGGCAAGCCCTAGGAAGCATTTTGAGTGAAGTCCTTCCCAGAGCTCTTCTAGGGGTTCTCAGAACTATCTTCTGGAGAGTGTAGCTTCTTAAAGGACTTGGCTCCCAACAGGGCCCTGATCTTCACGGGTGCTTGTCACTCAAGCAGTTCTCTGGATTGGCAAGGCTGCCCCTTCAAACAGTCCATTTCTCTCTCTCAAGACTTGTCCCGGCTCTTCAGGAGGGTGGAGAAGATAGATTCCCAACTCCACACAACAGCCTCTCAGAACCCGACCCTAGAGGGCAACCCCTCAGTGAGCCACCTAAGACCACAGAGCTCAAGGCATATTTCCTATTTTCTCGATGTTTAACCCTGTGAGGATGAAGGAGAAGTAAGTGGAATGATTCTGAGTATTCAGAGGGTACATTTCATGTTAGGGAGAAAGATTCATTTTTTTTTTTCTAATTTCTGTCAATCCAAGCCTCTCCACCACCATTCAATTTAAGCAGCAATTTATCTCTTAAACTCCTTATTAAAATACGCTTCTGAGAAGCACCCTAAAACGAAGCACATTCGCATGTTGCTGCCGTTGGGTCTGCAGTGTCAGGCTTGTTCACGCATGTGTGCAGGAGTGCAAGCTGGATGCCGTGGGGTCTTGTCATGCAGATGGGGTGGCTATTCTGAGCGCGGGAAGGTGAGCGTGGGACCAGTGGGGCAGGACACGTGGGTGGGAACCTCTTACCTGTGTGCATCACCCACGACGTGCTGGGATGTGCATTGTGTGGCTATTTTTGAAAAAGCAAGAGCCTGCTTTATTATCACAAAGACAGTGAATGACTTGCATAGTCTGCTCAGCTCAAAAACGTTCCATGACTTATTTGGGACTCTCTTGGGAGACGGCCAGTTGTTTACTTTTTCAGACCTGAGATCACCGACCTATAAATGGACCAAATCAATTTTCACTTTGGCCTTCGTGCATTTTTGATCCCTGGCCTCCGGAGTCCGCACAGTAGCTAAGCTGCTATCGTGGAAGGAAGGGGCTGGGAGGCCTGCCAAGGTGGGGGTGCAGGATGGGGGGAGCAGGTTTTCATTTCCTTGTCAAGCAGATCCTCAGGCTTCAGTCCTGAGGTGGCTTTTTGTCTGGGGAAAGCATCTCCCCACTGTCTTTTCCTGCCGTGCCCAGACACAGACCTCTGTCCCCCACCTCAAGGTTGACACTTCGGTGAACCCACTGGGCAGAGGGCAGTTGGCTCCGGTTTTCAGCATCTGTGTTCTGATGGCCTGCCCCCAGCCCTCTGGAGTTGGGGATGTGGTGACCCCCCACCTAGTCAGGCCCCCCGGGGAAGGATGCAGACTCCCCGTATCTGTCCTGCAGGCTCAAGTCTTCTCAGGTTTCACACCTGTCTCTCTCTCCTGGTCCTTCCCACTCAGGGGTCAGGGCTCCGTCCCTGTATGCCTGACAAGTGGGCTTATGCAGCAGTCACGCCGCTCTGGACCCTTGCAGCCCTAGGAGGGGTTGGTCTGGTCTTTGTCCGGGCTGTGACCCCCTTCTCCTGGTCCTTGATTAAAACCAGATCCTCACTAGACACACTGCAGCTGGAGGTCAGTACCTGCTCCAGACCACTCGGCCCTGGAAGTGATGAGCCCACAGATGTCACAGTCCAGAGGGTGCTCTGCTCTGCTGGACCCCAGAAAAGCCTGGACCTCCACAGGCCTACCCCGGACAGGGCACACCAGGAGTGCCCAGCGGGGCCTGTGTGTGTCCTGCTGCTGCTGTCTCCCCAAGAGGCACTGACAGGACTTTAATCCTGCCATCACGCACCAACCACGGGGGCAGGTTTTTGTTTCAACTTTGGTGAACGGGAACATCAGGTGCCCAATGTGGGCGCTGGGGGTGGAGGGACAGAGCTGATGCTCACCAAGAAGAATCAGAGGAGCTGAAACCCTGGAAAACCCTTTATTTCAAGTGGAACACATGAGGTTCAGCTTATTTCGAGAACTGTACATTCACCACAGGAGCAGCTGTGGGCCTGGGGCCCACAGAGCCCTGTGCCCGGCTCGGCCAGCACCCCGTGAGCCCATGGGGGCTGGGCCGCCAGAGGGTGGATCCAGGGCTGTGGCCGGGTGGACATTGCTTGGAGGCCAACGGCTCAGGCAGCGATACATCCAGTGGGCTCAGCACAGAGCTTCTGTGTGAGCACTCGGCACCACACAGACGTCACTCACACACACGCGTGCGGCTCAGGACACAGATTCTGTGCGAGCGCTTGGCACCACACAGATGTCACACACAGACACACACTCTTCACAGCAGTGCACACTCACATTCAGACACACATACACACACGGCTCAGGACACAGCTTCTGCGTGAGCGCTTGGCACCACACAGACACACACACTCTTCACAGTGTACACTCACATTCAGACACACACACACGACTCAGGACACAGCTTCTGCATGAGCACTTGGCACCACACAGACACACACACACACGGCTCAGGACACAGCTTCTGCGTGAGTGCTTGGCACCACACAGACACACACACACTCTTCACAGCAGCGCACACTCACATTCAGGACCCTCGAGGAGCCTGGGCAGGTGGGCCATGGAGAGGCATCCCCTTCAGCCCCCCTGCCCCATGCTCAGTGCCAACCCGGCAGCTGAGCCTGAGCCCCCTGAGGACGCGGCTTCTGGATGACGTCACAGTCCACACCCCGGGGGATGCCAGGCCCACTGGCCGGGGGGGACGCCCGCTGGAGAGCAGCACAGAACAAGACTCCTGTCAAAGGATGCATGTCACAGCCACCCCAGGCCTGAGACGGGACAGTGTGGATGGCAGCGGGGCCGCCCTGGCCTCAGCCTGCGCCCCCTGCCCCGTCTGGACACCGTCCACCTGGAGCCAAAGCCTGGGCTGCGTTCCAGTGCACCCAGGGGCTGGTGTGTGCGGCCATGGGGAGGAGGGTCCCGGCTGGCGCCGTGGCCCCCATACCGCAAGTCAGGGGTCCTAAAGGGGCCTGCTCTCGCAGAGCCTGTGCTTCTGTGGGAATGGCCGGCAACTCAGTGGCTACGAGGCGGGGCTCTTGTGTCGGCTCAGGGAATCGATGTAATGAAAAGTGGCGCCCAGAGCCCAGCTGGTCTCCACGTTGTCGATCTTCCGGGTCAGCTTGAAGAGACAAGCAGGGAGAGGAGCACGTGTGTGGGGAAGACGGGCACGTGCTCTTGAGGGGCAGGGAGGGGGCACCCCAGGGTCCCTACCTTTAGCACTTTGTCCCCCGGGAAGCCGAGCTCCTGGAGCAGCAAGCTGACGTAGGTGAGGTCCAGGCACAGGAAGGGGCTGGGTGGCGGCCGGGTCTCTGCCGTCCGGCACACTGAGGGGGACACGGCTCCTGGGTGTGGGCACGGGCCCAGGCTGCCTAGTTCCACCCATGCAGGGCACCACCCCCTAGGCCCTGTGCCGCCCAGGGCCTCCCTGCTGGTCAGAGCCCAGGACCAGCAGGGACTTGAGGTCAACCCAGGGTCTACTACCCACCCTGGCTCTGTCTCCACCCGGTGACCCCAGCCACCTCTCCTGGGTGTGGACCCAAGCCTCCTGAGGACTGGAAACACCCTCAAAGCTGATGAGAGAGAGCAACCCACCCCTCTTAGCGAGGACAGACAAACCACCCATAGCCTCTGCTCAGAGCCTTCTCCCGCTGGTGTCCAGGAGACAAACCCAGAAGTGAGGAGAACGATGGAAAAGAAGCCTTTCTGGGGGCAGGGAGAGGGGAAGGAGGTCGTTCGATGGAGAAATACAGAGTTAACTCCTTGGACCTGCAACTGGGAAAGGGACTCAGGGTGGAACTGCTACAAGCGGCCTGCACACCTGCCAGTGGGGAGTGAGGAGGGAAGGGTGGGCAACCCACACCCGGCCACACCCCAGGGGGACGGATCTTGGTCCCCCTCTCTGGGCTCTGCTGTGCAGGGGTCCCTGGCAACTGTGAATCTGCTGGGACACTTTGGGGGCTTGAGGTTACCCTAGCCAGAGTCAGAAAAAGTGAAATCAGGGGAGTCCACGCCTCACACCCCAGGACTAAAACCCTTGCCCCTACCGCTCAGGCCACACAAGGCGTGGTGGGCTGGGGTCCAGCTGGCTCGGTGGCCCCTCACATGCTCACACCCCTGAAGGCTTGTCTGGGCGACAGGCAGGAGCTGAAGAGAAATTCCGGGGCCAGGGCCTGCCTCGAGCCCGGGATGGTGTCCTGCCTCCAGGCCACTCACCATACTTGGCCGCTATCTCAAAGTCTTCAACGACAAGGCTGCCTCCCTTCTCCGCATCTGTGGATGAGACCAAGTGCCCCGTTGGCACCAGGGCTGCAGAGCAGAGACAGCACTGAGGCCCTGGGGCCCACGCACCCGAGGGGAGAGGTCCAGAGGTGGACGGCTGCATGTCTGGGCAGCAGAGAGTAAGGATGAGGTGCCCTGGCTCCGCTGAGGAGAGCCCGCTGGAAGGGCAGCTGCTAGGATGCCCCAGAGAGAGGGACCTGGGCCCAGGTGAGGGGTCACCTTCCCCCATTCCAGCCTCGTCCTGCTGGCCGTCATCCACGGAAGACCCGGCAGTGGGTCTTCCTGCTGGGAAGACACCTTCCCCCATTCCTCCTTCCTCGTCCTGCTGGCCTCTGTTTCTCCAGGGTGATTTTCTATGCACACTAATGTTTCATCCTCGCCATCGATAACATTCTGACACCCTTAATCTATCTTATCAAAAGACATTTCCAGTCCTGACCCAGTGAAGTGACCTCATGACCCTCTCGAGATTTTCTAGCGTGTCTGATGAGCACCGGTCCCAGACTCCCAATGCCGTCTTCTGCCCTGATGGCACTCGCAGGTCAGGAAGGGGTCAGGGTGACACATATAAGCTCCTGAGGGTGGTCTGAGGGCTGGGTGCCAGCAGCTGAGGGTTTGAGAATCACAACAGGTGAGAGGAGAATGAACCAACAGCCAGGAAGCCTTCCTGCACTAAGCAGCTCAGAGAACTGAATTATTTATAAAAGGGGCCTAGTACTCTCTACTCACAACAGGTCCCTGCCCTCCCACCACCCTGATGTGACTGGCGGGCCCTCTGTTGGAGGTCCCACACCCCAGGCCCCCATATAGCAAACCCGGCCCCACCCTTACCTATGAGGCCCACATTTGCGGCAAGGTCGTAATAGTAGGAAAAGGCATAGAATTCCACATCTTTCACTTCCTCTGTCCTGTGCACTTTGTTTCGGAGGATCTCAGACACTCGGCGGGCGCACAGCTGGTAGAGGCTCCCCGCTGGGGCAAAGGGAAAGCAGACTCAGCAGTCAGGGGGCTCTGGGCGCCTGACCACATGGCCCAAAGTGGCCGGGACCTGGGGGTGCTCACCAGCAACCTTTCAGGGGCCACACACTGTGGGCAGGTCAAGGGGAGAAACTGCGAGCACAAAGGTGGCCAGAGGGTGGCCCTGATCCTGAAGGCCAGCAGCCTCAGGCTGGGCTCCTGGTACTGCCCTGACACAGCCCAGTGGGCCCACTCCACGCTCGCCCTGCCTGCCCTGGGCTCAGCTTGAGTGTGCAGCATCTCACCCATCTCACCAGCCATCTGGGTGGGGCCTGCACCCCCTCCTGTCAGAGAGGAGGGGGCTGGGCCTCAGAGGCAGCTTGCCAAGCTCATGAGACTGGTCATGACACTTGCTCAGAAGTGCAACAAACACAGACTGAGTTAGTGGATGTGGATGGCCCACAGCCCATGCCCAGACCCATTTCTGATCTTGTCCCAGCCCTGCTCCACATCTGACGACAGCGCTGTCCAGCTTCCCAGTGGCCCCTGAAGCCTCCCCGTCGCCCTTTGGGTCTCATTTCCCTGCCTTCTCCCTGCTCTGACCCTCAGACCTCCTCCTCCTCCTGTCCCCCTGCCCTCTCCCTGCTCTGACCCTCACACTGCCTCCTCCTTGCTCCTTAAATGCAGCAGCCAGCTCAGGGCCTCTGGTGAGCTGCCCCCTCAGCTTGGAGCTCATTGCCCAGTTCGTCATGTCTCGTCTCTTCCCTGCTTGTCCTTAAACCACGAACCCCCTTCCCAGTCCCCTCCTGTTTATTGCCGGATAATAAAAAATAGAATTTGCTCTCCGTCCTTGGTCCTTGACACAGCTTGTAAAGACTTGTAAGGCCCTGAGTGGTGAGGGTGAGAGGGGTGTCCTGTTATTCTCAATAAGCCCTAATTTTGTGCTAATGAGGTGACTCCCAGTGGGACCCTCAAGGGCTTCAGGATGGGGGCTGGTGGTTAGAGGATTGGGATGTTCAGTGCCCCCTGGAGGGCATGGGCAGAGGGCTGGGGACTGAGTCAGTCACCACCCGCCACTGAGTTGATTAGTCCCTCTGCAAGAAGCCTTGTAAAACACCTTCAGGAAGGGGCTCAGAGAACTTCTGGGTTGGAGACGTGTGTGTGTGGGGGAGTACCCTGGGGGGCTCCAGGTGCCCCCCCCCCCCCACACGCCTGCCTTGTGCCTCTCTCCCATCTGTTTCCCAGCTGTCCTTTAGAAGGAACCAGAGATAGGAACGTGTTTCCCAGAGTTCTGTGATCCCTCCCAGTAAATTACTGGATTTGAGGACGGGGTTGTGGGAACCCCTGACTTTTAACAGGTCGGTCAGAGGAACGGGGGCCCAGCACTTGCAAGGGGTGTCAAGGAGCGGGGCTCAGGGTCTCTGCCCTGACTCTGTAAGTCAGTGTTAGAACTGAGCTGAATCACAGGATACCCACTGGTGGCAGAAAGCTGGGTGGTGAGGGGAATACCCCACATTTGAGGTCAGAAGTGCTGTCTGTGGAAACAGTCCCATCAGTGGCATGTCCAGGTTGGACACGGTATCTCAGTAACCCTTTCAGAAGAAACTCAGAGCACAGAGCAATGGGCGCTGTGGTGAGACAGGCCAGGGGCTCCTTGGCCTCTCCCGTCCTTGCTGGAGCACGGGCCAGGGCGGCATGGTCCACAGCCGGACCTGGCTGTCAGCTTGAGGCCGGGGGATGTCCAGGCCCTTCCTCACTGGGGCCTGCTGGGAAACCTGGCCTCTGGAGGAGCATCTGGCAGCAGACAGGGAGGCCCGTGCAGGGAGCCCGCGGGAGGCAGGAGCTCCAGAGCTGAGTCTTATCTCACAGGCTAGTACAGGCCAGTCTGTGAAGGAGGCTGGACAGGCTCCCTGCTTCTCTCAGGTGCTGGGGGGTAAGGGGCTGCCATCGACCCTCCCAAGCCACCCGCCTCCATGCCATACCTGCCTCCTGTCCTGCAATCCTGTACGTCACTTCAGCATGCTCCCACTCTCCTCTGAAACCAGCAGACAGACAGGGGCTGACCAGCTCCTGTCCACCTTCAGCTGAAAGAAGAGAGGAGGTGAAGAGCACTGGCTGCAGCAGAGCCAAGACGAGTCCCATGGAGGGCGGCCCATGGCACTGAGGGCCTCAGAGGGTCAAGGGAACACGCTTCCTTCCTACCGTGAGGATGAACCTCTGGGAGCACCCCAGGTCAGCGGCAGGAGGGCAGAAACCCCAGCAGAGCCACTCCCAGCTCACCGCCAAGAAGGGGCTTCGAGGTTCCAGGTGATGGAGCGGGGGGTGGGGCCAGGAGCCATGGCGGGTGCCTGCTCACCAGGACCCTGTGCCACTGGGCCCATGACCGGCAGAGGAAGGGTGGTGGCTGGCCTCCAGGGCCCCAGCCCTCAGGGACACACCTGCTGGCCTCCCACTGAGCACGCCCCCGTCCTTGGCTGATTCTGGTCTGAGCCCTCCTGCACCAGCAGAACGGCCCCCACGGGACCCCAGCAGGGGTCTGTGAAGGCAGGTGATAAAAAAGACTGCTGTCTGCAACTGCTCAGTCCGGTGTGTGGTCTGCTGAGTGACGACAGCTCACAAGGCAGGAGCTGCCATCACACTTTGGGGAGAAACATGGTCCCCTGCTGCTCTGAAGGGGGGTGGTGCAGGAGGGACAGGACCCTGAGGCTGGTGCAGACGGGCAAGCGGGTGCCTGCTGTCCTCCACTGACTAACGGATGTTTTCTAGACCAGAACAAGGCTGCAGGTGTTTGTGAGACACGGACACGGTTTAGGTTCGCAACAAAGGGGACACTGTTAGAAGTTTAAACGGCAGGATCTGAAATAAAGGAGCTGAAGCGGGACGTGTGTGGAAGAGGATTCCAGGGGAACACGTGTGGGCTTGTGCACATCTGACCAAGGCCTCTGGGGGGACAGGCTGAGGTGGCCTCAGAGCAGGGCCCTGGGCCGCCTTGGGTACACGGTTCCCTAAATATCCCAGGAGCTCAAGTGCCTGCTGGCAATGTCTGGCTTGTCTGAGCCAAGTGCGTCAGGATGGGATGACACGGAGAGGGCCTGGGAGCAGACACAGGCTTTGTCCCCAAACGCCACACCTGGAGGAAGGTCAAGCCCGTTCCAAGTTCCCTCCATGCAGGAGAATGCAGGGCATGTTCTCAGGAGCCGCCCCATGGTAAATCCTTATAAACAAGCCGATGCTGATGGTGTGTGTTTCTTAGGTTCCTAAGACACTCTCCCTTAGTGATTCAGACACCACTTCACTAGCCATCTTTCTTTAAAAAGTAACTGGGGAGGTCCTCAGGGGCCCCCAACAAGGTCTACGGGCACACTCTCAGAGGCTCCCAAATCCTGTTGGCCAGAAGGGCTCTGGACACTGCACCCCACTCACCAGGCTTCCCCTCCTCGCCTCCCAGGACCGCCAGTCTCGCCGACATCAAGCCAAGCCCCAGGTAGCTGTGGAGAGAGTGCCCTGGTGAGGAGAGGCCGCCCGGAGGCCCAGGTGCTGCCTTGCACACGTCCAGTGGGCGTGTTCACTGGACCCAAGGGGGTGGGGGGGCTGGGGCTGGGCGGGGCAGCGGCCTCCTGCTTCTCCCAGGAGCGCCTCGGCTGAACAAGCCAAGACCCTTCCTCGGCGGAGCTCAACCAGGAGCTGTGGACACTGCGGAGGGTGACAGGCAGGCCTCCACCTTCACAGTGCGGACAGGCCTTGTGGAAAGAAGCTACTCAAGGTGTCAGTGGCAAGAAGATGACCCAGAAAACCCCTGCACAATCCACAGGCTCTTCCCCACTTCCCCAAAAGCGTCTTCCGAAGCAGAACAGAATACATACAAAAGAAGAAATACTGCCGCAGAATTTTAAAAGGAGGAAAAGGGAAGGAGGGGGGAGGGGTGGCCACAGGGGGAGGGGGAGGGCAGGGGGAGGGGGAGGGCAGGGGGAGGGGGAGGCCACAGGTGAAGGGGAGGACGGCGGGAGGAGGAGCCCACAGGGGGGTCCACGGCAGGGTCCGGGGACTGAGTCTGTGGACAGCGCTCTGGTCACTCCCCGGGGGAGGCCTGCAGTGGTAAGCTGAGCCCCTGTCCACTCTTAGTCCTGAGGACGCACCTGTAGGAGTAGAGCCTGTAGGTCCTGTTAAACACCTGGAGGGACGTGAGGAAGCTGGGCGGCGAGGTTTGAAGGGTGCCCTGGGAAGAACACAGGATTAGCACTCCTTTCCTGCTGGCCTTTCTAGAAAACCGGCCCCCACCTCCCTCAATTCATTTGAAAGAACAGGGATATGCACAGATGTATTCAATTAGCTTTTCATCAACTCACAAGCCATGAAACAGCTTAGACCAAGCAATGAAGCACTTGGATTTTTCCTTTTTTGGGGGGGTTGGGGGCAGGGGTGCACTGCATGGTACGTGGGATCTCAGCTCCCTGACCAGGGATGGAACCCTCATCCCCTGCAGTGGAAGCATGGAGTCTTAACCACTGGACTGCTAGGGAAGTCCCGTGTCTCCCCTCTTTTTGAGTAATATTTATCCATTCTGAGAAGTATGGCCCAACCAGAACAGTTCTGAATATACTTAAGGCTCTTCCATTAAAACTAAAAAAAAAAAAAAAAAAAAAAACGTGGTGGATGAGGAAAGTACTTTTTAAAAACACCATGCGATGCGATCTTAACTGGAGATGTGCCCATCCTAAAAAGGACTGTGACCCTGTCCCATGTGAGTCAGACTGATGGCCCCTCCCTGGAAGCCCTTGGGGGGCAGGGAGGAACCCACCCCATGCTCTCTGCCCAAAGGGCTCCAGGTAGTATCTGCTAATAGTTTATCACCCCAGAAAAGAGCAAATTCCTAGGTTTTCTAGGCAGAGTTAAAATCAAACTAAGCAGGATTCACTGTGTGTGATGACCCTCAGGAGGGAGGTTGAGCTCACGGGCCTCCAGAGGCTCCCCAACAGGGCAGGTGGCCTTGGGGGTGGGGGCTGGTTACCTCGAGTCTTGGGAGGAAGGTGATCTGAGTCGACCCCCCGCCTAGGTCCAGCATGCCCACGCTGCCCCTCCCGGGGGTCTTCAGGCTGCCTGCAGCACCGGAAGTAAAATCCACATGGCAATGACAGTTAATAAACAGAATAGCAAAAAAAAGGGGGGGTGGGGGTCAGAAGCTAGGCCCTTCCATGGAAAGAAGAACAAGACAACAGAGGCTGCAGCCACTTAAAAATCTCCACATGTTTTGGGGAGTGCACGAAGAGCAGCTGCCTGGCGGGGCCTTCATCTGAGCTTTCACCTGGGCTCCGGACCTCCCCCGTTGCACGGCTCTCCACTCCCGGGTGGCAGAGCCTGTAGGCAACTTCCGTCTCGTCCAGTGTCAGAGATTCTGGGCTTGTCCATAATTACAACAGAGGGACAAAAACCCACGTCCGGAGAGTTATCTGAGAAAAATGACTCCTGATTCCAAGGACCTATGTTCCTGGTCCCTGGTCTTCCTCCAGCGGGACTTCAATTATAAGGCAATCAGCACTTGCCTCATGTTCAACATTGACTGGGGTGACTCAGGGCTTCTCTCAGGAATGAGGATGGTGCTGCTGCAGGCCACCACCACTCCTAGTACCTGCATCCACAATCTCGGGGCCCGCCACATGCTGGGGTCAGTAACACTGCAAAACCCTGGGGGGTTATTTTAAAGAGCAGAAATGAGGCTCCTGCTCTCAAGACCAAGGTCTGTGAACAGTGGGCTCTGTGATAAAGGGAACCCACCTGTTAAGAAGTTCACGGTGATCCACGCAGAAACACCTGCAGGACAGGGTCACAAAGGGCATCTGAATCACCTGAGAAGCTGTAATTACAGCACCGGGGGCTCATGGCGACTTTCGGATTTCAGGGGCACGAGGAGACCACTTCCCCACTACTCTCAGCCTCTGGATTGGCTACAGGAACAGGCGTCACTCAGAGCCAACAGCGGCTTCTGGCAGACTGCTCTAGAAGATACCACACTAAAAGCCGGAATGCTTGGCCAAATGTCCCATCCTACGCTCCCACTCTTTATCGACTGCCTCTTTTCAGAAGGGGAGGGATGAGAACCAAATGTTCTTTCCTTCCACCCACACAAACTCTTAAGGTCACATTTAGAGTCGAGGCTGGTAAGGAACCTTATTAAGCGATGCTCTTGGAATTAAGGCAACAGCAATGTACTCACACAGCAACTGGGGATTCTCTCTAAATGTTCTTAGAAGAGAGCATTTGTTTTCAGGACTGTGATCTGTGCCAGGCTGGCAGCCAGTCACGAGGAGAATCTAACACTGGCCCCAAGAAGGAGGCTCTGAGACAGTCAGACTGTGGGCGGTGGGTGGGGCAGGGCTGTCACTTCAGTGCCTGTGCCTCCAGGCAGGGAAAGCTCCAGTGAGATGCTGACAGCAGTGCTGCATGCAGCCTGCCTTGAGGGATGGCCTCGCGGCACTTTCGATAATTACCCTCGTCAGTCCCGTTCATGATGGAAACACAGTCATCCCCTACGAGGAATGGCGATGCCTCAAACACTTCTTTCACCTAAATGTAAAGAGAGACGCGTCTTTAACCTTAAGAATCTAAACTCCTAGTCCCCAGTCACTGCCCTGCGTTAGGACAGGACAGGAAGGGCGGGAAGCCCCATGGGGCAGATCCCAGCTCTGGGCCCCCACGCAGACTGGTGGGCACATGCCCAGGGGATGGCCTGGCACAGGGAGGCGGAGGCTGGGAGCAGCTGGCTCCTTCTCCATGTTTTAGCCATGATAGATACACAGAAATCTCAGTACGTCTGCACTTGTGTCCCACAATCTGACTTGAGCGCATGAAGGTAGTTTCTATAAAGGGACCTTGACAGGCCTGCAACAACATCATTTAGCAGCTGGCAGGTGCAGAAACAGCTTGGAGCAGGACCATTTTGCTGAGAACACTTTCCCTGATTCCTGATGGTTAAGACTCCTACAAGCACCTGCCAAAGACAGGCTCCAGGGCCACCTTCAGGAGGTGTAGCGCCTGGGCACAGGCCAATGGCCTGAGCTGTCCCATCTGAGCATCAGACCGAGAGAGGGACCTGTGCTTCCTGCGAGGGTGACCAGCTTGAGCCGAAATTTCAAGAATTCAGGTCCTACTGCCTCAGACACACAGCAAGTCCTTGGATGGAAGGAAGCCCTTCAAATGTATTATTTTTCACACAAATTTGGTCTTTTTATAAAACAGGTTCATTCTAGAAAACATGAATGGCTTTAAACATCTTGAGGAAGAAAGCATCATTCATCCACAAGCCCTCCACCTAAGATGACACTGCGAACATGTTGACATGTTTCCTTCCTGTGAGACCTTCTCCAGGGGCCTGCTCGGACGTGGACGGATGCTCCACGGTCTCAGTTATCATCAGCCAACCCTTGGGGGAAATGGAGGCACTCACCTTCCTCAGCAACTTCTGAGCCTTTTCTCCTGGCAACAGGCGCAGACCAGCTGTAGCCTTGAGGACCAAGGGGGTGGCCTTCCAGAAGTCAAAGGGGATGTCCTGTTTGGCCACGTCCAGTAGCTCCTGGATCCCCGGGGCGCTCTGTGGACATGGTGGGTAAAGCAGGGTTGGTCCACTCGCAGCGTGGTCACTGTTGCTCCCCACCCTTTAGGCTTTATACATCTGTAAATGTATTTTCTTCCTGATTTTACAAATTGGCAGAAACAGTGACTCAAGTGGTGCTGCCGGGGGCATGGGGCGGACCTGTGGCAGTGGAGTGGACCGGGGTCCTACACGCCCGGCCACCTCGGGCAGTGTCAGGTGAGCTGCAAGGCCTCGGCACACCATGAGAGAATTCTAGGGTCCCTTATGGCCCTAAAACCCACGAAGAGCAACACCAGAGATTCACCTGCACCTGCTGGTATGCTGAGTGCCACACACTGGACCAGGGCATGTGTGTGTATGTGTGTGTGTGTGTGTGTGTGTGTGACTGGACCAGGGACCATTGTGCATGTGTGTGTGGTGTGTGTCTGTGTATATACACGTGTGGGGTGGTGTGTGGTTGTGTATATATGTGTTTATGTATGGTGTGTGTGGCTGTATATATGATGTGGTGTATGTATGGTGTTGTTATGTGTGTGTGTGTATACATGTGTGGCATGTGTATGTGGTGTGTGTATACACGTGTGGGGTGGTGTGTGGTTGTATGTATATGTATATATGTATGGTGTGTGTGGCTGTATATATGGTGTGATATGTGGTGTCGTGTGTGTATGTATACGTGTGTGGTGTGTGTATGTGGTGTGTGTATACACGTGTGGAGTAGTGTGTGGTTGTGTATGTGTGTGTGTGTATGTGTGTATATGTCTGTGTAAATACACGTGTGGGGTGCTGCGTGGTTATGTGTATATGTATGGTGTGTGTGGCTGTATATATGGTATGATGTAATGTGGTGTCGTGTGCATGTATGTATACATGTGTGGTGTGTGTATGTGGTGTGTGTATACACGTGTGGGGTAGTGTGTGGTTGTGTATGTGTGTGTATGTGTGTATATGTCTGTAAATACACGTGTGGGGTGGTGCGTGGTTATGTGTATGTGTATATATGTATGCTGTGTGTGGCTGTATATATGGTGTGATGTAATGTGGTGTCGTTGTGTGCATATATGTATACATGTGTGGTGTGTGTATGTGGTGTGTGTATACATGTGTGGGGTAGATTGTGGTTATGTGTATGTGTATATATGTATGGTGTGTGTGGCTGTATATATGGTGTGATATATGTGTGGTGTCATTGTGTGCGTGTATGTATACATGTGTGGTGTGTGTATATGGGGTGTGTGTATGTGATATGTATGTGGTTGTGTACACATGTGCAGTGTACATGGTGTGGTGTATATATGGGGGGACCTCCCATGGGTACCAGTGTCCTCCATAGACTCCCTACACTGTGCAGCAACCCAGGCCAGCACAGCAGAGATGCTGCCCTGGGAGGACCACACTGCATCCGAGAGGAAGGGAGTCACTTTAATAAGGCTACAGAAGACAAACTTGATGAGCCAACAGACATGAGAGAAAACTGTTACCTTTTCAACGTCATCAGCATAAGCAGAAAGACCTGGCTTCAGTGCTTTGAAGGTTTCATGGGTCAAGGTGGGAGTTTCTAAAGGAAAATCATATTTTATACAAGGCACAAGTATGAATATAAACACAAATACAGGAATCTCTACAACTATGACGAGCCACACTTTTAAGGCAGACATCTGAAAACAGACCCTCACTGTTTCTTGTCTAAACTCTGCCTCTTTCGTCTGGCTAAATGAGGAATATCATACTTAATGTTTTGGCTAGAACTTTTCCTCTTAAAAAAATGAACCTTATTTATTTACTTAGGCCACACTATGAGGCATGTGGGATCTTAGTTTCCCAAACAGGGATTGAACCCCTGTCCCCTGCATTGGAAGCATGGAATCCAATGCATGCTTAACCACCAGCCAGCCAGGGAATCCCCCAAATCAACTTTTCTGACGTATAATTTACATACAAAAAGCCTATCCATTTAAAGTGGTTAAAGTTTAACACAGTTAATTCTTGCTGATTCAACAAGCAGAGGAGCAGGGCAAATGATTTTAAACTAGAAATGTAAAATAATTTTCTTGATTCTAGCATGGACACATTACAGGTTCTAAAGAATATTTCATTCTTCTTTTTAAAAAATTCAGTGTCTTCAATTATTCGGGGCCTTGGCTCACGTGCTTACACCAGGGGAGAGTATTCTCAGGCACGCTGAGGCAGAGCAATGTTATCAAAATACAGACACGAGGAAAGGTCAGGGACAAAATTTTTCTAAGGACATCTCTCCAAAGAAGCTACACCGGAACATGGCTACTAAAGGGTTATCCGCTGACAGGTGTTGCCTTAAACTTAGCTTCAAATCAATTCTGGAGGTAGGCAAAGTCCAGCATATAAACATTTAACTATTGTTAACAAGTTTAAAAATAAAGCAGATGAAAAGTGGAAAAATGTGCCACAAGAGCCTTGGAGGGGCATCCTGAAGGCACCCGGTGCCTCCAGCTCAGCTAAACACATAGAAGGGTCAGCACAGAAGCAGAGAAGAGGGACCCCCAGATGTGGGAACTGACTCCCCAAGGGGTGGGGGGGGGGGACTGGGCACAATGGGGGTCTCTCCGTGGGAGAAGCCAAGGGATGAAGATGCCCAGTTCCACCCTCATCCCTCCCCAGCCCCCACCTGGGAAGCAGGCCCATGGGCAATGGCCAGTTCCCCTTTCACTGAAGCCATGGCCATCGGGCACCCTGTCGCTGCCTGGCCCCAGTGGGCAGCTCCGTGTCATTGCTCATGTACCTGACTCTCCTGAACTTGCGGCTCCCACTGGCCTGAACCTGGGGCTACCAGCTGCCTTGAACTTATCCCATGTGACTTCTGGCCTAAGTCATGGTCCCAGGCACCCAACCCGCCAGAGACGCCGGGAGGGGACAGGACACCCCCATACCCTCTGAGATCTCAGCTGCCCTTAGCTGGTCACCAGACACCAGTGTGAGTGAGGACATCGGGGACTCCTGAGAACCAGCCCTGTCGACAAGCTCCCTGGGGAGTCCCGGGCAGGAGGTCCTGTCCACCCCGAGGGCCGTGCTCTGCAGTGAGATGGAGGGCAGGGGGTGTGGTCGGGGCTTTCTGCTCAGTACCTCCAGGCTGCCGGCTGAACTGGAAGACGTGCACACGGGTACCAGTGCTGCCCGCGTCAAACATGATGCCGTAGGCGACCTCAGGTCCGTGGGCGGCCGGCCCCGGGGGACTGAGGGCCTGCTGGCCCCTCCGGGCCCCCGTGGCCGCCTCAGGGATGCCGAGAAAGGCCTGGGTGGCGGAGGCCCAGTGCCACTTGATGTAGGCAACGTAGATGAACAGGCACACGAACAGCCCCAGCAGGTACGCCACCTTCGTCATCCTCAGGTTCCCATTGTTTGGTATTTTTCTCATTTCCTCGTGTGTGGAAGATGGTACTAGAGCAGCTGGTGGGAGGGAGAGGGGCAGGAAAAACACGCTAGGCTCTGCGGTTCCAGGGCCAGTGGGACATTCCTGTTTTCAGGGACAAAATCTGTTCAACCACAGTTCTTTCCACAGGGACTTCCCTCGTGGTCCAGTGGCTAAGACTCTGTGCTTCCAATGTGGGGGCCCCAGGTTTGATCCCTGGTCAGGGAACTAGATCCCACATGCTGCAACTAAGACCTGGTGCAGCCAAATAAATAATAATCAATAAATATTAATAACCGTCCTGCAGATTTGCATTTTTCCTGTGGAATCAGAAGCTTCATTTGCTTCTCAGAATGATTCTGGAAGGTGGAATCCCCATGGAAGAGAAGAGGAACTGAGATATGTAGACACTAGATAACCTGTCCAAGACCGTTGGTCCTGCTGGTGCTGACCAGGGCCACAGGCCCCAGCCCCATGGTGCCCTCCAGGGGCTGGTCCAGGCAGATGGCTGTGGGCTTGGTTCTGTTTTAAAAGCCAAGTGTACACAGTGTCCCTGGACCTTTCATGTAGGGAACAGACATATATCCAGTTCATTCTCCCCAGTCTCACTTTTCCTCCCACGTTGGTAATTTACTTTCCAAAGGTTTAAACTCTGGTCCCTTGGGGATTACAGAGCCATACAAGATCAGAGAAACAGCTCGTTCTGGGAGTTTCATAGCAGATACCTGCTTTCATTCACACGCACATTCCTGCTTGGAAGGAAATCACGCCCATGTGCTTTCAAAGCCCCTGACAAAATAAATTGATTTGGCCCCACTATTTTTGGTTCAGCACACCTCAAAATGGAGGCCTTTGCTCAATGGAGGCACCAGGCGGGAACCAGAGGCTCAGAGGATCAAAAGGGAGGCACCTGGTTGTCTAGGCTGCCCCTGTCCTCAAGGATGTCCACCATCTCTCTACCTTCACTGCCAGCTGTGGGAGGTAGAGTGGACACCCCAGGAGAGGGAAGACAGCAGTGCTGGCTGGGTGGGAAGCAGGATGTGTGCCCGTGGGCAAGCCCCTGGTCAGGGTGCTGGTCTCACCTGTAAGTGGTGGGGCTCGGTGCTCAGGACACAAAAGACAGTGGGGGAGGAGGGCCGGAGAACAGCATGACTGTGCTGGCCGGGGAGGGCGGGGGAGGCCAGGCCTGGACAGCAGGGGGCAGTCTTGGGTGGACTCATGACACCCCCAGGCTGTCTGGGGGAGGACAGACAGAACAGTAGGGGATCCAGTCCTTCAGCCACACCTGGATGGCTGCGGCCCCTGGAGCATGGCCGAAACCTTAGGGGCCCCTGTGCCCCTGTCGGGGGGCGGCTGCCCGGAGGCCTGGGGATGGAGGGGAGACAGCATACCCCCTCCCTGAGCTTCTGCAGCTGGGTTCCGGGCTCCTCGGTGCTCTCCCCTCCCACTCTCGAGCAAGCTGCGGTTCCTTTGTGCTTCCCTGCCCTCTGGTGAGAAGAGGCCTCCCTGCAAACAGGCACCAGCCCACTCATCCTGATTTCCCGACCACAACACAAGGCCAGAAACCAGCAGCTGCTCAGCCAACACCTGCAGGTGAAGAAGGCTAGCTGATGCAGCAATTCACCGGGAGGCATGGAGGATGCTTCAGGACCCAGGTGATGGCCATCTGAGATTGGGAATGTTTGGGCAGGAGATGGCAGTGACCAGGTTTTCCACATGTGGAGTTTGAAATGATGGCAGGACTTCAGTTGGACACATAACTGAGCCTTGTGAGAGATGCCAGGTTTGCAGTTGGTGCTTGAACAGCCATCCCCGGGCAGCCAGCTCCACTCAGGAACAGGCCCTTTCAGAGGCTTCCTGTTTTTAGGTTACAGTAACCCAAAGTTTCCTATGGCTAAGTGATCTCTGAAAAAAAGTACTTATAGAGAAAGCTCTAAAGCAGCTATTTCCAAGGATGGTTAGCAAGGACACAAAAGCAAAACTAACATCTTAAACTCTGAAAGTGTTTTATAGAATCCTTTTACATAATCAGTTTTTTTTTCTTTTTAAAAGATAAGAAGGGACTTACTAGAATGCAATTTGTGAAGCTTATAAGCTGGAGGGTGAGAAATGCCATACCCTGAGAACTTACTGGGCTACAGTTTCTAATCAGAGGAAAAGTGGGAAGGCGGAGAACTTCCTGGTCTGTCTTGAGTAGATGTGCTTCCATCATCAGTTCCTCCTTCAGGTTGGGCAGGGGAGCTGTCCTGTCCCTACATGGTCAGGCTAGGTCCAGAAATTATTGTTCTTCTCTGTGTGCAGAGAGCATGTCCTAGGGATAATTAACTCACTGAGCTCACTGTTTTATTGTTTATGAACAAATTTTACTGTTTTATTGTTTATGAGCAAATTTCATCATGTCCTATGTTAGTATGAGAGCCATAATACACATAATCAGATTAACAGGTAGAATATTACATTTTGAGGCAAAGGCTGCTCTTAATTTGTCTACCCATTTAAAAAACACCACTTTAAACACGCTATGAATATATCTTGTTACCAGAGCCCACAGTGCAGGCACCTATATACCACATGATGACTGACTTCCACACAACAGGACCAATGCCCAGGGATGTCTGTAAACGGACTTGCCTGGGATCACACGGTTGGCACACGGCAAAGCCGAGGAGTTTCAGGCTTCTGAATCCAAATCAAATGTGCTTCATTCATCACTTCCCTGTCCCTGTGAATACAAGACTACTTCAGACAACCAGAAAACACGTGAAATTACATACACATAATCATTAAAGTTACAGGGGGCCTCCCAGGTGGCCCATTGGTAAAGAATCCACCTGCCAATGCCCTGAGACGGGATTCGATGATCTCTGGGTGGGGAAGATCCTCTGGAGGAGGAAATGGTAACCTACTCCAATGTTCTTGCCTGGAAAAATCCCAGGGACAGAGGAGCCTGGTGGGTTGCAGGCCATGGGGTCGCAAAGGGTCAGACATGACTGAGCACAATCATTCAAGTTACACACCAAGTTCAGGGTGGCATAAACAGCAGTCAAACAGAACATAACTCTGAGGGGGCCTGAGCCAGGAACAGCCATGTCCCCGAGGCCTGAGCCTAAAAGCCAGTTTCATTCCTTGGGGTAAGGGGCTTGTCCAGAGCTAAGACAGCCGCAGGAGGGGCGGGTCACATTTCGGTGACACTACCAACACCTCAGAGGATCACCAAAGAAAATAATTTTCGTTCAGTTTTGCTCTTTAAAGGAGAGTCTAGAACAACAGCTGTTAAGGCAAGGCGGTGGGGAATGAGGACTCGCTGGTGGTGTGGCAGGATCTAACTGCACAAAGGCAAACAGAGGTTTGGCTGAGCTAACCTGGCTCCCAGTTGGCTACGGGAGTGGGGTGGGGCTGAATCCCCCTGTCCTGGGTCAGAGAGGAGAGTTTTGGTGTGAAGCAGCGGCAGTGATGTCCCGCCCCATCCCCCGGGCAAGCTTTCTAGGAGCTGGGGACAGGCAGGTCGGAAAACGAGCTTTATCCGATTTAGATCTGTAGGCCAGTTTCTCCAAGGGTAAAGTTCCCCCAAAGGACCGTGCGTGCAAATGACTGCCGCAGATACTGAAAACCTATCCAAAAATTAAAGCGCATAACCAAACACGAATCCTCCTTGTAGGTGTCAACGGGCTTTCCTCCCCTGCTGATCAGGCCCCTGTCGGGTCTTCTGCTCCCGGGCTGGGAGCGGGCCGGCGACGCCGGCTTAATGAATGAAGCGGCAGGCTCCGGGCTCCCCGGGGTGGACACCCGGGCGGTCTTGTCCACCCCCGTGCCAGAACACAGATTGCGCCCCCCAGACATCAGCAGAGCTCAGGGTGCCAGTGACCCTGAGGCCACCTCCAGGAGCTGCCGCCCGGAGACGGGAGTTGCCGGGCGCCGGGTCTGCGCCCCGGAGGCCCCCGATCGGCCCCGTCCCCCGGGCCGAAGCGCACAGTGCCCGGGGAGGGGGGGCGCACGTGCATCCGCACCCCGGGGCGAGCGGGACCCGCCGCTTACCCTTCAGCGCCCTGAGCCCCACCCGCGGAGCGGAGTGCCGGTCCCAGGGGAGCTCGCAGGCCTCCAAGGCCGCTTGCCCGCGGTCCTGCCCCACCGGTGTCAGCGTGGCCTCCACCCCCCGGGTCCGCGGGCGGTGGACCCGGGAACCTCGGCCCCGCCCACGTGTGCCCCGCGTCAGCCTAGTGCGCAGGCGCAGCGTGGTGGCGGGGGCGGGGGGCGGCCCACTGCGCAGGCGCAGCGTAGAGGCGGGGGGAGTGGTGGGGGAGGCGGGGCGGCCCACTGCGCAGGCGCTGTGGTCCGGGCTGGTGTAGTCCTGGGTGGTGGGGTTTCGGTTGCGTGGCTCCAGCTCCTGGCTCTTCTCCGCTGCACGGCGGAGCAGGCTTGCGTGGTGCTTGGCCGGAGTCAGCCCTGCAGTCTCAGAACCTTGACCAGCTGTGGAAGTTTTGATTTTTCTCGGGTTCCCCCCCACGACGTCTAAAGTCCCTCTTTTCCCTTAAGGTAATTTATAGTAGAAAATGTCACCACAACAGGCCAGGCAGTGCCACCAAGGCTCTCCTATCCTGACCCCCATGTTCTTGCCTCTTCCTGGAAGCGGCCCGGGTTCCCTGCTCCTAGGCAGGGCAGTTGTTCATGCAGCCCTGTTTCCTCAGGGTCCTACTGGCAGGGCTGCCCACGTGTCCCCTCGGCCAGTCTTCTCTCCTGGCCACAGTGCGGCCGGCCTTCCAGCATCTCTTACTGTGGATGTGCACATGTGACAGACGGCACCGGGCCAATGGGGTGTCAATGCGCCCCTTGCAGCCCTGGCCCTGGGAGAACCTTGGTGGTTCCTGAATCCCAGGGTCTTCCTGAGTTTGCTGTGAGACATGGGCAGTTGAGAGTGAGTGGGTGCTGACAGGTGGGGATGTAGGGACAAAAGTACTAAGGCCAGGCCTGGGCAGGGGGCCGCATTTGCTCACTGCCAGCATCTGGTGGGACACTGGCCTCATTTACCAGGTTGTGTGGCTGAACACCAACTCTGTTTGATCAGCTCCACCTTGGGTTCACAGTGCTACCACTTCCCTGTTCTGGGTGACTGAACTTTAGCCCGTTCACAAGGAATGAACGCCAGCCAGATACGTTCCCATCGTTTTGCCAGGCCTTCAACTGCTGTGAACACTGGAAGACCGCCTTTTGTGTAGATGGTTAAAGGTCACTGAGACCCACCTCTCCCCACAGTCAGATTCTATTTTTAGCTTTGGTCCCTTTCAGTTCCCCTGTACCCATTCGGCAGCAAAGAGTGCAGTTTTGAATGCCTGTGTATGTCACCCACAATAAACTTCATCATTGCTCTATAAAATTGCTGCTTTCTCTTTCAGTCTCGTGGTTCCTTCTCAGGTCAGAAAATACTATTCACTGTCTCAGCCACCCAACACAGGCCAAGCCAGGAGATCTGGTTGTTCAGGCAACACTTAATCAGCACTGTCCCTTGTTCCACCAGTTTGCTGTCGTGATTAATGCTACAGGATCCCCAGGACTATCTCTGTGTACATGTGTGGGTATATCTGTGGGGAAAATGCCCAGAAGAGAAATTGCAATGGTAGAGGATGTGTCTTTTGCCTTTTTTATCCTTTTAAATATTGGATCCATATGGCTAAATTGGGCTTCCCAGGTGGTGCTAGTGGTAAACAACCTGCTTGCCAGTGCAGGAGACTAAGAGATATAGGTTCACTCCCTGGGTGGGAAAGATCCTCTGGAGGAGGGCACGGCAACCCACTCTAGTATTCTTGCCTGGAGAATCTCATAGACAGAGGAGCCTGGCCATCTCTGGTCCATAGGGTCTTAAAGAGTTGGACATGACTGAAGGGACTTAGCACTGCTGCATGTCTGAATTACTCATTACACATTGTACTAATTGGCCTGCCCACGCATGTCTGAATTACTCATTACACATTGTACTAATTGGCCTGCCCACGGTAGTATATGGGAGCACGGTTTCCCCATCTTTTCACTACTGGAGTTTCAAACTTTTGGATCTTTGCAGTCCAGTTGTACACCATTCTTTCTCACATACAACCATACAAATCTGCCTGCAATGAGGGAGACCTGGGTTCGATCCTGGGGTTGGGAAGATCCCCTAGAGAAGGGAAAGGCTACCCATTCCAGTATTCTGGCCTGGAGAATTCCAGGTTGCAGAGTCGGGCACGACTGAGCGACCTTCACTTTCACAACCATGCAGTTTTTCAAAAAGCATTAAAAGTATATATATTATTTATTTATTTTTGGCTGTGCTGGGTCTTCATTGCTGTGTGTGGGCTTTCTCTAGTTGCAGTCAGCGGGGGCTGCTCTTTGCTGTGGTTCTTGGGTTTTTCATAGCAATGATTTCTCTTGTTCCAGAGCACAGGCTCTAGGTGCTCCGGCTTCAGTAGTTGCGGCTCTCAGGCCTAGTTGCCCCAGGGTGTGTGAAATCTTCTCAGACCAGGGATCCAACTGGTGTCCCCTGCATTGGAGAGCAGATTCTTATCCATTGTGCCACCAGGGCAGTCCAGCCATACAGTTTTAATTTACATTTATTTTATTTTATTTATTTATTTATTTATTTTTTATTTATTTTTAAAAGAAAATCCATCCTGAACCCTCCTCCCTCCTCCCTCCTCCCTCCCCATACCATCCCTCTGGGTCATCCCAGTGCACCAGTCCCAAGCATCCAGCATCGTGCATTGAACCTGGACTGGCATCTCGTTTCATACATGACATTTCACATGTTTCAATGCCATTCTCCCAAATCTTGCCACCCTCTCCCTCTCCCACAGAGTCCATAAGCCTGTTCTATACATCAGTGTCTCTTTTGCTGTCTCGTATACAGGGTTATCGTTACCATCTTTCTAAATTCCATATATATGCGTTAGTATACTGTATTGGTGTTTGTCCTTCTGGCTTACTTCACTCTGTATAATAGGCTCCAGTTTCATCCACCTCATTAGAACTGATTCAAATGTATTCTTTTTAATGGCTGAGTAATACTCCATTGTGTATATGTACCAGAGCTTTCTTATCCATTCATCTGCTGATGGACATCTAGGTTGCTTCCATGTCCTGGCTATTATAAACAGTGCTGCGATGAACATTGGGGTACACGTGTCTCTTTCCCTTCTGGTTTCCTCAGTGTGTATGCCCAGCAGTGGGATTGCTGGATCATAAGGCAGTTCTATTTCCAGTTTTTTAAGGAATCTCCACACTGTTCTCCATAGTGGCTGTACCAGTTTGCATTCCCACCAACAGTGTAAGAGGGTTCCCTTTTCTCCACACCCTCTCCAGCATTTATTATTTGTAGACTTTTGGATCGCAGCCATTCTGACTGGTGTGAAATGGTATCTCATAGTGGTTTTGATTTGCATTTCTCTGATAATGAGTGATGTTGAGCATCTTTTCATGTGTTTGTTAGCCATCTGTATGTCTTCTTTGGAGAAATGTCTATTTAGATCTTTGGCCCATTCTTTGATTGGGTCATTTATTTTTCTGGAGTTGAGCTGGAGGAGTTGCTTGTATATTTTTGAGATTAGTTGTTTGTCGGTTGCTTCATTTGCTATTATTTTCTCCCATTCTGAAGGCTGTCTTTTCACCTTGCTAATAGTTTCCTTTGATGTGCAGAAGCTTTTAAGTTTAATTAGGTCCCATTTGTTTATTTTTGCTTTTATTTCCAATATTCTGGGAGGTGGGTCATAGAGGATCCTGCTGTGATGTATGTCAGAGAGTGTTTTGCCTATGTTCTCCTCTAGGAGTTTTATAGTTTCTGGTCTTAGTTTCTGGTCCAATCCCTATCAAGCTACCAACAGTATTCTTCACAGAGCTAGAACAAATAATTTCACAATTTGTATGGAAATACAAAAAACCTCGAATAGCCAAAGCGATCTTGAGAAAGAAAAATGGAACTGGAGGAATCAACCTACCTGACTTCAGGCTCTACTACAAAGCCACAGTTATCAAGACAGTATGGTACTGGCACAAAGACAGAAATAGAGATCAATGGAACAAAATAGAAAGCCCAGAGATAAATCCACGCACATATGGACACCTTATCTTTGACAAAGGAGGCAAGAATATACAATGGATTAAAGACAATCTCTTTAACAAGTGGTGCTGGGAAATCTGGTCAACCACTTGTAAAAGAATGAAACTAGAACACTTTCTAACACCATATACAAAAATAAACTCAAAATGGATTAAAGATCTCAATGTAAGTTTTAATTTACATTTATTTTAATATTTTGAAATTGTTGATCATGGAACTGTGATAGCCCTGCTTCTGTCGAACTCACAAAATTTTCACCATGTTTCATAGGATTTCTAGCATTAATCTGTTTTACTGACATGGGCTTTGCATATGCTGTTTACTGCTTGGAAAGCTCTTTTCCCAGGTCTTTCTTTAGTAAAAGGCTATGATCTGAATGCTGAGCACCAAAGAATTGATGCTTTTGAACTGTGGTGTTGGAGAAGGCTCTAGAGAGTCCCTTGGACAGCAAGGAGATCCAACCAGTCCATCCTAAAGGAAATCAGTCCTGAATATTCATTGGAAGGACTGATGCTGAAACTGAAACTCCAATACTCTGGCCACCTGATGTGAAGAACTGACTCATTTGAAAAGAGCCTGCTGCTGGGAAGGATCGAAGGCAAGAGGAGAAGGGGACGACAGAGGATGAGATGGTTGGATCGCATCACTGACTCGGTGGAAATGAGTCTGAGTAAACTCTGGGAATTGGTGATGGACAGGGACACGACTGAGTATCTGAACCGAACTGAACTGAATGGTCTGAATGTGTGCATCTCCCCAAGTTCATACATTCAAATCCTAGCCTCGAAATGATGGTGTCAGGAGGGGAGGTGTCTGGAAGGTGGATGGTACTAGTGCCCTCGTAAAAGAGACTCTGCAGGCAATCCGTCACCCCTTCTGCCACGTGATTTCAGTGAGAAGCCAGCCCTCACCAGCCCTCATCAGACCATGACTCTCGTTTTATATTTTTAAATTTCTCTCAGCTTATTTCTTTCTGTCTACTTTTTGTGGTGTATTCTGTTTTTTGTCTTTCGATTAATTATCTCAATTTTCAGCCTTTTTAAAAAAACTGATTTGTTTGCCTGCGCAAGCTCTAGTTGCGGCCATGGGATCTTTAGTTCGGGCATGCACATTCTTAGTTGTGGCATGTTCCCCGGCCAGGGAAGGAAGCCAGGCCCCTGTTTTGGGGTCCCACAGTCTTAGCCACTGGACCACCATGCAAGTCCCAATATACCGAAGTTTAATAAACATATTTTTTTCTTTTTGAACTTTTTACTTAATGTTTTCAATTAGCAATACATCGTGATGTCGCAAAATTGAAAACATACAAAATAAAACATACAGTGGTAGTGTTTCGAGACATGCTGTTTCCCTTCCTGGAGGTGACCACAGCTGACACTCGCTTGTATCTCTAGAGGAGTTTAGTACATACATATGCATTTCTGCATCTGCATGGGCTGGTTTCTAATATATTTTTCAATTGTAATAAAGTGGCTCATCCTCAACCTTATTTGTTCCATTACTTCTGAATTCACACTTCTGGGAACATGCTTGGTGTCTGTTTGTTAAGGGGACGCCAGGTGGCAGTATTCTACTGAGAGATGGAGGCCAAGGACCAAGGGGAAGGGGCTTGTCGTGCCAAAAATTAAATAGTGATTTCACGTGGTTTTCTTTTGCAAAATGGGCCTCTTCAGCCCTCTAGCAGTGAGTGCTGTGTAAGTGTGCAGGTAAATGCTCGCCCAGGTTTGACAAATTAAAGGGGACTTAGTTGAGTTTAAAAACTGTGGCAAAGTGGAGCTATAGGATCTGACATGGGACTCAGTTATGTTTAGTTTATTGAGAAAAAGTGTTTTTAATTTATTTTTTAATTGGGGGAAAATTGCTTTACAATTTTGTGTTGGTTCTACCGCACAACAATGCAAATCAATCATAATTTTATATATATCCAACAGATGCTAAACGAGAGCTGGATTTTCCAGCCCCATGCCAAGCTGAGAATGCAGAGACAAGTCTAAGTTCAGGCTCTCAGAGTGTCTGTTCTGGAGGGAGACGCTGAAGGGTAGCCTCAAGGGCTGAGCAAAGGGAGGGTGCTGATTGGTAGAATGAGAGGAACAAAATGAATTCGAAGGAAGGAGAGGAATCTGCTTAGAAGAAAGACAGAAATATATATATGTATCCTTTCCTTCTTGAGCTTCTCTCCCCTCCCCGCATCGCACCCCTCTAGGTCATCACAGAGCACCAGGCTGGGCTCCCTGAAACACAGTTTTAAAGCTGCTCCCAGTTCAGACTCCCTGATCCGCCTTCACATGTCTATATTTGCCTCTTCCCTCAGACTGTGAGCTTCCAGCAACTTAAACCCACAAACAAATGTTATCTGTGGGGTTGAAGTGACAACAGAAACCCTCTTCCTTCTCCATGCTTCCCTTCACTTTAGAAGATGGATTAACTCCTTCCTCAGGTGAGCCCCCACTGCAGGCCCACAGCCACCCGATTCTCTCCTCTCCTGGATACCACACCTTACCGGTTTCTCCTTCCTTCTCCTGATCTTCTGGGCATGAGTATATATTTCCTAAATTGAAACCTCTCCCCCAGCAAAAGAGTGCATTCAGTATTCCTTGTTCTGTATGCATTTTCCATTGAATAATACACCCTGGAGATAATTACTGATCAATAAATACAAAGAGAAAATTTTTTTTTTAGGGTTTTAAAAGATTTTGTTTTAATGTGGACCGTTTTTAACCTCTTTATTAAATTCATTACGCTATTGCTTCTGTTTCTTATGTTTTGGTTTTTTGGCCCCTGAGGCATGTGGGATCTTAGCTCACTGACCAGGGATTGAATCCACACCCCCTGCATTGGAAGGCAAAGTCTTAACCAGAGGACCTCCAGGGAAGTCCCCCAAAAGAATATTTTTCAAGCTTTAAAAAAAATTGAGCTATAGTGTATCACAGCTGCTGGACAACCCAAATCTTAAGTGTGGGCTTGATTTTTTGCAAATGTTCACACCAGTAACACCACCAATCCCTCATGATGAGAGCAGGCCCAGCTCCCAGGAGGCCCCTTGCTCCCCTTCCCAGTAACCACAATGGTGACTTGCAGAGACCAGATCAGTCCCTTTGGTGGCTGCATGGTGTCCTGACGCACGGTTGTGATATGCTTAGCCACATGCCTCTGGTCTTTGCGGTTAGACAAGATGGTCCCCTCACAGACCTTGGACATATTACCTCTTGTCTTTGCACTTTTACAAGCCCAAGCTCATCTCACAAAAAACACATAAAAGTAATTTGAACAGAGCTTTTCGATCTTGCTACTTCCTCCTGCTATTTCTGTCTTTCTTCTAAACAGGTTCCTCTCCTTCCTTTGAATTTATTTTGTTCCTCTCATTCTACCAATCAGCACCCTCCCTTTGCTCATCCCTTGAGCCTACCCTTCAGCGTTTCCCTCCAGAACAGACACCCTAAGAGCCTGAACCTGGACTCGTCTCTGCATTCCCAGCTTGGCACAGAGGCTGGAAAATCCAGCTCTAGTTCAGCATCTGTTGGATAAACAAATTTGTGTGCCAGTATCTTAGACCTCATGAGGGTTACAAATACCAGAGCCTGCAAGGATCAAACCTCCGTCTGCTAAACAGTCAGGCCACAAAACTATCCATAATAGGCGGTGGAGCAGACTCTGATGGCTTAGTTTAATAGTTATAATTAGTCTCTCCCCAGGCTTCTGCTAAGATGCTCTCCTGGGTAGCCACAGTGCATGCATCACAATCAGAAACCGAACACCGATGCGACTTAGAACCCACACACCAAGGTTTAACAACTGTACTGTGTGTTAGTGGCCACGCTCACCTCTGGCTGGAGACCCCCAGGCCCCAAGGCTTTGTCTGGCCAGAACCCTCACACTTCTTTGCCCTTCCCTCTGATTCTTTGACCCTGGTCTCCCCCCTCAGCCCGGGCTGACCCTTGAAAGGCTCTTAGAAAAGAGCCCTTGTGCCCTTGCTCCCCGTCACTGCCCACCCTGTGTGCAGGGCATCCACTGGCTATATCTGCTTCAGCTCCAGCCTTCACTCAGCCAGGAGTCCTTTGCTTCACAGCATACTCCCAGATTCACTCCATCTTCGTTTGGCTCCCCTAGAAGAAGAGCTTGAGGCAGAAGGGAGCTGGGGTGTTTATCCATCAGCTCCCATCAGCCGTTGGTCAAGTGTTAATTCCCTTGGATGTCTGGCCTGCTATATGTGAAAACCCTGGAAAGGGTTATTATTATTATCATTATTTTTGGCTTCCCTGGGTCTTCGTAGTGATGCGTGGGGTCTTCTTGCTGCTGAGCCCTGGCTTTCTCTAGTTGCAGCGAGTGGGGGCTACTCTCTAGTTGTGGTACAAGGCTGTCCCGTTGCAGGGGCTTCTCTTGTGTTTGTGGGCTCAGTGGTTGTGATGCACTGGCTTCGTTGTCCGGCAGTGAGTAGAATCTTCCTGGACCAGGGATGGAACACCCGTCCCCTGCATTGGGCAGGTTGATTCTTAACCACTGGACCATCAGGGAAGTCCCGAGTAAATTATTTCTAAACATGCTCTCAGTTGGTTTCTTCTGCTGTTTCCTTATGACTAGATTCAGATTAGGGCATCGGATGTGGTGATATCCCTTTTCGATGCATCTGGTCGGAAGGCACGAGATATTGGTCTCTGCGGTTGCTGGTGTTTTTCAGGCCCATCACTTGGTCAGGGTGCTGTCTGCCTGGTTTTTCCACCATCCAGTGACTGTATTTCCTTGTGAAATTAATAAATATCTAGTGGGGAAACACTTTGAGACTGTAAAGATCCCTATACCCCTCCAACTTCTACCCATATCATTATCTATTGATAATTTTTCCTGAAAAAATTGGGACTCATTTTCTCTTTTGACGGTATGAGGGTTGATGAGATGATTCAGAAAGCTCTGTGTTCTCTGAAAAAGTATACAGACGAGTGTTGGCCTGTTCTGGAGTGGTACATAAAAACACCCAGTTCAGCCTCTATCTACCCTGTTAACAAAAAATGACATCTTGTCTCCAGTGGCTTAAAACCAGCTCATATTTTGGAATCTGCACTCTACCTTTTTGGATCTGGAGGGTGCATTTATGATTTGGTGAATTTTTTTTAAAGAATACTAAGGTTGTCCTCTATATTATGTATTAAAATGCAAATAGCAAAAATTGGCTGACTCCAGTGGGAAAAGAAAGACAATGCCAAAGAATGCTCAAACTACAGTACAACTGCACTTATCTCACACGCTAGTAAAGTAATGCTCAAAATTCTCCAAGCCAGGTTTCAGCAATACATGACCCGTGAACTTCCAGATGTTCAAGCGGGTTTTAGAAAAGGCAGAGGAACCAGAGATCAAATTGCCAACATCAGTTGGACCATCGAAGAAGCAAGAGAATTCCAGAAAAACATCTATTTTGGCTTTATTGACTATACCAAAGCCTTTGACTGCGTGGATCACAATAAACTGGAAAATTCTGAAAGAGATAGGAATACCAAACCACCTGACCTGCCTCTTGAGAAATCTGTATGCAGGTCAGGAAGCAACAGTTAGAACTGGACATGGAAAAACAGACTGGTTCCAAATAGGAAAAGGAATGTGTCAAGGCTGTATATTGTCACCCTGCTTATTTAACTTCTATGCAGAGTACATCATGAGAAACGCTGGGCTGGAAGAAGCACAAGCTGGAATCAAGATTCCTGGGAGAAATATCAATAACCTCAGATATGCAGATGACATCACCCTGATGGCAGAAAGTGAAGAACTAAAGAGCCTCTTGATGAAAGTGAAAGAGGAGAGTGCAAAAGTTGGCTTAAAGCTCAACATTCAGAAAACTAAGATCATGGCATCCGGTCCCATCACTTCATGGCAAATAGATGGGGAAGCAGTGGAAACAGTGGCTGACTTTATTTTGGGGGGCTCCAAAATCACTGCAGATGGTGATTGCAGCCATGAAATTAAAAGACGCTTACTTCTTGGAAGGAAAGCTATGACCAACCTAGATAGCATATTCAAAACAGAGACATTACTTTGTCAACAAAGGTCCAACTAGTCAAGGCTACGGTTTTTCCAGTAGTCATGTATGAATGTGAGAGTTGGACTATAAAGAAAACTGAGTGCCGAAGAATTGATGCTTTTGAACTATGGTGTTGGAGAAGACTCTTGAGAGTCCCTTGGACTGCAAGGAGATCCAACCAGTCCATCCTAAAGGAGATCAGTCCTGGGTGTTCATTGGAAGGACTGATGTTGAAGCTGAAACTCCAGTACTTTGACCACCTGATGTGAAGAGCTGACTCATTTGAAAAGACCCTGATGCTGGGAAAGATTGAGGGCAGGAGGAGAAGGGGATGACAGAGGATGAGATGGTTGGATCCCGTTACCGACTCAACGGACATGGGCTTGGGTGAACTCCAGGAGTTGGTGATGGACAGGGAGGCCTGGCGTGCTGCAGTTCATGGGGTCGTAAAGAGTCAGACACGACTGAGCAACTGAACTGAACTGAACTGAATGGGAAAAGGGGCTTCCCTGGTGGTGCTAGTGGTAAAGAACCTGCCTGCTAATGCAGGTTTGATTCTTGGGTCAGGAAGATCCCCTGGAGGAGGGCATGGCAACCCACTCTAATATTCTTGCCTGGAGAATCCCCATAGACAGAGGAGCCTGGTGGGCTACAGTCCATAGGGTAGCAAAGAGTCAGACATGATTGAAGTGACTTAGCACACACAGAGGGAAAAATCAATAGCTGTTGCCTATGGAGAAGGCAATGGCAACCCACTCCAGTACTCTTGCCTGGAAAATCCCATGGATGGAGGAGCCTGGTAGGCTGCAGTCCATGGGGTCGTTAAGAGTCGGACACGACTGGGTGACTTCACTTTCACTTTTCACTTTCATGCATTGGAGAAGGAAATGGCAACCCACTCCAGTGTTCTTGCCTGGAGAATCCCAGGGACGGTGGGGCCTGGTGGGCTGCCGTCTCTGGGGTGGCACAGAGTCGGACACGACTGAAGCGACTTAGCAGCAGCAGCATGGGATGGGGATGGGGGTGAGCTGGAGGTGGGGCTGGGTTGATGGAGAACTTTTTAAAAATTAATTTTTATTGGAGTATCATTGCTTTACAATGTTGTGTTTGTTTTCTGCTGTATAGCAAACTCAATCAGTCATACATGTATACCCTCCCTTTTGGATTTCCTTTCCATTCAGGTCACCACAGTGCATTAAGTAGAGTTCCCTGTGCTATAATGTATGTTCTCATTAGGTAACTATTTTATATGTGTGTATGTGTCAATCCCAGTCTCCCAACTGCTTCCGTCCTTTCCCCCTTGATATCCATACATTTGTTCTGTATGTCTGTGTCTCTATTTCTGCTTTCAAATAAGATTATACCATTTATCTAGATTCCACACGTATGCATTAATATATGATATTTGTTTTTCTCTTTCTGACTTTGTGTGAAGTCCACATCACTACAAATAATCTAATTTCATTCCTTTGTATGGCTAATATTCTATTGTATATATATGTACCACACCATCTTTATCCATTCCTCTATTGATGAACATTCAGGCTGCTTCCATGTCCTGGCTATTGAAAATAGTGCTGCTATAGACACTGGCGACTTCACTTTCACTTTTCACTTTCATGCATTGGAGAAGGAAATGGCAACCCACTCCAGTGTTCTTGCCTGGAGAATCCCAGGGACAGGGGATCCTGGTGGGCTGCCATCTATGGGGTCACACAGAGTCAGACACGACTGAAGTGACTTAGCATAGACACTGGGGGGCATGTAGCTTTTTGAGTTACCGGTTTCAGTGAACTTTTTAAGGTGATAGAAGGTAGTGCGTCTTCATGGAGCAATTCAGAATGGGGCACCTTGGAGTCGAGAGTGACATTACATATGTTTTACCTAAAAATGCCACATCCCATCGTTCATTGCAGCACCATTTATGATAGCTAGAACATGGAAGCAACCTAGATATCCATCGACAGATGAATGAATAAGGAAGTTGTGGTACTTTACACAATGAAATATTACTCAGCCATAAACAGGAATGCATTTGAGTCAGTTCTAATGAGGTGGATGAACCTAGAACCTATTATACAGAGTGAAGTAAGTCAGAAAGAAAAAGATAAATATCATATTCTAATGCATATATATGGAATCTAGAAAAAATGGTACTGAAGAATTTATTTACAGGGCAACAATGGAGAAATAGACATAGAGAACAGACTTATGGACATGGGGAAGGGGAGGAAAGGGTGAGATGTATGGAGAGAGTAACATGGAAACTTACATTACCATATGTAAAATAGACAGCCAACAGGAATTTGCTGTATGGCTCAGAGAACTCAACAGGGGCTCTGTATCAACCTAGAGGGGTGGGATGGGAAGGGAGATAGGAAGGAGGTTCAAAAGGGAGGGGATATATGTATATCTATGGCTGATTCATGTTGAGGTTTGACAGAAAACAACAGAATTTTGTAAAGCAATTATCCTTCGATGAAAAATAAATAAAAACCCACATACAAACACACACAATGGTGTACTAGAATCTATACATTCCAGTTGTTATTTTTAAAATAATATAAATGTAATAAAAATATAGAGCACACACAAAAAAGATCAAGTTTGTACATTCTGAAATAAAATTTACGGTTTTAGTTTAAAATAAAAAAAAATGCCCACAAATACATGTGGACTGCAGGTTAATGACAAACACGCTGAAGTGCTCAGTGGAAGGATGAGGATGTCAGCAGCTTAGATGCCAATTCAGATGGATTGATCGCTGGACGGGGAATAAATTTGTGGTGAGGCAGAAGTAGCCATTTTGACAACTGGGGAATGTATGTGGTGGCTAAATGGCAGTTCACTTTGAACTTTACATGTATTTGAAATTTTTCATAATAAAATGTTAGGGAAAAATGGGTTACCAAAAAGTGATAATGTTTTAGTTGTTTGCATTTAACAAAATATTGTAGATGCCTTTAACATACCAAAATAAAGTGCAGTGGAATTGTGCCCTTTACAAGGTGACTGTTGAATTCTTGG
This sequence comes from Bos indicus, assembly GCF_029378745.1. NCBI lineage: Eukaryota > Metazoa > Chordata > Mammalia > Artiodactyla > Bovidae > Bos > Bos indicus. The sequence continues at coordinate 42,764,472 of NC_091772.1, read as the reverse complement.
AAAATTGGAATTTATAGTGTGAAGATGTGGTCTCATAATGGGACACATATTAACAGAAGTATGAAGGACTTTTTAACTTTTAAAGTCTGATGGTGTAAGTCAGAATAATACTTTGTTTTGTAAAAAACTGAGGCATCTACACAAGCTCTGTCCAAAGTCTGAATTTGCTGGGGCCCGAGATGCCGAGTTCGTTGTTTCCCCGCCCCCAACACAGCCCAGTTGGTACCCACGAGATCCCTGACTTGCCCCCCACAGGCCCCTGGTTCTCTACTGTGCCTGTGAATAACAAAGCTTTAACATTTACTAAGCGGGAGGTGACAGGTCCTTGCCATCTCTTTCTATTCATGGCTTCAATTCATAATTAGTCCCCTGAAGAATGAGCCAATCTGTTTCTTGGAGGGAAGGACCATGAGCCAAGCCAATTAGCATCTTGGTTCCGGCTGCCTTGGGAATTTAATTTAGTCTCATGGCCCATTTAAGTTCTCCAAATATTGTTGTCTCCCCAAGATTGAAGTCATGATAGTTAAATGAGCAAAGACCCTGGGGACCCATATGCTGAGGATACCCCGCAAGGCAGGCTGGCCAGGGCACGGGGCCGGCGGCTTTTGTCCAGCCCACATGCCCAATCCATTCTTCTCCCAGGACTCGGCAGCTGGCCCCAGGCAGTGCAGACCCTAACCACCCGTGGAGGGAGTGGCGGCTGCCCCCAAATAGTTGCACACTTGAGTGGATCTTTTGTGTGCTCGGAAGACATTCCAACTGCCCGTTACCAGTTTGCCTGTGCACAAAAGGGGGTGGCCGCTGGACAGGGCAGTCTGTCTGTGCAGCGTATTGTTGAGGGGTGGCGAGGCTGCAAACAGGCAGTCCAAGTGGTCCCCTGCACGGAGGGTGTACGGGGAACAGCCAGGAAGGCTGAGGCCAGGGCAAGGTTCAAGGAGAAGGATTAGTCAGACAATTTAATTAGGGAATGTAAGGAATCACAGAATCAGGATGTTGGGGCTTCAGGGGGAACAGTCTAGAACTTTTCTCTTCTCTCTCAGGAACCACCCAAGCCTGGCAGCATGGAATCCTCTTTTAAAAGAAACACCCGGGTCTCCTTCCTTTCATAACTGTTGCTGGAAGAAAATTCTTTGAATTGTGCAGATTTAAAATCTGCCCTCCTTTTTTTTTTTTAATTTATGAATGAATTTTATAATTAGTTTAATATGTACAACAGTAACAGCAAAATCTGTAGGATTTTTGACTGTGATTGCATATAATCTATAATAGATATGGGAAGAATGGATACCTTATGATATTGCAACTTCTATGAACAAGGCATATTTTTCCATCGATTTAGATACTTATCTTTCAATGAGACTGTATTTTTTTCTCTATAAAAGCTCTCATATATGTTTTATTAGGTTTATTCTTAGGTATTTATTTTTGATAACATAAAAAATAACTTTAAATATTTTTGCCTATTTTTGACTAGATATTTTATTGATAATTTTGTGTCTGGCATCCTTGCTAGACTCTTTCTTAGTTCTGTATGTTATCCTTCTTCTTACATTTGTTTTTTCTTTATCTTCTTTTGATTCACTGGGTTTTTTGTTTTTGTTTTTTTTTTGACCTTGCCACGCAGCTTTTGGGATCTTTAGTTCCCTGTTTGGTTCAGCTCAGTCCCTCAGTCGTGTCTGACTCTTTGCAACCCCATGAATCACAGTACGCCAGGCCTCCCTGTCCATCACCAACTCCTGGAGTTCACTCAGACTCTCATCCATCGAGTCAGTGATGCCATCCAACCATCTCATCCTCTGTCGTCTCCTTCTCCTCCTGCCCCAAATCCCTCCCAGCATCAGAGTCTTTTCCAATGAGTTAACTCTTCACATGAGGTGGCCAAAGTACTGGAGTTTCAGCTTTAGCATCATTCCTTCCAAAGAACACCCAGGACTGATCTCCTTTAGAATGGACTGGTTGGATCTCCTTGCAGTCCAAGGGACTCTCAAGAGTCTTCTCCAACACCATAGTTCAAAAACATCAATTCTTCAGTACTCAGCTTTCTTCACAGTCCAACTCTCACATCCATACATGACCACAGGAAAAACCATAGCCTTGACTAGACTGACCTTTGTTGGCAAAGTAATGTCTCTGCTTTTTAATATGCTGTCTAGGTTGGTCATAACTTTCCTTCCAAGGAGTAAGCTCTTTTAATTTCATGGCTGCAATCACCATCTGATTTTGGAGCCCAAAAAAATAAAGTCTGACACTTGTTTCCACTGTTTCCCCATCTATTTCCCATGAAGTGACGGGACCAGATGCCATGATCTTCGTTTTCTGAATGTTGAGCTTTAAGCCAACTTTTTCACTCTCTTTCACTTTCATCAAGAGGCTTTTTAGTTCCTCTTCACTTTCTGCCATAAGGGTGGTATCATCTGCATATCTGAGGTTACTGATATTTCTCCCGGCAATCTTGATTCTATCTTGTGCTTCTTCCAGTCCAGCGTTTCTCATGATGTTCTCTGCATATAAGTTAAATAAGTAGGGTGACAATATACAGCCTTGACATACTCCTTTTCCTATTTGGACCCAGTCTGTTGTTCCATGTCCAGTTCTAACTGTTGCTTCCTGACCCGATATAGGTTTCTCAAGAGGCACGTCAGGTGGTCTGGTATTCCCATCTCTTTCAGAATTTTCCACAGTTTGCTGACCAGAGATCAAACCCTGGGCCCTCTGCAGTTGAAGTGTAGAGTCTTAACCACCAGAGCACTGGGGAATTCCCTCACTGGGTATGTTTTCATAATTTTTTACTTCCTTCCCCTTTGCTAATTTGAAGATTACACACTGTTTCCATTCTTTTAAATGTTGTCACTGAAGTTACAGCATGCATATTTAACTCATCAAAGCTCAGTTAGCTTAGGCTTTCCCTCTTCTCTACTGATTGGGGAACTTGGAAGGAATGCTATTTCATTCGCCACTAGCACCTCTGACCTCCAGATTTATATGCTATATTTAAAAATTTTTTAACCTCTTAATACATAATGGTCTTATGCAACTGGTGTTTAATCAAGATTTGTCCTTTTTTTGGCCATACTGTGGGGCTTGCGGGACCTTAGTTCTTCAACCAGGGACTGGATCCAGGCCCACAAGAAATGAAAGCATGGAGTCCTAACCGCTGAGCTGCCAGGGAATTCCTCTGTCCTTATTATTTGTTTATTTATTACCATTTTCTGTGCCCTTCATTCTCCCCCTTGCACCCTGGACCTCACATCTCTGATCGCCTTCCTCAGTTAGCCCCAGATGACCAGATAATCTGTTGCCCAGGAGTAATCTGGTGGGTCCACCCTGGCCCTGGCCTGCATCTGCCTTCTGGCCTGGGGTTCCCCAGATGTACGTGTGGATGCCCATAGGGAGTTGACACACTTCCCAAAGCCCCTTCCAAGGCCCTGCACAGACAGGGTGACCTTACATCCCAGCATCGGTTCCCTCCTTCCCCAGCCCTCATGCCTGCTCTGTGGGATCACTCCTCATCCCTCACCAGGTCTGCCCTCTTGGGACAAGCTGTCCATCAAGGCTAGGTTGAGGGACCCTATACACGCTTGTGGGTGGGGGCTCTGGGGCTGGGGACTTGGCTGTGTGGTCTGCCAGAAAGCTCCACAGGACAGATGGCCCTGAAACACATGAACCCTGGCCTGCAGGGCAAGCAGACAGTGGTGAGATGGTCAAATCCTTGAAACAAGTCAGCCATGTCTCCGTGTTCAGAAGGGGACAGAGAGCAGGGCCCTGTTGGCCTGCTGCTGGAGGGTGTTGTGTTCCAAGGGGCTCAGAAGGTTCAGGCAAGTGTCACTCCTTTATTTCTCCTCATCGTCCTGCAGTTCAGGGCCACAGAGCGACCGAACCCTAGAGTCGTTGGCCATCCCTGGCAGCCGTGTTCTGGGGACGCCCATGTGTCAGTGGGGGGACTTACACAACGATAGTACATTATCAAGATGGGCACATCATTTACCATATGGCAAACTTTATTGGGATTTCACCAGTTTTTCCGCTAACGGCACTTTTCTTTCTCAGAAACCAATCCAGGATTTCACACGGCATTTAGTCACCACGGCGCTTTAGTCTTCATTTGGGACAGTTTCTTGTCTTTCCTTGTTTTGCATGACTTCGAACCCTTGAGCAGTATGTTGACTACTTTTTTAAAAAACGAAGCTGGCTGACAACCAGGGGGGCTGCAGACACAGCGATGGTTTTGGCCATTCTGGTCCCAGAGACCTGGCTTTTCAACAGCCAAGCACCCTGCAGTCTTCCCTGAGGTGGATCCCCAAGCCCTTTCAAACTGTGGAATCCTGCATGTGTGCACTCGGGTGCACTCTTATTGCTGCTGTTGGAAGGCTGTTGGCGTAGAAACGGGCCGCAGCAGCCAGTGTGTGTATGTGGTTCTGAGCTTGTGCACCTGCAGCGACAGGCTGGTCCCGCAGGCCCCCTGTTCCAGCTTGGAGACATGGCTCACTCCGCCGGCACCTGCCTGGCCTGGCCCCTCAGGGAGCCCCCCTGGGCAGATGTCAGACGCTGCCAGTGGTGGCTCCAGGCCAGTCTGGACTGGGTGTGAAGGTTTCTTGACCCTCTTTCCCACCCAGGGCCCTCTGGTGCCCCGGTTGTAGATGCAGCCCAGCTGCACCTCCAGGGTCAAGCTCCTTGCGAAACAAAGGCTCTACACTCAGCCCCTCAGGACCTGTCTCTGCAGTGAGATCACACAGTATTTGTCTTTCTCTGACTTATTATACTAGCATAATACCCTCCAGGTCCGTCCATGTCCATGTGGTTTTGGTATCTAATTGCCATTTTGTGTAGGATTCAAAGAGGTTTGAGGGTCCCTAAATCCTCGATTTGATGACATAGGAGCATTCCTGAAAGCCACCCCCAAGCTAGATCGACTGTAGTAACCTAGTTGCAACCAGAAGTGATTGCATCTAAACTCAGCTTCCCCCAGATGCCTCCGACCTCCAAGAACAAGCTGACACGTGGGAATGCAAGGAGGGCCAGTGGGAGCATCTTAAACGCCCGCAGTCACAGGAATTGACTGCTGTGGATTTTACAAAAACACAAGACCACATGAGTTCCTTATTGGCTTTTGAAAGGGCATTTGTCCACCATTTGGGTGAAGATTAAGTAAACCAGAGTGTATCCTTAAGAAGGAATGTTACACAGCCAAGGGAAAAAAGTATTTTCAAATTCAAAAGTACTCTCCTCATGATAATGTACATTGTAGGAAATTAGAAAAATCAGATAAAAATACATAAAATAAGAAAATGAAAACATCATATTCCTACTACCCCAAGGTTTTCACTGTTTCTACCTTGGGATATATCCTTCTAGATGTTGAAACATTTTGATGACAGCTTGTAAAGAAAAAAAAAAAATCAGTGCGACAAGCTGTATCTACAGTGACACTGAGTTGTAAAGTTAAGTACGCATGAAATATACAAAACACATTAATGGAACTTATTTGTGAGTTATGGGTTTAGGGTGATTGTTACTTTCTTATGTCCCATACTTCCTACAACAAAAGGCATGCGGGCTTTTATAATCAGAAAAACAAGTGATTTTAGAGAATAATTTGTAGTCATTTCATAAGTGAGATGTGATTGTGAATGTATGTAAAATCGGATAAACAGCTTATTTTATGTCTGATGATTATGTGGTTTCAGGTTTTCCTCCCTCAAAAAATCAAATCAGATTGTGATTTTATTCCCTGATACTAACACGTGGGCGTTATAGGAGCGTGTGTGCCACGTGGTTAATTCATTGGCAGAGGATTATGCCGTCAGGGGAATAAACGCGAAATTCTCAAGGTACTTTGCTTCTGTAATCAGGACTTTATTTATCTCTAAGCTAAAACAGGGGATTGAATTCTTTAACAATGATCACAAAATGCTTTTAGGGAGGTTCTTTCCTATTAAAATTTTTCTTAAAGTAGCAGTGCACATGGTGGGACCTGCCACGCAGAGGGCTTGACGGGCAGGTCCCTTTACCTTGAAGGCACAAGAAAGGATGTCATAGGATCCTCGCAGGGAAAATAATTGGGAAGAGGAAAGGGTTGAGAACAAGGGCAGTCAACATTACTGATGGCAAACCGGCAAGGCTTTCGGGCCCAGTCACCTTAGGGGACTTCAGTTTCCCAAGCAAGTGTTACTTAGTGATAAGACTCCCACCATGGCCACCAGAGTGTCTCCTAAACCAATGGAGAAACCAAAGCCTTAAAGTAAAATCAGATTCATGCAACTTAGTTGTATTTCAGCAGTTTGATTTGAGTGCAGGTTCTGTGTTTAAAAATATAAGAGTGTGTTGGTGGTCTGGTCGTGCAGGTGGGATTGGCTGGTACCCATCAGCCAATCCAGCCCCTGGAGACCTGAGGCTTCCAATGAGAAGATGGTAGGCCACAGCTGCTTATCCCACTTTTTCCTTGGGGTTGCCCAGAATCTTGGGATATTCCCCTTGACTTGTGCCATGGCATTTAGGCCACTGGAAGCTGACAACAGATTCTCTATCCCCAGGCCACTGCCCAGAGGAGAGGACCTGCTTCCCAGAAAAAATGGCCACTTCCTGTCCTGACCAGGAGGCAAGCAGGATCCCTGGTCCAGTTCAGAGCTTAGCTAGGGGTCTTCTATGCTCCTCTGCTGTGTTTCCAGGGGGCTTGGAGGATGGGGGACACCACTTACCTGGATCTGAGTGCAGACCCCCCTCCACGGAGGAAGAATCTACTCACGGTTCTGTGTTCAGAACCACATACCAAGACGGTTCAGAGTTGCAGGTTTGACCCAAGAGAAAGCCACAGCTCAGATATAAACAAGTATTGCTATTATACATGATTCTTTTGACCCATAAATCATTGACATTAGCTTCTTTAACAATTTTCTGGGCACTCGAGTATAATCTACTCCTTCCAGGTCACTGGGGAAAACATCATAGCTGAGAACTAAGTAAGTACTGAAATATCAAAGAATGTCTATACAAATCTCACTAAATCCTTCTGGTGTCCTAGGGATTTGCTCACATACATGGAACTTACTGGTCATAAGAGTCTTTTCCATTCTGTATAAGATGATCCTGGCTGCTTTGTAAGTAAAGTTGTATGGCTGAAAAATCATGCCCTGTAGGGTTAGAAGGTCATGTGTTGAATACTGTGTGATCTTGGGCAAGTTACTTAGACTCTCTGAGCTCTAGATGCATCATTCTTAAAAAGAAGGTGATGAAATGCAGTCACATTTTATGACTTTTATAAATATAATTTCTACAGTTTTGCAGAGAGAAACAGAGAGAGTGAGACAAAGCATCAGGAAGGACAATGTAGATATCAACGGTCATTCAAACAGCACTCCCCTGATGAGTGCGTGGCCCAGAAAGACAACACTTCCCCTGGTTGTTCTCAGCCCCACGTCATTGTGGAGTGGGAGCTTAACACTCCCATAGGTGAAGCACACTGAGTGAATCCTGATATTCTCAGATGGTTGAGCTTATTGAAAGATGGTAGGTCAGCCTTCCACATAGCAGCTTTCCAAGAGATATTCAAGTGCAGTCTTGACACTTTGAATGTGGTCCTCTGCTCCAAGCCTTGGGGAACCCATCCTGTGGTGAGCCATGGCTCCAGCACTGCCTTGTCAAAGGCTGGTTGTGCAAAGATTTAGCCTGGGGACATGACTGAATACATTAGGAGCTCAGGAGATGTATATTTTCCCTCCTAGGGGAAATATTGAGTCTAAAGTGAAAGGATCATTTAACAAGACTGTGGGATAAGCATTTTCTTTTCTTTTTTTTTTTTTTTTTGCCATGTTAGTTCCCAGACCAGGGATGGAACCTGCACCCTCTGTGGTGGAAACATGGTGTCTGAACCACTGGACTGCCAGGCTGGTGAATCTCACCTACCGGGCTAGGTGCTCCAACTGCCCTGTGGTAAAAGATAAACTAAGGCATATTAAGGGAATTCCTGGATGGTCCAGTGGCTAGGACTTCGTGCTTTTACTGATGGGGCCTGGGTTCGATCTCTGGCCAGGGAACTAAGATCCCAAAAGATGCTCGGCCAAAAAAAATGGGGTTTGAGCAAAAAATGTTTTGAATCACAGTGTGTTAAGTCCAGTAGGTACAAAGAGCTCTGAGGAGGTGTGCCAAGTGAGACTTTCGTAGGCAGAAGGGAGTGGGAACAAGGAAGTTTCACGAGACAAAAAAACAGGTTGTTTATAGAAGGATCACTTCCTTTTAGGGGACAGCAGGGGTCCATCAGGCAGATGACCTCATTAGGGCTGACTGATGGTTAAGATTCCACTTCTGGGAGAGTGGAGACTGGGTCGAGTCTGGGTTTGGTGACTCAGCACAAGCGACTCCACATGGCCCTGTTGTCTAGTTTTAAACTCCAGATTCTATCTGTCCTTCCCATACCCGTGGAGCACACAGTGTTCTCACTTTACAAACAGTGGCTGAAGGTGGCTGACAAGCGGCCACCCTATTGCTGAAGGTCATAGGTGGCAGAGGGAGACCCAGGCCAGCCCAGCCCCGGGCTCTGGTCTGCCCACCATAGCTGCTTGGAGTCTAAATTGGAGCTTCTTCATGTGTTACACAGCCTTTGACTGCGTGGATCACAACAAACTGTGGAAAGTTCTTACAGTGATGGGAATACCAGAACACCTTACGTGCTTCCTGAGAAACCTGTATGTGGGTCAAAAAGCAACAGTTAGAACTGGACATGGAACAATGGACTGGTTCCAAATCGGGAAAGGAGTACATCAAGGCTGTATATTGTCACCTCGGTTATTTAACTTATATGCAGAGTACATCATGAGAAATGCTGGGCTGGATGAAGCACAAGCTGGAATCAAGATTGCCAGGAGAAATATCAATAACCTCAGATATGCAGATGACATCACCCTTATGACAGAAAGCAAAGAAAAGAGCCTTTTGATGAAAGTGAAAGAGGAGAGTGAAAAAGCTGGATTAAAACTCAACATTCAAAAAATAAAGATCATGGCATCTGGTCCCATCACTTCATGGCAAATAGATGGGAAAACAGTGGAAACAGTGACAGAATTTATTTTCTTGGGCTCCAAAATCACTGCAGATGGTGACTGCAGCCTTGAAATTAAAAGACATTTGCTCCTCGGAAGAAAAGTTATGACCAACCTAGACAGCATATTAAAAAGCAGAGACATTACTTAGCCGACAAAGGTCCATCTAGTCAAAACTATGGTTTTTCCAGTAGTCATGTATGGATGTGAGAGTTGGACTATAAAGAAACCTGAATGCTGAAGAAGTGATGCTTTTAAACTGTGGTGTTAGAGAAGACTCTTGAGAATCCCTTGGACTGCAAGGAGATCCAACCAGTCCATCCTAAAGGAAATCAGTCCTGAATATTCAATGGAAGGACTGAAGCTGAAGCTGAAACTCCAATACTTTGGCAACCTGATGCGAAAAACTGACTCATTAGAAAAGACCCTGATGTTGGGAAAGATTGAAGGCAGGAGAAGAAGGGGACAACAGAGGATGAGATGGTTGGATGGCATCACTGACTCAATGGACATGAGTTTCAGCAACCTCTGGGACATGGTGATGGATAGGGAAGCCTGGCGTGCTACAGTCCATGGGGTTGCAAAGAGTCAGGCATGACTGAGCGACTGAACAACATATGTTACAACGATGGGGGCAGGTCCCCATCTCCCGTGGGTGTCATCCCATCCTGGGGCCCATGCAGCAACTCCTGGGGCTTTGATTCCAGGCTGAGCATCCCTACACACTTGCCTTCCCCTCATCAGGTGCCAGGAAGCCCTCCTGACTCACTGGCTTCACACATGAACCGTGAGCCTCAAGTGGGGTTGGGAGCAGGGGTGGGTGACTGTCACCCTGGCCACGTCCATACAGATGTGTGATGAAATTCCCCTCTAGGAATTTCCTTCTTGCCTTAGGGAAAGGAAGACCAACCACAAAAGGGTTAAACACTTTATTTCGATGGCTGTGCTTGTTCTGGAGAATTAATGGAGGATAAGCTAAAAGTTCATTTATAAGAGTATTAAAGGATAATTATGATGGGGTAAGTGCAGAGAGTTAAAGGACATTATGCTGAACAGACTGAAAACACAGAGCTGGGGAAAATAGGCTAAAATATACTAGTAACGTAGTACTAACGTTTCCCCACAAATTCCAATCTCTGAAAATCTATCTTTTCTTTCTCCCTTCTTTTCTATTTTAATTAAAAGTATAGTAATTGAACCCCTGTTTAGGTCATCTATGAAATTATTATTATAAATTCATCTCAGGAACTAAGAGTTTGAGGCAGATCCAACTAGGTGACCTTTTAATAGCAACAAAATGAAAAAAGAAACAGACTTTGTGTAAAATCTGCTTCGATCAGATTAGATGAAAAGTGGGTAAAGCTGATTACAATCCCACTAAAGACAGTATTTGGGCAGTATTTGTTCTAAAACAATAGTATTAATTCTTCTTTAACAAGTATTATCTGGAAAAAATCAGTAATTAATGGGCACTCAATATGAACTCACAGTGAATTAATGGCAACTCGAGATGACCTCCCTGTGGATGAGGCCACAGGCCACGCCTGACCTGCGTCAGTGGATGGCGCCCAGGCTCCTCAGGTTTTGGGTTGAGTGAGTGAGTGAGTGAAAGTCGCTCAGTCGTGTCCAACTCTGCGACCTCATGGACTATATGGTCCATGGAATTCTCCAGGCCAGAACACTGAAGTGGGTAACCGTTCCCTTCTCTAGGGGATCTTCCCAACCTAGGGATTGAACCCTGGTCTGCCACGTTGCAGGCAGATTCTTTACCAGCTGAGCCACTAGGGTGGCCTTTTAAAAACATGATGACTTTGCTGTGGTATAATTCATGCACATAAAGTTCACCCAGTAAGTGTATAGTGCAGGGTTCTCAGGGACAAGATGCCAGGTATTCCGAGCTTCTCAGCAGACACGACGGCAAGAATGGTGGGCGCTTTGTTGTGTCTTCTCCAACACCACAGTTCAAAAGCATCCCGGAAGTTACTTGGTCCCTCCTGCAGACTTCTCCACTTTCAGTGGCAGGCTTTATCCCGCTCACCCTGGGACTTGTCTCCAATCCTGGAAGCTTCTTGGTCCACATCCACAACCAACATTTGTTGTCTTTTGTGATAAGAGCCACCCTAACAGGTAGGAGGTGGTGGTTTTGACTTGCACTTCCCTCACATGTCAGTGATGCTGAGCATCTTTTCTTTTGTTAAATTACTTTCTTAGGATAACTTCCCAGGAGAGAACTAGCCACCATCTTCATGAGCTTTGTCCACTATTCCTCTTCTGGCCTGTAGCCATGCTTGTCTGAGGATGTGTCTACATCAACTTTTATTTTCAATTGGCTGCAACAGTGCTGTTTTGTCCCCAAGTGTCCTCTGTGCTCAGCATGGTGTCCTGGGACTGGGCCAAGGATGGGGCAAGGAAGGGCATGTGGGCTCACCTCTGAGGAAGGCCGGAATCCTGCAGGGAAAGGTGGGTTTCTTGACAAGCGGTGACACTGGCCTCGGGAATAGGGGGACAGGTTGTGGACCAGGGGAGGGGCCTCTGCACGACGTTTGGTCGTTGGACATTAATGGGGACATCTGTCGCTGTGCTCACTGGGGAGGACCGCCTGCAGCCCCTGTGACAATATGCTCTGAGCCTCATAATCACTTGAAAAATTTCACGTTTGCAGAAGGTTCTTCTAGCGTTTGTTGAAAATCCCTCTATTTTATTACAGAAATCCCGGCAAATCCTTCAGCAAGGGGGGACTTTCTATTAACACACAGCTGTTAAGTGAAAATTAGAACAAACAAGAGAGAAACCAAGCCAGACTCTAGATAATCACACGCTGGCCTTTAGAGCTTTGAGTGGCGCTCTTCTGAAGGGAAGACAAGACAGAGACCGCAGTCTTGACGTTATGCTGAGTCCCAGAGGCCTCTGGATGGCCCTGGGTCCACACTTTCCCTTCCTGCCTCTGTCTTCCCTTCCCTGTCTCCTGCTTCCTCTTTTCCTCCCCAAAGGGAGATTTTTGTCCCATGCTTGCCCTTGGTCAGCACTGGGGACCCTGTGGGAACAACCTACCCCCAAGCTCAGTCTCCCTCCCCTCCCATGAGATGCTCTCCACCTGGAGGCAGGAAAAAGTTTCAAATACAGGAAGCAGGTCATGCTTCTCTTAACTTTTTTGAAGTTTTTTCTTGGTGAACGTGTTGTAAACAGATATATTTTCTCCTTGCCACAGCAACTCTTTCCCATGGTTCGTCTTTTTTTAAAGGTAACTTTATGGAGGTAAAATTGAAGAGCAGTAAGATCTATCCTTTTACCTGATGCTCTCTGGCAACCTAGATGGGAAGGAAATTTTAAAAAAGAGGGGTATGGCTGATTCACTTTGCTATACAGTAGAAACTAATACAACATTGAAAAGTAACCAACTACACTTCAATAAAAATTTTAAAAAAAGAGCCATCCTTTTTAGCATATAATCCATGAGACTGGTCACCAATCCTCAGAAGCCTTGGAGGTTCATTGTCAGGAGTCCTGTGGCTCAGGAGGGTTTCCAGGAAGCAGAGCTCTTCTGAGAGAAGGGCCACCCCAGAGGACCCTTTGGTCAGCCCATGGCCAGTCCTAGGGGAGGCTGGGACCCAGCCACTTCAGGGCAGGTGGCTCTGCCCCCCGGGTGGTTCTCCAGGGAGGGAGCCCCTGTGAGCTCATGGCCGTGGACATTCATGGCAGCTGGGGAATGGCCACACCAGCCCAGAAGTCACCTGGGCAGGCACCCTGCATCCAGCTGAGAACCAGAACATTCAACACGCACACAAGCCATCTTGGAAACACCGTGCAGGAGGCAGGGGTCCCGCCCTGCACCTCCGACCTTTTGGTCGTGAGGAAGCTTGCAGAGGGAGCATGTGTGTCTTCTGCACATTTTGATGTCCGGGCAAAGGTGGGGGGGCATAATTACTTTTGCTTCTCACTGATCAACATTCTATCCACATGGAAAAAGAAGACATATGTTAGAAATAAGTTTCTAGTTTATATATTTTAAAAACACTCATCTAGGACTTCCCTGGCAGTCCAGTGGTAAAGAATCCGCCTGCCAGTGCAGGGGACACGGTTTTGATGCCTGGTCTGGGAAGACTCCATATGCGGCAGGGCAGCTGGGCCCACGAGCCCCAACTACTGAAGCCCACGCGCCCTGGAGTCCATGCGCCACCAAAGAGAAGCCGCCGCAATGAGAAGCTTGTGCCCCACAACCAGAGAGTAGAGAAAGCCCACGGCAGCAACAGAGAACCCAGCACAGCCAAAAATAAATAAATCGATAAAAACAAAAACAAGACGTTCATCTAGGCTTGTAGGGGAAATAGTTTCATTGACTTTTACCAAAAGGTTTTTGGGTACTGAGATCCATGAAATATAAAATATAGGCTTGGCCCAAAAGTCTGTTCAGGTTTTTCATAAGATGTTATGGAAAAACCCAAATGAACCAATTCGGCCAACTCAGTGTAAATCAAAACATGTTTAAACTTGGGTACAAATATCAGGCCCACCGCTCTGTCACTGGTGGGGCCGCCGTGGAGGCACTTAGAGGCGACTGCGGCCAGTGGTGCCTAAGCTAGGATTACAGTGCTCGCTCCCAGCAGAAACAGCTTCTGAAAGCATCACTGAAGAACCAATTCCCTGAATTCGAGAAAACCAGCTTCATGTGAGTGGGATTAATTCCTCCCACTCAGACCGGAGGGGCTGTGCTAAATCCGTCATAAAAGTAACTATAGAGTCAATTCCTATGTGTGTTTATGTATGTGTGTATCTGCCTCCCCATCCATCTGTCATGTCTTTTATTTTTAAGCACTTTAAGGTCACATATAAAATGGAAATCGATGGACTGTGTTAGTTTTTATCCAGAACTGCCAGGAACATTTCTAAAACGTACATTTTCCAACTTTACCTTGGTTTTACAGTTTTGTGCCTGTAACAGACCTTTTTCCTATAATAGAAAAGAGGAAAAGCTTTTTGTCTTTAGCTTGGTGGGTTCCTTATGCAGGTAGGTTTCACACTGATCCCCCCAAAGCTTCAGAAGGTCCACAGGGCTGGCGGTGGCCTGGCATGGTCTGGGCAAGGAAGGGCCAGCTGTGCCCAGGGATGGGGACTAGAGGAAGAGAGCCTATAGGGGTTCCTGTGTGTCCAGCTGCACCCCTTCCTTTACCCCACCCCAGGTATCAGACTTGGTATCACATTCCACAAATCAGTAAACTTGCTTTGTGCATAAATTGATTCAGCTTGGTTCTGACACTTGTAACCAGAGAGTCCTGAAAATTTTACCTGAAGGAGAACATTTGAGTTCCATTTCCAGCCACAACTTGTGAACTGATTAAATGGAAAACCTCTCCTAGAAAGAAAATACAGCACACATCTTCTTAGAGTCATAACTTCTCTGTCAACATTTGGGGGAATTTCCAAGGACCAAAAGTAAGGGTGAGAACCAGGGGTGTGAGGAGAGCTGGAAGCCAGCTCTGTGGGCCTTGCCAGCTTCAGTAATTAGACTTTCCTTCCCTCTTTATTTTTAAAAATTAAGGAGAAAGTACAGAGAATTCCCATGTACACCCCTCTTCCCTGCCCCTAGGTACCACCTATTACCAACAATTTGCATTTATTACACTTGATGAGCCAATGGTGGTACATTATTAAGTAAAGTCCGTAGTTTCCATTGGGCTTCCCAGGTGGCACTAGCAGTAAAGAACCTGTCAGCCAGTGCAGGAGACTTTTTTAAGAGATACAGTTTGATCCCTGGGTCGGGAAGATCCCCTGGGGAGGAAATGGCAACCCACTCCAGTCTTCTTGCCTGGGAAATCCCATGGACAGAGGGGCCTGGCTGGCTACAGTCCATGGGGTCACAAAGAGTCAGACACGACTGGAGCATCTTAGCACGCATGTACATAGTTTACATTAGAGTGTGCTCTCTGTGTTGCACATTTTATAGATTTGGCAAATGCATAATGTCACCCGTACACCATTACAGCAGAATTGCTTTACCACCTGGAGAATCCTCTGTGCTCTACCTCACCATCCTTTCCCCCACTCTCTGGCAACCACTGATATTCTTATGTCTCCAGAGTTTTGCCTTTCCCAGAAGGTCATAGAGTGGGGATCATGTCACTCTTGGACAGCATGTCGCCTTCTCAGACTGGCTTCTTTCACTGACAAACAAGCATCTGAGTTTCCTCCATGTCTTCTTGTGGGCTGACAGCTCATTTCTTTTAAACACTGGATAGTGTTCTGTCGTCTGGACATGTGATTCTTTGTTTATATATTCACCAACTGAAGAGCCATCTTGGTTGCTTCCAGTTTGGGGCTATTATGAAAAAAAGTGGCTATCATATTCATACATAGGTTTCTGTGAGGGTGTAAATTATCAACTCAATTGGGGAAACACCAAAGAGCATGATTGCTGGATTGTGCTTTAAGACTGTGTTTAGCTGTATCAGAAACCACCAAGCTGTCCTCCAAAGTGACTGCACCAGGTTGTATCCCTAACGGGTGAACAAGGATTCCTGCTGTTTACCCACAACTGTGCAGCAACTGCTGTTGTCAGCATCTGGGATTCCGTCTAAGTGTGTAGGGGCATCTCATCATTATATTAACCTGCAGTTCCCTAACAACCTATGATGTTAACTATCACTTTCATAGGATCATTTGTCACCCGTCTCTCTTCTTTGGTGAGGGGTCTGTGCAGATCTTTTGCCCATTTCTAAATTGGGTCACTTGTTTCCTTTTTGTTGAGTATAAAATGTTCTTTCTATAGTTTGGGTACAAGTCCTTCAAAGATACGCCTTTCAATCTGAGTGCCCCCTCCAAAAAAGAAAAAAAAAAGATTCATCTTTTGCAAATATTTTCTCTTAGTCTGCATCTTGTCTTCTCATTCTCTTAACAATGTCTTTCGTAGAACAGACATTCTTAATTTTCATAAATTTCAACTTATTTTTATCTCTCATTGATAGTGTTTTTGTTGGTGTTGTTTCTAAGAATTTGTTGCCAGACACAAAGTCACCCAG
The DNA here is from genome assembly GCF_029378745.1 of Bos indicus. Classification (NCBI taxonomy): domain Eukaryota; kingdom Metazoa; phylum Chordata; class Mammalia; order Artiodactyla; family Bovidae; genus Bos; species Bos indicus. The sequence continues at coordinate 42,748,427 of NC_091772.1, read as the reverse complement.
GTTTTCTCCTAGATCATTTCCAGGAAGTTTTATGGTTTTGTGCTTTACATTTTAAGTCTATGGTCCATTTTGAGGTAATTTTGGGGTCAGGTGTAAGGTCTGTGTCTCAACTTATTTTTTTTTTGCCTACAAATGTCCAATTATTATTCCAGTATCATTTGTTGAAAAGACTATATGTTTTACAGGAGGGAGTGGAAAACTCCAGAACTCACCATCTCCCAGATGACAAGTATCTACAGAGCAAGAATCAAAGAGAACAACTTGCACACTAGCAGGAAAGATCTACAACTAAAGACGAAACGAAGGAATCACAACGAGATGGGTAGAAGAGGCAGACACAGTAAAGACTCATTTTCCAAGCAGGCGACTCACAAACGGGAGCTAATCACAGTTGCCGAGGTTCTCCCCCAGGAGGAAGCGGTCTAAACCCCACATCAGGATTCCCAGCCCTGGGGGGTCCTGCACTGGGAAGATTGGCCCCCAGAACCTCCGGCTTTGCAGACCAGTGGGGCTTGTAAACAGGAGAAATGGAGGGCTGTAGGAAACAAAGCTTGGTGTTAAAGGGTACACACAAAATCATATACACTTCAGGACCAAGTGTTAACATCTTACACAACCATGGTATGTTTATCAAGATAAAGAAATTAACACTGGCACATTACTATTAATTAACCTCACCCTCTATTCAGACTTTTCCCAGTAGTGCTCTTTTTCTATTCTGGAACTCAAGCCAGAATACAACATTGAGGGGATTTTGTTTAATAGAAGGAAAGGATTTGGGTCTGTATGAGGCAGTGTAAGGGTAAATAAAAGTGGATAAAGGGGGAAGAGGCTGTTTTCTCACTCTCCCCTTCTTAAAGTGTCTATTTGGGAGACACAGTGGCTTTGCGTCATTTCTCAAACCTTTGGAAAGTAGATAAGTCTCCCCAGGGACTAGAAAAACTCAACTGTAAAATGCAGACACTTCTGTTGGGTCCCACTTGAAATTCGGAGTTGATGTAGCAGCATATCTTAAGGTGTAACCATTTGTTTTCTGGAGATAAGGAAGCTTTGTTATCCTTTTCAGAGGAGGTCAGTTAGGTAAACAAATAGCTGTCTTGATTCCCCCATGGACTTTGAGTCTCTATGCTGTATAAATTGTGTGGGATTTTATTCTGACTTTGTAGTCTCTTTCAAGCTACTTACACACTTGTGTTCTGTTAGCTTGTCCCCCAGTGAATCAGTTATCTTTCTTTCTCTTTCTCTGTGTTGGTTGGATTTTTACTTCCCTAACATGAGACAACTAGAATCAGTTTCTCCCTTAGAAGCAGATACCCTTGAATAAAAATACTATGGCAACTCTATGCCCACAAGCTTGATAACACAGATGAAATGGATCAATTTTTTGAAAGGCACAACTTGCCAAAATTTCTGTGAGAAGAAATAAACAACCTGAATTGGCCTGTACCTGTCAAATAATTAAGTGGGCAATCCATATCCTTGCCAAACAAAAAGGAACAGGCCCAAATGGGTTCACTGTGAACATTTAAAGAGGAATGGACACTAATTCTCTTCCATCTCTTTCAGAAAATAGAAGCAGGGGGAATACTCTTCCTAACTCATTCCCAGCATCACCCTACTAACTTAATGGTGGAGTCATAGTCATAGTGCAGTTGCTCAGTTGTGTCCAACTCTGCGACCCCATGGACTGCAGCATGCCAGGCCTCCCTGTCTATCACAAACTCCCAGAGTTTACTCAAACTCATGTCCACTGAGTCGGTGACGCCATCCAACCATCTCATCCTCTGTCATCCCCTTTTCCTCCTGCCTTCAATCTTTCCCAGCATCAGGGTCTTTTCAAATGAGTTAGTTCTTCGCATCAGGTGGCCAAAGTATTGGAGTTTTAGCTTCAGCATCAGTCCTTCCAATGAATATTCAGGACTGATTTCCTTTAGGATGGACTGGTTGGATCTCCTTGCAGTCCAAGAGACTCTCAATGGTCTTCTCCAACACCGAAGTTCAAAAGTATCAATTCTTCGGTGCTCAGCTTTCTTTATAGTCCAGCTCTCACATCCATACCGGAGAAGGCAATGGCACCCCACTCCAGTACTCTTGCCTGGAAAATCCCATGGATGGAGCAGCCTGGTGGGCTGCACTCCATGGGGTCGCTAAGAGTCAGACACGACTGAGTGACTTCCCTTTCACTTTTCACTTTCATGCATTGGAGAAGGAAATGGCAACTCACTCCGGTGTTCTTGCCTGGAGAATCCCAGGGACGGTGGAGCCTGGTGGGCTGCTGTCTATGGGGTCGCACAGAGTCGGACATGACTGAAGCGACTTAGCAGCAGCAGCAGCAGCAGCAGCAGCAGCAGCACATCCATACATGACTACTGGAAAAACCATAGCTTTGACTAGACGGACCTTTACTGGCAAAGTAATGTCTCTGCTTTTTAATATGCTGTCTAGGTTTGTCATAGCTTTTCTTCCAAGGAATAAGCGTCTTTTAATTTCATGGCTGCAGTCACTATGCAGTGATTTTGGAGCCTCCCAAAATAGTCTGTCACTGTTTCCACTGTTTCCCCATCTATTTGCCATGAAGTGATGGGAGGAGTAGTAATACTAAAAAGGATAAAATCTGTTAATTTTTCCCAACAAAGGAAATGCAGGGGACCTGGGGCCGAGAACTCACAGTGGGCAGCCAGGAGGCAAGAAGTGTCCCTCTGATCGAGGGCCAGAGGACCAGGAGCAGAGAGAGCTGGGAGGGCTCTGTCGGTTGGGCAGTTGAAAGCCTGGCCTGTAACCGCGCTTGAGGAACGCTGTGTCCCAGAGGTCGCCCTTTCCTCTGAACAGACGCATCTCTGTTGTGCTGAGGAAGCGGTTCAGCTAACGCCGGTGCCCCGACGAGGACCGAGGACTGTCCGGACTTTCAGTCGTGCCTTCTCCCTTCCCAGTCCCTCCTCCACTGTTAGTAAAGATCGCACGTCTGGGGCAGTGAGTGCGGTTCTGCACTCGGACCGCTCGCCCAGTGCGCGGCCAGGCCCCGGAGGTCACCGCGTGCGCCCCCGCCTGCCTCGGCCTCCGCTGGTGGAGACCCGGCGCGAACCAAACACAGTCCCGGGGAGGCGGCCCCGCGCACACATCTCCACATCTTCCATCTTCCGCTGGAAGCCATGAGCCACACAGCCTTGTACAGAGACAGAAGGCAGGCATCAAGCGCACAGCCCAGCTCTGTGAGCGGAGGGCGGGTAGCCCGGCTGGACTGCGATTTTGAAGTGTGTGTTGGGTGGTCCTTCCGGCCCCTCCAGCCTTAGGGGTACTCAGGAGGAGCTCTCAGTCCACCTTCCTCAGACTCGGCCCTGGCAGTGGGAGAGGGGAGGGGGGACGGGAAGGGGAGAGGACCGGAGGGGAGGAGTACTTAGGATACCTGGCGGAGGCGGGGGGGGGGGGGGGGGGGCGGGGGGGGCGGGGGGGGGCGGGGGGGGCGGGGGGGGCGGGAGGGAGGGGCCGGGGGGGAGCGGGAGGGAGGGGCCGGGGGGGGGAGCGGGGCGGGGAGGGGCGGGGAGGGGCGGGGAGGGGCGGGGAGGGGCGGCGGGGGGGCCGGGGTGGGGGAGCGGGGCGGGAGGGGAGCCCCTTGGCGGAATCCTTTCCTCCGCAAATCTGGGCGGTGCGCTGAGTATCCGGCCCACAGGCGCCAGGAAGGCCCTGGTTTTGTGGAGTTCACCGGCTGAAACTCCAGTACTTTGGCCACCTGATGTGAAGAACTGACTCACTGGAAAAGATCCTGATGCTGGGAAAGACTGAAGGCAGGAGGAGAAGGGGACGACAGAGGATGAGATGGTTGGATGGCATCACTGATTCAATGGACAGGAGTCTGAGTAAATCCCGGGAGTTGGTGGTGGACAGGGAAGCCTGGCATGCTGCAGTCCATGGGGTCGCAAAGAGTCAGGACACGACTGAGCAACTGAACTGAAGTGAACGGACTGTCCAGGAGTGGGTCCCCTCCCCTCCAAAGCAGACCCCGAGACAAGGATCGGGTGAACTAGTTCGTCTGGAAGGTAAAAGGAGGCACCCCTGATGAGAAAGCTCTGATAACTGAGTGGGATTTGTGGGTCCTCTCCTGATCAGGCCCTTAGGGCAACTGTGCGGAGCCCACTTCAGCCCCAGGGGACAAGGATGCTGGGGTATTGGCCCACCAACTCCCAAACACCCATGGAGAGTGGCTGCTGGGGGCTTACCTCCCCAGGCCCCCAGGCCTGGCTGCTGCACTCCTGGGGCCTATGAACATCGTCAAGCACAGGGGTGGGTTGATGGGAAACCAGCAGACAGTGCCAGCATGGGCATCTCATAAGGGGGCCAGGTAAAGCGCAGTGAACCAGCAGGCAAAGGAGTGATTACAGTCGTAGGGGGTGCCTTTGGGGGAGCAGGTGGGAGCGAGTGCAGTGGAGGAAGGAGGACCTCCTTCTAGTGGGAGACGCTGTGTCCAACGGGGAACTTGCAGCCCCACCTCCCTGGCAGAATCCTTCTCACCCTGGCCAAGAGTGACTACATGTGAGTCAGGATGGTGATTGTGTGTTCAGTCACTGACAAAGGGCTAACAACACGCTGTTTACTATTAGACAGGTTTCTCAATTGCCAGTAGATGACCGAATGCTTGACACCGGAAAGTCACCCACAGCTCCCACCTGCCCTTAGTGACCTCTCCCCATAACCTTTTGGCTGACATGGCTGATGTCATGCCTCCCCCGCCCCATGTTCAAGAAACACACCTGTTTCCATCTGCTGGTCCCTATCCCCCTGTGGGGGCTACACAGACGTTTCTGGATTCTCTGCTCAGGGATTTCTCGATCCATGTTCAGTGCTGTATTGTCTCCTGAGTTCTACCGACCTGGGATTCCTGGTGGAGCAAATGGGACTTGAGGAGTGTGGCCATGACCTGTTTTGAGGGGCTGAAGTGAGGGAGGAGCTAAGGAGGCGGGGATGAAGAGGAAAGAGGACAGACATGGGAGGAGTAAGGGCAGAGAGAAGGAAAATACACTTCTAGGGGGCCAAAGAGTTACCTGGTTCCCTACCTGGGATTTCCCTGTTAATCTTAGGACCTAAAGAGAAGAGCTGGAGCATGGGCACCAGAGCCTCCTGCAGAAAACTGCCTGACTCTGTCAGCTTTATCCCTGGAGGAGCGAGTCCCCTGGGAAGGGGCATGGCCCTCCATTGCCTAGTCCTGGGCCCTCCAGGGAGGGGTGGTGGGAAGTTAGTGGTTGACGAAATCTCATGGTGGCCTTGGGGCTGTGTGATGCTTTGCTCTCAGAACTCTTCCCAGGGTTCCCCCTAGTCCTTCAGTCCACACAACCCCAGCCCTCTCTGAGGTCACATGGATTCACATAATGATTGGCAGGTGAGGGAGTTTCAGAAACCAGGAGAAAGAAGATGTTTACTTCACACCTCTCTTCGAAAATAAACCAAAGGCAGCCATGAAGTATGGATTGAAAGTGTGTGTCTGGAAGGGACAAAAGCCTTTGAAAATGATGTCCTAAATGCATATTTGATGATACACAAAGTTGGGATCTATGTTAAGTAATAAGGCACATTATAAGTGAATTAACATGAGAAAAAAAAAAAAAAAACCTGCCTCGAGCCCATGGCACCAGGCACTGACAGCACCTGGAGCAATGCAAGACTGAGGGCTTCACAGGACATTAAAGACAAGTCCAATGCTAAAGCTCAGACAAATGTAGGGAACTCCGGACATTGTCGTGTCCCCCATCGTGACTTAGCTGCTTCCAGTGTGACAGTCAGGTTTGGGTCTGGACCTCTCTACTCCCTGCCAGCCTCATTACAGCTCTGCCCTAGTTTCCTCAACCACAAAATGGGGATAGTAATAGCCTTGCTCATTAGGGTTATCACAAGTATTAAATTAATTGACATGTGTCAAGCACTTAGCACAGCACCTGGCCCAGAAGAGATTTTTCTAGCCGGAGGAAGGGAATCTGGGAAGGACTCAGCCAGAGGAACCCTTTGGACAGGGCTTCCATGGCAGGGGTCACGATAGCTGTGGAATAAAGATGGATTTGTGGGGCATGGCAGGGCACAGAGAAGGTGGGGGAGATGCCAGAGATGGAAGCCAAGTGCCCAAGACAGGGCTCTTGGATGCAAACCACATCCAGCCAACTCATGCTCCAGAGAAGTTTACAGGATGGCATCACTGTTTTCTTTTTTTCCAGAATAATGGAAGGTTGGAGAGAAAGAGTAGGGCCATGGCAGGCCAGGCCAAATTATGCAGGAAACAGTGAGGGGGCGCCAGGGAGCCCAGAGTAGCCACTGGGCACTCACCCCTGCTGCTGTACAAAACCCAGAGTAGACTCTGAGCCCCTGGACCAGCATTTATCTGGGAGGAGACTTCAGGCAACACCAGTAGGGGAGTGTGACAGTGAGATGGAGCCGGTGTCTAGAAGCAGAGCTACAAACCTGGCCTGGATGCATGAGCTTTATGGAGGGAGGCGGAAGGCAGTAGTGAGGGGGCCAGAGAGGAGGGAAAGGGTGGACATGGATGAACACTTGGGTCCAGTTAAGCCTTGGCCTGACCTGTGAGTGGAGAGGGGTTTGAAGCAGAGATAGCTCTGCAGAATCGTTCCTCTGAGAGCAAGGGGGCAGCCTTGTACCACTGTCATTTCAGCCGATCAACCGCTGTGTACGTGGGTGTGCCTGTGGGTGGTGTGGCTCGGATTAGAGGATTTTGTCAGCAGAGGATGGTTCTCCTGACTAGGGGCAAGAGCCTGCACTGGAGTGGGGTGTGGGGCGGGGGACTGGGTGGTGTGGGGTAGGGGAGGCTCAAGAGCTCTGGAAAGGGGCAACCACAGCACTTAGGAAGAAAGCAATTTGGGATGTGATAATTAGTGATAAGGGGGTCCCAGGTAGCTCAATGGGTAAAGAATCTGCCTGGAATGCAGGAAATGCAGGCAGACTCCAGTTCCATGTCTGGATGGGAAAGATCCCCTGGAGGAGGACATGACGACCCATTCCAGCAGTCTTGCCTGGAGAATTCCAGGGACAAAGCCAAGCGGGCTACAGTCCACGTGGTCGCAAAGAGTCGGACACAACTGAAGCGACTGACCATGCACAATTAGTGATAACTGGTGCAGACTCAGCTGGGGGCTTCTGGGAGGCCTGAGTTATCCCACCGAACACCTGGGGTGGTGTTTATACTCCAACTCCTGCTGTCTTTGGTCCTGGACTTCTCAGGGCATGTCACCCCTTGGTATTTTTGGCCAGCAGACTGTAGAGACCAGAGAAAGCCCGCAGGCAAAGATGTGGGGCCTGGGCACTAGAGGAACTGCAGGCTGCAGGCAGAATGGTCAGGGCACAGATGTGAAGAGGGCCAAACAGCGTCGACTACAAGACTACAACAGCCATTAAAGGCGACCAAAAAAAACCCGCAAAGAAGAAGGAGACAGGGGCAGGAGGAAAATTCAGAGGAGCAGAACCCTAGGACATCTTGGTGTAGATACAGAGATGCTCTTTATTCCCGCCGTGGGAATCCCTCTCCTAGCGCAGCTGGGCTTTATACTTGCAGCCTGGTGAGGGGGCGGCTCCCCAAAGCCTGAGACTGGTTTCCCTGAGCCACATACATCCGGGCCAGCCTCTCGGCCTGGTGTGGGCAAGAGCCCGGACGCCTCCAGGCAGGCGGAGAGAGGGAAGTAGAGCGCACGTTGGTGGTTGGCCACAGACAGCGTCTGGAAACCTTCCCTGGAAAATAATGAGCGGAGAAACCTTTACTGATTAGTTAAATCCTAGATAATCCTGGTTGATGAAGGCAGACCCGGACCCCTTAACGGATTTAGGGTTTCAAAAACCTACTTGGTGGTGGGGGGGGGGGGTGACCCAGGCGAGGACGATGGAGCGGGCTCTGGCTCTCTCCGCAGATTCGTCTATGTTGGGAGGGGGCTGGGAGGCGCTTCCCTTCCACCGTTTCCCAATGCTGTCGCCGCCGAACATTATCTGGATTCAAGGCACCCGCCAGGACGCCGGGGGACAGTGCAATGTGGGTGGGCTCAGGGCCAGCTCGCTCCCTCCACGTCTCCTGAAACTCTGGGCGCGCTTCCCTCACTGCGCCAACTTTGGGCGGAGCGCTAGACGCGATCCCCAGGGGCTGCGGCCCTAGCAGACCCACGATCCCACGCAATGTCTGCGGGTGGAATAGGGGCGCAGATTAGCGTGGCGGGATTGCCCGCCCCCGCAGCGCCCCCGCAGCCACCGTGCGGCGGAAAGGGAGGCGCCCAGGGCTCAGCTCTCCCTCCATCCTGGTCCCTCCCGCGAGCCCCTTCTTGTAGGTGGGGCCAGAGCCGGCGGCAGTGACTCTTCCGTCCAGGAATTGCAAGATCTCCTTATAACTCCCACCCCGAGTCTTTCCTTTGCTTCGCTTTGCTTTCTCGATTTCTCTCTGCGTGTCCGGTGTGAGCGGGTTAATACACCTCAATTTCTCTCATCTGCAAAATGGGTTTTGTAATATCCTTCCTAAGGGGTTGGAACCTAGTGTGCTGTTGGCACTCAGTGGCGGTCGAATTTGGGCTCCTTTCGGCCGGGCTTTTGGTACCCCGGGGGTCCCTGGCCATCTATTCGAGGCCTGCTCTGGTAGGGACTGGGGGACAGAAACTTCGAGACCCCGGCCCAGGCCAGCGGGCGCCGTCGGCCCTCCAAGCTGCAGACAGGGTGCACACACGTCCGTCTCTGAGACCAGCCCCTGCGAAGGCCCCAGGACCGGCGACCTCAAGGCCGGTTGTCCCGCCTTCCTGCTCGGGATGTCTGCAGTTGTGTGCATCTTTAGCAGTCTTCCTTAACTGCGGCCCCAAATCCTGATTTACGAACTCCTGCTCTGCCGGGCCGAGAGCCAGAGCATCGTGGTTGGATCTTGTACCCCCAACACTTTCCCCTAAACTCAGAGATAAATTTGGGGAGAAATTCCTGGCAGAGCCCAAAACGACGCTGGTCCCTAAAGACGCCCCCAGCCCCGAGCGACTCAAAAGACAATTATCCTAAAGGAAAGTTATGGTTTTGCTAATCTCAGGAACAGCTTGCGAGGGGGAGATTTGGGTCTTCTTTTAATAATGAAAAGTTAATGCGCAGCCTTTTGTAATTATCTTTATCGGAAGCCCCTCGCTTAATCCTGGGGTTTGCAGAAGACCCACCCGGGGACGCAGAATTTGCCGGGTTCAGCTCCAGCTCGGGATCCTTCCCGGCTCCGGCTCGGCTCGGCTCGAGCTCGGGCTCGGCTCGGGCTACGCTGGGGGGTGCGCGCAGAGACCCACCGGGCGCCCACGCTGCGTTGGGAGAGCTGCCGCACCCGCCGCTCGCCCTCTCAAGGGCTGCACTGAGAGGTTCGGCTTCCCAGATCCCGGGTTTGAGAAGGATGGACTCCGAGCGATTCGGGTTAGGTGGGCTGGGATTTTCCAAGTGGGAACCAGGAGGGGTTTACCCACGTGCTGCGTTTCGAGACAACTTTTACAAATAAGGGCGCTTCACGTGAAAATCAGGCTTTCTTCGAAAAATTATAAAATCTGACAATAATTTGCTAGCTTCTGCGTAGGGTGGGTCCCAGTAGACACCCCCTATTTTCCAACTTACCTTCCCCATTTAGGGCTCGCCAGATAATATACTGGTATATACTTATAATTTAAAAATTCACTGTTCATCTGAAATTTCGATTTCACTGGACCTCCTGTAATGCAATTTGCTAAACGTGGCTTCCTTGCCCTGGGCCGGGCCAGTCCGCTCAGGCCTGTCTCTACTTCTCCAGCTCCCGTGAATTTTGCGACCCCGGATAGTCCGGCCGCTAGACCGCTGGGGTGGGTTTGGCTAGAGGTGGAGTAGGCACGGATTAAATAAATGTTTTCCACTCCTTTCCCCTTGGGGATTTTCAGGGAAGGCCTTGGCTCAGGCGGTGGCTTTGGAGGGCTGGCGGGGTTCATATTGGTGGTAGTGGGGAGAGTGTGGCTGGGAACGGAGTCTTGGTCTTAATGGGCGACTGGATGCGGGGAGGGCGGCTCCGCGCTGGGCCTCCACCGGGGAATCCACCCGGAAGGGGAGACAAGACTCCGAAGGAATCTGGAACTTTCGGCGTTTAGAGGTTTAGGTAGGGGACGACTCCCGCCGAGAACCGGCGTGGGGTTGGTAGCGGGGATGACTGGAGAGGAGAGAGGGTGCTGATGGAGGGGACCGCAGCTGGGAGGGCGGCGACCGAAGGGAGGGGGGCAGGTGGCGTCCCCATGTCGCGGGGTCCCGGGCATGACGCGTCCGCGCCGCGCTGATTGGAGCCCTCCGGGCGCCCAATTGTATAAAGCGCTCTCAGAGCTGCGCCCCCTCCGCGAAAGTGACGGACCAGAGGGCCCAGCCTCGCTGCCAGAGAAGCCATGACCGGCAGAGACGCGCTTTCCGACGGGCGTGCCAGAAGCAGGGCGCTGGTGCCCGGAGGCCCGTCCACCGGCTCGCGACCCCGGGGCTTCGCCATCACCGACCTGCTGGGCCTGGAGGCCGAGCTGCCCGCACCTGAGGGCCCCGGGCCGGGATCTGGGTGCGAAGGCCCGGCAGCCGCGCCCCGCGCGGGCCCAGGACTCGGAGGCTCCTGCCCGGCACGCGGAGCCCTTCCGTTGGGCCTCGGCCTCCTCTGCGGTTTCGGCGCGCAGCCCCCTGCGGCTGCCCGGGCACCCTGCCTGCTCCTCGCCGACGTGCCCTTCCTGCCGCCCGAGGGGCCTGAGCCCCTCGCCCCGCGCTTCCCCGGCCGCCCACCGCCCTCGGCCGCCCGCCAGAAACGTAGCGAGAGCGTGTCGACGTCCGGTAAGGAGGCCAGTCCGCGCCCCTACTGTCTCTTCCCTCAGCTCGGGTGGGCAGAGTGACATTCTGGCCGCCCTGTCGGGCCCCACCCCAGTCCCCCAGATCTACAGAAGTGGGGACCCCAGAGCGTAGCCGCGCCGGGAGGCGCATTCTCGCACCCGCACCCTCTGCCACCCCCCCCTCCCCGCCCCCCGCTCTGGCCTCTCCTCTGGGCTTGGTCGCCGCCACCCCGCGGACACCACCACCCGATCCGGACCCGCCCTGGGGTCTCGGCGACCCAGCCTGCGGGGGACACTTGCCGCCACGCGGGGTTCGGCCTCTGGGTGCCGCAGGGGTCGGGAAACCTGGGTGGGCCTGCCTCGTTCATCAGCGGCACGGAACCCGGTACCCGCCGGCTCCAGGAGGGATTAGACGAATTGATTGACGGATTGACAGGCCCTTTACAAGCGCGGGGCGGAGGCCTGGATCTGTCCTCCTCCGGGTGCTGAAGAGCGAGTTTGGGCACCCCGCTTCTCCCTTACTCCCTGCACGGAAGAAGCGAGCTCGCCCATCTTACAGCAGCTGTGCCCAGATCCTCAGAGAAGTCGGTACGGACTGTGGGGGAAAGTGGGGAGCAGTGGAAATCGACAAAGACAGGACGGAGAAGTCGAGAGGTTTGGGGCATGGGGGAAGAGAACGGAGAATTTCAGCAGAGTTCGAGGTAGAACAGCTATGTGATAGTAAACCGCAGAGCTGAGCATCCAGGAGGCTGAATGCAGAAACTGCGCTGGTCTCCACTGCTGATTCAAGGAAGCAGGCGCGGTCAGCAGACACCCACTCTGAGAGGACTTTATTTCATGAGTGTCTACTAGGTGCCAAGTTGCTTTGGTCCTGTCCGGCTCTTTGAGACCTGATGGATGGTAGCCCGCCAGGCTCCTCTGTCCATGGGATTCTCCAGGCAGGAATACTGGACTGAGTTGCCATGCCCTCCTCCAGGGGATCTTCCCAACCCAGGGATGGAACCTGCATCTCTTGTGTCTCCAGCATTGGCAGGGGGGTTCATTACCACCAGTATCTAGCAAATAACCGCCCCCTCTATTAGTTGTCTCACTAAAAATGCAGGCACCGATTTCATACTGTGGATTTTTTTTCCCTGTGAGGACCCATAAAGCTAAGGCAAAATACAACCACATCCTAGCCAATGAGAGTATTTCTCAAGACCAAGACCACTACTGTCTTGAGGAAACGTAATGTGACTGCGAGTGTAATGAAAGTTTCTTAGAGCCACAATAAAAAGGAAAATAAATAGGTGAAACAGATTTAAATACTATGTCTCATTTAATCCAATACCTACAAAATATTGTCATTTTATGTGTTACCGATATAAGAGTTATTAATATTTTACTCTGGGGGGGGGGGTCTATTGTCTTCAGTCCATTGGATATTTCACGCTCACAGCTGGTCTCAATTTAGACTGGCTCCATAACCTTATGTATTTAATTATATCAGATTGGAGCACACAGATAGTATAATATCATAATCCAATTTTCTGGTGAACTCATTGATGTAGGAGTAAAACTGATATTATTTTACTACTTTTGCTTTTATTAATTTACATTTAGTATTTTGAAACATATATGCTTTTTAACAACAAACCTGACCGTAGTTTGGTCTTCTAAACTTTCTTTCAGCCTAAATCTTTTGATATAATGGATTTCAAAAGATAAAGCATAGTGGAGTGGGTTCTTAACATTTTTGATGCGCATCTGTGAATCATCTGGGCACCCTTGCCAAGAATGAGTTTCCCAGGTCCCACTTTCAGAGATTTGAAATTGGTACAGCAGGGCAGGGGGCCAGCTCTGAGGAGGGTTTTGATGTCACAAACCTCAGTCTTCCCCTTGAGAAGTGTTGGCGTAATGGCTAAGATGAGGAATGTGAGATGGAAGCAGAAGGAAGGGTATGAATTTGGAAGCTGAAAGGAACAGGAAACGCAATTAGTGTTCAAGTAGCTTAAGCTTCACACACATCTGGGGTTTGAATCCCAACTTCACTGTTGACAACCTTTGTGATCTTGGACAAGTTAATCTCTCTGTACCTTGGTTTCCTCCTCTGTAAAAAGAGGATAATAATAGCAGCTGTCATGGAGTTTTTTTAATTTATGAAGAATAATGTTGATATGCATGGGCAGTCGGCTAAGTGCAGCACTTGGAATACATCACCAGATGTGAAAACTATGATCTTGTCTTGTTAAATATTCACATCCCTGACAAGTTCATAGCTTCAATCCTCAAATTAAAATCCAGAGGGCAAAATGAAAAATGTGCTCACCTCTAAAGTCCTCTTCCTCTCCCTGTGCTAACAGATGAAGACAGCCCTTCTGAAGACAGGAGTGACCGGAAGGCGTCCCCAGCCCCCAGCAAAAGGAAAAAGAGGAGGCACAGGTACTAAGATCCCACATGGCATTCCCTACCCCACCTTCCTTGAGACCCTGTGCCTGAGAAGGTCTGGTCCTGCCTTGGGATGGCATGGGAAAGGACACAGTAGCCATCTGGGAATGTAATTCTGCCATTCCTGGGGGCTGCAGGTCAGTCTTTGTAGCATTTTACTAATGATGATGATTATTTTAAAAAGTTTTTTGCCACACCGTGTGGGATCTTGGTTCCTCAACCAGGAATGGAACCCCCTGCATTGGAAGCAGAGTCTTAACCACAAGACTGCCCGAGCACTTTGAGCACAGCACTATTAGACCCTGGAGCATTTTGAAGACACAATTTTGTGGGCCCTTAAAATAGGTCTTCTTAAAATGAGTTGCTAGAATTTATTGAGGAGAGAAAAAAGGTCCTAAAGAGCTCTGTTTTGCTTGAACCAAACTATGAACTTCCCAGAGGCTACTCATTTGGAGACGGGGCGCCCAGCTCTCATGAGGTGGGCAGAGGTGGGGAGCAGGCACGGGGTCCTCTGAGGCTGGGAAGCCTGGCTGCCTCCTGTGGTCATGTGCCCATGTGCCTCCCTGCAGGACCGTTTTCACTGCCCACCAACTGGAAGAGCTGGAGAAGGCCTTCAGTGAGGCCCACTACCCTGATGTGTATGCCCGGGAAATGCTGGCCGTGAAGACTGAACTCCCCGAAGACCGAATACAGGTGCAGGGGCCCCCTCTCCTCCCAAAGACACCCAGAGACCACGCTGTTCTCACACGCAGCGAGTCAGCCCACAGCCACCTCTAAACAGCTCCCCCATCCACAAACTGAGGGTCACTTAGATGCCAGAGTCTTCCTTTGTGTTCATTTAGAGAGGATGACCCCTGTAGCTGCCCAGCCTTTTTACCTTTTATTAAATCATTCTTAAAAATTATACAATTTGTGCCACATGTAGAAATTATGTAAAGATATCAATGAAAAAAATGACTATCCATCCACGGCAAGCCTCAAAGAAACCAGTGTAAGTAGCTGATGAGGACTTTCTGCACACCAGCCCCATGCCATATACACACTTGGCCCTGAAATACACACTCACATGCACACAGAAGACTGGTCTTTGTCTTCACGTTAAGCCATCCTATGTCTGACAGCACATCCTCTCCAAGTCAGAAGACATGCCACTCACTCAAGTTTTATTTTAATTAAAAAATATATTTATTTATTTTAATTGGTGGGTAATTACTTTATAATACTGTGGTGATTTTTGCTATACATCGACATGAGTCAGCCATGGGTGTACATGTGTTCCCCATTCTGAAGCCCCCTCCCCCTCCCTCCCCACCCCATCCCTCTGGGTTGTCCCAGAGCACTGGCTTTGGATGCCCTGCTTCATGCATCAAACTTACATTGGTCATTTATTTTACATATGATAATGTACATGTTTCAGTGTTATTCTCTCATATCATCCCACCCTTGGCTTCTCCCTATAGTCCAGTAGTCTGTTCTTTACAGCTATGTCTCTTTTGCTGCCTTGCATATAGGATTGTCATTACCATCTTTCTAAATTCCATATATACATGTTAATATACTGTATTGGTGTTTTTTTTTCCCCCTATTTTCTTTTATTTATTTATTTTTTACTTTACAATATTGTATTGGTTTTGCCATACATCAACATGCATCCGCCACGGGTGTACATGTGTTCCCTATCCTGCACCCCCCTCCCACCTCTCTCCCCATACCATCCCTCTGGGTCATCCTAGTGCACCATCCCCAAGTTTCCTGTATCCTGCATCGAACCTGGACTGGCGATTCATTTCTTATATGATATTATACATGTTTCAATGCCATTGTCCCAAATCATCCCCCCTCCCTCTCCCAGAGTCCAAAAGACTGTTCTATACATCTGTGTCTCTTTTGCTGTCTCACATACAGGGTTGTCATTACCATCTTTCTAAATTCCATATATATGTGTTAGTATACTGTATTGGTGTTTTTCTTTCTGGCTTACTTCACTGTGTATAATAGGCTCCAGTTTCATCCACCTCATTAGAACTGATTCAAATGTATTCTTTTTAATGGCTGAGTAATACTCCATTGTGTATATGTACCACAGCTTTCTTATCCATTCATCTGCTGATGGACATCTAGGTTGCTTCCATGTCCTGGTTATTATAAACAGTGCTGCGATGAACATTGGGTACATGTGTCTCTTTCAATTCTGGATTCCTCAGTGTGTATGCCCAGCAGTGGGATTTCTGGGTCATATGGCAGTTCTATTTCCAGTTTTTTAAGGAATCCCCACACTGTTCTCCATAGTGGCTGTACTAGTTTGCATTCCCACCAACAGTGTAAGAGGCTTCCCTTTTCTCCACACCCTCTCCAGCATTTATTGCTTGTAGATTTTTGGACTGCAGCCATTCTGACTGGTGTGAAATGGTATCTCATTGTGGTTTTGATTTGCATTTCTCTGATAATGAGTGATGTTGTTTTCCTGTGTCTATTAGCCCCCTGTATGTCTTCTTTGGAGAAATGTCTATTTAGTTCTTTGGCCCACTTTTTGATTGGGTTGTTTGTTTTTCTAGTTTTGAGCTGCATGAGCTGCTTGTATATTCTGGAGATTAGTTTTTTGTCAGTTGTTTCATTTGCTATTATCTTCTCCCATTCTGAAGGCTGCCTTTTTACCTTGCTTATAGTATCCTTCATTGTGCAAAATCTTTTACATTTAATTAGGTCCCTATTGTTTATTTTTGTTTTTATTTCCATTACTCTGGGAGGTGGGTCATAGAAGATCTTGCTGTGATTTATGTCAGAGTTACTCACTCTTTTTAAACAATATTTGACACTAATCTTTTGTTAAGATAAAACAGTCCAACAACTGAGGTTAGAAGGGACCATTGCTTGGTGAACATTCCCATCAGAGTAAAAACTGGCTTCTTTGCACAGTGTGGGATACTCTGATTTTGTCTTGTCATCCTTCACTCCATGGAAACTTTGGTAGAAATTGATCCGGATCACCTAGTACTACCAGTCCTGTGAGCTGTGAGACAGGCCAGGTGCTCCCAGAGAGGGTAGCTGGCCCTTGCACCCCTCTGTGCTGGGGAGGGGGTCTCCTCCTATAAGCCTCTCTGCTTCCCCTCCCACCTCAATCTAGGTCTGGTTTCAAAACCGGCGGGCCAAGTGGCGGAAGCGAGAGAAGCGCTGGGGCGGCAGCAGCGTGATGGCCGAATATGGGCTCTACGGGGCGATGGTGCGCCACTGCATCCCGCTGCCTGACTCCGTCCTGGGCTCTGGGGAGGGCGGCCTGCTGGGCTCCTGCGCACCCTGGCTCCTGGGTAAGGAAGAGGGCCTTGTGGCCGTGCCGCACAGGCAATGTCCGGGGTCCCTATGATTGGAGGGCCACTGCCAAGCCAAGCAGTGTAAATTTACTCCGATTTTTAAATAATTACAAGGCTTGGACTCTAATTGGTTGCCTTTTCATTGGAACTGTGTAGGCAGTGTGTGGAGGTCCAGTCAGGCCCTGGTTCTCTGAGTGGAATGATACACATTCATTACGTGAAATATGTATTTCCAGTGTTGAGTACTGTCAACCACACAGTTCAGAGCTCATGGCAACAGGAAGCAAGATGGTGCAGGCAGTGAACCTACAGGCCGTTAACCACACGCACCCTGGACTCCAGAGGTCTGGTTCTCTGTCCCGGTTCAGCTGATAACAACCTGCGATGTAGCTGTTCTGTCCCCTAGTTTTGTGCTAGAACTGTCTGCTCTGTTGGAGTTCAAGCTTTGAGGCTGGAAGTTCTGAGAAGCTGGCATCCTTACTGGTCTGTTGGCTATTACCGGAGAACCATGGGCTTGGAGAAATGAGTTATAGACAGCATCCAGGCAAATTAGGTGGAGGAAAACACAAGGCAGAAAGTTAGGATTAGGGGGATGCTCGCAGGGGGCCAATTTTAGGCTGGGGAGGAGGAGGGTTTTTGTTCAGCGAAACTTTTTTGAACTCCTACCCACCTGAAACTATGCTGGGACTGAAGATATCAAGTTATCTTTGCCCTCAAGGACTGGAGAGCCTGAGAGGGAGCGCTGGGCAGGTCACCCGACCCACCCCTCCTAGCTTACATGGGCAGGTGGGGTGAGCTTACTGAGTCTGCAGGTCTGCGGCCTTACAGGAAAGTGGGCCTCGGGCTGCCAGACACCTGACTTTTTGAGAGAAGCTGGACATCTGGCTTTTGATGTAAATCTTTTGATTTTAAAATCTTGCCAACAAACTTTAAAATAAAAATTTAAAAACCACCACGTCATCCAAATAAGGCATTTGCCCTGGCTGTGCCCAGTGTACAAACCCTAATGTTGAGAGTTACCTACAAGACTCTCTGGTAGGCCCCAGACAGGCACCAGCAATGGAAATTCTAATGGGATTTAGAGAGCAATGACAAGGAAGAAATTTTACTTAATTGCTATATTTAAAGATTGGAGAAGGAAATGGCAACCCACTCCAGTATTCTTGCCTGGAGAACCCCATAGACAGAGGAGCCTGGTAGGCTACAGTCTATGGGGTCACGAAGAGTCGGACATGACTGAGTGACTAAGCACATATTTAAAGATATCTGTTTTTATTTATTTTCTTCTTCTTTTTTTTTTTGCCAGGGATGCATAAAAAATCTGCAGGGAC
The DNA here is from genome assembly GCF_029378745.1 of Bos indicus. Lineage (NCBI taxonomy): Eukaryota > Metazoa > Chordata > Mammalia > Artiodactyla > Bovidae > Bos > Bos indicus. The sequence goes on along the minus strand of NC_091772.1, from coordinate 42,730,562 downwards.
AATAAGGAAAGCAGAAAGTGAAGAAAAGCTGGCAGGACTCTGGGGCTCTGACCACCTCAAGGAAGGTTCTAGCCCCCATCAGGCGGGACCCCAGAGGGGCTTGGAGGAAGGCAGTCCTGTGAGCGGTGTGGAAGACGTGGTCATTGATCTCTCCAGCTCCACACGCCAGGAGACTGATAGAGCACAGCAGGGGGTCGGGGCCCAAGGACGTCCAGACTCTGAGGGGCTAGAGGGGCTCCAACCTGGGAAGGAGGGGGCCTTATGAGACCCTAGGCCTCTACCTGCAACACACAAAGGCTGGAAATGTGCACATTCCTCACCAGCATTTTTCAGAAGACAAACGTTGTCCAAGACAAATGCTCTCAGCTGGATTTTCTTCTTCCTGTGTCAGGATAAAATGCAATGTCACTTGCTTTAAGAAGACAAATGGTGACTCTTGGAACATTCCACTGCATTCTAGAATGGAAATCATTCCTTGAAGGCACGTGAATCAATTAATTAGATCTAATACTTGCATTCTCTTCTGTAGGTAGAACTTGAGGAGGGAGGATTTCAAGCCCCAAACGCATTCTCACTGCCAGACATTCTGAAGTTTGGTTTAGTAGACTGTGTGGATTCATAGGCTAAGTATGCTGTCCTTACACTGAATCAAAAAATACAGAAGTATTTAATCTACAGAGAATCATATATCTTCATAAACAGTGAAGACCTTGTGCAGCCCCCATATGATTGAAATATGATATTCTTACCTTGAACTTGGCTTTAGACATTTCCATTTTCTTGTTAGACAATGCTTCTGTGTCCCTCTGAGTGTCATTTGATTGGGTCTGTGCATCTTGGAACAGTTCCTCCAAGGAAGCTCTCTCCCCCTTCCCTTCTGATACAGCAGGGAACCATTTCTGAACAGCTGTTGAATATCTATAAACAGTGTTTTAAGGTCAGATCAGGCTTCTCGGTTTTTTAAAATTTATGTTTGAGAGCACTTTAGAGACTTGATTTCGTGAATGTTTCCTTGCCTCTATTTCCTTCCTTTATTTATTATTTAAAAATAAATGTTTTATGGTTTGCTCGGTTCTCATGCACCCACTCTGTCCACATGTTCATCTACTGCCACCCTGACCAAGGGCATCCCCATTTCCTGCCCCAAACTTTATGCCTGAAGCCTTCATGCTTGGCTGCAGCTCTTACCCAGTGTTGCTCTGTAAACTCCTATAAGGCAGTGGCTGTATCTAACTCCTTTTTAAAAAAAAAAAAATGTTGTAATAGTTCCAGGTACACAGCAGAGCAACTCAACCATATATTATACATGTATCCATTCTCCCCCAAAGTCCCCTCCCATCCAGGCTGCCATGTAACATTGAGCAGAGTTTCCTGTGCCATAGAGTAGGACCTTGTTGGTTATCCATTTTTAAATATAGCAGTGTGTACATGTTGATCTCAATCCACCCGCAATGCAGGAGACCACCTGCAATGCAGAGACACAGGTTTGATCCCTGGGTGGGGAAGATCCCTTGGAGAAGGAACTGGCACCCCACTCCAGTATTCTTGCCTGGGAAATCCGGTGGAGAGAGGGGGTCGCAAGAGTTGGACACAACTTAATGACTAAACTACCTTCACCACATGTCAATCTCAAATTCCTTAACTATCCCCTTCCCTCCAGTCCTTTCTGAGTTCAGAGTCCAGACAGAGCTTGCAGCTCACTGATGGGGAAGCTGAAGGGGAAAACGTGCCCCCCAGCCCCCCGAAGAGGCAGAGAGGAAGGAGGGTGGGGACCTTCTACAGATGACTTCCCCCCAGGAATGGGTGCAGCACCCCTCAGGCTGGACATGGCTCTTTAGTCTCTGCAGATGAGAAAACAGAGCCTCTTCCCTGTGGCCTCTTTTCTCATGCTGAGCTTCTCCCAGACTACTGTGGAAATTAAATGTCACCTATCCTTATGGTCGCAGCAGCAAACCACAAGCACCACTTTCTCTCATTCATTCTGGCACCTGGAGATCTCGCTCCAAGCCTGGGCCTGATGGTGGGAGGGCTGTTGTGAGGAGAATCTGGAAGTTGATTTCTCTGCCTCCCACTGGACTCACAGAGCAGGCCCCAAGTGACACAGCCACACTTAATCCATTCCGTCTCCTGCCTCCAGCCAGCTCTCGGATTCTTGCCTCCATCTCCTCCTAGTTATCCAGAATTGAGTTTGAGGGAGAGAGCTAGTAACCTGTGCAATTTATATATATCCCACTCATAAAATATTATGCAGCCACTAAAAATAATAACAAGGCATATTTCTGTGGAAACATGTTCATGAAATGTTACTGAGTGGAAAAACTCCTAAATGAATCCCCCAAAGGATACAAGTAGAAAAAAATAGGTAAAGCAGAATAAAAATGCAATAAAGAAACTTAACTGGCATAAAAACGATACAGATAGTAGACAAATTTCTAGGCAAAATTACCTAAAGGAGGAGAAGGCAGGTAGAAGCAAAAGAGAAAGGTCCTAGAGACAGTAATAGAGGCCATTTAAAAAGTATATAAGAACACCGGTGTCGCAGTTTTTTTCAGTCATGGAATGGGAATCATAATAGAACACCCTCGTTCCCGAAGAGAACGGAAAGATGTGAATAAAGTGCGTACCTCCATTTCCAGCATGGCAGAGAAAGAGAAAAATAAATATTGACTATTGTTGCCACTGTTACTGGCACTCCTCTTAGTCTTCAAGGCTCAAGGAAAATACTTGTCATCATCATTAGGTAACAACATGGGACCCAATAAATAAATAATTGGGATACAGGTCAGAGCACCGTGCAAACAGCTGTTTAAGAGCCCCAGGGGCAACGGCTTAACTCCACTCAGTGTCTGCGGGCGCAGGAGAGGGACGTGCCCAACACGGAGAAACGTGCCTTGCCTGGTGAACTTGAACCTGGGCTGGGCCTTCCAGCAGCTGGAGGACGGAGGCACGGTCTGTCCTGACTCCTTCGCCTTTCCTCCTGGCTTGCCCCCCTCCAGAAAGCCACCGGGCGCTCCGCAGGCCTCCTCACTTCCCATTGGTCAGAATTACTGTCACTCTTAGGTCTAAACCAATCGTGAGTCAAGGGGACAGAATTCCTTCTTTGGCTTAGGCCAGAAATTCACTGCTGGAGAAGGACATGGCAACTCACTCTAGTACTCTTGCCTGGAAAATCCCATGGACGGAGGGGCCTTGTAGGCTGCAGTCCATGGGGTCGCGAAGAGTCGGACACGACTGAGCGACTTCACTTCATTTTTCACTTTCACTTTTCACTTTCATGCATTGGAGCAGGAAATGGCAACCTACTCCAGTATTCTTGCCTGGAGAATCCCAGGGACAGAGGAGCCTGGTGGCTGCTGTCCATGGGGTCGAACAGAGTCGGACACGACTGCAGTGATTTAGCAGCAGCAGCAGAAATTCACTGCAAGGAGATCCAACCAGTCCATCCTAAAGGAAATCAGTCCTGAATATTCACTGGAAGGACTGATGCTGAAGCTGAAGCTCCAATGCTTTGGCCACCTGATGTGAAGAACTGCCTCACTGGAAAAGACCCTGATGCGGGGAATTATTGAAGGTGGGGGAAGAAGGGGACAGAGGATGAGATGGTTGGATGGCATCACTGACTCAATGGACATGAGTTTGAGTAAACTCTGGGAGTTGGTGATAGACAGGGAGGCCTGGTGTGCTGTAGTCCATGGGGTTGCAGAGTCAGACATGACTGAGCAACTGAACTGAACTGAACTGAAAAATTCATCTGTGGTCCCCAGGCTCCTCTTGCCCTGAAACTAAGTATCCTAGGCTTCTCCCAGCAAAGAAGAAAAAGGAGTGGCCACTGACCAGCCAAGGGTCAGGCTGGCCACAGGCAGGATGTGAAATAATGTAAGTGACACTTAAAAAAGAAAGCAGATGAAAATCCTTTGAAATGTTCAGAGCGTTTATCTTTGGATCGTGCGTTAATGGATACTTCTTCTTTTCATATTTTCTATGTTTTGTAAACTTATGTAAAAATAAAACAGTTAAGATGAATAATATTAAAATGCTAATTCCTCTTTCTTGATTTAGGGCTAAGTATACACAGGACAAGAATCTCATTTAAAAAAACAGCGAAAACATTTTATGATACAGAGTCCATATTTTGCCTGCATCTCTTGTTGGGTCGATACAAGTGCCAAGTTAATAGGAAACACATGGTCCCTTTAAACCCTCATTCAAATCATGCAGCCAATGGGAATCTGACCACTGACAGTAGGAAGGAATTGTTCCCAGCTTTCAAAATTGCTTGCCAGCTGAAATTTTGGCTGTAAAAGCCTAAAAAGGAGATTTTAAAAAATTATAATTTTAGCAAGGTCAATTTGGACGGATTCCTACTATGAACCGGTGTCACCCTGGCTGCCTTTTGGTGACAGGAGCAGTCCATCAGTGCATAAGAAATATGTATGACCCCAGGAGATATTTTCAGAAATGACGGAAGAACAAGATATGGCAATCAGCGTTATTTCTGTGGGTTCACCAGTATAAATACAATAAACTATTGTTCTCGGTGGTCTACAAATCATGTCCGTATTGTCTTTTTTGATTCCCACAACAGGTGAGAAACTGAGCTGCAGAAAAATTAAGTGAACTTGCTAAGCTGATTCTCAATTTCTAGGGCTCAGGGACAGAAGAGCTAAGTCACCCTTAAAGCAGACGGAGGTGGTGATTTGCTTAGCCACACATGAGCCCTGCCTGAGGCTGTTTGCTCAAGCCGGAGAGCAGACAGACTGAAGAGCAGGGAGAACAAACGTGTGCAGATACAGAGGTGGCAAGGAAAGCAGTCACTTTATGTTTTAAAATAGTTATTTGGCTACACCAGGTCTCAGTTGTGACATGTGGGGTCTAGTTCCTTGACCAAGGATTGAAGTTCAGAGTCTTAGCCACTGAACCACCAGGAAAGCCCTGAAAGCGTTTACTTTTTGATACATTATTGGGACAATTGTTTATCCAAATGGGGGAAAAATGAAATGGACCTAAGTTTCATGCCTTATAGGAAAATATGTCCAGATGAATCAGACAAACATGAAAGGCAGAACTATGGAGCTTTTAGAGGTCTGGGTGTAGAAGATGCTTCAGTTGCCCCAAAGCGGTGGTTGAAAACAACAACTTTATTTTGCTCACAGTTTCATGGGTCTTTTTACAGCATGAGGCTTACCAAGCTTCAGCTTCTCTTTCCATCCATCTATCATTTCATCTCTCTGTCCACACATTAGATACATTTTTCTGAACCATTTGAGAGGAAGCTGTTATCTCTGTTTTTCCAGCATTTATTGAGATATAATTGACATATACCATTGTGTAAGTTTGAGGTATACAATATGATGATTTGATACACATGTAACTTGTGAAATGTATTAAACCATCCATGTGATTACTATTTTGTTGTTGTTATGAACATTAAACCTCTAGTCTCATAGCATCTTTGAGATATACAACACAACACTGTTACCTATAGTCACTGTGCTTTAGTCATTAGAGCCCCAGAATATATTGATCTTGGAACTAAAAGTCTGTAAGCTTTGACTAACATCTTCCTATTTCCCCCATTTCTCTGCCACCTGTCCACTACCATCCTACTCTCCATTTCTGTAAGTTTGGTATTTTTAGATTCTGCACAAGCCAAATCATACCTTGTCCCACCTTCTCTGTCTGACTTGTTTCACTTAGCAAAATTCCTTCAAGGTCCATCCATGTTGTTGCAGATAGTAAGATTTCTTTTCTTTCTTTCTTTGGGCTGCAACGAGTGGCACGTGGGATCTTACTTAGTTCCCTGACCAGGGATTGAACCAGAACTCTCTGCAATGGAAGTGTGGAGTGTTAACCACTGGAGGACTGCCAGGGAAGTTCCTGGATTTTCTTACTTTTTAATAGTGACTAGCATTCCACTGCACACACACACACTACACACACTACATCTTTACCCATTCACCTGCCAGTGGACACTTACATTGTTTTCATACCTTGACTCTTGCGGATGAGGCTGCAGTGAACATGGGAGGTATGGATAACTTTTCCAGACAGTGAGTTTTATCTCCTTTGGATAAATATCCAGAATTGGAATTGCCTGATCATATGGTAGTTCCATTTTTAATTTTTTTGAAGACCTCCCCATGTTGTTTTCCATAGTGGCTATTCAGTTCAGTTCAGTTCAGTTCAATCACTCAGTCATGTCCTAATCTTTTTGACCCCATGGACTGCAGCATGCCAGGCTTCTCTGTCCATTGCCAATTCCTGGAGTTTACTCAAACTCATGTCCATGGAGTTGGTGATGCCTTCCAACCATCTCATCCTCTGTTATCCCCTTTTCCTCCTGCCTTCAATCATTCCCAGAATCAGGGTCTTTTCAAATGAGTCAGTTCTTCGCATCAGGTGACCAAAGTATTGGAGTTTCAGCTTTAGCATCAGTCCTTCCAATAAATATTCAGGACTGATCTCCTTTAGGATGGACTGGCTGGATATCCTTGCAGTCCAAGGGACTCTCAAGAGTCTTCTTCAATACCACAGTTCAAAAGCATCAATTCTTCGGAGCTCCGCTTTCTTTGTACCTACCCCTTTATCTCTTGATACTGTGTGTATTTTTTAAGAATAAGGACATTCTCTTACATAACCTGAGTAGTTATCAACTTCAGAAAACTTGAGTACAATACTTGAAATCTCAATACAAAATTCTAAACCTGAGTAGAATACAGTACTCTGAATACAACACTTTTATCCAACACAAATACAGAGTTAATTAGATACAATATCAAATACTGGATTAAATACAGTGCTCTCATTTGAATATGAAGCTATTATTTAGTGCCTTTATCTAGTATTGATTACAATATTCTAAATCTGAATACAAGACTTTTATCCACCTCTTTGCTCACATTCCAGTTCTGCCAACTGACAACAATGGCCTCCACAGATCCTTTCTTTTCCATCCAGGATCCAGTCCAGAGTCTCACATTGCATCTAACCATCATGTCCTTCATGACAAGATGTCCTTCTGCAGCCTTTTTTTGTCTTTTGTGACATAGATATTTTTTAAAAGAGATTATTTATTTGACTGCACCAGGTCTTGGTTGTGGCATGTAAGAACTACTTCTCTGACCATGGATCAAACCCCGGCCCCCTGCATTGGGTTTTTGGAGTCTTAGCTACTGGACCACCAGGGAAGTCCCAGCATTGATATTTTTGAAGAACACGGATCAATTATTTTACAGGATATCCCCTCAATCTAGGTCTGCCTAATGTTCCTTCATGATGAGATTTCAGGTTATCCATTTTTGGTGGGAACAGCACTGAAGTGAGCATCTTCAAGGACTGAAAGGCTGACTCTGAGCAGAGAGTGAGAGACAGGAAGCCAGGGACTCCCAAGTTACCTTCTGGACAGCTTCCCATGTGATTGAATTTTTAATAGGGACATATCAAGCTTCCCTGCCAATTCAGGAGATGTAAGAGATGCAAGGTCGATCCCTGGATTGGGAAGATCCCCTGGAGGAGGGCATGGCAATCCGCTCCAGTATTCTTGCCTGGAGAATCCCATGGACAAAGGAGCCTCCCAGGCTACAGTCCATAGGAACGCAGAGTCAGACATGACTGAAGCAACTTAGCACACATCATCGATGCAGTTTTTTAGCGTAAGAGAAAGGTACTACCGGAGGGCACCTAGCTTGGAGGTAAGTGTTGGGGGCCAGAGTGACTTTACGGGGGGCTGTCCCCCACCACCTCTTTCAGAGAAGGAGTTAACTTAGAGCTCCAGTTAATAATAATTCCTGGGCGTGATAAGAATGTTTTAACCTACAAACTCCTCTGAAGGTTCTCTAGCCTGCCTGACAGGCTTGTCCGGCCACATGTGATTGCTCACAGCCTCCCAACCGTGAGAGGCACGAGATGCTTTAAACCTTCTAAAAACAGGTTCCTTAGAAAAGTTAGAAAACTATTAGTATAAGTATAATGGGCTGATTAGAAACTGTATTGGTGAAGGGTTTTTCATTTGTTGAGCCAATGTTTGTTGCTAAGTCTCCACATCCCCTGCCCTTACACACATTAATGAATATATAGAAGAAATAAGTATTAACCTTTGATATTAATCACGTTAGACCTTAGGCTAAGTAAATTCTTTCCTTAACTAAAACCCACTACACCCTCACCCTATAGGAATGTAACTTTATTTGAGTGGCGTCTGTTTCAAGAATAATCACCCCTGGAGAAATAAGTGTCCTGGTTGACTGACCGCTGTCACAAGGAGGGTCATAAATTGTCAGCAGGCCCCCCCCTGGCTAGAAGATGATGTAACACCCCTAAGACCTCTGTATACATTTGTGTGAAGCACCTGACTTTAATAAAAGTCAGGACTGCTGTCCCCACGTGACTTTTGTATAACATCTCAGTGTATAAAAACAGACTCTGGAAAATAAAGAATTGGGATCAGTTTCTCGAAATACTGGTCTCCCCATGTCGCTCTCTCTCTCACTCTGGCTGAGTCTCCATCTGGAGCGCGGAACCCACCACGCTTACTAATTATGCCTGGGCTTCTAAGATCTGACCGGGGAGGCCTCAGTGTCTCCTCTCCTTCGGGAGAATGGAAGGACGCCTGCGGCCTACGTAAGTGGTGCAAACTTCTTGTTTTGAAGTTTTATTGGTCTCCCGCGTAAACCAAGCTACTCAGCCTCTTTTCTCCACTGAATTTTCCTACTGAGCTATCCTCATCCTATTACTCTTTATATCTTTGATAAAATATTTAAATAAATAGGTCGCTGACGCCGTCCCAGCTTCGAATACCCTGGATCAGCCGGGGCAGGACCCCGGCAGGTGGCGCCCGAGACAGGGACGATTCGAAAGTAGGTCCCCAACCCTTTCCCCCAGTGTTGAATTTTAGGGACGGATAGGACCCCACTCAGGGTGCTGTGGATCCCCCTGTAGGACAGACAGGGCGAGTAGGAGTGGGAAGTGTTGAAAGTGTTAAAGAGTTAGAGTTAGAGAGAAAAAATGGTTTCTGAAGTTAAAAGGCCAAAGAAAAGCCTGATCTTTTGAAAGCTAAAAGCTTTATCTTCTATTATATTTAACTTTCTGACATGGATAACACTGAAACTAAGAATGGCAAGTCTTTATACAAGTAATCTTGAAACTGTTAAAGAGGCTACTGTTAATTTAGATACTTGGGTGAAGGTAAAAAAAACAACTAAACACTTATCCTATAAATATGATTAAAAATGTTCTGGATCCTCGTCATGAGGCTGTGGGATAGCCTATGGGAGAGGCTATAGCGGTGGATGGTAGTGGGTCTCCACCTTCTGCGCAGATCATATTTTCTGCCATTGACTAGGAAAAGGAGGGACACTGTGCTCTACCTCCCGAGGAGTGAGAGGGCTTACAGGATGCTGCGGCCGGGCGCCCTGGCGAGCCCCCTCTCCCTCTACACTTTAAAACTTTAAACAACAATTTCGGATTTTAGGCGACTACTCCACCTCCACTTGCATCTCCCAGGGCCTAAGAATTCCCCGGTTTACATCCAAAGCCTCCCAGAACATTGCCTAAGGCTGAAAAAGATAAAAAAAGTTTTATTTTTAAACATAGCAGCTTTTAAAGAATACACAATATACAGAGCCTGCTCCTTGCAGAAAACCCCCTCTGGGGGGGCCTCACCCAAGCAAAAAAAGAGAGAAAAATAAAAAGAAAAAAGAAAAAAAAAGTGAAAAAGAAAAAAGGAAAGAAAATAGAGAAAGATCTAAAGATAGAAAAAGAACTAAAGAGTGAAAAGGAGAGAGGAACGGAGGAGGAAGGAATCAGGGAATGCAGCAAGATAGAAAAAGGAAAAAAGGAAGTTAGAAAAAGAGACACAGAGAGAAAGAGAGGGAGGAGGAAAGAAAAAGTTAGAGAGAAAGAGGGTAAAGGAAAAGAAACGAAAGAAAGAGAAGACAGTAAGAAGGAAGAAGGGAGAATGAAAGAGGGAAACAAGAAGGAAATGATAGAAAGTAAAAGAGAAGAGGAAGGAAAAAAGATAGAGTGAGGGAAAGAAAACCCGAGAAAGATTTAAAGAGAAGAAGGAAGAAAAAATCAGCAGAGGAGAGAGGAGAGGACTTACAGGACACTGTGGCCAGACGCCCTGGCGAGCTACCTCCCCCTCTGCGCAAACTTTAAAAAAAAAACTTATCCACCGCATTCTGATTTAAGACGATTGCTGCCGCCTCCTTTTGCGCCTTCCAGGGCCCAAGAGTTCCCCACTTTGCCCTCAAAGCCTCTCAAAGTGTTGCCAAAGCCTGAAAAAGATAAAAAGTTTTTTAAACAGTGGAGCTTTTAAAACAGACTGCGTACACAATATGCAGAGCATGCTCCTTGGAGAAAACCCCCTCAGGGGGGTCTCACCCAGGCTAAGAGAAAAACAAAATGGTAAGGGGATTTAGCAACAATATTAACCCCTGACAAGCCGGTTACTCCAATTCCAATGGCAGTGGCTGGCCCCCTACCTGAGGGCATTGTAGGACTTGTGCTAGGGCGTAGCTCGCTTTCTTAAAAAAAAAAAAAGAAAGAAAAAATAAATAAATAAAAAGAAAAAGAAAATTTCGGTGGTACATGGTGTAGTAGATTCTGATTATGTTGAGAAATTAAAGTTTTGACCTCACCGCCTACCAAAACTGTGCAAATTAATAAAGGTCAAAGAGTAACACAGCTTTTGCTTTTACCTTAGTATCAGACAGGAAAAAACTTGACTTCTTAGGCTAGGAGCCACAGAGTATTTGGATTTAGTGATCTAGCCTTTTGGGTGCAGAAAATTACAGCTCCAAGGCCTTTAAAAGATCTTTTAATTCAAGAAAATAAAATGTCAGGGCTATTAGACACAAGAACAGACGTCTCTTAACATTGCTGGGAAAGACTGGCCCAGTTCCTGGCCCACGCATACTACTGAAAATGAGTTGGTGGGATTAGAGAAAGTGGTATGCGGGGTGGGAATGCTGTGGAGAAAAAGGTAAAGCAAAGTTTAAAACCTTGAAGAGTAGTGAGTTCTCCATTGCTGGAGGTATTCAAGCAAAGATTAGATGGTTGCTTGTCATCTAAAAAGCTATAGACCAGATTTAGGTTACAAAACAATAACTGGAGAAGCTTATAAAGATGTTGTGCAACACCTCTTTACTTGCTTCTCATATTTAGGTGCCAAAAGTTTTGAAAACTGACAATGCCCCTTTGAAGCTGCGGAGAGATTGTTTACTAACTTTAAATGATTTCCAAAAATTATTAGGGGACATTAATTGGATATGCCCACATTTAAAACTGACTACTGCAGATTTAAAGCCTTTGTTTGATTGCTTAAAAATTGATCCTAATTCCAGTTCTAAGAGAAAGTTGACTAATGAGACAGAGTTAGCTCTTGTTAAAGTAGATGAGACTTTAAATGATCAGTTAATTAGGATTAATATTACCAAAAGATGAGATTAAATTATTCTTGCCACAAAACATACACCTACAGGGTGCTTGTGACAAAAAGGCCCATTGGTTCCATCTACCAGTGACCCCAAGAAAAATAGTTTTATCTTATCCCAGCTTGGTGGCACAATTAATTATAAAAGGAGGAAAAAAGAAGTGTGGAACTTTTTAGAAAAGAAGTAGCAAACATAGTAATTCCATTCAATAAGGATTGGCAAGTTGCCCTGATAGATTTCAGGGGTCAAATTTTGTTTCATTTGCCCTCAAGCCCCCATAGTAGTTAAAAGTTCAAAAATGTTAGATTGGCAGTTTGAAGATACCTGTGGAACTTTCCAACCCTACATAGTTCCTACGCTCCCCTTTACCCTATGGGGGAGGGACGTGCTGTCTCAAATAGGAGATACTCAGAGAAGGGTTTTCTCAATTTCTTAGTTATCAACAGGCGGTACAATTAACAATACTATATATATTATTATAAATACATAATATAAATATATTTGCCTAATTGCAGTTTGCCTAATTAGATATGGGTATAAATAAAATATAATAAAGGTATACCTAATTCTATTTATAGATCTATACTTAATTAATTTGTATATAATTAATATGTATAGTATATATGCATATTATACATATACTGTATAATTAAATGTATATTGCAGTAATATAATGTGTGTGGCTGATATTAATTGGTATGGTTTGATGTGCTGTGATGATATATGTTCTATATACTGTATAATTATATATGTGTGACATGTATTATTGCAGTACATTGGTTTGTGTTGGTATTGGCTGTGTACGTGTTGTATTGCTGTAATATATATTAATATATTAATTATAAAGATTGATTCAAGTATATTGATTTATATATATTATATGTCAATAAGTTTATACTTGTTGCCATATATAAATACATATATAAATACATTTTGCATTTAGGTATATTTGTTTACCAAAATGAGATAAGGAGGTTATACATTTATTATTTAAATTTATACAGAGACCTAAACTAAACATTAGACCTAAATTAACATATCCCTAAATTTATGTTGTTAAAATGTAAATTTTAAAAATTAAAAAAATTAAATTGACAACTGCTTGACAATTCCTTTGCCATAGAACCCCCATAGGTGTAATTGGGGTAGCCAGACAAAAAATTGGTTTTATGGCAAAACAGCCCCCCATAAATACTGAGAATAAAAATACTGAGGATAAAAAGCGATCTGCCTTTAGTCTTCCGGCAGAAAATCTTAAACAGCCTTATTTATGGTTTCAAAGGAAGGTTTTGCCTCAAGGAATGAAAAATAGCCCACCCTATGTCAAAAGTTCGTTAGTGCTGCTTTAGAAGATGTTAGAAGTAAATATGAACAAGTCTATATGATCCATTATATGGATGACATCTTAATTGCCCACCCTGATAGGGCTCATTTACAAACTGTCCTCCAGGATTTGACCCAGGCATTAACAGACAGAGGCTAAAAAATTGCCCCAGAGAAAATTCAAGTCAATCTGCCCATAACCTACTTAGGACGGGTTATCAGTTCAGAAACTGTAACTCATGTCCCATTAAAATTGAGAAAAGATCACCTTGTTACTTTAAATGATTATCAAAAACTTTTAGGAGATATTAATTGGATCAGACCTTATTTAAAATTAGCCACTGCTGAATTAAAGCCTCTTTTTAATATTTTATGTGGGGATCCTGACCCAACTTCTAAAAGACAATTAACTGCTGAAGCTCAGGAAGCTTTAGACAAAGTAGAAGCAGCCCTATCTGATAGCTATGTAAAAAGAGTTTATTTACAGACAAACTGGTAATTCCTCTGCTTAGCTACTCCAACTGCGCCTACGGGAGTTTTATGGCAAAACAGCCCCCTAGAATGGGTCCATCTCCCCACCCAAGCTAAAAAAACAGTGGCTTCTTATCCAGGACTGATACCTATGTTGATATTAAAAGGGAGAAAATGGAGCATTGAATTGTTCGGTAAAGAATCAGCAGAAATTGTAATTCCATATAATAAAGAACAACTTGATGCTCTTCTAATGTTTGATGAGGACTGGCAGATTGCCGTAGGAAATTATTGTGGTCAAATTCTGCATTATTTACCTTCGCATGTTTTGCTGAATTTTATATCCAGACATCCAGTTATTTTTCCTGTCAGATGTAAACAATCTCCTGTTCCAAATACGCAAATAGTTTTTACTGACGGGTCAACAAATGGTAAAGCCTCCATAGTTACTAAAAATCACCAAAAGGTTTAGAAACACGGGAAACTTCAGCTCAAAGAGCTGAAATAACAGCAGTCATAGAGGCTTTTGCTATGTTTGCAGATGAGGAATTTAACCTTTATTCTGATTCTCAGTATATTGTCAGGTTGTTTCCACACATTGAAACTGTGGTTTTTGTCTGACAATAAAACTACCGTATTTCATTTGTTAAGTAATTTACAGCAACAAATTTGGAAAAGAAGTAAAATATTTTTCATTGGACACATTCGGGCTCATTCTGGATTGCCTGGCCCTTTAAATGCCTTTAATGATTTGGCTGACTTGTTAACCAGAAATACAGTGGCTACTGTGATTGAGGAGGCCAGAGCCCCTCACTCACTTCATCATCAATATGCTACTGCCTTAAGATATCAATTCCAAATTCCCAGAGAAACTGCTAGGGAGATTGTGCGTTCTTACTTACACTGCCCCACTGTTTATAATAGTCTACCTACGGGAGTTAATCCTCATGGTCTCAAACCTAATGTACTCTGGCAGACGGATGTAACTCATGTCTCTTCATTTGGAAAACTGTCTTTTGTTCATGTAACTATAGATACTTTTTATCACGTTATTATTACAACTGCTCGTACCGGAGAGGCAGTTAAAGATGTGATACAACATCTCTTTACTTGTTTTTCATATTTGGGCCTACCAAAAGCTCTGAAAACTGACAATGCTCCTGCTTACACTTCTAAGTCTTTTCAGGAATTTTGTATAAAGTTTCAAATTAAACATAATACAGGCATCTGTTATAATCCCCGGGGACAAGCCATTGTGGAAAGAGCACATCAAACATTAAAGCTTCAAATTCAAAAATTAAAAGAAGGGGAGTTTAAGTATAGTTCTCCCCATCAAATCTTGCAACATGCTCTTTTCGTAATAAATATTCTAAATACTGATCTGGCTGGAACTACGTCAATGCTTCGTCATTGGTGCCTGGAGCAATTAAATGCAAAACCATTAGTCAAATGGAAGGACCTCCTCTCAGGACAATGGAAGGGTCCTGACCCATTATTAACTAGTGGTCGAGGATGTGCTTGTATTTTTCCACAGGATGCAAATTCTCCAATTTAGATCTGGGACAGGTTGATTCGCCATGTTGCAGACCCCCAGACATCCAGTTCCCCCATTGCTTCGATCACAAAAGAGGAGCCCGCCGGCAGGGGAGACAAGATAAACATCGAGATCCCGGCGAGACTGACAGGGCTGCTGCAGCGTGAACTCCAACCAGAAAATAATTCTACTTATTCTGTTTTAGCTTATCCACCCTCGCCTTATGTTTTCCTTTTTACTAATGACTCCAACAAACTTAATGTAGGCATGAATTATTCAGGTGGACCTAAGGTAGTGACTTGTGAACGATGTATGCTTTCATCTTGTTTAAACCCTCAATGTAATGTTTGCTCCTTTGTAGTGTTACAACGTCCACCTTATTTTATGATGTAACCACTTATTGATATGTTAATTATGGTCTCGCTGTGTTACAACAAGTACAGGATTTAATGTGATCCTGCCGGTTTGTGGGCCTACTTATTTTAGGAATATCAGCTTTGATAGCAACAATTACTTCTGTTACTGTGGCAGCAATATCATTGACTCAACAAGTGCATACTGCCCAATATGTTGATACCATGTCTAAAATTGTTTCTTTAACTCTAGCAACTCAGGAAGCTATAGATAGGAAATTAGAGATGAGAGTAGATGCCTTAGAAGAAGCAGTTATGCATATTGGGACTGAGTTACAGGCTTTAAAGGTAAAGATGGCTTTGACATGCCACGCTGATTACAGGTGGATATGCGTGACATCTTTGAAGGTAAACGAGACAGATTATGAATGGGAAAAGATTAAAAATCATATCTCAGGTGTTTGGAACAGTTCTGATATTGGCCTGGACTTAGGGAAACTTCATAATCAAATACAGACCTTGGAACACTCTCGACTGGATTTTACTGCCACTGGAGAAGCTAATGATTTTTTTAACACCTTCTCTAATTTTATTTCTGGAAAAAATATTCTGTCTAATATCCCTAGTCTCTAATCCTACTTCTCATAATCATTCTTCCTTGTATTGTCAGGATTCTTCAGCAGAGCATTCAGAAGCTCGCGACTGAGCTGCATCCGGCTGTTTTAACAAATAAAAAAGGGGGAGATGTTGGAGGCCAGAGTGAGGTACTCCGCCCGTGGCAAAGGTCATGAGGAACGAGGCTCGACATACGCAAAGGTGGGATCGAGCCTCAGGAGTCGCCCTGGAACTCCTCGAGCATCTACCCCCATAACCAGAGCCTGCCTACTTTACTACTTTGTGCTCACCTACACCTCTGACTTTACGGGGGGCTGTCCCCCACCACCTCTTTCAGAGAAGGAGTTAACTTAGAGCTCCAGTTAATAATAATTCCTGGGCGTGATAAGAATGTTTTAACCTACAAACTCCTCTGAAGGTTCTCTAGCCTGCCTGACAGGCTTGTCCGGCCTCATGTGATTGCTCACAGCCTCCCAACCATGAGAGGCACGAGATGCTTTAAACCTTCTAAAAACAGGTTCCTTAGAAAAGTTAGAAAACTATTAGTATAATGGGCTGATTAGAAACTGTATTGGTGAAGGGTTTTTCATTTGTTGAGCCAATGTTTGTTGCTAAGTCTCCACATCCCCTGCCCTTACACACATTAATGAATATATAGAAGAAATAAGTATTAACCTTTGATATTAATCACGTTAGACCTCAGGCTAAGTAAATTCTTTCCTTAACTAAAACCCACTACACCCTCACCCTATAGGAATGTAACTTTATTTGGGTGGCGTCTGTTTTAAGAATAATCACCCCTGGAGAAATAAGTGTCCTGGTTGACTGACCGCTGTCACAAGGAGAGGGTCATAAATTGTCAGCAGGCCCCCCCTGGCCAGAAGATGATGTAACACCCCTAAGACCTCTGTATACATTTGTATGAAGCACCTGACTTTAATAAAAGTCAGGACTGCTGTCCCCACGTGACTTTTGTATAACATCTCAGTGTATAAAAACAGACTTTGGAAAATAAAGAATTGGGATCAGTTTCTCGAAATACTGGTCTCCCCATGTCGCTCTCTCTCTCACTCTGGCTGAGTCTCCATCTGGAGCGCAGAACCCACCACACTTACTAATTATGCCTGGGCTTCTAAGATCTGACCGGGGAGGCCTCAGTGTCTCCTCTCCTTCGGGAGAACGGAAGGACACCTGCAGCCTACGTAAGTGGTGCAAACTTCTTGTTTTGAAGTTTTATTGGTCTCCCGCGTAAACCAAGCTACTCAGCCTCTTTTCTCCACTGAATTTTCCTACTGAGCTATCCTCATCCTATTACTCTTTATATCTTTGATAAAATATTTAAATAAATAGGTCGCCAACGCCGTCCCAGCTTCGAATACCCTGGATCAGCCGGGGCTGGACCCCGGCAGGTAAGCAGGCAGGCTAATCATCTTCTGAATCCTTTGAGTAGGCCAAGACTCAGTATTTAGGAAACCTTCCTTTCTGCCCAGTAGAGAAAGCCACTCTCCTCCCTCACCCCTGGCATTTACAGACTCTTGCAGCTGCTGTCCTGGGAGCCTGCTAAATGCTCAGAAGACCCCAGAAGGTCGAGAGTCCTGCCTTCTGTCTGCTCTGTTTTTCTATATTCCTGCTGGGCATGTAACGGCAGCCAGCAAACCAAGGGCTGTGGATCTGATCTTGCTTTGGGTATTCTTAGGGCCTCACTGTGGAAGCTAAGCTGGGGCTGCAAAGGTTTCAGAATCCTGGGAATGGGCTCAAGGATTTTGTCCTGTGTACAACCCTAGGGTGACCTCTCTCAGAGAATTACTGGGAAACTCTTTGTTTTCCAATCTTAACTTCTGCTTACCCAGACCCTATTCACGGGATTTTATCAGGGAGCCCACCTGGAGAAGGGCACGGCAACCCACTCCAGTATTCTTGCCTGGAGAACACCCATGGGCAGAGGAGGCTGGCCGGCTACAGTCCGAGGAGTCGCAAAGAGTCGAACACGACTTAGGGACTAACACGCACCAGAGCGCCCACAGGGTGTTCCAAACCCTGTTTGGGTGAAGATCACCTTCAGCCACACCCTCTAATGCTGTGAAAGTTTTCTCCTCTGGGGAATTTCTCATGCAGCTGTATTCAGCCCAAACAAGCATGCCATGTACTGGTCACCACTCACAGTCCCTGTTAGTGGTCACCCCATGCTCGTGTAGGGCTCCCTGATGACACAAAGAGTGCAACAACTTCCGGAGAGAATGCACTGAAGAGTGTGTTGTGCTCTTTCCCATACCTGTAACCTGGCTGGGGAGAGCAGAACTGCACCCATGACATCCGAGCTCAAGGCCCAGATGCAAGACTTCTCTTCCAGGAGCATCTTACATTAAGGCTTCCTCTGGAGTTATCTTGGAGAAGGCAATGGCACCCCACTCCAGTACTCTTGCCTGGAAAATCCCATGGATGGAGGGGCCTGGTAGGCTGCAGTCCATGGGGTCGCTGGGAGTCAGACACGACTGAGCGACTTCCCTTTCACTTTTTCCCTTTCATGCATTGGAGAAGGAAATGGCAACCCACTCCAGTGTTCTTGCCTGGAGAATCCCAGGGATGGGGGAGCCTGGTGGGCTGCCGTCTCTGGGGTGGCACAGAGTCGGACACGACTGCAGTGACTTAGCACTGGAGTTATCTGTCAACAGGGAACTGTAGGGACCCATGGCTTTGTTCTGACTTCTTTGGACCCTCTCCACTTAAAAATTCATCCAAGGCTGACTGCCTTCTTGCTCTTTCCATCAAAATGAATGGGTAAAGAAATCCTCACAGGAGCTTCCCTGGTGGTCCAGTGGCTAAGACTCCGCACTTCCAACGCAGGGGGCCCGGGTTTGATCCCTACTCAGGGAGCTAGATCCCACATCACGAATAACACGGTGGTGCCACATGTTGGCAGGACTGTGGCTGTGCTTGGGCCTGAGTCGAGAGTCTGACTCCGTTTTGTCAGACAACCCGCTGCCCCCAGCCCACCCTCGGGCTGCACAGTGTAGCAAGGGGGAATCCTAGTTCCCCCAGCCAGGCATCCAAGCAGTGCCTTCTGTGTTGGGACCCCTGTGTTGGGACCACGGAGTCTTAACCCTTGGACTGCTAGGGAAGTCCCACAAGTCTGATCCATCTAAATGCACAGGTTGAACACATCTGTGTAGAGAAATTTCTGTTTTTCTATCCCCTTCCTTCCAACCCACCTACCGCTGTGGGCGTCTCCCTTTTGAAATATCTTCAGTCACATAATTGTCCTGTTAGCCACCTGTTGCTGTGGTTAAGTGCCCAATTTATGGTATTTTGTTATAGGACTCAGACAAAAACCCTCTTCTTTTCTCAATTTATGGTCATTTAAAATAAAGAACCCATCTGCCAATGCAGGAGACATAAGAGACCCGGATTCGATTGCTGGATCAGGAAGATCCCCTGGAGGAGGATATGGCAACCCACTCCAGTATTCTGGCATGGAGAATCTCATGGACACAGGAACCTGGTGGGCTACAGTCCAAAGAGACGGACACGACTGAAGTGACCTAACTGCAATTCCCATTATTCCCTCTGCCCAGTTGGTCTACCACCTTGATCTCTGATGGCTGTGTACAGTAGATCTCTTCCCTCCTTTCCCATTCCCAAGTTCAAGGCTGCCCTGGGCACAGTCAACCTTTGCTGACCAGTTCCTAGAGAGATGAGGACTGTTTAGAAGGCCTTGTTCAGGAGATGCTCCTGGACTTCCTTGATAGAGATGTGGCTTCAAGACCCCTGCTGTGTTCTGCCTGGTCCTGAAGCAGCTTAGTTAAAGGTAGAATCCATCACTTCCCTGGGCTTCCCTGGCATCTCAGACAGTAAAGAATCTGCCTGCAGTTCGAGCCACCTGGGTTCGATCCCTTGGTCCAGAAGATCCCATGGAGGAGGGCATGGCGACCCACTCCAGTATTCTTGCCTAGAGAATCCCCACAGATAGAGGAGCCTGGTGGGCTGCAGTTCATGGGGTCGCAAACAGTCGGACACGATTGAGTGACTAAGCACAGCACACAGAATCCATCGCCAGGTGGCAGTGTTGTCCAGCTTTAAAATTTGTCAAACTCTGCAAGCCTAGAAATGTAAGCTATCCCTCGCCTTCTCATTAAATCGGTCCATAATCTGTCAATCCAGATTCCTAGGGCCCCGACTCAATCCACACATAACCCTCCTGGGTCCTCAGCTGGCACCTGCAGGGTTGGGCTCTGTTTATTCTGGGGCCCCCAGGGGCTGACCCCAGAGGAAGTGATGTTCACGCTAGGAGGTCAGCACAGGTTTGCTGCTGACCCTTCCCTGTTGTGGGCTTTGTCTCCAAGTCATGGTCCTATCGTAAACCTCCACATTTGGGGTGGTTGAGCCGAGAGGCAGGGGAGCCCCAGAGACTGGTGGTGAAGTGGTTTCAGCTACCTTTGCTGTCTTGGACAGGAAAAGGAACTTTACTTCTTAGATCAGCCCAGAGGCTGCTCCCCGGTTTCACTCTGTTCCTCTCATCCCCGTCTTATCCTGAGGAGCCTAGCATCCAGAGTGATCACTGCCAAACAAGCGTCTAAGTAAGGATATCCCCTGGCCTGAGACCTGGAGGGGGCAGGGTGGCCACTGTCATCCCGACCCACCCCTCCCCTTGCCCTTGGCAGTAGAGCCATCCTTCCCCCACCCCACCTGCCTGCTGCTCATGGTTGGGTCTCAAAGGAAACCCCGAGACTCAGCAGAGGGCATCCTCCCCAGTTGCCCAGCCCCTGAATGTTAATTTTAAGCATCTTAAAATACAAACCTTCCTAGCCCAAACTGCAAGCTGCACTTCTCAGAAGCTACTGGACCAAAATCTGTCAGTTGGTCTACCCCTGATTATACTTGAGTTCAGTATGGAGTTGGTTCCAGGGGAACTGACTTCAACAGGAAACTAGAAGTGATGAGTTGGGGGGTGGAAGGGCGTGCTGATATGGCTACTGGAGTCCTGAAGTGGGAAGAGAAACAGCGGCTGCAGACTGGGGGTGGGACAGCACCTCTCGAGCTGGGATGATGGCAGTCTGCTGAGTTGGGAGCCAAAGAAAGACAGGGAAGGGGTAGGGAGGGTGTAAGGTACGCAGAACTGAAGCCCCTCAGCCCTAAAATAAGTCTGTGCAGCCCCCACACCTCAGAAGCTATGATTTTACATAAATCGAAAAAGCCAGCACATCCTTATTGCGAGGAACTCACCACTAGACATCTGAGAGCTGAAGGGTTCAGGATCTCTCTCCCATTCATTCATTTTGCAAATGACAACACTGAGGTGCTTGCCTTACACATGGTGGGCTGGGGGCAGTGAAAAGGCCTGGTGCAGGGCTTTTGGCTCCTCCACAGTGCCCTCTGTCTACCTGGCTTCCTTGAGGTGGGCGGAGGAGGAAGCCAGGGCTTGGTCCACGGTGACAGCGGTCATGGCTCACAGTTGTTAGAGATTGGCCCTGAGCAGGACCTCCTGTGTCCTGTGGTTGCCCCTGGCTTGCTGTCACAGCAAGTGTCCACGCAGAGAGGCAGGGAGAGCCGTGGGTGTGAGGTCCCTGTGGGCCCGGGCAGTGAGAGAACTGGTTCCTTCAGGTACCAGTGACACTTCACAGGCAAAGCCACTGTCTTCTCTGATGATGCTCTTGACCACTGTGGGCTGTAGGGGGTGTCTCCTGGGGGCCACAGAGAACCCCAAGGCCAAAATCCTTTCTGTGCTGTGTGGGTGGTTGACACCCCTGTCTTTCCTGCTCACAGGGGGCTGGAGAGAGTTAAAGGCTTCCAGGGTCTGGTGTTATCGGCATTTAGGGAATTCACTGAGGGAGTTGCTTGAGAACAGACCTACCCGGAAGTCTGGTGGCTCCTCAGATGGGGGTCCCTGGCTCTGGGCAGACACCACTGCCAGCCCTGAGCCACCTGGAGTTCTCTCTGGTTTTCACCTGTGGCCTCTCCCACTCTTTGGTGGTGAACCCTCTCACCCTGGGGCCACTGTGTTCACCCTCCCTCCCGGGGGTCCAGTGTGCGTGTTATGGGGCACTGCATGGGGGTCGTGGAGCCCACCACTGCTGAAGCCATGGAGGCATGTCCCCACTCTCCACTGCTGCCACTGAGGTCATGGGGACATTGGGAAATGGGGACTGGAGGGCAGGAAGCCTGACAGCCTTTGTGCGGCCAATCCCAGACCTCCAGCGGCTGCGTCCTTTCCTTCCTCCAACACACTTCAAGGCTCTTAGTGTGGATTTCTCTTTTTGGTTTTGCTTTGTGTTTCAGTCATTTGAGCTGGTGCCTGTCTCCCTGCTGCTCCCTCTCCTTGGGCTCAGGGGGTGTGTCTGGTTCATCCTTGTCCAGCTAACAGCCTCCACACTGGCCCATACACACAGCACGGAGGGACTCCTCAAATCCTGTCATTGAAGGGAGCTGGGGGAGTGATAACAAGGGCTGAGGAGCAAGGGGGTCTGGTGACTCAGTGCTGGGGGTTTCCTGGACCCTTATCTACAAAGCTGCTCCTTAAAAGGGCCCAGTGGCACAGCTCCGAGCAACACGGTAGGTGGGGCTTAAGAAGGCAAACACCTCAAGCTGTGAACGCTGGAGGCTGAGGCTCCCCACTTGCCAGCCATGAGACCTTGGGTGGGCTTCTCCCCTCTCTGCGTTTGCTAAGTGAGGATCAGAGCATCCTTAGGATTGTGAGGGTTGCTGTCTCCGACTTGAACATCGGGGCTGAGATGTAAAGTGAGCCCCATTTCCCTCTCAGGCCTCCCACGTCTGCACCTGCCAATGTGCTACTTTCTGCAGTGGAGGGCTCTGCTTGTGTTTTAAGGGCTGGGGCTTCTGTGATGCGGGCTGCCTGGAGGGCCGACTGTTCTCAGAACAGTCCAGGCCCCATAGGAAGCTGTTCTGTGGACGTGGCCGGGTGTGGCTCCACCTGCTGTAGTTCCCGGAGGAGAGCCGCTTCCAGGAGGCAGTCTTGGCCTTGGCCTCCGTGACCTCACCTTAGGTAACCTGGGCCGCAGGGCATGCAGTTCTGTACCACCTGGTTGGCTCTGCAGTGTTTTCTGTACACACAATAACTTCTCTTTATCCAGCCTGAAGGAAAGCCAGCTTCATACTTCTTGAGAGTCAATTCCATGTACTTTCCCTATTGTTCTTGCAGTAGGGGCGGGCAGGGGGCTGGGCAGGGCTGGCCAGCCGCTCTTATCACTCCGCAGCGGCAGTTAGAGGCCCTGCTGCTCCACCAACAGTCAGCTTGCAGCTGTCCCGGGTGGTACAGAGCACAGTGAGAGGTGGATTGTGGCCTTCTTCCCTGGGCCCTCCTGGCCTTCCAGTCTCGTGGTGGTGGGTTAAGCCTGGGGCCATAGGGACGGACTGAGAACTGTGTCTGGCAGAGTCCTCACCTCGGCTGCCCACCACCGATCCCAAGCTCTAAGCGGCAGCAAACCTCTCCCCCATCCCACCTCCAAGACCTGATGGCAGCAGCTGTCTCCATGGGTCGCCATTTGTGGAACCCCGCCCCACTATGGGTGGCTTGAGGAGCCTGAGTTGCCATCTGGGGCTGGGTGGGATCTGGGGACCAGGCTGTGAGGGGCTGCCTGCTGAGATCTGTCTCTTCAGTACACCATGCACCGATGAGAGGACCCAAACTGGATGCTGGACAATTGCTCCTAGGCAGGGTAACTGGCCTGCACAGGGACCCCTCCTCTTACCAAGGACCTGGGCCTCGCAGGGCAAAAGCTGAGCCTTGGGACCTCGAACCCGTAAAATGAGGGGTAATCATGTTGTTTTGCTTAAGAGGTTTGTTATGTGTTAACAGCTGCAAGGAGGCATGGAGACAGAATTAAATGACTCCCCTTCCCTTTCTGGTCAGAACAGATACTAACGTTTGTTTTGGTGGAGGTTTATAGGAACATCATGACTTGACCATGAGCTGACCTCAAGAACAAAGGCTCTGACAACATGAAGTCTGCAACAGCTACCCCACCCCCCCGTCTACCTTTCCAAGAAAATGGCTTTGCTGAAAAGTTTTGGGGAGTTCAGGGTTTTTAAGGCATGAGCCTCCTCCCTCCTTGCAGGGCCCTGCAATAATCCTTTCTCTGCTCCAGACTCAGGTGTTTTGGTGTTGGTTGGCCTTATGTGGACTTGTGTTTGGTAACATTCTCTGCAGGGGTCTCTAGGGCCTGCCTCTGTGGCCTCTCAGGGCCTGGGCTGAGTCGGAGCAACACTGCTCATCCTCTTGTGGGGAACAGATCCCTCCTCTTGAGGGGGAGCCTCTCACCTATAGAGCAAATGCCTGGGAGTTTTCACCCACTGCTCCAGCATCTGTAGTCATCTTTGAGACCCCCGGCAACACTTAACGGTCTTTCTCTATTTTAGTTTTATTATTTATTCTATTAAAAATGGTGATTCAGGGAATTTCCTGGCAGTCCAGTGGTTAGGAATCTGTGCTCTCACTGCATAGGACCCAGGTTCAATCCCTGATTGGGGAACTAAAATCCTGCTGGCTGTGTGGCGAGGCTTAAAAAAAAAAAAAGTGATTCAGGCCAAGTGGTGAAGCAGAAATTGAGGTGGGAGTGGGGTTGCTGCCCAGCATGTGTTTATTTCTTAGGGCTCAGCATCCTCATATGTTCCACTTGGGAGCTGAGAGTGGGCAGGACTTGATAGCACCAGATAATTTTTAAATTAAGTAGAAAAATGCAGGTCAAGCACTTGGCACAGAGCAGTGCCCATGTGTAAGTGCTAACTCTTCTCATTGGATCCCAGCCCCCCCAGCCTTAAAAAGCAGGTACCACGTGCAAGCAGGCAAGTGCACGCAGGCGCACAGGAGAGGGGGCACACACACACACACACACACACACACACACACACACTGGGGCTAACAGCAGAAGTTCCTCTTACAGCTAATGGGATGGAACTCAACCAACCAACTTCAGAATTCCCCTTTCCCTTCTGTTTATCTTATTTATTATGTGTGTAGTTTGTGGGTGTTGTGATATTCGAGTCTGGCTGAGGCAAGTTTCTGTGGCTTCCCTTCTATCTTTCCTGGCTTGATAACTGGGACACAGCCTCCATTCCCGGGCTCCCTGGGTACAGCTGGGAGAGACAGATATCATGCGTTTCCCTCTCCCCAGGGCTGCACGAGAATAAATGAGTTGGTGTCTGAAACTTGCAGCCTGCGAGGGACACCCAGGGAGCTCAGTAGCCGGGCTGGTGTAGGCACAGAGACGTTTAAGGAACTCACCGGAGGTCAGAGAGCTAGAAACGCCAGGTTTTGAACCCAGGACACAGAAGCTGCAGCAGCGGGCCAAAAACCCCGGGCGTTTGCTTCGCTGCCACAGGAATGCGGCGGACCCTAGACCACCACCCTGGGTACCCCCACAGCCTCTTGGGCAGAGGATCCCACTTAGTCCACGGAGCGGGGGTGCTGCTTGTGTGTGTATATTTTGGCGGGGGTCCGGTGCAGGCAGACCTGCGGGTTCCTTCTCCAGGGCGCACGAAGAAAAGAATGCCTTCGGCCTCTGAGATGCTGAATGGACCTAACTGGTGGTTCCCCGGCTCTGCGGTCGCTCCCGCGCCCGGGAGAGCCTGCGTCCCCGGGTTCCCAGTCTTTGCGGTTCCCCGCGCCGCGAAGCCGTCGGAGCTGGAAGACGCACCGGTTGAAACGCCGGCAGCCCGCCCCGGGACCCCGTACCCCGGGCTCCGGGAGGCCCCCCTTCCCCAGCTGCTCCCTTTCCCTTGGCGCCCCGCTCTGGAGCCCGAGGGGAGGAATTGGGAGGGGCGGGGCGGGGGCAGGGCCTGAGGGCGGGCCCGGGGCGTTGGCCGGAGGGGCGGGGCGTTGGCGGAGTCAGGGAGGGGCGCGACCGCGCGAGGACCGGGAGCGGGAGCGGGATTGGGCGAGGGCCGGGGCGGTGGCATGGGGGCGGGGCCTTTGGCGGGGCGGGACCGGGGCGGGGCGTGGGCACGCGGGCGCCCGGTTGCCACAGGGCTCTGAGGCGCGGGACTCTGAGGCGCGATGGCGGCGCGCTGCTTGGGCCGCGGCGTCGGGCGGCTACTGGGCGGCCTCCGCGGGGTTGGGGTGCGGGCGCTGGCGGCCCCCCGGCTCTGGAGCAGCGCCTCCGCCTCCGTAGCGCCACCCGGCTCCTACCAAGAGCGAATCGCGCTTGCAGCTCGCGAGCCCGCCGCCTTCTGGGGGCCACTGGCGCGGGACGCTCTCGTGTGGGACACCCCTTACCACACGGTGAGCGACTGCGACTTCCGCAGCGGCAGGATCAGCTGGTTCCTGGGAGGCCAGTTAAACGTGTCTGGTGAGTGGGCCTGGGGACCGGGGCGCCCCAGCTCGCGCGGCCGGGGGACCCCGAGCCCAGCATGCGGTGGCTCCACACGCCCCCTCCTCGGCGCTCCGGCGTCGCTCCCCGGCAAGCGACGCGGCCACCCCGCCCCAACCCCTCCGGCCCGGCCCCGACTCCTCGGTCGTGGCTCGGGCTCCCCGGCGCCCCCCCGAGTCTAACGGTGGCCCCCACTGGCCCTAACACCGAGCGTGCCGCTCGTGGGGTGGAAGGCAAGGGGCGCGCCAGGAGCAGGACTTCCCGCCCGCGGGGCCGGCCGGCGACAGAACCGAAAAGCTTCTGGCCGTTGTCACCGCCAGGTGCCGGCCGGCGACCCGCCTGGGGAGCAGCCCTGCCCGTGTAAACAAACGGAGCCGCGCCGGGTGGCGGGGAGGAGGAAGCCGCGCCGGCAGCCGGAGTCAGCCCGCGGGCGGGCGGGCGGGCGGGAAGGAAGCAGTAGTGGGACCTCCCCTCTCTCAGTTTCACCTTCGCCCCGAAGACCCAGGGGCCCGGTCTTCCGAGGTCTCAGAAGCCAGCTGCATCCCCAGTCTGTCCTCTCTGGCCCCTACTGGAGATTGAATCCCCTACGGTTCTGTCCAGACTTGGGACTGGGGTTCACACTGCCAGCCATGCCCCCGGTCCGCCAGGGGCAGAAGGCCCAGCAACTGAGGGAAGGAGGAGGCAGGCTAGGTCTAGGGTGTGAGCAGCCAGATGGGGCGCGGTCAGAGGGGCTCAAGGAGGAAGGGGGTAATGGGATAGATGGGAGTCTAGGGGCTGTTTAAGGAAAGGTCTTCCTGACCAAGGCCTGAACTGGGTAGCGGGGTCTAAGTCTCCAGGTTCCACTTCTTTACTGGTCCAGTTTTTCTGTTCCTCTGAGTCTCAGCATCCTCCTGTGTAGACTGCTGCTACTGCTGCTGCTGCTAAGTTGCTTCAGTTGTGTCCGACTCTGTGCGACCCCATAGATGGCAGCCCACCAGGCTCCCCCATCCCTGGGATTCTCCAGGCAAGAACACTGGAGTGGGTTGCAATTTCCTTCTCCAATGCATGAAAGTGAAAAGTGAAAGTGAAGTCGCTCAGTCGTGTCCAACTCTTAGCGACCCCATGGACTGCATGCAGCCCACCAGGCTCCTCCGTCCATGGGATTTTCCAGGCAAGAGTACTGGAGTGGGGTGCCATTGCCTTCTCTGCCTGTGTAGACTAGAGGTCGCAATACCCACCTGAGGGGCTGGTTGTGATGACCAGGCACACAGGGTATGGAACAGACCCAGCACTTACTAGTGAGCAATAAGTGGTAGTGATTTTGACTTGTGAAATTTAGAAGTAGCCAGAGTTACAGGTAGTTTCTTGCAGTTATTTTTCAAGCAAAGATATTTAAGGGAACTTTGGACCAGACTTTTTTTTATATATATTGTATATTGCTTTGCTGATTTAATAAAAATGACTCAGTAGATAAGTGTCTTCTTTAGAATTGAGTCAGCAGAAAGTGTCCTTGGATTAGTGGGAGAAAAACTAAACCCTTAGGTTTGCAGGGTTGGTGGAATGCACCCTGGATTGAGAGAGCTGCGTGCAGGGGGAAGGGGTAGAAGGTTGCAGTTCCTTTAGAAGCTGCCTTGGACTTGGGCGACCTGAGGCTGCCAGGGACATTCAAGGTGAACTCGTGCCACCTTTCACTCTCAGATAAGAAGTGGGGAGTGGTGGTGGTGGTGTAATGACAGATCCAGTGCGACGGGCAGCCAGGGCCTTGTGAGCCCTACTCGGTCAGGTTCAAGGTCAGGGTTAGGGTGTGCAACAAGACACTCCTCTGCCTCTTTTTCTTCATTTATTTCTCCTTTATGGTTACCTTAGCCAGAAACTGAACTTCAGAAAACTGCCTTGTAGAAAAACAGCATTTCAGCCACATTCTCTCATCAAATGTGTATGTGACCCACTCATCTGTCAGAAATATCTCTGATGGTCACCAGTGTCTGTAAATCAGAGGTGATCATATGAAAAAGGACCAGACCAAGTCATGGCTATCCTGGGAGCCACTAGAAAAGTTGTGGGCTGGGGTGGGAGGGGGTGTGTTTTGGCATGCTCTGTCTGTGTGATGGTCGTGCGATGATGGCTTATTTCAAAGGAGCGTCACTTAAAACTCAGTTTGCCCCTTCAGGAAGGTCTGTACGTACAGTTTTCAAAGTGTGGTCCCTGGATCAGCAGCATCAGCAAGACCTGTGAACTTTGTAGAAACATCCTAGATGGCCAGAGCCAGGAACCTGGGGGTGGATCCTCCAGGTGATCCTGATACACACTTAAGGTTGAGAACCACTGATCTGTGTCCAACCAGGGCAGGTGGGGCACCACTAAATGGGTGGGTTGGGATGAATGCCAATCTGTCTCTCTCAAACAAACAAAGAGTCCTTGGGTGGTACCGTACACTTCAGTGGTGCTGGGTGTGTCTTTGGAATCATCAGATCAGATCAGATCAGTCGCTCAGTCGTGTCCGACTCTGGGTTTGAATCCTTGTTTTCCCCTGACCATTTTTTTTTTCTATCTAAAGTCTTGCCAAGTGCTTAATTTTTTAAAATTCATTTTTTTAGTTGGAGTATAGTTGATTTACAATTGTGTTAGCTACACAGCAAAGTGAGTCAAGTATATATATACATATATCCACTCTTTCAGATTCTATTCCCATATAGGTCATTACAGAGTACTGAATAAAGTTCCCGGTGCTCTACAGTAGGTTCTTATTAGTTTACACTATTTTATGTATAGTAGTGTGTCTGTGTCAATCCCACTCTCCCAATTTACTCCTCCTGCCCTTCCCTGACTGTTCTTTGGTGCGTCTCCTCATTTGTAACGTGAGAACAGTGCGTAACTGAAATTCTGTTCCAGTTCCTATCCGTGCCATTTTCTTAGTCTCTCGGATTCCGTGGGTCAGGACTTTGGACAGGGCCTGACGGGAGTGGCTTGCCTCTGCTCCCCGCTTGTGGGACTCTAGTCATCTACCTTGCTCACTCCCAAGTCTGCGGCCTGGCCTGCAGGCAGGGCTTAGCTGGAGCTGTGGCCCGGAGCACCCACAAGGAGCTTCTCACAAGGTGGTGACTAGACCCAGGGCTGTTGGCTACCAGAGGTCCCAGAGACCAAGGCAGAAGCTGCTAGGCTTCTGACCAGCGGCAGGTGACCTGGGACTGCGTGTTAGCATTGAATGTGAAAATGCTTGTGAAGCACTCTGCACTGTCTTCAGAACATTCCTTGCACCCAATCACTGGCCTTTGTTATTTATTAATGAATCCTGGGAGGAGGCTGTAACCTTGAACCTGCTCTTCTGCCGTGTTGCTTTGCCTCTGAATGGGACCACACAGGTTTTCCATCTGACCAGCCTATTCTGGGAAGCAGGCTGAGGAGGGCACGCAGGTGGCTGACGTGGCTCTGAAAGCCCTCCTGGACCATGGGAAAGCCAGGCCGGTGGGGGGTTGTGGTGTCAGAGGGCCCTGGGAGGGGTGGGGTAGGGGTGGGGAGGTAGACCTGACACCCCCTGCAGTGACTGGTTTGCATGAAACCCGAAGCTCTTTAGAAAGCCACGTTCTGATAAAAACTCCAGCTTTTGAAGTTTGGCTCTTTCCCTCGCAGGGCTCAACAGATGTGTTTGCTCCGTGGGTATAAACTTGAGACATCAGGAAGCTGCAGATGCAGAACTGGAGGGTAGTGACGTGTTGCTTTCAGAATACAAAACGAAACTCTATTTTGAGTCTGAATTTGAAACACACGTATGTGTATTCTTACTTTCAAGCTTGGGGATAGACTGTTTATAACTAGCATTGAACACAGAGATTCCTTGGACACTTTTTGGAACATTCCTTGTAGCAGTGGAAACCATTTCGCTGTAGCTCTCCCCTCTTCATGACATGTCTCAAATAATTCAGACGGCAGAAACGTTGAGATGGCGAGAGCCTGCCTCCGAGGCTGCATTTCCTCCCAGTGGCTGAAGTAGCTCACTCAGGTCTTTCAAGGAACTCTCAGTGAACACATGACCTCAGGTCTTAGGAGGAGGGACCCTCGGAAAGCTCTGAATCCTCCCCAGTTGTTAGAGACATGACTTACTTTAAATAGCAGATGTTTCTGGAAAGTTGGCAAATACAGTTTTTGTGATTGACGTAATACCTCAAATTATGCCAGGGAGGTTTTCTATTTAAAGAAAACCTATTGTGACTCCTCTTGTGAATATTAACTCCCTCATCTCTTTGGATTAAAATTAAATTTTTGTAAAGGGAGGAGGGGCAGGGATGCATTTAAACAACCAACAAGTTTGTTGGATGGAAATGCCTGCATTCGTGTGTACATGTTTATGATGAAACTGATGACCCCCTGGTCACCTTTTCTTTTTTTAATAATATCTTAATTATTTTTTTATGTGGGCCATCTTTTAAAAGTTTTTATTGAATTTATTACAACATTGCTTCTGTTTTATGTTTTGATTTGTTTGGCCTCAAGGCTTGTGGGATCTTACCCTCCTGACCAGGGGTCAAACCCACACCCCTGCATTGTAAGGCGAAGTCTTAACCACTGGATTGGCAGGGAAGTCCCTCATCACCTCTTCTTAAAAAGAAACCCAAACTCACCACACACACCCGCTTACCTGCTTGCAGAGCCATATCAGGCCCGGGTGCAGACTTGCCCTTAGGTGAACTTTGTGATGCCTCATCTCATGACATCCTTGTGACACCAATTTGAAGTGTCTGGAGGCCCCATTGTACAGATGTGGATGTAAGGGCTCTAGCTCGTGTTTGGTGGGGATCATGCATAAAATGCCCCAGTGCCTTGGAGCCTGCATTCTGATGAGGAGAAGGACCACAGATCAGTAAAGGAGCAGGTTCACACTGGTGATAGTGCTCAAGGTTTTACAGCTGCTAAGGGGAGAATTAGGAAGTTTGTCCCTTCATCCCCTGCCCCCTGCCGAGGTGAAGGAATCTTAGGGAAGTGGTCCCTGCACATAGGGACCTTGTGACCCAGATGGAGGTGGATTTAGCAGAGCTGATGTTGTGTCAGAATGGGGGCTGCTGGGAAGATGAGTCAGTGACGAATGGGGTTGTGGGAGGAGAGATCACTGTGTGCTGGGAAGTTTGGAAAAGGATCGAAATAAGAGGTCGGGTTTGAGCCAAACCTTAAGTTGCTCTATCTCCTTGCCCAACTTTTCTTGGAAATACTTGGAAATGAAATTCCGTTGTCTTGCTGCCCAGTTCTTTGGTGGAGGCTGTTTTTAAAAAATGAGAGATGTAAGGGTTTCCTTCTCTTCCTCCTTTTTTTTTTCTCCCCTTTGCACTTGAGGCAACAGCAGGAGCAATGCAGATGTGTTAAAAGTCAACACACACATGGCATCATACAGCCACGCCACCTCAGACTGGCCCTGTGCTTTCTCTGGACACTGTCATCTGAGGGTTGTCCGTGGCAGCTGTGAACTCAGTTTCCTTTGGGGACACAGTCGCACCCCATGGCAGGAAAACTCCAGTGGCATCTAATTACTACCATGCCTCCTAGAGTCCGGAACCATTACCACCACCAGTTAGAGAGTAAGATTTAGAGGTGGTGTTTAGAGATAAATAGACGAGTCTATGGTTAGTGAGTGGTTGGACAGTGGCCTGACTCTACGGTGTGATTTTAACCGTGACCCCAGGCTGCCATCCAGTGAGGGCATGGCCGGATGTCTTGCAGAGATGGCAAGGGTCTTTAATTACTCCTATCCAGGAGTCAGACACAACTTAGTGACTAAACTGCCACCACCACCACTGGAAAAAGAAAGCTGCCCGGGACTCTGGACTGTACATACCAGGAGACTACATCCGCCTGTGTGAAAGAGGTCCTGGACCTGCAGTCACAGCATCAAGTTGGATCCTGGTAGAAGTGAAATCCTCAAGTCCACCCAGACCTGTTCAGTCAGAGACTCAGGGTGGGGCCTCAAAACTTAACATGCTCACAAGTCATCTGGGATCCTGGGGAAGTCAGAAGCCTTGATGTAGGCCCCAAAAGGAAACTTCTTGAGGGACAAAGCCAGGAAGATGAGAAGAGGTCTGTTCCCTCTCCCAGGCACGCACCCAGCCTGGTGTCAGCTGGACCCCACATCATCCTCTAACTTGAGGACTTGGCAGGTCCATCCATCATGCAGAACTTAGGGCTTCCTGTGCTCGGAGCCCTGGGTCAGGCTGCAGGTGTCCAAAGAGGAACCGGGCATGTGACCCCTGCCCACAAAGGGGCAGCAGGCTGGAAACACCACAGTGGGTGTTAGAGTCTGGGAGGCATAAGGTCCCGGGGAAGAGTGGTGCTCCATAGCGGAGTGAGGACGTGTTGGCTGAGACCTGGGGGAGGCTGGGTACCAGATGGTGTGCAGCAGTGGGGAGAGGGGGACGATGTCCCCCAGGCAGGGAGAAACTGTGCAAAGGCCCCGAGGCAGGACCTGAGCAGACTGGGCGTGGCTAGCAAGGGGGGTGACAGGCCCACCCCTGCTGAGAGTGGCCACCACTCAGCTGCCAGGTGTGGTATGGCCTCAGCTGCTGACTGTTCAAGAGGAGTCAGAAACCTGTGGTCTTAGTGTGAAAACTCTTCTGAAGTTTGGACCAGGGCTTCCCTGGTGCTCCAGTGGTTAGGAGTCTGCCTGCCAGTGCAGGGGACTCAGATTCGATCCCTGGTCCAGGAACTAGGGTCCCACGTGCCATGGGACAACTGGGCCTGTGTGTCACAATTACTGAGCCCACGAGCCCCAACCACTGAAGCCTATGTCCCTAGAGCCTGTGCTTCTCAACAAGAGAAGCCAGCATGATGGAAGGCCCACACACCACAACTAGAGAGTAGCCCCTGGCTTTCTGCAACTAGAGAAAGCCTGTGCATGGCAATGAAGACCCAGAACAGCCAAACATAAATAAATATTTAAAAAATGAACTTTGGACCAGACCGACATACACATGACTGATGTCAGGTTTATTGTATAAATCCAAGTTTTGCCACCAAGCCCCTTCTCAGTTTGTCTTTCTGCTTTTGTCTCTTATTTTGTTTTTGGGGGGGGGTGGGGGAGGGGGGAGGATTTGTTCTCTTCTGTTTTTCTAGTAATTCAAAGAACTTTCCTGTGACAGTAAGTAGGAATTTTCCCCATGACATCCACCCTTCATTTATCAAGTTTGTGAGGTATAGCTTATATACCTGTTAGAAACTTGAAATTTTTAAAAAAATTTATTTTTAATTGAAGGATAATTGCTTTATAATATTGCGTTGGTCTCTGTCATACATTAACAGGAATCAGCCATAGGTTTACGTATGTCCCTCCCTCTTGAACTTCCCTCCCACCTCCCAGAGTAAGTGATAGATAAAATATCCTGCTGCTGCTGCTGCTGCTAAGTCGCTTCAGTCGTGTCCGACTCTGTGTGACCCCATAGATGGCAGCCCACCAAGCTCCCCTGTCCCTGGGATTCTCCAGGCAAGAACACTGGAGTGGGTTGCAATTTCCTTCTCCAATGCATGAAAGTGAAAAGTGAAAGAAGTCGCTCAGTCGTGTCCGACTCCCAGCGACCCTATGGACTATAGCCCACCAGGCTCCTCCATCCATGGGATTTTCCAGGCAAGAGTACTGGAGTGGGGTGCCATTGCCTTCTCTGAAAATATCCTGAGAGGGAAAAAATGGGATTCATATGCACACAGGCACACACAGATGCAAGCTAAAGTTTGTAAATGTTTCCATGGGAGTTCACCCTCTCGAGGATTATGGGTTTGTTATGGGGAGAGTCTCCCATAACTTCTGTCAGAATGGTTTTCCATCAGGAAATATTTGTAGGAACTCCCAGCAGGGTGATTATCGGGTGGTGACTGACCTCGTATTCTTGTAACCTCTCAGGATTGCTTTCCATCTGATTCTGACCCAGCCCTGTGAGTTAGACTTGGCAAAGGGTACATCTCCCATTTCTGTAGAAGAAGATTAGTTAGGGAGAAGATAAATAACTGCCCCAAAAGACAGGAAAGGAAAAAATTATATACCTCGACATGAGGGTGACCCTGAAGACCAGGTGGGCAGTGGCTGCTGATCCCAAAGCTGTTTTTAGGTATTTATTTCCCTGCTGATGGGGAGGTGAGGAATGAAGACAGGCCACGAGGGCTGGCTGGAAGGGGCTCTGGCAAAAACCGGCCAGAGCCAAGCTCACCTTGAAGTCCAGTCAGTGGTGGTGAACAGGAAGTTAGCAATGAACATGATCCTAATGATCTTCAGGTTGACAGTAAACCACCACAACCGACCTGTTTTTGTGGGCAGTCATATGACCTGAGCTTCGGTAACAGAGGGGGAGGGGAGCGAGCCTCCTGGAAAACTAGCGAGAGATTTCCCTCGTCAGTGCATCGCTTCTGGGAGCTGGGTGCTGGCTGGATACCTGAGAAGGGATGTGGGGCCTTGTCCGGGATTGCACCCCTACCCCACAAGCACCCTCCACATGCACTGCATGGAATCAGGCCATCCTGTTTGCATCGAGTCTTCTTTCCTGCAGCCCGGGGCTGCAGTGCTCAGCCCTGGCCGTGTCAGAATCGCCAGGGAGCCTTGAAAACCACAGGGCCAGTTGGGTCAGGTCACTGGTGGGGGGTGGGGGGGGGTGGGGGCGGGGAATGAGGCTGGGGATTGGGACTTGGGGAGTGCTCCACACATGAAGCACTTCTTTAGAATTCCCAGTGGTCACCTGCACCTGAGAGGTCTCTCAACCTAGGGAGAATGGCGCAAACCAGGCCAACTGGACCCTCCCCATTCTGACTCCAGTGGCACCAAGTGTAACGTCCGTGCTCCTGTTTTTGTGCAGTCAACTGCTTGGATCAGCACGTTCAGAAGTCCCCAGAGAGCATCGCTTTGATCTGGGAGCGAGATGAGCCTGGAACTGAAGTGAAGATCACCTACAGGTATGGTGCGTCCCCTGATGGTAGGTGCCTCTGCATGTGCATGTGGGCACTGGTGCCAAACACTGCTGCCAAGCTGTGGATGGGAGGAGGCCTGGCATGCTCATCCACCTGGGCAGTACTTGGTGTCTTTAGATTCTGCTGGAGAGAACAGGGTCCTCAGAAACAAGTATGATGAATGTTCGAGGCACAGGGTCACTCTTGGTCAAGCAGTTCCATGTGCCTGTGACCAGTTCTGGGCACGGCATTATATCAGGGGGCATTTCCACTTTGGAAATGTTCTCTGGTCTCAGGAAAAGTGGATATGAACATGAGCTGAATCACATACACGCTGGGGTAACTAAAATCAGCCCCTCTTAGTGCGTCATGATAGTGGCACAACAGTAAACCCAAGATTTTGAAATGGGGCTAAAATAAAACAAGGGCCATGATATTTAAGGGATCAGAGGGTATCTGTGATCACGTATTCTGTACACCAAGTGTGTGCACTGGGGGGTTTGAGCAGACCTGGCATCGGGAGCAGGTACTTGTCTTCCTGAAGCCCTGCTCCTTCCCGGGACTGTCTTGCTCAGAGGTGTCTGGTCTGTGGCCACATCCTCGTGGGAAAACCCCTTGGCTCAAGCTTCAGTTCACCTTTACAGGGCTATTGCAGGCCTACTGGGAGCCTAGGTTGTGGTCCCTTAGTACCCCAGGTAGTTGTGGGCATGATTACCCTCCTGGTGGGTGGCTCAGGGCTTCTTGGCCAACCATTCAACAGGTGTCACTGAGTGCCACTGTAGCAGTCACGGCAGGCTGGGGTGCATTACGGTAATGAACATCCCCAAGCCCATGGCCCCAGTGTGGGCCAGTGACCCAGTGAAGGTCGCTTTACATGACCTTCAAGCTGAGGTGCTGCTGACAAGGAGCAGCCTCAGGAAGATGGTGCAGCCTGAGGAAGATGGAGAGAGAACGTCCAGTCCTAGCCCAGGGATCCCAGGAACAGAGAGAAGGTGCAGGTGTGCTTGGCTGATGGGGAGGGGAGGAAAGGGACACAGCAGGAGGAGAGTTCAGAGTTCCAGGCCCCAGGGACCCCTGGTTTCCTGCTTGTTTCTCAGACTCAGGTTTTATCACAGATCAAGTGCACCAGGCCTGGTAAAGCTGTGTTCAGGTGGACTCCTGCAGAAGCAGCAAAGTGACGTTTGTTAATCTGCCGTGGCTCCTAGCGGGCCCTGCCCTGCTTATCCCTCCCCCTGCACCCAATACCCTCAGCTGTCACAGTCCCTTTCAGCCTTTACTGCCCATCACTGCACTGAGCTGGGTCCCCTGGACAGATACCCTCCGAACCCCATGTGGCTTGGGAGCCCCGGGCTCTGCGCACTGGAGTCAGGGGCGCTGCTCTAACAGGTGAGCCGCTCCAGAGTTCTTCACCCTTACTGGCCCAACTTGATCTATGTGTGATTGTTCGGTAGAAGATGTAGGCTCTGTGATGGGGGTGGAGGAGGTGAAGGGGGTCCAGCTATGGACTAATTTCCTCCTGTCCTCCTGTGGACCCGGACCATGAGCTGGTGTTGGGCCATGTCGGGCCTCTGAGGGCCTCTGGGCGAGCCTCTGAGTGTGTGGTTGTCACTGTGGGAGAGTCTCAGGAAGATTGCCAGCTCGTTAAACAAAGAACAACTTCATTTCCATTGCAAAGCTGCCCTGAGCAGGTATAAACCTATAAGTGCAGGCAAAGAATTTATTATTCTCTCTAAAAATAAACAGACTCAGCCTAACAAAATGGTTTTACAAACTTCAGCTAGTCTTAATGCCCCGTGACTGTTGCTATTTACTGTTTGAGGGAAAAGAGAAGCGTGTGACTGGGTTGTCTGTAATGGCAGCTAGTTTTTGAGGGACCTGGATTAATCATTTTCCTGGTCATGTTAGGTTTTCAATGTGAGGTTTTCTCCCTCCTGTCTCAGAAGAGAGCTGCCTACACTTGGTGCTGGTTGTCCTGCCAGCATATAAACTGCCACTAAACTGAAGTGCACTCCTGCCAAGTGTCTCACGTGGTGGCACCCAAGGTGCCCCAGGACGGTCACAGGCCTTGGTGGCCTGAAGACAAAAGTTCCAGACCCGTGACCTGAGAGCCCTTGAAGGAGGCTGTGTGGGGCTGAGGTTCTCAGGGACCAGGGTGCCGAGGGCAATGTGCTTTCCTGGGACCCCACCTGCCTCGTCTGTCTGAAGCTTGGGGTACCCGTCTTGTTGCTCAGGGGCATAGGCCTGTCCTTTCTGAGTCTGCCAAGTTCTTCTGAGGAAGTGCATCTGAAGAATCAGCAGAGAGCTTGTAACATGAACCCCCTTCTGCCCCAAATACTAGTGACACATGGGTCCACATGTGCGCACACACCCTTGCACACATACCCGAAACGTGCACGTATCTACAGCCTGCTCTCCATGTCCAAGGATCCTCCTTGGACTGCTCTCCTGGGTTGCAGAGACACCGCCCTGCTCCTACTCTGGGAGTTGGGCCATTGCCTGGGGGTGGGGTCTACGCTGCCTTCAAGTTCTCAGTGCTGTTGGCATGTATTTCCAACTGTGCCTCCCTAGGGTGCGGGAGGTCTGGTAGGACCTGCTTTGGGAACCCTGGGGCAGCCCAGTGTCCCCATCCTGTCCTACGGCTGTCTGCAGCGCTGGCTGTGCCAGTTCCCGGGCGCCTCCTGCCTGCTGGGCCGAGGCACGGAGGCCACTAGGCAGCGCGGTGGGCCTTGTGTGGTGCTGGCCGCGTGGCTCTGGGAGAAGGACAGCCTCTTTGGCTGGGGTTCTGTCCTCCAGACACGCTTCCTTCTTCAGGCGTGGTACTCACTTCCTGATGGGAAGTAAAGGGGCAGGGATCAGCCTGGGATGGCCGGCAAGCATCTCCCGGGGAGGAGGGGCAGCCTGTGACCTGAGGCCGGAGCCCGGGCCACAGGGCCGCCCAGCTGATTTCCAGCCTGCCTCTGCACAGAGGTGTGTCTGAACCCGTCTGAGGGAGCCAGCAGGCCGGCAATCCTGGGCCCTCTGGCACTGCCTGAGGTCTGTAACGCCAGGCAGGCACAGATAACTTGGGTGTCTCCCTGAGGGGGTTCAGCCAGATAGCACTGGCTGCTGCTCCTCCCAGCCGTCCACGTACCTATTTCACAAGCTGGTCCTTCATGGTCTGTTCAAGCAGACAGATTCTAGAGATGCTTGGGGGTGGGGATGTGCACAAACACAAATCCCTTTCCCCTAGACAGGTGGGGGACAGTTCAAGACCACTGCCTGCCTGGAGCCTGGAGTCTGGGCCAAGGATTTCCAAGTGGGGAATGGACAGAGGGCGGGGAGCAGAGTGGACAGCTGTGGCTGGCCCCTGTGTACTGCACTCGAGGCCTCTCAGCAGGGGGTGCCTCTGAGCCTGGTGCCCAGTCAGAGCAGAGAGTGGGCTGAGAGTCTTCACCAGGCCCTGACCCAGGATCTCCCATCTGAGGCTCTCTGAGGAGGGGTCCAGACATGAGCCCTTTACAGTTTTTTTAAAACTTTATTTTATTGAAGTATAGTTGATTTACAATGTTGTGTTACTTTCTGCTGTACAGTAAAGTGATTCGGTTATGCATATATGTATATAAATATTCTTTTTCACATCGCTTTCCATTATGGTTTATCACAGGATATTGAATATAGTTCCCTGTGCTCTACAGTAGAACCTTGTCACTTATCCAAGACATGACCTTTTAAAAAAGCTGGAGCAGATTTTAGCCCTGGCTTGGCCTTCCGCTGTGAATGTGGGTTACTGTGAGGGCAGTGCGGCTGCGGTCGCGGGCAGGCTGTGCAGCTGAGCTGGGTGGCTGGGCTGCAGTGAGGAGAGCAGGCCTTGTCCCCCCCGCCCCCCATGTGCCCACACGTGAGCTGAGTGGAGTTTCCATTGTGGCTTCAGCCCTGGAGGGGGTGATTTCTGTGGTGGTTCCGGCTGGGCTTTCTTATATAGAGGGTGCACAGTGAGGAGCCCCTGTGGAGGCGCAAAGCAGACACATGCCCGCCCCCCCGCCCCGGCCCCATGGAGGGCACCTCCTCCCTGGGGCAGCCGGCATTGAGCATTACTGGCCCCAGTGCAGAGGGGCCACTGGGAACACAGGATGGTCCCCAGGCTCTGAGGCGCCCCTCTGTCTGCGGCAGCCAGACAGCAGCCCTGGGCAGAGGGGGCGGCGAGGTCTGAAGCCTGGAGGTACCTCCTCAGAGGCTGGCTTGTGTCCCAGTTGTGGCCACTTGTACTGTCACAGAAGGGCCACCTGGGCTCTGGCAGGAGGAAGCAGGAAGTCTCGCTGGGACGTGGCTGGAGACGACGTTGAGGAAGTCCTGGGAGTGAGTTTTGAGAGGCCAGGAGGGTTTCACAGGCCAGTGCGCTGAGGGGCGGGGCAGCCGGGTAGGTGCCCTGTGTTCCCACCCACTTTATCCCCGACTGTGGGCGACCTAGAGAACATTTCTGGCTCACGGAGCCTGTTTTCTCCTCCCCTGGGTGCTGGGTGCTGAGCAGCCCAGGGAAATGAAAGCCCAGGCCAGGATCTGGGAGGATACAAGCCTCATTTAGCTGTAGGTCCGGGCCAGGCGAAGGGATGCCAGGAAAGGATTTCAGATTTGATGAGGGGAAGGGCTGGTGGCCCTGCTGCTGCTGGTGCTGGGAGGGGTGGGTGGGTTTTCCAGGAAGAGGACCTCACCTTGGGAGAATAATTTAGGGTCTGCTAAAAGGCAGCACTTTTGCTCCTCCCAGCCCCCAACCTTGCACCTGGCGCTTCTCACCCGCAGATGAATTACAGTTTGCAGCGAGCAAACTCCTGTATTAACAAATTAGGGCAACTGAAGGGGAGGATTATTAACTGGTATAGGGTGGTGGAGAGGTGGGGTGCTTTGGGATGAACCAGCGCCATTTACCGTGAGGCACCAGAACAGGGGCACCTGTCAGGCAGGGGAAGTGGGTTTGTGAGGGTGGGCTCCTCTGGGCTGGGGCACAAGAGGCCAAGGGCCGCCAGGCTTGTGTGCGGTGTCCCCTGCCTGCCTCTGAGTAACTCTGACTGCAGAACTCGGTCAGGAATCCCCATGCAGTCTCCCAGAATCCGGCAGGACTCCTGAGTTACTTGGATCAAGCTGGTTTTAAACCAATATTTAAGTTTCCTTGAGACTTTAGTTTGAAGCTGGCAAATGCTTTGAATTCTTCTCTACAAGATACTGTTTTTCCCTCTTCTTTTGAGCAAGCTCTTGGAATCTCACATTTTAGAATGGCCCTATTTTGGCACCGTAGTGGGAATGTCCTCCACGAGAGTCGACCTTCTTGACGGGGCCTTTCTGGGAAGCCCCTGGCTGACGTTCAGTGTGAATAACAATCGCCTGCCTTGGCACTGGCCCCCTGTTTCTGTGAGCCCCCTTCGGCTGTGCGAAATGTGGGAGGGCCTCGCCTTGTGGGAGGACGAGCAGCCTGCCGAGGGGAGGGGCGGAGCGCAGGCACCCGGGGGTGGGTAAAGGGAGGGGCGAAGGCCTCCGCCTGGCCCCTTGGGACCAGCCTTCCGGGAGGGGAGGGGCTTCTATTCCAGCTGTGTGGTTGGGCTTCTGGCGGCTGCAGACCCGGTGTGCTGGGGGTGTGGGGGCCAGAGCTGTGCCTGGGCGGTGTGGAGGCCGAACCGGCCACGCTCCTCCGCCACCCTCCCCGCCCCCTCCTTGGCCACTTCGAGACTCCAGGAGGTAGAAAATCAAGGCCCCCTGGAGGGAACGGCCCAGGGGGCTGGCAGCCCTGAGATCCCACAGGGCCACCTCGAGGCTCAGCAGACATGCAGCCCCCAGTGTCCATGGTGCCAGACCCTTCCATCTGCTGCCCGAGACCTGCTGCCTGGAGGGTTCCCTATAACCAGCCAGGGGCCTGCTGTCCTGGCCTTGACCCTAGGCCTGGGCAGCCTCTGCTGTGTGGGTGGCTGACGCCTACAGTCTTCACTGGGATTCGCAGTCGTCCTCAGTTGTAAAGCATGAGACCTGACGCCCAGCTGGCCTCGAGGACTCTCAGGCTCCCCGAGCTGGAAAGGCCAGAAAGGGGGTCAGACAATGCAATGTCTGCTCTGTGGGTTGTGCTCTGGAGTTTTGGAAGTGGTAAAGGTGTGAACAGTGGGGCTGCCGGGTGGCCAAACCTGGTGACAGGCCTGCACGCCTGTGTGCAGACAACACATCCCTTCACCAACAAGGGCCGTGTGTTCCTGGCCCCCCGCGCCCACCCCAGGACAAAGTTAACCATGAATACTGACTGGAGAGGTCAGCGCCAGAGAGCTCCAGGTGGCCTTCAGGAGGGACAAGGGATGGCTACAGAGCAGGTGGGCCTGAGGGCGGTGGAGTCCTGGTGTGGCTGTGGGCTGAGGTACAGAAAATGCAGGTGCTGGAGTGGCTGGGGGGCCGGGCTTGGGGCTCTCAGGCTTTTAGAGGCAGGAGGGGTCACTGTAGGTACCAGGGGAGGGGTGATGGCCTGGGGAGGGAGGAGGGGCTGCCTGGCCCTTCATTTTCTCTGCTGGCCGCCTGTGACTGTTTTGGACCTCATCCGAACCTGGGAAGGCGGGGCGGTCCAGATCCGGGGAGGCTTGACAATTTCCCATCAGCAAATACAGTCAGTGTCCTCTGGGAAGCTGGCGCAAGGTTTCTGGGCCATAGGGAGGGTGAATTCCTTTGCTCGGTCTGGGCTGACAGCCCCATCCTCCCTGCTGGTTATGGTTGGACTGGGGCCGCAGACTTCTCTCGCCTGGGGCTGGCAGGAACCTCAGGGGTTCTTAGTGGGTTGGTGCTGGCTCCCTCTTTGTGAGTGAGGCTCTGAGTCTGGAAAGGAAAGAACTCCTTTTCCAGAGACAAAACTTGGGCTGAAGGCCTGTGCTGAGGTCCAAGGGAAATCAGGCGTGAATTAGGGAAGAAGTCTGACCTGTCACTTCTGTGCCACAGGGTGGTGTCTGGGTGGGAAAGACTTAGATTGAGCGGGAGACAGACCCTGGGGCAGGTGGTTCTGAATGTGGGGCCAAACACTGAATCATGAAGTAAATCCACCCCCCACCCCATTCTCCTCCATCCTGCTGCTGCTGCTGCTCCTGTTGCTAAGTCGCTTCAGTCGTGTCCGACTCTGTGCGACCCCATAGACGGCAGCCAATCGATTAGGCTCAATTCAACTACTGTGAGTGGCCTGGAACACTTCTCTTGCTAATTTGAACCAACCCAAGTAGAAATGTTGGTCTTCCCTGGTGGCTCAGTGGTAAAGAATCCACCTGCAGTGCAGGATACCCAGGTTTGATCCCTGGGTCAGGAAGATCCTCTGCAAAAGGAAATGGCAACCCACTCCAGTACTCTTGCCTGAAGAGTCCCATGGATGCAGGAGCCTGGCAGGCTACTGTCCATGGGGTGGCAAAGAGTCGGACATGACTTAATAACTAAACAACAACAACAAAGAAAAACTGTTACACTGGACTTGGCCAATGGCAAAATTGTCAAGTCTGGGAGCCTTTATAATAGGATTCAAGTTGTTCTGAAGCTGTGGGTTTTGAGAGCAGCCCTTGGGGCCAGACTGGGTTTTAATCTTGACCTGATTCTTGACCCTTTCAGCTGAATAGCCTTGAGAAGTCACTTAAGTCCTCTGTGCCTCAGTTTCCTCATCTGGAAAATGGAATGGGTGATGGTAACTTCCAACCCTTGGGCTGTTGTGAGGCTCCATGGATGTGCCTAGGATTCAGAGCAGTGCTGGGCACAGGACATCTGCTCAGTAGCTGTTGTCACTGAAGGAACTGTGAATGGGAGTGGGGTGGGGAGGGTAGGAGGAGAGTGCTCTGGGCAGTGAACCCTCAGGGGCCTGGGGGTGGCTGAGGCTGCCTGGATGGCAGGGTCCTTGTGCTCACAGTGGGTGGTGAGCATGGCTGGAGAAGATGGGGCAGCTGGTGGAGGTGGGGGGGAGACACGACAGGTGGTAGAGGGGCAGGGGGCACCTGCCTTCCCCCAGCCTCTCAGAACCCCAGGCTGTGGCTGAGTACCTAGAACCTGCTGCTGACAGCGGCCTCGATTGTGGGTGATGTATCCTTCTCAGACGCCTCCCACCTCAAGCAAGGGCTTCCCATCAGTACCCACTGCAGGGCACGGGGCTGCAGGGGAGGGCTTCTGTAACTGTATTCAGATACAGCGGTGACCCTTATTCACCCTGAGCCAATGACGCAGCTGCCTGCAATTCACACAAAAGTAAACTGACATCCTCACTCTCCTTCCTGCTGTTAAGGAACCACCCATTGTCACCCATTTTCTTTTTCTGCCTTTTTTTGCAGTAATTATAGCTACTGTTTATAGGATGCTCTTATATGTGCCTAGAACTTCAGATTTGGTCCTGTCCTTTATTTTTATTGGAGTATAGTTGCTTTACAACATTGTGTTTTTTGGCTGTACAGACCCTGTAGGTCTGTTTGGACTGCTGTAACAAAATGCCACTGACAGAGGGGGCTGAGAAATAATGGAGACTTATTTCCCACAGTTGTGGAGGCTGGAAGCCCAAGATCAAGGTGCCAGCATGGTCGTCTGCTGGTTGGGTTCTCCTGGTCATAGCCAGTGCCTTCCCTCTGTGTCCTTACCTAGTGGAAGGAAAAAGGGAGCTCCATGGGGTCTCCCTTGCTGCTGCTGCTAAGTTGCTTCAGTCGTGTCCAACTCTGTGCGACCCCAGAGACGGCAGCCCACCAGGCTCCCCCATCCCTGGGATTCTCCCTTATAAGGGCGCTAATCCCATCATGGCGCTCCACCCTCATGACCTAATTTCCCCCTCGTGCTACCCTCTTTGGGGGTAAGGACTGTGCAAACATTCAGAGCACAGGAGTCCTGGAGACCGCCTTAGAAGTACTCCTATTATTGGACCATACTATGGTTGGGTCAGTCAGGACCCAGGTGTATGGGGAGTTGAGGGTAGGGGGGAGCCCCACCTCTAATCAGATGTCCTTCACTGAGACACTCTCCTGAGAGGGAAATTCTCTGAGTTCATAACTTTCCACAGAGTATAGCAAAGCCTCAAGAAAAATACATTTACTTTTTGTAAGGAATTTAGAAAACATGCAGCTTCAGTGAGCCTCAGTTCACTGGCTGGCCTAGGGTCAGCAGTGGTGTTTCATCTCTTGTTTGCTTCGAACCCTGAGCGTGTCTGGGGCTTCGTTGGCAAGGGCAGCTTGGGCGTATTCGTGTTGACATGTGGCAGTGGCTTTACAGTTCCCTGCAGCTTACCTTTGCTCAAGGTCATGGTCACGAGATCGAATCATGACGTGAGAGGAATTTCATACTTGGGTTATGAGCCCGCTCAGCTGAATTTCCTGGGCTTCTGTTCTCTGGTGGCAGTAAGTAGCAGAGTAAGCACATGGCCTCACATTAGATCAGATTTAGTGGCTACAGTAATGTCTGGGCCAGAGGAGTTTTGCCAGAGGGAAGGGGATGGTCCCGAGGCCTGGCAAGCCTCTTCCTGTGGGAAGGGGTCCCTTCTGCTGTGCCCCACTTCTCTTGCCAACCTTCGCTTTTCTTACTATCTTCACCTTCCAGAAATGGCTTACTGAAGAGAATAGCAAAGTCTAGAGAAGTAGGTGCTTCCCAGGTCATCCAGTGGTTAAGAATCCGCCTTGTAATGCAGGGAAGGTGGGTCTTACCCCTGGTTGGGGAACTCT
This sequence comes from Bos indicus, assembly GCF_029378745.1. Classification (NCBI taxonomy): domain Eukaryota; kingdom Metazoa; phylum Chordata; class Mammalia; order Artiodactyla; family Bovidae; genus Bos; species Bos indicus. The sequence goes on along the minus strand of NC_091772.1, from coordinate 42,685,964 downwards.
GGTCCCACATGTTGCAGAGCAGCTAAGCCTGTGTGCCACACCAAGATCCCGCACGCTGCAACTGAGACCTGGGGCAGCCAAAGAAGTCAAGTCTAGAGAAGCAGACTGAAGGAAGACCTGTCCTGTCCAGTCCTTCATCTGGACCCTGGGCTTGACCCCTCCCGTCAGCACCAGGCTAGGGGAGAGAAGACACTGTCGCAGGCCTCCACACACCCAGTGACACCATTCCCTGGGCTCCTTCCCTTTTCCGCAGAAGGAAGCGTAGACAGAGGAGTAGCCATGGGCTGGCCTAACAGTGGGGTTGTCCTGCCCATTGCACTCTCTGAGGGGCAGGATGTTTTCTCCAATGTGACCCTCTCTCAGTGCAGGAGGCTGGGAGGCATCTGCAGGTGGACCAGCGCTCACGGTTAGACCCCAGGCTCCAGTCACCCTGTGCCTGCCTGGGCTCTTTCAGGCTTACCTGCTGGTCTCTTCCATTCCACAGACATCTGTCACACACCTTATTCTGCACTAGGTCCGGTTCTGGATACTGGGAGGAAGGCAGTGAACAAATCCCTGCTGAAGGGAAGCTGATACTCAGTGGGGCAAGTGGACAATGAAGGAGGTAGCCTCTTAGCTAGTGAACACAAGAGCCACAGTAATTGTAGCAAGTAAGCAAGTTGTGTGTTCCACATTAGTTTCTTAGATACAGCAGCAGTGCGTGTGCGCGCACACACACGTGCACGTGCACACACACACACACACACACACACACACACCCCGCTTATCTTAATTCCCCTGGTCTGTCCAGCTGTGTCCTGTTTTTATTGAGCTGGACCAGAGATGGCTTTCTTCTCTCTGTGTTCAGGCAGGTATTGTGTTGATTTCACATACTTGTGGTTGGATTAGCGTTGGATGGACGTTCCTCCCAGCTGAAGCTTAGAGTTGGCTGTGAAAGGTCTCCTTTCTTCCCCAAGGCCAGGCAGCCTTTTGCTGTTCAGCACCCTGAAGGCGAGGCAATTCTGTGTATTTGTGCCTGTCATTTTTGTGCCTCCACATGGAAGGCGTGGCCCTGAGGCGTCTCCTGGCAGACAAACGTAGATAGCTTGTTCAGAACCTGATTGACGAATAATGTATTGCTCCTCGCACTGGAAAATAGAACTCAAACTTATTTTGTTAGGTGATTTCTCAGAAAGCTGCATGTCACTGTCCCTTGGAAAAACCCCACAGGCAAGGAGGAAGCAGTGTTTCCTGCAGGGACAGCCCAGAGCACTGGTCACTGAGTGACTGCACTATCTATTTGATATAGAAGCAGCATATCGGTTTGTGAAAGTCTGAGAAGTCATGAATATCCAAGGACAGCTTTTGGATGATTTTTGAGTACCCTGGAGTAAATTTTTAAGTACCTGGAGGATCACTTGCATAACATGTACATTTTCGTGATTTGAAGATCTAGGTTTGCTGACCTTATTCTCCAGTGGTGTAAGTCTGGAGGAAATTGTTAACAAAAATCCAAGTTTTAAAAAAATAATGGGTGCGCTGGAAAGATGAGTAGAAATTGAGGTGGAATTAAATAGGGACAAATAGATAGTCTGGAAAGTCCGATTTTGAGAATTAATTCCCTGATTGTGATAGGGCAAAGCCCTGGTTAGTCCTGTTCTGGGTGTGGTGATAGTTAGTGGGTTAGTGACCTCATGTTGAATTGGGGCCACCTGTGTTAAGCATTAAAAATAAATGTGTTCTTCATTTACATGGTTAAATATAAAATTGGGGTCAAGGGTCTGGGTTTCCTTATTCTGACCCGAGCAGACACCATGGGAGTGCTGGGGTCTGTTTTGTGACCTGGAAGTTTCTAGGGTGTGAGAGTCGGTTCCTGGAGGGCTGGGGGAGAGAAGCTGGGAGAGAAAGGCTTTGTGGGATGGTGGAGGGAGTGTTCCAGGAATCTTAAGGGCTGTTATTGCATGACAGAGTTATTCTGGACATCTTTAAAGGCCTGAACTGGACCAAGGGCTGGAAATGGAACAGCCACAAATCTTGGCCTGATTCTAGGAAGACTGTTTCTCTATTGAAGTAGCAAAGAAAGAGGGAGTGCTGTGTGAGGTGACTCCCAGCCCCTGTTTAAGCAGAGGCTGGACTGATGGGGCCAGGAACCCCAAGGAGGTTTTAAGGATTTCTTCGACCCTGAGTTTTATGGCCTTGGTGGAGAGGACAGGAAGGGCAGTGAACTCAAGAGCTTTACCCAGATCAGATTCTTTATCAGAAACTTCTCTGGAGGCAGCAGCAAGAGTGCGGGACCCAGGCTTCCCAGGTGGCTCAGTGGTAAAGAATCTGCCTGCCAATGCAGGAGACACGGGTTCCATCCCGGGTCCCGGAAGATCTCACATGCATGGAGCAACTAAGTCCGTGTGCCTAGAACCCGTGCTCCACAGCAAGAGAAGCTACCACAAAGAGAAGCCTGCACACTGCAACTAGAGAGGAGCCCCCACTTGCCACAATGAGAGAAAAACCTGCACAGCAACGAAAACCCAACACAACCAAAAATAAATAAATATAAAAAAAGAGTGCGGGACCTAGCGGACTCAGTGGCAGGGCCCGTGGGGAGGCCCCTTGATCCTCCAGGGAACACCTTGGCTACTGTCGCTTGGTCTCCGCACCTTCCCAGGGCCACACAGGTCGGTTGTCCAGCTCTGGTCGCCAGGCAGCTTCTGGCCGGAAGGAATCCTCTCCCTTCTGCTGCCTTCCTCCTCCTCCCCACCGCTGACCTTTCCCGAAAGTTCTCCCTGCTGCCCTCAGCAATCGTACCCTAAACTGAGGCGGTGAACGCCCTTCACCCTCTCATGTGCCTTCACTTCCCCATCAGAGCTGGGCTGCCAGAGGACACTCTCCTCTCATTTCCTTGGTCTGGTGCCCAGCTTGCCCTCATGGTACCGAGAACAGAATTTTTAACATCTTATGAATTCACCAAAGTGAATGAGTTGATTTTAGTACTTTTAAAAGTAATTTCAAACAAAGATGCCTGATGGTAGAGATAATCTCTACTGAATGTTTGGCAGGGTCCTGAGTGGGTGATGCTTCTCGGTCACACGTGTGACAGTCCAACAAGGTGGAGGGGTTGTTTCTCAGGTGCTGTTTCTCAGGTGATCTTGTGCCGGCTGTGAAAGCTGAGCTCCCATGCCTGTCCAGCTACTGTAGTGAGTAACCCAGGCCACTCTGTCTGGGCCATTCTGTTCCTTCTTTCACTTCAAAATGCTGCCTTCCATCCTTCTGTCTGTAGAAAAAGGACAGGATTTCATCACCACTGATCTCTGACACACTTGAGCCTCCATCTCCTCAGCACCAACTGCATAAATCTTCAGGGCTGTTAAAAACAGCATGTGGGCTGCGCTTAAGTCACCTTCTGGGTGACTGACCATGACTGCCTCTTCAGTGCTGTCACATACAGGAGGCATGTTTCTGGGCCCTGGTTCTGGGGCTTTTGCTGTTGGGGGCGCTCTGGGTGCTCTTTCTTTCATCACAAGCTCAGGTGCAGGGTGGATGGGGCGCCAGTGAGTGGTGCTTTTGTCCTACAGCCTTAAGAGAGGGGACGGGGCCTGTGCCAGTCTGGGCAGGAGTCAGGAGAGAGTGTAGGCCGCACTTGTGTTACCAAACCAGACTTGAGTCACTCCGCTCACCCGTGCACAGTAGAGCCAGCCTGCTGACAGCAGGTTGTGGTGAAGGAAAGTGCAGCGTTTATTGCAGGGTGCCAAGCAGGTGTCCAGGGTAGCTGGCGCTCAAAACACCTGGACTCCCCGATGGGTTTTGGAAAGCCTGTTAAAGTCCAGGTGAGGGAGGGGAGTCCCAGGGTATGTGAACAGCTTGTGCACAGTTCTCTGATTGGTTGATGGTGAGGTAACCGGGCTGTTAACATGATCAGTCCTCAGGCTCCAGTAGGTCCAGAGGCTGCAAGTAGTTCATTTCTTCCATTTGGTGGGGGTTTTAGCATCTGTAAGAGGACTCAGGAACGTGTATGAGATACGGTTATCTGAGTGTTTCAGAGAGGAGCTAAAGCGGAGTATATGGGGAGCGGTGTCCTACAAGGTCCTGCTTGGTTATGCTGGTGATCTGCTCTCATCTGGGCTCCCCCAAAGCCTATCACCACCCCCCCTTTGTTTCCTGGTGGCCCTTGCCAGGCTGCCCCTTTCTGGGTCTCTGAGCATGGGGCAACCACAAACACTCCTGGGTCCTGGCCACAAGGGTGGAGCCATGTGTGGGACGAACTTACTCTGCCCTTCCATGCCAGCTCTTTCTGTTAAATAACAAATACAATAAAACAAAAGCAGCAAAAATGGGGAACTTCCCTTCCTGTGGGAAGTGAGGTTCAGCAGGACCACTTGGGAAATAGAGTTGAACTCATTGTGCAGCTGCTTCTGCCCTCCTGTACTTCCCCCACCCCTGGTTCTGCTGCAGACCCCTGGTTTCTGGGGGAATGTCATCCTCCCAGGGTTGGGTTGGGTCATACACAAACCTCAGGCCAATCAATCAGCTTGTTCAGGGGGATGCTGCACTCTGATCGGCTAGCCGAGCCTAAGACTGGGAGTGGAGGCAGGGGCCTCGTGGGTGTGTGAGGTGAGGGCATGGTGTTCAGCATCCCCATCCCTCACCCCCGCAGTCCTGCCACAGGCCCATGGGCTTCCTTCCTCCCCAAAGTTCTGTGGCTTCACAGAATTGGGGGTGCCCTGCTCAGCAAGGCCTGTGTTGACCCAGAGAACTGGGGCCTCTCAGGGTGGATGTGTCAGGAGCCTCGGGGACCAGATATCCCAGGTCTGAGAAGCCCTGTTCTCTGTGGACGAGGGGCAGGTGATTTTCCTCAGCAGTGTGATCGTGAATCCATGTCAGTACCAGCCTACAAAGTTATAATGTTTTCTGAAAAGATTGTCCCATGTACCAGGTGTTCCAGCGGCTGCCCTCTTCAGGCTGGTTGGGGTTGCAGTGCCTGCAGTTTGCAGAACTGTTCCAGCCCTCCCCCTTCTCTGATGGCCCTCCCTCCCTTGTGCTGCAGGGAGCTACTGGAGACCACGTGCCGCCTGGCCAACACACTCAAGAGGTATGGAGTCCGCCGAGGGGACCGAGTGGCCATCTACATGCCTGTCTCCCCACTGGCTGTGGCTGCCATGCTGGCCTGTGCCAGGATCGGAGCCATCCACAATGTCATCTTTGCTGGCTTCAGTGTGGGGTCCTTGGCTGGGAGGATCAACGATGGTGAGCATGTGGGCAGTGGGATGGAGGGAGAAATCTGGGTCTCCCTTGGCCTTCAGGGACTCAGGGTGGTGGCAGACATCACTGAAAGTCACAGAGACAGATGACAGGCACTGCCAAGCACAGTGTGTGGCTGAATGAGCGTTTGCTCTATGAGCTGAGATCCAAGTGCACTGGATTGAACCACATGAAGAAGGAAGATTCCAGGTGGAGGGAACGGCATAGGTATCCGCTGGAGGAGGCTATGTGGCTGCAGTGGAGGCAGGAAGAAACGTAGGGTGAAAGGAGGCTGGGGAGGCATAGGGAAGGTTCCATCAGTCAACAGATGAAAGCCTTTGTGGTGAGGAATGATGGAGTCAGATATGGGCCTTGTGGTGTATCTTTGACTTTCTGTGTGCAGGTAGGTCAGAGGCTCCCAGACAGGTGTGTAGAGCAATATCGTCTCCTTTTTTTTTTCTGGTGTCAGAGGGCAGAGTGTCTGCATGGTGGCCCCTTGTTTGTACAGCCAGATCCCTGCTCCCTTGAGATCCTGGAGGGCTTGCTGAGCTGGCTCCCCCAGGAGGGTGCCAAGTTCTGGGGGCCGTTGGGAATTCTTTGTGTCTCACAGAAGACTTGCCTTTGGGTAGTGGACAGAGCTGAAGGGCAGAGTTCTCAGACCTCTGCTGACCACCCTCTTTAGGAAAGACTTGGGAGCCTTTCTGCTTCCTTCCAACATTTCCTGTTGCTTTCAGGGTTGGTGCTGCCATTCCCTTCTCTTTCTCTCAACTTTAGCACCTACTGTGTGCCAGGCTCTGTCTAAGCAATCTGTGAAGGTCATCTCCTATAATTTTAATTTAGTCTTCATAAATACCATATGAGATAAGACTTTTGCCATTTCCACCCTCTCCTTTTTCCTGATACCATTGCATCACTTTAAAGTGTACAATTCAGAGACATTAAGCACATTCACAGTGTCGTGCAACCATCATCACTATTCCAGAATTTTCCATCCCTCAAATGGACATCTCATATCCATAAAGCAGGCATTCACCATTTCCCCTCATCCAGCCCCTGGCAACCACCGATCTGCTTTCTCTTTCTGTGATTTGTCTGTTCTGGATGTTTTGTAAAAACGGACTCCTACAATGTGTGGCACTCTGTGTCCCACTTCTTTCACCAAGCATGGTGTTTTCAAGATGGGCCTGTGTTGTAGTGTGAATCAGTATTTCATTTATTTTTGTAGTTGAATAATATCTCACTGTATGGATAGATTACATTTTGTCTATCCATTTATCTGTTTATGGGCATTTTGACTTGTTTCTAATTTTTGGCTATTGTGAATAGAGCTGCTATGAACATTTATGTACAAGAACACCTTCTTTCTATTGTTTTGGGTGTATACCTAGGAATGGAATTGCTGGCACATGTGGTAAATCTATTTTAACTTACTGACGAACTGCAAAACTTTTCCAGTGGAACTGCTCTGTGTTCCATGTCCACTAGCAATGTGTGAGGGTTCCAATTTCCCCAAATCCTCATCAACACTTATTTTCCTTTTAAAATAATTATAGCCGTCCCAGTGGGTCGGAAGTGGTATCTCATTGTAGTTTTGATTTGCATTTTCCAAATGACTAATATCACTGGATATCTTTTTATGTGCTTGTTGTCCATTTGTGTCTTCTTCAGAGAAATGTCTGCTTAAGTCCTTGGCTCTTTTTCTAACTGGTCATTTGTCTTTTTTGTTGTTGTTGAGTTGTGAGTTCTCTATATATTGTAGATACTGTACCTTTATCAGATATATGATTCACAATTATCTCATTCCCTGTGTTGTCTTTTTGCTTTCTCAATATTGACCTTTTATGCACAAAAATTTTTAATTGTGATAAAGTCCAGTTCATCTATTTCCTTTTGTTGTTTGTATTTCTGGTGTATTATTTAAGATTCAGTTGCTGAATACAACGTTATGAAGATTGGTCTCTGTGTTTTCTTCTAAGAGTGTTTTTAATAGCCTTAGCTTTTTCATTTAGGTCTTTGATGCATTTGGAGTTAGTTTTTGTATATGGTGGGAGGTAAGGGTCCAACTTCGTTTTTTTTAATCTGTGCATATCCAGCAATAACAGAACCATTTGTTGAAGAAACGATTTTTCCCACGTTGAATGGTCTTGGCATCCTTGTCAAAACTAACTTGACTGTATATTTGAGGGCTCTTTTCTGAGTTCTCTATTATGCTCCACTGATATATATATCTATCCTTGATTTTCGTATGTTGAACCATCCTTGCGTTCCAGGAATAAATCCCTCTTAGTCATGATATATTGGAGAAGGCAATGGTACCCCACTCCAGTACTCTTGCCTGGAAAATCCCATGGAGCCTGGTGGGCTGCAGTCCATGGGGTCGCTAAAAGTCAGACACGACTGAGCGACTTCACTTTCACTTTTCACTTTCATGCACTGGAGAAGGAAATGGCAACCCCCTCCGGTGTTCTTGCCTGGAGAATCCCAGGGATGGGGGAGCCTTTTGGGCTGCCGTCTATGGGGTCGCACAGAGTCGGACACGACTGAAGTGACTTAGCAGCAGTTATGATATATAACCTTATTGCTATGCTACTGGATACAGTCTGTTAGCATTTGGTTGAGAATTTTTGCATCAGTGTTTATAAGGGATATCGGTCTGTAGTTTTCTTTTCTTGTGATGTGTTTGTCTGATTTTGGTATCAGGGTAATGCTAGCCACATAGAATGAGTGAGAAAGCATTTCCACCTCTGCAATTTTTAGGATGAGTTTGAGAACGATTGATGTTAGTTTATTTTTATTTGGTAGAATTCTCCAGTGAAGCCATGTGGTCCTGGGGACCAAGGCACAGAGAAGTGAAGTCACTTGCCCGGGATCATACTGCTGTTTAGTGACAGACGCAGGGTTTGAACCCAGGCATCCTGCTGCTGCTGTTAACATTACATTAGGCTGCTCCTTTTCTGTTTTGCTGATGTGGTCATAGTTACCAAATGTTTCTGTTAAGATTCTCTGAAATAAGAAAAAGCAGCTGATTCTGGGGAATTGGTAACTGGATGCAGGGCAACTCCTAGACCTCGGGAATCCTAAACAGCCAGGCCATGGGAAGGCAGGGCCCAGTCAGCTCCAAGAGGCTCAGTAGGGAAAACTCCTATAGCTTTTCTCCAGAACTTTGCCATTAAGCAACTCTTCCCCAACACCCTACACCTCCATTCAGATGTCAGTTTCCTGGGGGTAAGACCCTATTGGGACAAATGTCTGTGTTCTCTTGGGTCAGTGAGGGTAGTATTTTGGTTATCTGTTGCTGTATTACAAGCTACTCCAAAAGTTAGTACTTAGAATAGTATACTTTCTTATTATATTTCATGATTCTGTGGGGCAGGAGTCAGGTGGGCATAGTGGGAATGGCTTCACCATGCTCTGTGGTATCTGGGACATCAGCTGGGTTGGCTTGGATGGTTGGAGGGGCCAGGGGTCTCTTCCTCTTCATGTGGCCTTGCACATGATTGATGTAAGCTCCCTCATAGCAAAGGCTGTGGGGCAGAATAGTGGCCCGAGCGATTGCCAGTGCCCAAATCCCCAGTAGCTGTGAATATGTCCCTTCCGTGGCAGATGACCTCTGCAGGTGTGATGGGGTGCTAAGGTGGGGGATGATGCAGGTTGTCCCAATCTGACCACCCAAGTCCTTAAAAACAGAGAACTCTCTTTGGCTGAAGCTGTGGCAGAGAGGAAGGTCAGAGAGATTCAAAGTGGGGCAAGGACTTGGCCTGCCTTTGCTGGCTTTGAGGATGAGGAGGTGTTGCCCCAGGGGGGTGTAGTGGTTCTAAAAGCTGAGGGCAACCCCTGACTGACTGTCAGCAAGGTGGGGACCTCAGTCCTGCAGTCACATGGAACTGAGTTCTGCCAACACCTGAATAGCCTGGAAGCAGATTCTACCCCGAGCTTCAGGTGAGATCCCCAACCCCTGACCCCTTGATACTGGCTGTGAAACTCTAAGCAGAGAACCCTGCCGAGCTCACCCAGGCTACAGAACCATAAGCTAAAAAAACAAAATGGGTGTTCTGAGACACTAAATTTGTGGTAATTGGCCATGGGAGCAATTAAAAACAAATATAAGACTCCCCTGGTGGTCCAGTGGTTGGGAAATCTGTCTGCCAATGCTGGGGACATGGGTTTGATCCCTGGTCCCAGAAGATTCCACGTTGCCACAGGGCAACTACCTTATGTGCCACAACCACTGAGCCTGCGAGCTGCAACTCGAGAAGCCCTCATGTCCAAGAGCCATGCTCTGCAACAAGAGAAGCCACGCAATGAGAAGCCCACACATGGCAACTCGAGAGTAGCCTCTGCTCATTGCATCTAGAGAAAGCCCATGCATAGCAATGAGGACCCAGCATAGAGGAAAATAACTAAATATTAAAACAAACAAACACAGACAAATACAGATGCTGAGATCTGGTAAAAAAGAAAAAAACTAGGGTGAAAGCAAATTCCCACAAAGTGTCTGTGGTCCCACCTGTGCTGATGCACTTGCTGCGGCCCTGCTGCCCGTCCTCAGGGGCCTCAGGGAGTGGAGGCTCCCCAAGCACCTCCTGGGGACTGGATCTGCCAGGGCCTGGAGGTTCCAGTCCTGGAGGACCACTCAGGCAGGGAGGCCTTGCACAGGTGGGCACCAGGAGTAAGGCCTGCATCACGGAGGCCGGGGTCCCAGCACCCAGGATGGGCAGGGGCTGCTGTCTCCTCCAGGGGATCCTGAGCATCCTGCCTCATATGTCCTTTCCCTCGGCTGGCCCGTCTCCCTTCCTGCCCGATGCAGAGCTTCCCTGGACAGTCCCGCCCAGGGAGACGGGCCTGGAGAATCTCAGGCAGGCTCTGTCCACCTGTCTCAGGTGGCCAGGAGGGCTGTGCCACCTCCAGGGTTCTTGCTTGGGAGGAAGAGAGGCTGTGAGCATGCCTTTCGAAAGTGCATCTCAGACCGCGAAGCTGAGGGAGACTAGTGCCTCGGGTAGGGCCCCAGGAGCTGGTCCTGGAGTGAGAATTCAAGTGCAGGCAGTTCACTGGGGAGGGGGTCCTGGGAGGCACTGTGGGCTGTGGGGTGTGAGGCTGGGGACCTGCCCCCATGGGTGGCCAGGTCTCAGACCGCATGGGAATCCCGAAGGCTATGGGGCCCCATGCATCAGCATGACCCCCAAGGGGCGAGGAACCTGGTTGAGGGCTGCTGAGTGGGGTGGTTCCCCAGCACCTCTGCCCATGGCTCCGAATCAGGCCTCTGTGCCCACACCACAGGTTGAGGGCCATGTGTGGTCGTCAGCAGGGCAGCTGGATGTTTGTTCCAGGCTCTTCCTCAGGGGCCAGTTGTACAGTAGCCCACCTTAGCCCTGATCCCTTCAGTTTATTCCAGGTTTGGGTGTTGTGGGTGGAGGGTGGGTGGTGTAGGGTCCCCCCAGAGCAGGTGGGAGTGGGAATCTGGAAGAGTTGAGCTTCCAGTGGCTTCTCTCCATTATACCCACTCCTCCCAGGTTCTGAGCACGAAGTTCCCAGAGCAGATGGAACTTCACATTTGCTCAAGGATGGACTTTCTCCATCACACCCTTAAGCCTGGGACGTGTGGTGGTCTGGGCTGTGAGAGTCAGAGTGGGGAGGAAACTGACCAGAAATTCCTGCATTTGACTCCGATAGCCCAGTGCAAGGTGGTTATTACCTTCAACCAAGGACTCCGGGGAGGGCGCGTGGTGCAGCTGAAGAAGATCGTGGACGAAGCCATAAAGGTCTGCCCATCCGTCCAGCATGTCCTGGTGGCTCACAGGACAGACAACAAGGTCCACATGGGGCATCTGGATGTTTCCCTTGAGCAGGTGAGTCTATCTTTTTTTGTATAGTTTGAGCAGAAGAGGTTGCCATTGGATTAACTGGGTCTTATTAGAGTGTAGTTCTCAATGGGTCCCCCAGAGGTGCCCAGTGTTCCTTTGTGTTATCTGATGGGCTTCCATCCTGGTGGGGAAGATGGAACTCAAAGTCCACAAACAGAGGGAAACACTTCACATAACGAAATGATAGGATCCATCCTTTAATCTGGCATTAACTAGGGCGGGCTAGATAAAGTGAACTCTGAGCCTGGTCTCCCAAGTCCTGCGGCTATGGGGGAGAGGAGGTCTCTGGGAGGCTGGGTGTGGGGCAAAGTCTCTATCCTAGATGGGCCATCTGGTCCTCTCCCTCACAGGAGATGGCCAAGGAGGAGCCGGTATGTGCCCCGGAGAGCATGGGCAGTGAGGATATACTCTTCCTCCTGTACACCTCGGGGAGCACCGGGAAGCCCAAGGGGCTCGTCCACACCCAGGCGGGTTACCTGCTCTATGCTGCCCTGACGCACCGGGTAAGGCACAACCCTGGGGTGATCTGGGGGAGGGGCCAAGGGAGGCTGGACTGGGGGGCCACAACTGCTGCTGTGTTCAAGAGCAGGGCCAGGAGTGCTGGCATCAGCGTGGTTGGAGGGGTGGGCTTATGGGGCAGTGTCTGTGCCTGTCAGAAGGGCCTGGGTCCCGCACGCATGTCTCCTGCTTGTCCTCAGCCCATCACATGTGTGCTGAGCCTTTGTGGGGCTTGCCATGCTGCTGGCACAGCTGCTTTCCGGCACTGGATGCCCTGGACACTCCAGCTTTCCTGGGCCCTTCTCCCATATGACTGCATTGGTGTAAGGATGAGTACATTGCTATTATTTTTTAAAATGCTTTCTTCTGTTTAAGAGATCTTTTGGATCTGATTTTAAAAGAAAGTAAAACATTTTCATGGGCCTCTAAAGTACTGTGGCCTCTAGGCTCTGCTTACTGGGGCCTCAATTTAAAAGGAAAAAATTTTTTTAAAGATTTGCTTTTATGAGGAAACTTAAATTTAGTCCATGGAGATTGCATCCAGAGGGCCGTCCTTTAAGGATTATGAAGCAAATTATCTGAAACAGCTTTATTCCAGTAAATGCATTTAAAAATCAGTACTCATTTAAATATGAGTGGGTTGGTGGGGGGTTCTGGTTACTGTGCATCCCTGGTTGCCTTGGGGAGGAGCTGACCCTTTCAAGGGGTCAGGGACGAGCTCTCAGGATACTATCTGTGGACCTGACTTTCTCTGGCCAGAGGCAGAACTCAGCCCCTATCAGCGTGAGCAGCAGTGGAGCAGACTGGCCAGGTGACCCGGAAGCCCAGGTCTATCCAAGCAAGGCTTGGACACTGAGAGCACCCACAGTCTGGCTGAGGTCCAGGGCCCTGTCCCTTCAGTCACTGGGGGGCTTGGGGGAGTGCTATGCTGATCAGCCAGGTCAGTCACTTGGAGGCGGACCTCATGGATGAGTGTGGACTAGGAGCCAGTGTTGGAAGGCAGAGATGCGGCCTGTGAGTGCTGGCCACTCGTGGGCAGCTCTGAGGTTGTGGAAGTGAGGCAGAACAATAGATATGGCTAGAACCAGGCCAGGCAGATGAGGTATTACGTTTGACACTATCCATGTTAAAGCCCCTGTTGTATGGCTGCTGGGTGACCGTGATCATCACGGAGCCGTTCTTATCTGAAAGTCCCTTGCTCAGCTCTGGGGAGCGTGTTGCAAAGACTGAAACGTTGGGTAAGTCAGAACACTTTGGAAAATGCAACTACTGAGACTGAACACTAAGAAGTCGAAGAATGAGTCAAAGTGTTTCCCTATTTCCCTAATGCTAACGAAATTAGCACTAGGGGTTCCCTGGTGGCTCAGATCGGAGAAGGCAATGGCACCCCACTCCAGTACTCTTGCCTGGAAAATCCCATGGATGGAGGAGCCTGGTAGGCTGTGGTCCATGGGGTCCCGAAGAGTCGGACACGACTTCACTTTCACTTTTCACTTTCATGCATTGGAGAAGGAAATGGCAACCCATTCCAGTGTTCTTGCCTGGAGAATCCCAGAGATGGGGGAGCCTGGTGGGCTGTCGTCTATGGGGTCACATAGAGTTGGACACGACTGAAGTGACTTAGCAGTAGCAGGTGGCTCAGATGGAAAAGAATCTGAACGTGGGAGACCTGGGTTCAATTCCTGGGAAGATCCCCCTGGAGAGGGGAATGGTAACCCACTCCATTATTCTTGCCTGGAGAATTCCATGGACAGAGGAGTGTGGTGGGGTCTACGGGGTCACAAAGAATCGGATACAATTGAGCATGAACACGACTAACACACACACAGCATTAGGGAAGCTGTCAATGTGGTGAAATAGTCTTCATTTGTTTTCAAGCGTTACTAGGGCACTGTCTGCATGAGCAGAAGCAATGGGGATGCAAGGGCGGGACCATCTTTTGAATTTCTCTTCAGTTCAGTGAGGGCATTTTAAAGCATTAGGAATAGAAACTTTCAGCCTTTTGTATGTAAGCGTGTGTCTGTGAGTGTGCACATATGTGTGTGTCCGTGCATGTGCTGAAGGTGTTAGGACTGTTGGTTTCTTCAGGGAAAGGGAAGTTGAGTCTGCAAGGGTGGCGGGGATGTGAGCAGGCTTCAGGGATGTGAGTGGTGGTGTCGGGGTGCCTTGCTGGTCCCGGGCACCTGCTGTCCTTCCAAGAACGGCAAGGAGACAGAACACCAGTCTCTTGAAAGACGTGGCATGGTGGGTATGCATTGTATTAAAACCCTCTCAGTCTCAGGATGCTGTGGGCTTTGGGGTGTGGGTGTCCTGCTTCACTGGTGGAGCAGGAGTGCTGTTTCCTTGAGATTCAGCCTCTGCTCACAGCTCCGCAGGGTCCTGGCCAACTTGGGACCGCTGTGCTGTCTGGGAACTGCTGGGGGACCTCAGGGTGTGTCTGTGGCAGCAGGAGATGGGACTGCTCATCCAAAGGTTAAAAACCACCTTTACTGCAAAAGAGAACACAGACACAGGGACTTCTCTGGCGGTCCAGCAGTTCAGACTCCATGCTCCCAATGCAAGGGGTCCAGATTCAATCCCTGGTCAGGGAACGAGATCCTGTATGCCACAGCTAAAGATCCTGCAGTGAAGACTAAAGATCCTGCTTGCCACAACTAACACCTGGCCCAGCTAAATAAAACAAAAACACAGATACAGAAAACCGTCAAAATGAAATGTGTGATTTCACAAATGATTGCTCAACAAACCCACTTCAGTCAAAAACCGGAATACCTCCGCCTGACATGGAAGCCCCTTCCTGGCCCACCTGATCAGAGTCCCCCATTGCCCCTTGACATGCATCCTGGGTTTTATAGTGTCCCTGCCCTGGTTTCCTAGTTTTGTCACCCTAACGTGCATCCCTAGATACTGTAGCTTACTGTTGCCCACTGATTGTTGTTCAGTCACTCAGCTGTGTCCAACTTTGTGACCCCACGGACTGCAGCATGCCAGGCTCCCCGTCCTTCACTGTCTCCCGCACACTGGTAGTTGCGGGTAAGCCATGTTTACAGGTGGATTTTCCTCCATCCCTTCACTGCCTTAAACATTGTCCATCGTAGCGCCCGGCCCTGTGTCGCTCTTTCCCTTTGTCTCCTACAAACGGGCAGGTGGACCTGCAGACTGAGTCAGGCTCAGGTTTGACCCTTTGGCAAGAATAAGGAGATGGCCATATCTCAGGTTCTTAAAAGCTGATGATGCTTGATATGTTTCTCGGTCAATTTGGCTTTTGTTTTTTTGCCCTTTTTAAAAGATTTTTAAAAATTATGGTGTAACTTAATACAGAAGAAAATGGCAACCCACTCCGGTAATCTTGATTGGGAAATCCCATGGACAAAGGAGCCTGGTGGGCTACAGTCCATGGGGTCGCAAAAGTCAGATATGACTTAGCGACTAAACCACTAAAGGCAGAGGTGCCCTTATCTTAGACACAGGACTGGATGGAGTTCGCCTGTGGGTACACATGTGGCTCCCACCTGTGTTAGGACACAGGCTTCTCCGGCTCCCCCAAGGCCCTGACTTCTGCCCCCCAACCCCACCTCAGGACCAGTGCTGGGTGGCTCCTGGCACATGGGTGGGCTTTGTGCTGGGCTCCTGGAGTGTCCTCTCTGGAGTCTGGCTCTCTCTGCTGTCCCCAGTGGCCGGATCCTCGCCGTGGCTGCTCTGCCACAGCTGGGCTCGGTGACAGGACACGCCCAGTGACGTGCAGGAACTGCTGCCAAGCTCCTGATAGCCCCTCCCCTGTCTCTGCAGCTTGTGTTTGACTACCGGCCAGGTGACGTCTTCGGCTGCGTGGCTGATATCGGCTGGATCACGGGACACAGCTATGTGGTGTACGGGCCCCTCTGCAATGGAGCGACCAGTGTCCTTTTTGAGAGCACTCCGGTTTACCCTGATGCGGGTGCGGGCTGCAGGAGGGGCCGGAAGAAGGAGCAGAGGTTTGGGGGGGTGTGGGGCGAGTGGTGGAGAGTCCCGATGACAAAGCTGCCGGGCCAGGCCAGGTGTGCAGAGGGGTCACACGAGCAGTGGAGAGGGTCTGACCTCTGAAGGCTTCAAGAGACCACCCACCCTAACGTCCCTCTCACCTCTGCGGCCACCTGACTGGATCCTGCCCTTCCTCGAAGCCCAGGCCAGTGGCCAGCCTCCTGGGTCCCCTGCTGCCTGTCCTTCGGGCCACTCGGGCAGTGTGACCTGGAGCCGCTGCCATGGAGTGGCATTCCTTTGAGGACCCCCGTCTTGCTCTCCTGGCATCTCCCTCCCTCATGCCACCGCGTCCTCCAGCATCTGTTCAAATGTGACTGGATGTTGGAAGTTGTACCGAGGCTGTCGCCCAGGCAGTCCACGGCAATGATAGCTCTGTGCCCAGAACTTTGGTCCCTTGCCTGGGTCCTCTCCAGCCTCCTGCAGAGGCCAGCTGAGCTCCTGGAAGACATGCAGGGGGCCTGGCTAGGGATGGGAGGCACGTCTCAGGTGGCCTCAGTGAGTTGGGGGTGATAGGGCCCGTGCGTCCTGTGTGTCACCGCTGCTCCAGGGAGCACTGGTCACCTCTGGAGGCTGTGTATGTCCTCCTGGATGTGGGTTCTGCATTGGTGCTATTTCACCGTAACATCCCTTTGACTGCTTCCTTGCTGTGTCATGTGGGTCAGGACGTGGGCTGGCAGGCCCAGGGCCAGGCGATGGCTCCAGTCCCCCATGTGGGGTGTGCGGAGGTGGCGCACAGGGAGCCCCTCCCCTTCCAGCAGTGGTACAGAGTGGGTTTCGTGGACACTGCAGGTGTTTGCATACATCCAGCACATGGTAACGTGGGTCACCTCTGAGTGAGGCTCACGGAGGTGACATGACCCGGGGCCTCTCATAGGTCGGTACTGGGAGACGGTGCAGAGGCTGAAGATCAATCAGTTCTATGGCGCCCCGACAGCCTACCGGCTGCTGCTGAAGTTCGAGGACTCCTGGGTGAAGAAGTATGACCGCTCTTCTCTGCGGACCCTGGGCTCAGGTGAGCGGCTGCAGGCGCATGTGTGTTGGAGCTGCGTAGGCCTCTGGATGCTTCATCATGATGGCCGTGTCTGCGCTGAGTCCACTTGATGTGGCCACAGCCAGTAGAAAGCAGATGTCCTCCCTGGAAGCCCTTTCCTGGAGCCCACAGCCATGGAGGGACTGGAGCTCAGCATTGCGACCTTGTCTGTGCTCCATCTTCATTATGAAAACTCAGCAGTGTGGGAAGGTCAGGCCGGCCTGGTTCCCCGCGGCTGCCCGGGATTTTACCCGCTCTGTTCCTAGCACTGGCATCCGTGCCGTTCTGCCCTTGGGTGCGTTTCTCCAGGCAGGGACAGTGTTTCGAGATTAGAGGTTACCTTCGCTTGTATGGTAATTTGGATCCATGTCGCCAGGTCACGTGAGGGTGTTTTGGAAAGGTGACCTAGGTGACCTTGAGTTGAGGTGGTCCTGGGAGGGGGAAGGTTTCAGGCCTGTTCTCCCGTGGGGGATTTAGTTGCTAAGGAAGCAGTATCAGGTAATGAGGGAGATGTTGTTTGAGGGTCTGTGTGTCTCCCAGGCCTGGCAGACTCCTGTGGGCCTCACTCTCTAAAGCCTGTGACCAGAGCCACTCTCTTGGACAAGGAGTGTGCTGAAACCCCCTGCCCCAGGGAGCCCTCACAGGCTAGCCGGGCCTCTAACAGGGGGCAGCTCAGCTGCATAACCAGTGCCAATAGCAGAGGCTTGTGTGGTATTCTGAGACCAGGGTATTGTCGAGGAAAATAGTCAGTAACCAGTGTATAATAAGAACTGTTGTTTAGTCACTCAGTCGTGTCCGACTCTTTGCGAGCGACTAATAAGAATAGAAGAGAGTTTTATTCAAGCCAAGCTGAGGAGGCTAGATCTGAGGAGCTGCTCCAGAGAAGTATGTTGTTGTTGCTAAGTCGCTTCAGTCATGTCCGACTCTGTGCGACCCCATAGACAGCAACCCACCAGGCTCCCCCGTCCCTGGGATTCTCCAGGCAAGAACACTGGAGTGGGTTGCCATTTCCTTCTCCAATGCATGAAAGTAAAAAGTGAAAGTGAAGTCGCTCAGTCGTGTCTGACTCTTAGCGACTCCATGGACTGCAGCCTACCAGGCTCCTCCATCCATGGGATTTTCCAGGCAAGAGTACTGGAGTGGGGTGCCATTGCTTTCTCTGCCAGAGAAGTATGGTTTTTAGCAATTCTGTCTTATCAGAACAAAGTACATCAAACAAGTCAGGGATACATGCCTTCAAGGTTCTGAAGAAGCCTATCAGCACGTACACAGAGTCAATACAGCTGTGGCCCTGGGAGAAGAGTCTTATCATCAAAGGAGTCCCAGCGTCGGCATCCCAGGCAGGAGGCATTTATCTCTATCTCCTAAATTTCTGGTCAGTGATGCCCTTTCCCCTTTTCTTTAATGACTAAAGGAGATTACAGGGTCTGTTTGACAGGCCACAGACGGGCTGTCGTCAGCCTAAGTCCAAGTTAAATGGAATGTGAGCCAGAACGACTTTCCTGCACCTCGACATGTGGCCGCACTGGCAGAGGGGTGACCAGCACAGCGGCTCCTGCGCTGGGTCCGCTCCGTGCTTTGGCCGGTGCTGGTCCATCAGGAAAGTGCCATGATTCACTTTGCCATTCTCTGCTCCATGGACCGTTTTTAGCTCCAGGCTGCAGGAACATCCTTGTCCATGTTTCCTTCTGGGGCTGGGCACTGGGAGTGGCCTTCTCATCACAGAATGAGTGTGTGTGTGGCTTTACTGGATTCTGCCAGCAGCAGGCCCCTAAAGCAGTTGCAGCAGGAGTGTCACTTCTAAACAGGAAGAGAGGGATTTCCCTAGTGGTCCTGTAGTTAGGACTCTGAGCTTCCACTGCAGGGGCATGGGTTCGGTCCCCTGTTGGGATGACCATAAACAAACAGGAAGAGAAATGCCTGCATCGCTCCTAAGCTGCACTCAGGTGGTGTATGTGCTGGTGTTTCCTCCACACTCTTGCCAGCCTCTTGGTTTTTGACCCTCTGATGGTGAAAATATCTCACTGTCATTTGTATTCTTCAGTGGCCATAAATAGGATGATCTCGATGCTTTCTCAAGTCTCCTGTGTGCCTTTCAGGACAACTAACAGAGCTGTTTTCCTCATGAAATTCGCTCCTTTGGTTTCAGCCCTGTTGAGTCTCTTAACACTTCTGTCTTGTGCGGTTGCAGTGGGAGAGCCGATCAACCACGAGGCCTGGGAATGGCTGCACAGGGTGGTGGGGGACAGCCGGTGCACGCTGGTAGACACCTGGTGGCAGACAGGTGAGCCTGTCCGTGGGGGGAGGCTCAGCCCCATGGGCGCCTGGCGTTTGGGGAGAGGAGCTCGGGGTTGCTGCTGCTCTGCAGCTCTGACACCTGAGTGTGAAGGCTTCCCTGAGCCTCCTTTCCTCGTCTGTAAGGTGGGGTCTGGGTGGGCGTGGAGGGGGCGACACAGGAGCCCACGAGGGTCCTGTCCATGGCAGCCCACCTCCTGAACCCGGCACAACCCAGCCTGGGGCCTGCTGTTTAAGGGACCTTGAGTCTAGGATTAGATGCCAGTGGGAAAAGAAGTTTTATTTGCATTGTTTTGCTTTGATTTGCCCCTCTCTTCTGGGGTGTCTGACTTATCAGAATTTGGGGGCCAAGAGACCCCCACTGAAGTGGCTGAAGTCTCATCCTTCAAGAAGCCAGAAGGAGATGTTCCTGGTGGTGCAGGCCTCGTGGTTCAGAAAGGCCCTGGGTGTTCCCTGCAGCGGAGCCCCGGCGTGCCTTCCCCTGCAGGCTGATGGATCCAGAGAAATGACCAGGGGCAGAACCCAGGCTGCTCTTCTCCACTCTGGGGTCCTTGCCCTGAGCACTTCTTTCCCTCTGTCCTCCTTTCCACTGCCCCCCTGTCCCCATGACACGGGCTGGGGACCTCAGCTCCTGGGGCTGCCCCAGGTGCGCGCGTTTCCACAGTGGAGGCACTGGCACTCCAGCCTGGTTTCTCCTCAGACAGAGGTCCTTTTGTCACTGGGGCCATTTCCTCGCCCCGGATGGCAGGTCCTCGCCTCCCTCTCTGGAGTGCACCCTTGTGTGCAGTGCAGACGCAGTGCCCATGTGATCTGGACACACGTGTCAGTAGCCCCAGGCCCACCGGCGTTTCTTCTCACCCCCTGCAGAAACGGGGGGCATCTGCATCTCTCCACGGCCCTCAGAGGAGGGGGCAGAGATCCTGCCCTGCATGGCGATGAGGCCCCTGTTTGGCATTGTTCCCGTTCTCATGGATGAGAAGGTGAATCACCCCGTCCATGCGCCCTGCCCAACCCCACTGCTTGTCCTGCCTCCCTGGCCCCCGCTGCCCTCTCCCCCTCACAGGGCACCCACGCAGGGTCTCCTCTTAGAGGGGAAAGCTCCTCTGGGGTGCCTGTCCTGTTCTGCGTTGGGCCCAGCAGTTTGGAGAACAGGAGATGGTGACTCCTTCTGTCTCCTGGGTGTGCAGGGAAATGTCCTGGAGGGCGGAGACGTGTCTGGGGCTCTGTGCCTGTCCCAGGCCTGGCCGGGCATGGCCCGGACCATCTACGGAGACCACCAGCGATTCCTGGACGCCTACTTCGAGACCTACCCTGGTGAGCCTTTCCCTGCTGCTAGACAGTCTCAGAACTGTTTCCGAGGGGCCGGAGCTTATGTGAACTGTCCCTGTTTTCCCTCCCTCTGAGCTGGAAGTGGCCCCGCTCAGGGTCCTCCTGGAGGCTCAGGCTGTAGGCTCCCAGGAGAAGCACAAGGACGCCACCCTGGCAATGACGGTGGTGGCCCCAGGCCTTCCCTGTCTCCCTGTTGTCCTCCTGACTTGTGTAGTGTGGTTGGGCGGAAGTTTGCAAACACGTGTGCCGGTGGCAACTGATGCCCAGCAGTGGCAAGACGGTCAGAGACACTAATGGGGAAGCTGGAATGGGCTCCTTGCAGCTCCTGCTTCCAGGTTCAGCCTCCAGCCGTCTGGCAGCCGTTCTGCCCTTTACTGGCACCAGTGGGGCAGCACCTGGGGGGTGTCTCCCTGTGGGAGTCTGCTGGGAGGGTTTTGGCACTTCCTCCTGTCCCTCGTGGAATGACGGGACCCCTACCGCTCCTGGCTGGGAGCTGGGGCCGACTCCCGCGCTGTGGTGCAGGCTACTACTTCACAGGAGACGGGGCTTACAGAACAGAGGAGGGCTACTACGAGATCACTGGGCGCATTGACGACGTTATCAACATCAGCGGCCACCGGCTGGGGACCGCGGAGATCGAGGACGCCATGGTGAGCACGGCCGCCGCTGGTCTGGGGGCTGAGTCTGAGTCAGTGCCTCACCTCTGCGTGTTTTGTCCTGCCCAGGCTGACCACCCCTCGGTGCCCGAGACCGCTGTCATTGGCTACCCGCATGACATCAAGGGAGAAGGTGCGTCCTCCACCCTCCGGCCCTGGGGGCGGGGCCTCTAGGAGGCGCGGACTCGTGGGCGGGGCCAGGGCTTTCTCTGGGGTCAGGCTGCTAGCTCACCCCTCCTTCAAGCTGGGGTTTGCGGGAGGGGGCCGAACAGCACGAATGGTAGAAAAAAGTCCGGATTCTGCAGCACCGCAGCTCCGCTGTCTGAGGGACACTCACTTGTGGCGAGCAGCCCTGACCTGTCGGCCCAGCCGAGCTCAGGGAGCTTCCTCCCGGTCCACAGGCCCCCCTGGCCGCCTTGCTAGGGATATGTGTGCAAGTGCCCCTCGCTGCCCGCATGTGGAAGGCCCAGACTCTCTGGGGGAGTCTGACCTGGGTTCCCCTGCACAGCGGTGGGCCAGGGAAGCGCAGAGCCCGTGACAGGACTGATCCTCACTGACACACTTTGTTTCAAAGCCTGCGGGTTTCTAAATGGTGGGTCTGGGAAGGGGCAGGCTCATCTGAGTGCTGTAATGCCAGGTGGGCAGTGGCGACACTGGCCTGGCCTGACCAACTCTCCGTGTAGCTCTTCAGGACAGACGGAGCTCTCTGCCTGGAGCAGCCCAGGCACACTTCCTCTTGGGGTCCCAGCATCTCCAGCCTCCTGGCCATGTCTGCATGCTGCTCTTCTATGAGTTACTCACTGTCTCTAAGCCAACCTTTAGGACAACTGAATACTTATTAAGTGCTTTAAAAAAGCGTTTTCAGTTACCATGGAAGGACACACCCGTGAGGCAGTGTGAACACCAGTTCACACCTTGTGAACTGGCTGAGACTCAAGGTGGAGGGTGTCAGGGGTTGAAGGGATGAGACAGAACAAGTCCTCGTGTGTGTGTCTCAGGGCCCTTGGGCCGTGCCACGTTCCACCAGCCTCCTTTGCCTCCTAGTGGCTCTGGGTGTTGCCTGCCAGGCTTTGGGAGAGAATTTGTGTATCGGCTATGGTTATGTGCATTTTCCTGATTTCTAACACATTTGAGCATTTGTCCCCTTGTAAAACATGAACAACAAAAACTGTGGATGTGTATTTTCCCCCACTCTCTCTGCACTTGACCTGATGGAGGGAGCTCCCCAGGTCTCGTGTGATTAGGACACAGACCTAGGGAGTGACCTAAGTCCCTGCCCTATGGGCTCATGTGCTGGAGGGGACCGGGGAGAAGAGAGAGGCAGCTGGATCGGTTCAGTGGGGTTCGTGGGCATCTCGATCAGGGGTGGGCTCGGGGCAGGCATAGGCAGGCCAGCGAGCAATATGGAGGCTGCATGTGAAGGGAGCTGCGGTGGGAGGGGGCAGTGCAGGTTAGACTGTCCAAAGTGACGCTGGGACAGTGACCACTCACACAGAAATGGAGTTGGGTCCGTATGTAACATCGTAGTTAAGGAGACCTCCGGGAGCCCTGATCCTCGCTGGAGTACTGAAAACAAAAGCTGGTGTTTATGCTAAACTACTGGTTGCAATGACAACCCACTCCAGTACTCTTGCCTGGAAAATCCCATGAACAGAGGAGCCTGGTAGGCTACAGTCCATGGGGTCGCTAGGAGTCAGACACGACTGAGCAACTTCACTTTCACTTTTCACTTTCCTGCATTGGAGAAGGAAATGGCAACCCACTCCAGTGTTCTTGCCTGGAGAATCCCAGGGACGGGGGAGCCTGGTGGGCTGCCGTCTATGGGGTCACACAGGGTCGGACAGGACTGAAGCGACTTAGCAGCAGTAGCAGCAGCAGCGCAGCTCAACAGAGCTTCCTGCCGAGCAAGCCATTCATCTGTGTTGTCCGCACAGTGGCTCCCAGCTGCATTTTATACTGAATTTGTGTTTAAATAGCTACGGGTCTGGTGCCCACAGGCTGGACACAGGTCCACAGACAAGTGCCCAGGGAGTGATTCCACGCCCAATGCATATGGTGGAAAGTGAGTCTCTGACAGCCCATGTCACGGCTGTGTCACAGGCGTAAGGATAGAGGTGAGTCACAGCTCCAGGGTCTCTCCACACATGTCCGCCACTCCGGGGCACTCAGAGGAGCCGCTGGAGTCACTTCCACCTTGAATGAAAATGGAAATGCACCTTCAGGGAGGCAGCTGTAGGGACCAGTGGCCATGGGCGCACGGGCCTCTGATCTAAAACCTCTTTGGACTTAACGGCGATTGTGTGAAACACGCTGCCCCGGAAGGTGGTTCGTGGTCTGAACCTCTGCTCTCCTTCCAGCTGCCTTCGCCTTCGTTGTGTTGAAAGATGATGTGGGTGATGTGGACGTGGTGGTGAAGGAGCTCCGGTCAGTGGTGGCCGACAAGATCGCCAAGTACGCAGTGCCCGATCAGGTCCTGGTGAGTGGACGCCTCCCAGGGGCCACTGGGCTGCTGCTTTTCAGCCTCCTTTCTGCTTGCTACCATTGAGAGGGTGGCAGCAGGAGGTGGGTGAGGGGGTGGCTGCTGCATCCTCAGAGTGGGGGAGGAGATACAGTATCACCGTGGACAGCGCCCGGGCACTTAGGCCTGGCTGGGCTGCAGAGGGTCAGGCATTGTAAATAGAGGGGCCTCGGTCCGGACCAGATGTCCCTGGGCTGGTGGGGAGATGCCACCAGAGTCTGCCTGGGAGCCTTTGCTGGGGTGGGTTTTTGGGGAGGACTGGGCCATCTTCTCAGCCCCGCTGGCTTTTCAATCCTTTCAATACCAGCCCACGGCCTTCTTTAGCTGGGAGTTAGGCCTCCGAGGCAGGAGGGCCCAGCCTCACTTGGTGCCATATGAGTCACACTGTGGGCCTGGTGACCAGAGCTTCACCTCGACTCCCTGTCGATGAACAAGTTTCTTTCTAAGGACCGGCCACTGTTATAGGCCCTTCATGTATTGCCCTTCATGTATTGCCTTGACATTGAATGCCTGTGGTTGGATAATGTCAAATGCTAAATTTCAAACACTGAGCAAGATGACATTTTCCTCTCAAGCAGCTCCTACATCTTATGTTAGAAAAGCCAATTATGGTCCCAGCCAGGGGAGGAGACAAGGTGCCCCTCGAACACCTGGTTCTACTGTCACCCGAGAGCCCTCCCAGCTTAACTGGCGGGAGGAATGGGTGTCGGCAGTGAGGTCCACCAGGTATGGGTAGAGCCTCCACGGTAAAGATTCAGCTAACCCCCTGGCAGTGGATGGTTTCAGCTTTAGGTCCAGATGGAGGAGAACAAGGGCTTCCCAGGTAGAGCTAGTGATAAAGAACCCACGTGCCAATGCAGGAGATGTAACAGATGCGGGTTCGATTCCTGAGTTGGGAAGATCCCCTGGAGGAGGGCACAGCAACCCACTCCAGTATTCTTGCCTGGAGCATCCCATGGACAGAGGAGCCTGGCGGGCTGTAGTCCATGGGGTCGCAAAGAGTCAAACACGACTAAAGTAACTTAGGATGCACACTTGGAGAATAAAACCGGAGGCCACAGCCCCGCCACTCTCTGTATGGGGGGGCTGAACCTCAGCCATTCCTATTGGGTCCTCAGGGAGGGGTGTCTTCCTCCAGGACACCCTCATCTCAGTACAGCTGGACACTGGCTGGGAGTCTGAGCACCACCTAAAGGCTAATGCTGCACCTTCCCTGCCAGGTAGTGAAGCGTCTTCCAAAAACTCGGTCTGGAAAAGTCATGCGGAGGCTCCTGAGGAAGATTGTCATGGGCCGAGCTCAGGACCTGGGGGACACCACCACCCTGGAGGACCCTGGCGTCATCACGGAGATCCTGAGTGCCTACCAGGAGTACAAAGACAAGCGGGGAGGTGCCAAGTGATGGCTCTGCTGAGACCAGGCCCCTAATGCGTGCTCCTAGAGCACAGCTCCCGAGTCGGCTTGTTCCTAGACACCCCAGCAGAACCCAGGCTGCCCTCCTCGCGAAGCCTGAAGTCCCCGCCTCCCCTCCTGGGGACCCACGACAGGTCCTCGCCCAGGGCGAGCTTCCTCCCGCTTGTCCCGAATCTGGTTTCCTGGTGAAAAGTCCATCCCCCTGTCCCCTTGACAGCACAGGAAGGTGGAGCCCCTGTGTCTGCTCAGGTGGACTGGGAGCAAACAGCAGTCATGTTTCCTCCAGATGTTTCTAGAAACAAAAGGTGAAGATTTTATTTTTATACTTTTATATTTTAGAAGAAACATGGTGCCCACACACGTGCAGTGTATGCTGTACTTGTACACACTCTTCTTAACAGTTATGAAAAGCTCCTTTTTTGCCTCCGCTCGTGGGGAAGTGTGGCGGGCTGGAGGGTGCACTTTGGGTTACTGTTTGGCTTGTTGGAAATTTAAGTTGGAAATGTTTGTGCCTCTGTCTTAACACAGCTATCTTGAAACCTCTCAAGCCCACAGCATCTATTTTTGGTGTGTTTTCACTTCTCTTGGTTTGTGTGTGATGAAACCTAGCTGCTAGAAGCACCTGTGGGGATGAGTTCTGGTCGTGTGTGTGTGTGCAGGCTGTGGTCTGGGATGATTACCCTCCCCTGGCCTGGGACCCTCTTAGCTGCCGGTTGGTGTGCTCCACTCTTGGGGCTCTTCAGGGAAGCTGGGGACTCACTAATGCAACTGAAACTGGGTCCCTGCAAACCGCCCTACCTCCCTGCTCTGAGCCAGTCTTTCCCTTTGCCAATGTGCCTTGAGTCCTCTGGACTTAACAAAATGATGTGGACCGCTAGGCTGCAAAGGGTCTATTTATAGCCAAGTACATGAGGGCCCACTTGTGGATCAAGGGGAGGATGGCCTGCTGAGCTGGGTCCCGGAGAACAGGGAGGGCTGCCCCCACCCGGCCCTGTGCCCCACAGTGGGCGGTGCCCTGCAGGTGTACAGGTGTTCACAGGGCATTGGGTTGCTTAACACCTGCTGTGGCCATGCTGGGTGGCCAGGTGAGGATGGGTGGCCTCGGCTATAGCACATGGCTCTAACAAAACCACACACCTGCATCTGTGGTGTTTCACTGGACTTGGTTCATTATAGTCAGGGCACTACTTAGGAAATGACTTCGCTATAAACTGGGACAGTGACCAGGGCCTCAAAATGATCTGCAGGGCCGTTCAAATAAAGCTTTGTTTTGTTCATTCTCTTCTTTTTGTGGTGATGTTTTCTGATTAAAAAAATAAACTGTTATTCTTGGTTGCTGAATATAATCCTTGGAACAAAACTGGAAGAGACCCATTCACTCAAAAAAGAAAACTTAAAAAATTCACTGTCTTCCTGGAGGAAGTACAACTCCAGGAACCTCACCTATCTTAGGCTGTTATCTGGCTAACTTGATGTGTCTCTAGACCACGGTGCTGGCCAATCACTAGTTACACATGTCTAGTTAGATATGTTAAAAAAAAAAACAACTAAAAATGTAGTTTCTTGGTGGCACCAGCCAATAATGCTCAGGTTCCATGTGGCTGGGAGCTACCAGGCTGGATGACACAAATCCCTTGTCAGCTGTGGGGGCTGATCTAGAGCACAGAGCTAGAGGGGGCAGAAGCCCACCCAGGCAGCGCCCCCCACCCCACCCCGCCCTCTGCTGCCCAGAGATGGACAAGAGTTGTTTCCTTCGGTGGATGAGAGGCAGGCTTCAGAGAAAGACACATCGAACGGGTGCCCTGAGAGGTGGGGATGAGAAATGCTTCTCAGAGCTGGAGCCCGGTGGCCCAGGGACAGTGTCCCTCCGGAGCCCCCGGGCGTGGGGAGGAGGCTGGGAGGATGCTGAATTTATGAAGGCGGCTCACCAGGGAAAGACCAGGATCTACCTCTGGCTGCCTGGGAAGTCCCAACCACAGCAGTCTGGCCCCAGGCAGGGCAGTGGGAGAGGGTTACAGGCCAACTTTTAACAAGTCCAGTTGCCCAGCGTCCCCTTCTGGTAAAGCCACCCTGATTTCGGTCTCCTGGGGGCTTGTGACCATCATTCCCAGGGAAACCACGTACAAGCCTCTGTGTCCTTATCTTTTGAAGTAAAAGGCTGATTCAAGAGTTAATGATTGGGAAATGTGAAGATGTAGAAGCAAAGAATAGCTCTTGGGCTGTGACGGCAGAACTGAACTCTCAGTTCCTTGAAAGATATGGATAAACGTCTGACACACATTCCTAAGTTGTTTTTACAGGCAGTAGATCCCTTCTGCATGAAAACTGCTGATCCCAAGAACGCAGACCCTAGACTGGTTGAAACCAGAAGGCTGATACTTGAAACTCCACCTTGATGCCAACCAACCTAACTCCATGAGCTGATCCTGCCCTGCCCTCTAAACACTATAACACCTCCATACTCCCTCCAGGGGGGGTCACCTGGTCTTGAAGGCATTAGCCTACTCTGCCCCCCTTTGCCTGGCAAAGCAATAAAGCTACTCTTTCCTATTTCACCCAAAACGCAGTCTCCGAGTTTCTACTTGGCTCTGGGAAATAGGCCAAGTTTCGGCAACACTGGCATCACAGTCTTTGGCTGTGTGATGCATCTGGCCTCT
Source organism: Bos indicus (assembly GCF_029378745.1). NCBI lineage: Eukaryota > Metazoa > Chordata > Mammalia > Artiodactyla > Bovidae > Bos > Bos indicus. The sequence continues at coordinate 42,658,478 of NC_091772.1, read as the reverse complement.
AAGAGAACTTGGAGAGAGCTCCAGCAGAGCCTGCCTGGGACGGAGTGCGGCACACTGTCCTGCCTAACTCAGCCCCAGGCTTTGCTCCCTGCATTACCTGTCAAGACTGACGAAGACCCGACTTGGAGCCACCAACAGCAGAGAGCAGAGTGGAGATGGATGACTGATGGTGTGGAAGCAGAGCAGGGACCAGAAGGGACAGAAAGACCACTGTGCTGTGACGGCACGGCACATCCCGAGGTGACACAGGCACACCAGGACACATATGCTGGTCCCGGGTCACCCACAGTGGCTGCACTTGCGGAGCAGGAGTGGTAGTGTCAATTCTCACTCCACTGCCTCAGCCTGACTCTAGTGCAATTAATTCAAGTCCTCCCAGACTGACTTGCCCTCACCTCCAGCCCTCAAGATACCCCATGTCATTACGGAAATGCTTCCATGGGGCTTGCCTGGTGGTCCAGTGGTTAAGAGACTTGGCCTGCCATTGCAGAGGACATGGGTTTGATCCCTGGCCCAGGAAGATTCCATATGCTGTGGAGCAACTAAGCCCACATGCCACAACTGCACACACCTAGTGACGCGTGAGCACCGAGAGCCCATGCTCTGCAAGAGAGGCCAGCGCACCCCAACCAAGAGTAGCCCCATCTTGCTGCAACTAGAGAAAGCCAGAGAGTAGCAGTGAAGACCCAGCACGACCAAAAATAAATATGTGAGTTAAAACAAAAACAACAAAACCACTTCTGCTGCTGAAGGAGGCCCTGCCAGGTGCTCGACTCAGCCCACTTCACCCTCACGGCGCCTCCTGAATAGACACTTGTCCCCATTGGCAGAGGAGGTGGGAAGGTGGTGGAGTTGGGTTTGGATGGAGCCTGTCTGACTCCATCCTTGACCTCCATGCTCAGAACCCTCCTGAGAGAACTTAGGGGAGCATCAATATTTAACTTTTATAATTTTGAAGGCATCTTGTTGGCCTTTGAAATGCTATCTGGGATGGGGAGAGCCGAGGCAGGTGCAGGCCCACAATAAGCCTTCTGGGAGGCAGTGACTTTGGTGGGAGGAGGCAGGGTGCTGACCTCTAACCCAAGTTAAGGAGGTTTTTCCTTCATCATTGTTTGGGAATTCTGCTGCATAACAGGGTGAAACCAAGCAATCCTTTCTTGTTTGTGAACACCAGTTGTCTTTCGTTTCACAGTAATTCATTTCACAAATAAAACTTATTTATCCTGCTTGGGCTCCACAGAACTTCTTGAGTCTGTGGATTGATGTCCACCTGAACCAGTTTTAGAAATATCTCAGTCATTTATTGTATCTTTAAATATAATTTTTGTTATTCTCTCTTTTCTGAGAACACAGACGTCTCACGTTGCAATTTCTCATTCTCATTTCTCCCTGCCTTGGTCTCACCTGCCCTGAAGGAGCTGCGATAAAGGCTTGTATGTGACTTACTTAGGAATGTGATTCCAGGAACAAGTGTGAGGGATAAGGGTGTGAAACAGGAAGGCAGGCAATGGCAACCATTGCTGACCTTCCAGGACTCAGGAGTACTACACCTGGGTCTCTGAACTGGCTGGCCTCTCAATCTCCTCTAGACCTGTGAATGCACCTGGGGAAAAAGTGGCTGCCAGCCCTGGGCTCATCTTCCCAGGCCTCTGTCATTCCTGGATCTTGATCACCATACTGGGCTTAGTGGTGAGTTCATCGTTGTCCTCACTGTGGGTGTGAGTCTATCACCTAATCTGCCATCACAGGAATAGAAAGTCATGCATAATGTTCCTTACATGTGAAAGGTTCTGAATTCCAACATCCATTTCACTCAAGCATTTCCTATGAGTTACTGAGGTTGTTTACATGCTACTTTGTATTGTTTATTCCCTCCCAGTACAATGTTAAGTATGTGTGCGTGCGTGCTAAGTCGCTGCAGTCGTGTCCCATTCTTTGTGACCCCATGGACTGTAGCCCCCCAGGCTCTTCTGTCCATGGGATTCTCCAGGCAAGAATACTGGAATGGGTTGCCATGCCCTCCTCCAAGGAAGTTCCCAACCCGGGCACTGCACCTGCCACCTCTATGTCTCTTGCATCAGTATATTTCTGATTCCCGGATGATCTAATGTGCAGCTAAAGTTAAGAACTCCAGTCTTAAGGAGTGGTGGCACTGCAATCACAGCAACCCGCAGGGCATTTGTCACTGCTGCCTGGCAAACGTGTTTATTTTCACCCTCAGGTTATGCTTTTGGGTCCAGCTGCTAACACTGAAGGCCTCGAGACTGACTGTGGCATCTAGCTGCTGGGACAGTCCTCCTGGCCCAAATGACTTAAGAGCAAGCAACTGGGAAGGCAGCACCGCTGGAAGTGGGCCTCAGCCCCAGGCTCAGGGTGCAGCCATGAGTAGGTGGGGTGCTGCTCAACGCCCTACAATGTGCAGGTCAGCTCCTCCCTCTCTTCTCTCCAAAGAATTATCTGGCCCAAATTGTCAATAGTGCAGAGGTTGAGGAACCTGATCTAACCAACCAGGTGGCCCCATCCCCCCTTCCAGAAACAGGATGGCAGCTATCCTGGAGGGTATGGGGTGTGGGGGGTTCTGAGAAGAAACCACAACTAGCACTAACTTAAAAGGTTAGTGCTAATTTAGCTTTCTTACGACACTTAAACAGAAAAACAGGACTAAACTGTGGCGTGCAACATGCGGCTCTGCTTGTGCAGAGCACCAAAACCACTGACCCCTCCAGTGACTCTTCTGGTTACAAACTCTGACCCATCTTTGCCAAGACCATCTATGGTTAACTCCAGCCCAGACCCCTTGGAGACCCTTCCATTACACTGCTGTCTGGAGGAGACTCATGTGTCCTCTGATGCATTTCTTTGCTGAAGCAAGTTCAATAAACGTAAGTTTTTATTATTTTCTTGTACAGCCATATTCCTGTTTCCAGTTGGCGTGGAATACAAAAAACTCCATTGAGAGTGCCTTAGACACAAAGGTGTCCTGCTTGTAAAATTAGGGGAAGGATTTTCAGCAAATGACATGGGCCATGAGACAAAAATGGTTTTGGCCAAGTGGAGGTGAAGGAAAGCGGTATCAGAGAGACAAAAAATACTAGGGACAAAGGAAGGGAGGCACAGAATTAGAGACAGCAAGCAATCCTGAGTGTGTGAAACACAGGATTCAGGCCGGGAAGGATGCTCCAGACAGGCAGGAAGGGGCTCATCCTGTAGCTGTTAAAACCCATCCCTGGGACAGTGGCCGTCCTGGTGCATCAGCAAAGGAAGATGTTGCCCAGGTGTTAATTATATAACCTGGAACCCTGCAGACCTCGATTCACCAAGAACGCTTCATCTCCTCACCCTGGGTCTTGCAGATTTTTCTCGGGGGCAGTCGAGGGGGGTGGGTGTCTAACGCCCGCCACCCCCCCACCCCGCCCCACAACTCCCCAGCACCCAGAAAGGCCCGGGGAGCGCACTGGCCTGGGGACTGCCTTGTGGAGCAGCAAGGAAAGCGATTCTCAGGGCTTCATTCTGAGCGGTCTTTTCTGGAGACGCTGCACAGTAAAAGGACCCGGTTTCCTCTGCCGGAAAAGCCCCGTCCCATTGTCTTTCCCATCCCGTCCATCTTTCGCTCCTTCATTTGCCAAACGCCCCCACGAGCCCGCTGGTTCCCTTCGGCGCAACTGCTCCTCAACACCTCCAAGTGTCTGACTACCGGCTAGAGGCGACTCCCGGGAGGACCTCGTGCAAGCCCGTGGGCGGGCGCGGGCCTCGGCCTGCCCACCGCGTCCGGTAACAGACCCGGCGACACGCTTATAAACTGCCCACCGTCGCTGTGGCCGTCACAAAGACGGACACGACCAGCCGCCCTTTTCCAGGGCGTCTTTCCCTCAACCCCGCCAGTTCGGAAACGGCCCCGGGATTCCGGTGGGGGGCCGCGTCCCGCCCGCCACCCGTGGGGCCCGCCTCACGGTCAGATCGCACGTGAGGGGCCGGGGCCGCCGGGGGCGAAGACGCGGCAGTCCGGACCCCGGAAGCCGCCACCGCCTCTGGGATGTCGCGGTGGTTAGGACTCGCGCGAAAGAACCTCGCAGCTACCACCTCCCGGGAGGCCGCAAGGGGCGGGTCCTACGTCAGTCCCGCGCGCGCCCGAGCGGGGAGGCGGAGCCTCGGTCGTCACTTCCGCGCGCCGGGCGGGAGGTGGTCAGAGCGGGGAGCTGACCGGCGCCTCAGAACCATGACCGAGGCTGACGGGCTGCGGCAGCGCCGGCCCCTGCGGCCGCAGGTGGTCACGGACGACAACCGGACACCGGAGGCCAAGGGCGGCAGGTAGGCCGGGCCTGGAGCCGGGCTGTGCACCCAAGGCGGCGACAGCAGCTGGCGCCTCATTTAGTCCTCGGCAGCCTTGCTTCGCGGGTGGAAGCGGGCTCTCGCCGCGCGGTGCACCTGAGGCCCTTCGGCCCCGCCGCTGCGTCATTGCCCGGCCCCAGAGCCCCCCGGCCTCGGCCCTGCGGCACTTTGCCGCAGGGGCGTCCGCGGAGCCGCTTCCGCACCTGCCCTTCTCGGAAAGAGCGGGAAGCAGAAGGGACGTCGTTGGGCAATTTCTGTGAGGGTCCAGCCTTGCACGTTTTCCCGGTAGGGACGGACATGCATAGGGCTCCGGCGATGCTGGTGCCTGATAAAGGGTATATCAGATCTTCTCCCAACTTCGCTTCTTCTAACCTTCCCGAGTGTAAATATACATTGCTTTGTTAGCTAGAAACGGAAGCATAAGCCTTTAAAGTTCTGAAAATTCTCCTCTAAACTTTGTGCCCCGAGGGGCATAACTTTAGGTTTTTAAGAACTAAGAGGCCCCACATAGACCCAGGTTCAAAGTTTGGAACTGATTGACTTATATGTTGATGGTAATATTGGGATATTTTTTGCCGTGCCATTGGGTGTGGTACATACTGAATGCAGCACAGTTTTTGCTGAGAGAGACTGAATTTATTCCCTGATGCTAATGAAAGGAAGGAGTGTTTGGTCTCTAAAAATCCACGATTTTCGGAGAAGACTTTTTCACTAGCAAGAGTCCTGGGACCAGTGGAAAGATTGGGAATACACTCCTCTTTGTGGGGTGACCGGCCATTCTGCTTTGCTCTGGATTCTAGGGTGTAGGACTTTGAATGCTGACCGCAGGCAGACCACGACAAGTCGGTCACCCTTTTGACTCTGGATGTTGTGAGATCATCTGATGACTTAGGAGCCTTCAGAGCAGACAGGCTGGTACTAGCAGTGCTGTGCAACCGTGCCCACTCGTTGCCGCACACTTGTGCCCAGGAGACCGGTGGGCAGCCGGCCTGGGTCTGCTATGAGGCACAGGGCATTGAGCACCCAAGGGCAGTAGTTGGATGGGCCCAACTCTTAGCTGGGCCCTGTAGGCCCCAGAGCAGGGGGCAGAGTTAATTTAATTGTTTTTCAGTTTCTCTGGGATTTCCTCCTTAATGGCAGGGTTACTTTGTGTTCCAAAGTCCTCACCTGTTGCTAGTCTTCCCCTGGGTGCCTTTTGCTCTCTGTTGATTTAAGACATTTTCTTGGCTTTCCTGTGTTTCCCCTTCTCTACTTTGATCCTCTTCTGGGTCTTTGTAAGTCTGTTTCCTGTCACCCACCTTCCTTCCTATGTGTATATTGTAATTCTTTAGCTTTTTCTTAATTTTATCATTCAGTTTTCTAGTTTTCATTTCTTTTGTAGTGGTTTCTAGTAGTTCATCTGATTGTCATCTTGATTACCTTAAAATTTGAGGGTTCAATCTAAGAAAAAAAAGTATTATGTATAATGAGTGAAGGAAAGGAATCTGAAGGAAATAGAAATGTGATGGCTATATAGTAAACTTTAGATGTGCTGAACTTTAGAATAAAGAAAGGGCAATTTACAGAAGCAGGAAATTTGCTTCAGTTTACAGAAGTAGGACAATAGATTTTAGTGGATGGGACACTGAATGATACCTTGCCCAGTCTCCTGGCTTCTGGCATGAGTGGTGGCATTAGCTCTGTTTTACTGGTGAGGCCATTGAAGTCTTTGTGAGTGACGTGGTTTTTGTAAAGTTACAGAGGAATGGAGTCGCAAGAGACAGGAACACAAATGAAGGACAGAATTGGCTTCTGGACAGTGGGAAGTGTATTTTTAAAATCAGGTTTTGGAGATAATGTTCTATTTCAAAGTTGTTGAGTGTCTGCATCTAAACAGTAATCTTTTTTTGGCCGTGGCATGCAGGATCTTAGTTCCTTGTCCAGGGATTGAACCTGTGCCCCCTGCAGTGGAATTGCAGAGTGTTAACCACTGGACCACCAGGGAAGTCCCCAGTCCAGGTTTCTAATGATTGTCATTTGGCATCAGTTTCCCCACAGGTTTAAGAAGTTTATTGACAGAGTGATTGTAACCCAGAAAGGATTCCTTCCCTTTGGGAACATGGTTCTGTCTGAGAGGCGAGAACAACTGTTTAATGTCCATGTGTACTTGTTTAGGAGTGAAGAGTTGAAAAGTTACCAGCTTCTTTTTCAATAAGCTTCCAAAGGGTTTCAGACCAATTAAAAATCTCTCGTAGGTCCATTTTCCTTTTTAAGACTGAAGCATAAGGGAGGCAGTGGGGAGAGACAGCTGGGGCTGTCGTAATTCATGAGGTTGTGGGGAGCCAGGATTCCACAGTTTTCTCAGCCCTTCCCCTGGGTGTGTATTTTCAAATTGCTCTTTTACCATGTTTTCAATTTGGTGTCAGTGCTAAAACAATGCCTGCAGTCTCGGAGCCCTGGTTTAAAGGACTGGAAAGTGAACCAATGCAGGGCGTGGTCACTTGAAAGGACTGGGCCATTGTGCGTGAGTCTCAGGTTCCAGGGATCACCTCAGCACCCGGGGTTCCGGTCTCTCGTGGATTTGGGCTTGAAATCACAGGTCTGTGTTGATCTCATGGAGCGTGTGGGTGGGGACTTCAGTTTGTTCCTCGAGGCCTTGATGTCTTGTGTGCAGAAGCTATTAGAGGACACCCTTCGCCACATTTTGCCCCAGTAAATCCCATTTAACAGGATTTTGTAAGTTGTGACTGAGCCGTTGGTAGTTGTCAGATTCTGTGCATCCCAGGCATGGCTCTGAGGGTGCAGGTGTAGAGATGGCTTCCAGGTGTAGGGGTTGGGGCAAGCAAGCTGACCTCCCGGATGGCACCTGGGAGGGACGGGGCTGGCCTTCTGGGGTGTGTCAGCACAGACTGAAGAGAGTAGGATGGGCCTGTGCAGCACTTTGTTGGTGAAGATGGTTTGGATAAATGAAGGGTCCTTCAGATGAGTGGACGTAGTGCAGGTGTGCAGGGCTTCCCATGTGGCTCAAGTGGTGAAGGATAATCCACCAGCTAGTGTAGGAGACGCAGGCAGGAGACGCGGGCTCGAGCCTTGTGTTGGGAAGATTCCCTTGGAGGAGGAAATGGCAACCCACTCCAATATTCTTGCCTGGAGAATCCTGTGGATAGAGGGGCCTGGCGGGCTACAGTCCCTGAGGTTGCATAGAGTCAGACACGACTTTGAAATGGAGCACAGTGCAGTGTGTGGTCGGGCAGTTACAGAGCAGACGCAGAACTATAGTTGACTCTGAGTTCACAGGAGCCAGCAGTGAGATGGGCCGGCCAAAAAAGTTTATGAACCTTGGGCTACAATAATCGTGCTCCCAGAGCCTGGGTCAGGAGCTCTCTGACCTCACCTCCAGGACCTGTGCACCTGCCAGTTACAGACTCAGTGCCCAGGGTCGTGTGGCTCTCACCTGTGCCTGGAGCTCGTTGAGTCCTGTTTCCTCGGTTGCGTGGCTCTGCCCAGTTGCTTCTCCTGAAATCTCTGTGCAGAGTCCGTGGGCTTCAAACCCTCCCCACCCTCTGCCAGTCTGAGGCACTGCTCCTCTCTGTGCTGGTTGCTGCTTGTCTGGCCTTGCCCACCCCAGGCTGCATGGAGGGCAGGCACTTGACTGCTCTGCTCTCGGGGTGAGCTGCCTGCGGCACTTGCGCAGGTGGTCACGGAGTGCTTGTGGACTCCCAGGGGATACCGTCTGATGTGGCAGTCACTTGGCCGCATGTAACTAGTTAAATCTAAATTAATTAAAATGAACCAAAATTAAAAATTCACTTCCTTGTTTGTGTTATGTAGCGGGTTTGGGGATTGCTGAAGCTGATGAAGGAAACTGATATGGCTGTCAGGTGGCAGGAGCCACCTGAGCTTTGTGGGTGACACTGACAGGTTTGCGTGTGGGGGAGTCTCATAGGGGAGGGGACAAGAGGGGCTTCTGGGTCAAGGTGAGGGTCAGAGAGCTCCAAGGGCAGGAGTTGGGGTAGGAGTGGAGTTCAGTTCAGTTCAGTTCAGTCACTCAGTTATGTCTGACTTTTTGCGACCCCATGGACTGCAGCACGCCAGGCTTCCCTGTCCATCACTGACTCCCAGAGCTTGTTCAAACTCATGTCCATCGAGTTGATGATGCCATCCAACCATCTCATCCTCTGTCATCCCCTTCTCCTCCTGCCTTCAACCTTTCCCAAGGGTCTTTGAAGGAGTCAGTTCTTCCCATCAGGTGGCCAAAGTATTGGAGCTTCAGCTACAGCATCAGTCCTTCCAATGAATATTCAGTAGAAGTGGTGAGGCTCTGTTTTATTGAATGGTAGCCACTGTCTGGATGAAGCACAAACTGGAATCAAGATTCCCAGGAGAAATATCAATAACCTCAGATACGCAGATGATTTCACCCTTATGGCAGAAAGCGAAGAAGCACTAAAGAGCCTCTTGATGAAAGTGAAAGAGGAGAGTGAAGAAGTTGGCTTAAAACTCAACATTCAGAAAACTAAGATCATGGCATCTGGTCCCATCACTTCATGGCAAATAGATGGGGAAACAGTGGAAACAGTGACAGACTTTATTTTTGGGGGCTCCAAAATCACTGCAGATGGTGACTGCGGCCATGAAATTAAAAGACGCTTGCTCCTTGGAAGAAAAGTTATGACCAATCTAGATAGCATATTAAAAAGCAGACATTATTTTGTCAACAAAGGTCCGTCTAGTCAAAGCTATGGTTTTTCCAGTAGTCATGTATGGATGTGAGAGCTGGACTATAAAGAAAGCTGAGTGCCGAAGAATTGATGCTTTTGAGTTGTGGTGTTGGAGAAGACTCTTGAGAGTCCCTTGGACTGCAAGGAGATCCAACCAGCCCATCCTAAAGGAGATCAATCCTGAATATTCATTGGGAGGACTGATGCTGAAGCTGAAACTGCACTACTTTGGCCACCTGATGTGAAGAATTGACTCATTTGAAAAGACCCTGATGCTGGGAAAGATTGAAGGCAGGAAGAGAAGGGGACGACACAGGATGAGATGGTTGGATGGCATCACCGACTCAATGGACATGAGTTTGAGTAAACCCCGGGAGTTGGTGATGAACAGGGAGGCCTGGCGTGCTGCAGTCCATGGGGTCACAAAGAGTCAGACATGACTGAGCGACTGAACTGAACTGAGCCACTGTCTGGGGAGGTTTCACCAAGCACATAAAGCAGGCAGGCTCCGAATGGCTAAAAACTTCCGTGTTTGGGCCATTTGTCAAGTTACTGGATATGTAAAGTTGGAGTTTGATGGCCCTGCAGAGCTAGAGTCTCAGCCTGCAGTGAGGAAGTAAACAGCGTGGGGCCAAGCTGCCGGTTCTAAAACCTGACCCTGTACGGAGCTTTCCAGTAGGAACTGGCTGGTGGTCAGCCAGGGTGCTCATGGACTTCTTTCCCTGGAGAGGGGTTGGATCAGGTCAGCAGTGTCCAGCCGCACATCAGGAACAACTGGGGCTTGAGTCTGCCCGGCAGGTTGGAGTGTGTGGACACGAGGCTTTGCTGGAGTTCCGGCCACCTTTCTAGCTGCAAGCAGTCACTTTCTATCCAGGCTGGACTTCTCATTTTCCCCGTCGTAGGAAGGGGCAAGCAGGTCTTCAAGCACGCTGCCACAAGCTCCGAATCACATTCCTAAATTCAGATTTTAAAATGTACACTATCACATAGAAAAGGAGAGTTAGAACAGAGTCCAAGTTAGACAGGAAGGACCTGTTTTATGTGGAAATGTGTTTGGCAAGGAAAAGGGAAAGGGACACTTTGGCCAGTGTCACCACTTTTGTTGGTGAGTTTGCACAAGGCAGCTTCCCCCAGGGCCTGCAACTCTCTGCTGGGTGGGCGCGGGCTGATTGCATGAGCCCCCTTGGCAGGACGCCGTCCTTCCTCGTGGGCTCTAAGGGACAGTTTGTGCAGTGCCATGTGGCCCGCCCTTTGGGACTCTACTTTTGAAGGAACCACAGGACCACGTCATTCCTGCCCCAAGCCCTTGCAGACACCCTCTGCCCGTGTAGTCGCCGGCTGTGGTCGTCGCACTGACAGATCGGGCACCCAAGGAAGTCCTGAGTGGCGTGTGTCCCAGCCTCTGGACAGGCGGTCACTGACTTTTACTTTGTGGACATCTTTGTGGAGCTGTAATTCGCATATCAGTCACCAGTTTAGAATGTCCAATTCAGGGATTTTTAGCTTATTTAGAGAGATTTGCTAAAGGGACAAATCACCACAGTCTAAGTGAAGAACATTCTCATCACCGTTGACATCTTTTTGAGTTGGGGTACATAATGTAAAAGGAACCTCCTTAGAGTGCATACGGTTCAGCAATGTTTACTGTTGGGCAACCACCACTCTTGTCTAGTTTCAAAACTTGTCCTCGTCCCATGAAACTGCTTGTTGCCATTAAGTAACCCCTTCTCATCTCCCCTCCCAACAAGTGTCCCTTAGTAGGTGAGTGGAAAACTTCTGTGTTGTTGAGTGATGGAAGGCATGACAGGAAGTGCTGCCTTGGGCTTCTTCTGGGGTGAAGCGGGACACGTGGTGCTGAGCACAGGCTCACAGGGGCCACACTGGGTGTTTGTCTTCACCCCAGAATCCCCCAGGAGAGCAGACATGGTCAGCTTGTGCAGCGTGTTTGAAACCTGACTCTGGGCTCCGGGTCCAGGCATCTCCTCCTGTCCTCGGCAGGAGGTGTTAGTGGTGACCCTCCGTCCCGTCCTTCTGGCAGCGGACTGCCCACCCCCGGCCCACACATTTCTGCATTCTCAGTTGAAACTGTTGTCAAAAAGCAAATGAAACATTGCCCTTAGTTTGTCAGGTGTGAGTCCTAACTTTTTTCAAGTCAGCTTTTTTGGATAGAAAAAGATTTTCCACTTTAGGAGCTCAGGATTTTAATTTGCTCTAAGTTACTCTTCGGAGAAGGCAATGGCACCCCACTCCAGTACTCTTGCCTGGAGAATCCCAGGGACGGGGGAGCCTGGTGAGCTGCCATCTATGGGGTCGCACAGAGTCGGACATGACAGAAGCGACTTAGCAGCAGCAGCAGCAGCAAGTTACTCTTGGTTTCAGGTGTTAGTGAATCTGAACATCCTGATGCAGGCAAATAGTGATCCCGGCAGTTTATTTCTGAGCCGGAGGCTTCACGTGCTGCCTGGCCCACGAGTGAGTGAGGTCGTTTGTGAGGGTTGTTGGGGGGTGTTTCAGCCCCGGTGGTCATTTGTCCACACACTCTGCTTGAGGTCCCAGGCCACTGCCAGGTCTCCCCATGGCTTTTGAAGGGGTGGTCTGGAGGTGTGGCTTTGCAGGTTCTCCAGTGTCTGGAAATGGTTGGGTTTGGACCTTCAGGATGTTCTGCCTCTGTTTCCTTTGTGGATGTGTCTCTGATCCTTGCTGCTCTGAGCCTCGGTGGTCAGAGGTGGAGACGAGGGCGGCTCCTTCCCACAGCTTCACTCACACCTCTGTCACTTTGTGCTCATTGGTTCTTTGAGTTTACTGGCTTTTAGCATCTGCTGGAGGATCCAGGATACCGCTCATCAGACTACCTGGGAGGTAACTGTTGAGTGTTCCATACCCCAGAAGATTAAAAAAAGAACAAGGGCATGATTGCCATCCTAGCAAACAGTGCTGACCTTTAGTCACCGCCACGGAGGTGGTGCCCTCGAAAGGGGCAGGCCGGGTGGGAGGGCTGCCCCTGCCCAGAGGGCTGAGGGTGCAGCCAGTCGGTCTGAGCCCCGCGGATGCCTTCATGTGCTTTGTGTCTGGCAGCTCCTTTAGCGGCAGAGTATTCCGAGCCACCTTCCTCATGCTGGCAGCCTTCCTCACCATCCCCCTGCTTGGCGCCCTGGTGCTGCTGGACTCGCCTATAGACCCGGAGCCTCTCAGGTGAGTAGCCGCGCAGCTCGGGCAGGGTGGGTGGCGCTGCTCGACAAAATTGGGCTGAGAGCTTCTTGGCTAATAAATCAACCTGCTCTGCAGGGTGGGTTATGCCGAGCAGGAGAGAGCGTGAGCTCGTTAGTGCCTGTGGTCCGTGTTGAATCAGGTGTTACACAACATGTGCCCAGTGTTATGCATGCTACTCTTTCAAAAACAGAACTGTGCAAACCAACATTAAAAACTAGAAAAATCCCAAACAAGAGAAGCTTAAGTGTTAGAGGTGATTAACCTGAATTCATTTGAAGTGTTGAGAGCACAGACACACAAACGAAGGTTAAGTTCAAGTTGCCATGTTTAAATTTTTTAAGTAGCTGCTTTTTAAAAATTATTGATAAGTGCTATTTGGCAGTCACAACTATGTTTCCTGAAGTAAGGATTTACTTACTTCAGTAGTAGTTGATTTTTAATAAACCTTGTATAATAATTACTGTTCTATTTTTCCTAAATTACCCTTCATCAGTGGGGATATGTAGGTAATGGAGTCCATCATAACTTGAAAAACTAGTGTGCACCTCAGGTCTCGTGAAGGTATTCACATTTGTAGTTACAGTCACGCAGAGCCAGGCTCCTCTTGATGTGATTGTTCATGACGTCAAGGGCTGTGCAGTCTGGTTTCCCCTCAGAGCTGCTCAGGGTGGTGAAGCTGCCTGAAGTTTGCTGTGAGTTCATGTAAAGTTGAAAAGTTCAGATAAGAACCCCGTCTCAGCATAGAGGGAAGCTAACAGGTGTAACTGAATGATGTGTTGTTTTCTGAGTGAGAGTGGAGGCTTCACAGTGGGCAGTGTGTTGGGCGTCCTCTCTCTGAAGGTCTCCCTCCTGCCAGCCCCCGTCACTGTGTAGAAGGAGGTGGCTAAACTGGCCTCAAATGCAGACTGCCTGGGCCTTTCTGCTAATCCAGTGTGCCAGGTGGGAGTGAGATTTGTGTCCAAAGCTGGGGGTTGAAACCTGGGCTGGAGAGCTGGCCATGGAGAGTGAGGTGGTGGGGAGCAGGTGGACATACGGCTTCTAAGGGGACCCAAGACCTTTGATCTCAGTAGAGGTCGTTAATCGTGCCAAGAGTGGTGAAGAAATTCAGGGGAAAGGTAATGTGACGTCCCAGCAGCCCGGAGAGGAGCCAGGTCAGGAAGGCTTTGAGGCTGTGCAGAACGAGCCTTGTCGGTGGAGTAGATGTGCCTGGTGAGGAGAAACCCATAGAAACCGGCGTGGCTGATGGGTCTCTCCTGGGCTCAGAGTTGGGGAATGACTGGCTCCCGCTTTGGGGGTGTGGGCCCCCGAAGCCAGAACGAAGGCAGAAGACGCAGACAGTGAGAATGGGAATGAACTGAGGTTTGGGGAATAGTACTGGTAACAACAGCAAAAAGGTCTTCTGTGAAACTCTGATCAGAGCAGAAAGAGCAAGGAAAGGGGCGGACACTGCCTGGGATGAGCGGTGCCGGCTCCATGCTGGCGGCTCAGCTCAGGGGGTGCCTGGGGGCTCTGCCTTCAGGAGACCCAGGAAATCAGCGGACAGACAGACCTGGAGGGCCCAGGACTGGGGGAGACCCTCCCAGGTGGCTGGTTATGCAGATGGTGGCAGCCTTTTAGCGAGCTGAGTCACCAGGGAGGCCGCCAGGCTTGGCCAGACCGTGCTGTGCACAGCAGCCTTCTTTTCCTCGTTAGGAAGAGCTGGGGCTGGTGGACATGACACCTGTGATGTCCTGATTCCTGGAGGGTGTTGCCCAGCGTCTGTTGGGACACATGGGTTCCCAGAGGTGGGATCACAGCAGTGTCATCAGGCGTGGATGACGTGGGCTCAGGAATATCCGCTTGGTGGATATTCCCTCCTTACCACAGGGGAGTGTCCACCTGTGGAGCCAGAGAGTTGGGATGGGGGCGGGGGGAGGGGCATTCTACAGGTTTCCTGAGCATCTGTGAGGAGCCCGGGCTGTCTCCCTGCCTGAGGGTCGGGGGCATGGGCCACCATCCTGCTCCCTCCCCCACAGGTCTCGTGGGCCTTGCCCAAGTTTTATTTCTGTGTGTTTCTGTTTGCCCCTCACATCCCTGACTACCCATAGCACTTTGTTGCTGCTTTTTATTTATTATCTTTGAGTTTTACAGTTTTACCCTGTTAATAAAATGCAAATTTTTGACAGTTAACGGTAATAGCTTTCAGTTGCTAGAAGAGTTACTGTCCCTGTTGGTTTTTAAAATCATAGGCACACAGGAAGCTTGGGGCTGGTGCACTGGAATGACCCAGAGGGATGGTATGGGGAGGGAGGAGAGAGGGGGGTTCAGGATTAGGAACATGTGTACACCCGTGGCGGATTCATGTTGATGTATGGCAAAACCAATACAATATTGTAAAGTAAAAAAAAATAAAAAAATAAAAACAAACAAAAAAAATAAAATCACAGGCACAAAATCTCTTCTCTACAACACTACTGTGTCTTTTATGTTAAATTTTACAGTAACTGAAATATGTTTTAAATATGACAGAAACGGTCCTGTCTTTTCATGAAAACTCATGTTTCTGTTCCTTTCTGGATGGAAACCCAGTCCTTCCCCAGAGCGGGCAGTGGAGGCCGCAGTGACCGCTGCTGAGTCGAGGCCACTGGCCATGTCCTGGCCCCATGCTTGTGAGACATACTCACAGCTGGTGGGGACATTTTTATCAGTTTGATTTCAGAAGAAAGATTAAAGAATGACCCTAATCAGATAGAAAGAACCATGGGGAGAAACAGGAGAAAACCGGGAACTGAGCATAGGTGGTGACTGAGTTTAGGAGAGTCAGCAGGAGTGAGCACCTGTGCTGCCGTCCCTGGTGCCTTTCTTCCGGGCCGCTGCATTTTCTCCTGTGTTTTTCCGTCTCCCTTTGGGGGCAGGGACAGTGCACCACCCTGACTAGTTTGATGCTGCAGCCTTTCGAGGCCTTCCTGAGTGCAGGGAATCTGGCAGCACCCACGGGGATGGCGGGGAGGCTGGGACTCGGGGAGCCCCCCCCCCCCCCCCCCCCCCCCCCCCCCCCGCTCCGTGTGCTTGTCCATTGTCGTCTGCACACGTCCCTGCCCCTCCGAAGGTGTGACCTTCCTGCACAGAGCTTGAACCCAAGTGTGTTGCAGGTCCCAGTCCTACTTTCCCCCTCTGGAAATAAAGCTCTTTAGTGGAACCACAAGTGTGCTTTTGAAGAGCGGTTAGGAAGCTGTATTTGTGAGACAGGGCCAAGGGTGGAGGGGAAGGTTTAGTTCCAGGGGAGTTGTGCTGAGCCCTGAATAGGGGCGGCAGCAAGTAAAGAGCTTTGTTTGGAGGGGGTGGGGATGGAGAGCTCCCAGACTGCCAGGCCCACCCTCCCCTTGGTTCTCCTCCTGGGTGGGTGGGGTGGGTGTGGTGCGGGGGGAGGAGTGACACGTGGGAACTCCCCTCCCCTGCTCCCTCCCTCCCTGGGAGCCTCCTGGGGGCCGGCGTTCAGGATACAGTAGTGAGAACCCAGCAAATTGGGGGCACAGGCAGCTGACAGAGGAGTGAGGAGTTGACGATGCAAACACAGTGGTGTGGGATCTGGGCTTCTGGGGACAGTGCTGCGTGTTGCATTACGTGGTCAGAGCAGGCTTCACTGAGGAGGTGATGGGAGGAGGCAGCAGGTTTAAAATGGGAGATGCCCAGGGCCCTTGGTGACCGGCTGGGAGAGCAGTGCGAGGGGAGGCTGTGGCTGGACTGTTGGGTGAGGAGTTCGTGGGAGACTTTGGCTCTGGGGAGAGGGCCCGTTTGCAGGTATTGAGGGGTGGACACCCTTGATCTGTGTCTCACAGAGTGCAGGTGGGCTGCTGGGTCACAAGCAGACTTGGGGGATGAGGGAGGAAGTGGGAAGGGAAGATGGTGGCGTGGCCCTGGGTTGCAACAGTTGCTGACGGTTTGGGAGAAGCAGCGTGTTTGCCTGTGGATGGAGGAGACGGGAGAGCTCCTGGGCACTTCTGCGTGAGCCTGGGGCGGGGGTGAGGGTCCAGGCCACAGCGGGGTTGCGCCTGTGTGGGCGCAGGGGGGTGGCCCCAGGCCCAGCTGTCTTCTGTCCTCTCCATGGAGCAGGAAGCAAGGCCGTCCCTGTGAAATGTCCTCTGCGCTCTCTGTCTCGGTTGGGCCTGGATGGCCGGGCAGCCAGTGGCAGAATAAATGCCAGGCTTTGTGAGCTGGAGGGTAAAGTTTGTTGGATGGGTTGGGGAGGCCCGGCACCCTGGGCCTCAGGTGACAGGAGAGTGTTTTTGCGTCAGCCACATTGACGCCTTCAGTTTTCTTCTGTGCTGTGACCTTTCCTGATATCCTGGGAGGTTTTTTCTTTTAACTAGTGCTTCTGGCAACTAAGGATATTATTGTAATGTGTGCCCTTTGTCAAAAAATGGGGAATTATGCATGTAGGTCCTTGCAGGTACCTGCTTCAGTAAATACTTTCTTCATATATTTTTATAGACAAATCCCTATAATTGCATTATTTTACAGCTTCAAAGAACCCCCTCTCTTCCTTGGTGTGCTGCAACCAAACACGAAGTTACAACAGGCGGAAAGGCTATTTGAAAATCAGCTTGTTGGGCCAGAGTCCATAGCAAATATTGGGGGTAAGTAGACCCCTGGGACTTGGCGCTGTCTGCTGCCTGAGCGGGGTTCTGTGGGGACAGTGCCAGGGGGAGTCCTGGGCAGCCTTCTTGGCTGCGATTGTGCCTGTTTGTCTAGCAGATGCCAAGGGAGCCTCTTGCCTCTCTGAGTTGCAGGCTGTTTTAGTGCTGGGTGATTTTGAGTTCCTGTCTGACAAGCTGTGTTCTGCTCAGACTGTTGGACCCTTTAAAATGAAAGGAGAAAGGAAAAACGTGAACACTGGTGTTTTAGCTCATTTGTCACAATTGGGTAGGTGTTACTTGATGTAGCACAGGTTGTCTTTGTGTAGATTTCATTTTTGACAAGAATAGGAACTGTTCTCAGTATTTCCACTTTTTTTAATGGTCATCTTGGTGGGTACATTTAAGGGTAACCATCTGCTTTAGACTTGCCCGAACCTCCAGACTAGAACAGGGTCTGTTTCTAATTCTTGAGTCTGTAGAAACCTGGAACAAGCCTTTCCTGTCTGTTAGAATTTAGCTTAGGAGTCAAAAGTGAAGAGGTTGGCGAGGATTGAGACGTGAAGATTTCCTGCAACTTGTTACCTGAGCTTGCTGGCCATCACCCCAGAGCGTGGTGGAACGGCCATGGGTGACTGCCATGCTTCCGTTTCCTTCTGAAGGCCTGTCAGGCCCGCGCCCCCACCTCCGAAGCTATGAACCAGCCTGCCTTTCCCAGCCTTGCTCTTTGGCTGGCCTGAGGACTGGGTGTTTCTGTAGTTGGTTGTTGCTTTTGTCTGGCAGAGTCAGAATTGCTCAAGAGAGATGGGCATTTTGTGATTGAGCTTTGTGTTTCTCTTAAAAAGACATTGCTGTTTATTAATTTCAAAAATTTTGTGGTTTTGGTTAAGAAATCTAGTACTGACATTTAAAATTGGAATTTTGAGGAGTCCCAGTGATTCCCCCCCACCTCAGATCTCCCAGAGAATGCTTTTTTTTTTTGTCTTTTCCATTGGGCCTGATGCCTTATCTTGCTCTGTCATCACACCTCCTTTTCTCTCTTTTCTCTGCTTGTCCTTTGGTGACATTTCTGGTTATCCCCTGCAGGTGTGAACTGCATGAGGGCACCTGGACTCACTGCTACTGACAGTGGAGAGAGGCACTCACCTCGGGAGGTGCCAGGAGAGGAGTCACCAATGAACATCATTTAGACTTTACTTTTTAGAGCAATTTTGGAGTCACAGCAACATGGAGGGGAAGATACAGAGATTTACCATATATCCTCCATCCCCTACTTGCCGCATTATTAACATCTCCCCCAAGATGGTACATTTATTGAGAGTACAGTTGACAACTGCTCATTGTCACATCATCATTACCGGAGTCCATAGTTTGCGTCAGGGTTTACTCTTGGTGTGTATGTTCTACGGGTTTGGACAAAGGTTTAATGACATGTGTCTATCATCAGATTATCATACAGAGAATTTTTACTGGCCCTTAAAATCTGCTGTGTTCAGCCTCTTTGTCCCACTCTGCCCCCAAGCCTCTGGCAACCACTGATCTGTTTCTTGTTTCCATAGTTTTGCCTTTCCCAAATGTTTTAGAGTTAGAATCATACATCAGGTAGTCTTTTCAAATTGACTTCTTTAACTTACTGTTATGCATTTTACGCTTCCACCCACTCCAGTATTCTTGGGCTTCCTTGGTGGCTCAGATGGTAAAGAATCTGGTTGCAATGTGGGAGACCTGGGTTGGGAAGGTCCCTGGAGAAGGGAAGGCTACTACTCCAGTGTTCTTGCCTGGAGAATCTCCAAGGACAGAGGAGCCTGGTGGGCTACAGTCCATGGGGGTTGCAGAGTCAGACATGACTGAATGACTTTCACATTCACAAGTCTTTTATAGCTTTATAGTTCATTCCTTTTTATTAATGAATAATATTCCATTGCCTGGATGTATCATAGTTCATTTTTCCATTCACCTTGTTTAGTTTTATAAGTTGCCAAACTGTCTTCAGAAGTGGCACTCCCCCCAGTCATGAGTGGGATCTCTTGTAGCTCCATACCCCTGGTGTTGGGTACTGTCAGTGTTCTAGATTTTGGCCATTTTAATAGGTGTGAAGTGGTATCTCATGGCTATTTTAATTTGTAGTTCCTTGATGTATATGATGTGGAACATCATTTTGTGTGTTTGTTTTCCACCATAGTAGATCTTCTGTGGTGAGGTGTCTTAAGTCTTTGGGATATTTTTTAAATTGGATTGTTCATTTTCTTATTGTTGAGTTTAAAGAATTTTTTGTATATTTTGGATGCAAGTCCTTTATTAGATGCATTGTTTGCAGATATTTTGTTCCAGTCTGTGGCTTGTCTTCCCATTCTGTAGACAGTGTCTTTCTCAGAGCAGAAATTTTTAAGTTTTAATGAAGCCCAGCTTATCAATTCTTTCTTTTATGGATCATATCTTTGGTGTTGTATTTAAAATGTCATCACCATACACAAAGTCAGCTAAGTTTTCTCCTTTTTTATCTTCTAGGAGTTTTGTAGTTTTTTGTTTTATGTTTAGGTCTGAAGTCCATTTTGAGTTAATTTTTGTGAAGGGTGTAGGGTCTGTGTCTAGGTTCATCTTTTTGCACGTGGATGTCTAGTTGTTTCAGCAAGATTTGTTGAAGAGACCGTCTATACCTCATTGTGTTACCCTTGCTCTTCTGTTAGAGATGAGTTGTGGGTCTACTGCTGGGCTCTGTATTCTGTTCCATTGATCTGTTTTTCTGTTCTTTTGCTGTTACCACATTGGCTTTGTTATTGTAGCTTTATAGTAAGTTTTTTTTTTTTAAGTCTTTATTGAATATTGCTTCTGTTTTTTGGTTTTTTTTTTTGGCCGAGAGGCATCCCTGAACAGGGACCAAACCTGTGCCCCCTGCATTGGAAGGTGAAGTCTTAACCACTGTACCGTCAGGGAAGTCCCTGTAGTAAGTCTTGAAGTCAAGTAGTGTCCGTCCTCCAAGTTTGTTCTTTTTCAGAATTGTGTTGGCTCTTCTATATGTTTGCTTCTTCATGTAAGCTTTAGGATTATTTTGTAGATTATCTACAAAATAGCTGCTGGGATTGCTCTGAATCTAGAGCTCAGGTTGAGAAGAACTGACCTTTTGACAATGTTGTATCTTTTAATCCATGAGCATGGGCTATCTCTCCCTTTATTAAGTTCTTTGATTTCTGTTATCTGAATTTCATGGTTTTTCTTATCTAGATCGTGTATATGTTTCATTATATTTAGACCTAAATATTTCATTCTTTTTGGAAGGTAGTGAAACACCTGATACTCTGATTTTAATTTCGGATTTCACTTGTTCATTGTTGGTGTATAGGAAGCTGATTGACTTTAGTATATTATCTTTGTATCCTGCAGCCTTCCTATAATTGCTTATTAGTTTGCAAGAATTAAGTGTTCTTGATTCTTTGGGATTTTCTACATAGACTGTCGTGTCATGTACAAATGAAGATAGTTTTATTTATACTTCTTATATCCTTTTCTGGTCTTACTGCATTAGCTAGAACTTTCAGCTAATTGTAAAGAAGTGATGAAAGGGGACATCCTTGCTTTGTTCCTGATTTTAGTGAGAAAGCTTCTAGTTTTCACCATTAAGTATGATGTTAACTGTAGGTTTTTTCGTAGATATTCTTTATCAAGTTGAGGAAGTTCCCCTCTGTTCTAATTTGCTAAAAGTTTTTATCATGAAATGGGTGTTGGATTTTTGTCAGTACTTTTTCTGCATCTGTTGATAAGTTCATGTAATTTTCCTTTAGTCTTTTAATATTATGGGTTACTTAACTGATTTTCAGATGCTACACGAGCCTTACATACTTGGGATAAATCCCATTTGGTTGGGGTGTATAATTCCTTTTATACATTTTGGATTTGATTTGCTAATATTCTATTGAGAATTTTCACATCTTTGTACTTGAGAGATATTGGTGTGTAGTTTTCTTGAAATGACTTTATCTGGTTTTGGTATTAAAGTGATGCTGGCTTCATGGAAAGAGTTAAGAAGTATTACTCTCCTTCTGTTTTCTGGAAGAGATTATAGAAAGTTGGTACCATTTCTTCCTTCCTAAATGTTTGGTAGAATTCATCAGTGAACCCATCTCAGCCTGGTGCTGTTTTGAAAGGTTATTAACTATTGATTCATTTCTTCAATAGATACAGATCAGATCAGTCAGATCAGTTGCTCAGTCGTGTCCCACTCTTTGCGACCCCATGAATTGCAGCACGCCAGGCCTCCCTGTCCATCACCAACTCCTGGAGTTCACTCAGACTCACATCCATCGAGTCAGTGATGCCATCCAGCCATCTCATCCTCTGTCGTCCCCTTCTCCTCCTGCCCCCAATCCCTCCCAGCATCAGAGTCTTTTTCCAATGAGTCAACTCTTCGCATGAGGTGGCCAAAGTACTAGAGTTTCAGCTTTAGCATCATTCCTTCCAAAGAAATCCCAGGGCTGATCTCCTTCAGAGTGGACTGGTTGGATCTCCTTGCAGTCCAAGGGACTCTCAAGAGTCTTCTCCAACACTACAGTTCAAAAGCATCAATTCTTCGGTGCTCAGCCTTCTTCACAGTCCAACTCTCACATCCATACATGACCACAGGAAAAACCATAGCCTTGACTAGACGAACCTTTGTTGGCAAAGTAATGTCTCTGCTTTTCAATATGCTATCTAGGTTGGTCATAACTTTCCTTCCAAGGAGTAAGCGTCTTTTAATTTCATGGCTGCAGTCACCATCTGCAGTGATTTTGGAGCCCAGAAAAATAAAGTCTGACACTTTCCACTGTTTCCCCATCTATTTCCCATGAAGTGGTGGGACCGGATGCCATGATCTTCGTTTTCTGAATGTTGAGCTTTAAGCCAACTTTTGCACTCTCCACTTTCACTTTCATCAAGAGGCTTTTTAGTTCCTCTTCACTTTCTGCCATAAGGGTGGTGTCATCTGCATATCTGAGGTTATTGATATTTCTCCCAGCAATCTTGATTCTAGCTTGTGTTTCTTCCGGTCCAGCGTTTCTCATGATGTACTCTGCATATAAGTTAAATAAACAGGATGACAATATACAGCCTTGACGAACTCCTTTTCCTATTTGGAACCAGTCTGTTGTTCCATGTCCAGTTCTAACTGTTGCTTCCTGACCTGCATACAGTTTCTCAAGAGGCAGATCAGGTGGTCTGGTATTCCCATCTCTTTCAGAATTTTCCACAGTTTATTGTGATCGACACAAAGGCTTTGGCATAGTCAGTAAAGCAGAAATTGATGTTTTTCTGAAACTCTCTTGCTTTTTCCATGATCCAGCAGATGTTGGCAATTTGATCTCTGGTTCCTCTGCCTTTTCTAAAACCAGCTTGAACATCAGGAAGTTCACGGTTCACATATTGCTGAAGCCTGGCTTGGAGATTTTTGAGCATTACTTTACTAGCGTGTGAGATGAGTGCAATTGTGCAGTAGTTTGAGCATTCTTTGGCATTGCCTTTCTTTGGGATTGGAATGAAAACTGACCTTTTCCAGTCCTGTGGCCACTGCTGAGTGTTCCAAATTTGCTGGCATATTGAGTGCAGCACTTTCACAGCATCATCTTTCAGGATTTGGAATAGCTCAACTGGAATTCTATCACCTCCACTAGCTTTGTTTGTAGTGATGCTTTCCAAGGCCCACTTGGCCTCACATTCCAGGATGTCTGGCTCTAGATGAGTGGTCACACCATCGTGATTATCTGGGTCGTGAAGATCTTTTTTGTACAGTTCTTCTGTGTATTCTTGCCACCTCTTCTTAATATCTTCTGCTTCTGTTAGGTCCATACCATTTCTGTCCTTTATCGAGTTCATCTTTGCATGAAATGTTCCTTTGGTATCTCTGATTTTGTTGAAGAGACCCCTAGTCTTTCCTATTCTGTTGTTTTCCTCTATTTCTTTGCATTGATCGCTGAAGAAGGCTTTCTTATCTCTTCTTGCTATTCTTTGGAACTCTGCATTCAGATGTTTATATCTTTCCTATTCTCCTTTGCTTTTCTTTTTTCTTCTTTTCACAGCTGTTTGTAAGGCCTCCCCAGACAGCCATTTTGCTTTTTTGCATTTGTTTTCCATGGGAGTGGTCTTGATCCCTGTCTCCTGTACAATGTCACGAACCTCATTCCATAGTTCATCAGGCACTCTATCTATCAGATCTAGGCCCTTAAATCTATTTCTCACTTCCACTGTATAATCATAAGGGATTTGATTTAGGTCATACCTGAATGGTCTAGTGGTTTTCCCTACTTTCTTCAATTTAAGTCTGAATTTGGCAATAAGGAATTCATGGTCTGAGCCACAGTCAGCTCCTGGTCTTGTTTTTGCTGACTGTATAGAGCTTCTCCATCTTTGGCTGCAAAGAATATAATCAATCTGATTTCAGTGTTGACCATCTGGTGATGTCCATGTATAGAGTCTTCTCTTGTGTTGTTGGAAGAGGGTGTTTGTTATGACCAGTGCATTTTCTTGGCAAAACTCTATTAATCTTTGCCTTGCTTCATTCCGTATTCCAAGGCCAAATTTGCATGTTACTCCAGGTGTTTCTTGACTTCCTACTTTTGCATTCCAGTCCCCTATAATGAAAAGGACATCTTTTTTGGGTGTTAGTTCTAACAGGTCTTGTAGGTCTTCATAGAACCGTTCAACTTCAGCTTCTTCAGCATTACTGGTTGGGGCATAGACTTGGATTACTGTGATATTGAATGGTTTGCCTTGGAAATGAACAGAGACCATTCTGTCGTTTTTGAGATTGCATCCAAGTACTGCATTTCAGACTCTCTTGTTGACCATGATGGCTACTCCATTTCTTCTGAGGGATTCCTGCCCGCGGTAGTAGATATAATGGTCATACCCCTCGTCCAAGGTAAGGAGCAATGGCTGCGCTTTGCTGGAGCAGCCGTGAAGAGATACCCCACGCCCAAGGTAAGAGAAATCCAAGTAAGACAGTAGGTGTTGCAAGAGGGCATCAGAGGGCAAACACACTGAAACCATACTCACAGAAAACTAGTCAATCTAATCATACTAGGACCACAGCCTTGTCTAACTCAATGAAACTAAGCCATGCCCGTGGGGCAACCCAAGACGGGCGGGTCATGGTGGAAAGATCTGACAGAATGTGGTCCACTGGAGAAGGGAATGGCAAACCACTTCAGTATTCTTGCCTTGAGAACTCCATGAACAGTATGAAAAGGCAAAATGATAGGATACTGAAAGAGAAACTCCCCAGGTCAGTAGGTGCCCAATATGCTGCTAGAGATCAGTGGAGAAATAACTCCAGAAAGAATGAAGGGATGGAGCCAAAGCAAAAACAATACCCAGCTGTGGATGTGACTGGTGATAGAAGCAAGGTCCAATGCTGTAAAGAGCAATATTGCATAGGAACCTGGAATGTCAGGTCCATGAATCAAGGCAAATTGGAAGTGGTCAAACGAGATGACAAGAGTGAATGTTGACATTCTAGGAATCAGTGAACTGAAATGGACTGGAATGGGTGAATTTAACTCAGATGACCATTATATCAATAGATACAGACTGATTCAAATTGTCTCTTGTGTGAGTTTTGGCAGATTGTGTCTTGCAAGGAATCGGACTGTTCCATCTACATTATCAAATTTGTGGACTTAAGAGTTGTTCATAGTGTTTCTCTAGTATCCTCTTAATGCCCAGGGGGTCTTTCGTTTCTGATACTGGTAATTTCTATCTTTGTTAGCCAAGCTAAAGGATTATTTATTTGATTGATTTTTTTCAAAGAACCAACTTTTGATTTTGTTGATTTTTCTTCATTGATTTCCTGTTTCAATTTCGTTGATATCTGCTCTAATTTTTATTCTTTCCTTTGCTTACCTTGGGTTTCCTTTGTTCTTCTTTTTCTAGTTTCCAAAGATGGAAGCTTAGATGACTGATTTTAGGTCTCTTTCTTTTCTAATATGTGTCTTTGATGCTGTAACTTTCTAAGCACTGTTTTCTCTGCCTCCAGGAAATTTTTGGTAAGTTGCATTTTCATTTTAACTTAGTTCAAAATGTTTTGTAATTCCTCTTGAGATTTCTTCTTTGACCTATGTATTAGTTAGAAGTGTATGCTGTTTAATCTCCAAGTAGTTTGGGATTTTCAGCTCTTTCTTTTAGTGATTTCCAGTTTAATTTCATGCTCGTGTGAGAGCAGACATTATATCATTTCTGTTCTTTTAAACTTATTAAGGCATATGTTATGGCCCAAAATGTGGTCTGTCTTAGTGAATGTTTAATGTGAACTCAAGAAAAATATATATTTTGCTGTTTGTTGGATGAGGTGTTGAAGGGTGTCAATTATATCTAGTTAATCAATGGTGCTGTTGAGTTCAACTGTGTCTTTATTGATTTTCTTATTTATTTATTGTTTTTGGCTGCACTGGGTATTCGTCTAGTTGTGGCGAGTGGGGTTACTTTTTTGTTGCAGTGCACGGGCTTCTCATTGTGGTGGCTTCTCTTGTGGAGCACTGGCTATACGCGAATGGGCTTCAGTTAGGGTTGATTTTTTGTTGGCAGGATCTGTCCATTTATTTATTTAGACATATAGTTGATTTACAGTGTTGTGTTAATTTCCACTATACATTAAAGTGACTCAGTTATACGTATATGTATATTCTTTTCCGTTTTATTTTTCATTATGGTTTACCCCAGGACGTTGCAGCCAGCTCCCTGTTTTCTGACTGTGCTGTGCAGTCGAATCTTGCTGCCCATCAGGGTCTTTCTGTTTCTGAGGGAGGGATGCTGGGGTCTTCTCCTCTGATCCTGGATTCCTGGGCTTCCTTGCAGTTGTATCAGTTTTGCCTCATGTATTTTGACAATTATTATCGGGCGCATACATGTTAAGGACTGTTGTGTCTCCTCTACAGTTGACCTTTGTTGTTACCTGATGGTCTTCTTTATCCCTTATCATGTTCCTAGCCCTGCAGCTTTATTTTAATTAGTGGTAGTGTGGTGTATTTTTCTTTACCCCTTCATTTTTCATCTCTATGTGTCTGTATATTTAAAGAGAGCTTCTTACAGACTGCATTTCGTTGTGTCTTGTTTTCTAATACACTCAATGACAATCTGTCTTTTAATTGAGGTTTTTATGCCATTAATATTTAAAATGATAATTGATATACAGTTGACCCTTTAACAACTCAGGTTCACTTAAACATGGATTTTTTTTCCATTGAACACATTCTGCAGCACTGCTGCATCCACAGTTACTTAAATCTATGGGTCTGGAATCTTGTGATGCAGAACCTCGCAGATTCAGGACCTTGAGGATGTGAGGGCTGACCATAAAGTTATCCACAGATGTTTGACTGTGCAGAGGGTTGACGCCCCCTAACCCCCAGTTGTTCAAGGGTCAGCTGTTGTTGGATTACTCTCTCGCATGTTTGTTACCGTTTTCTATTCATTGCTTATGTTATTTTCTTCCTTATTTTCTCATTCACTTTGGGAGTTCAGTAGTTCAATTGAGCATCTTATATGATTCTCTTTTCTGTCCATTCTTTGCCTATCAGTTATACTTATTTTAAATACTTTTTTTAGTGGCTCCCCTAGAGTTTGCAATATTTACATTTAAAAATATGGAGCATTTCATGAATTTGCACATCATTGCAAGTTTTGCGTGGTTCTGATTCTAGTATATGTGCTGCTGAAGCGAGCACTTGATTTTACACCCAGGGTCCTTCCCAGCAGTTGTTTCCCTTTGGTTGGATAGTCACCTTCAGCAATTAGACACTGCCATGAGGCAGATGTGAACAGACCAAAGTGCTGAGCATCAGCCTGAGGGTTCCCACTTCTTTGCAGGTAGCAAATCCTGTTTTTATCTCTGACTGGTGTCTGCTGTGCCTTTGCTCCAGCCTCAGGGTCACTCCCATGCTGGTTCCAAGGCCCCTATGGCATTATCGCTGCACTTGTTAAGGCTTTTGGCCCCAGACACCACTTGCTTTCATTTTCAAAACTGCCGTTTCCTCTCTGGAAACAAAGCACAGACTGGCCACCTCTGTTGTAGGTGGTGGTGAGAGCATAGTTCTTAGGCTAACCTAGTAATACCCTTATTCCTTCCTGTCTTTGAACAGATGTGATGTTCACGGGTACAGCAGATGGCCGAGTTGTAAAACTTGAAAATGGTGAAGTAGAGACCATTGCTCGCTTTGGCTCAGGCCCGTGCAGTAAGTTTTGGTGACCACCTTTGTGTCTCTTCAGACACCCAAGGAAGGTGCTGAGAGGAGCTGTTTCCTGGAAGTCAGGTCTTTGGAAGAGGAGAGCCCCGCTGTCCAGCTGAGGCTCCCTGTGGTCATACTTTCCCTCCAGGCCCCTCACACCCCTCACCTCAGCACGCACCCCAGAGCTGCTGTGGGAGGTGCTAGGCTTTGTTCCTCAGGTGCCAAAGTGCATTCCCGCACTAGCCTACCGTGGACCTCAGCCCTTCATCCAGAGTGAATTACCCTTAAGTCCCTCAGGTTTTAGAAACTCACTATTTAAGCACTGGTAGGTGGGCTGCCATCTATGGGGTCGCACAGAGTTGGACACAACTGAAGCGACTTAGCAGCAGCAGCAGCAGCACAGACTTACTTTCCCTTTTGTTAGGAGCTGGAATGTTTTTGTAAAAATGATGCATTTTTATAGTAAAATGGGAACAGCACAAAGAAGAAAGTAAAAATCACCTAGAGTCTTCTCAGGTGTAACTTGTTAACAATGTAACAAATAACTTTTCAGATCTCTTTCTGTTCATGGACTCACACCCACACATGGTTGTAAGTGATGGGATTATACTCTGCTTATGAGTATTCAACCTGCTTTCCCACTCCGTATTGTGGCCATACGTGCCTCTGCAGTAAGCATCCTATGATAAGCATCCTAATATAAGCACGCATGGTAAGTGCCTCTGCCGTGTGTCCTGCAATAAGCACTCTGGTAAGCACCCTGCAATAAGCACTGAGTAGTAAGCACCCAGTAGTAAGCACCCTGCAGTAAGCACTCTGGTAAACACCCTGCAATAAGCACTGAGTAGTAAGCACCCAATAGTAAGCACCCTGCAATAAACACTCATTAGTAAGTACCCTGCAGTAAGCATCCTGTGGGAAGTGCCCTGCAGTGAGTGCCCAGCACTAAATATGCTTTACCACAGGTTTAAAAAGAATATAGGTAGTAGAACAGGAGAATGGATCTAAGGAGTAAAATGGTAGCTTTTCCTTTATGATGGGTGGAGGGACCCTGCCATGTCCTTGGACGGGCACAGCATTCAGGTCCAGCTGTGGGGCTTCAACCCCACTCCTGGAGTGCTGGGGGATCCAGGGGTGGGGCCTGTGCCTGCTGGGAGATCTGGGGGTGGGGCCTGTGTCTGCTAAGGGATCTGGGGGTGGGGCCTGTGCCTGCTGGGGGATCTGGGGTTGGGGCCTGTGTCTGCTAAGGGATCTGGGGGTGGGGCCTGTGCCTGCTGGGGGATCTGGGGTTGGGGCCTGTGTCTGCTAAGGGATCTGGGGGTGGGGCCTGTGCCTGCTGGGGGATCCGGGGGTGGGGCCTGTGCCTGCTGGGAGGTCCGGGGGTGGGGTCTGTGCCTGCTGGGGGATCTAGGGGAGGGGCCTTTGTCTGCTAAGGAATCTGGGGGTGGAGCCTATGCCTGCGCTGACTGTTTTGAGTCTCCAAACGCTGATGTGAGCGTGATCCTTGAGTGCCAGTTGCTGTGCGTGTGTCCACATCCTGACTCTCTGGTGGGCCCTCTGGACAGACTGGACAATCATCCTAAGCTCTCAGGGCCTGGGACACGGTAGGGGCTGATGCCATGGTCAGTTTTGTTCTCTGCAGCACGATGCAGGTTTAGGACGGGATAGATAAGGTAATTGGACACTGATGGGCTACAGGCAGAATCTGGGGCCAGCCACTGATTCCTGTCTGTTTCCCTAGAAACCCGAGATGACGAGCCTGCTTGTGGGAGACCCCTAGGCATCCGGGCCGGCCCCAACGGGACCCTTTTTGTGGTTGATGCGTACAAAGGACTGTTTGAAGTAAATCCCTGGAAACGTACGTGCCAGTAACTTGCTTCCTTCTGTGATGATTGTGGATCTTTTAAATAAGTGTGTATTTATTTATAAATGGGTTTAGTAGAACTTGTTCAGTACAGCCTACCGGAGACCCTGGTATTTTTCTTACGTACCGAATGGTACTGAAGGTCTTGCCTGCAGAGAGCACCAGAATTCACGTCATGTGGCTCCTCACTCGAGCCTGTCTCAGGTTCATACCTTCCTCTCCCCTGACCACCGGGTCCCAGAAGGTCTCATTCCGAGGGTGTGAGGCTCCTCTTCCTATCTTCACTTTTCTGTGTGTCCGTCTGGGCTCCCTATTTGTTTTCTGCTTCTCAGTCTTCTCTTTTTCCTTCCCCTTCATCTCTTGTCTTTTTACTTTTCCTTCCTCCAGCTGCTTCTGCTGTTTCCCTCCCCTGACTGGTCATGGTGTGCTGTGGACCAGTGCTGTGATATTGCTGTGTGTGCTTAATGGGGAGGGTCACGTGGAGGGAGGAGTTGTCATCGTGGGTGGTGCACAGGGCCCCTGGGTGGCCCCCACTCTGCCGGGTGCCGGCATGTGCCAGTTACTCAGCCTCTGAGTCCGCTTGCCTTACCACAGAGTAGCGCTGACGGGAGGGCCTGCCTTGGGGGATCGTTGTGGGGGTTTAAATGGGGTTGGATGTAAAGAGAACTGAGCACTCCATGAGTGTCTGTGCTACAGCCTGAAAAGACTTTATACTACTCCTGCTTTTCACATTTAAAAGCAGGTGAGGGGAGCATTATGTATTTCTCTCAAATAGAAAATTGCCTTATTATCCCCAGACTCTTCACAGATTTTTAAGTCAGTTGGTCTTGGGGAAAGGAGTTCCTCATCCATAGGGAGGATTCTGCCTTTAGTGGGCTTGTTCTAAAAAGTTCATCACTGAACAGAAAGGAGGGAAACACTGTGCGAAGTACTGCATCTTCTGACATAGGGAGTGGGGAAGCTCCCTTAGTTTTTCCTTTTAAATAAGTTAGGTTGATTAATAGTTTGAAACTATTGAGCCACATGTTCTTAGAATGAAAGCAAGTCTCCCCCCTTTCTTCTTTCTTTCTTCCTTCCCATCCCCTCAGGTGAAGTAAAACTGCTGCTGTCCTCTGAGACCCCCATTGAGGGGAGGAAAATGTCCTTCTTGAACGATCTTACAGTAACTCGGGACGGGAGGAAGATTTACTTTACGGATTCTAGCAGCAAATGGCAAAGACGAGATTATCTGCTCCTGTTGATGGAGGGGACGGATGATGGGCGGTGAGTGTCCTCCTAACTCTGCCCAGGGCGGCTGTAGATGGGCAGGATGACGTCAGAGAGTGTATCACGCCCAGGAGTTGGTGGGTGTTTCTGAGCATCTGCTCAGCTATTAAGGGGGGATCTTAATGTCTCTTGGAAATAGGTGGTAGACACAACAGGGCAGCGAGATGTTCTCACTTCTCTTTGGAGAAATGAAGCTAAGAACAGCCAGGCCATCTGAGGGTGTGGGGCGTGGTCTGGCACTTGGCAGGGAACCTCAACTCCTGTGAGGCTGGAGCCATGGTGACCAACCCTGGTGTGAGCTAGCGAGAGAACTGACCGTAGGCTTGTCTGGAGGGGGGTGCCTGGGGGGCTCTCCAGGGCCCGCCTGGAACTGGTCTGAGAGGAGGATGGGGACCCTGCCGCTCCAGTGGAGGCCAAGTGCTCCTGCACAGGCCCTGGCCCAGGGCTCCAGCCCAGCATGGCTCCCAGATGCCCCGTGACCCTCTGCGTTGGCGCCTGCAGCCTGCTGGAGTACGACACTCAAACCAAGGAGGTGAAGGTTTTGCTGGACCATTTGCGGTTCCCCAACGGGGTGCAGCTGTCTCCTGCGGAGGACTTTGTCCTGGTGGTGGAGTTGGCCATGGTGAGGATCAGGAGGTGCGTGAGCTGGCTGGCGTGACGGGCGCCGGACCGGGCTGAGGGGTGGGGCGGGGCCTGGGGGCCTGGGTGAGAAGCGGGGCTGGGCTGGTGTGAGAGACCCGCTTTAGAGCCTGGGACGTGGCAGAGGTCGGTCCTTTGTCAGGGGAGAGTTGTCTTCTCTGTTTCCCTCAGCCTTCTTGAGTGTCGCGGGCTGGGAGAGTCTCGGAAGAACGCTGATTGTGGTCCTGGCCCGGCCCGGTTTCTGCCGTGGCCCAGTTCCCGCCGTGGCCCAGTTCCCGCCCCTGCTTCTTGCTGGACCCAGGATTCTGAGGCCCTTGCAGCGGGCCCTTGCATGATGTGCCCTCATTTGTGATGGATATATTGGTGTTTGGCTCCAATTTTTTGTTTTGGGGGGCTGCTGTTCATTGCCTGCTTGGTTGACTTTTTCAGGTTCTACGTGTCTGGCCTGATGAAGGGAGGGGCTGACGTGTTTGTGGAGAATTTGCCTGGCTTCCCGGACAACATCCGAGCCAGCAGCTCCGGGGGGTACTGGGTCAGCATGGCGGCCATCCGCGCCAATCCCGGCTTCTCCATGTTGGATTTCTTATCCGAGAGGCCTTTTCTTAAAAAAGTGATTTTTAAGGTAAACATGAAAACTATGATTTCAAGAAACAAAATGAAATTGCATCTCATTGTGGGTTTTTTTGACCCTTGTGAAAGCTCTAAAGATTCTAGTTCTGCTTATGGTATCTGATACTTTCAGTGACTTCTTTAAACTTATCCTTTGCCTTAAAATGTGAATTTACATCTTTGAGCCCTCTGACTCTTGCCCTCCTTGTTTCCTCATCTGGAATTGTCACCCTCACCATCATGACCTGTTGGGCCTCTGTCCTGCTTGTTCCTCTTGCTCTCCCCTGGACGCCCAGCCTTTGGCTCTTCCTCACGTGGTTTAGGTGCCCCTTCCTTCTGCCTCCCCGGAGCCTCGTCATGCCCTCCATGGGATCCTGCCCATGGTACTGGTACTGAACTGTTTGTAATCTAAGGTCCTAGAAGGTGCCAGGCGGCGGTTCCTGAATGAGTCTGTGCACATGTGCTCATGGACAGACCTTTGTACCTACATTCATATATCTTTATCTGTTCCTTTAAACTGAAAACTCTAAGACTGATGTTTCTAGTCCAACACCACAGGATCTGTGCCTGTCTTCTTACCATCCATGTTGGTACTTCCTTTCTCTAAGGGTGAGAAACCTGGGTCCCGTGCTCCCTCATGCCTGTTTGATCGATTCCCCAGTGTCCACATTTGTAGCCTTTGTCCCCAGCATCACACGGCCCTGGTTAGGGCTCTGGTACCCAGGCCAGCCCTTCTCCCTCCTCCCAGTTTCTCCCTCCTCCCAGCCACGTGTAGGGGCCTGCTGTCTCCTTGGGGGCCCACGGCCTGTGCCAGCCACTCCGCTGCAGGACACCATCTCCCCTGCTTGGAGCCATGGCCTCTCCTCCAGGGTGGAAGCTCCCTACTCAGACTGACTCCCTGGTTTGGGCGACCCCTGCACGCACCTAGCCTGCTTAGCCCCACAAGCCATTTTTTGACTAAATGTTTTGGGACCAATAATTTTAAAAGGCAGTAGCACTCTTGTGTGGAGGGGAGCAGGTGGGGAGGTGGTTCAGTGGGGGGCAGTGCAGGTGGGATGCACCCAGCAGGTGACAGGACTGGGTGCCTGGCTGCGGGTCTCCAGGTGGGCTTGTTGTCTGGGCTCCAGGGTCTGCACCTGCCCTGCCATACTCTCTCTGCTCTGTGCTTCCTTTGCAGCTATTCAGCCAAGAGACGGTGATGAAATTCGTGCCACGGTACAGCCTTGTCCTGGAGCTCAGTGATAGCGGGACCTTCCTGAGGAGTCTGCATGACCCCGAAGGGCAGGTGGTCACCTACGTGAGCGAGGCGCATGAACATAGTGGGCATCTTTACCTGGGCTCCTTCAGGGCCCCCTACCTGTGCAGACTCCGCCTGTAGTCTGCTTAGGCTTGCTGTCACCCTGTGCCCGTTGTCACCCAGAGCCCGCTGTTACCTGGAGCCCGTTGTCACCCCATGTGCCGCCCTTCCTCCATGCCTGCTGGTCCGGGAGGTGTGTGGCCCCAGGACACCTTCACCTGAGCTAGGCCTTGAATTTGCTGAGGGGAAGATGAGTCCTTGTAAAGCCATTTTCTCTTAAAAACCTCCCCAAGCGTGGTGATTGTCTCTGGGACCTGGGGACTTGGTGTACTTGGGTGGGGATGGATTTGTGGGTGGCAGCTGGGGTCTCGTCCCTGCTGCTGGCTGTGTCTCACCAGCCTTGGTATCTTTGCTGTTAAACAGGTGATACCTGCTTTTGGGGGAGGGACCCCAGGAGGGTGAGGAGAGCTCAGAACAAATGTGTGTGAGACCTCAAGATGGGCTGTGCGGGCAAAGACTTCCCCAGAGTCGTAAGGGACTGGGCCTCAGCCCTGGGCGTCCCTCCTGTGGCTCCCACCCTCTTCCCCAGCCCAGCCCCCTCCCTCCGTCCCTGGGCCCCCGCCAGTGTTCTGAAGGCAAGGACCTGGATGTGTGTGGAGGAAGAACATGTTGATTCTAGCTGCTCAGAGGACTAGCCGGCTTCTCTGTGTACAGCTTGCTGTGCAAATCACAGGATGGGGATGGAAGGTGGGCGCTGGGCACCAGGAGTCCTGTTCACAGCTGGTTCCTTGTCCCCAGACCCAAGTGTGAACAGTGCATGTGCTGGGGTCGCTTCTGTTCCGGTGTCACAAGCCTGACAGATGTGCCCACACGTGGTCCTGGTGGTGGGCGACCCTTGTGGATTGACCTGTGGGTGGTGTTGCCCGAGACTTTGTTCTCTGCTTTGATTTGCTCCAACAGCGAGTGAGGTCTGTTTTTCCGTGTGTCGTGAGGGCTGTTCTGCTGGGATCGTGCTTGCATTTGCTTGGTGCCTCCGCCATGGCCTCCCACACTGACTCAGTCCACATGACACCGCTGTTCTGTTTCCAGCCTGCCAGGTAGGGCTGATGTCTGCTCCTCCCTTTCCTGGCATTTGTGAGAACACATCAGGGATTGTGTGTTGGAGTTGTCTTTGTGAGTTGAAAAGATGGTATTTTGAATGGATGACAACAGTGAATGACATCAAGGAGGGCCGACAGCAGCGGTGAAACCTGAACCGTTTGTGTCGTGTGCTGACTCAGGCTCCCCCCGCCCATTTTAGGGGAGAACAATCAGTCTGATGGGGGCCCGTCCTGGGTCGTCTTCTGCTCAGGGCCAGCTCCCCACACAGCTGTGCATGGCAGTCAGACTGGCTGCGTGGCAGTGACCCATGTCCTGTCGGGTGATGCAACCTCATGGAAAGTGGTGTTTAATAGGCAACAGTGCACCCGTGTATGACGTCTGCAGGAACAGTAGGGTAAAACCTGACCATTCTGCCATGAAAACGCAGCCCAGGCGCGCTGACCCTGAACGTTTCTTGGTTGGGAGCCGGGAGCCGAGGGCTGCACTGTCAGTGCAGAGGAGCTCGTAGCTTTTCACAGTTTTCAGCAAAGGTGTCTTTTTTTTCCCCCCTGACTCAGGTGTTGCTTTTCTGTCTCAAAGTGTCATTTCCTGTGTTCTTTGTGGTTATTTGCCATGGTAAGGTGTAAAGTATAGTTTCATTAGTCTTAAATATACGATAGACTTTTGTTGTAACATAAAATGAATTTGTTCTAATGTGAATTGGTAACATGCTCTTAAAATTAAAGCAAGTGATTCATTCATTGTGTGCTGCTTTATCATCTGTTACGAAAACACCGTCAGTACTCCGTCACTGCCTTTTATAGGACCGAGGCTT
This sequence comes from Bos indicus, assembly GCF_029378745.1. Classification (NCBI taxonomy): domain Eukaryota; kingdom Metazoa; phylum Chordata; class Mammalia; order Artiodactyla; family Bovidae; genus Bos; species Bos indicus. Next base: position 42,623,846 of record NC_091772.1, on the reverse strand, counting down.
CACGTTGAGGTTCTGTCGTCAGCGTTCGCTCTGCCGTGCTAAATGGTTTTTACATGTGCTGACCTCGTAATGATACAGGGAGACTGGCCAAGTCTCACTGGGAGCGGAGGCTGGGGAGGGAGCTTCCCAGAGGTGCAGGCAGCCGGGGCCTAGGGGCAGGGTGACTGCCCAGCCCAGGGCTCAGACCTACGGGTACCTGGGTCCCTGGCACCGAGGCTGGGCAGCAGTGAGACTAAGCCTTGCGGGCAGTTAGTTCACCGGGCAACGGGTGTTCCTCAGAGCCTGGTCCATCTGCAGCCCGGGGCGGGGGCGGGGGGGGGTGCCTGGAGCTTGATCCCAGAGTCTCCACAGCTGATGGACAGGGGCAGAGGGCCTGGCAGGGAGGCCGGGGAACACTCAGGGTGGGCTTGCTGGCTGGAGTTTGGTTTTGGTCAGTTTGAGACCTGAGTGTTCCTTCATGGTGGTAACTCTGTATGTCTTAGAATCCCGGGTCCTTAACTTGACATTTCTTCGGTGACGCTGAATGAGATGGAGGGCCAGCTTGCCGCTGTCAGAATCATTCACTCTGAGGGCAGAGCTGCTGTGTTTTAAAAAGCATGCAGACTGGGTGGCAGTGCGGGCCTCAAGGCCCCTGCTAGCTGACACCCTCCTCCTGCGGTACATGACACTGTCATGGGCACAGGGGGCTCAGGGGTGGGGGGGCCTTGGGGCCACTCCCCCAACACCTCTCTGTTCTGATGTCCCGGGAGGCCTGTGGGGCAGCATTGGGTGGCCCCATGGTTGTCAGGAGAAACCTGGCCTTGTGCTTCAGTGCATGTTGGTGTGTGAAGACAGAGGGGAGTTCAGAGCCTGTGTGCTGCGTCAGGTGCGGTGGCCCCACGGGGGTGTCCCGAGGCACTGGGCCCGGGGTTCCTGTTGTGCCCCACCGTATGGTGGGCCCTCCTATCACTGAGCTGCCTTTCCAGTTCTCCCCTCAGTGGGTCAAGCACCAGGCAGAGCTTTGAGGGGGTCAGTTCTTTATTCAGGTTTATTCCTAAGTGTTCACCTTGGAGGTTGTTACTGAGCTGGTTGGGTCCCTGCCCAGTGCTGGGATGATTATTCAGCCTGAAGGACGGCCCTCTGGGCTTTCCTCGAGGGCCTGGGACCTCGGGGCAGTCGGGTGGGAGGGCCCTTGGGGTCCAGAGCCCGTGTAACTCGCACCAGAGGACTTGCCCCATCTGTGCAGACTGGCTTCCCATCCCCGCAACTACGTGGCTGTCCGTGGGCTCCTGGTGCCACCATTCTGTTCCTGGCAGATGCCGTTCCCGAGGGTGGGTGACAGCGGGGACGGAGCTGGGAGGTGGCAGTCAGTGACAGTGGAGGAGGGACACCTCGGTAGTCTGCAGCCAGGGGACGACCCAGACTTCAGAGTAGCAGCTGAGGGTCTGAAAGGAGGGGTGGCCTGAGGGTTCCCTTCCCGGAGGCTGCCCACCCCACCAGGGCACCCCCACCCGCTGCAGAAGTGGGTTCCCAGTGCCACTGCCTCGGGGGGGGGGGTTATGTACACACACGTGTGCTTATGTGCATGTATTCACATGTGTGCACGTCTGTGTGTGCACCCACAGATAGGCATGTATGTTTTCTTTACTGAAGAGTTCTCCTCCTGCCCTGACTGTATTTTGAAAAACTTCAAATCTACAGGAAAGTTGCAGGAGTAATTCAAGAATACACACTTGGGCTTCCCTGGCAGTCCAGCGGTTAAGAGTCCACTGCCAGCGTGAGGGCACGAGTTCGATCCCTCTTCCGTGAAGATCCCACTTGCTGTTGGGCAACCAAGCCCGTGAACCACAACTAGTGAGCTTGTGCTTCGCAACGAAAGAAGCCTCCTCAGCGAGAAGCCCCTGCACCACGACTAGAAAGTAGCCCACTTCCAGCCACGAAGACCAAGCGCAGCCAAAAAGAGGAAATCAGCACGTCCTCCACACCTCTGTTTATAGATTACCAAGTTCTGCTGCTGGCAGCCCACTCTAGTACTCTTGCCTGGAGAATCCCATGGACAGAGGAGCCTGGCAGGCTTCAGTCCGTGGGGTCACAAAGAGTCGGACATGACTGAGCTACTAACCCTAAGTTCTGCCTCCTCTGCTCTCCCTGAGTGTGTATATATAACTTCTGAATTATGTCAAAGGTGTCTCTGCTCTCCCCGCACCTCCATGCCTGCAGTATGTGCTCCTGGACACGTGCTTCTGGGAGCAAGGAGGGCTTGGCGTTTGGGAAGTCCCAGGGGGCCGCCTCCCACCCTCTGGTGTCGGGGTGGGATCTGGAGCCTCACAGGGAGAGAAGCGCTGAGGGTGAGCTCGAGGCTGTGGAGGCGGTTGGGAGGTGCGAGGGGCGGGAGGCGAGACCCCCTCTTACCCACTGCAGGGTGCGGTTGGTCTGGAAGCTGCAGTCATCCAGGTTTGTGTGCCCCGTCTTTTTGCAGGTGGTTCTGCCGATGTCCATGTCCAGCATGAACTTCAGGCCTTTCACTATCTGAGGGGACAGAGGGTGGGCCTGGGACACTGGGTCCAGGACATGGTGAGAGGGAGTGAGCTGGGGGCCGCCTCCCTCCCTCCAGGCTTGGGCCCGGGTTCCTGCAGGCGGTGGGGAGGAAAGACCCCGATCCCCCGGTCTGGGCCCCTAGAGCCCTGATGCTGCTTTCACCCACACAGACTGCCCTCCACGATCCAGACAGCATCCTGCTCTCAGAGTTTGCAATCGCCAAAGAGAATAGAGATAACACAGTCACCTGCCAGTCCTGTGCCCAGAGGGTGACCGTGAGTGTGTGTCAGCATGCCGGGTGGTGTTGGGCAGCCTGCGTCCTTGGGCCAGTGGATGTGAAGCTTGTGACCAGCTGCCCTGGGCCCGCTTTTAGGGGGTGAGTGACCGGGTCCTGTACCCTCGACCTGTGTTCTCAGGAGCCAGGCCTGGCTGCCCCATGGGGTCCCTGTGTGGGGAGCATTAGGCCTCCCATACGGGGTCACTGAGAAGCATGGGGACCTCCCAGGATGTGACGTGTGTGGGGACGGGGCACGGTGGGGGCAGCGTGGCCAGAAGTGCTTTGGGGCTGTGGTGGAGCCACCCTCAGGCAGCCCTGAAGGTGGGCAGCAGTGCAGCTTGTGTCCCCACCCCAGGGGCTGCACTGTCCACCCTGGGGAAGCCTGGTCTGCTGAGAGATGGTGCGGGCCTTGGAGCCTGATGCTGGTGGCCCCAGGCTGGTTCTGGGAGGTCAGATCTGGTCAGACCTGGCTGCCCTGCGCGAGCCCAGACCTCACCTGGACAAGGGCTCTGCTAACACGGGACTCCCGGAACAAGAAGGCGTCATTGCTGCAGTTGTTGAAGCTCTCGGCGCTGTGTCGGGCTGCCCTGAGGACGTCTGGGTTGTTGGTCTTGATGGTCTTGGGAAATCCTGGTTTCGCATCTGACTTAAGGATCTGGGAGCAAAAGTCTGGACAAGAAACAGAACCAGACGAGAACTTTGCTGAGGGGTGGGGGCTTGGCCCAGGGATCACGCCTCCCACATCTGCTCCCAGTGTGGTCCCCACCCGTCCACCCCCTCATCCGCCCACCTGGCCTGTCCCCCCCGCCCCTGGTCGTGTACCCTCCCGGCCCGTCCACCCCGTGCCTCCTAGTGCATCTCCTGTGTGTCTCCGTGGCTGCCCTGTCCCCAGCCGAGGGCCAGTGTTGTGGGGGGCAGAGAGATGGGTAAGAAGAGGTCCCGTCCCTGCCCACTTGGCCCTCTTCAGAAGCCAGGTCATCTCTGACAGTCACAGGAACCTGGACAGCCCCCCAGAGCCTCTGTCAGAATGAGCCCTGGTGTGCAGAGAAGTTGCCCCTGGCCTCTGAGGCTGCCCTCTGGCTCTGACCCCTCCGCTTGTCTCCAGGAAGTGGCCAAGGGGGAGGTGCCTGGAGGCCGTCCATCACTCCCAGGACTCTGGACTGAAACCACCAGGCTGCCAGGTCCCCGGGCCACCCGTGTGCTGCTCCTCTGGAAGTTCAGGAAGCAGGTGGATGGCAGAAATTGTAGTTGGTGGTTCAGGGCTGACTTGATTTCAACCATTTCTCAGTTTTGCTGCAGTGGTCACAGACTACTTGTGCATTAAAATCAAAATTGTGGGGGAGGGAGAACGGGAGGAGGGTTTGGGTGGTAGATTACTTCTCTTTACTAGGAATTCCCCCGATTTTCCTGAAGTCATGTGTCCGAGGTGACCCAGAGCTGACCCATCCCCCAGTGACCGCTCAGCTGTGGTCTTCCTCTGAGTTGCGTGGAGTATGGGGTCCCCGTTTCATGCACAGCCCGAGTTAGGGCTCAGCTGCGTTCTGGCCAGTGTGGATGGTCTGTTGGCCTGTGCTGCCTGGAGGGTTACTCTGCTTCCCTTGGCCGTGACCTTGGGGAGCATCTTTTGGAGGATTCAGTGGGGCTGCGGTCAGCACAAGGTGGTCAGGCTGGAGCCACAGACGTGTGGACGAGCTTCCAGGCGTAGAGTGTGGAGAGACGGGGTCAGTGCTGCCCGGGTCCCTCCTCACGGGAGACTGCAGACTTGGGGTGCTGGGTGTGGGCCCCACTATCAGAGGATACAGAGCTCCCTGGTTGTGAAGAAATCTTGACTCCTGGGAGGAAAACTGCTGTGAGGTCAGCAGCGCGTGGGGGCTTCATTCCTCAGGGGCCAGACTGGGGGACAGAGACCCCCCAGTCATGAGGCTGATGGGCCGAGAGGACCTTCAACTTGAGCTGGGGGTGGGTGGGGGTTAGGCCCAGTGGGCTGGTTGGGCTGGGGCCCAGGAACCTGGCAGGATGGCTTGTGTGGGTCTCTGTGCCCAGGAGCCCGGGCTGGGGTCAGTCAGAGATGCTGGAACCTTTCCTGGGGCTGCCTTGTCCATGGGTCCTAGCAGAGGCTGGGACATGGCGGACGCCCAGCTCAGCTTGGCAGGGTGGTCTTGCTGGGGTGTCAGTGATCCCATAGCTTAGATTGAGGCTCCCAGAGGAGGCTGGTTCCACCGTCGTCTGAGGTCTTCACAAAGCCCTTAGAACTGGGCGTCTGATGTGGCAGCGGGTACAGGAGACCCCCACCAGGAGTGAGAACCAGGCTGGCTGGGCCGGCCACATCAGCCCAGCTGCAGGGTTTCCTTTCTGTGTGCGTGGAGCATGGAGGGGGCACTGGCCGTGGGCAGAGAAGGCGTGGGCCCCATCTGGGTCTGGGTAGGGTCTCCATAGGCCCCCTGACCCTATGTGTGACCCGCTGGTGCCTGTGACAGCCTCTTTGTCAGGGGGACTGGCACTGGCTGCCCGAGTGGGACCCCTCCTGGAAGGTGGGCCCAGCTGGGTCCCTGGTCCAGACGGAGCTCTGGATGGCTCTGCGAGGGCCGCTCAGCTAGGGGCCTGCTCCACTCTGGTGAGAACCTCCCAGCACCAAATGCTGTCACTGGTCCCCCACAAAGCTCTGTCCCCAGTGTCTCTGAGACTCTCCTTTGCGGTGACCCGGCCCTCATGTGATGTCCCACAGATGCCGGCCGTGGCTGAAGTCTCTGGACATGGCAGCTGTGTTGGTTGGCTGTCTGGGCCCTGAGCCCGTGGCTCTGACTCTGGTGCTGGAGAGCTCCTGGCCTGCTATTGACGCCGGGAAGTCCAGTGTGGTTTTCTTTTGGGAGAACAGCTTGATTCCTGCTCATCAGCATAGTCTATAAACAGCAGGAGCACCTGGTGGACAGCCCAGTCTCCTGTGTGTTTATCCATGGCTGTCGATTTTTCCTTTGTACAAATTACATATATTGCCTTTTCTGATTATAAGCTTACCTATCTGGTAGGAAACTTGAAAAATATAGAAAAGTATAACAAAAACGTTAGAGCTCACTCTCAGTGTTGCAAAGATAATCACTGTCGCCTGTTTTTTAAATAAAATGTATTAGATTTCATTTCACTTGAACTTAACATGATTGTTTTAATAACGAAGTGAAACTAGGCGAGGCCAGACCTCCTATGAACGTCCCTCCCAAACGTGTGACGTCAGTTCCTAAGTGATTTCGGTAAAATTACAGAGGTTATGAGAATCATTGAACTTGGTTTATTTTTAACTACATTTCCTAAAGTATAGGCTTCAGTTCACCAAGGCCTTGTCAGCAGAGCTATCAAAGCAAACGATAGAACCTCATTTTTAGTTTGAAAAAGTTGAAAAGTCAAACCTATTTTCAGAATGGTTCTTCAAGACATCAACAGGGAAAAGTTGTGGGCAGAATAAGCCCAAGGTTGGGGGGGCTCTTCTTTCAGAAGAGAGGCAGCTGGGTGGGGGCCAGGTCCCAGCCAGGTATCCCGGTCCCCCACCCCCGCCGAAAGGGTCCTGGGGGCTGTCTTCCTCGCACCTCTACCCCATCTACAGGGAGAAAAGAGGCCTCCAAGGAGGGCAGGGCAGGTTTAACTCCAGGTTCTGAAGCCGTGCTCTTTTTCTCTCAAGAGGTGTTTCTGGAGGGGTGCTGGGAGTGATGCTGGGGGCTGGGGGGGCACACAGTCCAGAAGGTGGGGGACAGTGATGGTGACAGTGACCTGGCAGAAGGGGCTTCAGGAGGGAGCCAGGTGGGGACCAGTTAGAGGGCTGGGAGGTGCGTGGGGCTGAGGGGTGGAGGGTGGGAAAGGAGAGCAGAGAGAGCCCTGAGCTAGAAGCTGGGTGTGGGGCCTAGAGCGGGACTGTGACTCACCCTGGTGGCAGGTGGTGGCCTGGTGACATGGGCTGAGAGGACCACCAGGAAGCGAGGTTGTGAGGAGGAACAAACGCTCTGCCTCCCACACCCAGGGGCGGTGTGGATGGAAGTGAGGTCTCCGGATGAGGTGGGGCAATGGGGGCTGCAGCCCTGAGGGGCACAGGGGAGACGGAGGTGGGCAGATTCCTGAGGGGGGTGGGCTGAGTCAGGAAGGAGAGAGGAAGCTCCCTCACGACTCTGGAAGAAATAGGCGGCAGGAGATTTGGCAAAGAAGACATGGCGGGGCCAGAGACTTGGGGAGGTTAGGGGGATGGCGGCAGGTGGCAGGCACCAAGTGGGGGGGGGGTTCTGGCTGCCCCCAGGGACACAATTGTCATGACACCTGGATGAGCCCCTGGGCAGGAGCGCAAAGGCCTGGAGGGGAGGACGGCAGAGGCCCAGCCTTCCCGCGGCCAGAGCAGACGCCCCCGGTGGAGACGGGGTGTCGTCTCAGACCAGGGTAACAGAACTGGGCCCGGACAGGTCATGGGCAGGAACTTGTGCAGGGCCAGCTCTTGGCAGACCCTGCCCGCTCACCCTGACGTCACCAAGGCTGCTCCCACTGACCTCTGGGCGGCTCGGACCAGGCCGCCCCGGTGGACTCCCTGGCCACTCCCTTCTGTGAAGTCACCCCAGGCCCCTTCACCCCTGGATTCAAGGGAATCGAGGACTCTCTCCTCTCCTGGTGATCAGAGTGGGAAGCAAAGCATCAAGGAACCGTTCTGATGTTTCTGGCTGAAAAGTTAACTTTCCATCAGAATCCTAAGTGAATCCTCCTCCAGCTCCTGTCCTCCCTGCCGGACAACCCCTTCTTCAGAACCAACGCCAGCCCCCTCCGTGCTGTTGGTTGCCAGGCCCTGTGCTTGCCCTCACGGGGTGGGGCACTCCACTCCCACCAGGAGTGTGTGGGCGCTTCACAGACGTCTAGGGGTCAGGGCAGGTCCACTGCTGACCAGGTGGACCTGAGCTCGGGATGCTGTCCGCAGCAACAGTTAACTGTTTCCATGCAGGTTACAGAGGACGGGGTCTGCCCTCGAATCACCACCAAACGTTCAGAAAGCGTCCCGGGAGAGGACAGCAACTTCCTGACAAGGACCGGCTGTAAAATGAATCAGTAGCAAATGTTTTGCGTAAACAAATGTCCCTTAACTTGCTTTCTTAAAAATGAAGACACGTGGGAGGCACTGAAGCCTGGGATGCTGGCCGTGGTCCACGCACTGAAGCTGGGGAGGGGGCCGGGCCCGGCCTTGCGGTCCCTCCCCGTGGGTGGATGAGCGTCCCTGCGGGGAGGGGAGTTTCCTGGTGTAGAAGGGCAAGGGGGCTCCTGGGCGGCCCGAGGCTCCCCACCCCTTCCTGTTTCAGGAATGTTCTAGGTGTGCCTGGGGAACCCGAGAAGAGAACCAGGGTGCCCATGAGTGGAACGCTCTGACGTCTCTGCTGAAGGCCCACCCCCCACCCCGTGTCCTTGGGGGTTTCCTCCCAGCGGTTGCTTCCCTGCCAGCTTCATGGGGCCCTTGTCGTGGGCAGGGCCTGGGGCTCACACGGGGGGTGTGGGGAGGGGTCGTGCCCAGGAACTGGGGTGCTGGTGTCCATGGTCTGCCTGGAGATTCACCCTGAGCCATGCCCCCTCACGTGATATCACATCTCAGTGAGCCGGTGGTTGCCCTTAATTCTGTGGGGCCACACCCACCGGCCGTGCTCTAGGGGCTCTGAAGGATGAGTCGCCCTTCGTTCAGGGGGCGTATGTGTCCCCCGGCACAGACAGGATGCTAATTAGTCCCAGCCTTAACCCATCGGGACCCGCCCAGAGTGAATCCCAGCTCTGTCTCTTAAAGGCTGTGTAGTCCTGGGGAAATTGCTTGACCTCTCTGAGCCTCTCTTGATGGCACCTACTCCTGAGGGTTGTGGTGAAAGTGCAGGAGACCGTCCCCGGGAAGGTCTTGTCGCTAACGGGCGTGTAATTGTGTCGCGACTGTCAGATATCAAATATGCAAAATGGCTGCAGTGGGGGTAAAGGGTGTCCCAGCTGGAAAACAGAGATCTCAGAATGCAGAGGGTGGGTCAGGGGCCCCCTTGCCGAGATGTGGCATTCCCCTGCCCCCCGGGATGCAGCCTAGCCTGGGCCTCCCTTGTGGAGGGTGGTCTCTGGGTGTGCCCAGGTCCTGTCACTGGTGGCCGATGGGCTGGACCCCAGGCCCTGCCCAGGTGGCCTGTGGTGGGAAGCTGGGCCCCTGGGAGCCTGACTAGGGGGGCTTCCCAGGAGAGATGAAAGTCAGCTTGAGAGAGAAGGGCTTTCCATTCTCAACCAAAGGTAGAACAGCTGAAGAAATCAGAGCAGTGGTTTCCTAGGTTCTAAAGGGCTCAGGTTAGCACAGTTCAGCACCAGGGGTGGGAAGAAGTCAGGTGCCCAGGGCGTGACACTGGGGGCCCCAGTCCCCCAGCTGTGAAAGGCTCTGGAATCTGTTCTTGGAGGAGGGCTGTGGTGAGAGCAGACTTGGGGCCGGGGCTGAACTGTCTCTGCTGGACCACCAGCCAGGGGCCTCCAAGCCGCTCACTGGGCCTGGCCTCTGTCACAGCAGAGAGAGTCTGTGTGGCATGGGGGTTGCGGCCAGCAGAGGTTCAGGACCTGGGGTTTGGGCGGGCGACTGCCCAGCGCCCCAGACCCAGGGGGACTGCCTTCCTTGGGCCACAGCAGCCAGGCTCCTCCTGGGCCTCAGGTGGTGAGGTGATTTGCCCATTTCGTGGATGGTGAGACTGAGGCTCAGAGAGGCTCAAGCTCCCAAGGCCTCTGCATGTGAGTTGGACCCTGGGCCCTCCTTCATCTTGGGCTGCAGGGTTGTGAGCCAAGCTGACAGGGGAGGGCCCGGCCAGCCAGAGGGGAGGAGGGGGGCGGCAGGGACAGGCCTCTCCTGCTGGGTTGGAGATGGCTGGGTCCAGGGCCAAACCCTGGCAGAGGACAGGCAGTCCCACCAAGGGAAGAGGCCCGTGCCCAGAGCCTCTGGGCCAGGATTCGCCTCGCCATCCCCTTGTTAGGGGAGGAAGGGAGGCAGCAGAAGAAGCTTAGGGCAGGGGAGGGCAGGAACGCCTATTCCAGTGCTGTGGAGACGTGGGCCCCTCACTCAGGCTTTCCCTTCGGACGGGCACTCGGGCATCCCAGGCAGACAGACGGCCCAGAAGAGGCCCCGTGGGGTTCACAGTGTGAGCTAAGACTGTGGCCCAGGGGAGGGGACCAAGGCAGGGTGTCTGGTCCCTGTTATCCCTGAGATGGGCCAGAGCCCCAGGCAGTGTCTCCCACTCCCTAGGCTATGACCCCTCCAGGGACTGAGAGGATCAGACTGTCTCCTTGTCACCTGCCCGGGCATCTCCACCTGGTCACCTGTGGCCATGCTTCAGCCCCCTTTGAAGACAGAGGAAGGCAGAGACCAGTTGCTGCCTGGGCACTGCCCCCACCCCTCACACTACCGCTGGTCCGGTTTCATTTCAGCTCCGGCCAACAGCTTCCTTGTGCACGTGGTGACAGGTGCTCAGGGGCTGTGTGACTGGGCAAGTCACCTACCCTCTCTGGGCCTCGTTTCCTGGCGGCTCCCCTCGCCTTCCCCTAGTGGTGGCCTGGCCGGAAGAATAAAGGTTCCCCCAGACAAGTCACAGGGGCGCAGTGGAGGCCGGAAGGATGTGCTCTCAGAAATGGCCTGACCCTGCGAGCTGTCCCCACGGAAGGGCCCTGGGGGGGGCCTCCTCTGGGCACACACAGACACCAGGAGTGGCGGGGAACAGAAGGCACTTCCCTGGCCCCCAGAACCCCCAGTATCCCCAAAGCCTGCTCCCCACAAAGGCAGCCACTGTGAGATCCCCTGGAACGTGCCTTGGTGACAACATGTGAGCAGCAAGTTCACAGCACCCAGGCAGTGAGGAGATCCCCTCTTACCTGGTGAAGACTTCCCCAAGACACCCAGGACCAGGCCACAGACGGCCAGCAGCGCCCCGGCAGGATGCATGGCTGTGTTCAGACTGTGCTGGGCAGGGGTGCCTCCCCGAGGTGGTGGGGGAGCCCCGCCCAGTGAACCGCCTGTCTGGGGTGGGCTGGTGGTTTCTTGCTCTTCACCTCCACATCTCTCAGCTACAAACTCAACCACTTCCTTTCTAAGAATTTCCAAACAACGATCATTTGCAGAGAGAGGAGGGAGAAGTAAGAGCGGCTAGCAAAACCTCTGTGATTTTCTGCCCTGGAAACATGTGGAAGAGATGTCCAGAGAAAAACGAGCAGGAATTTTCAGAACAGATGCTCGGGGTTTCTCCTCCAAAGGCCCAGATTCTGGGATCCGAGTGGCCCCCTGCAGGAGACCGTCCTCCTGGCATGAACAGGCCAGTCTCCCTGGGAAGTGGCCAGAAACCAGGGTGCAGATTGCAGTTCAGAGGAGCCAGGTGAGGAGCAGGTTTGCTGATGAGTGTCTGATCCTCCAACCTTTGGCTCAGAGCTGGCAAAGGAGAGGAAGGAACAGGGCCTGGCCCGGTGGTCCTGGTCCCCTGCCCGAGCGCCCTCTACAAGCCCAACCCCCGGTTAGGAGAGGGGGCTCTGGAACCATGTGGCCTGTGGCTTAGCCCCTGAACACCTGGGTGACCTGGGGCGAGGGTCTCCAAGCCTAAGTTCCTCAATTAGTTTGTGCTGAGGATTTGCAGACATTGTGAATGTAACAGCCCTTGCTACAGCCTGTTAGTTAGTTAGTGTGAGTCTCAGTCGCGTCTGACTCTGCGACCCCATGGACTGTCGCCCACCAGGCTCCTCTGTCCATGGGCTTCTCCAGGCAAGAATACGGGAGTGGATTACCTTCTCCAGGGGAATCTTCCCGAACCTGGATCTCCTGCATGGCAGGCAGATTCTTTACTGTCTGAGCCACCAACTACCTGCGGCTTCCACCAGGTGCGGCAGGGAGCTGGGCTGTCCTGTGCTCATGGCCTTGACCCTGCGGTAACTCAGGGGCCTGTGGTCACTGCTGCCGGTCCTCAGGACCAGGGGTCATTCCCACTTTCAGAAGCTCTGGGGTAGGGGGGCTCAGAGTGGTTATGGGACCTGCCTACGGCCCATCTCCGGCCTTGGCCCTGTCGTCTGTGAATGTGGGTGACGGTCCACCTCGCCGCCCAGGCCTGAGGGTTAGCAGAGGCCCGGAGATGAGGAAGGAGTGTGTTACGGGCCCTGGGGAAGTGTGTGTGTGTGTGTGTGTGTGTGTGTGTATGTGTGTGCACCCTGGGGAAGTGTGTGTGTGTACTGTGTTACATGTGTCCTGTGTATGCATGTACACCCCAGGGAAGTGTGTGTGTGTATACTATGTATGCGTGTGTACCCTGGGGAAGTGTGTGTGTGTACTGTGTTACATGTGTCTTCTGTATGCATGTACACCCCAGGGAAGTGTGTGTGTGTGTTACATGTATGCATGTACATCCCGGGGAAGTGTTTGTGTGGTGTGTGTGTACTGTGTTACATGTGTCCTGTGTATGCATGTGCACCCTGGGGAAGTGTGTGCGTGTGTACTGTTACATGTGTCCTGTGTTACATGTGTCCTGTGTATGCATGTACATCCTGGCGAAGTGTGTGTGTGTACTGTGTTACATGTGTCCTGTGTATGCATGTGCACCCCAGGGAAGTGTGTGTGTATTGTGTATGCATGTGCACCCTGGGGAAGTGTGTATGTGTGTACTATTACATGTGTCCTGTGTTACATGTGTCCTGTGTATGCATGTACATCCTGGGGAAGTGTGTGTGTGTGTCCTGTGTTACATGTGTCCTGTGTATGCATGTACATCCTGGGGAAGTGTGTGTGTGTGTCCTGTGTTACATGTGTCCTGTGTATGCATGTACACCCCAGGGAAGTGCATGTGTGTATACTATGTATGCGTGTGTACCCTGGGGAGGTGTGTGTGTATACTATGTTACATGTGTCCTCTGTATGCATGTACACCCCAGGGAAGTGTGTGTGTGTGTTACATGTATGCATGTACATCCCGGGGAAGTGTTTGTGTGGTGTGTGTGTACTGTGTTACATGTGTCCTGTGTATGCATGTGCACCCTGGGGAAGTGTGTGTGTGTGTCCTGTGTATGCATGTGCACTGCGGGGAAGTGTGTGTGTGTCCTGTGTATGCATGTGCACCCTGGGGAAGTGTGTGCATGTGTACGTTACATGTGTCCTGTGTTGCATGTGTCCTGTGTATGCATGTGCACCCCAGGGAAGTGTGTGTGTGTGTATACTGTGTATGCACGTTCAGCAGTCTTTGTTTCAGTCTTGACATGTGCCTGAACGTGAACATGTGTCTGAATGTGAACCCATGTGTAAGCATGTGTTTCTGAGTGTGAATGAAAGGTGTGTAGGTGCTTATGAGCAGATGTGTGTAAATTTGTGTGAGTGTTTTGTATGTATGTTGTGATGTTGGTTTTACGCGTCAACTTAACTGGGCCACTGAGGGCCCAGACACTTGGTCAAGCATGGTCCCCTGTGCGTTCATAAGCAATGTTTCTAGAAGGGATCGGCGTTGGAGCCAGTAAACTGACTAAGGCACCCAGCCCTCCTGTGCGGTGGGCCTTGTCCAATCAGTTGGAGGCCTGAATACAACAAAGGCTGAGGAATAGGAGTCCTCCCTGCCTGCCTGTCTTCTAGCTGGGTCATCTGTCTTCTCCAGCCTTCAGACTTGGACTGGGACTGTCCTGGGTCCAGACTTCTCAGCCTCTTTGATCCCACAAGCTAATTCCTTGTGCTAAATCCCTCTTCACTGCCTCTGTCTCTCTGGAGAACCTGACTGATACCCTTGGGCAGGGTGTGTGTATCTGTGTGAGAGTGTATTCAGCTTGAGAGTCTGCCTGTTCACGTGTGTGTGTCTATGTATGTGTGTGTACTGTGTGAGAGTGTATACAGCTTGCGAGTCTGCCTGTTCATGTGTGTGTGTGTGTCTGTGCATATGTGTGATTGTGTGTAGCTGTGTACATGCACTCTTTCTGCCCCACCCGTGGCCTGGCGGTCTCGGACTCTGCACTGAGCCCCACTCATTCATTCAAGGGTCCGTTCATCACTCACCTCCTGCCACTTCTTCCTGCATGAAGCATGGTGTGTGGTCCCCTGCCTGGTGTGGTCAGGACTCCCTGGGCCCTGGGTGTAAGTGCAGCTTCTCGGGCTCTACTCCTGATCGGGCTCTGTGAGGGGGACCCAGGAATGTTCTACAAACCCTCCACGAGAACTTTGGTCTCCAAGTCAAGCTTTCTGGCCTGGAGGGTCACTGGCATGCATGGTGTCCTTCTGACTTCCACACCGTGCTCGTTGCTGATTGGTTGGAGCCATCCAGTTCTCACACTGTCCTCCTGGGCAGCCCAGCCACATGGCCATGGAGTGAATGGGATACTGGAGCCGTCCTGCGGCTCTCGGGTCCTGAGCTTTCTGCCGGGTGCTGCCCATCTCGGCCACGGCTGGGCTCAGGGAGCCGGGGCTCTGCCTGCAGTGCTGCTGCATTAGTTCTGGTGACGGCGGTGGTGATGACTGGAGGGTGTGTTCCAGCACTGGCTCTGTGCCCAGCCATTTTCTAAGTTCCATTTTTCAAATCCCCACACTGTTTAACAGGGAAACTGAGATACAAGGGTTGAGGAGTTACAGGACATTCTGAAGAGCTGGGGCCCAGGCAAGCAGTGTGGTCCTAGCCGCTGTCCTGCACCCCCACACCCAACCTTGCCCAGGGGCCCTAGCCTGAAGTGCTGGCAAGCCTACAGACGTCAGCTTGGCCATGGGGGTCCCTGATGGTGGCCCGAGGGGGCTGACATCTGTCCAGCACGACTGTTAGCAAAAGCATTACGAGACCCTGCAGAACAGGGAGTGTGGGAGCCTTGGGAGTGGTGTGTGTGTGTGTGTGTGTGTGTATGTGACTTTTGTGCACCCAAACAATGTACAGAAGAAACACAAAAACATGTTGCCCCTGGAGAAGATTATCCAATGGGCTTCTGACCCCTTATGTCTGCCTGTACTTTATTTTCTAAAGTCCACAGTAGCTGTCTGAATGGAGAACCAGAAGGGTGCTTTTTGGTCCAAAAGGAGCTGCTGGTATGAGTGGGGGGCGAGCAGACTTTGTCCACATGGTGGTGCTGTGACCCAAGAAACAAGCAGGTCTAGCCTGGCATTTCCCAGGCTCGGGGCTGGGGGCTGGGGACTTCCTCTTCTGCTCTGGGATCCCCCTGCTCCTGTCCTCACATCTGCACTGTTTTGGTGATGGATTTCAGTAGACCTCGGCTCTCTCTGGGGAAACGCAGTTCTCAGCAGGGAGGACCCTGCAGGTCTTTGGCCTGGGGGCTCTTCACCCTCCCCAGGCCGGGCCTCATCCTGGGGGATTTTGGTGCTCTTGGGGGTGGGGTTCCCACACCCAGTGCCACCCACAACCCTCCATAAGGCCACGCTTCTGCACGTGCGGGCTGCATGGCTGGGCACAGCTGCTCCACTAGCTCTGGGATGTCCCTGGGGAGATCCTCAGTGGGTGTCTGGATTCACCTAAGATGCTGAAGCCCCGTCTGGACAGATCTCTGCAGGGCTGTTGGCTTTGTGGCTCCTGGAGCGGCAGGCAGAAACTTCATTGCCTTTTATGAACTAGCCTTTGAAGTCACACGGGGATACTTCTGTCACAACCACAGACCCGTGCTGTGCTTATCGCTTAGTTGTGTCTGACTGTTTGCCACCCCATGGACTATACAGTCCATGGGATTCTCCAGGCTGGAATACTGGAGTGGGTTGCCGTGTCCTCCTCCAGGGGATCTTCCCAACCCAGGGATCAAACCCAGGTCTCCCACATTGTAGGCAGATTCTTTACTGTCTGAGCCACCAGGGAAGCCCAAGAATCCTGGAGTGGGTGGCCTATCCCTTCTCCAGAGGATCTTCCCGACCCAGAAATTCAACTGGGATTTCCTGCCTTTCAGGCAGATTCTTTACCAGCTGAGCTACCAGGGAAGCAGACCGACTTAGACTCAAAGGACAGGAAGCAAAGCTGGCCCCATCTCTCAGGGACAGTGTCACCGTAAGAAGGGCATGGGGGAGGGGACATGTCTGCCTTGGGTGGGTCCAGAGAGAATCAAAGGCTAAACCTCTTTGGAAGGGACCCTACCTCCCTGACTTTACCACCCACTGCAGGTAAGCCTGCAGGTGAACCTTTACCACACCTGTTGCTGTCTGCATGGTCAAGACAGGGCAGTGGGCCATCGGGCCCCACAGCCCAGGGGTTCTGTTTAGGAGGGGCTCACACCAGCTCTTGAAGTGGGCTCTGATCGGCCCGTGTCAGCTCAGTGGGTTAACAGGTGGACAAATGACCAAAGAACTTATGTCTGTGGTAGGGAGGAGGAAAATGTGTCTTGCTTCACGATCCTGTTCCCCCCTCTTTCTTCCTGTACATCAGTTAAGCAGCACATAGCCCCCCAGGGCTGCTGGTAGCCTACTTGGTATAGGAGGACAGCCTGGCTGAGGAGGAAGCTCTAAAGGGAGAATTTTAGAGACTCAGCCATAACAAACTCCTGGATCAAACCCACCCTGAAGCTCATATGCTGCCAGATTTTCCAGTTATGACCACAGGCACAGTGGGACTTGGCTCCTGGACACTGCACACAACTTGTCTTACTTGTGGCAGTGCTGTGGCTTCTGTCCAGAGGTCACCTAAAGGCCTGGCTTGGCTTCTGACACCCATTCCCTAAGGTTGCCAGTTAAAATACAGGGCACCCCATAAACTTGAATTTTAGAGAAACTAAAGTAATATTTTAGTATAAGTACAGTATAATATAACATAAGTAGGCTTCCCAGGGGGCTCAGTGGGTAAAGAACCTGCCTACCAATGCAGGAGACACAGGAGACACAGGTTCAATCCCTGGGTCGGGAAGATCCCCTGGAGGAGGAAATGGCAACCCATTCCAGTATTCTTGCCTGGGAAATCCCATGGACAGAGGAGCCTAGCGGGATACAGTCCATGGGTTTGCAAGAATTGGACATGACTGAGCACACACACATATATTCTAAGTATTGCATGAGGTATAATTACACAATAAAATCATTCACTGTCTAAAAGTCAAATTCTGTGTATTTTTAGGTGCTAACCCTGGCAGCCCTTCATTCACTTGGCCTGGTCGCCTGGTGACCTGGGCAGAAGGACAGACTTGCCAGCTCTTTACACGCGATTCTTCTGGGTGGAATATGGGGCTCTCAACTCAGGGCCCTGGTGGGTTGTTGAGGTCCATTAATGGACCGGAACTTGGTTGTCCGGAGTCGACGATAAGAAAGTAAAGGAGAGAAAGAGGCTGATATTCCTTGGTTTACACAGAAAGCCAATAAAGCCCCTGCACGGGGCTTGCTTTGTTCATGGAGGCCTCAGGCACCCTCTCGATGGGGTGAAGGTGCAGAGCGCCTTCTCGAGAGGGTCTTAGAAGCCCAGGCAGGAAAGTGAACTCAGAGAGCCTCTGCACTCCAGGGGATCAGCCTGAAAGAGAGAGAGAGAGAGAGAGAGAGAGAGAGAGAGAGAGAGAGAGAGAGAGAGAGAAAGACACGGGGACCAGAACTCTGATGGAGCAAAAGTGTTTTAATCAACATGGTGTGGGCATATATACTGTCTTACAAAGTACTTATTCTAAGCAAAGATAAAGATTAAAATTCCAGACTTACAAAACATAGGCAATCCATATTAAAGAGAGAGATTTGTAAACAATCACTCTTACCGTATGGTTCACAAGAAGGAAGAGGGTACTTATCACCATATAGAAACACTAATGAAGAAAATGGCTGGATTCCTCAGTCTCGGGAGAGGCTTGCCTCTCCTCTTAATTCCTGAATATTCAGGAATTAATAAGGAGCAGAGAATTCCTGACAGATCCAAAACAGCACACAGGAAGCCTCCTGTTAAATGCTTCCTGACAGTGGGTCAGCCTGGTCAGCCTACCACACCAGCCGCGCAGGGGCCTGGTTTGGAGCAGCACCTGCTATGACTGGACGGGATCCTGCTGTTGCTTTCGCCCTTACGCTTTGCGGGTCGAAAGCTGGAAGAAAGTGGAACGTGTCCCTAGCTGGGCCCCACTTCTGGTCGTCTGCCGCCAGCATCCCCCTGCCAACCTGAAACCTTCCATGTCCCCCACCCTGGCCTGCATGCCTGTCCCTACCACATGCGAGTGAGCGAGTTCCCTGGTTGTCACACACCCTGAATAAGGGAGGTGGTTTTGCTTGCTCTTGTCTGGGTGGTCCTTGTTTATTTTCTCACCAGGAGTTGTGGGTGGGGATTGGACTGGGGACATGGCCTGTGCAGACAAGTTAAAGCATAGGTTCTTGCTGGGCAGATGTACCAGACACTCCGCTCAGGCAGACACAACGCCCATCCCACCACTGGGTTTGCCTTCCTCCCTGTGTCCCTCCTCCTCATATTTCAGGATGATCACAGATTGGAATGGTTGAAGGTGGCCTCTCTGCCTCAGTGCCCCCACTTTGTGTCTGATGACCCATTTATTACCATTAATAATGGTAATATTAATGGGGCCTCCCCCATGGCTCAGTGGTAAAGAATCTGCCTGCAATGCAGAAGCTGCTGGAGACGTCAGTTCGATTCTTGGGTCAGGAAGATCCCCTGGAGGAGGGCATGGCAACCCACTCCAGGATTCTTGCCTGGAGTATCCCATGGACAGAGGAGACTTGTGGGCCACAGTCCATGGGTTTCTAAAGAGTCGGACATGACTGAAGTGATTAACACACACACACACGTGCAGGCACCAAGTATACCTTTACTTGTGCGTCTGTAACTCTCGGGCCTCATTTGCTTGACTCCACAGTGTTACGGATAACACACTTCACTGACTTTCCTTCTGCCGTTAGTTTCCACAGCCCTTGTGTAAAATTCCACATAGCAATTTCCTGACCCCAAGTTGTGTTGTGAGCTAGGGTTGGTTTCACAACCTCCCTTAACTTTGTTGGACTGGCCCAGCCCAGGGCTGGCTGGATTTAACGTGTCATGTGGGTGGTGGGTGCAGCTGTCACAGAACCACAAATCCAGGGTCAAAGGGATGGTCATGAAACTCAGTTCTCACTTGATTTCTTCTGCACCATTTTAGTAGAAAAATGTTCAAACTTTTTCAGAAAAACAGAATGAATTGTTCTGTGGATACTCACGTGCCATCCCCTAGATACCACAGTTAACTTCTTCTATACTGGCTTTGATAGAGAAAGAGAAAAGGCACAAACTGGATGATTAAATAGTTAATCCCACTAGGGAATTGTAAGTAGAAAGCCTATGGGAGACCCCTGTAAGTTAATGATTATTTAAGAAAGCAGGTTGTGTCTCAACAAAACCATACAACGGAAGCACAAGGCATGCCCCCAAACAATAAAACAATGGTGGCTTGCGTCCCACATCCTGCCCAGTGAGCTCGGTAAGTTAATGATCCCTAGGACATGCTCTCTGCTCGCATGAAAACAATAATTTGTGGACCTAGCTGGACCATGTAGGGACAAAAAAATCTCCCCTGCCCAACCTGGAGGAGGAGCTGATGATGGAAGCATGAGGTCTACTCAAGAAAGACAAAGAAGGTCTTCTCCCCCTCCCTCCTTTTCCTTTGATTATAAAACTGTAGCCTGGTAAGCTCTTGGGGTGTGGTACCTCCTTGCCCATCTGCTTGCAAGGCTCACAAGTGTCCTATTTTAATAAATCACTTTGTCTCACTGAATTTTTCTCTGTGCTAAGACATAGAGGACTATGGTAATGGAGCTCTTTGGAGCCTTTGAAATGACACCTAACAGTTTCAGCTCCATTCATCCATCCATTCATTCATCTATCCATCCATCCATCCATCCATCCATCATCCATCCATCTAGCCATCCATCCATCATCCCTCAGTTCCTCTTGCTATTTTTGCACATTATTCACAAAGTAGCTGCACTTCAGTTGATGTTGAATTCTGGGGACCCCCATCCTGCCCCGTGACTTTCAGGGCCTTGGTTTAAATTCTCCCAGAGTCAGTAAAGCCTCCCAAACCTGCTGCAGCCCAGTTCTACCACTCCAGCTGTCACCAGGCCCCTTTTCGCACCAGGGGCCCAGTGACATGCTCCTTTTCTCCCAGGGTGATCTTTAAAAGAAGGCACTGAAGGGAAGCAAGAGGCAGAACCTGTGGGGGAATTAGAGTCCGGAGCTGGGCCTGTCCTGTCCCTGAACCAGGGCTCTGGCAGGCCCAGAATATGTGGGTCTAACAAGCTGGCAGGTGAGGCTCCACTTTGAGAACATCTGGTTCAAGCTGGCATGGCTCCTTGGAAGTCCAGTGATCCCTAAAATAACTGCTTAGCCAGAGTCTGGGGTGTCCTTTTGGAATAGAGATGGAAACATGCTTCTGGCCCAAGGGTGCTACAGTCTTTCCCCCAAGGGAGGCCAGGCCGGCCCCTCCCCGGCCCGAATGCCCCTGGATGCTGGCTCTGGGACAGCACCTTCAGGGTGGTGACTTGATCCTGTTCTGGGTGTGTTTCCTCTGCAGGCTGTGTGTCTCTACAGGTCTGCCTCGGGCCACACCTGCAGCCCCTCTGTGGCTCTCTTAGTGTCCATGGCTCCACTGACCCACAGGGGAGGGGGTCCAGCCATGTCCCAGAGACAGAGGTGTCATCTTTAGACCTGCATGCACCATGGCACTAATAACCTTTCTTTGCTTGATTTATTTCCTCATCACCCAAAGTAAAACTGTAAGAAAGCAAGTGTGTGTCTTTGAGAATGCCTTTGCCTCCTTCTGCAGACTGCACAATGCTGTCTTTCACACTCTGCTATTGCAAATTAAGTCATTAACAAAAGAGTAAACTCGTGTTAATTGTTGATGGCTTATTAGTACCTATGTGGATGGCCAGGCTGGGGACGTGTGTGAATTTCATTAATTTCTCCAGGCTTTTGGAGTTTGGCTTGAACTCAAAGGCCCTCCGTGAGTGAATTCTTGTAAAGCTTTAATTAACTCTTGCCAGTGTCAATATATTTTATTACCTTCCGCAGCCCACAGGCTCCCTCATGACTAATTTACTCGGGTGTTCCCAGCCGCTCTCATGAAGGCCGATGCTCCGGGCCGACGGGAGTGGATTGTGTTGCTTTATGGGTTACAGCTCAAGGGCAGTGCATGTCCATCAGAGATGATAACTGGGGTTGGATTGATATATACACACTATTATATAGACCACTTTATATAGGTCTATAAAATAGACCACTAATAAGGACCTGCTGTATAGCACAGGCAACTTGACTCAATACTCCGTAATGGCCTTTATGGGAAAAGAATCCAAAAGAGTGGATATATGTATATGTATAACTGATTCACCTTGCTGTACAACAGAAATTAATACAACATTGTAAATCAACTGTGGTCCAATAAAAAAATAAGGGAACCAAGGGACTGAGGTTGGAGATATGAGTTTGGCCATGACCTCGAAGGCCGGGTGGGGTCTGGGAAGGCCCCAAGTCTGGGTCCTGACCTTTGCTTGGAAGCTATGGAGTGGAGAGTCGGTCACCCCACCTCCCACTCCCTTTCCCTCCATTTGAAGGCCCAGGTGGGAACCTTGCCCCTAGAGGGTCAGGTGCAGGGGCATCTTCACAGACACAGGTATAGGTGGAAACGCTGACTTCCATTGGCTTGGTGGTCTGGGGTCTGGGGTCTGAGGCTGCTGCTGGCCTCTCGAGGTGGGAGCCAGGGGGACAGACATTGTCAGTGCATGGCCTCTGCAGCAGCTACCTGCCCATTCCACCTGCGCCCACGGCCCCTGCCTCTGCCCACAGGACCAGAAGGGCCGAAGGGCGACAAGCCGAATTGCATCATGACTCTTAGGGTGGAAGAGGGGGCGGTCTGCCCAAGGGGGGCACCCCAGGCTGTCAAGCCTACTTCCCCGGGCCGCTTCTTCCCCTTGACTCCAAGTCCAAATTTATCCAAATGTTGATCTTTGAGGCTTGCTACTTCTATCTGATTGAGGGCACATTTACGTGCAGTGGATGTAAGATCGTAAGTGGATGATTCCATGAGCTTCTGCAGATCCATGCACTCAGTACAGAGCCATGGGTTCCCACGAGTCCTGGCATCAGTCTGCTGGCTCCTGGGCCCTGTACTCTGATCCTGTCCCCAGAGACTGGCCTGGCCACCTACAGCTCTGCGCGGGGGACTTGCACAGCTGAACAGTCTTCCCAGCCCCCTTCTTTTGTGTCATGTGATGTCCCTGGGGTGATCCCTGTGGTTCCTGTGTCAATGTCCTTTCCTCTTACTAAGGAGTGGGGTTCTGTCCGTTTGTCCATTACTTGCTGATGTGTGTTACATTTTGTCCAGGTTTGGCCGTTATGAAAAATGCTGCTATAAATGTCCGTTTCTCCTGGGGGTGGGGGGATTGGTGAGTCGTTGGGTAGGTGTATTTTCAATTTCTCCAGAAACTGCCAGGCTGCTTTCTGGAGCAGCTCGAATGATCTTCACCCCCAGCAGCAGTGCCGTCGGCACTTGGCACTGTCGCCCCTGTTGAAAAATATTTTTCACCAGTTGAGGCTGCCTCACTGCGGACAGGTCCACAGGCCTATTCCAGACGTGACCATTTTGTTATCTTTGTCGGAAGGATTTCCACCATTAGTGCTTTTCTTACTTTGCATTTCTTTTCTCCCAGGTGTGACTTCTGTGTAATTTTGTCACTCTGCTCTTCAGTTGACTTTTTCTCTCTCCAGCTAAATTTATTCTGCTCTTTAACCCATGGAGTTTTAAATTTCAATGATTATATTTTTCATTTTCAGAAATTCCATTTTGTACTTTACTAGAACTCTGTGGTCAATTTTGAGAGTCTCTCGTTCCTTTGGTTTTTATCCATTTCAGCGTGTTGAGCACCTTTATATTTTTGAATTTGATAATTCCCTTCTCTTTCGAGATCCTCTCTCCTCGCTTTTTGGTGTGGTCATTGATTCTAGATTGAAATGGTTGGTTTCCTCATTCATGATTACTCCCAAGTCTCTGTCGAGCATCAGGGATGCTCACTGTGCCCTGGGGTAGGCAGACCTCTGTCCTTGTCCTCTGGCGGGTTCTGTGTTGGACAGACCACCCCTCTGCCTGCCGGGTGCCTCTACCTCTGCAGACCTGGGGCCTCGTCCCCCTCATCCCCTCTGATAATACACAGGCTTGCATTCTGCCGTCCAAGCTCAATGACTCTATGACCTCGGTTAGCTTTAAAAAGCTTTTCTAAACCTCAGTTTCCTCATCTGTTATGTGGTCACAAGTCAGCACCTGGAGGACAGTTAAATTATTTCTTCCCTTTTCCTTTCTCTCTTCGTTTACATCCACTTTTTTCTCACTTAGAGTGACTATTAAGCCAAGACTATTAGAAACCCTGAACTGTGTATTAAATTAGGCTGAAGCACTACTTACAATATAATAATGATTCTTTGAAAATATTTCAACTTTTTCTTAAATATTTTTATTTTTTTATTTACTTGGTTGCACGGGGTCTTAGATGTGGTACGCAGGATCCTCATTGCAGCATGTGGAATCTTTTAATTGTGGCACGCAAACTCACGTGGGACTTAGTTCCCTGACCAGGAATTGAACCTGGGCCCCCTGCATTGGGAGCACACAGTCTTAGCCACAGGATCACCAGGGAAGTCCTAAAAATGTTTCACCTTTTTATCTCTTCTGCTGTTGCCTTATTGACTCTCTGATTTGTCAAGAGGGCAGAACAACCAAACAAAAGGCTTCAATATAAAAAGTCTCTTGGTAGCTGGTGTAATAAATCTTCCACTGAAATTCAGGTAATTCTCGCCTTTGAGTCGTGATGGGGTGGGGGTGGTGTGTGGTGGGGCGGGGCAGAGGAACAGCCCCTAGGCTGCTGCCGTGGGAAAGTGTTCTCAGAGTTGGTGTTTAAGCTCTATTGGAGTGTCCTCTGAAGTTTCTCAAAAGATAAAATACGCTGACTGCTCATCTATCTCAAGTCCTGTGCATGAGATAAAAGCCTTTGCTTCCACTGCCAGATGCTCTGAAGGGGGATAAGATGTTAACTTGCCATCAGTGAAGTCCCCTCCCATTTTGGTTGTGATGGTTCTAGGATCTGGGATTCCCCTCCTTGCATAGTCAGAGCTGCTTGGCAGTCACAGCTATGGATGTCCAGGAGGTTTGTTCGTCATTTTCTCTGGGTGGCAGGCCCCTCATTTTCTTCTCTGTCACGGCCTTGTTTTCCTACAAGAGATGACACACGACGACTCCTCTCTGGTCCTGGGCTCACTTACCCCTCTGGATAAGGCCCCTTTATCCTCCAGCAGCTGGGGCCTCTGCTTTAGAAGTGGCACCTTAGGAGGCAATGTTGCTGTGTCCGGAGGCTTCTCTGCTTCAAGAATCTTACTAGAAACACCCACCCGCCTCCAGACACGCTTGCACACAGGAGAGCCTTGGAAGGGGAGTCCTGCTGCTATAAATGGCACCCGAGAAGATGCCTGGGGGAGGTTTCACTGGTGTAGGCAGGAGGGAGCAATGCAATATGAAAAGAGATGGTGGTGGGACCCATCTGTCCATCTGTCCATCCACTCATGCACTAAGTGTGGCTTAATTAGATCCTTTTCTTCTCTTCAGCGGGCACGTGAAGGCTTGAAGCCTGGTGCTGGAGTTACAAACACAGGACACGTCTTGTCCTCACGTTGCTCAGTCTTGTGGGCCAGAGTGACCCATAAACAGATTCACTGCCCAGTGTGAATGTCACTGGGTAGGTGCATCAGGGTGGAGAGGAGGACAGAGCTTCGGGAGTGGGGCTGGGTGACCAGGGATGCGCCAGAGTTCACCTTCACGCCGGGTGTTGGACTAGGGGCTGGAGGGCCTGAGGTGCCATCCCCAGGACAGTCTGGCTCAGATGAAAGTGTGGCCTGCAGCCTGGATGAGATGGCAGGTGCCAATCACGAGGGCCCCAGGGGCCTGGCTAAAGGACTTGCACTTTATTCTACAGGAGCTGGGATCTTGTGAAGGGATGTGATAACAATCAGAACTGCATTTTGAAAAATTGTTCTGGATGATCTTTGGTGGAGGAGGCAAAGGAGCCAGCTGGGAAGCCACCGTCCAGGCAGGAGGTGCTGGTGCTGAGCCTGGGGTGGGGTGTGGTGGAGGTCAGCTGCCAGGGGCTCCCTGGGAAGAGGCTTTGGCAGGAGGTGAGGGAGAGACATGGACAGAAGTGAGATGAGGTTCAGGGACTGAAGCTGGGGTGCCTGGAGACCCAGGAAATGGGCTGCAGGCAGTATGGGTGTGGGTGTGCTGGGTGGGTAACGGGGGTCAGTGCACATAGTTCAGGTTTGAGGGTCTGTGTGCATTGAGGTGAGGAGGCCTCACAGACAGTTGTGAACATATCTGAGCAGTGACAGACTCAGGGGTGATGGGCAGGACAGACATGGGAAGATGGGTGCTCCAGACACAGGGGTGATGGCCACAGAAATTCTTCAGATGCGAAGGGCTTAGCTTATTAATTAATATCTCTCTAGCACGTCACAGTGTTGGTTCCTATGAAGTTTGTGGTGAACTCAAAACCTAGGACTTTCCCATCAGAAGTGCCGACAGTTCAAGTCTCTGCCATCTCATTTCTGAGTGACTGATCTCTTGAGTTCAAATGCATGACCTTCCATCTGGTTATTTCTGGTCTGACACTGGTTTCTGGGGCCTGGCTGTCGTGCTGCTGGCCCCTGAGTCCTATGGCCCCTGCTGCCATCGTGGTGGGTCTCTGCTACTGCCCACCAGGGGGCTGTTGACGGAGCAGGGCCCTGGGGGCTCTGTGCCTCCGAGTTCTGCATGTGGGGCACAAAGCGGCCCCTGCACGAGGGGCAGTGCTCACTGTCATGGCACCCCCACATGAGCGTGTCAGCAGAGGTCAGGTCAAGTGCCGTCAGTCATCCTGGAGCACCCGCCTGACTGTGGTTTCGGCCTCGCTTCCTGTCCCTGCAATTTTAAACTGGAAGGTGGCTTTGACGGCCCGTGTTCAGGGGCAAACAGGAGATGGAAAACCATCCCCCTCCTTCTCTGCCAGGGGCTGCCTCAACCCAACTCACAAGACAATTTCTTTGTTATTTGTGGAAAGAGGGTGAAGAATTTACAGGAATTGTATTAAGTGGTTTAAATCCTTTATTTCATCTTTCTTAAATAGCAGATTTTCAAAGACTGGCAGGCAAATTGAAGGGAAGTGCGTGCGTGTAGGTGGCGTGTGGGTGTCCAGTGTGAAGCTGTGAGGTCTGTTCCCAGGAGCACACACGTTCCAGGGTAAGACCCCCCACCCCCAGTAAGACTCGCTGGGGTCCGGGGGTCTGTCCTCGTGAGTCCTGCCCTGGTTGTGGGGGGCAGGATGTGACTGGCTCAGACCTTCTGTGCGTTGGGCTGGAGCCTGCGTCAAGGGGCTCCTACCGCCTCTTCACTCAACGCTAAATTGTTTTACATTAGTCAAGGGTGAGGAGAAGTGTTGTCGGCAAGGAAGATCTCCTATGGTTGGTTAGCAGGTTAGAAAGCTACGTGTCAGGAATAAACAATTTATTCTTCAGTCTGTGTGTCACGTGGACCATGAGACATGCCGACAAGGCCAAAATCGATGAGCTGTGAGGAGCAGCTGCCCCCGAGTGGGTCCTCAGCCCGCCCTTCCTGCACGTCCCCCGCCCTGTGTCTACCCCATCGCCTTTGTCCGGAGGCCACCCCCATCGTCTTGCTCCGTCCACTCGGACCCAGGCAGTGGTGCAGCGTCACCCTTGGTGTGGGGGCTATGCCCTTCCTCCTGCAGGTGAGGGTGGTTATCATGGCCGCTTCCCCAAAGCAGCCGTCGATGCTGCCCATGGAGCTGTGGTCCTGTCTGGCCCCCTCTCAGAGGGTTGCTCAGCCTCAGGCTATCTTCTTAAAGGGACCTGGGCCCCTGATGGACACTCCGGCCCCATGCAGGGAGGGTGGGGCTTCGGGAGGGCTCTGGAGAGAGGCGCTGCTGGGGAGCGGGGTAGGTGAGGAAGGTTCCAGGAGGTGCTTCTGTGGTCAGAGGGGAAGCATCCAGCATGGACCAATGGGCCAGGGTCTCCTCAGTTGTGGATGGCGCTCCTGCCAGCCGGTCGGTTCTCTGTGGACCCCACCCCATCACTCTCGGCATGTCCTTCCTGAGAGGCGGGCTCAAAAGAGTAAGGGCTAAATCCACGTGCTCAGGGCATTTTCACCTTTCTCAGTCTCTGCGACATCTCAGGCTTTCCCTGAGACAGGAAGCTGTCTAGGTTTCGGTGCCAGAGGGGTGCTGGGCAAGGTTACATACCCATCCACACTGTCTTTACTTCTGTAGATATGCGGTCATGCTTATCTTTGAAATTGATTTTATTGTAAAGATGAAGGGCATTTAAAAACATGTTCAACTCTGGAGACATTAAAGACACCATTGACAAGAAGAGATGAATAAGAGAGGCTTTTGAGGAGGAAATCTGTGCTCAACTTCTCCCTAGGGCTCCCTGAGCAAGAATCAGGTTTGCCCTGGCCTGGGGAGGAGGACTGTGGTCCCCACATGGCAGGAAGCTTGGCCAGGAGTAGAGTCTGCTGGAGCTGGGTGCCAGGTACAACCCTGGGGAGCTGGGGGTGCCAGTAGAGAGAGACCAGACTGGAGTTTCCACCAGGAGACACTCCATGTGACACTCCCACTGTGAAACTGACGGATCGGCAGGGTCTCCATGAGCTGCTGGGCAGGGCTCGTCCCGCACCGGTCTGTGGAGTGGGCCCTCCCTGCTCTCAGACGTTAGTGGCCATCTTCAAGGCACTGACTTGAGACGAGGGACAGTACATCAGTAGCTCATTCTGTAACCGCCCCCCCCCACCCCGTAATAAGCTTGGGTGACAATGAGGACAAAGAGCCGTCTGGGTTGCAGGTCCACTAGGTTTGCATGACATCTCAGAGGAGGGCCATTTATTTCTCCTTAAGTGTTTTCGTTGACCCAGAGCATCCTATGCAGGGGGCTCAGTGTGGTCGGCGACAGCCCAGCTGCAAGCCCAGCTGGCTGGAGCCAGGCACCCATGTGGCGGCGGCTGTGGTTTCTGTCCCTGAGCTGACAGAGCGCCTTGTGAGCCCCAGTCTGCAGAACGGCAGGAACATTTGCAGTGAGAGGCAGATGGCTAGATGGCCGCAGCCCTGATCTGCTCCAGAGAGGCTGGTTCATGCCTGTGGTCCTGTGACATTATCCGTTGCCACCTTTGTACTTACCCAGTGCCCTCATCCGGATGATAAATCCCACAGTTATCCTGCAATGGTTAATACGTGTCATATATGAAGAGTCTTTTGGTGTTAAATGGGTGAACACCCTGATGGAAATGTGGAGTAAAGCCATGAAAGGTACTGTGTATGCAAATTAAAACAGATGGTCAGTTCATGTTGGAAAACACTGTTAATAAAAAAGAAGGCAGCATGAGGAAGTGTTTTTGCCAACAAGGGGAAAGCTTTGCAAACAAGTGTAAACACAGTCGGGACTTCCCTGGTGGTCCAGTGGTTAAGACTCTGTGGTCGTAATGTAGGGGGCACGGGTTTGATCCCTGATGGGGGAACTAAGAGCCTGCATCCCACATGACATAGCTAAAAAACCCCGAAACAAACAAAACCCCCCCACAGCAATGCACAGTCTTGCACGGGTATGGGGAACGGGTCCCGTCTCATCTTTTTGGTCACAGCAGAACTTAGAAGACTCCTTCTGGAAAGCAGCTTTGCAACTTGTGGGAGAGGGTTTCTACTTCCAGGAATGTGTCTTTAGGAAATATTTCAGAACAAGTAAAATCACGGGTGATCACTGTAGCCTTATTTATAGAAACTTGGAAAGACACGACGTGCCCAGCAGAGAGGAAAACAGTTAAATGTTACTGAGAAAGCCCATAAGCACACAGCAGAAATGATCCACTTTGACCTCCACTGCCGCCCTTGTGAGGTAGGTACCCACATTGTCCCCACTTTACAGGTAAGGACACCGGGGCACGGAGCAGTGAAGGGACTTCAGCTGATTCTGGACGTGGGCAGCGTGGCCACTAGACCCAGACCCAGACCACCTCCCCCAACACAGGGTGTGGCCTGTCCAGTGGGATGGATGGTCCTGCCGTCAGACCTGGTGTCCAATACTTAATGACTTGGAAAGGTCAGGTTGAAATCGGTGGGAGCAGTGACAAGGCAGCGTGGGGCTAAAGCCAGGGGATGTGGTGATCCTGACTTCATTTGTTCACACAGTTACTGAAGCTGCTGCCCTGGGACCTGAGACAGGTGGGCAAACACCATGCAAACCTCCCTGCCTCATCAGCAGGACACAGTCCAGGGGCCTGCGTGTCTGTGCCTGGGTCGGTCAGGGGCTCACATTTATCATTTTTTTAAATTTAAACATAATTGACACAGAGTAAAATCCACAGATCCTGCAGTTTGATGGGCTTTGATAATTTCACATATCTGTGTGAGCATCACCCAGACAAAATAGAGGAGGTCTTCATCATCCCAGGAGTCTCCCTGTGATCCTTCCCACCCAGCCTGCTCCCCACCTGGGGATCCCTGGTCTGATCTTTCAGCCCAGACTGGTTTCCTGTTCCTGCTGTCACAGGCGGTGGTGTTTTTTTTTTTTTTTCGTCAGGCTGCTGTTGTCTGAATAATGTTTTGCTGCCTTGTCCAGGCTGGGGCTGAGATCAGAACCCTCCTTCCAGTTACTGAGTCGCGCCCATGGCGATGCAGAGCCTGGGAACTTTTGTGTTTAGACACTGGTTTTCTCTTCTCTTGAATACGCACGCAGGTGTGGGCTGTTAGGTTACAATGACAACAGAGGTATGCTTTACAGGAAAGTGTCAGTTTCCAGGTGGTTCTGTTGTCACAAGTTCCAAAGTCACGTGCTCTCTCTGTTGGTACCTTGCCAGTGTTTGACAATGGCTGTTTTTCTGCACTGGGGATATAGTGGAATCTCGTCCTTGGCTTTATTTTTCAATCTTGTAAAGCAATAAAACATTCTTTAATTTAAAAAGAAAATAAAACTTCACAAATCCTAAGTTATATAACAGAATTTCATAGAGAAAGAAACACCGTCTTCAGTTGGAAACTAAGAATTTAATGCCCCAAGTCACCAAGCTCTTCATGTTCAGCTTAAATGTTTTTTTTTTTTTAAATCCTTCCCACTCTCTATTTTCCTTTCTCCACTTGAAAACCTAAAATGTCAAAATTTATTGACCCTGCAACCCACACCTTGTATCCCAACGTGATATGTGCTCATCTTTATTTGTCCAGTGGTTTATTCCTTTGAAAGGAAGCATCTATAGTAATCTGGAAACACGCAAGGAGAGGCATGAGATAAGGAATGAATGACACAGCACCTCAGTGTTCATACTGATAATGGGCTCGGTTAATTAATAAGTTTAACCCTATTTCTCAAATACTATTGGGGTATAACCTAGGATTTGCAAGCATGTGCTGATTTTTCAATATGTTACTGGTATGAAGACTAACTTTGCTTCCAAATTCTTTCTAGGTACTCCCAGGTGACGCAGTGGTGAAGAACCCGCTTGCCAGTGCAGGAGATGCAAGAGACATGGGTTCCATCCCTGGGTCGGGAAGATCCCCGGGAGGAGGAAATAGCAACCTACTCCAGTATTCTTGCCTGGAAAAATTCCATGGACAGAAGGAGCCTGGTGGGATGCAGTCCATGGGTTCACAAAATAGAAAGACACAAGTGAGCAGACATGCATAGCAAGTTATCTCTAATCTTAGAAAAGATTTGAAAGCTAAAGTGTGTTCTTTCCATGCAGTTTGCCGTGGCTTTAAGTTGTGCTTACTGGTCATGAGTTCATCCAGATTCTCAGCTGTGCTTGTCATTTTTCGTACAACCTCCTGTTAACTATCTGCTCAAGTCTTTTGCTCTCTTTTTGTTAACATCCCCATTCAACTCAAGTGTCTGACTGCAATGCGGGAGACCTGGGTTTAGTCCCTGGGTTGGGAAGATCCCCTGGAGAAGGAAATGGCAACCCACTCCAGTATTCTTGCCTGGAGAATCCCTTGGATGGAGGAGCCTGGTGGGCTACAGTCCACGGGGTTGCAAAGAGTCGGACACGACTGAACGACTTCGCTTTCACTTTCTTTCCATTCAACTCTTCGTCCTGCCCCTCAGTGGGGGAGGTAGGTGAACGCAGAAATCAGTTGTGAATTGGGATTGATATCAAGTAAAATTTGGAGAAATATGTTAACTCCAGAACTGGAGAAATTCTAGTCCAATGCTCTCTCTACCTTCTCTTTAGCTGTTTCTGGTTTTTCGAGGCTCTCTGAGTCTGGAGTTACTCTATCCCCTTTGACCTGTAGTGGCTCTTACTTACTTTTACAATATACCTGTGAGACCTCGTTGGTCCACCACATGTCTGCCCACTCAGAGGCCTGCTCCTGGAGAGGCAGTGCCTGGGCTTTCCCCACATCCCTCTAATCTCCGGATGGGACCCTCCTGGGCACCCATTCAGTCCTGGCCCCGTCCTGCTTCAGCCATGGCTGTTATGA
The DNA here is from genome assembly GCF_029378745.1 of Bos indicus. Lineage (NCBI taxonomy): Eukaryota > Metazoa > Chordata > Mammalia > Artiodactyla > Bovidae > Bos > Bos indicus. Next base: position 42,592,617 of record NC_091772.1, on the reverse strand, counting down.
CCCGAGCCAGGCAGGCTGTGGCCTTGTGTGGTCCGACTGGGCCTGGGCTCTGTCCTCCCCTGATGCCTCAGTGCCGGACATCCTTGTCCCACATGGCCCTAGGCCTCCCACCTGGACCCACGCCTCCCACCTGGACCCCTGGGAAGGTCAGCCTTCCAGGGAGCCAAGGAGTAAATGAAGAGGGTTGTGAGGGTTCTTAGTCGTCATGTGCCCCCTGATTGAGAGTCTGTGGGCCTGAGCTGGGGAGGTGGATTTCCCTCTTGCCTCGCTCACCCCGTCCCACCCCCCCTGCTCCTGGGACCACAGCCCCACAAGTCTTTGACTCAGAGTCTGTTTTTGGAGGCTCCAGGCTGAGGGCATCCAGAAGGTGGTCCTTCATCCTGCCTCCATGTGGGAAACCCTGCAGTGGCTGACTGCCCTTAGGATAAGTTGCCGTGTCACAGTGGGGCTCCTCCAGGGCCAGGGCCTGCCTCCATCACTCCTGCTTCTCCCCCAGAACCCAAAAGTGAAAGTTGCTCAACCCACTCCAGTATTCCTGCCTGGAGAATCCCATGGACAGAGGAGCCTGGTGGGCTACAGTCCATGGGGTTTCAAAGAGTGGGACACAACTGAAGCAACTTGGCACACATGCATGCTGGCGGTTCTGGTGACCTAGAGGACCCTGGTGGGCAGGACAATGCAGCATCCTACCCTAAGGACCAGATAAGACTAGATGAGGCTCGCTTCCCCAGTAAAACGAGTGTTCCTACCCGGCACCCGCCCAGATCTCCACGCTTACTCTTGGGATGGCCGTTGACTAGCCACATCTCCCAGGCTGACCTGGAGACTCTGTTCCCCACTCTGCCTCTGTCCCACGGGACCCTCGCTGGAGGGAAGGCACTGGGATTTCCCAGGACTGCTAAAGACGATAAGACAGCTCCTGCCGCTCTTTGGACAGAAAAGCTTGTCCCCACAGTCAGCAGGGCCAAACGTAGGGAGAGAGGATTTATGCCTATATCTGTCCAGGGGTGCAGCACCCCGAATGCAGATACAGTCTCTGAAAGTCTCCAGAAGCTTCGTCAGCCCAGGCTGACCCTGCATGGTTGAGGAGAGAGGAGGCCCTGGAAGCAGACCCTGTAGATGGTTCACGGGCAGATGGTTTCTAAGGAAGTGCTCCTAGGTGGGGCTTCAGGGAGTTAGGGAGGTGGGTGGGAGGGGAAAGGCTGCTGGTATAGGCTGACTCCAGGTGGAGCTCTGTCTGGCCTGGATCCCCCCTGTCTTTGGTCACAGGAGTAGAGTAAGGAGGTCAACCTGGTCTTCTCTAGGGAAAAGCTGGTCATCTCTTATCTTGCCCACTGCCCTCACCTGCCATAGTGACAACGGCAAGTGGACAACTGTGAGGATGGCCCTAAGTTGACTGATGCTCATGCTTGATTCTTGGGGAAGATCAACCAAGAGCAGGCACAAAGACTTAGGTGGATGGCACCTTAGCGTTAGTCTCTCAGTTGTATCTGACTCTCTGTGACATCATGCACGATAGCACGCCAGGCTCCTCTGTCCATGGGATTCTCCAGGCAAGAATACTGGAGTGGGTAGCCATGCCCTCCTCCAGGGGATCTTCCTGGCCCAGGGATCAAACCTGGGTCTCCTTCATGGCCAGGAGATTCTTTCCTGTCTGCTGCTGCTAAGTTGCTTCAGTTGTGTCCAACTCTGTGAGACCCCATAGACGGCAGCCCCCCAGGCTCCTCTGTCCCTGGGATTCTCCAGGCAAGAACACTGGAGTGGGTTGCCATTTCCTTCTCCAATGCATGAAAGTGAAAAGTGAAAGTGAAGTCTCTCAGTCGTGTCCGAATCTTCGCGACCCCATGGACTGCAGCCTACCAGGCTCCTCCGTCCATGGGATTTTCCAGGCAAGAGTACTGGAGTGGGTTGCCATTACTTACTGTCTGAGCCACCTTAATAATAACATGAAAGAGCAGGGGTCCTTCATCTCCCTCTAAGGTGCCCCAAACTGACACACTCACCTGCTCTACAACCACTGGTGGACGTTTGTGCAGAAAGTGCAAGTCTCTCAGTTGTGTCTGACTCTTTGTGACCCCATGGACTATACAGTCATGGAGTTCTCCAGGACAGAATACTGGAGTGGGTAGCCTTTCCCTTCTCCAGGGGATCTTCCCAACAGGAGCAGGACTTTACCGCATGTTGGTCACGACCCAGAACACATGGTTCTGGAAGCCCCGCGGCCAGGTGGCATCAGCAGATGGTTGGAATGGTTTCTGAGCTGGGAGGTGGCTGGCTCTGGACTCCTGTGGCTGCACCAGGTGTGATTTCAAAAGGAAAATCCAACAAGCATCTCTGTGGTCGTGGGAGCTGGGGCTTGTGGCTGTTCAAGCAGTTTCTGGAGAGGGTTTTTTTTTTATGATCTTTTGATTTTGCACATACATTCAGGCCATCGCATTCAAACAAGGGCAGTAAGACACATTTCCAAAGAAACAGAGGCCTGTGTCTGGTTGGGAGGACAGACTGGCAGATGGAAACCTGCTGGTTGGGGTCTTGTGTGCCCAGACTTTCTGCAGCGGGACAGCAGTGCCAGGGGTCATGTTGCTCGGGCGTTTCAGACGTGTTCAGGGTGACACCGAAGGGGACGGGCTGGGGCGTGTGGGGGAAGGCATTCACTGTAGCAGAGGCGTCCATTTACAACATTTACGTGGTGCCTGCCGTGGATAAGACACGTTGACTTCAGTGTGTGCAGAGCTCTGCTTGAAAACATAGTTCTGCAGCTGTAACAGTAGAAAAGCACTGAGGTCATGTCCTCCTCTCCCTTCATACCAAGGAACCAGAGGCAGAAGAGGCTCAGCTAAGCATATCACCGGCCGGCCCGAGAGACGGCGACAGACATCGGCCTCATCCATGCCAGTCTGGCTGTTACTCCGCCAATTGATTGTCTGATTAAAACTCGGCATGCTCACTTGAAATGGGACATTGACCCCCAAAAGACATACTGTTCAGAAGGGGTGTTAGGGTCAGGGCTGGCCTGGAGCCCCACCGTTTCTGACAACAGGGTCTGTTCTGTCCTCTGAACTTTCCATAAATAGAAATCTGTCCTTTTTGGACTTTAGCCTTTATTTGTTTGAAATGAACTGGAAACACCTGCTGTGTCTTTTCCATCATCATCACCAGCTCGTTTGCACAACACCTTAAGGTTTGGAATGGCTCTTGCAGGGATGACCCCTGCTGGGGTTAACAGCTCCACGATGCAGGTTGTTAGGGCCTCAACGGAAAGAGGTAGAATCCAAGGTGACTTGTCTAACTTTTCTCCACCTGTCAGTGGTGGGGGCTGCTGGGGTGGAGGGGGTGGCGTGTGCCCTAGATTTATCCCCTGCTCGATCCACGGCCAGCGGAAAGCTTGCTCCTATAGGGTTGGCTATTCCTGTTGGTTCTAAATTCATCAAGTTATCTCTGGTGTGTCTGTTCCATGTGGGCAATCTTCCAGACACCAGGGGGCAGCAGAGGACAGAGCCCCCGAGCCCAAGGGTCTGGATGCACCCAAGGGTCTGGATGCCGAAGTGAGGGGCGTGGTGGGGGCGTCTGATCATCAGAATACCTGGTTGCCTGTGTGGATACCCACCCACATTTAACCACCAAATTCGAGGCCCCAGGGTGCCCTGCCGTCTTTTCTATTCCACTTACCTTGCTATGGAAGGTCCCCAGGGGCAACTCGTCTCTCAGGATGGGTATCTATAGTTTCTTATGCTTTTGGCCTCACTGCCTGTCTGTTTTATTTGAATTTTAGAAATCAGAGAGGGTAAAACAGCTCTTGCTTTCTTCACCAGCTCCCCCTTTGCAGACTGTAGGTAACGCGGCAACACTGTTTCAGGGGGAAGCCAGTCTCATCTGTCTTTGAAAGACAGTCCCCCAGCTGGACGCCCGTCAGCAGCTGAGCGCTCGTCTGTGTGCCTGGGATGCCACGGGGGCTCCTTGCTGTTGCAGGATGTGAGGCTGGTGGCTCCCGGGTCAGGGGCTTCAGAGCTGATGACACCAGCAGGAGGGGATACATCTGGCCAGGCAGAGGAAGGGTGCTTGCTTCTCATGGAGGGTGAGGTGGCTAAGCAGGGATCTGGACAGAGGCTGGGGGACCCTGAGTAGCACAGCAGCTCAGCCTACAGTCTGATGGCGAGGCCCTTCTGGTGAAATGTGTGTGGCTGAAATCCAAGACGGTAAACCAAACAGGAATTTGGTTCACTTCACGAGTCCAGATAATTGTACTTTGAAAAATGTTTCCAACATAACGTTAATTTTGACCTATATGTGAAATGTGACATAAGTGTGTTTTTAAAATGGATATTCATGCATGACACATTTCCATTAGCACCTTATCAGATTTTCTGAGTTGCTGCTGCAATAGATAGGTTAGGTGTTTAAAATAAGCAATCCGTTACTTTTATGCTTCTGCAAGGACAGGTTATGGTGATTGAACGGAATTTGCTTTTTCTTTTTTCCCTTCATGGAGCCTCAAAACAAAGGCCAGGGGAGGGTGGTGGGTCCTGCCACCTGGACCACTCGAGGCAGGGTGGGGGATGGAAGGGTGGAAAGTGAGGGAGGGGCCTGCAGGTACTCACTCCTCATGTCTGATGGGACTGGCAGCTCTTTCCTATACCCTCTGACCTTGAGATCTCCCTGGGAAATACCTAAGACCCAGGCTAAGATTTATCTGTGGATTCCCATGGAAGTCACCGGCTTCCTGATTCAGAACATCTTCCCTTCTGCCAGCAGCATCCCGGCCGAGGGGCGGAGGGGCAGGGAAATCGGGCTATCTCCCCCATCCCCCGTTTCTTGTTGGCTAAGGTCTGCTTCTGGGAATCCACCCTCTGTCCCTTCCTGCTGGACCCCATGACAGGAAAGCCCCTAGGCAGAGTCTCTGGGCCACACAGGGGACTCTGTGGATATGCCAGGAGCCCTGAGAGCTGGGGTCTGTGGCCAGGGCGCCCAAGGTACCATGGTTTGCATTGGACAGTTTGGGAATATGGTAACCAGTGTAAAACTTTTTGGAATTAATAGAGAGGAGAATCTATTTAGGATGGGAAGAAGTATATTGCCTGTGCTTCTAGTTAACTGGGGGACTCAAGGACTAGAGGACTGGGATAAAGCTGTGTGATCTGGATTTCCATTTAACAGAACAAGCTTTCGTAGTGCATTATTCTAGCCACCACGTTCATTTTTCAGAATCACTTAGCAGCACTAATACCCTTAATTGCTAAATAAATATGGTTGCTGAAAATCGAAAATAATACATTATAAACTCTATTTAAAGTGGTAAAAGAATTCACACTATTAGGAGCTTGGAGGAAATCAGCTATCTTTAAATGCCTCGGTAAACAAAGACTGTGCAGCACTTTGTAGGCACAAAAATTGCAAGGAACTGCTTGTTTGTTTCAGAGGAGAGACACGCAGCACTGTTTGGTATTCAGGTGTTTGCCCACAAGTGTTTAGTTGCTTTGTGGGAGGGAGAACCTGAGATCTCTCCACTGAGAGGCAGTTCTGGGTCCGGCGCATGCCTGGAGGAAAAGAACAGAGCTGGAATCCAGTGAGAATTCTTTCCGTCTTACATCACTGTGTGCACTCGTGTCCCTCTTTCCGTCCTTTCTGCACCCTGGTTTCCTTTTCAGGAACTACATTTTCTCCAAAGGGCTGGTGTAGCAGACAGTTCAGGCCAAACCACCAGGTATTCCCACTATGGTGTTTGCATCTCGTGCCAACAGTGGCTTCTGGGAGAGACTGCCCACTGCAGTGAGTTTTCATTTCTCTCCTGGTCTCTGAGGGACATGTCCCCAGTCTTGCTCCTGGATCTATGGGCTTCCTATACGTTCTGGTGAATTCTCTGGGTTGGAGCAGTTCTTATGAGCACAGTATTCTAGCTGATATACTTCCCCTCCACCAGCTGCTCTTTAAGTCATGCCGTGAGTTAAAGGCCCTTCCCTCCTCCTCACATCTCGTCAACAAAGTATGCACCGTCTGTGACTTACTTTTGAGGACTCATGTTGTGCCAGAAGCTGTTGGGGGCCTGTCCTTACCCCTGCAGCTCATGCCAGCCAGACTCCATGGCTAGCATCTGCATCTCTCGGTCGCCCCGATCCCAGGCACCCCAGATGATGTAGGGCAGAGACAGCCAGCCCTGCGGCGCCCTTTCTGAAGTCCGGGTACTAAGGCACCACAGAGGCCATCCTGAAATTAATGGAGTGAAGCATGATGGAGTGGTGCTTCCCACCGTTAATTTCAGGCTGACTGCTGGGCTGCATTGGCTACTGGAACGAGGGTAGAGGGATGGGAGCTGGGAGCATGGAGGGCACCCTTGATTCACCCCAGGATGAACCAAGGCCAAGGGGACATGGGACGGAGTGGAAGCCCCTGGTGGGAAGTGGCCAGGCTAGACTGGGGCTCAGAAGCCACCCCAAGGCATCCACAGGAGTGAATGCAGTGCCAGCTCTCTGTGCATTTAGGCTGTTGAGAAAGACTCTTACGACCTAGGTTCTCATGAACAAGTGGGTTAATAATTGTCCCCAAGCCGCAGGGTTGCTATGGGGCTTCCACTGAGTGACAAGTCCTCCGGTGCACGGTGTGGGTGATGGATGTGGCCATCCTCACTGATGGTTCCCTTTCTGCTCCTTCAGTGATGATGGGGGTGTGATTTCCAGACACTCCCTGCAGAGGCAGTGCCATCGACCCTGGGACCCTGGAAGCAGTTTGGGAAAGAAGGCTCTGCCCAACTCCCTCGTAGATGAGGGTGGCAGCTCATCTACACAGAGCACAGAGGTGAGGGGCTGGCCCCAGCACAGGGCTGGGGACTGAGGTTTCAGGTGTTTCTGAACAAGGGCTTGTTCGTCCTGAACTGTGAGCCGAGAGATGCTCAGAGGCTGGGACATGACAAGCCCTCACTGGGTGGAAACTGGCGTGGACTCGCATCCTTAAAGTCTCCTCCTCTGGGCTGAAGGGTTGGCCTTTGATAATGTGCAAATTCAGCTATCTTCTTTTGTTGGTACCTAGTTTATCCATTTGTGCAAATATATATTGGGTAGTTCCTAGGGGCTAGGAAATTTTCTGGGTGCCTGGGGAGAAAGTAGTGAGATAAAGGGACAAAATTACCTTGTCCATTCAGAGTTTCATCCCAGTGAGAAAAGAGGAAGGCTGTGGACAAGACAGGCAAGAACATGGCACAGGTTGTTGAGAGCTGGTGAGTTTTAGGAAGGAGAATGAGGAAGGAGATGAGACCTGATGATGGGGGGAGGGCAGATGGGGGAGGGACAAGGGTGAAGGATGCAGTCCAGGCCATGCAGCAGGGATGCAGGCGCGCCCCGCCCCCATCCACTCCCCCAGCTCTGAACAGAAGTTTGGGAAACTTCTCCAGGGAACTCCAGGGAATGGACCACTTCCCCCTGTTCATGGGGTGGAGATGTCCTAGGAAGCTGAGGGATGGGTTTCAAGTCACCACTGGCATCCACCTCTCACCCAGCCGGAGTGGAGAGAAACTATAACAGCCAGGACAGAAGCTCAGCAAAAGCAACCAGAATTTTGATGTAAATGCCATTTTGGAGAACTGATTAATATGTCAAAATATTCAGCTCCCAAGGTATGTGATAAAAATAACCAATTTCATGATTTAACATTCAAATGAATGATTTAAATTCCATTTCATCAACTGCTTTTCAAACCTGTCCCCTCTTTCCAGGGGTTTTGGGGTGGCTTCTCTGCTGGACTCTGAATTGATATGGGCCGGAATTTCTGGGGAGGGGGAACCACAGGCTCTGGAGAACTGGGGTGGGGGGCTGTCTGTGGGTTATCCTCACGGGAGTGATTTGCCTTTGTACTGGCCTGGCCTTTGTGTCCAGCAGGGGGACACAGGAGGAAGCAGGGGATGGGGGGCGGGGGACAGTCATAGCCCTGTTCCTGGCGGGAAGTGACTCCCAGTACGGGGTCACTTCTTGGTGGCGCCCATCCTGGCCTTGGCTCCCTAGAAAGCAAAGCCTGAGACACACAGAGCCTGTGTTCCCCTTTTACAGGGAGGGGATTAGGGAGGGGTGGAGTGGCGGGCTGGGGAGTGTGATCCTACAGGAGTGAGGCAGTCGGGGTGAGGAGGGAAGGTGGGGAGCAAGTAAATGGACCACTGGGTGGGTGGACACCTTCAGAGAGGCCTTAGAAACTGCGGGGAGGGGTGTGTACCCCATTTCCCACTGCCCATGGGTCCAGTTACCGTTCTGTGTCTTCAGGGAGCCTTGTGAGCCTGGGAATCAATACTCCTTACTCTAGCCACCCCGCATCTCCAACCCCGAGCCTCCTCGCCTGGCAGCTGGAGAGGGGGCGGGTGTGGGTGCCAGTGCTGCCCCAGAGCTCCGGCCAAGGAGGAACAGGGGTCCTGTGGCAGCCTAGGGGGCTGGTCCAGGTCCACCTGGCCGGAAGCACACAGTCCAGGGGCGTGAGGCTGCTGATACGCGACCTTAGAAGGACTCGTTAAGGAAAGGTCAACCCATTGTAAAGTAAAAAAAATAAAATAAGATAATAAAAAAATAAATAAAAAATGAAATGAACTTCAAAAAAAATAGAATAAAAACAGAGGTAATAAAAAAAAAAAAAAAGAAAAGGTCAACCCTCAGGATGGAAGGAACTCCTGTGAATCAGCACCTCCCTGCGTGGCCCACAGTGGGGTTGACATGGATGCTGTGAGTCTGCGCGTGGAGCCATGGGGCGGGGCCAGGGGTGGGCAAGGCCCTGTGTTCCCTTCATCTCTGGGAAGCACGGCTGAGGCTGCGTCCCAGTCAGGGAACATGCTCTGCACACAGGAGGCTCACCCCCATACCTGTGCTCATGGAAGGCTCGGGTCAGGGTCCTTATTTAATCAGCCAAGGCCACAACATTTTTCCAGGGACTTAGGGGCTGAGGGGAGAAAGGGTGGGGGGCTCTCTGTGGACCAGCCCCCTAAGGAGGCTGCAGGAACCCCCGAGTGGTGGTCCTTAGAGGGTCCAGGTTTACTCCTGAACTGATTGCAGAGGCTGCCCTGGGAGAAGTCTGGGGCTGAGCACGGCCTCCGATGCTAGACTAGAGCTGGGTGATGTCACCCTCTGGCCCGGGGCTGGCGGAGAGGGCCTCTCCCCCAACTTTGCCAGGCCCCAGCCCAGAGGCTGCTAATTTTTCACTCTATTTTCTTGCTGCCCAGGTGGCCTGGGGTCCCTTTGCAGCAGTGCTCCAGGTGGCTGGCATCTGTGTGGCTGTCAGGAGCCTGGGCTGCTGTCTCTTAGGGGAGCTCTTGTTGTCTCTTAGCCAAGGAAAAGCCAGAAAAAGCATCCATGAGTCAGAAATAGAAATTGAGGCCATTAAGCAAATGTCCAATTATCTTTCGAGACGGGGCCTAAGGACTGTCTGCCTGTGGCTCGGCAGGCTTTTGGAGCAGCCAGCTGCCGGCCCAGGCAGGGACTATCTGGGGAGGGCGGTCTAGACAGAGCCCTTCTCACTGTCCTGGCAGGTGTACATTTCAGGGCGCTAATGTGGACACAGGCGCTTGCTTCCACATGCAGCCAGACACGTTTTATCAGCATCTCTCTTCCTGCGACAGCAACATTCCGGTCTTTGTAGACCCCAGCCTGCACATTACGAGGTGATTACCTTGCAAAGCCAGGTGGAATCTGCAGGAAGGCCCATGACCCGCCCGTATCTGGCTCTGATGGTGCTTCTGTCCTTTAGATGTGGCCATTAGATGGCCATTTTGTGGCAAGCAAGCACTCTCCCAGGAAAACCAGCAGAGAAAATAGGCGGCATCACGCTCGCTCATCACTAGCGAGATGGGGAGGCACAGGGAGGCTGCTTCTGGGGGACAAGCACGGTTGCTGGAGCCTTCAAGAGGTGCCACCAAGGCTGACCTCACAGCATCAGGACGCGGGCTCAGCGTCCTTGCCTGCAGGGACCTCGGGCCAGGCTTCTTCCTCACCTGCTCAGAGAGGCTGCTGCCCTTGCCATGTGGCTTGTCCAGTACCTACTGTACAGCAGGTGGTCAGCTACGGTGGCAGTGGCCCCAAGGAATGTGACTCTTCTGTTGGGGTCCTGACCCCAGCCTGGAACACGTCTTATAAAGGAGTTTGTGTGGTTTCCCGAGTTCAAAGGTCTGTCCGAAGGATGCTGTTTGGACTTCAAAATATTGGTTAAAATTTCTGGGAAAATGGAAGATTTGACACGGGGCCTATTTTTAAAAGTCCGAGCTGACTGCTGCTATGTACACATGACCCCTGTCATCATTGCTACAAATAATTGGTAAAGCAAATAGCCAATGTTTGTTGAGTACACACAAGCCAGCCTGGGTCACAGGCCTGGCTGAAGTGGCCTCATCTGAATGAGGCGTTTACTGTGTAGGTGATGAAGCTGAGGCTTGGATGTGAAGTCATGGTTCAAGTTCAACCAGATGTGAGAGGAAGACCTGGAGTTTAACCCAAGTGTCTGGCTCTAAACCCAGATTTTATCATCCCATTATGCGACCCCTTTCCTTCCAAGAGTCGAAGATTAAAGGAATCGGTCCACGGAAACCCCCTGGGTGCTGCGTTTCACAGCACAGTGGAAAATAAGTGCCAGCTGTTTCCGTATCACTGTCACCATCGCTGTTTCTGGAGTAACTGAGGGGGCAGAGAGTTAAACCTGGGCATTTTGCCACAGGGGAGGAGAGCCTGGCTGAGAAAATGCCAACACAGATGGACACGGAATTCTCCAGGCAAGAATACTAGAGTGGGTTGCCATTCCCTTCTCCGGGATATCTTCCTGACCTAGGGATTGAACACAGGTCTCCCACGTTGCAGGTAGATACTTTACTGTCTGAGCCACGAGGGAAGCCTCCTCATAAGCCTCACCCATCCGAAAAATGAAAAGACAAAGGAGCTTCCTGAGTTCCTAGAGGCAGCCATGCCTGGGATATCCACTCCTGGAGTTTTCAGCGCTGTGGGCCACTGCATGTGTGCTAAGTCACTCAGTCATGTCTGACTCTTTGTGACCCCATGGACTGTAGCCCACCAGGCTCCTCTGTCCATGGAATTCTCCAGGCAAGAATCCTGGAGTGGGTTGCCATTCCCTTCTCCAGGGGATCTTCCCGACCCAGGGATGGAACCCTCACCTCTTTCATCTCCTGCTTTGGCAGGCAGGTTCTTTACCACTAGCCACACCCTGCGGCGCCCAGGTGATATAGCCAACTTGACTTGGGGTCCTTTCACTTACAACCAAGAGTTCTAACACGTTCAAGCAGGAACAACCTCATCTTCCCTACGATTCCCACAGCCTATGTCTGTCACATATCCCTTGAAAAGCTGGATTTTCTAAGTCTGAAATCATGATCGATGCTTTGACACAGAGTTTCTTTTCCTGACCTGAATGTTTCATTACAGGAAATTAGTGGTTTATTAAAAAGTCACCTTTCTGAAAGAACCACTGTTCCCTGAGTGCGCGCACTGCAAACCCAGAGCAGCTTAGCGCCCCTCGGCCACAGTCATAGGCTCTCTCTACATCCCCCTGAAGGGACCCGTGTGCCGGCTGATTTTACCTTCCTGGCTGCAGGCATTGCACTGGGGTCTGCGTCTGACTGATTTCTGTGTTCCCCATGGTTACATGTAGTCCCCTAAAAGGCAGGTTTTTGGTGAAAGTATTGATGTACAATGTTGGTGTGGTTTTCTGGGAACTTCTCTTAAAGCACGAAGTCTAAAGACATCAGTAGATTTTTTAAAATCGGCTTTTCTAGACCCTAGAAACACTGAAAAATTAATTAAAGGGGCACAGTTCATGTTTCCCCAGCTGGCAGGAGCCTAATGCACAGCTTAAGCATCTGATTTGGAGCCAACACCATTAACCTCTAATTAACTTCTATCCTCCTGACACCCATAATGATGTGATGATGCTAATACGTGAGGTTATTAATTATACCTAATTATTCAATTAACGAATAGCAAATACCAGTGGAGATGAAAGTTTGTTAATGATTAACAAGATGATTCCAGTTTGACAGGCTATGAGCTGCTTAGCGGCAAGAGAGAGGATTTCTGGGGCTCTGAGTGGCCTTCAGGGGAGGGAAGGGTGCTCACCTGGCCTCCCTGGAGACGGAGATTTGAGGCCTGGAGACCCAGGCTGTTTGTGGGCTCAGAGCTTGCCCTGCCAGGCAGGGTGTGTCTCTCTCTCTCTCTTAGCTAGATCTGGGGTGCCCTGGTCCCAGGTCCAGATCTCCCTGGGGGTGGGCAGGGCTTTCTGGCCTCTTAGCAAGTGGGGCTTGTTTTTAATACTCAGTGACTCTGCACACAGTCCCTGGATGCTGGCTGGGCCTTGAATAAGATACTGAGAAAGTCATGGCCCAGAGGGCAATGCGGACTCAATGTTAATTTGGGGATAAGCAGCAGATGTGAATTCTCACCTGGGCACTTGCACCCTGGGGCACATAGACACAGAGGAGAGATTCCCAGATCCTTAGCCTCCACATGCTGGCCTCTTAAGTTGACTGGGGGGCACGCAGGGCCCCTGTCCCATCCCCCACTCATGGTGCCCACTGATACCTCATCTCTCCTGTTCTGGAAATCAGGGCTGCTGGAAGATGGCACGTGAGTGTGGGGACCCTTCCCGCATGAAACTTGCTCTGTTGGGAGAAGTGCTGGAAGGGTCTGCACCCAGAGATGCAGGCAGTGGAGCAGCGGGGCTCTGCACATATAGCCAAAGTCAGCATTGCTTTCAGGGAACAGTCACGTGGGAGTGAGGCAGAGAGATTACAGGTAAGAAACACTGAAATCAACTTCTTTCATGAGTTTAAAAATATCAGCTTTCTCCCTGACTTTGTCAGTGCTTGTCATCTGGATATGTCATTTGGCTGAAAGACAAGTATCTTTGAGCAGTGGAGCAGGGATGCTTATAGCTTAATAAGATTATGGTTTTAAATGTATTTTGAGTTTAGGGAGCAATAACCATGGTTTTCAATATAAACACAGGCTGAAATTTGCTGATTAAAATTTTGTGTGCATTATTTTAAAGGAAGCTAAAATCCATTTTTTCAAATCATAGAATGAAATGTTTATTTGAATTATAGTCAATCCTCATCTTTATCAAAATAAATATTTACTAAATTTATAAATTCCTATTTTCATAAAAAAAATAAAATTGTAAGCAACCAACAGACCCTTAGATTTTTATCATTTTCACCTTCTCTTTTTCTTAAATATAAAAATAAACTTGGGTTACTATGTCGCATAAGGTAGATAAGGCTATTTATGATTTTAATAGATTGTGCTAAATTATTCTCAAGGATTTTATAATATATTTTATTTCATAAATAGTAATTTTTCCTACATCTGACATTATGACATTGCATATGACAAATCCAGTTATGAGAAACAGCCTTTAGACTTATTTTCACAATCTATCATAATATGAATTAATTGTATTAGTTTTTGCATTGTTTTTAAATATACTTTCAAAATATTATACATTATACCTAAAACATGCATTATTTGTGTATCATGGTGAAACAAATGTAACATAAAGTTTGCCGTCTTAACCCTTGTTCAGTGCGCAGCTCAGGGCACAGTGACACACGTTGTGCCACCATCACCAGCATCCATTTCCAGAATTTTTTCCATCTTGTAAACCGGAAACTTTGCACCCATTAAACTGTCTCCCCGGCCCCTGATCTCCAGGCCATGGCAACCACCATTTCACGCTCTAGAAATAGAAAGTGAAAGTGATTCCGGCTATGGGCACTTAGTGTAGTGACGTCACACTACCTGTCTTTTTGTGGCTGACTCATCTCACTTAGTGTAACGTCCTCAAGATTCACCCACGTTAGAGCAAATGGCAGAATCTCCTTTTTTATAAGGCTGCATAAGTCACTGTATGTATGGACCGCATTTTGCTTCTCTATTTACCCATCGATGGACTCTTAGGTTGCTTCCATGGTTTTGCTCTTATGACTCATGCTGTTATGAACGTGGATGTACTAATATCTCTAGAGGTTCTAAGAGATTTCAATTCTTTTGGGTATAGACCCAGAAGCAGAATTGCTAAATTGTATGATGGTGCTGTTTTTAATTTTTTGAGGAACCTCTATACTGTTTCCCACAACAATTGTATATTTCACAGTCCAACCAATGTGCACACAGATTTCAGTTTCTTCACATCCCTGTCAATACTTGCTTTTTTCTGTTTCCACCCCTCCAATACTAGCCATCCTAATGGCAGTTTTGATTTGCATTTCCCTAATGATCAAAGACTACAGATCTCTTCAAGGAGATCCCTCTTCAAGGGAACATTACATGCAAAGATGGACTCGATAAAGGACAGAAATGGTATGGACCTAACAGAAGCAGAAGATATTAAGAAGAGGTGGCAATACACAGAAGAACTGTACAAAAAAGATCTTCTGGAGAAGGAAATGGCAACCCACTCCCGTATTCTTGCCTGGAGAATCCTATGGACAGAGGAGCCTGGCAGGCTACAGTCTGGGGTCGCAAGAGTCAGACACGACTTAGCGACTAAACCAACCAACCAACCAAACTGAGATGAAAGATTTAAAACAGTCATTTCTATGTGGTAGCATTATAATAAAGTTATTTTTTCCACTTTCTGTTATTTAAAAAAAAAAAAAAGGTCTTCATGACCCAGATAATCACGATGGTGTGATCACTGGCCTAGAGCCAGACATCCTGAAATGTGAAGTCAAGTGGGCCTTAGAAAGCATCACTACGAACAAAACTAGTGGAGGTGATGGAATTCCAGTTGAGCTATTCCAAATCCTGAAAGATGATGCTGTGAAAGTGCTGCACTCAATATGCCAGCAAATTTGGAACACTCAGCAGTGGCCACAGGACTGGAAAAGGTCAGTTTTCATTCCAATCCCAAAGAAAGGCAATGCCAAAGAATGCTCAAACTACCGCACAATTGCACTCATCTCACACTTTCCTGGAGAATCCCAGGGATGGGGTAGCCTGGTGGGCTGCCGTCTATGGGGTCACACAGAGTTGGACATGACTGAAGAGACTTAGCAACAACACATGCTAGTAAAGTAATGCTCAAAATTCTCCAAGCCAGGCTTCAGCAATACGTGTACCATGAACTTCCTGATGTTCAAGCTGGTTTTAGAAAAGGCAGAGGAACCAGAGATCAAATTCCCAACATCCACTGAATCATGGAAAAAGCAAGAGAGTTCCAGGAAAACATCTATTTCTGCTTTATTGACTATGCCAAAGCCTTTGACTGTGTGGATCACAATAAACTGTGGAAAATTCTGAAAGAGATAGGAATACCAGACCACCTGACCTGCCTCTTGAGAAATCTGTATGCAGGTCAGGAAGCAACAGTTAGAACTGGACATGGAACAACAGACTGGTTCCAAATAGGAAAAGGAGTACGTCAAGGCTGTATATTGTCACCCTGCTTATTTAACTTCTATGCAGAGTACATCATGAGAAACGCTAGACTGGAAGAAACACAAGCTAGAATCAAGATTGCCGGGAGAAATATCAATAACCTCAGATATGCAGATGACACCACCCTTATGGCAGAAAGTGAAGAGGAACTGAAAAGCCTCTTGATGAAAGTGAAAGTGGAGAGTGAAAAAGTTGGCTTAAAGCTCAACATTCAGAAAACGAAGATCATGGCATCCAGTCCCATCACTTCACGGGAAATAGATGGGGAAACAGTGGAAACAGTATCAGACTTTATTTTTTTGGGCTCCAAAATCACTGCAGATGGTGACTGCAGCCCTGAAAGTAAAAGACGCTTACTCCTTGGAAGGAAAGTTATGACCAACCTAGATAGCATATTCAAAAGCAGAGACATTACCAACAAAGGTCCGTCTAGTCAAGGCTATGGTTTTTCCAGTGGTCATGTATGGATGTGAGAGTTGGACTGTGAAGAAGGCTGAGTGCTGAAGAATTGATGCTTTTGAACTGTGGTGTTGGAGAAGACTCTTGAGAGTTCCTTGGACTGCAAGGAGATCCAACCAGTCCATTCTGAAGGAGATCAGCCCTGGGATTTCTTTGGAAGGAATGACACTAAAGCTGAAACTCCAGTACTTTGGCCACCTTATGTGAAGAGTTGACTCATTGGAAAAGACTCTGATGCTGGGAGGGGTTGGGGGCAGGAGGAGAAGGGGACGACAGAGGATGAGATGGCAGGATGACATCGCTGACTCGATGGACGTGAGTCTGAGTGAACTCCAGGAGCTGGTGATGGACAGGGAGGCCTGGCATGCTGTGATTCATGGGGTTGCAAAGAGTCGGACACGACTGAGCAACTGAACTGAATGATCAGTGATGTTGAGCATTTTTTTACATGCTTATTGGACATTAATATGGCTTCTTTGGAGAAATGTCTATTCAAGTCCTTTGCCCATTTTCCCATTTTTGAATCAGGGTTTTTGTTGTTGTTGAGTTTTAGTTCTCTCTATATTTCAGATATTAATCCCTTATCAGATATTATCATTTTAATCTTGACGGTTGTTAGTAATCTTTTTTGTAAGATACATTTCACAATTTATTTCTCAATGATTTTCATACTGTTTCTTGAAACACACATTCACACGCTTGTTTGAGTTGAGAAATGTCTTACGCCATCACTGGGAGAAGTCCTGCTGGCAGTTCCTTGAGCTGTTTGAAGCCACAGCGGCTGGCTTTCTAAGCACCTGTGGGTGGCATACCCGTATTTGGGTTGGCTGAGAGATTTAAGCCTATGATAAAACAAAGTCTAACTCTTTCTCGGTGGCTTGGACCAAGCGGGCAGAACTGATGGCCCCCTGGGAGTCTTATAATGGGGCTTTGGGGCAGACTTTCCAGAGAAGGAGTAAGAATGATTTCACTGTCAGGCCAACAAATCCCTCTCTAAGGCAGGTGCTTTCTGATTCTTGGCTTCCAACAAAGTCAAAAGGAGATTTAACTGCTGTAACCCAGAAGGGGTTCCAAGCTGGGTGATGCTGGTGGGAGAAGGAGGTGTGAGTACAGTTCCTTGGTGCTTACAGGTGTAACATAAAACCCTGAAAACAAAAGGTGACGATAAAGGGAATGCCAAGCCTGCCCTGCTGATTCCAGAATGAAGCAATATCCGCCTATAGTGAGGCCTCAGCTGGAAAGACGACGACAGGACCCCCAAGAAAGTGGATTTGCATTGACATGAGACACAGGAGAAGATGCTCGAGGGGCTTCTCCTGTGTCTCATGTGCCACTCCTGGCCTCATCACAGCGGGTACAGTGGGCACTGCCTCCAGAAACAGAGCAGCAACTACAGAACCACCATCTCGTTTAGAGACGTTTTCCCAGCACAGCCTCACTTTCTCCATGTAGTCACTTATCAAAATCTCTACTGTCTTGACTTGCTCAGTAATATCAATAATAATCATAATAAAACTCAAGGAAAACATTTAAAACACCTAGACCTTTTTGATCATAAGAAACCAAAATAATTTCCATTGCAGGATTTTATGAGAATGATAATAAAGCATGTTCAGGCATAAAATTCTATAATATTAGGATAAAATTCTGTGAGAGCAATGTAATGAAACTATATTTAAGGAGACAAGAGGAAGGGGTAAAAATTCTAACTCCTGGAGTAGAAATTGCCTGTGTAGTAGTATTTTTCTCATGTATGTTTTTTAATACTTAATGTATTTATTCTTAAGTATAATCTTCTTTTTAAAAATTATTTAATTATTCTCACTGTTATTTTATTTACTTTTATATTTTGGCCATGTGGGATCTTAGTTTGCAGACCAGGGATTGAACTGGAGCCCCTTGCATCAACAGGGCAGAGTTGTAGCCACCAGACCACCTGGGAAAT
Organism: Bos indicus; assembly: GCF_029378745.1. Taxonomy (NCBI): domain Eukaryota; kingdom Metazoa; phylum Chordata; class Mammalia; order Artiodactyla; family Bovidae; genus Bos; species Bos indicus. The sequence continues at coordinate 42,574,815 of NC_091772.1, read as the reverse complement.
CCTGCTCATGTATGCTTTATCTTTTATTTTGTTTTATTTTTTGGCATTACTGACTCGATAGACATGAGTTTGAGCAAGCTCCTGGAGTTGGTGATAGACAGGGAGGCCTGGGGTGCTGCAGTCCATGGGGTCAAAAAGAGTTGGACATGACTGAGTGCCTGAACTGAACTGATTTTTTGAGTCTTTGTTGCTGTGTGGGGGCTTTCTCTAGTTATGGCGAGTGGGGGCTACTCTTTTGTTGTGAAGCTTCTCATTGGAGTTGTTTCTCTTGTTGCAGAGCACAGGCTCCAGGCTCGAGGGCTTAGGAGTCGTGACTTGTGCGCTCTGGAGCACTGGCTTCAGTAGTTGTGGTGCATGGGCTTAGCTGCTCCTTGGCATGCGGAATCCTCCCAGACCAGGGATCGAACCTGTGTCCCCCGCACTGCCAGGTGGATTCTTATCCAGAGAAGTCCTCATTTATGTTTTATCAATCGTGGTGGGTCTTACATTGATGTGAAACTTGTTTTCTATGATGTACATTCTAAAGAGATTTGAGAGTTTTACATGGAAATAATTTATAATATATTAAAATTTTTTTATATTTAATATTTCTATAATATATTTGTATGTTTTATTTAAATATTTATAATTATAATATATTATATTTTATATTTACAAATATGAAATATAAATATACTTATACACTACGGTGAAAAGGCACATGTAATCTTAAATGTATATGAGGGGAGCATCACAGTTTTGTTAAGACAGTTGAGGAGCCAGTGCAGCGGCAGATGCACTACCATTGTGGAAGCTGCAGCATGGCCTGGGTGTAGACAGTGGGGTGTCCAGCTGAGGAGGGGAATGGGGAGCCCTGGGGGGGGAGGGGGGAGTCTCTAAGTCCTCAGTGAGGAGCCGTGGGAGTGTCTGGGTGGCAGGCTAGCGATGGTGGAGGCCATGGCAGGCAGTGACCGACCGCTTGTGGGGAGGACGGCGGATCAGGCCCCAGGGGCTGAGGGAGGTGGAGGACCCAGGCCGGGGCGGCAGCAGCAGGAGGGAGGTGGCAGCATGCATGTTTGGCAGGCAGAACTGACAGGTGCTTGTGACTCACAAGGAAGAGGTGTGGGTGGGGCGGGTCCAGCCTCAGGCTCGTGACTCATCTCTGGGCACAAGTGGTGCGGGGATGGTAGCACAGCCGGAGTCCTCAGGTGACACCTCCAGCTCTCCTGGGCCTAAAGAAGGATGAGGTCTCATCACAGCCACCAGCATTTTGCTGAATGTATATGAATGTTCTTTTTGGTCTCTGAACTCTACTCTCAGTGATGGAAGTGGGAGGAGAGGGCTGGACAGGTCCCTGCCTGGGCAGGCATGCAGGTCTCATTTGCAGGTGGGCTTGTCAAAAGAATAGCAAACATCCATCCAACTTCTTATTTTACAAAGGAGGGAGCTGAGCCAGAGGGTAATGTGATGGGCAAGGTGACCAACTAGGTGGGTGGCAGTTTTCTTGAAGATGTCTTGGCAAAGGAGTAGAACAGGCAATCGTTTATGCTTCATGGGCAGAAGGTAAAGTAAGGCCCCTCTTCCCGTATCTCCAGTTGGAGACAGATTTGTAAATGGGCCAGACGTTCCAATTAAAAGGCTGAGATCGGAAGAACAGGACAAAAACCATGTTCCAGTGATATGATAACTAAGAAAAGACACACTGGAGATTTCAAGACACAAATCGATTGAATGGGAAAGGATGAGAAAAGAGATTCCCTGGAAACAGCCACCCAAAGAGAGCTGGAGTAACTGTACTAAGAGCAGACAAAAAAGAGTTTAAGGCAACAATTGTTGCTAGAGAAAATTAAGTAATTTTATAATGAAATAGAAAATCCATCAAAATGACACAGCGATGATAACAACAGAGTCCCAGATATATGAAGCCAAACAGGCAGATGTAAAGAAGAAATAGGCAATTCAAAATAATAGCTGGAGACGTCAATAGCTCATTATCAATAATGTATAGGATAGCTATACAGACATTAGCAAATAGACTTCCAACATCAGGAAACAATGACTCCTCACAATTGTCTGTACAACACCCCACCCAACAATCGTAGAAGACACATCCTTTCCAAGTACATTCCCCAGATAGACAATTTATCAGGCCACAGAACAAGTCTTTGTGCGTTTAAAAGGACTAAAGTCATACAAAGGATGTTCTCTGATCACAATAGAATGAAATTAGGAATCGATACGAGAAGGAAATTTGAGAATTTCACAAAAATGTGGAAAATAAACAGTATACTTCTAAATAATCAATAGCTCAAAAAGAACTACAAGGAACTGGCAAATATTTTAAGATGAATGAAAATGAAAACACAACATACCAGAATTTATGGGTACGCTGAAAGTAGTGTCAGAACAAAAATTATACCCGTAAATGCTTACTTTAAAAAAGAAATATCTGAAGTCAATAACCTCACCATTCATCTTAAGAAACTAGAATAAGCAGAGCCGCAGTAGGAAGTAAATAAAGCAGACAGAAACACAGGAAATAGAGGATGGGAAAACAATAGAGAAAATGATGCACAAACCCTCAAATCGGTTCTTTGTAAAGAAGAACGAAATTGACAAACCTGTGTAGCTGGACTGATCAAGGAAGAAAGAGAGATTCATATACTAGATCAGGGATGAAAAGGGACGTTGTTACGTGCCCCGGAGAATAAAAAGGATTGTAAGGGGACACTGTGAATATCTGTGTGACAACACATTAGGTGATTTATAGGAAATGGACACATTCCTAGAAAGACACAGACAGCCACAACTGACTCGAGGAGAGACAGAAAATCAGTCAATTTATAACTGGAGATTGAACTGGTAATAGAAAAGCTTCACACACACAAACCCCAGAACCAGATGGCTTTCCTGGTGAATTGTTGACAAGTCTGAAGAAAAATAAACAGAGTGAGCGTTCATTTTAGGCAAAGAGGGGGAAAAACACCGAGCAAGACAGGAAATTAAGAACAATAAAAGCAGGAACTGGTGAATCTGAAAATAGAAAATGAGAAGTGAAAAATAATCTTAAGTTGAAGATACACGTGTGTGGCACTCACAAACTCTGTGTCTGCCACGCACACATATGTACACGTACAGACGCTCGGTAAACTCAGCCTCAAAGGACAATTCAAGATAAGAAAGTGTAAGAAACCACAGATGCAGAAAAAACAGTCAGATTCAAATGGAAAAGGATACTTTGCTTCACTCTGTGGATTAGATGACTGATGCCAAGAGACCCAGGAAACTAAAGGGTCAGTGGCCACGTCTGAAGCTGAGCGGTCCTTCAGATGACCTTCAAGAGAGGGGCTGTGAGAGGGGGGACCATGGCCAGGACACATCTCCAAGGTGCCCTGTGAGCTGCGGTAACACGGCACACTGGGGAACGCCCACGTGTAGTGTGTGCGGCCACGCCTGTAACCTGAGTACACGGGCACGCTGGGCACCATTGTTTTCTGGGCACCCAGGGTGCAAGCCTGGCGTATTGAGCTGGGGCACTCACATGTGCAGGTGGGAAGAAAGTGATTTCCACTGCACATCCTTTTGGTCCAGCTGGCTGATTTTTACCACTTCTTATCATTTACTAATGCAAAAAAAAAAAAAAAGGGGTGGGGGGAAGTTCCATGGAACAATGCCAAAGAGATCTCTCCATACCTTTTTCTGATAAACACCCTCAGATATAAGCCTCAGGGGAGCTTGGGACATCAGCTGAGGGTGCAGAGTGTCCTGACTGGAGTGTAGATGTTGGTCTCCTGTAATGACCGATGTGTCTCACTGGCCAAGTACTCTGTTGGCATTGGGAACACTCCAGGCTTGTGGCCAAGGTCTCTTGGCCAGTAGCAGTTCTAACCCATCCCTTCACAGTGAAATGATAAAATTGGGTTGGCAGAATGGTTTCTGAAATGAGAACGGTGATGAATGCCCACAGTTGTCAGTCTTTAAAAGAAATTTGTCATATTATATACAGAATTAAATCCATCCTCCATTAAAAGTATGACAAAAAGAATTAATTCATTTTCAATGTAATGACTTAAGCAAGCAGATCTTGCATAACAATGAGGGTTTCTGAACTTCTAATGAACTGTTTAAAGTGTTCAAGCTGAATTTGGTTCTCTGATAATAATTTCTAAGATCCAAGACTCCCCAGTTGGATGGCATTGCCGATTCAATGGTCATGAACTTGGGCAAATTCCAGGAAATGGCGAGGGACAGGGAAGCTTATTGTGCTGCAGTCCATGGGGTTGCAATGAGTCGGACATGACTTGGCAACTGAACAATGAAAAACAACAAGACTCCCCTAAAGGAGCTGTTTGGTGAGACACTGTCCAAGGGAACTGGTCTGGAGACAATGAACACAAGTGAAAAACTCAGGGACTGTGGCAGGCTGCTTTATCTGTGGCCCCCATGGTGGCCTTACTCCCTGTTGATCTGGAGGCTGCCCATGTGGTTGTTCAGGGTGAGGTATTAACAACCGTGAGCTTGCTAAGTGCCATTGTGTTGGGGTCTGTGTTCCTGGGACACTGTTTTGTGGAAGTCACCTGCCATGTGCCAAGGCCAGTGGCCTGAGGCCACCTGCTGTCAGGAAGCCCAAGCTGCCCTGTGGTAGGTCACACGGAAAGAGCTCTGTGCCATCAGCTCTCGGCTGGGTCAGCTGGTCTGGCCGAAGCCCCACAGCCCAAGTGTGTTAGTTGGAGGGAAGGACTGCCCAGCTGAGCCCAGGTTCAAATTTTTACTGTTGCTCAAGCTGCTAAGTTTTGAAGCATCTTGTGCAGCTTAGGCAAGGGCTGGGGGTCCGAGGTGAGAGGCACCTGGAGAAAAGGGAGCAGGTGCAGGAAATAAATGCACCAAGAGTGATCATCTGTTATCGTAAGGCGGTCAGAACTCTGCTTGCTTCACAAGGACTCTCTGGGTGACAGCGTAGCCAAGATCCATGTGACTCAAGTGTGGTCCCCACACCGTAGCGCTGACGTGCTCTGGGAGCTTGTTCATTTCTTAGAAAACCCCAGACCTGGGGCCCTGCCACGAGGAGGTTCATGTCTCAGAGGCCTGGGTTCTGGGGTTGTGAGCCCCGGGGTTGCCACACTCTCAGCAGTGAGCAGGTCATGATCATCTGCATGCAGATGGATTTCAAGATGTCCATCTCCCTGGAGACCTTTGCAAAGGAGTGATTCATCCACTGAAGGTCTCACAACACCACCCCCCACACACCCCCCGAATAATCAGCCTTCACGTTCCCAACCAGAAGCACACGTTTCTAGGTCATGTGGCCATCCTCAGAAAAGATCAGTAAGAGGGGGCTTTGTTCACTGCCAGTGCAGAGGCACTGTGTCGGCCGGGAAGGTGATGACCTGTGAGGGGCCTTGGGGAGGCGGGTAGATGGCGAGGGTTCCACGTCTCTGAGCCGCTGGTCACGCAATGGAAAGGCTGGCCCAGTGGCCCCTGGAAGTCTCATCGCTGGTCAGAACCCAGAGGCCAGGCCCTGCCCCTGCACCGGGGGCTGGGGTGGACCCGAGACTGGGCCTGCAATCTTGACAGGCAGTTCCGGGACCATCCTTCCTAATGTAACCTGAGCAGTAAGAAGGAGTGTGCTGTGAACCGGCAAGGCGAGATGGAAACAACCCACAACCCCGCTGCCGAGCAGTGTCCCCTGATGTCTGCCATGTGGACACTCTGACCAGCACAGACTCCAAGCCGCCAACAGCTTAACCACCAGCTCCCTAAACCTAGCCTGTCAGAGCCTGGGAAGCTCGGTTGGATGCTCACAGAGGGGTGGGGGTTGGTGGGGGTTGAGGGGTGTTGAGGGACTGGCCCACCCCCTTCCCCTCCTGACCACAGCTGCCGGGCAGATGGGATGAAGGCAACCGAGGCTAAACTCCCACCCAGGCCTGGGATGGGTGTCTGGGATGGAGCCCGGGGCCCCGGTGGCCCTGGCCTAGGGAAGATCCCCGGCACATCTTTTCCCAGAGCTCTAGCACCACCTGGTGGCGGGGTTCCCAAGTCCGGGTGCATCTGGGATCCAGATGGTACCAACTTGGGCATGTCCTGGGTGAGCTCGGATCAGCGGGAGAGGGTCCCAAATAAGTCCCAGGAGGCCTGTGCCCCCTGCCCAGCCTCAGGTCCCACCGCCTCACTGCTGTGTCCTACAGGCGCATTTCTGGGGAATGTATCAGAGTGAGGCTGTTGTCCCAGGCTCTGCTTTACAGGGACAGAAATTGAACCCAGTCTTGGTCCCCGCTTGTGCCCCTGTGCTGCCTCCCCTCTCCCCAGTGGTGATGTGGGGCGTAGGGTCCAGTGTCCTTGCCCTGGCCAGACATCCGGGCCTGAGCACCCCGTCCTGCGGCCTGACCCGCCTCAGGCAGGATGAACTCCAAGAGCCGGGCAGCAACAGCCCTGATCATCCTGAGAGCCCAGGGTTAGAAAAGTGACCAAAACAGGAAAGTTTTGCTTTCTACAAACCTTTTAACATCTTCTCCAAATCCAAAATTCCCATATATATATTTATTATAATATTAACATGCAACATATTCATATATTATATAAGGTTTCCCAGTGGCTCAGTGGAAAAGAATCTGCCTGCGATGGAGGACACACGGGAGATGTGGGTTCAATCCCTGGGTCAGGAAGATCTCCTGGAGAAGGGAAATGGCACTCCACTGCAGTATTCCTGCCTGGGAAATTCCGTGGACAGAGGAGCCTGGCAGGCTGCAGTCCATAGCATTGCAAGGAGCGCTCTGTACCCTGTTACCTGCCCTGAAAGGGGCGCTCTGCCTGCCTTTTGTTCCATTTGGCACGTTGGCTGTTTGGCTGTTGTCGGCCATCAGGGACTCTAAAGCCACCTGAGAAAAGCCCCTGTGATGTTTGGACCAAGAGATGTGACATAAGGGGGGCCAGCAGAGGCTGAAGGGTGAACTGCTGCCCCCGGCCTGTAATGCCTTCCTCACCCAGTGTGTCCCCACAGGCTTTGAGCTCAAGCAAAGTCATCCTTGGAGACACACCCGTTGTTTCAGTTGCTATGGCTTCACAACAAACCAGCCCAGGCCTCAGCAGTTTTAAACAACAGTGTTTGTTGACCTTGAGCATGTGAGTCAGGAATGTGGACAAACACAGCGCTCTCCACATGGTCTCCAGCTCCGAGGTGGAGGGGGCCGGCCCCCACGTGGAGGCCATGCCCCAGGAGAGAGAGGCGGCTTAGCCTCGGACGTCAGCATCATCTCCTGTGAGGGGCACTGAGGTCGGATGCATTTCACAGCTGCCTTTAGAAATTCATCATCCAGGCCTCCGTTTCACAGAGATGACCCCAGCAGCTGTGCAAACTGGACACTCAGGGACCATGTTGCTGGGCTGGGATGGAACAGGCTGGGGCCAGGGACTATGCAAAGGGAGGACCCAGGGTGTCTTGGAGAGGCCTCGGCCCACCCAGGCCCTGGCGATACCCCAGGGGGATACCAGGGGGATGACTGGAGGCTCCAGGCAGGGGAGGAAGTGGATCTTGGTGATGAAGGGCCCCCTGTTGCTTGTGGATCATCAGTCAGCCAGTGGCAGAGGATGAAGAAAGGGAGTGGGTAGGGAGGGAACCACGCCACCAAGATTGCAGCCAAGCTCTGTAGCTGGACGCAGGCAAGAGGCAAAGTTTCCATCAACCCCGTCTCTTAGCCCAGGGAGTCTCCCCACACCAAGAGCCATTCAACAGTGAGCCTGAGGCCTTTCTGCTGGGAGGACAGACTGGGGCCTCTAGCAGCCCTGTTGGGTGGAGAAGGCTGAGGCTCTCCTACTTGTCTGGCGTCCAAGGAGATGGTCATCTCTCAGATGAAACTTGGGTGGAGGTAGGGTTCCTGAGACTACAATCTCCCCCGCTCAGATGTGGCTCCCAAAGCTAGGGTTCAGGGCTTTTTCCTGAGATGGGACAATAAACATCCCAGGATTTCCGCCCCCCACCCCCATTTTTCCCTTCCTTCAGGAAGCCCTCCATGACTTCCTGCAAACAGGGTTCCGGCCTCTGCCCTGAGCGCCCACTGTTTCAAGGTGAGCGTGTGGTCAGGTCCTCCAGGCACTAAGTGCTGTCTGGTCCACAGCGGAGCCCAGACCCCCGCACAGGCCTTGCTGGGTGGAGAGTGCAAGACTGTGGTTACCATACCACAGTATGGGGGCGGGGTGCTGGGCGTGAAGGGTGTTGTGTCCTGCACACCGGAAGGGAAGGGGTAACGGCACGTGTTGGGAGCCCGTCTGAGCCCTCGGCCCCTGGCTCTGGTCCTGTGGGCAGGAACACGCTCATCCACGTCCACCCAGGGACAATGGGGCTGCGGGCTTGGTGGCTGTTACCCCAGCGCGTGGGAAGGAGGCTTACGTAACTTGTAACCTCAGCAGGGCAGACCCTGGTGGGGAGAAACTGGCCTGGGTTCGGAGGAATAGCTGGGCTGTTTCCTCCTGGGGGAGCCCCATTCCTGGGCCAGTTGCTGCTACTTACAAGGGTGCCAACCTGCCTGGCTCTTGCCCTCGCACCCACTGTCCCCACAAAGAGCTGCCCTGCTGGAGCCATGGGCATGGCTTCGGCTTCCCAGTTGGAGTCTGGGGTCCAGGTGACTCCCTGGAAGCCCCACCTGCATCCTCAGTGTCACCCTTTGATTCTGGTCTCCTCCTCCTGGGGTTCCACACGCCCAGGCTCACTGCCATCGTTTGAGGGGGTTTTCTGGGGCTTAGCTTCTCTTTCCACTTGTCATGCATCCTCAGGTGACTAAAAGGGACTCTGTCTTGGAGCGGGTTTTGTTCAAACAGAAGGTGACTCTTGTTCGTGATGGAGAGATGGGGGCACCAGCATGACCTTGAGGCGGCAGTTTGGAGGCTGAGGTAGGGGCAAGAATGCTGGTGGGAGGCGGGAGGAAGATGGGGGCATGTTAATACAAGAGGGCTTCTGAGTGCACCCCACGCCCCCAGTGCTCAGGAGGCTGGGAGCAGAGTCAGAACTCCACCCTCAGGGTCAGCCTCCACCTAGCACCCAAGCCCCGAGCTGAGCCCAAGAGGCTGGAAAGGAGCCTGTGTGAGCCACAGCCCTCTCTGGACATGGCTCGGGGATGTTTGGACTCTTAATTAGTGTGAATGTTCTTTAATCATCCTTAGATGGAGCTCCTGATGAGGGTTGCCATGGCCACAGGGCTCTGGTGAGTCAAGGGCCCTCCACACTTTCACATCAGTCACCTCACCCATGTGGAGCTCAGGCAGCTCTGCTCCGAGCCTTGGGCGCCTCCAGGAGCTCCTGGGAGCTCCTCCTTCTGTGGCACCCGAGGTCCCTGGGTGCTCCTGGTAGGAACACATCACCACAGGCTACCACGTGGTGTGTCCTCTGGGCCCTCCCAGTAGTACCACCGGGGGCGGTGGAAGAGGAAGCAGGTTCACAGAGGACCAGTGACGTACCCAAGCCCAGTGATGACTGTCCACGCCCTGTGCCGGGTGAGGACGTGATGACAGTTCCATGGCATCAGGTGAGGGCTCGTGGCCTGAATACCAGCAGCCTGTGAAGTAAGTGCAGGTAGCCGTCCCTGCTTTGTAGGTGAGGTGAGCGGCTCAGAGAGGCTGAGTAACTTGCCCCAGGTCACGGAGCAAGTGAGAAGGTGAGGTGGGCTTCTGGCGCTGCCAGTGTCTGCTCTCGGTAGCAGAGGCAGGGCCCAGGGTTTGCTGTGGTTCCTGGGTCTTCCTGGAGCATGGAAGTTATCCCTTCTGCCCCCTCCACTGGCCCTGCGGTGGCCCCGAGGGCCATGGCACCATGGCATGAGGTGGGGAAAGTGGGGGTGATGGGGTGCATGGGCACCTGCAACCCAGGGTGGGTTTTAGAGTTCAGTGTCCCATGGGGACTGTCCCCAGCCTCAGCCCAGCAGCTCCCACAGTCTCCTTCAAAGGGGGCTGATTCTTCCTGGCTCCTGCCAGTGCACACGATGGTCTGGGGGCCAGGCCAGATATGTGACGCATCCCATGCCAGCTGCGGACAAGCCAAGGGCACGCGGTGGGTGGAGAAGCGAGCGCCTGATGCCCTCCAGAGGGGTGCTGACAGCTGGGTCCCTGTCCTCGTCATGAATGTCCTGAATGCAGGCTGCCCTGCTGTTCCTGGTCTCCTAATTAGAGCGAGACGTGGTCATGTGCATCCCCTGCAGCTTTTCCGGATTGTTTTTCACCCAGCTGAGCAGAGGCAGGGCTGTTAGTCCTTGTCACGGTAGATGATCATGGGTCACGCGTGGTCAGATGTTTGTTCTGGGAAGTTGGGTCTTCAGAGTATGAGACTGTCACCTCTCCCCCTTTTCCATGTTCTGGAGGCTCCTAACCCGCAAGACTTAAGGAGGCCCCAGCGCCCTGGAGGGCTGCTTCTCCTACCCCAGGCGTGTGCCTTCCTGGACTCAACCTGGTCGTAGGTGTGCAGTCCTCTCTCCTCTTTTGAACGCCTGACTTTGCTCACACGGGTGGGTCTCGCGACAACCTTCTCCATGAGACACTCTGCAGGTAACCCAGGTCTGTCTCCGTGGGGGGCTGTGGGCTGCTGCAGCAGAAAGACCAACGTCCAGACTCTTAAGCATGGACGTTGGTGCTCATTCACTGAGCAGGTTGGCAGGTGGCTGCCTCCATTGGGAGGCCCCTCCTGGGGGTGCGTTCTCTGTGTCCTTCGCCCCTTCTGTCCCTGGATCCAGTTGCAGGTGGTGAGGAGCGTGGGGAAGGTACAGCCACTTCCCAAATCCTGGACCAGGTGCTGGCCGGCCTCGCTGGCCCACGTCTCTGGGGTGAGGATGCAGCCGTCACTGCCACCTGCAGGGAGGTGGCAGGCGGTGCTCTGGGTGCCGGGAGGAAGAGGGGACGCAGCCTTGAGGGGCCTCGGGAGCAGGTGTGAGTGAAGAGGGGGACTCCTGGGGCCCTGGGCAGGCCTGTCCTCAGCACCTTCCTTGCATGTTCTCCTTCTTTGTGACCCGCTAGGAGCTCGTCCCAGACTTGGCCATCTCCCCAGATGTCTGGCCATTTCCAAGCTGGTTGTGCGTCAGAATCACCACGGTTCTCTGGAGACACGGACGCCTGGCCCCAGGCCCCACAGTGCTGCTTCACAGGCCCAAGGTAGGACCTGGGCGCCTGCAGGTAAAAAGGCCCGCAGGTCCAGCGGTCCCAGCCCCTACGCTTGGCCCCGGTTCTGCCCCAGGTCCAAGGAGAGGCATCCACGGCCCATGTGGAGGCAGCGCCGTGGGTTCACTCCCCGCCTGGCTCCCGCAGGATCTACGAGGGCCCCAGGGCAGAGTGGAGAGGACATACCCGCCTTGGGAGACAGGAGCTGGGAGATGTGATGTCCCCGTCAGGAGGCACAAGCTGCTAATTGCTTTGTTTCGCGTTACCAACATCTGCGGGGAGAGAGCAGATGCCGCCACTTGCCCAGCCTGCTGTCCCCAGAGGTGACCACTCTGTGGCGTCCAGGGCTCTTGGCACAGAACCTGTCAGACCACAGCCGAGCACCCTGTCCGGCTGCCCCCGTGTCCTTGCTGCTAAGACAGTCGCACCCACACGCTGCCCTGAGAATGGGCACTGTGGTGACTGCCACTCCTTCCTGCAGCAGCACCAGGAGCATACTTCTCTCTCCTTCTCGAAGATTCCAGGCGGAACCTCTCAGCTCGGCGCCACAAACTGAACGGCTCCACCAAGGTTTCTCTCTCTAATTTTAAGGGCACCTTTCCCCCCAAGCTGCAGCTCTGGGCTCTCAGAGGATGCTGGAGGGCCAGAGCACGCAGGGGCGAGGGGTGGGGGAACGACTAGGGTCTCCCTTACAGAACACCTTGAATGTTTCTTTTTAAGTGGGTGGGTGGGTTCTCAGATGCAGAGAAAACCCACATCTTGGTTCAGTGGCCGTCCTGTGTCCCTTGTAGGAAGAGGAAGTGCCTTGTCTGCTGAGAGGAGCTCCATTCAGCCTCTGAGCCTCAGTTTCCCTGTTTGTGAAACCAAGAACTAACCCCCCTGCAACTGCATCATAGGGTTTTCTCAAGAGGATCAAATTTAATCAGGTTCAACAAGCTGTGTATTAATACAACATTTAAACTGCTTCCCAAATGACTGGTGCTGAGGGAATACACGCGTGCATAAAATGAGATGTCGTTCTTAGAAGAAATGGAAAATGCAGAGGAAGGCACACACACATCAGCAAGCAGGATGCAGGGCTGAATTAGTGATCATGGTTGTCCCCATGGCAACCACGGCCCCAGGACCCCTGTCCCCATAGCAGACTGTGCCCTTGCTGGCCTGTGCCCACCCTGCCCCCAAATGATGAGGGTCCATCACATGCCCACAAAGGGGAGAACCCAGCCTGTCCTGTTGGGAGTGGAGACGGTGACCCCTGGGCACAGGGGCTATGTCTTTTGAACCTCCTGGTGCTTCAAGCCCAGCAGAGTACCTGGCACAAGCTCAACCTCTGAGCTTTTTTTAACCATGAAACAAACTAGAGGCACAGTGACCAGTATAACAGTTTGAGAACAACAGCCCGCCCCCGCACCCCACTTGCTTCCCATCTTCTTCATCACCTAAGGAAGCGTCACTACTGTTTGGCTTTTCTTCCTTTGAACCAGGTCTAAATGGATGTCAACAGGCATCTTCTGGGACGTGTGTTTCTGCTCTCCACCGTATTGAGACTCAGTTAGTTAATGTCCCCTCTGGGGCAGGACTGATGGTGGTGGGTGCAGTCAACGTTGCTGAATGCAGGCAGGGGCTGTGAAGGCAAACACCGTGTGCCTAGCCGAGGAGGAGAGAGTTGGGAGCCCGCAGGAGCCTGAAGGCCAGGCTTGGCAACAGCTGCACTGCCTGGACCCTGGAGGGTGTGCCTGTCTCAGCTGGGTGCCTGTGTGGGTGGAGCCGGGGGGGTGTGGAAGCCGGGGCCCTGCCCAGATCGGGTGCGGAATGCTGGGGTATCAGCAGGCAGGGGCAGGGATGGGCCTCCTGGGGCCGAGGCCGGAATCAGTCCCTGAGCACACGGCTGCCCCCACCTCTCATCCTCAGAGGAGGCCTCCACCCGGAGTAAGGGCTGAACTGCCCATGCCCACTCCCCTCAGTGAGCTCCGCATCGCTGGATCACAGCATTTCTAGGTGGGGCTCGTCTGGCTGTCTGCTTGGCCTGGGTCATGTCCAGGTCCTCGGCCTTTTCCCATCTAAGACCTTTCCAGGATGCATGTCCACCAGATACAGATGGACAAAAACTGCAGTGGGCCTGGTCCAGCTAGACCAAGCATATCCCTAGATCTGACCTCCTTCTGCCTTGGTCCCCTGAGGGCCCTTCGCCGTCCTTGTACGTGGTAGGTGCTCAACAAACTCCTGTCTGGCAGCCCTGAGATGCTGCACCTCGGGTTCGGTGCTGAAGCGATGTGGAAGGACCCAGAATAGATACGTCCTGTGCTGACCTGCTGACCCGCGTCCAACCTGGTTTTCAAACCCCTCCCCACTCTTCCTGGAGTGGGGAAGGGATGGCACTCCATCAGGGCCAGCTCTGGTCATGGGATCTGACATCCCAGCTATGAGCTAGGGGTGGAGGCGTGTGGCCCCAGGCCACCTGCCTGAGCCCGAGGCCAGGTCTGTCCCCTCCCCGCAGGTGACATTGAGGCCAACAGCCTCCGTGATCTCCATTTCCGTCTGAAACTGTGGATCTGACGGGCCTGGCACAGGACTGCTGTGGGTACAAAGTTGAGTCTACTTGCCACGCCCTCTTCAAATGTAAGGGTCGTGTGATTTTTAAAAGACCTGGGATCTGAGAGCCCCCAAAATGCCAGATGGAGGGCTGCTTCGGGAACGGGACCAGCTGGGCTTCTCTTTGGGCCTGGGGAGCTCCGCCGTGGGGTCCTAACATTTCTCCCGTATGGGCCAATGTGAGGGCTACGGAGGCTGAAGTGGCCTGAATCTGTTTCTAAATCTGACACTGTTGTTGGACACTGATCATTTCCAGCTCCTCTTTCACAGGCCCCTATGAGTGAGAAAATGTGGCTGAGCTGGGAGGTTTTATAGCCTTCACTCACCTCATTCCTGGGGCAAGAGCTCCATCCACTAGGAAACTCTGCTCCCAAGGCCAGAAAACACACACCTTATAGAAAGTGCTGCGGCCACATCCAGGGAACAAAAACGTCACACTAGGTGACTGAGAAGGTGCTCAGTCTTCCCCAACTTGTCCCACCTGCGAGGAGCTGGAGCCCAAATATGGATTCTCCGGTGGCGGTAGACAGACAGCAGCCCGATCACTGTACGCTGTTCAGCTGAGTCATAAGCTGGACTTTGGTGACCTGAGGAGTCACAACTGAAGGCCTGAGGGAATGGAGAGCCGCGTGTCATGCTAGGATTTTGTGGGACCCCCCCCAACCAAAGACTTGCAGGTATTTTATGTATCGTCTATCTACCTGTCATTAAACTGGCCCCAGATGACCTGGCTCCAGTGGAAACTCAGGTCCCCTAGAGGCCATGGGGCAGTGAATACCCTCACTGGCATTTCCATGGCCCCCATCAAGCACCTTGAATTCAATCAGTCTCTGCTGGTCAGTAGGGTGCCTGGCGGAGGCGGAATTCAGACGCATGAACCTCTCTCTCTCTCTGGCAGGGACTCGCAGCCCCCCTCACTGACTGCTGGCAGGAAGTTCACCCCTGGGTGACGAGGATGCTGGTCTGTGCTCAGTTAAAGGGACAGTCATCTTGGTGGCTGGGGGCTGGTGCAGAGGCAAAGAGGAATTGCGGCCCAAGGCAGGAGCAATCTGGAGGCTGCTTGCTGCTGAATTGGGAGGGGGCGGGAAGCCAGAGCCATTTCAGATCAGTATACCTGCCCCCTGGAGAGCCCGGGCCACCCCCTACCCCCACCTCTGGGGGTGTCCACCTGGGGCTTCTCCTTGGAGGTCCCCACATTCCGCTCCTATCACCCCAACCACACTTCCTGATTCCCATGTTATCTTCTCCATCCAGCAGATTCGGTCAAATCTTTAGAGCCCGAGGGGCTTCCCTGCCCTGTGACTCACTCAAGACACCTGCAGGGAGCCCCACTCCCAGGGGTCACCACATCCTGCTGTGCGGGGCATCTGCCCTTGTCATCCACCTTGGAGCCTGTGTTGAGCTGCGGCAGGCAGACCCCACCTGTCGTTCCTCAAATGCCCTGTGCATCCTCACCCATGTGGAACTCCGGCCCCTTCCCTTGGGTCAGTGAGATGACAAATTCTTTACTTGAGTTGCACCCGTGTCTAGTGGGGAGCCAGCTGTCTGCAGGCCCAGGTGTCTGTGGGTTTGGCATCTGCCTTTGCTTTGCTACCAGAAGCAGAATCTTCAGGGGGTGAGAATCCCAGGAGGTGAGACCCCTGACCCCTGGGGGGAAGCTCAGCTGATCCTGAAGACCAGGGAGGGGCTCTCAAGAGGTCAGGGGGAGTCATCACAGCCCAGGCCTCACGCCACTTCTGGTGCTAAGGTCATCGACAGCAGAGCACCAACGTGAGCGTGGTCTCTACTTGGTCAGAGATGGGACAGCTGCCTTTTGGAGAGGTCAGCCTTAGCTCAGGGTCTGAATCCACACTTAATTGTTTATTGACAAAGTGGGCCAACAGATGTCAATATCCATGGCGACAAAGGCAGGTGGACTTTGAGGGGATAAAACGAAACTGTCCTCAGGGCTGGTGCTAAAGCTAGTCTGCAGGGCCCCTGAAGGCTCCTACAAAGTCTCAGGGGCCCTGGAAAGGCAGCTTAATGCAGTGGCCACTGGGCATTCATGTCTGGAATGGACAGCATCTGTTGGTGATGATTTTAAACCCAGAGTCTGCCCCAAATGAGAGGTGGCCTCTGGCATCTGGAGAGGTGCAAGATGACTGGCAGGGCTGAGGGATGACCTGCCCAGCTCTTGGTGTCAGTGGGCCCTGTTCCCAGGCAGCTGTGTGGCCCCACTGTGGCGTCTCTGGCAAGTGCTAACGGCACAGTGACAGAGGGGCGTGGCTTCCCCCATAAGGCTCTCCTTGGGACCCAGGCTCGTTCCCTGGAGAGAGTTGGAATAACTGGGCAAGCGGGGAAGCCTGGTGAGGTGGGGGCACCTGGTGAGGTGGGGGCACCTGGTGAATCAGGATGACCAGGGAAACAAGGGAGAGAGGGGCCTGGGGCAGCAGGAGACCAACAGGCCACAGGCGTCTGCAAGGATGTGGGAGGGCCTCACTCATGCGAAGATGACATTTCCATGGAGGTCACCTAGGCTCCTGCCCGTCCTGCCCCACTCACCCCACCACCACTGCCAGAGACATGCTGAGAACATAAACCAAAGTCTTTTCGGATCCCTAAGAGTCCTGACCCACTAACATCTGGGCCCAGATGAGATTTCACTCTTTGAAAACCACAGCTGAGGCCACGTGCCATAAGAGGGGTGACCGATTAGGATCTGGCTGTTCGGGGGCAGCCTGACTTTGCTGTTTCCGGGGAGTGTAACTTTGGGGAGATTACAGGCGCTGGTCTCTGTTGCAGAAAGGGTTTTGACAAGAATGCAGTGAACTGGCCAAGGGGAGGCTGTGCCCTCAGGGAGACCGAGGAGGTGGCTTCCACTGGGCACTTTGTGGCCTGCAGGGGCCACCGGGGTGGGCCTGTCCCCGCTGTACAGCTGCCACGTAGGTGGTGCCGGGCGCATCACCTTCTCTGACCCTCAGCTCTGACTCCCATCCTCTGGCGCTCTCAGGACTCCATGGGGAAAGGGTCCAAGGGCTGGGGTGAGGCCTGCCTGGGCGGTGCCTATGGAGGCCGCCGTGATTGCAAGTCAGCTTGGGTCTAGGGAGGCATGGCGGCCTCATGCTTTTAGAAGATGGCGTGTGGGCAGCAGCGACTGACACAGTCCCCTCCCCAGCAAGGCCGAGAGGGCCGCGGGGGCCACCCTTAAGTGAGCTTCAGGCCACACGCGGCCGGTCATCAGTTGTCCTCTGATGGTTTGGCCCTGACCCCCACACCCTCAAGGCTACAAGGCACCATGTGTGGTCATGATGCTGGCCCTGGGAAGGCCTGGAGGAGCTGAGGGCACGGGGAGGGCTGAGCGTTTTAGACAGAGGGCTGAGGGGACAAAGGGTAGAGGTGTGGCACAGCCCTGAGGGGAATGGAGCCCCCAGTGGTGGCAGGGCAGGTGGGTGGGAGGGACATAAATCCAAAGATAGGCAACTGTGGGCACTGCTTGAGTGAAAAATGGGCATTTTAAGACAAATACAAAGAAGAACACTTCACACAATGGCTCACAATGAATGAACTGGAGAGGCTAAGTAAAAAGGACGGGAGGGTGGCACCAAGCCTGGGGACGGGTCCTCGGGGCCTGTGACCACCCATCTCTGCACCCGGTGGCTGAACGTGGCCTCCAGCCTGTGTTCACCAGCATCCTCTCTCATCACCCTCACCGAGAGATGAGGACCAAGAAGTGTGCCCACCTGCCCAGGATCACAGCTGAAACCTGGGTTGGTTCGGTCCCAAATCCAGCCTCTCTCATCAGGCTACTCCGACTCTTCCAGAAATCTCTGGGCTTCTTCCATATATCCTGTTTTGAGTGTGGTTGGTTTGCTGTTGGTTTTTATTTATTTTGGCCACGCTGTGTGGCATATGGGATCTTAGTTCCTCGACCAGGGATTGAACTTGTGCCCCCTGCGTTTGGTCCACGCTGGTTGGTGGACCACCAGGGAAATCACTAGGATGTGTGTCTGGAGCATCCATAGATTCAAATGCCTGATGGAGCTCAGTTTTGACCGAGAAAGGCAGTGCTAATAATTTTCAGAATGGGTGCATGCTAAGTCGCTTCAGTCATGTCCGACTCTGCGACGCTATGGACTGTAGCCTGCCTGGCTTTCTGTCCATGGGATTTCCCAGGCAAGAATAATTAGAGTGGGTTGCCATTTCCTTCTCCAGGGGATCTTCCTGACCCAGGGATCGAACCTGTGTCTCCTGCATTGCAGGCAGATCCTTTACCATTGAGCCACCAGGAAGTGTTTAAGGTTGACGAGAAGAGCAGCAGGTGAGGGGATCAAACCTGATCCCTTATCCCAGGACCGTGGTTCTTAATTTCCACTGCACCCTGAAATCACCAGGCTGCACCCCTGATCAATCACACAAGATTTCTGGGGCTGGGACCCAGGAAGCAGGGCCCTCCTAAGCGCCGTGGGTGGAACCACTGCCCTGGAGCAATGGCCTCCGCATGCGCTGAAGTCTCAGGATAAAAATATTTACGGACATTTTCACGTGGGAACCTCAGCGCCTCATGCTGTGACCCTCCTGGAACCCCCAGGACGCCCCGCTGCTGCTGCTGGTGGCTCTGCAGTCACTTTAACAACAAGGAAGCTTTGGTGAAACCCAAGGATTGGTATTAATCAGAAAGAAAAGGTCTAAGCAAAAAAAAAAAAAACCTAGAAGATAATTTTTGTTAAATAATGAACACTCGTGAAACAGCCATGAAATGGTATTAAAATGTCTGTGATTACTTATTTCTCAGCATTCATCTGATAACTGAAGCAGCAGGAAGCAATAGTTGCACTTAAAAAATGACAAGAAAATAGCTATTCATTTAGTCGTGTCCTCAGTAAGATCACTAGTGTCACCGTCGTCACCAAGGTGTCAGCAGGTGGGGAGAAGCGTACCCCGGGGTGTCCGCGGCTCCTGGGCCTGGAGTTCCTGGAGCAAACCTGCGTCCTCCAGGGAGAAGTCTGGGGAGGGGCCGGCCTGCCCCGGCCCCAGATCAACGAGGACCCCAGGACTGCATATTGCTGCATGGTGGCTGCGGAGGTGGGACGTGTTCCAGAGGAGGCCTGACATTCCTCGGCCGGGGACAGCGTGGAGGGAGCGACGTTCTGGGCCTGGGGGCGATTCTGGTTTTGCATTCTCAGGGCTGGACTCGTCTGAAGACCTGTGACAGCTGGGGGTCCTTCCAGCAGCTTCTCTGTCTCTCCCCCTACCTGGCCTATTTTCTTCCCGCAGGGAAGGTGCGTGGATGGAGGGGGCGGTGCTGCCAGTGGAGTCAGGCAGGGCCACCAGCAGAAGAGCAAGTGTCCCCTGCCCTCTTCCTGTTGCACCATATTCCAAAATAAATAAATGAACACATGTTCCTGTTTGTCTGTTGCTAATGCTCTGGCATCCTGGGCACTGGCCATTAATCCACCAGGATCCATGCGGAGACAGCCTTGAGGGTCAGGATCTTCGGAGCATCCACTGGGAATGGGTCAGCGGTGCCTCATCTGTCCCAAGCTCTACACAGTGCTGTGAAAACGATATGAAAGGGTGAAAACAAAGGGAATCCATAAATCCCAGGGCTTCGTGGCGTCATTGGCGATGACTTACACTGTAACAGCCTCACACAGGTATATCCACCTGTGTGTCCACCCTGGCCAGCCCTGCTCCTCTGCACCCGCACACGACTGGCCCAGGCTCCTCGTGTGCCCGGGGAAGCTCATAGGTGGTTGCTCTTGGAGAGGTAGGCGATGAGGGCCACGGCCACGCCCACGTAGATGCCGGTCCCTATGGTGATGGAGAGCACGGCCAGGAAGAGGGCCCGCCGGGAGCTGGTGCTGGCCTGGTGGAAGTCCCCCTTGGCCACGGCTTTGTTCGTCTGCAGAGGGAGGAGGGAGAAGAGAAAGGGAGCCAAGATGAGCGAGGGGAACAGAGAGCGGACTGGCCAATGGGAGGCCATGCGCGCTCCCAGCCTATGGGAGGGGAGGCAGAGGTGCTGTCACTCACCACTGTTCCACCCCCGCCCCCCCACACTCCGCCCCTGCCCTGCAAGGCAGGCAAAGCTTAAAAGAAAGAAAGCGAAGCCCCAGGGATGCCCAGGCCGGCAGTGGTCAGCTGAGCACCAGCCACTGGAGTCCTGGATCTCGGGCACCAGGATGGAGGGTGGGGACGTTACAAGTTGGTGCCTCCTTCTGCCCGGTAGACACTCGAATGATAGTTCTACAGCGTGTTCACACTCACCTCCTCTGGTCCTTACAGCACAGGGGCCCACAGGGAAGAAAACTGTAGTTCTTATACCTGGAGGGGAACCTGCCATCTAAGATTGTCCAGTCCACTCCTCAGCCAGTGTCCGGGGATCTGTGTACCCCAAGCCCCCTTTCTGCCATGGAGGGGGTGGCACCCCCTCTCACCAGAAAAATGACTCTGGGTGAGACCAGCACCTCTATTTCTGGTCACCCAGTTGCACGTTGGTTTCACTAGATCCACGTTCTGCGGGGCCATGAGTTGGAGGGGAGCATGGAGGCTTTGGGTGTTGTGTTGGATTTGGTGCTTTGTGGCGGTGCCCACCTCTCCACCGCCAGCCCCATCCTCCTTGTCCCCTTGACCAGGGAGGCACTGGGCTGTGGGGACTGTACATGATTCAACTGTGACATCATGGAGGGCCAGCCCCCTGAGTGATGGCAGGTGAGGGTGGAGGCCCCCCAGGGCAGGTGCCCCTGGAGCCCCAGGGGATGGCCAGGAGGGCTGACCCCAGGCAGGGGGCAGGGGTGTCCTCATCAAGGCAAAGGTGGAGCCTGCTCCTCAGGTGGGACATCTCGACTCCCTGAGGACCCATCTCCAGAGACCAGCCTCTCACCAGATCACACTTCCGTGTGTGTTGCGTGTACGTCTACGTCTACATTTTGTGGGCAGGATGGGAGGTGGCATACTGTTTACTCAAACAGTAAACTTGATGTGGTCAGAGGGCAGACTCAGAGGTCACTAGGAAATGGCTTTCTGTCCTCTGTGGTCCTCCCGCACCCATTCAATGAGATGTCGGCTGGAGAAAGGACTCCTTCCTTCTCTAACTTCTGGATCTTGAGATTTTATGTCTTCTTTCTCAATCTGGGGTCTTGGAAGTGAGCCTGAGGACTCCCTGTGGATGATCTTTGATGAAGTGGAGCGAAGGAAACGCGGAGGGAAGCTCCCAGGACAAGAGTGACCCTCTTGGGACTCTTGGTGGCGAGCCATCCCTGCTGGCATGCCTCACCCCAAAGGGGCAGACCCCACGGAGGCAGGCCGGGGGTGGGGACAGACCACTGTCCCAGGAATGGCTCAGGTTTGCCCCACAGAGTACATCATAAAAAAACAGAGCTACATGCCACCCCTAGAATGGCTGCAAGGGAAAGAGACACAGCGGAAACCCATACTCTCATTTGATCCCGTTGAAAGTGTGAATTCCTGTAGATGGAGAAGAAAACAAATGAGAAGTTGAGGCTATTGTCATTAAATTGATTAAGGAGGAGTAGGCTTGTGGGCTGATTAGACTACTTGGGAAACGGAGCACTTGTTATAGCTGGATGTATAGACACACACATGACACAAGCGTTACCCCTCCTCCGCCCTCCCCGGCAGGCGCGCAAGGGAAATGAGGCGTTTGTGTACCAAAGACACCTTCAAGAATGTCTGTAGCCATACTGACCATTATAGCCCTGACCTGGAAGTCATCCCAACATCCAACCACAGCAGAAGAATAGATAGCAATGATACCTGATGCAGGGGGCTTCCCAGGTGGCTCAGTGGTAAAAAATCTGCCCGCCAAGGCAGGGGAGCTCTGTTGTGATGGAGGCGCTTAAGTCTGTGCCACCCAGCCTGGTGGCCACAGTGATGGAGGTGGTTAAGTCTGTGCCGCCCAGCCTGGTGGCCACGAGCCACCTGCGGCTACAGAGCAGTGGGGTTGTGATGAGTGTGACTGTGAGTTTTTAATATCATCCGATTTAAATTAATTAAAATGTAAATAGCCAAACGTTAGAGGCCACCATGTTGGGTAGCAGACACCCAGAAGAAATGAGTGGAGGGTCCCACGGGGAGCAGGGAGGAGAGGAAGCCCAAAGGAAGGGGGCAGGATGAACCCAAAGGAGGTGGAAACCCGGGAGGGTTGGTTCAGGCATCAGTGCTGGGGAGCTGTGGGGGGTGGGGTGTCCCTGCAACCAGAAACTGTTCCACATACACATGTGCCTCTGCATTTACCTGTGTACTTGTTTTGGTGGCTCAGTGTCAGGTGGAGATAATGAAACAGAGGCAAGATAAAGGAGGCTGGGGTGACCCTGTGAGGTGGGAAAGCCCATGAAATCTCCAGATGATGGGGGCCTCAGGACCGGGGCGTGGAGTGAGCATGCTGGCCGGAGCCCACTGGCCTTGCTCCCAGATGGAATCTCTCAGGGGCTGATGCTGGTCTCCAGGTCTCAGTGACACATGGCAAAGCCCAGAGCTCCATCTCTGCTGGGGGATACCTCCCCTGAGCTCCCTACCCCCCGGGTGATGATGCTCCTAGGGTCTGGCACTGGATTGATTTTCCCATAAGCTTTTGCCAAAGTCCTCATTTTCTTTGGCTAAAAAAATACCTACTGTTGTTTGAGGTTCAGGAAAAACATGACTTTCTCTGCAATATATCCCTGCTTTGATTTTCTTGCTTTCTTTTTTTGATCACATGGGTTGGGGGATCTTAGCTCCCCGACCAGGGATCAAACCTGGGCCCTGGAAATGAAAGCATGGAGTCCTAAGCACTGGACCACAAAGACGTTCCCATTGTTTTGTTTTTCTTATGGTATTTTGTATTCTTACTGTTAATGTTATTTCTATGGTCTCTTATTTTAGGGGCAAGAACTGCTAAGGTTGGATGAGTCCACATCCACGTGGCTCTCTGCTCGGGTTGAGGGGCCGGGTCCAGGCACAGCTGGGACAGACTGGGCAGCACAAGGCTGGTGCCAGACTCCCACCTCCAAGGAGCGTGAGGGACGCACTCTCTGCCTCCCAACCATCTCTCTGGAAATTTAGAGCACGCTGGGCACTTTATGGCTCATTTTTCCTCTAGCACCAATATCTGTCTGGCTGGATTACATTTCTTTGCATTATCGCAAAGCTGATTTCCCTTATTTATTATTGTCTCCTGCTCGCTGTGCGCCAATGGGCACTTGGAGCTGTGTTGGGGGAGGAGGTGATTGTGTGGCGGTTTAACAGGCTCCTTTGGGGAGGGAGACCCTCTGCGGCCACGCCTCACTCAGCCCCACACACGCATTTCTTATGTGTGTTCAGTTCCACGTGCATTGCTATGACCCTTGTCTCCTGCTTTTATTTATTTTTAAAATTTTATTTATTTTAAATGAAAGGATAATTGCTTTCCAGTATTGTGTTGGTGTCTTCCATTCATCAACCTGAATCAGCCATAGGTAGACATATGTCCCCTCCCTCTTGAACCTCCCTCCCCATCCCACCCCTCTAGGTTGCCACAGAGCTCAGGTTTGAACTCCCTGAGTCATACAGCAGATTCCCATGGGCTATCTATTTTACCTAGGGTAATGTCTGTTTCCATGTTACTTTCTCCATATATCCATATAAAGCAACTTTTCTATTTTAACCCATTAAGAAAAATAAACCTTGTTAGTTAGGTCTGAATGGCAGATAGATCAGCTATGAAACAAATGTATCCGCCATGAGTGAATGAAACCTGATGGGAGCACAGCCCCCCTGCCCCCAACAAGGCCGCCCCCCAGTCTGGCCTTGGCTTGGGTCACAGATGGAACCCAGGTCTAGGACCAGGGCGTGGAGTGGGCATCCTGACCGGGGCCCACTGGCCTTGCTCACAGATGGGATCTCTCAGGGGCTGATGCTGGGCTCCACATCTCAGTGACACGTGGCAAAGCCCAGAGCTCCATTCCTGCTGGGGGATACCTCCCCCGACCCCCCTACCCCTGGGAGATGATGCTTCCAGGGTCTGGCACTGGACTGAATTTCCCACAAGCTTTTGCCAAAGGAGGGGCTTCTTATGGTGGCATCTGAGGGCCCCTGTCAGGAAGGTCGTTTTGTAGGGAAAACGACAAAAACATCAGCAGGAGCAATAGCCCCTGTGCCGTCTTATGTGGACGCCTGAGTGGCCTTGTCTCCATCCTCCATCCTTCAGCTGAGCTTGGAGGAGTCCCAGACCTCATGGCTCCTGAGAGGCACCCCCTCCCTGTGCTGCTCCTCCCTCCCTGCAGGCCTCTCCCCGTGCTGGTCACCGGGCCCTGCTGGACAGAAGCCCGCCTTGGTTTTCCCTGATGACGAATCATTATGAACTCGTGCTTAGCTTAATATAGGCACAGATGGATACATACAAAAATAATTTTACAAATAGACTATTTCTATATACAAAGATGTTGTCGCTGTTCACTCAGTAAGTTGTGTCCAACTCTTTTGTGACCCCATAGACTGCAGCCTGCCAGGCTCCTCTGTCCATGGGATTTCCCAGGCAAGAATAATGGAGTGGGTTGCCATTTCCTTCTCCAGGGGTAGACACATGTATTTCTACATATAGAACTAATAACATGTGAGTATACACAAGTGTATTTCCTATTTCCTAGCTCTGTTACCAAGAAAATCCAGAACCAATGACACGCCAGTAGCAATAAGCACACCCAGTGCCTAGATTGCGGTTTCTAAAACCATTTTTCCAAGAGAAGGGACTAGACCTCCATGGGGAAGTGGCTGATTTTACAACTTGGGCAGGAAATACATGAGATGAGCCTGGGGCGGCATTTTAGAGTACAGAAAAGGAGAAATACTCCAAGATCAAAAGGAGAGGGGCATGTCAGGGGGACATAGGAAATTCTCCTTATGGCCAAGGGACAAAACATTGGGTTGGCTGAAAAGTTCACTTGGGTTTTTCTGTAAAGTAGTATGGAAAACCCAAATGAACTTTTTGGCCAACCCAATAATGTAGTATTGGATTATAAGTCAAAGTGTAAAATAAACATCCATACTGATATTTGGTATGGATGGTTGATCCATACTGATAAATAAATGATCAGATGGATCAGTTCACTGGAGAGAAGAGACAAATCTTCCATACAGACAAATTCCAAATCATCTAGGTAGTTCCTCTACCTTCAGGGAAGTAAAGCACAAGCCCCACCCGTGGACAGAGGGTGGCACAGTGACTTCCTAGGGCTGAGGATGAAACAGAGAGGGGAGGAAGAGTGACCTCGAGGTGGAGAAACCCAACAATCACAACCCCGACCAGGTGACCAAGGTCAGCATCTTCAGTGACAGGTCATGTTGATGGGGTACAGCCCTGACCTTCACCTCTGTGCTTCTCTCCAAACCTGTAACCCCAGTCTAAGCAGGAGGAGCGCATCCAACAGCATCCCACGCTGTACCCAACCAGGGCTCCTCGCAGCTGTCAGTCATCAGAAACAAGGGACACCTAAGACATGGTCACAGCCCAGAGGAACCCAAGGAGGTCTGACCACCCAGTGCTGGGTGGATCCTGGATGGGACCTTGGGGCAGAAACAGGGCACCAGGCAGCTGCTAAGGCGATCTGGACAGGGCACTTAGAGTACGATGATGTGGTAACACCGGTCATCACCTGGGACAGACGAGCCCCACGTGAGATGCTGATGAGGAAGCCGTCAGTTCTGCACCACCTCCGTCCATTTCCTGCAGAGCTAAACTGGCCTAAGATAAGCCGTTCATTTAAAAGGCAGGGTATGGATGGGGCAGGTGAGAGGCCTGACAGGTGCACGTTCCCCGGGCTCCATCCTTGAGAACCTGGGGGAGGCAGGGGGAGCTTGGGACAAACATACCTGCTCAAATCCAGCCCTGGTGGGATCTTGCTCAGCCCTTGAACTAGTTACCATTTCTCTGAGTGTCTGGTTCTACTTCTTCCCTAAAGCAGAGTTATAACACCTGTCTAGTTGGTATGTGATGATGTCAGCACAGGACAACCTGACTTACTGCTCTGCGGAAGAGCCACACAGACAATTTACTTGCCTGGTCTCACTTCCTCCTTCCTGACACCACAGAGAATTACTGTTGTTAATATTGGTTTCCATGAATATACCTTTAATACAACAATGAATTATGAAGATGTTCAAACACACAGAAAAGGGAAGAGCTCAGCTGAGGGATGGAGGATGGAGACAAGGCCACTCAGGTGTCCACACAAGACGGCACAGGGGCCGTTGCTCCTGCTGATGTTCTTGTTGTGTTCCCTACAAAATGACCTTGCTGACAGGGGCCCTCAGGGCCATAGAAAGCCCCTCCTTTGGCCAAAGCTTGTGGGAAGTTCAGTCCAGTGCCAGACCCTGGGAGCATGGTCTCCTGGGGGTAGGCAGGTGAGAGGAGATTAAAGATCTTTAAAACCCAAGAGGGGAAAATCAGGCCTTTCTCTTTAAATACCCCTTGGGGACAAGAACAATTCTTGAGAACAAAACCATCAGAGCCAGGAGTTCTGGATTCACACCTAAACCACCGTTTATCTTGACGCTGCCCTTGGCTCTCTAGCTCCCTTGGCTGGTCTGTCGGTTGGTTTGTTTTCAGCAGCCATCACTTTTGCAGATTTTCATCCAGCGGCGAATTAGAAAGACATACACTTCTGTTTTTACCTTCCACCATATTGCTGCTTTAAACATAGCTGCACGTTTATCAGTGATTGTGCTTCCTTTAAACAATCCACTTTTGCATCTGCAGCCAGAGGTGAGGGCTACCAGCCGGGTCCTGAGGCCCTGGGGGCAAAGTCCTCGGCCTTGGGCGGCGGGGCAGTTCTGCAGTCCCACTGGGATCGCTGTTCCCTTGTAGAGCCTGTGTTCCCAAGGCAGGTCAGGAGGGTCTGTTTCTCAGCCCTTTGATGAACGCTGGCAATGGCTTCCACCTCCTGGTCACGGGAGGGGAAGGGAGGGCAGGTTCTGTCTTTTCACTCAGGAAGCCAACTCCCCCGAAGTCCCCTCTTCCCGGTGAGTGGTCGCACTGGGAGTCTGGTTCCACGCCCAGCTCTTTGGCCGAGTCTTTTCATAGTGACTCGTGTCCACCTCTCTGCCCAGTCTGCAGCCTTCCCCATCTGCCTGTAGATGCAGGGCTTACATCCCCTTCCCCTCCTATGGGATGGCTGGCTTGTCCCACTGCATCCCAGCCTCTCTGTCACAACCTGTCCCTCTTGGCCTGTCCTAGAGGTGCTCAGCTGGTGAGCCCTGCCCTGCTGGTTGCTGGATCTCTGGACAGTGCCTGCCGGGGGGACATGTGCTCTGTTTTTTGCTGGTTTGTTTTGTTTCTGGAACACATGCTTCTCGTTCCCTTGATTTGAAACTTAGTGACTTGGTTGGCACCACATCTAGGAGGTAAGCATTGGAGAAGACTCACCCCATGGCCAGAGCCCACATCATGGTGGAGTTTTCTAGGTCAGTAAGAGGGTTCACGAAGAGGATCCAAGGGTCAGATGGGATCCCGAGGACAGACCTCTCTCAACTGGCAGGCTCACCTTACCCATCTCGCCAGCATTGTTGCTTGTCTCAGGGGAGAGATTGTTAGAGTGAAAGGAAGGGAGCGTGGGGGGACTCCAGGAAAACCCTGCTCTGGGCAGAAGGGGTTTTATGTTGCCTTATATTTAACTGGTATCTCGGGCTTCCCTGGTTTGTATGTAGGGCTGCAACATCTGTCCAGACCGAAGGAAAGGTGTGCTGGCTCTGTCTGGAGGTGAACTCACCAGACAGACCATTTCCAGGCCCGCCTCCTTGGTGAATATTTACAGTGGCAAGGAGCTTGCTGCAGGCCCCCGAGCATACCATGTTCACATTAACCTTGGCCCATCCCTCACTCCTGATTTCCTGGGGGACGAGGACCAGAGCAGAAATACGAAGAACCACCAGAAATGATGGGAAAGATTGTTCTGAGCTGTGGATGCCAATGGCAACTTTACTGACCAAGAAGAAAACAGGAAACTTCACAAGAGCCACGGTGTACACTCCAGGACCTTCTAACATACCATAGCTTCTCATGGATTCATTCCAGAAGCGGGGAGGTGGTCGTGAGCCCCTGTCTCTGGAAGCCGGCTCATCTCTCCCAGACCCTTATCCTCTCTCGGCTGCAGGAGACCTGCTTCCTCCCTGAGGCACTGCTGTTTGCTGTCTTCTTTCCCCCAAACACTCGTGAACTATCCAAAGGAAAGGGCAATGTCCCGCCGCTCTTCCCAGGTCATTCCAAATGTCAGTTTGAAGCTACCACACTACATCTCAAGGGCTTCCCAGGTGGCTTAGTGGTAAGGAATCCGCCTGCCAAAAAAGGAGACTCGAGTTCAATCCCTGGGTTGGGAAGATCCCCTGAAGGAGGAAATGGCAACCCACTCCAGTATTCTTGCCTGGAGAATCCACAGACAGAGGAGCTTGGAAGGCTACAGTCCAAGGGGTTGCAGAGTCGGACATGACAGAGAGGCTGAGTCCATTGCCCACTACATCTCTTCCTGGGTTTCCAGCCTTCCTTGACTTCACATACACAGGACCCCAGGCCAGCCTTTAATTCTCAGCCTCACCCCCGTGGATGACATGGGGGTGACTGTGACATTCCCCAGTAAACCTTCTCCCCACTCATCAGGAGCCTCAGTCATTACTCTTCCAGATCTCGCTCACTGCTCCATCTTGCTGTCCTCTATCTCTGTGGAGTCTTATTCTTTGTTGCTCTTTATGGCTTTTCACTTGAATTCAGTGTGTGTAGTAGTAAAATAACTGCAGCTGATTGTTTCGGAACCACCTACCTTCTGGTCAGGAGATTCCACAGCTTGGGGGTTCTAGAAACAAGGGGTGCTAGGAGTGGTTCTAGGAGTAGGTGGTGCTCAAAACTGGTCCCGAAGGCTCAGAACAAGGGGGATGATCCCCACTCATGGCCCTCATCAACACACAGGCCGGGGAGAAGGGCCACGTGGGGCTCCACAGGGAAGATGCTCCAACCCACCCAGACTCTAGGTTCACAGCTGATGTTTGCTTCAGAAGAGCCCTGGCCACCCCCAAAAGCTTCCCACAAGCCCTGGTGGCTGGGGCGAATTCCTCTCCTTTTTCCCCCACAAGGGATTTTTTCCATCGGAAGGGGGCTGAGCAGCTAAGGACGGCTCGGGAGCTGGAACAGGGAAGCTGTGTCCATGATTCGCCCACATCCACCGCCTTCACTCATTTCCCTGGTTCCCAGTGGGGACCTCTCCCCTCTCACCCGAGCGCGTTAAGTACAAATGATCGAAAATGGTTTAATATCCACATTGTACACCCAGGGCATGAATAAAAGATCTAAAGATACACCACAGCGGAGAGCGCTGTTCTTCCATTTTTTCCTCTCCACCTCTGCTCTGAGCCTGGAGGATCTCCATGCCCAGTGATGGGAGCACTTTATCCTCTGTGAGCATGTATACTGTCGACTGGGGTCCTGCTCCTGGGGAAGATCTGGAGTCCTGAGGGGCCCCCTCCTTACGATTCCTTCACCTGGACATCAAACACAAGCTCACAAAGGTCCCTTCTACTTTGGGAGCAAAGTATCTTGCTGTTGAGAATTGAAAGTTTTCCCATGTCTAAGGATGAAGGTGAAAACCAGTGTCAGCTCCAGGCACTGGGATGGGGGAGACGTCACACTTTTTAGCTGTTGGAAGACCGACCAAGAGAAAGACTTTCTAAGAGCAGGGAAACACCATCTTGCTCAAAAGACTTCAGGATATGGAGACGCCTGAGTGTCCTGGCCGCATGTAGACCCCATCCCAAATACATAAAAATGTCTAAGACGGGCCCAGACGCTGAGAGCTAGTCAAGGTTTCCAGGTGATTCCAATATACAGCCAAGGAGGGAACCATTGTTTGCACAGAGAGATGGCAATTCAAGGGGAGTCAAGTCTCCTTGCTTTCAAGGAATTGGTCATTTCATCTGGGTTACTGAATTTATGGGCACAGAACTCTTCAATCTGTTGAAATCTCTTATTCTTCTCTTAAAGTCCAGGGCATCAGTAGTGACAACCCTTTCTTTCCTGGTACAGGTAATTTCGTTCTTTCTCTATTGGTTAGCCTGGCTAGCAGTTTATGAAGAAGGCAATGGCACCCCACTCCAGTACTGTTGCCTAGAAAATCCCATGGATGGAGGAGCCTGGTAGGCTGCAGTCCATGGGGTGGCTAAGAGTCGGATACGACTGATCGACTTCACTTTCACTTTCCACTTTCATGCATTGGAGAAGGAAATGGCAACCCACTCCAGTGTTCTTGCCTGGAGAATCCCGTGGATGGAGAAGCCTGGTAGGCTGCAGTCCATGGGGTTGCACAGAGCCGGACATGACTGAAGCGACTTAGCAGCAGCAGCAGCAGCAGTTTATGAATTTTATTGACTTTTTCAAATTGCATTGATTTTTTTTTTCCTTTTTGATTTCTTTCAAAGAGCTGGGTTTGGATTTTGTTGATTTTCTCTGTTTTCCCATTTTCAGTGTTAATTGATTTCTCCTCTAATTGTAGCTATTTCCTTCATTCTGTTTGCTTTAATTTACTCTTATTTCTGTAACTTCTTAAGGTGGCCCCTTAGGTTATAGATTTTAGATCTTTCTCTTTTTCTAATATATGTATTTAATGCTACAAATTTCTCTCTACATACTGTTTTAACTACATCCCACACATTTTAATGTTTTATTTTCATTTAGTTCAGAATATCTTTAAATTTCCCATGAGATATCTTTGACCCACGGGTTATTGAGAAGCATAGTTTTAAAGTGCCAAGTATTCAGGAAATCCCAGCTACCTTTCTGTTATTGACTTCTATTTTAATTCCTGTGTGTTCTAGAATGAACTTTATATTTTTTTCTTTAAAGTTTTTTAAAAATCAATTTTAATCAGAGAATAGTTGCTTTACAATTTTATGTTAGTTTCTACTGTACAGAAAAGTGAATCAGCTGTATGTATACATATAACCTCTCTTTTCTGGATTCCTTCCCATTTAGGTCATGACAGAGCAGAGTAGAGTTCCCTGTGCTCTAAAGGAGGTTCTCATTAGTTTTCTGTTTTATGCACAGTACTGTATATGTGTCAATTCCAATCTCCCAATTCCTCCCACTCCTCCCTTCCTTTCCCCCTTGGAATCCATACATTTGTTCTCTACATCTGTGTCTCTACTTCTGCTTTGCAAATAAGATCATCTATATTATTTTTCTAGACTCCATATGTATGTGTTAATATATATTTAACAATGTTTAAGGACTGTTTTTTGGTCCAGGGTACAGCTTATCCTGGTGAACGCCCCATATGCTCTTCAGAAGCATATGGGTTTGGCGGTGCTGGCTGACTGACAGAACTGTTCAAGTTGTCTATATCTTTACTGATTTTCTGTCTACTTGATCTATCAAGTACTGACAGAGGGGACTGAAGTCTCCAACTATAATTGTATCTATTTCTTCTCTCAGTTCTGTAGTTTTGCCTCATATCTCAACTCTGTGGTTAGTGCATTCACTTTAGTTTACAATTGTTATTTCTTCTTGGAGAATCAATCCCTGTATCATTATGCGACATAACCTGTTTATTCTCAATAATCTGCCTTGTTCTAAGGTCAACTTTGTATGACATTAACATAAGATACTCCAGATTTATCTTGATTTTTGTTAGCATAGTATATACCTTTTCCCATATCATTGCGTTTAGTATTTTCAATCTGTCTAGGCTTTATATAAAAGTTTCTTTAAATGTAGACTGCATATAGTTTACAAGTAGACAGCATATAGTTGGATCTCATTTTTTTAAAACCAATCTGATAATCTCTGTGTTTTAACTGGCGTGTTTAGACTAGACAAATCATTTAACATATACATGATTATTAATATAATTGAGGACTTCCTCAGTGGCTCAGCGGTAAAGAATCTGCCTCAATGTAAGAGCCACAGATGACACGGGTCGGTCCCTGGGTTGGGAAGATCCCCTGGAGGAGGGCATGGCCGCCACTCCAGTATTCTTGCCTGGAGAATCCCGTGGACAGAAGAGCCTGGTGGGCTACAGTCTATAGGGTTGCAAAGAGTTGGACATGACTGAAGTGACTTAGTGCATATGCACACACACACACACAATATAATTGAATTAATTTATCATCTTTGTATATTCTTGCTTTGCTTTATTTCTTTTTTCATTCTTTTCAGTCCTGTCTGGTTTTAACTGAGCATTTTGTGATTCCATTTTACCTCCTCTATTGCCTTATCATTTATACTTCCTTTTAAAATTCATATCTCAGCTGCTAAGCCTACTATTTGAAACACAGCACCATGTTGTTGCAAGTATAGTGCTGGTACCTTATGATGGAATATTCCCCAAATCACTCCTCTCACTCTCTCAAAACCATTGTCACTTTTTAACTTTTACATGTTCCCTAATTGCCAGAGCATGGTTACTATTACTGCGTTTTTTCCTATTCTTGCTTTAAACAGGCAGCACTCTTTTAGATAAATTAAGAAAAATAAAAATAAAAATTATATCTCACTTTTATTTATTCACTTTCTGCTGTTCTTTTTTAAATCAATGTAGATCCGGTTTTCTGACCCATGTTGTTTTCCTGATGCCTGAAGACCTTGACTGTTTTTCTAGACCTCAGGTCTGCTAGCAGTGAATTCCCCTAGTTGTTTATATGAAATCATTTTTATTTATCCTTGACTTTTGAAGGATATTCTCCCTGGATATACACCCAGGTTGGCAGGTTTTTGTTTATTTGTTTTGTTCTCTCAACACTTTCAAGACTGAGTTCATATTCCTAGTTATGCGGATTTTGAAGAGAAGTCAGCCACAACTTTTTTTTTTCTAAAGGAGGGATTTTATTTTTTCAATTTTTACTTATTTATTTATATGGCTGTGCCAGGTCTTAGCTGTGGCAGGCAGGATCTTCAATTGTCATTGCAGCAAGCAGGATTTTCAGTTGCAGCAGGAGAACTCTTAGTTGAGGGCTATGAGATCTAGTTCCTTGAGCAAGGACTGAACGTGGGCCCCCTGCACTGAGACTTCAGAGTCTTAACCACTAGACCACTAGGGAAGTCCTTTGGCCACAATTTTTAATCCTTGTTTCTTGGTAGGTAAGGTGTTTTATTCTCCTTTTTGGGAATCTTCAAACATTTCCCTTTGTTTTCAATTTCTTACACTTTAAATATAATACATGTAGGTTTTGTTGTTGTTGGTTTTTGCTTGTTTGTTTAATTCTGCTTGATGCTCTCTCTCTGCCTCTTGGAACAGTGATTTGTCACTAACATTGGAAAACTCTTGGTATTATTTCTTCAAATACTACTTCTTCTTTTGGTATTCCAATTACACGTGTTACACCATTTCCTGTGGTCTCACAGCCCACAGTTCTTGGATGTTCTTTTTTCACTGTATGTTTCAGTTTGGGTAATTTCTTTTGGCCCATCTTCAAATTCACTGATTCTTTTCTCAACTGCATCAAGTCTACCAACAAAACATTTTCATTTCTGTTACTGGTTTTCACTTCTAGCACTTCTTTTAGCTTTTATCTCTCTGCTGACATTACCCAGATATTCACGCGTCGTCTACCTTTTCTTTTAGACCCTTTAACATATTGGACACAGTTATTTCAAATCCTCTGTTTGATAATTTTAACATCTGAGCCATAATCAATTTGATTCTAATGATTGCTTTGTCTCTTCAGACTTTTCTGGACATCCAGTATGCCTTGTGATCTTCTGTTGATAGACATCTTTATAGGGAAGTAGATATTAAAGCAAACAGGCCTTTTGAGTGAGTGTTTATGTTAATCTGGCCAGACGTGGAGCGTGTTTGACGTTTGTCATAGCTCAGAATTTTGTTGTACCAAAAACTTCACAGTCTTCTAATGTCCTTATTAAAATTGTTTATTAATTTTTTGATTAACTTGTTTGACCGTATCAGGTCTTAGTTGTGGCATATGAGATCCAGTTCCCCAAACAGGGATGAAACGCGGGCCCCCCGCATTGGCAGCTGTGTCTTGGCTACTGGACAACCAGGGAAACCCTAATGTCCTTATTTTTGTCTTTCCTCTTGGCTTTGGGACTTCCCTGTGTCCTGCTCCTTAAACAGAGTATATGTCTCATGCCTCCCACTCACATCCATGGTTATCATGCTGGAAGCTTAAATCCACAAGATGGGAAGGTGTGGGGGAGGGAAAGCTCTCTGATCTACTAAGTCTTGTAATTGGAGCACACAGTTGGTCAGGGGTGTACTCCACAAAGAGGGATGAACTCGTCTTGTAACTAGAGCACACAGTTGGTCAGGGTGTATTCCACAAAAAGGAATGAATTCCATGATCTTTCTGTCCCTCCTCCAGAGTAAGATCGCTCCCCACATCAAAAGCCTGCCAGAGACCACCCAGCATCAGCTATGACTACATAGGAAGTAATGAGACCCCAGCAGACCCACCAACAAAGGGAAATGAAGCCAAATCACAAAAGAGTTATTTCAAAATATGAATAAGCAGGATGCCGACTTAGAAATGCAGTATTTGAGTAAATCTGAGAGGATACATCTTGTAAATGGCCACTTAACAGCACAAGGGAACCAAATCGGTTTTACTGGTGTGCTCAGCCAAGCTCAAACCTTTGAAGCACAAGGCACTTATGATGTAATAAATTCTTTACTTAAGTGAAAAAGTAAATATAACAAGCTTTCCTAGTACTCTGCTTTTAGAATCACAAATGAGATGCATGTTGAAGATAAATAAACGCTTTAACATGAGTGTCTTTTGTTGAGACAGTTTCTATTTCTTTCCCTACACACACATACTGGAAGGCTGTAGATATCTGAAGAAATATGTTAACTTATTTTAAAAATCATGTAGAGACTTCCCTGGTGGTCCAGTGGTTAAAAATCCACCTGGCAGAACAGGGGATGTGAGTTCAGCTCCTGGTCTGGGAAGATTTCACGTGCCACAGAGCAATTAAGCCCCTGTATCACAACTACTGAGCCTGCCTTCTAGAGCCCGTGCTTCACACAAGAGAAGCCACCACCCCGAGAAGCCCATGCCCACAACTCGAGAGTAGCCCCTGCTCGCTGCGAGCAGCGGTGAAGACCCAGCACAGCCAGAAGAAATCATTTAGCATATTTAATACTGTCATTTAGCCTTACCAGCATAGTGCTGTTTGCTAATTGAAAATTCACAAGATTCTCAGCCCTTCTGTCTTCACTAGGCAAAGTGTTTATCATCAGTGTCATGCGTGCCAACTTGCATTTGATAAGTATAATTGTGTTGGAGTAAAAATACCCTTTACTTTTTACTGTAATAATGCCATGACCTCATAAACTAGAAGGCATTTTAGGTTTCAGAGGGTTTGCTAATTTCATGTGTTCTTTCTGAATATAGTATTTAGGAAAGAAAGCTGTTCTATCCTTTTTCATTTCATTTCCTGTGAACCTAAGAGTATCACAGTGTTATGTATCTAATTTTCTTCCATCCCTGTCAGTGCAGCTATGACAGACTGTATTTTCCCCAGGGTGGTAGCTGCGATGTTTTCCATTCCTCACAATCTTCTAGAGTTGTGACTCTTATGTTCCCTCCCACCAGTCTGGGTGGACCATTACCAAGGCCTCGGCCGGCAGCGTCTGGTGGTGGTGATGCGGCATGGCTTCGGAGACTGGGTCTTACCAAGGTGTCGTGCTCTGTCCTGGTATTGTGGGACACTCACTTTGGGAGTCCAGCTGCCACGCCATGAGGAAGGTCAGATCAGCCAACATGGAGGGACACATGGAAAGGCCGTGTAGTGGGTGCTCCTGTGGACAGATGTGAAGTCCCAGCCAACAGCTAGCATCAGTGCCCAGACGTGGGTGTGACGAAGCCACAGATGTCCCGGCCTTGAGAGACCCCAGACACGATGAGCAGAGACAGGCCTTCCCACAGTGCATCCTGGATTCCAACCATGAGCATGGTGTTCAGTTCAGTTCAGTCACTCAGTCTTGTCCAATTCTTTGCGACCCCATGAATCGCAGCACGCCAGGCCTCCCTGTCCATCACCAGCTCCTGGAGTTCACTCAAACTCATGTCCATCGAGTCAGTGATGCCATCCAGCATCTCATCCTCTGTCATCCCCTTCTCCTCCTGCCCCCAATCCCTCCCAGTATCAGAGTCTTTTCCAATGAGTCAACTCTTCACATGAGGTGGCCAAAGTACTGGAGTTTCAGCTTTAGTGTCATTCCTTCTAAAGAAATCCCAGGGCTGATCTCCTTCAGAATGGACTGGTTGGATCTCCTTACAGTCCAAGGGACTCTCAAAAGTCTTCTCCAACACCACAGTTCAAAAGCATCAATTCTTCGGCGCTCAGCCTTCTTCACAGTCCAACTCTCACATCCATACATGACCACAGGAAAAACCATAGCCTTGACTAGACGGACCTTTGTTGCCAAAGTAATGTCTCTGCTTGTGAATATGCTATCTAGGTTGGTCATAACTTTCCTTCCAAGGAGTAAGCGTCTTTTAATTTCATGGCTGCAATCACCATCTGCAGTGATTTTGGAGCCCCCCAAAATAAGGTCGTTTTATGCCTAGAGGCGCAGGGTGGTTGGCTTTGCAGAAATGACTGGATCGGCACCCAAAATAAAAGGCAGAGGCTTCTCAGAAAACCAGGGGCAGGTGTGGTGTGTCAAACACTTTCACTGCAGAACCAGGCAGGGGGCATGGAGACTGCGAGTGTTTGAGGAGACCACACCAGCCTCCCTGAGGCAGCAGGACTCACCCCTTCTGTAGAAGTCTTGGGGCATTTCTCTGGGGAGGCTGGGGTTTGTACCTCGTATTTCTTGGCGCACGTCTAATGAGTCCACTTAGACTTGGGGGCCTCAACTTGCCAGTGTTCTGTGGTCCCTGCAGGGTCTGAAACCCTGCAGAAGGCTCAGGGTCACGTCTCCTCTGCCCTAGCACTGGAAACTCCACCCTCTGTGAGTTTAGACATGAAAGTGTGGCTGGGTCACACCGCAGGGATTCGAGGTCAGGCGTGTTCTGGTCACTGCCCGGGATATGGTCCTTTTATCTCTGGAGCTTTGTAGTCAGATAAGCTCATTAAATAAGAAAAGTTAGCCAGTAAGGGCTAGACTGGGGCTTCCATGGTGGGTCAGTGGTAAAGAATCCTCCTGCCAATGCAGGAGACACGGGTTACAGTCCATAGTGTCGCACAAGAGTCGGACACGGCTAAATAACAACACAATGACAACAAAGGCTAGACTATTACACAGTGACAATATGATATCTCTCTGACTTTACAAACCTTGCAAGCACAGTATATGGGTAAGGTCCTTAAACTCATGTGTGTGTGTGCACATGTATGGCCCCATTTATGCTTCGTAAAGGCCAGTTCCTGTGAGACTGTCGGTGGACATGAGCACAGGAAGGGCAGATAGAGGAGACAGGGGAGAGCTGTCTTGGGCCCACAGACTTTCTCTCTGTTCCTCCTTTTTTTAAAAAAAATATTTTCACTTTATTTCTTTTTAAGTCTTTATTGAATTTGTTACATATTGCTTCTGCTTTTTGTTTTGGTTTTTTGGCCCCAAGGCATGTAGGATCTTAGCTCCCTGACCATGGATCAGACCTGCATCCTCTTCATTGGAAGGCAGAGTCTTGACCACTGGACTGCCAGGGAAGTCCCTCTGCTTTTCCTTTCGTTGGTGTGTCTGCCCCTTTTGGAAGCAGTCTTTTTCAATAGTCTCGCCACCCTCTTCTCCACTCTCCATTGTAAAAAACAAGCAAAATCTTTTGGAGGAAAGTGCCTTTCTGGCGGAGGAATCAGAAACAACAGGCTAGTCTGAATGTCACTCTTCCCTGTTGCCCACCCCTTGCAGACAATTCCTTTTGCTGGGTCCCACTTTGGGTCAGGTACAAACTGGCTGACCTCTGTCTTGCTTTTCTCATCACCTCCTAGAAGCCGAGGAAAGGACACCGATGAATGGCGTGCATGCAGGGACCTGCCACCTTCCGTTCACTTAACGACAGCTGCACCGAGAGGATAGCCTGAACCCTGACAAGGGACCGTGGGCCCCGGGGGGCCCGGGGTGCCAGCTCAGAGAGGCCCGGCCAGTCCAGGTCCTTCCCAGCCACCAGGAATGGTCAAGTTCAGCTAAGGGTTCCAACAATTCAGATGCCTGCTCTAAACACACACTTTTCCACTTTTGCAGTGTAAGTGATATATTATACACCTTAAATTTTTGTCAGTTATACCTCAATAAAGCTGGAAAAAGTGATAAACCTAAGACCACAGCCTCCCTGTAGACCCTCTGGTAGTTCTAAGTTACAGGGGCTTCAAACAAGGGCCCCAGGGCTCAGGTGTGACCTGCACCTCCAGCTATGCCCCCAAGGTCTGCTCCTCCTCCTGGAAGAATCTGGGACTTTGCAGAGGCCGTAACTGGGGGAAAGGAGTGCTTCCTCCGTGTCATTTGATGACTCTCTTTGCTGTTGTTTCTGGAAGATGCTCCTGAAAGCTGACACGCAAAAGCTGGGCGCCGGTGGGGGTACGGGGTGGAAGCAAAGGAAGAGGGGAAGGAGAGAGAGGGAAAGAAGTAAGAGCGTCTTCTACAAAGAAGAAAGGTCACTGCAGCTATTTCCAGCGTGTAACGTATTCCATTAGCTTTATTATGTGGAAGACATTAGCATTACGCACGGCGGGAAGGGACATTTTCATACAGAGCATCTTTTGCCAGCTTCAAAGATGAGAGCGAAATATGAAGATAATGGGATGATGTCTTTCTCTCCTCGGGGCTTTTGGGCTGGCAGAACAACAGGCTGGAAGGAGCATACTATGTGGGCCAGAAGTGACCCTGGCAAGAAAAGGACATTTAGGCTCAGCCCTCGATTCTGTCGTCCCGGTTCTGACCCGCAGCCATGCTGCAGGACCACCTTTCTGGCCCCTCTGGGAGCCCCTTCAGGGCTCCACCAGGACCATCTGGGGCCAGGGGCCATTTTCACAATGGGGAGAAATGCTAACTTTCAGTTGGAAGTTGGTGAACATCACTATGAACTC
Organism: Bos indicus; assembly: GCF_029378745.1. Taxonomy (NCBI): domain Eukaryota; kingdom Metazoa; phylum Chordata; class Mammalia; order Artiodactyla; family Bovidae; genus Bos; species Bos indicus. Next base: position 42,536,138 of record NC_091772.1, on the reverse strand, counting down.
ATTTCCCACAAGCCCATGGATGACCCTGCTGGCCTGTCTGCCTGCCCTGGTGGGATCTAGGACCTGCCAGCCCCCAACCCCTGCCCCCGCCAGGTGACACTACTGGTAAAGAACTCGCCATTCAATGCAGGAGATGACAGGGACATGGGTTCGATTCCTGGGTCAGGAAGATCCCCTGGAGGAGGGCATGGCAACCCACTCGAGTATTCCTACCTGAAAAATCCCATGGACAGAGGAGTCTGGAGGGCTACAGTCCATGAAGTCACAAAGAGTCAGACACAACTGAAGTGACATAGCGTGTACGCATACACGCGCATACTTCCACTAGGGGAAGAGGGTGGGGAGGGGAAGACCACCCAGCTGTCCATACTTCCTGAGCTGAAAGAGGATGTCCAGGACTCTGGGGAGAGGAGGTGGTGGGGACAAAAGTGGGTGCTACCTCAGGGATGGTGTGTGGGGATGACAGCGTCCTGTGTCCCCAGCAAAGCCACCTATGAGGGGAGGCCCTGGAGCGGAGGACCTCGATCTGTGGGTCCGTGAACAGGACAAGCGGGCTCAGGGGGTTCCCGGTGCTCGGCCTCTATGGGAGTGTCCCCCCAGGCTACATCCCCCGGTGTTAGGGTGTCCATGTTTAAAGGAGTGTCACATGACTGTGGGGAAGCATGATGGACAGAGCCAGGGGGGCTGACTAAATGGATGTTAAAATATCACAAGGACGCTGCTCACCTACTTAAGGTACTAATGTCATTAAGACTTCGATAAAGAGGCCACTGAAAGAACTTCTTCAAAAAATAAGCCACTGACTTCTATGGGACAGAAGAAGACGTTGGGGGCAGTACTGCTGCAGTGGAAATGTCTGAGCATCCATGCTTTCTAGGACTTTTCTCTTAAGGTATCGTTACCTTCTGTTCATTTCTTTCCCCGACATGCCTGTTGGGCTATACTCATCTGCCTGTAATAAATAACTCTATTGCGAGCATTTAAATGGTGAGCAGGACTCCTCCTTGACAACAGCTTGTCAGCGAGGACTTTAACCATGTGTCTGTCTTATCTGTTCATGGACTGCCTCCAAGAAGGACTGAGGAAGCCTGACTGTCTCCTGAAGGCCAGTGGCCCCTTCTCATCCCGTTTCCCAGCTGTTTCCCAAGGTCTCAATGAATTCACTGTCCCCATCAGGGCATCGCCTCAGCTCAGGAACTCATTTCAGTTAAGGAGAGCGGGCGACTTGGGGAAGAGCTCTCTCATTCAGGCCCCTTGTTCCTGGACCTGCTCCCCTGTTTCTGTCTTCACACCAACCAGGCAGACAACTGGAGTGTGTTTACTAGACTCCTATTTAGGCCACAGACCACAAATAGCACACCCTGGAGATGCAGCTGACTGGACAGCGAGGCAGCCCCCCATCCGTCCACAGCCCATTGTGAGCTGAAACCCTTCTGCCACGATTTCTGACGACAGACTATCATTATAATTCTATCCTGGGAGCTAAGGGGAAGAGCTCTGAGTTTAGATAAATTTAGAAATATAGCTAAGCCCGATTCTGCTTGAAGCCTTCCCCTGGATTTTGAATTCTGTTAAGTTCCTGGGAAATAAAGTTAATCATCTTGCCGGTTCATAAAGGTTGTGCCAAGAGCACTTTTATGTCCTGCCGCCCGGGCCGTTCTTCAGTTTTATGGCTTGTGGGGCACCCGCGTTGTGCCTGGGATGTCCCATTTCTCTGCTGGGAGACAAGTGCAGCAGATGGGCTCTGGTGGGGGTCGAAGTCTTCCCGATTAGATGGCTGGGGTGTTTAGGGCACACCCGATCCTGTCCTGGCACCAAAGGGCTAAGTCCTCTGTCCTGAGTAAAGGCAGCCCTCCCTAGTCTCTTGGCTGGAGCCAGACAGCTCCTGTCTGCTGGGGAAGTGTTGTTATCTAGGGAAATAAACCCAGTCACTCTGGGTCTCCCTGGTCTCAGGGTGATGATATAACAGGGAAATTTCAGAAAGAACTGGCCTTTCTCATGAAAGGCTCTTATGCCAAGAATGGAGGCAAGTGGAACTTGTCTGCGTTTAAACAGTCAGGTGCTTATCAGCTTGATGATAAACAGATGTAATATCCACGGGGCAGTATTTCCTTGTTACTGATATCAAGCGGCCTTGCAGCTGTCAGCACAGATGTGACAGACTCGGACAAAGCAGGGGGACCCACAGGTACATCTGGTTACAGCTCAGAACTCCTGAGTTACAGTCCTCTCTTCCTGGACTGTATTTCTTCAGATGCTGGTGAAGTGTGGGTCTGGTCTGATTCTCTGTGAATCCTGCATTCAGAGCCGGTCCCCACACCAATGAGGTGGGAGCCATGGAACAAAACAGCCAGAAATGCCCAGCACGTTTCCCTGATGGTCCCCCTTGCATATCAGGGTCACAGTGTGCCCGCATAGAGCTGTGAACACTGAGGGGTCCTCTGGGCCAAGAGAGGCCTCCTGGGAGGTGCTGGGGCCTGGTGATGCTGTAGGGGTGGGTTGTGGGGTCCTGGGGTTCAGACACCTAAGTCCGGGCCCAAGGGGCTCTGGGCTCCAGGTGGGGGGCACTTGCTATTCTGTGGGCTGCGGAGTCACTGAGGCCTGTGAGCTGGGGACCAGCCTGGGCCCATCCGCACATGGGGCCCCGAGAGGAGAGGCGCTGGAAACAGGGTCCTGAGCTGGGACAGCGAAGGCCTCAGAAAAGGGGCCATGAGATCAGGAATTGGGTGAAGGGGCTGACAGGGGAGTGGTGAGGACGAGGCTGGTACCCGGAGGGTGCGAGGAGTCAGAGCCCAGTGAATGCAGTGGACGGGAGGCAGACAGGGAGGCCTGGGCACCTGTGTGCTGTTTGCAACCTTGAACGTGGGCCAGTGCTGCATCTATCCACAGAGGAAAGAAAACACTCTCCGCTGGCATCCAGAGCACCCTGAGCACCTCCAGGTCTGGGCCTGGGAGCAGATTCCAAACTCTGCTCCTGGACTGGTGATGGGAGCCGACCTGGGGCAGAGACAGCCCTCGGACCACGGAACCAAGCCACCTGCTCCTGCACCTGCTGCCGCAGATGAACACACATGCCTCCAGAAGGCCAGGCTGCGGACGGCGCTTCCCTGCACCCAGGGCACCCGCCTCCCCGGGGAAGCCCCAGGACAGCTTTGGGAAGAGAGGCCACGCACCCTGAGGGGACCTGTCGCCCCGGGGGCTCCAGCCTCCTTCAGACTCCAGCGGGTCAGCCGAATTCTGGCCCCCCATGTCCTGATCTGAAATTCATGCATAATAAACTGACTTTGACAGTGAGCGGTCCTTGTGAGACACCTGCCAGTTATCTGAAAACCAGCTTAAGGGTCAGAGCAATCAGGTGTATTCTCTGAGTTGGATCAGCACGCATTCCTGTGCGACGTGACGGGCACAGATGCACTCCCAGTGCCCCCGACGGGCGAGGCCCAGGACGTCTTACATGGACACGGAGGGCGCTGGACAAACATTCGTTGCTTATAAGCTCCACTGTGGTTCTGAAAGGCTGCCTGTCATTTCCAGAGGAATGCAAGGCACTTCATACACCTCTAAGGACCGGGCAAGATGATGCAGTCATCTCAGGAAGGCAGAGACTGATTTTAGAACTGAGTTCCAGGGGGAGGGTCTCAAGATGGACTTAACATGACTTCACTGTGCTTAGATTCCTGGGATTACCACAAAGTACTGCCAGTCTGTTCTCAGTACTTTCTCCCCTTTTAAAATATTTATCTATTTATTTTTATTTGTTTCGCTGCACTGGGTCTTAGCTGTGTCGTGTGGGATCAAACCAGGGATGGAACCCGGGTTCCCTGCATTGGGAGCGCAGAGTCTTAGCCACTGGACCATCAGGGAAGTCCCTATTCTCAGTATTGTGTGCCCGTAAACCTAGCCTGGAAGCTTCTGAGGCTCTTAGTGACCAAAACGGGACCACCAGAGACCTGGTCTGGTGGTGGGCAGTGCAGGCCTGGGACAGGGCAGAGGTCGTGGCAGGAGGGGGTGGGGTGAGGGCAGAATGTGGGTAGTGGGGAAGCTTTGGGGTTAAAGCTGGCTTTCAACACCTCACTCAGTTTGGATGGAAAGGGCAGTTGCTGGGGCTTTGATACTATCCACCTGGGACTGAGATGAGCCAAAGTGGCCCCAGACCGTGGAGCTGCCTGAAGAACCCCAGCTGTGCCAGAGAGGGGATGGGAGGGGCCCAGGGCCACATTCACCACCTGCATGTCTCTGCCCCCAGTGCAGGGCCAGTTCTAAAGGACACTCTCCACCTGCACGTCTTGCTGCGTCTTGCACCCCCTAAGCCATCTGCATCACATCACCTAAGAACTCCCTGCTTCTTTATCTTTCCTTTACTTTTAAAGCAGCTGGCCCCACGGCTCTCCCCGACCAGCTTGGGCTGGGCACACAGGGCTCCTTCGATCCCGCCCTTGTATGTGCATGGACATGACTGTGAGGCAAAAAGCTTAGACCCATGTAAACACAGGCTGCAGTTTTGTTTCAAGGACTCCTTCCTATTTATTTGTAATTTAAATAAAATTAAAGGTTAAGGATGAAGAATCCCCCATCTAAAAGGAGAGAAGGAAAAATAAGAACGAGGAGTGCTCCACACACGCTCTGCAGGTCACAGTACGTGCTGTGCTCAAGGTAATTTTCCAGCTCTAAATTCAGCATCCTCTAAAGCTCTGTGTCTGGGATTCATGCAACTCTCAAGCACCAGAAAATGCCAAAGCTCATCAAGGAAGCAAGAAAAGAGGAGCCCTGCTGAGAGCAGCAGCCCCAGCCCAACCCTGAGTCAGGGGCCGAGGTCCCGTCCTCTCGCTGCACCAATTCCTACGCCCGAGGTACCCGTGTAACGTCATCAGGACCTTTAACATCCACGTACAGCCGGCCTCCTGGGTGACGCAGCCCAGTGACGGGTCTTTCAGTGCAAAAGGCTAAATTCCACTAATGGCAACATCACAGCGTCAGAGATGTACCAACAATGGCCCTGATTGCCACTAGAGTCCACTCGGCGGACTTCACCGAGCAGTGAGTCATCACAATGGCCCCCAGATTTCTATGTCCTGCTGACGTCACTGTATCGTGAGTCCAGACACAGGAGGTACTGTCCAGTCCGTTCGTGCTACGGACTGTGAGATGGCTCAGTGGCCTAGCCACCCCTGTGGCTGGGCCTGGAGATGCCTGTGCTGAGACTGGCATCTGTCACAGACCAGGGCCCTCTTGGCTGAATGTGGCTGGACTGGACTCAGCCTTCACAAGCTGGGCCATGGAGGTCACGGGCCACTGCACGGAGGCGAGACCTCCTGAGACCACAGCTGTTTGGTTTGTTTATTTCTCAAGTTGTCACAGGACACATGCAGAGCCTCAATCTCAGAAGAGAGGTGAAAGAAAAGACCAGCCTTTTTAGAGGCTATGTCCTCAGAGCTTTCGACACACCATCCCAGAGTCCCAAAGCAAAAAGATCACGCATTCGGCAATGTAATCGGAGGTGAGCATGAGGCCAGAGGGAAGAATGTAACACCCGCTGTGCGCTTCACTCCAGGTTGCCGCGCACTGCAGGCGCTCTGCCCTTGGACAATCAACACACGGGGTTCTCTGCTCCGAACAAATAAGCACAAAATCAGGACACTAATTACTGAGACAGTACATATCCTATAACTGAAAAAAAAAAAATTCAGCTAACCCACTCCAGGGAACGGAACAGACAAGAGCGTTTGTTCATTTATCCACCAAAACAAGCTGAGATCAGTGACTCAACTCCAGCATGCATCCCAGAGGAAGAAAAATAGATCAGAAATCTGGTTTGTCTTGGCTGCACCGGATCATTAATATTTATAAAGAATTGTTTAGATCCAGAAGTTGCAAAACAGCTCTCGGAAGCTACAATCAGCATATTAAATATACATACAGAGATGGAGATAGTGACAGAGGAGGAGAGCTCGGGAAGGAGGGAGGAAGAGAGGGAGGGAGAGAGGAAGAGAGAGAAAGGGGTGGACGGGGAGGGGTGGAGGGGTGGATGGGGGGAGGGGTGGAGGGGGAGATACAGGTTAAAATATATCCGTCTGATATATTAGGCTATCTTTCTAGCCATGTTTTCACTTCACTTCTGCAAAGTCAACACCAATCCCGGGCCTGGTGGGACTCCTGCAGCCCCAGTAGTTCCTTTACCATAACCTTGGTGGTTGAGGGGAAGAGGTTGGTCTGTCCAAATCCTTCCCACCCCTTCTGCCTTCCTTCCCAGGTGGTCTGGTCACTCCTGCTTCTCCACACCTGTTGAGACTGGAAGGGGGGTCTTGCCAGGTCCTTCCCTGTGACTCTAGAGGGTTCATGGCTTTAGTATTTAGTTACCAGTGCTTTGTTGCCTTGCTGAACCAGATGGTAGCTCTGTTAGAGGACCTGGGACTCTCATATATGAAACCGGGTCTTGTGCTAATTCCGAGTCTGCTAGAACTTACCAATGCAGTCACCGGCGGTACTCTACTTCCTATAAATCAGAAGGCATTTGGGAATAACGAACTTGAGGACAAAAAAAGGGACATGGTGACATACATAAAGCATTAACTCCAGACCTGTGGATGATAATAAACCACAGCACTCAGTGCAGGGAGGACATAAGGGTCCAGTTTTACGTGATGCACCTGTTCCAAGCACACAGCTTTGAACAAACAAGAGCATTTCAAAAACCTGTCCTTGTTTGTGACAGGGTTTAGCTGGGAGAGCGTGGAAATGCCGGTCCCTCTGGTGAGATGAATGGCTAGAGATGGACAGGTGACAGCTCCTCAAAACACCTGCGGCATCTGCCAGTCAAGACTCTGCTGGAACCAAGCTCCTGGCTGACGTGGGGGTGGAGGGAGGTGAAAGGCCCCGTCTCCCTCCATCTGTCTCCAGCGACCCCCAGGGTGCAAAGCAGAAACCCACAGAGGCCCACAGTGCCTGACACATCTGCTCGCTTTCTTGTGGAAGGATTTTCTGCTCTGAGTTGACTATTCCAGAGCATTTTGCTTCTGGGTGGTGCCCTCTGACACCTGTTTTATTTCCCATCTTTATCCTTTGGTTTAAAACCCTCAGTTAACAGACCGACTGCAGTGTGTGTTCAGGGCTCTTGGGCCCTGCCCTGCCCTCCCGGGTCCCTCAAATCACCTCTGTCTTTGTGGCTTCCTCCAGTGGGGCGCCCTCAGTCTATGACTGATGGAAGCCTCTCCTTGTGGGTAGCTCAGAGGATGGCACTGCCTCCAGGGGGCCCGAGGTGGGGGGTTTGTGTTGGCTCCCACAGACCTGAGTAGGGCGTGTGCCCAGAGTATTTGGTGGCTTGACTTGATCTTTGTCGTGGCATACTCCTCCTGGTTGTGTCTGGACACCCTCAGGAGACACCACATTTGTAAGCCACGAGGTTCATCTTTAGGAAACGACCAAACAGAAAAATGGGTGTGCATGTGTTTGTATCAGACACACATGCGAGCCCCTCGAAGGGCCGGGCCTGGGGCTTTCCACCCGTTATTCACATGGCGGTGCCACTTCTCTGAGTCTGAATGAGGCTCTGATGGGCTTTGTTCTGTATGTCCCAGTGCACTTGACCACTCGCCCGAAGAGCCAGGACGAGTTCCAATTGGTGCCGGAAGGAATGGGAACTCAGATGACAGATAATCTAAGTTCCTCAATCAAGCCTTCAGTTTGCTAATTAAAAATATTCCTGTTGTAAGAGGAACACATTCTCTGCATAAGTAATTAAGGGAAGAGAGAAATACAGATTTCTGCTTCTGCTGATGCAACAAGTCTTCTGCGGAAGACAGCTACAGATTCTTTATGAAATATTAAATAATACTTTTAAGCACTGGTGCTATTCATAAAATTCATAATCTGGCTCTTAATTCCCTTTTCTCATTTAATTATTGTTATAATAGTGCAGATAATAAAGGAAAGAAACATTTTGTGAAATGAAATGAAATCAGGACATGATAGATGCTCAGTGTAGACAATGCCTGAGGCAGACACAGCGCACGGAGCCCTCAGGCTTCCCTTGGCTCCAGACTCAGGGCCTCTGGGTGGTGGGGGGACGGAAGGGTCTTCCAGCTCCAGTCTCAAGCTCGAACCTGCCACACAGGTGAAGGCACCTAGGTAAACGCCCAGTCCCTTCTAGAAGGGTTCTTTTCCTCACTGTAACACACTCTAAGCAAGTGGGGACAATGGATTTAGACATGAGAACTGTGCTTTTATTTTTTGTTTGCAGATAAAAGTCAAAGTTATACTGCGGTAGGGGAAGGAGGGGACTTCCCTGGTGGTCCAGTGGTTAAGACTCTGCGCTTCTACTTCAGGGGTGTGGGTTTCATCCCTGGCTGGGTAACCCGCATGTCTCATGGCCAAAAAATAAAATAAAAAAGTCTTAAAAAGTTATATTGCAGGAAATTTGATTTTGAGGGTTAGAAACATTGATATATGCATCATGTACCATACTTGCTACATCTCTGATTTCAGGAAATTATTTAATCCCTTGAAACTTCAGCTTTTTCACCTATAAAATGGGGATAATAAATTCCCAGCTTTCAGACTCATTGCAAAGATTAAATAAGACAAAGTGAGCACATCAACTAGGTCCTAGCATCGCTCAGCAAATTTGGGTTCCTCTCCACCCTCAACATCACTCAGAGCATCGGTTCCTTGGTGAACCCACCAAAACTACACATAACATTCTCCTCTCTCCTTGGTGCCTACGCTGGGGGCTGGATCAAATGATTAGCACTGGAGCAAATGAAGTTGTGGACAGATACTACACTTGGGCCTCCACGCCGAGTCCTCCACACTGTCAGTTCCAATTCGCTGCCTCCTCCGGGCGTGGCTCTGGGCCAGGCCCACTGCCAGCCAGGTCTTGCCTTGGGATGCCATCACCCTCCCTGATCCCATAGCCACCAAGCGATGTGAGGGCAGTGCCCTGTCACGGACTTCCCGAGAGAACATGCGTGTGCAACAGCTCAGACTATAGCAGCCTCAGGAGCGAGGGAGGCTTGTTCAAATGCAGGCTCCACACCCCACCCTGGTGGCTCTGATGGAGCAAGTCGGTGGAGCCAGACAACACGACTTTCTAACCCCGCTGAGGCTGTCGACACTGTTGGCCAGGACTGCCTGAGAAGGCAGGTGTAGGGTGTTTAACCCGGACCGGGACCTGGCAGGTGCAGACGCTGCCCACCTCACTGATACTTTCTTACGGCCTTTTTCAAATCATAAAATCTGTTGGAGAAAAGACCCCACATCTCCGTCCAGCTGCCCCTTCATCCGGGGACTCGGGTGTGTGCTGACAATTCCCATTTCCAGTGTCTGCAGTCGGGCTTTAGAGTTAGGGGCAGAAGGCCTGGGGCCTCAGGGCTGGGCTGGAGCGCTGGGTGCCTGGGGCTGCCTGCCTCCCGGGCCCGCAGTGCCCGGGTCTCAGCCACAAGCTCCCATGGAACCATGTTCCTTGAGGGGCAATCCACGCTCACAGCACAAAGAGAAGAGGGGCTGAGAGCGGGGGACCTCGGAGCCCCTCCTCTTATTCCAAGAGTGAAGACAATCCCTCAGGCCTCCAAACACTTGCTCTTCACTCCAAGAATGTGGGCAGCACATTTGCTGTTAATAAATGATCAGAATCCTTTCCACTGAAGGTATTAAACATCCTGACTGGTCAGGCCCGGGTCTAGGAGGTTCTTAAGGTGTGAAGGATAACATTACTCTCTGAGAAAGTGAAAGTGAAGTCGCTCAGTCGTGTCTGACTCTTTGCAACCCCATGGACTGTAGCCTACTAGGCTCCTCTGTCCATGTGATTCTCCAGGCAAGAGTACTGGAGTGGGTTGCCATTTCCTTCTGCAGGAGACCTTCCCAACCTGAGAAGAAGGATCTAATGCCAGTCTCCACAATTGTGGCTGGATTTTTGTTGTATTTACCATCTTTCAGACAAAGATGCTATGCCTGCCTTGCCCTGCTCCAGAGATAGGCCTCCCCCAGGGTCAGGGAGAAGCGGAGATCAGGAACGACCTGGACCCTACCTCTGCTTAGCCAGGGTTCACCCAGCCCCTGCTGGCAGGTGACACCAATGTCCACTTGCAGAGTAAAAATATTGGTCCCATTCTACAATTTGGCAATTAAAACACAGCTCTAGTGTGGAGGGCACCCTCTGCAGGGGATAGGGTGAGTCAGCAGGCCAGGACAGGAGGCTGGCCTGGATGTGTCAGGACTGAATGCAGAGGGCGCTGACGTCACACCCGGCTTCCCTTGGCTCCACCCTCCTGAACCTTCCTTCACCTGGTGGAACCCTCTTGCTTGTTTGTAACGCAGGAATCAGGGTGCTACTGACACGGAGTGGTGGGCTCTGAGCCTGAGGTCTTCTGGAGGCCCCATCTGCCCATGTGCCTTTGTCCAGGTCCCACTGTGTGTCCCAATCCTGGGCGCAAGCAGCACCCATGGCCACTGCTTGGGCCCAGGAGCTCCCAGACTCACTCCACTCACCACCCCCAGGCCCCTGATGGCCAGGAGTCTAGTTCTACAGCCTGGGTTTGTGTACCCCAGAGTAGGGGCCTCTGGCGTGTGTAGAACCAACTCACCAAAGAGATGCTCAGACAGACCCTCCAGGCCAAAGCTGGATGTGGAACAACCACTGGGCACAACTCTGGCCAAGTAGGACGGCTCCATCACCCTTCCCAACATCCGTCCATCCTCTGCGACCAAGATCTCAGAGCAGCGGCCGCACCACGCTCCCCTGGAAGGGCCTCTGGGGCCTCTTGGTTTCCTTGCAAAGAGGGGCTGCCCTTGGGGGCCACTAGTGGATTCTCCTCTCCCTCCTCACTCCTTGTAGGATCAGGGAAGCGGGGTAGGGGACACAGGAGCACACAAAGGCACTCTCACCCAACACACTGAATTGGGACAGACAACGGCAAGAAGCAGTGAGAGGCCAGGGTCCTTCTCAAAGCAAGAGGAATGAACGTTTCCAGCATAAGGCCTGGGTGGACGGCCCCAGAGCCATGGACACTGGAGAGGGAGCCCCAGGTGCCCTGAGGATGCTGTGGGCTCTGGAGCAACAGAAGGGGCTGCCTTTCTCCCCATCTGGTGGGGATAACGCGTGAGGCTGAAACTCCCTCTTTAATTGACATGTCTTCCTTTGATTAATAAGAATGGGAATATAGATAGTTTCTGAGTGACAGGAACACAGAGGAAGTATTTAAAACCTGGGCTCCATGAAGGCACAAGGAGAAGGTTGGCCATGAAAAAGGGCCAGGAACTGACTCTCTTAGAGCCTTGCCACTGGACAGAGGGCCCAGTTACTGGCCGAGACAGGCTGTTTGGGATGCGTGCACAGGCGCCATGCCACGGGACTCTATTTTATGTGTGAGCCTTTCACAGAGAAAACAGAACCCACTTTGCCTCTGTTCCAGTGCCCCAACGGACTCTCCCAACACAGGGTCGGTCCTGCTGGCACCCCACGAGTGTCTGCTCGGAGGCCCGGATCCCAACCTGCCGCTTCCCCCCCGGCCGCCCTCTGAGGATGCGCCCGGGTCTGCTGGGGTGAGGCTGGGCCCCTGAGACCAGGTTTCCCCCGCAGCAACCCCACCCCGTCCTCGCCAGCCTGGGCGCACTGGCTGCATACGTGTGGCCGACGGGAGGCCTTACCTCGTGGGACAGGTAGAAGGCGGCGATGCCCAGCGGCCAGAAGCAGCAGAGCATGGAGAAGACGCTGAGGCCCAGGTGGTCCCGCGGGGGCATCACGAGGAAGTTGTCCTCGCTCTCCGTGTCACTGGAGTAGTCACTCTGCCGGGAGAGATGGACGGGAGGACGAGGGTCAGCATGGGTCTCCCACCATCACTGACGTGGGGGTCAGGCCCAGCAAGCCTGCCCGGCAAGTGCCATCCCCCGTAGGAAGAGAAAGACCCAAGGATGGGCTCTGGGCTGTTCCAGGGAGATTAAACCCACAGCCCAGTGGACCTCTGGGATGGGGTGTGGACAGCGGGGTGTCCACTGGAGACTGGGGCTGGGGGGAGCACACAGGCGGGGTGTGGAGTCCACTCCTCGTTCTAGGACATCAACCTGGTTTCAGGACGAGGCAGGACTGGTGTTGGGGCCAGGACACTGCCTTGAATGCCTTCTTTCCTTAGACTGTGACCTAAATAAGGATGTCGTGGGCCTGGTCTTGAGCCCCGGTGTCCCTCCTGTTTTGGTTAATCAAACGCACATAAAACTGCAAATCGGAGCCTCCACTGTGCCTGTGTAGGAAGCTTCCTGCTGCACTGTTTGTGTCTTGTCTGGGGGGGAAACAGGCACACGGGGAGGGGCTCACCCCGATGGCAAGGACTGACCTTCTCCCGGGCCCCCGGGGTGGGAGCGGGTGACACATTGTCCACCCAGCACCCAGCTGCCCTCCACGCATACAGACACATGTGCACACACAGACACACAAACACACACATAGACACAAACACACACAGAGATATACACAGACACAAGCACACACACAAACACACATCCAAACACACACAAACACATGCACACAGTTACACACACAGACACACAAACATACACACAGACACATGCACACACACATCTGAACACACAGAGACACACACAGACACATACAGACACAGACACACACAGACACACACACAGACACACATACAGACACATATAGATATACAAAGACACATGCACACACACACATCTAAACACACAGAGACACACAGAGACACACAGTTACCCACATACATGTAGACAAAGACACAGATACACACAGACACACAGTTACCCACATACATGTAGACAAAGACACAGATACACACAGACACACAGTTACCCACATACATGTAGACAAAGACACAGATACACACAGACACATGCACACACACACACAGTTACACATGCAAACACACAGACACATACAGACACACACAGACACATGCACACACACAAACACACATCTGAACACACAGAGACACACACAGTTACACACACACACGTAGACAGACATACACGCAGACACATACAGACACAGACACATGCACATGCACACACACACACACAGATACATGCACACACACACGAATACATACGCACGGTTACAGACACACAAACACACGCAGACACATACAGATACACACAGACGCATGCATACATACACAAACACACCCAGACACACATCCAGATGCTCACACACACACACCTCGGATCCCCAGTACCCCTCCCTTTCCCCTCCGCTGGGCCAGGTTTGCAGAGCTCCTGCCTTTCCTCTGTAGCATCGCCTCCCAAAGAATAAAGGGAAGGGGGGACACCCATCCTCACTCCTGCAGAGGTGGAACCAGCAGCCCCACGGAGGCGTCACATGTGGCGGGGTCTGGGACTGAGGGCTGTGGGCAGACGCACATGTGCCCCACTGCAGGGAGGCCAGAACCCTCCATCCGGGATGGGGAGGCCAGGTGGGGTCTCCAGGAACCTCAGCACTGGGCTGGAACTGCCATGCTGCCCTTGATGGGCCTCTGCATGGGGTCTGGGGAAGGGACCCCACAGTCGGCAGGACCTGAGGGCCAAGGAGAGACACAGAGGATGGGGCCGAAGGACAGATCCAGAGAGGATGCGCGTCACGTGACAGGTCAGTCTATGCAGGTGGGAATCCTGGTGCCTGAGTGACATCTCTGATTGTGGGTACTTGTTCAGGCTTTGGGCTTCCCTGGAGGTTTTAGGTTTTGTTTTAGTTTACTATGAGTTTAAATATGTGGGCTGGCTGGATTCTCACAGCAGCTCTGGAAATAGCAGCTGTGGCTATTTTTCTGGTTATTTCTATTTGGCAAAAGACACCCTGGCCTCTGGGAGGTTACAATGTCCCTAAACAACAGAACTGGCCAGCTGGCCAGGTCACTCTGGACCTCTGTGCTCTCCACTGTCTGAACAGCAGTGTCTGGTCATCTGCCAACCCTACTGGCCTCAGTGGCTTCTTGTCTGAAGCTGGGGTGTCTTCTCCACACCCTTCCGCCCTGGGATTCTGATGACCACTTCTTGACTGCTCAGTTTCACGGTGGCGACGGGGAGGCCGGCGGCCAGAGGGGTCAGTGGGAAATCCTCCAATCGAAGAGTAGTGCAGTGCGAGCTGTGACCACAGACTCCACAGAGATGCCTGGGCCTCGACTCCCCTCTCTGGAAACAGCTTCTGATGACACAACCATGTAAAGGGTCACCCCTCAAAATCTTCCCAGAGTTTTATTTAGAGTATAAGGGAGCCACTTCTGTAAACTACAAAGTTGTGGCTACATGGCATCAAAACAACTAGTCAATTTTGATTAAAATTGGTTTTTAAAAACTCAGATAAATTACAGGGCAGACAAAAACAGCCCAGCTCTCTGTACATTCTCCCTCCCATCAGCAGAAATGCTGTAGATACAATTAGTCCTGGGCATTGTGCCATCAGACGGGGGTGGGGGTCTGGGGCGGTGACAGGGACACCCACAAACCAAGAAGAGAAAACACACAACTGCCACCACCAAGACACGAGCCACACACAGCAACTGTTTCTGAAAATCCTCTTCACTGGTCATTAGATTAGAGTGTGTGCAAGGCAGGATGCAAGCATCCAAAGGCGTTCACTGTCCATGTGGCTGGAGGAACAGATGCTTCAAGTGGGCAGAGCAGGTCTGGACCCCCTCCCCGTGGCCAGGCAGTCTGCCTTCAGCCGTGACCTCCATGCAGAGAGCTGGTTCTCCGCCCCTGAGGTTTCTTCCTTGGGAAGATTTCATAGGATAATCACAGAGCCCGGCTGGACACGTATCAGCCCTGTGAGCATGGACACGAGGGTGCAAGGGTGCAGGGGGCTGCACCCCTTTGTCACTCATCTCTCTCAAGGCCTCACCCCCACAGTAGCTCCCTGGGCCCCCACTGCCCCCTCATCCCCTGGCCGTCTCTGCTGGAGAGAAGCATCTCTGCTGGGGGAAGCATCTTTGCTCGGGGGAGCATCTCTGCATGGCCTGGGTTGGGAGGCAGAGGCCAGGAGGCACTGGGAATCGGGAATTCCTGTGAAGTCTGCATGGTGCTCCCGACAGCACTGCTTCAAAACAGCAAAATCACAGAGGACTCCATGTGGACTTTTCTACGCAGTCATGGAAAATGGTGATGTAGGTACTTATTCACTGCCCTGGAAAGACGCTTATAATAACCGAGGGAAAGAAAGAGGTAGAACGTGGAACAAGTCATATTTCCTCCAAAATGTCAGAAATTAAGCTGCTTCCAGACGAGGGGGCACATCAGTGGTTTTTTTCCTTTCTTTTTGCATTTCTAGTTTTTCCTACAAGAAGCAAGGTTATTGGTGATGAAACTTACAAAGGAGCAGACGTGCTGACAGGTGGGGCTCCCCCATCCTTCATCCTCACATGGAGCACGTGGGATACGGTCCACCTGGAGACACTGCATCGGGGGCCCAAGGAGCAGCCAGTGGAGCAGATCAGAACTCAGCACAGCACTGGAACTCCTTGAGACGCAGGTCAGACCCACCAGGCCACGGAGGGTTAAGACCGCAGAGGTGCCCAGGTCTACACTGACCAGCATGGCACCACTGCCCCACGAGTCTACTGTTGCTGTTATTCAGTCACTCAGTCGTGTCTGACTCTTTGCGACCCCATGGACTGCAGCATGCTAGATTTCTCTGTCCTTCACCATCTCCCGGAGCTTGCTCAAACTCATGTCCATCGAGTCGGTGATGCCATCCAACCATCTCATCCTCTGTTGTCCCCTTTTTCCTTCCTTCTATCTTTCCCAGCATCAGGGTCTCTTCCAGTGAGTCAGATCAGGTGACCAAAGTATTGGAGTTTCAGCTTCAGCATCAGTCCTTCCAATGAATATTCAGGACTAGTTTCCTTTAGGATTGGCAGGTTTGATCTCCTTGCAGTCCAAGGGACTCTCAAGAGTTTTCCAGCCCACAGTTCAAAAGCATCAATTCTTCAGTGCTCAGCCTTCTTTATGATCCAACTCTCACATCCATACATGACTACTGGAAAAACCATAGCTTTGACTAGATTGACCTTTGTTGGCAAAGTGATATCTCTTTGGAGGACATTCTGTGTGCCATCTGCTATGGGCCATTTTCTTTGCCTAGTGACTAGTGAACTGCATTCTTTGTCTAAATACTGAGTTTTAGCCTTTTGGTTTTGTTTAAATACCATGTCAAGTGCAAACTTAAATTCTCCCCATTTAGCTTTGTTTGCTAAACTGAAGTTCTCTTAAAAACTTCTTGCCTTTTGAAAGGTACTCAGATGTGTGTTTAAATATGTATTTTGAAATGGGTGTAATTTGCTTTACCTACTAGATGTATAAATATAACTTTTGTAAGTAAAAAACAATATGCTCTCTAGGTTTGTCATAGCTTCCTGCCCAGTGTGATTTTCTTCGTGTGTGACTTTCTGCACGTAAGAGCTTCATGTAATTGCATAAAGCAATGCTTATCCCTTTTAGATCTTATTCTTCCCCTTTATGTTACACCTGTCAGAGAGATATAACATGTTACCCACTGGGTTCCCTATTCTTTGCAGGTGAAAAGTCCAAGGTAGCTTTGGGACCATGGGTTGGGATTGGTTTGAACTAGGACTTGACTCTTAGAGTCACATGAGTGCAGGGTCAGCATCTGAAATTCCTGGCCTGGGTGCTCTGATGGTTTCGTCTCATCCAAGTGGAATGATGTCCATCCTCGCTTGAAGAAAGGAGAAGCCAAACCTCATGAAGATACTGTGTTCTACCTAAACCAGCCATCCTGTCTGTTAGGCTGTGGGGACACAGGCTGGCTGAATGCAAATTGGTGCCACCTTAGGAAGCAGATCTGTTAATGTGCAGCA
This sequence comes from Bos indicus, assembly GCF_029378745.1. Taxonomy (NCBI): domain Eukaryota; kingdom Metazoa; phylum Chordata; class Mammalia; order Artiodactyla; family Bovidae; genus Bos; species Bos indicus. The sequence continues at coordinate 42,519,309 of NC_091772.1, read as the reverse complement.
CAATTAAATACATGCTGAATTTTGGCCCAATAATCTCACTTCTAGGTTATTTATCCTGAAGATTCACCTCCGATAATAGAAAAATACACATGCTCAAGGTTATTCATTGCAGCCTTGTATGTAATTGCAAAATATTGGGAATGACCTAAACGCTCATTCGAAGGACAGTGGTTACATAAACGGTGAGGCGTCCAGCCCATGGGATAAAGAGCAGCTGAAAAAAGAGTGTGTGATACTGATGTGAGCAGACTGGATTAGACTGAGGTTGTTAGTTTCCATCTATCTATAAACAGATTAAAAAAATAAGTATGTCTGTGTACACAGGGACTGTGTACACATACGGTTACACAGATGTGCTTGTGTATGTATGTGCTATATGTTTCTTCCAGCTCAGTCTGTGGAAAGGGCCTGGGACAACATACCCACTCCCAGGTGATGAGCAGACCCAGTACCTAGACATCGGTTTCTAAACACGGTTCTCCAATATGTGGAACCAGGGCACTTTGAAGAAATGACCGATTTCAGGGTCAGGGCTGCCAAATCCAAAACAGAGCTGGGACAGCTCGCTGCACAGGAAATGATGATAAAATGGGTAAGAGAGGATGAATTGTATCAAAAGGACACAGAGCCAACCAGAAGGGGCACCTGCTGTTTAATCTGTAACAAAGAGAATAAACACACCATGAACACTGTAAGGATGGACAGGAACCTATAAACTAACAATCAATGGTCCAGTCTGTATGAAGCAATGAATGTGTAAATAAATAAATATGGGGGAAGGGAAAACTCTACCCCATGGATGAATGCCCAGCTAATGAATACGAAAGGAGACATGAGGTTAGGAGCTTGTAAAGAATGTTAAAACCAGTAAGTGAACAGCTAGCACTAAGTGGGGTGCTCCATCCTCGCATAGCACCTCCTCACAAGATGTTTATTAATTCCAGAGAAATGCTGCTTGGCTGGGAGACACCTGGCAGATGCCACTTGCAAAAGGGGATGGGATCACCGCTTGTCAGGTGTCCCACGGAAACGCCAAGCTGGTAACAGGACACGTGGAGGCAGATGTCTCCTCGTGGGGGCCCTGCCCACAGCATCATCACCTGAATCCAACCAGCAGGAATCACCGGATGACCCAGAAGGAGGGCTCCCCTGACAAACAACCGACCTGGACTCTTGAAACATGTCAAGAACATGAAGCTGATGGCAGAAGAAAGGTTCCAGATTATAGAGGGCTGTGATCAGAGAACAGCCTCAGGGCTCCCTGGTGGCTCAGTGGTGAAGAGCCCGCCTGCCAAGGAGGAGACGTGGCTTGGATCCCTGGGTTGGGAAGATGCCCTGGAGAAGGGAATGGCAACACACGCAGTATTCTTGCCTGGAGAATCCCATGGAGAGGGGAGCCAGTCCATGGCATTGCAGAGTCAGACACGACTTAGCAACTAAACAACAACAAAAAGAGAAGAGCAAGAAAATGCAAGATTGGGTCCTGACCTGGGTCTGATTGTTTTCCCCTTTTGCTATAAGAACAGTATTGAAAGAACTGGAAAAATGTACATAAGGTCTATAGATGAGATGACAGTACTGGAATGACTTTAATTTCCTGACTTTTACAATTGCACTTGTTTTTAGAAAACATACCTCGCCCATTTAGGGGTAAAAGGCCATCTTGTCTGATACTTTCTTGCAAAGAACTCAGGAAAACATATGTACATTGAGAGAACGGTAACGTACCCAACGGTAAACGGTTAAGACCAAAGGAAACCGGGTGACAAGCATATAGGGATTCTTCATACCATTTTTGCAATTCTTCTGTCTGAAATTATTTCGGAAATAAAAAGTCAAAAAAATCCCTCACACGTGCCATTTTAGGAGGAAAAAAAATTATACTTTAAATTGAATTCTTTCTTTTGGGGATTAGGCATTGCATTCACTTTTCCCTCTTTTTTCATTACACTTTAATGGAAACACTGTGAGAGTTATGGGGGGGAAATGAAAAAAATATTGAATTCACTCTTTTTATGACACATGAATAATTCATTTTACACTGTGATTTGGCGTTTCATCAAGTTTGTCCTTTTCGTGTTTCTGCAGAGAAGCCACTTAGTGTCAGTGTCACACACTTGCTCTCTCAGGAGCTCGGAGACGCGTGGAGCCCAAGGCGGCTCTTGGAACAAAGCCCGGCCACCGAGCCGACGGGTGGCTGCACGTCCACCCCCGGGGCCAGTGACAAAGGGCTCCCAGGTGAACCTGGGGGCGGACAGCTCACCTGGGCCTGTGAGGATGACACTACCCTCGACCAAGAGGCGAGGAGGGCAGGCAGGGAGCGGGGGCCCTGGTGGAGCGTTTACCTCCTGGGAACGAGCTGTGGGGACACGCATCCATCCAGCCATCCTCACCTGTCTGTCTGCCCAGAGAGGTGGGGTGCACATCTCCTGGGAACGAGCTATGGGGACATGCATCCATCCAGCTATCCTCACCCGTCTGTCTGCCCAGAGAGGTGGGGCGCACACCTCCTGGGAATGAGCTGTGGGGACACAGCATCATCCAACCATCCTTACCGGTCTGTCTGCCAGAGAGGTGGGGCGCACACCTCCTGGGAATGAGCACTGGGGACACAGCACCCTTTCAATTGTCCTCACCCGTCTGCCCACCCACCACAGAGGATCTGCACCCTGAGGAAGTGCAGGAGCTACTTGTGCCTCAGGAGGGGCCAATGAGAACCACAGGGCCTTCCTCTGAGAGCCCAGCCGCCCCTTCCCTCCTGGACCCCCCACCTGGCCAGGCTCCAGAAGCCTCTCTGGCTGGAGTGGGGGCCACAGCTGTCATGCTCTGGAGCAGGCTGACTGTGGACCTCTTGCCTGTTCAATGCCTTCTTCATCCTCTCGTAGCATCAGGGACTGGCCAAGGTTGCCAGCCCCTGTGCAGGGTGAGGTCCTCAGAGCCCATGCCCCACCTCTGCAGCAATGAGAAAGCCGTCTGTCTAGGAGCAGGGACCCCAGGGCCTGCCTACCTGGTGTACCTCAACCCCTTGCCACTGAGCATGGCCACCGCCCCGCATGTCTGTGTGCACCTGTGGCAGAGGTGGGCTCCCTAGTTTGTAAAATGAGAGCATTTTCTAAACCAAGGGATGCCTCTGTGCAAGATCCCATCACAGTAAACCTATGGCCATTTATCAAGTCACTGGCTGGGCTGTTCAAAGTCATCAGTTACCAGAGGGAGGTTCAAGAGGGAGGGGACATATGTATACTTCCCCAGACCCTGATGCTGGGAAAGACTGAAGGCAGGAGGAGAAGGGGACGACAGGACGAGATGGCTGGATGGCATCACCGACTCAATGGACATGAGTTAGAGTAAGCTCTGGGAAATGGTGAAGGACAGGGAAGCCTGGTGTGCTGCAGTCCATGGGGTCGCAAGGAGTCGGACATGACTGAGTGACTGAACAACAACAATGGCTGACTCATGTCGATGTTTTGCAGAAACCAACAAAATTCTGTAAAGCTATTATCCTTCAATTAAAAAATAAAAAAAAAAATCACTCATTTCCCAAGTTTCTTTACTGTTCTGAAATACTTCATTTTATTGAAAGGAATGCATGTATTTAAATTGTATTTTAGTTAGTTTGAAGATTATAGAGTATTAAAATTCATCACAGATGGCCTTGTACAGTATGTGTATGTATGTATATGAATAAATTATTTCATTTGCTGTGTCTGTGTGTGAGGTCACATCTAAAAACTCTTCAACTAAGTCTAGTCACAGAGATGTATATGTGTATACACACACAAACAGACATACACACACACCCTTTGAAACAATTTTAGACTCACATAAAAGTGTCGAAACTAGAACAGAGTTCCTGTAGGGACTGCAAAGATAGAACGCATCCCCACATCCATGACCGCACCTCTTACATAAGCGTGGCCCAGAGCCTAAACTAGGATACAGCTCTGCCCAGGGCAAGACCCCTGACCAGCCCCCTCAGCACCAGGCCCCAAAGGTCACCCAGGCTGCCGGGGGTGTCAGCAGTTCACTCCATTTTATTCCTGAGTGATTTTCCACGATAAGGAAGTGCCGCTATGTGTCCATCCGTTCGTCCACCGAAGGCTTTTTATTTTCAGTTTTTCATTCTTACTAATAAAGGCTGTGAGGCACTCATGCAAGTTTCTGCTTGAACATAGAATTCGTGTCTTTAAATACCAGGAATGGGGTTGCTGGGTCACACGGTGTTTAACTTTACAGGAAAACGATCAGCTGTCTTCCGGGGAAGCCGGCTGGCTTCTGCATCCTCGCGGCGCTCGGTGGTCGTCGGTTCCCGGCGGCTGCCCTGCGACGCTCTGTGCGGGGCTCACTTGTGCTGGCTTCAGTTCGCGCTTCTCCGGAGGTGGTGATGTGGACATCTCTGCGTGCTTACTTGCCATTTGTATCTCTTATTTGGGGAGGCATCTGTTCTCTCTTTGATGTGGCAGCTGGCTCCTTCCACACTCTCCTCCAAGTCCCTGGCATCCTTCCCTTAGCTTTTGCCTCCCAAATGCAGACGTCCTGCCTGCCAGGTGGACCCGGGTGCTGTGAGAAGGCACTCAGAGCTGGTGGATTAGAGGTCAGCCTCCTGTCTGACATTCTCCTGTCTGCCAGGAGTCTGACATTCTCACACCTGACCCCCAGCCCATGCTAAGGACAGCAGACAGGACGTGGGCGGTTACGTGGAGGGCGGTGGGCAGTTCCAGCTGGAACAGAGGGCAGAGCTGCGAGCCCCTTAGGAACACACTGACCTCCAGTGGACACTGCCTGATGCCAGGACCCTGCCCGAGCCACCGGCATCCACCCAGCAAGGAGCTCACCTGCTTCCTCCGTGAGGCTGCACCAGTTTGTTGCTACATTTCTAGAAGACATATGGACAGGATTCTTAGCCATCCTCACTGCCCCCTGAGGCTAAGTGTGGGCAGCGAGGACTCGTGGAAAGAGCCTGGGGAGGAAGTTCCTGGGCAGAGGCAGCGAGTGAGGCCAGTGCCACCTGGAGGTTCTAGAAGGAGGGGCAGGAGCTCCAGTCTGCCCCACACTGCACAGATCCCTCTGGGTGATCTACTTCTCACCTCACGTCAAGAAGGATCCAGAGCAACCAGGATGATGAGGAGGGTCAAGTGATGCCTTACTGGGAACAGGGTCCTGGGGCAGGGAGCTCAAGGGGTGAGCCTTGTAGATGGGTTAAGGGCCCTCCTTAGAAGAAGGAGAGAGGGGCCCTCAGGCATCCCAAGGAGGCACTGGGGGCAGCCCCTCTTTAGCAAGAGAAACCTTCTTGTATCTTCTCCATGAAGTGGCTTAGAAGCTGCCTGGACCACCGACCAGTGATGCTCTCTGCCCTCACTGCTCACAGTGCAGTCCAGGGGCAGCAGCATCGGCCTTGCTGGAAGTTGTCAGAGATGTAGATGCCCAGGCCCCACCCTAGACAGCTGGGACCTACCTACATAGAGGCTGCTGGGCTCAAGAGAGGTGTTTGGATGGGGAGTCATGGGGATTCTGTCTTGGGGGCATCTCTTCACCGTCACATGTCAGGACTGTCCCAAGTTGTCTGCCCTGATACCTACCTCCGGACCAACGTCTGCTTCAGCAAATAGGCAGCAACGACAACAATGACAGGCCCACAGTCACTCATTCTGTTCTCTGTCCTCAGTTCTCCTGGGTTCTTCAGCTTCCACGAGGCTCTTCATCTTGTTCCAAGATGGACAAACTTCTGCAGGGGACAGCGGCCCGGTGGCCATGCCGAGCTTGTCCACATGCACCTCTGACTCCGTCCTCTCCAGAGGGACCACAAGGCTGTCCCTGGGAGCTTCGATCTTGCTCAATCCCATGGACACTCTAAGGATGGGCAGGGGGCTGAGTGGAGTTGGTGGGGCCCCCCTACTCTCTCCTCTTTTCTCTGCAGTCACGGGGAAGGTCTATTAGCTAGAATGACCTTGGGATTTCTCTCTTCTCTAATGAAATGCCAATAACAGTCTTCATGTTCTGCTTTCTCCTTATTCCTTGTTTGGAGCCTGTCTCTGTTTTTGTGGTTTGCGGTAAACAGTCTGCTATTGTGTCTCAGCACCAAGCCAATCACTGCCTGGAGGCCCTGGGGCCACCACAGGCCCTGTGGAGCGCTGTTCCCACATCTGCCCTGTGGACTTGACTTTGGAGACTTTTTAAAGCATCCCCTTAAACAAAGTCCAGGTCACATAAATGCTCACCAGGAGCATAAATGCTCAAGGAGCTTGGGTGCTCACACAGGGAGAGTCTGGCTGCATTTTGATTATAAAAAAGGATGACATTGACCTGGAGGCCCTTGGACAGAGTCGTTTATTCACTGATAGACCCATCACCGCAATGGGTCATCAGGCGCCTACTCAGTGCTGAGTTGGGGATGTATCCAGGAACTTTGCCTCCGGTCCTCACCTTGGAGGCTAAACTCGACTCACCCATGGCCTGCTCCGTCCATGGTGTCCATGGGGACACCACCCCCATCCCCGGTCCTGCAGCCAGGCCGGGCGCCTCTGTGCTTTGAAGCACATCCCTCCTGGATGCCTCCCATCTTACTCCCCCTGCTGACCGGCTGGTCTTCAGGGGGCATTTCCCAGTAAATCAGGTGCTCATCAGTCCTCACATCACTGATCGCTTCTGGGAAACTCAACTTAAGTTGGCTTGGCGGTGTCCAGTGTGACAGAAAATAAACAAGCCAAAACATAGACTTTGTCAGCAGGGGCACGAACACTGTGACCTGGATGCTGACGAGAAACTAGCTCAGTGAAGGGGAGGAGAGAATATTCTGGGTGCAGGAGGGGCTGCAAAGCCAGGTGGGGGGCTGGGAAGTTGAGGGGATCAGGAGTCGGGGGTTGGGGGAATGAATGAGAGGTGAGGTGATGGGGGAGGGGACTGCTCACAGGACCCTCAAGTGTCTGCACTGTATTTAACTCGGTTTGGGTGATCTGCTGCTTACTGACATTTCAAAAGGGATAAAAACAAAAGGACTAGAAGAGGAGACTCAGGAATTGGCTACCCTATTGAAACCTAGATCTTCCTCCTATTTCCTAGAAGAAACACAAGAGGAAAATCCACCCAATGCCATGCTGAAACATATGCAGACTTCACCCAGCCTGGGCCAGCAGAGCACTGGATGGTGTGCTGGAAAGACCACTGTCCTCTGGGATCTGACCTCAAGCTACAGCTGCTCCCCCTTTACAAACTGACCCTCCTCCACCAAGCCTCCCCCAAACACCACTGCTTTCTCTGCTAAATCCTTTTTGAATCTGTATTTCACGGTGTAGACCTCCATGAGCAGCATCTTATGTAAGGTTACTGTTCCAAGCAACATGTTCTGTTTCTAAATATACTTCTCTCCACTCTGAGGAGTGTCCTCCAACTTCTCAGGTTCTACCTGTTTGAGGAGGACACTGGCCATCCCCCAGACCCCCTGGTGGCTTTCACTTTTCCAGGCTTGAGGTTTCTGATGACTCATCTGCTCAGCACCACTGCAGGCTGGCAGATGTTTTGCTGACAGATATCAGGTGGATATTTATGGGCACCTTGGGTGAACCATGCAAAGGGGACATTTTCCTATGTTTTCCTACCTACATGCCATCAGCAGCATGCACCTGTTGCTGTGTGGATTTGTTTTTTAACTGAACAGAGGCTGTTTTCCTAACTCAGTTTCGCATTTCTCTAGTGACAGGGGCATGATATGTGGTGTGGTTTTCATTATCAAGGAGAAAAGATCCTTCCTTCTGGGACCCTCAGCTGACATCCAGGACAGCCACGGTGGGACCATCCCAATTCCGAATGGGGACAGCATCCTCCCTGGAGACCAGCCAGACAGGAACCCTCAGCACTTTGCACAGTGAGGCTTCTCTCTTGCCTTCTCTATGTCTGTTTCCTCCTGGTGAGTATGAGCACCACGGACCCAATGCCTGGGACCACAAGGACAACATGCAGGCTCTTTGTCCATAAGGATGGAGTCTCTCACACCTGCTAATAGTCTGAATGATCTGATGATCCTTGCACTGGCCAAATGCCTCTTCTTATAGAAATCTAGCATAACTCCAGCACATGAGGGCCAGCCACCTGCACTATTTCCCCTGTGTCGGTTTCTTTTTGCGTCTCAGAATTCATAGTATGTCTGTGAACAACCATCTGCATGTTAGCCCTGTGAGCTTTTCCTTATCTTTTTAGGAAATGCTGTGAAATGGCTTGCCAAGGGAAAAAAAAAATATTGGCAATTGTGAAGCTGGGCTCATGCTTGATTTCTCTGGTTATTCTCCCATTGTTCCGCAGAAGCATGATGGACAAACAGCTGAACAGACCATGATATAGGGGTGATGCTTCACATCATTCCCTTAAGGGCATTGTCAGACTTCCCTAGTGGTCCGGGTTTAAGACTCTGAGCTTCCACTGCAGGAGGCATGGGTTTGATCTCTCGTCTGGGAAGTTCTGCATGCCTCACAATCCAGCCAAAAAAGGGCGGGGCATGCTGTCATCACCAAAACTTTAAATTCAAAGGATGCGCTTCTTCTAACACAATTGAATGTTTATGATCACTTTCCTCTTCTGAAAACATTATACTGTAGTAAGTGGAAGATGAGGTTTTTATCAACATGGGCCAAGGTTAAATGGCCTCCCCAGGGCTCCAGGCTATGACGAGTGTTTTCTGCATGCATGGTGGTCACTGAACATGGGTGTTAGGGGCACGCATTGAGGAGAGACGTTTAATGAAGCATTGAGCAAATCTGTCTCTCAGGGACCCCAAAGGATGCTCTTGGTACTGGGTTTTGTTACATGAATATTGCTTAAAATAGGTGGACCTTTGGTTAAGCTTGGAGAAATTTTATTAAACTCCAATGTGGTTTAGAATCAAATTTTACTGGTGTTTGTTCAAACTGAGTATGAAAGAGATTCACCAAAGTCATGGACTCTCCTTTCATTGTCATTCAAATCACATTTATTGTGTTAGTGTTTGACTCACAGCTATCTGTAATCTTATGAAAGCTGATTTCATTAGAATTGTTGTTTAGTCGCTAAGTCGTGTCTGATTCTTTGCGACCCCATGGACTGCAGCACACCAGGTTTCCCTGTCTTCACCATATCCCGGGACTTGCTCAAATGCATGTCCATTGAATTGGTGATGCCATCTAACCATCTCATCCTCTGTCACCCTCTTCTCCACCTGCCTTCAATTTTTCCTAGCATCAGGGTCTTTTCCAATAGGCTGGCTCTTCGCATCAGGTAGCCAAAGTTCTGGAGTTTCACCTTCAGCATCAGTCCTTCCAATGAATATTCAGGGTTGATTTCCTTTAGGATTGACTGGTTTGATCTTGCTGTCCAAGGGATCCTCAGGAGTCTTCTTGAACACCACAATTAGAAAGCATCACTTTTTTGGTGCTTAGCTGTCTTTGTCATCCAACTCTCATATTCATAAGTGACTACTGGAAAAATTGTAGCTTTGACTATATGGACCTTTGTCAGCAAAGTGATGTCTTTGCTTTTTAACATGCTAAGTTTGTCATAGCTTTCCTTCCAATGAGCTAGTGTCTTTTAATTTCATGGCTGCAGTCACCATCCACAGTGATTTTGGAGCCCAAGAAAATAAAATTTGTCTCTGCTTCTACTTTTTCCCCTTCTATTTGCCAGGAAGTGATGGGACTGGATGCCATTATCTTAGTTTTTTGAATATTGAGTTTTAAGCCAGTTTTTCACTCCCTTGTCTCACCTTCATCAAGAAGTTCTTTAGTTCTTCTTCACTTTCTGCCATTAGAGTGGTATCATCTGCATATCTGAAGTTGCTGATATTACTCCTGGCAATCTTAGAATAGCTGTAGTCTTTTTAAAAAATTTTTATTTGGCTGATCTAGGTCTTAATTGCAGCATGTGGGATCTTTGAACTCCGACACGGCATGCGGGATCTAATTCCCTGACCAGGGATGAAACCCGGGCCCTCTGCGTTGCGAGTGTGAAGCCTCAGTCACTGGACCACCAGGGAAGTCCCAGAATAACTGTAGTCTTACAATGATGAAACATTCTCCTTTGTCAAAACAGATAAACAGTTTTCTCCCAACTGTGATTCTGAGCAGGGGCTCAGAAGCCATGGATGAGAGATCTGATCAGTGTGGGCTTGAAAAAGTAAAAAGGTTTTATTTCCTTGGCATACAAATTCAATCTGATGCCCCAATCCTTCTGCTTATCGTAAAGTATTTCAGAGGAACATGATGAACGATCTCCTTGTGTTCTTATGACAGATGGATTTATTATCTCAGAGATTCTCCCCTCATCAAACGGCTATAATTACACACTCCAGTGCCTTTTACTGGCAAATGTAAGATGAGAATATAAAGATATTGATTTTTACTTTTTAAGAAACATGCTGAGAGTACCACATTTAAATGAGAGTTTCCCTTGACACAGAAAATGAAAACAGTAAATGGCACACTACTATTCCGATCATGCTTACATTGCACATGATATTTTTGAATTCGTCTTTGGAAATTGTCAGTATGTAGGATGCCCTCAAAATATTTATTCCATAAAGGTAAATTTAATTTCCAGATAGGAAGTTATTCACATAGGCCTGTTTACAGAAAGAGGAGTTTGCTGCAGGTTGGATAGCACTAGATCAGATGTGACTATAAGGAAAGTTAAGACAGATCTCCTGATCATTTTGAATGATTTTCAGATCATTCATCTAAGGGTGAATGATCTGCACTTAGAGCCATATGAAACTGGAATGTCCAAATATATTTTTTTTATTTACGGAAAGATTGAAGGCAGATGGAGAAGGGGACGACAGAGGATGAGATGGCTGGATGGCATCACTGACTCAATTGGCATGAGTTTGGGTGAACTCTAGGAGTTGGTGATGGACAGGGAGGCCTGGCGTGCTGCAGTCGCAAAGAGTCGGACACAACTGAGTGACTGAACTGAACCAAACATACTGTCTCAAGGGAGGAAAATGAGTAATTAAATTTCCCAATGTTTTAAGTGGATACATGTCAGATTATTTAAAGATAATTAACTTGATTAATATTCTTAACCTAAGCACAAGCCATCTGTGGACATATTCTTTGCCCACATCTAGTGCCTGCTGGAAAATGCATGTAGCACTTCAGATAATATCCTGTAAGACTTCTGGTATGACAGAGCCAGGAGGCAGGCAAATCCTGTCCCTGAGAAATGACTGAAGAGAATTTTCAAAACAGCCTCCTTGGAGGGCTCAGCAATGACCCTGGGTCAGTGATAAATAGAGGGGTGTTTGCTTACAACCACTGCTGAATCCTGAGTCAGAGTAGTGTGAGTCTGTAAATGTATGCAAGACAGGAAAGGAGACACAGATATAAAGAACATGGACTCTGGGAGAAGGCGAGGGTGGGATGATTTGAGAGAATAGCATTGAAACATGTATATTACCATATATGAAATAGATGACTAGTCCAAGTTCGATACACAAAACAGGGCACTCAAAGCTGGTGCACTGGGACATCCCTGAGGGATGGGATGGGGAGGCGGGTTGGAGGAGGGTTCGGGATGGGGGACACATGTACTCCCATGGCTGATTCATGTCAATGTATGGCTAAAACCACTACAATATTGTAAAGTAATTAGCCTCCAATTAAAATAAATAAATTAATTTAAAAAAGGAATATTATACACAAAATCATGGAGTACAAAAAAAAAAAAAAAAAAGAATAGTGTGAGTCTGGTTGATCTTGCCCTGAGCTCATCCAGACCCATCATCCGCTTGGCCATGAAGTATTTCTGCTAGGGAGGGGCTCCTCTTGGAGACCAGATTCTCTGCTGCTAGATGGAGCTGAGTTGACTGGGGAGCACAGGGTGGAAGCTCCATTCCCAGCCACAAATGGGAAACCTTGCAGTTCTCCCAACTTATGGCTCTAATCTGTTTGGGCCAAGTGGCAGAAAGCTGGATGACCCAGGAATTTAACCAGGAGCTCCTGGAAGGGAGAGGACCACAGCGCCTGGGAAGCTCTCCTCACATCCTAGTTTGAACTAAACAGGAAATGAAAACACAACATATCACAGTTTATAGGAGGCAGTTGAAATAGTGTTTGAAAGTTATAGCTTTAAATACATATATTATACAGGAAGAAAAATCTCAGAGCGATAACTAAGCTCCAGCCTAAAGAAATTAAATAAAGAAGAGCAAATTTAGACTATAGAAAACAGAGAGGAAAATATCATAAATATCTGAGTGAAAATCACTGAAATGTAAAACTGAAATGAAGGACCAATCAGTGGAACCAGATAACAGATATTTGAAAAGATCATCAGAATTTATAAACCTTTGGCTAGGCTGAGCAAGGAAAAAATGGAAAAATCACAAAATTAGGCAGGAAAAAGAGGAAACATCACCAACTGTGCAGAAAGCAAGAAGATTTAAGTGTACTATTAAGGACAACCTTATGCTGACAAGTTAGGTAACTAAGATAAAAGGGGAAAATCCCTAGAGTGGCACAAATTACTAAAGCTGAGTCAAGATGAAAGGAAAACCTAAAGATTTTCTTTCAAATCATAAGGAAATCAGGTCTGATCAGTAGTAAAAAAAAAAATATCTTCCCACAAAGAAGATGGTGGCTTCACTGTGAATGACTATCTGAGAAGAAAAAGTCCCAGCACAGGGCAGCATCTTTCAGACAGAAGAAGAAGGAACACTTCCCAATTCATCCTTTGTGGCCAGTGTCACCCTGAGACCAAAACCAGAAGACACAAGAAAAGAAAACTGCAGTTGTCAAGGACCAAGGGTCCTCATGGACACAGAAATGAAAATCTTACCAAATTGTTAGCATGTCGAATCCAGCAATATTTAAAGAGGCGCAAACACCATGGCCAATTTATCCCCAAACATACAGGATTGCTTAGTATATGAAAGGATAGTTCAACATGTGAAAATCAATTAATGTAATAGGTCATATCAATAGGATAAAGACGACCCCCACAACACACATGATGATCTGAATGGACATTTGGCAAAGTTAAACACCTGTTTTTTATATTAAAAAACTGTTCAACCACATCTTGACAAAGACCACTTTCTACATCTGATAAAGAGCCTGAAGAGCTTGGTCATTCATTTGAGAGTCTGAGCACTGCCCCTGAACCAGTAGTGAAGGGAGGACCCCCATTTACCACCCCTGTCATCACTGCGTGTGAGGGTCCAGCCCGGGGCAGCCAGGCAAACCAACCAAACTGCATCCTGCTTCCTCGCCCCACCCCAGATCAGCCTCTCCCAGCCTCAAGGGACATCAGATTGTGTTTAAAACACTGCCTGCTTTTTTTCTGAGTGATTTCTGTTTCCTCTGGGTCCCCTCTTCTATTTTTGTTGTTCTTTCTCATTCTCGCTTTGGGGTTCTCGTCCAGTGTTTGCGCGTCCTCCTAGCTGTTCTCCTGTGTGTGAAGAAGCCTCTGCAGGTGCTACCTGTAGTGTGAAATCCTCTCTCTCCCGACAGGTTTCCGGGACTTGTGGTTTTTCATGGGAGAGAGGTCCAGCTGAGGGCTCAGATGTAAGGAGGTGGCTGTATCCAAAACAGCCATTTGGGGACCACACAGCATCGCCGTCAGGACATAGGCGTATGGAGCCAGCAGAGGGACCTGGGAGCCCTCCAAGCTTCCGCCCCCCACATGCAGTGGCAGGGACAGAGCCTGCCACCTTCAGGCTCTGGGGTCAGACGCGCTGGTGAGAGGAGGGAGGAGGGAAGATGCTCCAAAAATGTGCATCTCCTTCTCCTTTGCTCTTGCGTCACTGGTTCCCAGTGATGACATTCCACGGGCTCTCTGATGGATGCACAGACTTGGCTTTGTCACAAAGGGGCGGCAATCAGCCTTTCAACACGTGGCGAGGCCCTCCAGTCCTGACCTGCAGCCACTTCTTTTCACAGCTTTAAACCCGAATTTGACATTTTGCAGAACTGCTTTATTAGGTGTGCCTGAGTCTCTCAGTTTAAATTTGTCTGTGTGACAAGGAAATGTGATTTCCAGCAGTTGGGGTCCTGGAGATGAGGTTTAGCTGTTGTGTCCGGGAACCAGGAGGAGGTCCCAGGGCTGCAGGGCCCCAGCCTGGTGATCATGCACCTGGAGAATCCCCAGGGCCCCCGCGGTGGCCTGCTTAGCCACCCTCCGTCCTTGTGTGCCTCCAGAACCCCCAGGACGACTCTCTGCTGTGAAACAGTGCAGGGCAGATGCTATGGCTGAGGCCCCTCTGCGAGATGCTTATAATCAGCTACAGATCTGCTTGCTAACACCGCCAACCCCAGACCCCAGAGGACGCAGCCACACGAGCTTCAGCAGACGCGTGCCTGGCAAGCAGACCTATCTGCACTAGGACCGCTCTGCTGCAAGTGCAGGACGAGCCCAATCAGGCAGGAAATGAGAGCAGAGTGGAAGATCCTGTGACAGACCCTGCTCCTACCTGGGCAAAGCTCTCTGCAAACTGCGATTTCCTGTTTGAAATCGCTCTGCTGTAGACTGAGTGATGCTATGGCATTGCCCAAGGATGCAAAACCACGTTTTCTCTCTTGTCTGAAGTATAGCTGCTTCCTGGGAAGAGCCTCAGGTCAGTGTGGACTGAGTTTTTTGTTTCATTCACAATAGGAGCACGACTGTTCTCATTCCATTCAGTTTGACGATTAAAGAGTGATGGTGAGCGGTCTGCACCCTTGCTCATTGGGGGCTGCTGCCGTCCTGGCCCCCAGTTGAGATGTTCCTGTCCCGTCACCCTGAGCAGCCCCTTGCACACCAACTTTGGTCTTGGCCACATGACTTGCTTGGGATGGTCAGATGTAACGTATGCTCCACACACAGGCTTGCAGAGCTCTGGCTTGCTGGACTCATGTGGCCGCCACATGATGACAGGTGTGTGGTCCTGTCTCCGGGGCCAGTGGCCAGCCGGCATTCTCAGGCTCAGGCCAGTAGGGGAACCTGGCAAGCCCAGTGGGGCAGCCTTCTTCCAGCCATCCCCACAGCCATGAAACGACTGCCCCCCAGCCTCGGTGCTGGTCTCCTGGGCTCAGACCCCTATGGCGTTGCCCTTACCCCGCCATGGGGGCAACAGTGTGGCACACCATGGCCAACATGCATGTTTCTAAGACTGGGATCTGATGCCCGTGCCCGCCCTACGGGAGATGGGACTCCACAGTAATTCAGCTTGACTGCCCCTTATGCTATCAATTTCAACTATTTCTTCCAGCTGGTTTTAGGTTTCAGCTGTTCCAACAATCCTTAGTAAACACTCCAGAATGTCAAATTAAGGAAACCACATGTGGCAGCCAAAACATCCCCAACTGTCCCCAAGTGTACACTTCCAGGCTCTTGAGGAACCTTCTTCCCCTGGGGGCTCTGGCCAGTGGCCACTGTTCCCTGGGTCAGGAAGAGTCCCTGGATGAGGGCATGGCAACCCACTCCAGTATTCTTTCCCGGAGAATCCCTTGGACAGAGGAGCCTGGTGGGCTACCATCCATAGAATTGTACACAACTAAGCCACTTAGCACAGCACAGCACTCTCCCCTGTGGCCAGGCAGTCAGCAGAAACCCCCAGCCCCCTGAGCTGCCAGCACGGTCAACCCTTAAATGCATCTTAGTCCCATCCTGATGGCTTCGACCTGTGTCCCCTAAGCAGAATCCCCGCTGAAGCCCTAGGTCCCAGACCTCACCTCCTTCTCCATCCCTGTATCTCTTACACAGATTCTGAGTGAAGGGCACCCAGGAGGCTGTGTGGTTTCCTTGCACTTTTGCTCACTGGCTTCATGTCCTGACTTGCACCTGCCTGGCTCTCGTCCCCCCAGAGCCCCACATCCCACTCCCGATGGCCTGTGACAAACATATGCTCTGACCTCCAGCTCCTGGAACTCCTCCTCCTCCTCCACGTCGTAGGATAGCGTGTGGATCTTGATGTCTTCGGGCGAGAGGTCAATGAACTTGCCGTCGGGGTACTCCAGGCTCTCCTTGGTGGGTGAGCGGTCCTCGATGAAGGTGGTCTCACAGCAATCAGCTGCCACGCCGTCCCCCCAGGGGCGCAGCACACTCTCCGAGTATAGGATGAGGTTGGGTCGGTAGCGGGACTCCACTGACTGCTGGAGCGTGCTGGGGTCCAACAGCTGTTGGAGTGGTTCATTCCTGGCGCCGTCTGGGCCGGCGGATGCCACGCTGCCCACCACTCGGCAGCTCTGGTACTGGGGAGCGGGGTACACGGACACCAGACCATCCCGGCTCTCGGCCACCAGGCTCCTCGTGTTGATGAGGCCGTTCCTCTTGCTGGCCTCGCCGAGCTTGTCGCGCACCAGCCCGCTCTTCTGCTCCACGACTCCAGCCATGGTGCTGTCCTCCCGGCTGGTCGTCGGGCTGGCGGGCTGGACTCGAGGGTCACACTTGCCTCACAGGGCCCATTTCTCCTGGAGGAGGAAGAAACAGAGATGAGACAAGGAAATCACACCTGAAAAGCTCATTAGTCAGACCCTGGTTGTCCCAGTGTGTCCTGGTCGCTGGGGTGAACAGTCACTGGTCTGAGCCCACTTACCCTGATGGTTTAGATAGGCTCGGTGGGGGCAGTGGCCAGAGGGAGGCAGAGATAGACCCTGAACACCTTTGGACAGACTCTGCTTCCCAATGAAGGAGGCTGTGCAGGAGTTAGGACCACTGTCGCCCCAGAGAACACCAGGATTTCAGCTGACTTCTGAAATCCACAGGCAAGCCCACCCACACCAGCCTCGACCACGGGGCAAGTGGGGCCATTCATTCAACTCTCCTAGGCTCCTCATCCCAGCAGAAAAACTCGCACCAAGGAAGCAAGGGCTGACTTACAAAGATCTTGTGACTTAGTACTGATGGAACAAAGGAATAAAGAATTATTTTAGCTTTTGATCTTTTCAAATAGATTTTCAACAAGCAACCAACCTACAACCTCTTGTGAATGAAATTTTAACTAGAGGGATTTAAAAGCTTTATATACTAATAAATTCAAAATTTTTGAGTAATGTATTTTTATCTTTATATTTTCAGATGTTTTGTCTAGTATATCTTAAATATTGATCTATTTTATCTTTTCTTTTTTCTGAAGAACTAAGTTGCTTTTGCTTATAACTTATCATAACATGCCTTTGTATGATAAAAACAAAAAATAAAAATGCCCCACACAGATTTAGAAGGTAAGTGATAAGAAGACCTACATGTTAGTGCTGTACATGGACTAAGCTCCCCAGCTGAGAAAATCTTACATGCACATTTTAGTATGTTCTACACACATGTTAGAATTAGTCTGACATTCACACTAGCCTTCAGCAGGGTCCCAGGAAGTGGACTGAAAATTTTCCTGCCTCAAGGGTGCTTGGCTTAGAGAAACACCTGTGTATCTGGGATACAATTAAGAATTCTTCTAAACTATTTCCCCCTAGTTCCTTTCTAGAGTTTCAAATGTTAAGAAGAAGACACCAGAGTTTACGATTTTGGGGAAACAGCTTTTCCTCTTTGCAAGTTAATAACTATTATGTAGCAACATTCCATCTTGAGGCTTTTGCTGTTCTGGCTTTCTAGGAGATTTAAGAATCGTCTTACATTATAACTGCTTTGTTTGGAGGTAGCTACAGGAATCTAAGGTGGCACTAGTGGTAAAGAACCTGCCTGCCAATGCAGGAAACATAAGAGACTCGGGTTCAATCCCTGGGTCGGGAAGATCCCCTGGAGAAGGGAATGGCAACCCGCTCCAGTATTCTTGCCTGGAGAATCCCAGGGACAGAGGAGCCTGAGGGGCTACAGTCCACAGGGTCACAAGGAGTCGGATACAAGTGAAGCGACTGAGCATGCACACACACAGGAATCTAAAATTTCACACCGAGCAGAGGAGAGAAAGAAGACACCCTTGCGATTAGTGGGAAAATAGCAGTTTAATCACGTTGACAGAGACTGGTTGAGGGCAGGGTATGCACTGAGAGGTGTGGGTGTCACCAGCTTGACACCGTGACACATGTGAGAGAGGTCAGAACACAGTGGCAGCTCTTGCTCCTGGGCCTCTAAGCCCTCAGCCCCGGGGCCCGGGAACAACCAAGAGCTAAAACCAGGAATTCCGAGTGCCTGTGAAGCACATCATGCATGTGAGCGTCACCTCCACACCTGGTCACCTTCCCAGCTCCTCCAGGTGTTTCTGGTCCAAACATCCAGCCTTTCTGATCTTCATCCTTCCACAGAGAAGCTGATGGGCCCCTTGTGTAGGGCTGGATGTACCACCAAGCCCAGAAAAACCTTCCTGAAGCTCAGATCTGCTTCTCAGACTCAGCTCCTTCTGCCAGGATCTGCAGTGAGTATCTTACAAATAACATGTTGCATTTGTTTAAATTCCTCTTCTTGGATGGAGTCCCTTGTTCCAGCGCAGCCAGTGTGACCCTCCCTTTTCTGGTGCGTTCCTGGCCGCTGGGCTCCGGTTTCTCCTACAGCTCCTGGTTTATCCTTCTCTGCCAATGTGACAGCTACTCAACATCACCGCCTCCTCAGCCCTGCCCTGCCCAGAGTCTGAAACAAAAGGACCACAGTTTCCTCCCTGTTCTCGCCCTGGTATACAGCCGGTGTTCAGTGAATGTCTGTCAAAAGTAACAGCCTGAAGGGTTACAGGATTGGACTAACGCTACTTAGGGATCTCCTTGCCTTGCACCAATCCTGAAGTCGGTTGAAATTGTGGCATTTGGAGGCAGGCACAGCTTACATCTCTACCACCCAGAGTTGACTGAGAACCTGCAGCATTAGCACCTCCTGGGATTCAGTCAGGAAGGTGGAGTCTTGACCACCTGGAGCTACTGATTTAGATCCAAACAAACACCACCACAAGGGCTATTTTGAACTTTTTAGGGAATGCTCTCTAGTGAATTGCTGGGAGGAATATCAACAACCTCAGATATGCGGATAATACCACTCTAATGGCAGAAAGCAAAGAGAACTAAAGAACCTCTTGATGAGGGTAAAGGAAGAGACTGACCTAAAGTTAAATATTAAAAAAACCTAAGATCATGGCAAATGGAGGGGGGGTGGGGAAAGGTGGAAGCAGTGACAGATTTCCTCTTCTTGGGCTCTAAAATCACTGTGGATGGTGACTGCAGCCATGAAATCAGGAGATGATTGCTTCCTGGCAGGAAAGTGATGACAAACCTAGACAGTGTGTTAAAAAGCAAAGAAAAAAAGAAAAGATGCTCCAGCCAGGAAGAGAAACAGGTGGGATTTGAACCAGGTACGTCTGACTCCAAGGTGTACCATCTCCTCGCTCAGCTGGAGTGACGCCCACGTGGGGAAAGCTGGGGAAGCTTGTCGGACTGCGGACCTCACCGTCAGCCCTCACAGCTGAGGGGTGCGTGCTGTTTCAGGAAGATCCCAGTACTGTTGTTCTCTCGTTTTAGTTAGTAATTTCATTCATTAAAAAATAACAACATTATTGGGATATAATCTAGAGACACAGGTTTGATCCCTGGGTCTGGAAGATCCCTGGGTTAGGAAGACCCCCTGGAGAAGGAAATGGCAACCTGCCCCAGTATTCTTGGTGGGAAAATCCCATGGACAGAGGAGCCCATGGGGTTGCAGAGAGTTGGACACGACCCAGCGCACATGCACCAACATCATAATGTTCACCTGACTTTTACTTTTTTATTTTTAAAATGAATTTTAAGATATTAATTTATTTATTCGGCTGCACGAGGTCTTAGTTGCAGCCCGAGGGATCTTGGCTGTGTCTTGCGGGCTCTTCCGTTGCAGTGCACGGGCTCTCCAGTTGTGGTGCACAGGCTCCGGGGTGTGGGCTCAGTAGTTGCGGCACATGGGCATAGTTGCTCTGCAGCTTGTGGAATCTCAGTTCCCCGACCAGCGATCGAAGCCACACCCCCTGCATTGCAAGGTGGATTCCTAACCACCATGGAAGGCCCCGCCTGACTTTTAAAGTGTACAATTCCCAGGGCTGTAGCATACTCACAGCAGTGTGCAGTCTTCCTCCCATCCAATTCCAGAATATTCCCATCACTTGTTACACAGCAAGCACTGCCCTCTCACCCGGCCCCTGGCAGCTGACAGTCTGCCTGCTGCGCGTATGGGTTTGATTACTCTGGATGTTCCACATGAAAAGAATCATGCGTGTGGTCTCTGCGCAGGGCTTCTCT
Source organism: Bos indicus (assembly GCF_029378745.1). Taxonomy (NCBI): domain Eukaryota; kingdom Metazoa; phylum Chordata; class Mammalia; order Artiodactyla; family Bovidae; genus Bos; species Bos indicus. The sequence goes on along the minus strand of NC_091772.1, from coordinate 42,499,165 downwards.
CACTGAGTGTCGTGTGTTCAGGGTGCCTGGTGCGTCCGTGTCAGCGCTTTGTTCCTCCTGGCCGAGGGGTCATCCTCTGTGTGGCTGCACGGCATTTTGTTGGAGGGAGCGGTTTTCTCCTTGAGATCCTATATAATACTGGATTAATTACGACTGCACCTCTCCTCTTGAGTTGTTAATACAATAGAGCTTTCTTTTTCTGGCAAATGCGCAGTCATAACGGAGTTGACTGCGTTAGTTGCTTAGTCGTGTCCGACTCTTTGTGACCCCATGGACTGTAGCCCGCCAGGTTCCTCTGTCCATGGGGTTTTCCAGGCAGGAATACTGGAGTGGTTTGCCATTTCCTCCTCCAGCAGATCTTCCCGACCCAGGGATCGAACCTGGGTTATATGCGCTGCAGGCAGATTCTTGACCATTTGAACCACAGGGGAAACCAAGTCAGAACGGAAATGTCTTCAAAACAGAACAAAGCCAAATGAACTCTCAGTCTGTGCCTCTGGAGTGCAGGAAAGGCATTTCACGTACGGCCCCGGAACATGGAGTGACAGATGCCCTAGGAGTGTGGAAAGCAGAGGCAGGGTCTCCCCGATCTCAGCTGGACTAAAGAAAGCCCGTGGACAGACAGGCCATGTGACCTGCTGACGGAGGGCACACCGCGGGCTGAGCCTGCCTCCTCATTGGACAGAAAGCTCCAGCCCCAGCGCAGCAGGGGTTTCAGAACAAGGCGGCCGGGACCGCGAGCCCAGCCTCCATCTCCCTCACCAGAAACAGGGTCTGAGCGATGCTGAGCTCTGTCTGCATCTGGCCCCGCCACACACGTGCACCACCAGGACCCTTTATTATGAATATGGCAGAATCATACATGGACCTCTCTGTGGAGAAACTGGGATTACGTATTCCAGGTTGTGTTTCTTTCAACCTTGTTTCCAATATTTCATAAATGTTTTGCTCTGAGGAAGTAACTCAGAAAAAAAATCTAAAGAAAGTTTTGGGAGCCAGAGTTGTAAGTGTAATAGTTTCCAGAGATATGAGCAATGAAGTAAACGCAAGTGAAGAACTAAACCGTCTTCCTATGAGTTGTTCTTTTCTCTGAGCCTGTACACAATTCTAGATTTTGAAAAAAAATCTATCTCCCCACCTCCTCTCACTCACTCCCCCATCCCCTGGAAGACAGAAGCATCTGCACTGTTAATGTGTGTCTACTGGGGGAGGAAGGAATTTTGTAGAGTAGTACTTGATATCTGTGCCTCTGTGGCTGATTAAGACCCTTATCTGTGCCAGATTTTGTGCAGCAAGAGTCACATTTAACACGTAAAACTACCTTTAGAGCAGCATCTTTGAATCAAAGGAGAACAGAGCAAACTAACTAGGCAGTCGATGGGGAAAACAAAACTAATTAGCAGATTCGTTTAGCATGACGCTTGGGCCCTGTGACAGGCCTGGACTGCTCCTCACACAATCTGCCCTCACATGGCTCAATCAGCAAAGTGTTAGGAGGGCACCAGGTGCGGGGTCTTCCCTAAACCCCAACTCTGTCAGACGCCTCTTGTATCAACAGTAATACTTCCCTCCTGCTAAGTAAATAATAGATGCATTCTCACCAATATGCCCAAGTGTCGAGAGAAGAGATCTGCTTGCAAATCCTCATTAAAACAATTAAAATCTGCCTTTAGCATAAACATACAGAAAAGCCTGTGATTTGGCAGTGGAGAAAGTTAATGAAGCATTAGAACCAGATCGGTTATTGTTATTTAACGTTTAAATGGCACATTACAATTGCAAAATGCTGCATCACCCAACTCATCACTTCGGGTGGCTGGGGACTTTCTGCTCACACAGCTGATTCAGACTCCTGTGGGGAGCCAGGCTCTGTCACAGCACCTCTGGGAAGAGCACAGGAATCTGAGCCTGATTCAAGACTGTGGAGAAGAAATGCTGTGATATTGGAAGTGTGTAAACCTGTGTGTCAAGGACTCTGCTGTCTGTGAAAGTTGTGCTAACTTCCTTTAGCTCTGTGGGTCTCTATCTCAGTCTTAAGGAAGATGTTGTGGGAAGAGTCTTCCTTTCCAATAGTACCATCATGTCTACCTTTACCACCTCTAGCTTTTAATCACCACCATCTCCACCATCACCATTACTACCATCATTAACATCACCCTCACCACTATCATCACCAGCTCCACCGTCACCACAATCACCACCACCACCATCTCCACCATCATCACCATCATCACCACCACCACCATCTCCACCATCATCACCATCACCACCATCTCCACCATCATTACCATCATCACCATCACCACCATCTCCACCATCATCACCATCACCACAATCACCATCTCCACCATCATTACCATCATCACCACCACCATCTCCACCACCATCATCACCATCATCACCATCACCACAATCACCATCTCCACCGTCATTACCATCATCACCACCACCATCTCCACCATCTCCACCATCATCACCATCATCACCACCACCATCTCCACCATCTCCACCATCATCACCATCACCACAATCACCATCTCCACCATCATCACCATCACCATCTCCACCATCATCACCATCATCACCATCATCACCATCACAATCACCATCTCCACCATCATTACCATCATCACCATCACCACCACCACCACCATCACATCATCACCATTTTCACCATCATCATCACACCACCACCACTATCATCACCAGGAATTGGCAAACTATACCCCATCAGACAAATTCAACCCACAAGCAAGAAAGATTTTATACATCTTTAAATGACTGAAGATAAGAAGTATATTCCATGATGCATGAAAACTGAGAAATTAAAAACTCCTCTGTCCATGAGATTCTCTAGGCAAGTATTCTAGAGTGGGTAGCCATTTCCTTCTCCAGGGGATCTTCCCAACCCAGGGATTGAACCCAGATATCCTGCACTGCAGGCAGATTCTTTACCACCTGAGTCATCAGGGAAGCCTGTCAGCATCCATAAATACAGTTTTATTGGACCCCATCCACATCCATTCATTCACATATGCCTCTAACTGTTCTGCACTAAAAGAGCAGTTAAACACCTGTAATAAGAGGCCATATGATCTGCAAAGCCTAAAATAGCTTTTATCTGCTCTTCACAGGAAAAGCTGACTGATTCCTGACCATAATCCCTCCCATACCACCACCACCGCTACCACTAACATCACCACCACCAACAGCACAAGCCATGTGGACACTACCGCCACCATCGATAGCAATGACACCTCACCCCACACCACTCTGTGGTTCAGAGGTATGGAGGCCGCCTGTGCGGTCAAAGGGTTCCTCGAGAGGGCTGTGAGTGAGGACACAGACTCAAGCAGGAGTCTTCCTCCTCACCAGTGAGTGACAGAGACAGCAGTCTTGCAAGTAAATATTCTTGTCCCTTAGATCTTGCAAGTGACCTGTAGCTTGGGGTGACTTCAACTCAGAGAACCTGCAGCCACAAGCCTGAACTTGGACCCCAAGCCCTCACCCTTCGTGTGCCTGGATCACTCAGTTTGGAGTGTCCAGGGCTGGGAAATCCCACTCACCTCTGCTCTGATTCTTGGCAGGAGTAAATGAAAATCCCCTCTGGAAGAATGTGCTAAAAAAGACAGATCTCAGAAAATGTCCACAGATCATGCTGTGGACCTCGAGTCTGGGATTAAGCACTTGAGGAAACAAGCCCTAGTCATCAGGGGCGGGTGGCTCAGTTGGTAAAGAATCAGCCTGCAATGCAGGAGACCTGGGTTTGATCCCTGAGTTGGGAAGATCCCCTGGAGAAGGGAATGGCTACCCACTCCAGTATTCTTGCCTGAAGAATTCCATGGACTGTATAGTCCATGGTGTTGCAGAGTCAGACATGACTGACTAACTTTCACTTTCACTTTCAGCAGAGGTGAGCGAACACTGCAGAACTGGGGCCACACATGTCAGACACAGGGACAGGACAAACATGCTTACTGTATTTAAAAATGAAGGACTTAGAACCTTAAAAGTAAAAAAACTAATTTGTGAAATTAAAATCTCAACAGATAGACCATCCCTTCTGACTTTAAAGTTGACGACATGCTCCAAGGGTTTCTCTTACTGCAAAATAAGACCCAGGATTAGGACACACCTGGAGACATGCTGGTTGTGGAGGAAAATCACCAAAGACCACTGCCTTTCCATGAAGAACTACTGGGAGGGGCCAAGTTGCACTGATGTAGGATGCCAACCATAATAGTGATGGTGAGTTACGCAGCTTTGGTAGAGACATAAGACGGTGAAGTTGATCCCTGACCCCTAATTCTCAGCTGAGAATCGATGGAAGTGGCCTCAGTGTAAGGACTAGCATCGCCAAGCACAGATTCCCAGGCCCCCAGCAGTTTCTTATCCAGTGGGATATGGATATGCAGATCTATGGACCACACTTTGAGACTCACTGTTCTATAGATTCTGACATAGTGTCAAGTAAGTGATGACCCCTGGCTCCAGGCAGAACTAGAATCAAAGCTCTGGGATGGAAAGCTCTCCTAATTTAAGCATATAAGAGAGTTGGACCATAAAGAAGTTTGAGCATTGAAGAATTAATGCTTTTGAACTGTGGTGCTGGAGAAGACTCTTGAGAGTCTCTTGGACAGCAAGGCGATTAAACTGGGCAATTCTCAAGGAAATCAACCCAGAATATTCATTGGAAGGACTGATGCTGAAGCTCAAATACTTTGACCACCTGATGTGAAAAGCCAACGGATTGGAAAAGGCCTGATGCTGGGAAAGACTGAGGGCAAGAGGATAAGGGGGCAACAGAGGATGAGATGGTCGGATGGCATCACTGACTCAATGGACATGAGTTTGAGCAAACTCAGGGAGATGGTGAAGGACAGGGAAGCCTGGTGTGCTGCAGGCCATGGGGTTGCAAAGAGTCAGACACGGCTTAGTGACTAAACAACAACAACAAAGTATCAAACAGGGACTTCTCTGGTGGTCCAGTGGTGAAGAAACTGCCCCGCAGTGCAGGGGACACAGGTTTGATTCCTGGTCAGGGAACCAAGATTCCACTTTTCCTGGGGCAACTAAGTCGTCACCTGGCAACAGAAGAGCCTGCATGATGCAAAAAGATCCTGTGTGCCACAACTAAGGCCTGACACAGCCAGAAAATACAAATATTAAAAAAAATAAGATCAAGCAATAAGTTGACAGTTAAGGTTCCTCCCACACAAAGACTTCATGTCCCTGTGAGTGAGAACCAATAGAAAAAAATAGCTTTGGACAATCAAGGATTTCAGATATTAGATAGTAGGAATATAGAACAATTGTTTATAAAATATTTATGGAAATATTTATAGAAATAATTTGTGAAATATTTACAAAAGAAATAGAAATATTTAAAGATGAGCAAGTAATAAGAGACTATCGGAAATAAACAGAAAAAAATAAAAAGTTTGAGTTTTAAAAAGTGAAAACATTTCAGTTGTTAGAAAAACTCAACAGAATTAAAAATAGCAAAATAGACACAGCTGAAGAAAAAAAAATTAACTAGAAGATACTTTTGAGGAAAATATCCAGACTGCACTATTAAAAGAAAAAGAGACAGAAAATATAAAAGGTTGGTTAAGAGTGTGGAGTACAGAATAAGAAGGTTCAACCCATTTCTAATAAGAGTTCCAGAAAGAATGGAGAGATAAACACAGGAATGCCTCACGGACATGCTGTAGTCAAGCTGATGAACTAAACTTCATGGAGACCTTATAAGTAGTCAGAGGAAAAAAGCAGATAATTTACTCAGCAACAAACATCAGAATGACAATGTGTCGAGAGAAAGTAGCTGCCGACTTAATTTTTTTGTGTGTCTTTAAAAAAATTTTATTGGAGTACGGTCGCTTTACAGTGTTGCCTTCATTTCTACTGCATGGCAAAGTGAATTGTTTATATGTGTGCACATATTCCCCCTTTTTTGGATTTTCTTCCTATTTAGATCACCACAGAGCACTGGGTAGAGTTCCCCGAGCTGTACAGTGGGTTATGTTACGTTACGTTAAACATTAGTTACGTTAAACACAGTATCAATCAATAGTGTGTACATGTCGATCCCGGTCCCCCGATCCACCCCACCTCTCTCTCCCCCTTGGTGTCCATACATTTGTTCTCTACACCTGTGTCTCTGCTTTGTAAATAAGATTGTCTACACCAGTTTTTTATTTTCATATTCCACATATATGCATCAATGTACAGCATTTGCTTTTCTTTCTGACTTACTCCACTCTGTATGACGGTCTCTAGGTCCATCCATATCTCTAGTTGCCAACTCTGAACGCAAGCAAATTGTCTTTCAAGAACAAAGTGAAATAAGATAGATTAAGAAATGAAGAGACTTGAGCCAAACACAATTCTAAAGGAGGAAGAGAAACGATGCTGGTGGGCAGCTTAGGGGGCAAGAACTGGTGAACAGAGAAACCAACACCTTGTTCATGAATCCAAACAAATAACAAGGCTATATGACCCCTGCCCCTCAACTGTGAGGTTCATTTAAAAAAATTAAGCACTGGAAAACAATAGTATGTAAATCAGGAGGTGGGTGATACTAGCATCTTTTCAGTGTTCTAGAAATGTGTTCAATTATTCAGTTTTAGGCTTAGGTTAAATACGCCTGGGTAAATTTCAAGGATAACTACCAAATGAATAAAAATACTATACACATTTCAAATTAGGAGAGAGAAAAAGGGAGTAAGGCTGAAAAAAAAATAGAGCAGGACAAAAATAAAAATAAAAATTGAGGTAACAAGTAAAAATAGATCAGCACTCACAATCGCCATTAATTAGTTGAAATTGCTAGTTAAAATTAATTTTCACTCTGGGTTTAAAACAGTATCCTGACATATGTTATTTATAAGAGACATACCTAAAGCATAAGGAAGTGGAAGCTCTGAAAACAGAAGAATGGAAAACATGTATACAAGAAAAATCCTAGGCAGAAAATGAAGCTGGCACAGCTTAATGAATCTAAAACAAAGTAGAAGGGGCTTCCCTGGTGGTTCAGTGGCTAAGATTTCGCCTTCCAACGCAGAGGATACAGGTTTATCCCTAGTCAGGGAGCCAAGATCTCGCATGCCTCAAGGCCAAAAAACCAAAATGTAAAACAGAAGCAATATTGTAGCAAATTCAATAAAGACTTTAAAAATGGTCCACTGTCCAAAAAAATCTTTAAAGAGATAAATAAAACAAAGTAGACATCAAGGAGTAAAAAAGCTACCACTTAGTAACATAGATGCTACATAGTAGGGGGTTCAATCCACCCAGCTCATTGCTTGACTTCCCGGCACACAATCAATTCATATCACGGTCTCAAAGCAAAACTGGTAGAATTACAGGAATAATGGAATATCTTCACCAGCAGAACAAGAAACTTGAAAACACTCTCTAAACCATGTTAAGAAATAAATAGACCAAGAATAAGAAAGATGTGGAATATTCAAAAAGCAACAGTAGCAATTTTAAGCAATGCGTACATAGAAAATTCTGCATCCAGCAATTATAGAATAGATTCTTCCAGGCACTTGTATGCTGTCTTTTTCTCTGTTTCTCCTAATCTTTCCTTCCTTCTCTCTCTCCGTTCCCTTCCTCTCTTCCTTCCAAAAGTGGATCAAGTACTAAGCCATGAAGCAACTACACATCTCATATCATTTTGTATCTTACAGATTGTGTTTTGGAACCACAGTACAGTTGATATAGAAGTCAGTACGTTTAGGAAACTTCCCAGGTGGCTTGGTGGCAAAGAATCCACCTGCCAATGTGGGAGACACAAGAGATGCGGGTTTGATCTCTGGGTCGGGAAAATTCCCCTGGAGGAGGAAATGGCAACCCACTCCAGTATTCTTGCCTGGAAAATTCCATTGACAGAGGAGCCTGGTGGGCTACAGTCCATGGGGGTTGCAAAGAGCTGGACAAGCACGCACGGTGGTCCAGTGGTTAGGACTCTGTGTTTTTACTGCTCAGGGCCCGGGTCAGGTAACTAAGTGCAGCAAAAAAAAAAAAAAATCAATACATTTAGCAAAAGCCACTCTCAGTTAGAAGTGAAGAAAAAAACAAACACTTTCTTAATAATCATTGGACCAAAGAATAAAATTATTTAGAACTGAATCCTGTTGAAAAAACTACGTATTAAAGCAAACTACATACCAAAACCTAGGCGTGCAGGTGAAGAGGTACTTAGACAAAACAGCTTTACATGCACATATTAGGACAATAAAGGTTAGAACATAAATGAATCAACATCCAAATTGATAAATTAGCCAAAACAATAATAATGAAGGGAAAAGATACATGTGACAGGTAGAAACAAAGATAAGAGCAAAAATAGTGAAACAGAAAGCAGAGACTTGACACTGGGAACCAGCAAAGCCAGTCTGTTCTTTGGAAAACAAGCCTCTGGTGGCCCGGATGAGAGGCTATGATGGAGCTGGGCTTCTGACTCCGGGAGGAGGATTTGGCACATTGATTGTCTTCTGTGTCTTGAAAACCTCATTAAAATACTACTGAAAGAATGAGAAAGATCTTCTAGGCAGGGATAAACTGGGAAATTGACATATGCACACACATATACAGAACAGATAACTAATATGGACCTGCTGTTATAGCACAAGGAACTCTAGTCCATACTCTGTAATGACCTACATGGGAACAGAATCTAAAAAAGGATACACGTGTATGTACAACTGACTAATTTTGCCATGCAGCAGAAACTAACGCAACATTGTAAACTAACTACACTCCAATAAAAATTTAATTAAAAAAAAGAAAGGCCTTAGTAAGGCCTGGAAGTACCATACAAGTGCCTGGAAGAATCTATCCTAGTAGGAGGATAGTAGTAGGAGAGAAAATAGTAGCAAATACTGAAAGGATGAAAAGCCACAGCAAAATTTCCTCTTCTTTCCTAAAGAAGGAAAGTACTGGAAGGGACGAGATGGCCCCAGCCTGGAATCTGAGAGGAGGTGAGTGGCGGCCGGGGAGACAGGCACACAAGCTGACATCTGACTTTCCATTAATACAGCACACGCTGAACAGTGGGGTCGTGCCTTCAAAGCTGGGAGACAAACTTTGAGTTATGCACCTCACAAGCGATCACTCAGTGAGCAAAAATAAAAAGGAAGCCAAACAACAACAGTAAATATTTTCAGCACTCAGAAAATTTATCTCACTCACACCCGCTCTAAATAAGTAGCTCACAAATTTACTCCAGAAAAAAAAAAAAAAAAAAAACAGACAGTGGAAAACCAAAGAAGCGGGTAATCAGAGATAAAAGAAACAGTGACTATCCAGAAATGAGAAAAAGAAATCCCTGTCTAGCAGCTGGCCTGCAGCAATCTGTCCAATTTATAACGAACATCTGTGGGCTTCACAAAGGCAAGTTGTGTTCGTTGTATTGTTTCCGTCAACAACAGGAAAGAGAACAGAGCACTGGAAGGCGTCAGTGATGCTGGAAGAAGGCACAGGTTTCTTCCCTCAATGTTAAAAGAAGGTCATTCAGAAACTCCAGGAGAAACGCACAGCCAGAAAGACTGCCGGAGTTCCGTGAGTCTAAATACAAAAATCCACTCCCCCTCAACTTCCCATTATTTTAAGCAGCTATGGAATATAAAAAGGCAGATCCTGTTTGACCTGGACACTAAGAATATTTCTTCTCTCAGTACATGGGGTCTGATACTGGCAACTAGTGTAAAGGAAACAGTATTTTATCACTACACCTTGGGTTTACAGTCAACGATGTTTAAAGAATTATGATGATAGCTTTTATAATTCCACATTTGGAATCTACATAATTAAAAAACAGATTTTAAAGGTTACCAGTCCTGACAAAGTTGTCATCAGCAGTATCACCATCATCATTTTGGCCAAGAAGTGCTGGGCATTTCCTAAACACCAGGCATTGTGCTAAGGTATTTATAAGGATCAGTCAGTCAGTCAGCTCAGTCACTCAGTCGTGTCCAACTCTTTGCGACAGCATGAACTGCAGCACGCCAGGCCTCCCTGTCCATCACCAACTCCCAGAGTTCACCCAAACCCATGTCCATTGAGTCAGTGATGCCATCCAGCCATCTCATCCTCTGTCGTCCTCTGGATTATCCTGTTTAATTTTCAAAATAACCCTTTTGAGGTAGGTATTACCATTATCTTCATTCCACTGACAAGGACCAAGAGGATGAGTACCTTGCTTCCTGCCATCACCTAGGAGCAGAGCCAGAATCACATCCAGGAAGCCTGATTTCAGGGTCTGACTCACAGCCATTAAGTGAGACTCATTCATTCTGGTGTAAAGTCAGGACACAGCTGAGCTCATGGGAAGGCACATGGTATGAGGGAGGAGGAGTGGGCAAGCGCACTGCCCACAGCCTTCTCTTGCCTGGTAGGAAGATGGGAGATGGGGGTTTAATCAAGTCCTTTTACAGATACAATAGTGATGGATGGAAGGACTCAAAATTATACACCAGAAAGCTTGGGGGAAGGAGATGGGCAGTAATTCTAGTGATCTACATTCTAGCCATAAGTAAGTGAAACTCTCCCCTTTCAAAACAAGGGGTTTACTGGACAGAATATAAAGCCAATGGAATAAGAAAAAACTAGATGCACCCAGCAGTCCAGGTGTGGTGCTGGCTGTCGAGAGGAACAGGTGGCCTCTGGAGAGCAGGTTGGGGATATGGCTGATACATTAGGACTCAAGGTGAGAGGTCTGAATTTTTCACTGCTATCTTTGTCTACTACTTAATATCTTGCTGTATCTTTGTTATCCAAGTCAAAACAACCACAAAAATAATTTTCAAGTCACTTATTGTGGAGGAATTGGAACCCTTGTACGTGAGTACTGGCAGTGTACAATTGTGTAGCCACTGTGGAAAACAGTTTGGTGGTTCCTCAGAAATTAAACCTAGAACTAGCAGATGATCCAGCAGTTCCACTTGTGGGATTTACCCAGAAGAACTGAGAGCAGGGTCTCTAGGAGGTATCTGTACACTGTGTTCATAAGAGCATTATTCACAACAGGCACGAAGGGGAAGCAACCCACGCACCCATCAATAGATGAAGGATCAGCAAAATGTTTTACATTCATTCAGTGGAATATTATTCAGCTTTCAAAAGGAAGGAAATTCTAATAACACAGAGGAGACCTCAGAACATCATGCCCAGTGAAATAAGCCAGACACCAAAGGACAAATACCATATGATTCCACTTTTATTAGATACCTTTTGGTCAAACTCGTTGAGACAGAAAGTAGGGTGGTGGTTACCAAGGGCTAGGGGAGAAGGATGAGGAATGATTATTTAATAAATATAAGTTCAATTTGGGATGATGAGAAAGTTCTGCAGATGGATGAGGTGATGATTATACAACAGTGTGAAAATACTTAACATTACGAAGCTGCATATCTAAAAATGGTCAAAATGGTAAATCTTAAGTAATGTGCATTTTACCATATTAAAAAAAATGACTTTGGGGACTTCCCTCGTCATCCAGTGGCTAGGTCATCCAATGCCCCTTGCAGCAAGGGGCACATGGGTTCAATCTCTGGTCGGGGAACGAAGATCCCACAAGCTGTGGAGCAGCTAAGCCTGTGCACCACAACTAGAGAGGCCCCGTCCTGCAGCTACTGAGTCTGGGCACCGCAGAGTCCACGAGTCCACTGACATCCGTGGTCTCGCGCGCCTCCCACTGCTGAGCCTGCAGGCCATAACTAGAGAGTCCGTGTGCTACAACGAAGATCTGGTGCACCCAAATAAATAAATGAAGATTAAAAAAAACTTTAAAAAATTGCTTTCTTCAAAACAAGAAGCAGTGACTTTGGTGTCCTAACCAATAAGATATGGTATATTTAAAGTTATTTGAGTTTAAAATAAATTATTTCTTTTATCATTTTCTGGAAAGTACAAGAATTCTAGAACATGTTAATTCTGATTATGACCTCCCAATTTAGTATTATGATTGCATTATTTTAAAGTGTATATATAATATATACAAAATATTATTTTAAAAACATATAGTTATATGAAGTACATATATTTTAAACCCTAAATTATTTTATTATTATTTAATGAGGTCAATATTCACTTAAATTTGCCCACATACATAAAGATATGCTCAGGGAAGATCCTTGTCATAACTCAGCAAATCTCAGTAGCCATGGATTGTAAAACACATCCCTATTTCAGAATTTCAGAAAAACATTGAAGTGTGAAGACTGTGCATGCCAGAACTGAAGAAATAAAATATTAAACAGAACCTCAAACTGCAACATCTTCCCAGAAAATCCTTCCACCTTGGCCAGTTAATAAATGGGCGTCACCTGCAGGAGTTACACCTTGTGCTTTGAGGGGTGGCAGGGGTGTGTGTGTGTGTGTGTGTGTGTGTGTGTGTAAGAGCGTGTACACAGGGGAGACAGACAGAGGGAGAGAGAACTCGACCATGCACCCAGCAGACCAGAGTTTGACGAGGAATAAAATTACCAAAGGATCAAAGCAGCAGCACAGCAGCCCATCCATATCCACAGAAAAGACGCACTGAAGTGGGCTGTGGATTGGCTGTTGCTAGGATCCATTTCACGGAAAAGGGTAAAAAGAAGGCTGCAACGATGACATGCTTCTTACCTTCCCAAGTTCGCAGAAATAAATCCAGAAGGAGAACACGGCCAGCTCCTCCTTCACACCATAAACTGGCTACTAAAAGACACCTATAGGACAGCATACGATCTTAGGGACCCACGAAAACAGATGGGGTTTGCTTTTTCCTGTACAACGAGGTTTTCCTAAACCTCAGATTTGCTAAAGTACACTAAGAGCCTAAAAACTAAAAGAGATATTCCCTCACATTTTCCTCATAAGGAAGGGCTTCTTCAACCCAGAAACACACTTTATTACAAAGATTCAGAAACGGAAGCACCATCTCATGCTGCGTCTCTGGCCCACCTTCTAATTAATGGACACAGTAAACATTCAGGTACCTTAGACCTTCATGGGGGAAGCACTGACCAGCTCATCTGTAGCTGACGTGCACCTGCCAGAGTATGCCTTAGAGATAGAGAGCCACCTTTCAGCCCAGCCTTCCCAGGCGACGTCTCAGGTTTTTCCCTGCCGTATATTTTCAGCCTCTCTGCCAGTCTGGCGTCTTCACAGACCTGGCAAACACAACTGGAGTAACGGACCGGTCTGGACCAATGGCAGAAGGTGAAGACCTTAGGAGGCTGGCGGCGGGGGGGACATCCTCATCGCAGCTCACCTGCTGCTTCGTCAATCTCATTAGCTTTCAGCAGAGCAGAACCAGCTATTTCCCAGGGGAATTCTGCAAAGTTCGATGGCTGAGACTTTACGGAGTGAAGATGCAGAGCTCCCAGTGGGTCACACACAGAACGTAGCAAGAACGAGAGGCAGGGACACAGTCAGGGCCAGGAATTCAGAAGAGCCGGGCTTTCCTTCAGAACAAGGAGTTTCTCTTTGTTGAAAACATTTCCCTGAAAGGCTAGCTAAGTCCCAGGAAGGGAGAAAAGGAAAAACCAGCCCTGCTGGTGGTAACAATGTTTCTACCAGGACAGGGAGAAATCCTGCAAAAATTCTTGTTTCTGCATGAGAAATCCACTGCAGACACAACATTGAACAATATACATTATCAAATGTAAAACACAGCCGTGGGAGTTTGATGTATGATGCAGGGAACCTGAGCTCTTCTGACAACCTGGAGGGATGGGGTGAGGAGGGAGGTGTGGTGGGTAGTTCAGAGAGAGGGGACACAGGTGTGCCTATGGCTGACTCACGTTGATGTATGGCAAAAACCATCACAATATTGTATATCCTCCAGTTAAATAAATTTTAAAAAGATCGACGTATATACACTGCCATGTGTAAGATGTATAGCTCATGGGAAGCTGCTATATAGCACAGGGAGCTCAGCTCAGTGCTCTGTGACCTAGAGGGGTGGGATAGGGTGGCGTTGGGGGGAGGTCCAAGAGGGAGGTGATGTATATATACACACAGCTGATTCACTTCATTGTACAGCTGAAACTAACAAAACATTGCAAAGCAATTATACTTCAATAAAAATATAATAATGTAATCTAAAAAAAACCAAAAACCTGCCTCAAGCTTTGCTTCTGAGTGACGCCCTCTCCCACCACCCAACCTGGCTGCCTGGACACAGATTACAGTCCGAGCTTCTCTGCAAAGTCACACCCATTGCTGCCCCCTCCCCAATTGCTCCTGAGAATCACTGAGCACCGACCCCAGTTCTCAGGACCCTCCTCCTCTGAGGGTGCCGCCACCAGTCTATGCAGCCCCCTTGACTTGCGGCAGTGGCTGAATATGGCCAATTTAATTTGATCCCAGGCTGTGCTCCTTCTGGCCTTAGCTAGTGGGCCTGGACATAGTAAGCCTCAAAGTTAGAAAAACAGGTACCACAAGAGGCTGGATCACAGATGCCAGCACGGAGACCAGGATGTATTCCGAGTGATAAACCAGAGGCTGAACCCAGGGCACTTGCCCCACCCTGTTTCTGCCTATTTCAGTCCTGGTGTCACCAGATCACTGTTTTTCTTGGGAGAAATCTGCTTTGAGACAGACCATGCATGCGATGTGTAACCTCCTGTGATAGAGCCTCTGACCAGGTTGCGTAGCAGCAGATGCTGCCAAAGGCAGAGCTGAGCGCACGAGAGAGCAAGGGGAACATTCCGGGGCAGAGATGTTAAAGACAGACACGAAATATAGAGCCTGACACCCGAGCTGAGGCTACTGCCTCCCTGTGGAGAGGTCAGTCTCAGTAAACGAGGCTTGGGTTGTAGTGGTCCCTCCAGGAGGAGTAGGAACGGATGCCCCTCATTAAGATGGGACTCTCAAAGGATGACTTGTCCGGTGAAAGTGTTGCCTAAAATCACTGTTCATTGGCACAGGGAAGGGGACAATGGGGGTGACCCTCTGGGCCTGAGACTGGGGCATGTTTTCTGCCGGAAATTTCATGTCATGTGGAACTGAGGTCTGAGATGTTAATATGCATGTGGTCAGGAAATCTCTCAAGTTGAGAGATTCACATAAAAAAAACAACATGGTCTCAAGTCAGGGATCCCTGGGGCACCCACCAGACACACCTTCCCATCAGGAAATTCTCAGCTAGAATTTTCAGAGTTCCACAGAGAAGGATCACAGTATAAACATTTACAATTTACCAAGAAACCACCCACCATGTGTCTATGTCAGTGGACAGAGCTGCCTCCCAAGAACTTAGGAACAGTAAGAAGTGATTTGGTAAGTCTCTTTCAAGATGTTCAAGGCATGCAAGGAGGAAGCATTAATAAATCATGAAGGGGGAAGCACACTTTCAAAAGAGATGAGGCAAATTGGAATTTCCTAAAGTAAAAATATGCACTGAGTTTAAAATAAGACAGATGAGTTAATGAGCAAATTGAATGTATCTGATGAGAGAATTAAAGCACAGGAGCATGGCGGTGCTGACACTGCCTGCAGTCAGCATACAGTGGGAAACGGGAGGCACAAGGAGAAGGCAGGAAGATAAAATGAGAATGTCCTTTAATCAACTGATAGAAACGCTGCAGGGAGAGGGTGGGGTTCCAGCATGAGGGAACACTGAGAAAGGAAGAGGCAACGTCTAAGGAGATTTGAGATTTTCTCAAAACTAGTGGTGGAGAAGGAAATGGCAACCCACTCCAGTGTTCTTGCCTGGAGAATCCCATGGACAAGAGGAGCCTGGAGGGGTACAGTCCATGGGGTCACAAGGGTCGGACATGACTGAGTGACTTTCACTTTCACAGAACTAGTGAAAGAAGCATATAATGCAGGTGATTCCACACCTATACATCTTAGAGAAAAACTACACAGAAAGATGATCCTAACCAGAGGAAAATGTATAGACTGTCTCCAAGAAAAAGGCAAACCAAGAGGAGATGTCTCACCAACAGTCATAGAAATCATAAAAAAAAAAAAAAAAAATCAACAAGATGTCAGAGAAAGTGAGAAAACACACTGGACCTAGAACTCAATACCTAAACTATTCTTCACAAATGAGAACATACTCCATTTGGCCAAACACTGAGAACCACCAACAGACCCTCACTGAAAGGGCTACTGCAGCATGTCCTCCAGCCAAAGAAAACTGATCACAGAATGAAGAAATGAAATGAAGGTGTAAGGAAGGGAGAAATGTGGTCAATCGTTAATAAGCATTGACTACAGAAGATGACCGCAACCATGCGGCAGTAATGACGAATTCTGAGAGGAGTGAGAGGGAACAGAAATTCTGAACAATCACACAAGATGGGAGGAGAATTCTACGATCCTTACATCATTAAGGACTTCCCTGGTGGCTCAGACGGTAAGAGCATCTGCCTACAATGCGGGAGACCCGGGTTCGATCCCTGGGTTGGGAAGATCCCCTGGAGAAGGAAATGGCAACCCACTCCAGTACTCTTGTCTTGAAAATCCCATGGACAGAGAAGCCATGGACGGATGCTACAGTCCATGGGGTCGAAAAGAGTCAGACACAACTGAGCCACTTCACTTTCACTTACATCATTAAGGAGCAGGATGATGGCAGCACTAATTAAGGAGTACACATAACATTTTAAGAATCACATCTAGCAATGTGAATAAAAAGTATACCTTCTAAATAAGTTGAGGGCAGAAAAAAAAGAATAAACAGTTCACAAGAATCCAGAGACCCAGATTTACTTTAAAATGACAACGAGCTGAAGTTGCGTGTGTCTGTGTGTGTGCACCCACGTGCACTCGCTGAATCCCTGAGTCCCTCTGGGACTGAGTACAACCTGCCTGCAGCCCAGTGGGTCATAAATTCTGAGTGACTGCTGTCTGTGCCAGGGGTTTCTGCAAAAATTACAGGGACCCACTGACATCTTACAGTAAACTGATATTCACTCCAGAGAGAGATTTACTCCTCAAGGCTGTGCTGTCCTTCATATATTTTATTTATGGTCTTTTTATGCTGTGTTACTTTCTTAAATCACAATGAATGCATTCTGTTGTAGGCCCCGGTGTCCTGGCAATTGTGTTTTTATTTCTTATTGGCCTGGTAGCAGTACTCTTTAGTTAATCTGTAGGTTCCTTATTTCTACCTCTATTTTCTTTTCCCTTCAATTCTCACAATCATTCCAGAGTGCGGGGAGGAGGGGTTGGGAGCTGGAAAAATCATGTCCTTTTAAAAAATTTTTTATTGTTTTGAAGAACTGTATCTATTTAGCTTTCAATTTCTATTCTTGCTTTAGCATATGTTTGCTCATTTGTTTTTTGTTTTTATTTAAAATTTTAATCTTTAACTTTTGGCTTTCCTCTTAGTTTTGTGCCTGTATTTTTTTTTATTTGCTTGTTTTCACATCTATTTTCAATTTTTTTTAAACTCATTGCCTTTTTTTTCCTTCTTGGAGCTTTAAGTTATCTGATAGTTAAATATCACCCCTGGTTCTAACTTTCCATTTCCCCACTGTTAATATTGAGTCAACCCTTAACCTCCTTCCCATTTCCTTAGTCTGTTGTTGTTGTTTTTTAATTTCCCCAAAAGGTAGATTTATTTATTTTAAAAATACTTATCGATTTGGCTCTGCCGAGTCTTAGCTGCAATATGTGGGATCTGGGATCTTTGATGTTCATTGAGGCACTTGAGTTCTTTAGTTGTGGCATGTGGGATCTGGTTTCCTGACCAGGGATTGAACCCAGGCCCCCTGCATTGGGAGTGCAGAGTCTTAGCCACTGGACCATCAGGGAAGTCCGGTAGTCTGTTTTATCCCTTTCTCTTCTTAGGGGGTTTTCTTTCCTTCATTTCTGGCCTTTGTTTTTAAGCCCATATGTGCCTTCAGGAGACCCAGACTCTTCTCTCTAGTTATGCCTAAATGGCCCCTTCAGGCCAGGGCTCTTATGAGGGACCATGGTCAGTTGACCGTCCTGCTTGGGGCTTCCTGGGTTTGTGGGAACAGTGCTCCAGATAGACCCTGGGATCTTCTTTGCAAGGTCATACCTGATGGAAGGGGAGTTCTTCAATCCAGTCAGTCAGTAACAGCGGCAGACGCTGTCCTTGGTGCTGAAGGCCACATGGGGGGCCGAGTGAGGAAGCCCCATTCTTGTGAAACCCACGCTCTACCTGAGGGTGGGAGGCAGACTTGAGTGATGAGGCTGTGAGCTGTGGGCAGGGTGGAGTAGGGCAGGGGGCCTGGGAGAGGGGTGGGGAGGCACCCGGGGTGTTCGGGAGATGCTGTGCATCGCACTGTGATGTTGCTTCCAGGACAACTTTGCATCTCAACTCAGGAGCAGAAATAGATGATTCTCGCATGAGTCCAGGCTATTTTTACCACTTGGACACTGTGAGTCATGCTGCTCACAGTGTCTCCCTCCTTTGCACTGTGGCTGTGAGCTCTCGGTCACTTTGGATACCATGATAGGATGTGGGGCGTTGACCTCTCTCCAGGTTCTGTCTCATTTTTTCTCCTAATCTTTTCTCTTTACCCATTAGTATCACCTATGGATTAGCTGGATGGTTGGTTAACCAGTCTTGTTAACTGCCAAGCATCCTTGTCATGCCCAGGTGATTGATAACATGCATGACCCATCTGGTAGATTCCTGGCCATCAGCAGCAGGAAAGCCAGCCCCACTCCATGGCCCACAGGGAGGAGCAACTCAGAGGAGGGATGAGGGTGTTTCACGGACCAGCTTTGCTTCAAGGCCACAGAGCTTCTGGGACCCCGGCTATGAATCTGGGGCAAAGGATGGATCCTGGACGAGACTTCAAGTGGTAGTCTTCTTTACCTCCATGGGTAACTTGGAGCACAGGGTGTCATGCTCAATGTCATGACTTCTGAATCAGCGCAGAGTGGATCTGTCAGAGTTAATATCCAGAGATGACCTTAACTAGTCAGAATTGAAAGCGGAATAAACACAGATACAGATAAAACTCTCCGAGGTGCTTTCCAGACATGTTGGAAGCTGATGCTTTGCAACACGGTTGCTGGCATTCTCTTCTTTCTTCTATGACCTTTGGTTTTTGTCACCTTGGATGGTTGAGGACAGCCTGGCAGGCCTTCATGCTTTCCTAACCTGAGGACAAATGGTCCTGCACGTAGGGATGTGGTTTTGATCCGGAAATGCAAGTTACATGTTCTTAAGGGATTCTGGCTGGGCCATCCATGGATTGATGCTTTCCCTTAAAAGTCACTGAAATGCCTGCAGAGGACAGGGAATAGTTGTTTCACAGTCATGTTGGCTCTGCAGGAGAAGGCTCCTTTGTGGGGATTTGGAGAGGTTCTGTCTCCTCCAGATCCACTCCCGTCTGTGCCCGGGAGATGATTCATCCTGAGAGGCTGTGATGCTCTGTGAATCAGAGCAACAACACCGTGCACAAGCAAGGCTGCTTCCCAAGGCTCACTGCCTTCCAGTGACACACCAGCCCTGCCCTCACTGGCCCGGGACAGAGCTTACCTCCTGAGCAGCAGAGAAGCACAATCTTGGCAGGACCACCATCTTAGTAGGGCTATAACTCCACATCCACAGTGATGCCCAAGTCTGCTGGGCAGGCTGGAAACAAGGACTGGCGTGTAAAGGGTTTATCAGGGAGGAGGTTCCAGAAATGTGGAGCAGGTAGAGGGGAGCAAGGCTGAGGGCAAGAAGGTGTGCATTGTTAAACTGTTCCTGCCGCTGATAGCTGGACCCCATCTCACCAGGGAGTCCAGGGATTGTACAAAACCTGCAGGTGGAGTTATCCCACCTAAGGGGCCTCTGCACACTGACCCTGGTCCACCACTGGTCAAGGGTCACTTCCAGCCCTTGCTCCCTGGCCCTGTGAGCCTGCAGGCTGAGGGCTTCTATTGCTGGACAGTTAGGAAGTGGCAGGTGTTTGCTCTAAGGAGCCTGGACTCCCAGAGTTGAAGGTTCAAAGGCACCTGCACACGAGACTCCTGGATGAGACTTCGAGTGGTCGTCTTCTTTACCTCCATGGGTACAGCCGAAGTGTGGTGGGTGGTAACAGGGGGATGAAGTGGGCAAGCTCCTTACAGCCTATCTGTCCTGGACATCCTGTAAATGGCCTATGTGGCCTCAGAGCCTGTCTTCATCCTCTTCTCCATGCAGATACCATGTCAGGAAGGCAGCTGGACACAGACATGGACCCGGCTGGGCTGTGCACAGACTTGTTTGGGGCCTGGAACAAATACGAAGGCTGGATGATATCTTAGCTGTCACCCAGGGCTGGTGTCAAGGGCGGTACAAAGTCAGCTGAACTGCCATTAAAGCACCAGAGACAGGGCGGCCTACATGACTGACATGCATCCTCTCACAGTTCTGGAGGCTGGAATCTGAGATCAAGGGGCCAGTGTGGTGGGTTTCCAGCGAGGGTCTCTTCCTTGTCTGCCATGGCTTCTTCCTCCCCGTGTCTTTTCCTGGGTGCCTGTACTACAGAGGGTGAGACCTGCTTCCTCCTCTTCTTTTAAGGCCTCTAATCCCATCATGAGGGCCTCCCAGGTGGCATTACTGGTAAAGAACCTGCCTGCCAATGCAGGAGACATAAGAGACCTGGGTTTGATCCCTGGGTCTGGAAGATTTCCCTGGAGGAGGGTAATGGTAACCCACCCCAGTATTCTTCCCTGGAGAATCCCATGGACAGAGGAGCCTGGCAGGCTATAGTCCATGGGATTGCAGAGTTGGACACGACTGAAGCAACTTGGCAATCCTGCATTGCAGGTGGATTCTTTACCCACTGACCCAACTGGGGAAGACCTCATCCCTCCCTGATTATCTCCCCAAGGCCCCACCCACCAATATTATCACATCTGAAGTAGAGGCTTCGAACATGAATTTTGGGAGGGATACAAACACTCAGCCTGTACCACCATTAAGTAGGAATGTTCAAGAGTTTTAGTATATTATCTATAAAACTATATCCAAAGCAAAGCATAGATATGACTATTTAAAGTATAAAATAAATAACATACTTAAATATATGAAATATGCAAATACCCTCAGTACCTAGATCAGGAGACCTAGATATATTTCTTTTCTTAAAAGCTGTGCCAGATTATTCCAGATGCTTGCTAGCTTGAGGAAATCTCATTTTTTCCCCGTGTTTTTAGTGTTTGTATGGTAGAGTTGGTAAGCCATCTGCTTCTGCTTTCAATTTTCTCCACTAATTAAAAAACGTTCCCGTGGGCCTCCCTGGGGTCCTGAACACAGGTCCCCACTGTGCGTGGCTTATTCTGCTTTGTGGGAAATGGATCTCCCCCAGCAGTGGCTTCCAAGCCGCTGTCCTGCACTCCTCCCCGGGCAGCGCTGATGTTAGATAGACACGCTGATCTGTGTCAGCATCTTTAAGGCCGTGCTTAACCAAGCGCCTCACAGAGTCAGACGGTGAAGCCATGTGGGAAACACAGTGCCCTGCGGGGCCTGGATGTGAGTGTTGCCCTGGATTTTACGTCCTGTAAAAATTCCACGCTTCTGAGAACACGTGAGCCAGCACTGAGGTAGTAAACAGAGGAAGTTGTATTCGTGCTACTTGGAAGAGAGAAAATTCTTTAATCAGCCCATAAAAGCTGGATCAAGGGCAAAAATAAAATTAAAAAAAAAAACTCAAAGGGATTTTTCAGGAGTGGGAGATAAAGAGAAACCAAATCTTAGAAATAGATAAAAACTTTATCACTCAAAAGAAAAAATGAAAGAATGTTTTAAAATATCTAAAGTACAAGTAGATGTTTTTTTTCTTTGACTCTGTTGGGGCTTTTAATTTAGCGTATGGGGGCAAGATGTCATACGTAGGAAAAAAAATCATAATTTTTACTGCACACTCAGTAAAGGAAGGATACAGCTAGAATTTACTTGTTCGGTGCTGAGCACTCTCGCGTTCATTACTCTGGGTCATCACCTTGCTGACCCCACTACTAATGGACCTGACTCTCACTTTATGGAGGAGGAAGAAGATGTGAGAGAAGCTGTCTCAAGCTGCTGGTCAGGAACAGGGGCAGAGCTTACACCCAGGTCTATTGGAAGCCTACCCTCATACCATCACACACAACACCATGCTTTGAGAGTCAAGGATAAAATACATTTAACAAAAGAAGCTGAAATGTGTTCACCCAAAACTCTCGAGACACCATTAAAGCAATTACAGAACTAAGTAAAGACAGAGACACTCTGTGTTCACGGACTGCAAACTGCATGGTCGGAAGGGCCCGCAGGTCAGCCAGCAGATTCTGGGCAACCCTGTCAGCATGAAGCAGGGTTTTGGGCGGAAAGTGACAAACTTACCCGAAAATGCACACAGAAATGCAAGACATAGGGTTCCTCTCCTGCTGCTCCTGCAATGTAGGGCAGCCTGATGGCTACCGAACACAAAACAGTAACAATCCCACCTACCGGAGAGTCACTGTTAGGCTAGGGGTTCATATACTTCCCCCAGGTGATCTTGTTCAATGCCCTCAAAAGTTTGGGATTACTCAGAATCGCTCCCATTTTAAGTCTGAAGAAAGTGAAGGCCAAGTTTTAGGATTTGACCTTAGGTCTGAGTAAAACCCCACTGGTTTGTTATAAAGGAAAGTTCTTCACCGTGTTTGTTCCAACCTAACCAACACTGTCGGAGGCTAGGATTGTCAGTGAGGTGAGTCTCACACAAGCTGCCTCCCGTCCCAACCCAGGTGACACCCCAGCCTCCTTGCCATCACCCCTCATAAACCAGGTAACCAGGGGAATGGAATGACATGGGTTCAGATTATACACTGGATTAAGCTCAAGACATAAGTGGAGTGAGGGCAACAAAGGATGAATGTTTGTATCTCCCCAAAAGGCAGCAATGTAGAGGGTACCCCCAAAGGGTGGTCATGTACCTGACCTCCAGTAAGGTGGGGCAGCAGGCAGGTGGGTGTGAAAGATGCTTCCTGCCCATGGAGGGCAGGCCTGTCACCTGAAGTAGCTTAGAGAGACCTGCTCTCCCTGGCCTCAGGTCATAGAGTTGAGCTGGCACATCCCGTCTTAGTGGAACTCGGATACATGTGTTCTTTGCCAGGCCAGATCCTTGCCTTACCTTATTCAGGGTAAGTGTAATAAGTACAGTGTCAATGACCACAATCATAGTAGGTACAAGAGTGACTGTCCCGATAAATAGAAATTCTTTCTAACTGACCGATGCTATGTAACAAATGAGAACTGGCATTTCTGGGACCTTGAATTGAGCAGTATAAATCATTCCTAGCAGGGGCACCTACAGAGACACTCTGAGTGCTGGGAGGGACCTCACACCCACCTGTGCGATAGAGGGCATCTGGGGGTCCACCTTGGAGGAGGAGGAGGGCTGCCAAGTGCCTCCCACCCTAGGGGTTCCTGAGAGCCAGAACCATGTGGTGCCCTCTCAGGGTCCCTTCCCCAGCATGCAGGGGCTCTGCTGGGCAATCACTCTGGGCTTCTGCACAGCAGAGGGAACAGTGACCACACTGGAGCCCCGGGTCCTCCCTGTGGCCGGTCCTGGCAGCCCCTTCCCTGCCCGCTCCCTCATCCCACCTGCAGGAACACTCACAAGTGGGCGATGTCACACCTGCCACCAATTACCCCTTATGTCACTGTTCTGTGGTTTCAGGGTTCACCCAGCTTCCTGGCTTCTCAAGGGGTTCCCTCCCCTCTCTGAATTCTCCCTCCAGAGCATCAGGCCTCCATCACCGCCCCCAGCGCTGAACTCCAACCCAGGGACCGGACATCTCTTACTGTCTGATCACCTCACACCCCAACCCCACAGTGTGATCTCTGATGCACCATCACAAACCACACTCACACGCACAATTCCCTCACCTTCTTGGAGAAGCCTCTGTTCCTCTCCAGCCTCCCTGACCCCAATACTCAGTAAATGAAGGGGGTGATTGAGCCCCCAGCCTGGGCCCCTGTGGCCTGAGATCTCGAAGGGTGGAGCCTGAGGACTCTGTGGCTCCTGATTTCTGTTTCCTGGGCTGATCCTGGGTCTCCAGGATTCAGACTCTACAAGCCAGGAGAACTCTAGCTCCTTCCTTCATCTTTCCTTTCTTCCCTCTCCTCCGGGGGAAGGCTCAGCCAGTCCTTGGGCTCAGTACCCTCCTCTGAGCCTGGTGGTGCTGGTGGTGTCCACACTGGCAGGCAACATGTCCCTTCTGAGCTGGCAGCCAGCTGGGTACCCCCTGGTAATTCAGGGGATCAGCCCGCCTTCCCTGTATTCCTCCCCCACCTCCGCACAGCACAGAACACCCTCTGAATTTCGGGCCCTGGACATGGGGCAGTGAGCAAACAGGACAGGAGCCCAGCCTCGAGGGCATCCAAGTCTCATAGACATCCAAGTCTCGTGGTCCCAGACCTGAGCCATCCTTCACTTGCCTCTTCCTGTGTGACACCGGCAGCCCAATCCCAACCAGGCATCCTTGGCCCTGCCCCACCCACCTGCTTCCCCTTCATGGTCAGAGTTGGACCACTCAGGAACCAGAGCCTCTTTCTCCTGCTCCAACCGCCCATGAGGGTCTTGATGGACTCAGAACACAACCTGGGTCTGGCCCCTCCGCCTGGAGATGCCATGTGATCCCACCTCTTCATCAGTGAGGCTAGCTCTGTGAGGTCTGCTCGGTCTCATCTGCTGTGCCAACACCCTCGACACATGTCTGGTTTTGGCCAGATCCTTCTTGTCCTTAGGCTCTCAGCTCCAAAGTCATTTTCTTACAGATACCATCCATGGCCACTATATAGATACCATTCCAATGGCCTGTCTGTGGTGCTGGAGAAGACTCTTTCAAGTCCCTTGGACTGCAAGGAGATCAAACTAGTCTATCCTAAGGGCAATCAACCTTGAATACTAATTGGAAGGACTGATCCTGAAGCTGAAGCTCCAATACTTTGGCCACATGATGTGAAGAGCTGACTCACTGGAAAAGACCCTGATGCTGGCAAAGATTGAGGACAGGAGGAGAAGGGGGCAACAGAGGACGAGACGGTTGGATGGCATCACTGACGTGAGACTGAGCAAACTCTGGTTGATAGTGAAGGACAGGGAAGCCTGGCGTGCTGCAGTCCATGGGGTCACAAAAGGTCAGACGCAACTTTGCAACTGAACAACAGTGGCCTGTCTACCTGTCATGTGAACCTGCAGACTTCTTCCACAGTCTACACTGCTTATCCAGCCCCACGCCGCCTAGTGGCTGACGCCAGCCTCACTCTCTGGTCGCTCACATCATAGCCTGGCCCATAAAAACGCTCAGTGGTCCACAGGATAGAGAAGTGGTCTTTCTGGAAGCTTCCAGCCCACACTGTCCCACGTGCCTGCTTCATGTCCATGATCATTCACACCTGAGAATTTGCTTGAATCTGCTTGTTCATGATTCACCACCAGACCAGCCACTGCTGGGCCTGAAAGAGGGCACTGGTCACACTCAGCCTGCTCTGACCTGGTCTGGTTGTGAGTGGGCAACGTGCCTCTGCTGCCAGGCTCTGGCTTCACCCTGTCCATGATATCAGACTCAGCAGTGACTAGGAAATAGCGCCAGCTCTGGGTCCCTGGTCAGCAGAGCGGCCTGAGGAAATCAGACCAACCACAGCTCCACATGGAGACTCTAGGGAAAGGCCAGCTGAACACCTCCAGAACTTATATTAATACAGGAGATGTGGCTCAGCTGGTAAAGAATCAGCCTGCCATGTGGGAGACCTGGGTTTGATCTCTGCATGGGAAGATCCCCTGGAGAAAGATCCCCTGGTGAAGGGACAGCTACCCACTCCAGAATTCTGGCCTGGAGAATTCCATGGACTTTACAGTCCATGGCATTGCAAAGCGTCAGACACAACTGAGCGACTTTCATTTCACTTCAAGGATAGTTTGGATTTGGAGGAAAATATAGCAAAAATAAATACACTAAAATTAGGAACCAAACTTCAAGAAGTGTGTACACATGTGGGCTTCCTGCCCCAAGGGGAACTCGACCTAGGAAGTGAGTTCATTTAACCTTTAACAAGGTTTACAGATAATTATGAATGTACAGACTTTCTGAGCAAGGAAGACTGTGTGGTCAGGTTTGCTGGTGTAATTAATTCTTCCAACAAAACTGATTTCACAGCAACTGGAAAGGGAACGATATTTACAAAATAGTCAGGGTTTCCCTAACTTTCCTGAGGACTATGCTCCCATAGCCTCATGTTACACAGGACTCCACCTGCCCTCTCCTGGCGTGTGTGCGTGCTAAGTTGCTTCAGTCCTGTCTGGCTTTTTTGTGACCCTATGGATTGTAGCCTACCAGACTCCTCTGCCCATGGGATTTTCCAGGCAAGAATGCTGGAGTGGGTTGCCGTGCACTTCTCCAGGGGATCTTCCTGACCCAGGGATCGAACCCAGGTCTGTCTCCTGTATTGACAGGTGGATTCTTTACCACGAGTGCCACCTGAGAAGCCCTCTCCTGGCACTTGCTCTCAACAGCCACCCTCACCTGCATGGCAGTCAGGCTCTGAGGGAGTCCAGGGCCATCTGTACTGGGCACCCCCTACCAGGCCTGGGAGGTGGTCAGGATCCCCTGGGATTCGCCTTTTCCCTGGCTCAGTCCCACACAGATGGTTCAAGTTTACAGAGCATCTGGAGTGGCTGCTGATTGGGCATCTGTCCTGCCTTCCTCTGTGCCCACCTGGGCCCTGGCTGTCCAGGTTTCCAGAATGGCCTGGCCCCCTGTGCAAAGCCCAGCCTTGGTCAAGGCCCCATATGAGGCAGTGCACGCCCCCTTGAGCTGGCCCTGACGTCAGCTGACATCACTGAGTGCTGCCTCATCTCAGCTCACGTAACAACCCCAGGCAGGACAACTGGGGCCTCCTCTTCATTCATAGGAAGACCGAGGTACAGAGAAGTTGAATACCTTTGCAAAGGGCACGGGATAAGCCAGGGCTTTGCCCCGGGCAAGTGGACCGCAGAGCCCCCAGCACAGTCTCTGTGCACCCCCGCCTCCCCACCACCGCCCCTCCAGCCCAGCCTCTCTCCAGTTTCCAAACACCCCAAGCAAGCCCCATCCCAAGAGCTCACAGGCAAAGCATGACTGCTATTTTGGGTGCAATAACTCTCTCTATAAAAATCAAGAAGCTGCAAAGACAAGCCTTACATAAACTCCTCTGGGAACTGTACTCTTCCCCCAACCCCAACCTCAATCCCATGTGGACACAGACCAGCCACAAGGAGGTCCAAGCACAACAGAAGAGACCCCCTTGCAGACTCTGCCTGCAGCTGCTCATCATGAGGGGAGAACGGAGAGAATCCGTTTACCTAAAAACCTGGGCCCCAGATCCACCCACATCCTTGCCTGACATGTGCGCTCAGGCTCCCACTGCCCCCTCCCTCCTACCATCCCTCTGCTGTTGTTTGCAGGCACTCACCCCTGGGGGCCACGTTCAGATCTGCCAGCCGGACGAGCCAGGAGCTCTGGTGCCCTGGAGAGAGGGCTGCCTGATGAGGAATCGAGTAGCCCCGTGAGGCGTCTCTGTGTCCCCCAGGACTGTCCTCTGGCTCGCCCCCTCAAAACAGCTCTGTCCAGCAGTGATGTTCACATGGTGGAGTTTACTGCTCAGGGTGTAAGTGTGTGTTTCTGTGAGTGAATGTACCCAGGTTTATGTTGGTATGTTATGTGTGTGTCTACACGTGTGTGAATATGTCAGTGTGTGCATATGCAAGTGTGTGTGTGTGTGTAAAGGAACAGGGAAGGAACGTGACCTTTGTCTGCCAAACATATTGTCTTCTACGAGGAGCTGGTCGTCCAGTTCTAGGTAGGGCGCCGGCAGGAATCTCAGCCTCCACAGGCAGCTCAGACTTGCCAAGACCATGGACAGGGCTGAGTCACCACCAGAGAAATGATGACAACCCAGGAGGCTTTTTACATGTCACCCCCTTTTGTCCCAGAGCCAGCAGAGCCCGGGCTCAGTCCTGGCTGACCCAGACCCATGCTTCTAGCTGAGGATCCTGGCAGAGAGAGTGTCTCCGTATTCAACTCTTGTTCTGCAGACACTCACACCTAGTCCCACTCAGCTTGTCGGTAAGGCATGTGGGCCCAGGATGCAGAGTCCTCAGCGAAGGCCGACACAGGGGGATGCCACTCTCTAGGCAGAGCCAGTGTGCCCACGGGGTGGGCTCCCTGCACCCACATCCTTGGGTCACGCCACAGAAGACACTGGTCCCCCCTTAGCTGGTCCTGGAGCCCAGGGGACAGTCAGTCTGGAACCTAGATGATTATCACCACCTCGCTCCAGTACTCATCCATCTGGTCTACCTGTTCTCAAGCCACCCCGGGGCAGTGAAGCCACAATTAGGTCACTGACAGGGAGGTCAGTCCACACGGCACTGTTTTGAACACTTTGTGGGGGTGAAGAAGGAGTGATGTCTGCCTGGGATGCTAGGTCCAGTTCCCCGAGGAGGCAGCAGCTCACGTGGGGCAGGTCCTCTGCAGGGGCTCAGGGGTGCCGGCCGTGTCACTTCCCACCTTTCCTCTCTGCAGGGTAGCGAGTGGCATGCTGAACTCCCATCTGATGTTCGCTCAAGGGCTGCAGTATTGGGAGCTTCCTGGCAGTCCAGTGTTAGGACTCAGCCTTTTCACTGCCATGGCCTGGGTTCAATCCCAGGATCCTGCAAATTGTGCAACATGGCCAAAATTTAAAAAACAAAGAACAGGGCTGCAGTATTGAATGCAGTTCAAACACATATTTTTATGCAGATATATTTCCAGCCCAGGTTTTTCTAGCCACGGGCATCAGTCATTATTCACTGTGTAACAAACACCCCAAAAGTTAGCAGGTTAAAATGGCAGCTGTTTTATTTGCCTCTGGGTCCTCTGGGTGACTAGGTGGGCTGAGCCAGGCTCCTTGGTTCTTGGCTGGTCTCTCCTGGGATCACTCAGGAGGCTGTGATCGCTGGGGCTCCACTGGGACCGGGAAGCTGTAACCCATGTCTGCAAACAAACTACTGTACCTCCCACGGGTTAAGATATTATGGAAGGAAGGAGACATGCATGATTCACACATGTGCACATATGCACACGTGAACACATACCCACTGTGGGTGTCTACACACTTGCATTACTGTGTTTATTTAGCCCCCCTGCGGCCAAGGAGTGCCCTGGAGCCTTTGTGAGATAGTCTATCACGTTCTTAGCACCAACAGCACTGGTCTCTGGTTTGGAAGTGGAGAGAGCAGAGCACAGATGTTAGAGACTGTAGGATGGGGGGACAGCCCCCCTGGGCTTGGGCCATAGCCATGCGACCTGCAACACTCACCCCAGTCAACCCAGAGGCACAACAATTGCCAACTCTAGCATTTGTTTTTAAAAAAATATTACACAAGATACATTTTAAATATATATTACTTCTTGACCCTAAATCCAGGCTCTGCAAGTTTGTTGTTGTTGTTTAGTTGTTCAGTTTTGTCTGACTCTTTTGTGACCCCAGGGACTGCAGCCCACCAGGCTCCTCTGTCCATGGGGTTTTCCAGGCAAGAATCCTGGAGTGGGTTGTCATTTCCTTTTCCGACCCAAGGATCAAACCCATTTCTCCTACCTTGGCAGGTGGATTCTTTACCATGGAGCCACCAGGAAAGCCCCATGTAAGTTTACATACAGTGAATAAGCCCACACATAAGGGTCAGCAGCATGCTGGCCTCACCCACTACGCAGCTGGGACCCTTCCTCAGCTCACACCAGGCACAAGGGATACGGTCCGCCTCTTCTATGCCCCCACCCTCTCCCACCCTCTCAGCCCTTCATCACCTGCTTGCAAAGGGGGACCTGGGACCAGCAGCATCAGCATCAGAGGGCACTTGTTAGAAACACAGATTTCAGGCTCTGACCCAGACTTGCTGAGCCCCGCTCGGCCCGTCTGCAAATCCCTGAGGGTTTCGTGTGCGTTAGAGTTTGGCGAGTGTCGCTTTAACAGGTGTTTCGGTAAGAAAAGCCGACTCAGCTGCTCCTTTAAACATTATTGAACTCAATTTGTATTCTGTACATTATTTGTGTATAAACCAGTTTTCAGCATCCCCTGGTGAATCCACTGTGCCACCAACTCTGAGAACCACTTGGACCTGGGCCACTCAGAGGGAGGCAACAGCATCAGCTCGGTGCCTGGGGGGGACACAGGGTCCCCTGCTCCGATCTGCTGCCCCAGACCCTGTGTTTACCAGCCCCCAGGAGATGCATGTGGTCACTTGGGCTGAGCCAGCTCTGCTCAGCCCTGGTCCTGTCTGCTGGGCTCAAGCCCAAGGTTTGTCACCTCCCTTGTCTCCACCTGCCTGCCATCACTCCCTTGCACACTACACGCGAGTTGTCACCAGCAAACCACCGTGGTCCCTTGTGTTTACTCGTACAGTAAGTCTCCTACACATGAACCTTCAAAACGCTCCCTTTCAAAGAAGCAAGTGTGCATTCGCATGTCCAGTCACAGAAGTTACTTCATGCTGTCTGGTGTACATTGTGGCGTGCATGCATCCCCTACAAGTGGTCGGGCTTGTGTGCGCTTTACTGTATGTTACAGAGTACAGTAATATGATATCGTTATTTCAAGTCCAGGACGTCTGAAAGCAAGCATGAAAGCATGATGTAGCTGGTACTGCTGTACTTTTCAAGGTACCGTATTGTAAGATTTAACATGATTTAATGTCTTTTTTATGCATTATTTGTGTGAAAAGCACCATAAACTATTACAGTACAGGACTGTGCAGCTGATTATGTCAGTTGGGTACCTAAGCTATGTTTGTTGAACTTATGAAGAAATTGGACTTACAACCGCACTCTTGGAATGGAGCTTGGGTACCTAAGCTATGTTTGTTGAACTTATGAAGAAATTGGACTTACAACCGCACTCTTGGAATGGAATGTACACGCGGTGTGGTCTTCCCGTCCCACTGCATCCCTGAATATCCCTCGGCACTCTTCTTGTTCACAGGGGGATGACAGTCACTGGCTGAATGGAGAACCCACCACAGGACATCACCTTCGCCCACCTTCACCTGGAGGCTGGAAAAGTTAAATCCTCCTCCTTACCCCAGGCTTTCTTATAACCGAGAGTGGTCACACACACAGCTTCAGGCCCAAGACAGCTGTGGGCAAATGTCTTCTGGAGGGGCTGTGTCCACCTTTCCCACCTCTTGCCCTGATCTCAGATGTGATGTCTGGAGCTGAAGCAGCCACCTGGGAACCAAGAAGTGGGAAAGACATAGCCCTGACTCCACTGAGTTGCCAAGTCACAACCTCCCACTTGGCTTATATCACATCAGAAAAATAACCCCTATAGTTCAGCTCCCATGACCCTGGTTCTCTGTTATTGTTGCTGCTTCATTTCTAACCTATGGACTCACACAATTCTTCAAACAGGTCTTTTTATTTTGCACACAAATAAGGAAAAGGAGAAAACAAGACATGTAAAGGCAAAAGGTTGGATCCAAATCAGCGTTGCCACTGATTTCTGCGTAAATTTGGAGAAGTTGTTAGACCTGTGAGGACATGAAACTTCTGTTTTTCTCACCTGTCCCTTTTATCTCTGGAGAACGATGGAATTGAACAAAATCCCCAAGACCAAGAATTCAATCACATAATAACGAATGCACCCACATAATGTGCAAAATCGCTGCTATTAATCTTTGCCCCAGTTTCTGACTATGGGCCTAAGATAGCATCACATTCTAGAAGATACTTTTGAGAAACAATGTGACTTGTGACTCACACATAATTGATGAGATGTGGCAGGAGTTACTCCTGAGGCTATATCAGAAGAGTCCACATCAATTAGTTGCTAGTAATTAGAACCTTAGAGCTCCAATTAATATGAGTCTTTTTTAATTGTGGTAAAAATACACAACATAAAATTTGCCATCTGGACTATTTTCAAGTGTACAGTTCAGTAGTGCTAAGGGTATTCTCACTGTTGTCAAACAGATCTCTAGAACTACTTAAATTTTTTTTTTTTTTTTTAACGATCGAACGTCCTCAGTTCCAAACCTCCCCAGTCGCCTACCTAAGTTCTCTCTCCACTTCATCCTTTATTTGCATTTTCACAGTAATTCCAAGAAGGCAGTGGGGAAGCATCTTCATTTTACAGCTGTGAAAGCAGGGGTAGAGTCAGGTGGCCTCACCCGCACCCCCTGGGCTTCCGGGTCATCTGGTACCCACCTCCACTCGTGCCCAGAGACGGGTTCTCCTGAGTACAAGAAGCAGCCAAGCAACCCTTGCCACGGTTGTGCCTTTGTTTTACTGAAGCATAATTGACATATAACATTATGTCACTTTCAGGTGAGTGGCATATGATCATTTGTATGTATTGTGAAATGATCGCAATAGGTCTAACTGACATATATCACAGGCATAATTACAATGTTTTTCTTGTGATGAAAACTTTTAAGATCTACCCTCTGAGCAAGTTTCAAATATGCAATGCAGTAGTGTTAACTATGGTCACCATGCTGCACAGCATATCCCATGACATTCATCTTATAACTGGAATTTGTAACTTTTGACCCTCTTCACCCATTTTCTCCACTCCTCCACCACTGCCTGCCTATGAGTTTGGAGTTTGTTCATTTTGGTTTTTCTTTTTTTTTCAGATTCCACATACAAGTGAGATCCTATGGTATTTATCTTTCTCTGTCTTATTTCACTTAGCACAGTGCCCTCAAGTTCCACCCAAGTTGCTGCAAGGGGCAGGATTTCCTTCTTTTTATAGCTAAATAATATTTCATTGTATATATGTGTGCACATATTTATAGCTATATATGTGTCTATAGCTATGTCTATATCACATCTTCTTTATCCGTCTATCAATTGCTTCCATATCTTGGCTATGGTAGATAATGCTGTAGTGAATACAAGGTGCATATATCTTTTTGAGCCACTGTGTTCATTTTCTTTGGATAAACCCAGAAGTGAAATTGCTGGATTGTATGGTAGTTCTATTTTTATGTTTTTAGGAATCTCCATTCTGTTTTCCATAGCAACTGTACCAATTTACATTTCCACCATCAGTACACCATTTCCCTTTTCTTCAACAACTGATTTGTTGTCCTTTTGATAAAAGCTTTTCTGATAGGTGTGAGGTGATGCCTCATCAGTCAGTTCAGTCCTCAGTCACGTCCAACTCTTTGCGACCCCATGGACTGCAGCACGCCAGGCCTGTCTGTCTATCACCAACTCCCGGACCTTACTCAAACTCATGTCCATTGAGTCGGTGATGCCATCCAACCATCTCATCCTCTGTCGTCCCCTTCTTCTCCCACCTTCAAACTTTCCCAGCATCAGGGTCTTCTCAAATGAGTCAGTTCTTCCCATCAGGTGGCCAAAGTATCGGAGTTTCAGCTTCAGCATCAGTTCCTCCAATGAATATTCAGGACTGATTTCCTTTAGGATGGACTGGTTGGATCGCCTCACAGTCCAAGGGACTCTCAAGAGTCTCCTCCAACACCACAGTTCAAAAGCATGAATTCTTCGGCACTCAGCTTTCTTTATAGTCCAACTCTCACATCCATACATGACTACTAGAAAAACCATAGCTTTGACTATATGGACCTTTGTTGGCAAAGTAATGTCTCTTCTTTTTAATATGGTGTCTAGGTTGGTCATAGCTTTTCTTCCAAGGAGCAAACGTCTTTTAATTTCATGGCTGCAGTCACCACCTGCTGTGATTTTGGAGCCCCTAAAAATGAACTCTGCCACTGTTTCCGCTGTTTCCCCATCTATTTGCCGTGAAGCAATGGGACCGGATGACATGATCTTAGTTTTCTGAATGTTGAGCTTTAAGCCAACTTTGTCACTCTCCTCTTTCACTTTCATCAAGAGGCTTTTTAGTTCCTCTTCACTTTCTGCCATAAGATTGATGTCATCTGCATATCCGAGGTTATTGATATTTCTTCTGGAAATCTTGGTTCCAGCTTGTGCTTCATCCAGCCCAGCATTTCTCATGATGTACTCTGCATATAAGTTAAATAAGCAGGGTGGCAATATACAGCCTTGACATACTCCTTTTCCTATTTGGAACCAGTCTGTTGTTCCATGTCTGGTTCTAACTGTTGCTTCCTGACCTGCATACAGATTTCTTAAGAGCCAGGTCAGGTAGTCTGGTATTCCCATCTCTTTTAGAATTTTCCACAGTTTGTTGTATTCCACACAAAGGCTTTTGCATAGTCAATGAAGCAAAGAAGTTTTTCTGGAACTCTCTTGCTTTTTCGATGATCCAGCAGATATTGGCAATTTGATCTCTGGTTCCTCTGCCTTTTCTAAATCCAGCTTGAACATCTGGAAGGTAATGGTTCACATACTCTTGAAGCCTGGCTTGGAGAATTTTGAGCATTACTTTATTAGCATGTGAGATGAGTACAGTTGTGCGGTAGTTTGAGCCTTCTTTGGGATTGGAATGAAAACTGACCTTTTCCAGTCCTATGGCCACTGCTGAGTTTTCCAAATTCGCTGGCATATTGAGTGCAGCACTTTCACAGCATCATCTTTTAGGATTTGATATAGCTCAACTGGAATTCCACCATCTCCACTAGCTTTGTTCATAGTAATGCTTCTTGAGGCCCACTTGACTTTGCATTCCAGGATGTCTGGCTCTAGGTAAGTGATCACACCATTGTGATGATCTGGGTCTTGAAGACCTTCTTTGTATAGTTCTTCTGTGTATTCTTGCCACTTCTTCTTAATATCTTCCGCTTCTCTAAGGTCCATACCATTTCTGTCCTTTATTTAGCCCATCTTTGCATGACATGTTCCCTTGGTATCTCTAATTTTCCTGAAGAGATGTCTAGTCTTTCCCATTCTATTGTTTTC
The DNA here is from genome assembly GCF_029378745.1 of Bos indicus. Classification (NCBI taxonomy): domain Eukaryota; kingdom Metazoa; phylum Chordata; class Mammalia; order Artiodactyla; family Bovidae; genus Bos; species Bos indicus. Next base: position 42,464,374 of record NC_091772.1, on the reverse strand, counting down.
CTCTATTTCTTTGCACTGATCACTAAGGAAGGCTTTCTTATCTCTCCTTGCTGTTCTCTGGAACTCTACATTCAAATGGGTATATCCTCCCTTTTTTCCTTTGCTTTTCACTTCTCTTCTTTTCACAGCTATTTGTAAGCCCTCCTCAGACAGACGTATTGATTTTTCGCATTTCTGTTTCTTGGTGATGGTCTTGATCACCGCCTCCTGTACAATGTCATGAACCTCCATCTATAGTTCTTCAGGCACTCTGTCTGTCAGATCTAATCCCTTGAATCTATTTGTCACTTCCACTGTATACTCATAAGGGATTTGATTTAGGTCATAACTGAATCGTCTAGTGGTTTCCCCAACTTTCATCAATTTAAGTCTGAATTTGGCAATAAGGAATTCATGATCTGAGCCACAGTCAGCTCCCAGTCTTGTTTTTGCTGACTGTATAGAGCTTCTCCATCTTTGGCTGCAAAGAATATAATCAATCTGACTTCAGTATTGACCATCTGGTGATGTTCATGTGTAGAGTCTTCTCTTGTGTTGTTGGAAGAGGGTGTTTCCCATGACCAGTGCATTCTCTTGGTAAAACTCTATTAGCTTTTGCATTTCTCTGATGACTGGTGAGTAGAGCACCTTTTCAGGTACTTGCTGGCCATTTGCAGGTCTTCTCTGGAAAAATCTTTACTCAGATGCTCTGCCCATTTTTAATAAGGTCATTAGTATTATTATTTGCTATTGAATTGTAGAGTATCCATTTTGGATATGGACCAATTATCGATATATAATTTGTAAATATTTTCCCCCATCAGTAGGTCAGTTGTCAATGAATGGTTTGCTTTGCTGTGCGGAGGTTTTTAGCTTTGGTGGAGTTCTACTTGCTTATTTTTGCTTTTGTTGCCTTTGCTCTTGGTGTCAAATCCAAAAAACCATCACTAAGAGTGATGTCATGGAGCTTAGCACCTACATTTTCTTCTAGGAGTTTTATGGTTTCAGGTCTTACATTCAAATCTTCAACCCATACTGAGTTACTTTTTGTGTGTGGTGTAAAATAGTGGTCCAGTTTCATTTTTTGCATGTGACTATTTAGTTTTCCCAACACCATTCATTGAAAAGACTGTCTTTTCCCCATTGCATTTTCTTGTCTCCTCTGTCATACACTGATTAACCATATACACATGTATTTATTTCTGGGCTCTCTCTTCTGTCCCATCAATCTATATGTCTGTTTTTATGTCAATAAATACTGTTTTGATTACTATAGCTTTGTAGTATAGTTTGAAATTAAGATGTGTGATGTTTCCAGGACAGTTCTGCTGCTCAAAGTATGAGGAGGGTACAAACAGTGGGCTCCTGCCAGTCTCACCTGTCCTGGCCCAGAGGACCTGGTCAGGGAATCTAAGGAGGTCAAGGTGGGGAAGGAGGATTCAGAGGAAAGAGAGGTGTAGATCAGGACTGTGCTCCCAAGATGTCCTCTAAGGCTGAGCTGAACTCCAGCAGAGTCGATGGCCCTCTGATCTGTGCCCCTGAGAAACAACTAAGCTCAGCTTGGTTTTATTCTCCAAGAAAAGGACAATTGGTCTTAAGGCGAAAGGGAAGCAACAAGCAGAGTCCCATCTCACTGAAATGCATTGTTTAAACATCTGAAGCTCTGAATACAAATTCTAGGAAGACCAGCCTTTTTGGGCAGCATCTAAGGACATTTCTAACTTCTGGGAAAAGCCTTGTGCCAGAGCAGAAAGCAGGTCTTGCCGGGTCACCTCCCACACTGTTTTATGTCTCCAGACATTCTCTGTGTCATCTGGAGCCTGCAGCAATAGAGGAAGCAGCTTCCCCTCTGACTGTCGTGTGCTGTACAGGACACACCTGTTCTCCGGGACGTCTGTGGGCACGCACCCCTTGGACGGTCCACAGCTGGCCTTCCCCTCACCCCTGGTCACTATCTGCTCACCTGCATGGACACTCTTCTCCCAGGAAACCACCACCCAGCACAGAGGGACAGATGACCCAGTGATGTTTGCCCCACTTGGCTTTTATCACAAAATGGAATTGTCTGTGTCTGTCAGTCCAAGATGACACAGGACAGGCAACTGTCCTGAGCTTTACACTAAGTGCAGCACCAAGAAACCTGAGTGTGGGGGTGGGCAAACGTGACCTTGAGACAAACAGCAAAGGAACAGATCCCTGAAGGGTCCACGCACTGGGCCCATCCTCTGGCAACTGGAGGGCCAGAGAGCCAGCGGGGAACCCCCTGGGGTTCACCCCACCAAGTGTGAGAATGGGGATCTGTATAAATCCGTGTGATACACACACTTTCCATGGTCACCCTCTCTTCCTGGCCTGGGAGGGAGATGCAACACGGGGCAAACAGGAGAAGCTTCTGTGGGTTTCCCTGAAGAAGCCCCGAAGAAGCTGCTGTGCTGTGAAAGCTTCCGTCTGACCCTTCAGATGTGTGCTGATGCTTCTTCTCCAAGTGCGTGAACTCAATTTACTTCCCTAGGAAACTGGGCCATGGGGCCCCCTTAGTGCAACCAGTCCACCATAGCTCAGGTGGGCACAGCAGCTCCACCAGAGAAAAGACAGAGAGAAGGGCTGCCAACTGGGGAGCGGAAGCCAAGGGCTGAGTTCCTGCGGTGGTTCCAGACCCCGCCCCCAGGGAGCCTCTGTCAGGGGAAGTGGAGGAGGGGCCCTTCCAGGGGCTCTTGGCCTCCTTGGGCCCCGCCTCCCTCCTCTCTCCACCCCCACCCCCAGCCCTCATTTCCACTGAAGGGCTGCCAGTTCCCCTGCGTCTTGAATCCACTGCAGCCAGGAGGGCAGGGCTGTGGGACTCACTGTCCTGGCCTGTGGGTGGATCAGGGTTCACAGTCCAGAAGGCCCCGGGCACCTTGATCACTGCTCTCCTCTCAAGCTCAGCCCCACCTGGAGTAGCCTTATGTCAGGCCCACACTGCCCTCAGCCCCCACACGTGTCCACAGGCTCCCGGGCCCTCAGCCTGAAGATGGAGAGACATCCACAGGTCTGGCTGGGTTCATGTTCCCTAGAGGTCACACACTTTCTCCCAGGGACCAGCTGGACAAGCCAGGAGCATGGATTCTGAGGCGGGGTGGCTGTAAGAGCGGAGACCATTCTACAGCTGGTGCTCCCATTCTACAGATGGAGCAGGGACCCTTGATCCTGGGGGAGGGAGATGTGTCCTGGGAAGGTCCTGGGGACAGATCAGTGGTGCCTCCCCAACAGCAGAGAGGGGATGACCACAGCTCCAGTGAAGGGACAGCTGTTTGCCCCCTTCCCTTCCTCCCCCAGCCACCGCCTGCCAACGGTGTTCCAATGCCCGAGTAGAACAGAAGAGCTGACGGCAGAAGGAACAGGTGCACTCCCAGTGGGCAACATTCTCCAGTCCACAGTGTGATGGGGCTGCACCTCTAGAGTGGACTAGGTGATGACTATCTGAAAGTGACTGGACATCCGGGCAGGACCCCAGGAACCTGGGGCAGCTGCAGCGTTGTGTGGGCAGGTCTAGACGGGCCATAGCTCCGGAGCCCACCCTCACCAAGGTCACTGGGAAGCCCTTTGCTCACACATCTGGGAGGTTGGCTGCCACTGTCTTGCTGTCTGTCCACAGAGCAGCTGGTGGAGGCACAGCAGCTCCAGGCGGGATGAGTTCAGAGCCCCCCGAGCTGCACCCACCAAGGAGCTTCTAAGTCAAGGGCAAAAGAAGGGAATAGGAAGAGGGGACAGTGGTGTGTCCAAAGCGTCCACTCTCCTGGTGGATGGAGCGTGGGGGCTGGGGACTTGAACATATGAAAACCTCTCTACTTTGGACCAGGATCAAGTACCTGTGGGCAGTGGGCACAGCCAAGTGGTCACAGCTGCACTGGAGCCACTCACCTTGGTGGGGGGGGGGGGTTGTCCTACACACAAGCAAAGACAATAAGAATCTGGGCAGGAACTCACGTCTACCACCCAAGAACCTGAAGTACGTGTTCTTCCCAGAAAGGGACTTGGAAAGTCACTGCTGGAGTCCAGCAATGGAGAAGGAAAGTGCATTATTCGGCCACAGCCCATTTTCATTCGTGGCTTCAGAACAGACTGTGATGGCCAAATAAACTCAGTGGTCCTGTTCACAGCTAAGGACCCTGCAACCCAAACACTCAGATCAACAATCCTGCCAAGAACACTGTGGTTAAAGGGGGATGACAGGGTCTGGGACATGGTCACATTGGTGGTCCTTGTGTTCTGAGCCGCTGGGCAGGTGTGTTGTGCTGAGTGCAGGGGATGTTAGGGCTGATGCCAGCAAGAGCCCTGAGATCTCATTCTGGGCAAAGGGGGCAAGGAAGAGGGTCCCCACATGTCAGGTGGGACCTTCTATTCACAGCCAACAGAATATCAAGGATGAAAGGCAGAGAATGGACTTAGAACAAAAGAGATGACTTTCCTTTAGTTAAATGTTTAACAGGAATCCCTCTTAGTGATGGCATTGGGGGTATGGCCCTGCACTGAGACCTGAGCTGGGCATGCTATGTCTCTGGGTTCAGTGTAGAAAAGAAAAGCTGTGGGCAGTGAGCATGCTAATTCATCCGCTTGGAGCCTGCGTTTTGCAGCTGCTTGCAGGGAGGACATGAGTGGAGAGGAAGAGAGTGGGAGAGAGAAGACAGGACGGGATTGTTTGCAGGCCAGGGGTCTTGGAAGGCCTTTCCAGGCTGGGCTAGGAGGGGTGGGCTTGCCCAGTGCGGGGTCCTCTCCACTCTCTGTGCGCACACTGGGCACAGTCTGGAGCAGACGCCTGAGCCGTGGGCATGGGCCAGCCCCTGTGCTCAGATGGTGTCTCAGACCCAAAGCACACTGTTGACCCACCTCAGCTCACCTTTGCTGCTGACCTGCAGGACACAGCAGCCTTACCCGAACTGACACGGAAATGTTCCCTCTAAAGGAAACCCGAGGGAAAGAGCCAGGGCCGAAATTTCAGATACTAAAACTGGCTACAGAAATGCAAAGACTTTACCTTTACCATTACATCTTTAAAAAATTTCTGCCCCACTCTTTTTGGGGAACATTTATTTTGGCCACATCACTTGCCATGTGGGATGTTAGTTTCCTAACGAGGGATTGAACCCGTGCCCCTGGCACTGGGAGCACAGAATCTTAACTGCTGGAGCACTAGGCAAATCCCTGTGAATATTTTATTTAAAGGTAACCTGAGACATTGCCAACAAGAGAAGAACAGGTAGCAATCTTTGGTGGCATGACTTGGACATCTGTGGGGCCCTTCTGATGCTAAAGGGAGCTTAAGCCCAGCCCTTAGTGCTGGGTTTCCCAGCCCTGCATGTGTGTATGCTGTCACTTCAGTCATGTCTGACTCTGAGACCCTGGACTGTAGCCCTCCAGGTTCCTCTGTCCAAGGGATTCTCCAGGCAAGAACGCTGGAGTGGGTTGCCATGCCTCTTCCAGGGGATCTTCCCAACCCAGGGATCAAACCCGTATCTCTTACATCTTTTGCTTTAGCAGGTGGGGTCTTTAACACTAGCATCACCTGGGAAGCCCTTCCCAGGCCCGACCTAGGACTTAATCACACTGGAATCCTCAAAAGCAAACCCTTTTATTTCAAACACTACAGAGTTGAGAGCCCATGACACCAAGGTGAGAAGGCCAGAATCATGAGGGTCACATAAAAACCGCATGTTGTACCAGGGCAGAAAGGTTAAGTTTATGTCATATGTTTGTTTCTCTGCTTTCCTGAGCAGGGCTAAAGCCTCAACGTATTTGAGGTAAGGTATTTTTCTTTCAGGAGTATCTTTGATTTAAAACTGAGGCAATGGAATAAAACCTTTGTGGCTCTAATTGTCTGAAACGTTTGTTTGCTTTTTGCTTTTGTTTTGGGCACTGATGTCTCCCAACAAAAAAAATCAAGGAAGGAATGGAAGGCAGGTTTGAAAAGTGATTACTCAATCAGGTCAAACGTTTGAGAAGTAATATGTTTTAAAAATGTGACTTGAAGCTAAGCAGGCCCTTGATGAAAGACTCCAATTGCAATCAGTTAACACCCACGTTCTCTCCCTCAGAGTCTCGGCCCCAGAATGTCACTGTAGCATTGTTAGGACCAATGTTTAAAAATGACTGTGATGAACACAAGATACGGCTGGGAGCTAAAAACTCAAAATGTTTTACATTGAACGCTGACTTGACCCCCAAGAGCAAAACTCCCACCTCTCTGGGATAATGTAAATTGAACTCGGTGGTATGTTCTTTTTAAGCAAGCCAAAGTGCAGAGTTGTCCCCTGGGCTGGTCTCTCAGAAGCACCTTTTTGTTTATTATTTTCTGTGCACACATATTGTTTCCTGGTTTTAGTTCTAATGGTTTTCTTGGGTCCCAAGGCTTATTTGTTTTTCTTTTCCTTTAGTATTTGATTTTATTCATTTCATGCAATTTAACAGGTTATCTGTCATACCACGGTTGAAGATGACTTGGACTTTTGATCGAAACATTTGTAATTAAATCATGGAGTATGATAAGCAATGTTTGTGGTTGGTTGATGATCTGCTTTAAAATGTTTCATCCTAGAGAACAAACTTCACTTTTCTAAGGTAACTTTTCTAAGTTGATGTGAGTCTAAACACAGTTGTGTTAGAGGCATCTTTCATGAGCCTTTCCCACGTGCGTCCTCTGAACCCACACAGCAGCAATGTTGACAGTGCTCAGGAGGTTCCTACTTGAGGACATGTCCCTGTGGATCGGTGGCCCCCTCCCAAACCTTATCCTGACTCCTGCCAACAAGAATTTGGAGAGCGCGGGAGCATGGACAGGCTGGGGCTCACACTATGTCCTGAGAACCACAGGGATGAGAACTTCACCCAGAGAGACACCCTAACACTCTAAGTGAAGTGCTCCTAAACCAGAGTCGTTCCCATTTAAAAAATGGTAGCAGCCTTTAAAATTTTGTTCTCAAAACCCTGGGAAGAACACGGAGGGAGAGAAACAGAATCTCAGGAAAGTTAAGTGAGCTCAGCTTAGTCAACGGGCAAACAGCAGAGGCTGTCTGGGCACAGAAATTCCAGAAGGTGTCCTGGGGCAGACCAAGCTTTCTCCCCCTCCTCCTTCCCCTTCCTCCTCCTCCCTCCTTCCCCTTTCTCCTCCTCCCTCCTTTCTCCTCCCTCCCAGACCAAGTCCTCAGGCTGTCTGACCTGAACTAAGCCAGGCTGAGGGCACTGAACTACAGTCCAGCCTGAAAGAGTTACAGCTGTTCCTGTTTAAAACATAAGCTCTCTGAAAAAAATGTGAAATGTCCTAATATCTTGCACAGAGAATGTAGAAAAATCACATTTGTTTAAACCACTGGGAACTACCTGTGTTATTCCAGTTCTGGTGACATGAGCAGGAACTGGGTCAATGTTTGGAATATTTAATATTTGAATACCTTTCATGTTTTATTTTTATTTTTGACGTGTTGGCACGAGGCCTCCAGCTCTGCGATGCTGGGTCAAAGCTGTGGCCCCAATGTCACCCCTGATCAGCCTTTTCCCTCCAAACAGCCTCATGTGACTTCCCACCGAAAGACCAGGCATTTCTGCTTCTCATTAGCCCGAGACTGTGTTGATGTTGACAAACCAACACACCATCCTTCAATCTTCTCACCTTTGCCTGCCCAGTCTGAGGATGTTGCTGTGACTACAGGTCACAGCGTTTCAACCAGCCCCTTTGGCTGTGAGGATCCCCATTGTGCGTGGGTCCCAAAAAGGCCAATGCAAGGCGCTGGGGGCAGAGGTTTTGTCTGCTGGGGGCAGAGGAATAAAGGGCTGGCCTAGGCTGTATTCACATCAGAGCAGGTTGGCTGAGGATCTGGTTCAAGAGCGCACCTTATCAAGGTGTCGGAAAGCCCGCCCAGTCCTCCAAGCGCATTATTGGCAATTTTTAGGGGCAGCTTTTCTATAAAGCCAGGTGCAGAGGCATGGGGACTGGGAAGGGTGTGCAGGTGTGGGGGCTCTCTCCCACGGTCTCTGGAGGCTGGCCCCAGGAGACCCTCTCCAGCCCACAGACCCCACACTCGGAACCCATCAGAGCAAGTAGTTTCCAGATGTGGCCAGGTGACAAGCACATGCTTTCTAATTGAGAGATGAAATGTCAGCACTCTCACGAACCTCAGAATAGCACCGACTAGTGTCTCTCATAGAAAACTTACATAAGAAAATAGCTTTTTATTCTATTACAATGGTAATCACTCCTGAGAAAATATGCATTAGAGCTAATGAGGAGCTGAGGCCAAGTCAGTGCAGCACTTTTAATGTGGGAGAAATTGCTTAATGATTCAAGTTTTTTTTTTTACCAAAACGTATTCTTTTGCTTATCCTGGTTTAACTGGGATCTGTTTACCCCTTGCACGGCCACTGGCACGAGCCAAATGCAATTGTTCCACATATCTCTTTTTTCGGCATCTGAATTTTTCTCTCTCCTCCTTCAATTCCCCTCTTTGGGCCTCCAGGAGGTTAGCAGGTTTCTTTTCTACCCCAAAATGGACATGGGGGCATCTTTGTTTCTATTTTAACATCACCTATTTCTCATAGAATCATTCGAAGAAGTTGTTTCTGCCCCAGTTAAGTGAAAATGAAATGAAACGTCATCGGCTGGAGATTCATGGGGCCGTGTTTTGCGGTGAAGGGAGCTGCGAATGGATTTCCAAACCCTTCCTCAGACATGGCCTCCAACTCGCAGGAGAGTGGTAAACAGGAGGGAAGGCAACAGGGTTGGAGGAGGGGCACTGACATTCTCCATCGTAAGAAACTTCAGACAGAGATTTCCCCAGTTTTTTCTGTATTTGATAAGGCCTTCTTGATGACCGGGATTCTATTTCCATGCAGTAGGTGGGGGCAGGGTGGGAGAGGGCAGCAGATGAGTGATAAACTAACCTCTGCTGGGAGCAGAGGGACCCCGGGGTGTTGCAGAAAGAGAGGGAGGGAGAGAGGTGAGGACTCGTCCTCAAACGGCTCACAGGCCAGCACCTGTGGTCTGATCTCCAGAAAGACATTCCACACCACCACCAGGCACAGAGCATGCAATAATTCATCCCAAACCTGCTCCAGCCACTTCCTGTCCTAGCCAGAATGGACATCAGACCACCGCCCGGCTGGCTTTGCAGTCTGGTTGCCCGGAGCATTTAGCGAGTCAAAGCCCCTCAAAAGACCACATCCCAGCACCAAGTCTGACTGCCCGGCGATCTCTCCTCAGCAAGGAAAAGTTGGCCGGCTCCCGGTTTTGTTACCGGAGGCTCACCCCACGGGCTGCAGGTCTTTGCAGCGCAGCAGCCGCTCCCTTTGGGCTCTGACCAAACACACTGGCCAGCAGGAGAGGGGTCAACAAGATCCACAGACCCGGGGCTCACCCGGGTCAGGCCTGAGCCTGATTCTAACTAAAGCACGGAACCACCTACTCCCGGCCCCTAAATCGGCCAAACCCTCGGCCAGTGTCTGCCGCACCGAACCTGAACCCAGGACGCGGCCGAGAAGGCGCAGACAGGAGTCCGGCCAGGAGCCTGGCGGGCGCCAGAGCATCTGACGCCGCAGAAGGGTTGTGCGCACCTGGAGTCTGGGTGACAGGCGCCTAAGGCTCTGCGTGCACGGGGACCACCCCAGGAAAGGAAGGCAACCAGAGGACCCCTTCCTCTAGTCCTTCAGAAAAGCCGAGCGACCCCACTGGCAGCCTTCCCAAAGCAGGACTCGAAGCGCCCACTCCACTGGAACCGCCGCAAACGCATTGCCATCAAAGCCCCTTCCCTAGGAAAAGTGCCCAGTTTTCCCTGTAACCCAAATCCCTCGCTCCTCACCTCCGAGAGCGCGCACGAAGAGACAGAAATCGCACCAAGGAAAATTGTGACCACAACTTGAACCCCCAAACGCATCCACTCTCTGCCCTCTCCGCGCGGTTGCTGGCAGCTCCCGGGGCTGCGGGCGGTAGCGGCCGCGAGGGGCTCCCGGGTCCCGGGCCCCAGGGCGCTCTCACCCTTGCCTTCCCTTTTCCCTCCGCTTGGTGAAGCGAAGCCCGCTTCCCTTCCCGGTCCCATATGAACCTCGGTCCGCACCTCCGCCGCGGCCCCGCTCACCAGCCCCCGACTGTCTCCTGTGAGTCACTCGAAGGGGTCTCCGGACCCGCAGAACCAATGCCTGCCGCGCGCCTCCACCGCCCGGGTAGCCCTGCTCCACCGCGCTCCCGGGTCTCGATCTCAGCAGCTCCCTCCGACTTCTCACAGCGGCCCCTCGGCGCCGCCCGGGTGCCTAGGGTGGCGAGGCGCCAGGCTGCAGCCCGGGCTGCCGGCGCCCAGCCCCTTCTTTCTCATCTTCTTCGCTTGCTCCGATTCTCCCAGGCGCCTGGCGACCCCGCGCCTCCCCGGTCCCGCCGCCCGGACCGCCCGGACTCACCCCGGCGCCACGCCGCCGCCGGTCTGCGCTCTCCGAGGCGGAGCCAGGACTCCCTCCCGCGCGGGGGCCTCCTCCCCGCCTCCCGCCCGCGGCCCCTGCCCCACTGCCGCGGACCCCTCCTCTGCCCGCGCGGCCGGGGCGGTCGGGACTTACCTCCTGGACAAGGTGACCCGCTAGTGCGCTCGGCGGCGGCCCGCGCGTCTCCGGAGACAGCGAGCGAGCGCGCGGGGCGCCGGGGATCCTGCGCCCGCCTCTGCTTCCCGCTCCCTCCCCCGCCGCCCGGCCCTTCCCTCCGTCCCCTCCGTGCAGCTCGGCTCTGCGCTCGCCGCCCGCGCCCCCGGCTGCCCCGCGCGTCCTGGAGCGCCGGGACGCGGGGCAGCGGCGGCGGCCCGGGCGGCTTGAGCTAGCGAGCGGCGGCGGCGGGGCGGAGCCCGGCCCTCAGTCCCCGGGAGAAGAGGGTGCGGGGAGACTCCCGCGGCGCGCGCCCGGCGGGCGGGTGGGCGAGGGGCACCCGGGGCGCGCCGCTTGGTTCGGCTGCAGAGCCTAGAGACACGCGTGCCTGAGGCGGCGGCCACGGGCGCGGGGGGCGGCAGGGAGGAGGAGGAGCAAGGAGGGAACGGCTCCGCGTGAAGGCTCCGCCAACTTTGCCCCGGGCGGCCGGGCCCCGCGGGGGATCGCGTCTGGCAGGTGGCCCGGGCCGGTGTCTGGGAATGTGGGTGACGGAGGCTGGGGGGGAAGGGGGAGGCCCCTGGAAACTAGTGGGGCGGATTTGCCTCCTGGCTGGGAGGAGAGATGGCTCCCCTCGGTCCTAAAGGCCTCCCCAGGCTCTGGTTCGTTCTTTTTGAGGTCTCTAAGGACCCCCTTTACAGGCCTGATCTGCCCGAGTCTTGCCCAGCCAGCCATCCTCGCGAAACCCGGCATGGGGCTCAGACTCGGGTCCCGGGCACAGCGTCTGCCTGGGCCTTGGAGATTGAGAGGAAACTAGGGCGGGTGAAGAAGGAGATGGGGGTGGGTGGGCATAATCCTGATGAAGAGAGTGGGTAGTGGGGAGGGCACCTCCCAAGATAGTCTGCATTTCCAAGGTTGAAGAAGGCGGGGGAAGTGGTGTTTTCAGCTGGGATTTCACAGAGAAAGAAGACGAAAGAAATAACCAGAAAGAGTGATTTAGGGAAAGAATCTGTGAGCCCACTTCTGTCCCAGGCACAGAGGTGCCAGGCGGGCAGGCACTGGCCACGCGCTGGCGGTCATGGTCTGTTTCGTCCAGGAGACCTGCCACGGTGCACTGTCTGTTCCTGCCTGGTCACCCCAACCCTTTGCCCCCAAGAAGGCATCTCTTCCTCTGCCAGGAGCCTAGGGTGGAGTTTCTGGATGGCTGGGATGGGAGGTGGGGCCAGAACATAGGTCTCTCCCTGAGTTCCCTTTGAGGGACTGGCTCCTGTTGGGTGCCTGGCAGCCCAGAGAGAAGGCTCAAAGTGGGCACGGGGGTGGGGGCATGGGTCAGCAGACCCGGCTCCATTTGTGCTCTGTCTTAATCCACCCGAAAGCCACCCCTCTCTATCTTTGCAAGGTGGCAAAGTGCAGCCAGGTTTCTTCCTCCAGGTCCCTGAAAGGGGTGTGGTCTGGAACTTTCTGGAAAGGGCACTAGAGGAACTGCTCGGATGGGAGGAAGATGCCATCTTACCCTAGTGAACTTGCCACTGACCCTGGATCCTTTCCTGACTAGAACGTTCTGTCATCTGAACCACTGGGCTGAGCAGATACTGTTAGACTCATTGGAGGTGGACAGGCATGACTCCTGTTTATCACCTGGGGGTTTTGCAGCCACCAAAATACAGCTGACCTGGGTTCTCACCTCTCATTGCACTTGTACTTGTCCAGGCTTTGCCTTGGCTTCGGGGGCCTGTTTTGTTTTCTGCTCCAGAGAACACCAGCATGGGGGCGCAGCTGCACCTGCCCGTGTCTCCAGAGCACGACATACCTTTTCCACTGGACTTTTCTGGATAGAGCAGGCAGGTACCTCGTGAGTGTGGTGTAACATGTGACCCCGGGCTGTGCTGACTGCCTGCGTGGTGCTCCCTCCAGAAGTGAGAGGTGCAGAGAGCAAGGAAGGGAGCCTCTTCTCAGTGGCCTTCTGTGTGGAGTTCTGTGGTTCGCCTCTGTGTCGTGTCCTTGGTACTTTGGAACATTCCATGCCGGTGCTTTGGAACTCAGTCCCCAAGCTCTTCCAGGTAACGTGTGGAGAGTGGGTATGTGGGGTCAGTGTGGTGCATTTCTGAACGTTTTCTAAGGCTTCGTTTTCATAACACACTTCACCCAGTTTAGCATTTAAACAGTCTGATGGTCTTCTATTGTGGAATGAATACGGTGGGCCCCTTAGGTCACTATGTTTTATTCTCATATGGCTCTTGGTCCCAGAGCATCCCAGATCCTGAACAAATAGTGATTGACTGCACTAGATGGGGGTGGCATAAGTAAAATTAGATGTCTCTGAGGAAAGACGGTAATTTGAAGGAAAAGGGGAAAGTTCACGATGTGGTGAGTTATTATTATTGTTCATTTCTCCCAGGCCACTCACATAGCTTCAAGGATTCTAGAAGTATATTCTTTTCTAGATCCCACCCCTACACGTGCACAGACATCTTTTACTGTCTGCATTTCCATTGGGTGTCAGCATTCACTGCATGAACAACCTGCCAGGGCCAGGAATCTCAGATGACCAGAGGGGTGTCTCCTGCTCCGGGCAGATGTGGCCACTCGGGGAAGGCACCAAGGGCCAGGTGGGCACCTGGCTGGTCTGGAATGGTAGGCAGCCACACCTACAGGGTAGTTTCTCTTGAGCCTGGATCCCGAGGTGTTGCTCAGAATGTCGTCATCTCTGTTAACGCTGTGATGAGTGTTGAGATAGGAAGACACAAGAGGGACTGTCATATACCAAGCAGTGGGACACAGCAGAAGTCATCGGATCTCCTGGGTGTCAAGTAACCTTCTTGACAAGGCTTATCTCTTAGGAGCGATTACAGAACTTGCGGAGCTAAGAGAGGTCAGGGGCCAGTTCCTGTGCTGTGAACTGTCGCTCAGGCGCCAGCCACTGTCAGGCTCTGCATGACTTTCAGGAGAAGCTGTTAGTGCCCAGAGGCAGGCGGGAGGATGAAAGGACACACGGACTGGAGATCTTCGGTAGGAGATATTCCTCAGCACATCTTGAGCTGAAAGCATCCAGACCCCAGGCAGAGCTTCCAAAGTGCCCTGCATGGTGCCTGCAGCTCAGCAGGCCCCTTTTAAACCACCTTTAGATCAAACGTGTGAAGTGCTCAGCCTTGTTATGTGCTGATTGTAATACTAAGGATAGAGCAATAGAGCAGGTGTATCCAATTTTAAGGCAGTGTCATTCATCTTGTTCCAGCCCTCCAATCTGTTATTACATAAATTGTCTTGATAGATGACATCCAGGAATTGAAAATGTCTTGTCCCAGGAGAATCTTGTGGACTCAGAAGGACAGAAAGATGACCAGTCAGGTGTTCAGTTGCTAAGTCATGTCTGATTCTTTGCGACTCCCTGGATTGCAGCACACTAGGCTCCCCTGTTCTCCACTATCTCCCAGAGTTTGCTCAAATTCATGTCCATTGAGTCAGTGCTGCTATCTAACCATCTCATCCTCTGCTGCCCTCTTCTCCTTTTGCCTTCAATCTTTTCCTAGTATCAGCGTGTTTTCCAATGGGTTGGCTTTTCACATCAGGTGGCCAAAGTATTGTAGGAATGATGGGCAAGGCTCTAAGAAAAAATGATTTTGGTATCAGAAATAAAGGGAGAGAGATTCTGAACCTGGAAAAAATTATGAGGCAACGTCGAAGTGGGCATTTAAAACGGGAAGAGATGCACCAGAACTCCAGAACATGGAAGTCAGTGGAGTTCCTGGCACTCACCTGGTATGGCCCTCTGGTCCTCAGGCGGCCTGAGTGGGGTGTGAAACCCAGGTCCAACTTTCAGATCTGTGGTCTGGCCTCTGGATCCCTCACATCACTTTTAAAAATTGGGCTTAGCTTTATTGTGCTTCACAGATTTTTTTTATTATTACAAACTGCAGCTTCGAGGAAGCTCTGCATTGAGCAAGTCTATCTGTGCCATTTCCTTGCATCACTTGGAAATGAATCAAGGAGGGCAGGAAGCTAACACATTGTGAGCCACCTCTGTGATCCAGTGGATCAGTTACCCACTGCTGCAAACAAACCAGCCCAAACATTGTGGTTGAAAATGGCAACCCTTCGTTTGCTCACATCTCTGAGGGTGGTGGTTCTGGTTGAACTGCTGGGCACCTCTGACTCCCATGGTGTCACCTGGGCTCCCGCGGACATCCGTGGTCTGCTGCCCGCCAGGCTTTCCTCACCTGTCTGGGGGTGGTGACTGCAGACTGGGGTGATAGGCCCAGGCTGGTGGCGCCCAGCACCTCGGGCCCAGTGCACACGGCCTTCCAAGCTCACGTTGTATATAGTGAGGTCTCCCTGACCAAAGTCATCACATGGCCCAAGGTCGAGAGGTGGGAGATAGCCTCAAGCCTTTGATGGTGGGGCCTTGAGCTCCCACTGGAGATCGGATGCATGAGAATGGGAGGCATCTGGGCTATTTTTGCAATCAGCTGCTGTTGTATCCTGATCAGAGCATGGTGGGATGGCAGGACTGACCCCAGGAGAGGAAGAGGCTGAGTGCTGGGCACGGTGGTCTCACAGCTAGGGAGTGAAGAGGGAGCTCAGGTCAGGTCTGTTTCTGGCTCTATGAACAGCCAACCTTCACATAGGGTGTGCCTCAGAGTGGGCTGATGGCGTACCACGGTGAGGGGCTCAGCGAGCCTGGGAGTAAGTGTCTGCCACTGCTGTTGCCTGTCCTCAGGCAGGGAGCCTGAGGTTTCCTCTCATTTAATGATTGTGGTTGTTGTATCTGCTGCCCGGCCATGTACAGATGGGCGTGTGCTCTGTGCACCGGCTGTTCCCTGGGCAGGGATGGTGGGTTATTGTTCGCAAAGGCAGTTGGAAAGACTGCCAGGGCTGCTGGGGACTTTTCTCAAGGAAATCGAGGGGAATGGCAAAATCTAGATTCTCGGCACAAAGCGTGCTGCTGCTAGAAGGCCTTCAGATGCCACACGAAAGGGCGATTGATGTTTTCTTTCATCCAAGTGCCTCTTTGTTTCAAGGGACAGAGGCTGAGCGAAGCCGACACCTATCAGATCCCCCGGGTCCCTCTGCCAGCCCGCAGCTCTGTGGGCCTTGCTGCTCAGGACTCACACCAGCATATGTCTCAGTCTCTTTTCCTGGGACAGCCTTCATTTCTCCTATCAGAATGTGAGCCTGTGGGCTTCTGCTCCACTCAGCTCCAGACTTTAAAGCCAGAGCCTGGAGAGATGACCCAGTGGGTCTAGGACCACCGGACACACACGGCACTCATGGGAGGACATGAAGAGGCAGGCCTGGTGACACTGTCCATCAGGGGTCGATTCTACACCTTTCCCAGAAAACAGCCCATATGCACCCGGCAGCCAGAGACCGTCTGGGAAAGGTCAAGTTCAAGGGCCTGCCTCTTCTCTAGGCAGATATCGTGGGCCCTTTCCACTAAGAGTCTCCCACCCTCCCGCGTTCTGTCTCCTGATTTTGACACTTTAGTTCTTCTTCCTGGACTGTCACTTGACTTGAGCACAGATCTGGCCTCGCATTCTCCTGGATACGTGGTGTCAGATGATGACCCAGCCTGTCACACCTTTGTGGCCAGCAGCACTGGTCCTCTGTGCTCCCCCTGACCTGCCTTAGCAGGTGACTTCTTCATCTAGGGACTCATTTCCATGACCCAGTTAATGATCCATAACCCATATCTATTATCATGACAGAGGATAGGATCAGCATAATCGGTATCTTTCATAAAATGTATTTTAGCTGAAAGTTGGAAATAGGATTGGTTCCAGGATGATTGGACAGAAAAATAATTAGGAAAAACTGATCTTTACAAAACCTTACTATTGGGGTGGACTGGGAGGCCAGAATTTACATCAATGTGTTCAGAAACACTAGCCTCAAAACGGGGCTTCGTAAATCCACTTCGAACCATGCACCAAAGTGGACACTGTACCTCCTTCACTCAGATGAAAGAAGACTGTGTTTTTCTTGCCAAATGAAAGAACTGTGTATACCGATCTAAACTAATGAGAAGCTGAGAGGTTGGGGTCCTTGAAAACATTGCTGGTGCAGAACTAAGCACTTGAACACATTGTTAATTATTAGCATGATTTCTGGTATTTTCTAAAAGGCCTACAAACTTGTTTTTGGCTCAAGAATATATATTTATATTATTTGCTGTCTGTGCTTTTTTTTTCTGCAAAAAAAAAAAAAAAAAGCGAATTCTGTGGCAAAAATAACCACTTCTGTAATTTTGCAGGATGTGGAACTGGAGGGGAAAACCCACAAAGGTAAGCAATTTTGTCTTTGTGATTCCCAGTTTATCACTCATTTTTCAAGAAAATAATGTTCCTTTCTGGAACAAAGGAACTCATTCGGACAAATGCTGGAACCTGCCCTCTGTGCCCGGCTCTGCTCCCCTGGGTGACTGTCATACACATCAGCAGCTGATCATTCCTGGGGTGCTTTGGACGTGCTTTGCTGGATATCAGGGCATGCAGGGAGAAGAGGGTCTCCTCCCACAGCCGGGGCTGAGTGTGGCCACAACAATAACCCATTTCGGGGCTGACAGCACAAGGAAAGAGTGTTCTCTGGACCAGGTGCCATGAAGCGAGCCCCTAGTTCAGGACAGATCTCAAGTTCCTTGGCTGCTTCTGTGCTCTGGGTCGGGCGTGCGTCTCCACCCACCCCTGGCCTACACTGCGTCCACCCATAAGCAGGCCCACTGCCGACATCCCCAGTTCCTGGACACAACCTTGGGGCCTCGGCCTCCCTTCAGGAAGGGAGTCCCTCTCCTCTGTGTCTGTTTCCCAGACTGCCTCCTGCCTGGAGCACTATTCCGTTCTTCATCCATCTCACTTGCTCTGCTTGCAAGCCTGGAAGGCCTCTATGGGGAGGGGAGGATTGTGTGCACAGGGTTATTCGGCCTGTGTTTGTCCCCAGGGTCCCCGCTGCGGCTGCCCAGGCGCTGTCCATGGTAGCAGCAGAGAAGCAGAAGTGAGCAGGGTGCACACAATTTAAATACTATGGGGCGTTCTTGCTGCAAAATTACGCATGTCCTAGAATTTATGTGTATTATAGGGCTTTTTCCCTCCCACGCAAATGCATTTGATAATTAAAAACTTAAATTAGCCATAACAATAATTTTGAAACATTCTGTGGAGGTTTTTAATTGCTGTGGGCTTTTGGCAGCAGCTCCTGGGTCACGTGGCTTCCACTGACTGGACACCACAATCTCACGGACAGATGTCACAGCACAGCCAGGGTGGCCAGAGGTGGGGGTGGCACCTGGCAGAGGAGGGCGGCCCCGTCTCCATGGGACAGGCTGGGCTGTCCTTCCTGAACAAGCAGTGGCTTGTGCTGAGACAGTCTGTTCTAGTCCGTCTCCCTCCGGAGTCTCCTCTCTGGTTATTTCTGCTCTGGTGCCTCTGGCTCTGGCTGCCCCAGGTCACCTCAGCTCAGCCAGCTTCCCTTCCAAGGGGCTCAAGTGGGGAGGAGAGGGAGGAGCCCAGGTGTGTCCAGTGCCTCCGGTGTCCACAGTGATGGGGGCCGGCCCTCCCCTCCATGCTGAACGCCCGGGGAGTTTAGGTGCCAGGCCAGCAGTGCGTCCCTGCCTTTCCTCAGTTCTTGCCCAGCCCCAGGCTTCAGACTCATGAGCCCTCATCTTCCTATAAATAGCCTGCTCACCAAACCGAGATGGTGACCTGAGAATTACCCGGTGTCTTCCCACCGTCATTTGGAGGAGGCCGAGATAACATCCCCGTCCCAGGGGCAGATGGACCCTGGCCAAGGCAGCGGGCCAAGGCAGCCGTGGGAGCAGTATCAGCTGGGTTGTGTCTCCTCCCCTCCCCTCCCCGGGCTCTGCATTGCTGTGGGGTGTGGATGAACTCTGGGCACATGGACGAGCACATCTGCTGACCACTTTGGGAGAAGGCGCTGGGCTGCCCTGGGCACTGGACTGGTCTCTGGGCTCCAGGGCTTCACACTCAGGCCGTCTCCTCTGCAGGCATCATGACCTGTGTGCAGAGGCGCGGCTCCTAGGTTGTTGTGTGGAGCAAAGAGGAGGAACCTGGCTTTGAATCACAACCCTAGGCCCGGTTTGGCCCCTGATTCCTTTGGCTGCTCTCTTTCCTGGCGACTCACCCATCTACTTATCTCCCCCTTTCCTTGGTCTTTGGCCTCGAGCCACATTCTGGCTTTAGACTTCTCCCACCGCAGGTCTGGGGCCAGACCTCAACCATCCTGCCTGCAACCTGGGGGCTCAGCGCTCTTCCTGGGAGTGGGATGGGCCACCCTTGGAGCTTCCTGTGGCCTTTAATATCCCAGCCGGGCCCCTGGGTCACATTTACCAAGTGGTAGGATTGATGCTTGCATCTGGACCTCCTGACTCTGGGTTTTCTCCAGACCATGGTCTGCACCTTGACTCACTGACCTTGGAGGACTGGGTCTGAGGGGAAAAGAGTCAGAGCAGGGAGAGGAGGGAAGCGCCCTGGAGACTTGGCTCATGGAGCAGAAGCGTGAGACTGGAGGCGAGGAGCAGGCGCAAAACCTGCTTGTGCTCTGGATTCAAGAAACGGGAATCCCATCCTTTCTCGGGTTCTGTATAAAGTGGAGGTGCTAGTCTCCAGGTTGTGCCTTACGACCCCCCCCACCCCCACCGTCCCCACAGGACAATGGAGGAATGATGGACCTGGGACCCACACGGCCCTGAAGTGGTCAAGGTGCCTCTTCAATGGCTGGAAGAAACAAGCAGTAGAGTCCATCCTCAGGGTGCCTCGGGGGGACCCTTCACGCCACTGCGTTGACTTGACGTGACTTCCGCTCGAGCAGACGAGTGTTTTAATCCCTCTGAGCAGCATTGAGTGCTGCCCTCCACTGGGCCTAGGCCTGCACTTCTCCTTTCGAGTCGTCCTGGTAGATCCTCCATTGTTTGCTCTGGGCTCTGATGGCATCTGTGTTCCTGCCACACACGGCAAGGCTTCTCATGACTGCCACTGTTCCCAGTGGGAGGGGTCTAAGACAGGCACTGAAGACCCTCCAAAGGTTGAAAGCAGAAGGAGAAGGGAATGACAGAGGTTGGAGATGGTTGGATGTCATCACCGACTCCATGGACATGAGGTCGAGCAAGCTCTGGGAGTTGGTGATGGACAGGGAAGCCTGGCAAGCTGCAGTCCATGGGGTCGAAAAGAGTTGGACACAACTGAGTGACTGAACTGAACTGAAGATCCTCTGCTGAGATGGCTGTAAAAAGAGCCCCCTACACCACGTTCCTAAAGCCAGCGTGGGTACTGTCTTCAGAAGACTCAGGTCACAGGGACTTCTTGCCTTGCGAACTCAGAGAGCCGGACGTGCCTGAGGGCGACGTCCTCCCTGGAGGCTGGTGAGGATGGACGAGGCACAGTCTGGCTCCCCTACTTCCACACGGGGTGAAGCCCGAGGTGCTGCCCACCCTCCAGAGCCTTGGGGGTCCCGATGAGGCTCCCTGCTGCAGGATGCCCTCCCCGTCCCTGAGACGGGCTTGCCTCCCTTCCTGTCCCTTCTTCTGCTTCCTTCCTGACCCCCAACGGGGCCTTGTGCTATAATCAGTCACTTGCCCATGGGGCCTCATCTCAAGGCTGATTCAGTGAGACCCACCTGAGATGCTGTGTTTCAGGACTTGCTCACCTTTCCAACTGTCTCTCTGGCAAACCTTCTCCAAGTGACCTCTGGTGTGCTGTCCACCCGCTCCCAGGCTTGGATTTCTCACTTGAACTAGAGTTTCCATCAGTTCTAACTTCCTGAGGCTCTGTGGCCAAGATCACAAAAGGAGGCTGCTATGAGGGGTAAGACATTGCGTACAGGAGGAAGGTACCCAGTCAGAAGGTGGTGCTGGCACTTAGCAACTGTATATATGTGTGTGCATGTGTGTGTGTGTATGCATGTGTTTGTGTGTGCACAGATATGTGTCTGTGAAAGAGAGAAAGACAAATCCTGGGCGAACACTTAATCTCTCCAAGCCTTAGCTCTCATCTGTAAAATGGGGGCAGTAACAGTGTCTCTTCATCATTTAATCCTCTCTGTTGGGAGGATTAAATGCCTCCTTGTGAAACATGCTTGGAGCGCCCTGCCCCGCCCCCCCACCATCCCCCTCTGGCATTCAACTCACTTTAACCCTCTGTCCTTCATACCTGTCCTGCTGAGGTCATGACCCTGAGGGTACCTGTGTCAGGGAGGACCCCTCTCCTGCTGCCCAGGGCTGGGAGAAGGTGGTGAGACCCACCCTTGGGGGGACCCTGTCTGATGTTCTGCAGAGGGTCACCGGGAGTGGGATACGCCGGACAGTTTCCAGGCCTCCCATCACCGGGGCTGTGGGCTGAGTGCAGGTGTCCAGCACCGGCTACAAAGGGAAGGAGGAGGATGGCCTCGCTCTGCGGGGATGAGAAGACAGTCATCTCTGGAGTCGATGGTAAAAACAAAAGTGAAGTCATTTACTCTTCCCTCAGGCTCTCGGTGGCGAGCGGTGTTTTATAATTAGCGGATTTTGCCAGGGAGGGAATGTCAGAAATTTATGGCACTAAGGCCTGCTCATTGGATGCCCGAATATAAGACAGAAAAGGACAAAACACTTAGGGAAATTAGAAGCCATTTAGAAAATGAATCCCCAGGGGATCTGTTGAATTTCAATTGGCTGGGACAACGGCTCTTTTCTACTATATTTTCCTGTCTCCTTTCCTAGCCCCTAGTCAGGCCATCCTCCTGAAGGGCTGGCTGAGTTCTCATCGTCTTGAGCGACCTCCGGGCTGTGACTGGAGGTGGGTCTGAATCCACCGAACCCTCCCTCCTCTAGGCCAGCGGGCAGTGGGAGACATGGTTCCCTCTCCATTTGTCTCCTTAGGTGCTGCAGAGGATACAGACATGGTTCCAACTCAGCCTCTGCCTGGTGAGGGCTCCTAATCTAGGAGGCTGAGACTGGGGAGACAGGGCCAAGAATGTGCAAAGCTAAGAGAGGTGCGCTCTGCAGAACAGATGAGCTCTGGTGTGGTGGGCCCTGCCCACCAGTGGGGTGGCCTCGAGGCCCAGCCAGCTGTTCCAGGCCCATGCGGTGAGGCCGATGGTCTCCTCACAAGAACATTAAACATTTGATCTAAAACACTTGAAAACTAGGTGTACTTACAGACATAGCCTTTTATTTTATTTCCATATAACTTTGTGATCAGTGTAAATATTTTCATGATACAAAAGTGTTTTTTTCCCCCAGAAAGAAGATTCTATTTTATGACCTTATGAATCTGCAGAGGAAGGGATGGAAATTAAGACGCTTGATTTGGTGCTCAGACTCAGTGAGGTGTTAGTTAGCTGTGGTGGCTAGACTGGGAGAAAGCATTTATCAACACCTTCCTGGTCAACCTTGGGGCTGTGACATCACAGCTGAGCCTTCTGGTTGAGGCCCAGGTGAGGCCCACAGATGATGCTCTCAGCCTCAGGTTCGCCTCTGCTTCTGCTCACCTTTGGCGAAGCACTGTCCTGAACGGCTTGTGTGTCTTCTCCTAGCCTACCACCTTCTACTTGTTTAACAAAATCTACATACTTTTACAATTGCCTCTAATCAGTTTCCTGATTTTAATTTCTAATTAGATGCACCATCAACACGTCGCATTATTTTGAACAAATCATTTGATTCACTAATACATTCATATTCTTAATATGTCTCACTTGTTGTAAAAATATTGGATTGATTCATTAAACTGTGCTTAACAGGTGGAGTTCGATGGTAAATAATGCCATGGTTTAACATTAAAATAAAAATTAGTAGCTAATTTGGAGGGGCAGGATGCTTTCTGGTCTGCTTCCCTCGTGACCGTGGAGGCCACTGTTTCTCTCGTCTGACCCTCTTGCTTCTTTGGCTGAGACCTGAGTTCCCTGGCCAGGGATTGAACCTGTGCCCCTAGCATTAGAAGCTCAGACAGAGTCTTAACCACTGGATCCTTGATCCCTTCTTTCCTTGTGGACGTATGGACTGTCATCTACCTCTTCCCAAATGGACTTCCTTTTGCATGGATTCAAGCTTGCCTTCTTTCTGATTAATACCGAGCACTGAAACCAATTGGATTTCCTGACCCCGTGTTACACCAGGCTGGAATCAAGCACAGAAACTCCCAGACAAAACAACAGCCAGGGCGCCTGCTCCCAGGGTGTGGGGGGACCCTGGTCCTAGGAGGTGAGTCCCAACAGAGACTCTGCTCTCAGGACTCCTTTGAGACCTTCCTGTGCTGTGCCCACCAAAGCCAAGGCTGATTCATCAACTGTGCTGCCCAGTTCCAACACTTCCTCACTTTTCAACACTTGTCAAGAATCCCTGCGCTTGGGCCCCATAGCCAATGAGCAGCGTCTGCAGACTTTGCCCTCTGAACATTGATGCTGGCCAGGAGGGTCCCCTTTCCTGCTGGGAGGACTCTATCTTTGTTCTCAACAGTGGGTTCTGGGTGGGGGTGGGGCTGGAGCACCCATGCAGGGGGTGAGCGGAGCACCAGCGCTATGGAAACCAGGGCATCTCCCGAGAGCCGCCGGGGCTCGCCCTATATAACAGCAATTATTCCCTCCTAGACCTGCCCTTGGAAAGTGGGTTAGGTGTTGGACTTCTTTCAGGATAAATCTGAGTGAGGCTGGCAGAGGACCTGGAACAGCAGACAGAGCAGAGGTGGCCGAGAGGATGGAGGAATGGGTGTGTCCAGGAGGGGCAGTGGGGGGTGGGGGGACAGTGCTGGGAGTGGCGTGAGTGTGTGAGTGTGAAAGTGTGAGTGTGTAAATGTGAGTGTGAGTGTGCAGGTGGTGGGGGGCGGGGATCAGCTGGGGAAGGGGGAGGATCTTTGTCCTTGTGCTGCCGGCTTGGCTCTTGCTGTTACATTCAGACCCAAACACACATTCTGGGCGTGCAAGGACAGACAGACATTGCTGATTCTCTGAACAAACTTGCAGGATTCCAAATGGCCTGGGAAAGCCAGGAGCTGGCCCCAGACTGAGAAGAATAAATTTAGCAGGATGGCCCTGGCTGCTGCAGTTTGAAAGGGACCCTGAGAAGTGAGGCTGGGCAGGGGAGGGTTGTCCAGATGGATAGGGTGCACCTATGGATAGGTGGGCTCTGGGGAAGGGGCATGACTCGGGGTGTTCAGCCTGAGGGGGAGACGACAGAGGGCAGGACAGCAGGTCCTCATGACCCGTCTCTGTGTCTCCAGTAGGGTCAGAAGTGCCTGACATGAGGGGAGAACAGCTCCTGAGGGAGGGGCTGCCTCAGCCCCTATGGTCTAGAATCCGCCCCCACTCCACACATACACACACACACTCCGGGGCAAGACAGAGGGCCAAGTGTGCTGCTTCCCTTCCATGCAGAGTCTTTACTGTCACCTGAACACAGCAAGAAAGCCAGAATTCTGGAAAGAGAACCTGTAAAAGCACCCTCAGCAGGATGCAGTAAGAGACTTGGGTTCACATCCAAGCTCTGTGACTCTGGACAAGTCGCTTAACCTCTCTGTGCCTCCATTTCCTCTTCCTAGGACGTGGCAGTGATTTCCAGCACTGTTTCAGGGGAAGGTCACCAAAGAGAAGGAAAAGCTTGGTTACAGTGAGGCCATGAAAATTCCAGACAGGGTCTTCGCTCCCCACCAGGCACAACAGCAGACAAGAGAAAGGGGGTGGCTGGACTTTCCTTACCTTACCTCTTTGCAGGTAAGGCTTCTTTGTTGGCCTTGCAAGCTGTCCGATGACCCTGGTTCACATGGCTGGTTGGAAGACCCAGTCTTCTGGTTTCTGGACCATTTTGACTAATACCCCGATTGAACTGTTGGATAGCATCTCAGCGTTTTATGGGTAAACGAAACCCAGAGAACATAGCTGAGTTGAGGCCTCATACTTCTTACCCAGGGAAGGGAGCTGATTCAGACAGTCAGAGAGATTCAGTAACAGCACTGTCCTCAGCTCACTTTTAGGAAAAATAACTAACATCCACTCTAACCTTGTAAAATGAAGCTTCTAGATGATTCAACTCATATGCATGCATCATTTCAAAGAATTCAAATTTCAAATCGATTTAATACCCTAATCATCATATGAGGGAGAGGTACCAGGTGGGAAGCTCTGATAATCACACACACATTTCAGTACATAAATTCCAGGGCATGAAAACACGGCAGGGAAATGAAGACCCGTGGTGGGTTCTGGAGCAAAAACCAGTCTCTGGGAAAGTAATGAGACGAGAATTGTTTGTATTAACTGGGAGGATGAGGGGCCCACCCTCCCTGAGGCAGGGACCACAGGCTGGAGGGCACAGGTGTCCTGCGTGGAGGAAATGAGGCCATGTGGCCCTGTGGGTGTGCTGGCCTGTGCACACCGCAGGGTCAGTGGGTCACGTCACAGGAGGTGTGAACTGGGGTGGGCAGGAGAGTGGCTTGGGGCCAAGGACACAGATTTCTTGTCTGAAAACTGCACGTGTCTGGGCATTTATTCAGCCTCTGGTAGTTAAAAGGGAACTTGGAGGTCAGGGTTGGGAACAAAAGAAAATGTAGGTAAGCTTTCTGGTAGACTCTGGAGGAAATAAGTGGCCCCCAAAGAAAGAAATACCTTTTGTACGTTATTCTTACAACCTGTATCTTTTTTTTTTTTTTTTTTGCTGCGGTTGAGTGCACCTGCACATACATTATGGCAATTAAATAATTTTTTTTTTCTGCACCTCATGGCATGTGCAATCTTGGTTCCTTGGCCAGGGATTGAACCTACCTCCCCCACATTGGAAACATGGAGTTTTAATGACTGTACTGCCAGGGAAGTCCCCCTAAAATATCTTTTACAATTACTCCTTGGTGAAATTGGGTGAGATCCCTGCATTTCCTGTGTCTCTGCCAATGTGACAGCACCTGCTTCTAGGGCTGCACAAAGGGTCCTCTGTCTCTTTCTTATGGGTTGGGGGGCTGCGGAGGCCAGGAGGGCCCTTGCGGAGCTCCAACACTCAAGGGAGGGAATGGTGAAGGAGGAAGGGGAGGAGCAGGGTGCATTCTTATAACAAATATTTTCTGTTTCTAATGTGAAAATCAGTGCATAGCCATTTATATTTTCTATAGAAACGTGAAAAATTATAAGAAAGTAAAATTCAGGTAGAGTCACACTTAGCACCTTTACAATTTTTGCCTTTATATTTTTAAGTTAAATTAGACTCATACTTGTAGTTTTGTTTTTCCCAGAACATCACATTATCACACCCTGAGAAATGAGGCCAGGCAGGGGAGGGCTGTCCAGATGGAGGGTGCACCGTGTGGGAAGGGGCATGACTTGGGCTGTTCAGCCCGAGGGAGAGATGACAGAGGGCAGGACAGCAGGTCCACGTGGCCTGTCTCTGTGTCTCAGGGTCCCTTTCAAACTGCAGGCCTTTCAAACTGGCCTGGTTCTTGTTCCCCGTGTGCTTTACTCTCAGGTTACATTGTGTTGTCTGATTGTAACTCTATTTCATCCATTGTGGCCCCATTTACCAGACAGTAAGGTCACTTTTGGTGCTTGATGCCTGTAAAACACCCTCTACAGGGACCTTCAGGCATGTCCCACGAGGAATCTCGTGAATGTTTGGCCACTCCTGGAGCTCAGGGCTGACAGTGGCTGGACAGCCCCACTTACTGGAAGGAATCCACGCCTTGTAACACTTCACTATTATTTTGCCTATTTAATTAGCATGGAAAAGCATCACAAACCACAATGAAAATAAATAAATGTTTCAATTTATCCAACTAATTTTAAAACACACTGAGATCTGGGATATCTCCCCAGGAAATGTCAGAGAAATTTGAAAGGTTGCTACTTTTCATCAGAGGCACCCTTTTGTTGGGAGACAAATAAGAAGAAAGATGATAAGAAGAAAGATGACTCAGAATTACTAAAAATCATAACCGACTTGATAATCAAGAAATTCCAAAGACCTGGGACTTCCCTGGTGGTTCATTGGAAGAATCCCCCTTCCAGTGTAGGGAATGCAGATTCAATTCCTGGTTGAGAAACTAAAATCCAACATTCCCGGGGCAACTAAGCCCATGAGCCGCAACTACTGAGCTCACATACTGCAACTAAGACCTCACACATCTAAATAAATAATAAACAAATATTAAAAAGAAAGGACATTCCCAAGGCTTAACTGTGGGTGCTACAGAAACAGAGAATGGGGCAAAGCTTGCCAACATTTTTACTGCAGATGGAAACGCACTTCATTCCAAATACCTAGAATGTACAGTGGATATGGCACTAAAAACACAGGTAACAACAGCCACAAAGATTAAATCCACTGGGCTTTACCAAAATTAAACACTTTCATGCATCAAAAGACACTATCAACAAAGTGAAAAAGCAGCTACCCCACAGAGAGAGAATATTTGAAAATCATATATTTGGTAAGAGGTTAGCATGCAGAATACCTAAAGAGCCCCTAGAATTCATTGAGAAGACAAATAACCCAGTAAAAATGGGCAAAGAAAGACATTTCTCCAAAGATAAATAAATGGCCAATAAGCACACATGCTCAACATCACTAGTAGTTAAGGAAATGTAAATGAAAACCACGGTGAGATATTCTAAACTCATGAAGATGGGTATTACCCAAAACACACAAACAAGCAAATATAAATACCACAACATCAGAAAATGATGGAAACACAAGTTCATGTGTTCAGGCTAAACACACTGAACCTTCGGAGTTTGGAACAGAGAAAGGTTTACTGCAGGGCCAGCAAGTAGATGGGATGTCTTATGCCCTAAAAAGCCTCAAGTTCTCAGAAGGGTTTTGGCAAAGCATTTTTAAAAGCCAGGTGTGTGTTTTGTTGTGTGTGTGTGGGAGGGTTGCAGGGTCTGTGATCAGCTTGTGTACAGTTCTGATTCGCTGATGGTGAGGCAGCCGGTAGGTGTTACAGGGGTGAACATTGGCAGTTCTTAGGCTTCAGGATGGAGGAGGACCTGGCAACCCACTCCAGTATTCTTTCCTGGAGAATCCCCATGGACAGAGGACCCTGGCAGGCTATAGTCCATGGAGTTACAAAGAGTCCGATAGGACTGAGGACTGAGTGACTTTCACACTTCACTAGGTTCCAGGAGGCCTGGGGCTGTGTGTTCCTGGTCATCAAGTAGTTAACATCTTTCATTGGGTGAGGGGTTTTCACATCTGCAAAACAACTTAGAAAATTTGCATCCAATACTGTATGCAGGTCAGGAAGCCACAGTTAGAACTGGACATGGAACAACAGACTGGTTCCAAATAGGAAAAGGAGTACATCAAGGCTGTATATTGCCACTCTGCTTATTCAACTTATATGCAGAGTGTATCATGAGAAATGCTGGGCTGGAGGAAGCACAAGCTGGACTCAAGATTGCCAAGAGAAATATCAATGACCTCAGATATGCAGATGACACTACCCTTACGGCAGAAAGTGAGAAGAACTAAAGAGCCTCTTGAGGAAAGTGAAAGAGGAGAGTGAAAAAGTTGGCTTAAAGCTCAACATTCAGAAAACTAAGATCATGGCATCTGGTCTCCTGACTTCATAGGAAATAGATGGGGAAACAGTGGAAACAGTGGCTGACTTTATTTTGGGGGGATCCAAAATCACTGCCGGAGAAGGCAATGGCAACCCGCTCCAGTACTCTTGCCTGGAAAATCCCATGGACGGAGGAGCCTGGTAGGCTGCAGTCCATGGGGTCGCTAAGAGTTGGACACGACTGAGCGACTTCACTTTCATGTTTCACTTTCATGCATTGGAGAAGGAAATGGCAGCCCACTCCAGTGTTCTTGACTGGAGAATCCCAGGGACGGGGGCGCCTGGTGGGCTGCTGTCTCTGTGATTGCACAGAGTTGGACACGACTGAAGCGACTTAGCAGCAGCAGCGGCAGCAAAATCACTGCAGATGGTGACTGCAGCCATGAAAGTAACAGAAGCTTACTCCTTGGAAGGAAAGCTGTGATCAACCTAGACAGCATATTAAAAAGAAGAGACTTTACTTTGCCAACAAAGGTCTGTCTAGTCAAGGCTATGGTTTTTCCAGTGGTCATGTATGGATGTGAGAGTTGGACTATACAGAAAGCTGAGTGCCGAAGAATTGATGCTTTTGAACTGTGTGTTGGAGAAGACTCTTGAGAGTCCCTTGGACTGCAAGGAGATCCAACCAACCCATCCTAAAGGAAATCAGTCCTGAATATTCATTGGAAGGACTGATGCTGAAGCTGAAACTCCAATACTTTGGCCACCTGATGCGAAGAGCTGACTCATTTGAAAAGACCCTGATGCTGGGACAGGTTGAAGGCGGGAGGAGAAGGGGATGACAGAGGATGAGATGGTTGGATGGCACCACCGACTCAATGGACATGAGTTTGAGTAAACCCCTGGAGTTGGTGATGGACAGGGAGGCCTGGCTTGCTGCAGTCCATGGTGTCACAGAGTCAGACATGACTGAGCGACTGAACTGAACATATGTATATACACCAGACATACATATACGATGTTCTTAAGAAACACACAGCAAGGATCAACATCTAATAACAGTGGTTTGGGAGTCTGGAGGCTCTGTGACTCTTTTTTGGAAAAAAACGTTTTCTGAACTTGTGTGTTTCCTTGACCTGGGTAGAGGTCAGGTTACTGTGACATCACATCAGGTTCCTCCTTGTGGACATACGTGGGGGCACGGCTGTCATCCTCGTCTGTATGTCCACCTGGTCAGAAGGGAACTTGTGTGTGTATGTGCGTGCTCAGTCACGTCCAACTCTTTGTGACCCCATGGACTGCAGCCTGCCAGGCTCCTCTGTCCATGGGAATCTCCAGGCAAGAATACTGGAGTGGGTAGCCATTCCTTCCTCCAGGGGATCTTCCCGACCCAGAGATCGAACCCGTGTCTCTTGTGTCTCCTGCACTGCTGCTGCTGCTGCGTCTCTTTAGTTGTGTCCAACTCTGTGCAACCCCATAGATGGCAGCCCATCAGGCTCCCCCGTCCCTGGGATTCTCCAGTCAAGAACACTGGAGTGGGCTGCCATTTCCTTCTCCAATGCATGAAAGTGAAAAGTGAAAGTGAAGTTGCTCAGTCGTGTCCGACTCTTAGTCGTGTCCCACCAGGCTCCTCCGTCCATGGGATTTTCCAGGCAAGAGTACTGGAGTGGGGTGCCATTGCCTTCTCCCTCCTGCACTGCAGGTGGATTCTTTACCACTGAGCCACTGGGGAACTCCAAAGGGAACTTGACATTCAGTATAATGAGGACTCTTCACACAGCAGGACTGCAAGCTTGACACGATGCACCAGCTGCCTCGAGGAAGTCGGGCCCCAGACCTCAGAGTTTCCTTGTATGAGTCAACACCACTTCTGCAATACAGCTAATTCCCAGCTCTGAAATTTCCTCCAGCTCTGAAGACTGCACAAGCCTATGGCTCCTAATAAATCTTGCAGCAGGCCTTTGGCCAAAAGCAATAAAAATCTCACTTATGGACGAGACCGATGCTCAGCGGGAAGGGGAAACACTTGTCCACCTCGACCTGGAGGAGAAGCTGGGCTCAATGAGGAGGGGACAGAGCATGGTGGCTTCTGGTTGGGGCCCTGTCACTGGGTGAGGAGTCCCGTCATTCCAGGGGACCAGGGGAAAAGCAGAGGGAGGGACATGGAGCACACCCAAGACCTCCCGTTTTCTGAGCACAGGACGGACCATCACAGTTGGTTCCATTTCTGAAAAACCACCTTCGAAAATACCCAATGACTGCATGTGGACAGCATGGGGGAGTGGAGGCTAGGACCCACCAAGAGGAGGGTTAGCAGCCTGATAACCCAGGATGTGAGGCCACCTGTGTAGTGTTGCCCAACCTCTGACTCTTCTCATTTGCTCACAGAGGCATCTGTACCTCCCTCAACCCAGATGGGCATCAAACTCAAAAACCTTCCTGAATAGGCAAATACCTGTCTAAATAGGTAAATCCTTGTCTAAATAGGCAAGTCCCTGTCTCAACCCAGACACCCATTTCCAGCACCCTTGGCAGCCAGCGGAGATCAGGTGGCTCGGTTCTGACCAACGAGAGGTGAGGTGAAGGGCTGCTACAGGATTTCTGGGGGGAAATTTCTCTCTAATAAAGGCAGAGGGGCAAAAGGGGAAGACTTTTTTTGCTCCTGCTTCCCCATCCCTCCCCAATTCTGCTTCTTGTCTTTGTTCGTGAGTGTCTAGAGCTGACCATGAAGCACAGAGGTATTTGGATGATAATCCAAAGCCCCAAGGGCTTCCCTCGTGGCTCAGATGGTAGAGAGTCTGCCTGTAATGCAGGAGACCCTGGTTCAATTGCTGGGTTGGGAAGATACCCCTGGAGGAAGAAATGGTAACAGACTCCAGTATTCCTGCCTGGAGAATCCCATGGACAGAGGAGCCTGGTGAGCTACAGTCCATGGGGTTACAAAGAGTCGGACATGACTGAGTGACTAGCCTTTCTTTCCAAAGCGCCAAGGATGGCAGAGCAGCAGGATAAAAAGAACTGAGGTCACTGAAAAAGAAACTAAGCAGGGCCCTGGCCCCCCATACTGGGCACAAAAGCCCCTCCAGGTCCCTTGTTTCTTGTAAGAAGGAAGAAGGTTTCAGCCTGCCAGACCCTCCCTGAGTTCCAAACGGCAGATTCAAGCAGTGACTAGCTAGGAGAGTTGAGGAAAACAGAGAGAAACAGCAGTGTAGGATGGAGCCTGGTGCTGGTTCCTCCTCCAGGTATGTATAAAACAATTTGATGTTTCTCTCTGAGTTCTTCTAGGAGAATAGTCACACACCATGCAGCCCTCCCCCCAAACTGTGTCTATAACAATTCTTGCCCCCAAACCACTTTTAGGACTTGAGCTGTCCATTCTCCCTTCTTTGCTCTGCTCCAGACTCCCATGTTTAAGTTTGTTTTACCTCACTGTGAGTTGGGTGCATGAACTTGGATTTAACAACGACGAGACCACGGGACCCCTGGACATGTAGACAGCCCTGACCCCTGGGCTTCCCAGGTTTTGAAGTCAATCAGCACTGCATTCGTAAAGCACTCTGGATGGCGTGCTCTGTTCCTCGCAGCCGAGCATATCCTACTTGACAAGATGTGCCTTGACTAAAACTGTCTTTTTGAGAATATATTGAAAGAGTTTAGAGCCTTCTTTCAATAAAGGATGCACGAAATCTAAAACATAAGGAAATTCAGTTTATTATCATATTCCGACAAGCTCCAGTAGAAAATGACTTAGATGAAGTTGAAAGTGCCATTACCAGTAAAAGTATGAAGAAGGTCCATATCATAAACGGACAGTCCATATTTTCATACTTATGCAGTCATTTTGTGACACTAACTTGAGGAAAGGCAGGGAGATGGCAAAAACATCTGATGGTCCAGGGACTTTCTTTCAGTTAGAGCAAGAAGTGCATATCTTTGGCTTGGGGGCCAGATATTTTTTTAATCTTTAATTTAAACTTTATCTGGCTTTATGAATAGGTAAATAATAAAACAATAAAAAATGCAAAGGGATAGTCACCTAAAAATCTCTCTCTGTGGCCCCCAACCAGCCAATTCTCTTTCCTGGAAGCAGATGATGTCACTAATTTCTCTTAGATCTTTCCAGAAATATGGGTGGATTTTAAGACGTGGTGGGCCAGTCCATTGGTGGAGGAATGGATCTTTATCCATGTGGAAATACATACAATGGAATACTGTTCAGCCATAAAAAATGAAATAGTGCTTTTTGCAGTGACATGGATGGACCTAGATATTGTCATGTTGAGTGAAGGAAGACAAAGAAAAATATCATGTGATATCGCATATATGTGGAATCTAAATGCATAGTACAAATGAACATATTTACCAAACAGAGTTATAATGTAGAAAACAAACTATGGTTATCAAAGGGTAAGGGTGGGGGCAGGATAAACTGGGAGATTAGGGCTGACACATACATCCTACTATATATAAAATAGATTACTAATAAAGACCTACTGTATAGCACAGGGAACTCTACTCCATAGTCCTAGGTGGGAATAGAATCTAAAAAAGAGTGTATATACATCTATCTATCTATTTACCTATATATATAAAATGGATGCACTTTGCTGTACAATAGAAACCAATACAACATTGTAAATCAACTATACACCAATAAAAATTAATTAAAAAAAAGAAATGGTGGGCTGGATGTTCTCTGATGTGAACTCTCAGTTCTGCCCTCATAGCTCAAAACAGCCATGGACAATGCATAACAAGGGAGTTGGCTGTGTTCCAATAAAATATTTACAGAAACAAGTGGTAGGTGGATTTGGCCCATGGCTGACTGCAGAGATGGACTCCGGGGGAGAAGAGGCAGCAGGCTTTTGTCGCACGTTCTGCACCATCAGGTGTTTCACATGTATTTACCCACTTTGATCACTTACACATTTCTGTAAAATGGACAGCCAGTTCAGAGACTCACATACAGCATCCAGTGCTGCGAGCTTAGCAAACAGTGCAAAGCCAAAGCTCGAAGCTTCATTGCGTCTTCTGCTCATTTGGGGAAATTCCTGTTTCCCATCCTTGGAAGTGACGAACGCAGCAGCTCCCTTCATGATTTCTTGTAAGAGGGACTCTGCTGTCTGTTCCTCCCACACACCTGCTGATGCATGGCTTTGCTTGAGGAGGAAGGACTACCTGCAGGCAGGTGAGGGTGCCCCGGGCCAGCACCTGCTGAAGCCCCTGCCATCTGCACTGAATATGTTTAATGGCTGCAGTGGAGGCCCCCTGCCTCTGTCCTTGCACGGCGGGTGGGCAGCCTGTGGAAGGAGGCCCGCGGTGCATGCACACCATGTAGGACCCACTGCTGAAGCATCATGTATTCAGCCTTCGCTGCCGCCGTGAACATTTGGCTTATTTCCAGTTTCCTCCTTCTTGGGATAAACCAAGCTGCAGTGACATCTCTCTTCTCCTGCAGGAACAGCCGAGACGCCGTCACTCTCCCAAATGCCGTGCGGACTCACACTGCCCAAAGGAGTTGACTTCTCCCTCTTTTCGGTGTGGAGAGGCTGGAGGCTGGGTTCTCAAGTTTTACTTTGAGTCCTTTTTATTTTTATTATTTTCTTTCTTTAATTGGAGTATGATTTCTTTACAGTATTGTGTTTGTTTCTGTTGTACAGCAACATGAATAAGCTGTAAAGTTTACATATATCCCCTCCCTCCACCTACCCCATCCCATCCTTCTAGGCTGTCACGGCAGCTTCCCATAAGCTAGCTATTTCACACACAGCAGTGTGTACACGTCAATGCTACCCTCTCAATTTGTCCAGCCCTCTCCTTACCCTACTGTGTCCACAAGTCCATTCTCTACGTCTATGCCTCTATTCCTGCCTTATAAACAGGTTCATCAGCATCATTTTTCTAGATTACATAGTATGCATTAATATGCTATATTTGTTTTTCTCCTTCCGACTCACTTCACTCTGTATGACAGACTCTAGGTCCATCCATCACCACAAATGACTCAATGTTGTCCCTTTTTATGGCTGAGTAATATTCCACTTTATATATGTTCCACAAGGTCTTTATCCATTCATCTGTCGATGGACATCTAGGTTGCTACCACATACTGGCTATTGTGAATAGTGCTGTAGTGAACATTGGGATGCATGTGTCTTTTTGAATTATGGTTTTCTTACTTTGAGTCCTTTAATTAGACTTAGGTGCTGTGTCCCAGGCAGAGAATCTCACAAGAAATGTTTCAATTGAATAAACTTCAAGTTTTATTTTATCCCACCCACAAAGTCCCTTCGAAGTTCCCTTTTCCACAAGGGAAAAGGACAAAAGCAAAGTGTTACCACTGGTGGCTGGAAGAACCCACCAGCCACAGGGCAAGGGCAGGTGGGCAGCAAGAATCAAAGCAGGTCTCCCCTGGATGTGCTCTGAGGTCTCTCCAGGTAGGTGGCTTACACACTTTGCAAACATGGCAGAATTAAGCCTTGGGCATCTGACTTCTCACCTCCGGAATTTTAGATCCTGCAGACTCAGCTCAGCAGCTCTGACCTTTGCATGCACGTCTGTACATGCATGTACTGTTTGTCAGTGCACGCATGTGTGTGCACGGACATGTATGTGCGTGTGCACATGTGTTTGTCTGGTATAATAGAAGGAAAAGAATTAGGGTTGACTCAACCATAGCATAAGCTAGACAAAAAGATGTTTTACTGTATTTCATTTTCATATCTTTTCATATATTTACACACCATGAAAAAAAGAAAAATCTTTAATGTTCAATCAGTAACAGTTATCAATATTTGAAAGTTTTGCCATTTGATGGCACTTTTGATTTTCTTTGTCAATTTCATTACTATTTCCTGGATTCCATTCTTTTCTATATATTTCCTAGCTATGTAAATTGCTTATTTTGGGAATTACCTACTCTCATACTCTATAATTTTTTCCATCCAGTTACTGTTATTTTTCTTTAATATTGCAGTACAATATTTTTGTACTATAAAGAAAATAAAGATTATACAATTTTTTTGTGTGCAATAAAGATACTATTCCTATGCCGATTACATATGCTAGAAATCATTTTGTCAAGTATATATGACAGGCTGCTCTTGTTCATTTTGTTTTCTCCCTGAGAACATTTAAAAATTTTTTCAAAGTCAAATTTATCCATCTTTTTGTTATCTTGCTTCCTGTGTGGCTGAGAGGGCTTTCTCTTCCCTCAAGGGTGTACACACATTCTCTTCCGGCCTCACTGTGCACATCTCACTGACATGTGTGTCTGTAACTCTCAAACCAGATGTTTTGTTATGAAAAGGGAAAGTGTTAGTCGCTCAGCTGTGTCTGACTCTTTGTGACCCTGTGGACTCTAGTCCACCAGGCTCCTCTGTCTGTGGGATTCTCCAGGCAAGAATACTGAAGTGGGTTGCCATTCCCTTCTCCAGGAGATCTTCCCATCCCAGGGATTGAACCTGGGTCTCCTGCATTGCAGGCAGATTCTCTACCATCTGGGCTAACCAAGGAAGCCTTATGTTTGACTCAATAATGAATCTAGAATTTATCTTTATATGTAGAACGATAGAAACCGTACTTTTTCAAAGTTGTATTAGTTTACTGTTGCTGCTGTAACAAGTCACCAAAGACTTTGTGGCTTACATCACTGGAATTACTGTGTCACAGCGCTGTAGACCAGGAGTTCCACAGGGCTCAATGGACCAAGATGAGGTCGTGAGGGGAACCCTTTCCTTTCTGGGGCCTCGGGGAGGACAGGCTCTTGCCTTTTCAGCCCCTGGAGGGACCACTGCTCCTCTATCTCAGGACCCTTCCTCCTTCAGTGTCTCTGTGGCTGACATCAGCCAGGACAGTTTTGCTTTCAAAGGCTCTCGGGTTTGGTTTGAGCCCCAGGGGTCTGGGGTCAGCTCTCCATTTCAAGGTCCATGATCTTAACAGAATCGTTGAAGTTCCCTCTGCCATGAAAGGTCATAAAGTATAGGGAGTAGCATGGGGGCTATTATTCTGCTTACCACAAAACAGAATGGATTTGCCAAAATACAGTGTACTGAAGGATCCATCTTTTCCCCATTTTTGTGCATCCTATTTATATCACATAGGGATCTCTTCCTGGAATATCTGTCTTCTCTGGCTCATCCGTTTGTCTAGACCTGTGTCAGCACCACCCAGATGTCACTACTCGGACTGCTGAAGCTGCTTTCACATCTGGTATGGCAGGTACCTCATTAATATTGATGTTTTAAAAATTCTTACTCTTCTTTTATACTCTCTTTTCCATATGAACTTTATAGACACCTTGCCAAGGTTCATTAAAAATCACCATAGGATTTTGATAGCAATTTGTAAGTTTACTGATGGGTTTAAAAGTATTTCCACTTTTATAGCACTGGGCATATCAGCGTGTTTCTTGTTCTCACGTCCTTGTCCTTCTGTAAAGGGAGACCAAATCATGCATGTATGGGTTTTTTTAACCTGCTGTCTATGCATTTCTTAATTGGTTTATTCCTGGGTATTTTATTATGTTTGCACTCCTGAATGCCATCTCCTTTTCTTCTGATCGTTGCCAGTGGCAGCTTGGCTGGGTTTTGTGTGGAGTTGTTACCAAGCCGCCTTTGGTGCCCTCATTAGTCCCCCAACTCGGTCTGTTGATTCTGGCGGAGTTCTTAAGTGGACAAATATTTGGAGTTAGAATTCAGAAGCACAAATTATGGTTGTTAATCATTTCCTTTTCATCGTACAGTTTTGCCCTAAGGCTTTTTCGCAGTCAAGAAAAAAGGCAGAGTTAAATAATTTCTTTCAAAGAAGGTTCATTCACCCCACTCCCAATTTATCCAGGAGAAAACAGAATGAAGGTGGGGAAGGGGAGGGGGGCTGCTGGGGAATCTGGTGAGGGAGGGAGGGGACAGAGGGGATGCTCTTCTGTCTGCTCAGGGATCCCAATGCCCCCGCTTCTGCCTCTCCAGCCTCCTAGGACAGTTGCTCAGGGCTGTCTCTCCGTGGGTTCACAGGAGCTCAGGGCTCTTGAGGAGGGGTCCTGACCTTCCTTGGGTCTGGGCTGTCTCTACCTGTCTCGGAAGTGATTAGAAAAAGCATGAAGTGCATTGTTTTGCTGTAGATCTGAATAGAATATCAAGAACTCCCCTGTCACGAGTTCCTTGGTGTTTTTACCCTGGTATCCTCCTATCTGCACGCCCTCCACCCCCTGCATCTCAGTAGGATGTAAACTGCACTTCTATTCAGAAATCAGTGGGCAGAGCTGTCACCTTGCTTATGGGAAATCTGCATGGAGGGAAAGCCAGTGGAAGGGTCCTGGGGGGAAAGAAGAAGACAGTTTCCTAGGTGGTGGCAGGATGCAGGCTGGGGTGGAGTCTGTGATCTCAGTTAAACTGAGCTCTGTCTCTAGGGCCTTGGAAAATGGACAGTTTCACCTTTATATTCTTCTTTCTAGAAGAATACTTCCTGGTTGTGTTTGTGTGACTCTGTTTACTACTGTCTGTTCTGCTTTTCACACACACACACGCATCTGTACATGCATATAAACTATTAGCAATAGAGGTTTAACTTTTCCTGCCCGCTATCTATTCTCTGAATGCATCTTATTTATAGCAGCCTGTTCTTGTTTTATGGATGCAATGCTTTTATTAGTCTCACCACTGGTCACCAGTGAGAAGTTTTTTTAGGCTGCATTTCCCCTACATTTAACATAGTTTCAGTGGGTTGATTGGATGAAACTTGATTCCTGTCTTTTTTTAAAAAATTTTATTTTATTTAACTTTACAATATTGTATTGGTTTTGCCATATATCGAAATGAATCTGCCACAGGTATACATGTGTTCCCCATCCTGAACCCTCCTCCCTCCTCCCTCCCCATACCATCCCTCTGGGTCGTCCCAGTGTCTTTGAGTGACAGAGTCTTATATTTCATAAATTCTCTTATGTATAATACACATTATGTTTATATATAAGTATATATAACTATATGATGTA
Organism: Bos indicus; assembly: GCF_029378745.1. Classification (NCBI taxonomy): domain Eukaryota; kingdom Metazoa; phylum Chordata; class Mammalia; order Artiodactyla; family Bovidae; genus Bos; species Bos indicus. The sequence goes on along the minus strand of NC_091772.1, from coordinate 42,426,355 downwards.
AGATATCATATTCATATACATATTTTTAACTATAAATATATATTATACTTATCCACCTTAACCACTTTTACTAATTGAGTTTTTACTATTGGGTCCTCATTTTTTATTTCTTATTTCTTTCCTAGGCAGTTTCCTTTGAGCTAATCACATTATGAGTATCTTATTTTTTTTTGTCTACTATAATTTTATTTTTTAATGTTTTTTCTAGAAATTTCACTATACATTTTCATTTGCCACAGTCTACATATAATTAACCTTGCATCATTTTATAGAAAATGTTCAAATATTACAGCAGAATAATTCCAGTTACACAATATAATTCATATTTTTATTACATTTTTCTGTTTAAATATGTTATAGCCCCTAGATCATGTTATTCTATTTTCCTTAAATATTCAAGTATCTTTTGTTAGTTGAAATACAGTTGACGTGCAATATTATGTTAGTCTCCAGGGTGCTACAGTGATGTGACATTTGCATACCTAATGAAATGATCACCACAATAATTTTAGTAACCATCTGTCCCTTACAAAGTTATTATAATTTTCTTGACCATATTCCTTAGGCAGTATATTACATTCCCACAGCTTGATTTATTTTAAATTGGAAGTTTGCATCTCTTCCTCACTTATTCTGCACCTTCCCCACATTCAAGTATCTTTTAAGAAAGTTATAAGAAGAAAACGGAGAAGGCAATGGCACCCCATTTCAGTACTCTTGCCTGGAGAATCCCAGGGATGGGGGAGCCTGGTGGGCTGCCGTCTATGGGGTCGCACAGAGTCGGACACAACTGAAGTGACTTAGCAGCAAGAAGAAAAAGTATATAATCTTCAAATTGCTGCTGCTGCTGCTAAGTCGCTTGCCTGGGATTCCCCAAGCAAGAACACTGGAGTGGGTTGCCATTTCCTTCTCCAATGCATGAAAGTGAAAAGTGAAAGTGAAGCTGGTCAGTTGTGTCCGACTCCCAGCGACCCCATGGACTGCAGCCTTCCAGGCTCCTCCATCCATGGGACTTCCCAGGCAATTAATCCTTTAATAATTCAAATGCTTTCTTTCCTTCCTTTGGAGTCATTTATTCACTAGGTATTATTTCCCTTCAGCCTGAAGAATTCCTTTGTGCTTAGTCACTCAGTCATGTCTGATTCTTTGTGACCCTATGGATTGCAGCCCCACCAGGCTCCTCTGTCATGAGGATTCTCCAGGCAAGAATACTTGAGTGGGTTGCCATGCCCTCCTTCAGGGGATCTTCCCAACCCAGGGATCGAATCCAGGTCTCCTGCATTGCAGGTGGATTCTTTATCATCTGAGCCACCAGGGAAGTGATGAATTCCTTTACTATTTATTATTGTGAAAGTCTGTTGGTTAACAACTTTTTCCAGATTTTTAATTACATGCATATGTTTTTATTTCACTGTCATATTTAAGAATATTTTTTGCTATCTATCTATCTATACTATGAAAGTGAAAGTTCTCAGTTGTATCTGACTCTTTACGACTCCATGAACTATACAGTCCATGGAATTCTCTAGGCCAGAATACTGGAGTAGGTAGTCTCTCACATTGCAAGTGGATTCTTTACCAGTTGAGCTACCAGGGAAGCCCAAGAGTACTGGAGTAGGTAGCCTATCCTTTCTTCAGGGGATTTTCCTGACCCGGGAATCGAAATAGGGTCTCCTGCATTGCAGATGGATTCTTTACCAACTGAGCTACCAGAGTATAGATTGATGCAGTTTTTTCAGCACCTTAAAGCTGTCATTGCATTGCCTTTTGATCTATGACTATGATAAAAAGTCATCATTATTTGCATCACTAGGGTCATAAATAATGCATCTTTTTCCTCTGGATGCTTTTAAGGTGTACCTAAGGTCTGATGGTTTTCCTTGCTCTGGTTCTGATTGGGATTTGCTGAGATTCATTCATCTGTAAATTGGGGTTTTTTCCATATTTAAGGAACTTTTTGGTCCTTATGGTTTCAAATATTTTTCTACCTCATTCTCACTATTCTCCTTCTGAAATTCCAATCACCCAAATGATATTATGCCACAGGTCATTTGTGTTCCGTTTATATTTTTTCAAAGTTTTTTCTCCTCTGTTCTTCAGATTACAAAATTTCTGCTGATCCTTGGTTGAAGTCAATGACCTTTATCTTTTGCAATCTATAACCTGCTTCCATAACCCAAGGGAATTTATAATTTATATATTGTAATGATCAGTTCTAGAATTTCCATTTGGTTCTCTTTTACATTTCCATTTCTACTGAGATTCTCTGTTCCACCATTACAATTCAACTTTTCCTTTAAATGTTTCAGTGCTTTTATAAGCATTACTTAAATGCTTTTATTGCTAATTTTTACATCTGTGTTAGCTTTCAGGGTGTTTTATATTGACTGCTTTCCCCCTTAGATTATAGTCATGTTTTCCTGCTTTTTTGCATATCTAATAATTTTCTACTGTACGCTAGGCCATTGTTTTCAGGTTTCTCAGCTCCTAGAGGGGAAGCCAAGCCTCCCTTGGCGGGTACGCACCAGCCAGTACCTTCTGCAATGTCCCCACTGCTCATGGGCAGGTGCTGTTTGCTGTCTACAAGGAGCCTTTCCAAGGAAGAAGAATCAGAGTGAGATGTCAGGGTCAGAAAGGGCCCGGGTCTGCCTGCGACTCCCCACTTTGCCAAATTCTGTCCTCACCCTCCATTTGGCTTGAAGCTCCTGAAAGGGCCTTCCTCTGGCTGCCCCTGGGGAGTTGTCCTGTTTCTCCTTCGAGGGGTCGGCTTTAATGGGCTAGTGAAATGTGGTCTGCCACCGCCATCCTGGAAACCCAGGATGCTGGTCCGGTTGCTGGAAGCATTATCCGGTGGTGCCTTAAACTCCCAAAAGGGTCATCAAGACTGAAGACTGGGCACTCCCGCAAGCCTCCCTTGAGTGGGAGGAGGCGGCAAAGGTTTTCCCAAAGGCAATGGGGCTGCAGCCTGGGGTTGCTCAGACAGTCACTGTCCCTGTGATCACTCTGACCAGGCGTGGACTCCCCATCCAACTTCTGGAGTCACATTTGGAAGATTTGAGGACAATCTGTCATGTGTGAAGTCAGGAGAATTGGGGCAAAGTTTGCAGATGTGGCCTGGGAATTGAGGAGAAAGGGAAGAGACCCCTTTTCTGAGTCCTTGAACGAGTGCACTGCGAAGGAGCCCAAGGAAAAGCAAGCAGTGATTCTGTTACCGTTCACTTAAATGGAGAGCGTGGAATTCCATTGCTGTCGCTTGCAAGGCCTAAAGCACAGGCTTCAGAGATTTGAGAGGAGCTCTTCTGTCGGGTCTGATCCCCCTGGCGGCGGGGGAGGGGAGCACTGTGAGTGGTGGGCTGTGGGTGGGAGGCATCGCATCGTGGTACCAACAGCTGGGCGAACACTGAGAAGGTTCACAAGTTCCCACAATAGCAGAGTCAGCAAAGGGGCTTGTAGGAGTCCAGGGCCCGTTTACCTCACGCTCTCTGATTCTGTGGGACCATTTCCAGCCAATCCCCATGCTGCACACTGTATGGAGGAGGCAGGATATCTTTTTCAACCTAAAATTCAAGATTCCATTTAAAATATTTATATATATGAAATGGGGCTTCCCTGGTCTCTCAGCTGGTAAAGAATCTGCCTGCAATGCAGGAGACCTGCCTGCAATGTGTTCGACTCCTGGGTTGGGAAGATCCCTTGGAGAAGGGAATGGCAACCCACTCCAGTATTCTTGCCTGGAGAATCCCATGGACAGAGGAGCCTGGAAGGCTACAGTTCATGGCGTTACAAAGAGTTGGACATGACTGAGCGATTGAGCATAGCACAGCACAGCACGCATATGTGTGTGTATACCTTATGTATATGTACCCACTTCACAATGAAAGGAGATCTTTCAGTAAAGTGTTTTAGAATTGTCTGAGGTCGTTCCCTCAGAGAAGGCAATGGCATCCCACTCCAGTACTCTTGCCTGGAAAGTCCATGGACGGAGGAGTCTGGTAGGCTACAGTCCATGGGGTCACGAAGAGTCGGACATGACTGGCGACTTCACTTTCAGTTTTCACTTTTCACTTTCCTGCATTAGAGAAGGAAATGGCAGCCCACTCCAGTGTTCTTGCCTGGAGAATCCCAGGGACGGGGAGCCTGGTGGGCTGCCATCTATGAGGTCACACAGAATCGGACACGACTGAAGCGACTTAGCAGCAAAGGGAACCCTCCTGCACTGTGGATGGGAATGTAAATTGGTACAGCCACTATGGAGAACAGTATGCAGGTTCCTTAAAAATCTAGGAATAAAACTACCATATGATCCAGCAATCCCACTACTGGACATGTATCCAGAGAAAACCATAATTCAAAAAGAAGCATACCCCCTGGGTTCACTGCAGCATTATTTACAATGGCCAGGACATGGAAGCCACCTAAATGTTCATCAACAAGAATGTATAAAGAAGATGTGAAACACAATGGAATATTACTCAGCAATTAAAAAATCTAAATAATGCCATTTTCAGCAACATGGATGGACCTAGAGATTGTCATACTGAGTGAAGTAAGTCAGACAGAGAAAGACAAGTATCACATGATATTGCTTATATGTGGAATATTTTTTAAAACAGCACAAATGAGCTTATTCACAAAACAGAAGTAGAGGCACAAATGTAAAAAATAATCTTATGGTTATCAGGTGATAGGGAAATTGGGACTGACATATATACACTGCTTCTGCTGCTGCTAAGTCACTTCAGTCATGTCCGACTCTGTGCGACTCCATAGACAGCAGCCCACCAGGCTCCCCTGTCCCTGGGATTCTCCAGGCAAGAACGCTGGATTGGGTTGCCATTTCCTTCTCCAGTGCATACACTACTATGTATAAAATAGATAATTAACAAGGATCTACTTACTGTATAACATGGGGAACTCCATTCAATAGTCTGTAATGGCCTATATGGGAAAAGAATCTTAAAAAGATGGATATGTGTGTCAGTATAACTGACTCACTTCACTGTACACCTGAAACTATTACGACATTGTAAATCAACTATACTCCCGTAAAAATTAAAAAAAAAAGAGAGAGAGAAGTGTGACCTCAGCCTGGTCCTGCCGAGCTCTGGGCTGTGAGTGGTTCCGAGGCAGCTTCATCCACCCGGAGAAAGGGACTGGACTGCTAACCCCAGATCACCAGTCGGGGGCTGGGGGCCCTTCTGGTGGGGGCTGGGGCAGCCTCCCAGGGCCCCTCCAGGTTTGCCTGAGCCCAGAGCCGCCCCACAGAGAGGCTTACGCAACTAGGACCTGGCTGCCCAAACCCAGTTAAAGGTCACCAGCAGCAACTGCTGCAGGCATTTAGTGACTGTTGGCTTGAGAATGAAAACAACAGCAATGAAAGATTTATTCACCCTCAGGTGCTGAGATAAACCCAGGTCCTCAATTGACTGTATTAGCAAGAACAAGTGCAAATTCTTCTGAATGCGTTTTAATCTGTCTTACCTGCTGAACACAAACAATCTGTGAGTTCCATGAAGGCAAATAAAAATAGCTCCACTTGGCATTTGCATCATATTTTAAAGTTATTGAAGTACTTTCATACCTCATTTATTATAAAAGCAATGCACAGCGAGTCATCTTTTTTTTCCTGAGAAATATGAACCCTGGAAGGCTGGGGGACAGAACTCAGACCTGAAAGACAGATGTGGAGTAATGCGCTGCTTCGTCCTCTCTGGCAGATTCCCCCATCATTCTCCTCTCACTTTTAAAGTCCTCCCCATTTCCTGGTCCTGGCAGGTTTAGTCATCTCTTATTTGAGCCTCTGTAGAGCCTCATTCTGAACTCCACTTGACCTCTGACCCCTGACCCTGTCCTTCCAAGGCACATGTTGATGCCTTTTCCTAGGTCAGAGGCCTTTCCTGGCCCTGCTTCCAGGACTGAACAGACGAGCACCCACCAGAGACACAGTGGAGAAATCCAAGACTCCCTCTGGACAGAAGCTCCCCTCCCAGGCCAAACTGGAGTCTTTGCTAAGAGACTCCCAGACTCCTGTGCCCGGGGCTGCCAGGGTCTATAGTAAGTCCTCAGGGTTTGGTTCTCTCTGAAGGCTGGATGCTGCTTCGACTGGTCTCTCTTTCTGAACTCATCTCCAAATTCAGCTTGTGTGCTGTGCTTAGTCTCTCAGTCATGTCCAACTTTTGCCACCCCATGGACTGTAGCACACCAGGCTCCTCTGTCCATGGGATTCTCCAGGCAGAAATACTGCAGTGGACTGCCGTGCCCTTCTCCAGGGGATCTTCCAAACCCAGGGATCAAGCCCAGGTCTCCCAAACTGCAGGCAGATTCTTTACCATCTGAGAAGCCAGGGAAGCCCATGGAGTGGGTAGCCTATCCTTTCTCCAGGGCATCTTTCTGACCCAGGAATTGAACCAGGGTCTCCTGCATTGCAGGCGGATTCTTTACCAGCTGAACTACCAGGGAAGCCCAAATCCAGCTTAGGTTTTAAAAATCTTGGGTTGTGTGCTGTGCTTAGTCTCTCAGTCATGTCCAACTTTGCGACCCCAAGGACTGTAGCACACCACGCTCCTCTGTCCATGGGATTCTCCAGGCAAGAGTACTGGAGTGGGTTGCCATGTCCTTCTCCGGTTTTTGACTGGAAAAACCCTAGCAAACGTTTTGGTTAACCTAGACTGGGGTTTGATCCCTGGGTCGGGAAGATCCGCTGGAGAGGGGCATGGCAACCCACTCCAGTGTTCTTGCCTGGAAAATCCCATGGACAGAGGAGCCTGGTGGGCTACTGTCCATGGGGTCACAAAGAGTCGAATATGACTTAGTGACTAAACCACCACCACCATACTCAGCTTTGTCAATCTTTCTGGAATCTTGCTTCCAGAGAGTTCCCAGTTAAGTCCTCACCCATAGCAGTATCTCGCCTGTGTTAGATTCTGGGGTCTTGGAATTCCGATAGTCATAGTGCAGTTCCCAGACCTGCCTCGATGCAGTGACTGGGGGGTTGTTGGACGAGCAGCCCCTCAGCTCCACCCTCATCTGCATCTGAACCGGAACCTGCACTTTAACAGGAGCCCCTCCCCCATGAGTCATGTGCTCACCGTCTAAAAGCACTGCCCTGTGTCAGAGCTCTTCCATTCTATTAATGAACACGTTTGGGTGAGAACCACTTTCTTCCAGTGGCGTCTGTGTGGAAGGAGAACTCACAGAGCAGGTGGCCCCTGAGCCCTCCTGCTTCCCGCAAGGCCCAGGGGATGCTCAGAGGGAGGCTTTTGGTTCCAGGAGGAAGTGGTTTTCTTCTCCTGCAATCCCCGAAGCACCTGCCCCATCCAGGCCTCAGCCCAGCAGGTGGGACCCAGGATTGAGGGGCTGGCATCCTCTTCTCTGGAGCTGGTCATCAGCCTGACAGCGAGCAGGAGTGGACTTGACTCATTCTCCTGAGGCCAGCCAGCCTCTGGCCTGAGTGGCTGGACGGCAGCTGAACAACAGGATCAGGCCATCCGGCCCTCCTCTTGATGCCCATGTGCAGGAGCCTCGTGGGCATCCTGGTGCTGCGTAAGGCGAGAGTGGATGCCCAGGCTGGAGGCTGCTCCGGGCCTCATGTGATTCCTCAGCAGACGTGCCTTCCAGGCTGCTTTCCATTGAATCCTCACAACCGCTCGGTGAGGTAAACCCTATCATCCTCTGTGCCCTCCATCTGCCAGTGAGGACCCTGCAGCTTGGAGCGGACAGGTTGTCTGCCCAGGGTAGTGCTGCTGGCTGGGGCTGGGTGAGCCTTTGCACTTAGGACCGACCCGAGAGCTATCTTTCACATGAGCTGTTTTAGAAGTAGATACAGCCAAAGACCTGTCTGCTTAAACAGGCAGTTCAGGGCTGGTAGACCCTCCATTCTTTGCCGTGTTGACACAGAGCTGGAGAAGTTCTGGACCTGCACAGGCTGGAAACCGACAACGAAGGAGCCTCAGAACGCAGCCCCTTGAATGATGCCTGGGAATCAGTGGGGGGCTGGAGGGGCGTCCTCTGGGCTGGGAGTGGGTCGGCCTTGGAGACAAGGACCTGAGCTCCACAGGTGTCCTGGCAGCTGGGCAGGAACTTGGCCAGGGCCTGAGGGTCTACAGCGGCTCTTCTCCGTGGTCACTGCACACATGTTTCTTTTCTTACATCACTTCCGACTTCAGGGTCCCTGTTGGCCAATCGAGAAGACGTAGAGTCAGTGCAAAGGGCCCGAGCTCCTCACGCACACTTTTATCCCCCCAAATAGACAGCCAACTTCTGGGTTTTAAAAATTAGAAAAGCAGCCAGGGAGAGCAGCCAAAAATCATGAATAACCTGGTTGTGAGACCAGTGGGAAAATCCCAGTCTGCACAGGCAGGGACTCGGATCGATTATTTTGGCATAAATATCACTTTTCAGTTCCGGAGAGCATGGCTCAGGGCAGAATTCTTCCTGTCCCTTGTCACCTGTAAACCCAGGAAGGGGCTGGCTTCCTGGCTCAGAAATGAAGGCTCACGTTCTCCTGGGTGTGATGTTTCACACTGGTAACTGAGTGGACTTGGTGACTCAGGGGGTCCAGATGTCTTCTGAGTAAATACACACATGTTGTGTAAAGCTTGGGAATCGGTCCACCAGCTTGCAGTACCGGTTCCCACATAATCGGCTCATTCAGTGGGATGTGAGGCGGCTGCCAGGTGGTTTCTGCAGCCCCAGTGGCACTTTCTATGCCAGGCTGGGCACCTGAGCAGCTGTGGGTATTTGGGCGGGTGTCATCCAGGCTGCGCTCAGCTCAGGAGCTGGAGCCGAACTGTCCTGGGCCCACCTGTACCCCGAGTTCACCTGCCGCTGCTGCGGTTGCTTCCATGTGTCCTGAGCACCTCCCCTCACACCAGCGGGGGTCTGCCCTGGGGCTTCCTGCCACTTTAGGGGAGCTGGCCAAGCACGACAGGGCATCCGGGAAAGACCAAGAAGTTAATGCCCCTAGGGACAACCCGCAACCCATGAGGGTCAGGAGTCATTGGATGGATACCTGGCTCTCCTGTCCCCTAGAAAGGAAACCCCCAGGGTTTCACAGCAGATGCCCTGGAGGATGCAGACTGAAGGCAGAGAGATCGCACGATGTTGAAGAACACGCTTCTTCCACCGTGTTCAGTTGCTCACGTGAGGTGATGGAAAGAGTTGGAGGAGGTGCACTCTTGCTGAAAGTGGGGCTTGTAGATTAGCACAATGATTTATCCCCAAACCCGCTGTGTGTCCCAGGTTGCTGACCTGAGGTGTTGGCCTGCTTGTGCCACTTTTCCCTCAAGAACCTCCCACCAGGAGCTGGCCTGATTGTCTCCATCGGTCTTTGGTGCTACATACCAGACACTGTTGGGGGCGGGGCTCAGAAATCCACCAGAAGATGGCCTTTTGGGTGACTTCCCACATCATAAAGGGGACTGAGGAAAGAAAGGGTTATGCTAATAAGGCCAAACAAAACAACAGAATCGATCAAATTCAGGCAAAGAAGAACACAGGATAAAAAATCAAGGAATAAAACTGAAAGTAGAAGCTGGGATTTGGGAGAAACTGTGCTTTTTAAAATCACCATACTTTGAGAATTCTCTGGTGGTCCAGTTGTTAGGACTTGGTGCTTTGATTACTGGGACCTGGGTTCAATCCCTGGTCTGGGAACTAAGATCTTGCAAGTGGCTCAGCGTGGCCAAAAGTAAATAAATAAAATCACCATAATTTATAAAGTTCCGAATAATTGTCTGTCATGCCTGACTTTGCCTGTGTACAGGTGAAGACAAGGATGGAAAAGGGCGGCAGGGAGCTGCCTGCTTTGTGAACTGCAACAAACCCTTTGGGTTTTCTAGGACAGTTAGTCTATCTTTAAAAAACGATGATTAAATTCAAGATTAAATATGATTTAATTAATATAATTTCATAAGTATTTTATTAAGGCACATATTTAGTATATTGCTGTTTAGTTGCTCAGTTGTGTCCAACTCTTTGTGACCCCATGGGCTATAGCCCACCAGGCTCTTCTGTCCATGGGATTTCCAAACAAGAATACTGGAGTGGGTTGACATTTCCTTCTCCAGGGGATCTTTAGGACCCAGGGATCAAACCTGTCTCCTGCATTGGCAGACAGAGTCTTTACCACTGCGCCCCCTGGGAAGTTCTATTTAATGTATTATTAATATTAATATACAAATAACCCTACGAGTTACAAATGATCAAAGCATACATTCGTTTTCAACATTTGACTGATACATATTATATATACAGCAAGTGCCCAGATCGTAAATGAAAAGCTTGGTGAGTTTTCACAAGCAGGACACAGCTGTGTGACTAGCACCCGAATCAAGAGTCAGAATATCAGTAGCACCCAGGAGGCTTCGTGCCTTCTCCTCACCAACTCCCTGCTTCCTGGGAAGGCACCACAGCCTGGACTGCACAGCACAGATTAGCTTTTATATAAAAGGACGCATGCATTTAGCCCGTCCCCTGGAGTCTTACCCTGTGTGTGTGGTCTTCCTGTGGCTCAGACAATAAAGCGTCTGCTTACAATGCGGGATACCTGAGTTTGATCCCTGGGTTGGGAAGATCCCCAGGAGAAGGAAATGGCAACCCACTCCAGTACTCTTGCCTGGAAAATCCCATGGATGGAGGAGCCTGGTAGGCTACAGTCCTTGGGGTCGCAAAGAGTCGGACATGACTTAGCGACTTCACTTTCACTTTGGAGTCTTACCCTGTGTATGCATGCTTGTTTAACTTTTGCTCAACATTAATTATTTTTTGGTTTAGAAATTATGTTACTGCCCCAACATCTTGCTGATTCTCGCCAAGAGTGGTCTGAGTTCTCCTCTCTGTAACCTGCTGCTGAAGTCTTCTCTGGGTCAGCAGCAAAGTCGAGGGAGAGTCTTGGGCTTGCAGTGAGAGAAGGACAAAGCCCCCACAGCTTTGGAAAAAGGTCGCTGTGCAGATGCCCTCTGGGCCTTCAGTAGCAGAGACAGAGCTGGCTCAGGAGCATTTATCAAGCACCTCACGTAAACTCTGCTGGGTGTGGGGCCCCAGAACCACATGACTATCAAGACACATAATTAGGGCTCTGTTAGGGGCCAGTTTGTCATAAGTTGCTAATAACAATGCTAATAATATAAAGAGAAAAAATAAAATAAATGATCAAATAGTCACCATGTCCTGCGCATAGGCAGGACACTGTTCTAAGAGCTTGCCAGAGCTTGCCCTATTCAGTCTGATAAAAGCTCTGTGAGCTGAGTTCTCCTTCACACTGCAGGAATCAGGAGACCTAGGATGCTCTGACAAATAACCCCACCCTCCGGGTACACAATACTCAAATGCATCAGCAGGGAGGCTTGTGGCACCACCCTCTTCAATGCATGGTCCCCAAAGCTGTGGTCAATTGCAAAAATGGTCGTGATTCTTCCCCACTTGCCCATCAGCAGCAGGACACTACTTCCCCAGGCTTGAATCCAGGCTGGCCTCAGGACCTACTTTGGCCCCTGAATTTGGGGTGATTTGTTACACAGTGAAAGCTGACTGATGCAGTTGTTGTGGGGGAGAAAGAGGAAGTGTTGAGATCTTGGAGGAAAATATATGGCCAGAGAGCAGCATGCACTGCTTCCCAGGAGCCAGTCCCCGCATCACAGCAAGGGGGCTGGGAGGGCAGCTTTATCCTCAGTCTAGGTTTGTCCAACTTAGCCTTGCTGCTGTCACATCCATTTTATAGATGAATCAATTGAAGTGAGTCAAGCAACTTTGCAGGATCACACAGAGAAGCGGCAGATTTAAGATTTGAACCATCTGACGACCCTGGGTCCTGAGCCTTTGTCGTGGTGCCTGTGCTCATTGCTGTGTAGACAGAGACATTGCCTTGCAGTACTAACTTCTACAGATGTGATGAGGAGACATGATACAGACGTGTGGTGAGGCATAGGACTCCCAGTGCCCTTTCTCTACAGTGTAAGAGGAGACCTAAATATGTCCCACGTGTGTTACCCATTGTAGCTCATACAGATCCTTCACATGCATCCTTTTCTCTGAGTTTTAACAATAACCCTATGATATTTTTCTTGTTTTCTCATCAAGTTATGAGAAAACTGAGGCCCAGATAACCTGCCACCTAGTAAGGGTGGAGGTAGGCTTGAGACATAGGTCTTTCAAATAAAAGTTGAGCTTTCTTCCCTGTAAAAGTAAATAGTTAAGGAAAGAAGAACTTTGAGAGGAAACAGGAAACTGTTCAAAATGTTTTATATAGAAAACACAGTGGATGATAGACCCTTGCGAGGATCTCTGGGTCCACTGTCTGTGGACAGGGAGAGGATAATGTGAATCAGGTTTTTGTTTTGCTTTTTAGACTGCAAATGTTATGCAAGTTCAGATAAGAGAAATTTCAGAGAAACAAGCTCAGAGAAGACTTTCTGGGCAAGAGGGCTTTGAAGTGTGCCTTATAGGGGGCGTTGGCTCAGAAGGTATGGGATCAAGCCGGAATTATAGGCAAAGGTTGCAGGAGGAGCATGAGGGGCAGGCGTGGGGGCTGCTGGCCAAGTGCTGGGGCGGGGGTGGAGGGGGCTGTCGAGAGGCCAGGAAGACTGGGTTGCCTTTCCAACCCACCATGGACCCTGGCTCATCCATGAGTGTTGGAGGCCTCACCACTGTCGCTGCCATTCATTATCTCTGTGAGAATGGATGCAGTAAAAAGCAACGCAGTTCAACCCCCAGAGAGAGGCAATATTGAAAATTAGCAGGGAATTCCCTGGTGGTCCAGTGGTTAGGGCTTTCAGTGCAGAGGGTTCAGTCCCTGGTCAGGGAACTAAGACCCTGCAAGCCACAATGGGGCCAAAAAAAAATAGAAAAAGGAAAGAAACTAACCAAATCGGACGTGTACGTGTGATAAATGAACAATCGATGTACTTAATAAATCTCCAGATGCCTCTTGTTGAAACCTCAAACATGTCATAGAATGAATAAACGGTTTTTCACCACCAAAGCTTGGTTATAGAATTATGCTGGTGATGTATCCATGTGTCAACGGATGTATCTCACAAAGGAAAAGAAAGCAAACCCATCACAAACAGAAAGAGGCACCAATACTAAGAAAGAGGCAGTAATCAAGAAATTTTGCAATAATCTGGAGAATTCTTACACACCCTGTGGCAAACTCATCTATTGGAGCAAGAGCCCCAGGAAGCAGTGGGTGGTTTATAAATGATGGAAAGAAAAAAAATGATCATGCTTCCCATGAACCATAACATCAATCTCAAGCTGTCCCTGAAAGTTTAATCTTCCACAAGTCAGTTTATGATTGGGAATTTAATTACTTCTTGACACCCTTCCCCGGACATTTGGTTGAGGCTTATTGCCTTGAATTGATAGAGATTCCAAGCATATTGGCCTGTTCTTTCTCATGCCACAGAGTTTTGAAATGTTTTGCTACTCTGTCACGGTTCAGTTAATTAAGGTTAAGTGATCTCCTAGGAGATTCACAGGAAGAGGACAGAAAAAAGTGGAGGGGAATGTTCGAAATTAAACATTTGCAGAGCTGGACAAGGTAGGACTTAGACCAAAATGGCCCACTGAGTGCTGTGTGTGGGACACAAAATAAGATACAGTGGACAGGATTTTAGAAAACTAGGAATAGAGAGATATCCTAAGTGCTCTGTGTGGTGGTGGTGGTAAGAGATGAGTGAGGATTTGATTACCATCAGAGTCCCTCTCACCAACAAGAAAACAACAGAGAAATACACCCAAACAAGGTGGGGAAGAAAACAAGACCATGAACTTGAAATTCTGTAGCTCAGTGTGGTCTTACTCCAATCGATGTGTTCATAAAATTTGCTTAAAGTAAAAAAAATTCAGGAAATTTACCACCACTTTAAAAGATCTGTCTTAAAAAAAAAAAAAGTCATTCTTTACAATGATTATAGGCTATACTCCAGAAAGAGTAAAATTAGACTCAACACTTTTTAAAGGGACGTAAGAAGTAAATAAGAAACAGAAACCTCATCTTTTTTTGGTACAATTGAAGTTAATTTTTTTTATAAAAAATTAAGGAAAGCAAATAATAAATCTTTGATTAAAGTCAACAAGTAAAACATGGAATTTTCTCCATTTGATAGAGGAAACCTATGAAAAACTTACAATTGGCATGGTGTTTAAAGATGAGAGACAGTAAGTTTTCTTCTCTGAGCTATTGCTACTCCTTATACTTAGGACACCAAACGGGTGAGGTTTCCCCACACAGACCAACCTCTAACTCTCTGGACATCAGTTAGGTATCGTACCATCCCATTCAATTCTGACAGCAGCTACCCAGGATCTGTGCAGACCCCAAAGGGCCAGGGCTCACTTTCTGTTCCGAGACGGCAGAGGCACTTTGGAAAACAGTCTGGCAGCTTCTTAAGTCACATATTGATTTTACACATGACTCAGCCATTCTATAACTAGGCGTCAATTCAGAAGAAATGAAAAGATACGTCCACACAAAGACACGTTTGCAAATTTCTATAGCACCATTGCTCGTAACAAACAATACAGAGATGGTCCAAATGCTCAGTAATGGTGACTAGATAAAAATGTTGGCTATCCAACAGTGGAATATTATGTGACTATAAAAAGGGATGAAATACTGACACACATTCCGACACAGATAAACCTGGACACGGAAGGAATCAGACTTCAAAGACGGCGTGTTGAATGACTCTACCACGTGAAATGTCCGGAAGAGGCAGTGGTTGTCTGGTGCAGGGACCAGAGGGGAACGGATGGAAAACAGCCATGGGGGCTGTTCTCATGAAGATGGACATGTTCTAAGACTGGATTGTGGTGAGGATTGTAGAGCTTCGTAAACGTATTAAAAATCACTGACTTTCATGAAGGGTGAATTTTGTGGTGTTTACGTTATGCTTTCATAAATCTGTTAAAATAGAGACAAAATGCCATGTGAGAGAAGTATTAAAGCAGCACTTACAGTAGACAATAATATTCGTAAAATATAAATATCTAAAAGGGGTAAGAGAGAAAGAATCAAGACAATGGAACCTATGTAGACTGTCAAGAGGGGAAACAGAGAAGAGTAAACACCAAGAGTCTGAGAAACGGGTGGAAACAGCCTCAGGGTCACAGTCAGCAGAAAATGGCAGTAGCCCGGAAGCGCCATGAGATGGGTGAGAGTGACAGATTAATAAGGAGATCAGATGAGTCAAGCCTAAAGGAAATCAACCCTGGATTTTCACTGGAAGGACTGATGCTAAAGCTGAAGCGCCAATACTCTGGCCACCTGTTGCGTAGAACTGACTCATTGGAGAAGACTCTGATGCTGGGAGCGGTTGAAGGCAGGAGGAGAAGGAGACAACAGAGGATGAGATGGTTGGATCTCATCCTCAATGGACATGAAGTTGAGCAAACTCTGGGAGATAATGAAGGACAGGGAAGCCTGGACAGCTGCAGTCCTTGGGGTCACAAGGAGTCAGATATGGCTGAGCAACCGAACAACAACAAGAACAAATGAGAGTTTATGTTGACAATTGGTTTTGAGAATTAAATGCCTTTACCCACTGCCAGCAGGACTGAGCTTATGTTACACACACACACACACACACACCCCTAAACGATTTAAGGGGGAACATTTCAGAGGGAAACAGGCACTGGAAGTCAGATGGGAGGAAAATATCCCGCAGGTGGGTGTCCCGTCCTTTCCCCGTTGCTGTAGCCCCACAGAGTGTGAACCCCAAGGATCTGGGGCCCAACCCACACACTCAGCTCTGGGCTGAAAACAACCCTGCTGGGATTGTGTGTGGAGTCCAAGTATGCAGGCTGTCAGCACAATCGTGTTTATACTTTTGTAACAGATGTTAAACCAGGGCTCTTCCTGCAGCAGAGCTGACTGAGGGGCCAAGTCGATAGACAGGAATAGAAAATTGCTGGTTAGCTGGCTCACTGAATTCTGATATTAGAGTATCTGACATACAAGGAAAGCTACTCATGCAGAGAGTAAACCTCCCACCTTGCTCCCTGGGAAGGGAGTTTGTCTAACTGCTCCAGGGCAGATGAGTCTGCTGTGCTTGTATTGTTCCACTTGTTACAGGAACTGTACATTTCCCCCCGTTCACCAATGTGAGGTACTTTATTGTTAAAAACAGTCTAGTAGAAAAAATTAAAAAATGATATAATAAAAAAATTACATCATAAGAGTAGCAAAACTATAAAATGGTAATCCTAAAGCTAGAAACCATGTGCAATTATCACACCTCTGGAGCTACTAAGTTTTTGGAGAATCTCCAAGAAGGCCTGAAAAAAAATAAGTGATTTATCATGGACTTGAATAGAAAGATTCAATATTTTCACAAGGTCATTTCTCCAAAGATTAGTTTATAGATTCACTGCCATCCTAATTAAAACCACAACAGTAATTATCATGACCTGGACAAGCTAATTCTAGAGTTCATATGGAAAAGATAATGCACACGAATAGTCAGAATAGATTTCAAGTCATATATAATGAATGTGGACTTGACCTACTAAACTATATAATGATTGTGGACTTGACCTAACAAATTATATGATTGTGGGTTTGACCTAATAACCATCATGAAAACCATATTGGACTATTTGGCTTCTATTTTGTTAGACTCTTTGTAACACCACTCATAAAAACAAATTAAAGGTATATTAAACAATTAAATCATGCAAAGAGTTGACTCATTGGAAAAGACTCTGATGCTGGGAGAGATTGCGGGCAGGAGGAAAAGGGGACGACAGAGGATGAGATGGCTGGATGGCATCACCGACTCGATGGACTTGAGTTTGAGTGAACTCCGGGAGTTGGTGATGGACAGGGAGGCCTGGCGTGCTGCAATTCACAGGGTCACAAAGAGTGGGACATGACTGAGCAACTGAACTGAACTGAACTGAAACAATTAAATGTGAAAACGAATTAGACAAGTCTAACCCTATCTTCAAACCAAAAGTTAAGTAAATACAAAATAAGAGAACATGTATATCATTGGGGGGGGGGGTTAGGTAAATAAATCTTTCTTTAAAAGTGCACTTAACATAATTGTTATAAAAGAAAATAAATTTGGCAACATCAAAATTAATATTTTTTCCATACCTAAAATCAACATAAAATACCCCAAAAGATGAGAGACTGGGAAAAAGGTCTTGTGGCATATATAACAAAGTGTTCGTGTCCAGAATGTAGAGTAAAATTCTAATTAGATTCACATAAAAGTAAACAATTCAATAGAGAAAGATACTAACAGTTCAGGGTAAAGAAAATGGGAAACATGACTCTATTAAATGTCTCTGAAGATTGGTGTATGGGAAGAAAAGGCAATGCTTTAAAAGAATGTGGTCGATCTTTGTATAAAAATGTGGACACAAGTCCAAGATAAATATTTAATGAAAAAGACACAGTAAATGGAAAATAGTAAGTTGGTTATGATACCAATTACCAACTCCCAGAACTCCCCAAATGAACAACCCCCTCCAATTTGCCAAGAGTCTGTGTAAATGCGTAAAAAATCTAGAAGAACTTTCAACAAACTGACTATGATAACGGATTCCTAGTGCTTCCTTCTGTAATTTTCCAAACTTGAAAACACTGCTGTTTTGAGCTCCTGAGTGTGACCAGGAATTGCCAGCGGTCAGGCACCTGCCCGTTTTTGCACCTGTTCCAGGCAGGCCCACACTCGGTCCTCATCAGGAAAGGGATGGGAGAGGTTCTTGGGAAGAAACGCTTCTGGGGAGGCAGTTCCCGAGATGATTAGAGCAGCCAGGGCAGAACCCGTGAGTGCTTCCTTCTCTTGTTAGGAGTGAGAAACCAAAGTGCTCTTCGTTCCTGTTTCCAGCCCACCTCAGCTGTTAAAAATACAAGGAGGGTCATAGGATGTTCACCTCACAGGCAACCAGGTGTGTTCCCAGCAGGATCTGGCTTGACGTGCAGGGAACAGCTTCCCTGAACAGAGTTGTTCTTTCCACTATTCCTGGACCCACGTGAACAACACGATTTAACCCCCTGCCCTGACTCACAGCAAATAAAACACGTCCTCAAATATCAGTGATAAACCTATCACCAGGCTCTGGACCACACACATAAGCAAAAGATAATCATGCACTTTGGCCCAAATTGAATGAAGATATTCTTCCAGATTTCCCTGAGGCATTTACTTTATGAAGATGGAAAACTTGCATTTTTATTTTTATCTTCCATCAACTAAAACAAAGTAGTGGAAATAGCCCTGGGCTCAGGACACTGACTCACCTCCCTTTGTAAAGCCCTGCAGAATTGACCTGGCATGTCTACGGACCTCATCTTTGGTCCTGAACACATTCCCGAGAGGAGGAAAGCTTTAGAAGCAGAAGCTACAACTGACAAACCTGGGGAGATTTGCCCAGAGCCACAAGTCTTGGAAGCACCAGTTTAGGAATGTGAGCACTGGTCTGAGGGGTCATTCCCTTCCAGAGCCCTCCTGTTGGACCTGAACCCCATCATTTACTTATTTCTCTTGGGGGATGGACAGGAAGCGGAGGAGACATCAGCCCGGGCACACCCACCCTGTGCCTCCCCAGGTGACATGCACAAGGGGCTCCCAGATGGCATGCAGTTGAGGGGCTGAGACCTGGAAGGGCAGGGGCTGCCATGCCTTGTCCACCTCCCCTCAGCCACTACTCCGAGCCCCTGAAATGATATGGGCATCTCTGGCACCCAATCCATTCATTCAGGCACCAGGCTCTTGGCTTTCTCAGGCACCAAAGAAGTCTGTGCAGCATCCTGCAAGGATCAGCACCCCAGGGAGCCTCCAACTAATGAGGGCTCAGGGTCAACAAAGAAAGGCCTCCCCGGCTCCCTGCTCCTTTTGCACAGGCCTGCAGTGGGGAGCTCTGCATGCTTCTCAAAGGGTCCCAGGGGAGGCGAGCCCCATGGCCCATCACAGCGACTGCCCTTTGAAGCATCCTTAGTTTTGGCTTTTATCCTTTCTCTGTCTCACTCCTGCTGCCTGTGATCAGCTTCCAAATAAAGTATGTGCCTCCAAATCTGTCTCCAGCTCTGCTTTGGAAGAACTAAAATAATATGACGCATATGCTTTTTATCTTTTTCGTGTTTTGTCCTCCAAAGGCCCAGAGCAGAGTGGGTATTTGTTGAATGACTTAATTACAACAATTCCCTTTTAATCGTGTAATTCTAGGCAGTGGGTGAAGTAAAACGACTGCAACAATAAAGCACATTAATGATAACATCACCCATTTCCCCCTCTTGTGGGCTGGCTGCACAAAAGTAGGGGAGAGAGTCAAATCTTGACATTTGTGCTTTAATTTCTGTGGTTATGTATTTAAGTCACATCCGTACCTGTGCCCAGATGCTGTTTGTGAAAATTCGGTGCTCACATTGTTGCATTTTCTTTTTCACAGTTGGGGAGGGGTGGGGATTGACCTCCTGAGTCATCATCATAAAGCCCATTGTCCTCCCAAGGTTAGGTCCCCTGAACTTCTTTCCCATCCCCAGGAGAGAGCCCAGGTGCCCTGACTGTGGGGTCCTGTCCAGGGTGCAGGGAAGCGAGTGGCTGAGGCCAGTTGTGACTCAGCTCCCTCCTTCCTCCCCTCCCCCTCTAGTGGTCCCTCCTCCTCTCCCTTGTCTCCTCCTTCTCCCCTTCCCCTAGCTTTCCCCTCACATCTAGGGGCTCTGGTTTTCAGCCTTGAGATGCTAGCTAGACAAAAAAAAAAAAAAAAAAGATCTTGAGTGACGGGGGCTTGGCCTTGGGGAAGAGTTCCCCCTGCACAGACTCCACCCACCCACCTCTGTGCCTGAGACCAGGATTGAGGTCTGGGGCACGTGCTTGGCCAGATGAGAGAGGGACACTGTCTCCAAATGCCGTTAGCCCTGCACATCTGTCTCCCTACACCTCACGACAGGTGTGACCTGGGGCTGCACTCAGGACTGAATGGGACCTCAGCAATGACTCTGCTTCCGGCCTCTCTTCCATCAGAGCTGGATGGTTTCCCACATGGGGGAGACAAATGGGAAGAGAGCTGGAAACCTCCTGATTTCCCCCAGAGCCCCAGTGGGGACAGGCCTCTAATGAGGTGGGGTCCGGGCAACCACAAGGAGTCCTGTGCTCACCAGGACTCTTTGGGCACTGGTGGAAGGGGAGGGTTCCTGGGATCTGGGAATGACCACCTCTGAGTTCACTACATGTGGTGGAGGGTTTGATGCTTCCAGCTCTTTGTCCCTGGGCCAGGATACCAGGCACACTTGGGTCCCCATCACATTCACCAGGCTGGCGTCCAGCCTGTGACTTTCCAGGAAAGAAAGCTGGCTATGGGCCGCCACTAACAGCCCCTTGAGGGCCAAGTCCAATTGAGAGATGACATTGATGAGAAAAGAGCATTAAAACCAGCCACCCGATTGATGACTAATGAGAAAGCAGGTGAGGGCAAAATTCCATCAGTGACAGCCCTGTTGTACATCCCTCAGGCCCCCCGGTCCCATGGTCCCTGTGGAGGAGGAGGAGGAAGCAATGGTTCTCACCCATCCTGGCAGATGCCCTGTGCTGCTGGGAAAAGCCAGGGTACCCTTCTGCTGAGGGGTGCTGAGCTGCATAGAAATGCTCATTCTTTTCCTCAAAACACACACCGCAGTAGAAGGTAGAGGCAAGTTATCTGAGTGCCAATGTCCGCTGGAAGCTCAGATCAGCTGCTTCAGCAAAGGCCGGAGGGCAAAGGAGGGTCCTTGTTCTATCCCCCATAAGCTGCCCTGTTCTGAGAATGTTGGTCGTCCAGGGTGAGAATCAGTCCTGATTTTGGCTTAAAGGGACAGTGAAATCCTTGTCATCCTTCAGCCAGGAGAAACACCTGTGAAGAGATGGGCAGTCTGCCAGCCCCCACTTGCCCAGGCCCACCCTGGCTCTCCCTCACTCCCTGGGTCCTTCGGGACTGCACTTTGCACAACACTTTGCCGGCTGGTCTGGGCAGTGAAGGTTCTGATGGGAGAGGGGCGGGCAGGAGGGAGGGAGGAGCTGGGGTTTCTCATCTCTCTCTGCTTTCTGTGGGACCCCCAAGGACTTCTCAATCCCTCTGGATGCCCCCTCCAGCAGGTGGCAGCCACTGTGGTTCTGGTTTTGACTGGGGACCCTCAGCTGCATCCAGGAAGCATCACCACTGCTATGGCTCTCTGGGTCCCATGGCTCCTTAGGGGTCCTCATGTGGTCAGTCTCTGGGGCTCCACTTGGCTTCACAGCTCAACCACATTCCTGCAAACACACCCCACCATGTAGTACCCATGGAGTCCTCTTTCTATGACTACCGACCACCCTGCCCCACAGGCAGTGGGGACACGCTTCTGCTTTCCACTATGGAGCTGCTGGTCTCTCAAGAGTAAGGTACTCACCTGGGGTTTTGAGATGAAAGCAAAATCCATTTCTTCCCAGCATGCAATGCATGAAAGTGATCTTACAATTTCAAGTGCCTTGCTTGAGTGGTGTCACTCTGGCTCTATTTCATCAGTATCTGGAAGCCAATGCGTTAAGGCTGGATGATGCAGAATTTTTGTATTAAGGACAAGGATTTCTTAAGAAGAGTGCATGACTTAATCACCAAGAATTTTTTAACTCTTTCCCAACATCAAAAAAAATTTTTTTTAGCGAAGAAATCAACTGACGTATAAAAACATTGAAAGAGAAGATAAAGAGATGGTACCCCACACTGAACACGATGAAAGAGTAGGTTAGAATCATCTGCTGCTCTTCCAAAGTGAAACGCTCCTGTGTCCAGCTTTAAAGGGGAAATGTTTTTTATCTTCTAGTCTAGTAGAGTCAAAGGAGATAGTATAGAATCTTCCCAAGTTTCTGGTCCATAGTTTTACTGAAAGATCTAGAAATAACTTCTAATTTAATTAAAGTAAGGAATAACAATTTGATGTGGACTTGACCTTTTACAATATTTCTGTAAAGAGGAATATTGCATAGGAACCTGGAATGTCAGGTCCATGAATCAAGGCAAATTGGAAGTGGTCAAACAAGAGATGGCAAGAGTGAATGTCGACATTCTAGGAATCAGCAAACTGAAATGGACTGGAATGGGTGAATTTAACTCAGATGACCATTATATCTACTACTGTGGGCAGGAATCCCTCAGAAGAAATGGAGTACTTGGATGCAATCTCAAAAACGACAGAATGATCTCTGTTCGTTTCCAAGGCAAACCATTCAATATCACAGTAATCCAAGTCTATGCCCCAACCAGTAACGCTGAAGAAGCTGAAGTTGAACGGTTCTATGAAGACCTACAAGATCTTTTAGAACTAACACCCAAAAAAGATGTCCTTTTCATTATAGGGGACTGGAATGCAAAAGTAGGAAGTCAAGAAACATCTGAAGTAACAGGCAAATTTGGCCTTGGAATACAGAATGAAGCAGGGCAAAGACTAATAGAGTTTTGCCAAGAAAATGCACTGGTCATAACAAACACCCTCTTCCAACAACACAAGAGAAGACTCTATACATGGACATCACCAGATGGTCAACACTGAAATCAGACTGATTGTATTCTTTGCAGCCAAAGATGGAGAAGCTCTATACAGTCAGCAAAAACAAGACCAGGAGCTGACTGTGGCTCAGATCATGAACTCCTTATTGCCAAATTCAGACTTAAATTGAAGAAAGTAGGGAAAACCACTAGACCATTCAGGTATGACCTAAATCAAATCCCTTACAATTATACAGTGGAAGTGAGAAATAGATTTAAGGGCCTAGATCTGATAGATAGAGTGCCTGATGAGCTATGGAATGAGGTTCGTGACATTGTACAGGAGACAGGGATCAACACCATCCCCATGGAAAAGAAATGCAAAAAAGCAAAATGGCTGTCTGGGGAGGCCTTACAAATAGCTGTGAAAAGAAGAGAAGTGAAAAGCAAAGGAGAAAAGGAAAGATATAAACATCTGAATGCAGAGTTCCAAAGAATAGCAAGAAGAGATAAGAAAGCCTTCTTCAGCAATCAATGCAAAGAAATAGAGGAAAACAACAGAATGGGAAAGACTAGGGATCTCTCTAAGAAAATCAGAGATACCAAAGGAACATTTCATGCAAAGATGGGCTCGATAAAGGACAGAAATGGTATGGACCTAACAGAAGCAGAAGATATTAAGAAGAGATGGCAAGAATACACAGAAGAACTGTACAAAAAAGACCTTCACGACCCAGATAATCACGATGGTGTGATCACTGACCTAGAGCCAGACATCCTGGAATGTGAAGTCAAGTGGGCCTTAGAAAGCATCACAACGAACAAAGCTAGTGGAGGTGATGGAATTCCAGTTGAGCTATTCCAAATCCTGAAAGATGATGCTGTGAAAGTGCTGCACTCAATATGCCAGCAAATTTGGAAAACTCAGCAGTGGCCACAGGCCTGGAAAAGGTCAGTTTTCATTCCAATCCCAAAGAAAGCTAATGCCAAAGAATGCTCAAACTACCGCACAATTGCACTCATCTCACACGCTAGTAAAGTAATGCTCGAAATTCTCCAAGCTAGGCTTCAGCAATATGTGAACCGTGAACTTCCTGATGTTCAAACTGGTTTTAGAAAAGGCAGAGGAACCAGAGACCAAATTCCCAACTGGATTCCGCTGGATCATGGAAAAAGCAAGAGAGTTCCAGAAAAACATCTATTTCTGCTTTATTGACTATGCCAAAGCCTTTGACTGTGTGGATCACAATAAACTGTGGAAAATTCTGAAAGAGATGGGAATACCAGACCACCTGATCTGCCTCTTGAGAAATTTGTATGCAGGTCAGGAAGCAACAGTTAGAACTGGACATGGAACAACAGACTGGTTCCAAATAGGAAAAGGAGTATGTCAAGGCTGTATACTGTCACCCTGCTTATTTAACTTCTATGCAGAGTACATCATGAGAAACGCTGGACTGGAAGAAACACAAGCTGGAATCAAGATTGCCAGGAGAAATATCAATAACCTCAGATATGCAGATGACACCACTTTTATGGCAGAAAGTGAAGTGGAACTAAAAAGCCTCTTGATGAAGTGAAAGTGGAGAGTGAAAAAGTTGGCTATAAGTCAACATTCAGAAAACGAAGATCATGGCATCCGGTCCCATCACTTCATGGGAAATAGATGGGGAGACAGTGGAAATAGTGTCAGAGTTTATTTTTCTGGGCTCCAAAATCACTGCAGATGGTGACTGCAGCCATGAAATTAAAAGATGCTTACTCCTTGGAAGGAAAGTTATGACCAACCTAGATAGCATATTCAAAAGCAGAGACATTACTTTGCCAACAAAGGTCTGTCTAGTCAAGGCTATGGTTTTTCCTGTGGTCATGTATGGATGTGAGAGTTGGACTGTGAAGAAGGCTGAGCACCAAAGAATTGATGTTTTTGAACTGTGGTGTTGGAGAAGACTCTTGAGAGTCCCTTGGACTGCAAGGAGATCCAACCAGCCCATTCTAAAGGAGATCAGCCCTGGTGTTCTTTGGAAGGAATGATGCTAAAGCTGAAACTCCAGTCCTTTGGCCACCTCATGAGAAGAGTTGACTCATTGGAAAAGACTCTGAACCTGGGAGGGATTGGGGGCAGGAGGAGAAGGGGACAACAGAGAATGAGATGGTTGGATGGCATCACTGACTCGATGGACATGAGTCTGAGTGAACTCTGGGAGTCGGTGATGGACAGGGAGGCCTGGCGTGCTGCGATTCATGGGGTCGCAAAGAGTCGGACACGACTGAGCCACTGATCTGATCTGATCTGACCTTTGACTCAAATGATCCACCATTAAACTGGATTTTTATGCCTTGGTTCAATAATGCAAGAAGTATAATCTTGATTGTGCTATTTTGATTTTCTTCATTATAAGCTAATATCTTGTAGTTTATTTTTAATTCATATTATATCTTTAAGCCTTATTTATTTATATCCCTGCGGAGGTGCCTAGGGAGGTGGAATACCTGGGAAGGGCTGGGACAGAGCAGAGAGAAATGCCAACCTTGGACAATGCTGTGGGCACGAGTGTCTCTTGGGGGAACAGTGAAGAGACTTTCTACACATTTTCTCTGTAAGAGAAGCAAGATTCCCCTCTGAGAGTCAGTGTGTAAAACCAGCACAATATGAATAACGTTGGAAAGAGTTAATTAACATCTCTAGAGAGATAGTGAGACAGATTGGCCACATGTCAGTGCAAAATTTGACCTAAGATATTAACACAGATTTTTAAAAACATGTTAGTTGGTTAAGAAAGGGAAGGGCAGTCATCAGAAAATATATAAACATTGAATCAAGAGTCACAGAAGTGAACATTGAAAGTATTTGTTTATGAATTGCCTGAGGCCTGGACATGGTCTCTGCCTAATGACTCAGCTTAAATGATCCAACTAACCCTTTCTTCTAATGTCATAGCCTCTGCCTAGACATCATATGGAGATTCTGACTTCTTTTGTCTGTAGAAAGGGAATATACCAAGGATGTCAACAGGAGCCATCTGGTCAACCTGAGGAGTAGGTTTTCCGTTAGTTTCCTCAATAGTATCCTTGTTTATACATTTGTATCTTGTGAGCCATGCCAGTGTGGGTCTATCCTGATGGGCAGGTTTACATTTCAAGAGCTGATAGATCAGGTTTCAGAGCCTGAAAAACCATTGAAAGCCAGGCACAGTGAAATGCCATTTTGGGCTGGGGAAGGCTAATTGGCCCCAAATTCATTCAAATTGCAGGTCAAGATAGAGGCTCCTCACAGATACTCAAACCATGCCCTGGGACCATTATCCATATTTACCAATATATGATTCTCCCTGCTTCATCCCACAGGGAACATTCTCCATTCAGCATATGAACTGGACTATCACACACATTCTGTCTTGCCCCAGCTGCACCTGAGGACCACAACATCTACAAGAAAATAGCAAAGTAATCTTTCTTAAGAAGAATAAGCAAAAAGCTCTCAATCTATAAATCACTTGGAAACCTGGCAGGGCTGTGCACACCCCGACCAGAAACCAGAACACAAATCACTTTCTTGGAGGTGGCCTGTTTCTATTACAGTTCACCAGTGTCCTGTGCTGTCAGATAGAAATTTCTCTCCTGTCCTTGCAGTAGTACAGTCATTTCAGAGCCCAAGCCAGCACCCTGGTCAGCGCCAAGCTCTTCAATGTGGGGGGCACTCTTCCCAGCCCAGGTTGCCAGGCTGCAGGAACTTGGGTCTTGTGCCTCCATCAGGAGGGAGTCTGTGGGCCCTGCCCACGGTGATGGTGGAGGAGGCAGTTAGTGTGGGGAATGGTGAGGTCCACAGTGAAGAGGGGCCCCTTACTTTTAAGGAAAAGATACTTCTGTAGGTGTCTGCAAATGTTTTCCAAAGAAGGTACCTGAGACTACTGTGTGAGTCTTTCTTTGCTCGAATGCTTTCTTGGCAAGATGTCCACTTAGGAGATTCAGATTGAGGGAAAGCAAGCAAAAGGCCCAGTGAAGGCTGATGCTGGGGCGGCTGAAGTCAGTCTCCACACCTGAGTGGGGCCTCTGTTCCTTTTTTCCAAGAACAGGGACTGCCTGGCAGTTGCAGTTTCTGTTCTGGAGGGCTCAGGGGTCTCCTGAGGTGATTGCTCCTATGATCGTCTCCTCTCAAAGGCTCTCTTTTCCCTGCCGTCCCCTCTAGCACCCTTGGGCTCTGGTTCTGTGCCTGGTGTGGTGGTGTATTGTGGTGAGCCTGAGAGATTTCCTGGCTTTTGTGTCCACAGCCCTGAGATTGGCAGGGATTTCTCAGGGCTGGTGAAGAGCACAGTGGGAAGTGTGATGCTGGAAGGAACTGGTATGAGGGAGGTTCTTCTGGACTGATGGGCAGGAGAGGGCCTGAGAGGAGGCAGTCAAGCAAGGCAGGAGTCCGCTCACCTCAAGAAGGTGAGTCCGTGGGGGTGGAAGGCTCCTCCCCTCACTGTTGCAATGGTGCTGGGACCGGAAGTACTAAGCAGATAGGTAATTGCTGCCCAAGAACCTCTCCCCACTTGGATCCTTTGAGGCAGGTACAACTCCAGACCCTTAGAAACACAGTGCGTTCCTGTGGGAGGCACCCTGAGATGAAATGAGGCGTGTTTCCTGCCAAACCTGTGGGATGGGATCCACTGTCCAGTTAACTGAAGGTTGCAGATAGATAGCCTCCTTACCTAAAGCTTCCAAGAGTTTGCATTTTTTAGGCCAAGAAATGCAACAACTCTTTCTGGCTCTTTTCTCTGATGGAGGTGTGGGAGGGATTGGGCCAAATGCAAAGGGAGCCTGGCTGGAGGGGATCCCAGGGCCCACAGCCAGACTGTGTCTGAGAGGGGGTCCACCAGTAGAGCCAGGTGTAACCAGGGCCCAAGAGATGATGTCATATTAGAGTTTGCCCTGGAAGATTCAAATGAAGAGGCTCCAATGGAAGGACCAGAAGTGGTGGGGAGAGGCTGCGGGTCAGACCAGGGGAGGCGAAGGCCTTGGAGGTCACAGCAGGGGCGCTGTGATCCCAAAGACCATGTGGACAGCAGGGTGAGGACTTCAGGTGTCGGTGTGGAGACAGGTCATCTGGTGATACCATCATTGCAGGTGGCACAGTTGCGGCCAGAACAAGGTGCTGGAATTGGGGGTGTCAGAGAAGAAGCACCCCGTTTCTCTCCACTTCTAACCTCCCATCCCCGCTGTTCACTCTCGGCCAGAAAGGCAGCTGCCTAGTGACAGTTGCCTGGTCCCCAGGGATCAGCCTCTTTGGACAGAGAGCAGGTAGAGACCCTGGGAGGTGTCTGGGGAGGACAAAGAATGAGGGCAGATGCTGAGGAAGGCAGGTTTGTGTCCCGAGAGTCAGGAGGGAGTCCACTGGGGGAATCCAGCACTGCTTCTTAGAGCTGGAGAGCCTACAGCAAGGATGGGGCCATGGTCCTGGACAGTCCCCACCCGCACCTCCCCAGCATTTCCAGGGAAGCACACTGCTCCCCTACCAGCCGCATCTGCAGCAGCTGCATTTAAATCTGCCAAATGAGCCACACACATGACCCAGAGCCAAAGACTTGTCCTCAGCTGATGGCTGAGCTGGGGCTTGCTTCTCGCACCCCATAGCTCAGCTTCCATTAAAAAAAATAGTTTCCAAATTATTTTTTAATTGAGGTACATTTGACATATGAGTATATTAGTTTAAGGTGTTCAGCATCAGTGACTTGACATGTGTGTACATCCTGAAATGACCACCCTGAGAAGTCTAGTTAGCATCACCGCAGTTACAATTTTTTTGCTTGGGTTGAAGACTTCTGAGATCTACTCTCTCAGTCCTGAGCCTTCACTTTCGTTAAGTGGGAAAGATGAGCTCAGGCTCCAGAAAGTCTTTCTAAAGCCATTCATGTCTCGACCCAAAGCTGCTGCAGCCAAATGAATTAGTGACCTCAAAGCAATTCAGTCAAAAGCAAAAAACGTCAACTCTGACCTTTGCTACTCACAAACATCAAACTTCATTGAAAGAATAAACAGAATGAGAGGATTTGCACAAGAGGGAAGAGCAGAATGAAGGGCAGTAAAGGCCTAAAACACGGGCATCCTGCCTCAAACAGGGTCCCTTCTGGGTGGCCAAGAAGGTGTGGCCACCAGCAGTCCCCCTCCCACCTCGAAACCCATGCCTGCTCCCTGGGACAGGGCTGCCCGCCTGGTGGCCTGGAGCTTCTCTGGCCGTGTGGGCATCTAAGGACGACAGAGGGTCAATATGAGCTGTGGGTCTGCAAAGGAGATGAACGAGGGGTCCCCTCTCCCACCACTGTTCCTCCATCACATCACTCACCTGGAGAAGGGGTCTGCGGGCATCTTGGTAAAGAGTGGGTTCAGGGACAGCCTCCCCCCAGGAACCCAAGGAACTGGTTTAGGAGAGAAAGTGGGGACTTCCCTGAGGTGGGGGGGTCCAGTGGCTGAGATTTCATGATCCCAATGCAGGGGCCCTGGGTTCCACCCCTGGTCAGGGAACTAGGTCTCATATGCCACAATAAAGACCTGACGCTGTCAAAATAAATTTTAAAAAAGGAGGGAGAAAAAGAAAGCAGGTATAGGAACTGCAGCTGGGAAGATGTGTGTGTGAGTGTGTGTGCGTGTGTGTGTGTGTCTTTCAGGAGAGGTGAAATTTGAAGGGAACCAGCAGGAAAGCTGTGCTGGGTCGGATGAAGACAAGTGTTCCCATTAGGATGCCGGGAGCTGGTTGGCAGCAAGCCCATTGTCTGCTGGAGGGAGATTTGAACAGGGTGTGTGCGGGCTCGTCTTCCCAGGGAGCACAGGGCCTGTCCGTTCCCCTGGCAGCAGCTCCCCTCAGGCCTGCTCTCACCCATTGGCTCCCTTCTTGCCCCAGCAGGAACAAGAAGGCTCTGCCCTGAACTTGGGTGGAGAGAGCGCTAGAAGATGGGTAGAAATGGTTAAAGTCAAAAGGATTCATTAGTCGATGTTTTCATAGAAAAGATACTGAGCATCGGCTCCCCAGGGAAGCTCGTCCAGCTGTAACTCACATGTGCTGGGCTGTGCTTAGTTGCTCATTTGTGTCTGACTCTTTGTGACCCCGTGGACTGTAGCCCGCCAGGCTCCTCTGTCCATGGGATTCTTCAGGCGAGAATACTGGAATGGGTTGCCATGCCCTCCTCCAGGGGATTTTGCTAACACAGGGATCTAACTGCAGGCAGATTCTTTACCATCAAAGCCACCAGGGAAGCCTAAAGTGAAAGTAAAAGTCACTCAGTCGTGTCTGACTCTTTGCAATCCCATGAACTATACAGTCCATGGAATTCTCCAGGCCAGAATACTGGAGTTGGTTGCTGTTCCATTCTCCAGGGGAATCTTCTAAACCCAGGGATCAAACCCATGTCTCCCGCATTACAAGTGAATTCTTTATCAGCTGAGCCACCAGAGAAGCCTGTGACTCACATAGGTTAAGTTTAAATTCATTTCTGAATGTTACAGTTTGCAGATGGATATAATTTCTTTATGGGACTCAAGCACTAGAGAGACTCTCCAGGAAATAATTAAGACAAGTGAACATTTTTGAAAGGTCATGCTTTAAAATGGACTCAGAATTAGAATCATGACACGGCATCAAACAATGCCACATTTGGGATGTGACTTCTGTCTCATCTGTCCATCTGTCAGCCTGAAGCAGCTGGTGGCACCCCGCTCGGAGCTTAGAGTGCTCATCTGAGTAGGAGCCCAGCTAAGGGGAAAGTGGTCCACACAGGACTGAGGGTGGGTGACAGCAGGTCTTCAGCTGCCCAGAAAGATAGATAAGATAGGTTGCCTTGCTACTGGGCCAGAGAGTTGCCAGCTCAAACACACATGCACCACACACACACATTTGATACGTACCTTTGTCCAAATAAAAGACTAAAAATTATTAAGATAAAGACACGTTTCACTAAAATTAAAACATTTTGCTCTACAAAATCAATTGCTAAAAGAATTAATAGACAAGCTAAAGACTGGGAGAAAATATTTGAAGACCACGGCAAATGTCTCATATCAAGAATATACGATGCTCTTTCAAAACTCAACATTAATTTCTTTGGAAAATGGGTAAAAGATGCAAAGAGACATTTCACTGAAGATGTGAAGTAAGCATATAAAAAAATGTTCAGCACCACTAGCTTTTAGAGAGACAAATTAGGACCACGGTGAGCAATCACTACACACCCAACAGAACAACTAAAATATATAAAAAAAGAAAAGCTGACAATACTAAATGCTGCTGCAGATGCGGAGAAACTGGGTCATTCATACATTGTTGATAGAAATGTAAAATGGTGCAGACACTCTGGGAAATATCAATAGTTTGGAAGTTTCTTAAAAAAAAAAAAACCCAGCCAAACTAAATATACACTTACCATGTAACCCATTAATGGCATTCCTGGGCATTTATTCTAGAGACATGAAAAGTAGGTTAGCATAAAAACCTGTATACAATTGTTCATGGCAGTTTTGTTTGTAGCAGCTAAAAACTGAAAATACCAAAAATATCCCTAATTCAGTACAGTTCAGTCACTCAGTTGTGTCTGACTCTTTGCGACCCCATGAACTGCAGCACGCCAGGCCTCCCTGTCCATCAACAACTCCCAGAGTCCACCCAAACCCATGTCCATTGAGTTGGTGATGCCATCCAACCATCTCATCCTCTGTCGTCCCCTTCTCCTCCTGCCCTCAATCTTTCCCAGCACCAGGGTCTTTTCAAATGAATCAGCTCTTCGCATCAGGTGGCCAAAGTAGTAGAGAGTTTCAGCTTCAACATCAGTCCTTCCAAAGAACACCCAGGACTGATTTGCTCCAGGATGGACTGGTTGGATCTCCTTACAGTCCAAGGGACTCTCAAGAGTCTTCTCTAACACCACAGTTCAAAAGCATGAATTCTTCAGGGCTCAGCTTTCTTTATAGTCCAACTCACATCCATACATGACCACTGGAAAAACCATAGCCTTGACTAGATGGGCCTTTGTTGACAAAGTAATATGGCTCTGCTTTTTAATATGCTGTCTAGGTTGGTCATAACTTTCCTTCTAAGGAGTAAGCGTCTTTTAATTTCATGGCTGCAATCACCATCTGCAGTGACTTTGGAGCCCAGAAAAATAAAGTCAGCCACTGTTTCCAGTTTCCCCATCTATTTGCCATGAAGTGATGGGACCAGATGTCATGATTTTAATTTTTTGAATGTTGAACTTTAAGCCAACTTTTTCACTCTCCACTTTCACTTTCATCAAGAGGCTTTTGAGTTCCTCTTCACTTTCTGTCATAAGGGTGGTGTCATCTGCATATCTGAGGTTATTGATATTTCTCCCAGCAATCTTGATTCCAGCTTGTGCTTCTTCCAGCCCAGCGTTTCTCATGATGTACTCTGCATAGAAGTTAAACAAGCAGGGTGACAATACACAGCCCTGACGCACTCCCTTTCCTATCTGGAACCAGTCTGTTGCTCCATGTCCAGTTCTAACTGTTGCTTCCTGACCTGCATACAGGTTTCTCAAGAGGCAGGTCAGGTGGTCTGGTATTCCCATCTCTTTCAGAATTTTCCACAGTTTATTGTGATCCACACAGTCAAAGGCTTTGGCATAGTCAATAAAGCAGAAATAGATGTTTTTCTGGAACTCTCTTGCTTTTTTGATGATCCAGCGGATGTTGGCAATTTGGTCTCTGGTTCCTCTGCCTTTTCTAATAGATGGTAGTTAAATAAATGATGGTACAGCCATACTGTGGACTTCAATTCAACAATAAAACAGAATGAATGTGATACAGGAGCATCCTGAATCAATCTGCAGAGAGTTGTGCTGAATAATAAGAGCCAATCTTCCTCTTCTGATTTTGATTTTGCATTATAATTGTATCTGACGTAACCCTTGGGGATAGCTGGGTAAAGGGCACATGGGACCTCTTTGTACTAGCTTTGCAGTTTCCCACAAATCTATAATTCTTTCAAATAAAAGTGCTTTTTATAAAAGATAAAGACAGACAACTGAATAAAAAGCATAGAAGCCTGGAAAAAGAACCTCTTTAAGGAGAATATTTTAGTGACCGATAAACATATGAAAAGATAAAAAGGAAATACATATATATTAAGCATTTCTGTATATATACTACATTTCTGTACCTATATGTTATATTTCTCTCTATATTACATTCCATATATATTTGCATTTCCTTAATGACTAATATGGTGGTATTTCAGCCAGTTGTTGAAAAACATGTGAAGCAAATCGAATTCTGACACATTTTTAATGGGAATTTTAATCTGTGAAATTACTTGGAAACGTGCTTAGGAGTGTCTACCAAGATAGAACATACCGACAATTTACGACACAGAAATCCATTCCAGAGTCATACCATATGTACACCGAAGATACATACGAGAATGTTTGTAGACGCATTTTGTGAGAAGAAGGTCGGTAGTAGAATGGGTCAGCACACTGACACCTCCCAGGGTGTCTGCTCTGCTGGAATCAGTCTGGGACCCAGGCTACACTGCTTGGTGACACAGAGCCAGATGCCTTTCGGGCGGTTCTTATTCAACACTCTCATCCCTGCAGCCAGGAGCAGCTGCTACCTCGCGTTTGTCTCTTCGGATTACTGTCTGTGCCTTCCCTCCAAGTCAAACGTTTTATTGGTTCACTAATCCTCTGGATGAGAATGGACAAGGAAACCACTCCCCAGTCACCATCTTCCTCCCCAGAGACAAGCAGTTTTCCCATTTCCTTCACTGTAAACCAGTGTTTGTAAACTTCCTGTAAATGGAGTCAATTTGAAATGTGTTCTTTTGAATCCGGCTTCCCTGTGTCTGTGAAGCTGATCTCGTTGTCATGAAGAGCAGTGGTGTATCCTTTTATGTGCTGGGCCAGCTTCCCACTGTGTGAGTAATACCCATTCTAGTGTCGATGAGGTGTGTGTGTGGATTTTCTTATTTTCTTGCTGTTATTAACAGGGCTTCTGTGAACATTCTTCTGCATGTCTTAAATGCCTGGAAAAAAAGCTGCTGTATCATGAGAGGCACACATGGTCAGATTAATCAATGCTGTCCGACAGTTTTCCAAAACACTCACCAGCGCACACACATGGCAATGTATTTTTGAGGTGCTGCCTTCTTGCAAACACTAGTCTTACAGGACTCATTCTGCTCTGTTTCAGCCACTCTGTTGTGTGTCTAATGGCCCTCTCCTCGATGTTCGTCTGCACCTCCTCGAGGACTAAGCCATCCAGCCCCCCTTCATGAGCCCCTGGCTCATCCCTCTTGCCCAGTGCCTTCCACTCACTTTCCTTTGGGTTGCCTCTCTTTTATAGATTTGTAGGTGTTAGTGGTCCACTCCTCTGTCCTTAGCCTTTCACTTATTCAGTGGTGTTTTTTTGATGAACAAACTGCTAAAGGAACAGTCTGATGTGGCAGTCCTTTTCTTTATTGCTGGATGTGTTTTGTTCATGTTCAAGAAATCCTTAAAATACTCTCCTACCTTATCTTCTGAGAGCTTTCTTTCAAGGTTATTTTTTAAGGAGAGGGAATTTATTTTTCTCTCTTCCCCCCCCCCCTTTCTATAGATGCATACACATATCTTGAAACACAGAAGACAGAAGAACGGAAAGAAATATCTGCTCTACATGCCCTGGACACCAGTGGTGAAGATCAGAGGCCATCACAGCTACTGCATAAGCTTTGATTCAGGCACATTTGAAAAGCAAAGTGGAAATTTGTGAAGAAGTAGAGAGCTCTCAGTATTTTACAAAAAGAGCAGTGGAATAAGTTCCTTTAGAAATAGAAAAACCAGTCAGCATATCACCAAGATAATCTCCAGGCAACCAAAACCGTGTCAACGTAAAGCTTGCCTGACTTTAGAAATGCTGAAGGCTTTGCTTATCTAAATTGAACAGAATCCTGACAAGTGTGCCTGTACTTGTGGGAAAAACTGCTTTTCAAAACATACGTGCGCGTGCACACACACACACACACACATACATACATTCACACATCACATACATACACATACACTTACATATGCATATACGCATATATGCACATACATATACACACACACACGCGCGCGCTTGGGTCTATTATCAAAGTTTCTACTAAGATTTTTCATCCTTGTTGTCCTCTTGCTTTGACTAACAGAGTCTCTGGGCATCAGCTTTGGGCCTGGCAGCAACCGCACCCACGCTCTGTGGGGAGCCCAACCGCCATGCCATCAGGACCTCTTGACTGGACCACTGAATGAGAGGATCTTTGGGGAAAGGACAGGGGAGGGGACAGGCAGGCATGGGGGTCTTCTCAGGCCTTCAGCCAACTGAGTGCAGCCAAGTAAGTGGTCCCAGCTTGAGCCACAAGGAGAGGGTACTGCCTATTCCAGTCCTGCCCAAAGTTGTGACCCACAGATTTGGGGGGAATACCAACTGGTGCCATGTGGAGCCACTGAGTTCTGTAGGGGACGGTGGCACAACCCCAATGCCAAGTCTAAGGGCAGAGCTGATGCCCCCTCCTGCCCCTCCTGCCAAAGAACCCCCACCCCCACCAGCAGCAGGCTTGTCCTTTACCCTCGGCGTCCCTCGGGCTCTTAGCTGACTCGGCTCCCGTCCTGTCTCAGCTCTGACGGGGACGGTCTGTGCCCTACGGGTCGTCGACCACTGTTTGCAGATTTTCTCTGCTAAGTGGGTCTGGCCCCTCACCAGAGTGCCCCCGACCCTGAAAGGAGGGCCCCAGGAGGGCATAATAGAGCCTTGTCTCTTTATGGTACCCCCTCAACAAGACCACACTTACTGGCCCCGTCCAGGCCAGTACAGGCTCATCGAGGGGACAGACTAGACATCTGTCCAGCTAAAACCTAAATGCTGCTTCAGTGGAGGCACACAGGAGAGTGCCTTGCATATAGCTGTTGGTACATAAACATGGAAAACATTAGAATTAAGCTTTTCCCTCAACTACACCAAATAATCCCTCCTAACCTCTGTGAAGCTATGTTTATGCTTCTAGAATTTGCCTCCTCCTAATGGAGCAGTCCTGTGACTCGAGCGGACACTGTGCTCGTGGGGGCAAGGGGCTTTGGGGCGGCTGGCAGCTGGAGGACCATGGCCACGACCTTTGCTCTCGGTGGGGATGGAGGTTTCTGACAGTCACTGGCCTTGGTTTTTGTTGACATATTGACTTTCATCTTTTCTTCTTGCTACCTTCAATTCCGCTCTCTTGAGACTAAATCTGGTTGGTTGTTTGTGGGATGCCGTGGGAGGAGATGGGAGAAGCGACTGGCCTCCTCGGTGTCTCTTTTGTTGTCAGTAAGATGCAGGACGTGACAGCAGCTGTGTTTTCAGGGTTAAATGAGCCAATGGGACGGGGTGCCCAGCACAGAATGGGATCCAACAATTATTTTGCATCATGACCAATAGCACTAATAGACCAATAGTAGGTTCCATATCTGTCTACATATTACATCTTAGCTTGTGGTTGGTGAGGGTCCACCCACTGAGTTTTTATAACGGGGACAGAGGGGACCATACATATTGGACATGTCAGCTCATTTTTTTCAGGAAGAGAGAAAGACATTGTTCAAGAGGATTTAATCAAAAGCAGGACCATTCAGAGCTCCCAACTCCCCCATCCCTAGGACTAAGTGATGTTCAGAGCTGCTGTTCTATGGTAGGGGCTGCTGGCCCTTGGAGATGCTATGATTGGTACCCACAGAGGCTGCAGGAATGGTGGTTTTTAATGTGGAAAAGGCAGTGATGTTCTGAGGACAATGTAGGTTCCTGTCCACCTTGGAATTAAGACTGAAGCCCCAGACATGAGTTCCCACACCTGCCCCATGAGGTCGTGTGGTTGGAGGGCAGGTCCCAGGTCTTGAGTCACAAGAAAATGTCCTGTTCTATTGAAGCCTCCCTGTTTTATCTCAAGCACTTTAGCTGGAAATATGCCAACAGACACTGCAGGCTGAACTTGACCCATATTTGAGCTGTGTGACCTAAGCCATGACCACTTTGCACAAGTCATAGCTACCAGGAAAATCAGGCTATTGGACCAGATTATGTTCAATCTTTTCCAAACAGCTATTTAATTATTAGAATCAAATGTTTGCAAGTTGATAGCAAAGATTTGGAAACAGGGAACTGTAACTTCATCTCTTCTCCAAGAATAATTCATGAGGATGTTTTATAATAAGATATCCTCTTTCATTCCTGCAAAACAAATCATGAGACAGATGCCCCATTGACCTCATCATACTTGATCTAAACTCTGCTGCTTCTCTGAGGAGACTTTTGCAGATTCATGAGGTGATGTTCTTTAAAGAACACAAAGTCCCCTGCATTAAAATGGGACCAAAATATAGATTTTTTCAAATCAATCTTGGAGGATACACTGTAAGGCCAGCAGTGCCATCCAACACTGGACATCTAACACAAGCAGCATATGTAACTTGAAATTTTCTAGCAGCTACATTAAAAAAAAGAGAAATTAATTCTAGTAATATTAACACAGAAAGGGGGCTTTCCTGGCGGCTCAAATGGTAAAGAATCTGCCTGCAATGCAGTATACCCAGATTTGCTCTCTGGGTTTGGAAGTTCCCCTGGAGAAGGGAATGGCTACCCACTCCAGTATACTTGCCTAGAGAATTCCCTGGACAGAGGAGTCTGGCAAGTTTCGGTCCATGGGGGCGCAAAGTGTCAGACATGACTGAGCAACTAACACTTTACTTCACGAATAAAAAATATCCCAAACCTTGTTATTTTAGTCTGTAACAGATATTAAGGAACTATTTCATATTAAGTATTCAAGTCCAGTGTGCATCTATATAGCAGTCCCTCTAATTGTGAAACTTTGCAAATTTTGGGATCTCAATAATCACAGGAGAAAAGTGAGGTGGGTCTTGGGTTCACCTGTAGGTTCTTGGGATGCTGTGCCCTCAGCTCCTTCAGGTCCTGCATCTCTGCTGCCCCTTCCAGAGCATTCTGCCTCCCCCTTCCCCCCACCTCCCAGTCCCCACACAAGCTCTTGTTCTTCCCCCAAGTTCTAATCAAGTGTTAGCAGCCCTGGGAAGAGCTTCACACTCCGGCCTCCTCCGGACACAGGCAATTCCACATTCTGTTCTGTTTGTGTGCTCGGCACACCTGTTATTTATATTGATTTGTCTTCAGGGTTTTCTCCCCTCAGTGCATATCCTGAAGGCTGGACTGTGTATTCTGTGAGTAGCAACACTGACTAAGTGTTGCTTAGCCCCGGTGCTAAGTCAGTGGCTGCAGACTCGATTTTAAACTCAGGCCTCGGGAAGTTCCCGGGGCCACCCTCTGCCCTCCTGCTCTCTGTCTGCAAGGGTGCAGCCCAAGTCCTCCAATGAGACAGAACTGTGCCAATAAATGCTACTGATTAGTGATAAAATATGAACACACGTCTGCTTTCTTATCTATTATCTTTTCTCGCCTTAGGTACAATCTGCTAATTGGAGTCCAATGCCCAATTAAGTAGGAAGCAACCTGAATTTGTCTGAAACCAAACGAAGCTTGCAGAAAGTATGAGCAGATTCTGCCCCAAAGAAGAAAAGACAAGCAGGATGAAAAGAAGGGATGAGTGGCCAGTTACTGCTGTGGGTGACAAGCACTGTGGCGGTTGTGGAGGCGAAGGGCAGAGCAACCAGAGAATGTGGCTGGTCCAGATTGTGTGACTGTGGACCGCAGCATGCCTGGCTTCCCTGTCCTTCACCATCTCTGAGATTGCTCAAATTCATGTCCATCGAGTTGGTGATGCCATCTAACCATCTCATTCTCTGTTGCCCCCTTCTCCTCCTGCCTTCAATCTTTCCGAGCATCAGAGTCTTTTCCATCCAATGAGTCAGCTCTCCGCATCAGGTGGCCAAAGTATTGGAGCTTCAGCTTCAGCTTCAGCATCAGTCCTGCCAATGAATATTCAGGGTTGATTTCCTATGGGAGACCCCCACAGATGGTAGGAAAAGACAGTGCAGTGAGGTGAATATTTTTGCTGTCTTTGCAAGGCCCCTATAACTGAGTCCACAGTCCAAGTGGCATGTTTCAGGGATGTTATTAAAGTAGACACATGTTAGGATCCGTAGCTACACCCATAAGACAGCAGCGAAGACTTTTTTACACTCACTCGCATCCTCCATCCCCCTAGATGTACGCGTCAATACATGGCTGTCTTGCAAAGACAGCATTCACTGTGGACACTGGAGGAGGGGACAGCTCGGACCATCCTCCCCTGATCGGAGCTCTCACTCTCCATTCTTGCAGCTTCAGCCCAGGTTGGCTTTGACTGCAGGGAAACATGGTTAAGTCTGCTCAGTCAGAGTTGCCTCATGGGAGATTCTCCATGGCTGTTCCTCTATTTGTGTCGTTCGTTTGCTAAGTCGTATCTGACTCTTTGCAACCCCATGAATGGCAGTACGCCAGGCTTCCCTGCCCTTCAACTATCTCCCAGAGTTTGCTCAAACTCATGTCCACCAGCACTGGTGAAAGGTGGTGTGTTAGCAGGTAAAGATGTAAAGAACTTGAACTTCCAGAGGACAGCGGGGCCCTGACATGGGACAAAAGAAAGCAGCTGTGTCCATGACTTTCCCCAAATGGGAGATACTTCTGCCTCATGGGCAGAAGTGATGCCCGAGACTTTTGGACCAAAACGTTCAGGGGCTGCTGGGCAGCCTTCTGCTCTCCTCTGTCCAGTGACCTGGATGCCACCCATCTCCATGGAGGGAGCTTGGATCCTTGAGGCATAGGATGGAGGACAGTCTTACCTGCCTGCCTCAGATTTTGAGTGAAGGAGAAAAAAACTGTGGCCTTGCTAAGGCTCTGCGGGCAGTGCAAGCCTTGCTGCCTCCTGTGGTGTGAGCTAGGGCACCCTAGCTGAGGAAACGGCACTCTCCTAAGAAATATGCAGTAATTAAAGGCATAAGAGACATCGTCCTTGCCGCCAGGAAATTCACTGCGTCACCTACAGCACTGGTCTCTGTCTCCGGTTCCTGGATCAGCAGTATCAACATCACCTAGAAAGCAATAACGTAGATTCATACCCTGGGGGTGGGAGGTGGGGGTCATCACGGGTGCTTCCACCAACCTTCCTGGAGACCCCGATTCCGGCCAGTTTGGGAGCCATTCATCTAAAAGATGCTGTAGGTAAGCACAGCAGAGGGTTTTCCAGGTTCTGTATCTGTAATACACACCTCAGGACACAGAGGACGTTCTGACTGAGTTCTCTGGCCCTTTGGAGGATGCATTTGTCTCTATCTTTTAACACCCTCGAATGAAGAACACCAACCATTGTCTCCTGTCTTTCTAAAGGACCTCTTCAGCTGATCCTGGGGCAAACTCTAGACCAAAGGGAACAAGCCAAGTCCCCTTTCCCTAGGGCACATACAGAAGATATTCACCAACTTGAGGGCGTTCCTGGTTTCTCACTGCTGGGTTCCCATGACACCCTCTTTGGTTTCGATTAATTTGCTAGAGCTGCTCGCAGGGCTCAGGAAGCTGGTTTATTCCCTAGGTCTACCAGCTTATTACAAAGATTTTAAAGGGTACAAAGTAATAGTCAGATGAAGAAATACATAGGGTGAGGTCCCTTCTCTGTCCATTGGATTTGGAGCCCAGCATGGTGGTATGTGGAAGCATTCTTGTTCCCCAACCTGGAACCTCCCCAAACCCCATCATTTTGGGTTGTTATAGAGGCTTCTTTACAGATGCATGATGGATGAAAACATTGGCCATTGGTGATTGGATTCAACCTCTGGCTCCTCTCCCTTCCCTGGAAATAAGGGGGCCTAACATTGGAAAAGACCCTGATGCTGGGAGGGATTGGGGGTAGGAGGAGAAGGGGATGACAGAGGATGAGATGGCTGGATGGCATCACCGACTCGATAGACATGAGTTTGAATGAACTCCAGGAGTTGATGACAGACAGGGAGGCCTGGCATGCTATGATTCATGGGGTCGCAAAGAGTCGGACATGACTGAGTGACTGAACTGAACTGAACTGAACTGAACCCCCTGTTATTCAGTATTGGTTCTCATGACAGCTAGCTCCTACCCTTAAGTGGGATTCAGAAGTCACCTTGTTGACATAACAAAAGATACCTTTTCAAGGCTCTCAACACTTAGGAAATTCCAAGGGTTTGTAGAACTAGAAATGAGGATGAAGACCAAATATATATCTTATTACAAATAAAAGTATCACAGTCATATTTTAGAAGGTGGTATATTCACTTCTGGGGCTTCCCCAGTGGCTCAGTGGTAAAGAAGCCGCCTGCAATGCAGGAGTCGCAGGAGATACAGGTTCGATTCCTGGGTTGGGAAGATCCCCTGGAGAAGGGCATGGCAATCCACTCCAGTATTCTTTTCTGGAGAATCCCATGGACAGAGGAGCCTGGTGGGCTACGGTTCGTAGGGTCACAAAGAGTCAG
Organism: Bos indicus; assembly: GCF_029378745.1. Classification (NCBI taxonomy): domain Eukaryota; kingdom Metazoa; phylum Chordata; class Mammalia; order Artiodactyla; family Bovidae; genus Bos; species Bos indicus. Next base: position 42,385,475 of record NC_091772.1, on the reverse strand, counting down.
ACACGACTGAAGCAACTTAATATGCATGCACATGTATTCATTCTTGGGGTGCTTATGACTTGTTCCCATATGTTGAGTGTTTGGAGTCAAAGTTTAGAAATGACACAAAAGAGCACATGGGAAGATGCAAATGCTGTATCTGTATCCAGCAGACCTCTAACCTCCTGGATACAGTTATGAGGGGAGGGTCACTAGGCAAGTGAAGCCCCTCCAAACACAAAGGGTCCGTGGAGCCCAGTGTATCTTCTTAAAACCTTATTTATTGATTGATTGTTGGCTGCACTGGGTCTTTGCTGCTATGTGAGGGCTTTCTCTAGTTTTAGTAAATGGGGGTCACTTTAGTTGTAGCGAGCCCGGGCTTCTCATTGCTGTGGCTTCCTTTACTGCAGAGCTCTGGGTTCACGGGCTCTAGGTTCCTGGGTCTCAGTAGTTGTGGCTCACAGGCTCAGTTGCCCCACGGCATTTGGAATCTTCCCGGACCAGGGATTGAACCTGTGTCTCCACCACTGGCAGGTGGATTTCTAACCATTGGATCACTGGGGAAGTCCCTAATATATCTTTTGCGCTTTGAATTTTTTTCCCCCTTGAGATGTTTGTTTCTTATAAAGCACAATAGTACTAATGACTTGTATGTTAAAGACATAACTGTATCTTCAAAAATCAAAGCAAACCTGCCAATGTCCAACATCTTGTTTGGAGAAAGGGACGCTAGGCCAGGATGAACAGACTTGTTCCAACTGACTGTCACTGACTAAACAATTATGAGAGGCTCAGTGTCTAGCTTGGGTCTTTGCCTTTAAGAAAGAACCTGGTGTGCGGAAGAAGTGGGCAGCGGAGAGAGGATTAAGAGAGGAACTGACCAAGTGATTAAAGGGAGAGTCTGGCAATTACAGGGAGAGGTTAATGGAGCTGAGGCCACTTCTCCAGCAGAACGTGTCCGGGAGGTGGATTAGTGAAGGTCATTGAGTGTCTGAGAGGTTGTGGTAAGGACACTTCACAGCCATTTGCTTTCTCCCCAGAGGTACAAACAGTGAGAGATGCACCGGCATTGTAACAGCAGCAACAGAAACGTTCCATTAGAAAGGTAAGAAAGAACTTCTAGGTGGTGAAAGAGGTAGAATCGTTCTACAGGCTCCAAAGAGCAGACTCGAGACCCCGGAGGGAGAATGACCTGTTCTGGACCCTGGGGCTGACGGTGTCCTGCTCCCGACAGGTCCCCAAAGCCACCTGGTGCACAGCAGACCCTGGTGCGGGTCACTCCCAACCAGCTGGCCTCTTGACTGGAGGGCTGCATGCTCCTGAGTTTTCATCAATGATCGCCGGGTGCAGAGACATCACCCTGACTGATACACTCAGAGGAGGGACCAATTCTCTGAAGAGGTTTCCTCTCTACGGGCTCTGCTGGTTACCTAGCCTGTGATGGACCGCTGTCCCTTCCTGGTCCCCATTGCCCACCCTCCACTTGCCTTGCTGGCCATACTTCCTAACCAATCACATCCACGTGAACCCTCATCTCAGCATCTGCCTTAGGGAAATCTGACTTAAGACCAAGTATGGGTTAATTTTGGCTGCGAAACAAATAACCTTACTCTTAGTGGCTCAGAACAGCTGCAGTTTATTGAACTTAACAATTCTGTAGCTTGGTGATTTGTGCTGGGCTCAGCTGGAAGGTTTTTCCCGGTCTGAGAGACTGTAAAATGGGCCAAGATATTTTGTATCTCTTCCCGTTAATGGGTGGAATCTATTTTCCTACCCTTTGAGTCTGGGTTCCTCTTGTACTTTGGACAACAGGATGAGACAGTTTTAAGCCCAGGTTTAAGCATCTTTGCAGCTCCTACTCTTTGCCCTTAGGCTGTTCCTACCCTGAGAATGTGCTGAGCCAGCCTACCGGAGGATGAGAGACCCCAGGGAGAAAGGCCAGGGTCATCCCTGCCATCCCCACCAGTTCATCCTGTGTTATGAGCCCCTGCCACCCAACCCAAAAACCACAGATGCATACACTGGCCTCACTGAGGACCACTGAACCCAGAACCCCTCAGCAGCCCACATTGCCAACCTATAGAATAGCCGATTAAATAGATGGACATTGAGCCACAAAATCTGGGGTGGTTTCTTATGCAGCGAATCTGACCAATACAGATGGACACTTAACTCTTAACTCTCTGGAGGCTGGAGCCTAGGTTATTGAATCTCCTGCAGTGCTCTCCAACTTTTCCAACCCACAATAGATTACTTGCTTCTCCCTTTCTGACACTGGAAATCTGCAGGTGCTGGAGAAGATGAAAGTCATCTTGAGAAAAAAAGCAGCTCAGACCAAGGGGTTAGGGAGCCCACTGGGTACCAAATACTGCTCCCTTGTTGGGTCACAGAACTACCCTCTGTCCATGTGAGTTTGTATGCTTTCACAAGTTCCTTCAACATGCAGTTAGAGAGCCTGCATGTGGGCTCCAAGGACAGCTTTAGTCTAAAACAGTGTGTCTGACATTTTTCTTAATTTTTTTCCCCGACTCAGGCTTTCCTTTCAGTATTTTGGAAACATTCTCCCCAGAAAACTTCACAGACTTTAAATTATTTGCAGAGATTGTAATTTAAAAATTTCTGAACCTCCTTGAAGTCTGTCCATGAACTCTGTAAATCCTTGGGTTAATAACATACACCCTGGAAGATCTGATGTAGTTAAACAAGAGAAAGCCTGGACCTTAGAATGGTTTTCCACAAGTGTAACATTTTTACCAGTCTTCCAAAGGCCTCAATTCTGAGTTGAGTGGATTTCCCAGCCTGTCAGGGGAACACGGGGAAGGAGGGATGGAGCTGACAGGAGGGCAGGTCCTTACTCAGGGGTTAGAATGAGGCAGGAGGAGAAGGGCCAGCCTAACTAAGCGGGAATTACCCAGGATGACCCAGCCCTGGCCATCCCAGGACTTGCCTTGAGGATATTGGCGGTGGAAATGTGTTAAGGTTTGAGCCAATAAATCAGGAGAAAGGGATGCGAGGAAAGGTGTTGTGCTTGGGGAGGACTTGATGAGGAGGAGAAGGCTTGAGTGAGACCTTGTAATTTTCCACTCGTCAATTCAACTTATGAGTCTCAGTGGAAGCCGAACGGAGCCTCCTGCCAGATGCTCCGGAAACCTCTCCTGGTCCTGAAGCCCACGGCGCCTCTTGATGTCTTTGCTTAGAGCTCATGTTCCTGGCTTTTGATGGCTTTAGATCCCGCTTAGGAGGAAAAAACCTACCTGAGACGAGAAAAGGCTTACAGAGCCATCTCACAGGGAATCTCTCAGACCTGGGAGTAGGAGGTCTATCCTAGTGGTTCTTGGGGCTCAGGAGGCTCTTCTCCACATCTGAAAATGGAGATGTCGTCTTTGCTCTTCCTCAGCCTGGTTGCCCAAGCATCTCTGTCTGTGATCCCGCTGAGGACCCTCTGGGGAGAGGAACTCCATACCTCCCTAGAACCATCCAGAGACATCAATTAGCTGTCAAGGCGAGTCATTAAAATGCACTATGACGACTCTTGGGCTTGATAATCATAGTAATTAAGTGCACACACTGTGTCGGGTACTAATTAAGTGACTTCAATTTTATGGGTTTGACTCCTAATGATCCGTCCTTTTACTGATCAAGATGTGTTAAGCTCAGAAGGAAATGGGGATTCCTACATTCTTGGCAGGAAGCATGTGAGGCCACACAGCGTCGGGAGGAAACCTCTTCCATTTAGTGGAAGAGCAAAGGCAAATTTTCTTGAATTTATTCCTAGATGACACCATGCTGGGCAAGAGGTGACTGCACCAAGGCCAGACCAATTTCTGGAATCTGATGGTTGGAGGAGGTATTGGAATTTGTGCTTTTGTTTTTCTGAAAGTTTATCGAAGAGGGGTTTCACATTTTTCTGCCTTTTCAAACACCAATAATTCCAGAGGACCCCAGAGATGCCTGGTTGGCAGGGGGAAGTGGGACTAGAAACAGATGTCCGAGAAGCTAAAATCAGAACATGCTCCCTTGGGCCCTGGTCCCAACCTATCACCACACTATGTTGGCTCCAGATGACCAAGGGTTTCATGTTCACCCACAGCCTTCACCCGAGGCGTCCTGCTGAAGGCATGCAAGGGAATGACTTCATGTCTAACATGAAGTCAACTATGATTGACTATATCCTGAAGGAAAAAGAGAAACATGTATTCTTTTGTGCTCTTCACATTTTAAATACTCCTGGATTCTATTACAGGATCCAGAAAAAGGGGCTCACAGATAAAATACAGAGAGTTGCAGACATTTACGTTGTCTTTTCAGTTTTCTGGTGAATTAAGAGTTTTATGGGGGATTCCTTGGTAGTTCAGTGGTTCAGATTCAACATTTCCAATGCAAGGGACGTGGATTTGACTCCTAGTTTGGGAATTGGATTCTACATGCTGTGTGGTATAGCCAAAAAAATTAAATTGTAATTTGTTGTTATGATTGATACCATTTTTTAAAAATTTAAAAAGAAGAGTTTTATGGGATTTGGGGTTAATTTTGCTTATATGTAAGTTTTGTTTTATATACATAGACCTGAGAACTTCGCCCTACGAATCCATGAATCCTGGCTTCCTTCTCTGTCTCTCTCATTGTCTCTGTCTCCAGAATTTCATAACTGAACGCATTGTAACCCTTCTTGTAAAAGAGAGGACCACCATCCTGTGAGACACCCATGAAGAAGCAGAAGTCATTACCCCTCCGTGTTTCTCACGGCCCCACTTCCTTCTGGGGGTTGCGTCCCCTCCCTACCATCCTCACTCATGGCTTGAGCAGGATGCTTGTCTTCCACCTTGATCATTGCATTTTCTCCTAACTGAGCTCCCTGCTTCTTTAGTGCATACATTGGAACACTTACACACTGCTGGCGGAAACGTAAAATGGTGTAGCTTTTTGGGGAAACAGTCTGACCAGTCTTCAAAAGGTTAAACAGAATTACCATATAACTCATCAGTTCCACTTTCAGGTATACACCCAAGAGAAATGAAAATGTGTATCTACACAAAATCTTGTAATAGGAATGTTCAGAGCAACACTCTTCATAACCAAAAAGTGAAAAGCCTCCAATATTCATCAACAGATGAATGGATATATTCAGTGTGGTACATCCATCCAAAGGAATATTATTCAGCAAGAAAAAGAAGTACTGATACACGAACTTTAAAAGCATTATGCTAAATGAAATAAGCCAATCAGAAAAGACAACATATCACATGATTCCATGTATGAAATGTGCAAAATAAGCTAATCTATAGATATAGGAAGAAGAGCAGTGTTACCAAGGGCTTCGGGAGTGACGCTTGCAGGTATGGGCTTTCTTGCTGGGGTGATGAAAATGCTCAAAACTTAATTCAGGTGGTGGCTGCACAACCCGGTGAATATAACTTAAAAAATATTGAATCATATACTTTAATTGGGTGAAATGTATGGGATGTAGATTATATTTCAATAAAGCCATTGAGAAAAGAGATGGGATTGTAACATGAAAACCATATCTTTATTGTTTTAGATTTAATATACAGTTGCTGTCTTAAGAAACCCAACTATAACAGCTTTTCATGGCTATAGAGAGTGTCGGTCATCATCAAAGCAACTTATCATACACAGAGGGGTCCTAGAATAAGCTTCTGAGCCATCCTGGGGCATCTACTTTCATTTCTCAGTGAGAGCATCTGAATCTGAAAGAAAGAAAAAAATGTGGTCACTTCCATTTGTCATGATAATTTATCCCATCTGACCGCGGCCACCGTATTTGCAGTCAGCACCATGGAGTCTAGCAATTATGTATCGCTCGGTTGTTGCAGGCACTGCCATTTATTCCCCCAAACGAGGCTGATTGATGGATGCTGGGAGACAGAGCAGCACTCGGCAGGTTAGTGAACTCAATTAGAATCCCCAGACATCCTATCCTCCCTGTCAACCACCATCAGCCCTGGTGAGATTAGCTCACCCACAGAACATGATTTTAACCAACCTGCCCAATTAAGAGTCTCCATGCAGGGCCCAAATTGGCATTTCAGGTCTGAAAATGGGCTTGGCACTCATTTCATACAAATCTCTCATTTTGTGGGTACAGAACTGAATCTGATGGACATGTGGAGACTTCATCACTGATGCTAGAAAGCCGGCCAGCACCAGAGCTCACCCAGAACGCCCATCTTGGCCTTCGAATACCCATCCCAACCTCATAACGCTGCTGGGACCTTGGATGACCTTGGGCCTCAGGAAGCCTCTGGTTCAGCCCTTTCAGGGCTGACCCAGGTCTCTGACTTTACCCAGGGTGCTGGGAGCTAAGTAAATCCCACCCCAGCAAAATCTCTTTGCATACCCTTGAAATACAACATTGTCTCACTACAGACTCATTTTGAGACCTAAACTCATCTGAGGTTCTCGGAAAAAAAATTAAACTGTTTTAGTTTAAAATGATATGCTGCTGCTAAGTCACTTCAGTTGTGTCCGACTCTGTGCAATCCCATAGATGGCAGTCCACCAGGCTCCCCCGTCCCTGGGATTCTCTGGGCAAGAACACTGGTTATTAGCATTTCTGTGTATATGAAAGAATTATTTTATCAAATATACATAAGCACATTTCCAAAGAGACAAGATTTTCCCCCATTGCTCATGGACCGATAACTTTCATAAGGTAAGGAGGAGTCACTTTTGCTGGGGTAGATAGGGGTCCAGGCTTCTCTCTTGACTCTCACCCCAGCTGTCTTGGGTTGGGCTGCACTGTGCTAAGTTTGGGTGGGAAGTCATCATAAATCAGCTGCATTTTGCCCCGTGGAAACCCCTCCGCTCGAATGCAATAGTCCCCTGAGTTCGCGGGTCTCCTGAGTCACAAAAAGCTCTGGACACACTCTGCCTAGGCTGCCTTCCCATAGTGGAGGGCAGCAGCAGAGGAGTCCATCTGAGAGCCGAGGGACCCCTTGTGTTTATGCCATGTCAGCCCAGAGGCTCTTAGGCTACTTGTCAGCTCAGTCACTCAGGGACGGATGTGTGTCAGCTGCTGCCCAAGCCAAGAGAAAGCTCGATTCCATTTTGTACAGAGCATCCGTGAGTCTTGTCCAAGGTGGCGCCATCCATGTTTCCATGGCAACCAGCATCTGCTGGAAAGGAGCCAAAAGCCCGGATTATCGTGTCATGGACCAAGTCGTCTAGACACACTGGGCAAAAGGAGGCAGCGTGGAGGAAATCTGATGCCAAGTTTATGTGACCAACTCAACCTAGGGTATGTTTCAGGAAAAGGAACTCTGTGGCTGGAAGAGAGGTTTGTTTCCTCGGATTTCAGGGCCTGGCTGCCTTTTGGAGCTGTCGCTGCCTTGTCTACAGTAGCAGAAGACACAGCAGCCTCTCTTGCCGTTCTGGGACAAATATCTGCCAGCCATGAGACTGGCATTCCATTGAAGTATATGGAAAGGGCCTCTCTGAAGACCTTTCACACCAGCCCTCTGGCCGCCCAGCAGGCAGGAGGTGGGGCGGTGTGGATAGTCAGCAAATGAGCATCCCCCAGAGCTGGAGGGGGCAAGGGGCACCTTCCTATCATGATGGTTCTCCATGTGCCCACGTGCTGTCCTCTGTGAGACCCCGTGGTGTGCCTAGCAGCTTGTATCAAGGGGCCTTCAGACCTGGCCCGGGGTAGTAATGAGGGGTCTGAGGTTAGGATGAGCCTGTGAGAGTGAATGCTTTCTGCTAGTGGCTCTCATGGGGAACTCCAGATCTTGGTGACCATGCTGCTGTTAACTAGTCTGTGAGATGGCAGCTTGGCCTGGCCTGTGCTGGCATTTCAGGCACTGAACTGACCCTTTCAGTGGTAATGGCTCGGTTTCAGAGTCAGGAGCTGAACCCCCTTGTGACTGCCATGCAGACACTGACCCTACAGCAGGGTAGTCTTCATACCTCGTCTTCCTGGGAGTTCTTTTTCTTATGTTTGTTTTATTTATTCACTTGGCTGGGCTGGGTCTTAGTTGTGGTACTGGGGTTTTCTGACCTTCATGAAAGCCCTCGGGACTTTTAGTTACAGCATTTGGATTCTTAGTTGCTGCATGTGGGATCTAGTTCCCTGACCAGGGATCGAACCTGGGCCCCCTGTGCAGGCAGCTTGGGGTCTTAGCCAATGGGACCACCAGGGAAGTTCCTTCTTGGGAACTCTTGAAGCTGCCTTCAGGAATCAGTCAAGGAGAAGAGCCCATTGGCAGGACAACAAGATCTTACTGGGATCTAGAGCCATCACGCCCCCTCCCTTCCCCCGCCTTGTTTCTGCGGGGAGGGATGCATGCATTTCTCTCTCTGTGTTGCATTTTTCCTTGGCCGGTATTATTGCTGGTCCCCAGGGGTGATTTACTGAGGATGCTGACCTCCCAAGAACTCCGTGGTGGCTGTTACCCAGTGACACAAGAGCAAGAAGGTCCAGCCGCTCCCACGCCATAGCCGCGTTGACCCTTCCATTCCCAGCAACCCGGTACTGTGCCCACGTAAACAGCATCGTGCTGGAGACCAAGGAGGGCATTTCAGCCTGGACATAATGGGTTTGGACCTTTATGGAACAATGAGGCAATTGCCATTTCAGGAAAGTATCCCCATGGAGATGTCGGGGAGAAGGAAACTTTCTTGGCCTTTCTAGGTTCTTCTAGATGGTCTAATAATTAGAGGCATGAGATAGACTAGCAGGAGAAAATCAGACTGAAGTTTAATAATGTGCATATGTTGGAGAGACTCAGGGAAACTGAGCCATTGGATAGCCTATCCTTTCTCCAGGGAATCTTTCTGACCCAGGAATCGAACAAGGAGGTCTCCGGCACTGCAGGTGAATTCTTTACCAGCTGAGCTACCAGGCAAGCAAACGACTGAAGTCCTCCTTTAAATGTCATCTTTAGCCAAAGAGAAAGGAAGATGTTGAGGATAGAGGTTTGGGACTGTTTGGTAAACAAGTGTTTGCTGGGCCAGCAGAGACAATGGGGGCACAGAGAGGACTTTTAACAGACTGGCCATGCTGGGTTACTCCCTGTCTGCACCACTGCTTCGTACTGTAGTGGTCCATGGTGATGCTTCTTTCTTGGAACCAGTCCTCCATCCATGTTCTTTAGGCAGTTGGGGAAGGTCAAATGTTCTTCCTGCATTTTCTGGGCCTTGATAGTTTTCAAGTTTTCAAATACCCCACATGCTGAAGAGACATTTTTGGGTGGCAAATTTTGCTTCCCTATAGAGATTATTGACGAGTACACAGGCATGGCAACCCTTGGCTACAAACTTCTTGGCTGTTGATCTTTTATAAAGTACTGCATAGTGTCACACTCACTGCATTTGGGAAATGTAGGCTTAGAAATGTTTAGATAAATATTTCTAGGATGAGATGGGATGGATTCATATCAAAGTCTTGGTGTGTTTATGGGCTTTCTTTCTGCATATTTAACATGAAAGGGGATCTGGTGAGGCTGCTCTTGGCTCTAAAAGCACACTTGCTGGTTGGTGGTGAAGAAGGTTGTGGTTTGTGCCTCCTGCACCTACAGAAGCTGCATCTCTGTCACCAGGGGAGGGGCCTGCCTGATGCCTGGCCCTGTCACCCTGCCCTGCCCTCCTGAAGGCAGGAATGTTTCAGTTTGGGGCACAGAATCAGGACCTTGTCTTGCTGATGCTGATAGATTTTGTAATCTATTTTTTAAAAACTCAATACAATGAGCTTAAAAGAAGTCCAAGGAACTGCATAATTACCATTTTCTATTCACTGCTCAGCCTCCTGACTTTTTCTCCTGAGGTTGAATTAGAATGTTGTCAGTTTTCGGTGATAAACGTTGTTGGTGATTGCCAAGATGAGTAGTAGTTTACATGAGTGCAGCCGATTCACTCAAAAAGGCGATTTTCAAGATGACAATATGGAGAAGGCAAGGGGAAGCGTTCATCCTCACAAAGACCAAGAGAAGAATGTGTATTGAAGGCGCCGCACCATCACAGACTGTCAGATGTGTTCTTTTTTAACCATTTGCAACCCTAGTCATAGAGATTACTTGAAAGAGAAGTTAGGTGAATGTATGGAGTCAAGAAAAGCACTGACAGTCTCGCAGGCCTGGTCGGTATGAGAATGAGGGCTGCCAAAGAAGATGGTGAGAAACAAATCGAGGAAGAGCTGGGCACCAGGTCTGGGAATCTGCTGGAGGGAGTCAACAGGTCCACGGTGTCGATCAGGAGGCTCTTGGTGCTCTGGTGATACCTGAGACCACTCTGACTCTGACCCCTCATGACTGCTCCAGCGCAGGCACGGATGATGCTTGGTGCTTGGGCCTGGTTGTGGTCCCATTGATTCCAAATCCTCTTCCAAAAAACCACCAATCCAGGTGAAGATATGACCTGCCTACTCAAACATGATCCCTAGTTACTTTCTCAGTTACACCAGCCTTTTCTGGATTTGTAAACATGGTAAATGTTTATTCAATAAATCCCTGTAGTCACATACACAGTCAAGTCATGCTGTGATTGTCCATAGTTACAGGCGGGGCCAGGAAAGCAAATAACCCAACGTGTACTCAGAACCTGCATTTCAGCTCCTGGGATGTGGGCTCCCATCTCAGGTCCATATTCTAAGTTCCCAGTCAGATGCTGATGGTTTTGAGCTTACATTTCTTGTACTTGGTGCTGTGTACCCTCTGATGAAGGTATACAATGGCACCCCACTCCAGTAGTCTTCATGGAAAATCCCATGGATGGAGGAGCCTGGTGGGCTGCAGTCCATGGGGTTGTAAGAGTCGGACATGACTGAGCGACTTCACTTTCACTTTTCACTTTCATGCACTGGAGAAGGAAATGGCAACCCACTCCAGTGTTCTTGCCTGGAGAATCCCAGGGATGGGGGAGCCTGGTGGGCTGCCGTCTATGGGGTCACACAGAGTCAGACATGACTGAAGCAACTTAGCAGCAGCAGAACCAAGAAGCCACAGCAGGGTGGGGAAAGTAGGAAGAATGTATTATTTCTGGAAACCCCTATTTGTAATACAATTTTCTTTACCTGTAAACAACATTCATTGGGAAGTTGACAAGTATGGATACATGTTGTGGGTCTGTCTATGAACACAGATATGTGTCTGACTTGAAACAGACAATGAAGTTGATCGTTGACTCGTCAGTACAGTTTATATTTGTATTTTCATTGCCCTGAAGAAAAAGAACAGCTATTTCCCACCTCAAAAAACAAAAACAAACAAACAAAAAACAGTCACGGGGACTATTTTCAAGATTTACAGTGAAGCGTCATGCCTCAAGTGAGATTCCAGCAAAGCATCAGTCCCTGTTTTACGGCCCAAGCTCAGCTTTATATTTGTTTTGTCTTTCATGTGATTACACCAGAAACATGCACTGGTCAAGTACATCTCCTCCAACTCTTTCAGAAAAGAATAAACTGTTAATTGATGTTTTTATACTGTAATGCCTTTTATTAGTAAACCCTCTATTGCCAAAGTTACAAATCCCATTTTCTAAGGTAACTATGGTACTGGTTTTAGAATTAAAATATTTTCCAAGATTCTGATTTTTCATCTTAAATCAGAGGTCCTTCAAGTCCCCATTCTCTCTTTTTTTCCTAGCATTAACCATTTGGCAGATGACTTTGGCTATTTAGAAAAAACATATACTATGTCTTCAGTATAATATATCTATAGAATATAAAATATTGATACATGAATATAGTAATTCTATTACATTACTTTGGGATGAGATCATTGAATAGACTTAATATCTTGCAAAGACTACAAACACTGGGCTACTAAATTTGAGTCCCCAAATGTAGTGAAGATTAGATAAAATACTGTATATAGGAGCATGTGATAGTTGCTCCACCGATGTCCACTCCGTTAATGAATTCATACCAACAAAGATGTAAAGTTAGTGGACTTCCCTGATGGTGCAGTGGATGGGAGTCTGCCTGCCAATGCAGAGGACACGGGTTTGAGCTCTGGTCCAGGAGGATTCCACATGTGAAGCAACGAAGCCCATGCACCACAACTACTGAGCCCACGACTAGAGCCTGTGCTTCGAAATAAGAGAAGCCCCCACAAGGAGAAGCCTGTGCCCTGCAACAGAGAATAGCCCCAGCTCGCCGCAACTACAGAAAGCCCGTGCAAAGCAACTACGACCCAGCACAACAGAAATTAAATAAATAAAGTTTTTTAAAGATATAAATTTATCAATTCTATAGCAAATGTCTTGGCCACCCTAGATTGTTACATGACTCCCCAGAGCCCCTCTACTCATAGCCAGCAGATATGAAGCCAGACTTTCTCCCTTCCCATTAGGGCTCATCCTTTCACGCCTCTCCCAATCCATCCTTCTGTGCACAGTGATCCCTCCCCTCCAGTAAATAGCCATGGTTTTCCTCTGGGGACCAAGGAAGCTCAGCCAGAGGATCCTGTGCTTTCACATGTGAGCTTGGAGTCCTGTTAAATTTCTTGGTTTGTATTAGCTTTTGTGTCCTATTACTCTGTTGACACACAGATGATCTAGAAGCATGCTGGCTGGATGCAGTGAACTCACTCAGGACCCGCGGTTCTCTGAAGAGGGCACTTCTCCACCAGGCGGTCGCATTGCTGCGAGTGGTTGAGCTCTTCTTGGGCAAGTGGAAGTGGACACCTGCAAATCTACTCACGACTTGTCCCCAAAAGCCACCCTGGAACAGTTTTCTCCTGCGTTAATGTCAACTTCTTGTCCTGATCACTTAGAAGGTGATGTGTCCCAGGAACTCAGAGTTCAGGGTCTGAGAATCACTCTTTCATGCCTGCTCCCTGTGGACACGAAGGCAGTTATTTTTTAGAAAGGGGAGCCCCAAACTGGGCCTGATTTCCAGGGGCAGAGGGGAAAAATGGGTACACTGCTGATTATGAGCACTACTGTTTACAAAGCCCCTGGGAACGTTGACTTCATTGATGATTCTCCAACCAGAGACACTTCAACTTCAGGAGCAGGACAATGGGATGGACAGTGGTCATGGATAGGACAATTGTCAGACAACGGACTGTGAATCCCACACTTTGTAAACCCAAGTGGTGAGCATCTCCTATTGGAGTGACCCCCTCCTGGGCATTTTCTCTAAGAACACAAAGCCAATAGGATGCCTGACTTCTTTCTTCTTCTTTTCTGGGCTGCACAGCATGTGGGATCTTAGTTCCCTGACCACGGATTGAACCCATACCCACTGCCTTGGAAGCATGGAGTCTTAACCACTGAACCACCAGGGAAGCCCCCAGGATACCTAACTTCTTGGTGGAAGGTGGATGGGAAACACTTGACCTGACAATGTCTTTATGAAGTGGCATGGGCATGGAATCTCCAGGATCGTCTAGGAAATCTTTGAATTTAAATGATGTCATTTACTTTTTTCAAATGAATCAATGAAATTAATATACCTTTAAGTGCTGGTCAAAACAAGCCCCACATGATAACTATGGAGAAGAGAAGAAAGACAAGCACAGCCATGCGGGGACAGCCTTTGCTGATGAAGCAGGTGATGAGCCCATTCTCTGTACACGATGGTCTCAAAAAGAGGTCCAGCCATTCCTCTGCCCCCTGACATTGTTCTGTCTGTGGTCTGAGAACAGCGTGGTCATCCCCATGCACGCCCCTCCCTAACATGTGACAGAGGCATTGCCTGTGGATGGTACCTACGGCCATATACCCTGGTACTTCTTGGTGGGTTAACTGTGGTTTCTGATGCCTAATAGGCTAGCACCGCCTCAAAGTGCAGCAAGCACATCACCCACTGTGGCTGACACAGTGGGGGATAGACTGCTTCTGTATTTTGAGTGAAACAGACCTGTCTCCTTGTAATCAGATGGGAATATGACTTTTTCGTGGATTCACACAGTTACAGAAGTACAGCTTGCTTGTGTGTTGTTATTCATTTTCATATCTCCTCCTCTAACCCAAATCCATCAAGACATGCTTTCCCCTGCTGGCTGACTGCTCTTTCCTGAGGGCGTGCATCTTCTGGGATGGTCATGGTATTGGAATGCCCTGCCCCACAGGCTCCTTCCCACATGCTGAGTGTATTTCCAGATGTGTTGGGGCCTCTCTTAGATGGAATCAGAAGATGTAGCCTGGGCATGCGGTTAGGTGATCCATCAGCTCTATAGACCGAGCCTCACAGGGCTTGCCCGTCTCTGTGTCAGCCTAGAATAGACGGTGCTCTGCTTAGCATCTATCAAACCCAGAGTGGCTTCCAGCATAGAAAGGCACCAAGCCCCACTCATTCAGTCCTTCAAAGGACACGCGTGTGTGCACTGCATGTGCTGGCTTAGTCCACCTGTACATTCTTTGATCCTGGTCTCTACATTTAGAAAAGAGGTGGCATTGAGAGTCCAAGTTGGACCCCAGGGGCACTTGGACTTGTTATCTTGCTCCTTTCTTCCAGGAAGAAATAGACCTCCTGAGGTTCGCCAGCAGTGAAGGTCATGCAAGTGGAGACAAGAGCACAGGCAGAGGGTGTGAGGGAGGTTTGCAAAGAGAAATGCCTGATCCTGGGAAATAAAGAAAGGCTGCCAGTGAGACCTGCCAGTTTTAGTTCTGAGAGTGATGAGCACCTCGCTGTGTTGAGAGTGTAGTCTTCACTAAGCAGCATCCCATAACATCCTAAACCTTAAACACACAAGCCTGGATATTGTCACTTCCTTTTCAAATTTCAAAGAAATGAGGAAGCAGAAGTTCAGGGCCAGCTCCTGCCTGTCTGACAAGAGCTGCACTGCAGATGCAGAGATCTCCTGCTTTCGAAGCTCTGCCACCACATTCTCTCTTTTGGACATATTTAACTTTGTAATTATATCTCTTCATGACACTAATTGTTTGTGTTGTATTTTCCCCACAGAGTTATAAGATCCCTGAGTTTAAGACAACTCTGATCGATGAGCTTTGGTCCACACAACACATGGTATACTGAGTTTTATATTGTTGTTTTTTGTTGAGTGACTGGATGGGTAAATGGCTAGAACCGATGGATGGGTGGATGGATGGATGGATGGATTGATGGATGGATGGATGGGTGGATGGGTGGGTGGATGGGTGGATAGATAGATGGATGGATGGGTGGGTGAATGGATGAATGGATGGATGGGTGCATGGGTAGATGATAGATGGATGGATGAATATATGGCTGGGTGATTGGTGAACCAATTCTGATCAGTGCCAAATGGGCAAGTCAACAGATGAGGTCTCAGCCTTTAGTAACCTCTTAACATCTGTTAGAGGGACACTGAAATCCCTTGGAATCTTGTGGACTGAGGGAGGAAGGAAATGACCAACATCTCCTAAAATCTTTCTAGATCCAATATTTTTTCTTTAGGGTAAAGGCTGCTTGTTCTCTAGTTATTCTGTAAACTGTATACCACACTTAAAAGACAACTACTGGTCATCATGACAGTAAAACCCCAAAGCTAACAAGATGACTGACTTTATACACTGAGTGTATCAAATTGTCCCTATGAGGTAAATTTAAAAAGCAAATACTGCAAGCAATATGGAAAGTACTCCAAAAAAACGTGTGCTATGTTTCTTCTCAGATATTTTGGAAAAGGAGCAAGACATGACTATGGAACAATAGAATAAGACTTCATCTTCTCTCACTGATCCAAAAAGGATTCAGTTCCAGTCCAAACTGGCATCAACTCTCCCTGATTCTGTGAAACAGTCATGCCAGGCAGTGAACTTGCAGCCTTTCTTTTGTGGTCACATGGAGAATGTCCTCGGAGAAGGCAATGGCAACCCACTCCAGTACTCTTGCCTGGAGAATCCCAGGGATGGGGGAGCCTGGTGGGCTGCCATCTATGGGGTTGCACAGAGTTGGAGATGACTAAAGTGACTTAGCAGCAGCAGCAGACAATATCCCACGTGTCAGCATCACTGGGGAACCTGTTAGGAATGAAGAAATTCAGGCTTCCCGGCAGACCTGCAGAGTCAGAGGTTTGGGTGGGGGTGGGGCCCTGACACCTGTGTGTCCCCGTGTCCTCCAGGGAATATTCTCTTGAGCCCAAAGCTGCTGCTCTAAACCAGGTGAAGCTGGATTATGTGAAGCCCTGGTGTCAACTGAACAGGTCCCATCCAAGGATCCACAGCACAATCAGTCTCATTCTCTTCTCTTTTCTTTGGCAGGAATGAAGCAAAAGAGAGAACAGGTGACTCACTGCAAAAAGGGGTTTGCTCGTGAATCACCTTGTAGGAGGCAGTGGAGGGAGGTCTCATGAGTGCCCCATTTATTGATCTCTGCATTCACCAAATCTCAGCTGAGCTTGTACTGTGTGCCAGAATGGAGCAAGGAGTTGGGGTGCAATAGGACATGGAATTGAGTGTGCTCCCTGCCTTCAGGGGTCTTGTGCTCCAGCAAACAGAACAGAGGTCAGGCAGGCGAGGATCCCAAAGTATGAAGCTGTCATGGAGACGTGTTACTGGGAGCTATGGGACCGAAGAACAGAACCCCATCTTCTACTGAAGGTGGTGACCCCACTACTCCAGCTCCAGAGGAGAGAGGTTGAATTGGGGCTGCAAAGAAAGAGCAGGATGGAGGGGAAGGGTTTCAGGTAATGGGGTCAGTGCATGCAGAAACCGTGAGGCCCATAAAAGTCTGGGGACTGTAGGGGATGAAAAACAGTCAGTGGAGCCAGAGCTTAGCAAGAAAAGGGCCTGGTGAAGGATATGAGGCCGCGAGGAGAAGGTCTCTGGGAACCACAAAGTGTTTGCCCTTCCTTGGGATGACTTGTGGAGGTGATGGCTACACCGGGCCATGGAAGAAAAATGAGCAGATTTTGTTTGGGGAAAACAGCTCTGGATGCAGGTGGAGAAGGGGATTAGGAGTGGAGCTGAGGGCTGGGAAATTACTTGGGAGAATATTGAGTGGACCCAGGCAGAGTGAAACAGAGCAGGACCCTCTGGTCCTCACCCTATGTCTCTGCCTGCTTTTCATCTGTGGAAAAACTTTAGCCAAAGAATAAGTTTAATCAGAGAAGTGAGAAAACACAGAAGCAAAGAAAAGCAGTCAAACAGGACCAAACAATAATAGTTTGGTTAGTATGCAAAGTCAAGGACCTTTATTTTTTTCTCAAGTGTTATACATAACACTCTGAGCCATATCCTGTGAGCTGTCTCAAACATACTGAAACCCCTACCAGGTGGAGAAGTTAACCATATGATGACCAGCCTGTAGACATGGACATAAGCTGCTAAAATTCCAAGAACTGGCCTTGAGGAAATGGGAACAAACCAACTCTGGAACTGAAGACTAACTGTTTCTAAAACAATCAAGATGCTGCTGCTCAGACCACCGATGGCCAATAGCAAGAGGACCATGAGAGCTGACTGTGCTGTTTCTACATGGAGCCCCCTCCCTCTGTCTATAAAAGTTCTTGTCCCCCAATTCTCAGGGACTGGGGGGAGTTGGCCTTTGGATAGGGGTCCACAGCCATAGTCCACCAGACAGTCCAATGAAAGTCTTTGGCAAGATCCCTGGTTCTGCTGCCTGTGCCTCTGACCAGGGTGGGGCTGTCTCCTGGCGTGTAAGGTGTGGATCCAAGAACACTCATGGGCACCTGGGCATCTGAGACGTGATGGGGGTCTTGCCCCTGCCTCATCTTTCAGTGCTGTAACCCTGGAACTTACCATTGTCTCTTTGTGTTGCTGCTGCTCTGGGTACTGTTTGAGCAGCCGGCCTCAGTTACATCCCAGGTAAACTGAACAGCGTTAATTACCCACATGTCTCTGCACCTGCTGGCAGGAGCAACTCCCAGAGTGATTTTGTGCCTTAAAAGACACCTGCTCAGAAAGTGTAGTGCCTAATGAAGAAGGTTTGGGTATGAACACTGCAAACAGAATCATCCCTGGCTGTCTTGTTTTCCCTTTTTTCCCCAAGTTGAAAGACAAACAATAGCAGTTTTCATAAATATTCTTCTAAACGAATTGATATTTAAGATTACTTTCAGAAATGTGTAATTACTTTGGTAAATGCATAATCTCTTTGAATGTCAACCAATTAATGTACATTTCATCTTAACGGAAAGGCATTTAAAGAGGCAAATAAAGTCAAGTGTGCAGGAGAGATGATATTCACCATTGGAACCCACGTAGCTGAGAATAAATGAGAAAATTAACCTCCTTCTTTCTACCTCCCCACCCCAGGCAGAGAATGACGAGGAAACCAATCTGTGTAGTTCAGTGTACAGAGCAGTTCTCAGCTGAGTGGTGGGCAGGAAGGAACATACCTCGAAATAGAAATTATAGTTAAAGCCACAAGGATGCTGACAAGTCATAATGAGTAAAATGGTAAAATATCGTCAGGTCTCAGTCTTTTTAAGATCTACTTTAGCTACTCCATATTTCCAACAAATTTCAAGTTTTAGATTAATTGTCAGCCTTGAAAAATTAAGATAACAGAGCCATTCAGCCATTTATTCATTTGACAGTATTAGCTCAGCATCTACTGTGTTGGCCCCCATCCTTGGGGCTGAGTCATGAGAGTAACAAAACACCATCTCTGTTTTCTAGGAGCTTCCAAGCCTGTGCAATCTTTCTCAGAATAGTATTTTTAGAGACATAAAACAAAATAAATAAGATTAAAACATAAAATGGATTATGGTAGTAGAGATACTGTTACTAAACTATTATAAAAGCTGCAGTGTAGTAATAGATGTAATTTTAAGTTAATGTATTAAGTGACAATTGTGATGAGACATGAAAATATCTGTGGTTTTTATGGGTGACAAAGACTAAGCTACTGCTAATATTTCAGGGTTGTTTTTTTTCCTCTGGCCCAATTTCTTTTAAGTTTATTTATTATTTTTGGCCATGATGCTGGCATGCAGGATCTTAGTTTCCCTACCAAGGATTGAACCCACCGGTGCCCCCTGCAGGGGAAGTGTGGAGTCCTAACCCTTGGACCACCGGGGAATCCCTGTGCCAACATTTAAAAGGAAATTCTCCTTTTCAGTTATGTAAGTGAAAGTAAAGTGACATTTTTCTCATGCAAACTCAGGGAATCTTAGAATCCTTCATCTAGGCTCCCTTTGGGGCCTCCGAGGAATCTGATTCCCAGCGCCTTGAGCAGCAACAGTGGCGGGAGGTGAACGCCATGGGCCTCTCAGGGGGAAACTGACCTAAGTGTTTCTGCGGGGTCGGTCTAGGTACTCCCTGTCTGACCCCACAGGGAAAACCAGACAAAGGAAAGATGGGTGAGGCTCCCAACTCGGGGAGGACTCCTGGGCGGTGAGGGCAGTGTGTAGATGTTTCTAACCCCATCTACCTTCCATTGTGTGCTGAGCCTTCCCAGCTCAACTTTTATCCAAATGATGACACCTTCCTCACAGAGAAAAGTCACAAGCAAAGCAATTAAGGGACAAACCCCTCTACCCTGGGAACACATTCTCTGGGACAAAGCTCCCTTCCCACCTGCACGCATTTGATCTCTGATGCCTTCATCTCCTCCACACCAGGAGGAGCACAGAGGGTTCTGAATCTCACGGCCATCATTTTAGAGGAGAAAAATAGATTTCGACTCGCATCAGGATATGAACGCACCTCCTAGAGTTATTGTTAGGAAGCTGAATAATGTTGAGCTAAGTAAAGAAACTAAGGCAAGACGTTGGGACTGTTTTGGGAACGAAGTGGAAGATTTCAGCATTATGCAAAGCTTCCCAATCCTCTGCAGGGATAAATCCCATCACTGTAAGACTGACTATGCCCCAAACAGGGTGCCTGCTCCTTCCTGCACACCAGCTGCCCCTGCGTTTCTTCTTGTATCTTTTCCTCCAGGGAAAGGGTCTCTTTTCCTCCAGTTGGTTGAGTAGAAAACCATGGAGTCATCCTTGATTCTTCGTAATATTCGTAGCTGACATTCAATCCATCAGCAAGTGATGTTGGCTCTACCTTCAAAGCACACCCCAAATCTAATGCTTTCTCTACCCTCCCCAGCTGCTTCCCTCTAACTGCCAGCTCCTGCCCTCCCTCCTGCCTGCAGGCTTGCCTGCCCAGCACCCACCCTGCTCTTCCTACTTCCTGTGCTTGTTGCTTTCCCTGCTCCCAGAGCTCTGAAAAACCCTCCTCCAGGCGTGACTCCTCCCTCTCCTCTGGACACTCAGGAGCCACGAGACCCTAGAGCAGCTAGAGTCACCCACCTTCCTGAAGCCCACCCACAACAAGGACCACTCACCACACCTCCAAGAGCCCAGCAGCCAGGAAATTGGTCCCCATGTCCTCTTCCTGTGCCCAGTTTCCATGCCCTCTTCCTGTGCCCAGTTTCCATGCCTTCCCTCCTCATGCCCCACAGAGGCCTCTCTTGGTAAGAAGCTGGTTGTGGATCCTCCACCGGCTGACCTCTGCTCAGAGACCTTTACCTTCCTGCGGTAACCCTCCTATTTGGAGCTCTTCCTTCAAGGGAGCAAATAAATTGCCCAAACTCTCCAATGATTATTTGAAAGTTGGTTGCCTCCCAACTGATAGTAAAAGATTAATGGGAATCTGGGAGGAGTTTTGTGATAAAGCTTGCCAGACTTCTGAGTCTGTGCCCTCATGTCCTGTATCCTGAATCTTTACGCATCTCTTCTCTACTAGAATTTTCTCATCAATGTAGACACTTAGCAAAGTTTTTCACATTAAAAAAAAAAAAGCACAAACCTTTTCCACTATACAATGCAAGGAGATCAAACCAGTCAACCCTAAAGGAAATCAGTCCTGAGTGTTCACTGGAAGGACGATGCTGAAGCTGAAGCTCTAATACTTAGGCCACCTGATGTGGAGAGCAAACTCATTGGAAAAGACCCTGATGCTGGGAAAGATTGAGGACAGGAGGAGAAGGGGACAACAGAGGATAAGATGTTTGGATGACATCACCAACTCAATGGACATGAGTTTGAGCATGCTCCGGGAGATGGTGAAGAACAGGGAAGCCTGACGTGCTGTGGACCATGGGGTGGCAAAGAGTCAGACACGACTGAGTGACTGAACAACAATACACAAAACGGTCACTGCATTTCTCCTGTTGGTTTAGCCTGCTGCTGGATCTTTTTCCATCTCTTCTTTACATGAACGTATCCTTGGATATTTGATGCAGTGAACAATCAGGACCACTCTCACTGACCTGTTTATTTCTCAGCCCAGGGGAAAAAAATTTTTTTTTCCAGATATTCCCCAGGAAAATCTTCCATTTCACTGAGACATCTGTCCTAAGAGAGCTTACTATTGTAAACCCAGAGGGCTTCTCCTGTCCCCTGCTTCCTAGGCTTGCTGCTGTGTTAGGTTCCTCAAGAACCCTTCTGTCTCTGTGATATCTCCATCTGGACCTGCTTGAAGAATTTCATATGGATTTTCTCACTTAACCTGGTGACAACACTGTGTGGCAGATACTAATACTCTCCAGATACAGTTGAGGAAGCCAGGACACAATGCAGATGAGCAGCCTGCCTGAGGAAGTGCCAGGCCAGAGGAAGGACCCCTCCAGCCTGGTCCAGCCCCTCTGTCTTACTCTGAACATCACCCCGCTCTCAGAGGAGGTTTATCCTGAGTGCGGAGTGGAAGGCAGCCCGTCCGTGATGTCAGGTTTTATTTCTCAAGTTATCGGATGCAAGGGGCAGCTGAATGTGCTATTTGACACTATTCTTGAGCTCCCACCACAGCTTTTTCCTTTTCTATGACTTCCTCCCAGACCCCGGCCCTCCTGCAGCGCTTGGAGCCTAGACCACATCATTCCTCAGTAGCAGTTTCTCAGGGACCTCAGATGGTTGCACCTGACTTTCCTGCCATCAGATTCAAGGCCTGGGAGCCCCTGCGTGTATCTCCCATGGTACCCAGTGCAGTAAGGACCACTGGCTGGTGTGTCACATGTGCACGCTGACTAACGGCCTGACTAGTGGATAATCTGTAACTTTAGTCTATTTTCACCAGCTTCCAAAAACAGTCAGCCTGGAGGAAAACCCATATGCATCCCAGTAGCTGCTGACTTCATTTGTTGGCATCTTCCCAGAATGGTACTCAGTGCTCTGCCAGCTTTGGGGGTCACTGGGGTTGTTTGAGTTATTTGTTTTACTTTCAAATCACTCCGCAGCGTGCAGGGACCATTTTCCCCTCCGAAAACCATTTGTTTGCAGTCACACCTGCCCAAATAGATTAACCCCATCCTGCAACCGCCAGCACCTCTATTACACTGACTCTCAGGTGCGTGAAAGAGCTTTGTCCCCACGCTCTATTTTTCCAATAAGAGAAAGTTAATTTGTGCCAAATGTCTTTTCATAACCAATAAAGCCTGCAGGGCTGAGAAAAGCAGATAAGTCCCGTTTCCCTGCAGTGAGGCCCACTAATTAAGACCACAGAATCCCTCTTTGGTAATTTACATCTGGAGCCCACCTTGCCTCCTAGTATCTCCTGTTTGCACACATGGGAACGCCACAGGAATGCATGGGCCCACCTGAAACAAAGGTGGGAGCTGTGCGTTTGAGGAAGTAGGCTTTTATTAATGCCTCATTATAGTTACCCTTGCCTTCTGCATGTGCACTCCTCCCCCAACAAGACATTTGGAAGATTGATTGGATGTCAGACATCAGCAGGGAGAAAGGAGAGGGACTGAGGGGTATCGCACTGTAGCTTCCTCACCTTCCGAGTCCAGCCCAGCAGCTGAGCATGGAGGAAGGACCAGGACGGGGGTCCAGTGACCTCTGCCCAAGGCTGGCATCCAGCCACTCACAGCTGGGGGAACTTGAGCTCCATGGGGGCTCATTTCCATCCACGGGGTTATTGTGAGGATTAAACCAAATGACATTGGAGAATCGTGCTGCGATTTCCCAAGCCAAGTATTATTGTCTGTTCTTTTTGACAAGGTCTAGGGCTTCCTAGTGGCTCAGATGGTGAAGAATTTGCCTGCAGTGCAGGAGACCCAGGTTCTATCCCTGGGTTGGGACGATCCCCTGGAGAAAGGAATGGCAACCCACTCCTGTATTCTGGCCTGGAGAATTCCAGGGACTAAGAGTAAGACACTACTGAGCGACTAACACTTTCACTTTCTTTCTTTTGTGAGTGAACACTTTTCTGTGTTACATTTGGTGTCCTTCCCCAACTCTCTGTGCTCTTCAGCCTGGGGACAGATGGTCTCCAGAAATGGGACTGTCTTCGGAGGACCCACCCGAGAAGCCTGAGTTATTTATGCCCGAGTTTTTTCCCAGCCTGCCGGGCTTAGGAATACAGATGGGATTCTCAGATGGCCATCAGGGGCCCAGGGCCCCCAGTTGGTAGGACTATTGTATAATTACCATCCAGGTCAGGACACTTTCACTGTAAGAGATGCTACAGCTAGCAAAGCTGGGACAACCAGGGTGATATGGGATGCTGGTCCATGCTAAGACCCAGATAGAAGGGAAAGAGATGTTGTGGCTTGTTGTCTTTAGTTCAGAAGTCACTGTGTGAGCCTGGGCAGGGGCTCAATAGTCACTCATCCCTTCCCTTGCCCTGGGTTGTAGTCTTTTCCAACGAGGGACCCTTGTGAAAACCCCAGAGGAATGAAATGGTGGTGGGAATGTTTCAGCGGAGGTGGGGGTGGGAAGGATGCTGAGAGGACGTGGACATCATTTCAGAGAGAGTGGTCAGCATCTTCCTGTGCTGCACCCTGTCCCATACCTGAGGCCGCACAAGCTCTCTCAGTGGTGGTGGCGGAGGTGGTGGTTCTTTTGTGTTTCACGTGTAGCACACTTGTGACCACACCCCAGGCCTTTGGAGGAGATAAGCAGAGATGGGGGCCCCACCCAGCGGGTGGTTTCTCCAAAGACCAACTGCTGAGTCTCTGTCTGCACCCGCATCTCCTCTCCCGTCTTTTATAAGTGGGTTCTCCTGCTTTCCTTTCTGGGCTAAATGAAATCAGGAGGGAGCAGACAGAGGTCAAAAGTCTGCTTAGCTGCAACTGCCAGGAGAGCGACCTGTAGAAGATACAGGTCTGAGAGCGGAGGCTCTGCCTCTGAGAAGAAAGCTCCATGAATTGCAGTTTCCTCCATTCTCCTTTTCAGGTATGACATATCCGTAGCGTGTCAAGCAGGACCTGACTGTCCCTCGTGGGTGCCTTATTTGTGTTGTCGTGGGTTTTATCTACTCAGTTCCCATTTCCAGTCTCAGGCACAAAGTCATGTGCCTTCAGGCCCAGACCCTGGGTTTGGAGATCAAGGCCAAGGGGAGGTGCTGATGATGCCAGAATGCCCACGTCCCCTGGAGTCATGACGTGGGTGGTCTGTGGGGATCATGACGCTGTCTCCCAGGAGACCAGGGGCAGCAGGACTAGAGAAGGTTGCTGAGGGGCTTTTGAGAAGAGGCACCAATTCATCCAACTGGCTACTCAGTCTTGGAGGCATGGTGGGGCTCACAGCCCTCCCCCCGCCACAAGACCCTACTTGTACACCCAAAATAAGTGCATCAATTCATTAAAACCTGGGGGAAAAGGACTTCTGGAAGATTATAGTGTGACTTCTCATGTAGAGTGTCATTAAATCACACACACACAAAAATCTGAAACAGCCGACTTTAAAATTAAAGCCAGAGGAAACTGAATAAAGAGGAAGAAGGTGCCTGTGATGAGAGGAAGATTTTTCAGTACAAAAAATAAAATAAATCAAAATGGGAAGACCCTGGCTTAAAAATGAAAGATGAAAAGGACAAAACAAATCTGAAAGCTTTTTCATATACGTTTCAGTGCGTGGATGGAGGTGTTTTCAGAAGGAGATTAAAGATAAAAAAGAGAGATGGAAGGAAATGTGGTGCAACTATGAAAGCCAGAGGATGTTTAAGAGAAAAAGAATGTGAAAAGAACATAAAAGACACAGGAAACGATGAGAGCAACGTAAAAAATTACTTTGGAAAAGTGCTGAAATGCAGCACTGAAGAAAGCGGTTTTCTAAACAGGTTGAAGTTCTAAGGGTAAAGTCTATGGTCACCTATTTTGGTGTGTTCCGTTCTAACTCAGAAATGACAAACAACACAAATAAATGAGTTTATTCATTCAACGCGAATGAATAAAATAGCTCTGAAATAGAAACTGAAGCTGTATCATTTGTTGCATTCTTTAACACTTATTTAGGCACTGGTTGCACCAAAAAACCTTGATGTCTATTGAATGAAGAGAGAACCAAAACAAAGAAGCAGTGCCTTAATATTAATTGGGGTTTATTTATATTAGGTCATTCATATGAAAATGTTTTGTAAAATATAATCCATAACAATTCCCCCAAATAGGGCAGGATGTCCCCCATTGATTGCTCTGCCCTGTTGTTTGACTTGTGATGTGTTTGTTTCCCTTTTAGACAGCGGTCCCCAAACCTCTGAGATCTAATGCCTGGTGATCTGAGGTGGAGCTGATGTGATAATAATAGAAATAAAGAGCACAATAAATGTAATGTGTTTGAATCATCCTGAAACTCATACCCTCCCCTGGCCCCTGGAAAACTGTCTTCCATGAAACTGGTTCCAGGTGCCAAAAAGATTGGGGACCCCGCTGTTTTAAGGGAACAGACAAAGCAGTGGAGGACTTCCCTCGTGGTCCAGTGGTTAATACTCTGTGTGTCCACTGCAGGGGGCCTGGGTTTAATCCCTAGTTGGAGAAGTTTTGCATGCCTCACAGTGTGGCCAAAAAGAGGGGGGAAAAACAATGGAAACTAGTTGCCCCAAAGAACTCTGAATTCCTAAAGATCAAGTTGAACTTTCCAAGATCTGTCTAATCACTGTGTGAATCAATAGAAAGACAATCTCAAATAGGACCCTAAGCCACTTCCTCTCTTTAGTCGATGTGATTTGTAACACGGCGACACAATTGCATTTTGGAGTTTTTAATGACATTTTACTAAAAGCCTTAAATGTCAGAAGATAAAGTGAGTCCAGATATTTTTTAAAGCATCCATCCCCGTTAAGTATTAAAGCTGCAGGTTCTGAGACCCTAATGGCCCTGGATAACAAGAGGGAAGGCTTTGCAGAGGGAATCCTCTCAACTGTAGAGAAGATCCAGGAATCCTACAGATGATGAAAACAGTACTCCTTCTGGGAAAAAGACCACAAGAAGTGGGTTCTGAGGAGCAGAAGGATGGATCCAGAAACCCTGGGAGAGGAGGAAGCGGGCAGAGAAGAGGGAGAGGAATCGGGGAGGAATTACTTTGTGTTGAGTCAATTTTATTCCAAAGGGCTCCTTTCTCTGCCCCGAGCCTCCACCTGGGACGAAGCCCATAGACAGGGCTTCCTGCCTTAAGAAACTTAAACAAAGAGGTGTGGGGACAGAGGAGTATTTTAGGAATGAATGTATCTAGAGCGGAAGAAGAATGGAAAGGCTGCAGTAAGAAAACATTTGGAGGGAAATCAAAGAAGGCGATCATGGGGAAAAGGTAGATTTAGATCCAGATGGGCGACTCTGGTGCTCAGAGCCCATGAGATCCCAAGTGGTGACTGGAGGGAGGACTTCCCTCCCCCAAACCTCAGGTCCTGTCTGGAAAGTGGGGGCCAGTGATCAAGAAGTGACTTGTACTTCTCCGGTGGTCCTGTGCCTAAGACTCTGTGCTCCCAGTGCAGGGGGGCTCTGATTCCATCCCTGGTCAGGGAACTAGATCCCACATGCTACAACTAAAGATCCTGTGTGCCATAACTAAAACTCAGCACAACCAAATAAATAAAGTCATATTAAAAAAAAAAGTTGGTGACTGCAAAGGTGGCAGGGATGGTGGTGAGTCTGCTTGTTGGGAGAGAGGTTGGTAAAGCTTCAGCGATCACGTCATACATAGTGAAGGGGCCTGAGCAGATGGGCTTTCTGCAGTCTGTCCACATTCTCATGATGCTTTTGATCAGAGGAAGACCCTCTTGTAAAGCCTGGGCTTGTCTGCTCCCAACTTAACTTCCTGGAAAACGAGAAAGGAAGGCCTGGCTGTGGACCTGGACTGGGAGACTGGGGGCAGGCTGCATTGTAAGCATCACGCACACCACTGGAAGCGCCTTACTTGGTAAACTTGTCCCTCCGTGTCGGATGTGATGAGTGGTGGGGTGGGGAAGAGGCCTGGCCTCCCCAGGTCCAGGACTTTCAAATATCAGATCCTCTGGAGGTAAGTCCAGAGCAGATATTAGCCATAGGACCCACTGCCCATTGGCACTATGCGTCCCAAGACTTTAAGGAAGTTTCAGTGTTTGTAGATCTCTAAGTGTCTGGACATCCAGGGCAGAGGATGCAGGCTGTAACTGAAAGAGCACTGGGGAAACGTGAATTGGAGAAAGGCTCGTAAGATCACAGGGGTGGTTGGTGGGACCATCCGGATCTAGAGCTGTGTCTCCATAGACACACACATGCTTCTGAAGACAAGTCGAACCTCTTGGCTCCTCTTCTTAAGGCAAGAATGAACCAAGAATATCCACGAGCTTTCCTCGTATTTTTATTTCTCTGTAAATACTAGTCATTTAAATCAGACAGGAAAAAACATCTAACACATGGACTGGAAAAGGCAGAGTTATAGATTTGAAAATACCAAAAAGAAGTAACTAATAATATTTAGAAAATGTTATTTTTCAGATTTAGCTGAAAACCTTCCAGAAAGCAAAATAGGGTACCTTGGGGACTTTCCTGGCGGTTCAGTGGTTAGGACTCTGTGCTTCCACTGCAGGGGGCAGGGGTTTGATCCCTGGTTGGGGAGCTAAGATCCCACAGGCTGCATGGCATGGCCAAAAAAAAGTAAGTAAATAAAAGTAAAATTAAAAAAATAAGGTAGCTAGTGGCGTGTCAAGTTTATACAACCTCTCAAAAGGCTAATTTGAAGCTGTCTGTTCAAATTTAAAATGAATCACACTCTGTCCCAGACATTTTCAGTCTGGAAATGAAACTTGCAGAAAAAGCCAGTCAAGTCCAAGGATGCAAGGACTTTGTCAGGATTTTGTAGGATGAAGCCTGGACCCAAGTGAACATTTATTAATAGAGGACCAGCTAAATAGTTATGGTTTGTTCTTACAAATATATGTCATGAATCTTTTAGAGAAATAATTGCCTATTTTTGACACTATGGCATTAGCTCAAAAATGTAGTTTAAAGCCTAAGAAACTGCAGAATACAGAGAATACATTTTCATTTGTGTAAAAGAAGAAATGTACTTGTGTAGATTATTCCTCCATAGATAAGCCAGCAAAGCAAAATGAAATAAAAAGAAAAGCAGGCCTGCCAGGATTCCTGTTGGAGGAAGAGACTGGACCCCATGAGCCCATCAGACGCTGACCACCTCCCATTGGGTGCACACAGGCTGTAGCTGACATTTGAAAAATCCGTGTACACGGACAGGCTTCCCCTGCCATCTGAAAGCAGAGCGATCCTAGGAAACCTTTCATAGAAGAAATGGCCTAGAGTGAAGAAGCAGTTACCTTAGCACCCATCTTGCTGACAGATGCGCACATGGAGATCAGGCCCAGATGCTCACAGGCACGGCTCACGGCTCTGATGGCTGAAGCTGAGACAATGATTGTGGTACCAGGGAAGGAGCTGTTGGGGTCGCTCCCACCCCTGGGGTGTGCTGCCCCTGTAACAGCAGCTGCTTTCTGTTAGCGAAAACAGGCACTATGATGGATCTTTCGTAAAAGTGGTGTAACATTAATTTTCCCTATATGTTATTTTTTAAATTGAAATAAAACTATTTTTAAAGAGCAAACATTATGTATCAGAACATAACTTCACATAGAAACAAATTCTAAAATTTGAAATTCGGGCCAGGGAACTGTCAGTGATTCCACTGAGAAGGAAAAGCTCAGGAAAAATTCCCTGGTGGTCCAGTGGTTAAGACTTCGTACTTGCAATGCAAGGGGTGCAGGTTCGATCCCTTGTCAGGGAACTAAGATCCCACGTGCCAAGCAGTGAGACTAAAAAATAAACAAATTCTCACTGTGGTCCTATAAAATAGGTAGATTAAAAAATACAATAAAACTTTTTTAAAAAAAGTAAAAGAAAAA
This sequence comes from Bos indicus, assembly GCF_029378745.1. NCBI lineage: Eukaryota > Metazoa > Chordata > Mammalia > Artiodactyla > Bovidae > Bos > Bos indicus. The sequence continues at coordinate 42,356,531 of NC_091772.1, read as the reverse complement.
CTCAGTACTCTTGCCTGGAGAATCCCATGGGTGGAGGAGCCTGGTGGGCTACAGTCCATAGGGTTGCTAAGAGTCGGACACGACTGAGTGATTTCACTTTCACTTTTCACTTTCATGCATTGGACAGGGAAGTGGCAACCCACTCCAGTGTTCTTGCCTGGAGAATCCCAGGGACGGCGGAGCCTGGTGGGCTGCCGTCTATGGGGTCGCACAGAGTCGGACACGACTAAAGCGACTTAGCAGCAGCAGCAGCAACCTGGCCCCTGGGTGGTAGGCCTTGATTTAGACTGTTAGCAGCTTCTCACAGAGCACAGGGGGATCCCCAAACCCTGAGCCACCTCCTCCTCCCCTCTGGAAGAGGTGGGGGCTCAGATGGGAGAGCTGTTGGGTCAGGTGAGGGTGGAGAGCCATGCTCAGGTTGAGCAGGTGTGCCCAGGGGTGGGCAGGTGCCCGGGTGAGTGGTCCTGGAGACACAAGCTAAGGAGCAGGAAGGGGGCCTGGACACTGGACAGTGAGCCATTGTTCCACCAGGGGAAGAAAAGACTTTAGACAGAGTCCTAGGCAAGATGAAGGGAGGAGGTAGGTGACAGTGGAAACAGATGAAGGAAAAAAAAAAAACAAAAACACTGACTTGAAGTGGGGTATGCAAAGTCAGGCAGGGTCACCCTGGGGCTTGGCTGCCCCTCAAGAGTGCTGCTGGCAGGCTTGGGAGCTCTGGCTGAATTCAGAGATCCGCCAAGGGGAGTGCAGAAATAACACGTGGAGTGATTCAAAGCTAGTCTTGCTCATAAGCCCTTGTTATTCCAAAGGTTCTGACAAGTCAGGCATTCAGGCTGCTCTATAGTTGTCTTGTAGAATTAAAAATTCCAGACTTCAAGTACACATAATCACTCAACTGTATATGAGAGAACGGCTATGGTTAAACAGCCACACCTTTGACAATAATAATTAAACATTGGTATCCAATGATTTACTTTCTCTGAGACGATCATTATAATTAATAGCAGAATTTTATCCCTGAGTCTGCCAAATTCATAAATATTTCAGGATAAACTCTGCTAATTGGGATAAAAGAAGTCTTCACGGGTGTCCTGATACACCGTAAAGCACTGTTTTATGTGCCAGCAGGTCTCAGACTTAGGAGGGTGCGTGGACGTGGATGGACTTGCCTCCGGAGTTGGCATTATGAACACCAGCACAAGGCTTCCTGGGCACTGTTTTACCTGTAGTTGCAGCCTGCACTTCCTGGGGTGGATGAGCCCGCAACAAGGCAGCGGAGGAGAGCCGTCTTGTTCTCTGCAGCCCCATGTGGCTGCATGGGTTCCTGCCCTCTCAGCCAGACTTCCCAAGGGTCCGCTACAGCTGAAGCAGGACTAGTTTACCTCTCTCCATCTAGACTGCCACTGGCCCTGCACCTTCCTGGGTATAATTAAGACAATATTCAGGCAAATTGTCTTCTGCAGGCCTGACTGGCTTGTGGGTCCCCTGTGAGGAAGGCTGTTCTAACATCTTAGGGGTCACGGGCCCACAGGAAGCTCAGAAAACTCACCCTCTGCTTTGGTGCCAGATTTCTATGTCTGGACCTTTCTTATGCACATGTGGGTTGTTTAACCTCCAGAGGGTACGCCTCCCATTGCCCAAAGCCCTCCCCGTTCACACCCAGATCTCAGGAAGATCAGGGGCCAGCGGAGGGGCTCGCATCCATTTTCTTTCTCTCTCTAACCCTCTCAGGACGAGGGTCTGGGGGCCACCATCCACTTCCTTCAGGGCCCAAAGCTACCGGGCTGTGGAAGAGGAACTCTGTCCTGCAGGCACACCACCAAAGATGTGTGGGAAGCTCTGGCCTTAGCCTTTACATCCAGAGGCTTTGCGTTCTCTGAACAGCTTCTCACTGGACAAGAGCTGCCCTTGGCCAGACATTCCCTCTGGGCCCGTATTCCTCATGCATCCTGGCTGCCAAGGGCACAGTGGGGATCAATGGATGGGCCGCTGGAGCACAAGATGTGCCTCCAGCCTTGGAACGGCCTCGGAGGCCACAGAAATAGTTTCTTCTTGGAAAAGCTTTTCTCTCTCTCTTCCCCCAACCTCTCTCTCTTTCTCAAGATGTGAGGTCCACTGTTTAATGCTTCCCTCCGTTCTGTCCATTTTTTCTTGCTTGGGAAGGGATTTAAGTGCTTTTGCTCTAGGCTAAGTATGACTATAGGTTTTCCCAAGAGCATGTTTTCATTTATTTCTCACTCTAACCACGGCAGAGAATATTCTGAGCCATGTTACATGATGGACAAATGAGGTGTGTTATGTTCCTGGCCAGGCATCACTCTTTTTTCAAAAATAAAAAATTTACTTGGCCATACCATGTCCTAGTTGCAGCACGCCGATCTTCAGTCTTCACCGCAGCACGTGGGATCTCTAGCTGCAGCATGTGAAATGCTTTTGATTGTGGCCTGTGGGATCAAGTTCCCTGACCAGGGATAGAACCTGGGCTCCCTGCATTGGGAGCTGGGAGTCTTAGCCACTGGACTTCCACGGAAGTCCCTGGCCAAGCATCACTTTTGTTACCTGGTCTTGTGGCCTCTTCAGGACTTTAGAGGAGGGTCCGAGGGATATGTTCCTGGCCCTTCAGGAGGACTGGATCAGAGCTGGAGGTCGAATGAGACCCCCGAGAACCACAGGGGAGGAACCGCCAGTAACTGGAAACCCGATTTCTCTGACAAACCTTCCAATTCTTCTCAACAACTGGCTGGACTTGTATGGGAAGTCTGGTGTGTTGTGGCCACCTTGTTCTGGCCACAGAAATAGAAGCAGAACAGAAGTGTGTGCCATCAGAGAGGCAAGAAGTGATGACTCACGCACACTGGGGTCGTTGCTTGTGGTGACAGTGAGCCTTGGACACCTAGGGGCTTCCAGGGGTGGGATTGCTCTCCCCAGGGTGGGGGGTGATGGGTTCAATTTAAGGTCTTTGGGGGACACGTTAACAGCCGGTGTCACCACACAGGGGCGCGGAATCAGAAAGCCCACCCACCCTCAACCCGTTGTGCAGTTCCTGAGCAGAAAGCAGGGCGCCCAGCTTGTAGTCAAGGACCACTTGTGTGCAAGATCCAGAGAGCTACTGAAGCATCACGGTGATTGCCAAGCACACTGGAACTCAGGAACTCGAAATAGGAGTTCCATGGCTGTCAGCCTCTGGGTCCACAGGCAGCTCTGCTGGTCCGGGCTGGCCTGGCTGGGTCGCTGGCTAGACCCAGCTGGGCCCCTTACCTATGCGGGTCTGGGCTGCCTCCAGTCATCTGTGTCTCTAGTCCCCTATCTGGCCAGGCCTGGGGGGTTCTCATGGCAGAGCTGGGGTCCCAGGGGAATTGTGCAGAGGGACAGCATTGCTTCTGGCACATTCTGGTGGCCAGAGATGATGACAGGAGCGCTGAAATGGCAGGGATAGGGGAATGGGAGGAGCTTCAGAGGGCAGGGTAGGGGAGGGGTGGAAGGCTGCAGCCACCATGCCATCTATTGGCCAGGGAGCTTCCTGGGAGGATTTATGGAGAAATTGCAGGAATGCAAGTGTGTCTTGCAGAAACTGGAAACTCTAGGCTTCTTGCTCCTTTTTGCTTTCCAGAGGCACCACTCGGTCTCAATTTCTGCCAAGTTCACATCTCTCTTGCCACTCTTCCTGATAAGAGCCAACATTTTCATCTCCCACGAGGATAGCCATCACCATCTCTAGTTTGCCCTGTGTCAACATTGGCTCTGAACAGACATGACTGCACAGCCTCATTGAATCTGACTGTCTCAACCTCCCTACATTATATACAGGCTTATATATATATATAATATATATATATATATATATGAGTGTGTGTATCTCCTAGGATGTATACATAAGAACTATGTACATGAAATATATGAAATATAATGTGTATACTGATTAATAATGAACTTGGCTCCCATGATTATGGAGACTGAGAAGTCCCATGATCCGCAGTTGGGGAGCTGAAAACTGAGCTGATTTCCAGTGAAGAAGCCTTGTTGAGGTGTCTAGGTGGACTCACCAGGGCCCCTTGGCCAGAGCTGGGCTCCTGAGGGCTCAGAAGGGAGATTTTGCTGAAAACTTGGAGGCTAATATGTTCTGACTTAACTAAACCCTTGAGCTCATGGCTGTCAGCAAGCTTTTACAGTTCTATAAAAGCCATTCTTTGCTGATCTAATGGTCTTGTATTTATGGTGATTTATTTCCATTGGAACTGGAGACCAGCAGACAGTTCAAGGCTGCTCCAGACTGTGAGTCCATGCAGATGATAAGAAGAGTCAGCAAAGGTGCCCAGAGATCTTGTGTCTGTGGCGCCGAGGAGACAGCCTCTGCAGCCCGCGGGCTCCCCGTCCTGGGATGGAGAGGATGGGGTGGAGCGTGCTTATTCAGGGGGAGTGGGAACTCCTGAGGCCGTCAAATCTCAGATGTTCCCGGATTGCCTCACTTCCTCTTCATCTGCTCCTTTGGGTCTACGGTCTCTGGCCCTTTGGTCTCCCCTGTGATGCCTCTAGTCCTGGTCCTCTGTCCCCCACTCTCCTGCCGGTCCTGACAGGTTGGGCAGCTTGGCTTCACGCCACAGCCGATGAACTTAGCACAGCTCCTCGGCTGCGCTTGGAGAAAAGACTAGAACTTGGAGGGTCCTCGAGATCCATGTCAGATTGGCCTCCGATACTCTTTCTGGTTTCAGAGTTTGTTGTTGTTTTGCACCAAGGGTCTGCAGTTCCCCGTTTCCCTGTCTTGTGGTATTTATTCTAGACAAGTCAGAGAAAAAGGACAGGATTGTGTTCAGATAGTCTGAGACTCAGAAGTTACCTGTGCTCCCTGTGTCTTAATGTCAGAATCAGCATGCGTGCAGCCTCTGCTACTGTTGTAGCTCAGTTGCTAAGGCGTGTCCAACTCTTTTGTGACCCCATGGACTGTAGCCCTCCAGGCTCCTCTGTCCATGGGATTCTCGGGCAAGAAGACTGGAGTGGGTAGATGTTCCCTTCTGCAAGGGAATCTTCCTGACCCAGGGATCAAACCTGCGCCTCCTGCATTGCTGGAGGATTCTTTACCACTGAGCCACCCACGAAGCCGCAGCCTCTGTTAGTGCCCTAGAATTTTGGAATTAAAGTGGCTCACATAATGTAGTATGCCTATAATGCACCAGGAATTAATATCAATCTCCCCCGTTGTATTTAGTGCTACCCATCTGTGGACTGTTCCACCGCCCCATCGTCATCTAACAGCCAGGCCTGTGTGAGAACCGCAGCCACGAGCCCCAGTAGGCAGAGAAAACAGAGCCTAACCACATTCCCCCTGCCCAGTCCTGTCTCTCCTCCATGAGTGGGATGTCAGTGGTCCCAGCCCTGGAAACCCAGTGACGGCCATTAGCGGAGGTCTTGCTCCCAGTTCTGTCCCACTGGAAGCAAACTGACCAGAACCCGTGGCCAGTCTCCACAACAAGGGTCTCAGGTCCCCTCTGAGAAGCTGGCCTGGTCCTCGTGGCGTGTCTCATTCTAAAGTTGATGTTTCTTGTGTCATTTTTCAAGCCCCTCCAAGTTGTTGCCACACGGGAAGAAAGTAGAGCAGGGGTTACGTCAGAATAAGGCTCATCTTTACGACAGAAGGGATAATCTACTAGGCTTTATGATGGCCAAGTCAGGCAGTAAACAGGTTGACTAAGCCAGTTTCTGGCTTTGTCCATGAGAATTCTTCTGCTGCTTCTGAATGTATAAAATCATCAGAAATCCATTACCTGTGGTTTTACTGAATCCACAGAAATTAGTGGTCAACGCGCATGCTGTGGGTTCTTCCCCCGTGGCTCAAACGATAAAGAATCTACTCACAATGCATGAGACCTGGATTCCATCCCTGGGTTGGGAAGATCCCCTGGAGGAAGGAATGGCAGCCCATTCCAGTATTCTTGCCTGGAGAATCCCCAAGGACAGAGGAGCTGGGTGGGCTACAATCCACGGGGTCACAGAGTTGACACAACTGAGCGATTAAGCACACACTGGGTGCTCAGGTTTCCTGGAAAAGAGAGAAACATAGGTTCTCTGCATCTTGTTTCTAATTTAAATCAATCCCACAGCACTGAGCTTTGCAAAGTTCATAAATGAAGCCACCCCTGCTCTGCGGCCCCCTTGCTGCTGGTGGCCACCTGGGGCCGGGCCACCAACCCCTGCCCTCAAGTTCTGTGTTCTTAAATGTGCTCTGAGCTATTCCTGAAAAGCAGGGCATCACGTTTCTGGGTCGTATGATGCTTAGGAAGTGATGTGAGCATTGTTTCTTCACGGAAGATCGCATCTCCCAGGACAATGGTGGCATCCACGCATACGGCCTGGCCGGGGGAATTGGATTCTCCCCCTAGTCAGACTCTGGGGAGAGAAGACAGTACAGGGTGGGCTACCTGGATGCTGACACCTGGATGCTGAAATGTCTCCATTAACTGCCCAAATCAACCCTCATCCGAGAGTCCACGGGCTCCCCTTCACCTACAGCAATGCTCTTAAGATAGGAGGGCTGGGTCCCCAAGTTGTGGCTGGCTGGCATGTCCGACTGACACACTTTCCCTTTCTCTGTCTTCAGAAAACACGAATCCCAGACCCCGACTTCCATCTGATACAAGCCTTCTGACCAAACTGACCACCAACACCAAGAAACAGCAGCCGACCAACGACTGGGCTAACAGCTCACTTTGCAATTCCTGTTTCATCTCCTGTCCAGAGGGGTTGGTTTTCAGATGAGTCCTGTGTGGGGCTGACACACTGCAGGAGTGGCAATGGGGGTCTTGCCTTAGGACTGGATCTAAGGAGAGTCGAGGGCAGGCTGTCTGTGCTCCCCACTGACCTCCCACCTCGTGCCCTCGGCGCTGTGGGGACTGTCCTGTCACCTAGGCTGCCCGAGCCCCAACCTGACCAGACCCTCCTTCTGTAAAACCAGTTTCTCTCCATGGTTGCCCAGCTTCCTCCTAAGGCGTCCGCTCAGCTGCTTATGGAGTCATCCTGCCGGCTCTCCCTGGATGATGGATCACAGTTTGCTGCCCCTGACCCCATGTGGGCGAGCTGGGGCCCAACGCTGCTGTTTTGAAAGGGCAGGAGCCAGAGGCGGGCGCCTTCGATGCAGGACGGAGGCTCTGGGAGAACCTGATGTCCCCAGACCAGAAGCCTGACAGTCAATGCATCATTTCTCCTGGAGGAAATGAATTGATCCTGTCACCAGCAAACTAAATGCAATCAGGCTCTTGACTGGAATCATAAATTGTGTTTAAGTCACAGTTAGCCAGATACTGAGACTGGAGAGCATGTAAGGAGACACGTGAGCCTGTGGATTCCCCATTTCCTAGGATTCTAAGAGGTTTTAAATTTCTTTAGAAAATACTCTGATAGAATCACATCTGTTTGCCAAAACAGTGTGCCAGAGAGAGAGAAAGAGAAATCGATACAAACATCTCCTTTGGGACCATGTTTAGTTAAACCAGAAAGAAAGCCCTGGGGCACTAAGACTGACATTCTTTTGCTTTTCTTTTCTTTGTTTGTGGGCGGTCAGTTATTCAGTGGAGAAAGGTTCAATGATGGTGAACTATTAAATCAACAAATAGCAGAAAGTTCTCCACGCCCTGCTGTGAGAGATCTGACCTCGTCCCTTCCACCTTACCCTGTGCACTCGCCCGCAAGCATTCCTTGCCTTCTGTCTGCGCACATGAGAAAGCAAGCAGGGCAGCTGCCAGGTCACAACCAGCTGGGGGCTGCTGGGACTGGAGTCCAGTTACGGATCTAGAAGCACAGAAGGGTGATGGGAAGGAGGCTGGGATGGGGTGAGCATCCTGGGGGGCATCAACGGGGTCTGGTAAAGCATCTGCCTCACAGGGAGCTGATATCCTCAGGTGGAGATGAAGGCTCTGCTTCTACTGGGTATGGAGGGGTTGCTTCTATTGGGATTTAGGGGCTCAGGGTGCCCAGCTTCATCTTTAGGATATGATCTTCCCACACATCCCCATTTTGATTCTCAGGATACCATTCCTTCCCAATCAATGCCCCCCCACTTGAATGGTAGACACTCTGTGGGACTAGAAGCTTCACTTGAGTTGTGAGTCCACCTCTCCCAGGATGAGGTTTCTGGGTTTGCCTTTCCTCCATCTCAGCCCATCAGCTACTGGAGACAGGTGTCTTCTGGGCAACACTGAAGCTCACTGATATGGTGCTTGATCTGGGAATTTCAGATTCTGGAGCCCATTTTATTGCTCCCCATCTTGTCCAGTGACATTAAGAGCAACCAGCTAATCTTACTGCCTTGTTAGTTTTACAAAAATGTTCAACAGTATCATACACAGTCATTCAGACCCTTCCTTGCTTCTTGTAAGTATTCAATTAGGAGTATCTGCTCATGACACTGTGTGTGTCTCTCTTGCCATATCACACCATGGAGTAGCAGTGATCTCTCCACTGCTGGACACTAAGGCATTTAGGGCACCAGGCAGTGTGTCAGCACCAGGCTTGTTGTTGTTGCTTAGCTGCTAAGTCCTGTCTGACTCTTTTCTGAGCCCATGGACTGTAGCCCACCAGGCTCTACTGTGCATGGGATTTCCCAGGCAAGAATACTGGAGTGGGGTATAATTCCCTTCTCCAGGGGATCTTCCTGACTCAGGAATTGAACCCAAGTCTTCTGCATTGGTAGGTGGATTCTTCACCACTGACCCATCAGGGAAAGCCAGCACTAGCATCAGTTCAGTTCAGTTCAGTTCAGTCACTCAGTCGTGTCCGACTCTTTGCCACCCCATGTATCACAGCACACCAGGCCTCCCTGTCCATCACTAACTCCCGGTGTTCACTCAAACTCAGGTGCATTGAGTTGGTGATGCCATTCAGCCATCTCATCCTCTGTTGTCCCCTTCTTCTCCTGCCCCCAATCCCTCCCAGCATCAGAGTCTTTTCCAATGAGTCAACTCTTTGCATGAGGTGGCCAAAGTATTGGAGTTTCAGCTTCAGCATCAGTCCTTCCAACGAACACCCAGGAATGATCTCCTTTAGGATGGGCTAGTTGGACCTCCTTGCAGTCCAAGGGACGCTCAAGAGTCTTCTCCAACACCACAGTTCAAAGCATCAATTCTTCGGCGCTCAGCCTTCTTCACAGTCAAACTCTCACATCCATACATGACCACAGGAAAAACCATAGCCTTGACTAGACGGATCTTTGTTGGCTAAGTAATGTCTCTGCTTTTCAATATGCTATCAAGGTTGGTCATAACTTTCCTTTCAAGAAGTAAGCATCTTTTAATTTCATGGTTGCAATCACCATCTGCAGTGATTTTGGAGCCCAGAAAAATAAAGTCTGACACTGTTTCTACTGTTTCCCCATCTATTTGCCATGAAGTGATGGGGCCAGGTGTCATGATCTTAGTTTTCTGAATGTTGAGCTTTAAGACAACTTCTTCACTCTCCTCTTTCACTTTCATCAAGAGGCTTTTTAGTTCCTCTTCACTTTCTGCTATAAGGGTAGTGTCATCTGCATATCTGAGGTTATTGATCTTTCTCCCGGCAATCTTGATTCCAGCTTGTGTTTCTTCCAGTCCAGCGTTTCTCATGATGTACTCTGCATAGAAGTTAAATAAGCAGGGTGACAATATACAGCCTTGACGTACCCCTTTTCCTATTTGGAACCAGTCTGTTGTTCCATGTCCAGTTCTAACTGTTGCTTCCTGACCTGCATACAAATTTCTCAAGAGGCAGGTCAGGTGGTCTGGTATTCCCATCTCTTTCAGAATTTTCCACAGTTTATTGTGATCCACACAGTCAAAGGCTTTGGCATAGTCAATAAAGCAGAAATAAATGCTTTTCTGGAACTCTCTTGCTTTTTCGATGATCCAGCAAATGTTGGCAATTTGATCTCTGGTTCCTCTGCCTTTTCTAAAACCAGCTTGAACATCAGGAAGTTCACGGTTCACGTACTGCTGAAGCCTGGCTTGGAGAACTTTGAGCATTACTTTACTAGCGTGTGAGATGAGTGCAATTGTGCGGTAGTTTGAACATTCTTTGGCATTGCCTTTCTTTGGGATTGGAATGAAAACTGACCTTTTCCAGGCCTGTGGCCACTGCTGAGTTTTCCAAATTTGCTGCCATATTGGGTGTAGCACTTTCACGACATCATCTTTCAGGATTTGAAATAGTTCAACTGGAATTCCATCACCTCCACTAGCTTTGTTCGTAGTGATGCTTTCTAAGGCCCACTTGACTTCATATTCCAGGATGTCTGGCTCTAGGTGAATGATCACACCATCGTGATTATCTTGGTAGTGAAGCTCTTTTTTGTACAGTTCTTCTGTGTTTTCTTGCCACCTCTTCTTAATATCTTCTGCTTCTGTTAGGTCCATACAATTTCTGTCCTTTATCGAGTCCATCTTTGCATGAAATGTTCCCTTGGTATCTCTAATTTTTGTGCTTTAGAGGAATACAAATCAGAACGATGAGCTGTTACTTTATACACACTCAGATCAGTTCAGTTGCTCAGTCATGTCCGACTCTTTGTGACCCCATGAACTGCAGCACGCCAGGCCTCCCTGTCCATTACCAACTCCCGGAGTTCACTCAAACTCAGGTGCATTGAGTTGGTGATGCCATCCAGCCATCTCATCCTCTGTCGTCCCCTTCTCCTCCTGACCCCAATCCCTCCCAGCATCAGAGTCTTTTCCAATGAGTCAACCCTTTGCATGAATTGGTCAAAGTATTGGAATTTCAGCTTTAGCATCATTCCTTCCAAAGAACACCAGGGCTGATCTCCTTTAGAATAGACGGGTTGGATCTTCTTGCAGTCCAAGGGACTCTCAAGAGTCTTCTCCAACACCACAGTTCAAAAGCATCAATTCTTTGGTGCTCAGCTTTCTTCACAGTCCAACTCTCACATCCGTACATGACCACTGGAAAAACCATAGCCTTGACTAGACGGACCTTTGTTGGCAAAGTAATGTCTTTGCTTTTGAAAATGCTATCAAGGTTGGTCATAACTTTCCTTCCAAGGGCGTCTTTTAATTTCACGGCTGCAGTCACCATCTGCACTGATTGGGGACTAGGAAGACTAAATTAAAAGATGAACAATAGAATGTGTTGGCAAGACTGTGAAGGACGGAGATTCACTCTTGTTGTTGGCGGGGATATGGGTAGTGTGGCTGTGGTGGGAATTAGCCAGGCAGATCCTTCAACTGTTTAGCACAGAACTATTGTAGGACCAGCAATTCCACTCCCTGGCATACACCCAAGAGAAATGCAAATAGACGTGTACACACACACAAGCTCACAGCAGTGTTACTCACAGGAACCAAAAAGGTAGAATCAGACCAAGTGTTCTTCAACAGGTGAATGGATAGATACATGTGGTCTATCCATACATGGGAATGTTATTTTACATAAAAAGGAATAGTGTTGATGTATTCTTCTATATGAATGAACTTTGAAAGCACGGTGGTAAGAAAAAGAAGCCAGTTCCCAAACACACTGTGTGAATTCTTTCGAGAACAGGCAGATCTAGAGAGATATAAAGTAGGTTGGGATTGCCTGGAACTTTAAGAGTGAGGAGGAAGCAGGGAATGACTCCGAAACATGACTGAGTTTCTCTTTGGAGTGATGGTAACGTCCACAAGCTGATTGTTGTTGCAGTTGAATGAGTCTAAGAATATTCTAAAACTTACTAAAGTGTGCATTTGTGTTGGTGAATTGTATGGGGTGTGAGTTATATCTGAATAAAGCTGTTAAAAGTAAAAGTTAAACATACACGTATCTTGTGACACAGCAGTTCTACTTCTAGATATTCTCCAAGATAAAATAAAAGTATATTTATAATAAAGCTTGTATTAAGAATGTTGATAGCAGCTTGGCTCCTAATTGTCAAAAACTGGAAAGCAGGCAAATGTCCATCAAAACTGTGGTAAGTTCAAGTTATCAGTAAAACAGAGTGAAGTAGTGATATACACAACAACAAAGATGAATTTCAGTTTCCTTATGTTGAGCCAAAGAAGCTTGGCGCAAACAGGTACATGCTGTAGAATGTGACTCCATCTAAACAGAATTCCAATACAGAGAAGCTGATCCAGAATCACAGAGAGGGGCTGCCTGGGGCTGGGTGCTGGGGAACGAGCTGCAACTGTACATGTGAGAATTTTTCTGAAGTAATGTAAATATCTTTTAAATATTAAACAAAAATAACCAAGAATACCATATTAAAATAAAATCATATGTGTGTTCCAGCTGATATTAAGACATGTTATAAAGATATAATGATTTGCACAATAAGACATAGAAATTAATGGAACAAATAACTCAGAAACAGAATCTAGAGTTTATTTTATTTAAAAAATTTTTTTGGCCATACTGCACGGCATGCAGGATCCTAGTTCCTCAGCCAGGGATTGAACTCATGTCCCCCACCATGGAAGTGCAAGTCTTAGCCACTGGATCACCAGGGAAGTCCCAGGATCTACCATTTATATGTGATAAAGAGAGCATTTCAAAAGATCACACTGCTCAGCAACAATCTCTAGGATAACTGCTTTGAGGATGTTGATTAGATTATTGTTTGTGTCAGAAAGTATAACAAACACCTCAGTGCTCAATAATATGAAATTGTAGCAGAGATATCAATGGATAGAAGTTTGTGTTCTGTGGGACCTCGGGATAGTGTTTTTAAGTTGTGGCTAAGACGTATGACTTTTATCAGCATCACTAGGACAGTAATTTTGGAAGGTGTCTGAGATGTGAACTGGCCAATGGCGTCATTTTATAGAGGAGGACATGGAGGCTCGAAGATGCTAAGTCATGGGCCCTAGTTTACAGCTAATTAAAAACACATTCAGAACCAGTCTAAAACTGTTAAATTCCATTCTCATATGTTTTAGAATAATCACATTAAAAAGGAAGTGTTAGCTGTATAAGAAAATTTGCCATGACCTTCTTTTAAAAATGTGTTCCTCTTGAACATTTAAAAGAGGATTTGTTTGTAAACTAATTGAGGGGGAACTTAGCAAAAACATAGCAACCTGGGTACATACATTGTTTTTACAGGATTACACATAATTTCAGCAGTATGGCAGTATTTTCCTTTCTAGCCTTTGTAATAAAATCACCAAGAAATCTGCTGAAACAAGTAATTATATAGCATTTTTACTTTACTACAAAGTAAAGGTCTTGTAAGAAGTAACATTCCACCATTGTCTCCAGCATGAGTGAGAAGGCTGGTTATTTTGTAAATAAACTCGAAAGCCTGCAACCAAGCTAACTTCTGTTTGAGTCCTTCTGGGGGACCTTGCGGCCCCCCTCCGAGTCTCAAGGTCTTTGTTGGACTGAGGCTGGGTTGGGTGCAGCGGCCTTGATCCACATCCCAGCAGGATGGCCAAGCTGTCCTTCCGTCAGGCTCCTCCCTCCCTGGCGGGTGCTGTGTCACCCCTGTGCTGACCTCTTCCTGCCGAGAGTGTGGTGGGGGCCTCTCTGGACTCTGGACCACTTAATCTGCACACAGAGACCTTGCCTGTGGGCTCCTCTCAGGCTGAACAGAAAAGCACAGGGGAATTTTTAGGGCAGTGAAACGACCAATATTTTGCTTGATACAACTATGGTGGCTACACCACCCTGTGCATTTGTCAAAATCCACAGAGTTTTACAACCCAAAGAGTGAAACAGCGTATGAAAATTGAAAAATAAAATGTTTAGGTGGTTGGGAGATTTTTAGGATGGAATGCAGATATGACAAAAAAATCTAAGTGTGACAAATGTATGGAGGGAGTGGTGAGAACAGACGCTAAGTCCCTTTGGAAGTTAGCGGTCTCTAGGAGTACAGGTGAAGGGACTACTCCCATGGGAGCAGGGTGGGCCTCTGATGATGCCTTGCATGTGCCTGGAACTGAGTGATTAGCTGAACAGAACCTGGGTGGTGGGAGCCAGTTCTCCCTGTTGGAGACGAGCTTACAGGGAAGCCAGAGGGGGAGATAAGAGTGGTCCACGGGGTGATCAGTTCAGAGGTGGTCCATGGGGTGATCAGACATCAGAGTGAACTCGTGATTAACTTAACACACACACAGATGGTCACACATACAGTATCCCTAGGTATATGTACATGTATGGTTAGTACATGGGCTTCCCAGTAGTTCAGATGGTAAAGAATCTGCCTGCAATGCACAAAACCCAGGTTCGATCCCTGCCTTGGGAAGATTCCCTGGAGAAGAGAATGGCTACCCACTCCAGTATTCTTGCCTGGAGAATTCCATGTTCAGAGGAGCCTGGAAGGTTACAGCCCATGAGGTTGCACGGTCGGACGTGACTGAAGCAACTTAGCACACAGCACAACACATGGTTAGTACACACACATGTTCTCTGCTCTGACAGAGCCAAGGTCATCCACCATCTCAGAAGCCAGGCAGGAGCCACGATCCGCAAGTGAATAAATGTTCTGATTCTGTCCTGAAAGTGAAAGTGTTAGTGGTTCTGTCATGTCCGACTTTTTGTGACCCCATGGACTGCAGCCTACCAGGCTCCTGTGTCCATGAGATTCTCCAGGCAAGAATATTGGAGTGGGTTGCAGTCCCTTCTCCAGGTGATCTTTCTCACCCAGGGATCAAAACCAGGACTCTGGCATTGCAGGCAGATTCTGGTGGCCCATCTAAGCCACCAGGGAAGGCCTGATTCTGTCCTGAAGGCCATCTTTAGAAAAGGGCAGAGGAGACCATGGGTCCACAGAGGAATTTTGGTGGGGTGGAGGACCTGCCACCCCAGGCACGTCTGACTCTGTGGTGGTTCTTCTCCTGCTGGTTTCCTGTTCCTGAAAATAGAAGTGGGTTGTGGAGGGCAGATGGTGAGGCAGGTGTTTTGTGTCCATTGTGATGCAAATGATTCCTTTTCAGAGCAATGCAAATGTTTTTCCTTGGTGGAAATGGAATTGATTTCCGGCCTGAATAAAGGATGATCCAAACATTCTACTTTTTTTCAAACTTTACATTTTAATGCCTGAATTATGACCCAGTTTTGCATCTCTGAGTGAATTCATCTTAGCATCCTGCTTGTCTATTACATTTTTGTTCTTCAGATACTGTTTCTTTTTTTTTGAACCTGTTTTTGTATCTTATATCATTAATTAATGAATCAAAATTATTAAGGCATGTTTACATTTGTGTTAAAGTCATGATTTTACCTTTTTGAATGCTAGCCTTTGAGAGTTGCTACTCCTCACCAGCTAGAACGCAGATATTGCAAAGCTTAAGTTTTATCAAGTGAAAGTTGCTTAGTCGTGTCCAGCTCTTTGTAACCCCATGTACTATATATAGCTTGCCAGGCTCCTCTGTCCATAGAATTCTCCTGGCAAGAAAACTGGAGTGGGTGGCCATTTCCTTCTCCAGGGGATCTTCCCAACTCAGGGATCAAATCCAGGCCTCCCGCATTGCAGGTGGATTCTTTACCATCTGAGCCACCAGGGAAGCCCAAGAATACTGGAGTGGGTAGGCTAACCCTTCTCCAGGGGATCTTCCCGACCCAAGAATCGAAGTGGAGTCTCCTGCATTGCAGGCGGATTCTTTACCAGCTGAGCTACCAGGAAGGTTTTATCAAGGCTGTTCACAAATGTTCCACTGGATTTGCTCAGAAAATGTTGGCAGGGTTCATTACTGTGCCTGTTTTGCAGATGTTGGAAATGAGGCTCAGATGTCTTGAGCTACAAGAGTTTGGACAAGCCTGCAGTGCTGCCTCTGGAGAGTGTGATCCCAGATCAACAGGGAATTCTCAGCCCCAGCGGAGCCCTGCTGGGTCAGAACCTGGGGCTGGGAGGGAGGGTAATGGTCCTGGTGATGCTGGTACACACACGCGGGACTGAAAACCACTGTCCTGGGCAACACGGGGAAACACCCAGGGTTCTTTAAGAAAAGTGCTAATGTCTGGGTCCTCTGCTAGGCACTGATTTAATTGATCTGGAGCATGACCTGCGCATCTGTATTTTTAAGCTCCCTGAGTTCTAAAGTGTAGCCAAGTTTACAAACTGCAACCCTTTGTTGTCGTTTAGTTGCTCAGTCATGTCCGACTGTCTCATGACTCAGTGGACTGTAGCCCGCCAGGCTCCTTTGTCCATGGAGGGTCCCAGGCAAGAATAGTGGAATGGGTTGCCATTTCCTTCTCCAGGGGATCTTCCAGGCCCAGGGATGGAACCCATGTCTCCTGCATTGGCAGGTGGATTCTTTACCACTGAGCCACCAGGGAAGCCCTTTAGTGTGGAAACCCCAACTCAGAAACAGGTCTATAATTCTGAAGCAGTTCCAGCCCACTGTCATGGAAACTAGACAGATACCTAGTTAAAGAGGACAGTTTCAAATGCATCCCACGAAGAGATGTGATTTTCTTCTGCACTGATCATAAGGACCCTGACCATAGAAGAATAGGGCGTGCCTCTCTCACTGAAGATAAGTAAATAGAATGCTCCTCAGGTTAGAGAAAATAAATAAAATGAACATCATTTGGATTGGCCCCCTATGGTTCAGTTACTTCTCAATATAGCACAAATTCATTTTAATTTAATGGATTTGTTACAAATTTCCTGAAAAGGTTTTTGAGAAGGAGTTTGTGAGTTAGCAGCTGAGCATCCTACTGGGGAAGTCATTATATAGCAAGCTCCAAGTTGAGGGCATCAAATAATAACCAACAATGTATAACTTCCAAAGTCATATTCTTAAATATGGAATTGTGGAAAGGAACATTTGCCAACAGCACCACTGCCGTGTAGATGTTTCGTTTTTAAGGTGACAAACAAAGTGCCTCCTTCTCAGGGGCCGTCTGCACTGACCTTCAAGGTACTTGGTCACTGAGCTTTAGTCCAGTCAGTGAGCTCTGGTCCAGGCAGTGGACTCTGGTCCAGGTCACTCCTCCTTCACGTGCATCATGCATGGTTTCAAGGATCCTGTAGGCATGTTTTATTTACTCAGTTGGTGATGGAATCTAAGATGTGCATGCTTGCTAAGACTCTTTGGTTGTGCCTGACTCTGTGCGACCCTGCGGACTGTAGCCTGACAGGCTCCTCTATCCATGGGATTCTCCAGGAAGAATACTGAAGTGGGTTGCTGTGCCCTTCCTCTAGGGAATTTTCCCAACTCAGGGGTCAAACCCAGATCTCTCATGTCTCCTACACTGACAGGCAGGTTCTTAACCACTAGCAGCATAGGGGAAGCCGGACATCTAGGACATAGATGTGCTAAGCTGATTGATGGAGAAGTACGGATGTGTAGGACTATCTCATGTTTGAGACATAAGGAATCTCATGTTTTGGGAAGAATTAACATAGTCATTGATCATTACCTCATTTATTAGAGTGATTTTCTAAAGAGATTCTAAGCCAAAGGACATTGTAACAATCCCCAAAATGCAATCTTGGGATTTGCTCAAGACTCCAAATTTTCATTACTTGCTAAGTAACATTTTAAGAATTTGTGGTTCAAGATATAAGATTTTTTCACATTCAAATTGATTATTGGGATATCCAAGGGATTATAACTAGGAGCTAAGAGATTTTATTCTGTTGAGGAAAAAGCCCCTCATTCTCAAGAACTGTATCATCCATCATGCTTGCTGTGCTGTTCACCTCAAAATAAGATCTCCTTTTTATAACCAATCATATCTTCATACCATCAGATTTAAGTACATTTGTAGAATTCAACAGTCTGTGCATATCCTTAATTACTGATAAGGTCTTAGGTTCCCTGCTAATAGGGCAGGGCAAGGACAATCCTTCATACAGTCCTGGATACATATCAGCTACTTCACCTCATAGATGGAAGCTCTGATGAAGGTGTCTATGTGGACTCACCAAATCTCATCATATGTGGCCTCACTGCTGGGACAACTGACCTTCAAAACCCACCTCTGCTATAAATTACCCAGGTATCTTGGAAAAATCCCATGGCTTATGAATCAGTTTTCCCACCTGTGAAATGGGGATAATAATTGGACCCATGCCACCAATTTGTTTCGGGAAGATTAAGTTCTTGTAGAGGAAAAAACCTTAGGACCAAGATGAAGGCATGCAAGAATCAGAACTGTTACCTAATGTCATTGGCAGGGCGGCTATTTTTATGGGAGAGCAGGGGAAAGCACCCAGCTGGGAAATGTGCTGGGTGTCAGATGCTGGGAGCGGGCAGGGCAGGGAGGAAGATGGGATGCTGGCCTCCATTTAGGTTCTTCACAAACACATGTCAAACATGAGAACAATCAAGTGCATCAGTGAAATAATTGGTTAAATGTGATTAAGTAGGATAAGGGCACCAAATGCAAGCATACCCAGGTCAGTAGACCAGCATCTTCTCAGGGAATGATTGTGACGCATAGTCACGTGAGGATCCTTCGAGGAGAGGCCGTTAAAGGGAATATTCACAAAACTGTAGGCTCAGAAGCTTCAGGCTGCCAGTCAATCCTTCCCCCCATGAGAGTCCCGCCCACTGAGATCAGTTCAGGGGGGTGCTGTCCACCCTCTCACGTGTCGAGGACTCTCTCCTCTGCTTCACTTTCCTCCACTTGATATTTGGATAATTGAGGAAAGGAAGCCCAAGGTGGGCCTTGAGTTTTCTGATGACAGATCTTTTTCACTGGCCTGACATCTCAGTAAACTCTTGGATTGAAGTTTATTTCTATCAAGGACCAATTGAATCAGTAAAGCGTGCGTCTGCTCATTTTGCTACTGCATTCAACTTGCATTTTAAGTGCTTATTACGTTTCTAGGACTGAGGAAGAAACAAAAGAAATGAGACTTTTTCCTTATCCTCGAGAATTGGCTGTAACCGACAAGGCATGAAACAAAAGCTACTTACAGAAGTAAAGCTTTGTGCTTCAGCGGGAAGAGGGTTGAGCTGGGGACAGAAGCCCTCGTTGTTTGCTCTGTTTGAGTTCCTGGGTGCTGTGGGTGAGGGCAGTGGTCAGGGGAAGGATGAGAGGGGATGGATGAGAGGCCTTGAGGAGCTGTCAGCAGCTTCAGGGAGAAGCAGAAGGGCACAGTGGAGGGCTGTGAATTCTGAGTCCCATCAGATATTTTTGGTGAGGGCTGAATGAAGGATGGTTGTAGATTACAGTGGGTGGTCCCTACTCAGACCAGAAAAACCTGCATTTCTCTGGGGCTGCTTGTTGCTCACCTCATGTGAGAGCTGGTAGCTGCCCAGGTCACGACAGGTGGAGCAGTGACAGGCAGAAAGACAGGTCCTCCGTGTATTAGAAGTGTTGTGGGCTGTGTCTGGCATGTTAACTCTCCCTCCTTTTCTGGTCTGACAGTCGTTTGTTTTCCAGCCTCAACCCTTTCTGGAATAGTTATTTCTTCTAATTATAGACCATTAATATAATTAAGCCAGGATGTTCTAACTGTGCCAAGGGCAGCAAATGAACCCCTGTTTCACCCCTTAGTCACTTGGGACATACGTCTATTAGTGCATTTATCATATTAAGATAAAACCCTCTTATTATAGGCTGTTTCCCACTGACTCACAAGTCCTTTATTAGCAGGAGGCAGATTTTATGCAAATATCTACCTTTCTGTATTATTTCCTCGTGAACACAGACCTCAACAGTTGGTGTTAAGTACACTAATGTCTCAGTGCTTGCCTTGTGTTGGTTCACTAGTACAGACCAGGCATTGCTGACATTTGCCAGCTCGGGACAAATTATCCTCCTGACTGGAAACCTGTCTTGAGTTATTTTGGTGTAAATAGGATAAATATGCATCTCATCAATGGAAAAATCATAGCAAAGCCAGTGATGCTGTTTATGAATTAAGACAACACACACACACTCTTCTGTTCTTGGAAAGGGGAGAGGGACAGACATGAATAGGCATAGACATAGAGTAGGAAGGAAAAAACCAAAACGCTAACTGTAGCTATCACTTGGCTCAAGAATTATAAATGGATCTCATGTCCATGGCTGCTCAATAATATCCAAAATTTCTAACAATTAAAATGCCAGAGAGATTAGTGAAATATTCCCTCAAAAGACTTACAAATAAAAAAAATTTTTTAATCCTTAAAAAACAAGAGGAAAGTGAGAAAACGTGTTGCAAAGGCAATATTTCCTTTAGGAAAGATGTGTATCAATACTGTGAACTTGTTGCCCACTGCCCAACAGTAATTAACGGTGTGGTCCCACCGGAGGTACACGCAATATATTAAATTTTTACATTAGTCATTAAAGATTTAGTTGTAGAGTCTCACTCTTGACAGACTCATCTCATACCAAAGTATTAAATTTTACTTTTTAGTTTAAATTATTCTCTCTTCTTTTCCAATTTAAGTCACTTGTTTGCAACAAAACAAGTGAAATGCAATCATTTGAATGAATAAAGCATGAACTCCAGAGAGTACAGCCCTCATGCTGTGTGTGTAATGAAATCTATTTCTCTTTGATGATCTCAATTAAAAGAAGTTAAGAATTGAAAGTGTGACTGTAATTATTTCTTGATGTATCTGGTTTTTTTCCCAGGCAGGCACAGTAAGCAATAGCTTCTATGAGGGGTTCCCAGGGATGTCCTTGGCATCAGGCCCCTGGCATGAACACACAGGGATATTTCAGGGAAGAGGATCTGCTACTAATCTAAGAAAGGAAGGGTGGAAGCCCTTTGTTCATGTTAGCCATTGTTGCACAACAAATAAGCCCAAAACATAGAGATGAGGCAATTGTTCTGTTTTGCTCATGATCAGTGGGTTGGGACTACTGGCTGGGTTCAGCTGGGTGATTCTTTACTGCTGTATGCTGTTGACCAGAGTTACTTGATGGTGGTCAGCTGGAAGCTGGTTTGGCCTGGAGGGTCAAGATGACTTTCCAACCTCTGGTACTTTGGTGCAGATGGCTAGGAGGCTGGGCTTAGCCATCCCTCTCCATCCTTATGTCATATCCAGATATCTTGATGTGTGGTCTCTGCAGGAGTAGATTTGGGCTTCTTACAGGAGCTCAGAGCTCCAAGAGCAATTGTTCAAGGCATCGGGAAACAGAAGCTCCCGATTTATTAAAACCTGGCCTCAGAACCTGATGCAGAGTCACACCTGCATCATCTCTTAACCAAGCATCTACAGACTCTACTCCAATTCAGAGACAGGCACTGGTTCCGCCTCTCCACTGATGAGGTTGTCAAAGTGTGTGTGTGTCTTTAATCCTGCATGTTCTCCTGTAGCAATATTTCCCCTATAAACAGGTGACCAACTCTTACTGTCTCCCAGCTGACACATCAAAAATCTTGGTCCCTTTCAGGGAGTGGTCAGGTTGAGTTAATCTGCTTTTGCATGGGATTCATAGATAACAAGAAGTGTTAGAGTCAAGGCTTTATATTTGCTCCTGTTTGTTCCAGAGAGATACTTTAAAATCGTTAAATAAAAAAATTGGTCAGATACTATATATCTAAGTCTATGATACAAATATATTGCCTAGATCTACATTTAAATATGAGCAAAACTGAATGACCGTACTCTTGCTAATTCATCATATATTCTGGAGAAAAATTCTCCTCAGTTTATCTTGAGAGGAAACAATGACCAGCTGAGTTATCTCAATGTCTATCTAATATAAACTAGGTGGAGTCTTTTTTTTATGTCCTAAGTATTGTCCTATTTTGGAAGACCTACTGTTGAATAAGTCTTTTGAAATTGTTGCCTTCATGGAGCTTGCATTCTAATGAGAGACAGATAATAGGTAAATAAATATATAGACATGTAGTTTCAGGTACAGTAAAGTTCAGTGAAAAAAATAACAAGGTAAATGGGCAGAAAATGATTGTAGCGGCAGGAGGAGGCATTTCTGTGTGGACAGTGAAGGGGGGTCTCCTGGGATTTGACACTGAAACAGATATACCAACAAAGAGGGAGTTCATGATATGGCAGTGCTAGAAAGAACATTTCCTTTGATTTGGAAACAAGAAGCACAAAGTTCTTGAGTCAGAAATAAACTTCCACTGAGCAGCTCAGAGTGGTTGAAACAGCATCAGAAAATTAGTCAACTCCTAGTTACTAAATGCCACCTAATAAATCATCCCAAAACTCAGTGGCTTGAAACAACAATGATCATTTATTATGTCTCATGAATTCTGCTGGTCAAGAGTGCAGATGTGGCCTGGCTGGATAGTTCTGGCCTAACCCTAATCAACATGACACACCTTGAGCCCAAGGAGAAAATCAACAATTTTCCGAGCAACCTGATACTGACTTGCCTACATGATCAGTCCGTCCATAGTCTACCCAGCACTAAAGTCTAGCATTCAGATTATGGAAGAGGATTTCAAGTGGGGAGACCTGCTACTACAGTCAGGAAAAGTCAGAGGAAGAGACTTTTTCATGAGTAACAAGAAGTTCGTTTTCAGTATTTACCCAAAATGGGTAACTGCTGAACAAACAAGATTCTGCTTTCCCATCTCCTAGTTTGAAATCCTAGAAGTTCATGCACATGCGCACACACACACACACACACACGAAAAGGAATCATGTTCACCAGTGTTTGATACATGATTATTTTTGAGTTTCAAATCATCACTATAAAAAAATTGTTTACAAGACTCAGGAAGCTGGGCCAATACAGAATATTCTTTTATCTTCAACTTTTCAATGGAGCTCAGAAGGCCCTCTCCCTTAGGTTCCCTACTTCTTAGTTGTACGTTGGTTACAGTCATCATTTAATGTATTGTTATTCTTGACCTAAGTTTATAAAGGACATGGTCCCCTACCCACATCTGCTGATGCACCCAGCTCACATTCTCTGAGCACTTCCTGTGTGCCAGGCACTACGGATCTCGTCCAGTAGAGGAAGAAGGATGTGCCTTGAGGTGGGAAAGACCACAGCCCAGGACTCATGACTGGATGCAAAGATGTTTGCATCTTTGAATCACTGTGGTCAGGCCTGACTTGAGTGGAGAGTTCAAACGGGCCTGAATGTCCAGAAGTTGCCCATAATCAACAACCGGGAGTTGAGAGGAGGAACATCAGGCAGGTATGCACGCACCTAGTAGGTGATTCTCTGGGGGCCTGACTCCTTCCGATGGGAGGTTCTTCTCTCTGACTCTCTGATAAAAGCACAGAGGGTTGGTCAGATGCAGAAGGTGCACCTGCTCCAGGCACTGGGTTGCAGGAGACCATGTCCCCAAGTCCAATCCATGCTGACTTACAGCTGCAGCTGGTGGCAGGAAGGCTTCCACTGAAGACTCGCTCCAGCTCATCTTGTTTCACTCAGGCTCCGTGTTAATTGCAGGAGAGCAGATTCTGCCTCATCTAGGTCCATCACTCTTGTCTCTGAGCTCTTCACCAGAGTCCAGGCCCCATGAAGCCTGTGCTTCCAGAGGCTGCAGCATCCGTAAAGGTTTATCTACTGAACAAGAACTCAATCTCAGGGAAGCCGAATCCTGCCCTGTTTCCTTCAGAATAGCACTGACATTACGAGGCTTCCCAGGTGGTGCTAGTGGTAAAGAACCCGCCTGCCAAGGCAGGAGATGCAAGAGATGTGGGTTCCACCTCTGGGTCAGGAAGATCCCCCAGAGAAGGAAATGGCAACCCACTCCAGTATTCTTCCCTGGGAAATCCCATGAACAGAGGAGACTGGTGGGCTACAGTCCACGGGGTCACAAAGAGTCGGACACAACTGAGCATGCAACATTTTAGAATGGGTAACTACTGAAACCAAACTTTCCGTTACTCATGAAATTGGATTTTCTTAGGGTTCCTTGAAATATCCAAGCTGTGTGATGGCTGATGCTCGGCCGGGCTCTGGCCCAAGGCTCCCTGGCATAAACAGTGCTAGCCAAACACCCTTCCCTGCCTGCCCAGATCCTCAGGTGATCTGAAGACAGACTCAGAGTTTACCTGGGAAGTAACCGAGTGTGTGAATGCTCCTTCAAGGGAGTGCTTCCTCAAGCTCTCTGTGCTGCCTTAACCCTCAGCACTAAGGTGCTAAGTGCACCCAACAAACATCTACACTTTATACCCTTGCTTCTCCAATGGAGTGACTGCATTCCAGAGTATAAGCCTGGCACACCCAGGGTCACCTCTCCCGCTGGAGGCAGAGTGTGGGGTACAGCATCTCTTCAGCAGCCACATCTCCCATCTCAAGTGGCCATTGATGCTGCCATCTGGAAACACTGATCACTTTTAATCAATGTTGATTCAGGTGCCTTGAGACAGATGGTGGAGATAAAGCCTAGGATACTGAGCAACTTCTTGGTCTCTGTTCTCATTGCAGCCCATCTCTGCAGCAAATAGTCTGTGAACATCAGGCAGCAAGGGCTGTGGAGGGATGTGTTGTAGCAGAACCATCCACAGCCTGCCCTCCTCCCTGGAAGAAGGAGTAGCACTTTAGATTTTTTTGGCATCTGAGACCTTTGAGGAAAGCTGCCTCCATCAGTCCGCCTCAGCAAGCTATCTCCCATGAAAGAATATAGATGATGTTTATGGCTGAGGCATACTGGGATCTTCAAAGATAATTTTATAAAAATTCAGGACTATCATGCTACTTGAGTTGATGAAAAATGAGACTGTGAATTACTGATGGCCATAGATTCTCTGTCAACTTCTCCCATTAAGAAGTGGAGTTCACCACCCAGTTGGTGACTGCTGCTTCAGTGACTTGCGTGACACCCTGATGCCAGAGAAGCTGTCCTGGGAGGCCAGTGGCAAGGTTGTGAGCAGCTTGGCAGCTCGTGGGTCTGCTAGTATGCTGAGTCTCCGTGGAAGAAGTCCACCCCCTCTACTGGAGAGTAGAAGAGGCCATGGTGTGACCCCGAGGGCGTCAGCTGAGCTTGACCTCCCAGACATGAGCACCAAGACACCAGGCACGTGAACTAGCCATCTTGGGTCTTTAGACCAACCAGTCCACCAGCTGGACATCTGAGTGCCCTAGCCACTTCACTGGTAGCAGAAGAATCTCTGTTGAGCCCAGCCTAAATGCCTACCCACAAACTTGTGAGACATAATAAAAATTTGTTTTGAGCCATAAGTTGCTGAACAGAGCTTAGTGCTGATTTGTTTAGGTTGATGTCTTAGCTCAGTCTTAGCTCAGTCAAATGCCTGGGGTTTATGACTGGAACCTGGAGATAATGCACAAGCCTGTTGCTAATTCTACACCCTAAAGCTTTCGGGTTTGAAAGTCATCTGCTTGCTATTCAAGAGCAGTGAGCAGATAGGAGTTTCCTAATTTCTGGGTCTAGCAGTGATCTTCTACTTCATTTGGGCACTTTTGCTCAAGATAAGAATGTCCTTACAGACATGAATACATTCCACATCAGCACTGCTGCTGCTGCTAAGTCGCTTCAGTCGTGTCCAACTCCGAGTGACCCCATAGACAGCAGCCCACCAGGCTCCCCCGTCCCTGGGATTCTCCAGGGAAGAACACTGGAGTGGGTTGCCATTTCCTTCTCCAACGCATGAAAGTGAAAAGTGAAAGTGAAGTCGCTCAGTCATGTCCAACTCTTAGCGACCCCATGGACTGCAGCCTACCAGGCTCCTCCGTCCATGGGATTTTCCAGGCAAGAGGACTGGAGTGGGGTGCCATTGCCTTCTCCGCCACATCAGCACTACAGGAATACAAGTGAAGCCCCACTGGTTGTCACTTTTCTTTTGCTTTAATATTTATTTGTTTGGCTGCACTGGGTCTTAGTTGTGGCGTGTGGGATCTAGTTTCCTGACCAGGGATGGAACCAGGGACCCTCTGCATTGGGAGCACGGAGTCTCAGCCACTAGGCCACCAGGGAAGCCCCCCACGTTGGCTTTTGTATATGTTGACATTGTTTTTATCTCTGAAAGAGAAATAAAGCAAGAACAACTTTAATGATTTAGTTTCACTTTGATCTTTCTCTTGGAGTCAGATACTCATTCATTTGAGCCATTGCAATGACTGTTCCCTTGAACTTCTACAACAAGCCACTCTTCAAGGTGAGAGGAGCTTTGTGGATCAGGAGTATCTCCAACTATCTTACAATCTCACTAATAACAATATATTTCAGTCTAGGAGGTTTTCTTTCTTTTTAAATTTATGTAAATTTTATGGAAATAGAATCTGTAGATTTGGGATTTATTTATACTTAAAACCCTTCAAATGGAAGATTTTTCACTAGAAGTAAATTTCTTTGGACCCTCAAAAGATCTCTGCTGGGTCAGAGCAAGTTCTTAGTACAGCTAAATGCCCCAGCTCCCATCTTGCACACAGAGGCTTCACAGGTTGGCGGAGAAATATGAGGTCCCATCTCTGTGCTGGAGGGAAGCCCAGCACTTCCTTTTAAACTTTTAATTTTATATTGGAGTATAGTTGATTAACAATGCTGCGTTAGCTTCAGGCGTACAGCAAAGTGATTCTGTTATATGTATACATGCAACTATTCTTTTTCAATTTCTTTTCCCATTTAGGTTATTACATAATACTGAGCAGAGTTCAACCCAGCACTCTCTAAAAAGATAGCAAATCATCTTCTCAGCAGGTTTAAATTTTATGAAGTGTTCGAAGTCCATAAAATTTATGGCTGTTAGTTGTCTAGGAGAATCTTGAAAGACGTTATCCTCTGGCCTTTCTGAAAGCCATGGTCCAATAACACAGATTTGTGTCAGTGGCTTCAAGTCCAACATCCCAGAAAGGACTCTGAGACCCTCACCAGATGGCTGGCATTGACAAAAGAAACCGAGTATGCAGATAGTACAAAGAGAGGCCTTTGACTTACAATTTTTTTGCAAACTAATTTCATGTCTTCAAGTGAAAAACCTCAGAACTATTAAAATGCAAGTCTCAGAAAGTAAAATTACATGTACTCTAAACAAAAAGGTAGGAAAGCCTTGTCTGATTCAGTGAAAAATCAAATTTTTAGGATATTTTTTAAATTAACATTTTTAGAAAGAGCAAAATACTCATTAAAAACTAACACAGAAGTCAATGGCAGGGCCTCTTCTTCCAAGGAGACGGAGCAGAGGAGTTTGGCCCTGTTTGTCTCAATCAGCATGACTATCATCCTGACGTTATACAGGAAATGAACAAGAGAAGACGCACAAAGATGGAGAGATTGGTTGCACAGCCATGTGACCATGTGAATATTCTTAACATCACTGAACTGAACAGACAGGGGAGGAAAGTGAAGCCTGGCAGCTTGATTTGGGAAGGGGAGGGGTCGGAGACCTCAGAGGTCCAGGTTCATAGTAGGGGATGAGGGCTGACCTCTGACTTCTGTCCCTGCTTTCTGCAGACAGATGCTCCTTCCTTCTGGTGTGCCTGGATATGGCCTGTTTAGTTTTTTTCTTCACATAATCAGAAGGGAAGGAAGCCGCTTGGTGAGGTGTCCTGCAATCAGAAGGGAAGAGTGACCAGGCAGGGAAGAATGGGCGTCTGGGCAACCATTCCATGCAAAGCAAAGCTACAGGCTGCCTGTGGCTTTGCCTCCCAGGAGAACACCTCCTTAGGGCCCCCAGCCCTGGAGCAAGGGTCAGAGGAGAGAGGCACAGTCCCCAGAGGACCCAGGACCCAAGGCGAGGACAGTGGCTTCCAGGCGGGTGTAACTGGTGGTGATGGGGCAGTCCAGGGGTGACCGGTATGGGGGCAGGCCAGTCCCAGGCGGGTTCAGAATGCAGTTGCAAAGATTCCAAAGAAAGACTTGGCATTTCTGCTCAGGCACAATTAGTTTATGATTCCTGCAGCCAGAAACCACAGCCCAGAATTTCTTACTGAAGTAGCATTTTTGCTCTTTCGTCTTGTAAATGTGGCTGTGGAGGTCGGGTGATACACAATCTGTCATCCCATCAGTGAGTTAAGTGATACACGTTTGCAGTCATCATTGCCTGCAGTGGTCCCAGAAGACAGACAGACTCCTGCCTCCTGTGACCCCTCCCTTCTAACCCCTTCCTCTTCTTCCATTTGAGTCTTGGTGCCCGGCCCAGGCGGAGGCGGCCCTGGACTCTGCTGATTCTAAGTGGCTCTGAGCTACTGGAGAAACACTCAGAAACACACTTAGCTTCCTAGCAATCTTCCAAACCAGGACCCCAAATCCATGCGATCAATACTTCTGTGAGGAAATACCCAATACGTGTGCCCTTGCTGCTGCTGCTGCCAAGTCGCTTCAGTCGTGTCCGACTCTGTGCAACCCCAGAGACGGCAGCCCACCACCTCTATATAAATCATAGCCACGAACTTATGTACCCAGCACACTTTTTACAGGGGCACTTATAATGCACAATAGAATATTTAAAAGGTTGAGATAAAAACTATCAAGAGGTTCTATTACTTTTGTGCACCCCAGAGGGTCCCCTTGAGACCCTATTCCAAGCACCCAGCCAGCTGGGTCTCTGGCTTCTGCACCATCACTGGGGGTGGGGGGCTGGGGGAGGCTTCTGGTGCCAGAAACAGGTCTCGCTGCAGGTATAGGGGGAATGTTATCTGTGGAAATTCCTTCCTTCCTTTCTTCTTTTTTGGTTTATTTCTTTGGTTTGTTTTTCACTCTGGCAAGTTCTGAAATAAAACAATAGCAGGCCAGGGAAATATCCTAAGGATATGTCAACATGAAAAATGTTCTCCTCTCAAGCTTTTATGTTTCAGCAAAATAAGCTCTCTTATTCTGAAACCTCTCTTCTTTTTCCACCCCCAGTTTCCTGCCCGAGTGCCCGAGCCTAGCTTCTCATCCGTGGCATCTCCTGTAGGAGATTTATCAACTCTCCCCCAGGTCTGCTTTGGGCAGAGATGAATGACTGACTGTGTTCCTCCCCTGTTCCCTAAGAAAGCTCCCTGACCGCCGCTCATCCCATCCCTTGTCCTCTCTCCCCAGCAGACAGGAGATGAGGCAGGAGAGCCCAGTGTCTTGTTTGCTTCCACCCTGACATCTGCTCCTCCATTTTTAAGATTCAAGTGTTGTACTGAAGCCGTGAGCATTGACCTTGTGAAGCAAGCCTTGTGCACTGTTGAACCTTCCTGACTTTGCAAATAGTAACACATCTTCATATAGTAATTTTCCTGAAGTTCAAGGAGAATGAGAGCATTAGATACCAAAGTGCTCACATGGACTGCATGGCCTTCAGGCTTCTGATTGGACAGAATGAATCTTGAGTCCAGACCCAAACTGGGGGTGCTGCTGGGGGTCCTGATGGAGCGCCATCCAGCCTGTCTCTGAGCACATCTTTGTGCAAACTCCTGCTCGTCTGCTAAGGACACACGTTTCTCACTGAAAATACTTCTGTTTTCTGTCTTCATTTTGTCTTGTATTTATGTGTGAAATACTGAAAAACAAAAGTTAAAAGGCCATCGTAATCCCCACCTCCCCTTGGTGGGAAGCACATTCAGAAGCCTGCACCCTCTCAGGAGTCCACTTCCTTTGCTGGCAGCCTCTGATATTGAGAAGAAAGAGTGAAATCCTAACCAGTTCATCAAGAAGGGAAGGCCCTCTGTATACCTACAGCAGGGCCACCATGAGCCAAGGACAAGGTGGGGACACTCGGGGGACGGGCTCAGGGCAACTTGAGTTACAGGTGTCCTGGTGGCTGAAGCCTTGGTTGGCCGGTGACTGGGCATGCTCACTTTGCTCTTGGAAGCAGAATCTCTGTACAATCACCATGTTATACTGCCTTTTCTAGGTGAAAACCCTCCATGGAAACATCAGTGATGAGAAGGGCACAGGGATTCGACCCACCTGAGACTTGACTGGCAGCTACTGTTCGGTAAGTGAGGGCAGGTTTCTGTCCCAGGGCAGTTCCCACCCATCACTGCCTCAGGGCAGGGAGTAAAGAGGCTGTGTTCTGGCAGCTCCAGTCCCCAGTTCACTGCAGGGCTTGGGTTGGGACACGTCACCCGACCTCACCAGGAGCGTGCCCACAGCACACAAGACAGAACCAAGACCCAGGAAACAGAGCAGCAATCAGCACAAAAGCTTCATGGGGTCTAAGGTTAGAAACGGAAAGGATCAGCAAACAACAGATTTTTCTTCAAACGAGAAAACAAAGCCACAGGGGGACGAAGTACTGTCCTCAAGGTCACACCCCCAGTTAAGCACAAAATTGAAAGATGGACCCACATTCCTGATGAGTCCCTCCTCTTTCCATCCTGGTGTGAGACGCTGGGACACAGAGATAATCCTGGAGGGAATTGAACACAGAGGTAATCCTGGAGGAAGAGGGGAAGGGCTTCAGCATCAAAGGATTTGTAAGTCTCCTCTGCCTGATGCCAACAGCCGAGCAGCCCACCCCACGATGCCCTCCCCTCCCCTCCCTGGGGCGTAATCATGGGATCTGGACACCAGCAGCATCTAATTTTATTCTGATTATTTTATAGATGAGAAAACTCCGCAGGTCCAAGGAGAGCTCGGGGGTAGCTGACTGGGAAAAGCCCTCAGACAGCGAGAACAGCCACTTCATCCCAGTTACCCCGAAGAGGTCCTAACACCCTAACTACTGGACAAGGCTCAAAGATGCTGCCCGTGAGGTGTCCCTAATGTGGACCCAATGCAGAAACACTCCATTAGGAAAATGAAGCCTGGTCTGCCCAGCTGGCTGCAGAAACCACGTTTACCAGGGAAAACATGTTAAATGGAGTTCCAACCTTGTGTCAGGATGTGATTCTGCTTCCTGAGGGAGCAAGTAATCTGAAGGTGACTAGCAGCTGCAAGAAACTCAAAGAGGTGTGTGTGTGTGTGTGTGTGTGTGTGTGGTGGGGGGGTCCAGGACTCTGTGGTATCTGTGTAGGAGGTGGGCTGTCTTTCTCCCTTCCTGAATCCTGATAGGAGTGACCCTGGGGTCCTGGGTGGATTTAAAGGAGAGTGTGATACGCCATCTCTGTCTGACTCATCTCTCCCAAAGATCACGCCAGCCTACAGGCCCTTTGGAACCTTCACCATAAACCTCCTCTGATTTTTCCAGAAAAAAAAAAAACAAAAAAAACTCGTCTCCAAGAATGAGCACTTCTTAACTCAGCTTGAACTCTGCATGAGTAACAAATTTTGGGGGGCGGTCCTATATTATTGTCTATGACAGTAAGTTTCTGTTGGGTGCCTATTCCTTGCCAGGTACATTGCTTTGAAGGGTCACCTGTATTCTGTACAGCAGGTCTCTGCACAGGACCAGATCTCCTTCTTACTGGTGCCAGGAGATTGGCTGAGGCTGGGAGAGGCCATGTGGCCATGGGGACCCAGGCAGGTCAGGGCTAAAACCACTGGCAATGCAGAAAGAGTGGGGCAGACCCAAGATCAAATCCTGATTCCTCAGGGTCAAACCTCCTTGACACAAGGCTCTTGGGAATGTGTCAGAACCTTCTCTGAGCTCCAAACTCACACCTGAGAACCTGGGTCTCCATGACCCAGTTCTGGGGTCCCTGGTTTTGATTGTCTATCAGAATCAGCTGTGGAGACTCAACCCTGAGAACTCCAGGCCCCCTGACAGGAGCAGCAGGAGAGATAGGGGCAGAGATCCTTCGCAGGTGAGCTGGTGGGACAGCCAAGGCCAAGGCCAGCCACATCGTTGGTCCCTGGGGCTGGGGGCTGACCCCAGACTCTCCTGTGAGGCTGCGGGGGGCGGGGTGGCAGAAATCTGCCCTTCAGACAAGCTTCGGGTGATGGCGATGCCGCTACACAGGGACCATGCTGTACTGTGAGGAACACATGCAA
The DNA here is from genome assembly GCF_029378745.1 of Bos indicus. Taxonomy (NCBI): domain Eukaryota; kingdom Metazoa; phylum Chordata; class Mammalia; order Artiodactyla; family Bovidae; genus Bos; species Bos indicus. Next base: position 42,324,949 of record NC_091772.1, on the reverse strand, counting down.
AGGGCAGCTCAGGTGCTCGCTTGGGGTCTGGGGGATACAGGCCCGTCCTGGGAAGTGGGGCGCTCTCTCCTTGAACAGACTGATACACGCTGTTTGCTCAGGATGGACACGATCCAACCAGAGTCCCATGTTTACTCCATGTTAAAGAGAGAATGTCAAGCCTTCAGTTCAGAAGCTTCATGAATATTTCAGACTGTAGAATATTTCTGCTCAAAAGGACAGTTGTTTTGAGTTACCTTGTTTAACAGATAAGTCACTAGCAGCTTCGAGAAATAAAGGCATCAGAAGAAAAGCAGGTTAGCTCTGACCCAGGCCAGACTGGAGTCTAGCCCTCCTGGTGTCCAGTTTTCTGGGGGTCTGAGACCTTCCTGGATGGAACTTCAGCACGGGCAACACCTGGATGTGCCAGCAGGCTATGCCAAAGGCTCTGCTGGCCCGGGGGCCATTGACATCCTTGGGTACCTCAGAAGAGGGGACGTGTGGGCCCCTGTGGACCATGAGAGCAATTCTAGGAGTCAAGGGCTCGGGTGCCCCTGGCCCACCTGTGTTTGCGGGTAGTCTCTTCCTTCACAGGGCCCTGGGGGCGGAGGATGCAGTCAGATGTCTGTGATGCTGTCAGTCTTGAATCCACTTAACTCCCCCAGCCACCACCACAGCCCAGGCGTCCCTGAGCTGGTTTCTCTGTCTCCACTCTGATCATCTGATGTTTAAATTACTCTGACCTGAGTTATCTCGTCTGGGCTGTCTGGCCAATTTGTGGGTGATTATTCTTGTCCTAATCCACCGGCCCTGCAGACAGAAAACCGCTAGTTTGATTAGAAGGTGAGAGACAGACACAGCCCTAAACCTTGGGGAAGAGATTTCAGGCGTGAATAGAACACCCCGGAGGTGATGCAGGCCTGGGACAGGACATCGGGAGAGTGAGGATGTCAGTCTGTCCTCGCCCTGAAAGAGCAAATGGAGGAGCTGGCGGTGCTCCTTGGAGAGACCACGAGAAGACACCCACCTAGCTCACACCCACCCTTCCTAGATGACCTCCTCTCAGCCCCCTGGGTGGGTGGCTACGCCCTAGAGCCTGCACTCCTGGAGACAGGGAGGCTTTGGAGGTGCGTCCTCAGGGTCATGTCACTCAGGCCTTCACTGGCCCGGTGCCTCTCTGAGCCTCAGTTTCCCCATCTATGCAAGGAGGCTGGTGACCTTCTGACCTGCAGGCTCTGCCCCTGTCAAGCGTCTCCTGAGAGTGAAGAGGCCCCTGGGGGAGGGGGGGGCGCGTCAGACGGGATCAGAAAGCAGCCTCAGTCCCCTCACCGTCCTCTGGAAAGAGGGCCAGGACTGCCATTGATTTATAGCCACAAAGAGCTGAGCGCTGTCCTTTGCCTCTCCCATCACCTCTGGAGAGCTGGGCCATTGCCGTTTTGGGAACCAAGGCTCTGAGGCAGGGAGGTTTAGTCCTGTGCACAAGATGGCCTCACCTGTCCTCTGCACAGGTGGACAATGGGAGAGCGAGGCCTGTTGGCCCCTGGGCTCTGAAAGGGTCCCTGTTTCTGTGGGCTCCTCAGCAGAGTGCAGGGAGGAAGTAATACTCACCACACAGAGGCACTGGAGGAAGCTTGTGGGCATTTCCCACGAGTGCCCCCTGCAGAGGGTACCCCCAAGACGGCCTGGTCCCTGGCTCCAGGAGCTCTGCCAGCAGGTCTGTGGTGAGGGGCAGGGGAAGGGGGCTTCTGTTGGAACACCTGTGAATCACTCTTGGGGGCCTTTCCCTCCCTCACACCTGTTAAATCAGCTGGTCGGGCCCCATGAAAAAACCCTGGTAAGGAATTGAGTTATATCTGTTGTACCGTATTATACTGAGAGATCAGTTTGGGGACACTTGACCACTCTAGAACACTGAGAATCCCTGCCCGTAAACATAGATCTCTCTACTTACTTAAGACTTCTGTAACAGCTTTCAGTAAAGCATCAGATATTTTCAGGTTAAAATCTCACATTTTAACATTCATTTTTAAGTCCCTTATATTTGTACCATTTGCCACAAAATCTTTCGATGACTTTTTTTTTAACAGCTGTTTGAGTAAAAAAAAATACCATAAACTTTAATACACGGTTTGCATCTTAAACAACAGCATTAGGTTCTGTTATTATTTCTCATAATTTGTCTGTAGGATCTTTTGTTTTTCGTGAACAGTGGTAACATCTGAATCACGGCCATTTCCTTCTTTTCAGCCTCTTCTATACCTGGAGAGTCCTGCTATGGATTGCTCACGAGTATAGGTGGTGGCCATCCTGTTTTGGTCTTACTTTTTTTTTTCCTTGTTCCTATTTTTAAACAGAATGCTTCTGATGTTTCATTCTTAGGCAAGATTTTTTTTTTCATAACTTTCTGACAGGTATCTTTTATCAGACTATGAAATTTTTATTGATTTCTAGTTTGCTAAGAGTTTTTACCATGGGTTTTTATCGAATTTATCAAACAATCTTTTTCTGCTCTCATTGAGCTAACTATATTGGCATTTTCTTTTAATTATTACAGTGGTGAATTATATTTTAGTTTTATAATGTTTAACTAATATTGCATTCTGTAATAATTTCAACATGTTTCTGAATATTGTCTGTTTCATATAATGAGGCATTTTAAAAATATTGAAATATTTTCTTTTAATGGAATCACTTAAGAATTAATGGCAAACTGCTTTCACATTTCATAGTTTCCTAGTGACTACAGATAATAATAAAATAACAGAATCAAGTTCTATCAAAGCTTATAGAAATAAATTGTGCTGGTGTTTAGTCAAGTTGAAAATTATAGGTTGTGTTATTTCTCAATTACACTGCTGCTGCTACTGCTAAGTTGCTTCAGTTGTGTCCGACTCTGTGCGACCCCATAGACGGCAGCCTACCAGGCTCCCCCATCCCTGGGATTCTCCAGGCAAGAACACTGGAGTGGGTTGCCATTTCCTTCTCCAATGTATGAAAGGAAAAGCGAAAGTGAAGTCGCTCAGTCATGTCTGACTCTTAGCGACCCCATGGACTGCGGCCCACCAGGCTCCTCCATCCATGGGATTTTCCAGGCGAGAGTACTGGAGTGGGGTGCCATTGCCTTCTCCATCAATTACACTAAGTACTCTTTAAAATTTCCTGTTTGTCATGAAAATATGATTTAGAATATCTTTAGTGTATTTGATTTTTTAATAATGCAGTATTTTGTTTAAACATTTTGCATCTGGGATGCTGATGGAGATTGTTCTGATTTTCCTTTCCTATGTCTGGTTTTGGCATCAGTGTTTGGTCAGCTCAGGGAAGAGGTCTCCTTCTCAGGTAGGGTTTGTGCAAGGCAGAGACTGTCTGCTCCTGGTGGAGCATCCATGCCTCCAGGGCATGTGGCTCGTGTAGTTCACACCCTGATGTCTTGTGTTCAAATCCTGACTCTGCTCTCTGTGATGCCAGGCAGGTCTCAAAACCTCCCTCAGAGCCAGTTAACTCCCCGGCAGGTCTGAACAGCACATGCCCTGCAAGAGGGTCATTGCAACAGTGAAAAGTTAATTCATAAAAGTCCCTGAGAGTAAAGCCTGGCACATGACAGAAACTCATCAGCAAATCCAAAAAGCACTGCCCAGGAGCTGGGTGCAGACCCATCTGTGGGCGAGTTTCCAATGCTCCTTCCACGTGTTTAACAACAAGGGTCGGACTTGGTCCAATGCCCTCTCCTCTCCAGTAGAGTCTGATCACTCATAGTTCTCTAAGAATATGTCAATTTTTCTCTTACTCAAAATGTTCATTCTCTGCTACATCTGTAATTATATATGATTTTTCTTTCTGCATCTTGTTTATGTAGTTTCTCTGCATCAATTTTTCAACCTTATTGGTCTTGTCAGCCACAAGCCTTTGAATATGTTGATTTTCCCCATTTCATTAATTGCTACCTTTTTCTCTATTACTCCTTTCTACTGTTTTATTTGGGCTTGCTTTCTGGATTCTTTTCTAGCATCTCAAGTTCTGGGATTTCCATTTTTAGCATTTCTTCTTTTCTGATACAGTCCCATGAAACATATACCACCCCCTTCTGTCATAGGATGGGGATTTTATTTACATATTTGAGTTGTATCCATTCTTGAGTTTCCATTTTCCCTTGTTCTTTTTCTCATGAGTCCCTTATACATTTTTTAAATGCTTATTTCTGGTTGTGCTGGAAACTGTCAGCCCTGGTGTTATCATTGATTTATACCCGAGTCCTGTCTCGTTGGCCAATGGACGAGGCTAGATCCTGCTCCTGCCTGTGGGGCCGGGATGGCAGGATCCCAAGTCAAAAAGCATGAATCCTCTTCACACCCCTCAGCTTGTTGCAGGTTTCCAGGGGTGCCATGCTCTCTGGGGTCCGTCATCTTGGACAGTGCAGAGCCTGGGGATGATAGAACACAAATCTCTATTGTCAGCTCCCCGGCACCTGCTTCAGGAAGCTAAGTCATTAGACCCCAGAGTGTTAACGATGCCAGAGGGAGACCCACACCCACCTTTAGGGAGAAGATGTCCCTGTTACTCCAATCCTGTGCTGTGTTAGAGGAGAACGGCAGAGGGTCTTAACGCATGTGGAACAGGAACAGGATCTGGGCTGTTTGGGCTCCTCTTCCAAGCACATCAAGTTTCAGTGCAGGACAGAAGCACTGCAGAGTCAGAGTCTTGAGATTGCACAGGCTGCCGCCTCCTCCTCATTCTCAGATGCTACCCTGGGGACTGTGTAGGTCTGGGGGATGTGGGTAAGGATGGAAGGCTGTGCCCCCCAACCCCGAGACAGTGGGCTTCCTCCCCCTCCACCCACTGTGTTTTCACATGTGACACGTGCCCGGGCAACTCAATCTCTGCACCTGGAAGTTGACATCATGGTGCCACTGTCATCAGAATCCAAAGGATAAAAGAAGACTGTCCTCTTTGACAAGTTCCCTACCGTGACATTAGCCTGAACTTTTCATCTTGAAATGTGCACCATCTTGCAAGAAACCATGTTAGAGGGGGAGGATGAACCTTTACTCCAGAGCTGGGCTGCTGTATTAGTTAGGATTCCCTGCTGTGTTGCCTAGGATGGGCTGGCCTTGGGTGAGGTTGGATAAGGTGCTATTTCTGGTCTGAAATGACATCATCACAGAGGTACTTTTGGCCTCCCGTTCTCATGAAGGAAATAACATTTTCTCTGAGAGGTTATTTTTCCCCTTGGATGAATCTGTATGTTGTGATGTCATTTCATCATGGCCCAAAGGATGTTTATTTCAGCCAGAGGTTCCTTCCTACACATCCTCAGAAGATGCATTAAAGAGGAGATAGTTTTATCTCCTGTGTTTAAGTAGCAGATTTCAGAGAGGATCTTACGATCATTCAGTGAATATTTCCTGAGATCATTTCTCTGGTGATGCAAACACCACATTCTGTCCAAATTCTGCCTTTTGGAAAAACATGTCAAAACAGAATAACGCTCTCTGTGGCTCATCTCTAATAAACACAGTTCAGTGGACATCATTTCTATTGACTTCGGGGAAAAAGCCCTCCTTGTCTTTGGGCTGAAAAAACAGAGAAATGCTAATAGCAGTTTCCTGTCAGAAACAGGATCTTCTAGGGACTGAGCAGAAGTGAACTTGGCAATGATCAATATTTCAACTCAGAAGGAGGCTGGGTTTGATTCAGTCTCTGGAGAATTATGTGATCATTGCTGGCATCTAGCCGAGAAGCCCTAATCCCATTAGCAAAGTACTTTCTTCCCCAAGAGGAACTGGAGGCAGAGCTGATGTGCAAACAGGGACCTCGGGTCTGACGAGGCCAGCGTGTGAGCAGCCCCCGTCCCCCAGAACTGAGCAGAGTCTGGCAGGCAACGGCTCAGGTCTTAGCATGTTTGCTTCCTGAATAATGAGACTGTCAAGTACATTTTAGGGAAGTTCTAAAGCGAGATTGATGCTTTCAAACTGTGGTGCTGGAGAAGACTCTTAAGAGTCCCTCGGGCTGCAAGGAGATCAAACCAGTCAATCCTAAAGGAAATCAACCTTGAATATTCATTGGAAGGACTGTCGCTGAAGCTGAAGCTCCAATATTTTGTCCACCTGATGGAAAGAGATGACTCATTGGAAAAGACCCTAATGCTGGGAAAGACTGAAGGCAGGGGGAGAAGGGACGACAGATGATGAGATGGTTGGATGGCATCATTGACTCAAGGACATGAAAGTGAGCAAACTCTGGCAGTTAGTGGAGGACAGAGGAGCCTGGTATGCTATGGTCCAGGGGGTCACAAAGAGTGGGACATAATTTAGTGGGACTGAACAACAAAAGGGAGATTGGGATTGACACATATATACTACCATGTATAAAATAGATAGCCAGTGGGGAGCTCCCATATACCACAGGGAGCTCAGCTCAGCGCTCTGTGATGACCTGGAAGGGTGGGATGGGGGTGAAGTCCAAGAAGGAGAGGATATATGTATACATATAGCTGATTTATCTCATTGTAGAGCAGAGACTAACACAGCATTGGGAAGCAACTATACCCCAATAAACTAAAAAATAAAATAAAAAGCAAACTTCATTGAGGCAAAATGTACATACTATAAAATGCATCTATTTTAAGTACAGTGTTTGCTGGGTTTTGACAAGTGTATGTGCCATGTAATCACATTTATGGTCAATCTTCCAACATGTCCATCATTCCAATTCCTCTCCTGTTTGTGACCAATACCTTCCCAAGCCCAGACCTGGGCTGTCACAATCGTTTAGATTTGCCTTTCCTGGAATTCCTTACAAATGGAATTATGCAGTGTATGTGCTTTTGTGTCTGGGTCTATTTCCCTCAGCATCATGTTTTGGGGTTCCATCCATATTGTTCATGTCTCAGCAGTCACTCTTTTCTATTGACAATCAATATTTGGTTTTCCCCCAGTTCTTAACTCTCACGAATAAAGTTGCTGTAAACATTAGCAGACAACTTTCTGTGTTGGCCTGTCTTCATACTCTGATGGTAAGCATATATGTCACTTTATAAGAAACCTTTAAACTATTTTCCAAAATGTCTGAGTTCCAGTTCTTCTAAATTCTAGCCACAGTTGGCATTTTTGGTCTTTTTAAAAAATTTTAGCCATTCTGGTGTGTGTGTGTGGTGGTATCCTGTTGTGTTTACAATTTGTGTTTCCTTAGTGACTAACAAACATTTCTTCATGTGTGTATCAGTCATTTGCATTATATTTTTTATGGTGTCAGTTTAAATCTCAGTTTTCACAGACTGTTACTAAAACTCAAAGAATTAAGATCGCCACAGAGAATAAATCAGATAGCCAGTGGCATCGTCATATGAGTCATATAGACTATGATATAAAGTGTATTCTTAACCTTTTATGTATTTTATTTATAGACCATGTGGCTGAAGCTCTGCCTGTAATCAATGCCTCTGTTATCAACCCTGCTCAGTGGCCAGTTCCCCAGATAAAGCGGTGAGCTCACCATTAGATCTGCCCTGTTGATCCTGGCAAACCCAAGGCTGGTCAAGGGTCTATTGTCTCAGTGATCCTGTGGGTGGGCTGACTGTGGTCCAGGTGGGCTGTGAAAGGCAAATAGGAGTTGAAACTGTCCCCCAGGCTAGTGCGTGGGTCTCCCTGCAGACTGCCCTGTGGAGCCACAGGTCGTGATACAGTGGTTGGAGCCCTGGTAGAGGGACAGCGCTGATGGCATGCTGATGGCAAGGGACAACCCTCCTTCCGCTGCCTCCATGTTAGGGAAATGAGGTGCCCTGGCCCCTTGTCAGGCCTTGGGTTTGCTGGGTTTTTAAGTGGGTTCTGGATTCCCATGATGAACCTGCTTGTAGACACAAACAGCTGACTCTCCAAGTTCCTATTTCTACCAGCCTCTGGGCACCACATTAATGGTGCCATGGATAATGAACAAGCAGTCTTGGAATCCCACAGCCTTTCTGTGAGACATCCTAGTCTTCCGCCTCTGATCCCAGTCCAGCCAGAGGGGACCAGCTCACAGACAGAGCCTCCTGGTCCAGCATCAGGACAACATCGGTGTCTCAGAGGAAGTCAGCCTGACTCCACACAGGAGAAACACAAACACTTCACAACCAGGAAGACTCCTGACACCACAGCCACCAAAATCACATGATGCTGGGCTACGAGCCACAGGCTTCCTGGCCCTGCTGAAATATAGAAGGTTTTTTTTTTTTTTTAATGCCTGGCGTGTTAAGACACATTTGTTATCTGCCTGTCACTCCTGATTTTACAGACTGGATGAACTCGTAGAGATGGGCTGGAGCACACGGTGGTCAAGGGGATAGGACGTGGACAGTGGTCTGAGAGCCTCCCTCCCACAGCCCGGGTCTCCCAAAGCAGGTGTCACAGCCTGGCTCTATCTAGCCTTGCTGATTCCAGCTCTGAACCTCCCTTCACTACTCTCCTCTCTGCCAGCACTTCCCCTGGGACTGTTTCAGGAACAGACTCTGAGTCTAGCTCAGTCTCCTCTGATGGGCAGGAACTAGACTGCCTGGCACCTGGTAACTGGAAGGAGGATTCGAGGAGCTCAGCCCTACCAGCCTGGCGTGACTACAGCCAAAGTGTCCCAGTCTGAGACGTCCACTACTTCAGAGACCCCAGGGATGGCCCACCTGGCCATGTGCTCATCTTGTGAGGGGCAGCCATATGGTGGCCTTGCATCCTTTACTGGAGTCACGTCTTAGGGTCTCTGCCCACACAGACAAGTCTTGCAAACACAGCTGATGGTGGGTTCAGAGATTTAGCAACTGTTCTCCTATCTTGTTAATTCAGGCATTTCCACCAGCGTGTTGTCACAACATGCATCAGAGGTCATGAGATTCATGAATTAGATAAACAGGATTTGCTCAGACTTGACTGGGACTGGCTCTAACCTGATTAGGATCTGGGACCAAAGCTGAATGAGAGCAAGGAAGGGTGCTTCCTGGGCTTATGTTCAGCCTTGAGATGCCCTTGTTATTCTTTGTTGTTATCCCTCCAGTGTTGCTGGTGACATCTCACAAACGCCAAGGTGACGAAAGACTCTGATAGCTGTGGAACGTGAATTTAAGGACAAAGGAGGAGGCTTTTAGGTTTGTTTGCTTTGGAACTAGATAAACCAATCTCTAAATTTTAATTTGCAATAGCTAAGCACACAAGTATAAAGCACTTTATTGTTGAAATTCCTTCAGGAAGGCATCTTTCTAACCTTAGAATTCTAGTCCCTAGTGCTATTTCTCCTTTGAAATATTTTTTGTTAGAGATAATCTTTTGGTAATATAAGGACACTCAGTGATGCAACGATGCCATGGTTGCTGCTGCTGCTGCTGCTGCTAAGTCACTTCAGTCGTGTCCGACTCTGTGCGACCCCAGAGACGGCAGCCCACCAGGCTCCCCCGTCCCTGGGATTCTCCAGGCAAGAACACTGGAGTGGGTTGCCATTTCCTTCTCCAATGCATGAAAGTGAAACGTGAAAGTGAAGTCGCTCAGTCATGTCCGACTCTTAGCGACCCCATGGACTGCAGCCTACCAGGCTCCTCCATCCATGGGATTTTCCAGGCAAGAGTACTGGAGTGGGGTGCCATTGCCTTCTCCAGCCATGGTTGCTAGGTCCTCCCAATGGCCTCTACAATGAGGCTGAATTGGCAAAGTTGATTTTCTTCCAAACCTGGCGAATGTGTGCTGACAAAACAGAACCACAGACCACTGGTTTCTTCAACAAGTGACCCCCGCCGCCCAGCACCTCCTCCACGCAGTCTCTGATTTCCCACAGGCCTTCGCCAAGCACTAACGAGACATCACACAAGTTTCCCACATGACTGTGTCCATGTTTCGTGGCCTGCCAGAGTTTTAACTCATGTCAGGTGGATTAGCAATGACGCAACTTTTTGCTTACAAAGTTCATGTTAATTTTGCTTAATTGACAAATCTATGATTTGAAAGTTCACAGTGGCATTCCACAGAAAACTCAGCAGTAAAGGGAACCAATGAGGGATGCATTTGGATGAGGCTCAAGGAAATTACGTTGAGTGGGAAAGAGCTAATATCAGAAGAACATATACTGCATGACTCCATTTATGTTGTTGTTGTTGTTTAGTAGCTAAGTAGTGTCCAACTCTTTTGTGACCCTGTGGACTGTAGCCTGCTAGGCTCCTCTGTCTATGGAATTCTCCAGTCAAGGATACTAGAGTGGGTTGCCATGCCCTTCTCCAGGGGATCTTCCTGACCCAGGGATTGGACCCTGCATTGCAACTGGTTTCTTTACCGTCTGAGCCACCAGGGAAGCCCCGGGGATAGGCGGTCGTGATTACTAAAATTATAACCTGAGCTGGCAAAGATAGCAAGGAGTTGAGAGCAACACTGACCTGGTTACTCTATGCATAGTTTTCTTTTTCCCTTCCTTTTTCTGTTATAAAAGTTCTACTTTCATCTGTGAACTCCCCAGAGTTTATGTTTACCTTATGAACCCCACTGCACAACACCTAAGAATAAACTTAAAACTCTTCCCTTGTATTCCCCAGACCCCCTGACTCAGCAGCCCTGGGATGTGTGTCTTCGTTTCTTCCCAGCATCCCTGCAGCCAGGATGGAAACATCCACAGTTCATGCTATTCTGCATTTGAATCCTTTGGGAAGGACCTTGGAGGCCCCAGGAAAGTGTGTTGATGTATCTCAAGGAGGTAAATTATTCAACAAATCATTGAACAAAACACTGTCATAAAAATGAATCAAAGAAGTTATTGGTGATGTGCATTTTAAAATCCATTTTTTTCCCCCCTCAATGCTTTCATTTCATAAAAGGAGATCCCAAGAGTCAATCAAACGCAGGGGCTGGGGAGAAGGGGGTCAGAGTAAAGAACCAGTAGCAGCAGCCAGACCACTGGCAGCAGAGAGTCCAGGTCAGGAGTGGAGTTAAATGAGGGGCGTGAAGGAGGAAAGGAAATGGAGTGTCAGTGGCCGGGCAAGGAAATCTCTTCCTGCTGATTTTCATGGCACCAGTAGGCACTGGTGGTTCCCATTGGGAACATTAAAGGTGACCCTGTGATGGGAGGTGCCAGCCAGGTAGTCTGCTGCCTACCTCTGATTTTCTTCAAACACTTCTACTCTTCAGGTGGGCTTCCCTGATAGCTCAGTTGGTAAAGAATCCGCCTGCAATGCAGGAGATCCTGGTTCTATCCCTGGGTTGGGAAGATCCCCTGGAGAAGGGACAGGCTACCCACTCCAGTATTCTGGCCTGGAGAATTCCATGGACTGTATAGTCTATGGGGTCACAAAGAGTCGGACATGACTGAGCAGCTTTCACTTTCACTCTGCAAATACCCTTGCCCTTTTATTCCTTGTAATCTGTGAAATATGGTCTCAGAAATATTTTCTACTTTATTGAACAACATGAATTCGACTTGGCTCTTACTGGAGGCTGAAAACATGCCCAGCACACCTTTAAGCAGGTAATGGGTATGAGGTCTTCAGATGCTCACGGTGAAAGGATACTCTCCCTCCCGGGGGAAAACTGGGCATAGAGCTGGTTTGTGACTTACTGCCTGTCACCCTGATATCTTCATGGCCCCTCTGGCCTCTTGCATAATTCCCGACGGGTAGAGACCCAGGAAGGGAGCTGCCTTTGTGGCTGGAGCAGGTATTTCCCCACCCCTACACACTGGTTCCCTCAGGCTGCTGCTCCCGCCCCATCGATCTAAGAGCCCCCAGGCTCAGCCCCTGCTGGCTGGGAGCAGACTTCTCAGAATCTTCATGACAGTCCTGGTGGAATCGCTTTTATCTCAATTACCTGGGCTTCTTCAGGTCCTTAGGGGCCTGCATGCGCTTTGAGGATTCTTGCTATGAGGGATCAGTTCCCTTCCAGCCGGGTGACACTTTCTGATAGGCGAGAATTGATAGGGGTGCATTCCATTAATCCTGACCTCACTTTCACCCCATGCCGCATTTTCAATCTGAACCGGAGATTCTTGTTAAATGACAGCTCATTTAAAAAACAGATTTGTGGGACTTCCTTGGTGGTTCAGTGGTTGGGACTTTGCTTTCCAATGTGGGGGTGGTTTCAATTCCTGGTCTCAGAGATAGGATCCCACATGCCTCAAGGCCAAAAGGCCAGGAGTATGAATGGCAGAAACAGTAATGTAACAAATTCAATGAAAACTTTTAAAATGATCCCCATCAAAAAAATCTTAAAAAAAAACAAAAAACCCAACGATTTAAGAATTAAAACAGGGGCTGGGAAGGGTGGAGGGAGGCAAAGCAGGAAGAAATTCAATGGAAATGAATGGGACAGCTGACTTTTCAGAGGTAGTAACTGGCTGTATCCCCGTCTAAGAGGGGATTTGGGGTTGCTTGTCTTCTTAACCAAAAGCACAGAATTTCACCCCATACGCTCAGACGGTGTCTTTCGATGAGTCACCAGGCTTCACTTCTCAGCTCGATGCAGCAACAGTGAAGCAACAAGCCTATTGATTATCAGTTCTAAATCAGGAAGACCATTTGAGCAGCCATCAGCTGTCATGGCCTGTCTTGAAGACACACTTATTTCAGCAGAATCAATGGAAAGGGGAAGGCATTTCAGTTCCTGCCTTGTGGAATGTCCAGGCTGAAAGGGAACTCAGTCGTCACTTTTCTATCCTGTTTGAAAATTATCCTCAGCAAGGGTTTGAATGATGAAGAATCCTCATCAAGTTAAAAGGCCTTGAAATAACTTGCCACGAAATGTGCAATCATTTCAAAACCAAAATGTAGGTGAGTACCAGTTGACAGAGGAAGCACAATTGGGGCTGGTGTCCCCTTGGGGCTTCCTGGCAGCCAAAGCAGGGGTGATGCTCCATGTCTAAAACAGAGTGCGGACTGGCCCTTCCCAGGGGCAGTGGAAGGAGTCTTCTCACTGAGTCTTTGAGCCTTTGCTTGTTGCCCATCTTCTCTGGAGGGTGAAGGATAACTCAGTGGGATCTGGTTTTGGAGGCCAGAGTCTGAGTCTGGGTTCTTCTTGGAAACAACTGATGGCAGAGCACAGAAGCACAGCTCAGGGAGGGAAATTTGACAAGGACAGAAGAGAGAGCCTAATGGCCCAACCCAGTTCACATCAAGGCTTAGAATCCTTGGAAAAACAGATGGACTGGGTAGCTTTTAAATTGTCCTCCAAAAATGGCTTTTTAGTCAGGCTCTGCTTGTGTACCATCAACCAATACTTTGAAGTTAACCTCTTGGGAAAAGAAGGACTTGCTCTGAGAACTGGGATCTGATTCACAGGTTTTGGAAACAGAAGACAAGGCGGGAAGTTTCAGTTCCTTCATGAGAGGGACTGCTCTAGGTGGAGTATTTTTAGTGTTTATTTTATTTACTTATTTGGCTGTGCTGGTCTTAGTTGCAGCACACGGGGTCTCCAGTCTTTGTTGCAGTATGCAGATCCTTAGTTGTGGCATGTGGAAAGTAGTTCCCTGACCAGGGATTGAACCCCGTCTCCCTGCACTGGAAGCACAGAATCTTAGCCACTGGACCACCTGGGATTGTTCCTGGGTGGAGATTTCAAGTGACCTCAGAATGGCGGGGTGTCACAGGAAAGAGACTGTTTCCTCAAAGAGTTGTTCTCTGCTTTATTCATCTGCACACAGCATCATCAATTAAACCCCATGCAGCGGGAATGTGATTCTTATGGCCTAGAAAATTTTCAAGGTATGTGTTTCCACGTGCCAGAAAGGGAAGAAAAATCTGTACAATGCTTCTCCTGAGGGTCTAATTTTGAGAGATGTCATTTCCTGCCAGAATGAATTCATGGCCGAACATGTACCTACAACCAAATCAGCTTGCATTTTGGAGCCAGTGGACAAGGACCAGTTGGATTTGGGAGGGAAGTTCTGCTTCTAGTTTGGAATCTCTGGATCTGGCCTCTTTTGTGTCATGTGTTGGATGGCAGACTCTCTTACTGAAACAAGCCCATATTTCTGACATGCAAAGCCAAATGATCTTTGGGAGGGTCATCCACAGAATATTCCAAATCTTTAAGATATTTGTGATAAAAGAAGGAGAGGTCCCAGCCCCCTCTGTCTGTGTCAGGGTATGAAGGGACCCATCATAGCAGACAGTCAGGCTGCCCCGAATCCTGAGTCAGTCTTTGTAGAAGCAACAATAACTAGGAACCTCTAATTGTTCAGTTTAACCCAGACTCAGAATCAAAGGGCACAGGAGGGTCAAGTAAAGCTACAAAAAAAATGTGTCCTCAGTAGTAACAGATTTTGCAGGAAGGTGTTGGGGAACCCGACACCCACCAAACTTGGCAGGCCTCTGCTGGGTCTCATACCCGAGACCAGCTAACTGTGCAGAACTGAACTGGGAGGACTCTCGATGGGATGAGCATCACTGACTGTAGAAGTGGAATCAGCCCCTTCAGGAAAGGGGAAAACTCAGGAATTTGGGGGTTGAAACCCCAAGGTTAGGAGAGGTGCTAAGATTATAATGATGAAGGTTAAACAGTGTGATTTGGGATGAGGCCGAGACCAGCTGAGGATGCAGGGTTGTCACAACAGTGACTGGTAATGTTCTAATTCAGACTGGCCCCTCGGCATAAGGAATCTCCCTGGAGACCAGAGGAAGAGGGGACCCGTCATGGATGATCCATGCAGGAAACATGTTCCAGACACAGGAAAGCTAGACCCTAAGCAGCCAGGAACTTGGAGTGCAGCACAGGGGATATTGGGCTGGCTAGAGCTTGGTGAGAAGGGTGGGGGAAGGGGAGGCCGGCAGACCCTGGACCTTGGAGACCAGCAGGGGATGAGCATCTCCTCTAAGGACAGTGGGAACCTGCAGAGGATTTCCAGTGGGAAAACAATTGTTCACACATTTTTAAAAGAGCATCTTGCTGCTGGTGAAGAATGGATAAGGAGGGGGCTGGGTCTTCAGTGTGTATTTGGTTTGAGCTTGTTTTGTTTTTTTTCTCAAACGAATTACACAACAGTTGCTCCCAGAATGACAGGTATTTAGGTTTTTATAAAATTCAAGGCTGCTTTATTAAGATGAAGACGGGAGAAGTATCCCTGGAGTCGCTTAGGGATAAGAATATATCAGAGTCATCATATCAGTGACTTTCCTCCCAAAGGCTTTCTCCCTCTGGATCAGCAGGCTCATTTCTAGGGTTCAGCTGGTTGCTGAGGGCTGAGCCACATTCATTGGAGAGGGGAGGGAGGCTGGTGGTCAGAATAGAGAAGTGACCACCAAACCTACCAGGACTGCGGGTGGAGAGGGAGCGGGGCTGAGGGCCAAATACCAGAGAAAAGCTTGCTATCACACAGCATGGATGAGTCTCTGCCAACCAATGGACTGGGTTCTTACTCCCAGCTGAAACCAGAGAGCACCTGGAATGCCTACAGAGTTCCAGGCCAGAGCATAAATGGAGAAACTCAGTCCACGTACTAAAACTTTTAAAAGTCATAAATCCAAATATCAAACTGCTCAAAAATAGGCTCCATTTCACCTCTAACCTCATCAGACACATCACAGTCTCTGGGATAAAGAAAATCCCCAAGATGGTCCTCAAACACCCAAATTCCCCCAAGGAAAATGCAGATGTTCTTATTTGGAGAACTGTGTTTATGAATAGGACATGTTTGTCTATAACAAACAATCAAAGGCAGTTCCTCCAGCTCACCCCATCACATATTGATTGTATCGATGGTTTGGCTTCTCTTAAAGAGTTCTCAGGCAGGAAAGTAAACTTAATACTTTTCCGCAGTTGTGATCTTTCCACTATTTCTGCTTCTTTCCAGAAAAACCACTATTAAACTATGATCATCAAGGCCCTCACCCCTCAACCCAGAAGATGGAGGTTTTTTGTGCTGCGGTTGAGATGTACCTACAAGGCACCCTGACCCCACACTCTCCCTCACAGGACTTACCTCACAAGCAGTTATGACACAGTGTGAAGTCATTCCTTGCCAGCCTCGTGTTTTGCAAGAAAATACTCGGCAGCAGGATGTATTTCCTGAACAAATACTAATATAGAACATTCTCTAATCAAGCTGCTCTAATCATTTGCTAACTTGCTTCAGTCGTGTCCAACTCTGTGCGACTGCATAGATGGCAGCCCACCAGGCTCCCCCATCCCTGGGATTCTCCAGGAAAGAACCCTGGAGTGGGTTGCAAGTTCCTTCTCCAATGCATGAAAGTGAAAAGTGAAAGCGAAGTCACTCAGTCATGTCCGACTGTTAGCAACCTCATGGACTGCAGCCTACCAGGCTCCTCTGTCCATGGGATTTTCCAGGCAAGAGTACTGGAATGGGGTGCCATTGCCTAATCATTCAATAAAGATTAAGTTATTTGTGGTCTTCCCTGTGTCTCAGCTGGTAAAGAATCTGCCTGCAATGTGGGAGACCTGGGTTTGATCCCTGGGTTGGAAAGATCCCCTGGAGAAGGGAAAGGCTACCCACTCCAGTATTCTAGTCCAGTATTCCATGGACTGTATAGTCCATGGAATTTGTTACTTCCAACCACCTTCTGAGACTCAGAGAGACTAATTAATTCACCCAAAGTCAAGGCTGCTGGAGAGAGTGGCCCTGAGTCTATACCCTTTAACATCATGTCCTGTGTCACCAATGTTCCATGTCACCGATGCTCTGTGTCATAAATACTCTGATGGTAATGGATGCACCAGGTGACTTTTCTATCCAAGAGGAGGGGGAAACACCAAAAGAGGGACAGGAAAGGGGAAAGGGCACCTAGAGCTAAGCCCAAGGCAGTGTGCTCCCCCGAAATCTGCTGTGAAGAGTGGATGAGG
This sequence comes from Bos indicus, assembly GCF_029378745.1. Lineage (NCBI taxonomy): Eukaryota > Metazoa > Chordata > Mammalia > Artiodactyla > Bovidae > Bos > Bos indicus. The sequence continues at coordinate 42,308,186 of NC_091772.1, read as the reverse complement.
TGACACTCATGGATCCCCTTAAAGAAGGAGCTGGAAGCCAGAGGTTCACAACTTGACCTATTGTCTAAAAAACCGTGACGGTCATGAACCTCACTTTCCTTTTCTGTAAAATTGCATTAAATTCTTTCTAAAGTCCTCCCATTCTCAAGCTTCGACTCTTGTGATTAACCTAATCTTTGTTTCCCAAGAATTCTTTCCGTTTATCTTTATCCTAGCCTTTGTGCTGTTCTATAAAAAATGAATTGCAGGGACGTTTCAGGAATATTAATCTCTCTTTGATAATTCAGAAGGCACTTACTTCAGAGTTTCACCGTCCTCAGGGTTATCATTTAAACATCCACTACCTTTGCTTGGTTGTTAAGCAGAAGACTTCATTAATAGAAACCTCTGCTTAATAGATGCCAGACAACAGTGGGTTTCCTATAATTGGATGGGCCACAGTTAGCAACTTCTGAAACTCTGTGCCTCTTGTGTTGATTTATCCAATGCCTTGTGGTCAGGGCCTGGGAAGGCCAGGAAGGAGTGCCAGGTAGATGGACAGGGAGAATCAAGTCACTGGTTTTGGGGGAAAGGCAATGTTGCACCCTGCCCCTGGAGGAGGGCATGGCAACCCACTCCAGTATTCCTCTGAAGAATCCCTTGGACAAAGGAGTCTGATGGGCCGCAGTCCATGGGGTCGCACAGAGTCAGAAGTGACTAAGCGTGTGCACACACAGGCTGCACCCACAGAAGCCTTGCTCACCCCTAGACGCAGAGTGTGAGCAATGTCCAAGGGCTTCCCAGCCTCACCCATGGGTCGGGAGAGCACACAGCAGTGCGTGGCGTCCCCCAGGGTGAGCCCCGTCTCTTGGTGTGGGCAACGATTTGCGAGTGCAAATGTGCACATTTGATAGTCGAGGGAGGTGGAGGCAGGGTCAACAGGATGAAGAAATGTGTGTTTCACCTACAAATCAAGTCAAGCAGGTCCCTTGGCTGAGGGAAGTTCGTTTCTATAGCGGGTGCTTTGGGACAAGTGTCAGGAGCCCTGGGCATGTGCAATGGAGCCAAAGCTGGAAAAGGATACTAGTTGCCAAGCACCCTGGTGCACACGACTGGCCAGGATTCAAGCGCCATGCAGCCCAGGTCCTAACGCCAGTGCAGAGGAAGCTAGACACGATGCTCTGGACGGAGAGACGAAACAGGAGGGAAAAGGTGATCTTGGACATGGGAGTGGTGTTACTCCTTGTCCTGCTTAATAGGAATACCTTAACTTACCAAGAGTTGGAATAGTCTTAGACCTGAAGTCTCTGGGGAAAATTACCAAGTATGTACTGCAGTCTCATTGCAATCCCTTTCAATTGAGAGGAAGAAGCATCAGGCAGGAGTCCTTCCCCGAGGCCTGGAAAGAGATACCTCTCTGCCTGAAAGCCTGTTGAAAGCTCCGCCTAGCAGCCCCTCACCTGTCTGAGCATGCCCTGAAGGGACCTCGGGCTGACAATGCTCATGACCTAGAAGACTCTGAGTGCTTTTTCTTCCTCCCTCCCGAAGAAAGGCCTTGCTGAGGTTCATTGTTTTCATTTCATGTGACTTATTAATCAAGTCTTCCTCCCTGTTATGCAGGCATTTCATAGATAATGATAATATATTCTCTAGAGCAGGAATCACAGAAAGAAGCCATCAATATTTCTGCAGGCATCTCTTCTCTCTGAGGAGCCAGGTCGCCTGCTCCTGGGGGTCCATGTTTGCAGACCCATCACCTGCCCGTTTGGTCAGCCATAGTGATGCGCCAGCTTCACATGTGTACCTGGAGCTCCACTGGTCCTAAAGGTGGGGACTCGGCAAAGATGGAAAAGAATATTAAGAAAAAAAAATGTGTATATATATGTGTCTGTGAGTGTGTGTGTGTGTGTGTGTGTGTGTATGTGTGTATAACTGAATCACTCTGCCGTACAGTAGAAATTAACACAACATTATAAATCAACTACACTTCAATTAAAAACATACTGATTAAAAAGAAAGAAGCAGATTCATGGGTACGTGTATTCCCAGAGGGGCACTGCACTGGATGGACCTGCACGGCCTGGTTCTCCAAGGCGTGAGAAGCCCAATGAAGGGGAGATGGAAAAGAAAAAAAAAAAACCAAACAGATCACAATTCAGTGTCCCCCAACCCCAGCCAAAGAAAGTTCAGTTCAGTTCAGTTCAGTCTCTCAGTCGTGTCCAACTCTTTTCGACCCCATGAATTGCAGCACGCCAGGCCTCCCTGTCCATCACCAATTCTCGGAGTTCACCCAGACTCACGTCCATCGAGTCAGTGATACCATCCAGCCATCTCATCTTCTGTCGTCCTCTTCTCCTGCCCCCAATCCCTCCCAGCATCAGAGTCTTTTCCAATGAGTCAACTCTTTGCATGAGGTGGCCAAAGTACTGGAGTTTCAGCTTTAGCATCATTTCTTCCAAAGAAACCCCAGGGCTGATCTCCTTCAGAATGGACTGGTTGGATCTCCTTGCAGTCCAAGGGACTCTCAAGAGTCTTCTCCAACACCACAGTTCAAAGCATCAATTCTTCGGCGCTCAGCCTTCTTCACAGTCCAACTCTCACATCCATACATGACCACAGGAAAAACCATAGCCTTAACTAGATGAACCTTTGTTGGCAAAGTAATGTCTCAAGGAAAGGACCTCAGCAAACAGACATGACTTACATCCAGGGAAAAACTCAGGGGCAAGTGCAGAACAGTGTCAGGGGCTGCAGAAGTAGCATTTGGGATGGACAGCTCAGTTCAACTGCGAGAGGGGAGGGGTTTGAATGCCTTGCTGAGCTTGCAGGACCCTCAGATGTCAGTCTGTGAAGGCTGGGACCTGCTGCCAGGAGTATCGGTGGCCGATGGCCTTCAGGGTCTGTCCTTCAGGGAGGGCCCGGCCAGCCTGGGGCCACAGCTGATGACGAGAGCTTGGTTGCTCAGGCTTGACCCCACATGACCCTGAAGGACTGACAGACTTTCTGGCTCCAGGGCCCCCATAGGGTCAGCCCACATCACCAGTGCACTTCTGCCCTGCCTAGCTGGTCTCTCTTCCAGCTTTTCCATAGTGGCCAACCCTCAGGGTCCATCCCAGAGTCCATCCACCTGCAAACCCCATATGCAGCAAAGGCAGTGGGGAGGGTTGGGGTAGAACACTTGGTCTCCCCCATCAGATCCACTGTTGGCATAACCTGGGGTGGCTTCCGTGATGGTGTGACCAGCTGCAAACACACGTCTCTCTCTTCCTCCCAGCATAGCTGTGGCCCGGTTTGCAGGGCTCTTTTCTGGGATCCACTCTTCTCTCCCAAGGGCAGCCCCCATAACGAGCCCACTATAATCTGCCATTTCTCTCTACTTGGGTTCTTCCCTGGTGTCTCCACCCAGCATCCTGAGAGCCAGCGCAGTTTCCCAAAGCTGCAGCCCTCACGGCCAACTTGGTTACAGCTAACACTTTCATAAGCCAGTTTCTTCCTACTGTTCAGACCAGTCACGATGAGGTTGCCCTGGAAACACTGGCGAGGAAAACCCAGTGTTGTCTCCATGGGGTCTGGGGGCTCCATGCAACTTCAAGTCCCATTCTTGCTGGCTGATTCCAAACTTTTCTCAGAATTTTAATAACCTGTTATCTGGCTGATTGAATTATACCTGCCATCAGTCTCAAAATATTTCTCTGGACAAATGTAACTTTTAAAAAAAATCATAGAGAAAATTAAATTAATATTCACCCAAAATGTTAATAACACTCCCTTAGAGAAATGAGCATGGCCTCTGTTTCCTGACCCAGGATTGAAAATCATTGGTGAAGACCTCATTTAAAAGAAAATATGTTGCATCAGTGGGCTTTAGCCTCCTTGCCTCCCTCTCCTCTGACAACGGCTCACACCAACGAACTCACACAAACCATGCAGCTGTGTCCCTGCATCCCTGGTCTACCTATGAAACAGAATCAGAACCACAGATGTGAAGAACAGACTGGCGGCTGTTGGGGGGGAAGGGGTGAGGGCTGGAATGGGAGATTGGAGTTAGCACATGTAGGCTTTGGATATCCATCCACATGGAACAGATAAGCAGCAAGGTCCTACTCCATGGCACAGATAATGATGTTCAATATCCTCTAATCAATCAAAATGGAAAAAATGTGTATCTATCTACCTATCTATATACACATATACATCCTGTGCTTAGTCGCTCAGCCGTGTCCAACTCTTTGCGACCCCATGGATTATACCCTGCCAGGACCCCGCTAGGCTCCTCTGTCCATGGGATTCTCCAGGCAGGTTCTCTAGAGCAGGTTGCCACGCCCTCCTCTAGGGGATCTTCCCATCAAACCCAGGTCTCCCACATCACAGGCTGGTTCTTTACCATCTGAGCCACCAGGGAAGCCTGTATATATTTATATATACCACATACTAAGCTACTGGCAGAAAGTGAAGAGGAACTAAAAAACCTCTTGATGAGGGTGAAACAGTCAGCTTAAAACTAAATATTAGAAAAACTAAGATCATGGCATCCAGCCCCATCGTTTCATGGCAAATAGATGGGGAAACAATGGAAATGGTGACTGATTTCCTCTTTTTTGGGCTCTAAAATCACTGCAGGTGGTGACAGCCACCATGAAATTAGAAGATGATTTCTTCTTGGCAGGAAAGCTCTAACAAACATAGATAGTGTATTAAAAAGCAGAGATATCACTTTTCCAACAAAGTTCCAAAAAGTCACGGCTATAGGAGATCCAACCAATCCATCCTAAAGGAAATCAATGCTGAATATTCATTGGAAGGACTGATGCTAAAGCTGAAACTCCAATACTTTGTCCACCAGATGTGAAGAATTGACTCATTTGAAAAGACCCTGATGCTGGGAAAGATTGAAGGCAGAAGGAGAAGAGGGTGACAGAGGATGAGATGGATGGATGGCATCACTATTCAATGGACATGAACTTGGGCAAACTCTAGGAGATGGTGTAGGACAGAGAAGCCTGGCATGCTGCAGTCTATGAGGTCACAAAGAGTTGGACACAACTGAGCGACTGAACAACAGCAACAAATATATATTTTTGTTATATATATATATATATATATATATAACAGCATCACTTTGTTGTAGAGCAGTAATTAGCACAACACTGTAAATCAACTATACTTCAATAAAAAATAGCATGTAGAAAAAATAAAATGACCTAAGAAAGACACCTATTGTCTCTTCTCACATATATGTAAAGTATGTTATATATACATGTATATATATATATACATACACACATACATATTCTAAGTATTTAATGTTCCTATTCAATGACATGGCCGAGTGTATTCCTACTGAGAAGAATAGACAAGAGAGTCTCCTTTAAGTTCTTGAGAAATTTTATTGTCATAAAGAGATATTAATAAGCCACTCATTTTTCTTTCTGATGTTGTCAAACAGAATGACCTCAGATCAATTGTACTAACACTAAAATCAATGATTTTGAAACACGACCCTCAAAATTTACTTTATAATCAATAATGACATATAAAGGCAATTTCTTTAGTTACTTTGAATACATTTTACAACTGATCCATCCTGGCATTTCACCAGAAAGCTACATGGTTCAAAACAAGACCACCTGGAGGATTTTAAAACATTGAGAATTTTTGTTGGCTGGTGTAAGGGACTGGAATGCCTGCCTTGAAACATTTCCCAATCCTAACTGTTTCAGGCCTGCTCTGTGTTTATGAATTAACTTCTCATTTGTTCACATGGTGAATTTGTCAGATTAAAATATTTGCAACATTGCATAGAGGGGTTTCCCCTCTTCTGTGCAGAGCTGAGAGAACTGCGGCTTGGAAGAGTTTCAGTTGGGCTGTTCATTTTCCAAAAGAAAAACACAGACCCAGCACGATGTGTTTCACCTTAAAGACCACCAAGCTCTTCCTGCAGCCCAGAGCCCTGCCTCCTGTTCCATCAGGTAGAGAGGCCAGGACCCAACAGGTGATGTCTAGTGATGATGCCAGGCAAGATGCTGGTGAAGCAATGCAGAGGTCATGTCCTTGGGAGAGAGGTGAGAAACATCACCTCATTCTGAAGGTGAGAGATGCCTCTATCTGCCAGATCCCAATTGCTGGGCTGAGTGGACCCATGGCAGAGGATAACTCACAGAGCTGTTTTAACACTGAATTCATTTCCCCTGCTCTGAGTGATGAGTGGCCCTGCCCAGTACAAAGATCCCTAAAGCCAGTCTCCTCTCTTCCGTCTGTCAGAGGTGGGATGGATGAAGACTTTCTACCTATTGTCCTTGAAACTGTGGTTCTGGGCCCAGACCTAAGCCACAGACTTCCAAGCCAGAGCAATCAAATGCCCTGTTGTAGTCCTTCTTACTCTACGCACACTGCCTCCAACGGGAAAAGACCATTCTTGGCATTTGCTAAAACCAAAGGTTGTAGAGTGCATATTATTTTGCAATTCAACCCCCAAAGGAGGCTCAAAACAGAAAGAAAAAGTTAGGAATGCATATGTCCAACCTCTGACACATGTCCTGTTGTGTTCAGTACCAAGGCCAGCACCCCTCTTGCATTGCCTTGGCAACAAGACAATGGCCAAGCCCTCTAGAAGCAAGAGTAAATTAGGACTAGCCCCTGTGCCTTGGCTGGGTCCAGACATGGGGGTAGCAGCCTCCTGGGTCTTGCATGGGAAAGTGAAATTCACTCAGTTGTGTCCGACTCTTTGCGACACCATGGGCTATACAGTCCATGGAATTCTACAGGTCAGAATACTGGAATGAGTAGTCTTTCCCTTCTCCAGGGGATCTTCACAACTCAGGGGTCAAGCCCACATCTCTTGCATTGCAGACAGATTCTTTACCAGTTGAGCCATAAGGCCTTTCACAGGCTTGGCCAAAAACACAGACCCTGCACATCATGGTAAGCAAACTTGTCTTTATTGGGGGGGTTGTAAATGCCATGAAAGAAGTCAGGAAGATCTTGAGGATTTCCCAAAGAGACTCAGTTGAGTTTAAAGAAATTTAATACGTAAGAGTTTACAGTGGAGTTTTCCTGAGAATTTTCCCATATCCTCTTTTCTCCAGAAACAGGACATGATTTTCTCCAGGTCACATTCCTGCGAGGGATGAGGTGGCAGTTCCATTGCTGAAATTCTGCTTTGTCACTAGCTGCTTTCTCTGGTTGAAATTTCTCCTTCTGCCAAAAGATTCTGGCCAAAGAACTGACTTTATAACTTCCTGTTTAATAATGCTCACTGGTAAGAATTGTTTAAGTAACTCATGAATCACGCTGGGCTTCCCTGGTGGCTCAGACAGTAAAGAATCCACCCGCAATGCGGAAGACTTGGGTTCAGTCCCTGGGGTGGGGAGATCTTCTGGAGAAGGGCATGACAGTTCACTCCCATATTCTTGCCTGGAGAATCCCATGGACAGAGGAGCCTGGTGGGCTACAGTGCATGGGGTCGTAAACAATTGGACATGACTGAAGCGACTGAGCATGAATCACACTGACTTTCTAAATAATTAAAATATTTCAACCTCAGGATGAATCTGACTCAGATCAAGGATTCATAAACGTGAAACAAAACCACTGAGAATACACAGAATAATCAGGCTTCAAGGACCTGCATCAAATATGATTATAGCGGTGCCCACATGAGGGAGAATGGATCTCAACATACCAGATACCAAATTATGCCAAAAGCACGTGTTTAGATTAGTAGAATTTAGCAAACTAAGATTATCCTCACTGGGTTTTACAAGGGGCACCAGGTGCTTGCTTGAGCAACCTCAGAACTTTGTCATTGCAGATGGCTCAAGGAGACAGAAAACGTGGGCCAGGGAGAGAGGAAGGTGGCCAATCACAGCAGCTTCTGCTCACGTGGAAATTGTCTAATCTGTCTTCCTTTATTAGAAGCACACTATCATCACCATAATCTAATATCGCTCTTTCAGGGGAGAGGGAAATATAGAATGTAAATGCACAGTAGTCCCTGCAAGAAAAAAGGCATATGAGTGAACTCACAAATCCTGCCTCAACTGACGGGGAGAGAAACAGAGGGATGGACAGAGAGATAGACAAGAGGGAGAGAGAGGGGCTGAGAGGGTCCCTCTGTGTGAGACCTGGACACTCTCATCTACCCTGGTGGACACTCCGGTTCTCATGAAATTCATGCACATCCTTCCACATCCCAGCTCATTTCTCGTCATTGAATGGCATGCAGCTTGTTCTATCAAGCTGACCCCTGGATGCCCGCAGAGACTAGTAAAGCTGTTATGCTCCGTCTCTTCTGCCCTAACACCTCTGGGCACTATCCTGTTGGGAGCTGCTGCCCCAGGCTGGGGCTGCAAGCAGATGCTTATAGAATGGGATTTGAGTGCAGGCTATGAGCTAGGAGGCACTGACGGACCGGGCAAGGGGCCAGGATGAGTTGTGTCCACACTGAGTGGGGCCTGGGAGACGGCGTGGGCTTCCATGCCACCCCAGGTGAAGGTCAGGGGAAGCATCTTTATCCACTAAACCATGGACTGATGGCTGCTCCCAGGACACTGGCTCTTTGCCATCCTAGCCTGCCCCCACTGGGGCCAGGAGTCCTGCACCTGCCCTCAAGTGAACAGTAGCAGGGTATGAACAGCAAAGGCCAGAGGCTGATGGCTGCAATGGAATCCATCAGTTGATGTCCATGGTAAGCATTTCTCTGGTGCATAGAACAATATTTTGGAAGCCTAGCTGGAGTCCACAGAACATCCATCAGCCTGGACAGGCTCTATGGAAATACTGCCCTATTGGCTGCATTTTTATCCTGCTAATATTTATTTTCAATAGATACTACCAACCAGGTATAGGGTCAGGGAAGGAAAACATCAGAAACACTTGGGCCTACATAGGTGATGGGGCCAAGCAGCTCTGGCATGGGGACCTGACTCAACTCCTCGCCAGCCGTGACTTTGGGCAAGTCAAAGCCTTCATGTTCTTATCTAAGTGTCACACATTTTACAGGGTTAATTTGATGATTAATCAAGGTACCACATGTAACCAGCACTGTACATGTTACGTCCCATTAGACATCAGTGCATTTGCTCCCCAGAGTATCCATGGAAACAGAGAGGAGGGGACCAGACTGTGCAAAGATATGACTGTCCACGGGGACATTTTCTCCATCCCCGAAGTCCCTGATGGATGTTACAGAGCTCCTGAGGCTCTGTCTAGAGCTGAGGGGCGTGCAGGAGGGCAGGACCCCAGGACCAGGTGACACCAGGGGACATCCGAGGTGACATCTGAGTGTCATTGTCCTAGGTAGAGAGGCAGATATTCAGGGGAGGTTTCAAGAAAGATAGAAGATGAGAGGGGTTTGGGTTGAAATCTCAGAATGTGCCTTTGCTCAAAACTCTCTCCTCAACACCTCAGAGTCAACAGAGAGTGAGTGTCTTGGGGGGTGGGGTGCAGTTTTTGCGTGTCCATGTGTGTCCATCTGTGACAGCACAGGGAGCAGGAGTGGCCCTGGGTGAACGACACTGGAGGAAGCGCTTGATGTCGCCACTAAGTGGTTACGTGTGGAAGGAGCTTCCTTTCAAGGAAAAAGGTCGATCAGCCCATCGCTTTCCAATCACAGTGATGATGCAAATAGCAATGGGGCAGTCGAGGGTGGGAGGTGGGGATGGGGTAGGGGAGGTGGGAGGAAGCAACAGGACTGGGAACCTGCTTTGCAGTGGAGCTGAAACAGGCAGAATTCAGTCAATCCAGACTCCTTGAGATTAGAGTATAAAGGGTCCCAGCGAGGGTAGCCTTAGATGAGGATCCAGGGCCCCCAGAGAGTACAGCCCCAAGCCCGCAGAGCCCCAAGTGGCTGCCAAACACCAGCGATCACAGCTTCCTCCATGAAGTGCTCACCTGCTGGCCCTGTCTTACTGGGATCCTTGCCTTCAGGTGTTGGGGCATTTCTTTCTCAATCTGCTCAATGTTTACAGTGCTTCAGAGAAAAAAAGCTGTCTTGTGTAAATGTTTAAATTGCTTGGGAATGTGTTCCAAAATGAAACCTAAAATCCTCAGGCTAAGTTAGAAATAGAGGGCAAACAAAGCACCGACTTCAGCAGGGAAACACAGTCTGAAAAAGTGATGTGAGGAGTCCATTTGCGTCCGTGTTTGTTGGTCTGTGAGGAATGTGAAACCACAGGGGCCGGGACGGAGACCTGGTGTTTGTGCTGTTCTCTGGACTGGAGGGGAGTGCCTTCTAGGAGCCAGGGTGTGGGGGGGCAGGGGGCAAGGAGCAGGGGACAGGGGATGGGGGACAGGAGGCAGGGGGCAAGGGACAGGGGAAGGGGGCAGGGGACAGGGGTCAGGAGACAGGGGACAAGGGATGGGGGCAAGGGACAGGGGATGGGGGACAGGAGGCAAGGGACAGGGGACAGGGGCCAAAGGACAGGGGTCAGGGGACAGGGGACGGGGGCAAGGGACAGGGGACAGGGGATGGGGGCAGTGGACAGGAGTCAAGGGACAGGGGACAGTGGACAGGGGCGAGCGACAGGGGACAGGGGCAAGGGACAGGGAACAGGGTACAGGGGATAGGGGATGGGGGACGGGGGCAAGGGACGGGGATGGGGCCAAGGGACAGGGGACAGGGGATGAGGCAAGGGACAGGGGATGGGGGACAGAGGATGGGAGACAGGAGGCAAGGGATAGGGGACAGGGGATGGGGGCAAGGGACAAGGGACAGGGGACAGGGGATGGGGGCAGCGGACAGGGGTCAAGGAACAGGGGACAGGGGATGGGGACAAGGGACAGGGGACAGGGGTCAGGGGACAGGAGGCAAGGGACAGGGGGCAGGGGACGGGGGCAAGAGACAGGGGATGGGGGCAGGGGACGGGGGCAGGGGACAGGGGTCAAGGGACGGGGGCAGGGGACAGGGGATAGGGGACAGGGGCAGGGGTCAGAGAGCAAGGGACAGGGGACAGGGGATGGGGAACAGGGGCCAAGGGACAGGGGATGGGGTACAGGGGGCAAGGGACAGGGGAAAGGGGAAAGGGTGAAAGGGATAGGGGGCAGGATGGAGTCATGGGAGAGACAGCCCCAAACAGCCTGTGAAACAGCTCACAACAGGGCTGCTGGTGGTGAGGTTGGGGGGCAGCAGGACTAGGCGGCCGCTGTGATTCTGATGGAAGCCGTTCCCTTCTACAGGGGATCTTCCCAACCCAGGGATCGAACCCGGGTCTCCCACATTGCAGGCAGATTCTTTACCAGCTGAGCCACCAGGGAAGATTTTACAAGGTTCTTGGTTTTCCCAGAACTTCAGAGACAGTGCTTCTAAGGGTCTAGTGTTCAAACTATGGGATCTGCACCACTGGGGTTTTGTCCTGAAGTATAATTGTGAAGAAAAAGCTCTTGGCATAATTATTCAGCAGAACTGAAGATCATGGATAGTTTAGTTGACAGGTGGAAGCTGTGGGCCCCAGGAGGAAACTGGTTTACTTTCCTCTAACTTCCACCTCCAAGCACACTTGGTCAGATTCCCTTCTTATTCCTGGACTAAAATTCAGAGAAATTTTCCATGATTTTCCTGTTACTTTCAGTTACTGCCTCAGACTCATTTTTAGGTACAAGAAAGTTCATGCGTGTGTGTGTGTGCTAAGTCGCTTCAGGTGTGTCTGACTGTGCAACCCCATGGGCTGTATGTAGCCCGCCAGGCTTCTCTGTCCATGGGATTCTCCAGGCAAGAATACTGGGGTGGGTTGCCGTGCCCTCCTGCAGGGGATCTTCCCTACCCAGGGACCGACCCCGGGTCTCCTGCATTGGCAGGTGGGTAGTTTAGCACTAGCGCCACCTGGGAAGCCCACAAGAAAGTTCATCCCTAACTAACACACCTTCAGTCTCTCATCCAACCACGGCTCCTCACCCTAGCTCAAGACGGGAGCGGGCACTCCCAGCCTACCCCGTCCCCAGAGGGCTTGTGGGACTTCTGTCCCCACAGCACCTGCGGCAGATGAAGGCTGGCTGATCCACCAGCTTCCTCCTGCAGCAGATGAAGGCTGGCCGTCCCACCAGCTTCCGGCACTGACGGGCTTCTGTTGCTAAAAGAAACAGCTCGATGCTCACCTGGCTGTCAGCGTGTGCTCCAGGAAGATTCAACATACTCTACCCACCCCTTCCAGGTGGAGCCAGTTTTCTGATGATGAGTCACAAAGAAGCTGCTGCTGCTGAGTCGCTTCAGTCGTGTCCGACTCTGTGCGACCCCATACACGGCAGCCCACCAGGCTCCCCGTCCCTGGGAGTCTCCAGGCAAGAACACTGGAGTGGGTTGCCATTTCCTTCTCCAGTGCATGAAAGTGAAAAGTGAAAGTGAAGTCGCTGAGTCACTCTTTGTGACCCCACGGACTGCAGCCTTCCAGGCTCCTCCATCCATGGGATTTTCCAGGCAAGAGTACTGGAGTGGGGTGCCATTGCCTTCTCCACAAAGAAGCTACTTACTCCATTTTTAAAGATTTATTTTATATTGGAGTGTAGTTGACTAACAACGTTGTGTTAGTTTTGGGTATACAGCAAAGTGATTTGGTTATACATATGCATGTATCTATTCCTTTTCAATTTCTTTTCCCACTTAGGTTATTACAGAAGACTGAGCAAAGTTCCCTGTGCTATCCGATAGGTCCTTGTTGGTCGTCTATTTTAAATATAGCTGTATGTGTATGTCAATTCCAAGCTCCCAATTTATCCCTCCCCTTTGGTAACTATAAGTTTGTTCGCTAAGCTTGTGAATCCATTTCCAGTTTGTAAATAAGTCTCTTGAAGAACACTCATCATATAGAGAGGCACTGTGAGATGAATATTGGAAAACCTGCTTTGCCACATAATTTTGTTGTTAAGAATGAAGGAAGTGTGTTACCTCAGTGTTACTGTTACCTATACATTATTCAGATTAAAAAAAAAAACCTTCCAAATGAAAAGACTTCATGTGTTATGAAGTTATTCATTAAAATCAATATGAAGGAGGGTAACTTAAAATAAACACCTTTACCTAATAGGTAGGAAGGATCAAAAATGAATTTTAAGATTTAGAGTATATAAGCAATGTTTTACACATGTAAGATATTTCTGTCTGCTCTGACAGCCTTTGAAACTAAATATAAAAATAAATCAATATAAAATATACTCTCAAATTGATATATTACAGAAGGTTAAATTTTTCTTTCAAAATTTCTGAAGCATTCTTGATTCTATTGCTCTTATTAAAATATTATTATCATTACTAAAAGATGTTGTACTGCTGGTAAATAACTTAAATGTTTAAAGTGTTCTTCATGTCATAGTCATCACCTATTCTGGCACGTTTTAAACATAGATAAAATGTTAACATTAGTAAAGTGTACCTATACACATATGTACGTGATGTGTAAATACATATCTAGACACATACACATATTTATCACTGTTATCTGTAGGGTTACCTGATCAGGCAAGATGAGAGACCCTAGAATTTTCAAACTGAAAGTCAGACTTGGACACCCGCCAGATCCAGACAGTTAAGTGTCTGCCAGCAATGTGGGAGACCCGGGTTCGATCCCTGGGTGGGGAAGAGTGGTAGTGTACAAAGTTTTGAATCAGATCTGCCCCTGGTTGGGGCTTCCCAGGTGGTTCAGAGGGTAAAGAATCTGCCTGCAATGTGGGAGACTTGGGTTCAATCCCTGGCTTGGAAAGATCCTCTGGAGAAGGAAATGGCACCCCACTCCAGTACTCTTGCCTGGAAAATCCCATGGACGGAGGAGCCTGGTAGGCTACAGTCCATGGGGTCGAAAAGAGTCGGACACGACTGAGCAAGTTCACCTGACTCACTTTGGAGTCAGGACACCTGCCGTGTGAATCTGCATCTGGTCCAGACCGGCACACGGTCTCAGACACAGCAGGGCCTCCAGGCTCCAGACCTCCTCTTCCTCCACCAGCTGCTGCATCCCAGGTTTCATGGTAAACAGACAGGATGCTGGGATTAAGACTGTTCTTTAGGGGGTTGCTTAGATAAAATGAAGACAAACAGATGATCCTGTGCCTTGAATGAAAGCGGGGATTCTACTCCTGCAGGTAATCATCTGCTCGCCTCCTGTCTGAAGTCAGGTTCCCCCAGAGCAGACACTAGGCAGTGATTGGTTAGTGTCAGACACTATGCATTAGGGAAGAACCCCTGAGGATCGAGGGGGTTGGGGGGAAGCAGGATGAAGGCAGGATGCTTGCAATTCTGGGCGGAGTCTCAGGCTCAGCCTGACCCTGAAGGGAGCACTGATCATGGATCCTCTCCCGGGGAAAGGGGCTGGGCTGTCATATTTCGGCATAGCCAGGCAGCTCCACAGTGACACAGGGAGTTAAACTCAGGGCACTTACGCCCTGCACCCTGGGGATGTCGTCACCTGCTGGCTGCCCTGAAAGAAGCTGCAGAGGCAGCTGTCGGAGGCCAGGCCAGCCAAAGGGCACAGGATCCATCAGAGGGATGAGGAGATCCAGGGGGACATGGCCAAAGAGCCACCATGCTCGATTGGAGAATCATTCCTCTGCTGCATCACGGCCACCCCCCGACCTACATTCCGAGGGTCGGGGCGAGTTCAGCATCTCTGGTCCACCTTCCCTGGAGCTTGCTCTGGTCACAGTCGGACTGAAGCATGGAGACCCGGTGTCCTCAGCCCAGCTTTTGTTATATTAATAGTGAAACCAAAAGATGAAAAAGTGCATCCAGCATCAGCCAGGAACTAAATGTTCTAGATGATATAAACTTACTTTAAAGCCAAAATTGCATTTAAACATTTGCATGAAAATCTTTCTAAAATATGTAATTCTGTTTCCTGCTTACTTAACTGAGTTCTCTGAATACAATCAATGTTTTCCTAAATGCCTGGCATTGGGCATTATTCAGGAGGGTCACACTGCATGTATAACTGGCATGAGGGACACTGCATCTTGGGCTCAGAGGTCCTGTAGGGTCCTGGGGACAGTTTCTGGAGCTTCTGTCCTCTACACATTCTGTGCTCTTTCAGCGCCCCCTTTGCCTGCAGCTTCTGGTGTGGGCTCTAAGATAAGGGATAAATGGGCCCCTTAGCTCCATCTCTGAACCAGAAGTCACCCTGCCCTCAGTTAGGGCTTGAGAAACATTTCTGAGTGTACAGCAGCATCAGTCATAAGATCCAGGTTACTTCCTACCTCTGCCCAGACCCTCCATGTCCTTGTTCTGGCCACTGCTTCACATTTTGAATGCTAGGTCGCTCAGTCACGTCTGACTCTTTGAGACCCCATGGACTGTAACCCTTCAGAATCTTCTGTCCAAGGAATTCTGCAGGCAAGAATCCTGGAGTGGGTTGCCATTCCCTTCTCAGAGGATCTTCCCTACCCAGGGATCGAACCTGGGTCTCCTGCATTGCAGGCGGATTCTTTACCATCTAAGCCACCAAGTAAGCCCTTCGGTCACTCCTGGACTGGGCTGACTACAGAGTCTCTTCTCTGAGGGGTTTTCCTGCGTCTAACTTTGCAGACTTCTTTAAGTGTGCATTTTCCCCTGATTTCATATTTATCCTATCAGGTTCCTCCCTCATACTGGCATTAAATTAGGCCCAAAGTATCTTTAAATTAAAAAAGAATTTTTTCACTGGAGTGTAATAGCTTGGCAATGTTGTGTTCATTTCTGCTGTACAAGGAAGTGAATCAGCTATATGTATACATACATCCCCTCCCTCTTGGACCTTCCTCCACCATCCCCCATTGCACCCATCTAGGTTGTCACAGAGCGCCGAGTTCATCCTTCTGAATCAGTGGTTCTCAAGCTCATCAGACCTGTGCACCCCTTTAATATGAATATAACACACTGCCCATATCTCTATCCTGAAATGAAATCAATAGATGATATATCTACCCATACATGTAATTTTTCAAAAGCTATGCCCTTAACGATAATACAAAGATAAATAACAGTTGTCTTTATTTCAAACCAGAACGGTTTAGGCCTAAGGAATCAGTTTCTTGTATCCATGTGCAGTATTACCCATGGACACATAGAAAAAGACGAAAGCTAAGTGTTTATCCACAAAGCAAATATTAGCAGGTTTCTCACTGGTGCCATAGTTTTCCAAGCTGGTGACCAGCTTCTGAGAAAGTTTCAAAACACAGTGTCACCTCCCCTCAAGTTACCTGGTTTTCCAATTCCTGCTTCAGTATTTGTTAAAACTGGGCAAGAATTAACTTGTGTTTCCATGGCAATGGCACCACACTCCAGTACTCTTGCCTGGAAAATCCCATGGACGGAGGAGCCTAGAAGGCTGCAGTCCATGGGGTCGCTGAGGGTCAGACCCAACTGAGCAACTTCACTTTCACTTTTCACTTTCATGCATTGGAGAAGGAAATGGCAACCCACTCCAATGTTCTTGCCTGGAGAATCCCAGGGACGGGGGAGCCTGGTAGGCTGCCGTCTGAGGGGTCGCACAGAGTTGGACACAACTGAAGTGACTTAGCAGCAGCCACATGAAGTATGGTACAGTTTTAGCCTATGGGTGATTTTAAGGCTTTTTGGGGCTTTGGGTCTCAGGCAGGAGAGTGGACATCTGGAGGGAGGTGAACAACCATTCTGTGGAGACGTCAGCATAAGTGGGCTCCCTGAAACTTCCTGTGCCCCCTGAGTCTCCCTCTTCCTTGGCAGGCATGCTGTGGGTATGTGACTGCTTCTGGCCCCGGGACTGGAGGCAGAAGTGATCTGTGGGTGTGTGTCTTGGGCATGTGATCCAGAGGGACCTGGAAGCCAGGATGGAGGAGCCCCCAGACTCTCATGGGACTCCTGAAAGCAGGAAATAACTGTGTATTGGCTGAAGCCCCTGAGAATTGGGGGTTTTCTGATGTGGCAGCTGATGTTTGTTGTTCTGCTGAATGCACACCTGTTCTGTGCATCACAAGGTATTCAGTGTCACTGAGCTGTACCCACTGAACAGTAACAGGGCTCCAGAAATCACTGGAGAATCAGAGATGGCCTCATGCATTCTCACAGTGCCCAGAAGAACCACATCCTTAGATTCATGATGAACTAAACATTTCAGACCACAGGGAGGAACCACAGGGATGGCTTTCCTGATGTTTTTCTTGTTAAGCTCCCCATACCCTGCTTCTCTTCCTTGAGTCAAGCTTGTTATCCAAACACGTGTGAAATGCTTCTTCCCTTTGCTGGCTCTTAGCCTCAGGTTTCCATTCACCTGGCCGGATGTCATAGGAGCACTCCCATCACAACCTTCCCTGCCCTGCTGTGCCTGGTGGGATGGATATTGTTTGACTGTCTTCAGCTGGTGAGTCAGGCTTTTTCTTTGAAGTCCCAAGAGTGCAATGCTGGCCAGCCTTGCTGTCAGACTCAGATCTACATCTGGGCCCCCTACCTTCTCCTGAACAATGAACTCATGATCCCTGAAAGATCCCTAACAGTTCAACTTTTCCTTCTGGTCGAACCTGACGTTTTCTCAGGCAAAGGTGAAGAACGGGTTTATAAACCACAAATTAAAATTTTCAGAAGATCTTGCCTGATTCTAAATAATTCAGCAAAACAGACTTTGTCTACAGGAAGATTGGACAGACTCTTTAAAAAGCCCAAATCTAATCCTTCAGGAGCCGGTGGGGTTCTTTGCAGCCAGAAGATGAAAGTGGAAGTGTTCAGAAAACCCATCTGGCTCCCCTGGTTCATGCAGATGCTGTGTGAGCCCTGGATCGGGACGGGTCCGAGTTCCCTTTTCAGCTATCTTCTGGTGGCCTGGTCTGAGACAGCTATCACAGACTGAGTCCGTGAACCTCATCCTGCCCTCAGGAGCCGGAACCCCTTCCTGGGCTCTGAGGGTCTCCTCGGTCACATCTCAGGGGTCAGATGTGTTTCTTGCCTCTAAAGCACATGCCTGCCCCGGTCAGTGCCCACTTCAAGTATCCGAATGGGGTGCTCCCAACATCTTCCTGGGGCCTCGGTATCCTCAGCCTGGAGGGCATAGACATGGTGCCAGAGATTGACTTCAGGGACTCAGACGTTTTCACAATAGAGAACATGAACTGGAAGAAGAGTTTCCCTTGTTGTCATTCAGGCCATTCAGCCTCACGGTGACTCACAGGGAAGATGAGGGCATGGAACACGGGGCAGCCTGCAGGGATTCCAATCACTTCTAATCAATATCCGTAGAGCTTTTTACACACACTCTTCAAAACAGGGGACAACCCTGCTATCACCAGACCCAGAATCACTTCTAAGTGAAAATAAAGACAGTTTAACCCTTATATTTCTCCCTCCTTCTCCCTTTCTCTCACACATAAACTCTTTGGATAAATTACTGCAGAAACACCTAAATGAAGGATACAATTCAAAGGATGCATTTCGTATATTCCGGCTAGATTACACCTGCAGATTCTAATAATGTCCACCCCAAAAGTGAATTATAGTTCTGGGGATCAGAAGTCTGTTGCAGGCCTCCCTGGGCCGCATGGAGGAGTTGGAACGGCTGGTTCTCTCCTCCACAGGCAAACCTGGTCCTTGCCTTTCCAGCTTCCAGAGGTGTCCATGGCTCTTCATCACAAGACTCCAACCTCTGATTATATGGTCATATCGGCCTCTCTGCCTCTGACCCTCCTGCCTCCCTCCTACGAGGAGTTTCTGTTGATGTCAGGCCACCTGCCTAAGTCCAGGGTCATCTCCCATATCAAGACTTAACCACACCTGCTAGGTTCTCCCTGTCATGGAAGGTGACATTCACGGATGCAGGATTAGGACATGAGCATCCGTGGAGACATTCTTCTGCTTTTTGCAATCTTTTACCTTTCTCGGCTGTCTCGCACAGCATGTAGGGGTCTCAGTTCCCCGACTAGGGCTGGAACACATGCCCCTTGCAGTACAAGTGTGGTGTTTTAACCACTGGACCACCAGGGAAGTCCCGGGAGACATTCTCCCCCTAGCACTCATTGCTAACTCCCCTCCTCCGTCGTGGAAGGCTGTGGTCAGGAAGAAACCAACTTACTCCTCGGAACACCCGCTCCTCGGCCATGGCTGAGGGGATCCAAGGCGGATGTGTCTCTGGCTCATCTAGGTGAGCCTCCCTCTGAGGTGTGAGAAGGGACAGAGGTGCTATCGTTTGTGCAGACCTGAGCTCAACACTTGCTTGACTCAGGCTGTGGGCGCTGAGGTCACAGGAAAGCACCGGTCAGCGTGTGGCAGGGGCAGCCTGCAGAGAAAGGTAAAGCAGGCGTGTCGAGACAGGAGGGCATGGCCAAGGATGCCAGGCAGAGGGAATGGATGACTTCCTGTTGCTCCCAGCCCCATCAACTTCTCACCCACCATGTCTCGGGTCAATAGAACCAATCCTCTTAATCTTCAGATCCTTGGGACTTCCCTGGCAGTCCAATAGATAGGACTTCACCTTCCACTAAATAAAGGGGATGCAAGTTTAATCCCTGGTCAGGGGGCTAAGATCCCACATGCATCATTGTGTTAAAAAAAAAAAAAAAGCACAAAGCATAAAACAGAAGCAATATTGTAACAAATACAATAAAGTCTTTAAAAATGGTACACACCCCAATTTTTGTAAGCTGTAGATCCTTCATTGGGTTTCTGTTAGGCATCCCAAGAGTCATGCAGCCATGACAATGTTGCCAAGAACAAGTTCGTGTGATTAAACCAGAGCCCTTGTCTTGTCTCTTGATTCTATATGGTTTTTGCCACTTTTCACATCCTTTGCAAAACCGTGTGATTCGAGACCGTCGGCAAACTGTGTCTGTGGTTAGTAGAACTTCTGCATCAGTAGAAAGAATCTGGTCTGTGGAAAAGAGGGAAAATGAAATTACATGAGATCACATCCCCTAGATTGTGGAGCAGGAAAAGCAGGGCCTTTTACTCATTCGGAAGGAAGAAAGTTCTTTGTGTTGCCACCTCGCACATTTGTGAGTGTGGGGAGCCTGGGCTGGTTACATAAACTGAAAAATCTCATCAAGACACCATCAACAACTCTGCAAAATAGTGCTCCAAACACTAAAGCTTAATAACAAACAGAAGCTTTGTGTTGGAACTGAGTCAGATTCCCCATCTCCAGGGAAATTTAATGGAATTAAGTCTCCTCTGTTCCCACTTAGAAGTTCATACATAATCATAGCAGGTTATTACACAGACAGAACGCGCAGGACTGCAAAGACAGAGCTGGCATATAATGCAATTTATTTCTGCCACTGATAAATCTCCCCTTCAGTTATGGGAAAACGATCTGATGACAGAGACCAACCGGAAGTGAAGTCCCTTCTCTTGACACTGTGGCAGCTGTATCCTCCTCAGAGGTTCTGAGAACTGACAGCGTTGCCAGGTCCTCATTTCTCCAGGAGGGACGATCTCCAGCCTCTGCTGATGTAAGGACCAGCTGCCATACTGGCCCTTGGACATACGTTTCTGCAAAGTTATTAACTTTGTATCAGCCTAAGCAGGACCTTATTCTAGATTTTATTTGTAATGATCATAGATGTGAAAGAAAATTTCATCCCAGAAAATGTCAGTTCATAAATCTGCAAGGAGATGGAGCCAGTCAATCCTAAAGAAATTGGATACTTTTATTCCTTTTATTTATTCCTTTATAATCCTCTGAATATCCATTGGAAGGACTGATGCTGACGCTCTAATACTCTGGCCACCTGACTATAAGAGCTGGCTTGTTGGAAAAGACCCTGATTCTTGAAAAGATTGAAGACAGGAGGAGAAGGGGATGACAGAGGATGAGATGGTTGGATGGCATCACTGACTCAATGGACATGAGTTTGAGCAAACTCCAGGACATGGTGAAGGACAGGGATGGTTGAGGACCAGGGGTTGCCAAGAGTCGGACACTGAACAACAAAAGCTGAAAGAAGTCAGGCAAAGCTTCTGAATTCAACTAGCTCATGGTAATTTTCGGACAAGTTCTGGCTTGCAGTCAGAGTGGCCTTGCGGCTCAATTCCTGTTCCGTCACTTTGTTCTCATGTGAGCTCTGAGAGTTTGCTTAGCACGTCTCTCTCCTGCTTTCATGGAAAACCTACCACATACTCAAAAGGGGTTTAGCAGGACTAGACCAAGGTGCCACATGCATCACAGCCAACTGGGCGTCAGATGTCACAGGGCAGGGACCCGGGGTCCTGTCCTCTTCTGCCCCCTTCTCTCTCTGTGTTCTGCTTTCATGGAGCTGGGTGTGTGTGTGCTTGCTCAGCTGCTTCAGTTGGGTCCAACTCTTTGCAACCCTATGGGCTACAGCCCGCCAGGCTCCTGTATCCACGGGATTCTCTAGGAAAGAATACTGGAGTGAGTTGCCATGCCCTCCCCAGGGGATCTTCCCAATGCAGAGATTGAACCCACATCTCTTGTGTCTCCTGAATTGGCAGCAGGCTGCTTTACCACCACCTGGGAAGCCTGAAAATTATTTTAAGATGAATGAAGTAGCAGGATAGGCTTGAGCATTTTGGTGGTAACCACCAGAATGCATAACAGAAGGAGTTGAAGAATAGGGGACAGAATTGAGGTATGCAGGGACTACGTCTCTTACTGTGCATCCATGGACCTTCCTTTTATTTTTTTGCCGTGTATTACTTTGATAGCTATTAACACATTATGAAAAACATGTACCTCAAACTAAAAAGTATGAAATTTAAATTATATCTAAAAATACTCACGTTTCTACTCTATTTTCAATTCTCAATGCCTTAGCTTGCCGATCCCACACACGACACCATCATGTCGCTGCCGGCACCAAGTGGGCTCCTTGCATGGCAATAATTCCAATTTCTCTTGACCTTCAATCCCTTTCTAGTTGAAAACAAGCATGCTGACCTCTCAGCTCCTGGAAAGAAGGTGAGAGCCACCACCTGTCTGAGTCCTTTTTTGAAGCAATAATCTCTGCTCGGCTGATGGTTTCCAAAATTATCAGTGACAGCAGGAACGGCACTACCCCTCATTTGGAGGCAAGAGCCAGCTCCACTGCTGGGTTAATAATGAGGTTGTTTTGCTTTACTTTGGTGCGGATCAGAGTCCCTGTGGCTGAACGATATATCCTAAGTGTCTCCGGCTCATTCAAGCCATTTACACAGACCACTCTTTCACCAACGATAATCAATCACAGCAGCATCGCCAAAGTTGTGGCTGCTGTTTATCTGCCACAACTCAGCCTGAGTCAGAGTAATTTCCAAGCAGCTGTCAAGACGGTCAGAGCTCCCGTAAGCTAAGTCAAATTCAAAATCAGAACTTGCCACCTCCAATTATTTAAATAGACACAAGGGGAGACAAAACACAGTTCATTGACTGTAATTAATTTGCACCATTATAAAAGTCTGGTCCTCCAGATGAAGAGATAGGTATGAACCTAGATGTGTTTGGAGGTAGCCTTATGTCCTTTATCTGAAAGTAGAAGTAATTTGAGCCAAAGAAGTCCAGACTGGGTTTCCCTGATGGCTCAGACAGTAAAGAATCTGCCTGCAATGTGGGAGACCTGCATTCGATTCTTGGGTTGGGAAGATCCCCTGGAGAAGGGCATGGCCACCCACTCCAGGATACTTGCCTGGAGAATCCCATGGACAGAGGAGCCTGGGAGGCTACAGTCCATGGGGTCTCAAAGAGTTGGACATGACTGCAGTGACTAAGCATAACACAACACAACACAACACAGGTCCAGACTGGGATGAACATGGTCGTGGCTGGTGAGTGTGAGAGGGTTGACTTGGGGAACAGTTACTTATGCTTCCCTCTGTGCACCCAAGGGCAGAACTGGACCAAAGGGAAAGCAAACTGGGACTCAATAGGAAGCTACATTTGCCAATAGTTAGAGAACTTAGTACAGTCTTGGAGCTTCCCAAGTCCTGGTGGCTTTGAAGGAGAGAACTGGGGTGAAGCAGAGTCAGAGAAAGATGCTTTGGGACCCTGGGCAGATCCATCTGCCACCCTTCTTCACTTCTTGGGAGCTCACCAGGGCTAAGGCCTGCTTGTGTTGTGGGGGAGGACCTGCCTGGAACACCAGAGGTGGCAAAAGTTGGAAGAACCTTGCCCTTTCCTCTCTCTTTGGCTGCTCAGACAAAACCTCCAGCTAGTAGCTGCCTTTTTATTGAGTCCCATCCTCCCCCCGGAGAAGGCAATGGCGCCCCACTCTAGTACTCTTGCCTGGAAAATCCCATGGATGGCGGAGCCTGGTAGGCTGCAGTCCATGGGGTCGCTAAGAGTTGGACACGACTGAACGACTTCACTTTCACTTTTCACTTTCATGCATTGGAGAAGGAAATGTCAACCCACTCCAGTGTTCTTGCCTGGAGAATCCCAGGGACGGGGGAGCCTGTTGGGCTGCCGTCTATGGGGTCGCACAGAGTCGGACACAACTGAAGCGACTTAGCAGCAGCAGCAGCATCCTCACCCCCATCTCAGCACACTAGGCAGGCATACCGAGATGCAGGCGAACTTTACGGGATTCAGCTCAAATTTCACCTTTTCGAAGAAGCCTTTCCTGAAACGCTCTTCCAGGAAAAATCGGCAACTCTCAGTGGGCTCACAGGTTTGCAGTTTGGGCTTCATTTGCTGGGCTGTGAGCCCCTTGAAGGCAGGATCTACATTTACTTGTCTATTCCCACTGCTACATCACACCAGCCACATACATGCTCACGCAGCACTTTCCTTAATGAAGAAGAATATGAGAAGTGTACAGCTGGTTCTACAAGGATGCACACATCAAATTGTGGCTGCCCCATGCTCATCAGTGGGGCTAGGGCTGGTGTGAAGGGCTGTGCCTGGACCACTGTCTGTGCAGGCTTCTTGGCCAGGACCAGATGCCAGCCATGCAACTTCTGTCTGAGATGAGTGTTTCCTTCCTGAGGCGTGTAAGACAGAGGAGAGGCAGTCCTGACTCGCTCCATGTCTAGCACTCGCTTCCATGCATGCAGACACAGAATCCCTTCCATTTCCCCTCCCCCATTCACCATCCCTGGTTTCTTCCCGCCACTCAACAGAAGATACGTTAATTGATAGTCCATGCGAGGAAGGTACCTAAATGTTAACCTAGTTAAAAACACAGAGCTTCAGCCCCATGGTGGGATGTTGTGTGTGTATGTGTGTGTGTATGTTTTAGTGTATTTATTTATATATTTGGCTGTGCTTGGTCTTAGTCGTGATGTGTGGGATCTATTTCCCTGACCAGGGATCAATCCTGGGCCCTCTGCATTGGGAGTCTTAGCCACTGGACCACCAGGGAAGTCCCCCCATCCTGTGTGCTTTACTCCTCAAGATTCAGGAGACTTTTGTAGAGCAGAGAAGTACCTGGGATCCTAGTCCTCGGATAGGGCTGGCCTGGGGCCATCTCTTGGTGATTATAAAATAGAGTCCCATGTGATTGTTGCTCCTTCTGTTGGGAAGTGGGGTCTGTGGAGCTCCTCCTTGAATCTGTCATGAACAGAACGCACAGGACACTGCAGAAAGGGACTCAGCGGGGGTGGAAGAAGGGCACGCACCTCCCACCTACTCTCCTGGGATTGTTCTCTGGGGAAGGGGGTTCCAGATGCCCTGTAACACGTCCAACTGCCCCAGGGGTGCATTGGAGAGGCCAGGAGCACTGTCTGCTTTGAGTCTGCAGAGGACTGCTGTTCCAGCCAGGGAGAGAATCACACAGCCCAGCCTTTCCTGAGCACCCACCCCCCAGGCCTGAGAGCAGCACTAGTGATGTTCTAAGCTGCTGAGTTTGGGACTCCTCATTGGATACCTCTCAGCCCCTAAGAGCATCACCTGGAGGTATTCTCTTGTTCGGATGAGGGTGGACTCCACCCTGCAGTTTTCATATAACCCAGCTCCCTGGGGGCCCACAGTGTGGCTCATTCTGTACCCGAAAACAGTAAGATACCATCTCAAGTATGTCGTAGCGAATGAAGCACTGCACTGAGTCAAGCTGTCACTGTTACCATAATTATAGGATTTTTCAAAGAGCAAACTTAGAAAAGTATGCTTCGTTTGACGTCAAAGTAACAGTAAAGCTGGTAGAGAGAGGGGAAGTGTGCTCGTCATGGGCAGCGTGATGAGCACAGGCTGTGTCCCTCCCCCTCCTCCTCCCCCCCCTCCCCCTTCTTCCTCCTCCCCCTTCCTCCCCCACCTCCTCTTTCTCCTCCCCTTCCTCCTTTTCTGTCCCTGTGTCTGGGATAGTCCTCTTGTCTCACTCAGCTCTGCTTCTCCCACAGACAATCCATCTTCACGCCCCATTTCCTCATCCCCTTTGTCTCCCCCGGGACGAGGAAATGATCTGAGCACCTGTGCTGGGACATGACCTGAGCTGAGATAGGTGAGCAGAGAGGACTGGAAGAAACCTGGCTCTCCTGAGGAGGCTTCTGTTGGGGTCATTCCCTGAGTGGCCAGGGGTTAGCACTCGGTTTGCAGGCTCACTGCTTATAATTCGTGTCTCAGAGCATCAGGCATGGAGGAACAATCAGGACTTAATTGCCTTGATGAAGTCTGAAGACTAAGGAAGCAAGTGAAGGGAGAGCCAATCCCCTCATTATTTCAACCTTCCCTGCACTGCGGTCCATGACGCAGGAAGTCACCCTGGTACATGGCTGCTGCTGGGACGCCCACGTGGGCCTTGGAGTCACTTAATTTCAAGCTACCTTTAAAATCAGCTCCTCTGAGAAACAGACATTTGCTCCATGCAGCTGTGATTAAAGAAGCTGGTCTCCATTTCCAAGCACTCAGGGTGTGTGCAGGTGAACAGCTTTGCAGTGTTTGGCTTGTTGTTCTAATAACCTGTGGGACAAAGCTGAGCATGTATGGAATTTGGAAACCTTGCTCTTAACTGATTTTTTTATGCAATCACCTCCTGATAGCTGGATGCCTGTCTCAAATCCTGCAATGTTCAAATGCCTTTTGTTTGATCTGCATCTGACTGGCGTTTTTATTCAGGGACCATAAAGGGAAAATGCAGTAGAAAAGGCGCCCTGTGGGGCAGTCTTACCAGATGGAAACCCCATGCCTCCCAAACACGCAGCTCTGACTGCCCTGGTCCCCAGGCAGCTCTCATTGTTGGATGCTCAGCAACCAGCAAGCATGGGAATTCCTCTGCAGCGATTCAGTCTCTCATGATTTCCAAGTGGGCCTGCTCCTCTGGAGGGTCTTCTGAAATTCACCTTGCAAGACTGTGACATCTAATGAGGGGGCCTGAGAGCCCCAGGCACAACTTGGCCTGGTTCCCTGTGACACCCTCTCTTGACTGATGCCCAGGGCTCCATGCATCCCCAGAGAGTGACAGTGTCTGGGAAGACAACTCCTGCCATGGTCCTGTAGCCGATGACAGTTCTACATCAGCTCTGCCCCTTTATCTATTCGGCCAACATGTTACCAGGACTCTCCCTGCAAATAACCTCAACTTGGGTGGAAATGGAATTAGCTCATGGTAGCACAAACCACTGTGGAAAAGAGCATCAAAGACGGATGCAAATCTCAGGTCCTCTCTCACCAGAAGCATGACATCACAGCCCGGGCTGACCCTTTCCCGTCAGAGGTGTGGGGTCTGCACGGCAGAGTCCTTTCTCTGCCCAACCTGCTTCTTCCCCTCATTGCTCTTCACAGCCATCGCCCCCAAGAAACTGCAGGAAGTGCTACTTTGCTGTCAGTGTCTGCTACCTGGGGGACCCTCATCATGTGCGGGAAACTGACAGAAGGTCACCATCATGGGCAGCTCATGTAAGATCCTAGAGGTCGCAGGGATAATGTGGCACGTGTCCCAGACCTGCCTGAAAGGCTGAAGGGAAGGGTTTTACTCTGCACCAGCATCCAGCATCCTACTGTCCCTCTTGGCTGAAGGATGCTCCAGGGTGTGAGGATGCTCCAGGATGTGTTCCAGCTCAGGAGGGCTCCTGACCATCCGGGCAGCTTGGGGAGCAAGCTCTCTGAGGAGCCACAGGTGTGCAGAGAAGGACTCGTAGGAGAGTTTGAGGACAGCGAGTGGGCATCCAGGTATGTGGGCGGGCTTTTGAGAACTACAAAGTTTCACCCTTTGGTCACTCGTGCTCTGCTCAGTGTCGGAGTGGAAAAATAAGAAGGCAGTAGAGCCTAGGGTAGTGCTACTTCTGAGGGAATAAAGGAGTTACTGCTTCATGGATTCAGAGCACAGTTTGGGAAGATAAAAACATTCTTGAAATGGATATGGGTGGTTACACTGCATTGTGAATGGACAATGCCTCTGTACTGTACACTTAAAAGTTGTTACAATGATCATTGTACAATGATATTTTACTACAATAAAAAAAAAAAAAAGGAATCGCCATCTAAATCAGAAGGAGATGTCGTGTAAAATAAGAAACAATGACTGCTAGTTCCGGAGTGAAGGGAGAGGACCAGCTAGCTGGGGGGACGGTTTCATGCACATAACAAAAGGCCACCCAAAATAACAGACACCAGACACCAGGAAAATGAGGTGCTCTCCTGGACTCTCGCCATGTAAATGGGCCGCTTCAGCTGCCCCACTGGGGCAGGGAATGGATTTGATTTTAGTGGTTATGCTAATTTCTTTAAAATAAATCAGACTCCTGAAATAGCAAGCTTGGCCGCCCTTTGCATGAGTTTAGAATATAAATGAAACCTATTTGTCTCCAAGATGATCTAGGTTAAAAAGCAATAACCCACAGGAAATATATGAGCCCGTCATGAAATGGCATTCTGAGATCTCATACTCTAAAGGTATTAATAGGACAGCCGGTCTGCAATTTTTTAAAGATATTTTTGTGGTGTGTGTGCGTGTGGACCATTTTTTAAAAAGTCTTTATTGAATTTTTCACAATATTGCTTCTGTTTTGCAGCTTGGCTTTTTGACCACAATGCATGTGGGATCTGAGCTCCCTGACCAGAAATTGAACTGGCACCCCTTGCATTGGAAGGTAAAATCTTAATCCCTGGACCACCAGGGAAGTTCCCCCTGCCCTGCATTTGAGCATCATCATGATACTCAGTGATGTGCCCGGGCAAGGCAAGTAGCCATGGCTGGTGGTGCCTCTGTGGGAGAAGCAGGAAGCATAATAACTGGGAAGGGGAAGATTTTGGAACGTTTCTGATAACAGCTAAGGGGCCTTTAGTAAACAAGGGATCCTTGGGGTCTTTCCTGTCTCATCAGCCAGCATCCTTGTATATTTAAAGGAATTTCCAAAATGGAGCACATAGAAAGCATGAGAAGATCTCTTTGTTTCACTTCCCCTTGACACTCAGAGTTTGCAGCCTGCTGGGAACTTAGCACATTTTTCTCTCAAGCCCACAGCAAAGCCCAAGGAAGAAGGTTCAGAGAAGAAGCCCCATATCAAACCTGGAAAGCCTGGCTTTCCATTCCCCCAGTGAGAAGAGACTGAATTCGTTTCTCCTCTGCCCAGAGAAGTGACTGAGGAATCAATGGTGACCTTAATAAAATATCGTTCAAGGAAATTTTGTTTGATGGGACCCAAAGGCAATGGTAATGAAGACGACATTCATTGCTAGATTTATTTTAAATTCTGTGCATGTATAGGTTTTAAAAAGATAGAAACTCTAGAACTTTTTGGCTGGAGGGGAACATGGTTTATCTACTTCAAACAGCTCACAATTTGAAAATGGATGACTTCTCCAAACTATTTTGAACTAAAGGAAGCAACTTGGAACAATCTCTGTTGATCTTGACAAGAAGTGATGCTCATAGCTGGGGGTGGGCTGTCAGTACTGTGGTGAGAGTTTGCAGGTCTTGCCTCTAGCCCACAGCCCGGTGCTCCCCAGCATGGCCCTTCAGCAGCCCTGGGATGGGATCTGCAGCTTGTAGTTACTCCACAGCAGGTGATCCCACCTGAGAAAGGTGCTAAGGTGAGGCACTGCACTCACTCCTGCGTGTTGGCATTGGAGCAGCAGCTCAGACCATGGCTGAGCCTGAGGACCCCACCTCAGCCAAGAGATGCGTTGTCATGACAGATGAGGGGATGAACACTTCCTGCTTAAGTGGAGAGAACCTGGATGCTCTAGTTTCCCACCCGACTGAGGAAGCAGGGCTCCGATCACATGCCTGCTCCGCTGGTACCCTTGCCCAGAAGAACCCAGCCCTGCAGCATCTGAGCTGAGCCCCCTGACTGCTGCCCCCGCCCTATGGGCGGGGCTCCCACGCAGTCCCCACCCATTGCAGGAGAGGATTTTAGGCCACCTCCACAGAGATAATTCTAAGGCAGGTTCGTAGGTGCTCTGCAAGGTGGAAAAGCCCAGATGCTATTAGCCTGTCAGGCTGTCTATCCTCCGACACCACTTCTAGAACAGTCTTCGGCCAACTAGACTGTCCAGCGGGGCCCCGTCAATGGCTTGTGTTCGCCTGTACTCTCCTTCCAGTATGACTTGTCACGTCTCCTGCGTAAAGACCAGGGCTGTGTGGGCACCGCTCCTCTGTGTCCAGTATAGATGCCGAGGGTGGGGTCTGCCGGGGTGACATCTGCTGTGTATAACTACAGGCCACCATGTATCCATTGTCCACTGCTGCATGACTAGCAGCACAAAGCTTGGTCACTTAAAAACAGGAATTTACCTAACACATGACTCTGTAGGTCTGCAATTTTGTCTGAACTTACCTGGGTCATTCTGTTCATCTCGGCAGGAGGATTTCAAGGTTGCTCAGTAGTCTGGGATGGCCTCCAACATGTTTGTAAGCTGCCTGGCTGTGGGCTGGGGGGCTGGCTTGTGTCTTCCACTGTTCAAGAGGTTGGTCTGGGCTTGGTACCCATGAACCCTGGGGGGCCAGAGCAGTGATGCCCAGGTACTTTTCAAGTCTTGGTGAACATCACATTTGTTAAGATCTCATTGGCTGAAGCAATTCACACAGCCAACTCAGATATCAGCTATAAGAGAGACAGACTCCATCTCTGGATGGGAGACTGTTTAATGTCATGATTCAACAGTGAGGATACATGTAGCCATGGACTTGTGGTCATTAGTTCAATCTATCCTAAGGACCTAATAAAGATTCTGGATCATTCTAGTTCAGCAAAAAACTATTTTGATGTCATAAAGACCTCAGTACTCTTGAAGTAAGAGCTGAAATTCCTTGCGTGTGGGTAGGGAGCATGTTCGGTGTGGTCAGTGTTCAGTGTGGGAAGGGCGGGTGGAAGGGTGTCCCAGGAACGCCAGCTCTACCAGTCAGTGCCCTGTTGTTGTTAGGCTTAGTCATTCAGTCCTGTCCGACTCTTTGCGACACCATGGACTGTAGCCTGCCAGGCTCCTCTGTCCATAGGGATTCTCCAGGCAAGAATACTGGAGTGGGTTGCCATGACCTCCTCAAGGGGATCTTCCTAAGCCAGGGATCGAACACAAGTCTCCCACATTGCAGACTTATTCTTTACCATCTGAGCCACCAGAGAAGTCCAAGAATACTGGAGTGGGTAGCCTATCCATTCTCCAGGGGATCTTCCCAATCCAGAAATCAAACCAGAGTCTCCTGCATTGCAGGCAGATTCTTTACCAGCTGAGCTACCAGGGAAGCCCTGAGCCCCAGCATGTTGCCTTTTGGGAACTGACCAGTGGCCATCAGCCCAGAAATACCCACACAGAGAGGACTCCTCCATGTGTATGAAAGACACCAGCTCCACAGTGACCACCCGTGGGCTAGCAGAATGCTTTTAAACATCTCATGGCTCACTCTACTTTTTAAAATTTTATTCAACTATCGCTAGTTTACAATGTGTTAATTCTGTTGTACAGCAAAGTGATTCAGTCATACATATATATATTCTTTTTCATATTCTTTTCCATTATGGTTTATCCCAGGATATTGAATATGGATCCCTGGGTCATACAGTAGGACCTTGTGGTTTTGGTTTGTTTTTTTTTTTTTGTGGTTGTTTTGCTTTTAAATTTATAATATTTTTGGATCGGATATAATTGCTTTGTAATGTTGTGTTGGTTTCTGCTGTACAACAAGGTGAATCAACTACATATGTACATATACCCCCCACTCTTGTGCCTCCCTGTCCCCTAATCCACCCCTCCAAGTCATCACAGAGCACCAAGCTAAACCCACAGTCTGTCATACAGAGTGAAGTAAGTCAGAAACAGAACAACTATTGTATACTAAAGCATATATGAGGACTTGCTTATCCATCCTACATGTTATATATTAGTTTGCTAATCCCAAGCTCCTGCTCCATCCTTCCCCTCCCCCTCCCCCTTGGCAACTACAAGTTTGTTTTCTGGGTCTGGAGTCTGTTTCTGCTTTGTAGACATGCTCATGGCTTACTCTGAGTCTTTTGGTATTACTCTCCTTACACCCATTGCTTTTGGTTGGTTGGTTGTTAGTTTCTTGTAGACTATCGTTCATATACTGAGTACCCGGAATTTGGCCTCCAGGCCTTTGCTCTTTTCGCCTGAGGCTTCCATACCTCTGAGTGTGTGTGTGTGAGTGTTCCCTGTGCTACAGACTATCTCCTCTGCTTGTTCTCCAGCTCTGTAATTCAATTGTCTGCTGTAATCGTCTCCCTCTCTCTCTCACTTCATCTGTTACACGTTTTAATTGAAAACTCAATTGTTTCGCCTACTTTTAGTTCCTGAAAGTAATTTGGTGCCCTGACTACATCTCCTAAAGCTTCTCATTACTGTTTCCTATTAAATTTTCTTGTCGTTCTTCCTCTAGTTCAGCAGCAGCCGAACGTTTTGTTATTCACTTTGGGCCTCCTCTCTCACAGCCTTGAATGTCCTGAGTGAGTTGAAATATTTTTTCCACTCATTCTAGAGTTCCCCCTCGTCACCCAGACCCACCAGGGCTTTTGCAGCCTCTGGAGCAGGGATAAGCCCCACTGCAAGGGAAAGCACACCACTCTCTGTCCTCTGGGATGCGTGAGAAACAAGCTGGCAGATGGTTCTTCCTCTGGGATAGCCTTGGTGTTCCTTGGTCAGAAGGGCCCCAGGGTACACCTGTGGCTCCTTTCTGGAGAGATTGACAAGCTACCCTCTGTTGGGAAATGAGGAGAGACCTCCCATCCCCTGGAAGGGCCGCAGTTGTAGACTGGATGGGTATCTCCTGTAGAACCATGCCCTGAAGCACACACCCTCACGTGTGGATCAGGGCTGGCCCTGTGAAGCCTTATAAGCAATAAAATCAGAGGCAGTCATGTGGTACCAGTTCTAGGCTTAAGCTTCCAGAAGATGGCTTGTATTTCGGGGAGCCCTGAGCTATCACATAAGATGCTTGGCTACCTAACTGGAGAGACCACATGGACATGACCTTGACACTACCAGAAAATGGCAGAGGTCATCCCAGCATCTCAGCATCCCAGTATCTCCTCAGCAGGTCTGTCGGCTTGATCAGTGGCAGGATCAGGAGAATTGGCCAGCTGACCCGGATTTGTTTACGATTCTGTTTACTGCAGAATCGTAAACAAATCTCCAATGCCAAGATGAAGGGGCTTTCCTCTGATTCTTGCTCAGGAAGCAGATGGTCACTACTCTCATGGGATAACAGCAATATTCCTGGTCTTTCCAGACCCAGGAGGTCAGTGATGATTCCACTGATTCTCATCTCTTCAAAAAGACTTTTTTTTCTTGACCACATTTATCAGCTATAAATGGGCTCTAGGACTCAATAATACCAACTCAAGTCATGAAACAGAATTCTTCTATTTTGCTTCATATGGTTTGTTGCTGGAGAGACAAAGATGCCACCCCACCTGGAATGGCTTCCTCTTGGTAAAGGAGGGTTCTCTTTGTTGCAAGCCAAATAAAGTAAGATGTACACTCTGAAAGACAAGCCACATTCTCTGGAATTTCCCAAGAGAACCTTGCTGTGCATTTCTGCCTGTATATACATCTGCTGTGACTCTTAACATCTCCTTAAATAATTCTCACAAGCCAGTTCTGATACGTTTTTATGTATGCCCAGGTGAGATCTTTCTATATACAAAATCCAATTTGAACTTGGGAAGGAAAAATTGAAACACCTTAATTACAGAGATTTATTATTTTTTTTAACCTGAGAAAGATTAACTTTTTCTATCATTTATAATTTCACTCCCTAGCAACCTCATTTACAAGCTGGATCCATGTTCCTTTATGAAACCTTGCTCAATTTTACAACAGCATGAAAAATCATCTGGGCAGAGAGTATTAGCTTGGATAAAAATGTATCTTCCATGCAGGGTTCAGACTCAATCCTGTGATGAAGACATTACCTTTGCTCATTAATTCTTATAAGTAGAAATGAGCTGACTCTTTGTTGAGGCAGGAGAGAGTCTCATTTAATCCCAGGGTTGGCAGCAACCACACGAATTATAGCCCCTGCTATAGATACACAAAGGTCAATCTGGGTAAGTATTCTAAGGAAGAAGGGCTGCAAAGGAGAGGCAGAAACTGGAAATACCAATGCTCTAACATGGCCACCAAGGGGCAGGATTGCTCGTGTTAATAATTCAGGAGGGAAATTTGAGAACAATGTGCAGTGATTACTTTTTAATTACGTTAATTTTCTCTTTAATATTACAAACAGGGAATGAAGTTCATTTTTCAATGCTCGTGCCAGCTGAAAGTTTCAATTAAAATTAAAAGGGAAAATTGATTTTGCTTTGGGTTCAATTAGATATTTTCTTTGGTTAGTCAGAACCGAGGGCAGAAACTGGGCTCCTATAGAATTCTGTTGACCAAGGGAGGGTTGGAACCGGCTACCAGCTATTCCTGGGTTCTGGGTCTTGATCTCTGGCTACACTGTGATTCTAGAAACATTTCTCACGTCAGGAAGAGTCCAGCCTCAACCTGACAAATAACACCAGACATGGTTTCTCAACTAAGGTCTTTGTCATTTTATCTGTTCTATTTTCTGAAAAATATAATAATGAAAAGGAATTAATAAAATATCTCCAAAGAGACAGTTTGTACGTAGAACAATGTGGAGATCAGACAGTAAACGTGTGTGCCGGGCTTCCTGGCTTGCAGTGTAGGCCCTGCCCCCACAGGAGCCCTGTCTCTGGTCCCTCCACCTCCTGCCCCAACCACTCACTGTCAAGCAGCTCTTGTTTTGGAAAAGTAGTCTCATCATACCCCTCTCCTACTTAGAATTGTTCTCACCTCCCATTTGCCTTCAAGACAGTTGAGAAATTGGAATGGACACATACACAATAGATAACTAATAAGGCCCTACTTATAGCACAGGGAACTCTACTCAGTACTCTGCTGTGACCTACATGGGAAAAGAATCTAAGAAAGAGTCAGTCAGTTCAGTGGCTCAGTCATGTCCAACTTTTTTTGACCCCAAGGACTGTAGCACACCAGGCTTCCCTGTCCATCACTAACTCCCAGAGCTTGCTCAGACTCATATCCATCGAGTCGGTGATGCCGGACAACCATCTGGTGTCCCCTTCTCCTCCTGCCTTCAATCTTTCCCAGCATCAGGGTCTTTTCCAATGAGTCAGTTCTTCACATCAGGTATCCAAATTGTTGGAGCTTCAGCTTCAGCATCAGTCCTTCCAATGAATATTCAGGACTGATTTCCTTTAGAATGGACTGGTTGGATCTCCTTGCAGTCCAAGGGACTCTCATTGAACATCGATGTTCAAAAGCATCAATTCTTCAGCACTCAGCTTTCTTTATGGTCCACTTCTCACATCCATACATGACTACTGGCAAAATCATAGCTTTGACTAGATGGACCTTTGTTGGCAAAGTAATGCCTCTGCTTTTTAATGTGCTGTCTAGGTTTGTCATGACTTCCCTGGTGGCTCAGATGGTAAGGAGTCTGCCTGCAATGTGGGAGACCTGGGTTCGATCCCTGGGTTGGAAAGAACCACTGGAGAAGGAAATGGCAACCCACTCCAATATTCTTGCCTGGAAAATCCCATGGACAGAGGAGCATGGCAGGCTACAGTCCATGGTGTTGCAAAGAGTCAGACACAACTGAGAGACTTCACCTTCTTTGAGGTTTGTCATAGCTTTTATTCCAAGGAACAAGTGTCTTTTAATTTCATGACTGCAGTCACCATCTGCAATGATTTTGGAGCCCAAGAAAATGAAGTCTGTCACTGTTACCACTGTTTCCCCATCTATTTGCCATGAAGTGATGGGACCGGATGCCATGATCTTCATGTTTTGAATGCTGAGTTTTAAGCCAGCTTTTTCACTCTCCTTTCACTTTCATTAAGAGGGTCTTTAGTTCCTCTTCACTTTCTGCCATAAGGGTGGTGTCATGTGCATATCTGAGGTTATTGATATTTTTCCTTAGAATTCTAAGAAAGAAAAAAGGAGTGAATATATGTATATGTATAACTGACTTTGCCGTACTCCTGAAACTTACACAGTATTTTAAACCAACTATACTCCACTGACAGAGAAGACAATGGCACCCCATTCCAGTACTCTTGCCTAGAAAATCCCATGGATGGAGGAGCCTGGCAGGCTGCGGTCCATGGGGTTGCTAAGAGTCAGACAGGATTGAGCAACTTCACTTTCACATTTCACTTTCATGCATTGGAGAAGGAAATGGCAACCCACTCCAGTGTTTTTGCCTGGAGAATCCCAGGGACTGGGGGAGCCTGGTGGGCTGCTGTCTATGGGGTCGCACAGTGTCGGACACAACTGAAGCGACTTAGCAGCAGCAGTAGCATACTCCACTGAAAATTAAAAAAAACAAAAAACAAAAAAGACAGTTGAGAATCTTGGCCTTCAGGGGCCTCACCTCTCCGTCTCAGCTCCCCAAGGCCCCTGCATGTGGAAACATTCTCTGGGCACACTGCTTCCCACATCCTCTCAGCCTCTTCTTGTCTGACTAGCTGTTCATCTGTCACTCAGGCAGGGGTCTCAGCCTCGGCACTATGGACAAGGGAGGCCAGATTATTCTTTGTCATGGGCTGTCATGCTCATTGTAGGATAAGGCTGCCACACTAGCTAATCGCACCTCTTGAGTCATGACAGACAATATCCCTCCAGGTATTGCCAGATATCCTAGGGGGCAGATCACCTGAGCTTGAAAAGCTCTGTCTTTGCTCCCCACCTGTGCGCCCTCTACCTGCAGTGCCGTATCATGCTGTGTCCCTACTCATCCACACCCAGAGGAGCAGCCCAGCAGAGCTCACGGCTGCAGTAGATACACAACTATGGTCATTGGATGGATGGGTGGATGGATGGATGACTGGGTGAATAAACGAGCTCAGTTCTAGACAAATGATCTAAATTGCTACACTTCTATCAGGACCATCTTGTCTTAATTCTGTAGATTTGTAGTAAGTTTCAAAACTGGGAAGTGTTAGTCCTCCAATTTTCCCCATCTTTTTCAAAGATTGTTTTGGATATTCTAGTTCTAGTAGGTTTTTTATAGGCTCAGACAAGCTTATTTTAAAATCTGTATGCAATATCACAGTCCCTGAGAATAACTAAGACAATTTTGAAAAAAATATTAAAGTGAGCAAAGTCACTCTACCCAGTATGAAGGTCTAGTTTATATCTAAGGTATTAAAGGCAGGCATTAGCTGATCGATTGACTTGGATTGGAACATGGTAGAGAACCCAGAAATAGACCCACTCCATATATCCAACTGATTTCTGACAAAGGTGCAAAAGAAACTCGATGGAGGAAAGAGATTTTCAAGAGAGGATATATAGATGGCAAAAAAGCTCATGAAAAAAAATTTCAGCATTCTTAACCATAGGAAAATGCCAGTTAAAACCACAGTGAGATATTATGACACACCTATCAGAACAATTAAAAGATAATTACAGTATCAAGTGCTGACAAGGATGCATTAAAACTGGGTCCCTTGGGCATTGCAATTGGAAATGTATGGTAATTCAGCCACTCCAGCAAGCAGTTTGGCACATCTTGTAAGACCAAACATACAACTTACATGGGATCCAACAATTGCACTCTTGGGCTTTTATCCCAGAAAGATGAAAATTTATGTTCACAGAAAAATCTGTACAGGAATATTGATAACAGCCTTCCTTCATTCACAGTCCCCCCAACTAGAAACAAACACCTGTGAGTCATTCAACTTCTGAATGTTTACACAGAGTGTGGAACCTCCACTCTGCTGCTACCTGTTCAGTAATGGAAAGGAGCAGCTATTGGTACAGTTTGGATGAATTCTCAGGGGAATTATACAGCACAAAAATATCTAATCCCAAAAGATTACATACTACATGTAGTGTCATGATTCCATTGCTGTCACCTTCTTGAAGTGATAAAATTATAGAAACAGAAGAGTTTCACGTTTATCAGGGGTTAAGGAGGAGATTGGGGGCTTCCCAGATGGTGCTAGTGATAAAGAACCCACCTGCCAGTGTAGGATAGATAAGAGACAGGGGTTAGATCCCGGGGTTGGGAAGATCCCCTGGAGGAGGGCATGGCAACCCACTCTAGTATTCTGGCCTGCAGAATCCCCATGGACAGAGGAGCCTCGTGGGCTACAGTCCATATGGGTCACAGAGAGTCGGACATGACTGAGCAACTGAGCAGGAGCAGCAGCAAGGAGGAGGTGGGGGCCAGAGGGAAGTCAGTGCTGTTGTAAAGAGCCTACAAGAGGGATCTGCGTGATGGCGCAAATGTCCTGCATCCTGGCAGTACCAGGGTCAGCATCCAAGGTGGAACGGTGTGCTGTAAGTTCGGTGAGGTCATGAGATACGAATGGGCTGCTTTGATGGGAGTTACGTACGCATCAGTGCTGTCCCTGAGGTCATTACTGGCCACGTGCTGGCTTAAACTCTGCTGTGGGAAGGGTTGCCTTTCTGTTACTTTTTTGTTGTTGACACAGGCTTGAGAACATGGTGTCTTCCTTCCTGCCTTGGCCTTGGTGGCAGGCCCAGCACACACGGCAGGGCCCTCCCCTCACCAGTCAAGTCCTTACTCTGTCCCTTGCTGGCATGGGTCCTTGGTTCCCATTCTTTCTCCCTGCCTTGGGATGCTTCCCTTGTGAGCCAGTTTCCTGGGCTCCAAAGTGAGGAGAGTGACTATGGGATGCTGTCAGGAGGGTGCATGTTTAGTGCTGAGAACGGGCCCAGAGGAGGCATCCCAGGAAGCCAGCCGTGCCATCACCGTTGTCCGGCTGTCACTGGACAATGTCACAACCTGCCTCTGCTCCCGGTCTGCTCTGTCCATCCGTGCTCCATACCTAAAACATCCTTGAAACTCACTCAGGACAGAGTTGGTGTCTTTCCTCCAGAGGCTGCTCACCTGCAGGGGGGCCAGCATGTACTTTTTGATGCAATTTTGTTTGAATTCCCACAGTTCCAGAAACGCATCCATTTTACTGAGGCTATAGTTTTTGGCTCCATGTTTCATGACCCGTGTATAATTGATTGGATGGGGAAATGTTCTGTTTTTCTGAGTAAATACCATGCTACTGTCTACTCTATGCAAATATGTATTTTAAGTTGTTCAAGTGGAAAATGAACTACATGAAAGCCTGGTGCGGAACTTGACATATTACAGGCACACAGTAAATGAGTTGATTTGGGGGAAAAAAGAGAAATATCCTATTAAAAAGAGCATGGTAAACCATGCTGGTGGCCTTCTACAGTGTGGCAGACAGGCATCTGTGATGTAGGGCCTCCACCACTGAGAGAGGGGTGTCCGTTTAAGGTGGGGTGAGCTAAGCTATGATGTTTGTTGTTCTTGTTGTTCAGTAACCCCAGCGTGTCCGACTCTTTGCAACCCCACAGACTGCAGCATGCCAGGCCTTTCTGTCCCTCATCATCTCCCGGCATTTGCCCAAGTTCATGTTCATTGCATCAGTGATGTTTATGTTAGGTGTATTAAATGCATATGCAACTGCTAATATTTTCAACTTAAGACGGGTTTATGGGGATGTATCTTCCTTGTGGGACTTCCCAGGTGGCTCAGTGGTAAAGCATTTGCCTCCCAATGCAGGAGACATAGATTGATCCCTTGGTCAGGAAGATTCCCTGGAGAAGGAAATGGCAACCCACTCCAGTATTCTTGTCTGGAAAATCTCATGGACAGAGGAGCCTGGTGGGATACAATCCATGGGGTCCCAAGAACCAGACACATGACTTAGCAACTAAACCACCATCACCACCACCACCACCACCACTGGCTGGAAATTTAAAACTTAAACAGCTGAATCTGAATCTAAGCCTGGACAGTCCAGGGAACTGTCTTTATGAAAAATACCACATTGGTATTACCAATACCAAACTAAGCACAAAAGCTGTTTTATTTAGAAAGAGAAAATAAATCAGAGCTTACTACAAATTCTAAAATGCTGATAAATATCCAGACATTAACAAAATCCAGAAAAATAACATATGTCATGGCACAGTCAGTGCTCCAAGAACAAATCTGGAGCCACCAGTCACCATTACTGGCTCCCTGCAGCCAGGGAGATGGGCGAGTCACCAAATGGAGGAAGAGGGTTATGACAGGCTTTGGGGAAGGGGTTTGAAAACCATATTTAAATAGACTCAGAGTGAAGTGGGGCCACAGGGCCAGGAGTCACTGCAAAGTGAACCTGGTCCATATGCTTGGAAACCATGACATGCAGCCAGATTGGGGTGGGGGGCGTGTCCTGTCCAGAATCCCTTCTCCAAAGTCTTCTCTGCACCTCTGAGCACACAGTGTTTTTCTGGGTCGAAGTGACCTTGGTCCTTGGGGTGGTGGAATGTTTCTTATCTTGATGAGTGAAGTCTCTGACAGCCCTTGAATCTAGACAACAAAGTCTCTCGTTGAGTGAGAAAGCCAAAGTTTGTCAAAGAAGATGGGTTCTGACCTTTTAAAGCTAAAGATAGGAGAATCTCTGTTTCCTGGTTATGTTGCCACAGGCTCTGTCATCATCCCCCCATCCTTCCTGTGGATGGAACAGATGGCCAGTGTTTTTATTCCATGATCCATGTTATTTTTACTTTCTCACGTACTATTTTTACTAATGAACTTCTTGACATGACTTTGTCATGATATTTGCTTGTATTTTCATCCTCAGCTAATGAATGATGATTGCCTTGCCTTATTTTAGGATATTGATTTTGTGACACCATTTTCTATAAAGGAAAGATAAACCAGTCTAAAGGAAAGATAAACCAGTGTTTCTACTAACAGTGCTGATCACTTTTAAGTTGATGGCATATAACATTTTCTTTCTGCTTCAAAATTCAGAGTTAGTAATAGCATGCAAATTTTTCAAATTATTACCAAATTTGGGCAAGCTTTGTCAGTTTTCTTTCAAAGATGAGCTCTAAGATTTTAGCAATTCCTAAGTTTCCTTGATCTGACATTGGTAAATCTGAAAGACTCTGTATTGACAATGCTCACCCACCACAGCATTTTAAATTGTCACTACGTTGTCTTGAGATTCAAAATTGTGTTGTCTTACAATTGCAAGCTACATTGACTAGTGTGGTGAATCCGCATATGAATTTCTTACTGAAACAATAATTTCCTCATGACATCTTATTGCCCAGGTCACAATTTTACTTCTAGTTTGTCTGGAACTGCTGGACTTCACCCGGATCCCACACACTGGAAAAGCCATCAAGGTGAATGACCCAATTAACCTACTTTTTGAAGGTATTCAAATGTATGAGAATGCCAAAGAATTGATGCTTTCAAAATGTGATGCTGGAGAAGACTCTTGAGTGTCCGAGTGTCCCTTAGACAGCAAGGAGATCCAATCAGCCAATCCTTAAGGAAATCAACCCTGAATACTCATTGGAAGGCCTGAAGCTGAAGCTTCAATACTTAGGCCACGTGATGAGAGGAGCCGCCTCATTGGAAAAGACTCTGATGCTGGGAAAGATTGAGGGCAAAAGAAGGAGGAGACGACAGAGGATGAAATGATTGGATGGCATCATCAACTCAATGGACATGAATTTGAGTAAACTCTGGGAGACAGTGAAGGATAGGGCGTGCTGCAGTCCATGGGGTCACAAAGAGTCAAACATGACTTAGTGACTGAACAACAACATATAAAAAAATAAAAAAGTATGGAAATTCTGACACAAGCTACAACATGGATGATCCTTGAATACATTGTGCTAACTGGAAATAAGTCAGGCACAAAAGGAGAAATACTGCACGGTTCCACTTACCTGAGGTTACTGGAGGAGTAATGTTCAATGATAAGGAAAGTAGAAGGGTGGGGCTGGTTAGGGTTTAATGGGGGTAGAGTTTCAGTTTGGGGAGATGAAAATATCTGGAAATGGTGATTGTTGTACAACAATATGAATGTACTTAATACCATTAAACTGTACACTTAAAATGGCAAATTTTATGTCATGCATATTTTATAATAATACAAAAATGTTTAAGGAAACAAGTAAGTTCTTTATGAAGAATAACAATAATTTATTATATTCCTTATAAAGAATAAGAAAAGATAAAATGACCTATCTATCTCAAGCTTTATTATTTTATGTATGAGAGGATAAATATAATAAAGGCATTCAGTTCAGTTCAGTCACTCAGCTGTGTCCGACTCTTTGGACCCAATGGACTGCAGCACACCAGACTTCCCTGTCCATTACCAACTCCCGGAACTTACTCAGACTCATGTCCATCGAGTCAGTGATGCCATCCAACCACCTCATCCTCTGCCATCCCTTTCTCCTCCCACCTTCAATCTTTCCCAGCATCAGGGTCTTTTCCAGTGAGTCAGTTCTTCACATCAGGTGGCCAAAGTATTGGAGTTTCAGCTTCAGCATCAGTCCTTCCAATGAATATTCAGCACTGATTTCCTTTAGGATGGACTGGTTGAATTTCCTTGCAGTCCAAGGGACTCTCAAGAGTCTTCTCCAACACCACAGTTCAAAAACATCAATTCTTCAATGCTCAGCTTTTATAGTACAGCTCTCACATTCATACATGACTACTAGAAAAACCATAGCCTTGACTAGAAGGACCTTTGTTGGCAAAGTAATGTCTCTGTTTTTCATATGTTGTCTAGGTTGGTCACAGATTTTCTTCCAAGGAGTAGGTGTCTTTTCATTTCATGGCTGCAGTCACTATCTACAGTGATTTTGGAGCCCCCCCAAATAAAGTCTGCCACTGTTTCCACTGTCTCTCCATCTATTTGCCACGGAGTGATAGGACCAGATGCCATGATCTTACTTTTCTGAATGTTGAGCTTTAAGCCAATTTTTTCACTCTCCTCTTTCACTTTCATCAAGAGGCTCTTTAGTTCTTCTGCCGTAAGGGTGGTGTCATCTGCGTATCTGAGGTTATTGATATCTCTCCCAGCAATCTTGATTCCAGCTTGTGCTTCATCCAACCCATCGTTTCTCATGATGTACTCTGCATATAAGTTAAATAAGCAGGGTGACAATATACAGCCTTGACATACTCCTTTCCCGATTTGGAGGCAGTCTGTTTTTCCTTGTTCAGTTCTAACTGTTGCTTCCTGATGTGTACACAAATTTCTCAAGAGGCAAGTCAGGTGGTCTGGTATTCCCATCTCTTTCAGAATTTTCCACAGTTTGTGGTGATCCACAAGTCAAAGGCTTTGGCATAGTGAATAAAGCAGAAGTAGATATTTTTCTGGAACTCTTTTACTTTTTCGATGATCCAGCAGATGTTGGCAATTTGATCTCTGGTTCCTCTGCCTTTTCTAAAACCAGCTTGAAGATCTGGAATTTCACTGTTCACATACTGTTGAAGCCTGGCTTGGAGAATTTTGAGCATTACTTTACTAGCGTGTGAGATGAGTGCAATTGAGGGGTAGTCTGAGCATTCTTTGGGGTTGTCTTTCTTTGGGATTGGAATGAAAACTGACCTTTTCCGGTCCTGTGGCCACTGCTGTGTTTTCCAAATTTGCTAGCATATTGAGTGCAGCACTTTCACAGCATCATCCTTTATGATTTGAAATAGCGCAACTGGAATTCCATCACTTTCACTAGCTTTGTTCGTAGTGATGCTTCCTAAAGCCCACTTGACTTCACATTCCAGAATGTCTGGCTCTAGGTGAGTGATCACACCATCGTGATTATCTTGGTCATGAAGATCTTTTTGTACAGTTCTTCTGTGTATTCTTGCCACCTCTTCTTAATATCTTCTGCCTCTGTTAGATCTGTCCTTTATTGAGCCCATTTTTGCATGAAATATTCCCTCGGTATCTCTAATTTTCTTGAAGAGATCTCTAGTCTTTCCCATTCTGTTGTTTCCCTCTATTTCTTTGCACTGATCGCTGAGGAAGGCTTTCTTATCTCTTCTTGCTATTCTTTGGAACTCTGCATTCAAATAGGTATATCTTTCCTCTTTTCCTTAGCTTTTCTTTTCTTTTTTTTTTTTCCTTAGCTTTTCATTTCTGTTCTTTTCACAGCTATTTGTAAAGCCTCCCCAGACAGCCATTTTGCTTTTTTGCATTTCTTTTTCTTGGGGATGGTCTTGCTCCCTGTCTCCTGTACAATGTCACGAACCTCTGTCCATAGCTCATCAGGCACTTTGACTACCAGATCTAGTCCCTTAAATCTATTTCTCTCTTCCACTGTATAATCATAAGGGATTTGATTTAGGTCATACCTGAATGGTCTAGTGGTTTTCCCTACTTTCTTCAATTTAATTCAGACTTCAATTTCAGTCTAAATTTGGCAATAAGGAGTTCATGATCTGAGCCACAGTCAGCTCCTGGTCTTGTTTTTGCTGACTGTATAGAGCTTCTCCATCTTTGGCTGCAAAGAATATAATCAATCTGATTTCGGTGTTGACCATCTGGTGATGTCCATGTGCAGAGTCTTCGCTTATGTTGTTGGAAGAGGGTGTTTGCTATGACTAGTGTGTTCTCTTGGCAAAACTCTATTAGCCTTTGCCCTGCTTCATTCTGTACTCCAAGGATAAATTTGCCTGTTTCTCCAGGTGTTTCTTGACTTCCTACTTTTGCATTCCAGTCCGCTATTATGAAAAGGACATCTTTTTGGGGAGTTAGTTCTAGAAGGTCTTGTAGGTCTTCACAGAACTGTTCAACTTCAGCTTCTTCAGCATTACTGGCCGGAGTATAGACTTGGATTACTGTGATATTGAATGGTTTGCCTTGGAGATGAACGGAGATCATTCTGTCATTTTTGAGACTGCATTCAAGTACTGCATTTTGGACTCTTTTGTTGACCATGATGGCTACTCCATTTCTTCTAAGGGATTCTTGCCCACAGTAGTAGATATAATGGTCATTTGAGTTAAACTCACCCATTCCAGTCCATTTTAGTTCGCTGATTCCTAAAATGTCTATGTTCACTCTTGCCATCTCCTGTTTGACCACTTCCAATTTGCCTTGATTCATGGACCTAACATTACAGGTTCCTATGCAGTATTGCTCTTTACAGGATCGGACCTTGCTTCCATCACCAGTTACATCCACAACTGGGTGTTGTTTTGCTTTGACTCCATCTCTTCATTCTTTCTGGAGTTATTTCTCCACTGATCTCCAGTAGCATATTGGGCACCTACCTACCTGAGGGGTTCATCTTTCAGTGTCCTATCTTTTTGCCTTTTCATACTGTTCATGGGGTTCTCAAGGCAAGAATACTGAAGTGGTTTGCCATTCCTTTCTCCAGTGGACCACGTTTTGTCAGAATGCTCCATGACCCATCCATCTTGGGTGGCCCTACACAGCATGGCTCATAGTTTCATTGAGTTAGACAAGGCTGTGGTTCATGTGATTAGATTGGTTAATTGTCTGTGATTGTGGTTTTCAGTCTGTCTGCCCTCTGATGGAGAAGGATAAGAGGCTTATGGAAGCTTCCTGATGGAAGAGACTGACTGAGGGGGAAACTGGGTCTTGTTCTGATGGGCGGGGCCCTGCTCAGTAAATCTTTAATCCAATTCTCTGTTGATGGGTGGAGCTGTGTTCCCTCCCTGCTATTTACCTGGGGCCAAACTATGGTGGAGGTAATGAAGATAATGGTGGCCTCCTTCAAAAGATCCCATGCATGTACTGCTACACTCAGTGACCCCAACCCTGCAGCAGGCCACCACTGACCCACGCCTCCTCTGGAGACCCCTGGACATTCATAGGCAAGTCTGGGTCAGTCTCTTGCGGGGTCACCACTCCTTTCTCTGGGGTGTGGTGCACACAAAGTTCTGTTTGTGCCCTCC
The DNA here is from genome assembly GCF_029378745.1 of Bos indicus. Lineage (NCBI taxonomy): Eukaryota > Metazoa > Chordata > Mammalia > Artiodactyla > Bovidae > Bos > Bos indicus. The sequence goes on along the minus strand of NC_091772.1, from coordinate 42,263,213 downwards.
AAGAGTCTGTTTCCCAGTCCTGTGTAAGGTCTGGCAGCTCTATGGTGGGGTTAATGGTGACCTCCTCCAAGAGGGTTAATGCCATACCCAGGTCTGCTGCACCCAGAGCCCCTGCCTCTGTGGCAGTCCACTGCTGACCCGTACCTCCACAGAAGATGCTCAAACACAGTTCTGTCTCAGTCTCTGTGGGGTCCCTGGGTCCTGGTGCACACGAGGTTTGTTTGAGCTCTCTGAGCGTCTCTGGTGGGAATGGGGTATGAGTCTAAAACACGAATTTGCCCCTCCCACTAATTTGTTTCAAATTAATCTATAGATTTGGGTTCCATTCAATGAATGTATTTTTCAGTCATTTTTAAGCTGCTAAGAGTCATTTGAAAGAATAAACAGAAATGCCTAAGAACATTTAGTACTTGCCTGTTACACATTATATTAAAGTATACTATAGGATTAAAGCAATGTAGTAATGATACAAAATAAACACTGAACACAGTCCTGTTTTTGTCCAGGGTCTTGGCGGTCAGTTCATACCCTGTTCGGAGAAATCCAACATGCAGTGTTCCAGACTTGGCTCTGGGGAGGCTGAAGACACAGGAACCACCACAAGGCCCTGAGGTGCCGGGGGTGTAGGGGCCCCACGCCAGCCCTGGGGGGACCACCCGCTTGCATGTGATTCTACCTGTGCTGTGATGACGGGCCAGGGGAGGTGATGGGGAAGGGGAGCAGGACCAGAAAGAAGGCGGGGAGAACTGCATCTTGGAACCTTCCTTTGGGGGAAGTGGCAGGCTGGAGGTGGGCAGGTGGGCAGTGCGTGGTGACAATGGGCCCAAGAGCCACATAATTGAGGTCATAGTTGGTGGCAGCCCACAAAGTTTAAGCAGAGAAGCAAATAGTTTAAAGATGAGTTGAGAGCGGTGAGCAAGGGAGGGGCAGTGACGGATGATCAGACTCAAAGACCTTCCTTCCTGCTCAGCGCCACCAGCTACTTCCCTGAGTGTCATCACCATGGGAACATCAAAATTCATCAAAATTTCTTGCGTAACAGAAGAGGGTGGGATTCGTCCTCAGAAGAGCACTGGCCACCCAAGAACCCATGGAACCATGTGAGTGTAGCCAGGCTGCTGGGGCCAGTATATGGGGCCAAAGTCCCCTGTCCTTGCAGGAGACTCCGCCTGTGAAATATGCTGCTGGGTTTTACAGAGGTGTCACCACCGGGGTTTGTGTGCGACAAACCCTTAGAGCTGAAGCAGATATCTCTTCCTGGCAGTCCTGCTGATGAGTGTGGGCAGAGTTGGGGTGGTCCTCCGTGAGACCCTCTATCCTCGCTATGAACTTCCTTCCCTGACTCACCATCACGGGGCAGACACAGTTCTTCCACATGGTATGGAACCTCTCTAAACCAGACGCACATTGCCATTGCAACCATTACAGGCAGACGGTTGACATTTCAAGGTACTATAAGAAATTTTTATTTCCTTTGTAGCCTAAAGGATCCTTTAGAAAGGGGCTCCTGCATGTTTTCAGTGGCCATGTCATCCAAATACAACGAAACAGGCAGGCTCTTGAAATGCGTTTTACTCTACAGCTGAATTGACCTGACACTTTACCTCATCACGTAACTTAGCATGAGCAGTCCTTTCCTAATGAAAGGGAGAGCCCCTTCCTCTCCTTATAATGGACAAAACAGGAGGACATTTCAGGGAAGGGGTTGCAAGGATCCCATGCCTCTGTTTCTTCTTCTTTGCTTTCTTCTTCTTCCTCCCCGTGTCTCGGCTAATACAATTTTCAAAACACAGCGAACAGCCCCTGGGGCCTGTGTGCACCTTGCCCAGTGCCAGTCAGGAGTTTCTTGCTCCCCTGAGTGCTGCAGTGGTCAGGATAGTCTGAAGTCTGCTGCAAAAAAATAAATAAATAAATAAATAAAAATGAACCTCATCTACAAGATGGTAACATGACAGACAGCTATGTGTCCTGCTTGTTCCAAGAGGCACTGAGAGCTGGAGGGGGGCTCTTCCCGGGCTTTGGTCACCCGGGGTCCCAGACAGAGAGGCCTCAGGCACCACCCCCTGAAGTGTTGACAGACGACACAAGTCATCTCTTCTGCTCTGTTGGCCAAAGCCAGTCTCATGACTATGCCTGGTGCACAAGAAGGGGCAGCATAATGCCCTCTCGTTCTCATGGGAAGATGCAGGAGCATCCAGAGGGCAGCCCTAATGGCCAGTGGGATGCCCATCTAAATGTCCCTGGTGGTATCCGCAGCCTCACAGGCAGCACGAGGCAGGGCAGGACCTCAAAGCCACTTTGCCCTGATCATCGATCCCCCATGCCCAGTCAACATTGACATCAAAACCTCATGCTTGGGGTCTGATGCTATTCAGGATTCTAAAAATTCCTTAAATAGAAAAGCAAGCTACCCCATCTGTGTGACGATTGAGGACAACGTGGACAGAGCACCCAGATGACCACTCACACTTTCCCTCCAACTCAGCCAAGCTCACGGGAGGACCACAGGGCCGCCTGTCCAAGCACCACCTGGCGATGAGCTGGGGGGCCAGCCTTTTGCTGCATTGAGCTCTGGCCTGAATCCTTGTTTATCCAGAAAGAGAACAAGTGTCCCACCACCTGTGATTCATTTTCATTTTTACCTTATTTTCCTACTGGGCCTTCAGTCTGCTCATTACCTTTTCTTTCGCCTCCACTTCCCTGTTATGCATTTTAATTTTTCTGGGTGATTTTCTAAATTGCACAAAGCAATTTTGCTTTTTGTTCCTGCAGCTTCTATAAAGCATTTCTCTCTTTTAATTATTCAAGCACATTCCTCCATAAATTACAGTTTCTGAGTTTCTGGATGTTTCATGCCTGTCATAACAGGTCTGCACTAGATACATGATCGGGTGGTGGAGATATTAATCAAGAAGAAGGGCCTTCAGCCCTCAGCGAGCCTTTGGCCTTGATGGAAGATGGGTGCTGGGTGAGCAAATGGAAATCAGAGATAAGATGGGCGCTGGCGAGCAGACGGGGGGCACTAAACCCACGCAGAAGGTAGGGGAAGGACGGGTGCCATGCAGCGGTGGCAGACGCTGCCCACTCACCCTTGGTCTTCCTGCCTTAGTGCCTCCTGCGTACCTCCCAGCTGCCAGCCTTCTCTATGCTTTGCCTCTGCTGGTATCCGGGAGATTACCAGGAGACTAACACCCCAGAGGGACCCCTCAGCACCATCTCCCAGAAATTCCTGACAGTCCACACTCTCTTCTGTTCTCTGACGCTTCCCCACCCTCCCAAAAAATGTTTCCTGGTGTTGTTGTTCAGTTGCTAAGTCATGTCTGACTCTCCATGACCCCATGGACTGCAGCACATCAGGCCTCTCTGTCCTTCACTATCTTCCAGGGTTTACTCAAACTCATGTTCATTGAGTCTGTGATGCCATCCAACCATCTCATCCTCTGTCACCCCTTCTCCTCCTGACCTCAGTCTTTCCTGAGGTTTTGCCCCCCACCAGAAACAACCTACAGTTACTCATTTGCTTCTTGGCAACCCAACCTGGATGGTTGCCTTCACGGAAAAAGGAAAACTGCTGAATCACCAAAGGTGGAGAGACATCAGTGAGGCAGCTTAAGAGGAAGGGTGTTCCCAGCAGAAGGAGAATCTGGGCCCAGACACATTCATGGGAGGGTCTATCACCCTGGAGTTGCAAAGGGAACCAGACACTGAGCTGCAGCTCGGAAGCAGCTTAGCTATGGCCCATGTGTGCATGTGAGCTCAGTCTCTTCAGTCCTGTCTGACTCGTTGCGACCCTATGAACTGTAGCCCGCCAGGCTCCTCTGTCCATGGGATTCTCCAAGCAAGAACACTGGAGTGGGTTGCCATGCCCCCTTCTGGGGAATCTTCCTGACCCAGGGATTGAACCCGTGTCTCTTATGTCTTCTGCAGTGGCAAGAGGATTCTTTACCACTAGTGCCCTGTGGGAAGCCCAGAATCTGTCAAACACCCAAAGGAGTTCGAGACTGCAGACAGATTCCTTCAAAGCACGAGCATGGACTTGGATTCAGAAAAGTGACAGTTACCCAGTCGTGTCTGACTCTTTGCAACCCCATGGACTATATAGTCCATGGAGTTCTTCAGGCCAAAACACTGGAGTGTGTAGCCTTTCCCTTCTCCAAGGCATCTTCCCAACCCAGAGATCTAACCCAGGTCTCCCACACTGCAGGTGGATTCTTTACCAACTGAGCCACAAGGGAAGGCCCTTGGATCCAGAACCCGTGGGCTAAAAATACCGGTTCTGCCGCTCACAAGCTGTGTGACCCTGAGATACTCTTCTAACCTCTCTGTGCCTCGGTTTCCTCATCTGTAAGGTGGGGAGAGTCCCACTACCTACTGAATGGCTATTGTGAGGCTAAAGGGAATTGCTGAGCATTGTGATCACCATTGGTGGGTGGTGGTGGTAAGAGTAGCAGCTATTTTCTGTTTGTGACAATTTCAGTGGCCTCTGAGATTCAAATTGCATAGGGAAGGAGACTCAATGCCTGATCTCAAGGAGCCCGTGGCCAGATGAGGCAGAAATACATGTACAAGCAGAAATGACCCACAAGGAGGATGGGGAACGCCCTAGTGACTCAGAAGGGCTGGAGGGCTAGAGAGAGGACGCACACCTCTGGCTGGTGGACCATGTGGACCCAAACTTGAAGGACAACTTACTCACCATGGCCTGCTCCCGTGAGGTCCCTGGACCCCTGGTCAGTCCTGGGTGGTTGCCCTGCAGATGTCTGCGCGGGCCGCAGAGCAGGACGATGGGGGCCTGCTGCCCCCTACTGGCAATTACTCTGCTCAATACAATCCACCAACCTTTCCAGATCCTGGTGGCTCAGCGAGCACAGAACCCAGGAGGCAGGTCTCCAGAAGCCAAGGCAGCAATCTTGGGGGGTCCGGGCGGCAGGGGAGGAATCAGCTTGTAAAGCTCTCCTCCAGGTTGGACCCTCAGTCACCCCAGAGACACCCTCAGAGTGTTCTGCACGTGGTGACGCTGGAATAAGAAGCAGAAGGGGAAGGACAAATCATTGGCGGGTGAAGGCCCCCCTCTAGTGGTCACTGTGGTCCAGGGGCGGATGCGATCTGAACTTCAGACTGCCAGCTCATGGGTCAGCGGACTCACAGGGAAGGTGGCCGAGGCCCTGAGCCTGCGCTGAGGTGCTCCCGGAGAAGGAGGGTCGTCTTTCTGGCATCTCAGCAGATCATCCTCGGCACTGTGGGTGGGGTTGCCTCACCCCTCCCACATGCCCCCCAGACACCCCCTCCCCTCTGTCTGAGCCCTGAAGGGCCACCCTCCCTGACCGCCCTCCATGAAGCCCTGAGTGCCCCGCAGACTCCCTCCATGCCATGGTTCCTGTAACCAATGCCTTGGTAAATGCACAACTCCTAAACCACCGCCTGAAGAAGGTTGAAACCGGCTAAGGATGAGGGATTAAGTCCCACCAGCTTCCAAACCCCTGATGGTCTCCTTGGAGCTGGTGGTGGGGCTGGAGGGGGGCGAGGCTGTGACAGTAGAGAAGGTTCAGGGCAGGGGACTGATAAGGGGAGGGTCCCCGGCTTCTGCCTCACCCCATCCTGCACCTCCCTCTGCCAGGGGATGGGGATGGGCTTGCTGTTTCCCATCTCTGTTCTGTGTCCTCCTGGGTTTTTGCCACAAGACTCACAGCCACACTCCCCCCGGATGTGGCTGATTTCGAGAGCACAGAGCTTTATGGCCCAGGGTCAGTTGGGGGAAGAGCAGGAAGCCAGGTGAAGAACTTTGTAATTAATGAATCACAAAATTGAGGGTTGCAGGGACTTTCCTAGACCATGCCCTTTAATCTCTCCATTTTCAAGAGAAGGAAGCTGGGGACCTGGGAAGAGAAGTTGCCACCTCGGAGGGGCCCATTTAGGAGCCGTGACTTCCCAGACCCGCTGCGGTCAGGCAGAGAGCGGGGTGGGGAGGAAAACAGCCTGTTAATATTAATAGACATTCAGCCTCTGTGAGGTCATAACTTCTTGGGAACATGCATGCACTGACACACCCATTCTAGGGAAAGGCTTTCTCCAGGATGCAGTGGGGGTGAATAGGATTAATGGACAGTTGTCTCTCTGGCTGAAATACACATCCATGCCCTCTGCCCAGAGTAAGCCTCTCCCTCTAGACAATGCAGACATAAGCCCCATACCATTGCCTTTTGACCAACTGGATGTGAGCGGCTGAGACAGGTGCATGTATGATGTGACTGGTCCTCCTGCCTGACTTAAAGCCCCAATGAGAAGAGGCTGAACCAAACAGCTCCTGCCCCTGGCGCTCGGCCATGCCATGAAAACATGAGCCGTGCAGGCTGTGAACGTGAGAGCCTGCAAGGAAGCATGTGGCTGTAAACCTGAGCTGTGACGTTGTGTACATGCTAAGTCGCTTCAGTCCTGTCCAGTTTTTTGTGACCCCATGAATTGTAGCCCACCAGGCTCCTCTGTTCATGGGATTCTCTAGGCAAGAATACTGGAGTGGGTTGCTGTGCCCTCCTCCAGGGGATCTTTCCAACCCAGAGGTCGAACCGATGTCTCCTGCATTGTAGGCGAATTCTTTACCACTGAGCCATGGGGGAAGCCCTGAGATGTGAGCAAAACACTAATACATGATTCAGCCCACATTCTACATTGCATCATCTATGGGCTTTTCTTTCCCTGGCCCCCATAACAACTCATACTCCACAACAAGTAATCAGGGTGGTTACATTAAAGGCTGGAAACAGAGCTTTAAATGCTTCCTGACTGATGCCCTTATCTTCTTGGATCCTGAATAAAGTGATCCTAATGGTGTGTGCAAAGCACAGCAAATGAGTCCTGACTGCCAGGGACTACTCCTTCCAAAACAAGGCAAGCCCCAACATTGCTTTGTCATAGCACATCGGCCAGGTAAAGAGGCGGACCCCAACTCTCACGCTGAAACACCTTAAACTTAAAACTAAATACCGAGAAATAAAGGCCAAGGGCAGGCAGTCACTGAATGTTTTTTTTTTTTTTTTTCAATGTTTGTTTATTTGGCTGCACTGAGTCTTAGCTGCAGCATGTGGGATCTTTAGTCATGGCATGTGGGATCTAGTCTCCTGACCAGAGATCGAACCTGGGCCCCCTACATTGGGAAGGCAGAGTCTTAGCCACTGGACCACCAGGGAAGTCCAAACGATTATTTTTTTAGGTAAGAAAACACAGAAGACTTGAAGAAGGTAGAACCTGTTTTCAGGTGTGTAGCCTGGTTCAGGGGAGACAAAGGGCTGGTGAAGTTCCCAGCTGGCTCACCCCAACTCTGCTTGTCTGTCTCCTTTCCAATCCACTGGGGCTGGAATGGTTTGACCAGATCGTGTGATGAGGGAGGGTGGACACAGGCTACACTTAGGCCCCCTGACTCCTGGTTTCCACTTCCTTCCTCTGCATCCTGATTCTGTGGTCAAGGACACTGTACCTATCAGGGGAATCCTGCTGCTGCTAAGTCGCTTCAGTCGTGTCCGACTCTGTGCGACCCCATAGATGGCAGCCTACCAGGCTCCCCTATCCCTGGGACTCTCCAGGCAAACACACTGGAGTGGGTTGCCATTTCCCTCTCCAATGCATGAAAGTGAAAAGTGAAAGTGAAGTCCCTCAGTCGTGTCTGACTCTTAGCGACCCCATGGACTGCAGCCTTCCAGGCTCCTCTGTCCATGGGATTCTCCAGGCAAGAGTACTGGAGTGGGGTGCCATTAATTTCACCCAAATAACAGTGTTTAAAACAGCAACCGGAGGCTGAGGGTTCAGGACTCTGGATTCCATGTAGGGTGGCAGGTTGTTGTCACCTGTCACCTGAACAGTCCCCAGGGCATCAGGCCTGGGGGTGCCCACACCCTTGGAGCCCCGCCCACCCTGACCCTGGGCTGGGCCACGTGACCTGCTTCAGCCAATGAGACATCAGGGAGCATGTGCTCCTGGGGCTGGAGCCAGGCCTGCCCACTGGAGCTTGTGCTCTGAGGATGCTTCCTGACATGGAGACAAATGGTCCATCCTCCTTGAGGACGAGAGAATTCATGGAAAGACAGGCCCAGCTATTGCTGCCAGGCCCCCCCTCCACTCTACCCCCCAGCTCAGTGGTCACACCAGTGGACCTAGGCGGGTTGGCAGAAGGACTGCTCCACAACTGCAGATGCAGGAGAAATGCCTTGTGTTGTTTTAGGCCACTAAGCTGTGAGGTGGCTCCGTATGCAGCAACAGGGAACTGGCCAGACACTCAGGCTGTCCTGAACATCCCCTGGAGCAAAGACCCGCCGCCACCAACCCACACTGGATCCAAAGAAGGTGAGCCCCCTCAGCCCACAGGCTGTGAGCTTCCTTCTGGTGCCTGTGATGGTCACGCTGCACCTGGCCCCAGTTCTTCCCTTCTGAGTCCAGTCTCTGTCATGGCCCAGCAGTTTCCTCCCTCTAGCTTCCAATCTCTTTCCAAAGCGCTACTGTATTCAGAACCTATCAAGCAAAACCACAGGAAGCCTGCCTCCCAAAGGACCGAAAAGAGACCCAGGACAGGTACACGCAGGATGGCAACACGACTCCAGGTGGAGTGCAGCCCAGACTCTCTCCCCAGGCCAGAGCCCATGGCCTGCAGGGAGCATCAGGGGAAAGGCCACAGAGTTACGTGTCATGTCATCTACTAACTGGAGGCCAGTTAGGGGCCAGTGAGAGCTCTAAGCGGACAATCACCATCTGCTTTGCTGCAGTGGGTTGGAGGGAAAATGACAGGAAGCGTGGAGTCTGGTCGGAGCAGAACAGTAATTCAAAGGAAATTCAGGCATGAGAAACCCAGAGGTTTCCTTATAGCTGTGGCAGTGGAGGTGAGGGAGACGCGTTAAAGATATTTAAGAGAATTTTGCAGGTCTTCCTTTTTTTTTTTTTTTACTGGTTGTAGATAGATGAAGGAAAAAAATGGAAATATTAGAGATAGCTAGATAGATAGGCATAGGAAGAAGGAGAGGAGAAAACAGAAGGTAGGAAGGAAAGAAGATAGAGAGGAGAGAGAGTAAAAGAGAAAGGCCAGGTACAGGTCTAAGCACTTTACAAATCCTGTCCCATCTAATTCTGCCAGCACCCCAGGAGGGAGGAAGCAACACTACTGTGACAATTGTTCAAAAGTATTCACCACCACAGCCACCGCACTCCCCTACCCCCGGCCATGATGGCCTGTTACTCTCCAGCACTTCACTGTGGGCTGGGCCCGGCCACTTGCTTTACACGATGTAATGTCAGCAGGTGTGCTGTAACTAAAGGCTAAACAAGAATGCATGGATTTAGCACAGTTTCCTCTTTCTCAATGTAAGTAGAGTTCCAACACATACTTTCTTCATTTATTCTTGGTATTTGATAAACAGCAGCTGGGACACAGCTCTTAGCCCCCTGTACTCTTGGTAAACCTGGTGATTGTGGAATCTGGCTGCACCCTGTCTTCAGGGTGCCTGCGCTATCTGCTGGAGAAGGCAATGGCGCTCCACTCCAGTACTCTTGCCTGGAAAATCCCATGGGCGGAGGAGCCTGGTGGGCTGCAGTCCATGGGGTCACTAAGAGTCGGACATGACTGAGCGACTTCAATTTCACTTTTCACTTTTCACTTTCATGCATTGGAGAAGGAAATGGAAACCCACTCCAGTGTTCTTGCCTGGAGAATCCCAGGGACGGGGAAGCTTGGTGGGCTGCCTTCTATGGGGTCGCACAGAGTCGGACACGACTGAAGCGACTTAGCAGCAGCAGCAGTGGCGCTATCTGCCCTCCTAGGGAGGAATCGCGGGGTGCTGTGCCCTCCCCTGCCTGGTTTACAGTGGTCTTGGATCTGGGTCTCTAGAGATGAAACTGAGATGGGATCCCAGGACGCTGGTTTCCTGAAAGGGGATTCCCGGGGGAAACTCACAGAGCCTGGAGGGCAGAGAAAGCCATGAACAGTGGTGGGTTTCAGGTGAACTCCTGCCTCTCGGGGACACCAGGGTCCCTGGAGCTTAAGTGGCACCACAGCATTGTCCCTCTGGAGGCATGGCATACAGGATCCAGATGGTCACTGACCAAGGACAGGGGCCAGTTGCCCAGGCCTTCAGCCAAGGACATCTGTCTGGAGACGAATTTGTAGGGGATAGGGACAAATCAGCCTGGTGGGGTGCTGGGGGGTTGCCGTGCCACAGGGGGTGTCTTGGGCTCCACTCAGAAATGTCACATGTGGGGCTGGGGACCCAGTATCCTGAGCAATGACACAAGGTCCCAGGTGAAGCCTGGGGAGGGAGTGTGGCTATGAGACTGGACAGCATCCTAAAGGCAAGGAGAATGACCTCCTGGACTGGCGTTGACACCACAGGTCCCCTGTCCCCTTAACCTGCAGCTGCGTCACTGACCACGTGGGCAGAGGCTTCGAAAACCCTGACAGCTTCCCCTGCCTGTGATCTTCTCCTTGAGTTCAGAGATTCGGCCCGCCTGAAGATAGTACCTTATTCCCTAAGCATCTCATGGCTTGCTCATTTCAGGAGAGGAAGCCCAGGTTCTGCTTGCCTCCTGGAACTGAGCCGAGTTCCGACTCCTTGGATCCTCGTCGCCTGTGTAACCCCCAGCTTTGCTGCCCTGCCCCCTTGGATGCTGCTGAGCATCCAGGAAAGAGAAGTAAAAGGGAAGAAAGTTGAGTTCAGAGAAGTGAAACCCAGAACATAAGGTTACTTTTGCCCCAAGACCAAAGAGCGAGACGACAGCAGGGCTGTGACGAGTGTAAAGTCACCGTTTCAAACCTCATGGCATCCAGGATCCAGATGGTCACTGACCAAGGGCAGGGGGCTAGGTCTCAGGTCCCAGGTCCCAGGTCACAGGTCCCAGGTCACAGGCTTCACCTACACTCCTTCCTCTAGACCCCCTGTTGTCATGGTTTCTGGAGTGGTCCCCCTGTCAACAGCAGCTTGCTGGGATGAAGGAAGAGGCCGGTGGGCCAAGAGTCTGACTGCTGGGCTGACCTTCGCATGGGATCAATATCTGACACACTTCCATGTCTCAGCTAATCTGAAGGCCTGAGTTTTTTACTTTCTGTCTCTGCTTCTACTCCTGGAGCTGTTTTCCTTACTCACCTGAGTTAGGAGGGGCTGAGCCACCCCTGGGGTCCAACTAGGCAGCAGGAAGGGTCAAGTTCAAGGTTTGGGTTGGAAATTAGAGGCAGCCGGCTATAGCAAGTCCTGAAGTACAGACACTGTGTGAAATCCAGCTTTTGTCAGGGACAAATCTCAAGGCTTCTGTAATGTTTTTAAGCCTCTATCTTGTTGAGTTTCTGCTGGAGCTAACAGAAGGTGCCAGGATTGCCCAAGCCTCAAATTCACCATGTAGCCAGACGGGAAGTTGGCTACCAGATGGGAAGCCAAATGCCAGGGAAGTAAAGTGGACAGGCCACACGGAAAAGGCCATGTAAAGTGGCACACCTCCTGGATGGGGGCTCACCCTGTGCCGAGAAGTCCCAGCTTGCCATCTGTGTGTGTGTGTGTGTGTGTGTGTGTGTGTTCATGTAACTTTCACTTGGTGCCTAACTTGCATTTCCTTCAGTACCCTCATCCAGGAATGGAGGAATTCAGTGATGGATTCTGGCTTTCAACACGTTAGCCCCTTAATCTTTATTTTCACTCAAGTAAGTCCCATTAGTGGAGGTTAGCTATTCACCTTCCTGTTTGGAGGAATAATGTGTCATTTGTGATTCAACAGTTCCTATTCAAGGTGGTTTGTCTTGGATTCCATGCCTGAAAGCTCAAGAGAACAGGTGACGCTTCCCCTTGTCCTCGGAGGCACCAGAGAGAGCAAGGAGAAGGGGGGCCTTCCACCTGACCTTGGCGTTGCAGCCAGCTGCTTATGCTGTCACTTCCACCCCTGTACCAAGGTGAGTGGCTGGAAATAGAAGATATACGATGATTTCCCACACCCCCTTTCATTTGTTAGCGCTGATATCCCCGGACATTTTAATGGCAGTTCTCTGAGGATGTCATTGCTAATTAAGTTTCACTGGAGGGTGGCTGATCACACCTCAGGGAATATCATGGCAGTCCAAGGTCATGTGCTCACCACTGTTGACCGGTGGAATTCTGAACACCCAGTGGCTAGCCTGGGGAGCTTTATCTTCTCTTAGTCGGTGTTAGATAGCAGCCCAAAGAGGGAAAGGACACTGGGACCACACCTCAAGGATGCTGGTGCAGTCCCTCCATGTCACCGTCTTGGACTCAGTGCATCTGGATCTCAGCCAGACGGAGCAGTGGCCTGCCCATTGCACACCGCCAACGCTTCAACACTTGGTAGTTGGAGGAGATACTTAATTTTTAAAAGATTGTTTGTATGGGGGCTATTTATAAAGTCTTTATTGAATTTGTTACAAGCAAGTGTTAGTCTCTCAGTCGTGTCCGACTCTCTGCAACCCCATGGACTGTAGCCCGTCAGGCTCCTCCTCTGTCCATGGGATTCTCCAGGCAAGAATACTAGAGTGGGTTGCTATTTCTTTCTCCAAGGGATCTTCCTGACCCAGAAATTGAACCCAGATCTCCTGCCTTGTGGGCAGATTCTTTACCATCTGAGCCACCAGAGAAGCCCTGTATTGCTTTTGTTTTTACCTTTTTATTTGGCCTCGAGGCATGTGAGATCTTAGTTCCCCAACCAGGGATTGAACCCACACCTCCTACATTGGAAGATGAAGTCTTAACCACTGGACGTCCTGGGCAGTTCCAGAGAAGATACTTATTAAATTACTTAATACATGCTTACAAACCATGCTCCAGAAACCACAACCAATGACACATAGCTGTGTTCTAATTTAGCTTAACATGACTACACTGCCTTTTAACTGAAAAGTATGGGAAATCACAGAAGATCCAGAATCAGCAGCTAGTGGTGGAAAAAGTGAGGAAATAAGTGAGTCTTTTATATCAACACCGGGATTCTCTGAAGAAAAGGAGCACAGCGCAGTGCAAGGAACCGAAACCAAGTCTAATGACTTCAGAGAGAAAAGTCCATTTGCGAGGAAATGAGATGGTTCACAAAGGTGGGGGTAGGGGAGGTGGCTGGAGAGCCCGGCTCGGAAACCAGCCCAGACTGAGCGGTGTTGGGTGGCCTGGTCACTGTCATGGTCACACTGGTCACAGCTGCAGCTCCTGCCCTTGCTCAGCAATGGATGTGGCCTTGAGCATCGTGGCCTGAAGGGCAGTGTGCAGCCCACCAGCACTGCCACAGGGGACATGGACGCTTCCTCATCAAAGGTTCCTGTCTCTCTGTACGTGTGTGAGCTAAGTTGCTCAGTTGTGTCCCACTGTGTGACCCTATGGACTGTAGCCTGCCAGGCTCCTCTGTCCATGGGATTCTCTAGGTGAGAATATTGGAGTGAGTTGCCATTTCCTCCTCCAGTTTTCCCAACATAGGGATTGAACCTGTGTCTCCTGCACTGGATTCTTCACCACTGAGCCACCTGTCCCCATCCTCAAATTAAAATCCAGAATGGCAGCATCTGATGGGCACCATGTTCCCCGGTCCAGGGCGTGGGAGGAGGGTCATGTACTGAGGTTGGAACTCTGGCTTCCCCCAGGAGCCATAAAAGTGGGTGCCCCAGAGACAAAGCCAATTCAGACACTCAGCAGCACCCCCCAAAATAAAACATTAAAGCTGCAAGCGTCTAGCACAGAAACCTAAAATCTTAGATTTGACTAAGCAGCTAAATCATGACGGCTTCAGCAGCATCCGTCAGCCCGAGTTTCACAGGCTGCTCTGCAAAGGTTTTATCCTGAGAGCGCTTCTGAGAGAGAACCAGGGTCGCTGGAGTTAGAGTGACGGGAGCCTTCAGAGTCATAAGTAATTAAAGTCATGGCTTTTACCGTGTGATATGAAATGTATGTCCATGTGCTTCATGCTGGGCGACTGCTCATGAGGACACGGGCTCGATGCTGGACACGTGTGTTGACCCGCAGCCACGTGGTCCTGCTCACCTCTACCCCCAGCGGGAGGTTATCCAAACAAGCGAGCCAGCGAATCATGTGACAGGAAGCAAGGATGGAGGGCAAGAGCTGACCAGACACCCCCAGGATTGTGCTTGCAGCTCAGCCCCGGGTCTGCACCCCCTGCTCCAAGGTTCGCCGTGTCACCCAGGAGCCCAACAGAAATGCAGGGTCTCAGGTCCATCCCAGAACAGACGAGTCAGAACTGGCATTTCAGGTGCACGTTCAAGTCTGGGAAGCCCTGCTCTGAAGCCCCCAGACAGGGATGGTCTGCCTGGCCTCCACACCAGCTGTTCTGCCCAGCTTGTTTCCAGAATCGCTGTCCTGTTGTCGGCAGGTGGACCCAGTCCAGGAATGCCTTCCCACTGGTCTCCCCGTCTCAGACCCACGCCCTGCATGGCAGATAGCCTCTGACCTAGGTCGTCTATCACCTTGCGATATTCAAGCCCATGTCCACCTGGGATATGGTGAGTATTAGGGACTCACACCATCCCTCTTCTTCTGTCCCCAGAGGAGCAGGGGAAACAGCCATGAGGTCAGAGCAGTGCCAGCCCCACTTCTGGGCACCTTGTAGGAGGTCTTTCTGGTGAGTTGCAGGCCCCACGCAGCTGCCCACCCCCTCCACCCATCCACTTGGTAAACAACAATAGGAGGAGGGTAGGGGGGTGGGGCGGGGCCTCGGGTCAGTCCTTTGCAGGGAGCTCAGCTCATCGGGAAGTGAAAGGGGGATGGAGAAGGACGGAGTTCCTCCTGTGCTTAGGAGAGATTCCACTCTTTATTCCAGACCTTTGGGGAGGAAGTGAAAGAGGAAGTGGGAAGCAGGTCGCTGTGGCCCGAAGTGAGGGAGCTAAGGAAACTCCCTCGTGAGACGGAGCCCCTGCCTCACTCCTCTGGACCACGGGCAGAGAGAGGGCAGAGCCAGCAGGCAAACGAGTGCACTCTGTCAACTACAAATTGGCACTTGCCGTTGCCATCTACCTCTACAAGGATTAAATCATGTGTTGCTGTAGCTGCTGAATTTCAACAACAGCCTGAAAGGAGGTGGCACTAGTGGTAAATAATCTGCCAATTCAGAACACTTAAGAGACCTGGGTTCGATCTCTGGTTTGGGAAGATCCCCTGGAGAAGGGCATGGCAACCCACTCCAGTATTCTTGCCTGGAGAATCCCATGGACAGAGGAGCCTGACGGGCTACAGTCTGTGGGGTTGCAAAGAGTCAGACATGACTGAAGTGACTTAATACACATTCACTGCAAGGAAATCAGGGTGGAGAGCAGAAATGAGGCACTCTATGCTCTGGGGGGAAAAATGGCATAACAGGTCTCCAAATAGTTAGATATATTCAGGGGCTGATTTCATGAGCCCAATTCCTGTATCTCCTCATATCTAGAAAAGCATTAAAATCCTGCATGCTGATGACTGCTCCTCATGACTACAGAAACCTTTTGCAAAAAATATGTGCTTGATTGTAAGTTCTCCCCCTTCACCAAAATCACATATATACTGACCCCTGACTCTTCGGAGCAGTTTCTCGAAGCTGAGTTGCTGTCTCCTGGGCAATGTCTTCCTCATTTTGCCTCAAATAAAACCTGATTCCAACTCTCACATTGTGCATTTGTTAAAAGCTGACAACACAGGGAGTCCACTCAAAGCAGCAGAGACACAACGGCCCATGTCCTGACACAGCTGTGCCAAAGGCTGTGGGTTTAGCCAGGTCCCAGGCTCCCCAACACAGAAAGGCTCTTTCCCACGCTGTCCAGACGCTGCTCCCACCCCATCCAGGCGAGTCCAGCCAGCCTGAGATGGTGGCCTCTCAGTCTGAGTGCAGAGCATTGGCTGACAGTACAGTCCTTTATTCTATCCACTCTGTTCTCACCAGGGGAAATTCAAATTCCGGAAAGGACAAAGCTCGCATTTATCCAGACCAGCTAATGAAGGAATGCCGGACCAAATGCTGAGAATTCACACTGCTTAGGAAGTCAGACTTGAACCCAGAGGATCTACAATTGAGCCCGGAAAGAGCTTTTTTACCCTATCAATCACTTCTTGGTTTTTACAGACCCCTTCAGCTATGCATGCCCACCAGTGATTTTATCCTTAATAGACATATTCTTGGCACTCACTTCTCCCTTCTTAAACCATCACCACCGAGACCCCCTGCGTGTGGCTGGTCATGTATTTAGGTCTGCAGATCTTTGGGGCTTGGCTGAAATCTCACTAAAAAGCAAGAGTAAAAGCCTTGGTAACATAAGCACCAGGAGACCCTTTGGGTGCCAACCAATAACACAGCCCCATGATGTTCAGGGAATCTGCGCCCAGGTTGGCAGAGCAACCTGCCTGCCTCGCTCTCCCCAGGTCCAGCCCTGGGGCTATGCCCGTGGGCCGCCAGCCTCTCACTCCCTCTGGTCCCTGCTGGGCTGACCCATCCCTTTCCACACCCTGTCGTTGCACACTAGCCTGCTTCCACGTCCATGGGGAAGAAGCACACTTGGTTCCTGTCCCCTTTCTGACCGTGTGAGTGTGAGGACGTGCTAATCACCAATTCTTGGTGGATTTCAATATCGACAAAGCACGGGAAGGGCCTCTCGGACTGGCAGAAAGTGAGGAAGCACTTAGAAAAGGACCTGGTGGCACCTTCATTTTCCCGCCGCTTCCCCCTTCCCCTCGCTTGCCCCCTCCAGGTCGTCCCCATTTCCCATCACCATCCTCACAGCCTCAGGGAGAAAGGGAGTGACATTTCCTAAGCACTGTGGTGGGGATTTGAGGAAGAGACCCACACATGCACAGGATGGCCCTTTCTGCCACGGATCTTCAGCCTAGCATCACCATACACCACCTGGACCCCTACCCAGCCAAGGGGATTGGAGGCAGCATGCCCAAGTTCCAGAATGAGGACTCCAACTAGTAATATACCGAGTCCAGACTCTACTGCTTACCGAACAACAGGACGATCAATTGAGATCCGAGTGGTTGGGGACAGAATAGTGAATGGAAAGGAATAGGAAAGCCAGCAGACTGAGACGAGGGTGGATGAATGTTCCTAAGAACTACTTTGGGTCTGTATGCTGGTTTATTCTATAGAACAAAGAAAAGGGCAGGTGAGGAAGTAAATAAAAAAGACAGTGTGTGTGCACGCTCAGTTCCTGCGGACTGTAGCCTGCCAGGCTCCTCTGTCCATGGGAATCTCCAGGCAAGAACACTGGAGTGGGTTGCCATTTCCTCCTCCAGGGGAATCTTTCCCACCCAGGGATCAAATCTGCATCCCCTGCAGCTCCTGCGTTGTAGGCAGATTCTTTTACTGCTGAGTCATTGGGAAGCCCATAAAAAAGGCCATGTGTATTTGTTGCTCAGTCGTGTCCAACTCTTTGTGACCCCATGGACTGTAGTCTGCTAGGCTCCCCTGTCCATGGGATTTCTCAGGCAAGAATACTGGAGTGGGTTGCCATTTTCTTCTCCGAAAAAAGGCTATAAGTTGTTGCAAATGTTTCCTGGTCCAGTTGTCAGTCTGGTCAGGAGAGCTAAAAATAGTGGGTGTTTTAGCTTAATGTTCAGGCCAGTGATGCAGGGTTCCAGGAGATGGACTGTTGTGTATACTTTAACCTATAGGCAACCTCCCTTTAGTGATTAATTTGTAGTGACCTATATGGGAAAAGAATCTAAAAAAGAGTGGATATATGTATATGCATAACTGATTCACTTTGCTGAAAGTAACACAGCATTGTAAATCAACTATACTCCACTAAAAATTTTTTAAACTAATAATAATAATAGGCTTACAAAGAGCCATTACTCTTGCATTCTTAGGGGTCGGGTTTGCTGGAGTAGTACTTTCTGGATAAAGCATTGCAATTTTAAAATGATTTAGTAGTGACTATAAAATTAAATGTTTAAAAACGTTTCTTAGAAAATTTCAGAATTTTTTGAAATCAATTCAATTTTGGTCAGATCAGATCAGTCGCTCAGTCGTGTCCGACTCTTTGCGACCCCATGAATCACAGCACGCCAGGTCTCCCTGTCCATCACCAACTCCCGGAGTTCACTCAGACTCACGTCCATCGAGTCAATGATGCCATCCAGCCATCTCATCCTCTGTCGTGCCCTTCTCCTCCTGCCCCCAATCCCTCCCAGCATCAGAGTCTTTTCCAATGAGTCAACTCTTCACATGAGGTGGCCAAAGTATTGGAGTTTCAGCCTCAGCATCATTCCCTCCAAAGAAATCCCAGGGCTGATCTCCTTCAGAATGGACTGGTTGGATCTCCTTGCAGTCCAAGGGACCCTCAAGAGTCTTCTCCAACACCACAGTTCAAAAGCATCAATTCTTTGGTGCTCAACCTTCTTCACAGTCCAACTCTCACATCCATACATGACCACAGGAAAAACCATAACCTTGACTAGACGGACCTTGGTTGGCAAAGTAATGTCTCTGCTTGTGAATATGCTATCTAGGTTGGTCATAACTTTCCTTCCAAGGAGTAAGCGTCTTTTAATTTCATGGCTGCAGTCACCATCTGCAGTGATTTTGGAGCTCCCAAAAATAAAGTCTGACACTGTTTCCACTGTTTCCCCATCTATTTGCCATGAAGTGATGGGACCAGATGCCATAATCATAGTTTTCTGAATGTTGAGCTTTAAGACAACTTTTTCACTCTCCACTTTCACTTTCAGCAAGAGGCTTTTTAGTTCCTCTTCACTTTCTGCCATAAGGGTGGTGTCATCTGCATATCTGAGGTTATTGATATTTCTCCCGGCAATCTTGATTCTGGCTTGTGTTTCTTCCAGTCCAGCGTTTCTCATGATGTACTCTGCATATAATTAAATAAACAGGGTGACAATATACAGCCTTGACGTACTCCTTTTCCTATTTGGAACCAGTCTGTTGTTCCATGTCCAGTTCTAACTGTTGCTTCCTGACCTGCATACAAATTTCTCAAGAGGCAGGTCAGGTGGTCTGGTATTCCCATCTCTTTCAGATTTTTCCACAGTTGATTGTGATCCACACAGTCAAAGGCTTTGGCATAGTCAATAAAGCAGAAATAGATGTTTTTCTGGAACTCTCTTGCTTTTTCCATGATCCAGCAGATGTTGGCAATTTGATCTCTGGTTCCTCTGCCTTTTCTAAAACCAGCTTGAATGTCTGGAAGTTCACGGTTCACGTATTGCTGAAGCCTGGCTTGGAGAATTTTGAGCATTGCTTTACTAGCGTGTGAGATGAGTGCAGTTGTGCGGTAGTTTGAGCATTCTTTGGCGTTGACTTTCTGTGGGATCGGAATGAAAACTGACCTTTTCCAGTCCTGTGGCCACTGCTGAGTCTTCCAAATTTGCTGGCATATTGAGTGCAGCACTTTCGCAGCATCATCTTTCAGGATTTGGAATAGCTCAACTGGAATTCCATCACCTCCACTAGCTTTGTTCGTAGTGATGCTTTCTAAGGCCCACTTGACTTCACATTCCAGGATGTCTGGCTCTAGGTCAGTGACCACACCATCGTGATTATCTGGGTCGTGAAGATCTTTTTGTACAGTTCTTCTGTGTATTCTTGCCGTCTCTTCTTAATATCTTCTGCTTTTGTTAGGTCCATACCATTTCTGTCCTTTATCGAGCCCATCTTTGCATGAAATATTCCTTTGGTATCTCTGATTTTCTTGAAGAGATCTCTAGTCTTTCCCATTCTGTTGTTTTCCTCTATTTCTTTGTAGTTTTTTGCAATTCCATTTTTACAGTCTATTTGAAGGAAACTTGCAGTGATTCTTTGCCTAAAGAACAGAAGACTTGAAAACCTTACACCTGCTTTTCCACATGTTAACTTGCTTAGATAATCATGTTGGATTTTAGTTTCTAAGTGTGCAGTTCAGCCAAGTCTGGGAAGATCAGAGAAGGACTCCGTTTCCAGGAAGAAGGCAGGATGGGGGTGGGACCAACCTCCCACTAGAAATAACAAAAACTACTGACTCAAAATCTTAATTTCTTAAAGCATCAAAGATTTGGCAAGATAACAAGAAACAAAAGTCCAAAATCAAAGAGGAGATGAGATCTCTGAAAGTTAAGTGGTGCCCTTAGAGGTGTTTTGGGACTAAGAGCATTTGCCAACCTGGACAAACTTGAACTTTTAATTTTATAGGTGTGTGTTTATGTGTGGGTATGATCAGGCAAAAGCTCGCAAGTGATACAGGTGTGTGCATTGGCAGGGATCAGGTAGAGAAGCAGAGCCAGAAGGAGATGGCCACAAGGTTTGGGGTGAGACTCTGGTGGCTACAAGACCAGGGGAGAAAGGCCTATTGGGATGGCTGGGTTGGAGCTGTGGCCCCAGGACCCCCCACCCACCCCCAGGCAGTTCCTTCCAACTCAAGGAAACTCAGTTCTGCTCTCAGGTCTTTGGACCTGTTGCAGGAAGCTCACCCAGGTCACCCAGAATACCTGCCCCTCCTTCATGCAAACCTACCTGGACTGTTATCACATCCACAAAGAACCTTCACAACAGCTTCAAATTAGGACTTGATTAACTGGGGATGCACACAAGGTCACACAGAAAACCCACCATCTATCTTTACAAACTTTCTCCTAAATCTGAAATCTTTCTAAATAAAAAATCTCATGTGCTGAGCTGTGAGTTCCTCACTCAGACCTAAGGGTCCAAGCACCCAGCCTGCTGGCCTGGCTGTACAATTCCATTCCCGAGTGTTCCTGAGTCCGTTGCAGCCCCTAGAGGACCCGACCTGCCAACCCCTGAGCGAATCCGCGTGCACAGTCTCTCCGACGGGGCGCCAGGCATCAGCCACGGAGCTTCTCACAACTGAAAAATGAATCACTCTTTTTTTGGGAAGAAGGAAAACAGTGCAGGCAGAAACTCGGGTCCACATAAAGAAGAAGCGAAGGAGTAACCGAGGGAAAAATAAAACTCTTTTCCCGTTTTTCTTTTTATTTTATTTCTCTCTCATCTTCCACACACTAACCTGAACCAGAGGAGCACGTTGGACAAATTATGATACAGTCTCCTCCCAAAGTAAAACTCGGTGCTTTACTTTTAGACCGCTGTTTTGTCGTGTTTTGGGCCCGTATCCCAAACTTCCCAAATAGCCCTGTTTTCTCTGTATTTCTTCTGCATCTTGCAAGCTGACCTGAGTCTTTCACACACAGGCATGAGAACACAGTGGCCATTGTTCTGGTCTTTGTGGTCATGGTGAATGAGCTGGTGCCCCACTGTACTGGCCCATGCCGCTTGGAACCCCCGCCTCCCCGCCCCCGCCCCATGACCCTCATGGGCAGACAGAGTCTCGTCTGCCAGGGGGCTGGCTAACACTTGTCCGTCTTTGCAAAGACTCCCTCTCCTTGGACAAGTTGGATGTGCTCAGTCAGGACCCCTGGCCTTGGAAGCTGTGTGGGGAGGCAGGGAGGGCACCCCCTGTTCCGTCTTCATGTCATTCTCTGCCACTTTCCATCCGCTGGCAGCCTCCCAGCCTCCCTCTTGCACTGACCAAGAACAGCTCAGGGAGAAGCAGCTTTATTCTGTGAAGGTCCTCAGGTGCAGAAAGCATGCTTCTGGAGGGCCAATAAGAAGCAGAGGGGGATGGGATTATGCTTTAACCATCAGCTGTTTTCAGATGAGTGTGTCTAGACCTGACCTCCTTGGCAGCCTTCCTTGTGCCTCAACCACAGAACCTGACTTTGCTGTAGATTTCATTTCCCCAAATTCCTGAGACATGAAAAACAAGTGATAGCAGGGACTGTTTTCAGTTTTACTTCTCTTTTTTCCAATTCCCTGAAGGGCTTTCCTTTCACTGTCTTATTGAAAAGAATTAACTTCAATTCTATAAGACTTAAGCTATAGGGACTTCCCTGGTGATCCAGTGATTAAGACTCCATGCTGATGGAGTTCAACCCCTGGTCAGGGAACTAGATCCCACATGCCACAACTAAGAGTTGGCACGCCAAAACACAGACTGAAGATCCCGAATGGCACAACCAAGACCAGGCGCAGCCAAATAAAGAAATAAAAATAAACATCGGAAAAAAGACAAGCTATAGTGGGAGGAAACGGTGACATCATTTTCACAAAAACAACAAAAATCAGTTTGTTTTTTTTAAGACAACTAATGCAGTTCATTCATTATTCTAGGTAGCACTCATATTATTATGGTAATGGGCCAGGCAAGGGGAAAGGCAGTGAACAAAACAGGAAAACCAAGCTTGCATTCTGTGGGTAGAGACAGAAAAGAAGGAGACTATATACCCACACATTCAGAAGGTACAATGGGAAAAATAAAGTAGGGAAGGAAGCTAGGAGGGTGGAGAAGGGGGAGGGAGTCACAATTTTAAACTGTGTGGTGGTGGAAGGTGTCCCCGAGGGGCTGATCCTGAAGTTACAGCCCCGACCACAGTGGGGAACTCTGTGAGGGCAGGAAGGAGAGGGGCAAAGCTGCTCGCAGTTTGGGGATGGGCTGTGTTGAGGGGTCTCAGGCCACCAAGTGGAGAGGCAATCAGATGGATTTGGAGGTAGGCTTCTCGTACCAGTGACTGATGCTGGTCACCAGCTCAGAGGTGTGAACTTTCCCCACAGTTATCAGTGTTCTGATACCAGCTGGGTGTCCTTTAATTCAACTCAGCTGTCTATGTGAAGTGTAAACTCCTACCAACTGACTCCCCCACCCACTTCAGAAGCCAGTTTCAAGATTGATTCAGCCCCTAGCCCTTCTTCCTGTCCACTCCCAAGGTGAAGGGTGAGTGGTGGATCTGAAAGTTCCCACCCTCTAACCATATGGTTGGATCCCCTGGAAAACAACCCCCAGCCTTGGGTGGGGCTCCAAACGTCTCCTCAGTTGCATAATGAAAGATACCTTTATGTTTCCTTCCTCAGGAAACTGCAAGAGTTTTAGAAGCTCTGTGCCAAGAACAGGATGGAGACCAAATATATGTTTCTTATTAGAGGTTCTCCCCAGTATCCAAAAGTAGAGTGTCCTAGGAAAACTTTCATGGAAGAAATGGCCTAGGGTGAAGAAGCAGCTACCTTAAGACACATCTTGCTGACAGATGCACAAAACACATGGAGATCTGGCCCAGATGCTCACAGACACAGCTCACGGCTCTGACAGCTGAAGATGAGACAATGATCATGATTCCAGGGAAGGAGCTGGTGGGGCTATTCCCGCTCCTGGGGTGTACTGACCCCGTAAAGGCTTGATGGGAACAGAGGCTGAATGCAATTTTCATTTCCTGCCCCTTTATTTTGTAAAAATGAAAATCCTTTGCAGATCCCCTTCCATTAGTGAAAGCAGGTCTTTCATAAAAGTGAGATGGCATTAAGGAAACTTTGGAAGGTGGGGCTCGCCATGCAAATAACACCATCAGGGGTGAGGTGGCAGATCTGTGCAGGAGACACGGCGTGGGAGTCGTGGGCATGGAGGATATTACAACTGCGAACGACCGGGCCTCGAGGGAAGGTGCACTCGGGGCTGCAAGTGTAGGGCCCTGGCTGAGGCTGGCAAGGAGGCTGGACCAGGGAATTCTCCAGACTTAGACCAGGAAAAATAGGCCACCCTCCAGCTTTCTTGGGGTTCACAAGCGAATCAAGACCACACTGCTCCTTCTGCAGCCGTGGCCACGTGCCTGGTGAGAGGCCCAGGCAGAACCCAGAGCACAGCCTCCGGGCCTTCCCGAAACCATGATGGTTTGCATCATTCAGTGTTGAAATACCTGTTTACAAGCCTTTCTCCTTAGGCCAGGACTTCTGGAGGGCAGGAGCCGAGCTTTTCCATCTTTAAGTTAGTCTCTGACATCTTGTGTTCTACAAATGCTCTCTAAGTCGATGAAACAGCATAGATACGGAACTGGTCACATTTTTCTTGGAAGATAACTAGTCCAAGATGGGACCACCACAATGTGATCCAGGTAGAAAGGCTATAGTCTGGGGACAGAATTGCCAGAGAGGTGGCAGCACCGAGCGTCTCAGCCCAGGGAAGTGGCACCGAGGCCGCCTGGGCTTGTAAATAGCCCCAAACCAAGTAAAACACAGAACGCTGCTTCTCATCTGACTTGAGTACCGTTACTTTCTCTTTGCTCCTTGGACCCGACTGAGTCAGGCACAGCTTTCCGGAGAACTCCTTGGCAATCTGTAGCATTCCTCCCACCCCCCAAAAAAATTCTTTGTAGCCTCTGACCTAATAATTCAAATTCCAGGAAGAAAACAATCCGTACCAAGGGACTTCCTTGGCAGTCCAGTGGTTAAGACTTCGCCTTCCAACGCATTGGATGCAGGTTCAATCCCTGGTCAGGGAGCTAAGATTCCACATGTCTCGTGGCCCCAAAAGCAAAACATGAAACAGAAGAAGTATTGTAAGAAATTCAATAAAGACTTTAAACAAACAAGCAAAAAATCAAAATACACACTAAGACTTTTTCCTATCACAATCTCTATCACAGTATTATTCATTACAGGAAAAAAAGGGGGGAACCTAAACATCTCGCATTAGAGAAAAAAATTAAACTATGGAATGGCAAGTTGAATAGGGAGCATAGCAGAGCTTTTGAAGATGATTAACTTCATGAAAAATAATCATGATGAAATGACAGGGAGAAACGTGACAGGGATAAGTCATCACATGACCTCAGTGAGGTAAATAGCCACCACCTGTACACACGCCCACATAGGTGCAACCACGGGCAACTTATCCCCTGTACACTTTTCTTTGTTTTTATAACAAACATACTTAACTAATTTGATTAAAAAAAAAAAAGAAGAACAAGAAATTTTATTTTCAGATACAAGGAAGCATTGGGAACATCAACTCTTGGTCTTTTAAAATCAGGTTTTCCTCTAGTGATGGTGGCATCTTTTTTTTTTTTTCAAAAATTAAAGCCAGTTTTGAGGATAGGGCAAGGAAGGGAAGCGGGGAGCGGGCCGCGAGGAAAAGGGAAAGAGGTTGTCTCAGGTTGCAAAGAGAAGCTTCAGCAAACATTCTGGATAATCAAAAGCTGGTGTCCTGGTCATTGTAGCTGTGCCTGCAATCGAGGGCCCAAGACCCTCCTGAGACTCTTCTGGAGGGTTCTGGTGGCAGTCAAGGGGTGACTTATAAATATACAACTTAAACAGCAAGTCATGATCTCAGAAACTGAGTGAAAAAAAGCCACATCGATAAGTCCACATATTGTAGAAGTCCAGTCAATAAACTGCCAGAATAGACAAAATTAATCTATAGTTAAGTGTTAGTTGCTCAGTCATGTCTGACTCTTTGTGATCTTATGGACTGTAGCCCACCAGGCTTCTCTGTCCATGGGATTCTCCAGGCAAGAATACTGGAGTGGGTAGCCATTCACTTCTCCAAGGGATCTTCCCGACCCAAGGATTGAACCTGGACCTCTTGCATTGCAGGCGGATTCTTTACCATCTAAGCCACCAGGGAAACCCTTAATTTTTATATACTTAGTTTCTATATAAAATTAATCTATATACTTAAAAAAAATCAGTCAGTGAAGCATTGTCTCTGAGAGTGGGGGCCCAAAGTGACTGGTAAGTGGGGTGAGGTGACTTTCTGGAGTGATGGTCATCTTTCTTAGCTGCTAGGGGTGAGGGTTACACATACCTTTCAAAATCAAGTGAATGTTCACTTCAGATTTGTACATTTCACAATTGGTAAATTTTACAACTAATGAAGCTATAAGCAAACATCAAGGTCTAGTGTGTAAGTATTTGGCTATGAAATGCACTGATGTCGACACCTCCTTTTGAAATACATTTAAAAGGATGGGTCGATGGCCGAAGAGAAAGAGGGACAGGCAGACACACACGTGATAAAATAACTAAAGTACAGTATGAGTGGCACAATCTGGGTGGTGAAAGTATAGGTGTTTTGATAAGATCCTTCTAACTTGGTTGCCTGTTTGAAAATTTCCACAATGAAATGTCAGGGGAAATGTATCTCCCTCCTCCTTCCTGCACCCACCCTTCTCTGCCTCTCTCTTTCCTCATCTCCCTTTTCTGGTTCTCCCTCATCTCACAAGCCCCAAATTGGCAAGAGTATTTTCACCATGTTCCAGGCAAGACCTGGGGTTGGACAGAGCACCGGCCTGCCTGGCTTCTAGTGTGAAAGAAATTATCCTAACACTTGTCCTCTGGGGCAGGGAGTGCCAGGCCCAGCATCCAGGGATCCAGCTTTAACAGGGCTGCCCCACTGCAGATTGCTGAAGGAATGAGATTTCAAGGCAGCACAAACACCCAGAGGAAGTCAAGCAGTGATTACATTGTGGATCTGGAAAGGAAATGCTTACCACCCGGAGGTGCCAAGGGGATTGCTCAATCCGGCTCAGAGCCATGCTGTTTTCCTCCTGGTTGGACTGAGGCCCAGAGAGATGGAGGAGTCTGGGGAGCAGGGCAGATGATGCACAAGCTGCCCCTCCCCCATCCCTGGACCTCCTCTCCTTGTCCCTAACACCCTGGCTGTGCTGCTTCACATACACACACACACACACACACGCACACACACACACACACGCTCAGGAGCAGCCCTGGTAAATGGTAACTGACAACACAAGGCAAGGAGGGCCATTTACACGTGGACCTGAGCACAAGTTTTGAGAGGACTCTCTTCTTCCACATTAAGGACAGGTCAGCCTCGGGCTGCTGGGCTTGCTCTGGCCTCTTCTATGGGGGCTGTTGGCAGCCTTCATCCTGAGCATCCTGGTGCCCTACTGCTGTGGCATCAACCCCTAGCAGAGCCCTAGATACTTTGCCCATATTGGCACATGTTTAGAAGCATCCTTGAGTCTCCCGGAGCGTGAGGGTGGGAAGGGGGCACTGTGGGGAGGTGTGTGTAAGGGACGCCAGAGCTCCACCCCAGAGAACCCTGTGCCTCCATAAGAGAGGTTCTCAACCTTTCCATGATAAGATGCCACAAAACCCAGGACTTGCTCAGTTCAAGCTACCTCTGTGGTGGTGGTGGTTTTAGTTGCTAAGTCATGTCTGACTCTTTGTGACCCCATGAACTGTAGCCCGCCAGGCTTCTCTGTCCATGGAATTTTTCAGGCAAGAATACTGGAGTGAGTTGACATTTCCTCCTCCGGGGGATCTTACCAACCCAGGAATCCAACCTGGATTTACTACTTGGCAGGCAGATTCTTTACCACTGAGCCACCTGGCAAGCCCAGGCAAGCCCACTCTTCAAACACCAGGTTTTAATTATTCAAAAGCCCCAGTGCTGAGAATCTCAACTCTTAGCTACTTGATGTGGTCACTTACACTTTGGGGGAATGTTTTATGCACTTGGCCATGTATTTATTAAAGTATTACTTCATATCCACTTATGATTGCTTACTGATTTTAGAGAACTGCCACTCTCTCGCCTTAATTCCTCACTCTGCTAACTCAGATCATGAGATCAGCAGTCACACACAGTTTTGTGGAAATACGACTGGTTTGTTCTTCACCCAGCAGAAGGACACATACTCATCTCCTGTGCAGACATGCGCCCCTCCACGCTGCACCTGATGGTTGGGTGCCAGAACCCCCTATCTCAACTTCAGTTTGCTCTTTCTCTCTGGGTTCCTGCTTTATCCCAGGAGCCACAGGTCACAGACCCCAAGCCATGGGCTGCTCATTTTTAAAAAATTTTTTGGAGGACTATTGCTTTACAATGTTGTGTTAGTTTCTGCTGTACAACAAAATGAATCTTCTATGTGCATACATATGTCCCCTCTCTCGGACTTCCCTCCACTCCTCCTATCCCCCCGTCTAGGTCATCAGGAGCACCGAGCTGAGCTCCCTGTCCTATACAGCAGCTTCTCACTAGCTATCTAATTTACACTTGGTAGCGTATATATCTCAGTGCTACTCTCTCAATTCATCCCACCCTCCCCTTTGGCCTCTGTGTCCACAAGTCCATTTTCTACATCTGGGTCTCTATTCCTGCCCTGGAACTAGGTTCATCTGTACCATTTTTCTAGATTCCATAAGTATGTTGGTTGCTCAGTCATGTCTGACTCTTTGTGACCCCATGGACTGTGGCCTGCCAGGCTCTTCTGTCCATGGAATTCTCCAGGCAAGAATACTGGAGTGGGTAACCAGTCCCTTCTTCAGAGGATCTTCCTGACCCAGGGATCAAACTCAGGTCTCCTGCATTGCAGGCAGATTCTTTACCACCAGAGGCACCAGGGAAGACCTAGATCCTATATGCATGAGTTAGTATATTTGTTTTTCTCTTTCTGACTTACTTCGTTCTATGTGACAGACCCTAGGTCCATCTACGACTCTACAAATGACCCAATTTCTTTCCTTTTATGGCTGAGTAGTATTCCACTGTATATATGTACCACATCTTCTTTATCCACTCAGCTGTTGGACACTTAGGTTGTTTCCGTGTCCCGGCTATCGTAAATAGTGCTGCAAGGAACACTGGGATTGGGATCCACGTGTCCTTTTAATTATAGTTTTCTCAGGATATACGTCCAGTAGTGGGATTGTTAGGTCATAGCACAGTTCTAATTTTAGTTTTTCAAGGAAACTTCATACTGTTCTCCACAGTCATCATTCAATTTACATTCCCACCAACAGTGTAAGAGTGATGGGTGCTCTGCCATCTTTACCCATGCTTACACATCCCACCAAAGCCTGCCCATGTCTGTGTTCCTGACCCCAGTCCCTAGGGTTAACAAAGCGGCTGGCCTCGCCACACTTCTGATATTTTCCAAGGTCACCCTTACAGCTAGAAGAGAAGCCCAGCCTTCTCTGCCTCATCAGACTGTCCTGCAGGCCACTCTGGCAGTTCTGTGGGCACCCCTTCCTGGGATAAGAGATGTCTCTATATCAAAATGCCTATCACCAGTGTAACTGACCTCCAGCCACACAGGTCAGCGTTCAGGCTGCCCCAACACATTCACACCCACCACCATGCTCCCATATTCTCTGCTGCCCTGCACCTCCTCCCTGATGACAACACAGATGGGAGGACCCTGTCTGTCTCTACCCAGCACACCTCCTGAGGCAGCAGTCCCAGCTGCCTGCGAGGTGGGAAACCCTGGTGAGGACAGTTCCTGCCCTTAAAAGACAGTCATGCCACTCAGAAGCGTGGGCCATGGCGGCCCACTCTCCCCTTTGTGGAGTTCCCCCTCTCTTCTAGTTAACTGAGAAAGCACTTCCTCTCTCTTCAGTTCAGTTCAGTCGCTCAGTCGTGTCCGACTCTTTGCGACCCCATGAATCACAGCACGCCAGGCCTCCCTGTCCATCACCAACTCCCAGAGTTCACTCAGACTCACGTCCATCGAGTCAGTGATGCCATCCAGCCATCTCATCCTCTGTCGTCCCCTTCTCCTCTTGCCCCCAATCCCTCCCAGCATCAGAGTCTTTTCCAATGAGTCAACTCTTCACATGAGGTGGCCAAAGTATTGGAGTTTCAGCCTCAGCATCATTCCTTCCAAAGAAATCCCAGGGCTGATCTCCTTCAGAATGGACTGGTTGGATCTCCTTGCAGTCCAAGGGACCCTCAAGAGTCTTCTCCAACACCACAGTTCAAAGCATCAATTCTTCGGCGCTCAGCCTTCTTCACAGTCAAACTCTCACATCCATACATGACCACAGGAAAAGCCATAGCCTTGACTAGACGGACCTTGGTTGGCAAAGTAATGTCTCTGCTTGTGAATATGCTATCTAGGTTGGTCATAACTTTCCTTCCAAGGAGTAAGTGTCTTTTAATTTCATGGCTGCACTCACCATCTGCAGTGATTTTGGAGACCCCAAAATAAAGTCTGACACTGTTTCCACTGTTTCCCCATCTATTTCCCATGAACTGATGGGACCGGATGCCATGATCATCGTTTTCTGAATGCTGAGCTTTAAGCCAACTTTTTCACTCTCCACTTTCACCTTCATCAAGAGGCTTTTTAGTTCCTCTTCACTTTCTGCCATAAGGGTGGTGTCATCTGCATATCTGAGGTTATTGGTATTTCTCCCGGCAATCTGGATTCCAGCTTGTGTTTCTTCCAGTCCAGCGTTTCTCATGATGTACTCTGCATATAAGTTAAATAAGCAGGGAGACAATATACAGCCTTGACATACTCCTTTCCTATTTGGAACCAGTCTGTTGTTCCATGTCCAGTTCTAACTGTTGCTTCCTGACCTACATACAGATTTCTCAAGAGGCAGGCCGGTGGTCTGGTATTTCTATCTCTTTCAGAATTTTCCACAGTTTATTGTGATCCACACAGTCAAAGGCTTTGGCATAGTCAATAAAGCAGAAATAGATGTTTTTCTGGAACTCTCTTGCTTTTTCCATGATCCAGTGGATGTTGGCAATTTGATCTCTGGTTCCTCTGCCTTTTCTAAAACCAGCTTGAACATCAGGAAGTTCACGGTTCACATATTGCTGAAGCCTGGCTTGGCGAATTTTGAGCATTACTTTACTAGTGTGTGAGATGAGTGCAATTATGCAGTAGTTTGAGCATTCTTTGGCATTGCCTTTCTTTGGGATTGGAATGAAAACTGACCTTTTCCAGTCCTGTGGCCACTGCTGAGTTTTCCAAATTTGCTGGCATATTGAGTGCAGCACTTTCACAGCATCATCTTTCAGGATTTGAAATAGCTCAACTGGAATTCCATCACCTCCACTAGCTTTGTTCATAGTGATGATTTCTAAGGCCCACTTGACTTCACATTCCAGGATGTTTGGCTCTAGATTAGTGATCACACCATCGTGATTACCTGGGTCGTGAAGATCTTTTTTGTACAGTTCTTCTGTGTATTCTTGCCACCACTTCTTAATATCTTCTGCTTCTGTTAGGTCCATACCATTTCTGTCCTTTATTGAGCCCATCTTTGCATGAAATGTTCCCTTGGTATCTCTAATTTTCTTGAAGAGATCTCTAGTCTTTCCCATTCTGTTGTTTTCCTCCATTTCTTTGCATTGATCGCTGAGGAAGGCTTTCTTATCTCTTCTCGCTATTCTTTGGAACTCTGCATTCATATACGTATATCTTTCCTTTTCTCCTTTGCTTTTCACTCCTCTCTCTTACTGTACTGCAAAGGCAACCCTTCTTCACCTATTGGGTGCCATAACTTTTCCAGAGGCTCCTGGGCTTCCCAGGCGGTGCAAGGATAAAGAATTTGCCTGCAGTGCGGGAGGCCTGGGTTTGATCCCTGGGTGAGGAAGATCCCCTGGAGAAGGGAACGGCAACTAGCTCTGGTATTCTTGCCTGGAAAATTCCATGGACAGAGGAGCCTGGCGGACTATAGTCCATGGAGTTGCAAAGAGTCAGACACGACTGAGCACACACACACACACACACCCCTGAGTCAGAGCAGGGGGAGATGGAGAGGGGGCAGAAGACACCACCCCTAACGTGCCACCATGGCAGGTGGGGTATTTTGAACGGAAGGAATCAAGATCCAGCAGCCTCAGGAAAAGCTTTTACCTCCTCTGAATTGCCAAAAGGAATTTAGATACCAGAGAGACATATTTATCTGAAAGAGCAATCTGTGCCGTAGGGCTGACATCTGATCCCCAAGCACCTGCTCATCTCATCTTCCCATGAGTCACCCCTGCTCTACTTGAAGTCCCAGCCCCTATTCCTTTCCTTAGGTCAGGGTGGCTTATAAGCTTCAACTGCCTGACTGCCTTTGTGTCTTTCCTTTATGGGGTTTCTAAATGTACACAGTTAAATGTATTTTTCTCTTGTTAATCTGTCTTATGGCAATTTAATTATTAGGCCAGCCAAAGAACCTAGAAAGGTATAAGGAAAAATTTCCCACCCCCTACAGTTATAACTGGGCCTCAAGACAACAGGGTCTCAGAAATACTGAACATAAATATTCACTGTTAATATCATTCTGGATTTCATGCCAGATTCCTGCTGGTCCAGCCCTAAGGCCACAGTGGCTGTGGACTGATGCTCACTGACCATTGCCTTGACCACTCCTGGGAGAGTCCTCCTCTGGATGTGCACCACAGGCCCAGAGGCCATCTGGTATTTCTGCCACCATCTCTTTAGGTCATCGGTTACTAGGTCATCTTCGGGCACACAGGGTACAGGTTAGAGAACAGCCTTTCCCCCAACTCCCAGGGCCATTCTCCGGCCTGGATCTGCATGGTCCTAGACTAAAGGATCTGGCAGCCCAATCAATACCCAACTGACCACATCCTCTCAATCTGGGAAGAAAGAGAACCAACAACTAGGTTAACACAGTAGAGGAGGCTCAAAAATTGCTTGTATATGTTGAGATAATATTTTAGATATATTGGGTTAAATAAAAAGTATTTTATTATTAAATAAAAAGTCTGTATGCTCAAAACCCAGAGGAACACACTGCATGAGGCCATTTGTGGAAAGTTCAAGAACAGGCAAGGCCTCAGTCCACAGAAACAGGGGTGTGCATCGTCCAAGCCCAGGGGCGAGCAAGAGATTGACCACAGAGAGGTAGGAGGAAACAGGCTAATGGAAGTGTTCTAGAGCTTGGAGGGGAAGTAATACCAATGTATGCATTTGCTAAAATTCCTGTCTGGACACATAAAATAAGGCATTTATTGTGTGTGCGTCATACCTCATTCAAGTTGATTTTTAAGAATCAAGCAAGTTTTCCAGGCAGTGGACAGAGGACCAGAGCCAGTGCTGTGCTTCTCTGAGGAGAGGAGCGAGAGCAGCCCCCAGGCTTCCATCCATTCCCTCAGGGGCTGTCCTTCCCACACCCACGAGGAAGGGGTCCCCCCACCCACGGTTTAGGGTGCACCCAACTGCCAGGGTGAGCTTCCGGGTCATTCCCCTTCCCTGCTTAAACACCAGCAGTCTCTTGTCCCTAGAGCAGGGTGGCCCAGCCTCACCCCAGGGCCTTTGCACTGGCTCTTCCTTTGCCTGAAGTGCTCTTCCTCTGTGTCGGCAGGACTTCTTGCCCTTTAGGTAGGTTTTAGCCCAAACGTCTGTCCTCTCAGAGGCCTCCCTGACCAGCATCCAGAGGCACCAATGTCTATTTCACCCTTCACTTCCAACACAACCCCACATCACCCCTTATCTTAATCACTGATCACTGACCCAGTCCCCACCCCACCCCTCTAAAGCCGGGCCAGGCAAGACCACAGTTCCTCTGGGAGATGAGGCCTACTGGCCTTGACATCTGCTCTAAGGGTAAAATGTACACACACAGAAGAGTGTAAAAGTTGTCATTCACAATTGCTTGTATATGTTGAAATAACATTTTGGATATATTGAGTTAAATAAAAATCATTGTTATACATTTTTTCTTTTTACATTTAAAAAATTTGTTCATTTATTATAATTGGAGGCTAATTACAATTTGTAGTGATTTTTGCCATACATTGACATGAATCAGCCATGGGTGTTCATGTGTCCCCCATCCTGAACACCCTTCCCACCTCCCCATCCCATCCCTCTGGGTTGTCCCAGTGCACTGGCAATCTATTTCACATATGGTAATATACATGTTTCAATGCTATTCTCTCAAATCATCCCACCCTCTCCTGCTACAGAGTCCAAAAGTCTGTTCTTTATATCTGTGTCTCTTTTGCTGTCTCGCATATAGGTTCGTCCGTTACCATCTTACACTTTTTAATGTGTCTCCTAGAAAATGTAGTTATGCACGGGTTAAGCGGGGGCTTAACCCTCGGTCAAGCGGGGGCTCTACTGCCTCAAGAGTCCCCCGCCCCCAGCTACAGGCCCCAGACACTCTGGCCAGGGAGAAGCCCCAGAAAGGTGTATGGTTGAATAATTAAACGAGTTGTGAGAAAGAGAACCCGATGAGCTTCTGTGGGGAAGAACTTTCCGAGACAGGGCGCAACCAAGGTCTTCCTCCCGCTGCCTCGGAAACCTCAGCCGTGCTCTCTGTGGACTCCTAGACGCGGAGCAGGCGCCCGGACGGCCAGGAGGCCGAGAGGCCCTCTCAGACCAGGAGACAGAGCTCGGGTGTATAGGTTTCGACGGCCCGGTGCGGGGACATCCTCTGAAAGACCGCGGTGAGCCGGCTCGAGGAGCACCGGAGCACAAGATCAGGACTCGGGGACAGGCTGGGGGCGGATGGGGAACCACGGGAGGAGGGCGGGGCTGGGGAGGAGCGGGCAGGGTTGGAGCAGACAGAGTCGGGGGCGTGGGGCTAGGGTGGAGGCCGTGGCCGGGGCAACTGGGCGGAAGAGGCGGGCCAAGTGGGAGGGGGCAGGGCGGGTGGGGACCACGGGAGGAGGGCGGGACTGGGGGAGTGGGCGGGGTCTGGCGGACCGAGCATCCCGGGAGGGGCAACGGGGCGGAAGAGGCAGGGCCAAGCAGCAGCGGGCGAGGCGGTCCCCCACAGCCCAGGCGTAAAGGCGCTGCGGCCGGCGGGGAGGATGGGGACCATGGGAGGAGGGCGGGACTGGGAAAGAGTGGGCGGGGTTGGGAGGACGGTAATTCTGGGAGGGGCGGGGCTAGGGCGGAGAACGTGGGCGGGGCAACGGGGCGGAAGAGGCGAGGCCAAGTGGAAGGGGGCGGGGCGGTCCACCACGGCCCGGTTATAAAGGCGCCGCGGCGAACCGGGTGATGCTAGCACCCGCGGATCGCCCCTCGACTGCAGTCTTTTTGCATCCGAGAGACCATGGTGGGCTCCCCGCGCGCCCCACTGCTCCTGCTGGCATCCCTGATCGTCGCCCTGGCCCTGGCCCTGGCCGTGAGCCCCGCGGCAGCGCAGGGCCCTAGGAAGGGTCGCCTGCTGGGCGGCCTGATGGAGGCGGACGTCAATGAGGAGGGCGTGCAGGAGGCGCTGTCCTTTGCGGTCAGCGAGTTCAACAAGCGGAGCAACGACGCTTACCAGAGCCGCGTGGTGCGCGTGGTGCGCGCCCGCAAGCAGGTGCGTCCGCCGGGGCAGGGTGCGGAGATCAGGGGCCGCAGGTCAGGCCTCAGGGTAGGGGTGCGGGCACTCTGCCGAAGCCCGGCCCCCGGAGGGCGAGGCCTGCGCGCAGTCACCAGCCCCGCCCGGGGGCCCCGAGCTCGCGCGGGAGGGCAGCCCCCAGCACCTAGAGGCCCTGGGAATCGCCAGGGATGCAATTGCGCTTCTCACCCGGGCGCGGCCCCCGGCCTTTCCCGGCGCCTGCAGCCCTTCGCGGGACTGGCCAGCTTGCTAGGCAGGCGCTGGGGTCACTGGGTCCCGAGGTTCATCGCGAGCTGTCAACTAAATGACCACAGACGAAGGAAAACTCACACCTGACTGCACACTGAGTGATTCTTTAAGCACCTTTTCCTTTTAGCTTTTTATTTTGACGCAATTTCAGACTTACAGAGCAGTTTCAGAAACAGTACCTAGCATAGATTCACTGTGGATTCTTCACCCAGATGCCCTAACTGTTGAAAAGTTGCCGTATTTGCTTGATCCACCTCTTCCCCACGTACCTGTGTGTAGGGATGTACATATATGCATTTATTTTCTGAAGTTTTTGAAGGTGAACACTTCTGTGTATATTTCGTAAAAACAGGCATTTTCTTCCATAACCACAATACAGTTTTGAAAATCAGGTATCAACCCTGACACTTTGATACACAGGTCTTATTCAGATGTCACTGACATTCCACTGTGTCTGTTACAGCCAAGGATATTCCCTGGCCCCCCACCTCAGCCTCTGTCCTGTGATCTCCTTTACTCTGGGGCAGCTGCCGGTCTGTCTCATGACCTTGACTTTGCTTCTGAAGTGTCTGCCAGTCATGGCTCAGACGGTCACTGGGTCTGGGTTTGGCTTGTTGTTTCCTCAAACTGAGCCTTGAGTCACACAGAAGAGCAAGTTCCTCTGAGCCTCCTCTCCGCAGGTGCCACTGAACACACCTGGCCTCCCGTGGTCCTCTCATCATCGTGCAGTGACATGGGGGTCAGACACGCCAAACACCCTCCTTGCAGGGGGCCTGGCTGCTCTCCAGAGAACCCGGAGGTTATCAGCAAACAGATGAGTTCATGAGTGGGCCCTGTGGTCTCAGGTGTGTCCCACAGCAGGGGACCTGGCCTAAGAAAACAGGCTCGTGGACTGTGGTTCATTCACATGTCCTGTCCATAGGAGCAGCCTCTGGGCTGTGACGTCACACCCCCACCCTGAGATGGACACACCGTTGCTGACAGCCTGACCTCTGCCTGGGGTTCTGGCCAGAGAGGAGCCTGTTGTCAGAGTTGGGAAGAGGGCAGGAGGGAGAATTAGGAAGGACTACAGGGCTTTGCACTGGTCCTTGAAAGAAGGCTAGAGTTGAGACCATCTGGCCTATGTCCCCTTGGAGAGTGGGTTGCAGCCACACAAGCAGCGGAAGTGTGGTCCTGCCTGCCAGCCTCAGGGCTTCCTGCTACCTTCTCCTGAAACCACAGGAGGTGGGTCAGGGCCACAGCCATCTCTCCTCCCGTGGCAGTGGGCTGGTGCTGTTCCCTTTGAATGTGACTGCTCTCCCCACTTGCCAGGTCCTCTCCAGCCTGCTCCTCTCCAGGGTGACACTAGCTCCTTGGCCATATGGGAAAGTGACAGCAGAAAGGGATCATGGTTCCACGAGGTGGGACTTGGAGCCCGGTCCCTGCCCCTCATGCTTCTGCAAGTTCTAACCAGGCATGTCTCGAGTGCCCGTGTGAGGCTAGAGTTCACATGTCTCCTGTAACCTCAAGTGTAAAAGACCCAGAGGATGTGACACGCTCTCAGAAGTCACACTTAAGAGGAAGGCATGCCAGGCAGTCTTCTATTGGCCTGAACATCCGTGAATGTGAAGCTCTTGGTTCCCCCTCTCCGAGAGGGAGTGGATAAACCTGAACTACGAACAGGGAATGGGATGCCATGGGCTCCACACTGGGGACTGAAGCTCCGCTAAAGGAACCACCAG
Organism: Bos indicus; assembly: GCF_029378745.1. Lineage (NCBI taxonomy): Eukaryota > Metazoa > Chordata > Mammalia > Artiodactyla > Bovidae > Bos > Bos indicus. Next base: position 42,226,419 of record NC_091772.1, on the reverse strand, counting down.
GCAGCAGCCTTCCTGTGGGTGCAGCGTGGGCTATGGCCGCACCTTGTGCTCAGTCCCCGCCCTGGCCTGGGGCGCTGGTCGGTTTCTTGTCTGCACCCTGGCTGGCTCCTCAAAGCTGTGCCTTCTGTTCCTGGACCTGGTTAGCATGTTGGCCTGTGGATTCCCCTTTCTGGGTCCCTGTGGGAGACTCCTGGTTGGAGCAGCTGGTAAAGAAGTTCCAGGGAGGGCCTGGGATACAGGGGCTGTCAAGAGGCCACTGTGCTTCCAGGGTGCGGCCCTGGCAACTTGTGACCATGAACTTGGGGTGTGGTGGGAGGAATGTAACCACGTGTGTGTGTGTGTGTGTGCATGTTCACAGTCACAGGGTGTGCTAACTGTGTCTGCTCTCTGCATATCCAGGTCGTGTCAGGGATGAACTATTTCTTGGACGTGGAGCTTGGCCGGACTACATGTACCAAGTCCCAGGCCAACTTAGACAGCTGTCCCTTCCATAACCAGCCTCACCTGAAGAGGGTATGTGCCTGCTGGGAGCAAAAATGGGGGTGCCCTTGGGGACACATCACAGCTGTGGCTGGGGGTGTGATGGGGAAGGATGCACGTGTGCACATGACTGCTGTGTGTCTGTAGGGGGTTTCCACTGGGGAATTGGGGTACTGTGTGCTTTGGGGGTTGTTGTCTGCTGGATGGAGGACACAGCTGGGGGTGTTTTCTAGCGAGCAAGAAAGGGCCCTTTAATCCCATCCTTGTCCCCCACCCCCACCCCAGATAGATTAGAAGGCTTTAGACGCTTGTAAAGGCCTCCCAGGTGGCACCAGTGGAAAAGAACCCACTTGCCAATGCAGGAGACATAAGAGATGGGGGTTCAGTCCATGGGTCAGGAAGATGCCCTGGAGGAGAACATGGCAGCCCACTCCAGTATTCTTGCCTGGAGAATCCCAGGACAGGAAAGCCTGGTGGGCTACAATCCATAGGGTCGCAAGGTTGGATACAGCTGAAGCGGCTTAACGAGTATGCACACAGAGGCCTGAACCGTGCTGAAACCCTGAGATGCTGCCCACTCACCAAAGCCCAGGCTCTCCCGGGGGCTTGGCTGGTTCTTGGGGGTCTTGGCCTCAGGGAGGGCTGCACTCCTTGGTCACCTTTCCCAGGCCCCACCTCTGCAGGGGTTTCCTGGACTTGTATCCCAGCCTCTGGGTCCTCTCTCTGGACCTGTCTCAGTGCCAGCGCTCTGGGGAGGGGGGCTGGGGGTGCACCTCAGTCTTTAACTGTAACCCTGACCCACTGTTCCCCTCTTTCCTTTCACAGGAAAAGCTGTGCTCCTTCCAGGTTTACGTCGTCCCATGGATGAACACCATCAACCTGGTGAAGTTTAGCTGCCAGGATTAACAGGCAGGCCACTGACCGCCTCTCACTCACGCTCCTGCAGAGTGCCCACACTTGTGGTGGGTGACTGCCTACTGGCCGTGCCTTCCCCATGCCACCCCTGCAGACACAGGCTCCTTGGGCATTGTCTGATCTGCCAGGGGGACTCTAACTCGTTTCTTTCTTCTAATTGCTTTCCAAGTGCACGGTGCTCTGCTATTTTACTCAATAAAAAAGTAACAGCAGCTACTCGTTGAGTTGCTCACTGTCTCAGAAGGTTGAGAAGGAAGGGTCGACGCTGTTACTTTACCCCTCTCACTGGCTCTGAGGGCAGGCAGGGGGCGGGGAGCGGACACGGCTGGGAGCTGGACCTTCAGCTTCGGTGACTTCTGATGGTCAGACAGGGGAGAGCAGGGGACCTGAGCTGCTGACCCCAGAGACTTGGCTGCTGTGTTTGCAAAATGTCAGACCATGCACTGGGGCTGGACAGGAGGGCCGGGGAGTGTGATGGAGCCCAAGGCGTAGGTCACCCTCTGAGGAGCTGCGCATGTGCTGAGCTGATCAGACGGCTTGGATGACTCACTGGTCATGTTCCCTAGAAGCAAAATAAGGAGTGGCTTATGTCATCCTCGTTCCACAACAACTCTGGGCTCCTACCAAAAGACAAAGATTAAAAATATGTGTAACTGATGGAAATGGGGTGGGGGGAGTACCCATCAGAATCAAGGTCAGTGAAGGTCAGAATTGAGAGTGAAGTAGGAGAACTTCCTGGATACGTTTCAGGAGCTGTGGAATCTATAGGGAGTTTACTCATTCACACCCCTCCCACCCTTCTCTGGGCTCCGAGGTGAGACGAGTCTTAGCACAGCTTGCCACGGAAGGCGTGTAGAACTTAAGACACACAGTGGACTTTCTTCTTTTCCTAAGGAGTGTTTAATCAATAGGAGATGTCACCTGTCAGTGTCACCATCACTGGGCAGCAGAGTGGATATTTAGTGCCCCCAGCTGGGAATGGTCCAGTCCTGCTCCCCACCCCCAGCACTGCTCTCATGTTGACCATTCACCCCAAGGGTGACACTTCTTCACAGGCTGCCCTCCCAGAGGCAGACACTCAGGGCAACGTTGACCAGCCCTCCTTTTGTGCCACGGTGTCCACAGAAGGCAAAGTGACAAACAGGACTCACACAGGTGGCTCTGAGGCCACCCTAGATGCCATGGTGCACCTGCAGAACTAGAACTAGGATGCCAGGAAGAGGTGGGGACCGTTCCCTCCCTCCTGCTGCTCCCTGACTCACAGGGCCCCAGGGGCCTCCCTTGTCTCTATCTTCATGTAGTGCACAGCAGAGCTTTCTCACCCCAGATGGGACTTAACAAAAGGGCTTTGGAATTCGAGGAGTGAAAGGTTGCCCACAAGCCTTGCACTGGCCAGATCTGGACCTGGGCCTGGTCCCTATAGGGAGTTGCGGGACTTGTGGACATGGAAGTGAAGGCTGGGGCAGCCTCCCTGCAGAGGCTCTCCTGGGTGGAAAATCTTGACTTTCCACAAGTCAGCCAGCATCCAGGCTGACTACCCATAAAGTCATCCCTTTGTGATGCTTCCAATGCCCTGTTCCTGTGGAAGTCAGGGCGGTCGGGTCGGGGTGTGCTTCACCTGGCTCGCCTGTCTTCACCCAGCCCCCTGTTGTGCAGCCCACACCTCAGGGTTCAGGTTAGCACCACCCCAAGTCCCCAGGGAGTAGGCGGGACTGTGGGTGGGGTGGGGTGACCCAGAAGGTTCGCTGATCAGGAGGCAACCCAGACCAGTGTGTCTAGGGAGGAAACGCAGCTCCTGCCACATTCATCTGCATGGTTGTACTTTTAGGCTTATTTATTTTAAACATAAATAAAAGTGTGGCTAAAAAGCAGGATTCGACTGAGTGAATTTGAAAGTCTTGATTTCACCCAAGGGCTCATGAATCTGGTAGCATTTCATGGAGGGACACGAGGGCATGCAGAGGAGTCCTAGAACACAGAAGCTTCTATAGAGAGGAGGATGGATGAGGAAGACAGCAAAAAATTGTGTGTGTGTGTGTGTGTGAGGTGGGTATTTTGGCCCCAGATGCCAGGAAAGGGAGCAGGGAGGACATAGGTTTTACCATGTGGGTTGCCTCTTCTTCCTCTGGACCTCCCACACGACAGGTGACCTCATGGTGCTGAGCAGAAAATCCCATGTTGCTGATTAAGGTGACATTTCTAAGGAAGGTGAGACTACAATTATGTGAGGTGTTAAATCTAAATTTTGTATCCTGGGGTTTAGCACACGTGACACCATTTGGGGACTGTGGGTTTTCTCTTTGTGTATAATTTAAGTGAAAGTCGTCATAGAAATAGATTTAGCCCAGTGCCTGGCTCCCGACGAACGCTCATTGATCTGTCTATATTTTGCAGTTGTTTGGCAGACTGACACTTCATTGAGCGGTGCGTGTAGAAGCCATCTCTTGACTCTGGGTGGGCTTGTGGGCTTCCTTCCACCAAAAACTGCAGAGGAAGTGGCCCCGTGACCTCTAGGCTGCAGAGAAAGCTTCCTTCTCTGAGTTCTCTTGGACACTTGCCCTAGGGGAAGCCATGAGGAGATCCTCAGAGGAGCTCGCAGCCAAAGCTGACATCACCTGCTGCCAGGTGCCTGGGCCACCATGGATGTCCAGCCCGTCTGGACTCACCAGGAGCTGCAGCTCTGATTGTCACCTGACTGCAGTCCCATGAGAGCCCCAAGCAAGAGAAAATGGCTGGACTTCACCTCCCAGTGTTCGAGGGATTTGTCACATGCGGTGGGTCTGGGGCTGGTGCCTGTGGGCACTGGCACAGAAGGGGTGATGCCCAGGGAAGCTGGATGAATGTTGCACTGGCCATGTGACCTCCCAGCTCCCTGCTGTGCTGAGCTGCAGGTGTTCGGGGTGGTGGGGAGGGACCAGGGAGCTCCTTCCTTGTGGGGTCACGGGAATCCTGTGTGTTCGTGCCTGTAAACACTTAGAATGGCACACAACACATGAAGCCACCGAAGTTTGTCACATAAATGCATCTCACGTCTCCAGTCAGAATGTCAACAGGTTTTAGTTTTAGATGGTGTCTTCAAAGAGTCTAACATAATGTTTTCAAATGAGGTGATTAGGCTTTTTTTTTTTCTGTGGATTTTCTAAGAACTGCTTCAAAAGACAAAGCATCGTTCCCACAGCATCAGGGGTTGCTTTCTGCATGTCAGTGGTGAATCTAGCTGGGTTCATTTTTCTGTGCCAACTACTCCATTTGAAATATAATGGTTTCATATCTGTTAGGTAAGAGCCATCCTCTCTATTCTTTCCTAAATTTTATTTTTAATATGTTATATTTATTCTTCTGGGTGAAATTCCTTTTCATGTCCAAACAGATATTCTAATCCTCTCTCGTGGCTCCAGGCAGCAGCTGACACTCCCCATCAGCACTCAACCCAGGGTGAACACCGACATACCCCAACTGTTCTGGACCCACACAACCCCTCTGTTTCACTTTCAGTACAGTATTCAATAAATTCCATGAGAAAGTCAATACTGTATTAGAAAACGGACTTTGCGTTAGATGGTTTTGCCCAACTACAGGAAATGTACGTGTTCTGAACACAGTTGAGGTGATTTCCTGGTGGCTCAGATGGTAAAGAATCCGCCTGCAGTGCGGGAGACCCAGGTTCTATCCCTGGATGGGGAAGATTCCCTGGAGAAGAGAATGGTAACCTGCTCCAGTATTCTTGCTTGGAGAATTCCATGGACAGAGTAGCCTGGTGGGCTGTAGACCACGGGGTGACAAAGAGTCAGACATGACTGAGCGACTTTCACTTTCTTTTCAGGCTGAGTTTCAACGTTTGGTAGGTTAGGTATATTAGATGCGTGTTTGACTTATGATATTTTCAGCTTATAATGGGTTTACCAGGCTGTAAGCACATTGTAAGTTGAGAAGATCAGTATCTCCTTCTTGTGGATCATTTCTTGATTTATTTGACTTTAACTGGTTCATGGGGACACCCATTCAGGAGTGTTCAAACCATGGACATTGTCTTGTTGTTAAAAATTGTTGTCTTCATAATACATTCATTCTCTCAAAAGCTTTAAATGCATGTGGGCAGCCATTGACTAGGCAATGGTTAGTCTCTCATGGCCTAGGATGATGAAAGAGACCAGAGGACATAGCCAACTCCTAGAATTTGAACTTGATGTTTTCTCCTGTGAACACCACACTGGGACCCAAAGATGTAATGATAACTGACTCATACTAAGGCCAATGGTTTTCATCAAACCACTAGAGCGGCCAAGAGGCTGACCAAAAGGGTGGACTGTGGAAATAAATGTCTAGGCCCAAGATGGGACTGCTCTGCTGAAGGTGCCATGTCAGCAAACTGACCTTTCACATTCTCATAAATGCTTCCTTGGACCAGGAATGCAATATCCAATCAGTCCAACCCTACTCACCAAACCACCTCTGGCTCCATGCTTATTTCCTTGTTCCTTGATCTTTTTAAATAAAGTTAGATATGCAAGCCCAATCAGTTATGCCCTGTCTCTACATTGCTGCTTCTAATGCTCCAGAAACTCGCTCTTGACCAAAATCCCTTGACAGGGTGTACCACTGTAACCCCTAACCCAAGGATATCTTCCCCTTGAATAAAGGATATAAACTTGCTCCTAAATTGTTTTGATTTTGTCATTTGGCAATCCTGTGGAAGATTGTCAAATCTTCAAGATTGTCTGAGGGAAGACAACCCACAGAATGGAAGAAAACATCTGGAAATCATATATCTGATATGGAACATGTAGCCAGAATTTATAAAGAACTCTTACAACCAGTAAGAAGACAACTAATCCATTTATATAAATAAATAAGCTCCAATTTTAAAAATTAAAAAATAACCCCATTAAATTTTTAAAAAGAAAAATAACTCAATTTAAAGATACCGAAGAATATGGACAGACATGTCTCCAAAAATGACATGCAAATGACCAATAGGCACATGAAGAATGCTCATCATTAGCCACTAGGGAAATGCAAATCAAATCAAACTGAGGTACCGCTTCACACCCACTACATGATTATAATAAGAAAGACAGAAAATAAATTAGAATCTTCTTAGATTGCTTGTGGGGATATAAAAAGGTACAGCTGCAAAAGGTTAAAGGTAGAGTTACCACATCATCCAGCAACTCTACTCCTATATAAATGCTGATATAAATGAAAATGTGACCATAAAAAAAAAAAATACATGAATTCTTATAGCAATATTATTCATAGTATCAAAAAAATAGGAAAAAACCCCCCAAATGTCTGTCAATTGATGAACAAGTAAACAAAATGTAGTATATCTGTACAATGACATATAATCAGACAATAAAAGGAATGAAGTATTTATCCATGCTACCACGTGGGTGAACCCTGAAAACATTATGCTTTGAAAAAAGTCAGCAACAAAACCACCACATATTGTATAATTCTGTTTATGTTAAATGGCCAAAAGAGGCAAATTTATGGAGACAGAATGGAGACTAGTGGTTGCCCAGGGCTGGGGGTGGCAGAGAGGCGGGAAGTGACTGTAATGGGTAGGGGGTTGTCTTGGAGAATAATGAAAATGTTCTAAAATTAGATAGTGGGAATAGTTGCACAATTCTATGAATATACTAAGAACCATTGAATTGTACACATGAAATGGTTGAATTGTGCTGTTTGTGAAGTATATCTGAATAAAGTGGTTATTGTAAAAATTCACTCTAAAGTTACAATTTACCCAAACCAAATGTTTACTGTGTATTCTCTTTCCAATCCCAAATAACTTCTGGCCACATTTCCAAGCCTCAACAAAATTAAACAAGCACAGTCAAACAATTGTCCTCTAATGACAAGTCAACCTAGAAATTTCCACCCTGACTGGACCTCTATTATCTCATTCCCAGGAAAAAAAGCAAATTTAAGATTTCAAGGTTAACTCCTCTTGCGAAATGAAGTCCTAAGAAATTGAAGTCCAAAGGAATTAAACCCCAAATAGAGTGCTCTTGTTCTCCTGTGAGTTAAAAATCCAAAGTTTTTTTTTTTTTTTTTAAAGTTCATAATCCTCCCTAAATTCTTATTCAGCTCAGGCTCAGCCAGAATCTCAGCACTGGAGGCCTGGGGCTGAGTGCTGCCTGGGTGAAGTCCAATCTCCTGCAGCAGCTCGAGGTTGTTTCCCACTCTGATTGTACGAAGGGGTTTTATTTCCCCCTGTGATTGGACGAAAGGGTTTTATTTATTTATTTATTGGATGAAGGGATTTTAAAGCAGCAATTCCCAAAATGTGGTCTTTGGACCAGCAGCAGCAACGCCTGCCAGGAATTATTTAGGAGTGAACATTCTCTGGCTCCGGCCCTTGCCTGCTGAATGATAAAGTCTGGGTGGAGCTCCATAATCCTGCTAATTAACTGGCAGGCAGCACCCTGGCTGGTCTCTCTGACCTCCATCTCCTGAGATTCTTGCCTTCATGTAATGCCTTTCCCCTGAGTATGGGCTGGACTTGGTGACTAATTTTTGTTTTTTCAGTTTAAAAAATAATTTATTTCATCAAGTTAGTTTTAAAAAGACATAAAATCAGCACATTACACAAGATAATGCATTCAGTGGAACCAGAGCCCACCTTTATAAACAAATGAAGAAATAGACAAATAAGGTCTAAGCTTCAGAAAACAGGAAGAGCAGTCTGCAAAGTTAGGGCAAATCACTGATTTCCATCAGAATATTTACAACAATGTACCTTGGTGGCTCAGTGGTAAAGAATCCGCCTGCCAATGCAGGAGACTCAGGTTCTATCCCTGGGTTGGGAACATCTGCTGGAGGAGGAAATGGCAACCCACTGCAGTATTCTGGCCTGGGAAATCCTGCAGCCCTACAGGCTCCTCTGTCCATGGACTCGCAAAAGAGTCGGGCACAACTTAGTGACTAATCAACAATAATAGCAATATACAGGATGGCAGTGTCAAATTTTAGAGAAAACAGATCATCACTACAACTGCATCTGATTTCTTGGAGAATAAAGATGTATTTTTTATTTTTTAATTTTTTAAAAATATAATTTTATTTATTTTAATTGGAGGCTAATTACTTTACAATATTGTATTGGTTTCGCCATACATCAACATGAATCCGCCATGGGTGTACACGTGTTTCCCATCCTGAACCTCCCTCCCACCTCCCTCCCCATACCATCCCTCTGGGTCATCCCAGTGCACCAGCCCCAAGCATCCTGTATCCTGCATCGAACCTGGACTGGTGATTCATTTCATATATGATATTATACATGTTTCAATGCCATTCTCCCAAATCATCCCATCCTCTCCCTCTCCCACAGAGTCCAAAAGACTGTTCTATACATCTGTGTCTCTTTTGCTGATGTCTTTTTAAAATGCCATTTGGTTTTTAGAACAGAAAGTATTTTTCTCTTATGTTTAGGTCATCTGCTACTCCAGTGAAAACACCCCACATAACAACCTTTTAAATTTTAAAACTTAAATCTTGATCCCAATATTCCTGACCTGTCTCTTGTTATTGTGTGAAAGAAATATTTTTTTTTCGTAAGTTTCAATTCAGAATTTGTACAGTTGGTAACTAGTTTTGAATGAAAGGACGATAGCAGAAGTGATGACCATCACTGCCCAATCTACCCAAAATGTTTGTGGACTGCGGCTTCCAACCTCAGACACTGGCTGGCTCAGTGTGACCACAAGGACGCTTAGGTAGCCCCTGGAGAGATGTACAGATGAGGAACCGAGGTGGGCCAGCAGCCACATGGGGCACTTGGAAGAAGTCCCCCACCAGCCAGCGCCATCAAGTTTGGCCAGTGCACTCAGTTTGGCTGTACCTGAATTCCTGGGGCACAGAAACTGTGAGATAATCAGTGCTCACTGTTTGAAGTTGTTAGTTTATTTCACGTGCCTGCAAGCTCAGTCAGGTCCAACTCTTTGCAACCCTATGGACTGCAGCCTACCAGGCTCCTCTGCCCATGGGATTCTCCAGGCAAGAATACTGGAGTGGGTTGTGATGCCCTCCTCCAGGGGATCTTCCCAACCCAGGGATAGAATTTGTGTCTCCTGGATTGCAAGTGGATTCTTTACCACTGAGCCTCCTGGGAAGCCTAATTTGTTTCACAGCAATGGGTAACTGGGCTTCCCTGGTGGCTCAGCGGAAGAGAATCTGCCTTCAATACAGCAGATGAGGGTTCGATCCCTAGGTCGGGAAGGTCCTCTGGGGTAGAAAATGGCAACACACTCCAGTATTCCTGCATGGAGAATTCCATGGACAGAGGAGGGGCAGACCTACAGTCCATGAAGGGGCAAAAGTGTTGGATATGACTGAGTGACTTAAGTCCGGCACAATGGAAAAGGAGTTCCCCACCCCTTAGGGGCTTGTGCTGCAGGTTAATGTTGAGAACCGTGGCTTCACTGCTGGAATGGTCAGTCTCCAACCGAATCAGGTTTCTCACTCCTCCCATTGCCCTTCAGCAGGATCAGGTAAGGTTTTGATGGTCTCCTGCCCTTTCATTAAGGAGTCCTTTGGTGTCTTCTGGTTTTTTGTTTGGTTGGTTGGGTTTGCTAGTGCCAGAATAAGTCAACATTGCTGTGAATTCATTTTTTTCCTGAAGCAAACCTTGATATCTCTTGAAATGCAAGCGCAGAAGAGGGAGGAGCCCAGAGACCTGGGGAGGTGGGGACCCTGAGGGCAGAGCAGCCTCCTTAGGATTTGAGCTCTGGGGCAGGCAGTAGTTAGTAGAGCCCTGCCCCCTTGGGTATCTTAAACTTTTAGATAGAAAGTCTATAGGACAAGTGCCACAGACCACTCCTCGAGTGAGCCCTGGCTATCACCAGCACCATCCTTTCTTTCTGTCCCGCTTCTCACCTGGACATCCTGTGGAGGACACCCACAAAGAGGAAGGCCTCCCCCATCCAGTCCTCCTGCCCATGCCCCACCCCACATCACTCTGAGGGGGGCTCACAGCTTCTCTTCGCATTCACAGGGAAGCAAAAAGCTGGGAACCATTATTTCCTTTGTTCTCAAATTCAAATCAACTCATGACAAATGTACGGAAGAGCAGCCCCTTTGTGGCTCCAAGCTGCCGACCAGGCGCGGGAGCAAGTCACTATGTCCCAGTTCCCCCAGGGCCTCCCTGTGGCTGGTCTGGTTGCAGGCTTTTGTTGCTGCCCTGAACTGGCCGGTATCAGACTGCCTGTGTGATCTCTGATATGGAAGGGGTGGTGGACCCACACAGGATGGCCCTCCCCTCCAGTGTCTGGTGCTCATGTATTGGTACTACTAAGTACCAATACTACAATGCACTACATGTGCTTTGACTGGAGCCTCTGTGTGTGGGCACTGTGGAGGTAGATTCAAGTCTGACTAGCCCAAGTTCATGTGGGTGGTGGGAGGCTTCAGAAAGTTTTGCTTGGTGGAGAACAGCTGAGGTGCCTGAAAAAATAAAGAAGGTAGAGCATGGATGGATCAGTCTTTGGATCCCTGAAAGGGAGTGTCATCTCCACACCAAGTTTGATGTGTGATGTTTCTAAAATAAGCACCAGTGTAGGGCCTGACTCCCAGACAATGTGAATTGAAGAAGTAGAAATTTAGCTGAATTGACAGAGACTGTGGCAGAGACCCCAAACCAACTCTGAATGAAGTCGTTTCAAGGGAAAGCAGCCAGCATCTGCGTAGGAGTAGCCGCGAAGGCGACAGGGACAAGCTTGTCAAATTGGCAGGATCTAAAAAACCGTTTTGAAAAGAGCATTGGTAAACGCTGCCCAGAGTTGTCAGAATGAAACGTCTGGAGGGCTCCACATGGCGTGAGAAAGTGGCTCTGCCAGGACAGCCCCAAAGGCACCATGGGAAGAGCTCTGGCCAGGAGGGGTGGAGGGAGGCACTTGACTGGAGGGAGGTTGTGCGATCCCTTGCCTGATTTCGTCCCAGGAGAGAACAAGAGTCCTGCACTGCTGACTTGGGGGTGGTGTTGCAGTGAAAAAGCGGAAAAAGAGAGGAATGAGTTTTTCTTTTGCCCTTTCCAGAGAATAAAAATGATAAAAAGAATAGTGAGCAGGCCTGAGCATTCCTAGTTTTTTTACTTTAACTCCGCATGTCTGTAACTAAGTTTGGTTTTTCTGCCCCCTAACTCTGCAGGAGCTACAGTTCACATTTTTCCCTTTGACTCCATGCTAAATACATCCCCTATCTGGTGTTCACCCTTACAACACCCTTCCCCTTGTAGTTACATATCAGAAAGAAGGCCGCAGAGCCACCCAACTGCCAGACTCAATTACGGATTACTAACGCAAGTCGATGACTGTCTTCGAAACAATCCAAGAGGGAGAAATCCAGATCCTATCACCTCTGTTCCTCATCACTGATAACTGCGAGCCCCTCGTCTTATATAAACCCCCAGACTCCTCAAGGAGAGGGCACAGTTCTTGAGGTTTGAGCCTACTCTGTCCCCCTCTCCGCCACCTTTCTATTTCCTCCAAACTCCATCTCCGAAAATTCAGCTTTGGTGGGCAGAGAAGGCCAAGATTTTGGCCAGCAGCAGTGGGGGCAGGGACGGCAGGGTTCAGCCAGACTGAGGGATCCCAGCATAGCTGCCCACGCCCTTCGTGAACTTTGTCATGGCAATCTGAGCTCGGGTTGGAAAAGAATTTCCAGACAGAGCATTTCAGAAGGGACTGAGTTTATTAAAAGCAAAGAGTAGAGATAATAAAGGCGCTGCAAATGCAGCAGGCCAACCTCCTGACAGGCCGGGGAGAGCCGGCGATTTTCCGGCCAATTTTTATAGTCTCAAGACAAAGAAGCTCAGTTGGTAAAGAATCCGCCTGCAATGCAGGAGACCCCAGTTCGATTCCTGGGTTGGGAAGATCCCCTGGAGAAGGGATAGGCTCCCCGCTCCAGTTTTCTTGGGGTTCCCTGGTGGCTCAGCTGGTAAAGAATCAGCCTGCCATGCAGGAGACCTGGGTTAGATCCCTGGGTTAGGAAGATCCCCTGGAGAAGGGAAAGGCTACCCACTCCAGTATTCTGGCCTGGAGAATTCTGTGGACTGTATAGTCCATGGGATAACAAAGAGTTGGACACGACTGAGCAACTTGCACTTTCACTTTCAACACAAAGAAAATTCCTGCCGGAAGCCTGGCATTAGGTGACTGGGTATGGCACTATAGCATGAGCAGAGGGTGGGCATTTTCGCCTAATTTGGGGTCAGGCTGATGATGATTGGGGAGGGGAGGGGCTTTTGGCAATGGTCACCAAGGGTCTCAGTCAGTTCCCGACATGACCTTGTTTCTGGACTCCATGTCTGTGCCCTGGTGCAAGGCCTTGCACCTGTGGCCTTGGGGTAGGGCTCCACAAACTTCCAGGGCTCCCCAGGCCAAGTCCAGGAAGAGGGAAGAGGCTGGGAAGGCTGAGTACCTGCTGGGGTCACAGCTGCTGTGTCACAGCCCTGTGTTCAGAACACAGGGACGGAACCCCGGGCTCCCCAGCACATGGAATTGGAAGCTGGGCAGGCAAGTTTGGCTGTCAGAGCCTTTCACCCCAATTGATTCTCCAGGAAGAGCTTTCTGGAGCTCTGGTCCCGGCATGAATCAGTCCAAGGCCAGGTAGCAAGGCCCACCCTGTGCCTGCATCTGCCCCACCTCTGGGATCTGCCAGGCACTGACGGAGCCCACGAGGCCCTCCTTTGCTGTCCCCACTCCTTGTGCTGCAGCTCAGAACCTGAGTCTCACTGCTGGTGACCAGGATGTCCGGACCAGGCCTTGCTCCTCAGGGACTCTGCCCCGTGATGAGGGAGAGGCATGGATGGCAGAGAACCGCTTGTCAGAGCCCAGCTGGGCTGAGGTCTCCACGATGCTGCCCACACACTGCCTCGTTCATCTTATCACCACCCTCCAGGCAAATGCCTGTGATTCTCATCCTGTGGTTGTAGAGACAGAAGCTGACAGAAAGTAGAAATGTGTCCCTGGAACTGCAAGTAAGAACTGGAAACCAGACCCCAGCTCAGAGCCGTCTGCCCTGAGGGCCTCCCCGGTGGTCCTGGGCATGGCCCATCAGTGAATCCATGGAGGATGAAAAGGGGCACCTGTGTCTTTAGATGGATTGAGGCCTCACCTATTTGGTGGTAACATTTGTATTTTTGCCACTTGCAGATTCTGTTGTAGGGCTTCTTTTTAACTTAAATTTGATGGAAACCTAAAGAGGATTCCTGAAGTGAGCAAAACTCAAAGTCACTGAAGAAAGAAATGAGGGGCCTCCAGGTAGGAGGAGAGGTGGGGCGGGGTGCGGTGGAGGGTTGCAGGGGCGCAGACCCAGCTCTGCCCCAGCTGATTCCCCTGGCCAACAAAGGTCACGCAGCTCCATTCTGAGGTATCTCTGCCTGTTCTTTTTTCTGCCATCGGGGACTTCAAACACGTCCTTGTTTCCCAGCTCCTGGGAAGTCTGGGAGATCTCTGGCTATTTGGATGGGGCCCCAAGGGGAGTGTCAAGCAGGAGGTGTTCTGGAGACCCAGTGTGTGATCCCAGCAAGGAGACTCGAGATGGGAAAGGGAGCGGCCAGTTAGGCTAGGCCACGAGGACAGGGCACCAGGCCTTCTTGGAAGGAAGGTGTGGAGTTATGAGGTGGGTGGCAGGGAATGGCGGGGGCGGGGGGTGTGCTTGGGAGGAATGTCCTTTGTCCTGTGTAGAGATGACCGACTGCTCACCCCAGATCTCCAGAGAAGGGCTAGGGGTTGGTCCTGGCCCTGCTCTCACTCTCTGACCCTTAAAATCAATGCCTCTGAGATAGGAGGGTAGGCTTCATGGGTTCAGTCTCACTGCAGGGAGCACTTCCAGGGGGCTCCCTGTGAGACCCCTGGGGGAGCTGGGTGCCAGCAGCATGAACATGGGCACGACAGAAGCCCTGAGTCTCCTGGGAAACGGGGCCACCTGGTGCCCATGATCCTGCCTGGGGAGACAGAGTTCTTCCACAGGGCATCAGGGCAGCTTTGTAAAAGCGGGGACATCCCATCCAGACAAGAAGGATGTGTAGGCATCTTGAGAGAAAAGGCAGTCAGTCCAGTCCAGGTGCAGGCGGGGCCGGGTGCAGAGCTGTGACTGGAGACCGATGGACCCCACCAGGACAGCACACCGTCTAGGTTTCCCAGGCCCCAGCCCTGTCTGTGCCTACATCTCGGGTCCTCGCAGTCTAAGGTCCACATTCACCCTCTTTTTCTGGGTTCTGGTCTTCATGGTGCCTGTAGCTCTCGGTCTATGAAGGGGGCCTCCCCCAGACCACTATGGATCCAGGGGCTCTGCACCGCTTGTCAGGTCCAGTCGTGTCCACATGCCGTGACCCGGGCCAGCTGTGGCCAACCCAACCTGTTCTCCCCTGGACTGCATGGTGAGGACGCATGCTGGGCATGGGGATCCAAGCCGTGTGAAAGTGAGACTGTCTGTGGACACCTGCTCCGAATGCACATGGCTGCTTGCCTTCAGGACGTGACAAGACAGACTCCTGTTTTTCAGGCTTCTCCAATGACAAACTCTGAGTGGCAGCTGTGGGCATTCCTGGACTCTTTACCTGTCCAGGTATATCAGGACTCTATTCATACATGTCTCCACAGGCTCTTCCCCCTCAAATCCACTGAGATGTTGCTAAAATTGCAGCCAAATCCATCCCAACTGCATTCCTGAACACTCATTCTTGGGCGAAAAAGCACACTGACATTCCCTTCGCGGTTTCAGTGAACTTACAGCCATCCGAGAAAAGGGACAGCCTGTTGTGGAGTTTTTGATTTCACGACTTTGTGAAAGTATGATTGAGAGACAGAAGCCACACACATCCAATGTCTACACTTAAGAGTTTGGAGTTTGGGATCCGTGTGAGAAAGCTTGCACGTTCCAGGCCACAAACAGGTGACCGGCTCCCAAAGCGCCCTCCTGTACCTTCATTTTTTAAATGTTGTTCGTTTCTGGTATGGAAAGCACTCCACCTCTACCCTCTCAGCCCAGATGCACGTCCATGGCAGTGTCTGCAGGCCCTAAGTTGGACAGCACAGGTCCAGAAATTATCCATCTTGTAACTGAGAGGCGTGTCCTCTGACAGCCTCCCCAACTCCCCTCCTTCTGGCCCTGGGAACCCCCGCTTCACTTTCCACCTCTGTGAGTCTGCCTACTTTGGCTTCCTCACGAAAGTATAAGGATGCCTCGTGTTGCCCTCTGTCTGCCTTCTGTCACCATAATTTCCTCTTGGTCCATCCATCTTGGTGCAACTTCCCTCGGTTTTGAGGTTGAAAGACGGTCCAGTGACATGACCTCTTGGGAGTTTTCCCCGCAGATCTGGTTGCTTCTCATACTTGATCACATGGCCCCACTTCACTGTTGCAAATACTAAATGGCAAAAAGACATCTTCCGGCTAGGACTGAGTGCTGTGCTTGGAGATCAGGGCACAGTGACCACAGAATCTGCTTGAAAAGTAAAATCACAGGGAATTTCCTGCTGGCTCACTGGTTAGGACTCTGTGCTTTCATTGCCAAGGGCTCAGATTCTATCATTGGTCAGGGAACTAATATCCTGAAAGCCATGCAGCTGGCAAAAAGTAAAAAGAATAATCACAAGGACTCTCTTTCTTTGAAGAGGCTGGGGTGCTCACCTGTACAGAAACTAGGCAACAACATCTCGGGGTGGGGGGCATGAGCTGTAAGCAGTCTTGTGAATGTGGACACCCTGAGGAGAGAGAGGCGTTGGGTGGAGTTCAGAGCCCCCACCCCCTGCAAAGACCCCAACTCTTCCTCTCTTCACTCAGGCACCATCTGCTCATGGAAGCTGGGCTTCTGGAAACCCACTTTTTTCTCTGTCCCCAGGCATGGTATTCTGACTCTTCCCTTATCAGTGTAGCCCCCAGAAACCAGTCTCACGTCTGAAGCTCCAGCCCCCACAAGTGCCTGACTGCTCAATGTGACTTTGCCCCGTCTACTCCCAGTAGACTCTGAACTGGGCCACCCAGAGTGAGGTCCAGAGACAAAGTCGGCACTGTCCCTGGGAGCCGGCTAAGATGCACCTTCTCTGGGCCTGCCCAGACCTGCAGGGTCATGATCCCAGGGATAGGCAAGGCCCAGGGTCCAGGGAGTCCACAGGCCTCCATGGGTGCTGGGCCCCTCTGAAGTTCTCAAGTAGCTGTGGACAGAGCCTAAATGTCTGTTGTGGGAGCACAGGGCCAAAGTCTTGTCTGGAAAGAGTGCTGTGTCATGGTCTCAGGGCTGCTTTGTGCCCCAGCTGGAGTCAGTGAGGGTCTCTTCTGTGAAACGCCCCCTCCCTGCTCACAGGGAGTTGTGTGCCACTGAGCTGAGGTCTGGCTTCCCTGGTGTCTCAGCTAGTAAGGAATCCACCTGTAGAGATTCAAGGGATTAGATCTGACGACAGAGGTTCATAGCATTGTACAGGAGGCAGTGATCAAAACTATCCCTAAGAAGAAGAAATGCAAAAAGGCAAAATAGTTGTCTGAGAAGGCCTTACAAATAGCTGAGAAAAGAAGAGAAGTGAAAGGCAAAGGAGAAAAGGAAAGATATGCCCATTTGAATGCAGAGTTCCAAAGAATAGCAAGGAGAGATAAGAAAGCCTTCTAAGAGATCAGTGCAAAGAAACAGAGAAAAACAATAGAATGGGAAAGACTAGAGAGCTCTTCAAGAAAATTAGAGATACCAAGGGAAAATTTCATGCAAAGATGGGTACAATAAAGGACAGAAATGGTATGGACCTAACAGAAGCAGAAGATATTAAGAAGAGGTGGCAACAATACACAGAAGAACTATACAAAAAGATCTTCATGGCCCAGAAAACCATGATGGTGTGGTCACTCACCTAAAGCCAAACATCCTGGAATGAGAAGTCAAGTGGGCTTTAGGAAGCATCACTATCAACAAAGCTAGTGGAGATGATGAAATTCCAGTTGAGCTATTTCAAATCCTAAAAGATGATGCTGTTAAAGTGGTGCATTCAATATGCCAGCAAATATGGAGAACTCAGCAGCGGCCACAGGACTGGAAAAGGTCAGTTTTTACTCTAATCTCAAAGAAATGCAATGCCAAAGAATGCTTAAACTACCACACAATTGCACTCATTTCACACACTAGCAAAGTAATGCTCAAAATTCTCCAAGCTAGGCTTCAACAGTACGTGAAATGAGAACTTCCAGATGTTCAAGCTGGTATTAGAAAAGGCAGAGGAACCAGAGATCAAATTGCTAGCATCCATTGGATCATAGAAAAAGCAAGAAAGTTCCAGGAAAACATCTACTTCTGGTTCACTGACTACACCAAAGTCTTGGACTGTGTGGGTCACAACAAACTGTGGAAAATTCTTCAAGAGATGGGAATACCAGACCACCTTACCTGTCTCCTGAGAAATCTATATGCAGGTCAAGAAACAACAGTTAGACTGGACATGGAACAATGGACTAGTTCCAAACTGGGAAAGAAGTATGTCAAGGCTGTATATTGTCTCCCTGCTTATTTAACTTCTATTCAGAGTACATCATTCGCTGGATGAAGCACCAACTGGAATCAAGATTGCCATGAGAAATATCATTAACCTCAGATATGCAGATGACACCACCCTTATGGCAGAAAGTGAAGAACTACAGAGCCTCTTGATGAAAGAGGAGAGTGAAAAAGATGGCTTAAAACTCAACATTCAAAAAATGAAGATCATGGCATCTGGTCCCATCACTCCATGGCAAATAGATGGGGAAACAATGGAGACGGTGACAAACTTTATATTTGGGGGCTCCAAAATCACTGCAGCCATGAAATTAAAAGAGGTTTGCTCCTTGGAAGAAAAGCTATGACCAACCTAGACAGCATATTAAAAAGCAGAGACATTACTTTTTCAACAAAAGTCCATCTAGTCAAAGCTATGGTTTTTCCAGTAGTCATGTATGGATGTAAGAGTTGGACTAAAAAGAAAGCTGAGCACAGAAGAATTGATGCTTTTGAACTGTGGTGTTGGAGAAGACTCTTGAGAGTCCCTTGGACTGCAAGGAGATCCAACCAGTCCATCCTAAAGGAAATCAGTCCTGAATATTTACTGGAAGGAGTGATGCTGAAGCTGAAACTCCAATACTTTGGCAACCTGATGCGAAGAACTGCCTCGTTGGAAAAAAAAATCCTGATGCTGGGAAAGATTGAAGGCAGGAGGAGAAGGGGACAACAGAGGATGAGATGGTTGGATGGCATCACGGACTCGATGGACAAGAATTTGAGTTCGCTCCTGGACTTGGTAATGGACAGGGGAGCCTCTCCTGCTGCAGCCCGTGGGGTGGCAAAGAGTCAGTCGATAGGATTTAACTTAACTGAGCTGTGACCACGAGGCCCCCAGAGGGCGCCATCCCCCATGACACAGCTCAGCTCCTGAGCACATGGGCTTCACGCTCTCTGCTTCCCCTTCACCCCTCCCCTTCCTCTGGTGACAGCCCCTGGACAAAGGGGACAGTGACAGAGGGGACAGCGAGGGCCCGCTGAGTGTCGTGGCCACCCCACCTGGGACACCTCTGAGGGAGGGTGTGTCTGTCAGCTGGCCAGGCCTCAGGCTGAGAACCCAGGAGCTGAGGGGTCATGTCAAAGGAGACTCAGGGATTCTGAGGGAAGCTCCTGGGTCCAGGACCTGCAAACCCTGCTCCCACCCGACCCCAGCACCCGCCCAGGGGCCTGGGAGCCCATGTTCCAGAACTCGAGGGCACTGGGGGCCACGGGGATGGGGGCACATCTACACCTGAAAGACCCCAGCCCTCTGCTGCTTTCTCGGTGGGGACACCCTTCACCCCTAGGTGGGCCGCCTCTGTCACCCACAGAGCTGACTCCGGGCCACTCATCCTCTTAGGTTCTGTCCCTCCTTGTCTCTCCAACCCTCACCAACTGCTGTGCCCCTTGACCTCCTTCCACTCACACTCCTTGCAACTGTGCCCTTGATTCAGCATCCAAGTCTGGGGCACTCCATAAGTCTCTGATCCCCCTGAGATGCTGAGGGGGGCAGGTGGCTGGGCTTCCTCCACGGTTGGTCCTTCCCAACCCACCCTGCCTGGGTCTTGCTCTCTCTCCTGGACAGGAGGCAGTGTTATCAGCTCGGGATGGAGGAGGCAGTGTCACGAGAGGGAAGGAACAGGGTGTCAGACCAGAGGGGCGGACCATGGGAGGAGTATGTCCTGGAGCAGATAGACTGGGCCCACGCCCAGGGAGGCCGGGTGGGAGCCGGAGACGGGAAGGGTGAAGCCTTGGTGCCTGGGGGCAGCAGCCATGATGGGCCGACAGTGGAGGTGCAGGTGGGCTCAGCCCTGGACCCTGCTCCTGCTTTTCCCCTGACAGACGTGCCTGCTCAGTCCTATTCTGGGAGACCAGTTGCTGGCTCCACAGCACCAGCAGCTTTTCTCAGCTCTGAGCGTCCCAGGGGCCCTGGGTTTAGAGGAAATGCACCTGCTGCTCCAAAGGTCCAGAGACCCTGGGCAGCTGCATGTTTTTAAGAGGCTCCAGGAGACACTGCAGCTTGTGGTGGGTGGGCCCATCTGAGTGGAGGCTAGAGCCCCTCCTACATTCCCCCATCCCATAGCTTCCCAGATCAGTGGATGTGTGTGAGCAAGCCCCTGGGCATGTGCTGAGGGGCCCAAGACCCTGTATGGTCCACCCTGCACTGAGGGTTGCCTGTCCAGCCATGCCAATGTCCCTCTAAGGATCACGCTCATCTCATGAGGCCGGGAGACAGCTCAGATGCACCTGTGCTCCTAGGTTGTGCCACCGGCAGCTGGCTCACATGTCTGAGCGGGAGACACACATCCCCCGGGCTCAGCCAGTTGCCCTGCTGGGAGGACGACCCCAACTGCCCAGCCCCCACCCTCTGGAACCAGGCTGCACAAGGCTGCTTGCAATGCTGACATTTAATGACCAGTTCTACGGGGTGACATGGACAGGGAGGCGTGTCCGTATGGCCCGGGTGTGACACCCAGAAAGGTGCTCATCCAGAGAACTGAACCAGAGCCTCTTGGACACTGAAGGGACACGACAGGGTGGCAGGGGTGCCCCCCGGGCTGAGGTGTGGTCTCACTCAGCGGAGCCCTCCAAGCAGGTGTCGTTCAGGAGTTGGAACTCTGTCTTCCAGGGTTCAGTGTCTACAGTGAAGAAGCAGGTGATGGTCTGTGGGAACAAGCACAGGGACAGAGTAGAGGGGAAGGGACTTGGGACGCTGGTGTCTCCAGCTCTAAAGCTGGCATCCAGCAAACCCTACCTTCTTGGGTGGGCAGGTCACTCTGCCCTGTCAGGCCTGTGATCTCCAGAGACTCCTCCCCTGACACCAGGATGTCCCGTATGACCCATGCCCCCAGTGTCCCAGCAGGGCCTCTGACCTGTCTGTCTTATCCAGGGGCGGAGTTCACCCCCTTGTCACCTGGATCAGGAGCAGCAGGGTAGGGCCTGGGGGGGAGGGCATGGGGGCTCAGCCTCCATCCGTCCAGCTCTAGGCAGGAGGACCACTCGGCCACGGACATGCTGCCACTCTCTCACACACTCTTTCTCCCTAAGGCGGGGCGGGGCGGTGGGTGACAACCAGGAAGGGGACATCTCACCTTCTACCCAGGGGCCTGGACCACGTGGTCAGGAACAGTCTAACTCTAGGGGGACCTGGGATGCAGCAGCAGAAATGGAACCAGTGAGTAGACAGGCCAGGGGCATACAAGTCACCAGTGACCCCTGGGCTGGCCTGCCTGGCTGGCCTCCATGCTGCAGACGACCCCTCGGTGGACTTTGCAAAGGCGTCGTCATCACTCCCCACACCGCCTGCCCTGATGCAGTGTCCACGGCCCTGTAACCTGAGGGTGGCTGGTGTGTGTCTTACATTGTTCACGTCTGGAGTTGCTTGAAAAGGACAGTTGTCGATGTCTTCGTCAAATTTCCCGCACCTGGTTCGGGCGAACTGCAGCTCCATGGAGAACACCAGGCCTTTTTCTTCTTTCTGTTCAGACTGTGAAGTGAATGCTTTCTCTTCCCATATGCACATATCCACACACACAGGCACACACACTCCTGCACACACAGGCACACACACATCCATGTTCACACATCCACACATAGACACATACATATCCATACACACAGACACACACACCCACACATACATACACACATACACACACACACAGACACACATACACACACTCACACATACAAACACACAGATACACACATGCACATACACACACACATACACGCACATATCAACACACACAGACGCAAGGACATAAGCACACAGGCACATTCACAGGGCTGGGACAATGATTTTAAGAAGCACCCTCCCTCTCACACAGTGCACTGTCTTCTTCTCCACTGCCTGGACTTCAGGCCTCGTAGCGCCCCCCTACTCTAGCCCTGCCTTTATTCCCAATACCCAGAGTCAGTCTTGCACTCCAGGCCAGAGACTGCAGGCAGAGACCCAGGGAGGGCAGGAGAGCCAGGTGGGACCCACTCCTGTCCCTGGAGGGAAGCTGGAGCCGCGTGGAGAGCACTCTGCCTTCCTTCTGTCACTCAATCCAGAGGTGCAGAGGGGGTGTCGCCCCAGCATGTCTCCTCTCCCCCAGGCACTCATGCAAAGCACAGGTACACATCCACACATGGCCACACACAGGACCGCAGAATGCTCTCGGCCTTTCTGTCTGCAGTGCATGTGAAAATCGCACCCCTGGTCATGTTCTGCAGATTCCATTGCCATGAGAACATTTTAGGATTCAGAACATGGTCTGGGGAGAGTGTAAATCTTGCTCGATCCACGGAGGAGAAGGAGCCCAGAGCACATGGGGTCAGAGGAGAGGCCCTGAACACCCAGAGGCTCCTCAGGACACGAGGCCTCCAGCGGCTTTCCCTGCTCTCTCTCTCTCTCTGTTTTCCCTAAAGAAGCCTAGTTTAATGTGATTTCCATTATGTCGATTCTAAATCTCTAATCCAGGGTTTTCTGTCTGGCTCTTTTTTTTTTTTAAATAAATAGTTTCATCCCCTCATAGTTTATATTTTGCTTATTCTTCATAAAACAAGGTGAAAAATGACAAAACTGAAAACACACCTCCCAGAGTTTAAAAAATTCCCATTATTATTTTTTTAATAAAAACTGAAACTAACCCAATAGGCTATATTTCCCTCTGTTTTATGGTTGTCAAATGATGATTGAGATCCCTTGCTGACACCACCTCCCGACCCTAGTAACAGCTGGTGAGGCCAGCAGTGGGGAAAATATGGTACCTACCAACTCCAGCCACGACCGCAGTACACGCACCACTTTGTAGGCATTCATGTCCTGGCTCCTCAGGTTGTACACGTGTAAGGCATACTCCACGACGGCAGGAAGGTAAAGCTCCAAGATATTTGTGTTTTCACTATTCTTGTCCCCTTTGCGACGCCAGCCATGAGTCACCAGGAGCCGGGGACCCAAGAGAAGCAGGAGCAGAGTCCAGGGCTGAGCCCACCTGCACCTCCACTGTCGGCCCATCATGGCTGCTGCCCCCAGGCACCAAGGCTTCACCCTTCCCGTCTCCGGCTCCCACCTGGCCTCCCTGGGCGTGGGTCCAGTCTATCTGTTCCAGGACATACTCCTCCCCTGGTCCGCCCCTCTGGTCTGACACCCTGTTCCTTCCCTCTCATGACCCTGCCTCCTCCATCCCGAGCTGATAACATTGCCTCCTGTCCAGGAGAGAGAGTGAGACCCAGGCAGGGTGGGTTGGGAAGGACCAACCGTGGAGGAAGCCCAGCCACACGCCCCCCCTCGGCATCTCAGGGGGATCAGAGGCTTATGGGGTACCCCAGACTTGGATGCTGAATCAAGGGCACAGTTGCAAGGAGTGTGAGTGGAAGGAGGTCCCGGGACGCAGCAGTTGGTGAGGGTTGGAGAGACAAGGAGGGACGGAACCTAAGAGGATGAGTGGCCCAGAGTCAGCTCTGTGGGTGACAGAGGCGGCCCACCTAGGGGTGAAGGGTGTCCCCACCGAGAAAGCAGCAGAGGGCTGGGGTCTTTCAGGTGCAGATGTGCCCCCATCCCCGTGGCCCCCAGTGCCCTCGAGTTCTGGAACATGGGCTCCCAGGCCCCTGGGCGGGTGCCGGGGTCGGGTGGGAGCAGGGTTTGCAGGTCCTGGACCCAGGAGCTTCCCTCAGAATCCCTGAGTCTCCCTTGACATGACCCCTCAGCTCCTGGGTTCTAAGCCTGAGGCCTGGCCGGCTGACAGACACACCCTCCCTCAGAGGTGTCCCAGGTGGGGTGGCCATGACACTCAGCGGGCCCTTGCTGTCCCCTTTGTCCAGGGGCTGTCACCAGAGGAGGGGGAGGGGTGAAGGGGAAGCAGAGAGCGTGAAGCCCATGTGCTCAGGAGCTGAGCTGTGTCCTGGGGGATGGTGCCCTCTGGGGGCCTCGTGGCCACAGCTCAGGGACACACAACTCCCTGTGAGCAGCGAGGGGCCATTTCACAGAAGAGAACCTCACTGCCTCCAGCAGGGGCACAGAGCAGCCCTGGGACCACGACACAGCACACTCTTTCCAGACAAGACTTCAGGCCTGTGCCTCTGCAACAGACATATAGGCTCCGTCCACAGCTACTTGAGAACTTCAGAGGGGCCCAGCACTCATGGAGGCCTGTGGACGCCCTGGACCCTGGGCCTTGTCCATCCCCGGGATCCTTACCCTGCAGGTCCGGGCAGGCCCAGAGAAGGTGCATCTTAGCCGGCTCCCAGGGGATGGTGTCAATCTGACTGGGTAGCCCAGTTCAGAGTCCCCCGGGAGTGGTCGGGGCAGAGTCACATTGAGCAGTCAGGCACTTATGTGGGCTGGGGGCTGCGGGCTTGAGACTGGTTTCTGGGGGCATCACTGATCAGGGAGGGGTCAAACTACCATGCCTGGGGACAGAGAAAAAAGTGGGTTTCCAGAAGCTCGGCCTCCGCAGGTAGGTGGTGCCTGTGTGGGGAGAGGTGGGGCTTTGATCCTGCCAGCCTGTCCCCTTCCTGCCCCTGGCACAGACAGTCTCAGAGCTGGTGTCTTCCTAAAACTCAAAACTCATTCTCATATTTAGTCAATGCCTAAGAATTGAAAATTTTCTAATTACAGCTATTACAAGGAATCTTAGGGTGAAAATTTTCTATACATTTTTTATTGAATTATAGTTGATTTATTATTAGTGGTGGGACAGGACTGAGCAACTAACACACGCACACAGAGGTGTATATACATTGTTGCTATTGTTGTTGTTCAGTCACTAAGTCATGTCCAACTCTTTGCAACCCCATGGAGTGCAACCAGCCAGGCTTACCTGTCCTTCACATTTGTTCAAACTCATGTCCAGTGAGGTGGTGATGCCATCCAATCATTTTATCCTCTGTTGCCCCCTTCTCGTCCTGCCTTCAATCTTCCCCAGCATCAGGGTCTTTTCCAATGAGTTGGCTCTTCGCATCAGGTGGCCAAAGTATTGGAGCTTCAGCTTCAGCATCAGTCCTTCCAATGAATATTCAGGGTTGATTTCCTTTAGGATTGGCTGGTTTGATCTCCTTACTGTCCAAGGGACTCTCAAGATTCTTCTCCAAAACCACAGTTCGAAAGCATCAGTTCTTTGGTGCTCAGCCTTCTTTATGATCCAACTCTCACATCTGTACACGACTACTGAAAAAAACCATAGCTTTATCCATATGGAACATTTGTCAGCAAAGCAATATCTCTGCTTTTTAGTATGCTGTCTGGATTTGTCAAAGCTCTCCTTCCAAGAAGCAAGCATCTTTTAATTTCACGGATGAAGTCATTGTCTGCAATGATTTTGGAGCCCACGAAAATAAAATCGGACACTGTTTCCACTTTTTACCCATCTATTTGCCAGAAAGTGATGGGACTAGATGCCATGATCTCAATTTTTTGAATGTTGAATTTTAAGCCAGCTTTTTCACTCTCCTCTTTCACCCTCATCAAGAGTACTCCACTCAAAGTTATTACAAGAAAACAAATGTATTTCCCTGTGTTATGCAATACATCTTTGTTGCTTATCTATTGTATACTGTGTACTTCGTCTGTCTTAATCCCTTACCTCCAATTTGCCCCTCCTCCTTCTTCTCTGTACTGGTAACCACTAGTTTCTTCCTGTATCAATGAATCTGCTTCTGTTTTTCATACAGATTTGTTTGAATTAATATTGGGGGTTCCGCATGTAGGCTGACACAGAGCATGTTTCTTTCTCTCTCACTTATGTCTCTCAGCGTAATATTCTCTATATCCATTGACATTGCTGCGTTAGAAGAACGGGGTCCTTTTTTATGGCTGAGAAGTATTGCATGTGTATTCATACCACATTATCTTCATCCTCTGGAGCGTTAGAGCTGGTGATAGATGAGGTCTCTTTTGCCCATCCCAAGGCTCAGTTGCTACGGCGGCCACAGCACTCCATCCTGTCATGAGCTGGACCAGTGCCGTGGACTTTCTTCAAGGTGCCGTTTGACTAGTGATGGAAGTGGGAAATTGGTCCACAGGAAGATGCTTCTATGGATTTCTACACTTAGGGGGACAAGTCTGCGTGCGTGTCCTAACATGAGCAGGAACCTGGCTTGGCTACCCCCATGGTTCTGAGGTCCAGAAGGGACAGTGGCAGCAGCTCCCGCATGTGGGGAGCCCACTCTGTGTGGGGCTGCTGGGGGTGCCAGTCTTGTCCCCAGGGAGTGAGGGGAGGGCATTGGGGTGACCCAGGTGGACAGGCTGGAGGAGGAGGGATCCGTCCTTCACTTTCATCCAGGGCTCCTGGCAACCCCCTGCCCGAGTCTTGTGCCCCACCCTCTCTTGTTAGCCTTCCCCCCAGATGACACTCAGGGGTCCTTGATAATTATGAGGCTGAAATCACTCCTGGGGTCTTCACATGGCTGTCCTGATGAGCCCATGGGAGTGTCACGGACCTGGATGTGGCTTCTTCACATCCCTCGTCACCCCTTTGTCAGAGCTCTGTAACTGGAAGCACTTGTACCTGGCTGTGTTCATGATAAAATGACCAGGCACTGATAATGTGGTGTCTTTGGATCCCCTAGCTCCCTCCTCTGTCACTGACTCCCCTGGAATTTGATTCCCAGTCCAATGCCCAGTTTTGCCAACCCCTCTCCCCCTTCGAGGCTGCTACCACTGGCGCCCTTCCCTGGCCTGTGGCCGACGACCGCTGTCATCACCTCCTTCCTTCCTCCTGTCTCTGTCATGAGGCCAGTCTGCCTGCAGCAGGGGAGGAGCACCAAGGAAATAGAAGCCCAGGGAAGCCTGTTCCCTACAGAGACAAAGCCCCCACATTCCAGGCCAGTGATTCTCAAGCAGGCCTTTTAGAATCCTTCCCAGCCACTGCAGACCACCTTCTGTAACCCACAAGCTGACTCTGGGCCACTCATCCTCTTTGGCTCTGTCTGTCCTGGTCTCTGTGACCCTCACCTGCTGCTGTGTCCCAGGACCCTTCAGCATCCAAGTCTGGGGTACCCCAAAAGCCTCTGACCCCTGTGAAATGCCAAGGTGGGCGTGTGGCTGGAGTTTAGCAGCAGTGGACCCTCCTCCATGGTTGGTCCTTCCCAACCCACCCTGCCTGGGTCTCCCTCTCTCTCCTGGACAGGAGGCAATGTTATCAGCTTGAGATGGAGGAGGCAGGGTCACGAGAGGGAAGGGACAGGGTATCAGACCAGAGGGGTGGGCCAGGGGAGAGTATGTCCTGGAGCAGATAGACTGGACCCACACCCAGGAAGGCCAGGTGGAAGCCAGAGATGGGAAGGGTGAAGCCTTGGTGCCTGGGGGCAGCAGCCATGATGGGCCGATAGGGAAGGTGCAGGTGGGCTCAGCCCTGGACCCTGCTCCTGCTTCTCTTAGGTCCCTGGCTCCTGGGGAGTCACATCTGCGGTCCCACAGAGAAAGAGTGAAATGATGACCAGAGATTCTTGAAGAACTACCTCCCTGCCACCGTGGAGTATGCCTTGCACATGTACAACCTGATGACCCAGGGCAGAAACGCCTACAAAGTGGTGCATGTACTGCGGTGGTGGAAGGATCCTGTAGGTACCCTCCCCTGCTGCTGGTGCATACCTGCTGTTAATGAGGGTCTGGTAGGGGTTGGGGGTGCTTAACAAGGGGTCTTGATCATCATCTGAAGCCCATAAAATAGAGGGAAATACAACCTGTTGGGTTAGTTTCAGTTTTTAGAAAAGAAATAACTTGGGAGGGTTTTAAATCTCCATCAGTCTGCTGCTGCTGCTGCTAAGTCGCTTCAGTCGTGTCTGACTCTGTGTGACCCCATATACGGCAGCCCACCAGGCTCCCCCATCCCTGGGATTCTCCAGGCAAGAACACTGGAGTGGGTTGCCATTTCCTCCTCCAAGGCATGAAAGTGAAAAGTGAAAGTGAAGTCCCTCAGTCGTGTCCGACTCTTAGCGACCCCATGGACTGCAGCCTACAAGGCTCCTCCGTCCATGGGATTTTCCAGGCAAGAGTACTGGAGTGGGTTGCCATTGCCTTCTCTGCTCCATCAGTCTACTCACATGTAAAATGTATTTTCAGTTTTCATTATATTTGAGCTTGTTTAAAGAAGAATGACCAAAATATAGACTGTAAGGGGATAAAGCTACTTACCTTTTTTTTTTTAACAGGCAGACAGAAAATATTAAAGAGATTCAGAAAAGATTTCAAGGAAATAACATTAAGAGGTTAATTTACAAAACAGAGAGAGAGAAAAAGAAAGAGACAGAGACGTACAAATAGCAGGGTGGGGAGGAAAGCGCCTGGAGTGTCAGGAGCCACGGCCCCTGGTTCTGAGGGGCCTCTGGGAGCTCACAGCCTCTCCTTGGAGTCCACATGCTGTGGGCTCCTTCTGGGCCTCCGTCTACATGGATCCAGTGTGATTTTTTAAATTAATGTATTTAATTGGAGGATAATTGCTTTATAATATTGTGATGGTCTTTATCATACATCAACATGAATCGGCCACAGGTATACATGTATCCCCCTCATCGTGAACCCCACCTCCACCTCCCTCCCCACCCCCTCCCTCTGGGTTGTCCCAGAGTCCCAGCTTTGGGTGCCCTGCTGCATGCAGCGAACATGCCCTGGTCATCTAATTTACATATGGTGATGTCCACGTTTCAGTGATCCAGTGTGATTTATAATCATCCCAGATGGCGTTCTTCATCCTAAAACATTCTCCTAGCAATGGAATCTGTACAGAATGTAACCAGGGGTATGTGGTTTTCATGTGGGCTGCAGACAGAAACGCCAAGAACATTCTGCAGAAGGAGCACTCCCGGTCCTGTGTGTGCTTGTGTGTGCCTGAGTGTGCATGCGTGTGTGAGAGCATACTGCAGCTCCATGGGGCTCCTTCCTCGCTGTAGGACAGGTGAAAGTAGTGACAACAGGGCGCAAAAGGGAATATCCATTTCTCAGCCCAGATATATCCAGTAAGCTGGCAGTCAAGCCCCTCCTGCAAAGACCCCTGTCCTGCCCCACTGTGTGGGTCTACCTGCCAGGTACGTAAGGGGGCAGGAGGGATATGTCCACTTCAGTGTCTGTCCAAACCCAGGTGGACATTGGCCTGGTATTCTCCATGGAGCTGGAGTTTGCCCGAACCAGGTGCAGGAAATTTGACGAAGGCATCGGCAACTGTCCTTTTCAAGCAACTCCAGACGTGAACAATGTAAGATACACACTGGCTGCCATCAGGTTACAGGGCCATGGACACTGCATCAGGGCAGGCGGTGTGGGGAGTGATGACGATGGCATTCCAAAGGACACCGAGGGGTCGTCTGCAGGATGGAGGCCAGCCAGGCACGCCAGCCCAGGGGTCACTGGTCACTCGTATGCCCCTGGCCTGTCTGCTCACTGGTCCCATTTCTGCTGCTACATCCCAGGTCTCCCTGGGGTTAGATTGTTCCTGACCACGTGGTCTGGGTCCCTGGGTGGAAGATGAGATGTCCCCTCCCTGGTCGTCACCCACCGCCCTGCCCCGCCTTCAGGAGAAGGAGTGTGTGAGGGAGGGGCAGCATGTCCATGGCTGAGTGGTCCTCCTGCCCAGAGCTGGACAGATGGAGGCTGAGTCCCCATGCCCTCCCTCCCAGGCCCTGCCCTGCTGCTACTGCTCCAAGTGACAAGGGGAGTGAGCCCCGCCCCTGAACAAGCCCGGGTCAGGTCAGAGGACCCAGTGGGACACTGGGGGCGTGGATCGTGTGGGGCATCCTGGTGTCGGGGGGAGGAGTCCCTGGAGATCACAGGGCTGGAAGGCCAGAGTGACCCAGGTGCCTCTGGGGTCAGCAGAGGGTCCCAGGTCAGGAAGATCTAGGATGAGCTTGGGGCTGCTCCTGGGGGCCACCCGGGGTAGGTAGGTAGGGTGGGTACGGCTTTAGAGCTGGAGACACCAGCTTCCTGAGGCCGCCTCCCCACACTCTGTCCCTGTGCTTGTTCCCACAGACTGACATCTGCTTTACTTTACGATTGCCACTGACCCATGGAGAACAAAGTTTAAACTTCTGAATGACACCTGCTTGGAGGGCTCTGCTGAGTGAGACCACACCCCAGCCTGGGGGGCACCCCTGCCACCCTGTCGTGTCCCTTCAGTGTCTAAGCAGCTCTGGTTCTGTTCTCTGGATGAGTACCTGTCTGGGTGTCGCACCCAGGCCATGTGGACACGCCTCCTTGTCTATGTCACCCCGTAGAACTGGTCATTAAACGTCAGCATTGCAAGCAGCCTTGTGCAGCCTGGTTCCAGAGGGTGGGAGCTGGGCAGCTGGGGCCGTCCTTCCATCAGGGCAGCTGGCTGGGCCTGGGGGTGGGTCTCTCCCCTTCACACACCTGAGCCACCACAGGTGGAACAACCTGCACAGGTGCATCTGGGCTCTGTCTCTGGCTTCAGCATCCCTGCCCCAGGGCAGCCCTTCAGAGGGCGGTTTGCTGGAGAAGCCGGTGGTTGCCTTGGGACTCTAGGTAGCAGTCGTGTGGTCCTTCTCCCCCCTTCCCTTCCTCCCTGTGTGGCCTGAGTGAGCATGCATGCTCAGTCACTTCAATTGTGTCTAATTCTTTGTGACCCCATGAACTGTAGCCCACCAGGCTCCTCTGTCCTTGGGGTTCTCCAGGCAAGAATCCTGGAGTGGGTTGCCATGCCCTCCTCCAGGGGATCTTCCTGACCCAGGGATCGAACCTGTGTCACCCCTGGCTCCTGGCATGGCAGACAGATTCTTTCCCGCTGAGCCCCAGGGAAAGCCCTTTGCCTGCGATCACCTCTCAGGTCAGTACCTGCTCCCGTGTGTGCGGCAGGCTTTCCTGGGGAAGGGGCCAGTCTTGTGGTGTGAGAACTCTTCAGCATGTGAGTGTCCTCCACCCAGGGTTGACTGGCTTCCCAGCCCGGGGCTTGGGCAGGGCTGAGGGGAGCCTGGCTGCAGGCATCCTCACTGTTGGCAGGCATCCTCACTGTTGGCGGGCACCGCTCAGTGTGGGCACAGCTGTGTGCTTGTCCCCTGCCACCTGGTCACAGACCCCACTGGTTCTTCTCCACAACCCTCCCTGACCCCTTCTTCTGCTCCTTCCAAGGCTTTTCCTGGCTCCTGGCTCTTCCATCAAAGGAAGCTTTCAGGGTCCTTTAGGCACTGTGATCCCCATCATGTTTCCAAGGAATCAACCCCACTTTCCCCTCAAGCAGCTCCTGGGAAGGGTCTCCCTGGGGTCACTCCAGAGTGGGGAAGTTGCTGGCCCTTCATGAGCTCACCCTTTTCCTGGGGCAGTGGCAGGGCTACCAAGAGGGGTACTTGTTGCCCTAAAGGTCCAGGAGCGAGCGATGAGATTGAAAACAGAACATGAAATCTGGTGCAGTGTCAGGGGACCTGCTGCCTCTATTGGACTGAGGTGCAAAGTCCACTCGGAGTCCAGCTTTTATTTCCGATTGCAGACTACAAGGCTTTCTTTGACCTATCTTTCCTAAGACACTACATTGACATAGTCCAGATCTCCTTGTTTTTACCCTGAGCTGTTCCCTTCTGGGAAATTTTTGGGAACAGTTAGCAAGTGCATAGGCAGTGTTCATGCCTGACGCTGACCCAGGGTTCCAAGGTCCATGCTTTCATGATCCCAATCATACTCCCTTCTGGGTTTGGCCTTGGGGTCTGTAACAAGACTATTATTCTAAGAAAAACGTGGAAAATAATCATCAACACAGTTTCTTGATATATGCTGTTTTTCCAGGTGCTATTTCTATGAAATTTCCCAAGGCTGTGAAAGTACATTATCAGAAATTCCCACTATAAGTACTGAGGGCTTCGGTGTTTCCACTTGGACGACGCTGCTGCTGTCAGCCCACGGGAGTGGGGCTGTGTCAGTGGTCCTGCCTCCGCAGGGGGCTGCAGGGCCTGGCTTTGTCTGGCCCCACTGGCCCCACTTGTCCAGAAGGGAGGGCCCCTGGGAGTGCTTGGCTTCGTGAGCCCAGGTGTGGATGGAGGGACTCATCGTGGCGGGAGGAGCTCCCTCCCTGGCCCTGTGCACCTTGCCTGGGATGGCACGACCTGGCCCCTTCCTCCGTCCGGAATCTGTGTGCTGAGGAATCATGGGAGTGGGTTTCTGGCCCAGCTGTCCCTCCCTGGGCAACAACCCCATCCCCCGAGTAGAGGCGAAGTGGCTGGGCCCCAAGCCTCACCCACAGCTCAGGCAGGCGCACCCTCTCCAGAAACAAGACTATAGAGTGGTCTCTGCCTTCCCAGCTGCTAACCTGCTGGCCCTAGGCGCCATCACCAAGGCTGACAGCTGGGTCCTGAGAGAGCCATGGAAGGAAATACAGCATCAATGGCCAATGCGTTACCTCTAGATCCTGTGATTTGCTCTGTGGCCACTTTCTCATCTGCCAGGAAACATTTCGACACTTTCCTCAGCTTTCCCAGGTGTCAGGGTCCAGGAAGAGCCCTTGCTGTTGTTCAGTCGCTCAGTGTCATGTCCGAATCTTTGTCACCCCATGGACTGCAGCATGCCACTCTTCCCTGTCCTATCTCCTGGAGTTTGCTGAAACTCATGTCCACTGAGTCGGTGATGCCATCCAACCATTGCATCCTCTATTGCCCCCTTCACTTCCTGCCCTCAATCTTTCCCAGCATCAGGGTCTTTTCCAATGAGTCAGCTCTCCACATCAGGTGGCCAAAATATTGGTACGTCAGCCTCAGCACCAGTCCTTCCAATGAATATTTGGGGTTGAATAAATAAGGATTGAACACGAACAAGCAAGTGGAGACCTTACCTCTGCAGATTCCCTGGACCTCACCCGTGGAAACAGGGGTGGGGGCAGGGCTGTCAAGTGATGGGCAGGACCAGCTGTGGGACCTCCTTGGCCTCAGTCAGCTCCCCAGGCTGCATCTCCCCTCCTGGTCCACAGACCCCCAGGGGCCTAGAGTCACCCTGGGATTTGGACTCTGGATTCCTCTTGCTGTAGTCAGCCCTGGAAAGCAACATGTTCTGCTGGGAAATGTGCTTGTGAGTTTTTCTTTTTTTCCCCCCAAATCCTTAATGACGTATGCTGACAAGCAGTGAAATGGCTATGACAGATGAAGAGGGACAACCCTCTAGGTATGAATGAGTCACAAAGCTGAACCATCCAGCATGGAAACACAGTCAATAATGTTGTTAATACCTTTGGAGGATAACAGATGGTAACTAGAGTTATGATGGCCATCACTTTGTAACATAGAGAAATATTGCATCACTGTAAGTTCTACACTTGGAACTAACAGTGTTGTATGTCAATTACACTGTACGTTACTAAAAAAAAGAACTGAGGTGTTTCTCTTCCAAGTCCTGCAATGGCTGCAGGCTCCTCTCAGGAGCTTCAGATCCCACACTGGCCAGTCTGCCCCACACAGGTGCCCACTGTGGGTTCTGCAGGAGGAGAAGTCCCAGGAGATTCACCCGGCAGTCAGGTAGGTACCCACCTGCTCCTGTGTGCTTGCTCACACTTACCTGACTGGCCCTGACCTGCCCTCCAGGGCTGTTGTGTCCACCACTATGTTCTGGAAAGTGCTTCTTTTTCATTTGTTAATTCACTTCACCATCTCAGCCCATCCCCTATGCACAGATACACAGAGAGACAGACAGACAGACAGATACACACACACACACACACACACGGCGGGAGCCTCCCCTGGTTGGCATCTCCTGGTTGCCACACCTCGCAGCCCTCTCTCCCACACTGAACTGAAGTTAATCAAGGTGGCCAACAACCCAAAGAGGTGACGTTGTGTTACCTCCCACGCTGGGCCACCAAGAGCGCCATGGCTTCCAACCCGGACTTTCAGACACTCTGTCTGGGGGAAGCCGTCCGCCTCACCCAGTACACAGCGGCTGTGCAGACAGACCCTCACAGAGGACAGCAGAGACCACTTGCCAACACCAGCCAGTAGCCACAAGGCAAGGCACCTCGGGAGTGGGCTCCCCAGAGCCAGGCTCACCTTCAGACCATGGCATGCCATGAGAGCCTGAGAGTGACCTCAGGAGAGGTGACACCAGCCAAACCACCCCAGACCCCTGACCCACAGACGCCACAGCGAAATAGATAAATTGCTTGAGGCACCAAGGGTAGGGTGATCAGTTATAAGGCATTAGATCATACCTCCCACTCTGTGCGAGCACACATATGAGTTGAGTACACACATACATGCACAGGCACATGCCCAAATGCAGCTTTCTCTTCCTTCACCATCACTCTCATTTCCCTGCCTCAATTCAAAAATGAAAGTAAAACACAAGTCTCCCAATCACCCAACTACCTCCCAGGTTGGATCGGGAGGGGTTAAAACTATGGCTGAAGCCATGACGCTGTGCCTTCTGCAGCCCTGGGAGGGAGCTTTCCGTGGAAATCCGTGGAAATCTGCGGACAGACATTCTCAATGCATCCTCAGGGCCTTGCAGAAACTCCCCACCTAAAGCAATGGAGAAGTGGGGCTTCCTGTTAGTTCCAAAGAGCTGTCAGTGGAAAGTAATTTGTGCCCAGACCTCGGTGAAATACGGTAACAGGTTCACATTCTCTTCCATTCATTGGGAGCAGACTGTCCCCGCTGGTAAATGCACTGACCAAGCGAAAGATGCTACCCTACCAGCACCACATCCATAGCCTTCGCGCCTGGAGAATGCACAAAAAGCAAGCAGGCCACAAAAGGGAAGTCGAGAGGTCAGATGTGTTATTTAAGTGTTTTACAAATATCTTCACTTCTTGAAATGCACATGAGAGCTGTAGAGTGGCTAGCTGACCATTAGATAGGACTGCATTCTTTCTTTAGCATCTGGAGTTCAAATTTCCAGGGTTTGGATGCCACAATAAAGGTGCAATAAAATGCCTGGAAGAGATAAAAAGAATAATAACTCATAAGCAAGAAAAATTCCAAAAAAAAGAAAACCAGAAAGTCCTATTTCCAGGTGTCAAGATTTGGCTTAAGGAGGGGCCAGTCATGCTCCTACAGGCCCCTGAACAGTTGACCTGGTGGCTGAGGAGACAGCTTCACAACTGAGATGAGTGCCACTTGGGTTCATGTCCCTGTGATATGAGGCCATCACAGTCAGGGCTCCTTTTGCTCCAGGAGAGCAAGCATTGGAGCCCAGGATGAATTAGCCTGGAGAAATCCTCCTGTCCAGCTCTGGACTTCCCCCGCCACCACCCCACACAGACTTCCTGCAGCCCCTGGAGACCCCGTGCTGCATGGAGGGCCCAGCGGGTCCTTCCCAGGGGAGGCAGAACCACAAGAATAATTGGGGTCCTACAGGCTTTGAAAAGGGGATCAGAATCTGGCCAGGTCCCACCAGGAAAAGCTTGCAGCTGTGGAGCTGGGAGGAGACACAGGGCCTGAAGAAGGAGCAGTGCTCCCAGCTTCTGACCTGGGTGAGATCACTCTGTCCCTCTCCTTGCCTAAAATCTTTATTCAATCAGAATGAAAATATAAAGTGAGAAAACCTCCATTACATCAACGTGGCGCTCAGTAGAACTGAAGTTGTGTAAGATACAAAGAACTAAGGGGTCAGGTAGAGGGGGAGAAAGGACCAAGCAACCAGGAACCCAAACTGGCCATGGAGGAACTGAATCCAGACTGGGGGTCGTCCAGGTTGCAGGGGATCAGGATGAGTTGAGCTGGTTCCTGGCAGTGTTGGGGAACATATTAGTTGTTCTAGTTGTTCAGTCTCTAATTTGCGTCTGACCCCTTGTGACCCCATGGACTGCAGCATCCCAGGCTTCCCTGTCCTTCACTATCTCCCAAAGCTTGCTCAGACTCATGTCCATTGAGTCGGTGATGCCATCCAACCATCTCATCCTCTGTTGTCCCCTTCTCTTCCCATCTTCAATCTTTCCCAGTGTCAGGGTCTTTTCCAATAAGTTGGTTCTTCACTTCAGCCAGTCAAAGTATTGGAGTTTCAGCTTCAGCATCAGTCCTTCCAATGAATAGTCAGAATTGATTTCCTTTAGGATGGGCTGGTTGGATCTCCTTGAAGTCCAAGGGACTCTCAAGAGTCTTCTGCAGCACCACAGTTTGAAAACATCAATTTTTTCGGCCTTCTTTATGGTCCAACTCTCAAATCTGTACATGACTACTGGAAAAACAATAGCTTTGACTATATGGACCTTTGTTAGCAGAGTGATGTCTCTGCTTTTTAAAACACTAAGTTTGTCATCACTTTTCTCCCAAGAAGAAAGCATCTTTTAATTTCATGGCTGTAGTCTCTGTCTGCAGTGGCACTGCCCTCAAATAACTGTACAGTTTCAGAAATTCTTATATTTTATTATTAAGTAAAAATCTAAATTATGGAATAGTATGCAGTGCAATTCCCTACTACACAAAACACAAATATAAAATATTAAAAAAAACTAGGATATATAACAATAAGTTGACAGCAGTAAATTTTCCATAAGGGTAGTTATAGCTGATTTTGTTTTTTTCTTCTGTAGTTGATTTTCAGCTACTTAATACTTTGGAAAATTTTTAAATTTCCTACCTTCCATGAACCAGGCCTATAACTATTTAAAATAATACCAGGTTTTAAAACCTTTCCCCAAGGAGATCAGATAGTTACCCTTTCTTCTTTTATAAGACTCAATAAAGAAAACAGAAAAGCTCAAAACCTATAGGAGATCTGAAATGGGGAATCTCTAAGAGTTGCATGAGCCCTGTAAGGGCAGAGATGGGAAAGACTATCCGGAGGCTAATGAGTGATTTCAAGCAAGATAATTCAAGGTTGCTGAAGGCTGTCTCAGGACCTACCTTCTGCATTTGGGGATCCTCTTGTGCTGAACAGTTTTCAGTTTTCCCTGAAATTTTCTTGCACTGTGTCCGCTCAATTTCGACTTCAAGAAGGTAATCCAAACTATCCGTGACCTGTCCGTGAATCATTTCAAGTTAGAGATCATCAAAGAATATGTGGCATCAGTTGTCATTTCTGACAAACAAACATGTCATTGACTGCTTGGGGCAAAGGACGTCTCCCCACCTCCCTCCCTCCTATGGTTTCTTTGGACAGAGTTTTGGGGTAACGCAGAAGTGGTCCTTACCTTGTTCTCTCTGTCTCTCTGTTCCTCGATCTTTTTCATTATGATATTTAATTTTAAAGCAATGACAGCTCTCACCGAGATAAATCAAGAAAGCTATTTCCTAAAGACCATTTTCCTGGGAAAACTAATGGTTTGTTCACTGGAGCTTGGGAAAGAATCAACATTTTCAGTGAAATCCACTTAGAATATATTGCTTCCCTTTGGCAGTTTTAGTTATATACACCTTATTCCATGTCATACACCCTCCCAAATTCCTGACTTTCCAGGCATCTCCCCTCACCACTGCCTACCCTGTCCAGAGCCCACCATAGCCCTGTACTCAAGGAGGCCTCACAAAGAAACCCAGATGAGCAATGGTAAATGTCCACTCCCATGATTGAAGAATGAAAAGATGCTTGACCTTACTATACATTAGAGAAATGCAAATCAAAACTACAATGAAGTATCACCTCGCACAGGTCAGAATAGCCATCATCAAAAAACCTACAAACAAAAATGCTAGAAAGGGTGTGGAGAAAAGGGAACCCCTCTACACTATTGGTGAGAATGTAAGTTGATACAACCACTATAGAGATTAGTATGAAGATGACTTTAAAAAACTAAGCATAGAGTTTGCATATGGCCCAGCAATCCTACTCCTGGGCATATATCCTGAGAAAACCATCATTCAAAAAGACACATGTACCCCAATGTTCCACTGCAGCACTATGTACAATAGCCAGGACATAAAAACAATCTGAAAAGGAAAACAAAGTTTATAAGACTTTAAGGAAAGAATATTTAAAGAGAATGACCAGGTTAGTTAGATTCTGTACCTGAGTGCAGAAGAATAAGAGATAATTCAGAAAATAGAGTAAATATTTTGGAAGTTCTGGAAAAGTCGCCTGGGCATTGAACAAAATGGGTGTAGGCAGAAATCTAAGTATGGTTTCATGAGTATAAAACATACTTTAAAATTTTCAGCTATGCACTAAGTGTATGAAATGACACCTGCAGGTGTGCCCACCAGGATCGATGTCTGTGGGGGATGTAAAGAAATCAGTGGTCACTTTCAAAACCACTTCCAAATGTACCCCAAGCACATTTTTCAGGACTGCTGCTGTTGCTAAGTCGCTTCAGTTGTGTCCAACTCTGTGCGACCCCATAGACGGCAGCCAACAGGCTTCTCTGTCCCTGGGATTCTCCAGGCAAGAACACTGGAGTGGGTTGCCATTTCCTTCTCCAATGCATGAAGGTGAAAAGTGAAAGTGAAGTCGCTCAGTCGTGTCCGACTCTTAGCGACCCCATGGACTGCAGCCTACCAGGCTCCTCCGTCCATGGGATTTTCCAGGCAAGAGTACTGGAGTGGGGTGCCATTGCCTTCTCCATTTCCAGGACTGGATATCAAGTTTCCCAGTGCTGTTGGCATTTGGGGCTGTTGGCATTTGAATTTCTTGGCTGTGGGGGCCGTGCTATGCCTGAGGCGTGATGACCCACATTCCTGGACTCCATTCCTCAAATCTCAGTAGCAGCCTCTTCAGTTGTGATGACCAGAAACATCTCAGGCTATGGCCAAAAATGCCCTGAAGAGCAAAAATCTATGCCCAACTGAGAATGAGTGCTTTGTATTTGAGTAAATTTCCAAGTGAAAATTACCAAAAAAACAGACTTCCTTAAATCATTCTCAACAACCACTGACCAACCCCCAGCCCCACCTTCGCCCCCGATTGTCCAGGAAAGGGAGGCAAATGAGGGTCCAGCTGTGGATTCAGCCACTCACTCCTGCCATGGCCAGGGCTCTCTGACTCCCCTGGCCTCTTGTGACACCGTGCCCTCCTGGCTGGCTGCACCGTTGTATCTTTGGCCCAGCTGGCATCATTCAGAAGCAGTAGCATTGGTGGATTAAGAGTAGACAGCCTGGGTTTAAATCTTGGCTCTTCTCTTAGTATCTGTGTGACCCTGGCAGGTTTCTAAACGTCTCTGTGCCTGTTTTCCTCCTCTGTGAACTGGAGCTGGTAGCTACCCGTTTTTTCTTTAAGGGCCAGAGAGAAAATATTCCAGGCTTTGCAGCATGGACACAGCCCAGACAGCATTCAAAACGTGTGCCTGGCAGTGTCCTAATAAAATTGTATTTATGGACATACGTTTCAGTGTAATATAATTTTCATATGTCACAAAATAGTCTCCTTTTGTTTCTTATATTCATTCATGTCTCATGGGATGTACTAAGAAGGGCCATGGGCCAGATTTGGCTACAGGCTGTGAGTGACAACTGCTGATAAATATCTTTGTAGTTTTAACTTAAGTCATTCAGTGGAATAGAGCAATTTTCCATTTATAGGGCCTGTGGGTATTTTGTTACGTTTTATCTGAATTGTCACCCAGTATTTTTCTTTTAGCTTTTGCTTGGGGATGGTGTATTCTTCCTTACTCCTTTCTTCAATATGTTTTCAAGTGAACTTAAAACACCTCTCTCCTAGCCTCTTTTTAAACCTGTTTCCACTTGATTCTTTTGTATCCTTATCTGAATTCTAGAGCTGACAGTGAACTAAGAAATAAAATGGACATTCATGAAAAGAACCAGCGAACAGTATGAAATGATATATAAGTCTTGAGATATGTGGGTCTTTGGTTTATTTTATTATTAAATGGTGGTTTAGTCACTAAGTTGTGTCTGACTCTTTGTGACCCTATGGACTGTAGCCCGCCAGGCTCCTCTGTCCATGAGATTCTCCAGACAAGAATACTGGAGTGGGTTGCCATGCCTTTCCTGCAGGGCATCTTCCCGACCTAGGGATCCAAACTTGGCCTCTTGCATTGCAGGAGGATTCTTTACTGACTGAGCTACCAGAGAAGCCCAAGAGATTAAATATCAGCCTATAGAGCAGAGCCATCTATTTCTATTTATATAAACAGAGAGCACAGATTAAGAAAAATGGACTAGTCCCAGGAAAGGCAGGAACTTCATTAAGAACAGCTATTAAATCTGAGCCCCCAGGGATGTAGGGTTTTAATTCAGCCACCCACTGGGGAACGCACTTCCTGGCCCAGGTGTTGCTTCCTAAAAACACAAAGCACACAACTGGGACCACAGAGAGGACGAGAGGGAGCCCAGGGCCGCAGCCTGTGCAGATGGACAGGGTGCCAGGTGTCCCCACCTCTTAGGGGGTCAGGACACAGTGAAACTTTTGCCCACGTAAGGAAGCTGGAAAGGGAGGCAGGTTGGCGGTGGCTGGAAGGTGGGTAGTACAGTTTGGAGGGAAGATGGGCTGAGTGGAGGAGAGGTGTGGGTCAGGCCAGCATCATCCACAGCACATCACCTTCTGCCCGCCGTGACTACTGCTTCCTGCACCCCAACAACCCCACCTTGGGCTCCTGCATAGACAGCAGGACAACACTCTTTCTCAGGAAACACAGTGCTGGTTCCTCTAAGACACAGTCCATATTCCAACCTCCAGCTGCTCTAAGAGCATCCTTTTTGGCATTATTTTATTGTTTGTTTATTTATTTAGCTGTACCATGTCTTGGTTGTGATATGTGAAATCTAGCACCCTGACCAGGATATGAACCCAGGTTCCCTGCAGTGGGAGTACGGAGTCTTAGCCACTGGACCACGAGGGAAGTCCCTGGTATTATTTTAAATCCAAGAGACAACACAGAAACACATCTTGCCTTTATCATCATGCTTCCTAAATTTCCTTTCATGAGATCCATTTCCTGCTCTACTCTGTCTTTCACAGCACTGATATTTAAATTTTTATCGATTTTTTAATTGGAGTATAATTGCTTTGCAATGTTGTGTTAGGTTCTGCTGTACAACAAGGTGCACAACATCGTGAACTGGCTATATGTACACATATATCCCCTCCCTCTTGAACCCCCCTCTGACGCCCCCATCCCACCCCCTACGTCATCACAGAGCACCGAGCTGAGCTCCCTGTGCTATACAGCACCTTCCTACTAGCTATCTATGTTACACATGGCAGTGTGTATATATCAGTGCTACTCTCTCAATTTGTCCCACCCTCTCCTTCCCTCTCTCTGTCCACAAGTGCATTCTCGACGTCTGTGTCTCTATTCCTGCCCTGCAAATAGGTTCATCGGTATTATTTTCCTTGAAATCTACAGCACTGATATTTTGAAGTGGTCTTAGAGAATGCCCCATAATATACTTGTGTGTGTGCTCAGCCAGTTCAGTTGTGTCTGACTCTTTGCAACACCATGGACTGTAGCCCGCCAGGCTCCTCTGTCCATGGGGATTCTCCAGGCAAGAATACTGGAACGGGTTGCCATGCCCTCCTCCAGGGGATCTTCCTGACCCAGGGATTGAACCCACATCTCTTACGTCTCCTGCATTGGCAGAGGGGTTCTTTACCATGAACACCACCTGGGAAGCAGCACCTGTAACATGGACTTGTCTAATTGTCCCTCACGAGCACCCTCACACATCTGGGGCAGAACACGGTATACAAGTGATGCCACGTCCTTGCACTGATGTCCCATCAGAGGCACGTAGTATCAGTTTGTCCAGCGTGTTCTGGTTGTAATTAATTAACAAGCCATCCCTGTAGCTATGGCCCCTTCCCTTTACTTCTCTCCATCCTGGGTGGCAGATCCATTGCTGATCTTTGCCTGAGTTTGTTATTACCATGGTCGTTGCAAAAGGTGATTTTCTAGTTTCCTATTCTTTCACATTTCTAAGTAGGCAGAAAAGGAATCTTCCCTTCTGCCCTGATTCCTACTTACAATGAAAGCTGGCTGTGGAGTTTGTTTGCTTGTTCACTGTGTTA
The DNA here is from genome assembly GCF_029378745.1 of Bos indicus. Taxonomy (NCBI): domain Eukaryota; kingdom Metazoa; phylum Chordata; class Mammalia; order Artiodactyla; family Bovidae; genus Bos; species Bos indicus. Next base: position 42,184,715 of record NC_091772.1, on the reverse strand, counting down.
TAACGCATCCCCTTCAACACTCAGGTGGATGATATCTGCTCACACCATCCCAAACGTGGCCCCTTTAAGAGCCCCTCTGTGCTCTTACCTGTTTTCTGATGTGACTATAACTACTTTTAAGTTATTTGAATGGATATATTATGTTTTACCCCAGAATTATAAAAGAGAAAACTTAATTAACTTTCTTCCCCAAACCCCTAAAGTTTATAAATTTTGGCTCCAGGTATCTCTCAGCTGCTCTCAGCTGACAATGGCCCTCCCACAAAGGTGGGCACAGGGACAAAGGGTGGGAAGCGAGAGCCACTAACCTGCTCCTGGGACCTCAGAACGTTCATCACCTTGTAGACATACGTGTCCTTGCTGGCCTTGTTGTACTCCTTCATGGCAAACCACAGCGCCTGCTGCACGTACACATAGGAGGCTGGGATGTCTTGGAATTCCCTCGTCACCTTCTTCGAATCCCAGGCTTGGACACCTCTGGACACGAGGGCCGCCACGGTCATCCAGAGCAGCAGGCCAGGGCAGATCCTGGCCATGGCTCCTCAAGTGGGTGTTCAGGCTGAGTCCCTCCTGTCCTGCCAAGGCTTAGTGGGCCCTGCTGCCTCCACACCGGCCCCTCCCAGTGCTGCTGCAGGTGGAAAGTGGAGAACAACTGTTAAAATCATCTGCCCCCAAAAAAGCCACCTGCGAGACATGTAATTCAGTCCATTTGCCCAGCACGGATGCTTCCTTTTTGGAAGGACACACACCTCTGTGTACACATACACACACACACCCCTGATCTTCCTAATGGCTGCCTATTTGTGCTGGGACCTGTCTGCTGAGTGGGGGTGAGTCTCTCCAGCCCGTGGAAGGCCCTGCACATTGTGTCTCCATCTCTCCGAGCCCCGTGGAGATATCCTTTACACTCAGGAGGCAAGAGTCCCAGGACTGAGCGTCTGCTTTAGCCCAGGGCTGTCTGGCTCAGTCTCGCCCACATGTACGAGGGATGGCATGCCACTTGTGAAATGCCTTTGCTTTAGAGGAATCCCTCCAGCCAACAAGGACCCATAGGACGTAGCTCTCGAGGCCGAAGCAGAGGTTCGGGTGTCGGGGGCAGACCAGGAGCCTGCAGCCTGAGCCAAAGCTGAATCCATGGGGGGCGGGGGGTGCGTTTGCCCAGAGAAGTAAGGACCAAGTGTCCGGGCTGAACAGAGGATGTGGTGTCTAAACCAAGAGACTCCTGGGGCCTAGGTATAGACACCCAGCACCAAATACTCCCAGGGTCTTAGTTCAGCTGCCCATCTGGGGTTGCCATGTGCCCTCTGCCAGGAATCACCAACCAAACCTGTGCCTCCCAGAGACTGACCTGTGGGGAGGCTGACGCACACAGATACAGGGTGCCTACCCTCCCGGCCGGCGGTAACCTATCCCTTCCTGTCCTGTCTCTGCTCCACGGCAGCTTCAGTGTGACGCACGAGGGGCAGGGGTGACTCTCCTGCTCCATGTGCCTGGGCACATGGGCGGCCGCCAGGGGCCGTCTCCTGCCCACCAGGGCTACCCCCAGACCCACCTGAGCACCAAGGCCCTTTCCACAATGCTGTGGCTGAGCCCTGAGCTGGCCACCGGCCTCAGGCAGCTTCTCCCCCTCCCCAGGACCTGAGCACGGTGGCTCCCGCCTGTGGCCAGCTCGTTTCCGGCCCACTCAGTTCACAGCCATGTGCCTGCTCGGGGTGTCTGTCAGGGCCAAGGTCGAATGCTTCTGTCCCCAGCTGCCCTCCCTGCCAGTGGTCACCTCTGTGGCCCCTTTGTGACCTAAGCCCTGCCCCACTGATGCGGCCCAAATGACCAGCCCCTCTGACGAGGGACCCTCTGCCTTCAAGCCCATAGACTCACTGGGGAGCCCACAGCATCTGCCGCCAGTACTGAGTTCCCATCCTGTCCCAAGCCTCTGGACTTTCTAAATCTCTGTGCTTTGGATGGGCAGCTGGAAGTGAAGCCACCTTCAGCGAGTCTCTGTCGGGGTCTCATTGTGGGACCCCTTGGTCTTAGAGGCAGGAGGAGGTGCCAAACAGCCAGGCTCAGGGGCCCTGGGCCTCCTCGCTCAGGAGGGGAGCCCAGGGCTAGTGCCAAGGACACGAAGCCAAAGGCTGGCGATGGCCACAGGTGTGTGACCCTCCGTGGGATGGACAGATGGCAGCCATCTCTCCTCATCTCCAGGCTTGTCTCAGATGGGCTCCCTTGGTCCAGTTTCCTCCCCTGTGTGTACTTCTCATCCCGAGTCAGGCTCCCCTGACGGTCACGACTCCGTCTCTCTCAGCACAGGGCCCTGGTTCAGCTGTGGTGAGGGACTTCCATGAACTCAGACGTTGGGAAATCACTGTTTCTCTTTCCAGGATAACATACGGCCCAAGGAGGATCATACCTGAGACCTGTAAGATGAGATCCAGACAGGGCATGTGAGACCTGAAAGTTACCTGCTGAAGGGTTAGATGTCTGAGACGGAATCCTAGGCTGGAATTCAGGAGCCCTTTCTAAGCTCATCTCACATGTTAGCAAAGTAATGCCCAAAATTCTCCAAGCCAGGCTTCAACAGTAAGTGAACAGTGCACTTCTGGATGTTCAAGGTGGATTTAGAAAAGGCAGAGGAACCAGAGATCAAATTGCCAACATCTGTTGGATCATCGAAAAAGCAAGAGAGTTCCAGAAAAACACCTACTTCTGTTTTATTGATTACACCACAGCCTTTGACTGGATCACAACAAACTGTAGAAACTTCTGAAAGAGATGAGAATACCAGACCACCTGACCTGTCTTCTGAGAAATCTGTATGCAGGTCAAGAAGCAAAAGTTAGAACTGGACGTGGAACAACAGACTGGTTCCAAATCGGGAAAGAGTACACCAAGGCTGTATATTGTCACCTTGCTTATTTAACTTACATGCAGAGTACATATAACTTATATGCAGAAACAGTGACAGACTTAATTTGGGGGGCTCCAAAATCACTGCAGGTGGTGACTGCAGCCATGAAATTAAAAGACGCTTACTCCAGTGGTCATGTATGGATGTGAGAGTTGGACTGTGAAGAAGGCTGAACGCCGAAGAATTGATGCTTTTGAACTGTGGTGTTGGAGAAGACTCTTGAGAGTCCCTTGGACTTCAAGGAGATCCAGCCAGTCCATTCTGAAGGAGATCAGCCCTGGGATTTCTTTGGAAGGAATGATGCTAAAGCTGAAACTCCAGTACTTTGGCCACCTCATGAGAAGAGTTGACTCATTGGAAAAGACTCTGATGCTGGGAGGGATTGGGGGCAGGAGGAGAAGGGGACGACAGAGGATGAGATGGCTGGATGGCATCACTGACTCGATGGATGTGAGTCTGGGTGAACTCTGGGAGTTTGTGATGGACAGAGAGGCCTGGCGTGCTGCGATTCGTGGGTCACAAGGAGTAGGACACGACTGAGCGACTGAACTGAACTGAACTGCATATGTGTGTACTGTGTTATATCTATCCATTCACCAATGAGTGGACATGAAGGTTGTGTCTACTTCTTGGCTATTATGACTAGTACTGCTCCAAGCATCTTTATTCGGGCTTTTGTGTGGACGTATGCTTTTATTTCTCTCAGGTATACACTGAGTTACTGAGTTACCTGAACTCTATATTTAACTTTTTGAGAACCTACTAGGTGATTTCCCAAAATGGCTATAGCATTTTGCACTCCCATGGGCAGTGTCTGGGGGTTCCAATTTTACATCTATGCCAGCACTGGTTATGACCTCTGTTTTTGATGATCACCATTTTAGAGTCCCTTGGACTGCAAGGAAATCCAACAAGTCTATCCTAAAGGAGATCAGTCCTGGGTGTTCATTGGAAGGATTGATGTTGAAGCTGAAACTCCAATACTTTGGCCACCTGATGCAAAGAGCTGACTCATTGGAAAGGACCCTGATGCTGGGAAAGATTGAAAGCAGGAGGGGAAGGGGACAACAGAGGATGAGATGATTGGATGGCATCACCGACTCATTGGACATGGGTTTGGGTAGACTCCAGGAGTTGGTGGTGGACAGGGAAGCCTGGCGTGCTGCAGTTCTTGGGGTCTCAAAGAGTTGGACACGACTGAGTGACTGAACTGAACTGAAATTTTAGTGGGCATGAAGGGAGACAAGTGGTAAGAAGTTGACAAGTGTGATGTAGAACATTTCAATTTTCACCATATCAAGGAGTTTTTGGAAGTAGTCTTTAAAAAGACAAGAATCTAATAGGAAACTTGGAGAGAAGTCATCAACACAGAAAAAGAAATATAAATATCTCTAAAACACACGTGAAAACATGCTCAGCATCTTTAACAGAAATTCTAATTAATCCAGATCAATGAAGTATCACCATTCCCCTACTCTTTGGAAAAAGGTTGAATGCAATGACAGTGCCTAGTTGATAAGCCACCTTCATCAGCATTGGTACCTGGGGATCCAACAGTCTTTGTTCACAGTGATTTAGCAATCTCTGTCAAACATTTAAAAGTTACACAGTCTCCAACATATCTGAATCCAGGAATTTGTCCCACAGAAATTTTTGTCTATGTGCACAACAGAGCACGGGCACCCTGCTTTTTCTTGGCTGGAATAGAACTGTTATTACCTAATTCTTCTGCTTTGATAGACTGCCCCTATCCTGGACTTTTGGCTGCAAAGAGCAGGCTTGTGTTGGAGTGAGAAAACACACAACTGTTTACAAAACAGCATCTTCACCAGCGTTGTCAGCACAGACCACTTTTGAGGTCCTAGGCTGGGCCTGGGGCTTCCCAGGTGGCGCTAGTGGTAAAGAATTCACCTGCCAATGTAGAGACATAAGAGACACGGGTTCAATCCTTGGGTTGGGAATATTCCCTGGAGGAGGGCATGCAACCCATTCTAGTATTCTTGCCTGTGTGGAGAATCCCATGGGCTGCAGTCCATAGGATCGAAAAGAGTTGGACACGACTGAAGCGACTTAGCACAGCACAGCACAGGCTGGGCTTGGGTGGAGGGGAGGGATGCCTGGTGGGTCCTTGGTGAGGAGGGAGCTTCACAACCTGCATTAGAGGCTGTGTTTCTGGGGCTCACACTGATACAGGTCCCAGTCTGAGGCCTGCAGGCCGGGGGAGGCTAGAGGGTTCAGTTGAGGGCCTCAGCCCATTTCACTCCATGTTTCCAAACATCAGTACCTTCTCCACTTCTTCCTGTGGATGATTGAGTCTTTCCAGCTCTTGTATAAACCTGGGAGATCCTCTCCCACCTGGATCAATGTGGGTGAGCCCTCCTAAGCAGGATCTCTGGACCCACTTGGGCTATAGGGCCAGAGAACGTTACTGAAATAAGTTGTTTGGAGATTTAGTCTTCCTTTCTCTAGGCCTCTGTCCGTCCACTCTGAACCACTCCCCGCAAAGTTCTCCACCATCCACCTAAAGCCATTGGCCACCTGCAGGACTGAGGGTCTGCTTGGAGGTGGGGAGGGTGAACTCTCGGCCAGACAGAGGCCACCACGAAAGGCTGTGCTGCTGAGGCCCAAACTTAAACTCAGGCTCAAAAGCAAAGAGCCTGGAAGGAAAAAAGCCAAATCACCTTCCTCCCTAGTCACATTTGCTGGTCGCTTGCCAAGGCAGAGGCTGAGCGAGACACACAGGAGACACCGCCCAGGGCCGGACAGTTTAGTTCAATCGCTCAGTCATGTCCACCTCTTTGCGACCCCATGAACTGCAGCACGCCAGGCCTCCCTGTCCACCACCAACTCCTGGAGTTTACACAAACTCATGTCCATTGAGCCAGTAATGCCATCCAACCATCTCATCCTCTGCCATCCCCTTCTCCTCCTGCCCTCAGTCTTTCCCAGCATCAGGGTCTCTTCCAATGAGTCAGCTCTTCGCATCAGGTGGCCAAAGTATTGGAGTTTCAGCTTCAACATCAGTCCTTCCAATAAACACCCAGGACTTATCTCCTTTAGGATGGACTGGTTGGATCTCCCAGCAGTTCAAGGGACTCTCAAGAGTCTTTTCCAACTCCACAGTTCAAAAGCATCAATTCTTCGACACTCAGCTTTCTTTATAGTCCAACTCTCATATCCATACATGATTACTGGAAAAACCGTAGCCTTGACTAGATGGACCTTCGTTGAAAAAGTAACGTCTCTGCTTTTTAATATCTAGATATTAAATATTTAGATATTTAATATCTAGATAGATATTTTTAATATCTATATTTATTTATCTATTTATATATCTATATTTTTAATATTTTTAATATCTATCTAGGTTGATCATAACTTTCCTTCCAAGGAGTAAGCGTCTTTTAATTTCATGGCTCCAATCACCATCTGCAGTGATTTTGGAGCCCCAAAATATAAAGTCTGACACTGTTTCCACTGTGTCCCCATCTATTTGCCATGAAGTGACGGGACCGGATGCCATGATTTAGTTTTCTGAATGTTGAGCTTTAAGCCAACTTTTTCACTCTCCTCTTTCAGCAAGAGGCTTTTTAGTTCCTCTTCACTTTCTGCCATAAGGGTGGTGTCATCTGCACATCTGAGGTTATTGATATTTCTCCCAGCAATCTTGATTCCAGCTTGTGCTTCTCCCAGCCCAGTGTTTCTCTTGATGTACTCTGCATATACGTTAAATAAGCAGGGTGACAATATACAGACTTGACAGACTCCTTTTCCTATTTGGAACCAGTCTGTTGTTCCATGTCTAGTTCTAACTGTTGCTTCCTGACCTGCATACAGGTTTCTCAAGAGGCAGGTCAGGTGTTCTGGTATTCCCATCCCCTTCAGACTTTTCTAAAGTTTATTGTGATCCACACAGTCAAAGGCTTTGGCATAGTCAATAAAGCAGAAATAGATGTTTTTCTGGAATTCTCTTACTTTTTTGATGCTCCAACAGATGTTGGGAATTTGATCTCTGGTTCCTCTGCCTTTTCTAAAACCAACTTGAAGATCTGGAAGCTCACGGTTCATGTATTGTTGAAGCCTGGTCTGGAGAATTCTGAGCATTACTTTACTAGCGTGTGAGATGAGTGCAATTGTGCGGTAGTTTGAGCATTGTTTGGCATTGCCTTTCTTAGGGATTGGAATGAAAACTGACCTTTTCCAGTCCTGTGGCCACTGCTGAGTTTTCCAAATTTGCTGGCACATTGAGTGCAGCACTTTCACAGCATCATCTGTTAGGATTTAAAATAGCTCAACTGGCATCCCATCACCTCCGCTAGCTTTGTTCATAGTGATGCTTCCTAAGGCCCCCTTGACTTCGCATTCCAGGATGTATGATTCTAGGTGAGTGATCACACCATCGTGATTATCTGGTTCATGAAGATCTTTTTTGTACAGTTCTTCTATGTATTCTTGCCACCTCTTCTTAATATCTGCTAGGTCGGACACCTGGCTCCAGTCCTAGTTTGGGAAGGTTGCCATTGCCCTTGACTGGGCTGATATACATAATTCCAGTTTGGTTCGTCTCATTTGGTGGCTCTTCTTTGCAGCAATGCCTTTTGTTTAGTCTTGTTCCAAGGATGGCCTGAATGGGTGAGATCCTACAGAAATCACCCTCACTTTATTACAAACCTCCTTTTGTCTGAAGGGAGGATGGGGTCCAGCCCCCGGCACTTTGGAGCAATCCTCTGCTCTGTAGCCTTGCCCTGTTCCTGGGCCTCTCTCGCGGGTTAAGTTTGCTGTGACACTGAGAGGGTGAGGCTAAGTCCTTCACACAGCAAGCTCTCCATCTTGGCAATGGGCACAGTCCCACCTTCTTGTTTTTTGCACAGACAAGCTGAGGGGGAGCCAGTGATTGCAGAAGGGCTTTCTCTGCATTTCTCTGTGGGGGGCTGGATGTGGTTCTGAGACAGCGTTCTAGAAGCAGGGCCGTGGGCATGTGTACACCTTGGGCTGAGCCCACCAAGTCAGACAGCTCAGAGGCCCGTCCCTGCAGTATCCATGGTGGGGCACCACGTGGGGCCGGAGACTAGGTCATTGCCACTGATAATTCTTTTCCTAAGATCAGTCCCCAGAGTCACATTCCTGTTCGTGGGAGGGGAAGGCTGCACGCTGCAGGCGCCTGGTGTCCAGATAAGAGCGGGGGTACTCCTCAACCCAAGCGCTCCCACCCTCTATCCCCAGGACTTTCTATTCTTTGGGGAAGTGCCTTGCAGTCTGTTTTGTCCCTGGCCTACTTAGAAGTGGAAACAGTCAATCTGTGTGTCAGTTCAAGAACAAAGGTGACCTTAGAAATAACGCTTTTCAACTGTAGATAGGAAGCGGTTGACAGTAAGAAGTGGGAGGGACCTGCAGAGATAGGGCTCAGGCCTCTGCTGCTCATTGTCCCCAAGGCCACCGTCCAGCCCAGCCTCAGCAGAGACCCGCAGATCCAAGTGTCCCAGCCCTGATAGCTGAGCTGGAATGGTCAGGCTCCCCGGCCGGGATGTGCAGAGCAGCTGACCCAGCACACCCCTTGTTTCCATGGACCCGCTCACAGAGGTGGGCGTGCAGTCCTCCAAGGTGAAGGCAAGCAGCCCCAGGACCCAGTTATACAGGAAGGACTGAACTAGACGGCGACAGTGTTGGGATAAGAACTTCATCTTCCGAGCTGGCCTGTGGCTATACCCCACCCCCTGCAGGGGCCAGCAGCCCCCTAGCTCAGGGGTGCTGGTGTCTGGGAGGTGGTCATACAGCTGACCCTGCTCCTGGCTTCACTCCCTTCGCTGGGGGGCTCTGTGGACCACCCAGGACTCGGGACTCATTTACTTGTGCTCAGACACATTTATGTCCGAGAATGGAGGCCATTAGCTGGGACTGGTCCCCAGGTAGCCAGGCTCTGCTCGTAGGGTCAGTTAAACACTGTGGTGAGAGGGCCTTCCCTGGCCAAGCCTGATCACAAGCTCCAGGTGCCCACTTGCCCTGGGCACCCCCACCTCTGTTTGCCATGGCTTCCTGAGCTTCCATCCTTTCCCGTCAAAGGCTGAACTCATGTGCGGCAAGGAGTGGGGAGGCTGCCCATCATGGAGGCCAATCCCACTGAGGGTGGGGACATGGTGTGTGAGTGCTGAAAGCTGGGGGTGGTGAGCAGCCCAGAGTGGGCATGCCACCTGTGTGGCCAAGCCATGGATGGGGAATAGCAGGAGGAAAGTTTTAAAAATGCCCTGGGCACTGTAGACAAAGTGGGCACACAAGGGCATGTCCGGTCCCCACTGGCATCATCACTGGGCTGTAGAGGGGCCATCCAGGCCCCTCGAGTCACATCTCCTTCCACTCTGGTCAGTCCACAGGAGAAGACAGCTCCTCAGGGAGGAATTGAAGAGCCTCTGGCTGGCCCTGGGTGACGTCGATGGCTGCACTGACCTGGCCCCACATGTCCAGGAGAAACCTGGTAATGGGGACAGAGACTGCGGGAGGAGGTGAGTGTCCCGCCCGGTCTATTTTGTGATGACTCTTGTGGGGTGGCCCTGGCTGAGACTAAGGATGCCCGAAGGCAGATGGTGCAGTGGCCTGCTTCTGTCCAGGGTCATCAGGGAATCTGGGCACCCCCATGGTGGACCTGAGGGGAGTGGGCTTCACCAAGGAAATCAGCCAGGCAGGCCAGGGACCCTCAGCCACAGAAGGGCCATCTCACCCTCTGGGCCTCCCCTCTGGCTGTAGCACCCTCCTCCTGCTTGCCCATCCTCTGCCCTGGCCATGTCCATCCATCTTGAGAGAGGACCCAAATCTTTATCCCATAAAACAAAATGGCTTTGTATTTTGATCCCAGGGTTGGAGTGAGACCCCCTTATATTTGCCAGCCTGGGTCCATCCCAGAGCTTGCACGTGGTCATCCCACCCAGCCCCCTGCACAGGGTGGACAGTGGTGGCCGCTCCACACGCTTCCGGTGTCTGGATCTTGACCCTTTGTCTCTGACTCCATTGGAGACCCTAGAAATGCACCCACCGAGTCTACACGTACCAACCACGTAGAAAGGGGGACTCTCCCAAGACGCATATGGAAGCTGAGCCTGTGTACCTACATGGCTTCCCAGTCCAGCAGGACCCAGGAGCCAGGCAGTCCCTAGCCGGCCCGGCTCAAGGCAAGCAGACCTGCAGTGTGTCAGGGGTAAAGGTGTCACAGGGGGACACAGCAGAGCTGGTGCGGCGTTCATGTCTCTGAGACCAGCACTGGGCCGCATTCTCCCCGCAGCCCCCTGGGCCCTTTCCCAGGTTGGAGGCCCTGCACCCCCTGCCACTGCAGCCCGAGTGGTCCCTGGGATGCCTACAGGCCCTGAGAGCTCTGCCTCCTTTCCCCCAGCCCCACCCAGGCCTGGGCTGAATGGATTCCTTGTTCTCACTTAGAATGGCCATGACTGCTCACTGGGTGGAAAGACCTCAACCCCCGCTGAGCCCTGGACCGGTCTTGAGAATGGGCAGCCTCTGAGTCCACCTGGGCTGCCTGGTTGGGCCCCATTTCCCTCGTCTCCATGACTTCCTGGGACCCCATGCTCCGGGGTCTCAGAACAAAGTCCAGGACGCAGGTGGGCTTCAGCAGGATGAAGTAGAGGCTGCAGGTCAGATCTTGGGGGCTCTTTCCCTCCCCTCCCCCTCAGGGGAAGTAACTACATGTGTGTGTGTGTGTGTGTGTGAGAGAGAGAGAGAGAGAGAGAGAGAGAGAAACTCCAGGAACATCTTAGCAGAAATGACATGAAACCTAGCAAGAAAAAGTGAGGCCTGCTTGGCATCATTTTTCATGTGAAGAGAGAGAAAACGAAGAGCCTTGGAGAGGTAGGTTGGAAAGAGGTGAGGTTAGATTAAATTTTCTTGTTAGTTAACACACACTTAGAAATAGGCCTGTATGAGGCATCTCTCAGCAAGGCACACCTGTAGCACCCCCGTGGTGGTCTGGCTGGCCCCACACTGTCCCCAGGCCTGGTTGAACACCGGATCCCCGTGGTTTCCACACAACAAGCCTGAAGGAAGGACCATCCCAGGGGCTGATCCCAAAAGGTCCTTCCCAGGGCACCCACGTGTGCCTCTGGAGCCGGGGGGACAGGCAGGCGTCTGTGGGCTGACCTGGGCACCGGGCTGGGTGGGGGCTCTGCTGCTCCTCTGGGGGGCGTCCCACCAGGGTGTCAAGGGGCATTTTTAGATGGAGCCCCCTGGCTGGTGGGAAAGAGTAGTTTTCAATCAGGGTATGAGAATTAGGTTGACGTAGAGCCTGTTTCAGGTCTAAATCCTGGGCCCTTAGTTGGTGGAGGCTCCTGGTGGAGAGGGGGGCAGAGCAGGGGCTGTGTCTAAGGAAAGTGGGGGGCACAGGGCTGGGCCTGGAAGAGAGACCGTGGGGACTGATGGGGGTCGGGAGAAGGGACAGTGGAAGGAGAGGGAAGGGCTATGCCAGGCGAGTGCCCGGTGTCACCCTGGGTAGCGTGATGGTCCCAACTGAGACCTCCACGTTTCCGCTTAAGACCTCAGTTCAGAAGAACCAGAGACGAAAGCAATGGCTCTGGGGTCTCGTGGCCTTCTATCGGGGCAGCAACGCTGCTTCCCCATCATCCACCAGACCCTGAGGAGAAACCCTGACCTTTGGGAACACAGTTGTCATCCCGAATTGTACCCAACGCCACCTTTAAAACAGGCTAGTTACTTAAAAACATTTTAATTGTGGCAAATATATCTATATATAACCTCCTGTCTTAACCATTTTCAAACAGACATTTAGTAGCACTGAGTATATTCAGGCTGTTGTGCCCCTGATCTCCACAAGGTTTTCACCCTGCAAAACTAAAAACTGTATCCATCAGAGAATCCTCCCACTTCTGCGCTAAAACTGTATCCATCAGAGAATCTTCCCGCAGACACACCTAGTTATTTATTTATCACTGGGCTGGGTCTTCATTGCTGCACAGGCTTTTCTCTAGCTGAGGCAAGCCAGGGCTACTTTCTAGCTGCTGCGCACGGCCTTTGCACGGTGGTGACTTCTCTTACGGTGGAGCACGGGCGCTGGGGTGTGCAGGCCTCAGTAGTTGCGTCACATGGACTCGGTAGTTGTAGCTCCCGGGCTCAGGAGTGCAGGCTCAGTAGCTGTGGTGCATAAGCTTAGTTGCTCCATGGCAGGTGGGATCTTCCCAGGTCAGAGATCAAACCTGTGTCTCCTGCATTGGCAGGTGGACTCTGTATCACTGAGCCACCAGCGAAGCCCAGCCACACTTATTTTTAATGACTGCTTTCTTTGAGGGAGTTTTATCTCCTACTATCAACCAGTCCATTCTGAAGGAGATCAGCCCTGGGATTTCTTTGGAAGGAATGATGCTAAAGCTGAAACTCCAGTACTTTGGCCACCTGATGCGAAGAGTTGACTCATTGGAAAAGACCCTGATGCTGGGAGGGATTGGGGGCAGGAGGAGAAGGGGACGACAGAGGATGAGATGGCTGGATGGCATCACTGACTCAATGGACGTGAGTCTCGGTGAACTCCGGGAGTTGGTGTTGGACAGGGAGGCCTGGCGTGCTGTGATTCATGGGGTCGCAGAGAGTCGGACAGGACTGATCATCCCTGTACTTCTTTCACAGACCCCTAGGTCCTCTCTGTCACTTTGCACATACACAACTGCATACCCAACTGCATACATAGTATAACCTGCACACATATGCACACTCGTGCACACTTGTGCACACACGTGCACCCCAGACACATGTGTACTTCAGCTTCCCCTGAAGCTTTATTGCCCTCATCTCTCTCTATCGGTGACCACTGTTGACATTTACATATAATGAAGAATAAATTCTCCCAATTCTCAGAGCCCCCGCAGGGGAGGGCTGACGCTTCTGCCAGGGGGTTTCCCAGCCCCCTGGGGGCCCATCCACTCAGGACCCAGGGAGGGAGGAGTCTGACGCCAGATGAGGCTCCCAGAAGGAACCTGTGAGTTAGCACCCACCGTATTCAGCCCTCTGTGTGTGTACGTCTGTGTGTGTGTGTGTGTGTGAGGGGTGTTATCCAGTCAAAAAGCGATTCCTTCCCAAGTGTGCGGTGGAAAATGGAATCAGCCTTCCCTCCACCCTTTGTGCTGAGGGACAAACGTTCCTTATTCCTAGTGGCATGCCATCATGTCAGCCAAAGGCAAGTGGCCCCCTGTGAGGCCAGGAAGGAGGCATGGGTCTTGCCCACCTGTCACTACCACATAGTAAGAAACTAGAAAGTAGAACAGCAAGCAGGGACACATGTGTGAGGAAAACATGTTGGTAACGGCTCACAGGCCATCACTTCTTCACAAAGCGAGGGGTGGTGGCGGGGTGCCAGAGCCTCTAGATGTCCACACACTGCTTCTTCATCACAGTGAAATAGCCGTGCCATGGGAGTGCGCCCACACAGAAGGTGCACATTTGTCTCTGAAAAAGACCACCACCACAGCAAAAGTCAGCAGTGTGCCAAGTGCGAGAGAAAAAGCAGTTCTGTTACCGGGTGCCAGCGCAGGAGCTAGGTGCCAGCGTTGGGGCTAGGTGCCAGCATAGGAACAGGCCAGAAGATGGGTCGTCACCTGTCAAGCAACACCCTGCAGAATTTGCTGGCTGGAGGCTGCAGACCCTTGTAGCCACCAGAAGTTACATGAAGGAGTGTTTGTCCCCATCCCATCCATGGATAGACAGCAAATACTAATCATCGTATTTTTGGTGGGAGATCAGACATAAATTTGATTTTATTTTTATAAAATAAAATATTATTTTCTATAATATAAATACTGTAGTTCTATGCCAGGTATAAACTAATATGTGTCATCTTAATAATCAAATAATGCCTTTTGCTCTGACAACAAATACATCAGATAAGAGCAATGTGGAGAATTCTAGGACCTAACATAAATTTTATTCCAAACCTCCCCCTTCTCCCTTTAAAAATGTCATTGAAATGACAAATGAAAACTTTTATGTGTGGGTAATGGATGAATGGGTGGAAAGAGGCTTAGGCAGATGGACGGGCAGGTAGACATCCTAGAAAAACAGCAATGGCCGTCTTTGATAACTGACTGGAAACACAGGGGCATTTTAGAAGTGAGGGGCAAACAGTGTCAGAGAGAAGGACGTTAGGTTTTGGCTGAATTCTGACACATACAAAGGAGGATTATGGGGTCTCCGTCCCCACAAACCCACAAGATACCAAGTCAAGATGATTTTATGGGCAAATTATGTCAAACCTTGGGAATCCAAAGCTCTTTTGGTTTTTAAACTGATCTAATTGCAGAAAAAAGTTGAAAAGCCCCTGTTCTTGTTACACCAGACCTGAGAAACCCTGAAGCCAAAACACAACCAAGAAATAAACTGTAACCCAGACTTACCTAGTAAAATGAAATGTAATATCCTTTAAAAAGTCAGCAAATTAAAGGCAGCATAGTGAACAATTGCTGGCCCTCGTGCAGTGCTCTTCAGCGTTCCCTTGACATGAAGTGTGTACAGTGTTTGTACCTGGACATTCTGATTCAGTAGATTTGGGATGAAGCCATGGAATCTGTGTGTGTGTGTGTGTGTGTACCCCACACTCAAAGTCATTCTCTGGGGAGTTTGAGTGTACTTAATATTGATATATAGAAAAGCAAAATTCATAAACAAAAAGTGGCACACTAAGCCACCAGGCTTCCCTGGTGGCTCAGACAGTAAAGTGTCTGCCTGCAACGTGGGAGACCCGGGTTCAATCCCTGGGTCGGGAAGATCCCCTGAGGAAGGAAATGGCAACCCACTTCAGTACTCTTGCCTGGAAAATCCCATGGACAGAGGAGCCATGGTAGACTACAGTCCATGGGTCACAAAGAATCGGACACGACTGAGTGACTTCACTTCACTAAGCCCTCTATATTCTCAGAGAGGAGGGAAGACCCCACCCATGCCACTGCTTCTTTCCAGCCTGGACCCGGCAGGATGGCTCCCACAAAGGGAGGTGACAAGAAAAAGAGGCTGTCCTGTCAACAACAAAGCAGTGACCTGAGACTAGCCACCCACATGCACAAGTACATCCACGGAGTGACCTTCAGGAATTGCACCCTTGCAATCAGACAGAACTAGAAATTTGCCATAAAGGAGAGGAGGATGCCAGATGTGTGTCTATAGCAAGCTCCACAAAGCTGATCGGGTCAGAGGAACAAGGACGGTCCCCTGCTGGCATGTCCAAGTCCAGTTGTCCAGAAACCCTGCCAAAGATGCAGCTTCACCCAGAAAGTCTGCACACCCTGACCTGTGCGCCTGACACCACTCTCAGTGCAGATGAATTAACCATGACATTCGGTTACAGAACAACCGAAAAAAGACACGTACTTCCTATTCCAGACACATAAGGATGACTCAATACTAGGGGATCTATTATTTGAATTTATTTTAGTAATGGGTCAAAGAAGAAAAATTATTCAATATACTTGGTAGATGTTGAAAGAATAATTAATAGAAGAAAACATCCTTAATTAAAAAAAATAACTCTTGGTAAAGAGGGAGTTGGAACTTTGGAAATCAACACCTGATATAGTATTTACTAATAAGGTATAAATACTGAAAAGAATCCCATTAAATCCTCCAGGAATGAGACACCACCCAGCATGACTCCTCTTCAGCATTATTCCAAACACTTGGAAAGAAAGGAACAAAGGTTTGTTCATCGATAAATGTGTACTTAAAAATGTGTGCTCTAAAACCGAGATGGGCCATGGAAACTTTACAAAGAATAAAAGAGCTTCCTGGAGACAAGTTTCCTAATTAATCTTAATATTAATTCTTTAATATTTTCTACAAACAGGTAAAAAGTAACAACTCTCCTTTATGCTCAAGGCACCCAGTAGAAAATATAAACTTCAGCCCACGATATTTCTACTACCAGGAAAAGATAAAACTAAAATAGAAGATCAGATGGTATCCCGCATGCTCCCTGCTTGAATGTTTGTCCTGAGGAGCCTCTGCTCTGCTGGAAGTGATGGATTTGTTCACAGCAAGCCCACAGAGGAAGTTTTAGGTTCTGGTCAACGGACCTTTGTGTTTCCCACCGTGACTGCATGCCAGAGCAGTTCTGAGCATGGTCCCAGGACCCCCACTGCAGGAGCTCATTAGCAAGGCCAGTTCTTAGATTCCTCTCCAGACCTACTGAGTCTGATTCTGCAGGGGGAACCCTGTCATCCTCGTGTGTCAAGGCCGCCAGGTGATTCTGACATGTCTCATGTGAAGGAACATGGGCGTGAAGGAAGGGGCCCACCTCCACCTGCACAGAGCCCGGGGGGAAATCAGAGGAAGCCCTCAGGTCTACCCCGGATACTCCCACCCCGAGTCGGAAATACAGGCTTGAGGCCAAAAGCCCCCAGGCCATGTCAGCCCTCTGCTTCGAGCCTGGGGCTCTTCCCATGGCTGAGCCTGGGAGGCTGGGGACACTCCTGACCTGGTCACTGCTTAATCTCCAGCACCCAGCATAGCACCTGGGGCCAGGTAAGCTTTGATGAGCAGTTGAGTGAATGAATGGACTTCCCTTTGTGCTTTCACAAGGATGGGCAACCTCGGGTCAGGCCACAGCAGAGTGGTACCTCCAGGTCCAAGAGGGTGGACCCAGTGAATGTGTGTGAGCAAGTTTCCCTGCACCAGGAACCCAGAGGAATGGAGTGCTTGTACTGAGAGTGATCTTGACAGCACCGTGTCCCTAGGCTGAGGTTTCCTCCACGTCTGCTGTCCCGCACTGTCTGCTACGAGGGCCGCAGGACTGACCACTTTGGGGCTCCGCCCTGGGAGAGGCGCTGACCACTCAAAGACAAGCTCTGGGTACCGCGAGTTCTGCCTGGGGCTCAGAGCAGCCAAGACCGCCGCAGACAGTTGGTGTGTCCCCTACCTTTTCCAGTTTGGAGGTGTTCTTAACCACGCAATTCTCGTTACTGTTTGGAAGCTTTCTGCAGTTGGTGCGGGAGATTTCAGCGTCAATAAAGTATTCTAGACGATCTGTGACCTGTTGATTAGCAGTCATGCAATTTTGTTCAAAAAAGCCTTCTTCTACTTTTTAATGTTTTTAACAAACCCTGAAAAAACTGCTCTTCCTTTTATTCCCTCTCCTTATCTCCTCCTCCTCCCTCCTCCAAACATATCTTTAGGAGATGGCCTGTGGAGCCACCACACAAGGATACCCCTACCTGGAGCCGGATTCTCTGGGGCAGAGGCTCCATCCAGTGTGGGGCCTTTCTGAAGGCAAGACGTTCTACTTAAGAACAACCGGCTTCTGCGCCCAGGGTGTTACCCGTTCACTTGGGCCTCTTGGGAACAGGACCCTCAGCCACATGGGATCCCCTCCTTGAGCCCCTTCCCATACACACACACACACCCTTCAGATTTTGTCACCTGAGATCCCCTGCCCATTGAGGCTCCTCCACCTAAGACCCCTAGCCCCACCCCAGGGCCCCGTGTAGCCAGGCTTGTCTTCCTGTTCTCTGAGTGTTTAGGAAGCAGAACAGGAGTGGTTGACAGAATTCATGAATGATTGAGTGAGGTGAAGGCTGCTGTATGTAGATTTATTAATAAATCTGCTCCCATCTGGTTTTAAAAGATTACGGCAGGGTTTAGAGATGGCCAAGCCTGCCATGCAAAAAATACTTCTCCCATCAGCTCTTAGAGTCAGAGCAGGAATAGATAAGGGCAGTCCTTCCACAGTGGTGTCCCAGACCTTTGTAGATGGGGTCCCCGGATCAACAGCATTAGCATCACCAGGGAAGTGGATGGAAATGCAGGTTTTGAACCACTGAGTCAGAAACTGCTGAGGGGGTGGGGTATGCACAGTCAGTGTCTGAACAAGCCTCCAGGTGATTCTGATGGCCAGGGGAAGCAAAATAAAGCAAAGAGGAAGAAGACAGCAAGAGACAGGAGTGTATCTGCAGCTTGGGTCCAGGTTCCCCTGGATTCAACCTTCGATACCAGGCTTTCCCACACTGCCTCTCCAGCCTTAAGCAAGGAGATCCTACCAGTCCATCCTAAAGGAAATCAACCCTGAATATTTATTGGAAAGACTGATACTGAAGCTGAAACTCCAATACTTTGGCTACCTGATGCAAAGAGCAGAGTCATTGGAAAAGACCCTGATGCTGGGAAAGATTGAAGGTGGGAGAAGAAGGGGATGACAGAGGATGAGATGGTTGGATGGCACCACCGACTCAGTGGACATGAGTTTGAATAAATTCTGGGTGATAGTGGAGGACAGGGAAGCCTGGTATGCTGCAGTCCATGGGGTCGCAAAGAGTCAGATGTGACTTAGCGACTGAACAACAACAAGTGACGTCTTAGTTTTGTTCCAGAGAACTAACAGGGAGACTGGGCTGTCGTGGGAGAAGCTGGTTGGCCAGCTGGCGGCCAACCCAGGACTGAGACAGAAGCATCGGACGTGGAACACGCTCTCCCGCTGCGGTCCTGGCCTCGGCTCCTCCGGCCACAGGAAGGCAGAGGACGACCTGATTCCAGGAAAGTGGCGACCCTTTCCGGAGGTGAGAAAACCAGAATGGCAGATTGAAAGACCACATCTGGTCACGGGGATCCCAAGAGCTCCCTGACCTGATGCCCCTCTGGCTTTCAGTCTTCCTAAGACAGCCTGAACATCTCGCCCACAGTCTGGGAGGCCCGGCCTGGCCTGGTCACAGCCCACCCATCTGGTCGCTCACACCGGTTCCTTAGGGCTAGGAGTCAAACTCCTTCCCCCCTCCTGCACCCCTAAACTCTCCCTGCTGACCTCCTGTAGCAGAGACTGTTGATGGGGGCCCAGGCACCCACCTACTCTGCTGCTTCCCGGGGCTCCCTGCTGCCAGATGGAGCCAAGGGCCCTGGGAGCAGCTCCCAGCCAGTGACAGGCGAGAGCTGGTGGGAGAGGAACTCAGCTCCCCTCCTGCAGGCGGCCCAATCCTGCACAGGTGTTGCACCATCTCCTTGAGGCTCAAGGGACACGGAGTCCAGATGCCCTCAACAGTCAACATGCTCAGTGACTCCCCTGCACTGGCCACTTCCCTGCCCCCTCTAAATCCCCTCTGACCACCAGGTGCTTCCTGGATGGCCTCTCAAATAAACCACTTCACTGAAACACTAGTCCTAGAAGCTGCTACTGAGAAACCCCCAAAAAACCACCACCTACCAGCCTCCTCTCCCTGTAGCCCATCTGCCCTCGGGCATCACCTTCATCTTTCCTTGGGGAGGCAGGTCTCAGTCATGACTGTGCAGGGGACCCAGGTCCCACCCAGAGACCCTCACTTAATTGGTGAGGGTGTGGCTGGTGCAGGAAGGGGACTCACCAACTCTCTAAGGAAGCCCCACAGGCAACGTGCCATAGGCGGCATCCCAGCTCTCCAGCTTGGCTCAGGGTTTTGTTTTTTTTTTTTAATTTTTTTTCATCGTCTTTGGCTTCCCTGATGGCTCAGATAGTAAAGAGTCTGCCTGTAATGCAGGAAACCTGGGTTTAATCCCTGGGTCAGGAAGATCCCCTCGAGGAGGAAATGACAACCCATTCCAGTATTCTTGCCTGGAGAATCCCATGGTCAGAGGAGCCTGGAGGTCTAGAGTCCGCGGGGTCACAGAGAGTCAGAAATGAATGAGCCACTAACTCTCTCTTTGATCAACATGTCTTGGCTGAGAGTAGAACCTGATTTCCAGTGAAAGACAGCTCTTTACTTAATTAATTAATTTATTTTTGTTCACATTATGCAGCATGTGGGGTCCTAGTTCCCCAACCAGAGATCGAACCTATGCTCCTTAAAGCAGGGAAACTCAGTCTTAACCACTGGACAGCCAGGGAAGGCTCGCAGTTTGTCTTCTAACTGGTCCCCTGGCTTCCTAAAGGCTGTAATCATTTGTTTCCATCTCAGCCTCATCTACAGCATCTGGTACTGCTTGTTGCCCAAGCTACTTGGGTCCCAAAGGAGAAAACCGTGAAGGGCTTTGCTTCCTGTGCGGAAGTCAGAGGACCCAGGAGCCTTTACTGTGAAGGGTGATGGCGGTGCCCCTGATGGAGCGTGCAGTCGCCAGCATCATGTGTTGGGGACACTGGGCTGATGGCGCACGTGTTCCTGGAGACAGGGTCACGTGTAGACTGGCCCCGCTCCTGCCACAAGAAAGCCTGGAGTCCAACACCTGGCCTGTCTGCTGAATGTCTTTGCAACACATCCTTGCAAATCTCCTGTGCACTTACACCCCAAACACACCCCAAACACCTGACTGAGGCTAGAAGTCTGCAGAATTCCAACACCAAGGACCTCTTCTTGGACTTGGCAGGTGAGGATGGAGCGTCCCCCACATGGATATCAGGTGATTGATGACTCCCAGCACTGGGTCACCTGAGGCCCTGTAGGGAGGGATTCCATGGACAGAACCACTGTCGCTAAAAAGATGTAGGACTGAGAGCATGAAGGGATCTGGGAGGAGGCACTTTATGAGCCTCCCTATTCCATGTCAACCCACATTCCACGGGATATGGGGAGATTGAATGTCACTCAGGGTAGCATTATTGTAAACATATTCATGGTGCTCAGTTGTCTCCCAACCTTAGCAAACATGGATCACAGATGTGTGATTTGCCATTTGGGGTGTAACCGAGTTCATAGGTTGGGGCCCCTAGGACAGCCGTCATGGCACTTAAGAAAGGGAGCTGGCCGTGGGGCTCAGCACCACTGGGTTCCAGTGCTGCTCACGCACCCTCCCTCTCATTCTGGCTTCGGTCTGTGCTGCCAGGGGCAAGCAGGAGCAAGTATGCAAACTGGGAGGAAGCGCCCTTACCTGCATCTGCACCCGCAACACCTTGACCACCTGGAAGGAGAATTTGTCCTCGCTATCCTTGTTGTACTCCTGCATGGCGAACCACAGGCACTGCTTCACGTTGCCGCTTGAGCTGCTGACGTTCTTTAATTCCCACAAGACCTTGTCCGTGTCCTTGTGTACAAGCGTGTTGCCCCCCAGGGCCACCAGGGCCACCAGGAGGGCAAGCAGGAGCTGGTAGGTCCCCCAGAGTCTGGTCATGGTCCCTTCTTTTGGGGACACAGGTGAACGTCTCTGTCCTCCCAGGGAAGGAGCTGTGAGTGGTGTGGGGTGGCCGCTGCTGGCACGCCAGTTTCCAGAGATCTTACCCAGAAAGAATCAGCTTGGATCAAGACAAAAGCATCAGGGTCAGCTGGTGGGACTATCCCCGTCTTCCAAGGAGCCCCACCCATGAGAAGCCAGGTCAGAATCCCCACCTGCCTGCTGCCCTGCTCCTCTTGGGTGACTCCTCCAGGGAGCTCACTTAGAGCCCCAGGTCCACACCTACCCCGTGTGCCTCCTGTTTCTGTGTCTCTGGCTTGTAAGAGGTGGCTGTGAAGGGTGTGGCGGCCCGAGGTTTCCTACTCTGGCTCCCTTTCCGGCCGGCTCCCCGTCTTGGGGGGTTGCGCTCTGACCTAGTTCCAGCCCAGAGTTCTCCTATGAACCCAGCACTCTCAGCTGCATCAATGCCCTAGTCTGGGGCTTTCTTGCTCCTGCTCCCTGGTCTGTGGTCACCTGCGACCTCCATGCCTCAGAAGGCAGTCCCACTTTGTGATGTAATCCCACACCTGTGACCCTGTCTCAGAGGGCGCCTCGCCCCTGCTGGCCCCTGGTCCCTGGTCCCGGTGGTTCACATGGCATGCGAGACCCTCCTGCTTCTGCCCTTGGAGTGGAAGGCCGAGCACACTATGACCTCAGTTTCCTAAGCGTCTGGCCTCTGACCCCTTCTGCTGGGCACCTTTCCAATATCTTTGCGAAATTATGCAAGTATTTCTGCATAATAAAAGACCAGAGAGAGAATCAATGCAAAGCATTACATGAATTTAAATTTAGTGAAAGAAAGTGAAAGGTACTCAGTCATGTCCGACTCTTTGCAAACCCATGGACTATACAGGTCCATGGAATTCTCCAGGCCAGAATACTGGAATGGGTAGCCATTATCTTCTCCAGGGGGTTTTCCCAACCCAGGGATTGGACCCAGGTCTCCCACATTGCAGGCGGATTCTTTACCAGCTGAGTCACCAGGGAATGGCCTATTGCTGGTCACCTATTGGTACAGTTGACTCTTGAGCAATGCAGGGGTGAGGGGCACCTACCCCCAGTACAGTCAAAAATCCACATAGACCATCTGATTCCCCCAAAACTTAACTACTAATAGCCTATTGTTGAAATTTGTTTACAGTCCACATATGCATTAAAAAAAAATATCCATTTATAAGTGTACCTACCTACTTTAAGCCAGTGTTGTTCTGAGGTCAGCTCTAATGCATTCATGATTTTTAAATTTTGCTACATATTAAAAGCACCAGGGGTATTTTAAGAGTTTCCTACCTTTAGTAAATACGTGTGTTAGTTGCTCAGTTGTGTCCAACTTTTTGAGCCCATGAACTGTAGCCCAAGAGGCTCCTCTGTCCATAGGATTCTCCAGGCAAGAATACTGGAATGGGTTGCCATTTCTTTCTCCAGGGGATCTTCCCAACATAGGGACCGAACTCATGTCTCCTTCATTGCAGGCAGATTCTTTACCATCTGAGCCACCAGGGATACAAATGCATTATGATTTGAATAAAAGGAGCCTCTTCAGTTCAGTGTGGTCTCTCAGTCATGTCCAACTCTGTGACCCCCTGGATTGCAGCATGCCAGGCTTCCCTGTCCTTCACCAACTGTGTGAGCATGTGATGTGCGTGCATGTGTGAGTGTGTACTGTACAAAGTGTGTGGGCCAATTGATTCTTATTCTCCATCTGGCTTCTGTGTTTCCTATGACCTTAGAAGTTCAGTTCAGTTCAGTCGCTCAGTCGTGTCTGACTCTGCAGCCCCATGGACTGCAGCATCCCACGCTTCCCTGTCCTTCACCAACTTCTGGAGCTTACTCAAATTCATGTGCATCGAGTCGGTGATGCCAACCTACCATCTCATCCTCTGTTGTCCCCTTTTCCTCCTGCCCTCAATCTTTCCCAGCATCAGGGTCTTTTCAAATGACTCAGTTCTTTGCATTAGGTGGCCAAAGTATTGGAGTTTCAGCTTCAGCATCAGTTCTTCCAATGAATATTCAACACTGATTTTCTTTAGGATGGACTGGTTGAATCCCCTTGCAGTCCAAGGGACTCTCAAGAGTCTTCTCCAACACCACAGTTCAAAAGCATCAATTCTTCAGTGCTCAGCTTTCTTTTTAGTCCAACTCTCACATACATGACTACTGGAAAAACCATAGCTTTGACTAGATGGAACTTTGTTGGCAAAGTAATGTTTCTGCTTTTTAATATGCTGTCTAGGCTGGTCATAGCTTTTCTTCCAAGAAGCAAGCGTCTTTTAATTTCATGGCTGCAGTCACCATCTGCAGTGATTTTGGAGCCCCTCAAAATAAAGTCTGTCATTGTTTCCATTGTTTCCCCATCTATTTGCCATGAAGTGATGAGATCGGATGCCATGATCTTAGTTTTCTGAATACTGAGTTTTAAGCCAACTTTTTCACTCTCTGTTATGGTGACTTAAAAATTGATATTTGGCAAAACTAATACAATATTGTAAAGTTTAAAAATAAAATAAAATTTAAAAAAAAGGCGTAGTATCTGCACAGGCAATAAAGCAAAATGCAATAAAACAAAAAAAAATTGTATTTAAAGAATTGTCAACAGTGCTGGAAAATGCTTATTGAAAAAGTTGTGCACAAGATGCAGAACACTAAATATGATTCACTTGTTCATAAATAAAAAGTGTGTTGTTAGGAAAAAGCAGAGAATCTTGCTATTAACCTTGTAGGAGAGTCTTGATCACCCTTCAGCTGCGGGTGCCGCCTCTTCACGCTTGGCCCTGGGAGGCCCTCCCATCACACTGAGCCCAGGCCAGTGCCTCGCCTGCCCCACAGGGCACAGCCTCCTCTCGGGGTCCGGGGGTCCCTCCCTCACCTCCACTAGCCCCTCATCCCAGCTTATCCCCCTGCCAATCTCCATACAGACTCCCCCCAAGTCTCATGTGCCTCTCCAGGCTCCTGTTGTCACCACCCTCTTTGTTCTTCCATGTCATCCATCATAACCTACAGTTAGTTACCCGTGAGTATCTTGATGGCCCGTCTTTCCCCATGAGAAACAAAATGGACTTTCTAAGAGCAGGGAATCCTTCCTGCCACCCAAAACATCTCCACCAGAGCCAGGCCAGGCATGGAGAATGTGTGACTATTTGAGGAGTTGATGAGCAATGCTTTTGCTTTGGTGGAAAAGCACTCATTTCTAATTTTTCTTTATAATGTTTCAAGTGTTCTACATTATAGATGAATTAATTATATACTATATATTATATAATTATATTATATTTATATATTATATAATATAAACATATAATTATAATAAATATATAAACAGAAATATAATTACATATTATAATATAGTTATGTAAATATACATATAATTTATATAATATAATATATAACATTATATATAATTATACATTATAATTATATTGAATTATAATTCAATAATTATAATTGTTGAAGAATATATTCTTCAATAATTATAATTGTTGAAGAATATATTCTTCAATAATTATAATTGTTGAAGAATATATTCTTCAATAATTATAATTGTTGAAGAATATATTCTTCAATAATTAGGAAGAAAAAGAGAGTAGATAAGCTCAGCAGGGGTATGATGGTAAATAAATGGAAATGGGTTAGACCAGAGTGCAATTCCTGTGCTCACAGCAGAAGACCAAGGAGGAGCGGGACCTGAGGGCTGACAGTCTGTCACCCCGAGGGAGTCAGCCACACCTGCCCCTCCGCCCCTGGGCTCAGGAGGCCTCAGGCACCATAGCTCAAGGTCTGAGCCAGGGGAGACCCCACTCTGGGGGCAGATTAAGCACCAGAGACCAGAGAGCCTCTTCCTCGGGCCTCCACGTCCCTCCCTCCTGGGACACCTGGGCCCCCTCCCAGTTCTGTCATGGCCAAGAGTATACTGGAGACAGGTCTTCTACGCACGACGGTGAGCAAGGGCCTTTGGGAGGGAAGCCCAAGCAGGTTGGGAGGCACCCAAGGCCCTACTGAGCCCCTCAGGCCGCGGGGGTCATAAAGGGCAAAACCCAAGACCCAGCCCAGCAAATGTGGAGCCCACATCAAAGGTATTCAGTGGATGGGGGTGGAGTCCCCCCTCCCCTAGGTGCTCAGAGGCTGGGCTGACGGAGTAACCCCAACCCTCAGCCCTTGTCCAATCAACTACCAAGTTCTAAGCACATGCTGGACTTTTCTCTGACACCAGGGTGCATTTGAGGTTTCTCTTGGCTTGTCTTTTCTTATGAACCCTAGTTGCCCAGAGCCAGGTGAAATGTCATCTGTCTTGGTTCGGAGCACTCCTGGCATTGGTACAACACGCTGGACACCCAAGCATCCATCACCCAGACCAGGAGCCGGAGTGTCATAGGTCTCTCACATGTGCTCCTCAGCTGTCCTGTGACCCCACCCTGGGTGCTGTGTTTCTCATCCTTGCCTTTCCTTAGCACTTAGTCACTGGTGTCTGTGCCCCTGCCATGCCCAGTTCTGCTGGATTTCCTACTTTGGAGAAGAACAGATGTCCATCACCACACATGCAACCCTGGGACCTGGGTTGTCCGCTCCAGGTTATGGTACCAAGACTTTCACAGAGAAGCATCGCTGTGGTCCTTGTCCCTTCCCTAAGATTAAGACCAGCTCATTTGCACCCTTTGCCCTGACCGCCCAGCCTCCTGCAGTGGTGGGCTGGCACGTGACTGCTGTCTGCCTATGCAGTGGAGGCAGGGTTGACAGCATCAGGATGAGATGTGAAGATTCCTCCTCTCTCTGGTGGTCTCCCAAGGTGAGGGGGCCCTGGGAGACCCTAGTCTGAGAACATGTGATATGGGAGCTTCTAGGGTCAGGCACCTGGTCTGGACCCCAGAATATGTAGACCCCACCCCAGGGTGAGCCCAGCTGTGCTGACCTAAAGGAAAGCCACACAGCCATGACTCTCGGCCAGTCTCAGACCCTGACCTGATTATGGACTCCTGCTACAACACAGTGCTGAGGTCAAGGTGATGTCAAGGTGAGGGGAAGGGGCAGGTTGTCAGGCAGTATTCCTGTGCCAAGAGCTGACTGCTGCTGCTGCTACTGCTAAGTCGCTTCAGTCGTGTCCGACTCTGTGCGACCCCATAGATGGTAGCCCACCAGGCTCCCCCGTCCCTGGGATTCTCCAGGCAAGAACACTGGAGTGGGTTGCCAGTTCCTTCTCCAAAGAGCTGACTAGCACACTAAAATTCACCCAACTGAAGCAATGTTTCCAGAGTTTGGATATTTTGTGGAAAGAAGTGATTACTGTTGTTGACTTTGTAAAAGAACCAAATCCTATGCCCCCTAACACTCTCATAATCCTTTGAATTTCATAAGCACGTGCTTATACACACATGCACCATCAGCATGTTAATATTACCTAGAAGAGTTTGCTTCCCAAGTGGCTCAGTGATAAAGAATCCACCTGCCAAGCAGGAGACGTAAGTTTAATCCCTGGGTTGGGAATCCCCTGGGGAAGGAAATGGCAACCTATTTTAGTATTCTTTCTTTTATTTTACTCCAATATTTTTACCTGGGAAATCCCATGGACAGGGGAGCCTGGTGGGCTACAATTCATGGGGTTGCAAAGAATAGGACACAGGAAGGTTTAATCCTGGGTGGCCCTGAATGTAATCAGAGACGGTCCCCCTATTTGGCATACTTGTCAGGAAGGATGAATGCTTCCTACTATGTGTGATATTTTGAGGGTGTTTCTTATGCAGTTAGAACTAACTGATACAAAATCTTTTCATTGTGTCTTCCTTTAATTCTGAAAAATGTATCTTCATTATTTCTTATAATATTTCTATCTTTTTACTTTTCTCTTCTAGGGTTTGTAGGTTTGCAGTTCTACAGATACTTGGACTCTGTCCTTAAAGCATCCAAGCTTCTCTCTTCATCCTTTCCGGCTGCCTCCGCATACCTTCCCCCATGATGAGATGGATTAACAAGGAGCTCAGCACATATATCCCAAAGGGCCCTGCTTCTCCAAACCAGGTAATCCGAGAAAACATTCTGGGTTTCATGGAAATCAAGGATTTTTAAAACCAATGCATCCATTTTTCTACTGTGTGCTTGTACTCTCTGTATATTTTCCCTCTCTATTGATTTCAGACTAGGCTGAATCTGGAGAGGTCCCTCCAGGACAGGGACATGGGACAGGCCACGGTTGTGACTGAAGCAAGGAAGTAAGTCATCACCCACAACCTGCTAATGTGGTTTCACTGATGACAACAGCAGTGGGCGTGAAATTTACCAGTCCCCTCCGCAGGCCCTCTCAGAGCCTGTGACCATGAGCTTCAGCTCAGTGGATGGGCCATGGTTTTACTCTGATAAATCTGCTCCAGAGAGCAGGATCCAAATGCAGAACACAAGCCACAGACAAGATACCTTCATGGGATTCACACATCTCTAAAGATCGGGCTTCCTTGGAACCATTTCCCAGATCTTGGGCACAAGCACCAACCACCTGGGGACCTTGTGTCTCTCTGATGTCAGGTCACAGAGATGGGCATGAGTGGGAGAGGAGAGGAGATGAGAGAAATGAAGCCAGAGGGGTTTCCAAGACAGAAAACTACCATCATATAATGAAACAGAGCAGATGTCAGGCCTTCCCCAGGGGCGTGAGGGTTCAGGTGAAGATGCTCACCTGGGGCAGAGCCAGCCGACCCTCAGGGAGGGCCTGCTTGTCCCAGGCCAGTGTGGGGCCCAGAGCCACAGCCCTCAGAACCAGGAGCTCTGAGCCAAGGGTGGGCAATAGGCTGGCTTAGCTGACCACAGACTTACCCTGTCAATGTGTACATGCCCCTGCCAGACTGTGAGGATGTTACAGGATCTACACACAGGCTGGACAAGGAGCCAAAGCGGAGCAGGCCACTGTCTTTGTGATGTGGCTGGTAGAGTTGTCCTCGGTAGTCTTGGGAAAAGCAGTCTCATCAGGGCTGATGACCCCTTCAGGGGAACCAATTGGCCAGGAAAGAGACAAGCTAATGACCACAGACAAGAAAATCAGATCCCCAAGCTCAAAAGGCAGAGGAAAGACCCTTCAGCCCCTCCCAAAGTCCTCCTCCAGACAGTGTCCCATGACCTCTCTGTCCCAGTTGGGCCCCCACACCCTTGGACACTTCAGGGCAGCCCCTACCAGGACCCAGGGAGAGAGACATGCTTGTAAGGAGTTCTGTCACCCCAGGGCCCGTCCTAGGGCTAGTGATCTATGTTGACAGCCTTGGAAGACAGGCTGGGCTCCAAAGGGGAAACACAAGGGTCAGGGAGTGGGAGGGGATGGGGGGACTGGAGCTGCCATCTTCTGAGCCATCCCCAGAAACTCTGAGAAGACATTCTCATCCATCATTGAGCTCCAGGGCAGTTGCCCTATGGGGCTCCACAGAGGACAGAGCCTTCCATCATCTTAGTCACCCACTTCCCACCCCTGTGCCTGGGCATCCTCCCCCCTACCCCAACCCAGAAGGACCATCCACTGTGAGTCTGGCTTCAGAGATGGACATGGAAAGGACACAAGTGGCTGTCACCTGCAAAACTGTCTCGATTCTTTTTGAGTGGAATGGGTGGAGGGTGGCGACATTGGAACATAAATAGAAAAAAGAATGGAAGAATGGATAATGGAAGGAAGGATGGATGGATGAAAACACGGGTGATGCAAGGATGGATGCATGCATGGCTGGACAGATGCATGGAAGGATGGCTGGATGAGTGAATAGATGTGTGGGTAGATGAATGGAAGGATGAGTAAATGGATGGATGGAAGCGTGCGTGAATGGACAGGTGATAGACAAATGGAGAATATATGAATGAATGAATATACAACACCAATCCCAAGGGCCCTGTAGGACCCATGAAGGACAAACTTCCGTGAGCAGAGGAGTTTGATTAACTCAGGACCTGCTCCTGCAACCAAGGTGAGACCAACGATAAATTCTCCATCGCTCGACATTGGCAACAACATCCATGGAAATAAATCATCAGAGAGAAGGAAAAACTGACAGGGACCCAGAACGTGCTCTAAGATGCCTTTAATTGCCCTGGTGCCATGCAGACCTAGGACTCCAGACCCTCACTCTTCAGGGGAAGAGGACCTGCCGTGGGAGTCCGGAGCTCATTCTCCTATATCTGCTGGCAGGTGCTGTTCAGGAGGGTAAACTTGGTATATAAGGGCCGTGAGTCCACAATGAAAGTGCAGTTCACCTGAAAATAAAAAAAAGTAATTCTATGTAAGACATAAAATAAAAACAATGTAACAATGAGGGTGCAGAAAGGACTTAACAGGAGCTCAAGGGACATTAAAAACTAAGAAGAAAGAAAAGCAGAATCAAACAGTAGCCTGGGGCTTGGTTCTGGAGCTCAGCTCTCCATGATCAAGGCTGGGAGTTCCTGAGAGGGTGCCTGGCGGAACCATGACCTGCCCCTCAGGGTCCTCTCCCCCAGGGCATGCGATGCCTGAAGGGCTCTGCCCAGTGAGCTCCCGGGGAGCCCACAGCCTGCCCAGGAGATGGTTCAGGTGACACCCCCCCCCACCCAACAGTGGCTGCAAACCCACCCCAGCGGAGGCAGCTCCAAGGCTGGGTCCAGAGAGACCCCAGCCCCACTGAGGGCATCTCTCTGACTGGGACCCATCTTCAAGATCTCAGTCTAACCGACCAGACGTCAGCCCATAGGGTGATGACGTGAGGACTGATTGACCGAGCCTTGTCCTTGCCGCCCAGGAGACCAGGAGGAGGGTGGGAGCGACCAGCAAACTAATCAGTCCTCCCGTCCAGAAGAATCAGAGCAGAGGAAGGAGAGGCCCACATGGAGAACTGCATCTGCCTGGACCCAAGTTCGTAGGAAGCTGGAGGCTGGGGAGCCTCCATCCTGGAGGGAAGGGCCCAGGGGGGTCTGTAGGAGTCTCTGGTGGGCCAGCCAGGCTGTGAGCACAGGGCCCAGCTTGCTGCTGAGCTGGGAGCATCTCTGTGCAGGGGGAGCCCTGGGACCTGGCGGGGAAGGGCCTGAACCCTGCATTCTGTTCCAGGGTCAACACTGATGCCTTCTAAGCCTCCTCACACACCCTCCTTGACATTCTTTTTCATTCTCTGAAGATTTGTGATGCTTTGGGTTGATTTTACTCTCGAACCTTTTTCCCTTCAGGGCCTTCTTGCAAGGGGCAGTTGTCGATGTCTTCATCGTGTTTTTTACAGATTGTGCGGCCCAGGTGCAGGTCCATTAAATACGTCAAGGAGAACTTCTGTCAAAGGGAGATTGTAGAAACTTCTGTGAGTATACACTTTGCAGTAATGAGAAAAACATGGAGATTCGGATAGAAAATGGGCAAATGGTGTGAATGCGCATGTGTGAATCAACTGGGAAAACCTAGGTGCATATTCTTATTTTTTTATTATCAGTTTATATTTTTCTTTTTCATCCTAAATCTCTATTTTCTTACAAAAAGATGCCCCTGAGTGCAGCTCCCGCAGCCCTGGAATTTCCCCTGCCTCACTCCTCCTGATGGTTGGCACCCAGGAGCCGCATCACCAGCACATGGCATTGGCGGGGCAGGGGGGGGTGTTCCAGGACGAAGGGCCCTGGCATTGACAGTACACACACAGCACACCAGACATCACCCAGCTCTCAATCACATTATCCAGACACCCGGAGGGCATCACACGGCTCCTTCTAGGGAGGGGGCCAAAAATGCTCATCCGC
Organism: Bos indicus; assembly: GCF_029378745.1. NCBI lineage: Eukaryota > Metazoa > Chordata > Mammalia > Artiodactyla > Bovidae > Bos > Bos indicus. The sequence goes on along the minus strand of NC_091772.1, from coordinate 42,154,018 downwards.
TGAGCCTCTGTCAAAGCCATGCTGTCCCTTTAGGGGGCAACATCCAGACCAGGACGGGAGCCCGGGGGCTGGATGTTCCCTCTCTCCTGGGGCAGCTGTGACACCCAAAGGCTCACCTGGCAAACCTTCATCCAGGTGGATGTTTGTGACCCGGGTGTTGCTCTGTGTATTCATCAGCTTCTCTAAGAAGTCATCATGAGATAGAATCTCATCTCTTATGGAGAGGCAGTGAGAACTCGGAAGAACTCAAACATGGAGAGGGATGTAGCCAGAAACCTCCCCAGGGAGGAAAATGCCTCTGGGGCACTGACCTAGAAATTTCTAGAAAACTGGCTTCCTTAGGGGTACAGGAATGCCTGCAGCTGATGCAGCCCACCCCCGCCCCCCAACACACACACACACACATGCCCAGTCTCTTGCACTGCGGCTGGACCCTGGGCAAGGACAGGTTTGGGATGGATCGGGGGCAGCAGTGGCCACACGGATGCTTGAGGCGCTCTTGGCCTTGCCAAGTCCGGGGCTGGGACTCAAGCCAGGGAAGGACCAGCTGGTCAGGAAATGAGGGCATGTGAGGGAAGCTGGGGCTGTCTGTGTAGGAGAAGACCCTCCCATCAGAGCCCTGCTGACTCAGGTCGACTTGGGGCTGGCCATCCAGTGTCAGGCTTGGGTCTGGGCTCAGAACAGCTGGACAACAGTTAATCCAGACGAAGTGTACAGGCAGGGGAGCAATGCACATCAGTGGGAAAGTGCCGCCCGGCCGAGCGCTCAGGACACCATGCTCCCCTCTTCCCCACCCTGATGCTCTGTAACCACAGTCTTCCTGACCTTCCCAGGCTGCCTCGGGGATACCCGACCTTCTTCCTGTCTCCCCCGCCCCTCTCTGTGCCGTCTGCCCATCTGCTCAGCACAATGACCTGGGGTCCACGTCTGACACCCTACCCATACCCCACATCAATTTCCAAGCAGACTCAGAAGCCAGCTCTCCTCTGCCACCCGGAGACCAGGGCAGGGCTTGCACCCAGGCTGAGACACCCACTTCTCCCACAGTGTCCAGAGAGATGCTGGACAAAGCTGAGCAACCTCTTCTTCTGAGTCCCTGATACTCTGAGGGGAATATCCTGACCGGCCACCAACACACCCACACCCTGCGTGCTATCACCTCCCGTCCCCCACCCCCACACCCCCTTCTCTGCAACACAGACCTACAGACTGCAGCCTGGCCCTGCAGACACTCATGACTCCTCCTGGTCCAAGGCCCTCTCTGGGCTTCCCCATCCTTCTTATCCCCAAACCTTCATGTGGGTCCTCCCAGGAGTGCCAGTCTTTAAAAAGGCTCTTCTGCCCCCCACACCACCCTCCCCACAGCCCTGCAGTCCTGCACTGACTGCTCTTGTCCGCCTTTTCAACTGTCTCATCCGAGAACTTGGGGCTTGATTGCTCTCATCACCAGGGTAACAGCCCCAGGAGAGCAGGCCCTGCTATCTCCACTGCCTCCTTCAGGCCTGGAGGGGGCTTAGGGAGGGGGAGAGACTCCCCATGGCCCCACCTTTACCCTGAAGTCAGGCCCTGGGGTGAGGGTGTCGGATCCGTGGTCTGGACGAAAGGACAAGAGATCCTTGTCAGTGTTAGTGGCTCACTTGTGCCTGACTCTTTGCGACCCCATGGACTATAGCCCGCCAGGCTCCTCTGTCCATGGGATTCTCCAGGCAAGAGTACTGGAGTGGGTCACCATGCCTTCCTCCAGGGGATCTTCCCAACCCAGGACCAATGGTGGTCTGCTCCACGAGGTGCCTCAGCTCACCAGCTGGGCCATCAGCCCAGCGGCCTAGGCCCGCTGTCGACTCTGCGATGCTGCTCCTTCCTGGACTTTGAAGTTGGGGTGCTGCCCCCCGGTTCATCTTCCTCCTCGCTTAGCCTTCTGCTTCCCTCTCCTTCTCTCCCCTGCTCCAAGCATTCAGCAAATATATTGGAACCTTGGAGCCCTTCTAATGGAAGTTTGTATTTTTAAACATCCTTGACCAAATGAGGGCTTCCCTGGCGGCTCAGACAGGAAAGAATCTGCCTGCAACATGGGAGACCTGGGTCAGGAAGATCCCCTGGAGGAGGGCATGGCAACCCACTCCAGTATTCTTGCCTGGAGAGTCCCCTGGACAGGAGACCCTGGTGGGCTACACTCCATGGGATCACAAAGAGTTGGACACAGCTGAGTGACTAACACTGACCAAATGAAGGGTCTCTTACCCTTTCATGCAGACCACGGACCCGCCACCCCAACCCTGGGGCCTGACTTCAGGGAAAAGGTGGGGCCACAGGGAGGGTCTCTCCCCCTCCCCAAGCCTCCTCCCTTCCCACCTCCATGCCTTCCCCTACTCCCCTCACCCTCACCTTGTGCTGACTCCTCCTGACCCACAGCAGCTTGTATGCATTCTCGTCTGGTTGGTGCTCATTGAAGTGGTGGATGGCAAACTCCACACACATGCTGAACTCTTGCCCTGTCTTCCCGATGTCCTCAAACATCCAGCTGCAGACATGAGGCCCCAGAGCAAGAAGCCCCAGGAGCAGAGGCAGCTTCCAGAACATGTTGTCCAGCGTCGTCCTGGAGGCTAAGTGCTTGGGAGGCCGTCTCCTCAGCTCCCCACCCAGCACCGCCCTGCCCCGCACAGCGCTCTGCTGCCCACCGGGCCCTCTGCCCAGTTCCTCCTCTCTGATCCTCCCATTATCACCAGATGGGAAATTGAGCTGGGGGTGGGGCGGGGGGATGTCCCAGTTTCCACCCCTTGTCAAATAAGCCTTGGGCACCAGGGACCCGAAGGCTCTGTTCCCCCTCATCTCTAGAGCAGCTTCAGACCAGCCTCAGTAGGGTCTGGGTGAGGGTCTCGAGCCCTCTGGAATTCCCCTCATGGTAGTACACCCCAGAATGGGCAGAGTCATAGGAACGCTTAGGGATATTGGTGGGTCCTGAGTCCTGGGCAGCTGAGGGTCAAACTGGATCTTGGCTGCAGCCCATGACCTCAGGAATCGTCTGGAATGTACAGTGATGGGCAGTGTGTGGGCTGGGATAGTGTCCTCTCCACCTCCCACATCTGCGGACCTCCTTGCCCTGGGGCCTAGCTGTCCTGGGCACTGGGAAGGGGGCTTCTAATGTCTGTGAGCAAGGGGGAAGCCAGCCAAGGCAGGGGCCCTGCTGGAAAGGATGTGAATGGCAGCCAGGAGGGGGTCAAGGGCTGCGAAACATCAGGATTAGAATACGCTGAATTTGGATAAATGTCTTATCAGCTCAAAAAGAGTGTGTGCTCTGCGGCCACTGGTGGATAGTCTGCAACTGTTGTTTATTTGTCAAATCAACACTGAGGTGCAGCCTGGGGTGCTTGGCAGCAAGCCATGGCTCCAAAGAGACCACAGAGAAATTGAAACAGACGTTTCCTGCTCTCAAGCTCTGGACAAGGTACCAGCAGGGCCCATGCTGTTGGTGAAGGGGGGGAGGGTCATGACTGGGGGCCAAACACAGAGCAAGATGTGCACGCCTTCACTGGAGGCCCTGGACTCCCGGCTAAGGCCAGATTGGTCAACTCAAACCAATAGAGCAGGTTCCGGAAAGCTCTGCAGGGGTCTTATCTAAGGCAGCTACAGGGGAAGGGAAGCCTCTGGGGGAAGTTGCACTGGGCTTTTCATTGGTCCTCTCGGGCCTGTGCTCATATTGGGGGCTCATGTCAGGGTAAGGTCCCTGCAGGCCACCTGGCCACACAAACTGGATGTCCCATGGAGTAGCCTCAAGTCTCCACAATACTCCAAATCAAATTTGTTGAATGATTTCTTACACTTTTGTATACATCATCTGGCTTTCACCTTGTGGACTATCTGTCAACCGTTGAGACAGTGCTTTCACTCTTCCCCAGACCAGGAATCTGGCTGTCCTCCCTCTGGTTCTGTCCCTTGTAGCTTTACTTCTCCGGAGACTGGGAGAAGGGATGACCCCTACATCGGAGAGACCTCTTGTAACTTCCCTAACTAAGCAAAGCTGTTACATCGGTTTCCCAAACACTGTGTTTCTGATCCCATACGTGTTTAGAGCTACAACCAGCAGACGGAGGCTGCAGTTGACATTAGCCACCTTCACTTGAACCCTGGTGTCCCCCCAGAAGCTCGTGGTGGGCTTACAGTCACCTTGCAGCTGGGTCTGAATGCTAAGCACCATGACACAAAGACAGGGACAAGTGCAAAGCCCTCCGGTGTAATCAGGTGTATCTGAGCTCAGACCATAGCACAGCTGAAAAGAGGAGGACAAAGAACCTCTGATGGGAGACAGGAGATGAGGCTAGACTTGTCCAGCCCAGGGCCCACGAAAAATGGCTTCATTCCTCTGTGCTCAAGTGCCCTCAAAGGAAGCTCAGATGACCACATCCCCACTCCTATCAGTTTGTACTTGCCCTTATCAAATTGTGGGGAGATGTAGAAATCCCAAACACAGGTACCAAAGGACCAAAGCTGACTCCGGCCAGCTGTGCTCATGGAGTTGCCCAGAGCTGGGGGACAGGGCAGAGGGGGGTCTGTCTCACCAGTGCTTACGGCCTCATCATGGGTATTGGCCAGCCAGGAAAGGGACCAATGACCATGGACATGCAAATCAGATTCCCCAAACTCAAAAGGCAGAGGGAAGACCCCTGAAGCCTCTTCCTCTGAAGTCCTCCTCCAGATGGCATCCCACGGCCTCTCTGTCCCAGTTGGGCCCCCACACCCTGATCCCTTAGAGCCTCCAGGCCTGTCCCAGGGCTAGTGACTCTGTGTTGATAGGCTTGAAAGACAGGCTGGGTTCCAGTGGGGGAACACAAGGGTTAGGGAGCGGGAGGGGAGGGGGTACTGGAGCTGCCATCTTCTGAGCCGTCCCCAGAGACCCTGAGAAGACTTTCTCATCTGTCAATGAGCTCAAGGGCAAATGCCCTGATGGGGGTCCACTAAGAGCTTTCTGTCATCTTAGTCACCCACTTCCCACTCCTGTGCCTGGGCATTCTCCCCCACCCCACCCCAGAAGGACTATCCACTGTGAGTCTGGCCACAGAAATGGACATAGAAGAGACACAGGTGGCTGTCACCTGGAAAAACTGTCTGGATTCCTTTTGAGTAGAATGGATGGAAGCCGGAGGGATGGGAGGGTGAATGGACAGAAGAGTGGATGATGGGAGGATGGATGTATGTCTGGATGGATGGATAGATGGATGCATGGATGATGGAAAGATGAATGGATGCCTGACTATATGGATGAGTGAAGGGATAGATGCATAGACACATGGATGGACAGATGATAGAGAAACGAGGAATATATGGATTAATGAATGGATATGCACACTAACCATGAGGGCCCTGGAGGAACCAGGAAGGGCAACCTCTCATGGTCAGAGGAGTTTGATTAACTCAGTACCTGCTCTTGCAACCAAGGTGAGACCAATGATAAATTCTCCATCGCTCGACATTGGCAACAACATCCATGGAAATAAATCATCAGAGAGAAGGAAAAACTGACAGGGACCCAGAACGTGCTCTAAGATGCCTTTAATTGCCCTGGTGCCATGCAGACCTAGGACTCCAGACCCTCACTCTTCAGGGGAAGAGGACCTGCCGTGGGAGTCCGGAGCTCGTTCCCCTACATCTGCTGGCAGGTGCTGTTCAGGAGGGTAAACTGGGTAAACCAGGGCCGTGAGTCCACAATGAAAGTGCAGTTCACCTGAAAAAAAAAGTGATTCTATGTAAGACATAAAATAAGAACAGTGTAACAATGAGGGTGTAGAAAGGGCGTAACAGGAGCTCAAGGGACATTAAACACTAAAGAGAAAAGAAAAGCAGAATCAAACAGTAGCCTGGGGCTGGGCTCTGGAGCTCAGCTCTCCATGATCAAGGCTGGGAGCTCCTGAGAGGGTGCCTGGCGGGACCATGACCTGCCCCTCAGGGTCCTCTTCCCCAGGGCATGCGATGCCTGAAGGCTCTGCCCAGTGAGCTCCCGGGGAGCCTGGAGACTGCCCAGGAGATGGTTCAGGTGACACCCCCCCGCACCCAACCGTGGCTGCAAACCCACCCCCGCAGAGGCAGCTCCAAGGCTGGGTCCAGAGAGACCCCAGCCCCACTGAGGCCCATATGCAAGGTCTTAGTCCAATTGACCAGACGTCAGCCCATAGGGTGATGACGTGAGGACTGATTGACCGAGCCTTGTCCTTGCCGCCCAGGAGACCGGGATTGACCAGACGTCAGCCCATAGGGTGATGACGTGAGGACTGATTGACCGAGCCTTGTCCTTGCCGCCCAGGAGACCAGGAGGAGGGTGGGAGCGACCAGCAAACTAATCAGTCCTCCCGTCCAGAAGAATCGGAGCAGAGGAAGGAGAGGCTCACAGGGAGAACTGCCTCTGCCTGGACCCAAGTTGATAGGAAGCTGGAGGCTGGGGCTCCTCTACCCTGGAGGGGAGGGCCCAAAGCGGGCGGTCTGTGGGGGTCTTTGGTGAGCCAGCCGGGCTGTGAGCACAGGGCCCAGTTTGCTGCTGAGCTGGCAGCATCTTTGTGCAGGGCGAGCCCTGGGACCAGGAGAGGAGGGGTCTGGACTCATCGTTCTGTCCCTGGGTCAACCCTGATGACTTTCCTTGAAGCCTTCTGTGAGGTAAAGAAAATAGACATAGAGGTCTCTGCCCAGATTCCTGGCACACAGCATCTGAATCCCTTGTAAGTTTCTAAGTGATAAGAACTCCAGGAGCATGTTCTGTTCTACTGAGGTGATTCTAGTGAGCTCCTGGATGGGGACTGGTTACTAGAAAAACCCACCGATGGAATTGGAGATAGTCATGCCAACGGAGGAAGTCTCCTCCCAAATCCTGACCTGAGATTCACAACACCCATGTGGGTGACCACGTTCTTGTACTGGGGGGTGACGCACCTCAATCACCAAAGCTTCTGTGCTCGGGACCCTCCCTCACCTCGTCCTGGGTATCTCTGTGTCTGGCTGCTCACCTGTGTCCTTTCACTATATCTTTTAATAAGACAGGAAAGCTAATTATTCCCTGAGTTCTGTAGGTCACTCCAGCAAATTAATCAAGCCTGAAGAGGGGGAGATAGGAACCCCTGATGTGTGGTCAAATTGGACAGAAATTCTGAGCAACTGGCATCTGAATGAGGGACAGGTGTCTCAGGGGCTTCAGCCTTTAACCTGTGATACCTGATGCCACCTCCAGGTAGGTGGCTGGTGTCCTGGAAGGATTTCTTGGTCACTAGAAGGATCAGTAGCAAGGTGCTCTGTGTGGGGAATAAGGAGTTCCAAAAGGCAGTGAAAGTGTTAGCTGCTCAGTCGTGTCTGAGTCTGCTACCCCATGGACTGTAGCCCACCAGGCTCTCCTGTCCGTGGGATTCTCCAGGCAAGAATCCTGGAGTGGGTAGCTATTCCCTTCTCTAGGGGATCTTTCTGTCCTAGGGATCAAACCCAGGTCTCTGGCATTGCAGGCACATTCTTTACCATCTGAGCCACCGGGGAAGCCCAAAGGGCAGAACTGTTGCTAATTAAAGGAGAGGCAGCACCGAAACCACCCAAGGCAGAGGCTCATAGAGATTAGGAGATGACTGCCTGGGACACTGCATATACCCTAACCTTGACAGCAAGCCCTCCCTTTGAAAACTGCAGAAGAAATAATGCAGGACTGTCACTTCCTTCATCCTTATCACACACTCCTGCTTGACTATATAACCTTTCCCTACTCACCAGGGAGAGGGGGCACAATTTTTGAGGTACTAGCCTTCTGTGTTCCCCCATTGCCTGGCAAGGTAATAAAGCCACTCTTTCTTTCTCCATAATTCTGCTTGGCACTGGGACACAGAGAGCCAAGATTTTGGCAACACGCCCTCCTTGAGGTGATTTTTCCGTCTCAGGTTGTTTTCATTCTCAAACCTTTCTCTCTCCTGGGCTTTCTTGCAGGGGGCAGTTGTCAATGTCTTCGTCGTGTTTCTTACAAATTGTGCGGCCCAGGTCCAGTTCCATTAAATATATCATTGTCCAGCTCTGCCAAGGAGAAATTAGAAAACAGAAGGGTAGAGAATCCAGTAGAAAAGTGGGCGAAGGACTAGACTATGCATATGAATAGGACACGCACCTGTGTGCAATTTCTCTACAAGAACATACCAACCAAAAGATGCCCCTGAGTGCAGCTTCAGCAGCCCTGGACACTTCCCTGTCTTGCTCCTCCTGATGACTGGGACCTGGGAGGCGTATCACCAGTCCACGGCAGTGGCGGGGGGTAGGGGGTGTCATGGGACAGAGGACCTGGGGCTGACAGTACACGCACAGCACACTTGATGTCCCCTAGCTCTCAGTCGTATTAGCCAGACACGCAGAGGGCATTGCACGGCGCCTTCTAGGGAGGGGGCCGGAAATGCGCATCCACTGAGCCTTTGTCAGAGCTGTGCTGTCCCTCAGGGGGAAACATCCAGACCAGGACAGAGGCCTGGGGGCTGGACCCTCCATCTCTCCTGGGGCACCCAGGGGCTCAGCACCCAAGGGCAAACCTTAATCCAGGTGGGTGTTTTTAACCTGGGTGCTGCTCTGTGTGTCCATCACCTTCTCTAAGAAGTCATCATGAGATAGAATCTTGTCCCCTATAGAGAGGTGGTGAGGACTTGAAAGAACTCAGACACAAAGAGGGATGTGGCCAGCAATCTCACCAGGGAGGAACACACCTCCAGGGCACTGACCTGGAATTGTCTAGAAAGCTGATTCCTTAAGGGTTCAGAAATGCCTGTAGCTGAAGCCACCAGCCACAAACATATACACACAAACACACACACATGCCCAGCACCTTGCACTGCAGCTAGACCCCAGGCGAGGACAGGATTAGGAGAGATCAGGGCCAGGAGTGGCCACAGTGATGCTCAAGGGGCCCTTGGCCTCCCCGAGTCCAGGGCTTGGACTCAACCCAGGGAAGGGCCGGCCAGTCAGGAAATGAGGGCATGTGAAGGAAGCCAGGGTCATCTGAGCAAGAGGGCGGCCGCCTCCAGTCCCTTCAGGAGTGTGTGCGGCGGGGGACCCTCCCATCAGAGCCCTGCTCACCCAGGCCAGCTTGGGGTGAGCCGTTCCACAGCCCCGGCCCATGACTGTCACTCACCTTTTGCTGGGCTCGCCTCACCTCCAGCAGCTTGTAGGCCTGCTCCTCGGTATTGCCACTGTTGAACCAAGCCACGGCGAACTCCACAGACACCACAAAATAATCGAGGTCCTTACTAATGTCTACGAATTCCATTTGAATGGCCCAGACATGCATGCCCAGGACAGCAAGCCCCAGAAGCAGAGTTGCCTTCAGAAACATGCTGCTTGACCTCAGCCCGAAAGACAGCTGACAGGGGCGTGGGAGTGGTCTCTGGGCAGGGGCGCCCTCCACAGCCCGTATCCCCTACAGCCCTGCGCTGCTGGCCTCCTGCTTTGAGGGGGCCTCTGCCCAGCCATTCCGCAGCATCCCCGGCCAGTCTCTCCTGTGGACACCAAACAGAGGCCAAGTGGGGGGTCGCATTCCCTCCTTGGTCACGTAAACCTCGAAGGTAGGGACTTGCACCCAGCAGGCTCTGTCCCCCTCATTTCCAGGGCTTCATCCTGTGAGTGTCCCACGCTTGCTGGGCCCTGAGTCCCCCGTTTGCCTTCAGGGCCGTATAAGCAGGGACTCCTGGAGTCACGTGAAGTCCTGGGAGCGCCAGGAAGCTCATTCCTGGGCAGTGGCCAAGGCTGCCTGTGGCCTTGGCTGGAAGCAACAGCCCCCAGGCGAGCCCAGGGGAGTATGGGGTATGCAGCCAGCCGCGGGGGTGTCTAGGTGAAGCTGTCCTCCCCACTGCCCTGATAGGAGCTTCTAACTGTAGTTGATCTCCCAGCCATCTTCTCTCTTATTGACTATCAGCTCATGTCCACTACAGTCAGAGAGTATCTTTCCTATTATGTCTCTTCTTGAAACTTACTGAGGTTTGTTTTATGACCAATATGCCACAGGTTCTTGAGAAGACTGTATGCTCTGCATTCTTCAGGCGCAGCGTTAGGTATTGACGCATCTCACCGCCAGCAGGCTCTAGCAGATACTGATGTATCTCAGGTCACCTGTGTGACCCAACTTTTCTCATATGGACTCTCTTTACTTTATTTTTTGTTTGGTTTAGGTTTGTGTTTGGATCTGTTTTTCTGCCCGTTCCTGAGAGAGGTGTTAAAAATCTCTCACTGTGATGATAATTGTGGATGTATCTAGTCTCCTTTTCTCACAACTGTGTACATTTGAGACACTGTCATTAACCGCTTGTACAAACAGAGCTGTGGGGCCATTTTATTCTCATCAGTGATCCCTTTACATCCCAGTGATGCTCTCGCTGTGGAGTCAGCCTTGTCTGACATCAGAGTCGCCACTCCAGCAATGCTTTCACTAGCGTTTCCATGATGTATCTTTATCCATCTTTTTACTTGCAGATAGTGCCTTAATAATTAAGTATGTGTCTTGGTAAACAGCGTGTAGGTTTTAAAATCAGTCTAACATTATTTTATTTAGAGGATTTATCCCATTCGTGATGACTCCTATTACTTACGTTGAGTATCACTTGGCTCTATGATCATCACTTCCCAGGTGATGCTCCTGGTAAAGAATCTGCCTCCCAGTGCAGGAGACACAAGAGATATGGGTTCGATCCTTCAGTGGGGAAGATCCCCTAGAGTAGGATATGGCAACCCACGCCAGTCTTCTTGCCTGGAAAATTCCATGGACAGAGGAGCCTGGCAGGTTACAGTCCATGGAGTCTCAAAGAGTTGGACACGACTGAGTGACTAAGCACAGCACAATACAGAGGTTATCACATTAAGTTTTTATTGCAGTTTACTGTGAGCAGAAAACATACTCTGAACCATGTCAATCTTTTGAAATTTGTGAGATTTCTTTTCTCTTTGGCTGGCTGAAATGTTTTTATTTTGTCTTCATTTTTGAGCAATATTTTTGCTGACTGTAGAATGCTAGGTTGTTTCCTTTTTGATCTCTATGCACATTCAAAGTAGGGCTTCTGAGAACGATGTATTTCCAGTTGACTTTCACTCTTAGGAGGCAGCTCTTCATGGTCTCCACTGAAATCCTGGGATATTCATCACAGTCCTCTTTGGCAGATACCGCACTCTAGATTTTGTTCCCTGAATTGAGACAGGGAAGATGCCTTTTCTTCAGGGGCATTTCTCCCCAGCATCTGGCAAAAATACCACTGTGGGTGTCATAGGGAACCTTGACGGAAGGGAACCTGGAGACTGGAGAAGACAGGGATGCTGGTGAAGGCCATATGAAAGCCCAAGGAGCAGACCAAGGTCAGCAGGCCTCCTCCTCACCCCACACCTCTGACCTTGACCCTGGGATAATAGATCCATAACTAAACATGCAACTACAGGACATGACTACTCCTTAGCCCTTAGCAGGTCTGACTGTTGCTATTTCAGAAGTCGAGAGGGACCAGGATGGCTGGCCTGGCACCTGCTGGGAGAACAGAGTTGCCATTTCTCAGGGCAGTGGGGTGGGGTGGGGGGCCTACCGTGATGTTGGGGGTCGGGGGCACAGGCAGGAGAGATGCCCAGACTGCCCTCTGCTCCCAGAAGGACACGTGCCAGGCGGCCAGGCTGCTGTGCACGTCAGGCAAACACAAATTTAAGGAAGCTCTACAAAATAGTGACTCTTTCAGAAAGGTCACGGTCATGAGGTCAGTGAGAGTCTGAGGAGTGGCCCCGAAGGAAGGAGATGAAGACGCCCCTTTCTCCAGGAGCTCCTAGCAGGACAGGTACTTCCATGTCCTGGTGCCCAGTTACTGGCGAAGCAGGGTGTGTGCCTGTCACCGACCGCTGATGGGTCTGAGCACCAACAGAGGCGCCTCTGCATTCTACCCCGGACTCCTTGGTTGCACTGTGGTTAGAGAGGAAGACCCACCTGTGTGTGGGTGTCACTCAGTCACATGCTGAGGGTGATGGGCATCACGTTGGCAAACTCCTCTCCAATGCCTCAGGGGAAACACTTCTTTGCATTGTAATTACAGCATTCCCCTAAATTGGAGATTCTTTGAGATGAAAACTACTTTTGAAAACACAGTAGGATTGGGGCACAGCAGTTGCCTTGGCACATGAAGACAGGTCAGAAGAGGGGAGGTGAGCCCAGCACAGTGGGCCTGGTGCAGCACCAGGGGACCCCAAGTGTACCGGGGGAGGGTGGGATGTGCCCTGGGAGTCCTGGGCCAGCACTCCCGATCCGGCAATAGGAACAAGCCTTGGTGGTTGTGACACGGAACCGCACGCTGTCTCGGCTGGAGATGCCTTAAATGTAGCCTAGCACCACCACCTGGAGAGAGGGGCAGAGCTCCATGTGGGCATTTCTGGCTGAAGTGCCCAGGCCGTCAGAGGGGGCCCCACAGTGCTGGTGGTGTCCAGGGCATGCAGTGCTGTGGGGAAGCGTGGGCAGTCCAGGGATGCTGGTGAGCAGGTGATACTGGCCAACGGGGCTCCATTCCACTGGGGTGCCTGGAAGATAGTGTGGAGCTTGTGCCTTGGGGTGAGGGGTCCCCTGAGCAGGGCATCAAGTCCCCAGCTCCCATCTATCCTGTGTGGAAATTGCTCCCTCTCCCCACTGCTTTAGCCTGTCCCACCGGTGGGCACACATGCCTGTGGCCAGGGAAGTGCAGGCTAGCTTAGGGCCCCATGGTGGGAGGCCTGGGGAGCAGGTCGAGCCCCTCTGCTGCTCTGTCCCCCGGGGGTTGGGTCTTGTCCCTCACCTGGCAGTGCCTTGGGGCAGGATGGCTGCACTGGCCCAGTCTCATGCCCTGGCTCCAGCCCCTGCGAGCGGAGAGTGGGGAGGATGGGGGCTTTCTGGGAGGGTTCTGGGGAGGGCTGTCAGCACACACCTCCCACTCCCCCATCACTGCCAGGAGCCGGGCAGAGCTGCCCATCCCTGTGTATGTAGCTGGGTCTGAACTGACAGCTCTGGGAGAAGCCCTCCAGGACCAAAACGGGGAGCTTGAAAGCCAGGGGTCTGGGGAGTGGGAGGGTTGGGGGCAGAAGTCCTGTCTCTTCCCTCCTCGGTCCTCTTCCGGTCCAGCTCCCAGATGGTCTACGGCAGCAGAATAGACAGCAGAGAAGGGAAGGCTGACCTTCAGCCACATAAATATTGAGGGAGTGGAGCGTCTCTCTCCTATCAGAGCCACTGTGGGTCTAAGGTGGTGAGACAGACCTCCACTACTTTTTCCTGTCTCTGTCCTCCTGCTCTGTGGCCCCAGCATTGGGTGTAGATGTGGGTTTGCAAAGTCGAGCAAGAAAGGGAAGATCCAGGGAACCAGAAAGGACTGGATGGATCATGGGAGCTCAAGAAAGTGGACCTGAATGGCACGAGGGTGGTTCTAACCCTAATGGCACAAGGAAGATGTGAACGGAAGGAAGGGACAGACCACCACCCAGCCAGCCTGGCTCCTGCAAAACACACATGCACAGACCACAGCCCTGCAGGACGGACACAGAGCTGACCTGACCCTGAAACCACAACCCACAGAACGCTGGTCAGAATTTGTGCCCTGAATGCAGCTGGGAGGATCGCCCACTGAAACAAAAATACCAACATTCCCCAGAAAGCACAAATAAGATATAGACTCTCCTAATACAATTTTCAGAACATCCAGGATATGACCCAAGATTACTCAGTATACAGAGAACCAAGAAAATTACAGCTCTCCTGGGCGATGGAAGGAACCAATCAACAGATGCCAGTGCTGAGATAACTCAGGTATTGGAAATATCTGACAGACTTTAAAGAAGGTATTATCCAAAACTTCCAGGGACTTCCTTGGCAGTCCAATGGTTAAGACTCCGTGCTTCCAATGCAGGGGACCAGGTTCGATCCCTGGTTGGGAAACTAAGATCCCACATGCTGTGTGGCCAAAAGAAAAAATGAAAGTTCCAAGTGGGAGTAAGCACTCTTCAAAGATTGGAAAGGTAGGAACTATTAATAAGAAATAGAAGATAGCCTTAAAAACCAAATGGGAATTTTACTGATATCCTGGAAAATTAAAAAAACCAAAATAAAAATCTCATTAGTGAACTCAAGAGCAGACTGAAGATGTCAGCAAAAAGGGCTTATTAACTTGAGGACAGATCAATAGAAATTATCCATTACAAACACTCAAGAGGAATAAAATGTTTAAAGGCGTGAATAGAGCTTCAGCAGTCTATGGGAAAATTTAAAGGAGTCTTTCATGTCGTTAGACTCTCAGAGGGAAATGAGAAAGTGTTACAGAAAAAGAAGAAGAAGGGGGAGACGAAGGAAGAAAAAGAAGAGATAATGGCTGAGACTTTCCCAAATTTGTCAAAGACACAGGTTTATGAAACTTATTGAACCCCAAAACAAGTAAATTCTAAGAAATCCACATCAAGGTACTGCTAAAAACTAAAGACAAAGGAAAAAAAAAAACCAAGAGCCTTTAGACAAAAGACATAATTTACAGAAGAACAAAGATTTGAACAACTGCAAATTTCTCACCAGGAACAGAGAAGCTAGAAGGAAGTGGAATAAGACTTTGAATTCTGAGAGATAAGAACTGCCAAACCAGAATCCCATAGTCAGGGGAAATATATTTTAGGAATAATCATGATATGAAGATGTTATCAGCTGAGGACAGGTTTAAGATATCTCATTGCCAGCAGACATGCTCTGGAAGAAGGGCTAAAAGAATTCTTCAATGGGGAGAAATTTTCTGAGTTCTTCATGGGCTGAGTAACCTTGGATTGCATTTTGGGCATATGAAAATTGTGTTATGAGACTCTGTCTTACTTATCTCTATGGGGAATGTTGGTATTTTGTTTGGGAGGGTGGAGGAAAGGGTTCCACATGAGTGATGCAGGAGCTTCTGGAAGGACAGCAGCCCAGCCCACACCTCCAATGTCCAGAGCTGTGAGATAATAAATGTGCGTTGTCTTAAGCCATTGTTGGTGGTAGCTTGTCACTGCAGCCTCCAGAAGTTAACCAGCTGCCCAGAGAGGAGAGGGCGCTGCCGTGGAGACTGGGGGAGAGCCTGAAGGGACCTGCTGGGGCTGGAGCCCTGCAGCGGGGGCTTGTTGGTCTCTCCCCTTACTCTCTTCCTCCAGACCAGGAAAGTCTAGGACGTGTGATGAGACAGGAGGCAGGGCAGACTGAGGGTCATGGGAGAAAGAAGACATCTCTCCCTCCCGCAGCAGGCCTCTGGGTTGGAGAACCACATCTCCAAACACCTTCTAAGCTTTGGGCATCTGAAGACCCTGCCCAGATGGTGGTACTGGATGGAGGCTATGTGTGTACTATATGAGTGCCACAGAGGGTCGCAGGGACAGGAAACACCACTGGTCCTTCCACAGGGACAGCAGGACGTGAACACAGAGCTGTGTCGAGGCCACACCCGCAAGTTTCCTTACGAGGCACACCCTCCATTTTCTGGGGAACCTTAGCTTTTCCAGGGAGTCCCAGACACTTCTCATAGCTAAGAAATAGCAGGAGGAAGATGCCAAGGTTTGGGCTCGTGGGCAAACTTGCATCCTGGCCAGCCTGGGAAGTGGAGAGGGGACCAACCGGGAGAAAGTCTGAGGATGATCACATAGAGAGAACATGGTGTTCGGGACTCCACCTCGCTCCACTGCCCTGGGACCCAGCGCCCCCGTGTCCCTGTCGCTTCCTGCCCCTCCAGGCCTCCCACGGCCTGGCTGGACTGAACTCAGTGGATGGAAACCCCAGGCTGGCTCCCACTCAGAGACACTAGGCTAGCAGGAGGGTCTAGCCTGCCCAGAGAGCAGCCCCCAGAGAGAGAGGGGGTTTGGTGGGTATGTGTATTTAAGACGATCAGGCCTGGGAGGAGGACGCGAGTTTGCCCAGCTCTCCCAGAGGGCTCTCACCTGCGAGATCAAGAGGAGGAGAACAGCTGTGGGTGTGGGTGGCGCCAAGCTGCCTTGAATCCACTGGGCAGAACGGCCCCAGGCAGGGCGAGCCATGATGGCCAGACCCTGGCAGGGGCCCCGGCTGCTGCTGGCTATTGTGGGGGCTCTGGTGGCCCTCAGCTATCAATCAAAGCGGAAGACCTTCATTCTTGTCTACGAGGTGCCTGTGTCAGACCCCGTGGTGGTGACCACCATGGACTTTTTGACCACGGACTTCAACAAGAAGAACGAGGACCTGTACAACTTCAGGATCGTGCGTGTCCTAAAGGCTGTGAAGAGGGTCAGTGCCCCCCACCCTCCCCTCGTGCCCCTCTCTGGGGATCTGTGGGTTCAGGGCAGCCATGCAAGTGAACTCAGTCTCGTTTAGTCCAAAGTGGGTGTTTCAAGTGAAAGTGAAAGTGAAGTTGCTCGGTCGTGTTCGACTCTCAGCGACCCCATGGACTGCAGTCTACCAGGCTCCTCCATCCATGGGATTTTCCAGGCAATCTCCTGGAGTGGATGAAGTGGAGTCGCTTAAATGATACCCAAGACCAGGGCCACACATCCTCGTTCAAGGGCCTGAGCTGCGGGAAGGGGACTCTTGGGCACCGGGAGACCATGTGTGCACGTCAGGGGCTGTCTCCACGAGGGCAGCGGCACCCAGTACCCACAGCTGAGACGGGCTGGCCCTCAGAGTCTAGCCTGCTGCTCTCTGCCCTTGACATCAGCAACACATGGATAACCAAGGGTGACTTTGCCCATGGAGTGGCTTCTGGGGAATTCTGCTCAAATGGCAGAGCGGCCAGGGGAGGCAACCAGGAAGGGGAGAGGGGAACCCGTGGGTCTGTCCAAGGAGGGCCTTCAACCTGGGGTGGCCCATGAGGAGCTCCCACCCCTGGAAGTGACAGAGATGGGAGAGGGGTCCTTTATCCCTTGTCCTTGCCTCCCACAGCTGACTGACCACCTGGAGTATCAGGTCAACCTGGAGATGCGGCGGACTACCTGCCTCAAGTCGGAGCTGACCAACTGCTCCTTCCAGGAAGGGAAGCTCTACAAGGTACTGGGCATGTCAACAAGAAAGGGCTCACTTCCCGGGGCTCTGCTCCTCAGATTTTGGAAGAACGATGGGGAGGCAGGGGGCCCAGATGGAGGAGCAGAAGTGGCTGAACTGCAGGGTCGGGCAGAGCCCTCTGACCCCAGGCAAATAGCTGGTTATAATAATATTTTAGCAGCTGGGGGACTTTGCTGGTGCACCCACTGAATATCTGAACGTCAGCCTGTTGTGAACACACAATCACAGGGCTGTATGCTCTGCTCCTTTCACCAGCAGTGTTGAGGCAAACAGGAGGAAGTAATAGGAAAATGAGTCAGGAATAGTTCAACCAGGGGTGGAGTGGGTCAGGGAAGGGAGAAGCCTGCAGGCACGTGACCTGGTGAGGAGCCGCCTCCCCAAAAATGGCTTCATCCCGACCCAGCATTCTCATACTGGGAAGGTCAGCTGGGCCATCATCACTCAGGAGGTGGACCATCACACACACACACACACACACACACACACACACACACACACACTCGTCAGAAGGGCCCATGTGCTCAGAGGCCTTGAAGACCTCAAGTCCTACAGGCCCTGCAAACCACAGCTCTTTACCCAAAGGGACTACATGAGGGTGATCACATAGTGATCTTGCCTAGGACAGTCCTGTTTGGTGTCCAACTTCCTAGTGTCATTGTTAATACCATCCCCATTTGCTTACAATGTGTCCTGGTTTGGTTCCTAGATTTTTGGTCACCCAATTCTAGTGGCCTGCGTGTTCTGGACATAAATGTGTCCATCCACAGGCTCCCCCTTCCATGGAAAAGTCTTCAAAATCTAGCAAGTTAGACGTGTTGGTGGAGAAGATCATGAAGTCTACAAAAAGAGTAATTGATGATTACAGTAAACTTAGTCTTGTCATTGTGGGAGATTGAATTGTGGAGTCAGTATTCTGAATTCTATCTTAGGAGAAATGTCAATGTTTAAGCCTCCCACCCCACCATGTCCTCGCCCTGGGATTTCCAAGAAAGAGCAGGAAAGCAAAATCACAGTATGAAATGATAATAATGTACAAAATCTGTTGATTGAGCTTTCATTGTTGGAAAAGAAATGGGATCTTAGGAGAGAACCAGGAAGGGGAAGGCGAAGGTGTGATGACAGGTGGATGGGCAGATGAAGGAAGGAAGGAGGGAAGGAAAGGGGATGGGTCGCATGGGAGGAAGGTGAAGGGAAGCGTGAAGGGGTGAGGTAGGAGAGCAGGTGGAGGGAGAGGGAGGGAACCAAGTGAGGGTAAGGTGTGACATGAACAGTGCATGAGTAGAAAAGAAGAGGAAGAAAAAGTCAGTCGTTCCCACAGTGATGTGAGTGGGGAGACACTTTATCTCTAGTCTCCAATTCCAACCACGAGCAGAAGGCGGTTCTGTGGGGGTGGTTCCAGCAGGGACACTATCAAATCCTTAAAATCAAAATAAAGACAGACCCACAAGTTGCCTGGAGGTGGATTGGGGGGTGGGGGCTGTCATTTCCCCATCCACATGTCTAACGCCTTCTTCTTTCCCCTTTAAAATGTTTACCTTGTGTGTTGATCTTTTCTACATTTTGTTTTGTGTTTATTTTAGAAAATCGATTGCTACTTCTCAGTATTTGTTATTCCCTGGTTTGAAAAGTATAAAGTTCTGGCCCAAAACTGCACAAATGTCTAGGTGTCTCGGAGTGCAGCCCACAGATACTGTGCATCAAGATACCCTGCACCCAACAGGAACTCTCAGTGAAGAAAATAAATGTTGGTCAACCTGTGCTCTTCATGCTCTGAATGTTTATGATTCCATTCTTTTCCCCCAAGATTCTTTAACTTATAATAAAATGATCTGAAGTTCTTCTGGGCTAGGGCAGTTTGGGGGTCTAAGGGAGATGACATGTATAATTCTTGTCCTTATAGCCTATACACGTTCAGGATAGCAGAACTTCAACCTCATCTTTATATCAAGTAGGATTGTTTAGATTTTAAACTAAGTTGAGAAAAGGGGGAAGGAGAACAAAGGAAGATGCTCTAATTACTTAACTGAACAGCTAAAAGATACTGGCAAGAATGCCTGTGATGACATCTCTGAGATGCCCAGTCTTGTCTAAAGTGTAAAGGAGGAAACAAGGACAAACAATGCAAGTAATTGAAAAGAGGAGGGCACATGCCTTATTTTTGCAGGCATGAGCACTTTCTGATACCAGACTTCAGAATTAGACTCATACCCCAGCAACAGCAGCATTGGACCAGAGCAGGTCTCTTTTTGGAATGATTTCTCTCCCACAATTGGCAAACCAACCACAATGATGTTTGGTTTCTTGTTTTCCTTCCTGTGGGAGGAGGAGGATATGGGCCATCATGCCCCATTTATTCTTCCCAACAAACCCATCAGATGAATTCCTCCGGGAAGGCAGTGTTTGAGGGCAGAGAGAAACCAGGAATGCTGCATTAAAGGAGGTGCCCTTTCACGGATGTCACATTACCAGTGAGAAATAAGCACCCCCACCCACCAGCTTGATTCAGGATGTCAAGTAATGTCACCAGGCTCAGCTTCCCACTCGACTTCCCCCGTGTGGTCTCAAGATGGCACCTGTGGTTCACTGAGTCACATCCGCCCTGGTTCACACAAGGTAGGGAAAGGATGAGCCTCCCCAAGAGTTGGAGCAAAAACCTTGGGGTTTAATGTCTCCGGGGGATTCTAGAGACTATGTGGGAGACTCACAGGCCCACACAGCAGCCATCAGCTGGCAGAGAGAGAGGTGGCTGGGGCGTTTATCTCCTGTTGCAGGCTGCCAGGCATTAATTCCCTGGAACCTCTAGCTCATGGTGGCTCAAGGGCAGAGCAAGCAGCCAGAGGTGATGGGAACAGGTGTTGGCATTTGGAGCCGGTGTCCGCAGAAGGATGAGAAGTGAGAGACACGGCAGACACTGAGGGGACAGGGCATGGGTGATCTGTGAGCTGGCAGCAGCCGCCGCGCCCCCAACAGCTAGCGAAGAACAATTTTTTTTTTCAACTTCTACTCTCCCAACGAAAGTTCTGGAGTCCTCAGGACTCCATTTCAGGTGGGGCCCAGGTGAGAGTCCCCTCTACCAACCGTCTGAGAAGATGCTAACCTGCAGTCTCCTTATCCCTAAGGAGAATGACAAGAATGACAGTACCTACTTCTCAAATCGTTGTAAAGATTAATGATGATAAATGCGTTTAAGTCGCTCAACACAATGCCTAACACAAAGCCAATATTCAAACAAACATTAGCCGCTTGTAAGAACACCGGCAGTAGCAGTGTAAGCTAACATTAATCGGCTGTCAACTCTCTTCTGGCATTTTGACTGCTTTGTCTGGAGCTGGGGGCTGGGGTGGGGGGGTGGGTTGGAGAATAAAGGAAAGGCAGGACATGTGTGCTCATTGAACTTGGACTTCCCAGCCCAGTGGGATTTTGAAATTTATTTTGAAATCACTGTAGATTCAGAGGAAGTTACGAAGAATACAGAATGATCCCTTTACCCTTCATTTAGTTTCCTCCCCCCCACCATGGTTACATCTTTTGTAATTATAGAAAAATATCACAGGCAGGAAATTGACACCATACAGTGTGTGTCCTTTCATCACACGTGTAGCTTTGTGTGGCCACCTCCACGAAGACCTTCTGCCCGAACTCCACAACAGTCGCACCCTTTCTTCACCCTCTCATACTTCCAGAAATCACTAACTTCTTCTCCATCTCTATTACTGCACCAATTAACACATATTGTGTAAATAGAATCATACAGGCCTCTTTGGGGACTGGTAACATTGCCCTGGAGAAGGCAATGGCACCCCACTCCAGTACTCTTGCCTGGAAAACCCCATGGATGGAGGAGCCTGGAAGGCTGCAGTCCATGGGGTCCCTAGGAGTTGGACACGACTGAGCGACTTCACTTTCACTTTTCATGTTCATGCATTGGAGAAGGAAATGGCAACCCACTCCAGTGTTCTTGCCTGGAGAATCCCAGGGACAGGGGAGCCTGGTGGGCTGCCGTCTATGGGGTCACACAGAGTCGGACACAACTGAAGCGACTTAGCAGCAGCAGCAGCAGCAACATTGCCCTTGGGATCCATCCAAGTCATTTCATGCATCAGCAGTAAGCGCCTTTTAACTCCTGAGTGGCATTCCATGGTGCACTCAGTACCGGAGTTAACTACTTACTTGTTGCAGGTGTGTTAGTTGTTCAAGTTTGGGGCTATTACAAAAGAAGCTTTTACTTGGAGAAGGAAATGGCAACCCACCCCAGATTGCCTGGGAAATTTCATGGACAGAGGGACATGGTGGGCTACAGTCCATGGAGTCACAAGAGTTGGACACGACTTAGCGAGAACCACCACCACCCACCTCACTAAGCTTAATCATTTCTAGCTTTTGATTTAAATTGAAAGACATGTGAATCTTCCTTTGACAGAATAGGGTTATTAATTGGCTTAATATCAATATTGTATCTCAGGGAATAAGGAAGCCCAAGGAGAGGGAAAAACATGAGGGAACAGCCTGATCCATGGAACAGTCAGAACACATACAGAATTTATCTATTAAGTTCACTGTCTTTTATGAGCATGGTTCATGGAGCCTCAAAAAAATTTCAATTGTAACATCAAAGATCACTGATCACAGATCACCATATCAACTATAACAATAATGAAAAAGTTTGAACTACTATGAGAATTACCAAAATGTGACACAGAGATCTGAAGTAAGCAAATGCTGTTGAAAAAATGGTAAATGGTGCCAATAGATTGCTCAACACAAGGTTGCCACAAATCTTTAATTTGTGGGGAAAAAAAGAACAGTATTTCCAAAGCATAATAAAATGAAACACAATAAAATGAGGTATGCCTGTAACAAATTACCAATACATGCAACAAACTGAATGAATCTTTAATATATTAAGCTTAATAAAAGGAGTCAGACACTAAAGAGTATACACTGATTTATTCCATTTGTACGAAGTCTTTTCCACAGTAATAGATACCAGATCAAGGGGCTGCTTCTAGGGCCATTGACTGATTGCTAGCACAAAAAATAAAACTTTTTAGGGTGAAAAAATGTTCTGTATCTTGATTGGGGGGTAGGTATTTGTTCACTTGTCAAAAATGATCAAAAGTGTATTAAAATCTGTGTATTTCACTGAATGTTAAGCCTCAATAAACTTTTCTAATAAAAAATGAAAAAAAAAAGAAGCTTTTATGGACAATCATGTAAGGTAGTGGTCCCCAACCTTTTTGGCTTCAGGGACCAGTTTCGTGGAAAACAATTTTTCCATGGGCTGAGGAGGGGTGGGGGATGTTTCAGGATGATTCAAGGGCATTACAGTTATTGTACACTTTATTATTATTTTATTACATCAGCTCCACCTCAGATCATCAGGCATTAGATCCTGGAGGTTAGGGACCGTTAATGTAAGATTTACGTGTGGAACTAAATTTTCATTTCTCTAAGTTAAATGCCCAGGAGCGCAATTGCTGAGTAATGTGGTAAAGCATATTTTAAGATTTAAAAAAAAGAAACTGCCAAGCTTTTCCAGAGTGGATGCATTATAATGTTCCTCTGTCTCTGGTGATGGGCTTCTCTGGTGGCCCAGTGGTATAGATTTCCCCCGCCAATGCAGAAGACACAGGAGATGCGGATTTGATCCTTGGGTTGAGAAGATCCCCTGGAGGAGGAAATGGCAAGCCACTCTAGTATTCTTGCCTGGGAAATCCCATGGGCAGAGGAGCCTGGTGGGCTACAGACCATAGGGGTGCAAAAGAGTCAGACACAACTTAGAGACTAAATAGCAATATCATCTCTGGTGACAATCTTTGCTCTGAGG
Source organism: Bos indicus (assembly GCF_029378745.1). Taxonomy (NCBI): domain Eukaryota; kingdom Metazoa; phylum Chordata; class Mammalia; order Artiodactyla; family Bovidae; genus Bos; species Bos indicus. Next base: position 42,131,183 of record NC_091772.1, on the reverse strand, counting down.
TCAACTTCATCTGATGCTAATGTAGGCTCTCCTGCTTTCAATGAATGCCTGCATAATAAAATTTTTTTCACCCTTTTATTTTCAACCTACCTATATCATTATGTTTAAGGAAAGCTTCTTGTAGACAGCCTACAGTTGGGTCATTTTCTAAATCCACTCTATCAATCTCTGTCTTTTGATTGCCTCATTGAGACAATTTACATGTGACTTGTATGTATCATGCATATAATTATTAATATGTCAGTGATTATGTCTATTTTGCTATTTGCTCTCTGTTCTCTCTGCTTTTTATTTGTTTTATTTTTCCTGTGAGTTTCTTGAACATTTTTTAAAAGAATTCCACTTGTATGTATCTATACTGTTTTTGGGTTTTTTTCATGTATTTTTATTCTGTTTTTGCTATGTGTCTCTACATACACTTTTTAGTGGTCACTCTAGATATTACAGTACGTATATATAATTTGGTCTACTCGCATCAATATTCTACCAGTTTAAGAGACGTGTAGACAGTTTATCTCCATTTACATTCCATTTCTAGAAGTCAGCCACTAGGCCAAACTCAGCTGGGATGTTAGGATCTGGACACAGAGGTTTCCTGGAGGCTCTTGGCCTGTGGCAGGGTGATAAGATGCCATTTCACAGGACTCTCACTCTGATAATGAGCGAGCAAGGGTAGAAGGCAGTGCCAGGTCCCCAGGCAGCCCTCTAGGACATCAGATTTGCAAAACTGGACATCCCTCTTTTTTTGCACAACAATTTCCCCACCTTTAACCCTTTACCTCCATTCTCTCTTCTGACTCAGGACTTTCCGGCAAATGGGAGGTTTTTGCTCATGTGTTTACTCTTCCCCTTTGAAAACACTCTCTCCAGTTGCCATTATGACTGCTGGTGAGACTGGTCCCCAGGGAGGAGGCCAGCTGGTCGGGGGGCAGCACTCAGCCCACAGCTGATCCACTGGTGGTGAAGGGCACATCTTTTCTGCTCGACTGTGAGTCGCATGAGGGAAGACACCTTGGGTCTCACTCCCCCAGCCGTGAGCCAGAGAGAGGTTCAAGAACCCTCTGTCAAGAAAAGCTCCCACGGCCAGCCCAAGTTAGGGTCCTTGGAAAGGCCTGCTGGCAAAGCTGGCCTTGGCTGGAGCCTGGGAACTTGGATGATAAACCACTCCAACGCTGATATAAAACTTTCCCTCAGCGATGAGGGCCTCACTTTGTCTACAATGTTTATACAAACAATGGGGTTTATGCTGAGCACCTGTTTTCTTTCCGCAAATCTGCGATTTCGGTACATGCTGGGCAGAGGCTGCCCATGTGAACAGCACCAAGTCCCCAGGGAGATTCCCTGGCACACATTCCATCGAATTCCTAGAGGAATGAGGGGTGTCCCATGTAGTGGCCCCAAGAAGGGATGCTGGAATCCTGTGCCTGATGTCTCCCCCAGAGCCTCTTCCCTGTGCTGATTTTGTCCTGTATCCATCACTGTAATAATCACATCCCTGAGCACCCTGAGAGTCCTCCCAGTGAATTCCTGAGCCTGGAGGTGGGCATTGGGACCCCTGATGTACTCACAGAGACCGGTGTCAGTCATAGAGTTATCCATGCATGGGGCAGAAACTGGGCCCTCCAAGCTCAGGCCAGAGTCTGAAGGTACCTGAACTAAGAAAAGCTCAGATGTGACTGAGGGTGGGAACTAAGTTATGAGGTTCCCCCAAAGAACTAACAGCCTTCTGCTCAAATGGCATCAGCCGCCTAAAGACCATCAACTCCGTGCCTGAGTGTGAGTGCACGTGGGAGAGTTTTGGGCGGCCATGAGTGTGCACGTGTATGTGAGTGTGGACGAGATTTCGATGAGGGATATGAGGGCCTGGCGGATTCTACAGCACAAAGCACACAGCACAGTGGCCCCAGGTCCCATCAAGGATCTTTGCACACGTGCATCTATACATCCAGGCACGAGTTGTTCCAGAGCTGGTAATGGTTCATCCAGGGTAGAGTGTACACCAAAAAGTCGCAAATGAAACTCTGTGGGAGAAGAAAGAAAACAGTCAGCTTTCGGGGAATTGGTTCTTGAAGACGAAAAGAAGTTTCTGCCCCTGCCCCCCGCCCCTGCTTGGGGAGTCTGGACCCTGCCCTGAGGCTGAGGCCCGACCACATGAGCGAGGTGGGTTTTGCTCGCTGGCACATGCTGGGGGCAAAGGGGATGTCCGAGTCAGCACAGGAATGTCATCCTGGGCTCCCCGACCTGGTCCTCCTGTACTTCCTTCCCGGGCACAGAAAGAGAGAACCTCAGGCCTGCCAACTTGCAGGAGGGACCAGGAGGAGGGCACAGGTCGGGAGACAAGGAGGTGACTGGACAATCCAGAGGGACCCAGGGATGCGGACCAAGACAGAACAAGGTCCCCAAGGAAAGTAAAGCCGCTTCCACCTGAGGTCCAGGGAGTGGACCGGGTGGGCAAGGGGTCCGGCAGCCCAGAGACCTGGGGCCGGGGCGGTGCCAGCCCAGGGTGCAGAGATGCCCAGTTACGGTGCTTCCTTTTTCCCCTCCCCACCCCGGGTGCCACCCGTGGCATCAGGCAGCCCCGTGGCTGAGTCCTGGCTCTGCCCCAGCCACAGGGCCCCTGACACCTATCCACGTTTCCTTGTGCAACGTTTGCTGCCCCCTTGACTGGAGCCCCTTGTCAGCTGCTTGCCAGCACACACCTTCTTCAGATTCTTCTTGGTCTGAATGGGGCACGAGCGGTTTTTCGTGCTGTTCCTCTTGCACTTGGTCCTGCTAATCTTCACGGTAATCAGGTACTCCACGCCCGTCGTCAGCTACCAAGAAGCAAAGGCTGTTAGCTTTGACTCCCAGCATGGCTGACGCTCTCCTGGAGGAGCTGGGACAGAAGACCTTCAGGAGCCTCCGTCCCTCATCAGTTCCTGGGGCTCAGCCTCCTCCCTACCTGCTGGAGGATGCCCAGTGCCCCCTGATTACCACCTGGGATGTGTGATGCCCAGTCCTTGCTCTGTACCTGCTCTATTGCTGCAGCCACAGGTGGCTTCTTACCTGTCTCCCTCTCATCCTTGGGACCAGGGAGGCAACCTGGCTGCAGTCCCATCATGCACCCAAGTCTGCACCGTGGCTCTCAGAACGCGTGGACGGAGCCGTCTGGGCTAGTTTAGTTCCTGGGCTCTGCCTCTGTCCTCATCTTCCCTCCCTGCTGCCTTGTCTCAAAGTTAGTGGTCAAAGCGGTGAGAAGGCTGGGCACTCTGTGGGATGGCTCCTGGGAGGAGAGGCCCCAGAAAACCTCAGGGCAGAGCAGCAGGGGAAGAGGACTGGGATAGGACCACCACCCTGATCCCGGCGTCCCCTGGAAAGATGTCAGGATGTGGGCCTGGTCCGACATCAGGATTTAGGGCTCCTGGCTCTTCATCTAAGGATGTCTCCAACCAGCTAGCAAGACTGGTGCCAAGAGTTTTCTCCCTGACCCTCAGCACACCCTGCACGTGTGAAGAAACTAGAACGCTAGCTGCAAAGTTAACTAAACTTTTAGTGTGCTCGTGCCCCCGTGCTTAGTCGCTCAGTCGTGTCCAACTCTTTGCGACCCCATGGACTATAACCCCCCAGGCTCCTCTGGCCACAGGATTCTCCAGGCAAGAATACTGGAGTGGGTTGCCATTTCCTTCTCCAGGGAAACTTCTCGACCCAAGGATCGAAGCCAGGTCTCCTGCATTGCAGGCAGATTCTTTTTTTGTGCATGGAAGCAGATTCTTTACCATCTGGGCCACCAGGGAAGCTTCAGTGTGCTCAATGTTTTCTCATTCATTGTTAGACTTATTTGTTAAATCATGATAGGAATGATCGTGATGATATAAATGTTTTCACAGGTGCTACTTCACTCTTATTCAGCCCACTTCGAAGGTCAGGAAGCTGAGACCTGGAGAGTCTGGATGGCGCTTGACCAACACCCCACAATTAGGAGGAGCTGGGTGTCAAAACCAGAAGCGGCACCGGGAGCCCAGCAAAGATGGCCACGGTGTCCCCTCCCTGCCTGTTGAGAGGTACGGATGGAAATAGTCAATGGGCAGCATACAGGCCTGCCCAGGGGCCTAGCCCCAGGTCACCCAGCCCCTCAGGGGCACTCTCTCTGTGCACTAATCTGGCCGAATGATATCAGAAGTTCGCTTGTGAACAATCACTTCAGTTAGCTGTTAGTGATAGAGGACCCACAGTCCACGGGGTCGCAGAGAGTCGGACACGACTGAGCAACTGGCACTTTCACTTCACTTTCACCAGCTCTGTTACTGGCCTCCTGGAGGTCCAGCTCTATCCCAGGGACCAACAGCGGGAAGAAAAGGCCAACTTGGGCAGAGTGTGGTGAGTGGCCGCCACCTTGTGGCCACGTCACCTCAGTGTCCTCGGGCCTGTGTGCTGGCGTCACGCAGCAGGAGTGACTCAGGTGGACCGGCTGCTGTCCACGCCCGGTGAGGCCCTTCGGGTCACACCAGCACTGCCTGAGGGCCCGCCCCACCCTGGTCTCCATTCCTGCCTCCCCTCTCTCTAACCAGAGCCTTGATCGTCCAAGTCAGTCATTTTCCCAAATCCAGCAAATTGAACCAAGGTGTATTACTGTCGCCGCCCTAACTCATAGAGTTTACTGTCTAACCTTGAGGGCAGGTTGGAGCAACAAAAATGTTTTTTAAACAGCTTTGCTTTCCTCTATTATCCTTCAACTGATGTATTTCAGAGAAACTTTATATGTTAAATAAAATGAGAGAGGATGGGTAATTCCAGGTTCTGAAAGGACCCAACTAGAGGCCTTCTGTATCATTCTGGGTTTCTCAAGGACACAGCTACGATCTCCAGATCCAGATTTTCAAGCCCTGGGCATGAACGCTTATATTTTGCCAAAAGAGAGGAATAATAAAGGCAATGAAACTATCCTCGGTTGCTGTTCCTCTGGCAAATTTCTGAATGAAAGCAATTCTTCCCCTGGAAGAGCAGCTGAGAAGCTCAGGGGATACTCAGGGGGGCTCGGGGTCTGAGGGACCCTGCGGGGCCAGCTCCCAGGAAGCCGCCCCCACCCCAGCCCTGTCTGGGAGCCACACCTGTGCCGCTGTCTCACCTGCACCTGGCTGCGGAGCAGCTTGTCTATGCCGAACAGGTAGGAGTCATTGCTTTTGTTGTTGTAGTTCTCCAATAAGAAGGTGAGCGTGGCGTTCACATTCCTTGGGCTCTCGGAATCCTGGAAGCCAGGCCACTGTTGATGTCGACCCAGCACCAGCGCCAGGGCCGCCAGCAGCAGCAGAGGGTTCCCCCAGCGTCCAGCTCCCATCTCTGTGGTCTCCTCTTCACAGGGCTTTCCAGGTAGGAAAGTGCCAGCCACGTCCACTCACTTGCTCTCTCTGCCGCCCTCGCCAATGCAGGTTTCCATGGGAGATGCCTGCCTGCGTGAAACCGAGAACGGAGACCTTGACCCCTTCTTTCCGGGGCTTGCCCGTGATTTGACCAGAGGACCCGCGACAGACCTGCAGAGGGTCATTCACTTTTCTCAGTAACTGAGGCAAGTATGATTTCTAAATGTCTCTCTCCCCCTTCATACCCTATGAGGAGGAAAGCCCCCGGGACAGACCCCGCAGGCAAGAAGAGGTGGTGAATCAGACAGAGAAGGGGTTTCCCTGGTGGCTCAGACGGTAAAGAATGCGCCTGCAATGCAGGAGACCTGGGTTGGATCCCTGGCTTGGGAAGAGCCCCTGGAGAAGGGAATACTCACTCCTGTATTCTTGCCTAGAGAATTCCATGGACAGAGGAGCCTGGCAGGCTATAGTCCATGGGGTCACAAAGACTCAGACGTGACCAGCTCCTTTCACTTTCTTTCATCAGACGGAAAAGAGGCTGTCTGTGGGACTGGGGGAAGGTTACAGAGAAGGTGATGCTTGAACTGGGATCCAAGGGATGAAAGCCTGATACATTCCATTTACCTACAGTGGGTTCCAGCTGTCTAGGCCAGAGATCCACTATTTCCCGTGCTTCCCTTTTGGCACTGGCTCTCTGCCATCCACTGACCACAGAGTTCTGCTGCTGGATCCAACTGTGCCTGCAGGCCCCAGCGCTCACCCTTACCATCTTGGTGTGACCCCAGGAGAGCTTTGTGAGGTAACCCTGGCCTTTCTGTGAGGGAGCAATGAGCTGTGAGCTTTGTTTAGAAATTAAATCCTGCAGTCCCTCAGAGGTTAGGTGTTACCTGTACAGGAGGGGAAATTTCCTCTCCACTCTTTGGGTTTCTGTCTGGGCCTAAGAATTAAACTGACAGAAGCCAGATTAACAGGAGAAAGGCTACCAACTTTCTGGGCTTTCACGAGTACCTGGGAGCCTCCACAAGAAAGTGAAGACCCAGAGAAGTGACCGGAGCAGGGAGCTTTCGTAACTTGTACACACAGTAAAACTGTGAAGTAGCCAAGACGAAGGGGTTGAGTTCAGGGTACCCCATGGTGAAGGGGTAACAGGTTAGTTTACGTAGCCTCCTTGGCTCTGTGTTCCCGTCTCCGGTTACAAGGACAACCTCTGTCCTCATGTGCAGGGAGGCGATGGTTTCACTTGGTACATTTATCTCCTGCTTCAGGAAGGAAGGACTAGTGGGGAGGTCAGAGTGACCTTCCTGCTTCTGCCATTTTTTCAGACTCCTCTGGCTTAAGACCGTCTTTGGGCCAAGGTGCCATATTTGGGGATAGCTTGTCCTGAACCCCATCACCTGCACCAATAAGCTCATAAGAGCTCCCTGTGCTTAAAACACTCATTGAAGTGGGATCCTGAATGGCATTCTGCTCCAGACAACGCTAGTGGGACAATTATGAAATGTGGGTAAAGTCTGTAGACTAATAGCGTAAAACTGTTGACACGAATAACCAATAACCCATAGCGACTTCACTTTCACTTTTCACTTTCATGCATTGGAGAAGGAAATGGCAACCCACTCCAGTGTCCTTGCCTGGAGAATCCCAGGGACGGGGGAGCCTGATGGGCTGCCGTCTGGGGTCGCACAGAGTCAGACACGAATGAAGTGACTTAGCAGCAGCAGCAACAGAGATAGAAAAGGGCTTTATTTGAGACAAACCGAGAAGTATAGCCAGAGACACAATAACTCAGACGACTCTGAGGAACTTCTGGGAAGAAGCATGGCTGTCAGCTGTTTTATGTCATTTTAGAACAAAGAACATCAAACCAGTCAGGGATACATGCCTGCAGGGTTTCAGAAAAACTGGATCAGCGAGTATACAGAGTCAGTTCACCGGTGGCCCTGGGAGAGGAGTCTTATCATCAAGGAGTCTGAGCATCGGCATCCTAGGAAGGGAGGCATTTATCTCTTATCTTCAGATGTTATAAACTTCTGGACAGTCTGCCCTTTTCTTTAGTGATTAAAGCAAATATACAGTGTATGTCTGATGGGTCACAAACAGGCTGTTTTAATTAGCATAAAATTCAACACAACTCATATATAAGCCTAGGGATTCCCTGGTGGCTCAGACAGTAAAGCGTCTGCCTACAAAGCGGGAGACCTGGGTTTGATCCCCTGGGTTGGGAAGATCCCGTGGAGAAGAAAATGGCAACCATTCCAGTACTCTTGCCTAGAAAATTCCATGGATGGAGGGGCCTGGTGGGCTACAGTCCATGGGGTCGCAAAGAATCAGATACGACTGAGCGACTTCACTTCACTTCACTTCATACATAAGCCCGAATGACTAACTCCTACTTCAATATGTGAACATTTCTTCTGTGAATACAAATGTTAACTCTTTGGTTTCTACCGTCGTCCTAGATTTAACACAGGATGTTAGCATGCAGGGATGGGAGAACTTGATGCTATTGCTGTAACCTTTAGTAAGTCTGAACTGACTTCAAAATAAAGATTAAAATGTTCGAAAATAAATACATAGGTTCTTAGTCATTGAGAAGCAGCTTGATATGGTGAGGGAGACCCATGTTTGTAATTGGCTCTGCTGGGGTCTTTGCTGGGTTCTAGGGGAGCTGGTTCATCTCCTCAGCTTCAGATTCTTCACCTATAAGATGAAAACGGGGAAAAAGACTCATCTCAGATCAGGGTGGAGACAAGGAAGGGAGGAACCTGTTCTCAAGCCAGGCAGGAACACCCTCTTCCATGATTCTTCCATTACTCTGAACACACACGCCCATGGCCCGTTGGACTCCAAGTGTCCTGGAATCTAGGCTACCCTCCAGTGTGAAAGTCTTACTATACCTGGTAGGGTGTCCTCCCAGACCCCATGGCTTCATGATTTGTCCAGCTCGGGGAGGTGGCAGCTTTAGAATACTTGAGCCCGGATGGCAGGTGTGTAATCATGAAACAGATACAGAAGGATTCTGAGTGATGTGTGGGAGTGCTTGGGCCTGGACCAGCTCGGCCCGCCCCGGACATCTAGATGTACAGCCACCCTGGATATACCACCAGTCTGTGGACCTGGGGAGGGGAAGGTGATATCCACGGGCTGTGTTAGGAAACCCACAAACATACCAAATAGATCTGCTTAAGAAATGTGGGCTGATTATATGCATGGAATAAGGGGAGAACAGGGGCCCTGGTTAAATGCCAGGAAAGGGAAAAGGAGAATGAACATATCCAAGGAAAAGGAGGAAGTGGGATGAAGTAGGAGGCCTTATCAAGTCTATGCCTAAGGGAAAAACAAGAGCCTTGGTCACATCTGTGAAATGAGGAAGTAGCAGCGCTCTAGTTCTTTCCAAGAGTAAGGATGAGACAGGGCATGATCGTGGACCAACGGGAACACAGCGTCCCGGTCCTGTCCACGGAAAGTGAGGAACAGGGACTGGACGACATCCCTGGGGCAAGACGAGCCAGGCAGCAGTGTTCCATCCACAAATCAGAGGGCTGAGATGGGTTGTTTCCACAGTTGAGGGAGAAGTTGAGGGCTTAGTCATGTCCATGTGATAAGTGGGAAGCTGGGGTGGTCCTGTCCATGGTAGAAGGGGAAACCAGGGCTTGGTCAAGACCATGGAATAGGGGGAAAGGTGGAACATGCTGTGGGGGAAAGGTGGAACACGCTGTGGGGAAAAGCAACAATTTAATGTCCATAAAATAAGGGGAAACGGGGGCTCATCGTGTCCATGAAACATGGTACAACTAGAAGAAAAACAGAGACTCATAAAACCCACAGAAAGGGAAAGCCTGAGGCCCAGTTGCTGTGTGTGGTCATGGGACAGTTGGGTGAAAACAGATACGGCCGTGGCAGGGGAGTAAGGGGGAATCTGAAGCCTGGACAAGTCCACAAGTTCAGAGGAAGGGGCCTGATCACATCCAGCGACACAGCCTGAACAGACCACGCTGGGCAAAACCACTGCTCATCGTGCTATGGTCTGACTAGACATCTGAAGTGGGGCTGCCTTTGGTCCCTGAAGTGGAGCGGGTCCTGGGGCAGGGGGAGTCACATGGCTGGTGAGAGCCGAAGCCCTAGGGTGCCCGGCAGGTTCCAGGACAGGCTGTTCGGGAGCAGGCAGGCACGTAGAGGGCACTCCTGCCTGGCCAGGCTGGGTGCAGACATCCCATGGGGCGGCGGTTGGTCTGGTCTCATGGTGGGGCCTGGGCCACTGTGAGGGGGACACTGCCTAGCAGGAGCCGAGCGTCGAGGTGGGGAGGCCTCGCCACTATTGCTTGGCCGAGCTTCACCTTCTTAGTATGTAAAGTCAGTGTCATAGTAAAACAGCTTGTGGATGTTGAATCATAAAAGGTACAGAAGTACGGGCATAGTGCCTGGGGCTGTTTGCACAAGAAGGAGCTGAGGCAGGTGGAACGGCCCTGGGCTGCCTGCCATTCCTTCCCTCCATCCCTCTGGAATGACTGGCCTGGGGCTGGGACATGGGTCACGGTGTTCCACTCTCCTAGCCACCTGCATTGCTCCCGAGCCTCCCCTCCTCACTTTGGGTGAACAAATGAGCCCCTCCAAACAACAGGCTGGCCCCCTCTGGGTTCTGCTTTCCACCATCTTCTTGTTTGGTTTGTGTTTGTGTTTGACAAGCTCCTCCTCGTCCTCTAAACAGTCCTGCTCTGGCCTGGCTGCTGACCTGGATAGAACCCAGGCAGGAAGCCAATCAATTTGCGGTTCGTCCTCCTGCCAGAAGCCCTTCAAAGCAAGCCCAGCAAGGAGCAGCCCGGGCTGGATGAATGCCTGCCCAGAACGCTCCCAATGGAGGCTATAGAAGGCACTGCCGGCCGCCAGCGGCTGCCCTGGTCCCTGGGCTGAGGCAGAAGGATGTGGCTGACCCTGGCCAGAGGCTTGCTGGTCCCCCACGTGCAGGCCAGCAGCAGACTGACAGCCGTGACAAGGCACCGCCCTAAAAGGCCCAGGGGACATTTGCTCTTTCCAGACTAAGACACCTAAGAAACCACGGGGCTCAGGAGGTCAGAGGTAACAGGGCCAGGTCTCCATGGGACTTCTGGGGTGGTGGGCCTGGGGTGGTGGGTTTTTCACATGCCATTGTCCTCATGCAACCCTTCTACAGATGGTGTCCATAATCCTGTGATGTTGGTTTATCAGCTCCTAAGCAGGCTATAGCGAAGGATAAGGAAGCCTGGCGTGCTGCAGTTCACGGGGTCACAAAGAGTAGGACATGACTTAATGACTGAACACCACCAACAAAGCAGGCTACGTCACTTAAATAGTGGTCAAGACCCATCCTGAAAACAAAGGGCACCCAGGCCCTGAAGGCCAATGGCTGCCGTCGCCTGGTTTTCTGTGAACATACCTCCATTCTCCCCAGGCAAACAGCAGCAGAAGCTGAAGAGGATCCAGACTTTGCTGCTGTAACCTTCAAGTCTTCAAGTCCTTTGCCCGTGTTTTCTATTTGGTTGTCGGTCTTCCACTGATCTGTAGAATTTCTTTATCCTTAATGATTTGTGGGTAGGTGTGCTGCAAATATCCTTTTCTGGGTTGTGGTTTCCTCTTTCTGTTTGAGCTATGCTAAGTTGGTAAAAATACATCTTTACTGTTAATGATGTGTGTGTGTGTGTGTTAGTCACTCAGTCTTGTCCGACTCTTTGTGACCCCACGGAATGTAGCCAGCCACGCTTCTCTCTGTCCATGGGATTCTCCAGTAAAGAATACTGGAATGGATTGCTATTCCCTTCTCCAGAGGGTCTTCCCGACCCAGGGATCGAACCCTGGGCTCCTGCATTGCAGCCAGATTCTTTCCTGTTTGAGTGATAGAGGAGTCCTTAATGGAGTGAATGTATCAATTTTTTTTCTTACATTTTGCAGTTCTGATGTCTATTTAGGAAATTAAGGTCATAAAACTATTTTCCTGTATTTTCACTTAAAACTTCTTAAAGTTTTAAAGTTTAGCATTTCATATTTATGTCCATGCCGATGCTGCTACTGCTAAGTCACTTCAGTCATGTCCGACTCTGTGCGACCCCATAGACGGCAGCCCACCAGGCTCCCCCGTCCCTAGGATTCCCCAGGCAAGAACACTGGAGTGGGTTGCCATTTCCTTCTCCAATGCATGAAAGTGAAAAGTGAAAGTGAAGTCGCTCAGTCCTGTCCAACTCTTAGTGACGCCATGGACTGCAGCCCACCAGGCTCCTCCGTCCATGGGATTTTCCAGGCAAGAGTGCTGGAGTGGGATGCCATTGCCTTCTCCATTTATGTCCATAACTATCAAGATTTTCTTTTTTTTTTTTGCATGGTGTGTTTACTAATGTTTGTTTAGAATTTTTGTATCCATGTTCATAAAGTGAGACTGGCTCTAAATTGTACTTTCTCACACTGACCTTTTCTGTTCTGGGTTTCAAGGTTTCAGACAACAACCTGGGGAGCATGTCTATCTGGGTCCCTGCAGGACACACTAGCAAAAGGAGGGCTTACTTATGGGGGTACCTGCAATGCTGTGGGCGAAGGAACCCAGGGCACAGGACTATTATTTCCTGAAGGATGAAGGGAGCCAACTCCAGTGCTTTGGCCACCTCATGCGAAGAGTTGACTCATTGGAAAAGACTCTGATGCTGGGAGGGATTGGGGGCAGGAGAAGGGGACGACAGAGGATGAGATGGCTGGATGGCATCACTGACTCAATGGACATGAGTCTGAGTGAAATCCGGGAGTTGGTGATGGACAGGGAGGCCTGGCGTGCTTCGATTCATGGGGTCACAAAGAGTCGGACACGACTGAATGACTGATTTGATCTGATCTGAAGGGAGCCTCAGATGGTCACCTGACCAGGAGACCAAGGAAAACTGCCATGATGTTTCTTACCTTCTGCCCTCCACCTCTGGTTGGGCATCTTTTGGCCAAACACAACAGGAAGTCAGAGGTCATGGCCCCATGGATGTAGTCCGTACAGGTCAGAACCACAGAGCAGACAGCACCACGAGGCAGCTGGTGAGTGGGGCTGGGGGTAAGGTGGTCTGACATGGAGAGGTTTCCCTACTTTCATTCTCGGGAAGAGTTGCTGGATTTTTAAATTTTTTTGTCCATTTGTTTTGGGGAATGGGAGGAGAGATTCCCTGATTTGACTTCATTGTCTACCAGACACCCTCCCAAAGTGGTCGATTCTCACCCTTAGAGGTAGTTCTGCAAAGTCAGTAGAGATCCTGAATTAACAAAGATTGAACCATCATCCTGCCCCACCTTTCAACCCCCAGGGAAATGCAGATTTGCTTCCCGTGTTGGTCACCCATCAGCATGTAACCTTCTTTCACACAACATATTTCATTTGATTTGACATCTTAGTGACTTGTTAACATGGACTCACAGCCCACAGCCCCACAACTCATGCCTGAATGAAGCTCATCCAACACACGTGTTTTCTCTGGAGGGCACAGTCCAGCCTTCTCCCTTGAAGACATTAGACAGCACTTCAGCATGGTGCTTGGGGGACAGTTTAAATAGTGAAATCACCAACAGAAAGTACAAAGTGGGGAAAACATGGCACTAAATAAACGACGAGAAGGACACTGATTTGTAACAAGAGAGCAGCATGGTCTAGTCCTCGTGAGCATCGGGCATGCCAAGGTCTCCTGCTCTGCCCATGTCCACAAATGACTGCAAAAGTACCCTGGTATTGATTTGGTTACAAATAGATGTTAGGGAGTAGGCACAGCAGCAAGTATGGAATCCGTGGGCAACAAGCATCACACATTTCCTGATCCTGTCACCTGTGCAGAGCGTGGAGGGGAAGAGACCTCACACCCTAGAGCAGCCAGGTCCATGTGATTGCTTCTGGGAAAGCCTTTCTTGCATCTTGGGATGGACTTGAGTATTTTGGTAACAGCCAAATGTGACAAAACTCAAATATGCCACAATGGTGAACTGCTATGTTACATTCGGGGCATGAATTGGACGCTCTAGAATAGTCATGTTCTTTCTTTTTTTATAGGCATACAGTTGTTCTACAATGTTGTGTCAGTTTCTGCTGTACAACAAAGTGAATGAGCTAGCTGTATACATATATCCCCTCCCTCTTGGGCCTCCCTCCCACCCTCTGCATCCCATCCATCTAGGCTGTCTTAGAGCCCCAAGCTGAGCTCCTTGTGTTATACAGCAGCTTCCTGCTACCTGTTTTACACACAGCAGTGCACATGCATCAATCCCAATCTCACAGTTCATCCCACTCCTCTCCAATCCATTTCCTACGTGTTTCTTAAACATACACTTCTTAGACTCCAGCTTCAGGAGATGCCAACACAGAGAGCTAGGGGGTTAGGGATCGGTATTTCTTGAACATCCTTTGGGAACTGCTTTAATCAACACGCTGATGCTGCCCTTGGAGCTTCTAGGTTGGTCCCGCCACCAAATCCACAGAGGCTGCTCTGCTTCTTAGATGCTCATGCCCACTTTTTGCAGTTTTTCTCTTTACTCCACATTGAGTACTGCCTCTAATTTCCTGCCTCCTCCTTTCCCAATTCTGCTCCAAATTAGTTTTTTGAAGTCAGAATAATGGATATAGTGAAAATAAATAAACTTCACCTGAGAATCTAAGGCTTCCTTCTGCCTCTGAAGTGCCTGCACTGTAGGAACTCTGTGACGTATGCTTTAGTGACCTTTCTTTCTAGGAGTTTGACCCCGTTTGCCTTGTTCTGTCAAGACAGGCTTCATTTTCTTAGATGTATTTTGTGTGCCAGAGCCCACAGTGTATGTATTAATAGTTTGAAGCTGTCACAAGTTCTCCTTTGGTAGTGACTTTCATAATTGCATCACTACCTTTGCTTTAGTATTCCCAAATATAAATGGTCTAGACTTTGCATTACAGAATAACTCCCTCTGGGACAGGCCGGGAAATCACTGGCACAGGAGAGCGTCTGTCTATGAATACTTCTCCTAGGAGAATAGACGTCGTCCTGGCAGGCAGAACTGTGTCCTAAGAAATCCATTTCACACTATGGCCAGCATTATGTCAAGAATAAGAGAGCTCAATGGCTTGCGTCCATTGAAAAGAATTCAGTCAATAGAGGACTATGCACAGATCCTATATATGGAAGTCTTCGGTAACCAAGGAAGAAAACAGACATTCACATGGAGACCGAAAACCAACTTTGAATTTGTCTTGGGGCAAATGCTTCCTTCTTAACTGCCTGGCTCTTCAGATAAACTGGGTCCTCTCTGGAGCTGAGCGGTGGGCGCGTGACCCTCGCAGGGTTAGGGCCCGTTTCCCGTGGCCGCCCTGCATCGCTAGCGGAGTTCGCGTGCGGTCGAGGTTTCCTGCGGGCACCCGGGCACCCGCCGTGTCCTCACCCGCTCCGTTATCCCGCGCCCCGGACCAACCCCTGGCCACGGTCGGTCGTGCTGGGCAGGAACTCCTGATGCAACGGGATGCTGCCGTTTCAGGCCGTCTTCCCTGGAAGCCGCGGGCCCTTTTCCATCTCCCGCATCTTTAAAGGCCAAACGCTCTCAGGCACCCGTCTCCAGGATCCAGCTGCCCGCCGGCTCTGCGCCCTTCAGGAAACGAGAGCGGACGTCTCGCAGGCTCCCGCGGGCCGAGCGCGGACTACAACTCCCGATAGGCTGCGCGCCGCGCCTCTGCGCCCGGGCGCTGCGAGAGGACGGCCGTGGCACTGCCTGGACTACAGCTCCCGAGAGGTCGCGCGCCGCGCCTCTGCGCCAAGCCGCTGAGAGAGGACTTGGAGGTGCGGGCGGCGCGTCCGGCCTGCTGAGGAGGTTGTGGCGGGGAGTGAGGCCGGCAACATGGACAACGCGGGGAAGGAGAGAGAGGCGGTGCAGCTGATGGCCGAGGCCGAGAAGCGAGTCAAGGCCTCCCACTCCTTCCTCCGAGGGCTGTTTGGGTGAGCGCCGGACTGCGCGTGCCCCGGGGAGGGTTTCCGTCCCTGCCCGGCGGCCCCCAGAGCGCCCCGGGGGCCCTCTAATCCCTACACACCCTCCAGAAAGTCCCCTAAGTCTCCCCGGAGCCCCCTGGGGTCCCCAGGACGCTGCAGGGCTCCCCACGCCCTCCAGGGATCCCCTAGGATACCAAAAGCCCCCCACCTTGCCTCCAGGGACTCCCTAGAATCCCCGGAGCACCCCCCACGCCCTCCAGGGATCCTCTAGGATCCCCGAAGCCCCCACACCCTTCCAGGGATGGCCCTAGGACCCTCGGAGGGCCCTCGGAGCCCCCCATCTTGCCTTCAGGGACCCCCTAGAATCCCCAGAGCCCCCCACCTTGCTTCCAGGAACCCCCTAGAATCCCCGGAGTCCTCCACCTTGCTTCCAGGGACCCCCTAGAATCTCCGGAGCCCCCCCCCCCCCCCTTGCTTCCAGGGACCGCCTAGAATCCCCGGAACCTCCCACCTTGCCTCCAGGGACCCCCTAGAATCTCCGGAGCCCCACGCGCCCATTAGAACCCTTCAGGACGACCCCAGGGCCCCCCACATGCCCTTCCGAGATCTTCTATGACCCTCGGAGGGGGCCCACCTACACCCCGCGCGGGTGGCGGGTCCCACTGGCCGAGCACCAGTGTGCGTGACGCCGCGGCGGCCACACCGGTTTGCTGTTTCGCCTGGACTCGGCCCGCCCCTCTCGGGAGTCCCGCGTGGGCGTGAGGCTCCGGGGAGAGGCGGGCCCCAGACCTCTGCTCGGGCTCCAGGCCCGCAGTCCGCCGCCCTGTGCCCGCGCGCCTTGCGCCTTGCGCCAAGCACACCGGTAATAGCCGTGGGGTGAGTGAGGACGTGCTCTCAACCCGGTGCCATTGCTTCGCCAGAGATTGATGTGATAACCAGGGTCTCCGGTTGGTTTAGGGATAACGCAGCTCCTCGAAGTCTGGGTCTCTTGGAAATCCCGTTCATTTCCTGTAATTCTTCTGCCCCCTCCTAGGGAAGGTCTTAAATTCGGACTTCCCAAAAAGCAGAGCCTGCACTGACATTTCTTGGAAGAATTCTGGCTGGTTGAGTAGGTGAATGATTCAGCTGTTTAGGATGAAGGAGGCAGAAAATTCCTGGTGGTTTTCCGTATTTTCTTATGAAAGCGAAAGGCCCTTGGCCAACACCCAGAGCATTTGCAAATTCAGCTTGGAATCTCCTTGTTTTGCCACCTTCGTTGTTTGAGTTGTGATATTTTACCAGTGTTGATAATCTCCAGGAAACGCTTAAATGCAGGTTTCATGCAGTGCGCGTAATATACGACGCAAAGATGCAGGAAGGTAACGGTTCCTGCCTTCAAGAACCTCTCTAGGCGTTTATCCCTGCTGCTGCTGCTAAGTCGTTTCAGTCGTGTCCGACTCTGAGCGACCCCACAGACGGCAGCCCACCAGGCTCCCCCATCCCTGGGATTCTCCGGGCAAAGAATACTGGAGTGGGTTGCCATTTCCTTCTCCAGTGCATGAAAGTGAAAAGTGAAAGTGAAGTCACTCAGTCCTGCCCGACTCTTAGTGACCCCATGGACTGCAGCCTACCAGGCTCCTCCATCCAGGGGATTTTCCAGGCAGGAGTATTGGAGTGGGTTGCCATTGCCTTCTCCAAGGCATTTATCCCTGGTGGTTTCTAAATTTATCATGTGATGTATGGTTTAGAGTATAGCCATGAATTGCAAATTTGTACTCCTTTAAAAGTTATGACAGTACTATAAGGAACCCTGTCTTATACCTAACCTTAACACCAAGCGGTAACTCCTTTCTCTGGTTCACAAAACAATTACAGTTTATTCCAGTAAAATTTAATGTCATAGCACCTGGAGCTGGGAGGGGATCTTAATGGCACAGCATTTCCAGTCCAGATTCGCATCCCTGGAAGAGAATCTGTAATCGGCAGAGAAAAAAGCGCCTGACAGCACTTGATGATTCTCAGAGGGATGCTCCTGCTGGCTCCTTTTGATGAAGAGGTGTTGCGTTGTGCTTCTTGTGAAATTTGACCACATCTTGAACCAGTAATCCTAAAAGGATTTTAGAAATGCATTTTGTCTTTAGAGAAACGTCTTTTTTTTTTTTTTTTCCCTTCTTGATCACCTGTTTTGTTGTGGAGCATTGTAGAAGACTTCATCCTCAGCATTCAGCCTCAGTTTGCACGGAAGTCATTGCATCTTAGGACTGATGCGGATCCAGCAGGTCGGTGCACTGTCCTTGCTCTGGGACCAGGGGCAAGTTCCTTAGCCCCTCCGTGCCTCAGTTTCCTGTGCTGTAAGACGAGTGTAAGAGAAGTGAGTGAAGGTTCCATGAATATATGCTTGTAAAATGTTTAGTCTTAAAGATGAGGATTATTAATTAGCATCTTCATCAGAATTATCAGGCCCGGTTATTTATCAAGGAAACAGAGAACCAAGCAGATGAAGCTGACTTTGCCAGGATTTCAGAGTCAGAGACTTTTTGGACTGCATCCTTGGGCTTTTAATGAAGTAAAATATCAATATTTGAAAGAGCTTTGCACCACCTAAGTGTTATTTATACTGTGGAGGACTGTGTAGTAATGCTTGTCTCCGGAAAAGCTTGGGGAAGAAGGGTACTCAGAGTTCTTTGAGCTTTAATAGCGTTACATAATTCTTTGAAGCCAACAGCTAGATCTAGTTTCTCTGTCACTGACAATGGGAAGACAGATTCTGTGTCAGTTTTAGGCGTTCAGAATCTTACCTTACGTTGGGCATAACTTACACCTGTCTTCAGCTTTCTGGGCTAGGATACCTTTGTTAATCCTCCCTGCCCTAGCTCCCTTAGCCAGAGAATTTTCCCCTCTACTTGTTTCCCTTTATTTAAACCACAGTGCAGTCCATCTGCATGTCAGACTCCTAAGTTAACAGCACATACCCACATATTGGTGTCACTGAGCCCACCTGTGTAAGAGCTGACAGAACTTTAATGGGGACAGGTGATGCTGTTTGGGGTGCTGGTGGCCGTTACAGGCACTCAACCTACTTTACTGCAAATGTTTCACGCTTGGGGCTGCTTAACCCAACTGCAGATTAAAACCTGTGTAAGAGTGGATCCCCTTTGCTCAGTGTCGATCCACACACTGTGCTAGTTCTGTGGCAATGCCGCCTTCTCACTGCTCTTCTGTGGCTGTTCCTTTTTGTTGCTTTCAGTAAAATTAGCCAAAAATATGAAGAAGTCAATCACGCATTCTTCTGTACGTAAGGCACAAGTTCAGGCTCCCCTGCGAGATGTCCGTGTTCCTCGCAGGTCTTTCCCACAGTACCCTGCAGGAAAGGACCTGCTGAGCCATCACAAGAAACCACTGTCATGATGGTCAGTCTTTCTGCTTGACTGACAGATCAACAGTGATGTGTTCTTGGAGTCCTGGAATTCAGTTAAAACTTAACTCCTTCACTGGCTTAGCTTAGTGTAGCAAAATTGCCACTGAAGGGGCTGTGCTTTGATTTTGTTTCCAAAGATGAGCTATTGAATTTTGTAGTTAACGTCAAATTTTAGTTTACCATCTTAATGAACTGATGGTCAGCCGACCTAGGTCTGACAGCAAGATGGCTTTGCATTTCTACAGCCTGTATTGTCTGTGCCATCCTGTTATAGGAGACCACAGTGGGGAACACTGCCTGTGGAGGAGAGTGGCTTAAGACTGACTGTGGGAGCAGGTTCTGGGTGGTTAACCCTATCTTCCCATGCTCTTGAATGTTCCCCAGGCTCAAAGCGTGTGCTACTGCTAAGTCACTTCAGTCGTGTCCGACTCTCTGTGACCCCATAGATGGCCTCCTACCAGGCTCCTCCGTCTCTGGGATTTTCCAGGCAAGAAAACTGGAATGGGTTGCCGTTTCCTTCTCCAATGCATGAAAGTGAAAAGTGAAAGTGAAGTCGCTCAGTCGTGTCCGACCCTCAGCGACCCCATGGACTGCAGCCCACCAGGCCCCTCCATCCATGGAATTTTCCAGGCAAGAGTACTGGAGTGGAGTGCCATTAAAGAGCTATAAATCTGGCAGTGTCAAAGTAAATTTAATGAAAGGCCCTATAGGGTTGTGTGCATGCTCAGTCATGTCTGACTCTTTGTGATCTCCTGTACTGTGGCCCACCAGGCTCCATGGAATTTTCCAGGCAAGAATATGGGAATGAGTTGCCATTTCCTACTCCAGGGGATCTTCCCCACCCAAGGATCAGACCCATGTCTCATGCATTGGCAGGCAGATTGTTTACCACTGTGCCATCTGGGAAGCCTCTTATAGGTTTGCTCAGAAATAACTGAATCTATATTTCTTAGCTACTTGTGAAAATTGGGAGTATTTCTTAAGCATTGTGGGCCATTAATTATCAGTATTTTTCACTCAGCTTTATTTTGGCAAAGACTGTGTTTAAATTTTGCCAAATTATGATGGGACATATGATGGCATTTGTAAAGCATTTAGGTCCACCTCAGTTATAGTAGATATTCAGATGCAGATTGAACTTTAAAAAAAAATTTATTATTAAGCTTAGATTTGGAGACAGGTGGTATAGTGTAAGAAGTATATATGTTATATTTCTTATAATTTTATGTAATAACAGAATAACCTGTTATGTATTATGTAATGTATATGTGAGCCATAGTAATATGTACACACACTCTGTGTGTGTGTGTGTGTGTGTGTTTATGTATATATATAAGGCCAAATACAGATTCTGGTTTATTGGCTTGGTGACCCTGGCCAAGCAAATCGTACTCAGAGCTTCTGTTTTTTTTTTTTTTTTTTAGCTTTCACATGGGCAGAGGGAAAGAATTTACTTGTCAGAGCTGTAAGGATTGAATAGGTGCTGCACAGAGCTGTATTATAATCATTTGGTTTTTTGATTTTTAGTGTCAAGTTATTTCGTATATGAAAGATAATCACGATTGGCCTTTTTCTGTTTGCGTTTTTGCAGTGTTCACCGTATTCTCTCATTTCTGTGAGCCCTGTGAGGTGCAGAGTCCTTTACCAGTGGTAGGGAGGACCAGGACTGTGCTGCCCTGCGGCTCGAGGGTGTAAGGTCCTGGGGGTCTACCTTGTTTGGTGGCTGTGGCCCAGCACCTCCCTGGGACTTCAGGGGTCTCCGGTGAATGCCTTACAGATGCTGATTTGTTTTCTTGTGCTCTTTCGTTTAGTTTGAAGAGCAAAGGTAACAAAGTGAAGGGGAGTCCATGTTGCTTTCTTCTGTGTTTCCTTCAATACTTGTTCGTTGTAAACATAGCAGCTACCTATGGTAGGAAATGGCAAGGAGTACAGGACGGTTTTAGTTGAAAAGTAGAGTTTTCCCTGAATCCTCATGCTCCTCAATCTTACTCAGCAGAGGTAACTGTTTTTAACTTTCCTTTTGATTCTTCTGATGGTTGCTACCATGATTCTAAATAATTTTAGAATACTTTTGCTACCTTACTAATTTTAGATAATGTTTGTTGATTCTGTTGAAAATGAAGAAGGTAGCATGGCTTACGTGACAGTGCATCTTCTTCACCTCCTGATTTTTGTGATTTCTCAATCTCTAAATACGATCTTTTATATGTAAATAGCATTTAAGCTTCATATAATTCTACTTTAAACTTTTTTCAGATATTTCCCTGTATCTCTGAGTTATAGAGTGACCGTGAAGGTAGTGTTCAAACTGGGATATTTTTGAGATGCCAAGAAGATGGGTATAAACCGGGAGTGTCCCTGCAACCAGGACAGAGGATCATCCTAGTTATCAGATCAGATCAGTCGCTCAGTCATGTCCCACTCTGTGACCCCATGAATCACAGCACGCCAGGCCTCCCTGTCCATCACCAACTCCCGGAGTCACTCAGACTCACGTCCATCGAGTCCGTGATGCCATCCAGCCATCTCATCCTCTGTCGTCCCCTTCTCCTCCTGCCCCCAATCCCTCCCAGCATCAGAGTCTTTTCCAGTGAGTCAACTCTTCGCATGAGGTGGCCAAAGTACTGGAGTTTCAGCTTTAGCATCATTCCTTCCAAAGAAATCCCAGGGCTGATCTCCTTCAGAATGGACTGGTTGGATCTCCTTGCAGTCCAGGGGACTCTCAAGACTCTTCTCCAACACCACAGTTCAAAAGCATCAATTCTTCTGCGCTCAGCCTTCTTCACAGTCCAACTCTCACATCCATACATGACCACAGGAAAAACCATAGCCTTGACTAGACGAACCTTTGTTGGCAAAGTAATGTCTCTGCTTGTGAATATGCTATCTAGGTTGGTCATAACTTTCCTTCCAAGGAGTAAGCGTCTTTTAATTTCATGGCTGTAATCACCATCTGCAGTGATTTTGAAGCCCAGAAAAATAAAGTCTGACACTGTTTCCACTGTTTCCCCATCTATTTCCCATGAAGTGGTGGGACCGGATGCCATGATCTTCGTTTTCTGAATGTTGAGCTTTAAGCCAACTTTTTCACTCTCCACTTTCACTTTCATCAAGAGGCTTTTGAGTTCCTCTTCACTTTCTGCCATAAGGGTGGTGTCATCTGCATATCTGAGGTTATTGATATTTCTCCCGGCAATCTTGATTCCAGCTTGTGCTTCTTCCAGTCCAGCGTTTCTCATGATGTACTCTGCATATAAGTTAAATAAGCAGGGTGACAATATACAGCCTTGACGAACTCCTTTTCCTATTTGGAACCAGTCTGTTGTTCCATGTCCAGTTCTAACTGTTGCTTCCTGAACTGCATACAAACTTTCTCAAGAGGCAGGTCAGGTGGTCTGGTATTCCCATCTCTTTCAGAATTTTCCACAGTTGATTGTGATCCACACAGTCAAAGGCTTTGGCATAGTCAATAAAGCAAAAATAGATGTTTTTCTGGAACTCTCTTGGTTTTTCCATGATCCAGCGGATGTTGGCAATTTGATCTCTGGTTCCTCTGCCTTTTCTAAAACCAGCTTGAACATCAGGAAGTTCACAGTTCACATATTGCTGAAGCCTGGCTTGGAGAATTTTGAGGATTACTTTACTAGCGTGTGAGATGAGTGCAATTGTGCGGTAGTTTGAGCATTCTTTGGCATTGCCTTTCTTTGGGATTGGAATGAAAACTGACCTTTTCCAGTCCTGTGGCCACTGCTGAGTTTTCCAAATTTGCTGGCATATTGAGTGCAGCACTTTCAGAGCATCATCTTTTAGGATGTGGAATAGCTCAACTGGAATTCCATCACCTCCACTAGCTTTGTTCGTAATGATGCTTTCTAAGGCCCACTTGACTTCGCATTCCAGGATGTCTGGCTCTAGGTGAGTGATCACACCATCGTGATTATCTGGGTCGTGAAGATCTTTTTTGTACAGTTCTTCTGTGTATTCTTGCCATCTCTTCTTAATATCTTCTGCTTCTGTTAGGTCCATACCATTTCTGTCCTTTATCGAGCTCATCTTTGCATGAAATGTTCCTTTGGTATCTCTGATTTTCTTGAAGAGATCCCTAGTCTTTCCCATTCTGTTGTTTTCCTCTATTTCTTTGCATTGATCACTGAAGAAGGCTTTCTTATCTCTTCTTGCTATTCTTTGGAACTCTGCATTCAGATGTTTATATCTTTCCTTTTCTCCTTTGCTTTTCGCTTCTCTTCTTTTCACAGCTATTTGTAAGTCCTCCCCAGACAGCCATTTTGCTTTTTTGCATTTCTTTTCCATGGGGATGGTCTTGATTCCTGTCTCCTGTACAATGTCACGAACCTCATTCCATAGTTCATCAGGCCCTCTATCAGATCTAGGCCCTTAAATCTATTTCTCACTTCTACTGTATAATCATAAGGGATTTGATTTAGGTCATACCTGAATGGTCTAGTGGTTTTCCCTACTTTCTTCAATTTAAGTCTGAATTTGGCAATAAGGAGTTCATGATCTGAGCCACAGTCAGCTCCTGGTCTTGTTTTTGCTGACTGTATAGAGCTTCTCCATCTTTGGCTGCAGAGAATATAATCAATCTGATTTCGGTGTTGACCATCTGGTGATGTCCATGTATATAGTGTTCTCAGGAGACTTTATAATTCATTTTTATGCTTTCACTTTGAGTTCATTTGATCACTGTATAAAATCAGCAAGACTTTTGTATCTTAAGAATTTTTGGTAAGTGATATGTAGGAGTTCACAGTAAGGAGATTTTGTAAGCAGAATTTCAGAATGTTAATCATGCCTGTATTTGAATATTAATAGAACTTATCTTAGGAATGTTAATTTAATTAAAATCTAACAAGTTAATAGATCAGTACTTTATTGGATTAAAATACATGTTTTTCACAGTAAGGAGATATCTGCCAATTCTGGTTTTAATGGGTGTTTTCATTATGGATTGAATGAAGGACTTATATTTTAAGGCCTTTTCAATAACTGTGAGGTAAGCATGACTTTTTCCCTTTAGTTATTAGTACATTAACCAAGGGATATCCTCATACTGAACTGTCCTGGCATCCCTTGAATAATCCCCTGAATTATAATGTATGAATTTTGTAATGGGCTGTTGGATACTGTTTTAAATTATTTCAAGTTCTTTTATTTGCAGTGTGTGTATGTGTGTAGTCTTTTTCAGCTGAAGCACTGATGTCACAGGGGCCTCATAAAAACAATTTGTAAGTTTTTATTTTTTATTTTTCTCCATGCTCTGGTCTCTGCATTTTTAAATTGAATCCTCTTAAGGGAAGTCATGTTGGGCTTTTTGGTGTTAATTTCCTTGATACTTTTCTTTTTCCCCTGGAAATGTTTAAATGTTTAAACTTCCTATCTCTACTGAGGTTAGTTTTGGTAAATTGTATTTTTAAGGAGCTCATTCGTTTCACCCATGAATATGCTTGTACAGGTATCTCTTCGAGAGCCTGCTTTTCATTCTCTCATGTATATGCCCCAAAATGAAATTGCTGGATTATGTAGTAATCCCATTTTTAATTTTTTGAGGAACTGCCATACTGTTGTCCACAGTGGTTGTACCATTTTACATTCCTATCAACAATGCACACAGATTCTAATTTCTTTACATGCTTCCTTCCAGCACTTGGTATTTTATAAATAATGTGCATTCTAACAGTTCTGAGGTTATATCTCATTGTAGCTTTGATTTGCATTTCCCTAATTATTAATAATGTTGAGCATCTTTTCATATGCCTATTGGCCATTCATACATGTCCTTTGGAGAAATGTCTATTCAAGTCCTTTGTCCTTTTTTTTAAATTAATTTATTTTTTATTGAAGGATAATTACTTTATAGAATTTTGCTGTTTTCTGTCAAACTTCAACATGAATCAGCCATAGGTATACATATAACCCCTCCCTTTTGAAACTCCCTCCCATCTCCCTTCCCATCCAACCCCTCTAGGTTGATACAGAGCCCCTGTTTGAGTTTACTGAGCTATACAGCAAATTCCTGTTGGCTATCCATTTTTAAATTGACTTTTTTGTTGTTGTTATTGAGTTTTAGGAGTTTGCTGTATATTCTTGATGTTAATCCCTTATTGGGTATGTGATTTGAGGATATTTTCTCCCATTCTGTATGAGGCCTTTCTACTCTCTGAATAGTGTCTGTGATGCACAGTTTTTTTTTTTTTTAATTTTCATGGAGTTCAATTTGTCTGTTTTTTTTTTTAACCTGTGCCTTTAGTGTCATATCCAAGATACCATTGGCAAATGTAGTGTCATGAAGCTTTTGCTCTGTTTTCTTTTAAAAGTTTTTGCTGTTTTAAATGTCACATTTAGGTCCTTGATCCATTTTGATTTAATTTTCGTGTAAGGCTATGCATAAGGCTGGAGCTTCCCTCATAGCTCAGTCAGTAAAGAATCTGCCTGCACAGTGGGAGATCTGGGTTCGATTCCTGGGTGGGGAATTCCCCTGGGAAAAAAAATGGTAACCCACTCCAGCACTCTTGCCTGGGAAATCTCATGAACAGAGGTGCCTAGTGGGCTGCATACAGTCCATGGGGTGGCAAGAGTCAGACACGACTTAGCGACTAATCCACCACCACCACCGTATGTAAGGCTCCAGCTTCATCCTTTGGCAAGTCAGTATTCGATTTTCCCAGCACAGTTTGTTGAAAAGACTGTCTATTCCTTGTTGAATATTTGACACCTTTGTTGAAAATCATTTGACCATAAAAGCAAAGATTTGTTCATGGGCTTTCTTTCTAGTCCCCTGGTCTGTATGTCTGTCTGTATTGCCAGTACCACATTGTTTTGATTACTATAGCTTTGCAGTAACTTTTGAAATCAGGAAGTGTGAGCCCTCCAGTTTGTTCTTCTTTTTCAAGATTATTTTGGCTTTCAGGGTTCCTGTGATTTTTGCTTTATAAAGATGGCTGCCATGTTTGGGTGCCTAGACGTTCACAACCAGTATACTTTCACTTGAATTGTATCTTTAGTATTATGAAGTGAATTTCTCTATTTCATTTGATACTTTTGAGCCCAAATTCCACCTCCTCTGATGCCAGGGTAGCAGTCTTTGCTTTCTTGTTACTTGTGATTGCCTGTTTTAGGGCTGTGTTAGTCAAGAGGATTATCTGATGCCTGTGGCCATGTGGCCTGGGCTGCCCGGCCCCAGGGAGAGGGCAGCTCCCCTCCCTCATCGAGTCTGGGCACAGTGGCCAGGGCTGACTTGGAGGGAGGGAGTGGGAGCAGAAGCTGAAGGGGTTGTCTATGCTTCTGTCACCAGAGGAGTACGCTATTACCCCGTGACTCTTCTTTAGTACCCTTTGCCTGATTTCCTTACTTGGGAATCTAGTGTTTTGTCTGCCCTGGGAAGCCTGCATTACCTACCTGTATGCCAGTCAGTGAATGTGCTCTACTTACCCCTCTATTCAGGGTGTGTGTGTGTCAGGGGGATTCAGGTATTTGTATAGGTCTCTTTCTGCTTACAGTAGGGTTATGTCCCCATAAACCCATTGTAAGTCAAAAATGTGTTTAACACACCTACCTGGCCTACCAGAGCACTTCCATTAGCCTACAGTTGGGCGAAACAATCTAGCACAGAGCCTGTTTTATAGTAGAGTGTTGACTGTCTCATATAATTCATTGAATACAGTACTGAACATGAAGACAGAGTGGGTGTCTGGTCCAGAATGATTGTGAGTGTGTTAAGGAGCACATGCCTGACTGTGAACTCAGATGGTGCCCTTGCCAGGCCCGTCACGAGAGAGGGTCACTGCAGACCACTCACCTGGGAAAGGGCCAACATTGGGAGTGTGCTTTCTCCTAAATTCATATTACCTTCACAGCACCTTCTGTTCACATGTTGGTGTGGTTTCCTTGATGACTAGGATTTTGGGGGTGGGTTGGGGCTTGCTGCCACTCCATTTCTGCCACCTCTGTTTCCCAAAACCCTGGGTTTTATTTCCAGCTCTGCTTTCTTTCACTAACTGCCAAGCCTCCTCTCTCCTTCCCTCCCCCAGAAGCACATCTTCTGGAGCCTGATACCTCTAGCCAGGCCCCCCTTCCAAGCCCCCATGCCCTCCAGGTCTCATACTTGTCTCCTGGACCCCACACTGCAGCCCCTCTCTGAAGGGGTGTTGCTGCCTGTGAACTGCACTTGTGGGACCCTGCTGCACCCCATCTTGTGTCCAGGTATCCCCTCCTGATTGCTAGCAGGGGCTGTCTTCTCCTTAGCTCTGTTGTGTGCATGCTAAGTCACTTTAGTTGTGTCTGATTCTGTGCGACCCTATGGACTTTCGCCTGCCAGGCTCCTCTGTCCATGAGACTTTTCAGGCAAGAATACTGGAGTGAGTTGCCATGCCCTCTTCCAGGGGATCTTCCTGACCCAGGGATCGAACCTGTGTCTTTGTGTCTCCTGCATCAGCAGGGGAGTTCTTTACCACTAGCGCCACCTGGGAAGCCCCTAGCTCTGCTGGTTCAGGGTTTTTACTGCCCCAGCTTTCTTAAATGAAATCTTGTTGACTTCTGACTCAGTGGTCTCCAATTCGTTGAGTGGATCCAATCCATTGGTTACATCCACTCCTTGTTGATCTGTGTGGTTCCAGAAAATACAAGGACCTGTTTTTGTATTTAGGCAGCTACCATTGTCCTATAGGAATCTCAGGTCTCAATGATTAAGTTTCTGTTTAAAAAAATTAAAATTTTATGAAGATTGAAATTAAATACCAAAGTTTCTCTTGACAAGTCATGTTGTGTGTGAGTCATTTCTGAGTTTATCCAGTAATTCCTATTCTTAGCTTCCTTGTAATGTTTAAGTATCTTGGTTTGTTTTACTAAAAGATCCAATCTATACATATCTCCCCTCTACAGGAGGCGTGACCCCTCGTCACACTTGACCCCTCATCTGGAGCTATTACCAGATAAAAGTCCCACCAGCTTTATGTGCTGTACCTATTCTTATAACTTTATTTCAAGAAGTTATGCTTAAATGCAAATACTTTGGTCAGACAGTCCTTAAACGTCTCAGATTGTTTCCTGCATTTGAGAATCTGTGATTCTTTTTTGTTAAATAGAAATAAAGTGAGATGTTCTCAGAAGGTGGAATCCCAGGGTCCAAGGCAGAGCACATGGTGGTCGAGGCTGAACTCCCTGCTCGGCTTCTGCTGGTTACTCTGGGAGTGCTGTGGATCTGGGGCAAAGGGTCAGGAGCTGATGGATCCTTGCATTTGTTTGTTAGCAGTCCGACTCCAAAGCCTACCTCCTTGCAGCCACACCTCTTGTTTCTGGTTTGTGAAAAAGCAAAGGATTTGAGTCAAGCAGTTACAGGCACGTGAGCCATTGGTGCCCACAGCTCTTGCCTTGTTATCTCCCCACCCTCACTGTCCATGTGCTCAGTTACAGTTTCCTGGGCTTCCAGATAGCTTTCACTCATCACAAGGAAAATGCAAGATTCTGAATGAGTGAGGGGTTAATAGTCTTGTCTGCGTGTAGATGTCATCTGAGCTCTCTGGACTACTAGGCTGTGATTTTCCCAGGCTGAGTTTTTCCCTCCTAAACAGGAAGGGGCAGGGAGGAGAGTCAGGGGCTTGGACCTGGCTCTGCTGTTTTGGGCTCCTGGGGAGCGGTGGGGGTGCGTGTCGCTCTCACCCCATCTCCTCTGTGGAACCTGGGGTGGGGGTGTCAGGCAATCAGATTTTTCCAGCCTGCAGTTAATTATTCTTTTCTCAGCACTTTGACCTCCTTGGTAAGAACGTTATTTTCTCAGTGTTTTCTGGCAGGTTAGTGCCGTGTGCTGCTGCTGTTTAGTTGCTAAGTCGTGTCCACCTCTTTTGTGACCTTACGAACTATAGCCCACTAGGCTCCTTTGTCCACGGGACTTCCCAGGCAAGAATACTGGAGTGGGTTGTCATTTTCTTCTCCAGGCGATCTTCCTGACCCAGAGATCGAACCCGAATCTTCTGTGTCTCCTGTACTGGCAGACAGATTCTTTACCACTGAGCCACCCAGGAAGCCCGCCATGGGCTGTACTGTATCACTTACAATGTAGACTCCTCACTGAAACTTGTTTCTGTTTTCATGAATCTTCTACCTCAGTTCTAAGGGCTTTGGATAACAGTCAGTCAAAACTATTTTTCTTTAAAACTCAAAAAAATCAATTTTCACAGGTATAAAACACAGTAGACATTTGGAGTGACTTAAAAGTAAATTTTTTCAGTGCAAGTTCAGTTCAGTTGCTCAGTTGTGTTTGACTCTTTGCAACCCCATGAGCTGCAGCATGCCAGGCCTCCCTGTCTAACACCAACTCCCGGAGCCTACCCAAACTCATGTCCATTGTGTCATTGATGCCATCCAACCATCTCATCCTCTTCTGTCCCCTTCTCCTCCTGCCCTCAATCTTTCCCAGCATCAGGGTCTTTTCAAATGAGTCAGCTCTTCGCATCAGGTGGCCAAAGTATTAGAGTTTCAGCTTCAACATCAGCCCTTCCAGTGAACACCCAGGACTGATCTCCTTTAGGATGGATTGATTGGATCTTCTTGCAGTCCAAGGGACTCTCAAGACTCTTCTCCAACACCACAGTTCAAAAGCATCAATCTTTGGTGCTCAGGTTTCTTTAGAGTCCAACTCTCACATCCATACACATCTACTGGAAAAACGATAGCCTTAACTAGACGGAACTTTGTTGGCAAAGTAATGTCTCTGATTTTTAATATGCTGTCTAGGTTGGTCATAACTTTCCTTCCAAGGAGTAAGTGTCTTTTAATTTCATGGCTGCATGGAGTAAAAAAAAATAAAGTCTCTCACTGTTTCCACTGTTTCCCCATCTATTTGCCATGAAGTGATGGGGCCAGATGCCATGATCTTAGTTTTCTGAATGTTGAGCTTTAAGCCCTCTTTTTCACTCTCCTCTTTCACGTTCATCAAGAGGCTCTTTAGTTCTTCTTCACTTTCTGCCATAAGGGTGATGTCATCTGCATATCTGAGGTTATTGATATTTCTCCTGGCAATCTTGATTCCAGCTTGTGCTTCTTCCAGTCCAGCGTTTCTCATGATGTACTCTGCATATAAGTTAAATAAGCAGGGTGACAATTTTTTCATGAATTCTTTAAGTTGTGTCTGTTTATGACAAGTGAGTTCTCTGGTGCTGTTAATGTCAGCATTTTTCTGGTGATTCTGTTAAGTGAGAGGTGAGGGTCTTGAGTCTCGCAGAGTTCATTCATTAGTTTTGTAAAGATCGCTGAACCTGACATCAGGTGTCCGCTCCACCACTGACTTTGGCTGGATGACAAGCCATTGACCTCCAGGTACAGTGTTTTCCCTTCTGTAATATGGAGACTGCATTCTGCAGTCCATAGGGTCACAAAGAGTCAGACACAACTTTGTGACTGGACGACAACAACACAGAGATGTCATCTTTTGTGGTCGTTGTAATTCTGAAGGTGGCAGAAAGCACATGGAAACATGCAGCATAAGACAGCATGTTGTAGGCGTTCTATTATTCTTAGCTGAACCTGCTTCTGAAAATAATAGGATAAAGTACATTTTAATTAAGCTAGTTTTATTTAGAAACCTTTAATAAGAATGATTGCACTGTAATTACAGTTCAAGATTCCTGGTACACTTTAGAAAAATAAGACACAGAAAGTGGCAAGCCTTTTGTTATCTCCAAGGAGCTGTGGCTAAGATTGAAAGCTTTCCTGAGTTAGGAATGTTCATCACAATAATTAGCTTTTTTTAAATGTAGCTTTGAAGTGAAGGAAAAGGAGCGTGAAGGTGTGAGCGAGAAGTCTTTGCTCTTCTACCGCTTTATTGTTGGTGTGGTTTGTTGCCATCCTGTCCCTGGTTGTATGACATACCCACCCAAAGGGGAGTTTTTTAGAGGAGAGGGAGACAGCTTTATTGAGGTGTAATTCACATACCATACTATTCACCCATCCAGAGTGTCCAGTTGAGTAGTTTTTAAGCATATTCGCTAAACGATGCGGTTACCACAGCAAGTGGTTTTAGCACGTTTTCATCACCCCAGAAAGAAACTGCCCACCCCCTCCATTTCTCTCCAGCACTCCCAGCTCCAGGACCAGCCTGTTGCAGCCCTTGCTGGTGCATGGTGGGCTCCCCTGGGACTGGCCCTTCACTCCACATGATGTCGTGAAGGTCGTCTGCTTTGTAGCACAGTTAGTGCGTCCTTCCGTACATCATTCCTTTTTATTGTCTGATCTGCTCCACTGTGTGTATACCACCTTCATTTATCATTTTTCAGTTGATGGACATTTGGGTTGTGTCCACTTCTGTCTATCATGAGCTATGCTTCTGTGAACATTTGTGTACAAGTTTTTGTGTGGACCGATGTCTTCGTCTCTCTTAGGTATGTGCCTTGATGTAGAATTTGGGGTCATTCAGTAACCATGTTTAACCTTTTAAGCAGCTGCCAGACTCATCCAGGGTAGCTTCTTATACAGTTTGCCACTTGTACTGGCAGTAAATGAGGGCGCTGGTTTCCTGCATCCTCCCTGCATTTCCTTAGTCCTCTCTTTTGAGTCTAACCAGCCTGGTGGGAATAAAGTGCTGTCTTATTTGTGGTTTTGATTTGCATTTCTCTGATGCTTAATGATGTTGAGTATCTTTTCAAGGGCTTATTGGCTATGTCTTTTTTTTTAAGCTTTGGGGAAGTGTCTATTCAGATCTTTCACTCATTTTTACTTGAATCATTAGTCTTTTTGTTATTGAGTTGTAAGGGATCTTTATATATTCTAGATACAGATCACGTACGAGGTATACAAATATTCCAGAGTTTGTATGCCTTCAGTACACAAATCTAGTTACAATGATCATCCTGACTGACTCTGGGTCCAGCCCTACACAACTCCATATGGATTATTTCTTCTGATCTTCATAATAACTCAGAGGTATAGACTGTGTATTACCCTCAGTTTACACATGCAAGATTGGAGACCCAAAGAAACTAAAGTACTAGTCTGGAGTCAGACACTCAGTGGTGACTGCCCCAGGTAGAGTCACACGTGATCTGTGCCTGCCCTCTGCAAGCTTCGTGGCATGGGGTGCCCCTCCTCTGGACTGCAGTCAGCCTTCGCCTCGCCCTCTCTCAGTCCTTAAATCCATTTTCTGCCGGGAGTTCCCCTTGGCGTGTGGTGTGTGTTGTGGAGAGCCCGTCTTGTTCTGGTTCTCTCTCTCATTCTTTCTTGTTTATAGAGTAGACACACGAGACAGAGGACCAGTGGGCGTAGAGGCCGCAGCTTGGTGCAGTGGAAACTCTGAAAGCAGTGGGGTTCCCCTACGGGATGTTGTAGAGTGCATTTCCACCCCCGGCCCCGTTCACGCCAGGCATTGCAGCCCTTGAGCAGCCTGGTGCATTGCTGCTCCTGCGTCGGGTTTTGTTTTTAAGTCTGAACACAAACAGCGGACGTTAAAAGCATCAGCATGTCTTTATCCTTCAAAATTCAGCCTCCTTTGAAAAACGTACTTCTCATTCCTTGGGACAAGTAAAACTTCGGTTCACATGCATGGAAAGGACGCTCTTGAGGGTGTAGGCCCTGGGTCCCGCCACAGCGGTGTTTGCGTCTCGGTGCTCTGGAATCCTCGCAGGGTGGCGTTTACTCTCTTAGACCTCGGTTCCCTCACCTGGGACAGCAAGGGTGATCAGAGTGTCCCGTCCGAGCTGCTGGCAAGGTTCTCTAGCACTGGTCTGGCACGTCGTAAGTGCTTGGTAGATGTCCATTACTTGAGGGATATTTAGGGACATGGATGGTTGTTACTGTAAAACTTAACCTCATCTTTACATTTTTCTCAGAGGAAACACAAGAATAGAAGAGGCTTGTGAAATGTATACCAGAGCTGCGAACATGTTCAAGATGGCCAAGAACTGGAGTGGTATGTATGAAGGTGGTGTTTGTTTGCTTTCCAGGCAAATAACTTTAAAATCACTTTGAAGGAGGACATGACTCTCCGCCTTCCCCTTAGAAAAACTGCTGGCTGCGTGGGCAGGGTGGGGGAGAGGGGCTGTTGATCCAAGGGAGCAAAGCTTGAAATACTGATTGAAGTTTAGGCATAAAGGCGTGTCTGCTTTAGTGTCTGCAAAGCACTTACTACAGTGGGCATGTGGTTTTAAAAGACTTACTATTACTTGGAGTTAAGAAGGGTAACCTTTGGTGTTTACTCATGTGCTTAAATAAATTTAGTACAAGGAGTGAAAGTTGAAGTAAAAGTTACTGAAAAAGATGTCAGATACATAGAAATGCCTGCTTTTCTTTGCCTAAACCTTGGTGGAGACTTTCTAACCATACCTTACCCTGATAACTGATTGTGGTGCCCTGAGAAATGAGGCAGTTGTGGGTGTTACTTCTAAATCCTGACAGACTCCTCATTTTCTAACATAATACTTTTTTTTTTTTTTTAAACTTTACATAATTGTATTAGTTTTGCCAAATATCAAAATGAATCCGCCACAGGTATACATGTGTTCCCCATCTTGAACCCTCCTCCCTCCTCCCTCCCCACACCATCCCTCTGGGTCGTCCCAGTGCACCAGCCCCAAGCATCCAGTATCGTGCATCGAACCTGGACTGGCAACTCGTTTCATACATGATATTTTACATGTTTCAATGCTCTTCTCCCAAATCTTCCCACCCTCTCCCTCTCCCACAGAGTCCATAAGACTGTTCTATACATCAGTGTCTCTTTTGCTGTCTCGTACACAGGGTTATTGTTACCATCTTTCTAAATTCCATATATATGCATTAGTATACTGTATTGGTGTTTTTCCTTCTGGCTTACTTCATTCTGTATAATAGGCTCCAGTTTCATCCACCTCATTAGAGCTAATTCAAATGTATTCTTTTTAATGGCTGAGTAATACTTCATTGTGTATATGTACCATAGCTTTCTTATCCATTCATCTGCTGATGGACATCTAAGTTGCTTCCATGTCCTGGCTATTATAAACAGTGCTGCGATGAACATTGGGGTACACGTGTCTCTTTCCCTTCTGGTTTCCTCAGTGTGTATGCCCAGCAGTGGGATTGCTGGATCATAAGGCAGTTCTATTTCCAGTTTTTTAAGGAATCTCCACACTGTTCTCCATAGTGGCTGTACTAGTTTGCATTCCCACTAACAGTATAAGAGGGTTCCCTTTTCTCCACACCCTCTCCAGCATTTATTATTTGTAGACTTTTGGATCGCAGCCATTCTGACTGGTGTGAAATGGTACCTCATAGTGGTTTTGATTTGCATTTCTCTGATAATGAGTGATGTTGAGCATCTTTTCATGTGTTTGTTAGCCCTCTGTATGTCTTCTTTGGAGAAATAACATAATACTTTTACGCAGGGAAGGTACACAAAATGAAATCAGAATTCTTTTCGAGAGGGGGTGGCTCTTTTCCAACACTGATTCAAGAAGCAGAATCTTTCCTCTACCCCTGGAAAAAAAGAGGTTACATGAAGGGGTTTTTCTATAGTGAAGGTGGACATGGCTTTTGACCAGGCCTGCCTGGTCTCTGTGGGTCTCTGGCCCCGTTGAGCCTGCAGATGACCTGAGGTGGGGGGCCTTTCCCTCCCAAAGTGCATTTGTTTCCCCAGGGGCTCTCCGAGCTTGACGGAGATGTCCATGCCACGCCGAGTCATGTGAACGTAAGGTGTGCGATCTCTCCACTTGTTTCTAAGGTGGATGCTTCCCAGTCAGTTCCGTGAAGTAGATGCTTTGGCTTAGATGGCCCTGAAAGGTCCTTTCTGGCTGTAAAACTCTTTTTAAAACATTTAGATAAGAAAGACATGTTCTGTTTCCAAAGTGCCTTTGCCCCTGAATTATAATGTATTTTAAAAGAGAGGAGAAAAGAGGATTAGTGGTCACCGCTTGTTTTTGGTTCAGGTCCTATTAGTGTTGTTGTTCAGTTGCTCAGTCGTGTCTTAACTCCTTGTGACCCCACGGACTGCAGCACACCAGGCTTCCCTGTCCTTCACCATCTCCCGGAGCCTGCTCAAACTCATGCCCACTGAGTCAGTGATACCATCCAGCCATCTCATCTTCTGTTGTCCCCTTCTCCTCCTGTCCTCAATCTTTCCCAGCATCAGGGTCTTTTCTAATGAGTTGGCTCTTCGCTTCAGGCGCCTAAAGTATTGAAGCTTCAGGTTCAGCATCAGTCTTTCCAGTGAATAATCAGGTTTGATTTCCTTTACGATGGACTAGTTGGATCTCCTTGCAGTCCAAGGGACTCTCAAGAGTCTTCTCCAACACCACAGTTCAAAAGCATCCATTCTTCAGGGCTCAGCCGCCTTTATGGTCCAGCTTTCACATCCATACATGACTGTTGGAAAAACCAGGGTAAAAAGTGATCTTATCTAAAAAGACCTTTTCCTTCCTTTATCTGGGGACCAGATGTTCTAACCTTTGAAAATTCCTTTCAGAGTGTTACTGTTTATATAACTGAAGAGGATATATGTGTATCCTCACCCCCACCCTTGTGATCTCTTGCCTGGGCTGACATCTCCCTGCTTCTTGACTTTACCTGTTTGTTTTAAAGAAACCAAAGTAGCCCTGTTGAATCTCTAGTCAGGTCATGTAATCTCAGAGCAGAGCTATAATCCTTCAAGGTGGCCTTCAGAGCCGAGCTGGTCTCCCATCCTCTCCTCACTCTGGACGCTTCTCCTACCCGCCCACTCCTTCCCCAGCACCCTCCTCTGACTCTTTGCCTGTGCTGTGCCCTCCTTCTGACACTGTCTTCCCCACAGTAGGGTGTGGCTGGTCCCTGTTTTCCTCCAGGCCCTTCTACAAATGTCATCATCCTCTTAGTGAGGTCTCTCCTGGCCATCCCTGGCAGTCCACTCTTCTGGGAAGCCCCTTCCCCTCTTCCCCGATGCCCTTAGCACCATCTAGCAAAAATAAGTGAAGTTCATTTGTTCGTTTGTATTGTCTGTGCTTTTATTATGTGCTGTTCCTCCTCGGAACATAAACCTTGGAAGGCCAGCGTGTTTCTGTGCTTCCTCTCTGCCCTGCCTGCAGGGCCTGGACCCATATGTGCAGCACAGTAGACAGGTGCTGAGTGTATTTTACAGAGTATTAGGTTCCTTGAATTTGGGACTAATGGACTAACAGATACCACTGTTTATAAAATAAACAAGGACCTACCGTATATCACAAGGAACTATACTAGATATTTTGTAATAGCCTATGAAGGAAAAGAGTCTGAAAATGAATATATATATATATATATATATACACACACGTATAACTGAAACAGTTTGCTGTCCATCTGAAACTAACACAACATTGAATCTACTATACCTCAATTTTAAAAGTGGTTAAAAAAGGAAATAATAAACTGAAAATTAGGTTCTTTGAAATCGTTGCCATGTTGCCGTGGTGGTGATCGTGATACCACTGCATCTCATCTGTTTATAGTTTTAGAAGTTATTTTATGAGAATAAAAGAATTCGTCTGATTTGTCTGTTACTGTGCTCTTGAGAGATCATCCTGGCAGGAATTAGATGTTTACAGTTGAGGAAAATGGGTCTGAGAAGGTGTGTAACTTTATTTTGATAATACACTCCTTTAAAGATACTTCCACATTGGTAGAGATAGAGGTTAGTGGTGTTTGGAGTGAGTGCTCAGGTTGAAAAGGTGAGCCAGCAGCTTGTTTTGGAAGGTGGGAGCGTGAAATTGTCAAATCAGCGCTTTTAATACTGTCTGGGGAAGTGGAGCCAGCCCGGGAGAGCCTGTGTGCTGTGCTGTTACCCCCAGCCAGGAAGGGATGGAACACCATTGGTTCTGGAATGGCCAGCGTAGATAAAATGTCAAAAAATGAAATTACTGGTGGGAGGAGGAGGATTAAGTTCTAAAAGAAATGCTGACATTTCAATCTGGCAAAGCACAGGTGTGCTCTGAGGGCAGATATACATGTGATTATGAAAATGGCCAGCACGTGAGTGTGTTTCTGGGGCCACGCTGTCCTGAGCACTTTGCCTAGAAGGTCTGAGTGATGGTACACACTTCTGAGACCCAACTCATCAGAGCTGCTCTTCGGCGGTCGCATTCCTGAACTATGGTGGGAAGTTTCCAGCTGCCCTGAGGTCCTGGGTTCCTGCCTACCACTTGGCAGCAGCTTGGACCCTCCTCTGGGCTGCCAGGTTCATGATCCACAAAGGTAGGGGTCAAGGCCTGGTGGGCAGGCTTCTCTGGTCCCACCTCCAATCTTGGGCCAGTGTTGGCTCAGACTGGCAGGGCCTAGGCTGCACTGGTGGGTCCATATCTTCAGAAGTGCCCGGAAGTCCTCTCGTCTTCGTTCTTATTCAGGGCAAGACTTGAAGCTGGGCGGTTTGATTTGGGGGCTTGTGCTGCCTCTTCTTGTGTTGCCATTTCTCCGGCTATGCTGGCCAAGTCAGTGGAAATGGACCCTCCCAGCCTCATGCCTCCTCGGAGACGCGCATCAGTGTGGGGCCTGCACTGGGGACGGAGCTGAGTGCTGAATGCGCAGTCAGTGTGGAAGGAGGCCTGAGGCTGAGAGCAGCACTTGTTGCTGGCCCAGGCGTCCCGGGCGTCTTTGTGGTCACCGGAGGTGACTGGGTCACATGCACGTGTGCCACCGTCAGGACGGGGCCTTCCCCAGGCGTGGGCTGGAGCGGGGCTGCCCTGGGGGTGGCTGCTCCTGTGTTTACTCACTCATGTGTTGTCTTCAGCTGCAGGAAATGCATTCTGTCAAGCCGCCAAGCTCCACATGCAGCTGCAGAGCAAACACGACTCAGCCACCAGCTTTGTGGACGCCGGGAATGCCTACAAGAAGGCAGACCCCCAAGGTGAGCCTCGCACCCCCCAGACCTCCCACGAGTTCTGCTGCTGAAGGGAGACGCACTCCCGGACGGTGGAGATTTGAAGATTTTTAACTCTGATCATCTGAAGTTTCTGTGGAGAAAATCTGTTAAATTTATCCTGTTGTCAGTACCATCATCTTAAACACCATCTATGCTGCATTGTGGACAGTTTTTTTGAAATTAGCTTTAACTTTATGTAAGTCTTTAATGTTAATTTCATGAATGTGTACCTCGCCCACTAAGGGAAACAAAGGTTCGTTCCTTTACTTCTGAATAGTTTATGTGGAGGTGCAGTGTACGGGAGGTCGTAAAATCCAGTAATTACAACAGTTTATACACACAGCATTCATCTGACTTTTTTAGTATATGTGCTGCCAAAGCAAGTACTATCTGACTATTTTAAAAAGCATTTTTCCAAGTGTTGGTTTTGAGGAAAGAATGATCTTGGTTATTTGAAGTGGTGAAGTTTTTCAGATGTCCTTTGTTTTTGAGCCGGAGAAATGTACATCCTGCAATTGAAGGCCTGACCTCTCTCCACACATGCACTGTGTTTGTGGGATTGCCCTCTGGTTTCAGCAGCCCATTTTAACACAAAAATCCCGAGTTTCCTGACAATCTCACATTGGAATAAGGGCTGTGGTATAAGGATTAGCTGTAGCTTATTTCCAAAGGGAAAAGCTGGGCACAGCCCAAGTGCACAGTAGAGTCATTGCACATCAGCATGTAGTGCCACACTCACGTGGTGCAGGCACTCAGGCCCTGACGTCCGGGACGCCCTGTGACCTAGGACGTTTGCACGGCAACTGAAGGACCACAGGGAGCCGAAATCTCAGGTTCACAAAAAGTGTGTACTCGTGGAAATGCGTCCAGAAAACAGAGGAAAAAGGCATCAAATTCCTAGCTGGGGGATTGAGTGGGATTTTGTGGGTAGCTCTTCAATTTTCCTGTATTTTTAAAGGCACGACTATCCATGTTTCTTATGCAGGTTGGGGGAAATCACTTTCATTGTCACTAATCTACTTACTTTCCTGATTCTTCCGTTGGGTCTTTTTGCTTTGCTGCCTCTCCAGAGCAGAAGCAGTGCCCTGGGTGCTGCCAGCTGCGTGCCCATGTTGTAAATGTCTCTGCTCTGTGAGGTGGGCACTCATTGGCCCCGTGTGCCCGAGTTGTAAATGCCTCTGCTCTGTGAGCTCACTGTTCTGGGAAATCGGTATT
Organism: Bos indicus; assembly: GCF_029378745.1. Classification (NCBI taxonomy): domain Eukaryota; kingdom Metazoa; phylum Chordata; class Mammalia; order Artiodactyla; family Bovidae; genus Bos; species Bos indicus. Next base: position 42,092,456 of record NC_091772.1, on the reverse strand, counting down.
ATTCATGAGCTCATTTATTAGACTTTTTCTTCCTGTTGATATTTGTTAGTACATCAAAAGTTAGCATCTTCTAACCCTGTACAAAAAGTAATTGTCTTCCAAAATCACTGCATACACGTGATGTCAGTGAGGAAGGAGCTGCCCTCAGGTTTTAGCAGATAGATGGATGGGTGTTGATGCTGGCTCTGGCTCCATTGTCCTGTCTTCTTGATGCAGGCTTCCCCATGAGGTCCTCAGGGTCAGGGTAGGTGTCACTGAGCCAGCCTCCCCTCCCCACCCTGCCCTCCTCTCTGATGCTGCAGCCTCTGTGTACTGGCTCGTGGAGGGGCTGGGCATGTGCAGATGCACTTTTGCTTCTTACCAACCACCCTGCCTCCCCTTTGCCCCATCGGGGCCCCCTTAGCGGTCTAGAAGCCCCCAGGAAGACAGGCTTAGCAAACCCTCTGACTGAATGGATTTTTCATTGTTTCTCTTGAATGCCTTCGCTTCAGAGGCTATCAACTGCTTAAATGCAGCCATCGACATTTACACAGACATGGTAAGACCTGCCTTGCTTGAGCGGCCGTGGGGTGGAGCCCTCGAGACGGCTCACGGTTAACCGGAACGTGACTGCTCTGTTTCCTCCCCAGGGAAGGTTCACGATTGCGGCCAAGCACCACATCACCATCGCAGAGATCTACGAGACAGAGCTAGTGGACATTGAGAAGGTGCGCAGATGGGGGAAGCTGGTGGGCGGGGACCCCAGGCGCCCCTGCAGTGGGGATGCGAGGGCAGAGGGAAGCATGTGTAGTTGGGGTCTCCTGGAGACCTCGGGTGGTGGCGGGAGGGAAAAACCCCTTACCAGGGCCCCAGGCTGCCTTTGCTCAGATTTGGGACAGCATTTGTGTAAAACCGAGCACTGTGGGCAACAGACACGCATCAGGGAGGAATGGCTGGTTTTGTTGGTGGTGGATGCTGAGCTCAGAGATCACCTTCATCCCATGCCTGCTTCCGCCCTGGACTGTTGTCACTCTCACTTCCTGTTTCACCTCTCTCTTGGCCACTGGAGCATGTCCTTCCTGGTGCTCTCACCCCTGCCCGTGGCTGCTTCCTCCTCTTCTCTGGGGGCTGGGCTCTCATGCCCTCCCTGCCCTCACTCCCGTGGTCCTCGGTGCTCACACAGCTTCACGGCATGTGTGCTCTGTGTCTGGCAGCAGCTTGTCCGCGTCAGCAGTGAATCAGGTGGTTTCTCCACTACTTACAGCCTCGGGGCCTGTCTCCTCACCCAGCACCTCTCCCCCCACCCCGGGCCGTGCTCCCCTGTTCCTCATGTGGTGGCCACCCTGACCTCTCCGGAGCCTCTCATGTGTCAGGAGTGCTCTGCCTCAGGGCCTGTGACTGCTGTTTCCTCTGCTCTGAGCTCTTCTACCACACGTCAGTTCTGCAGAGCTTTGCCTATTTGATACTGTGATGGGAACTGTTCCAGCCGCCTCACGAAAACTGGGACCTCCGCCCTCTCCAGGACACACCCATCGCCCCCCACCTCAGGGCCCCCCTTACAGGCTCTGTCGGCCCGCTCACCACCCCTGTCTCGCTCTCTCCCTCCACTGCAGTGGGTGCCCCACACCGGCCCAAGCCTGCCTCTGGTATACCAGTGTGTCTGAGACCCTGGCTCTGCTGAGTGAGCCGAGGGTGCCCTCCCCACCAGAGCAGATGGGATCCCCGGTGGGGCAGCCCCTCAGGACTGCCATGGGACGGGCGGCTTCCCCCTCTGGCTTCACGGGGGTGCCCCTGGTGGTCAGGCGGCTCAGAACTCACTGGCTTATGTCATGGACGGTCTCTGGGCCATCCCTGTCGTGCTGTGCCCTGCTCTTCTGAGGCCACCCTCAGACCTTGACCACATCAGGGCCGTGTGCCGTGTCTCCTGGGGAGGTTTTCTCTGACCCAGGAGCAGGTGCTGAACCCCAGCCCTGAGCCCGTCTTTGTGACTCTGAGTCTGCAGAGTCGATGGCAGAGCAGGAGTAGCGGGGCCGGGACGCTTGTCTGGTCAGGGTGTCTGGAGCGGGCTTGGTCTTTACTGAGTCTGAGCTGTCCTGAGAAGGGTGAGTGCTGGTAGGCAGAGTGTCCAGCCAGCCGAGGCTGCTCTGTCCTCTCCTGACCTCAGCGTTCAGTTTTCAGTCTGAAGGGCGAGATCTCAGGCAGCCTCTTCACCACATGCATCTCTGTGAGATTCAGGGTGGCTAAAACGATCTGTGGTGAATTCCTGGTTTTCTTTTTGTTAAACAATGTTGACAGTTTGTCATGGGAGTTTCTGCAGCCCGTCACGTCACTCCCAGTGCTCCTGCTGTTCTGCCAGTTGCTCACGGACCCTGAAGGGGTGAGGGGTGTCAGGGTCAGGGGTGTCAACGGTGTGGGGTGAAGGCTTGTGGAGCAGCTCGCCTCTCCTTTGGGCTCCTGTATCTAGAAACATCCTTGTCCTCGCCTCCCTGGTGGGACTCTCCAGATTGGGTCGGTGGCGCGTGACATTTGTTTGAAAAATCAGTTACACTAAGGCACCTTGTGTCTTATTCATTCATGAGTGAGTTTCTTCCCTGTCAATGTGGCCATAGTGTGTCCCTGGTTCACTCGGATTTTAGCCGGCGAATAGGGGTATGTGAAGTTCCGTAAACTTATTTCTCCTTTGACTTCAAGTAGAACATTAATATGGTAACAGTCTGTGATCATCAGTGACCCTGAGGAGCCCTGGTTCAGGTCCCTGGAGAACGGGGTTTCTCTTGTCTGTGTTAGCATAGAGTAGGTATTTATAGGGTAGGGTAGGCTTCTCAGGGTGTAGGTTCTAAAAGGATGATCCATCTGAAGGCTGTTTTACCTACACAGTGGGCTCTAGAGCTTGACTCTCAACCACTGTGTTGTCTGTAAGGCCCTGGTGGTGACCGTGGTCCTGGAGCCCCGTCTCTGCCTTCAGGGCCCAGTGCTCTCCAGCATGCTGTGGCTTATCAGGCTCCCCAGGGAGGAGTATAGTGATTGCTTTATCCAAATTAGAGGGTAGTAATTTTGTCTAGATTCATTGTTACATATGCTGTTGTTCTTGATAGTTGTATTCTACTTTTGATATTTATTGTCATCCTTGAGGGCTTCTCAGGTGGTACTAGTGGTAAAGAATCCTCCTTCCAATGCGGGAGACAAAAGAGATGGTGGGTTCAATCCCTGAGTCGGGAAGATCCCCTAGAGAAGGGCATGGCAACCCATTCCAGTATTCTTGCCTGGGGAATTCCATGGACTGAAGTGCTTGGCGGGCTACAGTCGATGGGGTCGCAAAGAGTCAGACATGGCTAAAGTGACTGAACACACAGGCACACCCTCCAGAACAGCAGTCCCACTGTTCCAGGCCAGCCCCGCTCCTCAGATTTTGGGTGGTGAGAGCAGAAGGGTGAGTAGTTTGCTCCCTCCTTGGAGAGAGGGCACACAGCCTGGTTCCCTGCACGGTGACTTGGTCTTGTTTCCCATACTTACCCCATCATTACAATGGGAAGGAGTGCCAAGTACTTTAGAGGATATGGACAGTTCAGAGATGATGTTTGATTGGTTAGAAATTCACGGAAAACCTGGTGGTATTGTAAGCAGGACTGCCTGTGCAGTGCAGCTGCCTTTGTCCGCTCAGCACCTGTTAGCTGAGCACTGGCTGTGGCAGGCGTCGCACTGGGCCTTCACCCTCGGCGCTCACAGGGTAGAGGGGGAGGGAAGTCCTCGGCAGTGTGTGTGCCATGGCTCTGCCCCTGCTCCAAAGGAGTCGATGCCAGCTGCATCTTTCAGGTATATGTTTTTTTATGGCTGTTTCTAAATGTGCTATTTCATAAAGAACTTTTCATATTGGAACTTCCTGTCATTATTCTTCTTCTTAGCACAGTAGCCCATTATATTCAATCACTTAAATTGTTCCCAGTTTTTCTCCTATTATCAGTTATACTCAGAAAGCTTGTATGGGAGCGTGTTAGTGAGGGAGGGCTGCATGGCTGATCCGTAGACCCCACGTGTCGTGACTCCACGCAGAAGTGTCTGCTTCACAAATGGGCTCTGGTGCCCTGCAGTCCAGTCGAGGTTGACGTGGCTCCAGAGGTGGCTCTGCTCCCTGGTCATTCCGCCGGCGCCCACGGGAAAGGGCCCAAGGCCATGCAGTCAGCTCTGGGGGCTTCCCAGTGACCCTGGTCCAAGGGCTCTTCTGATGGGGTTCCCCTGCATCCCCACACCCCCGTCTCAGATCCTTGGGGCTGCCCTGCAGACACTGAGCTGCTGGCCTGAGTCCATGTCAGGCCTTGCCTCGTCTCCACTCCTTGGGTGAACCTGGATGTTTAAGGCAGGACTGTGCACATCTACTGTCTGTTTACACCCACAAACTAAGGGCAGTCCTTACATTTTGTGATCACTGGTGGGAAGAACATTGCATGGCACATAAAGTGTGTGGGGTTGAAATTCCACCATCCACAGGCAGGTCTCCAGGCATGGCCCTGCCCGTTCACGCCCGTGTCCTTGGTGGCAGCCTCTGCTGCTGTGGGAGAGCCACGGGGGCAGCGGATGGAATGGCTCACGAAGCATTGTGTGTGTCCTCAGGCCTGCTGCAGACCCGCTTGGCCCGCCCCTATAGAAAACACCATCTGACTTCTCTTTCCAGTTGGGGTATAGAAGACGTTGGTGTTTTCAATCTTATGAGGTTCTGTCCATGTATAATTGCCTACAAACTAGCTGATCTTTCCCGAGTTCTTCTCTCTTACGAAGCCTTGCTGAAAACCAGGCACTGTTGTCTGTCTCTTCCCTTAGAATTCCTGCTCCAGCAGCACGGGTTCTGCTTTGAATCATCGGGTGCTTTATTTCACTGTGTCTTATGCCACAGCATGACCAGGGCTTCTAGCTCTCCAGACTGCAGCCTGTTTCCTCTCCACCTGACAGTTCACAGCATCCCCATCTAGGTGGAAGGCAACACCCTGATTCTACAGGATCCCTAGGTCTTGTAGGAATGTCTATGCTGCTGCAGCGAGCCATAGAGCTGAGTGGAATAGCTCAACTCTGTCACCACTTAGGGTTTGGCAGTGGTGGGGACACCACTTGGGAACCAGGCTGACAGAAAGGCTGCCATCTTCAGTTTATGGCTTCCAGCATCACTAGACGTGGTCGCTGCCTTCAGCTCATAGGAAGGGGACAGGCCTGGAGAAGGCTGCAGAGTCAGCTGTATGGACCACTCCTGGAGGTGGGCCACAGCATGTCTGTTGACATCCCCTTGGAGAGGATGGGTCACCTGGCTGCCCCTTACTGTCACAGACCTGGGGAAATGGGGTGGTGGGCATTTGTCTGGGTGGGGGGGTCAGGAAGAAGAGAGTCTGGTGGATGGCAAGCCACCTGCCACCAGATTTCTGGAAGCACATGCTTTCTTGTGTTCCCAAAATAAAGCAAGCCGGATTATGAAAGTTGTGCTGTTGAAAAGGGTTTTTATAGGAAAAAAATACCTGTGCAAATGTAAATGCAACTCTTCAAACAAGTAGTTTGAATAAAACATGTGTGTTTTCAGGCTATCGCCCATTACGAACAATCAGCCGATTATTACAAGGGGGAGGAATCTAACAGGCAAGTATTGTTTTTCTTACAATTTTGTGATATGTGATGAAAGGTTCTGATAGTTTTGTGACGTGTGATGAAAGGTTCTGATAGATTTGTGACATGTGATGAAAGGTTCTGATAGACTTGTGATGTTTGATGAAAGGTTCTGACAGTTGTGTGACGTGTGATGAAAGGCACACCTCTGCTTTTTCTCTGGGGGTCTCTTGCACTGGACCTGGTGAAGGTTCGCTGAGGTGGCTTGTCGTTTTTCTCTGGGACTGTCACCCTGCCTGGTTCTTGGTTTCAGCTCGGCTAACAAGTGTTTGCTGAAAGTGGCCGCATACGCCGCCCAGTTGGAGCAGTACCAGAAGGCCATCGAGATCTTCGAGCAGGTGAGGCTGCCGTCTGTGCAGCTTTGAGCAGAAGGCCTGCCAGAGTTCGCATGCTAGTATTTTGTTCAGGGTTTTGCATCGTGTATTCATATGGGCTGTTGGTCTTTAACTTTGTCTTGTGATGTCTTTGACTTCGGTAGCAAGGTAATACTGGCCTCAGAATGAGTTAGAAAGAGTTCTCTCCTCTTCTATTTTTTAGAAGAGTATAGAGTATTGGTGTTATTTCTTTAGATATTTGGTAGAATTCAGTGGTTTTCTGTACTGTTTTTCTATTTTCATTGATTCCTTCTGTTATCCTGATTTCTATCCTCTACTTTCTTTGGATTTATTTTACTCTTCTTTTTTAGGGCGTTGATGGTGGACGCTTAACTTACTGATTTTCCTCTTTGTTGTGTGGGCATTTTTAGTGCTCTCAATTTCCCTCTAAGTGCTGCTTAGTCTGTCACGATGCTTTTACATTGTTTTATCTTTATTCATTTTTATAACAGCAATAAATTATTTATTCATTTCCCTGGTTTTTTAATAAGTGTTTTGTTTAGTTTCCAAGTGTTTGGAGATGTCCCTGTTATCTTTGTTTTTGGTTTCTGGTTTGATCCTGTTGTGGCTGGAAAGTGCAGTTTGTGTGATCTCAGCCCTTATAAGTTTGTTTTATGTTCTGTGGTGCTGCTGTTGCTGGGTGACACGTTCTACAAATGTTGATAAGCTGCTCGTGGTTGATGGCGTTGGGTTCCTCTGTACACTTGCCGATTTTCTGTTTCTGTTGTTGAGAGTGGAGTGCTGCGGTCTCTATCATTGTGGATCTGTCTAGCTTGCATTTCTGTCAGTCTTGGCTTCACGTTATTTTGCAGCTGTGTCCGCTGCATGCTTATTTAGGGTTGCTGTGTCTTGCTACATTGGCCCTTTTATCTTATAATGCCCCCTTCTGTCTCTGGTAATTCTCTTTGCTTTGAAGTCTTTATCTGATACTAAATGTAGCCTCTTCTGCTTTCTTTTGATGAATGTGTATATGACATATATTTATGCATTCTTTTTCTTTCACCCTGCCTATGTTGTGACAGTTGAAGTGAGTTTGTTGTAGACAGCATAGAGTTAGGTCTTGTTTTTAAGTCTGCTCTGCTAGTTTCTTTTAATTGGTGTATTTGGACCATTCACATTTAATGTAATTATTGACATATTACAACTGAAGTCAGCCATTTTATTTGTTTGTTTTCTGTTTATCCTTTGTTTTTTGTTTTTCTGTTTGTTTTTTCTTGCCTTATAGGGGGTTGCTTGATTATCTAAAGTATTTTTGAGTATCTCTCTCTAAATAGCCTTTGTAGTGTTTTGCTCTAGGTGTTACATTTACATACTGTATCACAGGGTAATGATGTCATTTTTTTTCAGTTCCAGTGAAATATAGAAACCTTACCTTACTTTCTGTTCCTTTATCCTCTCCCATTCAGTATATAATTGTCTTTAGTATTTCCTCTACACACTTTTAGAAACACATCAGTCACTATTACAATTTTTACTTCAGTCACCCAATTTAATTTACAAAACTGAAGAGGAGAGGAAAGGCCCATCATATTTTCCCATATCTTGCTTATTGTGTTCTTTCTTCTTGATGTTTCAGGATCTCTTCCTGCATTTTGTTCTACTTGGAGGGCAATGTTTGCCATTCTTTTAGGGTAGGTCTGCTGATGACACATTCTTCTGGTGTCTCTTCACCTATGAATGTTTTGATTTCCCCTTCGTTCCTGAAGCTGGGTATACAGTTTCCCTGGGTATACAATTCTGGGTTGACAGCTCTTTTTCAGCACTTGAGAAATGTGCCCTTATGGCTGGCTTAGTTTCTGATGAGAGGTTTACTATCATCCAGGCTGTTTTCCCTGTAGGTGTGGTGGTGTTTCTCTCTGTCACTTTCAAAATGTTTTCGTTTGTCTTCAGTTTTCAGAAGTTTGTACGGCTTAGCAAGGGTGTTTGCTTTGATTTTGTTTGGAGTCACTAAACTTCCGGAATCTGTAGGTTTACGTTTCTTGCCAAGTTTAGGAAATTTTCAGCTACTACATTTTCAAGTGATTTTTAGCCACTCCTTTCTCTCCCCTTCTGGGACTCAGGCGGCCCAGATGCCAGGCCTTGTTTTATCATCACACACATCCCAGAGCTCTGTTCCTCTTTTCTCATCTGTCTTCTCTCTGCTGTTCAGACCGAGTAATTTCTAATGTTCTTCCATCAGTTCTCTGAGTTCTCCCTCTTTTCCATGGGTTCTGCTGTTGAACCCATCCATTTTTTATGTCAGGTATTACATATTTCAGTTCTGAAGTTTCTGCTCATTTCTTCTTTATATGTTTTAGGGCTTTTTGCTGAGAATTTTTTTTCTTTTCTTCATTGATGCTTTGGTTTTCCCTCTGGCCTCAAGCACTTTAGTAATGGTCGGTGGAAACATTTTAGGAGGAGTCCTTTAACACCTGTTGGATAATTCTAACATCTCGTCTATGTGAGAACTATTGTTTATTAGTTACTCTTTTTTTCATTCAACCTGAGTTGTTCCCTTTTCTTGGAATTGCAAGTGAGTTTTACCTGAAAACTGGGTATTTCTACATCGTGTTATAGGGCAGGGTCTTGTTTAAACTTCCTCTCTCTGCTGGTCTTCTTTGACACTGAAGAGGTATGACTTGTTCCTGCCAGGTGGAGTTGTAGGACCAGGCTCTCCACCTGGCCTCCTGGTTCCTAGCAGATGATGGTAAAGCCAGGCGCACTGGGAGGCAAGGATGCCTCATTCCCTCTAGGAGGAATGGTGCAACAAGCCCCACATGGGCTCCAAAGGCCTCTGTGGTGGGGGCGCAGGCTGGCTCCTAGTTGGCTCCCTTGGCAGAAGAGTTGAGCTCTCCGGCCAGTGTCAGGAGGACAGGCGTCCCGTCTCTCTCTGGCATTTGCTGCTGTGGGTGGGGTGGGCCAGAGCAGGTGTCATCTGAGCCTTCCCTGTCTTGTGCACTGCTCCCCTTCTGGTCCTCTGGTTGGAGAAAGCAGACTTCCGTCTGTTCCTTCACTGTTTTTATTTTTTTTCTTTGCCACACCCACTGGCATTAATGGGTTGTTGGCTTTTTCTGTTCCAAGTCAAGGATTTATGCAAGAAAAAGCAGGCACCTCCCTGCCATTTGCCCTGTTCCCCATGCTGATCTGCTCTTCGTTCTACGTTTTAGTCTCCTGACGTTAATTTTCTATAAAAGGATCAAGGCTTTTAGTTGTACTTAGTGGGAGGGACGGAAGACAGCGAGTCTGTTCTACCCTCCTGGACATGGAATTCTGAGTCGCTTTTAACAGGTTCAGCACTTTATGTCTCAAATACTGTTTCTTGTCCAGTAACATTTCTGGTACATGACTTTGGGTTAAAAGGATGGATTTCATAGATTCTCTAACATGAGACGCAGAGAGAGCACTTGCTAAAGAGCAGGTAAGGGTCAGCATGCTTTTTGTAGGAGAGCCAACCTTTTTACTCTGATCCCACTTTCTTGCCTAGATTGGGGCCAACACCATGGATAACCCTCTGTTGAAGTACAGTGCAAAGGATTACTTCTTTAAAGCCGCCCTCTGCCACTTCATAGTGGATGAGCTGAACGCCAAGGTGAGGCGCCCTGAGGCACAGCTTCTGATGTGCTTCATTCACCCTGAATGCGGGTGCTCAGCCGTCGTCCAGAGCAAAACTGCGCTGTATCCATGAAAAACAAGACAGGGATGAGTCCCTGACCCCATCCTGGCCATCCTGCGGCCACTGGAATCCCAGCTGTCAAGGGTCTTAAGTTAAAGCAACCCAGGGGCCACACCTCATTCAGTAGTTTGGTTTAAAGAAATCAGGGGGCTGAGAGGAGACAGGAAAAGTAGAATCACATCTTTTTTAAAACTTAGAAGTGGAGTTGGAGTGAGGATTGGGAGAAGTGAAAAACAGAGTGAAGGCTGGAGGCAGAGGCGGGGACAGGGTTGGGGTTCGGGCCCTGGCGTCTGGGCACAGCATCCGTCCAGCGCACGAGAGCAGATGCCTGCCCTGGGAGTTTTGATGATGACATCTGTCTTGTGTGGTTTTCTCCACAGCAGCCTCTTTCAGAAAAACTGGTTTAGCAGTTTATTCTTAACTGAAATTGAAATTAAAAATAAATAGATTTGATCAGTACAGGTTGCTTTTGATGTTGAGTGTAACACTTAAACAGGATGTAAATAAATTGTATTGAGGTTAATAGAACGTCAGAGCTTCATTTTCTGGTTCAGTGACTCAGATGTTAACAAGTGGTTTTCTTCCCCAGCTTGCTCTTGAGAAATACGAGGAAATGTTTCCAGCATTCACTGACTCTAGAGAATGCAAATTACTGAAAGTGAGTAAGTGGGATTGAAATCTAGGAATGTTTTAACCCTGTGAAGCCGTGAGTGCTGCTCTCGCACGCTAGGCCTCAGATGCCGTTAGGGTTGGGTGTACACCATGCTCTGAATTGGGTGGATCAGAAATGTTAGCACAAGGCTGGATCCCTGACCTGGGTGCCTCTTGTATTTGAAAACTTCCCCATTTTTGTAAGTCATTTAGCAACATCAGTTAGTGTAGTAAGAAGGCTGTTTCTTTATTTAAAGTATTCACTCATAGATGGAACTTTTAAGCCAACCAAGATAATTTTTCTGTATTTATTTTCCCAGAAACTTCTAGAAGCTCATGAAGAACAGAACAGTGAAGCTTACACAGAAGCAGTAAGTTCCCCTTTGGGATTTAATGCGTTCTCTGAAAGTTTACACTGTAGATACAACTTCTCTTTTTCATTGTATAAATGCTAAACATCTATTTGGACATCATTGTGCTTATACCTGTGTTGTTTTCCAAAAGAAATGTTTTTAGATTCCACCAACCTTCAAAATTGAGACAGTCTATGAGCTCTGCTGACTTTAGCTGTAAGGCAAATATATATCACATACAGTTATGATTTATTTGGATATTTTCTATGGAAAATAATCTGATCCATAAATAAGTGTGAAGTAATATCAGTTAAATCAGTTAAATTTAAAACATAAAAATAAAGCAGTGAGAGTTTGTTATATTCTTGGCATAAAATGGAAAAAAATTTTCTACATTCACCAATTCCCTGTTTTCCCATATTTTTCCATCTTATGTTTAGAATCAAAGTGAATTTCTTAGTGCCCTTCAGTAATTCATTCAACCTGGCTTTGAAGCCATGGTGGGAGGGCGAGTTTCCCTCTCTGCAGCTGTGTTTTGTGTTCATTGGAGACTGGAGCCACATTAATTTTCCACGTCCCTTTGTCCTTATACAAAGTCTTATGTCCTTTGTCATGTTAAACGTGCTCTTTGTCCAGTTACAAACGCTGCTGTGGATTTTTGCCATGGCATGTTAGCATAAGAGCAATGTAAAAAGCTCTTAATGAAGAAAGTTGTAAAGTAGAATGAATGATTTTAGAGTTAGTACAGTGTAATTCTGTGTTTGACTGTGTTTCCGTGGACCATTTTCTGCTTCTCTTCCCTTCACCAGGTGAAGGAGTTTGACTCCATCTCCCGCCTGGACCAGTGGCTCACCACCATGCTGCTGCGCATCAAGAAATCCATCCAGGGGGATGGGGAGGGGGACGGAGACCTCAAGTGAGGCGCAGTGTCCCTGCGGCATGCCACCGAGTCCTTGTTCATTTCGCGTTAGGGCCAGTGATCATTGTGGGATGCCCATTCAACGGCTTCATTTCGTTGCACGTGAGCCTGACGGTGTGTGTGTGTGTGTGTTTAAGCCACTGCGTGTATCACTGTGCTGTGGGCGGGTGGGCCGCTCCTATGCGTATTGTGAGTGTGTGATGGGCTGCCTCCCGCTTGTCAGAGTCCCCAGAGTTTTCCAAGAACTGCTTCAGAATCTTCCTCCTGTTATTTCAGTATGTGCAGAGCTCGTGTTTCATTTTGACACATGTTTTTATGTCCCTTTTCCTGGACTTGTGTGCCCAACCCAGTTGTTGTAATAGATGCTTTGCATGTTCTCTGTGAACTTGCACCTTGGTGGATTCTCTAAACGTGTGTGTTTAGTGTAGGATGGTTGTTTGGAATGCATTTATGGCTTTCTTCATTAGAATTATTTATCCTTTTTGTTATTTCGTGATTCTTTTGACAGTGCCAGTGACCCGTTTCCCTGCTCTTGTGCATTGTTCTGTAGCTGATGTGCATGTGAGAATTCAGGTCAGCCGGGCCTGCTGGCTGCTTGCAGTGGGGATGAGGGAGCTTCCTGACACGGCCCGCTGACGTGTGTGGCCGTGTGGAGCTGAACCTGAGCTCATAAGTGCACTGTGCGTGAGATCTAGGAGAGACAGGTGTCTTCCTTTCCTGGAGGGAGTGTCCACTTCTAGTTGGGGCAGGACCCTTGCTTCACCTTCACAGAAAGGTATTTGAACTGGCATATCCCTTTCATGTTCACACACTTTCCCACGTTGAGAGGGCACCCCGTGTGCCCCCTTGTGTACATCCTTACCAGAGCCGGGAGGTTATATCAGTCAAAGCTTGTATGTCATTCATTTTCATTTTTAATTGTCCGTCATTCATTTTATCTGTTAATTGGACACGATGGGCTTGGTGGCCTGAGTACAGTACAGTTTACTGTACCATCGGGAAAGAGTCCCAGTGAGCTGCTGAGGGGACCTGCCCTTAGCTGATGGATTGTTTTATCTGGTGTATTTGAATTCTGTCCTATTGTTTTGACTTATATATGTGCGCTATTGACCTATGAACTTAATCCCTGCACTTTATGTTACGTGCTAATAACCTCGTGCTTTAGACGTGCTCTTGTTTCCTGAATCTCTTCTAAGTGATTTGTTTGATGTGCATTTTTTGCTAGGTAATGGCAGTGTTGACAGATAAATGGGGTTTCCTATGTCCTGTCAGATGTTAACTGGTATTTGAAAGGTATTGCATTTTTGGATGGCCAGCAACTGGGATTCAAAGGTGCTGTTGGGCAGAAACAGAGAGTGGGTCCAGGTTGAGGGCTGAGTCGGGAGGAAGGTTGGGGATGGGGAATAAGTCCGACTAGGAGGGAGCAGAAAGTGGCAGAAAGGAGGCTGAGAAGGACCGGCGGAGGCCTGATCGTGGAGCAGCCCTGTGGGCAGCCGTGAGGATTCGGTGGCTGTAGTTGCGGGGTCATCTGTGCGGCCTGGGCTGGTGGAGAGGTGGGGGCAGTGGTGGCTCTATCCCAGCCCACGGGGCAGTCATGGACCAGGAGACATGGGGTACTCTGACCTTGGACCCTGGCATCCAGTGAGGATTCCTTCTTTCCTTCAAAGGTCTGGGATCCTTAAAAGAAAGCTGGCTGTTGGTTATGGTCCATTTTGGAACAGAGCCTGCTTGGTACTTCTTCACTTCCTGTCGGAACCTCTTAAGAAAAAAACACTTAGAGAAGTGGGGTTTTGTTGCTCTATGTGATTCAGTGCCCAGCCTGTCAGAAGCACGTGGGTGAGATGAGCGTGTGTCCTCCGGCTGCAGGCCTGCCTACCTGGGGGACAGTAACCCTCCCTGCCAGCCATGCACTTTTGTTGCTGGTCTGGAAAGTCTGCTTCCACTTATTAAGGAAACCTGTGGTCTGACTATGTAAAGGAAAAATCGAATGACGTTTATTAGCTTTTTATCCTGATCCCCTGACAGACCTGTCTGAAGACCTGTATTTTTGAGAATATTGGCACCATTTTCAGTCCCTGGGATGGGCAGATCCCCTGGAGAAAGGACAGCTGCCTACTCCAGTATTCTGGCCTGGAGAATTCCATGGACTGGATCGTCCATGGGGTCAAAAGAGCTGGGACACGACTGAGCCACTTTCACTTTCACTTTTGTCACATCAGAGTTGTTGTGTTGAAATGAACACTAGGACCAGTGCCTGAGTTAAGATGCTTTTGTTTTTAATATTTCACATGAAAAAGAAAAAAGTAATTGTAATGGCTAGAACAGACCACTAGAACATAAAAGTGAGAAGAAAAAAGTCCCAGGAACAGCTACAGGCTTCCTCCCTAGAAACATTCCATCAGAGTGGGCAGCGCTGTGACTTCCAGTATTTATAAATCGTTATTTATGAACAAAGTATGATTGTGTTGCAGTCTTTGTATTTTAGCGAGTCATGTTTAGTTCATTGTCAAGAGTTAAAATTTCTTATGGGAAAGCTTTGCTTTTTGTGGCAATGTTTTTCTAGCTAGTGTGAACTTCTTTTTTATTGAATGATTTGGAAGCAGTGTCCTTGCAGTCGTGACCGCGTGTGACGGTGCCCCTGTAACCACAGCGTGTGTGTTTATTGTTTCCTCTGACACCATGTATTTCAGATGCCCAGAGTCAACCCCCATGGCTTCTGTGGGGGTTCTGGGCCTCTCTTCCCCAGGGCTGTCGGGGAGGGTGTGTTATGAAAATTCACCCTGGATGATAAATCCACCTTCGCAGAGTCAGTGTATTTTGTGTGAACCTGTACAGTAAATAAAGTCCCAGTTATGAGCAGCGTGGTGCGTCTTTCCTGGCTGATGTGCACAGGTCAGGGCTGGCTTCTCATCCTGGAAGGTGTCCCCGGGCAGTGGGCATGACCATCCGGGCTCTGTGAAGACCAATCCTGTCGGTTGGTGCCACTGCTGGTCTGCTGAGGGCTCTGCAGGCTCCGCATTCCCATGCTTGCTGCTGCCAGGTCAGGGAGCTCACGACAAGGTTCAGGGAGGAGCGGCCCCTTGGTGGTGGAGGCCAGCGGTTGGTCTATCTTGGCGGAGCCACGTTGACTTGGTGCTGTCAGGGCCTTGTTCACATCCCTCCAAGATCACTCGAGGCAAACTCACAATACATGGTCTAACAGGTGGTCCCATTTAGGAGCTCTGCCCCGTTGTTGATCCTCAAGGTTAGTTTCTCATTCAGATGCCTCTCTCAGAATCTTTGTTTCCTAACAGAAGCCCTCATGGTGGGTTTGGCCAGCCTTGGGGAGGGTCCCATAGTCCCTTGCTGGTAGAGGGAAGTGGGCAGTTCCTAGGCATCAGCTGGGTCTGACTGATGTGCCAGCTGGCCCTGTGCCTATGTCCTCCTGCCTGCCTTGGTGCCTGTGGACAAATCACCTTTCACCTTAAGCGACAGGAACACCATCAAGTTAAGGGGACAGGCACTCTTTTGGTCTCAAAAGATGTCCCTGCTGTGGCAAGGCACGCAACATGCAGGTTAGTTTCAATTGTAACTCACACTCAAATTGGTCACTTTAGGTGACTGCCTTCGGTAAAACCACATTTCTGTGAAGGTCATCTTTAAGAAAGGTCTTCCCTTACCAACTGGCCAAATTTATTTGCAAAGTCTGTACAACAAATTTTGGGTAAAAGCAGAGGCAGGGGAGCTCTGGAGTTTGGGCTGACTGTGTCTTCCACACGAAGGCTAGAAGGTGCAAAATGGCCCCCTTGGGTAGCATGTCCAGAGGGTCTGGGGCTGACACTGACTTGGCAACACAGCACCCAGATGGGGAGAAACGGGAGATGTCCCCAAATCCCTGAGATGCACCTTCAGCAAAGTTTAGGGAGCAGCTCTCCCCTCCCCTCCGCTCCCCAGAAGCAGACAAAGTGACTGTAGACAAGGAGGCTCTGTGGAGCAGACTTACCATGGCCGTGACGAGGCCAGGCCCGTGCACTGGGCCAGGCCGGGCCGGGCACATCTCAGAACGAGTGCAGCAGACAGAGTTGTCGAGACTCTCCACAGACCAGAAAATGCAAATACTGGTTTCAGTCAGGAATCTGATTTCTACAGAACGTGAATTGTAATCATGAAAATGAACTTAGCCTTACAAAACTATTTTTACAAAACAAACATTTATTAACACATAAAACTTTTGTAGAATCTCTAAAACAAATTCAAGACAAAAATTAATTCCAGTAGGTAACAAAATAATCTATTATTCCTTCTCGTTAAGATGACTTTATCCCATAAAACAGTTTATCAGCACGCAGATTCATTCTGTTGAGAGAAAACGTGTGTGAAAATAATTTCTGTTCTGTAAATACAAGAGGGTGTTGCTGTCACAGCAGGAGACAGACGTGGGACTCAGTACCCCAGGAGCAGGCGTGTGGCCTGTGTCAGCCCCCGGAGCACTGTCAGCGTCTCACGGGGAAGAAAGCACCTAGGGTCTTCCTGTGGCGTTTCATGCGCCTGTGTCTCCATCTTAGACTTAAACATAAAGTACCTTTCTCTTAGAAAATGAGTGTTTTCACAGCAAGTTTAATAAATTAAAATGTAAGAAAAAGAGCGACTAGTGAGAGGAACTCTTTGCTTTTGATCTGGGTCACCTGTGAGTCAAAGCACTGTGCACCCAGTGAACCGCCCTTGCCAGCAGGTCAGGAACCAGGCTGGGGCGGGATGCAAATGCCACTTGAGCAAGAGTGGCCAGCGTGAGACAGGCACATTTAAGACAAGGCTGGCCATTCCGTGGTCCACTGTTAAGGCTAATCAGAGAGGAAGGAGCGCGCCCAATCTGCTCATGCTCCCAGGGGAACGTGTGTCAGTGACTTGCCTGTGTTAGGCTCCTCACGCAGTAATGAAAAACACTGGGTTTCTGAAAAATCACAGAAATGAAGTAAAAGTCTAGCAAAACTACCAATACTCTTGTGTTCTTAGATTTGCCACAACCACTGCATTGCTGCTTATGGATAAAATAACTACACTATGTTTCAAGTGTTCTCAGCCCCTGGCTTTTTTCACACCTCCTTGCAAAAACTACTCCACTGTTTTCTGCTAGTCTTTGGTAGGACAGCTTTTACCTAATTGGGTTTTTAGGAAGGAAACCTGATGGCCACATTTCACTTCAAGTCATTTTAATGACCAGCTTCCTAGTTGCATGTGTGCTACGAGCAGCTACCTGACAAGTGTTCGGTTTGGGGCCTACAAGCAGGGGTGGGGGCCAAGTGCTGTCATTCATCTCTTCAGCCCAGAGTATCTCTGATGGGCTTCAGTTTGACAGGAAAGAAACGGCTGAAATAAATACGTGGTCCCAGTTTTCTTTCACCTTGTTAGAAAAATAGCTTTAAAGTGTCAGAAACAAACCTACACAAAGCCTAAGGCAGCAAGCTGGTGCACAGCTCCAAGAGCAGGGTTGGTGCTCTGCTCCATGATTAAGCTGAGCAGTAACCGTGGCCTTGCAAGCATCAGGGTTGCCGGGCATCAGGGCGCTGCCACCAGAGGTCAGTGAGGCGACGCTAACTGCCTTGTTTGCTGATGAAGTGTGGCTGAGGTCATGCCAATCAGGATTTCTAAGGGAAAGCTTGAGAAATGACTTGATAGCGACGTGCAGGTAGCAGTTCAGGAAACTGTGGAAGCCATCCCTGCCCGCTTCTTTGCCTGCAGTTCTTGGCCCCTGACGAAAGCTCACATCCAGCCCTCCCGTGCTCAAGTGCAGGCTGGAACCCTCCAGGCAGGTGACCCCGCTCCAGTCCACGTGGGTCAGAGAGCGGAGCTATGTGGTCCTGGCTCTGTCTGTGGTGTCAGCTCGCTAAGCTCACTGATGGCAGTGGCCAGCAGCGTGTCCTGGGACCCCACAGGGCCGTCGGACTTGCAGGCTGGGTCTGCGGGGCTGTCCTCATGCATGGCAGGCATGCTGCCCTGGACGGTGGCCAGGTTGTGAAAATGGCCATTTTCTGCAAAAGATAGCAATTTATCGGAAAGTTTGGACGGCGCGTACTCGTCGTCAGGCTGCTCAGTCTTGTGGCCGTCGCCGTTCTTCGGAGAGCCGTCCACGATGACCAGGAAGGACTTCCATGGAGTCGTCTTGTCATGGATCTGTGGAGCAAGTACACAACAGCGGTCACCCACATGTCCCTGTCCAGGGTCTGCAGACCCCCGGTTCACAGCCACTTGTCATTGGGCCCGACAGCCTTCTCCACCCATCAGACCCCTGTCTTCACCGTGGTCCCCGTCAGAACGGACTCGGCCAGCACCAGGCCCCCATCCCGGATGGAGAGCCCCAGGGCAGGAGGACGGGCACTCTGCCATCCAGGGCCACACAGCTGGAAGCAGCACCCCCAGGGCCAGCCTGGCTTACCGAAGTGTGCCGCCGCAACGTGGACTTATCGGTGAACGCCCGCCCGCATGCGTTGCACATGAACGGCTTCTCTCCTGTGTGGATCCGGTGGTGGCGCTGGAGGGCGTTGAGCTGCGTGAACTGCTTGCCGCACTGGTCACAGCAGTATGGCCGCTCCCCTGAGGGGAAGGGATGGAAAGAGGGGGATAGGAGGGGAAGGGGTTGCCTATTGCTCTGTGGCCACACGGTAGCACCCCCCAACACCCCTCCCCCAGCCATAGCAAAGCTGCAGGAGCACACGTGCCCCCCCGCCCCCCCCCGCCCAGGCCACAAGGGGCCCTGGGGGCCGTGGCCTCACCCACAGCTGGTGCAATGGCTGTGGGCAGCTCACCTACTTTCTAGTCACACCTGACCATGCACACGTGTGGTGTCCCAAAAGGACATGCACACCGTCACCCCTAGTTCTAATCTGAAGGTTTGAAAAAGTTCACATGTCCACATCTGTGTACACATGTTCAGACCATTCCAGTTCGTCAGAGAAACTAGAAACTCAGGAAATGCTATTAAGACATACAATGTAAAGTTAAATTCCAAATAATTTTTCAATAAAACCTTCAGGATGTTTTCTTGCACAGTGACCTCCCATCTCTGGCGACACTCCAGCCATACCTGTGTGGACTTTGATATGCTGGTAAAGTGAATTCCGCTGAGCAAAAGTCCTGAAACAAACTTCACATTTAAAGGGTTTGGACCCAGTATGGATCCTATTGTGATGTTTTAAATACTCCTTGGAAGCAAAACTCTTGCCACACGTTTCACACATGAAAGGCCTCTCACCTACACAGAGAGAGGAGACAGGGAGTTAGATGTGACACAGGCGGGAGGACCGGGTCCACCCTCCCAAGTGCCCCAACAGGCTGCGGGCTACCTTCTCTTGTGAAAACTACCCAGAAACATCTACTCAGGTACAGCACTTGCTACCCACTCAAAGTTGGTGGAACTGCCCCCTGAAATCCCCAGAAAGATTCCAGTAGATTATGATGAAAGAGCATGTCCAGCCAGCTCACATTTTGGAAATGCAGTCATTCCCAAACAAGAACAGCCTGCTGGAAAAGTTGGACTTTTCCACAGGGCTGCGGTGGGTCTCTAGCAGAAGCCCTTCTGGAAGGGAGCGGAGTCTGTGGTGAACACACGTGGCTGTCCTGGAGCAGCGACCGCTCACCTGGGCAGGTGAGGACCAGGAGGGCGTCCACCCTCCATGCTGTGCAGTCTGCGCCCTAGACTTCTCTGTTAGGTTTGCCCTGATTTCTCAAATGCCAAAACTGGCTTCAATAAAATCTGAACATATTAGCAAGTCCATCAAATGACCAGTTCTAACTGAATGCTTCAGTGTGACCTGACCTCCCCTCCTCCACTCTCATCAGACACCACTTCTGCTTTTTCAGTCTAGAGTTCACATCATTAAGTGGCTCACCTGTCTCACCATCTGAACTTGAGGCTCACAGGACAGTGCAGAGAAGTAAACCTTTTAAATGCAGGCAGGAAAGAACTGGGCTTGTGTGATAAGCACAGTACCCAACAGCTGGACTCCCCGGGGCTCTGACCCCAGGAGCACTGCACAGAATCAGAATGGTGAGCTTAAACGTTCTCCCTAGCCCAGTGAAATTATACCATAAAACTTCTGAGAACCCCATAATTCCACCACTTCAACACCTCGTAACTCTTAAGTCTGCAGGTTTTCAGTAAAGCTGGGATTCACTGTATGCTTCACTGCGCATCTCTCAAGCTGACAACCAAGCACAGGTATTTTTCATAATATTTAGAGACCTTAGGCCCAAACGCTTGGTCCTGGGTGGGACGGGGTGGATTTACCCGATTATTGAATCACTTTCTTGGGGCTGGACAGTCCATTTGTTCCTGATTCTGTGTTATTAGAAACAGCAAGAATGGAGATAACAGCATATGGCTTTCCCCACATTCTGAGCAGTTTCTTTGAGAAAGATTCCTGGAAAGGGAACATGGGGCTGAAACACCAGGGTACCTCTGGATGCCTAGGACACAGGACCAGCAGTACACAAAGGTCATGGCCATGGAGGCAGTGGGCATATTTTATTCATTTACTTGTGCTCACTTACTAGATGAGGAAGCAAGTCCGGGCTTTAACCTGAACCCCAGGCAGACAGCAACATCTAAACTAATAAACTGCAGTTTCCCTCTACAGCCAGGAAATATATTCAATCACAACAGCATATTTACCTGTGTGACACCTTTTATGATAAATCAGCATGTGGTTCTGAGTGAATCTTGCACCACATTCATCACAGACAAAAGGTTTTTCCCCCGTGTGAATTCTGAAAGCATAACAGAATAATTCAGATTGTGTTCCAAAGCTCACTCCATCACCAAGCTCCTCCCTCACCTGCAGAAACCCTTTGCTCCACGAGCCCGAATGTGAAGGACTGAAAGGTAGTGAGGCCCAGGACTCTCAGCCCCAAGTCAGTCTCTGCCTGAGGCAAGACCGCCAAGTCCCGCTGGACACACAGCCCCCCAAATATGCCGTGTGGTTAGTGCTGCCCCACATGCAGGCAGAGGCTGCACCTCCACAGATTAAAACACTCAATAGCACTGCATGGTATTTATAAAACTGCCTCATTAAGAACAGTCACCTAGACTGACAAAGAACCACGTGCTCAAAACCTTTACTGTCCTTTTCCAGTTCAGTGTAACAGTCTAGAAAGAACTGTTAACACGTGAAGCCAGCTGGTCCCCAGGGCGCACACGTCAGCCCTGCATGTCAGGGCAAGGACAGAGTGACCATCACCACGTTTCCTGAGCCAGGCTGGGGCAGGGAAAGGACAATGAACGCCCACCTACCACCCCCAGACTGGCCCAGGGTGAGGGCAGATCTCGGGGAGAGTGGAAAACTGCTTTGTCTGAATTTCTAGTATAAGTACTGAGCATCAGAAGGGAATTTGTTTAAAAACTGAATGTCACCTCCCTGTACTTCAGAATCAATACACGTTATTCCTATCTGTCCTAACCCTGGAGCTTATCAGACTGACAGGTGGCAGGCACTCTCCAAGCCCAGAGAAGTGTCCCTCTGCTGAAGTCTCCAGGGAGACCGCACCACCCGGCTGGTCTCAGGCCGGGGTCCCAAAGTAAGGGGGTCTGGGGTCTCTGGCCCGACTCAGCAGGGGTGATGGGGGTCTGTAAGGGGTGGAGAGAGGCCCCTGAGCCTGAACGGGAGGCTGGGGTCCCCATCAGCCCAGGCCCCACCCAGAAAGCGCCATCCCCGCATCTGTCTCCAGGGAGAACCCAGACAATGGAAGCACCCCCCGACTTCGAGAAGGAGCAACCGAACAGTGACCCCTCCGGGGAGAGGGGACCACGCCAGCCGCCCACGCCTCCACGCCCACCCCAGGCCTACCTCAGGTGGGTCTTGAGGGCTGAGGGCTGCGAGAAGGTGGCCGGGCACTCGGAGCAGCCGTAGGGCTTGTGGCCGGTGTGCGTGCGCTCGTGCAGCCGCAACGCCGTCTTGGAGCTCAGGCCCTTGCCGCACTGCTGGCACTGGTGCCGCTCTCCGCCGCCCTCGTGCACCTGCACCACGTGCCGCTTCACGTCCTTCTTCCTCTTGAACTTCTTGCCGCACAGCTCGCACGGGAAGTGGCGCTCGCTGCTGTGCACGTGCCGCTGGTGGCCCTTCAGGTTGCAGCGGTTGGCAAAGGTCTGGCCGCAGGTGTCGCAGCGGTGCACCACCTCGGTGGCCACGCCGTGGTGGAGCCGCACGTGCTTCAGGAAGCTCTTCTCGTACAGGAAGGCCTTCTCGCAGCGCGTGCACTGGAAGTTGCTCCTCCGCCGACCCGGGCCCTCCTCTCCCTCCTCCTCCTCCTCGTCCCCCTCCTCACCTCGTCCCACTTTGGGCGGCGCGGCCTCTACCCCTGCCCCAGCCCCGCTGTCCTCCTCGTCCTTCGTGACTGCTTCTTTCTCGTTTTCCAGGGCTTCTGGGCTGGGCTCCCGGGGGCCCCCGCAGCCCCCCATGTCCTGCTCAACACTCTTCTGCTGCTCCCGGAGTCGGCGCGTGTACTTCTTTTTAGGGATTTCCACGAACACCTTCCTCCCGGCCAGCCGCCCACTAGCCCTTCTGAGCTTGGGGTAGGGGGGCTTAGCCACCTCTTTCCTCTTGTCTGGCTTCTCCCTGGACTTCCTCGGGGGCAGATCTGGCAATAGGCCATTGCCGATTCTCTCTGCTGGGGGATCCAAAGAACTGGCAACCCCATTGGCCAGAGGGCCATCAGGGGCCATCCCTGCCCAGGCCTCAGGGGCAAGAGCAGCCGTAACCTGGGCGCCGCTGCTCCCTTCTGCCTCCTGAGACTCTGAGAAATTCTGCAACTCCAAAAGTACCGACTCTAACATCTGCTTCTTCAGCTGAAAACAAGTTTCGGATAAGTCCAAACACTTCAGCTTTTCTGCCATTTCCAGCATGCGCTGTACCCGGTCTTCCTCAACCTGTACCTTGGCCGTGTAGACAAACTCAAGAAAGGAGGCGAAGTCGGCTACCTGCACTTCGTCTAAGTAGACGTTAGTCCTGGCACCATCCACAGTCTTCTCGTTAAGGAACACTTCCTTAAAAAACTTGCTGGTGGCTGCCAGCACTGCCTTGTGGGCCATGAATTCCTCCCGGACGCCCTGGTATTCCACGCTGACGGTCACGTCACACAGGTGACCCAGCAGGCGGAGCTGGTGCATCTCATGCAGGAGGTTGATTGGGGAGGACTTGGATTCCAGCAGGACCGCACCACTCTCCATGTTGCTTCTTCCCAGAAACACCTTTGAACACAAACCAAGAATTATTTATGCACAGCAACCTCCGAAGCAGAAGGAATAAGAACTGTGAGGATTATATATCAGTTCTTTAGAGGGTATAAACTGATTAACGACCTAAAAAACCTAACTTTTCTCCCGTACACTTTCAAGTCACACATCACATCTTAGCATTTTTTTCTGAAGTCCCAATGTACCTCCAGAGACATTTGTATGAAAAATGACTAAGGCTGTCCTAAAGTTATTATTAATGAAATATGTTAAAGCAACAATTTGCTTCTCGAGGTGATTCTGTTATTTGCCTGCAGACCCAGACCCCCTAAACAGAATTTAAAGCAACAATAAATTAGGTGTGCTGCTTTGATCAGGAGGAGGAAATGGCAACTCACTCCAGTATTCTCGCCTGGGAAATCCCATGGACTGGGGAGCCTGGCCGGCTAGAGTCCCCGGGGTTGCAAAAGAGTCGGACACACGACTTAGCGACCAAAACACAAACACTTTGATCTGGAAACCAGATAAAATACATGGCCACCACCGTTAGGAGAGCAAACCCTGTCTGACTTTGTAAACAACCGACTGAAGAAAATATCTACTTTCTACGAAGAAAATTTCCTGGAAAGTAGCGGACGATCCACGGCATTTCCACCCCCGGACGCCCGTCCTACTGCACTGGAGCGATCGGGGGCACAGCGCTGGGGTCCAGCTGCGCTACCTGGAGCAGGGCCCTCAGCTCCTCCGGCCACAGCGGCTCCTGGGCTGGAGGCTGGCCAGGCCGCCGTGGGGGTGGCAGCCACGCCGGCCGCCCGGCGACCCCGGGGCAGGCTTCGCGGGGTTGGGGGGGCCCTGACACGGTCACGGAGCGGCCGGGCCTGACTTGGGCCTCCCGCAGAGCACACCGCCTTCCAGTCGGGCCCGTCCTCCCAGACCCGGCCTCCGTCCCCCCGGTGCGGTCGGGTCCCTAGGTCGGCCTCACCGGTCCCGGTCCAGCCCCTCAGCGCCCTCCGGACGCAGGGGCCGTGGCCTCCTTTCCCCTAGCCCGCCGCCCGCTGAACCGACCCCGACTCCTCGGCGGCTTCCCAGCCCGCGGGTGGCCACTGAGCGCGAGGCGGGGGCCAGGCCTGCCGCCCACCGCCCCGCTGGCCGCGTACCCGCCACCCCGCCGCCGCCGCCGCCGCAGACACGCTTCCGAGGACTAGGCCTGGGGACGGACAGACGGACAGACAGGCGGCCGGACGGACGGGGGGCGGGGCGCGGGGGGAGGGGGCGTCGGCGAGGGCGACACCGATTGGCCGTGTCGGGCCCGGCCCCGCCTCCAGCTGGTAGAGGGGCGGGCCTGCGCAAGCACTGGAGGCAGCGGAAGCCGTTCGGAAAAGTTACGTGATCCGACGCACGCTGCCGCCGCACGCCCCGCAGGCTGCGCAGAATTGCGTCACCCGCCGCGAAGTAGGATCTGCGCCTGCGCAGAACACTGTGCCGGCGGCTCTGAGCTTCTCGCGACGCGGTAGCGGGGAGGGGTCAGGGCCGGGAAAGTCACGTGACCCGTGGGGGAGACCCGCGCCTCACGCACAGGTCTCTCCCCCGGGGCCCCAGCCGGATGGGCGGGACGGTAGGAGGGCGGGGCACCCGATGGGGCGGAGCGTCTGGTGGGCGGGGTCATAGGGCGGGGCGGTGGGAGGAGCCAGGAGGGGCGTGGTGCAGGAAGAGGGCGTGGCGGTGGGAGGGCGTGGCACCTGGAGGGGGCGGGGCGCCGCCACGTGCCGCAGGAATCTGTAGGTCTAGCCGGGCAGCACCTAGCGGAGTCGGGGCTGGGGTCGCTGTGGGCGCGCGGGCCGCAGGCGAGGCGCGCGGGCGGCCGTGAGGTGAGCCGGAGCCGCCTGTGCTCTGAAAGCCGCGAGCTTCGCGCTCGGGCCACCGCTCCCCGGGGTGTGCGCGCCTTCGGCTGTCCGCAGGCGATCCCGGAGCCTGGGCAGTCCCCCGCAACCCCGCCCCATTCTGGAGGCTTCACGTCGCCGCTCCGAACCTCCCTTTGTCTTCATTTGTCCCAGAGGCCCAGCATATCCTGGGCCGACCTCTCATCCTGTGTCTTCTGGTTCAGTTTGCATAGTGTAGACAACGTCCAGAAACGAGGCAGATCCTCTGCACGGTCCTCGTCCAGAACAAGCCCTCTATTACTGTCTCTGTACCAGTCTGGAAAACATCTGCCTGAAGCGGCTGGGACGTAGTGTGGACCCGGGTAGCAGGGCCCGGATGCCAGGGTCCAGGCAACGGCGCCTTAGGCAGCAGCTTCTTTTCCATGTTGTCAGGGCAGGAGGAATGGAAGCCATTGAAAATAACTATTTACCATCCTTTAGTTTCCATGTTTAGGACTATAAGCGCTCAAGTCCATCCCAGAGTGGGAGGCCTCGCCCTGAGGATCGCAGTGTCACTAGTGGAAGAAGCCCAGGACCAGAGAGCCTGGAGGCCGTGTGGCAGAAGACTGAGCTCAGCTTGCCATGGCCCAACTCTTCCTCCACACAGGGCACATGTCACACGCCCTCCCTGCCACCTGGCACTGTGCCCACCTGCCCTCCCTGGGTGCAGTCAGGGCAGAAGCCCGTGACCTTGGGGAAATGGGTCAGCCGCTATTCACAGTGAAGCCCAAACAAGATAAGCAGTTCCACCATCTGTTCCGCCCTACTTTCTAGCTTCTGATTTGTAGCTACTGCACAATCTCTGTTTTCTGCTGCAGCTAAAAAAACATGATGACTCTGCCGGTTTCCTGCCCTCCTTACACACTCGTGGGCTCTTCCTCCCTCCAGGTGCACTAGGAAGTGTATCCCACAGTGCTCCTTCTCAGGAGGATTTCCAGAAGTCATCCCAGTTTCTGGAGGTTGGCCTCAGGCCCAGGTGCATGCCCTGAGAGTTTAGTCTCTCTCCAGACTGGAGTCTCCTTCCCTCCCTCACCAGGGAGGGCCTGACTTCCTCCTGCAAACAGATCTCCTCCCAGCAACTTCACCCAAACTGGTCTCAAGTCTTAGGATAATAACAGAGCGTGCTTCATGGTTACAGAAGGTGGGCCGCTACTACACCATTCCCCCATTACTGATGTTAGTCACTGCTCACAAAACTCTGAGGGGGTAGTATTATTGCCCCCATTATATGAACGAGGAGACTGAGGCAGAGGGAGGTTGGCCAACTTACCCAAGATCACACAGGGAGAACAAGACAGCTAGGATTGAACCTCCATAACTCAGCTCTGTGCTGGCCACACGCCTCTGCCGCTACACAACAGAGCTGTCTCTTGTCAGATCAGGTAAACATCAAATGGGAACTAGGGAGGGTATGATTAAGTATCAATAGCATCCTAGATGTTCCATGTCTGTTTTGTGTGAATCCAAAAGTGAATACTGAGAAGTGTGGTTTCTAAGGTGCTGGGGGGACATGGGGGGGGGTGCTGCCCATTAAAGTCCAGCAATCCAGCCCTACTGCCTGGGCACATGGCTACCATCTCTCACCTCTGCACTCTCCTGGTATCGGTCTGCCAGTGACTGCTATGAACACTGGTGTACAAGAATCTGAGTCCATGCTTTCATTTCTTTGGGGTATGTATCTAGAAGTAGAATTGTTAGACCATATGGTAATTCTGTGTTTAACTTTTTGAGGAACCCCCAACTTGTTTTCCATGACAACCACACCATTTTCCATTCCCACCAGCAGTGCCTGGGGTCCAAGTTCACATGCTCACTGATGGATGGAAACAACTTTAAGCAAGGGATTTTTACACATACAGTGTCTTCAGCATGATGTTCTGTTTATCAAAACTCTCAATAGTTTCAAAAAATAGTCCTCAGTCTTCAAGATGTGTGCCCAAATAAAATGTTTCCAAGAAAAGTGTATATGCTAATGATAGAAGATAGGAAACATACGAACAAATAGCACCTTATTTGTGGAAAGAGTTCAGATTCCATTAAGCCATGTATGTTTTAAAAATACATATATCCTCTTATCATGAGCACCACATTTGGATAAATTTAATCTGGCCACACAATTTAATCTGCTTCAACACAAGATGTCAAAATAGACCCACCATTCTTTATAGGACAATTGCATATAAAATGTAACACCACTGCAATCTTACTTTGTCACTAACAAAGAGCCTAAGTGTTTAAAAGAGCACATTAAGTATTTAGAATTGTTAAAAGTCCAAGTAGACATAGAACCAGGATATGTGGAAAAAGCAGCCAAAATTCTGTGTTCTACCTAAGTTGGTTAGTGTTCAGTGCTGAAAGGACTTCTTTATTCAGGGTCATAATAGTTTTAATGATTAAAGTGAAGAAACTGGATGTGATTATTATAAGTTTTATATTCAGTTCCCTTTAGAAATGCTACCTGATCAGGTTCCAAGGTAGAAATTACAGCAGGCTATTCAAAGAAGCTTTAGAAAATGAAGAAACACCAACAGCCTAATACAAAACAAAGAATACAAATGGACAACTCACATACATGTACGAATGGCAGAGACATCACTATAAAAAGCAATGATAATGAATAGGACAAACTGACCCGAAGTTAAACATAACCTGTGATGCAGGAGAAGTTGCATGGGAAATGCAATCTCAGGGGAATAGATATTTATCTCCATGTAACGCCCTGTAGTCATCCTGAGGAAATGGAGTGAACAGCTTTCAGGTAATTATGTTAGTGAAAATTTGGAAACAACCTACTTGCCCAGAAGGAGACAACTGAATATACCCATGCACTGGTTTATTATGCAGTCATTAAAACAACGTTTTAAAAAGTGTTAAATGGAACTCGTGGTAATCATTCCACAATGTATATGTTTATCAAATCATCATGTACACTTTAAAGACAATTTGTCAATTATACTTAAAGCTGGAAAAATGTTTGAGGAAATCTTCACTATACTGTAATGAATAAAGAAGGTATGCTGTTGTACCCAGGAAATGATCTGATTTAAAAGCGAATCTTTGGAACCAGACCGTAAGCAACTCCCCACATCAAATTCTAAACTGCCCAGGGAGGGTAGCCGGAGCTGCCCGCCCCGTCCACAGGAGGCCGCCCTCTCCGGAGGCCGCCCCCTCCGCCCACCGAGCGCTGACGAGAGGCGGGGCTGGAGCCTCGGTTTCCGATGGGTCCCCGGACGTCGCCGGTGATGCTATTGGCCTCCCTGCGTGCGCCGGGATGCGCGGCTTAGTGGCCTTTGAGTGGGCGGAGGCGGGTCGGGCGTCTGTGCCTGGGGCCGGTGGCCTCGCGGTTTGGGTTCAGGGTGGGGACCCGGCCCTCTGTCCCACCCTCGGGGCGGCGGGGCCGGGCAGGGGTTTTCTAGAGCGGTCCGGCTGTACGGTTCACTGCGAGATCCGGTTCAAGTGGGCCAGGCCAAGCCGTATTGGGTCAGCTGGGGCTATATCAATGAGATCAGACACGTCTTCACCTGCCTTAAATTTGGGCAGCGTTTCCAGACTTTAACTTCTCACAGGGCCAGGTGGTGATCTTTAATAAAACACCCTCCCGCCCCTTTTTTTCTTTTCCCCCGCGAACCCAGGATGTTTCAAAGCGTTATCTACTTGGATACTTCACTGGTAGGGTCAGGCTCAGGTGGGGACGCTCTGGGGCGGGAAGCCACTCTTCGAGGTGTTCACAGCAACTTGAATGCCCCTATTTCTGGCTGTGAAAACAGCCTTGATTATTAAATGAGATTTTAATTTAAAAAACATGATGCGCACACTGTATGAAAATCTACGAGGACATTCGGCATCAAGTGCCTTGTCTCCGTGTTAAAACTCTAGAACCCAGTCCCTAAGGACAGGCGTACTTAACATTTTTGCCAATCCTCCCAGCGGTCCGTGCATATAGGGCAAGCCTATATGGAATTTTTTTTTTTTTTTAAACACAAAGCAAGTTTCCTCATTTTGTAAAACGGGGCTTAAAATGGTGCAAAGTATCTTGAGCTGTTTTGGGGATGTTGTTCTTGCTGCCTGTAACAACTGTTGTTAATATTCTACCAAGTATTTGAACTTCAGAGACTCTCAAAGATTTTTCATATTTGTATCACAGACAGGTCTGCGTCTTCAAGCCGCCTTCAGAGGGGCTGTGAGCCCCTGCTACTCTGAAGTGCAGGCCTGCATGCTAGCTGCACTAGCGAAGACCCACAGAGCAAGTGATGTCTGACCTAGCTCTCAGTGGACTCTCAGTGGTCAGACAGCAGCTGATGCCCTTCAGTGGGGCACCCTGATGACATGTGGCACTCACTTGTAGATGAGACAGTCCTGCATTCACCTAAAGCCCCTCAAAGCCTCGAGGATTAGAAGGCTCTGTGTCTGGACTCTTCCTCAGCCAAGCTGGTGTACCTCTAGCCCCCTGAACCAACCTCTGTCATCACTGAGTTTCTCAGTCATGAGCTTTTGGAGGGAAGCATTCTGTAAGAGGAGTTGGCTATCTCTGAACCTGGATCTTTTTTCTCTTGGGGCACTGGAGTGGGTTTTCTGAGGCCTCAGCACTGCTTAGTTCGTGTGTGCTAAGTCGCTTCAGTCGTGTCTGACTCTTTGCGACCCTACGGGTTGTAGCCCTCCAGGCTCCTCTTTCATGGGATTCTCCAGGCAAGAATACTGGAATGGGTTGTCATGCTCTCCTCCGGGGAATCTTCCCAACCCAGGAATCAAACCACCTTTCCTACATCTACTGCATTGGCAGGTGGGTTCTTTACCACTAGCGCCACCCGGGGAGCCCAAGACTGCTTAGATCTGGCCTTAGAAAACAGACCTCCTGCCGTGGGGGGTTCTTGCTCCCCTAGCAACTCTGAGCCCTGAGGACCCTGTCCACTCTCTGCCTGGCTTCTCCCAGAGGCCCAGTGATCCGGCATCTGAGCCACCCCCCCACCACCCCCCACCCCACCAGCCCCACAACACACACCGGGCTCTGTGTTCAGGCCTGCATGCCAGCCTGGGACACTGACCAGGGCTTGCCCTGAAGTACAGGCTGCCGCTGCCCCCCACCCTCTGTGCAACAGCCACCGTCCAGCCTCCTGCCCTGTCCCTCTGTCCTGCCAGCTCCCAGTCCAGTCCCCAAGGTCAGGCCCCTTTTCCTCTATCAGAGGGGAGTGAGATCCTTATACCCACCTTGCCTAGCCATCCCCAGTGGACGCCATAGCCCAGGGCTAGAGGTCCCTACCATCTGTGCAGCCTACACAAGTCCCCCATTCCTAATCCTAACCCACACCCCCCAGCCCGACCTTTGATCACAGATTTACCTGGGGAAACTGTGTGTCCACAAGAGCTCATCTATTAATCAAAGGATGATGGCAACAGCTCATTTTTTCTTTACTTTGGCGAAATGGGGAGAGTTGGTCCTCAGGGTCAGTAAAACCAGCATCTAATTCTGATGCCCTCCGGCCCCACCTCAGTACTCCCTCCTCTTAAAAGCAGGTCTCCTCTTTGTAAGGGAGTAGTCAACAGAGCTCCCTGTTTACAAGCAGTTATTAGCTAACTCCAGGTATCTTACCTGTTTTCATCCATGTAACTCCCAGCACAGGTGCAAAGTCCCAGTGCGGGTCCAACCACCTAGTCAGGGGGTTCTCTAAAATGTTTTAATAGACAGCTAGGGGGCTTTTGTAAAATGCCGAAAACGCTCAGGCCCACCCTCTGAGATTCAGGAGTTCGACCAGGATGTGTGCCTGCTGATTTTCGAAGAGTCCCAAGGGTGTCCTCTGTGTGTGCGGCTGAGTCCGGCTCTGGTACACCTGTGCACACACCTGTGCCTGGGGCAGGTGCTCAGCCCTGGATCTCGTCTCTGCAGTGCCTTCTGCTGGCCTTGCAGCTTTAACCCTCTTTCTCCTGGGCCCCTCTCCCCAGTATCGCCCAAACACATCCAGCAAGGAGAAAAGAAGCAACATTTTATTCATCAGAATTTCCAGAACCAGAGTCTCTCCTGGGCAAATAGAAAAATAGAGAATTTTACTACTTCAAAAAGGCAGCTG
This sequence comes from Bos indicus, assembly GCF_029378745.1. Taxonomy (NCBI): domain Eukaryota; kingdom Metazoa; phylum Chordata; class Mammalia; order Artiodactyla; family Bovidae; genus Bos; species Bos indicus. Next base: position 42,061,701 of record NC_091772.1, on the reverse strand, counting down.
TGACAAACCAGTATATGCCCAGACAGGGGCCCCTCAGAGTTGAGCGAGCCCAGGGTTCAGGCTGGGGGTGTCCCGCCACCCCACTAGCAGGCCCAGTCCTGGAACCGGAAGCAGTCGCTGGCGATCTTCCACACTGTGTTGCTGGGTGAGGCCTGGGCCGTCAGGATGAAGTTCTGGTTGAAGTCCCGCTGTTTGTTGCCCTCAAACTTCACTGTCCCACAGATCACCACAAGGACTGTGGTCTGGCTCGGGGTGGCTTCATCATGGACAGGCTGGCAGTCTACCACGTTGATCTGGAACTCGCTGGAAGGCAGCATCTCAAAAAACTCACTCAGGGACTCTTGCCCGGAGACGGCGTTGCCGTTCCACACCAGGGTGGCTGTGCCCATGTACAGGCGGGACAGCAGCCGCCGCCGCTTGTCCATGGTGCTATAGTACACGTTCACAAACTCCTCAGCTGCGCGGCACGCCTGGTCCACATAGGTCTTGAAGTCCACGGAAGCCATCACTGGCCCCGCCAAGGGAGGCCGTGGCCCAGGTGCCTCCTGTACCCAAGGCGGCTGGAAGGTGGAAGAGACCCTGTGTGAATGCTGATGACCGTCATGGCCCACAAAGGACCAGTCCTCCCACTGAGGCAAAATTCTGGGCGCCCCCTGCTGCTGACGCCTGGTCCGGCTGGGCTCCAGTTTGCTCATTTGAGACAGGAACATCCCTACCCGTGCATGACTATGACTGCAGTGCAGGATAAAAGGAAGCAGGGGACACCACACACTCAGTTAAAAAGCCTGAGACCCACACGGTCAGCAATGACAGCTATTACTATGAATTTTAACAACCTTATTTTATAAGCTGCAGTATTTTATAACAACGGACTGTGGGAGGCTGCTTTTTCCTGGAAGCATGGAACTGCTGGTGACTGTCTGGTGCAGACACCACATCTGGAGAAGGGAATAGTGGCCTAACGAAGGCTGATCCGTCTATCATGAGCTCACCTACTGGGCCTGGGAGGGTGAAGAGAAGGCAGGCTTCCTAAGAGGGCAAAAGAACAAATGTCGAGAGAACAGGACAGCACCAATAATGGTGGCCACAGATCTCACTATGGGCTCTACTTAAGGAGCAAGGCTGGAGCTGACTGGAATGAGTGAGGACTCAAGAGCTCCAGGGAGCACAGGGGAGTCCTGTGAGCCAAGAAAGGACAGGTCAGACAGAAGAAATTCTATGGGGTGAGGAGGTGGTGACAGCAAGGAAGAATTTTAGCTGTAGCCAAAATGAAACATTTCCTTAAAAAAAAAAAAAAAGTCCAAAAGTATAAGGAAAAATTATTTGCTTTTTTTTTTTTTCAGGGTATACAATAACTACTGTAGTTCTATTCTTTTTTGCCTGATTAAAATATTTCACTACACAAAAATCCAACAGAAGACAACATTACTAAAATATTGGATGCATTTAGATTTACAAACTTAAATACTGAGTATTTTTTTTCATTTCAACGTTGTGCATGCATGCTCAGCAGTGTTCCTTTGACTCTTTGCGACCCCATGGACTGTAGCCCGCCAGGCTCCTCTGTCCATGGGATTCTCCAGGCAAGAATATTGGAGTGGGTTGCCATCTCCTTCTCTAGGGGATAGTCCAGATGGAACCCGCCTCTCTTATTTCCTGTACTGCAGGCGGATTCTTTACGGGGATGAGCCATGGGGAGAGTCTAACTTAAAAAAAAAAAAAAAAAATCAGCTTTTGAAAGAGATAAAAGATCCCACGCAAGGTTAGGAGGGAGTCAGGGAGAGGAAGGTGGAGGAGGTCAGAGCCTCCAGGAGAGAACTGGCCAGGGGGAGGGGGGGTAGGCGGGGAGAGCTCCGGCCTTGAAGAGAGCGCTGAAGGCCAAGCTCCGACGCGGGTCCTGCCACACCCTCGGGGCGGGGGTGGGGTGGGGGTGGGGCCTCAAGTCCCGCCGCGCAAACACTCGCTCCAAACTCTACTTCCCAACGCTTTATATACACCCAGTCCTTCAATAGTCACCGCGAACTGATGAGGCGTTACGGTAACAACTTCGCAACGAGGAAAGAAAACCCAGGTGTGGACGAGGTCGAGGGTGGACACGCCCCTGATCTGTCCTCTACTAGAATACGCTGCCTGCCGGGACGGCGAGGTTGTCTCACCGGCTCCTGCCTCTCTGGGTCCAGTCTGGGGACGCAGGGTTCCAGGATGGCCAGTTTGTAACCTCCCCCTCCGGGCCCGTCGCCCTCGCTGGACACCACCCCCCGCACCCAGCCGAGCCCCCATCAGCTGGCGTCCACGCCGATCACCGGCATCTTGGGCCTCCGCAGCTCAACCAGCTGCCCGCCCGAGGGTCCTTAGGGAGCGGTCGTTTCTGCGGGACTGCGACCGCCCCATACTCGCGGCGAGACCAGGCGGCATCCTCGCCACGCGGGGGCCACTGACGGGGGGGGGGGGGGGGGCACCTCCTACGTACGCGAGGGTCATCTACCAGACCGGGGAGCGCAGATCTGCGCAGGGGCACCTACCTGCGCGAGAGTGACCGCCCTGCTCAGTGCGGGAGATGACCGGGTCAGCGGGGGGCTCAGTTGGGCGGGCAGGTGCAGGGGAAGCACCGCAAGGGTCGGCGTGGGCGGCTCAGTTCACGCGGCTACGCGGAGCCCCCCGTGACCGTAGGCCGGGCCAGCCGAGGCTCCGCGGTCCTCGGCCGCCTGCCCAAGGGGGCCCGGGAAGAGCCGCCTCCGTCGCACCGCTACCTCCGAGGACCTGCCGGGTCCAGCCAGCGCCTCTGCGGGTTCCCGCGCGCGGCCAGCGAGCAACGCGCAGACTCGAGCGCCCGGCCCCTTCCCGCCCCGTGACGGACAGCCGTTTCAGCCAGTGGGGCGGCCAACCGTAAGGCTAGCCCCGCCTAAGTGTGGCAGGGGGTAGGGCAGCTTCCGTGAGAGGCATGTTCCCAGAAGACCGCGCGCTCGAGTCTTCATTGGTCTATAGACGCCGGCCCGAGGTTAGGTGAGGTCTCTGATTGGACGAAGTCTCGCAGGTCCCCGGCTCTGGAGGCGCTTTGGTGCCGTCTCGCGGCTGCGCGGAAGCCTCCAGGCAAGGGTTAACTGATGCTGCCGCCTGTTCTGGGTGTGTTCACCTTGGCAATGCCAGGGCGGTTCTTTGCCTGCTTTCCTAAGGGAACGCTTGCTCTCAGAGTTCAGGACCAGTTTAGAAAATGATGGGCTCTTCAATATAGGCTACCGCCCCCCGCCCCCCATGAAAAATGTGGTTTATAAACAAATAAGTTGTAGGTTGAGTAGAACGTTTGAATTGAACTAGCGTCTTTGGAACCGTATGCACAAGACAATGTCTTTGCAAAGCCCGATCCAGTGAAATTGGAATTTAATCTACAAAACTCCGAATCCCAGCATCACTAGCATGAAAACGAGAGTTGACCTCGTGCATGCCCACTGGGTTGGATTGTCGCTTTTAAGTTTCCGTATGTTTCCCATGTAAACCCGTTTCATTCTCATAACTTCAGGGAGACATCATTATTCCCGATTTTATAGACTAGGAGGTCGAGAGACAGAAATTAAGTAACAGTCTGGAGTCACAGAGCCTCTTCAATCCTAGAAACACTGGTCGGGAGGATATTTAACCAGCACTAGGTTCTGATGAAAACAAGAGTTTAACCCTGAGAGGCAGCCCAGCCAGCAACAGGAAGATGGGAGGTCGGGAACTTTCAGATTAGTCTCTACCATCTAAAGTGTGCCTGATCCACAGCAAGGGATCGGCAAATACTGTTTGAATGAGCAGACAGGGTTCAAATCATTGCTTCACAACATTCTAATAGGCTTGCAAGCAAGCCTATTTTATACTTTCCAGTGCTCCTTGAGTTTAGAAAGTTAGACACACTGCTGGCTCTAAGGCAGCAATTCTGGGGTGGTGGGCTGCCTAATTAGGGCCGCTGAACCTAGAGAAGGAGTTTGCCAGGGGATTTTGGAAAAGATGCTATTTCTCTTTTTCCTTCTGGGCATGTGATGTGTGGTGGTGCTGCTCCAGCCATCTTGCTATGCTGAGGCGGGCACCTTGTGCCATGAGGCAGACAGGAACGAGGGGGAGAAAGCAGACTTTGATGACTGTTGGGAACCAAATCAACCCTGAAGCTTAGACTTTCTAGTTTCAAGAGTTAGTAAATTCCCCTTATTATCAGTACTACTAAAAATTGGGCATAAACAAACAGTGTTAGTTGTTCAGTCGTGTCTTACTCTTTGCAACCCCATGTACTGTAGCCCACCAGGTTCCTCTGTCCATGGAATTCTTCAGGCAAGAATACTGGAGTGGGTAGCCATTCCCTTCTCCAGGCAATTTTCCCAATCCAGGGATCGAATCTGGGTCTCCTGCATTGCAGGTGAATTCTTTAGCAACTAAGCTATCAGAGAAGCCTATAAACAAACCTACTTGTAGGTTAATTAGTGTGGCTTCCTGCACTAGCAGAGTGATTGTGCAAGTAAGTTAACCTTCTTGAGGTTCAGTGCCTCATGTGTAGAAGAGGGACAGTAATGCCCTCATTTCCTTGGGTCAGGAGTGACTGGAAGAGGGTGTGATCAGTGCTTAGCCCAGGGCCAGGCGCAAAGCAAGCATCCAGGAATCATTGGTATGCTTTGACGTTTTGCATTGATAACAGCTTGCTTATTTGCCAATGATCCTTCCAACAACTGGCTTTTAAACTTGGAACAAGTGTACCAACAAATTGGTGGGATTTGTCACCAAACCACATGGGCGCCTTCTGGAAGATGAGCCTGGCTTGAGCAGCCGTGGAGCCAGTAGCCTATTTGCCTCATGGAGTCTGTCCAGGGAGGAAGGACACAGCTGGTCAGATGTGCCGAGCTGCTGGCAGCTCTGAAGACAGGCTGGTATCCTTGGGTCTGTAAACCTGGTACCGAGATTCTCCCCTTATCCACATAGTTCTCTGCTGCAGTATCTGATGGCATTTGCTTGATAAGGCTGCGTGACTTGGAGCTGATCTCCTGGTGGTCTATGGCGATGGCTGGGCAGTTGTGCCTGCAAAACAGGATGACCAGCACCATTGTGTGCTGTTCTCTCCCTGCTACTACCACCCCTACCCCCTCACCACCCCCCACTAGAGGAACTATTAAAAATTGAGCATAAACAAACATAATGTTAGTTGTTCAGTCATGTCTTACTCTTTGCGACCCCATGGACTGTAGCCCACCAGGCTCCTCTGTCCATGGAATTCTTCAGGCAAGAATACTGAGGTGGGCAGCTATCCCCTTCTCCCACCCTCCCCCCACCCCCACCACTGGAGGAATCATCCAAATTGCTGCTGGACCAGAGTGAGCTGAGACTGCCTTTCTGGAAGGTCACTTGGGACCTGTCTTTTCTGGAGGTCCTGGGAAGGCAGGGATAAAAGAAGTCCATTAGTTTAGGAGCTGAGCTGTGGCCAGGAGCCCAGAGGGGACGTATGAACAAGAGAGAGGTAGGGACGGAGAAGGGGAGCAAGTGTGTGTGCACACATCTACACACACACACACCAGAGAGGAAGCAGCAGAACTACAGAGGAAGCAGTCCTGGGAGTGGGCTGCCTTTGAAATGGACCCTCCAGTTCTGGTCGGGCTGCTGGGCTGGTGTGGCTCAGGGCAGACATGTGCCTCCCTGCCAAGCCCTGCCCTGATAGGTGGCAGACTCCTGAACAAATAAACGGCTGGTCCCCTGTGATGCACCGAGGATCATGTGGTCCATTATGCAGCACTCTCGGAGGCTCACTGAAGCCCCATCCTGAGGCCCAAGGAAAGCCTCCGGAATAGCACCTCACAACTGTATGACCTGGTGGGCCACTTGCCACTAAAGGGACCCTGAAGACAGGGCCCCTCCAGGCCTTCCAGAATGACACCGCCTCAAGAGCTGCCCATGGTCCGAATTGGCTCCCTCCTCATCTCTGAAATTGCACCCAGACAGAAGTTTGTTCATTTGCAGCCCGAACCTGTGTCCTGGGGACTAGAGCACCCCGTGAGACCAGCACGGGGTCTGAGGGAGCAGGGGAGGTGGAGGCCATGGCAGCATGGATGGGGCCGCGACCAGGACCAGGGATGATGGTGGATGATGTGATCTGAAGGGTCTGCTTTCCCAGGAGAGAAAATGTCACTTGAGGGGACCAGACATGGTCCGTTGAGCACAGCTCCCTCCAGCAGCACAGCCCATGTTTGTCCCATAAGCTTTCCACCTGCTTCGGTATCTCCCACTGGGCTGCTGGATCATAGCCAGACTGGCCTGGAGCTTCCTTTTTCTTATGGATGACATTGTACAGGAGGCAGGGATCAAGACCATCCCCAAGGAAAAGAAATGCAAAAAGGCAAAATGGTTATCTGAGGAGGCCTTACAAATAGCTGTGAATAGAAGAGAAGTGAAAGGCAAAGAAAAAAAGAAAAGATATACCCATTTGAATGCAGAGTTCGAAAGAATATCAAGGAGAGATAAGAAAGCCTTCCTCAGCGATCCATGCAAAGAAATAGAGGAAAACAATAGAAAGGGAAAGTCTAGAGATCTCTTCAAGAAAATCAGAGCTACCAAGGGAACATTTCATACAAAGATGCGCACAAGAAAGGACAAAAATGGTATGGACCTCACAGAAGCAGAATATAATAAGAAGTGGCAAGAATACACAGAAGAACTATACAAAAAGATCTGCATGACTCAGATAATCACGATGGTGTGATCACCAACCTAGAGCCAGACATCCTGGAATGCGAAGTCAAGTGGGCTTAGGAAGCATCACTATGAACAAAGCTAGTGGAGGTGACAGAATTCCAGTTGAGCTATTTCAAATCCTAAAAGATGATGCTCTGAAAGTGCTGCACTCAATATGCCAGCACATTTGGAAAACTCAGCAGTGGCCACAGGACTGGAAAAGGTCAGTTTTCATTCCAATCCCAAAGAAAGGCAATGCCAAAGAATGCTCAAACTGCCACACAGTCGCACTCATCTCACATGCTAGCAAAGTAATGCTCAAAATTCTCCAAGCCAGGCTTCAACAGTATGTGAACTGTGAACTTCCAGATGTTCAAGCTGGATTTAGAAAAGGCAAAGGAACCAGAGATCAAATTGCCAACATCTGTTGGATCATTGAAAAAGCAAGAGAGTTCCAGAAAAACATCTACTTCTGCTTTATGACTATGCCAAAGCCTTTGACTGTGTGGACCACAACAAGTTCTGGAAAATTCTTAAAGAGATGGGAATACCAAGTCACCTCACCTGCCTCTTGAGAAATTTGTATGCAGGTCAGGAAGCAACAGTTAGAACTGGACATGGAAAAACAGACTGGTTCCAAAGACGGAAAGGAGTACATCATCCTGCTTATTTAACTTACATGCAGAGTACATCATGAGAAACACTGGGCTGGAAGAAGCACAAGCTGGAATCAAGATTGCCGGGAGAAGTATCAATAACCTCAGATAAGCAGATGACACCACCCTTATGGCAGAAAGTGAAGAGGAACTAAAAGGCCTCTTGATGAAAGTGAAAGAGGAGAGCGAAAAAGTTGGCTTAAAGCTCAACATTCAGAAAACGAAGATCATGGCATCTGGTCCCATCACTTCATGGGAAATAGATGGGGAAACAGTGTCAGAGTTTATTTTTTTGGGCTCCCAAATCACTGCAGATGGTGACTGCAGCCATGAAATTAAAAGACACTTACTCCTTGGAAGAAAAGTTATGACCAACCTAGATAACATATTAAAAAGCAGAGACATTACTTTGCCAACAAAGGTCCATCTAGTCAAGGCTATGGTTTTTCCAGTGATCATGTCTGGATATGACAGTTGGACTGTGAAGAAAGCTGAGCACCAAAGAATTGATGCTTTTGAACTGTTGGTGTCGGAGAAGACTCTTGAGAGTCCCTTGGACTGCAAGGAGATCCAACCAGTCCATTCTGAATGAGATCAGCCCTGGAGTTTCTTTGGAAGAAATGATGCTAAAGCTGAAACTCCAGTACTTTGGCCACCTCATGCGAAGAGTTGACTCATTGGAAAAGACTCTGATGCTGGGAGGGATTGGGGGCAGGAGGAGAAGGGGACGACAGAGGATGAGATGGCTGGATGGCATCACCAACTCGATGGACATGGGTTTGAGTGAACTCTGGGAGTTGGTGATGGACAGGGCGGCCTGGCGTGCTGTGATTCATGGAGTCACAAAGAGTCGGGCACAATTGAGCAACTGAACCGACTGACCTAAGGGTGGAGCTGATTTCCAGAAGAACCAACCCAGTGATGAGAGGATTAGAAGGTAGAACTTTCAGCCCCAGGTCTGGACCTCTGAGGAGGGGAGAAGCTTGGAGGTTGAGTTCAATCACCAATGACCAAAGATTGAACCAATCATGCCTATGTGCATAATAACAGACTGGTTCCAAATAGGAAAAGGAGTACATCAAGGTTGTATATTGTCACCCTGCTTATTTAACTTATATGCAGAGTACATCATTTGAAATGCTGGACTGGACTAAGCACAAGCTGGAATCAAGATTTCCAGGAGAAATATCAATAACCTCAGATATGCAGATGACACCACCCTATGGCAGAAAGTGAAGAAGAACTAAAGAGCCTCTTGATGAAAGTGAAAGTGAAAGTGAAAAAGCTGGTTTCAAGCTCAACATTGAGAAAACTTTGACTGATGCTGAAGCTGAAGCTTCAATCCTTTGGCCACCTGATGCAAAGAACTGACTCATTAGAAAAGACCCTGATGCTGGGAAAGATTGAAGGCTGGAGGAGAAAGGGACAACAGAGGATGAGATGGTTGGATGGCATCACCGACTCAATGGACATGAGTTTGAGTAAACTTCGGGACTTGGTGATGGACAGAGAAGCTTGGCATGCTGCAGTCCATGGGGTTGCAAAGAGTTGGATACGAGTGAGCAACTGAACTGAACTGAAGAACCTAAAAGGATGGGGTCCTGAGAGCTTCTGGGTTGATGAAAGCCCAGAAGAAGGAGGCTGGTGAGCTTGGAGGGGGCAGGGAAGCTCCACCGTTTCTCCACACCCTGCCCTGAACATCTCTTCCAGCTGACTTCCTGAGTTACATTCTTTTATAATTCATTGTCCCCTTTCTGGCCCCTGCAATGTATTATGAAAGAATGTAACTCAGGATGTGGGGACAGTTACATTCTTTCATAAAGCAGTGGTCTAGTAAGGACTGATTTCTGTGAGTCACTCCAGCAAGTCAGCCTAAGGGCGTGGAGGAGTGGGGTCGGAGGAACCTCTAATCTACAACCAATTGGTCAGAAGCACAGGTGACCACCTGGACTTGTGTCTGGCATCTGGGGAATTTTGCCTGACTGAGCCCTTAGCCTGACACCATCTCCTGGTAGAAAGAATTGTGTGGAGTTGTTGGACACCAGTTGTGAAGAGTCCCACTCCAGTGAACCTCAAGGATGGTGATGTTGACTTTTCTGACTCTTGAGACTGCAGTCGACTAAAGCTTGGGTTCTGTCGACCTTTGCCCTGATGCTGTGCTGAATTCTCCTGCCTGAGCCCCTTCACGAACACACATGTACCCAGTCAAACACTCTGCCAGGCAAACACTCTTTTGGGGAAGATCCCCAGGGTTCTCTTTATTTCCTGCAAGTAATACATTTCTCCTTCTCCTGCTCTTTGGCTTGACTGTGTCTTTTGGCCCGACACCCTCAAAGAGGAGGACCCAGTTTTTCAGGCAACAGTCCCACCTTGGAGGCCAGAGAGGGGACAGAGCTGGGGTATCTGCATCTAACTTCTGAGGATCCCGGGCTGAGGGAGGGTGTCGTTTCCTGGCACCAAGTTCTGGAAAAGCCCTTGGGCACTTGGAAGTTAGTTGGAGCCTCTGGCTTGGGGGACCCCTGGCTGTGGTGGGGACAGTGGAGTTGAGGAGACAGGCATTGTAAGAGTGTGGTGACCCTCATATTCAATGTCCTTCACAGGCCACCCCTTGGTGGTGGGCCTGTAAGGTGACTGGTGCCAGTGTTACCACTCCTAGATACCCAGCTGGGTAGGTTGGCTGGGTCCTTCCTTAAGCCATAGCTGCTCTGAGCCGACCACCCCGGGAAGAGTGGAGTGCTTCCTGGTTCCCGCCCTCTATGAGCTGACCATCTGTGTGAGGTCCTCAGGGAGAGGTGGTCTGGTAAAACTGCCTGTCCCTGGGGCCCCACTTCACTCCCTCTAAGGTGTTTCTGTACAGCATCTGGTCACCTGTGGAGGGACCCTTCTGGTCCAAGAATCAGCAGGGCCCAGAATCAGCAGAGATGCGTGTCTGAAGCAGCAGTGCCCCACTGGGAGATGACAAAGTGTCCAGGGAAGAGGGGACTCGAGACGCCTCAGCCAACGTGGGGAAACTGAATAAGGAACCAGAGTCTCTGAACCTTCCTTCTCCCTGGCAGCCTGGGGAAGCTTGGTGGAGCTGACAGTGGGGGCTTCCACGCTGTCCTTTCTGGATACAGGTCCTCTGGCCACAGACTCCAGCCTCATCCAGGGGACAGCAGGACACTGGGGGGTCAACACCCCAGAGCTGCCCTCAACTATAACAGATGGGGGCTGGAGGACTGATGGCCCAGCTCCCGAGCCCTGGGAGGGACATCTCTGAGGCTGCCTGAACCATCTCCAACACCCCCAGTGCTGGCCTGCTCACCACACCCCATGTGCTGACTCCTCCCCATGCCCAGAACATGTGTCCTGGGATCACCTCCCCAGGGCTCTGCTCACACTGGAATGATTGTCGGGGTTGCTTCTGAGGGAACCCAGCCCCAGCAGTGAGTGAGAAGACAGGACTGCCTCAACATGAAACATCCTGGGGAGTCTGCAGGGGGTCCTCCTGACTTGTCAGTACCTTGGCATCCAGGTGTGTTGCGGCAGTAGCAATAGACAGCAATAAACCCAAACACATCTAACAGAGCACGGGTATTGGGACCCTCTGGAGGACTTCATAACTCACAGATGCTGGAGCCTTGGCCTCGTTTTCTGCTTAGAAGGATGGGTGAGGCCTGGGTTAAGCCCCAGGGCTTGCTGGAGCAGTGAGTGCTGGTCTGGGACCATGTAGACAACTGCCTTTCTGACCAGAGGACGGGCTAGGGGATGGGTCTCTGAGGGGCTGCAGGGTGAAGTCTGGGGGAGAAGTCCCCAGAAGTGGAGGCCTACTAGATTCTGCTGATGGCAATGACCCCCCAGCCCATACCCAGGATTCTTGTGTCTCTTGTGATCTTAGCACCTTGAATTGGGCGTTACTTTCCACCCCACTTCTCCGTCCCATGGCAGTAAGTTCAGACCTGACTGCACTCCTGATTTCCATACCTCACAGATGAACTTTCCAGCCCTTAAATTCTGAGCTGCTATTCAAGCAATGGCCACACGAGTGTGGTCCAGACTTTGGAAAGAGCCTCTGCCCACACGCCAGCTCAGCTTTATGGCTTCGGGCCTGTGATGACAAAGCGGCTCTAGAGCAAACCCAGGAAAATGCGGAGAAGTCCAAGAATATTTCTTGTGCCTCGGCAGTGGGTTACTGAGGGGCTTTGGGTTTTTCTTTACTGGAAGGAAGTGTTGGAAGCCTTTGGGAAAGCAGATGCCCTGTGCCCTCCTGGAGCAGCAGAGCCATCCTGGATGGTGAGATCAAGGAAATAGTCCACCAGCATCAGGTCTGCTGCCTCCCAGAAAAAGAGGAAAAGGTGTCCCCAGAGAAGACCGCTTGATGGTGACTGCGGTGGGCATGCTGCACCACAGATGACCCTTGCTGGCACAACCCCTGCCAACAGCCCAAGATCTTCCCAAAGCTCTGGATTCTCTCAGTTGTTCTTCCAGCCCATGCTCATTACTTAGGAATGAACTTTGTGATTTGGAAGTCAGGTCAGATGATGGTTTACTTCAAAGAACTGTGTAGAAGGATTGCAGACTTATCTCCCACCGTCAGGGTCATGTCTGGTGGCAGCTCCAAAATAGCAGAGATTTTTTTGGAGGGAGGAAAGGCAAATGGATGTTCCAAACCGAAAACTGTTTTTCAAGATTCTGGGTGAGAAGCGGTTTTTACTGTCTCAGAGAATAACTGCTTCCATCTATGTATGGCTTTATCCAAAACCCCCACAACACTTCTGTGAGAGGGATTTTGTGAGTATTGCCATTACATAGAGGAGGAGACTCAGGCTGCAAGGGTGAGGTATTAGTCAGCTCAATTGCTGTAACAAAGCATTGGGTTGGCCAAAAGTTCATTGGGGTTTTCCATAACATTGTGCAGAAAAACCTGAATGAACCTTTTGACCAACCCAGAATAGTGGAGTGGGTCACCCTGCTTATTTTGTCACTTATATGCAGAGTCAGATCAGATCAGTTGCTCAGTCATGTCCGACTCCTTGCGACCCCATGAATCGCAGCACGCCAGGCCTCCCTGTCCATCACCAACTCCCAGAGTTCACTGAGACTCAGGTCCATCGAGCCAGTGATGCCATCCAGCCATCTCATCCTCTGTCGTCCCCTTCTCCTCCTGCCCCCAATCCCTCCCAGCATCAGAGTCTTTTCCAATGAGTCAACTCTTCGCATGAGGTGGCCAAAGTACTGGAGTTTCAGCTTTAGCATCATTTCTTCCAAAGAAACCCCAGGGCTGATCTCATTCAGAATGGACTGGTTGGATCTCCTTGCAGTCCAAGGGACTCTCAAGAGTCTTCTCCAACACCAACAGTTCAAAAGCATCAATTCTTTGGCGCTCAGCCTTCTTCACAGTCCAACTCTCACATCCAGACATGATCACTGGAAAAACCATAGCCTTGACTAGATGGACCTTTGTTGGCAAAGTAATGTCTTTGCTTTTTAATATGTTATCTAGGTTGGTCATAACTTTCCTTCCAAGGAGTAAGTGTCTTTTAATTTCATGGCTGCAGTCACCATCTGCAGTGATTTGGGAGCCCAGAAAAATAAAGTCTGACACTGTTTCCACTGTTTCCCCATCTATTTGCCATGAAGTGATGGGACCGGATGCCATGATCTTCGTTTTCTGAATGTTGAGCTTTAAGCCAACTTTTTCACTCTCCACTTTCACCTTCATCAAGAGGCTTTTGAGTTCCTCTTCACTTTCTGCCTTAAGGGTGGTGTCATCTGCATATCTGAGGTTATTGATATTTCTCCCAGCAATCTTGATTCCAGCTTGTGCTTCTTCCAGGCCAGCGTTTCTCATGATGTACTCTGCATATAAGTTAAATAAACAGGGTGACAATATACAGCCTTGACGTACTCCTTTTCATCATGTGAAATGCCAGGCTGGAAGAAGCACAAGCTGGAATCAAGATTGCCAGGAGAAATATCAATAACCTCAGACATGCAGATGACACCACACTAGTGGCAGAAAGTGAAGAACTGAGGAGCCTCTTGATGAAAGTAAAAGAGGAGAGTGAAAAAGTTGGCTTAAAACTCAACATTCAGAAATTAAGATCATGGCATCCGGTCCCATCACTTCATGGCAAATAGATGGGGAAACAATGAAAACAGTGACAGACTTTATATTTTGGGGTTCCAAAATCACTGCAGATGGTGACTGCAGCCATGAAATTAAAAGACTCTTGCTCCTTGGAAGAAAAGCTATGACCAACCTAAATAGCATATTAAAAAGCAGAGACATTACTTTGCCAACAAAGGTCCATCTAGTCAAAGCTATGATTTTTCCAGTAGTCATGTATGGATGTGAGTTGAACTCTAAAGAAAGCTGAGCACTGAAGAATTGATGCTTTTGAACTGTGGCGTTGGAGAAGACTCTTGAGAATCCCTTGGACTGCAAGGAAATCCAGCCAGTCAGTTCTAAAGGAAATCAGTCCTGAATATTCATTGGAAGGACTGGTGTTGAAGCTGAAACTCCAACACTTTGGATGCAAAGAACTGACTCATTTGAAAAGATCCTGATGCCAGGAAAGATTGAAGGCAGGAGAAGGGGATGACAGAGAATGAAATGGTTGGATGGCATCACCGACTCAATGCACATGAGTTTGCTCAAGCTTCAGGAGTTGGTGATGGACAGGGAAGCCTGGTGTGCTGCAGTCCATGGGGTTGCAAAGAGTAGGACATGCTTGAGCCACTGAACTGAACTCCCAGACCTCACTGTGCCCGAGTGTCATCTGTGTATCTGAGATTATTTATATTTCTCCTGGCAATTTATATCCCAGCTTGTGCTTCATCCAGCCTGGCACTTTGCGTGATGTACTCTGCATGTAAGTTAAAACAGCAGGATGACAGTATACAGCCTTGGCATACTCCCTTCCTGAATTGGAACCAGTCTGTTGTTCCATGTCCAGTTCTAACTGTTGTTTCTTAACCTGCATACAGATTTCTCAGGAGACAGGTAAGGTGGTCTGGTATTCCCATATCTTGAAGAATTTTCCACAGTGTGTTGTGATCCACACAGTCAAAGGCTTTTGACTTTTTGAGGTCTTGGAACCTGAAGCCATTCACAGAATACTTTCAGAAGGTCAGTTGAGAGGGTGGGGCCCAGTCCCTGGCAAGGTTAGGAGAGGAGGGTGCCTCCAACCTCTATATATGGTAAACACAGAGCCATTTCCACAAGATGGCTCTGTGTTGAGAAGAGTGGAAAAGTGAAGGAGCCAGCAACACCCAGCCCCACTTCCGATTCTCTCTCAACCCCTCCCTCACCCCCTCCTTCAGCTGTTGGGTCCACTTGCTGAGCACTCTTGAGGGGTGAGTGGAGGAAGGTGGGCAGGTGCACAGGTCACACAGATGTGGCCTCAGCTCCCCCTCTGCATGGCACCCAATGCTGTTCCTGGGGCCTTTCCTGTTCCAGTGGATGCCCGTCCACAGTCAGCTTCCCAGCATATGATCTGGCCGTCACACAGGGCCCTGCGTTTGGAAGGCCTCAAGCTTGCTTCCGTGCTTTGTGTCTTGGAATCCTAACGACTTCTAAGCAGGGTACCCCAGGTTTTCAGCCTGCCCTGGACCCAGCAGATCCTGTAACCCTTCTTCCTGGGGCTTTGATTTTCTACCAGAGGAGGAAGGAGGGACTGGATTGGGCCCAGGGACCCTGAGAGAAGTGGGCATGACCTCTGAACTCAGCACAGTGGACAGGCTTGAGCAAGGCTGAGGCCAAGATGCTCCTAAGACAAGGACTCATGTGGATCAGGGGCAAAGGCCCAGCTGCTTTGGGGACCAAGCGACTGAATATGAGATAGGGTTGGAAAGAGGGGACTCTCACCACATGAAAACTCAGGCCTACTCCAGCATCCAAATAGTGTGGGAGGCCGGGAGTAGATAGTGGGGTGCCTGCAGGGCTCTTCCCGAGTGGCAGTGGTTTGTGAACAGCAGGAGACAAGGAATAGCTACAGAGGGGACGAGGGGAGTAGTGGACAGATGCTGTGCACCACAGAGAAGGCAATGGCACCCCACTCCAGTACTCTCACCTGGAAAATCCCATGGACGGAGGAGCCTGGTAGGCTGCAGTCCATGAGGTCGCTAAGAGTCGGACACGACTGAGCGACTTCACTTTCACTTTTCACTTTCATGCATTGGAGAAGGAAATGGCAACCCACTCCAGTGTTCTTGCCTAGAGAATCCCAGGGACAGAGGAGCGTGGTAGGAGGCCATCTCTGGGGTCGCACAGAGTCGGACACGACTGAAGCGACTTAGCAGCAGCAGCAGCTGTGCACCAAGACCTGTGGGCCCGTGTGTGTGTGTGTGTGTGTGTGTGTTTGGAGGTATCTGAGCCCTTCTACTGGCACATGGCTATGCTGGTCCCCTGAGAGCTTTCTGAAGCCAGGTTAATGGGAGTCCTGGGCCGCTGGCTCACGGTCGCTGGCAGACTCAGAGCCTCAGTGTTGAGATCACGAGGCAGGATCCAAGCTCCACAGGTGCTCAGGAAATAGGCACTGCTGTGATGAAGGCTCTGCAAACCTGGCCGCGATCCTATGAAGCTGACATCAGAGGCCGGAGGGCCTGGATCCTCTGCGGCCAAATAGGGAGTGAAATGAGACAGGCCTGAGAGTCATTGGAAACAACTGCTCCCTGACTGTGAGGGAACCACGGCCCAGAGCTTCGAGGTGTCATTCCCAGGGTCTCAGACCAAAAAATCCCCACCTCCTGGCCCTAAAGGGTGCTCTTGCCCTCTCCATCCCCCTCCAAGATCAGACCAGACAAGGCCACCCAAGTCACCTTCGGGCCTGTATGGCTGGTTTTCTTTTGTTACAAAGTCCAGCTCGGGGGCAATAGTGGGCAGGACAAGTGGGCAGGCTACTCTGGTTCATCCTCAGGTCTCGGTTCAGGCGTCATTAACTGGGAAGTCTTCCCAGAGCCTCTCAGCCGCCAGGGGTCCTGAGAGTAGCAAGCACGTGAAATAGCAGTTCTCAGCTTCCCGTCTGGTTCTTGAACTCTGGTAGCCTTCCAGGAAATTTCCCTTTTGGCCTAAGTTGTTCTGTTGCTTGCACACCAGACCCCTGACTGTTTCCGGTGGAAGGGACGCCCTGGGAGGAGGAAAGGGGTGCACAGGGCAGGATGTGGGGACGTGCAGCAGTGGGCCTGGCCGGCGTGGGGCCCAGGGCTGGCAACTCGCATAATGCTGTGTGCTTTGGGGAGCCTTCTGAGGAAGCAGGGCAAGGTCCCTGATCCCGTAGGATGGTCAGGAGGTGGCAACTGGCGCTGTTCCTCACCTTTGTCCCCAGGTGGCTCAAGTTGAAGTTATTGGTGGGTGAGGGGGAGGGGGGGTGGTCTGTTCCTGTCAGACCTCTGGCTGTTCTGCAAGTTTGCTCAAGAGTCTTGAGCAATTTCCCCCGTGGACTGAGCCTGGAACAGGAGCATGAAAAGCCTTGCTCCAGGGAGCAGTCTGCAAAGGGAGGAGTTTTGGATTCTCCAAGAACAGCGTGTTTGTGTGGGTCAGCCAGGGTCCACGGGCGCCTCAGGCGGTCCTGTTCTCCCCCTAAATAGCAGGGGACATCGGACCTCCACCCCAAAGCCAGGCCAGGAAAGGGTGCTTTCTCCGAGACCTGTTCGCTGAGCCGACAGTCGGCTGGGCTGTGTCTTCTGGGCCAACAGGTTTGCAAGTGCACTTCTGAGTGATGGAGCCTCAGGCAATGCCACAGAAGGTGACCCTGGGTCCTTTACTTCAGAGTTTGAAGGAGCCGCTAACCGGCCCCTGAGACACGGGGCAAAGTTGTGGCCTTGTAGCTCCATTCCCAGGTGTAGCCGCCCGTCCCCTGGGCACTCAGGGTCCTCTCTAGGGTCATCTGCCTTCCTACAAACCTTCAGCAGAGCTCCACACGTGCTCTGCTCGACACGCAAGAGGTGGTTGCCAGGGGACCCCAGTGAATCTCAGCAAGTCACCGTCTGGCATCCAGACCCCTTCATGACATTTAGGGGTGATGTATCATGACATCTGGGGGTTGCTTTTTTTTTAAATTTAAGTGAGGATTAACAAACTACTGATTTTTGCCATAAATCATGGAGTATTTTTGTGGTTGTGCTGGGTCTTTGTTGCTGTACGCAGGCTCTTTGTTGGGGTGCACGGGTTTTCTCCAGTTGTGGTGGGTGGGTTCTCTAGTTGCGCACGGGCTTAGTTCCTGAGCAGGAATAGAATCCACGTCCCCTGGCTTGGAAGGCAACTTCTTAATCACTGGACTACTGGGGAAGTTCTTGGGGGTTGCTTTATATATTTAGCAACTATTTTAAAAAAGACTTCACTGCCTGTTCTAGAGTTATCACATTATGATTGTGGAGGGAAGAATGGGGGAAGGGATAGTCAGGGAGTTTGAGATGGACATGTATACACTGCTGCTGCTACTGCTGCTGCTAAGTCGCTTCAGTCGTGTCCGACTCTGTGTGACCCCAGAGACGGCAGCCCACCAGGCTCCCGGTCCCTGAGATTCTCCAGGCAAGAACACTGGAGTGGGTTGCCATTGCATGAAAGTGAAAAGTGGAAGTGAAGTCGCTCAGTCGTGTCCGACTCTTAGCGACCCCATGGACTGTGGCCCACCAGGGTCCTCCGTCCATGAGATTTTCCAGGCAAGAGTACTGGAGTGGGGTGCCATTGCCTTCTCCATGTACACACTACTATATTTAAAATGGATGATCAACCAGGACCTAGTATACAGCACAGGGAACTCTGCTCAATGTTATGTGGTAGCCTGGATGGGATGGGAGTTTGGGGGGGAATGAATACATGGTAAGTAAGGCTGAGTCCCTTTGCTGTCCACCTGAAACTATCACAGCATTGTTAACCAGCTATACCCCAATAGAAAAAGTTTAAAAGAAGTAAATAAAGTTATCACAAACATTAAAATATTTTTTCAAGAGTTTATGGATATCTACTAAACATGATGATGTTGAGAAGTTATTGTGATTTGGGGTCACACTTCCCTGAGCCCTCTCCAACTCCTGGGGGTGTGTTCCCCCTGAAGGTGCCATAGGCTGGAGTTTAGGAGGAAAGACAAAGGTGGAGAAGAAACTCACCCAATAACCACTCTGGTGCTCCTGCTACACTTGGCCTGAAGGTGGGCTTGGCCTCCAGGGCTGCTCAGTTGTTGCACTGGTTGCTGACAACTTCCTCACCTTCACACCTCACACCTGCCCTGGATCCCAGCTGGAATTCTCCTCACAAATGTTTGGGGGACTCTGCAAAGGAAACAGCTTCCCAAGTCCTCTGGGGACATAACAAGAAATGAGACCAAGTCTCCACTGAGTGCTCTGCAGAGAGAAGGTGAGAGACCCTGATAGGCAAGGGTTCCTACAGATGCCAGTCCTAGAGCCAAGAGGCTAGGTGGTCTGCTTAACTTCATTCCTGCCTAACCCAAAGTCGCGAACCTCCTCCTCCTCCCAGATGGAGTTTTCTGGAGTCTTCCCTTCCACTTCCACCTCTGCCCTTGCAGTCCTCACCAACCCCAAGGGTAATGCCAGTTCCAGGTACAAACAAGTTCTTGGAGGGCAGTGGGTGTCTTTGATATGCCTGTTTCTCAGGCTGGAGCTTAGTGCTTGACCCAAGGCAGGTGCTAAACTTAGAGACATTTGAAGTAGTTGAGGAAAGAGGTCACGGTAGCTGGGGGAGATCCTGGCAGAGAAATGGGAACAAGGGACCATGGGGGAGGTGCATATGGGGGCCATGCAGACAGGACTGCCTGATGGGCTAGGAGAGGGAGGGCTTGGGGTGTCTGTCTTGGAGGAAGTGGGAGCCCCATCTGCACCCATTTGGGGTGTGAGGTCCACAGGGCACCTGAGTGGGTGATCACAAGGCAGCTGGACAATGAAAACTGGAGGTTGGGGAAGAAATCGGCCCTGAGTTCTCATTTTTAACTGGGTCATTCTCACTCACAGGAGTAGACGAGCCTGTCTGCAGTGGGAATTTCAAGGGGTAAGAAAGAGTGTTTTGGGCGAGGAACGGTGGGAGGGTGGCTGGCATCTGGCTGAAGCTCCACGGGGCGGTGGGGCACTGATGGAATAAGCTGGAGGATGAGAGGGGTGGGCGTCAGGCTGGAGCAGCCGAATGATATGCTGTGGTATGGAGAGCCTCCCAGGGGTGACTTTTTTCTACAAGTCACTTCTTTGTCATCGTAATTCCCCCTGGTGAGATGGGCCCAGAGACAGAGCCCCCCCTCAGGTCTTCCATCAGAGATGCCACCTCTGATTGGGACCCTGGACCACACCTGGCAATGGGACCACAGCCACAGGGATGCTGAGGCAGGAAATGGCATAACCAGCCGCAGACAGACTGGCAGACTGAGAGGGACACCATTGGGCCTGGGACGTTGGGCCTTTAGGCAGAGGGGATGGAGTACGGGGAGAGCAGCAGGTCGGTGAGGGCCACTAGGAGGAGGTTAGAGGGACGGAGGGGCCAGCTAAAGCTTGGAGATGCTTGTTGACCATCTCCCCTCTGCCCAGGCAGTTGTCTGCGCCACACAACACATCCCCCAAACCCTGGCCTTGAAACAGCAATGACCATTTATTGTCTGCCGCTGTGACCCCAGTTCAGGAACTCAGATGCGACACATCAGGACAATTTGTGTTTGCTCCAGGATGAGGCCTTGGCTGGGAGTTGTGAGGGAAAGAGATTCTCCTGAAGTCACCCACCCACAAGCCCCCAGGGGCTGCTGGCTCTCTCCCACTAGACCTCCATGTGGAAGGGCGAGCCTGGGGGTTGGGGAGAGGTTGGGAGGGAGAGACCGAGGGACAGAGCGAGACACACATGTCTCCAGGGTCCAGGGGCAGCTGTGGTTTGAGTTGTTCAGTTGGTGGGGCCACTTCTGCTTTCACTCACTGATCCTTGGCTCCTGGAAAACCCACGTCACCCCCAGGGTGGAGTTAGAGGGCTGATTTGGAGTGTTCTTTCTTCCTGTAGCAAATGTGTGTCTGGAAAAGAACTGTCAGAGACTTCCACTGAAAATCAAAGCCTTTTCTTATTTTTCAATACTGTCTGTAATGTTGTCATACAGTTTTCAGAATAAAAAGCTTAAAGCTGTACCTTTAAACCCCGATTCTGCAGTAGGAGAGTCACACAGCCTTGGATGTTGTGCTGATTAAGAGGGTCCTTTTTTTCCAATCCTGTATTCACAGCTCCTCAGCTTTTGTGTGACAGAGCAAGGGCATTGTGTTTGGATCAGTGCATCAGTGGAGCTGCCACTGCCCAATAGATTTAGGCGTGATGGGTCTCATGGCCACCCCACATCAACTACAATAGTTAAGCAACCGACTCCCTTGAGATATATGGAGCAAATTTGGATTTTGTATGTTTCAGATATTTTGCATATTTTTCATATATTTTGCAGTGATGGTGAAATTGCCTTGGCCTCTGGTTCTGGTCTCAAGACGTTGAGTGGATACGCAAGCTTGGCGTGGGGAGGGCTGGGCTGTGGTCAACTGGAAAACAAGTTTTAACCACAAGCAGTCGATGGAATGAGGCAGGCTCGGGCGGTCCCTGACTTGTGGAATCAGCAGCTGTCAAGAGGAGTCCACAGGGTGCTGTGGTTAGTAGACATGTTCAGGCAGCCAAGGTTTCCACCCCAGGCCCAGTGTGTTTGCAGGGAGACGAGTGCAGGGTCCCGGTCAGTGTCACACCCTCCGTCTGACTTCAGCTGACGGCATGAGGGGCCCCAGTGGAGAGTGGGGTGTGTTGGGTGGGGACCCTTGTGCTTCATCATAAGGCCTGTAGTGTGAACCCAGAGCTGGTGGAGAAAGTGAGAAAGTGAGTTTTAGGCTGAAATCTAAGAGTAACTATTGGGGAAATCATGGGTCGATGCACAATGAGGACCGCAGCAAGGGAGATGCCCAGGAACCCGTAGTGGGCACCAAGGAAGAGACGCAGCGGTTTGCTGCATGGATGCTGCTCTCTGCTCTCCGCTCCCATCCGTCCCAGTCCTGGCTGGTGCCCTGCAGATTGCATCCTTAACCCCTGGCTGCAGGGCACCAGCCATAGTGGGTCTCATAGTGGGTCTGTCCTTGAGGCTCTGGTCCCACAGGGCTGCAGGAACACAGCCGCTCTTCAGCCTTAGGGTGTCAACAGCCTCAGGTGTGTTTTCTCACACCCATCTGCATCTCCCTCCATGAAAGGTTCTGCCCTAAATGTCTGAGTGGAAATCTATTTTCTGCCAGCACCACGATCAAAGGGTGAGAAAGCACTTTGCATCGCATCGAAGTGGAATGGGCTTTCTGATGCACTCTTGAAGCTAGAGATGCTTAAGGCTGACGTGGGCAGTGTGTCAGCTCAGGAAGCCCATGCCAAGATGGGAGATTTAGAGGACAGCCACTTGTCTGTGGAGGAGATGGGGTTGAGGGGCCTGTGCAACACGGCTCTGACATCTGTGAAAGCAGGGAGGCTTGGGGACAGGCGCCCTTTCCCCTGCCTTACCTTGTAGCCCTCGCATTCTGCAAACCTGCTTCTTAGCAGAGCAGTAAACACGGCTCCTTCACCCTGTTGGACTGGAGACGTGGCCCCTGGGAGATGGTCTCTGCAGAGACCCTGAGATCTTAGCTGCAACTTCCTGTTGGGAAAACTATCTTTCTCCCTTCAAGCTTGCCATCACCAGCCATGTGCTTTGTGCTATTTTGTTCTTTTAAGGTAAAATCTGTAGGGTGACGAAGCAGAGGTCCTCCAGGCATTTTGTCCAAACATGGTTCTGCTGCCCGGGAGAGGGGGTCAGCTCCCTGGAGTGCAGATTCCCCAGCCTTAGCATCCACTGGAAGACAAGCCCCAGCGTCATGTCGGTCTCAGCACACTGCAAAGGCTCTGGCCAGCGCATTGTCATACTGGCACCTCGGCTCCTAGACAAGCAGGTTCCAGAGCCATAGCCCCACCCACCTGAGGATGGGTCGGTTCAGGCAAGGCTGGTGGGTGAGTACCCACCTCCCATTGCCTGTCATGAAGCTGAGAGTGTGCAAGTTGCATGGATTGAGCGAGACCCCAGAATCCCTGAATACACCTGGAGGAGGTTCTTGCTAGGGGGAGCCCCTGGTCGTGGCCATGTTGTTGGGGTTTCTGGCTCTGGCCATTTCTGTGGCCTCTTCTTGCTTGGTGGTGTTTCCATGAGGCTACATTTTAGCCCATTAAGTTTCTTCCTCTCCAGTTCACGTCTTTGGACTTTTCCCTTAAAATAGCTGTCCCTCGGTGCCCCAGGGGGCCGGCCCCTTTTAGATCCTGAGTGTGGAGAGCCTGTCCTCGCGATGGGAGTATATTCCTTCAGTCTCCTCTGACCTTGCTGTCCCTCTGCCAACAACTGCACTGACGACACAGCACAGATGCACAGACCATGCAAAGCTCGTGTGGCCGACTAGAGACAGCTGGATGCTCTGCTGCTCTTTCCAGTGACAGGTGGGGTCTGGTTCCCCGTCCTCCGCTCCGGGCCACTGGGCCCGCAGATGGCAGCGAGTATTGAAGCACGCTTCAAACATGTGTTAGGTACATTCTATGCATTTCGCACTATTCAAATGAGAGGCAGCTGACATCCAGGGCAGGCATCTTGCTGGAAACGTGTCAGAGAAAAATGACAGAAGCTGCTTGAATTCAGAAAAACAGGGTTTGCACAGCCTCCCTCAAAGTGAAGCGCAATGGAGGGCCTCTCCCCCACCCTCCCAGGGGTCCCCAGGGACTCAGATGCCATTTGGGGGGGACAGACACTGGGATCCTTTTCCAGGGGAGACAGTGGGGACTCTGGAAGATTCCTGCTCAGATGCGACCTGTCTCACGTCTCCCGCACACTGGGACCACGGGGCATGAGCGGTCCAGAGGTAATGCCCTCCGTGCCCGGCTGAAGGCTCACTGCAGGTCTGCATTAGCTGAAACACACCTCATCTCAGGGGCGTATACGGTGGGTTTCACCACAGAACCCACCCCCATCCCACCCCCTGCCAAAAGCTACCTGCTTCTAAAGGAAGAAATCATTATTTCCCTGGAGACTGGCTGGTCTCTAAACTCCATCATCACCGTGTCCCTTCACCAAGAGTGCTCTCTCCGCACTGGCGCCCTGACACCAGGATCCCTCTGCAGGCTCAGGGATCACCCCTTCCTCCCTGCCCCCACTGCACTGCAGCCGGGATGGAAGGGCTGGGCTGGGGCCCGGGTGCGGCTGCCTCCCAGCACAAAGCGCCTTTCCTCTGGCAGCCGTCACGGCCCAGGGTCATCGTCCACTAGGCCCACACCTACCCCAGCACTGTCCCCTCTGATCCTTTGCTGGGGAGTTTCTCTGAGGGATGACAGGAAGGGAGGGGACGGAGGTGACCCTGCACGGAGGCCAGTCTCAACAAAACAGCAACGTAGACTTGGGGCAGAGCTGCCAGAGCAGTCAAGCCAAGTCTCCCAGGGCAGCCTTGAGGGGATGGGCACCCAGGCTGGGGTCCGTCTCTGGACTGCGTGTTCCACCTGAAAAGATGTGCAGGGGCTGGAAGCCAAGTCCCTCCCAGCTACTCCTCACTGCCTCTCCTCTGACAATCTCACATGGCTGCCCTGGCTCCTCTGCTGCTGCTGCTGCTAAGTCGCTTCAGTTGTGCCCGACTCTGTGCGACCCCATAGATGGCAGCCCACCCGGCTCCCCTATCCCTGGGATTCTCCAGGCAAGAACACTGGAGTGGGTTGCCATTTCCTTTTCCAATGCATGAAAGTGAAAAGTGAAAGTGAAGTCTCTCAGTTGTGTCTGACTTTTAGCGACCCCATGGACGGCAGCCCACCAGGCTCCTCCATCCCTGGGATTTTCCAGGCAAGGTACTCTAGTAGGGCCCTAATCAAGGGATGTCCCAGTCCTAGCAGGGCCCCTCCTGCCCAGAATGGTGCCTGGGCTGCCCGTGAAGACCAGCCCTGGTGGCGTCTCCTCACCTGGTCCAGGCCCCTTTCACTGTGTGGGTGAATCATCACCAGAAACTCCAGAACCAACAATGGAGCAACACCCTGAGTCTGCTGGTGTGCTGGGAGGGAGGTTGGGGGAGAAGGATTGAAAGCCACGGCGGGAAGGAGGCAGTTCTCATCTTCTAAAGCAGCTTCTAGGGTGCTGCCCAGGAGCAGAGCCTTAGCAAGGAAGCTGTTCTACCTCCCTTGCTGCTGGGATTGGGCCAAGCTAGAGTCCGAGGCCAAAGGGAGCACCCAGAAAGGGACCAGATTGGAGGGTGGGATTCAGGGGCTGATGGATGCACAAATCAGGAAGAAAGACTGGTTGAGAACAGGCTCAGCCCTAACCTGTCCCAGAAACAGGGAACCTTGCCTTGTCCTTGGGGGTCCCCTGAGAGTGGGACCCTGGACTGAGATCCCATTTCACCAGGTTGGTGGGGGTGAGAGAGCTGCGGTTTATGGGAGCCTACTACATGCCTCGGGCAGTTCACGTGTGACACGGTGGTCAGGATGGATCCTCATGGTTGGCATCAGAGTCCCTGTAGGGGAGAGTGTTCTTTGCTGAGGAAATGCTTGGATTAAGGCTGAAATCACCTCTTTTTCAGTGCTGCTGTGATTTATTAGAAATACACGCTTGGTCTTCATCCCCGTCCTGGCCCAGGGCTCCTAACCCCTGGAATTTCCTAAGAGACAAGCGTGATAAAGGTGTCATGTTAATGAGGTGACTTTTGGAAATGCCTAAGGATGGGGACCCAACCACATGATTGGGTCCCAGCCTCTCAGCAGAGGGTTGAACTTTCAGTCCTGAACTCCTATCTCTGACTTCAGGGAGGGAAGAGGGGTTGGAGGTTGAATCCATCAACAGATGCCCAATGACTTAACAGATCGTGACTATGAAATGAATCCTCCATAGAAACCCCAGCTTCCCTGGTGGCTCAGTGGTAAAGAACCCACCTGCCAATGCAGGAGATGAGAGTTTGACCCTTGCTTTGGGAAGATCCCCTGGAGGAGGACATCGCACCCCACTCCAGCATTTTTGCCTGGAGAATCCTTTGGACAGAAGAGCCTGGTGGGCTACAGTCCATGGGGCTGCAAAGAGTCAGACACAACTGAGCAACTGAGCACACAGCACCATAAAAACCAGGACTCAGAGAGCTTCTGGGTTGGTGAGCACATGGAGATTTGGGGAGAGTGCTGAGCCTGGAGAGGGCTTGGTACCCCTTCACCACACCCTGCCCTGGGCATTTCGTCCATCTAGCTGTTCCTGAGTTACATCCTTTCATAATACATTGATCATCTAATAGGTCAAATTCTCCCTTGACTTCTGTAAGCCTCTCTAACAAAGTAATCAAACACAAAGAGGGGGTCGTGGGAATCTCTGATCTAGAGCTAGTTGGTGAAAAGCACAGTTGATGACCTGGTCTTGAGATTGGCATCTGAAGTTGGGTGGGGGGTGAGAAGTGGAGGGTGGAGTCCAGGGGGACTGAGCCCATATCTGTGAGAATCGAATTGAATGTGGAACACCCAGCTGGGGTCAGAAAATCAACCGGATGTGTGGGGAAGAAACCCCTATGTTGGAATTGGGCGCAGGACATTAGTCCCGCTCCCCGAGGGCTGAGGGTCTGCTGGTTCTATGGCTTCTCACCCAGGGAAAGGAGTCAGGAAGGGTGGGGTGAGGGGTAAAGGGAGGACTGGGTGGGATCGGCCAGGGAGACAATTTCTGAGTTCCAGCAGTTAGGCCCCAAACCTTTCCAGAGTTCTTGAAAATGTTGTCCAAAGACCACAACAGTGGTCTATACATACTTGAAGAGGTGTTCAGTTTCTGCAGACATCGGGGAAATGCAGTTAAATCACAAAGAAGTTGTCCACTTCCTGCTACAGGCCTGGCTTCAGCCCACCCCCACCCCCAACAAAGGAGCCTCCTCCCAGCCTCAGCCCAGGCCTGACCCCGATAGCACTGATCAGCAGCGCCCACCGTCGACACTCTCCCAGCTGGGAGGAGCTCCTCACAGGAGCATGGTGGCCAGTATCCCAGGACCGAGAGGTGAGGCTCTGGTGCTGCCCAGGGTTCCCTGGGTCCATGTTCTGGGCCCAGCGTGAGCCACCTGGTTCTCCTGGGACTCCAGAATGTCTGGTGAGCCTAGTACCAGTGAAGTGGACTTTGTGTCTGGCTGAGTGAGATGGGGGTTGAAATCAGACTTATAAACATTCGAGAAAATAAAGACTCTGTATTGGTTTGTGCGTGCATGCTCCATTGTTTCAGTCATGTCCGACTCTTTGTGACCCCATGGACTGTAGCCCGCCAGATTCCTCTGTCCATGGGATTCTCCAGGCAGGAATACTGGAATGGGTTGCTGTGCTCTGCTCCAGAGATCTTCCTGACCCAGGGATTGAACCCACGTCTCCTGCATTGCAGGTGGATTCTTTACCATTGAGCCACCAGGGAAGCCCCAAATTGGTTTGCAGGTGAGTAGAACTATCTCGAGTACAGACACAAACAGGCGGCTTCCAAGGAAGGGAGCTGGGTGCTAGGGAGCTGGAGAGGCAGTTTGCCCTGTGTGTTTTTTTTAGCGTTCTGCCCTGTAAACACATCACCTATGAAAAGATCAATGCGCTTAAAGAGAAAACCCAAAGAAACCTGACTTTTCCTTCACACGTTCTGGGAGTCAGACGCCAACCAGCCACGTGAAGCCTGGGCACTTCAGATGCCTGCTGGAAGAGCTACCAGAGCACCTTAGGAAATCCTTCCTTTTCCTTTTTTGTGTTTGCAGCACACAAAACCTCGTGCCTTACACAAAATGGGCGGCATTCAGTCATAGGTGTGGGATGTACATAAAATCTGGGCATCGCTCACCTCCTGGGGAGTGGGACCCCTCGGCAGGGGGCACACCTGCAGGAACCAGGGAAGAAGCCTCTTCTAGTTGAGTGACTCTCCTGCAGGTTTCACACAGATTCCCCAGCGCAGGCCCCACCCCCCTCCCCTTCACCCCTGCTGCTGGCCCTAACACCTGAGTGCGGGGGGGGCGGGGGGGGGCGGGGGGGGAGAGGTGGGAGGGGAGAGGGACAGACAACAAAGGTTTGTAGGCGAGGGTGGTGAGTCTCTTGGGATGCGGACTTGGAGCAGGCAGATGGATGCTGTGCAGAGCTCCTGTGTCAGAGGGGGCATGGAGCTTGGAGGGCAGGGGCTGTCTGGGGTGGGAGGGTGGACAGAGAGTCCTGGGGCCTAAGCCTCGGCTGTGGTGGGAAGACAGTAGGTGGGGTGAGAGGGTGGGGGACACAGGGGCCATGAGGAGGGCGCTGGGAGGGCAGGACGGCTGTGGGCTGCAGGTAGAGGCCCACGCGCCTGCTCACTTCATCTGCCTTCCACTTGTTCGGGACTGAAGGGGAAATAGAACAACCTCAAGGGCTGCCAGGAGCCACGTGCGCTGTCTGGGCGGGCCCACAATGGCTCCCGCTTTGTCACTTACTGAAAATGCTGCAACAAATAAAATTCTCTGGAAGTTAGAAGTGGAGTCCACCCAGGATTCTGCACTTTCTCACGATGATAATCCATAATTGAATAATTCTTGTGTTTGATAATTGACTTATCAGGAAAAGTTACTTTAAAATTTTTTATTAATATATATAATAAAATACATACATATATATATATATGTATAGCTGAAGTGTAGTTGATCTACAATGTTGTATGAGTTTCAGGTATAGAGCAGTGATTCAGCTATACACAGACACACACATACTGTTTTTCAGATTCTGTGAAATGTATTTTTGAATTACTGAGGCAGCTCTATCAAATTTTATGCAAATTTTCTTGAGTTAGTTTTCGGTTAACTAGACTGAGTTTGTTGGAGCCTCCTAAATGATGGATGGATGAAGCTTTGCTACGTTGTCCCAAGCAGCACGGCTCACTTGTCTGCTGTCTAACTCTAGAGCCGGTCAGCTGTTTCTTAAAAAGCTGGAAGTCAGTATTTTCGAACTGCAGGCTGGATGGTCTCCTCACAGCTCTTCAGCTCTGCTCTGGGTGATGTATCTGCAAACACGGAGCAAAGGCGAGGCCAGGGCTGTGTTGTGGCCTGCTCCCAGGGAGGTGCTGGCCAATAGGAGGATAATAATATGAGCCACACATGCAATGTTACCCTTTTTGGTAAGCCTATTAAAAGCACAAAGAAAGAGATAGGATTAATTCTAATAATTTGTTGTTTTTCACTTGCTAAGTCGTGTCCAACTCTTTACGACCCCATGGACTACAGCATGCCAGGCTCCCATGTTCTTCACTGTCTCCCAGAGTTTGCTTAAATTCTGGTCCATTGAGTCAGTGATGCTATCCAACCATCTTATCCTCTGCCACCCACTTCTCCTTTTGTCCTCAATCTTTCCCAGCATCAGGGTCTTTTCCGATGACCTGGCTCTTTGTCTCAGGTGGCCAATTCTAATAATATATTTTACTTAATCTCGTACATCTCAAGTATTATCATTTCAACATGTAGTCAAAGAAAATGAGATAATTCACACCCTTTCCCCACACATACTTCCAAACACGGCATGTGCTTTACATGAAGGCATATTTTTGAAGAGTGTCTACAGGTAGAATGTGTGCCCACGCATGCTCACACACGGGACCACACTGGACAGCAGAGCCCAGCCCTGGACACTTCACAGTGGTGTGAAACTCATCTTTGCTGCTGAGTCTCTCATCAGCTTTCTGCTTCTTTCCTGGTTGGAAACACTGTTGGAGGTTCCTCCACATGGGGGGCCAGCACACTGTGGTGGGGTGGGGTTGTGTCTATATGTGAATGTGCATGGGTATTGTGAGTACATGCATGTGTATATATGCATGTGTGCGTGTATCTGTGTATGAACGTGTGTGTGTGAGTATGCTCAGTCATGTCCGACTCTTTACAACCCCATAAACTGTAGCCCACCAGGCTCCTCTATCCGTGGGATTCTCCAGGCAAGAATACTGGAGTGGATTGCCCTGTCCTCCTCCAGGGGATCTTCCCGACCCAGGGATCAAAACTTTGTCTCTTACGTCTCCTGCATTGGCAGGTGGATTCTTTCTTTTTTTCTTTTGTTGTATTTAATTTTTATGTTTGTACCAGTAGAAAAAGAATTATTCATACCAGTAGAAAGGCAGAAACATTAGTTTGCTGACAAAGGTCTGTCTAGTCAAGGCTATGGTTTTTCCAGTATTTATGTATGGATGTAAGAGTTGGACCATAAAGAAAGCTGAGTGCTGAAAAATTGATGCTTTTGAATTGTGGAGTTGGAAAAGACTCTTGAGAGGCCCTTGGACTTAAAAAAGGTCAAACCAGTCAATCCTAAAGGAAATCAGTCCTGAATATTCATTGGAAAGGCTGATGCTGAAGCAGAAGTTCCAATACTTTGGCCACTTGATGCGAAGAACTGACTCATTGGAAAAGACCCTGATGCTGGGAAAGATTGAAGGCAGGAGGAGAAGGGGACAACAGAGGATGAGATGGTTGGATGGCATCACCGACTCAATGGACATGAGTTTGAGCAAGCTTCAAGAATTGGTGATGGACAGGGAAGCCTGGCGTGCTGCAGTCCATGGGGTCGCAAAGAGTCGGACACGACTGAGTGACGGAACTGAACTGAACTGAATTGAATCAGTGGAAAAATAATTAAGCAAAAAAAAATTTTAAACAATGAAATAAAATATCATAATTCAGAAAAGGGGAGAGTACTACTTCTTTTACATTTAATTAATTTGTTTTGAAACGGGAAAATGTCTACCTACAATTAATCTATGACAGCCATCAATAATAGTTTCACAGTAACTCATAAGTGAATTTTAATAAAACTGGAATATTTCTGAAAGGTATATTTTAGGCAAATAGCAAATTGTACCACTGATGCATTGGCAGGCAAATTCTTTATCACTGCGCCACCTGGGAAGCCCCATGTATGTGTATGTGTGTATATATATATTAATACATACACATGCTTGTGTGAGTGTGTGTTTAGCAACCCTCGCCATAGGAGGCAGGATTATGAGGACAAATCCCTGAGCGTAGGGAACTCCCACGATAGAAAGTGGGGTGGAGGATGTCCCTGGTGGCCCAGTGGTTAGGACTCTGAGCTCCCAGTGCAGGGGCCAAGGTGTGACCCCTGGTCAGGGGACTAGATCCCACTAAGAGTCCCAGTGCTGTGACTAAAGAGCTGGCACAGCCAGATAAGTAAATTTGGGGAAAAAAGAAAGTGTGGTGGAGGGAATGCCCACAACACATGACGCCGTGCACGGTGTGGGCAGAGAGGTGTGGGCAGGGCTGCAGGGCCGCAGGAGTGAGGGGGAGCACCGCATCGGGCAGCAGTTGTGGGGAGAAGCTGAGGCTGAAGCCAGGAGACCACGTGGGGAGGCTCCTGGGCAGCCTGGCCAGTCTGGGTCTCGAGACCACGGGGAGGAGCAGGCAGGACAGTGATGGTCGAGTGAGTGGTGGGTGCAGAACAGATGGCTGGGAGAGAACAGGGCAGGATTGGAGAGACAGGTGTGTGTGGGATGCGGTGCTTTTGCCAGAGGCAGGGCAGTTGCAAGGACCAGGGATGTGTCTGGGTTTGGCCCCGAGGAGGGTGACCCAGTCTGCACAGTGCATGACGGCCTCCAGACATCCACACTGTGCCCTCATCCAGAGGAGAGATGGAGGCTCCATTGGCAAAGAGGAGGGCAGGAGCCGTGGGTGGGAGGGAACTGTGCCCGAACTCCTGCTCCTCAATGATCTGACTTCGATTTGATTTAAAGGTCATGTCAGATTCCTTTTAATGAGTGGAGATTAATTCCTGTCCGTTTACTTAACATCCTGGCCTTTGTTATCAACACACCTTCCTTTGACATTTTCTAAGGTCAGATGAATCGCTGAACCTTATTGGGTAGTTCAAAGGCTTCCTCAGATGTGGGTGCAGGCTGTATTCTCTTCCCTCGTCTACATTACCATGTAAATAGGGTTGTGCAATCACATTGGGTAGGATTTGTTTGAAGTCCATGATGGATGACTTCATCTACTCTGCTGTCCTTTAAGAAGTGCTATTGGTCAATCTGAGAGGCCTCTTGTGCCGGGTCCTCAGGAATTGAGCCTGGTCCCTCTAGGTCAGCTCAGTGGGGGTCACCCCTGGTGTGCAGGGGCCCTCCCCTTGCTGTGTGGTCCCCCCTCTCTAAGGTGCTCATGCTACTTCCCCTCTGGAGGGCTCACCACCACAGGAGCTTGGGCATCTTACTCAGACTCCCTAAGACCTTGGTTTCTGCGATGGTGAGCTTGCAAATAATAGCCCTGGATTGGTCATGCCAGAACATTCCATGGAAAATCTCATCAGACCCACAAGGGGACTGCATGTGTAGAAGCTCCATCTTTGCTAAGGGTGAGGAGGATGGGGGTTGGAGATTTACAGATCTTCCTCCAGCTCCTATGAAACCTCTCATCTTTTGTGTTTTTTCTTCATTTCAGGTGGAAACATGCAAACACATTTGAATGGGAGGAGGCTGTTTAAAACTTCCCATCACAACTCAGCATGCGTGCAGATTTGAGACCTTACTCTGCTCACCACCCTGTGA
This sequence comes from Bos indicus, assembly GCF_029378745.1. Lineage (NCBI taxonomy): Eukaryota > Metazoa > Chordata > Mammalia > Artiodactyla > Bovidae > Bos > Bos indicus. Next base: position 42,029,855 of record NC_091772.1, on the reverse strand, counting down.
CCTTGGGCCACCTGTATCCCAGGGACGTTCCAACCTCTCTAAACCTTGGGTTCCCGGCATGGGGCCCGGAATGCTTACTGTCCACACCCAGTTGTTAGGTTCGTGAGACCGCTGCTCCCTGCCCTTGCCAAGACTCCAACATCCCGTCATCTTTTTACCCTGCCTGGGTAACTCTTCTTGAAAATAAATGTATCAGTGTGTGTCTGTTGGGGCTGCTTTAACAGAAGACCACAGACTGGGACTCAGATAATAGCAATTATCTCTCAGTTCTGATAAAATTTATAGTCGAGATAAATGAAGCAAAGAAAATGAAACCAACAAAGGAAATCAATAAACCCAAGATCTGGGTCTTTGAAAAGATCAACAAAATCAACAAATCTTTACCCAAATTGATTAAGAAGAAAAAGCAAAGACTCGAATTACTAAAACCAGAAGTTAATGTGGGGACATTACACCATTCCACAGATATGAGATTACAAGAGAGTTTTATGAACATTTGTACACCAACCAATCGGATAATCTAGATGAGATGGACAAATTCCTGGGAACACAAACCCATCAGGCATGGATCCAAGACACAGAGCATTTGAATAGACCTATTCATAGTAAGATTATTGAATCTACAAGCAAATATCTTTTACTAGGAAAAGCTCTGGCCCATTAGGTTTTACTGATGAAATTTCATTAAAAAATTCTTATGAACCAAGTTAAAACCACTTGTTAAAAACCAAATTGGTAGCTGGGGAGAGAGATTTGGGTTAGAAATTGAGAGGGGAGTGGTCCGTGAAGGCAGGAACCAGGTGGGAACAAGCAGAAAGTCTGAATCTGTATCTTGAATCCACCTCTCAGTCCTGGGACAGGCTGCGCCAGCGAGACAGCTGTGTCCCATCTCGATAGCCCGCTCCACATGTTTGCTGATGTTCCCGTGGTGAAGATGCCATGTCAGGAAGAGCTGACTGCCTGATGGCATCTGGGCACCACCAGCAGGGACTCTGAGTGGACACTGGGCCCAGAGGAAGGTCCCAGGGCACAGGAGGGGGGCTTGAGCCCAACACCTCACGTCTCTGGAAAGAAGACATGACCTCACCCAGCCCAGCTGTTGCTGCAGATGTTTTCCTGCTGATTAAGGTGCTCAGTTGTGACCCCAGGGAAACACGTGATGCTGCAAAGCAAGCCCAAGAATGAACCACTGGGTGTCCGCTCTCTGTGGGGGCCCCCCTTGAAGTGGTGCCCCACTGCGTGGGCTACATCCGGAAACAGGGTCTGCCTTTGCGGATGGAGCCTGGGGGCCTCAGGCTGCAAATCACAGACTTCCAGGTGGGTGTGTTTTGTTTTCCTAAATCTCCTGATTATATTGGCAGAAGCATTGCAGCCCAGGAACAGCATAGAAGACACAGTGTCCCTTGTTCCCACCCACGCTCAACCCCACCTGACCCCTCAGCTGGAGTGTGAGTGGAGACACTTTCTCAGTCCCCCTCAGCGGGGAGAAGAAAGCAGGGGTGGAAAACACTCGAGGCTTTCTGACTCCAGACGTGGCCTCCGAGGGGCCCTGAGACAGGCGGGTTAGTGCCAGACAAGGCCTGCACCCCTCCACCCTCCCCAGGCCTGGCGTCCTCCCCTCTCATCCCTCAGCACCCCACCCCCATCCCCAGACCTTCAAGCCCCTCTGCCCCCACCCTGGGCTCCATCCCAGGCCCACTCCACCCCCCTCCCCTCAAGGATTTCTCTTCCTAATCAAGTTCTCCCGATTTTGTTTTCACACACACCGTGTTCTTAGGAGGCCTCTGCCTGTTCACTTGCAAACATTTCAGAACAAATTTTCAGCAAAAAGAATTTAAAGAAATTAAAAAAATCAATTTATTTGGCTGCTCCAGGTCTTACTTGTGGCGTGTGGAATCTTTAATTGCGGCATTGGGCTCTTGGTTGGGGCCTGAGGGGTCTAGTTCCCTGACCAGGGATGGAACCCAGGCCCCCTACATTGGGAGGGCAGAGTCTTAGCTGCTGGACAGCCAGGGAAGTCCCCCAAATGGATTTTGAACGTAGCCGCACTGTGGTCCCTTCGTGGGTGTTCTACCCCTTGTTCCTGGTGTCAGGCGTGTGGGATGATGACGGGTGCTCGGGGACCCTGTGGGAAACACACCAGGAGTCCCCCTCACCCAGTATCTGCATGGGGGCTATAGGCCGAGGAGGCCCTGGGGTTTTGGCCTCCAGAGCACCCTGGGGATTAGCAGTGCTTAGATAGTGAGCACCCAAGGGTCAGTTCATCTAGACCAACCCAGGCCAGAGATTAGGTCACCTCTCCTGTCCTGCTGAGCAAGCATCCTGCCCCCCCAGACGGTGTATCACGTCTTTATAATGGGGCCTGGGGGAAGCAGGCAGGCTCTGTGACGGGTGTGAGTGAGGCCGGACAGGCCCTCGGGACACCTCTGGTCTCTCACCAAGACGAGGCTGTCTTGGGGACTGTGCAGTTGTTGCTGTGACTCAGAAGGGCCTTACTGTGGGGACGAGACCTCCCTCTTGTCACTCGCAATGGTACTGGCTCATTGCCAACTGCACGGATGTGTTCACTGTCTTCTCATTTCTCCTTGATGCTTTCCTGGTTTATTCGCCTGTCTGTCTGCTTATAGACGGCAGCCCCCAGGAATATCAGTTCTGGCCAGGCAGGGAGCTTGTGCTTCTTCCTGTTGCCTCCTGGTGTCCACACTGTGCTGGGCCATTCTGTGCCCTGGATGGCATGACCTCAGCTCAGGCATAGCAGCATTTCAGGATGTGCTTCTCAGGGAAGGCTCAGTGCTGATCTTCGACAGGCTGCTGGTGCTCACCGTGTGACTCATCCCCTTTGCCAAAGGTCAGCGAGGCCAGAGCAGTGACTGTCGATGATGTGAGGCTGGACACTCACAGACGCCGGGTGGAACCAGCAGGTCTCTACACGCAGACAGCTCCTCCTGCCCTTCACACACCACTTGTGCCTGTCTGGGTTCCAGCTCCAAAGTGACTGCCAATCTCCAAAGACCACCCTGCCTCTCCCAGGGCCGGGATAGTGGTACCCTGGGCATGGTTCTGCCAGGGAGGCAGAAGGTGAGCCCAGAGAGAGAGGCTCCCCACTGGAGGCAAGGCCAGCCTGGCTTTGGGACCCCTGCATGTCCAGACAGATTCCTGTGTCATGGAGTCGGTGGCCTTGAAGGGGCTTGGGTGGCTGGAGACTCTGGGTAGGAACACTTCCCCAAACATGGGCGACTGGCTACTTGAGATGAGAAGGTGGTTGGGGGAGAGGAAGTGGGCATGGTCAGAGCCCCCCATCCAGCAGTGGCCATGGGTGAGTTCACACACTTTCAGGGCAGGTGCAGCAGCTTGGCTCACCTAGGTCCCATGGGTGTTCCTGACGCCTTGACCTGCTGTTCAGCGAGGCCACTGAGCGCGGTAGTGCCTGCCTGTCTCACGTGCACACACTCACCTCCAAGGTTTGGGGGCTGCCGGGAGTGGGAGGGAGCTTTCCAGACTAGAGCAGCATCAGCAGCCAGGTGCTGGGAAGCAACTAATCCATCGACCTGGCATGCGTGTTGTGCTAAGAGATAAACCCTGGACATACAGACGGGAATAAAACAAAGCCCAATCCAAGGCTGCCGCAACCCAGGAAACCCACAGGAAATGAGAAGTGGAATTTCCTTCCTGTAAACAGAGTCCAAAGGAAAATGTCGGGCTGTACAAAGTAGGGTGTCAGTGAACAGACAGGGGGTGGGGGGTGAAGGTGGGGTAGGCAGTGAGACCTATGCCAAGTAGAGAGCGGTGCTACAGGATCTCGGGGCAGAGGGCAGACTTTACCTCCTGGCCTCATCACTGCCAGGTTAGGGGTGACGGGTTAGTCACTTACCATCTTAAAAAGTAGCTGGGGGATGTCCCTGGTGGTCCATTGGCTAAGGATTGCCTGCCAATTCAGGGGACATGGGTTGGATCCCTTGTCTAGGAACTAAGATTCTACATGTCTCAGGGCAACTAAGCCCATGCGCCACAACTACTGAGCCCACGCTCTGCAACAAGAGAAGTTACTGCAGTGAGAAGTGCGCGCACCGCAGTGAAGACTAGTCCCTATTCATCACAGTGAGAAAGCTTGCACGCAGCAACGAAGAGACTGCGTATGACAACAAAGACCGAGCGCAGCCATAGATAAATAAAATAAATGTTAACTATTAAAAAAAAAAAAAAAAAAGATAGGCAGGGCTTCTTGCCCTACCAGCTACCTGCTTTGTCTGCTGCCTACCTGCTCTTCCTTAACCTATTCTATCTGTAATCTGTCTTTCTTACCCTCTACCTGCTCTATCAGCTACCTGTCCTGTCGCCTGCTCTATCTGCTACTTGTCCTACTTAGTACCTACTGTATCTATTACCCTCTGTTTACTATCTGCCTGCCTTACCTGGCACCTGTCTTAACTGCTTGTTCTACCCACTACCTGCCCTAAAAGAATCTTCTGTGCTCTACTGTTTATCTCTCCTTCCCTCTTAACCCCTGGCAACCACCTATCTTTTTTCTGTCCCCTTATTTCTGCCTCGTCCAGAGTGTCACAGGGTTGCAATCACAGTAGCATTTTTAGCTGCCTGCTTTCACTTAGAAATAATGCATTTAAGCTTCCTCTGTGAATTTCATGGCTTGATAGCTCATTTCTTTTTATGGCTGAATAATGTTCCACTGTCTAAATGCACCCCAGACTTTGTATCCATTTTAAATGCCCTTTATTTTTCCTGAAGAAGTCCTTAATTGATTGGCTAAGTATAGCATTCTCAGTTGGAAACTGTTTACTTTAAGAATTGAGAAGGTGTTGATTTCTGTTCTAGCTTTCAGAGTGGTGGTGGAGCAGCTGGTGCCGCAAAACCCTGGTTTTCATGGAAACCTCTATTGGTTTCCCCCTGGACGTGCAGGGGCTTCTGGCGTGGGTCTGTGTCCAGCCCACGTGTCGGCCTCTTGGATGGCGTGAGCACTCTCTGGGTCTACAAATCCCTGTCCTGTGGCCATGTCTGAGCCAGATGAGAGGGCTTGTTTCACAAGTGTGTGGTTACGGTGCAGCTGGCTGCTGCCCCACTCCTGGCAGATTGAGTTGTCACCTAGTGCCGTGACTGCCTTGGTCTTAGAGGAAGTTGAGTCACTTTCCAGTGCAAATCACAAGCTGTCAAAAATGCTGTGCTTGCAAGTGAACTTTCCATGTATCAAAAGCAATAATGGCTTCACAGGAGCCAAGACAAGTCAGGGCTCTGGTGACACTCAATTGTGCCGACAAGGCAGCTGCTGAAAGACAGACTGGCTGGCGGAGATCCATCTGGGCTCTCCCAGCTCCGCGCTCTCGACCTCAGCGGGACCTCCGCACTGAGAAGAGGAGTCAGGCTGGGTAGGATCCCATCACCTGGCATCCTGGATTTATCAGCGATCAGGCCCTGAGGCTTCTTACAAATGGAGAGTTGGCTTAACTCTGGCCAACCTCTGTCTCACTGAGGATGTAGTTCTTTCTCATCTGAAGACAGTCTCTGATGGGGTGACAGGGTGGCTGCCCGCTGAGAGGGACGGCGTTGGGCCATAGCCTTAGCCCTGCACCACAGTGCTGGGCAGATGTCACTACTCCCACCCCACGACGATGATTGGACCCACAGGCCCATAGCCCAGCAGAGATCAGACTCACTTCCGGGTCTTTTTTGATCCGAGCCCCCAGCTCTCTCCACTGGGCAACACTTCCCCCTGGTCCTCAAGTGCAAATATATGTGCTGACATACAAGAGATGCTGTGGGAGCCTGTGAATGGAGCATGCTGGAGGGTCGCTTCTGCAGGGAAGAAGGGCTGTGTCCGCTTCAGACCAAACCCCCTGCTCCTTAGGTGGCCTGGGCCAGTTGGGGGTGCCAAGCCTGGATTATAGGCTGGATCTGAGTCTGGGCTCTGATACTCAGTGGAGCCTCACCAGGCAGTTGCTCCAAACCTCAGATTTTCTATCTGTAAGTCAGGGGTGAAAATGTGGCCTATTTAGGGTCACAGGGCTCTGTGACAACTGGGAAGGGGGAGTGGGGTGGCGTGGGGAGCATGCTGTCTGCTAAGTATCCTTTTTTTAAAAAAAATTTTTGGCTGTTCCCTGCGGCATGGAAGATCTTAGTTCCTCGGCCAGGGATCAAGCCTGTCTTAACCACTGGACCACCTGAGCAGTCCTTGCTAAACATTCTAGAAACCGTGGAGCTCTACGTGATTGCAGCTGCTGGTGGTGGCCACCTGGACACGAGAAGGGCTGTCCCCATGGGACTGCTGTTCACTTAGGTAGCTGTGTGGGTTTCCTGCCCTCCTAAGCACTGCTGCTGCTGCTAGGACTTTCATTTTTGCTGATGGGAAGGAGCGACTAGCATTTCCCTGGACTGATGCTAGGACCCCTGCCTTGTGGAGAATGGAGAAGGGCGTGTCTCAGAGTCCAGTGTGGAAATGAGCCTCTTCCCTGGGGTGGGTGTGGTGTCCGCTGTGCTCTGGCCAGCAGGCAGGGCGGGTCTGGAGGAAACGAGAGGGGCCGGGCCCATGTCCTCTTAACACTGCCGCCCCGTTTCACTGTGACAGATATCTGTCACAGTGTCCGTGAAGTTAGTGCCCCCAGGTCAGCAATGCCTTCCGGGTCCCATCAGCGATGAGTACCACAAGGGACCAGCCGGGGGTGGGGGGTGGACAGTGAGCTCTTTGAAGGAACAGGTGGGAAGTACCTGGAATAAGCCTTCCAGGCTTGAATTCTCAAATTCGCTTTCCCAAGTGGTTACTAATGGCAAATGCAGAGTGACCTCCATGAGGACACAGACTCCCAGGCATTTCATACACAACACTTTCCCGTGCTGGGCCTGGAGAGGATGGTCGGTCAACACAGACTGAGCACTCCCCTGTGCCCACCACTCCCTATGTGTGATGAGCAGCGTCTCTATTTCAAGGTGAGGAAGCAGGTTTAGAGGAGAGGAAGAGAGCTGACAAGGTCAGGCAGTTGTCAAGTGGTGGGCCTGGAGTTAGAAGGTGGGGGTCAGACCCTGGGTCTGCACTGTTTCACTCTGAGGGCGGACATCTTGGACAGGGCAAGTCTGGCGTGCTGCAGTCCATGGGGTTTCAGAGTTGGACATGACCGAGAGACGGAGCAACAACAATCTCGGTCACCTGCTGAGAGCGATGGTTCCTTGTGTGACCTGTGTGACCTTGTGTGCTGCTGAGCTCTGGGCTGTCTGGGGCTGACAGCACCCCTCTCTAGTCACGTCCCCTCTGACTGTGTCCAAAGGAGAGGGTCACATCTCAGAGTCACCACTGACTGCTGTGTAATTCGTCAGGAGCGGGCATCCTGAGGAGGGTGGGCCCTGAATCCAGTGTGGCCGGTGTCCTGCTAAGAAGAGACACAGAAGCAGATGTGCAGAGAGAAGGAGGTGGTGGGATGAGGGGCAGAGGCTGGAGTGGCAATGCCACCAGCCCAGGACCACTGGGGCAGAAGCTGGAAGATGTAGGAAGGACCCTCCCTGGAGCCTCAGAGGAGGTATGGGAGTGAATGTGGCCTCAGGACTCTGAGAGAATGGTTCCTGTTATTCTTGCCCTTTCTACAGCGTGGTGATTTCTCACAGCCACCCTGAGACACAAACCCACACACTCAGCACTTTCTGCAGATGACCTGTTAGACTGCAGACCTGTGGGGTCACATTGGATGAAGACTTCCTTCCTGCGACATCTGCCTTTGGGCCTGGTCACCGCCCCGGGCTGCCTTTCCTGTGGTACTGGGAGGGTGAGTCCTTCCACTGCTTCCTTGGAAGGGAGGGAGCTTCCTGGACCTGGTGTCAGAGGCTCCAAGCATCACCCAGGAGACCTGCATGCGGCCTTGGAGGGGCCTCCCAGTGGCTTCTCCTGCAGGTACCACCCCCTCAGACAGGTGACAGGGGAGGTCCATGAGCCCATTCTCTGAGGACCCCAGGCTGGTGGGCCAAGGAAGCCCTTGGATGGAAGAGAGAGAGAGACATCGGGGAACAAGGGAGGGAGGGGTATATATCTCCTTTTCGGGAAATCACAACTGTTAAGACTAAATTAGCTTTGCCCTAAAGAAAAAGAACCTTCATCCTGCCATCTGCTCTCAGATCCCAGCCTTCCTTATAGCTTTCTCTTGTCACCCACATGAAATCAAGGTTACCTTCGTGGTGTAAGGTTATTTTCAGACCTTCCCTTCATGAGGCCTTATTGTCCCTAAAGACAGATGCTAAAGCTCCCAGAGATGGTGCAAAGAAACTTCTGCCCTGCCCCTCCCCAGCTGTGCGTTTTCTCTTCACCAAGTACACTTTCTGCTACTCGAGGATCTCCCCCATCCACTGCAGAGTTCCCGTATAACATCATTAGGTTGGTTTGGCCCATCTTTTTAGTCTTTAGTCTTGAGACTTAAGTGGTGTTGATTCTGTTAACTGACCTATTACCTTTTATTCCCAGTTACAGGTCAATCACTTCATCCAAACACCATATACGTGATTTTATGGGATAAGACCTCCGAAGAGCAACGTTCCTTGGGACTTTCAGAATAGACTGTATTTAGCAAATTGTTGGTGACTCAGCAGTAAAGAATCCACCTACAATACAGGAGCCACAGGAGACGTGGGTTTGATCCCTGGGTCAGGAAGATCCCCTGGAGGAGGGCATGACAACCCACTCCAGTACTATAGCCTGGAGAATCTCATGGACAGAGGAGCCTGGTGGGCTACAGTCCATAGCACCACAAAGAGTCAGAAATGACTGAATCAACTTAGCCTGCCTGCACGCAGAGCAAAATGGTAGATAACCTGTTTACGGTGAAAAACAAGACAAGACTCCTTTGCCAATGTAGTGTCTGCTGTTGCAGAGAATGAAATTTAGCAAGAAACAAATAGACCAGCTATAAGAACCTTGCCCCTGACTACCCATTCAGGATGGAGTCATAAACAGCAATTCCTCAGTGATAATTTTTATGATCTCAGATTATGTTTCTCTCACTTTGAGTCCTCAAAACATGTCCCATTACTGGATGCATTCTCTGTACATCCTCACAAAGTTCCACCTAGATCTCGAAGCTCTTCTGCAGTCAGTATGTGTCCCTTCCATTTGGTCAGTAGCTATTCCCCTGGGCACACTTTACTAGCAAATACAGAAACTGTTAGAAATTCAAACACAGCATCAGTGACATGAAACTGATGGCTCTGTCATAACACCCTGCACATACTGTGGAGACACCCAGGTGCTCTGGGTGAGTGCCCACGGTGCCCCCAAGGTCATTCACTGACCAGATGACTTAGGCATGGCCATGAAAAGCCAGACATGCCATTCTATGCACTTTTGAACATCTTTGGTGGTCTAGAAGGCTGTCCCAGGTGACCAAAAGAAGCCTTCTCAGCCCACGAAGACAGAAGGAGCCATCTGAATTTAGTGTTTGCCTGTCTAACCCACTGTGACCCTGAGTAGCTTTATCCCTTTTCAGAGCAGCAGGGAAGGATTTTCAAATACACAGATGATGAGTCAGAGCTGCAGACAGGCAGTGGACTCCACAAATGAAGAATGAAGATGTCACTCAAGAAAACACAGCCAACAGAATGTGGTTTCAGCACATGCACAAAGTGGCAGCAGTGATATGCATGGGGAAGCGGCTTTCCAATATGTGGGAATGCGGATATATTCAGTAATGACACTTGGGTTCAGTTATAATACTTGGATATTTGACTAAAATTAGACTCATGCCATATTCATAGATAATACTCATGTGCAATATCCATGTATAATATTCATGCAATAAAGCAAAATCCACAAAGTTATTATAGAAAATTGAAAGTTTGGGTAACATAAAAATAATTTCTATGATAAAAGGCATCATAAGCAAAGTTTTAAAACATATGAAAAAACTGGGAGAAAAATGTCATTTAAGAAGTTCTAAAATCATTTCAAAAGGCTAACAACACAGGGGCCAGGATATGACTGGGTTGTTCAGAGGAAGCTCACCAGCCAATGTAAACACCACCACTGTTCAGGGAAATCCAAACTAAAACAACTGTGAGATAATAGTTTTCACCTATTAGGCTGGCAAACAGTAAGATGTGCTATGATTTCAACTGTTAGCAGACGTGGGAAAACAGCTGTTCTGATTTGGGGAGAACAAGTCTGTACAGCTATTTCGAGAACAATTTGATGTATTTATTAAGATAAAGAGTAAGCCCAGATTTTGGCTCAGCAATTCCACTGCTCCATGTCACTCTAGAGAAACAGATGCACATTGGAAACGGAGGGAGATGTTCATGGCAGTGCTGTCACCAGACAGGAGCTTGGGCTACAGGGCTGAAGTAGAGGTTTGGGGAGGTCAGGGGGTTGTGGCGGAGGTAGGGAGGGTGATGGTGGTGAAGGGAATCTGTTTTCACATTGTTTGATTCTTTTGTGATGTGTTCAGTTACTGATTTAAAATGATAAATTAACAGATGAGAAAGATTATGAAATAAACTTGTTTTTGAACAAAAATTATATATGGACATATGTATAATACTGGCTTCCCTGGTAGCTCAGATGGTAAAGAATCTGCTTCCTAATGCAGGAGACCAGGGTTCAAATCCTGGGTCAGGAAGATCCCCTGGAGAATGGAACAGCAGCTCACTCCAGTATTCTTGCCTGGAAAGTTCTATGGACAGAGGAGCCTGGTGGCCTATAGGCCGTGGGATTGGAAAGAGCTGGGTGTGACTGAGCATCTAACACACACATGTATAATACAGGCGTCCCAGGTGGCTCGGTGGGAAAGAATCCACCTGCCTATGCAGGAAACGTGGGTTTGATCCCTGGTTCGGGAAGACCCCCTGGAGGAGGAAATGGCAACCCACTCCAATGTTCTCACCTGGGAAATCCCATGGACAGAGGAGCCTTGTGGGCTACAGTCCATGGGGTCACAAAGAGTTGAACACAGCTGAACAGACAGCAGAGAGAGATGTGTGCTACGTATGGGATAATATACATCTGTATAATACATATCAGAGAGAAAACATCAAAACATACACAAAACACTGTGTAAAGTGGAATCATAGATCATTTGAGACTTTTTGGTTTCACTTCTTTGGAGTTCCTAATTTTTCTACAAAAGCATAGAAGTTCTCTATAACGGATTTTTTAAAGGAGACCCCTACCCGGCGACTGCCAGCACCATGTGCTGATATCTGAGCGCCGTGGACTTTGGGTGTGGCCGCATTCTAGGCAGATCTCACATGCGGTCATTCCAGGGGCAGAGGCCAGTCACAATGGGAGGTTTCATGGGCTCTGGGGGCCTCTGTAAGGTGTCCAGACTCCACTTCACTGCCCAGAGGTGCACTGAAGACAGGGCACACCCCTCACTCCCTCGACATAAGCATGGAGGCTATGTGGGGACTATGTGCCTGGGGTTAGTTCTTCTGCAGCTGTTTGCTGGAACTCTCCATGAGGTTTGGGGAGGTCTTAAGTGTAGCAAGCCAGATATGTTGCTCCAGGGTGGACCATTCTGAGATTGACAGGACCCAGATGGAGGCAGCAGGGCACAGGGCACCACAACCACCCCTGTTGCCCACTGTAGATGGTTTTGAGTCAGGACGTCATCACCCCCATCACTGCCTCCTTGGGTCATTGCAGGTGGCCTGAACGTTCTGTGTGGAAGCCACTCAGACAGAGATGGGATGAAGCAGAGCTGGATGGATCTCCGGGTTGGGAAGACCCCCTGGAGTAGGGCATGGCAACCTACTCCAGGATTCTTGCCTGGAGAATCCCATGGACATAAGAGCCTGGCAGGCTACAGTCTGTAGGGTCACAAAGACTCGGATGCCACTGAAGTGACTTAGCATGCAATGGCCCACAGGCTTCAGTGAAAAGGGATACTTTCCCGAGACCATTATGTCACTTGTTGGAAGTCTGGACAAAGCTGTATGAGGCTCTTCAGCCAGTCCAGGGGGACTCGGGACTTGAGTCCAGAGTGCTGGCCCTGCACTCGCTGGGGTTCCAGGTGCATTCAAATCCTTGGAATCTGAACCTTCGCTGGGCACCCACAACCCACCAAGCCGGGGTCACATTCATGCCCTCTGAGGAGGAAATGGGCCCAGAAATCGGCTCTTGCTTAACCAGCTGGGACTGGAGGGAGGACCGGCCTCTGGACTCCAGATTTCCCAGGGCTCAGCTCGACCACTCAAGCACTGATGAAAAGACATGTTGATCTGGGGTCTTGACTAAACAATAGGTTTTACAACTTGAGACCCCTGAGTCCTATGGTGGGGGGTGGTTACATACAAACACACACACACACACACACAGGTGGCGTTAGAAATATGGGTGATGGGGCAAGGCTTCTTTGTTTCCAGGCTCGAGGAGATTTACTGGAAACCAGAACCATGTTCTAGCAGTGTGGTTGGGACTTGAAGCTGGCTGTGTCTCCTTCTGCATCATAAGAAGGGCTGACCATCACTGAGAATCCACTGGTTCCAGCAGCTGAGAAAATAAAACCCTTTGAAATGCAAACTGTAGAGAGAAAATACTTCTCAAAACGTTGGAGCTAACTGGGGAAGACACTGTTTATCGCCTGTGGTAAACGTGACTGGCTGTGCCAATGTCACTGGTATACGGGCTGCTGTCAGTGGGAGAAGGGCCGTGGCAGAGTCAGCAGTTCCTTCTAAAAACACAGAGGCAGAAGGCCCTGAGGGTGGGCCAAAGGCCACTCCCATGGTCCTCTGCCAAGAGGTGGAGCCCCAAATTCCAGACTAAGTTCAAGGTCCTGACCCTGGGACTGATTCTGCCAACAGCAGTCAAAGCTGCCTCTGGGTTAAGGAGAAGCAGCAGGCAGGGGCGTAGGGTTAAAGGGTCCTGGCCAAGCTCCAGTGGCGAGTGATGGTTCAAAGGACCCGCCCTGCCTAGAGTCCTTCATGAAAAATCAACCGGCCCTTCAAGCAGCGAGGCAGCCATGATAGAGCCCAGCTTCTGCACATGCTGTGGGTGCTGGGCCACAGGCCGAGCCCCGGCCCCTCCCCAGGGCGCCAGATAACTGGTGATTCTGTGATGCAGGAGCCTCGGCAGCCAGGCCTCTGTTGCTGTCCACTATTTATTTTTTGACTATGCTGCATGGCATATGGGATCCTAGTTCCCCATCTACGGATCAAACCCATGGTGCCCCCTGCACTGGAAGCATCGTGTCTCAACTACTGGATCACCAGGGAGGCCCAATATCACTTATTTTAGAAGTTCTCCGTTACAAATTCCACAGCTTTTCATTTGATTATGATTCGGGCAGGGTGCTGGGGCCCCACACAGATAAGATGTTATGTCTGATGGTGGTCTGCTGCAGTCTGGTTCTGCCCCTGTGACCTGGGCAGGGGTGGCGTGGGGGACTGTGGGCACAGATCAAGGGAAGCATGGAGAATGGGGGCTGTGGGAATCTCCCCAGGACCTAAGACTGACCACTGAGGGGCCCGCTGACCAGGGGGATGGTCTACCAGCTCATGTCAGCAGTGACCATAGGCCTTCAGAGGACTCAGTCCCCACTGTCCTGCTCTTGGGGCCATCTCAGTTGAACCCCATTGGCAGATGTGGGTTCTGGTCTTGGGGTGGAGCCTGTAGGGGAGCAGCAGGAACATGAAGCCCCAGGGGAAGATTCCACAGAAGTCTGGCTGGATGGTGGTTTGGGCTGGGACTGAGGGACAGGGAATTGGGTGGGTCAGGGATGGATGGTTTTGGAGCTGATTGAGGTGGGAGGGGTCAGTGAAGGGGAGGACAGGTGACTTTCTTTGTGATGTGATAGTTCAGCCCCCATCCCCTTCCTGGGCCCCCAGACATGGGCAGTTTATGCCTCTGGGTCACTCAGCTCTTGCTTCACCCTGAACAATTCCACGGAACATACAGATCTTATTTTTTGAGAGCTGTAAACAATGATACATATTCTAAATGGTCAGTGCCAAGTTTGACAAAATAAAAGACTCAGTTCAGTTCAGTTCAGTCACTCAGTCATGTCCGACTCTTTGCTACCCCATGGACTGCAGCATGCAGGCCTCCCTGTCCATCGCCAACCTCTGGAGTTTACTCAAACTCATGTCCATTGAGTCGGTGATGCCATCCAACCATCTCATCCTCTGTCGTCCCCTTCTCCTCCCACCTTCAATCTTTCCCAGCATCAGGGTCTTTTCCAACGAGTCGGCTCTTCACTTCAGGCAGTCAAAGTATTGGAGCTTCAGCCTCATGATCAGTCCTTCCAATGAATATTCAGAGTTGATTTCCTTTAGGATTGACTAGTTTGATCTCTTTGCAGTCCAAGGGACTCTCAAGAGTCTTCTCCAACATCACAGTTCAGACCACCACAATTCCCACGTCCATGGCCGTGCCTTCCAGAAAAAGATGCGCTCTGGCCATCCTCTTCAATCCTCAAATGAGAGCCTGTGTCCTGTTGGTTATCATCACTGTTGGCCCAGATCGGCCTGATTCTACATAAACTTAACTTACTTCTCTTGGTCACGGGGCTTGTCTTCCACCTGTAACTCTGCGACTGAGAACACCAGTGTTTGACTTTCACAGAAGCATGGCAGCGCTGCAGGGGGAAATGAGGTCAGGCTGTTTCCTGGAGGGCTTTCTTGGTGTTTTGGGGCGGGAAACCCTGCGCTCCTGTGTTTGGGGTCAGAAGGCCAAGGGCAGACGTGATGTATGAAGAAGGGCGGGGATGAGAAGGTGAGAGGGAGGTGCCATGTGTACCCCTGGGGCCAGCACTCAGGTTCATGGGGCTGGGGGCACTGAGGCTGAGACCAGATGCCCGTGCCAGGTGCTGAGCCCACCCCGCTGTCCTTCCGGGCAGCTTCCTTCTGGTGTCTGTGCCCCGGTTTTCTCCTCCCAATGACAGGATAAAGAGCAGTGGCCTCAGTGATTGTGAGGACCAATGAGGTGCCCCTACAGGAGCTGAGAGAAGTGTCACTCTTGGAGCTGATGCTTCCATTTCCGCTGCTGTAACTGAGTGGACAGTGAAATGACCAGCCTGACCACAGGGGGCTGGGCAGTGTCCACAGGGACAGCCTGCCCCTCTTCCTTCTTCTTCCTCCTTTCTCTTCCTCCTGCTGTTCCTCCCATGCCCTCATGGAGGCATCTCGTAGGGTTGGCTCAAGGATTTTTCTGGGTGTCTAGGAGCCTGGTAGGCTGCAGTCCATGGCTTCGCTAAGAGTCAGACACGACTGAGTGACTTCACTTTCACTTCTCACTTTCATGCATTGGAGAAGGAAATGGCAACCCACTCCAGTGTTCTTGCCTGGAGAATCCCAGGGATGGGGGAGCCTGGTGGGCTGCCGTCTCTGGGGTCACACAGAGTCAGACACAACTGAAGCGATTTAGCAGCAGCAGCTGCAGCAGGCTGGGGTCGGCAGCCTGTGATGCTTGGAACAAACCGGGCTTCACCTGGTTGTGCTTGGCTGAGGCTGCTGGCTGGACCTGCAAGTGAATTCAGGACGCTCGTCACTCCAGAGTCAATGCTTATGGCTGGTTCATGTTGTTGTATGACAGAAGCCAACACAATATTGGAAAGCAATTGTCCTCCAATTACAAACAAATTTTAAAAAATGAACTGAATTAGCAAAAAAAAAAGAAGTCAATGATCAGTGTTACATGGCAGCCTGGATGGGACGGGACTGTGGGAGAATGGATCCACGTATATGTATGGCAGAGTCATTCTGCTGTGCTCCTGAAATTACACAACATTGTTCATCGGCTACACTCCAATATAAAATAAAAAGTTTTTTTTTTTTTTTTTTTAAAGTCAATGTTCTAGAGACAAAAACTTGTGGGAAAAGAAGGATATTTTATTTAGGAAGCTGGCAACCTGGGGCGATGGTGGAATAGCATTCCCTAAACCGTCTCCCCTTTGTCAGTTACAGGGAAAGAGGTTTTACAAGGAAAACTCGGGAAGTTTCAGGGGGTGTGGTGGGGGCTACGTGCAAAACAGCACAGGCAGCTCAGCAATCATCTTGATTGTTCTAAGCGCAGTTAATCTTCGACTCCAGGGTCGGTTTGTTCCCATTTCCTTGAGGTCAGTTCTGGAAATCATGCAGGTCACAGACGCAGGGCTGCTGGGATGTTCAGCCGGTGTCATGGCTGCAGTCTAGCCACCATGCACCTAGCTCTTTATCCTCTGGTGGTGGTTATCATGTCTCCCCGACAGTTTAGGAATGTGTCTGGGATACTGCTATCTGTGTCCTTTGGGGAGGAGCTAGGCCTCCTGTGAATCTATCGTCCTGATCGTTAAGTGCTTGAGCCAGCTCCTTGGTGACTCAAGACAGCCTGGGAGACCAGCTTTTCTACAAACAAGAGGCAGGCCCAGGACATGGGGGCAGAGTTGTTCCTGGGAAGGCCCCATCGGGTCCTTCCTCATTGCAATTTTTACATTTTTAGATGATTGGGGGAAAAAGTTCAAAATAACATTAATATTGCATGACATGGAAAATTCAAGGTCTAGTGCCCATAAACCCCATTTTCTTGGCACACAGAGATGCCCACCTGCCTGCGTTTGTCTGTGTCTGCATTCTCACCTCAGCTGCTGGGGACCAGCGTGACAGAGACCAGAAGGTTCACAATGTGGGGGCTCGCGATGCAGGGGGCCAGGCACCTGGAGTGAAGTGGGCAGCTCATGGCAGGACAAACACAGGTCTGGAGACCTGGGGGCCTTGATGACCCCTCCTCACCCTGTCGGTCACTGGAAACCTTCACCCTTGGCTCCCAGGACTGTTTAGGAAAAACCTAACTCAGGGAAGTTTTTCTGACAAGTGGGATGGCTGTACGTCTGGAGTCCATCTGGGGTCCATTTTTAGATGATTTCCTCACTACTTTCACAAAAGCCTCAGAGCCGGAAAAACTCATGTGGTCCTGTGGCGGTCAGTGAGTTTGAGTGGGTGTCCGGGTGACCCCTGGTTTCATGAACCTGGGCTGTGCGTGGGTGTCAGGTGTTTCCTGGTTCTGAAGAGGACAACCCCCAGGACTGGCCAGACACGGGGTGTCAGGTATGGGGGTTCCTGTCCCTCTCATCATTCACTCGCATGCTCCCCTTGGACACCAGGTCAGCCCGATATTCTGCCTCTGGGCTGTGACCCACGGACTTGACTTGTGTGACCCACGGGTGGGCATTAACATTCATGAACGTGAACTCCAAAACTCCCAGTAATCTGTGCTTTAGAAGATGCTTGTTTACCTAAAGGATTTCTTAAGGTAAGGGGTGAGGTAAATATGTTCATCTCTAGTTATTTACTTACTTATCTATATTATGACGTACTTCAAACATCAGAGACATAATTACCTCAGATTATTTACAAATGATCCTTGTGTTTGTTTGTTTGTTTAAAATATATATTACAGTCTTTTATAGTGTTCCCTGGTGGCTCAAACTATAAAGAATCTGCCTGCAGTGCGGGAGACCTGGGTTTGATCCCTGGGTTGGGAATATCCCTACAGGAGGGCATGGCACTCATTCCTGTGTTTCTGCCTGGAGAATCCCAGGGACAGAGGAGCCTCGTAGGCTACAGTCCATGGGGTTGTAAAGAGTCAGACACGACTAAGTGACTAAGTACAGCACACATGGTGTTTTTAAAGTGTTTTTATTTATTTTTGGTTGTGCTGGGTCTTCGTTGCCGAGCACGGGCTTTCTCTAGCTGCGGTGATGGGGGCTACTCTCAGTTGCAGCGTGTGAGCTTCTCATTGCAGTGGTTTCTCTTGTTGTGGAGCACAGGCTGTAGGCATTTGGGCTCAGTAGTTGTGGCTCATGGGCTTTCATTGCTCTGAGGCATGTGGGATCTTCCCAGACCAGGAACTGAACTTGTGTCCCCTGCACTGGCAGGCAGATTCTTATCCACTGTACCAATAGGGAAGTCCTATGCATTTTTTGTGTGTGTGTGTGGTAAAATACACAGAACATATAATTTAGCCTTTTTAGCCATTTTTAAGGGTACAGTTCAATGGAAATATCACATTCACATTGTTGGGCAACCATCTCCACCATCTATCCCCTGGCTTTTTAAATCTTGCCCTAAACTCCGTCCCCATCAGACACCAACTCCACACTCTCTTCCTAGCACCATTTGTTTTTAAAGATTTAGCCTTGTTGAAAACATACAGTTAACATGTCAACTTCAGCCACAGTTGAGTGGACCACAGAATGAACGTACCGCACTTTATCTATTTTGAAGTTGGTGGATATGGACATTATTTTGGTCTCTCCTTGTTGCAAACAGTGTCTTTAAAAAATACAGGAATGATCACATTATCATCTGTCCAGATGCTTGGAGATCGTAGGAAAGGCATTAAAGTAGGAAAAAACAACAACAACAACAACAACAAAAAACCGAGGAAGTAGGAAAGTAGGTCAGTCACAACGGGTCTAAATACAAGACAGCCTTGCAGCAACTCTGAGCGTGGGCTGCCCTGGCCTCGGGCACGGGCTCCCTGGCCAAGCCGGGCCACAGAAGCAGGTGTGTTAAGGCTTGATGTGGCCATACAGCAGTTCCTGTTTCCACCCACATGGCCTGTTTCTTCACAGTAAATACCCCTGCTTTAGGGGATAAATAAGGCTTGTTGTCAGAAGAAAATGAACTGATACAGAACCTGGCTTTTGCCCAAAGTGACCTGAGGCAAGAACTGGTTCCTCACAAGATGTGCCAATGTCCTCTGAGTCACCTTGGACAGTGGTTTCCCCAGAGGGCAGCAGGGGTCTAAAGGAACTACTATCAGATGAGTAAGTACTGGTTCCTGGTAGACGTCATCCTAGGATCACTTAACTAACCCATAGTCGTTTGGAAATAGGAAGGGGGTGAATTTTCTCCCTCTGTTCCAGGCAGTGTTTCAGGTGGGGAGCATATATGTTCCTGGTGGGGAGTACATAGGGCATGGGTGAGGCAGGATGGCATAACCAGGAGGTGGTTTTGAGGACTGAAAGTGGTGGGTGATGGGCTAGAATTCTGGAATTGTCACAGCTGGGTGTCTGTGAGCAGGGAACCCACCTTCTCAAAGCTATAGTTTCTGCACTGGTGGTGAGGGGTTTCAATAGGACTCACCCCAAGGATTTGTTTTAAGGAATAAATGAGATGACATTTTGAGAAGAAAAGGAGGAAATGGGCAGCATGGAGACATGCCCAATATATGCTGCTGTTGTTCAGTCGCTCAGTCATGTCAACTCTTTGTGACCCCATGCACTGCAGCATGCCAGGCTTCCCTGTCCCTCACCATCTCCCGAATTTTGCCCAAGTTCATGTCCATTGCATCAGTGATGCCATCCAACCATTTCATCCTCTGATGACCTCTGAGTATTACTATAATGATCACCCAATATATTGTCATGATCATTATAATAATAGTAAGAATGATAATAGTGAAGATGGTGGAGAGCTCATTGTTTCCTTCCCAGTGTGTGGATAGGAATCTTAGGTCTTGCCCTCCTTGGGGAGGGCAGGGTTTCTCTGAGTGGGACACAGGCGGGCAGCCACCCCTTGGACATTTTGTAGACTGCTCCCCAACGATCTGTCTGGCAGGGTTTTAGCAGCTTGACAATTCAACTGTTTTTTGCCTACACCCAGAAGAAACCTTCTGAGGTCAGCCTTATGGGGACATGAAGAGTACGGTGGGGGAGGCAGTCTTGCCCCACAAGCTCAGAACATCTGTTCCTGCTCTGTGTCTTCACTGACCCTGTCAGCAAAGCCTGGCTCACCTGGTGTTCCAGCCCATGGAGCTCTCTGATGCAGGGACCCTGAGCCCTACCCAGCTCACAGAGAACACAGGAGACCCGCTGGCGTGCAGTGCGGGCCATCCAGCTCCCTCCAAACACCAGTTCTGAACCCACCTCCTTGGCAATCCACTCCAGTACTGAGGAGGGTGGTAGGCTACAGTCCATGGGATCGCAAAGAGTCAGACAAGACTGAGCGACTTCACTTTCCTGCAGGGGACTCTCTCTGAAAACTGCTGGTGGTGTTTCCTTTTCATTCCCCTGACTTTTTATGTACTTTTCTACTGGACAAACCATGAGCAACGTAACCATCTGTGCTGAGATTTAATTGCACTTCCTGATTTAAGGATGGATCGGGTCACATATGGTGATGTCACTGTGGCAAATTGTCATTAACTCTTCAGGGCACACCTGTCTTCAGCTGCCTGCCTGGACATTTTTTTAGCCTGAAGACTTTCTCTGGCACCAGACACAGCTTCGTTGCCACTGTAGGCTGGAAGTGCCAGGGCATTAAAAGCCCAAGAGCAACCCTCTTCCTAGGGCTGGAGTGCGGGATAGATGTGTTAATACCCCAGCTCTCTGGTCTCAGGGCCACTGCAAGGCATGCTCTACATGTCCTCCCAAAGGGCTTCACTGCAATTGCCCACATGATGTCTTGATTGACGGGACACCCTTATTTGCTGCCTCTCTTTGAATCAATTTCTCAGTCCCCTACCTGGGCTCCTGGGCTCACCGTCCAAATAAATTTACACTTGGATTCTTAATCTAGAGTCAGCTTCCAGAAGAATTCACCTAAGATGCCTTTTGCATTGTTCTCAAGATCAGCGGGTTCTTGATAGAAATGTCATCACCATGTATCAGCACTATCCTGGCCAAACATGACCCTCCCCATTCATCCCTCCGCCTTTTTAAAAAACAACTTCTTAAATGGATATTTATTTATTTGTTTGTTTATTTTTGGCTGTGCTGGGTCTTCGTTGCTGCACCTGGGCTTTCTCTGGTTAGGGTGCGTGGGCTTCTCATTGCAGTGACTTCTCTTGGTGTGGATCATGGGCTCTGGGGGCGTGGGCTTTAGTAGCTGCAGCATGCAGCCTCTAGGCTGAGGGCTCAGTAGTTGTGACGCATGGACTTAGTTGCCCTGAGGCATGTGGAATCTTCCCGGACCAGGGATTGAACCTGTGTCCCCTGCAGTGGCAGGTGGATTCTTAACCACTAAACCACCAAGGATGTCCCCCCTCCTCTGGCCTTTTTTGTTTTGAACAGCGACTCCATATTCATAAGGCAGAAAGTAAGATCTGGACCAAGTGAGAAGCTGGCTCTCCCACCACCACGGCGTCCAGGCAGCCCAGCCCAGTGACCCTCATCCCTGTCTCTGCTTTCTCTCCCTGTACATCCTCAGCTCTGTTTGTTTACACCCTATAGTCCCCACAGCCAGGGAGAGTTTATCTGGAGCAATGTCTCTTATTAAGTTTACCTGGAATCCTTCTCCTTCTAGGAGACCCTTGGGGGCAGGGGTTGGGGAGGTATTTCAGGCTTGAAGAAAGGTTTAACACTGTTCTCTGTGTGACTTAAGTCCAGGCCAATTACCTGCTCTTATTCCTGACCCCAAGCTTCTTTAGCCAACCACATTACAGGGCAAAGTCTCTGCTACCTGAGCTGCTAGCTGAAATGTGTGGATGAGTTTGACTTGTTAGTCAACTACTCTTAAGTGAATTTATGAATTTAGGCATTAGAATTTTAAAAAGTTTATTGGAAAAAATGTTACTCTAAAGGACATAATAGGGACAATTGATGTAATTTAAATATGGACTCTGTGCTAAATGATAGAATTATATCAATGTAAAATCTTCTGATTTACATATTGCATAAGTATGTAAGAAATTATTCTTGTTTTTATGAACTATACAATTAAGTTAGTAGTAAAACAGAGGACACTTTCTCCTAATTGCTCTCAAACAACTTAGAAAAAACTTCATATAGATTCATATGTGTGTATATATATATTTATATCAGAGTGATAGAATGACTAAGGAAAAGAGGCAACATATAATTAACTGGTGAATCTGGGTAAAAGGTAAAGAGGAGTTCCTTGTACAATTCTTGAAGCTTTTTAAATTTGAAATTATATCAAAGTAAAAAGTCACAAGGAGTGTGCTGTGGACAAAGACTGTGACGAGATGCCCAACTCCCACACGTGGGGAGCAAGAGGAGTCTTGCCACTCATCTTGCAATCACTGCTTGCTTCCTGTCTTGTTTGCCTTAAGGCCTTAAACGCAGGAAGTCCTTAGAGACACGCTGGGGAGGGACGGAGTTCCTTCCTCCCCCAGGGCCACCGGTGGGCACCTGCTCAGACCTCCCTGCCTTCCCCCATCCTGCCACACGGTGGCACTGTGGCAGACTGCACGTCTCCCTGTGGCTGTACCGAATGGGCCCCACGCTGGCCGGCACCTGCTGGGCTCCTTGAACTTGGAGGGAAGGCCGACTTGTGACTGTGAAGTGCCGTGGGGGAGGCTGATTCCCTGGGGATGCGACAGGCCTCCATGGTGTTGGCATGGCTCTGGCCTTGATGGAGGCTGGGTTTGCTTGGGAGGAGGGACCAGGGAGGGTAGGTAGGTGGGCAGGGTGTGGGTGTGCAGTGGTCTTGGAACACACGATGCTCAGGAGCAGAGACCTCTCATGGGATCTTTGATTGTTTGGGACCCGGGAGTGGGGGGCTGCCTACCTGTGTGTCAGCAGAGCCCATGGTAGGTTCTCAATGACCATACGGGGAATTACAGAGTCTGCAGTGGTTATAGACCATTCCTGCTGCAGAAAGGGCTGCAGCCCTACCCCCGTCCTCTATCCACACCTTTGCAACTTGACTTTGCAAAGGTCACCATCTGCAGTCATTTTGGAGCCCAAGAAAATAAAGTCTGTCACTGTTTCCATTTTTTCCCCATCTATTTGCCATGAAGTATGAGGGAGGGCCGTGGAGAAGGGGTGCCTGGGGCAGCTCTAGAGGAGATGCTGGAGTTAGAATCTGTAGACCCAGACACCAACTCATGGCTTCACGGTGAGTCACAAAGAGCGAGGTGGGGAAGGACAGCAGAGGGGGATGAGGATGGAGCCTGGGGGACTGTGGTAATTCTCGCTGCCCTTGAGGCCTCATTTCATTTCTGCACAAGGACAGAGGTGACAGATGGGGAGGGGAGACATGGAGTGTGTCTGGTCCGTGGAGCAAAGAAGCCTAGGGGATTCAGGCTCCGAATGTGCTGATGCTTGGGGCCCAGGAATCTTAATGCATGCCCACCTGGCCTCCTCCCTCTGGGCTGGATGGGTCAAAGGTAGTTCACAGTGTTGAAAGCAGCCCAAGCCAGCAGCTGGCAACGAACTCTGGTACTGAGACCACAGGCCTGGATGGAAAACACAGCAGGTGCCCAGGGTCCATGGGGCCAGCAGCAGGAAGCTTGTCTCTCAGACAAGGTGGACCATTTTCTGCCGGGGCCAGACCAGCTTCCTTCCGCCCAGCATGTTCTGAAGCTGGTGGCGTGGATGCAACCTCAGGTCCCCAGATCTGGCGCTCACACTCCCAGGAGATGCAGAGTGAGTCATGGGGAAGCCACAGGTAGCATTAGTTTTCATTTTTGGAAGAACGGGAAATACCTGTGTCGTTCAGACCACAATGCAGGTGCCACTGGGTGTGAGGCTGTGCCTCCTGGACAGATGGCCTGTGTCTAGTCTGGTCCCTGAAAGCAGAGCCATGGCAGGACATGGAGGCAGGGGGTACAGTCAGGAGTCCCCAAAAGCTAAGGAGGAGAAGTGAGAGGGGCAGGGGTGTTTATGAGCAGGGCCTGCTGGGGTGGTGGGGCTGGCAGGGCTGTGCACGGGGTGGGGGGGGTGGGGGGGCAGGGAGCCAGGCATCTGTTCCCCATCACCCATGCACTGGCTCATCATTCATCATTCACTGGCTCCACGTGCCTGCTGGAGCCTGGCCCTGAGGGTATGCCTGAATTTCAGTTTTATTTTATTTTATTCACCCAAGAAGTATTAATCCTCTTCTTGCTGCCCTGATGTCTAAAAGTATACTTCCCTCCATTTAGACAGTGAATGTTCAAGTTTCAAGTATTTTTCTTGCATTTCTTCAGTTATTGTGCCATCCATTGCCAATTCTCTGGGCAATTAAAATTATGATGAAGAATATCTGCTCGTCAGACGCCAACAGACTTGTTAACTGTTACATTTGTGTGTGTGTGTGTGCGCATATGTGTGTTTTGTGTGCCTATGTGCACACATATGGAATGTTTCTCCCAGCCAGGAGTGCGATAGAGGGGAGGAGGCGGGGGCGGGGCACTTCCTCTGCAGACACGCAGAGCAGTCGTGTTCCCAGGCCTTGTTTTAGGGACCTATACTAGTTTGCTTTGGCTCATGTCCGAGGATCTCACTATGGTGCCGTTTCTACATTGGCATTTTTGCCAAGAGACAGGCTCCGGGGTCGGGGCCAGGCAGAAGCAGGTGAGGAACAGAAAGTCCAGCTCTCAGGTAAGGTGAAGGCTAGTGGGCAGAGGTGGGCTTCATCGGGTTGTGGGCTGTGGCTGGGATCACCTGGCTCCTTGGGGCTCAACGGGACAGCACCTGGCTCAATGGGACCATCTAGGAGAGGACGATCGCCCCAAATCTAAAGTCATCCCAAATGTGCTCACACATGACATGAGTATATGTGCCCACACATATTCTGTACTTGTGACACTGAAGTGGAATGTTATCTGAATAATAGAATATCCATCAAAATAAAAAGATAACAGAGCAAAGATGAAACACATAATATTTAAAATAATCTGTGTTATTTTTATTGTGGACACAATTTCTTTTTTCTTATTAAAATGGTACTGGAAGCATTAATATGGTTGAACATGTGCTATGGATTTTATAAATCCTGACCACACTTTTGGAACCAGCGATTCAAGCTTCTGAGCGTGAGGCGTTTGGGGATCTGGTTCTGCAGATCCTGCCCCAGCTGGACACACAAGCACATGATTCTGTTTGCAAGTTTTCTCAGTACACAGATGTAATATTTTTATAAACAGTATGGCTATACATTTCCGGTAACGAAATCGCGTAAGGATGGAAAACACTCCACATTTTTCAATCTCTTTGGGACAAGTTTCTGTAGAGAGCAGTCTCTTTCTCTCCCTCTGTGAAAACCTCACCTTTCCCCTGAAAAGACAGCTTCAGTGGGTTTATGATTTTTTTTTTCAGAAAGTTTGCTAGGCTGCCCTTTGATGAGTAGCCTTTGTCCACAGAGGACAGTGCATCCGAAGAAGTGTCCACCTTTTTGTGAAAGAGAATTGCCCACGTAGTCTCTAGAATCACCTGAGTGCACGGATCCACGCCAGTCGAGGGGTGTAAGACTTTGCATAGTCACCCCCCTCTCATGTCAAGGTCCTTCCCAGATCCTCCCGGGTCATACAGCAGGCCCATGGAAACATTGGGCGGAACCCGGCTGAGTGCCCGCACTTTCTGACTGCTCATGGACTTTTGTGAGGGCAGTGCTCGTCCATGAGTGTCAGCCCTTACTCTAAGAACTGGGGGATGCTCTTTCTTATGTTCTGGTGACATTAATGTAAAAAAAGCTGTGGTGTCCTTCCCAGGCCTTGCTGGACCATCTCACACACTCCTGGGGTCACGTGGTCTAGTTTGGGAGCCCCTAATCCAGGCTAAGTGCAAGTGGGAAGGAGCTCCAGGTTCTCTGGCCCAAGCTGTGCCTGCACACACGTCCTTTGGAAACTGGCTGAGAACCTCCCGGGCACACTGGTCAGGGCAGGTGTGGCCGGCACTGTTACACCCCCGACAGGGCAGGTCCCCTCAGACTCTGCCGTGCGGTCTGCTGATGGGTCACCAGGGGTGTGCTGGGAGTCGTAGATGTGTGTTTCTGATGTGTGTATAGTATTGGTGAGGTGGGTGCATTTGCTCTCATCTCACAGATGGTGGGCCTGAGACTGCAGGGCGGAGAACGGCAGGGCGGCCCTGCCCCCACAGCCTGTCCACTAGTCCCTAGCCCCCATCTCGCCTCCTCCCACTGGCCGCCTGCTCCTCCTCTCTTTGGCAGTGGGAGGGGCACCCCCACCGAGGCAGAGTTTTCTTCCTCTTTCTGCAAAAAAACATTGCCTGCTAGCCAGAATGGGTTCCAAGATGCCCTGTCCCTTCCCTCTCCAGGCGGGGCGAGGGGTCGGGGGTTGAGCAGAGAATGACAGGCATTCAGGGTCAAAACTTCTGGGGCCGTGAGTCAGAGCTGATTTTCACAAGGCCTGGTCCTTCCCCGTCCTCCCCTGGGAACGGCTATCCGCAAGCTTGGCCGCCATGTTCATGGTGGAGCTGGTCTCTGCTCACCAGCTCTGGGCTTGTCCATCAGGTCCCGGGAGGCTGATGCTAATCCTCTGGCTTGAGAGACCTCCTGACCCATCATGGACACCTGATCCCAAGCCCACCAAGCCTGTAGAGCTTACATCCATATACTTGGCCAGCAAGGACTTCCTGCTTTTAAGTTCAGGAAATTTCTTTAAAAACACAAACAAATGGAACTTGTTTTGGACCTTGGGTAAATATTCCCCAAGAGCATTTTGCATGAAACATGAATAAGCAACATATGGGCTATGTTTCCTTGAAAACACACACGTTTCAATGGAAAGGAACCTAGAAAAATAACACATCCCAGATTTCTGCTAAGAGGAAGAAGATCTGGAAAAATTGCATATATTTTTTCCAGCGGTTAATTGGTTAATAATACAATTTCTGGGGCTGGCATTCAAGGGCTGTCCATGCTGCAAACCCGGTCTCTGCCCCATTGTCCCCCATCCTCTGCCTCTTGGCCCCGGAGATGGTCTCCCAGCTTGTTCGTGGTGGGGCAGGAGAGGCAAGTAGAGCAGGATGAATAGGTTGTGAGGGAGCCTCAGGCTGAGCCCCTCCTCCTTGTGGGATCAGATTGGGGCCAAATCAAAGTAGATCCGGATGGGGGCCAAGAGGGCCTTCTGCTCAGTAAAGAAGGGGCTGGTACAACAGGGAGATGGTCAGACCGTGAGGTCAGCAAGGGACCCCGGGGGCAGGTGAAGGGCCATCTTCTTTGAAAGGGAGGGTCACAAGGCCAGCAAGGACCTTTGTGTGGGGAGGGGACAGGGGGTGAGCCGGTGGCAAGGCAGGGAGGTATCCTGACAGCCCACTTCTTGGCCGGGGGCCTTGAAGGGGAGTGCTGGCGAAGGGTGCCCACATTCCAATGGGCTCAGGCTGGGCTGGTCCAAAGTCCAGGGGCCTGGCAGGGAAGGAGGAGAAGCTTCATTAAAGTTTGGAAATTCAGGTGAGCAGGTGTTTGTCTAAATTGGTCCAGCAGCAACAAGCAACTCAACTAACTATTAACGGGACACGACTGGGCGCTGGGGTGGTGTGTGGCCCTATCCCAGGTGAGCAGGGAGGGTATCTGGGCATCTCCTCTAATCCCTGTGAGGGTGAGTCTTTGCAGCGGGCCCCTACCAGGAACACAGAGAGGGAGAGTTCTTAAACAGCAGGCTCAGGGTGGCTCAGCATAGTCAACACGGCATCACCTTGGTAATTGTCCCTTCCATCAAGCTCCAATCTTCTGAGAGTTAAAATAATGAGACTCACACAGATGCAGAAGGAACATAAGCCCAGTACCGCACTTAGCTAACCACTGAGGGTGTCAATCAGGTGGGGAAGTTCATTCCGAAAGGAGTAGGGGATCAGGGTTCCATCCCTTCGCCCCCAAACATCATCCTGAGATAAGTTTACTGCCTCAGGGTCAACCCTGGCTGGTTAATGCCTTTGGGGGCAATAAAAACTGTAATATTTGGGATTACGTTCCTTCAGAACAGAAATTACATGCATCTGTCCTAGATTTGGTCTCTAATGACCATATAATCTCACAGTGTCTAACTTCAAATCAAAGGACATGGCAGGTCAAACATAGCCCTTTCCCCTCCCCAGATAGTTGAAGAATCCTTGGGTGGTCTTGTTAAACATTACCCAGTGTGGTAACGAAAGTTCCTGACACCCACTTTTTGCACATTTTAAATACTTTTCTTAACATCTCCAAGGATTTATAGAAACCTGCTCAGGAGCTAACCTGTCCAAAGCATATCCAAACTGTGACCTTATTCCAGGCAAGCTTTCCAACCCAGAGAACAGTGTTTTGGGGACTCATCTCTTTAAATCCACAGATAGCAGGGAGATGGACATGTTATTTTCTTCTTGGTGTCCCTGTATTTTCCACAAGGACCATTTGGGGAAGCTTTGAAGTGTTAAGGAGGAAAAGAGCCTATTTCTATAACTTCACCCCTGCCCAGAGCAAAAGCAGATTAGAAATCTTCAAAACAAAAATATTTTCCTGAAGCTGAACAATGTGATGAGAAGGGCGGCCAAGCGCAGCTATTCTTAGTTGTTCCATGAGCCAGAAGGCCTTGTTTGCACACCTAGATGAGTCCACGTTTCCTAAAACCATCACGGCTGGCTTTAATGAGATTGTGAATAGAAACTCATTGTGAGCGCAGCTACTCCTCCTGTCCAATTTTTGCCTCCAATCTCTGTTAATTCACTTGAACACCACGTAGCAGGAGGAATCCAGCGATTTTGTTAACAAAAATAAGCTGACTTATCAGGATTTAACAATCAGATGGGAAAACAGGAATCACTTGGTAATCTTTCCAGTTAAAATGCAAACAATATGATGTTCATTCTCGGCAAACCCTTAAGGTTTTTCTAAACAATGTAATTACCTAAGTTATTTATAGAGAAGGCAGTTTTGGGAAAATTAATGAGAGACAACAGTAGTCCCCAGAGAAGCTGAGCTCAACACTTCACCAGGCATGGAGAGATATACTTGTAGGCTCACTGTCAGCAGAGGAAACTGAGCTTTGCATCAAAATCAACAGAGAGGAAGGAAGGGGAGGGGAGGGGATGATGGATGTCTTTGAGTTTCAACTCTTACTCATCCTCACCCTCATACTGGCTTTTCTTCCTGGCAATTATCTTCATGCGATATTCAATAATTGTGCTTTGCTTGTCATCTGTCTCTCCTTACCTCCTCTGCCTCAAGTTGAATAGAAGCCCCATGAGAGCGGCCTTCTTTATTCCTTCATTGTTGTTATGTGAACCACGCCCTGCACCCAATATGCAGCAGGCACTCCATACCTTTGCCACATAAAGAGAAAGGATGAAAGAAACCTGAGTTTCCGGAGCAGAATCTCAGAGCCAGCTCAGTTCAGTTCAGTTCAGTTGCTCAGTTGTGTCCAACTCTGTGACCCCATGGACTGCAGCACACTAGGCTTCCCTGTCCATCGTCAACTCCTGGAGACTGCTCAAACTCATGTTCATTAAGTCGGTGATGCCATCCAACCATCTCATCCTCTGTTGTCCCCTTCTCCTCCTGCCTTTAATCTTTGCCAGCATCAGGGTCTTTTCAAATGAGTCAGTTCTTCGCATTAGGTGGCCAAAGGATTGGAGTCTCAGCTTCAACATCAGTCTTTTCAATGAATATTCAGGACTGATTTCCTTTAGGATTGACTGGTTGGAACTCCTTGCAGTCCAAGGGACTCTCAAGAGTCTTCTCCAGCACCATGGTTCAAAAGCATCAATTCTTTAGCACTCAGCTTTCTTTATAGTCCAACTCTCACATCCATACACGACTATGGGAAAAACCATATCTTTGACTAGATGGACCTTTGTTGGCAAAGTAATGGCTCTGCTTTTTAATATGCTATCTAGGTTTGTCATAGCTTTTCTTCCAAGGAGGAAGCATCTTTTAATTTCATGGCTGCAGTCACCATCTGCAGTGATTTTGGAGCCCAAGAAAATAAAGTCTGTCACTGTTTCCATAGTTTCTCTGTCTATTTGCCATGGAGTAATGGGACTGGATGCCATGATTTTAGTAATTGAACATTGAGTTTCAAAATCATATTCCTAGATTTGGGGGATGGAAAAAAATCCTGGGGAGCTTGTGGGACTTGGGGCTGGAACTGATCACATCTATGCATCAAAACCATTTTTGTTAAAAAGCAGAAATCATGATTCATAACCTCAAGATGCTGCTGGGTCTTCTGGAGCCAGTACCCCTGGTGTGACTCTCCCTGGTGTGGATGGAGATTGGGAGTCCCTCACCTCTATCCCACCTCCCCACCACCTCCTCCCCTGTCTCCTCCCTCACCTCCTCCTTGGGCAGCAAGAGTACCCCAGCTCCACACTGCTTTTATCCCCTGGACCTTCCCACCTCCTTCTCTGCTGCCATCACCTTTTCCTCCTTGCCTGCTTTGCCTGAACTCCTGTTCAGCCTTCAAAGCCTGCCATGAATGACCTTTCTGACCCTGACTGAGCAGCTAACACAACCCTCTTCGTGCTGTGCCCTCGTTCAGAATCTCTGTCCATTAAACTGCTCTGAGTGATATAATTTCACCACAACTAATGTTGTGGGCTTCTCTGGTGGCTCAGTGGTAAAGAATCCACCTGTAATACAGGAGATGCAGGAGACTCAGATTGGATTCCTGGGTTGAGAAGATCCCCTAGAGGGAGGGCATGGCAACCCACTCCAGTATTCTTGCCTGGAGAATCCCATGGACAGAGGAGCCTGGTAGGCTACAGTCCATGAGGTCACAAAGAGTTGGACATGACTAAAGTGACTGAGCATGCAACACACACAAGTTTGAGCCACATGACAAATCATGTTTCTGATGTTTCTGGTCTGGGATGCTTTGAGGAAGAGGAAGGGTCTGCAGAGGGGATGTGGGGCCAGGTGGGCACGTGAGGGCTGGTGGAGGCCCATCAAGTGCCCCCGCTCATGTCCTCCTTTGGCCAGTCTGGGCCCTTTTCAGGAATCCAGTAACAAGGAAACCCACCCAGGTGTAGAGAGTGTCCCTTCTCCTGGTGACAGAGAAAGGCAGATCTCAACAAGCAGCAAGCGTATGGGTCTCTCTGTCAGAGACACAGAGCCCCTGTAAGACGCCCTCCCAGCTTCAGGACAGTGACGGAGCTTGACTGACAAGGGCCATATTGTGTAGGCTTGGGGTGTGAGTTCAGCATAGTGAGTAGGGACTGCTGTGAAGGATGCTAATCCCACATGTGATGACAGTACTTCCAACAACGGCAACTTAGTCATGAAGCAAATCTTGCTACCAAGCACAGCAGGTGAGTTCATTAAACATTCCAGGGTGCAGAGGGAGTCCCACGCAGTCACCACGAGCAACCCCAGACTCGGGCATGACCGCAAGTAGGCAGCTTGAGGGTCATTTCAGGCAGGAGGGGAGGGGAGTGGTCCTGCAAATCTGGCCTCTAAGACACTAGAGGGTTGAACCCCCCTCCAGAGCTGGGCCCTGGTGACCAACTGCAAGTGGAATCCCATTTTATTTCTCTTTCCTTTTTCCTTTGACACGCACGTGGCGAACAGCTTACCAGGCCTGCTTGGCCTGGGAAAGCTCTCCATCCCATCAGCTGTTTGCAGCTGCTGCGTGGTCCTCTTCTGGGAGCAAGGGCTTGTCCTTGGTCACCCTCAGGATGGGCTCTGCCAACAACAGCCTCTCTCATCCAGGAAAAGGGAAGGGGCTGCTCCAGGCCCCGGGTGGCGGGGGGCTCTCTGATAGGCTCCCTGGAGCTCTCCGGGTCCCAGGCAGGGCTTCGTCTGGGTCTCCTGGGTGGCTGGCCTTCAGGGTGGCTATTGGCAAGACCATCCTCAAATCCCCAAGGCAGCAATGAAGCCTCCGCATGCTGCGTGTGGTCCAGGCCTAGAGAGACGCAGATGAAGGGGCCAGATAGGGAGGCAGAAGTCCTGAGTGGCAGCCCTCATCATCCTTTCCTGTCCACACAACCTTGAACATGGGCTCTCACCCCCTGTGCTGGCTTGGTCATGGTGGCCTGTCTGGTGATGCCCTGCCCCTCACCCTGCAGGTGGCCTCCCCCTGACTCCTACCACCTAGAGGAAGAAAGAGCAAAAGGATGCATTAGTGTCCTATTCTCCACAGAGTTCCCAGAGCAAACGTTTTACGACTCCAGTGCTGCTACGCCTGCTCCGACGTGGCTTGTCAGCCCACGGACACGTCCCCAGCACCTGCCGTGGAAGCTATGCCCATTGTCTCCAGGCCTTCCCGTTGGCCCCTGGCCTTGCTCCCCTCGGCCACACTGACCTCTTTCTCTTCTTCACACATTCAGGCCTCATCGGGCTCCAGGAGCATTGGCCTCCCTGCCCCCATGCAAAGCCCTGCCCATGGCCCTTGCAGCCAGCTCCACCCGAAGGCCAAGTCAGAGGCCGGCTCATTCTGTCTCTGGTCATCCTGTCACAGAGGCACCCACCCAGCAGCCCTGGAGCTGGAACTCTTCCTGTTTAGTTGTTGATTTGAGGTGCCTCCCTCCCCCGCCACGCCACCCAGAGCACAAGCCCCTGGAGTGCAGGGACTTGATCTGTTTCCGTGTCTCCACGCTGGCCCCCAGCACAGTGCCAGCCACGAGTGCCTGCACGCACCCGGCCCCGGCTTCTCAAAGCTCTCCATGGGCCCAGAGATGAAACGGCCACGGCGGCGTGTCCATGGCACGTAAGGTACCCTGTCTGGCATTCTTAGGTCATGAGTAAAATCATCCACATGATTGAAGTCAAGACATGTAAGTACATTTGAAAAAGTAAAGTGCAGTTTCCAGACATTGTTCTAAAGTATATTAAACACAGACTTGCGGGTCTTCAGGAAACAAGCAGGCGGCACCGACGTAGGCCTCTTCCTGAATTGTCGGGTTCAAGCACACGGCTCACCTGCCCTTGAGGCTGCTCTCCTGCCTGTCGCGGCCAGAGAGGCCGGCGGCAGCCTGACCCTCAGGGCATCAGTGCTGGCAGCCTGGGGTGCTGCGTAACAGGGACTCCTGGAGAAGCCTGCCAGGTGACCCAGTCCCTGGGCTCCCACGGGGAGGGCCAGGCAAGCTGGTTCTGATGAGAAGTTTTGGGCCACTCAGGTCTCAAAGCCCCCGAGTCCAAAGGAGCTAAGACAATTTTTTTAAAGGATTTAAAAAACAATACTTTATTTGGCTCTGCTGGGTCTTAGTTGTAACACATAGGATCTTCCATCTTCCCTGTGGCATGTGAACTCTGAGTTGCAGCATATGGAATCTATTCCCCTGATTAAGGATCGAATCGGGCCCCCTGCTTTAGGAGTACAAATCTTAGCCACTAGGCTGCCTGGGAAGTCCTACTGAGACATAAACTTAAGAAGCCCTCTGTCAGGCTAAGCTCAGTGAGGGGAGAGAGGGAAGGCCTGGGGTCGGGGTAGGGGTGGGCTAAGGGATACATAGGTTGTGGGGAACAGAGGAAGGGGCCGGAAGTGGGACAGGCCAGGGAGAAATGACCAACCATAGCTCCGGTGCATTTTGGTCCAGCGTTACAGGAATAAACTCACTTACTGATTTTTCCTGCATGTGCCCTTTTTCTCATAGCTGATGGCCTTTCCCTGGATTAGGTCTTGAATGGACAGAACTGGGAAGAAAACGTTCAGGGTCGCCACTGTCTGACCCTGGGGCATGGCCCAAGGGCAGACCTGCTGCCCCCTGGGAGGGAAGGGGCCCTCTCCCGCCCCTCCCCCCACCCTCCCGAAGACAACAGGCAGGAAGGAGACATTTCTGGAAGGCCAGGCATCCTGGATGGCAGTGCAAGCTCATGGCCAGCCCCTCACTGTGAGGATGTGGGGGCCGCATGTGAGCCCCGCTCATCAGCCAGACCACCTCCCAGGATGACTTGGGAACTGATTGGTTTGAACTTCATTTCCCGCCTCTTGTTGCTGTCCAGGGAACAGGAGGGAGGGAATGGCGAGGGGATGCTAAGTCCAGTCAAGTGCACAGTCAATGGTAGGACCCACAGTCCCCGTGGCCCTGGGGGCCACCAGGGGCAGCCTGCCTGCCCCCCACGCCCAGCTGCACTGCTCAGTTGCCCCAGTAGTCATATATGGATATGAGAGTTGGCTATAAAGAAAGCTGAATGCCAAAGAATTGATGTTTTTGAACTGTGGTGTTGGAGAAGGCTCTTGAGAGTCCCTTGGACTGCAAGGAGATCCAACCAGTCCATCCTAAAGGAAATCAGTCCTGCATATTCATTCAAAGGACTGATGTTGAAGCTCCAATACTTTGGCCACCTGATATGAAGAACTGTCATTAGAAAAGACTCTGATGCTGGGAAAGATTGAAGGCAGGAAGAGAAGGGGGCAACAGAGGATGAGATGGTTGGATGGCATCACCTACTCAATGGACATGAGTTTGAGTAAGCTCCACGAGTGGGTGATGGACAAGCAGGCCTGGTGCGCTGCAGTCTATGGGGTGACAAAGAGTCGGACATGACTGAGCAACTGAACTGAACTGAACTGAACTGGAGGGGAGAGGAAGCAGAGGACTCTGAGCAGAGCCCTCACTGGGATCATCTGGGTTAAATGCAGAAGCCCAGGCTGCTCCCCAGTCCCAAGAAACTGGAGTCTCTGGGGGCAGGGCCTGGGCATCAGCATTTGGCACAGCGTGCTGGGTAATCCTGACAAGCAGACCTGCTGGGACTGAGTCTATGAGGGAAGAAGAACTGAGCCTGCCCCTGGGGCTCAGTTTCCAGGTCACGAGCTGTCCGTGGACCTGTTCATGTCCCCTCTAGTCTGCCCTGCTGCCCTCAGCGTCTGGTGACATCACCACTGTGGACGTCCATCCCCACTCTGTGCAACCCCCATCTTAACATATGTCCCCACCGCTCCTGGCTTTCAGGACAAAGCCCCAGTGCTGAGCCAGCCTCCGGGGCTCTGGTTGCTTGCAGCCGCCCCCTGGTCCCTGCCTGCTTTCCTTCCTGCAGCCACCGTGCCTTCCTCTCCACTCTTCAGCTGTACTGCTCAGGGGATGGAGGGTGCGGCTCCTCCTTTTCAGCATTCCATCCACCCGCTGCTGTCCCTACTTCCATCTCAGTGCAGCAGCCCCTCCTCTGAGTGAGAGCTGACACCCTGTCTGCTGCTGGACCCCTGACATCACAGGGCATCTGTTCACATGAGATGTTCAATACATCTTTGTGGACTGAAGAATGGACTCTTATACCCAATCCAGAGAGAAGATGCTTCCTAATGGGTCTCCCCAGGCTGAACCATCCCCAGGGGTTTGTCTCTCCCACCCCCAGTCATCCCGGGGCGGACCCCTCCTCTACCGAGGGGCTCCATCTGCCAGATGTGGCTTCCAGCTGCCACCCAGCTAGGGGCTCTGGTCCGTGGGCAGCATCACTGCCTTCCCTGCACCACTGTCCATGTGGGTGGGGGGTTATAGGGGCAGCCAGGAGTGGTCACTGTGTTTGTGGAGCCCTTTGGCTCTGGCTGACAGACTTGTAGCTTCTTTTGAACGCTCACCCCAGTGGTCTCAGCCTTTATCCTCGAAGGCTGGTTATATTATTGGAAACCACCATACACAATGGAGTGTCAGGCTGGCTGGATAATGCTGTTTTGGGAAAGACGGGCAGTTTGGTCATAAAGGATCGATGTCCCGTCTCCTCTGAGGCTTGTGACTGAGGCGATTCCAGCCTCAACCTGAGGAAGGGTGGGTGCTGTGAGTCCATACGTGGCTGGCCGTCCTGCTACACCTCCCTGGCCCCCCACAGGGGAATACCTGCCCTGGAGGTGAGGGTTCCAAGCCCATAATTTTGAGCCAGTTGGACAGCCGGGCTGCCTCCTCCTGCCCTTTACAGATGCTCCTACAGAAGGCTCCAGATTCTGGCTGCTGGTTTCCCAGACTCTGCGAGGCCTGGCCAGCAGAGGGCATGGTTCCCTCCATCTGGGGGTCAGGCCCAGAGCAGCTTCCCAGGCCCTTGCTGCTCCAGGTTTACCCTTTTGGGCTGTCAGGAGCTGCAGAGAAGGTTTGGCTGGTGGGAGCTGGCTAGGGGTGCAGGGGTCCCTGAGGGAATTCACTCCCCATGGCGGGGCGGGGTGGGGGTGTAAGTCCCAAAAGCAGAACTCCCAAGGCAGTAGAGGCTCAGATACCCACTTTCTGTTGCCGCCGCTGTCGGTCCTGGCCCAGGCCCCTCCATCCCGGAAACAATCCAGGACCCAGATGGAATTCTGTCTGTCTGGGGACGGCGGCTGGGACATTTCAGGGAGAGACCTGACCTCCTCTGAGTCTTCAGGGGTGGGGGTAGGCAGAGGCAGCAGCCTAGGTATTTCGTGTCTATGTTGATAGACGCTAAGTTTTCTGATGTGCCTGCCAGCCACAGGCCCAGACACTGGCTGCACCAACCCATGTGCTATGCTGTCTGATGGGGGAGACAGACGCTCGGTACACAGCTGCACCAGCTACTGCAAACGACAGACGTGAGCACAAGGAAAACAAGAAGGGGTGCTAGAGAGAGGAGAGGCGGGGTGCTCCCAACTCCAGGGGCTGGGGCCTGCTCAACGAGACCTTCCTTCCCCCAGAAGGTTCAATGCCAGGGCCTGACGCCACTCCACCTGGGGTAACACCTCAGTGCCACGGTCCCTTCGGCAAGGATGGCCTGGCCTCACCTCTCCTGCCCCTCACTGCCTGAGTTAGGTCCTTTCTGCTATGAAGCTGCCCCAAGGGTGCCCACCCCTACCCTCGTCCCCACCCCTATCCCCACAGCCACGCTGGTCCCAGAAGCCTCCATCCCTGTTCTTATCATTAAGTCTCCTATGTGTCTCTGCTTTTTCTGCATTGGCTATGAGCTGTGCTGTAAGTGTTTCTTGGGATCCGTTTATGAGGCTCCTGTTCCAACCAGCACAGCGGGGATCCCCAGGGGGTCCCCAGTGAGCCAAACAGATGCCACAGGGAATTCAAGGTGCCCCAACTTCACAAGGGGAAACGCCTGTGTGGGAGCAAGCGTGGAGAGAGCTGGGGCACTTGGGCACTGTCCTCCCAGCCTGGGTGGGGGCGGCCCATCCTCCGGGCCCAGGGTTTGCTCCTGTGTGCAGAGACACTTCCTGTGCCCTAGGGTTGCTCAAGAGCCTCCAAATGCACAGTCACAGAGAATTCACCTTCTGTCGGAATCCCTGTCTTCTGAACAGAACGTGAGTGCTTGATTGTGAAAGCCGGCTGAAGGGCGGGGGGTGCAGGCGCCCCGGCCTCAGCCCAGGGGGTTTGCAGAGCCTTGTGCGCGTGTCTGCATCACTGGTTCCGCTTCCTCTCCTCCCGCCCATCCCCCACCGCCCCCAGCCAGCGGAGGAGGAGGAAGGCAGGGGTGACACAAAACAGGGCTTCCTCGATGGCATGGCCTCTTCTGTGAGTTTTAACAGGCAGAGAGACCCTGGAGACTTCCCTGCACAGCCCTGAGGCCTAGGACAAAGTGCAGGAAGCCCCGGGAAGGTGGGGTTCCGGAGGGTCTCAGAGAGGTCCCAGAGGGGACCCCGTTCCTGGGGAAAGGGTTCCTGGGTCTGAAGGGCTTGACTGTGAGTGGAGGAGGCCCCTGGTCAGCACTTTTCTTTGCAGGAGTGGGGAGAGCTGGGCCAGGAAAGTATGATGGCCACAAGATTAATTCCCTTGAGGAATGAGGTTCCAAACTGTATGTCCCTGCTCTCCTGGCCGCCCCACAGGCTTAAGAAAGAGACTCCTGGGTGTTTCAGCTCAGCTTGAGCTCTTGTTCTGGAGGAGGGCTAGGTTCTGGCCAGTCAGGTTCGGGGGACAGAAACTGGTGAGAGAAGAGAGAGGAAGACAGGCCTGGGGTCGGGGGACAGGGAGGGAGGAGAGTCAGCCTCCAAGACTCCCTTTGTTTTGAATTCATGCACTAAGTCTCTCAGTCATGTCTCAGTGTTTGTGTTCCCATGGACTGTAGCCCGCCAGCCTCCTCTGTCTGTGGGATTCTCCAGGCAAGAATACTGGAGTGGGTTGCCGTGCCCTCCTCCAGGCAACCGACCCAGAGATCACACCCGTGTCTCTTACATCTCCTGCATTGGGAGGCAAGTTCTTTACCACTAGAGACACCTGGGAAGCCCTGAAGAATTCAGGTAGTGGACAAAGAGGAGGCACAGCTTTTCAGTGTGAAATGCTGACCGAAGGCACCCATGGGATTGATATAGGAGAGGCTGGAAGCAGAGAGAACTTTTGCCATTAAAAGAGAGGCTACAGAATTCTGGAGGAATCAGAGAATCCAACAAGGAGGATTTTAAGAAGTGTTGCTTGGGCCCATATGTTGGATCTCCTTTGTCATTTCTCCAGACCCTCAAACGAAAACTGCAACAGACTTTTCATACTTTGGGTTTTAGTGTAGTGCTTCTGTAGACATGACTCCATGTATGGACTGGGCCACAAGGAGCTCCAGTTTATATTTGGGTCTCACACATACTCACACATACACATGGGCTTCACTGGTGGCTCAGCAGTAAAGAATCCACCTGTAATGCAGGAGCCATAGGAGACACAAGTTCAATCCCTGGGTTGTTGGGAAGATCCCTTGGAGGAGGGCTTGGCAACCCACTCCAGTATTCCTGCCTGGAGACTCCCATGGACAGAGGAGCCTGGTGGGTTACAGTCCATGGGGTTGCAAAGACTCAGAGACAACTGAAGGGATTTAGTACGCAGGCACACACATACACACTCACACACAATCCGGAAGCACATCTCAGAAATTCACTTTTAAGAAAGAAGCTGGGATCATTCATCACAACATGAACACATTCATTGACAGCTGCTGCTGCTGCTAAGTCACTTCAGTCGTGTCCGACTCTGTGCGACCCCAGAGACGGCAGCCCACCAGGCTCCCCTGTCCCTGGGATTCTACAGGCAAGAACACTGGAGTGGGTTGCCATTTCCTTCTCCAATGCATGAAAGTGAAAAGTGAAAAGTGAAAGTGAAGCCGCTCAGTCCTCTCTGACTCTTAGCGACCCCATGGACTGTGGCCCACCAGGCTCCTCCGTCCATGGGATTTTCCAGGCAAGAGTGCTGGAGTGGGGTGCCATTGCCTTCTCCGTCATTGACAGCACACTTGTCTATTAAGCTCCCATCTCTGTCTCACAGATGGAAGAAAGTCCTTGTTTATTCCCTTTACTGACTCATCTACCCTTCTTTCCCAGGCAAAGGTGTGTGCGCTGCAGCTGTGTTCAGAAGGCAGGATGCCCCAGCCAAGGAAGGAAGTCTTGTCTCTGGTTTAAATTTCCCAGTGCAGCCTGCTTCAGAAATAAATTAAAAAAAAATATGCCTTTCCCTCATCTGCTGCAGACAGCCCCCAAACACTCCAGCCGCACGAGATCTGAGCTGAGCTCTGGGTGAGACGAATATAGACCAGCATGGTCCAATTCCCTGGCATTAGCAGACGGGGCAGCTGCCGGGCAGCTGAGAGCTGACGTGCCAGGGAAAGTGAAGCCCAGTGATAAGATGGATGGGCATCCGTGGCTGCTGTTTCATGCCTAATTAACAAGAGGAAAAGGCCAACAATGGAGACTGTAAATCGTCCTTGGAAAACAACCCAGGGAGTGGCTCCCCCTTTGTCCCCAGCTAGGACCCCTGCCCCTTTCCTGGGCCCGCTGGGGCCGGCTTCTCAGCACCCCCTTGTTGGCTCTCCTGCTTGCGCCGGCCCCCACTTCCTCTGCATTTCCTTTCTCCAGCCAGGCCTCACCACCTTCCTGTTTTCCTGGTCATGAAGGATTCCAGCCAAGGAAGAGAAACGGTACATGAAGCTTTTTCTTGGTCTTCACTTGCTAACTCACAATCACAAGGAAAAGAAGTGCTTCAGGTGTTTCAACAATGAGATGCGCTGAACCCACCACTCATCCCACAGCTTGTCCAGGGAAAGTTCAGATGCCCCAGGGGGTGCCCCCATGGTCCCCCACACACCCTGTCCCTGGGGCAAAGTCTGGGGTCACCCCAAACACAAGCTTTAATCACTTTTCATGTGGCGATGGCTTAATAGCTTCCAGCCTCAGATATTAAAATGAAACTGCAAAAAAATAATAAATAAAATGTCATTTTCATTTATTTCAGATTCCATTTCTTCTTTAAAACATACGTAGTGCCAAAGGCTAACTTCGGGCGCCCATGCGGTGTTCTTGTCCTCGATTTTTGGACACCACTGCTGTGTGCCGTCCACAAATGTTGACACTGGTGCCAAGTAACTCTTCCAGAATTGCTTCCCTGCCTGGCAGAG
The DNA here is from genome assembly GCF_029378745.1 of Bos indicus. NCBI lineage: Eukaryota > Metazoa > Chordata > Mammalia > Artiodactyla > Bovidae > Bos > Bos indicus. The sequence goes on along the minus strand of NC_091772.1, from coordinate 41,990,054 downwards.
AATCACAACAGCTGATTTCAAACCCAAAGAGATGTAGCTGAGGGCGGGTGGGGGGGTGGTGCACAGGGTCTGACCCTGGGATTGGTCTTCCCCGTTGAGGAGACTCACGAGGGGTATCCTTCCTCAGGGTGATGAGGGCAGGCGGGTGCAGCCCTGAACGGCCATGTCTGATTCAGAGACTGAAGGGAAGCACACACACACACACACACACACACACACTCACACACAATACGGAGCCCTTGGCGGTTGTGTCCTTTTCCCTCCTGTCCCCTCCATCTGCATGTCCCTCCTGTTGATGCTACAGAGACTTCCTGAAGGTTCTTGGTTTAGACCCACCTCCTGTTTTGGTTTTGTTAGGGTCCAGGGATGCGGCCCAGGCATTCGTATTTCAATCAAACAGTCACCCATGTTTATTGTCCAGCCATGCCCAGCACTTGGGTCACTACAGCCTGTTAGTTGTCTTGAGATGTACTTGCTGCAGCTCCTTGCCAGACTCAGACTCAGCCTGGCCACAAGGACGTGAAATCGGAAGACAGGCTGTGGTCAGGGTGACGGGGCGCTTGATTCCCAAGCATTCCAGGGAGCCCCTCCCTGCAATGAGCTTTCTCCATGCTGTTTGATGAGCTCTTCCTGGTACCCGTGAGCAGCAGAGTGGGTGTTCATGCCCTTGGAGACCAGTGTGGCCCCCAGTGAGCCCACTCGGTCCTGTGCTGCTTGCTTGGGGCTGGGTCTTTGCCAGGGCTGGAGGCCTCGGGCCCCGCCTCCCTCCAGATGAAAACTCCAGTGAAGGAGGATGAGATGACCAACCTATGAAGAGTCCCTTAGGAGGAAACACATTCTCTCCCACGCTTCGGGAGCCAGATGGAGGTGAAAGTGGAAAGACAAGCCTTCTCAGTCTTTCTTCTGTTGGTTGGTGGCAAGCAGATTCAAAACCTGTCTCTGATTCAAAACCTTTCCTAAGGGCCATGAATGGACTAGTTTTTAGACTCATCTGGGAGTTTGGAAGGGCCCAGTCCATGCCTGTTCCCCAGGGGACACTGGGTCCTTTAAATCCAGCCAGGGTGTGCTGGGCCTGCACTGGCTTCAGCCTCCCATCCATACCTGCAGCTGCCTCTGCACAGGAACGCCCCCTTCTCAAACCCAGTGATTCAAAACCGCCTCTCACTAGGAGAGCGGTCCTATGGATGGCCAGCCTGCCACAGGGGCTTCGGCTCATCCTAGCCCAACCCAGAGCTGCAGCCGCTCATGGACGGAAGCGGCTTCTCAGGAATGAGGGCCCTTTCTTTCAGGGAAGCGGGGGTGGACCTCAGCCAGCTTCTTCTGCAGCCCCTCCCCTGCCCCAGGAGTGGGCCCTGGGGTGGCTGTGCCCAGGCCCAGGTGAGAGAAAGAGGTTAAAGCCTGGTGTCCCCCGTGATTCTTCATGAACGCAGATGTCAGCCTGAGCCCAGTCATCATGAGGGGGCTGGGGGCTCAGTTTCCTTCTCTTAACATCGTGATTGAATAGGAAAGGCATCTTGTTGAGCTCCTAAGGTCTCCTGAGGAAAAGGGCCGTTGATCCCCTTAACATGGAGAATGGTTTGACGGCTCCAGTGGAGGCATATGGTGCTCGGGCAGCAGCATCTGACATTCTCCTTGTGTGGTTTATTTATATCCCACCTCTTGAAAAACAAAAACCAAAAACCTCCATTTCTGGGAGGTAGTTGTGCTTTTCATTGTTTCTTTGGGTCATCCATGAAAATTTTAGCACAATTTGAAATCTGATATAAACTTCACGTTTACTAAATTAAAAAAAAGCAATTTCTATCTATGGGCAAATATTTGCCAGGGGTGGCAAGAATGGTGGTCTGGTGAGGTCTCCCCAAAACTCTCTTTCCATGTTGCCACCTGGAGACATCACATGCACTGTCCCAAGTCCCTGTGTTAAGTCCTAAGTACACACTGCTTTTCCAAACAGAAATATAGCATCACAGAATACTGCTTATGTATCTCAAGGCTTGTTTTTTTTCTTTTTACATTTAACCTAATTTTATTCATGCTTGCCTTTGAATGAGGAATAGATTATTCAGTAAAACCACAAAGTAAAAGCAAAATATGTCATCATGTACAACTTTTAAACTACAATATTGATGTATCTTAATTACTTTCATGCACACTAGTCTTGCTAAGTCGCTTCAGTCATGTCCGACTCTGTGTGACCCCATAGACGGCAGCCCACCAGGCTCCCCCGTCCCTGGGATTCTCCAGGCAAGAACACTGGAGTGGGTTGCCATTTCCTTCTCCAGCACACTAGTCTAACATTACATTAAAAAAATAAACACAACTGAGACTTCTGGAGCATTTTTTAAACATTATTTATTTTTAATTGAAAGATAATTGCTTTACAGAATTTTGTTGTATCAGCCACAAGAGTACATATATAATAAAATAATCCCTACGTTTTTCTTTGTAGATAGATCAAGAACCTCCAAGAAAGAAATTCCTATACACAGCGAGCACTTTACTTAAATGAATACTTTAGTAAATTAAGTGGGTGTACAGTCTTAGGATAAGCTGACATTATATATTCAGCTAGTGTATGTGTTAGTCACTCAGTCATGTCCAACTCTTTTCGACCCCATGTACTGTAGCCCACTAGGCTCCTCTGTCTTTGGAATTCTCCAGGGAAGCATACAGAAATGGGTTGCCAGTCCCTTCTCCAGGGATTGGCATAGGAAATCCATGACCTAGATATCAAACCCAGGTCTTGTGCATTGCAGGCAGATTCTTTATTGTCTGAGCCACCAGGGAAACCCGTATATTCAGCTAAGTAGGCAATAAACCATAGTCCAAAGGTTGAATTTTATTCCTAGTGTAAAACACAGATAAGAAAGTGAAAGTGAAGTCACTCAATCGCATCCAACTCTTTGCTACCCCATGGACTGTAGCCTACCAGGGTCTTCCATCCATGGGATTTTTCAGGCAAGAATACTAGAGTCAGTTGCCATTTCCTTCTCCAAAAACACAGATCAGATCAGACCAGATCAGATCAGTCACTCAGTCGTGTCCGACCCTTTGCGACCCCATGAATCGCAGCACGCCAGGCCTCCCTGTCCATCACCAACTCCCGGAGTTCACCCAGACTCACGTCCATTGAGTCAGTGATGCCATCCAGCCATCTCATCCTCTGTTGTCCCCTTCTTCTCTTGCCCCCAATCCCTCCCAGCATCAGAGTCTTTTCCAATGACTCAACTCTTCGCATGAGGTGGCCAAAGTACTGGAGTTTCAGCGTTAGCATCATTCCCTCCAAAGAAATCCCAGGGCTGATCTCCTTCAGAATGGACTGGTTGGATCTCCATGCAGTCCAAGGGACTCTCAAGAGTCTTCTCCAACACCACAGTTCAAAAGCATCAATTCTTCGGCACTCAGCTTTCTTCACAATCCAACTCTCACATCCATACATGACCACAGGAAAAACCATAGCCTTGACTAGACGAACCTTTGTTGGCAAAGTAATGTCTCTGCTTTTCAGTATGCTATCTAGGTTGGTCATAAGTTTCCTTCCAAGGAGTAAGTGTCTTTTAATTTCATGGCTGCAGTCACCATCTGCAGTGATTTTGAAGCCCAGAAAAATAAAGTCTGACACTGTTTCCACTGTTTCCCCATCTATTTCCCATGAAGTGATGGGACCGGATGCCATGATCTTCGTTTTCTGAATGTTGAGCTTTAAGCCAACTTTTCACTCTCCACTTTCACTTTCATCAAGAGGCTTTTTAGTTCCTCTTCACTTTCTGCCATAAGGGTGGTGTCATCTGCATATCTGAGGTTATTGATATTTCTCCTGGCAATCTTGATTCCAGCTTGTGTTTCTTGCAGCCCAGCGTTTCTCATGATGTACTCTGCATATAAGTTAAATAAACAGGGTGACAATATACAGCCTTGACGTACTCCTTTTCCTATTTGGAACCAGTCTGTTGTTCCATGTCCAGTTCTAACTGTTGCTTCCTGACCAGCATACAAATTTCTCAAGCGGCAGGTCAGGTGGTCTGGTAGTCCCATCTCTTTCAGAATTTTCCACAGTTTATTGTGATCCACACAGTCAAAGGCTTTGGCATAGTCAATAAAACAGAAATAGATGCTTTTCTGGAACTCTCTTGCTTTTTCCATGATCCAGCAGATGTTGGCAATTTGATCTCTGGTTCCTCTGCCTTTTCTAAAACCAGCTTGAATATCAGGAAGTTCATGGTTCACATATTGCTGAAGCCTGGCTTGGAGAATTTTGAGCATTACTTTACTAGCATGTGAGATGAGTGCAATTGTGTAGTAGTTTGAGCATTCTTTGGCATTGCCTTTCTTTGGGATTGGAATGAAAATGGACCTTTTCCAGTCCTGTGGCCACTGCTGAGTTTTTCAAATTTGCTGGCATATTGAGTGCAGCACTTTCACAGCATCATCCTTCAGGATTTGGAATAGCTCAACTGGAATTCTATCACCTCTACTAACTTTGTTTGTAGTGATGCTTTCCAAGGCCCACTTGACCTCACATTCCAGGATGTCTGGCTCTAGGTCAGTGATCACACCATCGTGAGTATCTGGGTCGTGAACATCTTTTTTGTACAGTTCTTCTGTGTATTCTTGCCATCTCTTCTTAATATCTTCTGCTTCTGTTAGGTCCATACCATTTCTGTCCTTTATCGAGCCCATTTTTGCATGAAATGTTCCTTTGGTATCTCTGATTTTCTTGAACAGATCCCTAGTCTTTCCCATTCTGTTGTTTTCCTCTATTTCTTTGCACTGATCGCTGAAGAATGCTTTCTTATCTCTTCTTGCTATTCTTTGGAACTCTGTTTTCAGATGTTTATATCTTTCCTTTTCTCCTTTGCTTTTCGCTTCTCTTCTTTTCACAGCTATTTGTAAGGCCTCCCCAGACAGTCATTTTACTTTTTTGCATTTCTTTTCCATGGGGATGGTCTTGATCCCTGTCTCCTGTACAATGTCAGGACATGATTAATGCTTATTAACCAAGACACATCTCCAGAAGCTAAATTCTGAAGCACTGAGTCACACTTGACAAGACTCTTCCTGGGGGAGGGGATGTCCCAACGCAGGAAGGCTCTGTCCAGAGGGAGGTATGGACTGACGTCTTGTGACACAAGAGTCTGTGCTTTTGGCTAAGAGTGGCTGTTTTCAGCCAGCCTCAGCTAAGTGACCTCAGAGTCACCCTGATGACCGCGAGGCGCCCCCGGTACCCCTGGGATAGGGGACTGTGTCAGAGGGTGACACGCAGTGACTGCCCCAGGAGAGGACAGTCCTGAGTGAGCCCTGAGCAAGTACTTCCTGCAAAGGGAGTGGCTCATCCTGGGCATTGGCACACGAGACTCTGGTCAGGGTCTTCAAGAACAGCAAAGCAGTGGAGGACCCTCGGGTGGCTGAGGGGAGGCTCTGCCTTTGCTCTGTGTTCTTATTATCCCTCAGAACAGATGGCCTGTGATAATGTCCCTGGTCTCAGTCTTGTCATGGCCAGTGTCTCCTTTGGTGGAAATGAGGGTTCGCTCTGCGATCTGAGCTGGAAGGAGGACTCCCCACATCACTGGCACCCCGTGTAGTCCCTGCTGTGTGAGCCTGGGCATTGTGGCTGACAGAAAATGGGGGAGGGGACAGTCACCCCTGGGTCTATGAAGCCTCTTGATCATGTTTGGGGGATCTTAGGCCACACCCACACTCCTCCTGGCTGAACCCACTGTAGTGGACTCAGCTGCAGTTTTGAAGTTTCAGCTCCTCTCTGAGCAGATCCAGAGACTGGAGGAGAAACTTGAAGCTGGTGTTAAGCAGGATTCCGAGGACCAGAGCTGGCCCTGCCAGAGTGGGGCGGGAGGCCCACAGGAGCAGGGTGGGCCCTGCAAGTCCCCACCCCAGGCCAGCTTACCGCAGACGCTCTAGTATGTGAGCAATACTGCTACAGATACGGAAACTTCAGAGCTGGAAACCCGAAAAGGGCCCTCCTCTCTCTTGTTGAGTCTTTGTCATGTCCAACTCTTTGTGACCCCAGGAACTGCAGCACGCCAGGCTTCCCTGTCCTTCACTTTCTCCTGTAGCTTGCTCAAACTCATGTTCATTGAATCGGTGATGCCATCCAACCTCTGTCATCCCCTTCTCCTCCTGCCTTCAATCTTTCCCAGCATCAGGGTCTTTTCAAATGAGTCAGCTCTTTGCATCAGGTGGCCAAAGGATTGGGGTTTCAGCTTCAGCATCAGTCCTTAAAAACAAATATACAGGACTGATTTCCTTTCAGATTTACTGGTTTGATCTCCTTGCTGTCCAAGGGACTCTCAAGAGTCTTCTCCAGCACCACAGTTTGAAAGCATCAGTTCTTCAGTGCTCAGCCATTTTTACGGTCCAACTCTCACATCCATTCATGACTACTGGAAAAACCACAGCTTTGACTATATGGACCTCTTTCTGGGGTACAGGAAATAGGAAGAGGAGCTGAGATGACAGAGGATGTGCTGTGAATCTTGCCAGACTCTTCTCCCCCAGGTGCGGGTCTTACATGAAAACCAGGCCTGTCTCCCCCAGGCGTGGGTCTCAATGACCAGATGGTGCCGAGAGGGTGACCTTGGGGTCAGAAGCAGGGCAGGATAGTGAGCCAACTTGCAGCTGGGACTGTGAGCCTTAGACTGGCCTCTCTTCCTGGAGGTGGTGACACACATCTGGACCCGTGAGCACTGGTGCAGGAGGAAGCCTGTCTGGGATGACCTGTTTCCTAAGCAATGACGTTGGTCTCGGATTGGATCATTCACTCGTTTATTTATTTTTAATTTATTTTTTAATTGGAGGAAAATTGCTTTACGGTACTGTGTTGGTTTTTGCCGGACAACAATGTGAATCAACCATAATTATCCATATAGCCGCCCCCCCATGCCACCCTCTAGGCCATCACAGAGGCCTCCCCGTGTTGTACAGCAACTCCTCACCAGTTGTGTATCTCACACACGGTAGTGTACATGTTAATGCTGCTTTCTCCATCTGTCCCACTCTTTTCTTTCCACACTGCGTCCACAAGTCTGTTGTCTACGTCTGCATCTCCATTCCATTTACTCATTTAGCCAACAGTTGCTGAGCCAGAACGGGGGACCCTTTAGCCTGGGAGTGATTGAGGGAGCAGGAGCGAGGGCCAGGGGTCAGGCAAGGAACGAGGTGAAGGGTGAGTGGTCCTGGCCCTCCGGAAGCATGCAGACGGCCTTCTGGGACCGCCCCCTCCCCAGGACACACCCACTTCCACCGTCTCCTGACTTGGGGTGATGCAGACCCCCAGCATGCCCCTCAGGGAGGCCTCTGGCTGGCTGAGCAGGGCCATGCTTAGGGAGGGGAGTCAGGGGCACAGACTGCAGTATGGGGGTTGCTGAGGGGCTACACTTGGGGCAGACTCTCCCCAGGTCCCTGTGGTTGGTCCTGGTCCCCCTAAGGTCTCGCCCCTCAGCCCCTCACCACCAGATCTGAACCTTCAGGGAATGTGGGATGTCCATGTGGGGCCACTGGAGGCCTGGCAGCAGGTGTTGCTGTGACAAAGACCTGAGTGTCCCTGGGGGAGGGAAATGGGTAACAGCACCACTGAACCAAAGCCCTGGCAGACTGAAGGCAACTGTTAAAGGACAGTCTTTCTACAGATGCAGCCGTCAAGTTGCTCTGCCTTTCACACATGGTAGCGAGTACCCTGTCTCCAGAAGCATGCAAGAGGAAGCTGTGTAACCACCAGTCAGGCAGGTTGCAAGGAAATGACCCCATCGGGTAGGGGTTGGGCTGAGGTCACTCCCTCATTGAGCAACGTGGTGTTGAACGCCAGGCGGTGTTCATGGCGACACGTGACAGTGACTCCTGGGGTGAGCGCTCCATCCCCGATGGGGTCACTCACTCCTCTGACTCAGCGGAGTCAGTCCTGCGGCCTTTCCTTGGTGCTGCTTTTCTGGTTGCTGCTCGTGTTTTGACGACCAAGCCCAGAGTCCTGGGTGACTACCACCCATCATCGCATCAGACTCCAGCCTTGGCTTCTGACATCTCCATAGCAAGAGGGAGACGAGGCCAGGAGCCCAGACTGTGCAGACACACCCGAGACCCCAGGGGGGACGCAGCAACTTCCGGTTCATGTGTTACCCCGTCACCGTTGTCAGAGTCATCAATCACTGGGCTCCAGATACAGCACAGGGCTTCGTGGGCCCAAACATCTCATCACAGGGATATCGCGGGGCTCGGGGTCAGGGGGATTATCCCAGAGAAGGGTTATCCAGGGGGTGGGGGTCAATCTCTCAGACAAATGAATGTTCTTGACTCAAATTTAACCTCTTTAACAGGTAACAAAAAAGAACTACACTTGGTCCTATTTATTTAAAAAATAAATTATCCCCCAATTGACACACATTTGTCAAGAGGCATATTAGCAATGCAGACAAGCAAAACCAATACACAATCCATAAATTCCCTTAAACAGCACCACCCAGAAACTCCGTGGGCTTTTCTGGGTATTGGTGTGGGTGTGAGTGTGAGCACGTGTGTTGCTGTAGTAATAAAATCACACTGTAAAACCCAACCATGATGTGCTTCTTCATATATGATACCTCGTGAAGGTCCTTCTATGTTAATATGTTTACTTCACCCATCTTAAAGCCACCCTACACCTTATGAGCACAGGTGTAGAGTTTTTCTATGCTGTGACTACTTTAAAAGAAATCTGTCTAAAGCGAATCAGAGCACATGCCCTCCTGCTTCTGATTTCCCAGAGTGGGAACATGACACAAGCTGAACTCTGGGCACCTGGGGTTCACTGTTGTTCAATGAACCCCATATGCAGTTTCCATAAGGAGGGGTCAGGTAGAGAGAAGAGCTCCAGGTGAGCAATCGGACAGCTCTGGGGCATGTTCTAGAGAATATTCTGGACTTTATCCTGGGAAGGCTTCCCCACAGGACTCCCTGCCCTACATAGCCTCCGGCTGTGCCCAGGATTTCTTTGCTCCTCCCTGAGTCAGTGTAGCACATTGTAACGGGGGCCAGGGACTTTCCTTGCTCTCTCAGTCCTGGCCAATCCTCAGCTTGGAGATGGGAAGGATTTTATCCAGAGTAAGACTTTATATGTGGAATCTAAAAAGAAATTACACCAATGAACTTACAAACTAGAAACAGACTCACAGACTTAGAGAGCAAACCTATGGATGCTAGGCAGAAGGATAGGGGGAAGGGATAGTTAAAGAGTTTGGGATGGACATGTACACACTGCTATATCTAAAATGGATAAGCAACAAGGGCCTACTGTGTAGCACAGGGAACTCTGCTCAATGTTATGTGGCTGCCTGGATGGGAGGGGAGTTTGGGGGAGAATGGATACTTGTTTATGCGTGGCTGAATCCCTTTGCTGTCCACCTGAAACTATCACAGCATTGTTAATCAGCTATATCCCAATATAAAACAAAAAAGTTTAATTAAAAAAAAAAGAATGGATCACGAAAGGGATATCTGTTTCCTGTTGTCGAATGGGCCCTGGGACCGACCCCACCTGGTTATTATGTACAGGGCCTTTGGGCTTATCACAGGCATGGTGACTCCAGGACTTGGTCCTTCCCTACCAGGTCACGTAAACTCCACAGGACTGGCCACACCAGCGATTGTCCTCTGGAGAGGAGAGAATCAGTGGGGCAGGAGGAATGGACTCTCAGAATTGCACCTGACATGGAGCCAGCATCCACGTCCCCTGGAGTGACCCTCAGGAGATTCCAGGCCCAACCTGACTCCTCTGCTTGGAACGAGTTGAGGGGGGAGCCTCATTGGCATGCTTGTAAAGCAGCACCCCAGTGCTCACAGGAGGAAAAGCTCAGGGCTCCACTCCAGCAGTGCTGCTTCTCCTGAACCGTGGACCAGGAGGCACTTTGATCCTTGACTATTTGCTGGATGCCTGGTCAGGGGTGACAGGGGAAACAGGAGGGAGAAGATCAATGAGAATGGATGCTTATCTCCCTGCGTGTGTGTGCATGTGTGTGTGCGCATGTGTGTGTGCGCGCGCGCGTGTGTGTGAGCAGTTGTGTCCAACTCATTGTGATCCCATGGACTGTAGCCCACCAGGCTCTTCTGTCCATGCAATTTTCCAAGCAAGAATACTGGAGTGGGTTGCAATCTCCCCATATTTCACACAAAATTCTTTCTTTGTGTTTCTCTTTGGCCTTTGCCATTCCATCTGATAAATGTGTCTCCTTGCTTTTCTTTCCAGAATGTCCTCTCCTACCCATGTCCTCACAGCCTCTGGCCAGGCCCCGGCCCAGGCCCTCAGTGGCTATCTGTCCCCTGAGACCTGCTGTGTCCCCAAGCCAAGAAGGAGACAGTGGAGGAAAGACAGGAAAAACAGTGATAATGCCGGGGTCGAGGTTGGAGGGCAGTGTGTATCCTTAAACTGATGGCTTGATTAGCTGGAGCAGATGTTCCCTGGGTCTTGAGAGGAAGATTCTGTGAATCTGTGTGGTCTGAATGGACAAGTTCATGCCGATTACTTTGGGTTGATTTTGGCTCTGTTGGTAGGCGACTTGGCTCTAATAAGGCAAGCTCAAGCTCAGACTTCTGGCTTCTGAGAAGTGGAAGAGCCATTGACAAACAACCTGATCGTCCAGGATAAAGGGCCAATCTGAGACGGATCTATTATTTCTTTGAGGTCTTGGAAGAGTGCTTTTCTTTGTCCAGTGACGTTTATCACACATCTGTGGAACGCTGGGTGGATGTGGACACAGCAGTAGGTGGTCATGGATTGGAGAGAGGGACTGACTGACTCATCGTGGTCATCCTGTGTCCTGCTCCAGGGAATTAGAGACATGACTCAAAATGGTTCAAGTGAAAGACAACCAACTTATATCTGCCATTAATACGTAACAGACTAGATAAAACAATAGTTATTCATTACTCATTAAAAATCTGGTTTTCATAAGTCCAGTTTTCATTTAGATCAAACTTTCCCATCTCTGTAAAAGCATTTTTAATGGAGACTTTTTCTTGCGAACAAATTGTGTGTTTCTATTTTCTTAAACAAGGTGTTCTTGCTTGGATTTTAATTTAATTTGACTTTCGTTTTTTATTGTGCTTTTGCTCTCATGCATGCATGGTCAGTCATGTCTGACTCTTTGCGACCCCGTGGACTGTAGCCCACCAGGCTCCTCTGTCCATGAGATTTTTTTTTTCTGGCAAGAATCCTGGAGTGGGCTGCCATTGATCTTTCCGACTCAGGGATTGAACCCACATCTCCTGCATCTTATGCATTGGCAGGCACCTTCTTTATTGCTGAACCACCAGGGAAGCCCTTATGTGGTGCAGCATCAGGTCAAATGGACCATAGAGCTCCTCTCTGTACCCCTACGACGCTGGCAGGAGATGATCCTACACTGTCTCTGCCCGTCTGCTGGTGCCCCCAGCCCTTGGGCACATAGGTAGCACATGAGTTCTCCCTGCCAGCTCTTTCCCACCTGCCATACCCTCGACCCTAATCTTGTCACCTCCAGCATGTCCTACTACAGGAGTCTCCTCAAGGCCTTCCTGGCCCCCAGTATCTTCCGAGGATCAGGGGGCACCCCGGAAGTTGGGAGAGATGTGGGTTGTCTGTGTCACGTTTTTCCATCCTAAGCCTTCACTCTTTCTGACCAACCAGCGGGGCAGACACACACCTGCTGTGAGGTCAGGCCTCCCCCTGGGTGCTGGCCTGCTCCCTGGCTCTGCTGAGAGGGTGTTTGGAGCCCCTCCGGAGCAACATCTATGTTGGAGTGTGAGTGACAAGGGTGGCAGCAGTGGTGGGGCAATGGGATTTCAGCCCGGGAGGGGATTTTCTTGGAGCCTGAATGAGGCTTGGGTGGGAGCTGGCTCTCTTACCTGGAGAATGTGTGTTTCCCAAACTTCTCCAGCCAAGGAACTTTTTGTATCCCCCAGAGCACTGCAAAGGACTTTGCTCTATGGAGCAGACTTTGACCAACCCTGTTTTGAAGAAAAGTGATGTGGTGGACACATTGCTTTGCTTCAGGAGCATTTGGAGTTTGGGTGTGAGGCTGGTGCCCCCTGGGCTGGCCCAGTTCCGCACCCACAAAATGCCATGAGCTTCTGGTGTTCTGTCCCTGGAAAGATCCCTTTCGTTTGGACTCCTGTGCCCCTCCTTCCTAGGAAGCACGCATGTGCACGCTCTCAACCCTGGCTGACAGCTGGTGTCCCCACACGCTGGAGGAACCCTCCTGATTGATGCCAAGTCTTCTAAGGTTTTTCCTGATCGCTTAGCAGAGACGATGCCTTTTCCTGCTTCAGAATTTTTCTGTATGAAAATCAGGACTGTTATGTTTAGGAAAAGAGCTTCTTGATCAAATGGTAAATAAATGCTGAAATAAAGAATTCAGGCAAAGCGGGTAAGTACACCCAGAAGAGGGAGATACTAGACATCAGAAGGGCATCACTATTTAAGGAGACAGAAATTCAGGGCTCATAATTCCTGCCATGGAGGCACAAGAGACCCCATTCTTTCACAGGGGCCAGGTTTTCTTGGCTCATTCTGCTACCAGAAACCGGTGAAAGTCAGCACCACACTCAATGTTGAGCTGGTGTGGACTTTGTCTCTTACTGATGGGTTGCAGTGGAGGAAGTATGCGTTTTGAAGAAAGGAGAAAAAGCCTGGCATTTGCTTGTCCAACAAATATTTACAGGTCTGTCTACAAAGGGTCAGGATGACCTTGGGAGTCTCGTTGTCATGTTCCTGCAAAGGCCTCCCGAGGACCTTCCTCGGCCCGGGCTGGCGGGCTGCCCTGGTAGGGCTGGACCCTGCGCCGGCTGGTTTGGAGTCTGGCCCGTAGTGCTGCTCTGGCCTGTTCCCTGGATGGGCGTCTGCTAGACCTGTCCCCACGTGTCTTCTCATGCCTGGCCCAAGCTCTGTGACCATCTCCTGCTTAGGAAGCCAGGTATCTCATAAGACTCAATTTGGAGAGGCTGGAACTTAGTTCTTTCCGCAATCTTTGCTCCTTACTCTAAGAAGTCAAGCCTGCTCTGTCGCCTCTGGACACCTACAGCCCACATGCCATCTCCTCAGGCCTTCCCCAACCACCCTGCCCAAAACATCAGTGGCCAGTCCTCTGGAGCCCTCTGCATTTTTGCATTTTCGTTCACAGTGCTTGCCTACCTGATCTCACACCCACGTCTAACGACACGTTGGTTGATCCATGGGAAGGTGAGCCCAAGGCAGGCAGGGGCCCATTTTGCTCATCGCTGGGCCCCTAGTGTGTCACAGTGGGTACTGCTCAATGCACCGGGGCAGCTGGTGCAGGCGTGGATGCTACATTCCACATGGACTCGCCCTAGCTGTGGGACAGAGGATTTGGGGTAGCTGAGGCCATGTGAGTGCTTTCTACTAGGGTCCAGTGTTAAGGCTCCAACAGGGGGTATAGGGAGCAGGGGACAGGTTGGGGGTAGGGGTGCCTGTGCTTGGAGCATGGCAGGGCAGAGGAGCTGCCGTCCCCAACCTGTTCATCTGCCTCCTGGGCCCTGGGAACCTTTCATCCTCAGTGTCCCCTGGAAGCAGAGTGACCCCGCCCAGCACCTGCTGCTACCCTTTGGCCTTTAGTCTCTTACTCAAGTGTCTGCTCTCAAAATACTGTGAGCCCGGGATACAGGGCACGCCCCACTGTCTTTGTCACCTCTGTGCCCAGGACGCAGAGACTCAGCGCGTATCCACAGGCTTGAACTGGCCCTGGACCAGAGCTGCTGTCCGATGGAGGGAAGGGAAAGGCTTGCCAGGACCGTCTTCCAGCAAGCATTTGCAGTCTGGGCCTCCGTAACAGAAGGGCAGGGCCCTCATTTAGTGCAGTGTTCCCAAATTCCTCCCCTCTGCGGGCCACAGGGCAGCATGGTGATGAAGCTGTCTTAGGATGACTCAAAGCCACCAAGCTGGGGGCCGGGGGGTCAGGGAATTCAGTGGATGGGGCACTCGGGGTGTCTGGTCCCCACAAGATGACGCTCAGCTCGGGTGGACCCAGAATCCCTGAGGTCGCCTCACTGGGGAGGAGACCGGGCCAGCGCTGTTTCCTGGAATATCTGATACCAAGGACCCCTCCCAGCTAATAATATGAGGTCATTCGGTTTATGCCATAATGGCTCATGCCTCCAAATTTTACATTTTTTAAAAGTACATTTTGGGATTTTCCTTTCAAATAAACAACCTGTGGGTTCCTAGTTACAAGTCAAACATCTCTGAAATCACTGTGCTGAATCCTGGGGTTTGAAAGAAATCTTCAAAAGCTAAGAACATCAGTTCATATTTAAATTAGAAGTAAAACTCAGAAGAGTTAAAAAATAATAACACAGTCAATAAAAATTGGGTTAGGGAGGAATGTGAAAGTGGTTCTGCAAGTGGATGGTTAAATCTCATCCTGCCCTTCATAGAGCAACACAGCCAGAACCAACAAGATGAACCAGAAACAAAATCCACAATTTTGAAACAATCATAAGCAACACACGCACCCAAAGCAAAGAAAGCACAAAATACAAACCATGGAGAGAGAGAGAGATAAAGGGAGAACCCACAAAGAACCTCTGAGGGCAGAGCTAAGAACAAGTGGCTCTAAAATTCTATGGGCTGAATTAAAGTTTTTTAAATGTCAAACACCAACCCCCTAAGAATTAAACCATGAAACTACTAGAAGAAAATGTGGGAGAGTTATAAAAATAAGTAACTTTGGAGTAAAGGAGAGAAACATGGCTAAGGCTCAGGGGGCCATAAAAGAATTCTACGCAAACTATGTACAGTAATCATATTCTAAAAAAAGATGATAACAATTTAAAAAGAATAACCAAGTGTGAATGACATTTGAATCACATACCACATTTAAAGGGGACTTCCCTGATGGTCCAGTGGCTAGGACTGTGCACTCCCAATGTGGGGGGCCCAAATTTGATCCCCTGGTGAGGGAACTAGATCCCACATACCACACCTAAAGAGAAAGATCCCACATGCTACAGCTAAGACCCGGAACAGTCAAATAAATAAATACTTTATAACAGATTTAAAGGGGATAGTTTCTTCACTTCATATTTCACCATGACACATGGGTGATGAAAAGACCGATCCTCCCATAGCTGATGGACAGAGCAGAGAGAGGCAGAGGACTAATCGCCTCTTACATACAGAAGAAGATGGGAACTGTGATGAGATGAGGAGGTCGTGCTTCGTGTCCTAGGTCAGGACCTACAAGAAGGCTTCACCCCCAGGGGACAGAGCTGAGCTGGCAGTGCGGGCATCACAACTTTTACGTGGGGCAGTTGGCAGCATCCCTCAGGACAGAAAGTGCTCACTGCATTTGCAGGGCAAGTGCGCCTGTTGGGATCTTTCTTGTCCTGTCCCCACGAGCACAAGCTTCCTGCATAGCTCAGTCAGGAAAGCATCTGTGCGCAATGCAGGAGACCTGGGTTCAATTACTGGGTTGGGAAGATCCCCTGGAGAAGGGAAAGGCTGCCCACTCCAGAATTCTTGCGTGGAGAATCTCGTGGACAGAGGAGCTTGGCAAACTACAGTGCCTGGGGTCGCAAGAGTCGGACATGACTTATCACTGTCTTTCTTTTCTTTTTCCCATATGCACAAGGGTCTGTGTGTCTACAACAGCCAGTATGATGACACATGGATCAGCCAGGACCCAGCCCACCGAGCATGAAAATCAGGAGACAGAAAAGCCAGGGGGAGAGAGGTATGTACCCTACACCAGCCTCTGCATAAAAGCCACAGAGAATATTCCTGGCAATCCTACCTGTGTATACAGGAGACCAGGCTGCTGTGGCTTCCGAGTTCTGAAATACCATCTAACCAGTCCCTTGTTACAAGAACCCTTCAGTGGACACGGCTAGCACCCCTCAATGGTCTTATTTTCTGACTCACTCCTGGCTGTTGTGCTGATCATACTTCAAATGTGTGTCTTGGCTTCTGGTTTATACAATAAGGTCAAGCAGAGAGCAAATATGGTGTATGTGTTAGATGCTCAGTGGTATCCAACTCTTTGTGACCCTGTGGACTGTAGCCCACCAGGCTTCTCTGTCCTTGAAATTCTCCAGGCAAGAATACTGCAGAGGGTTGCCATTTCCTTCTCCAGGGGATCTTCCTGGCCCAGGGATCAAACCTGGGCCTACTGTGTTGCAGACGGATTCTTCACCATCTGAGCCACCATTGTGCCTGCGTTTTTGTCAACTGCGGGCCTGCTTGGCTGCCCACGGCTGCTCTGGGGCTCTGAGTGTCCTCTCTTCTTGACCTGACTCCACGTGACTGGGGATCCTCAGATGGCTTTGGGAACTGACAGCATTGTAGCCGTCAGGCCAGCGGACTTGCAAGGAAACACAAAAAGGACATCTTCATCCGTGTCCCTCCTAGCAGCCCAGTTCTCCCTTTTCACCTGGGGGTGACTCTGGGCTTCAGCCTCAGCTGGGTGTCCTGAAAAGCCCGAGAGACTCAGAAACTAGACAGTCCGTTTGGAGACTCAGGTGAGCCAGGTGAGGCTGCTGTGGCCACAGGACCCGGAAGCTCTCAGCAGATGGATGGAGATGTGGGAAATATTCCTAGTGTGAGTTTTGCAAAGTTGCTCTGACATTTTTAGCATTGATTTTGAAAAGTTGTCTGTCTGGATGCCTAAAGGTTTTTTTTTTTTTTTTTTTTTTTTAATATTATTGTTATTATTGGGTTAGATCATAAAAAATGCAAACTGGTCTAATCAGGCTGACTCTGTGTTGAATAATGACTTTTGGCTAAGAAATATTAGCCTGAGAATCTACATCCGACCTCAGACAGAGACCAGGACGCTAGAATGATGACTGGGACCTGTAAAGACTGAGACAAAAAGCCAGTTCCCCAGCCTCAAACCTTCCCACAATTTACTGTCCCTCCGGACTGCCCCCTGCATAGGGAACACACAGTCTTAGCCACTGGACCATCAGGGAAATCCCTCAGCCCTTTTATTTATTTTTTTTATTTATTTTTTTAGCCCTTTTAAATTTGACACGTGACAGAGGGTCCCCCACCCCATAGGGGCTCAGCCGCTTACACCTACCCGGCAGCCTCATGAGAAAGGAATACCTTGCCCAAAGACAGAGCGAGAGCAGGTTCAGACAGGCCTCTCCTTGGCCTTCCTAGGAAACAGAGAATGGCGGGAAGGTGTCTACCTGGGCGATCGTGCCCACATTCAAGGCTTTGGCCCCACACGCCCTTCCTGCCCTGATGCATTCAGGCCTCCCTCTCATTCATCCTTCATTCCTGGTCCCCTCCTCGAGGGGACATCCCCTCTCTTTCTCCCACAGACAGAGCCTGGCTCTGGACACGCCCCCCCCGCCACATGTCACTTCCTAGGAACCCTTGTGGCGCTGGGGGCTGGGCACACCCCTTGCGTTTTTCCTGCTCCCTTGTTCTCTGGGAGATCCAGCCCTTGCCGAGGAGCCTGTCACAGGGCTGGGGGGCTCCCTCATTCCCTATGATCGCCACGCTTCCTGGGGGGCTCCTTGACAGCACACCCAGCAAGATGAGGGATGGGATGGCTCAGTGGCTGGAGTTTGCCTGCTGCCTGTGACCGCAGACAAATCCTGCACTGGTTCTTGTTTGTCTTGTCATCAGTGCAGATGGAGAAGAAAACAGGAAGACCACCAGGCTGAGGGAAAGGACCACCACCTCTCTCCCCCAACTCCTGTGGGCCCAGCGGAGGAGGTGAGGCTCCCAGTTCCCCAGGGCAGGCGCTGCTCTCCAGGCCAGGGCCGCAGCTGTTGGAGGGGTGGGGACCAGTTACCAAAGGGGCCGCAGGGAAGCACACCTCCCAGACTTCACGCCCTCGTGTGGTCCCCGCTGGGTGGAATCTGGGCTGGGTTCTGAGTCACTCTGACCTGTGGGGCTTGGCAGCGGTGAGGGCCTACTGTTCCAGACCTGCCTTTTAAGGGCTGCGTGAAGCCCTTGCTCCTGGGACCCCTGAGCCACCCTGCTGGGGAGGCCACAGGAGAGGCTGTGCAGGGAGGCCTCGTGGAGAAGGTGGGTCCCAAATCTGGAGAGGGAAAGAGGCCCCTTCCCGGCCACGCCTTTGGGTGGCTCCAGCTCTGCTCACATACAACTGAAATCACGTGGGAGACCCAGAGTGGCCAGGACAGGTGTCCTGAGCACAGCCACCCCGCCAAGCCAGGAAGACAACAAAAATGGGCCTTGTTTTAAGCCTCCAAGTTGTGGGATATCTGTTAAGGAGCAAGAAACAGCCAACGGAGTCCAATGGCCAGGTCCTCTTGCCTCTGCTGCCACTGACTCTGTGGCCTTGGCCAGGCCTTAACCTTGTGAAGCCTCAGCTCTCCAGCCTGTAGTTCAGAGGTAACACTGCTCAGCGCAGAGCTCTGCACATCAGGATCAAGGCTGTGGCTCATGTCCGCATAACTGAAGGGCAGAGGACACGCATCCGCAGATTGGCTTTCCCTGAGAAGTCTGAGAGGCTGACTTTGGAAGCCAAAAGCCAGTTGCCCCTGTTAGAAGGTCTTACCTAGAGCCCAATGTGTGTGTCACCTGGGTGGGCTCCCTCCCTTCTCCTGGGTACAAGGGAGGGTCTCTTGTCTGCAGGGAGGTCACAGGCCTGCAGCCGAGAGAAATCCTCCCCTATCTCCCTGAGTCCTCAGAAGGTTCTGGGCCCACAGAGGGCCTGGCCCATGAGGTACGGAGCCTGAGGTCATGTCCGACTCACCACCAGCACTGTGAGTTTCCTTAGATGACATGGCTTCTATGTGAATTTTCTTTCCTTTTTTTATTTATAGCTTTTATTTCCTCAAATTGTGGCAAATCATACATAACATAAATCTCACCATCTTCTCCATTTTGAAGTGTACAGCTCAGCAGGGCTTGGTGGTGGCGGTTTAGTCACTCGGTCATGTCCGACCCTTTGTGATCACCAGCTTCCTCTGTCCGTGGGATTTCCCACGCAAGAACACTGGAGTGGGTTGCCATTCTCTTCTCCAGGGGATCTTCCCAACCCAAGCTTTGCACCTGTGTCTCCTGCATTGGCAGGTGAATTCTAGGGTTTAGTACAACCCATTCACATTGTTGAGAAATCCTTGCTGTGTGATTTAATGTTTAACGTTTTGAAAGTGAAAGTCGCTCAGTCGTGTCCAACTCTTTGTGACCCCATGCACTGTACAGTCCATGGAATTCTCCAGCCCAGAATACTAGAGTGGGTAGCCTTTTCCTTCTCCAGGGGATCTTCCCAACCCAGGGATCGAACCCAGGTCTCCCGCCTTGCAGGCAGATTCTTTACGAACTGAGCTATGAGGGAAGAGTTAATGTTGTGAGGAACTGTTATACTATTTTGTATGATGGCTGCACCGTTTACATTCGTACCATGATCTACAAATTTCCATTTTGTCCACATCTTCTCCAAGACTTGTCGTAGTCTGGTTTTCTTTCTTTTTTTGTTTGAAATAGTAGCCGTACTCTTGGATGTGAGGCTTTGATTCGCTTTTCCCTAATGGCTTGTGATGTTGAGCATCTTTCTATATGTTCATTGGTCAGGTGTATATCTTCTTTGGAGAAATGTCTATTCAGGTCCTTGGCCCAATTTTTAATTGGGTTTTGTTGTTTTTGACTTGCAGAGGTTCTTTATACATTTTGAATATTAACCCCTTATCAGATATAATGTTTGCAATTATTTTCTCCTTTTCCACAGAGTGTCATTTCACTGTCAGTTGTGTGCCCTGATCAACAGAAGGTTTTCATTTTGATATCATCCAATTTATTTATTTTTACTTTTGTTGCCTGTGCTTTGGGTGTCACATCTAAGAAATCATGACCAAATATCATGTCATGAAGCTTTTCCTGCATGTTTTATTCTAAGAGAATTTCATAGTTTTAGGTATTCAATACATTTTGAAATAATTGTATATGTAGGGCAAGGCAATCATTCTTATGTAGGTGGATATTCAGTTTTCCTAACAATCTGTTGAGAAGACTCTCCTTTTCCCATTGAATGGTTTTGGCACCCTTGCTGAAAGTCCTGCGTTCTTATGTGTGTGGGCTCATTTCTAGGCTCTCCATTCTATTTATTGCCATTATCACACTGTTTTGATTGCTATAGATTTGTTACAGGTTTGAAATCAGAAAATGTGACACGTCCCACTTTTTTCAAGATTGTCTTGGCTATTCAATGTTCCTCTTTCCATATAAAATTTAGGATAAATTTTTCTATTTCTGAAGAAAATGCCATTAGCATTTTGACAGGGATTGTGTGGAATCTGTAGAGCCCTCTGGATAGTATGAACATCTTAAAAAAATGTTGTCTTCCGATCCAAGAGCACAGGACATCTTTCTATTTATTTGTGTCTTCTTTCATTTCTCTCAGCAAAGTTTTGTAGTTTTCAGTGTACACATCTTTCATCTCCTTGGGTGAGTGTATTTCTAAATATTTTATTCTCTTTGATGCTGTTGTCAACTGAGTTGTTTTCTTGATTTCATTTCAGATTGTTCGTTGTTATATTCTGTGTGGATGGGCATGGAGATGGGTGTGGAGAGACTGGTCTAGCTGTGTCCTCGAGATCTTAGAACCCTGTGTTTGTGCAGCTGGAGGAGCCTTGACAGCCTTGGTTCAGGCTCAGGCTTTTCCAGAGAAGAGACCCTCACCTAGAGAGGTCAGCTCCTCACGGGGTCCATCTCATGAAGGACGCCAGAAGAGCAGGACCATGGCTCGTGTGGCCGTCCCCATAGCCTGCCCCAGTGTCATACCTTCCAATGAGGGTGCTGAGAACTTCACAAGCACACTCACTGACATTCAAAGTGAATCTTCACTGTTGATGGCACCTGCATCAGACAAATACAATAAAATAAAAATAAACCGATTCTAATATTCCCTAAATCCTGGCCCATCTTTCTTAGTCCGCAGTTGGAAGAAACTGATTGATGGATAAACAGACATTTAAAAAAACAAACCTTAGCTGAAATCACAATGCAGGCCCTTAGAAAAGGCCTGCACCCTTTTCCATCCACAAAGATGATTAAGATCCTGAACGGGAAGCTGCAGACGGCACTCATCCTGGTTCCCGCAGGGCAATGCTCTCCTGTCATTGAAAGTGTCTGGGGGCCTCACGCTGTGTCCTCAGAAACCTTATCTCCGGGGCAAAGGCAGCAGCTTCTGGGGGTGGAGTAGACCCACGCTCCGTTGTCCGCGCTGTCTCCTCCCTGCTTCTCTAAACTCTGCAGCTCTGAGCGGAAGTCCTGAGGGAGGGTTGTGTGGGCGTTGCGGCCTGGGGAGCTCCTACCCAGGGGACTTATCTGCGGCCACGTTTCT
Source organism: Bos indicus (assembly GCF_029378745.1). NCBI lineage: Eukaryota > Metazoa > Chordata > Mammalia > Artiodactyla > Bovidae > Bos > Bos indicus. The sequence continues at coordinate 41,968,758 of NC_091772.1, read as the reverse complement.
GGAGCCAGGCCAGTGACCTTACTCTACCCATGACCTTCCCCACTGACTTCTCAGTTCCAGGAATTGTTGTGAAAATCCCACTGGAAACCTGAGGGTGGCAGGGTCCCTTGACACTAGTACTTGTGTGCTGAGAGAGGGGGTGCGTGACCTGGAACCCCACCAGTCTCGGGGGCCACAGGGAGGGGGCTTATATTCTGTCTACTTCTGCTGGTCTTGGTTGCCAGGATGTGGAAGCAAGCCCAGGCCCTACAGGGATGGATGGTTCTCATGTTCTTGGTGCCCAGCCCTCCAAAAAGAAACCTTTCGAGTGAAGAACTATACACCTCACTGGGAAGATCCCGATCTTTGATATGAAACCCAGAAAAGAAAAAACAGAGAAGGAGGAAAAGAGACTATTGAAAGCCAACACCTTTCACTATACACCTGACACTGCAAAGAACTTGACCCCCATCCCCCTCACTTAGTTATCCCCCTCATTTAGTTATCCTCCTCACTTAGTTATCCCCCTCATTTAGTTATCACAACAACCTGTGGGACAGCTGAGGTCATCACCCCACCTCACAGGTGACAACTGAAGAGCAATGCGGCTCCATGTCCAGAACTAGCCTCAGACTCCCCAAGGTTCTTGTTCACAAATCATAGAAATTTGAAACAGTGACAGCAGGTCAGTAAGGCAAGCGCAGGCCCTTCTGAACCCAGCCAGTGACTGCACAGGTAGCCCACAGGTAACACACCTTGGCGCCATCTGGGCTTGTCCCAGCGAGTGGAGAAGGCAGCCTGTGGAGGATTCCAGTCTCTTAACCGTCTTGTTAGGGCCCAGGTTTCAGGACAAATGAAACGTCTTTCCTTCTGTCCTGCCTTGGTGCCTGGGAGGTAGGGTCCTGCCATCCTTCATTTGGTTGACAAGTGTTCACGAAGTTGGGCTGAGGGCAACACAGAGTTGGTCTTGGTACGTGAGGGCTCACTTGGCTCTGCTCCACGGGGCCAGCCAGCTGGATCTGAGTCTCCTTGCAGAGGACCAGGAGTGACATCACCCAGCTTCCTGGAGTCACCATCCCAACTTTGCTCCCCCACCCGTGGCTTAGATGGTAAAGAGTCCACCTGCAATGCAGGAGACCTGGCTTTGGTCCCTGAGGCAGGTAGATCCCCTGGAGAAGGGAATGGCTGCCCACTCCAGGATTCATCCCATGGACAGAGGAGCCTGGCCAGCTACAGTCCATGAGGTTGTAAAGAATCAGACATGACTGAGTGACTAACACTTGACTTCACTTTTTCACTTTCCCCCTCCCCCATTCTCCTCCTGTGGATGGGGTCCAGAGGGGTCTGGATGTAGAGCACAGTTACTGCTTCCTGGGGCCTCAGAGCTGCTGGTCACACATGCTTTGAAAGAAGTATTTTTTTTTTTTTCTTTTGGTCCTGATTCTCTTGATAATTGGAGTTTTTGCTGACAATTAGTGTGTGTGTGTGTATTAAGTGCTTAATAAATGCTGTCCCCGAAGTGAAGTGAAGTTGCTCAGTTGTGTCCGACTCCTTGCGACCCTGTGGACTGTAGCCTACCAGGCTCCTCCATCCATGGGAATCTCCTGGCAAGAATACTGGAGGGGGTTGCCATTTCCTTCTCCAGGGGATCTTCCTGACCCAGGGATCGAACCCAGGTCTCCCCCATTGTAGGCAGAGGCTTTACCCTCTGAGCCACCAGGAAGGCCCTGCCCCTGAGGCAAGGTGCAAATGCGGCAGGAACGCTGGCCTGGGGCCCCAGCCCTGGGTCTGACCTTGCTGGGAGAGCTGCCTCGAGGACCCCAGGCTCCTTCCTACCCCTGGGAAGTAAGTGGGGCCTTAGTCCCTGAGGATCACAGGGATGGAAAACGTCTCAGTTGCATGTCCCAGGTACAGAACACACATCATCCATGAGCTCAGTGCACGTTCCCTGGGACCCACTTTCCCAGCAGAGTAAACCCCTGCTGAGGCTGGCTGGAGGCGCGGACCTGTTTCTCTTGGGTGTGGGGAGAAAGATAAGAACCAGGAAATTAAAGACTGCGTGATCCACACAACCAGAAAGGAAACAATTTGTGATGACAGTATGATGACAAGAAGAGGGACTTACCGGATAAAGGGACAGGACAATGCTGAGAGCTCCTGCTGCTGGCTCACAGGGGCAGCAGGTCACTAGAAGTTCTTTGGCATTCTTAGACGGCCTGACCAACTGTTGGCATGTTTCCAGCTTGTGGTCAGATGATCAGAAGGTTCTTGAGGTTTAACGTCAGTTTGACCTCCTCAGTACCAAGCCAGCCTGACCAATAATACTGCAGTGGCCACTGCACGAACATGCAGAAGCAGGCTGGTGTGGCTGGATCTTCTGGTGACAGCAGAAATAAACATCAGTTCATGGAAAGATAGAAAACTGGACTCTTCTCCGTTGCACCTTCAGAATGCCTAATAGAGGGAGATGTCTCTCCCATCCCCGCCCGGCTCAATAGCACAGACATGACTGTGGATGCTGGCTTCTCCACGTGTCTCAAGATGCCAGATGTCTGGGTTAAGACTAGGGGGTCAGACCTTGTAGACGGCTCCAATCACCCACCCTGGGCCCTTTACAGGTCACGCAGAGTACTCGAGGCGTGACGTGTGAAGCCCAGGGTTCCCCAAACCAGCATCCTGGTCCTGTAGGATATTCATAAATGTTACTTTAAAAAAAAAAAGGTTGAGTGGTTCATTGACTTTGAAAAACACGGCTATTGCTGCTGCTGCTGTTGCTTCAGTCGTGTCTGACTCTGGGTGATGCTATGGACTGCAGGCCACCAGGCTCCTTTGTCCATGGGATTCTCTAGGCAAGAATACTGGAGAGGGTTGCCATGCCCTCCTCCAGTAGATCTTCCTGACCCAGGGATCCAACCCAGGTCTCCTATATTGCAGGCAGGCTGTTTACCACTGAGCCACCAGGGAAGCCCACTACTTTAAACCAAAGCAGTTTTATTATTTAGAAGTTGTTGGTGCCTTTAACATGTTTGATCAGGACTGAGTATGCGGCTAGATCCAGACTTATTTGACAAAACACCGAGACTGTCCTGTTTAATAAATGAAAAAAACTCCACAAACTTGTAAAAAATATATGGCCTGGGACCACGGCTTGCCAAATAATGCTGGAAAAGCTGGAACAGGGTTGTTTTAGGCTGAGTTGTCCTTAGCTGCACACGTGGGTGTGATTTATGCTGTGGCATTTGGCTCCTCATCAGGGAAGTGGAGTGACAGGAAATCTGTTAGGATTTATGTCTCTTGGCCTCTCAGACATCTCTGCATCCTGTTCAGAAAGCTCAAGCAGGTCTACGCTTTCCCTAGCCTGTGACCAGGGAAACCTGGAGCTCGGGGCCATTTGAAGACCTCCCTCAGTTCCATGCTGTTCTGTGGTTTCACAGGAAGCCAAAATCCCTGGGCAAGCAGAAGGAGCTTTATGTTTTACAAGCCTTGTGTACATTTGGGCAGGTTTACTTTCCTGCTTCTTTTCTCTTAGGCTGATGATCACATTCATCTCAGCCCCGTGTGTGAGCCGGAGATTCGTCCTCCAGAGACTGGCTGGATATGACCTCTGTGTCCACCTCCATCCGTGGTCCAGGGTGAGCTATATCACAGTGGATCTGTGCCTCAGGTTAGAACCCCATATGCTGCCCCTGAGATAAGTTTGGGAGACAAACTTGGGGAATATCAGGTGGGAAGTGAGGGGCTGAACTGGGGGTAAGGAAGCTGGACCATGTGCTTTAGGGAACAGAGCTCTGCTGGGTTCTTGGTCCTGCTGGGCCACCATGCCACCGCATGACAATGTTGGGTGACTCTGACAAGGTTGGGTGACTTTGACTATCACTTCCCACTGGCTTGAGCAGCCCCCAGGGATGTCAGCTCCTGACTCTTTCAGGAGAAGGGAAGCCCAGGGGATGCAGACATTAGCTCTGGAGAGCTAGAGTTGTTGGAACAAGGACCCAGGGTCTGTTCCTGGCCTGGAGGACACTCGTCTCCATCACTTTTAGGCCAGGACTTTCTGGTCACTCCAACTTCATGAAGTCCTCCTGTCCACACATCAATTTCAGCCTCACCTGAAACACTTGAGTATCTTGGACATTCGAGAACATGTGGTAGAATTGCACTTTCTTCTCGATACTCTCAGTTGTGGTGTTCAAGCTGCCACCTTTCCTGAGCTTGTGGCTGCCGGCTCTGGACTCTAGGAATGCCTGCCTCTGATTTGGGAAATCCAGGAGGTTCCAGTTATGCTGGGGTCACACTCTGGAGAGCAAGAAGGTGGCTCTTCTTTTTTCTAGCTAAAAAATAAGACAACAACTAAACTATATGAAGTTTTCACATGTGGATGGACAGTAGTACCTAGTTGTAATTTGTGCATCCAGGTCTTTGTCTCATGTGGGCTGTGTGGAGTCCTGGCCATGCAGGTAGAAGAGTCAGAGGCTCTTTGTGACCTGGAGATATGGAGAGAAGGTTGTGAGTCCTATTACTGATAAACTCAGCAGGTCCCTAAACCTGACCCTTGCTGGTCCCAAGTCTGACTCTGGTTGACCTTGTAGGTTCAAACAGCAGACACGTTCTGCAGCCTGGGGCTCGGGGCATGGCTAGGGAGGTATGGGGACAGCTTCCACTTGTCCAGACCAGCACATCTCAAGTGGCAGGGCTTGCTGAGGCCCACTGGGCTCCTGCCGATGGTTGTGCCTCCCTCGAAGATGGCTGTGTCTCCTCTGGCTTGAACCTGTAGAGCCCGTGAACGTACTTTACAGATGTGATCAGGGCAAGATGAGATTATTAGGGTGAACCATCATCCAGGATGACTGGTCTTCTTGCAAGAAAAGGACGGAGGAGCGGGGAGACACCAGTGAGCGACCACAGAGAAGGGGGTGACGTGGTCAGCTGACTGGTCTCCTTATAAGAAGTGGACAGAGGAACAGGGATAATCCAGCTAGTGACCACAGAGATGGAGGTGATGCGGCCAGAAGCCAGGGGACATGCGAGGCTGTGAGAAGTTGGAGGAGGTGAGGAAGGATCCTTCCTTGGAGGCCTTCAGGGGGCACGGTCCTGCCAACTCCTTGATTCAAGACTTTTGCCTGAGGACCTGTGACAGAATTTCTGTTATTTTAGGTCCTCCAGTTTGTGTGCTGAGATACAGGTGCCCCATGAATATAACACAAGGGGTGAGGTGTGAAGACTCAGCATTACCAACGGGCACCTGGGTGACGCTGATGCTCCAGGTCTGAATCTCGCCTTGACCATCCTTGGGTCAGGTCACCCCTGCCCACCGCTCATGTGCATATGGAGAAGGCATCTTCTAGCCACCTCCCAGCTTCCCCAGACCCTGCCTCCCTTGCCTCCCCTGGGGCCCAACCCTTCTGTGCAAATGCACACCCTCCTCTGCCTGCACCCCGGGACCCAGGACGCTCCAGTTCAGCTTTTACACCCAACCCTGCCCTCATGCCCTGGGAGCAAGCAGCACCCGAGGGCCCTGCTCACCAAGGAGGTTGCAGTCCCTGCTGCCGAGCATGCCAGGCACTGCTCACACCGCCTGTAGCGACACTCTGCACATCTGTCTCCACTCTGCCTGGAGCCCCACTGGAGCTCATTCACCTGATCAGCCCTGTGCAAACGCATCTGAGTTTCTGGACGTGAAAGGAGGACCAATAACAGGCTCTGTGTACAGAGGTGTCCAGCTGTGTGCTGATGCCCGGGATGGGTGGCGAACACAGTGGACACGTTTTCTCAAAGCAGCCTGGGTCAAGTTGTTTCAAATAACTTCCTTGGCACTTAAGTTACCTCCTTTTCTGCTCCCCAACAGTGGTATGAGGGTTTTTATTATTGCAGGGTCTTCGAGCTCTGGTTAGCCCTGCTGATGTAGCAGGAAAGGGGTTCATCTCGCCCTCCCTCGACCAGCTGAGCCCTGGTGGAACAGGCAGTGGTGACTGACAAAGGACAGAGCTGGGTCTTCGCTGAGTAAGTTCCTCCACATTGTGAAGGGAAGAGCAGAGATGGCAGTGGTTTAGCTCATAAAACTCCGCTTTCCCACAGCCAATGGCCTCAGAAAAGGATGCAGCTTTGAGACAGCAGGTGGCCGGCATCTGCCCTGGCCACTTTCTAACTGTGCCAGACTGCTGTTTTATAAAGGGAAAAGCCAGTTTCCCCCTGCAGGCCTGGGGCCAGGAGTGGGGACTGCTCCCTCCCTGGTGGGCTGTGTGTCTCAAGCCCATGGGAGTCACAGCAGAGCCATGGGCTTGTGGCTTCTCCAGGCTTTGGTTGTTCAGTCTCTTAGTCATGTCCAACTCTTTGCGACCTCATAGACTGCAGCACACCAGGCTTCCTTGTTCTTCACTCTCTCCCGTAGCTTGCTCAAACTATTTTCATTGAGTTGGTGATGCCATCCAACTGTCTCATCCTCTGTCATCCCCTTCTCCTCCTGCCTTCAATCTTTCCTAGCACCAGGGTCTTTTCCAAGGAGTCAGTTCTTTGCATCAGGTGGCCAGAATATTGGAGTTTCCACTTCAGCATCAGTCCTTCCAATGAATATTCAGGACTGATTTCCTTTAGGATGGACTGGTTGGTTCTCCTTGCAGTCCAAGGGACTCTCAAGAGTCTTCTGCAGCACCACAGTTCAAAAGCATCAATTCTTCAGCGCTCTGCCTTCCTTATGGTTCAGCTTTCACATCCGTACAGGGTAGACTTTAGGGAAATAAACAAAGAAGAGTTTAAGGTCAGCTGTCTTGGGTAGCCTGTTTGCTCCCAAGCCTGAAGCCCTACGTTGATGCCATGTGTGGTCGCAGAGGTGGCACAGGGAGAGGGTGGAGGTGGAAGGCAGGGGAAATGGTACTTTCAACCTCGGAGCCACCCTTGGACTCCAGACCCAAGCTCAATGCAGAACCAGAACATCAGACTTTACAAAGAAGAGGCCAGGTTAGGCAGGCAGCCCTGCTTTGGCCTCGGGGCACCCAGGAGCACCTGCTGAGCTGACCAGAAGCTGGGACATGGGCAGTGTTGCCCAAAAGAGCTCCGGGTCAGGAAGCTCCCATGCAAACCTCCAGTTACAAATTCCCATTTTCTTTTCAGTTTTAAAAATGTCCTGTATAATACTTCTTATAGAAAGTCAGAAAAGACAGAGAAGTGTTCAAGACGAAAATGTCACCCATGTGCCAGTACCCAGAGAGATTCCCTATGGGCAGAGCAGGAATTTCTGCACAGCTTCAGACACAATTGCATTCAATCAGTGAGACTTTTAAACCTTGAATGGTAAAAGATGGACATTTCTGTCTCTGAGTATAAACTCCTTGTGAACATGATTTACACACAACTGGTCGTCATGTGGTTACAGGAGTTTACTTAACCAGACTCTTTTTGTTGGATAGAGACAATATTTTGTTTGTTTATTTTTTTCAATAATGGTTCCATGTTCTTAATTCAGAACACTGATTTTGTTCTACACACAGATGTACGCACACATGCAGATATACAGACACACATGCAGACACACACACAGATTCAGACACATCCAGAGACACAGGCATGTACATCCACTCAGACACACGTGCACATACAAGCGTCTTGGATTTAGTTTGGTTTCTACAGCAAACCAGATGTTTCTCCTTGGTCATTTAATCTTTCTGGATCTGATCCTCTCATTTGGGAGATGAAGGGTCAGAGCAAGTGACCTCAAGTTCCCTCTAGCTGGAGCAAGCCTGGATGTGATGGCGTGGGGGCCCTTTCCTTGGTGGACACGTGTCCGAGTGGGCCTTAGAGGGTTTGTGAGTAAGCTCCTCTTTTTAACAATTTTTCATATCACCCTCAGTTTATGTATATTTGTTTATGAATTACAACTAGGTACTACTGTCCACCCACATGAGAATACTTCGTAACACTTAAGTTTTGCCTTATTTTCTAATTAGAAGATAGCACAACCTCAGGCTTACTCCCTGGCCTGTGACCCTGGCATGGCTGGTGCCTCCAGGATTTCTCAAAGTAGAAAGTGTGTTCCTCATGCCCAGATCTGAGGGCCATGGGCTTGGAAAGGCGGTGGTCTGAAAACCACCACTGAGAGCATTCAGAAGAAGAGCTTGATTCTACTGCACGTTCTCTAGTGTCCAAGACCCATGTGGACGTGGGCCTGGTCTGGTTTTTCCAAAGCTCCCCTCCCACAGACCTGAGTATGCCCCACAGTGGTGAAAGGGGTTAGAAGCTGGTGCCAGGCCGCCTGGCACAGTATGAAAATTGAAGATCATTTGTCAAGGCCTCTTTTCATTCACTTTTTATATTTATTTATTTTGGCTGTGCTGGGTCTTAGTTGTGGCATGCAAGATATTTTTAGCTGTGGCATGTGGGATCTAGTTCCCTAACCAGAGATCAAACCAGGACCCCTACATTGGGAGCCCAGAGTCTTAGCCAATGGACCACCAGGGAAGTCCCTCCATTCACTTTTGACCCAATTTTTTCACAAGGCCCTGAATGAAGGTCCAGAAAGGGAAGAGTTCTCCAAAGTCCCCCATGTACCTTGCTTTAGACCTGGAAAAGAAATTCACAGTCCAGAAGCTACAAAATATAGATAGGCAGATGTGGTTGTGGGTTTGTGAGCATGGATTTTAGGAGCCCCAGTGAACAGCTGCAGGGCTGGGACCCCACGCTCTGGTCCAGGAATATCAGGGTAGGGAGTGCTGGTGGGGAGCTTCCTCTCTCCCAGGGATTCAGAATCCTCCTCTCCTGCAAACTCCGCACCCCAACCCCTCATGACAGGCCCCAGTCCTGATATCCCAGGACTGTCTCCACACTGCTCACCTGCAGTCCTTCTCGCTGAGGCCTAACCATTCCTTCCTCTGGCCCGGGAGCCTGGACCTCTGGGGTCACCCTGCTACTCATGCCAGCAAGGCTGAGTCCACCCAGCTGGGGTGGGGATTATGGAACCAGATGGAACCCATCAAAGCTTTTCCAAGTAATGAGCTATCACTAGGTCAAGCGCCAAAACTGAAGCCCTGGGAGATTTAGTAAATGTGCTCCAGGTCAGAAGCAGGTGACTCAGATGTGGACGGTGGTAAGGCCGAAAATAACTGGGGAGTCTTAACACAACTGAGTTTAGGAAGCGTTCCCACCTTGCCAGCCTGACTCCCAGGGCATCGTGGAGATAGGTCTGACTAACACTGGAAATGTGTGTCATTGGACACAGGTGAAGTAGAAGCCAGCATCCCTCAGAGTCTTACAATTGCCACCAGCTTTGGATAATACGAATTTCTGCTTCCTAGTCTAGTCATCCTTCTGAAAGCAGATTCCTGCCCCCCACCTCCAGTTTTACTGAGAAATAATTGACACACATCCCCGTGCAAGTTTAACATGTACGTCGTGATGGTTTGATTTATATGTATTGTGAAATGATGACCACAGGAAGTCCAGCTAGCATCTACTGTCTTACAGATGTAATAAAAAGACAAGGAAAGAGTTCTCCTGTGATAACTCATAGGATTGACTCAACAAGCTTCCTGTGTTCCACACAGTGGTGTGAGATACACTCATCCTGTTGCATTGACATCCCTAGGACTTATTTATCGTATAAAGGAAGATTTTGCCTTTTGACCAACTTGTTCCATTTCCCCTCCCCTACCCTCTCTGAGAGTGGATTTTATTTTATTTATTTATTTAATTATTGGCTGTACATGGGGTTTGCGGGATCTTAGTTTCCCAACCAGGGATTGAACCTGGCAGTAGAAGTGCTGAGTCCTAACCGCTGGACGGCCAAGGAATTCCCCGACTGGATTTTTAACTGGTGCTGTCTGACGAGAGGACAGTTGAGCAGAGTGAATGCAGCTTTCGGTGTGGGCAGTACAGACACAGGCCACATCTGCTTCTCAAAATGTGTCCAGGTCCCTGGGCCACGGAACTCTCATGTTCCTGATTTATCTCCTGCGCCCTTGTCACCTCCTCCCGCATTGCCTCTGTTCCTCTTACTGGTTGGAGGCGGTCCAGGCAGGAGATCCTCCACAGGAAGTCGAGCCGGCCTGGCAGACAAGCTGGGGGCAGGGGGTCATGCGTGCCGAGAACAGCAAGGCCACCTCCACTTCCTGGCTGTGACTCTAACAGAATAAGCAACAGCACAATCTCCTGTCCCTGGACCAGCAGAGGGAAACCCTGGGTCCCCGCTAGGCTGACGTGGCCACATCGCCTCCACTCCAGTCCGCCGGGCGGGTTCAGCTAAGTGATCACCCAGTGTCCCCAGTGCCTGTGTTTTAAGATGAACCATTCCACCCTCTGGCATGGCTCCCTGCCGTGACTTGGCATAAAAACAAATCCGACCGGACTTTGGGCATCTGTGTCTCCATCCCTGGGAGCTGAGTCTGGGCTCCCTTAGCCTGTGACAGACAACTGTAAAACAGAGAGCCACACAGACACAGCTGGTCTCAAAAATAAACTATAAGCAGAGTTAAATTACATTAACCAGTGAATGTTTTTGACGTCCTGATTGTTTTAGGACTTCCTGCACGTGTGCTTGACACCTGCCTGCACACCTGTCTGGTGGAGGTGAGCTGCTGGTCCCATCTCTTCCCTGTTCTGTGCTTGGCAACATCACTGGGCAGATGGAAACTGCCTGCAGTGGAGGTATTCACACCAAGGAGAGACGCAACCGCTACGTGGAGGGGCTTCTCCCTGGGAACAGGTAATTAGTAATTTTCCAAGGTCCCTCCCTGGAGATGCTTGAGGTCACTAGTGTCCTCCCAGTGGCCAGCACGATGCTGGATACACAGAGGGAGGAGTTCCCATAGTCCTCCATGCTTGCTCTGGACCTTTTCACCGTGGAAAAGCTTGCTGAATGTCTGAAGGCAGTGGTGGCCGAGGTATTGGCTGAGCCGTTTCCACCAGCGTGGTGACCACTTCAGCTTGTCCAGCCCTGCCTGCTCCTGATGCTAGGCCTCCTGCTTCAGGAGTTGCAGTCCCCAGGGGTTGTAGGAGGACTGGAGTTCAAAGTCCACCTCGTCTATGGCCTCGGCATAAGAACCTAGTTCCCATGCACTTAGTCTCCTGTCTGTAAACAGGGCAATGCTTGGGTACCCCAGCGTTGCCATGGAGATAAATAGACACAACAAAGCCGTGACCAGAGTGTTCAGGACTGTCTTTCTGATATGGGGCTGAGCCCTGGCCCCCTCAAGAAGGCTCCTTAACCTGACTTGGCCTCACCTGGCATCCAGGGCTGTGAGAGGCGATGCACAAGTGAGGGAGCCCAGCGTCCGGCCAGGTAGGCATGCTGCAAGGCACATGGTTGAGCAGTGGATGGGGTCCCCTAGGGGATGGGAATGGGCCCCTGAGTGGTCAGTAGGCCTAGATAACATCAGAGGTAAAAGTTACTGCTGTTTCAGGAAACAGGAGGGTGACGTGGGGATCAAATTGTGCCACGGAACTTCTGGGTCAGTCTCCACCCCGTGGGTTCTGGAGCCAAACTGACACCAAGACCCCCATTCTGTATTCTTCCTCTGCCCTCCACTCGCTTGGGGCCCTGACCTCAGTCACAGTGCCGGCTGCCTTGGCCCATCCCAGAGGCAGTTTCTGTTCAGTGCTGGAGCTGACAGCGATCAGCACTTGAATCAGCACTCAGCTTCAAACCCGAACAAACATTGCATTTCCAAACACCTCTTTATTTCAACAAAAGCTCCCTTCATTCCAAAATGAGATTTTGCAGAGATGCGCTGTTACTCAACAGGCCGTTATAAAAGTCAGAACAATTACATTAAAGAAGTTACCAGCCATTGGAAGGGGAAAGGACCTTTTTCACAATCGTTACCTAATTCTGCACTGAAACCATCGTTTGGTCACTCCTTATTTCATGTAATGAATGTGTTCAGGGTAGCTGACCTCAGAGATTTGTTCCTTCAGGACAAATTTTCCTGCATTTCAATGTCAACATGCAGGGAAAAGTTTTCATGGGGAAAAAACATCAGTCCCTTAAACTCTAGTCCTATAGGACAGTGTCTTCCAGGTCTTTCTTAGCAATTTTGACTTTTAAAAAAGGACATTTTCAATCACATATTAGTATCAAGGGAATGATGTAATATAAATTAATAATATAATAACCTCCGGGTGCCTATCTCCCAGCTTCAGAGGTTCCCTGAAGTCAGCCCAATTTCTCCTGTATCCCACCCATCCCCCCAGCCCACTGGGTTCAAATCCCAGAAAGGATAATAGTTTATCTGCAAATCTTTCACAAAATATCTCCAACAAGTAAAGAATCTTTTAATGTATAGAGTCTAATAGCATGAACCTACCTAAAAATTATCATTTTCAAATATCCAATTAGGGTTCCTAATTACCCCAAATTTTGTATGGGCCATTTTTATAGCTTGTTTGAATGAAGATCCAAATATTGTGCAAAACTGCAGTTGGCTGACACATCTCTTGAGCCTCTTTTCATCTGTAGGTTCCTCTCTCTACTTGGTGAAAGAATCCAGTTACTTGTCCTGCAGTTTTCTATGGTCTGGATTTGTTGGCTCCATCTCCATGGTGTGTGTGTGTGTGTGTGTGTGTGTGTGTGTGTGTTTTCCCCATGTCTCTCCATCCCCTGTATGGTCTGCAAGGTGGTAGCTAGATCTTCTGGCTTGATCAGCCTCAGGAATGGCTTTATTTGCTTGGTTATTTGTTTGCAATGACGCTTTGTGGGAAGTGGGGTGTCCTTCTCTCAGGAGGTATATAATGCCCACTTGTCTCTCTCCCCCGACCAAGCTGTTTTTGTTTTTTTGTATTTTTGTTTTTTTTGCTTTGTTAACAGACATTGATGGTCATTGCTATTATTTGATTAAGGGCAACAAAATAATGGTATTTTAACTCTATTATTACTATCTCATTTAATAGCTACAATATTTTCATATAATCAACTATTGTGTTACCTTAATGTACAGTTAATATAGAAAAGGCAGGATACATGCTTGATTCTTTCTTTTAGCTTTATTTATTTATTTTTTTATTGAAGTAAAAAGTGAAAGCGTTAGTCATTCAGTCATGTCCGACACTTTGCAGCCCCATGGACTGTAACCTGTTAGGCTCCACTGTCTATGGGATTCTCCAGGCAAGAATACTAGAGTGGGTTGCCATGCCCTCCTCCAGGGGATCGTCCCAACCCAGGGACTGAACCCAGGTCTCTTGCATTACAGGCAGATTCTTTACCATCTGAGCCACCAGGGAAGCCCTATGGAAGTATAGTTGATTTACAATGTGTGTCAATCTCCACTGTATAGCAAAGTAGCTCCATTACACACATATAAACATGCTTTTTTATATTCTTTTCCATTATAGTTTATCATGGCATATTGAACATGTTTCCCGTGCTATACTGTAAGACCTTGTTGTTTATCCATCCTATATATGTAATACTTTACATCTGCTAATCCCAAACTTCTAGTCCTTCCCCTGGCCCCACCTTGGCAACCACAAGTCTATTGTCTATGTCTGTGAATTTGTTTCTGTTTTGCAGATATGTTCATTTGTGCCATATTTTAGATTCCGTGTGTGAGTGATATCATATGGTATTTGTCTTTCTCTTTCCGACTGACTTCACTTAGTATGATAATCTCTAGTTGCATCCACATTGCTGCAAATGGCATTATTTCATTCTTTTCATGGCTGAGTAGGATTCCACTGTATATATGTACCACACCTTCTTTATCCATTCATTTATCAATGGACATTTAGGTGCTTTCCATGTTTCGGCTATTGTCCTTTTATTTACAAAAAAAATTTTTTTTCAAAAAAACAAAACCAAACCAAAAAAGAGACGTTCCTCTAGAGTTCTCCAAAGAGGAAACAGATGTTCTCCCTTACTGGGTAACAAGTGGCCCAGTAGGCCTGTGTAGGGCCACCCAAGACGGACGGGTCATGGTGGACAGTTCTGACAAAACGTGGTTCAATGGAAAAGGGAATGGAAAACCACTTCAGCTAGTAAAGTAATGCTCAAAATTCTCCAAGCCAGGCTTCAGCAATATATGAACCGTGAACTTCCTGATGTTCAAGCTGGTTTTAGAAAAGGCAGAGGAACCAGAGATCAAATTGCCAACATCCACTGGATCATGAAAAAAGCAAGCGAGTTCCAGAAAAACATCTATTTCTGCTTTACTGACTATGCCAAAGCCTTTGACTGTGTGGATCACAATAAACTGTGGAAAATTCTGAAAGAGATGGGAATACCAGACCACCTGATCTGCCTCTTGAGAAATTTGTATGCAGGTCAGGAAGCAACAGTTAGAACTGGACATGGAACAACAGACTGGTTCCAAATAGGAAAAGGAGTACATCAAGGCTATATATTGTCACCCTGCTTATTTAACTTATATGCAGAGTACATCATGAGAAACACTGGACTGGAAGAAACACAAGCTGGAATCAAGATTCCCGAGAGAAATATCAATAACCACCCTTATGGCAGAAAATGAAGAGGAACTCAAAAGCCTCTTGATGAAAGTGAAAGTGGAGAGTGAAAAAGTTGGCTTAAAGCTCAACATTCAGAAAACGAAGATCATGGCATCCGGTCCCATCACTTCATGGCAAATAGATGGGGAAACAGTGGAAACAGTGTCAGACTTTATTTTTCTGGGCTCCAAAATCACTGCAGATAGTGACTGCAGCCATGAAATTAAAAGACGCTTACTCCTTGGAAGGAAAGTTATGACCAACCTAGATAGCATATTCAAAACAGAGACATTACGTTGCCTACAAAGGTTCATCTAGTCAAGGCTATGGTTTTACCAGTGGTCATGTATGGATGTGAGAGTTGGACTGTGAAGAAGGCTGAGCGCTGAAGAATTGATGCTTTTGAACTGTGGTGTTGGAGAAGACTCTTGAGAGTCCCTTGGACTTCAAGGAGATCCAACCAGTCCATTCTGGAGATCAGCCCTGGGATTTCTTTGGAAGGAATGATACTAAAGCTGAAACTCCAGTACTTTGGCCACCTCATGTGAAGAGTTGACTCATTGGAAAAGACTCTGATGCTGGGAGGGATTGGGGGCAGGAGGAGAAGGGGACGACAGAGGAAGAGATGGCTGGATGGCATCACTGACTCGATGAACATGAGTTTGAGTGAACTCTGGGAGTTGGTGATGGACAGGGAGGCCTGGCGTGCTGTGATTCATGGAGTCTCAAAGAGTCAGACACAACTGAATGACTGATCTGATCTGATCTGATCTGATACTTTCCTTGAGAACCCATGAACAGTATGAAAGGCAAAAAGATAGAATAATGAAAGATGAACTCCCCAGGTTGGTAGGTGTTCAATGTGCTACTGGAGATCAGTGGAGAAATAACTCCAGAAAGAAGAAGAGACAGAGCTAAAGCAAAAACAACACCCAGATGTGGATGTGACTGGTGATGGAAGTAAAGTCTGATGCTATAAAGAGCAATATTGCATAGGAACCTGGAATGTTAGGTCCATGAATCAAGGCAAATTGGAAGTGGTCAAACAGGAGATGGCAAGAGTGAACATTTTAGGAATCAGACAATTTAGGAAATGAACTGGAATGGGTGAATTTAACTCATATGATCATTATATCTACTACTGTGGGCAAGAATTCCTTAGAAGAAATGGAGTAGCCATCATAGTAAACAAAAGAGTCCGAAATGCAGTACTTGAATGCAATCTCAAAAATGACAGAATGATCTCTGTTTGTTTCCAAGGCAAACCATTCAACATCATAGTAATCCAAGTCTATGCCCTGACCAGAAATGCTGAAAAAGCTAAAGTTGAATGGTTCTATGAAGACCTATAAGACTTTCTAGAACTAGCATCCCCAAAAGATGTCCTTTTCATTATAGGGAACTGGAATGCAAAAGTAGGAAGTCAAGAAATACCCAGAGTAACAGGAAAATTTGGCCTTAGAATACAGAATGAAGCAGGGCAAAGGGTAATAGAGGTTTGCCAAGAGAATGTACTGGTCATAGCAAACACCCTCTTCCAACAACACAAGGGAAGACTCTACACATGGACATCATCAGATGGTCAACACCGAAATCAGATTGATTATATTCTTTGCAGCTAAAGATGGAGAAGTTCTATACAGTCAGCAAAAACAAGACTGGGAGCTGACTGTGGCACAGACCATGAACTCCTTATTACCAAATTTGGACTTAAATTGAAGAAAGTAGGGAAGACCACTAAACCATTCAGGTATGACCTAAATCAAATCCCTTACAAAGTGGAAGTGGTAGTGAAAATAGATTCAAAGGATTAGATCTGATAGACAGAGAGCCTGAAGAACTATGGACAGAGGTTCGTGACATTGTACAGGAGGCAGGGATCAAGATCATCCCCAAGAAAAAGAAATGCAAAAAAGAAAAATGGCTGTCTGAGGAGGCCTTACAAACAGCTGTGAAAAGAAGAGAAGTGAAAAGCAAAGGAGAAAAGGAAAGATATACCCATTTGAATGTAGAGTTCCAAAGAATAGCAAGGAGAGATAAGAAAGCTTTCCTCAGTGATCAAAGAAATAGAGGAAAACAATAGAATGGAAAAGTTTAGAGATCTCTTCAAGAAAATTAGAGATACCAAGGGAAGATTTCATGCAAAGATGGGTACAAGAAAAGACAGAAATGGTATGGACCTAACAGAAGCAGAAGATATTAAGAAG
Source organism: Bos indicus (assembly GCF_029378745.1). Classification (NCBI taxonomy): domain Eukaryota; kingdom Metazoa; phylum Chordata; class Mammalia; order Artiodactyla; family Bovidae; genus Bos; species Bos indicus. Next base: position 41,952,151 of record NC_091772.1, on the reverse strand, counting down.
AGGTGGCAAGAATACACAGAAGACCTATACAAAAAAGATCTTCATGACCCAGATAATCACGATGGTGTGATCACCAACCTAGAGCCAGACATCCTGGAATGCGAAGTCAGGTGGACCTTAGGAAGCATCGCTATGAACAAAGCTAGTGGAGGTGATGCAATTCCAGTTGAACTATTTCAAATCCTAAAAGATGATGCTCTAAAAGTGCTGCCCTCAATATGCCAGCGTATTTGAAAAACTCAGCAGTGGCCACAGGACTGGAAAAGGTCAGTTTTCATTCCAGTTCCAAAGAAAGGTAATGCCAAGGAATACTCAAACTACCCCACAATTGCACTCATCTCACACGCTAGTAAAGTAATGCTCAAAATTCTCCAAGCCAGGCTTCAGCAGTATGTGAACTGTGAACTTCCAGATGATCAAGCTGGATTTAGAAAAGGCAGAGGAACCAGAGATCAAATTGCCAACATCCGTTGGATCATCAAAAAAGCAAGAGAGTTCCAGAAAAACATCTATTTCTGCTTTATTGACTATGCCAAAGTCTTTGACTGTGTGGACCACAACAAACTGTGGAAAATTTCTGAAAGAGATGGGAATACCAGACCACCTGACCTGTCTCCTGAGAAATCAGGAAGCAACAGTTAGAACTGGACATGGAACAGCAGACTGGTTCCAAGGAAAACTCCAGGGAAAGGAGTACGTACTCCAGGGAAAGGAGTACGTCAAAGCTGTATATTGTCACCCTGCTTATTTAACTTATATGCAGAGTATATAATGAGAAACGCTGGGTTGAAGGAAGCACAAGCTGGAATCAAGATTCCCGGGAGAAATATCAATGACCTCAGATATGCAGATGCCACCACCCTTATGGCAGAAAGTGAAGAGGAACTAAAAGACCTCTTGATGAAAGTGAAAGAGGAGAGTGAAAAAGTTGGCTTAAAATTCAACATTCAGAAAACTAAGAACATGGCATCCGGTCCCATCACTTCATGGGAAATAGATGGGGAAACAATGGAAACAGTGGCTGACTTTATTTTTGGGGGCTCCAAAATCACTGCAGATGGTGACTGCAACCATGAAATTAAAAGACACTTGCTCCTTAGGAGAAAAGCTATGACCAACCTAGAGAGCATATTAAAAAGCAGAGACATTACTTTGCCAACAAATGTCTGTCTAGTCAAAGCTATGGTTTTTCCAGTAGTCATGTATGGATGTGAGAGTTGGACTATAAAGAAAGCTGAGTGCCAAAGAATTGATGCTTTTGAACTGTGGTGTTGGAGAAGACTCTTGAGAGTCCCTTGGACTGCAAGGAGATCCAACCAGTCCATCCTAAAGGAAATCAGTCCTGAATATTCATTGGAAGGACTGATGCTGAAGCTGAAACTCCAATATTTTGGCCACCTGATTTGAAGAACTGACTCATTTGAAAAGACCCTGATGCTGGGAAAGATTGAAGGCGGGAGGAGGAGGGGATGACAGAGGATGAGATGGTTGGATTGCATCACCTACTCAATGGACATGAGTTTGAGTAAACTCCAGGAGTTGGTGATGGACAGGGAGGCCTTGTGTGCTGCAGTCCATGGGTTCGCAAAGAGTTGGACATGACTGAGTGACTGAACTGAACCCAACTGGGTAGCAAGTTACTACAAACTTAACCGCTTCCAGCGACGTATGTTCACATTTTCCTCTCTGTGTCTGTGGTCAGGAGTCTGCTCAGGGCCCCCAGGCTGCTGTCAAGGTGTTGGCTGGGGCTGTGGTTCCATCCATAGGCTCGAGTGGGGAGGAATGAACGTCCAAGCTGACCCAGACTGTTGCAGAATTCACTCCTTGCTGTTGGAACCATGGTCTATCCACCAATGTCTAGTAGATTCATTGTTTCAAGTTGGTTTTTAGTATCTTTATGAACTTAGATCATGAGACTTAATGCTTCTGAAATCTTTAATCTTAGCACTTACTTTAGAACCAAATAATCCTTTGTTACCCAGTACAAACTTTCTCCTTTCACCTCTCTTCAAAAACACAGATCTTTGTCCCCCAGACGTGCCTCCACCCCCTCCCTCTGGACACTTTATAAGCTCTGGAGGTGCTGCTGTCAGTGGCATTGCCCTGCATTGTCCCCAGGTGGCTTCAGTCAGAATCCCCTGCAGTACTGATTGGACCGGCAGGTGCCAGGCATCTGCCTGGAGATGCAGACTGAGGTGGAGGCCAGGCTTCTCTGAAGGACCCACTCTAGTCATTCACAAGCATTCCAGTGTTTGAGAGCCTCTGACACATTTCCCAGGGGGAACATTCCTAAAATGTGAGGCATGAGGCTATAAAATCAATGTGATTCTGTCTTGTTGATTTAGTAACTTTAGTTCAACCAAGAAATCATGGCCTTAGCTACAGAATTAGCGGACTAAGAGGGATCTGGGGGAACCGTGTCAATCACACAAGAAACATTCACAGAAGGAAATGTGTTTCCATGAAGACACCAGGCTGAGTTCCACCATCAGGGAAGATTTTTCATAAAGTGAGCTGTGTGTGTGTGTGTGTGTTTTATTTGAAGTATAGTTGATTTACTGTATCACATTAGATTCAGGTATACAGCAAGATGATTCAATTATATATGAATATAAATAACATATATATTCTTAAGATTCTCTTCCCTTATAAGTTATTATAAAAAATATAGTTCCCTGTGGTATACAGTAGGTCCTTGTTGGTTATCTATTTTATATACAGTAAATAGATTTAAGGGCCTATCTGATAGATAGAGTGCCTGATGAACTATGGAATGAGGTTCATGACATTGTACAGGAGACAGGAATCAAGACCATCTCCATGGAAAAGAAATGCAAAAAAGCAAAATGGCTGTCTGGGGAGGCCTTACAAATAGCTGTGAAAAGAAGAGAAGTGAAAAGCAAAGGAGAAAAGGAAAGATATAAACATCTGAAAACAGAGTTCCAAAGAATAGCAAGAAGAGATAAGAAAGCATTCTTCAGCGATCAGTGCAAAGAAATAGAGGAAAACAACAGAATGGGAAAGACTAGAGATCTCTTCAAGAAAATTAGAGATAGCAAGGGAATATTTCATGCAAAGATGGGCTCAGTAAAGGACAGAAATGGTATGGACCTAATAGAAGCAGAAGATATTAAGAAGAGATGGCAAGAATACACAGAAGAACTGTACAAATAAGATCTTCAAGACCCAGATAATCACGATGGTGTGATCACTGACCTAGAACCAGACATCCTGGAATGTGAAGTCAAGTGGGCCTTAGAAAGCATCATTATGAACAAAGCTAGTGGAGGTGATGGAATTCCAGTTGAGCTATTCCACATCCTAAAAGATGATGCTGTGAAAGTGCTGCACTCAATATGCCAGCAAATTTGGAGAACTCAGCAGTGGCCACAGGCGTGGAAAAGGTCAGTTTTCATTCCAATCCCAAAGAAAGGCAATGCCAAAGAATGCTCAAACTACCGCACAATTGCACTCATCTCACATGCTAGTAAAGTAATGCTCAAAATTCTCCAAGCCAGGCTTCAGCAATATGTGAACCGTGAACTTCCTGATGTTCAAGCTGGTTTTAGAGGCAGAGGAACCAGAGATCAAAGGCAGAGGAACCAGAGATCAAATTGCCAACATCCACTGGATCATGGAAAAAGCAAGCGAGTTCCAGAAAAACATCTATTTCTGCTTTACTGACTATGCCAAAGCCTTTGACTGTGTGGATCACAATAAACTGTGGAAAATTCTGAAAGGGATGGGAATACCAGACCACCTGATCTGCCTCTTGAGAAATCTGTATGCAGGTCAGGAAGCAAAAGTTAGAACTGGACATGGAACAACAGACTGGTTCCAAATAGGAAAAGGAGTACATCAAGGCTATATATTGTCACCCTGCTTATTTAACTTATATGCAGAGTACATCATGAGAAACGCTGGACTGGAAGAAGCACAAGCTGGAATCAAGCTTGCCGGGAGAAATATCAATAACCTCAGATATGCAGATGACACCACCCTTATGGCAGAAAGTGAAGAGGAACTAAAAGGCCTCTTGATGAAAGTGAAAGAGGAGAGTGAAAAAGTTGGCTTAAAGCTCAACATTCAGAAAACGAAGATCATGGCATCCGGTCCCATCACTTCATGGCAAATAGATGGGGAAACAGTGGAAACAGTGTCAGACTTTATTTTTTTGGGCTCCAAAATCACTGCAGATGGTGACTGCAGCCATGAAATTAAAAGACGCTTACTCCTTGGAAGGAAAGTTATGACCAACCTAGATAGCATATTCAAAAGCAGAGACATTACTTTGCCAACAAAGGTCCGTCTAGTCAAGGCTATGGTTTTTCCAGTAGTCATGTCTGGATGTGAGATTTGGACTGTGAAGAAGACTGAGCGCCGAAGAATTGATGCTTTTGAACTGTGGTGTTGGAGAAGACTCTTGAGAGTCCCTTGGACTGCAAGGATATCCAACCAGTCCATTCTGAATGAGATCAGCCCTGGGTGTTCTTTGGAAGGAATGATGCTAAAGCTGAAACTCCAGTACTTTGGCCACCTCATGTGAAGAGTTGACTCATTGGAAAAGACTCTGATGATGGGAGGGATTTGGGGCAGGAGGAGAAGGGGACGACAGAGGAAGAGAGGGCTGGATGGCATCACTGACTCGATGGCCATGAGTCTGGGTGAACTCCGGGAGTTGGTGATGGACAGGGAGGCCTGGCGTGCTGCGATTCATGGGGTCGCAAAGAGTCAGACACAACTGAGCAACTGAACTGAACTGATACTCCTAACTTATTCCTCTCCCCACCCTCCTTTTTCCTTTGGAAACCATAAGTTTGTTTTCTGAGTCTGTGAGTCTCTTTCAGCTTTGGAAACAAATCCACTTGTATCTTTTTTTAAAAAAATGCTACTTATAAGCAATATCATATGCTATTTATCTTTGTCAGTCTTATGAGTTAGGTTTTTTTTTTGGTTGCACTGGGTTTTCATTGCTGCTGAAGGCTCTTTGGCGAGCAGGGTCTACCCTTCATTGCGGTGCACAGGTTTCTCATTCAGGTGACTTCTCTTGTTGCAGAGCAGAGGCTCTAGGCACAAGGGCTTCAGTGGTTGTGGCACACAGGCTTTAGTTGCTCCGTGGCATGTGGAATCTTCCCAGACCAGGGATCGAATCTGTGTCCCCTGCATCGCTAGGTGGATTCCTACCCACTGTATGACCAGGGAAGTCCAGAAGCGAGTTGTTTTCAAATAGGACTAGACAAAGCAAGGTTGAGCCATCCAACAATGGAGGGACCACATGGGTGCTGTTGATAAGCCAAGAGGAACCCTGAGTCATCCTGGAAGTTCTGTCGGAGGCAGAGGTCTGCAGCCACTATGGACTTGGCCACTCACTCCTGAGATCGCAGCCTCCAGGCCTCATGCATCGGTCCCAGTGACCTATCTTGATCCTGTGCGCCGTGATCATCAGCTCCAGCTGGTTTGCGCAGACTAACTCTCTCCTTAGCTCTGGAGATGCCAGCCTTCTCACTCACAGTGATGTTTCCGAGGAAAACTGTCTCTGAAACCGGCTATGTTGTTACCGCGGAGTCACAAGCCAAGGTGGTTCCAGAGCTGGGGAGGTGAGCTCCTGGGGAGCAGGGGCTGCCACTAGGGCCCGGTGCCCGCCAGCCTGGGCGAGCTTGTCGGGTGTGCTCTGGGGTTTCTGAACTCCAACACCCCTCTGAGCTCCCATCACCTGCTCCTGACACCCCAGCCACCTTGTTCTCAGCTGGCCCCAGAGATGGTCAGGCAATTTACTGAAGGCTTAAATATTTAAAATTCTTAACTTGAGCTAGCAAACTGTTGAATAAAACATGGATTATTTTGCTACCTTGAAAAGTTTGCCTTCCTAATGTTCTAGGGAACTCAGGACTGAATATAGATCTGCTAGACCCCTCCCTCCACATTTCTGGGTGGAACTTGACCTGGCCCACGGCCTCCCCACCCTTCTCAATCCCAGCTTTCCTGCACCTCCTGGGCTCTTGCGTGCACCTGCGTGACAATCAGCCTGCTGGGTCTCAAGGAGAGACAGCAGTGAGTGGTCGTGAAGGCAGATCTTAGTTTCCTGCCCAGAAATTGAACCTGGGTAGCCTGAATGAAAACCTGGAATCCTAGCCACTAGGCCATCAGGGGACAGAGGCTAGATGTAAAGTTTCCTGACTTTTTCTCCTGTTTAAAGGCAAGAATGTCTCAAGGAGGCAAACACTGTAGAAACAAATTCAAAGTTTATTATCAGAGGTACAGCCTAACACTGGGAAAGCATACAGAGAAATAGTTTATTTAAGACAGAATCAGGCAGAAGTATACACCTGGTGAGAAAGAGGGTGTGCGTCCTCCCTAATGAGGGGGAGGTCGTGAAGAGGGGCTTATATCACTTATACAGGTCAGTTCTTCTGGGTCTTTGTTTCCCTTTGACCAGTTATCTGGTTTCTTTTCCCGCATCTGACCTGTTCTAGGACCCTGCCCAACAGCAGTGTGCATCTTTTTGCTAAGATGGATTCCACCATAGACGCCTATGGGAGTCTTGGCATCACTGATTGTGGGGTGGTGCCCCCTCCTTTTTGATCCCCAGAGAGTCTTTTTGTGCTTGTGCAGTCAGGGACGTTTCCTTGGCCTCAGAGGTGATCATCTTATCGCTTTACTTCAGTAGAGCTCACTTCTGCCTTAGCTTTGTTCTTGGAGTGTCTGGGGGAGAACAAAGCTGCCATTTGACAAGCACCAGCTGTCCAGTCCAGAGGCCCATCTATCTCCTACCTCATGCCTACATGTGCAGACCCTGCCCACAAACACCCTGAAAACAGCTGTGGTTACCCTTTGAGGGTCAGAGTGCACACACCCAGGGCTATTCCCCTATAAGGATGGCCCGGCCAGGCAAGAGCCCACCCAGCCCCAGGTCCAGAGCGCGACCTAGAGGTGGGGACACAGGCTCTGAGTGGAATGGTCCCTTTCTCTGACCCGTCGCTCTTTGGGGAGACAGCAGAAGCAGCCCACTAAATGGTGGAGCCCCAGGCACAGGCATATAAGGGGGCAGTGCCTCCATGGTCAGCCTTGGTTCTCAGAGATGAGCTGGGAACAGGTTTCTGCCAGGTGATCATCTCTAAATTTTTCTGAGATTGTTAACCATGTGTCTGTACAGAACCCTCCATTTGGGCAGCACCTCCCAATGAGTGAGTGTCTTTCCGTAATGATGGGGAGACTTCTATGACTTCAGGGTTCGGTTTCTTTGAGTATCTTTCCCACAGCTCTGCCTTGTGAGAATATCCCACCTTCACCGTTTAGATGAAAGGAAACCATAGAATCACTGATGTTTTTAGCATGATGCCTGGCATTTAAGCTACGAACGGTGAGTAGCTTAAAAAAAGTGGAAGGTGGCATCTCCATGGGCAGAGACAGACAAGGAGGCCAAGGGAAGGGCTGAGAGGGGTCTGTCCTTGTGGGCGTGACTTTCGAGGCATGGCTGGCTGCAGGGCGGACCCCTGGGTGGATGCATCTCCCTGGTTTCCCCACCTCAGAAAGGCACTAGCTGTCTTCCTCTGTAGTGGACAGGACTGTGTTATCAGCAGGTAACCACCTCGGGAGCTCAGTGCTTACTTGCTGGATGGGTGAGCAAGCTGGGTGCCCCCACCCCCGCCTGCCCTGAGCACAGCACTGGATGTCGGATGGTGTGCGGGGGGGGCCCTGCTCTGTGCTATATACAGAGAGCTGGCAATCTGAGAGGACGCTTCCTTTTGTAACAGAACCTGTGAGTGCGTCCCTGCCCCCTGCCATATTTGGAGACTGGCTGAGAGGCTTGATAAGGGGAGAGGAGCGGTTTCCTGCCACGTTCTCCGGAGGTAACTTCCCAGGGTATTTCCAGCACACTGGGGAACTCAGGATGTGGGGGCTGCGAGCCCAGACTCTCTATTCCTGGCGGCGTCTCCATGACCCTGAACCTTTGTGGACCTCAGTCCCTTCACCACGAGTGTGAGGAAAATAGTGACCTAATGTGGGTGTTGAGGGGGTTGAAGGAGAGGGAGGCCCAAGCAAACCTTCTGTTTGTGGGGTGGGGGGGCTTCCCCTTTTGTGCAAACCTCAGACCTGGGAATGTCACTCCCTGTAGACTATGTCCCTCCCTTATCATGTCTCTGATGGGTCCCCTGCTCACACCGGCTGCCAAATGCAGCTCAGTGTATGTCAGGGCACAGGAGTAAATCCCAGGGTGTGAGCGAGTAGATTTGGGGAAAAATGTTTGGGAAATGTTGTCAGCAAATAAGGCTCCGAGAGAAGGACATCTTCATCGGGACGCCATGTAACAATACCTGGGAGTATTGTTACATGGCAAAGGGTGAGCACTGCAGGTGAATTAAGGTCGCTGAACAGCTGATGACATGGTGGGGAGTTCATTAATGTGGATAAACCAGAGGGTGCAGTGGCATCACAAGGATCCTTATAAGTGAGAGAGGGAGGGGTGTGTGTGTGTGTGCGGTGGGGGTGGGGGGCAGCGGTCAGAGTGAGGACGACATGGTTGGAGAAACACTGAATCCCCATGACTGGCTCTGAAAGGATGGAAGAGCCCTGAGCTGAGGAATGCACATATCTAGAAGCTGGATAGACAAGGAGGTCGTTCTCCTGGATACTCTGGAGGAAATACAGCCCTGACCACATCTTGGTTTTAACTCCCCGAACAGTACATCAACATACCTGTGTCGTTTTCCGACACTAAATTTGTGCTAATTTGTTATAGTCGCCATGAGGATAGATGCAAGAGTCTTCCCTGTAAAGATGTCAGAATAACAGCAGCTTTGTCCTGCTCCCTCCAAATCAACGAAAACAGTAAGGAAAACGAGTGTCAGGGAACCCCACCTTTGAAGAAACGAAAGCACTAAGAACCCCAAACAACAATGTTGGAACCTAACTCACTAACTTTGGAATTTAGTGAAAATCTATGTTTGTGTGTGTGTGAGAGAGAGAGAAGGGAAGTGAGAAAAAAAGAGATAAACAAAACAAAATACTCCTCTTTTACATATGAATGGAAGCTACAATTAAAATAGCATCGATATCATCCAGCTTGTGTTGACGGCATCTATCTGCAGGCATGGAAGCCTAAACAGAAAATGAAGAGAAGTCACCAAATCATCATGATGATTTTACTTTATTTTGGCTGCACTGGGTTTTTGTTGCAGCGCTTGGGCTCTTCATTGTGGTTCTTGGACTTTCTCTAGCTGTGGCATGTGGGTTCTCTAGTTGCAGCGCAAGGGCTCTAGAACTCCTGGGCTCAGTAGCTTTGCTGTGTGGGCTTAGCTCACTGACCAGGGATTGAACCTGCATCCCTTGCATTGCAAGGTAGATTCCTAACCACTGGACTACCAGGGACATTCCCACCAAATTATTAATAGTATCATCTCAGAGGGATGAGATTTGGGGTGATTTTTACTTTGTTCTTTTCTATACTATTTGCATTTTCACATACTAAAAAATAAACACACACAGCAAAACTACTCTCACAGCAGGAGGATAAAGAAGAAAGCACAAAAAGGAAAAGTATATGAGATGAGAAACTAACCATAGGAGCCGAGGAAAGAAAATTAATTTTGAGAGAATATTTTAACTCCATGTGAGTGAATAAAATGGGTGTTACTCTAGAAATACACAGAGAATTTGTGTATTTCTTATCTAGAAAAGAATATTTCTAACCTCAAAGGAATAGAACATCTAACCAGATGGGCTACCAAGGAGCAACTGAGACAGTTGCAGGGCTTCCCTCAGCTCAGTTGGTAAAGAGGAGACCCCGGTTCGATTCCTGAGTAGAGAAAATCCCCTGGAGAAGGGATAGGCTACCCACTCTAATGTTCTTGGGCTTTCTTTGTGGCTCATCCAGTAAAGAATCTGCCCACAATGCAGGAGACCAGGGTTTAATCCCTGGATTGGGAAGATCCCCTGGAGAAGGGAAAGGCTACCCACTCCAGTATTCTGGCCTGGAGAATTCCATGGACTGCATAGTCCATGGGGTGGCAAAGAGTTGGACACAAAGGCCTATGCCTCCCCACCCAGGTCCAAATGAATTCTTTGAAATTGCATGAAACTCAAATTCAAGTAACAGGCCATTTCAGTGCCCTTTAAAATGTTCTAAGTCAATTAAAAAAAGAAAACTTCATGTGTATTTTTGTTCAGTACCTGTGAAAGCAGATCCTGAGAAAACACAAGAAGAAAATTAGAAATGGATCTCCTTATGATTATTGATGGAAATGTCATAAGTGAAATGTTAGCAATACAACCAAGGAATGCATTAAAGACAGTAAATCCCACCAAGTAGGGTTCCCCCTCAAAATGCAATTTGGATCCGGTTAGAACGTCAGTTACCATTCCCACAACTTTCTCTAAGCCTGCCCACGGTGGGTTCCCTGGATGCAGAGCCTGAGGCAAGGATTCCTAGCAGGTACTTCCAGCGGGGAGGTCCCAGGAGAAGGCTGAGGGGGCGGGGGCAGGCAGGGAGCAACTAAGCCAAGAGGGGTCCCTCAGGTCCAGCTGGGGCTCTGGAGCATGATTTATACCACACTGCCAGCCTCAACAGGAGGGCAGAAGTTGGGCTTCTTGTCACCCTTACAGACCAGCAAGACTGTGGGCCCCTGCCTCCCAGGGATCTCTGGGCGAAAGGGCCTGCAGGCAGTTGCTGAGGGCCATTCTCAGGGTGGGGGGCAGCTGTGAGCCCTTGGCCAACCACATTCTCTGCAGATGGCTTGCCCACCAGAAGGAAATATGAATGGGACTCTGCCAGCATATCTTCTGCTTAGTCAAAGGGGAGAAAGATGTACCATCATTTCCTTTGAGGTCAAGGAAATGTTTGCTAAAGTTCAATGTGTTTCTGATTTTTAAAATCAGTTCAATAATAGACATTTACTTTCACCACATGATAAAACTGTGATAAAAAACATGCTTAGTGGTAAGAAGCTAGGAACTTTTCCATTAAAGCCTGGAATAGGACAGCTCTATGGGGACACCATGTCATATGGCATACTCTTGAAGATCCCGTTAGGGTGATTCTCCAGAGGAGCGCACTGAGTTCAAACCTGTAAGACAGGAGGTGTAATCATTGCATTTTGCAGATGAAAGACAAGGAGAATCAACTGAACAATTATAAGAAGTAACAAACCGACCAGTCAGGTGTCTGGTTACATGTTTACTTTGCAAAAATCAGTAACTTTATAAAAACTAAAACCAGCCAGAAAATAAAATGAAAAAACATTCCAATTATGATAGCACTACAGATCAGATCAGATCAGATCAGTCGCTCAGTCGTGTCCAACTCTTTGCGACCCCATAAATCGCAGCACGCCAGGCCTCCCTGTCCATCACCAACTCCCGGAGTTCACCCAGACTCACGTCCATCGAGTCAGTGATGCCATCCAGCCATCTCTTCCTCTGTTGTCCTCTTCTCCTCCTGCCCCCAATCCCTCCCAGCATCAGAGTCTTTTTAAATGAGTCAACTCTTCGAATGAGGTGGCCAAAGTACTGGAGTTTCAGCTTTAGCATCATTCCTTCCAAAGAAATCCCAGGGCTGATCTCCTTCAGAATGGACTGGTTGGATATCCTTGCAGTCCAAGGGATTCTCAAGAGTCTTCTCCAACACCACAGTTCAAAAGCACCAATTCTTCGGCGCTCAGCCTTCTTCACAGTCCAACTCTCACATCCATACATGACCACAGGAAAAACCATAGCCTTGACTAGACGGACATTTGTTGGCAAAGTAATGTCTCTGCTTTTGAATATGCTATCTAGGTTGGTCATAACTTTCCTTCCAAGGAGTAAGCGCCTTTTAATTTCATGGCTGCAGTCACCATCTGCAGTGATTTTGGAGCCCAGAAAAATAAAGTCTGACACTGTTTCCACTGTTTCCCCATCTATTTCCCATGAAGTGGTGGGACCGGATGCCATGATCTTCGTTTTCTGAATGTTGAGCTTTAAGCCAACTTTTTCACTCTCCACTTTCACTTTCATCAAGAGGCTTTTGAGTTCCTCTTCACTTTCTGCCATAAGGGTGGTGTCATCTGCATATCAGAGGTTATTGATATTTCTCCTGGCAATCTTGATTCCAGCTTGTGTTTCTTCCAGCCCAGAGTTTCTCATGATGTACTCTGCATATAAGTTAAATAAGCAGGGTGACAATATACAGTCTTGATGAACTCCTTTTCCTATTTGGAACCAGTCTGTTGTTCCATGTCCAGTTCTAACTGTTGCTTCCTGACCTGCACTACAGAAAGGTTTTAAAACACCATAGAAAAAACAAAGTGCATGTTCCTTCTGACAAAAACTTAAATACCAAAGAAAAAAGGATACTCCGACCACATATCCTATCTTCTGGGATTTGATAACTCCTTATCATCAACTGGAAACTTCTCCAGTTAATCTATATGGTGACTGTTGTCTAAATAAAAATAGAAAGATCATTTGGTTTCAACAAGATAAGCTGACTTTTGTCTATGGGAAGTTCTTACCAAAAAGAAGAAGAGTGAATTAAAATGGGAAGTCAGATCCCAAGCAGATTCAGATACATAAGTCCAGATGCCCTGAAATACTGCAGCCACAGGGTGTAAACCCTGTGGTGTTTGTAGGGGTGAAGAGACACGTGGACCAGGGAAGGGAACCCCATACACAGTTAGACCCAAATAGCATGAGACTTCAGTTTATAAAAAAGATAGCATTTAGAATAAATAGAGCAGGAGGATTTGGTCTTTAAATGAAATTAGACAACTAGATGACCATCTGGAAAAATATAACTGAATCTCTCACTTAGTCCATTATTTAAAATATATTCCAGATGTAAAATAAAACTTTAGGTAAAAAGTAAAAGTATAAAACTACTGAAAATATGGGAACATTGAAGCATTTTTTTTTAATGGGCATGGGTAAGGAAAACTATCTAAGCAGGGCTTCCCTCATAGCTCAGTTGGTAAAGAATCTGCCTGCGATGCAGGAGATCCTGGTTCTATTCCTGGGTAGAGAAAATCCCCTGGAGAAGGGATAGGCTACCCACTCTAATATTCTTGGGCTTTCTTTATGGCTCAGGCAGTAAAGAATCTTCCCACAGTGCAGGAGAGCTGGGTTTAATCCCTGGGTTGGGAAGATCCCCTGGAGAAGGGAAAGGCTACCCACTCCAGTATTCTGGCCTGGACTGCATAGTCCATGGGGTCGCAAAGAGTTGGACACAACTGAGCGACTTTCACTTTTAAGCATGGCACAAATTTGATGTCATTAAAAACACATGGGTAAAAATTTCTAATTAGATAAAATTAGAATTTTCTGGAAATAAAGCAATGCCAGAAATGCAGTCCAAAGGCAAATAGAAACAAAAGTACACACACACACACACACACACACACACACACACACACACACACACACGGTGACTTTGTAAACTTGTATTACGTTTCAGTAAGAAAAACAGCAAACTCTCCGTAGGAAAACAGACACCCTCCTCCCCACCCAGATAAACAGGCAGTTCTCAGGGTCTGGAGGAGGAATGTGCTAGACTAGATCATGGATGACGCTTGGGAAGAAGGGTCAAGGCTGTGGGGCTGATAAGGGACAACTCCAAGACATGTTTCTAAGTGACAAAACTAGGGCAGGACAGGACTGCACATATATGGAGATGTTTATCTTTGAAGAGAGAACCGTTGTCCTGGGAACATTTGCTCCCTCCAGGGCCTCAGAGACCAAGACCAAGCTCTGGAGGAGAAAAGGAGCTCGCTTCTTTGTATCTTTTAAAATTTTTCTAGAATTTCAAATCACATGCGTATGTTTATATCCGATTTTTAAAACTTGGTAGTTTTTCAGAATGCATGCATGCTAGGTTGCTTCAGTCATGTCCAACTCTTTTCGATGCCATGGACTGAAGTCTGCCAGGCTCCTCTGTCCGTGGGAATTCTCCAAGCAAGAATAGTGGAGTGGGTTGCCATTTCCTCCTTCAGGGGATCTTTCGGACCCAGGGATCGAACTTAAATCTCTTACTTCTCCTGCCTTGGCAGGCAGGTTCTTTACCACTGTTGCCACTGGGAAGCCCAAAGAATAGGTTTTGTTGTTATGGTTCAGTTGCCAAGTCGTGTCCAACTCTGAGATACCATGGGCTGCAGCATGTCAGGCCTCCCTGTCCCTCACCAGATGTGCTATTATTGATCCTCTCAAAAGTTGAGGTGGCTGGAGCCTCATTCCAGCTTCTCTCCCTACCTACATCAGTTTTCTACAGCTCTAAGCCTCCCTCTGCTTTAGAGAAGAGACAATTACTTAAAGATTGAACTACAGAGAGAGTGACGTCAGCATCATGGCCACATAAAAATATCCCTCCTTTTGGTCTCCCATTTTGAACAACTGAATTTGGTATCCATCCACAAACAGAAGCACCTCTGTGGGAGCTGTGGGATCCTACTTGGGAATCACGTGGGCACTAGCATCCTCCACAGATTGACTCCAAGCTGTGGGGGGAAGGAGGCCCTACAGGACCAGCGGGGAGGGGCCCTCATATCACACAGAAACCGTCACAGAAAAGGCCCTCCAGATTTGTGTCTGCAGGGCTCTGTCCTCTGAGCTCCCCCAGGTGAGCACACAGGAAATTGACGTGGACCTGGGCCTGGGGACCATTTGCATGGGTGTCCTTGGGGGTGAGATTATTTAGTCTTCTTGTGCCACAGGTGGGTGAACACCTTCCAGAAAGGAGAAGAGATGGCAGGAAAAGCCACCCAGCCAGTGAGAGGGCTCGTGATGGACACGCAGGACAGTCTGTTGGTGGCGTCTTGAGGCAGAGGCCACGCGCAGCCCCTGGACGTCAGGCTGCAGCACACCTGTCAGGACTGAGGTCCCAGGTGCCATGGCTCAACTCTGCTCCTCGCCTGCACCTCTCACCCTGCATCAGCAGCCCAAAGGCGGGCTTGCCTTAGAGTGGAAGGAGCATGGTTGAGTCTACCATCTCGACCCCCTTTTTATTCCAAAGGTTGGACCTGATTCTGAACCCAGAATTCTGTGCTGTTTCTGGTCCTGAGTGAGGCAGGTGTGTCCTGGTCAGCATCCGCGTGATCCCTTGAAACCTGGCTCAGGTCTGAGACTCTGGGATTTCCCTGATGTACCTCCTTCCCATCCTCCCCCAGACTCTAGCCACCTTTTCTCCAATTGTATCTCTCAAACTCTGTTTTGATTTTCTTAACCTGTCTGTGAGCTCCTGGAGGGCAATGTTGTCTATTTCAACTCAAGGCCCCGTGGTGTAGTGAGGTGTCAGGGTGTAGTGAGGTGTCAGGCTGCAGCAATTGGGACAGAGGCAGGGGCACAAGGAGGACTTCTGTGGGGTATAAGGGGTCAGTGGATGCGGGGCTGGCCCAGTACAAGATGAGGAAGTCTGGGCTTCCCCCAGACTTCCCCCCCGCCCCTCCTAGAGAAGGAAGGGACAGGGCATCTGGGAGCTGGTGATGCCACAGCCCCCCTTGGGGACTCACCCTTGTTAAAGAGGCACAGTGGTTAAGGTGCCTCTAGAACCATGCATCCCTCCCTGATCGCACACAAAAAAATCCCCAAACAACCAAATCTCCTCAATAGAATGAATGGATTTAAGAGCAGTGCTATCTTCAAGGAGTGGGACACAGTGTCGACACGTAGGTGACTCACCCACGTCCAACACCTGGGCCCCACAGACACAGGGCAGGGTGGTAACTCTCCTGGGTGCCTCCACAGACCTTACCACAGTCCCCCAGTCACCATCCACACTGTCCGAGTTGGGGGCCACCATGCCACGGCCTCCAGGGGATGTCCTATTGCTCAAGCTGAGAGCTAGTTTCATGGGCTCAGCTGATGAAAATTACAATTTCAGTTACACTATGTGCCCCTCCCTCTGGGTAAGTGATGCTTCAACCCCAAGTAAGAGACATGGACCAAGTAGGTCACCTGCCCTGTCAGTAAATAAAGACTTTGTGGCCTTTGAGCCATCAGCCACTGCAGCTGCCCCAACTGTGCACTGCAAGGGGATGAAGAAGGGAGAAGTGCAGGACACCGGCTCCAGGTAGCCGAGGCACTGGGACGCCTGCTCCAGGTAGCCGAGGCGCTGGGATGTCCGCTCCAGGTAGCCGAGGCGCTGAGACACCAGGTCCAGGTAGCTGAGGTGCTGGGACACCAGGTCCAGGTAGCTGAGGTGCTGGGATGCTGGCTCCGGGTAGCTGAGGTGCTGGGGTGCTGGCTCCGGGTAGCTGAGGTGCTGGGATGCTGGCTCCAGGAAGCTGGTGTCCATATTGAGCCCAGACTCTTGCATCTTCCCATACACAGTGGTGACGGTGGTTTAGTCACTAAGTTGTGTCCCACTCTTGAGACCCCTGCCAGGCTCCTTTGTCCCATACACAGAGAAGTACTCAATTCATTAAACTGAGGTATCTGGATTTCAAAAGTAATCTTTTGATAGTCCAACTATCTAGTTTTTGTTGCAAAAATGCTTGTATAACCTGGCTCCTCCCTTACTTCTTCAGAGCAGGCCCTCAGAGTGACCTGAGATGCTGTCATAGGAGCATAAGTCTTCAGTTTTGGCCCTAAATAGAATTCAATTCTCAGCTTTTAGGTGGTTCATTTTTAAATTTTTTTTCAGTTGACAAAGATAACAGTGCACCAAGGGAGTCACCTCTCCTACATTCCCAGAAAGGACCTTCGGCCACTCCATCCCCCACCTCCCATGGCCAAGTTCACCCAGCAACTTAGGTTGGGGGCTGGCATCACTGCTAGGAAAATGGTGCTGATGTCATGTGCCTTCCTTGTTATGTTAGCTTGCCTTTCTTTCTTTTTGTTGTTCTTGCTTTAAATGAGCTCCCTCTTTATTTTTTAAACTTCCTTCCTGGAGTTTGAGTCATTTCCCGAGGTCTTTGTCTGCCTTAGCTAAGGACCTCAGTGCCCAAGACGGTTTAGAAGTCCTTCTGTTTCTTCTCCAGGGACCTCAGTCCAGACAGAAGCCCAAGCTGGACAAAAGTTCTGGGAGAAGTAGGGCATGAAAATAATGCTTGGAGTTTTCCCTAAGGGGAGACTCCACACGTGGCCACCTTGACCCAATCTCCTTGGGTAGAGAGAGCAGCCTGCTGAATTGGGAGGGAAGCTCTTCGAGGCGTGAAGGAACTATGACTCCAGGGAGAAGCCCCCTGTTTCCAGCTGTGCTGCCTGGGGAGTGAGTGCTCTGAGCTTACACAGCCAGGAAGTGGGTCCCACACTGGGAGAAGATCTGGACTCTTGCCCCAGGGAAGAATTTTTTGCCTCCATCCATGATCCCCAGCATCAGCACAGGTCAGAACCTGGCAGAATACCCTCACCCTTAGCTGACATGATGGAGAGGGAGACAAGCCCTTTTCCACTGTTTGCTGATGGATGAAACACCCCACCTCATTCCTGGCTTTGTCCCACTGGCTCTCAAGTTCTGACAATGTGGGGTATCTAAGTGGGCCTTCAACTTCCCTTCACCCGATCCCAGGTCCTCTCCTGTGCCCCAGCTGTCCCGGGTTTGGGGTCCACCTCTGAGCCGGCTAAAAGTGACCCATGGCCCAGCGGTAGTGGCTGCAGCCGACGGGCTGGGTAAGCTGCAAAGGTCTCATGTAAATATAAGTGGGGTTGTGCAAACCACAGTCTGTGGGCCAAATTCTGCCTGAGGCCTGCTTTTGTAGATAAAGTTCTATTGGACACGGCCATGCTTTATTGTTTACTTAACATCTGTGGCTGCTTCAAGCTAGAGATAAAGTAGCTGCAACGTGGTCTGTATGGCTCAGAAGGCTGAAAACATCTACTATCCAGCCCTTTATAGAAAATGCTGGGGCCCCTGGATATTAGAAGACAGTGAGCTATTTTGTCCCTGTAGAGGGTTACCACTTGGATGGAACCTTTCGGAGACAAAGTCTCTGGGGAGCGGTGTTGGTACTGACAAGTGGACATCTTTGATGGAGGCCCTGCTGCTCTCTGGTCCCTATAGTGGTTACACAATCCCATATGATGGTTCCCTGCCCGCCCCTACACAGGGCTGGTCTACACTTCCCCACGGCCTTATCCCTGGTCCTTCTGAAGGTTGCAGCCTTGGAGCCAGGGCACAAATGTAGCCTTGGCTCCTACGACCCAGGGCATAAGCCAGAGGACCTGCGTGGGTGGGTTTGACTTCCCTGAGGCTAGTGGGAGATGGAGCTCCTTTGGTCCAGTCCTCTTGGAGGTGTAGAAAAACTCGTGACCAAGACACTCTCCTTTCTTTTAATTACACCTTTAATTTCGAGATCCTTATGGATTAACATGCAGTTTATAAGAAACAATACAGAAAGACTCCTAGAGTCCTCATCTGGGTCATTTCCCCCATGGCTGCATCCTGCTGAATGAGAGGACAAGTCACAGGAGGATTCTGACTCTCAGGCAGTCAGCACCTGAGTCTTTCCAGCATCACAAGGACACCTCCTGCTGTCTTTTCACAGTCCCTCCCCTTTTTGACCTCTGAAGCCAGCAATCTATTCCTCACTGCCCACCTTTTTGTCATTTCAAGGTTATCTACGTGTGGAACCTCACAGCATGCCACCGTTGGGACTGGCTTTTTTCAGTCTCTGGGGATTAATGTGTGTGTGTCAGTAGTTTTTACCCTGTTACTACAAAGTATTATTCAAGATATTGTAAGACCACAGTTCATTTACCCATTCATTTATTGAAGGATATTTGGGTTGTTAGTAGTTTGGGGCCACTAGGAATCAGTCTGCCACATGTGTGTGTAGGTTATCATGTGAACACAGAATTAGTGTGTTGTGTCTCAGAGGAATGCGGCCCAGAGAAAGCAAAGGACTCTGGTGTGGCTGCCTTTTCCTGATGGTCTCCACTGGTTTGTGGTTCAACTGGTTGAAATAGATAACAGTGTCACCCATTGTTCCTACTCACCCCACTCCCAAGTCTAGGTGGAAATCCTCCTTCTTCACCCTTACCTCCTCCACCACCCCTGTCTCCTCCATCACTCCCGTCTCCTCCATCACTCCCATCTCCTCCATCACTCCCGTCTCCTCCTCACTTCTGTCTCCTCCATCACTCCTACCTCCTCCATCACCCCGTCTCCTCCATCACTCCCATCTCCTCCATCACTCTCATCTCCTCCATCACTCCCATCTCCTCCCTCACTCCCATCTCCTCCCTCACTCCTGTCTCCTCCTCATTTCTGTCTCCTCCATCACTCCTGCCTCCTCCATCACCCTGTCTCCTCCATCACCCCGTCTCCTCCATCACTCCTGCCTCCTCCATCACCCCGTCTCCTCCATCACTCCTGCCTCCTCCATCACCCTGTCTCCTCCATCACTCAGCCTGCTCTATCACCACTCCACGTGTGAACTTGGGCAAGACAGCCTGGTTCCGAGAGGGTTGCTCTTACTCATCTCAGCCTGTCAGTGGCAGGAAGACCAGCAAGATCATCTAGGGTGGGGGCAGGAGTTGCCCTGCAGGTCTTTGGGGGTGTGGAGTGCCCTGGGTGCCTGTGACTGGGCTGATTCAGACTCCTAGACCTGAGGATGTATTGAACTGAATGAAGTCTGCTACCCACTGTGTCTTTGAGGATCAGGGAGGAGAACCCAACAGTAAACCTCTATATGGGAAAATCTGCATGTCCTCTATGAAGCTATACCGACACCTCGAGTATGCAGTTTCCTAGTGAAGGAAATACCTATATTTCTGCACCCCAACACTCATAACTAGAAACTCTGAGTTAAATCAAAATACATTTGTTTTACTGAATTTTGTGGAACCAGCTGCTTTTGCAGTGTGACAATCTAATTCCTAAAAATTGGTCACCATTTTAAATTTGGTGGCTTCCCTGATAACTCAGTTGGTAAAGAAACCACCTACAGTGCAGGAGACTCCAGTTTGAGCTTGAGCTTCCCTGGTGGCTCAGCTGGTAAAGAATCTGCCCATAAACCGGGAGACCTGGGTTTGATCCCTGGGATGGGAAGATCCCCTGGAGAAGGGAAAGACTACCCACTCTAGGATTCTGGCCTGGAGAATTCCATGGACTGTATAGTCCACGGGGTCACAAAGAGTCAGACACAACTAAGTGACTTTCATTTCATTTTTAAAATTTGGTGGGGGGCTCAGAGATGAATTATTATTATTATTATTTGTCTTTCAAACTTTTACTTAAGGGCACTGATCCATGATGGATTTTAGATCTTGTTGAATGCAGCCACATCCATAGACTATACATACTCATCGAAAGCAGTGATCTGCTCCTCCAGCATGTCTGTCCCAACTTTGTCGTCTCCAACTACACACTGTATTTGAAGTTTTTTAATGCCATACCCAACTGAAACTAGTTCAGAAGAGCCCCAGGCCAAGCCGTCTGCTTGAATGCTTCTGACGTGCTCCTCTAGTTTTGCCATATCGGTCTCATCATCCTAAGGTTTCACGTCTAATAAGATGGAAGATTGGCGACAAGTGCTGGTTTTTCGGCTTTCTTTGACTCATACTGAGCAAGGCATTCTTCTCTTAGCCTCTTGGCTTCTTCACTTTCTTCCTCATCATCAGATCCAAAGAGATCAATGTCATCATCATCTTTACTATCTGTAGCTCCACTTTCTGTGGTGTCCTCCACATTAGCAGGGCCATACTTGCCCAAAGCTTTCTTCACTCCCGGCAGCCTGGCCTTTTCCTTCTCATAAGATTTGATGTGGTTATACCAACGGAGGGCATGACACAAGTCGGCAGGTGGTGGGCCGGAGACGGCTTCAAATACTGCCACATCTGCTTGTGATGGCACATACCCCTCTATGTAACTCTTGTCTGCCAAGTAGTTGTTGAGCACCTGGAGGCCAGCGGGGCTCTTCAAGTCTCCAAAACCCATGACGATGGCTAATCTAGAACTGGGAGGCAGCAAAGAAAAAGAGGCATGCAACTGGTCAGCGCCCAGTGCTAAGAGAAAAAAGGTCAGAGATGAATTATCAACACAACAGAATCACTCTGCCTTTAAAACACCTGGCTTAAAAGCACACTTGCTGAATCACTTAGGTGAAATGCTGGCAGCCCCTGGGCTCAAGCTGCAGCCTGTTCTAGGAAACCAGTGGAACCACCTCCATTCTGGATGCTGTGAGGTTGTCACGTGTGATCCCAAGCAGGCAACGAAGCGGCTGCTCCCCATGTGGGTGTAGATAGGGCTCTGTGTGTTGGGGCCCAGAGCGCCCGGAGTCTCCTCCTCCTTTCTGCTGCCCACGAGGTTCCCATGGGAAGAGAAGAGTGAGGCTTGTGGGACAAGCTGGCTCGGGTGTGTCTCCCCTTTGCTCCCTCAAGGCACCTGCTGTGCCTGAGGTACCGGCAGGCTGCTGGGGTTTGGACAAGGAAAGGCCAGTCTCCCCAGAGTTTTGTTGTTGCTGTCCTAGGCTCTGCAGGGGGCCCCCCTCCTCGCCTCCCTCCCCGTCAGCACCAGGCAAGGAGGTCAACTCTTTCCCCAGAAAGAGCCCAACCTGAAGCCTTTTCTCTCTTCCAATATGGAGTGGGGGGTGGGGGGGTGGGGGGGGTGGCGGGGAGAGGCTGTGGTTGCCCCTAGAATTCTTTTTTAAGATTTATTTGATATGGACCATTAAAAAAAGAATTTATTGAATTTGTCCCAGTATTGCTTCTGTTTTATTTATTTATCTATTTCTGGTCATGAGGCACATGGGATCTTAGTTTCCCAACAAGGGATCGAACCCACACCCCCTGCATTGGAAAGTGAGATCTTAACCACCAGGGAAGTCCCAGACCCCTAGAACTGTTGTGTGGAAATGTGGTTCTGCAAACAGACCAAAGGCCTGCAGACCTGGGAGGACTTCTGAGGCCCCTGGGTCAGGTCTTGTCTCACAGAGTAAAATCTTTAGAGCCCAAAGTCTGGAAAGAATGCCACTGGCTGCAAGTAATAGCCAATAAATAAATTGCTCAAACAAAAATGCTAATAATTCCCTGTGCTGTATAATATAGCCGATATTTTATAGTAACTTGAAGTATAATCTATAAAAATCTTAAATCACTGTATTGTACACTTGAAACTGTAACAATAATGTAAATCATCCATCCTGTGATAAAAATGCTAATAATGTCAAATAAGAAGCCTTGGCAGGGTGACTTTAGGGTCAGCCTCCTTCCATCTTCATGCTCTGCTCCTCTGAGTGTGTCCGCTCATCCAGACTCTATCAACTTTGCAAACCAGCATCTGGAAGACCATACCAAGCATGGGGTGTCTATTTCTCATGTCTCTGCTTAAGGGGGAGGAGAAGTTTCCTGAAGCATCCAGCATTCTGCCTTAACCCACACGGATGGGCTATGTCACATGTCTGCTCTGGTCCAGGTGCTGGCCAGGGGGTGGACTTACCATCATTGGCTTAGACCTGGATCGAGGAGTTTCTGATATCTCTTGAAGCTTATTGCTGACAGGTACACAGGCGAACTTGTCTTTGGAAGGAGAGAGAGCATCTTCCCCACAGCTCACTTCATACAGAGAGAAATGCACACAGAATCTTGATAGACCCCAGGTAACTTTTGGCTGAACTACTATCATGGTTTTAGATGAAAGCAGGTGGGCCACTGTGTGGATAATCAGTGACACTAGGTTCCCCGGTGATATAGGAGCCAGCCGGGCAGCCCCCAGTGGCACTGGCAGGGCCATTGATTTCCATGTCAGGGCAGGGTCAGCATCACCAGAGGCTATTTTTCAATAGAAGCCAGAAATCCAAATCTTCACGTAAAATCTTACACTTCCTAAATATTGATAATGAATTCACACTTTTATTGACACGATGGGGCTAATAAAAATTGTCTAAGAGCTGGACTTCTAGAGATGGGAATACCACACTACCTGACCTGCCTCCTGAGAAATCCATATGCAGGTCAAGAAGTAACAGTTAGAACCTGACATGGAATAACAGACTGGTTCCAAATTGGGAAAGGAGTATGTCCAGGCTGTATATTGTCACCCTGCTTATTTAACTTCTATGCCGAATATATCATTGCCAAAATGCTGGGCTGGAAGAAGCACAAGCTGGAATCAAGATTGCTGGGAGAAATATCAATAACCTCAGACACGATATGCAGATGACACCACCCTTATGGCAGAAAGTGAAGAGGAAATGAAGAGCTTCTTGATGAAAGTGAAAGAGGAAAGTGAAAAAGTTGGCTTAAAACTCAGCATTCAGAAAACTAATATCATGGCATCTGGTCCCATCACTTCATGGCAAATAGATGGGGAAACAAGGTAAAGAGTGAGAGACTTTATTTTCTTAGGTTCCAAAATCACTGAAGATGGTGACTGCAGCCATGAAATTAAAAGGCACTTGCTCCTTGGAAGAAAAGCTATGACCAACCTAAACAGCATATTAAAAAGCAGAGATATTACTTTGCCAACAAAGGTCCATGATAGTCAAAATATGACCAACCGTAGTCAAAGCTATGGTTTTTCCAGTAGTCATGTGTGGATGTGAGAGTTGGACTATAAAGAAAGATGAGTGCCAAAGAACTGACGTTTTTGAACTGTGGTGTTGGAGAAGACTCTTGAGAGTCTCTTGGACTACAAGGAGATCCAACCAGTCCATCCTAAAGGAAATCAGTCCTGAATACTCATTGGAAGGACTGATGTGAAGCTGAAACTCCAATACTTTGGATGCGAAGAACTGACTCATTTGAAAAGATCCTGATGCTGGAAAAGATTGAAGGCAGGATGAGGGGGGGTGAAAGAGGATGAGATGGTTGGATGGCATCACCAATTTGATGGACATGCATTTGAGCAAGCTTTAGGAGTTGGTGATGGACAGGGGAGCCTGGTGTGCTACAATCCATAGGGTCACAAAGGGTTGGATACAGCTGAGTGACTGAACTAAACTGAACTGAAGAGCTGGACCCAACTTGGAGCCCATGGTTCTCCTTTGGATAAAGCAGTCAACATCTGGAAGTTGGGATGAGGCTTTGCTGTGGTCTCTTTGCACCGACTGGCAGTGGGACCCCTACTTTGGGAGACATCAAACATTACAGGAGAGGCCCAAGGGCACTGTTACTGTTCCCAGGTCTAGGGACCAAACCACTTTCTAGCCGTGATCTTCCAAAGAGCACTAGAGAAGTGAGATAAGAGAAACCAGGACACTCAGAGGAAATTACCGGGGATGTTTCCTGCAATGAATGTCCCAGGCTGTGCTGGAGACAGGTAGGGTGTGGATGCTGTGATTCATCATTTCATATGGAAATGAGATGTGATTCAGTACTCTTTGGGGAAATGAAAGGTGATGATAAAACATACACCAGTTAGTTAGTTCAGTCGCTCAGTTGTGTCCGACTCTTTGTGACCCCATGAATTGCAGCACGCCAGGCCTCCCTGTCCATCACCAACTCCCAGAGTTCACTCAAACTTATGTTCATCGAGTCAGTGATGCCATCCAGCCATCTCATCCTCTGTCGTCCCCTTCTCCTCCTGCCCCAAATCCCTCCCAGCATCAGGGTCTTCTCCAATGAGTTAACTCTTCACATGAAGAGGCCAAAGTATTGGAGTTTCAGCTTCAGCATCAGTCCTTCCAATGAACACCCAGGACTGATCTCATTTAGGATGGACTGGTTGGATCTCCTTGCAGTCCAAAGGACTCTCAAGAGTCTTCTCCAACACCACAGTTCAAAAGCATCAATTCTTCGGTGCTCAGCTTTCTTCACACTCCCACTCTCACATCCATACATGACCACTGGAAAAACCATAGCCTTGACTAGACAGACATTTGTTGGCAAAGGTCTCTGCTTTTCAATATGCTATCTTCGTTGGTCATAACTTTCCTTCCAAGGAGTAAGCATCTTTTAATTTCATGGCTGCAATCACCATCTGCAGTGATTTTGGAGCCCCCCAAAATAAAGTCTGACACTGTTTCTACTGTTTTCCCATCTATCTGCCATGAAGTGATGGGACTGGATGCCATGATCTTCGTTTTCTGAATGTTGAGCTTTAAGCCAACTTTTTCACTCTCCTCTTTCACTTTCATCAAGAGGCTTTTTAGTTCCTCTTCACTTTCTGCCATATGGGTGGTGTCATCTGCATATCTGAGGTTATTGATATTTCTCTCAGCAATCTTGATTCCAGCTTGTGCTTCTTCCAGCCCAGCGTTTCTCATGATGTACTCTGCATAGAAGTTAAATAAGCCGGGTGACAATATATAGCCTTGACGTACTCCTTTTCCTATTTGGAACCAGTCTGTTGTTCCATGTCCAGTTTTAACTGTTACTTCCTGACCTGCATGTAGGTTTCTCAAGAGGCAGGTCAGGTGGTCTGGTATTCCCATCTCTTTCAGAATTTTCCACAGTTTATTGTGATCCACATAGTCAAAGGCTTTGGCATATTCAATAAAGCAGAAATAGATGTTTTTCTGTGGCTCAGATCATGAACTCCTTATTGCCAAATTCAGACTTAAATTGAAGAAAGTGGGGAAAACCACTAGACCATTCAGGTATGACCGAAATCAAATCCCTTATGCTTATACAGTAGAAGTGAGAAATAGATTTAAGGGACTAGATCTGATAGACAGAGTGCCTGATGAACTATGGACGGAGGTTCATGACATTGTATAGGAGACAGGGATCAAGACCATCCCCATGGAAAAGAAATGCAAAAAAGCAAAATGGCTGTCTGAGGAGGCCTTACAAATAGCTGTGAAAAGAAGAGAAGCGAAAAGCAATAGAGAAAAGGAAAGATGTAAGCATCTGAATGCAGAGTTCCAAAGAATAGCAAGGAGAGATAAGAAAGCCTTCCTCAGCAATCAGTGCAAAGAAAAAGAAGAAAATAACAGAATGGGAAAGA
This sequence comes from Bos indicus, assembly GCF_029378745.1. Taxonomy (NCBI): domain Eukaryota; kingdom Metazoa; phylum Chordata; class Mammalia; order Artiodactyla; family Bovidae; genus Bos; species Bos indicus. The sequence goes on along the minus strand of NC_091772.1, from coordinate 41,926,359 downwards.
CTAGAGATCTCTTCAAGAAAATTAGAGATACCAAGGGAGCATTTCATGCAGAGATGGGCTTGATAAAGGACAGAAATGGTATGGACCTAACAGAAGCAGAAGATATTAAGAAGAGGTGGCAACAATACACAGAAGAACTATACAAAAAAGAGCTTCATGCCCAAGATAATCACGATGGTGTGGTCACTCACCTAGAACCAGACATCCTGGAATGTGAAGTCAAGTGGGCCTTAGAAAGCATCACTACGAACAAAGCTAGTGGAGGTGATGGAAATCCAGTTGAGCTATTTCAAATCCTGAAAGATGATGCTGTGAAAATGCTGCATTCAATACGCCAGCAACCCCATGTCCAAGGAGCAGCAGCTGTGTGGGCGCAGGAAGGCTGAGAGGAGCTACTCCACGTTCAAGGTCAGGAGGGGTGGCCATGAGGAGATACCCCTCATCCAAGGTAAGGAGCAGCAGCTTCGCTTTGCTGGAGTAGCCACTGCACTTTGCTGGAGCAGCCGTGAAGAGATACCCCACGTCCAAGGTAAGAGAAACCCAAGTAAGACGATAGGTGTGGCAAGAGGGCATCAGAGGGCAGACACACAGAAACCATAATCACAGAAACAGACATCAGACAGATAAAATTAGACAAATGGGCCCAAACTCAGGCATGTGAATCTAGCCTCAGGGTTGCCATAGTAGCTGAATCCATCAGAAACTGAGAGGGCTCTCTGCACACCCTGGGACACCTGTACCTTGACTGGAGTCAGTTGGCCTAGATTCAAGTTCTGACTGTATTCCTTACTAGCTAGGCAAGTTCCTAACCACTCTAAGCTTTCCCAGCTGGAAATGAGCATGATGGTCACGTCAGTACCCACCTCACTGGGTTGTTGGGAGAAAATTTTTATTAACTTTTTGGTATTTTTTTTCTGTTCCTTTTCTATAACTGTGTGTATATGTGTTATATGCTGTTGTTCAGTCGCTAAATTGTGTCTGACTCTTTGCAACTCCATGAATGGCAGCACACCAGGCTTCCCTGTCCTGTGTCCCTGAGTTTGCTCAAATTCACGTCCGTGGAGTTGGTGATGCCGTCCAACCATCTCATCCTCTGTCATCCCCTTCTCTTCCTGCCTTCAATCTTTCCCAGCGTCAGGGTCTTTTCCAATGAGGTGGCTTTTCGCATCAGATGGTCAAACTATTGGAGCTTCAGCTTCAGCATCAGTCCTTCCAATGAATATTCAGGACTGATTTCCTTTAGGATGGACTGGTTGGATCTCCTTGCAGTCCAAGGGACTCTCAAGAGTCTTCTCCAACACCACAGTTCAAAAGCATCAATTCTTCAGTGCTCAGCTTTCTTTATCATCCAACTCTCACATCCATACATGACTACTGGAAAAACCATAGCTTTGACTAGATGGACCTTTGTAGGCAAAGTGACATCTCTGCTTTTTAAAATACTGTCTAGGTTTGTCATAGATATTCTTTCAAGGAGCAAGTGTCTTTTAATTTTGTGGCTGTAGTCACTGTCTGCATTGATTTTGGAGCCCAATAAAATGAAATCTGACACTGTTTCCACTTTTTGCCCATCTATTTGCCATGAAGTAATAGGACTGGATGCCATGATCCTCAGTTTTTGAATGTTGAGTTTTAAGCCAGCTTTTTCACTCTCCTCTTTCACCTTCAAGAGGCTGTTTATTTCCTCTTCACTTTCTGCCATTAGAGTGGTATCATCTGCATATCTGAGGTTGTTGGTATTTCTCCTGGCAGTCTTGATTTCAGCTTGTGAGTCATCCAGCCCAGCATTTCCTGTGATGGATTCTGCATATAAATTAAATTAATAGGGTGACAATACTTGACATACTCCTTTCCCAGTTTTGAACCAGCCGGTTGTTCCATGTGTGGTTCTAACTATTGCTTCTTGTCCTGCGTACAGGTTTCCCTCTTTTTTGGGTTTCCTTCCTGTTTAGGTAACCACAGAGCATCGAGTAGAGTTCCCTGTGCTATGTAGTAGGTTCTCATTAGTTACCTGCTTTATGTATAGTATCTGTAGTGTGTATGTGTCAATACCAGTCTCCCAGTTCATCCCATCAACTCCATTCCCTTTTGGTTCCCATACATTTGTTCTCTATGTCTGTGTCTCTATTTCTGCTTTGCAAATATGTTCATCTGTACCATTTTTCTAGATTCTACATATATGTGTTAATATTCAAATTTCTTTTTCTCTGTCTGACTTCACTGTTTTCTAATGACTGTTGTATGCATGCTTTTTTTCATGAAGAATTGAATCTTGAATGTGGGAACTATAGACATCTTATTCCATAAAACTGTATTGTCTAAATAGGGCAAAACTCTATGCCATTTACTGGAACCACTGAGAGTGTTGTAAATGCTAAAGGGATCCTGAAAATTACCAAGCCAGCTGTGTGAGCAGGATTTACAGGCTCGTGTCTCACACTGAGCTGTCCTGGAGACAGAATCTGCCCAAAACCCTGTACCCTTTCCTTGATTTATCTCTTTCCGAATGTTGATGAGCCGCTTTGCTTGCCAAAGCCAGATCTGGGAAGTGAGTACTAGTTAGCCTTAAAAACAATGCTCGGCCCAGTCAAGTTTTCTGTAAATACTGTGCATGATAAGTTACACAAGGACACTATTTATGAAATGTGGGAAAATTGATAAGGCTGTATAAGCATGCTTACCAGCCAAGGGGCGGGGGCCGGGGTAAGGGCAGGGGAGAGTCTTTGAAAAAAAAAAAGACTGCAGCCAGTGAAACAGGTTTCCTCCTGCTCAGTTTTGCTCAGTGAGGGGCGGGAGGGTGTGGGGTCGGCCTTCAGCCAGCACCTCTGTCTCTTGGTTGCCCTAATGGACTCCTCACTGGGGTGATGGCATCAGGACTCCCGTCTCCCCTCTCTTACAGACCAGGAAACCCAGCCCTCTGGAGATGCCGAGCTTAGGTCCTGTCCCAAAGCCAGCAAATATCCAAACCAAGGCACCAATGCCAGAGGCAAGTTCAGGTGATCAACGCTTGTCAGTGTACTGGTGGGGCAGTGACTCCTCCCCCCAAATCCCCTGCCCAGATGTGAGCCCCTGGAGCCCTCACAGAGTCCCTTGGAGGTGTGAGGAACTGCTATGGACTCTCATACATGGACAGAGAGGTCCCACAGCTCATCTAAAGCCACACAGCTCGTGAGGGGCAGAGTGGGATTTGAACCAGGGGTAGATGTGTTCTGTCCCTTTAAACAGCTGGAAACTCACAAACCAGCCCTGGCGGGGTGTGTCCTCATGTGGTTTTGCACACGTGGGATAGTGTACCCAGGAGGGTCAGCGCAGTAGCTCACACAGTGGCACAGAGTGTTGCTTTCATTCTTCATTTGTTCTTTAGTTTTGTTCATTTTTCATTTTGTAGAGATGTTTATAACTGCTCTATTTCTATGAAAAGGGGAACAATATAGCTCCATCTGAGCCTGAAACCATGGTTGCCTGCTGAGAGGTCCTCACACATCATTCGGGTCTCTCTGCACAGAGGGTGGGGGGCTGCCACATGAAGGTCTTAGCCCTTCAGTGCTTCCCCACAGATTTCAGATAAAAGTCAAGTTGTCACTGTTTGGGCTTTCAGGGCTCCTCCCCTCCCCAGGTCCTCCTATCCATTCCTCAGGCTCTCGTAGGACCGCCTTTCCTTCACTTCCTTAACAAGGTTGTGGGCCTCCCACCCCAGGGCCTTAGCACATGCTATTCCCCCACATGAACGCCATTTCCCCTCTTATCTTTTCCTCCTTTAAATTCCAGCTTCGTTGCCATTCTTTCCCGGAGGAGCCGGTCCCAAGTGTCCATCCCAAGGATCTCTCCTGACACCCTGAGGTACCTGTCACCACTAAAACTGCTCAACATGTTCAAATCTGTCCATTCTAAGGGATGTCAAAGGTCATGAAGGCAGGAGTTTTCTCCTAGAATATCAGTGCTGAGCCCAGTACACAATAAGGTCTTAATCAACATTGCTTGGGTGGATGGATGGTTAGGTAGATGGATGGATAGATGGATAAAAAGATGGATGGATGGATGGGTGGGTGGGTGGATGGTTGGATGACTGCATGGATAGATAGGTGGGTGGGTGGATGGATCTCCACAGACACTAAAGAGCACAGGGAGAACTCAATGGATTCTAAGAAAGCATCTCTGGACTCTTGCAAACATCTGATTAAAATAAAAAGAATGCAAGGAGCACCCCCTGAGGGCTCTCTGTCTAGAGTCTGAGATGAGTGTTTTATCCCTTGTGGAGGCTGAAGCCCCTGAGTTCCCAACCCCCACGACACCCTACTGGAAGCTCTGAGGAGAGCTGGTGTCCCATCTCAGTCACTTGGAGGTTTGCCACTCTCCACTGAGCACTCCCTTTGGGGGCTGGGTCCTCACCATCCACCCAGAGTGCCGAGAGTCATGGGTGCCCGTGGGTAGGGGGAGCCAAAGAGGGAGGGTCCAGTCCCCTCCCTTCTCTGGGGAGACGGATGTGTGGTCTGCAGGTCTCCTGAGGGTTCCAGCTGGAGCCCCAGGTCACCTGCTCAATTTAGTGTCACCCAGTGCTGCCCGCTTCCTTGGCCTTGTCTCACTCCTCCCCTCTCAAATAAACTGCGTATCCCAAATGTTTTTCTGGGCTCTACTTCTTGGGGACCCCAACTGGTGACAGCCTCAGTGAGCAGAACACACTATCATCACAGGAAAAGAACTCTTCAAGGGCCTCTGTGAGTCGCTGTGCGGAAGGAGGTCAGCCGTGGCCTGGGTGGATTCTGGGCTCAGACCTCCCACCCTTCCGGTAACCCTGAGCTGAGGAAAAACAGGCGCACAAGTCTCGGCCTGTGAGGTCAAAGACATTTTCATCTTTTCCTTTATGATGCTTTCTGCGAAGCTGCCACATCACAACACAGCATTTGCGCTACAAAACCCTGAAAACTGCCAAATTTCACCCAATTGAGTTTAACGTTCTCAAGGAGGGAGCTTGGCATTGTGTTAGAAACTCAGACATTCCCACGGCCCAGTTCCTATTTTAAAATTGCCTATCTATTTAAAGTTCACGATGAGGGGACACAAGAGAAAAAAGACTCTCAAAGCCAAAGGGAACATGAGCGCGCAAAAGGAGAGTCCAGTTTGCTTCTAAAAAAGGCTGAAAATTATAACCGTCGTGTCTCAAGTCTGAGGATTTTTTTTCTTTTCCTCTTCTGGTTGTTTGCAAACCAAAGTGGAATTTTATTATGGGTTATGAAGTGAGTTTCTCAAGTTCCTGGCCCCCTCCAAATCTCTACTCACTCCGCGGCGTGCCCTCACATGGAAGGAGGAGGGACCCCCAAATAAAGGCGCTGGTGCATGCAAGCCACAAACGTCTCCCCACCCCCATCGCCGCTGCATTTCCTTAGCCCGAACCCAGCGACGTTGCCTGGCTCCTTTTATGCACAACAAAACCGTGATGAAGGCTGCAGGAGTCAGAAGCTATTCAGCACAGGAAGCCCCTGTATCCGGTGAGGAATAAGAAGTGCAGCGGCAGGATGCGCCTTGGGTCAGGGGGCCGCGGAAAGCCTTCAGCCTTTGTGTCCTTCTCTGTGACGGAGCGTCCACGTCTGAGCCCTCGGCTCCCCTCGGAGCTCAGCTTGGGCTGCCGCTGTCACCACCCGGGCGTCAGCCTCCCACCCAGAGGGACACAGAGGCCACGATGGCCAGTTCCGCTGGCCTACTGCTGCTGCTGCTGCTGCTGTCGATCCAGTCCCGGGCAGAGAACACCACTGACTGGGAGGCCGTGGTCTGCGCAGGGTCTGCCTGCTACACGGCCCACAGGCACAAGCTGAGTGCGGAGGATGCCCAGCTCCATTGCAGCAAGAAAGGGGGCAATCTGGCCACGGTGAAGAGTGAGGAGGAGGCCTGGCACATCCAGGGTGCCCTGACCCAGCTCCTGCTGCTGGGGCCGCCCCTGCAAGAACGCTCGAAATTCTGGATTGGGCTCCAGCGAGAGAAAGGCACTTGCTCGGACAGCAGCCTGCCTCTGAAGGGCTTCAGCTGGCTGGGTGATGGGGAGGACTCACAGTACAACAACTGGTACAAAGAAGTTAGGAGCACCTGTACCCACAGGCGCTGCGTGTCCCTGATTCTGGACCTGTCTGTGCCGGGCTTGGCCAGCGGCCTCTCCAAGTGGGTCGATGGTCCTTGTGGGCACTCCGGGTTTCCTGGGATGAACATCGAGGGCTTTGTGTGCAAGTTCAGCTTCAAAGGCATGTGCCGGCCGCTGACCCTGGGGGGCCCGGGTCAGGTGAACTACACGACCCCTTTCCAGGCTACCAGCTCCTCCCTGCAGGCCGTGCCCTTTGCCTCGATGGCCACCGTGGCCTGTGAGGACGGGAATGAGGGCAGGCAGCACTACTTCCTGTGCAAGGAGAAGGCCCCCAGCGAGTTTGACTGGGACAGCTCAGGGCCCCTCTGTGTGAGCCCCAAGTTCGGCTGCGACTTCAACAATGGAGGCTGCCAGCAGGACTGCTTCGAGGGTGGGGATGGCTCCTTCCGATGCGGCTGCCGGCCGGGGTTCCGGCTGCTGGACGACCTGGTCAGTTGCGCCTCTCGGAACCCTTGCAGCTCCAACCCGTGCGGAGGGGAGGCCACGTGCTTCCCCGGGTCCCTCGGAACAGACTTTACGTGCCACTGTCCCCCAGGCTACCAGCTGGACTCGACTCAGCGGGACTGTGTGGACGTGGATGAGTGCCGGGACAACCCCTGTGCCCAGGACTGTGTCAACACCCCTGGGAGCTTCCGCTGTGAGTGCTGGGTGGGCTTTGAGCCTGGCGGCCCTGAAGAGGGGGCCTGCGTGGATGTGGACGAGTGTGCCCCTGGCCACTCGCCCTGCGCCCAGAGCTGCACCAACACCGAGGGCTCCTTCTATTGCTCCTGCGAGGAGGGCTACGAGCTGGCTGAGGAGGACGGCACCCAGTGCCTGGACGTGGACGAGTGTGAGGTCCAGCAGGGTGGCCTCTGCGACAGCCTGTGCTTCAACACGGAGGGGTCCTTCCGCTGTGGCTGCCTGCCGGGCTGGGAGCTGGACCCCAACGGCGTCTCCTGCACTGGGGGGCACACGTCATTGGGACCACCGACCGGGTTTCCCCTTAGGGAAGACACGGGAAATGGAGAAGGGAAGCTCCAGTCTTCTGCCACTGTGTCCAGTCGCAGCGGGGACAACCCTGAGGGTACCTCCACAGTGGTGCCCTCCAACAGGAGACTCTCCCTCCCAGCTAGGGTCCCCACCTCCCTGCCCCCATCGGAGATGCTGGCCCCCAGTGCGACGCCTGGGGTCTGGATGGAGCCCAGCACCCATTACCCCACAGCCACCACCGGCCACAGGGAGTCTGCAGGCGAGGATTTCACAGCCAAGCAGAGCGAGCAGGGCACAGACGGACAGCAGCTGCTCTTATTTTACATTCTTGGCACCGTGGTGGCCATCCTGCTCCTGCTAGCTCTGGCCTTAGGGCTGCTGGTCTGTCGCAAGCGCAAGGCCAAGAAGGAGGAGAAGAAGCAGCAGCCGCAGAGCGCAGCGGACAGCTACGCCTGGGTCCCCGAGCGGGCTGAGAGCAGAGCCATGGAGAACCCCTACAGGTGAAGGAGGCTGGGTCGCCCGGGGGGAGTGTGGCAGGCACGGGGGCGGGGTAGGGGCGGCAGTGACCATGGCACGCAGCAGGCAGAGATGAGGGGTAGGCTCGGGCCCCCCTGGGATCACCTCGAGGCCCACATGTGCCCTCTGGGGGTGCCACCCTGCCCCGTGTCCCCACGCCCAGGGTCCAGATGACATGGCCCCGGGGCAGCAGCTTCCAATGTGTTGCCCTTTGTTCCCATAGTCCGACGCCGGGGACAGACTGCTGATGCTGATGAGGCCCCTGGACACTGGCAGCGACCACCATCCTCAGAGCCAGGAGACCATTGAAAGCAGGACCCCCACCCTCCTGGAAGACTGGACTGGAATCTTAGCAAGTAGTTGTCAACCTTCTCTTTAAATGCCTGGCAGCTTGAACCGTGCAGGTATCACACATGTGTAGTGTGGAAGCGGGGGAGGGTCAGGTGTCAGTTTAGGAATTTCGTGCGTGTTAACAATTCTCCTTCCCTCTCCTGCTGAAATTCAAATGTGACTGAGTTCATATCACCCCTGATCCTGGATCGCACTTGACATGTCAGGTGCTAACAGGCTCCCTTTGAACTGCTTCTCTGCCTGCATACACCTCTAATAACAGGACACAAATCAGGGCAAATTTGGACTGAAATGATTTGTGCCTTCTGGTGTGATGAAGCCTGAGTCTATCTGTTGTCTGATTATGTAAGAAGCTCTGTTTCTGATGGAGGGAACGTGTTCAGGCTGGAGGCATATTTTTTCCATTCTTGCGTTTCCATCCACTTAGGTGGCAGAGGCAGGGCGTTTAGAAATCACATCTCTCTAGCTCTTCGGGTTCTAATTGTCTTCAGTTTATTTGCAAATGAAATCTGAACAATGTGGGGAAAATTGTACCAAGCGAGTAAACAGTGACTCTGGAAACTAGGATTAGAAGGCAGGGTTTGTTTCAAAACTACGTGAGTCAATTTGTCTCAATAAATGTTCCCATGTTCCACCCTGTGTTTGACTGGTGAGACCGACATTCGTGAGGTCAAAGGTTAAAGACCACTGGTCTCCGGGGCCAAGTGGCCCCACCCCCTCGATGCCATCCTGCCCTCTCTGCACTCTGCCTGGGCTTGGACACTCTGGTGGTTTCTGGATGATGTGAGGGGCTGAGTTTAAAAAGTGCTGTAACAGCATTTAGCACAGTTCACGGTGGTGGAGGCCTCCTGAGAGCTGAGCCCATCTTGCGGACACCGCACAACCAAGTCAGGACTCGTCCCCTGGGTGCTGGCCCAGTACTGCGTACAGCACAGGTGTCCTCTGGCCCTTTTCCTTAAAAAAAGAAGACAAGAGGAGATGGAGAGAGAATGAGAGTATAACTAAGATCTTGTGCAACAGCAGACACTTCTCAGAGCCGTTTTAATTTATAACCTTGTCTGTAAGTGCCCACTAGCCAGATTTCCTACAACTAAGACTGCTGTGGTCGGTGGTGCTTGGTCCCCATCAGTTCAGCCTGGGTCCCTGGAAAGCAGCCCAGAATTCACTGTGGGGCAGAGCCCTTAGAAGCTGCCTGAGCAGCACAGGAGGCCTGGGCACCTGGAGAAGGTGGGACTGGGGGTGAACCCCTTGGCGCACCCCTCCCTGATGCTCCCCTTCCCCTGCAGGACAGACCGAAGAAACCATTTCCGGGATCCAAACTCTGCCCCAGAGGTCAGCACCCCACGTGCTTGGCCTTCAGAGCCAAGTAGATGCCTTTTGCCAATTTCGAAATGAAGGTGCTATAGCTCACACTGAAAAAAAAAAAAAAAAAGGAAAAGTGGAAGGGGTTGGGGGAAGGAAGGAAGGAAGGAATGATGGAGGTCTGAGACTGTTTCCTCAAACAGGCCTGCTCCTGAATTTCAGGAACAGTCTCTACAATCACTGCTCTTCTCTCTTGCTGGCCATTGGGAGGGGCTGAAGCAGGAGGACAGTCCCCTGGGAAACTGGAGTGTAGACAGCCAAGGATGGGCCATTCTCCAAATCTGCCTTGGGCGTGGAGAACCTGGGGAGTGTCCTTTGCATGATGAACTCACGACTGCTTGGCTGGGTGGCCTTGAGGCAGAAGTAACCTTGCTGGTGTCACTTTGGTGCCTGTCCCCTGTCCCCAGAGGCACTTAGGGTGAACCCACCAGCTCTGGCCTGAAGCCGGGAGGGACTCAGCCTGTGGTGACCACCAGGCCTGGCAAGGCCATCTCAGGCTTGAGTGCCCGTCGCCAATAGACTAGCAGCCTCTCCAAAAGGTTAGTCTTCACATCTTTCCCCAGGCTCAGGTGAAAAGTGAAATAAAAATCTAAACCTGTATGTGAGTGTGCTTCCGTGCAGCCTTCAAGAGGAGCAGAGTTGGGAGTGAAACTCTCTCCCACACACGCATGTGTAGCTGTGTCTTTTATGTTCTGGTTGTGAGCTTTGTTTGAGCACATTGTGCAGGGCCTAGATGTGGATTTGATCGTTAGCTACTTTTATTCCTACTGTCTTTCCCATATAGATTTCTATAAAAACTAAGAACAGAGATGAGATTTGACTCTGAAAAAGGTACCAAATTAAAAATGATGCAGTTTTTTAAAAAACAAATAGAGGAAAGCCTTTTCCTATTGTTTTTCTTCTTAGTTTCTCCATTGTCTAAATCAGGAAAACAGGAAAGCACTGCTTTCCAGCAGCTGCAAAATGGTGTAATGTCCCCTACACATTTCCACCGTTGAAAACAATAGGGTTAGCATGGAAATCAGAGACAGAAAATCCCTGAAAACATCTGTCCCTCTCTGGCTGCAAAACCCAAGGCTTAAATCTGTGTGGTTTGTGGAGCCTGTCAACCAAAAGAAAGAGGATGACCAAATTCTCCATGGGTTCAGTAATCAAGTCCCTTAGTTTGTTCCAGATTCCGGGAGTAAAACTCACTGAAATGCTTTTTTTTTTTTAAACAAAATGAAGTGTGTTTTGGTCTGTTCATGGAGATAACACCCACTCGTTTTAGAAAGAAACTCTGGAATTCCTTTCTCTCATTGTTCCTCTTATCTGCAAGGGGGCAAGTGTTTCCTTTCAGCAGAATTTGCCCACCATTCCCCTGGCCTAAAGCTCTTTTTGCATATTTGGCTTAAGCTAGAATTAGATCATAGGTGAGGTCTTGCATGAGGATACAATTCAATGCGATTGTAAACATCAACAGTCCCTCCCTGAGTGCTAGAAGAGAACACCTAAGTCTCTTTGAATGTGTGTATTTGAAGTTTGTTTCACTGATGCTGGAATCACAGGCTTTCTAGACAGGGTCATTTCATCCCAGGGTGGGGGAGGGAGGGCTGGACACTGAGCTGCCCTCAGGCCTCTGAAAAGCTGAGTGGCACCTCGGGGCAACCTCGGAAGTGGGTTGTCATCCTTTGTGCTTTGTTACCCACATATCCTAATAAACTCCGGAATACATTGCTGTCAATCTGTTTTAATATTTTTATATGCTTCACAACAGCTCAAAATACACAGCAGGAACTACATTCAAAAGTACCTGTGCCCGTTGTCAAAGATACATCGACAACCTGCGTCTTTACTCACTGGAGGTGGCACTGGCCTCAGGGCACCGAGGTGGGGGGAGGACATTGTAGGGAGGCCCCCAGGCCCAGATCCACGCTTCTAGACTCTGCCCTCTGACCCTGAGCCCTGCTGCACGCCTCCATCTCCACTGTCTTATCCCCTGCATCGTTTAAGTTGTGTGGGAGACGCCTGGTGCAGGATTAAATGTGTCTAATGGGTGCGATTTGCAAACACCTTTCTGTAATGATCACAGGAGCATTTTCGACCACTTGGGCACCAAACCTTTTCCAGTATATTTAACTAATTGGACAGGCCGACAGCTCGCTCAATGTTCTGCCACATAAACCTCACCGTGACTGGAGGCCGGAACAGTAGATGGTGGTTGATTCCCAGTCGACTTGCTTTCCAGACTGTGGACTTTGCAAAAACAGGGCTTATGGGGAATCAGGGGCTCTCCAGTGATGCTAATGGCCTGGACACTTGTGATAACCAGTCATTACCAGGGCTCAATAAAACTTATTCTTGAGCTGTCTAGTCACTAACAAAACCCATTTGGAAATAATATCTTAATATGAAGAACTGTGGCTGCCTCCTCCCCAACATACACACACACACAGAGACACGCAACACAGGCACACACACACACAGAAAAGCACCTTTCACACAGAGAGACACAAAGAGACACACAAATACATACAATCCTAACACCCTCTGTTTCATATTGAAAAACCTTGAGGCCAGGGTTTCCTGATTTATAGGAAAAGCCCATGAACAAACATGCCACACTTTAGCAGCAATTCCTCTTAGAGACTTAGAGTGATGTAAATGCTAGCAAATCTTTCAAATATGATTGATTCACACACACAAAAATGTATAGAGAATTAAACCTATTGTGCAAAACAAGTACATCTGTGACAGAAAACCCATAGATTAACGTGAAAGAGCCACATACACGTCACGTACCTTCCACAGCTTTAACATGGACTGAAAAAGTCCATCCTGATTGAGCTGACTCCTCAATCTATTCCGTATGAGGAGGAAGAGACAATAAACCCCAAACCAAAAAGCCTCCGCTCAACAGTGTCTCATCTCTTTTACACCCTGGATCATTGTTTTCAGAGGATATAAAGGCCAGGAGTGGTGAAAACTGAAGAAAGAGAGGAGTGAAAGGTCAAGTTGGAGGATAAGCCCTGAGGTCAACAGTCTCTCCCATGAACTTGACCTGAGGCTCTTCTCTTCATAGCAGGGACCACATTCTGCCTGAGCCTCCAGGAGCCGGCAGCCAGAGCTCCCCAAGAGCTGCTGCCCCGGGTCCTATTTGCTGGGCTTTTTATTTGAGTTTTGTCACCATTGATGCTGGTCCTCCCTTGTGGTTAAAATCCATAGATTTCAGCTGCCTGGAGGGAAGGATGGGAGGGGTGGAGCATAAACAGAGAGGAAAGAAGGGAAGGAGACAGAGGGAGGGAAAGGGGTGGGGGATGCCTGGATGAAGGTCAAAGTGAAGGTCGCTGGGCCCCAACAGCACATCTCGGCTTTCAGCTGGAGACCATGCAGGGCTGTTTTCTCTCCATGCCATCTCTAACCTCCCGGGTCACACGGCGGAACAGCCAGGCTCTTTCCTGCTGACCCCCATGGAGGACCAACACCCTCCTCATCAGGCTCTTGTCACCTTTCCCTGCAAAGCACTGTTACCTCGTCCCCTCTGCATTTCACGCTTGTCCTGGTATCATAAAGGCTTAAGCTGGGTCCATGACATCTGCTCTCTTGAGCTCCTTCTGTGTTCAAATATCCAGTGAAAATAATGAGACTTATGAGGTGGAAAGAAATAATTGTACCTTTTACCTTCTTTCTCCAGAGTCTTCCTTTCCGAAAAAGAATAAGTCCCAAACCTAAATGTTCACTTCCTTGTCAAACCTGTCATCTCTGAACCAGGGCATGGTGCCCTGTGTGTCCCAGTACCCACCCTCATGGTCACGGTTAAGGTGTTGGTGTGTGCACTGGGGGATGGGGGTGCAGTCCTGTACACCCATCATACCAGCTAGCCCATCCTCTTTCTCATCATCTCCCATGGGGATCAGCTTTGTCACTCCTTGTATTTCTATCGGTTCTGTCTTCTCCTTGATGGCTTAGTCACTCAGTTGTGTCTGACTCTTATGGCCCCACGGACTATAGCCCGCCAGGCTCCTCTGACCATGCGATTTCCCAGGCAAGAATACTGGAGTGGGTTGCCATGCCCTCCTCCAGGGGATCTTCCCGACCCAGGGATTGAACCCAGCTCTCCTGCATTGCAGGCAGATTCTTTACCAGCTGAGCCACCAGCAAAGCTGCACGATTGGGTGATTGATGTGCATTTGGCATTATCCCTTTCTTTACCAATATGAAATGCAACCTTCTGGACATCTTCACCTCCAATGACATTCTGTCTAAATCTCCAAACTGATACACTGCACTAATTTGTGGCGTTTTATGAATACAAATGATTTCTATCAGAATATCTTTGTTTTCAGCCTTCTTTATGTTCGTCTCACTGTGTTCCCGTCCTGCCCTGCTCTGGGGCTGCTCTCTCCATCTCAGGGGCCTGGAGCCCCCACAGGGCCTCTGCCCAGAGTGGGCAAGTCTGGGTTGGAGACTGTGAGACTCTGCATTTCTAGCAGGTTTCTGGGGGAGACTGCTGCGGCTGGTCTGGGGGCTCCCCCGGAGGAGCTCTGCTTTATCTGTTTGGGGGTGGTTCTCTTGTCTCATTATTGGGAGTAGGCCCTCCTGGCCACTCTCTTGACTCTCTTATTCTAGAAGTGATTTTGGATGGGGCTCCTTCCGAGTCTCCTGACTTTCCCCTGCTCTTCTCCTTTCTTGTCTCCTGAGGTGGCTGTGAAAACTCACTTTCTCTCTAGCCCCCACCCCAGAGACCCCTGTCCTGCCCAAAGCACTACTCCCCTTCTAACATGGTGTATCCTTTCTTCCTGTGGTTAAGATTTATTGACTTATTGCCTGTACTTACATATATGTAAGCACCTCTAGGGCAATTTTTGTTGTTGTTGTCTGGTCCCTGGTCCCTGATGCTCCCTGGGCCTGGCACACAGTGGCGCTCAATAACTCTGTGTCTGATGCTTGGCTGCCCTGGGGTCTTGGAGCAGAATGGCAGGCAGGGGGAGACAATGGGGGTCCTATTTGAATCTCTGATGCTGTCCGTGGCCTTCATCTTTTACGGGCTCCTCACCCCAGGCCGCTCCCTCCACACAGGGCAGTGCCCACACTCAAGATGTCCCTATTGCTCTTGAACCAATGCTGTCTTGTCCATCTGGTCTCCAGGCTCCTTTTGCTCCAGAAGCAGACCTGGAGACAAGGATTCCAGTGAAGTAGTTTAATGGGAAAGATGGACATTAACGGTAGGGTCATGTGAGGCGATGCAACTGTGGAAACACTAGGAAATGTCATTCCACCAGAGGGCTGAGGGAGCCGGGGTATTGATAGACTGACTTCCATCCATCGTGGATGGGGCTGCTGCAGGGGGATGGGTAATTCCCGGTACTTCCAAAGGGGCTCCACTCTGGGATGGGGGAAGCCTTCAGGTACAGAGATGCAGACTTGGGAGGATGGAAGTTGACCCGAGCACAGGCACAGTCTCTGGTGAACAGTCTGGCTGAATCCCCGCCTGTCCTCATCGTCCCCCACACCGAGCAGAAACAGCCCTTCCTTCCTCAAGTCACGGCTGATTTCCTCAGGAGGCAGCTGGGACCTTGGGGAGAGAGCTATCTTTCCAGATTTCTTTAATGGCCCCCACCCCTCTGTTCTTGATGTGATAGCTCAGTGGCTCCGCGTCTGTCTTCCTGTGAGGCTGGGAGGCACTCAAGGGAAAGGTGAGCCTCACACACAGTTTTACACACAACTTGATCTCAAATGTGGCCAACAGAAGGCCACCTGAATAGTTCAGTTCTTGGGACACCTTATTAAAGCAACGTGACAGGAAAATTTACCAAACTTTTACTACTATCAGATAAAAAGTGCAACTGATTTATTGGGAAACAGGCAGAATTACTCTCCCCACTTGATAGGTAAGGAAGTGGAAACACAGACAAACTGGGAAATTTGCTCACGGCCCCAGCTGACAAGTGGTGAAGTAGGGCTGTGAAACCCTGCAGCCTCACCTGGATTGCTAGGTCTCACCACCTCCAGCTAACTTCGGGGTGTCAACCAGTAGACTCCTGAGGAGACAAGCTGGCTTTCATCCTGTGTGAGACAGGAAGGTTGAACACTGAGCAATGATGGGTATTTCTAATAATAACTTATGTCCAACCGAGCACCTCTGTATTCTTGCACTTGTGTATTCCCCCAGGCACACATGTGTGCATGTACACCACACCCACACCCACACCCACACACACATAAACACACACAAGTACCACTCAAAAGCTCTCTGCCATCCCCTGAGAGCTTGTGTACCCGAGGCCCACCGTGATCTGAGGGTGGGGTGTGCCTGCGGCCTCACTGACCCCACAGGGGCCTTCCTGCCTCTGTCTTGGTCACAGTGGCGCCTCTGTGCGTCCTGGAGGTGGAGGTGTGACTGCACCCTGCTGGCAGAGACCACTGCTCCACTGCACCCCTTGTGCACAGTGCCGGGACTGCCAGAGGTGCCGCTTTGTCAAAGACAGTGGGCTAGTTTCTAAAAAGCTAAACATACACACACATGACCTGGCAATTCTGCTTTTAGACATCTACTCAAGGGCAATGAAACCATGATGCTTACAGTCTTGGCCACAGGTATTCACAGGAGGTTTATTTGTGAGCATGCACCTGGACACAACTTCTGTTCCCAGTCTTCTCTCTACCTCCCTCCAGGGCAGCTCAGGAATCATGAATCCCATTCATTTTCCTGGCCTCCATCAGAAGGGGCACATATCTCACTAAGAAGTGGTCTTTGCCAGCCCCTGCTTGCACCACCCCAACTCCTGCCGCCCACATCTTGCTGAGTGTTCTCTTTTCACAGTGTCCTGTTTCTTCTTTTATCCCCTTGCCTTCGAGCTATCTAACTGCATTTCTCTCTGAGCAATGGCCACAGTCAAACCCTATCCTTTGTCTTCAGGTCCTGCCCTTTTAGGGAAGCATCTTTTACTATAGAAACAATCTTTGATGTTATTTAAATTCATAAGTAAAAACAACCTTGGAAAAGCTCCTGGGCACTGCAGGTGCTGGTGTCAGCAGTAATGTCATGGCCTTTCTTTAAGAGGCTTCTTCTGACTAGATGCCCAGAATGGCTTTGATGCTTGGAGACTGGATTTGGTGCTTACTGATTTGTGGCTGAAATGAAAAGCTCTCTGTTAAGTTCAGTTATGTGCCAAGTGATCTTCAACATGAGGCATTTTTTTTTTTTTTTTTTTTTTTGAGCATAGGAAAAGATGATTCATTTGGGCCTTGTTATTTCAAAAGTTGGAGTCACACAGTCTGGAATCAACTCACCCATTAACTTAACAAACAAGAAAACAAACCAGAATGAATGAATGAATAAAGTTTTGCTGGGGAAATGAGGTTCATACGAGATTTTTAGCTGAGCTATGTAGCCTACCAAATTAATCTTCAGGGGCTTATCGCAGTGTTTACATCCATTTGTGTAGAATAGACAGGAACTAGAAATGATTCTCACATGAATGCAAATGAATTGGTGTTTTTCAATATCTATTCTGGGTATTTTATTCTCCTTCTGCTTTTATGTTAAGTGAACTGGTAGTATTCAGTGGTGAATTCATCTACCCGAAATAATGCCTGATTAACATAATGTTTATTTTCTCATATGATGAAGTGTCCAGAGATGGGAAATCTCAGGCTGCCTTCTGTCTTTTTGGTCCTTCATCACCAGCCTGTGACTTTCATCCTCATGCTTACCACATGCAAAAAAAAAAAAATTCTTTTATTTTTCTCATTCATAGGCAGAGAAAGGCACCAATCCCAACTCGACAATTTGCTGAGTTGTGATAAGAGTACAGACCCCATGACTAGCACTTCAATCAGGAAGACCTTCCACTGCCCAGCGGGTCTCCTATGTTCCTCCCAGTCTGTTCCCACCCTGTCGATCAACACTGCTTCACTTCTTATCCATATTCAGTCCTTTCACCTGTTCTAGGAATTTAAACAGACGAAATCAGAGTTTATCAGGGTCAAGCCTCTTAAGTTACTTGCTTTCTGCCTTGCCCACTTCTTTTTTTACATCTGATGCCTTTTTCTTGTTTTATTTTGGATCAGTCAAGTATTATTTTTCATTATTGGATTTTTTTAGCAATTTTAGGTTTGCAAAAGAATTGAGTTGAAAGTACAGAGAGTTCCCCTATAACCTCTCAACATTTTTAGTTCAGTTCAGTTCAGTTGCTCAGTCATGTCTGACTCTTCGCAACCCCATGAACCACAGCACGCCAGGCCTCCCTGTCAATCACCAACTCCCGGAGTCTACCCAAACCCAGGTCCATTGAGTCGGTGATGCCATCCAGCCATCTCATCCTCTGTCATCCCCTTCTCCTCCTGCCCTCAATTTTTCCCAGCATCAGGGTCTTTTCCAATGAGTCAGCTCTTTGCATGAGGTGGCCAAAGTATTGGAATTTCAGCTTCAACATCAGTCCTTCCAATGAACACTCAGGACTCATCTCCTCCAGGATGGACTGGTTGGATCATCCTGCAGTCCAAGGGACTCTCAAGAGTCTTCTCCAACATCAATTCTTCGGCGCTCAGCTTTCTTCACAGTCCAACTCTCACATCCACACATAACCACTGGAAAAACCATAGCCTTGACTAGACAGACCTTTGTTGGCAAAGTAATGTCTCTGCTTTTTAATATGCTGTCTAGGTTGGTCATAACTTTCCTTCTAAGGAGTAAACTTCTTTTAATTTCATGGCTCCAATCATCATCTGCAGTGATTTTGGAGCCCAGAAAAATAAAGTCAGCCACTCTTTCCACTGTTTCCCCATCTATTTGCCATGAAGTGATAGGACCAAATGCCATGATCTTAGTTTTTTGAATGCTGAGCTTTAAGCCAACTTTTTCACTTTCCTCTTTCACTACCATCAAGAGGTTTTTTAGTTCCTCTTCATTTTCTGCCATAAGGGTGGTGTCATCTGCATATCTGAGGTTATTGATATTTCTCCCAGCAATCTTGATTCCAGCTTGTGCTTCTTCCAGCCCAGCGTTTCTTATGATGTACTCTGCATATAAGTTAAATAAGCAGGGTGACAATATATAGCCTTGATGTTCTCCTTTTCCTATTTGGAACCACTCTGCTATTCCATGTCCAGTTCTAACTATTGCTTCCTGACCTGCATAAAGATTTCTCAATTTCCTATTACTAAGACTGGGCTTTGGTGTGGCACATGGGGTACAATGTGTGAGCCATATTGACACATTATTATTAACTAAAGTCTATAGTTTACATTTGGGTTCACTTTTGTACTGTACCTTAAATATTGTTCAGTTGCTCAGTCCTGTCTGACTCTTTTGCAACCCCATGGACTGTAGCATGTCAGGCTCCTCTGTCCATGGAATTTCCCAGGCAAGAATGCTGGAGTGAGTTGCCATTTCCTTCTCCAGGGGATCTTCCTGACCCAGGGATTGAACCCGGGTCTCTTGCATTGCAGGTGGACTCCTGACCATCTGAGCCATGAGGGAAGCCCTGCACGTGGGTGTCTGTGTGTATATTGCACTGGGTCTTAGTTGCAACATGTGGGATCTAGTTTCTCTGACCAGAGATTTAACCCTGGCCCTTTGCAGTAGAGATATAGAATCTTAACCACTGGACCACCAGGAAAGTCCCCAGTCTATGGGTTTTGAAAACTGTATCCACCATTGCTTGTATCACACAGAATAGGTTCCCTGTGCTCCACCTGTTCACCTTATCCCTCCTCCCCAAATCCTGGCAACCACTGACATTTCACAGTCTCTGTAGTGTTGCCTTTTCTAGAATGTCATACATTTGGCATCATATAGCCTGTTGCATTTTCTGATTGGCATAGGAAACATTTAAGTTTCCTCCATGTCTTTTCATGGCTCAAGAGCTCATTTCTTTTTAGTTCTGATAATATTCCATTGTCTGGATGGACCACAGTTTATTTATCCATTTACCTACTGGAGGATATTTTGGTTGCTTCCAAGTTTTGGCAGTTATCAATAAAATTACTATAAACATCCATGTGTTTGTGTGGACATAAGTTTTTATTCATTAGTGTGACTACCTAAGATTGTGAATAATGTATGAGTGTGTTTGGTGTTGTAAGAAATTTCCAAATTGTCCTCCAAAGTGAGAAAACCATTTTGTATTTCCGTCAGCAATGAGTGAGCATTTCTGCTGCCCCACAACCTCCCCAACATTTAGTGTTGTCAGTGTTCTGGATTTTGACCATTCCAATAGATGTGTTCAGCTCAGTTCAGTTCAGCCATTCAGTTGTGTCTGTCTCTTTGCGACCCCATGAATTGCAGCATGCCAGGCCTCCCTGTACATCACCAACTCCCACACTTCACTCAAACTCATGTCCATTGAGTCAGTGATGCCATCCAGCCATCTCATCCTCTGTCGTCCCCTTCTCTTCCTGCCCCCAATCCCTCCCAGCATCAGGGTCTTTTCCAATGAGTCAACACTTCGCATGAGGTGGTCAAAATATTGGAGTTTCAGCTTTAGCATCATTCCTTCCAATGAACACCCAGGACTGATCTCCTTTAGGATGGACTGGTTGGACCTCCTTGCAGTCCAAGGGACTCTCAAGAGTCTTCTCCAACACCACAGTTCAAAAGCATCAATTCTTCAGCACTCAGCTTTCTTCACAGTCCAACTCTCACATTCATACATGACCACTGGAAAAACCATAGCCTTGACTAGACGGACCTTTGTTGGCAAAGTAATATCTCTGCTTTTTAATATGCTATCTAGGTTGGTCATAACTTTCCTTCCAAAGAGTAAGTGTCTTTTAATTTCATGGCTGCAGTCACCATCTGCAGTAATTTTGGAGCCCCCAAAAATAAAGTCTGACACTGTTTCCCCATATATTTCCCATGAATTGATGGGACCAGATGCCATGATCTTCATTTTCTGAATGTTGAGCAGTATCTTACTGTTGGTTTAATTTGGATTTCCCTGATGACATGAAGTGGAGCATGTTTTCAAGTGCTTATTTGCCATCTGTGTATCTTCTTTGGTGAGGTGTCTGTTAAGGTCTTTTGCCCGTTTTAAGTTTGAGTTGTACTGCTGGGCATGCACACGGAAGAAACCAGAATTGAAAGAGACACGTGTACCCCAATGTTCATGGCAGCACTGTTTATAATAGCCAGGATATGGAAGCAACCTAGATGTCCATCAGCAGAAGAAAGGATAAGAAAGCTGTGGTACATATACACAATGGAGTATTAGTCAGCCATTAAAAAGAACACATTTGAATCCATTCTAATGTGGTGGATGAAACTGGAGCCTATTACACAAAGTGAAGTAAGTCAGAAAGAAAAACACCAATACAGTATACTAATGCATATATATGGAATTTAGAAAGATGGTAATGATGACCCTATATGTGAGACAGCAAAAGAGACACAGATGTATAGAACAGTATTTTGGACTCTGTGGGAGAAGGCAAGGGTGGGGTGATTTGAGAGAATAGCATTGAAACATGTATATTATCATATGTGAAATAAATCGCCAGTCCAGGTTCAATGCATGAGATAGGGAGCTCATGGCTGGTGGACTGGGATGACCCTGAGGGATGGGATGTGGAAGGAGGTGGGAGAGGGGTTCAGGATGGGGAACACATGTACACCCATGACTGATTCATGTCAATGTATGGCAAATCCACTACAATATTGTAAAGTAATTAGCCTGCAATTAAAATAAAAAGAAAAAAATAAATAAAATTGGGTTGTCTTCTTACAGGTGAATTTTAATGGCACCCCACTCCAGTACTCTTGCCTGGAAAATCCCATGGATGGAGGAGCCTGGTAGGCTGCAGTCCAAGGGGTCACTAAGAGTCGGGCACGACTGAGTGATTTCACTTTCACTTTTCACTTTCATGCATTGAAGAGGGAAATGGCAACCCACTCCAGTGTTCTTGCCTAGAGAATCCCAGGGACGGGGGAGCCTGGTGGGCTGCCGTCTATGGGGTCACACAGAGTCGGATACAGCTGAAGCAACTTAGCAGCAGCAGCAGCAGCAGCAGCAGCAGTGTATTTTAGGTATCAGTCCTTTATCAATTTTTTCTTACAAAGATTTTCTCCAAGTCCATGGCTTGTCTTTTCATTCTCTTAAGGGGTCTTAGTTGCCCCACACCTCGTAAATTGAGAGTATGCTTGGGATAAAGTATGAATAAATATGAATCTCACCCAAAGTGGTTTCCTTCTTTAAAGGGATAAATCCCTCCAGTTTCTATCTGAGGCTGGTCACTACCCAGTGCCTTCAAATAGCTGTTTTCATATTTTTTTCCAGAATTATTATTATTTTTTTTACCAGAAACAGATCCTATATTTGTCTTTTTTGAAAGATCCTTCAGATAACCCTCCAAGCAGTTTTGAAAAATATTGTGTTGGCTAAAATTGAACAACATGACTATCTGTAGGCTGACCACTAGGAGGGTCATTAGAGAGCAAGGTTGTGAAGGGTTGTGGATGGGGGAGGAGTCAGCCAACCAAGAGTGTCTGCCTTGTTGCCCTAAACATTCTCTCATTCAGACTTTTCACATTTGCTGACCCACTTTCCTTCCTTACCCAGCAAGACAAACACATGCTCCACTATCTCATCTAAATGAATGAGATTTGACGAAGTAATTTTATTTTTTCCCATGCCTCAGTTTCTCTATTTATTGTTGACACTGTTAATTTTAGATTAATATTAAAGAGGAGTCCATTAGTTGTGTATGACCTTGGTGTGTAGGTTCTTGGAGGTGATCATATGTCCTCATGAGCTTGAAGTTTTGAGGGCCATGGACCTTCATAAAATCTTCTGGCCAGTGAGACTTGGATATCGGTATAAATAGAAGTGTCATTGCTGACAGCAGCATACGTAGCAGCAGCTGTTTTATGGAACAAATACTCAATACTTGCCCCACGGATCTGTCTGATTCCCCTGCCCATCCTGAGTGTCCATGAAGCAGACTCAGAGATTCATCCTAGGATCCAGATTTTGTCATCTAACCCTAAGATGTAGCTCTTATCCTCATTTTGAGAAGAGAGGTTGAGTTTCAGGGAGCTTATCTACCATAGAAACAGAGCTAAAAGCAGTTGGACTTATTCAAGTTCATCTTATGTGCCCGCCATTGTGATAAAATATTGACTACCCGTCCCTTTTGTTGACCTCTGGTTTGAGGGATGTGACCTCGTGAACATATAGAAGGTACTATTTAATGATGATATTTGACTAAAAATAGAAATCAGCTTTTAAATTTAACTAAATTAGACCAGAGAGATGGCAACCCAGGAAGCTACACTTTAATTTATTCACGTTTGCGCCAACTGGGCAGGTAGTCAGCTGCACGAATAATCCGATTACAGTGAAGGAACCAAATAGACCTAGGTGTCTGGGCCCAAGCCCTGGAGTTTCTGACTCAAGAGGTCTGTGAGGGCTCAGGAATTTGCCTTTCTGACAAGTCTGAGGTGATGAACGGTGTTTACAGAGATAAGATGTAATGGTGATGCTGCTGGTCTCAGGGCTCCTTTCCACAAACTAGAGAGGGTCAGTGAACCTCTGTGGGAGGCAAGCAGGGAAGGGGCTGGTTTATTGCAAGGTCTCAGTGAGGCCATTCTGCTGCCTGGCTAGGTCCTTCCCCAGAACAACCTATTGGCGGGGGAAGTGTGTGCCCCCCACGCTCCCAGGAGGGGGTCTTGTCAAAGGCAGATCCTGATTCGGGAAGCACAGGGTAAGCCCATCAGAGATGGCACATTGGAAGCAGTCCCCAGACAAGGATGCTGGTCTGGGACCTCATGTTGGGGAGCAAGGCAGCCACTTGGCTAGTAGATTCCTTCCTTTCCCTCTGCCTGTTTCCGACCGCAGCTGCCACTCACTCGACCAGAGCTGGCAATGCACGAACGTTCAGTCCACATTTTTGTCACTTCCACTGAGCTCTGGGGACTGACTCATTTAAATGACATTCTCAACTCTTTGGAAAGATGCTGGGCCAGAAATGGAAACAGCGGCAAAGACTTTCTGGGAAACAGGAAGCCAAATAGATATTTTTTCCAATCATGATTTCCCCCAGATTCAGAGACTGCTTAATTCACCATGAAACAAGACTTTTAGATAAAATACAAAACTCTTGTCCATCCTCAAGACCACGGGAAGACAGCAGAAGAGTAAGTACTGCAAGAAAACAGCCATAAAGTGTCTCTGTGGCGTATTTCAAGTTCTGGATTTTCTTGTTACCAGCTGTGTGTATTTATCCCGGCTGCGGTAGGACCAGCTGGAGTTTTAATTGTGCACCATGGATGATGCTGCCAGGATTTTCCCATGCATCTGTTGACTCCAAGTTCTTCAGTGGCCAGCTGGCCACCAGAAGCTTAAAAGTGGCATCCAGCTCCAAGGAGGAAGCTTCTGTCCTCGTCACCTGTTGGAACATGAGGTAGGTAGGTCCTCTTTCCTGGGAAGGGTGTTGTAAGGGACCCCGGAAGGCTGGGTCTTGCTGAATGTCCCCAAAGTCCCTTCCAAAGGAGAATAAACTCTAAAGAGAAGCCTTTGCCGGCACTTCTCTTAAATCTGGCTTCAGAATTATTCCTAGCCTGAAGAGCATTCCCAGGGTTTGGGTGTGGGTGAATGCTTCCCTCTCCTTCTGTGGGTGGGCTAGCTCTGGGTGCAGGTGATTGAGGTCAGGAGTTCCCAGCGGGGAGCTGCTCCCATCCCCCTTCCCACAGAGCTTGACCGGACGCTGGGCACCCCCTGGACCTGTGACTCAGAGTGGGATTTCTGAAGAAAGGATTCAGTGTTGGCAGCCCTTGACCCTGAGCAGAGCTCCCCTCTAACAGCTGCTGTCTGTGACTCCTTCACTCCTCAGGGCCCCCTTCTGCCCAACTTCCAGATGGTCTCACTCCATCACCCGGGGGGCTACCAAAGCATTCTGCAGACCTGTTCTCAGACCCCCAAGGACTGGATAAGGGGGATAAGGAAGTTATCCTTATCCCCCTTATCTGGATGAATGGATAAGAAAGTTGTGGTACATATACATGATGTACTCAGCCATGAAAGAAACATATTTGAGTCAGTTCTAATGAAGTGGATGAACCTAGAACCTATTATACAGAGCTAGGTAAGTTGGAAAGGAAAAGATAAATACTGTATTCTAACAAATATATTTGGAATCTAGAAAAATGGTACAGAAGAATCTATTTATAGGGCAGCAATGGAGAAATAGACATAGAGAATAGACTTATGGACATGGGGAGAGGGGAGGAGAGGGTGAGATGTATGGAGAGAGTAACATGGAAACTTACATTGGAGAAGGCAATGGCACCCCACTCCAGTGCTCTTGCCTGGAAAATCCCATGGATGGAGGAGCCTGGTAGGCTGCAGTCCATGGGGTTGTGACCATATGTAAAATAGACAGCCAACAGGAATTTGCTATATGGCTCAGGAAACTCAAACAGGAGCTCTGTATAAGCCTAGAAGGGTGGGATGGGGAGGGAGATGGGAGGGAAGTTCCAAAGGGAGGGGATATATGTACACTTATGGTTGATCGAGGTTGAGGTTTGACAGAAAACAACAAAATTCTATAAAGCAATTGTCCTTCAATTAAAAAATAAAAATTAAAAAAGAATCTGAATAGATATTCGTCTAAAGAAGACATACAAATGGCCAATAAGCACATAAAGATAGATGGTCAATGTCATTGGTGGGAAATGTAAATCAAACCACAGTAAGATACCAGTTCACTCCCACTAGGATGGCTACAGTAAAAAAGACTATTCTTTCCTCCATTTAACTGTCTTGCCATGCTTGTAAAAATTGACTAAATTGATTAAATATAAAAATTTTTCTTATTGAGCATCTTTTCATGTGCTTATTGGCCAAGTGTATATATTCAAAGGTTTATTTTTGGACTCAATTCTGTGCCAAAGACACTGATTAGGTCTTTTCTGATGCCAGAACCACACTGTTTTGATTACTGTAGCTTTGCAGTAAAATTTGAAATAAAGAAGTGTGAGTCCTCCTGTCTTGTTTCTCTTCTCCAAGATTACTTTGGTTTTTCAGAGCCCCTTGAATTTCCTTGTGAATTTTAGGATCAGTATGACAATTTTTGCAGAAAAATCAGCAGATATTTTAATAGAGATTGTATTGACTCTGTACATTAATTTTGGGAGTTTTGTCAGCTTAACCATATTAAATCTTCCAATCCATAAACATAACATGTCTTTTCCTTTATTTAGGTCTTTTAAAATGTCTTTAAACATTGTTTGTAGTTGTCAGAGTATGTATTTTGCACTTCTTCTGTTAAATTTATTCCTAAGTAATTATTTTTAATACTGTTGTAAATGAAATTGTTTTCTAATTTCATTTTAAATTTGCGCATTCTTACTATATAGAAATGCAAATGGTTTTTAGGTATTGATTTTACTTCCTGTAAGGCTGAAATTGTTTATTAGATCTTATTGTTTTTGGATAGTTTTCTTAGGATTTTCTGCACATAAGCAAGGCAATATGATCAATAAAGAGATAATTTTATGTCTTCCTTTTAAATCTGGATGCCTTTTATTTTATTGCCATGCAGAAATGCCCTGGACAGAATCTAGCTAGAACCTCCAGCACCCTATGGCAGGAACAGGCACCTTTGTCTGGTTTCTGACCTTAGGGGTAGAGCTTTCGGTCTTTCACCATCAAATATGTTATCAAATATTGGGTTTGGGTAGATGCAACACATTTTCTTTTATAAAAATAGGCCGACAAAGGACTGTCAATTTTCATCTTGCTTCTTGAAGAAAGTCTGGCTGACAGCAAAAATGTAGTAAAATCTGCACCTTGCTAGGTGCCAGGCTGTTGTTTATTGAATAACATTTGCTCACCAGGCATTTAATTTCCACTTCTAGAATCATATGTTGATGCATCATCACAGAGACTTTATTTTTGTGTCTTCATTTTAATATTGTTATGGCTTATACACATGATGTTCTTACCTTTTAAATGTCTTTCTTCTTAATACTTAAATTATTATAATTAACATCCAGGTTAAACATAATATTGATGTACTATCTTACTGTTGTTCAGTAGCTAAGTTGTGTCTGACTCTTTTTGCGACTCCATGGACTGTAGCCTGCCTGGCTCCTCCATCCATAGGATTTTCCAGGCAAGAATATTGGAGTGGGTTGCCATTTCCTTCTCTAGGGAATTTTCCTGACCCAGGGATTGAACCTGCATCTCCAGCATTGGCAAGTGGATTTTTTACTACTGAGTCACCAGGGAAGCCCAATGTATTCATTAGTTAAGTACCAAGGAGATCAAATCAGTCAATCTTAAAGGAAATCAACCCTGAATATTCATTGGAAAGACTGTTGGTGAAGCTGAAGCTTCAAAACTTTGGTTACCTGATGTGAATAGCTGACTCATTGGAGAAGACCCTGATGCTGGGAAAGACTGAAGGCAAAAGGAGAAGGGTGTGGTAGAGGATGAGACAGATAGTGTCACCGACTCAGTGGATATGAATCTGACCAAACTCTGAGAGATAGTGGAGGATAGAGGAGCTTGGTGTGCTACAGTCTGTGAGGTTGCAAAGAGTCAGAAAGGACTTAGCAACTAAACAAAAATAAAAACAGTTTCTACACTCTTCTTAACATTTCCCTTCTAGACTCTGATGACAGTTTTTACAACCATTATCTTGAAAACAACAATGATTGTAAGACAGTGTACTTGGAATCTTAGAAGGGATACTCACGTGCGCCCACCAATATCTTCCTTGAGATAATTTGTGTGGACCATGCTTTACCATCTGAGCCACCAGGGAAGTCCTTGTGTGGACCAGCAGGGCCCAAAAGCAGTTCCTGTGATGATCAAGTGTTTTCTCAGTAACGTCTAATTTATAGTAACTAGCCCCCACTCCAGTACTCTTGCCTGGAAAATCCCATGGACGGAGGAGCCTGGTAGGCTGCAGTCCATGGGGTCACTAAGAGTCAGACACGACTGAGAGACTTCATTTTCACTTTTCACTTTCATGCATTGGAGAAGGAAATGGCAACCTACTCCAGTGTTCTTGCCTGGAGAATCCCAGGGACGGGGGAGCCTGGTGGGCTGCTGTCTATGGGGTCACACAGAGTCGGACACGACTGAAGCAACTTAGCAGTAGCTGTAGCAGTAGCAGCAGCCCCTATAGTGGGGTACTTGCTGTAACTAGGGAGACTGAGAAACTAAATTTCTAACTTTAATAAGTTTTAGTTTAAATAACCATAGGAATTCCAGTTGAGCTATTCCAAATCCTGAAAGATGATGCTGTGAAAGTGCTGCATTCAATATGCCAGCAAATTTGGAAACACAGCAGTGGCCACAGGACTGGAAAAGGTCAGTTTTCATTTCAATCCCAAAGAAAGGCAATGCCAAAGAATGTTCAAACTACTGCACAATTGCACTCATCTCACATGCTAGTAAAGTAATGTTCAAAATTATCCAAGCCAGGCTTCAGCAATACATGAACCATGAATTTCCAGATGTTCAAGCTGGCTTTAGAAAAGGCAGAGGAACCAGAGATCAAATTGCCAACATCCACTGGATCATGGAAAAAGCAAGAGAGTTCCAGAAAAACATCTATTTCTGCTTTATTGAATATGCCAAAGCCTTTGACTGTGTGGATCACAATAAATTGTGGAAAATTCTGAAAGAGATGGGAATACCAGACCACCTGATCTGCCTCTTGAGAAATTTGTATACAGGTCAGGAAGCAACAGTTAGAACTGGACATGGAACAACAGACTGGTTCCAAATAGGAAAAGGAGTTCGTCAAGGCTGTATATTGTCACCCTGCTTATTTAACTTATATGCAGAGTACATCATGAGAAACGCTGGACTGGAAGAAGCACAAGCTGGAATCAAGATTGCCAGGAGAAATATCAATAACCTCAGATATGCAGATGACACCACCCTTATGGCAGAAAGTGAAGAGAAACTAAAAAGCCTCTTGATGAAAGTGAAAGTGGAGAGTGAAAAAGTTGGCTTAAAGCTCAACATTCAGAAAACGAAGATCATGGCATCCGGTCCCACCACTTCATGGGAAATAGATGGGGAAACATTGGAAACAGTGTCAGACTTTATTTTTCTGGGCTCCAAAATCACTACAGATGGTGACTGCAGCCATGAAATTAAAAGACACTTACTCCTTGGAAGGAAAGTTATGACCAACCTAGATAGCATATTCACAAGCAGAGACATTACTTTGCCAACAAAGGTTCATCTAGTCAAGGCTATGGCTTTTCCTGTGGTCATGTATGGATGTGAGAGTTGGACTGTGAAGAAGGCTGAGTGCCAAAGAATTGATGTTTTTGAACTGTGGTATTGAAGAAGACTCTTGAGAATCCCTTGGACTGCAAGGATATCCAACCAGTCCATTCTGAGGGAGATCAGCCCTGAGATTTCTTTGGAAGGAATGACGCTAAAGCTGAAACTCCAGTACTTTTGCCACCTCATGCGAAGAGTTAACTCATTCGAAAAGACTCTGATGCTGGGAGGGATTGGGGGCAGGAGGAGAAGGGGACGACAGAGGGTGAGATGGCTGGATGGCATCACTGACTCGATGGCCATGAGTCTGGGTGAACTCCGGGAGTTGGTGATGGACAGGGAGGCCTGGCGTGCTGCGATTCATGGGGTCACAAAGAGTCGAACCCGACTGAGCGACTGATCTGATCTGAACCATAGGGGATTATGGTTATTGTATTGCATAAGCTATACATCCCTCCTTCCCCCACATCCTCAAGTGCTAATGACAGTCGTTTCCATGGGCGGGGATATTTTATCACCAACAATTGGGAGTCAGCCCTGCATCTCACCGCCTGGAAGCCCTGAGCACCTGGAATTGTGTATTTCCACCCATCTCCCCACCTCAGAGGCTTAAATTCTAAGTCAGAGCAGGGACAGCTGCCCACGTGCTTCGGAGAGAAACAGTGCCAAGCAGGATCTGCACCAGTGGGTGGGGTTGGTGGTTTAGTCACTCAGTCATGTCCGACTCTGTCAGCCATAGCCCACCAGGCTCCTCTGTCCATGAGATTTCCCAGACAAGAATACTGGAATGGGTTCCAAGCATCAGGGGACCTAGGGGTTAATACATCTAAGAACAGGTGTTCATATTGGAATTAGAAAGTTTGTTTGTTTTAATGTCTCTTAAGAAAAAAAGTTGCCTCTCACACTTGATAAAGCTCTTTGGATATTTATGGGAGAACCCATCCAAGAAGTGACCCACCTTGGTGGGGGCCAGACCTGACGCTAGAATGTCCCTCAACTCCTTTAAAGGTTGGCGCGGGCTCAGAGGGCCCCACCCTTTGTTTGAGGCTTCCTCCAACACAGTCCTGAAATCCTTTGTAAAAGAGGCACAAAGGGTGTGGCTAGCCCTGCCTCCCTTCCTGTCTCAGGCATCCACCTTTGAGGTCTCTAAAGTGGCCAGTTCCAGCCTGTGTCTGGAGCCCCGCCCCGCCCGGCCCCGATCGGCTGCACCGAGACAACCTCTCCAGGGTGGCCACGCACGGAGTCGTGGCCCCTGACTTGGTCCCGAAGCCAGTGGGATGTCCGGCCAGTGCCTGCCCGGATCCACCCCAGGCTGCGAGACTCTCCGATCTTGGGCGGGGGGCGGGGAAGGGGGGTGTCTTTCCTTCCTCCTCTAGGTGCAGTCTGGCCCAATCCTGCTCTGCTGCTGCTAAGTCGCTTCAGTCGTGTCCGATTCTGTGCGACCCCACAGACGGCAGCCCACCAGGTTCCCCCGTCCCTGGGATTCTCCAAGCAAGAACACTGGAGTGGGTTGCCATTGCCTTCTCCAATGCAGGAAAGTGAAAAGTGAAAGTGAAGTCGCTGAGTCTTGTCCGACTCTTAGCGACCCCATGGACTGCGGCCCACCAGGCTCCTCCATCCATGGGATTTTCCAGGCAAGAGTACTGGAGTGGGGTGCCATTGCCTTCTCCTCTGGCCCAATCCAGGAAGCCTCAAATGTCCGTGTCACTTTGCGTGGGGCGCGGGGGTAGCGGGATAGTCAAGCGTGCCTCCCCCCACCCCCTTGCACTTTCGGGGGTGGCCCCGCCCCGCCCCCTTGGTCACTGCAGACAGTACGGTCCATCCGCCAGCGGGTGTCTGTCTTCCGCACGTGACGACGCCACGCTGTCCTGCTCTTTAGCAAGTTCTGGGCTCTGCTGGACGTGGCGGGGCCCGACCCCGGATCAGAAGGGGATCCGCGAGTCCTGCCCGGAGAAAGGACTCTGCATAAGGAATCCTTTCAGCCCAGCTTCGGGGATCGCCAAGTTTCTTTGGCTTCGTTTAGAGTTCAACAGCGCCGCCACCTGGCGCATCGCTGTGAGTGACCGCAGCGGAGGATGGCACAGGGTGTTAAAAAACACACACACACACAACAAAAAACAAATTTGCCACTCTCGGTTGGGCTGTGGACTGACCCCTCTGCATTCCTGACAAGTGAGTAAGCGGATAAGGTCGCGAAAGTGACAGATTCCAGTCTCCTCCTCCCAGCGCTCCCCACCCCGCACGCGCGCTTAATCGCCCCTCTTCCGTGTCCTTTGCGAATCAAGTGGCATCTCTGTGCGCCCCTGTATCCATCTGATCTGTTGGGGGAAAGACCCCAACAGACAGACCCTCCCCGCGAGGGCACCCCGTGCGTCCCTTTGGGGGTGTGAATTGCACTGCCTCTCTGAGATGATGAACAAACTCAGACCACTCAAGCTAACTCGCTCCCCTACAGGGGTCCGCAGGAATTCGTCTGCCGCCACTTCCTAAAGGTGACGAGATTTGGGGCCCTGACAGTGTCTCCGCGACTTCCTTACGCAACGAGATGAGGTCTAGCCGTGGTAGCTTGCGCTCAGGGACTCGTGGGTCCCCCAGGGTCCGAGTATTAGGCCAGTCCTCCTCCTTGGCAGAAGGTGGCCCCAGCCACGCCCTCTGTCTCCAAGCACCTCGGTCTCCTGAACTAGGCGCCCTGGCGGATCCGGTCGGCTAGCTCCCCTTGAGAGCGCGCGCGCGCGCGCGTGTGTGTGTGTGTGTGCGCGCGCAAGGCCAAGCTCTAGGCAGCCCCTCTCCAAACCCTCTGGGTGGCGGGCACCTTCTCCCGAAGTCCTGTAGGTCCTAGGCATTACGGAACCGCCCTCCTCCGCCCCCCATTCTAAGTCCTTCTCGCCCGGTCTCGTCTTCCAAGAGCTCCGCAATCCAGGCTTTCCTTGAATTAGTTGGTAACAACACACTGATGAAGGAAAAGAGGACAAGAAGATTCAGGAGGGTAGCGTGTTAAGCCCCTCATAGGGCGGCGCGCCTGGGGCCGGTTGGCGGGGCGGGTCCCCCTTGACAGAGGTGCGGGGCCCCCGGGAGCCTGCGCGGCCGGCCCCGCCCGAGGACCTCGCAGGCAGGGCTGAATTTACTCATCCTCGGGCGAGGTGATCCCGGGCGCGAGGGCGGGCGCAGGGCGCCCGGAGGACCCAGTAATCCGAGAACGCAGCATCAGCCCTTCCCACCAGGCACTTCCTTCCTTTTCCCGAACGTCCAGGGAGGGGGACCGCTCACTTATAAACTCGAGCCCGAGCCTGGTGGCCTGTCAGAGACTGCCTCGCCACAGCCGGACGCGCCGGGTCAGAGACAGACGCGAGCAGCTGTCGCCGGGGGCTCCCCGCGTCTCTCTGCCACAGCCGGGACTCTGTGCGCGGCGTGCGGACACTATGCTGCGCGTCCTGCTCCTCGGCGTGCTGGCCCCCGCCGGCCTGGGGCTCCCGGCACCCCCTGAACCGCAGCCCCTCGGCGGCCAGTGCGTCGATCTTGACTGCTTCGCCGTCTTCCGGGGCCCTGCGACTTTCCTCGCCGCCAGCCGAGTCTGCGAGCGCCTGCAGGGCCACCTGATGACTGTGCGCTCCTCGGTGGCGGAAGATGTCATCTCCCTGCTCCTGAGCGGCGACGGCCCGCGCCTCTGGATCGGTCTGCAGCGCCCGCCAGGCTGCGACGACCCAGAGCACTCCGGGCCCTTGCGCGGCTTCCAGTGGGTGACGGGCGACAACCGCACCAGCTTCAGCAGGTGGGCGCGGCCTCACGACGACGGGGCGCGCCTCTGCGGTCCGCTGTGCGTCGCCGTCTCGGCGGCTGCCGGGGCGCTGGCACCGGGAGAGCCCGCCTGGGAGGAGCGGCCGTGCGACGCGGAGGCAGACGGCTTCCTCTGCGAGTTCCACTTCGCCGCCTCCTGCAGGCCGCTGGCTGTGGACCCTGGCGCCACGGCGGCCGCGGGCCTCTCGATCACCTATGGCACCCCTTTCGGAGCCCGCGGCGCGGACTTTCAGGCGCTCCCGCTGGGCAGTACGGCCGCGGTGGCGCCCCTCGGGGTGGAGCTGGAGTGCGCGGCGCCGCCAGGGGAGACCGAGGGGCGCTGGAGCAGGGAAGCCCCGGGCGCCTGGGCCTGCGGCGTCGAGCGCGGCGGCTGCCAGCACGAGTGCAAGGGGAGTGCTGGGGCTTCGAACTGCTTGTGTCCGGCGGACGCCGCCCTGCAGGCGGACGGACGCTCCTGCGGGCTGCCGGCCGAGCACCCGTGCCACCAACTCTGCGAGCACTTCTGCCACCTCCACGGGCTCGGCAACTACACGTGCATCTGCGAGGCAGGCTACCAGCTGGCCGCCGACCAGCACCGATGTGAGGACGTGGACGACTGCGCGCAGTTGCCCAGTCCGTGCCCGCAACGCTGCGTCAACACGGAGGGCGGCTTCCAGTGCCACTGCGACACTGGCTATGAGTTGGTGGACGGCGAGTGCGTGGACCCCGTGGACCCGTGCTTTGACAATAACTGCGAGTACCAGTGCCAACCGGTGGGCCGGTCCGAACACAAGTGCATCTGCGCCGAGGGCTTCGCGCCAGTCCCCGGTGCCCCGCACAAGTGCCAGATGTTCTGCAACCAGACTTCGTGCCCGGCTGACTGCGATCCTCACTACCCGACCATCTGCCGGTGCCCCGAAGGCTATATCATAGACGAGGGCTCCACGTGCACGGACATCAACGAGTGTGACACCAACATCTGCCGTGGCCAGTGCCACAACCTCCCCGGCACTTACGAGTGCATCTGCGGGCCTGACTCGGCCCTCTCTGGCCAGATTGGCATCGACTGTGACTCCACCCAGGTGAATGAGGAGCGGGGCACCCCGGAGGACTATGGCGGCTCTGGGGAGCCCCCGGTCAGCCCGACTCCGGGCGCCACCGCACGCCCCTCGCCGGCACCTGCTGGTCCCCTGCACTCGGGCGTGCTCGTGGGCATCTCCATTGCAAGCCTGTCTCTGGTGGTGGCGCTTCTGGCCCTCCTTTGCCACCTGCGCAAGAAGCAGGGCGCCTCGCGGGGGGAGCTGGAGTACAAGTGCGGGGTCCCCGCCAAGGAGCTGATGCTGCAGCAGGTGAAGACTGAGCGGACACCTCAGAAACTCTGAGAAGCCTGGTATCCAGACTTCCTTCCCTCCTCCCGGCCCCGCAGCCCTTCTCTCCCCATCCCCTGCCCCAAGCACCTTAGCTGGCGTCAGAATAGAAGACCCCTCGCCCCTCTTCTTTCACTGCTTCTGCACTTGGCTATGGAGGAGAGGAAAGGGGGCGTTGGAAGTTTGGCCCCAGCCACTTCCATGATGTCATCAGACAAGCGAGCAGGGATGACAGCTTCATTGTGACAGGTTGCAAAGTGTCCTGTGCCCTCACCAAGGGGCTGGGGTGGGGGGGTGTGTGTTCTTGGTTGGCAGCCTGGGGGCAGACATCATTCCAGCGGACTGATGAGTGACACTGAGTCAAGGATAATGACCCCAATATTTATTTTTTGTTCTTCTGCTTTTTTCCCTACCCTGTGTGTGTCCAACACCAGCCTTCCTCCCCTCCCCTCTCCCTCCTGCTCTATTTATGTGTGTGCTCCCATTTGTTATGGGATCCTTACACTATCTTGGTGAAGTTTTTCCAGCCCTCTTGTGTTTATGAAGCTAAGCCCCATTTCATCCTTTTCATTTCTCCCAACTTTCCCCTTCCAGGAACTCGGCTGACCTACCTGAGCCACCCTGTCTCTATTTGGACCCTATTTTTCTGCTCTTAGCTGTCTGCTTGGGCAGAACTGCTTTGTGAAACAGAAAGAAAAACACTAGAAATAAGAACGGTTGAGAATCTGTTCTTTCACCAGAGTTGCTATTTTATCCTGAGATTTCAGGCTTCCAGAGCAATAGCATTTTAAGAAAGGTTAAAATATAAAGGGCATTTATTAGACTCATGTTGCTGGACTGATCTAGGAATTCAACCCAAGATTTTCATTTTTATTTTCAAACAATGAACCTGGGTTTTACTGTTGTTGTTGCTGTTTTGATTTGGAAAGTAGTCATCATTAAGCTTCTTATGCAGTGTCTTTTCCTATGATTATTATTAGTTATTTGTGAAAATATTGAAAATGGTTGCTCTGAATTGAGAGGAGATGGAAGCCCATCCCAGGAGACAGTGTAAGAAAGTTTCAGCTGCAGAATTCACGCCAGTGGCCATTTGGACTCTCATGGTCCTTGTCATTTGTGGGCCCAAATAAAACCAGCTCTACTGGTTTTTTGAATTTGGGAGCTTGGGGATGGAAGCTGCAGCATGGCCGGTTAGGGCCTCTTCTTGATCAGGCCCTCCAGGATTTCTCCCACATTGGAGGAACAGTTTTCTGAGCCCAGCCATTTGGAATGCAGTCCAGGAGGTGGGATCTGCCCCGGCAAGCTGGTTAGAAATGCCCTCAGGCGCCATCCCACCTACTGCACGAGAATCTACATTTTAACAAGTTCAGCAGGGGGCTGTCTGCTCCGTATATTTGAGGAGAGCTGTTCCAGACAGCTGCCAACGTTCTGGAACAGATTAAATATGAGTAATAAGTAGCAGGCCAAGTCAGGCCCTATATTCAAGAAACTGAGGAATTAACTGAGGAATTTTCCTTTTATAGCTTTGCTTTCTGGTAGAAGAGCCTAGGTACACACCTTTAGACATTGCTACACAGGGTCTTTGGTTCAAGTAAGCTAGGAATGCAATGCTTAGTGTATGGAAAAAAATGTATCATGTAAATGTATCTTTTGTAATGCAAAGGTTTTCCTCTATTGTTTTGTAAACTCAGCACATTTGTACATAGTTATTTATTTATTGGAGATAAACTAGAACACGGGCAAAACTCCTGCTTATGATGTCACTTGTAGAAAATAAATAACGGTGCTCTTGGTTTTTGTGTTGGTTCACCTCATTCCCACAGCCCCTTAATTTTATGCTATTAAGCAAGGCTTATGAAAAATGCAGATGCCAAGAGGTGCGTTTAAAGGCTGCCCCCTACTCCATTACTAGCTCCATCCACTTCTGGCTCATCGCTGACTTTCGAAGGTCTTTCCAGAGGAGGTTGTTTTCACTGTAGAAGGATTTCGTGTTATATCTGTGTGCACAAATATTTATTTTTCTTCTGTAACCATGACAACTTCATACACAGGATTTATGCCTATGTGTTTTAAAATACATTATAGGAGTATTTGTTGGGCCGAGTTAAAGAAGCAGTCCTTCTTGGGGCATTTCCAGAATCTTGGCCCTGTATCCCTCAACAAATGATTTGGCATTATCTGGGCTCAGAGATATTCAAACACAAAAGTCACCCTGTGGCTCAGAAACCAAGGTCTCATGCAGTATGAAATCATCCTCGTTTCTCTTGGAGATTACAAACACTGTCTTTTTAATACATGCATATCTTGGGTCCCTCTTCCTGGGATGGTGAAACTGGCTGAATTTTACATGCAGTGTTTGAAAGTTTTCAGAAAGCAGAAGTTGGAAGAAAATTGGACTTAGTCAAATATCCAAATATTTTTACATATTTGGATCCTGCTGAATTTCTTAGTTTTAATCTGAGTAATTGGTGTCATAGAAATGCAAGATTTCAACACCCTGTTCTGGATGAAGGAGATGGCTTTTGGGGTGTGTGGGAGCAAGGGGGATGGTGGTGAGGGTTGGGTGGTCCCAGGTACCTTCCCGAGATGACCAGAGCAGGAGTTACACTCAGTAGTTGGAAGCCTAGCGAAAAACCAGATTCAATAATAGGTACATATGAAGAAATAACTCCATGAATTGGGGCAAAGCAGTTGCCAAAGAATCGTGCTGGGGTGGGGAGGGGAGAGTGACACCTTATCTATTGTCCTCACTACCCAGCCTTCTATTTTTTCCAAAGGGTCTGCTTCCAAGGAGCTGTCAAACTAACTTTCAAAGGCTCATTGCTTGGCATTCCTTGGCAGTCCAAGGAAGACTCCTTGCTTCCTCTGCAGGGAGCATGGGTCCCATCACTGGTCGGGGAACTAAGATTTTAAATGCCGCCCAGTGGGGCCAAATAAATATAAGTGTCTTTCTTTTTTTTTTTTTTTTAAAAGGCTCATTGCTTTAGGATGTCTTCCTCCAAAGAGGGATATTTTTTCAAGAACACAAGAAAACCAAAGCGAGTGCTCAAGACTCAGAGGCGAGAACTGTCACCGGGGCATCTTGGACCCGAGAACAATGGTGGGGTGGGTGTCGACCTTGCTGAGGCCCTTCACTTTCTATCCCATGATAGAAGCACCTCCCCACCTACAGGCTTCATCTGAACTTGAGGTTGTCAAACCTCAGCCTCTCTCTGAAAAGACCCCGTATGAACAAGTCAGTTAACCCTAAAAACAAGTCCTCAGCACCTCAGACCAGAGTGGGTGGCCCTTGTAAAACGGGCCATAAGCCCTGCCTTCTGTTCACGTGGTTGACATCCAGGCCTCCTGGTCTCAGCAGGGTGTGTGGTGTGTGTTTGTGGGTAGTGTTCCAGGGCTCACAGGGCCTGGGGAAGGAGGCCAGGCTGGAGGAGTCAGAATTCAATCTGACGGCTCATGTGGCTTTTTTTTTTTTGTTCTCAGACCAAACCCTTTGGATCAGTTCAGCAAATATTTATTGAGCATGTGCTTTGTGTCTTGAGGGGTTGGGGGGGACACAGTGACCAACCCCCTGCCTTGAGAAGCTCGAGTTCTTGTGGGGGAGACATCATACAACCAATGAGCCCCTCCTGACCACCGCAAAACTGTATTTGCCTCTGAAACCACGGTGGGAACGGGGAAGAGGAGCCCAGAGAGACAGGGCTGGAGAGGCCAGTGGGCCAGCGGACACACGCTGGGCTGATGGAGGAGCAGGGTTGGTCCCAGGCAGAGCGCAGGGCAGAGCAGTCTGGGTGGTGGGGGGACAACAGGCACAAAGACCTTGTGCTGGAAGAGTCTTGGCAGAGGGTGTGGCGTGAGGTGGGCGAGGAGGAGGGGGTCCACGACAAGGCTGCAGAGGTGGGATGCAGAGAGAAAAGTGGAAGGAGGCCATAGGTCAGCTTAGAGATGTTAAATTCTATTCTCTGTGCAAATGTGCCACTCAAGGAGTCAGTCTCGTTAAGAGCAGTCGGATGATCTGTTTACCCACTGAAATCATTTGAGAAGACCACAGCTACTTCTAGACTTAGTTACATGTCCCCACGGGCAACACACGCACAGTCTGCATTCTAAGCATCCTTCAGGGCCAACAAGGAGTACGGGTGTCATGCACCCCTGGATACGAGTTGGAGCCTGAGATGGCGGTCACACGGCCACAGGCACCATGCAGCCTCCAAGGCTGGGACTTCCCTGGTGGCCTAGTGGTTGGGACTCGCTGTTTTCACTGCCATGGCCTGGGTTTAGTCCCATGGCTGGAGAACTGAAATCCCACAAACCACAAGGCCCAGCCAAAAATAACCCTCAAGCTGTAAATAGGGTGTTGTCAGGGCCCCCTGGATTTTGCAAGAGGACTGGACGAGGGGAGCTGGCCTGGGTCGGTGCCCCATAATGTAGCATATGCAGCATCGAACTGGTGGGTGCATAAGTGGGGAAAGAAAAAAAGTGTTGAGATCTGGAGTGCCTTGAGGACAAGTGCAAGCTTTCCAGCATGTGGCAAGGGTTCTTTCCAGGTGCCATGTGGTCACTTGGAAGGGCTGCTGCTTCCTAGACACGTATCCTTCTGGGATCTCAGGCATGGGGCAGAGCAGCAGGTGGGGAGGGTGACACAGCAGAGATGAAGCACGTCCTCAGGTGCAAACTCCATCTCAGAGCCCCACAGGCCCCTCAGAGAATGGGGTAGCAGGGGCCCTCCTTCCCCCCTCCTCTGTGCGCCCAGGGAAGCCACAGAGGAGGGGCAACCACAGCCTGAAGCAACTCCCACTCCAACCGCCACATCTAGTCACACCAAAGGGGAACCTGCTGAAGAGGAAAGGATCTTCAGTTCAAAGCAAGGCACCGGCCCTGTGTCCATGATGGTCACGGAGGGACCCAGCCCTTCCAGCCGTCTGTCTGCTACAGGGCACACGGCACTGGGCTGTGGACCTGGGCACCCAGCCCCCAGCCAGGGAGTCACAGGCCTCTGGGACTGAATCTCCAGTGGCCCATCAGAAATGGCCACTCAGACCAGCTCCTGCTGCCCCCTTCCTCCTCTCAGGGAAGGCAGTGCCCTCGTGCCACGAGGGGCTTTCCGGCCACCCCAGGTCCCCTGGTTGCCGTCCTCCTCTCTGTAGGGAAAGAAGAGCCTAAGGCCCGAGGGGCTTTTGCCTGCTGCTAAGGGACCAGGAGTGTTAGTATCTGCAGGCCCTGGTGGGTGGGGGTTAATGCCTGTGATTTCTTCTTCAAACCACCATACAACTGACATACACCCAAACTCGTCCCCCTCCCCCCTTTAATTTGGCAAATATTTCTACGAGTCCTGAAGAACACACATTTGTGGAGACACTGCTGTCATCACTATACAGAATATTTTCATGACACTAGAAAGTTTCCTCTTCTGATGTTGGGCTCATCTACACGACAGGCCACACAAAGTTGGTTTCCACTCTGACACTCCTTAAGGCCTCCTCCCGCCCCTCCATACAATCTCCCCAAAACGAGGGTCTTGTGTTGTCACGTTCGAATCCAAAGACAAGATTTTCCAAGGATTGACCAGACAGACATCCTCTCTTCCCTTTCACCAATAGGTTTTAACAAAACCCAGCTCATGTGTCTTCCCAGACCCTGCTCAATCTCCCCGTGCTTGGGCCCGAATCCTTACAGCCCACTGGAGAGTGTAAAGACGCAAAATGAGACATTTCAGAGAACAGGAAGTAAGGATGTACTGTTCAAGATGCCCCATGTGCTCCCCCCACACCCGCACAGCCACAGCCCTTCCTGAGGCTCCTGAGTGTGACCTTCTCATGTGGACAGAGCAGGGGACAGAAGACCCCTAAGTTCACATTGATTGTGTGTTGAATCAGGGTTAATCATTATGTCATCCCTTCACGGAAAACCGAGGTCACAGAAAAGATGGAAAAACATGTCTCCATGGTTGTCCTGACTCAGTGGGGGACAGCAAGCTCATCTGAAAACATCCCTGACTTTCTTGGCATTTCTTCATAAAACAACACAGACTATCCCCGCCTCTGCCTGTCTGTCTTATTCAGAACGTGTGCCCGGGTTCAGCACTGTCTCCTTTTGTTTTGAGAGCGCCCTTCTTCCTTTTTTTGGGTCAGCAGGTTCAGATGTAGGCAAACAACAGATTTCCTCTCACCAGAGAAATGAAATATTGTTTTAACATCAGATTCTAACAGAATCAAAATCCTCTTCAGCATGTTTTGAAAGTGTGATTGCGAAAGATAGAAGGAGCCCTGGGGATGGTTAGTTCAGTCACACCCTCTGGAAACAGTGGAAGCAAATGGGGTGGCAGAAGTGGAAGGGTTTCAGGAATCCAGTGAAGAAAGCCAGGATTCCAAACTGGGGTCCATGATGTTAACGCCCTCCACCCGAGGGCAGACATCTGCCCTGCCTACACCTGAAATAACCTTACCCTGGACAAGACTCCCTCCCTGGGAAGCCCCTCTACTGCACACTCAACTTCAGGCGGGGTCTCCTTGTCCTCCTGGAATCTTCTGTCATCACCTGGAGACAAGCCTTCTCAGTGTCAAAACGTGTAGAACCATACACATAACAGGAGTGAATTTTGTTATTGTTGTTGAATCCTTCAGTCGTGTCCAACTCTTTGCAACCCCATGGACTCTAGCCCACCAGGCTCCTCTGTCCTCCACTATCTCCCAGAGTTTGCTCAAATCCATGTCCATTGAGTCAGTGATGCAATTTTACCATATATAAATTATACTCCCATAAAAATGGTTTTGAAAGAAATCACAGCCTTCTCGGAATGGCTAAAGAAAGCTAGATGCAAAAAAATATAGAAACACCAATGGGAACTTGCTGTTTGACTCCGGGAACTCAAAGCAGGGTTCAGTAACAACCTAGAGGGGGAGGGAGGTGGGAGGGATGTTCAACACGGGTAAACCTGTGGCTGATTTGTGTTCATGTTAGGTAGAAACCAAGACAATGCTGTAAAGCAATTACGCTTCAGTTAAAAGTAAATTTGTAAAAATTACAAAAACAACCAAGCACAATCCCCCCAAATACCCCTCAGCTCTCTGGAGCATCCCCCAATCCTCCTCCTGTGCCACTGGGTCTCCATCTGAGAACCGAGCCTCCCAGGCTGGCCCCGCACACCCAGGCCGGACACTCTTGTTCTGCCCTGTCTCCAGGGGTCCCGCAGCTTCCTTGTGGCCATGCTGGGTCAGTGACTAGTGACCCATTCCTGTTCCATGTCCCCAAATCTGTCCTCTCACCTGGCTCACCGTCCACACCTCGCCAGCTAGGAAGCCTCAGGTCTTATTTTGGTGGTCAGGGCTCCCTTTCTAGGCAACATGGTTGATGATTTTGGATTTTTGTTTTTAATTTGGTTCCCTCGTTTTCAAAAGAGGCCCACCCTGATAGACACTAGGCCAATCTAGTCACAGGACCTGGGACCCTACCTCCTTGGTGATAAAATGATTTTAAAGCATTAAAATGATGAGGACAGACTCCTTCGGCCAATCTCCCCCTGAAAAATGGAGGTACATGTACCCCGGTTTTTTAGGGACTTGGAATTGTCCATGGGTTCTTGGCCAGGTGGACCCATGCGTCTCATTGTCACCACTGTCCCACGGCCTAAGTCCCCAGTGGGGAGCCTCTGGTCCTCATCTGCCAACGTGTCCCAGTGATCGGCAATCACTGGACTCTGTTCCTGTCCCACTGGACACTCTCAGTGCCTCCTTTCCCGGCCGCTGGGACCCATCACCCCCTCTGCTTTGGCTCTTCTGCCAAGCCCTATGGTCCTAGTGACTCCCATGTAGCCCATAGAGGACGTGGCCCCCCACAGCCTTCCTAGGGAGGCTGCCCTGTACAAAGTAGGGTCCTGGGTGCCTCACCTTGCCAAGGCCTGGTCCCTGATGCTTCTTATTTTGGCCCAGAAGTGTACTCTCGTTCCTGGGCTTATCTGATTAATGCCAGTTCAGTTCAGTTCAGTCGCTCAGTTGTGTCCAAGTCTTTGCGACCCCATGGACAGCAGCACACCAGGCCTCCCTGTCCATCACCAACTCCCAGAGCTTACTCAAACTCATGTCCATCGAGTTGGTGATGCCATCCAACCCTCTTGTCTTCTGTTGTCCCCTTCTCCTCCCACCTTCAATCTTTCCCAGCATCAGGGTCTTTTCCAATGAGTTAGTTCTTCACAACAGGTGGCCAGAGTATTGGAGTTTCAACTTTAGCCTCAGTCCTTCCAATGAATATTCAATACTGATTTCCTTTAGGATGGACTGGTTGGATCTCCTTGCGGTCCAAGGGACTCTCAAGAGTCTTCTCCAGATTCAAGATTAATTCAAAATTAATGCAAGGGGTGACCACTAAGCAGCCTCCAGGCTCCAAGAGGGCAGGGCCCCATCTACAGAGCCTCCCCCACCACCCTGTCCTGATAGACTTGGTACGTGATGTGCGGTCAGCCTGCCTCCCCTGAACTCTGCACTTGCCTTCCCAGGGCAGAGCCACGGGGCATGGTGCCCGCTGACCAGGTGCAACAGGACAGGTCTCTGGGTTCTGACATTTGTGCTGACGGAGTTGGAGGTTATTCGGTTATCTCCTCAGGGAGAGGGAGGGCGGGGTGGGAATGATTCACAGTTTCAACGGCCTGGCGGAGAACAGCTTCGATGGGCAGGTTTGCAGGAATTTTCCCAGCCACTTTTCAAGCTGCCAAGTCTGATTTCTCGATTTCTGAGGTAGCAGAGCCAACACAGACCTCGTGTGGTTGTTTTTCCCTTTGATATCAGTGTTGGCACCTACCATGTGCTAGGTAGGGCGATTTCATGGTGAAAGTGAAGGCAAGAATTTAAAGATAAATGTGCAAACTGCATTCATGTTTGCTGAAAACATAGTGCTGACCAACTGGGCAAGAATTCTGATGAGTGATCACCTGTCACGTGTGAATACCATCTTCCTGATCATCTGCAAAAAATTTAATGCCTGGCTGGTCATTGCACAGTAAATCAAAGGCAGTTTTAAAATGTAAAGCTAGTTCACTGGTGGAAAGTGCCTGAAGGCTGTTTCTACCTGGGATAAAAATGTTTTCATTCCTGATGCAGCCGCAAGCTGGGACCTCCTGGTCTTGATAAGTGGAGCAGGACTGGGGTCAGAGGGTGTCTATATGGCCGATGCCCCAGGCCAGTAAAACGTGCAGGTATCCTCAGAGCTCAAGGGAGGGTTTTATGCAGTGAAGACCCTTGTTACTACAGCTGGCTCTAGTGCTCTAGTGCATTCCCAACAAACGCTTGGCATGACTCGTAGCTGCCGAGTTGTTAAGCCCGAGAGTTGAGAAGGCCCTGCAGCTGACAAAGAAGACAGCCCAGCAAGACACCCCCTCTCCACCGCATGATTCATGATTCCAAGGTCAAAGGCAGTGTCAGTGCTCATTTTTAACAAGTGGTGAAGAGAGCGGTACACACAGAGGAATGCCGTAATCCCCTCCCACCGCCTCAGCACCCCACTCCTGCTTCCTTGAAGTTGTGTTGCAGCTGGGAAGAACTCAAAACTCAGTCTCAGGTGGGACCTGAGGCTTTGTGCACATTTCAGGTGGGAAACTGAGGCTCAGCGAGGTTACACTGCTATCCACTGTGTTAGCTGGCGACGAGGTCCCCTGCTTTCCATCACCTTGTTTTTAATCATCACCAACTAAGTTGAAAAGGTTGCATTTATTCAGGGGGAAAAGGCCCTTGCCCCCCTGTGATAATAAGTTACAGTATTCGGAATTATTCATAATTCAGGTGAAATTAAAATATAGACTTCAGGACGTCCAAAGAATCAGAATAGATGTTTGTACAGGACTGGGTCTCCCTCCTGCAGGATGAAAGAAAGTTGTATTTAGACTTCAGTCTGTTAATAACACAAAATACTCAGGCAGAGGGAATTCCCTGGTGGTACAGTAGTTAAGAACATTCCTTGCAATGCAGGAGACACGGGTTCAATCTCTGGTCTGGGAACTAAGATCCTAGATGGGAATTAAGATGCTGTAGGGCAATTAAGGCTGAGCACCACAACCAGAGAGCTCAGTGGAGACCCAACATAGCCACACAAAAAAATTACTCAGCAGAGCATGAGCGTTGCCAGGGCTCTGGATCAGTGCCCAGTCTGGCATGTCAGAGAGTGTGCTCCGTGACAGTCACTGCGGGAGGCTGAAGAGAGGCCTCCAAGCCCCACTCAGGACTGGGGCAGAGACCTGGAGCTCAGGCCCATTCAGATCACTGCCTGCGCCGGGGAACCATGTGCCTAGCTGGAACCACATTAACCTGTGTGGTTCATGCAGCTCAGCTCAACCACTTGTACCAAGTG
The DNA here is from genome assembly GCF_029378745.1 of Bos indicus. Taxonomy (NCBI): domain Eukaryota; kingdom Metazoa; phylum Chordata; class Mammalia; order Artiodactyla; family Bovidae; genus Bos; species Bos indicus. The sequence goes on along the minus strand of NC_091772.1, from coordinate 41,882,329 downwards.
TCTCCACAGCCAGGCATCACCAGGCACCAGGGAACAAAGACAGTTGACTTTCAAAGGCCGCCAGGAGGTTACAGTTACACGCAGCCCCAACAACTGACTGACTCCTGATGTCCAAGGTGATTCCAGGGCATACTGCCAGGTCGGGGGTGGTCTGTGTGCATGTGTGTGTGTGTGAGTGCGTGTGTGTATGTGTGTGGGTGGGGTTCACGCCTTCATTAGGAGCTTCCCGCCCACAGCCACGTCTCCCGTCTATAGTGCAGACTTGGCTACATGTTTTCTCTCTGAGACAGATGGAGACCACCCCCGGGCAGATTTGAAGCATCTGTGCCTCCACCTGGAGAAGGAAATGGCAACCCACTCCAGTGTTCTTGCCTGGAGAATCCCAGGGACAGGGGAGACTGCTGGGCTGCCGTCTCTGGGGTTGCACAGAGTCAGACATGACTGAAGCTACTGAGCAACTTAGCAGTGCCTCCACTTAGACTCCAGCCCACGCGACTCACTGATCCCCACTGATCATTGCTTCCGGGTCACTGGGCTGGCTGGCCGCGTGAGGGAGTAAGTGTCCAATGGTCACTTTTAAGGCTGTTTCTTTTTTTCATCCAGTAAAGGAGAAAACAGCATCTGCAGCCACGTGGAAAAGTCCCTAAGGTTAGGCTGGGGATGGCTCTCTTGATTTTATAGGCAGAACTTGAAGGCCTAGGTTCAGCCACTGGCTGGGTCACAGGACACTGGATCCAGGACCAGAATTCAGCTCTCCTGCCCATTTCTAGAACACCAGGTGCCCGCTCACATCCGTGAAGCCTTGCTTTGGCCCGAGAGCTTCAGGGGAGGGTGTTGTTCTGCTTTCCCTCCTCCCTGGCTTTGAGGGAGGCGTCCTTGCCCACCGGGGAAGTAGAGGGTGGTGGTGGAGGGTTCCCCTCTGGCCTTGCCCCATCCTTCGGGCTTTCTTTAGCCTTCCAGCACCCCCTGTGTCCACCTTGGTGCCTGCAGGGTGTCTGAAGAGACCCAAGTCCAGCAGGTCCTGGGCTAAGGCAGGCCCAGGATGCTTTCTCCTGAAGCTTTCCTGCCAGGAAGCTGTGAGCTCCACGAGGCCGACACTCGGGGGAGTAGATGGGGCCTCTCCTCAGGGGCCAGCTCCCCTCCAGCCCTAGTATCTTCTTCTTGCTGCCAGGACCGGCCAGCCAGACCCAGAAGTGTCCTTGGCTGAGCTGAGCCCGTTTGCCGTCCAGCCCCCTGCAGGAGCCCCGCACGCATCTCTGCAGCCCCCGCCTCCACTCTTGGCAGAAAACAGAACTGAAGCTCCTCTTAAGCTGACTCTGTCCTTTGGGGAAAGATAATTTATCCTTGGGTTAATATCAGGCAAAAAGTTATGGCCTTTTACTGTGTTCAGCCTCCATCTGTTTATTATCTACATCTGGCTGATGTTTTACTGAATGTCGACTCTTTTTTATTAGCGGGTGATAGAGCTGCCTCCTCCATCCAAAATCCGGGCTGGTTTCCATCTGCCTCCCCAGATTCCCCCCACGGCCATCACCGTGTGCATCGCTGCCATGAGGAGGTCTCTTGCTCTCACACCAGTGGGTGGATGGGTGCAAAAAACCCTATTGTCGGAACGAGATGGCATTTATGCTCCTGGCTTCTTCGTTTTTACTGACCTGGTTTCATGCCTCATGACAAACCCATGCCAGGTTTCTCCAAATCTTTTCTACTCACAGGAAGCTGGCTGCTGGCCCACGATGACCAGGGTGACACCTGTGATTGCAAGTATACATTGGGGCCCTGGGGGGTTTGACAAAGTCGGGGTCCCGGGCTGTCACACACCAATACCTCTCTGCACAAGGGCCTTGGAACAGTGGCCAAGGGGGAGAGTTTGGAGGCATCTCCCTTCCACCTCCTCTTTCTGAACATGCTGTATCCCCACCACAGGCAGAAAGTCTGGGCCAAGCAGGGGTGCTGGCTGCCTCCACCCTCCAGATGGTTCTCTCTCAGGCAGAGTTGCTGTAACAAGTCACATACGTGTGGCCACTCTTCCCGGCACCCTCTGTTCCTTCCCCATGAAAAACAGCCAGAGTTTCAAGAATGATTCACATCCTAGACCAGTTCTCAGAGGGTCCTGCTCCCTTGCAAACTTCCTTCTAAGAGTCAGAATCCTGGGGCAAGGGGAAGCCGGAGGGGCTCTGATGCTCTTGGGGCTGGACACAGACTGCATGAAGCAGGTGGTTTTCAGGGGAGCACCCTGCACGGGTAGTCTTCTCCTAAATTCCAGAGAGTGTGACTTCACACCCCGAGGCTGGACTATCTCCGGCTGGACGCCCGTCCAGTAGCCCCCAGCTCCAGCCCTCTCTGCTAGTGTGTACAGAGTGCGGAAGAATTTCTGAGTTAGGGGTGTGCCCTGAAAAGTTCTGCAGTGGGTGGTGCTGGCCCTTGGGAACCCAGCCTCTGGAAGCAGTGGCCTCCTGGTCCTCCCAGCTCAGTATTGATGAACTGGCTCCCAGATGAACCTGGAATCCTGTGGATCAGAGGAGGTGGAGAATGGGGACTCGTAGTGGTGTCACTGTCTCTCCAAATTCTGTGTTTATAGAGAAGAATCAGAGAGGCAGTTGAGACAGAGGCCACCCCACAGCAGTGACTTCTCTAGAGGGTGAGCACACAGGCACAGGTTTTCCTCCTACGGTGGACTTGAGGGGACACAGGCCCCCCGCAATGGGCTGGTCCTGAAATGGACAGTCTTCTGTGCAAGTTCCATTTCCTACCTCGCTCTCACGTTCCATCATGCCGCGAACCCCAGGCCCAGGTTGGGAGTGGGATACAGTGATATCTTAGCTTTGAAAAAATGACTCAAGTGAGGAAAACAAAGTTGAGTTGATACCAAGTGTCACTGTCCTTGACCCAATGTCATCATGTGACTAAGCTTCATGGACATGAAGAGTAAGAGATGGGGAAGTCCCGGGTCAACGTGGAGGTTCTTCCTCAAAGTCAAGAAAACGTCACTTGGCTGACCTACCGGGCGTTTGGTTGAGTTGACGGTGTTGGGTGGGGCTGGGGACAGAGTCGTTTTTGGAGGTAGCTTAGCATAAGGTCTTGGTCTGAATCTCCACTCCACTGCCCCCTAGCTGTGTGGTTCTGGGCAGATTACCCAACCTCTCTACAAAGTGGTACATGGGCTGCCCTGTGGGCTAAATAAGCTAATGTATGGGAAGCAGTTACAACAGCTAGATGTGATCATTAACACCCCAAAACAGGGAGCTTGGTAGCTCACAGCTCCTGGGTGCGTGTGTGTTTGCCCCAGGTGTGCTGACTTAGGCAGTTGAGTACTTATCAGTGCGGGTGAGCTGGGAGGGGCAGATGTCACTCCTGGGACGTGGAGGCTGCTAGTATCTGAGAGGCTAGGCTCAGAGCCTGCTAAGGCTGACCGTGGACCAGGCGGTCCCATCCCCACTAGAGCCTGGGACGGAGGGTGGGGGTCTGACGTAGCCTTGGCTTTCAGGAACTGTTTCCCAGAGAGCCAGGTCCTCTCTGCAGTGTGAGTAGTTGACACTGGCTGTATGTTGGCACTAGAAGGGAGCCCAGGCCTGTCCCAGACACTCTAAGTTACTTGGTCTGGAGGTGCCCCAGGCATCTGAATGTTTGGGAGGCTTTCTGGAAAATCCTAAAATGCACCGATGCAACACTTTTATTTTTTAAATTTAAATTAATCAGTTTATTTGGCTGCGCTGGGTCTTAGTTGGGCACGTGGGTCTTAGTTCCTTGACCAGAGCTAGAACGTGGGCTCCCTGCGTTTGGAGCTCAGAGTCCCAGCCTCTGGACCACCATGGAAGTCCCCTGAGGCAACTTCTAACTGAATGGAATTATGGAAAGGCAGGAAGCCAGGGGCCACCCTGGGTGGGAATCACTGTGCCCCCAGGAGGGGCTGCAGGGAGAGCCTGGGAGCAACCAATCAGAGGCCCTTCTGCTCAGGGGAGCAACCAATCAGAGGCCTTTCTGCTCAAGGGGGTTAGCCTGGTGTCCTCCTGGCTGGAAGAGGCTGGGCCTCAGAGCTGTGCGCTCCCTGGCCGTAAATGGACATCGGAAGGGGAACATACACTCCGTTTCCCAAGCAGGAGAGAACCCAGTGTGACAATCACGCAGAGTACAAGGGGCGGGAATGAGGCCACTTGTGTTGTGTTTCCAGCTCACCGGTCTCTTCTGTGCAGGAAGTAAATATGCGGCCGGTTTGGGGTCTGTTGACTGAATGTCTGATCTCAGGCTCAGGGCTCCCCTGCGTATGATTATAAGCTGTGCAGAGCTGGACCTGGGGTGGGTCTAAGGGACTTTCTCCTTCAGGCTGTGGAAGGGCCACCGTGGGTCCAGCCTGTCCTAGCTGCCCAAGGACTGGAGGGGGTTCCAGACCGAGTGATGGGCAAGAGGGTGGAGCTGAGGCCTCAGAGTCCCTCCTTGAGTCGAAAGGGACGGGAGCGGCTCCTTTGCTGGACACGGTGTCATCTCGTCTATTTCCTCAGGCCCCTGGCCGGCAGTTCTCAGGAGAAGCTTCTGCTCAGAGGAGTCCCTGAGGGGAGGCTTGGCGCTTGGCTGGGCAAGGCCCTGGGAGCGTCTGTCAACTGCTGATTAGAAAATTGTCTGAAGTGCTCTCAGCGTGGCTTTGACCACTTCTGCAGTGAGTGTGTTAAAGGCATAATTCACCAGGCCAGGTGCCCAGCTCTGTCAGTCAGGACTGATTTACATCCTCGCCCTTCTTCACATGCCCTGCTGAGATCCGGTGACATCCAGACAGCGTGGTGACAACAACCCCCTCTGCCCCAAAGACCCAGCCATCGCACTGCATACAGGGCTCCCTTTAAGAACTTATTATTTGTTAAATGAATTCCTCAGAAGAAACTGAACCTACAATCATAAGAAGAACAAAAGGTCAGCATGAGAAAGGCACAGGTTGAGGGTGGGGATGAGTCTGTGGTGTCCTGGTGGCAGACGCTGCTGTCGGTCTCCAAATTGAGGACGTTGAGGGGTGTTCTCTTTGGGGGTTGTTTTCAGACTGTCTCAGCATCCTGGTCTCACAGCTCTGTGTGTAGAAGAGAGTGGGCTGGAGGACAGAAAATGTGGACTTAATTCTAGACCCTTTTCTTAAGAGGAAGTGGGCTTGGGTGGCTGCCCTGAGCAGTGCTCCTTCAAGTATGGCCTCTCATCCTTGGCTTGCTTAATCAGAAGAGGAAGGGTGGGGACCAGCCCTCCAGGGACTCTGGGTGGGGACCAGCCCTCCAGGGATACCTTGGGCATCCGGCCCACCTTCCAGAGCTGGAAACCAGTGTCAGGAAAGACAGTTGGAAGCAAAGGCTCTGAAATCCCTAGAGCAGTGCAGACCACATGGGGTGCTGAGCAATTGAAATGCAGAGATGAGTTGTGGGTGCCAAACACACCCCCAATTTCAAAGCTTTAAGATGAACAAAAGGAGGTGAAGTATATCAGTGATATTTTTTGTATCGATTATGTGTTGGAGTGATAATATTTTGGATGAAGAGATAAAGTGTAGATAAGAGTTCAATTCAGTCACTCAGTCGTGTCCAACTCTGTGACCCCATGGACCACAGCACATCAGGCTTCCCTGTCCATCATCAACTCCTGTCCAAAGTCGGTGCTTGCTTAAGCTCATGCCCAAGTCAGTGATGCCATCCAGCCATGTCATCCTCTGTCGTCCCCTTCTCCTCCTGCCTTCAATCTTTCCCAGCATCGGGGTCTTTTCAAATGAATCAGTTCTTTGCATCAGGTGGCCAAAGTATTGGGGTTTCAGCTTTAGCATCAGTCCTTCCAATGAATATTCAGGACTGCTTTCCTTTAGGATGGACTGGTTTGATCTCCTTGCTGTCCAAGCGACTCTCAAGAGTCTTCTCCAACACCCCAGTTCAAAAGCCTCAATTCTTCAAAATAAGAGTAGTAGAAAATGAATTTTAGTTCTTCTGTTTCCTTTTATTTATGTGGCTGTTGAAACGGGTCGAGTTCTGCGGCGCCTCATGTTACATTTCTAGCCCACCAGAGCCCTACTGGCCATCTCAGTGCCTCCAGCAACACCGCGGACATGCTGTCCCTGCGCCATCTGTGCTGTGGCCACCAGACCTGGTGGCTCTTTGAATGCCATTTGACTTAAATAATAAATTCAGCCCTCCAGTCACATGACGTATATTTCAAGCACTTAAGTCACACATGGCTGTGGCCACCATGCCACAGGGTGGAAATCTAGAATGTTCCATTGCAGTGGAGAGTGTAGTATGAGGTTGAGAGTATGGTGTCCATGCCCTGGGTCCAGTCTGGCTTTGACAGGATCCTAGCCATTATCGCACACCTCCCAAGTCCATGCTCCTCTTCCCCATGGCCAGATCTCTGGTTTCGTTTAGGGCTTCTTTTTTAGTGTACTCAAGGTTTCAAATTGGTTCCCCTCTCAGAATCTGGTCTGGCTTTAGAGGTGGTCATGTGCCCTGAGCTTGGCCAATGAGACATGAGGTGGCATCACTGAAAATGCAGGGCTGACTTCTTTTTATTTTGTTTTTATTTTGGGCTGTACCACAAGGCTTGTGGGATCTTAGTTCCCAACCGGAGATTAAACCAGGGTCGTGGCAGGGAAAGCACCAAGTTCTAACCATTGGGCAACCAGGGTTAGGTGATGGTTCCCTATAGGGGCAAATTCTAGGGAAGATTTGGCTGTTGTCCTGTGGGAATATATGGTTTGGAGGAGCTGCAGCCACTTTGTGCCTGTGAGGCAAAAGCTTATTTGATATGTTGAAGACAGTAAGACAGGAAGAAGGAAAGAACTAGGGGGTTTGGTAACCCTGATTGTTCATGAGGCCACCAACTCTGACACGGTTCCCACTGAACTCCTTTTTATGTGAGGTGGTCCACTTGCTTGGTTTTAGTGCATTCAGATGTGTTTTCAGTATTTACACCCACAAACACTCTACCCCGTTATCCTTGAGCAAGTCACTGGCCTTTCTAAACCTTGCTTTTCTCATCTCTAAGACATGAACACAGGAGTTCTTACCTCATTGAATGAACTACTGTGATGATAACACCAGGAAACATTCATGTCATGCTTGTTGCATGGCAGCCTCTGTTTAAAACATACATGAAACACTCAGCATAGGATCCTGAACCTTGTGTGTTCTCAACACTCATCCTTACAATTGTCGTTGTTACAGAAACCAGGCCGTTAGTCTGAACATTCTGTTCCCAGACACTATTTTCAGCAGGAAGAAATAGCCTTCCTGTGGTCCCTCCAGACCCCAAGAGGGGAAAGTAGCAGGAGCACTGGAAAGATATTTTTGCCCCATGTCAGTTTTAGAAATTCAAACCCTCTTCCAGCTGTACAGTATAGCACTTGGTACGTAGCAAACTGTCTTCCTGGTGGTCAGGTTACAATGCAGACATTTAGAAATAGACTCAGGGCAAGTTCCTGCAGATCCATCTGGAGACCAAAGGAGCACAGTCTGAGCGCAGTCTGATTCCGGACGCAAACCAGAATGGACTTGCCCCGCTCCCTGGAGCTCAGGACTGGACTTGCCCCGCTGGCATGCACACCACACAAGCCTGCCCACGTCCTGCACCGTGAGCAGCTTGGTCTGTTGCTTAACTTTCAGGCAAGAACTGTGAAGGTCTGGGGCTTACACTACCTCCCTGCTCCCCAGCCAGCCTGCCATGGTCTCATGGCAGCTGGCAGGGGACAGAGACTCCCAGACAGGGGATGGTGAAGGACAGGGAAGCTTGGCATGCTGCAGTCCATGGGGTCACAGGGACTTGATTGGTCAGGGTCCAGCGGGGCTGAACTTTCTGTTGGCACAGTCCCCGCTTGCTCACCTCCTTCCCCACCGCCTGCCCCCCAAGCTTCTGAGGGTGATGGGGGAGGGCCCAGGTGGATCCTGTGCACACCAGGGGTTTACATCAGAATCAAGGAGCCCTGAATCTAAGCATTCTTTGTCTTATAAGGGGTGATAGAAAACTTGCTCAACTTTCTTGCAGAGAGAGTTGTTATCTTTATTCCTCTGATCAGGAATCCATCTCCCCATAGCCCCCGGGGCATGTTGTTCCTGTCTCTAAGGCCATCACTGAACAAACAGCCCTGCAAAGACTATTCAGAGCAAAGTGGTCAGCACCTTGCCTCACAGGATGTTGAAGTTCTTTCACTTGGTGGTTCCGACTCTTTGCGACCCCATGGACTGCAGCACGCCAGGCTTCCCTATCCTTCACCATCCCCTGGAGCTTGCTCAAACTCATGTCCATTGAGTTGGTGATGCCATCCAATCATCTCATCCTCTGCTGTCACCTTCTCCTTTTGCCTTCAATCTTCCCCAGCATCAGGGTCTTTTCCAGTGAGTTGGCTCTTCACATCAGGTCGCCAAAGTATTGGAGCTTCAGCATCAGTCCTTCCAATGAATATTCAGGGTTGATTTCCTTTAGGATTGACTGGATGGATCTCCTTGGTGTCCAAGGGGCTCTCAAGAGTCTTTTCCAACACCACAGTTCAAAAGCATAAGTTCTTTGGTGCTCAGCCTTCTTTATTGTCTAGCTCTCACATCTGTACATGACTACTGGAAAACCCATAGCTTTATGGATGAGCAGAAATAGGAGAGGCTGAGGTGTGTCCCCTAGGCCCCTGCTCTTATCACAAGGCAGAGAAAACCCCTCCATCTCCTGGCTATGTGGCTCTCTGCACAAATACCCTGTTTATATCTCCAAGCCGCTTGCTACTGGTTTTGGCTCCAGGCTTCCCCTTTCCCTTTTGGTGGCCCATCACTTTCTTAGTGGTGCATGTTCAGAGGACCAGAGAGGTGTGATGGATGGGTCCAGCCTGGGTACAGTTCTGGGTGGACTGGCCATGGCCAAGGCGGGTCAGCTGACACAGACCCTCCGCCTGCCTCTGTGGATGGATGTGGTGGGGCAGAGTCTCTCGGGGTGAAAGCAGCTTCCCTGAAGACTCATTCACAAATATTATTGCACAACTGTTGTCACCATCCTTAGCAACAGCAGTCCTTCAGATGGGTTTCATTCACTCATATTGAAGAGTCATCTGATCTGACTCAACTACAGCAGGAAACAGTCCCCACAATAAAGCTATTTAACTATATGGTCTGCCTGAGAAGTGGGTCTCGCCTTCCTGCTGAGTGGATTCAGAGGGAAGCTTGACAGCTCCTTTCATTGCTCACAGCTTGCTGCTTCTTGTAAGGTGCCAGAATTATTTGTATTACCATTAAAATGTGCTGTTTATGGAAATCCTACTCAGAACAACAGAAAAGCAATTGCAAAGCCAATCCAGCAGCCAGAGGAAAGGCCGCCCAATGGAAAGAAATGAAAGGGAGAAGACAGTGGAGTTCGTGAAAGCAGAGTTGGGCACAGCAGGGCCCAGGAGAGAGAGCTGAACCTTGAGGCTGAACCTGGAGGGAGGGGTCAGGCAGGCTAGCCCTCCGTGGCCTTACTTCCCATCTTTACCGACAGAATGGAACTCTCCCCACTTGCCACCACCAGCCTCTCAGAAGACAAGAGGCTCAGAGCTTGTGCGTGTGCGCTCGTGATGAATGACTCTCTGTGGATTTATCCGCGATGTAACTGTTCTCCCTCAAGGAAATGAAACAGCCATTCAAGCAGAGAAGCCCAACTAAAGTCTGGCCAAGTGTGTACACTTGATCAACACCAGTCTCCGGTTTAGCAAAATGTCAAAAACCAGTATGAAAGGGCACTTGGGGGTGAGGGGTGGGACTAGCCTCCTCTGCCCCTGGAAATGCTTTGACCCTCTGGCTTCCTGCCCTGCAGCCAATAACTGGAGAGCCCTCACCTCTGCCCACCAGGTCACCTCTGCCCAGGCTAGTTATTTGCAAGCATCCTGTGTCAGACAGTGAACATCCAGCCTGCTTTCCTCCCAACACACAGAGCTGACCTCTGGCCTCCTGCCTGGACCCTACTCCCACCCCCACCCCCACCCTCACCCCCACCCCCCCCCCACCCCCGCCACCCCTGGCGTCTCTCCTTCCTGCTTTGCTGCCCGGGGCCCTGCCCTGGCTGTTGTTTCCAGGCCTGGATCCTTGGGAATTTGTCTGTCCCTTCATCGAGGTGAAGTTCCAGCCATAGGACTCAGCATTTTAAGAGATACTGTCCACTGTGGGAGGGAGACAGGGGGGTAAACAGACGCTTCCAGTGCAAGATAGCCTGGCTGGAGGCTGAGGTGGGCTTCAGGGGGCACTGAGGAGGCCTCCTTCAGCTTGGGGATTCTGGACAGACTACACAACGGGGGAGAATTTGACCCCAACATCAGAGAAGAAGGTGTGAGGGGCCCTTTCTGAGGATATTGAGGCTAGAGCAGAGGTCCCCTCACCGGTCTTTTCTGGTCCCCGCTGCACCCTGGTGGGCTTACCTCCTAGGACAGCACTTTTCTCATTACTTGAGGAGCTCGGATTAGACTGGTTGGTGCCTGCCCTGGAGGGCCTTTGAATATTGACGCCATCAGTACAGTTTAACGTGGTTAGAAAAGCATGCACGGGGCCAGAGTGAAAGGAGGTATACTGAAGATTCACATGTGTGTTCTTTTTGCTTATCTGCCAGCCCTAGAAGCTGGGCGGGGTTACCTTCAAAGGCAGTATATGGACCAGCCCTGGGAGATGTATTCTTAGCACTGGAGACATCACACCAGCAAGTCCCGTGTTTTACCAACACGACTCATGTTGAAGAGCAATATTTGCCTAGTGATGGCTTGACTGCAAGGAGATCCAACCAATCTATCCTAAAGGAAATCAGTCCTGAATGTTTGTTGGAAGGACTGATGCTGAAGCTGAAACTCCAATAATTTGGCCACCTGATCTGAAGAACTGACTCATTTGAAAAGACCCTGATGCTGGGAAAGATTGAAGGCAGGATGAGAAGGGGACAACAGAGGATGAGACAGTGGGATGGCATCACTGACTCAATGGACATGAGTTTGAATAAACTCCAGGAGTTGGTGATGGACTGGGAGGCTGGTGTGCTGTGGTCCATGGGGTTGCAAAGAGTCGGACCCAACTGAGCAACTGAACTGAACTGAACTGATGGCTCGACCCTCACCTGGCAGAGCCCCGAGCATGCCAGAAAATGCTTCTCAGATTTGCCTGGGCTGTGTGGTCCAAGGCCAGCCCTGTGGCCCACTGCTGACTTGAGAACTCTGGGGAGAGATGGGGTCTTGTGCTCTGGCATCTGCATTTTTAACACACTTCCCACATGATTGGAATGAACACCACAATTTGAGAGCCTTACTCTGGAAAATGGGTAAAAGGATCTTGTAAAGGAAACAGCAAATTTGGAAAACTCAGCAGTGGCCGCAGGACTGGAAAAGGTCAGTTTTCATTCCAATCCCAAAGAAAGGCAATGCCAAAGAATGTTCAAACTACTGCACAATTGCACTCATCTCACACGCTAGTAAAGTAATGCTCAAAATTATCCAAGCCAGGCTTCAGCAATACATGAACCATGAATTTCCAGATGTTCAAGCTGGTTTTAGAAAAGGCAGAGGAACCAGAGATCAAATTGCCAACATCCGCTGGATAATCGAAAAAGAAAGAGAGTTCCAGAAAAACATCTACTTCTGTTTTATTGACTATGCCAAAGCCTTTGACTGTGTGGACCACAACAAACTGTGGAAAATTCTTCAAGAGATGGGAATACCAGACAACCTGACCTGCCTCTTGAGAAATTTGTATGCAGGTCAGGAAGCAACAGTTAGAACTGGACATGGAACAACAGACTGGTTCCAAATAGGAAAAGGAGTTCGTCAAGGCTGTATATTGTCACCCTGCTTATTTAACTTATATGCAGAGTACATCATAAGAAACACTGGGCTGGAAGAAGCACAAGCTGGAATCAAGATTGCTGGGAGAAATATCAATAACCTCAGATATGCAGATGACACCACCCTTATGGCAGAAAGTGAAGAGAAACTAAAAAGCCTCTTGCTGAAAGTGAAAGAGGAGAGTGAAAAAGTTGGCTTAAAGCTCAACATTCAGAAAATGATGATCATGGCATCCGGTCCCACCACTTCATGGGAAATAGATGGGGAAACAGTGGAAACAGTGTCACTTTATTTTTCAGGGCTCCAAAATCACTGCACATGGTGACTGCAGCCATGAAATTAAAAGACGCTTACTCCTTGGAAGGAAAGTTATGACCAACCTAGATAGCATATTCAAAAGCAGAGACATTACTTTGCCAACAAAGGTCCGTCTAGTCAAGGCTATGGTTTATCCAGTGGTCATGTATGGATGTGAGAGTTGGACTATGAAGAAAGTTGAGTGCCAAAGAATTGATGCTTTTGAACTGTGGTGTTGGAGAAGACTCTTGAGAGTCCCTTGGACTGCAAGGAGATCCAACCAGTCCATTCTGAAGGAGATCAGCCCTGGGTGTTCTTTGGAAGGAATGATGCTAAAGCTGAAATTCCAGTACTTTGGCTACCTCATGGGAAGAGTTGATTCATTGGAAAAGACTCTGATGATGGGAGGGATTGGGGGCAGGAAGAGAAGGGGACGACAGAGGATGAGATGGCTGGATGGCATCACTGACTCGATGGATGTGAGTCTGAGTGAACCCTGGGAGTTGGTGATGATCATGGAGGCCTGGCGTGCTGTGATTCATGGGGTGACAAAGAGTCGGACATGACTGAGCAACTGAACTGAAAGGAAACAGAAATGGCAGCAGCTAATCCATGTGGTAGCCAGTTACGTTCCTCTAAGATGTTCTCATTCCAGTGTAGATTCTTGGGGCTCCATCTCCACGGGCTAGAGTCTCTGGAGTTGGAGCCCCAGAGCCTACACATTTGATAAACACCTTACTGAATGTGTAGACATTTGATAAACACTTAATCAATTGTGTAGACCTTACCTACAAGTGTGGAAGGGATGACTTTAGAGCTCAGAAGCTGGAATAGATTTTCAATTTTCTTAACATCATAAATTCTTTTTTTTTTTTAATTTGAGCTTGATTATTTGAATGAGATGAGTTTTCTAGCCAATAACAACCAGAAGTGATGAGAGTGACCAAAGACCTCTCAGGTGAGCCCAAGGACAGGACAGCTCCTAGAGCAGAAGAGCCCAACTTGGGAAGGACGCTGAGGATTCTAGAGCAGTGGTTCACCAGGTGGGATTCAGAGAACAGCAGCATCAGCATCTCCTGAGCTTTGCTAGAGTCACAAATTCTGGGCCCCACCCTGCTCTGAATCCTAAACTCCAGAGTTTAGCAGTCCGTGTTCCTGAACCCTCCAGAGGACGCTGATGGTCTCCGAACTTGAGAACCAGCATTCTGGACATTAGTGGACAGTTTTTGACTGTCTGGTGAGGGTTCCCTCTGTCCTCAAGTGTGTCCCCTTTCTCTCTGCTGCCTGATGGGGTGGAAGATGTGACACCTAGACCTCCTTTTCTGGTCCCCACACTGCAGAGACATAGAGCAAACATCTCAGACCCCACACCCACACTTTCTGGACCTCTGTCTTTCACAGTTGGGGGGATTCAAGCAAAGTTCTTGTCTTTAATGGAAGAAAGATGCTGTCTAAAGTCTTAATAACATTGTTGATTGATATTACCTAAAATAAAATTTTTGCTTTTAAAGACTGATGTATTAAGAAGGGAAACAGTAACTTCATGCTGGGGAGACCTGGCGAACACCACCTTAAACCAGGGAACAAAGGTCAAACCAGCAACTTTGGGACCAACCATCTTCATAACACCTGACCCAGCATCTTGACATGGGCACCAGGCAGGTCCGTGGCATTGCTGCCTAGAACACACAAACCGAGTCAGTTCAGTGGGAAACATCAGCCAAACGCATTGAAGGATGTCCTACATTGGCCTAACTTTCTAACACATCAGGGTCAAGAATACATTGTTCAGTGTCCACAAGGCTCAAGAGAGCTGAGAGCTGGAGACCCCCACGCTCCTGGATGAGAATCAGAGGGACAGAGCCATCCAGGGCACCAAGGGACAAGTGACAGCAGCTAAGTGTGGCCTGTGGATTTGATAGCAGCACTGCTCGGTGGTAAGATTTCTGAGTTTGATTATTGTACTGCGGATGCAAAAGAGATTGTCGTTGTCCTCAAGAAAACCCAAAGGCATATGTAGGGAGGATCCTATATGCAGAATTCTATGACTTATTTTCAAATGGTTTAGACAGAGAGGAAGCAAGAGAGGATGAGAGAAGGGTAATGGGGCAAAAGGTAAACAATCGATAACTCCAGGAGAATGGGAAGGAGTTCTTTGAACTCTTCTTATGACTTTTCTGCAGAAACAATTTTTTAAAAAGTGAATATAGATTTAGAGAGAGTATTCAAGTGACTGTCATGGTAGTTTTGCATCATGGGATTACGGGGTTGGGGGGCGTATTTCTTTGTCTTTCTTAAAATCTGTTCAGCCTCCAACATTCTGTAGTATGAAACTCTACTTTTCTACTTAAAATCAGAAAAGAATGAATGACATGATAAAGATGATTCTTTCTTTTCATACATATTCCAGTTGTTTTCTTTCCTTTCTGCTGGTAAAAGGAATCCATATCTACTTCTCCAAAGGATCTGAGATGGCTCAGAGCCAAGGACACACACAAATCCCAACCCAATGACACTCAAACCATATCCACAATTGGGTGGGGAGGAGAATTTAAATCGTGGGACTCTTGGCGAAAGCCTTTTGCTCCCTTTTTCTTGGAAGCCCGAATTTCTCTAGTCTGCTGGTGGTGACTACTCCACATGCCTAATTAGCTTGTTTCCTGTAGGGTTTCACTCCCAAAGGATGAGCTTTCTTCTGCTCTGTATGCGCCTCTGTCCGGCTGTGGGTGAGGTCGCCGGCTCTTTGGGGAGGCACCAGATTACCATCCTTTCGCTTTTTCCTGCCCTGCTAAGCGTCTCAGCGGTATTATGGAGATCATTATCTTTCCCAATCATTTTCGCATTGTTACCATGAAGATTTAGACAATACTTGGCAGACCCCAAACACACGAGATAATGGCTGTTATTTTAAGATCTTCCTCCTCTTCAAACACGGTTACTAAGATAACACATACAAATTACAGACCTCCTGTCTACAATGAGCTTGGATATTGAACATGTAAACAGTATGATACAGGAGCCTCTGGATTCGCTTGAAGTCTGTGGGTTGAAATCAGATCTTCAGATCTGCCAGGCGTGGTGGATGTTCTCAGATTTTCCTTCCAGACAATGGGTGGTGAGCCGGAAGGAAATCCCTCCAGCAAAGCCTTGAACTTGAACGCCCTGGCCTGTCTTAAAGGGCAACAGTGAGACCTTCCCAGCTTTTACGGATACCTATTTGTATTTCGGCTTAGGTTTATTGCTACTTGGTCAGTTAGAAATAACACAGTTTCTTAGAAACACTCACTTATAGTAACTTTCCAGAGCTCTGTGGTCATATTCAAAAGAAGGATTTGTATAGTGATTGATGTAAAACACACCCTACCTAGGTTGATCATAAAACAAGATAATTTTCTCATTAAAGGGATGGTTGTAGATAAGCTTCACCCTCTGCACTCTTGTTCAAGAAACACCTGCTGAAGGCATAAAGGAATAATTGAGTGTCTAACCCACTGTGAGGAGCTCATGTTCTTTAGCAGAGCTGGGGTTTGTGGATAACATGTGCTCACAGCTTTCTGTGGCAGAGATACTTGGTCCTCTGAGCAGCAGCCCTGTCCTTGGCTGGGAGCTTAGCAGAGATACAGACCCTCAGGTTCCACCTGGAGCATCTGAGTCATAGCATCCCCGTAGGTTTGAACTTGGCTCATGAGAGGGTGCTGCCTGCATGCATCTGGGCCGGCAGATGTCATCCTCCTGGAGTAGGCAGGAAGGCTGGGGCCCCAGAAAGGCTGACTGAAGAGCAGACTGCTCATGGGAAAGGCAAATGTTGCCCCCCAAAACATGGAAAACGATGTTCATTTTCAAAGATTGGAGACGAATGTTATTTGAAGGTGGCCTGTGGTGAATGTTCTTTGCTGCAGGAAGGAGGAGGGTGGTACACTTATTTCAGCTTGTTGTTGTTCAGTCTTTGTGATCCCATGGCCTGCAGCACACCAGGCCTCCCTGTCCTTCACTGTCTCCCGGAACTTTCTCAAACTCATGTTCATTGGATTGACGCCATCCCACCATCTCATCCTCTGTTGTCTCCTTCTCCTCTTGCTCTCAATCTTTGCCAGCTTCAGAGTCTTCTTCCAATGAGTTGGCTCTTCACATCAGGTGGCCAAATTATTGGAGCTTCAACTTCAGCAGCAGTCCTTCTAATGAATATTCAGGGTTGATTTCCTTTGGGATCGACTGCTTTAATCTCCTTGCAGTCCAAGGGACTCTCAAGAGTCTTCTCCAGCACCACAGTTGAAAAGCACCAATTCTTTGGTGCTCAGCCTTCTTTATGGCCCAACTCTCACATCTGTGTATGCGACTCCATGGACTGCAGCATGCCAGGCTTCCCTGTCCTTCAGTATCTCCCAGAGTTTGCTGAAACTCATGTCCATCAAGTCGGTGATACCTGACCATCTTATCCTCTGTCACCCCTTTCTCCTCCTGCCCTCAATTTTTCCCAACATCGGGGTCTTTTCTAATGAGTCAGCTCTTTGCATCAGGAGGCCAGTATATTGGAGCTTCAGCATCAGTCCTTCCAATGCATATTCTGGGTTGATTTCCTTTAGGTTTGATCTCCTTTCAGCCTGAATGTGTGCTGAATACTGCCAGAAGCCAGTGTGAGGAACTCTGCCCGTGGCAAAGGTCATGAGGAAGGAGGCTTGGCATACGCAAAGGTGGGATCGAGCCTCAGGAGTCCCCCTGGAAATTCTTGAGCATCTACCCCCAAAACCAGAGTCTGCCTACTTTACTGCTTTGTGCTCTCACCTACACCTCTGACTTTACGGGGGGGGGGGGGGGGGCTGTCCCCCACCACCTCTCTCTGAAAAAGAGTTAAATTACAGCTCCAGTTAATAAAGTTCCTGGGCATGATAAGAGTGTTTTAGTTCACAACCGTGAGAGGCATGAGATGTTCTGTCTAAATACAGATTCCTTTGAGCAGTTAAAAGATTTATTAGAAATTGTATTGGTGAAGGGTTTTTTACTTGTTGGGCCAAAGTTTGCTGCTAAGTCTCCATATCCCTTACCTACTGTGTCCCTGGCAGTGTATTGATTGATATAATTGGTGTATAGGAATGTAAGTAGTAGCTTTAATGTTTGTAACCTTGGACTCTTGAGTTAATTCTTTTTCTTGTTATAGCCCACCACACCTTTGCCCTGTAGGAATGCAACTTTATCTAATGCTTTTGGAGGGTGGCACCTGACTAATCACCTTTAGAGAAAAATAAGTTTTCTGAAGAAAGGGTCTTAAAATGTTAACAGGCCTCCAGGCCAGAAGATGATGCAAATCACCTAAACTTTTGCATATGGTAAGTTTGCAGGAAGAAAGCCTGGCTTACTGCATGACTCTACCCCTTCCCCCATTACCCTCTATGCATAAATTAAGGTATAAAAACTACTTTGGAAAATAAAGTGCGGGCCTTGTTCACTGAAACTTGGTCTCCCCATGTCGTTCTTTCTCTCACCTTCTGGCTGAATTATTCAGCCTCTTTTCTCCACTGAATTTCCTCACTGAGCTATCCTTATTTAACCACTCTTTATATCCTTAATTAACATTTAATTAAGCAATTATTTCCTGATCCTTGCCGACGCCGTCCCCGCTTCAAATTCCCTGGATCCAGTGGGGCTGCTTAATACACCTGTGTGTATGTGTGTATGTAACACATAGCTGTGCATTTACTTATGTGGGTACACATGTGTGTGTGTATATTTTCTCTTCTTATCACCCAGGCCCTTGGCTGCTAGAACCACTTTATAGATTAAGAAGGTAACACTGGGCCAGGGAGGGTCAGCGACTTGTACATACAGAATGAGGTACCAAACCTGCAGGGCAGTCTGGCTGCCATCCAACCATGTCCTGCTGGTTCTGCCTCCCTCCCTCCTTTCTGCAGAAAATGAATGATTGTCCTCTGATCCCAAGCACTTCCTAGTCTGTTCTGGTCATCAATGCTATGGGGGGAGGAATGAGTGGGAGGTGGGGAGTTCCAGTTACCATGGCTGAGAAGGAAGTTACCTGGCTTAGCAAATCTCATGTTTACTGGAAAAATCTAGCCACACCCGCTGCACTGTGGGTTCCTGGTAGGGGATCACAGCAGGGCCATGCAGAGGAGTAGCAGCACCTGGTCATTGGTCCTTTCTCCCCTGCCTTCCAAGTCTCTGCAAGGTGACCATGCACCCTCTCTGCCTCAGTTTCCTCTTTTGTAAAGTGAGCAGAAGCGGCCGTGGCTCCTTTGACTACCATCCGAGAGCATCAAGGCTGGATGAGGTGGATACCAGAGCATGTGCACAGACACTGCTTCCGATGCTGTGCCCAGGACAGAAGGTGCCCCTGGGCACAGCAAGCACACCCTGTGAGTGGGTGCTATTACCATGGGTGTCAGTGATGATGCTGATGTGAGGATGTTGAAATCGGGGAGGAGGCACTGAGGATATGTGGGGAGGGTTGCGTGGTTGCCAGGCTGTGAATGAGGTCAGAGAAGTGGCCCCCAGAAGTGTCCAGGAGCTTCCTCTGGACTACTTCAGGGTACCAGACACATGCAGGCTGTTTTGCCCAGGATGGAGGAGCACTGGAGCTGGTCGTTCCTGACTTTGGTCCATGGAGCCAACCTCTGGGCACCATATCATCTTATTCCTGGGGTGCAGGGTATAGAGAGAAGTATCAAAGTCTAGTGCCTTCTTTGTGTGTGTGTGTGTGTGTGTGTGTGCACGCACGCGTGCTAAGTCATGTCTGACTCTTTTCGACTGTGTGGACTGTAGCCCACCAGGCTCCTCTGTCCATGGACTTCTCCAGGCAAGAATAGTAGAGTGGGTTGCCATTTCCTCCTCCAGGGGATCTTCCTGACCCAGGGAAGATCCTGACCCCCCCATCTCCTGTGTCTCCTGCAAAGACAGGCGGATTCTTCGCCACTGAGCCTCCTGGGAAGCCCGGTGTTTTCTTACTTAAGACTTTAAATATAACAATATTATTTTTTGAAAGATAAATTCAGCTGAAATACTCCCCTTTCCAAGGTGACCGTGGAGCACCATGTGCCTTTTCATCTGGTACAGAGAAGTCTCCAGTTGTTGCTGAGCTGAGGTCTTGAGCAGTGTGGCCTTTTATATATTTAAATAAACTCCCGTCTTGTGATTTTTCTTTTGAATCCAACAACTAAGATACCCGGACAATTTTGTAGAAATAAACAACCCAGGCTGAAGAATTGCTGGATTAAAAAAAGATGCAGGTGGTTTTTAAAGACCTATTGAACAAATTCCAAGCCTTTTACCCCAAGTCTATTATGTCCACCGAGTCCCTGCTTGGAAGGAAGGTTTGCAGCCAGCTCAGTGGGCCAGCTGGGGTTGGCTGGACCGCTTCCTCTGGTCAGGCTGCTGTTCTGTCCCTGAGAAGAAGCAGGGACTGAGGGCAGGATGAAACCCGGGGCAGCCTGTTTCAGCATCTGTCCCGAGAGATGGTGGGCTGCATTCATGGCTGGGACCCTGCTGCTCCCACTGCTGTTCTGTGTCTGGACATGGCTTGGTTGGTGGGGGCAGTGATTCAGGGGCCAAGACACGGCAGAGCAGGGGTGGTTCACCCATTTGCATAGCTGACGACCACTGACTGATGCCAACGTACAGAAGGCGGGCCTCCTCCAGCTCCAGGGGGACACTCTGGGTGCTGCACTTGCTGAGGGCTTAGACGGCTGCTCTCCTGCTGATCCCATGTCCTGGCTTAGCTTTCTTTCCCTCTGCCCTTCTAGTCCTAAATGGGCAGGAATCCACGTCCCAGGCTCTGCTTCTAGAAACCTGGCTCCAGTGCTGCCCCTTCCAGGTGAGTGCCCCTCCCAGGTGTGCGTGAGCCCAGAGCACCAAGGCCAAGCCACTACCCACCTTCCAGATTAGGTTGCCAGACAAAATACGGACACCGCAGTTCGAGGGTATTTCGTGGGAAAAACCCTAAAAAAAATTATCTAAAATTTTACCATAGCCAGGCATCCTGTAATTTGATTTACTAAATCTGACAACTGTAGCCCTGAATGATTTGAGGACATGTTTGTCACAACCACACACAGCGCCCGCCCCCCCGCCCCCGATAATAACTGTAGTAGTAACAGCAATGTAGTTGTAATAATAGCAGCAGCAGCAGGAGTAACAGTAACAGTGGTAGCTGCTGCTGCTGCTGCTAAGTCGCTTCAGTCGTGTCCAACTCTGTGCGACCCCATAGACGGCAGCCCACCAGGCTCCCACATCCCCGGGATTCTCCAGGCAAGAACACTGGAGTGGGTTGCCATTTCCTAAGGCATATCTAGGGAGTACTGTATTCCAGGCAACATTTCATTCTCAGAGTGTCACATATATTATTAAATTCCTGTTCTCTCCGTGAGATTCTACCACATTTCACAGATGAGAAAAATGAGGCTGCTCAAAAGAGAATTGACTCGTCCAAGGCTGGTAGCCAGTGGGGTGAGCTCCAAACTCAGACCATCCAGGGTCCATGCTTCTAACCACAGCACAGATTGGACTGGTTAGCGGACTCTTAGAAAACCACAGGATAGCATGAGTTTTCCAGAAGTCAAATCATTTCCTGACCAAGGCCCAACGAGGAAGGACAGACAGACAGGGAGGGAACAGTTTCTTCTCCTGGTCCTGCCACAGGATGGGTAGCTGGTAAGGAGACTGTCTGGACCGGGATGCAATTAACCAAGATGGGGTAGAAAGGAAGCCCTGTTTGAATTATAAATGCCCAGGGCTGTGCCGTCCAACACAGAGGCAACACCTGTGGCCCTGAGCCTCGAACCCACAGCCCGTTGGAGTTGAGATGTGCTGTTAGTTAAAATACAACCTGGATTTCAAAGACTGAGTACAAAAAAATGTGCACGTGTCATTAATAATTTTCATGTTGATGACACATGGAAACGATGTTTTGGATATACTGGGTAAAATATATTTTTACAAATCAAGTCCTCCTGTTTCTTTTTACTTTTTAAAATACAGCTATTCGACAATTGAAAATCCTGTTTGTATCTGTTGAGGGGGAAAGAAGAAATAGGAAAGGAGTGGGGCTTCTGGCCTCAAAGAGAATGATGCCTACTTGTGGGGTCTTTTCTTGTCTGAAGCCTGGATTTTTCTGATTTTTACTTTCCCCAAGAAGAGCAAGAGAGGGTGAGTCGAGAGGAGAATGAGGCCAATGCACCAGCCTGGGAGTGTAAGGGCATCGCAGGCCACAGCCCCAAGGGGCAGGGACGATCTTCCAGGCACAGTGCTCCCCCACTCCCCCTGCCCCCAGAGTTGAGACTGTACTTCCATGGGCAGGGGGCAAGGGAGGAGGCCACCCTCCTCAGAAAGCACTGGATGACGGAACCTTAGCTGCGGCTTCAGGTTCAGCAACTCTGGGGTGTGGCATTTCTCAGTCTTTGTTCCCCAACCAGAGATGGAAAGTGTGCTCTTGAAATGTAAGTGCGGAGGCTTAACCACTGGACCACCAGGGAAGTCAAGTCACTGTCTGACTTACCTTTGTAATGTCTCCCCTCATGGGCACACGTATTTGTGGATGTAAATCAACTCTTCCAAGCCTAATGGGCAATTATTCATAAGCAATTTAGGGCAGAATGTGGAAGTGAAGATTGAACAAGCCCTGTATTCCTCTGGGGCCCTGTCTCCCAGGAGGGCTGCTGGCCTCAGGGTGAGGGAGGGTACCCATGTCTTTGCATCTGGTGTGTGCCGAGCTCTGTGCAAGATACAGAGTCCCCTCCCTCACTTACACACAGTCCCCTCCCTCCTGGGTGCCACCTTAAGGATGCAACATGAAGCAACTTGGGCAAGTTAGGCAACAGGAAAGTGGCTGGTTGGTTGGTGATAACCTCCACGTGGTCTTGCAGCTCAGCTGAGTTTCCGCTCGGGTGCTGCAGGGAGAGCGTGGCGTTGCCTGGCACCTCCAGAGCTCATGGCACTAGCGTCCGTCTGTCCACTGCCCCCCAGCAAAGGAGGTTTTACTTTCTTCTTCCAAGTCCTCAAATCAATGTTCTCTGCAATCCTGAGGCCATCACAGGCTGCCTTTCCGCATCAGCTCAGCTTGTTTCAGCCCATGATGACTCTGCTTTCCTTTCAGCTGGAACGAAATGGGAGGAACCACAGCTCCAGGTCCCCGACCTCTGCTTTGCTGGGACCTGCTGGAGCCCCCTCCCCAAGCCCCACCCAAGCACCTGTCTAACTCTGTGATCCTCTCCATCCTCTGAGGGCTGCCACCACAGCTGAGGAGAGGCCACACGCCAACCCGAGGTGTGGACACAGCCTAGAGAGGAAGGACAGGGGCTCCAGGCCCAGCTGACCTGGGGTGGGTTCCTGCCAGTGGCATTTACCGACTGTGTGACCCTGACCTTGAAGCCATGATTTACCCTCTTTGAGCTCGTGTTTCCTGTTCAGTAAAAGCCGGTGGTGACTAAGCCATCGCCCTCCTCCTGGCGTGGCTGCAAGCCTAAAAAGACAGATGGATTTAAAGTACTTAGCAATGGGACTTCCCTGGTGGTCCAGTGGTTAAGATTCCACTTTGTGGTGCAGGGAATGTGGGTTCGATGCCTGGTCGGGGAACTAAGATCCCATAGGTCTTGGAGTAACTAAGCCTGCTCTCCACAACTGGAGCATCCATGCACCACAATGAAAGATCCCGCATGCAGACACTGCCAAATAAAATAAATATTAAAAAAAAATAATAATGTGCTCAGCAGGCTCCTACAGAAGGTTTTGGAAGGGAGTCAGCACCGGGAAGAAGGGCACGGCCCGGTCCACTGCAGGTCCAGCTTCCAGCTGAGGGCAGGCCGGGGAAGTGAAACTCTAGTGAGTGGTTTGCTTCTCCAGTGGCTTGAAGAGCTGGAGGCCAAAGTTCAGGGTAACTGAGCTGCTAGAAGGTGAGAGTCCAGGGTGGCGATGGGGGTTCCACATTCGGGGTGTCAGTCTACCTGCTTCTCTGCTGAGCCCTGAACCACAGGCTCCAAGCAGCCTGCAAAGATCAAAGTGCTGAGCTATGGTTTGCTCCTGTCAAATGCATGCAGGCTAAGTCACTTCAGTCATTCTGACTCTGTGTGACCCCATGGATTGTAGCCCGCCAGGCTCCTCTGTCCATGGGATTCTCCAGGTGAGGATTCTGGAGTGGGTTGCCATCCCCTCCTCCAGGGAATCTTCTCAACCCAGAGATCGAACCCCAGTCTCCTGCATTTCCTGAGTTGGCAGGCAGATTCTTTACCACTAACGCCACCTGGGAAGCCCCAAGATTTTCTCCTGCTAGAGAAAGAGGGTTTCAGTCAGAGCCTGGCTGAGTTATTCTCCTGCTAAAACAATCATATATACACACGCAGACAAACAATTGTAAGCACTCTCCTTAGAAAACAATTGACTCTATAGCCCTGTGATCACAATGTGAGAATATATCTTTTTTTTTTTTCATTTTTACCCATACCACACTGCGTGTAGTATCTTAGTTCCCCGACCAGGGATTGAACCCACACCCTCTGCATTGAAAGTTGGAGTCTCAACCACTGGACTTCTGGGGAAGTCCCACAATACCAGGATATAATCCCAAATCACCCAGTATATTAAGAGCCAAGAAAATGACAATGACAGAAGCCAATCTGGAGATGACCCAGATATTAGAACCAGCTGATAAAAGTTTTAAAGTAACTGTTGTAACTATACTCTATGAAGTAAAGGAAAACACACTCATAATAAAGAAAATTTTGGTGGACAGATGGAAGCTATGTAAATTGCAAATTGAAGAACTATAAAATGCAATGTCTGAAATAGGCTGCTTATCATTTAATGGCAGGCATCCTAAAAATAGGTAGATATTAAAGCGACATAGAATGAAAGAGCTCTACAGTTTTATCAGAACTGAACTATAGCAGAATAGTGTGCACCTGCAGACAAAAATCAAAGTTATTCAGACATTTATTGTGGCAACTGTCTTTCATTGTGAAACTGAATTCTTCCTCAGTCATTTTTTAAAGAACCATCTTTTAGCAATTGAACCACATCAAGCTGCTGCTTCGATAAACAGTGGGTCTTGGTGTGGCCAGGAGCTGGGGTCTGTGGTTTAGCTAAAAGTCAACGCATATCCACAGCACAATGGAGGGAAAAGTGTGTGCTTCAGAGGGAGATGTTAGTGCAAGGCCCAGGGCGTCTTCTAGTTGCTCTGTGACTCTGGTCAGAATGCTTTGTATTTTTGTGACTCTGTTTGTACTTGTTCTTTGTTTTCATCTATAAAGTAGACCTTATAAAAGTTGAGCTTATACAGGAGTTAATATGAGCTCCTCTAGCATGTACGAGCCTGGCACATGACGTCCCTGTGTCTGCAGAACTGGAAACAGGAGACATACTTGGGCCTTCCCTGGAGTCATGCCCTGAGCCCCCTGGCCTTACCTGGGTACACAGAACCCAGAGGAACCACTGTGGGGGGCAGGGCATGACCTTCAGGTCTCTATTTACAAAATCTTCTTTGCTTGGGGACCAGGATCAGCCCAGGCCCTGGAGCAGATGGTCTTGTGGGCAGTTTCATTTCAATGGCCATACACCTGAGTTCTGGGGAAAGAGAGCCAAAGGGAATATTGCGGAGGGGATGAACTCTGTTCAGTGAAGGAATTGGGACAGGAGCCTAGTCTGGAGGCCTGGGTAATGCAGTGCCCCAGGATGGCCTGGCGCATCTGTATTTTGAGAGCAGCCCAGAAAGCCTCCCAGAGTATCTCAGGCCCTGCAGCTGTGCTGCCTCAGACACTCCGCTGTGATGGCCACAGGCAAGTGCTGCCCCCACGTGGCTGGTGGGGCAGGACCAGTAGAGTGACCGTCCTCCATCCCTTCTCCTCCCTCTCATCCCCCAGGCCTGGGCAAGAGCTCCGGAAATGAGTTCATGCGGGATGCAAAGTAAGTATCATTTTAAAAATAGCTTTTACTATAACTTCAGACCAGTTACAACTGAAGACTGAGAACAAAATATCCGCTGATAACATTTATACATTAGCTCCATCCTCTTTTAAAACAGATCAGAAAATGCCAGTCCTGGGCTCAGAACCCTGAGGCTCCCCGTGGGCCTGAGAATGTCATCCTGTTTCTTTAACCAGACCTGCAGGACCCCACGTACCTTCAGGCCTCACCTTTCACCTCTGATCCCTTGCTAGCTCTGTCTTAGGCTCACAAACAAGCTTCTGTTGTTTCTGACCCGGCCAGCCCTTCCTGCCACAGGGCCTTTGGACATGCTGCATCTTACACCTGACACTTCCTTGACCTCACATCTGAGTGTTACTCCAAATGCCCACCTTTCCCCTGCCAGTTCCTGCCTCATTTCACCAGCATCTGTGTATTTCTTTGTCTGAGAAGCTTTTCCCCACCTCCCAGGCTAGGTTGGACTCACTTTCATCCTATTTTATTAGGATGAGTCAGTGCAGGATAATTCAGTTCAGTTCAGTTGCTCAGTCATGCCCGACTCTTTGCGACCCCATGGACTGCAGCACACCAGGCCTACCTGTCCTTCACCAACTCCCAGAATTTACTCAGACTCATGTCCATTGAGACTGTGTTGCCATCCAACCATCTCATCCTCTGTCGTCCCCTTCTCCTCCCACCTTCAATCTTTCCCAGCATCAGGATCTCTTCAAATGAGTCAGTTCTTCGCATCAGATGGCCAAAGTATTGGAGTTTCAGCTTCAGCATCAGTCCTTTCAATGAATATTCAGGACTGACTTTCTTTAGGATTAACTGATTTGATCTCCTTGCAGTCCAAGTGACTCTCAAGACTCTTCTCTAATACCACAGTTCAAAAGCACCAATTCTTCAGTGCTCAGCTTTCTTTACGGTCCAAGTCTCACATCCACACATGACTACTGGAAAAACCAGAGCTTTGACTAGACAGACCTTTGGTGGCAAAGTAATGTCTCTACTTTTTAATATGCTGTCTAGGTTGATTGTAACTTTTCTTCCAAGGAGCAAGCGTCTTTTAATTTCATGGCTGCAGTCACCATCTGGAGTAATTTTGGAGCCCCCCAAAATAAAGTCTGTCACTGTTTCCACTGTTTCTCCATCTATTTGCCATGAAGTGATGGAACCGGATGTCATGATCTTAGTTTTCTGAATGCTGAGTTTTAAGCCAACTTTTTCCACTCTCCTCTTTCATTTTCATCCAGAGGCAGGATAATTAGCTTGTAATTATGTGCTTACTGGCCTGTTTTGGCTGTGTGATGGCAGAAACCTTGCCTTCTTGTCCACTGCTCTGCTCCTAGGGACAGTCAGATGTGTGCCAGGCCACGCAACAACCGCCAGCCCTTCAGTGGTCCAGGCTTTGTCTTAATTTCTCCCTCTTTATCCAAAATTGCTTCTAGGAAGAAGTTGATTCCCCTTGATATATTCATTGAGGACCACATGAGTCTTGCTGCATTAAATAATTTTGCAGTTTGAACAAAATTGTATACCTTTGTAAAATTCAGATTTTTGTTTGCACACAGCTCTCTTACGTGGGGGCCATTGGTGTGCGGTGATCCTGGTCTCTCAGTTACACACTACTGCACTTCAAGAGCAGTATTGTTAGGTCCAAAGCAGGCTGGACAAGGGGTCAGCCTGCTGTGCAGCTTTGGCTCAGCTTTTGGGAGAAAAGGGCCCACAGTGCTCCCCCTATGACACCCAAATGGGTTCATGGAAGAAATGGAGTGAATTTGGAAGTGCAAGACAAACAGACTGAAGTTTGTGCAAGACTAAAAAAGACTGAATTTTTAAATAACTTTTTTTGTTGTTGTTGTCTAGTCTTTAAGTTGTGTCTAACTCTTTGCAACCCCATGGACTGCAGCATGCCAGGCTTCCCTGTCCTTCACTATCTCCCAGACTTTACTCAAATTCATGTCCATTGAATTTGGAGATAAGATGTTACCCAAGGAGCAAGCATCTTTTAATTTCATGGCGGCAGTCACCATCTGCAGTGATTTTGGAGCCTGAGAATATAAAGTCTGTTACTATTTCCACTTTTCCCCTTTCTAGTTGCCATGAAGTGATGGGACCAGATGCCATGATCTTAGTTTTTTGAATGTTGAGTTTTAAGTCAGTTTTTTCACTCTCCTCTCTTACCCTCATCAGAAGGCTCTTTAGTTCCTCTTTGCTTTCTGCCATTACAGTGTATCATCTGTATATCTGAGGTTGTTGATATTTCTCCTGGTAATTTTAATTCCAGCTTGTGATTCATCCAACCCTGTATTTCACATGATGTACTCTGCATATAAGTTAAATAATCAGGATGACAATATACAGCCTTGATGTACTCCTTTCCCAATTTTGAACTAGCCTTGCTACATGTCTGGTTCTAACTGTTGCTTCTTGTCTTGCATACAGGTTTTGCAAAAGACAGGCAAGGTTGCCAGTATTCCAGCCTCTATACATTCAAAGCCAGTTATGCATGGCTTGTTTGTATACCCTTTGCTCCTTTTTAAAAAATTGTAGTTGATTTACAATGCTCTGTTAATTTCTGATGTACAGCAAAGTGAATCAATTATATATATACATATATCCACTCTCTTTTAGATTTTATTCCCATCTACATCATTACAGAGTGTTGAGCAGAATTTCCTGTGCTATACAGTAAGAGCTTATTATTTGTCTATTAGATATGTAATAGTTTGTATCTGTTAACTCCAAGCTTCTAATTTATTCCTCCCCTTTGGTAACCAGATGTTTGTTTTCTGTATCTGTGAGTCCATTTCTGTTTCATAAGTAAGTTCAGCTGTATTATTTTTTAAGATTCCACATATGAGTGATATCATATGATATTTATCTTTCTTTGTCTGATTTACTTCACTTAGTATGATAATCTCTAGGTTCTTTCATGCTGCTGCAAATAGCAGTGTTTCATCCTTTTTTATGGCTGAGTAGAATGCTATTGTATTTATATATATGTTTCACATCATTATATATATATGTGTGTGTGTGTGTATCATGTCTTCCTTATCCATTCATCTGTTGATAGATTTTTAGGTTGCTTCCATTTCTTAGCTACTGTAACTAGTGCTGCTATGAATATTGGGGTGCATACAATTCTTTGAATTTCATCTTTTCCAGATATGTGCCCAGGAGCGGGAATGCTAGATCATATGGTAGCTGTACTTTTAGCTTTTTAAGGAACCTCTGTCCTGTTCTCCACACTGGCTGCAGCAATTTACATTCTAGCTCTTTTTATGTCACTTCAGTTTTTCTTCCCCAGACTTGAACTTTATTTATTTTCTTTCACTAACCCAAATCCCCAGTTTTTTCATGGAAACCATCTCAATGCACTCAGCCTCAACTCCTCCTCCCCTTGCCATAAATCAGGGAATGACACTTTCACATCTGCTCTCTAATTTTTGTGTGTGTGTGTTTATTGAAGGAAAATGGAACATACAAACAGGGAAAGAGAAGAAAATAGACACCATAAATCCCACCCTAAGTCCACCATAAGTCTCCCAGAGAGAGAATTTAGTGTATATCCTTCACTTCTGCATACATAATGGCCTTCCCTGGTGGCTCCAACAGTAAATAGCCTGCCTGCAGGGCAAGAGACATGGGTTTGATTCCTGGGTCAGGAAGATCCCCCAGGGAAGGAAATGGCAACCCACTCCAGTATCGTTGCTTGGAAAATCCCATGGAGAAGCCTGGAGGGCTACGGTCCATGGGGTTGCAAAGAGTTGGACACGACTGAGTGACTTCACTTTTCTGCATACATAGCTACATCTATTTATTTGTTTAAAATAATAACACCATTTTTGGAGAAGTTTTAAGTTTATTGAAAAATGAGGGACTTCTCTGGTGGTCTTGAGGCTAAGACTCCATGCTCCCAATGTGGGGGGCCCGGGTTCCATCCCTGGTCAGGGAACTAGATCCCATATGCCACAACTAAGACTCAGCCCAGCCAAATAAATAAATAAATAAATAAATATTTAAAAAGAAAAAGGAGCAGAAAGTACAGAGAGTCCTCCTTTGCTGCCCTTCCCTGGTTTCCTCTCTTGATATTATCTTTCATTAATTTGATATATATGTTCAAAGGATGAGCCAACGCTTATATATTGTTATTAACCAAAGTTCATAGTGTACAGTGGGGCTCACTCTTGGTGTTGTACATGCTGTGGGCTTTGACAAATATCTAATGACATGTATCTACCATGACAATATCACACAGAATCCACTCATTGCCCTAAAAATCCCCTGTGCTCCATGTATTCATCCCTCCTTCCATCTCTCCCTTCCATCTCTCTCTCTTTTCCATCAGTCCTTACCCTCATAAACCCTTGGCAACCACTGATCTTTTTACTTTCTCCTCAGTTTTGCCTTTTCCAGAATGTCATAGAGTTGGAATCGTAAGAGTGTATAGTATTTTTCAGATTGGCTTCTTTCCCTTTTCCATTTAAGATTCCTCCATCTCTTTTCATGGCTTGACAGCTCATTTATTTTTATCACCGAATAATATTACCTTCTCTGAATGTACCACAGTTTATTTATCCACTAAATTATGAAAGATATATTTTGGTTGCTTCCAAGTTTTGGCAATTATGAATAAAGTTGCTATAAACATTCACATGCAGGTTTTAATCTAAATCTAAGTTTTCAACTCTTTTGGATAAATACCAAGGAGCCTGACTGCTGGATCAAATGGTAAGAGTATGTGCAGTTTTGTAAGAAACTGTTAAGCCGTCTTCCAACGCAGCTGTGCCATCTTACATTCCATGGATTCACGGATCTGTTTCTTCAGCAACACCGCACTGTCTTGATTGCTGTAGCTTTGTAGTCAGTCTTGAAGTCAACTCTCCTCTTCTGGAGCTCCCTAATCTTGTCTCATGGGAATTTTATGTTCCCAGCTACACTGGTCACTGCTTGAGGGCAAGGCCTTGTCTCCTTTCTGGGTCCTCTCCTGAGGACCCAGAAAGCCAATGGCTGAACAGCTCATTGAGCACAATCGTCTGTCTTGAGGGCATGACACCATTGTCCTTGGGCCACCACTATTTCAGCCAGCCTCTCAGCTGCACTTTCTATTCCTGGCCCTGGTTAAGGATCTCCAAATGGAGACAGAGATGGACAAACCGATCCCCAAATGCATGTTGGCAAGGCAGCCCGGGCTCAGAACAAGGACAGATGGGGATTGCCGACTCTGTCATGTCCTGGCTGGCTGCATCATTGCCTGCGGCTAAAGCAGACTTGCCTGGGGATGCTTCACAATTGCATGATGGCTAAGAGAAACGCTGAGACATTACTTTGCAAACAAAGGTCCATCTAGTCAAGGCTATGGTTTTTCCAAGGCTATGGATGTGAAAGTTGGACTATAAAGAAAGCTGAACACTGAACAATTGATGCTTTTGAACTGTGGTGTTGGAGAAGACCCCTGAGAGTCCCTTAGACTGCAAGGAGATCCAATCAGTCCATCCTAAAGGAAATCAGTCCTGAATATTCATTGGAAGGACTGATGCTGAAGCTGAAACTCCAATACTTTGGCCACTTGATTCAAAGAGAGCTGACTCATTTGAAAAGACCCTGATGCTGGGAAAGATTGAAAGCGGGAGGAGAAGGGGACAACAGAGGATGAGATGGCTGGATGGCATCACCGACTCAAAGGACATGAGTTTCAGTAAACTCCGGGAGCTGGTGATGGAGAGGGAGGCCTGGCATGCTGCAGTCCATGGAGTCGCAAAAAGTCAGACACGACTGAGCAACTGAACTTAACTGAACTGAAGGGAAATGAAAGATTCCCCTGTCCGATCTTTCCTTAACTACCTTTTTTAGTTCTGAAACAAATTTTACTCATCCAAGTTATATACAGGTAGAGGGTGGCTTTGAAACAAAAACAAAAAATAAATGGCTGGGTTTCCTTTCAGTAGACTGTTGCATGCAGTAAACTATGCCAGAGTCTGTGGCGGAAGACAGTAACATCTGTTCCTGTTTGCAGAGCTCTTGGCTGACTGGTCTCCGCTGAGCACTTCCTCTGGGTCTCGGGTGTCGGTTGAGGTCCCTCACTTTGCTGTGCTCCTTGGGCTGCTGGACTTGTGGCCAGGAAGCCTTCACCACGTGACTGGCTCTAAGTGCTGCCCGCAAGGCTTCTCCAGGAGGCTAAAGCGATCCGGATGGTCTCAGGTGGCCCCTGAGGACTGACTTCAAAGAGAAAATTGGGAACTGCAGCCCCACGCAGCCGGTTCCAGGACTGGCAGGGTGTTACCCTGCTTCACATGTCAGTCAAAGCAGTCCCAGGCCAGCCCAGATTTGGGGGTGACCACAGATGACATGTCTCGTGCCAAAGGGTGATGACACTGCTGAAGACCTATATTACAGCATCAGAGGTTAGAGTCAGCCTGGCCTCGTGATGGTTGGCTGTGAGGCATGGGGCCAGGTGCTTACCCTCCCTGAGCCACAGTCTTATTTCTTAAATAGGAGGAATGTTCACTGGGCAGGAAGCAAATAATATGCATACTTGTTATAGTGGGAAAAAGTCACCTTGGTCCTTAGCAGCACATGGAGTCAGAGTCCAGCCCATATTCCCTCAGTGACCAGCAGAGCTCACTTGCCGATTCTGATCTGTTTGAGCAGCGGTGGGGGTGGGGGGGGGGCGATCTGAAATGCCCAGGGGACCATGAAGATGGGAGCTGGTGGGCCAATCTCTGTCTACACCCTCCTGGGGCTTCCAAGGCTCACCCTCTGGGGTCCTGTTTTTACCAACTTCCTCTCTCACATCCCCAAGTCCTCAGCATGCTTTTCTTGGAATCACTTTCCATGTAAACTACTTGATCCTAAATCCTTGTCTTAAGGGCTGCTTTGTCGGAGATTGAAATCAAGACGGGGACCGTTAGAATTCGCTAAATATGTAACACATTCAAATACAGTCAGTCACTCCATGTTTGTAAAGGATTCATGCAGCCCTCTTCTTGGTTTCCAATTTTAGGCAGAAAGCCCTGTGGTCCCCACAGGGAGCAGAGCAACAGTGCATTTTACTTTCCAGGGCGAAGAAATCATTCCAGTCCCCTCCCCCTGCTCCTCCCGCCCCCTCCCCCCGCCCCGCCCCGATTGCACTCAGGATCTGAAAGCGAAGAGTGAAACAGCAGCCCCTCTGGATCAGTCTCAGTTCCAGCCCTGCCCTCATCTCATCTCCCTCTTCATCTGGGGCTGGGGAGTGGGGGTAGGATTAAGAGGTGGGTGTGGGGCAGTGGGTGCAGTGGGGGCTCAGGGCTCAAGCTATCCTTCCTCTCGTGGGGTGGAGGGGATTACTCTTGGTGAGAAGAGAGTTCTGGGTGGGCTGCAGGGCAGGAGAAGGGGTGGGGATGGGGCGGGGTGGGGAAGGTAGGATGGCCAGGGCCGTGAGTCTGAAGCTGGCTCCACTTGCTGTGTATTCAAAATGCAAAGGTCTCGGAGACCCTGAGAGGTAAAAGGAGAGGGTGGGGTGGGGGCGGCCCCTGAGTGGCCCAGCAAGTGCCTTGGGGTGAAGTGCTTGGAAGGTGGGACCGTGTAATTAATTTTACATCATTGGCCTTTCTTCATGCAAATCCTTTCACCCCCTCACCCTCAAACACTGACTAAAGTGTCCCCCTGACTTCAATGTGTGTGTGTGTGTGTGTGCATATACATGTGTGTTGATGAAATTAGAGTTCAGGTTTGAGTTGTCTCTGAGCAGCGATTAAATAGGGTCCAAACATGAAGAGTAAGGATTGGGAAATACTCACACCAAAGTCAAAGTGATGGGGAGGACACCTATCCACAGAAACTCCTGAATGTCTTGAGAAGGATGTGGATTTTCCACAGATCAGAGAAGGAAGGTTGGATGTTGGGGGGCTGGTAGGGGAAGCACAATGGCTGAAACTGCCCACCCAGGGCCAGGCACCATAGTAACCATTCACGTGAGTTATTTTGTGACAGGAGGTCCCGATAAAGAACATAAAACTAACAAGCCACTACCAATCAGAAGAATGTGGGAAAGGTCAAAAGGAGACGCCACGTGTCTGCTCACCTTCCAGAATCCTTCTCACTGGCATTCATCTTGGCTGAGTAATGTGTGTGCCACCAGGAAGGACTCTGCATCAGCATGATTGGCCAGAGATAAGTGAAAGTGAAAGTCACTCAGTTGTGTCCGACTCTCTATGACCCCATGAACTGTAACCCACCAGTCTCCTCTGTCCATGGAATCTTCCAAGCAAGAATACTGAAATGGGTTGCCATTCCCGTCTCCAGAGGATCTTCCCGACCCTAGAATCGAGCCCATGTCTACTGCATTGCAGGCAGATTCTCTACTGGTTGAGCTACCTGTAGACATGGAGAAATCAGGCAGCCTTCATGGAAGAGAGACCCAGGAAGTGGAGGTCTGGCTCTCTCCTCCAGACCTACCTTCTATTCAGAATCTTCCAAGTCCATCCCAAGCAGCATCCCAGTCAGTCTCACAGCTGCCTTGTGAAGTCCCAGTGGAAGACACCATGACTCCTCGGGACATGTGTAGCCTGAGTTCAGAGTGGCTAAGTGTGTGTGAGAAGAAGCATCCAGCCAGGTGTGGAAAGGTCTTCTGGTTCATTCTCCCTGGGGTCACAGCCTCAAAAACCTAAGCAGCCTCAAACCCAGCCTCAAAAACCACCTCCTTCCCCTAGCCAGGCTCCATCAGAAACTTACAAACGGCTTCACTTCAGTAAGGTCACTTTTGGCATTTATGGTAAGGTTTGTGTTTTCTCGAGTGAGGGAGGCAGTTACTATCAACCTCTGCTTTTCTCTGCTTTCTGTTGTCTCATTTCTGGGATGGGGACAATCTGCAGATGTCACCTTGGAGCTGGTCATTCAGTACCTAGACAGTTTCTATCAAGAACAGTCCAGAGTTGTGGGTGGGACCTCTGGTCCCCGGCATCACTCTGTGACTTCATCAGGTTCTTCTCTTGTCATCAGTGGGATATCTGTTTACTGTGGGTTGTTCATCACTGGGAGACTTCGGGTTTCCTCTCCCTATGTGTGATCACACAAGCCTCAGTGCTCTCTCACTCTACACACACACACACACACACACACACACACAAAATGGAATAGTACTTACCTGTAAAAATGGAGAAATTCTACCACTTGTGACAACATGCATCAACTTTACAGGCATTATGCTAAGTAAAATAAGTCAGACAGGGAGAGACAAATACTCATTTATATGTGGAATATAAAGCTAAACAAACCAAACTCATATAAAAAGAGATTAGACTTGTGACCAGAGGGTAGGGGGAAGAGAATTTGAATGAAAGTAGTCACAAGGTATAAACTTGGTATTATAAGAGGAATAAGTAAATACCAGAGATGTAATGTATGATATGATGACTATAGTTAGCACTGCTCTATGATATATGGGAAAGTTAAGAGAGTCAGTACTAAAAGTTCTTATCGCAGAAATTATTTTTTCCTTTTTTATGTTCTTTTCATTGCATCTATTTGAGAAGATGGATATTAGCTGAATCTGTTATGGTAAATATTTCACAATACATGTAAATCAAACCATCATGCTGTATGATTAAAATTTATACAGTAAAGTATGCCAATTATTTCTCAATAAAACTGGAAAAAATAATTTAGTAAAAAAGAAACCGATAAATATTTTCTTTCCCTGTGTCATCCTCAGTGAAGCAGGGTAGAATCAAATTTCTTTCCTATGACTTATGTTTTTTCTGTGATTCTGTAGTCAAGCACTTTATTTCTGGTATAAATTCACCCTGGAAATTTATAACCTTTCTGGCCATGTGATAGTCGGCCAGTCTCCTAAGAAAATGGAAAGCAAGATGATGGATTCCACTGGGTCTCTTTATATTCCCCTATAGCAGAGACATGAAATTCTGGGGAGTAGAAAAGATGCTTACCTGGGTAATACAACAGCAGTGTCTTCCTGATGACGGCGGGCCATGTAGTCCTGCTTTGTTGGGGTCTCTGAGTCTCCTGGCTTCACCTGTAGTCAAGGAAATTTGGAGCACGTACCTCTGTGTTCTCAATCCTGCCTCAACACTAGAATCACCTGAGGTCATCAAAAACACCAGGATGCCTGGTTCCAGGCATTTTCCTCCGATGTCCACTCAGGGCTGACAAGCCAGGACTGCGTGAGCATTGAGACTCTTACCACCTCCAAAATCCCGGGACCAAATGACAACTGTCAGAGCTTACCATAGAACCAGACAACTTGAACAATTTGA
The DNA here is from genome assembly GCF_029378745.1 of Bos indicus. Taxonomy (NCBI): domain Eukaryota; kingdom Metazoa; phylum Chordata; class Mammalia; order Artiodactyla; family Bovidae; genus Bos; species Bos indicus. The sequence goes on along the minus strand of NC_091772.1, from coordinate 41,847,088 downwards.
AAGGTTGTCTCCTTCACCAGAGTTTTCATGTTTACTGTTTTGAATGTGTGCAGTATTTTCTCTAGAGAGTTTCCCCTCTAAACTCTCCACAGTTTGGAGTAGAGAAGATGAAATTTGGGCTGAAGGGAATAACAGGCTGCAGCACAGATTTCTCCAGGTCCCAAACTGGAGACACAGGTAGCTGAGGAGCCCAGAGACTGTAACTTTCCAGCATCCAGGAGTAGAGGAGGAAGGTCCGGCTAGAGCAGCAGCCCAAGGCTGATTGCTTGTCCCTCCAGGCCAGTCTTCTCACCCATTGACTCAGCTGCACCTGACTTGTGTTTCTGCATCTCAAAGCCTCCATGAGTATCCCAGATTTAGAGCTCCCTTGTCTTGGGACCTCAGTGTGGAACATGCTGAGAGACTGGATGAGAGCATTTCTTCAGCCTGAGCATCATTCACAGCTCCTTGTGTGTGGGCGCTCTGTGATGTCCTTTCTTCAGGACACTTAGCACTTTAGAAACATCTTGTTGATGGTAGGAATCCGGCTGACCTTTCTCAAGTCATCACTGTTTCTTTGCTGGAATGTTAGGTGTACCTTTGCTCTACAGTCATGTCACCTTTGTATCACTGGGTGTGTCAGCAACCTTACGTTTCTGGAAATTAAGCTTTCAAGAACCCTGAAGGCATTCTTACTGGAACATTTGGACATGTGTAGGGGTGATATTTTCTTAGTGCATCTATAAAAATATTTCAAAATACAAGCAAAACTACAGGTATTGTAAAATATGTAGGTGGACCTGACCTGTCTCTTGAGAAATCTGTATGCAGGTCAGGAAGCAACAGTTAGAACTGGACATAGAACAACAGACGTTCCAAATTGGGAAACGAGTACGTCAGGGCTATATATTGTCACCCGGTTTATTTAACTTATATGCAGAGTACATCATGAGAAACGCTGGGCTGGATGAAGCACAAGTTGGAATTAAGATTGCTGGGAGAAATATCAATAACCTCAGATATGCAGATGACACCACCCTTATGGTAGAAAGTGAAGAAGAACTACAGAGCCTCTTGATGAAAATGAAAGAGGAAAGTGAAAAAGTTAGCTTAAAACTCAACATTCAGAAAACTAAGATCATGGCATCCAGTCCTATCACTTCATGGGAAATAGATGGGGAAACAGTGGGAACAGTGAGAGACTTTATTTTTGGGGGCTCCAAATAATTGCAGATGGTGACTGTAGCCATGAAATTAAAAGACGCTTGCTCCTTGGAAGAGAAGCTATGACCAACCTAGACAACATATTAAAAAACAGAGACATTACTTTGCCACCAAAGGTGCGTCTAGTCAAAGCTATGGTTTTTCCAGTAGTCATGTATGGATGTGAGACTTGGACCATAAAGAAAGCTGACGGCTGAAGAATTGATGCTTTTGAACTGTGGTGCTGGAGAAGACTCTTGAGAGTCCCTTGGACTGCAAAAAGATCCAATCAGTCCATCCTAAAGGAAATCAGTCCTGAATATTCATTGGAAAAACTGATGCTGAAGCTGAAACTCCAATACTTTGGCCACCTGATGCAAAGAGCTGATTCATTTGAAAAGACCCTGACGATTGGAAAGATTGAAGGCAGGAGGAGAAGGGGACGACAGAGGATGAGATGGTTGGATGGCATCACAGTCTCAATGGACATGAGTTTGAGTAAACTCCAGGTGTTGGTGAAGGACAAGGAGGCCTGGCATGCTGCATTCCATGGGGTCGCAAAGAGTTGAACACGACTGAGCGACTGAACTGAACTGAACTGAACTGGACAGAGGATGGATAGATGGATGGATGGGTGGATGGATGGTCAGATGTTTTTATGACCTATTGTTTGCTCTGCTGATGAGAAAGGAATCCCCACCCTAAGATTATGGGGATGGCGAAACACATGGTACCCAATAATGAAAGATGAGATTGCCATCAGTTTGTTAATCACATACTCACAGCCTGGGGAAGACCTCACATTCCATGCAGGGCCACACAGGGGTTGCACTTGGGATCAGAGTGAACCAGCAGAGCCTGTGGGAAGCCGGCCCTGTGGTCAGCATCAAGAGGGTGGGGAGGAGTTCTTTGGTTCCAACAGGAGGCGACTGTTTTATTTAAATGGTTCTGTGTTGCAGGGAACTGAAACCCGGTACTCAGGAAGAAGCAGGAGCTGCACTGGTTCCCTTGATGAGGAGGGGTATTCTGTTAGGGAACTTATTCTTGGGAGCTGAGTGGGGAAGTGATTTGTGGTTAAACCATTTGAGATCCTCCCAATTTCACCAAATGTCAAAGGAGCACATAGGAGTGGACTTTCACTGAAGGTCATAAAAATGTTGTCCTGTTTTCCTCTAAAAGTTTATCATTTTGCCTTTCACATTTCAGTCTATGATCTATCTGGTACTGGTTTCTAGGAATGGTGTGAATGAAGTAGGGGTCAAAGTTCAATGTTTCCACCTGGAGGACCAGTGGACACAGCAGTTTGTTGAAAAGATCGCTGCCTTTTGGGGATCCTTTCATCATAAATCAGGTGGATCTGGTTCTGAATTCTCTTATTTCTCTCATTGTCTATCCAGTCAATCCCCTCCAAACACATATCCAGGATCTACAAAGAATTCATGCTAAAGGCAGCCAAGTCAAAATGGGCTGATGAGTTGTACAGGTGTTCGAGTCTATTTTAATTCTGTGCTTGTAATCATTAATTTAACATGCATTTATTGAGTGCCTGCAATGCACCATGCTCAGACCACAAAACTTACTACATTTATGTATGGTTGTATGTGTGTATACTGACTTACTTACTGATCTTTATCAGGTTTACATATGATTTTTCACTTCTCTTATCAGTGGTATGTGACCAGACAGAGAGGCAAATGTCCAAGGATTTTGAAATTTCAAGGGCTGAATAATTACAGAAATGCAAACAGAAGCTTGGCCAAAGGCAGTGAAACTATAAACGATCCGGGAAGGGAAGTGACAGCCTCCTGGGGGTGTGACAGGTTTTGTTTCTGTTACCAACTGGGAAGAGTCCACCTGGAGTGACCTCTGAGTCTGGTATACAGCAGCCAATTGTTCAAGGCTTTTCAGAAAACTGGAGCTTGATTCTTCTGGATAGAATAGGGTACAGCAAGCCAAATAAAACTGGGAAAATGGATGGATGTCAAGGGGCAATTGGCTGATAGTCAACTCTAAATCTTAACAAAAGTTTTAGAGATGATGACTCATGTGAAGCCTACATTGTAAGCATCCTTGGTGTGCAAGAAACACTATTCTTTCAGTTTTGGTATTGTCATGGCAACCGTTAGCTAATGACACTTGCTGTCTTTTGTCAAAGGACACACATACCAGGAATGTGGTGATTGTGTCTAAGCTGGGCATGGCACTTGTTTGGCTACACATACTCCATCAATGGCCAGAAAATGAAGGTCGTAAATGCAGGTGAGTGGAAACGAAAGTTGTGAGAGGGTTTGGGTTTTACTGGTCAGCTGGGGGAATCCGAACGTGAAGTGGAACTATTGAAATAATTTCTCAGATCATCCCAGTTCAGAGCTAAAACCTGCCTACTCTTGTGACGTGACGTTTTTATTAAGCTTAACATGAAAACTTGACTTTGATCACAAGATACTAGGTTTATGTGAACGACATTTCTGGCAAGATCTTGAAAATGAATCTTATGACCCTGAGAAGTAAGTTCTCTCTCACTCTAAGTGGAGGCACCTCCTTCTTCCTCTTCAGGTTTGAATATGAGTCCCCAGGGACTTGGGCAACTGAATTTTCTGGGCTTTGGTGAACTGAGCCAATTCAGCACTCAAGTGTGTCCTGAGTCACAGGGAGTGTGGCGGGTGTGGCTGCCAGGGACTTTGGGCTGAGCTGTAGCAGAGCACAGGCTGCCCTGTATTTCTTCTCAGACACATGTACCAGGGGCACCAGTGGTAGGGGATTCAAATCCTGAATTGACCCCTACTCCATGGGTTGGGATGGGCTTCCAGGTGGTGCTGCAGTAAAAGAACCCACCTGCCAAAGCAGAAAACGTAAGAGACGCAAGTTCGATCCTTGGGTCAGGAAGATCCCCTGGAGGAGGGCATGGCAATCCACTCCAACATTCTTGCCTGGAGAATCCCATGGAGCCTGGCGGGCTGCAGTCCATAGGGTCACACAGTGTTGGACACGACTGAAGCGACTTAGCACACACACATACATGCACCGTGAGTTAGGAAGAGTCCCCTTCCCCAGAGCCTGTCCCCACAAACAAGTGATCAAAGATGTGAAAAGGCCTTATAAAAGGTGCAGTGTCATCACACATGAAACTATTTTGCAGTAAAAATCATTGAACATCAGCAATGAAGGACAGTTCTGTTGAACAGGGAGTGTTTTCATCCAGCAAACCCACTGGCCCTCTTCATCTGTCGCTGTGTCATTAGAAGGTAAGTCTACTGGTTCATGCACCAAAAGCATTTATGAAATGCCAGCTAAGCAGCCAGGACTATGTTACACACTAGGAACAGAAAACATGAAACAAAGGTCAAGGTCAGGAGAAGGGAGTAGTCTGCCAAGCAACCAGCGAGTCAAGAAATCTGCAAGAGGAAATCTGCAAGAGGTTTACGAACAGAGATAGCTTCTGATCTCCAGAATGGACACATTTTCGAAAGTGCTCAGTTCAGTTCAGTCGCTCAGTCGTGTCCGACTCTTTGCGACCCCATGAATCGCAGCACGCCAGGCCTCCCTGTCCATCACCATCTCTCAGAGTTCACTCAAACTCATGTCCATTGAGTCGGTGATGCCATCCAGCAATCTCATCCTCTGTCGTCCCCTTTTCCTCCTGCTCCCAATCCCTCCCAGCATCAGTATTTTCCAATGAGTCAACTCTTCACATGAGGTGGCCAAAATACTGGAGTTTCAGCTTTAAAATCATTCCTTCCAAAGAACACCCAGGGCTGATCTCCTTTAGAATGGACTGGTTGGATCTCCTTGCAGTCCAAGGGACTCTCAAGAGTCTTCTCCAACACCACAGTTCAAAAGCATCAGTTCTTCGGTGCTCAACTTTCTTCTCAGGGGGTGGCAAGTAAGAGAAACAATTGAAGTTGAATTAAGCATCTCCCATATAGAAAGGAGCTTGTCCCTCAGTTCTGGGGGTGTGGGGGAGGAGGGTGGAGCTCGACCTGTGTCTCCCAAGGGTGGGCATATCCCCTGATGCTGGAATAGGACACAGTCGTGGGATCTCATGTGGCAGGCCCCCCCCCCCCCCCCTTGGGTCTTAGTCTCTCCATTTCCTTTCTGGTGCTCTGTAGACTCACTTCTCTGCTAACCACACAGCAGGAGGAGGACCACTCTCCCACCTGCAGCCATGTTTACACGGGTGGTGCCCTGCTGCCCAAAGACACCCAGGCCAGCACCCCAGGGAGGTGACTGTGTGGATTGGCTGGCCTCCCCCACATGCCCGGGGTGAAATGTCCTCACACACACACTGCACACCACCCAAGGCTGCAGGGGCTCCTGGGTTGATCCATTGGTTGATTTGGCTTGAGTGGCTAGCAAATCTATCATTCTGCACTTACTTTTTTCATGTAATTAATCTTAATTTTTTCCGTGTGGTGAACATTGGCTTACATCATTCTTCTAAATGGCTGCACCATATTCTAGAGAATAGTCCATGTTCCATCATCTATTTAACTATTCGGGGTGTCCCAGATGGCTCAATGGTAAATAATCCACCTGCCAGTGCAGGAGATCTGGGTTAGATCCCTGGGTTGGGAAGATCCCCTGGAGAAGGAAATGGCACACCACTCCTGTATTCTTGCCTGGAAAACTTCATGGACAGAGGATCCTGGTGGGCTACAGTTCAGTTCAGTTCAGTTCAGTCGCTCAGTCATGTCCGACTCTTTGCGACCCCATGAATCTCAGCACACCAGGCCTCCCTGTCCATCACCAACAGTTCATGGGGTCACAAAGAGTCAGACATGACTGAAGGACTGAACACACGCACATTTAACTAGTTCCTTGTTGATTCTTTTTTTTTTTTTTTTCCAATTTTTGGTATTATTTGCAAAGTCATGGTTACCACCCCCTTGTATATCTTTAAGTAGTTCTAGACTAAATTTCTGAGATGTAGAGATTAGATGGAGAAGGAAATGGCAACCCAGGCAAGTACTCTTGCCTGGAAAATCCCATGGACTCAGGAGCCTGGTAGGGTGCAGTCCATGGGGTCGCTAAGGGTCAGACACGACTGAAGTGACTTCACTTTCACTTTTCACTTTCATGCATTGAAGAAGGAAATGTCAACCCACTCCAGTGTTCTTGCCTGGAGAATCCCAGGGACGGGGGATCCTGGTGGACTGCCGTCTATGGGGTCGCACAGAGTCTGACACGACTGAAGCGACTTAGCAGTAGCAGAGATTAGATATCTATAGAAGTCTCAAGGCTAAATATCTGGGTGAAAAGGTATGGACATTTTAGATTTTCGTAAATATTATCCAACTGTTCCTGGATGTCTGTAACAGTTAGCACGTCTGGTCCTGTGGCAGGAGGGTGACAGTCCCCTATCTCTGATGAACCGTGTATGTCAGTAATGGTGCTAACAGTCCAGGCAAAAACCCTGTCACAGGCTCGATTTCCTCAGAATGCCCGAGAATGGAATTCTAATGAAGGACTGTGGTTCTCCATCATCTCTGGACTAGACAGGTCATCACTTTGTGGTTTTGTTCTGACAAAGGCAGCTCTCACCTGACCATCCAGCTCGCAGTCCCGGGGCTCCCAGCAGGGCTGCAGAGCTGCCGACCCTCGGGGGCGGGGGGTGGTATTCCAGTAGATGCTATTCCCTGTCAGACACTGAGATCTCTTCAATTCTGATTTTATAAAGCAGAAGTAGGAAACAGCTGAGTTTAAAAAAGTAAAAATCCAAAAACCTAACCCTCCATTAGAGTAAGCATTTAAAAAATTAAAATGGGAAGTTATGAGTAAGTTCCTCTCCATTCGTAACTGATCCGAGACTCGACTCCACTGTTTATGCTCCTTTCACGGGAACAAAACACAGAGCATCATCCAACCCCTGCATCTTCCCTGAGGCTGATGGGGGCCTGTCCCCGCCAAGGACCCTGAGGGAGTCCACGCGTGGGTTTCCTTCCTTTCTGCCTTTTATATGGTTTTCCTGGAAGGTGAACCCAGGTGCATCCTCAGGGCAGAGGAGAAGATAGCCGGGGAAGGAAAGGGCAGGATTTTCTAGGAGCAGATCTCCACTTGGGCATCGGGCCTCAGACCCACAGGGAGCTCCAAGAGGTGATGAGGACCAAATGCAGAGTGACCTGTCTCCCTCCCGGGGCATAAGTGGCCAGGGTGTCTGCCAGGACTGGGGTGTCTGGGACCAGCAGCAGACTGCCATTCATCATGGCCCTGGGGCAGGTCTCAGGGACACTGGCTCCCCCAGCAGAAAAGAGGCCCTGGGGGAGGGAAGGTATGTGACACTGTTCCCGTGACCCCAACAGCAAGGCTGAGGGGTATGGACAGGGCCCGACAGCATCAGCTCCCTCCTTCTCACCTGTCTCAGAGCCGGCTCAAAGCAAACCCAGGTGGGCACGTTCCATTCTCCTAGAAACTCTAAATGCCAAGGTGCTACACTGCAGAGCAGATGCTGGATACAGAAATGGTGCTATTTCTCAGAATTACAGTTTGTAGACAGCGACTCAAAGGCGGTCTCTCATTTCAAAGACAGACCAGTTTCCTATAAACGGTTTATTGAATAAACACGTGTGTGGAGAGAGGCTCGGAGCAGCGCAGACTCCAAACCCACACATGGAGTGACAGCCACCATTTCATGGCTGAATCTCAAAGGAGCGTCCCCTCTGTCAGCAGGGCGTGTGCACACCTGCCAATCGCCTTGAACTTAGAAGTTCCACCAGGCCACACTTAAAACAGAAGCATCTGGACTGGATCTGTGGAAGGGACGGAGGGTAGATCATTCGTCCCTGGTACTGTTACCAGAACAGTTCTGAGTGACCTAGGGTTCACGTAGAGGAGGCCACATACAGTACTACCAATGCCCACCTAGCTCTGGGCTCTGTGGCCTCATGGAGAAGAAGGAGAAGACCCATAACTCCTTCCACGTGAACCACGTGGTTCCCAGGCCTTCCCATACCATCCCCACTTGGTCCTCTTCACAGGTGAGAGTGTAAGATCCTTTATTCCCATATTTCAGAGAAGAAGCAAAAGCAGGTCAGGGCAGGACCCACCCACTGGCCCAGAAGAAGAAACAGGGCCCAACCCATCTCGTGATGGTCCTTGGTCCCCAGAAAGCGTCTGGACAGTGGCTGGGCAGGGCTGGGGCTCACGCTGGGTCTTTCCAACACAGGAAGACCATGGGTTGGCATCAGCAGAGAAGCTGATGGGTGGCAGTGGGTCCACTGGAAAGCCCATCAGATGCACTTTAGGGTTTGTGTGGGGGTTTTTCCGCTTATTAATTTGTTCATGTGGCAAAAATGGTGTCTCCCAGTGGCTTCCCAAGCCTGATGGCCCTGTCTCTGCCCAGCCCCTGCCAAACGCAGCTCAGTGATCCTGCCCAAGGTGCAGGCACCTGAGGGGAGACAGGGCATCTCCAAGGTCCGCCCAAGTGAGTATCTGGTGCTGGGATGCTCAGCCCAGTGCAGGTGGGCTTGAGGTGCTTCTACTCTGCAGACGGGAGGTGGGCTTCCTAGCAGACCTGACTTATTGTATACTGCGGACCCTGGCCTTACTCAGCCAGAAGCAGCCCCCACTTCCACCCCAACCATTGTCCAGACCTGGAGCACCTCCAGAGCAGCAGCGAGAGGAAGGGTGGTTGGAGAAGAAACATGAAAACTCTGAGGCGGGAGAGTTACCAGGCACTAGTACTGTCTCCAGAGCAAGAAATGGGAACAAGCCAGAAGACTCCTGGGCTGCCTTTTGGTGGTTTCAGTACCCCCATAGCTCCAGCTCTTCCTGGACAGGTATGCACACAAAGTACTGCTTCCACTCTTGGTTTCTGCTGCTGGATATTCAGGATTTTCTAAAAATTAATTCTGGAGGATATCTTAGGAAAACCTGGTGAAACCAGGTAAAAGTAGATCCAGTTATTCCACACCTTTGAGCACTTTCACACCCTCAACCTCACTTGTCTAGAGAAGCAGCTGGAATGTGTAGGCCGATCCTATACAAACACACTGGTAAATCATCCGGGATTGCAGGGCAGGCACAAGCTACAGGTCAGGGTCAGATCCCAGCACCTCACTCTAGGGCCATTTAGCTACTTAAAGGCCTTCTCTGGTAACTCAGCTGGTATAGAATCTGCTTGCAATGCAAGAGACCCTGGTTCAATTCCTGGGTAGAGAAGATCCCCTGGAGAAGGGATAGGCTACCTACTCCAGAATTCATGGGCTTCCCTGATGGCTCAGATGGTAAGGACTCTACCTGAAATTTTGCAAAAGACCTGAGTTTGATCTCTGGGTTGGGAAGATCCCCTGGAGGAGGGCACGGCAACCCACTCCAGTATTCTTGCCTGGAGAATCCCATGGACAGAGGAGCCTGGCAGGCTACAGTCCATGGGGTCTCAAAGAGTTGGACACAACTGAGAGAATAAGCACAGCGCAGCACAGCTACTTAAAACTTTGCCTAAATCCCTCTGTCCTGAGCTAGAGTATTTGTATGTGAAGTGAAGTAGCTCAGTTGTGTCTGACTCTTTGAAACCCCATGGACTGTAGCCTACCAGACTCCTCCATCCATGGAATTTTCCAGGCGAGAGTACTGGAGTGGGTTGCCATTTCCTTCTCCAGGGGGTCTTCCCAACCCAGGGATCAAACCCAGGTCTCCCGCATTGCAGGCAGATGCTTTACCATCGGAGCCACCAGGAAAGCCCATTTGTATGTGAATTCCCTTCATTAGTGTGGGTGAAGATCCCAGAGTCAAGTCCTCCACTCTGCCTCCCCTGGGCACCTGGTGGAGGATACCATTGACGCTTAACTCCCAGCTCACGCAGAATGCAGTGCACAGGTGCCCACCTGAGATGTGGAAAGTCATCCTCCTTGACTTTCATCTCTCTCTACACCCACATCCACTCTGCGTTCTGGAAGCTTCTCACAGTGGGATGAGCTGGGATCATAGCACTCAGTCTTGGTGAACTCCTGTCCTAGGAGGACCCCTCTGCTCCTGCTCAGTGACAGCATGCCATTGGGCATTCCCTGGCCATGTGGTTGGTGGGTGTGGGGGTGGTTGCTACTCTCCATGTCCCATAGGGCAAACCCCCAGACAGGATGCATGGATTAATGGTAAACGTTAATGAACAAAGCTCCATTAACCCAAATTGCGTGCATATGCTGACAGTTCCAGGCAGAGGCCAGTCTGTGGGGACTTGGGGCTGGCTCTCAGTCTGGGGGTGCCCACCGTGAGCTATTCATGAGCAGAAGAAGCTGTCTGTCCCCAGGTCCAGGCTTCTGATCCCAGAAGGGTCTACCAGACCTGGAACCTGCAGTGCTGCCTTGGCTGCCCCGAGGATGCTGTAGTACAATGTACAATGTAGGCTTTAGTGGGGGAATTCAGCTTTCCCTCCAAACCTTCAATAACTCACAGACATAATTGATTAATACAGACTCGTTTTTGCAAGCAATGAAATGCAGCTCTCAGTGGGAGAAGAATGATCCAGACCAGAGTCCTCAAACTGGAGCATCATTAGAACCCCCAGAGCCTTGTCAGCACACAGTCCCCGGGCACCTCCCCCTCTCTGGGGTAGGTCTGGGCCTCCCGAGGACTGGTGTTCCCGGGGGACGCTGATCCACGGTTCTGGCTCCACACTCAAGGCCCACAGGGGCAGCCCCACCTATGTGACCCCCAGAGCCTCAGCCAGGCCTGCCCCTCAAGGCCAAGGAGTTGGTGCAGAGGGGCTATTTCCTGAGAGCTTCCCAGATGTGGAAAATTGGAGTGCCAACAGTGGGTTAACTTGAACACAATTTTTGTGTTTCCTCAGGTGTGGCAGTGAATCCCCTTCCCCGATACTGTAGGGTCAGCCCGGGAGTGAGGCACCAACCTCTTTATGTGACTCCTTCCCCCAAAACGGAAAAACAGAAGGAAGGAAAGATAGACCTTGGGAAGCAATGAAGGTGAATGGTGGGCCTTTAGGGACTTTAACTCTTGGCTTTGTGTTTCTAGAAACATTGGATCAAATAACATCTTGCATAACCAAAATGGCACAGAAAGAAAGTGGGTGGTCTGTTTCTGCCATCGTGGTCATCAAGTGAAGACACAGGAAGATGAATCTGGCCTTTACAATTTTGGAGATGGCCAAAAATGCTATTTGGATTAATTGCTACTTGGGACGGAGAAGGCAATGGCAGCCCACTTCAGTGCTCTCGCCTGGAAAATCCCAGGGATGGAGGAGCCTGGTAGGCTGCAGTCCATGGAGTCGCTAAGAGTCGGACACGACTGAGCGACTTCACTTTCACTTTTCACTTTCATGCACCGGAGAAGGAAATGGCAACCCACTCCAGTGTTCTTGCCTGGAGAATCCCAGGGACGGGGAGCCTGGTGGGCTGCCGTCTATGGGGTCGCACAGAGTCTGACACGACTGAAGCGACTTAGCAGCAGCAGCAGCAGCTATTTGGGAGTTGGCTAAAACTGACCACATTTTCTCCTACCTCTGGATAAATATCATGGCATTGTCATATAAATCCATAGTCCTCAAATTAGGTTAAAATAGGCCTTTTTGGAGAAGCAAAAGATTTCTTTTTTTGGCAGATTTCTCCCCAAATATATTCAGACACAACAGCTCAACTTTTCTTTCTTTCATATTCAATAACAATCAAATTAAATTTCTACATTTTTGGAATTGTATTAAATTGCATTGTATTCTTCAGTTACATATAAAATTCAATTAGCATTTCTTTATGGAAATTTTAATATTGTATATAGGTCAAAGAAAAGAATATTTAAAATGACATTTTAATACTTTGTAAGAAGCAACAGAAATTCAACTTTCCAAAGCACAGCCTGGGACTACCATTGGAGCACTTCTGCAGCATTTTCCCTGAACAGAATTCATTCCAATGCAAACATAAGTGAGCCATATTCCATACAATATACACACCCTCAAGTATTGTGTGTGTAGAATGTTTGTAAGGTAAATTACCATGCATTTGAAATAGAAGATTAGAACTAAAGCAAAAATCTGGAGGAAAAAGTCACCCTAATTGCTGACCCTGATATTATTTTCTGAAATAAAAAGTGTTTTAAATTCTTGGCCAGTCAATTCAAGCCAAAATTGAACTTTTGTGCTTTTAGAAATAGCTGAACTTGGACAAGGTGACTAGAATAACTTCCTGATCACGCTCTGATTCCATTCAGGTATCTACTCCTTTCTTATGTGATTCCGAGGTGATGACCCACCCCCTCCCCAGAGGAATGCATGGCTGATACAGGCTGTTGATGGCAGCCTGGCGCCCTCGCCATGACTGGGTCATGGCTGAGCACTGGCCCAGGGGTGACCAGCAGATCCCAGGGAGGTGACTGCTAGGCTCCCGGAGAAGTTTTCTTCATTCTTAAGAGGGAGATGCACAAAGAGCTAACCCATTTCTGTCCCTGGACCCCAGCTATAAGAACTCCTCCAGCCATCTTACAACCACAGGGCAGCCAGTCTGGCACAACTCAGCCCACAGAAGATGGTCCAACTGAGGGAAAAAGAGCGTATGGGTCCTTGGTGCCTGGACAGCTGTTGAGTCAACCAGTTAGAACTTTGCCTTAGTTGCTGTCAGAAATCTTTGAAAATTTAAGATTTCAGGAAAAGAGCATTTTGTTTCTATTCACTTTCATTGTACATTTTTTATTTTTTAATGTAGCAAGATATATATTTAATTTCTAATATATTTTTAAATTAATTTTTTTGGAGTATAGTTACCTTACAATGTTGTATTAGTTTCTGTGGTAGAGTAAAATGAATCAGCTATCAGTTCAGTTGCTCAGTCATGTCCAACTCTTTGCGACCCCATGGACTGTAGCACACCAGGCTTCCCTGTCCATCACCAACTGCCAGAGTTTACTCAAACTCATGTCCATTGAGTTCGTGATGCCATCCAACCATCTCTTCCCCTGTAGTCCCCTTCTCCTCCCACCCTCAATCTTTCCCAGCATCAGGGTCTTTTCCAATGAATCAGTTCTTCACACCAGGTGACCAAAGTATTAGAGTTTCAGCTTCAGTATCAGTTCTTGCAATGAATATTCAGGCCTGATTTCCTTTAGGATGAACTGGTTGGGTCTCCTTGCAGTCCAAGGGACTCTCAAAATTCTCCATCACCACAGTTGAAAAGCATCAATTCTTTGGTGCTCAGGTTTCTTTATGGTCCAACTCTCATCCATACATGACTACTGGAAAAACCATAGCTTTGACTAGACAGACTTTTGTTGGCAAAGTAATGTCTCTGCTTTTTAATATGCTGTCTAGATTGGTCATAACTTCTTTCCCTAGGAACAAGTATCTTCTAATTTCATGGCTGAAGTCACCATCTGCATTTTGGAGCCCCCCAAAATAAAGTCTGTCACTGTTTCCACTGTTTCCTCCTCTATTTGCCATGAAGTGATGGGACCAGATTCCATGATCTCAAGTTTTCTGAATGTTGAGTTTTAAGCCAACTCTTTCACTCTCCTCTTTGACTTTCATCAAGAGGCTCTTTAGTTCTTCTTCACTTTCTGCCATAAATGTAGTGTCATCTGCTTATCTGAGGTTATTGATATTTCTCCCAGCAATCTTGATTTCAGGTTGTGTTTCACCCAGTTCAATGTTTCTCATGATGTACTGTGCACATAAGTTAAATAAGCAGGGTGACAACATACAGCCTTGACGTACTCCTTTTCCTATTTGGAACCAGTCTGTTGTTCCATGTCCAGTTCTAACTGTTGCTTCCTGACCTGCATATAGGTTTCTCAAGAGGCAGGTCAGGCGGTCTGGTATTCCCATCTCTTTCAGAATTTTCCACATTTTGTTGTGATCCACACAGTCAAAGGCTTTGGCTTAGTCAATAAAGCAGAAGTAGATATTTTTCTGGAAACGTCTTGCTTTTTTGATGATCCAACAGATGTTGGCAATTTGATCTCTGGTTCCTCTGCCTTTTCTAAATCCAGCTTGAACATCTGAAAGTTCACGATTCTTGTACTGTTGAAGCCTGGCTTGGAGAATTTTGAGCATCGCTTTGCCAGTGTGTGAGATGGGTGCAATTGTGTGGTAGTTTGAGCATTCTTTGGCATTTGCTTTCTTTGGGATTGGAATGAAAACTGAACTTTTCCAGTCCTTTGGCCACTGCTGAGTTTTCCAAATTTGCTGGCATATTGAGTGCAGCACTTTCACAGCATCATCTTTTAGGATTTGAAATAGCTCAACTGGAATTCCATCACCTCCACTAGCTTTGATCATAGTGATGCTTCCTAAGGCCCGCTTGACTTTTCATTCCAGGATGTCTGGCTCTAGGTGAGTGATCACACCATCGTGATCATCTGGGTCATGAAGATCTTTTTTGTATAGTTCTGTGTATTCTTGCCACCTCTTCTTAATATCTTCTGCTTCTGTTAGGTCCATACCATTTCTGTCCTTTATTGTGCCCATCTTTGCTACGCATATCCCCTCCCTTTGACTTTCTTCCTATTCACTTAGGTCATTACAGTGCATTAATTAGAGTTCCCTGTGCTATACAGTGGGATTTCCCAGGTGGTGCTAGTGGTAAAGAACTCATCTCCCAATGCAGGAGACTGGGTTCAATCCTGGGTTGGGAAGAACCCCTCGAGGAGGACATAGCAACCCATTCCAGTATTCTTGCCTGGAGAATCCCATGGACAGAAAAACCTAGTGGGCTACCGTTCATGGGGCACAAAGAGCCGGACTCAGCTGCAGAGCATGGCACGCACAAGTACCCTACAGTATGTTCCCATCAGTTATTTTACACACAGTATCAATAGTCTGTATACATCCATCCCAATTTCTCAATTTCCACCACCTCCCTCCACCACCACCCACCTTCCCTCTTGGTGTCCATATCTTTGTTTTCTACATCTATGTCTCTATTTCTGCTTTCCAGATAAGGTCATCTATACCATGTTTCTAGATTCCTCATATTTGTGTTAATACATGATATGAGCTCTGTGTTGAACCACTTTTAAGCAGGTCTGCTGTGTTATTCCGGAGAAGGCAATGGCACCCCACTCCAGTGTTCTTGCTTGGAGAGTCCCAGGGATGGGGGAGCCTGGTAGGCTGCCGTCTATGGGGTGGTACAGAGTCGGACACGACTGATGCGCCTTAGAACAGCAGCAGCAGCTGTGTTATTCACAGTTCCAGCCAAGCTGTGCGTTTTCCCAGATTGAAAGATAGTTATGTCAGGTTTTCCCGAGGTGGCTTGAATTTGTGTTTGTTTAATTGGTTCTTCAACAGGAACTGTGATTCATTACAACTTACATCTTACTTTTCTCTTCCTGTTCTTTAAAGTGTGAAGTGGAAAAAGCAGTACATAATATGTCTTGGTATGTCCCCCTACCACTGCCTGGATGACTTATTGTCATTGAGGTCCGTGGTGCTGTAGGCTTTGTTGAGATGTTTGACAGTCATTCTCTCTCCCTGCCAAAAACGCTCTGCATTTAACTCAGGGACTTGATTGTTCCTAAACGTCAACTGTCATTAAAGAAATGCACTTCATTTCACTCCTCTGCTCACTGTGTCCACTGTGTCTGCATGAAGAATGGATTTCTTTTCCCTCCAAATCTTTTCCTGTTGCTCTCATCTCATCAACCCTATTTCACGGGAGTGCAGGGTCATCAGTGCTGTGGGAATGAGGAAATGTAATCCCAGAGTCTGAACTTTCTGTAACCAACCCAGTTTTCAAGTCTTTGGTCTCATTGTTAAACCACAAGCTCCAAATTTTGTTTAGCTTCGCTTTTGTTTAGAGACTGGCTGTGGCAGTGTCGGGAAGAGTGCTCACTTTGTCTCCTGTTTAAACTTGACTGTCTCAGTGGTGCTTCGTATCACGGGGTGTGTAGATAGCCTCTTGGGATCAGGAGGCCATGTGTGCTCAGGGTTGCAATTCACAAAGTGGTGGATTGTGGGTTGGGATGGGCAGGTTGATTTCATTCCTCTGTCTCCATTGACATCCTTTCCTAAAGGGTAAGTGAGACCCCGCCCCCAACCACCACCACCACAATTCCAGTCTTTTTTTTTTTTTTTTTTTAACATATTTATTTATTCGGCTGGACCAGGTCTTAGTTGCTGCATGTGGAATCTTTGAGTTGTAGCATGTAGGGTCTTCATTGTGACATGCAAAGTGTTAGTTGCAGCACGTGGGATCTAGTTCCTTGACCAGGAATTGAACCTGGGCCCCCTGCATTGGGAATGTGAAGTCCTAGCCACTGGACCACCACCGAAATCCCCAAGATTTCAGTCTTCAGCACCAAAGAAGATTGTCAGGAGGGGGAGCCACAGCCTTCCCTGAGTATACATTCAGTAATACTGAATGTCAGTATTAACTCATTTCAACATTTATCAGTGATGTTAAATGATGATGAATGAGTGAATGTCAGGCAGGGTAAGAATGAAATGGACTGCCTGGGTGAGCAGGAAGCCAACAGAGCAATGACAAACCCTCCAGTGCTCCATCACTGGGCCTGTTGTCAAGGCTGGTCTGAACCAATGAGGGTGAAGGACCCATGCTCTTTGCCCCAGTAACTGAGTCAGTGAGTATCCATCCCTTGGAATTGCTGTCCCAGAAGGATGGCTCAGGGGCTAACCTAGCCCCACTGGGAGCCAGTTGACATGAGGCAAATTTACCGGAGGCGTTTCTAAAAGTTGCCCAAGTTGTCCCCCTAGTAAGTGAAGAAACAAAAGTCTGTCCGGGCCACAGCCTATCTGGCAGTGGGCCCCAGGTTGTTGACCGTGGAGACAGAGATGCAGGATGGGAGAAAAGTGGACAGAGGTGGGGTGAGGCCTGGGGCTGCTCTGGGCCTGACCACCCCATCGCTTCATGTCACACCTTTTGTCAGTTATGATTTTAAATGAGTCTCCAAGTCATGTTGTTTGAGGGAAATGGTGTTATTTTTGGTTTTATGTGAAACTGTAGATCCTGGATTTTCCAAGAAACCTGAGTCTTTGTCTTTATTTTTCTGACACATTCATTATCCTCATTGTTGAATGAAAATATACAGAAACCAGCTCAGAGGTTTTCTGTGTAAATGACAGAACATCTCAGGCAAACAAGTTTGGACAATAAAAGGCATCTATTGACCCCATACCTAGAAAACAGCTGTTTCAGCGAGGCGGTCCTTCCTGCCCTCTACGCTCTGTCCTGCCAGCTTCCTCCAGGGCCCTGACTTCCTTCACAGTGCTATTTCAATGCTCTGAGGTTTGTGTTCACACACCCCGATGGGCCCAGCCCTCATGTCCCATTGGACATGTCCCAGACTGGGTAACGTGTCCATTTTTGGACTAGCACTCACAGAGATCCCCTGGCAGGGGAGGCAGACATCTGCCCACTGGCTGAGACAGTCAGACCCCAACCCACAGCTGCCCTCAGACAGAGGAGGGTGGTGTGCAGACTGGGGGCCAAGAGTGCTCCTCCAGGGGCTGTATACAGATCTGTGCCCCAGCTGGGGCCATGCTCTGGAGCAGAGTTCAACACAGCGCAAGGCTCTGAGTTCCGTTTTCACAATGTCACTTTGGAATCACCCACTCAGAAGGGTCAATATATCAACTTTGCCTCAACCTTCCCCTTGGGCCCATGCAATCCCATCCCCTGGCCTCTGCTCCATGCCCTGGCCATCTCCGGGTCAGAGATTTCAAGGGTCCTCTTGAGAAAATACACAAGGACAGTAAAGCAAGGTGGGACTCACAGACAGATGTTAGAATCGTGGGAAGCTGTGAAGAACAGAGGGGACCTGGTGGGCATGCGGCCATGAGAACAGCAGGTGGGAGAGCCCAGGGAGAGGAAACACTTGGCTCACATGTTGTGGGAGCTGGTCTGACTCAAGGTCCTTCCCTGAGGCAGTAGACTTGCATTTTTATTGTTGCTCCAAGGCCAGCCACTCTGTAGCCCTTCTTGGCAAAAAGTCATGACCTTCCCCCTCACTGAAACCTCCTCTTGACCTTGAATATCTACCCCCCTATCTAAGCAGAGTCTCCTGGCTGCAGGCCCCAGGGCCCCAGAATCAGGGTCAACCATGAGCCAGCTGGGCATCTACGCTCCACAAGAATCCCGGGCTCCCAGGCCACTCTCAGCTCCACCCCATCTCGGACACCCAGCACGCCCGTCTACATCACCACCATCAACACACTTTGTGTTTGTGTACATTCATTTTGCTTCCAAAGTAAATTTTGTTACCAATTTGAAAGCAACATGTTTTCATTATGAGAAGCAGGAAAAGTACAAAAAACAAAAAACAAAAAAACACCATTTTTAAAAAACCCATCACAAAAAGAAAAGTTCTACCAATAAATTAGTGCATTTCCTTTCATTTGTGTCTTTCCAATTTGATGAAAATTTGTGCATTTGTTTTTGTATTTTTGCTACCAGTCCCTTCATACATTGTGGATTTCATATAGCATTTGCACTGAAGAATCCTTTTACACGTGAGCTTTGTCTCCTGTTTTCCACTTTGCCTTGAGTGTACATGAAATAAAACATTCATGAAAGTTGCTTTACTGATTGCACATTGCTTTGCTGTGTAAATGGACCCACACTGACGTGGGCATCCTTTTCAACAACCTTTAGGTATATGCAGATGTTTTCTATTTCATAAATACTGAGCTTACAGCTGCAGTTAGTGCATTGCAGACTCTTTTCTTGGGATGATTTCCCCAGGTGTGGAGTGATGAAGTGAAGGCATAGTTCAAAGCTATTTGTGTACACGATAAGCAAGGGAGTGACGTAGGGAACCTGGGTCTCAGGAAAAAGTCCTCAGAGTTGGTCCCTAAGCCAGAGATTCACTGGACCAGATGTTTTCGGATGTGAAAGTTTTTGATCAAAGTCACAAAAGTTCTTCAAATTTATATTTTTGCTTTGCATGAATTCTTTTGGAGATTATCGAGACTGGCAGTTTAGCATTTCTGGTTGGCACGACTTCTTTCTGGAGGGGGCTGAATGGCTGAGAGGTGCCCTCCGCTGCCAGTGGCACTTTCACCACGTTCCTCACCAGACCTCCTCCCCTCTCCTGACTCCAGCCTGCTTGTGTGTGTGCACAGTCACAGGACTCATACACACACATGTGTAAGCACTCAGACACACACAACTCTGTAACACACACTCACACACATACAGACACTCTCTCCAACACACTCACATTCACGACACATATGCCAGCCCAACCCTGTACACTCTCATTTACTGCTGCTGCTGCTAAGTCGCTTCAGTCGTGTCTGACTCTGTGCGACCCCATTGATGGCAGCCCACCAGGCTCCTCTGTCCCTGGGATTCTTCAGGCAAGAACACTGGAGTGGGTTGTCATTTCCTTCTCCAGTGCCTGAAAGTGAAAGTGAAAGCAAAGTCGCTCAGTCGTATCCGACTCTTTGCGACCCCATGGACTGCAGCCTACCAGGCTCCTCTGTCCATGGGATTTTCCAGGCAAGAGTACTGGAGTGGGGTGCCATTGCCTTCTCATTTACTAGGATTGCTGAATACAACACAGGGTGTGCAGGTTACACTGCATTTCAGATAAACAAGGAAAAATTTTCAGTGTAAGCAAGTTCAATGCATATTTGCAATAGAGCCATGCAGTATTTGGAATGGACTTGCCTTCAAAAAGTATTTGTTGTTCATCAGAAATTCAAATTTTACCAGATGTTCCACATTTTTATTTGCTAAATCTGGCTGCCCTAACATTCACGCACTCATTCATCCATCCACTCACCCGTGCCCCTCTGTACTCACACCTACTCACACACACCCTGCTTGTTTTCTTCACGTCATATGTTCAGTTTATTGCTTATTATAAGTAGGTACCAATAAAAGGCAAATTGCATGGCAGTAGATTAACACAGGAGACCTATGTCCTATCCTTGGGTTGGGAAGATCCCCTGGAAGAAAGCATGGCAACCCATTCCAGTATTCTTGCCTGGAGAATCCCCATGGACAGAGGAGCCTGGCAGGCTACAGTCCATGGGATCACAAAGAGTCGGACACAACTGAGCAACTAACCACATCACAGCCCAGCTTAATACAGATTTTAAAAATAATTGGTTTAATTAAACACTGGTGAATTTCATACCTCACAGGTGATTGTCTCTGTAAGAAACTGGTGTCACTGTGTGGAGAACCCTGGCATCCGGGCTAAGTTCCTGAGGCCTCAATGGCCATTCTCACAAAACAGGCAGACTTCAGACAGCCCAGGTTCCAGGCCCTCGGCCCCAGCAGGCGGCTCTCAGATCTCCCTGTAAACATTTCCCTTTGCACTTCCTAAGTTCTGGGCGTGTTTATTTTACAGAAAGGGGTCTCGGCCCAGCTGGGATTTGTTTGGAAAGGATTGCCTCTTTCCTTTCTTTATAAAAATAACCCCGTGTCTTTCTGTAACTGGGCCAGATCATCCATGCAGTGAGCGGGCCTCACCTTTTCCTGGGTGTGTTCCTGGAAAGAGGGTGAGGAGCCGGGCGGGTTCACCATCCGTGTGCACCCCCAGCTTGGCCTCCTGTCAAACACGGCTCCATGGCTGTAGTCTCCCTACTCCTTGGTCCCTGAGCCTCAGGGGTGCAAGGAGGGTGGGCAGGCCAGCTGCATCTTTGATGAGTGAGCCCAGGAGTGAGTGAGTCAATGAGCGAGGACCCCAGCCTCTTCCAATGTGTTTGCTATCTATAAATCTCACCATGAGCAGCAGCCTTATAGTCAGGGATCGTTCCACTCCCGACAGCCGGCTCCTCCAAGTCCAGGGCATTTTAAATTCTGCACTTTTTGGCCTGTAATTCTGAGAATGAGTTGAGAATGATTTCACTTGCCCTGCCCTGGGATGAACTCTGGGTATGTAGCGCAGTGGCCAGCAGGCCACATAGCTGAGGGACCTCACCTCAAGATGTTTGCACACAATGGCTTGCTTCCACAACTTGCAGGGACTGGAAAAAAGGACCTGAAGCTGTGAAGCTGGAGATGGTTCAGTGACCTGGGGGTGTGGCCCTGGGGGAGGTGTCTGTGGAGGTGCTGAGTGGGTGATGCACAGGGTCATGTTTTTTTCTACGGGCTTTTACACCCTCACTGGTTGGTGCTGCAGGAAATGTTCACCGTTTCCTGCCCATCAATCCAGAGAGATTGGAGCTTGGCCAGTGCTGCCCATGGCAAAGCTTTCAGCAATACATGGGCAACATCCATGCGGCCTGGCTTTGTCTTCTGTCCAGGGAGCACAGAGAACTTTCCAGAAACTTATTTCCTTAGCCCCAGAAGAGCCTGGAGAGTTGGGGATGTGCTGAGAGAGATGATCCATGTCCCCCACCATGGAAGGCACAGGCTGCCTGGTACAGAGGAAACGAGCAGGGAGGGAGAAGACCCTCTTGCACCCCCCAAACCTCCCCCCCACCCCAAACCCACCCCACCCACCTGCACATGGCCCCAGGTTCCCGGCTCGTGCTCCTCAGGCTTTTAACACCAAATGTATAGTTTCCTTCAAAAAAAAAAAACCCACACAAACATCTAACCACTTTCTGAAACCCACACCTAAGTATAAATTTGGCTCTTCTGAAACCCAGGAGGCCTCCTAACACGGGCCTGGTTTCTATAGAAAACCCATTGCCCTGACGTCATGGACTTTGTTTCTAGGAAGAGACAATTGTTTTATCTTGGGAGGAAGGATGTTGGGGGCCTCAGAGGACACTTGGCTTTGTCCAGCATCGGGGATGCTCCCATACGCATACAGGACCATGCCTGCTTCTCAATGGAGAGGCTTCAGCCAATTGGAGCTCTGAAATCATTCCTGGCTTTGTAAAAATAAAAAGCAAGTCAGGGGAGGTCTCCAGGAGGTACTGCCCTCCCCGCTCCCCTCAGGAGTGGGCTGAACTTAGTGAATTGCTTCCGGAGAGCAGACATGAAAAGAGACGGGGGCAGCTTTAGAGCTGCTGCTGCTGACGGTCACCACCGCTGGCCCTGCAGACGTGTCCCCCAAAGGGACATGTTGAGAAGGACACTCACTCTCTCTCTGCTGCTTTCGGACTCCAAACCCCATGACCTAAGAGAAGAACTAAGAGAAGAACACCAGACAGACCCAGTTGCTGGGACATTCTACACACGGCCCACCCTGTGTTCTTCAAGGCTGTCAAAAACAAGCAAAGTCCGAGATATGGTTACACACCTAAGAAGGCTGGAGAGATAGGATGACTAAATGTAATCTCGTCTCCTGGATGTGATTCTGGAACAGAAAAAGGACATGAGGAAAAAACCAGTGGAAGCCAAATAAAGTGTGAACTTAGAGGAAGTGGTGTCAGTTCCTTCGCTGTGACAAATATACCCAGTAATATAAGATGATGACCACCAGAGAAACAGATGGGACTTATCCTTACAACTTTTCTATCTGTAACTACTTGAAAAAAAAAAAATGCAGATAAGAATAAAAGGAAAGTAGTCTTGATGCAAGCAGTGTATAAGGCCAGTGATTGCGAAGTGGTTTTCTAGAATTTCATCTTAAATTAAAGTTCTTGAGTTCTTTCCAGGTCACAGATGAGAGGGTTTTGATAGAAGTTAGTAATAAAATGGTGCAATTCTCTAGGGCAAAAGCAGTCACATTAGGTTAAAAAATATAAACAGAAATATCTAATCCTGGAAGACTCTTTACCAGGTTATACGTTACACAGGCTGGATGCTAGTAGCCAAGGGACCGACATCAAAGGTCAGGGCGAGTATCCGGTTAGTGTCACGGACTGCTCTCAGCCTTCCTCCTTCCTCCTCAGCAAATTACCCCAGTGATGGTGAAGAAAGAAGACAAAGTCTAATAAACCTATGAGCACAAAGAAAATGAAGAAGGGGGCATGCAGGTGAGAAGAGAACTTCGAAAATCACTCAAGAAGACATGACATCTGACTCTTCAGAAACTTGGAAATAATGAAAACAGCAAAGGAAATGCACCCATGAAATAAGTGGTAGAAGGACAATTCCCCATTCTGAGGCCACGAGTCTGTGGACTCAAGGTTACCCAGTAAAAGAGATCAAAACATACACACCAACGCTCATCTTCCTGAGATTTCAGAGTTTTAGAGACAAAGCAATATTGAGAGAGAGAAAGAGAGAGAGAGAGACCCCATTTAAAGGGAACAAAGGCAGAAGGCACCTTTGGAAGAGTAAACATTAGTGCAGCAAAACCTTCAAATTCTGAGACGCTGCCTAAAATTCTATTACATCCAATAATAAACAGTAAGGGAGAACAAAGATATTTCAAAGCTGTCAGGACTTCTGCCTAATACTCTAGGAAGATGGAATAGGTAATTTTCCCTGTTCCTCCTGCTAAGGACAACTAAAATCCAAGCCAT
Source organism: Bos indicus (assembly GCF_029378745.1). Lineage (NCBI taxonomy): Eukaryota > Metazoa > Chordata > Mammalia > Artiodactyla > Bovidae > Bos > Bos indicus. Next base: position 41,823,636 of record NC_091772.1, on the reverse strand, counting down.
TACATGTGAAGACGACAGAAGACTGTGGAAGGTGGAAAGAAGACTGATTGGCGACCAACCTCAGATCCAAGGAAAACATCGTGTGGGTGTGGGGTTCTTCTTGACTCAGATACCCCAGAATTGGAGCTGGAGAAGCCAAGAACCCAGAAATGCCAAAGACACAGACACAAACGGCACTAAAAAACCCCGCTCTCTCCAGCCAGAGGACTAGGAAAAGAGCAGCCTGGAAAGACAAAATACTTTTTGACAAGAACTGATGTCCTCCAGCCCCAAACCACAGAAAAACATATGTCCCCACCCTTGCCTATGCCAACCATGGCCAAGAGGGCGTTAGGGCTTCGGTCCCCACTGGGCAGCCCCACCTCCAACAACAGGTGTTGTCAGAGCAGGCAACCAGGGAGCCAAGACTTTCATCTTGATGGACACTTGAAAGTCCCCATACACATGCCAGTCAATCCTAAAGGAAATCAGTTCTAAATATTCATTGGAAGGACTGATGCTGAAGCTAAAGCTCCAATACTTTGGCCACCTGATGTGAAGAACTGACTCATTGGAAAAGACCCAGATGCTGGGAAAGATTGAAGGCAGGAGGATAAGGGGGCGACAGAGGATGAGATGGTTTGATAACACCACTGACTCAATGGACATGAGTTTAAGCAAACCCTGGGAGAGAGTGAAGGACAGGGAATTCTTGTGTGCTGTAGTCCATGGGGTTCAAAGAGTCGGACGCGACTGAGCTACTGAACACCAACAATACACATGCTGTCTAGAGTGACCACGTAAAGAAACCAGTCTGTTCATAAATGGTTTTCATTAAGTTGAGGAAGTTCTCCTGTATTCCTGAGGGTTTTTATTGTGAATGGGTATTGAATTTTCTCAAATGCATTTTCTCTCTCATCAGTTAATACGATCAGATGGTTTTCCTTCTTTAGTCTGTTAATACGGTTGATTGGGCTTCCCCAGTGGTTCAGACAGTAAAGAATTCACTTTACCCAGGCAATGCAGGAGACCCGGGTTTGATCCCTGGGTCTGGAAGAGCCTCTGGAGAAGGGAATGACAACCCACTCCAGTATTCTTGCCTGAAGAATCCCATGGACAGAGAAACTCAGTGGTCTACGGTCTAAAGGTCGCAAACAGTCGGACACGACTGAGCGACTAACACATACACGTATGGTAGATTACATTAATTCATTTTCAGATATTTGAACTTTTCAAATAATCAGCCTTGCATCCTTGGAGAAACGTCCACTTGGATATGGTGTGTGATTATTTTGATACATTTTGCAGAATTCTATTTTCTAACATTTTTCTAAGGATCATTGCATCTATATTTATGAGGGGTACTGGTCTTTGGTTTTTATTTTTTGTACTGTCTTTGTTTGGTATCAGGATAATACTATCTTTATAAAATGAAACTGACACAGCATCTTCCTGCCGTGTTCTTTCGGTCAAGCAGTCACAGAGCCTAGATTCCAGGGGAGAGACCATAGACTCACCCCAGTGGAAGATGTATGAAGAATTTGGGGGTCACACTTTAAAACCATCATGCCTTCCTAGGAAGGTACTAGGCATGTGAGTTTGAACTCAGAATGCATTGTTTCAAGAGCAATTTACTGGTAAAATAACACTATGCTCTTTGAGCATCACAGGCTAAACCTTCTCTCTGGGTGGAGGCCTGGGAGGGAGCCATACTGCCTTCTTCACTTATCTCCTTTGTTTCTGGGGAAATGTGTTTTGAGTTCTAAAAGCAATCCACAAACAAACCTTGGTAATCCAGACTTTTCTTTGTTTGTTGCGTTGTGTTTCTTAATTCTGCAATTTAAAATGTCCTTAAGGCAATGGGGACAAATTGTAAAAAGGGGCTGGCAGGACTCACCGGAGACTGAAAAGGAGTTGGGCAAGGAAATGGCAGTGACGGTGGTATAGGGCATTAAAGTGCCCGACACATTCTGCTCTGAAGTCAGGAGGTGGTGGGTGGCTGGGGAGCTGTGCCTGCTCTCTGTCACTCTGGGATAGGGGATGGCCAGCCAAGGGCGTGTGCCACCTCCCAGGTGTGGGGTCAGTGGCTTGGAGGCAGCGCATGGCTTCCTGGTGTGCCTTGCTTCTTTACACAGGGTGGATCCCAGAAAAGCCACCCCAGGCTTTCAAACACATGAGGTGAGGGCTGGAGAACTCTGCATTTCTGGATGTGTACAAATTACCTATGCACCTCTCATTCCAAATTGCTAGATTTCAGTTACAGGGTGGTGGAAATGGTCATTTCTTCCCACCCAGAGTCCTGTGTTGAATCTCTCCAAGGACCTGAGGTAAAAACCTCTGCTTGTAACAGCAGACTCCTTCCCCGAGTGGGAGGGACTGCTGGAGGGTCCTGCAGGCAGGTCTTTGGTTTATGAAAGAGACCACCAGGGAGAGGTGCTGATCAGTGAGATGAATTGAGATGGTTTTCTTTTTGCCCCTGGAAGCCCAGATTCAAAGGTTTCTGGTGACTTGAGACACTGCAAGGAGAGGCAGGGAAAACGCTGTTGGGGAGGAGCTTGGACGAGGGTGGAGACTTCCCTGGACCATGGGATAGGGTACCCAGGGCCCCAGACAATGGTGTCTGCTCAGAGTCTCAATGGTGAGACTCTCTCCATCCACCTGCGGTCTCCTGTCTCGCTATGCTCTATACCAGGGCCCCTGTTAGGTGTCAAGTAATGATGGAGGCAGGGGTGGTCAGTGCTTAGAGGAAAGAGGAACTGGAGAAGCCAGGAGAGGAGAAAAGAAAAGGCACCACCATCCCCTCCCATCACATGTGCCCCAATTCTCTTCAAAGCTCCTGTGGAAGCCCAGAGAGGACATGGAAGAGTTCAGTCATGAGGAGCCTACCGGCCCTGGTCTCCCTGCCTTTGGGGGCATTTACCCTGGAATTCCCATCAGGGCCGTGGCTGCATCTCCACAGCCCTTATCCCTTGAAACCACCATCCATGAGGTCCTACAGGAGGGGGAACACAGTGACCCCAACCCTGGCCCCCGCCCCCAGGGGATGGAGTTGGTGTTGCCTGACCCCCAGCTCCTTCCATGCACCCCTCCTTCACATCAGTGTGTCTTGAACCACCCGCATGTGTGGCTTCCCAGCCGCCAGCCTTGGGGGTCCTGGGGCCCCTCAATGCCCACAGACATGGGATTCTTTCTCCTAGGGTGACCTTGACCCTGACGGTGGGTGCAGGGCTGTGAAACCTCAGATTGGAACCCTCTGAGGTATCACCCACCCTCCAGGGGCCCTCGTGCAGTCAGCAGAAGCCCCCAGTTTAAGCCTTGCCTGAAACCCACCCTGGAATGCTTCCTCCACATCCCAACCCCAACCCGCTTCCCCCGACCCACTCCCTGAAGGGGCCCCTGATGGACGCTTTTAACAAAGGCACGGGTGTCCTTGGTAGAGGAGGAAGTCTTGCTGTCCGTATCCTCAGAGCAGAGAACCCATCGTAGGAATTTAGATTGCATTTGCCCGAAAGGATGCAGAGCACAGTTCTCAGCCTGGATCCCACTGACATTTGGGGCTGGATGATTCTCTGAGGAAGGGGCTGTGCTCTCCTTATGGGATGTTTAGCAGCATCCCTGGACTCCGCTATTGAGATGCCAGTGGCAACCCCTCCCCACCCCCAGTCCCTGCCTTTGTGAAATCCAGGAAACTCTCCAAGCTTTGTCAAATGTCCCCTGTTGAGAGACAGGCTCCCCCACTGCTCCAGACAGTCTAGATTGGACTGGGTTTTGTGGTAGATTTCAGTTTTGCAGAGAGACAAAGGGGCCCACGAGGAAGAGTTGCCTCCCCTGGAAGCCACCTGTCCCCGCCCCCGCACCTCTGTAACACCAGGGCGACAGTGGGCATCCTTGGCAGTTGCCTGCAGGGTCAGGTTGCCGCAGCCTCAGGCCTTCTGCAGTTAGAAACACCTCCCCTTTGTCTAACTCACCTCTTGGATGAGCAATTTAAATTCCCTTCCTGCCTTCTGCCCCAAGGTGATGAAGAACAACTGGGAACCATTTGAGTTCAAAATGAGGAGGCACACTCGGAGGGCCCAGCTCAAAATCTGGTAGTGTTGCAGCAAAAACAGAAATGAGTGAACAGCCTTTGGCACCCACCAGCCAAACAAGCCTACAAGAGTTAAACCATCTTGGTTATTCTTTAGCTATTACTACTAAGAGACACTTGTAGCTGGCAGCCCCCTGCTGGCTCAGCAGTAAAGAATCTGCCTGCCAATGTAGGAGACACGGGTTCAATCCCTGGTCTGTGAAGATCCCACCTATTGCAGGGCCACAACTACTGAAGCCCCCAGCCCTAGATCCTGTGTAACAAGCGAAGCCACCCCAGTGGGAACCTCGTGCACTGCAACTGGAGAGTAGTCCCCACTCACTGCAACTGGAGAAAAGCTGGTACAGCAGCAAAGACCCAGCACAGGTAAAAGTAAATAAAAAAAAAAAAAAAAAAAAACACTTGTAGCTGGGCTTGTCCTTCACAAAGCTAATTACTCTCTGACTCTGTATAGATTATACTCTGTACCTGGCATTCTTGTCCCCCTACACTTCTTGTAGCATTCTGCATTTCAGAAAGAAGGTCCTGGGCTGATAACTTCAGGGACACGGGACCCAGCTGCCGAGTTGCCTAATCCCAGCTGCGGCTGTTTTGAAACTTAGCAAAAGAGAAAAAACAGCAAGGCCTTCAAGAGGATTTAAAACCTCTCCCTATTCCTGAGAAAGGGGGCACAGCTCTTGAGGAGCTAACCTTTTGCCTGGAGAAGTTAATAAAGCTAGTCTTTTCTATTTCCTCTAAACTTGGTCTCCATATTTCTATCAAGCATGGGTGGACAGGAAGCCAAGATTTTGGCAACAGTGGTGAATTCGACCAAAGAATGACTACTTCGGAATTGATTACAATAGTTGGAATTGATGAGAGGAAGGCTGGGGCCCGTTCTCCCTGCTTTCTCTGGGCTGCTTCCTCTTCTGGGACCTTAGAGCATCACCCAGCAGCTCCCCTGTTCATGGCCTCTGTTACTTTCCCCACCATCCTCTCAAGACTTCTTAAAGCCTCAACTTTCCAGTCTGACTTCCCTAGCCTGCTTCCTTAATTACCTATTTTGTATGCTTTTCTGGTGGGAAAAGGAAGAACATTATAGGATTGCAGTACTGTAGCCACTGCATTGGACAGTGTGAGTCCGGAGATTTCCCATGACCACCGAAATCTCTCTTCAACAACTCTGAAAGCCCAGTATTTAAAGCACTTTGTCCTCACAGAGGACATGGAGACGCTGGTTCCCCGGACCTCCATCCCTCACAGAGCATCCCGGTGTGGTCCATGGAGTCATGTACGGCTCGAGCCGTATGGTCTCTTGAGCCCCACCCCGAGAGATGCTATTTCAAGGCCTTTGGTGGCATGTGCTGGGGGCACGCTCCCTGAGGCTCTGCTGCCATTACTCAGCGTCTTCTTGGTTGAAGAAATTAAACAAAAAATGTCCTGTCCCCAGGTTCAAGACAGTGCTGACAGATAAACTCAGCACTCAGATTTCTGATAGGAAAGCCAGTACCCCCAGGACACCAGACCATCATCCAGGGTCAAGCACGGGTGGCCCCATGCTGTCTGACATGAAAGGGTAAAGTCTCTTACCCAAGACCCAGGGTAAACCCCTGTTCCCTCTCATCTTGTTCTATAACAATCTGCCACCTTGCACAGCCCTTTGGAGCCCCTTTCTATCTGTTGGTTTGGATGCTGCCTGATTTCTGAATCACTGAGTGAAAGATCAGTAAATTCTCTGCAGAACATTTTCTCATGAGAGTTTAGATCACACTCCAAGTTTCTTTTCTTCACAGAACTTTAATTTCCTCTCCATGAGGGACAGTAATAAACTTCACTCACAAGGCCATTGTGAAAATCCATGGACTAAGGGCTATCAGAACATCCCCCACAGAGGTTAGCTTGGAATCAGGGCCAGGAGAGATTTCCAGGTATCTAGGGTTCCCTTTAGCCCAGAAGTACAGATGTTCTTGCCAGGAGGGGGTGGCTTTTCCATGGGATGATATTTCTTCCTCCCTGGGTTATGAGTTTCTTGAGAAAGGGGTTCGTCTCCTGGGCTTTGACAGGCTCCATACACTTAGGCAATGGCACCCCACTCTGGTGCTCTTGCCTGGAGAGTACCATGGATGGGGGAGCCTGGTGGGCTGCTGTCCATGGGGTCGCTAACAATCGGACACGACTGAGCAACTTTGCTTTCACTTTTCACTTTCATGCATTGGAGAAGGAAACGGCAACCCACTCCAGTACTCTTGCCTGGAGAATCCCAGGGACGGGGAGCCTGGTGGCGTGCCTTCTGTGGGGTCGCACAGAGTCGGACACGACTGAAGCGACTTAGCAGCAGCAGTAGCAGCAGCATACACTTAGAGCCTTGCCTTTTAGGAAAATATTTACTCATAGGCAGATGATAGCATAGTTACTTTGTGGCATCAAACGTGTCTTTATTGGGACTTCCCTAGAGGGCCAGTGGTTAAGAATCCACTTTGCTATGCAGGGAACACAGGTTCGATCCCTGGTCAGGGAGTTAAAATCCCATAGACAAGAAGAGTTAGTGACTGGAGAAGGGGAGGAGGTGGGAGATGGTAGAGTTGAACAATCCTCAGCGATAGGAGACTACGGGGGCAAGCTGCAATGTCACTCACGCCTGACATTGATGGAACACACTTTTACATTTTTTAAGGTTCCTATGTAGGGGACTTAGACTGGAGGAGGGCACATCAGTCCACTCCAGTATTCTTGCCTGGAGAATCCCACGGACAGAGGAGCCTGGTGGGCTACAGTTCATAGGGTCGAAAAGAGTCGGACATGACTGAAATGACTAACGCGTGCATGTAGGGTTCTTACTGTATCTTGTTCCAACCTGGAAGATGTCACCAGGCTGTGCTGTTTCAGTTTTAACACAAAGTTTATTGTCCTGTACATAAGAAAAAGTACAAGACACCAGAAACGCTCATTTCATTTTCAAATTCAGTGCATCAGAGAAATGCAGGCTTGAATTGGAAAAATGTGTTCTCTGAAAAACCACTCCCTTTGGTCACACATATGCATTTGAATGCAAGGCCCTCAAATAATCTTTCTGGGCTGCTTCTTTTTTTTAGTGTGGTCTGAATGTAAACACACTATTAGATTTCTATCCTCTGCTTAAACCAACAAAAATATCCCTCTCTTGTTGGGAGCCGCATTACGCATTACTGACAAAATGGAGGCACGGCCCCCAGCCCCCTCTCGTCATTCCTCAGGCACGGACCCAGGATTAAGGAGTTAGGACTTGTAATTCTGACTTGTCTTTTCCTTTCCTCGGCTGAGTTGACTGAAAAGGAATATTAAGGTGCTTATTGTTCTTAAGAGGAGCATGACAAGGCACAAAGCCTTCTGCAGCTGTGCTCAGAAAATAATTCATAAAGTTAATCATTGACATTTGTTCAAGGACTTTTACAAAACAGTGTTCCAGGATGAGCATGTAGGCCGTAGCTTGAGGCCATGGGAGGGATTGCTATCTGAAGCCTATTTGTGAGGAGAATGTTTATGGCAAAGGAGTTTACTGAATTTAGGGCTTAGAAATAATTAAAACAGTTAGAAGTTAAAGATTTAAGGAATGTTGTAAAGTTAGCATATTTTACTATAACTTATAGAAGTTAGGAATTTTTAGAGACACTATAGCTAGAAGCCTTGTTAAGAGATAGTGAGCTCAGGATGTTAGGGGCAAATAGGATTTAGGAAGATAAGTAGTAAACTGAGGAATGTAGCATGAGTTACAGTGTAATCACAAGTTAACTATAGGACACTTTAGAGGAGGTAGATAATAGATGATAAGGCTGATTCCCAGAGGATCTCTGAAGCAGGAACTCTCTTTGAAGAGCAACAATGATTTATGAAGATAATAAATCTGGGAGAGGGGGAACTGAAAATGTCAAACCTCTGGCCTAATGTTTTTTGTAAAAGTATAAAAGAAACTCTTGAAATAAACAGGCAGTCCAAGAAAACTGAGAGGCTGTCTCATTCGCCGACACCATTCACCTCTTCAGGTCGAATCCCTGGTTGCTGGAGTTGGACTCTGGCACTCCCTTATTGAGGATTCCATGTGGGCATTCCAGCTGACAGACACATGAACAGGTGGCTTGTGACCTGCCTTCTTGCTTTCATTTCATTCAAGATGAAAAGTGAAGAAATATACTATTTGTTGTAAAGGACATTAGCCCTTCCTTGAGGCACTGATTCTCTTTTTTAAAATAAATTTTACATAGAAAGGTTTCCTTATAAATCTAGTCTCCATCATACTACATGCATCTGCAAAGAATACTCTGACTGTGGAGACCCTCTCTAGGGCAGCGTCTCTAACAGTGGGGAATCCGTGACCTTGGGTGGAGAGCAAATTGTTAGTCACTTGGTCATGTCTGACTCTTTGTGACCCCATGGACTATAGTTCACCAGGCCCCTCTGTCCATGGGATTCTCCAGACAAGAATACTGGAGTGGGTAGCCATTTCCTTCTCCAGGAGATCTTCCCAACCCAGGGATTGCACTGGAGTCTCCTGTATTGCAGGCAAATTCTTCACTTTCTGAGCCACCAGGGAAGCCCCAAACCTATGTCTTACTTATCTTTTCTTAGAGGCTTCACAGGTCCTTCTGTTATGAATGCAGACAGCAAAGCACAGCAGTGTTAGTAAAACCTGTGCTTTCTGTCACCCTAAAAAAATCACATTTTTATATCGTTTTACATTTGTCACAGATGTTCATCCTTCACATCTTTACATCCTTTGAAATCATGGTCAGTATGAGAGCCACAGCTAGATCTTTATTTTTTCAGTTTGTTAAGCGAGAACATTTTAATTATATAACACATTTTATTATAGATACAAATGTATTTTTTGATTGGTGCATTCCCTTGTAATCTTGTGTGTTTTGCATACTGGAAAGCCTCAGTCTGTGAAGAGGTCTGGTGGCTCAGGTGATGAAGAATCCACCTGCAATGTGGAAGACCTGGGTTTGATCCCTGGGTTGGGAAGATCGCCTAGAGAAGGGATACGACTCCAATATTCTTGGACTTCCCTTGGACTTCTCAAACAGTAAAGAATCCAACTGCAATGTGAGAGACCTGGGTTTGATCCCTGGGTTGGGAAGATCCCCTGCAAGAGGGCATGGCAACCCACTCCAGTGTTCTTACCTGGAGAATTCCCATGGACAGAGGAGCCTGGCAGGCTACAGTACGTCAGGTCTCAGAGTCGGACACGACTGAGAGAATAAGCACAGCACACATGAAGGGGTCTGATGGCTTACCTAGACTGCCAGAGAGCCCTTGGCACAAAGCAGACCCAGGGGCTGAGCCAGAGGTCAGCCTGGGCTCCTGGATGTCCCAGGTGCTGGGTAAGTTCCTCCTGCAGGTGAAATTCACTCAGTGGAGAGAGATAGGAGATCAGAGTGGATCCTCACTTGGTATCTGCTGATTAACGACAGGCCCATGTCCACTGTGCTCCTTAACCTCCCTCCTCAGTCAAGAACCCCCAGATTCCATTGCTCAGTTTTCCAAAGGTGAGGTAGTGCCCATCTGGCGGGTTTCCACGAAAAGTGTAGTAGTTTGGAGCATGTGATTCATCCTCAGACAGACCCAGTTTTGGGGCTGGATGCCACATCTCCCAGCTGCCTTGTAGACTGGGCTTCCCGTCAATGGCGTCTAATTATCCACCTATTCCCTCTATTGTTCAAACCATGAATAAAACAATTTATTCTGAAAGGAGACACAATGCACTGCTTAATCAGGACTCCAAAGCCAAGGCTGAAGTGAACACCCAGGCCAGGAAATGGGATATTGTTAGTTATCTCAGAAGTCCCTGGAATCTAATCACGTTCTCAGCTCCAAATGCAACCATTCTCCCCAATTTTATAGTCATCATCTCCTGTGTTTCTTTGTAATTAAAAAAATACATTTATTTACTTATTTGGCTGCACCTGGTCTTAGTTGTGGCAGGTGGGATCTAGTTCCCTGCCTAAGGATTGAACCCAGGTCCCCTGCATTGGGAACATGGAGTTTTAGCCACTGGACCACCAAGGAAGTCCCTCTGTAATTTTAAAATAAAATGTGAATCCCTGGAGAATGTAGTTTAATACTGCTCATAGTTTTATTTATTAAATTTTATTTTATTTTGTAACACCAAAACACTTTGTATTAGGGTACAGCCAATGAACAATGCTGCGATAGTTTCAGATGAACAGCAAAGGGACTCAGCCATACATGTCCATTCTCCTCCAAAACCCCTCCCATCCAGGCCAGGCTGGCACATAACCTTGAGCAGAGTTCCATGTGCTTCGTTGGTTATCCATTTTAAATAGAGCAGTGTGTAATAACCTTCCCAAAGTCCCTAACTATCCCTTTCCCCCAGCAACCATAAGTTTGTTTTCTGAGTCTATGAGTCTCTTTGTTATGTAAGTTCATTTGTATCATTTCTTTCTACATTCCACATATAAGGGATGTCATATGATATTTCTCCTTTTTACTGTCCATAGTTTTAACTTTGCTTTGTTATTTTAGTCTCTTTCAGTTTATAGATTGGCCCTCAGTCCTTTCTTTTTCTTATAATTTGTCATAAAACAAGCAGAGCCTTGCCATTTGGTCTGCAGCGTGGGTTGTATTGCAGACACTTCTGCACCTTTCAACCTGCCCCTGAGTATCTCCCATAAGTTGGATTGAAGCCGGGCTCCATGTCTCTGCCAGGACTCTAGGTCACATGGTTACTGTCCATCAGGAGGCTGTGATGTCTGGTGGTCTCTTCTTGTGATGTTAGTCACCATCACTGTGAGGATGGGGCCGAGGGTACATTGTCCACAGGGAATATGAATGAGATAATATCAGTGACTAAAAGTCAGCCATTCTTCATCGGCACCATGTACAACATCCAACCCACTGTTGGTGACACACATCCCCACTGTGGGGACCCTGTTGTGGAGTCTGGGATTCTGCCATCAGACACCCTATTGATTCCTTTTCTGTACCCCACCCCTACCCCAAGCTCATAGCATCCAGGACTTGTGCCTCTGGGCTGTGTGTCTTCATCTGCTTAGGCACGCGACTACCAGGGGTCTTCCTTGCCTGTTTTAATGAAGGAGTGGGAAGAGATTTGAGGACTAGGGCACCACCAATGATGTTTGCCCAGAACCCTCCTTGTTCAAGACAGTGGAATTGGTCACCCATGACTGGAACTGCAAGAATCCTAAAGTGAAGCAAAAGCATCCGGTCTGATCAATGCACTATGCGGATGAGAAACAATGCCAAGGACATGGGGACTGAGCAGGGCCCACAGGGTGCTCTTCTCCAGCAGCGATGTCTGAATCCTGATTGCCATCTCTCCCACCTTTACCGCCTGAAGTCAGAGGCAATGACTAGTGAGCTGTGGGCGAGGAACTGGCCGAACCCCCAGGCACCAGCTGTGTCCCCAGGCTCAGATAAGCTGCTTCGCTTCCTTGAAATTTCATAATTTGCTGACATCTTCCTAGAGCTGCTGACACATCTTTTTATTGTTTCCATATGGTCTGAAATATGGGTTTTCTCTTGTGTGTGCATTTTTTAGAACAACTCCTCCTAATGTGTTGAGTATCAAAATTTAAAGATGGTCTAAAGGTTATCCCACAGCTGAGAATCCTGGATCCCAAGAGTTCTATAGTCAAAAGTAGTGGTAAAGAGTTTGATTTAAGTCAAATCAAGGTATGAAATGCATGTTGCCTTCGGGTGTAATGGAGACAGGAGCATTTCCTTCTCAGAAGCATTTTCACTCCAGATTCTCTGGTGGAAAACTTTTTGGGCTAGGTTCCCAGGAACATCAAGAACACACCAAGAAGTCAGAGTTTTCCTTGAATAGAAGAGGAAGGGGATCTGGTAACTGTGGGGCACAGGCTGGGGTAAATTTTATATGACAACAAGTTGTGTAGTCCTACTACCTAAAGACAGAGCAAGGGAAAAAAGAAACCGCCACCTGATGAACTTAACATGAAAGGAAAGATTTAAAAATTCTCAGGGAAACATATACTAAGTAATGGATCTCCCCTTCTGGTTATCTTATTTTAGGGATTTAAATATGTCTTTAATATAATGTCTATTAGTATTTAATCATAAACTGGAATTGATTAGAGAATTGAGGAACTCTGGAAATTCCCAAAATTCCTGGAAAGAGTTTTTGTAAATAAAATAAGCTTTTATAATTTAAAATAATTTTAGACTTATGGAAAAGTTGAAAGGATAATATGAGGACTTCCTGTGTATCTTTCACTCAGATTCCCCCGAAGTTCACATTTTCCCACATTGCATTATCATGGTACGTATTTTAGTGCTTATTCTGGTCATTTGGGAGTAAGTTCCAGATATGACATCTAACTCTTTCTTTTTATTGTTAAATACTTCAGAGCACATTTCCTAAAAACAATTCTCTTACATTCTCTTACTTAACTCAGGATTGGTATTAAAATCACAAAATTAACAGGAGGAGCCTGATGGGCTACAGTCCACTGGGTCAGAGTCAGACATGACTGAACCCACTTGAGCGTGCATGTACACTATATTGTTTCTAATCTAAAGACCTAATTTAGATTTTGTCAGTTGACCCAATAATGGCCTTTGTTAGAAAAAGGGGGGAAAAGTCATTCACGATCTTATCAATAAACTTTAGTCTTTAAAATCAGAAACAACTTCTCAATTGTTGTGTTTACTTTTTTCCTTCTTGAGTACGGGCCAGATATTTTGCAGAGCACCCTTGAATCTGGAGTTTGTCTGGTGTTACACCCTTAAAGAGATGGGAATACCAGACCACCTGACCTGCCTCTTGAGAAATCTATACGCAGGTCAGGAAGCAACAGTTAGAACTGGACATGCAACAACAGACTGGTTTCAAATAGGGAAAGGAGTACGTCAAGGCTGTATATTGTCACCCTGCTTATTTAACTTTTATGCAGAGTACATCATGAGAAACACTGGGCTAGATGAAGCACAAGCTGGAATCAAGATTGCTGGGAGAAATATCAATAACCTCAGATATGCAGATGACACCACACTTATGGTAGAAAGCGAAGAACTAAGAGCCTCTTGATGAAAAGAAAGAGGAGAGTGGAAAAAGTTGGCTTAAAGCTCACCATTCAGAAAACTAAGAACATGGCATCTAGTCCCATCACTTCATGGCAAATAGATTGAGAAACAGTGGAAACAGTAAGAGACTTTATTTTGGGGGGCTCCAAAATCACTGCAGATGGTGACTGCAGCCATGAAATTAAAAGACCCTTGCTCCTTGGAAGAAAAATTATGACCAATCTAGACAGCATATTAAAAAGCAGAGACATTACTTTGCCACCAAAGGTCTGTCTAGTCAAAGCTATGGTTTTTCCAAGGCTATGGATGTGAAAGTTGGACTATAAAGAAAGCTGAGTGCAGAAGAATTGGTGCTTTTGAACTGTGGTGTTGGAGAAGACTCTTGAGAGTCCCTTGGACTGCAAGGAGATACAATTAGTCCATCCTAAAGGAGATCAGTCCTGGATGTTCATTGGAAGGACTGATGTTGAAGCTGAAACTCCAATACTTTGGCCACCTGATGCAAAAAGCAAACTCATTTGAAAAGACCCTGATGTTGGGAAAGATTGAGGGCAGGAAGAGAAGGGGATGACAAAGGATGAGATGGTTGGATGGCATCACCGACTCGATGGACATGAGTTTGAGTAAATTCCAGGAGTTGGTGACAGACAGGGAGGCCTGGCATGTGGCAGTCTGTGGGGTCGCAAAGAGTCAGACATGACTGAGAGACTGAACTGAACTGAACCGAACACTGTGAGCAAGCTTCCAGTTGAAATACTTTGCATCCTCCTTGGTGCTTCAAATCGTCCAGTGCAAGATGTCCATCTGTCTCATGATGGGTGATGTCAACACAAATCCCTTGGTGAATGTGGCATCTGCTGGGTTTCCCCAATTTTTGCAATTAATAAATATCTTGTGAGAAGATACCTGAAGACTTTGTAAGTATCCTGTTTGTCTTCAAGTTACACTGTGGATTTTAGAACCCACTGATGACCCTCCTCTGAATCAGTGACTCCTAGGAAGTATCTGGTTTTTCCCCTGTTGACCCCATCTTCAAAATGTGTACATAACACATCCACTCTCACCCTCTTGCTGTTACCATGTGGTTGCAGTCACCACCATATCCGTTGTGCAAGGCCTTTTTGGAATCCCCCTGCTTCCACCCCTGCCCCTCCAGACTCCCTACCAGGGGCAATGTGGCCCTGGTAAAGTGAGAGTCAGCTCACATTGCACCCTTGTCCAAACCATCAGGCAGTCCCATGTCTTCACAGCTCACAGTGGCTCCCCCTCTGCATAAGGCCCCCCCCCTCAGGGCTCTTCACTGTCCTTGATGACTCTTCATGACTTCTGTCTCCTGTTTCGTCTCTGATATCATCTTCCCTCTTCTGTCCAGCTCACTCTCCACTTTGACCTTCTCGTTGGCGCTTGGCCAGGCTTGTTCTTCTCTTAGGGCCCCTGCTGTTCCCTCTGCCTGGAGTGCCTTCCATCCTGGGAGCCTCATCCTCTTCCTTGACACTTCTCTGAGCCCTACCCCCTACCACACTTTTCCTTGTCTCCTTATCACCTTCTAAATTACTGTAACACTGGCTCCCTAGATCTCGTTTTTACTTGCACCTCCCCTGCCAGAACACAGTCCCGTGAGGCAAGTCGCTGATGCCTTTCTTGATCGCTGATGGACCAAACTCATCTAGACCAGTGACAGTTGGTCAAAAATATTTGTGGGATAAATAAAAAAGGGGGAAACACTTGTATTATGAAAATGGCAAAATATTTAGTTGTTCCTTTATATCTATTAGGTCTTCATTGTCCCTTAATTATCTCTAAAATGTCTTGTTCCTCTCTCTCCAGATCCTTTTCTTAGACCACCTCTTTCTCCCCAATGTTTTTAAACACAAATTTCAAACTAATGCCTCCTGCCTCGTGTCTCTACTTCAGAACACCTTCTGAGCTACAAATGTCTACCTCCCATGTCTCATGGGCATTGCTCTCTGTTCCACATGATCCTGCGGTTCTGCGTGTCTGAGCCAAACCTTCATCATTCATTTTTTAAACTTACTCTTCCTCTGAATTTTCCCCGGGTGACATACGCAGCCATTCTTGGAAAACCAAGCACAGACCAGGAAGCCATCTGAATTCTCTTCTCTTCCCATAAGATGCTAGGTCCTTGGGACAAAACTTCACACATGCTTGTACCCCTGCCCCCCCGCCCCATCTCCTCACTGTCCCTTTGCCTCACAGATGGGCTTCAGCTTCCCTTGTCAGGACCACAGCAAGTCTAGGGTGAGCCTAACCCTAACAGAAAAGAGAGGCCACACCCACACTGGGTGTGGTGACATTTTAATAAAGGGGCCATTTGCAGAATTGCAGGCAACAGGTAATAAAGCCCCCCAAAAGTGCCCCCAATCTAGAAACAGGAGCTTCCCTGGTGGCTCAGTAGTAACGAATCTACCTGCAATGCTAGAGAAACGGGAGATGCAGGTTCGATCCCTGGGTCGGGAAGATCCCCCGGATGGGGACATGGCAACCCACTCTGGTATTCTTGCCTGGAGACTCCCATGGATGAAGGAGCATGGCAGACTACAGTCCCTGGGGTCACAAAGAGTCAGACACGACTGAATAGACTTAGCATACATGCACACAATCTAGAAACAAATGACACTATCATCACGCCCAGGTCTGAAGAGGCAAAGGGAGGGGTGGTCACGGAATCTAGAAACACACCTGCTGTGAGGGTCTTACTCTTGGTCCAAGGATTCCACCAGATCGAGGCAAACCCCCAGGAGTGGTCCAGAAAGCAGAGACATCCCAGTCTCTCCCTCTTTCTGCCCTCTCACCTGGAATGTTCAGCATTGTTTGAACCCAGCTGGAGCCAGCTGTGATGGTCAGCCTCCCAGGGCACAGAGCAGGGGGTGGCGTGGATGCAGAGGGGGAGGTGAAGGGTATTTTAATGAAGTATAGTGCTCTTCCTTGCCTACTTCTCCATTGCCCCATGTGGCCCCCGGGATGATAACACATGGCTTATCACTGCCTGCCCTTGTACAGGATGCTGCTCTTCCCCGGATGCCCTTGGTTCTTGGTCTTCCTGGGAAATCCCTACATTTCCCACCTCAATTTAGCAGCTACTCCCTGAAGACGCTCCTTGATATCCTTTACTAATTAATCTCACCTCCTTGAGCAGAGCACTTACACCATATTACAGTAAGTCCCCTACACACAAACCTTCAAATTGTGAACTTTCAAAGATACAAACATGTCCCTGTCTGCCAGTTGTCAAACTGTACTACTGCACTTTTCAAGGTACTGTTTTGTAAGATTAAAAATGTTTTCTTTGTTTTTTGTGTTTGTTTGTTGTGTATTATTTGTGTGAAATGTATTATAAACCTATTACAGTGTAGTACTATATAGCCGATTGTGTTAGTTGGGTATCGAGGCTAACTGTGTTGGACTTATGAACAAATTGGACTTCTGAATACCACTCTCGGAATGGAATTGGTTCATATGTAGGGGACTTACTATATATTTAAAACATGCTTGTAGCAGGAGACCCTAACATGGCCCCTAATTTTCTCCACCGCCCAGTGTTAAGATCCTTCAGGAATCTCCTCCTGTTGACTCTGGGTAAGACCTGTGACGTGCTTCCAACCAATGAAACGTGACAACAGTGACAGAAGTCCTTCTGTAAACAGATCTCATGGGACTGTGGCTCATCTCTTGCTGGCAGACTGTCCTTATTTCCCTTTTAAAGAAGCAGCCACCATGCTGGGGAGACCATGTGGCAAGTGATGAGGGTGCCTCCAGCCACAGCCTGAAAGGAGGTGAGGACTCAGTCCAACGCTTCAGGAAGAACCCAGGAGCTTGGGAGCAGCCCTTCCCCAAGTGAGTCTTTGGATGGAAACCCAGGCCTGGTTGACACCTTGATTGGAGCCTAGGAGAGACCTTGAAGCACAGGACTCAGTTAAGCTATGCCTGGATTTCTGACCCATGGATGCCGAAAGGTAAGAAATATGTCTTGCTTTAAGGTGCTAAATGTGTGGTGATTTGTTCTGCAATAAGCAATTTACTAATCCAGTTCTCAGAGAAGGCAATGGCACCCTACTCCAGTACTCATGCCTGGAAAATCCCATGGACGGAGGAGCCTGGTAGGCTGCAGTCCATGGGGTCGCTAAGGGTCGCACACGACTGAAGCGACTTCACTTTCACTTTTCACTTACAGGCATTGGAGAAGGAAATGGCAACCTACTCCAGTGTTCTTGCCTGGAGAATCCCAGGGACAGGAGAGCCGGGTGGGCTGCCGTCTATGGGGTCACACAGAGTCAGACACGACTGAAGCAACTTAGCAGCAGCAGCAGCAGCAATCCAGTTCTTTGCATTAATAATAACTGACACTTACTATTCACTGAGCCATTGACATGATGCTCAGTCCCTCTAGTCTTTCTGCTCTGTCCCCAGCAGATAATGTTATTAGCACATCATAGGTGAGCACAACTGAAGATCAGCGGCTCTGTAATTAGGCTTCCCTCATGGCTTAGCTGGTAAAGAATCTGCCTACAGTGTGGGAGACCTGAGTTTGATCCCTGGGTTGGGAACATCCCCTGGAGAAGGGAACAGTTGCCCACTCCAGTATTCTGGCCTGGAGAATTCCATGGACTGAATAGTCCATGGCGTCGCAAAGAGTTGGATGTGACTGAGCCACTTTCACAATTGGCTCAAGACAAGTGATGAGTGTCAGAAGCAGGATTTGAGCAGAGATGCTAAGAACGCCATTCTGACTCTGGGGTCCACACTCACAACCACTCCTCTCTATGACCTTCTTCTGCTGATATAGCCCTTCTCCCTGCCTTGTTCTTCCCTCCTATGGTGTGGGATCCTTGGGACCAGGCTTGTAGGAGTTCATCACTTATTTATTGTGCCAGGCACAGTATCTGGCACACTTTAGGTCCCTGATTAATGTACGCTGAGTGGATGTCATGCTTTGTAAAAAATTTTTCTCCATGCGGATGTACTAAAGGTAGGCAGCTGAGTTCATTTCAAGGGGGTTTCTCAAATGTATATATCTAAAATATATATATTATATATATACATTTAAAAAGCAGTCGGCAGAAAATAAATTACATATTTAAAATAGAAAGATTCTTCCTCTGGTTGTTGCTGCTTCAGCAATATTGGCATGCTTATTTTATGCCAATCATATAGAGAATGCTAATATTCTGAGACTTTTCTTTACACTAAAAGTGGATTAGTGCATTTGTATATAGTAAAGTGAAAGTGAAAGTCGCTCAGTCATGTCTGACTCTTTGTGACCCCATGGATTATACAGTCCATGGAATTCTCCAGGCCAGAATACTGCAGTGAGTGGCCTTTCCTTTCTCCAGGGGATCTTCCTAATCCAGGGATCAAACTCAGGTCTCCTGCATGGCAGGCAGATTCTTTACCAGCTGAGCCACAAGGGAAGCCCAAGAATACTGGAGTGGTTAGCCCATCCCTTCTCCAGTGATCTTCCAGACCCAGGAATCAACCCAGGGTCTCTTGCATTGAAGGCAAATTCTTTCCCAACTGAGCTATCAGGGAAGCCCATCTGTTTACAGAGCCATATTTTAAAGATAGAGCCATACTTTAAAGACAGGAGAAAATGGACCTTTCTCTGTGAATAGCAATCTATTCTCTTGGAAATGCTTTTGGCTTACAGAAACTTCACATACTGGAAGATTTAGTTGCCAAAATCATGATTTCCCTTTTTTTCCTAGGACTTCTTAGAGCATATATCTGGAGGATTGCAGCCAATGTTGGAATCTCACCATTGTCTCCAATGAGTAGAAGGAAGTACTGAAGGAGTGTAGCAGATGTGGCTGGTACACATCCACATCCTCCCATCCTCATCTCCTACAATGTGCAGACAGGATGCTGAGAACACCAACTGCAGGTACTTGAGAATCTTGGCCAATGGGCCATTTCTAGTTGCCTAAGCCTGCTCTGCCCCAACAGGAAGTGAAGAAGTGAAGTCGTTCAGTCGTGTCCAACTCTTTGCAACCCCATGGACTGTAGCCTACCAGGCTCCTCCCTCCATGGGATTGATTCTCCAGGCAAGAGTACTGGAGTGGGTTGCCATTTCCTTCTACAGGGGATCTTCCCGACCCAGGGATCGAACCTGGGTCTCCCGCATTCCAGGCAGACGCTTTAACCTCTGAGCCACCAGGGAAGTCCCCCGCAACGGGAGGGGCAAGAAATGCTAGAGAGTTAATATCTCCAGGAGAAGCCCTCAGGCGGTGACTGAGAGAAGCCAGTGGACCAACACTCCCTCTCCCTTGTTTCCTGGTTAGGACAGCTCTGGGATGCATCCTCCCTGCTCTCCCAGGTAGTCAGGGACTGAGCTCCAGCTGCTGTCCACAGCAATCTGCTCGATAAGGTTGTTGTTATCTTCCCTCCCTTTTGTTGATGTCCCTCCCCTGGTTCAATTTTCCATTCCCCAACTGATGTTTCCTGGTGTCACTCCCTAAATTAATTGCTTGCGCTTGAGTCCTTCTCTCAGTGAGAACTTCTGAGGGAACCGCTTAAAGACAGTGGACAAACTTCCAGTTAGTGCTAAGGCCTCCATCAGTGTTTTATGAAACAGGGAGATAAGCAGGTGGAGAGAAACTCATTTTGAATTCTCACTGCAAATGCATGAGGAGCTGCAGAAGGGAGAGAGCTATGAAACATTTCCTGAGCAGAGGACAAAGCCCGTCACTCTCAGGCATTCTGACTAGGATATGCCTGGCTTTTTCTGGGTGATCTAATAAATTGGACCTCCTACAAAATTGTATAATATACAAGAGCGAAGGGAGAGATAAAACCTCTAAAAGAGCTGTCTTCCAGAAGTAAGAGGAATGTAAAGGATAAAATGGACTCATTGTAACACTGAAACAGATTTCTGTTGACATTCTTTGAGAAACTGCTGAAAGCAAGACGTTTTCTGAGAAACAAAAATCACTGGAAATTTTAAAGTACTCAGGAGAATTAAGAGCACTCTGTCTGCTGAGAAGCCTGCCCAGCTCAACAAAAGACTTATTTAAGATCTAAGAGAAATATCTCCATCAATTATGTATTTGAACAGACAGGTCCTACACATTGCCTTGATAAAAATCAGTGTTCTTGAGGATCTTGATTTATCCTTGGGGGCCTCAGAGTCTTGACTGTGGCAGGGAAGCAGGGTTCTATCCAGCTTAGAAATCTTTGTGTTGCAATGTTTGGAAAGAGTTTCTTCTGCTTAAAATTTTATGTATCAGGACTCAAGTAGACTTGATAAAAATAATTGAGCAACTTATGAAACGTGGATGTTACATAAGAAATGATGATCTCAGATTGATAGTAGCAGGATCAGACTACTTCAAGTCCTTTTAGGTTTGTGGCAACTCTCCATCATCAGATGATGGTTATCAATTTTTGTAGAAATAAAGTATTTTTTAATTAAGTCATGTACATTGGTTTTTAGACATAATGCTATTGCACACTTAATAAGTTTCAGTGTAGTGTAAATACAATTTTAATAGGCATTGGGAAGCCAAAAGATTCCTGTGACTCCCTTTATAGTAATATTCACTTCATTGTGGTGGTCTGAAATTGAACCTGCAATTTTTCCGAGTCGGCCTAGAGAGAATTTGAACAACAGTCTAAGTAAATTGAACCTAACAGACTTATAAAAACAGTGCCTCACCAATATCAAAAAAGTACATTTTCCTCAAGTGCACATGGAGCCTTCTACAGTGTAGCCCATATGTCAGGCCACAGAGCATTTACTGAGCAGAGGACAAAGATTTAATAAACTTCAAAAGGCTGAAATCATAAACATATCTTTTCTGATCACAATAGAATGGAACTAGAGAACAGAAAAACCCACAAGCATGAAAATTAAACAAGACAATCTTAAATGACCAATAGTTCAAAAAGAAATCAATGAGAAATTTTTAAAAACAATAAGATAACAAATATGAAAACACAACATACCAAAACGTATAGGACATGGCAAAAGCAGACCTAAGAGGAAAATTTATAACTGCAATTATATATTAATTGGACACATATGTTCAATTATGTTAAACAAGAAGACACATCCAAACAAATAGCAAAACTTTATACCCTAAGAAACTAAAAAGGGGGAGCAAACAACCGCAAAATAGCAAAAGGAGACCAATAAAAACTATTATAACAGAGAAAAAGCAAAATAGAGACTGGAAAAAATCAATGAAAGCAGGAATTGATTCTCTGGAAAGAACAGCACAACTGACAAATTGCTTAGTAGATTAAGGAAAAAAGAGAAAAGAACCAAATGACAAAAATCAGAAATGAAAGGCTTTATAGAAATAAAAAGAAGTATAACACTATGAAGACTAATCTGTTACAAAATAGGATAACCCAGTTGAAATGGATAAATTTCCAGAATCATCCATTTTCCCCAGCTGAGACAGGATCCAGCTAAAATAATAGAATCCGAGTGAATAAAAAATGTAAAAGGAAGAATAAGTATAAAAATAAAACCCCCTACTAATGATGGTGGAAATCAATTTGGATGGATTTTAACTCACCCTATTAAAATATATGTGGGAGACCTGGATTAGATCCCCGGGTTGGAAAGATCCCCTGGAGAAGGAAACAACTACCCACTCTAGTATTCTGGCCTGGAGAAATCCATGGACTGTATAGTCCATGGGGTCGCAAAGAGTCGGACACAGCTGAGCGACTTTCACTTCACTTCACTTCACTAATTCACCCTATTAAAATGTATAGCTCTCCGACTGGATTTAAGAAACTAAATTCTAATGCTTCATTATTTATAAGATAAATGCTTTGCTGTTTCTAACATAAAATAAAATGATAGTCATAAAAAATATCCATAGGTAAACATTTGTTGGGTTCTTACATGCCAGGCACTTTCAAACCCTTTAACATACGCCACATCTCAACAGGGAGACAGACAGATAGTCAGATAAATAACTGGCCAGGGTAGAGACAGGGAATTGAAAGAGCAGACTTTGGAAACCACACTTATAAATGCTGTACTATTTTTAAAAGAAAAAGATTGGACATTTAATAAAGAAAATAAGGGATGGAATAAGAATACATCACAAAAAGAAGACAGCAATATCTATACTGAAACTTCATGAAACATCACCTAAAGTCAAAGGTTAAAATCTACCAAGAAAGTGGAATGCTTGTGAATGTTTATGTATTTATGTGTGTAAGAATATTAGTGAACATCTGTGGCAATGACTGTTAGAAATATAAGGAGAATCTCATAAAAACACAATCAAGGCATGGTGTTTAACAAACTCCTTTCAGAAGAACTCAGGTTAGAATTTTAATACGTGCTTTCCTGGTACAGACACCCAGGTGACTCAGATGGTAAAGGAAATGCCTGCAATGCAGGAGACCCAGGTTTAATCCCTGGATTGGGCAATCTCCTGGAGAAGGGAATGGCTACCCACTCCAGTATTCTTGCCTGGAAAATTCCATGGACAGCAGAGCCTGGTGGCCTACAATCCATGGGATTGCGAAGAGTTGGACATGACTGAGTGACTAACACACCTTCACACATCTTCCTTGTCTGAAGGTCATGAGACTTCCCAGTCTCCTGTGAGCCAATTCTTTATAATATATAGTATATAAACCATATTATATCTCCTATTGTTTACTGGAGGATAACCAGAGAAGCAAAATAGCAGAGAATCAAAACCAATAAATAGAAATCAGAACAACAGAACCTTAAAAAAACTGGAAATTAAAAATAATATTTCCCCTGTCCCTTTCCACTGCTACCAATCTAACCAACTGAAATTAAAAATAGTAATTCAAAAAGTCCTTAGATCAAACTGGAAAAAAAAAAAAACAACCAAAATTATAAACTTTTTAGAAGTTCAAGGCAAGGAGAGTACTGTATATTGGTACAAAATTATAGCAGAAGGAAACCCGTAGTCATAAATGTTTTAATTAACAAAAGAAATATTTGGAAATAAATTCACTAGAAATTACTCAAGAAGTAAGGAATGTACAACCAAAGGAAGTTATAAAAAAGCATTTATAAACACCAAAGTAGTCACTAATGAATTTGAAATCAAACACAAATGCCCAGATAAGCAATATGTAGAATAAATAAAACCAATGCTGCTTCCAGGAAAAGGCCAATTAGTAAATCAATCTCAGGCACATCTCTTCAAGAAAAACACGAAGAGCCACAACCTGATGCACTGTGAAGGAGGAAAGAAATGAGCAGACAGATTAAAAAAAGCTTTCCCTTAAGAGCACATTCTGCATAAATTTAATCCAAAACTAAAAAAATCTAGGTGCATTTGATGTTTCCATAAATTAACAGCATTTGTCAAGAAGAGGTTAAACAGTGACTAGACTAAGCACCATAACAGAAACCAGGAAGACTGTCAAATCTGTCTTTTCAAAAGGCTTCACACTCCGATGGTTTTCTAGAAAAGTTTTACCTAAAACACCCTCAGTCTGATCACAGATATTGCTCAGAAGCCACAACTACACCATAATCACTGACAAAGTGGTGGGACATTTTGGGCACTGCCAGGGCTGTGGGCACATTCTCTGAAATCCCACGCTTGTTCAATATGATATGTCTTACTAGAGCTATACAAATACATTGCAATACTTATGCAATACAGTTCTTATAAATATATTATAATGCTTGAGTATTTTACATAAATAAATGGGCTTCCCAGCTGGCACAGCAGTAAAGAATCTGCTTGCTAATGCAGGAGACACTGGACTTGATCCCTGAGTCAGGAAGATGCCCTGGAGAAGGAAATGGCAACCTCAGTATTCTTGCCTGGGAAATCCCATGGACAGAGGGGCCTGGCCTTGCAAAGAGTCAGACTTAGTGACTAAACAACAGCATCATTTCTTTTTAGATTCCACATATAAGGGACGTCACATATTTCTCCTTCTCTGACTTACCTCACTCAGTATGATAATCTCAAGGTGGAAGACCAGTTTTGAAAGAACAGGACATTTGGCAGTTTCGTGACTTCAGGAACCAAAGCCTTTTAGTGCCCTCAGTTTCATCAGAATCTAGACAAAGTGGACATTTCTTAGTTTGTAAGCATGCATATTCCTTTGTCGTCTCTTTTTCAACTTGGTTTTGATGTTAGTGAGTGTAAAGCAAAACTGCCATCATTTTAGGCCCCTGAGAATTCCTTCTGTCTTCTGATGCTATGGTTCTTCTTCTCCTGGAGGCTCCTAGGTACTGTCTCCTGAGCTGACATCACTCAGACAAAGGGCAAAGGCTCAGGAGCAGAAAGAGGGTGTGTGTGTGCGTGAGAGAGAAAGACAGAGAGAGAGACTAGCTGTGTGAAGCAGCGGAAGTTTGGGACTGAGCAGTAACCACCAAGGATCAAAGTTTTCTGGGAATTACAAATCCCATTTTCCTAAATAAACAAGTATTACAGAAACACATCTTGTCCCTAATTCCCGGGTGCCTCTTTGTCCTTTCCACAACCATCTTGCGCGTGTAGACACTCAGAAAATATTTATTGAATAAATAGCTCACATTCCATCCAATAGGTCATTGAGTGACCTGTTCCTTTTCATCATATTCTTACATAAATTCTTTCCTGAAAATTAAAAAACAATAAAGGTGACAACATTGAGAGACCGTCTGTCGTGGTCTGTAGCGTGTGGCATTTGTATATTTGCAGTTGACGGGAAGCACTCCAGCGTCCTGTATTCTGTCTGTGCGTCACCACCCTGTTGCTTGTCAAATGCTTGGTCAGCACTCAGCTGAGATGCCAGCCCAAAGGCTTCTTCTGAGAAACACTGGTTTGACAGAATACCGTGTCTCATCTTCCTGTGAGAAAGCAAGTCTAGAACCACAAGGGGTAAAACTAGGGGCACTAAGGGATCCTGGGTTGGATCTCAGGACAGAAAAAAGGGACATTTGGTGAAAGTCAAATTAGGCCTTAGTCTTTTTTTTTTTTGATGGTATTGAACCAATGTGAACCTATTATCCTAAAAGATAATGTTGTTAAAGTGCTACACTCAATATGCCAGCAAATTTGGAAAACTCAGCAGTGGCCACAGGACTGGAAAAGGTCAGTTTTCATTCCAGTCCAAAGAAGGGCAATGCCAAAGAATGTTCAAACTACCGCACAATTGCACTCATCTCACATGCTAGCAAAGTAATGCTCAAAATTCCCCAAGCCAGGGCTCAACAATATGTGAATCGTGAACTTCCAGATGTTTAAGCTGGATTTAGAAAAGGCAGAGGAACCAGAGATCAAATTGCCAACATCAGCTGGATCATCAAAAAAGCAAGAAGGTTCCAAAAAACATTAACTTCTGCTTTATAGACTATGCCAAAGTCTTTGACTGTGTGGATCACAACAAACTGGAAAATTCTTAAAAAGATGGGAATACCAGACCACCTGACCTGCCTCCTGAGAAATCTGTGTACATATTAAAAAGCAGAGATAAAGGTCCGTCTAGTCAAAGCTATGGTTTTTCCACTAGTCAAGTATGGATGTGAGAGTTGGACTATAAAGAAAGCTGAGCACTGAAGAATTGACGCTTTTGAACTGTGGTGTTGGGGAAGACTCTTTAGAGTCCCTTGGACTGTAAGGAGATCCAACCAGTCCACCCTAAAGGAAATCAATCCTGAATATTCATTGGAAGGACTGATGCTAAAGCTGAAAACTCAAATACTTTGGCCACATGAAATGAAGAACTGACTCACTGGAAAAAACCATGATGTTGGGGAAGATTGAAGGCAGGAGGAGAAGGGGACAACAGAGGATGAGATGGTTACCGACTCAATAGACATGAGTTTGACCAAGCTCCAGGAGTTGGTGATGGACAGGGAGGCCTAGCATGTTGCAAGTCCATGGGGTCGCAAAGAGTCAGACACGACTGAGTGACTGAACTGAACTGAACCAATGTGAATTTCTTGGTTTTGATACTTGCAGGATGATTATGTAAGACTGTTGGCAATAGTGGAGGCTGGGGTCATAGTGCAGGGACTTACTGTCCTATTTTTATATTTTCCTGTAAAAATCTAAACTTATTTTTTATAAAAAATGAGTTAAAAACTGGATAGAGGAAGTTTTATATAAGTGGACATTTATTTATTTTAAAGATTTGTTTTTAATCTGAACCATTTTTAAAGTGTTTATTGAAGTTGTTACAATATTGCTTCTGTTTCACGTTTTGGTTTTTGGCCCCAAGAAATATAGGACCTTAGTTCTCCCACCAAGGATCGAACCTACACCCTATGCATTAGATAGAGGGTGAAGTCTTAACAACTAAACCCTCAGAGGAGTCCCTAAAGCGGTTCTTTAAAAACCACTACAAAGCCACAGTCATCAAGACAGTATGGTACTGGCACAAAGACAGAAATATAGATCAATGGAACAAAATAGAAAGCCCAAAGATAAATCCACACACCCATGGACACCTTATCTTTGACAAAGGAGGCAAGAATATACAATGGCGAAAAGACAATCTTTTCAACAAGTGGTGCCGGGAAAACTGGTCAACCACTTGTAAAAGAATGAAACTAGAACGCTTTCTAACACCATACAAAAAATAAACTCAAAATGGGTTAAAGATCTAAATGTAAGACCAGAAACTATAAAACTCCTAGAGGAGAACCTAGGCAAAACACTCTCCGACATATATCACAGCAGGATCCTCTATGACCCACCTCCCAGAATATTGGAAATAAAAGCAAAAATAAACAAATGGGACCCAATTAAAATTAAAAGCCTCTGCACAACAAAGGAAACTATAAGCAAGGTGAAAAGACAGCCTTCAGAATGGGAGAAAATAATAGCAAATGAAGCAACTGACAAAGAATTAATCTCAAAAATATACAAGCAACTCCTACAGCTCAATTCCAGACAAGTAAATGACCCAATCAAAAAATGGGCCAAAGAACTAAATAGACATTTCTCCAAAGAAGACATACAGATGGCTAACAAACACATGAAAAGATGCTCAACATCACTCATTATCAGAGAAATGCAAATCAAAACCACTATGAGGTACCATTTCACACCAGTCAGAATGGCTGCGATCCAAAAGTCTACAAGCAATAAATGCTGGAGAGGGTGTGGAGAAAAGGGAACCCTCTTACACTGTTGGTGGGAATGCAAACTAGTACAGCCACTATGGAGAACAGTGTGGAGATTCCTTAAAAAACTGGAAATAGAACTGCCATATGACCCAGCAATCCCACTGCTGGGCATACACACCGAGGAAACCAGAATTGAAAGAGACACATGTATCCCAATGTTCATCACAGCACTGTTTATAATAGCCAGGACATGGAAGCAACCTAGATGTCCATCAACAGACAAATGGATAAGAGAGCTGTGGTACATATACGCAATGGAGTGTTACTCAGCCATTAAAAAGAATACATTTGAATTAGTTCTAATGAGGTGGATGAAACTGGAGCCGATTATACAGAGTGAAGTAAACCAGAAAGAAAAACACCAATACAGTATAATAACACATATACATGGAATTTAGAAAGATGGTAACGATAACCCTGTAAGAGAGACAGCAAAAGAGACACAGATGTATAGAGCAGTCTTTTGGACTCTGTGGGGGTGGGGGGATGATTTGGGAGAATGGCATTGAAACATGTATATTATCATACACATATTATCATTCACATATTATCATATGTGAAACAAATCTCAAGTCCAGGTTTGATGCAGGATACAGGATGCTCGGGGCTGGTGCACTGGGATGACCCAGAAGGATGGTATGGGGAGGGAGGTGGGAGGGGAGTTCAGGTACACCGGTGGCGGATTCATGTCAATGTATGGAAAAACCAATACAATACTGTAAAGTAATTAGCTTCCAATTAAAATAAATAAATTTATATTTTAAAAAAAGGCCTGTTCCACTAGGAAAAATAAAGTAAATGTATGTGAAAGTGAAAGTATAAATCACTATGTTCATGTATAAATTGAATAGTAAACTACACCTCATTTTCCTAAAAAAAAAAAAAAAAAAAAAAAAAAAAACCACTACAATATTGTAATTAGCCTCCAATTAAAATAAATAGATTTTAAAAAAAGAATAGAATTTTAAACAGAGTGAGGGAAGAAGAGACCAGTAAGAGAAATGAAAGAGCAGGTTTCTAAAAAGCCCAGAATTGCTGGCTGCTGTGCAAGGGAGGGTCTGGGGTAGGGGAGGTATTTAATGCAAAGTAACTAAGGGTTTGTAAGACTTCCAGGTGAGAGTGAGGCCAAAAGTCAGTCACAGAGCAGTTACATGATTAACAACACCATTCAGAAACACAAGGATCCTGGGGACGGAGCAGGTTAAAGAGGGCAAAAGTAAACTCGGGAAGACCAGGGAGTTGCATGCTCAAATAATCCAGGAAGAAAACAGAATGCCCCTCAACCAGAATCATGGTTGGAGGCAAGGCAAGAAAGGACTGAGAGCCTCTTTGTAAGCCTGTGATGGGTGTGCCAGAGGCTTTTCTTATTTACTTATTTATATTGGAATGTAATTGCTTTACAATATTGGCTTAGCTTCTGCTGTGCAACACCGTGAATCAGCTGTATGTGTACATATATCCCTTCCCTCCTGAGCCTCCCTCCCACCCACCCCCCATTCCTCCCCTCCAGGTCATCTCAGAGCACAGAGCTGAGCTCCCTGTGTAATGTATATGTTTCAAGGCTTCTCTCTCCATTTGCTCCCCAACTCCTTTCTCCCCTGTGTCCATAAGTCGACTCTTGACATCTGCATCTCCATTCTTGCCCCGCAAATAGGTTTGTCAGGACCATTTTTCTAGATCTAGTGCATATCCTCTTCACAGACAGTGTTTTCTGTTCTTATCTGTGCTTTAGTGCTGATAAGAGTCTTGCCAATGGAAGGTGTTGAGTCAGACAAGGAGTCCAGCTTTCTCTTTCCTCTTTCCCCTTCTTAGTAGGCAACCTGGAGCAAGGGAAGATGTCTTCAGGCCACCAAAAGCAGCCTCTTTATATTCCATTTGCTCCTTGCCAAGCTCTGCATTAGTTAAGTGTGAATGAATCCAATTCATACAGAGATGGTTTCTTTTAGCCTGATGTGTGCATTTAACATTTTTAGAGGGAAATAAGCTTTCCACCATGTGTTTGGGGTTTCGCTCAGCTGAACACATTTTGGAAACAGCTGGAAATCAAGGGAGTGCCTTCGGACTCTTCCATCCTGTTTGTTTTGCTATCAGTTTTTGGAACGTGATCATCTCCTTAAAGTCCAGAGTTTTCCAGACTTCAGGGTGGAATCCAGCATTGCATTCCCACAGGGCATTGGTGAACAATCAGAATGTCTAGCAAGGGAGAACTCCTGGAGACCACCCACCCCCACTGGTCTGCTCCCACGGTGCTGAAATCAGGGTCTGGTCAGATTTCTTGGTCTGATGCACGCCCCGCTGCAGTTGACTTCTGATCAACAGGAAAGGCAGGCAGAGATGAGAGCAAGGCATCTTCAAAACTCTGTAAGTTATTAAGCCAACGTGAAAGTTCAAAGACACCTGAAAGGCAAATGATTTCTAAGCTACAGAATTAAGAAGAACTGGTGAACCTTGTCTCTGGCTAAGGATGTTGCCATTTTTGGAGACTTTCAAAGCCAAGACTCAGGCCCCAGGGGCTTGGCAGGCCGTGTGAGGACAGACGGGCGTGTGGGAGGCTGGTGCTACCAGCAGCTGGCTGTTCTCTGATGACAGCCTCCGCCTTCATCCAGATCAAAATGTCACGAGGAAGGAGCAGTTTCAGCAGATGGAGGAATGTGGCCATGGGAGGTGGCTTGAAGGAGACTCATATAAACTTGACTACTTCCTGGGAAAGAACCAGAAGAAAAAGAGAGAGAGAGAAAAAAAAAAACAAAACACTAAGCCAAAAAAAAAAAAAAAATCCAAACACTAAACCTACCCTTCCTGGCTGGGAGAAAGAGACGAGTACAAAGAAAAGAGAGGATTAGCAGACAAGCAGCAGAGTGAGGAGTGTTGTGTGATTCTTGCATTGGGTCAAGGTGGATGGGGATTCAAGCCCCTCCACTAAACACGCTGTGTTCAGGTAGGTGATCTCACTGACCTCAGATCCCTGACCCATAACTTGGGGGTCATGGCCCTCACAGGGACACAGTCAAGGAATGTGTGTAAAGGACTCAACACGTGGCCAAACAGATTTTTTTTTTTTTTTTTTTAATGGGAGCAGAAATAGAAGGCAGGCTGTGAGGAAAACTTTAGCACCCGAGAGAGCTGAGGAGAGATAAGACTGAGATGGACAGACCCGTACGGAATGAGGAATTCTGCCCCCATCGCTCCCATGGGCAGCAAAAGGTGCCTGCATTTTGGAAGCAGAGTGAAAGTGAAAGTGTTAGTCACTCAGCCATATCCGGCTCTGTGATTATGTGGACTGTAGCCCGCCAGGCTACAGGCTGGTTACTCTGGCCATGGGATTCTCTGGGCAAGAATACTGGAGTGGGTTGCCATGCCCTCCTCCAGGGGATCTTCCTGACCCAGGGATTGAACCCAGGTCTGTTGCATTGCAGGCAGATTCTCTACCATCGGAGAGAAACCCTGGAAACAGAGATTGGGGGCAAAATTACCCCTCTGTCCTCAGGTCTCTCCCCTGAACCCCAGGGCTGGTGGCTTTCCTGCTGGGGCTGCAGTCACCTCAAGTCTCTGCTGTGATTCCCCTGGGCTGGTGGACCCACCGCCTAAGTCTTGCAAGTTCCTGGAGACTTTTGATACCTGTTCTTTGTTGAATCATCCTTGTCTTTGTAATCCCTCACCTTTCAAAAGGGCATCATCTCTCCTCAGATAGTTTTCTCTACTGAATGGCCATCTGCACAGGATTCAAGCACCCACCCAGACCAACTGAAGCAGAACCCTGGGGTGGAACCCAGTGATTCCTGTTTGAGCAAACCCATCTGGGCTGAGGCTGACTGACTTCAGAACCTCTACCGCCTTAATTAATTGAGAAATCTTATCCACTTGATCAAGTACGATATCATAAGGATGAGTTGATCTCATACTACTTCTGGGTTTTGTTAATTTTTTATAGAAGTCTCTGGGTGATTTAATCACCAAGTCATGTCCGACTCTTGTGACCCTGTGGACTATAGCCTGCCA
Source organism: Bos indicus (assembly GCF_029378745.1). Taxonomy (NCBI): domain Eukaryota; kingdom Metazoa; phylum Chordata; class Mammalia; order Artiodactyla; family Bovidae; genus Bos; species Bos indicus. The sequence goes on along the minus strand of NC_091772.1, from coordinate 41,792,437 downwards.
GGCTCCTTTGTCCATGGGACTGTCCAGGCAAGAATACTGCAGTGGGTTGCCATTCCCTTCTCCAGGGGATCTTCCTGACCCAGGGATTGGAGCCTGGTCCCCTGAATTGAAGGCAGATTCTTTACTGACTGAGCCACCAGGGAAGCCCAAGATACCAGGGAAGTCTTTGGAGTTATGCTTTGCTTTTTTCCCCATTTAGTGCATAAAACACAGTTGCATTATCATTGCGGGTGAAGCCACGTGTTAATATTCATTACCCCTTTCACGCTAGGTTTGTCACTTTGCTTTAACTCTATCCTTGCCTGATATTGTTACTCCTAGCTTTCTCTTTGTTAGCGTTTGCCTGGTCGGTCTTTGCCCAATCTAATTTTAGTAGCTTCTTTCACACATACCTCATTCTGCAAGACTTTCTCCCAACAGGTATGCTGAACCTATGTGCATTTGTTAGTGGCATTTCATCCGAATGTGTGACTCGAACATGATGGCTTATGTGTCACTTGTCACTAGCTTCACTTTGGAGATTTGTTTTCAATATACCCTGTATTTCCTAAATCGTTTGCTCTAGGGATTTCTTTTCCTTTCTTTGCTTTGTTTTCCCCTTTCTCTTCTTTTTGATATTTGTGGGATATGTGAGTTTGACTTCCGGTACTTTGGAGGATTTATAGTACGTTTTTAGTTTGTCAAGTTGTCATCATTATTATTCACGTGTCACACTTATGAATAATAAGTACATTTATGTCTTAATTTAAGAAGTATAGATAGCATCTATAGACTCCACTTTTCTATTTTGCCACATATAATATTGTAATTATTTGCTTCTATTTCTTAAACTTTTATTTTGTATTAAGGTATAGCTGATTACCAATGTTGTGATAGTTTTCAGGTGAATAGCGAAGGGACTCAGCCGTACACATACATGTATCCATCCCCCCCACCCCCGCAAACTCCTCTCCCATCCAGGCTGCCGCATAACATTGAACAGAGTTCCCTGTGCTATACGGTAGGTCTTTGTTGGTTTTCCATTTTCAATACAGCAGGGTGCACATGTCCATCCCAGACTCCCTAACTACCCCTACCTCCCCATTTTTCCCTTTTTGCCACTGTAATATTGTTTTATTGTGTGTGTGTGGTTCCCTTCACTACAGCAATATATTTAAAATTCTTTTTTTAATAATGGGTGTTTAATGGATTTACACATCATCCTTGTTCAGGGGCCATGCTAATCTCTGTCGGCTTCCAGTTTTAGTACATGTGCTGCTGAAGCAAACACACTAGCACACTTAAAACTTTGTTTAACTTAGAGCGTGTAAGAAAGAGCCTTTCTTATCTTTCTTCTCCGGTGACGGGAGGGGTGTGGGAAGGGCATTCCCTGGTCCCCAGAGACGCTCGGTCTTCACCTCCCTGACACTCACCTCTGAACTGGCCCTGGCTTCATCTCTGTTGCAAAGTATCAACACACAAGTTTCCCTCTAGAGAGAACAAGTCGGTGAAACGATAAAATACCTCCATCTGACAAGTAAATTGCACTTGTTAATCTTATACTTTTCTTTATCAGCTTAATCTATTCTTTGGCATCTGTGGTAAGTAAACAGGTTTTGTTGCCAAATGATAAATAGGGGGGAAATTAGAGGCTTTTGCCTTGACGCTAATTAAGTCCTTAGAGAAAGTAGTGATTCATGGTTGCGCCGACTGGGAAAATGCTATCGTGGCTAGACTGATTTTACTGGTTTCAGTGAAGACATGCCACTCTGCTTTTTTCAAAGTTTATTACAGGGTCCTGAATAAAGAATGCATCTGAAAACAACCCAGAACTGAATATTTCCTTATATAGTCATCCAACATTTATAGATTTTTTTACCCCCTATTAAAAGTTTGAATTTAATTCAGTGTAACTTCTCAGTCAAAATCACCACTTCCTCTAATTTTCTCACTACTCCATCCTGTCTCCAACTCATAGTTAATTAGCAGAATGTCTGCCTTTTTCAGCTGTTGTCCCCACTTCTCCTAGCCCTCCATGACTAAAATTGAGGTCCCGACCTGAGTGTTTGGAGAGACCAACCAGCTACCTACCTAATGGAGGCAAACCAGTGGGCTTACCCCTAACAGATCATACCTAAAGGCAACAGAGAAGGCCTCCCTGTTCTGCGGATTTAGGGCTCCCACTGCTACGACCTTCATAAGGGCCTCTGCGTTCCTGGGAGTTTCTGTATTTCTGAATGGAAAAGAACAGGACTTGTCTCATGAGTTCTGGGCTCTGTGTCTATGTGGTATTTGTCCTCAAGGCAACACTTTGAGGGAGACCTGGGGTGCTCGGAGGGTGGAGGCAGCTCTCTCAAGGTGCTGGGACCAAGAGCTGGTGCAGGTGGATTCCATGGCATTCTATGGCATTGACTGATGGATTCCATGGCATTCCAAGCTGCCCCTGTTTCTGTGAGCAACCTCACTTCAGACACCTGGCATGACCTGGGGGCTGGGCATCTGGTGGTGGTGGCGTGGAGCACCCCCTTAGGAAGAGAAAAGATGAGCGGCTTCTTCCCTCCAGATTCTCTGGCTCTGCCGCTCGAGTGACCTAGGCTGAGTGGTGCTATTCCAAAAAACCATCCATAGAGAAAGCTAGAGCTGTGTTGGCAATGGCTGCTGAAAAAGTCTACTCTCTACCCTAATTTTTTTAGGTTATAGAGTACTTACTATCTTTCCTTGAAAGAAATACTATAAAATCAACTTTTTAATTCTGTTTCTGCTTTCCAGAGGCCAAGGTCTTTATTTGAACAAGCACACCTGAGTGTCCCTCTCCCATCTCTCTTGCCCTGTTCCTACCCTCTCAGGACTCAATCTCTGTAGGTAAAGACTCTGCTCTGCACTTGTTCTGACTCTGACACATGCTCACTTTGCCTTATGAAAGGCCAGAAGTACCCAAGAATCAACACACTCTCTGAAAACAGCCTTTAAGGATAATAGATGGATTTTGGTGTATACCTCAACTTCCTAGCCTCTCAGGGGGACTGGCTCTGTGGCATGTCCTCCAGGGGTTCCACACAGGATGAAACATCACTCGCCTTCGACACTAGCTTCTTGATGAAACATCCTTCATTACTACTCATATTTATAATCCCAGCTGGGAAGCAGTGAGTAGGATGAACATGACTTATCCAAGATCATTCAGGAGGTTAACAGTAGATGTCAGTAGACTTATCAACTCAATCTGAAGAAGTTGGCTGCCACAGCTAATTGAAGATGCAAGCAATTGCTCGTGGGTGTAGAGAGTTCTCTGACTGCAGCAATATTTAAAGAATGAAAAGTCAGAGGGCAGGGGTTTTGAAAAAAGACTCAGCAGCTTGATAGCTATAACGCTAAGCTTTCCAAGAGTGAAATTTTTTAGGTACAGTGTGCTTTGTGATGGACAATGTAATCACCAACTCCACCTCTTTGTTTTCTCTTGTATTTACACGTGTCAACAATGACCTTAAATACATATAATCATGTCCCTGTGAACCCTGGGACACACCCAGGGTCAGCACATGTTTCTCTGCTCCTCTAAATTCCAACACTTTGGGCTCAGCTCTCTTGGCAAGACTATTATTGAAAGTCTCTGTTTGTCTCTAATGAATATCGTTCTCACGCCTGTGAACAGGGGCTGTGCCATCCCTTCACCATTAGCATCATTACCACCTCACACTGTGACTGGCCTTTCACAGGTGCTTGGTAGCTGTTTGTGGGATGAAAGACAGTGAGCTCAGTGTTTGGCTCTGAGGATATAAAGATGAACAGGTAACATTCCTTTGTCCCTCAAGGGCTCAGATGACTTCTATGCAACATCAAAGTTGGTAGAGCTCTGGGAGCTGGGTCCCTGACAAGGATGAAGGGTATGTCAAGGAAGCTGATGATGGAGATGGCTTAGTGCAGTGAGTCTCCATCCTTAGCATGTCTGAGGATCCTGTGGCGATGCTGTGAAAATGCAGCTTCTGAGTCAAGGGTCAGGAGGAGAGCTCAGGACTCTGTATTGCTAACAACCTTCCACGGGCCGTGATGCATCTGGTCAGCAGACCACTCTTTGAGTAGCAAGGTCTTAGAAGGTAGTAGGTTTTCCCTAAATGATGTGGATTCCAGAAAAGCAAAGATTACAGAGGCATGGAGATACAGACAGGAAGTTTTAGAAGACTGTTGAACAGCTGGGTAAGGATGGAGTTTAAGTTGTATTGAGAAAACAGCAAAAGAGAAAGTATATAAAGAGGACCATGAGCCATTTAGGGCCTAGCCGTGGGGTTTCATTGTTAACCTTATTCTTACAGGCAGTAGGGAGCCACCAAATGTTTTTAAGAACAAAGCAGCTTGATTGGCTTGGGATTTAGGTGAACCACCTCGTGTCTGTGTAGTGAAGCACAAGTTGGCGGAAAAACTCAAGATCTTTGAGTTATGACCCAAAATAGCAATATTAAAGAAAGACAGTGAGGGATTTACCTTGGCAAGAGCTGTGGTGATTGAGAAGTAGAGATGGACTGGCACAATGTTTAGGAAATAGAACCAACAGTATTGATACAGAAATTGGGAGTGAGTATAAACTACAGTTGGCCCTCCATCTCTACAGGTTCTGCATCTGCAGAATCAACCAAAGGGGGAATCAAAAAATTTGAAAAAAAAAAAATATCCTGGGTTCCAAAATTCAAAACTTGAATTCACCACGCACTGACAGCTAATTATGTAGCATGACATTGTATTGGGTGTTATAAATAAATTTATGGATAATTTAAAGTATATGGAAGGATGTACATAGGTTATACATGCCAATTCTATGCCATTTTATGTAAGGGATCAGTACCTGTGGAATTAGTCCCCTGTGGACTCCAAGGGACAACTGTAGTAAACAAAACATCATTCAGATTTCTTGCCTGGGAGCTTGAGGGGATGAATTGCAGCATGGTGGCATCTCAGGATCAGATAGCTTGGGATGTTTTCCATATGCATTTGATTTTTAAACCAATTATTATTGAATCAACCTAAAATGCAGTTTATTTTTATTTTGAACTGTTATTTATTTTATTCCAAAGAATACCATACTGTTTTTTGCACAAATGTGCCTCAGTGGTAAAGAGTCCACCTGCTAATACAGGAGATGCAGTGGGTTTGACCCCTGGGTCAGGAAGATTCCCTGGAGGAGGAAATGGCTACCCGTTTCAGTATTCTTGACTGGGAAATCCCATGGACAGAGGAGGCTGGTGAGCTACATACAGTTCACAGGGTCACAAAGAGCTGGACACGACTCAGTGACTAAACAATACCAACAAATAATGATAGAGAAGTTAGAAGAAGTTACCAAAAACAGTTAGCTGGTTCCATACTGAAATTTGTTATAATCTCTAATGATTTCTTATTTAAAATTATGGCATTTGTTCTTAATAATTGAATAACACTTTGGTATCTTCCCTCAAAAAAGTGTATGCAAAACTCTATTGTAGCACAGATTGTACTGTATTAAACAATTTTAAATAAATCTGTCTTCCAAGGCAGTGAATGTGTTCCTTGAGGACACAGAGGGATGGTATTCATATTTATCCCCTAGCCTGACAGACCCTAGATGGAGTCAATGTCAGGAACCAACAGTAATTTAGAATAAATAAATCCTGCCAAGCATTCTATTCTTTATTCTTGCCCACAAGAGGTCAGTTGCACAGACAATGGAAAGACATTTGCATCAACCAGCACTGAGTTCACCCTAAAGTCAGACAAGAGAATTAAGGACCATTTTAGAAGTTAACTGTTTAAACTGTGTGCTGTAAAGTCACAAACCAGGTCAGGCAAATGTCAGGAATCATGACCTACCAGGAAGTCTGTAGGAGGAGATGGAGAAAAGGGTGAAGGTCAACTAACTCATAGTTCTCTGTGACGAGAGTTGTTTTGGCAAGCGGTCCTGGCTGACTTCATAAACGGGAAAGCAACAGCCAGACACTGGTCAACTCGAGACACATCCCACTTTGGTTCTTCCCTCCCCACCCCACCCTGGCATTACCTGTGTGGGCCCCATTGTTTCCATGGTGATTTTAATCAAAATAGTAGTCACCATTGTAACAAGTTACCGCAGCAATTGTCAGTGGTGCTGACGGTTACGGGAAATGAACCATTGAGTTTAATCTTAATAGATCAAGCAGGAAGGAGAGGAGAACATGCATTTAGGGGATTGTTCCCTGGGAGCTTGTGAGACGGTGAGGGCTGGGTAGAGCTGCTACCCAGAAAGTCAGCCAGAGCATGGCAGGTACAATGACATGCTGGCTAGTGAGCCCTGGACATCTGTCCGGACTTCGTCACCTAAGTAAATGGTCTTTCTGGGCAGAATCAAAAGTCCAGCATGTGAGGAACAAACTGAAACAGGAAGCAAAGCAGAGGATGGTAAAGGGGAGGCCAAGAGGCTAGAAAGGCAATGAACATTTTTGTTCACCCAGAAAACCCACAGACAGGAGCCTCCTTGGGTCCATGAGGCACTGTGGGTCACCCCCTCCCCTTCAAGCCCCTGGGCCTCTCCCTGTCCTTGCCCCCAGGCTTCTCCCAGTGCCCTGACTCCCCATTCTCAGTCTCTGCAGAGATTTCTCTTCTCCCTCATCCTTAAGTCACCCAAATTCAGCCCAGGGTCTGGCACCAATGATAACTTGGAACCAATCACTACTGCTAAATGTATTATTCTGTATTCTGATATAGTAAGTCCCCTACATATGAATCTTCAAGTTGTGAACTTTCCAAGATCAAAACGTGTGTTCATATGTTCAAGTACGTAAATTAGGTTACATGTCTGGTGTACATTGTCACATGCGTGCACCCTCTACAAGTGGTTGCACTTCTGTGTACTTTACAGCACTGTATAGAGTACAGTAGTATCTTTCTTTCAAGCCCAGGATGTCTGGAAGCAAGCGTAAAAGCAGCTGTACATAGCCAATTGTGTTAGTTGAGTACCTAGGCTAACTTTGTTGGACTTATGAACAAACTGGACTCATGAATGCACTCTTGGGACAGAATTTATTCCTATGTAGGGAACTTACTGTACTTTAGACAGCTGTGTCCTCTCATAGGTCACTGCTGGGGATAGATGGGCCAGTTCCCAATGGAGACTCAGAAAGAAGCATAGAGCACCTCTCTGAGCACTGAGAAGCTGAGGCGCTTTCTGCATCCCCTCGCATCATGGCTCACGGATCCCTGGTGCTCCCAGCCTCCCCGCCCATGAGCGAAGCTCCTCGTCACCCAGGGCTGCCCTGGGCCGAGATGCTGAGGCTCACGGTAGAAAACCGCCTGCACAGGGGCCTGCAGGGGCGAGACAGGGTCTGCTGTTGCAGCATTTGTACCACATGCTCTGACTGCCTCTTCTCCATCCACCTCTAGATCAGGACAGCCTCCTTTTATAGAAGAAGCATGTGTAGGGATGTGTGGAGGAGTCCAGTCTGGACGCTGGATGCAGGGCAGGATGCAGGGCAGGTGGAAGCAGATGGAGGTGCTGGTCAAAGAGCAGGTGACAAATACCTCAAAGTGAAAATATGAGAGTGAGTGAGGGTCTGAAAGGCAGTGAGAACAGGGACTGGAGAACTGGACGAGACAGAATTCACAAAAGACACAATGGCAGGATGTGGGTGATTGTATTTAGGGGAGGAAAGGAAGGGAAAGTCAAAGATGACTCTCAGATGCGGGGGTTGGACGGATGGACGCGTGCAGGACACAGTGCGGCTTTGTCGCTGTCCTCCTCTGCCTTGTGCTTCTGGGGAGATCCCAGCATGCAAGGGGGGCTTCCCTGATAGCTCAGTTGGTAAAGAATCCACCTTCAATGCAGGAGACCCCAATTTGATTCTTGGGTTGGGAAGATCTGCTGGAGAAGGGATAAGCTACCCACTCCAGCTTTCTTGGGCTTCCCTTGTGGCTCAGCTGGTAAAGAATCCTCCTGCAATGTGGGAGACCTGGGTTCAATCCCTAGTTTGGGAAGATCCCCTGGAGAAGGGAAAGGCCGCTCACTCCAGTATTCTGGCCTGGAGAATTCCATGGAGTGTATAGTCCGTGGGGTCATAAAGAGTCAGACACGACTGAGCAACTTTCACACTTCACAGCACCTTTCTTATTGTTTTCATGAAAAGATCAGAATATATTCTATTTAATCTCTGTAGCCTTTACCTTGCCACAATCCTGGGTTTCTAAGAGCAATTGGCAATTTATATGACTAAATAGAGTGCTGGGCCCTTCTCTTGCAAAGCTGGTTCCTGGCACTGACCCAAGCCAGCCAACCAAGGCACAGATCCCATCCCACACCTGCACTTCCAATCAGATGGGAAACGTGTCAAAAGCAATTACAACCGATACAAAAAGTGCCAAAGCTTGGGGATTATTTCCTTCATGAAAATGAGAGCTAATTTTAGTTATTATGATAACAACACCACTCTCTGCTGCTGTGTTGACAAGAGCCGAGGGTAGGCTCTGGGGACAGGATTGGGACTTGACATCACTGGGACAGAGAGGAACGGGGCTGTGCTGATGCCCAGCAGAAACAGCCTCCAGGAACAGAGGGGACTACAACTTTCTTATCCTCCTCGAGCCCCAGAGACCCTCACCATCAGACACACAGCTGTGGATGAGGGAGGTTTCTGAAACTCAGCTGTTCTGTTCCCCCACCTGAGGCTGAAGCCGTCCAGGAAGGTGTCCTGCCTGGATCTGTGATGGGCTGGTGGGGGTGGGGGTGTGGGAAGATGGGATGCTGCCTGTCAACAGCAGAGCTCAATGAGACACACGTGGTAGGCAGCGTGCAGCACTCAGGTCTTCACGGGCAGCCCAAGCATGCACGGTGTGAGTGCAGGACATCCCTGGGCTCGGAGCCATGGGCCTGGCAGCAGGGCCACCTCTGGTCCGTCATTCCAGGGAGTCGACCTGACACACACTGCAGAGCCTGCCTGACGGCTTATGCCCCAGCCTTGCTCGCATGGGTGGGAAGGGGGGAAATGGCCAGAATTTCCTTTCCTGCAGAGGTACTTCTTGACATGTTCTTGCACTTTTACCAGGAATAAAATCATGATGGCGAACCATTTTAGTGCTTCATCCATTCAGAAGATTTCAGAGATTTTAGCTCAAATCTGGGCCTGCCCATGGGAAGGTGTCACTCTTGGGGTCATCATTCCTTCTACATGTGGCTCCAGGGAAAGATGAAGACCTGGGTTGTCCACTATGATTCTTAAAAACTAAGTGGTTTTCTCCACTGCAAGTGAGGATGGACACTTTCACTTTGGAACTTGGCTGAGGAGATGAACAGCATTAGAGATGAACTCCAATCATGGAAAGAGAAATCAGGACTGCCTGACCTTACTGATTTGGACAGTTCAAAGATCCAGTGGGTCTGATACTAACATCAAGATCAGAGAAAACACCACTGGCTGTGAAGACGTGGGAAGAAATTAGACTTCTGAGGTGTGGGTTACTAAGAAGACTCCTTTTGTTCCCAATTCCTTTCTCTTCCCGGTGTAAATGATAATATAATGCTTGTGCTAAGTTCGAATCAGGCCCATTAGTGAAAACCACTATGAAAACCTAAAGGGAAATATGCTGTGAATCTTACAAAACATGTCTAATTAAAGACAACCTATAAATAATGCATGATCTTTCAGCAGACCAAAATTGGAAAAATACATCATTTATGATTTTTCAGTGATCTGTCAAGTAGAAACAACTTATCCAGAGCCCAAGTCATTGTTCAAATAACCAAACATATTTGAAACCTATCATGGCATCCGGTCCCATCACTTCATGGGAAATAGATGGGGAAACAGTGGAAACAGTGTCAGACTTTATTTTTCTGGGCTCCAAAATCACTACAGATGGTGACTGCAGCCATGAAATTAAAAGGCACTTACTCCTTGGAAGGAAAATTATGACCAACCTAGATAGCATATTCAAAAGCAGAGACATTACTTTGCCAACAAAGGTTCGTCTAGTCAAGGCTATGGTTTTCCTGTGGTCATGTATGGATGTGAGAGTTGGACTGTGAAGAAGGCTGAGTGCCAAAGAATTGATGTTTTTGAACTGTGGTGTTGGAGAAGACTCTTGAGAGTCCCTTGGACTGCAAGGAAATCCAACCAGTCCATTCTGAAGGAGATCAGCCCCAGGATTTCTTTGGAAGGAATGATGCTAAAGCTGAAACTCCAGTACTTTGGCCACCTCATGCAAAGAGTTGACTCATTGGAAAAGACTCTGATGCTGGGAGGGATTGGGGGCAAGAGGAGAAGGGGACGACAGAGGATAAGATGGCTGGATGGCATCACTGACTCGATGGACGTGAGTCTCAGTGAACTCTGGGAGTTGGTTATGGACAGGGAGGCCTGGCGTGCTGTGATTCATGGGGTCGCAAAGAGTCAGACACAACTGAGCGACTGATCTGATCTGATAATGGTCATTCTTAATTATGAACCTTTCTGGATTACCAAGGAAGAATCAAATTTTCTTTAGATGAGTTATGATGAAGGATGTTTAATATAGTTTCATTTACAGTGTGCAATTAATCAGAAAGCCCACAGGTTGGAAATTCCTACCTCCATTATTAACAATGAGAAAAAGATGAATATATATACACACGTCATGGAAGGCAAGGAGAAGGAAGCCAATTTCATAACCTTTCCTTGGATTAGAATGTCTTGTCATTCCCATGAAAATGATTCTTAGCTAAACATAAATATTTCCAGTTACAAGCAGGCAAGTATCCTTTTATTTTTGCAGTCGTTATGTAATCAATAACGCTTGCTCAGGACCTCCCTAGTGGTCAGTGGTTAAGACTTCACCTTCCAATGTGGTACATTCAATTCCTGTCAAGGAGTTAAGATCCTACGTGTCTCCTGGCCAAAAAAGGAAAACATGAAACAGGAGCAATGTTGTAAAAATTCAATAAGGACTTTTAAAAGAATGGTCCACATTAAAAAAAAAAAAAAGTTTGTAGTTTTTTTTTTTTAAAGTTTTGATGTTTTTGAAACATCAAAAAGAAAAAAAGCAGGTTGTTATGGGGAATTTTATTTATTTTCAATCAGTGTAAAGACAAGTGAAAGATGAAGCAGGCCCGGTATTAAAAAGAACAGAGAGGAGGATTTTGTGTCCCTTTAAGTAAGGTAATTTCATATTGTTCTGCTAACATTATGGTCTACGTCTTCGGTACTGACCACAGTTGTTCAAAATTTGGAATTTTACTTTAGAGTAAAAGAATTCAGTATTGTGTAGAACCTTGGATTTTCTTTTTCCTCACATTTCTTCTAGTTTATCTTCTTCCATCTATATAAGACTTTCTTTCTTACTTTTCCTATGGAGTCAGGGACAATCTTAGCAAGTAACACATTGTAGTAAAAATCAGGAAAAGTGTCCAAAAAGGGCTTTTACACTACCCACGCTGGTAAAGTTTTGAAAATGTCATTTTAAATGTTGTTGAATAGGCAACACAAGGAAGAGAAAATGAATGAACCTGGAGTTTACAAATTGCTGGGGAGAGAGACATGAACTCCCCCAGTACAAAGAGGCTCATGAGTAATCAGCTTGTGCAAGATGGCATACAGGAGGTCCAAGGAGCAAGCTCTATCACTGGAGAGAATGTTCAAGAAGGCTGCCCTACAAAGAGAATCGCTATGCAGCTGGGTCTCAGAAGATGAGGAGGAAATTGGGGTGGGAGGTTACCAAAAAGGTATCTCCATTTCCCCATGGCAGCTTCTCCCATGGCTTAGGCTCTTCTTGAAGGTGACCTTGACACTTACCGTGTCTAGACGTGGAGCTATGTCCCGCCCCCTAGCACTGGGATGTCTTTGGTGACTACTTCGGCCGTTAGAGTGTACAGAGGTGATGTGACTTCCGAGGCCAGGCCATGAAGGGGGATTCAGTCTCCTCCTTGCTGCTGGAGCCCCATGCCACCACGCTGGAAGGCGCCCAGTCACCTACAGTGTAGAGGTCATGCGTGGCCTCCCTGCAGCTACATAAAGAGAGACAGGGTAGGGGAAGATGTCCAGCCACACTGCTCCAGCGCACTGCTCCAGTGCCCAGGCTCCTCCAGTCTGTTCCAGCTCCAGCCGATGACTAACTACGGCCAGAGGATTGCCTGAGTCAGAACCACCCACCGACACTATGAGAGAATAAAATGTTCGCTGCTGATTTAAACCACCAAGTTGAGGGGTGATGAGTCAGCAACCATCAGAGATAAATGGGAACTTGGGGAGAGATGTGGGAGTTCCTGAAGCCACTCCTTCCGTCTGTGAGCCCCTGAGACCAGCCCACTTATTAGTGGCTTCTTTGGACAAGCGGTTTGCACCCAGCTGAGCTGTGTTGGAAGATGTGAACTGGTGAGAGAAGGGCTGATTGTAGGCATATGGCCTGGTGCTGATGCATCTTGACTGATTTTTCTAGTAATTTCAGCACTGTTCAAATGTAGAAAGAGGTTTGAGCCAAATGCAGAGTAAATTTCTGTATGTCTTGGTGGAAGGACCTAGCAAAATCATGGAGATTCATCAGCAGAAAGCTGGGGATGCTATACCTTCGGGAGGATGCTGTGTTGAGTGCTGCAAGGGACCTTCCTAGAATGGCTGGAGGCTGTTTCATTTTTCAGGATCAAACCTCTCTGTTGTCTGAGTTTGGCTCCTCACTGACTCTAGAATTTCTGTAAAGATTTTTGCTACAAAGGAGATTTGAAATACCATGCTGATTTTTGCTAAGTCAAAACACAATTCTTGTTAGCTTTTGGAAATTCCTGAAAATATACAAAGGATGAGTAAGGAAACATTATTAATAATCCCATGACCCATTTTACCATGTTCTTGTATTTTCTTCTGGCATCCTTCCATGTGTATATATAATTGATAACATGTCTGTTAAGGGCAATGAATGCTCTCTAAATATTTATAGAGAAAAAATGCTCATATAATATCAAACCTAATGCCTGGAACTCAGTGCTCCATAAATGTATAAATAGACACATAAATATGATAACTTATCTTTAATGTAAATAGTCTCACAAAATGAGGGTCATACAAGTTGCTTTTTTTCACTTCACATTACATGGGGAGCATTTCTATGGAATAAGTTCATGAAGGAACAGGGAATGGAAACTCAGCCTCTTGTCTCTGATGTGAGTTCTATTATGGGTCCCTGTCCCTTTTGCCTGTTATATGAATTGTGAACAGACTGTGTTTCTAACAGGTCCTGTCCCTCAGGGCATATGTGTAATACAAAAAACCAACAAACAAAAACCCAAATACATGAACAAGTCAAACCAAACAAAAACAAACAGAGAACAGAGTAGTGGTTCCCAGAGGGGCGGGGGGCTAGAAGGGGGAAGTAGGTACAGGGGGTCAACTGTCTGCTCCTGTATGGAAACTACATCGTGGGCGTGAGAACAGCGCAGTGTCCACAGAAATAGAAATACAATGTGCACATGACTCTTCTGCAATGTTATAAGCTAATGCTATCTCAATCAGTAAATCAATCCATTTTTTAAAAATTTTAGAGGCTTCTCTACATTGAAAATGTAGTTGTAAATATTGGAATTCAGGAACCTGTCTCTTTGGAGCATCCTGGCATTCAGAGGCATGCTCCTTTTACCCTTATGTCCACCTAGTTACCTAGGCCTTCATTTAGAAGATGCATGTCTTAGTTTGGGTTCCTCTAGAAGCAGAACCTGAGACAGGAAGGTGGGTGCATGTGGTTTATTTGGAAGGCAATCCCAAGAAGAAGGACAGGCAGGCCATGAGAAGTCACAGCTGTGGGCCCCAGGCTCCATCCTGTGAGGGAGGAAAGCAGGGGATGTGGGTGGTTCCACTTGGAGGCTACGAGGCTGGGTGCTCACCTGTCTGGTCCAGCCTCATGGCCTGGGGCTGTCTCCTCGCCATCTGCCTCAAGGTATTCTGCGTCCATCCCATGTAGGATTTTCTTTTTCTTTTTGACAACATTATTTGAGCTACTTTTATTAAAATAAAAAAATTTTAATTTAAAAAGTACCAATCAACCAAAAAGTCTGAATTTTAAAAAGGAATTAATCACAAAATATGGGCATCATAACATCCTCAGATTTTTTTTTCCTGCAATACCTGATGCCAAAATACAATGAGAAAATTATTACTAAACTTTGAAAAGTTGCAACTAAGGAATTTTGTAAATAAATTTCAACAGTAACAAAACATTTGATTATTCATAATGTGAATGAAGTAGCTATGTGAAGATAGAAGGAATAAAGTGAAATTGAGGAGAAAAGTTGTAGAGGAGGAGCCATGAACTTGGAGTTAATACACAAGGGAAGTGGGAGGGGGGTTCAGGATGGGGAACACATATAAACCCATGGCTGATTCATGTCAATGTATGGCAAAAACCACCATAATATTGTAAAGTAATTAGCTTCCAATTAAAATAAATTTAAAAAAAAGTCAAGCAAAGACTATGAGATAATGTATCAGAAAAATAAAATGAGGAATGACCCTAGCTAAGTTATATAAATTCTTAATAGGAATTGATCTAACAATGAATAAATTATATATGCAAAATCCAATAATCAAATACTATGCAGTATGTAAAATACTACAGAATTGACTCAAAACTACAGGCTAAATGTCCATTTACACCTCCCTTCTAAATATATTTCCCATGCAGGATTTTCTTTTGTGGCACGATAGCCAGGGGGACACAATGGCTTTTGTGATTCCTCTGCCTCTGTTTCCACAGCTGTGTTGTGACTCCTGGACTGCGGGGCTGCTTCGGGACTACACTCATGGTCTCAAGGTTCCCAGATGCCTTTCTTCCCAAAAGCTTCCTTGGTGGTGGTAAGACAGAAGATAAAAAGTCGAAGCCTGATTCGAAGCTTGTAATTATTTTCCTGCAGCAGGAAAAATAAGTTCAAACCCAAAAGATGGCATCCTGCAGGGAAGAAAAAGTGAAAGTCAAGTCGTTCAGTCGTGTCTGACTCTTTGAGACCCTACGGACTATAGAGTTCATGGGATTCTCCAGGCCAGAATAGTGGAGTGGGTAGCCTTCCCCTTCTCCAAGGGATCTTCCCAACCCAGGGGTCCAACCCAGGTCTCCCACATTGCAGGTGGATTCTTTACCAACTGAGCCACCAGGGAAGCAGGGATGAGAATCGCACCCTAAAAGTCTGAAATCAGGAGATACTCAGAGCATGGCTGGATGCTCTGTGGTTGCTGGGGTGACAGCAGGTGATTCTAGCAGGAAGGGAATGTCTCTGGTTCAAGCAGTGCTGAGAGCCAGGGGCTGGGACAGCTCCACCTTTAGGGAGACGTGTGGACAGAATAAGCTAGTGAACCATCTAAGAAGCAGCTCACATAACGAAGGACCAAAGAAGCAGAAAACATTTTTCTCAGAAAATATTCATAGACAGGGGAATTCTCCAGAGGTCTGGTGGTTAGGACTTCCATGCTTTCATTGCACTGAACACAGGTTCAATCTCAGGCCAGGGAACTGAGATCTCACTTGCTAGGAGACCGAAATAGTAATGATAATGCTAATGATAATAAAAAGAATCCAAAAGAAAGAAAATATTCATGGGCCTTAGGAAAGATTCAGTTACAGAAGGGCTGTCCTGTACAGAAGATAGCTGATGGGTTCCGAGCTGCTTCAGAAGGCAAAATGGGGACCAACAGGCAACAGGCAGGAGGGCAGGTGTACATTCAGTATTAAAGGAACCCCCAGGCCTGCCTGACAAGGAATGAACAAGTTCCTGGAGTTTTCTGAAGACCCCTGCTGCAAACCAAGCTTTAAAGATGGGAGCTCAGCAAAGTCCATTCTTTGCCACGTTTTTTGGTGCCGTAGTTTTGTTTCAAGGAGGAAGGTGGAGTGGCCAGTGGCAACGTTGGGGGACAGAGACTGCAGTTTGCCTTGATTCATTCCCTGCACTGGGCGATAATATTGCATGCTTATCATTAGCCTTTCAGAGAAGTGGGCAGCTACTCTGTCACTTGGTCCATCACGAACGCGAAGGACCTTGGGATTCATGACCGTCTCTCAGATGCGTCTCTGAACTGGGGTGGACTCCTGTCACTCCAAGCCTTGGGGTCTCCTTCCTGATTCTCCACATGGCAGCCCCTGTGAAGTGCGGTCCCCTCTCTCCACTCCTCATCCCAGAGAGCTTTGGCACGGAGCCCTGTGGGGAAGCAACCCGGAAATTGCATCTTAGTTTCTTGTCTGGCAAATGGTAACCCTGCCAGTTGTCTTCCTCAGCAGCCTTGGATCTGGCAGCCCTCCCTGGGAATCACACTGGGTGATGATGCCATGAGGCTCTGAGCCCAGGGAAGTCAGAGAAGGCACGTTTATACAAGCTACATGATCGGCACCTCGGATTTCACAAATGATGTTTCAGTTCTCAGGGAGAGGTGGGCTACAGACGGGAAAAATTAAAGGGAAACCAAAGCTCCACAGTGTTGGGTTATGGGGATGAGGGGCATGTTCTAAGAGCTGGAGATGGGAGTGGAATGTCCTAGGCGTCTCCTGGGCGGGGGCAGGGAAGTCTGCTTTGTGAAGAGCTCGAAGAAGAGAGAGACATAAAGGAGAAGAAAATGGTTTTTCTGAAGCGCGAGTGGGGGCAGGACAGCCAGAAACACAGCAGCAGAAGGGAACAGCCAGGCCTCCAAGGGCCCCATTGACCCTTCAGGGGTCAGGCAGTGAGAACATGTGGACACGGATACACAAGAAGTTCTCAGACGTTCAGGCTTAAAGGGTTCCCTTCATCCCCCTTCTTGGCCCAGGGAGAGAATTTTAACAGAAGAGTCAAGACTTTTTTGTGCTTTTTCTTTTTAAGGTGAGTAATTTATATCTGCCTCTGCAGGCTTTGTCTGTGCGTGTGTGCATGTGTGTGTGCATGTGTGTGTTGAGAGAAGGCGAGGACTGAAGAGATACTTGGAATAGAAGAAAAATAAACAAACTGGGGAGTCAGCAGAGAGTACAGCTGCGTCAGCCCATCACATCTTTTTATCCCTGTTAGTCTTTTTGTCTCCACAGAAGAAAGTCTCTGCCACGTCAAAGAGCCTCCTCCATGAGGATGGGAGGCCCCATCCCACCCGCCCTGGTTCTCCGGAAGACTGCTGGAGATGGAGAAGCAGCCCCATGAGCAATCACCATCCTCCTGGGCTGGGCAGGCTGCTCACCTTCTGGCTGAGTCTTGGGGTGGGGTGAGGAGTGGAGCTTACAGAGCTGCCCCTGTGTAAGCAACACCTTGGCATTAAAACTTACTATACTTTTCACTCTAAGCCCTTACACAAGACAAAATACAATAATTTAGTCACTTATCAAAGACAAGGACCTTTAGTTCCTCCTCAAGGACCATAAGTCACATTCTGAGTTGTATCCTGTGGGCTGTTTTACAGATACTGAAGCCCACGTCAGGTGGAAGAAGATGACCACATGATGACCAAACTGAAGCCATGACACAAGCTGCTCTACTTGGCACAATTCCAAAAACTGGCCTCAAAGAAGTGGGAACAAACTCTGGAACTAGAGATTAACTGTACTTAACCAAAATGACCACAAGTCCACCACATCATGGATTTCAATATGACTATCAGAGGTGACTGTGCCATCCTGCTCCCTCTCTGCCTGGACAACCCAGAAACTCCCCCCTTAAATGCTGCTGTCCTTTGAACAGCAAGTGGGAGCTGGTTTTCTACAACAGGAGTTTAATTTCTCCCCTGGTTATCAGCCTCCAAAATGAAGCAAACTTTCCTTTCCTACCAACACTTTTCTCTCGAGAACTGGCTTCCGAGAAGCAAGCTGCCAGACCTGGGCTCCATAACACCTGCAGAGAGGACAGTCCTGGAGGAACTGGAGGCTGACTGCACTGTCCCATCTGTCCAGGGAAGGGTCCCCAGGCTTCCTAGCAGGAGTCTTTCAAAGAAAATCCACTGGTGGTGGGTCTGCATGGGTGCAGGAGGGAACCTGGGTTTCTGGATCCTCTTCAGGTCCCCACAGTCATGCACATCTCAGAGGGGACCAGGCAAGAGTCACCTGTGCTCTGACCCCAGGGTCAGTGGGCTTGGAGACAGTGTGTGATGTCAACCATCAGTACAAGAACACACCAGGGAAAACAGTGTGGTTCCAAGAAGGGTAATTCCAGGGGGAAAAGGTTGCTGAGCCCTGCTTGGACCCAGCTTCCACTGCAAGGATACCTTCACCCAGGCCAGGATACCTTGAACACCCTAGTGATAAGCTTAGATTCAGTTCACTCAGTCTTGTCTGACTTTTTGTGACCCCATGGACTGCAGTGTGCCCAGCTTCCCTGTACTTCACCAACTCTCAGAGCTTATCGAACTCATGTCCATCAAGTCAGTGATGCTATGCAACCATCTCATCCTCTGTTGTCCCCTTCTCCTCCTGCCTTCAATCTTTCCCAGCATCAGGATCATTTCAAATGAGTCAGTTTTTCACATCAGGTGGCCAAAGTGTTGGAGTTTCAGCTTCAGCATCAGTCCTTCAAATGAACATTCCAGACTGATTTCCTTTAGGATTGACTGGTTGTATCTCCTTGAAGTCCAGGGGACTCTCAAGAGTCTTCTCCAGCACCACAGTTCAAAAGCATCAATTCTTCAGTGCTCAGCTTTCTTTATAGTCCAAGTCTCATATCCATACATGACTACTGGAAAAACCATAGCTTTGACTAGATGGACCTTTGTTGGTAATATCTGCTTTTTAACATGCTGTCTAGGTTGGTCATAGCTTTTCTTCCAAGGAGCAAGCGTCTTTTAATTTCATGGCTGCAGTCACCATCTGCAGTGATTTTGGAGCCCCCCACCCCCCACAAAAGAGCCTGTCACTGTTTCCATGGTTTCCCCATCTATTTGCCATGAAGTGATGGGACCAGATGCCATGATCTTAGTTTTATGAATGTTGAGTATTAAACCAACTTTTTCACTCTCCTCTTTTACTTTCATCAAGAGACTCTTTAGTTCTTCTTCACTTTCTGCCACAAGGGTGGTGTTATCTGCGTGTTTGAGGTTATTGATACTTCTCCCAGCAGTCTTGAGAAGGGGACGACAGAGGATGAGATAGTTGGATGGCATGTCTGACTCAATGGACATAGGTTTGAGTAAACTCGGGGAGTTGGTGAGGGAAAGGGAGGCCTGACATGCTGCAGTCCATGGGGTCACAAAGAGTCAGACACGACTGAGCGACTGAACTGAACTGATATTTCTCCCGGAAATCTTGATTCCAGCTTGTGCTTCATCCAGCTTGGCATTTCGCATGACGTACTCTGCATAGAAGTTAAATAAGCAGGGTGACAATATACAGCCGTGATGTACTCCTTTCCCAATTTGGAACCAGTCTGTTGTTCCATGTCCAGTTCTAATTGTTGCTTCTTGACCTGCATACAGATTTCTCAAGAGGCAGGTCAGGTGGTTTGGTATTCCCATCTCTTTCAGAATTTTCCACAGTTTGTGGTGATCCACACAAAGGCTTTGGCGTAGTCACTAAAGCAAAAGTAGGTGTTTTTCTGGAAACTTCTTGCTTTTTTGATGATCCAGCGGATGTTGGCAATTTGATCTCTGGTTCTCTGCCTTTTCTAAATCCAGCTTTAACATCTGGAAGTTCACAGTTCACATACTGTTGAAGCCTGGCTTAGAGAATTTTGAGCATTACTTTGCTAGCCTGTGAGATGAGTACAATTGTGCAGTAGTAGTTTGAACATTCTTTGGCATTGCCTTTATTTGGAATTGGAATGAAAACTGACCTTTTCCAGTCCTGTGGCCACTGCTGAGTTTTCCAAATTTGCTGGCATATTGAGTGCAGCACTTTCACAGCATCATCTTTCAGGATTTGAAACAGCTCCATGGGAATTCCATCATCTCCACTAGCTTTGTTCATATTGATGCTTTCTAAGGCCCACTTGACTTCACATTCCAGGATGTCTGGCTCTAGGTGAATGATCACACCATCATGGATATCGGGGTCATAACGATCTTTTTTGTACAGTTCTTCTGTGTATTCTTGCCCCCTCTTCTTTATGTCTTCTGCTTCTGTTAGGTCCATACCATTTCTGTCCTTTATTGTGCCCATCTTTGCTTGAAATGTTCCCTTGGTATCTCTAATTTTCTTGATGAGATCGCTAGTCTTTCCCATTCTAATGTTTTCCTCTACTTCTTTGCACTGATCGCTGAGGAAGGCTTTCTTATTCCTCCTTGCTATTCTTTGGAACTCTGCATTCAAATGGGTATTTACTTCCTTTTCTCCTTTGCCTTTAGCTTTTCTTCTTTTCTCAGCTATTTGTAAGGTCTCCTCAGACAACCATTTTGCCTTTTTCATTTCTTTTTCTTGGGGGTGGTCTTGATTCCTGTCTCCTGTACAATGTCACAAACCTCCAACCATAGTTCTTCAGGCACTCTGTCTATCAGATCTAATACCTTGAATCTATTTGTCACTGAGATCGGACCTCTAAATGAGGTTTTAAGCCATGGAATGCTTGACACACAAAACTACAATATAAACTGCACACAGTGTTGTTGTTCTGTTGCCGGGTCCAGTTGCTAAGTCATGTCCAGCCATTTGCGACCCCATGGACTGCAGTACTCCAGGCTTCCAGCATAGAAATAAAATAAAATCCACGTGCCAACCAGCCGATGTGTTTGAGAAATACATCATTAGCTTGCAAATGGTCCCCCTGGTGCCCTCTCCTTGCACCCACCAAAGAAACCCCTGCCCTGAGGTCATCTGTTCCTTCTCCTATGGATGGACATTAGGGTTGTTTATGGGTTTCGCTGTCAGAGGGATGCTGCCAGGAAGATTCTTGAACACATGTCCTGAGGCACATGGATAAGAATTTGATCGGCATAGGTGAGCAGGGCTTGACTTGACTGGATAAAGTCAAATTGCCATAATTTCTACCCTAACAGCTATTTCTAACAGTTCCTTTCCATGTTGTTCCACAGCCTTGCCAAACAGTGGGTGTGCTCAAATATCTTAACTGTGCCAACTGGCTTGAATGTGGTAAAATGCATTCTTGAGTTTCCTTGCCAACAAATGACATTGGGCTTTCCTTAATGTTTCTCGGCCATTTGTGTTTCCTCATCTGTGAAATGCCATTCTGTGTTTTTACCAATTTTCCCCTTTGGAACTGTCTTCTCATTGTATTAATGATCTGCATTTCTCTCTCTTGTTCTTTCTTTTCCCCAGTCCATTACTCTCTGTCCACGCAGCACTTTCCCCCACTTCCTCTGTGAGGTCTTCAGGCAAAGAGAAGATCTCGATTTAAGAAGTTGGATGCTTCACTATTTCCCCTGTGGTTTCTGTTTTCAACTTTAATTGAGGAAATTCTTTCTAGCTCTGACACCCCAAGGATTTACTCTTATGTGAACTTATAAAAGTATGACATTTTGCTCTTACAGTTAAATCTTTATCCCACTGAGCTACTGACATGAGGCAGGTGTGTGTGCTGTTCGCCATGTAGATATTCAGCTGTGCCTGTCTGTTGCCTGTGCACAGGGGGCTGTCTCTGGGATCACATTCTGCTCCATGGGATGATCTGTCTCTCTCCCTCCCTCCCACCTCTCTCTCTTTCTCTCTGTCTACTGAAACCTCACTTTAAGGACCATGATTCTGTAATACTTTGCTATCTGGATAGGTGAGCCTCCCCACTTTGTTCTCCATCTTCCACTGAATGGTCCCTACACTTCCAGCTGCTAAAACAAAGGGTCTAGGATGCCTGGCAAGAACAGGTTTCCCAAATAGCTGATGGTGCTGGCGCTTCTTCATCTCTTGGGACTCCTGTTCTTACTTCATTTCTGCCAGCAGAGTATTTCCCTTACTAACAAGAGCTGCCTTGGATTTAAAAGTGTGCTTTAGAATATTTTTCCAGCACATCAGCACATTTTATTGTGGATAGCTTTAGTCCACCTTTGGCAGAAGCCTTAATTGATCCTGAAGTCCCCACCACCCGCAGGTAACAGATGTCTTTGGAGAACTTTCCTCTGGGAGCAACACAATGGACTAAGCTGCTCCTGGACTGGGTCTGGGGACACAGGGTGCCAGACCTGGGTAATGAGTTCTGGCTGGCTCTAATGGTGCAGCGAAAGTTAAGGGCTTGGAGATAGTGCTGGAGATTTCAGCCAAGAATCCTTGGCCCTTGATTTTTTTTTTTTAATCTGAGATGCCTCCTGCACCTCAGAGGCAGCCCATGATTGGGGGAAGGTCAAAGGCTCTCCTGGCAAAAGTGAGAGTGTCTTGGGGCACAGACTTAGGGAGAGGAAGGGGCAGGGACCCACATTGTGCTCGGTCGTACCTTCCTCAGGAGGATGTCCACTGGAGTCCTGAACTGACTAGACTCCTTCTCAGGGTGTAGTTTCAGCAACCTGCTTATGGATCTGTCCAAAGGCAGGGTGGGAGGCTTGTTGTGGTTGAGACGTGACCTCTGGTGATTAACTGCAGATCAGCCAGCGCAGCCACCATGGGGGACTCACTCCAGCATGCTCAGCACCAGGACTGCAGTTGATCTGTAACCCAAGAGACCCCTCAAACCTAAGCTTTTAGGACTGGTTGGTGACTCTCACAACTTCTAAGGTTTGGCTATGACACCCAGCTCAGATGAGTCCTGGCTGATATGATACTTGCTTTGACCTTGTTCTTTTTTTCTCACCTCGTGAAGCTGATTTCCACAGAGATACTGACGGCCATGACAGGGTGACCATGTGCCCAGACAGGCCTATCCTGGACAATCTGCCAAGGCTCCGGACATCTGCTCATGGGTCTCACCCCAGACTCCCTGAGGCCCTGGGAACCTGCAGTCTGTGGGTTTTCTCTGCCTTATTAAAAACCTTTATAAGAAAATATGCTTTAGGGACTTCCCTGGTGGTCCAGCGATTAAGAATCTGTCTTCCAATGCAGGGGTGTGCAAGCATGCTAAGTCACTTCAGTCATGTCTGACTCTGTGTGACCCTGTGGACTGAATGTACCCAGCCACGCTCCTCTGTCCATGGGATTCTCCAGGTAAGAATACTGGAGTGGGTTGCCATGCTCTCCAGGGGATCTTCCTGACCCAGGGATCGAACCTGTCTCTTCCTCTTGCATTAGCAGGTAGGTTCTTTACCACGAGCACCACCTAGGAAGACCCCAATGCAGGGGTCGCAGGTTCAATCCCTGGTCAGGGAATTAAGATCCTACACAATGTCATGGAGAAGCTAAACCCGTACACCTCAAGGAAAGATCCTGAGTGCTGCAACCAAGACACAACACAGTCAAATAAATAAATACAACTTTTAAAAAAAAAAAATTTTTTTAAATAAAATTTTATAAAAGAAAACCTGCTTTAAATGTTTGATTTACCAACCTATGTATATTACTCTGCAATATAAAATTCCCAATATTAAGATTCCTGATAATTGATAGATTGGGGCCAGTGGATGATAATAGTCATCACTGGTCCTGTGGTCTTTCTCTCTTTTATCAGAAATTCTCAAGCTCTCAATTGAAGCCCTGCAGTCAGGTGCTGTAAGGTTAGTTTTTCTTCTGAAAATCAATAAAAACCCCTAAGGCATTTTGAGTTTCGTATAATTGGTGGCCTAGGGCCATTGTGGATAGTGGATATAATTTCAGGGCCAGCCCTCCCTCTGGGCTGAGAATGTTTGTGTCCACTATTATCAACAAGGGTTCAGGAGAACTGACACATGTCCAAGGACAGTTTTAAACTCTTCTCCCTGGGGGACCAGA
This sequence comes from Bos indicus, assembly GCF_029378745.1. Classification (NCBI taxonomy): domain Eukaryota; kingdom Metazoa; phylum Chordata; class Mammalia; order Artiodactyla; family Bovidae; genus Bos; species Bos indicus. The sequence continues at coordinate 41,768,776 of NC_091772.1, read as the reverse complement.
CATCCAAAGGATCTTTCTTCTACTCTTCTGGTATCACTGAAGTATAATGATCTTATCTAAATAAACAAATACTGCTATATATTTCACACCCTCATTAACCTTTTCCTTTGCCTCAAGGCCTCTTTGAAAATTGCTAAAATCCAACAGGGAAATGAAGGCAATTTGTGTTCTGTTTCCATCAGCCAAGGGCACTCTTCAAGGGCTCTGCTTCCTGACTTCTGACTCCTTAGCAACCAATCCAAGCGACTGGCTCCTTAGCAACAGTCCTGACTCTCCTGAATTCAAGCTGAAATCCATGTATCTGTTTTAGAACATTTAATGGATTTACTCAGGGTCGGAAGCCTGCCTTGGCCAGATTCCTTCTGGACCACCATCGAATGCTGTAAGATTCAAATATTATGCTCTTGGTTAGCAGCTCTCCAGTGTGCCCTGCAAATCCTTGAATCCAGATGATGAGCTCCTCTTAGACTTCTCTCCAAAAGTCAGTGTCCTTCTCCTCGATCCTGTGTTACTCAGTCTGGAGGCAACTTACATCCCATCCCTGGAATGCCGTTTTTCCTTTCTCCTTCCACAGTTCATTAATGAGGAGTCATCAGAATAAGAACTCTCCAACTCTGTTTTAGGAAAGGACTCTCTACCTACTGTCTCAGGAGATAAATGACAGTGTGCTCTCGTTCAGTCTCCATCTTTAATAGCATCTGTACATGGGCTTCCTGGGTGGCACTAGTGATAAAGAACCTGCCTCCCAATGCAGAAGATAGAAGAGATATGGGTTCCATCTTTGGGTTTGGAAGATACCCTGGAAGAGGAAATGGCAACCCACTCTAGTATTCTTTCCTGGAGAATCCCATAGACAGGGGAGCCTGGTGGCCTATGGTCCACAGGGTTTCAGAGAGTTAGACACAACTGAAGTGACTTAGCACACATGTGCCCAATAGAGGGTATCTAGGTATTCGTGTCTGTATGCTGCTCACCATACTGGACCAGTACCTTAAAAAGCTCCTTGGAGACAAGCACACGCTTTCTAAAGATAATATTGCAGCCCCCAACTTTTCATTTCAGTGTGTTGAGGAAGCAAAATTTTACCTCTGTCTTTGAGATTTTTTTGGCTGGGCCTGAAAATGACACTGACATGGAAGCAGTTAGTAAAATGTATATGTACATTACACAGAAATCCTTATAAAAAATAAAGGCCCCCCAAGGTGGCCCTGCATGCTTTTATAATAGGCTGAGCAAAGAGAGGCGATTGTGAAAGTAACTACACTCTGGGTGGAGGCCAAAGGCAGATAAGAATTATTTTTAATGAGGTCTGTCTTATAAAATTCTCTCTGTCTCCACTTCTCATCCTTGATGATAAAATTGCTACTATCTTTCTGGCAAAGGGAAGACGTCTTTCATTTAAATGGGAGTTTAATCTTGGGTTTCCAAGAAGAGAAGTAAAGATTAGACTGGCCTGTTTGCACCTGTTTCTTATGTGCTTTTATTTCAAAGTAATTCTTATGCCAAAATGGACTAATGGGGTGGTGTATCCTGTCACCCTTCAAGGGCCCCACTTTAGGGTCAACAGCAGAGTTTGCATTATATAAAATTCCATCCAGTTCCATAATAAATATGGGCTTTCCAGGTGGTGCTAGTGGTAAACAACTTGCCTGCCAATGCAGGAGACATAAGAGATGTGGGTTCAATCCCTGGGTTGGGAAGATTCCTTGGAGGAGGGCATGGCAACCCACTGTAGTATTCTTACCTGGAAAATCCCATGGAAGAAGGAGCCTGGCAGGCTACGGTCCATAGGGTCACAAAGAATCAGACATGACTGAATTGATTTAACTTGCACACACACCAAACTGAAGGTGAGCCCAAGGTTTTACTCTGTTCTTGATGAAGTCTTCCATTGCCTCTGAGTCCTGACCACAGCTGGTGGCTTCCCCTACTTACGTGGGATATCCCCTGTGTGTCCCCATACACCGCTCTCTTACAGATCTGGCAAGGTGACCAATTTCAAGTGGCTTCAGTCCAGACCCCTGTGGGGGATGATTTTGTTTCATGGAAATTCTTGGATTGAATAATAAAAAATGGAAAGAGAAGCAAAGCCACTCTCCTTCAAGTATATACACCTTTACAAGGACATTCATTACACATATTAACATGTCTTCCTCTGCAGGAAGGGGAATAAAAGTGCAATAGGGTTAAAGTGCAGAACAATAACTGGATTAATCCATCTGTCAATCAATGAATGCAGGAAAGGGACACTGCATGACCCAAGAAGTCACTGGAGACACTGCATTGACTGATTCCTCCAACTAACCCAGGAACGGGTACCACAAGGGGGGAAAGGACTCTACAGACATTCACACTGCCCCTTCCTCACTTCAGGGGGGCTTCTTTCCTTTGCACCATTTTGAACTTTGAAACAAATAATGACACTGACACTGGCTCTGGCTCTGGGTCCTCCAGCTGGGTGAACAGTAACCCTGTGCTCACCACTTTCTATGGCCGTAACTAGACATCATTACTCATCCCATTGCTCATCGCTGCAGGCACTCAGGGTGGGCACAGGAGTGGGTGGACTGATGGGGAGAAGAGAGGAGCGTTATTCCAGCAAGAAAGTGTCCCCACTGAACCCAGTGTAAAGCAGTGAGAAGTAGGGCAGGACTTAAAATTCAAGAATCAGACACAGAGGAGCATATCGGCGCATACAATAAGTCACATTTTGCGTGGGCTCAGAGCTATAAAAGCGGAGAGGGCTTTGCGTAAATGGTGTTCATTTATTGTCCATTACATTTGTTGATGGGAATTGGCCTAAAAAATAAGAGTTGGTTGCTTTTTTTCTCTATCTTACTTCAATTCAACCCTGTGTTTTGTGGTTGTTTTGTTCTTACAATTTATACAACAGGAAGTGATGATAACAAAGTAAGGATTGTATAATAATGGGATTCTATTTCAAATTTCAAAAAATAAGTAGTTTTAGGCTAGGACTGTATTCTCAAATAAAGCTGATAAAAAAGATTGAGTGGTATACGAAATACTTAATACACTTAAAAAAAACAGTTTTAGTGTTGGTATTTACTGTTGAAAAAATTGGATGGCTACATGCAAAAGAATCAAACTGGACTACTTTCTCACACTATGTACAAAAATAAACTCAAAACTGATTAAAGGTTTGACTATAAGATCTGAAACCATTAAACTCCTAGAAGAAAATAGGCAATATGCTTTTTGACATCAGTCTTAGAAATACTTTTGTGATATGTCTTTTCAGGCAATGGAAACAGAACCAAAAATATACAAATGGGACTATATCACACTAAAAAGCTTTTGCACAGCAAGAGAAACTATCAGTGGAAAGAAAAGGCCACCTACTGAATGGAAGAAGACATTTGCAAATAATGCATTTGATAAGGGGTTAATATCTAATATATTCCAAAGAACTCATACAATCCAATATCAAAAAAAATCCAAACGACCAGGTGGAAAAATGGGAAGTGCATCGAATAGACACTTTTCCAAAGAAGGCATACAGGTGACCAACAGGCACATGAAAACATGCTCAAATAACTAATCATCAGGGAAATACATATCAAAACCACATCGAGATGTCACCTCCCACAAGTCAGAAGGGCTGTCATCAAAAGACAACCACTAACGAATATCGACGAGGGTGTAGAGGAAAAGGAACCATCATGCCCTGGTGATGGGAATGTACGTACATGAGGCCACTATGGGTAACAGTATCGAGGGTCCTCAGAAAATTAAGTAGAGACCGTCCTACGATCCAGCCATACCATTTACAGATATTTTACAAAAGAAAACAAAAACACTAATTCCAAAAGACATATGCTTCTTTGAATTTATTCACTCTAGCCAAGATATGGAAATCTAAATGACAAGCCATTGGATGGTTTGTGTGCTTTTTTTTTTTTGGATACTGAGTTGTATGAGATCTTTGGAGGGGGGTCCGTTCTATTTTTAAATAAACATGCTTTATTGGACTTCCCTGGTGGTCCAGTGGTTAAGACTTCATGCTTCCACCGCAGGGGACACATGTTCAATCCCTGCTCAGGGAAGTTCTGCATGCTGTGGAGTGTGACCAAAAAAGATATGTATGTTTTATCTTCATTTAATTTGCTTTAAGCCCTGGAACCAATGTGGACACACAGTTTTCTAGGTACTGACTTTGTATTATTTTTGAGATCATACATCATCCCTTGAAATGTGAAACGTCAGGCCAGAGTGGGCAGGTCAGCTCAGCCCACCCCTGGCAGCAAGTCAGCTCAGGTACCTGAGCTGCAGGACTGTTTTCCTTCCTGCTCAAAGTGTCTTCCAACACTGCCTGACCCCTACCTGGGAGCCTATTGCATCACTGGAGTCTGGATCATCTCCTGCTTCCACATCTCAAACCTCTAATACCTTGGAGGTGAGTTTGGACCTCTGTGGCCGCCCTGTTCACTCCCCCTGTGGTCAGTCTCTTTGTCCACCATGCCTGTCTCTGAGTGGTACAAATTCATCTCCATCATAACCAAGTGCAGGAATGGGACCTCCCCTCTTTCTGTCTTTGAACTTGGATTTGAGGAGTCGTCTTACATGGGCATTTCCCTCCTAGAGCACTGAGGCTCTCATGCACTCCAGTCACTTCCTCCTGGATCCTGAAGGTCTTTCTTCTCTGCCTGAGCTCCTTGGACCCTCTCCTCCAGCTAATTCACCCATCAGGCCGCTGTCATCCCTGGGGACTGATGTAACAAAATACCACTGCCTGGGTGGGTTGTAAACACCAGAAGTTTATTTCTTATAGCTCTGGAGCCTGGAAGTCCAAGATCAAGGTGTCTGTATGGGTGTGTTCTGGTGCTTCATAGACAGCTGTCTTCTCAGAGTGTCCTCACATAGCAGAAGGGTTGGGGGAGCTCTATGGGGTCTCTTCCAAGAGCACTGATTCCATTCATGAAAGCTCCACCCTCAGGACCTCAGCACCTCCCAAGGCCCCACCTCCTCATACCGTCACATGGGGCATGAGGCTTTCTGCGTATGAGCTTTGGAGGAACGTGAGCATTCAGACCATGGACAGGGCCCCAGTTAGTGTTGGGACAGCCATAGATTTTCGTTTATTTTTCCAAAATGTCCTGGCAACTCTTGTGCATATAACATTTCCTTGTGATATAAATGGGCATGAGATCAGAGCCTTTATATCTGAAAAAAAACACCCTTCTATGTCATGGGCTACTCTGCTGACCCCTGGGGTGCCCTATACAGTGGTAGACACAAGATAGTCACTTTAAAAACATATACAGTAATACCCCTGACATATGAACCTTCAAGTTTTGAACTTTCAAAAATATTAACTTGCATTCCATCAAAGTCAGGCATGAGCAAAATTCAGCTTGCCCTTCACTTCCTGTTGCTGATGATCCTTCAGCTCTACCATCTCTCAGGTCCTCTTCCTCCTCCAGTCAGTAACTCTTCTTGCCTGTTCACTCGATGCCTGCTCTGATATTCCAGCCGTTGGGCTGTTCTATTGTGCTTTTCAAGGTGCTGTACTTGAGACTAAACACATTTTCTTTATTTTTTGTGTTTGTTATATGTATTATTTGCGTGAAAAGTATTATAAACCTGCTACAGTATAGTACTATATAAGCAATTGCATTCATTGGGTACTTAGGCTAACTTTGTTGGCTTACAAACAAATTCCACTTATGAACGTGCTCTCCGATCAGAACTTGTTCATATGTAGGGGACTTACTGTGTTGTTGAGTGACTATTCCACTTGGAGGGAACCGTTTCAGGAATAGTGTTTCCTGAGAAGCTAGACAGCTGGGGTCTGAGGTATGGGGTCGGACAGGGTGGGGGCAGTGAGGACAGAGGGCATGGGGTGGCACAGGATAGAACTGGGCACACCCACAGTCCCGCCCAGCAGTCCAGCCTGCTTGTGCCTCCTCCCTCCAGAAGACATCAGAACTCTCCATCCACGGCCAGGGTCATGGCATATATTGTAGCAGAACTTCAAGAGCCCCCAGGTTTGACAACTGGCTTTCGGTCCAAACTATCGAAAGGAGCCAATTCTAGAAATATCCACAGGCAGCTGGAGTTTTGAAGGGCTTTAGGCAGTAGCAAACCACTGAAAGAGTTGGTTGAAAAAAGTGTATTTTCTTATAGGGAATGTTGAGCATGGTCATAATCAAAGAAAAAGAACTTTTTGTGCAAATAATATAGTAAGGACCTTAAAACAGCAATGGGACAGCCCAGAGGAGATCAGGTTGGGCCAAGAAATACAGACATGAAGAAGAGAAGAACTGGGAATCAGAGGAAGGTAGGCTGATGGAGGACAGGAAACATTCCCCGCCAAGGAGGAACTGAACTGCGACCTGGTGACAAAACCTGTCAGAAAAAAACCTTTCATGTTTCTTATAGGTATTTACACTTTAATTTATCCTATAGTGAAAAACACACACCACACTCCCATAATTCAGAAGCTCAAAATGGAAGATAAAGAATCAATTCAACAGCAGGATTTTTTTGGTTTGCTTTCATGAAATGTAAACTTTGATTGCATCCCAATTTCAGGAATGTAAAGCATACAGGGGAAAGGTTGTGTGCCGGAATCAAAGAAACACAAGAGTTTTCTTTGCATAGTTCAGGTTTAGGAATGCTCTATTAAAAGTTTTACTATTTTAAAATATTCCAAGATAAAAAATGCATGACTTGCTTTTTCTTCTCCTGAGCATTATAACAAAGACCCTCATGTCCAGACTGGACAAAAACAGGTAAGCAGAAGTTCTTGCAGAATCTCTTTTTTTTTCAAGGCCTAGTCATGCCTGGGATTTTTGTCTAATTAGAAGGGACAATAGTGATTTTCATTGCAACTCTTCATGCAGGCGCCAGGAAGCTGAATTGTAGAAGGAGTCTGGAGCCATGGAGCCTGATTCCTGCCTGGTGTGTGTCTCCTGGTCATGGGTATCCAGGAAAAGGCGTCATGGGCCCTGGATGACTGCATCTCTGGCAGGAACCTTTAATCATCACAGCATTGGAAGGCTCATCACAGAAGCGCGGCCTTCAGCACTGGACATATGTTTCTTGGGATTTAAATACTAACAGTCACACCGGGGGTTTCCTTGGTGGCTCAGACAATAAAGAATCTGCCTGCAATGCAGGAGACCTGGGTTGGATCCCTGGGTTGGGAAGATCCCCTAGAGAAGGGAATGGTTACCCATTCCAGTATTCTTGCCTGGTCAATCCCATGGACAGAGGAGCCTGGTGGGCTATAGTCCACGGGGTCACACAGAGTCAGACATGAGCGGCTAAGCATACAGCATACACATACACACACGCATGGTCACAGATGGGGCTGTTTCCATGTAGGAGGTTATGTGTTCTCACAGTAGAGTTGAAAACTGAAGTAAAATTGACTGACAACAGTGGTGGAGGCTGGCCTGAATTGCTGCCTTAGGTGCAGGACACAGCATGATATTCTGTGCCCTGGTGATGGTCCCCAAGAATCAACAGCTTGCCTGGAGCTCCACTACTACCCATGACTAGAGATGTAACGGATGGGCTTGACCCTTGTGAAGGAAGAGGAATGGTATCAGAGAGCTTGGCATTGTGGGAAAATGGTACTCAGGACTTTGTGAAGAAAATTCTGTGCTCAACACTAATTCCTGCTTTTGCAGTATGCTTTAGATACAGAGGTTATCCTCAGAGATGACAGGGTGTAAACATTTTAGGAAGGATGAGTAGTTTGTTGTTTCGTTGCTAAGTTGTGTCCGACTCTTTGTGACCCCGTGGACTACAGCACACCTGGCTTCCCTGTCCTTCACCATCTCCTGGAGTTTGCTCAAACTCATGTCCATTGAGTCAGTGATGCCATCCAACCATCTTATCCCCTGTCGCCCCCTTCTCCCCCTGTCTTCAATCTTTCCCAGCATCAGGGTCTTTTCCAATGAGTTGGCTCTTCGCACCAGGTTGCCAAAGTCTTGGACCTTCAGCTTCAGCATCAGTCCTTCCAATGAATATTCAGAGTTGATTTCCTTTAGGATTGACTGGTTTGACCAAATATCATTGTTAACATGCTTCTTGTTAATTAATGATCAAAGCTATTGGTGAACAAATGAAACAAAAATCAGAGCCACTTCAATCCTGACTTATCTGTGAATCAACATTCTTTCAACTGAGCACTTACAGCTCATCCAGGTCAGTTTGAAGATGTTCTTTGAATGTTTCTGCTAATATTTTTCTATGGTAGGTTTGCCTCAGGTGGGAGAGAAAATTCAGGAAATTTTCTAAAATCAATCCACTAAGAGCATCAGAACAACCAGAGTGTGTTAAAATATAATTTTTATACTTATTTTATAAGTCCTGGAATTCTCCTTGCAGGGAGAAGGTCACCCAGTCAATGCCCACCTTCATCGACTGAATGGTGAGCAAGGCTGGGAGGACTCCCACTCTTCCTTGTCGAGTAGGAGAAGGTGTGTGAACACAGGGGGCAGGGCCAGTTTCTATCCACTTCAAAGAGGATGTTGATCACATCCTCTTCCTTCAGGTCATAATGGGGACAGGCTGTTTCAGGAAATGGGGCTCCTCCTTGCAGGAGCTCAGGACACAATTTCACAGCCAGGCACATACACTGTGGCCCCTTCCTGTGGATCTTGCCAGAAACCCTCTGGATCTGTGAATAGGCAGACCTTGCTGGGCCTTTTGTGTGTTGAAAGGGTTAAGTCAAGATTGATCTTTTTTTATGGTCCAAAGATGATAAACAATCTACCTCCAGTGTGTCTGAAGTGGGATCCATTCCCCACACCACAGCAAGAGAAGTTGCTCTAAGTACCTACTGGCCATTTGTGCGTCTTTTTTGGAGAAATGCCTATTTGTTTCTTCTGCCTTTTAAAAAACTGAATTGCTTGTTTGCTATTGAATTATAGGAGCTCTTTATATATTTTGGCTACTCACCCCTTATGGGATATTTGATCTGCAAGTATTATCTCATATTGTTTAAGTTGCCTTTTCATTTTGTTGATTATTTCTTTAGCTGTGCAGAAGCTTTTTAGTTTAAGTTAGTCCCAATTATTTTTGCTTTTGTTCCATGTGCTTTGGGTGTCGTATCCAAAAAATTGTTGTTTTCTAACATTATTTACTGAAAAGACTAATAAAATACATGCATAGGCCAATGGAACGTAACTGAAAGAGCAGAAGTAGACCTTTGCATATACAGCCTACTAATATCTGACGAGGGAGTCAAGAAAACTCAAGGGGAAAATACAGTTTTTTCAATAAATGGTGTTGGGAAAATGGAATAACCACAGGCAGAAGAAAAAAACCAGACTCCTATTCTTACACCACTTACAAAAATTCACTTAAATGGATTACAGACTTAAGCCTCAAGCGAAACCGTAAAACTCCTGGAGGAAAACATAAGGGGGAACTCCTTGACATTGGTCTTGGCAAGGTTTTTTTGGACATGACACCTAATTTATAGGCAAATAAAACAGAAATAAAAATGGCAATGACAGACGTTCTCTTCTCGTAAAAACCCCGACCTAAGGAACTCTCATTTTGCCCCCTTTCCCCCTCTTACATCATTCTTAGCAGAGAAACACATGGGTTTTCCAATTAATTGTACCTTGTTTTGATTACTTTGAAATTACTTAAGACATGACAAATAGCTTCCATGCTAGGATAGGTAATGAAAAAGCCATAGTGGTGATGTCACTGTTACTTACTTTGGGGCCCCAGTAGAATATTTAGCATTTGTCAGAATACCAGACAATGCAGACAGGGGCTTACAGGCTTGTACCATGGCTAATGTGCCCATGACATAGGGTAAAATGAACCAGAGATGCAGCAAAAATGTTCGCTTCCTCACTCTGCATTTCCCACTCCTCTGAATCCTATTAGTGGTTCAATAGAGACTCTTAACCAAATCCGTGGGCAATCCTGTAGGTTCTCTTGGGGTATCTGCCCAGCTCATCACTGATGCATTGACCCTCTACTAACACCCAGTCTCCACAGCCTTGTGTTTTATTCATTATAACCTCTCACCCCAGTCATGGTTCACTGCACTCCACATGGACTTTCACTCAGCTCCTCCAACCAAAGGTCTGTTCTGGGAGTTCTGGGCTGGACTCAGGCTCCCCCTCAATCTGGGTGATGGTGGATGGAGGAACAGGGATCACAGCCTCAGGCTCTCCAAGGTCTCTAGATCACAGAGAGTGAGTGAGATGCCCAGAGCGAAGGGTCCTGCCAGTCCTGACTCTGGACTGGATCCTTCATTAGATGTGGGCCTTGGGTTGTGAGACAAACATCTGCCCTTTTGACTGAAGCTACTTCCAGGTGGTTGTTCCTCAAAAGCTGAAAGTCCGGACTCGCTCACTCCCACTGGGGCTTTGGGATAGAGAAAGACATTTGTCGTTGGTCTTTTCTCCAGTTCCTGGGCCAAGAGCTCTAAAAACTCTAGGAATTTTCTAAATGATGGGGGTGGGGATGTGAGGGATATCTTTTGTTATTCCTAATAAGCCCCCTTCAACCCCATCTGAGTTATTCTAGTGAGGTCACTCCTGGTGGGTCCCACAAAGGCTTCAGGACGGAGGCTGGTTGTCAGAGGAAGCAGACAGTAATTAGAGGGTTGGAACTCAGTTCCACCCCCGATCTTCTGGGAAGAGAGGGAGGCAGGGGATTGAGTCAGTGGCGAGTGGCCAGTGGCCAGTGGCCAGTGATTTCATCAAATATGCCTCTCTAATGAACCTCCATACATGGGAGGGCTCAGAGAGCTTCTGTTTGGTGAAAGCACCAATGTGCCCCGGGGGTTGTGCACCCCCAACTCCACAGCTCCTGTGTTGGGGACCCTTCTGGACCTCACTCGATGTATCTCTTCATCTGACTGTTTATTTGTATACTTTATAATATCCTTTATAGCAAACTGCTAACAGTTAGGTAGAGCACCTCCTTAGGTTCTCTGAGCAGTTCTAGCCAATTATCAAAACTGAAAAGGGGGATCTGGGGACCCCTGATTTGTAGCCGTGAAGAACAGAGGTGTTGGTAAGCTGGGGACCCACTGCTTGTGCTTGGCCTCTGGACTTAGGGAGCAGTCCTGTGGGGCTGAGTCCTCCATCTGTAGGGTCTGTGTTAACTCCAGTGTCAGAATTGAGTTAAATTGTAGGACCCCCAGTTGGTGTCTGCAGAGAGTTAGGAAACTGGTACAGGAAACCCAGCCATCAGGTGTCAGAAGTGTTGTGAGTGGAGAGATGGTTTTCCTTTACCCATTGCCTCCAAAGCTGCACTTTCTATGGGAGAGCATGAGTTTGCTGACTCTAGCCCATGACCCAGTAGCACCTCTGGGTGGGCCTCAGCCGTAGGGCTGCCTACCGTGGATCCCTTGGGACAGCTGCTTGATCGGCACCAGGCAGTCCTACCTTCCTGCTAACAAATGCCAAGAGCAGGCCAGGAAGGCAGCAGTCTATCCATGTGGCCCAGCAGTTTGGACAAGTTGCCATATGTGTAGTAATTGACAACTTGAGGCCACTGACACATTTTGGATTCTGTGTGTTCAGACAAGACCAGGAGCTACAGCCCGGAGCCTGCTGGGGGTTTGCAGGTCCTCTGTAACATGACTTAGAGCTCACAGTCCCCCCAGGGGGACCCCCACCCCTTCCCATCCTTAGCTTGGTTATCATATGGGTCATTGAGGCTGACAGAGACAGAGAGTGGGCAGGACTCTAGACCCCACAATCCTCAATGCATTGTTTTTTTATAACTTTTCAATTTTTTTAATTTCAAAAATTTTGGCCGTGCTGGGTCTTCATTGCAGCACAGGGTTTCTCTTGTTGCAGTGCACAAGCTTAGGTGCCCTGCAGCATGTGGGATCTTAGCTCCCCAACCAGGGATCAATCTCACATCCCTTGCATTAGAAGGTGGAGTCTTAACCGCTGGACCACCAGGTAAGTCCCCTGAAGCCACTCTTTATTTGCTCATTCAGCACATATTTTACTATGTTCCCACCCTGAGCTTGGTATTCTTGGGCCCTGGGGACACAGCAGAGAACAAGATAGGAGAAACTCTTGCTCCCATGAAGCTTCCCCTGTAGTGGGAGCAAATATTAATACTGCTGCTACTTACATGGGACTTCCCAAGTGTCTCAGTGGTAAAGAATCCACCTGCCGATACAGGAGATGTGTGTTCGATCCCTGGGTTGGGAATATCCACTGGAGAAGGAAATGGCAACCCACTCCAGTATTCTTGCCTGGGAAATCCCATGGACAGAGGAGCCCAGAGGGCTACAGTCCATGGGATCACAAAGAGTTGGACACGACTGAGTGACTGAGTACTCACACATGCTACTTACATGTGATGTGAAGGACACTCATCTAAACTGGAGTGGAAGGTGTGCTGGGAGAAGTGGAAGGAGTTGGTGAGGGAGTGAAGCTAGGACAGAGCACCTACGACCTGTAGGATTAAGCTGGATCAAGAAGTTTGTATAGGGTTTGTATAGGGTGGGTGGCTCCCACACATTCAGCCACCCACCCAGGGCCACCCAGAGTGGGTTTGGAGACTTGGGATCCAGCTTCAACACAGCTTTGCACTTTTCAGCCTTGAACTAGACCAGAGAGGACTGCAGGGTTCTGGAAGGTCTGGAGTAGAATACATGCTCTCAGCAGGTTGGATTTTGAACCTTAAAATGTTCTTTCAGTTTTCTCAAAATTCAGGATGTGATTCTGAAAATGAACAACTGGTATCACATAAGAGTCAGCACAGCAGGAACCTCCGAGATCCCCTCTTCTGGGCCAGCTTCTAGGTCCTAAAGTTGCTGTCTTGCTCCCACCACATCCCTCCACAAGGAGCCATGGCCACCATTCTCTCATGACCTTGGCTCCCTGCCTCGACAGACGCAGCTATTTCCTACCCTGGGGCCTTTGCACCTGCTGTTGGCTTCCTCTGGAATGGCCCCACCCTTCTCCTCACTGCCGTGATGACCCTTTCAATTGCCTGGCTTCAGGCTCTGTGGACCAAGCAAGAGAGGCCTTCTCTGATCTTCTGCTGAAAAGTGGCCTCTGTACCCCTCCTGTCACATATCTTCCTCTCTGTCCTCTGCTTCTATTGCCATGTGCTAGTCACGGTTTCCAAAGATCTTCCTCATTAGTTTATCTACCTCCGTGTTTTTTTTTTCTCCTCCACATGGATGCCAGCTTCAGAGAGTATGGATCTTACCTGCTGGGCTCCTCTGTACACCCAGCCCCCAGCACACAGTGCCTAGTGCGGGCGGTGGGGCATCATACTTGTTGAATGAATGAGTGAGCCCACACCTTGATGAATGACGGTGAGAGAGGCAGCAAGGGAAGGAGAAGGAACAGGTCAGTCAAGCCAGCTTTGCCCACCTCCTGGCTGTGGTTCTGACCTCTGGGAACTTCGAAGCTGGTGGAGGGAGATACCAACAGACAGCTTTCCTATGTTGATAGGATTGAGCCGGGGGGCCATGGGCACCAAGGAGGAGCTCAAACTGTTTGTGTCAGATCTGAGGCCATCCCCAATGTCAGGTGATTTCCGTCGTCATTGTGGAAAGATATTTTAAAAAGACATTTTTGACAACTACTTAATTACTGTGGATGTGGATAAAACAGTCAAAATATACATTCGAAATATTATATTCATTAATTGCATTACAGATGCACATTTAAAGTCATGTATTATTTACAACATGAATGCCCATTGTTCATGAAATGGTTTAAAAAGCTTTTTAATTTGAAACAAATATAGATTCGCAGGAAGGTGCAAAGATGTGCACACTCCCATCCTCTCCTGATAGTGATGCTTAAGCAGCTGCAGAGAAAAGCCACTCCAGGAAATTGATGGTGGTACCATGCATAGAGCTTATTCAGGTTTCACCAGTTTCACCTGCACTCCTGTGTGTGTGTCTGTGTGTGCACACATATGTAGCTGCATGCAGATTTATCACGTGTAACCTCCTCATGGAACCATCATTGCATCAGGACACTCACTTCTGCTCCCACCAGGCTGTCTGGCCACACCGTGTATAAGCACACCCTCATCCCTAAGCCCTGGCAACCGCCAGTCTGCTCTCCATCTCTATACTCTGCTCTTACACAAGTGTCACACAGGGACACTGGCGGCACATAAGCTTGGAGATTGACTCCTTTTGCTACATGTAATTTCCTTGCGATCCATCAGGCTGTGGGAATATCACTGGTCTGTTTCTTTATTGCTGAGCCGTTCTCCCTGGCATGCATGTCCCACAGTTTATTTACCTGTCCTGTCAAAGGATAATTGGGTAATTTTTAGTTTGAAGCTATTTTTTTTATTTTTTTCATTATTTTTTAATTGTTTTTTTTTTTAATTTTATTTTATTTTTAAACTTTACAAATTGTATTAGTTTTGCCAAATATCAAAATGAATCTGCCACAGGTATACGTGTTCCCCATCCTGAACCCTCCTCCCTACTCCCTCCCCATACCATCCCTCTGGGTCGTCCCAGTGCACTAGCCCCAAGCATCCAGTATCGTGCATCGAACCTGGACTGGCAACTCGTTTCATACATGATATTATACATGTTTCAATGCCATTCTCCCAAATCTTCCCACGCTCTCCCTCTGCAACAGAGTCCATAAGACTGTTCTATACATCAGTGTCTCTTTTGCTGTCTCATACACAGGGTTATTGTTACCATCTTTCTAAATTCCATATATATGCGTTAGTATACTGTATTGGTGTTTTTCTTTCTCACTTACTTCACTCTGTATAATAGGCTCCAGTTTCATCCACCTCATTAGAACTGATTCAAATGTATTCTTTTTAATGGCTGAGTAATACTCCATTGTGTATATATACCACAGCTTTCTTATCCATTCATCTGCTGATGGACATCTAGGTTGCTTCCATGTCCTGGCTATTATAAACAGGACAGTGCTGCGATGAACATTGGGGTACATGTGTCTCTTTCCCTTCTGGTTTCCTCAGTGTGTATGCCCAGCAGTGGGATTGCTGGATCATAAGGCAGTTCTATTTCCAGTTTTTTAAGGAATCTCCACACTGTTCTCCATAGTGGCTGTACTAGTTTGCATTCCCACCAACAGTGTAAGAGAGTTCCCTTTTCTCCACATCCTCTCCAGCATTTATTGCTTGTAGACTTTTGGATCGCAGCCATTCTGACTGGTGTGAAATGGTGCCTCATAGTGGTTTTGATTTGCATTTCTCTATTATTTTTATTTTAATATTGCTTTAATGTGGACCATTTTTGAAGTCTTTATTGAGTTTGTCACTATATTGCTTTTGTTTTATGTTTTGGTTTTTTGAACTCGAGGCATGTGGGATCTTAGCTCCCCAACCAAAAACGGAAACTGCACTCACTGCACTAGAAGGTGAAGCCATAGCCACTGGACAGCAAGAAAGTCCCTGGAGCTATTATTATTTGTGCACAAGTTCCTTGTGAACAGATTTTCATTTCTCTGGAAGACAGGTCCAAGAGCACAATTTCTGGGTCTTATGGTAACTTCACTTGTAGCTTCAAAATGAACGTGAAATGACCCTTCCAAATCTTCACAAATATCACTGACATGAGGTGAAGGTGACATCGTTGTCACCTTCTCCACCATGTTACCGCTACTTGTAGCGTTTTTGTAAAGCTACCTTCAAAGCATGTGCCGTGCTGTCCGATACTAATGGTCCTACACTCACAGTTTTGACATGGCTCCTATTTTCTTTTCTCCCTTTTAGAAAATTCTCCTCTGCTGATCCCAGATGGCCTTAATGGAGTCACTTCAGGTTAGTGTGCCTTAATCAAAGAGTATTTTGCTTTTTAAAATAAAGTAATTGAGAGTCTGTTGTATTAAGGACTTGATCCTTGGTTAAGCATAGGGTGCCTCTCTGCTTTATGAGGGGTGATTCAGATGCATGGAATAATTCCAGGACGGCATACAGAAGGCAATGAACCCTGAATTCACAGTACAGATAGCAAAAATGTTGCCAACTCCCTCAGGGGTGAGGACCCAGGACGGGTGAGTGCTGATGACAGGAAAGGAAGGGGGAGGTCCTAGGAGATAGAGAACCATCCTACAAAAGGGAAAAGTACTTGAATGCCCAGCAAAGCCATTTGCTGCAAATTCCAGGGTCTCTTTGTGAACTACGACCATCTGAGGCCACGTACAATTTCAATTATACGATTTTCCAAATGCTGCAGCATTTAGGATGCTGCCTGTACAGATTCCAAGCCTCTGCCTAACTTTAATTTAATTGAACCCTTTGGTCCATTAGACCGTGGTATTCACTCTCAGGTAATGAGATTTAATGGGATGAGTTTTGGATAGTATTTACTGTTGAGTGCAGCAATTTAGTTTAAAGAGTGTTTAAGAGTGAAGGAAATGGCTTCATCATTCAGAATTATAAGCAATTATTCCCTCTGGATACTCCCATTATGGTGAACACTGGGGACGGTGATGCGTGCTTTGAAAATCCACATACTATGAAGCCTTGCTAGGATCATTAAACAAACTCTAAAGCCATCATTCCCCCAGAGTCTATGGGCCATGAGGCTCTGGTCCAATGATAGGTTGGCCCTTGGAGTAGTTTCTTGTCTGTCACTAATTTCAGAAGCTTCTCACCCATGATACTTCAAATATTCTTCTAATCTGTTCTCTCTTTCTTCTTCTGGTAGAAATTACACATGTAACAGTTCGGTGTGGGAATTTTCTTTGAAGTACCTCAAGTTAGGGGCTTTCCTACTGGCTCAGTGGTAAAAAAAAAAAAAAAAGAAAAAACTCAGCCTGCAGTGCAGTAGACACAGGCTTGATCCCTGGGTTGGGAAGATCCCCTGGAGAAGGAAATGGCAACCCACTCCAGTATTCTTGCCTGGGAAATCCCATGGTCAGAGGAGGCCGGCAGTCTACAGTCCATGAGGTCACAAAAGAGTCAGACACGACTTAGGGACTAAACAACAAATCTTCAAGTTCACTAATTCTATCCTCAGTCACATCTAGTCTACAGAGGCACTCATCAAAATCAGTCTTCATTCTGTTACCTTATTTGTAATTTCCAGCATTTCTGTTAGATTCTTTCTGAGTTTTCATCTCTCTGCTTACTTTTCCCATCTGTCCTTTAAGTTGTTTACTCTTTCCATTAGAGCCCTTAACAAATTAATCATGGTTATTTTAAATTCTCTGGTTTGATCATTTCAAATTTGATGCCATATTTGATGCCATATTTACTTTCTCTCTTTAGACTGTTTCTTCTTGACTTTTAGCATGCCTTGTAATTTTCTATTGAATGAGAGATATAATGCATTGGCTAGTAAAAACTGAGTTAAAAGGCTTTTCATATGAAATTTTATGTACATCTAGCTAGGATTGTGCTATGTTTAATGTTTTGTGTAGCTGTGGATGTCTTTGGCCTTAAATTAATTGAATATCTCTGTTTCTCTCTTTTGTCTTTGGGTTTCTCCAAGAGCTTGTTTTAAATAGAGTCTGAACCATGCAGTCTTCAGGTGATCTTGCTGGGGAGATGTAAACTGTTGGAGGGGGAATTAGGTCTCAGCCTTTTAGTGGGTCTGTGCCTCTGGGTTGTGACTTCATAAGGGTTTCTCTTTTTTTATTGGAGTATAATTGCTTTACAAGACTGTGTTAATTTCTGCTGTACAATGAAGTGAACAAACTACGTGTATACATATATCCCCTCCCTCTTGACTCTCCCTCCCCCCCGCCCCCCATCCCATCCCTCTGTCGTCACAGAGCCCTGAGCTGAGCTCCCTGTGCCACACAGCAGCTTCCCACTGGCTGTCTATTTCACACATGGCAGTGCATATATGGCAATGCTACTCTCCCAATTGGTTTTTCTCCCTTACGTGAGACAAGAAAGGTAGGAGGGGATGGAGGTGGGCAATTTCCCTTCCTCCAGATCAGATAAAGCTCTCATAAAGCACTTTTCTGTTGAGTTGGTCTTTGTTATGGAAAAGGCTCTGGTCTATTTCAACTTGGTCACTCTTTTCCTGCTCCCTGATAGAAAGAGGGTTTTTTGTTTCTCTCTTTAAGAGTCAGGTGGGGTTCCTAGAGGTAAAACCCATGAAACTATGGGGTCCCCTCACTCAGACTGCTGCCCCCAGAGGCTTCACACTTTCACACTTGTCCACAGTCAGGTTTCTGCAGTTCACCCAAATTACCATTTAAATGTTTCCACCAGTTTACAGCTCCAGCAGCTTGGCTCCAGGCATGCAGACCCCTCTGTGACCCTCCTGGTGAGACACCCCTCGGCTGTGCTTGTCCCTCCTAATTTGAGGTGGCGGGTTTACCCAGTGACCTTGGTTCTCTGATGGGCCCGGGAAATGTCAATGCTTTTCTTTAATTATTTTGTCTTCTTCTTCTTTAGTTTTGGACACACAGTGAGACATGTGTGATCTTAGTTCCCTGAGCAGGGATGGAACACAGGGCCTCTGTGTTGGGAGCACGGAACACTGGACCACCAGGGAAGTCCCTGTCAGTGCTTTTCTGTTAGTTCAGGTTATTTTCTTGTTGTAAGCATCGGAGTCACAACTCCCAAGCTCTACACGTCGGAGCTGAAACCACAAGTGTTTCTCTTGTGTTTTGCTTGGAAGGGAATTACTTCACTCCTGTAGTCACTGCACCTAAGGCCGAATCTCTGTGTGAGACGGGGTGTCTATGTTTATGAAACTAGCTGAACTGTTAAGAGGAGCATCACTTGAAATGACACAATCCCCCAGGCTCCTGACCTCCTGTTAGGGCCCCTTAGGCATCTGGTTGTGTTTGGGTCTCTGGGTCTTATCTCAGAGTCACCACAGAACCCATTCAAACATCCTGGGGATGGTCAGGGGCTGATCTCATCTCCCTGATCTGCGGACATGTGCCAGGAGAGGAGGTCCCTGGTTCCCACTAGACATCTGTACCCTCCTTGGAGCCAGGCCGGTGCCTCTCCTTCTTCTAGGTAGTGGTGGAGGGGAGAGGAAAGGAGGAGCAGGAGGAGAGGGGTGGTGGGAAGGGGCAGGAGGAAACTGAGGAGGGAGCTGGAGAGTCAGAGGGTCCCCCGTGTGCAACGGAAATGCTGGGGGAGGAGAGCCTGATGGAGAAAGGAAGCATCTTCCGACTGTCTGTGTGTCTCGCTCCTCGGAAGCCCGGGGATGCTGCTGCTGTCAGCGAGCTTCTCGGGGAATTAGCCTTCAAATGTAAGAGTGTGGTTATTGCAGTGTTAATCACTCAGTCGTGTCCAGCTCTTTGTGATTCCATGGACTGCAGCCTGCCAGGCTCCTTTGTCCATGGAATTCTCTAGATTACCAGAGTGGGTAGCTATTCCCTTCTCCCAGGGATCTTCCTGACCCAGGGGTCGAACCTGGGTCTCCTGTATTGCAGGCAGATTCTTGGCCATCTGAGCTACCAGAGGCTGCTGCAAATAAACTGTCAGACACAGTGTCCTTAGTTCCACCAAGAACCGTCCGTAGGTGGACATTCCCCTTCATTCTATGTCTGAACACCAACGTGGACTGGAAGGAATTTCAGTGGAAGGTGGGATCATAAAACAGACCACATTTTGTATTAAAAAGGCAGTGTTTTCCACTTCTGGGTAATCATAGCAAGAAATGGCTCTTTGTCCAAAATCCCTTCTGTGGGTCCACTGGTAGTTTAGTAAATAGAGATCGCACTGGGGTTTACATTAGAAAAGCCACTTTTCATCATTTTACAAAGGTTCGGAAAAGTCAGTGATCATGTTGCCATGAAAACAAGACATATTATCCTTCTGGGTAATGGGCCATTTTGAAGTCTCCGGGCATTCTCCATTAAAAACAGAGTTCTGGCTCTTTTGGGTATGGCTTCTGACTTCCATAAATTGCTTATTTGATGTTTAAAGGTTTCTCAGGAGACTTGGTACTTTAGTTGAGCATTATCAAAGAAATGAATCTCCCTGTTTATAGTGTGTTCCCTGCTCGCAGGTTAGTATATGTATGTCTTCTCAAAAGCAAGTCCTACAGAGACCCAGAAACGACTTCCCAGTCACTGGACAAAGAGGAAAGGAAAAACAGCCCCCAGTCTGCATTCTGAATGGGTAAAGTGTTGAGTTTAAACAAAATCCTGCTGATTCTCAAAGCACAGCCCCTAGGGAAGGGTCAAGTCAAAATAAACGCCAGTTTTATCAACACCAAGAACATCTGGTGTTAAGATGTTCTTAAGAATCCCACCCATAAAGACACAAATCACTCAGTCAAGTAAAATTTTGAGCTGCTTACATCTTGATTTTATAATCTTAATATAATGGTTATTATTCGCTCATGCTTTAAGCTCTATAGGGCTCCACAGTGATGGAGAAATGTACGTTTATTTCTTAAGGAAGCCAAAGTACAGGTCTTTGTTTATCTCTTTCAAAATTGAAAATATCTTTTTGTCATTAAAAGCTGGAGAATAAAGTCTTAGGTTTATGTGATTTAAAGCTAGAAATAGCCAGTCAGCTGATGATAAGGTGACAGGACACATGAGAAAAGATGGTTGGACTCTCCTCTGAAGCTGGACCACATCTGCTGTGGGTCTTTTATCACCAAACCAGTGCTAAGCTGCCTTCAGAAAGAGAAGTGCTTCTGGTTTATGTGTGGATAAATAGCAGCAAACAATAAACCCAAAGCTAATATAACGTAGACATAATTTGCAAAGTACTGATTGGCATTTTTGCTTTCAAGTAGACTGCTAAATGTGTGGGTATGCTAAATTGCTTCAGTCCTGTCTGACTCTTCGCAACCCTATGGACTATAGCCCACCGGGGTCCTCTGTTCATTGGATTCTTCAGGCAAGAATACTGGAGTGGGTTGCCACGCCCTCCTCCAGGGGATCTTCCCAACCCAGGGATCAAACCCATGTCTCCTGAGTTTCCTGGGTTGGCAGACAGGTTCTTTACCACCAGCACCATGTGGGAAGTGACATTGGTCTATTTATATTGAGTTTATCAGATATATATTTCCAAAATCTGAAGCTTCAAAAAGACAAATTGTAGCTCAAAAGGGTGTTTCTCTGCTTTCTTTCTACTGTAGAATCATTTTGAAATTCCCAAAGCTGATAAGAGAATACAGCACAGCTAATCCTTCCAAAAGATACACTTGTAGTCATAGAATTGTGAGAAACTTCTTTGTCAGAGATTCCTTTGTCACAGATTTCAGGAGAAAATTTTTTAAGATCAAGTCATAGGTTTTCCTTGAGTTCTTGGATACAGGCAAAAGAAAAAAAAAGAAAATGCATTTATTACAAGGAAATATTGAACTAAGCTCAACAAGTAAGATACTGAGTGATCTAATGGAATATATAGGCTTCCTTGGTGGCTCAGTGGTAAACAATCTGCCTGCTAATGTAGGAGATTTGGGTTCTATCCCTTGGTCATGAGGATCCCCTGAAGGAGGAAATGGCAACCCACTCAAGTATTCTTGCTTGGGAAATCCCATGGACAGAGGAGCCTGTGTCTGACTCACAAAGAGTCAGACACAACTTAATAACTAAACAGCTACAATCATAAATGGAGCCTATAGTTTTAAGATATGAACTATAAAGTGACATTTTGAGCCTTTAAAATTGTGAGCTTTCCATCTTTATAGCAAGCCTGATGTACTTACCCTGCCTTCCCCCTCTGACCTTTTTATTTTTTAAGCTTTCTAATACTCACTAAATCCTTCTCTTTTTTTCTGTCTATTTTCTTCTAACACCAACTTGCACTTTTGTTTTAGGTAGTAAAAAACAATCATTTTCTTCAGCTCTTCTTTATCTTTTTTCTATTTTTATTGAAAAATCACAGGACAGTGGGTTAGTTTCTTCCACAGTTGCTGAAAAACCATAAAACAGAATGAAACAGATAACTAAGTCCATTCACAGCCAAGCCCAGCTGGGTCTTCTCAGCAGACATAAATCCAAACGTGCCTGTCCCTGTGGTCAGACGTGTTGTCTGAGACAAACTTGGTTTTATGAAGGTCATGACCCATTTCAACTTCTTTTATTAGGGTAAAATGAAGAAGGACTCTACTGGATACTAGGCAGAGGGTGTCAAGTTCATTATCTCATTTCTCATAATGCATTAAGACAGGCATTCATCCCCGGGTTTATAAATTTAGTGATAGAGCTCAGAAATCACAAACAAGCCTGACATCCAATAGCCCAGAATGGTGGTTACTTGTACTGTAGCATTAAATTTGAAGATGGATGCAATTCACATGTTGTAAATATTCTTTTGTCATAATTGTGGTGCTTTCTCCCTAGAAGCTATTATAAAATGGAAGTTGTTAATAAGGTTCTAGCAGCTGTGAGCACTTATCTCCCACTGTGGGAGACAGGGACCCCCACAGGCAGGGCCAGGCTTTGTTTGGTTGTTTTCCAAAGTCATAATAAGGAAAAGAGGGACTCGTTAAGATATTAAAACATGCAAGGGTCATCAGCGTGTAGTGGGTCACTCGGGCTAGAAATGAGATACAATTTGGAGAGAGAAGAGAAGAAAGTGCTAGATTCTTCACTGATCTTGTACACGGTCACAGTCATGAAAATGTCTTAGTTTAACACACACCTATATACCCTGAAATCCCCTGCTTAATAAATATTTCCCAACAGTCAGTATCTAGCATCCACTAAATGTTAGGATCTGCCTCCAAAATTAATGTATATAGAAGGAAGACTCTTTAGTCATTGGCTTACATCTCTCAGAGTGCAGATCACAGGTCCCTCGGGTCCTCTTCCAATGCCAACATAGCTCACCATCCAAATAGTCTCTGTCTAAATCTAATCCCCACATCTCTCCTGCCTCCATGAAAGGAACATCTGGTCACCATCTGTCCAGTAAGACCTTCTTGTTGGAAGATGTGGTTTACTTCCCAAGGCTAAATCACCCCAGCGCCTTTGACCTCCCACCTAAGTCTAACTTTAGACTGTCTAAGGATCTACATGCAACTTGCAGAGCAAAGGAACCAGGATCTGACCCTTGACCCTCATCTTGCCCTTGTGAACAGGGCTGGCAGTGGGACCAATAAAAATGGTTAAAACCATGAGACCACGTCTTTCCAGCTCATCCCAGGCAAAGTCACCATTCAGACAGCCACCAGCATTTATGGAGTGCTCTGGGAGTCAACGAAGCACTGGATTTCCCATCAGTACTTTTTGGAGACCTTCTCCTGGAAAGCCCCAAGTGTGAGTGGCTTATGTAGATACTCTTGTAAAAAAACGAACAAACAAACAAAAAACAGTTCTTCCAAGTCAGTTCCTTATTCTTTTTTATTTAGGCATAGTATAAATATTTGAGCCATGGCATTCAGTAAGTCATTCAGCTGTGTCTCTGTGATAGAATAGCATATCTTCCTGCATTTTATTATGCATTTTATTATGGTCATCTGTGCTCAGCAGGCTGTAGGTGTGTTTTGTAACGAGCTGAGGTGGAAAGAATGCCCACCAGGCTGATGGCCAGGTCTGACTCTGGTGGCACTTTATCTGACAGTGCATCCCAGTAACCCCTGCAGACACTGACGTTGTCAGTCTTTCATCCTTGTCTCTTTTCTGACCATGTATTTATTGAAAGTGAAAAGAAAGTGAAGTCGCTCAGTCGTGTCCGACTCTTTGCGACCCCATGGACTGTAGCCTACCAGGCTCCTCTGTCCATGGGATTTTCCAGGCAAGAGTACTGGAGTGGATTGCCGTTTCCTTCTCCAGGGGATCTTCCCAACCCAGGGTTTGAACCCGGGTCTCCCACATTGTAGACAGACGCTTTACCATCTGAGCCTATTGGTGGTCACCAAATCCTCCTGTAACAATTAATTATCGCTTGGACTTTCTTTTCTTCCCATTATTTAAACTTATCCCTTCTTCAGGGTCTGGACCATCTCTTTGACTGCACAGAGGAATCTAGGGCCTGGACCCTCCCTAACTGCCTAGTAGCTGAGGCATGACAGTTCTGATGGAAGGGTCCAAATGACAGTTTGCAAACCCAGGGTGACATAGAGCCACAACCTATGGAAGTGGCTGCTGGCAACTACTTATTGAATGATGGATGAGCAACAAGCTTTCTAGCAATTTTCTAATAAGCTGCTCTCTCCATAAGCTGTTGGAGGATGCTGTCCTGAACTGGCCCATCTCTCCCCTGACTGCCCCCAGCTCCTGCCCCAGGCCCCTCTGCCCCAACTCTTCTCCATCCATGGTGTCATTCTGGGCATACAGGAGAGTCATAAAGGCAATGCCAGAAAAATAGAAAAGAGTGTCTGAGTGTCTACAATCAGCAGACACAGAGCTGTGTCAAGACCCAAGGGCATGGAGCATCCTTCTGCCGGCCAGCTGGTCTAGGCTTACCCTTCAGGAAACACCTCCCTTTAGGAAGCTTATACAGACCACCCCCCTCTCACATTTGCCTCCATGCTCTCCCACTGGACTGATCATTCTTTGTACAAATGCTGACAAGAGCTCATGTCCTTACTGTCATACTAAATAAAGTCACAGGCTTCTGTCCCTTATATTGAGAACTTTCCTTTCCTTGGACCTGCTCTGGGACCAGCACACCAGTCCTTAACACGGCAAGGTCCAGAGGCTCTGGAGTGCCCACCCATATGGGCTGGGGTTTAACGGGCAAAAGAAGGCACTGACTGTGAGGGATCGCAGAGGGCTCCCCCCATGCCAAACCCAATGCCTTTAGACCCTCCTCAGGCCCACCCATTTTTATTTATTTATTTTCAAGTTTTTATTGGAGTACACTTGCTCTACCATGTTGTGTCGGTTTCTTTGCTGATTTACGGCAAAGTAAATCAGCTGTATGTATACGTATATCCGCTTGTTTTGTATTCCCTTCCCTTCTCGTTTAGGTCACCACAGAGCACTGAGTAGAGTTCCCTGTAGGTTCTCATTAGTTATCTATTTTATGCAAGTATCAAGAGTCTATATGTCAATCCCAGGCTCCCTGTTCACCCCACTTCCATCTCCCCCTTGGGTCTGTATGTTTGTTCTTTGTGTCTCTATTTCTGCTTTGCAAATAGGTTCATCTGCATCATTTTTCTAGATTCCACTTATAAGCGATATTATATGATATTCATTTTTCTTACTTCACTCTGTCTCTAGGTCCATCCATGTCTCTGCAAACGGCACAATTTCATTCCTTTTATAGGCCCACACATAGTTAATGCCCCAGACGGGTTTCTTCCTGAAGCCTTCCTAGACAACCACAGATAGCAGGGCCTTCTGCCCTCTGCTTCCAGAGCAGATGGAAAGTGGCTTCTGCTTGGTGTCTGCTTGGAGTCTGAGGCCACCTCCTAGCTTGGTGGGAGGCCGAGTGGGGTTGATCGGAGACTTGGCTGGCCTGGCTGGGGAGAGCAAGGACACTAGGTACCTGAAGCGCACGTGACCGCCCCACCTCCCTTTGTCTGAAGGCTGAGTCCCCGGGTGAGGACCTGCACAGAAACACTTCCAGGGTCCACAGGAGAGGGGACCGGCCTGGGAGGGGACTGCAGTGGCACTGTGTGCCTGGTGGCCTGGCCAGGCCAGTCCATGAGAACATGTGCAGAACATACAGTGTGGACGGGGGTCGTGTGGTGTGGATTTGAGGTGAGGGGGCGGTCAGGGCAGAAGGGGAAACGGCAGGTCCCCGGGATGAAAAACCAGTGAGCTCTCGCTTGGGCTCCAGCTGACCCTAGATCACAGGCCTATCAAGCACGGCTATGAGTCAGGCTCATATTTTTATCCACTCACTTCTTCCCCAGCCTCCTCGAGGCAATGCAAACCAGATTTGTGTACAATCCCTTGATCTCTGGGAACCCGTGTTATTTTTAATGAATGGCCGTGAGGAGTTTGAGGATCCTCAGAGCTCCCCGTGGGGTTGGGGGTCCTGAGGCGCACATATCACTTCCAACCCGGGGTCCCCTGGGGTTGCCAGTGCAGAAGTGCCCGAGGCCTGATATTTTCCATGTGGAAAAACACATCCTTAATGATTACTCAGAATGTTCTCCGTTGCAGAGCCAACCACTGGGCTCCGGGACTGCTCTTGCTGGTGACTCAGGCAGCCTCACCAAGGGGCAGAGGAGAGAACAAGAAAACAGTTAGCTGGGAAGGTTGGGAGTGGGGGCAGCTGCTCTACTTTAACGAAGATGAATTAGCAGAGCTGTGGGCCTGCCAAGGGTATGGTCCTATTCTTCTATCAAAACAGAGCCAGCGTCTGGAGATTTAGATAAGATGCCTGCCAAAAGGGGAAGCTTTGGGGGGCTGAGAGAGTCACGATTTGCTATGACGCAAGCTTAAAACCAGCCTGCCCAGACTGAAGACATGCTGTAAGACTGAGAGCTGTCTTGTGGAATGCCTGGGCCGTGGGGTGCACGTGAAGTGGGGAGCTGTCCATGTCCAAGGGGCTGCAGACCTGAGAGCTCCTTCTACCCTGATACATTATTGGGACAATGGATGAAATCTGGAAAAGAGTGTATATTAGATAGTAGGTTTATTCTGTTGCCCCTACCTCCCATCAGAGAGGTAGCAGTATAGTGTGCTAGTCATTCAGTTGTATTGCGACCCCATGGACTGTAGCCCACCAGGCTCCTCTGTCCATGGGGTTCTCCAGCTAAGAATACTAGAGTGGATAGCCATTCCCTTCTCCAGGGGGATCTTCCCTATGCAGGGATTAAACCCGGGTCTCCACTGTTGCAGGCAGATTCTTTACCATCTGAGCCACCAGGGAAACCCCTTCCAAAATCCCCAATGGATGCCTGAAACCAAGGATAGTAGTGAACCCTTAATTTACTGTTTCTCTTCTCTGTGCATCCCTATGAAAAAGTTTGATTTATAAATTAGGCACAGTAAGAGATCAACAACCGTAACTTATAAAACAATTAGCACAACATATTGTCACAAAAGGTATCGAATGTGGTGTCTGTCAAGCAAAATATTTCACTGTACAAGTTTAACGCCTTTTTCGTCTTAAGTACTTATCAGGCTCTGTGGCCATAAACTGCTGCAGTTTGAGGTGTGACAGCTAAACTTGCATGAATTTCCTTTTCTTTCTTCACAATTTCACAGACAGAAGATTTGTTCTTACTGTAAATCTTAGCAACCTTGGCCTATGATTTTTTTTTTTTTTTTTGACCCTTTCCTTATTAAGTTGAAAACTTTCACTTTTCAGGAAGCACTTGACTGCTTGTCTTTGGCATATTTGACTTGCCGGCATCAGTATTTCTGCTCTTTGGGGCCATTATTAAGTAAAATGAGGTCACTTGGAGACAAGGACAGCAACACCTTGATCTGATCACTAAGTGTCTACTAAGTGACTGAGAGGCAGGACATGTGGGACAAAGCGGTGACTCACGCCTCTGGTGAGACAGAGTCAACAGCACGAGATTTCATCACACTAGTCAGAAAGGCATGCAATTCACAACTCACGAATTGTTCACTTCTAGAATTTTCCATGTAATATTTTTAGACTGCGGTTGATCTTGGATAACTGCAGCCACAAAAAGTGAAACCACAGATAAGGGGCAGGGGGATGACTGTAGAGGTCTTAATTTTCTAATTCTGATAATTTTTGAAATTTTGCGTGAGAAACTTCTTGTTTTTAGGGGACACACAGGAAAGTATTTAGGGGTAAAGAGGATGAAGGAGAGGAAGAGAGCGAAGATGGTAACCATCTCACCGTGTTCACACCTGGGTCTCTGGGTGAAAGGCATCAGGAATTCTCTGTTTTCTTATGGCAACTTTTCTGCAATCCTAAAACAGCATCTTTTTTTTTTTTTTTGGTGAGAAAAATTTTTATTTATGAAAATCTTGAGCAGTACAAAACTCAGAAGCTCCACTCAGGTGCAACAGCATCAAATTTTTAAACAACAAATGTTTAACAAAATGTTTAAGTGTCTAGACCCTCACGTTTTACCTGACTTCCACTTTAAGTTCCATCTTTACGCCTTCCCAGAAAGATGTAAACACTCACATGATTAATGTGCACAGAGCCACTTAAATGGCAGAGCCTCCTGCCTGAACCTCAGGGCTGGTTCCTGAATCCTGCATCTTTCTGTCACCTCCACGCTGGTCCTGCTACCCCTCCCCCACAACAGCATCTCTCTGCCCCCTGTGGGGGGAACCTCCTTTCCTGGAGGCCTGCTGGGCAGGGGCTGCTCCTTGAGAGAGCAGACCCATTTGCAGTGAGTGGTCCATGGGAGGGCAGGGGCTGTAAGGATGATGTGGGGCAGACTGCCTGCCGGGTCATATGGAGGCCCCTGGGGGTCGAGGGTAGGAGCAGAAGGAAAGGCTCTGAAGGATATCTCGAGGTCCTGCCCTGGCCCCGGCCTCGGGGAGAGGCCCTGCCTGCAGGGACACAATCAGTCTCGGTGAATTTCATTTTCTCACGTGTGTTACCACCATGCTGCCATCCTCTGTCACTCTCAGAGAGCTCCTAGGCCAGGACCTATCCTTGGCGGCTCACAGACCGCCTGGCAGACCTCCCCGGCCCCAGACTTGCAGAAACATCCTCTCAGAATACCAATTCTGACGTGCCCTCTGACAGCCTGAGGGCCCTGCCTTCGGCCCGCCTCACAGTTGGCATGTTCCCGGGCCCTGCCAGTGCGTCCCCCTGGGGAGCCTTCTGAGTTGCTGTGTAAACTGGTGTGGTGGGTAGCTCTCGGGAGACCTGGTGAGCATGGGCTGAGGAACACTTGAACCCCCTGCTGTAGCCTGTGACTCAGAGAAGCTGATGGGATCTCGTACTGTGGGATTCGGGAAACATCTCCCAAGCTACCAGGCTGCCCAGGCTGCTAGCTCAGGGCTGGAACCACAAGTGGTGGATGGACTCATGCCGGAGGGAACATTCCGACCTCGAGTGGTCTGAGAAACCAAGCCCGCATCATCCACACGACTGGATCTCACGCTCCTTTCCCCTCCAACCAGACAAGGGTTGGTCCAGGCTGGGAAATACCTGAGAAGATGCCCAGCCTTGGAATGTCTGCAAATCCCCCACTCTCTTCCTGCTTCTGCTGAATGTTGACCAAGGCGCCCAGCCTCTCCTGGGATGGGGATAGCCTAGGCTCTACAGGCTTGGGGCCTGTGTGGCCCAGCAGACCAAGAATTTTCCATGATCTTCCCAGTAGGTGATTCAGAGTCCCCATGAAAAGCTCATATGTGTTTAGAGTGTTGTTCAAAGTAGACCTTTAAAATGTGCCACATGCTTAATAGCCTTGCTTTGGCTTTTGTTCCTTTTTAAATGCATTTGGAGCCTTGTGGCATGGGAGCTGCCAAAGCCTTGAACACCCTCTGCAATGCTCTGAGATGTCCATGTGCGTGTGAGTACGTGTGTGTACATATGTGTGTACACAGGCACACACCTCCCCCCCTACCCACACACACACAATCAGGCTTCCTTGGTTCACTGCGTGCACGGGGGCTAAGTTGCTTCAGTCGTGTCCGACTCTTTGCGACCGCATGGACTGTAGCCTGCTGGGCTTCTCTGT
The DNA here is from genome assembly GCF_029378745.1 of Bos indicus. Lineage (NCBI taxonomy): Eukaryota > Metazoa > Chordata > Mammalia > Artiodactyla > Bovidae > Bos > Bos indicus. Next base: position 41,739,381 of record NC_091772.1, on the reverse strand, counting down.
TCATGGGATTCTCCAGGCAAGAATACTGAAGAGGGTTGACATGTCCTCCTCTAGGGGATCTTCCCCAACCCAAGGATCGAACTTGCATCTCTTTCTTCTGCATCGGCAGGCGGGTTCTTTACCACTAGCACCATCTGGGAAGCCCTTGGTTCACTGCAGGGCCTTCTTACTCTTTCACTAAAATGTAAAACAACAGTAAGTGTTCCTCTTATGGCTTCACTTATTTAGTTCAGAGGCTCCTGGAGAGAGAAGGTTCTTGCCATTCTCTGTGGGACACAAAGCCAAATCCAAGGCATTTTAAGAGCGGGAAGGTTAAGACGGCTTTCAGGCAAACGCTCACCTCTCAGCACCATGAGGGACACATTAGACCATGAGGCACAGGTCCACCATCATCTCATGAGCCGTTTCTCTGCCATGCAAGGCAGACACCTAGGCAAAGGACAGACAGTTTTACAAGAATATTGGCTGCAACTTCTGGGCTCCAGGCCTGCCTGTTGCCCCAGGAGGAGGCAGGAGATAGCCAGAGAGCCCTCCAGGACCTGGGGACTGGGGCAGGGAGCTCTGAGTCTGATTCGGGGTCTCCCTCCAGGAGAGACAGAGGAGGGAATGTGATCAGCAGGGCCTTCTGGCTGTCTACAGAGCCACCCACCCTCAGCAACCTGCAGAGGTGACGGGGCAGGGGCCGGGGGCATCACCAGGACCCCACAGCCAGGGGGTGGAGCTGAGGCTTGAGGATGACTGTGCCTCGCAGGTCAACATGGACCTGTAAGGCCAAAGAAGATCGCTGAAGGAGGAAAACAGTGGATAACAAAAGCCAGCCATAACCCTGCTCCGGTGATAGCAATTATTAGCATATCATGTATTCCCTTCCTATTTACTTGTGTCTGTAGCTACGCAAATGCTGTGGTGTACTTCTTCTCTCAAGCTTGAAATGATACCAATTCCTAGATTCCAATCTCGCTTTTCTCCTTAACATTCTAATAAGTATTTTCCCATGACTAGATGAAGATTTCTCATCAGAGCTGAATTCTGATCCAAAGAGCCATGGGGGGAAATGTTTGGCTTCTGTGAATGGTTTCGACACAAAGCCTTTGTTCCAGGCCCCTCTCTGCATCAAGGATGTCACTGGATTCCATCCCTGTGTGAGACGTTTCAGTGAAGGGGGAAGAATGGGCTCTGGGGCGGGGGGGAACCGTCCGGAACCCCATCCTTTCCCTCCACTTTCTAGCTCAGTGACCAAGTCAGCTGGCGTTGCTGGCCTCTGCAGCTTCCCCCATGAGGGGTGATCAGATGTCATCTCCCTGACCAGTGGCTGGTCACCTCACTTGCTCTTGGGATGCTCCACACTCATTCACTTCCTCACCCCGAGGACATCCATAAAGATAGCAGCCTGTCTCAGGGAGGGCGTGGGGTTGGCGTGGAGGACAGACTTAGTCCTGGCCTCCAGGATACTCTTTGCAAAAGGCATGATCCTTTAGGTCTCCTCCGTACACAGGGAGAGGTAAAGAGAAGGCACGATCTGTAATCCCTAATATTAGATGTGACCCGGCCCAATCCTCTCATCAGAGGGAGAGTTCAGCCTATGTGCTCAGGGTCTTGCTGGAGACAGCCCGCTCTTGAACCCTGTGACAGGCGATAATTTGTGCACTGAGTCTATTGCTGATTGTTTTAAACTATGTTTCTTATTTTTGCTCATTTTTTACCACCCTCGAAAGTGTTTCTCAAAGTGTGTTCTGTGAAGTGTGGTAGCATGGAAGGGTTAAAGGTCATGGTTGGAAGGGCTTCAGGAACTGAGTGAGTCAGTCCCACACTGGCTTTAGAAAATGAGGTGATTTCTCCTGCCTCAAAGGATTAATGGGCAGCACATTCCACGGAACTGTCAAGGGCAAGCTGGGGGATGTTTCATGCATCTGTTTTCCAGAATCATCTTGCAGGATAGACACAAAACATAGTTTGGGAAAGTGTTCTGGGATTGCATTGCCCTTTTACAGTTAAGCTTCTCTAATTCAAACAAAATTGCTGAAAATACCATCTGAATGACAAACTGTTTCTAAAGGAAATGATCATTATTATTAAAGAACACACAAAGTGTGTTAGAGTTGGAAAGCCAGATGGGCTCATCCGATTAATAAAGATCCTTCCTAATTAGAAACGTGTTTGGTCTTTGAGGAACTAAAAGTAATTTGCTAGTGTCTTCAGAAGATGGGACGTGCTCTCAGCAATTACAGCTTATACTGCTTGTGTCTGAGAAGCAGCTCATCACCCAGTAGTCCTTCTTTCATTCTTCCTGTTACTCACAGAGTCCCCAAACCCCAGACATTTCCCAGACTCTCTTGTGGACAGATGTGGGCACAAGACTGTGTCCTGACAGACGGAATCGACCAGCATAGCATGTGCAAGTCCACACTGGATCCTTCAAAGGAAGCCGCTGGCCCTGTGTGTTCTCCTTCCCTCTCCACTGCCTGGAATGCAAATGAGGCAGGCAGCGCTGGGCAGCTTTTGTGGGTGGCAGAGGCACCACTCACAGGCTAGTGGAGCAAGACATTGGAAGGAGCTGGGTGCCCAGATGGCTACTTGACTTTTATCACTTACATCTCCATCCAGTCTTAGCACATGGTTTCCCAGCTCAAGTCTGAATCTTCTGGATGCTGGTGGCTGTATGTGGCCACACTATCAATTTGTGTCCCACGGGCTGTGAGCATAAAAGGTAATTGCAACTTCCAGGTTATGAAAAAGGGAATTACACTTCTCCACTCTCTCTTTTCCAGCCAGGAAGACAGATGTGGTGCGAGGGGTAGGGCGGGATGCATCTCCAGCCAGACACACAGTGCCCAGTGCCTGGACCATTTAGGGACCAAAGTCATCCTACTCCACGGGGCTGCCTACCCATGTGGACTTAAACGTGCATGCATGCATGCTCAGTCGCTTCAGTTGTATCTCACACTTTGTGATCCTATGGACTGTAGCTCACCAGGTTCCTCTGTCCATGGGATTCTCCAGGCAAGAATCCTGGATTGGGTTGCTGTGCCCTCCTCCAGGGGATCTTCCCCATCCAGGGATTGAACCCTCGTGTCTTGCGTCTCCTGCATTGGCAGGCAGGTACTTTACCACTAGAGTCACCTGGGAAGCCCTACTTATATGTGAAAGGGAATCAAACTTTTATGTTATGTAGGCTGCTCTTATTTGTTCTCTTTTAAAACAACCAGGCCTGTATCTTTTTTGGGGGGGGGCATGCCACATGGTATGTGGGAACTTAGGGCCACCACCAGGGATTGAACACGTGCCCCCTGCATTGGAAGTGTGGAGTTTTAACCACTGGATCACCAGGGACCCCAGGTCTGTATCTTAATTAAGATACCTTCCTTTAGGGGACATATGAATACCTGTGGCTGATTCATGTTGATTTATGGCAGAAACCAGCACAATATTGTAAAGCCAATATCTTGCAATAAAAAAGTAAAAAAATGAAATGCCTTCCCTTATCCTCCACACAGTTTAAGATTATTTTAAAGTTGTTCTCTCTGTATCCTTTGAGTCTGGCTTATGGATATTAATACACTTGCTTGAAACCATGAAAAAAAATCACCTCCTGTCTCTGGGATCTTGACAGTGGTGCCGTCTTCCTCTTCTTCTTCTTTTTTACTGTCTTTTTGCACTTCAACTCAAAGCATATATCAAACATATTTTAAAAATCTTACTCAGGCCTCCTTTGCATGAAGCATGCATTTCAATCAGTATAAACCGTCTCTGTAAGCACAACCTCAGTTGGATCATGTACTTCCCTTTCCTATTTGCTTTTTAATTTTTTTTTTTTCTGCTAGGTCTCAGAAGAGCTTTAAAGGCTACAAACTCGAGCCAAGCACTAATGAGGGTCCATTTGAATGTTTCTTCCTCTGTTTTTCAGCCAGCTTTTCATTCTTGCTAATGAAAGCTGATGTAGTGCTTTCCTCTAATAACTGGTTCATATTCCTTGAATTCTTTTCTTGGCTTGTGAAAGGGGGTTGCAACTGCTGATAGCTCATAAATGGCTTTGCCTTTCGATTTTATTCTTCCTTTATGTACATAATTTACCCCAAGCCAGTTTTCATCCTAACTGCTCCCCTTGCTTTCTGCATCTTTCAAATTAGAGGCAATTCTAGTGTCCTTCTTTCAAGGGTACACATTGCAAAGTATGATGTCGATGGAAGTATTTTGAGGTCAGGCTGTGTTTCCACAATTCTCGGCAGGACTCAGCAGTGTTTAGAGACAATGGCATGATTCCCAAGCCAGTGGAGACCTTGTTTACCATAGAAAATCAGGAAGTCTAATTTCAACCACAAAACTGTCCCCTCCTGCCTTCTATTTAGCAGTGCAGGCAAGAACCATCACTTGGAAGACCTGCTCAAACTCACCCATTTTGCCCAATGAGCTTCTCAACCAGACACGAGTTGGGTTTCTCCTTGAGCCCTGACCTGCACTCGGGTGGTCTGGTTCAGCTTTTTGGTTATTTTGTGTGCAGAATATATTGTTTGGAGCATCAGTGTTCCACTTCCAACAGATATATAAGCTTTTCTCCAGGTACAAAAGTACCAGCCTTGGTTTCATTTTTTTCAAATGCACTTGCTACAGTCACATTGTCCAGCATGCTGTGATTCCTGGACCCTCCTTTGGGACGGAGGGCTTGTGTCCCCAGCTGCTAGCCACCCTGCTGCCTGGCAATCCCCAGCCATTCGTGGGGAGGGAGGAAGCTTTGCCATCTCCACTCTGGGCAGGCAAAGATTTCTGGGCTCGTTCTGAAGCCCCAAGGTTATGACTGTGTTTGCTGTGTTTGCTGGTTTCCCCTTCTCTCCTTTTTGGCTGGCCAGCGCCAGCAGCACTTGGGGTTCCCCTTCCCCGATCGCAGCCTTTCTTCCCTCCTTCCTGCAAACATGGGCAATGGCGAGTTCCCTTCCTCACCCCGACTGTCCTGCCTCCCTCTGGTGCCCAGCATGATTCCCGGAGTATTCTGCAGCCAGACTGACAGCCTGGAGCTTGTTTTCAAGCAAAGGGCCATCTTGATGTTTGCACACCCTTGAGGATGTGTACCTCTCAGGGGAACTCATCTCTGAGGAGGGACTCTTTGTCTGCCCTGTTTCCACATCTGTGTTCATTTTTAAAGGTATTTTTGATGTTACTGTGGAATAGATAAAATGTTCACCCGTGCATCGCCACATGCCTGCTCCCTCAGGCTCTGGAGAGTTCCGGATGCTGTCACACTGGGTTTATTGGCAGTCACACTTCTGTTCGCCTTTGCGGCATCGCTGGCCAGTCTCCAGAACCATTCGAAAGCCTTCCCAGTGCACTGGTGAGGTCCACCCTGCTGGGCGCCCAGTGCGCATTATTCACCAGACCTGTATTTATGTTGAAACCTAAATCCAGAGCTCAAACTCTTAACCATGAGCCACCCTCTCCAGGAACCACCCTCCGTGGAGCTCTCAGAGCACAGACTCTTGTTACAAGTAACTGAAAGTAAAAGCCACCAGAATGTAGCCAGTTTCTCTTTGCCCTTTGGCGCTCTCCCAGCTCTGTTTCCCTTCGTGCCCTCCTCGTTTATGTGGGGACTTGAGGTTGCTTCTGGCTCTCCTTTCACGCTTAGCTCAAGATTGTACCCCCAGGGCCACAGAGAGGATCCAGGATTGAGGATCAGGGCTTGCTCCCCGAGAGAAACAGAGAGACTTAGTGGCCAGCGTGCTGGCCCAAGAGAGCACCACTGCTGACTGTCCTTCTGGATCTACACCTGTGTCCTCACCTGTGCAGGGAGAGGTCTGAACACAGTGGTCTGCAGGTCTGGTACCTCTCTGTGTCACCACACTCACAGCTGGTGTTGCCTTTTCCCTCCAAAGGTTGGCCCTCCAACTGATGAAAATCTCCAGGCTGTTTAGGGAGGATGTTTAAGTGCTATTTAGTAGCAAAACAAAAATAAGTGAGTGGATGTAAAAATCAACATTCAGCCTGAGCTGGTAATATTCAGAAGTGGGCTGTTGTTCTAAGAACATTTATAGCCTGAATCACAGGCTTTGTCTGGGGGTCACAGGGGCTGGTGGGGATGAAGTGTTGTTATGTGGATAGGGTAGTCTGAGAAGGTCTCAACCCATTTTTTATTTGAAAGCTATCTTAAGTATCCAGAGAAGTTGCAAGTACAAAATTAGCACCTTTTGTTCCTGAGCTGTGTGAGAGTAAGTTTTGGATCTGATGCCCTCGTAACCACACACAATTAGTGAAACCAGGAAACGTGCATGGACAGTGCTAACACTCATTTGTCCTTGGATCCCATTCCAGTGTATCCTGTGGCCCCAGGAATGTGCTCTGCAGCAAAAGGGCTCAGTTCAGTACCACAGATCAGGGCTGCCTTTGGCTCCCAGGTACTGTTAACCATCTTGCCTGTGACATCTCCTGGGGCTTGCCTGGCTTGCCCAACCTCAGCACTTTTGAGGAGGACAGTTCAGTTCAGTTGCTCAATCGTGTCTGACTTTTTGTGACCCCATGAGTCCCAGCACACCAGGCCTCCCTGTCCGTCACCAACTCCTGGAGTTTACTCAAACTCATATCCATTGAGTCGATGATGCCATCCAGCCATCTCATCCTCTCTCGTCCCCTTCTCTTCCCACCGCCAATCCCTCCCAGCATCAGGGTCTTTTCCAATGAGTCAACTCTTCGCATGAGGTGGCCAAAGTATTGGAGTTTCAGCTTTAGCATCAGTCCTTCTAATGAACACCCAGGATTGATCTCCTTTAGAATGGACTGGTTGGATCTCCTTGCAGTCCAAGGGACTCTCAAGAGTCTTCTCCAATACCACAGTTCAAAAGCATCAATTCTTCGGCACTCAGCTTTCTTCACAGTCCAACTCTCACATCCATACATGACCACTGGAAAAACCATAGCCTTGACTAGACAGACCTTTGTTGGCAAAGTAATGTCTCTGCTTTTTAATATGCTGTCTAGGTTGGTCATAACTTTGCTTCCATGGAGTAAGCATCTTTTAATTTCATGGCTGCAATCACCATCTGCAGTGGTTTTGGAGCCCAGAAAAACAAAGTCTGACACTGTTTCCCCACCTGTTTGCCATGAAGTGATGGCACCAGATGCCATGATCTTCGTTTTCTGAGTATTGAGCTTTAAGCCAACTTTTTCACTCTCCTTTTTCACTTTCAGCAAGAGGCTTTTTAGTTCCTCTTCACTTTCTGCCATAAGGGTGGTGTCATCTGCATATCTGAGGTTATTGATATTTCTCCCGGCAATCTTGATTCCAGCTTGTGCTTCTTCCAGCCCAGCGTTTCTCATGATGTACTCTGCATAGAAGTTAAATAAGCAGGGTGACAATATACAGCCTTGACGTACTCCTTTTCCTATTTGACAGTTATAACAGGTGCCCCAGTTTGGGTTTGCCTGATATTTCCTTAGGATTAGATTCAGACTATTCATTGTTGGGCAGGAATATCTCAGAAGTGATACTGGTTCTTATTTCAGCCTATCAGAGTGTGGGCAGTTTTGACCCACCCATTTCTAATGGTAGAATATGGTGAGGATTTGGTGCTCAACTAGTTGGTCACCCATCCATCCATCCACCCATCCATCCATCCATCTCATGCTCAGAGCAGTGCCTTGCATTGCTGTTTGTCACATGTGTAGTAGAACTGTGCACTTCTCCATTGGGACATGACTGAGGGGAGAGTGGGAGGAGGTTATATGGCACTTGGACACATTCTATACTTGATGACCTAGTATAGAAGCTGTGGGCTTTCAAATCACAGAACAGATGCTGTCCACAATTTATGTGTTCAGAAATAAGCAAGTTTATCCACATTCTATGAGGGTTAAGTGGCTTTAAAAAAGGACAGAATAACTTTAACAAATAATACGCTCTCAGATTGTCAATATATGGTTCCTTCCAATTGATTCTTACTTGTAGCAAAAATGTAGATAGCCATTGGATTTTTTTTTTTCTTCAAGAAAAAGAGATTGTGCCTTGGTTTGAAATTTTAGAGTGTTCTTCCCAGGAATGGAAAAGCTGAATCTAACATAAGTCCTGGACTCTGAGATGGAGGGCAACCAGCAGGAGCCCAAACCATGAATTAACTTTCAAAGAAAAACATTTCCAACAGATCCAATGAGATATTCATTTATTGTCAAATGATAGCCCCACAGGGAAATCTGCCATTTCATCTCCTAAAATAAGATTTCTAGGACTCCTCAGTTTCTGGCATTCACTGATCAAACCAGCAATTTTTTTGAGTATTTGGCTAAACTCCTGGAAAGTTATACAAGTGTACAATTTGAAATGAGACAATATGATTGATCTAAAGGCCAGAGTAAAACACAAGGAACGGATTGTCTTTTAAGGGTGGACTGAAGCAAGTTCTTCTGTTACTGGTACTATATTGAAGCAAGAAATGCTAAAGTTACTGGGCACGAGAGAAATAAAAGTTGTATTCCACCGCCATGTCAAATGAATTGGAAATGGGTCTGTCTCCTAAATACGATCCCTTTGTGACTCCACCTTTGGCAGCAGATCAAGAAAGCAAGGTTCTGGCCCAACACCACGCCTGAGGCTTGGTAGGCAGGCAAAACACCCCCCAATCGGTTCATGCATCTTCAGGGATGAGGGCAGGAAAACTATTTTTTATACATTGTGGAGCACTTGGAGTAAGCTCCGGGAGTAAGCACTTGGAGTTAGCTCTGGGAGTTGGTGATGGACAGGGAAGCCTGGCATGCTGCAGTCTATGGAGTCACAAAGAGTCGGACACGACTGAGCAACTGAACTGAACTGGAGCACTTGGTCTCCTGTTCTTGTGTACAAACAGCTAACAAAGCCCACAGCTGGGATGCTTATAAGGGGCTGGTCCTTTGCTTGCTGTAATCAGACATTTGAGGGAGCAGCATCTGAGCGTGTGCAACATATATGTACAGATGCCAAATTACAAGGGACAGTATAAGTGCCCAAAGTAAAGGATAAAGTCACGCTGGGGAGGGAACGCCTATTACCGGTTGTAGATTTGGGGATCTACCTTGTGGAGAAAGTAACATGGAGAGTGTCATTGGACTTTGGGGCCATCTGTCCATATCCTGCTCCTGTTTCTTGACCATCTCCTCCCCTGAGAGATGGGCTTTTGGCTTCCATCTTCATTTTTTGAGACCCAACTCCCTGGCTAAGAGGCATCAAGCAGGGGATGAAGGCAACGTGCCAGTGACACGTGAGAGCCCCTTATTGGGCCCCAGAGCTGGCCTCCTGAGCATGACTTTCCAATGGCTCCCCAACTCCACAAGACACCCCAGGGTTCTTCTTGTAAATCTCCCCTGCTGCTGAAGTTCGCTTCAAGTTGAATCCTGTTTCCTGCCAGCAAGAATCAAAGCTTAAGTCCAAGAGGAGAGAGGACCAGCTAGCATCTCCATCTGTGTGACAAGCACTGCCCTTTTCATCCATTCGTTTGTTTACTGCTTCATGAAGCTGCTCTTATTACTTCCATCTTTAAAATGCAGAAAACAGAGCTTGCCAGATTAGAACAATTAAAGTTCCGCCAGGGAGAGGCAGCAGAGAAATGCAGCCCCTGGCTCAGAAACCGCGTGTCATCCATCTGCATCTTCTGAGTAGCAGGTTGGGGAGGGCTGGAGGAAGTTGTTTACCAAATGCCACCAACTCAAGGAACATACAGGTGACCTGTTCTGCTTTCTTGTTTTTGGTAGATTGGCCTTGAGTTTTCTTTCTTCTTCATTTGTTCTTTTTTTTTTTTTTTCCTATTGTACCAGTATTTTCCAAAAGTTCCCCCAGAGTCTTCCCTGGTGGCTCAGACAGTAAAGCATCTGCCTACAATGTGGGAGACCTGGGTTCAATACCTGGGTCGGGAAAATCTCCTGCAGAAGGAAATGGCAACCCACTCCAGTATTCTTGCCTGGAAAATCCCATGGATGGAGGAACCTGGTAAGCTACAGTCCATGGGGTCGCAAAGAGTCAGACATGACTGAGCAACTTCACTCACTCACTTCCCCAGAGTCAGGCTGTGTATCAGGCTTTGGAATTGCAACAGTGACCAAAATACTGACCTTTCAGAACTTAGGGCAGAGGTGAGATGATGGATCGGTGTAAGGTCACCCAGTGCTACAGAAAAGGCTCGGAGGGCCCAGAAGGAGAGGATTGCAGGAAGCTGGGAGGGACCGGGGCAGAATGGCACAGGCAAGAGCCAGATCTCCGAGCTCTGAAGACTTGGGACCCCCAGACAGTGTGGCTGGGATGGACCCCACCTCCCCCAGGCCTGACCTGCCCAGCCCTGCCACTCAGATGAGCTGTCCTCGGCCCTTGGGGGCCAGTGGGGTTACAGAAGTGCCACAGCTGGCCATGGTCCATGCCGTCTCTGAGCCACATCCTGCTCTCAGCTCCCAAGGGCTTTATTCAGACCCGTTCCTGGGCTTCTAGGGGCAGTTCCCATCTCCTGCTTGGCTCCTGGACTTCAGCTTGGACTCTGCCTGCTGTGTCACTTCTCACAAGCTTCAGAACTCCAGCTCCCAAGGCGTGGAGCTAGGTGCCCTTTTCCTTCATCTGATTCTGCTCAGAGTGCACTGGGTCCTACTCCAGCGTAGACAGCCTCAGCCCACCTGACTACCCTTTTCAGCCTCTGGTTCTCACACCCACCAGGATGGTCACCTCACCCCCACCCAGTTCAGAATGACCCCACCGGCAAGTTGGGTATCTCTGCTCTGGGGTGGCTCTTGGCTGGGCCCCGGCCCCTGAAGCTTGAGTGAATCTCAGGACACCTCACAGCTATGGCAACCGGGTGATGACCCACCTCTGAGCCCACTTCACAGACAGAGCTGGAGAAGGCACCCAGCTGGTGTGGGGTCAGACGGGAAGCTCTGTGCCTTTGTGGCTGGATCAGCGTGAGTCATGTAAGGAGCTCTGTCTTATCCTGCACCATCACCAACACACTTCCAGCTTTCATGACCAGCCCTACCGCACCACCAGTCACAGGCTCCTGATACTCAGTAAGGGAAAAGGGAGTCTGAATCAGAAGAGAAGCCAATCCTCTGAGCTGCGGGGACACGTAAGCGTCCACTCTGGCCCCGGCACCTGGTGACCATGTGTGGTGCGTCTCCTCAAGGCAACCGCAGGCTGGTGGGGGAAGGGTCTGTTGGTCCCATTTGCTGTGTCACCAGGAACCTTGGAGCCTCCGAGAATGGTGCACACTTCCTTCTCTGACTCACAGACCAGAGGACCGGCTGGGGCTCATCTCTGCTTGGCTGGCTTTGACTGGTTCAGCTGAGTTGGCCTGCAGGCTGCACTCGGGGCTGGAATCAGCTCCACTGGCTGAACACAGCCTCCCAAGGATGGGAAAGGTACCCCACCTACTCTGATGGGGATTCTGCTCAAACCCTGGGGAGAAGGTCCACCACAGACACACCAGGTCAGCAGAATGCCACCAGGACACGAAGGCCTAAGTGCGCAACTCAGGGAGGGTCAGTGGCTGTTCTTTGCTGTCACCATGCAGCTTTTGAAATCTAGGTATGATGGAGCCCAGGACAGAAGTCCTGGGCAGGAAGTACAGGGGACCTTCTCACCAGCTTACGTCACAGCATCAGCAGGAATTCTGATGTGTGTCGAGAGAGGGAAGCGCCGACTGACGCTAAGGCAGAACTTTAAATGTCAACACTGACGGCTTTCATCACCTCTTGTTTATTTAGTTCCAACTAAATCTGACCTGCCAGATCCTCTTTTCCATGAGGGAAGAGAATTCCAAATTTAGTCTAGAGGGGAAAACAGCTCATGCTATACAGCTCCAAAGAGAAGAGATGAGATTTTCTGACCACTTTTCTCAAGATGCTGATGTTCAGTATTTCACTCCAGGCCACTTAAAAGTATTTAAACCAGACATCCTTCCCCAGTTTGCCACCTACTTGGCCCCTGGTGAGGAAGAAAGCATCTTATGTGGCCAAGTGGTTTTGTCAGCATGAATCCAAATTTACCAAAGGATGGATGTGACCACAAAAGGAAGTTTCACTGACTTTCATTCCCACTTACCCCAGGCCATTGACCTGTCAGGAATACTGCTGAGTAATTAGAAATGAATCAGAAAGTCTTTGAAAACAATGGGTTTCCCCCATAGAGCTCCCAGGAGATGTCACTAACAATAAGATCAATGCTAGTAGCTGACATTCTAAGCTGTGTGAGGGTGTCTCAGCACATGGTCCCCATCATCTTCATGACAAAGCTTATGGGAGGTACTTTTATTGTTCCCACTTCATAGATGAGGCAACTGAGGCCCAGGAGGCTGAGATCATGGTCGCACATGACCTGCTGGGAGGTGAAGAGATTCTGAACAGAGCTTTTCTCATGGAGGTCAGGATGCTTTCCTCCTGAAGGCCAAGACAGCAAGTCCATCCCTCTGAAAGGGGTGAGACCCCCAGTCTTTGTGAGCACTAACCTCACAGCAACATGAAGGGGGCTGGGCCAGCTCCCCCAGCCTCAAATCAAGGTTTCTGAAGACAGGGGCTCTATGACTGTCAGGCTGAGTAAGGATCCTCCAAGATATCTATGTCCTAAAACCTGTGGTTATCACCTGCCTTGGCAATATTTTTGCAGATGTAATTAAGGATCTTGACAAGAAGATGTGTTCCTGGATTTATGTAGATGGGTCCCCAATGCAATCATAAGCTTCTTTACAAGAGGGAAGCCAGAGGGAGGCCATGTGACCACAGAGGCAGAGATTGGAGAATGTGGCCACAAGCCAAGGGGTACCAGCAACCCCCAGAAGCTGGAAGAAGCAAGAAATGGACTCTCCCCAAGCACTGGGCTGGGGCAAGCTGGTGAGGATCATGGTCCTGCCAACCCTTGATTCCAGTCCAGTGAAACTGATTTTGAATTTCTGGTCTCCAGAACTGTGAGAGAATAAATCTGCATTATATTAAGCTGCAAGGTTTGTGGCAGTTTATTACAGCCACCACAGGAAACTAATACACGCTTGTAAAAGAGATTCTAATATCCTTTTATTCAGCAAGCATCCACCAAAGGCTGGATGTGTTCCAGGATCTAATGATCAGAAATGAGTGAAGCTTCACTCCTGTGTCTCCCTGCTGAGGTAGGGCAGAGATCTAGGGAGAGAGAGAGACAGCCTGGTGCAGAGGGGAGCAGACCTCTATAGAAGGGACTCCTGAATTTCCACTGTCACATCTGCAGAGAGATGGTATTTGGATTACAAACCTGGGCTTGAGGCTGAATTCTATCACCCAGAAGCTGTGTGACTTGGTTCCACTAAATGCACTTATTGAATCTGTACAATAGGATTATATAGCTGTCTTACAGAGCTTCAGATTGTTGAACAAAGAACAATTCCAGAAGGGAGCCTCACCCAGGGCAGGCGCTCAGCATACCTATGGGCTCGAATGTTCATACCCACACGATGTGACCTGGGCCACCATACATGGGATGAGGGTGGAGCCAGTGCCTCTGAACCAGAAAGTTTAGCCTTAGTAATTTACTTCTTTGTCAAGTCCCCCAAAGTCCTGGGGGATGTTACAACTTCTGTCATTAACACCTAAGGGTGGCGGACCAGCCACTGCCCTCCCAGCAACCAGGACAAAGACACTGGGCACCTGAGATGAGCCAGGCAGTTACAGATGAAGACAAGATTAAACGGCTGGATATGCTGCCCCCTGCAATATCACAGCAGCTGGTAGTGAAAGCCAGGCCACTTTAGGGTCTCTGGAGTTAGGGTCTCTAGAAGGGTATTGAGGGACTTTAAGAAGAAATCATTTTCCCATCACTTTGGTTGCCTGAGGTAACCAAGAAAATTGGCCACATATGAATGTCATGGGCCAGGAGTCAAGGTGATGGCAGAGAAAGAGAGGGCCCTGGCCCCAGCTGGGTGGCACCCCACTGGGATGGACGGCAGCAACGAGCAAGGCAGGGAAGTGAGGGTCCTGTGTTCAGCTTGTAAATGCTCTTAGAGCTGAGATTCCGTGAGTGTTTCCAAGCCAAGGAGATCAACAGTCCCTGACAGGAGACGGCTCCGAGCATGCTCGTGTCACATTTCAGCCACACAGAGGGCCCCAGGCAATGTGTGCCAGAGACACAAGCACCATGGTTGTGGTTCAGCAAAATGCTTTCACATGCAATACACATCCCCAGGCAGTGCATCCCTGGTGGTGGCACCTGGCAGGGTCCTGGTGGGGGTGGTCACAGAAAGCCTTCTGCAGGGAAAGGACATCACTCAAGTGGACATTTCTACAGGATGACCCTTGGGCTGGAAAGGACAGAAGGCAGAGTTTTCCAGAATCATAGTCCAGTATCTACCATTGGACTCTTGTTAGATGGGCTGCCATGATTCCTTGGGTCCAGGTAGCAGCTCCTGATGGTCAGTCACTAGGAAAGAGGGGTCAAGGCTCCAGCTGAAAGTCTAGCTCTCAAGAACCTCCCTGCCCCCAGGAAGATATGATGGGAGAGGAGGTCTTGGAGGGAGGAGGCTGATGAGATGAATCCCAAGCACACAGGAAGATCCCCTGCAGAGCTCAGGGACCCAAATCCCCCATGTGCAAACTGACTGAGATATGGAAGGCCTTCTGGTGGATTGAGACCAGATCTAGGCTGGGAAAGGCAAGTCAGCTGCAGAATTTTCATCCTACCTTTTGCATGTCCATAGGAGTCATCATTAGTCAATCGTAGCAATCAATCAGTCCTTCCAGCTTGGCCCCTCACAGCCTCAGAATCCTTCTTAACACAGTGCCTCCCGCCCTGTTGCCCAGGGAGCTATCCATGGTGCTGCCACAACCCCTGCCCTCAGGTTTCACTCACTGGGGTTGCCTCCCAGCTCTTCTTGCAGCTGGGATCTGCCTTGACTCGTCCCTTCTGTGTGATTTCATCACATCCTGTCCTGACAACTGCCTTGTTCTGAGCCTTTCACCTGAGTCCTGCACCCCCATCTCAGACTGTTCATCGGGCCTCTCATGAAATTTCTGCCCTTGTTCTTCAGGGCTGCTAGACACATGTGGCCCCTTACCCACAAAGACAAGATTCTCTGTTAACAAAACTCCAGTGGGAATGGGGGCCCACAGTTCCATCTGGGCAGCTGCCACTCAGGTCAGAGCTCCAGCTGCATGGCCCGTTGACTAGCCCTGGATCACACAGAATTCTGGTGCGGGTCTGTGTCACGTGTCCCCTGCCCCATCCTCAGCAGGACCTGGTGAGGCTGCATGTAGAGGTCATCCCAGCCCGGAGCGGCAGCTTCTGTTTTCTCCCTTCGCTCTGTAGCTTCTACGGATGGGCCTGAACTTCTGTCTCTGCTGCTGGTCTCTCCTTGCATCACACTGGACTCTGAGTGCTGCACAGGCAGGCAGGAAATTGTCCAGAGTCCTTTTAGCTGAAAAAGGATGCAATCAGCCCTTTATCTGTTCCTCCTAGGGTCGTTGCAACTCTGCACAGCTTTGTGGGTTTTTTCCCCCTATTTCTGAAACTTGCGCCCCCCCCCAACCCCACTCATGCTTCCAAAAGCTTTTCCATTTTAAGGAAATTAAAATATTTTCAAAGGATTCTGAACTCAGACACTAGGGCCTAAAATGATTTCTAGGGCACCCATGAAATCAAGCTAACACAGAAACAAAACACATAGCGTGGAAGGAAAATAAGCGTATTCTAAGGAATAAGGATCAATCAGCCTTTAACAGCAATTGTGTTCTAAGCAGCCCCGACTTCAGATTCTATTATACAAGCCCAGCAGTGATGCTCCGAAGTGATTATCTAGTAACATAAATCAAGGCTATGGCTACAGGGTTCTGAGAGGTTACAGGTCCCCCTCCAGGGGCTAGTGCCTCCTGCAGGGGAGGATGGCAGGCACGGAGCAGGGCAGGCCTTACAGGGCCTCTCAGGTCACCACACAACACTAGACAGAAACACTGGGAAGTTTGGAATTGAGTAGATTTGCCAAACCGACCAGGAGGACCAAAAGTAATGGTTTCTGTCCAAGAGAGGGAGGGAAATTCTCCCCGACTTTGCTGAGATCAAGGATGGAGGTTAGGGTGATCTGTCCAGAAAAGATTCCTCCCACATGTCAAAGCAGACCACAGGGCTCAGTGGTCCCCACCCCAGGGGCTTCTGCTGGGGGAGCTGCTGGCCCTCATTTGAAACTTCCCTTCTAACAGATTCCAACATCTGCAAAGATCCTGCTTTTCAGAGACCAATTTCTGATCCCACAGGAGAGAGGTTTGCAGGGTTATCAAGCTGATCTCACGCCCTGATGAGCTGACGGCTCTTTTCACCCCAAGAGTGCCCTGGTTTTATCCAGGAGGATCAAAATGTGGTGCCTTTGCGCCTCACAGGCCATCCCAGCCACTCATCACTCATGCTCAAATGGTCCCCACCTGCCCGTGACAAAGAGGGTAAGGCCACACCCCATTTAAGATCCTCCAACACTGAGCTGCCCGTGTGGGTGCTGCCCACCCCCTCCACTCCCTCCCCCTCCACTCCCTCCCCCTCACTCCCCCTCCATCCTCTATTCTGCTCTGGCATCAGGATCCCCTCTCACCTCCCCACACACATCTTGCCTCTTAAAGATTGAGTTCAAATTCACTCACCAGTCGTGTCATCAAAGAGAAAGTTGTAGGGCCTCAATTTTCTAATCTGAGAAATGGGCAGAAGAAATTAATGTGTCTGAATCTCTGATGGTTTGTGGAGGGTAAGCCCTCCACTAACATGGGTTCATTTTCCTCGTCTGTCGAGGACAGTGAAAAATGGGCTCTTTACTTCTGGCCTGGTTTTTTCCTGGCGTTGTCCAAACCAGCATTCTGTGTAGACCATCTCACCAGATCTGCTTTCATCTCCAGGCCTTTCCTTTGCTGTCTGACTCCTTCATCTCCTCGCAGAAGAACACAAGCGATACTATTGATAGCACTGGGACAAAGTAAGCCATCGGGACAGAGTAAACCATTGGGAACGTGGATTATTGGGCTGTGCGTGTGTGCTAAGTCACTTCAGTTATGTCCGACTCTTTGCAACCCCATGGACTGTAGCTCACCAGGCTCCTCTGTCCATGGGATTCTCCAGGCAAGAGTACTGGAGTGGGTTGCCATGCCCTTCTCCAGGGGATATTCCCGACCCAGGGATCAAACCCAAGTCTCTTGCATTTCCTGCATTGGCAGGCGGGTGTTTTATCAATAGCGCCACCTGGGAAGCCCTTATTAGGCCGAAGTGAAATTTAAATCAGGCCAAATACAGAATCTTGAGCAACAGGTGAGCTTCAGCAGAGCAGGGAAACCTCAGCCTCCAGTGAGAGGGTGGGCCACTTGGGTCTCTCCCCATTCCACCCCAATCCTGGACACTGGACGGTCTCGCCTTCACCCACCCTCCTCTCCTTGCCCTACTCTCTCTTCCCTCTTCTCTGGCCTGCCTCTCTGTGCCTGGTGCTATGGAATGAGATCGTCTGGAGTCTGGACATTCTGGGGCATCTGGAGCAAACCGTACCTGCATGTGTCTCTCTTCTTGTGGCTGCCACCACCCAGCTACTACCCTCCCACCCAGGTTCCCCAGCTGGCCCCCTGGCTCTCACTCCATCTTCACCTGGCATTTCATTTACCCCCAGGAGATGGCTCGACTTATTAGGTGAAGAGTGGACCCCTTCCTTGAACTTGCTGATATGGGGGGCCAGCCATCTCCTCGAGAATAAGCCTGAAATCCTTCCTCAATGTATGGACTGACTCCTGTCGATTTCCATTTTCATAGCTGAAGAAACTCGGGACCAAAGGGGAAGTCTCAGTTCCAAGTTTAACTTACCAATAATGGAACACCAATAAACCCTTTGCTAATGGCTTTGGGTCACACTGTTAAGTCACATCAGACTTTTAAAAAATAATGATGAATATTAAGGAATATTCAAAAGCCAATGAAATGTTAGAACCCTCAGAAAGTGGGCTATAATTGTTGTGGAATAAGCTGGTATCTTCCTGGGACAGAAAAAGAAAGAACTTGAGAACATGCTCACTAAATGGCAGCAGTGAAACTGTCATAAAATTGGCTTCGAGGGAATAAAACTGAAAAGTCTAGGAGGAGAACTCGTTCTGATTAGTCAGAGGACTGTTGTTGATGTTGTTGCTGTGTTTTAATCCCAATTATGAGCTACAGGCCATGACCATTGGAGTTCCCTAAATGCCTCTCTCCACTTACGAGAGCAGTTATTTTGAGCATCCCTCCTTTGGAAATCTGGCACTCAGTGCTGCCAAGCTTGAAGCCCGGGTTCCATCCATCTGTGGTTTCCCAGAGGCTGGGCATCCAGAGACCACAGCTGGAAATCATTAGGCTCTCAAAAGAGCGCTGACCGTGAAATTGCTGGCCACCCTGATTGTTCTAACGCTGACTTTGTCAGTTGCATGAGAAAGAATATTATTCTTTGTGTGTCTTCTCAGGCTCCGATCCCTGTTCAGCTGAGACTGAATTCCCAAGTCGGCAGAAGAGGGGCCCATGCACACGGCAGAAGCCACTCCCGTGAAGTGGGACAGTGACCCAGACTGGAGTCCCAGTGCTGCTGCTCATCTGTCCTGGACCCTGATACCCCCGCCTTTCTGCAGACGGAGCATCCATGTCTACAGGCAGGACCAAGGAGTCCTTTTACCTCACTGGATACAGGAAAAAAAGAAAATGGATGAGATAGAAAGGATGGAGCTGGAGAAGGGGCAGAGCTGGAAATGAGGTTGATGTAGAAACACTCATGGGGTACAGTCAACTCTTTGCTGGAATAAGCCAAAAGGTGGTGGATTTGAATCCCCAGCAGCCCATGCAAAAACAGAAAGGTGACCAGCACCCAAAGGGACCAGCCCCCAAAGGGACCCCTGAGGTCCCTTAACAGCTCCACTCTGGGGCCACCTTCCCTTCCCCGGGCTGTTTGCACCCTGTCCACCCAGGTCACAGCTCACGTGTAGATGGATCATGACCTGGAACCAGGCCTGCCGCAGGCTTCTCTGGCTAGTGCCTTCCACTCTGTAGATCTGATGTTTTAACCCAAAGTTCTGTGAAAATGGTCATCTGTTGGTGTCCTAGAGATTGTAGGTCTGCTGCCTGGGGCTCCAGGCTGAGGACAGATGGTATGAACCTATCAAACTTGGGCTCTGCCCTCAGGAGACTTGGAACATCTGTGTGTGAAGTCAGGACAAAGTGGACTCAACTTGGTAATGTTAACACGCTAGCTTAGGTTGGGTTGCCCACGCTAGCCAGGTGGGCAGTTGGTTCGGGTGACCCCAGAAGGCATAAGAAAAGTTATAGAAGTGAGTCACGGAAGGAGGCCAATGATGCAGCTTTCCCGTATGCTAAGGGCAGTCACTGCAAAGTACTGTAGCTGGGAAGGAAGGAAAGGGGGTTAAACAAGAGAGGATAACCCTCAGATGTCATTGCAAAGTACTCTAGCTAGGAACAAAGGAAGGAGGGTTAAACAAGAGAGGATAACCCTCAGATGTCATTGCAAAGTACTGTAGCTAGGAACATAGGAAGGAGGGTTAAACAAGAGAGGATAACCCTCAGATACTCTTATCAGCTCTCCAGTCCTTTGTTTAACCACTATGTCCATGGTGGAAAGAGAGGAGAAAAAAACAAAGGCAGTCTCATGCCGTGAGACTGTTGAACAGGAAATGGGAAGATGAGGAGCTGGCCGTGGGTGCTGGCTGTGGGGGGAAAGATCAAAGAGGGTGATTTCTCTGTGAGTGGCCAGTGGCCGGGAGACTCAGCCGGCTGCAGCACATGTAGTCAGCGTCTACCCCTTAGACCCAACCATCACAGCCCCTCGACAAACCAATATTTAAATAAATTAGCTATGATTCTGTGAGTTAAGACAATTCTTTTTTTCAATGCATCCTCATGTGGACTATTTCTTTTTTCTTATCATATTATTGGATGGGAAATAGATTTTTATTTGTACACATTTGGTGAGCATATTGACAGTTTTCGTGTAAGTTGTTTTCATTTACCCCCTTAAGGACATGCACATGATGTCCTTAAGCACACTGTATCTTTTGTTTCTGGTTCTCTGCCCACCAACATCTTTTTTGTGTATTAGTTTGATCCCAGACGCTCTTCTTTTGAGATGGAGTTGCCCACTAGGGAAGGAACACTGCTGGTGGGGAATGTAGACCAAGCTTGGGGACTGGAGTTGAGAACTTGGGCACAGCAGCTTGGCTCTAGTCTCTGGCCACATCTGCAGATTCCAGAACCTGGGCAATTAATTGACCTTTCAAAGCCTAGCTTCTCCATCTATAATGTAGGATAAACATCCCTAGTCTCAGTTTAGGGTTACCTTCACAAGTAAGCCAAGAAAGTACTTGATTTGGTATCTGGTTCCTAACAAGTCTCAGTGAATCAGAGTAACATTCTCATGTATGCAGGAGGATTTTATAAACATGATTAGTATCAGTCATTATCTTTGACCATGATTAATCTTGGCATTTTAAATTAGAGCTAAAAATGGATAAAGAATCGATCAACCATTATTGTAGAGAAAGGAAGACAAACAGAAACTACAAACAAACAAGAGCAAAACAGAAACCCTTCGGATGGACTTTTCATGTCCAAGGAAAGATAGCTTGGCATGCGTGGCTGTGATCACCACACCCACTTAGCACCCAGTTTCCCTAAAGCCCAGTCCAGTGGCATCTTAGCCCAAGCTTCTTTGACTGTCTCCCTGATGACTTTTTCTGGTCTCCAAAGCATGCTCACTTGTGAGCTGGGCAGGAGGAAAGTCTGGTAAAGCACACTGCAGCCCACAGAGTTGAGTCTGTGGGTAAATGTCACTGCTTCTTCTCCCCCAGGTGGAGTGACTTGGAGCATGGTCTACACCATTTCCCATGGGTCTCCCTCAGAAGGAGCCGCACGTCTCCATCAGAGTCTTCTGACCATTGACACAACTTGTCCTGGCATCCTTCTCTGTTCTGCCTCGCCTGCCCATGCCTCCATCACACTGAGGGTCATGGGAGCATCTCTCACATTCCAAACTTGCACCCAAATCCTTAGCTGAGGGGCTTCCTTTGGGGAGAAGCCAAACTAAGGAAGATATCTTGTTCCATGAAAATATTCAGGTGACCACTAAAGATCTGGATTAAGACTAAGAAATATTTCTTTTCTGCTCAAATAGAAAAAAAAAAAAAAAAAAACCAAAAAACTAATTTAGGTTGTTTTTGCTTTGGGTTGTTTTGTATAATGTTAAGATCACATGTTGTGCATGGCAGAGTAACTCTACTCAAAATCCACATTCTGTAACATACTAGTTAGTTCTGCGACATTTGGGTAATCAGTATGAGAGGGAACAGGGTGCTTGTTATCGAGTGATTCTTTTGGATTTTTAAAATCATCTCTGTGAAGGTATAATTTGCATACAATAAACGCATACTTGCTAGTTATACGGTGTGATGAGTTTTGACAAACACATACCTCTATGTAAACATGACCCTGATAAAACTAACACATCCATAACCTCAAAGCCCTTATGTCATTTGCAGTAAACCTTCACCCCATCCCTATACCAGAAGATCCCTAACCTGCTTTCTATCTCAATAGTTCAATGAATGTTTGATTTGGGGACATGATTAAAGGCTGATTTCAGTCAAATAGATTACAACAGTCTTTAGGGGGAAATCGTTTATTATGCTCTATCATTTTGCATCAAAATTAGCTGTATCCATCACTTTTTTGAATGATGAAGAAGAAAAAGGCAGAGTCAGAACTGATGGGTGTTCTCAGATCCAACAAGGTGAAAGATGAGAGGGAAGGGCAAATAAAAGGTGGAATCAATTTGAAATTTGGAATGACTCCTGCTGTGAAAGTTCTAGAAAAACAAATCTGAAGCTCATTCATTAAATTAAAGAAAACACCTTCAATTGTAACTTGAACTTCGTTCCAATTGTTGGAACTTTCACAGTCATGTTGAATCAAGGCCAAACCTTCAACATCTTATCCGAGTTAAGCCCCAGGAAGCAGAGTCCAGGAGGAAGTCCATGAACTGGTCTCTGACACAACTATTGCTCAACAAACATTTACAGGGTTTCCTCTTTGCTCTAAGGGCCATCCTACACCCTGAACAGACATACAGGCACCTTTGCATGTAGAAGACAGCACATCCCAGTGTAGACAAAAAAGCAAACCAATGCATAACTGAACATGGGGGGAAATTAGTACCAGACAGAGACTGACATAGAAGGCCAAGCTGGAGGTACCATGTTAGCAGACATCTCTGGGCAGGTCACCTTCAAGCTGACTCTGAATGACATAGAATGAGCTAAAATTAATTACAGCACAGTTTATGGGGCATATGACAAGTAGAGAGAACTATCACACAAAGACATTGAAGCTGAAACAAGTAGGACACCTTCCAAAACTCAGCGTTGCCAGATCACAGAATCGGAGGTGGGAGAGTGGTGTGAGATGAGGTGGGGGTGCAGAGAGGGACCAGTCCTGGGCGGGGGGGGGGAGCGTTTACTTTATATTCTATGGGAAGCCTTTGGTGGATTTTAAACCGATTTCTATTTACTCTGAAAGACTACGGGGAGCTCAGATTTTGAAGTGGCAAGAGTCAGAAGCTGGAATCTGCTCAGTCACCCAAGTGAGACTTGAAGATGCCTATTGGATCTACAGCACAGACGGAATGGACAGCTTCACAGCTATTTGGACACAAACAAAACAGAACTTTTTAAGATTTCTTTTGATGTGGACCATTTTTAAAGTCTTTATTGAATTTGTTACAATATTGTTCCTGTTTTATGCTTTGTTTGTGTGTATGTGTTTTTTTGTTTGTTTGTTTGTTTTTGGCCAAGAGGCATGTGGGATCTTAGCTTTCCAACCATGGATTGAATCTACATCTCCCATATTGGAAGGTGAAGTTTTAACCACTGGACCACTAGGGAAGTCCCTAAATAGGAATTTTTGTCATCCAGGATAACATTCACACCTTGGTATAAAGAGTATATGAGCTCTAGGAAGAGATAATGTCAGGGATATAGGCTGGGGATTCATCAATAGTTACACGAGGTTTAAATCAATGGACTGGATAAGGTCAGCCAGAAGGACTGTTTGGAGGGACAAGAGAAGGGGCATTCTGCATTCACAGACAAGGAGAGATGAAGGACAGCAAAGGAGAGTAAAAGAGTCTCCAGTGGGGTTGGAGCAACTCAAGGAGATCATGACCCTTGGAAGCCAAATGGTAAACTATTTCAAGAAGTATTTATTTGGAAAAGAAAAATCCAAGAAGAATGTCCATGTTTACTAGTGACCACCATCAACCTGATGACAGAGTTTGAGCCAGACTGGTGCAGCATCAAGCAGCCTTAGCAGAACTGACTTTAGTTAATCCCCATGGCGCCATCTTGATGAACCTCGAAGAGCCTGTGATTCTACGTCTACCTAACACTTTCCTGGTTTTCTGCCTTGCACCACAGTACAAACAATTCTGCTTCAACATTTGCTTAGTTTTCTCCTTTTCTCCACCCTTGTGTCTCTGGAGGAGAGAGGAGATTTGACACAGTTACCATACAGCCAAAGCTTGATTGGCTGCATGATCTCAAGGTTTAGATCTCAAGCACTGGGTTTAGTTAGGCATCCCATGCGTGCACTTGTTGGAGAAAATTTCCTGGGTCAGCCAATAGTCATTCCTGTGTCCTTCTCCATATTTGCTCTTCTAAAAACATTCTCGTATGCAGCCCAGAAACAGAAATATAGGAAGTCATAGGAGAGTATTTTTTGGAAAGTAATTCTAGTTCAGACTTGTAGCATCATTCCAAAACCCTGACATTGTTTTCCTCCTACATTTGCATTTCACTTCTCTAGAGTTAAATCCTTCCAGAATTTTCTCAGAATCTGCTTGGCTTAAAAGATAAATGCCAGGGAAGAACAGATTTTTTTCCCTACCACTTTTTGTTTTTAAGACATGCCCGAGGCAGCCATTAATGAGATCATCAAATTCGTCAGAGTCTCTAGGTTAGAACCTATTCAATTTCCCCGTCCTTTATTATCTTTCGAGGAGAAATATGTTTTCTTTCAGCATCCAGAGTTGATCGTTTGCTTTATTGATGATCCATTAGCTGGTGACACAAGCCCTGTGATGTCATCTCAGAGGAATGCGAACCTCTAGCATAACACTGAGTTTCTCCATCTATATTTGAGCAACTTGGAAACAATTTTGCCAATATGATTCAACTACCAAAAAATTAACAACAAAACATTCCCAGAGTGGCCTCTGCCCTGTGCTTGGCTTTGCCTTGCTTCAGGAATGTAGGAGTCACTGGGCTCCTCTGGAAAGCCAGAAACCATCACATCACCTTGAGCCAGAGAAAGAGGCTGGGGAGAAGGACCCTCCTCTCTCACATGCTTACTCTTCCTCTCCCCTTGCAGACAGCGCCAAGGGCTGAGCTTGGCTCCTCTTCATTCTGTTTCCAAAATGGAGTGCTACTTGCTGTCAGTGGCCATGGATCCAAGGGCAGATTGGAGGACAAGGCTTCTTTGCCCTGCCCTAACTGTTTAACAAAGATCATTGCAGCCTCTGCCTCGTGACACCCAGGGGCCCTTCTCAGTTTTCACCTTCACAGTTCCCTGCAGCACCGGGTGTTCTCCCCCAAGGCCTCTGGCCCCTCTCACTCTCCTGCCAGGACCCCTCCTCTGCCAGTCTGTCCAAGGTCAGTCCCCAAGTTCGTGCCCAAGGGGCCATGTCTTCTTGCACACAAACCCTCAAGGGGATGTTTCCACCCTGAGGCTCCCCCATCTGCCCTGAAGTACTGGTCTCTCTCCACTTTCAAATTCTATGCAAATATCAGCTGAATTCACCAATTATTTAGTCCTTCACTTGCTCTTACATTTCATTAACAGATGAGGATGCCCAAAGGCTGGGGCAGCGGGACATCTTGGACGTGGGTGGAGAAGTCAGCCAATGGCTCATCTCAGCTGCTAAATTGTTATTATTATGACAGGCAGACTCAGCTCAAAAATGATCATGGCTGAACTCAACATCTCTGGCTTTGAACTGCCTGCTTCCCCTGAAGGATCCCCAGGACTCCGGGCCTGAATCCCACGAAACATCGAAAGTCCTGGTGATTCTATTGTCTCTGGGATCAGCCACTTTTCTCCACCCTTGTTTCTGCTGGGTTAGGTTACTCCCAGGTCTTGCCTGAAGTTGGTGACCATGTCCTGTTTTGTTCCTCATTGCGACTTTCGATCTCTTCCACCTGGACTGTGGCTCCCAGAATCTGTCGCTGCCGCCTCCCAGCCCCCACCCTCATGCGCCCCATCAGATCTCAAGGTGGCCACACTGCCTGGCTCTACTGGCACCTTAACACACATGGACCCCTCCCCTGGTGAGCTCTGTCCCACTCCGTCCTTGCCCGGTCCTTAGTCCCTTGCTGACTCCTGCCTGTCCCTCAGGGCCTGAGTTCATACCACTGTCTCTACAAAGTCTCCAATTCCCAAAGGCTGAGCGGAGGGCATCCTTCAGTTTATCTCACCCCAAACTTGCCTAATGTTGCATGGAGTGATGCTGTGGCCTGCCACCCGACCACGTGGGACAATGTCTTAATCCCTATTGTCACATGTGCCAGAAACATAGGATATGCTCAGTAAACATTTTCTGAGTTAATTAGTGAGGCGATTTTTTAAGAGAATACCTTGCTGGATATGAAGGCTCAGAGGAGGGTGTGGATTGGAAAGTGAGGGGAGAATTTGGAGGAATAAAAATGTCCCCAGTCTGAGAAGTGAGTTAGATGACCAAGACTTCTTCATCTATATCCCATCCAGTAAGGATCAGATCATCCTTAGGGTCATTCCTGAATATTAAGTACAACGATCTTAAATAGGGACTTCCCTGATAGCTCAGTTGATAAAGAATCTACCTGCAGTGCAAGAGACCTGGGTTTGATCGCTGGGTTGGTAAGATCCCCTGCAGAAAGGAAAGGCTACCCACTCCAGTATTCTGGCCTGGAGGATTCCATGGACTGTATAATCCTTGGGGTCGCAAAGAGTCGGCCGACTGAGCAACTTTCATTTTCAGAGTGGTCAGAGAAAGCTGTAGACACCTGTCCTGTTGATTAACTGACATTCACAAAGTGGGCATCTAAACATTATTTGCAAGTAATCAATTGAGCTCTTAAAATATACCTGCTGGTAGAAACACTCAGCTTTTCTAGGAATTTGGTGTCAGAGTAGATCGAACTGCGGAGAAGGCAATGGCAACCAACTCCAGTATTCTTGCCTGGAAAATCCCACAAACGGAGGAGCCTGGTAGGCTGCAGTCCATGGAGTTGCAAAGAGTTGGACACGACTGAGTGACTTCACTTTCACTTTTCGCTTTCATGCATTGGAGAAGGAAATGGCAACCCACTCCAGTGTTCTTGCCTAGAGAATCCCAGGGACAGAGGAGCCTGGTGGGCTGCCCTCTATGGGGTTGCACAGAGTCGGACATGACTGAAGTGACTCAGCAGCAGCAGCAGCAGCAGCAGACTGAAGTGAAATTAGCTGCCCTGAACTGGAAAAATACCTGGAACAATCTTCATCTACAATAATGAGAATTTAGGAAGAATTAGTGTATTATAAATAAACATATGTTATAAAGTAGTTATAATGTGCCTTTAAAATATGTACAACTATTTTTTAGCTATTTTTTTAGTGCTTTTATTTTTTAACTTTTTATTTTGTATAGGAGTATAGTCAATTAACAATGTTCAACTAGTTAACATAGTTTCAGGTAGACAGCAAAGGGACTCAGCAATACATGTGCACGTATCCATTCTTCCCCAAACTCCGCTCCCACCTAGGCTGCCCCATAACATTGGCAGAATTCCCTGTGCTATACAGTAGGTCCTTGCCGTTATCCATTTTAAGTAAAGCTGTGCATACATGTTGATCCCAAGCTCCCAATCTATCCCCGCCCAACCTTAGCCCTTGGTAACCATAAGTTCATCTCCAGGTCTGTGAGTCTGTTTCTGTTTTATAAATAAGTGACAAGAGCCCTTTTAACCTCTCCTTCATTCAGCTGTCAGACATTCCCTTGACCTCACCCCATTCCGGTTCTCAAAGTTTGATGGTTGCCTTTGATAGGGTGTTGATCCTAGGTCTTTGTGAAAACGTTCCCAGGATGTTGGGTAAGTCTTCGCTCTTCCAAGGATCTGTGTTCCCAGCCAAACACAAACGGCCTGAAACTCTCTCCCTGTGGGGATGTGGGCTTTCACACACAGTTATGGGATGAATCCTGGGGTTTTGGTGACAGGGACGTCAGGGAGCTGACAGCCCTTTGGGAACCCTTAGGTGGTTATTGTGGGGTGTGCGAGCCAGGATGCTTTGATCTCAAGCCTTCATTGTGTCATTAGAGAAACAGGGACTCAGAGAAGATGACTGACGCTCCAGGTCCTCAGTGAGTTGGAGCAGAACCAGAGGCAGGGCTCAGGAGACCACTCTGCCCACTCAGGGCTCTCACCCCCACGACTTGACCTGCTAACCTGCCTTTCTATTCTGTGCTGATGAAGATATCTTCACCTCGACAATCTGTTAGATTAGCACCTCTCAGTTATTGGTGGAATATTTTTAACTTTTCTCTGCTGGATCACTCCCGCCATTGTGTAAACATCCGGTCATTTCTCCCATCTGAGAACCTCTGTCCTAACCCATATTCCCCTCCAGGCACCCCCTGATTTCCTTAGTTTCCTCATTTCCTCCTCCCATTTTCTCCTGAGAAAGCTCGAAGCAGGGATCGTGAGTCAAACTCAGATGCACCTACCGCTCCATCATTCAGCACCTCTCAATTTTACACACTGTCAGGTATGGGTCACAATGCAGCGTCCACACCTCTGAATCCTGGCCAGGGCTGTCCTCCCCTGTGGACCCATCAGCATCCCCTCATCATCCCTAGCCTTAAACACTCCCCACACTTGGCTGCCGGCCTCTTGATTCCCTGTCTCAGTTTGGGTTACCAGTCCCCCTTTCTGTCCATAATCAGCTTTTCTTTGCTCACCTTACTCACTTTCCAGGTGATCTCGTCCAGTCTGATGACTTGGGAAACCACCCGCACGCTGGCGACCCCCCCCCCCACCCCCCAGTTATGATTCCAGCCTGTGTGTCTCCCCTGAGCTCCAGACTCTTGACCCTCTTGCATGTTACTGGGCACTTGAACTTAACTCCTCCAAAACAGAACCACTTGGCTCCCCTGCCCTCTTTATCTCCCTTTTCTTTGTGGTCCCCATCTCATGGCTGACCTTGAAGTCTCAGAGGCATCCTTCCTCTTCTTTCCTCACACCCCCAGTAGTAAAAGTTGTTGGCTCAATCTTCAAAATATACCAGCATCGAATCCCAGTTGCCACTGGCCAGTCCCCGGTCACCTCCTGCCTGTACCCCCTTCACCGCACACTCTATCCATACTCCACACAGTAGCTAGAGGGACCCCAGGAGGCTTCTGTGCTCTGATTCCCCTGAGGCAGCCATTTCACTCAGAACTGATGCTGGAGTGCCCTGTGAGACCAGGGTCCCATCCTCGGAGCTCACCTCCTGGCCACTGTGCTCCAGCTTCACCAGCCATGTTCCCCATCAAGGGCCCGAGCACCGTGGCCCCTCGATTGAGGCCACACTTGCCCAGATGTCGCTAGAGGTCAAGTCCCTGCCCCTCAGGTCCTGGAGGAAACCTCATCTTCTTAGTGAGGCTTTTCCCAACAGCTTTATTTGAAATGATGGCTGCCACCTCCACCCCATCAGCCCTCCACATCACTCTGCTTTGCATAAGGAAGCACAAAATCAGAGAGTGGTCCTGATCCCTGCTCTGCTCTTAACTGAACCTACCAGCAATGCAGGCGGGATGAGGGTGGGGGTGTCACATGACCCCTCTGGAGTCTCAGCAGCCTTTGTCCTAAACGGAGAGGTTAGGACTAAATGACCAAGGAATCAAAGTACCCTTTTACCTCTGAGAGCCCACAAGTCTACCAGAAATTTCCGTTTTCAAAATTACTCCATTCTGTTTCTTACAAATTTATTCATACATCAACCCAGCAATTTCGCTGTTAGGCATTTACCCAAGAAAAATGAAAGCATATATCCACGAGAAGCTTTGTACAAGAATGTTAATAGCAACCTTGTTCATAATAGCCCCAAAGTACAAGCCACTCAAATGTCCGTCAACAGGATGTATTCATGGACTTCTACTTGACAGTGGAAAGAAACAAATTGCTGACCCACACACAACTGTGGATAAATTTGACAGGCACACTGAAGTAAAGAATCCCAACTTGCATAGCATGTTTCCACTTGTATGATGCTGTAGGCCTGGCAGAGTTGATGCACTGAAGTCAGGTGGTGGTTATCTTTGCTTGGGTCAGGGGTGCTCAGCTGGGAAGGAGCATCGGCTTGTGTATGGATTGTGAGGGTCCTCGACCTTGTGCCGGGTCCTGAGGGTACACAGGTGCAAACAAACCGCAAAGCTTATCAAACCTACACCAAAGAACTGCGTGTGTTTTTGTATGTCAATTACACTCCCCCTGAGATGTTTTTTAGAACCTCACACCATTTCTAAGCAAAGAGCCTAAATTCAGGATCACAGAGTGTGTTAGACATATAGGGGCAAGCCTCCTTCCCCTGGAAGCACGTACATGGGGTTGTGGGTGCTCCAAGCCTGGACGCAGAGCTGGGTGGCCCCAGAGCCTTGGGCCAGGTTCTGGTTCCGGGCCCAGGCCTGGGTCTTCCGGCATGTTTGAGGTCAGCCTGCTTTCAGGGTCAGAACCATCTCAGTCTGCTGTGAACATGTTGGAGGGAGGTAAACATCATGGCAGGGCGGCAGAATGGACGGGCTGCTTCTCTGAGATGCTTTAGAAACCCAAGGTGAGCACTGTGGACTGTTTTCAGAGAAAAGACCAAATGCAGCTCCAGAATGGATGAAGCAGCTTAGTTGTTCCAAAGTCCAGTCTCAGCTATTGGCGCTCCCAAGTCCCAAAGCTGCCAATGCGCTTTATCTCAATTTTACAAGTGCTAAGTGCTGGGATTTAAAGCCAAGAACAATCTTTTTCGAGGACGAGAAACACATGTTTCCCAATATCAGGACCAAAGCTTATGACCTTCGGGGAGAAGTCTGCACAGCTGCATGATTATCTGGGTAATTCCCCGCTGGGACAGAGATGTAGAGACCAGAGGTATAAATCCTAAACAAATACATACCAATCTGGGTAATTCAAGTAGCACTGAAAAATCCATGGTTTGTCTGAATTCGTCTTCCTGGGAAGTGAGCAGTCTACCTGGAAACAAGCTGCTATGTTTCCACCGACTTTTGGTCAAGGAAATGATCGGGATGCCAGCACCTACAGAGGGAGGGGGTCCTCTACTCACTGGGCAGCATATAAAAGAATAGTTCTGGGGGTTCAGAACATGAGCTGGTTCTCCCACCCGGGCTGTCAGACCCAGTGCTGGTTCCAGTCTCATGTCAATAGAAGTCATTAGCACAGAGTCATAAAACTCACCTCACCAGCTTTATTATATGGCTTATGTTCATTTTAGGGTTTGTTATATGGCTTGTGTTTGTTTTATGGGTTTTTTTCCTAATTTTAAAGCTGATTCATAATCAGTATATTAAAGTTGAAATGGCAACCCCCTCCAGAATTCTTGCTGGGACAATCCCAGGGACAGAGCAGCTTGGTGGGCTACAATCCATAGGATCACCAAGAGTCAACTGAGAAATACAACAACTCAGATTAAAATGAGAATCGCTCAAAATCCTATTGCTCAGAGATGACTTATGTTAACATATCAATGTATGTCTCTGATATACATGTAAATGTGTGACACTGCAAAAATGTCTCCACATTGTTCTACTATTCTGTGGTTTATTTTTTCTCTGTGAATATATCATGAGCATTTTCATGCCAATAAATGTTCTCCTAAAAGTAATTTTTCTATAGGTAGCACAGTAGTCCTTAACAATGAATCACAAGTTACCTAATTAAACACCTATATTAAACCATAGTCCCAGGATGAATGGGAATGGCTACCCATTACAGGATTCTTGCCTGGAGAATTCCACGGACAGAGGAACCTGGTGGGCTACAGTCCATGGAGTCGCAAAGAGTTGGACACTACGGAGCAACACTTTCACTTTCCAGGATGAATCAATACAAAAAAGGAGATCTGTTATTATGAAATGGGTTTTTAAAAATCAT
Organism: Bos indicus; assembly: GCF_029378745.1. Lineage (NCBI taxonomy): Eukaryota > Metazoa > Chordata > Mammalia > Artiodactyla > Bovidae > Bos > Bos indicus. Next base: position 41,708,250 of record NC_091772.1, on the reverse strand, counting down.
GGGCTTAAAAACGAGGTTAAAGTGAAAATTCTAACATTTGACCAACTATAATCAAGAACATCTGGGTAAAGATGGAGGTTAAGACCGGATGTCAAAAACCTTTCCATCTCTAAAACATGACATTATCATCATCATCATCAAATGGGTGAGAACTGTCACTTAGCACTCACCCCTTCCACCATGTGAAGATGCACTCAAATGATGGCCATCTCTGAACCAGGAAGCTGGCTCCCACTAGCCACCAAACCTACCACCGCTTGATCTCGAATTTCCCAGACCTCTGTGAAGAATAAATTTCCAGGGGGCTTCCTTGATGGCTCAGTGGTAAAAAAAAAAAAAAAGAAAAAAATCCTTCTGACGATGCAGAACGCATGAGTTTGATCCCTTACCGAGGTGGAGCCCATGTGCTGAGGAGCAATTAAGCCCGTGCACCGCAGCTACTGAGCCTGTGCTCCAGAGGCCAGGAGCCACGACTACTGAGACTTTGTGCCACAACTACTGAAGCCCAAGCCCTGTAGAGCCCATGCTCTGCAACAAGGGAAGAAACCTGGGAAGCAATGAGAAGCCTGCCCACTGCAACTAAGGAGTAGCCCCAGCTTGTCACAACTAGAGAAAAGCTCGAGCACCAACAAAGACTCGGCACAACCCAAAATAAATACATAAAATAATTTTTTTTAAAACAATGAATTTCTATTGTCTGTAAGCCCCACCCCTAGTCTGTGGTGTTTTTGTTACAGAAGCTCTAATGACTGAGATACGTGAGAACAGCTAGTGGACGAAATTCATGCATCAGTTTGCAGAATGGTGAGAGTAACATGGAAACTTACAATGCCATATGTAAAATAAATAGCCAATGGGAGTTGGCTCTATGACTCAGGAAACTCAAACAGGGGCTCTGTGACAATCTAGAGGGATGGGATGGGGAGGGAGATGGGAGGGAGGTTCGGGATGGAGGGGACATGGGTTCACCTATGGCTGATTCTTGTTGATGTTTGACAGAAAACAACAAAATTCTGTAAAGCAATTATCCTTCAATTAAAAAATAAATAAATCAGAAAAAAGAAAGTGCAGGCAACAGTGCCGCCTCTATGACAGATTTTTCGATGGCTCTTGTCCTGGGTATTCCTCATTCTCAACTTGAAGACTTCATCAAATCTGCCTCTAGTAGGAGGCGTAAGTCCTCTGAGCCTCGCTGGTTTGTTTATGAACCTGGGATGAAATCTCAGCTACAATGAAAGGTTGTGAAAGCACCTAGTACACACCCGGTAGGGATTTTTTGGCTCATTGTACTCATGCCGCTGTTGTTGTTCGGTCACTAAGTCCTGTCTGACTCTTTGTGACCCCATGGACTGCAGTACGCCAGGCTTCCCTGTCCTTCACTATCAACCAGAGTTTGCTCAAACTCATATCCATCAAGTCGATGACACCATCCAACCATCTCATCCTCTGCTGCCTCCTTCTCCTCCTGCCTTCAATCTTTCCCAGCCTCAGGGTCTTTTCCAATGAGTCAGCTCTTCACATCAGGTGGCCAGAGTTCTGGAGCTTCAGCTTTAGCATTAATCCTTCCAATGAATATTCAGGACTGATTTCCTTTAGGGTGGACTGGTTGGATCTCCTTGCTTTCCAAAGGACTGTCAAGAGTCTTCTCCAGCACCACAGTTCAAAAGCATCACTTCTGTGGTACTCAGCCTTCCCTCTTCAGACCCCGGGCTGCCAGGCCTGGGCGCCGAGCCCCCTCTGGATTTTGTCCTTCTCTCCTCAACACCCACCTTTCTTCAGTCATCAACAAAGCTGAAGTTTCTAACATGCAGACCCTCCAGTAGGGGCAGTGCGAAGTGGGGCACTGCCTCCCCCATCACCAGCCTCCTCCCTAAGCTGCTCCCAACAAATTCACCATTCACACAGCATCTGCCTTGCTCACTGGCAACTTCAAGACTCATGTTGTCAGGCTGCATTTTAACTTTCCGTACGGGAATGACTTGTTTTCCCTGGAGATTGTGAGCTACTTGGAGCCTAGAAAGAGTGTATAATCCTTCTGTTTATATTACACAGGATTCTTGTGGTTTCTCCATAAACACTTATTAATAACTGCAGATTTAATGAACAAGGCACTCTGATTTTCTGTATGTGTCTGAGTAGAGAGATTTCCCTGCTCTATGGGATGAGAGCATCCTCTGGTGTCTGGAGGTTTTCATTAGTCAAGGATCTTTCAAGTGACAGGGACCCAAATCAAAGGCCACTCCACTCCCCAGAGCCATGGACTCTGATACTACCAGAAACATCTAATCCTTGGCATGGTAGATTGTTCTAACTAGGCTCCCCTATGCATCAATGGCTACTGCCATTCACCCTCACCCTGACTCTGCACTTGGCCATGTATCTTGCTTCAGACAATTGTACATCAGCAAATATGATGCAAGCAGTTTGTTAAGCTCTGCACTTGGGACCTGAGCACTTGGGATTTGGCTAGCCATCAGCTGGTCCCACCCAACCCCCATCTGCTTGCAGCCTGGTAAGGGAGCCAAAGGAAGACCAGCAGGAGACCACCTGGCCATCAGAGGGCTGAAGAATGAAGAGAGTGCAGGCATTTCAAGCCAGTCAACCCTGGGGTGACCTGTTTCATAGCAGATGCTAACTATGATCCTTGTTTTATTTCTCACTGGAGGCAGGGGACAGGGCTTAGCTGGAGGGGGGAAGCCGTGAGCCTGGACCCATGGTGGCTGACCCATGGATGGTCATCTTATGGCTCCAGGGATTCGTCATTCTTTATTCCTAACCTCCTAGTAGAAAGGTCCTGGTGGAGGCCTGGAGTCCCTCTGGCTTGGGCATCAAGCTCATCATGGTCTATGTTTTAGGGGCCAGGGATGCAGGATTCTGTGTTTGATATTTGAGTGACCTGGTAACATTTCCACCCCATGACGTCAGATGGTAAAGCTTTCCAGATAAAAATGAAAATGTGAGTTAAGAGGAACTTGACAGAAAAAGCAAACACCCACCCCAGGGTTCCCATGCCCCTGAGTCACCAGTGAACTGCTTCCTCGGAATTCCTGAATTGCCATTCCGCTCTGTAGCAGGATGGCAGGGTTTGGACTCTGCTTTATCAGCTACTCAGGAATGAGCCACTCCTCTTGGAGAAGCTCACAACCATGCTTGCCCTCCAGGGCTTCTAACCACTTATCACTTCCCTTTCCTCCCATGGTCTTCATGGCCAGTGTTCCTAGGATGTCCACAAGGAAAACCTTGCTCTGGAGTCTTGCGTTTCTCTTGATGCTGTACACTCACTTCTGACTCAGTCCCGAGCACTCCTGATAAATACACTCGCCGCCTTCCAGAACCTGGAAACATGTCCTCAGCTTTCCTTTTAGAAACTTCATCCACTCCTTCCTCACCCACCCCTATTATCCTGTGTTGAACTGAACACACACACAGGCAAAAGCACAGACATGCATGCATGCACACTCACAGTAGCGCCCAGACACCAGCCCACACCAAAATAAACATGCACCGTGTCGGCTAGAAGGAGGGGGGCTTTGGAATACCCGGCTGGTTCCTTACAGCAGCCAAGCTCCACAGTTGGCCTCCCTGTCTTTGGGAGCCAGCGTTTCCACCTGCTGATTGACAAGTATGCCTCCCTTTTCCAGTAGGCATTACATCTTATACCTTCACACTGCTTTATCCCTGCTGACAGGTTGATGTCCATCAGCTTATCAAGCTCAGAAGCTCCTGTGAAGGAGGTGTAAGTACAGTCACTTCTGTATTCAAGGGTCTCTCATTCGTGGGTTCAACTAACCTTGGATCGAAATTTCCATCCATGGTCATGATCTTGGCTGGCCACAACCTGCAGCATCTTGAAGCAGGGCTTCAGTTTCTGGCCAGAGATGGAGGTCGGGTCATGGTGTTAAGGGCACTGAATCTTAACCACTGTACCGGTGGTCAGTGACAAGACCCTGGCCCTTTGGTTTTGCAGGAAAAGAATTCCCACAAAGATGAAAAGTAGTGAAACAAACAAAGCATTTATTAGAAGAGAAAAAGAGTACAGTATGTGTGGCGCTTCTGAACTTGACAAGCTGATCAGCACCAACCTGTCAGCAGGGATAAAGCAGTGTGAAGCTGTAAGATGCAATACCTACTGGAAAAGGGAGGCATACTTGTCAACCAGCAGGTAGAAATGTTGATTCCCAAAGATGCAGGGGCAGAGTTAGAGTTGCCGAGTCACACCCTTGTGGTAGTTTGAATTACTTTTCTTCCAAGTTTCCTTTGGCCAATCATTTTTATTGGCCTGGTTTACAGTCCATATCTGGTATATCTCAGGTTCCCCCCTGTGTGTGCTCATTCATCTATTAGCTAAGCTGGATTCGACCGCAGAGGCCTAGGGGTAGCCTGGCCTCACTTTGCATCACTCCCCTTTTGACCTTCAAGGAGCCCTTCTGCGCATGTGTGGTCGGGGAGGCCTCTTGACTTTAAGAATGAAAATACATGGTCTCCTATCTTCTATCTGAGCAGGGCTTAGTCTCCTCTCTCATTTGCCCTGATAGCCTCATTTTGGAGTGTGGGTTTGCAGGGGATGGATCTCCAGTTGCTTTACCTGGGGGTTGGGGGTGCAGCACATCTACCTCCTGCCTCGGTTGGTGGACTTGTCAGAGACAAAACTCGAAGATGTGGAGGCCAACTATATTGCACTATCTTAATAAAGGGCATGAGCCTCTGTGGATTTGGGGGTCCAGGGGTTCTTGGAACCCATATGCCAGGGGTAGTAAGGAGGGCCAATAATACCTACCGCCATTTTTGTGTGCAGAAAACTAGTTTTAGGGCAGCAAAGTTGAGCGTCAGGATGTGGCCAACTGCCCTGCTTCTAGGCTTTTCCAAGTCGGTAGCCAGGGACCCACCTTCAGCTCAGAGCGCACCCCCTCTCCACACTGTCCCTCCATCCTGGGACAGCCCAAGCTCATTCCTGCTGCTGAAGCCGCTTCTTTGTGGCCTCCCCACAAGCACACCCTCCTCCAGCATCCTACACACCTAAACCATCTCTCAGATAAAGCATATATGAATGATCTTCCAAGATGCCGCCTACAAGCCAAATGTACAGTGTTTCCACCCTCCCCAGAGGGCTGGAGTTTCCTTATTTCCCCTCAGAGCCTCGGCAGCTGCTGTGAAAACATCCTATATTATATCATTTTTCCTCTTCACTCTTCTTCAGATTTCTCCATTTTTAGTAAAACATTACTGAAATAGTCGCCAGGAAATCCTGTTTCAAGTGCAGCAGCCTCCTGGCTTCAGAGAAAGGCGGTCAAGTTCATTCTTCATCTTCCCAAGTCTTCCTGCAACCTCCCTTTGGCAAAAGAGATCAAACTGTTTCATCTGCACAGGACTTGGTTTGTTCCAATAAGAAAACAGAGCTTGGAACAATTCTGCAAATATTTATCAAACACTGACTTTGTTTCCTCTTAGAGAAGAGATCCCGTCTTTCTTGGGGCACAAATTTGCATCTCTGAGGAAGATTCTAGCCTCAAGAGGGGTTATAAGGAGAAAAAAAATCCTTCTCCATGTTAACTGTGTAAGCTTATTTCAAGTTGAATATTATTAAAGTAGAGTTTAACTTTTATGTTAGAAAATCTAATGTTATTATAATGCCTTGCAGCTTTCCTTCTGGTTTGTCATGCAACATGACACCTTTGGTTTCTGGAATGATGGATGGAATGATCATGAAAGGAAGAGATTGGGAGTCACAAGTGTGAGCCTTATTTGAGCTTGTGATCTGGTAAGTTTTCGACCTTAAGTATAACACAGTCAAAGCATTTAAACAAGGAGACCATTGGATATGGTGGGCTCTAATGCCAAGGCAATCCACAGCATTAACCAAAATCTAAGCCAGAGATAACACACCTGAATGTGAAAGATGAAAATCAAGAATAATCAGTTACAAACAGCCACTAGACTTTCTCAGAAAAAGGCAATTGTTTAAGCCTGAAAGAGTCAAATAACTTCCTTGCTTGGTTCCCTCATCTTCTTCCAAAAAACAGCACCCTGGCTCATGTAGGTATAGCGTTCCTGACCACATTTGGTTTGGAGATGCCTGATTCAAGTTAATATTTGCTCAAATAAACTTTTAAAAATGTTTACATACCTCTGTTAGCCTTTTAACAAGTCATAACCAACAAGACCTACTGCAGAAAACAGGAAACTCTGCTCAATATTATATAATGACCTAAATAGGAAAGGAATTAGAAAAAGATCAGATACATGTATATATATATAAATGAATCACTTTGCTGTACACCTGGAAATAATGCAACATTTTTAATCAACTATGAAAAGTGAAGATGTCACTCACTCAGTTGTGTCTAATCTTTGCAGCTCCATGGACTGTAGCCCATCAAGCTTCTCTGTCCACGGAATTCTCCAGGCAAGAATACTGGCATGGGTTCCTTCCCTTCTTCAGGGGATCCTTCTGATCCAGGGATTGAAACTGGGTCTCCTGCATTGCAGGCAGATATTTTACCATCTTGGTACTCCAATATATATAAAAAAATTAAAAAACAAATAAACAAATCAGGGACTTCCTTGGTTCTCCACTGGATAAGATACAGTTCTCCAGTGCAGGGGATGTGGTTCCAATCCCTGGTCAGGGAACTAAGGTCTATATGCTTTGTGGCCAAAAAACCAAAACATAAAAAAACAGAAGCAACATTGTAACAAATTCAATAAGGACTTTAAAAAATGGTTCAAATCAAAAAACTCTTTTAAAAAATAATCTAAAAAATAATTCATATGTTCTCTAAGCCTGTTTCCTAATCAGTAAGATGCAGCCTAATACATACTGTGATAAAGGTTTATGAGCAGATTCAACAGTGTGTGAGAAAGCATAGCACAGGATGGCAATGGTCATGTTGTAGGGATTGCCAAACTACGCAGGTAAGTCCCTTTCACCAACAAAGAAACGGTTTCTGTACTTTTCATATAGTGAGAGTGAAAGTCACTCAGTTGTGTCTGACTCTTTGCGACCCCACGGATTATACAGTCCATGGAATTCTCCAGGCTAGTATACTGGAGTGGGTAGCCTTTCCCTTCTCTAGGAGATCTTCCCAATCCAGGGACTGAACCCAGGTCTCCTGCATCACAGGCAGATTCTTTTACCTGCTGAGCCACAAGGGAAGCCTGTTCACTAAATATTAGTGAATTTCATATTCTTTCTCATAATGGCAAACATATATATTATTCGTCTCCATCAATAGTCTGAAAGGAGTTGCATTCTGGAATCCTTTAGGGACACTTTCAACCAAAAAATGAGACCTCTCAGGGCTGTCAGATCTTTTCAGCCTCTCTTTGTTGCTGGTATTCCACCAACTCTTGTTGAAAGTAAACAAGAAAGTAAGAACTCTTCTTATTTCCTTATAGCCCCAAGACAGTGCTATAGAAGATTCTTTTCCAAGAACCTTCCATTTTCCCATTCTTGAGACATTCCTTTGGAATGAGCAGGAGTCATTTGCCCTTCCCAGCTGTTTTCTCTGTTGGTTTTGCTTGATTTCTCCTACCTCCAATTTGGTGGTTGTTATTTTCTTGCTCCTTCTTCAGAACACGTGCATACGTGCTAAGTCACTTCAGTCATGTCCAACTCTTTGCCATTCATGGACTATAGCCCATCAGACTCCTCTGTCCATGGTATTCTCCAAGCAAGAATATTGGAGTGGGTAGGTGTTTTCTTTTCCAGGGATCTTCCTGACTCAGGGATCAAACCCAGGTCTCCTGCATTGCAGGCAGATTCTTTACCACTGAGTTAACAGGGCAGCCCAAAAGTTCCAGCCAAATACAAGTTCATGTTTTTATTTCTTGAATTTTATGCTTCTTAACATCAGATCAGATCAGTCGATCAGTCTTGTCCAACTCTTTGCGACCCCATGAATCGCAGCACGCCAGGCCTCCCTGTCCATCACCAACTCCCGGAGTTCACTCAGACTCACGTCCATCGAGTCCGTGATGCCATCCAGCCATCTCATCCTCTGTCGTCCCCTTCTCCTCCTGCCCCCAATCCCTCCCAGCATCAGAGTCTTTTCCAATGAGTCAACTCTTCGCATGAGGTGGCCAAAGTACTGGAGTTTCAGCTTTAGCATCAGTCCTTCCAAAGAAATCCCAGGGCTGATCTCCTTCAGAATGGACTGGTTGGATCTCCTTGCAGTCCAAGGGACTCTCAAGAGTCTTCTCCAACACCACAGTTCAAAAGCATCAATTCTTCGGCACTCAGCCTTCTTCACAGTCCAACTCTCACATCCATACATGACCACAGGAAAAACCATAGCCTTAACTAGATGAACCTTCGTTGGCAAAGTAATGTCTCTGCTTTTGAATATGCTATCTAGGTTGGTCATAACTTTCCTTCCAAGGAGTAAGCGTCTTTTAATTTCATGGCTGCAGTCACCATCTGTAGTGATTTTGGAGCCCAGAAAAATAAAGTCTGACACTGTTTCCCCTGTTTCCCCATACAGAGGGATTTTTACAACCTTAAAGTATTAGTTCAAATATCGTCAATTTCTGGCTTTTCTTCAAGACACAGAATCATCATTTTTCTCTTCTCCTTTATTTGGTTGCTTATCTTCAGATGTCACAGTTCTTTATCTTTGATCTCATCAAATCAACAAAAACAAACAAGCAAATATTCAACTGGCTGAAAAGCAAGGACCAAGTCCGGCTGCTGACTCAACGTTAAGCTTAGCCCCAGTTGCATTGCATTTGCTTTACTCCCTTCTATAGAAAATAGTCCTCCTGCATCCCTGGAGTTTTGTCTGTTTCCAAAATCTGCCTGGACAGTTTCTGAGCTCATCTCCACTCCTGGATCTGGCCACCCTTCTTTGTTCCGCTGAGACAAGCTTCCACCACCAATTACAAGTTTGCTCCCCATACTCTACTTGGAAGTCTACTCATATGAAGGTGAGTTTGTACGTGAGGCCACATTGCCAGGAGACATCTTTGGTCCTTCTGAGAAGAACAGGTATGTCCGGGCCCTTCTGCTGCTTCTGCATCACACCTGCATGCAGCTCACCTGACCCAGGTGTTCATGCAGGCACCCTGTGGTTGTTCATGGCTATGCAGTCAGTTACCCTCATACTCAGCCACTTGTTCACAACCTGCAGGTTTGGGTTCTGGGTGGATTCAGGTAGGAAGTCCTCACTTGGAATCCCTCAAGTGGGTACTATCAGACACCTATTGGAGCTTCTAGCTCTACCCAGACTACATGTTCCAAGTGACTGGCTTGGCTGACAGGTGATGCCGACTGTTGGTAGGGAGCTCAGCTGAAGCTGTGGATCAGGGCGTCCACATGTGCCTGTTCACATGGCCAGCTTGTCACAGCGTGGGGGCCAGCTTCACCTGGGGACATCCCCAAAGGACATCCCCAAAAGAACTCCCAAAGGCGGGAGTTCTGTGAGACCAAAGCCAAGAGGCAAGATTTCCTCTTCTCTGTCCTTGGAGTCCACACAGCATCACATACTGCATCAGTGATTTTCTGAGCAGAGGGGACGGGAACTCACCTCTCACTGGAGGTACATCTGAGAATTTGCACCATCTTCAACCCACCAGCGTGCCTGAGCCTTTCTCCAAACTGTGAGGACTGAGGAAGTCAACCTGAGTTGACCGACCAGGAGGGGTCCCTGTTATCGGAGAGCAAGTGGCTTGAGACCTAGTCTCTGACCTCCTGTTTCCTCACCTGTAAAAGTGGGGACAATGCCCACTGGGTGCTGGGATTAGATGAGGAAATGCGCGCGGATCCCGCGTCCACGAGTGCACTGACAAGTCAACCACAAGGAGCTCCGCAGAGCAATGCCCTGGGGAAGACCTCAGTTCTGGCGCGTCCGACCTCCTCTCCTCACAGGCTCTGGAGCTGGGGCCTCGTGACCAGGGAGTTAGAAGGAAAGCATCTCTCTCTTTCTCTCTCTTTTATTTTCTTCTCTCAAATACACTGACTCCTCCGGTTTCAAGGTGGCCAGCTCAGAAACCCATCTATCACCCTGGGACACTCCAGGACATCCTTCTCTTGGTCTTTTCTTGTACCTTCCAAACTAGATTCCCACTTCGGCTGGTCCAAAGGGAACTAAGTCTTGCTCGGGCTCTCCCTGGCTTCCTGGTCCTCCCGCCCCTGGTACACAGGTGGCAGGGGGTAGAGGGGCATGCTATGAGCACTGGATCTCAGTCAGGGCATGTTTTGGGGGAGGATGAGAGACGTTGTCCATGCAGTGGAGGGAAGAGGCATCAGGAATGGTGAGTGGCACAGAGTGACGCTGGAGAAGGACCTGGGCTCGCACCATCCAAGTCTGCAAACAGGTGCAGTGACCATGAATCTGAGACCAAAACAATCACCTTGGGTGCAGCAGGAAGGTGGGCCCTCACTTGGGAACTTCTGCTCCACAGAGCCCAGGCTTAGAGGTGACAGGCAGGCCACCACCATCCAGCTGGGAGGACTCGGATCTTTGATCCCCCAAGAGGATAGACCCTTTTCTCTGTTGTTACTCAGGGAACCAAAGGCTTGGCGAGGCCCTGGGGGATGGTGAGCCCTTGAACAACTGTCAAGAAGCTGTCATGGTCACAGCTCCACCCCGAATTCTGGCCACATCCCCAAAGGCACAGGGGGGCTGCTCCAGCCACAGTGACCTCTCTCCTCTGAACAATTGTCTTGCTCTTATTGAGCTGTTTTCCCTCAACACAGCCCTTAAAATAGCAGCATGGCTGTTCTGAAAGGCACTTAGGTTGGCCGGCCTGGAATTTCCTGAAACCGCCCAGCATGGGCACTCAGCACACAGGGCCCTTCCAGCCACCCACCCACCCGGGCACTGCCCAGCCCTGGCCTTTCCTGCTTCCCGCCAGCCCCACACTCTGCCCTGGGCAGAGGGTTTGGTGGTGAGTGTACCCAGGAGCGTCAGCACCACTCCTTGCCCTGACCCCAGGGTGGGACACAACAGAAAGGTCCTTTGGGGGCTCCCTCGCAGGCGGGTGGGGGCACATGGGTGGGGGCCAGAGCTGAGCCTGGGCATCTGAGGTCAGAGGGTCAGCAACACTTTCTCCATTTGTGGAATTTTTTTTTCTTTCATTGCACTTTCTTACTTTTAGGATATGAGTCAGAAATAGTCTCAAAGTACTGCTTTTCCAGAGATCACTGGTCTTGGGCTAAAGGTGTGGCGATAGCTACCAGTGTTTCTCAGGGCCCCAACCAACTATGCTGGGAAGCTCACCCTTCCAAGGCTTCATCTCGTCCACACCTGGAGAAACCAGGTCAGCTGAAGCAGAACAACCAGCGCAGTAGAAATCAGATGGACAGGAAGATAGATGTAAAGTCTACAGAGGGACAAGCTTTTGTGCCAAGGGGTCCTTAACCTATGACTAGAAACCTGGTACTCGAAGAGCCTGACCACAGCACCTGTTCCCTGCCTTGAACACATGCAGGGATGGTCCAGGAATACCAGCGGTCCTGTGGGCCCGATGCGTGTTGACATTAGACTCAGGTAAGGGCTTCCCTGTTGGCTCAGATGGTAAAGAGTCTGCCTGCAAAGACGGAGACCTGAGTTCAATCCCTGGGTCAGGAAAATCCCCTGGAGAAGAAAATGGCAACCCACTCCAGTATTCTTGCCTGGAGAATCCCACGGACAGAGGAGCCTGATGGGCTACCATCCATGAGGTCGCAAAGAGTCAGACACAACTCAGTGACTTTCACTTTCAAAGTGAATCCAGGCCCAGCTTAGAGACAATCCTGCTCCCTGCCCTGAGTGGGTGTTATTCTTGCCCCTCGACTATCTCTGCTCATGGGCACGACCTACAGGAAATCTGACCTTGGCCTTCTGGAAGGTTCTTGAGCCTCTTTCTTTCCTTCCTTTCCCCTGGTGGGAGCTATGAAGGGGCTGGGCTGACCTCGTCAGAGCATTGTCACAGCGGTCATTGCCACCGGCTCTGGCCTGCTGGAGACTCGTCCCCAGCTGAAGGGCCCCCACCAGGCCTGGGAGCTCAGCACGGCCCGAGTATCCTGTGGAGCGGTTATCACCTGAGGAGTCTTGAGTCTCCCACTTCTGGGGTGGGAAAGGACACCTTGATGGGTGGGGAAGGCAGGGGGGCTGCTGAAGCTGGAAGGGCTGGATCTTCTACTCTCTTGGCTCCTCTTTCAGCAGGCTTTTCCTTCTGGGGTCCTGATCCCATGACAAAGGGCCACAGTCAAGACTCTGGGACCTGAGGAAGGGGCTGCCTGAGAAGGAAACCCACTGGGGACCTCACTGTGGCAGCAGGAGGTAGCTGCCACGCCATGGGGCAAGCAGGACCTGGGGTACAGGGTAGGAATCCGAGTGGGTGGTGAAGGCAGATCCACTCTGTGATTGCAGCCACCGGTCCTGATGGATGCTTAGTGTCCATCCCCCAGACTTGCCCCCAAGAGTTATGTGGGAGGAATCAGTATCACTGAGTTGCCCTGGTAGTTCAGCTGGTAAAGAATCTGCCTGCAATGCACAAGACTCCAGTTCAACTCCTGGGTTGGGAAGATCTGCTAGAGAAGGGATAGGCTACCCACTCCAATATTTTTGGGCTCTCCTGGTGCCTCAGATGGTAAAGAATCTACCTGCAATGTGGGATATCTGGGTTCAGTCCCTGAGTTTGGAAGATTCCTTGGAGTAAGGAACGGCTACCTACTCCAGTATTCTGGCCTGGAGTATTCCATGAACAGAGGAGCCTGGCAGGCTACAGTCCAGGGGTTACAAAGAGTTGGATATGACTGAGCGACTTTCACTGAGTTTAACAAGATACCATCTCCTTTCACCCCTACATCAAGACACCATAGTATAGCTGAGTTGGGGGGACTGCATCTTCTTATCCCACCCCCCATCTTTTTGGATGGATCTAGTGAAGGTGGTTTTCACTGCAGAAATAGTTTGGGATCCCTCTGACTAACCTAGGTGTATGACTGACACCCTGTCCTCACAGTGTGGGGGACACTGGCTGGCTGTCCCCACATTTGGACTCTAATGAGCCTCCCTCAGGACCTTACCATAGGAGGAAAGGACCCCGGGTGGAAGAAGGGGTGCTCGGGGCTCTGTACCTCAGCCTGTGGACCGGTCCTTACTAGCTGTGTGACCTTGGGAAAGTCACTTACCCTCACCAACATTAACTGGCCTCACTTGCAGAACAGTCGTTAAGAACCACAGTTGAAACCATGACCCTTCAGAAACAAAAGCATGCTGTGGAAATGTCAGTTGTCGTTATGCATGGTCGAGTTTTTATGAGCTGCTAAAGGGAGATTTGGCTGAACACCCCTTCCTCCTTCTCAGCCAACTCAAGGAGGCAGGTCAAGTGTCTGCTCTAGGAGGAACCACCCTCGTCAGTCAACTGGGCTAGAATTTTTCAAACACTTCTGGCTCATTTAGTTGAGTGCTTAACTTAGCAGATCAGACTGAGCCTGAAAGAGGAGACGTTCCTGCACACCCTCAGAAATTGTGTGTTACAGTCACACGACGGGGTGGGAGCAGGGGCAAGTGGGAGCCTGGCTTCTGAGACCACAGCAATGATTATGTCCACACTCACAGGATTGGAGGACATGAAAGGAATCTGTTATTTTCCCCTCTGTGGATCACAACCCAGTCTCCTGGGCAGCACCAGGGCCCGTCCAAACCATGAATCTGGCTGCGTCCAGATTCAGCAGCTGTCGGCAGCACAGACCCAACCCCGAGACTATTCCACTCAGGGGGCTTTGGAGGAGCAGGATGGTTGGGTCCTTCAGCAGAGTCCAGGAGAGAAAGCTGGAAAACAACCTCAGGACCTCAGAGGTGTTTGCTGGAGGTGGTGCAGGTTAGTGTGTGTGAGGTAAGCCAGCTCCACATGGCCATGCAGGGGGACCGGACGGCCACCTCTGTCCATTCTGACCCAGGAGGAAGGACCCTCCAGCCTCTCTGCCCCTAGCGGTCAGCCCACAGCCACGCCTGCCTGGCACTGGCGCCTGCCGTGGTCCAGCCCCTGAGGGTCTCTCCTGAGAGGTGCAGGAGCCTCCCATCTTTCTCTCTCTCTCCCAGGGCATCCTGTCTCCCTGTGCACCCAGGACTGGGGCAGGTTTTGTTTCGTTTTGTTTTTCAGGGCTTTACAGAGACTTGGAAAGCGTTTCTGCAGAGTTTTTCAAACTGGGAATTGGAATTCAATTTTTATTCTTTCTTAGAGAATTTCTGGAAGCCTCTGTGAGGCCCGCATCCTAAATGAGTGAGCTGTTGTTATCTGGGGGCTCTGGGTCCTCCTTTGGCTGCAGATGGTCCTTGAGAATCAGGCAATTCCCCAGGTGCCACAACAGTGAAAACCAGGTCACAGGACCCTGCCTCAGGCCGCTTCTTCCCTCTGGAATCCCCAATTGTCCAGTGTCTGCTTCTTTATATGTGTAGAATGTCTAAGTTGTTCTTTTCTCTCACTGTCGGGAGGAAAATGTAGGAAGAAGAAATAAGGATTAGCTATTTGGTGGCTTGAAAGTAGATTTTAATAGTCACTGAAGCTAGTCATGTGGACCATTCCTGCTGAGTTGGAAGAAGCAGTTGTCAGGAATAGGGCTGAAGAGGAGAAACCTCAGTTCTTCATCTAATAAACATGAAGTTTATCCTCAGGGACAGTGACGGAAAAGGAGGGATGATCCCAAGCAGGAAAAATGTCTGGATTTGCACTTCAGAAAGTGGGATTTGCACTTTTGTGACTGTTGGTAACAATGGTGAGGAGGCTGCTGCAGCATGAGGGTCACTGTGAGGCAAGGAGACAAGGTGTTCCATGTTGGGACACAGCCTCGTTTGGCAGTAGCTGGACCACAGGAGCAGAGGAGAGGAGCAAGTATGTCCCCGGCCTCTGGATTAGGATGCTATACAGGGTATGTGTGGTTCAGCCAAGGGGCACCAGAGTCTTTATCGTGGGCTGTGCTTGCTTAGGAATCTGGGCCAAGCTTCCAACTCGACTTCATGGAGGGTGTGATCTCAGGGCAGTGGGAGTGAACGTGGAGGGAGGCAGAGGAGGAAGGCAGAGACCACGCGGGGTGAGCAGAGATGATCCTGGCTACTGGATGTAGACCACCGTGGTGACTTCTGGTCCAGCCAGCGGGGCCACCTGCTCTCATGGCCTTTAAAGGCAAGAAGGGGGAAACTGGTTTTGTGGCCTTTTCTATATCCTTCTCTTGCTGAGCCGTTAGCTTCTCCACCACTCCGGGCTATGTTACCTGATACCTCCAGGCATGTCCAAGTCCAGAAATGGAGTCTGGACTGGGGCCACAGGGAGTCTGAGTGGGCTGAGCTCACATGGGACTTGCAATCCTTCTGTGGTGGGTGCAGCAGGGGCCTTGCAGGAGCCCAGCCCAGGGGAGGCCAAGAGAAGCTCCAGTTTGGGGAGATAACACAGCAGGAGATACGGCTGGACTGGGGGGGGTGTTGAGTTCTCCTCTGAGCAAGGAGTCAAGGATGAGGATAGAGGAGGCAAGTGAGAGCCTCCAGCCCCCAAATCCACCTCAAACGAACAGCTTGATGACCAGGACAGCTAGCTGTGCTCTGAGTGACCCAGTGCTCCGGGAGCCCACCCTCAGACCTGGAGCTCTGGGTCCTGGGCTGCTAGGAGAGGTGTGTGCATGCAGGACTCAGAACGCAGGGCTAGGGGGATGGGCTGTAACTCAGTGAAGAGGGAAGGAGCAGTGCATGGACAAGCTCAAGGTCCATGAAGTCGGCAGGCACTGACCTTCAAGGTGGGTGGGGCTCGGTTGGCAGAATGGAAAAAGATGATCAGCGATGAACCCTCCTCAAAAGAACAAGAACAATATGATGTCCTTTATACATGGAATTCCTAAAAAAGGGTGTACAAATGAACTTGTTTACAAAACAGAAGTAGAGTCACAGATGTAGCAAATGAACTTATGGTTACCAGAGGAGGACACAAGGGGAGGAGGAGGAAGGATAAGTTGGGAGATTGGGATTGACATATACACATCACTATCCATATTTCTAAAATAAATAACTAATGAAGACCTACCGTGTAGCACAGGGAACTCAGAACTCTGCAATGGTCTATATGGGAAAAGAATCTTTAAAAAAGGAGTGGATATGTGCATGTGTATAACTTACTTACTTTGCTGTACACCTGAAATTACACAACATTGTATGTCAACTATACTTCAATGAATTTTTTTAAATAAAGAATGAGAGTGCAGGACTGTGGGGCTCAGGGCTGAGGGCAGGTAGTCCACAGGCAAAGACTTCTGAAAGGTTGAGGAGGTACACGAGATGGAGAGAGTCTCTTGGGGCCTGGCACGTCGAAGAAGTTCTGTGACCTTTATCAGCATAATCAATTCTAGGAATAAATTTGGTATATTCAAGCTAAGGCTTTCCATCCGCAACCAAAAATATGAAACAAAGGCTGCAAGTGAAGCTGCAGCTTCAAGCCACATTTTAAGGAAACTCGCTTCCCTGCCTCCATTTCAGGCTTTTTTCTAGTTTAATAAAGAAGGAGGAATGATCTTGAGACAGAAAAATCTCTCAGCCTTGCAGTAAAGCAAAGAACGCAGCACAATCCTTTGAATTTAGTGTCTCGGACAGGGTACGGGGATTTTAAGAAAGGCTTTGTTTTTCAGAAACGGAACCAAGAAAAGCAAAGGAGGACAAGCCCCGTAAATATTCTCTGAAACCCATCCACTCTTTGGAGTCTTCTCCACAAATAAGTTTATCTGTTTCTGGAAATGTATTTTGTCATCCTCATAGGCATCCAAAAAAAGGAAGCCTTGCTAGGGCTGAGACAAAATTCTTCATGCTTTTACACATTTAGACCTAGGAAAAAATCATGGTAATTTTTCTAAATTTCTCAGCAGAACCTGTTGGCATTTTGTATTGGTTTAGGTCAGTTGGTAAAAGAATTATCATTTTATTTTCCCATTTCTTATCACTCCCTATTAAGTGTGCAAGTGTCTTTCTCTCTAATTGGACCTCTAGGCGATCTGATTTTCTCACCAGGAATCCATTCAAGATTCCATTCCTATACTTAGTTGCTGCCAACTGCTTTCTGATTTTTTTCCCCTAACTGCTAGCTGTTGTCTGACGGGTCTTTACTTCCCCAAAACATCTACTTTGGGAAAGAAGGTTCTCCCAGAGGGGCATCTGCATCGTGGGAAGAGTCTGGCAGCTATCCAGGAGGAAGACAATGAATAATGAGTCCATGACATTGCCAACATTCTGTTAGAGGTCCAGAGGAATGATAAAAATTCCTTTGGAGGAAGAGGCGGCACATGCTGTTAAGTGATGGATCCCACATGAAGGGTGAGAAAAGCATGGTCTAAAATCAGCCTTAGAAGGTTTTCCTAGACCTAATCAAACTTACAAGCTTTTGCACAGCAAAGGAAACCTATAGAATGGAAGAAAACATTTGCAAATGATACAACAAACAAGGGCTTAATATTCAAAATATACAAACAGTTCATACAATTTGATGCCAGAACCCAAACAACTCAATTTAAAAAAGGGGCAAAAGACATAAAAAGACATTTCTCCAAAACGACATACAGGTGGCAAATAGGCACATGAAAAGAAGCTCAGCACTGCTAATTATTAGCAAAATGCCAATCAAAACTACAATGAAGTACCACCTCATGCTGGGCAGCATGGCCATCATTTAAAAGTCTATAAATAACAAATGCCGGGAAGGGTATAGAGAAAAGGAAATCTTCCTGCACTGTCGGTGGGAATGTAAGTTGGTGTAGCTACTGCGGAAAACAGCAAGGGGGATCCTCTGAAAACTAAAAATAGAATTGCCATATGCTCTAGCAATCCCACTCCTGGGCACATACCCAAAGAAAACCATAATTCAAAAAGACACAGCCTCCCCTATGTTCATAGCAACACTATTCACAATAGCCAAGACATGGGAACAAATTAAGTGTCCATCAACAGATGAATGGATAAGGAAGGTATGGCACATATGTACAATGGAATACTACTCAGTCATTAAAAATAAAATAATGTCATTTACAGCAACATGGACGGACCTAGAGATCACCATACTAAGTGAAGTAAGGCAGAGAAAGCCAAGGATCATATGATATCACCTACATGTGGCATCTAAAATGTGACACAATTGAATCTATGAAACAGATCAGGGACGTAGAATAGACTGGTGGTCGCCAAGGGGAGGGGCGAAACAGGTTGGAGAGGGAGTATGGGATGAGCACCTGGAAACAGTTGTATGTATAAGATGAATGCACAGGGAACTGTATTTAATATCCTGTGGTAAACCACAGTGGTAACGAATATGAAAAGGAACGTATTTATATATACCTGAGTCACTTTGCTGTATAGTAGTAATTAACACAACATTGTAATTCAAATACACTTCCAATAAAAAATAAGTTGAAAAATTAAAATTGAAAAAAAGAGGTTGGTCCTAGAGGTGCCGAGTCTCATTCAAGGATTGGAGCTTGACGGAAGCAATCTGTATCTCAAATACTGCTTCCCAGTACCCTCCACTCCCCCACCTTATCCACTCCTGTCCTTTCTTCACCTGCACATCCTGCCTTTTAGGGTTCGGGGTCTGGGCAGACTGAGAATAAAGCAAAGTGAATCAGAAGGAAAGTAAACAAATTAAGCCTTTATCTGAAATGGCATTTCTTAATATCTTGCTCTTCATTTTCTGTGATTTATTTAACTAATGAGACTAGACTGAGTTATCAAGATATCTCTATCTGGTGTGATTAAAACCCTAGAAGGAAAAACGTTAAAGCTTAACTGAGCAGCTCCAGCTTGTAGTCCTGGGACACAGGAAGTGACTGACTGAACATGGTTCTTGGCACAATTCTCTCCTCTTCTTCTTGATACCAGTACTGCCATGGAAATGACAGAAGCCTACGTGGATAAGCCCTCCCTGGGGCGTTTTCATTTCAAAAAGGAACCACAACTGTAAAGCTAAGGAAAAAGCGTTTTAATTGAGGAATCAAGTCAGCCAGTGATTTAGTAAAAATACAGGGATGGTCCCGGGGACCTTGACCCTGAGGGCTTCTCCCGTACAAACTGGTCAGATCTGTACATGAGTAGAGACTGTGAGATGTGGGAAGTTGTCCTGGTCCCTCTGATGCATGTTCAACTGTCACATCCGTGAAGGAAAACACGGCCACCTGGAAATCGGGCCGTCTGAATACTAGTTTTGCTCTGGCCCCTTACTGTGCTGTTAAGGGTATAAATCCCATTCTCACTCTTATTTTCTTTGTTGGTAAAATAGAAGTAATATATGGCTGCAGCTTGAAAATCAAAGAGCATGGTGACATTATCATTCTCGCTAGTATCACTGAAGTCTCAAACTTCAGGAAATTGCAGCAAAAAAAGGGGGGAAATTGTTCTTAACTTCGTTGCCCCAGAGCCACCAAATTTTCCTCAAATTTACCCTATCTGAAAAAAAAAAAAAAAGAAAATTGATTGAATAAGTGTCAGATACTATTTTAGCCCTTTAGAATTGCTGAGTTTTGCTTAATAATCTCCAGAAAGGCTGATGTATGTGGATATTTAGAGACACGGGGGAACATTTGGAGAACATTTTCTTCCCTTTTTTTTTTCAATTCCCACTATTGTTCAGTGAGATAAAACAATGACAAGTCCATTAGCTAATCATCACCTGATAAGAGGCATCGCACAGTTTATGAAAGGAAAAAAACACCGGCAAACACATCCAAGGTAACAGAGGCTGATCACAGTATCTACAGAAGGTTTCCGTTTACAATTTCCATTGCAGATGGTTAGCAATGCCATGAAAACCGATCAAGCAGGCTGCTTGGCACCTAGAAGGCACGACTGGGGCTTTCAGCGTTCATGTTCTATAAACACTTTCATGAAAGTTTCATTTGTGTTCCAGGAGGCACAGAGTGATGCACAGAGTGAGTAACTTATGGCGTCCAGCCAGGGAATGAATTCCTCCCTTCAACAGAGGAAAAGCAAGGAGCTTGCCATGCTTATCACATGTCTGTCTGTCCAGCATCTCATCTGCTCTTTAGGGAGAAGCAGGTAATAACCTGCAGCTGAGACCTGGGTTCAAGCCTTAGATTGGGAAGATCCCCTGAAGGAGGGCATGACAACCCACCACAAGATTCTTGCCTGGGAGAATTCCATGGTCAAAGGAGCCTGACAGGCGACAATCTATAAGACTGCAGAGTCGGACACAATTGAAGAGATTTCGCACAGGCACGGGCACAGCACACCCACACAAGAGGTGTTTAGAGTAAGTGTGGCAGCTCCTCTTCCCACCTTCATCTGACCTGAGGATTGTCAGCATCTCTGCAAGCTGCCTACTTGGCAATGTTGAGAAGCGAGTTACTGAAGAAAGTGACACGCTCCCATTTGTTCTGTTTACATGTGCATAGAAGCACTGTTAGAGCATGAAAGCTTTTTTCTATGGATTAACCAGTATTTTTGCCTGGGAAATCCCAAGGACAGATGAGCCTGGCGGGCTACAATCCATGGGGTCGCAAGTGTCAGACCCGACTTAGCAGCTAAGCCACCATCAGCACTGGGAACCAGACATCACCAAAGATAGAGAAATGAATAAAAAAACTCACAAGGCCATAGTTAGTTACATAAATTGTTTGTCAAGAATTATAATTGGATCTGGAAGGATATAAGAAGGCTTATTAATCAAATATCAGTTGGGTCCAAAATGGTTGCACAGTTACAAGGGGTGACCTTGAGACCATCAGGTTGCAGCTGGCGGATGTTGTTTCCAATATGGCTGGTGGCAGCCTTGGTTTTGATGCAGTGCAGAGAAGTTCAAGTTCCCTGGGGTGCAGGCACTCTGAGACTGGGTCCTTATCAGCCCCTCTGACTCTGTTTTCAGACTCCTGAGCTGTGATCACTCTAATTTCAACTTGTCAGCAGGCCAACAGTTCCTTTGAGAGGAGACCCCTAAGGATCTTCTGTGGAGATGTGGGGAAGGGATGCAGGAAAAGCCAGGCAGCAAGATGCATCATTGAGCTTGAGAGGGTACCACTGTGAGCATTGTTCCTACGAGAAAGGCAGGCAGAGCATGTGGAACAAGCATCAAAGTAACTCTCTTCCCAGTGGTAAGGATTCTGGGTCTTTCTCAGTGCCCATTGATCAAGGCTGCCTCCCAGGGTATTGAGTTTTCAGCACTTCTGATTGGCCTTGGACCCAGGCCCCACATCTCCTGAAGTCAAAAAAATTTTTAAAAAGCCCTCAGGCAGAGGTGTTCTGGTCGTGCTGGGAATGGAAGGTATATGGGCCAGGGGCTGATTGTCTCCTACACTGGCCCCTCGGAGCCTTCGTATCCTCATGGCTCCCTCTGTATGTGTACTGAGGGGAGTGGGGATCAGTTTTATGGGTGTGTTATGTGAATTAAATTGGAGGGGGGGGTGTGTCCATCAGGATGTTTAGCCGCAGACATGAAATCGCTCCAGCCAGTGTCCACAGGCAGAACTCAGGGAAGGTCCAGGCAGGGACCGAGGATGCCTTGAAGGCACAGAGACAGAAATGAATGTCCTGCCCCAGGAATGTCCCTGGCGGAGGCCCCTCCTACCCCAGATGGTCTCTCCTTCCCCAGGTGGTCCTATCTGTGTTCCCCCAGTGAGGACTACAGCCCCATAGGGAGTCCATCTCCCAGCATGAGTCCCCTTGGGACAAATCCAGGAGAGGCAGTCCTGGACCCGGCCCCCCAGTTCTGATGGCCCCAGGCCTGGTGCTGGTAACTGCACTGTGGCTTATGGGTGCTAGCAGTTTCCTTTCTCATCCTAAGCCCTTTCTCCCTCCTTAGCTCACTTCTCTCCCCAACATCCTCCAAGCTGCTCCCAGCACCCACCCAGGCAACGGGGGGCCTGGAGTCTCTGTGCCTGGCAGGGCCTCCCTTCAGGCTCCTTGGCCCAGTCCCCCTGCAGCCTTGAGCCAGGCCTGCTCAGCTGGCCCGACACAGCCACAGGAGAATTGAGGTGAGCCTGGCACTGCCCTGGGCTGGCTCAGTGACAATGCCCAGTGGACCATCCCATCAAAAGCCTCCAGGGGCCTCCCTGCTGGGTGCCCACAAGGATGTCTTGGGAGTAGGCAACTACAACAGCTCTGAGTGCTCCTGCCTCCACTTGGGCCATCCTCCTTCTCCTCCGGGAAAGGCCAGGCACCAGGGCAAGAAGTTCTCACCTGGCAAGATCAGCCCTCAGCCCTGCTGTCCCACAAAGCAGGTTGGGGATGTTGGGAGCCGAAGTTCAAGAACTGATCACTTGCAATTTACGCACAAGACTCTCATTATAGTTTCCTTCTTTTCTTTTTCTTCTTTTGCCTCGACTCTCAGCTTGCAGACTCATAGTTCCCTGACCAGGGATTGAACTTGGACCCTCGGCAGTGAAAGAGCTGAGTTCTAACCACTGGATCACTAGGGAATTCCCTAGAATAGGTATTTTTCAAGGAATTTGTTATTTTTGTTAAGTCACTAAGTCATGTCTCTCTCTCCTGAGACTCCATGAACTCAATAGTTGGAGAGGAAACCCCTAAGGAGCTTCAATGGGGGTGTGGGGATGGGATGTAGGTTTCTCTGTCAGTGGGATTTCCTAGAATCCTGGAGTGGGTTGCCGTTTCCTTCTGGAGGGGATCTTCCCAACCTAGGGATTGAACCTGCATCTCCAGGATTGCAGGCAGATTCTTTATCACTGAGCCACTTGGGAAGCCCTTTTCAAGGAACAGTTTTACATAAAAGCAATGGCAAGAATTGGGAGATTGGGACAGACATATATATACTATTGAGACTGTGTGTAAAATAGATAATTAATAAGAACCGACTGTATAGCACAGGGAACTCTCTACTCAGTGCTCTGTGGTGACTTAAATGGGAAGGGAATCCAAACATGAGGGAATATATGTACATGTATAGCTGATTCACTTTGCTGCGCAGAAGAAACTAACAGCAGTGTAAAGCAACAATATGGCAATAAAAATTTAAAGAAAAGAGCCATGACATTCCTCTCCAAATTGTGTAACTCTTTTATTTTTTATATGTATATTTTATTTTATTTTTTAATTGAAGGATAATTGGTTTACAATATTTTGTGGTTTTCTGTCAAACATCAACAAGAATCAGCCATAGGTACACCCATGTCCCCTCCCTCCTGAACCTCCTTCCCACCTCCCTCCCCATCCCACCCCTCTAGATTGTCACAGAGCCCTTGTTTGAGTTCCCTGAGTCATACAGCAGATTCCCATTGGCTATGTATTTCACATACGGTAATGTAAGTTTCCATGTTACTCTCTCAATACATCTCACCCTCTCCCTCCCGCTATGTCCATAGGTCTGTTCCCTATGTCTGTTTCTCCACTACTGCCCTGAAAATAAATTCATCAGGACCATCTTTTTAGATTCCATTCATATGCGTCAAAAGGAACGCATTTGAGTCAGTTCTAAAGAAGTGGACGGACCTAAAGCCTATTATACAGAGTGAAGTAAGACAGAAAGAGAAAGATAAATATTGTATACTGATGCATATATATGTGTAACTCTTTTTATTTTCTCTCCATTATTCTCTGTTAGTATAATATCCTTCTAGGTATCATCCATTTTTTCACCATTTATATAAATCCTTCAGTCATTGTTGTATTTTTATGCTCATCTTGTTCCCAAGGAACAGAGTCCCTTTGGGAAGCAAGAGACCCATGGTTCAATCCCACCCCTTCTAAGTCCACTAAGGGAACCAAAATCTTAACCTTTTCACTGTTTCATCTCTTTTCTCTCCCCAAACTGTCTGCCCATAACCAGCTCCATTCTAGTCCACTGGGATGATTCGTGCTACATTTCTGAGGGAAAAACTTACTAAAAAAACAATTTTTTTTAAATGGACAAAATTATCTAAAATTACCTAAATGCCTAAATTACCTAAAAAGATATCCAAATAGCTAATAATGATACTCAACATCATTAGTCATCAGGAAAATGTGCATCACAGCCACAATGAGATACAGCTACACGTCAAAGTGGCTTAAAAATAAATACCCAGTGCATGTCAGGATATGCAACTGTAATCCGTACATGCTGGAAGCTTGTTTGGGAGTCTTTCCAAAAGCTGAACTATGTCTACTCTACTACCCAGACATTCTTTAGAGAAGTGCTTATGTTACCAAAAACATGGACAAGGATAATGCTGACAAGAACATTATTAATTATATTCAAATCATTATAGATGACAAAATATATTATAGCATTTGCCAACGGAGCAGTACAAGCACACAACACAACACAAGATAAACAAAACTAAACAATTGGGTGAATCTCACAGCCATGACCGTAAGCAGAAGTGCACACGCTGTGATCCTGTCTGTGTGAAGTTCAAGGGCAGACCAGAGGTTCCTCCTGGGCTGACTGGAGGGGCAGGAGAACCTGGGGCTGCTGATGCCCTGCCTTTCCATCTGGACAGTGGTTGTGTGGCTCCGGACACGCACATGACACACGCAAGTAAAGTCAGTGTGCTTGGCCGTGTGTATTTTAAGCCTCTGTTAAAAAGACAGAGGGCTTCCCAGGTGGCTCAATATTAAAGAATCCTCCTACTGATGCAGGAGATGCAGGAGACCCGGGTTCGATCCCTTGATAGGGAAGATCCTCTGGAAGAGGAAACGGCAACCCACTCCAGTATTCTTGACTGGAAAAATCCATGGACAGAGGAGCCTGGAGGGCTGCAGTCCATGGGGTCACAACAGAGCACACATGCAAAAAAGAGAGACACTTGAAGGTGTTGTGCAGAACTTGCATGGATCCCGTTTTGCATAAAATAGCTGAAAAAAGGCATTCGTGACACAGGCCGGACATGGTGCTCCTGACAGTACCACCTGATGTTGGGTAATGATGGTGTACGTATGCTGATGGCATCACAAGATGTGTGCTCATGTCCTTCTTTGCTGGAATTCATGCTGCGACTGAAATGATGGGATATTTGGACTTTGCTTCACCATAGGCTTTCTTGGTGGCTCAGATAGTAAAGAATCTGCCTGCAATGCAGGAGACCCAAGTTCCTTCCCTGGGTGGGGAAGATCCCCTGGAGAAAGAAAAGGCAACTCACTCCAGAATTCTGGGCTGGAGAAGCCCATGGACAGAGGAGCCTGGTGAGCTACAGTCCATGGTATTGCGAAGAGTCAGACATGACTGAGCAATGAACACTTTCACTTTTCACCATAATGCAGTGGGGTCTGGAAATATGGAGCCCTATACCAAGGTGTAAAACTTTGTACCAAAGTCATAGATGTGGAGACCTGTACCAAGGTCATTTCCAAAATTGACTAAGCCCTATAGCAACTGTTACCATGAGCCCCCCTCATCCAAACTGACCAGCTCCCTGACCCCATATTAGGTAAAAATACTCACCCTACAGCACTCTAGCCAGTCACCTAATGCCACCCTTCCAGCAGGAATTTTCTTAGTCTTGAGGCTACTAACCCATGAAAGGGATCAGCTCTCCCTTGAGCACACCTGCTGATCTAACAGGGTCTCCTAAACTCTATTCTCCTCTCATTCTGCAGTCTGGGAATTCTTTTCCAACCCACACGCAGACCACGACAAGAAGGAGGGCTGGGGGTCATGCAGATGGTACAACTTGGGGCCACATTAATAATGGGTATGGGATTCATTGTGCTATATCCTCTTTTACTTCTGTGTTTGGAGGGAAAACTCCACAGATCATTTTTTTAAAAATATGGCTTTGCCTTTGACAAAATTCAACATCCATTTATGATAAAAACTCTCCAGAAAGCAGGAATAGAAGGAACATACCTCAACATAATAAAGGCTGTATATGACAAACCCACAGCAAACATTATCCTCAATGGTGAAAAATTGAAAGCATTTCCTCTAAAGTCAGGAACAAGACAAGGATTCCCACTTTCACCATTACTATTCAACATAGTTTTGGAAGTTTTGGCCACAGCAATCAGAGCAGAAAAAGAAATAAAAGGAATCCAAATTGGAAAAGAAGAAGTAAAACTCTCACTATTTGCAGATGACATGATCCTCTACATAGAAAACCCTAAAGATTCCACCAGAAAATTACTAGAAATAATCAATGACTATAGTAAAGTTGCAGGATATAAAATCAACACACAGAAATCCCTTGCATTCCTATACACTAATAATGAGAAAACAGAAAGAGAAATTAAGGAAACAATTCCATTCACCATTGCAACGGAAAGAATAAAATACTTAGGAATATATCTACCTAAAGAAACTAAAGACCTATATATAGAAAACTATAAAACACTGGTGAAAGAAATCAAAGAGGACACTAATAGATGGAGAAATATACCATGTTCATGGATTGGAAGAATCAATATAGTGAAAATGAGTATACTACCCAAAGCAATTTATAGATTCAACGCAATCCCTATCAAGCTACCAACAGTATTCTTCACAGAGCTAGAACAAATAATTTCACAATTTGTATGGAAATACAAAAAACCTCGAATAGCCAAAGCGATCTTGAGAAAGAAGAATGGAACTGGAGGAATCAACCTACCTGACTTCAGGCTCTACTGCAAAGCCACAGTTATCAAGACAGTATGGTACTGGCACAAAGACAGAAATATTGATCAATGGAATAAAATAGAAAGCCCAGAGATAAATCCACGCACATATGGACACCTTATCTTTGACAAAGGAGGCAAGAATATACAATGGATTAAAGACAATCTCTTTAACAAGTGGTGCTGGGAAATCTGGTCAACCACTTGTAAAAGAATGAAACTGGACCACTTTCTAACACCATACACAAAAATAAACTCAAAATGGATTAAAGATCTAAACGTAAGACCAGAAACTATAAAACTCCTAGAGGAGAACATAGGCAAAACACTCTCCAACATACATCACAGCAGGATCCTCTATGACCCACCTCCCAGAATATTGGAAATAAAAGCAAAAATAAACAAATGGGACCTAATTAACCTTAAAAGCTTCTGCACATCAAAGGAAACTATTAGCAAGGTGAAAAGACAGCCTTCAGAATGGGAGAAAATAATAGCAAATGAAGCAACCGACAAACAACTAATCTCAAAAATATACAAGCAACTCCTACAGCTCAACTCCAGAAAAATAAATGACCCAATCAAAAAATGGGCCAAAGAACTAAATAGACATTTCTCCAAAGAAGACATACAGATGGCTAACAAACACATGAAAAGATGCTCAACATCACTCATTATCAGAGAAATGCAAATCAAAACCACTATGAGGTACCATTTCACACCAGTCAGAATGGCTGCGATCCAAAAGTCTACAAGCAATAAATGCTGGAGAGGGTGTGGAGAAAAGGGAACCCTCTTACACTGTTGGTGGGAATGCAAACTAGTACAGCCACTATGGAGAACAGTGTGGAGATTCCTTAAAAAACTGGAAATAGAACTGCCTTATGATCCAGCAATCCCACTGCTGGGCATACACACTGAGGAAACCAGAAGGGAAAGAGACACGTGTACCCCAATGTTCATCGCAGCACTGTTTATAATAGCCAAGACATGGAAGCAACCTAGATGTCCATCAGCAGATGAATGGATAAGAAAGCTGTGGTACATATACACAATGGAGTATTACTCAGCCATTAAAAAGAATACATTTGAATCAGTTCTAATGAGGTGGATGAAACTGGAACCTATTATACAGAGTGAAGTAAGCCAGAAGGAAAAACATAAATACAGTATACTAACGCATATATATGGAATTTAGAAAGATGGTAACAATAACCCGGTGTACGAGACAGCAAAAGAGACACTGATGTATAGAACAGTCTTATGGACTCTGTGGGAGAGGGAGAGGGTGGGAAGATTTGGGAGAATGGCATTGAAACATGTAAAATATTGTGTAGGAAACGAGTTGCCAGTCCAGGTTCGATGCACGATGCTGGATGCTTGGGGCTGGTGCACTGGGATGGCCCAGAGGGATGGTATGGGGAGGGAGGAGGGAGGGGGGTTCGGGATGGGGAACACATGTATACCTGTGGCAGATTCATTTTGATATTTGGCA
Organism: Bos indicus; assembly: GCF_029378745.1. Lineage (NCBI taxonomy): Eukaryota > Metazoa > Chordata > Mammalia > Artiodactyla > Bovidae > Bos > Bos indicus. The sequence continues at coordinate 41,680,266 of NC_091772.1, read as the reverse complement.
AAACTAATACAAGTATGTAAAGTTTAAAAATAAAATAAAATTAGAAAAAAAAAATATGGCTTTGGGGAGGGCCCAAGGGGGAAAATACTAATGTTAAAATACAACTTGAGTTTGAAACAAAAGGCTGGTGCTGCCTCACAGTGTGAGCTGTGAGCTGGGGATGTGAAATCTCTTAACTGCGCCCCACATCTGGCTGCCTGGCTGGTCCTCCCAGCATATGTCTGATCACCGACAGGGCCAGACATAGGCAGAGCTGGGCCCCAGCCACAACGAGCTCCCCAAGGCTGGTGGGAGCATCCCATCCCAGGGCCCCAGGTCTCTGTCTTCCTCCAGAGGCCACCCCAGGATGTTGTGTTTTCACCTCGACTCATCTCCAGTTCCACCCGGCTTCTCTCGTCCTTGAATGAGAGGCCATAGGATATCATTAGTTCCCCAGCCTTGTACCACCCCCTCCCCTGGGTATCTTCTTTGCTATGATTTTCCCAGATGAAGGCGTCTGCATGACTGCTGCTCTGAGCCAGGAAGCTACAGCCCTCGTGGGGTTGTGGCCATAGAACACACTTCCTGACTGGAGGAAAGATGTTCAGGAAATAACAAGTTGAAGGTGCCCTGTGAACGTCAACAGACGGAGGCTTCGAGGAGCCTTAGAGTAAAATGTAGGAGAACAGATCTACTCAGCTTTGCCCCTGAGCACAGTTGAGCCCAGAGTAGTTAATGAAGGGGCATCTTGGAACACCCCTCAAATCCTCCTCAGGACACACCCCGCCCCCCCCCCACACACACACTCAGGGAACACTGCCCAGAAGCTTTCCCCTGGAGCAGATGTTCGGAACCAGGATCCACTCATAGGTGGATCGGAGAGCAACCTGCAGCCATGCTCTGCATGCCCACTGTGTCCCCTTATGGAGCAAGGACCCCTGGCTTCATCAGCTCACAGAGGGTCCCAAGTCCCCTCAAAGGATGAGAACCAGGGCACTCAGAGAAGGTGCCAAGTGACGGTGGGTTTGGTGTGTTCTTGGTAAGTGTGAGATTTGAAGGTACCATATCACGTCTGGACACAAGTCTCTTTCAGGGTTAGCTATCACTTCGAAGTTTCTGTCCTACAAATTGTGAGATGGATCGGGCTCCCATTTTAAAACCAGGAGCAAAAGATTCTTAAAAAGTGAAAAGTCAAATCCAGAACCCTGATGAGGGGCTCAGGAGGCAAGGGCTGTCCATCCTCCACATGCCTACCACTGACCTGGAAAAGCTTGAGTTCTTGGGAGAATCGTCTTAGTTAGACTTTCAGCTTGGCCCTTTTATCTACTCAAGATTCTCTTGAAAGCTAAACAAACTATCTCTGTGCCTCTGTGTCTCTCTGCTGAAGGTCTGCTAACAATTCTAAATTGTACCATACAACACAAGGGAACATGTGTTCAGGGCCGAGCAGACTTAAGTCTTAAAAATCGCAGCTTGTGCTTGAAAATGTAGATGGAGTCCTCCTCTACGCCAAAGGGAGGAGCTGGTGCCGATAAAAAGAAACTTGGGCTTTCATATTTTGCTCTTGGTGGGTTTTCAACCTGGTGTTAAATGTTTATATAATTTGTTATTATTGACAACACATTTTATTGGAATTTTTCTTTGCTGTTTAGTCTACTTTCTATGTCACCACACTGCAGCATGTAACTTGTATTTTATTATGAAATAGTTAATAATACACACCATTGTGAAAAATTGGAAACGAAGAATCACCCAGTTCTAAATATCTGAGAGAAAACTATGACTTGTGGAAATAAGAGCTTTGAAAATGGAGCTCTTCCACCCTTCCTGGAGGCCTCCTAAGTCGTGTGTCTCTTCCTTCCCATATTGCAGGGGAATGTATACTCTATATATAGTTCAACGTTCCTGAGATTTCTGTGAGTTTAATGTACAGCTGGAGAGCACAAGGGGTCAGTTCCTTCTGCCTCAGCAAAATGTACTGGGGAATGGCTCCTAACAATGCGTTACCAGGAAGTGTCCCGTAACAACTGCGGAAGGGAGTGGCCAGAGCTATTCTGCCTTCTGCTCTGCACTCGCCCAGCGGCTGAGTCACGGACCTCCCTCCTTATCACCTTCCACAGACCCTGCCTCTGACCTTGCCCGCACCCTCACCTCCTCACCTTACTCGGGCCTCACCAGGTTCTGTCAATTCATCAGCCACTGACCTCCTCGCATTTCAGGACCAGCAGAAAGGACAGAGATGATCGGACTTAAACATAGATTTTTAAATGGGTATCCAAAATTTACAGGACTTCCCTGGTGGTCCAGTGGTTAAGACTTCACCTTCCAAAGCAGGAGGTGCAGGTTCTAACCCTGGTTGGGAAGGTAAGCTCCCACATGCCTCATGGCCAAAAAGTAAAGAGTAAAACAGAAGCAATATTGTAACAAATTTAATAAAGACTTTGAAAATGGTCCACATTTTTTTTAAAAAGTATCTTTTAAAAAATGTCTATTTTGAATCCAAGCTACAGATTTCCCCCTACTATGTATATGGGACATCATCAGTCTTGTCCCTCAATGTTTGATTATGTGGGTTTATTTCCTAAAACTGTACAAATGTTAGATTTTACTCTTTTGTAATATGATATTGGGCTTCCCTGGTGGCTCAGATGGTAAAGAATCCCCCTGCAGTGCGGGAGAGCTAGGATCTCCTTTTGATCCATGGGTCGGGAAAATCTCCTGAAGGAGGAAATGGCAACCCACTCCAGTATTCTTGCCTGGAGAATCCCCATGGACAGAGAGGCTGGGTGGGCTACAGTGCATGGGGCTGCAGAGTCAGACAGACTGAGTGGATGTGAAGTGGAAGTGATAATATGATATTACAAAGGAATTGTTTTTCCTCTGTTACTGTTCAGTTCATTCATTTTAGTATATGGTTAATCCTTACTAGCCATATGTGTTATTTCATTTTCTTCTGCTTTTTTTTTTTCCTTTTCATTTCCCTTGGAATATGAATGTCTTTGTTACTGGTTTCTAAGAACTCATTTATAATTAAGGATGTCAATCATTTGTCATGCAATACAAATGAAATACCATGTTTTAATCACCATCAGCTTATTATGGTGTCTTATATTTAGGTTGTATATTAAAATATAATCATGTCATGTGTTTTTAAATGTATGGAATAAATTCTTATCTGAATGGATTCATCAAAAAGGAGGCAACTCTAGTTTCCAGTATCAGGCATGGAAGAGGAGGCAAGCCTATAAAAGAATCGTCTAGTAATAAGATGGTCAACAGTATGCCCATAAATTTCACAACTTAGAGGATATGGACACATTCCTTGAAACATATAACTCAAGATATGTATAAAAAAGGAAAAATTATTTAGGATATGACTCATTCCAGCCAAGGTTATGGAGCTTAGAAATAAGTCCAACAGCTTCAAGGGAAAATATGAAGAGACCAAAGAGTGACCCTAGATAGAAAAGAAACAGCTCATGTCTTAAAACTGTATTTGGTGTAGTTTCCAGAATCTACAGAGTATGGGCTATGGGCTGTGTGACATATTTTAGATTTGGGGAGATTTGTCTTTGATTAGATTGAATTGGGGAATGTTGCATCTGACCTTCATGCTTCGAACACTAAAAATGGTCTGTTCGGGTATGTGAGTGTCAGTGGGAAGGGAGAGTGTGGGATGAGGCAGGAAGCAGAGAGCCTGGTCCTGAGACAGAGGAGAGCAGAGAATGCGGGCATCCCTAGCCTGTCTGAAGAGCTGTGATGCCTGATGGCTTTAAGCCCAACAGATTCTGGTGGTCACCATCTTCCCACCACCCACCTTCCCCAAAATGACAAAATATATTTGCATCTCATATGCTCTTTTATGTTTTTATTTTATTTGACTGTGCCAGGCCTTAGTTGCGTTGAGGCACGCGGGCTGCAGCACGTGGGATCTTCTGTCTTCGTTGCAGCATGCGAGGTCTTTTTCGTTGTGGCATGCAGGATATTTAGCTGCAGCAAGCGGGTTTCCTTCCCTTGTGGCTCAGCTGGTAAAGAATCTGCCTGCAGTGCAGGAGACCTGGGATCGATCCCTGAGTTGAGAAGATGCCCTGGAGAAGGAAAGGCTACCCACTCCAGTATTCTGGCCTGGAGAATTCCATGGACTGTATAGTCTATGGGGTCAAAAAGAGTTGGACACAACTGACTTTCACACTTCTACTGTAGGATCTAGTTCCCTGACTAAATCGAACCTGGGTCCTCTGTACTGTGAGCTCAGTCTTAGCCGCTGGCCCACCAGGAAAGTCCAAGGTTCTTGATAATTACTTTTCCAAAGCAGTCACATTTATATCTTGTGCATAGTAGTTCCAAAAATCAACTTTTATTTATCCTTTTCTATTTCTCTCATTTTTCAGTCTAGTTCCATGTTTCTCGGTTTCAGAATATCTGTTGTTCTAAAGGATCTTTATCTCAATGTCCCGCATTTTGTAAATTCCCTTCCCTGTTGCTTGACTCAAGGCCCCTTGGATTCCCCATGACTGAGGGCATCTACTTTTGCTCCCATTATCGTGACAGACCACAGCAGTAAAAGGTTTTGGCACTGACAGTTTGCAGATAGTTTGGTAGTATGCACAGATGCTTTTTTGTTCCATTTTATAGACTGAATATGGAAATACAATGACAGCAATTTAATGTGTAAAGGATCAGGAGTTCTACTTTTAGACTGAAATGAGATTTTAGGAATTTGCTGGGCAATGTCATCTTTATCACCGTCTCCTTGATATGCTTTCAGTTTCCAAACCTGGGATTTGATTTTTTTTACTCTCTTAATTCCTTTGCGTAGGAGACTTCGACTAGATGTGACCTCCCCAAGCTCTGTCCGAGGGCTGTGTCCTCTGTGTTGCTTTGGAGAAAATTTTTCTCCTGAGGAAGAGACTTGACACTGATGATGAATCAGTGTTTGGGGCAGTAACAAGTTTGGGGAATAAGCTTTTAGAGGGACTCATCTGTAAGCGATGTAATCATATAATTTCCCATCCTCATTGGAGCATTTAAAACCTTACATTTTAAAGAAATTTGAAACTTATAGAAAAATTATAAGTATGGTACAAAGAATTCTTTTTTGCTCCCTGAAACCATTTAAGAGTGGGCTGCTAACATGATGTTCCAGCATTCCTAAATACGGTAATGAGTCTTTCCTACAAGCAGGGACACGTTTTCCTACCCAACCACAATAGAACCATGGAAATCAGGAAACCAACACTGACACTTTACCCCATCAGTTCTTAGCCTCACTTCAGGCTTCACCAACCATCTCAATAGTGTCTTTTATAGAAACAGGATCTAGAGGAGAATCACATGTTGAGTTTAGTCATCATGTATTTTTAGCTGCCTGCAACCTAGACGAGTTCCTTGGCCTCTTGTAGGCTTTCATGGCTCTGACATATTGAAGAGTACAGGCAATAGGATGTCTCCTAGTTTGTGCTCATCTGATGTTTTCTCATGATTAAACGCAGGGTGCATCTCCAGCAGGAACCTCACCTAAGTGACGCTGTGTTCTGATCGCATCCCATCAAGTGGCACAACTTGTCCTGTTATTCACCAAACTGTGTTGCTCTCTGCCAGACTTCTCCACTGAAAGTTTCCCTTTTCCCTCTTTGTAAAAAATACATACACTGAGAGATAAGTACTTTTGACTCCATAGTATCCTGGATCTCGTCAAATTCCTGTCAGACTTGTTGGGCTCCAACTGATGGCTTTTGGATTGAATTCTACAAACACTAGGGGAAAAGGCAGGAAAGAGAGGAAAAGTAGGAGTCTAATCAGGACAAATATGCAAAGACATAGATGGGGCTGTCTTGGGCCAATAGACACATAGCCCTTGTTACTGGAAACCTCCAACATGGCTCTTATGTCATCCCTGTGCCATAACCTCCCCTCAAAGGTGGCCTGAACATGGTCATTTACTTCTAATAAACAGAATATGGAAAAAGTGGTAGTGGAGGAGGGCATCACTTCCCAGACTGTAACCTCCACCCTGGGGGCCATCTCTCCCTCTCTCTTGGACTCTCCCCATGGGAGGCCTGTGATTTGAGGAGCCAAGCCTGCCAGCACCCCACAGGTGACCTTCACCCTCACCCACCCCACCCTACCCTCAGATGAGACCACAACCCCAGCTCTCATTTCAACAGCCGCTTCATGAGAGACATGGAGTCAGAAGCACCCAGTAAAGACACACGTGGATTCCTGATCCACAGAGATGACAGACTTCTGTTGTTTTAATCAGCTGAGCTTTAGAGTCATCTCTTATGCAGCAATCAAGCCCTGAAAGACTTACCATGTACCAAAGGTATTTCGAGGTATCCTCACTGCTGTGATCAGGGTTACTGACCGCATTTCCATTGACCTTACTCTGAACACCATGCACAAGACCTTGGGGGTCAGGGATCTAAAGAAGCTCTGTGGTCACCTTTTTCGATCTTTAACTATTCTCTTACCTTTAAATGGGGGAAAATGACCCCTAGCCCACTGACCCCTGGGGAAGGTTAATGGAAAGAATGCTGGAAGGTACCCAGCACCATCTTTGTTATGTGATGGACACTAGAAAATGTCACCTCTTGAACCACATCACTGGATGACCAACCAAAGAGAAAACTAGCTTCCAACCTACGACTGAAGTCAGTTAAGTGAAGTCACATCCACGTTGCAAAGGTCAGTCACTCTACCCTGGGGCAGCACTGCGGAACAGCTAGAGGGAAGGTACACTGGCCACTTGTGCCCGAAAGTTCAAAACCTGCTTCCTAAATGCATCCCTGCTGCTCCCAGGCAGCCTTGGGAAGCTGCCCTGCCCTCTCCAGGCTACTTCCTCCACTTCGTGTGGGGCAGGGCTGCCCTCCGGTTTTCAGTACAGCCTGGAAACTGTGACTTTGTCTTGGCAACAAGTGAAAAGCTGAACAAACTGAAAAACCAACAGCTCTTCCTGGATCCTTCAGGGAGGTGAGGTCCCAGGGGAAGATTCTGCCCCCCGAACTGGAGAGACTTGATGGGCAGATACACAGAATCACTCCTTACTGGAGGAGAAACCCATGAGCAGAAACCCCTGTGGGAACCAGTGTCAGGACAGGAAGTCTATACTGGGACTAAGGGTTACTGGAGGCTCGGTGTGCACAGGCTTGAGTTTAAAACTGGGGAGTGGCGGGGGCAGGTAGGATGGACATGGTAAGGGTGGGGAGGAGCATACTTTTGTGAGTTTCACCTCCCAGAGCTCTACCATCCTCACACTGAGTATCTTAGAAAAATCCCCTAGTGCTCTTAGCGTTTAAAATATACCACAGCACCCTGTTTTTCTTAATAAGGCTTTCTCTCCAGCCTAATCTATTGGAGTCTAATCAGAGCCCAGCTGACCTGCCCCATCTAAGAAACAGAAAATACCCAAGCCCAGCCCCCTCTAGCCACCCTGCCCCATCTAAGAAAAGTGAAAATGAAAGCGTTAGTCGCTCATTGGAGTCCAACTCTTTGTGACCCCGTGGACTGTAGCCCTCCAGGCTCCTCTGTCCATGGAATTCTCCAGGCAAGAATACTGGAATGGGTTGCCATTTCCTTCTCCAGGGGATCTTCTAGACCCAGGGATCAAACCCGGGTATCCTGCATTGCAGGCAGATTCTTTACTGTCTGAGACACCAAGGAAGCCCTTCCCATCTAAGATGGGGGAGGAAAGAAAGAGAAACATTTGCGAAGTTCACAGCTGAGAGGCACAGATTCACCGAAGGACAGGAACTAACTGTAGGAGCTTAACATTCCCTCCAAACATCCCCTCCACCTCCCATCATCTCCTTACTAACTGTGGTCTGTTTGTCTTTTACCCCATAGAACACACCCACCTTTCAACAAAAAGTTAAAGGGCAGAAACACAGGTGAAGAAATTGTACAAGCATCAAACCCAGAGTCAGATCTGACAGGAATGTGAGAATTATGAAACCTAGAATATTAAAAACTATGACTCATAGGCTAGGGCTCCCATGGATAAAGTTGATGGCATGCAAGAACAGATGGGTGATGTCAGTGGAGAGAAATTCTAAGAAGGGGTCTACAAGAAATGCTGGGGATTAAAAACCCTGTAACAGGGATGAAGGATGCCTTTGATGGGCTCAGCAGTAGACTGGACTTCATTGAGGAAAGACTCTGAGATTAGGGTACAGAGACTCCCCAAACTGAATATCAAAGATAAAAAAGATTTAAAACAAAGCAATAGCAAAATATCCCAAACTGTGAACAACAACAAAAGGTGTAACATCCACATAAAAGACATTAAAAATATCCACATTATGCATATATGATGAAATATTTTTCAGCCACAATAAAAAAAGGAAATTCTGCCATTTGCAACAACAAGAATGAAACTTGAGGGTATTAGACTGAGTTAAGTCAGACTGAGAAAGAAAAATACTGTATCATATGATCTCACTTACATGTGGAATGTGAAAAATCTGAACTCATAGGAACAGAAAGAAGAATGCTGGGTACCAGGGGTTAGGGATGGGAGATACAGAGAGAGATTGGAGATTTGGTCAAAGGGTACAAACTTCCAACTGTAGGATTCACAGTTTCTGAGGATCTCATTGTGGGTTCTGGGACGCTAAAACAGTGTTTTATATACTTGAATGGGCTTCTTTTCTGGTGGCTCCGACAGTAAGGAATCTGCCTGCAATGTGGGAGACCTGGGTTCAATCCCTCAGTTAGGAAGATCCCCTGGAAAAGGGAATGGCTATCCACTCCAGTATTCTTGCTAGGAGAACTCCACGGACAGAGAAGCCAGGTGGGCTACAATCCATGGGGTCACAAAGAGTCAGACATGACTAAGCTACTTCAAGAGAGAGAGAGAGAAAGATACTTGAATGCTGATAACAGAGTAGGTCTTAAATGTTATCACCCCAAAAAAGAAATGATAATTATATGGTGTGATGGAAACGTTAGGTCAGCTATGGTGGGAATCATTTTGTACTATGTAAATACATCATAAATGTATCAAATGAACACATTGTACATCTTGGACTTACACAATGTCATGTATGTACATGTGCTTAGTCACTCAGTCATGTCCAACTCTTTGCGGCCCCAAGGACTATAGACTGCCAGGCTCCTCTATCCATGGGGATTTTCCAGGCAAGAATACTGGAGTGGGTTGATATGCCCTCCTCCGGGGGAGCCTCTCAACCCAGGGATCGAACCTGGGTCTCCCGCATTGTAGGCAGATTTTTTACCATCTGAGCCACCAGAGAAGCCCATAATGTCATTTGTCAAGTATATTTCAATAAAGTTGGAAAAGGGACTTTGCTGGTGGTCCAGTGGTTAAGACTCTGCACTTCCAATGCAAGGGGCACAGGTTCCATCTCTGGTCTGGGAACGGAGATCCCACATGCTGTGCTTTGAGGCCAAAAGCAACAAAAGCTGGAGGAAGATAAAATCTGAGAGGCCAAGCTGTGGAAAGGATCATGCATGAGAGCATTAAAACTATCAGGAATTGAAGCCGACGTTATTTTGGAGAGTTAAGATCTTTTATTACCTATGACGGTGCTATTCATTACAATAGTCATTAGCCATGACTGGCTATTTCCATTTTAATTTTTAAACTTAAATTATTATAAAATTACATTTAAAATCCACTTCCTTAATCACAGTAATTACATTTCAAGTGTTCAACAGTCACCAAACAGCACAATGCAGACGTGGAGTAATTCCTCCATGAAAGAAAGTTCTGTTAAACAACAGCCTTGGCCTAAGATGAAGGAAAACGACCCTGAGGAGGACTATCAGGCAAACTCAGAGGGATGGACTTGCTTTGGGAACAACGTGGGTGAAGGAACTGGGCTTGAAAGCACAGACACCCCACCCACCCCCGTCTGATCTTTGCAGCAGCTGAGAGATGAAGCTGGAGGTCAGATGTGATCAATCTGGAAATAGCTCACTTCTGGAAGATGCTGATGGGATTATCCCAGCCTGAACTTTTCACTTATCTTGAGCTTGAACCACTTTAGAATGTGCCATATTTAATGGAGTATTTATTTCTTGGGCTTCGTGTCCTTAAGCCTCTCAGTTGCTCTATATTTCTGGCACACTTTTGAACCAGCTTGATGTCCCCCCAGTTTAGGCAGGAATGGGCACCTGACAGTCCAGGACTTATCGGAGCAGCTGAGACAACCCTCCAGCAGCACTGTGGGCAGGATGATGACTTGGCACCTGCAGGGCAACGTCTCAGGGGAGCTTCTGTCTGAGAGCCTTGTGAAGACAGCCCTGGCATTAGGGGACGAAAGATGGAAATTAAAGTGAGCAATTTAATTTGAGTTAATCTGCTTGCATGACCGAAGATACGGTGGCCTAGAGATGAATTCAGAACATTGTGTTGTTGCCAGAGAGAGGCTCTCAGCCTGGAGTTGAGGCTGGTGGAGTGACTGGGCTAGAATCCCATCCCTTAGGGCTCCGTGGGCTCTGAGGGCATCCTTCTCCCTGAATCTGTGACCCACCCTCAGATCTGTCCTCGGCTGAATTGACCCAAGGAATGCTTTGAGGGCTTTGAGAGCCCAGGGAAGCAGAAATTTAAACAAGAAAAGAAATTTCCCCTCATCCTCACCCTGGCATCCACTTTTGTCCTGTGAGTGAGACCTCTTGGAAAGTAGAAATGCATCCTGGGTCCTGGCAGCAGCAGACATGACCACGGCAGAAAGAACCAGTGAGAGATGGTATCCAGGTGGTGATGGTGTGATGAGCGAACTGGAATACAGGACAGGACATCCAACCCCTGGAAATGGGTGGACAGGCCTCTTCCCCGGGCACTGAGTCCAGTGTCATGATGAGTTACTCTGAGTCATGAGCCTCTGATGTCCCTTCTCACAGCCTGGATCAGGGTGGCCTCAGTGCCCGGAGACGGGTAGGGCTGGGAAGAACAGGAAAACAGCAGGATAGCAGCTCAGCCACCACAAGAGGGTCATGGAGGTGGGGACCAGACACCTCTTTCCAGGCAAGGAGGAAGGCTGGCCAAATGGCAGGAAGGGTGACAGCATAATGAAAGCATGAAACCTGGGGTGAAGAGGAAAGCAGCTTTGTTAGTTGTGACTTTTGTAAGGGACCAAGGTTCCACTGCTCCCTGTGTGTCTCCAAGGTTATCAGGAATGTGAAAACCCAGAACTGAGGGCAGCAGCATCTCCAGAAACAAAAAAACAATGAATCTGTTGCTCACAACAGCCAAGATATGGAAACAGAATAAACCTCTGTCAACAGATAGACAATGTGAAATACACACCTATATGGTGGAATACTATTTAGCCACGAAAAGGAAAGAAATCCTGCTTTTTGTGACAACATGGATGAACCTAGAGGAAGTACTAGTGAAATAATAAAGCAGAGAAGACAAATACTGTACGATCTCATTCATTGTGGAATCTGTTTTTTAAAAGGGGCTTTCGTGGTAGCTCAGATGGTAAAGAATCCACCTATAATGCAGGAGACCTGGGTTCAATCCCTGAGTTGGGACGATCCCCTGGAGAAGGGAATACAACCCACTCCAGTAATCTTGCCTGGAGAATCCCATGGGCAGAGAAGCCTGGCGGATTGCAGGCCACAGGATTGCAAAGAGTTGGACACAACTGAGCGACTAACACTTTCACTAAAGCCCACTCATAGAAATAGAGAATAGAGTGCTGTTTGCCATGGACAAGGGAGTGCGTGAATTGGAGGGATGTTGGTTAAAAGGTACAAACGTTCAGTTTTAAGATGAATAAGATCTAGGTGTAAACTTACAGCAGAGAGGGTGTAGTTAACAGGATGTCTCCCCTGGAGGAGGGCATGGCAACCCACTCCAGTGTTCTTGCGTAAGAAATCCCATGGACAGAGGAGCCTGGCAGGCTACAGTCCATAGGGTTGCAAAGAGCTGGACACGACTGAAGCAGCTGAGCGTGCATGCATGCATTGCATACTGGAACGTTGCTAAGTGAGTAGAAATTTGCTCAGAGAGTAAATATTTTGTGCTCCTACTTCAAAAAAAATAAAAAGGTAACTGATGTGATGAATACATTAATTAACTTGATTGTAATTATCCTTTCACAATGCATGCATATGTCAGATCACCACACTGGACACTTCAGACACAATGAAGTCTTTTCAAAATGTGACCCACTTCACCTTGAGTTGCCATGCACCCTCCTCTTTCCAAGAGCTTACACCTTCCTCCTCTCCACATCAGTATTCCCACAGTCCTGTCATCAGCATCCTAAAGGGATGTGGGACAAGGAGGGTCAGCCTGATCCCACCCTGACCCTGCTGCCCAAGGGCACATGTCTGAGGACCCAAACTTTTAGGTGACTGTCCTCATCTTTATAAAACAAGCATCTTCCTGAGGCCTCAAGGCCCTGTTGCCAGTTACCGGAGGGTCAGGGAAGCCTGTCCACCGTGATAACCCATGTGGAGTCAGCAGACAGCTGCCTCGCTCCTGGACAGGCCGCTGGGAAAGTGAACACCTTTAACTTATCTCTTCTTCAGTTAGAGGCTGTTCCCACAGACAGCTTCTCCATTACCCGCCTGAGGCCAGAGACTTTAATTCTGTGTCCCATAAACATGTCTGAGGGATGGGGCTGGCACCTGGGCAGGACTGGCTTCGGGGAGCAAGGCCTGCCTTCCTGTAGGGTCCGTGGGGAGCCTGAGCCAGCACAAGACTCAGCCATGAAACAGCATCCTCTGCTGCCCTCTGCTGCCTGTGCTGCCTCATTGCAGCTGGTTCAGCCCCTTCCTTGGATCTGGAGTTCAGTGGGATTTACCTTCTACCGACTTCCAGGTAGCTGGGGGCTCGCGAAAAATGAGGAGGCGTGGCAGGCTGACCTTTGACCTGAGACACGACCACCTGCCTGGTCAGTGTTAGGTGGAGGTGTCACAGTGGAGTTATCAGGGTTACAGTGGTGGTGTTGGGGTCGCAGTGTGAGGGGAAGTGCCCATTCCAGGGAACCCGGAAGTGAGACAGAGTGGGGAAGGAGATGGATAGCGGGATGTTAGTGAACACGTAAGCCCTGTGGACACGTGGGGCTGATCCTGAGGAAGATGGAGACACTGTGGGTCACGCCTGAGAGTCGTCCTCAGGAAAGCTGGAGCCTGGGCACTTTGTCTCAACCCCTCCCTGCACCCCACCTCATATGTCCACCCAAGTCTCTTGACCAAGGGTCTTACACACGTTCCTCCACCAGGGCAGGCTGGCCTGCAATGATGCCTCTGGCTGTGGTGAGGGAGCCACCCAGACAGGAAGGGAGGCATATTGGCGGGGACTGTCCTGCCAGATTGAAGGTGAGCTCAGGCAGGAGAAGGCAATGGCACCCCACTCCAGTACCCTTGCCTGGAAAATCCCATGGATGGAGGAGCCTGGTAGCCTGCAGTCCATGGGGTCGCGAAGAGTCGGACACGACTGAGCGACTTCCCTTTCACTTTTCATTTTCATGCATTGGAGAAGGAAATGGCAACCCACTCCAGTGTTCTTGCCTGGAGAATCCCAGGGATGGGGGAGCCTGGTGGGCTGCCGTCTATGGGGTCGCACAGAGTCGGACATGACTGAAGCAACTTAGCAGCAGCAGCAGTCCCCCCAGATTGAAGGTGAGCTCAGGCAGGCTTAGGAACACAACCAGGGCACCAGCGACCCCTGTTACAGGTTTGATTTACCTGCCAAGTGGCAATGTCTCTGGTTTGCATTGAGCTGCTCCTAACCCGTGAAGCATCAGGAGGAGGGCTCCAGACAATGACTCTGGTCTAGAGCACACCATGTGCTAAAGGGCAGGGAGACACCACCTCCCCAACCCAACCCCAGTCTAAACACAGGCCTGACCCAGTTCAGGAGGAAAAATGCCAGCAAGGACAATTTCCATGCCCCACAGAAGAATTCAGACTCTTAACACCTGCATCCCCTTCCCCAGACTTATCTCCAAAAGCAATATAGAAATGCACCAAATTTGAAACTTCTTTCATTTTGACATTGTCATGGGTTCAAAGTTTTTAAAACACTCATTCATTCATTGATTTGACCATCTTTATTCCATTTTCCAGGCACAGGGCTTCAGTTGGGAGCACAGAGCTTAGACTTCAGTAGAGATGGTGGCTGATAAATAATTATTAATAAGTAACTATTCAGACACATAAAATCACCACGGATCATGACATACAATTTGAAAGAAATAAATAGTGAGAGAGAAAGTTGTGTTTGTTGTGATGGGAGCTGCTTTAGAAAGGTAGTTGGCCAAGGTCTCTGCCAAGATAACATCTCAGCTGCAATTTAAGGGGATGTGGTGTCAGCCAGCAGGAGAAGTGGGGCCAGAGCACATGTTGCAGGGGGAAGGCAGGTGCAAAGGCCCTGGGGTGAGAAAGAAGCAGGTATCTAGGAACAAAAAGGATGCTGGGGAGTCTGAAGCCCTGAGAGAGGAAGCAGAAGGGATGTGAAATGCATTTGGTTAGAGTAGGCAGGAGCCCCCCAAAGCAGAAGACATGCTGGGCGCTTACAGCATACAGAAGTTAACAGGGGGTTAACAGGGGAGATTTGTTATACAGGGATGGGGAGCTGAGAGCCCAACCAAGAAACAGTGATGAACTCAGGTGTTAGCAATGCCAGGAAGCTGACCCCCCTCACCCAGTCCCCTATCACTGGAGGGTCAGGGGGCTCAGGCTTATAAGAGTCCTCGAGCCAAGCACATCAAGGAGCTCAGGGAGGACTACCTCTGGCAGGAACCTAAGTCTTGCAGGAGATGGCCCAGCTGGAGATGCCTGGGTCCCTCTCCTCCCTCCCAAGCTGCTCTTCTGCCAGTGCCTCCCACTAGTCGGATCTCCCTTCAGGACAAGGAAGGTGAGTGGGGAAGGATAGCATTCACCCTGGATCCATGTCATTCCTGCTCCATTCAGTACACTCAACCATCCTGGTGCTTAATAAGTGCTTCCTGGTAACTCAGCTACATTGGGTGCTTAATAAGTGCTTTTTAGATTGCTGACTTTTTTCAAAAATGAGAAAAAAAATCTGAGCAAATGATGTTGAGGACATTAGTCCTCGCATCTGAAATCAGCATCGGTTTCTGCACCCCCAGCCAGCCTGCCCTCTCCTTCACCTGTCTGCCTGATTAATCAGAAACGTCTTGCATCCTGAAGGTGGGGAACTGTGAGCCCTTCCACAGTTTCCCTGCCACTCATGAGTGCATAGTGTTCACAGTTAGCCCCTGTGGCTGAAAACTGGAAGAAGTCCTGATGGCAACTGGGTAAGGGTAAGCCTAGGTCTTCTAGAATCCAGTTCATTAAGCCAGAGCTAACTTCAGGATGACAGAATCTGCCCGCAGTGAAATGGCAGGCTGGTGCGTCCCATTGCTAACTAGTGATCGCCTCGAATGTGAAATCAGTCAGTACTGAATGTTTTTATATTCTGTTTTCCGGTCTGTGATCCAGGCATCTCTCTCTATCTCTCGGACAGGCTATGGCTTCATTTTCCTACTGTGATCCCCTTTGTGATTTCAAAAAGGTTAATTCATTACTTGGTAGAAAATGTGAAATTCAACAAAAAGATTGCTTTCCTTACTAAGCAAACTGAGCCCAGTGTAGCTGGGGAAGTGATATAACAATTCTCATGGTGGTCAGCTGTAGAACCTCCAGATTTCCATAGCCCTGACCACGTGGCTCAGAGAATGAGGAGCTGGAATTGTCTCCATGGTCTGGTCGCAGCTTCTAAATCCTCCAGGCCAGGCTGAGCCAGTCACTCGTTCTGGTCTTTGGAGCTTCGATCAAGAGAAGTGAGCCACCAGTGTCCAAGGACCCAGGAAGACAGAACACAGCTTGGATGACCTTCGTCTTGCGGACACGTGAGGACAAGTTGAGGCCATGTCTACATCTGTTGCTCCCTGTCAGTGCACCAGGCAGAGGGGGGACAGCCCCCCACCCATGAGGGACCGATACCCTTGCTTCCCCATCCTGGGAAGAGAGAAGTCCAAGGCTCACCTGACCCGAGTGGTCCAGGTGGGAGAAACAGCACGTGCAGAGGATCTGAGCCTCCATCCATCCTCCCTTCTGCCACAAGCTGTCCCATTAGAAGGAGGGCATGGTCAGTCTTCTTGTTCAGTAGAGGGCAACCGTACCGGCATGTGATGTGGGATGTTCTTTGTCCTGGGGCCATCCTGTGCCCTGTAAGGTGTTAGCTGCATCCTTGGCCTCTCCTACTGGATGGCAGCAGCACCTCCTAATTGTGACAGCCAGAGACCTTCCTCGACGTGCTCCAATGTCCCCTTGGGGTTGCCTCTGGCCAAGCTGAGGTGCAGGGGCTCTGCAGCAGGGGAAAGAGACTGTCCCAGGAGGGAGAGTTGGCTGCTGCAAATGTCTCCCTTCCATAGAACATTCGTGGCCATGTCCACTTCAAGGGAACCTCAGGCCAGCATCTAACCAATGTGCCGGTCCCTTGACGCGTTGGGATGGGGGTCAGCGAGACCAAGTGGAGCTGTGCAAACCAGAAGGCTCTGGTTCAGTGGCTCTCCCTACTTAATGGTTGGGATTCCCCTCTTTGACCACTAGATGGACCCCTCGTGATGCTGGACCCAGAAGGCCAGGGCCCACCAGGAAAGCCCTTTCCAGCATTCCAGTGAGGCTGAAGGCAGTGTTCACACCACCCCTTCCCCCAGATTTCCTCTACCGGGGACCCCAAATTACTCCACCCTCCCCTGTGACCCAGGAGTGGGGCCCAGGGGAGGGTGTGGATGAGAGAGTCACCCTGACCTCCAGAACCTGAGGCCGCCTCACCTCTGTTTCCTCATCTGCAAAATGGGATGAGCAAGGTTCTGCTGTCACAGGGCACCTGTGAGCCCTGAGTGTAGAGCCTGAACCCAAAGCCCAGTGTACAGCAAACACAAAAAACAGCAGCGGATCCGAGACCCGAACTTTGCTCTGACACAGAGGGTGTGATGTCGGGAGGGCAACCCTCCTCCTGTGATGGGTAGCAGACCCTCCCAAGTCCCCTCCGACTCAGAGATTTACAGGTCGATTAGCGGGTGCCAGGCTGGGTCCTCAGCACTTTCCCCCTCATTTTCATCTTCATTAAAGCCCCAAGAGCTGCATTTCTCTTATGCTCCACCTGCATGGGACAGCAGGACGCAGAGGCCAGGGAGCGACCAATAGCCAGGTTCCCTCACCAATAACCAGGTGGAAGGCATTCAGGCTGCAGCCCGCAGAGCTGGCCCCCACATAACCGCATGGAAAAGGGGTCTCTTGGCATCTCTCACTCCTGCAAAAGGACGGCTGCTTGGCTCATGGAGGCTGGGGTGTTTTAGCAAGGAGAGTGCACAGCTCTTTGACTGCTCACAGGCACCAGGGCCGGGGGTGGGGAGCGAAGAGCAGGTGTGGAACCAGGGGGGCTGCTGATGGTGGTGCTCCCAGGGTCTCCTGGAAAGGGGCTGTTTTCCTTTCCTTCCTGTAATGCAGGGGCCATGAACCTTCTCTGGAGAGGACCAGAGAGTAAGTGGCTGAGGCTTCCCAGCCCGTCGGTCTCTGTCACAACTCCTCACCTTGGTCACGGCAGCACAAAGTAGCTGCTGATCAAGTGAAGACAAGCGGACGTGGCTGGGCACCAGTGAAACTCTTGTGCAAGCAGTGGTGAGCTGGACTGGGCCCTTGGGCGCCGGTTGCCACCCTAATCTAATGCCTACCTCTCACCAGAACCTGTACCTGAGGTTTCGGTCTGATCCACCATAAAAATCTCCATCTGTATTTCCCTGAACAAAGGCTGCACCCCCAGTCCTGTCTGCATCTAAATGTGGACTCCCCGCGCGGCCACATACAAAGAGCGCTGGGTTTCCTAACAAGGGATTTCTAAGCAGAGAAAGCCAGGACGGGGCTGCGGACAAGGGGCCCTTGGGGAAATGAGGACAGAGGCATGCCAAACGTTGCTGGCCTCTGTCCTTCGGGTCTATCCCAGACAGGTGGCAGGTGTCCCATCCAGGGGACAATGCATCTCTGCCCAGCTCCAGGTGCTGGAAACCCAGAAACATGCTTCTTCCATCCCCAGAACCCAAGTGTGGGCAGGGCTGCTGGGTGGCTGGTGCACCTGTGCAACCCACTTGACCTTGAGACCAGGAGGTCGGCTGGCTCTGCCCCGTGGGGACCTCCCTGTGTCCATTCTGCTGGGGAGGGACCCCGCCCTGTCCTCTCCTGGGACACGTCATTCTGATTGTCCCTGACCCAGCACTGCCTCAATGTGGGGACTCGGCAGTGGGGAACCGTGTGAGCTCTGGGCAGTCACTCTACAACAGTGCTCCCCAGGCCTGAGAAAAGCAGCCACCCTCCGGAAAGAAAAAGTGTCATGCAACTATAGTTATATCACATACACTTGTACAGAAATAAAACATGAAGCCTAGCTTCTGAACAACAGACGAGAGCCAAATGTATGCATCTGTTATAAACAAGACTTAAAGCCAAGAAAGTCAGATGATCAACATGAATGTACCTTGATAGACAGTATTTTCGGTGAACCCAAATTGTCCATGTTGAATTTAGTAGTAGAAAGATGTACTTGCTTGCCTTCCTGTCTCATTTGCTGTTAGAAATGATGGACTGGCTTTTGTGACAGTGTCATTATTATTTTTAACATTTTGTTTAGATTTTTTAAAAATTACTCTATTTTAAAAATTAGTATTCAGTTAAACTAAAAATGTATTTTTTCCTTTAGTAATGAACTCATTAAACTATTACTTTAATCCAAACATTTTATTAGCCAACCAGAGGATACAGGACTCTAAAACAAAAAAATACCACATAATGCCAAAGTTTTCCTTCATATTCTGCATGTTACCTATCACTCAGGAGCTGCTGCAGACGGACACAGGTGAAGTCACAGCCTGAGAAAGCTGGTTCAAAAAAGAATGTCTGCTGTTAGCAGCTCTTTAGGGATTGGTGGGGTGTGACTGGAGAGCTCGCCATTTCTCTCTCTCAGTGACTCAGTGTAAACTGTTGTCCACACGGCCTGGCTCCTGGCCACACTTAGGGACAGAGACGTGAACGACAGCCAGGTTTAGCAGTCATGGAGCATCAGCGACAGTGTCCTCCAGGTTACCAGTCAAACAGAGATGGAGATTTTTTTCATTCTCATTTGGATTTGAAGACCCCAGAGACACACCACAAACTTCAGTTTGTGGGATATATTCTTGGGAAGGTAACTCTTCTATGCTGCAATAATCCTTTTTCCTAAGATACGATGTTGCCAGTTCTAAAATTTTACTTTGTGTTCAGAGTTGGACAAACAATGACACATTCACATTCCAATTTTCTCTCAGCCTTCTCTCATGTCACTTTCTTTCTTAAATGTGATTTTATAACATTTAGAGAGCAAGTAGTTTTCTGAAGGAACAGCTCTGATTTGGTTGTAATTTTACCGTGTGAGAAGAAAATAGCATTCCATAGAGAAGTCGGGTTTAGGGACTGTTCCCAATGGCATATTTTATCAGAAGTCACCGATGATTACAGCTCTTTAGTTTTTTTGTTTGTTTTTTTTCTTCTTTGGATCATGAAAGCCAATAACTTTTAAATTTAAACCACGTGGAATAATTGTTTCTGTAGACCAAAAGCAGTCAAGTAGTGGCAAACATATAGGATTCAGCTCAATACAAAACATTTCAGGTCATCAGCATTATCCATGTGACACATAGCCACTCTTACTGGAAAAATTTTGCCCAAACCTGACTCCAAATTGAAACCCTCCCTCAAGTGACTTCTTATCTAGCAAACAAACTGCAAATCTGGCAATACATGAGGAGTAGAGAGAGACAAAACTGAGCCAGATGACCCCACGCTGTGACCCCTTCCCCACTGGCCAATGGATGATGTCATCATTTGTAATCCACGTTCTTAACAAGTTAGAAGGTGTAGCCCATAAGTTGCCGGAGTGCTTGTCTCACTTTCCAGCTTTAAGGGTTCCTATCAGCTGGAGCCACAGTGAGAAAAAGTGAAGGGGATTCTGGGGTAAAGTGATTTAAAAACCTCACCAACTTCCCTGTTTCCCTCAAGGGCAGACCTCTGAGCAGCCTGATGGTCTATTATGGAAGATGGTGGCACACAGAGCTGGATGGTAAAGAGAAAATGACCTCCCAGGAAAAGAACGAAAAGAATGTCATCCTTGTTTGCTCTGGCTCCAGCCACCTTGACATTTCTCAAAGAATTTCTCAAGAGCGTAAGTTCAAGAAGTATGCAACTTGTCCAGATAAAATGTCCGGGATCACCAGGTGGGCCCGGTACACTTTGGCTGTGCTAGTTATCCCTCAAGAGTTAGACCTCATTTAAACAAAAGGCAGAAATACTCGTGCTTGTGAGCAAGTATTTTGCATTCCAGCGGGCAGGAGTCCAGGAGAGCCACCCTCTGCTGATAGTCAGTTCTATTATGGTGCTTCTAGTCAGAAACTCAGTGACCTTGGAAAAGCACTTTCCTGCGTGGCAATTCCATGTTCTTATCTTCAACGCTGGGACAATGAAAAGAGTTGACACGTTCTAACCTCCCGAGAAGGACTTCATCTGACAAATAACACCAGATGTGAAAAACAATCGAATCCTCTCGGACCTTCAGTACCGCGTTTGTGTAGTTAGTTTATTCCCAATTTGCCTGCTGTGAAATTCTGTTACACTGAGCTCCATCAAAAGTAGTAGAACACAGCACAATTTGGAATGAAGTCTCTGTGCCTGATGCCACTGCATCTAGAGTTCAGACACGTTATGATTGAGGCTGGATGAAGAAGTGGCTTGTGGAGGAGTCGGTATAGCCAAGAGGTTTTTGAAGGAGAGGTATGATATTGACATAGATTGGCCTTTGGAATCAAACCCAGGTTCCAAATCTTGGGCTCAGATCCAGACTCTGTCATTTAATGACTGTGACTTTTCAGGAAGCATGAGGCATCCCATTTCTGCACTACAGAACCAGGAAACAGGAATTCCTCTCCTGTAGTGTAGGACAGCAGGGAGGATTAAATAACATTCATAATGCAGTAATTCCAGGGGCTGATATGTGTTTAAAAGCATTTGTCCCCATCTCCAATCCTATGCTTTTCTTGCTGCTGTCAACAGCTCACCACTGTGGTTGATTGTATTATTTGCCCTAAATCTTCACCCTCCTGTACCCAGGAGGTTCCTGCCTTTCGGTGGATTTATCCTTGCGTAGGTGCTTAGTTGTTCAGTCGAGTCTGACTGTTTGGGACCCCATGGACTGTAGCCCACCAGCCTCCTCTGTCCATGGGATTCTCTAGGCAAGAATACTGGAGTGGATTGCCATGTCCTCCTCCAGGGGATCTTCCCCTTCCAGGGATTGAACCTAGGGATGGAGCCCAGGTCTCCTGCATTGCAGGCAGATTCTTTACCGTCTGAGCCACCAGGGAAGCCCAGATTCATCCTGTGCCCAAATCTGTAAGAAGATCACTAATTTCAAGGGCTTATCGAAGTCCCTGGCCTGGCACTTATTTCATCTTGGCTTAAACCTGGCGTAAAATCCTTCAGGAAAGGCTGACCAAGCAGTCACCGAGCACTCACCAAGAAGCACGTCCAGGCTTCCTAATGAATTCTTACCCACGATTCACAAATAGACGACGGGGGTGGGGGAGGTGCCGACCGCAGAGTCAGCAAGGAGAGAAGCTTTCATTACTTAAGGTGTATAATGATATTCCTTGATTTTGTTTTGTCTTTTCACTTCTCATGTAACATTGTCAAAAATAAGCAAATAAAATGCAAACTTGTTCTCTAAGACGCATCCTGGCCCACAGCCTCTGGGCATGACCACCTCTGAGAATATGGTCGCCTTCTTATATCCAGGCACCAGGCCTCATCCACTCTGTCCTGCTGGTTTAATCACCATGGGGGTGGGCAAGCTCTTGGGACTTTATTGGGTGGGATTTTCCCTCCTCTAAGTCACCTTCCAAGGGAAAGTGCCCTAAAAGGCACGGACTGAACTTGGGGCAGAAGGTATGAATGTGTATGTCCCCTGCACAAGAGTTTATGAAGGTGCCTTCCTGCAGGAAAGACCACATGTACAAGCATTGCAAAA
The DNA here is from genome assembly GCF_029378745.1 of Bos indicus. Lineage (NCBI taxonomy): Eukaryota > Metazoa > Chordata > Mammalia > Artiodactyla > Bovidae > Bos > Bos indicus. The sequence goes on along the minus strand of NC_091772.1, from coordinate 41,658,251 downwards.
GGGGTTGGGGGAGGAGAGAGAGAGGGGCCCTATAGATTAAAGGAGAGTTTGAAAATCTATTAACCCATGGCCACATATAGAAATGATTTGATCCCTAATTCAAAGAAACCACAAAACAGTAACATTTTTGAGGCAATTGGAAATTTGAACACTAATTGCATATTTAATGATATTGAACACTTACTGTTGATTATTTTTACATATGGTATTGTGGTATTAGGACTATGGTTATGGTTCAGGAATCCTTTTAGCAGTACTCAGTGAATCATTGGCAGGATGGGATACCCTGATGGTCAGAGTACAGAGGCAGGAAAGCACTATGAGTTGGTACTTTTTAAACAATGACCCTGATTTTTCCCTGGTGAACCCCACCCCAGCAAGATGGGAGAACTCGTCTCAAAGAGAAGAATTTTTCAAACTCTTGTCAACAGTGGGTGGGGAGCAGGACTCACAGGGGGCAACTGTGCTCTGGGAGATGAGGGGTTGAGAGAGGGGCTGGTGTCTGGCCTCCTTCCCCATGACATGCTGGTGTCACTCAGCCCCCTGTCTGCCCTGCCTTCTGAACCTCCTGGGTGTCCAATGAGAGATTCTCTGGCTTCAGTTTCTGCCTGCCCCGTGCAAGGGCCACCCCGGCTGGATGGGGGGAGACGCCAAGCGGCTCCTCATTGCCCCTTCTGCCTCTTGGGTCCACTGGGGCAGGAGGACTACCCCACACCCTTTCCTGCCAGATTCAGGGTGCAGCTGCACAGCTCTGTTTTTTAATACACTGTCTAGCTTTGACAGACCTTTTCTCCCAAGGAGCAAGCATCTTTGAATTTCATGGCTGCAGTCACTGTCCTCAGTGATTTGGGAGCCCAAAGAAAATAAAATCTGCCACTATTTCCATTGTTTCCCCATCTATTTGCCATGAAGTGACAAGACCAGATGCCATGATCTTCATTTTTTGAATGCTGAGTTTTAAGCCAGCTCTTGCATTCTCTTTCACCTTCATCAAGAGGCTCTTTAGTTCCTTTTCGCTTTCTGCCTTTAGAGTGATATCATCTGCATATCTGAGGTGGTTGATATTTCTCCCAGCAATCAGATAGAGAAGAACAAATATTATATGTCACTTATATGTGGAGCCTAAAGAAGTAATATAAATGAAGCTATAAACAAAAAAGAAACAGCCTCATTGACATAAAAAAGCAAACTTATGGTTACCAGAGGGAGAGGGAAGGGGGATAAATTAGAAGTATGGGATCAATAGATGCAAACTACTACACATAAACTAGGATAACACAAGGAACTAAATTCAGTATCTTGTAATAAACTATAATGGAAAATAATCTGAATAAATAAGTAGAAATACATATCTATCTATCTATATACATACATAGCCAAATCACTTTGCTGTATAACTGAAATTAATACAATACTGTTAAACAACTATACTTCAATTTAAAAACTATTAGTTTATAATGTATACATTTTTGAAATGATATTAAGAGATAATGGTCACAAGAGAAAAACCATGATTTCTCCCCACTGGGAGCTCATTTACAAATTGAATAGACTTACCATATGGTGAACAATCCAGCTTCTAGTTGCTTGTGTGTTGTGCTGTGCCTTACACACGTGCATGTTTATACATTTTTCTAATGCTCAGCAATGGCACCCCATTCCAATACTCTTGCCTGGAAAATCCCATGGGCGGAGGAACCTGGTGGGCTGCAGTCCATGGGGTCACGAAGAGTCAGACACGACTGAGCAACTTCACTTTCACTTTTCACTTTCATTCATTGGAGAAGGAAATGGCAACCCACTCCAGTGTTCCTGCCTGGAGAATCCCAGGGACGGGGGAGCCTGGTAGGCTGCCGTCTATGGGGTCGCACAGAGTCGGACACGACTGAAGTGACTTAGCAGCAGCAATGCTCAGCACTAGGATACAAGACTGCAAACTTGTTTGGTACAAAAGATTGAGAAATAAAACAGATGTTCAGATGCTAATTTATGGAACATGATAAACAGTGGAAAGGTGTAGGAAGATGAAAAGAAAAAAATCAGAGGCTCCAGTTATTACACAAGTCTGTAAGACAAATAGGGCTTTGAAGAATGCCTCAGATGCAGCTCTTTGGGAGCAGAAATCAGGAGTCGGGGGCATCAGTGTCAACAAGGAAGATGCAGGTGGGAGTCTTAAAACCTTGTGTAAGGGGTAGAATTCAAATCTATGCTCTGTGACAACCTGGAGGGATAGGTCGGGAGGGAGGTAGGAGGGAAGTTGAAGATGGACGGAACACATGTATACCAATGGCCGATTCATACTGATGTATGGCAAAAACCATCACAATATTGTAATCATCCTCCAATTAATATAAATAAATAAATAAAATATTTTTTTTTAAAGTGCACTGTGTCCAGCGTCCAGCTGGACATCAGGGCCAGCAGGCATGCCGGGCCTGGTCCCGCTCTCAAGGAGAAGGGAGGGACCTTGTGTGGGACCAGACTGAAGCAGTGATGTTTGGGTGAACCTGTTGCTCTCAGAAAATAGGGATCAGGATCTTGCCAATCATAGTGGTATGATGTTCAAGAGGTTTACTGTTGTGTTTTTTTTTTTTTTTTGGCTGCATTGGGTCTTCATTGTGGGCCATGGGCTTAGTCGCCCCTAGGCATGTGGGATCTGAGTTCCCCATCCAGGGCTGGAACCCACATCCTCTGCACTGAAAGGTGGATTCCAGCATTTAACTGGACCACCAGGGAAGTCCCCAAGAGGTTTTGTTTTGTTTGTAACAAGTGTCTGTAGTGAAGGGGAGGAGGGACAGAGGCCGAAATCTTTAAGCAGGCATTGGTCACTAAGAAAATCATAGGTGCCCTTGAATGTCAGGGGGAGCGGTCCCTGGGGGAGATGTGGGTGCAAAAGCCCCAGACCCCTCCCCGCAAAAGATGCTTTCCTTGAAAAGACTCAGAGCCAGGATTCAACCAGCATCCCTGAAACGTCAGTGCAATCCCTCCTTCTGGAAGGAGTGGTCCCAGGTGTGACGCCCTGAGAAGCCTCCAACCAGGTTTCTAGCTTTGACACCGGAAAACGGAGGAGAAATCTACATCGCTAAGCCACAGGGAGCCTGCACCTCCCTGGGAGGGGGGAGGGAATACACATCCAGCACCCGCCCCCCCACACCGGCTCTCCCTTCTGAACTACTGTTTGCCCACCTGAGCCCAGCTGGGCCCACTGTCCAGCTGCTTTGCCGAGGAACCTCTGACAGCTGCGCTCAAAGTGGGGCCAGGAAGCTCCTCGCGAGCCCCCCAGGGGGCTTTGCATCACAAGGAACGCATTATTTCCTTGGCTGGGAAGGCAGTGTTTGTTTGAGACCCCAGGGAGCTGATGAGGTGATGACCTGGGGACCAGAGGCCTCTGGGCCCCCTCTGAGCCTGGCCTGGCTGCAAGCAGTGCTGGCCAGTGCTGGCCAAGGCCAAGGCCAGCCAGCCCGGTCTGGCTCCAGAAAGGGGACCGCTGTAGTCCCAGGCTTCACTCATGTGTCCTGCTGGTTCCTCCAAACAGTACAAAATCAGAGCAGCCAACAGGCTAATGACTATTTCAACGGAAAACAAAGGCTATCCCTGCCAAGGAGCCTGGAGAGACGTGTGTTGGGCGTCCTGGCCTGTCTGCCTCTGCAGGTCCCTTGCACGGGGTTTGATTCCTCCGTAACGGCAAGGTGACAGAACAGGAGAGCTTGGCCTTTTCAGAATCGGTCTGGAAATGATCAACCACAGGGAAAGAACTAGGATGTCTGGGCCAGATTATGTCAAACAAAGCAAAATCACAAGCACCAAAGGCGAGGCTGTATTTTATGCATTAAAATGAGAAAAAGATAGAAGCCAGACAGGACATGAAGATGCTACCCTGGTACCTATGGATGTTGTACATGGCGTGTTCCATCCAGGGGCAGAAGGAAGCAGGCAGGCCGTGGGAAGGGTCTGGACGGGAAGCCCCACCCTCCCCCCCCCCCCCCGCCCCACTCTGTATAGACCTGCCCACCTCTACTTGAGCAAGCTGGGCAGTGGAGGAGCGAGGGTGCTGTGCCCCCTCCCAGTCTGCTCAGGGGATCCTCGAGCCATAATTCTGGGGAGCTGCCTGGTGCAAAGCCACCTGCATCACACTGCAAAGTGAGTCATCCAGGTCACAATGTGTTCCTGGCCGGGTCGGTGCCCTGACACCCTAGCCACACTTGTGGAAAGCAGGGATAAGGTTCATTTTCATTTTTAACACCAACGTACAAACCAGAAGCCCCCAAATCCTTTAGTAAGACACAAAGGAATCAATGGTATTTTTTTAATTGCTGTATAATTGCTTTACAATGTTGTTAGTTTCTGCTGTACAACAAAGTGAATCAGCTATACATATACATATAACCCCTCCCTCTTGGGTGTCCCTCCCACCCCTGTCCTCATCCCACCCCTCCAGGTCATCAGAGAGCATCCAGCTGAGCTCCCTGTGCTATGCAGCAGCTTCCCACTAGCTAGCTGTTTTACACATGTTAGTGCATTTATGTCAAACCTAATCTCCCAACTCACTAGGAGCTAAATTTCAGCTCCTACAATCAGAGAAAAAGGACACATGCTAGCATCCTCTAGGAGCAAGCTCTTGTTGATTCTTGGGTTATGGCTCCTGGGATTTCAGTCTTTGTCACCCCTTAATCCCTTAGGTCATGGGCCCTTTGCCCTATGCTCTAAAGGGTCTGGGGAGTTGCTTCTGACTCCCGTTAAGAGTATTTGGAGCTAGCTGTCAGCACCAGATAACTAGTCCTGTCTGTATTTGTAGCAGGAACTCCACAAATTCCAGGCAAGGGACATAACATTTGGCCTTAGTTTTAAGTGGTCCACTTCCCCTAAAGACTGAGGAACAGCCCTCTGAGAGCCGGCCCTGGACAGACAGCCACCAGCTCTGCTGGGCCTGATGACTTCCAGCCAAAAAGACCCCAAGGTATGTTTGTGTCTGGTTTCAATAATGCTTTGCCTTCAAGAACTTCAGTTCAAAGAAACCATTCATTGTTTTATCACTTGTCTTGCTGGCAATTTTCCCCTAATTTGGGTAAAATCATCTTTCTGGCAAATAGGAAAAGTTGAATCTCACTGGATGTCAAGAAGCTTGAGTGTATTTCTAATTATCCTGGGGTCTTAGATGTGAGTCTAATAGGGTCCATTAAAACCTCTAGAGAAATGGTCCACAGAAACAGCCATTTAGAACTGATAAGAAATGCAGAGCTAGAATGATTTGTTCCTTTGGCATCCAGATCACTGAGTTGTTAACAGAAAGGGAGTCCTCTCCAAGCCTTGCCTCCTGTCCTTCCCAGCCCAGAGCAGACACCAGGAGACAAATCTGGTCACATGAACTACACAGATGACCTCTAGGTTCTGAGACTCTGATCTTCAGAAGAAGTGAGGAAGGTATTCTGAAGGTGATGATGCCTCCTGGGTTCACACCCTGAGAGGGTGTCCAGCTAAGGGAGAAGGGGGCCCCTCTGAGGGCAGTGGCCTGAGTGTAGAAGTGACACAGGCAGACGAGGGGCCACTGCTGCCTTTGAGGAACCAGAAGGCAGACTCAGGAGGCAGCATCTTCAGCATCGCTAAGTCTCTGATGCCAGGACAGCCACAGAATCCCATCAAATCCACCAAGGCTGCTATGATCAAATGATGACATCATTGTTGACATGTCTTCTTGCAACTACTAAATGCTTTGATCTTCCAATGTCAATCGGTTTTTCAGTATTTGAGATTCAGTCCTTCGGGCCTCAGAAACCAAGTTGTAAAAACACAAGTCATGGTCATTCAGAATTTCACACAGCTTCTCGAAAGTGCCTGTGTGATTCCAAGACTTCTGGGTAGGCTTCATGTCCAGACCGTGTGCAACGTCCTCTCTGAATGTCCATGGCCACATGAATAGTCCCAAGGCAGAAGTCTCCCAGGTGGATTTTCTGGTCAGACTTATGAGATTTAAATGTGATTATGGATAGGAGGATGTGCTTTGGAAGAATCTGAGGGAGCCACGAGTTTAAGGAAATACTTTGACAGCAAACACCCTGCCTTCTTCACTCCCCAGGGGTAATGATTCTTTGTCTATTTTATGGCCTTCTGTGATTTTGGCAGAAACTACAGTATATTCGCTTTAGAGTGTAACACAATCAGAGTGTGGTAGCCACACTTCGGGATAGACCTGTTCCCTTACTGATTGTCTCTAATCAGCAGCTCCTCTGGGACCCACTGCTCAATCTTCATCTGCTCCCTGAGTGATAATGATTTTCACAGGAACCCCCCAGGGAGTTTCCACATTATTGAGAAGGAAGGTCTCTTTTAAGATCAAAATCGCCCTTAATAGCTGTGTTTCTTACAGCCATTGAAAAATGGAAAATGGTACTGTGAGTTCAGTTCACATTTTAAAGTAAACTTGAATGTTACTAAGTCTGGCTTAAGGAGATGGCTACTTTAATTAAAAAAATAGTCCATATACTATTTTAGCAAATTCAAAGAATGCTTTCTGTTTTAGGCTTCGGTATTTATAGTAATGTCGTATTCTTGACCATTGATGAAATCTTGGCTGATAATCTGATGTCAGTGTTTATTTTCCAGTGCACGTAAACACTGATGGGTTTACAACCCGTGGCATCCAAAGTTCAGTGAAATACACCTCGGTTAGGAAGCATAGTGTCACTCAGCCCACAGGCCACGCTCTCGGGGGTAACTCTGCTTCTCTCCAGAGATCTTCTGCCCCTTCAGGAGGCAGCATCTTCAGCATCACTAAGTCTCTGATGCCAGGACAGCCACAGAATCCCATCAAATCCACCAAGGCTGCTATGATCAAATGATGACATCATTGTTGACATGTCTTCTTGCAACTACTAAATGCTTTGATCTTCCAATGTCAATCGGTTTTTCAGTATTTGAGATTCAGTCCTTCGGGCTGCCCCACTGGCTGGAAAATTACCACTTTGGTATATCCTATCACCTGTATTAATCAAGCTGTTCCCACGTATGAAAGACAGCGAGGTGAATGGCCCTGCTCCCAGGCCAGGGTGTGGTCTGGCGGGTTTTCACCCCTGGTGTGGAAGATGCTACAGGTCCAGGTGGCCTGCGTTAGCAATAAGCATCTGAGCCTTCCCCGGAGTGCTCAGACCCAGCACTGCTGCAGTCACCTGGAGTTTCTCTTGTTCTAAACAGAGTCCAAAAATAACTGTTTCGATGAGTCAGTGTCCAGAATGGTCTTACTACCCCACTGTGTACCTAGCACAATGTCCAAGAAAGCAAAAAAAACCCTGAGAAGCTGACTTCAAGAATGTACAATTCAGGAGGAAGAAGATGGCAGCCACCTCAGTAGCTGCTCCGGGAGTTGGGCCGGCACCAGCCTGGGGGCCTGAAGCCATCGCCCCCAACTGGGAGAACCAGGAAGTTTCCACAGGGACCACTCACGGCTGTGTAAGTTGATGGGGGTGTGGTTCTAGGAGCAGGCTCCAGGACAACCACTGAGTCCTACATTGCCAAGGTGATCCCTATTCACGACTGTATTTTCTGCTGCCCTTCAGGCTCAGCAGCTGATACCCAGGCAGGAGCCGACGTAGTCACTTATCAGCTTGGTTTCTGCAGCATTGAACTGAATGAGCCTCCACTGGTACACACCGTGGCCAGCCTTCTTAAGGAGATTTGTCCCTGATACCAAGAAGGCCTGATGGCAGGAATCATCACTGCTGGCTGGGACCCCCAAGAAGGGGGTGCCCATGGTGGTTATGATGACAGGCCTTTGCCATCACAGGCTCTGGGAGCTCCTATATCTATGACTATGTCGATGCTACCTGCTGGGAAGGCGTGACCAAGGAAGAATGCTTGCAGTTCACTGCCAATGCTCTCTCGTTGGCCATGGAGAAGGACAGCTCCAGTGGAGGGGTGACCACCTGGCAGCCATTGCAGAATCAAGGGTATAGCAGCAGGTACTCGTGGGAGACCAAATTCTCCAATTCACCATGTCCATATTGCCACCACTCTGAATCCTGAGACTCTAAGATCCAAAAGAGATACCCCACACTGCTACAAAATTCAGTAAACAGTTTGTCAGTGAGGAAAAATAAAGAATGTGCAGTTCATTTTGTTGCCAAATTGAAGGATTTGCAGGAAAGGGAAATGCTACACAGTGAGAGAAAGGAACCAGGAATTTCAGTTCAGGGGATTGGGGAGGGGAGGCAAAGGAGGAACATTTAAACTCCGACAAGAAAAAGAGCTTGACTGGATGTGGAAGGATGCTGTCCAAGTCAACACATAAAAATTCTGGCCCCAACCCATGCCTTAGATGTGACTCAGTTTTCAAAATGCTGATTTATTGGATACCAAGCATCTTCTGGTCCTTTGCTGTTCTCTCTCGCATTTGTTACACCATAGCCCCACTGCAGAGGTAATGAATGACTGGGGTCTGGCTGACTCCGGAATCCGTGACTGTCATGACCCCACATGGCCCCCTGGAAGGACAGGTAGGGACTCAATAAGTAACAAGAAGGGAGGACTTGAGAAGGAAGCCCAGGAGAGAAAGGCCAGGGTTAAGAATGTGTACCTGCTTAGGCTATTTTCCTGGAGAATTATTGTGCTGGGCTTGAAGGTGATACACCCAGAGCTTTACCCCATAGATACAGAGAAGGGTATTGAATAGCAGGCTGTTTTGGTAACACTGCACCCTACACTGCAAAATGGATTCTGACCCAGGTACAGCTGGTAAGAGTTGACAGGAGGGTGGCAGTGAGGATGCCCAGTAGGGAAATATTTTGATGAAGAAATGATAGTTAATATTGGAGGTCATACAGTCTCCAATAAAACAACTTGGGTTGGAATCCATGGCTAGCATTTAGTGACTGTGTGACTCTGGGCAAAGGAGCCAGCCTCTCGGAGCCTCGGTTTCCTCATCTGTAAAGTGGAGACAATAACATTGCTTGTCTTGATATATTCATTGAAATCTTAAATCAGATAATGAAGATGAAGCACAGTCCCTCGCAATGGCAGGCATTAGCAAACAGAGGCATCTATTACTCTTGTCTTACTCGCTCTGATTAGTCCTGGGGTGGCCTTCCGGAAAGCTAGCTGGAAATTTCTGGACGGGATCACCCTATTTCTTTTTGCAGGGCATCCCTTTATCTTGACAAATCCCTTCTATTCTTTGCTGTTGTTTTCAGATGTGGCTCTAAGTCGGTGAGCACTGAGAAGGTCTAAGAATGAACGTCCCTCCAGCTCTGCCGTTCCTCATCTAAGTTACTTTTCACTCGTTGGGTAACTGTCTCTGGCTGCCACTGCCCCTGTCCTGGTAGGGTAGGCGACCCTCAGAGTGACGTAGGGGAAGAAAGGAACTTTGTAGCTAGAGCCCTGAATCCCCTCCTTTCTCATCCCCACAGATCAGGATAAACCTGAGAACTGGCACTCACACGTGGAGATGAGCCACAGCTCTGTTGGAAGAGAACCGGGGGGGCCTCACCCACAGGAAGGCTGAGCTGAAAAATCCCTCCCCTCCCCTGGGCTGACGGCACGCGGGATGCCAGGAATAGTGAGGCGGGGCAGGCGGGGAGCCAAGCTTCAGCCAGGGTGCGGGCAAGGGCTAATGCAGATACCGGAGGTGGCGAGGTGGGAGGTTCATGGCTGTCACAGAGTCATTTCTTTTTCCTTTCTTTTGGCTTCGCTGTGCCACATGCAGCAAGTGGGACCTTAGTTGCCTATATGCATGTGCTGCTAACTGACTTCTGTTGTATCCGACTCTATGTGACCCTAGGACTGCAGGCTGCCAGGCTGCTCTGTGCATGCAATTCTCCAGGCAAGAGTACTGGAGTGGGTTGCCATGCCTTCCTCCAGGGGATCTTTCCGACCCAGGGATCCAACCTGCATCTCTTATGTCTCCTGTATTGGCAGACACGTTCTTTACCATTAGTGCCTCCTGACCAGGGGTCAAAGCCCCACCTCCTGCTTTGGGAGTGCAGAGTTTTAACCACTGGACCACCAGGGAAGGGCCATGTTATTCATTTCTTAAGGAAAAAAAAATGAGAGAATTTAAGATTATTTGTTGATCACCTGAATAGACAGGTTTTGCTTCCACAGGAAATATGTTTGTTTTCCTTCCTGAGATCTTATCCACTGGGGGCCAGGTCAATCTGGCTCTGAGTCTTCATGCCCCTGGGAACTGGAAGAGAGCTGAATTTAGAGATCGTGGTCAAGGACCCTCCAGCCTAGGAACCCTCCCCAGTGAGAGCTCTGGGTTTCCCCTCATCTCCTAAACGGGTCTTAGTACCAGATGCATATTAAAATCACTGGCGGTGGTGGCGGCAGGGGGAGCACTTCTTCAAAACTTCTGTGTCCATCTCCCCTCAAAAACTTAGAATTGCTGAGAAGGGGGCCAGAAATACATAACTATGATAATCCTCTGATGGGAGGATTTCCAGGGCAGAGATGAAAGGCACCCTTCTCAGAAGATCTGCTATTTACCAACCCACCTGGATGGTTCTGTCTTGGCTGACTTGTGGTGAAGGGGGCTTGGTGCCCAGGGATGGGGAAGCAGCACTAGCCAGGCATCCTACCTCCCCTTCTCTAGGACAGCGCCCAGTACCCGCTCTCCTTCTCTCTCCTCCAAGGGTTTTTTTTTTTTTTTTAATTTATCCACTCTTTTTTAAAAATTTTATTTATTTTACTTTACAATATTGTATTGGTTTTGCCATACATTGACTTGAATCCAAGGGTCTTTTAAGATAGATTTTAGATAGGAGTGGTAGCCCGACAGGAAGGACGCACAAGAGGGTTGTGGGGTTTTGTTCTCTGCTTTTCCCCAAGATTAGTTTCCTTTATGTTGGCCTTTTCAGAAGAAGAATAAAACAGGCATTCATTTTTGCAGGTATGTTTACATTTTCTAAATGCATTTTTTCCCTAGTTTAATGCTTTAAGAAATAAAAAAAAATGCTTCTTCTTCCAAATGCAATATCTGCATGAGAAGTTAGAACCATCCACATACAAAAAAAAAAAAGAGAGAGAGAGAGAGAAACATTCCTGGTTATGACAGAGCTGACCTCAGAAGCTCTTCATTCATTCAGTAACCCCCATGGCCAGGCAGTCCCCATGCCAGACTCTGGGCCTCCTGCAGCTCTGAGGCTGCACTGTCTTTAGACTAGATGTCCCCCTGGTCACTATAAGGAAAAACTGGTCTCTCCGGTGTGTGTGTCTGTGAGTGTGTGTGTGTGCATATCTGCTGAGCAACTTCAGCTGGAGAAATTCTACCTTCACCAAAATCACACCAACAGGTGCCTGATGGCCCACTGAGAACAGGCCCCCAGAATCTGCCTCTTTCTGGGAACGTGCCTGGCAAACCTACTGAAGGTCTAAGGCTGCCCACCTGAGCATGGCTTAGGGCTAAGTTCAGTTCAGTTCAGTCACTCAGTTGTGTCCGACTCTTTGTGATCCCATGGACTACTGTACTCCAGGCTTCCCTGTTCATTGCCAACTCCCAGAGCTTGCTCAAACTCATGTCCATCGAGTCAGTGATGCTATCCAACCATCTCATCCTCTGTCATCCCCTTCTCCTCCCGCCTTCAGTCCTTCCCAGCATCAGGGTCCTTTCCTGATGAGTCAGTTCTTCACATTAGGTGGCCAAAGTATTGGCATTTCAGCTTCTGCATCAGTCCTCCAAGGAATATTCAGGATTGATTTCCTTTAGGATTGACTGGTTGAATTTCCTTGCTGTCCAAAGTACTCTCAAGAGTCTTCTCCAACACCACAGTTCAGAAGCATCAGTTCTTTGGGGCTCAACTTTCTTTATGGTCCAACTCTCACATCCATACATGACTACTGGAAAAACCATAGCTTTGACTAGGTGGACCTTTGTTGGCCAAGTAATGTCTCTATTTTTTAATATGCTGTCTAGGTTGGTCGTAACTTTTCATCCAAGGAGAAAGCATCTTTTAATTTCATGGCTGCAGTCACCATCTGCAGTGATTTTGGAGCCCCCAGAAATAAAGCCTCTCACTGTTTCCATTGTTTCCCCATCTATTGCCCATAAAGTGATGGGACCTGCTGCTATGATCATAGTTTTTTTGAATGTTGAGTTTTAAGCCAGGTTTTTCACTCTCCTCTTTCACTTTCATCAAGAGGCTGTTTAGTTCCTCTTCGCTTTCTGCCATAAGGGTGCTGTCATCTGCATATCTAAGGTTATTTATATTTCTCCCAGCAGTCTTGATTCCAGGTTGCACTTCATCCAGGCTGGCATTTTGCATGATGTACTCTGTATATAAGTTAAATAAGCAAGGTGACAACATACAACCTTGAAGTACTCCTTTACCAATTTGGAACCAGTCTGTAGTTCCATGTCCAGTTCTAACTGTTGCTTCTTGACCTGCATACAGATTTCTCAGGAATCAGTTTGGGGGGCCTGGTATTCCTATCTCTTGAAGAGTTTTCCACAGTTTGTTGTGATCCACACAGTCAAAGGCTTTGGCATAGTCAATAAAGCAGAAGTAGAAGCAGATGGAACTCCCTTGGTTTTTCGATGATCCAATGGATGTTGGCAATTTGACTCTGGTTCCTCTGCCTTTTCTAAATCCAGCTTAAACATCTGGAAGTTGAAGGTTCATGTACTATTGAAGGCTGGTTTGGAGAATTTTGAGCATTACTTTGCTAGCATGTGACATGAGTGCAACTGTGTGGTAGTTTGAAGATTCTTTGGCATTGCCCTTCTTTGGGATTGGAATGAAAACTGACCTTTTCCAGTCCTGTGACCACTGCTGAGTTTTTTCAAGTTTGCTGGCATATTGAGTGCAGCACTTTCATAGCATCATCTTTTAGGATTTGAAATACCTCAACTGGAATTCCATCACCTCCACTAGCTTTGTTGGTAGTGATGTTTCCTAAGGCTGATTTGACTTCCCATTCCAGGATGTCTGGCTCTAGGTGAGTGATCACCTCATCATGGTTATCTGGGTCATGAAGATTTTTTTGGATAGTTCTTCTGTGTATTCTTGCCACCTCTTCTTAATATCATCTGCTTCTGTTATGTCCATACAATTTCTGTCCTTTACTGTGCCCACTTTTGCATGAAATGTTCCCTGGTATCTCTAATTTTCTTGAAGAGATCTCTAGTCTTTCCCATTCTATTGTTTTCCTCTATTTCTTTGTACTGATCACTGAGGAAGGCTTTCTTATTTCTTCTTGCTATTTTTTGAAACTGTGCATTCAAATGGGTATATCTTTCCTTTTCTCCTTTGCCTTTCACTTCTCTTCTTTTATCAGCTATTTGTAAGGCTTCCTCAGACCACCATTTTGCCTCTTTGCATTTCTTTTTCTTTAGGATGGTCTTGATCACTGCCTCCTATACAATGTTGCAAACCTCCATCCAAAGTTCTTCAGAGACTCTATCTGCTCTAATCCCTTGAATCTATTTGTCACTTCTACTGTATAATTGTAAGGAATTTGATTTAGGTCATACCTGAATGATATAGTGGTTTTCCCTACTTTCTTCCATTTAAGTCTGAATTTTGCTATAAGGAGATCATAATCTGAGCCTGAAAACCATCCCATGTGCCTCTGGGTCCTGCTGGGGCCTCTCTGAACTGCTCTTCTGAGCCTCAGGTAGAACTTGGTGTCATTTCTGGCTTATGGCCGTCCCCACTTCACTTACTGTGTGGCCTTTGTCAAGTCTTTTTACAGATAAGGAAACCAAGACTCTAAACTTCCAAGTGAGGGTCAATTCAACAAGAAATCTGTAGTTACTAGGTCTTTTAATAAGACTACGAATAAGACTTTTGTCAGCTGAAGGTGAAGAAACTCTAATGCATGTTAATATACCTTAAAGGCATTGAAAGTGAAAGTGAAAATCGCTCAGTTGTGTCCAACTCCTTGCGACCCCATGGACTATACAGTCCATGGAATTCTCCATGCCAGAATACTGGAGTGGGTAGCCTTTCCCTTCTCCAGGGGATCTTCCCAACCCAAGGATTGAGCCCAGGTCTCCCACATTGCAGGTGGATTCTTTACCAGCTGAGCCACAAGGGAAGGCATAAAGACATTATGCCAAGTGAAATAGGCTGGTCACAGGGAACAAACATGCACAACCTCATTTACATAAGTATCTAGAATAGTCCAATTCACAGTGACAGAAAGTAAAATCATGGTTGCCAGGAGCTGGGAGAGGGACAAATAAGGAGTCAGTGGTTGATGGGAACAGAGTTTCGTTTTGCAACAGGTAAGACTTCCGGAATTGGATGCTGGTGGTGGTTGTACAATAATGTGAATACACTTAGTGCCATTCAGCTGTACACTTAAAAATGACTATGATTATAAGGCACTGGAAGGACTGATTCTGAAGCTGAAGCTCCAGTATTTTGGTCACCTGATGGGAACAGTCAATTCATTGGGAAAGTCCCTAGTGCTGGGAAAGATTGAGGGCAGAAGGAAAAGAGGGCATCAGAGGATCAGATGGTGGGATGGTATCACCAGCGCAATAGACATGAACTTGGGCAAGCTTCAGAAGATGGCTAGGGACAGGGAGGCCTGGTGTGATACATCCATGAGGTCACAAAGCATCAGACACGACTGGGAGACTGAACAACAACAATAAGGCATATGTTTTATCACACATGCAAAAAGAGACTGACTCTTGTGTGGTCCTTCTTCCTAATTTCTTTGTTTTACTACCTTCTCCAATAATATCTGTATCTACCTAGAAGGTATCAACATCTACCTAGAAGGATGACTGATTATCCTGGAGAATAAAGATTAGGCCCCAGGGATTCAGAGAACTTGAGGGCGAATTGTTTACAAAACTCCAGAAACTTTATTGTATGAATATGTCCTGCAAGGAATCATGTGAACATGAAAATGATGTGATTGGTTGAAAAAGAAGTATTAATAACCTTTAATTTTAACAAAAATTTTTGTAGTAGTCTGTGCAGTACCAATAATTTAAATGCCCAAAACTAGATTTGTTTTCCAGATAATATAGGAAGAGGGTCCTGACTCACCTTCTGTATCCAAAGCTCCCTGGAACATCTCACGTGCATTTGCTTGTCTTGCCTTTTTCAAGACAACCAGAGGTTAGAGACGAGCAGGTGACTTCATTCCCCACAGCTGCAGGAGAACACCTGGGAAGGAGGAAAGGATGCTGAGAGGGGGAGCGGTTTGCATAGAACAAACTTCAGCTGACAAAATACAGGTAATCAAACAGGAAGAGGCAAATTGCTCGTGAACTTCTGGAGTCCATGAACCTGGTCATGATGGTTCAACTGGCCAAGGAGAACTCACCACAGCCCCCAGCCAGCTTCAGAGACACCACAGAAGCCCGTTGTCCTCCAGGCAGAGGATGGAGGAGAGAAAGAGTACAAATCCACTTCCACACAAACCCCACTTGGCGTCTGGGGTCACAAGGACCACAAGCCCCCTGGGTTCCGGGAGGCACCCACGGTCGAAGATGCCAAGCCTTCTGAGAAGGCTCAGAGACCTGGAGACCCTGCCCTCATGTGTTTGAGTGTGAGGGGTACTGTGTGAGTGTGTGAGTTTGTGTGTGTGTGCTGTGTGTGAAGATGTGTGTGTATGGGTGTCTATGTGGGTGCGCAGGTATGTAGGAATGAGTGTGAGTATATGTTTATGAGTGTGTGAGCTGAGAGGGAGCATGTGTGTGTGTTAGTGAGTTGTCTGTGGAAGTACATGTGTATTTGTACATGTCAGTGCATGTGCGTTCACATTTGTGTGCACATATGTGAGTGTGGGTGTGCGATTGACGTGACTGCATGCCTGTCTGTGTCTGTGTATATGAATGTGAGCACACACTCATGTGTGCATGTGTATGCACAGGTGCCATGGGCATGAGTATGCCCCAAGCAGCCCCACAAGGCTCTCCCGGCACCACCCCCAGGCCTGTGTGCGCCCCTCCCTGCAGGCACATGGGAGACCCTTTGTCCCTTCTCCTTTTCTGTCTGAAGGTGGCCCCTCAAGTGTCACAGGGCTTGTTTGGAGAGTGTCCCCTCCCTAGATGAGTCTGTGTTTCCCTGTGAAAGGCAGACTGCGGACAAGATGTCCAGCCCCTGGCTTTAAAATAGCTGCACACATTTTCCTCTACCCTCGAGACAGAGTCGGGCCCTGTGGCCTCGAAATCCATCCTCAGGTAAACAGCCTGTGACAGGCGGCAGGCCGGGGCCAACCGGCGTGGCCGCAGCTGTGCCCGCCCGCGGCGCCCGGCACCAGGCCCACGGCCATGGCGATGGGGGCAGGGCACTGTTGGCCGTGCCCCCAGGTTGTGGGCAGCCAATATTTTCCAGAGCTCACCAGGGAGAAGGTTTCAGAGGGAGTTCCATGCAGATCAGTTCCGTCGGAATCTGTGGCTGCCTTGTTCTAGAATTTACGGGCCTCGTGTAAGAATTCCCTTGAAAACATTAGATTGAATTCTTCTAATCTAAAACTGTAAATTTCTGAAATCTCCTAAAACTCTTTCAATCTTAAAATAGTAGCAGTTCGTCACAGGGACAGAGGAGGCCTTCAGCTGAAGTAGGTTAAGGGGCATCCAGATTTTCCACAGCTGTTGCCAGGCCGGGAGCCACACACACTGAAGGGGTGGTCTTTCCTTGTGTCCTGGGGACACTGAGACATCTTGGCAGGACAAGTCGTTGTAGCTCCAGAGAAGTGAATTTATTACCTGAGCAAAACATGAAAATGAAGCCAAGTTCCCTCACGTTTGGCTGAATGGTTAGGACATGCAAAGCACGCAGAGGAGAGCAGGAGTTGGCCACACAGGACAGGAGGGCTCCTCGCAGCACTGAGGGGCGTGGAGGGGGTGAGCCAGCCCCCCTGCTGTCTCTACACCACTCGGAAGAGATCAGAGAGCCAGGGTTTGAAATAAAGATCCATGGGGCTGGCTCTTTACTGCTGAGCCACCTGGGAAGCTCCAGTGATGTTAGTGTTGTTATGAAAAGAACGAAAGGGACTTCCCTGGCAGTCAAGTGTTTAAGACCTTGCTTCCAGTGCGCTGGGTGTGGGTTTAATCTCTGGTCTGGGAGCTAAGATCCCACATGCCTCTCAGCCAAAAAGCCAAAACCATACAATAAAAGCAATATTGTAACAAACTGAATACAGACTTAAAATGGTCCACATCAAAAAAGGAAAAAAATCTTAAAAGAAAAAAAAAAGGGAAAAAATCCCCAGAGAAGAGACAGGGAAACGACAAGGAAAGAGAGGGAAATGATGAAACTGGGGAAATCCTAGGTGTCAAGGAGATGGGGTGCCCCCCACATCCATGCAGCACCCCTTTTTCCAGGGCACCTCACAGCCTCTTCTGCAGTGCTTGCACCTCAATGCCTGAGGTGTGCACCTTCCTCCCCCATTGAGGTCCCCAGCACCTAGATGCTTAGCCAGCCTGTCAGTCACAGTAGTCTGTGGTTCTTCCCTTTCCTGTCTCCCCTCCTGACTCCCCAGCAGCTTCCTAGCATCACCCCCCAACCACCATTTGCAAGTGAAACCTTATTTCTTGGTCCGTTTCTCAAGACCCAGACACTATTTTCCTAGCTTTTCTGCACAATTTCTTTTTATTTCATTGACGTATAGTTGCTTTACAATGTTCTATTAGTTTCTGCTGTACAACAAAGTCAATCAGCTCTTAATATACAAATATCCTCCCTTCCTAGGATTTCCCTTCCATTTAGATCACCACAGAGCATTGAAAAGAGCTCCCTGTGCTGTATAGTAGGTTAGCATTAGTTTTCTGTTTTATATATGGTAGTGTATATATGTCAATCCCAATCTCCCAAATTACACCACTCCTCTTCCCCACATTCCCCACATTCATGTGTTTGCTCTCTACATCTGTGCTCTGCACAGTTCCTCAGAGAGAGATATACTAAAGCCATGGAGACACTCCAAGGTGAACCCTGAGAAATCAGCACTGCAGAAACTTATTCAACCAGGAAAACCATTTTCTACTGAACATCTCACACTACTGCTGTTCTTTGACACCAGCCTGGAGAAATGTTGCCTTAAAGGTATATGCTAAATGAGATTTCACCTGCCAGATAATCTATATAAGATGAATTAGTTACTCAGCTACAACGTCCCAACTATGTTATGATCTTGGTGACAGGTGAAATTTTCAAAACAGACTTGAAATTATGCCTCCTCTCCGAGCACCAGGAGACCAGATCTCTCTGTATAAGTGTGGGAGCTCCTGGCCTTGTACCAGCTTCAGTTTCATCACCTGTGCTGACATGAAGCCTTGTTTTAAAGAATGGTTGTTTTTTCTCTGAAAAGGTGGAGACTGTGTCTCTGAAACATGCACATTGTTCCAACTAAAATGGGAGAATTTTGACCCACTAAAAGCATCCAGGCTTTTGCTTCTCGAACTTGAGCATGTACTGGCCCTCTGGGGTCATACAGTGAAAGCATGCAGAAAAAAAAAAAAAACAGAAAAAATGGGTCTGTACTCAATCACCCATAGAAAGACTGATGCTGAAGCTGAAGCTCCAATACTTTGGCTACCTGATGCAAAGAGCCAGCTCATTGGAAAAGACCTTGATGCTGGGAAAGACTGAAGGCAGGAGGAGAAGGGGATGACAAAGGAGGAGATGATTAGATGGCATCATTGACTCAATGGACATGAGTTTGAGTAAGCTCCGGGAGATGATGGACAGAGAAGCCTGATGTGCTGCAATCCATGGGGTCGCAAAGAGTCAGACAACTGAGCGACTGAGCGACTGAACAAGAACAACTCAACCACCTCACTAGGGAAACTGCAGAAACTTTGCAGAAAACCTGTGAAGAGCTGCTTCAGATTTCCATCTTTTCCACAAACTCTCTTATGAAAGGGAAAGGTTTGGGAAACATGAATCTAAATCTCTAGTATCCAAAGAAAAGATAAAGAAAGGATAGAGAACCAGTAAAGGTCTCATGGTTTAACCAGGCACATGGTTAAATGAATCATGTCTTCCTGACTCGGCTCGTACATCTGAGACACCTCTGCTCTGTGCCACCTCTACTCCAGAGAAGCGGGAGAATGGAGAAAGCTTTATCCGAGTTGTGACTTTTGTTCCTAGTTCTTCTCTTAAAACATCTCTTCCCTGCCTGCTCACCACAGTCCAGCAAAGACAGACACATTAGATGACTACATTTGAGAAGATACCAGAAAGTTGAGGATTCCTAAGCTGTTCAAGAAAATTATAGTAAATTCCACACAATAAAATGTTATTGGAGAATGTGAAGTCTACCACAAAATGTCAACATGAAAATATGTTAACTGTTCAATTTAAAAAAAACAATATTCGATTCACTTACATAAATGATCTCATTTTTAATCTGAAAAGATTGCCAGTGAACAGTTATTTTTAAAAGATAGGGTTAGATAAAAATCTCAAGCTAATAACCTTCCACCTTAAAAATACAAAAAAGATAGAGCAAATTAAACCCAAAGCAAGAAGAAGGAAGGGAATACCAAAGCAGAAATAAGTAAATCAGAGAATAGAAAGTCAATTAAACTAAAACTTGGTTACCTAGGAAGATCAACAAAAAATAAACTAGCTTTTGGCTAAACTGGCTAATAAGAAAATTACTAAAGTCAGAAATCAAATAGGGGCCACTACTACCAACTTAAAAAGGATTATAAGGAAATACCATGAATAATTGCAAGTCATTATTTAGGTAACCCAGTGAAATTCTTAAAAAGATACAAACTATTAAAAATGCCCAAGTGAGAAGTGGAAACCTGAACAGATCTATAAAAAGTAAAGAGATTGAAATAGTAGTAATAATAATAACTACTTATGAGGAAAAGCCCAGAACAAGATTTCTTTGCTGGTGAATTCTACCAAATCAATAAAGAAAAGTTAACATCAGATCTGTCTAGTCAAGGCTATGGTTTTTCCTGTGGTCATGTATGGATGTGAGAGTTGGACTGTGAAGAAAGCTGAGCGACGAAGAATTGATACTTTTGAACTGTGGTGTTGGAGAAGACTCTTGAGAGTCCCTTGGACTGCAAGGAGATCCAACCAGTCCATTCTAAAGGAGATCAGCCCTGAGTGTTCTTTGGAAGGAATGATGCTAAAGCTGAAACCCCAGTACTTTGGCCACCTCATGTGAAGAGTTGACTCATTGAAAAAGACTCTGATGATGGGAGGGATTGTGGGCAGGAGAAGAAGGGGACGACAGAGGATGAGATGGCTGGATGGCATCACGGACTCGATGGACGTGAGTTTGAGTGAACTCCGGGAGTTGGTGATGGACAGGGAGGCCTGGCGTGCTGCGATTCATGGGGTTGCAAAGAGTCAGACAGGACTGAGCAACTGAGCTGAACTGAAAGAGAGTGAAAGTGAAGTCGCTCAGTCATGTCTGACTCTTTGCGACCCAGTGGACTGTAGTCTACCAGGGTCCTTCGTCCATGGGATTCTCCAGGCAAGAATACCGGAGTGGGTTGCCATTTCCTTCTCCAGGGGATCTTCCCGACCCAGGGATCGAACCCAAGTCTCCCACATTGCCGGCAGATGCTTTAACCTCTGAGCCACCAGGGAAGTCCAAACTGAACTGATCTGAACATCAATTCTTCAAAAACTCTTCTCAGAGGAGAGAATAACGCCCCTTATTCTTGGGGTCATCATTATCCTGATTGCAAAGTCTTAGAAAAATATCACAAGAAAAATAAAACTACAAGTCAATTTACCTAATGACCAAATGAAAAAAAAAAGCTTCAACAAAATAGTAGTAAACCAAATTTAGCAAAAATATAAAAAGAATCATGGATCATGACCAATTGAGATTTATCCCAAGAATGCAAAGATGGTTCAACAGAAAAAAACCAATGTAATACACTTTAGTAATTGAATAAAGGATAAAAACTACATAACCATCTCACCAGATACAGGAAAAGCCTTTTAAAAAAAGCCTGAACAATCTTTCAGATTAAAACAAACAAATCTTAAGAAACCTTAATAAACTAGGAATTGAATGGTATTTTCTCTACATGATAAAAGGTATCTACAAAAATACTACAAAAAAAACAGGGCTTCCCTGGGGGCTCAGATGGTAAAGAATCTGCTTGCAATGCAGGAAATTTCAATCCTTGGATTGGGAAGATCCCCTGGAAAAGGGAATGGCAACCCACTCCCTTGCTGGAGAATCCCATGGACAGAGGAGACTGGCAGACTGGAGTTGAAAACTGACTGCTGGTCCATGGGGTCCCAACTGAGTGGCTAACACTTCCACTTCACAAAAAACAAACTGTCTCATATTTAATATGAATGACAGAAAGCTTTCCCCCCCCCCCCCAAGATCAAGAACAAGACAAGGATGCCTGATCTCACCACTTCTATTTAATAATGTACTAGAAGTTTTGACCAGGGAAATAAGGCAAGAGAAAGAAATAACAGATAAGCAATTTGGAAAAGAAGAAATAAAACTAACTATGTGAAGAGGACATGATCTTGTATACAAAACTTCCAAAGAAATATACAATAATTTGACCAGAGCAAATAAGTTAGCAATGTTATAGAATATAAGATCAATGTACAAAAATCAATTGTATTTCCACATACATCAATGAACGATCTGAAAATGAAATTAATAGTTTCTTTTATAAGACCCCAAAGAATAAAATACATGAAAATAAATTTTATTCAAAAATCTGAATTTTAAAAGATAAACCTAATAATATGTGAATTATATCTCAATAAAAATGATCATATTACAAAAATGCATCATAGTCCCACTCTTGACCCTCAGTTGCAATCTTATATTAAAAGGTGGGAACTTTGTGGCCTGTTTTATCTTTCCTTCCTCTTCAGTTCTACCCTAGTGCACACTTGAAGGGGTTTCAATAACTCTTTCTTCCAGCAGGGAGGAATTCCTCTTACACTATTGAAAGATCAATAATGCATTTCTTCTATACTCTTTGCTAGACTGTGCATTCTGTACATGGCAACCCAAAATGCTCTCTGCCTTGGCTTATCTCTGCTACTCCAGAACCTTAAAATCAATAGAGCCTCCATTTATGCTCAGATGTAAAGGCAGGAAGGATGGCCTCCTGTGATGGCCTTGTGGCTCCAGCAGAGTCCCTGGGATGCCGAGCCCCTCAGCTAGCTTCCTCAAGATCCTACCCTCTTAAAAACCATCCCCCTCCTTCTATCACAGTATTGTGGATCTTCTGGGGCAACGCACAGGGCCCACAAACTGTTCTTCAGGATTAAAAGCAGCCTGTTCACATCTGACAGGTGAGGAAATGAGGCATGAAACGCAGGGCCATCATTTTGGAATCACAGAATTCTTTCATTTTATAGACAACGGCACTGGCACTTGGAGAAGTCAAGGGCCCCTCAAGCGACCTGAGCTCTTCAGTGACTGGAGTGGGGCTCCTTCCCACCAAGACCCAGCTCGCCCTGCTGTCTCTGTGCCCTGGACACTGTTCTGTCCCATCCCCCTGTGCTCTTCTCTGCCTCCTTCTCTCCCAGCCCCACTGGTCTCCTTGCTGATCTTCGGACATACCAAGCAGGTGCTCACCTCAGGGCATTTGCATATGTTGCCTCTTTGGTCTGGAATGCTCTCTGCCCAGATATTCACATCATCTGGTCCCTGCTTATCTGTCACCTCCTCAGAGAGATCCTAACCTCAATGTTCTCCATCCCTTTCAGCTGCTTTGCTCTTTGGCTTAGACCTGCCTTGAGACCACACCTGTGCCTACTCCTTCCCTTTCTGAGGCAGCATCACTTCTTCATGACCTCCCCTCCTCCATGAATCCTGGGCATCCCAGCATCTCTCTCTGTCCCTGCTCCTGGGACCCACTTAAGGTGCTGTGCGTGAGGGAGGCAGAGTGTGCACTGAGCAGCCTTTCCTGGAAATGCACTGGGGATGTAAACCAGCCCATTGAGATTAAACGTGTGGGAAATACCCAATGAACCCATTTACAGACAACAAGGAAAGCTTAGAAATGAAATCAGAGCCTTTGGTGCTCAAGTTAGGAATGATGTGATCTTTGGGTTTTGATGCCAGAGGTCCTCTTCCGGAGACATCTTTGGCCCCCATGTATCTCGTATTTACCTAACTAAATGTGTGAGGCTGTGGTACCCACGCTGAGGAGGTCACGTGAGCTACAGCAAACAGTCAACAGATGCATGCTATTTATTTTGTTTTTCAGTTTTTCCATATTTTTTCATAAACCACACAGTCATTTTGCTTACAGGTTATTCCAAATCCATCTTCACTGAGGCATGTTTCCTATGTCAGGGCAAGGTGAGGTACACTCAACACAGGCGAGCATCTTTACTAGGTCACAGCCTCCTGCAATCCCCTGTATCTTCATGCTGCTTTCTCTAGTTCTCCCTGAAATCCCGTTATGCTACCCCCACTTCTTTTTTTAAAAATCTTTTTATTTTCTATCAGGGCATAGCCAATTAACAAACAATGTTGAGATAGTTTCAGGTGAACAGCGAAGAGACTCAGCCATACATATACATGTAACCATTCTCCCCCAAACTCCTCTCCCACCCAGCCTGCCACATTACATTGTGCAGAGTTCCTTGTGTGATACAGTAGGTCCTTGGTGGTTATCCATTTTAAATGTAGCAGTATGTTCATGTCCATCCCAAACACCCTAACTATCCCTTCCCCCATCTTTCCCCCTTGGCAACCATAAGTTCGTTCTCTATCAAACTCTTCTGAAATCTCTTTGGTGAGTTACAGTTATAGTTTAAATGCCTTCTGCTTTGTTTCCCTCTCTGTTCAAGCCCGAAGAGTAACATCTGCTATGGAGACCTCCCTCGAGGTTAAGAATATGACTTGCAATGCAAGGGCTGCAGGTTCAATCCCTGATCAGCAAACTAAGATCCCACATGCAGCGTGGAGCAATTAAGCCTGCATGCCACAATGAAGACCTGACAGAGTCAAATAAATAATTTTTTTAAAGAAAAATATCTGCTTAATAATACAGTGCACGCAAAGACTTGAAGACAAGTGATTAAATAAAAATTTCCAAAGAGAAGTGTCTTTAGTGAGAGAGCCAGTTTTCATCTAAGTTGAAGCTTCCTTCACATTCCGAATCCCAGATGCATGGGTGGATCCTCCATCTGAGAGTCCTGACCTACAAAGTGCAGGCTTCTGACTGACACTGCTACAGCCTACCAATAGTTCTGAGGAAATTTAGTTTTGAATGTGAAGAAGACCATGAAAGAGTAAAAATGTGAAAATAAAAGTAAAGTAGAAGTTATGTCTATGGAAATAAAATTGCATTGTGGTTTAGTGAAAGAGAAAGTGTTAGTCCCTTCGTAGTGTCCAACTCTTGTAACCCCATGGACTGGAGCCCGCCTTGCTCCTCTGTCCATGAGATTTCTTAGGCAAGAATACTGGAGTGGGTAGTCATTTCCTGCTCCAGTGGGTCTTCCCGACCCAGGGATCAGACCCAGGTCTCTTGCATTGCAGGCAGATTCTTTACCAAAGGAGCCACAATACGTACAAATTCATTTTCCCCAAAGCATGTTCTCTGAAGTGGTACCACATAACCTGGGGGCAGGGGTGGTCACATTATTTGGCATGTGCGTGGGGGATGCTGTGGCCCCTTCTGGGCAGTCACAGACACACTTACACATCCTGGTCCCCAGCAATTCCAGGGCAGCAAGGAAACTCTTTAATCTTGGTTGATATTCAACCATAGAATCCTTCTTTAAGTAACAGGTAATTTACAACTCAGGAATGAATGTTGTAAAAATCATACTTTGGGATCCACGGTCATAGAAAGCTTCAGGATTTCTCCTCAATCCATTTACACAGAAATGAAACTTGTTGGAAGCAGCTGTGAATGGACAGTTGTCACATCCATTTTCAGAGCAGGGCACATTTTCACTTCTGTTTCCTTCCAGGAATAAATGATTATGTTAAGTAAAAACAGAATGTTAAAAAAATTCAGTTGAAACTAAGTCACTTCAGTCGTGTCCGACTCTGCGTGACCCCATAGACGGCAGCCCACCAGGCTCCCCTGTCCCTGGGATTCTCCAGGCAAGAACACTGGAGTGGGTTGCCATTTCCTTCTCCAATGAGTGAAAAGTGAAAGTGAAGTCGCTCAGTCGTGTCCAACCCTCAGCAACCCCATGGACTGCAGCCTTCCAGGCTCCTCTGTCCATGGGATTTTCCAGGCAAGAGTACTGGAGTGGGGTGCCATTGCCTTCTCCGTGAAACTGTGTACCTTCAAGCAAAACTGGATTTATTTCACACCCTTTGCAGTACAGATGATTCAATTCATCATTTGGCCTTTTTCACCTTAAATAAAGGGGGCTTCCCAGGTGGCTCAGTGGTAAAGAATCCACCTGCCGTCCAGGAGATGCAAGAGACTCAGATTTGATCCCTGGGTTGGGAAGATCCCTGGAGAAGGAAATGGCAACCCACTCCAGTATTCTTGCCTGGAAAATTTCATGGACAGAGCAGCCTGGTGGGCTACAGTCCATGGGTCACAAAAAGTTGGACACAACTGAGCATGCACACATGCACACACACACACCTTTAATAAAACTCCTGGAAAATAAGGGAAAGTGTTTTGTTTAAGAATTTCTCAGTGACTAAAGAGAAAGAGCAATAGAAGATACAACTATATTTCACATTTTAAGCTTTAAGTGTCAAGAATGGTGGTAATGCTTTCTAAACTTATGCTGAAAGAGCATATTATTGTGCCAGTTAAAAACACTTTGTATAAAAAAGAAAGAATTGTATAGGTGTCGTCTTGTATCTAATCCTTGAGAAAGGGACCTGGGCTCCTGATTACACGTGTTCTCCAACTAGAAGGTGGGAAATATCAGTGGAGACGTGAGCCTCCTCACATTTCTCATATTTGAGTTCTCAACTCAGCAGTGAACACGAATCAAGTCAGATAAGCCTCAAACTTCCATGGCTCCAGCACTCAAACCTCATTTCCTGGCTCACAGTTCTTTGCTTTATTTCCTTTACTAGCTGCACCATGCAGCATGTGGGCTCTTATTTCCCTGACCAGGGATCAAACTCTCACCCCCTGCATTAGAAGCACAGAATCGTAACCACTGGACCACCAGGCAAGTCTCCCTGCTGGACCATAGTTTTCATCCTCCCTGATAAAGGTCTTTCTAGATAAACTAAAGAAAATAAAGGTTCCAGAGCAGGAATTTCAGTATGACTAAAAATCAAGGAAGCTTTACAAGAAGAGGGCAAGATTTCAGAAACCTCACACTCGGAACTTTCTGTCTTTCCATTGACCGAAGTGAAGATTCCTTTGTAGGACTGAGTGAAACCTACTCCCAGCCTTTAGTTGAATGTTCTACCTTAAGATTAATAATCTACTCTAAAAATCACAGTGTTTATGGAGAGTTGAAAATGAATATTTGAGAAAGAGAAAATATTCAAGTGTAAAAGGTCACCAAAGAAGCAAAATAACCAGGCAAATTGCTAAAACCTTCATGATGTCAGAACATTTTGCCAGGCTTCATTTTTCTCTGCAGCAGCATCTAGTCACCCTCAAAGTTGAGGGTGCCCCAAGCAAACAACGCCACCAGGAGGGACAGGTGGCAGTGCCCAGCTGGCCTCTGTGCAGCATGTGTACTCACATCCCAGACCCTGCCAAACACGCCAGCACTTTGTTTGATGGTCCCCTGCCAGCCCCGATTCCAGCCTGCAGAGCTGTAGGACAACAAGTAATTATGATGAGGATTTGTGGCAAGAAGAGGTTGGCACACAGCCTGTCTTCCCGAGGATGCTTCCTTAGAGAGGACCAGAATTAATGCAGAAGACCTAACTCCAAACGATAATTTTATTTTTCTTCTCCATCCTCACACTCAGATAGTAAAGAGTCTGCCTACAATGTTGGAGACCCAGGTTCGAGTCAAGAAGATCCCCCAGAGAAAGAAATGACAACCCACTCCAGTATTCATGCCTGGAAAATCCTATGGATGGGGGAGCCTGGTGGGCTACAGTCCATGGGGCCACAGAGAGTAGGACATGACTGAGCGACTTCACTTTCCCATCTTCATATATTTGTATATAAATGCATAGGAGGAAAGGACATCTCCTGGATCAGTGAGCAAGAAAATCCCAGAGTGGCTCCTGCCACCTCCAGGCCACAGCCGAGTGCTAGTCAGCATCGCCTCAGATCACCAAACGATGCTGTTTCCTTATGCTCTTTCACCTGATAATAAGATTGAAATAAATGGTTAGCTTATCAATTTAATCATTCAGACAGCAAGTTTAATCAACAAGTGTGATTCATTAAACTGCATGACAGAGGATGAAAGAAATCATTTTTCATGCCCACAAAAAAAAAACAAACAAACAAACAAACAACTGAGTTGACCACATTTAGCCCAGTTGACTCCTAAATTACGACCTACTGACTATAGGCTCATCAATCTTAGAAATCTTAGAAATCTAAAGATAGATAGATGTTTGATATCAAAGGTATACACACATACACACACACACACACACCTCACACAAGGGACTTCACTTGTGGCTCAGATGGTAAAGAATCTGCCTGCAATGCAGGAGGCCTGGGTTCTAATCCCTGGGTCTGGAAGATCCCCGAGAAAAAGGCATGGCAATCCTCTCCAGTATTCCTGCTTGGAGCATTCTATGGACAGAGCAGCCTGGCCAGCTACAGTCCAAGGGTTCACAAAGGAGCAGACACATAAACAAGCAACTCACACACACACACACACACACACACACACACACGTTACCTAAAATAAACGTATAGATGTAGGGGTGTGTGTGTGTATCTCATTGGTAGCTTTTTATCTTGGAGGGAGCTCTAAACAGTCTGTGAAGGAGAAGGAAATATTTCCTGTCTAGCACCATTAACAACCGCATTAGCATAAAAATGCCTGGGGGTGACACATTTTATAGATGCATGAGAATTGGGAAGAGGATGGTGTTTAGAAGGTCAAGAGGCAGAAAAACATTATTGCTTCTGCAGTGAATTAATAGGGAGCTCATGCAGGACACTCTTAGATGCCTCAGGAAACGAAACCGTCTGGAGGGACCACACCACCCTGGCCAGGACAACCACACACGGATCACTCCTTCCTGCCACCCTCTGGACAAAGGGACAGACAGCCCTGTTCCTTTCTGTGACTAACAATGGCAACTCAGTCACGTACTCATTCCAACATTCCATGCTCTGACAAACGGACGTCTTATCCCCATCCAAAGCTCTTTTGTTCTAATTAAACCCCATTTCTCTGGGCTCATTTTCCTTTGGAAACATGCTCGAAGTCTGTCTCCTCTGAAGAGCATCCAAATGCCATCAAATGAAGCACAGCCCAGATGGACCAGTTCCTCCTTGGCTCTCTCTGTCCACCCCCTGGAGAGACAGGGACACACAAGATACAATTGCTGACCCCAGAGAGGTCACTGTCCACAGAGAGGTGGCAAATTTCACCCTTGTCTGAAATTCCCTGGTTTCTTTCTTTTTCCCTATAAAAACAACTAGAGGCAGGATTCCAAACATTCAAGGGAAAACCTGCCTTAATTATGAAATAAAAAGATCACTTGTAAGAATTCATCTCTTCTCTCTTCCTTCCCCTCCCTTTGTTTTTCTCCAGCAAATCCAATTAAAGGAAAGTTATTTGGGCTGATACAACTCCATTAAACCATAAAATAGCACAGAGACAGTTTCTTTTTTTTCCAAATTACTTATTTCAAGTGGAGTCCCTAGTACTTGATAGGATAGAAGTATAGAAGTTGAGGGCACAGTTCTGATTTTGGGAGGCCAAATGGGTTGGGGTGACACAAATGTCCCAGACCCATCCCCCTCAATTTTTAAGGAGCCATTTAAATGTGTGAGCCACATATTGCACTTCTGCTTTATCCAGATCATTAAATCCTCTGAAAATATTTTTCATGAATTAAGAATCTAATTAGCAAAGATTCAGCTATAGCGTTCTTCAAATAGCTGAGTAAATATGACCTTGTGTCATTGTGGTAATTCCCTATTATGCCTTCTCATACATGGTGAGTGCTGTGGAGTTACTTCACAGACTGGAGGACGTTTGGTTCAAAACAAAGAGCATCTTTTCTTTAAATACCATTCCTAGGCTGTTGGGAGGTGTATCCACCTCTTCCCACACAAAGCTCCACGGGAACTGTCCCTACTATTACATACATTTGTTGAAAATCTAAGGTTCTCCTAAGTCATTATGCATTTTTTTGAAGGTTTATATCCTTCCAAAAATGATTGCCAGTCATATGTCTATTGCTTTCCTACATCCCAGTAAGTCCACTTTTTGTAAAGTGCCTTGGAGAAATTCGTATCAGAATGTTTCCAAGTGGCATTAATAATAATAGGGAAAGAATATGAAATCCAAATGTCCACAAAATAGAGAATGGATAACAAATTGAGGTAAATTCATACAATATAATAGTATATAATAATGAAAAGAAACTATAGAGAGATGTATCAGTGTGGGTGAATTTGAGAAGCACCCCTTTGTGTTAAGGAATCACTTATAAAAGAATATATATGAGTCCATCTTTTGTTGTTCAGTTGCTTGCTGCTGCTGCTGCTAAGTCACTTCAGTCGTGTCTGACTCTGTGCAATCCCATAGATGGGAGCCCACCAGGCTTCCCCATCCCTGGGATTCTCCAGGCAAGAACACTGGAGTGGGTTGCCATAGTCCGACTCTTAGCGACCACATGGACTGCAGGATACCAGGCTTCTCTGCCCATGGGATTTTCCAGGCAAGAGTACTGGAGTGGGTTGCCATTGCCTTCTCTGTTCAGTTGCTTAGTCATGTCCAATTCCCTGCAACTCTATGAACTGCAGCACACCAGGCTTCCTAGTCCTTCACGATCTCCTGGAATTTGCTCAAACTCATGTCCATGGAATCAGTGATGCCATCTAACCATCTCATCCTCTGTCATCCCCTTCTCCTCCTGCTCTCAATCTTTGCCAGCATCAGGGTCTTTTCCAGTGAGTCTGCTCTTCGCATCAGGTGGCCAAAGTATTGGAGCTTCAGCTTCAGCATCAGTCCTTCTGTTGCAGGTAGGCGGACCCCTTCCAGGGCCCAAAACTTGGCTCTTGTCTAACACTCGGAAATGAATTGTCCAAGGAGACACATGTGCTGACCACGTAAGAGATTTTCTTGGGAAAGGGGGCACCCAGGTGGAGAGCAGTAGGGTAAGGGAACCCAGAAGAACTGCTCTGCCGGGTGGCTCGCAGTCTCGGGTTTTATGGTGATGGGATTAGTTTCTGGGTAGTCTTTGGCCAGTCATTCTAATTCAGAGTCTTTCCTGGTGGTGCACACATCGCTCAGCCAAGATGGATGCTAGCGAGAGGGATTCTGGGAAGTGGACGGACACGCGGTGTCTCCTTTCGACCTTTCCCGAACTCTTCCGGTTGGTGGTGGCTTATTAGTTCCCTATTCCTTATCAAGATCTCCTGTCATAAAACAACTCATGCAAATGGTTACTATGGTGGCTGGCCAGGGTAGGTGGCTTCAATCAGTGTGCTTCCCCTAACACTTCCAATGAATATTCAGGGTTGGTTTCTTGTAGGATTGACTGGTTTGATCTCCTTGCTGTCCAAAGGACTCTAAAAGAGTTTTCCCCAGCGTGACAGTTTGAAAGCATCAATTCTTTGGCACTCAGCCTTCTTTATGGTCTAACTCTCACATCCACACCTGAATACTGGAAAAATCACAGCTTTGACTACATGGACCTTTGTTGGCAAAGTGATGTCTCTGCTTTTTAATATGCTGTCTAGGTTGGTCATAGCTTTTCTTCTAAGGAGTAAGTGTCTTTTAATTTTGTGACAGCAATCACCATACACAGTGATTCTGGAGCCCAAGAAAACTAAGTCTGTTGCTGTTTCCATTGTTTCCCCACCTATTTGCCATGAAGTGATGGGACTGGCTGCCATGATCATAGTTTTTTGAATGTTTAGCTTTAAGCCAGCTTTTTCACTCTCCTCTTTCACTTTTATCAAGAGGGTCTTTAGTTCCTCTTCACTTTCTACCATAAGGGTGGTGTCATCTGCATATCTGAGGTTATTGATATTTCTCCTGGCAAGTTTGATTCCAGCTTGTGCTTCATCCCGCCTAGCATTTTGCATGATGTACTCTGCATATAAGTTAAATAAGCAAAGTGACAATATACAGCCTTGACATACTCCTTTTTTAATTTGGAACCAGTCCATTTTTCCATGTCCAGTTCTAACTATTGCTTCTTGACTTGCATACAGGTTTCTCAGGAGGCGGGTAAAGTGGTCTGGTATTCCCATCTCTTGAAGAATTTTCCACAGTTTGTTGTGATCCACACAGTCACAGATTTTAGCCTAGTCAATGTAGTCAGTGAGTCCATCTACATAAAGTCAAA
This sequence comes from Bos indicus, assembly GCF_029378745.1. Taxonomy (NCBI): domain Eukaryota; kingdom Metazoa; phylum Chordata; class Mammalia; order Artiodactyla; family Bovidae; genus Bos; species Bos indicus. The sequence continues at coordinate 41,626,940 of NC_091772.1, read as the reverse complement.
ACAGCACATAAGTAGGCAACAGATTAGTTGTGTCTCTTGTGTGCTCTGAGTCGGGGATGGGATGGGAGAATGGTTGCAGAGAGGGGTGTCTAAAGTGGGAATGATGTTCTGTCTCCTTTCCTGTGTGCTGGAGGGATAAGACTCGGTTTTATTAGTACACTTTCAATTATACACATGCATCACATTCATTCTTTTCTATATATGGCATCTCTGATTGCAAACAAACCAGGATAAAAGGAAAGCCCTTCTATGTTCCTGCTGGATTAGATCTGAAGAGGAGGTTGGCTGATAGCATCTTACTGTCATAGCCAGGCTGGGAGAGGGCAGACATGGAGGAGAGACAGAGGGGTTGAGGGCAGGGATAGAGGGGGAGGCAGGGAGAGTGAGAGGGACTGTGTTTGGATGACTTTATTTCTGTTTCTGAATCAAGGCTTATCTAGAGCCAGATCCACCTTCACGGCCATTTCACCTGAGCCGTTAACCAAATATGAGGAGAAAATTGCTTATACTCACACATGCACACACACACATACACACACACACACACACACACACACACCTAATTGATCCAGAATTTAACTTCTGCTAAACTAGCTGCCATTAATCTTGATGGTACCAAAAATTATTTGGAAAGCTTTAAAAACCCCAGTGTTCCAGTTAGGACCCAGACCAACAAACTCTGGGGTGGAACCAAGCAAGAGCAAGTTCAAAGCTAAGCAGTTAGTACCAGGACAAGCAGGGTCCAGGCACGGCTGTACCACTGTGATCTGCAGGAAGCATACCATCTGTGAGATGAAAATCCCCACAGGATCCAGTCACAGCAACTCTGGAGGCTGCTCTGACCCCTGTCACCAAGATCGCTGCTGTCAGCAGTGCCATTTGCCTTTCTTCCACAGTGATGGAGCTGTGACTAGACTCAAGGACTCCTGCTGAATTATGTTTCCAGGATACTTTGCAGCTATGTGTATCCAGAGCAGAAGGGATGAGCATGGTGCTGGGTCTTGGCCTCGGGCTGCACACTCTGCGCTCTGCCTTTCCACTGTTGAAACCTGACCATAGCAGCAGTGGAACTTTGACCATACTGCTCTTGACAATGACCTTGGAATGACACAGGAACAAGACAGAAAGAACCTGGTCCTACCACATAGGCTAATCCCCTGAGGACAGTTATAGGAGAGAGAAATACACTTCTGGTCAGCTCACTAAGCTGGTTCACTTGAATGGCTCACTAAGCTACCCTAATAAATACACCCAGGGGACCCTGCAGGGAGCTGCCCAGTCCAAGGTCATAGTCATTCCCAGGGAGACCCAGTAACTGCTGCTCATGGGAGTACAAAGCCATTCAGAGACCAATCTGAATGGCCACTCTAGCCGTTTGATCCCTCTGGGGTTGGCTGAGCCTGCATTGACCTTAGCTCCTCCTTCTGCCTACCCCATTTCCTTCCTGCCATGGGGGATCAGTCCTGAGCCTGCTCCCTAATGAGCATTATTCATGATAAACTCTGTCTCAGATCTGTCTCCCAAGAAGCAAAAACTCTCACAATATCATAAAGTAATTATCCTTCAATTAAAATAAATGAATTAATTTAAATAAAATAGAATATATATATATATATATATATATATATATAAAGAAGGAAAGCAATCTATAACCCACAGCAGGTGTTCAATAAACATCTGTCCAGTGAAAAAACACATTGATAAGTAAAGTAGGCAGGCCTGGGATTTACACTGTGTCACAGAGAAAGCTTACTATACAGTGAAAATGCTAATTACTCCTTTCTTCCCTTTTTTATAACTTTTGGCCACACCCTGCAGCATACGGGACCTTAGCTGTCCTACCAGGGATCACATCTGCACACCCTGCATTGGAAGACTGAGTCTTAACCCCTGGATGGCGAGGGTAGTCCTGATTACTTATTTCTAACAACAGGGACTATCTGAAGTAAATTTTAGGGCTTTGAATCTCTTTAAATGTTGGTGTATAACAAATAAAATTCCAAGTTAGTTCTCCAAATTTAGTATTAAGTATCCCAAACTGGGAAAGCTACATTACTGCTAATAAACAACAAGGACTATTTGTATGTTCCTTTTCTTTTGACAAAACTATTTCCAAGAATGGTTTTTTTCTTGCCATTTTCAGGGGTCAAAGTGAAAGGAGAGCTCATCACTGCCCAAGTTCTCATGCATCCGACTTGGTCCTCGCATCCCCAGCCTGGAGCTCCTGGCACCCTCTCCACTCCCTGGGGGGCTCTCACATCCCAAGTATTAAAATAATGAGACACAGAGCTGGAGCACCCCCACCCTTGACAGTTCTGTTAATGGAAGATAGAAAAATAAACACAGACTGATTAGAATGAGGTCTTGGAATTTTCTAATGATTTTGATCAATAGTCGTTTTTAAATCTGATTTTTTCTGGCAGGGACCAGCCTGTCCCTTCTTCTTGCTGATTCCTGCTGTCTGGAATGACAAAGGGTCATAAGGACAGGGAAACTTTGTCCTGGAAGACTTTCCAGCATTCCCACTCCAGCCCAGAACTGTCTGGATTCAGATGGTGTTTTACCTGAGAATCTCAAAACCCGACATAGAGGCCACTCTTGGCCACTCACAGTTCATGGCAATGACTAATCTCAGAACTCCAGAAAAACAATATTCTTTACGTGAAAAGGAATGACAACTTACTTAGAAAAGTAACACACACACACACACACACAAAAACAAAAGTAATGCATGCCTCTCATGAAATGAAATCAATTTCTATTTGGCATTTTGTGATTTGTCATAAAACTGAATGCTTTTTCAACATGGCACTTGAATATTGCTTGGTTAACACCAATGTTTCTTGGAGCACAGCTTTAGAAATGTAACAGGCATCCTATCCACATTATATGTGGAAAAATACAGAAGTTCAAAGGGCCATCCAAAATTTGACCATTTACTTCATGTTATGACATGTACATAAAATAATTTGTTTTGAACAACACAATTTTAGTTACACCAAAAAATGCACACTATTGATATTATACATAACAGGTAACAAATGAGAACCTATGTATTGCTCAGGGTACTCTACTCAGTGCTATGCAGTGACCTAAATGGGAAGGAAATCCAAAAAGGAGGAAATATATGTATATGTACAGCTGATTCACTTTGCTGTAGAGTAGAAGCTAACACAGAATTATAAAGCAACTATCTCCAATAAAAAATAATTAAAAACATAGGAAACACACATGGAGGAAGAATGGATGGAGTAGAAGTTCGTAAAAATGGAAACAGATGTCCTTTGACTATGTATGACTGGTGACAATTTCTTTTTTTTTTTTTGCCCAGCTCAATTGTCTCATTTTGGGGCAATTGTATTTCCTGTGTCATTTGAAAAGTCTCACAACCTGCATTCCTTCCCCCACAGACCGGCCCTTTCCTGTTATCCCATGAAAGAAGCAGTGAAAGATAGAGCATGTGGGCCAAAGTCCACCGTCCACTCACGGGTGGACAGACGGGCTCTCAGAAAGCAGCCTTCTCCTTTTCTTGGCTTAAAACAGCAAGTTAACTTCTTTGCCAGTTTGCTCTTTTTCGTTTCTGGGCATTCTGTGCTTCCTGCTTTTAACTACGTGGGCAGCTTAGGCAGCTAGAGAGGATATTTGTGGCTTGTCAGACACAGAGAGAATGTGCAGGGGAGAAATCTCCAAGTGTGTATGTAGAGAGGTCTGTACAAACGCTAAGTAAACGTGAGTCAATAAAAGCCGATAAGTGAGAATGAGATGGGGTGAAGCCTGGGGGGCAGGCGGCCATGTGGGCTCAGGCCGGCAGGCCCCGAGGTACATTTGGTGTGTGGTGAGGATGGGGCTGGTGGGGGCTTGACAGTGATTTAATACACAGCTCTAAACACCAAGAGACTTCAATCACTTTTGTTGACTGACTGCCCAACTGGCTTTGACCTCGCCTGAAAGGGTGCTGGGCGCTAAATAAACTCAAGGTATTATCATAATAATACCTGCTGACCAAGAATGCTGTCAAGATGATGGAGAGCCTTTGGAAGGGCAGACGGGCTTCTCTGAAGAGTGACATCGGGTGGATGCTCAACCCAAGCCTCCGTCAAGAGGACTTTCTGTCGCTTCAACTCTGCCCTGGTTACAACATCAGCTGGAGGCCTCCTAGAAAGATAAACACTGTCCACAATGTCACCTATCCAGGCACCAGAGGTTTGCTCTGCTTTGTGGGGTTGGGACCCTAGGAGGGAGTGGATGGAATGCTTTGTCGTGCCCTCAAGGCCAAGACTGCACCAATCATCTAGGGGCATCTCTCTACCCCTCCCCTGACCCCGAATGTGGCCCCAGGAAGAGAAATTCCCCAACTCTCCTGGGTAACCATCTCAGGAGTGTTTGCAGCACAGCCACCATCAGGGTGATCCTTTGTCATGAACCCTAATCCTTTGAGAAATGACTTGTCAATTCCTTGTTGTTTTGTCTTTGGTGGAAATGAAGAAAATCTGATATTCTGCTTCTGTTGAGATCCAAGCAAACTTACACACACACACACACACACACACTCCTTTAAAATTTGATTTTATCCTTTATTCAGGATCAGCTCCAGCTACTCTGTGTGCCTTTGTCTTTTTCTCATCTCCCTTGTACCCCTGCTACCTACTTGCACATGTTCAACTCAACCAGAACTTGACATTTATTGCAAAAAACTAACACATAAAAAAATTACACAAACACCAAGAACTAATGTCTTTGACGCAGCACTTGGGTCCCTTTTTCCATTTCTGTTTGGGAGGCGGGGCAGCTCTGGGAGTGGTGGACGTGAAGGTTACTCTCTTGCCCTGTGATAGGGTTATTTGCCCAGTGAGTAATGGCTCCATGGGTCACCTTTGCTGCAAAGCCTTCGACTTTGTGGCTCAACCCCAGGGAAACAACTGAAAAGTGAAATTTATGTTTGTCAGTTACTTGAGAGAACTGGGGAGCCTAATATTTGTCACTGAAAAAAAATTTGTTTTGTATCAGAATCATTCAACATGAATGGAATGAACCTCCACTTGAACACCAGTGATTTTCTGTTGGTTTTTACGGGACTAAACCTACCCAACCTGTCCTGTGTGTCACTGGTATGTTATATACGTGACAGTCGACCAGCTGACGTTACCTCTTGTAGGGTCTTAAAATCTAAGCTGGAAAGAATAATGGACCATCAGGCTGACAGACAAAGACTCTGATGATTTAAAGAGATTTAGACAAAATGGAGTTTTCCCCCTATATTTTGGAGAAGGGACTGGATTCCTGGAAGAAGTTTGCCTTGAGGTATGTGAACAAGATGGCACTACATCCCTGGAAGATGATTCCACAGGTATAATGGATACACTTGGGATTATGTCAGGGAAAGAGAAGCTTTTAGAACATCCCGATTTATAGCTCCCAAACATTGACATGTGGGGGTGATAGACAAGAGGGCCTTTTCTGCTCTCAGTTCATGTGCCACTGAGCAGAGGCTCCCTGGGAAATTTTAATGACTAGGTTACAGCAGTAAAAACAAAAACATGTGAACAGCTCAATGGCTTCCCTTACTTGCAAGAGACTCCACAGAGAATCCAAAGTAGTCATTTATGTGATATTTTCTAAGCTGTGCTCTTAAGCCTTTCTGGAACTTTTCTATTAGTGTTCCCTACTTTCTGTGCTTTTAATAGTCTTTACAGAGGAAGCAGTTGATATGTTTCTTTTACAGTCTGGCTGGCACATTCAGGTTCTTCATTGAAACACATATTCTCAAATATGGATTGAGATGCCTGCCATCTTAAATCCTACAGCATCTCTCAGGGAGCCAGGAATTCAGATCATTTGTGCCTTCCCAAATGCACTCTGAACTGCAAAAAAAAACACAAAGGGATAAAATAAGCTGATACATTTACTACATCCTCTGAAAATAATAAGCATGACTTTGTTTTTATCATATATAATCTATCTCTAGAAAATTGTAATAAAGACAGAGTAATTCATAATAGTTACTTAAAACATCCTCAGGTATTTTTTTTTCACTTAGAAAAGGTACAGAGATGTTAAGTAATTTAGACTTAATTAGAAATATACTGATATAGTTGCATCTTGGAAGAAAGGTGGAGATGAAAATTGAGGTTTTATACTATTTTATTTAATCCATACATACAAATGAAGACCTGGATAGTGAGCACATGCTTTCGTTTAACTGATTTCTGTACTTTTTCAATAAGCTTGATAAATTGCAGTTATGAAACATTTTTCAAATAAAGATGATAAAATAACAAAACCACTAAATTTATTTTAAAAAGAAAAAAAGGAGGAAGAAGAGAAGACCTACACAAACAATGAAAATGTGAGTTATTGCTATACAATGGTAATGTGTGTATTCTGGAGACAGTGCAGCAACCCTGGTCATGAGTGAAGTCTCAGAGAGGAGAGACTCAGTTCAGTTCCTCACTCAGTCGTGTCCGACTCTTTGCGACCCAATGGACTGAGGCATGCCAGGCTTCCCTGTCCATCACCAACTCGCAGAACTTGCTCAAACTCATGTCCATTAAGTCAGTGATGCCATCCAACCATTTCATCCTCTGTCATCCCCTTCTCCTCCTGCCTTCTGTCTTTCCCAACATCAGGGTCTTTTCTAATGAGTCAGCTCTTCACATCAGGTGGCCAAAGTATTAGAGTTATTCAGGACTGATTTCCTTTAGGATTGACTGGTTGGATCTCCTTGCAGTCCAAGGGACCCTCAAGAGTCTTCTCTAACACCACAGCTCAAAAGCATCAATTCTTCATCACTCAGCTTTCTTTATAGTCCAACTCTCACATCCATACCTGACTACTGGAAAAACCATAGCTTTGACTAGACAGACCTTTGTTGGCAAAGTAGTGTCTCTGCTTTTTAATATGCTGTCTAGGTTAGTCATAGCTTTTCTTCCAAGGAGCAAGTGTCTTTCAATTTCACCATCTGCAGTGATTTTGGGCCCCCCCCCCAAAATAAAGTCTGTCACTGCTTCCACTGTTTCCCCATCTATTTTCCATGAAGTGATGGGACCGAATGCCATGATCTTTGTTTTTTGAATGTTGAGTTTTAAGCCAGCTTTTTCACTCTCCTATTTCACTTTCATCAAGAGGCTCTTCCCTCCTCACTTTCTGCCATAAGGGTGATGTCATCTGCATGTGTGAGGTTATTGATATTTCTCTTGGCCATCTTGATTCCAGCTTGTGCTTCACCAGCCCAGCATTTTGCATGATGTACTTTGCATATAAGTTAAATAAGCGGTGACACTATACAGCCTTGAAGTACTCCTTTCCTAATTTGGAACCAGTCTGTTGTTCCATGTCCAGTTCTAACTGTTGCTTCTTGACCTGCATACAGATTTCTCAGAAGAAAAGCAGAGACATTACTTTGCCAACAAAGGTCCATCTAGTCAAAGCTATGGTTTTTCCAGTAGTCATGTATGGATGTGAGAATTGGACTATAAAGAAAGCTGAGCATGGAAGAATTGATGCTTTTGAACTGTGGTGTTGGAGAAGACTCTTGAGAGTCCCTTGAACTTCAAAAAGATCCAACCAGTCAATCCTAAAGGAAATCAGTCCTGAATATTTATATTGGAAGGACCGATGCTGAAGCTAAAACTCCAATACTTTGGCCACCTGATGTGAAGAACTGACTCATTTGAAAAGACCCTGATGCTGGGAAAGATAGAAGGCAGGAGGAGAAGGGGACAACAGAGGATGAGATGGTTAGATGGCATCACTGATTCAATGGACATGAGTTTGAGTAAGCTCCAGGAGTTGGTGATGGACAGGGAAGACTGGCATGCTGCAGTCAATGGGGTCGCAAAGAGTCAGACACAACTGAGTGACTGAACTGAACCAAACTGTTGTTACTTTTTTTTTTTAATTTTTTTAAGATTTTTTTTATGCAGGCCATTTTAAAAGTCTTTATTGAATTTGTTCCAAAATTGCTTCTACTTTATGTTTTGATTTTTTTGGCCGCAAGGTATGTGGGATCTTAGCTCTCAGACCAGAGATGGAATCACCACTCCCTGCATTTGAAAGCAAAGTCTTAACCACCCGGCTGCCAGGGAAGTCCCTGTATTATTGTTACTTTTGCAGGCATTATTATATATATAACATTTAATCAAAAGTTTTCAGTGAAATAATCTGAAAAATAAAAAAATATATATATAGCTAAATCACTTTCCAAATTCTTGAAGCTAACGCAATATTGCCAATCAACTCTACCTCAATAAACAAAAAGTTTCCAAGGCCCACGTGTATTTTATGACCACTAATACACTTTGTTTTATTTCAAGATTATACTGAAAATAATTGTATCAGAAGGTGGATTGTTTAAAAAAAATGAAAAAAAAATGACCTGCTCGTGGCCCCAAATCCACCAGGCATTCCACTGTCTGGAACAGAATAAGCTCTCAGTAAATGCTGGTTATTCTTGTGATTAATCTTGCTGGTGCATTGCACTGCATGACAATATCCAGGAAAGACTGTGTTCATAAGGGCCTGTGGTGGGTATCAGAAAACCTGTCGCCATCCTCCTCCTTATCAATGCCTCACCTCTGGTTCCAACCAGATACCATTCAGCACTCCATGTTTGTCAAGCACTTTATCATCAGCTATGAGCTCCACCAAGAAGCAGCCCTGGAAGAAAGGCCAACTCCTTGGTGCTCGTTGTCGAGATAAGGAGCTAAGACTGTAGGAAAGAGGGTCAGCCGTCCCGCCAGCATCAGCCTGGAGCCGACTGCAGCTTCCTGGTACGAAATGTTTGTGCTCTCTTGGCACCTGATATCTACAAGACCAGGTCATTCCCAAGTTCATTCCTGGGGAAACAGAGGCACAGGAGGATTCGTGAATTTAACCTAAAGCAAAAGGAACAGAAGGGCTTCCCAGGTGGCACTAGTGGTAAAGAACTTGCCTGCCAATGCAGGAGCCTCAGGAGACTTGAGTTCGGTCCCTGGGTCAGAAAGTTCACTGGAAGAGGAAATCGCAGCCCACTCCAGTATTCTTGCCTGGAAAATCCCATGGACAGAGGAGCCTGGTGGACTACAGTTGATGGGGTCGCCAAGAGTCGGACACAACTGAGCATGCGCAAACGCAAGAAGTATAGTGCAACAATGAAGAGCTAGCCAACAACAGTAACTACTGGGCTACAGTCTTCCGTAACCTGCCGTTACTTAGTGCAGACTTGGAGTAATTGCCTTTCAGCTGCCGTCTTGTTTTTGTCCTCACAATAGGCCTACAAGGTGAGTCCCAAGAGGGCTGGCCCCATAGTACACGGAAACGACAGCTCAATAGGAAGCGAGGAAACTGAGGTTTAAGCTCTGGTTTGCCCAGCTGCAGTTTCTGCTCCTAAGGACCACTTGCTAAAAACAGAGACAATGTGAAGTCTCACTTGCAGAGCATGGATTCCTGTGTTGTTGATGGACCAACACACTGTGCCTCCAAGCAAGGCTTTTCCACAAGACCTGGAGGAAATACACCAACCTTGGATGCCCACCTGCTGTGCCTGAGACTGTGCACACCCTTTCAGTCCTGAGGGTGTGTGTCTGTGGACTTTCTTTTGTCTCATCCATCCTCCAGGTGAAAGCACATGAGGAAATTTTGTCACCATATTCCCATAAACTCCAAATGTTTATACTTACTGGTGTTTCAGTTCAAACTCATTTTGCATCTTCTGTTCTCCTTGGTGACATTCCCAGCTTTCTAATCACCTATCAAATGCAGGATGATCAATTATGAAGCTTAGAATATGCCCAAAGCATGGTGACGAGCATGGGAATTACAAAGAACGTGGCCCTGGCCCTAACAGTGTGAAAATGGGAAGATGGGTCGTCAACACAGGTTCCACTACAATCATATAAGATAGTTAATAACATGAAATGTCACAGCCGTTGAGAGAGAGACACAGAGAGAGAGAGAGATCCTTGTTTGAATTGGGTCTAAAAAGAAGAGAAGCTAAACAGAGAAAAGAATGAGGCAGAACAATAAGAAAGGCAATAAGAAGGCATTCCAGACGGTAGGCAGTGGGAACAATCACTGCTTCAAATCCTAATGCTTTATTCTTGTTGGAACATGCAACACACAGAAATATTATTTATCACATCTCCAACCATGTAACTTGTTTTTGTTTTTTTTAATCATCTAGTCTTTTAAATGTTTTTAGGAATAAAACACACACTCACTTCAAAAACTGTGAATTTTAAAAATTCAGAGTGGCACAAAAAGGTAATAGAAATCCACCAAACTCAAACAAGCAGGGTTCCAAGAAGTCAGTAAACACTACTCAAAGCATCCATCTTTGCATATACACAGACAGAAAGATTGACAGCAAGATCGATAGACAGACAAATAGGCAGATAGACAAATAGATAGGTAGACAGAAAAAAGATAGATAGCCAGACAGAGAGAAACAGAGGCCTTTAGAAAAATTGCCTCATAGTATTTATGACATTTTAATTGGATTAAAGTATTTTGATCATTTATTTTAATTATTTATTTAATCAAAGAAAAAGAGAATGAAGTAAAATATGAAGAAATGCTCAACTTCATATAATATGATCTGATACAGCAGATCATTTCTAAACAATTTTTCTAAAGTTAAAATGAATATAAAAGCCTTACTGGATGCTTGGGGCTGGTGCACTGGGACGACCTAGAGGGATGGTATGGGGAGGGAGGAGGGAGGAGGGTTCAGGATGGGGAACACATGTATACCTGTGGCAGATTCATTTTGATATACTGCAAAACCAATAAAATATTGTAAAGATAAATAAAATTTAAAAAAAAGAAAAAAAAAGCCTTTGTTATGGATATTATTTTTATGATCAATATTTATGTACAATATCTGACTCCTGCTTTGAAAGAGGAGGAAATTAGCAACGTTTCTATATGTGAGTTTTTGCTCTCTATATCTAAAATATTTGCAATAATTTTCTAATTATGGTTCATTGTGATTATAGAGAACTTTTTTTCTATTATCACTCATAAAATTTTTAGCCCTATCCATCCCATTCTTTGTCATTCCTATTTTGTTTATTAAGCTACAAATAGTATTTTATCAATTTATGTTCTTAGCTAAAGCAAGGAAACATTCCACCATCTCATATTACTCTTTTCATTTTCTTGGTTCTGAACAATTTTTTTATTTTTCAATTTTCATTTTGAAATAATTTTAGACTCACTAAAAAGTTACAGAAATAGTATAAGGAATTTCCACAGACCCTGCTTACCCAAATGTTAATGTCTTACATAATCACAGTACAATGATCATAATCAGGAAAGTAATACTAACACAGTATTATTAGTTAAGCTTCCAATCTCATCATTTTTTTTTTTTTCCTCACTAATACCCTTTATCTAGCTTAGGAGCCCTTTCGGGCTTCCGCACTGCATTGAGTTACTGCCTGTTTCTCTTTGTCCTTATTCATGTTCTTAATGAGTCCTTCCATAATAGGAAGGACTGTTATGGACATAACATGTTATATTAGGACATAACGAAGCATTCGTTCTCTTGTAAGGAATTTTGTTCTTTGGGGATTCTGCCTTCTTCTAAACTGGATTCTCCTTCTCCCTTTCTGGCATGCTGTGCAGACATGGTGACTGCCCACCCGTTTGGGCAATACCCTCCTTTTTCTTGGCTCTGTTACAAAACCTCAACCTCATTCATGTCTTGAGCAGAGATTCTTAATCTCAGACATGATGTGCCAGACAAGAAGGCCGGAGTGGTTTTATGACAGTCTTGGCTAAAGAGACTCAAGGTAAAGTCTGGACCGGCTGGGGAAATTCTGGGAAGGAGTGATTCTCTGTAATAGGAGGATGGTCAGTGAGGAAAACAGCCTGTCCTGCATTGCCCTCTGTCCCCTGCCTCTGACTGTACCGGGTGGTCATGAAGCTTGAGCTCCTGTCGTTGTTTCGCTGTTACGAGGGAGAGGCTGCAAGAACTGCAGAGCTGTGGACCTGGAGCCCTGAAGTCAATGAGCCCTAAACCAAGCCAAGCAGCCACCTACCTCTCAGCCTGGGATGTGACGGGGGAATTCCCTACTTATCTAAGGCATCCCTAGCCAAATCTCATGAGAGTAGCAGCTAGATCTGCTCTAACAGACAGAGTGTGCTGCATCTCCTTATTTTTTCTTCTCTGTTCAAGTTCACTGCCTTGTTATTTTGCCACTATTCACCACCTGGGGTTGAAAAGAGTCAGACATGACTCAACAATGATCCTGTTCGTGCTTCAGGTGAGCAGTTCTGTCCAGACATTGTACTTCCTCTGACGGCACATGACTAAATTGTTCTTGAAGTCTTTCCCACTTTTATTTAAATCCGGACTGTCCTCCCCTTAGAGTTACAATTTAGGAACTGAGGCCTGCGGTCTGTCTACGTTTCTGCAGAGAATTTTACTCTAAGGTCAATGGGGAGTTATTGGCTTCGCGGTGGAAGGCAGATGATCAGATTGACACATTTAAAGCGTTGCCCTGTTTGCTGTGGGTTGGGGGCAAGCACAGAATGAGAAAACCCACTGAGCAGGACCTAAAAGGGTCCTGAGAATTAACACAACAAGGAAATCATGGTGATTTGGGTGGTGAGGGCAACAGTGGAGGTGGAGACAGGGGCTTGGAGGTTGGGCTGACAGGTCTTACTTATGCAGAAGATGTGGGGAGTGTGGGGAAGTGGGAAGGGAAAGCCGAGAGGATAAGCATCAGCATGAATGGAGGGACATTTAATAAAAACAAAACTTGAGAAAGAAGGTCATTTGTATACATAAAATAGACAGCCAAAAAGGACCTGCACAGGGAGCTCTACTCAGTACTCCATAATGACCTACATGCAAAAAGAACCTAAAAGATCTACGTATATGTATAACTGGTCCACTTTGCTGTACAGCAGGAAAAACCACAGCATTGTAAATCAACTATATTCCAATAAAAGTCTTTTTAAAAGGGAAATAGGACACGGGGTGAATGGATCGGAAAGCAAGAGTTCTCTTATACACAAATGAAAAGAAGTATGATATGAAGGACTCATTTCAGGGAATTCTCTTTCCTTCTTTGGGTGAGGCTTTCTCCCAAGATGATTCTTCATCTCTCATTCGCTGGCGTGTTGAGGAGATAATTGGGGTTGCTCCCTTTCCGCACCACCAGAACCTCACCTTTATTTGAGTCATGAGAAGGGGCACTGGTCTATGTTGGAAACTGGTGGCAGGTCATGAGGACAGGACAAGAAGGACCACGACTTTATTGCTTATTTTGTGTCAAGGAATTGTATTGTATATGAGTATCCATAATCCAATACTAAGCCTCCAAAGACACACGAAGATACCATCTCAGTTTACTTTTGATTCAGAGACAAGGAAATTGGAGGTGCAAAAAAGCTGAGAAGCCTTTGTTATGTGGTCCAGAAGGACTAACCTGAGTGTCTCATCTCATTCCAGAGTCCTGGCGCATGGCTCACTGCCTCTAAGACCCTGCAAAGCCCTTGAAAATGCCGCAATTAAGTCATCTGAGCCAGAGTCTAATTACCCATCTACAAAATATAGGAAATGTCCCAGTCCAGTGGAAAAAATTTCCCAGCTGTTTACTCACTGTGCCTGTCCCCATGTACTTTAGGTCAAGTCTCCCTGGGAATGGCATTGAGCAGGGACATTCTCCCCTTCATTAGAAGGGCTTCTAAGCCTATTTTTCAGAGATAGACTCTGGAGAGGAGGCCAAGAAAAAGATATAATAGAAAAGCAAGCCTTTAAAATGGATGTAAAATGACCATTCCTATCCATGGGAAAGAAGGTGCCCTTCACCAAGAACAGAAAGCCCTGACCAGCTCAAAGAAAGCCTCTAGGTGTGGACTTTCATTAGTCAGCCCTGAGCTCTGAAATGCCTTTGTTTGAATGTGTCTTCCTGTTACAGTAATGAGAAAGGTGTAGCCTTAATGACTCATATAGTGCAAATTTTAATGGTAAAATTAAATTTTGAATAAACATTATGAAAAATCAAATATTAGAAATCCATTTCTTAAAAGCTTACAGTAGTGACTTGTCAATGTACTAGCTGAGCTTAAGTAAGATCAGTTCAGATTATGTATACAGTGCTGAACTATTTCAATCTAATTATGGCAAAATTGTGTTTCCATTAAGGCTTCTTCCTAATGCAAGAATGCCATTAAAATTATTTTCATTGACATCTGCCTAATAAGATGGCTTAGAGACTACATTTCCACTGGATCAGGTAGTTGTTTCTAGAAGTGTGAATGGCCCAGCGAGTAGGAATCTCATCTCCCTTTACTTTGTTTTGTTTTTGGCCTTGTCACAGTTAGAGTTGCAGGTTCGATGCCTGGGTCAGGAAGATCCCCTGGAGAAGGGAATGGCTGCCCACTCCAGTATTCTTATCTGGAGAATCCCATGATTAGAGGAGCCTGGCGGGTTACAGTCCATAGGATCACAAAGAGTCAGACGCGACTAAAGTGACTCAGCATGTGTCACGTGGCATGTGGGATATCAGTGCCCACCCAGGGATTGAACGTGCGCTCCTGCAGTGGGAGCACTTGATGCACAGAGTCTTAAGCACTGGAGGACCAGGGAAGCCCCCCATCTCCCGTTCTTGATGAGACTGCTGTGGGTGTTGAAGGAGACACTACTACAGATAGAGTGCACAGCTGACAGCCTGACACATCAAGCACTTTCAAAATAATAATAACTTTATTTTTTAAAAATTTTATCAATGTATAGTTGATATTCAACGTCATGTTAATTTCTTCTGCATAGCAAAGTGATTTAGTTACACAGATATATTCTTTTTTTTTATGTTCTCTTCCATTATGGTTTATCTCAAGATATTGAATACAGTTCCCTGTACTATAGAGTAAGACCTTGTTTAACCCAATCTATATACAGTAGTTTGCCTCTGCTAATCCCAAATGCTCTTTCCTACCGCCCCCTTCCCCTCATTCCTTTGTCAACTACAAATCTATTCTCTATATCTGTGAGTCTGTTTTTGTTTCATAGATAATTTTGATTTGTACTGTATTTTAGATTCCACATATAAGTGATATCCTATGATATTTGTCTTTCTCTTTTTAAACAAAAATATCTATTTAACTGGAGGATAATTACTTCACAATATTGTGATGGCCTCTGTCATACTTCAACATGAATCAACCATAGGCATACATGTGTCCCCTCCCTCCCAAACCCGCTTCCCACCTCCCTTTGCCTCCAGGTTGTCACAGAGCGCCAGCTTTGGGGTGCCCTTCATCATACATCAAACTCCCACTGGCTCTCTATTTTATATATGGTAATGTATATGTTTCAGGGCTATTCTCTGGAGTCATCCCACACTCCCCCTCTGTGTCCCAAAGTCTGTTCTCTATGTCTGTGTCTCCTCTGCTGCCCTGCACATAGGATCATCAGTACTGTGTCTAGATTCCATATATATGCTTTAATTTACAACATTGGTCTTTCTTTTTCTGACTTACTTCACTTAGTATAATAATCTCTAGGTCCATCCATATTGCTGCAAGTGGCATCATTTCATTCTTTTGATGGTTGAGTAATATTTGATTGTAATAATTTGTATTATTATTACTGCTATCAATCCCCATCTATAATTAGGTCATCTATGCCAACAAATATTCAGGTAAAGAGGAACAGTTGTTAGGCTCCAAATGTTGCACTATTTTGTAGTTATAGCCTGTTTGGGGGAAGCCAATGGCCAACACGGAGACTGAAACATCTTCTAGATGCTGTGGGTCACTGGAGCAGGTTGCAATGTGGGGAGAGAGTGAAGAGTGGGAAATGCTTAGGTATCACCAAGGCCAAAGTCAGTAACACTAGGATTGGAAGGTTTAGGTTCGTAGTCATCAGGCACCCCTGAAATCACTGTGAGAAATGACTGCCAAGGCCAGGGCAGCAATAGTGCTTATTTCCACATAAAAGATTCACAGAGCACATTGATTAGGCACTGACTATCCCATGGATTGGAGAAGGCAATGGCATCCCACTCCAGTACTCTTGTCTGGAAAATCCCATGGATGGAGGAGCCTGGTAGGCTGCAGACCATGGGGTCTCGAAGAGTCGGACATGACTGAGTGACTTCACTTTCACTTTTCCCTTTCATGCATTGGAGAAGGAAATTGCAACCCACTCCAGTGTTCTTGCCTGGAGAATCCCAGGGACGGGGGAGCCTGGTGGGCCGCCGTCTATGGGGTCGCACAGAGTCGGACACGACTGAAGCGACTTAGCAGCAGCAGCAGCAAATCAATTATTAATTCTACATATACCTGTTAAATGTTTAGCATGTGCTAGATTCCGGAGATACTGCATGAACAAGACAAAACAAGATTCCCTGCTTCTCACTAAGTAGGAGGGAAGCGGATCCTAGACAAGGAAACAGATAACCAACCAGAGAGCATCAAGCAGTGATTGTTCATGAAGAAAATCAACAAGAAAGTGACATGGAGTGAGTGATAGAGCAGGGGTGCAGCAGGGGTTCTCGCACCATGACTAGGTGGCCGAGAACCGGAGCCCAGAGGAACCAGAATCACTTAGTTGCTACATATCCGAGCCCTCGTTGATCCCAAGTCACTTTCCTCCAATGCTCAGGACTACAGGGGTGGACACAAATGAAGAAAGAGGGGAATTAATCTTTCAATACAGGCTGACATCACTGGCTAAAGCCAGGCATAAAGGACATATAGGAATGAACACAGGAGACATGGAAAGTGGTCTAGAAAGACCCTGGGAAGTTGTGAATCACTGGAAAGGTAAGGAGCCCATAAGGAAAAACCATCTGAGGCATTAAGATGCTTCTGATGGAGTTGTATCTGGCTGTCTGAACATCACTCATACCAGCTCATGATGGGAAGGGACTATTCTACAGTGGTCCCCAAGGGCCCCACCTCCTAGTATCTGCACCCTTGCCCAACCAATCCCTTCCCCCGACTGTGAGCAGAACCTGTGACTGGCTTCTGGCCAACAGATGAGCAATGATTCATCACAGCCATGATTTCCTAACAAGAACGGCAGGTCCATCAAGTCTCCCTCACTGGCTTGAGTGAAGCAAGGGATCCAAGACAGCCTCTAGCCAACCACCAGCCAGAAACCGAGGCCGTCTCCCCCCAGCCCAATAAGTCGCAAAGAATTGACTCCTGCCAACAACCTCGGAGCTTAGAAGGAGAGCCTTCCTCGGCTGAGTGTTCAGATAAGATCACAGACACAGCCAACACCCTGAACTCAGCCTTGAGGGAACTCAGCCAAGGCACAGGGTCAGCTGAGTTGTGCTGGACTGCTGACCACAGATATGGTGAGATAATAAGTGTGTGTCATGTTGGGCTCCTGTCTTTGTGAAAATTTATTATGAAAACAAATACCATGGCATTCGTGGAGGTTATTAGGACCTGGGTTGAGAAAAATCAGATCATCACTTGGGAATAAAGACATCAGGGGCACAACCAGCCCCTTGGCATTTTCTGAAGGGTTTACTGCACTCCTGTATTCAGACCATGAAGAGCTGAGCATGGATGTGGCCACAAAGAGGCTGGCAAAGGAACTGGGTTAAGAGTGGGAGGATCGGTGTTAAACAGAAGGCAGTCTGGATTGACGCAGGTGATGTAGATTCACAACCACAGCTGGACTTACGTGCTTATTTTTAAAATTAACAAGCTAATCACAATCAAACAATATAGACATTATGATTTTTAGATATTTATTTATTGGCTGTTTCAGGTCTTAATTGTGGCACTCAGGCTTCTCTCTAGCTGAGGCACAAGGGCTTCTTTGCCCCACAGCATGTGGGATCTTAGTTCCCCAATCAGGGGTCAAATCTGCATCCCCTGCATTGGAAGGTTGATTCCTTACCACTGGACCACCAGGAATGTCTCCATCAGAATTTTTTAAAGTAACACCAAAGTATATAACACAAAAGGTAAATTCTCCCTTTTCTCCTCTCAGGTCCCCAGTTCCATAACAAAGAGAATATCAATCATTACAATTGATGCCTGTCCCTTCAGAAATTTTCTGCAGATGTATAATACACACACACATCTTCTTTTGAACACAAATGGGGTTAAACTATAATGTTCTGCCCCTTGCTTTTTTTCAAGCACCATGTCTTAGAAATGGTCTTAATGATACAACAGTTCAATCAGCTTTTTCTTTTACACAGTTGCATAATATTCCTTTGTGTGTCTATATGCGTTGGAGCCCCTGTTGATTAGCATAGAAGTTGTTTTGCTATCAACACAAATGCAATCTATAAACCTCTGCTCACTTTCAGTGTTGGAGGATAAACAACTAAAAGACAAATCGTAGGG
Source organism: Bos indicus (assembly GCF_029378745.1). Classification (NCBI taxonomy): domain Eukaryota; kingdom Metazoa; phylum Chordata; class Mammalia; order Artiodactyla; family Bovidae; genus Bos; species Bos indicus. The sequence continues at coordinate 41,608,634 of NC_091772.1, read as the reverse complement.
TAGATAGTGCCACCAATCCATCCTTAGAGGTTGCAGCCATTTTACTCTCACAGCCAACCTAAGAATTAGCATTTTCAGCTACACTTTGGCCAGTGCTGCACACTAACAAGTGTAAAACTTTGTCCAATTTAATAAATAAACATTTTATCTGGGCTTTTTACACTGCAGAGATCTGAATCTTTACAAACTCTTCCCAGGTTGAATCTACTTAAAGAATCCAGAATCCTGAGTCCAGAATAAAGGTCAGACATTAGGAATGAAACCCTTAGGGATGGAGGGAAAGAAGAGAGAAGTGTGGTCATTTAAGATTTACTAAAGGGCAGTGTGTCCAACACCCACAAGGAGTCATGATCTTGGCAATTGCCCCATTAAGGTTTAAAAAGGTCCCTCTTCCCCTCTAAATTGCCCCATACTTTGCTTAGTAAGACCGGAATTGTGATCAGAGAAACACTATGCATCAGGCACAATGAAAACGCATTTTGAGACCTTGATGAGCGTAAGAAAGGACTTGTGACGACAGCCCTTCAGAAGTCTCAGGAAAGAGACTGGCATTTCTTGGGCAATCTCTGTCCTCAGTGTGGTCATGTTTGAAGGTTAAAAGAGCCCAAACACTTTCTCTCTACTTTCTAGTTCTTTAAAGCTAAAGAAAATCACTTAACAGGACCCTCCCTGTAAACCTGGAGACGTTATTAAGAGAATAAACCGCATAGACTCAGTTCACATGTATTAATATTCTGTTTCAACTGCGTTCAACAGCTTTGAAGCAACCCATGAGCTCACAGAAATGTGGGCTCAGGGCAGCTGGAACACCCAACACACAGGGGCTGTCAGGTCTCCCCGTCTTGGAAGAGACCTGACCAAAGACTGGATTATTTTGTAAATCTATTTTTGCAGTGAAAGGAAGCCACAGACATCTGAATACTGGCTCCCCTGCCCGACACCTAGTTTCTGCCAGGGCATGAAGACAACCTTCTGGAAAGGCACCTTGGGAATCTGGGTGGGTTCAAGCTGAGATCGGAGCATGTGGGTGGCTTTTGTGTTTGTTTCCTACTCAGCTCCCCTTCATCCTGGGATTTCTATCCTCCCAAGGACACTGTGTCCTCACCACACTTACTCCTGATCATCCCCAAACACAGATCCAGATTCATTTCTGAAAGACTGATGACTGAGGACTTGTCCTGTATTTTTGTTTTCCCCCAGCTATCGTCTACCTGTGCCAACAAAAATGAGTGTATTCATTTACTTTAAAAAAAAAAAGCCTCCTACAAATTTTCAGTGACTCTTTGAGTATAAAATATTCATACCCTGACTCCAAATTACAGTTGGGAGCATAACCACTCAACAAGTACTTTTAGTTCAGATTCATTTTAGATTCATACAAGCAGGGATGCAGACATGGAAAACACAAGCATCCTTTGAAGGAAAGAAATCCTGAATGAAGAAATGAGTGGGAAAATACTGCCATTTCAAACCAGCCCAGATCCAATGCCACAGGTTCAGAGTTATTTAGGGTGGAGGGGCCAGGTTTGCCAACTACAGAAGGTGGCCGCAGGACAGAACAACCGAATTGAGGAGTTTCTGGGGCAAAAAAAAAAAAAAATGATGGATTTAAAGAATTAAGTTAATTCAATAGGACTGCTTCCCAGCTACATCTACTTTTTTTTTAAAAAATAATTTTATGTATGTATGTATTTTTGGCTGTGCTGGGTCTTCATGGCCATGCAGGCTTTTCTCTAGTTTTGGAGAGCAGGGGCTACTCCCCAGTTGTGGTGTGCAGGATTCCCATTGCAATGGCTTCTCTTGTTGTGGAGCACAGGTTCTAAAGCACAAGGGCTTCAGACGTTGTGGCTCATGGGCTCCGCAGCTGAGGCTCCTGGCTCTCAAGCACAGGCTCGATAGTTATGGCACGTGGCCTTAGTTTCTCCTCAGCATGTGGGATCTTCCTGGATCAGGGATCAAACCTGTGTCTCCTGCAGTGGCAAGTGGGTTCTTTACCACCGAGCCACCAGGGAAGCCCCCAGCTCTGCCTACTTTTATCACAATTACTCAGCACCTGATGGAGCGCTAACCTGATTATCTAGCCCCACTGAGTCTAGACAGCTAGAAAGTTGATTTTACTATGGATTTGGATGTTGAGAAGAAAATTACCTAGATATTCAAAACCTAACTTCTTGATTTCCATGAAGTGCTACCTGACAGGTCTGGTTGCAAATCATTTTGCAAATGCAAAACCCAGTCCCCAAAGTTTCAGGAATTTTTCTTTTTAATAGTAATCTTGATAATTTTTGGAATCCTGGTGTAGATATATTTAAGAGAAAAATGCTACTTTGGTGTAAGCCTCCAAGGCTTTTAGAGATATTTTGCAAATTGGAAATGATGGTTTTTATTTAACAATAGTTTGAGGGAAATTTACCAGCATTGGCGAGGTCCACTGGGCAGTGAGGTCTTTGAATGGTACAAACACAGCAAAGGGCCATTTTTTCTGCCAATAAGGTTCTACTTTGCTAGAAGTTTAGGAGACCTAACTAAACCTTGACTGGAAAAAGCCATCCCCAAGCAGAAGCCCTCTGGCTCATACCAGAATGGACTGCAGGGATCACATCCCTTGAGGTCCAGAGAGAGACAAGCTTCCGGTTTGTGTGGTTCAGGGGTACAACAAGAACAGCAAGACCCTGGGTTCATCCTGCTTTCCTTATCTTACGCTGAGTGGGCAGCTTCATGCAGGGCTGCCAACAGCTCCTGGAGACTCTCATGATGATCATTCTTCCCTCGCATCCTGGAGGGAAGGCGGGGATCGCGTCTCAGAAGAGCAAAGCAGCTCTTTTTCCAGTTGCTCCCAGCACGTGTCTCCCGAGGGTCTCATGGATTCAGAGCTCACCCCTGAACTGATACCTGTGTCTGGGCATAAAGTGGAATTAATTAGCCCAGGCCTCAGCCTCAAGACCCTCAACAGAGCCTAAGGCAGGTACGAACATCCCCAAATGTATGACCACTGGAAAGGGTATGGATATATATGCTATAGAGCTACCAAGAATTGACCAGGAAATGGATGTGGTGGGGCCCACTTGCCTAGAAAAAACAGACCTGAGGAGCCACCTCAGGTGGGTCAGGTCTTCTAATACACCGCTGGTCTTCCCAAACCCAGGCAGGCCCCAGCCTGGCCAGTTGACTTCTGGGGTGGCCGGGAAGGTGATAGCCACTTCAGAAAGAGGCCTCCATGAAGTCTCCCACTCACCCCACCCACTCTGGTCCAACATCCCCCCCACCCCCCAGCTTAGTCCAAACCTGTACCAGGAACCACAAGCCCTTGGCACATGGTCCTCTTCATCGGTAGGCACACTTTGGCAGCTTACTTCCCCAAACCAGCAAGGGACAGCCTCTGTCCCCAGTACTGAGAGCTCCCCTGATAAAGTCAGGCTCAGCTGGGATTCTCTCCTTTTAATTAAGCCCAGGTCAGCTGACTGGGGACCTTAATCCCATCTACAAAGTCCCTTCCCCTTTGCCATAGTCTTTTGGCTAGAAGCAAGTCTGGGCTATGCACCAGAGGAGCGGACCCCCAGAGGCTATGAATACCAGGGGTTGGGAGTCATGGGAGATCTTAAACTCTGTCTCCTTCTGGCTGCATTTTCCCTCTTTGTCCACCTCCCCTCCCCCCTCCCTTCCCCATCCAGCCCAGACGCACGGTGCCTGCTGAATTTTCCACATCACTCCCAGCATCCCAGACCAAGTCAGGGATGTGATGCCCTGTATCCATGAACCATGGGCTCTGGAGGGAAACTTTAGAGACTCCTCCCACTCTGCCACCTACACCTAGACCTTTTCAGCATCTGTTCCCTGTGTGGCCCTCACAGGGTGCTGGCGTCCTCATGTAACGACAGCAGAGCCAACTGCAGATTTTTGGCCATGTTCCTCTTAAAACACACACCCAGACCAGTGAAAACAGTGGGGCTTGCAAAGCTGCCCAATGACAGCCGCTGCTTTGTATGCAACTGCTCAGCAGGAGTCACTCGTGTAAACTTGGATCAGGCAGCACTTAAACAGGAGTCAAATCTGGCCAAGTAGGTAACTTTGAGCAGCTCACGGTGAATTCACTATATGGCACTAAAGACTGGGGTGTTACGAAGGATTACTGGGAAAAATAGAGTATACAAAGGTTTTCAAATATGTGTACCTTAAACACAGTATTCCCAACAATCAGCATAACCTGTGGGTTTAGATTCTCTAACCTACAGCTGAAAAATAATCCTGAGTGTTCCAGTGAGTTTTGATGGCATAAACATCAAAGTAGAAACAGATTAAGTGGGCACTTGCCTGGCTGTCCAGTGGCTAAGACTCCACACTCCCAATGGAGTGGACTCGGGTTCGATCCCTGGTCAGGGAACTAAAAACCCAGCATGCTACAGTGAAGACGGAAGATCTCGGGTGCCACAACTAAGACCTGGCACAGCCACACAAATAAATACTTTTTTTAAAAATTAGTAGACTAAGTAAGGAGAGCCCTATGTCCCCTGCTGTGTTCCCACGCAGGTTCTGAACTGTTGGCCTGGGTAAGCCCATGGGAGCCCATGGTGGGCAAGATTGAGAGCAGGAGGAAAAGCGGGGAGACAGAAGATGAGATGGTTGGATAGCATCACCAACTCAATGGATACAAGTTTGAGGAATGAAATGGTTTTGTGTTGGGGGAGTGAGATTTAGTTTATTGCTCCTGACACTGTAACAGGAAATGACACACAGCTATTCCCACATGCCAAGAGAAAAGGGTTTCTTTATTTCCCGTGCTTGGACTCAATTTTGAAGTCCTTCCCACCTGCATTCCTTCTAAAGACCGGGGTGAGAGGGGGTGTCGCAGGGTGCTGAGCAAGGTAACTAATTAAACATCACACAGTCTCCTCCTCCAGTTAAGCAGCCTCTGTCAGCTCATTATCCTATCTGTTGGAAAAGCACCTTCCCACCAGAGCTGTAGACCGCTGTCCTCCTCAAGATGTGCCCAGTTTCAGGAAGTGCTCTCACATCCTCAGGTGGTGGGGAAGCCCCTGGTCCCAGGCAGGACCTCTTCTCGGTCTGACTGACCCCAGGTGAAGGCTACTCCACTTCTTTGGTGCCACTGCCCAGGGCTGGCTTCACGTGGTTCTTAGGGGGAGCTGTGCCAGGGCGGGGGTTGCACAGCAGGCACCTGGATCAGGGCTGGGGTCCACACACGCCTGACTCTCACCTGTGGGGCTGCAGAGTCTGAGTCCTGGCCACACTCACCTTCAACGCTAGCTTCAGTTCCCCATCACTCTGCCGTTACCTGGCAGCCCACAGGGCCTGATGGATTGGTTCGTCGGTGACTCTGGGCACTCTCCCCCCACTAGCCTACAGGAGTGCCTGGCTCCCCTCCCCCAACAGAGGCAGGTGAGGAAGACTCAAAACACCAGCTCCAGACCCTCCACCCCAAACTCACTTCCTCCCTTGCTTCCCTCCTAGGTTGAAAAAGAGAACCTGAGCCCCGATGTCCTGAGTCTCAGGCAAACCCCTCCCAACTATTCCCATACCCTTCCCTAATTCCCCAGACTCATGTAGAGCTTTAGGGTCTGAATCTGACCATCCTCACTCCTGACATATGAAGGAAGATTCTAAAGCTTCAAACATCTTTTTCTCTTTCTCCCAAAATTAGCTTTCAAAATTATTTCCTTGCTACAGACTCAGGAAAGAGAACTTTGCACCTCTGAGCAGGTCAATGACTATTTCATTCTCATATGGGTTCTGGGGTGGCTGATTGTCCTTGCCTGGGAGCCTGTCAGAAATGGAGATCTTCAAGCCCCCAGGGACCTTCAGAGGGAGAATCTCCCTTTGAATAGAAAACAGCACTCCCCAAAACCCCATGACTCAGGTGCACAGTCAAGTTTAACTAGTGAGAGTCTAGAAAACACTCCAAACCCTTCTCTCATGGGTTCACTTTCATAGTGGATGGAAAAAAAGACAGCGTGATTGGCAAGGGACCAAAGAAGGCATTGGTTCAATATTTGCAACGTCGAGGGTTTATCCTAGTCATCATGAGTAGTTGTGAACACTTGTAAAAAAAAAAAAAAAAGTAAGCTCTTAGGAGGAGCCAAACCCACTCCATGTCCCCCCAGACAAGTAACTGGTTCATAAGAGGAGTTCTCAGACCCTTTCAGCTCTGTGTCCCTGGACACCAGGTCATAGGACTGAGCGCCCCCCGACCAACCACCATGATCTTTGGTCACCTTCATAGTCTCTGCTCGTGTGCATGTCCTTGCTCGGTTTAAAGGTTAAGCTCCCAGGCTTAACCAGCTTACTCAGGGTCACCCAGCTTCCGAGACAAAACTCTGGGCAAAGCTGGGTCATTTGAGTCTCTGCCCACCATCTTTCCCATGCATTTGGGGAGGACAGTGCCAGTAAAATGTTTATTTCTCTGCTTTTAGAAATAACTATGATAAAAAGCTAGAAATGCTTGCCTTGGGTCAGAACAGTTCTGTCTTCTACGTCTCTTTCTGTGGGAGAATAGGATGCTCTCCAAGGTGTTAGTCTCAAGCACCAGGATTTTCTCCTATAACGATGAGGAGAAGGAGCAAGCTGTCATAACAAGTGGTCAGAACTTCAATCTGACTGGAGGAAGCATTAAGTGTCCTCAAAAGAAATATGCCCCCCTTTCCCCCACCTGGATGAACAGGTGGGCAGGGTGGGGGATGAAAGACAGGGCCCTAGCCGCCCTGGATAACATCACCTCCCAGAGCCCCCCAAAGGAGATTCATAGTGTTGGAAGTAAGGCCATTTCCAAATTCAGTGAAAATCCATTTGGCTCTTCCCATAGCAAGCTGTAGCCATGATGGGGATAAACTGTACTGTATTTTCAGAGGGCATGAATAATCCCTCTCTGGGAGCCACCATTGGGTGCCTGACAGGCATGGTCCCCACCATCCTGAGAGGAAGAAACAATCATTACCTTCCTTGAAAGATGAAGAAATTGTGACTTAAGAGGCTCTGGATTCTCATCAAGGTTACCCAGCTCGGAAGTGACAGAATCAGACTCAAGTCAAAGTCTTGATTCTAAAAGTCATGCTCTAAGTACGATCATCCATTTATCTCATGCCATGAAAACTTTTGGGCTAGACCACCTGTTCGACTGGATGATAAGCTCCAGGGAAGCAGCAGCCCCTGACAGAGTCAGTGGGTGATGAGGACAGAGAGGAGGGATTCCCAGACATCAAAGTTGCTGACTGACAGGAGGGCCTGCCCCCGTGTTGACACAGTGGAGAGAAAAGGTGATGAGTAAGCCTGAGCTAAAGGAAAACTGAGGTTTTTTTCCCCGGCCCCCATTCCGGCTCCTTCTCACACAACCCTTTCAGAAACAGTGGTTTCAATGTGCCCTAGTGGTGTGCCTTCACCTTTTCTTGTAAAATTTTAAATAACCTCAACCATAGCTAGCTATTTCCAGGTCCTGAGGATCCGCGGCAGTTTTAGCACAGCCTGTGGAACACTTGAATGTCGAAGTTCTGACCAATCTGAGAGCTAAAGACTATTTAGCTCATTCTCAGACCATTTTCCAGCACATTCTCCCACCAGAAAAAACAGGTGACCCATGAAGACTTTTGAGAGCCCCTTGGACTGCAAGGAGATCCAACCAGTCCATTCTAAAGGAGATCAGTCCTGGGTGTTCTTTGGAAGGACTGATGCTAAAGCTGAAACTCCAATACTTTGGCCACCTCATGCGAAGAGTTGACTCATTGGAAAAGACTCTGATGCTGGGAGGGATTGGGGGCAGGAGGAGAAGGGGACGACAGAGGATGAGAGGGCTGGATGACATCACCAACTCGATGGACGTGAGTTTGAGTGAACCCCGGGAGTTGGTGATGGACAGGGAGGTCTGGCGTGCTGCAATTCATGGGGTAGCAAAGAGTCGGACACGACTGAGCGACTGAACTGAACTGAACTGATGCAATTGCCCACAGAAACTGGAGAAAGGGTGCCTCTGGCTCTTCAAACCCCCAAGAAAGAGGTGCTTCCTAATCAAGAGATTGTCTGGGGAAAGGAATCAACGTCACCACCCACTCCTCGACTCTTGCCGCACACACACCCTGCAAATCAATTTGCGGACCCTGGAGCCACTCAACTCATCTCTCCTCCCAAGTCCAAGTCCAGCTGAGATGGAGTCCTCCCTCCGACGCCATATGATTGGTCGCTGCTGGGCACTGGCGCCCAATCAGCGCACGCAGAGCACACAGACCCTGCAGCAGACACGAGCGCCAAGGATGAATACCAATTCCTCCGCCAAGACCCCGCAGAATTCATTATGTGGGCTGCTTTTCTGCGCACTCTTTTAAACATGCAAATCCCTCCAGCACTGGTGTAACCGTGATTGAATAGAATATGAATCAAAGGCTCAACCCTTTCTTTTTTATGTTCAGATCATAAAGTCTGAAACATCTCAAGTTTATGTGCATGTGTGAATTTTTTTTTTTAATCTTGAATTGAAAGCTTATTATTCAGGACTGCCTAAAACAAGATTAGGAAATGGGAACTTGTCCTTCAGATGTTATCCAGATTTAAAAATTACAATGATTAATGTCTAGAACGTAAAACTCAATTATAGGAAGGACCATTGGAACAGTGATAAAAATAAAGAGCAGGTGCAATTTCCAGATAAATTTTGAAGGGTTTGTGACTGATTTAAGGTCTCATTAACCTCATGGGGATCTAATCAAAGGCTTTCTGTTAAAAGTAATCTGGGACTCAGGGAGTGAGAGTTCTTACAAGGATGGGAGAAATTCCATCAGTACTTTGTAGAAAGAGCCCTGAAATTGGGATATCCCTTCTCACACATGGTGGGAATTACAACAGTCTTGGATTTTTTTGCACAAAAGTGTTTAGGGTCGATTTATAAGAGCTTTTCTCTGTGATCTCTGCTCTGTTTGAGCCCAGTGTATTGTACTCTCTGGCCTCTGGGGCTTAAGGAGCAGTTAGAGATCTGGCCTTTACGGAGAGGATTTTCCATGATAATATAATGTTATCGTGAGTCCCCATTCACTGCAAGTGAATCATCTCACCAGGAAACTGGGAGCAAGGCAACAGTTTACCTTCTATTTAATAAGGAACAAAGTTCACCTTTACTCAATACTTCAGCTGACTCTTTCACCTGAGTGTTGAAAATACACACTTTTAGAAGGTTTCTCTTCAAACTGGGCATTTCTATCTGCTTTCCTTGTGGTGCAGTAAGCACTGCCATGGAGACAGGAGGACCTTCAACCCTGTTCAGCCCCCAGGTGGACACTGACCTCACTGTCCTCAGATGTTAGCCCTAAAAAGTATGGAAAGAACATGGTGCCTGGATTCTGCAACACTCTTCTGAGTGGCCCCTTTGACAGTGCTAGAGGGAGCTGGCAGAGCATAACTTTCAGTGAATGCAGGGGACCAACTGCACGTGACTCTGAAAATTCATATTTGGAAGGTGGATTCCATCCTGGAGATCTTGGAGGGGACTCATGGCCTCTCCACACTTAGGAAGGGCAGTGCTGGGCCAGGGTGTGTGATGACAAAGATTAATACTATGACATGGCCATCTCCCCACCATGTCACCCATCCTTAACCATATTATTTGAGAACTAAAGCAAAATCACATTTAAAGTTCTCACTCCTGAGAAGCCCTCATAAGCATTATCCTTGTTTGATGATTCAGGGTCTGAGGCTCAGGTGGGCTGAGCTATTAAGAAACGGAGACCCTGGAACATACAGAGATGTTGGCAGGGCCCTGAATATCCCCCCCCCCCCCCCCGCCCAAAAAAAGCCTCCTTGCATTTGCCGGATTCCATAGGCAGCTTTCTAGCAAAAGGGTTTTACCCTCCCTGCTCAGGACTGGAAGTGTCTGGAGGTTTAAGACCCCCAACAGTAGCTGTCAATCAGCAGTGCTGGATTGGGGAACAGACACCCCCCACGCCCTCCTACTCCCAGGGATACGTCCACAGTGCAGTTTCTCCTCTGTAGGTGAAGCTCCAGATGCCCACAGTAGGAACTGACTTCACCACCAGCCCCTTATCAGCTGCCTTCCCTTCCTGCTTTCAGATCCCCAGTGCTTTCCCAGTGTTTGCTGAGTCAAGTGCCAGTTTGCCATTAATTCCTTGGCTTGTACTTCATGGGGAAACGGGAACTAAGAGGATTTTGACCCCTGGTTCTGTATTTTTATGTCACGCAATACTTTCCTGTCTGTGTCAGCTTGGAGTTTTCTGGAGACACTCTCAGAGGCCAGAGGTAGAACTAGGATGTCTCCATCACTGGGGAGTCTCTCCACCCGGATTGATGCTGCAGCTCCAAAGTGGTTGTTCATCTGGACTCCCCAAGACAGCTTCTCGGTGAGGTTTAGCCTGTGCCAAGTTCATGGGGGACCGATGGGCTCAACATCTAGCAGAGCAGGAGGGTGGGGGTGGAGGTAGCTGTGGGCAAATGGGCAAGCTAAGCTTCCATGTGGCCCCAAAGCAGCCTTGCAGAACCTGATGGGGTACCTCGGAGCTCGTGTGCAGCCCATAGAGATGTCTGGAGTGGGCCTGAGATCTCCTTCATCAGGATGGAATATGGGCCATCCTAGGAAGGGCCATGACCTCTGCAGCCCAGGAACCCCATTGTTGTTGTCACTCCCAGCAGTCAGCCTGCTGGACCAGAGCCAGATGAAAGGTGGTCCTGGGTCCAGCCTCACTTCCCTCCACACTGTCAGGGGAACAGCCACTCCAAACCCTAGGTGACACCCATCCTCTGTCCTCCTGCAGCTCACGTTCTCTTCCAGGCTGTGGCTTCCCCAGCTGGGTCTGGGGCACTCCCTTGCGCTGCCGCTTTCCTCCACTAGGGGAGCTCTGGGTCCCTTTCATCCTGGGGAACTCATCTCCTTCCCCCAGGTAGGACTTCCTCCCATCTCAGGAAGATCTGATTGCTGCCCCTGGGATGAACTAACACACCGTATTGTGCTGATTTCTGGTCCACTCCCGACCCTGGAAACTCCTTGAAGATATCCATGATGCCCTGTGAGCCCTGAACCCAAGGGGCATGGCTGGGGATTTGCATACGTTTATCAGATGCACATTGGCCGGCTTGCTCCAAGAATATGGACAAAAGTGTCTTTAAATGAGAGTTAAGGCCAAGGTTGGTTTATACATCCTGTCACAAGTGTGGCAGGAACTGAAAAGAAGGAAGCTTCAGAACAGAATTTCTAATCCTTGAGGACCCATGCAAGGGAGGATCAGTCCCATCACCGTGACCACTGGCTGCAACCCAGAGGAAAGAGGCGCAGAGCAAGGAGGTGCTTGACTAACCTCTTGATGAGAACTGCTAGTGTTGGAATTTGTTGATGCTCTTGGAATCATTTCAGCATAACTTAAATACAAAAATAACAGGTGGACGCATCCTCTTTGCAAAGAAATTAAAACATGACAGATAAAGACAAAGTCTCCTTTATTATGCCCTCACCCCAGCGCACCCCCTTTCATCTGCAGAAATGACCTCTACAGGGTAATGCGTGGATCTCTCCAGAACCTCCAGGCACTAGAGGAATATGGGCACGTGCATACAAATTCACGGAAGATTCACTGCAGTACTCATTGTAAGAGCAAAGTTTGCGAAGTCACCAGGTCCCATGGAAAAGGGTAGAGTTTTCCATCACTAAGAGCAAAGTTTTCATTTTCTTACAAAACAGGTGGCTATGTTGGTCCTCTCAAGAGAGTGAAAACATTGAAGTTACCTGAAATAAGTCAAAGTGGAAATTGTTTTTTTTTTTTTTTTCAATCTAATAGTTGAAAGTTAGCAAACATTCCTCCCCAGCATAGGTGCCAAGGTTGATCTGAAGCAGCCAGCAGGAAAAAGGCAGCAGGTTGGCTGTGGCAGCTGAGGGACCTTCTAGAAAGATGAATGGGGCTTCTGCCAGCTTTGGGTCACCAGGAGAACATGACTGGGTGGAAGATGGCTTGGTGGATGGGGAAGAAGGGGAATGTGAAGAATGTTAGGAGAATAGAATGGGAATCAGAAAGAGAAGTGGTAAGCTGGGAAGGGTGAAGAGGGGAGTTACAAAAACATTGGGATGCAGGGGTTTTCTGGATGAAATGACTTCAGGAAGAGGATGGGTTTGGGGGGAGGAAGATGAATGGTTTAGCAAATGGTAGAGGGTTTAGAAAGCATTGGAAATAGGGACAGGACTTATTGCTGGACTTACTGTCAGCGCTGAATTTAACCTTCCAAGGAAGAGAAAGCCATGGAATTGAAACCAAGGTCTAGCTCTTGCTAAGAGTTGCAAGTGGGTAGAACACTTTTGATCATTCTGGAGTGGTCCTTGACCCAGGGCTCAGCACAGCTCTGACCTCATCCAGAGAAATGAAAATGATCTTATCAAATATGTGGCATCATTTTGAGCAGGTTTAACTATCTTTTAAGAAGGCTGATTTGGTTAGATTTGAGGGGACAAACTGTAAGATGCGGCATGACACGTCTCTATGGGCAGGGTTGGAACTCCCCCTGGTGCGCAATGCTGGGAGAGGGGGGTGGTGGGGGAGTGGGGAGTAAGAGTGATCAGATGTTCTCAAAATACCAGGTACCCATCAAATCCTCAATTCATTTCATCCTCACCCATTCTGTGGCTTTTGCTGTTATCTCTACTCCAGATGGGAAATCTGAAGCTCTTTTGCTAAAAAGCCCTGAGCTCCCAGTGGACCTGGTCTTTCAGGTTTTTTGAAGTGGTGGCTCAGAAGGTAAAGAGTCAGTCTGCAGTGAGGGAGACCCAGGTTTGATTTTTGGGTCAAGATCCTCTGGAGAAGGGAATGGCAACCCACTCCAGTGTTCTTGCCTGGGGAATTCCAAGGACAGGGGAGCCTGGCAGGCTACACCCCATAGGGTAGCAAAGCATTGGACATGACTAACACTTAACCCAGTAGAGAATGAATTTTCCATCCTGCTACAGATACACACACGTTTATAACAAAAATAAGTTTTTCAGGACTACACATGCCTTTTCTATGTGCGACGCACAGAGAGATTCTATTCTACTCCCTTCCTTTAATGATCATTTCAGTGAAGTAGATTACCGCCCCAACACACTGATGAGCCATCAATTGAAGTTTGAAAAGCATTTGCCCACAACTTGTCCTAATCTGATTTTATCCCTCCAATGCCAGTCCTCATGGGTAAACTATGAGTTTTTCCATTAGAGTTGCATAACAACTGTCTTCTGTTCTTCCATCCACCCCTCCTTCCATCCATTCATCCAACTATCCTTCCATCCATCCATCCAATAAATGTTTGTTAGTGTGCAGAAGCAGATCTAAGGTCAGGATTCCCCATGATAGGGAAACTGTGCTATCTCATCAGCTCTCCACCCCCAAGATAGAAAAGCTCAACTCATCAAACCATGGAAAGAATCAGTAAGTGGCAGGTACATGCCCCAGAAACACTCAGTGGGGCCATTAGAGATGGTGCCAGAGCTAACATCCTAGGACATAATCCTTCCCATCAGCATGCCCCATGAAAGAAAATCTTCCTGCAGATAATCAGTCACAAAGACAAAAACATACAGAAAACAGAAGTGAACCAGGCAGTAGTGTTCAGAGATGTCAGTACTGAAGTATGCTGCAGTACCAAAAAAAAAAAAAAGGTTGCCTGGGAGGCGGGGGAGGGGAAGAAGCTTGAACTCAGGAACCATTCCTCAGCACTCTCTTCCTGCTTCTGAATTTATTGTGAGTCCTGCTACCAGCACCAGACTGTTTAAAATTACACCATTTGCCTTATTTAATTTTCTTCTGAAGCCATAAATATTAATTAAGCTGAACCGCAGAGAACTCCATTTCAATCCTTTCCTTTCCTAAGAACCATCAGCGATTAAGACCCACAGCAGTTTAAGCACTGCCCAGTTCTTTAAGATCTGCCCTGGGACATTCGCTTTTTATTTTTTAAGTTAGAACAGATTTCTTCAGTCTTATCAGCTTATTTTTCTTACCTAACACTCCTGGGCCATGGGTGTTCCCAGTTTGATCCTTTTCTTGCAAAAATGTCTTCAGCAGACTCACTCATTTTCTCCAAACCAAGAGGCAGAAAAATATATGTTTGATCATAGGAGCAAGAAATACCCTGTGCAGCCTGTCATCTACCCAGTGGCAAAGACTGCACTTTTCAATGTTTGTTTACTTAACATTATTTAATGGCAAAAAGAGAAGAAATAATTGTTTTAAAATAGAGGAAAATATAAAGTAAAAATGGCAAGTCTTCTCACAAGCCTTCCAAGTCCTAACTTCTGGGGGTGTAATTGTTAACAGCCTTGTGTGCAACTTTCAAACCTTTTCTGTGCATAGAGTCAGAATTATCTTTACAAAAATTAAATAAAATTACCCCAGTCGAATGAGTATTTAACCTTTCATCATAAAGTAGATACACTTTTTATATAATTTTAGAGAGATTTATATCATTCTTTTAACAGTTTCTTAATGTTCCACAATTAAGATGGGTAAGAATCTGCCTGCAATGCAGGATAAGCAGGTTTGATCCCTGGGTCAGGAAGATTTTTGGAGAAGGAAATGGCAACCCACTCCAGTATTCTTGCCTGGAGAATCCAGTGGACAGAGGAGCCTGGCAGGTTACAGTCCATGGGGTTGCAAAAGAGTTGGACATGTCTTAGGGACTAAACAACAACAATAAATGGTTTATTTAGCCTTATTCTTTGAGAGTTACAATCTTGGACATATTGTAGACCAATCACACACACACACACTGAGTACCAATAACTGAAAATTCTACCCGTGAGTGTTTTCTCTTTCCCGTGCTTCTGATGACTTCTCCCTCAGAAAATATGGAGATACGGAAACAATTCAAGGTTTGGATCAAATGTCCCAGGTTGGGACAGAAGGGCTGGGTGGTCTGAGGCAAGCCCTCAACATCTCACTCCAGTTCCCCAAGGACAAAGGGAACTCCCACCTTCCAGACGGAACCTTGGAGTTTAAGGAACCCTGGAGTCTGGGGAACTGATGCAAATATTACCCCTCCCACCATGAAGATCCTGGTCACTTGGGGGCCAGTAAACCTGAGGAATAAACATAAAGAAAAAAATTTTACCTGTAGTTCTAAATTAAGCATAAAAAGGAGAAAATAATAAAAAGAAACAGGGAAGAAGAAAAAAAGGCTTCTTCCAATTTCTATGTGACCACAAAGCCTGGGGAGGTGAGAGCAACACAGAACTCCCACCAGGACCAGATGGTCCTCATCGTTAGCATCCACTTAGCACTTTATTTTGAAGACTTAGAGGGATGACCTTGCCAGGTTTCCTCTTAAAGGGGAGAGCTAAACTCTCAGGATTTGGGGAGGTACAGATCTATTCATGTAGAGTTTTCTGGAGAATATTAAACAGCATTGATCATTTGTTATATGATGTGAAACAATACTCGCGAAAACAGCATCTCGAATCTCTATCCCTTTAGTATGACAGAGGCAACTTATGGGGTGATGTAGCCAGCAAGGGTGAAAGAAACTGCAATAAGTTTGCTTTATATCCAGCTCCATCCAGGGATCTCAAAGCAGCTGAATACAATGTCCTCCGCAGCTTTTGCACCCCCAGCCCTTTACTGCTTTAAAATCAAACATATTAAGGACTTGGTCTAAAATTCTTATTAGGTTTACATTGATCTTTCCATGTGCTTTTTTAAGTATAGTAGAAACAAGAAGAATCTGCCCATAGAAGTAAAGAAATACATTTACTCCTTTTTAGCAGTTCTTACCTGGAAAGAAGGAGTCCTTTTCAGAAGGAATGACTTATTTAAATTCCCACAAGGGGAAGATGATCTGAGTGCTAATTATGGGTGCACACTGCAAATAGAATAAGCATTAAAGGAACAGCTTGAGTTTTTACATTCTTCTCACCTTAGAGACTCACACTTTAGTTTCTAAACGTTTCCTATTATACATGTTGGAAAATATTTGGGTGGGAGCAAGGGAAACCGTGTATTTCCTGGCGGGGCGGGGCGCGGGGGGGGCGGTTAATTCTGGCGTGTCTGCGGGTTCAGACTGCATTACTCCTGCTCTTGTTCTTTTTCTGGAGCATCGGCCAGGCGGTGCTAGTTCAGCATCGGGTCAGCGTCTGTGGAAGAAAATTCCCAGTCCCGGTCGCTTCCACGGGAGACCCAGGTCTTCCCCAAGAGGAGGACGTGAAAACTCCATTTCAAACTTGATAAACAGGAATCTCCTTGTCACTTTCCTTGAATCTATTTTGCTACTTAAAAATACACACTGGGATCAGTGATGAGGTCGGGGGATGTTTAGGAAAAGGTCAGCGAGTCCAGGGCCAGATTCGCCGGGAGGCAGGACCAGAGAGTGCTCTGGGCTCTCGCTTTCCGAGAAGAGCGAAGGGGGAATCTTTGTGATGCAGCGCGATCGCAGGTGACACTTTGTTTAGACCACTTTTCTGTGCTCGGAAAATGACAGCTTCCAAATCACAAACTGATCATTGCTGTAGGTTCCCACTTCTGCCTAGTCGACCAGGGAGGTCCCAGGAGAGGCGCTGCGGGAGGTGCAGGCCGCAGACAATGCCGGGTGGGGACGGGGAGGGGCGCCGGGGAGAGCACGTTCTCCACGCCCCAAGCTGCGAACACGTTCCGAACCCTGGGATGGTGCATCCTGGCTTCGGAGATGGTCCGTGCGGCCGGAGCGAGTGGGAGGGGAGAACCCACTGAAGGTGACGATGGACTTAACACTTCACTTTTCATCAAGGCCCAAACCACCACCCTGCTCAGGACCGCCGGCAAGATGACTTGGGGAAGCGGGGCTCTTCCAGCCGTGGTCTTAGGACCAGCCTCCACCGCACCACCTGGAAGTCTGTTAGAATGCAAACTCTCAAGCCCCACCCCTGACCAGCTGAATCAGAATCTGCATTTTAACAAGATCCCCAGGGGAAGGTTATGCACATAAAAATTTGAGGGGTGGTCCCAGCCCTGGTTAATTATCGGGGACCTAGTGGGTCACAGTAGCTGCAATATGCTAACCCTCCCGGTCAAATGAAGCTCTCACTTTTCAGGAAGCTCCGCAATCCTTCCTCGGAAAGGACTCTTGGAAATAAAGTAGATAAGAAGTGAATACAGACTCGTGTATTACACACTTGCATGTTCTCTCTCTCTCTCTCTCACATACACACACGAACACAAACACAGGGCACCGCTCAAGACAGCAGGTGCTCCTTCTGCCTTCTTCCCAGAGCCAGAACCCCCGTAGTACCTGTAGGATGGAAAGCTGGTACTCGAGAGAGATTACAAATGGTAGCGGCAGTGGAGGGGCCTGCCATATGCCCCTGACTGGCTACTTTCTGCTGGCATCATGCCGTCAGGCTGGCTTCAGAGGACCCAACCCTTGGTTCCCCCATCAATTCTGAGTCGACACAGGCAGGGTACTTCACCCGAGGTTTGCACGCATCCCTGCCAACAGGTCAGTTAATTCTGAATGGTGACAGGTAGACTCCCATTTGGAATGGGGTTCTGGCCCTCGGGAAAAATCCCTGGGTCATTGCTGAAAGGAAACTTGAAGACATAAGCAGAGTAAGTTCTGCTGGAACCCATGTCAGAAGAGGAGAAGAAGAGGAGCAAGTAGAAGAAAATGACCTCTATAAGCACATGGCTTTGTCTACAATGGTCAGGGCTGCAGTCTCGCCGTCTGTAGTATAGGAATTACTCATTAAAGTAGTTGCTGAATGGACCAGAAATCTATAAACTCCTCTTCATCATGAGAGGAGTTCATCTGCTTAATATGAGAGCAAGTTGGTTCTAATGTTTTTTCTGTTAATCCAAAGCCCCCATATCACTCTGATATGGAAGGCAGAAGCGGCCTAAGGCCACCAAATCCAGGCCTTGCTAACCTCCTTCTGATCTCCACTTTCCTAAGAAGGAATGTCCAAGTCTGATTCTTCAGGTTCATGATGGATTCTCCGTGACCCCCATCCTCTATTGCTGGCCTTTTGGGCAGGAATAACAGATTACCTCCAAGAATAACATCTAAATGTATGAAAGAGTTCACAGGGCCACCAATACAGATACATCTAATTTAGGCATCCCTTAAGAGGAACTTATTCTGATTCACATTGACATGTTGTTACTGCTACTCAAAATTGTAATTGCTGTATTTTTATCTCTTCCAATTAGATTAATTACCTGCTTAAGAGTCCCACATACAGAAATGTTCTAAAGCCTCAACAATGGTAGACAGGATGCCAAGAAGATACTAGAAATATTCATCAGACCCTGGAACCGAATGGGCAGATCATTGATCTTCTCCACAGGCCTACAAAGATGGCAATGGGGTCGACAACTGCTCAACCTGACCACCAAGGAAGCTCACAAAAATGCACAATGCATAACCCAACCATCCAAACAGCCATCAAATTCTACAAGCATCAGAGAAAGAGATGTGAGTACCTAATTCATCCAATGGGACCTGTGGACAGAGCCTCACCCCTCCCTGGTATCAGGCTAGGAAGTCATCGCCTGGGGTTGGCATGCAAATAGCTTCTCTTCCTCCCTTAACTCAGGAAGGGCACCAACACAGGTCAGAGAACATAATACTGGTTTGTTTTCTGGACTCAAATCCTTGTTCCCTTGGAACGGTGACTTCTTGCACAGGTGAGAACTGAGTGAATATAGTGTAAGTTATTTTGGTAAAGTTTCCATGATGTCAAATCTAATATTCTTATTATATATTTCACTTAAAATAATAAAAAATAATGTCATCATAAAATAATAGTTTATTATATAAAATGATACAACTATACTGAAGGAAAAATATAGATTGAAGAGACAATCCTACCACCAAATACAACTAGGGTTGCTGGCAACATATTTATCTTATTTTATCATTATTTATTAGGACTTATTTCCCATATTTTCCTGTGAATCTTGACCAAGAGAGGTAGATTGTGTGCATGTGTATAAACTTACTGTGTATAAACGTACAGTGTCATATCTTGCTTTTCTCTCACTTAAAATCACTTTCTTCTGTGTGTGTGTTTTCACATAAATCTCCTTTGAAAGATATTCTTCACTAATTATCTTTTCAATTGCCCTCTCTGTAAACAACTGGGATTTTGGCCATCAAAGAACTATGAAAGCCAGCAAAAAAAGTATCTGAATGTTCAACGCCAAGTAGACTAATTTTGATAGTCTGATTTTTCTAAACGAAATTTCAGAAATAACAACCCACAGAAAATGAAATGTTAATTACAACCTTTGACACAACTATATGCCTCTTCTTTATTAAGACTTGGGACTCACCCTGAAAATGCCACCGTGAATGAATAACGGAGGGGTGGGTGTCTGATTTCCCCCAAACCAAGGGTTATTTGGAGGTAAAACGTGTATTTTCACAAGATTTTGCTAAGTCACCTTTCTCTGTCTCTTCTGTTTTTACCTCACCGGCAGACCTGTCTGGTAATGCGGTAAATAAAGCAAGGGTCCTCATCCTCTGAGATCTAATACCTGGTGATCTGAGGTGGGAGTTGATGTAATAATAATAATAGAAATAAAATGCACAGTAAATGTAATTTGGAAACCATCTCCCCCGACCCTGGTCCCTGGAAAAATTGTCCTTCATGAAACCAGGTCCTTGGTGCCAAAAGTTTGGGGACAGCTTCCCTAAAGCAAAGCCTGTCCCAGTATGTATTCTCCAAAAGGCTTCCTTTTGAATCTTGATCAGCCAGAAGCGCCCGCCCCACCACCACCACCCTTTGGCATTTTATGGGTCATCGCTTTGGGAAGTTGAGTTCTATTTGTTGATATTCCTTCCCCACTGGCTAGTTTCACATGATGAAGAGCCACGCGGATGAAGGAGTGTTACTGGAAATTGCAGGGAGCCCAGAGGAGGCCCAGATTTGAGTCTGAGTCTATGCGCTGGGACAGCACCCGGAATAAAATCAGTGCGCGCTAACCCCTAGCATAGTCGTCGATTATAAGGCGACTTTTACGCAAACCCGGCAGCGCCGGACAAGACTGGGTAACAGGGGACAAGGGTAAAGGAAAGTTGTGCAGATTTCAGTCCTCCTTCAGATAAGGGGGTGGAGGGAGATTTGGAGAAACATCTGTTTTCAGCCCGAGTTACCCGAGAACTTTTTTCCTGGAGAGAAGCTCCCGGAGCAATTTACAGCATTCCAGCCAGAGGCTCTCGTGCCAGACGCTCTGAATCAACCTTTAGAAACTCGAGCTGCCGGGAAGGGAAGAAGCCAGAGTCGCAGGGGTGGGAGCGCCCCCTCGGGCCTCGGCGTGGAGACCAGCGGCGGGCCCGCGGCGTGAGCGCTCGCTCCCCGCATCAGCCGGCCGCGCTCGACTTTCCCGGGGAGGGTCCTCGCGGCCGCGTCGCCCGAGCTCCGCGGCGTCGCCACAGGCGACGGAGGCCGATCTGGATTTGTGCAGAACTTCGGGGACCCGGAAGAAGCGCCAGCACCCCCCTGCCCACCGGAAGCCTTTTCCGGGAGACTGGGAGACGCCGTCGGACGGCGCGAGCGTCCGGGTCGCGCGGGCTTAGGGCCGCGGGAGTCCGTAGGGCTGTGGTCTATCCCGGGGCCGCGTGACCGACAGGGGGAGCCCTATCACTGCGGAAGCCGGGGACCCGGGGCCGGGCCACCCAGGGGCGCGCCCTCCTCAACCCGGCCGTGCTCTCTTCTGCGGGCGGAGAGGTTTCCAGAACCAAGAGCGAAAAGAGAGGAGTGGACACACATAGACGCACATACTAGGTTAACCAGGACGCTCGAGCTTTCCATCTCCTGCACCCCGGAAAGTTGTCTGTCGTTTCTCCGGTTTTACTGTCTGATCTATTGGCTCAAACGGTAAAGAATTAGCCTGCAATGCAGGAGACGTGGGTTCGATCCCTAGTTCGGGAAGATCCCCCGGAGAAGGAAATGGCAACCCACTTCAGTATTCTTGCCTGGGAAATCCCATAGACAGAGGAGCCTGGCGGGCTACAGTCCATGGGGTCGCAAAGAGTCGGAGACAACTGAGTGACTAAGCACACACACTACTGAGTGTGAGAAGGGCCCCGCAGGGAGGAGGAAGGGCGCGTGCGTGCGCGTTTGTGTCTGTGTGTTTCTGCCCTGGGCCTGCACAGAATGCTTTGAAAAACAGGCCAGTGCGCACCGTCTCTCCCAGCCCTCTGGAGAGTGGTCAGGTCGTTTCCACCCACGATGGGGGACGGGTGAGAGATGCCCAGGGTCTGGTCCCTTCGGCTCCCCCCGCACACACCGACACTATGTGTGCCTACACCCAGGGCACTCCCAGGCTGTACCCAGGACCTCCCTGTCCCTCTTGGGGGTTCTCGCTTTTGGGCAGACGAAGACCTTTGGCTATGGGGAACCCTTCCCCGGCCCTCGCTCAACGGATACATTAACGCCCTCTTTATGAATTAGTCAGATCAGCAGTGCCTGCACCTTTAGCTCAAAGCGTTGCAGGCTCTAGCGCCCTGGAGTAGAGGAAAGGGGTGGGAGTTGCCCCAGCCCACTGCTCCGCCCCTGTCCTCTGGCCTGACCCTTACCCGGCCTTCCGCTCTAGATGCTCAGTTCCGTGCCTGCCACCTCGCTTCTGTCTTTGGCCACCACTCCCCACAACTCTGGACAGGTGGGGCAGATACCCACTGTTTCCTCTCTCTGTGGGGTTGAGGGCTCAAGGCTGCATCCTCACGGCCCAGCTGGGTTTTTAGAATCAAGAAAGTGTGTCCACCTCCAAACACCTGTAGTAGTATTCCCTACCACCCCCACCCCAAATCTGGCTCACTGAGGTCTCCGTATCTAACCCAGAACAGATGATCATTTGAATTGGAAGTTGGATCGAAAATAAAAGGACGAATATGGTGCTAGGGTTGCAAATTCTCATAAAACAGTTCCTCGGGAAAGCGGAGACCACAGAGCCCCTCGGGCGGACTCTTTTTGCCCCAGTATTGATTCCTTAATTCCCCTCTCTCCTCTTGCCTCACCCCTCACCTCAGGCCTTGTTTGTTTTAGTTATGAAACGCTGTGGGTACTTCGGTTGTGGCTGAAAAGTAACCTTGAAACACTCTGTTCTGTCAGAGACAAATAGTCTCCCAACCGTCGCAGCTGCTGGCGGGGCCGCTTGCGCCCTGCACCCGGCGCCGGGACAGTGGGACGGGGCTTGTCCCCGCCAGCCGCCCGGTCGGGCCCTGGAAGCCGGGCTCGGAGGAGGCAAAAAGCCGGGGCGGCGGGACCGCAGGCCTTCCGTAGCCGCTCTGGGTCTTAACTGTAACGGGAGTGGCCTCCCAGCAGCAGCGGCCGGGGAGTTCAAGGTGTGTACACAGTTTTGCTACATAGGACAGCGCTTTGCAAACTGGCTCTGTCACCAGCTGGCTGTTTTGACAGGGAATGAACCCTGCGAGCGCAGAAACCGGGATAAATAAATGTGGCTTTGATAAGGCTCTGCGGAGCCTGAGCGGAGGCCGGACGCGCCCTCGGACCGACGTACCAGGCGCCCGGCACAATGAGACTCGGCGGGCGGGGGGAGGGTTGGTGGTAGGGGTCAGAGCCCGGGGCCGCTCCACTGGGTGGCCTCCTCAGGGGTCCTCCTCCCGCGGGGACGCCCCGCAGACGAAAGTGGGGGCTGGACCCCCGAGAGGCCCGCGTCCACCCTCTTGGCTCTCCTGTCGAGGCTCCGCGCGCGGGGGTGCAGGGCGGCTGAGTGGGTGGGGGGGACGGGCAGGTGCGGGGCGCAGGCCGGGGCTCCCTCTCGCCCAGGTGTGAGCTGATTATTCAAATGGGCTGCCCCGGGTCTGGGGATTGGAGGCCCGCGCCGGCGCGCCGCGCTATATCACCAGCCGCCCACGTCACTGCGGCACTTGTCCGCTGCGCGGTCCACACCTCCTCCCCCTCCCTCCTCCACCCCTTCCTCCTCCTCCTCCTCCTCCTCCTCTCCGCCCCCCCACCCGCCCCCGCGCCGCGCGCTTCCCGCCGCCTCCGGGCAGCTCGGCACTGCCAGCCTCGGCCTCCACCGGGCAGCCCGCGAGCGCGGCGGCGGCTGGCGCTCCGGCGGCGGGGCTCGGCTCCGGGCCTCCTCCTACCCCCGGCCCCCTCCTCCCACGACCCAGACCTCCCGCCCACTTCCCACCACCGCCTCCGGCCGGCCGAGGGAGCGGGGCCGAGAGACAGGGAGAGCGAGAGGGAGGGAGGGGACCGTGCCTCGGCCGACTTTTTTTTTTTTTTTTTTTTAAGGAGGGTGGGGGTGGGGGGGGTGATTGCCGATCGTTTGTTGTGGCTGTTAAATTTTAAACTGCCATGCACTCGGCTTCCAGTATGCTGGGAGCGGTGAAGATGGAAGGGCACGAGCCGTCCGACTGGAGCAGCTACTACACCGAGCCCGAGGTAGGCATTCGGCTTTGCCGGGGAAAGCTGGGTGGCGGCGTCTGCCCTCGGTCCCAACCTCGGGACCGCTTCACTGGCCGGCTCCCGGCCCCCCACCCCACCCCAACACCACCCCCAACACCACCCCAGCCTCTCGGGGCAGCCGCCTTTCCCACCCTCCTTCGACTCAAATGGGTCTCTCTTTTTTTTTATACGACACACTGTTAGCCTTGAGATAATATTAACTTTGTGATCAAATATTGACTTGCGGCGCCTCCAAATCCTCTCCGTGGCCGAGCCACGCACTATCCTAACAGAGTTGTGTTTGGCAGCGCGCGGCTGGGGAGGGGTGGGAGGTCGGCCGGCGAGGGGGTGGGGAGCTGGAGAGGAGAAGGTGGGCAGGAGTCGGGGGCTGGGGTAGAGAAAAAAAAGGTCGAGGACGAGACGACAAAGAGGAAGAAAGTTTGTGGCTACAGAGCCCAGCCGCGAGCAGTTCAGTTCGCGGTCCCCTTCCCCTCCCGCCACTCAATGTCTCAGGGTGGCCAAAGGCTCCGCGCGGGAACCGCGTCTAGGTTCCCCCGGGGACCAGGATGGGGTCCGGGAGGAAGGCTGAACGGAGAGGACCCTGGGATCGTCTCCGCGGGAGACCGCCCGGCGCCGTGTCCCACAGGTCGCTGGCCAGGGTTGGAGGTGGCTTCCGAGGCAGCGGCGCCTGCTCGGTGTACTGGCTTGAGAGTCGGGGAGATTCTGCAGAGGGGAGATGCATTTGGGGGTGCCTGGCTCAGCGCGCTCCTGGAGACCACTGCTGTAGAATCTGAACCGGGCGCAGGAGGGCTGAGGGGTGACCACGAGCGCAGAGCCGCAGCCCCTGCGCCCCCTCTCCGAGGGCGATCGCGGCGCGCTCCGGGTGACACGGACGCTGGGTCGGGGCCCCGGCCGGGGCCGCGCGAAGGCAGGACTCCCTGGAGGGCTCCCTGGAGGCCTCCCTGGAGGCGGGGGCCTGGGCTGGCCCGATGGCCGGGTGTGGGGCGTGGGATGTGGGGTGTGGGGCGGGGGTCCGGCCAGGCGGCCGGGAGCTCTCCAGCTGCGGTGCTAATGCTGTGCGCCTCCCTTCGGGCTCTGTTCTCAGGGCTACTCCTCGGTGAGCAACATGAACGCCGGCCTGGGGATGAACGGCATGAACACGTACATGAGCATGTCGGCGGCCGCCATGGGCAGCGGCTCGGGCAACATGAGCGCCGGCTCCATGAACATGTCGTCGTACGTGGGCGCGGGCATGAGCCCGTCCCTGGCCGGCATGTCCCCCGGGGCGGGCGCCATGGCCGGCATGAGCGGCTCGGCCGGGGCGGCCGGCGTGGGGGGCATGGGGCCGCACCTGAGCCCGAGCCTGAGCCCGCTAGGGGGGCAGGCGGCCGGGGCCATGGGCGGCCTGGCGCCCTACGCGAACATGAACTCCATGAGCCCCATGTACGGGCAGGCGGGCCTGAGCCGCGCGCGCGACCCCAAGACGTACCGGCGCAGCTACACGCACGCCAAGCCGCCCTACTCATACATCTCGCTCATCACCATGGCCATCCAGCAGAGCCCCAACAAGATGCTGACGCTGAGCGAGATCTACCAGTGGATCATGGACCTCTTCCCCTTCTACCGGCAGAACCAGCAGCGCTGGCAGAACTCCATCCGCCACTCGCTGTCCTTCAACGACTGCTTCCTCAAGGTGCCCCGCTCGCCCGACAAGCCCGGCAAGGGCTCCTTCTGGACCCTGCACCCCGACTCCGGCAACATGTTCGAGAACGGCTGCTACCTGCGCCGCCAAAAGCGCTTCAAGTGCGAGAAGCAGCTGGCCTTGAAGGAGGCCGCGGGCGCCGCGGGCGGCGGCAAGAAGGCGGCCGCCTCCGCCGGGGCCCAGGCCTCGCAGGGTCCGCTCGGAGAGGCGGCCGCCGGGCCGGCTCCCGAGACTCCGGCGGGCACCGAGTCACCCCACTCAAGCGCCTCCCCGTGCCAGGAGCACAAGCGAGGGGGCCTTGGGGAGCTGAAGGGGACGCCGGCCTCGGCGCTGAGCCCCCCGGAGCCGGCGCCCTCGCCCGGGCAGCAGCAGCAGGCCGCGGCCCACCTGCTGGGCCCTCCGCATCACCCGGGCCTGCCGCCCGAGGCCCACCTGAAGCCGGAGCACCACTACGCCTTCAACCACCCCTTCTCCATCAACAACCTCATGTCGTCAGAGCAGCAGCACCATCACAGCCATCACCACCACCAGCCCCACAAAATGGACCTCAAGGCCTACGAACAGGTGATGCACTACCCCGGCTACGGGTCCCCCATGCCGGGAAGCCTGGCCATGGGCCCGGTCACGAACAAAGCGGGCCTGGATGCCTCGCCCCTGGCCGCAGACACCTCCTACTACCAGGGGGTGTACTCCCGGCCCATTATGAACTCCTCGTAAGAAGACAGCGGCGACCCGGCTAGCCCGGGACCCAGATGGGAGAGACAGGAAGTGGGGTGGAGACTCTGAGGAAGGGCTGCTGGAAAGGTGCAAGGGAGAAGGACCCTTCACACCCTGCCCTGCCCCCCCACAGAGGTCTCCCCTCACCCTCTGCAGTCCTTCCCTCCCTCACGTGGGCCACACTGATGTCTACCATCCTATATAAGGAGGGAAAAAGAAAAAGCTAAACAGTTTTTAAAAAAGAAGAAAAGCCTCAGTTTCCACTACTGTGTAGACGCCTGCTTCTCTAAGAACCTGCCAATTCTTGACTTTTTGTTGTTGTGGTTCCTCTTCATTACTGTCGTTGCAGGGAAGTCTTACTTTATTAAAAAAAAGAAAAAGAAAAAAACACAAACTTTTGTGAGTGACTCAGTGTAAAACTATGTAGTTTTAACAGAAAACAAGAGTTGTACTATTGTTTTAAAAAGAGAAAAAAAAATAATAATGTAAGGGACTGTTGTAAATGCCCAAGAAAAGAAAAGAAAAAAGCATTCGCATTCTTGATACGGTGAAATCCAGGTCTCAAGTCTGACTAATTTATGGTTTCTGCGTGCTTTATTTATGGCTTATAAATGTGTGTTCTGACTGCAAGGACCAGAGTTCCACAAATCTATATTAAAGTGTTATTGCCAGTTTTTTGCTTTGAATCTTCAAGATTTTTTTTCCTTTGCCTGATTTAAAAAAATAAACATATCCGGGATATATTTTAAAATTGAGGGAGGGAGACCCTGACTGGTTGCAGGTTTCATTTTATTTGGAGGGCGATGGTTGCTGCTTTATCAACATTTTATTGTCAACATTTCAGACAAACTTAGAGTTGAATGAATTTTACAGTAAACAGACACACACCCATTGCTCAGATCCTATAGTTCTCAGCTCAGTATACTTGTTATACTGGATGTCTGACCCATCTATCCACACCTCCATCAGTCTACTTATGTTCCTAGATGCATTTCAGAGTAAATTTCAGACTTCAGTACACTTCACCCTAAATACTCCAGCAAGAACATCATTAATGGAACTCAACATTGTTCAAGGTGACTTTTTGAATTTTGAGTTTAACTTTACACAAAATGAAACTCAAAGATCCTAGGTGAACCATTCTGGGGGTTATGGGGTTGATGCAGGTTCATCTCCAAAGCCTGGCAAAAACCACACTCCATATCCATATTTTCCAGCTGGGCCATGTGAAGGTGAAATGTTGTTGACATCTCTTGCACACTGGGCCTGGTTTCTCTTGGAGGAAAAAAAAAAAAAATCCTGGATTTCGTGTGTGTGTGTGTGTGTGTGTGTGTGTGTGTTTGCTGTATTCCCAATCCTGGGCCTACCTTCACAGTGAGTCCAGATTGGACTTGCAAATTCCTGGTGCAGCCCTTTTCCTTTTTGTCATTGCCTCTCTCTTCACCTTTTCCTGGAATTGGGTCTCTACCTGCATTTGACAACAGGCTTCTGTTTACGATCCACCACCACCCCATCCCACCCTCTACCTTCACTTAGATGTTCTGCACAACCTTGGTAGAACTCGCTGCAGCCCAGAGGTAGTGAGGCTTCTGGAATCATGCATTTGAGCATTTGGTCTGGAGAAACAAAGGACTTTCTCCTGGAAGAGATTTTAAAAGGGATCTTGGAGTTCTGATGGAAATCTTTAAAATAGGTATATTGGGGAATGAGGCAGAGGTAAGAGGGTGTCCGGCATGTCTGGCCAGGTGCCCCCTGCCAAGGGTTGGATTCCAGGGGTCTGCAGGTTTGCGCCCTACCCTCCAAACTCCTGGGACCTTGCCAAGTGACCTGTTAGGCCAGGTTAGCAAGCCAGGATTACAGGGCCAAGGAGATGAGTGGGTATGCTGTGATCCTTAAAGGAAAACCCCAAAGCATAAAGGAAGACCCAGAATAAATTCTTACAAATCACACTGCCTCCTTTCAAAAATAGCCTAGCAGGAGTAAAATCAGGGCCAATAAGAGCGGAAACCTCAGAGGCCAAATGGGGGTTGTGTGGGCAGAGTGGGCTCTGCTTTGGTTTTGCCAGAGGCATCTGCTGGCCTGCCAGCTGGCCAGGCTAGGGCAGGAGCCAGTGGGCTCTAGGGGCCCCCAGAGACTTGGGATCATCCAGGGCAGAGCTAGCTTGCATAGGGTGAAAATTTCTGGAGTGAGAGGCCAAAACTTTAGCCCTTGGGTTTCTAAGCCCAAGCTCCCCTGTCCAGACTAGATCTTTGGGCTTCTTGACCACCCAAACTTGAAATGTCCCTGGCAGTTGCCTGAAGCCTGGACACTGCCTGTCAGATCGCCCTCTGCCACCTCGCGGGATCTCTCTGCCCCTCAAACCCTGGCCTTCCCAGGCGCTTGAGGGGGGTTTGTACTCGCCTCCGCCTCCCGCCTCCAAATCCCTTTTTAACATGCCACATTGTCCCGAAGAACACAAGGAAGAGAAATTGGGGAGGGGGAGGGGGAGGAGAGGGGATGGTGGAGGGGTAGGCGATCCGGAGGCCGCAGCCAGCAATCAGGGCCGTCTCTCCCCCTGGCAGGGACACACACGTCGTGAGCCCAGCCTGAAATGTGTTTCATTATCACATAAAAGGCTCCTGCGGCGAAGGAGCCGAGAGGCAGGGCCGGGGGCAGAGTGAGGGACAATGAGGGCTGAAAGCGCTGCCCTAACCTGCTATGTTTCCTATCGCACGCCCATTGTGCGAGGGTCGTTTTAAACTACTTAGCGCGCCCCCCTCCACTGATCCCGGCCGATAAGATATAGTTCTGTAGGAATACTTAAAAAGGATGTCGGGGAGCAGGCCGCTCCGGAGGCTTTTCGGCGCATCCTGAGTCTTTCGGCCCTACCCTCTCGCCCCAGCCCCTACTCCCGCCAAGGCCCCCAGCTTAACTGGCGCTCACACTGCCCTCCGCCCGCGTCCCCCAACTCTGCGTAGTAGGGTGCAGCGTCTCTTTTTCCCCTCCCTCTCCCTCTCTTTTTCTTCCTTTTCTGCGCGCGGGTTTAAGCAACCGTGATCTGTGAATAAACAGTCAGTAAACAACCGAAAAAAACATTCTAGATCCGAATTCCAGGAGGGTAAACTTTCCAGGCCACGTCACACTTCAGCAAATTTGCACAGATATTATATTGCCCCCCTCCTTTATTATTCTTTTTTTTTTTTTTTTTTGCAGGATCCCATTGTACTTAACTGAATTTTATAACGCTGATCGATATCTTGGTAAAATATTCATTTTTAAACTAGCGGGCAGTGAAATCTTTGCTTTGTGTGCTAAAGTCAACAGTCGCTCGGTTTGAGCTCAAATAAATGCGGGGATGCCTCGGCTCGGAGCAGTCGGCCGCCTCCCTCCGCGCTCTGGACGCTCTGCTGCCGCCGCCCGTCCGTCCACCCGCCCGCCCGCCACACCGCAGGTAGGGAGTGCGCCCCCCACTGCCGTCCGCGCGCCTCCCCGCCCCCAGCCAGACCCTAGCCCTACCCGGGGCTCCGAGGCCTGAGGGGCGGGGAAGGAGGGAGAAGCCAAGCCGGAGAGAATCCGGGGTTGGGGAGGTGGCCTTTTCGCGGGGAATTCTGAGGATGCTAGGTGTTGGGGGACCCAGAGTGAACCTGGGTCCTGCGCACAGCTGGAAAGTTTGGCGGGGGCCCGAAGCGCCGGGAAGCCACCGCAGGCTCCCGCAGCCTCTCTGGGCCGGGGATTCGATCCGAGGGCCTCCTGTCGCCCTGGGACAGTCGGGGAGGCGGGGGTGGGAGCCGGCCTGGGCCTCAGAAGCTGGGGTGGGGGCGGCGGGAGATGGCGCGCTGGTCCTGGGAGGCTGCAGAGCGAGGCCCGAGCGTGGGTTCCAGGGACGCGGAGGCCCAGCGGCGATGGGGGCCCCGCCGTCCGGGAGCCGAGGAGGGGCAGCGCCTTTCCCAGCGGCTCGGGAAGCCCGGGTTCTCGCCGTGAGCGCGCAGAGCCGCAGAAAGGTCCGGGAGCCTCGGGGCCACTAGCCGGTTCCAGGAGGGAAATGCTGAACCCGGCCGCGGGGCGGTTCCTCGACCACTGCCCTCCCCTCCGCGCTGGCCCTGGACACCGGGTTTGGAGGGATCAGACAGACGGTGTCGCCCCATGTCCCTTCCCCGGGCCTCTGATGGCGCCGGGTCACAGCGCCCGGCATCTGTCCCGCCTACGGGAAAGCGCCCGCTCGGAAAACTAGCGGCTCCGAGGCTGCCAGTTGACACAGCAAGACCCTCGACTTTGGAGAACGGGGTAGAAAAGGTGTCTTTCCCCTGGGGTCTACCAGGTGCTCCTCCCCACTCCAAATCTGCATTCTGCCTGGGGGTTTGCTTTCTAGGGCTGGGTGTCTGGCTTGTTGGAGGCTCGCGCCGGCTCGATCAGTTTGGTATTTCGCCAGGACGTAGATCTCGCTAGGTCTCGGACCACCGAAATTACCCGCCACCATAGCTGGAAAGTTTCTTCCCTTCCCACCGCAGTCACACATATCTCAAACCCAAAAGGCCAGAAATCGGTCTTGAAAATTGGCATGGTCAGTTCTGTGGACACCTCCCTGTGTAGGGAGCCTGGGCGCCCTCCACCTCCTTCCCCCGTCCCCGCGGGGCGGCGTGCGCCTTTGTCCACCGCGCCCAAGGCCGGCTGGGGTGCGCGCCTGCCCTGCCGTGATCCCAGCCCAGCTTCGGTTCGCGTGGCTGGTTATCTTCCCTGAACGAGACGGCTCGCCTGCGGGACACACGCGCGGCTAATCGTTTTTAAATAATTAATGCCTCCCCGTTCCGCTGGTAATGCGCGGCCTCGAATCCGTCAATTACTTGTCATTAGACGCTGTCGCCCCACGTCTTTCCCCGCGCCTCTGATGGCGCCGGGTCACCGCGCCCGGCCCACTCCACGGCCGAAGAAAAAAGGTGCCTGGGCTCTGAGAGCCGGTGCGGAGTAGCCGCGGCCCTTAATTCAGTGTTTTGAAAGAAAGACCCTCGCTGAAGAGATGTAATCTTCCAAATGGCCAATTTAAACGCCTGATGTTTATCGCCTGCCTTCTCCCGGCTTTATACAGAGAAGCCCGTCGTCAGTGCTTTGGAGGCCTTTTAATGTGAGGAGGCGTGGGGCAGGGAGAGGTTAGAGAAAAAGCTCAGTGGTGGGGGAGGGGGGGCGGGGTGAGTAAGGAGAGGGTGTGTTTGCTCAACAAGGTACCTGGAGGTACCTCGGGGTAACTGGTTTTCTCTGGGACAGCACACCCTTCTGAGATCGGGGCTCTGCAGATCCTCTCCACTTGGAGCCGGGATCTTCTGAACTGTGTTGTCCAGAACTCTCCAGAGAACGTGGCAGGGCCTCTGGGGTGGGAATGTCCCCTTTGTGCTAGGAGGGAGGAGGAAAAATCTGAGCAAGCAAACCACCCCCGCCATGGACCTAACCTAACTGTGGCCAGTGTCTGCAGACTTACAGGCACTGAATCCCACCCAATAGAAGAGACTCCCTCATACCAACCCCTCTGAGAGCCACCAACCCCACAGAAGAGCAAGATTTCAGACTCTAGAAGCCTCTGTCCGGCCAGAGACCCAGTGGACACCAGCCTAGGCTATAGCACCATGGCAACCTAGGCCGCCCAATGGTTGGTGGAGCGAAATTACACAAACAAAAACAAGAAAAAACTCTCCCAAAGTTTGCTACTCCGTTTAATTACTTATCAGTTGCTTCCTTTCCCCATCAAATGTTCTTTTTGTAGTAAACAGATATCTGAGGATCTCAGGCCCTTTTGGAGTGAAAACAATACAGTGAGTCCACAGCAACCCCTACCCCCCGGGGCCCACCACCCCTTGACTGGAAAGCCAGCTGGCTTTCCACTTTACAGAGGTCAGCCCACAGCTTTCTTACGGCCACTACTCCCAGGACTTGGTTTCCTCTGAGAAGAGGAGAAAAGAGAATGTGGGCTGGAGGGAAAGATCCTAAGGAGGGTGGGAGAAACTGTTTTAACATGGATGGGGGAAAAGGCCAGTTGGCACGGGCCTGTGTGTCCGGCCACCCAACCCACCCATCTCCGTGGGTCCTTGGCTGCTCCTGAGACCATATCTTTTCTCTGGGCAGGCACAAGAATTGGGTTTTTGGTTTTTTTTGTTTTTTTTTTTTTTGAGAAATTCCTTTTCAATGAGATGCACTGGATATGGGCAGTGTGTTACAGGCACCTCCGGAGACAAGCAAACAAAAACTGCTGGGAGTCAATGGTGCCCCCAGTGGTGCTCAGTGGGGTCCCCAGTTCAGTGGGGTCCCCAGCTCCTGGCGGGCTGCTCCTCCCTTACACAAAACTCCCAGGGAGCGTGCTGCCCCTGGCACTCCAGGGGCTGCCTTGGAAGCCTAAATCCTAGGGCATCTTCCGCATTCTGTTCACAGCCTTCCTGCTCTCTCTCTCATCCTTTCTCTCCTTTCTTCTTTAAAACAATCATGTGTGTCCCCCCCTCACCCCCTCCCGCCATTGTATTTGTTGATGACCTAACACGCTCACACCAAAAGCCACACACAGAAAACCAACAACGTGGGATGGGAGGGGAGACCAATTATGAGTGAGGCTAACAAGCAGGGAACACCCAAGTTGAGGCCGGCTGTCTCCTGGGAGACTGATGGAGGCTTATTTTACAAGCTGTCATTCCTCCCTGGTCCCTATTGCCAGACTGGAAGTGATTCCTATTCTCCCTTCCCCCAGCCCCTGCACCCTTGGGGTTTGTTCCAGAGTCTTTGTTCATCCTCTGCAGAAGGTGCTGAGGACACAGGATGGTGTCACAAGCACATCTGCACAGCAGTGTCCTCAGTTTTTTACCTTAGTGGCTGATCCTCAGAGCTCCGTGCTCACTGCTAACAAAACACTGGTCAGATGTCCCTGTTATACATGTCCCCCCATCCCCGCCAGGTTCCCATGAGAAGGCATCGACTCACTCTTTACACACACCTCTTTCTCAAAAAAAGGTGGGCAATGTCACTGCCAGATAACACAACTGATAGTCTTGGTGCTGGAAAAAAAGTGACACAAATTAAGCTGCATTCATTTATATAAAACTAGAGGTTCTCACATCTCATTAGGGCAAGTGCCTGTGTTGAGACACTCTTTAAGCTACTCGGAGGCTCTGATAGTCCCTGCTATGCCAGGATGCCGTGCCAGCAAGGCCATATTGACTGAACTTAAATATGTCAAACGAACTGAGAGGGAAAACTTGTGCATCATAAAGATAGGTGCGTGAGGGGGAAATACTGGGTATGATGTAGATGAAAACTTTGGAATCAGAACTGTTTGCTGGTTTTTAGTTCTACTTGCTTAAGTGGTTCCACTTCTGCTCACTTATATGGTTGAGGACTAGATTTTCTTCCTAGGCAAAACAGCATTTCCATGGTTTCACTTCTTGGGGAAAAAAGGTAAAACACAGGTTTCAAGAACAAGTAGGAACATTTTTGGACCGAGGTTGCTCATGACCCCAGCAAATCAAAATAAGGGGCATGTGGGTGAATTTCAACTTGCTGCTAAGTCGATTCAGTCGTGTCTGACTCTGTGCGACCCCATGGACTGCAGCCTACCAGGCTTCTCTGTCCATGGGATTCTCCAGGCAAGAACACTGGAATGGGTTGCCATTTCCTTCTCCAATGCATGAAAGTGGAAAGTGAAAGTGAAGTCGCTCAGTCGTGTCTGACTCTTAGCGACCCCATGGACTGCAGCCTACCAGGCTCTTCCGTCCATGGGATTTTCAACTTATTTCATTAGAAATATGGCCTCAATTCATCATCCCATTTGTTTTCACAAAGCAGATGTAGTTATATAATGGATTTTCTTGAAATGTTGGCTCACATAAAGAAAAGCATGCAACTCTTAATCTGAAGACTTGAGTGTTCAGAGTGCCTTCCTGGAAAATAGAAAACAACCTTGGGAAGTGTTTGACGGAGAGAACTTGGGAGGAGCTAAGGTGTGAAGTGGGAGCTAGGGGCTGGGGAGGGCAGATGACGAAGGAATGACATTTTCTGGGGAGGACCAGGGTAGATTGTTGGCCAGGACAGGACCTGGGTCACAGGCAGTTGTGTGTAGAAGCCAGAGGCTTCTTTAGCAGAGAGATCAAAATGCCAACCTGTGCACTTTGCTAGAAAGGAGATGACCCTCCACTTGAGCTTTCTGCTCACCTTACCTTCTAAAGCCCAGCCTAAGAAATTTAAAATAAAGGACACCAATTTCACTATGTATCTTCTATTCAGTCTGCAATTCTGAGCTACGTGAAACTGAGCTGTTTACACACAGAAAGAAGTTGCAACTTCAACAACTTGCTAGCAGAGAAAATTTACCGTCTACCCAAAAAAGATGAGTGCATTTTGGGGCAAAATCTTCTACCATCTTAGTGTTTCTCTCATTCCTGCCCCAGCCCCTCTCCCTCTTTCTTGATCATGACTATACTCCATCCACCATCTCTGAGTGGGGTCCCCTTCTGTACCATGCACCAAGCTAGGTGTCTTCAATGAACATGACCTCATTTAAGACCAGCAGCTGTCAGAATTTATGGGTGATGGGCCCAGGCAGAGAGAAATTAGAGAAAGAGCTCCAATTTCACAGTTCAGCATTGAATCCAAGCCTTTTACCTCTGTGTTCTTTCAACTTTTCATGGTTTCATGTGATATGGGCGCAAAACTCTCTGATTCTAATGCAATAGGAGGTCTGCTTTCACTAGGACCCCCAGGTTTTCAAAGTGAGTTACTGATGGTAAGCAAGGAGGGGGTTGGGGAAGGAGCCCCCAGTGTTAGAAGAAGGCTGGAAAGACACAAGAAGATCTCAAGGAGAACAGGCTTGGGCACTTCTTGGAAGGATGGCAGAGACCCTCCCAGCGCTGTCCTAGAAAGGGTCTCCTTTTCTTTCTTGGAGTTAGAATTCCCATGCGCCATGGACCCAAAGCTGACCAGAGGATCAGTCAGGCCTGGACCATGACTCCTCCCCATTCAAGCTTTGGGGGCCACAGGCTAAGGCTGGAAGGGAGAGGAAGGGCAGAGAATCAGCAGCTAGATGACTCTTCCAGTGGGAGTAGGAGAGAAAAATGCCAGAGAAGAGGAAAATGTCAGGGGCAGAAACAATGGCTTGCATATAGACTTAAACCATCCACAGACAAGGCGTCACCTGTCAGTTCTACTCCTTACCAGGGATCTTGATCAGGGGCCTCTGACCTCCCTCTGACCTGCACCTGGTGGCCCAACAGCCCAGGTGACAGCACAGCTGGAATGTACACTCTGACCACAGCTGGGCCCTTGCACACCCTTACTCCAATGCAGCTGTGCAGGCAGCTGTGCCCTGCCCCCACAGCCGCCTCCCCCAACGGCATACAAATGCAGATCTGGTAAACACCTGCCACTAGGTTTGGCCCAGAATGGGATGCTGGAGGAGAGGGTGGAGGGGGGGGTGGGTGGAAGGGGTACTGGCCTGCTTCGATCCCAGAAGGAGACCGGGACCCCACCTCAGTAAGCCTGCAGTCTGGGGGCAGAGTGCCACCCCAGTGGAGCTGCACACAAGCAAACGGGTGTGCAAGCCAAGGATGGCTGCTGCCTGCTTGCCCCAGGCCCTCCTGGCCTGGAGGTCTCCTTTTCTTTTCTACTTACTGGAAGATAAGTTCCCAGACTGTTTTAAGTGGGGTGGGACTTCCTGCAGATGGGGCCCCTCCCCATTGGGGATTCCAGGGGAGGTTCTGGACAACTGAGTCCTAAGACCCGCTCTGCACCCAATGATGTCTTGGATGTGGGGATGACCAGCCCTTGGAAATAATTAGAGTTCTGGATTAAACCAGTCTCCCCACTGCAAACTGATAATGGAGGCATTAGACTGAGATGGGGAGAAGGGCAGAGTCACCACGGTCAGACCAGGCGCAGGCCAGCCCAGGCACCTAGCCTTCTAGACAGGAGGAGGAGAATGGAAACTTGGAATTTGTGGGGGCGAGCTAGGGGCGGGGGTCTGATCTGCATTTTACCCCCCTCCACTTTAATCACCACTCCCCTCCAACCAGCCGAGTTTGCCAATTAAAGGCCAATCTCTCTTGATTTCTTTGCTTTAGAAGGACATTTCGATTCATCCAGGCAGACAATTAAATCCCCTTCTCGCCTTGCCCTTCCCAGAGCTCAGAACAAGATGCCTCCGTATCTCTTGCCAGCATCGAGCCACGGGAAGGAGTTGATCTCAGGTGCTAACCTGCAGTTATCAGGATGCCAGACTCATTTAGGGGGCTCAGCTCTGGAACCTGAGACGATCCCTTCATTGATCCTGGAAATCGCTCTTTAGATTTTGCCCTTGCTCAGTAAACAACTAAAAGTAACTGCAGGATTTCTCCCTTGCATTTAACAGAATCTCTCTCTCTCTCTCTCTCTCTCTCTCTTTCTCACACATACACACACACACACACACACACACACACACACACACACACACAGTCCACCACCCCCACCCCGCCCCGCGTTAGGCTCCTGCTCTTATTAATCATGAAGGGACAGAGAGACCACAGTCTTTATCTGTGCATGCTCAGTTGCTTAGTCGTTTCCGACTCTTTGTGACCCCCATGGACTGTAGCTCGCCAGGCCCCTCTGTCCATGGGATTCTCCAGGCAAGAATACTGGAGTGGGTTGCCACTCCCTTCTCTAGGGGTCTTCCTGACTCAGGGATTGAACCTGCATCTCCCGAGTCTCCTGTGTCTCCTGCATTGGCAGGCAATTTCTTTACCACTGGAGCACCCTCAGCTATCCTCCCTAAAGCAGTTGGGTCTTTCAGGGGGTGCTACTCCTTCCTCTGAGAACTAACGGCTCCCCCAAAGGACACAGCTTCCCATGTTCCTACGTCTGTAGCGAAAGCTCCCTACTGAGACTTGGGCTCCCTCTCCTCCCAGCCTCCCCCCACCTGCCCCCCCCCCCACCTCCTCCCCCAAGATCTACTTCTCAGAACCTCCCTAGGCCTTCCTCCTTTCCCCCTCCCACCCCAGGACAGCCGAGCCTCCTCCATCTCTGGCTGCTCAGACACAGCTGAACATTTGGGGGTGAGGGGGCAATTGCTGTCCACTACGCCTGACAGCTGCTTCTAGATCGCCTGCCTGCCTTACTCTTTGGGGGTAAAAGCAAATGAAATTGGCAAACTTACTCTGATGATCAATGCTTTTAGGTTCTTAGCAAGATCCCCGTTTCCTCCTGCATTAGGACTAGAGAAAGAAAATGAGGTTCCTATTGCCCGTAGTTTGCCATCCTCTGAGCGGACGGTGTGTTTTAGCTGAGTCCCCGTCATGAGCTCTTTTCTAGGAGGAGGTTTGCATGGCTGTCATCTGTGGACATCGAACTCCACCATCTATTTGTGTAAGATAAACAGAAAGACATAATTGCCAGTCACCCACAATACGGAGGATTAGGATGAATCCTAAACAATGATCATTTAAAATTCAATAATTGTTGAAAAAAATTAAAAGTCAAATGATAAAGGTCAGTTTTCCTGAAGGATTTAGGTGCAGTAAGCCTTCTATGATGATGATGTTTTTAAAAAATTAAGGAACTTTCTTTTACAAAGTCAATACTATCTCAAAAGACATTCCTTTCTCGTTTGCTTAAACCCCTTTCGTACGATAAAAGGAGTATTTTGCCAAGGAGATAAAAGGAGTATTTTGCCAAGGAGATCGGCACGATACTGTTTGCCAAAATCAGCCAGCCTCAAGCAAAGAAATTTCTGAACATCTCACCACTGTAATCAGTGAATCTATTCTTTCCAAGATGCCCAAACTCTAATATCTTATAATTGTTTAAAGTCACTAATATAGTCCATGAGCTCTTCAGTTAAAAAAAAAAATCTTACAAAATAAGACAGACATTCAAATCTGTAAAATTTTAGGATTTAAAATAGAAATAGTGATTCAGAGTAATGACCATTAACCAAATTATACACACACACACACACACACACACATATATAATATATATTCCTTAAATGAGGAATTGTTCCTGAGAGTGCTATTTTGTTATATAAATACCCCTGGACCGACCAATTAAGTATGTCGTTTCTTTGCTACTTACCTCTTGTGCCACAGTTTCATGAAGGAATATAAAATGCACTGGACTTGTGATAGATTTACTATGTGCCAATCTAGCTGTATATTTGATGATGCTCAACTATCTTTTACAAGATGCACGGTGGACGATGTGTCCGAGGATTACTGTCCACCTGTGTTAGCCTTTGGTGTAGCTGTTTGCACACAGCTCCGAGCGTCTGGCCCCAAGGTTACTAACAGTGGCATTTTGTTAAATATCAGCTTTGATATAACTAAAGCTAATTAACCAATTTCATGACATATTTTTCTCTAAATTTTATGTTTGATAAAATAGCTCAAAGCTGCTAATTAAACTTCTTGCAAAGACTATCTCTTTGTATTTCTCAGTGTTCGTCTTTCTAGCGACAAAATTTACACTGAAAGTATTTCTGGGGGAAGTAAATATATTGATCATTTTTTGATTAGTTAAAACTACTAATAAAATATTTTTAAATGTTTCTAGGTAAAATTAGAGTAGATTCTATGTAGAATAAGAACCTGTTTGCTTTGCCTCCTTCCTTTGGGCCATGTTTGTGTTGCTCTCCCTACACCTGCAGAGCTCTTCAGCTATAGGTCACGCTTCTGGTGCCCAGAGGAAGCCGAGATATTTCGGAAAATAATTCAGGAAAAACCCGCAGATATTATTGGGACCGGGTGTCACCTCCCCTGGCATTCTGAGACAAGCAACATTGTGTTTGGTGCAGGGGGGCGAAAAAACACGACCTAACAGTGTTTACCTGTGTATTCAGCCATGAAATTGAATATTATCGAAGTTGAAAAAATGCAAATCGAATTAAAACCAGGGAAAATTGTCTTTGGAATTACAGCCGCCCGGAGCCCCCAAGTGTTTGCTTAAATTGAAGCGTTTAGAAAATGAAAAACCTCTAAATTGACCCCTCTGCTCCCCCCACCCCAGGAAGGAAATGTATTCCTTACTTCGACTTTTAATTCAACTACAAAGATACGGAGGCTCCGACACCCATTATTCGCCCGAAGCAGCAGTCACGCTGAAATCAAGAACTTTTTCTTTAAAATGAAGTGTCTTGCTTTACCTAAGCGTTACTAACGTCGGACCGCTTCAGAAACCCAGCGGCCCCGCGGTCCTCATTCCTCTGGGAACCGCAGTCTCTGAAACGGCCTCCTGCTCCCCGTTAGCAGCCTGGACCCTCTGCCAAGGCCAGGCAGCCGCCCCCTTCCAGGGTCCTCGCATCCTGGGGCGCGCATCCGAGCCGGGCCTCCCCGCGCGGCCAAGAGCCCGCGGCGATGAGCGCAGAACTGCGAGGTGCAGGGCAGGAGGGTCCGCCTAGCCCCGCTCGGCGCTCACTTGGCCAGCACAGGACTTCGCAGCGTCTTGGTCTGGGAGCCCGAAAAAGGGAAGCGCCAGATAGATATTATTTCTTGGAAAAAAAAAAAAAAGCAACAGGCAGACGGGTGGTCCTTCTTGCCTTTACCAGGTCCTTTACCCCACGCACTGGAAGGGTCAACCTCACCCTTAGGCGCCCAGGCGCCCCGGCGCCCCCGGGGAGGGGTCCGCCCTCACCACGCTCTGCTACGGGAGAAGCGGGAAGCAGGGCAGGGGCCCCGCAGGTGCGCAGGGCGCAGCGATGGGCGGGAGACCGCAGGGCGCGCGGCGGGACGCGCGGGTGGAGCGGCCCAGAGCTCTGCGAGCCCCGGGGGTGCTTAAGGGTGCGAGCTGGTCCCCGGCGGCCACGCCCACCGGCCCGAACTGGGATCGTGGGGGTCGCAGGGAACGTTTTGTGGAGGGGATGTGCTGGCGCGGCTCGGGAACAGCTTTCCCCTCGGTCGGTGACCTCAGAGGACGCGCTGCCTCTGGTTCGACCCCATCCATTGGACTCCAGCCCGGGAGCCCGGTGCCAGGCCCCCAGAGGCCCGTGCGTGTTTTCTCTCCCTTGGGGAGGGAGGGAGGTTGGTGGCCCCGGCGTCGTTCGGTCCCCACTCCTGGCCTCTTCCTGACACCCTGCAGACTGAGGGGTAGCCCCGGTTCCAGAAACGCAGTGGCTGCCGTACAGATCCCCAGGCGCGGGCTGGGGAGCCGCGGACGGTTTATATGTGAAACCTTCCCCTGTATTTCCTTTCCAGGGACCCCTGGATCCAGACCAGCTCAACTACGGCTATGAAAACAGACCCGTGTCCCCCAGAATTTTTAACCCGTCCTTAAGGTGTGGTCGTGCCCTGGCCACTCGGGACCGTATATCCAAGGAGAGTTGTGGGGGACCAGTTTGTGTTTGTCATTTTCAAAACCAAGCGGAGGAAACGGCGGCCAATTAAAATGACATATTTTTATTTGCCTCGCACGTTGTCAGTGATTTGTCCCCGGGGATCCACAATTTTCCCAAGCCTGTTAACGGGTGACGATGAATGAGTGCCTCGTGTAATTTAATTTTCCTGTCACACTAAATAGAGCTACATTGTAAACCTTAGATCTACTCTTACTGATAGGATCGCCTTGTTTTGCCATTTGCACCATAAAGACCCCCAAAAGGGACACTGTATTGTGACCTCTACTCTTGAATTATTCAAGAACTTAATGACATTTTCCATTTTAAAAAGGGGAACTAATTGCCATTGATGTAAAGCATGTGACCTTCTCTGGGTGCCCAGTATGAGAATGTAGCCATCTGTATTCGAACCCCAGAGCTGGGAAACTGCAGGATGCTGGCAAAATAGGAGAAAGATGTGAACAGAAATGAGCTTCAGATGGACACTGGATTCAAACATATTGTTCAGTTTCACCCCAAACCATGACTTAGACTTCTGCAAAATCCTCTCATCTAACGTAAAATTTGTATTAAAAAAGCCTATCAACTCAGGCCTGGTTTTGGGGCACGACATGACTTTTTAGCTACAACAGGAACAGTAAAAATTGTAAAATCCACTAGTCCTTCATTAATGTTAAATTACTTTGTGTGATATCGAGCAAAATATATAATCATCTACTGCCCTGCTCCCTTTCTTTCTTTTCACAATGAAACTCGCAACTGTAAAGAAATTGAACCTTGGTATTTGCTATTTGAAAATCAGTCTTGAGTTTCTAGGAAAGCCAGCGCTGAAATTCTTCAGTATCAGAATTCTCACTTTTCAAATTACTTGAAAATGGAGGCTCAACTTTCCTCAAAGTAAAAAGAGTTCCGGTGTATTCCCTACTGGTCTTTCACTCTTTCCCCAGCCCCCAGGGGAAAGAAAAGTGAGAGAAAATGAGAGAAAACTTCTACCAATGTTGTCTGGCTTCCAAAATTCACAGATGAGTGTATGAAGATGATCTGATGGTTTTCCTGATTCATCTAAGTCCACTGCCAGCATTAACTGTGATAAAGTCTCAGTGGGTTGGGAAGTAAAATCCTTTCCCAGGTTGGGCTACAGATATTTCTTTGGAACTTTTTAAAGTGATGCCTGAGACAAGGAACTGTCATTTCTGCATCGAGTGGGCAGTTCTTTTTAAAATGACACTGAATAGACAGAACTCTGGTTTCACGGAGACTAAATATCCTTTGCCTGAGGCTGCAAATCCACATCTTTCTCTTGTAACATCACTGGAAAAGAATATGAGGTGCATTTGAACATTTAACTTGGTTCTAATGAAGCTCATGTTATGTCAACAAGCTGGACCTGGATGGAATCGCTGGGGCCAGCCAGAAGTCAGGATAGAATGCCCAGCCCTTCATCTGTACAGGGGTGTGTGTGCTTAGGCTCTGAGTAGTGTCCGCCT
Organism: Bos indicus; assembly: GCF_029378745.1. Taxonomy (NCBI): domain Eukaryota; kingdom Metazoa; phylum Chordata; class Mammalia; order Artiodactyla; family Bovidae; genus Bos; species Bos indicus. The sequence continues at coordinate 41,567,076 of NC_091772.1, read as the reverse complement.
CCTTGAGACACCATGGACTGTAGCCTGACAGGCTCCTCTGTCCGTGAGATTCTCCAGACAAGAACACTGGAGTGGGTTGTCGTGCCCTCCTCTGTACAGGAGTGGTAAGTGTTGTTTTAAAGGAGTTTGTTATAAGGCTGTTGTTGCCCAAATCATATAATAGAGCAACTGTTTTTGTATTTCTTTAAAAGAAACCTGATTCCTTCCTTTCCTTGGTATCATGCTTTCTTTGTGTACAACATGGCAGAAAAAAATTGAATAAGGATACATAGTTCTTATTGTCAGATAATAAGGACATACTTAAGAAATATGTTTGAAACCATCACAATATTATAATTATCTTCCAATTAAAAATAAAATTAAATTTAAGAAAAGAAAACATTTCAAGTCAAGAAAAGTTGGCACACATATAGAGTGTCAATCCATCTTCTTGAATATATCCTATGATTAAGGCAACACTTTCTGGGTCAGATGTTAATTTAATTATAGAGATTTTTCATCTGGTTCTTCACATTTAAAAATGTTTCCAACAACTTGCTGTAGACTATGAGACACACAAGAAATTATACATGTCTCTTTAGCATTGTGTAGTGTCATAATCCAGTAATTTTTTTCACAATGACAGTAGGCACTAGAAAATTTCATTCATTTTTCAAACTGTCACCATGGATAACTTATAGTTATTTTTCTTCTCATTTCAAAAAGCAACCCTCTTGCTCTGGGACCACTTGAAGTGCATTTTAAGTGCTGTGGAAAAGTTTGCGGCATCTTTAGAGCATGGCAGAGCCCTCTCTCCTGGCTTCATTTTTGGGTCTCACCGCCTTCTGAATGGATTTCTGTGTTGACAATTCATAGAGCCTGGAGGAGGGGTTCTATCTTGATTGCACTCAAATGGAAGGTGCTACAGGGGTATGCAAGAGATTCTGATTCAGGGCCATGCTTCATCCAGTTCCCATCATCAGTTTTCCCCTGCCCTCCAAAACAGAAGGCAGGAAGAAGGAAGAAAGAAAACAAAACACAACATTGAAACATATTCCCATTTGGCCATTCTTGAAAAGGTAAGTACCTCATCCACAGGGCAGGATGCCATTGTAGTGTTTCATCTGGAAATGGGCTCTTTATTTCTCCATCAAGCCTGGTGGGAAGGGCTGCACCGGGCCTTTGCCTTTGTGTCTGTTGGTTTGGGTGGAGTTCAAGAGATAACCAAGAGATCACTTTGGTTCTTTGTCAAGATGCTGTTGGCTCACTGAAAGGAAAGAATGAGACAACTATTGAGGGGCAAAGTGATTTAACTTAGGATTCCTAGGCAGATAAATACAATCAGGCCAGCTTGCACTTTTTCACATATAATGTCTTCAGTTTCCTAGGTTCCAGAGGGGTTGAGCAGCAGCTGGGGGCTGGGGGCTCATCCTCCTCTGTTAACTGACCCCCAAGAAGACCAAGAGGGGCATGTGTTCACCCTCTGCCTAAATTTAGTTACATCCTTCATCTCCTTTACATATTTTAACTGCTTGATATATGGGTTTTTTCTTTTTTTAATGTCAGCACTAGAGACATTTGATGCTAACATCTGGCGTCAAACATTTGACATTGACATTTGACGCTGACATCTGGTTCTGTTTATCTGAATGTGTCCACCCAAATACATTTACTGGACTTCTGACTGTCCATTTTTCTTTCTTGGGGAATGACATCAAACCAGGATACCACTGACACGATGACTACAAATACCTTTGGAAAAACTCAGTTTCTTCTCTCTAGCCAATACTTGTTTCAAAAACAGCGGCTGCAGCTTGGATCTGGGTCAGGACCCTGCTTATGCTGGGAGACAGTTATGCAGGATGGGTAAATGTGCCTTTTGGTGTAGAAACATCCTGCTGTTTATGTCCTCTTTCTTCTGGGAGGTTGTTGGGGGTGGGGGCTACAAAACTCCTACAGGACTTTTCACCTGGTGGATGAAGCTCACATGTTACCAGTATAGCTTCTCCAGTATGCAGATTAAATGTGTGGATCATGGAATAATTAAACAGCGGACAAAACATGTCTTGAGTTCATGGAGGCTGAATACTCTGGACATAAAAGCCATCAACTTTGTAATGAAAATATAGGGACTTTTCAAAATAGGCCATCAGGATGCGGTTTACTTTTCAAACGAGATTCTAACGACAGCCTAACCCTCTTTGACTGTATTCTTCTGTTTTCTGTAGATTTGCTTATTCGCAGGTACTGGGACAAAAAGATGGGCTGGAGGGAGGATGCTTGTGCTCCTAAGAGGCCCACATGCCTGAAAGCACACAAGCTTCTCCTGGTGCTGAACTCCGACCTTCACAGGAGAGTTCCTAAAAGTGCATAACCCTGCCGTCAGCCTGCTCCTGGGGACCTTACCCCACAGTTCCCCATGAGGGTCTGGGGAGTGAGGTGGGTTCTGGACGTGAATATGAGCTCTCGGCACAAGGGAAGCGATGCATGAAAATCACAATTTGCAGACTTGGGCCAAACTACCAGACCAACAACCGCCAGAACTAGTCAGCACCAAGATACGAAAACATAAAACATTAAAGTTGCCCAAATAGACGCTTAACCTCCCCAAAGTTACTAAAGCTTCTGATGAATGAAGAACGATGAGCAGCAAGTTGTCTAAGTCCTTGGCTGAAGGCATCATTACTTCTCAATGACCAGATAAAGTCCACAAGCTCAGAGTGATTGTTTGGGGGAAAAAGTGGTTCAGGACCCATGCCTCGTGGGTTTCCTCGCTGGCCAATAAAGCATGGGCAATTGGCCACTGCCTCACAGAAGGGACAAGAGTGGCCAGCCTGGAAACAAGCCCCGTGAACTTCCCCCAGGGGGGTGCTTGTGCCCCAAGGAGCCCAGAACCTGATGGGCACATGCCTGGATGCCTCTGCCATCTGCCCAGCACGGCACACACTTGCAGTGCTGATGAGGATGCATCCCCAGAGGGAGGGACTGGCCATGACCCAAGGGAGGCCAGTGTGGACAGGGCTGTATTGCCCTTAGCTCCATTTCTAGGTTTTAGGGTAAAGAAAGTCCCCCCCACAAAAAAAGGATGGAACTCAACTTCTTTTTTGAAGACTGAGGGTCCCTCACAAGCTTCAGGGGGGTTTTCTAACAGTGTTATTTTTTCAATGTGCTTTGTCTCTGTGGAGAGGCTTCAGAAGGCCCTTGAAGTCCTTAGCCTTAAATCCGTGTTAATAGGGGAAGTCTCTCCTCTCTCTCTCTCTCTCTTTTTTTTTTTTTTTGGTGGTGGGGCAGTTTGGCTGGGAGCAGCGCTGACCCAGCCGGCACTCGGGTAGACCCGCTATCATTGACAGGGCACTTATTAACCAGCGCTCATTTGCAGGATCAATATTTCCAGCAAAAGAGTCCACATTGCAGATACACCACTATGTCTCAGTTTTTTTTCCTTGACAGACGATTTATTTTATAAATACATATGCTGGAGAAGAAAAGGCTGTCCGAAGGACTGTGTCTTTTATCTCTGGGATATGCAAAGCACATTTATTTTCAGCTTTTATCTCCGGAATTGTATGCTGATCCCATACATATAGATTGATTTTGTTCAGGTAGATAATGAAAAGTCAAGTGGAAAATTACACAATGGCACTCGCGATCCTGGTCTTATATCGGTATATAAATTGGTTTATTATTTCATTCTATTAAAGAGGCTTTTTTTTTTTTTATTTGGTACCAGGAAAACTTCAAAATACATCAAGTTGTCAGCCTCACTGAATTTTCTTTTGGGGGAGGAAGAGAAGAGGGGGCAGGGGGAGATAATTTCTCTGACTGCTTCTGTTAATTGTATGGGCTAAATGAGCTTGTACTGGGCCACTTCGAAGTCGCTCATGCAGTTTCTGTAACTCTGGCAGCTTCCTGGGGCCAGGACAAAGATAACCATCACACATATCCTGATACACAGGTGGATATTTTTTCACTCCAGGCATTTCTAAATTTTGTCACAATGACAGGAAAAGAGGCAAGCCACTCTACCACTGGCTGCGCCACCACCCCAGCACCAAGAGGCCAGGGGGGAGAAGGTGGCAGCCGGATAAAGGCTACCACCAAGGGACAGCTTGGAGCCAGAATCCTGAAGGAAGCATTATTAATAAACATCTCTTGGACATTTGGTAGCCCGTGGAGCCTGCTCCAGCTTAAAGCAATTAATTCAGGACACTGACATAAACTCTCCAGGTCTTTGACAGCTTGGAGCCGAAATAAAAATGCTAGTTCTCCGGGGAAGAGAAGGGGATGGCTAGCTCTTTTCTGGACTGTTTGCTTATAGGCCCAGAGAGCAACCTTCCTTGCCGAATGAAATGCAAGGGCACAAACAATGTACCAGGGAGAGAATAGGAGATGGGAATGAACAGTTTGAACTATTTGCTCAGCAGAAGGGCACCACAATGCGGGGCTGGTGGCTTTCCCATGCAGCCACCATCCCTTCTTTGCAGTCTTTTGTTGTCTCTTGGCTCCTTTGGCCAGATAAGAGCACAGCTGCAGCCTTGCAGCTAAGTAAGGCTGCACTCATCCCCCTAAATCTCGGGGTGTCTTTACTGTAACGGGTGAGGCGTGGCTGTCTTTTCTTTCACAGAGGACAGTGAGGGAGGGAAGGGCAGAATGGAGCGGGGGACTGTGACATGCCCAGTGTCCGAATTCCTGAGTTTTTTCTTTCTTTCTGAAATCCAAGCTGTGATCAGGCAGGATCTTTGTGGAGTATTTCAATGGAAGGGTTCAGTGACTTGTATTGGTTGCCAAGCCAAAATGTTGCCTTTGGGGGAACGAAAGGGGAGGAGGTGAGTGTGTAAAACAGGGAAGGGGAGGGGGGTAAAATTTTTGATTTAAACACTCACATTCTTACAGCTGCTGAAAAGAAGGGGAAGTTTTGAATTAGCCATTTTGAAATTGTTCAATGATGATTTCGTCACTTCTGAAAATCATTTTGGACTCCTCCTTTCCACACTTAATCTTTTCAGAGTCCTAGTGAATAGAGGTTGCCATAAGCAGAGAGAGAACAGGATGAGCTGGTGATGGGACATAAAACATGTTTGTAATTTCTGTAAATTACTCCTTTAATCCAAGTAAATGTCTCCTAAGATATGATTGAAATGTTCTTTCCCATTTGCTCTTTTAAAGTCAGAGCCTATTTTAAATACTATAAGAGAAAGTAGACGTGATAATAATATAAAAATAAACATAAAGTATGACTTACATTAGGTTGGTTTTAAAGTTAAGATCTGCCCCATCAGTGTGTTCAAACTCAGTGGGTTTTGCCACAAACGCTGGTTTGGGAACTGGGCGACAAGGCTGCATTCTATTCTAATAAGGTTTATTTAGCTTGAAAGGCTTTGTAAGGTGAAAAGGCAAAAAGTGTAACCCCAAAGAAAATTAATAGTTTACTAAAATTGCACAAAATGCCAGACCAGAAAGCCACTTGCAGGAAATACGAAGTTTCAATCCTGTGTGTGTGTGTGTGTGTGTGTTTCACACTGACAAAACCGGTAGGAAAAAACCCTGCTGTGGATTTTTCCTGCTGGATTGTCAGAAGGGAAGGCCATGAAACCAAAGGCTGTCCATCGAGACGCAGCTCCCAAAGACCGACCTCACAGGTGGCCCCGCAGGAAACAGAGCACCTGTGTCTAGCCGGGGTCCCTCGCTTCAGCCCCACGGCCATGGCCAGGGCCACACGGGATAGAGTGACCCTGCCCACCCACATACTCAGCGACTGCCCACTTTACTCAGGATTTGCTGTGGGAGGCCTTTGTCCAGTAGAGCTGCGAAGTAGTTTTAACACCAAGGAGATCAAATTTAGTGAAAAGGGTTTGTGTGTAGATGTGTGTGTGTGTGTGTGTGTGTGTGTGTGTGTGTGTGTGTGTGTTCCAGCCTGTGTGCAATGCAGGGAAAGGGGATGGACAACAGGCATGTGTTCTTTTAGGTATTTGCATGTTTGATGGCCCCAGCAATAGACGAAAAAAAATAATCTTGTAACATATGTCGTTTTTGGTATGACTTTGTATAAACATGTATGTGTGAATGACAGTCTTTTTTGTTTAAGGACTATAATAAAAATATCAAATCTGAGTTGTTTTTTATTTCCTTTGCAAGTACAAATTTTAAAATTTTGTATTTAGGACAGAAATCACACCCCATGTTTAAAGGAACAAATATATTGTTCTCTCCTGGTTAAGTGCTTAGACTAAATGTATACCATCTTTCTGAAAACTGAGGCCAGGGTGGAAACGGCAGTCTCCTGGGAGAATATGTTTTGTTTCTCTAACTCTTGCTATAAAGAAAAACTAGTCCAGGGAATTTTTTTCCAGAATGGCATGTTAAGAGTGATCTGAAAATTATGTTGAATCTTTGTTCCACAAAGATTCAACACAGGGAAATGACCTTCTTCCTTTTGAGATCATGGGTTTCCACGAGAGGAGAAGTGGTTTTTTATTGCCGATTTCTGCAAAGAATACTCGGGAACTGGTCTGCCTTGCAAAGCCACCCTCGCTGGAGGACCTCTGAGGGTGGAGAATGCCACAGAGAGGGTGGGAGGATGCACAAGTCATGAATCAGGTTTAAAAGACTGTGGTCAGGAGCAAGAAGCAAGTGATACCGATCTTCTATGAGATGGGCTTGGACATCACACCAGCTGCCACAGGGTTTGATTAATGAGGCATTAAGGAGATCGAGTGACACTTACAGCTAGTTACTTATGGTGCTAATTTCAAAACACTTTGCAATAGACAAAGACAGTCTGCTCATAATGCAAAGTAATTTGTGGTGTGTTCCTGGTGAATGCATTTAGCGAAGCAAATATAGTTATGCAGAATTTAAATTAAGGTTGACACTAATGTAAACAGAGCCCAAGAACCACTGTCCAATAATTTGATGAGGACACAGGTTTTAATCAAGCCTCTTCCACTAAAATAGCAATTTAAATCCCCATCGTTTAAACTGGATAAAAATGCTTAAGCTGTGAATATTGGGGTGAAAAATAAAAATTTACTAGAAAAGAAACAAGAAACACAATATCTCTGGGGAAACTATGATTTGACACAACAGAGGGATATCCATGCTGATTTAAACATCAGGTTGGTTTCAAGGCCAGATTCTGGGAATCTGAAGGTATTTGTCTTGCATTCTTGTTGGGAAATGAAGGTTTACAGGTAGTATTGACCTCAGAATAAAAGCGACCTTGGAATGAGAAAAGAGAGCCTCTAAGCTGATCCAGAGGAAATTTTTATTTTACTTATTAAAAGAAGAAATATTCCTCCCCCAACTCAACAGATTTCTATCTGAAGTGGAAACTTCAAAATTGACTGGAGGTGCTGGGAGGGGGTAGGCCAGTTAGGGAGCTGGGAGCGCCATCCTGAGGGCTGGTGTTCCCTTTGTAACAGATGAGACAATCACCCCAGCCTTGTGTTCGGGGGAGGCAGTGTTGCTGTTTTATTTCCCTTCCTGAAATCACTGGGGAAAGGGGTGGGGATGGGGGGGTCAGGCAGGCGGTCAGGTTAATTAAAATGCCAGCAGCCCAAGGTCCAAGGCTTGGAAAGCCTGTATATGAGAAACAGAACAAAATAAAACAACTCATTCTGTAATTGCTTTGGGAAGGAAAAACAGGGGAAGATCTGGCCACGTCCTTTAGGGTCTCCTGACTCGACTCTCCTCAAGGGAGCCAGAGGTGGGGGAACACTAAAATCTCTGAATTGTGATCTGACTGTTCCAGATCACGTCAATGACGTGTCTTCTGGGGAAAGAACTTTGTACAATGACGTGTTATCATACAGATCCCGAAGAAAGGGCCAACAGTTATTTGAAAAAGAAGTGTCCAAGGCAGTAAAGACGAGCCAGGCGGTGACGGTCTCACTCGCCACACCTGGGGAGCTGAGAAGGAAATTGGAGGCTTCTATACTTTTTGGGTCCTGGCTCCCACCTTCGTGGTCACAGGCCCGCAAACAAAGAAACGGAAACTTGGCGGCCCCATTACGTCCCCCATGCGCGGTGGACAGTGAGGGCAGGACCCGAATCCCTCTCCCTCTGCCTAGAGGAACGCCCTCTCCCCGCCCCACACCCTTCCTTTTTGGGGCTTAGGGGCCCTGGGCACTGATCTGGGGCAGGGCGGGTGGGGACTCTCCTTTGGGAGTATTTCTGGAGGGAAACCGAAGGCTCAAACTCCCTTCCAAGGAATCTGTCTGAGAGGGGAAGGGAGAAGCAATGACCCTCACCACTCAGAGTCAGAGAGAACAACTTGAAAATGTGCCTGTGTGAGTCAATTCTGAAAACCCTGGGTCCGCACTACGCTCTGTATCTAAGAAGGATAGACTCTTGGGCTCCTCACATCGGGGCAGGCAGGCGGGGAGGTGCCACAGGCTTCCTGGGCAGAGGCTCTGCCCTGGACACGGCTTCCAGGCTCTCCTTCCTGGTGGACAAGGGCAGGGTAGCAGGAGACAGGGCCACAGGCCAACGTGGGCCATCAGTGGCTTCCATGTCTAGTGAGAAAGGGGAACTTTTTGTCACGTCTGGGAGGCATGGGGCTTCTCTGGGGCCTGTTTCACAGTCTCTTTACCACCCCACTGACCCCTACTATGACCGGGGAGGTCCGTCCACAAGGGTCACTCTACAGCTGCCATTGATATAGCATTTCTGACCTTGGGAAGCCCACCAGACCTAGCCCGGCCAGCGGCAAGTCAGAGGGTGGCCCCATCTCTACCCACGGCTGTTTCCCAGGCCCTGAGGGACAGGGACTCCTGCTGCTACTCTGGGCACAACCCTTTAGGCCCCCACTCTGCTCTAAGCAGGGTTCCAGCAGACAGAGCCCCTGCTGCCTGAGGCCATGACCAGCCCAGGGCTGTTCCTTCTCCCTGCCTCATCTTCCTGGTCCTCACTCTGCCCGCTTCTTGGGATCTCCACACACACACACACACACACACACACACACACACACACAGATACACACATACACATGCCTCCTGCTTCCAGCAGACAGCGTGATCCTCACGCCCCTCCCCGGGCTCGCTCGTGCCCTCCAGTTGGTTTGGGTTCAAGGGACAACACAGGAGACCGTTCACCATTCCCTTCATTTCACCCTTCCATCACAAGCCCAGAGTCTTCCTGCCTTGGAAGTGTCCTGTCACGTGCTCTCCAAACAGCGATCTCTGCACTGCTGCGTGATGCAGGACTGACTCCAGCTGCTCCCAGATCCAGCCTCGCTGCCCTGAAAAGATTGGAAATGCCAACTCCTCTCTTTTGGCCTCGGCTTCTCTCTCTCTGTCAGAGAATAAAACAAAAACGATTTTACAGTCAGATGTTTAAACGACAAATTTCCTTGAAATGAGTGATGTTGATGTTTCAGGTCTCTTTCTTGTTCTAGAAACACAGGGCAGGAGAGGATGGAGCAGTTAGCACTGGAGAGTCACTAGGCAGCCCTCCTGTCCTCTCGCCTGCTCTGAGAAAGACACTGAAGCTGTTTTTCCTGCCCTACCCCTCGTGCAAATCCCAACATCAACAAGGTTGTTTTTTGTTGCTGTTCAGTCACTCAGTCATGTCCGACTCTCTGGGACCCCATGGACTACAGCACGCCAGGCTTCCCTGGCCTTCACTGTCTCCCGGAGCTTGCTCAAACTCGTGTCCATCGAGTTGGTGATGCCATCCAACCATCTCATCCTCTATCTCCCCCTTCTCCTCTGCCCTCAATCTCTCCCAGCGTCAGGTTGCTATGGTTTTTATGATTATCTTAAGAATTTGTCTCAAGTGAGGTTCAAGGACCAGGAGGGGCAAGCGCTCAAGTCCCATTGGCCAACAAGTCTCCCAGGATCACCATCCCCCCCACACCCTACACAGTTGCTTTTCCCACAGTGACCATGATCTTCAGCCACCAGCTCTGGGCCCAGAGGCCTCCACTGCTTCCTCCTAAACAGAGAAGAGGTGTCTAGGTTTTCCTCATCACCTCTGCAGAATGTTCACAGGAACTACTGACTCCTTCTGGGCCAGAGCCCAGGAACCCTCTGGACTGAGCTCGGGCCTCTCAACAGCAGGCTGGCCCCTGAGAGGGCCAGGTCATCTGGGGCTGGCTCTTCTCAGGCATCAGCCTCCTGCCTGCACTGCTGTCGTGGTAGACACTTTCTTCCGTGTGCCCACAAGGGCCATCCCTTGTCGATGCCAGCATCTGTGGTTAGGTCTCATCTTAGGGAGATGGCTGGGAGGGGTGAGACCCTTGCCCTGGATCAAGGGTCATTTTGCACCTTGGTGGGTGAGAAATGGTTGGCTGATGGTTGTTTTGTGGTCTGGGAATGTCCACTGATAAATAGGTTTAATGACAGGCTTGGGGGGGGGCGGGTACTGTCACTAATCTGCTGACTTCTACATGCTTTATTTTGACGTGTCGCTTCTAATAAGTCCTGGGGCCAGATGCAGCTCTGAGTGGTTTCTCAGTGTGATGTTTTATTTCATTTCACTTTTTTGGCTGCACTGTGAGGCACGTGGGATTGTGGGATCTTATTAATAGCTTCCCATCCAGGGATCGATCCCACACCCCCTGCAGTGGAAGCACAGAGTCTTAGCCACTGGGCTGCCAGGGCAGTCCCTCACACTTTTATTTTCTACATTTCAACATCTCTTCTCTGTTATTTCTTCCTCATTTTGGGGACCCAAATGTGGGCTCCTGGGTGTGCCCTCCACACTGTCTGTCCTCAAGCTTCTGCCCTGCAGGCTCTGCCATTGCTAAACCACTGATAGCATTGATTACATAGAAGGACCTACAGTTTTTACTTACTCTACAGAACTCTTTATATGTGCAAGGGTGTCAGCAGCTCTTCCAACCCCCATATATTTCCTTAACCATTCATTATTCAGGATCTGAAGCATTTGGGTACTTTTCAGATAAATAGGTAAATACTTAACTCCCCTAAAATGCTGTCTGGCACATGGCCCAGTGCTTTAGAATATCCCCTAGCTGATGGAACTCCTTGTTACGTATTAGCAGTTTTCTAAGATGAATCCAGGGATGAAAAGGTGGATTCTGATAGCCCAGGGACATTTCTGGGGGCAATCTGAGGATCTGTTATCTGCAAAGTCAGAGTCTCACCAGCTGGGGACATCCATTGGCTTAAACCAGGGAGCAGTTTCCATGTCCTTGTGAAATTTCCAATTTACATTCTTTTGTTACTTAAGATTTCACTGATCAAGGTATGAGCAGTATCTCGTCTCTCCCCCTTTTTAATTATTTACCAAATCCTGTTAGCTCTTCTTTCCTAAGGTCACATTTTTCATGACTTTTCCATTCTCTCTGCCAGCACCGTAGTCTAGGTCCTGTATGACAAGGAAAATCTTGATGGAGAAGAAAACCAGCTTCCGGCACCACCTATGTTGTTACCAGCAGTTGGTCCCTAGAATTTGTGTCAGTGCATAGTGGTGGGGGGCGTTTTGCACCAGATGCTTTCCGCCTCGTTACCATTGTACTTTTTCGTGTTTTTTTTGGTTGCATCCTGCAGAATACAGGACCTCAGTTTTCTGGCCAGGGATGGAACCTGCACCCCCTGGCTTGGAAGCACATAGTCTTAACACTAGACCCCCAGGGAAGTACCACATCATACTTTTCATGAAGCATTTCACACCTAGTGCATCAATGTCTGTGACAGGCCACATTCTAAATATTGCTTTCATTTTGGAAAAATCGAATTTGTCATGAACACAATTTTTATACTTAGGAAATATTGATGTTTTATATGTGCTGATCTACTGTATCTGGAGTCTTTAATTTTTTCTGCTGATCAAAATAGAATTAGATGTTCTGTAGGAAAGAAAGAACTTGTATTTTTCTGCTAATGTGGCAAAAAGTACCAGGGGTTTACAATGGACAGATGGGGTGGACTGCCTTAATCCACACACCAATCAGAGCAGGATGGAGACAGAGGTCACAGGACGTTGGATCCACATCAATGTGATGTGAGAGAAACAAGTCTAATGTGAGCCATATCGAGCCTCTGGGTCTAACTTCTAGCTGGCAGGAGACACAGCAGGGGTCAGAAAAGCCCCTAACATGGCACCATGCGGGTGCAGTCAGTGAAGCCCTGTGTCAGGAAAGAGGACATATTACCTGTTTCTGCAAAAAATAACCATCAAAAAGAGAAAAAAAGTAAAAGAGTGAACTTAAAAGAAACTGAAAACATACGTTAGCAAAATGCCATGGGTGGACATTGTTTGGATTTTCACTGGGATAAAGCACTTCTTCCTCCTCCAATGCTATGAGATAAGTGGGGAAATTCAAACATGTCTGGGCTGTTCAGGAATTACTGCTAACTGTTTAGATGTAGCAATGGTTTCCATAGGGTCGCAAAGAGTCAAACACAACTGAACAATAGCCTTTATCTTTTCAAGTGGCATTCAAAGAATTAATCAAGGAAGGGAGTGATTTAGAAGGAGTTAGATCTAGACCTAACTTCCAGATGAACCAATTGGGAAAGAAGGTGGATGAAGTAAGGGTAAATTGGGATTGGTTGTGGGTCAGTGATTGTAGGAACAGAGTGATGGAATATACTATTCTTTTTAAGGTGTTTGAACATTTCCAAAATATTAATACAAAATGGAAAAATTGGGGCTCACATTCATTATGACATTTGCCCCAAATCTCCTGGAAGTTTAATGTCAGAGGTAGACTGGTTCTAGGTTGGTCATCTTCCTGTCCATTTGGGCCCCACACTCTCCTGGATTCTCGTCCTCTTCCCTCCTTAGGGTGACTGCTGATCTGGCTCAAGTCCTCAGTAGGTGATGCAGCAACGGCCTTGCTTCTCATGCTTTTCCTCATTCCCTGCGGTTCTGTTTACTAACAGAGTACCCTCAGGGGGTGACCCCCGAACACCAGTCTGATGGTTGTCCCCCTTGGGATGCTGTCTGTGACAGCAGTGAACACCATTCACTTTTTGACACTCTCTCTCCCTCTGGCTCCCATGGTGATGCAGCTACTGACTGTCTTCTGGTTTTGAAGCCACATCCATAACTATCCGCTCATTCTCCTCTTCATCCCAACCATCACCTCCCCATAGACGACCCTCCTCTCAGGATCCAGCTTGCCTCCCTCCTGACCTCTGTAGTCTCACCTCTTCAGCTACCAGACAGCCTCACTTGGAGGCTCCATCATCACCTCACATGCACTGTTTCCATGTTTCCTGAGGCACAGTATTTCTTGCCTGCTCTCCTTTCATGAAGCCTCATCTCTCGTTGATATGCTTCTCCATTCTCACCACACATACATCCAGGCTCTCCTGTCTCACCTCTGGGCTGGCATCCCCAGCATCTTTTGCTTTGTGGACTGGCATCCAGAAAGTATCACTGAGCCTCCCCACTCCTGAGCTCAGCCATCCTGCTTCTTACAGGACAAAATTCTGAACTATTTCTCCACCAGCCTCCATCTGATCTCAAATGACTCTTTCAGCCTCATTTCCCAGCATGAAGACTCTACACTAACCTGCTTATTGACATCATCCTTCCTTTGAGTTCTGTATCTTCCCGGTTCTTTCTCCTGGGGGATGAGGCTGGTTCTTCCTGTTGCAAGCCAGGACCCAGCTTACTCACAGCCACAGATGCAAACTGCTTCACCTGGCATCATCAACATGGTTTACCCACCCTTCACTGGGCACCTGGTGGAAACATGACTCTGAGTCCGCCAGGTGTGAGGGCTCACCTCTCCTGCTGTACCGGGCAGTTGGCATGTAACAACTACGAGTTAACTTCATTTACAGGAATTTTCTCTCTTGCATGAGAACATGAGCATTTTAGAATTGGGGCTGTCTCCCTCACCTTACGCCTTGCAGCCCTCAGCCTAGAGTTGAGGACAGAAAGTGTCCAATAGCAATTGCAAAGTAAACGCCTGTGACCACCTCCCCTACCCAACCCTAAGTCCAACCCATCCTGTCCTGTCATGTACGGGTAGAGATGCCCAAGTAGCTGTGTGCCCATTGGCAGATTCCTGGGAGATGCCCACTTTCAAATGCTCTGCCTTTCCCCCCTTCCCCAATAAATGCACTTGTATTTCTTGGTTTTAAAAATACCACTGACTAGAGCACATTTGTGGTTTACCTAGACTAGAACTCTGCCGATGGTGCCTCTTGCTGGCTTAAGTACCTTGGGATGGAGTGTGAGGGGTTGTAGAGAGGACTGGGTAGGTGGTATAGGAAGATGAGTGAGTTATCACATTACCCCTCCTTCCCCAACACAGCTCACTGAAGCTGCCTTTTCCCTTTGCAAATATGCTCTGAAAGATAATCCCAAACTTGCTTTTTATATGTCTTACACATTAAAACTTACTAGAGTTTTAACACAACTTCCAAGAGACCTTTCACAATCTATTGTAATTATAAAAGCTTTTCTGAAACCTTTGAAATCCTAGTTATCTGAGAAGGAAGATGTCAAAAGACTGAGAAAAGCATAGTGGGAAGAATCAGAGACAAGTGTTTCAATTGTTGGGGAGTTCCAGGTGGTTTTGAAGGATGTATAGGAGTTTTCTAGGCAAAGGAGAAGAGATGAAGGCTATTCCAGGTAAAGGAGAGCACATATGCCATCTCTTAGTCCTGAATTTCCTGCTTGATCTGAGGGCATTATTTTTCTCTTACTGAATCCAGGGGAGAAGGGAGATGCCTCATGTATCTGGCTTCCTGCTGTGTCCACAGAGTCAAGGGCAGTGCCTGGCACACAGCAGTCACTCAATTAAAAAGCATGATGTTGAACTATGGAGTCCCTTGTGCCTGATGTAGAAGAGCACTGTTCACCCTCTCCGTCTCAGCCTGTCAGTGTGTGGCCGCACCCTTTCTTCTGTTTCTGCTCTTGTTCCCTTAGCAAGAGGCTTGCTTCTGAAGTGAGGGCAGCCCCGTGGGTCATCTCCCCACCTCATTTATGCACTCGCTCCACTTATCCTCCCACCACTGTAAACCGAATTCTCCAAAGGACAGTTAGATTGCTTCTTTCTCTGCTCAAAAACCATCCCTGATTCCCCAGCACCTGATGTACTCAATGTAAGTGTTTCTTGGCTTTTGTGACTTATCCCAATATGATCACTTCACTTTTTTTCAATTTTGTAACTTAGGTCTTACCTCTGTAGATTCCATGATCCAGCAAAATGGAAGTATTTCCTCTTCCCAGAACATGATTTCTATTTCCTCACCTTTAAATCTTTCCTTCATGTGGCTGTCAGGACATGGAAGCTCTCTCTCTTCCTGATGAGATCTGCTTCACACCGAGGACCAGTCTCGGGCATTACCACCCCCATGAGTCTTTCTTAATCAAACCTTCCTAACACTTTGTGTCTTTCTTGTGATACTTGACATATTTGTCTTGGGATGTTACTCTCTGTGCCTGTGATTCTGAAATCCTTCAGTAGACCGGATATGCTGGTATTTGCAGTATTGAACTAAACACCAGTTATGGACCAAACCCTCTGCTAGATGCAGGGGATCCCACAGGGGTGACCTTCTGGGAATGAACAAGAGAAAGTATGAGGAATTATTTTGTAAATCCGGAAGTAGTATGCACGTTTGAGGTACTAATGCCAAAGAATGCTCAAACTACCGCACAATTGCACTCATCTCACACGCTAGTAAAGTAATGCTGAAAATTCTCCAAGCCAGGCTTCAGCAATACGTGAACCGTGAACTTCCTGATGTTCAAGCTGGTTTTAGAAAAGGCAGAGGAACCAGAGATCAAATTGCCAACATCCGCTGGATCATGGAAAAAGCAAGAGAGTTTCAGAAAAACATCTATTTCTGCTTTATTGACTATGCCAAAGCCTTTGACTGTGTGGATCACAATAAACTGTGGAAAATTGTGAAAGAGATGGGAATACCAGACCACCTGACCTGCCTCTTGAGAAATCTGTATGCAGGTCAGGAAGCAACAGTTAGAACTGGACATGGAAAAACAGACTGGTTCCAAATAGGAAAAGGAGTATGCCAAGGCTGTATATTATCACCCTGCTTATTTAACTTCTATGCAGAGTACATCATGAGAAACACTGGACTGGAAGAAACACAAGCTGGAATCCAGATTGCTGGGAGAAATATCAATAACCTCAGATATGCAGATGACATCACCCTTATGGCAGAAAATGAAGAGGAACTCAAAAGCCTCTTGATGAAGGTGAAAGTGAAGAGTGAAAAAGTTGGCTTAAAGCTCAACATTCAGAAAATGAAGATCATGGCATCCGGTCCCATCACTTCATGGGAAATAGATGGGGACACAGTGGAAACAGTGTCAGACTTTATTTTTTTGGGCTCCAAAATCACTGCATATGGTGACTGCAGCCACGAAATTAAAAGATGCTTACTCCTTGGAAGGAAAGTTATGACCAACCTAGATAGCATATTCAAAAGCAGAGACATTGCCAACAAAGGTCCGTCTAGTCAAGGCTATGGTCTTTCCTGTGGTCATGTATGGATGTGAGAGTTGGACTGTGAAGAAGGCTGAGCGCCAAAGAATTGATGCTTTTGAACTGTGGTGTTGGAGAAGACTCTTGAGAGTCCCTTGGACTGCAAGGAGATCCAACCAGTCCATTCTGAAGGAGATCAGCCCTGGGATTTCTTTGGAGGGAATGATGCTGAAGCTGAAACTCCAGTACTTTGGCCACCTCATGTGAAGAGTTGACTCATTGGAAAAGACTCTGATGCTGGGAGGGATTGGGGGCAGGAGGAGAAGGGGACGACAGAGGATGAGATGACTGGATGGCATCACTGACTCGATGGACGTGAGTCTGAGTGAACTCTGGGAGTTGGTGATGGACAGGGAGACCTGGCGTGCTGTGATTCATGGGGTCGCAAAGAGTCGGACATGACTGAGCGACTGAACTGAACTGAACTGAAAGATGATGATGAAGATGGTGGTGGTGATGATGGGGGTGATGGTGGTAATGGTAGTGATGCTGGGGGTGATAATGGTGGGGCCGATGGGAGGAAGACGGTGGGGCTGATGGTTCATGTACATGACATTTGCATTCCCCCCTCCAGATCTACTCCCTAACCTTCTCATCCTGCTCCATCCCCTGGGAGGCTGACCCTATTGACTGTTCAGCCAGGTTGCTTGTTCTTTTTCTGTTGAGTTCATCCAATAGGAAATATCAATGAAAAATCAGAGCATGAGAGGAGAGAGAATTTGGGTGTTTGTTCCCCTAGCTCTCTCTGTCTTTGCTGGGCCTCCATTTGACGGTGGTTGCATTCTGAAAGTCTCAATCCCTCTCAGCTGATCTGTTCTCTATACTTAGAGGTTATATCAGATTCCACTAACCAGTCCCCACATTGTCCCTTCAGGACTAGGATGGTAATACCACCTCCATTCTGTGGTTGCCAGTTGCAGGGTGTGTCACCAGTAAGTTCTCTCAATCTTGCCTGAATGGCCTTGGCAAAATTTTCCACAATTTCCTCTTTCCGGTCGGACATCTACACTTCTTACTAAGGCCCTATGGACACAATAGTGATGGTGGTGGAGGTTACCATGGTTGCAGTAATTTTTCCCTTGGCTGGTAGTCATGGAGTCCTGATGAGTAACCATGCAGAGAGGCTTGAGAATCATGGCAGAGACTGGCAACATGCTCATTGTGTTAGTTATCTACAGTTGTGTGACAAGTAACGCCCAAAATTAGTGGCTTTAAGCAATAACAAAAAGATTTTATGTCTCATTTTTTTTCACAGGTCAAAATTCTGCAAAGGACAATGGATGGCTCATTTGCTGACTGGTCTAGCAGCTGATCCCAGCTGGTGGCTGGGGAACTGTTCAGCTGGAATGCACACACAGGGCATCTCCATGCGGCCGGGACTTCCTCCCAGCATGGCTGCTGGTGTCTGAGGTGAGCCCAAGAGACACAGAGAGTGAGGCAAGCTAAAGGTGTGCTGCCTTTATCATCTAGTCTTAGAAGTCATGCACAGTCACTTGTTACCATGATGTCTGCCGTGTTAGTTATAAAGGCCCACCCAGGTTCTAGGGGAGGGAAGGAGATCCTGTGTCTCAGGAGAGGAGTGCAGATATCGATGATAGATTATTGATTGTGTGAAGTGGACTAAAGTGATGTGAGCCACTGGACTTCTTCATAAATCTCCTCTTGCACCTCCCTTCTTCCCCAGCAGGGCACTGGTGCAGGATATGTGGAGATGCTGATGACATCAGCATCAGGGAGCCTGGGTCCTTGAGTCACCACATGGAGGAGATCCATCCGGTCCCTAATGATTTTGTGGGTGTAATAATTGCACTTTTAGTGTGTTAATCTTCTAAGAGTTGGCAATTGCTATAAGGCTTTTTATCTATACCCCCAAACTCAAGGCCAAGGTCTCCTCCCTCTTCTGTTAATAACACATGTTATCAAGACCACAATGTATGATGAAAGTAAGGGACTGGTGTTCATTTCTTTTTCCTCCTTATAATCTATGCACCCCCGCCCCCCACCCTAAGAAGGAGCAATACGATGACCACGAGAAGAAGAAGGACCTCGTGGGACTGCCTGGGTCACTGACCAGCACAGTCATCGATGCAGCCAAAAATGTCTCGGCCAAGCCAAACAGTGGAAAAGGGAAAATGTTAACATGACGGCTGTAAATATTCAGTCCTTCTTTGGAGGATTTAGGGGGAAAATGGAAATGGTGGTGCTGGAAATGATTGGCAGGCGGGTGTCTGCAGGGGCCTCCCCACACAGTCCAAGACATTGTCTGAAGGAGATAGTGCGCCTGACGCCTGTCCCAATAAAAAGCCTGGGAAAAGCATCTGTCAAGTGATATTTAGAATTGACATTTTCATAAGGATCTGGTCTACGGGGGGTTTTTGTAGGGCCCAGAAAAACCACATTTCTCATCCTTCCTCCTCCAACCTTCTGCAATTAACCAAGTTCACGGAGTTTAATGTATATTCAAAATGACTTGCGTTAAGGACAAGTCATTGTGTTAACGTTTTCAAAACTTTTATTTTTTTTTGGCCTGGCTGACCCTGTCCCTAAAAGTTTTTTATTAATAATTTTGACAATAATAATCATCCCAATGGTAGCAGCAATAATAATGCAAATAATTTCAAGAACTATTTTTTTCCAAACCATTTGAGAGTAAGTTGCACACAGCATGACTTTCCCCTACCAAATGTCTCCTATTTACTCCTAAGTATTTCTGTGTGTTATTTTCTATGAAATGGAGTATTTTTTGCATAACCATAGCACAGTTGACAATCTCCATAAATTTAACGTTGACGGTGTTTTTTCCTAATTTACCATTAGTGTTCTGATTTAATCAGTAATTTTGACTCAAGAACGTACTGTTTGGTATTCTCCATCCCCAGCACATGATACTATGCATCTGTGATTTCCTTTCTCTGAAATAGTTTTAGAACCTTTTCTATGCTTCATGATATTGACAGTTTCGAAGAATACAGATCCTTATTTTCATCTTTCCCTGTTCCCTCATAATGAGATTCAGGTTGTGCTCATCTGCCGGGTACCCACAGGTGATATCAAATCCTGCCCAGAGCATCTCTTCAGGAACACAGTGGTCCACCTCCCTGCATTGCTGGTATTGATTTTGATCACAAATGACTTATTCTTCTAAAGGAAAAGGCTTTTGAAGGTATAATTTCCTGGAATCTATTTTCTCAGTAAAAAAGTCTGTGGACTTTCTAAGAATGAAGCCTGGGGTGTGAATGTTTTCTTGGTGGAAGAAAGCCAGGCAGATGTATCCTAGCAGCTACTGTGCTTTTGTGCAGCTGGATTAGCAGGCGTGGCTGGGTCTCCACGCCTATGGCAGGGACAGAGACAGGGCCAGGACACCTGCACAGCCAATGTCCGCTGAAGGGGAGGTCTCAAATCTCAAGGTGGATCCTCCATCCAGCGCTAAGCTTTGGGAAATGGAAACACAGACCCTGCATCTATTCTCCGTCAACTGAGAAATGCCTGAAAGAGGAGGCTGGCTGGAAGCTGTCCACATAGATGGACATCCCTGCTTTCATGGCTACTGTCCTATTTCCACATTCACCCCGGGGAGAGAAATAGGAGGGATGCTCGCCGCACTTTCAGGGACCCTGGAGGTGGGCGGCTAACACATAGCCTCAGGGTCAGAAAAGGTCTGGATAAGCTGGCCTTCACGAGGTTAAACATAAATTATACATTGTTGTTGTTATTGTTTAGTTGCTAAGTTGTGCCCAACTCTTTTGTTACCCCATGGACTATAGCCCACTTGACTCCTCTGTCCATGGGATTTCCCAGGCAAGTATACTGAAGTGAGTTGCCATTTATTTCTCCATTAAATAATCACAAGATGACATACTGTATTTCCTTCATTTTAAGAGGCTACTCTCTACCTTCTATTGCTTCTGAATTTCAGATGCCTCCTAAAGTCTGTGTCAAAGGCAACTAATTGTTTCACAGGTAGAGTAGCTCCTGATAGAAAATCTACCTGAGTGCAGATATTCAACTCATTGTCACCTGGTTTTTCCTCCACCACTGACTTCTCTGAACAGGAATTCCTTTTTTTAATGAGGTATTCACATACACTTCAGTGCATCCTTCTTATTGTACAGTTCCCAGAGTTTTGACACATGCATAGTGTCATGTGGGCTTCCCAGATGGCTCAGTGGTAAAGAATGTGCCTGCCAAGGCAGGAGACGCAGGTTTGATCCCTGAATCGGGAAGATACCCTGGAGGAGGAAATGGCAACCCACTCCAGTATTGCTGCCTGGAAAATCTCATGGACAGAGGAGCCTGGTGGGCTACAGTCCATAGAGTTGCAAAGAGTCGGACATGACTAAGCGACTGACCACACACACACATACTGTCATATAAAAACCTCAAAATCAAGATACAGAACGCTCCACAAAAAGTGCCCTTGTGTTTCTCTGTAGTCAAACCTTCCCTCCCGGTCACTGGCAATAAAGGATCTGTTTTCTATCCTTAGAGTTTTTCAGAATCCTCCATCCTTTTTCAGAATGTCACAGAGATGGAATTAGATCGTGTTGCCTTTCTGTGCCTGGCTTCTGCGCTGTGCATGCCTTTGAAATGAATCCCCTTTCTCACATGTATTAGTCATCAGTCCCTTCTGCTGAGTGGTACCCATGGCAGGGATGCTCCACAGGATGTTTACCTAGTCTTCATTTAAAGGACATTTGTGTTGTTTTCAGTTTAGGACTATTATGAATAAAGCCATTATAAACATTCATGTCCAGGTTTCTGTGTGGACATAGGTGTTCATTTCTCCTTGGTAAATAGTTAGGAGGAAGATTTCTGGGTCATATAGTAAGCATATGTTTAACTTTTTAGGGAGCTCCCCAACTGTTTTCCAAAGTTGTTATACCAGTTTTCACTCCTACCAGCAATACATGAAGGTCAGTATTCTATAGAAATTCTAATATGGGTATATTAGTATCTCATGGTGGTTTAAATTTGCATTTCCCTAATGACAAATGATGATGAACAACATTTCTTCATATGATGATTTGTCCATACAGCTTCTTTGGTGAAGTGTCTGGTCAAAATTTTTTTTATTGGATTATTTTCTTTTTCTTGAATTTAAAGTGTTTTTTTTTTTTTTTTAACATAACAAGTCCTTTATCTGATACATGTTTTGCAAATGTTGTCTCCAAGTCTGGGTCTTGTCTTTCCATTTTCCTATCAGTGCCTTTTTTTTAGCTGAGCCTCACAGCTTGTGAAATCTTAGTTCCCTGAGTAGGGATTGAACCAGGCCATAGCAATGAAAGAGCTGAGTCCTAACCACTGGACTACCCAAGAATTCTGAACAGTGTTTTTTTAAGAATAGTTTTGCTTTTTAATTTTGGTGAAGTCCAATTTATAGTTTTTTTCATGTGTTTTTTCCTGTGTATTTTTGATGTCATGTTTAAGAAATACTTGTCTAATTCAAGATCCCAAATGCTTTCTGACTTGCTTTTTTCCTGAAAGTGTTATAATCTTATGTTTAGTTCTGTCATCCACTTTGAGTTTATTTTTATACATGTCGTGAGGGAGGGGTTAGTGTTGTGTGCATTTACCATGTGAGGTTTTTGTCTTCCTGCAAAGACACTATTACGTCAAGGTTACATTTCACATATAATAGAATCTTCAGTTGAAAGAAGCATAAGACATATGCATAAGACATAACAGCGTGTCTCAGTTATTGAATAGGTTGAAATCATGGCATCCAGGTCAAAGGACGTACTAATTTTACTGTTTTTCAAACTGGACAAGTTATGTATGTGTTGCTGTTGTTTGGTTGCTCAGTTGTGTCCGACTCTTTTGCTACCCCATGGACTGTGGCCCTCCAGGCTCCTCTGTCCATGGGACTCTCCAGGCAAGAATATTGGAGTTGGATTGCCATGCCCTTCTCCAGGGAGTCTTCCCAACCCGGGGATTGAACCACATCTCCTGTGTTGCAGGCAGATTCTTTACTGTTGAGCCACCAGGGAAGCCCCATGCTTAAATTACTGTCATAGTTGTATGTGATTTTTTTTTTTTTTAAGAGAAACACTGAGAAAAGAAAACAGTATGACATGATCTTGGTGGGTTTGACCTAGGGGTGGGGACAGGAAGGAGGGAGGTGGGGGACTGAATGGCATTTCCTAGGAGCAGTAAAAAGTTTTCATGCTCTGGAAAGGCAGCCCAAGGTTAAGACCTCAAACTCTGACATCAGCCAAACTGGTTTAAAAATCTCAATCCTTTATCACTGTAGCTGTGGGACTTTAAGTGACATGCTTAACCTCTCTGATTTTTTGTTTCCACATCAATAAACTGTAAATAAGAAAACTCCCTATCTCATAGTTTTTATTGTCAGCAATCAAAATAAGATAATCCATGCCAAATGCCTAGCTTGATGCCTGGTGTTTTGTAAGTTCTCAAAAAAAAAAAAAAAAAGAAAGACTAGCTGTTTTTCTTGTTCTTCGTTATTTACTCCCTCAAGTTTCATCCATGGAGCTTCTACCATGTATCAAGGGTATCAAAATGGGATAAAAATCCCTCCATAGGCCCAGCCTAGTAGCATCAGGAATTGGACCAAAGCAGACAGGCTCCCAGAAAATGACTTAGCTGTTTGCATGGGAGTTGGTGTGTGTGTGTGTGTGTGTGTGTGTGTGTAGTGTGAGACAGGCTTGAGGATGTGTCCATTTCCCATGGTGGGAGTTCTCTCTTCCTGAAGAGATAATATTAAGCCCAGGATGCATCCTACAGAAGATGGGATCATCACTTGAAAGGAGTATGATAAAGGGAAGTCTTCTGAGCCACTGGAGCCATCCTGGGAGCCAGAGCTCCACCTGGCTTTCCAGAGGGCTGAGCCTTGCATTCAGACCAGAAGGCATCTGCCTGGGTGGGGCTGGGGAAGGACATGGAAGGTGGTCCACACGGTGCAGTCAGCCGGTTTCCTGGAGCCTGATGGTGAAGAGCATGGGTCTTAGAGCTACTGAGACCTGGGTTTGACAAACCAGTTTCTGGGCAAGTGACTCAGCCTCTTTAACGTCAGCTGCCTCACTTATGAGGGATGAATAATTTGTCCATCTCAGGTGGATGCAAAGAAGGAGAGAGACACTTGTGCAGTCCCTAGTGAGAGCCCAGGAGTCTACGCTGTTTTTGTAATTACCTTGACGACTCGAGCAATCCAGTTAGTCTGGGGCAGAGGGTGGAGGAGGAGACTTGAGAGGCAGGGGGGATGGATGAGAAAGGGGCCAGGATTGGGTGGTGAGGAATGTGGATGTTATCTCAAAGGTAATGGTTAACCAGGGCAGGGGCTTAAGCGAGGAGTGCAGAATTTTAGAAAAAGCACCTGGACATCTGGCCGGAAGACAAATCGCAGGAGGTCCGATGGGGCAGGGAGAGTGGTTAGGAGACGTGGCAAATCCAGGCAGGAAGTGAGGGCTGCAGAACTGAGCGATGGTGCAGGGGACAGAGAGGAGGGGCAGATCTTGAATGAGTCTCCCAGCCTCTCCGAGCCTCGGTTTGCCCAGCTGTACCACAAGCACAAGACTCCCCTGGATGCATTGTATCACACGAACTGACGGGTTTCACTGGCACAGCTGCTTTAACTGTTCTCAGGACGGCCTGCTTCCTCTTTTTTCCAGCTGAGCCGTCATCTCCCTCTGCCCCTCTGGTCTCTCTCTCCCCACTGCAGCCACCCACCTACCAGTGATGCCAGTGGCCTCTGGGTTGTCTCACCTGTGGATCCCTCCTTGATTCCTCCCTGGATCTTGTGAAATAGTCCAGGGTCATGCTTCAGAGGCCCCTCACTTGGCTCCCCACTGTGTTTCAGAGATTCCCTCCTTTCTGAAGACCCTTCCTCAGCCCTTCCCTCACCAGGGGCTGTTCCTGGCCCCTCCCCTCAGCACCACTCCCCCCTTCTCCTTTCCTAGTGGCAGAGAAGGTTCTGGAGTGCTTGTCCTGCCTACTATGAGCCTTTAGGCCTGTTTGTACTCATTTCATTCCTGAATAAGGTCACAAGGGCCCTGACTCTCCCTCAACAGATGAGCAAACTGAGTGGGGCTCAAGTGGTTGAGCAACGTGACCAACGTCAGGCAGCAGGAAAGGCCTATATACATGAGCTGTCTGGTGACTCCTAACGTCCCCACTGAAGGTTCCTCAAGCTACTTGCAGACATCTGCCCAGTCAGCATCTCCAAGGACAACCCTTCCTTGAAACTCCAGGTGTAAATGTAACCTGTGCACAGGACCCCTGCCCTCCCCAGCCCACGGCCACCTAGGGTGCAATGTGAACTCACTTCCTCTCCCTCTAAACTCATCCACCCTGTCTTCTCTCGTGTTGCCAGTCAAATCCTAAGGCCCTGCTCCATGGGCTGAGTTGGCCAGTAGCTTGCACTCCAAGAGGCTGGACCATGTGGGCAGTTCTCCCATGAGTCTGGAGTGAGCCTGAGTGTCGGTCATCAGGGGATGCTAAGAAGGATGCGAAAAGGGCAGCCTTGGGAGGCCTGAGCCTGTCCATGTCTGACTGTGTGAGTTGAGACATGAGTGCCTTTCAGAATCTTTGTAGAGATGCTTCAGAAGTGAGGGGCCAACCAAGAGGCACGTCATCATGGACTTTATACGACTCAGCACTCAATGCTAAGCTACCTTGTTTGTGATGCTTCTGACCTTCATGGGATGCTACTGAAGCCCAGAGAGGGCGAGCACCTGGATTAGGCCACATAGCTAGGAAATGGGGAACTTGGAGGGAAGCCCAGACTCCCATGGTTAGGAAAAGAGGAGAGAGCTTCTCAGGTCCCCAGACTTCTCAAAAGCGTTCTTTTCTCCTCAAAGGTATCAAGCCCAGATATAATAAGACGTTGATTTAGAATTAAGGCAGGCTTTTTAGAGCTGGGGGACTTGTGGAGGCAACGAAAGATTTGATCTGTCAGATCATGTTCCTCTTTTCTGGATGAGGGCTCCCCTACCTGGCTCTGGGTGTGTGGAGTCCTCGAGGGGAACACGGTCCACCCCCACAGCGCGGTGTGAAGGCAGGGTGCTTGTGTGCATGCGGGTGTGGGCTCATAGTGCTCTTCTCAGAGGATGCTGTGAGGAGCCTCCCATCGAGGCTCCCCAGGGCAGGATTCCCAGAGCTGGACCCCAGTTCTGCAGGTCACATGGCCCCTTGGTTCGCTTTCCCAGCCTCAGGCCCAGAGCATAACCTCCAGTCCCTGGGAAGTGCTTTGTTCTCCACCCTCTACCCGCATCGTCTTTATTTCTGGTGGCACTAATTTAGTTCTGGGGGAGGAGGGGTGCTAATTAGTCCCAGAGGTGAGCAGAACAATGGCAAAAATCCTGGACTTCTCAACTGGCTTCTCAGTTATTTAGGAGGTGAGGAAGGGAGGTAGACAATCCTGCTTTCTCAGCCCCACTTCCAATCTGTTCCCGTGGTCACATGATATGGTGAGTTCTGTCTCTTTCTAAACTCAACTGTTAACTCTGTGGCATCTTTAGAATGTCCATGGTTATCCCTGTCACCACCAGGACCCAATTGTGAGAAAGTTGGAGTTTTTTTCTTTTCTCCTTGGAGGTAAACTGCTGCTTTGCTCTGCAAGGAAGAAGAAGGCAAGGAGACCACTCTGACACCCCATGGTAACAATTTTTTCCCCAGAACATCCCCTGAAGGTGGCATACCATGACCCTGGCTTGCCCAAGCTCAGAACATGCACACGTGCTGTCAGACTTCCAAGCTTTGTTTTGCACTTACATAGACCATCCATCTGTGAAGAGGGCCATTGTGGTCTTTATAGGTTGGGGCCCAAATTTGCCTCTGAAGTTCACCCAGGCCTGCTTGTTTGTGGGCTCTTGATCATAGGAAAGGCAATTTTTAGAGCTTTTTTTTTGTTGTTGTTGTTTTTTTAAAGTATCTTCTTTACCTCAGAGTTTAGAAAGTCCAAGAAATTCATCTAAGCTCCCAGGAGGGTAGCTAGGACCCCGGTCCTTTAGAACTTTCATCAGGAACTCAGCTAGCCTTGACCAACAGGCATCCAGAGAGATGCAGAATGGGGGTAAGGACCTTGGCAAATTGACATGGGAGTGAATCTTCCTGGTGTCCCCACCCCCAACCCCATTCTCCCTGCCTCACATCTCTAGAGTTTTTCT
Source organism: Bos indicus (assembly GCF_029378745.1). Classification (NCBI taxonomy): domain Eukaryota; kingdom Metazoa; phylum Chordata; class Mammalia; order Artiodactyla; family Bovidae; genus Bos; species Bos indicus. The sequence continues at coordinate 41,540,535 of NC_091772.1, read as the reverse complement.
GGAGCCTGGTCTCTGGTTTCTCCTTATTAACAGTGACCAGAGATCATGCATCCCCACCCTTAACAGGTTACACCAAGAAGTGGTTGAGATGAAAGAGTGGAGTCACAAAAAGGGTCAGGATCCTGCTTGCCACTCACTAGGGACAAGGGAATCAGCTCTGTCCTGTGATTTTTCTATTACTCATTTTCTCATCTGTAAATGGGGATAATAGAACCTAATCCTGTTCTAAGGATTAAATAAGTTCCTATATATAAAGTCCTAAAAACAATGAATTATCATTATTTTTGCTTTCTGAAAAAGAGATAGCTAATGGCATAATTCTAAGACTGTTGGTATCTGAGAGTGAAAAATATGGACAGTGGCTTTCTGGATCCTTCCTGGTCTAAGATCATTTCAAGGTGCTAAGTACCATAGCCACTGTTCTGATTTTGAGTTTCTTTTTTCCTTCTCCCACCTGCATTCTTTGAGATATTTTGGCTGTCTCTAAGGTGATGATCAGCTAAAATGACTGACTGATCAATTTTCACAGGAAGTTTTAAACAGACTGAGAACCCCACTCCAGTACTCTTGCCTCGAAAATCCCATGGACAGAGGACCCTGGTGGGATGCAGTCCATGGGGTCACTAAGAGTCGGACACAACTGAGTGACTTCACTTTCACTTTTCACTTTTATGCATTGGAGAAGGAAATGGCAACCCACTCCAGTGTTCTTGCCTGGAGAATCCCAGGGACGGGGGAGTCTGGTGGGCTGCCGTCTATGGGGTCGCACAGAGTCAGACACGACTGATGTGACTTAACTGTAGCAGCAGCAGTACAGGAACAACACAAGTATAAACAAGTGGGTCCCATACGACAATGCATCTGTGTGGCATGCAGTCTCCAAGACCATCCTCAGCGCTCCCACCTCTTGGATCCATGGCTTCATGTCATCTCCGCCCCTTGAGTAACTTGCTTCTGACAAATAGATAAATATATGAACACAGTGAGGGGGCATCTCTTCCATGATTAGATTACAAAAGACTGTGACCTTCATCTCCCTGGCAATCTCTGTGTTTCGCTGCTCTGATGGAGCAAGCCACCAGTTGTGTTGGTGAGGTCCCCAGGGGAAGGAACGAGGGTGAGTCAATAGCCAGTAAAGAACTGAGCCTCAGGAAACCCGATTCTACAAACAACCACACTGAGCTGAGAAGCCATCTTCTTCCAGTCAAGCTTTCACATGAGACCCCATCCTGGCCAATGCTGTGACTGAAGCCAAGGTTCCAGCTAAACCTGCCTGGTTTCCTACCAATAGGTAGGAGATAATAAGTGAGAGACAATAAATAAGTTGATAAGGAATGAGTTGACTAAGCCACTGAGTTTGGGGTAGCCCATTACTGGTATAACTGGTATTACACACTAGATTACCTGACTCTGTGCCCTGTATCGTTTCTCAGAAAGGTTAAGTAACCCCTGCCAGATCACACAGCCAGGACATTGTAAATCTGGTACTTGAGCCCACATCCCAGCTATTTCTCAGAAGAGGTTGCAGGATGTAGGGTCCCAGGTTGCCTCCTGAGATCTTCTGTATGCATTTGAGCTACTTTGGTTTTTAGAATGACTTCCATTTTTATCATCTGATGTGAGGAAAGAACCAATGCTCACTGACTCCCAGCTGTGCCAGGGATTCTGCACACATGGTCTTACCTGGTACCCCCAGCTTGGTTACAAGGACGCTGTTGTATCCAGTGCAGATGCTGTGGTACCTAATGTGGGCTTCCCCAAAGTGGGCTTTGCAAGCACTGACCCTTCAAAGTGCTCTGTGGAAAGTGTCCAATGGCCAGAATATTTGGGCAGCACCTTGGCCTCTCTTGGTAGTTCACTATGCATGTGAGTCCAGTAAAGTCCAGAAGAGTCACAGAGAGGATCCCTTCCATGCCCTTCTTTCATGTGCCTTTTGTACGCTGGGTGACATCATACAAGGAACCTGGGAGGCACGTGAACTCCTCCCTCACAACCAGACCATCACCTAGGCCTTGTCCTCAGGAGATCACCCCCCCCCGCCACTCTTCTGTCTGCTTCCTGGGAGCGCTGCCTTCTCGTCACCACCTCTGGCCCTTCCTCTCCTATGCTTCCTCCATGGGGACCCTTCATAAGAGAAAGTCAGACCCCGCAGGCTCTACTGCAACCCCACTGGGCCCCCCTGCCTCCACAGCTGTGTTCTAGTCCTGCAGCATGACTGCGAGATGCGCTTCCACTCCCACTTCCTCCCCTACCTCCTCTCAGCGGCCCATCTCCCGGGGCTCCAGGGACCTTGCTCAAAATCTCCCTTCCTTCAGGGACTTCTCTGGCGATCCATTGGTTAAGACTTTGCCTTCCAATGTAGGGGGCATGGGTTCGAACTTGGGCCAGGGTACTAAGGTCTCACATGCGCTGGGGCCAGAATATTGAAACATAAAAGTGATATTGGAACAAATTCAATAAAGACTTTAAAAATGGTCCATATCAAAAAGTCTTTAATAATAAAAATAAAACTCCCTTCCTTCTGCTTGGATTCTTCTATATGCTTGTCCTCACATCCTTAACCCATTCTCTAAGTTTTGTGTGCCAGGGATCAAGCATTGACAAAGCATCCAGCCTTATGGTGGGGAAAACATGTGGGGAAACGGTGAAGAAAAAGCACCCGACCGTTACTGCGATTGGGGTAGGGCAAGCACTGAGGTTATAGGAACATGTTCTGGTCCTGTCTTCAGTTAAGAAAAGTTCTTTGTAGTTTGTTTATATTGTTTTTATCATGGACACCAAATATTTTTATTTAGTGTCACTCTGAGAGTTTGAAATAAATGAATGAAGAATTTTATTCTCTGACAGTGTCAAAAAGCCCAAATTGTAGTAGAAAACTTCCATAACACCTGGACAAGTGCTCTTGCCTCCCTACCCCAGTGCCCAGCTAAGAGCTCACAACAGCTGTCACTGCGTGGGAGATGGCGGGGGCACGCTACAGCAGGTGATCAGGACCCCAGGCGCTGGAGCCAGAGTGCCTTTGTTTCTCCGCGCCTCAGTTTCCTTCTCTGTAAAATGCATATAAAAATAATATCCATGTCAAAGAGCTGTGGTGGGGCTTAAATGAGCTTATTCAGGGAAAGTCCATAGAAAACAGCTTTGCAAGTGGTGAGGTTGGAAGATATCAGTGATTTTTTCCGCAGGAGACATGGATTCAATAGCTGTGTCAGGAAGAGCCCCTGGAGACGGGCATGGCAACCCACTCCAGTATTCCTGCCTGGAGAATCCCATGGACAGAGGAGGCTGGTGGGCTATAGTCCATGGGGGTTGCAAAGAGCTGGACACGACTAAAGCAATTGAATGCATTCGACTTGTAGCATTTTTCTATTACTTATAGAACCTTATCTTCCTTGATACCTGTTTTTAAATTTTATTTATTTATTTACTTTGGGCAGGGCGGGATTTTCATTGCTGCATGCAGGCTTTCTGTAGTTGCAGCGATCAGGGGCTACTCTCTAGTTATGGTTCTTGGGCTTCTTGCTTCAGTGGCTTCTCTAGTTGTGTAGCACAGGCTCCAGGGTGCTCAGGCTTCAGTAGCTGTGGTGCACGGGCTTAGTCACCTGGAGATACGTGGGATCTTCCAGGACCAGGGGTCAAACCTGTGTCCCCTGCATCTTTACTGGACCATCAGGGAAGAACTATTAGCGGTTAATACTGCACAGTGGATGCCTCTGTGAAGGTCACGGTGCATTTATATTTATCATTTTAGCTCTTTACACATAGATGGTCTTCAGAAAATACTGCGGCTAACTTGTTGAGCTTAGTGCCTTGGGAAGAATCTTAGGTTTTCCAAAGCAAAAGAAGGCCCTGAGGACCTCTCCCCAGGGCAGTGGGGGCTGGAGCAGAGACTCCGGAGATAGAGGTCACTGGAGACTGGGAGCAGGGCAGAGGTAGGACTCCACAGTCTTGACCTGGTGCCCTGCAGCCTCTTGGCCTTGGCTGGCCCTGGTGGGGAAACCAAGATCTTTCCATGTGATCTTCTGAGAAGTGACCTTGCCTCTTGCTGCCTGAGAACAAGGAACAATTTGGGTTCCTTTGTGAGAGGCAGCTTAGTGTTGCCTGAGAGCTGTTTCCCTAAAGGCTGGGCAGATCACTGGCTAGATTTTTAAAAGACATGCCCCAACTGTGTCCAGCTTTCTAACTGGTAACATCCTGGCCTTTTGCAGGGGGTCTTCAGTGCTCCCTGGCCACATGTGGGGACCATCAGGATCTTTGGGATCATCTTGAACATCTCCCCACCTCCGACACCAAGTCTGTGCCTTTCTGATATAAGCAGGCTCTGGGAACACAACTTCAAAGCTTGGCGATGTGGGCTCCTCCAAGGAGCATTTAAAGTAACAATGGGCTTGAACCAGGTCGGGCTCCCAGCGGGCGCTCCTTAACCTGGCAACTATTGTGTCCAAAGTCACGGGGCAGCCACAGATGAACAATGCTCCTGGCAGCCCATGAGGTCCTCTTTCAAAGCAAAGTTGCTCTTGCCAGCTGTGCCAGGCAGAGGACCTGTGTACACAAATTGCCATTTATGTATTTTTTCAATATCAAAGAATTACACTAAATGAAAATCATATTTCTTCTTTTCTATAATAAATGGAGTAAAACTACATCAAAGGAAAATTTTACACAAAAGAAGAACTCCTCCTGTGATCCTAACCCTCTCACTCTAAACCACTGTGATCTTTTGGGTACCTCTACCTCTAGTCATTCTGTTTTCTTTTTTATTGAACACAATTGCCATAAGTATATAAAAATCTGCCTCTTGGCTGCTTCTTTTACTGAACATCATTACAGGTACAGAGTTACTGTACCATCTTTTTACACATTGTTTTAACAGGTAAAGGGCATTTGCTCAAAGTCATGTGCCATGGCAGACTCAACATTTTTCTTTTTCAGAGAATGATGTTCTACTATACATAAGACTGGTGAATATCATAGACTATGACACATTTCATTGTGCCAGAATTTATGACTTGTTTTATTTCCCATTTTGATAATGCTGCCATTTTTTTTTCTTTTTGTTCAAAATGGAGACTCCAAACTCATTGCCTCTAGACCTGTGCAAGACTACTGTGTTCAGATAAGGTGATCCTTTTCATATCCCAACATTTTTATTAGAACATTTTTCAAATGCACAAAAAAGTTGGAAGAATTTTATAATTGACACCCACAGACTGAGTCAGGGTGACCTTTGAACACAAACATACATCTTTGAAGATGCTGAGCAGCAATAACCAGTAGATAGAGGACGATCTGTCGTCTTCCAGCTGGTGTTCCTTGGACATAATAACCATGATAGTGTACTGTTATAAGATTTTATAGCCTTTCCGATTTTTCAAAAGGCCTTCAGGCCAATTTTCTTACTGGATCCTGGACATCCATAAGGTATAGTTGAGGCAGGTGTTATCAGGTGTCTTCTCTCCATTTACAAATGAGGAAATGCATGATCAGAGAGCTTAAGGAGACTGCCTAGGGCCACACAGCAAGACAGGTGCCATTGCAATACCAGTGCTGAGCTCTCAGCTGAGCCATGCTCCTACAAAATGTCTCCCCTTAATTTATCAATGTAGTAACCAATGGCAGGTTTTCTATAATGCTTTCAGCTCCCAGATTTTGCTTGTCTGTGACTTTGGATCTTTTCAGGAATGGAAGGCAGGGGCATGTGTCACTGGAGTCTAGCCACCATAAATGTCAATGTGAGGAGTAAAGACCAGCTGGTAAGTGATTTCAAATCCATCGAATCCCTACACTTTTCTCAAGATACCATTTATCTTTGTCTGTGGAAGCAAGGCTAATTTAGACAACAGTTAGACCCCAAAAGCAATTGTGTACATGAGCTAGGTTGTCTCCATTGGAGAAGAATTCAGAAAGATTCTGGATGATTCTGAAAAGTAACCACTAACACCACCCTCTCCACGTCTCCCGTCTGACACTAGCAAAGGCAGGCCCTGTTCACGGCTCAAATGTGGATTATCACCAGAAACAGTGGCTTCTCCAGAATGGCCCATACTCTGGTGTCCACGTCCCACCTGGAAAGCAGCCTTCAGTGCTCAAAGAAGACACCAAGGTGGGACCTGGGCCTCACCACCAGCCAAAGCGCCCATGGGGTCTGGGGCAGGAGGGATCCTCATTGGCTCTTCAGCCTACCTTTCTCCAGCTTCCTTTTTTAAATTCCTCCATTAGCGCAAGTCAACTGTCTCCACATTTGCTCTAAAAACATATTTAATGTACACTGAGAACCCATTTCAACACAGGTGTTGTTATTCCATTTATGAGAGCCTGGGAAGAATTGAGAGCATGACCATCTTGGAAGAGACCAGATTATCTCAGAAGTGAGCTCGCTGGAGCCAGAGCACATTCTCATGGATCCTGAAGGCCCTTATTTTTCACCCGGGCCATGGGGACCATTTTGTATCAACAAGGAGAAGCTTGTGCAGTTGGCTCCCCTCCTGCCTGTGCTGTCTGGACTCTGCTGACCGTCTTATTTTGCATGAACAGAGCTGTCCTGGTCCCAGACATCTTTTGCTGGTATGGGGACCAGAAGTCAGAACCGGAGGTCCAACAGTCCCTGGAGCTGGAGATGAATGTGCTTAGGGCATGGAGTGTGGGGATTCTTCAGTTTTCCTACAGAAAAATGCCCACTGCATATTTCATGGTAGCCAACTGTAATTTTGTCTCGTTTGATTGTCTTGATTTCTCTTCATCCTCCAGAAGAGCATCTGTTCAACATGAATACAGTGAGTTCAGGAAAGCCATGGCAGAGACCTCCTTTACTAGGGCCATCTGCTTGTCCTTGCCCTTTGGAAAAATCAATGAATTTTATTTTTGGACGGTCTGTTCCTTAAGCCTGAAAATATTCATTGGAACACCATGGGTGAACAAAGTCCACCCTCCCAGCCCAAATCAATTTCTCTGAAGTTGGCCGGATGTTGTCACAGTTTCCCTATAACTGGCTCCAGGGGATTTCTGTGCTGAAAATTGCACCTGGGAGCTGGTGGCTGCAAATGGGACAATTCTTATAACAAAACTCATGGCACTAGTAGAAATCTGGTGGTGTGTACTCAGTTCTATCCAACTCTTGCAACCCTGTAGCCCACCAGGCTCCTCCGTCCATGAGATTCTACAGGCAAGAATACTGGAATGGGTTGTCGTTTCCTCCTAAAGGGGATCTTCCTGACCCAGGAACTCAAACTTCATCTCCTGCATCTCTTGCATTGCAGGCAGACTCTTTACCACTGAGCCACCGGGAAGCCCAGAAATCTGATGAAGATGCCTTCATCATTTGGAGTTTTGTGACTTGCAACGTTATACCTTGTCACCCAAATGATAGAAAATCTCCCACAAGGAGGTTATGAAACCCATAGCCACATCAGCCTCCTCCTGGGGCTGGTGGGCTGGGAACTGGAGTCAGTGTTGATGAAATAGAAAACTCTAAGAAGTGAACTTAGAACGCTGGAGACTAGGGAGTATTTTGTCCAAAGCATGTGTCTTGAGAGCTCACAGGAGTCCTGTGTTGTATGTGAAATTTTGCTCTTGATGGAGAATGATTCAGGCTCCCCCAAGGCCAGTTTCTCTTTATCTCTCTCTCTGCACACTGTGACTTGCTAACCTCTTTCCTTGAGCCAATAGCCTCAATTTTATTTTCACCACATCATTATTTCTGTGACCCAGACATGCCAATGGGCCATTAACATTATTTTGATGGGAATTTTATTTTATCATGAGGATTACAAGCAAATGATGTAACAGCTTTCTGTTCACTAAGGAATCTCCATGAAGCGCGGGTAAAAGGCACATAATCCAGGGGAGGGGGAAGGGCACTCACTTTTATTGCACTCCTCCTAAATCCAGGTGCTTTACATAGATTATCTCAGATCAGTTCATCCTAGGCAACAGCCTTGTGAAGATCGCCATTCAATAGACAAAGAAAGGGAGACTTAGGGAGGTTGAAAAAGTTACCCAAGACCTCAAGACCTGACCTTAAAAGCAGGCGGAAGCAGGGGCCAAAGACTAGAATCTTTCCACTGACAAATCAGCAGCTTTCTGTGCAGAATACCTTGAGCTCTTAGACCAACTCCCAAGGCTGCAGACCAGTCCAAGTGGAGTGAGGGCAGCTGCTGGTGTCTTGGGGCTGTGAAGAGTCCACCAAGGAGCCTGGGACAAACCAGAACCACAGTAGCTCAAGGTCCATCTTCCTTCCCCAGATGCAGCTCTTCCCTTGTTTGGTGAGAAAGGACAGCCTGCCAGTAGGAAGAACAGAAGCCTTGCTTTCATCAGGCTGCAGCTTTTGCATTCTGGATGGTCCAGGCCCTCCCCTAGCTATCAAGGTATGTAGGGCTGACCTGTCCCCTTCAGCCTGCACTGAAGAACAGCAGATGGCATTCAGGCTGATTCTGCACCTCTGGCTGACTAATCCCCCAGGAACAAGAGTAAACAGGGAGCTCGGGACACCATATGTCCCTGACTCACCGTGCTGGCCGGAATCACCGTCGTTCTCCCAGCATATGCCTTCTTGGGCCCAGGTGGAAGGTGGGTCAGAGGAAAGCTGCCTGAAAGTTACAGGCAGAAAGATTATAGACATAAAGACACACATAGGGAGTGGGCATCTGTTAGTCACATCCTAAATGACGTTTATTATTCTTTAAAACCTGCTTTGTTTTTCTAGACAGCGTTCAGCTTCAGCCAGGGGCCAGCACAGCACTTACCACCACAGGCTCTCAGGGTCTGTGAATGGAATCAAGGAATTGCCAGCCTAATCCATTTTCTTTATATCAGTCTGGAATGTTACCCCAAGTTGAAAATGAAGCTGACCCTAGTTCAGTTGAAAGATGTCTTCTCTTTTTTAAAAAAAATATTTATTCATTTGGCTGTGTTGGGTCTTAGGTGTGGCACGCAGGATCTTTGTTACATCATGTGACATCTTCTTTGTGGTGTACGGGCTCCAGAGTTGTGGCTCATGGGCTCCAGAGTGTCCGGGCTTCAGTAGTTGTAGCTCTTGGACTTAGCTGCTCCCCAGCAAGCAGGATTCTTCGTTTCCCCAACCAGGGATTGAACCTGCATCCCCTGTATTGCCAGGCAGATTGTTAACCACTGGACCACCAGGGAAATTCCCCAAAAGATGTCCTCTTGAGATGGGGAGGCTGCATCCTGTTTCCTCTGACCTCTTCAGAGCCTCCTAAGCAGGCGAGCCAAAAGGGCAATGTTGGAGGTAGAAGTCTTGGAGTGGGCTGCTCAGGGTTTGAGAAAACTGGATTTCTTCTGGGGTGGCATGCTTAGCATTCTTTAGGAAGATAATGGTGCATGAACCTTCCATTACTCTTCTCTTAGTCAATCAAGGCCAGAATCTTAGGTTTAGGACCACAAGAGTACTGAGCTGGAGGGGCTGGATGGACCCGTCTAATTCCTTTTTTTCCTGCACACCCATCTAGGGTCACAGGGTTGGGAGAGCGTTACCTGGATCTAGAAGTCTCTTGATGGTCCAGCGCTTTTCTTGAAAGAAGCCAGTGGAGCCTCTGGCATGAGTCACTCTGAGCCCCTGCCCTGGGACCCCAGTGGTAGATGTCTGCCTTTCACACTGCAGGCCTTTGGGCCATAGTTTTTACTTAACAACTGGACTCACAGGAAGGTTAAGAGTGATCCAGAGCAGCAATAATGGTGGCAGCCATTCTAGAGCAAATCTTTAATGCTATCAAGAGCTGTCCATGGCAGTTTTTCAGTCCCTGTATCTTCCAGTTCTGAAAAATTTGTGAGGTGGGTCTTATCACTGCTACACAGAGGAAGAAGTTGAAACTTTGAAAGGCCAAATGAACCATCCAAAAGCCCATTGTTAACTGGACAAGGATGGAGTTTGAACATTGTTGTTTTTCTTGCTCAGTTGCTAAGTCTTATCAGATTCTTTGTGACCCCCATGGACTGCAGCATGCCAGGCTTCCCTGTCCTTTACTATCTCCTGGAGTTTGCTCAATGTCCACTGAGTCAGTGATGCCATCTAACCATCTCATCCTCTGTTGTCCCCTTCTCCTCCTGCCTTCAATCTTTCCCAGCATCAGGGTCTTTTCCAATGAATTGGCTCTTTGCATGAGGTGGCCAAAGTTTTGGAGTTTCAGCTTCAGCACCAGTCCTTTCAGTGAATATTCAGGACTGATTTCCTCTAGGATTGACTGGTTATATCTCATTGCTGTCCAAGGGACCTCAAGAGTCTCCTCCAGCACCACAGTTCAAAAGCATCAACCCTTTGGCACTCAGCTTTCTTTATAGTCCAACTCTCACATCCATATATGACTACTGGAAAAACCTTAGCTTTGACTAGAGGGACTTTTGTTGGCAAAGTGATGTCTCTGCTTTTTAATACACTGCCTAGGTTTGTTATAGCTTTTCTTCCAAGGAGCAAACATCTTTTAATTTCATGGCCTCAGTCACCCCAGAATCTAAGATAGTACTGAGGCTCTGTTCGTAATCTTTAGAAGATAGTTCTCAGCAGGCTTCCCTGGTGGCTCGGAGGTTAAAGCGTCTGCCTGCAATGCAGGAGACCTGGGTTCGATCCCTGGGTCGGGAAGATTCCCCTGGAGAAGGAAATGGCAACCCACTCCAGTATTCTTGCCTGGAGAATCCCATGGATGGAGGAGCCTGGTGGGCTACAGTCCACAGGGTCACAAAGAGTTGGACACGACTGATTGACTTCACTTTCACCTTCTCAGATAAAAGGGATCATATGGATACAGAAGACAGACTGGGGATTTAATGTGGTTGCTTAAGATACTTTGAAAGCTTCCAGTTCCGGGGCAGCAGCTGACAGGTGGGGCTGGATGGAGATGCCTGCAGGAGAGCTCACCTCCACTCAGTCCTCTTCCCAACCTCCTGTCCTGCTGATCCTCAGCAGGAAGGACATGGGAATTTCCCAAGTTCCTTTACTCTTTCTCTCTATAATCAATTCTGTAGCTTTGCTTCTAACACTAAAATTCCAACTCAAATTCAGAAATGCTGGTAACACAGGCCCAGGATGCAGTTTGTTGTCCACTCATGGAAAGCTGGGCTCTATCACTGGGACACCCACTTGTCCAAGAAAGTGAACTCGCCTTTAAGAAGCAAAATCCTAGAAAAACATCCCTGTCCGAGGATGTAGGAAACAAATCCCTTGGCTTCTGGTCTAATAGATTTTTATTGAGGAAGGAGAGCTGGTGCCCAAGATCAATCCAACCTCACCCAGGTCACTGCTGCTGGGGACAGGCCAGCTGGGCACACTCCCATAACACTTACAAGTGGAGGTGTCTTCAGGGCATGGGGTATCTGGAATAGATCCCACTTTGAAAAGTCGTATGCTAATATTAGCCAAATATGTTGGAGTCTCCAAACCACTGTCTTCTGTTGGACTTCTCATTGGAATTTGGTATTTGTATTCTCTGGCTTGCCTGGTGGCTCAGCAGTAAAGAATCTGCCTATAATACACGAGACTTGGGTTTGATCCCTGGGTCAGGAAGATCCACTGGAGAAGGAAATGTCATTCCATTTCAGTAACTGTGTCTGGGAAATCCTGTGGACCGAGGAGCCTGGGGACTATAGTCTATGCAGGTCACAAAGAGCTGGACATGATTGAGTCACTGACACTCAGGTGTATTTTTACTTTGCTACTATGGCTGCTAAAAAATATACAAAATTATATACACACACACAGACACACACACACACACATATATGACTTGCATCATTTCTATTAGACAGTGCTGATCTAATAGGTATACATAAACATATACCTGCAAACAGAATATTCATTTATAAGTTCTCCCAGAACAAAAGAACAATTGCCAAATTATCAGTATACACAGATTACGCTCTCTGATCATAACAAAATAAGAAGAAGAAAGTGTCAAATATCTCTTGGGCTCACAAATTATATAACACATAGGCAATAGTATTCAAGGGACAAAATTAAAAGATATTGCAAAATTTTTATAAATGAACAAGGATGAAAATGTCAAACTCTATGGCCAATACCTAAGTGGCATTTTGTGTTTTGTGTCATTTTGAGTACATTATCATAAGCAAGACACATTGAAAACCAAAGACCCAAAGGCAAAATGAAACATACTAGGGGAAAAAAGAGAATTAGAATAAAACCAGAGTAGGAATAAAGAAGAATATAAAAAAGATAAGAAGAGAAATCAATGAAACAGCCCAGACCTCCACTGCAATCTGATTCTTTGAAAAGTGAGTGAACAAAGGTGGGAATGACATTCTATATATAAATACATATTTGAACCAGGGTAAATGGACCATGTCATAAGGGAAATTAGTGATTCTTGACTAGAGGAATCAAAGAAGGCTGACCTAGAATCAAAGAAGGGACCGTTTTCTAAGTAGATAACTATAGCACAGGTAGCCCCTCCTATCTGGAGGACCTGCCCACACCCCACGGTGCAGGGGGAACACCAGTGTGTGCTGTGGAGCCAGAACACGGATGGGAGATGGTGGGAAAATAACAGAATAAATCAAGAGAAGAGCCCTGGGTGGACATGCCATGCCATGTTGTTGTTGTTTGGTTACTAAGTCGTGTTCGACTCTGCGACCCCATGAACTGCAGCACACTAGGCTCCCCTGTCCTTCACCATCTCCCCAAGCTTGCTCAAATTCACTTCCATTGAGTCAATGATGCCATCCCAACCATCTTATCCTTTGTCACTCCTTTCCCTTCCTGCGTTCAATGTTTCCCAGCATCAGGGTCTTTTCCAGTGGGTTGGCTCTTCACATCAGGTGGCCAAATTATTAGAGCTTCAGCTTCAGCATCAGTCCTACCAATGAATATTCAGGACTGATTTCCTTTAGGATTGAGTGGATTAATCTCCTTTCTGTTCAAGGGACTCTCGAGAGTCTCCTCTGGCACCACAGTAGGAAAGCATCAATTCTTTGGTGCTCAGCCTTCTTTATGGTCCAACTCTCACATCTATACATGACTATTGAAAAAACAATAGTTTTGACTATACAGACCTTTGTCAGCAAAATGATGTCTCTGCTTTTTAATACACTGGTTAGGTGTGTCATAGCTTTCCTTCCAAGGAGCAAGTGTCCTTTAATTTCATGGCTGCAGTCACCATCTGCAGTGATTTTTGAGCCCAAGAAAATTCTAATTTTTTGCATTTAAAGAGATATAGAAGGTTATTTTAAGTGTTATAAAAAATTTGGGGTGACCTCCCAAGCTGATGCTTTTCTCTTTTCTTGAATTCCAAACATACAATAACACAAAATGTAACACCCCACTTCTCACTGGTTTCTCCCATTTGAAGTTTCTAAATGGAAAGTTCTTTAGAATGAAATATCTTTCATTTCCTCAAGTGCATCCTCAGAACTTGGTTGCTCACCAGAAGCTACTGCTTAATCCTGACAAAACCTGACACTACAGAGAGACACTGGGATCTAGGGTACGTGTGTGTGTGTGTGTGTGTGTGTGTGTGTGTATGAAGACAGAGAGAGAGAGAGGGAGAGAGAGAGAAGAAGGTAAAATCAACTTTCTTGGTTCCTTCTTTGCTTCTATAGATGTAGTCAAAAAGATTAATTTTAAAGCTTATCTACTGGGCACAAATTCTCAATTGTATATAGCTGGAAATGATCAGTTTGGGCAGAGGAAGCTGCCTCAGGTAAATATAGCACTTAGCAAGGTAGGATAGCCACACACCATCTACAAGAGAAGACGCCATCTGAGCTGCCAGAAACACCTAATCAGTCAAGGCATCACTTTTCATAACGTACCCAGATAATGCCCACAACTGGCTCTGTTCTGGGCCTGTGGGCACAGACCCTGGCCCAGCCCCCTCTGCATCAGCCTCTCGCCCCCTGCCTTTGTCTGCAAACAGGGGAGAGGAGCTTCAGGTTGGAGGCCTCACAGCAGCTGAGCAGGCCAGGTGTGCGTCCATTGGCTGCAGGACCAGGCTGAGTCCGATTTTCTTTTGTACATAAAGATAAGAAGCCAAGGGCCCCCTTTTGAAAGCAAACACGTTGAATTTGAACCACCACCCCCCATGATTCACCGGATGGAATTTACGACAGTGTTTACCCTTTTCCACAAAAGTAGTGAATGGATCAGTCTTAATCTGAAATAAAAATCCACAGCAGATGCATTTTGAAGCCCCACGGGGGAGATTTTCCTGCAAAGACCCCCATGACTCCAGATCGTTCACTCAGAAGTCAGGGGAAAGAGTGGCCCAGATCTTCTGGGGAGAAGCAACTCCAAGGACGAACCAAACAAGTCTTTGCATGTGCCAAGTTCTGCAGGGCCCCCTCTTAACAGCGGGAATTCAGACAAAACTTCAGGAATGCTTTGCTGGGCAGCTGTGGTGCATTCAAAGCAGAGAAAGGGCCTTAATCTTTGCAAAACCAACAAAGATAAGCAAGAGCTTTAGCCCGGTTGAAATTAGCCAACTTGCTGCTACACAATGTCCTTGTGACCATTATCCAGGCTCTGACCGCGGAATGGCACCACTCAAGTATGCTGGCAATGTTTAACGAGCCATCTGTCTTGTACCTGTTCCACAGAGCAGCAGCCTTTGTTGGAACCCTGGCCCCGTCCAACATGTCCACTGGCTGCTCACTGGACGGGGACCCTCGGCTCTTTCCTGTCTCATGTGAATTTCACACCTCGCTCCGTGATGTACTGTGGTTGCTGCCCGAGGACATTTGAAAGGGGCATATGGGTTTTGTATTTGTCCATCGATCATTTTGCATGGCTCCATGTGTATAATTACTTTACTCATTTATTTGATTTTTTTCCCCCAATTTTTCTTCTTTTAGGGGAATTCCAATATTCACTCCAATGTCACTAACTGCTGATTTTCTTTTCATTCTTGTCCTTGAAATTAGAAGCTCCCTCCCCTCAGATATATTTTTTTATATGTATGGAAAAGATCTTCTGATTAAATATCACAGTTTCAGGAGTTTGCAGGTTATGTTATTGAAGACTTGGGTTCAACCACTTGAACTTCATGTTTTCTGAGGTCTGTAACAGTCACATCTAGGCATTGTCACATGACTCAATAGATCGATTTCCTTGCACAACTGCCCACGTTAGGGTAGAGATATGAGACAATAACAAAATCAATTCACGGATTTCGTTTTGTTAAAAAAAAAGTGTGCTTTTTCAAAATTTCAATGTGAATTCAAAATTCACATTGATTTCTCCTGCTCTGCCTTCCTTGCTCAGAAGTAACATGTCCTCATCTTTGTCTTATAGGCATCATGATGTTGCTGGAATGATGGTTGTCTCGGGCATGTCTTCATGTTGGCAACCTCAGAGACCTGAGGCTTTGACCCCGTCACCACCCAGCTGTGTTATCTTTGGGTCTCACTTAGACTCTTATCTATCCAAGGGACTGGATTTGATTAGAGGCAAACAGGAAGTTAGATGCGTGCAAGGGCTCCCAAGAGCATCAAGTATAAAGTGGAAAACACTCTGTGTTTGGAGACTCTCACATATATGTGTCCACACTGGTGCCCAGGCACCAGAGCCTCTGGGTGACCGTCCAGCCTCATGTCATCCTCATGGGGTCACCCCAAACAAATCCTGTCTTCAGGGCAGACAGACCCACTGGAAGGAATTTAGATACCCACAGTGTCTTTCCAGAGCAACAAAACAGACACCTTAAAAATGGCTGCACAAAGAACTTTATCCTTAAATCTAAATTTTCATGGGATCCAAGAAGAAGAGCAGGATAGAGGGTGAGGAACCTCTTCAGACTTGACCTCTCAGAATTTAAAGGCAAAGGGAAACAATAGGGGGCAGTTTTCAGAGGTGGGTGGTCACCACTGGGAGCTTGAGTAAGAATTCCTTCGTGTTTTTTTTTTTTTTTTTTAAGACTGTGCCTTGTGGCATGCAGGATTTTAGTTTCCTGACCAGGGATCAAACCCACGCCCCTTGCCATGGAAGGTGGATTCTTAACCACTGGACTACCAGTGAAGTGGAATTCACTCAGTCGTGTTCAACTCTTTGCAACCCCACGGACTATACAGTCCATGGTATTCTCCAGGCCAGAGTACTGGAGTGGGTAGCCTTTCCCTTCTCCAGGGGATCTTCCCAATCCAGAGACTGAATCCAGGTCTCCCACATTGCAGGCAGATTCTTTACCAGCTAGTCACGAGGGAAGCCCAAGAATATTGGAGTGGGTAGCCTATCCCTTCTCCAGGAAATCTTTCTGATCCAGGAATTGAACTGGGGTCTCCTGCATTGCAGGCGGATTCTCAGAACTACGAGAAGTCCTCTTCTTTGCATTCTTAATTTCATCCTTCAGTTTCAATTTTGATTACATTATGTGTTTTGTAACATCATCTAATATTTAATGCCTATTGTATTAACATGTTGTCTCCTAATATGTGTATTGTTCATTGAATAAATATATATTTACTCATTAGATAATCATTTATACATGCACATACGTGTGTGTGTGTGTATATATATATATATATATAACTTAATCATAAATGCATCCATTTATCTGACATCCAGGCTATTCCCACCTTTTGCTCATGGTGAATGATGTTGCTATGACACGTGTGTACATGTGTCTAAGTCCCTGCTTTCAGTTCCTTGGGCACATACCTTGCAGTGAAATTTCAGAGTTACAGGACAATTCTACAGAAATTTTTTGAGGAACTCACCCCCACAGAAACTACACAATTTTACTTTCCCACCAGCCACACAGGTTCCAGAGTTCCCGTTCCTCCACATCCTTGCCAAAACTCAGTTTCCTTTTTCTAAACAAAGCTCACCCTCTGAGTGGGCAGGAAGTGGGACTGCCCATTCGCAATTCCAGGAGTCTTCTTGGTCTGCACTTCCTTGGGGATGAACTTCAAGGACACAGGTGTGGGTGAGCTCCTCCACCATGTGTCAGGAAGGCTCTGGGGCCCTTCTCTCCTAGCATCTCCCAAAGCCCCCATATTGGTGTAAGGATTGATGCCTCTAAGAGGTACCCCTTCCTAAAGGACATCATTGCCACCAGGAAAGAGAGCAGCTTGTATCCGACAGTGTGAGTCATAGAAAACAGGAGGGTGAGATCCTGGAGTCCAGGGTATGGAAGCCAGAATTGAAAGAGATGGACGACTCCCTGTTGGGCCAGAGTCCAGAGCCTTACCTGACCCAGAGGTGACAGTAGCATGTCCCAGGCAGAGGAGGGTATCCTGAGGCAAGGGCAGCTAGGAAGGCACGGACGTCTCGGGTACGGGGAGCAAGTGGCTCAGGACGGGGAGAGTCAAAATCTTCTCCTCACCTCACCTCACTGCCACACAGGCAGTGGCACAAAAAACAAATCTGAGAGAAAGCAGCCCCCACCTGCGAGCCTGAGGCTTTCTTTCCTCTGTCCCTTCTTTGAAGGGTATTTTTCAACTTGGCCACGTGTTCAAATCATCTAGGAGTTCTGAAGATCCCTGGGGCACTGGCCAATGAGATCGCACATGCTGTACGTGGGACCCAGCATCCGTCTTTGAACATCCCCAAGGAGATTCAAGTGGGCAGTCAAGGATGAGAGAAGTAGAAGTTTAGTTTTAAAATGATAGGTTTAAAAACTAGACTTCATTAGATTTTTTTGTTTTTATTGTTAAAGAAATACGGTCACACTGTAGAAGTTCAGATGGAATAAAGATATCGAGAGGTCTTGTGGCCTGAAGGCAGCTGTAGACAGCCCAACCCATGCCCAATGGGGGGCTTCTTTCCTGGAAGGGTGGACAGAAGGAGGGCTGGCTTCCAGGGCAGGGCTGTGCCACTGAGGACACCCAGCATATGATATATTCTCTGTGTCCCCAGCACTGTGGCAGGCATGGTGAGGTCTGCACTCAATAAACGTTTGTAGAATCAGTGAATGGGAGCAGGAAGGCATGAATTCATGAAAAGCAGCCCAAGACACGGTCCCTGCCCTCTAGGAACTTACAAAGGGGCTGTTGAATAGGCATTACAATGACAATAATCGGATGGTGATAATAGTTCCTGCATCAGTGGCTCTGTATGTCTGTGCACGCAGCCTGGCAGCCAGGGAAACCAGGGAGGGTTTTTGAAAACTCTGTTTGGTAGCTACGGCCTCTCTTATCTTTATTAATGCCCAGCAAAGCACAAACAGACACACTGCCCCCTTCTTGATAAAACAGGTAAACAGGAGCAGAGCAAAAACTGAGGAGACAGGTTTCCAGTGATACCCAGAGCCCACGTGGGTGGTCACAGAAAGGCCAAAGAGAGTGGAGAAAACCCTGCCTCTCAGATATGGAGTTATTCTGATGATGGCTTGAGTCTTTGCCTGTTTGACATAAGTTTCCCAAGCTCTCCAGCCTCCACATACATTAAGTTGATCAGCCACAAGCTCTTTGTCACTTACAGCTTCTTCTTCTGGTCATGATGATGGAGAGAACAGGACAGGGGAGAGCTGGGGGCTTGTCTCGTTTGATTGTCAACACCCTGTGCAACTTTAGTAATGTTCCATATCTTTGACCTGCAACACAGACAGCAGGTTCTGTCCTGCTTCTCTTGCCTGATGGTTGGACAAAATTCAGGAGCATTGAATTACTGACCTAAAGGCACCTTTTCATCCTTAGGTGTTTTCCGCTTCCATCACGTAAAGGGCTGGGAGGCCGAAGGACCCTCAGTCACAGAGCAGCCCACAGGCCAGGTGTACTGACTTTGTCTGGGCTGTGGTCCCAACCCTCTGCTGCCTCTCACAAGCTGTGGGAAGCAGGCAGCTGCCAGTAGACTGTAGGTACTAGACATGTACAAGGATCTCAGACAGCCATTTACACCTGCAGCTTTGTTAGTCACTGCGCCATTTTAATTCCTCCTCTTATTTCCCTCTGTCAGTCCCAGGCAACCTCCCCTCCTGTTCAAAGAGAAAATCCTTTTTCTCCTTCCTTCCTTTCCGCCCTCCCTCCGACTCTCTCTCCTTCCTTACTCCTTCCCTCCAAACTTCCTTCATTTCTTTTTTTTTTTCTTTCTTCTGCTTTCCTTCCTTCCTCCTTTCTTGTCTTCCTTTCCTTTCTTTTCTTTTACTTTTTTTATCCAGGTCAAAATGTGTTTGGGTGACCTTAGGTAGGTGACAAGCAGGTGAGGACACCGACTCCCACTTGTTGGCCAAGATTCCTCAACTATGTGCTCTGAGCCTGCAGGGTGCCTGACCCCACAATGGCTCATGGGTACTGTATGGGTACTGCCTGGCCACTTATCTACAAGCCATTTGAAAGGTTGGTATCTCAGTTAGCCTTTACCACTTGAAAAAATTATTTTATTTTGTGTTACGATATTATGTATTTTTGGTTAGCCTGCTACAGAAAAGTACCCCGTGTACTTTTATTTCAGAAGTGAATTTGAAAACCCAGCTCATTTCTGAGCTTCTTAGGGGTGAGAAGCAGTCAGTTCAAACAAAAGTCTTATTGGGTTTCCCAGGTGGTGCAAGAAGTAAAGAATCTGCCTGCCAATGCAGGAGATGCAAGAGACCTGGATTCAATCCCTTGGTCGGGAAGATTCCCTGGAGAAGGAAATGGCAACTGACTCCAGTATTCTTGCCTGGAGAATCCCCATGGAGAGAGGAGCCTGGTGGGCTACAGTCTATGGGGTTGTAAAGGGTTGGACACGACTGCAGTGACTTAGCCTGCTTGTTACCTCTGTGGGGCCAAAGATACCCATGTGGACACCGGGCGACCCAGACTCTGGAGATCCAGCCCAATGGCCTGGCCGGAGTTTGGTTTTGAGAGGTGGGGAGTGTGACGCAGGGGTGACTGTGCTCTGCTTGGGCAGCTGGTAGGGCAGCAACAGGTGACGCACCACCCTGTGTGTCCTCAGCCTCCCTGAGTCCAGCGCCTCTAGGCTGAGATCTCCCCCGGCCTTGGCTGCTGGCCTGCAGGCCTACTGCTCCCTTGGTTCTGATCCCCACCTGTTTCTCCAGGCAGGAGCTGCTTCACCAACCATCAAGGAGCTTTGGACAAATGGATCCTGGACTTTAGCCCATCCTTTCCCAGCTGCTTTGTGAAGAGCTGACTATTTTCTGGCACTGACAGAGGGACAGGAGAGGGTATACATAGCCAGACTTGATGTAGCATTATCTTCTGGGGTCATTTCAGAGATTTTCCAGGGGTTACTTTGAGCCCTACCTGTGATCTGCAAATCCCTGCTTTAAGAATTCCCAAGCTGCAGCTCTACTGTGTTCAGAACAGAAATGAGACAAGGTCTGGATTCTGACTGGTGGCTAACTGAGATACCAGTCTTTCAAATGGCTTGTAGATAAGTGGCCAGGCCTCTACAGTACCCATGAGCCACTGTGGGGTCAGGCATCCTGCAGGCTCAGAGCCCACAGATCCGGAATCTTGGCCAGCAAGTGGGAGTCAGTGTCCTCACCAGAAGCCCCAGAAGAATCGCCAGGGTATTCAACACTAAGTGTTGCCTGGGCAGTGAGCAAGTTCAACCTCCTCACTGGAAATTATGAGAAACTTTTCGGCCTGTTTAAAGGATGTGGTTTAGTTCTGCCTAGAATGTAGCATGCAAGTGACCCCTGCTCTACTGGGTGAGCACACACACGTAGACATGCACACAGAAGACATGTATAGACCCTGAACACACCGATATGAACAAGGCAAGAAAAGGACACTGGACTCCTAGCCATCAGACCAGCCAATCAGAAGAGGCTCCCCAGGCACCAGGATGTTTCTAGAATTCCCTATTTAATTAAAAACGACAGGCTATGTGGGGTGTGGGGAGGTGATATCAAACATTTGTTTCCTATCATTTGTGATTCTGTGAGAGGTTAGCAAAAAGGGCCATTTTGTCCTGTAGGCCCTCCTGTCTTGGCAAAGATGATTTGCATTTGTCCTGAGCGGCCAAGGGAGCTGGGCTTCCGGAGACCTGGCAGTGGGCTTTTATACTGTCGATTACTCAGATTTCTTCCCTCTTCATCCAAGCTGAGTTCTGGACCATCCCTGGCCCCTCAGGACCCTGACTCAGGCCAACGTTCCTGTGTTGCCTCACCTCTGCAACCTCTCTCTGTAGCCGGGGCACCTAGCCCCTCTGCTCTGCCAGACCCCCACAGGGAGAGAAGCTCCATCAATTTGTGAGGACTGGACCTCTACCAACTAGCTAGTTCCAAAGAGGAATGACACTTGGAGCCTCAAGATTTTCAGGTATCTCAATTTAATGCTTTAAAAACTCAAGGATGAAGTAGTGATGGTATTACATTTGAACAAATTTGGCCTCCCAAAGCAGGCCTAATCACATAAAAGATGCCCATGGCCGGTGTCCAGAGCCTCGCTTTCCCAGGACCAAGCCTGCCATCCTCATTGGACCTGTGAGCCTCTCACCAAGTGACCCCTGTCTTCTAAATTCATCTCATCTCCTTTCACTCTTCTGAATGCGAAGGGGAAGGCAAACTCTTGTTGCCTCAAGATATCCCTCTTCATTTCTGTGCCTCCTCTGGTGTCACCCCCAGGCCAGGGCCCCCTTCCCTGGTTCAGAGCCCTGTTTGAGCCCCACCTGGCCTCAGCATCACTCACACGTGTCATGTGGGGTGGCTTGCAGCCCAGTCCCATCAGCCACTTTTTGGGTTTCTTTGTGTCCCCTGCATCATACCTAGCAGATAAAAATGTCAATGGTTAAATTCAAAATGGAAATTTCAAAGGCTGCCTTAGTTTCCTGAAAGCTCTGAGTAGATTTCCTCACTCAGCCCCACCCCCATCCACCATGTAACAAAGGAATAGAATGACTTCTTTGTTCTTCTGGGACAAACTTTTTTTTAAAAAAAATCTTGCTCAGCCTGCCCCTATAAAAGGCTTATCTCCAGGGCTGGTAGGAGACATTTTAATTCCTTCCTGTTTGCTGATCTTTCTCCTCAAGGCCCCTCAGCTCAGGCCCCACCCCGTGCCCCAGGTAAGGTCACCCAGGAGTGCTGGAGTCCATCTGTCACCTGACACACTCTCTTTATAGCCACTACAGGCTGGGCACTGGCCACCAGACCATGGGCATTACTTCTGGAACACTTCAAGAGGGTCCACTGTCTCGTCTCACAACCCGCCTCCTTGTCTTATAGGGAGGTGTCCTCTGGCTCATTTGATTTTGTAATTTCTCTTTCTTCATTTCCCATCGGCCTTCTCTTTTCCCAGCCCTTTATGTTAGGAGTGAATTTAGGTAATTCTCATTTTAGAATTTTGCCACATCGTTGGATATTTATGGAGCCCCTCAGGTGTCAGGAATCATTACTCTCTTCTGGGAATGTTCCTGATTTAGGCTTTAGCCCTCAGTTCTATTTTGTTCTGATGGATCACCCCAAAGGTTTCAGAAAGTAAGGTGCTGAAAAATGTGTCTGCTGGTCTTGTGAGGGGATTCCTGTATTTTGTAAAATGCAGTGATGAATCACTCATGACAGAGCTTTCTGTTATAAAAATGCTGCAGTGGAATAAATTTTCTTTTTCACTCAGGGTATCTCATGATTTTCTTTACTCGTCCTGTCTTGTGGTTCTGGGAAGCCTTGGGGATGTTGTGTGGACAGGAAGCAAGGCTACAGTGGATGTTAAAGGAGAAGATTGGACTTCTCATGCTTCTGGGAGCAGCTGGAGAAGTGAAGATTTGGAAGGGAGCTTGGATAATCAGAGATGCTTTAACCAGTCAATCTGAAAAGACAAGCACAACCTATCACTGAAGAGTGATTGTGATGGAGGAGTTCCAGAAGAGATCTAGGGGAAGCTGTTTCTCTGTGTCACCTCCGCTCTGGATATCCAATCTGGTTCTTGGTCAGCAGGGCTGAGCATCTGGAAGATGCCCTGGACAAAGGCACAGAACCAAGACAAGCTGAGCCTCGTCAGGTAGTTCTGTCTGTTGTCATGCCTGTTTTATCCAACCCCTTGGTGACGGCCACTGCTTTGCTTCTGCAGCTCTAACCTTGTGCGCATGTCCGTTTGGGCCAACTCTAACCCAGAACAATGTAGGGGAAGGCATTCTGGAGATAATTATCAGGTAAACCGAGCCCAGGCAGAGAAGAGGGCCTTTGCTGACAGGAGCCAGTGGAGAAGTCAAGAGCGTGGAGAAGGGCACCAACAAGTTAGTATGGAGATGGGGGTTCGCTGGTCTGAGGCAGTGGAGCAAAGCCAAGACCATGGGTCTTGACATGACATGTCTCCCCCTTTGGTGAGTGGAGCTCATGGAGGGCTACGGTTCAGGCTGACAGCTGGAAGGCAAGTGTCGAGTGTTGACTGCTAGTAGTTTCTATTGTGAGACAGATCAATAGAAATAGATCCTTGGGGGGGGGAGGTGACTCCAGGAGGACCCCCTGGGAATGTCAGATCCCCTAAGTATCCCATCTCCACTTGCCCCATTCTGTGCCCTTGGTTTTCACACCTGAACCCTAAGCACCTGCCTCCCAACTTGGGAAGATTAATCAAGATGCAGAGGTGGTGTTAGTGGTTTTGGTCATAATTATACCTCTTATTTTGGAGGCACTTAAAGCGACAGATCTATAACTTTCCCAAGACACTGTCCACTGACAAAGCAGGAACTCAAACCCACAGGTCCTTATTCAAAGTCCAAGGCTCTGTCCATTTCACCAGGTCCAAGTGTGACAGAAATTGTCACGTTCTGTCTGCTGCTTCCCTAAGCAACAGAAGAGTCACTCCAGTTTTCCAGCAGGGTTTAAAACTGGTTTTCTGGTGTTGAGAATGTATTACTCGATTTTATCCATATTTTTCTTTTCATGCACTTTGCAAATAGGCCAATGACAGTATCCCAGTGAGAAAAAGAAAGCTTCCTTGGGCTGAATGAGATGTCAAGTCCAAGCCTATAGCTCAGCCTCCAGGGCTGACTGAGCCTAAGAAGAGAGGGTCAAGGCCCAGGTCACTACTCCAGAGCTTGTCCACAGTGCAGGCGAAAATGGCGGCCATTTCAAAGTTGACGTAAAAACTATGGCTTTGGGCTTCTCAACATCATCTTCACACACCTCCCTGGCCACTTTACACTCCTCCTTCCCTGAAATTTTCCCTGTCTGGGTATCCTGGGCCCTCTTGCTTTACTGACGTCTCTGATCACAGAGGAAACACTTTCACACCAAGGTCATAGAGACAGGCAGAATTTGGGTGCTTAGAAAAGATAGCTGTAGGTATAGAGGTTATAGGACATATATCTGTTATATAGGACAGAGAGGTTACATTCAGGTGATTCAAGTTTCCTCAAATTTCCCTCTGGTTTCTTCAATGGCAAGAATGACTCTTCCAGGCACCAGGGCCATGGTGAGGTGGGGAAGGCAGAGGCCACCCCAAGCTGGGTGAGCTGGGGCTTCACCAAGTCCCTGTTGAGCTGCAGGAGGCTGCAGAACTTGGTCCAAAGATGCATCTTCAGCTTGACTTTCTCTGGCATCCTCCTGGGGAAACTTTTGACAAGTGAAGAGGCCAGAGATGGGGCGCCCAGGAGGGGACGATGGCGTCTGAGGACAGCTCTAAATGAAGCAGTTATTTGCAGAGGAAAGGTGTTCATAGTTCATAATTTATGTCCATAGTAACACATGGTCAACTGGACAGCTGTTTCTGGGTCCTTGATACTAAAAAAGGGAAAGAAAAAAGCTTTGCCTGTGAAAACAGCATGAGCAAAACATCTGCTGAGCATGCAGAGGGCCCGTAGGGTGGGGAACAAGTAGGTCTGCAAACAAAGATGGAGCAGGTGGCCCCAGGCAGCCTGGAAACTTGGGGTCCCTCCTCACCACCCACGTTCCAAGTGAGGACAGAGGCCACATGGGAAAGGCAGCTGCCACCATCAAGAGGGCGGGAGGCCCATCAATGAGCCAGTGCAGCACCAGGCCCTCTTGCTGAAGATGAATGAGGCTGCCAAGCATCACCTGGGCCTTCCAGCCGCTGAGGGCCCCTGTGGAAGATGAGTGGCCGGGGCCTCCCCGGCAGGCAGGTGTTCTCTAGAAACTCCCAGCATTTCACTGCCAAGGCCACCTGCCTGCAAAACCATGACTCTTGCCAGCAAGGATCTGAGGCTTCAACTCCACTCGTGTGCCTGGCGGCTGCTTGTCCCCTTTGATATAGAGAAACTTCCATCACTTGGTGCCTGGGATGCTCCCTCAACTGATCAAAGAGGGACCTCTCTTCTGCAGAAGAGATCGGAAGGACAACTATCACAGTTTCTGATGTTTGGGGAGATTTTCATTTTCCAAAACACGTTCATGCTTTCACTCCATTCCACGGAGTCCCCCAGCCCCTCTCTTGGGCAGCTGTCATTAGCCCCACTGACCATGGGAGAAGTTGAGGGTCAGAGCTGTACAGTGAACTCATGAGAGAGCCCAGGAGGTCTGGCCCCTGGCAGACTCCCATCCTCCAGCGTGCTGTCTACGGGACTCTGAGCCCTATTCAGCTCTGTGAGTCCCCATCTCCTGGGCTGTCTGGTGGAGGTGATAATCACCTACTTCATAGAATTTTTGTGAGCTCTAAGAATTAATTGTAAAGCTTGTAGAGTTGTTCTTAGCACCAGTAAGAGCCCAGTAAATATTAACAGTTTTTACTGTCCATGTCCCTTTCACCCTTCTCTGTCAAGCTTTCCAAAGGTCTCCACTGTGAACCCACCAACCCTACTCACCTTTGTAAACCTATGTCTAAGGCAATAGCAGCTCTGCTTCATGTGCTGCAGCGTTTGGAGGTTTCCACAACCAACAGCATCTCCTTCATGACACTAGACCTAGAAACTTTGTGCCTCCCACCCCTGTTCTCCTGGATCCTCCCTTGTCCATAGTGAATGCACTAAGGGACATGTGTTTCCACCAACGCCTTGTGGGTAAAACAACGAGACATCTTAAGGCCATTTACTAAAACCTAGTCTATAGAATAAGCCTGAATCTTGCAATAGGTTTCAGAGCAATGATGTCTTTGCTTGAGCTGCCATAACAAAATGCCAGAGACTTGGTAGTTTGGACATCAGACAGGTATTTCTCACAGTTCTGGAGGCTCGAAAGTGCAAGATCAAGGTGTTGGCAGGTTCTGTGTCTGAATGCTATCTTCCTGGCTTTCAGTATTCTTATGTGGGAGAGAGGCAGAGAGAGAAGGAGAGAGAGAAAGCAAGGTTTCTCATCTCTTCTTACACAGACACTAATCCCATCATGGGGACCCCATCCTCATGACCTCATCTAAACCTAATTATTTCCCCAAGTGAAAGTCGCTCAGTTTGCCTGACTCCTTGTGACCCCATGAACTGTAGCCCACCAGGCTCCTCCTTCCATGAAATTATCCAGGCCAGAATACTGGAGTGGGTAGCCATTCCCTTCGCCAGAGGATCTTCCCAACCCAGGGATCAAACCCAGGGATCAAACCCAGGTCTTCCGCATTGCAGGCAGATTCTTTACTGTCTGAACCACCAGGAAAACCCTCCTTCTAAATACCATCATCTTGGGGATTAGGGCACCAACTGGTGAGTTTTAGGAGAGCATGAATACTCAGTTCATAAGTAAGAATTATCTTCATCTAAAACACAGAACATAGCCCATGCGTTTGCTCCATGAGGTGTTCTTATCACTGGAGATGGAAAAACACACTCTGGCCGAGTGTAGAGATGACAGAAGACCCTCCTTGTTCATGCTGGGCTCTCAATGACCTAGCTGGAGGGAGTGACTCAACATCTTCTAAACAGATGCATCATTTGGTTCTGGTCCACACCAAGCAGTGACTGTAATCACATACTTCTGAAGTGTTCATGACATTCTCCCCTCACTCGTGTAAAAGCCTTCAAGAGTCTCATGCAGAAGCAAAGGGTTTTTCCATCATGGCTTGGGGATTGTGATGACCAAGCAGGTGGGTAGGTTCAGTAATCAGTTGAGTTCAGTCGCTTAGTCATGTCCTATTCTTTGCGACCCCATAAACCGCAGCACGCCAGGCCTCTCTGTCCGTCACCAACTCCTGGAGTCCACCCAAACCCATGTCCATTGAGTTGGTGATGGCATTCAACCATCTCATCCTCTGTCATCCTCTTCTCCTCCTGCCCTCAATCTTTCCCAACATCAGGGTCTTTTCAAATGAGTCAACTCTTCACATCTGGTGGCCAAAGTATTGGAGTTTCAGCTTCAACATCAGTCCTTCCAATAAACACCCAGGACTGATCTCCTTTAGGATGGACTGGTTGGATCTCCTTGCAGTCCAAGGGACTCTCAAGAGTCTTCTCCAACACCATAGTTCAAAACCATCAATTCTTCAGCCCTCAGCTTTCTTTATAGGACAACTCTCACATCCATACGTGACCACTGGAAAAACCATAGCCTTGACTAGACAGACCTTTGTTGACAAAGTAATGTCTCTGCTTTTTAATATGCTGTCTAGGTTGGTCATAACTTCCCTTCTAAGGAATAAGTGTCTTTTAATTTCATGGCTGCAATCACCATCTGTATAGCAGAGGTGTAGACTTATTTTTAATGACTTCCCCCCCACCACCCTAGGATTATATAATGAATGTTTTCAAATGCAAAGAAGGGTTAAGGCTCCGTGCTTCCACTGCAGGGAGCATGGGTTTGATCCCTCGTCAGGGAACTAAGATCCCATGTGTCACCCTATGTAGCCAAGAAAAAAAAAAAAAAAATTCAAATGCAAAGAGTTGGAATGAGCTTTTCTGTGAATACCCACATGCCCACCACCCAGATCCCACAACCATTGACTTTCCCTTTTCTCCTCCTACATGCCCTCCTTACCCACCATTGTTCTTGATGCATTTCAAAGTAAGTTGTACACATCCATACATTTCACCCCTATACACATTAGCACGCATTTTATTGTGACTAGAGTTCACTATTCTTTTGAAGTTTTTTAAGATAAAAGTTTAACCTGTGGTGGGAGGCACTAACCTTGCATTTACCATACGCTGAATTTGGCTAAATGCAGACATCTGTGTGAGCCAAGTCCCTGACAAGATGGAACAGTTCTAGCAACCCAGAGAGTTCTCTCCTGCCTCATCCCAGTCTACCTTTTTGTGCCTCATTTCCCAAGGCCATCACTATTAAGTTTTGACCAGAGCTTAGTTTTTTTCTGCTTTAGAACTTTATGTAGTTGGAATCACACAATATGTAGTCTTTCAAGCCAGATTTCTTTCATGAAGTTTAATGTCTGTGGGTCATTCATATTCCTACATGTGTCAACGGTCCCTTCTTCCTCATTGCTGTATAGTATCCCATGGCTTAGATTTACCATGTTTATTGCTTCATTTGCTGGTGGACAACATAGGCTATCCCAGTCTGCTGTTATGAACAGGTTAGTGGTTTTAGGTTTATCTTAATGTTCCTAAGAGAAGACTCTGGAGAAGACTTGAGAATCCCTTGGATAGCAAGGAGATCAAACCAATCCTAAAGGAAATCAACACTGAATATTCATCAGAAGGACTGACACTGAAGATGAAGTTCCAATATTTTGGCCACCTGATGTGAAGAGCCAGCTCATTGGAAAAGACCCTGATTATGGGAAAAATTGAAGGCAGGAGGAGAAGGAGATGACAGAAGATGAGGTGGCTGAATGGGATCACTGATTCAATGGACAGGAACTTGGGCAAACTCTGGGAGATGGTGAGGGACAGAGGGGCTTGGCATGCTGTAGTCCTTGGGGTTGCAAACAGCCAGACACAACTTAGCGACTGAACAACAACATAAGCATCCTAATGGTTGATAAACATCCACCAAACCCCACCACAGTTTACACTTTCAATTCTTGTTGTGGCATGAAATGATTCAAAATGTATGTTTTGTGTTTGAAACATTGCTCTGGGGATGAAGTGAGATCAGGAATAAGAAATTATCCTCCACTTGACTATTGAGGGAAAAAATGAGTGCCCCTAAGAAGTCCTGCAAAAAAAAGGCACAAAAGTATGCTTCCTTTGTGCTTTTATTTTTAATAATTAGGGAAAATGAAGTCTTACTTGTTACCTGATTTCTTAAATAATTTTATTAATTTGTTTTTTGCTATACTGACTCTTCATTTCTACGTGGGCTTTTCTCTAGTTGGGGAGAGCAGAGGCTACTCCATTTGCGGTGCATGGGCTTCTCATTGCAGTGACTTCTCTTCAGAGCATGGGTTCTAGAGCATGGGCATAATATTTGCGGTCCACTGGCTTAGTTGCTCCACTGCATGTGGGATCTTCCTAGACCAGGGATTGAACTTGTGTTTCCTGCATTGGCAGGCAGGTTAGATTCTTTATCACTGAGCCACCAGGGAAGCCTTAGCTGATTTTTTTTTGGCAATAAGAATAAAATATCAGATGATTTTCCAAAATCATGAGTGGAGATCTGAACGCTGCCAGGTCCCTCTGCTATGGGGGTCCATACTTAAGTCCACAGACAAGGCAGACTCCACTGTGCTAGATCAGGGGAGGCATCACAGGGAGTCCTTCCAGGCAGACCTTATCTGCAGCTTGTGTCCCTGCCCAAGCATCTCCCACTCAGTGTCTCAGCATGGAGGGGCAGGCCACTCCTTGTACCCAGTAGGAACTACCTGTAAGGCCTACCCTTGGGGACAGCTAAGGTTTTGAGGTGATCTCTTTGCCCAAGTGTGGCGCTCGCTCCCTAATAAACATCCTGCTAGTTTCCAGCTCAGTGTCTGCTTCCCAAGGAACCCAACCTGCAATGTCTTTGTAGCCAAATTTATCCCTGACAATCCCATCAGAAGAGGTCTCCCTGCAGCCTGACATTGTTCCTTTCAGTGGTTGCAAGGGGCCAGGCTTTGGGATAGATAAGGGGTCTTCAGCTGACCTGGAGCACAGGGAGATACATCGGTTTGCCTTTCGAGGCCACTGTGTATTCAGGATGGCTTTCCAAAACCCAGTGTAAGATAAGTACATCCCAAAGGTACACAGACTTGGGGGTGGGGGCAGGAAAATGCAGGTTCCCCCCGAACTTGCAGAGAGTGTGATCTTGGGGATAGAAGGGGGGGGCAGTGCTGTAGTCTTGACCTCGTCTCCCTCCTCACTGCCCTAATTACACACCTGAATCTGCTTAATTCCACGCTGCTCCAGGAGCAGAAGGACTTTTTTTTTACTTTCCTTCTCTTGTGCTCAAGATCAGTCCAGAGAGGACACAGGGAAGAAAATATTCTCCTGGAACAGACTGCCAGCCTTTCAAACACCTTCAGGCTGTTAGATTCTGATGTGGGGCAACCCAAACACCTGTTTCCTAGGATTTCATGTTTCCCGTGGGTTTTGATTCACTCAGTTTTTAATGGGAATGTGTATAGGACCAGGATAATTTCTCATTCTGCAAAGCTGTTAGTAATGTGATATTGATGCAGAAACTCCAATCCTTTGGCCACCTGATGAGAAGAGCCAACTTATTGGCAAAGACTCTGATTCTGGGACAGATTGAAGGCAGGAGGAAAAGGGGACAATAGAAGGTGAGATGGTTGGGTGGTATCACCGACTCAATGGACATGAGTTTGAGCAAACACCAGGAGATAGTGAAGGATGAGGAAACATGGCGTGCTGCAGTCCGTGGGGATCATAAAGAGTCAGATACGACTGAGTGATTGAACAATTGTAACTTTGAATATCACTGAAAACAGGAATACACAGGGAAGAGTATATAAAACTGAGAATAGTGGGGGTGGGAGGAGGAACTGAAGTCATCAAAGTGGAGCCCCCAGAGCAGCCCCACCTATGGTTCTTCTCTTACTCTCAGGGTCTCCTGGTGGGTGGGCTGAGACACAGATGCCTGGGCCCCTGCAAGAGTTTCTGAGTGAGTAGGTCTTGGGTGGACTTTGGGAACCTGTATTCCTGAGAAGTCTTAGGCGATGCTGCTGCTGCTGCCTGTGCAGGGACCACGCTCTGAGACTCTACCTCACACACTCAGCCCTCCTGGCTGCACCAACCTCTCCCCATGATGACCCCAAAATCCCCCAACTCTGTTGGGCAGAACAGGGAGCAGGCTTGAGTTGCTGCAAGGGGCTTGGATTCACTGAGCAGAGCATAGAAAAGTGACCTTGCAAAGAGAAGCATCAGGACTCTAAACATGCTACAAACACAAATAAATAAATGCGTTTACTCCACTTCCTGAATCTTCATTCCAAAACAGCGCAGCCAAGCCAGGAGAGCTCCCCAAATTCTGGGCAAATCACTCTACTGGAGAAGCGCACCACTCACATGGACACATGCAAAACCTTGGCAGTGGACCCTCCCAGAGCTGACCATGGCTTTCCTGGGGGCTCAAATGGTAAAGAATCTGCCTATGATGCAGGAGTCGCAGGAGACATGGGTTCAATCCCTGAGTCAGGAATGGCTGCCCACTCCAGTGTTCTTTCTCCAGTCTAGAGAATGCCATGGACAGAGGAGCCTGGCAGGCTACAGTCCACGGGATCACAAAAGCTTGGACACAACTGAGTGAATTTCAGTGATAAGACTTGTAAGACTGGACATCTGGGTCTTTGGGAGACTCTCTCTCCCTACTCAAGTATGCTTGCATAACAAACAAAAGGCACCAGAGAGAACTGCAGCTGCTCTAAGAAGTGGCATCTGTCTACCCCACGTTTAATGGTGTTCATGCCTAGGGTTCTGCTGATAAGCTGCGTTGACCTCAGTCAGCTCCAAGTGTCAGCCTCCCTTCTCTTCTCTCTACTTCAGCTTCAGCGAAGTCTGTCCTGGCTGTAGACTCCTGCCTCTCATCCCTTGGCCTCTCAGAGATTGTTTGTACCCCCAGGATTCAGTGAAAGGCAGGAGTTGGTGGGCAGATAACCATGTACCCTCTTGGGTTAAGATGCAGGCTTCACGGTGGTGGCCTGACCACTAACACATGCTCCCTTATCTTTCACTTCTTTTCTCACCCTGTTTCCTGGAATCACATTCCAAATACACTATCTGTACTCTTGCATCGCATTTAGGGTGAACTAAGATTTCTGTCTCCACCCCCACAGGAGATAAAACAACACACACTACAGATCCATCTTTCTCTCTGGATTGAATCCACTTCAGCAATGACAGGAAAATGTCAGTGTCAGTTAATATCAATATATCAACATCAAGGCATCATTTGACCTCCACCATCTTCCCCAAATGACCATTTAATTTCTGATAACATCTTAAGCCTCTAAAATAACAGCATATTTTTCTCTTATGCCCCTTGCATGCATTGAAATATATTTGAATGAATGCATGCCTAGATAACAGCTTTGCCTCTTGCAAAACCAAAGTTTATATTCTAGACCAACTGTATATAGTAGGGGCTTCTCCTGTGCCTCAGCGGTAAAGAATCTGCCTGGAATGCAGGAGACGTGGGTTCAATCCCTGGGTCGGGGAGATCTCTGGAGCAGAGCACAGCAACCCACACCAGTATTTTTGCTTGGAGAATTCAATGGACAGAGGAGCCTGGCAGGTTACAGTCCATGGGGTCACAAAGAGTCAGACACAAATGAAGCAACTTAGAATGCACACATGTATATAGTAGAGGAAAAAAGATGGATTTTTATAATAACATCAACTCTAACTTTACCCACAAAACGGTGGCTGATGAGCCTGGGATGAAATGATCAAGGTAGGATGTGAAGCTTGGTTGTGTTCGCTGGACAAAGAGCATTTTAAAAAGGGAAGGCTGATTAAATAATACCACAGTCCCTGCTCATTATGTTAAAACTGATAACACTATTTGAATTGGATGCTCTCCACATTCTAACATCCACATGTTCTGAAATCACCTGCTTTTCCACGCTGTAGAGGGTTCTCAGATCTGGGGCAAAACTCCACTATGTCAGGACTTGGGCGTTTCATCCTGCGGCAGTTAAGTGCTGCCCACTTTTTCTCTGGTGCTGGATTTATTTGTGCTGTGTGACTCTCCTCCTGAGTTGGTTCTTCACAGCTGGAACCACATTGTCTCCACTTGTATTACCTCCAGAGCCAAGAACTTTGTAGTACATAGTAGGTGACCGAGAAGCTTGAGCAGGGTTAAACAATTTCCTTGAGTAAAGCCAGGCTGAAAATGCAGAGTGCAAAGTGCAAAAGCAAAACAAACAAACAAATAAACAACAACAAAAACAAGGACTTAGTCTATCCTAAGACATGGGTTGCACAATCTAATCCTTCTGGGATTTGAATCATCCCAATCATTCATCTGTAGTTACAGTTCCAAGGTGACGAAGCAAAAGCCAGTCGACTTTCACTTCCTCATCTATTAAAAAAAAAAAAAGGTGGCAATAAAATTTGTCATTCTCCAGTATGCCCTAGATGTTATAAAGATCAATTGGATAAAATCTTTAAAGGTATTTTGACTCTTCCCAAAGGAGACACAAGCACACACAGGAGGACCACTTTTTGAGGTTAATTTCTTTTCTGAGCATGTTTTCATGTGCGATCAATTGCCATCAGCAAGATTTTCATGTGCTCAAATTCCTTGAAAAAAGTTCTGCTTTTCAATGGCCCCAACCTTAAAAATTTCTGCTCCTTTGTAAGCCAGACTTCAAAGATGGACTTTTGATTTGCTTGTTTTCAATTGTTCCTAAGGGACAATGGGACATTCATGGTTTATATCATGTTTTCAAGGGGGTTGGCAAAGTGACTTGACTGCATGAATCCAAAGGACATTCTCGGCAAGCTGAAGGCAAAAGCAGGAATCTGGGGAGGTTTGGATATTTCTATACCTGGGAAGGGGCAGCCTCACAGAGTCAGAAAAAAGCAGGTAGCCAGGGGATCTTAACCTGGTTTGCATTTACCCTAACTCCAGTCCAGTCCTTTGGCATACAAGCTACTTTCTTTCACAGTTGTTAAGATGGGATTTTCCATTTAAAAAAAATTGTCAAGGACACTTGTATTTTAGTTGCTGTGACGGAAATACCAGAATACACTTATACAGGTGAGTCTCTAAGCTAAGTTTTGGGACTATCATGCCCCTTGCTGTTATACCAAAATAGGCCACCCCTGACCCACATTAAAGCAAATGAAAAACATCCTCAGTTTAGTTTTATGCGTGTGTGTTTTTCTGGTTGCGGGGAGAGATGACTTGTGGGGTGGGGAGGATCATGGTCTTTTCTAATCATGCCTCTCCCAACCCTGGGGCTCCCATGGGCCTCGAGGTGGGTGTCCAGGAACCAGCCCAAGGGGTGCACTGGGGGGTTGGGGTGGAGGGCAGCGTGCAGGTTGGTCTCAAGCCTGCGGGCACTGCAAGGGGAGCTGGGCTCTTTAGTACCTGGCTGCGACCCAGCCTCCCCCATGGCAAACATGGCTATCAAAGCGCTGTCAGCACTCCGGGCTGGACAAAGAGAGGCGCATTAATGATTAACTCTGCTAAAAGCTCCGCTTTTGTATTCCCATGGTGCCGGCCGATCTGGCTGCCATGTGACCGGCCGGGCCATTTTCTCGCAGATCGGGGAAAGCTGGTGTGCAAACACAGGTGGTGGCGTGTCGCCCGGCTGTCAGGGACAACGGCGGCCAGCGGCAGCTATGCTGCCCAGCGAGCTGCTCTGTTTGCTTGCACGTTTGCTTCCTGGGTGCTCTTCCTCTCCAAGTCGAATGCCACTTTGCACTCATTTTCAGCTCAGAGGCATGAAAAACCAGGGAAGTTCCCCTCGCAAAAATGGGCAAGGCAGCCACACTGCAACATGTCCTTTGAACCCCCGTAAGGTTTGGCGCCAGATGCATGGCCCGAGAAACTCGTTCCAACCTCCCAGGTCTTTAACTCCCTGTAAGAGTGAACTTGCTCTGTGCAGAGGGAATGACGTGAGTGATCCTGACCCAAGAGAGGGCACCACAGTGATGTCCTAGGGCTGCCAGCGTGGCCCCTGGCTGGGCACCCTGGGTTGCGGGACCTGGAGTGACCCGGCTCTTTGGAATCGACCCTGGCACTTATAACCACTGGACAGGTGGTACAAGGACAGGGTGACCTTGCCTGGTCCTGGTTTAGAGTCAAGTTCCCTCTAGTGGCATTATTTGTTGAAATGCATGCATTTCTTCCTTGGCCTACATCAGACTTTCTTTTTCCTGTTCAAATATTTATATGTGTGTATTTTTGCACGCGGCTTCAACTGCTCGCAATCACACTAGCGGCCATAAAGCACAGATTATCAGCACGAGGTGATAAAGGCCCTTTGAGTCAACATCAGAAATGAACAGAAAATGAAATAAAGTTATAAAAAGAGGACAGCATAAATGTCTACAAAGAGGATATCAGTTTGCAGATATTTAAGCAATTAGCTACCATAGGAAAGACATTTTATCCAAACTAACAGTACCGCTAAAATGATTACCAGTGTTTGATATTTCAATATAGCACTCTGCTGGATTCCCAGTTAAGGGGAGGAAAAAAAAAGCCATGTGAGGTTTTTCTACTTGAATGCTGTTCGGAGTTGGTGAATGCCAGCTCAAACACAGCTGCCGCGCTAGGGTGTGGGGTGGGGTGGGGTGGGGTGTGGGGCGCTACTTTCCACGGAATGAATGGGAGCAGCCTATAGTCCCCGCATGGCTCCACCAGGCTACTGCCATTTGTTGGTGGTGTTTGTTGGGAGGCAGGGTGGTGTTTATTTTGTATACTTCCCCATTGTTCCTAAACTTGATTCTTTTTTTTTTTTTCCAGAGAACGATAGGGTTGCAGGTCCCCACTCGGTGCAAGCACCCAGTGTGGGTTTCAAAGTCAGCAAACAATTTTAGGAAATGATTCACCTTTTTTTCAGCTGATAAATAATTGGTTTTCCCTTGCAAAGGCTTGCACGCAGTTGATATCACCGTTGCCTGAATTACTCAGGACCCAGGAATCATAGTCAAACAAAAACCCTCCAGTTGTCAAACCAGAAATAAATGACTATAAGGAGCACTTTGTAAAACTGGCACAGAGGCAGATTCTTATGGGAGCCGAATGGAAAAACCAGCTATTGGCCTATTCCCAAAGGCTTTTCCTCTCTTTATGTTATTTAATGATCATTGCATTTTAAAATTCTTTATGGAGTTAAAGATACAGATAAGGTTTCCTCTAGCATGCACAGATCAAATGCAAACAAAAATTTCTGATTGATTTTTGTCAGAAAACTACTTTGATGTCTACTGAAGTTTTCAAGTTACATATCTTTTTGAAAAATTTCATACATAAATATGGCACAAATTTCAAAATGACAAAAAAAAAGGCATAGGAACAATGATAATAATGACAACACCTCTAGAATGCGCTACTGTGTCTCAAACACTATTTTAAGCACTTGTCATGTGTTTGCTCCCAATAAACCCTACAGTATGTTCTGTCATTATCCCCACTTTACAGAGAAACTAAATAATTTGTTCAAGATCACACAGCTAGTTGCAGAACTGAGAGTGAAATCCAGACAATCAAGTTGCCCCCGAAAGATAAAGTTATTCTTCCTGCCACCTCAGTGACCCATTCCCTGAGGGCTCACCAGGATATCCTTGTAGTTCATAATATAGGCATGGATAAATATATAAATATTCTAAAATACAAAGCAGTTGTGTTTTCAAATATTTGCAAATTTAGGGTTCAGATCAACTGGAGAGTTCCTGAGACTGTGTAGAACATGCCTCCCCCTTCTCCTTCTAAGGGGGAGAAGCTGGGTGTAGACCCACCCTGCCCTGCTCTGTTCAGCTAGTGGCAGCTTCTACGGTGTTGGCACCTCCACGTGTCCAGCCTGCCCCAAGTGCACCAGAGAATTCCTTCAGGTAGAAGAAGGGTGAAGCCTCCTGCATGCTTAGATCCTTTGGCAGGTGACCCCTGGGAAAGAGCCAAGGTACTGATGGGTGTGCTACAAATTCCTAAACCATTGTAAACACTGATAGAGTTTAGCCTTTCCAAGTGACTGTTCTGAAGAATTCTATATTCACTTCAATAGACATCCTTTGGTTCTTTTTTTTTTTTTTTTAAATAAATGACTCTTAGGACTTCCCTCTTAGTTCAGTGACTAAGATTCCATGCTTCCACTGTGGAGGGTAAGGATTCAACCCCTGGTTGCAGAAGTTCCCCATGCTGCATGGTGTGGCAAGAAAAATAAATTTTATATATATATATATATAAAATAAATAAAAGACCCTTATTGTTATGTCCTGTAGTCCAGCAACCTTAAGCGTATGAACCTGTGGCTGAGGAATAAGTAGACTGTCAAGAGTGGGATGTTTCTGCTCCTGGGGTGGTTCCTGACAAGGGAACATGTGGGACCCTCATGGACTGTGAGCTTCTCAAGGTCAAGATTCAGGTTGTTTCATGTGTCCTCAATCCCCAGGACCTGCTCGCAGAGGCACTTTGTAAGTTTGGTTCAGTGAATAAGTGAGTGAACTTAGGAATGAATGAATGTTCCTGTGAACAAGTAAATGATGGAGGACCAGTAAGGGAAGAAAAGGACAAGAGAAACATGGGCGATGTGGAACAGAAGAGAAATCCTAGACTGGGTGGGATGGCACCTACACTCAGGAAAATTTCCCTCCTTGAGGGAGGCCACGTTCAGAGGGCCAAATTCAAGAGTGTTCAATAAAAATGGAACTTTCCCTTCTCACTGCTCTAATTTTATTCAAACTTATAATTCATTTTAAAAAGCAGGGACATGATTTATTTCTTACTTCAGCAGTTAAAATGAACTCTTGACCAGCATATTTACAGAAACCAGGCTATAAGGGAGATATGAAATCTCTGGTCAAAGGCTGAAATCTATCTGTACATAATCCCTTTTTTTCCCCTTAAAATATTTGTAAAAATTGAAAATTGTCAGTGTTTTTCTATATTATAAAAGGAGAAAGATCTCAAATCAGTAACTTACAGGATAGGAAACTAGGTCAAAAGCAATCAGAAAGAAGACAGCTATTATTGTTACAGTGGAGATAAATGAAATAGAGAAACAGTAGAGGAAAGAAACAAAAGCCAAAGTTGGTGCTATGTAATGATCAACAAACCTTCAGCTAGACTGATCAAGAAGAAAAGAGAGACTGAACAGCACTATCAATCCATGGGACATCTTCAACCTTTAGAGAACCCTCTACCAAGTAACAGCAGGATACACGTTATTTTCAGCTTTCATGAGACATATGCTAATTTTAACAATATTCTGTGCCACAAAACAAATCTCAAAAATTGTATAAAAATTGATATCTTCTACAAACAGAGGGATTTCCTGGTAGTTCAGATGGCAAAGAGTCTGCCTGCAATGCAAGAGACCTAGATTCAACCCCTGGGTTGGGAAGATCCTATGGAGAAGGAAATGTCAACCCACTCCAGTGTTCTTGCCTGGATAGTCCCATGGCCGGAGGAGCCTGGCAGACTACAGTTTATGGGATCACTAAAGAGTCAGACACAACTGAGCGACTTCACTTTCACTTTCATACAAACAGAAATTTATTGAAAGAAGAATTCTCAAGTCATAAAGAGTGAATTGAATAAAAAAGGAAAT
The DNA here is from genome assembly GCF_029378745.1 of Bos indicus. Taxonomy (NCBI): domain Eukaryota; kingdom Metazoa; phylum Chordata; class Mammalia; order Artiodactyla; family Bovidae; genus Bos; species Bos indicus. The sequence goes on along the minus strand of NC_091772.1, from coordinate 41,502,210 downwards.
ACAACATATCAATATGCATGGTACACAGCTAATGCAGTTCTGAGAGGGAAATTTATAGCACTAGTATGCGCATTAGAAAAGAGTTAGTCTCAAATCAATGAAATAAGCTTTTACCTCAAGGACTTAGAGAAAATAAATTCAGTGCAAACAAAAGAAAGACATAATGAAGATAAATCAATGAAATTGAAAGCAGAAAATAGAGAAAACCAATGAAAAAAGTGTGTTCTTTGAAAAGATTAATAAAACTGATAAATTCTAGCAATACTGATAAAGGAAAAAGAACATAAATCACTAATATCAGGAATGAAACAGGCAATATCACTATAGATCATGCAGGCAACAAAAGAACAATAAGGAAATGCTAAAAACAATACATGAATTTGACAGATTAAACAAAATGAACAAATTTCTTGAAAAACACAAACTACCACAATTCATTCAGTGTAAAATAATTTGAAAAGCCCTATAACTATGAAGGAAATTGAATTTGTAATTTAATAACTCTCCCATTCAAAAAAGTCTCCAGTCCAAGATAGTTTCACTGGAGAATGCTACCAAATATATAAAGAAAAATTAATATCAATTCTACATAATCTCATCTGGAAAACAGAAGAGAAGAAACATATTCTCTTATTCATTTTATGATACCAAAACCAGACAAAGACATTTCAGAAAGAAAACTACAAGCCAGTATCCTTAATGAATATAGACCAAAAATTCTTAACAAAATATTAGCAAATAGGATATAGTGAAACACAGAAAGAATTGTACACCATAAACAAATGGGATTTATTCTAGAAATGCAAGGCTGGTTCAAGGTTTGAAAATCAATGTAATTTACCAGAATAGCAGGTCATTGAAGAAAAATCACATAATCATATAAATATACACAGAAAATGTTCTTAACAAAATTTAGTACTCATTCATGTAAAAATAGGCATAGATAGCATGTCTTCAGCTTGATAAAGACCATTTACAGAAATCTATACCTATCATTATACTGCTAAGTCACTTCAGTCGTGTCCGACTCTATATGACCCCAGAGATGGCAGCCCACCAGGCTCCCCCATCCCTGGGACTCTCCAGGCAAGAACACTGGAGTGGGTTGCCATTTCCTTCTCCAATGCATGAAAGTGAAAAGCGAAAGGGAAGTCACTCAGTCATGTCCGACTCTTAGCGACCCCGTGGACTGCAGCCTACCAGGCTCCTCCATCCATGGGATTTTCCAGGCAAAAGTACTGGAGTGGGATGCCATTGCCTTCTCCAATCACTATACTTAATATTAAAACTGAAAACCTTCCCCTAAGATTGAGAATAAGATAAGAATGCTCACTTTAACTGCTCTTATTCAACCTAGTGCTGAAACTTCTAACATGTGCAATAAGTCAAGAAAAGTAAACAAAAGGCATATGGATCAGAAAGGAAGAAATAAAACTGTCTCGCAGACAACATGATTTATCTATTGGTACATAGAAAATCCCAAGGAATTTACAGAAATTCTCCTAGAACTTACAAGTCAATTCAGAAAGTTGCAGGATGAAGATAAATGCAGAAAAGTTAATTGTATTTCTATATAACAGCAATGAACATCTGAATACCAAAATTAAAATATAATACCACTCATAATTATCCAAAAATAGAGAAATTCTTAGACATAAATCTAACAAAATATATACAGGACTCCTATGTTGGCAACTGCATAATACTGATTTGAAAAGCCAATAAGATATAAATAAATGGAGAATACATATTGTGTTCATGAATTAGAAGACCAAAAATGGTGAAAATATTAATTCTCCCCAAATTCACTTAGAGGTTTAATGAAATTCTTACCAAAATTTCAGTAAGGATTTTTATATCTATAAGCAAGATTATTTTAAAATGTATATGAAAAGGCAAAGCAGTTGAAATAGTTTAAATGACTTTGAAAAAGGACAGAGACATCAGTTTATCATATGTCAAGATTTATTTGTAGCTACAATAACCCAGACACTGAGGAATTAGCAGAAGGATAGATACAAAGATCAATAGAACAGAATAAAGAATGTGACGTGAACCCACAGAAATATGCCCCAAAGAGTTTGGACAAAGCTACAAAGTCATCCAATAGAGGAAAGAGAACCATTTCAACAAATGATACTAAAGTAACTGAACATCCATAGGCAACATATGAACCTTGACCTGAGTCTCAAACCTTAGAGAAAAATTAACTCAAAATGGATTATGGGCTTAAATGTACATGTAAAACATAAAACTTTTAGAAGAAAACATAAGATAAAATCTTAGGGATTTAGCATGAGGCAATGACTTCTGAGACTTGACATCAAAAGTATGATCCGTAAAAGAAAAAAATTTATAAATAGGACTTTGCCAGAATTCAAAACTGTGTGAAAGTTTCCTTTAAAAGGATGATACAAGACTATAGCCTGGAGAAAACACTTGCAAGCCACTTGCCCAAAGAGGACTAGTATTATAGAGTATGTAAAGCACTCTCAACAGTAAAAAAACAAACAATCCCATTAAAAATGGGCATGAAGAGACATTTCACAGAAGACAGAAGAAGTTACATAGATTGCAAATAAGCACATGGAAATCAATTAGGGATTAGGGAAATCAGCAGTCATTAGAGAAATGCAAATTAAAACCACAATGTGAAATAGTGATGATACCAAATAATGACAAGGATAGAGAACCTGAATCACTTTTAGATTTCTGGTGCGAAGATAGTAAGCTACAGTCACTCTGGAAAACCATTCAGCAGTTTCTCTGAAAGCTGAGTATGCTATTGTCATGTGACTCAGAAATAGTATTCCTGTACATCTATCTCAGAGGAATGAAGACATGCTCTCACAAAAATCTGCACAAATTTCTATGGCAGTTTCATTTACAACAGCCTAAAACCAACCCAGATGTCCTTCAATAAGTGAAGTGTTAAATAAAATAAGGTACATTTGTACCATGACAGACTACACAGCAATAAAAAGGAGGAAAATATGGATACATGCAATGCTCTGCATACATTGTAGAGAAGTATGCTGAAGGGGAAAAATTCAATCTCCAAAGATTGCATACTGTGTGATACCAATTATATAATATTCTTCTTTTTTAAGTTTTATTTACTTATTTTTGGCTGTGCCGGGTCTTCACTGCTGCTCGGGCTTTTCTCTAGTCGCAGAGAGCAGGGGCTACTCTTTAGCTGTGGTGCACAGCCTTCTCACTGCAGCGGCTTCTCTTGTTGTGGATCACGGGCTCTAGAGCTTGCAGGCTTTAGTAGTTGCGGCTCCCAGGCTATAGAGCACCGGCTCGGTACTTGTGGTGCATGGGCTTAGTTCCCTTGTGGCACATGGGATCTTCCTGGATCAGGGATCAAACCTGTGTCCCCTGCATTGGCAGGCAGATTCTTTACCACTATGCCACCAGGGAAGCCCTACATAACACTCTTGACATGAAAAAATTATAGAGGTGAAGAGTAGATTTGTGGTTCCCAGGGGTGGAGAGGCTAGGATGGGAAAGATGAGGGTTTGAAAAAGTACAACTTGAGGAATCCTCATGGTGATGAAAATGTTTTACATCCTGACTCCATCATGTCAATATCCTGTTGCAATAGCTTATAATTTTACAGGATATTGGTAATGGTTTAGTCACTAAGTTGTGTCCAATTCTTGTGAATCCATGGACTGTAGCCCCAGGGTCCTCTGTCCATGGAATTTTCCAGGCAAGACTATTGGAGTGGGTTGTCATTTCCTTCTCCCAGGGGATCTTTCTGACCCAGGGCTGCAACTTGCCTCTCTTGCATTCTTTTGCCACTGAGCCACCAGGAAAGCCCTCTCTTCTTTGGGAGATACCCCAAAAATTTGCCTTCAGCAGTGCCTTTGGCTGAAATATACATGGACTCTCTTTGTATGATTTCTTACAACTGTACCTGAATTTATAATATCTCAAAATCAAAGACTGGAAAAGATTGCTTTTGATCAGTTTTTTTTTTAAAGGATGACTTTAAATTTTTTAAGCCAGAAAATATATACAGAAAAACATGAAGAAACAACTGCAGCCAGTGATCTCAGCATCACCATGGGCTGTCCCTGGACTCAGAGGAGTAGCCTCAAAGCCATCATTCCACATCAGTTCCCCTGAAGCACAGACAATCAAGGTTCTCTCCAGAATGAAAATAGATGGCAAATAGGAAAACGTTAAATTTAATGTCACAACAGTTTGTTTGGAAAATAGTAGGTTGGGTTAGTCCTTATGTATGGACCCCTTTAAACTATGTTTAATTTAAAAACTACTTCTCTCAAGATGCATGGTTTAAAAATATAATCCCCAATTGTATAAACTCAAAAATCACATTCATAGCTACAAGGAATGGTTACCAACCAAACAAAAAATCAGAGAAGGAGCTGGTTGTGAATAAATACCTATTTACCCATTATTTTTCATTTATACCCTTCCTTGACATCTAGATCAGAAAAGAGGCAGCTTCAAAGATGAAAACTTTCACAGACAATAATGAATCTTTCATATGCTTTGTGTAAATTCCAAATGAAGCCAATATGGCTGGTTTTTCTCTAGCTCTGACTTCCCATCATTGGCAAAAATTGAAAAAAAAAAAAAGCTATATTTCAATAAACGGAAGGTTTATTTGCAACTTGTTTCCCAGGGCAAGAATAATGCAGGCATTTGGAGTAGAGACCTGCACTTGGGCAATGCCACTTCCTAGAACCTCAGCCGGCCTCCTGTGGCCCCCACATCTCACTGGGTAGCAACCATCTTGCTCCCTGATCAGTTCCCATGGGCAGAGCATCTGCTCCTCATCAACCCTGCTCTGGAGCACAGCGACTGTAACCTCTCCTCGGCAGAGGGGACCCCACACCCCGCTGAATCCCATGGTGTCTCATAACCACAGCAGCACTTGGGGGTCTCTTGAGCCCCACAAAGGTTTGAGTTCCCAAGGGGAGCCTGCTCCCTTTGTGAAAGTGTAAGGTGGAAAGTGATATGGTGTTAGTCAATACGCCCAGTGATAAATGTTTATCTTGAGCAGAAAGCAAATAAAGACAGGTTAGCCAGCCGTTTATTGCCTGCAGTGTGGTCAGATCCACCGTCAGCAGCTGGAGTCTTTTCCAGGTCAGGTGGCTTGAAAGTTTAACAACCATTTTCTTTCTTTCTTTTTTTTTTTTTTTTGCTGCTGGAGTGCTGAGGACAGGTAGGAAAAGATTTGCCAGACCTAGTATTCATTTGCTCTAAAAATTTCATGAATGAATTTGTTTTCCCAAAGGTTGTTAAGACCTTGGGAAACCTGTTTGGGTTAAGGTAAGTACCCAACACTTATATGCATTTGAGGGGAAGGATTGAAGGCTAGTGTAGGTTTCTCCAGGAAAGCTCACCTGTCTATATATTTTGGGGCCCCTCTTAACCACGACTCTCAAACTTTATAGGACCCCTCTAGACAGCTGGTTATAGTACAGATTGCTTAGTTCTGCCCTCAGAGAATCTGATTCAGTCTCTGTTTTGGGGCCAAGAATTCACATTTTGGACAAGTTTGTGGCTGATGATGCTGCTGGTTAAGGGACCCATACTTTGAGAACCACTGCTTCGACTCAGTTTTCAGGTTATCAGGAAGAGCAGACTTTGTATCAATGGTTGGGTCTCATATTCTGAGAGTGAGCACATGAAATTTCTGTGTTTTACTGAGCTAAGAATTTCTACGACCAGAGGGAAAGATTGGGCAGGTGGGTGGGGGGAAGATCCAGCACATGGCAGCCACACAAGGTCGAAAACAAAATGAGCACAGACAGAAACTGGAAGTAGAGTGACTATCGACACAGGGGAAGGCTGGCACCACCAGAAAAATGAATATCCCTTTTGAGGAGCTTTTGGATTTTGCAAGGTTCAATAAGAAAGCCGATGCATGCCCTTGGCCATTCCAGCAAGTAAATTCTACCTTGGCCTAGGGTATACAAGAAGTGAGTAGGACAGCATTGAAAAGTCAGGAAATTCCCTGGCAGTCCAATGGTTAGGACTTGGCGTTTCCACTGCCTTGGCCACAGGTTCAGTCCCTGGTCAGGGAACTAAGATCCCTCAAGCTGCACAAAGTGACCAAAATTTTAAAAAAGAGCTTTTTGTTGAAACCATATTAGCTTATTTAATCCATAGCCCTCTAAGGCAAGGTTGTTGTCCTCAAATTAGAGAGGAGGAAATCTACTCAGCCAGCTTCACCCTGCATGGATATGGCAGAGCAGAGAGGGAACTCAGGGAGCCAGATTCCCCCTCTCCTCCATACTTTGTGATGGCATAATGTCCCTAATTATTATGATCCTCCAAAAGGTGTCTATTCTCACAAATAATGAAGGATCTGGAGGGATCCTTAGCATGAGAGAGGACAGCTGAGTGGAGCCAGCCTTCAGCAGAAAGCAGAGATGCTCACTGACTGGCATGGTGTGTGGAGACACTATATGGAGACAGTTGACTAATGTAAGGGATGTGACAAGAGAGTGACCCAGTATGGCCACTTGGCTGGTTCTTCTCCCTGGGAAGTGGCCTCAGAGATAGAGGTCTATGTGCAGGTTTATTGCAAAGTGCTCTTGGAGGAGGAAGAGGATAAGGCATGGTCAGCATAGTCCTGAGCTGAAATGAAGGCTCCAGAAAGCCTCATCTGACCCCTGGGAACTCTGAAGGTGGATGACCCTTCAGTGCTGACCTTGAGTAAGTAAGGAGACAAGGTCTTTATGTCCCCACATGGATAAGTCACTGGATGTGGGATGCCGAAGAAGAGAAAGTAAGGATACATTCTGATAAAGAATTTTTTAATTAAAGAAAGATGTATTATAGAATCTGGTCCTGATAAAGGGAGCTGGTGCTGCCAGACTGATTTTTCATGTTCCAAAAAAATCTTCATGAAACATTACAATTAGAGTTGACCTCAGGTTTTAGTTTGCCCAGGAATTGGCAAGCCAAGGGTTAGAAGAATTTCCCTCTGACTTAAGAAGAAACATGAGTAATCCTTATTGAAATTAGCCATATTGACATCTTTAGACATTATCCTAGATGCTTTTGTCAGGGTTGTTCTTATTCCTTGACGTCCATTCACCTGTTGTTCACAGTCACATACTCCAGTTTTTAGCAAGGTGCTTGGCTACTCAAGTAAAAGACTACATTTCCCAGTTTCCCCTGGGGCTGGGTGTTGCCATGTGACCAAGGTCAGACCAATAAGATGAAACAGCCTTGTTGTGTGGACTCTTCCTGCCTGAAAATGGATGTAGTGTTGCTCTGAAGACCAAGGCTGAAGCTTAGACACAGTAAACTTAAGCTGCAAAGGGCTCCAAGGAATTTATGGAGTAGAATCTAGATTTTACATCTGAGAGAAATGAATGTTTCTTGTTTCTATCCCTGTTACTTGTAGTCAAACGTTATCTAAGTAATACAAATACATAAATAATTTTTGAATAAAGATTCTTTGTGTTTATTTGGGGGCATGAGAATGGCTTCCCCCCAAACATACATAGACCACATGTGCACACACACACACAATTACAAGAGAAATTGGTGATTCCTATTTATCATTTGGAAGACCTATTTCTTCTTTCAGACTTTTAAATGTCTATGAAAGTAAAAGTGTTAGTTGCTCAGTCATGTCCGACTCTTTGTGACTCCACAGACTGTAGCCTACCAGCCTCTTTTGTCCATGGAATTCTCTGGGCAAGAATACTGGAGGGGGTAGCCATTCTCTTCTCCAAGGGATCTTCCCAATCCAGGGATGGAACCCAGGTTTTCTGCATTACTAAATACTTTTTTTTTTTTTGCTACATCTAGAATAGTTTGAAAACAGCAATCTATCATCATTTATGTGTTAATTTCACTTTACATAAATGACACTGTGAACAAAGTGCATCCCTGTAGTGCGTGGAAAACATATGGGTTTTGTCTACAAGGGGTTATTAACTTTCCACTTTCCATCTGGAGCCCATAAAGAATCTGTTCTCTGAGATAGTAAGGAGCCAAGGTCACACTAAAACATCACATTTGCAGTGAATAAGGAGGCCTTCTGATGTTTGAAATTAGGAGTTACCACTCCTGGGATAATTCTGAAAAGACACAACACTGCCTCCTAGTTTCCCATTCACACAAAGGCACTGGTGTAATTACGACCTGTGTGTGCGTGTGTGTGCATGTATGTGTAAATTCCATGATGGGTTATGACACCTAAAAGCCATTAGAAAAACTGCTGAGATCCAGAGAGTTTCACTGAATCTTCATCATCTTATCAGTGACATACTAAGTAGGTCTCTGTTATTAGCGAGTGTCAGAAGGAAAAAAGAGCAAATGACCAACATGCCTCAATGTGCACCTGTCTGTCCATTCTAATGGAAGCACACATTGAGCTTAAATATTTGTGTGACCCCAGTCCCGGTGAATAAAGAGTATTCTTGCAGAAGAAAAATTCTTAAAAATCAAAGATAAATCTTGTGTTTTAGGAAAATTTGTAAGAATATGAAAGCAGACAGAATGGAAGAGAGATTTAGTAACCCTGCTTTGGGACTTGCAAGGTTGGCTCCACCTTCCTCTTTACCACTTAAAAGCTGAAGTGGACACCGGTTTCTGGGGAACTTGACCTAAAACAGTGGTTGTGTGATGTTAAGCCAGTGAGTTCTTTTTCTGTCTCCTCCCCTGTAAACTGCAGGCAATAACTGTCCTCATTTCGTGTGGCTGTTGTGAGGTGTGAACAGTAGCATGGAAACATACACACTACCATATGTAAAATAGATTGCCAATGGGAATTTGCTCTATGATTCAGGGATCTCAAACCAGGGCTCTGTAACAACCTAGAGGGATAGGAAGGGATGGGAGGTGGGAGGGAGGTTCAAGAGGGAGGGGACATATGTATACTTATGGCTGATTCATGCTGATGTATGGCAGAAACCAATACAATATTGTAAAGCAATTATCCTTCAATTAAAAATAAATTTAAAAAAGCAGCATGTGTAGGGCTGAGCCTGAATTTGAGTGTGGTCAGTGTTACCCAAAAGGGGGTCTCCCAAGAGAAGGGGGACTACTTTTTTGTCCATCTCTGTTTCAGTTCCTTTCCTCTTTGTCTCAAAGTACGTACAGCAACCAGCAAAGTCAACTTTGCTGCCCTTTGTTCATGGCCCTCTCGGATTATAAAGTCCTCATGGCAGAGATCACACCTGGGGTGACCAAGGATCCCAGTTTGCCTGGGACTGTTCCAGCCTCAACAATGGAAGTCCTGTGTCTTGGGAAACCCCTGTCTTGAGCAAATCAGGATGGTTGTCATTCTCACTTCTTTTTTATGATTGGGTCTCAAATGGCAACCCACTCCAGTATTCCTGCCTGGAGAATCCCATGGACAGAGGAGCCTGGTGGGCTACAGTCCATGGAGTCCCAAACAGTCTGACATGACTAAAGTGACTTAGCACGTACTTACCATCTCAGCACATTGACCAGCAGAGCAGAGATGCTCACTAACACGTAATGAGTGAGTATTGATGAAGTATTGACCAGTGAACATCCATGACATCTCATGACATGCTTTTTGGATAGTTTTATGGAACATAGTATTGTGGGACCCCCCCCCCTCCAATATAATCACCGGAGTCTTAAAAGTGGAAGCAGGAGACAGACAAGGAGTGCTCAGATGTGGATGTGAAAGAAGAAGACGGGCACAGAGGAAGGCCTCAAGACCCCCACCCCTCCACTGTGGCTTTGATGATGGACAAAGAGGCCGCCAGCCACAGTGGAACAGTTGAGGAGAGTGAGTCTGCTGAGGAAATAGCCCCCACCCCACCCCCACCCCTGCCTAGCCTCCAGAAGGGACGACAACTCTGTCCACTTCTTGACTTTGGCCCCCTGTGACCAACGTTGGTTGGACCATTCACCTACAGACACATCAAAAAAGAAGTTTGTCCTTTAAGTCACTTAGTGGATGGTCATTTGTCACAGCAGCTGTGGAAAATGAATCTACACTCTTTTCAGAATCTGGCCAGAGTCACACACACTTCCTGCAAAGGAAGAAAAAAAAAAAGAGCAATCAGTTTTTGGAGTTCCAGACAACGGAGTACAGGTAGAGGATGCCAGCTCAGAATCTGACAGCTCTGTTTCAGGTGGAAAACAAGATTCACCTCCCTGGCCTTAGAATACGCTATCACTGCACATAACCTGCAGTGTTACAAAGCAGAGATGGGATAATGGTCATGGCCATCTTGCAGTACTGAGATGCCCTGGTCCAACATCTGAGGACTGGCCAGTGGGAAGGGACCAGCTATACAAGCTCCTCTTTCCTTCATACGCAGGACCTTTCAACTCAGAATCCAGATTTCAACTCTGAGAAAAATACCACACTGGGCACCAGATGACCGGCAAAGATGGAAAAGACAGGGTTTTCTTGCAATGCTCCATTGGCTGTGATGGTGACCGAAGGGCAGAAGCACTGTGGTATGACCAAATCAGGCAGTTCAATTCAGTTCAGTCACTCAGTCATGTCTGACTCTGTGACCCCATGGACTGCGGCACGCCAGGCCTCCCTGTCCGTCACCAACTCCCGGAGCTTGCTCAAACTCATGTCCATTGAGTCGGTGATGCCATCCAACCATCTCATCCTCTGTCATCCCCTTCTCTTCCTGCCTTCAATCTTTCCCAGCATCAGGGTCTTTTCAAATAAGTCAGTTCTTCACATCAGGTGGCCAAAGCATTGGAGTTTCAGCTTCAGCATCAGGCCTTCCACTGAATATTCAGGACTGATTTCCTTTAGGATGGACTGGTTTGATCTCCTTGCTGTCCAAGGGACTCTCACGTCTTCTCCAACACCACATTTCAAAAGCAGAAGACCAGGCAGGCAGAGGTCAAATCAGACTTGAGGGTCCTGAGAAGGCTTAGATAGGATCCCGGGGCATCATAGGCACAGCGTCCAGCCAGAGATAGGTGACCCTGTGTGGTTTCTTCTCATACTTCCTCCTGGGTAGGTTTTGCATAGCCTTTAGTGGTTTCATGGCAGCCAGTGTGGCCACAACAGTGTTCTAGGGGCCCCCCATAGGAAGTCTCCACTTGGCTCTTTGCCTGTGGGGCAGACCATGTCCATCCTCACCAAGGGAGGTTACGTGTGCAGCCTGTCAGGTCTGTTCCAGCCATTTCAGCCCCTGACTCTGCACAGTATAGACCTGGCCAGACATGCCCTGGGAGCAGAGGTCAAGCCCACCTGAGTAGGAGCGGTGTGGTCCACCTGAGGGTGACAGAGAACAGGTGAGGGCTGTGCTATGCCCTCTAAGAGCTCATCAGTTCAGTTCAGTTCAGTTCTGTCACTCAGTCGTGTCTGACTCTTCGCAACCCCATGAATCGCAGCACACAAGGCCTCCCTGTCCATCACCAACTCCCGGAGTTCACTCAAACTCACGTCCATCGAGTCAGTGATGCCATCCAGCCATCTCATCCTCTGTCGTCCCCTTCTCCTCCTGCCCCTAATCCCTCCCAGCATCAGAGTCTTTTCCAGTGAGTCAACTCTTCGCATGAGGGGGCCAAAGTACCGGAGTTTCAGCTTTAGCATCATTCCTTTCAAAGAACACCCAGGGCTGATCTCCTTGCAGTCCAAGGGACTCTCAAGAGTCTTCTCCAACACCACAGTTCAAAAGCATCAATTCTTAGGTACTCAGCTTTCTTCACAGTCCAACTCTCACATCCATACATGACCACTGGAAAAACCAAAGCCTTGACTAGACGGACCTTTGTTGGCAAAGTAATGTCTCTGCTTTTCAATATACTATCTAGGTTGGTCATAGCTTTCCTTCCAAGGAGTAAGCATCTTTTTAATTTCATGGCTGCAGTCACCATCTGCAGTGATTTTGGAGCCCCCAAAAATAAAGTCTGACATTGTTTCCACAGTTTCCCCATCTATTTCCCATGAAGTGATGGGACCAGATATCATGATCTTCGTTTTCTGAATGTTGAGCTCATCATCTGCTGTGTTTTCTATGCCCAAGATGAGAATTCATGTCAAATGATGAAGTGTTAAGAACATATCCCCAAGGATGCTGAGGAAGGGAAGAAGTGAGGCAAGAAGGGAGGAAGCCAAGCAGGGCTATGACCTCAAAGCTGCGCAGAAGGTGGCTTCAGCCTGAGCCCCCCACCTCCCTCCCAGGGCCCTGGGACATAATGTGCACCTCAGAAGTTCCCCAACCCAAGCTAGGTGGCTATGCTTTAACACAGCCTGCTGGTGGCTGAGGCCTGCCTGGTGGGGGATGGTGGTGGTGGTAAACTTCCAGGACTTCCTGCTGTCTGTAGCGGTGGGGGAAGCATTTCTGGTGACAGAGGGCAGAGTCCAAAGGAGAAACTTGGTTTTGTCATTTCTCCCTGGAAACCCTGACCCTCTGATTCCACGCAGTATGTACTCTGAACCCTATCTTCGGGCCTGTGTGAGCCCATAGTATTCCCTCCCAGGGATGAAAATCAGTGCAGACCTTCAAGTGTCTTATTTCCCTAACTTGATTGTAAACTATAAGCTAAGTGAAGTAACAAATAAAGAGATGTGCTCATTTCATCTCAGTTAATCATGCTCCTCCTTACAGTACAGACTCATAGACTGGAAAGACAGACAGCCCAGATCCTCAAAGACAGAAATATCAGAAAGGTCAGACTGTTTGATTAGAATCCTTTCTTTTCAAGAATGCTGAGGCCAGATGGGAATTCAGAGGGCAAGATGGGTGTGATCACTTGACTTGCTAAGAGAGTAGATCTGAAATTTTTAAAAATTATTTATTTTATTTGATTGTGTCAGTCTTCGTTGCATTATGTGGGATCTTGTTTCATGGCACACGGACTCTGGACTCTCTAATTGTGGCTAGAGCTCCAGGGAGCATGAGGGCTCAGTAGTTGTGGGAGGTGGGCTTAGTTGGTTTGCAGCATGAGGGATCTTAGTTACCCTTCTAGGGATCAAACCCACCTTCCCTGCATTACAAGGCAGATTCTTAACCACTGGACTGCTAGGGAAGTCCCCCCTGAAATGTTCTTATCACGATAAAGAAGTGGTAACTGTGTGATGGGATAGAGGTGGTAACTAATCCTATAGTAGGACTTGTTTTGCAATTTGTAAATGAATCAAATTGTACACTTTGTACACCTTAAGCTTATACTAGGTCATCCATCAAATATAGCTCATGAAAGCTGAGGGGGAAAAAAGAAAAAAAAAAGATGGGTGTGGTCATTTAGTGATATCCACCAGGTCTGGATTCAGAAGGCAAATAGGTGTGATTGAGTAGCAATGTCCGCCAGAGTGGATTTTGAATGGAAGACGGATGTGATTGATTAGCAATGTCTGCCAGGTGTGGATTCAGTGGGCAACATCGATGTGATAGATTGGTGATGTCTGCAAGGAGCCTGGGACCAGGGACAGGAAGCCCTTAGACCAGGTGGGTTCTGTCCCTGCTTCTCCGGCTCAACCCCCAGGTAAAAGCTCCTCAGAACAAATTTACCTTTTCATCCCCGTATTTCCCTCAACTGGTTGGTCAAGAAGTCCTTTTCTTTTACTTTTCTTTCTTTTTTTTTTTTTGAGTATCTCCTCTCCCCTTTTCTCCCCCTCCTTGTTTTATCTCACTTGGGCGCTTATAGGTTTTTATTCTCTAAACACTTTGCAGTCTTTGTGACATGGACTCATTCAGGACATGTTTACAGTACTTAATGACATCTCCCGGAGAGATAATGAGAATGCCTTTAAAGGTTGGCTTCCTCCCTGCTTTCAGAGGGCCGGCTTGCCAGGCCTGCGAGATGAGTGCCAGGGGTCTGGCTGCTGGGGGGTGGGGGGTGGGAATTGACTTAATTTCTTTTCACCACAGGAAATGGAGTGTCTGGTTGATCTGACCTAAATGCATGGCCTAAAAACGAATTAATTCTGAATTGTGAATTTGCGAGTGCATCTAGCTGTGTGCGGAATTCCCGATGAGGGAGACACCACGTACCTGGCTCATTTGCAGAATGTGACGGTTTTTCCACATAAACACACCTGATGATCCGTTATTAACTTGCAGGCTGAAGCACAAAGCCCCTCAACTCCAGGCCCAGCCCTGGTCTGATGTCTGGGCCCCGCATCCTCAGATCCAGGGGGGCGGCCATCAGAGGGGCCTTAGTGTCCACAGACCCACATGGACTTCTTGTGTGGCGGTCCTGAAGTTAGGGTGTGGGCCCATGGGTGCCCTGTCCTTCAGGTGGAGCTCATGCCCAGCTTGCCTTCCCTGCGGCCTGGGGTTCCCACCACCCTGCATTTCTCCAACCTGTTAGATTAACTCCAGTGTTATTGTATCAGGTTGAATTTACCTCGTGTTCACTGAGGCCACCATGCATGTGACCCTGATTTGTTTTGGGGGAAGAAAATTTAATGTGGCAAAGAACTTGCTCAAGGCCCGAGTAAGGCAAAGTTGGGAGGGCAAAGAAGTAACTGTTACAAAGTCACATGTGGTGCCCAACGACAGACCTCTAAGCAAAATACCACAAGAAACAGGAGGTGGCTGGTGGGGTGTGTGTGGTGGGTGGTGTGTGTACTGTATGTGTGGGATATGTATGTGAAGGTATGTAATGGGTATATGTGTCTGTGTGATAGAGGGTGGTATGAGGTGTGTGTGTGTGTGGGATGTGTGAGGTGTGTGGCCTGGTACATGTGTGCACAAGTTGTTTGTGGTGGTGATGGTGGGGGAGTGTGTGTGTGTTCGTGGGGTAGGACGGGGATCACAGAAGGCTTCGTGGAGGAGGTGGTATCTGAGAAGCACTAGGATTTCTCAGAGAAGGGTGGATACCACATGCAGCACCCAGGAGGCTGGGGCAAGAGGGGAGCCAGGAGGTGAGGGGCCCCACATGGGGAGAACTCCAGCTGACAGGCAGGAGTTGAGGGCTCAGGCTGTGGGTGGTGGGGGTGAGGGTGATGCTGGGTATAGGGGAGGAGGGGGTGAGGGGAGCTGGAAGGATGAGAAGGTGGCCCCAGATCCTTAAGTCTGGGGGCTGCAGGCATGGGGAGGGGCACCCAGAATGGCCTCGTCTCCCCAGGGCTATGTAGTTTGCTGTTCCCCGCACCTCCACCCTGGGCTTTTCTCCCTCATCTGTTGGCTGGGAAGCCCCTGAGACTGCCCCCTGACAGTGAAGAGGGTCTAGGGGTGAGGCTTTGGGAGGGGAGATGTGAGGCACAGACCCCAGGTTCCTCTCCAGGGTCCTGGTGGCCCCCAGCAGCCACTGCCTAGTGACACCTACTCCTCTGTCTCCTTTTCCAACACTAAGATCATGGTATACGGTCCCGTCACTTCATGACAAATAGATGGAGAAACAATGGAAACAGTGACAGACTTTATTTTCTTGGTTTCCAAAATCACTGCAGGTGGTAACTGTAGCCATGAAATTAAAAGATGCTTGCTCCTTGGAAGGAAAGCTATGACCAACCTAGACAGCATATTAAAAAGCAGACACATTACTTAGCCAACAAAGGTCCATCTAGTCAAAGCTATGGTTTTTCCAGTAGTCATGTATGGATGTGAGAGTTGGACCATAAAGAAAGCTGAGTGCCAAAGAACTGGTGCTTTTGAATTGTGGTGTTGGAGAAGAGTCTTGAGAGTCCATTGGACAGCAAGGAGATCGAACCAGTCCATCCTAAAGGAAATCAGTCCTGAATATTCATTGGAAGGACTGATGCTGAAGCTGAAAGTCCAACACTTTGGCCACCTGATGCGAAGAACTGACTCCTTAGAAAAGACCCTTTTGCTGGGAAATGTGGAAGGCAGGAGAAGGGGATGACAGAGAATGAGATGTTGGGTGGCATCACTGACCTGATGGACATGAGTTAGAGCAAGCTCCGGGAATTGGTGATGGACAGGGAAGCCTGGTCTGCTGCAGTCCATGGAGTCATAAAAAGTCAGACATGACTGAGTAGCTGAACTGAACTGTCCTCACCCTGCACTCCAGCTTCCAGGGAGCACCTGCCAAATAATTCAAAGCTATAAGACTTAGAGTTACAGGCTCAGCTTTTGGGAAACTTCTGGTCACCCCTGAAGGCACAGCCTGGATGGAAGTGGGAGGTGACAATTACACTTGGGTGGGGAGTGGTTCAAGGCCAGTGTCGGGGGGATCCACACTCATCCATCCTCAGTACTGGAGGGGTCTGGGGTCTGAGCCTCAGGGGAGGGAGGTCACTGCAGATGGTTCAAACCTAGATTTTCTGGCTGTAGGGTTCAAGCTAGGGTATATGAGATCCAGTGTTATGAACAAGCTTGTAATAAACTCACTCTTTCCTTTTCTCCTCTGATGCAACATTTATACCATCTTCTATAGTTTTCCCCCTGGGAATCCCTTTAGCTTTGAGGCATGCTGGTCCCTACACAGCTCTCTCCATAACTGCCTACATTCAATTTGTAACATTTTTGATACAATTTTCTAAATGTTGCTATATAGATTTTTATGTCCCTCTCCATATAACTAAAAAAGGTTTTCTTTACATGCATGTACATGCGTGCTAAGTCACTTTAGTCATGTCCGACTCTTTGCAACCCTATGGACTGTAGCCCACCAGGCTCCTCTGTCCATGGGATTCTCCAGGCAAGAATACTGGAGTGGGTTACCGCTCTTCTCCACAGGATCTTCCTGTTCCAGGAATCAAGCCCTCATCTCTTAGGTCTCCTGTGTTGGCAGGCGGGTTCTTTACCACTAGCACCAGCTGGGAAGCCTGTTTCTTTTCATACAACTCTTTCAAGTCCTATATGATTTTCTAACTTGATATATAACCTGAAATAACTTTAAATGAGTCTCTGTCTATATGAGGGCTTCCCAGGTGGCTCAGTGGTAAAGAATCTGCCTGCCAGTCCAAGAGACACAGAAGATAAGGGTTCGATCCCTGGTTCAGGAAGACCCCCTGAAGAAGGAAACAGAAACCCGCTCCAGTATGCTTGCCTCAGAAATCCCATGGACAGAGGAGTCTAGTGGGCTACAGTCTATGGGGTCACAAAGAATTGGACATGACTTAGTGCTTAAACAACAACAGTATCGGTATGTGCTCCCCACAATATTTTTTATAGCTTTATCGGGCTTCCCAGGTGGCTCAGATGGTAAAATGTCTACCTGCAATGCAGGAGGTCCAGGTTCAATCCCTGGGTCAGGAAGATCCCCTGGAGAAGGAAATGGCAATCTATTCCAGTACTCTTGCCTGGAAAATTCCATGGGTGAAGGAGCCTGGTAGGCTACAGTCCATGGGGTCGCAAAGAGTTGGACACGACTGAGAGACTTCACTTTCACTTTATCCCTCTTTATATCTATATCTATATTTATATTTATATCTTTAACTGTCTTTCAATATAATCCATTTTTTTCTAAATTATGAATCTTGTGTTTGAAAAAAGCTGTTTGTCACTCTTTCTTCAACTTCTCTATAAAGAATATATCCATCCACTGGTTTCCTTAAGAAGCTGCTGAATGTCAGGCCTGGGCAGTGTTCTGTGTATGTGGGGTGGGGTCACAGATAGGCATTCCACCCCTCCAAGCCCCGCAGACAGATCCCTAAGACGACTCCAAATCCTAACAACCTATGAATCTTTCTTCAGTCGAAAGTCTCAGTTTGATAGAATTTTTGAACTTGGCATGAACTGATGCTTTTCTGTGGGTGTTTTTGTTACAATTTCCCTTGGGTGATCAACTCGTCCTTGTTTGTTCTGGACTTTTGTGGTTTTTAGGACCAAAAGTTCCACCTCCCAGGAACCCTCTTAGTCTTGGCAAACCAGGATAGCTGGTCACCCCACTTCCCACCAACACGCTGTCCACCATCACAACATACTAGATGATCAATCTGTGTCTGTAGTTGTGTAGGGAGGGAGTTTGAGCACACACACACTGACTCCCCACTACATGTTTTGGGTTGAAGGATTGAACAGGGTTCCCCACCACATGTCGTGGGCTGAAGGATTGAACAGGGTTCCCACCTCATTTATGCTTTGAATTTACAACACCCTGAGTGTTCTTGCCTGAAGAATCCCAGGGACGGGGTAGCCTCGTGGGCTGTCATCTATGGGGTCGCACAGAGTCAGACATGACTGAAGCGACTTAGCAGCAGCAGCAGAACCTCAGAATGTGATTTTTTGATGGAAATAGGGTAATTGCAGTACATTGAGTTTAAGATGAGGTCACATTGGAGTAGATGGGCCCCCAATCCATCACGGCAGGAGGGGAAATGCCATGTGAACAGGAAGGCGGAGATGGGGTTGATATGTCGACAAGCCAAGGAACTCCTGTAGGCCAGCAAACCACTAGCTGCTGGGAGGGAGGACAAACAGATTCACAGACTTGGAAAGAAGTAATTGTGCCCACACCTTGACCTCAGACTTCTCAGTTTTGCCCACCAAAAATGAGAGACCTCCTATTTCTATTGTTTAAGCTGCCCAGTCTGTGGTGTTTGTTACAGCAGCTCTGGCAAACCCATACACCCAGTTCCCAGCAGTCCTTTAGGTGACATCTCACAGAGAGTTATGTTTTGAAAACTCCCAGGGGGGAAAAAAATGCAAGTTCTGAGAGTCTTGAGTATTAAGATAAAGACCTTTTCAGGTATTAAAATTTCATTCAATTTAATTCAGTTAAATTTCATTATAACTTTACCCCTCATGTGAAAACAGCCAAGCAAACCTGTAATGGGTCCAACTGCCTTCTAGAGACCTTAATTCCACGTGAAATCTTTTTGTGGGGCTAGAAAGGCCGATGTTGTGATGGGGCAGAGAGTGGGCAGGAGGGGGACAGAAAAGAACACAGAAACAGCAGCCTCTGCTCACTCTGTCTCCCAGCTGCTCATGGGGCTCCTCCTATCTGTCCTTAGGAGCCCATGGAAGGGAGGGGAGTTGGCTGAACCCCAAGTCATGGGCCAACCATAGGGAACTGCCAGACTGTGATGTGACCTTGACCGAGACATCGCAGAAAGGGTCAGAAGAAAGAAGGACCAAAGCCAATGGGCAGAGCATAGCCGTGAGGCTTAACCCTTGTCTCATGAGCTTGTTTGCTTATTGCTGTTGAAATCCCAAGGAAAGACCTTTATTTGCAACTGGTCACCTGCACCGCAGTCCCTTTACCCTGGCCTGACCCAAGGCACATGCCTCTGGGTCCCAGATTTCAGCTGGCTAAAGACCAGCTGGACTCTCCCCTACTCTCTTGTGCCAGTAAAACATTTTTCTTGGGGGTGAGGGTTAAGGTATGAGCCTCCCTGACCCTGCTCTGCCTCCTCCCTCTCTTTCTTTTCGGAGGAAAACATTTCAGAACTTCACTGAATTTACCCTAGAAGACCCAACCAATAAATTCCTAATTCAAAAGATTAAAGACATTTATGTGCAATGCACAAAAGAAAAGTCTTTTACATCAGAGTCCTGATGTTTGTATAGCTTAACCAAACAGAGAGTAATGGTTGAAAGACAAGGACAGACACAGACATTTCTTGTTTTCTAAAACTGGGCTCAATTACTCAAAAAATATGGCCTGCTTTGTTGTTTTTAAATGCTTTTATCTCTTTCTGATTTATGGCAGTTCCCTGTATAGAAATACATCTCTTGTTAACCACCTTCGGCAGGTGTATCCCTTTACACACAATCCCCAGGAGCTCCATTCATCTGTCACCTGCCCTCACTCAGAGGCAGGAGCTTTCATTGTCCTTTTTTCTCTGTGACCATGTCAGCCAATGCGTCTTTAAGTCTACATGACTATCCAGGACATAAAAAGAAAGAGAAAAATTTGGTGGAAGATGATCAGGATCTGAAAAGAAACTAATATTCATTAAACATCCCTCTTGGGAACATATTTTCAAATATAGGTATATATGTATCATATACAGGTATATATGAGCAAACAGATGGGGTAGACTCTGCAGGATCTGACAATAGGGTGCATGGGGCCTCCTGCTAGCACGTCCTCCAGCTCCAGCTCATCACCTCAAGGAATCCACAGAGATGGAGAGTGTTTCTCAGAGGGGAATCCTTCCATAGTTTCATTTCTTCACTAGTTCCTGCAGAATAGGGCTGGGGGCTGGGACTTGCTTTGTGTCTGCTCTTGGAATAGCCCTTATCTGAAGCGGTATTAGAGAAAACCTGTGTGAAAAGATGGACCTCATGGGAAGTGTGTCCTTGGGACCTGAAGTGTGTGTGCCCCTCCCTGATGCAGTCACCTAGGCATAGAGATTCCTTCCTTAAAAGGAAAAGGGGCTGCTTGGGAGAAGGGTTAGTAAGACTAAGCCTTTGCCCCACTGAACAGACTTTGCTGAGACCATGGAAGAGCTTTCAGTCAAGGGACTAAACTTGGAACTTGACTAACAAGCTGGTGTGGAAACTCTTCCAGGACTCCTCAAAGATTCCTTAAAGATCTTGACTTTTCTGTAATTGAAACTGACAAAAAGATCTTTGTAGACCAGCATTGCCAACTCTCATTATAAAAAGTTGGACAAGAACTTAGACATCGACTGTTCTCAAACTTTGCTCTTGGAGCCGCTTTACATTCTTAAAAATTCCTGAACACCCCAAAGCGCTTTTGTTTATATGGGCAACATTTATTGATAGTGATATTTAGCATATTAGAGCTTTATTAGAGCTTGAAACACAAGCTATAAAAATATGTATTAATCATCTCAAACTAATGATAAACCCATGAAATGTTAACACAAAAACCTATTTTTTTAACCAAAAATGACTATATTTTCCTAAACAGAAACATTTAAGGATAAGAGTGGCTTTTTTTTGTTGTTGTTGCATTTTTGCATATCCCCTTAACATCTGGCTTAATGAAGACACACGGTTTCTAACTTCTGTTTCTGCATTCATTCTGTTGTGTTATGTTATTTCTGTGGCAGTATGTGAAGAAAAGCTGTTCTTATACAGATCATTGTTGGGAAAGGAAGGAGTGTTTTAAGAGCATTTACAGATCTTTATGGATATTCTTTTTTGACACCATGACAAAGCCCAATAAAATGTAGTTTCTTAGAGGTAAGTTTGGAGAAGGCAATGGTACCCCACTCCAGTACTCTTGCCTGGAAAGTCCCATGGACAGAGGAGCCTGGTAGGCTGCAGTCCATGGGGTTGCTGAGAGTCGGACATAACTGAGTGACTTCACTTTCACTTTTCACCTTCATGCATTGGAGAAGGAAATGGCAACTCACTCCAGTGTTCTGGCCTGGAGAATCCCAGGGATGGGGAAGCCAGGTGGGCTGCCGTCTATGGGGTCACACAGAGTCAGACATGGCTGAAGCAACTTAGTAGCAGCAGCAGCAGAGGTAAGTTGCAATGTGACTTCTAGGAAACTTGGCATATTTTTATGTTCATGAAATTTCCCTATTAAATAAAAGTGGGAACCATTCCATTTTGATTATGCTAAAGGTGTGAGGCTGGGGGTCTGGAGGTATGTATCATGAAGATCTTCTCTGTTGCTGCTTTGCTCAGTATCTCCCTTTACCATACCAAACTCAAATTTTGTTAAATGCTTTACTGATTGAATTGAGATGTGAAATCAGTTGGGAAGAGTCCGTTTCATCAGCCTCTCATTTCATTTCCCCAATAGTTTATAAATTGCAACTACTTTAGGGGCAGAGCCTTTCAGAACTTTACCTGGAAACTGCTGGTTTCCTTAATTCTGAAAGAGCTTATTGCTGTTCCATGAGAAGAACATGAAAAACCAACCTCCCCCTTTTTTTTTTACATGAACTGAAATGTTCTCTGGGCAGTAATGGAGCATGTGAGTGATGCCCAGAGGACAATGAAGGTAAATATAATTGTACAATGAGCCATGGCCTTCACGTGTGCTCTTTGTGTGGGAGACAGCTGTTCTCGAGCACCTGCCTGGGACTTGCATATACTGCATCCTCCAGCCTCTGCCTGGACCTGGCTGCACACGACGGAGGTGCGGACTGTGCTCCGTTCCCCTCCTCCCCATCCCCTCCCACTCCTATCTTTAGACTACCTTGGTGACTGCATGCAGACACATGTGATAATGGGGCTGTGAGGTCCATTTCCAACCCTGCCTTTGAGACGTGTCAAAGCAGCATCATGAAGCCCAAGGGAAAGAAATTTATGAGCGGCCATCCATCCCATCTCAGAACATTTCATGCCTCCTTGTGTCACGTGTGTGTGTGCATGCTAAGTTGCTTCAGTAGTGTCTGACTCTTGGTGACCCCATGGACTGTGGCCCACCAGGTTCCTCTGTCCATGCAGATTCTCCAGGCAAGAATCTTGGAGTGGGTTGCCGTGCCCTCCTCCAGGGGATCTTCCTGATCCAGGGATTGAACCTGGATCTCTTTTGTCTCCTGCCTTGTGCCACAGGAGATAGCAAACTTGGTCACTCTCAGGCTCCTGTTGACTTGGCGTCACTTCTTCATCAACAAGCAAAGCCTATATAAAGTCACTGCTCATTGAGAGGATTTGGCAAATGGCTTTTCCAGCTGTCTTCCCCACCTGGAGGTCAGAATTTCCTTCAACATTCAGCAAAGCCCTCTTTCCAGCAGTCTTGAACAATATACCAATCACGCCATCTTTCTTTCTCCAAAGATCGCAGAATCTTTTTTTCATCCAGAGTATTTTCACCTCGCTCTGATTTGTTTCCAGGAAGTAGATCTCTCCATTTGTACGGTTTTAGTTCCTGGGGGATGTGCTTGCACAGCTTGGTAGATGACCCTCCTGGTAGAGATGCCTTCTGAAAATGACTAATGCAGCCCTGAATGGCTTATCAGCTCTTTGCTACCCCTGAACTTGTGCAGATTTGTGAGAGACACGTTTACCTTAAAACGCAGTGAACACAAGTCCGTTTACTTTGGGTTCAGGCCAAGAAATTAATCTGACTTATTTGCAGGTAAAATAACTTCAAGTTCAGACCAATAAAGGTCTATTTTAAGTCCTTTTGTCTTTGAAATGTGGAGATGTGACTTAATGTTCTTTGCTTGGGTACTTTTTGAACTTGAGGAGGCCATTTTGCCAGCAGATATTCCCAAGGGAAAGGACCAGACACTGAAACTCAAGGCCCGAGCCTTAAAGGTTGGAGTTCACGGGTCAGTGTGTGCTCGGGCCTATGTACCCCTGTGTTTGGGAAAAGATCCCTATTGATAATTAACATCCCTCCCCAAAAGATATTTCCAGGAAAAACAGCTATTATTGAGCAACGGAGGCTAGTCTAAATTCGAAAAACTGTTTTTGCTGTGCTTTTCTGAGAAGAGCCAAATTGTCAATAGGACTGCCCTCAGAGGGCACTAATCAATACGTCCTCCAAAGGTAGGGGACAGTCCCCCACAGGAGGTGAGGCTGGGACAGATGGGGGCTGGAGAAGGGTATCTGCAGGAGCCCTTGGGAGCATGTGGGTTGGTCTTGGGTTTCACTTCTTGCATTTACTGGTTATCTAGAGATGTAGTATTTTAATTTAAGGAGCCCCATTGAGCATCTTCTATGTGTTAAGAGAGACTATTTAAGATTTCTGACCCAAACCTGCATCTTGAAGGAAGGGCTGAGGACCCAGGAAACCAAGGAAAGATTCTGGAAAGATGGAACCTCTAGGTTGAGTCCCAAAAGGTGAAAGTTGGTTAGCACTATACTCGGTGACTGGGATCAGTTTTCCTGAAGGCAGATACTGAACCAGGAATGACAGGTGCAAAGGCCCTGTGGTAGACCTCCACCTGGTGCATTTGAGGGGCAGGTAGGGGGGCAGTGGGCCAACCTGCACAGGGATTCTCCCCATGGAAACTCAGTGGGTGGGGGCACATAGTGGTCAGGATGCCAGCCCTTACCTGGAACTAGAGTGCTGTTTTGCTTCAAATCAAACACAGTCAAGTCCCTGTTGTTCCTGGTTATTTGACAATGCTCCTGCTTCCTGGTCTTAGCTGCAGAACCTGCTGTTTGGGAGGCTCCTCAGATCTGCTGAGCTGGACATGCCTTCGGCCCCTTGCTGGGTTCTGTTTCTCCTACAGCATCTCTCCATGTTCAACACTGTATCCATGTGCTCACTCACCCACTCATCTTCTGCCTCCTCTCTTAGCAGGGGTGTGGCCTTGGCCACACTGTATGCTCCGCTTGGGATGCACTGTGGAATGAATGAATGGACTAAGTCAGGAAGGAACAAGTGAATGAATGGGATATTGAGCCCAGAACCTGCTGCCAGGAGGGCCCTGTGGGTCGAGCCTTTCTTGGCATTAGATTCAAAGGTGGTCTGTGCAAGGTCTGTAACAAAACCTCAGCCTAATTTGGGGGTTCACCTTCCTGTCGGGAACTGTTTCCCTTCATTTTGGGTCTTCCCTGAGCCTGTGAGGTGAAGATTTTCTTTCCTCTCACAATTTTCCCTTCATTCTCTCCTGGCCTTTGTTCCCCAGCGCTTGGAGCTCCCTCCCTGCAGTGGACTGTCAGTCATGATTGATGCCAGGTGAATGGCTCCTGCTGATGTTTTTGTGCTGGTGTTTAGTTAGCAGGTTTAAATTTCATTTAATCCCAAGGGAAGGTCCAGGATGCAGGCTGGAGCCCCCCGCCCAGCCCTGAGGCTTGATTTGCTTTGGATAGGTACTGAGATCTTGGATTCTTACTGAAGCGGCTGGGCCCACCCACCTGGCGGCCGCTTTCTCTTTTAGGCAATCTGGTGAAACTCCTTTAGCATCTGTTCACCTCCCGATGGCCTAGTGACCTCTTCCTGCAAACAGCCTCCTGCCAGGGCCACCAACTGCTTCCCACCGTCGGGGGCAGGCTGCAGGGGAGACACACTCCCCTCTTCTAAGGAGTTATATGACCAAATTGACACCTACCACCTTTATTAAATGACCTCGGACAGTGACGAGAGGTTTAGATCCCTGGGCTGTGTAGAGAGACCTTGCAGGAGTTTTCTAAAGAAGCAGGCGTGTCAGCTGCACGTGCAAAACATCTTGATGGCTCAGCACTGACAACCAATTCAGTTTCTAAAAATCACCCACAGTCTGAAAGATGGGGCAGCAGGCCTCCAGCTCTGACCATGGAGAGCCTGCCTGTGACCTGTCAGGTTCATCTCGCATTAAATATAACAGATTGTTTCACTCTCTTTTTCACCAAGAAAAGGATGTGTTCCTGTAGAAAACTGGTCTCATAGAGAATACAAAGAGACAAAAATAGAATTTAAACTACTCCCCTTAGGGGAGAGCCACTGTAGACATCTCACGGTCACAGGCTGCCATCTTACACTGATGTGTCGAGATGCCCTCCCTTTGAGTATCCTTGCTAGGCGCCCGTAGAAAGCATCTACTGGGCACAGAGGCACAATTTCCTTTCATGCATCTCAGAAGAGGCTATGTGGAGAGGGGATGGAAGAGTTGAGGGGGAACAGAAGGAGGCAGCCTTCAGAAGGGAGCTCACTGGTAAGCAAAGAGTCCACCTGCCAAAGTAGATGACGTGTGTTCAATCCCTGGGCCAGGAAGATCCCACATGCCACAGATCAGCTAAGCCCAGGCACCACAGCTACTGAGTTTGTGCTCTAGAGCCCGGGAATCACAACTACTGAGCCCATGTGCTGCAGCTACTGAAGCCTACGTGTCCTAGATCCCATGCTCTGCAACCAAAGAAGCCACGGCAATGAGAATCCCGTGCATTGCAACTAGAGAGTAGCCCCCACTCTCTGCAACCTAGGGAAAGACTGCACAGCAACGAAAACACAGCATAGCCAAAAAGAATAAAAATAAATAAAATTATTTTTAAATAGAGAAGTACAGAGAGAGAGCAGGTAAGGGAGCCCCATGTGTGGATGGGGCTGGGACAGGGCATGGACAGGCAGGTGTCATTGGGCAGAAGGGGGCTGCTGGAGGCCAACCTGCCTGGCCTGCTCATGGGCATTCTGTCACTGTAGACACCGCTGGGCTTCCTTTGGCCCTGAGCATGCAGCAGGGAGTGTTTGCAGATCCAAAGGGCCCCTTGTGTAACAGCACAGAAGTGACCAACTGCAACCCTGGGGCCAGAGAGTGACCACAGGCACTTTTAAACTAGCAATATCAAATTGCTTTTAAAATGTCAGTTTCATCCATTGCTAGGGCCTAAGCATACACGGAATTTGCGTGCTAGCTAACTCAGTTTGGGGCTGAGGTAGGAAAGGGTAGATTTCTGGGCAGGAAGGGCCTTTTAGTCAGGTGCTGTGATTGTCTACATCACATCCCCACATAATAGGAAAAACTGCCTTTTATCCCACAACCACTGTCTGTTAAATTCTTTGGACTAAACGGAGATTCTACTGGTTCTGTTCTGCCAACTGTGATAATGCATGTAAGTTCAGGCTGGAGAATATTGAATTTCTTTCTACAATAGATGAGGAGAATATGAACTTGCAGGCCAACAGACAAAAGCAGAAGGAACAAACAAGATGTCAAAAAGCTGGCCACCACATGTAACACAGGACCTTGAGAGGTCGGTGACATTGGAAGGGGGAGGGCTAAAATACCACTGTGCTCTGGCGGCTCTCCCCCCGCAGGTGCCCAAACCTTCACTGAAATTTGATTCATCATCAGGTACTTTGCATCAACGGGTTTTAGAAAGTGGACACGGACAAAGGGGACATAAATATCATCCTATTTGGATGAGACTTGGATGAGATTCCTGACACCAGGAATCAGAACTGGTGACTGGAGGCAGAGTCCCCCTGAGGACATGAGCCATCAGGAATGTGAGGAGGAAATAGCAGGAGGGCTTAGACTCCCCCAGAGTGTGAGATGGAGACTGGATGTGATTTGACTTGTGTTCGTGAGTCTGGAAGATACCACCTGACCTTCGGCTGTGCAGTTGCTGAAGCTCAGAGCCTGACATACACTCTAGAATCAGGACATTGGCTAAAAGCAAAATGCGGTCCTTCTCAACCTCAACACCAAACACATGGCTCATCCAGATGGATGCTATTTGTGCAGGCAGAGCGGAGATGGAGAGAAACCTGAATGCACACAGAGTCAAGTGAAAGTCAGCTCTGATTATATCAGGCAGGCAAGTTAAGATTAGCCTTACACTTTGCCAAGCAGCAGCGCTATTTGCCTCTTTCCAGAGTTCAAATTTAAAAACCACTGAATTTATGCATGAGCAAGTGATGGATATTTGTGTCTGGGAGGAGGTCTTCTGTGTGGAGATGTTCGAATGGTTTTTGGCCAAGTATCCCACAAACTACCAGAAGAACAAGTAACCTAACATGTGTAAAATGAATATATTTACCTGGTACAATGCCCAGAATTCTAGCCACTAGACTGCCAAGAGTATATGTTTTAACATTTTCTTCCAATGTATCTGCTTTTGTGCTGCCTGGAGTTGAAGCATCACATGGATTCTCTAATCTAAGGCCCTCAGAGTCTGTCTTTGGCAGGGGATATTAGGGCTGAGCCAGAAGGAGGCAGAGTTTTGAGGGATAGGTGAGCGCCAGGGAGTTGGGGATTTCTCTCTGGTGCCATCCACACGCTGTCTTTTAATGTTTCCGTAAAGCATCTTGAGGCATGTGTATCTATTGTGCTGTAAATGTGGGGTATTTTTTCTCAAGAAGTGAGTTTTCTGGTTGAGTCTTTGCTATTTCACCAGGCTAGAGGTAGAGATGGGGGACTCCTTCTCTGGTGAGTAGGGAGCCAGGATATCATCCTCCATCCTCTTCTGTTAGTAAAGGAGTTTGGAATGCTTCCGGCCACCCAGCTCCAGGTGCCATGATGTGGCCCCACTGCACACTGCCCAAATGTTTACAAAAGGAAGCTCCCCCACAGCGTGGGCTATATTGACTTTACCTTTGCTTACAGGAAGGTAAGAGGTAATATTGGTAACTGTTATTCTTGTTTCCCTAAAACATCTTTCTGGGTGGACTCATGAGGGCTAAGAGCAGTGTGGTACCCCTCCTGCTTAATCAAAGGCTTGAATGAAATGACAGCCCGTATGGGGTTTCAGTTCAGTTCAGTTGCTCAGTCGTGTCTGACTCTTTGCGACCCCATGAACTGCAGCACGCCAGGCCTCCCTGTCCATCACCAACTCCCGGAGTCCACCCAAACCCATGTCCATTGAGTCGGTGATGCCATCCAACAGTCTTATCCTCTGTCGTCCCCTTCTCCTCCAGCCCTCAATCTTTCTCAGTGTCAGGGTCTTTTCAAATGAGTCAGCTCTTCGCATCAGGTGGCCAAAATATTGGAATCTCAGCTTCAACATCAGTCCTTCCAATGAACACCCAGGACTGATCTCCTTTAGGATGGACTGGTTGAATGTCCTTGCAGTCCAAGGGACTTTCAAGAGTCTTCTCCAATACCACAGTTCAAAAGCATCAATCCTTCGGCGCTCAGTTTTCTTTATGGGGTTTAGTCATCATATAATCGATAAAGTGTGATGCTCTTAAGCACGTCCAGGTACTGAGGGGCATGTAAGAAAGGTGAAAATAAAAATATAGCCCATCATTCAAGGAGCCCATCAGTAGGAAACAACACCCACTTGCATGCCCGATCACATTCGGAACACCCAGGAAGACTGTGGTCCAATGCTTTCTATTGTAACGTGGCCACAGTCACTGCGAGCTCCCAAGATGGGAAAGGAAGCATCTTGGGTATCAAGCACATCCTATTTCATTCTTAGAACCACACCAAACGGAAGGCGTTCTCCATCGCGGTTCACAGATGAGAAATCGACATTCAGTGACTACCCCGCAGGCCAGCTAGCATGCGGTGGGACTGAAATGAGCACGTCTGTCTTAGCAACGAAGCCCAAGACACTGCAGGTGAAATGTGCCAAGAAGGGCTTTGGTTTCTGTGTGTGTTGGTACATCTGGGAATTGAACTCAACTTCATAGAGTCGGTCAGCTTAATGGGATGGTGATGGTGGTGGTGGTTTAGTCACTTAGTCGTGTTAGACTCTTGTGATCCTGTGGACTGTAGCCTGCATGAGATTTTCCAGGCAATAGTACTGGAGTGGATTGCCATTTCCTCCCCCGCAAGAGTGCCACAATTTCTAACGTCATCACGAGGAACGTGATGCTAAAGAGGTTTTAGAGACTCGCCTATTTATAAACTCAGTAAGTGGCAGCTGTATCCTCTGGTCAGAGGGACCCCTTCTAAGTTATAGGCTCCCTAATAAGACTCCATAAAACTCCCAGGAAGATGTCTTGGCCTTTCACCCCGTTCCTTCCTAGAACCCGTCATTTCCTGTTAACCCATTCCAGCCACAGGGAAGGCATGTCTTAGCCTGTCTTCCTTCCTGAGTCTCAAGCCTTGGGGTTTCTCCCTGGCCCTGGCCCTGGGTTATCTGCTGTCACCTCCCTAGCTCCCTGACAGTCCCTGCAGCCTGACGAGGTGGGAAACCAGCCCCCAGGGCTCCAAAGGAGAGTCCGTCACCACTGCCTGGTCCAAGCCCTTGGTCAGATCATCAGAAGGCAGGGACATGAACCTCATTCTTCCAACCCCAAGTCCTCATCTGGGTGGGTAGAGTGGATCCTGCTGTAACCTCTGTCAACGCCGGTCAAGGCCTGACAGGAGTGACCCCATGTGGCCCCTGGTTAGAGGGCATGGCTCACACACACCCCCTCCTCCTGGCAACATGCACTTGGGGCCTGAAGGGAGGCTATTCTCATGAAGGAAAAGGCACCAAGGATGCTGCAAGTCCACCCTCTTCCTGCAGCCAGCGCTGGTCACTTCCCAGGTGACCTCACTGCCCTATTTCTGACCCATGTTTCTCGCCCCGGGGGCCCTGCTCTGTTCACAGTGCGGGGTGCGGCTTCCTCAGAGCAGCTGGCCTCAGCTGACACTGTCCTGGTCTAGAGACGATGAAAATCAAACCAGATTACGTTCAAACTGATACCCTCCAGGGACACACATGGGATGCCCAGAACCAGGACCAAAGAGCACTGTGGACCTTGTTCAGAGCATCTCCGCATGGGGAGGCTGAAACTCAAGGGGCCTTGTAACTGACACAACCAGAGACTGCCATGAAAGATGCACGTGCCCTGAAGCCGACAGGCCACCAGGAGGGCAGTGCTGGTTTCCTTGAAGCTGGCCGGGTGCACATCGCCCGCCTCCTCTGATCTGTTTGCCTGCAGGACAAAGGTGAACAGTCCCCTCCAGGAGGTCCAGGGGCCAGGTAGACACAGCCTGGTCCCTGTGCTTTCCCTGCCCCCAGACTCAGAGGGGTCTAGCTGGGGGTCCATTCCTTCAGGTGCAAAGACTGGGAATGAAATGATTTTTCTTTTTTCTCCTGAGAAGACAATTTCAAGTTCCCTCATTGTAGCTTAAACTAAAGAAAAATGCAGTTTAGCTGTGGGGGTTTTGTTCAAGTTACAACAAACACACGTGTGTACACACACTCATGCAGCTAGAGAGGCTCTGTTTCTTAGGTTTATCCCTTTCTTTCTTAACCATTGGCCAGCCCCCAGTCAGAGCCCGGTGCTAATTGTATTACTAGAAATGCACTCCTATAAACATGTCTTGGGCCACATGTTTTTCTCCAAATATCTGATTTGGCTTTAACTAAGGGTTTGCAGGGCTGCACAATGTGTGGGAATAATTGCCCCAAAGCTGCAAATATTTATCACCCAGGCCAGCGGGGAAGCCAGCGACTGACGTGGCCCGTGGCTGTCTGGCCCCATTCTTCTTGACAATGGGTGGACGAAGAGAGAAGTGTTGGACTGTTTACTGCTCACGACATTTAAAAAGGTAATGAATGTACAAACAGCGTGAAAAAAAAGAGGCCTCTGGAAGGTGGCTTAGAGTCGGGAGAGAAAATTCAAACAATTTTAGCCTCAAAAAGTCAACATCAGACACCCTTCTACTAAGGACCTACAAACAAACAGAGTTACTCTGTACACACATTAAGCGATGCAGTGCCCTGCCGCCGTGACTTTGACCTCACAGGGCCCGGCTCCCACACGTGCAGGCGCAGGACTGCAGGTTTGGGGGTCCGGGTCTTTGGATCCCCAGAGCTTGCAGTCGTAGGACTTTCACTTCTGGCTTGTCTGGGGGTCGGAGAGGGACGGAGAGAAAATGTGATGCAGGCCGGAACTGACATGCCCTTGACCTGAAGATCAAGCCATACCGAGTATGTGGACCATCTCTGTTCCATCTCCTCTCAACTCAGCAGACAGCATTACAGACAGATGCCTCTGGTGCCCAGACATCCCACATCCCACATAATTAAAAGGCAGAGGGTTACCCTTTAAAAAAGTAAATAATTAATAACGGGAGAGGAATCTAGCATCTTAGGCTTCTACTCACACGGGCCTAGACATGTCGGTTATTTGCTTTCCTTCCAAGCATTGAATAATATGATTGAAATAGGAAATAAATCCTCCCATTTTCTTTTCTTTTTTTCTATTTTTGTGAGAGATTTTGTGCTCTGCTATCTAAAGACTGCCCTCTTTTAGTTTCTGCTGGTGATAGATGAGACTCCTCGGTCATTCAGACATCTAACTAGAAACAAGAGGTTGAATGATTCCTGGGGGTGGGGGGCTGGGTCTTGTTTTCACCCCACAGTTAGGAGCTGTCTGCACACTGCAGAGTCTATTGCTTTCTGAGACTCTTGATTCCTCCCAATAGACCTGAACAAGGGCTACACAGAAGAAAAAAAGGTAAAAAGAGGTGAGTGAAAACAAGTGTGCCTCCCCGACCCATGTACTCATCCAACACATCTTATAAAATCTAAGGGAGTGTTAACTCTGAGTTTTACATTTTGAAGTCACTCTGCCAGAACATTTCAAGAAGTAAAATGAGTAATAACAAGGATAGTCCTGAAAAGCATCTCCAAAGTAAATTGGCCACAAGGTTCCTTTTAGCCTGTTCCTTTAAATGCAATTATGCAAAGCGGGAACATGTAATATTGCAGTCGATAGAGTCCTGTCCTTTTCTAATACCAGGTCTTAGCGCCCATTGATTTTGGGGCTGGCTGCACAAACTTTAGTGATGCACCTGAGGATTTGATGCCACAAAGACGTGAACATGATTTGCTTCCTGCAATGAGCAGTGAGATAAACCATCGTGAGCTCACAAAATGGAAGGCTCATCCCCAGCCTTTAGAAACCACCCAGGAGGAAGGCAGTGGGCATCCTCAGATTATTTTCACAGATTTAAAAACTTAGACAACTTGTAAAATGAGGAGAGATACACATTGCATCTTTGTTTCCTGCAATGACAACATGGCAGGATCAAGGGAGCTGGTTTCAAAGGTGTTTTATTTTTTTTCTTTATTCCAGTACACATTTCCCTGGAAAATTATTTCTGAGGAAAGAAATGACTTAAAAAAAAAAAAAGCCTCTAATTGTGGTTGGCTTAAGGCTTCTCAGAGTAGGTCAATAGCAGGCCCACCGCAGGTGGCCTCAGGCCGCTCCCTTCCGAGCCTCTGATAAAGCCAGCCTCCTCCCCGGATCAAGGTATTAAGGTTTGGGTTATTTGTATTGATTTTATGTGCTGCCACGCTGAGCCAGTCATGCTCATATCTGCCGTTCACAAATTCCCCTTTAAAATGTCACCACTGCTTCATTTCCTCCTGGATCCATCAATACTGTGGCTGGAGGGGCTGGTTGTGAACCCCAAGGGCTGTCATCTGGTCTGTGGACCCTGGGGCACTGCACACCCCCGGATTGTCACATCAGCAGTGGGAGGAAGTGGGTTAGAGGAGAGGTCAGTAAGATGCTAAACAAAAAAAAAACCCCAATAACCTTACAAAAATTTTTCTCTGACATCCAGAAGGATTTTTCCTCCTTGTCCAGAGAAGCCTAGCAAATGGATAGGCCCTCTAGTGGTTCACAGTCCTGCTCAGAAATATGGGGAGGACTCAGAGGCCATCATTTGACATCACTTGAAAGTCCCGGCACACCCACAAACAGGTGTATACACGGGAATTTCAATACCTGTCTGAACCTAGCGATTATGGGCTACAACCACCCCGACAATTCTGCTGGGCATAAATCTTGAAGAAACTGTCTTATTTGCTGACTAACATGGGGCCAAGATTTTCCCTGAAAGTTCTAATTATGTAGTCTTTCTCAGCAAAACATGTAAACTAAGCCATCGAATAATTTTAAACAGATTCTCTTCCTTCTCAGAACTGAATAAAACGAGCCTTCACTGGAAGCCAGGCAGAAATCTACACACAGACAGTCATGGCTGTATTTATCAGTCTGTGGTGATCCTTTAACAAACATGCAGTGGGGTAAAAATAAAACACATGTTTCCCCTTATTTCTCTGCAAGCGCTTACTTAAGGTTTTATTATATTTGGCCATGGGACATTCAGTCAACTTACTGATGATATCAAAGAATGATTTTACAAACAGTAAAAGTTACACTATTGACACCTCCAAATTCTAGAGTATTTACATTGTGTTAGGTGCACACTTGCACAGGGAGATTAACAAACATTACCAGCAAGGCTGTGGCCAAATCCACCCTGGTTGTTTATAAAACCTTTACAACTCATCAGCTTCCACTAACACACTGGCACTGTTCAATTACCATCAGTTTTAAAGAGCCTTAGCAAAACATCCAGTGCCCATGTAAATAGACAAATCTGAAAACTAGCTGGTCTGTTGGCTTACATACTGTAGGTAATGTTTTCTTTTGCTCAAATTTGTTCTGGAAACTAATCACGCTCTGATAAAGCCATCTGCAAATATGAGAAAGATTGACACCCACATGTCAAAGTTTACACAGCCTGACCAAGTGTACATATAGTACAGATGATGTAAGGGCTGTGCCGTGCAGAGCTTCTCCGGGGCCATGTTGGAATGGAGCTCTCTGGGAAGAATGCAGGCACCCTATCTGTGTTACAGCAAGCCTTGCCCGTCTCCCCACCAAGCTAAAACTCTTCCAAAAGAGATGCGCGCTTTCCTCAATGCTCATCATGTAGCTCACTTTGTTGCCCCAGCAGCATGGTTATCACCCAGGTAATTCCAAACACAATCGCTTTTCTACAAGTCACTAAAGCTTTACCTTTATCGAAAGCATGATAGTACCACATTGTCCTTCTGCTAGGAAGAACAGCATTAAATATCCTGTATTGAATGCGGTGATATGAAATGGCATTTGCCCAGCAATTCATAGGTAAGCAACCCCTTCCTGTGCTTTATCAAATTTACGGGTAAGACTTGATACGTGAATTTGTCCACTCACACTTAGAGAAAGTCCAGGATGAAAACCTGAGTCCCAAGCAGATGGAGTACCTGTGATGGGACGGGATGAGGAATTCACCTTCATTGTATAACAAGCAGCAAGGAACACAATTTCCTTCCAGTAGGTGACTGTGGTGTCTGTCAGAAATAAACCCAGCGGCCACCTACTCTGGTCTTGAGCTTCCTCTTCAGAAACACAGCGGGAAATGAAATCAGCAGGCTTGTGAAAGGACTTATGTGTAGTGACCTTACTGCGGTTCCTATGTACACTCCTTTTTAAGAGCTCAGAAATCCTGTTTAAATTTTCACTTGAGAGTTTTTCTAGGAATTAACCAGAAATTCCCTCATTTATTATTTCCAGAATGCATTCTAGCAAGTCATTGAAAAAAGAAAGCAACTATTCTTTCTCTCTAGCCTTCTGATAATTCTCATGATTTTTAAAAAATGTTTTGTTATTCTAATTCTGCTAGAAACTTAGAGATTTACTATTATTTATTGTATTTCCCTGGGTCGGGGGAGGAGGGGGGAAGCCCATATAGCTTCATATCTTGGGGAAGAATTTGAGAATAGAATCTTAGAAATAACATACATGAAGATGATATCAGTTATTTTTATCCCATGAATTTTTTAGTTACCAGGATAGCTCTGTCATTTCATCTACCAATTCATTCAGTTCCTGTTCTAAAGTTCAGATTATTTTTTTTAGCAATTCACCAATTCTGGATCTTCATTCTCTTTCAAGTTTCCAATTGCAAATCCTTCTTCTTAATAGATTATTAAAACCTACCACCAGTAATGAGTCCTCACTTCCCTGTCTTTCTTGATCTAAATGTAGCAAAATAAAGCTTTCTGGAGTTCCCAGGAAGTTTTGTTTTAGAAAGCATCATCAACATTTAGTTTTCTGGCTTTCCTGAACCTTGCTGATGGTGACATTATTCTGTGTTTGTCTCTGTCCATCTTGTGCTTGTTTTAAAGATAAAGTGAAAGTCGCTCAGTCGTTTCCAACTCTTTGTGAACCTATGAACTCTACAGTCCATGGAATTCACCAGGCCAGAATACTGGAGTGAGAAGTCTTTCCCTTCTCCAGGGTGTCTTCCCAACCCAGGGATCGAACCCAGGTCTCCCACATTGTAGGCAGATTCTTTACCAGCTGGGCCACAACGGAAGCCCAAATGAAGTGAAGTGCAAGTTGCGTCCAACTCGTTGCAACCCCATGGACTATGCAATCCATGGAATTCTCCAGGCCAGAATACTGGAGTGGGTATCCTTTCCCCTCTCCGGGGGATCTTCCCAACCCAGGGATCAAACCGAGGTCTCCCGCATTGCAAGTGGATTCTTTATCGGCTGAGCCACAAAGGGAAGCCCTTAAAGATAAAAGCTCAACAAAAATCTCTTTGTTCAGCCACATTCAATGGTTTACATGCCTTTATCTTTCTTTAGAAATCTATGTAGGCCAACACTTTCTAAGCTAAGACTCATAATCTACAACTCACATCTTACCTAATAGCAAAATTTCATGAACAATAGCTGTTCCTAATGAACTGCCCTTGTTCTTTCATATACTTACTCTATTTATGAAAATGAACTTAACCAACATGCCAAGAATTTTTCAAGGACACGTGTGTGCTTATATCATGAAGCCAGATCCCTTCGACTTTGCCCAACCATTCGAGCTGTCTTTGATCCTAGGATACGACTTCCAGAATCCTATAACCTCTTTAGTGCTTCACTACATGCATCAATATGAAACGTGTAACAATTTTACGATGATTCTTGTTAAACAGAAGCCTTTTCTACGTTAGCTCATAAAAGTTAATTCCTTATTTCCTCTTCCCAAAGAATAAATGATCTTTGCCCTCCTGTGGATAATTGGATCATGAAGGTAGGTGAGGGCTTAACCGTTACCAGGGGAGATTGCTTTGGGGGAGGTGTTTAAGGGCTGGGTAGTAACTCCTGTGTCTGAGGGGAAAGACACAAAGAGGAGGGGGAAGAACCAGCATTTACTGAGTCCTGTACTGGGCCAGACACTAGTATGGATGCTTTATGAGATTACTCTCATCTCATCCATTCTCTTCTTGTCCCTAATTTATTCTCGTGCCACCCATTGCCTTGCTCAATACACTTTAATGGTTTCCAGTCACTCTTTGCACAAAGACCTAATTCCTGATCACTGGCTTTGAGACCTGGCATGGTTTGGCTCTTGCTGATGGGGTTGGCCTGCTTTTTTCTTCATCTCTTTGTTTTTGGTTCTTCAGTTGTACCTGAACTTCTTTCCTTTGGCCATAATTGTTTGGTTCACTTATATATCCCGAAGCCTCGCCCACTTTTGGCACAGAATAAGTGCTCGATAAATATTCTTGGCTGGAAGAACAAACAAGTGAATGCATTTAATCCTTTCAACCATCCTCCCAAGATGAGGAAATAGAGTGTCAGATGGTTTCAGATCCATGCCTGAGCCTCAGCTGATAACGTGTAGAAGTGAGCCACGTTTCAGCAATGCTATGCAGGTTTCTCTAAGGTCTTGTGTGGGGGCCACATTGAGACCCCTTAGTAGATGGAGAAGCGCACACTTAGGAACTGTGCTACCCAACATGATGGAGAGATAAGCAGGACTGGGCCAGCCAACTATATCCTGATGCAATTTTCTTTCCCCTCAGATGTGTTTGTGGCCCTGGTGTTCCCTGAGAAGTTTTATTTATCTGTGGATTTTATCTGAAGAAAGGCAGTCAGAGGATGTTCTTTAGAGGCCAAGGTGAGAACTAGCAAGATGCTTCGACACGGCACCTTTTATAACACTGAAAAGTGATCATTAGGCTTCCTCACAAGGATGAGGGATTTGCATTTGGCTTGCGTTGTGCAAACATGGCTTTTGTTGATTTATCAACAGGACTTCGCTTGGGGTTTTGGATTGGATTCCAGAGGTTGGCACCTACGCTCTAAAAAATCTAAACAGAAGGAGAAAATAAATCACCAACTGGCACTTTAAAGGCAAAGATTTATACTAAATTTAATGAACTTCCTGTCTTGCTGAGCATGAGGGAAATGTCATGTTTACCCCAATGCTCCCGGCTCCTGGCAGCGGCTATACCGAGTTGGAAGGGATGCAGAAGTGGGTCGCCTTCACCCAACTGCAGCTCAGAAAACTCATTACTGAGAGAGCCCCGGGCGAGAACTCAGACCCTGAGGGTGCACCACAGCCCTGGCTACCAACCCCACTCAGAACTAATCCCCGGAGACATGGGGGTCAAGTCATGCTTTCTGATTTGTGCTCCCCTAGAAGCAGACCAAAATCAAGGTGCAAGTAGTTTACTTAGGAGATGGTCCCAGGAAACACAGATCAAGGAGTGGGGGAAATGAGCAGGAAGGCAGGGAGTGAAGGGCTTGTCATCTAGACAGTCCCTGCTGGGAACAATTCACTTACTCCTGCTGGGACTACACTAGGCCCCAGTGTAGAAAGCCCACCTCGGGGTCATCCCAACCGAGGGCTGAAGGGCTGGGGCCCACTAACTCTCCCAGTGACTAGTCAAGGGCTTCTTCAGGGCTGTTAGTGCCCCCAGAAATTCTAGCCAGAAGCACCTTTAGGAGAAAAGACTCCAGCAACCAAAGTGCTTAAGCAGAGGGCTGCAGGGATGGCCAGGTGGGAGTGGACAGGACTTCAATGGGTAGA
This sequence comes from Bos indicus, assembly GCF_029378745.1. Lineage (NCBI taxonomy): Eukaryota > Metazoa > Chordata > Mammalia > Artiodactyla > Bovidae > Bos > Bos indicus. Next base: position 41,464,488 of record NC_091772.1, on the reverse strand, counting down.
TAAGGATCTGGGCAGATGGGCAGCATGCTGTCTTAATCTGGTCCAAATCAAGCTCTGTTAGATCTCTGGTTCTTCTGTGACTTTTCTTTTCAGCTTTTACATAGTTCATACATGTTACCTGGAGGTACCTGCTATCATACTTCTCATTATATGCCATCAAAGAACTTTCTTTGACTTAACCATCATATTCATCCTCAAATCCTTTTGATTCCCTCCCCTGGCACTGAAGCAGATCTAAAGCTACAACTAAAGTTGTGTATAGCCAGGAATGTGCATTTCCCAACTCTTCCCACATCAATAAATGAGGAGCATGACTTCCCTGGTGAGCCAGTGGTTAAGACCCTATGCTTCCCATGCAAGGGGCATGGGTTTGATCCTTGGTTGGGGAACTAAGTTCCCATATACTGTGTGGTGAGATCAAAAAAATTAATAAAAATTAAAAAAAAATAAGTGAGGAACCTATTTGGAAGTCTGCATAAATGATATACCTGCCCTTGGGATATAGCATCTTTAAGCATCCCTAGACAGAAAAAAAAGCAATGCTAGCAGTGTTTGGGCATCTGGTTGACTTCCTCTCTGGGACCAGATGACCCTCTGAGTTATGCAGTCTGTCACTAAAAATTGTAATATCTGATTTTCAGTGTACTGAGAGTACAAATGAAAGTGAAAACAGAGTATCTTGCAATTAATGTTTCTTGTGTACAAAGAAGGAAAGAATGCTCATTAATGATGCATAGTACAATAAATTCCTCCAGCTCAGATGCAAGAGAGAAGAGGAAATTACAGGACAGATTAACTGGTGCCCACTATTTCCATGTCTGTCTGTACCATTACACAAGTCAGCATGTATAATGTTCACAAGGTTGGGATTTTAATCCCTGGTTGGTATTTCCTTATCTTGCTGTTGAAACACCCAAAAGTTGAAGAACAAAGGTCAATATTTAGACACATTATGAAATCACTTCAGTTTTTCTTGATTGGAAGCTTGTTTGGATTTGTTGAATTAATAATTTCTAAAGTTGGTATTCAACATTGTGTAAGCATGACTTTTAAAAGTAGTTCTCAGCCATCTGTAATGAATAATTACTAGAGGGAAATGACAGTTGATCTGAGTTTCATTCATCCACGTATTAGAGTAAAAGAAAATTAAGTAAGTTCTCCAGATAGAAGTTTTGGATAAGAATTGTAAAAATAGAATACAGCTGTCCATTAAAAATATTATTTTAGTAATGCTAATAGAAGAATGGAAATTAATATAAACTTATATTAAATAATGGACTGAATACCTCTATGCAGGAACATCCCCAATGTGTATTCTTTGTAAAGGGTCGGATTTAATAGCAAATAGAAGGGGGAAAGGTGGAAGCAGTGACAGATTTTCTTGGGCTCACTGCAGACAGTGACTGCAGCTATGAAGTTAAATGATGCTTACTCCTTGCAAGGAAAGCTATGACAAACCTAGACAGCATATTAAAAAGCAGAGACATCACTTTGCTGGCAAAGGTCCACCTAGTCAAAATTACGGTTTTTCCTGTAGTCATGTATGGATGTGAGAGTTGGACCAGAAAGAAGTCTGGGGGCCTAAGAATTGATGCTTTCAAATTGTGGTGTTGGAGAAGACTCTTGAGAGTCCTTTGGACTGCAAGGAGATCAAACCAGTCAATCCTAAAGGAAATCAACCCTGAATATTCATTGGAAGACTGATGCTGAAGCTGAAGCTCCAATACTTTGAACACCTGACGTGACGAGCCAACCCATTGGATAAGACCTTGATGCTGGGAAAGATTGAAGGCAAAAGAAGGGAGTTGCAGAGGATGAGATAGTTGGATAGAATCATCAACTCAATAGACATGAATTTGACAAACTCCAGGAAACAGTGGAGGACAGAGGAGTCTGTCACTCTGCAGTCCATAGGGTTGCAATCAGCTGGACACGACTTAGCGACTCAGCAACAACAAGTGACAGGACTGATTTGCTGAGACACCGATGTGGTTTAGCCAGCACCAAGGGTGGACTGTTTTGGAGGGACCTTCTGGTACTTTCCCACCCAGCAGCTTGCCTAACTCCATATTCAGCAGCCTGCACACCCCCAAACAGTTCTATGCAAATCTGTTCTTATTTTTACATCCTTTGCTTAAAACTGAAATAAGACAACTTGTCTACCTTGCTCATCCTCTCAGTCTGCACTTCACCCTCAGTAAACTGTATTTCTTTTTTCGGGTTTCTCAAGGAGAAGGAGGAATATTGTCCCAAGTTCATAAAGTTTATTATCAGGAAGTTGTCTGGTGGTTGTAATATTCTCATCGTGACCACCACCACTGATATAATCTGTTATTTCAACTCACCATCCTTGGGACTAGCCCTGGGTCACATCCTGGATGTTGCGGAGACCTGGGTGAGAAACAGATTCAATGAGAGAAAGACATCTGTTCTCTGTTGTCTTTAATGCTTTTACTCATGAGAGGGCTTTCTTTTCACACCTTCTCTCAGTTCTAAAATCTGGGAGTCCTCATGAACACTATTTGCTCCTTCTCCTCTTCCCAAGCCTTCCAACCATCCCACACCCTTCTGTGTTCTACCTTAGTCTTTTCTCTGGAAATTTCTATTCTCCACCTTGCACTTTACTTTGGTTTTGAGTCTCACTTTTGAGTCTCTTAAATGTTGCAGAAACCCCTACATTCACCGCCAAGCCCACCTTTGGATTACCCTTCTCCACATCATTCTTTGAAAAAGCCAGGCTGATTGCTCCTTCCCCTCTCACATCCTCACAGGCTCCTATCAGCCTGCATCCCTTGTCTGATTCCTCCCAGGAACCCTGCCTTCTCTCCCTGCCCGTCTTTCCCTTATCACAGTCAATGGCACCAAAGATCCACCTGGAGACTCTAGCCAAAACTAGGTGTTATTTCCATCTCCTCCTTTTTCCTCTTATTTGTCCAGTCCTGAAGCTCTGCCTGCGCCATGGAGCTCCTCTCCAGACCCTGACTGGTCTCATTGCTTTCTTTCTTCTTCTTCAGTACCTTCAGCAAACAATTCCAGAATACGCTTCAAAAAATCAAATTGCATCACTCTTTTCTCAAAGATCTCAGGATTCTCATAGTGTTTTTAATTGAATCCAATCTTCTCAAAGTGGTCCTCTTGATCTTGACCTGATCTTGTACTGCCCTACCTTCAGAATGTCCCTTATTCCCTGCTGATGATGAATGGGTGTGTTGTTTAAATCCTACCCCATTTATCATGGGGCACACACCCCCACCATCCGCTATGCACTGGACACACTGGCCTCTTACTCTTCCAAAATGGCAGACTCATCCAGCCCTTGGATCTTTGTCTGGCTCTTCACTCAGGAAAGCTCTGTCCACCTCACCCCAACATCAATTCCAACTCCAGATACTCAGTCAACCAGCAACATCTTGGTTACCCTTCTTTCATCCTCTGAGGTCTTCCTTGAAGTTCATCTAACTCCCTTACCTAGTCTAGTAAATCATGCTATTTATTTATTGGCAGAGATGTCATCATCTAAAATTAAGTTCTTGTACTTTTTTATCTGTTTTATTAACTATGTACCTGCTCTGCAATGCAAGCTTCTGAAGGATAGGACACCTATTTTGTTCCCAGTAATGACAACAATTAGGCCTGCCATAGGTTCAGAAAGTGGAAATAACTATTGAATAAATGAATGAATGATTATTATCAAACTATTAACATTTACCAATACAATAGGGTAAAAATAGTATCCTAATATTTTAATTTGACCCTGATTATTACTGAAATTGAGTCCTTTTCATATTTCTACTGAAAATCATTTTTTCTTTTTCTATGAATATCTTGTTGGCATCCTTTTCTTATTTTTCTATTTTTTTTTCTTCTTTTTCATTGTCACTCGTTGTGGTTCTTTATTTGTTTGCAGTTATTTATGTCTAATATATGGGACGATAGAGGATGAGATGGTCAGATGGCTTCACCGACTCTATGCACATGAGTTTGGCTGAGCTCTTGGAGGTGGTGAAGGACAAGGAAGACCAGCATGTTGCAGTCCATGGGGTCGCAAAGAGTTGGACACAACTGAGCGACTGAACTGAACTGAATGTCTTAGATAATTAGTTTGCTCTATATTTTAAAAATATTTTCTCCTATTACATCATTTGTCTTCATTTTATTTAGGGAGATATATGTCGTTACATAGTCAAATGTTGATGTAGTAAAATACATCTTTATTAAAATTTAAGAATTTTTTTTCTTAACAATACATAATAAAAAAGCAACAAAGGCAGCTCCAAATATGAACTCTCACTGGACCACACTGGTCAATATTAGGATCCATGAAAGTTTCATAGATATTTCATTCATTTCTATTTCATAGAAAGTGGATATTATATAAGTTCTGGCATGATGCAATGTGAAGCACACAGCACAGTCTGTGGAGTATTCTTACAGAAGAAAAGTAACACACGTTTATTGAGGTCTTTGCATTCAATCTCCAATCTAGGTCCATATGGAGGTTGGATTTGCAGGTTACAGAACATCAGGAGGGCACAGCCAGGTAAATATAGCACACAGCATCCCACAGCCACAGTGACTTCAACAACAGCCTCGTGGGAGAAAAGGGGATTGTTTCAGATAAAAAGAAACTTGAGATACATAGCAAATACATATAATTAATAAGCTTTTAAAAAATCATGATTCAGTAGACTGTAAGATGGAATATTTGGATAACTAAGGAAACTTGAAAGTGGTCTAGATATTCGAAGTTATCAAGGAAATATTTTATTTTAATAATTTAAATAGTTCTCTTTCTTATTTTGCTAAGGTCATATGCCATGGCAATTATGTTGGAAGAATTTTTTTTTTTTTTTTTTGAGATGTGTATTAGGTATTTAGGAGTGAAAATGTCTGAGATTTTCTTTAAAATAGCCCTTCTCCCCAAATAAAAGAACACATGTGTTGGGGTTAGGAACAGATAAATTAAGAAGAGAAGCATGCTGATGATATTTGTTCAAGAGAGATGACTTGAAGGGGAGAGAAGAGGTGGAGAGCTCTGTGAAGAGGCAGCCCAACCACCCAGGGATGAACATAAGACCCCAGCCTTTGGTTTGGAGTTGGGTCCCTCTCTCCCCCTGTCCCTCCATATCCCTTTTGTAAGCAGGTCAATCCAGAACGTGGGGGGCCCTGAAGGCCCCCCTCAAAGAGTGGAGATTCATTCTGGAGGAACAGACATCTGGGGGAGGGGGACCTGGTAAATCACTCTTTTGTGTAAGTTTGGAGACTTTTATAATTAATCATTTGATTAAGAAAGAGATGTGCATTTTCTGCTTTGGTGCAAGAAAGACTAATACACAATTTTTAGAATGTATGAACTGCATTATTCAAATTTCCTTTATTTTTACTTATTTCTGCATATTTCATATGCTGAATTCCAAGAAAATTGTGTTAATATTTCTTACCTATATTTTTAGAAGTATAAATTTCTTTTCATTCTTCATAGTTTTCATTTTATATTATTTGAACCTGTAAGTTTTCATGAGTAGTAAATACACCTTCTTGATTTATTGTTCTTTTCATCCATATGAAATATTAGTTGCTTTATAAGGCTTTTGCTGACATTCTGCTTGTCTGGCATTTAGCTCTACCTATATTTTGGTTAGTATCTGTTTTACATATTTTCTCTCTTTATTTTCAACATCTTTTCTTTTTGTTTCACGTGTATGTGTCTTAGGACTTAACAAGATCCTTTTTCTTTTTTCAAATTCAATCTGAGTATCTCTTGTCTCTAAACATGTGAATCCCACCCTTCATATTAGTTGTGATCACTGATTTGTTTGGACATGTTTTTGTCAAATTTTCAACTTTTAAATTTCCTTTTTAATGCTTATTCACTTGTGCATACAGGCTTTGATTGGATTTATCAACATTGTTTTTTTTTTTGCAATGTTTTAGAAATTATACTTTTATTTCTGTTCTTTAGAGATTCTTTGTATGATCACTTACCCTGTGATTAAATATACTACAATTTGATCTTTATCAACATCTAGGATTAGTTTCACTAAAATAAATAAGACTTTATTTTCCTCCCTTATTCCTCTCACCATGTTGAAGTCATCTAGAATTTCTGACTGGGGCAGTCACCACGGGCCACTGGGGGCTACTGAGCCCTGGAAACAAGCCTTACCTGGATGGAGAAGTACTGTAGGTGTCAGATACACAGCACATTTCAAAGATGCAGGCCAAAATAATTCATCAACAATATCTTAATATTAATTACATCTTGAAATGGCAATATTTTAGATATACTGCTTTAGATACATAAATATATTGTCAAATCCATTCCACATTTTGCCCTTTCTGAATGTGACTACTAGAAAACTCAAAATTACAGATGTGGCCCATGTTATTTTTCCACTAGATTTCTATTGGACATTGTTGCTATAGGATTTTAGTCCTGAATTATAATTTTTCAACAATGGTGACTGCAGCCATGAAATTAAAAGACACTTACTCCTTGGAAGGAAAGTTATGACCAACCTAGATAGCATATTCAAAAGCAGAGACATTACTTTGCTAACAAAGGTTCATCTAGTCAAGGCTTTGGTTTTTCCTGTGGTCATGTACGGATGTGAGAGTTGGACTGTGAAGAAGGCTGAGAGCCAAATAATTGATGCTTTTGAACTGTGGTGTTGGAGAAGACTCTTGAGAGTCCCTTGGACTGCAAGGAGATCCAAGCAGTCCATTTGAAGGAGATCAGCCCTGGGATTTCTTTGGAAGGAATGATGCTAAAGCTGAAACTCCAGTACTTTGGCCACCTCATGTGAAGAGTTGACTCATTGGAAAAGACTCTGATGCTGGGAGGGATTGGGGGCAAGAGGAGAAGGGGACGACAGAGGATGAGATGGCTGGATGGCATCACGGACTTGATGGACGTGATTCTGGGTGAACTCCGGGAGTTGGTGATGGACAGGGAGGCCTGGCGTGCTGCGATTCATGGGGTCACAAAGAGTCGGACACGACTGAGTGACTGAACTGAACTGAAACCAGTTTTTCTCCTTATTTTTTCCCCTTTTGTCTCTCTGATTCATTGATTCACTGTTCAGCCCTCGAATTATACTGTCTAGTGGGTATAGAATTCTAGAATTCAAACTCAATTTTAGAGCTCAATTGCTGTATTGTCTTCAATTCCTGGCTCCATTTGTAGACAGGCTATTTTTGTTCTTCTTCTTCTTCTAGAAGATTTTAGGAATGACTGTTCACTCTGTGTACTCTGGTTTCACAAAAGGTAGAGGGGTTTCCATGCCTTGCATTTCATTCTCAGGAAACTCTGAAACACGGTCTTGTGTGTGTGTGTGTGTGTGTGTGTCTTTTAGGCTCTGGAAAAACTTCTTGCACTATTTCTTTTCCATTCTTGTGCCTTCTGTAAGGCAATGTTTATTCTTTAATTCACATCTCCTCCTGAAAGGGATTTGCATCTTTTAGATCCGTTTTCCACCTTTAAACTTTCTTTTATACCTTCTTCTCTTCATTCTTGTGTGTAAGTCATTGATTTGTGAGTTTTTCAGGTTGTTTCTTTTTGTGTGTGTGCATCTGTTTCTCTATTCAGTGCACACACTGTAGAGAAGAACTGGATTCTCATTTCCAAGGTCTATCTGGTCCTTTTCCATCCCAGCACACTCTTGTGTCACAGAAGATATCTTCTCATCTGTCCTGTGAGGATTTTCATTCTCCTTCTTGTAAATGGTGACTGCAGCCATGAAATTAAAAGACACTTACTCCTTAGAAGAAAAGTTATGACCAATCTAGACAGCATATTAAAAAGCAGAGACATTATTTTGCCAACAAAGGTCCGTCTAGTCAAAGTTATGGTTTTTGCAGTGGTCATGTATGGATGTGAGAGTTGGACTGTGAAGAAAACTGAGCACCAAAGAATTGATGCCTTTGAACTGTGGTGTTGGAGAAGACTCTTAAGAGTCCCTGGGACTGCAAGGAGATCCAACCAGTCCATCCCAAAGGAAATCAGTCTTGAATATTCCTTGGAAAGACTGATGCTGAAGCTGAAACTCCAATACTCTGGCCACCTGATGCGAAGAACTGACTCATTTGAAAAGGCCCTGATGCTGGGAAAGATTGAAGGCACGAGGAGAAGGGGACGACAGAGGATAAGATGGTTGGATGGTATCACTGACTCAATGGACATGAGTCTGAGTAAACTCTGGGAGTTGGTAATGGATGGGGAGACCTGGCGTGCTGCAGTCCATGGGGTCGCAAAGAGTCAGACACAACTGAGAGACTAAACTGAACTGACTCTTGTAAATGAACCAAGTTTTAGTTACATCTTCTTTCTGCTGAGTTGAGTGTCTTGTGAGAAGAGATGGAAACCACCATGACTGTCAAGATGTTGCTCTTTGCACATTATGACCCAGAGCACAAACGCTCACACAGCTTCACCAGCTTGTTCCAGTGTGAACGCTCAACTTGGGGTGCTGGTCCGGTCCTGTGCATTCACAGCACACCCGGGGCTCACGTGTTCTATAGGTAACTCGACTTCCTCTTTGCTACTCACATGCTCTACACATTCTAACTGATCTCTGCCTAGTCCGCTCCATGGCTACTTCCAGTCAGTCCCCAAGCCCCCCAGAAATTTATTTCCCTAGCTCTACCATTTCAGACAATATTGAGAGATGTTGTTGCTGTTTAATGTGACATAAGTATTGTAGGGTCAGCATATTCCCCTGGAAGTCTTTTTGTTGGAGGCTTCATAATAGCTCTAAATATTTGATGATTCTTGGTGGTGTGTTTTTCTCACATTGGAATCTCCTTATTAACCCATATTTTAATGAGCCCCCTCCCCATCCTCCTTCACTGCTGGAGAGGGAGGTGGGGGCCATCCTGTTGGCCAGATGATGGGTGGGAGCTTTTGGCTCCCCTTGGCACCAGTAGCCCCCAGGCCTTGCCTGTGTCTCTGGCGGGGCTGTCAGTGACCCCGGTGCTGCCGCTATGCAACACAGCTGGTCTGCGAGGGTGGGGCAGCCCTTCTCAGTCTCCCAAATCATCACCCTTGGCAGCCCCGGGGCTTCCTTGATCTCATAAGCCTGCTGCCTCAGAGCTTGGAACCCTAAAAAGAGCTTGCTGTCTGTTTTATAACAGCACCTTCTGTCCTCACTTGGAGCAGTATCCCTGTTTCATCCAGTTTTATGCCTCTTCCATTAGGGTTCCTCAACATTTCAGACCCACTGAGACTCACCTCTTGCTTTCCAACACTGTGGTGGATTCTGTCTAGATATTGGGGCATAGCTGGGGGCTAGGCATCGGGGTTTCCAGCCACCTCCAGTCCTTCCATGCACGCACCCCTGCTGTTCCCGGGGCCTGAAATACCTTCCCCTCTTCTTGCCTTTGCCTTTGTCCCTTCATCCTCCAACACCCATCTCGGGAGACACAGTCTAGAAAACCTTTCCCAATTTCTCCAGGTGAATTTAACCTTTTGGCTCTGCGGCCTTCAAGGAACATAGATATGTCTCTGCTTTTATTTCTTTATTTCTTGTAACTCATCCCATCCTACGTGAGTACATGTATTTGCACGTCTGTTAGATTTGTTTTCACTATCAGGTTGCATGTTTCCTGAGTAAAACAGAATGGCCTAAACATCTTTGTTTTCTTCATTCTAGCACAGGACCAACCCAGAAAGGATACGCAGTAAGAATTTACTGACACTGAATCTGGAAGATTTGACATTCTCTGCCCTTCTTTCAGTCTGGAATAAGGAGCAGTAGGCATTTGCCAATTTGAGTGGTCCTCCCTGAGACTGCTGAGTAGTTTGGCATTGTGGGAATTTGTTTCACACTATTCTGAGTGTGCAATCCAACCCTAAACCCTCTCACTACAGTTCCATCCCATTGCTATTACTTGAAATAAAGGGCAAGTGTGTATGCGGGTGTGCTAAGTCATTTCAGTTGTGTCCGACTCTGCATGACCTCACTGACTGTAGCCCGCCAGGCTCCACTGTCCATGGGAATCTCCAGGCAAGAATACTGGAGTGGATTGTCACACCCTCCTCAAGAGGATCTTCCTGACCCAGGGATAGAACCCATGTCTCTTACATCTCCTGCATTGGCAGGTAGGTTCTTTACCACTAGCGCCACCTGGGAAGCCCAAAATAAAGGGCCAGGAGTGCTTTACTCTCCTTAAGAAAGGAAACCACATTGTTTCCCTTATACAAGAGTCAGTTTCCTTTTAAGGATGAAAATATCTGCTGAAAGTTTAAATAACTTATTCCTCTCTACCTTTGTCTACCCTCTCTGCTTCCCTCACAATCATGGAGATATTAAGAAGTAAGACTGCATCTGAAGAGGAAGCATTCTGAGTAGTCTCCTGATTTGTCCTTATCCGCAATATATATGCAAGCTAGGCAGAGCTGATAAACACAGACAGCCCACGTGACTTCAAAAAACAAACAAATAAATATACAGGCAGACGTTGATTTCCCTGTGGAAATTTTACAGGGGAGTTAAGTTATGGAGTGTACACAGACCTGAAATTGCCATGCAAACTGGGTTGGCGGGGATTTCAGTCACTATACGTGGGTTGGGTAAACCAGTTCAAATAAAGAGACCCTGGGATTTGGGCTGGATATTTGAATGAAAGCAGCTGGAAATTTAGAGAGCTGAGATGTTCTCCCCTCGCCGTATCCATATGCATCCATCATTTGTGGTGACTTTTGCTTTAAACAGGAGAGATTCACAAGCTGCTATGAAAGTGATGGCTACAGGTGTCTAAATCTGATTGAGGAGAGAATGTCTTGAATGAGAATTCCAGGCAAGTAGTTCATTTGGGAGATGGCTCCAGGAAGCCCTGAGCTGAGTGGACGGGAAAGGCAGCCAGTGCAGGAGATTTAGCAGGCAAGCCACCAGAGCCTCATTCCACTGGGGACGTCACGGAACATGCATCTCTGGGTTATGCCCCCTCTCGCATAGGAGTGAGGGATTTGGGGTATTTATCCACCAACACCTGTCCATTATTAACTGTGGGCTGCTCCCAGGGGATGTCAGGTCCCAGGAAGTCTAGTAGGCTGTGCACTCTGGGAGAGCAGGCTCCAGGGCCCCCAGAAGGGAAATAAAGCGACATGGGGGTGCTCTCCAAAGTCAGGCCAGTGTAATAACCTACGATTGTGGAAATGACTGTAACAACATGTGGATTTTCCCCTTTAGACTAATTTTTATCATTTGGAAAATGCTAGGAGCTTCCCTGGTGGCTCAGATGGAAAATAATTTGCCTGCAATGTGGGAGACCTGGGTTTGATTCCTGGGTTGGGAAGATCCTCTGGAGAAGGTAATGGCTACCCATTCCAGTATTCTTGCTTGGAAAACCCATGGACAGAAGAGCCTGGAGGGCTACCGTCCATGGGGTCTCATAGAGTCAGACATGACTGAACAACTAACACTTTCACGGTTTCACAGGGGGAAAAACAACCTCCCAGTGTTCCAATACTTATGAAATCCATGAGTGATGAAAATTTTATGCTCAACTTGTCATAAAAAAACAGAGAAACAGAGTCACCTGTATCAGCTCTTCAAATCATCCAGCCACTCCTTCAATAAATGCCATAACTGTAGAGGAAAGTCTCTAAAAAAATAAACTTCTCCAGGAAGAGGAGAGAAGAGGAGGTATGAATGTAGGGGCGTGCAGGAGGCAGGGAAGTGTTGGATGCAGCAGGAAGTGCTCTGGCGAGGGAATGGGGGCCTGTGCACCCCGCATCCAGCCTCGGCCTCCTCAGCGGTAATGTGTAGGCAGCGCTGCACGCCTGGACACTCTCTAGCCATCTTCCATCTCTGCCTGTAAGTTCTACCCTAAGATGGTGCATTGGGCACTCAGGTTATGCAGAGGCTACATGCAGAGGGTTATTGATCAGAGTTCAAGCATGGCTTCTGCATAATTCTCCTGCTTTTGAAGCTTACCCCTATGGTAATATTGGGGTGTTAGCCATTGTCCCTCCATATCTAATGGTCCATCCACACATGTCTCACCCTCTTGGCAGTGGGCCATGTCCTCCCTATCTAGTATACAGCGTTGCTCAGTAAATGCTTGTTTTTTACTAAGCTTTAAGAAACATTTTCAGAACGTGTTGGGGCTTCCCTTGTGGCTCAGCTGGTAAAGAATCTGTCTGCAATGCAGGAGACCTGGGTTTGATCCCTGGGTTGGGAAGATCCCCTAGAGAAGGGAAAGAGACCCTTCCCCAGTATTCTGGCCTGGAGAATTCCATGGAATATATAGTCCATGGGGTTGCAAAGAGTCAGACACAACTGAACGACTTTCACTTTAGAACATGTTTTATTTATCTTTAGTCCCTGCTTCCAACTGTCCGCTGCCTTGTGGCCCTTCTCATTTTCTTAATAACATCTGGGCAGATTGCATAACTTTCTGATCACTTAAAAATTTTTTTAAATCATAATAAAATACACACAACATAAAATTTACCATGTTAACCATTTTTTAAGAAGATTTTTTTTCATGTGGATTGTTTTTAAATTCTTTATTGAATTTGTTACAGTATTGCTTCTGTTTTATGTTTTGGTTTTTTGGCCCCAAGACATGTAGGATCTTAGCTACCTTATCAGGGATAGAACCTGAACCCCCTCCACTGGAAGGTGAGGTCTTAACCACTGGACCATCAGGAAAGTCCCTTTCTTAACCATTTTTATGTGCACAGTTCAGTAGTGTTAGACATTGACTTAGTTGTGTAACCCATCTGCAGAATGTTGCATCTTACAAAACTGGTACTTTGTACCCAGTAAACTACAGCTCCCCACCACCCACCTATGCCAGCTTCTGGCAACTGGCATTCATCTTTCTGTGAGTTGGATAATTCTAGGTACCCCATATAAGTCGGACACGACTGAAGCAACTTAGCAGCAGCGGCAGCATATAAGTGAAATCATATAGCATTTATCCTTTTATGTCTTGTCTTTTATTAAGCATCATGGCCATTCATCTTGGACTGTGTATCAGAACTTTCTTGCTCTTTAAAAGTGAAAGTCACTCAGTCATGTCCAACTCTTTATGACAACATGGACAGTACAGTCCATGGAATTCTCCAGGCCAGAGTACTGGAGTGGGTAGCCTTTCCCTTCTCCAGGGGATCTTCCCAACCCAGGGATCGAACCCTGGTCTCCACATTGCATGTGGATTCTTTACCAGCTGAGCCAAAAGGGAAGCCCCTTCCTCTTTAAGGCTGAATAATATTCTATTGTATTTAATACATCACTTTTTATTTGTTTTTTTACCCAGTGACAGAGACTTGGATTAAACTGCATGTTTTTAAATGAATGAAGAAGAATTCCTTGGACTACAGGGAGATTAAAAATAGCTGAGCACTGAAGAATTGATGCTTTTGAACTGTGGTACTGGAGAAGACTCCTGAGAGTCCCTTGGACTGCAAGGAGATCCACCCAGTCCATCCTAAAGGAGATCAGTCCTGAATATTCACTGGAAGGACTGATGCTGAAGCTGAAGCTCCAGTACTTTAGCCACCTGATGTGAAGAGCTGACTCATTAGAAAAGACCCCAATGTTGGGAAAGGTTGAAGACAGAAGGAGAAGGGGATGACAGAAGACCAGATGGTTGGATGGCATCACCGACTCAATGGACATGAGTTTGAGCAAGCACCAGGAGATGGTGAAGGACAGAGAAACCTGGCGTGCTGCAGTCCATGGGATCCACGGAGAGTCAGACAAGACTGAGCAACTGAACAAAAATTAAACTCAAATCTTGCCCGTCAACAGCTGACTTTGAACCCACATATTAAGAAACTTCAAAAAAGTATTGTTCTACATATAAATCCCTCTTTTTAAAACTTTTGCAACTTTTGATGAGAGTTTTCCCCCTTCTTAAAAAAGAAACTCACCTTTGTTGAGTATTTACTCTCTACCAAAAGTTGCAACATTTTCCAAGTGAGAAAAGAACATACTGTCATGATCTGATCAGTGACACTGTTACTGCTATTCAGGTGCTGCCAGGTTCCCGGCATCATGTGAACCCATGACCCAAACATACCATCTGTGGGACACCACTTCACATCCCTGACATCTTGCCACAGTGATTTTTTTTTTTTTTTTTTTACTGTTTTTACCATAACATTGTTGACTCCCAGGAATGATTTACTTGTTATGAGAATTTTCCAGTAAATGGTAATAAGACGCCACGATCTAACAAAATTAGAATATTACAACAATTTTGACAATGGAAGTAAAGAAATTGTTTTTAACTTAAGGAATTATCATAATCAAATGACAGTGTCAATCTAGCACCTAAAATAGCCAGTGACTCTAAACAAAGATTAGGCAAGTAATGAACTCACGGGTGAGGACTTGCACATGTAAATTTTTTTTTTAAATCCTTATTGTGAATGGCACAGTGCCAATATATAATATACTTTATTGACATTCAAATCATCTGTTGTGTTTTAAAGTACTAAGGTGAAATTGCTGGGTCCCCAGTTTAAATTGAATTACCTTCATTACAACATGAATCATGTAACAATGGATATCTATTCATTATTAGTAATCTATAAAGTAAGTATTCCATGGATATATTATAAAAACTGTATATGTTGTTATTGAAAACTTATTCAGTAGAAATTAATTTTGAAATTTAGTGAAATGTAGGTTTAGACATTATTTCAAAATGTTAAAAATTCCAAGATAAAATGTTACACTATTATCAAGTTATCCCAAGATAGGAAAAAAATCATTTAAAAATTATAAGAATCAGAAAAAAATGAACACTATCATATGGGGGGAAATGAAAGACAATGAGTCAATTATTGAATCAAGTTTGGAAGAAAATAAAGTATCAGGAAGTCAGGAAAAGGCATCAGAGTTACGTTTTGGGACCAGTTCTAACCCAGGTCCTTTACCTGTAGAGCAGGGTGTATGCACATTTTTCTTCTATTTCCTGCCAGAGAAGCTGATGAATTTCTAGAAAAATCAGAGAAAGATTCAAGCAAATGTACTTTCTGCCAAATGAAGTGCTGGCTGTGGGATCCAGATATCCAACAAAGGAATACTCCACTCTTATTTGAAGTGTCCTATCTCAGGAGGAATTACTGTCATTTCAAAAGACAGCACGGCAGGGACGACCCTGCCAGAAAGGCATCACTCACGACTAACTCCAAGAGGTGGGAAAAAGTTGCTTCAACTCGATTTCTTCATTACCTTCAAAGGATTTAAATAAATATTTTGTCTATTTTGCAAATGGTGGGGCAAGGGAAATAATTGAAGAATATGAAGATGGGCAAAGACTGACACAGCCAGATGCAGCTGGAAGGGCATCTTAAGATCACCCTGGATGTTGGAGATGCTCCAGTTTGGGGCTGCCCAGAACACCCAGTCACGAGATGTGGGCAGGGCTTAACCCAAGGCACTCTGGACCTCTGTTGCCTCCAGTGGAGCCCTTCCAGCAGCTAGAGCCACAAGCCCCACTGTGATGGAGGCTGAGGAGAGCATCTCACAGAACCCCGCTAGACGTTCCCACATCACAACCTGATCTGATGGAGCCTGAGACGGAGCTAAAGTGAAAGTTAACAGCTGGGATTTTTATGAAGAGGCTGGATTTTCCTTAGAGGGAACAGAGACCAGAGAAGAAACAAATACATTTTAGCTAGTCAGCCAATTCACAGCTATGGGATCTCTATCAAGGGTCTTCCCTGATGGCTCTGTGGTAAAACAAATCTGCCTGCCAATGCAGAAGACGCTTCAGGTTCAATGCCTAGGGTGGGAGGATCCTCTGGAGAAGGAAATGGCAACCTACTCCAGTATTTTTGCCTGGAGAATCCCATGGGCAGAGAAGCCTGGCAGGCTACAGTTCACAGGATTGCAAATGAGTCAGACACAACTCAGAGTGTAAACAACAACAACAAACTCTATTAAAAGTAATTTCAGACATCAGACCAGTGTGGGCAAGGAGGCTTAGGAGAAAGAGGGAAAAGAAATGGTAACAGACATACTTACCTCCTGAGTCATAAAAATGTTCTAACAAGGAACTAGCTTGGATGGCCTGACAGTACAGATATTTTGAATAGGACTGCTAGGTGTCAGTGGTTATCCCTGAGGATTTTCTGAGAAACACAATTGCTTTGGAGTATCTTCTTTTCTGTTAAAATACACATACCCATGAAGACCTCAAAATTTAAAGAATGAAGGTCAACATAATGTATTAAGAGCAGATCCGCTCTCTGAGCTTAACCCTCGAGATCACCACCCTGAGCCAATTCGAGTATTTGCTCCCACAATGTTTTCCACAATATCCCTGTATAACAATTATTTCATAAAACAATAATTTAGTAAAAGGGGATGTTTCTTGACTATAGAGTTATTTATTCATTTCATAAAATATCTAGCATAGTTTCCCATTTTAGGTTATTCAGATACACCATTTTGCTTTTAGCACACATCTAGCATATAAAATGGAGAAGGCAATGGCACCCCACTCCAGTACTCTTGCCTGGAAAATCCCATGGGCGGAGGAGCCTGGTAGGCTGCAGCCCATGGGGTCGAGAAGAGTCGGACATGACTGAGCAACTTCACTTTCACTTTTCACTTTTCATGCATTGGAGAAGGAAATGGCAACCCACTCCAGTGTTCTTGCCTGGAGAATCCCAAGAACGGCGGAGCCTGGTGGGCTGCCATCTATGGGGTCCCGCAGAGTCGGACACGACTGAAGTGACTTAGCAGCAGCAGCATATAAAAGATAGTTTATTTCAACAGTCCTCCTTGGAAAGACATTTCTGGTGTTTGGAACTTTGCTATTTCAGATAAAGCCACAGTGACCATCCCTGACTGGGTCTTTGCAAAATTGTATGTTTTTCTATGGAGTGAACACACAGAAATAGACTTACTTAGTAAAAGGATACACTCATTTAAGTTTTAGTGGTTAATGTCTCAAAAAGTTTGCACCAACTTTTATCGTCTAGCCAGCTGTACTCGAGGCTACTGGAAAAACAGTCACTTTAGATGGAGTTTAGGAAGGTGACTGGTCTTCTGGAAGCCTGAGTCTTTTCTTAGTTATACGTGAAAAGTATAACTTAGTATAGTTATACTTGACACTTGGGGAGCAGGTGGCCTTCCAGACAAGCTGTGTGCATCTTGTAATCAGCCCATTTCTAATTCCATTAAGTGCCCTCAGTCATGAGTGTTGTCCAAGTCTGGGTGATAAATGTTCTCAGAAACTCCAAACACCCAATCCAGGGGTCAGGGTGCAGAACATTCCTGATAGGCCTGAGTCCAGGGCCCCTGCAGGCCCATCAGACATGGTTAGAGGATAGATCAGGTCAGGCTACCTGGCATTGACCTATTCTCTCTTCACCTCAGTTCCTGCATCTACAAGATGGGGTTGGTAATCCTATCTCCTGCTTGGTTATCAGGAGGATGAAAATGAGCCTGGAATATTTGAAGTACTCAGAGTGTAGCACGTAACCAAATAAACTGTCATCACTTCTCCATAGTCTCCACTAACTATTGCAGCTGATGTTCACAGAAAAACAACAACAACAAAAAATACTTCTGTTTATAACTCAGTTCCACCTGCCAGACCATTCATGCTGGGAGATCAGCTTTGCAGGTATGGGTCCCAGGCTATCCCAGTGATATCTTGCCATGATCAAATGCACCTTTGATTTCTACTTTCTCTTGCCTGGAATCACTCTTCTCTCTCCTCTTGGCAACACTGCCCTCTGCCCTGCAGCTCATCACTACACCCTGATCACTTTCTCCTTAAACTTCCCTTCGAGCTACATTTCACAGGGCGGAGGAAGAGTGTGTACACGACCCCTAGATCCACAGTGTGAAGCTGCAATAGGACAGTGCTGGGGTGAGGAAGGTTCTGGACGGTGGTTCCACTTGCAGCCCCTTGATCAGGCCTCCAAACCAAAGATGGCCGGGTTGCAAGGATATGGACAGTCTTAGGCCCAGACAAATTGTCTCCTGAAGTCTTTCTAGAAATTTGATGGCTTTCATAATAAACTCTACGGCTTCATAACAAAGGGGAAAACCTGGCTTCCGGGTGAGGGTCTGGAATATTTATTTCCTAAATACAAATTGCAGGAGCGAATGCTTCTCTTGACCATCCTCCCCTCACTTGTGCAGCCGCTAAGCCAGCTCTGTCTCCTTTGTTTGGTATTCAAAGCACAAGAATAGTGGCCGTGAATATCAGCTAAGAAGAACGCCCGGATTCTCGGTGGAATATCTTAACCCCAGGACGTGGCCCACGCCGGGTGGTCAGGCTGTTTGCTTACTGGGTTGGGCTGGGGATTGGAAAGCGAAAGCTAAAACAGCCCAGATTAGAGGGATTGAAAATATTTCACATTTGGTACAAGCACAGAAAAATTACCATTTTCCTCATACATCTTGTCCGTTTGGTCAAGTGGGGTTAGGAAGCAGGATATAGGGAAATATTGCTTTCCTGCATAGATTCAGAATTACTCGCAGCCCACTTGGCTGCATGGCACAGTGTCTCGTCCCCTCTTTCTGCTGGAGGTGGGGTTATTCCCTTAGACCCGCTGTCCCTTCTGGGTTTTATTTTATTTACCAAGATTTAGATACATACATACATACATATACTATACATAGAAAAATGGACAGATAGGTAGACAGGTAGATAGATGGACAAGTAGATAGACAGGTAAATGGGTAGACAGATCAATAAATAGATAGGCAGATAGATAGATACAAACATACATAGGCCAGTATATAGATAGATAGAAAGGTGGATGGATAAATGGGTAGACAGACAAAGAGATAAAGTAGAAACATTTTAAGTTTTTTTTTTAATCTCTATTTACAAGAACAACATATCCTTTATTTCTGCAAAGTTCAGAATGGGCAGAGGGTATTTCATACTTAAAAGGGAAAATGCAGCTGGGAAACCCGTGTACAGAAAAGTAACTATTGGTCGTGACATGTAGGGCTAATTTTTTAAAGTCTAGGAAGCTGATGAGAAAATGAAGCAAATGCATGGAGTGAATTTAAAGTTTGGAGATTCTAGGTACCAGGCAGCCGTGGTTCCCAGGGCCGCCCCAGGCCTGTATCCGTGCAAGTTCCCTCTTCCGTCTGCCTGCACCTGGACCAAGCCGAGTGCCCGCCTCCGCCTCCAGGAATGGCCAGGTGACAGCACAGCTCTCGTGAAAGGGGCCAGTCAGGGGCTTGGCCCAGGCTGACTGCTTTGGAGATGGGAACCCGTGGCTCTGGAGCTGGACGACTTCCACAGTGTCCAGACCTCCAGGCTGGTGGGTAGCATCGGCTTGCTTCCCCGATGGCAGTTCAGCAGGGGTCAGCTTCTCGCTAGGAGAACAAAGTCCCACTGAGCCCAGGGTCCCAGCTGCAGGATACTACTGTGTAAACATAGAGCAGACAACCAGGACGGCCAAACGTTAGGGTCCCCGTGTGGTGCTTTGTTAGGATGGAGACAAGACCACAGGCTGCTTTCCACTGCTCCCCGTACCCTCTCCCTTCTCTCTCCTGTTCCAGTGTCAGAACATCCTTCGGCAGCACAAACCTTTGGCTGTTTTGCCTTTTTGCTTCCCAAGCAGGGCCTCCCATCACAGCCCAAACAAGCTAAGTGCCTTCAGTGGGTTGGCCTCAGCAGAGGTGGCCCTGCCCCTCCTGCGGGGTCCCTGGAAGATGTTTCCTGATTCACCCCCACGACCTGGACTTGCTTGAAGTCAAGAGAGGGGGAGGAGAACCTGGGGGGTGGGGCGGGCTGTCTCCCCATCCTTCCAATCGCCAAGTCCATGCCTGACGTTCGCCGCCTCTCTGAGGGGCCTGGTTAATAGAAACTCAGAATGCAGGTTCATACCCCTACTCTTAGGTGTTCAAGGGTGCTCTTGGGGACGCGGATGGCATCGATCACTGTCCACGGCTCTTCGGCTCTTCGAGAAGCTGCCGTGATGGACTGGCCGGCAGAGCCCCTCCAACGCCCGCCCGCTGCAATTCAATTAGTTGTGGTCGGAGGGAGGCATTAGTATTCATATACCAGTGATTGTTCCCAAAGTAAACAAAGCACGATGAGGTCTCTGATCCCCCCCAGCGCCTTTAGCCAGGACACAAAAGGAAGAAAGCTCTGAGACACCGGGGTGGGACATTTGGTCTGAATTTTGATCTCTGTTGAAAGCTTCCCCATCAGAGCTCGCTGCTTTCTTTCTTTCCTTCTCTCTTTTTTTTCCCTCCATGACCCTACAGACAAGTGTCCTGTGTGCACACACAAACCCAGCAGGGCTATTTTAGTCCTTTATGGTCAAGAGAGCCAGGAAGTCCCTTTCCACCCTAGATATCCCACCCCCAGCCCCTCCTCCCAATGAACAGTGCCTCACAAAATTTGGAGTGTGGACCCTTTAAATGGTGTGAATGGTCCTGTTAGACTATCACAGACCAATAACCTCCCAGTTAGCAGTAAATAACCCCAGCAGGAATAAAGGGTGACATTTGTGTTTTGTAAAGTGCTAACCAAATTAACCGTGGCCTGGCGAGCCCCCATCTGTTTATCAGTTTTGCCGGGCGCGAGTGAGCCCAAGATAAATGCCAGTTTTCCCTGGATAAATTTTACTACCATGCCGAAACTGCCAAAGCACACAGGAGAAGTCAAAGCAGGGCTGTGTTCTCATTGACAGAAAAGTCCATTTTGCAGGATGCACTCAGGCAGGAGCTTGGACTCCTCCTGTGGGCTCCCAGCTCCAGTTCTGCATGTTTATAATAGGGCTGTTTTCTCTGGCTGGGGAGGCAGCCAAGTCAGTGAGCTGAAAGTTCAGTTCAGCAGGCTCTCCTTGAGAGCCTGCTGTCGGGAGTGATGAGGCTGGCCGGAGTGTGCCAGCTGTAAGGGGCCAGAATCAGGACCACTGTCCCACCTCCAACTCCTACCCCCTGACGCCATCAGCCGTCTGTTTTGTGGGAGGAGTGCTCATCCAGGCTCACACAATTGGCTGAAGAACGGGGGTAATCTGGAAATTCAAGGCGCTGATGTTCAGCTTTGCTGCTGGTGAATTTCACTGCCCGTTCAACCCAGGAACGCCTATAGACACAGCATCCTGGTTCCTCTGTCGGCCTCGGGAGGCCTCAGAGCCATCAGCCAGTGCTGGGGAAACCTGGCTGTGAATAAGAATCACCAGGAAACCTTTTAGAAACATAGATTTCCAGGCCCACCTCAGACCTATAGGATCAGAATCTTGGGGTCAGGGGCCTTGTCATTTGTGGTTCACAACACAAACTGGGGATTTGTGCTAACACCCCCTCGCCCTTAAAGGAAAGACTCCCAGGTGCTGGGAGTGTCTTTTGTTGATGGTCTTTGTGTAAGTCCTGTTTAGCATGGGTCAACTGCCCAGAGACATCAAGAGCCCAGCTCATGTCCCTTTTGGGTATGGCATCCAATGGCCACTGACGCTCCTTTTCTAAGACCAGGCATCTAGGTGGCCCACAGGACTATTCAAGGAGGCTCTGTACTTCAGAATGTCCTGCAGGGTCTACTGGGACATACTTCCTCGGGTCCTGACCCAAAGCTTGTCCTCAACATCCCCTACACCGATCTCCACCTCAGGGAGGGGATCTGTCTACAAGGCTTGGGGAATGAGTCTGGAGACCACTATTCCCCAAAACTCATCCCAACAAGACACTCTCCCCAGCATGGCCAAGACATTGGCATTCAGTCTCAGCCTCAATGTGGTCATGCTAGAAATGGGGAACCCCTCAGGTCTCGGCCTGGGCCCTCTGAATAGCCCCAGAGGTGGCACTTTAAGTCACTTAATTCTCTTGCTTTCCATAGAAAATTGAAGCTTTCTGGGGTCCTACTACTGGTTGTGTTATTAAAGATGGGTGGCAGGATTCAATCCACAGGCACACCTCGTGTTATTATGCTTGGCTTTCTGGCACTTCACAGATCCTGAGTTTTTAACAAGTGGAAGTCTTGTGGTAATGCTGCATTGTCAGATGGGAGTACTTTTTAGTAATCAAGTAGTTTTAAATTCAGGCATGTGCATTGTTTTTTAGACATAATGTGTTGCACACTTAATAGATGACAGTCTAGTGTGACCATAATCCTGTAACAGAGAGTGCATGTATAAACCTGTGCCCTGTGTGACTGGCTTCACTGCAAGGTGGGTCTGGAAGCAAGCCTACAGTATGGCGGAGGTCTGCCTGTATGTGGCCTCGGTTTTTCTCTATGAAGACGCGGGCATGATAGCAGGCATTTTGAAAACTTGGAGGAGGAACAGGTATCTCCTAGAATTCTCCTGACTCCACCCACAGTAGCCCACAGACCGGAGGAATGTGGGTGAATGAGAAGGAAGGAGTGTCTCCAAGGCTAGGTCAGAAGCCACATCTTGACTCAGATCTTGTCCCCGTGTTCTCTGAAACTCCTCCCTTCCATCAGCTGGAGGCTGGAAACCTCCTCTCTTTGCACTGGGTGGGACTTAGCGCCTCATTTCTAGTGAGCAGGATGGGGCAGAAGGGCTGCTGTGCACTGTCTAAAGTCATCAGAAAAGGTGGGCCAGCTTCCATCTGAAGCCTTGAGCCATCCCCCCAGCTCCCAGGGAAGAGACATAAAGGGAGACCATGCTGAGCCAGAGGCAGAGGCCTGGGACCACGGTGTCACAGATCTTTCCATGGGCCGACTCCAGCCCCAGCCTCTGTCCAATTGTTCCCACAGGGAAGACTCCAGTGAGAACCACCCAGCTGAGCCATCAGCCTGCAGAACTATGCAGTGTTATAGGAAGTTTAGGGTCGTTGCTACACAGTCGGTCAGTTCAGTTGCTCAGTCATGTCTGACTCTGTGCGACCCCATGGACTGCAGCATGCCAGGCTTCCCTGTCCATCACCAATTCCCAGAGCTTGCTCAAACACATGTCCATCGAGTCGGTGATGCCATCCAACCATCTCATACTCTGTCGTCCCCTTCTCTTCCGTCCTTCAATCTTTCCCAGCATCAAGGTCTTTTCAGATGAGTAAGTTCTTTGCATCAGGTGGCCAAAGTATTGGAGAATCAGCTTCAACATCAGCCCTTCCAATGAATATTTAGGGCTGATCTCCTTCAGAATGGACTGGTTGGATGTCCTTGCAGTCCAAGGGACTCTCAAGAGTCTTCTCCAACAGCACAGTTCAAAAACATTAATTCTTCGGTGCTCAGCTTTCTTTATAGTCCAAGTCTCACATCCATACATGACCACTGGAAAAACCATAGCTTTGACTAGACGGACCTTTGTTGACAAAGTAATGTCTCTGCTTTTTAATATGCTGTCTAGGTTGGTCATAGCTTAAATACAGTAAGTTCCCTACATACAAACAAATTCTGTTCTGAGAGCACATTCATAAGTCCAATTCACTTATACGTTCAACAAAGTTAGCCTTGCTACCCAGCTAACACAATCGATTACATAGTACTGTACTGTAATAGGTTTATGATACTTTTCACACAAATAACACATTAAAAAGCACAAAAAAATGAAGACAACATTTTTAGTCTTATAGCACAGGACCTTGAAAAGGACAGTAGAGCAACACAACAGCTGGTATACAGGAGCTGGCACCGAGTGAACAAGCAAGAAGAGTTACTGACCGTACCACTGCTTTTGTGCTCACTTCCAAACATCCTGGCCTTGAAATAAAGCTAATGCACTACTGTGCTCTATACAGTACCATACAGGAAAGGACACAAATACACAACCACTTGCAGGGCGTGCATGCCTGTGACAGTGTATGCCAGACACGTGAACTAATTTATGTGATTGGACATGTGAGCGCATATTCACATCTTTGAAAATTCCCAACTTGAAGGTCTGTATGTAGAGGACTTTCTGTAGTAGAAGACTCTGGGTGAATGAGAGATCTTATTGCAGAGCCTCTCCTTCATTCATAACACAGATACCAAACTGATAAATATCAGTCATTTAGAAGGAGGTAAACTGGGAATGCACTCCATTATTCTTGCCTGGAAAATTCCATGGACAGAGGAGCCTGGTAGGCTACAAGTCCACGTGGTCGCAAAGAGTCAGCCACGACTGAGGGACTGAGCACAGCACAGACTAGCTCTTAAGCCACCCAAATGAAATGAATCCGGTGGTGTTAGTGGGATTTGCCCCTCAGGCCCCTGAGACTGAGCAGCGAGCTCTTGACCTTCACCTACACACACCTCAATGACCAACCTCGTCTGCCAGAGGAGGTACAGGAACTCACGCTGGCATGGATCTGAGGTTGAAGAGAGCCTTAGAGATGTAGTGGGACAGACCTCTCATCCCTTCTTAATGTGCCTCCAGCTGAGACAGGACGTTTGTAACCTGTAATTCACTGAGATCCTGAAAATGTGCAAAAAGTAACTCAATCAGATCACGTCATCTTTTGCCTTAAGGGGCACGTGAGAATAATTAATGATTTGACACTTCTCTTAAGGAGATGTGGAAATGCATTTGCTTATTCCATCCATAAATGCCTTTGGGGCGCTGACCATATGTTGGGGAGCAGGAAAGCAGTTGAATTAGTTGAGTACCTAGCCCCACCTCCGGGATCACACCTTGTTCTGGAGAACAGAGCTGTGTAAATAAACAGCTATCCCACCTTGACAGGTGCTCTCATAGAAGCCAGGTGTGTCCCAGGGCAGAAGGGAGAGAGTGATTGGTTAGCCTAGGATGGTCAGGAAGGGCCATGAACACATAGTGTCTCAGATGAGACTTAAGGGATGAGAAGCCCCATCCAAGGAGACGAAGGTCAAAGACACGGGAAGTCAAGGGCAGAAAGACCCACAGGCTGAGGGATTCAGCTGGTGCTAAGGAAGGGCCCTGAGTTGCTGTCCTTGGAGTCCAGCCATGACAGATAAAGAGCTTAGATGTTCCTCCTGGAGCTAGTGAAGAGGACCTGGTGTGTATTTCAGAAAGACAACCATGGTGGTGTAGCAGGGACGTGGAGCGGAAGTGAGGACGTGGATGGCCTCACGGGGACCTGGGGCGGGGCGATGCTACACTCAACCCGGAGGGGACGGCTGAAGGGCCCCTGAGATGCTTCTGAGATGTGACGTTTGCGATTTGTTGAAGAGGAACGAGTCCAACCTGGGCAATTTGTGCCCAATGCAAAAACTGAGGAAGGTAACACTGGGCAGAGATTGTGGGGACGTCAGGCATGGGTGAAGAGCAGGAGTTTCATTCACACATTTGATCTTCAGAGACCCAGACTGTTCTTCGGGAAACACTCAAATGTCCTAACATCTTCACTGTGAACTGGGTAAACATCAGAACCGGCCAAGGATTTCTCAGAAAACCAGGTGCCGAATTTTACCGATTATAAAACCTGTGGAATAAGAAAAGATTTGGGGGAAACATTCACTTAAAATGACATCTGGGTGTGTGTGCATGCACACAGACACATACACATGTTGAAAATTGAAAAGAGAAGTTGAAAAACAAAGAAATGTAAAAAAAGAAATAGAGTTTTGGAAACAGTTACTTCAATCCCTTCACTCAATCCACCCTTTGATGTAGGGGAGAAATCAGTCCTGTTTCAGGGTGGAGACACTTGTTCAAGGACAGAAAGCAATTATACTAACCAGAAGGACCCCCATCAGTCAACCCTGAGGAGTTTCTATCCTGACAGGACCTTTTATTTCATTAAGGTATGTGGAACTTTATGACTTGTTCAAACTTCATGACTTGTTCATATTTATTGACAAATATGACTGATTATTGTTTCTGACAGATTCTATGTCAATTATTTTGGCAAAAGGTGGAAGTAACTGTAGAATAAGGTCAAAACAGACTTTGTTTCAATCATGATCTCAATACAATTGTACAACAGAAACTGTTTTCACACATTTTTCCTTCTTAGTCTTTGAAAATAGTAGGATCTTCAAACCTAAAGATTTAGAATTCACTTAATAAAATTAATACCATGTGTCAAGTGAATTTAGATTCATTTCAGTCAAATTGTGTTTGACCTTTGCTCTAGGCAGTCAGGGTTCAGGCAGGCACACCCTACTATATACAAAGTGTGGGAAGGTGCTGGTACCACAGGGCGGGGTACAGTGGGAACTGTCACAGACCCTGGGCCCAGGGGACAGGGAGGAAACCAATATCAGAACCCTAAGGGTGTATCACCCACTAATGGGTGCTGAAGCCCTCAGTCGAGGGACACAGACATCCCATGGCGACACAGTGGGTACAGCCAGGACTAGGCAGATCACCTCCCCAATCTGACCTCCTCCCACCCTCCAGTCTCTTCCTGGTGATCCCATAGACTGAGGCCAGCTAGAAGTCAGAGGAGAGAAAGCAGACAGCGTAGTTGACAAGGACCAGACTCCCAAACTGAGCAGGATGGAGAAAGGTGAGTATTCCGTGTAGAAGCAAAATAAAATGTCCAGCCTAAATTTATTTCTTAAAAGAACTGAGTGCATGTACTTGGCTGTGAATATCATGTGCAAATACAAGCCCTATAGACATTTCACCCAATCTCTCATAAGTTGGGGCTTCCCTGGTGGCTCAGAAGGTAAAGAATCTGCCTGCAATGCAGGAGACCTGGGTTTACTCCGTGGGATAGGGAAGATACCCTGGAGTAAGAAATGGCAACTCATTCCAGGATTCTTGCCCAGAGAATTTCATAGACAGAGGCACCTGGCAGGCTACAGTTCACGGGATCACTGAACTGCAGTCCACGGGGCTGCAAAGAGTCAGACACGACTGAGTGACTGAACTGAACTGAGCGACTAACACTTTCTTCTTTTCTTATAAGTAGCGTTCACCATCATGGCACTGCTGCCTGGGGACCGAGCTGTTGGGTGCTCTGGATAGCAGATGCCAAGAAACTAAAGGAGCAAGTGATTTATTGTGAGGAATACCTATGAATGGGCTTCCCTCGTGTTTCAGAGAGTTAAAAAATCCACTTGCAATACAAGAGGGTTTGATCCCTGGGTTGGGGAGATCCCCTGGAGAAGGGAAAGGCTACCCAGCCCAGTATTCCTGCCTGGAGAACTCCATGGACCAAGGAGCCTAGCCGGCTACAGTTCATGGAGTCTCAAAGAGTCAGATACGACTGAGCATCTAACACACACACACACACACACACACACACACACACACCTATGAACAGCAAAGAGAAGAAGGAGTGAACAGCTAGAGCCTTCAGACAAGAATGCAGATCTGACACCTGTGAATTGGGAGGGGTGAGATAAAAGAGGCTGAGATTGTCTCTCTCAGTCCACATAGGAACTCTGGCACAAAGACTCCCCACAGAGTGGTCCCTGCTGGGAGGAAATGGCCCAGCCCTGACCCACTGCTTGGTCACTCTCTGCCTCCCCCAGCCCACCCTGGGATGGATGGAGAGGGAGGGAACCCTGGAGGACATCAGTCAACTGCATTCCCCAAGGCAGCATGATCAGTCCTCTCTGGAGGGGGCTCTGAGTGGCACGTCTCTACATCTGCCCCAGACACCGACTGTCACCTCAGGAGGAGGAGGAGGCCATGACACAGGGGACATTCTGGATGGACAGCAAAGGGAAGGTTGGCACAGAGAGAAGAGAGTCCAGGCAGGAGCAAACAAGAGGTCAGTGACTGGGACGGGCTCCTCCTGTCTGGACTGAAGTGGTGGGTGGGCCGAGGTGCTGAGAAAACCCCAGACTGGAAACCCTGGCTGGAGAATGTGCAGAGGATACCCTGAGTCCATAAAGCATGACCATGGGTGAGAACCAGTGGGCAGACATAAGGCCTGAAGTAGCCTCCAGGGCCCACCTGAGGGGCTGTAGCATGAGGGAAGAATGCAGAAGTCCTCATCTGCTTCACAGCAGACATGCAGGGCAGCAGTCAGTTCTCGGGGCACTACCGCTGCGTGCGTGTGCGAAGTCGCTCAGTCACGTTCAACTCTTTGCAACCCCGTGGACTGTAGTCCACCAGGCTCCTCTGTCCATGGGATTCTCCAGGCAAGAATACGGGAGTGGGTGACTATGCCCTCCTCCAGGGGATCTTCCCAACCCATGGATCAAACCCACGTCTCTTAAATCTCCTGCATTGGCAGGTGGGTTATTTACCATACCACTGTGGTAGGGATAAAATCCTGCCAGGTGAGGTAGATAACTTGACTGGAGACCAAATTAGCCAGAACTCAGACATGGTGATGCTGGAGAGAGTGCACACTCAGATGGAGTAAACCGAGGGTGAGCACGGGTCCCTGAATTGCAGACTTGGTCAGCAACACAGTCCTTGGGCCAGCCAGGATGCAGAGGATCAGAGCTCTGTCCTTCCCTGCAAAGCATCCAAAGCCCAGACCACCCCCAGCCAATGCCATGGGAAGGACCAGGAATGCTCTGATAGGAGGCAATCCCTGATTCAGCTGAATATCTACCTGAAATGCAATTGTGTTCCAGGGGAAAATACTAATACCCTCTTATAGATAAGATTAAATTCCCTTGTCCTCTCCTTAGGACTGTAGATTGTCAACTTCCTAGAAGACCCCAGAACAAGCTTTTGAAGAAACAAATCTAAGACTCAGATGCACTGTGGAGTGAGAGAACCCCGCCCTGACTGTCAGTCGCTTCTCAGAATGTGGAAGTCAGCGTCTACAGTGAGAGGTTCTGGAGGACTGGGTGGAGGTTATGATGTAATAGCTTTGGATCGGTGAGCCCCGTGAGACGGATGGTTTTGAAGGAAATCTCAGTGAGTGAGCTGCAGTTTCGATAAGTAAACCCTTTCAGTTGATTCACATTTCTGAGGATTAGGTTTTCTTGGAGGAAGTGGGTAAGTTATTTTTTCTTGGTCCTTAACTAGGGTGGGGAAACAGGAACTGACGCTGCCCTAAGATTCTACCTGGGAACTACACTGGCTTCGATTCTTCCTACCCAAAGGGGTGGAGCATTGTGAGAAGGAACTTGTAAGTAGGAAAATAAAGAGACACATTTCCTTTTGCATTTCTAGTACTTTTTAATACTCAACACAGTATGAGTACTAACTGAAGTCCATACTTCAGTGGGTCATTTTACCCCATGTCCTTTCCACCCAGGACTCTACATCACATTCACTCTTTTCTTCTCAGCCTCCTCTTGATTGTGACAGTTTCTCAGATGTTCCTAGTTTCGGATATCTAGACGCTATGAGAAATGCTCTTTAGGCATTTTGTAAAATGTCCCTCACTGGCATTTGTCTAATGGTTTACTTAAAGTGAGATTGGGGATCTGAGTTTCGGGGAAGAAGACCTCAGACGTCAAGGTTGTGTGGCCTTGATACATCCCATTGTATCAAGGCCACAAAACATCCAGAGGCCATCACTGTCCTTGTTAACTTTGATCACCTGGATGCCGTGGTGTATGATCAGGCCACTCAAGATGGTTGTGGTCTTGCTCTCTGTCCATCCCCTGCCTGACCAGCACCTGATTCAGCTGCACCCTATGAGCAGGACTGATTTTCCTATGTTCTTGCCCCAGGTCCCAGCTAGTGATGGTTCTTATCAAAGGGGCAGTGAGAGACATCCCTGGTAACTAATGAGCTTACTTGACATCAGTGCCTCATAACTGGTACTCTCCCCACCTCCAAACTGGGACCGAAGACTGCTACCAGGTCCCGCCCACTGTCTGCTGCACACAGTAGGGCATCACTCCAGGACCCTGTTTCAGACATGTAAGTGCCCCCATCCATTACACCACTGATGACCCTCAGCTGACTTCCAGGCTCTTTCTTCTGTCTTGAAGCTGGGCAAGCACAAGTCTTGTAGACCTCTGGGTACAGCCCAACAAGAGGTAACAGTCATTTTCCTCCACTAAAAAGTTACTCTTTTCTTCTCTTTCCACACTGTATTCTATGAAAGGTAATCACTGGGTGCAGCTTACACATAAAGAGTGAGGGTTATGTCCTACTTCTCTGAAAGCAGAATATATAAACTATTTGCAATTCTTCTGCATGGGAGATTTCTCTATGCTACCCCACTTATTGACTTATTTAAATATGTATATTTTAAAATTTATTTATATTGAAGTATAGTTGATTACAATATTACATATGTTTCAGGTGAACAGCCTAGTGATTCAGTATTTTTACCCATAATATTCCATTAACAGTTATCACAAGATAATGGCTATATTTTCCTGTGCTGTACATTTTATCCTTGTTCCTTATCTATTTTATACATAGTAATCCCATACCCCTAATTTGCTCCTCACTTCTTCCCTCTCCCCACTAGTAGCCATTGGTCTGTCTTCCATATCCGTGAGCCTGTTTCTGTTTTATTGTATACATTCAGTTCAGTTTCAGTTCAGTCGCTCAGTTGTGTCCGACTCTTTGTGACCCCATGAATCGCAGCACACCAGGCCTCCCTGTCCATCACCAACTCCCGGAGTTATTCGTTTGTCTTTTGTGGCTCCCTATGCATTCTAAGATAATTGGTTCTATTTAAAAATATCATGAATATTTTGATGAGGATTGCATTAAATCTGTAGTTTGCTTTGAGTTGCATGATCATTTTAACGGTATTAATTCATCCAGTCCAAAGGCATGGATTTCTTTCCATTTTTTTGTATCATCCTCAACTTCATCAGTGTTTTCAGAGTATTGGGCTTTCACATCCTTGGTTAAGTTTATCCCTAGGTATTTTATTCTTTAAGATGTGATTTTATTTTATTTTAATTTAATTTTTTTAGCCACATCATGCAGAATGCGGGATCTTTGTTCCCCAGTCAGGCATCAAACCCATGCCCCCTGCAATGGAGGTGCAGAGTCTTAACCACTGGACCACCAGGGAAGTCCTTGGATGTGATTTTAAGTGGGATTGCTTCTTTACTTTCTCTTTCCAGTAATTCGTTATTAGTGTATAGAACACAACAGATTTCCATATATTAATCTTGTATCCTGTAACTTTGATGAATTCTAATAGTTTTGGGGATGGAGACTTTAGGGCTTTCTGTGTAAAGTATAATATCATGCCAGCTGCAAATAGTTGACAGCTTTACTTCTTCCCTTCCAATCTGGAAGCTTTTTATTCATTTATTTAATTTTGGAATGGCTGTGGCTAGAACTCCCAGTACTATTTTAAGTATGTTTATATTAATATAGTCTCATAGATATTTATTGTATATTTTGGGTTATCAGTTCAGTTCAGTCACTCAGTCATGTCCAACTCTTTGTGACCCCATGGGCTGCAGCACGCCAGGCCTCCCCGTCCATCACCAACTCCCAGAGTTTACTCAAACTTATGTCCATTGAGTCGGTGACACCATCCAACCATCTCATCCTCTGTTGTCCCCTTCTCCTCTCGCCCTCAATCTTTCCCAGCATCAGGGTCTTTTCCAATGAGTCAGTTCTTCGTATCAGGTGGCCAAAGTAGTGCAGTTTCAGCTTTAACATTAGCCCTTCCAATGAATATTCTGGACTGATTTCCTTTAGGATGGACTGGTTGGATCTCCTTGCTGTCCAAGGGACTCTCAAGAGTCTTCACCAACACCACATTTCAAAAGCATCAATTCTTCAGCACTCAGCTTTCTTTATAGTCCAAGTCTCACATCCATACATGACTACTAGAAAAACCATATTTTTGACTAGACAGACTTTTGTTGGCAAAGTAATGTCTCTGCTTTTTAATATGCTGTCTAGGTTGGTCATAACTTTCTTTCCAAGGAGTAAGTGTCTTTTAATTTCATGGCTGCAGTCACCATCTGCAGTGATTTTGGAGCCCCCCCCCCCCCCCAAAACAGTCTGTCACTGTTTCCATTGTTTCCCCATCTATTTGCCATGAAGTGACGGGACCAGATGCCATGATCTTAGTTGATCATGTTGAGCTTTAAGCCAACTTTTTCACTCTCCTCTTTCACTTTCATCAAGAGGCTCTTTATCTCTTTGCTTTCTGCCAGAAGGGTGGTGTCATCTGCATATCTGAGGTTATTGATATTTCTCTTGGCAATCTTGATTCCAGTTTGTGCTTCATCCAGCCCAGTGTTTCTCATGATGTACTCTGCATATAAGTTAAATAAGCAGGGTGACAATATACAGCCTTGACATACTCCTTTCCTGATTTGGAATCAGTCTGTTGTTCCACGTCCAGTTCTAACTGTTGCTTTCTGCATACAGATTTCTCAGGAGGCAGGTCAGGTGGTCTGGTATTATTTTGGGCTTCCCAGGTGACTCTGTAGTAAAAGAATCTGCCTGTCAATGCAGGAGACTTAGGAGATGCAGTTTCCATCACTGGGTCGAGAAGATCCCCTGGAGAAGGAAATGGCAACCCACTCCAGTATTCCTGCCTGGAGAATCCCATGGACAGAGGAGCCTGGAGGGCTACAATCTATGGGGTCGCACAGAGTTGGACATGATTGAGCAACTGAGCATCCATGCACTAATGCTATTTTGTCATTCTTTTTTACCTTCTGCCTTCGGAGCTCTTTCAGTTGGCTCCTGAGTCTCTTTGATATTCCTCCATCATTGTATCCTTTCTATAAAGTGCTTTCTTGCTTCCAGGCCTTACGAGTTGTACCTGACTCATCTTATGTTCCTCTGCCCCAGTCTGAAAATCAGCCATTTCTTCAAGGATACCTGGTCTTTTTTAGCCTATGATGGGTGCTTAGTGTGTTCATTGCTTCTAGGGTATCATTATCTTTAGTGGCATTTCTTCTTTATGTCTGAGTTCCACATTTGTGACCCTTTGTACCTGCAAATATTCTTCCAGTTTTCCCACAGGAGTTACTTGAGAAGTCTAAGGAAGAGTGACCTGATAGCTTGGTCTCTCACAACGAAGGTATCTCCACAGGACTGGAAGAGTTAACAAGAGGAATCTTCTGGGCCCTCCAACTCCAAAAAGCTTAAAATGGCATTATACATGGGAAAACACAGAGGAGTTTTCACTTTTTCAGTGCTCATCCTAAGCTTTGAACAAGGTAATTTAGAAGTCCAGGAGACAAAGGCCCATCTTGCTGTGACAGATGACTCTTCAGGACATGGTGATGAATGAGTCTGTAAACCAAACACATCAATACCTGAAGGACGATGCAGTTACCTTCAATGAGGTTAAACCTCTTCTCTCAGGCAGCAGGTAGAAACTGGCTCCATGGTTATAGTTTGATCCCAAGACAAAGAAATAAAGATCAATGATTGAAGTAATTCTTTACCATCAAATTAAGATGTGACAAATTTGTCTATTCTTCACTGACAATATTTTGCTTCTTCTGCAAAACTAAGATTAAAGTGAAAGGGAAAAAAAAGAAAAAGAAAGAAGCTTTTAAAGATTTCCTGTTTCAACTCTCTGGTTGTTTCTGTTTGTTCATGGAGATGTTCTCCATAGTGGTTTTAAAGTTAATAAGATAGAGTGCCATGAAAACTTGAAAAATCAAACCAAAGCAACAAAATTATTTTGCAAAGAGCTAAATTTGACCCCCATGAAGATTTGAGTTTCAACTAAAGGAAGTAGGGCTTGAGGACACATTATCCATAATAATAATAATAATAATTTAAAAAAAAAAGAAAGAGGGACTTCCCTGGCAGTCCAGTGGTTAAGACTCCATGCTTCCAATGTAGGGGGCATGGGTTCAATCCCAAGTCAGGGAATTAAGATCCCATATGCTGCAGAACAGGGCCAAAGAAATTAAAGTGTGAAGGGAAAGTGTTAGTCGCTCAGTCATCTCTGACTCTTTGTGACCCCATGAACTGCACCCCGCCTGGCTCCTCTGTCCATGGAATTCTCCAGATAAGAAAACTGGAGTGGGTAAGCCATTTCCTTTTCCAGGGGATCTTCCCAACCCAGGGATCAAACCTGGGTGTCATGCATTTCAGGCAGATTCTTTACTGTCTGAGCCACCAGGGAAGCCCTCCGAAAAATTAAAAAATAAAAATAAATGGATGCAATTAAATCCCTGTGGTATTAAGTTCTACAATTTTGTGATTCTATCAGTGTGTATGTTCACTCTGGGTCTTCGAGAGCAAAAGTACCCCTAATAATTCCTTACACACACTGTCATGTAACCTGATTCTTGACCCACAGCTGATGGGTTGGGAGTCAGCCATGATCCAAAGACACACAGCTGAATCCTGGCTCTGACACTGGAATACCATGGTCTGTAAGCTGGTTGATGAGTTGGCCGTGTATGAAAGGCTGGGAAAGTAGTGGCACTTCATCCTAAATTGTGACTAATCAGTTAATGAATCCTCTCTTCCAGGAGATAAGATGTCCTTCTCCCCTGAGTGTCTGCAGAATCACCAGAGCTTCTAAAATAACCTGAACAGTGCTCCAACATGTCTCTGGTCTCCATGTGGTCCAGTTTTATGGGTACTGCAATAGTATCTTGTGCTTTCTAATTTCCTGGAGAGCTCTTACAAAAATAAAAAATGCTTTTCTGTGGTTACCTGAGCATGTCTTTGCTTTAGGTGCCTTAAAAGAGTCTAACAGAGTAGTCACATATTAAAAGAACCCAAAAGTATATATCGTGCATTCCTTGAGGGCAGATAACAAGTCTTACCTTTATATCCTAAGGGGTGCCTTCAGTCGATGTTTACTATATGATTAGTGAAAGAGCGAATGTGTGAATGGAAGAATGAATGTCATAACAAGACCTGCAAAGGTCAAGACTGAGGTGTTTCCTGAGAACAGAACCAACAGAATTTCTTGATGTTGTGTGAAACAGCACTAAAATGAGTCATTCTTTTCTGTTCTGATATTAGAGCACACTGACAGCAAGCTAAAGTAGTTTAGCTGCTTGATCCTGGAAGATAAGACCACAACCAACCAAACTCTCTTCAAAAGACTTGCCATTGCAGTGTCCCCTACACTGAAACTATAATATCATAAACTCTGTCCACTTCAAGTCAGTTCTCCATCTGGTGAGAACCACCTTAAAAACTTCCCAGTCTAGACCTAAAGGCCTACCCTACCTTTCACTTTAAGTCACTAAAACCCATCAAGGTGATGTTGTCCCTTACTGAGATGTGACAAATCTGTTGATTCTTCACTGACAACCATTTACTTCTAGAAAACCAAGTGCAGTCTTTGACAAAGCACAATATAATTTTGCTTGGTAAGTCTGTTTTTCTGGTGGCCTTTGGAAGAGTTGACAGTCAGTGTGACACAACTGGTTTTAGGTTCATTTCCTTTTTCTTTTTTTAAAAACTAAACTCTCATTTGTTTGAATGTACAAAAATCTACTAAGCACAGGGAGATATAATCGTATTGCTTTCCCCAGAGAACTTGAAGTACAAAGTAAAGAAGTCATGTGTTTTCTTTTTTTTTTTTAACTTTGTCCAAGAAATAAAATAACTGGACTATTTTAAAATTTTTTCCAACCCTAGGATTTGGGTTTCAGTGAGTGCAAGGAAGTGCTCCTGTGTGTGAATTCCGTCGCTCAATCATATCCTACTCTTTGTGACCCTATGGACTGTAGCTACCAGGCTTCTCTGTCCATGGGATTCTCCAGGCAAGAATACTGGAGTAGGTTGGAATGCCCTCCTTCAGGGAACCTTTCCAACCCAGGGACTGAACCTGAGTCTCTTGTGATTCTTGCGACTCCTGCACTACAGATGGATTCTTTACCACTGAGCTACCAGGGAAGCCCAAGGAAATTCTCACTAGATGCTAGTTTGCATAAATGTCCCAATTGCTTGCTACTGTGTGAATGCAGAAGAAATCTAACATTGTCTACATTCTGAAGCACAGAGTGGCTTAGGGTTCATGGCCAAATGTGTTAGAGCTCCATGGCCCATTAAACATGGAGTTTAATTTGTCAAATATACACACATAATGTGCAGCTCTGGACTTGCAGTAAAGTATCCATCATGAGACTCATTTTAACCCAAATGACTCTAAAAAATGGCTGTCAATTCCAGACGTTTCCAACTGGATGGGACCAGAGGCACACATGTCACACAATACACCACACACAGTGTAAACAGACCATTCACGTCCACAACAGAGATATTTATGGTATTTTCCGTTGTTGCCATGTCAACCCATGGAACAAGCAGGCCATTAAATCATGCTGTCAGCAGGCCAAGACAGTAACACTGCAAAAAAATTCCAGTTGCTGACATGAAAATTGCATTTATCATTTCAAGACTTGTTTTTTTTTTTCCCCCAGCTGCCTCTTGCTTTATGCTCCTCACTGCTTTTGAGCTGGTCTTTCAGAGCACAGGAGGACTTGAATGAGCTGTTTAAAGAGCAAGAGAAATTCCAACTCATTCTTTTCTTTTTTTTACAAATACGTTACTTTAATTTTTATTTATTTATTTTATTTTTGGCTGTGCTGGGTCTTTGCTGCTGCAAGAAGACTTTCTCCAGTTGTGATGATTGGGCTTCTCATTTCAGTGACTTCTCTTGTTGCAGAGCATGGGCTCTGGGGCACAAGCTTCAGCAATTGCAGTGCATGGGCTTAGTTGCTCCACAGCATGTAGAATCTCCCTTGGCCAGGAGTTGAACCCATATCCCCTGCACTGGCAGACAAATTCTCAACCACTGTACCATCAGGGAAACCCTGCAGATCATTTTTGACTATTTTTATTTTCATAGGAACTTACTTTTTAAGGTGGCAATCTTGAGATCAAATGCTAGGAGAAGAGCTGTGTTGAGGACTGAAGACTTATTGATAGAACTCCTCAGCTTTCAAAGTTGGATTTATTACTTAATTTTTCCCATCAGCAAATCTCTTGGATTTGAGAGCATTCACTCTGCTTTCTTCTGAACCCAGCTTGAGGGCCTCTTGTTAAAATTTGTCTCCAGGATCACAGAGAAAGTCCAATTAATAGCTATGGGATGGTCTCTGTAATGAGTAACCACAAGCCCAAGAGTAAATTTCTCTGGGCCATCCTGATTTTACATGATCATACTAATTTCAGAAAAGATAGTTCATTAAATATATAACTACATAGAATTTAAATTTTCTACTGTTAGAAGACTTTTCACATGTATTCCCAAGTCAGAAATGCACTGAGCGCTAGGAGTGTTAGATAAGAAATACAATGAGTGAAAAGTGTTAGTCGCTCAGTCATGTCAAATTCTTTGCAACTGCATGGACTGTAGCCTCTGTCCAGGGAATTCTCTAGGCAAGAATACTGGAGTGGTAGCTATTCCCTTCTCCATGGGATTTTCCTGACTCAGGGATCAAACCTAGGTCTCCCACATTGCAGGCAGATTCTTTACCATCTCAGCCACCAGGAAGTCCAAGAAATAAGATAACCATGATATTTCAGTGTGAATCATTATAGAATCCCCAGACAGTGGAAGTGACAAATAGATTCAAAGGATTCGATCTGATAGACAGAGTGCCTGAAGAACTATGGATGTAAGTTCGTGATATTGTACAGGAGGCAGTGATCAAAACCACCCCCAAGAAAAATAAATGCAAAAAGATAAAATGATTGTCTGAGGAACCCTTAGAAATAGCTGAGAAAAGAAGAGAAACTAAAGGCAAAGGAGAAAAGGAAAGATATACCCAATTGAATGCAGAGTTCCAAAGAATAACAAGGAGAGATAAGAAAGCCTTCCTCAGTGATCAATGCAAAGAAATAGAGAAAACAATAGAATGGGAAAGACTAGAGATCTCTTTAAGAAAATTAGAGATACCAAGGGAACATTTCAAGCAAAAATGGGCACAATAAAGGACAGAAATGGTATGGACCTAACAGAAGCAGAAGATATTAAGAAGAGGTGGCAAGAGTACCCAGAAGAACTGTACAAAAAAGATCTTCATGACCCAGATAATCACTGTGGAAGGTGACTGCAGCCACAAAATTAAAAGATGCTTGCTCCTTGAAAGAAAAGCTATGAACAAATTAGCATGTAAGCAGAGACATTACTTTGCCGACAAAGGCCCGTCTAGTCAAAGCTATGATTTTTCCAGTAGACAGGTATGGATGTGAGAGTTGGACCATAAAGAAAGCTGAGCACTGAAGAATTGATGCTTTTGAACTTTGATGTTGGAGAAGACTCTTGAGAGTCTGTTGGACTGCAAGATCAAACCAGTCAATCCTAAAGGAAATCAATCCTGAATGTTCATTGGAAGGACTGATGTTGAAACTGAAACTCCAATACTTTGGCCACCTGATGGGAAGAGCCGACTCATTAGAAAAGACCCTGATGCTGGAAAAGATTGAAAGCAGGAGGAGAAGAGGATGAGACAGTTGGATGGCACCACCGATGAAATGGACATGAGTTTGAGCAGAATCTGGGAGCTGGTGATGGACAAGGAAGTCTGGTGTGCTGCAGTCCATGGGTACAGAAAGAGTTGGGCATGACCGAGAGACTGAACTGAACTGAGCAAACAAGCAACACAGATACTAACGTCTCAAGTTATTTAGTGCTTTTCTATGTATGGGAAGATGCAAGCATCTGGGCTTACTGAAATCATTTTTCATGTGCACTTCACCCATCTGGGACCACTGTCCTGTTTTCACATCCTGAATTCCTTTCCTCAGGGCTCACCTTAAGGAGTGACTACATTCTGATGGCTGTTAGATAGCAGGTATTCTTTTTTCTTCTAAATTCCCTTAGGGTGCACTGGCTCTCACCAGAGGGCTGCAATCCCTAATGACTGTGACATCCTTCTTTACTGATATGGCAGGAAATACTCGATTTCATAAATCCTACAAAGAAAAAGTAGATCACATGCTTTTAAAGAAAGACCAAGTTAGGGGTGTACAGGTGCCTGGAAGGGGTGAGGAGGAGGGGCAGAAGAAGAGGGTTTTTTTTAAAAGATTAATTTTATTAGAGTATAGTTGCTTTACAATGGTGTGTTAATTTCTACTGTACAGCAGAGTGAATCAACCTTATGTATACATATATCCCCTCGTTTTGGTGGACTTCTTTCCCATTTAGAGTATTGAGTGGGCTTCCCTGAAAGCTCAGCTGGTAAAGAACCCACCTGCACTACAGGAGACCCCACTTGAATTCCTGGGTCCAGAGGCTCCCCTGGAGAAGGGATAGGCTATTCACACCAGTATTCTTGAGCTTCCCTGGTGGCTCAGACAGTAAAGAATCCACCTGCAATTCAGGAGACTTGGGTTTGATCCCTGGGTTGGGAAGTTCCCCTGGAAGAGGGCATGGCAACTCACTCCAGTATTCTTGCCTGAAGAATCCCCATGGACAACGAGCCTGGCAGGGTACAGTTCATGGGGTCTCAAAGAGTTAGACACGACTGAGTTACTAAGCAGAGTACAGGACAATCAGAGTATTGAGTAGAGTTCCCTGAACTATACAGTAAGTTCTTCTTAGTTATCTATTTTATACATGGTATCAGCAATGTATATATGTCAACTCCAATCTCCTAATTCCTCCAACCTCCCCCTCCCTGCTTGGTGTCCATATGTTTGTTCTATACATCTGTGTCTCTACTTCTGTTTTACAAATAGGATCTTCTGTACCATAGGAGAGGTTTTGAGGAAGAAGATGTCATCAGATCTGTGTTCTTGGGGGATGTTTGCAAGATGAATCTGATGGGGAGAAGGAGGAAGCCACAAAATTATTAGAAGCTTGTTGGAATAATTGGATTTGGAGAAGGAGAAGGTAATAAAAAGAGAATTCAGAAAATAGTGATTGGATCTAGTGAGAATTCTTGTCTTAGATATTTTGAAGATTAAAAATGGCACATTCAGCATGAGTGAGTGGTGATGTATTCACACCAAGGAATATATACATGCAACGGTGAGAAAGTATCAAGGGATGCTTGTAGCAGTGAGCTACGTGTCAGCACAGAAGTGTGGTTGACTCTTACAAGGCTGAGTAAAAGCAGCCAGTGAAAGTGATCATCACTCAGTCGTGTCTAACTCTTTGCCACCCAGGCCAGAATACTGGAGTGGGTAGCCTTTCCCTTCTTCAGGGGATCTTCCCAACCCAGGGATCAAACCCAGGTCTCCCGCATTGCAGGTGGATTCTTTACCAGTTGAGCCACAAGGGAAGCCCAAGAATCCTGGAGTGGGTAGCCTATCTCTTCTCCAGGGGATCTTCCCGACCCAGGAATCAAACCGGCGTCTCTTGCGTTGCAGGAGGATTCTTTACCAACTGAGCTATCAGAGAAGCCAAAAGCAGCCAGTACAAGGGAGCAAATACAGTCAGTCTGTTCATCCAGAGTTCAAAAGCTAATCTCTGCTGCATGGTAGAAGGGGAGACACTTGGGAGGGAAAGTGACTGGAAGGAGCACAGATGGGCCCCTGAGGGACTGGTGGTGTTCTCTTCCTTGATTTGGGTGCTGCTTACAGGATGGGCTTAGTATGTAAAACTCACTGGACATATACTCACATGTTCACATTTCCTCATGTGAGTATGTGAGTTCACATTTCCTTTTTATTATGTTAGACTTTGATAAAAAGCTTTCTTCAAATGGCACACCTTGTTTCGGAGATCATCATTTCAGGGGGAAGATTGTCTAAGGGCTCTCGAATCTGAATAAAAGTGGGGTAAACAAGGTCAAGTGTCCTGGATTCCAAGGAAATGAGGAGCTATGAATCAGCGAACGAAGCCGTCATATCAAGCAGTGAAAACTGACATCTCTGGGCTGCCCCTCCGCCCTCGCCCAATGCTTAGAATGTCAGAGCAAACCCCACAAGCTTGGAAACCGTCACCACTAGTCACATCTAGAGGCAAACAACC
Organism: Bos indicus; assembly: GCF_029378745.1. Lineage (NCBI taxonomy): Eukaryota > Metazoa > Chordata > Mammalia > Artiodactyla > Bovidae > Bos > Bos indicus. Next base: position 41,423,962 of record NC_091772.1, on the reverse strand, counting down.
CAGCCATTGTCTCATCGATTTAAAGGAAGCAGACAAATAAAAATTGATAAGGCCTGGAACAGGGGAGCTATCTCTTAGCGGCGTCAGAATGAAAACGGTGCAGCTTGGTTCCTGCCAAGTCTTGGGGAGAAATCCGTCATTCCTGGCCAGCCCTGGTGGTCAGCCCAACTGTGGTGGGTGATTAGCACAGAAACCTGTAATGATTAATCGGCCTTGTATATACAATGGACACAGACACAGACTTACCATCCAGCAGCTCAGCATTTAGTACTTAGTCACATGAAAAGTTCAGACAAGGAAATGTATAGCTATTAATATGCTTCAAATTCTGGAGTCAGTGTTAATTCCTTTAGTTTAGCATCATTCATCTCAGTTTCCCCCATCTGGAGGGAAAAGGAAACTTTGGATTAAATTTGGAAAAAGCCCCCAGTTACTCCCAGATGGATTCCTAAAGAGCATTTCTTAATGCAGTTTCCAAAAATGGATTTAATAGATTATTTACAGATTACTAACACCTTAAAAAGGAGAAGGCAATGGCACCCCACTCCAGTACTCTTGCCTGGAAAATCCCATGGATGGAGGAGCCTGGTAGGCTGCAGTCCATGGGGTCACTAAGAGTTGGACATGACTGAGCGACTTCATTTTCACTTTTCACTTTCATGCATTGGAGAAGGAAATGGCAACCCACTCCAGTGTTCATCCCTGGAAAATCCCAGGGATGGGGGAGCCTGGTGGGCTGCCATCTATGGGGTCGCACAGAGTCAGACATGACTGAAGCGACTTAGCAGCAGCAGCAGCAACACCTTAAAAAGGGAGCAGTGACAAAGAATGATGGCCAGGTTGGAATGGCAGTACAAAATATAGGTTTCCAGAAAAAGTGTAACCCACATCAACAAAAAACAAAAAACTCTTGTTAACCAGTTTCTTCAATAACGCGTATATAGGTGCTAAAAAAATTGTGGATTGCAATCCATGCTTTCCACTTCTCATCAGAGTTCGCTTAAACAGACAATGTCTTTGCTTACCTGCTCTGATGAAGGAGGAGTGGCTTTTGTACACCACTTGCTGAATCCTGGAGCTGTTTTGCAGCTATGAATAGACCCAGGCTCTCTCCCCATCTCACCCCTGCTTTCTGTTTCAGCTGCCGGTTCACTCAGCAAAGCTGTCGAGGTCCTTCTAGGAGACAGGCCCTGACTTGCTTGCTGGGGACACAGACAGCGGTGGGTCAGGCCTGATACAGGCTGTTGGGAACTGATCCCTTGTTGCTCTGTCCTAGGGCAGAATCTCACACTGGCTTTTGTAAATTCCCCCAACTCTCCCACCTCCCGTCAGCCAGCTCCCACCTTTCCAGGACCCTGGCTATCACGGTGATGTCCTTAAAGATCAAGTCTAATGATTTTAGATGCTACCGCATATTTCCGTTTTGGCTGCCATCCCATGGAGTGATAAACCCAAACAATACAAACATGGATATTATCTCCCACCAAACAAAAGCAAAAGAAAACAAAACCTCTGATCACATATAGGGACAGTCCTTACGATAAGAAAGGTATTTAGAATGCTTCCAAGCCTGACTCCAGATTTCCTTTTCAGGAGAATACGTCGTGTCAGTGTCCTCCCTAGGCCTTTCTGGGTCTCCATGTCAAAATAGTTTCTCTATTTTGCTTTGATCTAAGATATATCTTTTACTTGGAAAGCCCTTTCCTCCACCTCTGCCTATAAAAATGTACCCATTCTTCAAACCTCAAGATCAGATGTCCCCTCCCCCATGAGTCCTGTAGGTAACTCTGGCCTCTCTCCCCACATCTGTGTTCAATGACATCATCTTGATAGCTTGAAATCAGCCTGATGAGAGTATTGACACCACGGAAATTGACGAATCCCACCAATCAGAGCTTGATTTATCATTTTGTTGGCCAGGTTTAAGAAAGTGGTAGAGAAGGTGTTAAGATAGCAGATTAAAGTAAAGAAGTATGCTGGGCTTAGAGCTATTATACTCTGAAAGCTCATGGATTTGAAGAAATAGTCTCCAGTACTTGAAAAATTTTCTCCATTTCAGCAAAGAAGCCTCTCACACTGCTGATGAACCTATGGAGTTTCAACAGGTTTTCATAGCTGCTCCTTCGTTTTTGCAGTTTAACATCTGCAAAAAGGTCAGTCAACATCCATATTGGAACTACACCTGTTCATTAATGAGATGAGCAATGTCTTTGTGAATATGATAGTAAGATTTGTGCTCCAATTTTCAAAAATCATAGTTGAATCACAACCATCGGTTGGCTATAAATACAAACATTCAGCAAAAACCAGCAAAAGCATCCTGTTAGAACAAACTGCATGGAATTGAAACTAATTGCATTTTATTATTGTTGACATATCATGTACTATTCTTTCTTCGTATCAGTAAAATTTATAATAAGCAAAGAAATGTACACATACACACACACATACTTTTTTCCAGAGAGCCAGTTGTGAGACATTTATCAGAACATCAGCACCTGTGGTGGCAGGACGGAAGGAGGGATCCACTAGCTCCCCTGCTCGTCTCCCTGCAAGCTGGCTCCCCACAGGGCTGCTGTAAGAAGCAAGTGGGTGACAGGTGTACATCTCAGCTTGGCAGCCCTGGCGCAGAAGGAGCCTCACATTAATAAACATGGCGGATGTCTGTTGAAAGCGTACTACGTACCAAGTGTGTTCTGAACTTTGTGTTTAGACTTCATGACAGTCTCATTCATGGGCTCTCTGTCACTCCCAAGGCGGAACACAGACTAAGAAATCTGTCTGGCAAATACTGTATGATATCACTTCTATGTGTGGGATCTAGAAACAATACAACAAAGTAAGAAATATAACAAAACAAACAAACTCACAGATGCAGGGAACGAGCTAGTGGTTACCAGGGGCAGTAGAGAGGGGAGGGAGGAAGAGGCACAAATTATTAGGTGTAAGATAAGCTACAAGGATATATTGTACAACATGGGGAACATAGCCAATATTTTATAATAACTATAAATGGAATGTAATCTTTAAAAACTGTGAATCACTATATTGTACACCTGTAACTTAGGGTGATGGCTTCCCTGATAGCTCAGTTGGTAAAGAATCCACCTGCAATTCAGGAGACCTTGTTTCAATCTTGGTTCAGGAAGATCCACTGGAGAAGGGATAGGCTACCCACTCCAGGATTCTTGGGCTTCCCTGGTGGCTCAGCTGGTAAAGAATCTGCCTGCAATGTGGGAGACCTGGGTTGGGAAGATCCCCTGAAGAAGGGAAAGGCTACCCACTCCAGTATTCTGGCCTGGAGAATTCCATGGACTGTATAGACCATGGGGTCCCAAAGAGTTGGACATGACTGAGCGACTTTCACTTTCACTTTTAGAAGGAAATGGCAACCCAATCCAGTATTCTTGCCTGGAGAATCCCATGGGCAGAGGAGCCTGGTGGGCTACAGTCCATGGGTCACAAAGAGTCGGACACAACTCAGTAACTAACACTTTTTCTAGCTATAAGGATATATTGTACAACACGGGGAATGTAGCCAATATTTTATAATAACTATAAATGGAATGTAATCTTTAAAAATTGTGAATCACTGTATTGTACACCTGTAACTTAGATGATACTGTATACCCATACTTCAATAAAAATAAAAAAAAAGAAAGCTGCCTAGGCCTCCGGGTTGGAGGATTGAGTAGGCTACTTTTGTGACTTTCAGACATGATTCTCCCTCTTCTTCCATCCAAGGGTCTGCCTTTGCTCTTCCAAACTCTCTTATCCTCCCTTTTGGTTGTGTTTCTGTTTGCTCGCTTTGACTTCAGCCACCAGAAAAGAAGAGGGAGGAGGAAATATCAACCAAGATTCTTCTTTTTCCTCTTTCTTTGCCACCTTTTTTTTTTTTTTTTTGAGGCTTCATTGGCTTTTTAAAGCCTTATTTGCATTTAACTTTAAACTTACAGAAGCATTGCTGTAATAGAACAAAGAAATAGCAAAAAGAAAAATAAAATTACATATATTATAAAAAGCAATATTTGGCCCTGCTCATCCACAGGTTTTGCATCCATAGATTCAACCACCCACAGTTTGAATTTCAATCCAGAGTTAGTTAAATCCCAGGATTTGGAACCCATGGGTATGGAGAGCTCAATGTATGATGCCATTTTATACAAGGGACTTGAGCATCCTTGGATTTTGGTATCTGCTGGGACTCCTGAAACCAATCCCTGGCATAGACTAAGGGACAGCTGTATACACACTCATACAGTATTAGGAAACTGTCTACAGAGTTGTGGAATAGTTTTCTTTCACTTTGCTGGAAATTAGTAATTTTGTTACTTAAATTATGGAAGGCCCTAAAAATATGGCTATATTGAAATTGTCAAAAACAATTGCAAATATTATCTCTCTGTCTTACTTTTAATTCAATTTTTTATTTAGCGATAATTATAAGTGTGTTAGTCACTCAGTGGTGTCTGACTCTTTGAGACCCCATGGACTGTAGCCTACCAGACCCCCAGTCCATAGGATTTTCCAGGCAAGCATACTGGAGTGGGTTGCCATTTCCTTCTCCAGGGGATCTTCTGTACCCAGGGATCAAACCTAGGTCTCCCATATTGTAGGCAGATGCTTTACCATTTCAGCCACAAGGGAAACCCTAGAGATAACTATAAATTTACATGCAAATGAAAGAAAAAGAAATAGCAAACACCCTTTCTTCACATCACACCGTGTCTATTTCTTTCTTTTTTAAGTCTTTACTGAATTAGTTACAATATTGTTTCTGTTTTACATTTTGGTTTTTTGGGCCAGGAGGCATGTGGGATCTTGGCTTTCCAACCAAGAGAAGTCTTAACCACTGGATGGCCAAGGAAGTGCCCACTCTGTGTCGATTTCACTCCACTTGCTTTGTCACCTTTTCCCGTCCTCTTCTCTCCGCCTAGTTGTGCCGGACATTGAGTTGGTGCCATCAACTGGCCAGATGGACACTGCAGCCACAACTCGGGCCCTCGACACCTCCCCACAGCCTTGCATGTGAGTGGAGGAACAGCTTCCTGTTCTAATCGTGCTTTCCTGTCTGCTCCATTCCAAGCATAGCCTGTCAGCCCCATGTTTTGTTGGCTGCGTGAGTGTCATCACAGAAACACACGGGACACATCTTAGGCAGGTACACACAGTGCTAGCCCAACTCCTTGGGTCCAAATGTGTTTCCATATCTGCAATTCCAGGATTTTTAAGAGGTAAGATGCAGAATATTACTCTACTTAATAGCATCCCCAGTGAAGTCTTGGGGAGCAATCCCAGAAGCAAACCCAAACATTTCTGCAGCCAATGCTCACAGAGTGAACAAGGACTCGACATATTCTCTGGTGAGGTCACGACACTCTCAGTCACCAACTGAGATTTGGTGTCAAAAGTTTAGTATTCAGAGCTTCTTGCTTTTTGGAATTGCTCATGAAGGGTGTGGGGATAAATACATATTTTTAATATGAACAAAATAGGTGCTAGATGGACGCTTTAGTGATGTGTTGACTGTATGGCTTCTGCTTAACATGGAAATTTTAGCAAAAAGATCAGTTTTGTTTTAATGAACAGATTAAAAATTCTAATAATCTCTGCAGTACCTAAATATCAGGATATTCAAAATATCCTGTTATGCAGAGTACATCATGAGAGATGCTGGGCTGGATGAAGCACAAGCTGGAATCAAGATGGCCAAAAGAAATATCAATAACCTCAGATATGCAGATGACACCACCCTTATTGCAGAAAGTGAAGAACTAAAAAGTCTCTTGATGAAAGTGAAAGAGGAGAGTTAGTTGGCTTAAAACTCAACATTCAGAAAATGAAGATCATGGCATCTGGTCCCATCACTTCATGGCAGACAGATGGGGAGACAGTGGAAACAGTGACAGACTTTACTTTTGGGGGCTCCAAAATCACTGCAGATGGTGACTGCAGCCATGAAATTAAAAGACACTTGCTCCTTGGAAGAAAAGTTATGACCAACCTAGACAGCATATTAAAAACCAGAGACATTACTTTGCCAACAAATATCCATCTAGTCAAAGCTATGGTTTTTCCAGTAGTCATGTATGGATGTGAGAGTCGGACTATAAAGAAAGTTGAGCGTGGAAGAATTGATGCCTTTGAACTGTGGTGCTGGAGAAGACTCTTGAGGGTTCCTTGGACTGCAAGGAGATCCAACCAGTCCATCCTAAAGGAAAACAGTCCAGAATATTCATTGGAGGGACTGATGTTGAAGCTGAAACTCCAGTACTTTGGCCACCTGATATGAAGAACTAACTCATTGGAAAAGACCCTGACGCTGGGAAAGATTGAAGGCAGGAGGAGAAGGGGATGACAGAAGATGGGGTGGCTGGACGGCATCACCGACTCAATAGATAAGAGTTTGAGTAAACTCTGGGAGTTGGCAATGGACAGGGAGGCCTGGTGTGCTGCAGTCCATGGGGTCACAAAGAGTCAGACACAACTAAGTGACTGAACTGAACTGAAGTATCCCCCACCACACACACCAGAGTAGAATTTAAGTCTTAAAGATGAAGCAAGACTAGCTTTTTCTTTATGGTTGCAAGGGGGAAGAATGAGGAATAAGGGATAGTTAGGGAGTTTGGAATCAACTTGTCTACATTACTATATTTAAATGGACGATAGACAAGGACCTACTGTATAGCACAAGGAAGTCTGCTCAGCATTATACGGCAGCTTGGATGGGAGGGGAGTTTGGGGGAGCATGGATACATGTATTTGTATGGCTGAGTCCCTTTGCTGTCCACTTGAAACTAACACAGCATTGTTAACTGGCTGTACTCTGATATAAAATCAAAAGTTTTTTTCTTTAAAAAAAAGACTGGTACTTTCTTTCTCCACAAGAAGGGTCTTTTGAAGTCATGGGGAATTGGGAACTTAGTTATAATGAAGATAGTTGTCTTCTAAAATAGCAGGACACTTAAAGCCATCCAGACCCCAGACTGGTAATAACATTGTATAAAGGAATAGACAGGTCTGTGTTCCAGACCACGGCCCTTACAACAAATTATTTCATGTAACAGTAAATAACCAAACCTATTTCAGGATAGCTCACTGTTATCACTTTAAACTCACTATGGGCTTCTTATATTTTCTAAATAGATAGAATGAATAATCCCTATTTAGCAGCCACTACTGAGACTTCTTTTCTAGGAAACTTTATTTTTGTTGTACTTTCTGCAAGATTCCATCCAGTGTGGGCCTGAATACTATCTAGAGCTCTCCTCAAATGACTTCATGTGTGTTTAGTACATCTGTTGGAATTTTTGTTTCTTAAGCTGAGTCAGTACCAAGCAAGTATTTCAGGCTAGTTCCAATTGATTTGAATGAAAAATTGCAAAGCTGAGTTGGGATGGACTTTAATACTTACCTTAGATATAGAAAAGTTTTCATGATGAATTTCTTGTTATTGATCCTTTATTCTAGGGATTCATTTACTGGAGTTGATTAACACAATGTGCCCATTTTTAAGGACTGAGAAAGTGAAAGTTTGAACAGATTGCCACAGTCATAACTCACATCAGAGCTGCATCAACAGCGATGTTAGGTTTTAAAGTTTCCAGCATCAGCAGTGTAGTGCACAGTCCATGGCGGTGGTATTTGGGATCTGCCTTGTGGACAGAGAGACGAGGAATCATAGGTTTTCCAAAGGATCGCTCCTTCCCAAAGAAGGTAGCCACCTCATCTCTGCTGGGAAAACTGTCCCTGGGTTGATGCTGTTCTTTTTTTGATGTCCTTGTTGAGATTTTTTGTTTGTTTGTTTAAACCATTTTTTAAAGTCTTTATTGAATTTGTTATAAATATTGTTTTACGTTTTTGGCTTTTTGACCACACGGCATCTTAGCTCCCTGACCAGGGATTGAACCTAACCCCCCTGCATTGGAAGGTGATGTCTTAACTACTCGACTGCCAGGGAGACCCCAATGTTGTTCTTAAAACAAAACGGCGTAGCTCAAAAACCTGAATGCTTCTTGGAATGGAGAGCATTCGACAGCCAACTACTGGTACCAGATGCAAAGAAGCAGGTAACTAAGCTGTTGCCTAACACTTTTTTAAGGATGCATTGTATCTGCTGAGCACAGTGGTACTGTCCACAGCTGCCTGTCTGTCACCAGACAGTCTGTCTGATGTGAATTATTAATGGAAAGTACCGTGACCTTCACCAACAATAGGGAAGGCTCCTAGATTTGCCCACAGCCCCCAGGCAGGCAGGTACCCAAACCAGGCTCAGCGGAGGAAAGGAGCGATGTGGCGGTTCCAGGCAGCCGTGGTGACCCAGGTCGAGGGGCACATACCAATATGAGCCCGGCCTTGAAGGCTCATTCCACGGACTAACCCAGGAGAAGAGAGCCCAAGAGCTGTCCCCATGCAGCTACAAACTAGAACGATGACATTTTTAAGCACTGCTTCCCAGCTCCGACATAAAATTATATTTAAATTTCCTGCCTCTGTGCAATCAAAAGAAGCCAGCTGAAAGAAATGTGCACTTCAAGGCTATAAATCTGAAACTTCCTAATCCCCGAAAGTCCACACTAGACTTCTTGCCTCCATGGAAACAACAAAGCATTCAGCCCACTGATTGGCCTCCAATGAATTTTAGATAAGACAGCTTGGAAGGGAATGGATGTGATTTTAATGCAGAAGAAAGCTCTGGAAGGGAGGTCCACTTGGTTCATATTTGAATAAAGCAAACAAGGCAGACGAAAGGCTGACAGCTGTAAATGACATTGTCAGTACAAAAATTATCAGCCAGTTTACAATCTGTTTGCTTATGTTGAACAAACAGACTGTGTGTGGCATCCTTGGGCCCCGTGAATGGCAGAAATACTTGCGGGCTTCAGAAAACCTATCTGCTCTCCGGCAGCCCGGCCACAATTAGATCGCCATTTGACAGCCACACTGAAAAGGAAACTGTGTCCCCCGCCTCCCCCCACACCCCCTCGGCTTTATCTGGTCCTTTCTTTCCTTTTCTTCGTCGTCTTCTTCGCGCACTGAAATTGGGCAGAGACACTCGCCGTGGTGTGTCGATGGCTGAATTATGTCACTTCTGGGGCTGCATCAAGCCGTTGAACTGATGTGTTCTACATTCCGAGTGGGGCCTCTTCGGTAACCTAGCGAGGCCCAGGGCCAACAGGCTGCACTTTTTATTCCTCACAGGAAGCAGAATCCAGGAGCCCCCGAAAGAATGTCACTTTTTTCTTCTTTGTGCAAGCCGTCTCAGAGACCCCGTGCTTTGAACTTGCTGGCACCGCATCTGGTGCCGAAACAAAACAGGACCCAAGAAGGCCTTTGCAGCGGAACAGGCGTGGAGCCCCGATTCCTCACTGAGTGAGGCCCACCCCGGCCAGATTGCAAGAGGGAGTGACAACCCAGCAGAGGGGGCGGAAATCGTTCTCCTCTCGGGGGCTGGGCGGTGTCTTCCACCTGCCCCCCAACCCCCAGCCCCCAAGCCATGAGTGTGTGGTCCCTCTGCTTAATCCTCTCTGTGTTCCACAAACTCATAACATAGAAATAGCTCCCTTTGTTCAGAAAGAATGGAGAGCAAATACAGGTACTAATTTTATGCCTCATGTTCTCTGCGGAGAGAGATTTAAGCCTTGAGTAACAGCTTGTCATGGACCTGGAGGCTACTGGGTACCCAGTGCTTCTTACCTGTGTGATTCCTGCTCACCTGGGAGGTAGGGAGGAACATAGCCTCCTGCCCAGGGCCCCTTCACCTTTGCAGAATTGCACACAGAATTGCAAATAGAATCTTCTCCCAGGAAGACAACATGGGCTCACAAATCTAGACATTTGACTTCTATGTGCCACTTTGCGTAGGCTCCGTGTTTATTGTGGGGGGGTTTTGTTTTGCTTTGTTTTTGGTTTTTTAACTTTTTTTTTTTTTTGCCAGTGATAGCCTGGAAGTATTCAATTTGCAAAGAAGACCAAGTGTTCCCTTATGCCCTCTTTTCTTATTTCCTTTTTTTAATATAAAGAATCTGTTTGAAGGTACTTGGTTTATTTGACTCCAAGAAAAAAAAAATAGTGATGCTTGGTGAGTGTGGTGTGTTTGTGGCAGATAACAGGGGCAGAGCAGGCCACACAAAGCCGGAAGCCCGTGGTAATTACAGTTAAGCAGCGAAGCATCAAAACACCTCTTGTATGGAAAGTTCATCCAATTACCACTAACCTGGAGAGGAGGTTCTGTCAGGGCTGTGCTTTTCATTTTAATCTAAATTGCTGTTTCTTTTTCTCTGATATGGCCATCGGTCATAAAGAGTTGACCATCATTAAAACTGTTTGATTTGGAACCCTGTAGTGTTTGGCTAAGAGGGTAAATGCAAATTTGATGAAAGAATAAGGATAAATTTACATATCAGCCTCAGCTCACATGGAGAGAGTAAACATTCTGTTTATCTCAAGTGTCGCTTTATGATTTCAGGAGAATATAAAACTGACCTTGGCCCAGTCATTGCAAAAGGCCCAGATGAAATATGAGGTTGTCTAAATACGATTTACTCGAGTAGAACTTGTGGGCAAACCCTGCGGAACTCAGCAAACAAGGCCAGAGAGAACAGAACTGAAAGCATTTTGTTCTGATAAATTCCAAATGGAATTCTGGAATGAGGGGTTGGTGAATAAAAAAGCATAAAAAATTAAAAAACAAACAAACAACCACTTCATGAATCTTTGTCAATCACCATGAATTAAAACCTCCTTTTTAGCCGGTAGTTTTCATCTTCATTCATCTAAAAATGAAAAAGCATAAATGCTTAAAAGCTGGCATTAGCCCTTTAAGGTAGAGTGAGCTTTCATCAAACCTTTGTTTGATCATTTGGAGATAAGAGTAAGACCATCGTCTGTTTGGTTTCTAGAAAATATAATTGTTTCGAGGAACTTTCAGCACTCCATAGCCAGTTTATAATGCAGGAAGATGCCTCCTTCTGAAAGCTGTCTGGGGCAACACGCTTGCATTTTCTACACTTTTAATTAGTTTTATTCTGAAGCTAAGTCAACATTCATCAGTGTGTGAAGGAACATCCAACTTTTGCTCCAAACGAAGGCTTTTGAGTGTGCAGAAAAACATTCAGATGTTTGCAGGCAACTGGATTTTCCCTCCACTTTCTCACACCCATACGTTTGTTGCAGGAAATGAAGGAGCAAAATGAGCTTATGTTCTCTTTCCGGAGGAAAGTTGATGGCATAATTTATAGTAAGGAAATAGGGGATTATGTATATTTGCATGTATTATCTGTTGGTAGATATTTTTAATTTGAGCTATTCCTGAAAAGTTGCCCACTGTAAAGTAGAGAAATATCCTAAATAAAGAAAAGTGAAAAAATATATCCAGCTATAACTAGTTTTAATTAAAAAAATCAAAGAATATTCTTGAACATATTTATGCATTTATTTTTGTAGCCCACAAAATAATTATTTTTCAAATGAACAATATATAATCAGCACAGAATAACAGAGCTTTAGCAGAAGACCCGCAGGAACTTCATATCTGAGTATAGCCTGCATCTTATTTACAAATAACTAACCATAGTTAGCAATTCCTTCAGTCAGAGCTCAGGTTTTTGAGGCTTACAGGGGTAGGAATTTTTTTTTTTTAATGGGTAGGAATTTAAGGAACTAATGTAAGTAAGGAAAAGTCTCCTCGTTACTAACAAGACCACGGCTGAGTTTTTCAAATGGTGTTTGAAAGGACCCGACAGATTGTCTATACTGGAAAGAGCATGTGTGGGGGGTGGAGGGGGGCGGTGGGGGGTGGGTTGTATATGTTTGAGGAAATGAGAGGGTTTAGAACTCTCTTCTGATGCCTCACTTTACACTCTGCACACTCGAGTGTTGCACATGGTATCGATTCTGAAGTGGTTATAAAACACAGAACAGAGACTCCAGGCTGGAAGGGTCCCAAGAACTGGGCAGGCCCATCCTTTCTGGCCCCGGGGTCTGAGCTGTAGGGCTTCCAGAAAGCAAAGTCTGCCTGCAGCACAGAGTATTGGGACTTGGAGATTCTAAGACCAAATAACTGAGAAAGGAAAGAATAATCAGCAAAACACAGGGGTCTGAATAACTCAGATGAGGGTGTGGGCGATGGCTCAAGGCACTGGAGACCTCCTGCCAGCCGCAGGCCACCTCTACCCGAGATGCACCAGGATGGCATTGGAAGCCACCCTTTACCTGTCTCCCCCAGGATCTCCTTAAACAAGATCCACACAATACCGAAAGCAATCACTAGACAGGGAAGAATCCACCCAAATGCTCACCAGTTGCTTAACGGATGAACAAAATATGGCCTAGCCAGGCAAGGAGTATTGGCAGAAAAAAAAAAAAAGGAATGAAGAACTGACACACCATGAATCTTGAAAATAGGATGTTAAGAGAAGTCAGTCACAAAAGGCTACGTGATGTATGATTCCAGGTCTATGAAATGTCCACAACAGGCAACACTACTGGTTGCCAGGGGTTTGGGGTGGGAGGCAGGAATGAAGGAGGAATGACTTGAAATGGTGTGAAGTTTCTCTCTGGGTGATTAAAACATTCTAAAATGAGACTGTGATGGTGGCACAGATCTATGAATATACTAAAGCCATTGAACTGTGCCTTTGGGATGGGTGAGCTTTATGGTATGTGAATTATATCTCCATAAAGTTGCTCTAAAAAATAAAGCAGCAATGACCTCTTCTATTTATTACTACTACTACTACTAATAATAAAGCAAAAACTGATAGAGCCAAAAATGAGCTTCCAAAGAGAACCATGTGGATCTAAAAGTCATCGTTCCCTCCTCAGACTGTTTCTGCTCCACAAAGGAAGTGAGCGTTAGAATCAGAGTCGAAAATACACATGATAAGTCACCATGATTCATCTGTGATGTCCCAGCCTGGTGGACCACAGAGAGAGAAGAGGTGTCTTGAACCCATAGCCCAGAATGAAAGAGGAAAATTTAAACCATAGCCAAGTGCCTAGCAAGATTCCTTTTTCTTTTAATTTGTTTATTTTTTAATTGGAGGATAATTGCTTTATAGAATTTTGCTGTTTTCTGTCAAGCATCAGCATGAATCAGCCACAGGTATACATATGTCCCCTCCCTCTTGAACCTCCCTCCCATCAAGATTCTTGATTGCATGAATAATGGTGAGTCTTGAACACAATGCGGGTGAGTTTACCACCCTGAGGCGTGGAAGGCATCCAAAGGACGGTGTTCAAGCCCAGACACCTCTGTGCAGAAGGAGCACATTTAAAGGATGTGGTCAAGATGTGGGAGGAGCTGCCAATCACAAGAGGTTGAAGAAAACTTGAAATGTTTGGGTGGGCAGGAGAAGAGGGTGCCTGTTGGCTAATGTACAGCATCACCCTTGCTCTGGGTACCACTTCATTTAAACCTCAGAGCCCTCAGAACAAGATGATAAGCAATGATGTCACCCCCATGAGGATGAGGAAACCAGGGGATGAAGAAATGAAGGCATCTGTCTAAAGTCAGTCAGTAAATAGCAAAATCCCTCTGACATAGTTCTTACGTCTTTAACCACTACCCTATTCTACTTTCTTGCTCTGAATAGTCACAAAGTATGTCAAATTTCAGAAGCTTCAATGGCAGCAAGTTTATTTTTTGTAGTCAGTGAAGAACAATGTGAGACTTTCAGAAATAGTGAGCTCCCAATTATGGGAGATGTTCACGCAGGGGCCAAAAGACCATTTGTTGGAAACATGGATGGTCTAAATTATTAAGATCAAATGATCTTTATGTATTCTTTCAATTTTGTGATTCTGACGTGGTATCTATGGGGTCCTACCAAGGGAACAGGAGCCCCTTTGTCCGGTCAGGCAGGCTGTGCACTGCACAAGTCCAGAGCAGGGCACACTTCACATCCACACACATGATGGGTTGGAATATTTACTAGGACAACTTTCCTGAAGATGTCAATAGAGTTTCAAGAGCTAGGAGCTATTCCTCATGTGTCCCAAGTTTCTATTTAGTGACCTTGCCTGATTTAGAAGGGTAATTGCAGAAAAGGGGGTAGGGGACATGAAGCCAGAGACAGGGAGACAAGTTAGGAGTTGATTGCAAGGACTCCAGTGTAAAGGCAGCGGGCTTGGGGATGGAGTACTTGGACTCAGTGGGGGCTGAGGACCTGTTTCAATTTGTGCTCATTCAGGAGAAAGGTGAGCTATAGACCCAGATTTCAGAGACACATATTGAGAAGGTAGCTGGAGAGAAGAGAATCATGCGTTTTTACATGAGCAAGACCAAGCAGCAAAATAAAACAGGCTTGGTTGGCAGCAGAACCACAAGTAGTTTTGAAAATCTTAGAGGCTGGAAACGAAGTGAAAACAGGATTCCACAGCTGGCTGGGGATGGCAGACGGGGTCTTTCAGAGAAGACTTAGACAGACGGGGAGCCTCATAGCTGTCAGTGGGAGCTGGCTTTGGGAGATCTCTTTCAAAGGATTATGTATGGGAAATGGGGTGAAAACTGTACTGGCTGGTCAGAAAGTAAGAGACAGCAGAAATTCCTCAGTGGCCCTGTGGTTAAGATTCCATGCTTTTACTGCCAAGGGCGCAGGTTCAATCCCTGGTCAGGAAACTGAGATCCCACAAGGCACATGGCCAAAAAAAAAAAAAAGAAAAGAAAAGAGATACAGTAGAGAGAGTGAGTTAGTGGTGGGGGGGCTTGAAAAGGAACCCCGTGGAGTCATAGTTGAGTGGGCAGGAGGTCACGGGAGTTTCTGAGGTGGGTTGGGAAGAGAGATTGACATGCAAGGTGATAAACCCTTTGTTTGCAGGAACCCTGCCTTACGTATCCTTGTAACATCTAATGCAACTCTAGTGTGGAATAGAGCTTGAATCACTAGAAATGGCAACACACTCCAGTATTCTTGCCTGGAAGTTTCCACGGACAGAGGAGCCTGGCAGACTGCAGTCCACGAGGTTGCAAAGCGGACACGACTGAGCGACTGAGCACGCAAGCACACACACAACTGTGTCCTACGATTCTTCGTCCCTGCATTTCTCAGAACATGACATCTCTTTGGGGGAAAATCTTTATTTCTGGTCTTGACTGGCTTGAAAGGATGGCCCTACTCTTGTAGTATGGAAAACACACACTTCAAAATATCTTTCTAGAAGGAAAAGGGGGAAAACAGTTTCCAAGCATCTCAGAGTCATGGAACCAGCTGGCTTCATGGTGTAGCTTTTCTCTCTTGGATCCCAAATGCACCCTGTGGCAGAGAAACATGGGAGAGTCTGTGGACAGACAGGGGGGCTTGAAGACCAGGAGGCCAAGGCAAGTCCTCCTTACCAGCCCTGCAGCACCCAGGAAGCAATGGTTGAAAGTGCTGGCCATGCATCAGAGCTCTTAAACTAGCTCGGGGCAAGTATTTTAAAGAATCAGCTGGAACTATTTTATCGTCTCCTTCTATCATTAAGTTCTTCAGAGAAGGAATTTTGCAAAATAAAAAGCCTTGACATGTTTTAACTTAGGGGGAAAAAGGCATGACATTAAAGCTTCCGTATGAAAAGAACGTGGCGTGTGAGAGCAGGGCACTTAATAACTTCATTATTACTCTCCGATTTCCAGAGCTCCACGTGTTTATTGAAGTGAACAATGGTGGGATTATGAACGATATTCATTATCTTCTTTATAATACCCAACCCTTAAAAGTAACTACTGCTATTATATTTACATCTTTTTTAACATATACACATAAGTTATTATTATTTATGTAATTAAGCCTATCACTCAACATTCTGGATAAATGAATGCATACACGCTTTATAACTGTCCCCTTAACCATCCATTGCAAATTACTTCCATAGTTATAAGTGTTTGTCTACATGATTTTTATTATCTTCATATTATTCTGATCCTGTGCCCAAATACCTCAATTGGGTTAGAACTTTTCTTTTTTTTTTTACTATTGAATAATTAGATTGTTTCCTTTTTTATCCAGTTGTAACCAGGGCTTCCCAGGTGGCTCAGTGGTAAAGAATCCACCTGCCAATGCAGGAGACATGGGTTCGATCCTTGGATCAAGATCTCCTGGAGAAGAAAATGGCAACCCACTTCAGTATTCTTGCCTGGAGAATTCCATGGACAGAGGAGCCTGGTAGGGTGCAGTCCATGGGGTCGCAAAGGAGTCAGATATGACTTAGTGACTAAACAGCAGCAGCAGCAGCAACCAAGGCCATAGTAAGAATCTTTCCTCCAATCTCTTGTATCCTTAGGATAACCTGATATCTTAACATCGTATATAATGCATCACACGGAATGGATTTTTCTTAGTAACTTAAAGCAACACAAACTGTTGCAGAATTTTCCCTTAGGATGATTATTCCAATTTATATTCCCTTGAGATGACATGAATGCTCTTTTTTTTTTTTTTTTTTTTTGCACTTTTATAAAGTGCTGGGCATGTTCATCCCTGGTGGCTCAGACAGTAAAGCATCTGCCTGCAACGCGGGAGACCCAGTTCGATTCCTGGGTTGGGAAGATCCCCTGGAGAAGGAAATGGCAATCCACTCCAGCACTCTTGCCTGGAAAATCCCATGGACAGAGGAGCCTGATAGTCTACAGTCCATGGGGTTGCAAAGAGTCGGACACGACTGAGCGACTTTCCTTATAAAGTGGGCATGTTCATTAAAAAGGGAAAACCTTAGTTAGTTTTACCAGATGAATGTTGAATATGTGCATACATGTGCTAAGTTTGTTGAAATTACTGACATTTGATTACAAATGAAAAACATTTTTTCATATATTTACCACCCATTTTTATCTCTTCTTCAGTTCAGTTCAGTTCAGTTCAGTTCAGTCGCTCAGTCATGTCCGACTCTTTGTGACCCCATGAATTGCAGCATGCCAGGCCTCTCTGTTCATCACCAGCTCCCAGAGTTCACCCAAAAAATGTCCAACGAGTCGGTGATGCCATCCAGCCATCTCTTCTTCAGTGAGTTTATACGTTTTGCTAAATTTTCTGCTAATCTATTGATGAGCTTATCTTTCTCGTTTCTTTATAAAATCTCTTTATATAGGAAAGATATTAGTCTTGTCTGCCACATGCACTGTGGCATTTGCATGTATTTTGAAATTTGATCTTTGATGTATCCAAATATACACTCATTTGCTTGGTGGGATCTCTGTTATTCTAGTTATACAACACTTTCTTAGTCTGAAATCATCTGTTTCTCTTTCCCCCTGATTTTTATTCTATTACATGACAATGATTATCTTTTAACTTTTAGGAAATGAAATTCATCCTGGAATGTATGTGAGTGTATGTATGATACTATATAGGGTTCTAATTTTTATATTTTCCCCAGAGATTTAACCAATTCCCTCACTAGCTTTCACTCTCTCCCTTTCCTATTATTTTGAAAGCTACTCTTATCACACCCTGGATTTCTATACAGACTGCACTCCCTGAGTTTCTGTTCTGTTCCATTAACCTGTCTATTCTTATATCAGCTTCACACAGCAGTAATCTTCAAAGGAGGAGACTAACAGGATGATAATAATATCTCTAATGTGGTCTGGCAGCAAAGCTTGGAACTGAAAATCAGAAGTTTCTTGTCCTAATGTTGGCATTGCTGCCTGTTTGATGGCTGATATAGAGTCCCCTAAAATTTTAAAAATATTCATTCACTTAACAACTTTAATGTTGCCTACCTAAAATTGAGGTTATAACACCTATTTGGCCAGACATAGCAGTGCCCCTAGATCATGAGTGAAATGGTATCAAAGCACTTAAAGTTCCATCTCAAATGTTGCGGCTGAGGAAATAATTTGTCCTTCCTATGACATAGTCGGGCTTCCCTCATAGCTCAGTCGGTAAAGAATCTGCCTGCAATGCAGGAGACCAGGGTTCAACTACTGGGTTGGAAAGATCCTTTGGGGAAGGGAATGGCAACCCTCTCCAGCATTCTTGCCTGGAGAATTCCCTGGGCAGAGGAGCCTGGTAGGCTACAGTCCATGGAGTCACAAGAGTGGACATGACTTAGTGACAGAAAGACCTCAGATTTTGCAACAGTGTTTTAAAGAATGAGTATCCAAGAGAAAGAGTTCCAGGTTTAGTTTTCAACACTAATGGCAACCCACTCCAATATGCTTGTCTGGAAAATCCCATGAATAGAGAAGCCTGATGGGCTACAGTCCGGGGGTCACAAAAGAGATGCGACTTAGCGACTAAACAACTAACTAATAATTTAGAAGAATCCTCATTAGAACATGCCATGTAACCAGAGGACCTGCTTCTTAAAGAAAGAAAGACTTCAGAAAAAAACTCGAAGCATATTTATTTTTTGGTCTCAGGAGGAAAAACCTATTTCAAGACAAATCTTCATACTGGCAGTGTGCAGGGCACGTGGGATCGTCATAAAGCAGACTCAGCTAATATTGATTCAGCAGTTCACTAGCTGCTGAGCTGTTTGAGGGTATGGGCTGTGTCTTCCAAAACCACTTTACAAGTAGTAGTAGCAACAGAAAGTTGATAAGTGACTCCCCTGTATTCATATCTGTATAAAATCTTCAGCCCCATGGGACGAGGAGAGAAGACTGAAAGGTGCTGGGTGCCCTGGGTGGGGCACTGGCTGGGCCTTCAGAAGCTATAACGTCTGACTTCATGAATTGCCTGTGTGCCTTGGTTTCAGGGTCCCCTTTTGAGACCCTGGTTTGGGGCCAGATTGTCTCTTAGGTCTTTGCCATCCTAGCTTCCTGTGACTTGGTAACAACGTCCAATCTCCCCTGTTGACCCAAAGTTTGGGAATCATCCAAGTAGCCTAAGTGTTAGTTGCACAGTCTTGTCCTACTCTTTGTGATCCCGTGGACTGCAGCCCACCAGACTCCTCTGTCCATGGGATTCTCCAGGCCAGGACACTGGAGTGGGTTGCCATTCCTTGCTCCAGGGCATCATCCCAACCTAGAGATCGAACCTGGGTCTCCTGAATTGCAGGCAGTTTCTTTACCATCTGAGCCACCAGGGAAGCTCTTGGGAATCACAGCCTATGAAAAGAAAACCGGGTAGGGTTGGCACGATTTGTTAAATTTGGGGAGGCAAGGAACAGCTCCCTGAGGCCGGCTGTGTCATCTTCTTCCATAGCATCTGGCGCTGTTCCCCAGGTGCCCAGGGAACGTGGGTGGAAAGAATGAAGGGATAGAGTTGACTAGATGAGAAAGCACACAGGTGGTCTGCCCTCAGGGGAGGAGCCTGAAAGGTGTTTACCCTTCGGAGAAGCATGAGAATCTTATTCCTTTTCTCTCAAATTTCAGTCTTCCATCCCACCCAGGATGAAAGGGAGCTGGCTCCTCCCACGTGCCCCCCTCTAGCTGGTTCATATCTGTCCACACACACAAGCCCCTCCTTGTTTATTCTGCCTGTAGGGGATGCCCCCAGGAGGCAGCACTTCAAGGCCAGCATCTCTCCAGGGGCCATCCTTGAACTGACGGGCAGCCTCTTTCCACCTCCAATACCAGTGAGCCCTGTCCCTTGACCCAGGGTGGGATTCCCACCTCGGAAGTGGGAGGCATTGTCTCTCTGCCCCAGCCTGGTGGAAACATTCCATTTAGACAGGTGGCGGAGCATCCTACCTAGAGTCACAAATCTCCTCCGGCTTTGAGCTCTGTCTTCCCTGTGGCTGAGTTCTGCCCAGGATGGGGGGCAGGGAGGCAGAGGAAGAGGACCTCATTCATTAGAGTTGCCTTTTTTAAATTAATCTTATTGGAGTAGAGTTGTTTTACAATGTTATGTTAATTTCTGCTGTACAGCAAGTGAATCAGCAATACGTGTACATATACTCCCTCCCTTTTGGATTTCCCAGTGTATTAAGTCAAGTTCCCTGAGCTATACAGTATGTTCTCATTAGTTATATATTTTATACATAGTATCAGTAGTGTTATGTGTCAATCCCAATCTCCCAATTCTTCCCACCCACCTCCCTACAGTTGCCTTTTGAAGTGAAGTGAAAGTCGCTCAGTCGGGTCCAACTCTTTGTGACCCCATGGACTATATAGTCGATGGAATTCTCCAGGCCAGAATACTGGAGTAGGCAGCCTTTCCCTTCTCCAGGGGATCTTCCCAACCCAGGGATCAAACCCAGGTCTCCCGCATTGCAGGCGGATTCTTTACCAGCTGAGCCACAATGGAAGCCCAAGAATCCTGGAGTGGGTAGCCTATCCCTTCTCCAGAGGATTTTCTGGACCCAGGAATTGAACCAGGGTCTCCTGCATTGCAGGCGGATTCTTTACCAACTGAGCTATAAGGGAAGCCCAGGGAGTAGAAAATGGCAACCCACTCCAGTGTTCTTGCCTGGAGAATCCCAGGGAAGGGGAGCCTGTTGGGCTGCCATCTATGGGGTGGCACAGAGTCGCACACGACTGAAGCGACTTAGCAGCAGCAGCAGCAGCAGCAGGGAGTAGAATTATTTTGCCTTCATTTGTCCAGAAATGGAAGAGCAGGATTAGGATACACTGATCAGACATCCTCAAGACCAACCTAGACCTCCAGCCTTGTGCCCAGGGAAGCCCCTTCACCAGGGAAATCCAAAACTGGCAAGACCCTCATGAAGTGACCCTGTGGTTAGTTTCTAGCGACGCCCTCATTGCTGCCCTGATGGTCCTGTGTATCTCATGTTAAAGGGACCAGTGCTCCCTACTCTCTTTTAGGTTAGCTTTCCCAGGATGGATGAGCTGTAGGAAGGCTGGGAGAAGTCAGGCTCGCCCTGGCATCCAACTGCACAAGCTCTACAAAGCTGAACAGTCTAAACTGGCAGAAGTCTTGGGAGCTCACAAAAGATAGGGCCACCATGTTGCTGTTGTTCAGTCATTCAGTCCTGTCTGACTCTTTGCGACCCTATGGACTGGAGCATGCCAGGCTTCCCAAGATAGAACTCTGCATAGGCAGCAGTCTTCAGGGAAGAAAGCCCATGTATTTCCTTTCCGCATCATGGAGTCATTTATCCTGAGCCCTTTGTTGTTGTTCAGTTGCTCAGTTGTGTCCGACTCTTTGAGACCCCACAGACTGCAGCATGCCAGACTTCCCTGTCCTTCACCATCTCCTGGAGTTTGTTCAAACTCATGTCCATTGAGATGGTGATGCCACTGAACCATCTCATCCTCTGTTGTCCATCTTTCCCAGCATCAGGGTCTTTTCTAGTGAGTCAGCTCTTCACATCAGATGGCCAAAGTATTGGAGCTTCAGCTTCAGTATCAGTACTTCCAATGAGTATTCAGGGTTGATTTCCTTTAGGATTGACTGGTTAGATCTCCTTTCAGTCCAAGGGACTCTCAAGAGTCTTATCCAGCACCACAGTTCAAAATCATCAATTCTTCAGCACTCAGCTTTATTTATGGTCCAATTTCCTCACAGCCATACATGACTACTGGAAAAACCATAGCTTGGACCATATGGACATTTGTTGGCAGAGTAATCTCTCTGCTTTTTAATATGTTGTCTAGGTTGGTCATAGCTTTTCTATCAAGGAGCAAGTGTCTTTTAATTTCATGGCTGCAGTCACGATATGCAGTGATTTTGGAACCCAAGAAAGTAGAGACTGTCACTGCTTCCACATCTATTTGCCACGAAGTGATGGGGCCTGAGCCCTTTACCTCTGTTAGATACATGTCCTGAGGCAATCACATATCCCTAGACTTGAAAATCCCACCATAGCAAATAATGTCTCCCAATTCTTTACAATCTAGAACCATCTAACTCAAAAGATACGGTAATTCCCAGTCATTCATTAATAACTCTGTAACCAGAGACCCTATTTCCTTGTCTATTCTGATGAGGTCAATGTTCTACCTCCAGGAAGTTTTGGAATGTGCACCCAGATCGTCCAGAGGCCAGGCAGGTGGGGATGTTCGGTGCATGGCCAACTTGGTCAGTAGTTTGGGTGTTTGCTTCTGCACATCAGCCCTCTGAATTTGTCCTATTCAAATGTGTCCCTATGCAAAATGAACAATGAATGCACAGCCACTTGGAAATGTTAAATCTGCAAATACCAGGCCAAGTGAATAATGTTTCCATATGGCTTGGGCTTCTTGCCGTGTTGTTGCCGCTTCTCTGGGGAGGGAGAGAGGGTCAGGATGACGACTTTGCATGTGGGGAAGTAAACTCGAGAAACTCAGGCCTAGACAGGAGTATGAGCTCATTTGATAGAATCAATGCAGGAACCATAGCACAAATCCCAGAGAGAGTACAGTGGGGGGAAAAAATCTCATGAACCTTTTCAGCCATAAATAAATTCTTATGCAAACATATTTCAAAATGTGAGCGTGAGTGTACACCCATTCGAATGAGGTTTTATTCACCAAGAGGAAGGTCGCGTTTTCATACAGAGGACTCAGTGGCGGGGGAAGATGAAACCGTCTTCCACAGAAATGGGGTCATGGAGGTCATGGCTCCTGGAAGACTTATTAAAAAAGAAATAATTCCTACTTCTCATTCATAGGAAAACTGAAATGCTCTCAAGAAACATTTCAACTTTTAAATATCATAGTGTGATTCATTTTACAGCTAGACTGCATTTGGGAACTTATAGACTGACAGGCATTTGATTTAAGAAAGCTAATAGGTTGGACTTTATGTTGATGTTTTTCTTCCTTGACAAACAAATCTTTTCTGAAACTTTACATTCTGCATGAATCTTGGGGATGGATCATATTTTTTAAATTTCCCAAAATGTATTACATTTTATTTTATTCCTCTATCTTTTTATGCAGGTGATCTCATCTTACATCCATATGTGTTGAAACATATCATTATTCTTATTTTTAAACACAGACAAAACTGCAATATACTTCAGCAAGTTGAATATTCATAATTGGACATTACTAAGCTATGAGCCATTAAAATACTTTAGTATAAGCCAAGCTTCAAAGCCTTCTATGTCATAATTTCCTATATAGCTTCTTATAATTGGGGAACATTGTTTATCTTGATTTTTCCAGTTTATATAATATATGATAATTTACAAATATAGCTGAGATGACACACTGCTAGCATTCTGAAATATAAATATATCACTTTACACATTTAGGATCATATTGTATGCAGATATTTTGTTTTCTCCTTTGTTCCTGGAATGATACATTGTAAGCATCTTTCACCAGTATTAAATAATTTTTTTAAAACATGACCTTTACTGCTTTATATGTGTAAATTATCTCCGTTGCTATACATATTATATCTTAATATGTTACAACAGGCAACAGGGTCCAATCAGTTTGCTGGGAAAACAAAGGTCAATTTCATACCATCAGCCAATTTCATGGAAAAAATAATGTATATTTAGAATGATATTGAATTAAGTACTATGTAATTTGATCAAAAGAGTTTCGCTTCTCAACTGCTGCTGTCCTCTGCATTTGTAGCACATCTAGATCCCCTGCCCACAAGGAGTCAACTGATCGCTGCAATCATGTTAAGAGTCAGAGAACTGAGAAGGTGGGGTGGGAGCGCTATGCTCTGGAGCACTCTGGTCCCTGGATTTTCCATGAACCTCATGCAAGGTCTGCCATTTTGGATCCGAGAAGCAGAAACAACCAAGATGAAAAACAAACAGTCCCTAAGTGGGACAGGTGGATAAAGATCTAGGTCTGAAAAAGCCACTGTGTTATAGTTTCTAACTAGCTTTATCCTCCTAAGTGATTTCATTCCAATCTAGTTGTCAGGTACCAGGTATAGTTCTACCAACAATCAAAGTTCTAGTTGAGTCTTCCATGCTTTTCCTCCTTTGCATTAGCCAACTGGTTTCTTCCACCTTTCAAATGCCTCCAACCAAAATGGTCCTTGACACTTTAGGATGTAAAAAACATGGAATTTCAGGTAAGTGCTGAGGCATTATTTAATAGGTCAAATTCTAATAGGAGGCTCAGAATCTTTGCTGCTACTTACTCAAATGCTTTACTTGAAGCTTTAATAAAAATTATTCAAGCTTTCACGGAAAATTATCGTGGATATTTAATAGTGTAACTGAAAGTGCAGTCTACCTGCTTGCTGCTCAAAATCCAATAAAGAGGCAAGGCTGGTGGAAGGAAAGTTTGCTTTGATTTGGAGGTCCATGACTGGGGTGGGGTGTTGGGGAGGGCAGACGCCTGTCCAAAGTCCAACTCCCCCATCTGACATCCAGGGGACAAAGCTTTTGTAGGCTGAGGGAGGGGGCTAAGTGCAGGAACAGACTTGAAAGGGGTCATTGGTGGCCTGATCAGTGTCATCTTGATTGTTTTCAGTACAGTTAGTCTTTAATTCCAAGGTCAGTTTGTTCCCACTTCCTTGAGACCAAGTCTTGGAACTGGTGGAAGTTTCGATATCTATAAGATAGCTCAGAGTACGATCCATAGCCCTTGAGAAGGACCTAAGGTCCTTGACTTTGTTTCAGGACTAAACTATTAGTATTTAGTTTCTTTTCTCTGTTTTCCTTTATTTCTACATTTTCTCAGTTCTCTGATTAAACTGATTCTTGGCTAAAATTGTTTCCACAGACAAAAGGCAGGCAGAGGGCATGACTGAGATGGACCGTCAGGTCCTGCTCTGTTTCAAGAGGAGAATGAAGAGGACTTAAATCTGAGTTTAAATCTAAACTTTAATCAGAAAAGTTTATCCTTGCCAGTCTCCCAATCCATTTTCTCTGCAATGCTGATCATTTTCCTAGAGTTTTAATGAAACTAGTCCATGACTTATTCTTTGTCTCCCATCACCCTTTAGCTTATCCTTTTAAGGTAGAGTGTTAGAAAGCAGCCCCTCATTTAGAAGAGGTGGTGTTCCCTTTGCTGTCCACTCAGAAGAAGGCCAGTGGTGTCTGAGCAGCAGGGACTAAAGGGGAATTGATCTCATAGGGTAACAAGAAAGAATATAAAGAGAGTGGGAGAACACCCATGAAAAATGAATGAAGTGAAAGGTCTGATGGCTCTTTCTGCCCTGAGAACACATTCTTCCCTTGGAAGCCACACCCATGAAAGTTCATCCTCAGGGGCAAGTCAAGCCACACATTTTCCCTTTTCCTTCTTTCGGTCTCAGATCAGGCAGCTCAGGTGTGTGCCAGGTACCTGCTCCAGATCAGCCCTCCTACGTCTTGTCAGAGAAAAGCTTGTTGTTATCCAATGGAAGCTCATGATTCAGCAGGTACTTGACATGTGGTTTCCTAGGAAACGGCTGCCAGGCATCTGAACCACTCACTGTTGACTGACCGCATCTCCAGCCACCGAACACTTCCCATAAATGAGCAGTCATCTTCCTCCAAGAGCAGCAGGGTCAGTGTGCCCCCTGGGGCTAATGATGGAATGAAAACCTCAACCAGGCTGATCCCCCCCACCCCTCAGCTCTAAGGCATTTTAGGCATTCATGCTGGGACACAAGTTGGTTTCTGGGCATTATGTTCAAACTAGGTTACTGTGTGGACGCAGGCCAGAAGTGCCTGTGGCAACCACAGTCCAAACTTCGTGGCTTTTGGCCAATGGTGATTTCCTCATACCCACTCAAGTGTAAAGGACCAACCAGAGAGCAAGACTTTGCCAGCATCCGAGCCTATACATATCCATCTGTTAGCCAACACTTGGGCCTGGAACTGAAGATATAAAGATGAATAAAATCTGATCCAGAAGACCTCAGTCTGGCAGGAAGATCAGCTTTCTAATCTAGTAAATGTCCCATGGTAGTAAATTCACTCAGAAGTGGTATGAACAAAACACCGTGAAAGAGAGATTCAATATGAGGGAAGAATTGACTAAGCTTTCCCAAAGGGAGTGGGACATGTAGAGTTGGGTCTTAAAGGATAGGAGTTTGGCTGGCAGAGAAGGGGAGCAAATCTATTTTTGGCTTAGAGAACTACATACTTTTTGTTACCACAGTTTGGGATCTATCATCTACTGTGAAGTTGAGCTCAGTTCATTTTTTTCATCTTTACTCAATTTAAGGGTACAGGTAAATTCAGTTATAGACATTGTTTTGTTATGAAATCACCATGATACAATTTTCAACAGCAGTTCCATTTTTTCACATTAATGTTTCCAGGTGAAAAGAACCCTGCACACAGATATATAAACTTTGAAATGTCAGTTGGTTTCCTAGTTTCTGTTCCCACTTGCTTCACTGAATAAGAGTTTACCCCAAACTTCTCTTTAGAGATACAATTGTTTCTCTTTCTCTCTCTCTGGACTTCTCTAACTGATCCATCAGTGAGGCTGCTCCTCTGAGCCATTCACTGCAGTGAAACAACCTGGACCCAACATCTTTTTCATAGTCATACCACATTTTACTGTATTTCACTTTAATGTTCTTCACAGAGATTGTGTATTCACAACTTAAAGGTTTGAGGCAACCCTATAAAATCAAGTCTATTGGCACCATTTTCCCAACTCCCATTTGCTTACTTCCTGTCTCTGATTTAACTTACATGCAGAGTACATCATGCAAAATACTGGGCTGGATGAAGCACAAGCTGGAATCAAGACTGCTGGGAGAAATATCAATAACCTCAGATATAGAGATGACAACACCCTTATGGCAGAAAGTGAAGAGGAACTGAAGAGCCTCTTGATGAAAGTGAAAGAGGAGAGTGGAAAAATCTGGCTTAAAATTCAACATTCAAAAAATAAAGATCATGGCATCTGGTCCCATCACTTCATGGCAAATAGATGGGGAAACAATGGAAATGGTGACAAATTTTATTTTCTTGGGCTCCAAAATCACTGCAGATGGTGACTGCAGCCATGAAATTAAAAGACCCTTGCTCCTTGATAGAAAAACTATGACCAACCTAGACAGCGTATTAAAAAGCAGAGACATTACTTTGCCAACAAATGTCCATGTAGTCAAAGCTAAGGTTTTACCAGTAGTCATGTATGGATGTGAGAGTTGGACCATAAAGAAAGCTGAGCACTGAAGAATTGATGTTTTTGAACTGTAGAGTTGGAGAAGGCTCTTGAGAGTCCCTTGGACTGCAAAGAGCTCCAACCAGTCAATCCTAAAAGAAATCAGTCCTGAATACTCATTGGAAGGACTGATGCTGAAGCTGAAACTCTAAAATTTTGGCCACCTGATATGAAAAACTGACTCATTGGAAAAGACCCTGATGCTGGCAAAGATTGAAGGTGAGAGGAGAAGGGGACAACAGAGGATGAGATGGTTGGATGGCATCACCAACTTAATGGGCATGAGTTTGAGTAAGCTCCAGGAGTTGTTGATGGACAGGGATAGCCTGGTGTGCTGCAGTCCATGGAATTGAAAAAATCGGACACAACTGAGGAACTGAACTGAATTGGACTGTCTTTGCGACACATTTTGGTAATTATTGCAAGATTTCAAACATTTTGATTGTTATTAGCTTTGTGTTGGTGATCTGTGATCAGTGAGCTTTGACGTTACTATTGCAAAAAGGCTGCAGCTTGATGAAGGCTCAGATGATTGTTAGCACTTTTTAGCAAAAGAGCATTTTAAAATTAAGGTAGGTACAGTGATTTTTCAAACATAATGCTATTTCACACTTGCTAGACTATAGTAGAATGTAAACATAAGTTCTACACGCACTGGGAAACCAGAAAGTTGGTGGGACTTGCTTTATGTTGATTCTTGCTTTATTGTGGTGTTCTGGAACCAAATCCTCAGTATCTTGGAGGGCTGCCTGTATGTACCCAAGGGACCCTCGCTTCCTCTGGACAGCTTTCGTCACCACAACTCTGCTCTTGTTCTATTGTTCTATTGCCAGCTCCCTTTGGGTGAGTCTTAACCCAGATGAACCTTCCTAGTCACCCATCTTGACTTTCAATTAAATTAGCATTTCAAATTCTAGCTTTTTTTTTTTTTTTCCCCAGCATTGGAAAATGGAGCTTGTGGTCTGTAGCCAACACCAGAGGGAGAAAGGCGGTGTTTTTCCACATTTGTATCAGTTACACAAAAGTAATTTCCCTCTCCTTCCGTGACTCACCTGTTCACCCATTTTAGTGGCATCACAATTACAGGGAGTGGCAGCGATGACAAGGCGAGTGCAAGTCCTTCTTGTCCTTCACCCCCTGCTTCCACCCCTGGCTCTGCTCATTCCTGCATCCAGTGGAAGGTGCCCAGATGGGCAAGGCCATCACTGAGCTCCGGTGGGCAGCAGGATCAATGCTACCAGAATGTTCATGTTCAAATCATTTATTCTCTCTGGGAGCTAGAGTCTCTGATGGAGCCCGGCATCTGCTTATCATGGAAAACTGAGAGTCTGGGATTGGGGGTCTTGTGGGAAATGGTATGTCCTAAGATTGCAGCGGAGTGTGTAAGATCCTAGCCCTTCCCTCAAATAAATGCCATGGAGTCACGGACAATGTCCTTGCTCAACTGAGGGTCCCTAACCCTCTGGCTCCCCTTGCAGGGATATGAGGTCCTTCTGACATTCATAAGGGTGCTCCCCACCCCTCCACACCACCCACAGCTTTCTCTATGAGTCATCTGCCATTCAAATCCAGGCCATACTTTGAGACTAAAAACATTAAAAAAAAAAAAAAAAAAAGCACATACAAATGTGCTCTTTGCCAAGATGTGAAAATGTAACAGGTGAAACTCAGGGACAGCCCGTTGTGACAGGTGAAATGCATCAGCTCTGTCCCCTCCCCCAGGGCATCTTGGTCCCAGCGCCTTGAGACAAGCCCCAGGACCCGACACGGTTTCTTCTGGTCTTGTTCCAACTCTTGGATGCATGACCTCTCTGAACCCATCAGGGCTCTTCCAAGGCACAAACTCTAAAACACATCTTCTTATAACTGTGACCGGCTTGTATTTGCACCCAAATCTCAGTCTCTTCAGTGAAGCAAGGTATTGCCTTTTAACACAAGTCTCAACACTGGGGTGGCTGGTGATGACCATCCATTCATCACTGTTTGTCAATCAGTTCATGTGTATGCCTGGAACGTCTTATTCTGATCATTCAGAGCACATTCAGAGCAGAGAAATCTGTTCAATGATGAAATCCTCTGATTTCACTATGTTATGTTAATTCACAAAATCCGACTTTAACAGTGTTCTGCCCTAGAGTTAAGTAGAAAACATTTAAGTAACTGTCCATCATCTCGATTTTAAAGGAGGGAGCTTCTGTACAGATGATAGAAAGCCAGCATTGGTTTGGGAATGTTGTTTTGGGTGGTTCACATAAAGGCAGGGTGTGAAAATATACAGGTATTGTATAACAGACTAGAAACCCCAATCTGACCAGAGATTTTTATGACCAGATATATTTTTGACAATTTTTATTGGAGGATAGTTGCTTTATAATGTTGTGTTAGTGTCAGGCGTACAGCAAAGTGAATCACTTATACATATACATATATCCACTCTTTTTTAGATTCTTTTCCCCGATAGGCCATTACAGGATGCAAGGTTGCTGCTACACCTGATAAGAGAATGGATTGTTTACAACAGGGGCCGCTGTGGAATACAAGGATGCTGGCGTGGAGTACCTGTCAAGTGTCTGTCCCAGAGACCTGTGACCAGCTTGGAGGGCTGGGAGCCTTGGTAAGGTGAAGTCTCTGCCTCTGCATGCATTCCTTGATCAAGTTTCTCCTGAAAATGTGGGGTAATGAAATGGACTGATTATTTAGGTAATTCCCCAAGGAATGCACTTTGGATGAAGTTCTTCTGAGTGACTGTCTCTGAAGTTAGTTTTGCCTCATTGTGGGAGATTCAACAAAAGACAAAAAAGAAAGAAAAATGAGAGAAATGAAAAGAAAAAGAGATGAGTGACAGAAAAACAAAGCACACACACGTGCGGGAGAAACAAATCTGAAAATTCAAAAGATTACATTCCTTTCAACTGGGTCTTGAAATATCTTTGACATCTTGCATTGTATTTCCATGCAAATTGATTACCTTGCTGCGATGACCCGAAGCCTAGATAAAGTTCCAATTCCTTTTTGGTCACAAGGAGGAAAAAAAAAAACCAAATTCTTGGACTAGGCTTGACGTATATAATTAGGAAGAAGATAGACCCTCTAAAAAGCTAAATGCAATGTTTATTTTAAAATGTCCTAAGGTTAAGACCTCACCAGCAAGTTTTTATTGCTAAGCGACAGCCTGGAGTGAGAAATGGGGTTTTTTAATGGAAATGCTGAGGCACAGTCTTAATTATCAGCTCGCCGCTGGGCAGCAGCATAATGAAGGAATTTTCTTATTTTTGCACAATGAATACTAATTGAAGAGAGAGACAAGAGAACTCGTGTGGCTGCACAGCAGTCAAAGGGTGCCACCTAAAGGAGGATGGCAAAGCCACATGAGTGGCATCAGTGGAGAGGACAAGCCGGACAGCCCCTTTTAGACCCTGCAGAGCTGGGTTTCTGCACTTGGATTTTTAACTCAAAAGACAGAATTGAATTCTGCTGTTACTAATATAGCAGGCTATCCGGTGGAGATAAGGCGGGGGTGCAGGTGATACCACTGTCCCCGAAACCCACCTCCCTAGGACGTAGTTCTCATAGGACAGGCTACAGAGAAGTGCCCCAGAGGGGACTAACGGGGAGGGAGGGGAAAGGGAGGGTAGGAGGCTAGTGGTGAGTGGGGTACGGGGCGGAAGAGGATGGCGATGAAGAGAGAAAACCAGGAGAGAGAAGAGGCGTGCCAAGCTTACTCTGGGCCAAGTATTCGGCTTTCAGATGTGCAATGCGAAGTTCAGTGTCCACCAGCAGGCTCACTTGTACATATGAGGAGAGTGAAATAGAAAGGTAAAATAAATTGCCCCCAAATGGTACACTTGGCAAGGGACAGAGCAAATCTGTGTGCTCCCCAGAATGCAGTGTCTCTACAAGTAGGAGGTTGGGAACGGGATAATGTGACTTCTATTCCCAGAAGAACTGCTTATCGGGTTTAAATCAGAATCACCTAGAAGATTTAATAGCATCTTTCTCCTTCCCATGTAAACCTACCCATTAAACAGACATGGAGAAACACACACACACACACATATAAACAAGGTCCAGTTAAAATTCTCACTTCACCTACCTTCCTGCCTTTAAAATGTGATTTCCTGGCACATCAAAAATTCATGCGAGAACAGCAGGGCTGAGAAACCCACTGGGTTTTTCACTTTAACTTTGACAAACTGTCTCGGCAGAATGAGCCCCTTCTCATAAGCCAGAGAAAACTTGGCCCCTGCTGTCCTGTTTCATGGAAATATATGGAAAACAAGTGGCACTTGGTGACCAAGAGGTATTAATAGATGTGGAAAGACGCATCCTTGAGCGGCCACCCACACCCTGGAGACCTGGTTAACAGCACTGAATGGATGTGGGGTGTGAGGCTAAGTATAGCATCTCCAAAGTGCCCGAGGAGCCCCAGGTGGCGCACCACAGAGCGCGGTGCCGTGAATGGAGGGCATTTTGTATGACCGGAACAGGGGCCGTGAATAATTTTAGTCATTTAAGGGCTGAATTGCCACACCGCAGACGCTCACGTGGAGGAAGCCTCTCCGTCTTGGCGGAGATGGTCTAAAATGCTGACTTGCTGGCTTCTCCGGCTCCCTGGTGCCATCTGGACACCGCCAATCTGGGGCTCTCACCACCGTCCTCCTGCAGCGACAGGGACAGCCTGCCTGATCGGAGGTCCAGGCAAGCCACTCGATTGGAATGTCTCCCTTCGGGTTAGCCCAAGGAAGGAAGGGGTACAGCATCCCCTTCTTATAGGTCTAGGATGGCGGTGATTTGAGGCAAAAGCAAAGTAGTCTGCTTTGAAAATGTCTATTAACCTGAAATAGACTCTTCACAAAGCCTGAGCTTTTTCTTCAAGGAGAAAAAAAAAAAAAGCTGTTTGGAGACTTCTGCTTTATTTTCTTAAATTTTTAATCAAAATATAGTTGATTCACAATGTGTTAGTTTCAGATGTACAGCAAAGTGATTCAAATATACACATATATGCATACTCTTTTTTACAATTTTTTTGTTATAGGTTATTACAAGATACTGAGTATAGTTCCCCGTGCTCTACAGTAGGTTGGTTACCTATTTTGTATATAGGAATATGTATATTTTGATCCTAAACTCCTAGTTTATCTCTCCCTCTTTCCTCTTTGGTAACCATATGTTTGTTTCCTACATTTGTGAGTCTATTTCTGTTTTGTAACCTATGTTACTAGTATCATTTTTTAGAGTCCACGTATAAGCAATATTATATGATATTTGTCTTTCTAGGTCTGACTTACTGCATATGACAATCTCTAAGTCCATCCATGTTGCTGAAAATGGTAGAATTCCCTTCTTTTTTATGACTGTGTAGCATTCCATTGTATAAATACACCACATCTTTATCCATTCATCTGGTGATGGACACTTAGGTTGCTCCCATGTCTTGGCTATTGAACATTTGGGTGCATATGTCTTTAAATTACAGACGACTGGAGTGAGATTTTTGTTTCTTCCTCTAATTTTTTTCAGAGGAAGCTTTGTCTTTAAAGTTTGTCTCTATCCATGTTACTCAAGTATGATCAACTACGTGCTGCAAAGTGAATCAGAGAAGAGACAGGGAGAAAACAGTTATAGAGTTGGAGATAACGCTTTTCATCAAAGAGAAAGCCTGAGATTCGAGGGGTCAGGTAAGATCGGGAGACCCAGCTTCCTTCCAGGAGGCTGGCAAGATTCAGGACAGAATTTTCAGAATACTTACAGGTGTGCTTTGAAAAAAGAGTTTAGTAGGTCAGTGAATTTGAGAGATGCTGGTTTATGCAAAGCTCAAGAGATGACTTTACTGCAGGACTTTTTAGAGTCTTTCATTCTCTAAAGTGTCTGTGACATTCCAGGTGGGGACAGGCTGCCTTCACGTTTGGCTCACCTGCTGCTGCAGTGGGTCTTTGGAAGGCCAGTGGAGGAGGGACTGTCGTGGCTCAACAGGGGCCTGAGGAGCTGCTGATGGGGCTACAGGCCCCCCAAATGCCGAACTGCAGAGTGTTTTTTGCGGAAATATTAACCGTACAGCAGAAAGCAGGCGACACAGCAACACAAGTGAAGGATGTCAAGCATCTTCTCCCAGCATGGGTGGTACAGCAAAGGGCAGCTACCCGGCTGCCATGCCCTGGGGAGAAAGCAGGACCCAATGTTTGGATCTCTTTTTGAGTATCACACTAGCTCTTTTAAAACTATTATAAGGTATAAATATCAGGAACAGTAAGATATAAAGTTATTCAATGCTTAGCTTAATGGAGAAAACAATGGTCCAGGAATGTCTGGGCTTCCCATGGTGTGGCCTGTGAAGGAGTCACGACAACGGTCCCTGCATCCATCTATGCCCCCAAGCATCAGCCACAGCCTGGTAAATAATCCATCTTACGGTAATCTCATGCCTCTGCTTCAAACACCCATAAATACTACTATGACTGATATAATACAGTTGATATGAACATTTTGCTGAATTCACAGAAACCTCTTTGGGTGTTTTCTCAGTAAATGGATAAGACAAGCTAGTACTATGTGTAGGTCCTCAAACTTCCTAAATTTTTGAATAAGCAAGAAAATCACATGGTTCAAAACCCAGAAAATGTCAAAAGATAAAGAAGGAAAACATCGCTCTCTCCTCCTTGTCCACCCATCTGCCAAGATCCTGCCCTGCACCTTTGACTAGATGATCTTTTCTCTTAGTTTCTTACATAAACTTCCCAGTGTTTTCCTCAACACACACAAAAGCACGTTAAAATGTAGAATTTTATTTCTCCCTTTCTTAGAAAATGGGTAGCATAGTTTCCATGCCATACCTACACCCATTTTTTTAAAGCCATATTTCTTCTCTATTGAAAGAGGTTTGCCCACCCTCACACAGATCCAAAAGCCAAACACTCCTTGAATCGCACAGTTAATAGAGTCATTGGTTTTGTATCACACAACCCACTTGTGTCCCCTCCCCCTCTCTGTTAATGCCCATAAAACTCTTCTGGCGGTGTGTGGGACAAAGGCACCATCATTTCTTTGCGACCTTCATTGCCTCCAAGGCTCTACTACCTCTTTCTGTCTTGGTGGGATGACAAGACATCATCGGGAACCTCAGAAGCTACAGCGGTGCTCACCTTTTGGTTGTCAGTTCTACTAGGGCGTGGGTTAATTCTCTAGGGTCAGAGTTAATTCTCTAAACCGATCCAAGTCTCTGTGCTGTGCTTAATCGCTCAGTCATCATTCTTTGTGACACCATGGACTGTAGCCCATCAGGCTCCTCTGTCCATGGGGATTCTCCAGACAAGAATACCAGAATGGGTTGCCATTTCCTCCTCCAGGGTATCTTCCCAATCCAGGGATGGAATCCAGGTCTCCCGCATTGCAGGTGGATTCTTTACTGTGTGAGCCACCAGGGAAGCCCAAGAACACTGAAGTGGGTAGCCTATCCCTTCTCTAGGAGATCTTTCCAACCCAGGAATCAAACAGGGGTCTCCATTGTAGGTGGATTGTTTACCAGCTGAGCTACCAGGGAAGCCCACACTGAGAATATATGATGCCAAATATTGGTCACCGTGCCTTGTGGTCTGGGCTTGTCATGGCCCCTCCTGGATCATTCTCTGGCAGATTTCAGATGAACGGGGAGCCGTGTCATCTGCATAACACTGAGGTTAGCCCTGATTGGTGGAGAATTCAAGCAGCATTGGCTCAAATCTTGTAGACTGTCAATGTTTCAGGGCCTGCAAGCTTTTGGAAAGTGTAGCTTCCTAGGTTCTATGCAGACCCATGTGATTCTGACCCTCAGAATCCCTGGGGTTTTGACAACACATGTGTTTTTTCTAAGCTCCCTGGGTGATTCCAATTAGACTTCAATAAAGAAGATGGTCAGATGGGTTCCCCAACCTTCATGGATACAGGGATCAATGGGAAGGAGACCCTTCTCCAAACCTGTGTGCAGTTTGCATGTACCCCCTTTAAGTATAACTTTAAAGAGAAGGTCTTCATTTCTGATTTCATCTGGTTTGCAAGTCTGGATCTGTTGTAGGCAAGGAATTGCTTAGAAATGGAGGAGAATAATTAAAATAATAGAGGGATTCCCTTGCCACAGTGACCCGGTGACACTGAAGGAATGAAATAACGATTAAACCAGCCAACAAAAGTGAATATGATGGAGCACAATCCTACAATGCCTTAAAATCCAGGAAAAGTTCTTTTTCCTTTCCCCTTGCATTTTATTCACCCTGGAAGTATCTATAGTGTATGAGGATCACATCAGACAAACTCACACCATTGGAATTTAACAATAATTTGGCTTGTCTTGAGGATTTAAATATTAGCAAATACATTCATATTCCTGAGAGTCCCTTAGACTGAAAGGAGATCCAACCTAAAGGAAATCAGTCCTGAATATTCATTGGTAGGACTGATGCTGAAGCTGAAGCTCCAATACTTTGGCCATCTGATGATGTGAAGAACTGACTCATTAGAAAAGACTCTGATGCTAAGAAAGATTAAAGGCAGGGGAAGAAGGGGACAACAGAGAATGAGATGGTTGGATGTCATCACTGACTCGATGGACATGAGTTTGAGCAATCTGCAGGAGGTGGTGATGGACAGGGAAGCCTGGCGTGCTGCAGTCCATGAGGTCGCAAAGAGTCGGACATGACTGAGCAACCGAACTGAACTGAATTGAAATACATTCATATACCTTTACTTGCTTTATCCCCCCTGATATCTGAAACCTCTTATTATATATCAAGCTAACAGATTTTGAGTAGAGAAGTATAGCTAGAAGGAAGAAGAAATTAGGCAAGTACAATGGAACCAGGAATGAAGGAAGGACATAAAAATGAGAGAACAAAGTTCAACATTCTTAACACAAGTTAGCTCAAAATGTACTTCCCACCTTCTAGCATATTGATTTTATACATTTCCCACATCTCATGATTTGAAATAAGATGAAGTCACCCAGACTCCATTGTGAAGTCGAGTCTCTTCGAAATCCCTCTGACCTCAGAGAGGCAAACAGTGAGTAATTCAAAATATTTTTGAATGAAAGTGTCAGTTTAAGATCCTCAGCATAAAACATACCTACAAAGCCTATTTGCAAAGTAAATTTACTCTGGATTCTTGATACCTAGGAAAGTTTTTTCTATTATATTTATTTAAAATTACAACAGTTTACATTAGAAACAAGCTCAAACAATTAAGGTAAAAGATAAATAACTGCATACAGTTTAATTTTACAAAATGCAAACATACATCTTTCATTGTTCTATTATCTGAGTATTAAGCGCCACATAATTGCACAAGGCATTTTCAAATGTTTTAAAGGCTCTAAAATTACTGAGTTGACTTTGGTGAAATAGTCTTTATTTTCCTCCACTATTATACAAATAATTGACCACATAGATTAAATTTAAATCAGCATTGGATATGTCCCCTGCAGAGTTCATTTCTCTTTTGCAGCTAAAGGCTGGTGGCTTGTGATGGTTCAGGCAGCAGAGTCAGGCTTTTGAGGGATACAGAATAGGACTCAAATTTCCATAATTTAAGATGTTTCAGCAAGGAGAGATCTATAGTACCCTAGGACTGTGGTGACACCACAGAAAGGTTTACCTAAGACAATCCATCTTCTAGCTGTTCCAAGGTAATTCTAGCAGTGCCCTTTCTTTCAAAATCGAGATATAACTGCTTTACAATGTTATGGTAGTTTCTGCGGTGCAACAAAGTGAACCAGCTCTATGTATACATATACCCCCTCCCTCCTAAGCCTCCCTCCCACCCCCACCATCCCAGCCTCTAAGTCATCACAGAGCACCGAGCTGAGCTCCCTGTGCTATACAGCAGCTTCCCACTAGCTATCCATGCTACACATGGCGGTGGATATATGTCAATGCTTCTTTCCCAGCTCATCCCACCCTCCCCTTCCCCCACTCACATCCGCAAGTCTGTTCTCAATGTCTATGTCTCTATTCCCGTCCTGCAAATAGGTTCGTCATTACCATTTTTCTAGATTCCATATATATGTGTTAATATACCATATTTATTTTTCTCTTTCTGACTTACTTCACACTGTATGATAGGCTCTAGATTCATCCACATCACTATAGCTGATTCAATTTTGTTCTTTTTCATGGCTGAATAATATTCTGTTGTATATACATATCATATTTCACCCTCAGAAATACCTCCATTTGGGAGATGGAGTTGGAGGGTTGATTCCCTCTGCCCTAGACTCAGCAGCGGAAACCTGCTATATGCTCCTGGGACTCCTGAAACCCCTCACTCGCCACTGCCCCCCACTGTGGGAGCAGAAGGTGGGAAAGACAAGGTGAATATCCTTTACATCCTCATCATTGCATGAAACTTACTCATCACTGCAATTACTCACCAAACCTGAGAAGGGGATGGAAGAGAACATTTTGTACATAATTCTTCTTTAATTAAAAAGCAACACCAAGGCTGGGGGAGGGATGGAGTGGGAGGTTGGGGTTAGCAGATGAAAGCCTTTTTTTTTTTTTGGTGTGGGCCATTTTTAACGTCTTTATTAAGATTTGTTACTTATTGCTTTTGTCTTATGTTTTGTTTTTTTTGGCTGAGAGGTATGGGGGACCCTGGCTTCCTACTGTGCTTAGTCGCTTAATTGTGTCCAACTCTTTGTGACCCCATGGACTGTAGCCTATCAGGCTCCTCTGTCCATGGGGATTCTCTAGGCAACAATACTGGAGTGAGTTGCTATCCCCTCCTCCAGGGAATCTTTCCAACCCAGAGATGGAACCAAGGTCTCATGCATTGCAGGCGTATTCTTTACCATCTGAGTCACCAGAGAAGCCCCCTAGCTCCCTGACCAGGGATCAAACTCTCACCCTCTGCACTGGAAGGTGAAGTCCCAACCCCTGGCCCCCCAGGGAAGTCCCCAAGCTTTTACATGTAGGATGAATAAGCAGCAAGTTCTTACTGTATAGCACAGGGAACTATAGTCAATATCCTATGATAAACCATAATGAAAAAGAGTATATATTAAAAAGAATATATATATATATGTGTGTGTATAACTGAATCATTTTACTGTACAGAAGAAATTAACACAATGCAGTAAGTCAACTATCCTTCAATAAAAATATTGAAAAAATGTAAAAATATTTTTTAAAAAGCAACATAGGGTTTTCCTGATACACTGGAAAATGCGGATGGAGAGAAAGGAAAACAAAAAACCCTCTCCCCTTAGACATAGTGAAGAGTTACGGGTTGTAGAATTACATAGGAGTTGCAGGAAGTGATTCTAATTCCCTGTGGTAGGAGAATATTTTCACAGTATTTTCAACATTTAGAAACCTGATCTGGTGACTCAGAGTTCGTTCTGAAACTTTATCCCCTCGGCTCAATTTCTTCTCGCCATAACTCTTTGAGACCTTTACCTGTTACAAGGCAGGGGAAGGGAGGGGGAAGAACAGAGGGATGGATTTGCATGGTTAACAGCTGGAAGAGGAAGTGTGATCCTGCAACATGAGAACCCCTGCAGACCACGGGCTGGATACCACAGGGAGGCAGGGGTGGAGGGTAGACTTAGGAGTGGTCAGCCTGGCTTGGTTTGTCAAGCCTAATCTGGGTTGGAGAGAAAGTTTCTGATTTCACCATTGTTCCCCTGGTAGCTAGCAGGATACCAGGCATGTAATAGGCACTGGTTCATTTTTACTGCCTGAGCTAATAAGGCCGAATTTTCACAGATTTTGTTGTTGTTGAGCTCCTCCTGTGCTGTGCTCTGCTTAGCCGCTCAGTCGTGTCCGACTCTTCGTGACCCCATGGACTGTAGCCCGCCAGACTCCTCCGTCCATGGGGATTCTCCAGGCAAGAATACCAGAGTGGATTGCCATGCCCTCCTCCAGGGGATCTTCCCAATCCAGGAATCAAACCCAGGTCTCCTATATTGCAGTCAGATTCTTTGCCAGCTGAGCTACCAGGGAAATCTATGAGCTCCTTCTAGTACAAGTTAAACTCTAGATCAAACTGTTTAAAGTTTGTTTGATAATTATTCTTTTCCTTCTGCAAATATATATAAATGTCTAATTTCTTTGCCAGAGGTTAAGAAGATGGGGTGAATGAGGAAAGGTTGCCTCTCTTGGGAGCCCCAGAGTCCCATAAATAACCAGACATTAAGTAGTAGCCTGAACCAAGTTCAATAGACAGACTTGGGTTCAAATTCCATCTCTACACTCACTGGTTTTGTGACCTTGAACAAGTTTTCATTATCATCATTAATGTCTCCTCGGCAGGAGACATTATGATACTACTACTACGTTGCTTCAGTCATGTCTGACTCTGTGCGACCCCACAGACAGCAGCCCACCAGGCTCCGCTGTCCCTGAGATTCTCCAGTCAAGAACACTGGAGTGGGTTGCCATTTCCTTCTCCAATGCATGAAAATGAAAAGTGAAAGTGAAGTCGCTCAGTCGTGTCCGACTCTTCGGGACCCCATGGACTGCAGCCTACCAGGCTCCTCTGTCCATGGGATTTTCCAGGCAAGAGTACTGGAGTGGGTTGCCATTGCCTTCTCTAGCTATCATATGATACCTACTAATGATACTACGAGGTCATAGTTTGTCTGAAGATTAAATGTGTCAATTAATGTAATGCAACTGGAAAGCTGCCTGGCACACAGCAACCCTCCCGTGAGTGGGGCTGCTCCCTTGATCATGCCGTGTGCACCCTTGGCCAGGTGAACTGCACTGACTCAAAAATGGGTATAGTATGATAAAATGATGATTCATAGC
Source organism: Bos indicus (assembly GCF_029378745.1). NCBI lineage: Eukaryota > Metazoa > Chordata > Mammalia > Artiodactyla > Bovidae > Bos > Bos indicus. The sequence continues at coordinate 41,384,290 of NC_091772.1, read as the reverse complement.
AGTTTTTACATTACAAGTGTTTTTTTTTTGTTGTTGTTGTTTACATGAGCCTATGAGGCAGGGTCCCCATCATAGATCCCATTTCAAAGGCTTTAAGCTATGTGTCCACTCTGGAAGTCAGAACCCAAGGCTGGTGATGGGCATAAGGCCTGGGTGTGTCTGAGAACTGGGCTGACATCGACAGTGGATGGCCAGTCCTGGCACCTGGCCAGAGCCCCTTGGATCCCTTTTACCAGCACTGGAATGTCCTTGAAGGTACACATAGAGAGATAATTCTCCACCCACCATGGCCAAAAACCTCTGAAGTATAATTTACAATGCAGAGCTCCCGGGGGGTGCAGGCTGAGGCTGGGACTTCACCAGAAGGCACACCCTACTGGGCATTCTTCCCTTCCCTGTCTGCTCCCCCCCACCCCATGCCAGCTATTCTTGTTCAATCCCTCCCACCAGCACCCTTAGCTTAGGGGCTGCTGCTCAAGAATCTGAACAGAGACTGCACCTGTGAGGTGTCGGTCAAGGAAAAGATCCCAACCCAATTCCTAATGGTGATGGTTCAGCAGTAACTTTACAATGCTGGACACCTTTCCTGAGATGCAGGGCTGACCCTCAAGGCCAGAGGATTTTAGTTCTCCTCCCAAAGCCATGGTGCTTTCTATCTGTGGGGACATGAGGGCCCTCTCTCCCCCTTGTAGCCCCAGGGCTCTGAATGATGGATAACACACAGGATGGACGCACGGATACCACCAGTGCTGCTCTATTACAAGCTCACTGCCGTCTCAAAATAATGTGAGAAGCAGGCATTATGGTCTCCACTTTGCTCATGAAGAGAGTCACAGTTTATGTTACTGGTCCTGAGTCATACAGCCAGCCAGGGTCAGAGCTGGGACATAAGGTCGATGTGATGAGAAACACGGTCTTTAATCTTCCAGTGTGCTCCTCCCCTGGAACTCCCTGACCTGTTAAACAAACAGATTCCTGGGCCCCATTCCAGACACACTGATCAGATCTCCACCATTGAAGGCTGGAAACGTCATGTGATTTTTCTGCATACCAACATTTAAGAACTGGGGAGAGGGAGTAGTATGTATACCAGAGAAGGAAATGGCAACCCACTCTAGTACTCTTGCCTACGAAATCCCATGGACGGAGGGGCATGGTGGGCTACAGTCCATGGGGTCATGAAGAGTCAGACAGAACTGAGCGACTTCACTTTCACTTTTCACTTACATGCATTGGAGAAGGAAATGGCAACCCACTCCAGTGTTCTTGCCTGGAGAATCCCAGGGATGGGGGAGCCTGGTGGGCTGCCGTCTCTGGGGTCGCACAGAGTCAGACATGACTGAAGTGACTTAGCAGCAGCAGCAGCAGCAGTATGTATACCAAAGAGGAATTAAAGAGTCTTTTGAGGAAAGTGAAAGAGGAGAGTGAAAAGCTGGCTTAAAACTCAACATTCAAAAAAACTAAGATCATGGCATCCGGTCCCATCACTTTACGGCAAATAGATGGGGAAACAAAGGAAACAGTGAGAGACTTTAATTTCTTGGTCTCCAAAATCACTCCAGATGGTGACTGCAGCCATGAAATTAAAAGATGCTTGCTCTTTGGAAGAAAAACTATGACAAACCAAGAAAGCATATTAAAAAGCAGAGACATTACTTTGCCAACAAAGTCTGTCTAATCAAAGCTATGGTTTTCCCAGTAGTCATGTATGGATGTGAGAGTTGGACCGTAAAGAAAGCTGAATGCCAAAGAATTGATGCTTTTGAACTGTGGAGTTGGAGAAGATTCTTGAGAGTCCCTTGGACTGCAAGGAGATCCAACTAGCCAGTCCTAAAGGAAATTAGTCCTGCATAGTCATTCGAAGGACTGATGTTAAAGCTGAAACTCCAATTCTTTGGCCACCTGATGTGAAGAGCCAACTCATTGGAAAAGACTCTGATGCTGGGAAAGATTGAGGGCAAGAAGAGAAGGAGGTGGCAGAGGATGACATAGTTGGATGACATCACCAACTCGATAGACATGAGTTTGAGCAAGCTCCAGGAGTTGGTGATGGACAGGGAAGCCTGGTGTGCTGCAGTCCATGGGGTCACAAAGAGTCAGATACAACTGAGCGACTGAACTGAACTGAGTCTACTTCTAAAGGAAGCTGTCCCTGGTAGCTGTCATGTGATAACCTCCCACTTCTTTCAACATGAATTTCTGCAGAGCATCTGAAACAAGCTATCATCCAAGCAAAGTGAAGTTTATTCTAGATGGCCATAGAGAGAGCACTGCCTTGAGAGCCTCAGCTAGGCCACACAATGGGGAAGTCATGGGGTACGTGAGGGGTTTCCTAAGGAGTTTTAGGATCCAGAAGGTTGATGACAAAACAGTTTAGGATCCCTGGGGGCCCAGCAAGGTGAGGGCCTTGAAGAGTCAGGGTTAGTCTTAATTAGTAAACTGTTTTGTTGGTTCAGGCACTTATGTTCCAGGAGAAGAAAATTCCTGGAGCAGGTTGATGGTTTTGCCTGCTCCCCAAACTGTTCAACCCAAGCACAGAAAACCCTATCAGGGTTGGTATTGTTCCAGCAATGTTAAGAAACCATCATAATTTTAGTTTTTCAGAGGGGTAAATAATATGCACTGAGGTAAAAATATAGTTTGTGATCCCTGAAACAAACTCTCAGAATTATATGTTCAACAGTCACAAATCTTAAATTCTGATTCACTCACCTTCAGGGAGGGCTTCCTGATGGCTCAGATGATAAAGAATCTACTTGCAATGCAGGAGACCAGGGTTCAATCCCTGGGTCAGGAAGATCCCCTGGAGGAGGAAAATGCAACCCACTCCAGTATTCTTGCCTGGAGAATCCTATGGACAGAGGAGCCTGGTGGGCTACAGTCCCTGGAGTTGCAAAGAGTAGGACAACACTGAATGACTCACACTTCACACTTTCAGCTTCAGGGAACCCCAAATACCTATTGCTGTGAACTGCCACACAATATGGTGTGGAAACAGAAGACTGTACCCCAGAAGCCTAAGAACAGCACTGACATGGTACACTGAGAGTGGATCTGAAAACACTCCAGGATGAAGCCCTGGGGACCCAGGGAGGAAGGAAGTTTCAACAGGTGGTACAGGTGACCACACAACTGAGCATCCTCCAGACCCCACTGCTGACTCTGTGTTGGAAGCTCCCAAAGCACAGGAGAGCATGGATGAGGAGGCTGGGTTCACTCCAGTTTCCTTTAGATTCCAAATGGAATGGGGGTAAATAATAATTAAGTTTTCATGAAAACTAAAGAAAATTATGTTTTCACACATCTTTTCTTGTGCCCTTGTAGTTGTTGTTTAGTCGCTAAGTCATGTCCAACTTTTTGTGACCCCATGGACTGCAGCACACCAGGCTTCCCTGTCCTTCACCATCTCCCCGAGTTTGCTCAAACTCAAGTCCATTGAATCAGTGATGCCATCCAACCATCTCATCCTCTGTCGTCCCCTTCTCCTCCTATCTTCAATCTTTCCCAGCATCAGAGTCTTCCAGTGAGTTGGGTCTTCATATCAAGTGGCCAAGGTATTGGAGCTTCAGCTTCAGCACCAGTCTTTTCAATGAATGTTCAGAGTTGATTTCCTTTAGGATTGGCTGGGTTGATCTCCTTGCTATCCAAGGGAATTTTAAGAGTCTTCTCCAACATCACAGTTCAAAAGCATCAATTCTTCAGTGCTCAGCCTTCTTTATGGTCCAGTTGTCACATCCATACATAATTACTGAAAAAACTATAGCTTTGACTATATGGACTTGTGCCCTGACTTTGGTTAAAATGTGTGTGTGTGTGAGAGAGAGAGAGAAAGAGAGAGAGATCTTAGTTCAGGCTGCCCCAGAAGTGTGGCTTTGAGGAGGATCTGAGTGCAATAATTGACCTGGGAGATGATCCCAGGAAGCCTAGGTTAGGAATGAGGATGGAGGAGGGAGAGGCACAGGCACAGAGCAAGTCACAGGAGTCCTTCTTCGAGGGAGGTTTGCACTCACACGCAAATTAAAACTACAGGAAAAGCACACTTCAAACAGTGTAACTTGAAACAAGCAGGATCTTTTGTGGCAAAGAGAATCAGCATCAAATACCACACCTACCCTTTCTTCTCAGCTGGGCTTTGGGGACTGTTTGTGAAGGTTGGGGCTTAGTCACTTTATTGACTTTCTGAGCTCTCTACTCATGTGTCAAACTCTGGGCAAGATTTTGGAACCTCTCACGTATTCAGCCCAAAGAGCCTTTGGGGGTCTCCAACCAATGACTTCGCTTTCCCTCATCCAACAAGGATGGTGCTTGACCAGATGGATGGCAATGCTTTCTCCCACCTGAGTCACCATCAGGTCATCGGCAGGAAGGAGTAGTAAACAGTAGGGCCCTCGGACACAAGGGTGAGGGACTGCCACGATGTGGAGGGGATACTGAACAGTGTGATAGATGGTCTCAGAGTCACTCCCTTGTTTTTCTCCCACCTGGACTTAAAAAAATGTGGGCAACTTGTTGTCCAAAGAGCACGTGTTAGGAAAAATGGCAAATTTGTATAGATTGTTGCTTCTGTTGCCAAGAAACTGCTCATGACAAAGGGAAAACTTTCACGCTTAGAAAAGGGGCATTTTCCCTCCTCCTCCGTCTCCTGTGAAGGGCAAGACATCTTCACCCTAGTCTAGACATGCTGGGCTTCCTTCCCTTAGAAAAAACAACACTGGCAAACACAGGCAGGATATAAGTGAATTAAAAAAAAAAAAGAGATGTTCATTTTTTAATAAGCAATGAATTCAGCCCTAACTCATCTTTATTCTGTCAGAATGAAAACTTAGAGACACTAATACTGTCCGATAGCACAGAAATTTGTCTTGAGGGTTTGTAAACAAAACTGCCTGAGCAGGAATGAAAACAGTTCATAAGACACAGGCTTGCATTAAAAAGTGTCTTCTGGTTAGACTCCATTTAATCAGAAAGATAAATCATCTGGAAACTCTGGAAGGACAAACCTCATGCAGGAACTCAGGGAGTTTGGGCTCCTTTTTCTTTTGTCAATGGGGGCTGTACTTTTTCAAACTTTCAGACCATTCAAGTCAAAGGTAGGACAGGGGGTCAGCATTTTCCTCTTGTCTGGAATTATTTCTTGCTTGCACTCACTTCTATTTAGTGTTTCATTCCAAAGCAGTAAATCCTAGATATTTCCGTAAGAAAAAAACACGTTTTATTTTCTTAAGCTTTGGACTCATTGAGGGTTGATGGAAAGTAGCAAAGTGCATGGGGTCCAGGAAGAGGAAGGAAAGGGATTCTCCCGCCTCCCACATGTGCTGGTGGATGGAGGAGCAAGCCAAGGGCTACAGCAAGGAGATCACAAATACCGTGGCTAGTCCAGATGCAAGCTTGTTCCCCCTGAACTCAACAGTTCAGTGGATCCATCCTCCCAGCCTGCCTTTTGCCTCTGGGTGCAGCGTAGCTGCGTGACTCCATCTCAGGCAGTGTGAAGGAGGAAAAGGGCTCCCCTCTTGTTTCTCCAAGAGAACATCAGCATCCTTTCTGCTCACAACCCATTGGACAGAGTTTAGTTGTGTGGCCACAGAACCTTCAAGGGAGGCTGGAGTCCTATCTGCACCTTTGACTAAGGAAGGAGCAAATGCATATGGACAAACAACTAGCAGCTTCTGCATGTTGGAATTGCCTCCTTTTCTGGTAATCTTAACAAACTATGGAGAGGGCAGGCATAGACAAGAGGGTTCAGTTTTCAAGTAACTGCGATCCCTTGGTAGCAGTTGCCTAGGGCCATTTCAGTAGTAACAAAGAGAGTCGATGGGGGTGTTTGCACGCTCAGTCGTGTCAGACTCTTCGCGACCCCATGGGCTGTAGGCTGCAAGGCTCTTCTGTCCACGGGATTTTCCAGGCAAGAATACTGGAGCAGGTTGCCATTTCCAGGAGATCATCCTGACTCAGGGATGAAACCTGCATCTCCTGCATTGTAGGCATATTCTTTACCATGTGAGCCACCAGGGAAGCCCCAAAGAGAGTAGGCTTAGTAATAAAGAGAGCTATAATGGATATTGGTGGCTGCAATGGATTTGGGCTTGGGGATTGGTATATTAGAACATCTTACTTCACATAAAATATCATAAATGTGTTATTTTCTCTATACTAACATTCTCTTACTTTAAATTCCTAGCTTTTTTTCCCCTTGGTACAATCCATCAATTTCCCAAGACTACAAAAGTCCTTGAACAATGAAGATGATGACTCTCAGAAATACACAATGTTAATCTCCAGCAAGATACTTAATTGCAAGTCAGTAGACATTCAAAGCACTCTTTGAAAATATAATTCACTTGTTACATAAAAATATGAAAACAGAATGGCCAAACTTTCATCCACAGCAGAGAATGCAGAATAATCTCAAAGATCTGCAGGTGTCTGGCTGTCATCCTAAATGGCCCTGCCTCCTTTTCTATAGTGGCTCCTGGGAGCTTTTCCTAGAAGTGACGAGATTGTCTCAGCTCAGCTTTCCATAAAGCTTCTCTCTGCCAACACATGCATTGTTCCCCCGTATTCTTTCTAGTCAGAGAGACCACAGCGCAGGCCCTTTGTGTCTTTTTGTTTTTAAATTTAGAAACAGCTGTGTCCCTCACTGGCTATTATAAAGATGTTATGAGCTACTACTATTGAGGCACATTAAAAAAGTAAAAGCATTGTGCATAGAGAGCTGAGAAATCCAGGTGGTATCCTTTTATCCAGGTTAATTTCTTCACCCATCCCAATTCCAGCAGCCCAAGCTTTGCACCAAGTGGAGGAGTCCGGTCTTAAGACAATCTGGAGTATTTATGTCTTAGAGAGAAATTGCAGACACATAAATCATCTGAAAGTTAACTGCACAAAGCAGTTTGTTTATAAATTTCTCCCTTCCCTGGCTTTCTGTCCTTTACTCTTGAGAAACTTTAATTGTCAAAGATTTTATCTTCCTTTATAAGAGTGATTCATTCTCGCTGTAGAAGAATAAGATACCACATAAAAGTAGAGCAAAGAAAAAAACTGCCACTCCTTACTTTTACCTGATGATGTCATGCCAAACTTGTGTATTTAATTTTTTCTCATCCTATTAGAATAAAGCATGTTGGAGTAAATGTGTCTTTTTCTTTTCTCATTTCACATTTTACCAAAATCATTGCTTGCATTATTATAATTCCTTTGTAAACATCCTTGCATTATTATAATTCCTTTGTAAACATCACTCAAAGTGTTGCCTGAATTTCTCTGGCCCGAGTCATCCATGAATGTCCCTTTTCCATTCCATTCTTGTCAGCATGGCCACCACTCCATGTGGAACCTTCTCATCCTGTTCCACCTTCCTTTCCACACTGGAGCTGAGTTCAGGCCCAGGGAAGACCTCTAACCAGGCGGGGACACTCACTCACGGGTGGACTTACACCACCACGTGGCCTGTGACTGGACACCCAGTTACTGTTTTCTGATTCTCAACAGCAGACAGCACAAAAGAGGACCATTTTGGTTTCCGATGATTTCTACAGTCCTGCATCAGTCAGTACCTTTGGTCTCATGATACAGAATTCACTCTGATTAACTTCAGAGTAACAGGGACTGCCACAAACTCCACAGGGACCTGGACAGGAAACGGGACAGGAGTGGAGGACACAGCATGAGCGGTAATCCACAACTGCTGCTCCTGGTCCTGCCTGGAAACAATCCTCTTATATTTAAAAGTCCTAAAGAAGAGTCTAGGACTTCCCTGGTGTTTCAATGGCTTGGACTTCACCCTCTAATATAGAGGATGTGAGTTCCTTGGTCAGAGAACTAAGATCCCACATGCCTTGTGACCAAAAAAATAAAACATAAAACAGAAACAATATTGTAACAAATTTAATAAATACTTTAAAAATAGCCCATATTAAAAAAAAATCTTAAAAAAAAATAAAGAGTCTGATGGGTCGGAAGATAATGGCCAGCCGCCCTGCAGGGGAAGAAGAGGTAGGTAACAGCAGAGGACCCCAGAGGTCACACTTCTAGGGAAAGGCAGGGATCTTATGTTCTCCTAGATGGGGAAGGAGTATTTCCCGAATGGCACAGGAAGTGACCTTAGGAACAGGGAGAAATGCTTTGTAGCCAAAAATGGTAGATGTCTGTGTGGCCTCTTCCTCCTCCTCCCCATCTAGGAGACTGAGCTAAGTCAGAGAAAACCCAAGTCTCCAGAAGAAGAATCTTCTCTTCATCTCTATTTCTCTGTCTTCAGGCTTTGTCCTTGGAAGAAAAGCTATGACAAATCGAGATAAAACAGACACAAGGCTTTGCCAACAAAGGTCTGTATGTATGGATGTGAGAGTTGGACCATACAGAAGGCTGAGCACTAAAGAAATGATGCTTTCAAACTATGGTGTTGGAGGACTCTTGAGAGTCCTTTGGACTGCAAGGAGATCCAACCAGTCAATCCTAAAGGAAATCAACCCTGAATATTCATTGGAAGAACTGATGCTGAAGCTGAAGCTCCAATACTTTGGCCACCTGATGTGAAGAGCCAACTCATTGGAAAAGACCCTGATGCTGGGAAAGATCAAGGCAGGAGGAGAAGGGTACAATAGAGGATGAGATGGTTGGATGGCATCACCATCTCAATGAACATGGGTTTGAGCAAACTCTGGGAGATGGTAATGGACAGGGAGGCATGGCGTGCTGTAGTCCATGGGTCACAAAGAGTCGGGCATGACTGAAAGACTGAACAGCAACAAGGCTTTGTTCACTGTCCTGGTTTCTCCCTGTTCTCACCTGCACTGGTAAGTCTGTACCTGTCCCATGCTTATAATCAGCACCATTCACTGAAGTTCAGGGAAGTCATGAGAATTTCCTAGACATCACAGGTTATATTCACACGTTCTTTCTGCTTCCTTCCCGACAAGACCCCAATTGCTTTGATGCACCTCCCCTTACCCCTCACCACTCACTCTAGGCATGTGCACCTCTGCGCATGGCTCTGGGCTTGGCCACTGTGGCCTCCTTGACCCATGAGCTCTGAGGCCAAGCCAGGGGAAGGCTGTGTTCAAGGAGAGATTTGGAGAAGAATTCAGAGGTTCCTCCACTCTTTTGCTTTTGCCCTTTGTCAAAGGAATGGTATGTCCTGCAGGAAGGGGCCCTTCTGTCCTGGTTCTGGGCTGAGACGGCACAGATGCAGCGAGAGAACCTGCAAGGCCCTGAGATTCTGCTGTTTTGTTGCTGCAGCCAAGAGGCCTCCAAAGTGGGCAACACAGGCAGCAGCCTGAGGAAGGCTTTTCTCCTTCAGAAGCAAAATCCTCGCAGGCAGGCAGCCATCACCCTCGTCTCGCCCCCTCCTCCGGGCCCATGACAGCACCGACCACGGGCTTAGCATCTAATAAACACCAATGGCCCAGGAATTCAATGTCTGTCTCCCTCCCCCTTCCTCAGCCCCGTATTAGGTTCTAAGAAGCGGAACAAAAGTCGAAGGGGAAACATGACTGGGGGAAGACACAGGTGAGACGGTGACACTGCCAACACCGTGAAAGTAAATAATGATACGTGTTCTTTTAAATCTGCATCTTCTCAGTGTCTTCATTGTGTGAAAGAAGATGACAGGTCACAGGGCAAGGTCACAATAATCGTAATAACTCAATGCGCAGTCTCTCTGTCTTGAAAAGATGTGTCACCAAGGAAGACAGATGCCTGGCTCACAATGGCTGGACACAGGCGAGGAGGGCGAAGGTCAGAAGTTGTGTGTGCTGGTCAGCATGCTTGGGGAAGCTGTCCGAACTGGCCTGAGACAAAACTTTAAAGGTCAGTCTCATCATCTCTGTGGCTCCTGCTTGCACCTGCCTTTATGACCCTCTGCAGACAAAGCAGGGGCCAGAGACCTTAGGGGAAAACAGTGCCAAACAGCCATTTCCTGCTGTGAAATGAAGCCAAGGACTCACTTTTGTTGAATTCATTCCGAAGATGGGGCATTCTTCAGAGATCTGGTTCCAAAATGTAATCTTCCTCTCTGGAGCATTCCAGCAAGTGAATTCTCAGGAACCCTGCCTCCTAGGGAGCTCACCACTTGCTATCCTATCAATACTTTGGAGATTGGAGTTCAAGGTTATTTTTCTCTCCAAGTGGGGAATCTGAGCAATGTCACCAGTATATCCTGAAAGAAAAAAACAAACAAAACAAAACCCAGAAACTAAAACCAATGTGGAAACCCATGCAACTCAATTCTTAGAGCTCTGTGGAACTCCTTTGTGATGGGGGCATCCAGGGGCCATGTTCATATCCAGTGGAAGGAGTTGGGGTGGGGGCAGAATCATTGCTTCACATTCCCAGAGCCCCCAACCTGAAAAAGGCAAATGACAGTCAGGGTTCCATGGTGTTTAGGAGAGCTCTACAGGGCAGCTCAGAACCTTTCATGTTGGCATGCTTGCACATAGCCACCCTCAAGGAGATTGAACCAGTCCATCCTAAAGGAAACCAACCCTGAATATTCACTGAAAGAACTGATGTTGAAGCTGAAGCTCCAATACTTTGGCCACCTGATATAAGAGCTGACTCATTGGAAAAGACCCCAGTGCTAGGAAAGACTGAGGGCAAGAGGAAAAGGGGGCAACAGAAGATGAGATGGCTGGATGGCATCACAGACTCCATGGACATGGGTTTGAGCAAACTCTGGGAGATGGTGATAGACAGGGAGGCCTGGAGTGTTGTAGTCCATGGGTACCTAGCCCTTGAGGGTAGGTCTACCTACCCTCAAGGAGGTACAACATCCTTCTCTGTGGATCACAAATGTGTTTGCAAGGACAGGTGTAGAAATGTGACTGCAGAGAAGCAGGGGCAGCTGTGCATTATGAGGTCATTGCATGGATTTTGTGAACGGCTAGAGGAATTGGTTTCGTTATTTCACCGTTATGCACATACATGTCAGATATCACCTATTTTTGCATCCCTGGGGTTTACATGCATGTGATCACTTGATTCTGATCATAGGCACAGAGATGAATCAAGGAGGGAGCTCCTGCCAGGACCTTGAAGGGCAGGCAGGAGGTCAAGGAGGAAGAGGAGCAGCTTGATTAATGCAAATAATATCGTTCTAACTCTATATCTACTCCGTGTGTTTACTGTTTGGAAAAAATAACAGAAAAGTGGGACATTAAAAACTTTCTCTGCTTTTATGCTGATACCACGCTGTTTTGAGCTTTTGTGGCAAGCTTGAAATTAGGAAGTGTGAGTCTTCCAGTTTTGTTTTCCTTTTGTCTAAGGCTGTTTAGGCAACCTGGGATTTCTGAGATTCTACATGAATTTTAGGGTGGATTTTTCTAGTTCGGCAAAAAAACTTACCAGGAATTTGATAGGGATGGCATTCAAGCTGTAGGTCTCTTTGGCTATCATCGATATCTTCAGAATATTGAGGATTCAAATCCATGAGCGTGGATGGTGTTCTTATGTCTTTTAAATATTTTGTAGCAAATTAAATTTCATAGTCTTTAGTATACAAGTCTTTCACTTTCTTGACTACTCATTCCTAGGTAGTTTATTCTTCTTAGTGCTACTATCGGAGAAGATGATGGCACCTCACTCCAGTACTCTTGCCTGGAAAATCCCATGGACGGAGGAGCCTGGTGGGCTGCAGTCCATGGGGTCATGAAGAGTTGGACATGACTGAGCGACTTCACTTTCACTTTCACTTTCGTGCATTGGAGAAGGAAATGACAACCCACTCCAGTGTTCTTGCCTGGAGAATCCCAGGGACGGAGGAGCCTGGTGGGCTGCGGTCTATGGGGTCACACAGAGTCGGACACGACTGAAGCGACTTAGCAGCAGCAGCAGTAGCAGCAGCAGTGCTACTATAAATGGAATTTATTTCTTAATTTCTTTTGCAGATAGTTCATTCTTAATGCATAGAAATGTAACTTATTTTTGTGTGTTGATTTTATATGTTGAAATTTTGTGAATTCAGTTATTTGTTCTAACATTTGTGTGTATTGTGTAATCTTTAGGATTTTCTACATATAAGATTATGTTATCTTCTGACAGAGGTGATTTTTATTTCTTCCTTTCTGATGTGCATGACTTTTACTTCCTTGTCTTGCCTATTGCTTTGGCTAGTGAAAGTGAAGTTGCTCAAACGTGTCCGACTGTCCGACTCTTTGCGACCCCGTGGACTGTAGCCTATCAGGCTCCTCCATCCATGGGATTTTGCAGGCAAGAGTACTGGAGTGGATTGCCATTCCTTCTCTAAGGGATCTCCCGACCCAGAAATTGAACCCGGGTCTCCCGCATTGCAGGCAGACGCTTTACTGTCTGAGCCACCAGGGAAGCCAAGCAGACACCCTTGTCTTGTCCCTAATCTTAGAGGAAATGTTTTCAGTTTTTCACTGTTCAGTATGATATTAACTGATAGATTTTCATATACAGTTTCTATTTTATCAAGGTAATTTCCTACTATTCCTAGTATCTTCAGCATTTTTGTTGTTAATAGTGAACTTTGTCAAGTGGTTTTTCTGCATCAATTGAGATAACTCTCTGCAGTCCATCTGCCTTCTTCAGTCTGTAAATGTGATATATTACATTGATTGATTTTTATGAATTGAGCCATACTTGAATTTCAGGAATAAATCCCACTTAGTCATGGTACATGTTCATTTTAATATACAGCTTAATATGCTGTTTAATTCAGGTTAGTAGTATTTTGTTGGGGATCTTTGCATCAATATTCATAAGGAATATCAGTCTGTAGTTTTATTTTAATCTGTCTGGTTTTGGTACCAGATACTTCTGGTCTCATAGAATGAGTTAGAAAGTGTTCTCTCTCTCTCTCTCTTTTTTTTTTTTAAGAATTTAAGTATTGGTGTTAAATCTTTAAATGTTTGGTAGAAATAATCAATTATAAACCATCTTGTTCAGGGTTTTTTCTTGTTAGAAAGTATAATTCCTGACACTGTCACCAGAGCTGTGGTTTAAGTAGGCACTTAATCCCTGTGAGCCTTCATTGTTCAATAAGAGGTTCATTATTTAATAAGCTTAATTAGAGGTTAAAATACTTCTCTTACCTACTTTACAGGGTGGTCTATTGCTAGATGCCATGAAGTAAATCCAGTTTCTAGATTTGTAAGAATACCCTATAAACATTATTTCAAAGGGGTTTCTGAGACCCTAATGTTCAGTCCAAGCCCTCAGCTTTAAGGTCACATTATGATAAAAATTAGGAATTTCTGAGTGGCACTTTACCTTTTTCAAGTCTTTTATGTTCATTGCACATGCATTAGCTTATTTAATACCCCCAACACATAAGGAAAACTATTATTATTGAATATTTTCCCTACTGTATATGTTAACATGAAGGCTGAGAATAAATACTATTTAGATGTGGATGTGTTCATCATTTTACATTTTCCTTTTGTAACTTGATTTAAAGAGAGAGATTGCTTCCGTATGCCATAGCTGTCCTTCTGGAAACAACTATCTGAAATGTGATGGGCCAGATATTTGCAAATTCCACCCATGCGCCTTGAGTGAATATCACTCTAGTCCTGAGAACTGTGACTCCTAGACATACTGCTGTTGGACCAAAGGTATTTAACCTCCCAGAGAAATGCCCCTCACATTACAGAGCACACCTTTGATTTTCAAGTCCCCATGGAAAAAACCTTGATGGAGAAAGTCATCTCAAATTACAAATAGCTACTGAAGTAGACGATGGAGGAAATGGATGAGAATCATAGCTAACAAGGCAGACTCTACCCCCTCACAAAGCACTTCACATCTTCTCCCAAATTCAGTGGAACTTTAGTAGAACATCATTCATCCAGATCTCCATTAGGAATAAAGTTTAGAATCATAGAATTTTCCTGCTGCAAGTGACCTCATTAAATGCAACAGGGGAAGAATTTGTGCTTCAAAGAGCTCAAGTAAGTTGTCCTGGCTCACAAAGTTCGATATGGTAGATGTGGGATCAGAAGGTAGAACTTCTGATTCACAATATAACACTTGTCATACTGATGTGATTGGCACTTGCTCCAGAAGTTTGGTTTGTTGTTGTTCAATCGCTAAGTCATATCCGCCAACTCTCTGTGACCCCATGGACTGCAGGACACCAGGCTTCCCTGTCCTTCAGAGTTTGCTCAAACTCATGTCCATTGTGTCAGTGATACTATATAACCATCTCATCCTTTGTTGCCCCCTTCTTCTTTTGCCTTCAATCTTCCTCAGCATCAGGGTCTTTTCCAATCAATCAGTGCTTCACATCAGGTGGCCAAAGTATTGGAGCGTCAGCTTCAGCATCAGTTCTTCCAATGAATATTCAGGGTTGATTTCCTTTAGAATTGATTGTTCTGATTGGTTTGATCTCCTTTTTAGGTTTGTTAGGCTCTGAAAGCATCGTGTGATGAGCTGGCAGATTCCTGGCCATAAGCCCAAGCTCAGCCTGATAAAGTTCTAAAGAAGCAGCATCAGCTAACTCATGCTGCTTTGCAAGGCTTCTTATAATTCCATGAAGTTATTAATTCATCTGTGGACTTGATATCAACATTACAAGGAGGCACAAAGCAGACAGTTAAAAGTGGGCAGAATTCTGGGAACAATGGTGGACAGCAAAAAGAAGAAGGAGAAGAGCTGGGAAGATGGACTATCTTAGCTTTTATCCATTTCTCATTTTGAAAGAAGCTGGAACTCTCTATGGCCAACCCAGTTTAAACAAAAAAGGTAAAAGACCAAAGGTCCATTACCACAGAAACTACCCTTCATCCAATCAGTGTTCTGGGGACAACTTTTTTCCAGTGAAATATTAATTCATTACTTCATCTCCAGGTTTGAAAATCAATGGCAGTGAGACTGTGGTTTCCCCACTTTGTGTCGGCCATCACAGGTGGACGGTATTTTGCGTTCTAGTTTCCGTTGGGTTCCATCTGGCCCAGATGTCTCTTCCAAGGGTTGATGATTAAAAGAATAAGATCAGTCCCAATAGGTGGCTACTATTTTAATAAATATTTTCCTACTCATAGAACTACTCATCGATGCTTTTCTAACATTGAAAAGAGCGATTTACATTTTTAAATGTCACATTTTGAATTAGGTTAGAGAAGAAATAATTCATTGACCAATTTTCCATTTGCCGTTGGTTATTTGACTACTAATTTGATTGTAAAACGGTTTTTATGTTGTGATTGTTGTTTAGACGAAACTAGGCATTCAGGTGAGTTTTAAATTGCTGCTTTCAAATTGACTCATAGTCAAAATATACAGAAAATACATTAAACAGGTACATGTCAGGTTAAGTAGTTGTTTTTTAAATCCCTTGATTCTCTTTCAAAATAAGATAATAATGGACATAGTCTAAAATAGACTTCCTTCGACTAAAAAAGCTAAAAGTTGAATGATATGGAAAAAAATGTATTATAAAAAAGGAAGTAACAGATGCTTTACCTTTATAATTTTTTCCTCATAGAACACACATGTAGTGAAACATCAGGATGTTTCAGCAAAGAGATACAAATTTACAGCATTTTACAGTAGAACTACGAAATCAGTTCAGTTCAGCCGCTCATGCGACCCCATGAACTGCAGCATGCCAGACTTCCCTGTCCAACTCCAACTCCCAGAGCTTACTCAAGCTCATGTTCATCGAGTTGGTGATGCCATCCAACCATCTCATCCTCTGTCATCCCCTTCTCCTCCCACCTTCAATCTTTCCCAGCATCAGGGTCTTTTCAAATGAGTCAGTTCTTCACATCAGGTGGCCAAAGTATTGGAGTTTCAGCTTCAGCATCAGTCCTTCCAATGAATATTCAGGACTGATTTCCTTTAGGATGGACTGGTTGGATCTCCTTGCAGTCCAAGGGACTCTCTAGAGTCTTCTACAATACCACAGTTCAAAAGCATCAATTCTTTGGTACTCAGCTTTCTTTATAGTCCAGCTCTCACATCCATACATGACTACTGAAAAACCATAGCTTTGACTAGACAGTCTTTTGTTGGTAAAGTAAGAAATAGCTTGATTCTATGTCATGATTCTATCCCATCATGTTTGTGGGAAGCAAATATTTATATGGAGTCAAAAGCTCAACGTTTCACTCAATCTTTTAATTTCTAGGACTGAAAACACATGTAAACTCCAGTTAAAAATACATTGTAGGTGGTAACAATCTGTAAAGGGGAGAGAATTTGAAAAAGAATAGCTACATGTAAATCACTTTGCTGTACACCTGAAACCAACACAATATTGTTAATCAACTCTACTGCAATATAAAATAATTTTTAAAATACATTATCTTGATAGGTAGAGGGCAACTTAGTGAAAACAAGAACCAACTCTGAACTCTGGAAATTGAGCTTATTGTTTTTCCCCAACCTGCATGCAGGACCTTCTATTATCCTTCAGAGTAAGAAGGACAATGTCTGAGATCCACCGGCTCCTACAGATTTTATCTCCAAAACTTCTCAGATTTCTGGGCTAATTCAAGATGATGTGCCCTCTTCTGAAGGAACAAGACCCCATGGGAAGTTTCCAACTGGGCTTCATGTAGAAGAGTTCCAAATGCTGGAAACCAGCTGGACCCCTGACTCTTCTTCTCAGTTTGGTGGGGAGTGAACTCAGGACTCTGGGATGGCTCATCTGTCATAGGACGGACACAGGGGACAGAGATGACTGGCTCTGTGATGCTCACCCATCCTTTCAACCAATATCCTTTCAGCCATTTTTCCAGCTGTGCACGGGGCCAGAAATATCACCAAATGGTGAAAATCAACTTTTTCCCTATGCAGCAGACATTACTAAGTGAGGAACCTGAGCCTTGTGATGAAGTAAGTCATTGTCCCTTCATGAAGCTTTTATAGAAAACAACCTGTATTCCCAGCTCACTGTTTGGTTGCTATAGTAACCAGCAAAAGGGGGCTCTTCTGCAAATGGAGACATTTTCTCCTTCGACCTGTAGATAGAACTACCTCTCAGCAAGTACCTTAGAATTCCTTTGGAGATTCTCCATGTGTGCAATGTCTCCAATAAATTCTCAATAAGCCAGTCATGGAACCATGAAGTGGTTCAGGCATCAACTTCCTCCTTCGCAGAGAGAAAGAAGGTCTCCTTGTGCCTGTCCTGCTTGGGAAGCCCAGCTCCAGCCACGGGGCCATCGCTGCCAGGCTGGCTGACACTCGAGGCACCATGTGACGTCCTCCCCCTCCAAACATAAACCTCTCTGTTCAGCAGCAACTTCTGGCTCCTCTGCCTCCCATTTCCCCAAACCACCACCTCTGGTTGAATGAAATACCCCTTTAACACATTTGAATGTTCTGTTCAAAGTATATTTTCAGACACAGAGTAGAGAAAACATTCTCCCACCCAAGAGATTTTCTTGGGAGTCCTTCTCAAGATAGGAAGAGAGTTTATTTTTCATGGCAGAATCATCTCTTCCTGTAAATTTTCTTGGACTGGATTTCAGGATTTTAATAGCTTTCTTTGGATCCCTTGTATTCAGGAAGTTTCTTGATGGTGAAATTCCAAGTGATTTTTGAAATCTCTCAGTTATGGCAGGAGTCGGAAAACCATGGCCCCCAGACCAACTCCTACCTGCCACCTGCTTTTGTAAATAAAGTTTTATTGAAACACAGCCTCACACATTCAATGACAGCTTATCTATGGCTGCCTTCTTGCTACAATGGCAGAGCTGAGTTTTGGGGACACAGTCTACATAGTATACAAAACATAAAATATTTACTATCTGTTTTTTAATAGGAAAATAGGAAATGCTAGGTCGCTCCTGCTGCAGAAAATAAAAGCCAGCCTCCCATGACTTACCAGTGCCTGTCTTATTCTAAGCTTAACACACGTTACTGTTCTTTCCAGCTCTCCTTTCTCATTCATCCTTGAGCTTTGGGCCATGCTTTTCTAAACACAGAGCACCTGCCTCTCCCAAACGATTGTTGACATTCTGCCCAGGCTTCAGATTCAACTTCTCCATGAGTCTGTGCTGAAAGAAGCGGGTTGGGTCACCTGCACTTCCAACCCCAGCCTCCCACATCTGCCATCTTCTCTTGCCAAGAGAGTATAAATATATCTCCGTGTACATGTCTTTTTCAGGTGTATAGATCCTTTAATTTTTTTTTTAATGCTTTCATTTATTTATTTATGGCTGCACTGGGTCTTCCTTCTCAAGTCCTTTAGTTTTTATCTCATAAACTTAATTTTCTTTCTTGTTATGTGCCACACGCACTGCTGAGTGAGCTGTGCTCTAAACACAGCTTACCATTTACACTTCCATCAGCGTCCGAAGGTCGTATCATTAAGCCCATTCTGTAGATGGCAGACTGAGGTTCAGAGAGGTTTGGTTATTTGTTCAAATCTACCAAGCCAGTAAGTGGCAGAGTAGGAACTTAAAGCCAGCTTAGCCACATTCCCAACTGTGTGCAAAAGGACTTCATTTTCAGTACATCGCCATGGAATAACAAAGAATAACTATTTGCACCACTCTGATGGAAATATTTCAAAAACACTTTACACATTTAGCTGGCATCTCAGTTAGATCATACCAAACATAAGCTAACCTCTTCAGGATGACTCAACATTCTAGCTGTTAAAATATGTCTTATGGTAGTATAGAATAATTTGAATCTACATGACAAACAAGTCACTGTCAACTGGGTTTGAAATCCTGGCTCCACTCTGCTCTGATGGGGTAAAAAGAAGACCCACCCCTTCACCCAGATAGACAGGCTTGCTTGTAGGTTTCTATCCACGGTTGGCTGAATCCATGGATGTGGAAACTGAAATCAAAGGACTGACGGCACTGATATTTGCAGACTTACAGTCTAGCCTCCCATCAGCCGTGTCTTCTTGGCCATCAATGTCCGTGGTCTGTGCATCTTCTGCTCTAGGTGGTATCTCTAGAATCTAGTCTTGTTTCACAAAGATTATGAATCCTCGTCGTCACCCTGTTTCTCACCTTCAAGGTGCTGCTGACGACAGATAGAGCCCACTGCCAGGGTCCAACTGACCACAGCTCCCCATGAACTTTCTGAAAAACAAGGGACAACCATAATTTTAAGAATGCTCTGGCACATCAGAACACACGATGGGAGCCACCTCTCATACTGCTGATATGGGTCCCTGTGGCCTGGCTGGCAGAGGCATGGACCTAGGGCACCCGGGGGTGCTGTTCCTTCAGGGAGGCTTTCTGAACCTACTGAAGTTCTTTGGGAGGGAATGGATACAGGGTCAAATTTGGGGGCTGTCTTAGTGTTTCAAAGAACTCTTCACATGGAAAGGACATTACCTTTCCTCTGAGTGGTTCTCTGATGTAAACAACGGGCTGGTTAGTGGTATTACTAGAGAATCAAGTTCCAGCTTGTCCTAAGGAAGCACTCTTGAAAAGCCGTTCTAGGGGCCTTAGCTGCTTCGGAGTTCACAGTGGGGTCCCCAGATGGGGCTGTTCCCAGTGAACTCATGCATTAGATACATAGAGAGAAGGTCTTTTGAACCCAAGACCCTCTAATTCCAAGACTTTTGGAAAAGTTATCCTGTAACTACCAAAGAACCACTGATGAAGTCTTGAAGCTCTGGCCCACGTGCTCCAGGCAAGGTTTCCAAGGAGCTGCTCTCTGACTGCACTGAACACACAGGCCCTCCCGGGACTTGTTAAAACCCAGCTCTTGGCTTAGTGGGTTCGGGTTGGGGTATGAGGTTCTGTCTGGGGGACAAGCTCCAGGACTTGGTGCTGCTGGATCAGATTCATCCTTCAAGGAGTAAGGTTGTCAAAGGCATGCGGGTTAGAGTTTATGAGAAATCCTCTCCATCCATATGCCCTAGTTCCCACTGCCCCATCTTTGCCTCCACCCAACTGAGTAAGCATTCTGCTTTTAAGTGAAATCACTGTAAAATTTCTCATCCATTCCAGGACATTTTGGGTGTGAACGGTGCATTCTACTGGGACATTAAACTGGAACCAAGATGTTTTTCATATAAGGCCCTCTACTGAGGGTTTTTTCCACCCATAAAATTTAAAGTCTTATGTTTTCCTCTATTTCTAAAACAGTATTTCTTGTTTCCCATTTGCTTTTCTGGGTAAAGGAAGCATCCTGGGTTATCTGCCCAAGGGAAATGGGACAAAAAGCAAAAAGAAAAAAAAAAACTGTTCAAAAGGTAAACAAACTATTTAGGATTTGATGTGTATTCATGAGTCACGGGGTAGGAAGAGGAACTGAGCCGCACCAGGTCGGTAAACCACAAACCCTCTGAATCAATAGCATTCAGTTTGCTGTTCTAATAATGGCAAACACCAAGGTGTACCAGAGTGGGTGTGAGGGGGTTCCTTCTCTTTTTTTCTTATATGATGTTTGAACACGGTGTTAAGCTCATTCAGAGGAGGCAGGGTGATTCTGCTTCGCTGTCTGGGAAGGAGTGGGCCCTCTGTCCGAGGGATGGGAGAGTCAGCTGGTGGGCGCCCTTTGTCCTTCTGTTGGACCTGAGAGTGCTTAGGTATGTCCTGTATTTCATTTAATCCCCACTAAGACCCACTGGCTGGCAGGGCTCCCCACTGTAACAGGATAGGAAGCAGAGCTTCCAAATGAAGGAAATGCCTCAGATGAAGCTGGGGTTTGAACTTGAGCCCTCCAGACTCTGAAACCATTGCTCATGTTTGTCAAAGAATTGTGTTTTAACCCCAAGTGGGTTCAGTCTTCTTCCACGCCTTCATCTTGCAGGTGAGGAAACCTGGCCCAGAGGATTAAGGCTTTTGCAACCAACATAATTCAGCAAAGAGCAGTGGGTTAAGAACCAGGCTTCTGGTGTCTGGATTCCTGTTTCTTCTGCTGCCCAGAACTATCTGAAGTATCCACGCAGGCACAGTGGTCCAAGAGGTGACTGTCCCATCCATCTTCATTCCGGCACATACCAGCATTCATGCAAATCAGCACAGTGAGTGTGTATGAGTGTGCATATGTGTGCGTGTACATTTGTAAGAGTGTTTTTGCAGGCAACAGTGTGTGTGTGTGTACATGAGTTGGTGCATATGCATGAGTGTATGTGTGTTTTGGGGTGGGAAAGGAAAATAATTAGGGACTCATTATTTCATGTCAAACCCAAACCCTTGGCAGTTGAGAATTCATGAGGAAGGAGCAGGGAGGGTCAGGAGACTGGATATGTGGGCTTTCTGGACCCAGACTGCTTGGATGTCAAGGTTCCATTTAGGCCCAGCCTTCTTTAAATAAATATCTGTGTATTTAAATTCTCCTGTTAACCCTTTTGTTGTTGAATGTCTATCATTCTGGGGGTTCTTTGGCTGTGCCAGGTCTTTACTGTGGCACGTGAACTCTTAGCTGTGGCATGTGGGGTCAAGTTCCCTGCCTGGGGATTGAACCTGGGCCCTGCATTGAGAGTGCAGGGTCTATGCCACTGGACCGCCATGGAAGCCCCTAAATCTGATCTTTATCTCAGTATCAGAGCCTAGAACAAAGATTCTCCAACTTTGTGGCCTCAGGACCCCTTTACATTTCCAAAAAGTATGGAGGACTCCAAGAGTTTTGTGCTGTGTGGATTTTTTCTACTGATTTTTCATATACTGAGGAGAAGGCAATGGCAACCCACTCCAGTACTCTTGCCTGGAAAATCCCATGGATGGAGGAGCCTGGTGGGCTGCAGTCCATGGGGTCCCTAGAAGTCGGACACGACTGAGCGACTTCACTTTCACTTTTCACTTTCATGCATTGGAGAAGGAAATGGCAACCCACTCCAGTATTCTTGCCTGGAGAATCCCAGGGACAGGGGAGCCTGGTGGGCTGCCGTCTCTGGGGTCGCACAGAGTCGGACTTAGCAGTTCAGGTACTGAAAATTAAAACTGAGACATTTAACAATGTTTGTTTATTAATTCATTTGGAATAAAAAGGATAAACATTCTTATAACATAGGCAGAATGTGAGCACGTTTCTGGAATAGATTAGCAGTCAGTCAGCCCCACCCTCTTCCCAGCATTTGGTGGGGGTCAGTGTTCGGGATTTGATTCATGGAGGTCATTTTTTAAATGCAAGTTTCTGTGTGATGTGTTGAAGTTTTGTCGTCTGTTTATGTTTAATGTGCATGTGACCCAAAGATCATTTTCCAAGGAGACTCTACCCTGGGGAAGAGGCTGAGGAGGTTAATACAGAGGGGAGAAAGGCCTAGAAAGGAGCCAGGGACAACCAGCACCCTCTGCTGGCCTCTCGCTGGGGCTGACCTGATCTGCTGAAAGCTGTTTCTGATCCTTGAGGTTTCTGCCCTTCCTCTCTCCCATTTGGCATGAGTGCTAACTCCAACAGGACCCCGAGCCTCATTTCCAGCTCTATTCTTGCCTTTTCCCAAATTTCCTCCAATTCACACCTGAAGCCCAAATTGTCTGCAGAGCTGATGAGCTGGGAGGCAACGCTAGAATTTGCATCAGCCAGAGAAAGAAATCACTGTAATTACGGTAATGGAGTTTAATATAAAAGATTGTTACCATTAATGCAAAACTGAAAGGGCAAAGAGGGATCCAAAGGTTGGAGAAAGTAAGGAAATTCCAGAAAAAACATCTGCTTCTGCTTCACTGACTACACTTTGTGTGGATCACAACAAACTGGAAAATTCTTAAAGGGGTGGGAATATGAGACCACCTTACCTGTCTCCTGAGAAACCAGTATGCAGGTCAAGAAGCAACAGTTAGAACTAGACATGGAACAACTGATTAGTTCAAAATTGGGAGAGGGGAATGTCAAGGCTGTATACTGTCACCCAGTTTTTTAAAATTTATATGCAAAGTACATCATGCGAAATGCCAGACTGGATGAATCACAATGTGGAATCAAGATTGCCAGGAGAAATATCCATAACCTCAGATATGCAGATGATGCCACTGCAACAGAAGAAAGTGAAGAGGAACTAAAGAGCCTCTTGATGAAGGTAAAAGAGAGTGAAAAAGCTAGCTTAAAACTCAACATTCAAAAAACTAAGATCATAGCGACCAGCAAAAGGAGAAAAATTGGAAGCAGTGACAGATGTTATGTTCTTGGGCTCCAAAATCACTGAGGATAGTGACTCCAGCTATGAAATTAAAATATCCGTGCTCCTTGGAAGGAAAGGCTATGACAAACCTACCTAGCATATTAAAAGGCAGAGACATCACTTTGCCAACAAAGATCTGAACAGTCAAAGCTATGATTTTCCCAGTAGTCATGTAAGGATGTAAAAGTTGGACCATAAAAGAAGGCCCAGGCTCAATATTGCACCGGACTCAGTACCAGGCCTCCTCTCTGATCTAACACTGCCTTGCTGTTGGACCCAGGAAAGAGGCAACAAAAGCCGTAACTTTGTCTCTTGTCCACCCACCCCAGTCTTCCTTCAGTTGCCTTGATGAGGCCGAGCCTTTGGAAAACTGGGTTCTTGGAAGAGTGCCCTGCTGCCAGCCTGTTCAGCATGAATCCCAGCCCCCTGCCTTTTTCAGATTGTTACCTCCTCAGTCTCTGCCCCAAGCTCACTTGTGGATGATTGAAAGAAAGCCAGGACCTGGCTGAACTGAACCAAAGGGACCTCTGGGTTCCCTTTCTAAATTATCCGCTCCCTGCCTCATCCTCTATAATCACATTCTATCAAGCTCACGTCTATTTATTCTCAATCCGTCTTAAAAGGAAGCTCCTATGTTTCACTAACCTCCCAAAACGAACGGTGCTGAGCGGACCATGCATGGATGTTGTCTCAATTTGCTGGTCTACATCGCCCCCTGGTGGCCAAACCATTCAAGGTGTCCTAGTTGTTCCTGTATTCAGTGTGTCGCGGCGGCTGCTGCTGAGTCGCTTCCAGTCGTGCCCGACTCTGTGCGACCCCAGAGACGGCAGCCCACCAGGCTCCCCCGTCCCTGGGATTCTCCAGGCAAGAATACTGGAGTGGGCTGCCATTTCTTTCTCCAATTCATGAAAGTGAAAAGTGAAAGTGAAGTCGCTCAGTCGTGTCCGACTCTTCGCGACTGCAGCCCACCAGGCTCCTCCGTCCATGGGATTTTCCAGGCACGAGTACTGGAGTGAGTTGCCATTGCCTTCTCCGGTATTCAGTAGTTAGACCATAAAGAAGGCTGAGCGCTGGAAAACTGATACTTCCGAATTGTGGTGCTGGCGAAGACTCTTGAGAGTCCCCTGGACTTCAGCAAGATCACACCATTCAATCCTAAAGTAAATCAACCCCGAACATTCATTGGAAAGTCTGTTGCTGAAGCTGAAGTTCCAATAATTTGGCCACCTGATGCAGAGTTGACTCTTTGGAAAAGACCCTGATACTGGCAAAGAGTGAAGGCAAAAGGAGAAGGGAGCGGCAGAGGATGAGATGGTTCAGTGGAAACAACCACTTAGGGGACATGAATCTGAGCAAACTCCAAGAGATAGTGAAGGAAGCTTGGAACAACACGACAACAGCTGTTCCAAGCTCTGCTGCCTTTAGGCTTAAAATATATGTATAAAGCCAAAATATGAAAAAAACAACTGACTAAAAAATTAAAACGATACCATAATTTTTAGGGATAAAATTATGTGTGTGTTTTTTTTCAAGAAAACACAGTCACTCCATTTTTATTCAATTTTGTTCACATATTTCTGGCTGTTTTTATGAATGTCTTAAACTCCAGACTCTCTTTTCTAGCATTCTACTGCTACGTTATAGTTTCTGCTAGTGATACAAATCAGAGGTTTCATATCTGAGTA
The DNA here is from genome assembly GCF_029378745.1 of Bos indicus. Taxonomy (NCBI): domain Eukaryota; kingdom Metazoa; phylum Chordata; class Mammalia; order Artiodactyla; family Bovidae; genus Bos; species Bos indicus. The sequence continues at coordinate 41,359,606 of NC_091772.1, read as the reverse complement.
AAGGAATAGCAATGGGCCTTTAATGTCCTATAGTTTGATACAAAGCAAATGTTCTCTATTGTTTAACAAGCCAGAATATGGGACTTCCCTGATCCACTGGTGATCCTATGGTTAAGACTCTGCACTTCCACTGCAAGGAGTGAGGGTTCGATCCTTGGTCAGGAAAATAAGATACTACATGTATGAAAGTGTGAAAGTGTCAGTCACTCAGTCATGTCAAACTCTTTGAGACCCTACGGACTATAGCCCATAAGGTCCTCTATTCATGGGATTCTCTAGTCAAGAATACGGGAGTGGGTTGCCATTCCCTTCTCTGGGGGATCTTCCTGACCCAGAGATCCCGTCTGGGTCTCCTGCATTGTGGGCAGGTTCTTTACCATCTGAGCCACCAGGGAAGCTCCTCAACATGCTATATGCATGGCCAAATACATAAATAAACAAAAATAAAGAAATAATTTAAAAAGAAATAAGCCACAATATCCCCAACCATACCCATCCCTACGATATATCATAACTTAAAAGATAAAAATTCAGTGATCTATAGGTTAATAAAGTCCATCCAAACTCCCAGAGGTGGGACTTCCCTGGTGGTCCAATGGTTAGAACTTCCCCTTCCGGTGCAGGGGTGTGTGGATTCAATCCCTGATCGGGGATCTCAGATCCCACATGCCTCAGGGGAAAACACCAAAACATAAAACAGAAGCCAGGGGACTCTGCGATAGACCGCTTTTCTGAAGTCTTCTCTGAGTAAAGTTCCCCCAGGGGCTCATTCTTCTCTCTCCACAGATCTTGCTGTGGGCACATCCATGGTCCGGAGTAGAGAAATGCTTCTGAGATGGGGCAGGGGTGCAGGGGTTGGGGGGCATCACATTCCCAGTGTTGGCAGCTCAAAAGCCAAGGTGTAAACTCTGACTTCAACCTTGAGCCCAACTGTCACTCCTGTGCGAGTTGGAACCTTGCTGTCACCCCTTCCCTGAGCCTTTGTTGTCTCAGCTGCCCAGTCAGGACAGTGGCTACCTCACAGGGGACGCAGCTCCTTAGGAGCAGCAATTTCATCTGTTTGTGATCACTTTTCTGTCCTTAGTGTTTGAGAAGCAAAACCAACGTGCCCTGATCAACAACAAGGGACTACTGTGGAGAACAGGGCACTGTACTCAATATCTTATGATCAACCACAATAGAAAAGAATATTTTAAAAAGAAGATACATATATGTACACCTAAATCACTTTGCTGTACAGCAGCAATTAACACAACATTGTAAATCCACTATGCTTTAATAATTTTTTAAAATTCCATATGCCCTGTTAAAAACTATTGAGAACAGGCAAATATAACTCACTGCCCACCCACCCACCACCACCCCCCCTGGAAATTTCCACTCCTGGAAAATAAGACTCTGAATGAATGAAATAGTTTATTTATCAAGACTACTTCCTTGAGGTCCATTTCATGACTATTACTTTCTGTGCTTTAGCTGATAAGGGGAAAAACTCTGATCAATCCTGATGGCTCCCCACCTTGCAAGACCTGGTTTAAAAATCACTTAGCCCGAAGACCCAGTAAGTAGCCTTCCCTGAAGTCCTCATTTTGAGGTCCTGCAGTCACAGGCTGTCCCCCTAACTGCAGTAAGTGTAATAGATTCAGCTTTGCTGGGTCAACTTGGTGTTTCTGGTCCTTCAACAGTGAACACCCACAACGTGACCAAGCCCTGGGGAACACAGGTTGTCCTGACTTGTGAGATGTGTCCTGCAACATGAGTGTCCTTTACTTTACAGATCAGGAGACAGACCTCACAGCAGGCCCTACTGTTGTGACCTTGGGGAATTCACCTAAACTGCCCGAAGTTAGTTCCTTCTCTGTGAAGTGAGGGCCACTAACAGTTCCCACCTGATGTTTTCCTATGAGGATTAAAGGAGGAAAAGCCCTGCCCTACTTTTGTAACAAAGTTCCAAATATCAATGCTGAAGATAGTCACAAAGATACATTTTTTTTCTTAACAGGTGACCATTTACTATGTGGTGGACATTTTTTCCAACTGTGGTGTTGGTGAAGACTCTTGAGAGTCCCTTGGACTGCAAGGAGATCCAACCAGTCCATCCTAAAGGAAATCAGTCCTGAACATTCTCATTGGAACAACTGATGCTGAACTGAAGCTCCAATACGTTGGCCACCTGATGCGAAGAACTGACTCTAGAAAAGACCCTGAAGCTGGGAAGGATTGAAGGCGGGAGGGGAAGGGGACGACAGAGGATGAGATGGTTGGATGGTATCACCGACTAGATGGACATGAGTTTGAACAAGCTCCAGGTATTGGTGATGGACAGGAAAGCCTGGAATGCTGCAGTCCATGGGGTCGCAAAGAGACAGACCCGGCTGAGCAACTGAACTGATTGATTGACTGGACATTTTCTTTCATGGGCATCATATACTTTTAAATATATTCTTACAGATTACAAGAGGCTTAGAACATGGCATTGACAGAAGATGATATATTTCACTGCAAAATATTAGAAAAGGGATACAATTTTGTGATTCTTCAACGTTTCATTGCTTGATTTGAACATACGAATGAAAAAAAAAAAACCAACAAGAAAATCATCAAGACAGGTTTGGCTTTAAGACTTTGGTTGTTATTGTTCAAAATTTTTCTGTACTGGAATGCATCTAGGCCTCTGGGCTGCAAAGAAAGCACAGCCATTTCAGTGACCTTTGGCTTTCTTAGTTGTCCCTGAAGCTCCACTGTGACGACACCTCCGAAGACCTAAAGCTAATTCCAGGGGTGTTTATTGTCAGCCTGGGGACGAGTAGACATGGGAGCCCTCACGTCACCCAGGGAGTGAGCAGGCAGCTGGGAAAAGAGGCAAAGATATGGAAACACTCTGAGGCCTAGAGAAGCAAGAAGGCAGTTATGAATCTGAATTTCCCAGGAAAATGAGCTGCAGGGTGAGTTTATGGACTTTGCTGACAGAGCCCTTGGCGATGACATTCAAATCTCCTGCAACGTGGAGGTGTGAGAAGCCCTTTCAGAGTGTGAAAGCATCATATCCGGGAGAACCCAGGGCCTGGAGAACAGCTGGGTTTGCACTTTCACAAAGAGCACGTGATCCTAGGAGATTCACTTCTCCATGTGAGTGCCACACTTTTGACTTCCAGCCCCTCCTGCCCTATTCCTGAAAGCACAGTCTCCGGGCACCAGGTCATCAGGTCCTGGCCTCCAGTATTCTTGGTTTGAGGGTATGAGGTCTGAGTTTAATGTAAATACTTAGAATCGACTGCCAAGTGGCTGGTTAGAGAATTCAAACCAAACTGGCAGAGCACCTGGGGATTTGCCAGCAGTCCTGGTGGGACCAACATGATTTTGTTTTTAATATTTATTTATTTGGCTGTGCCAGGTCTTAGTCATGGCACTTGAGCTCTTCCATCTTCACTGTGGCATGTGTATTCTTTAGCTGTGGCGTATGAACTCTTGGCTGCAGAATGTGAGCTCTAGTTCCCTGACCAGGGATCGAACCCAGGCCCCTGCACTGGGAGTATAGAGTGTTAGCCACTGGACCACCAGGGAAATCCCAGAACCAGCACAATTTTGATGTTCCTCCCAGGAAAGAGAAGCCAAGACAGGGTGCCCTTTGCCACTCAAACCTACTCAAATCCTCCAAGCAGCAGCGAGCCATCCTCAACAGCCACTGTCTAGGGTTTAACCAGATGCCTGTTAAACAATTGGAAAACAACAGCTATAGGAACAAATAAAGAAGAAAAGGAAAGGAAGCTGACAAGAGAGGGCAGGAGAAAGTGGGGAATTTATAAAAGAGTAGCTTAGAATTGCTCAGTGAATGCAATAATTTTACAGGAAGTTGATGGTTGGTCTTTACTGGAGGAAGAGGTAATTTTGCTATAGAACCTCTGTTCAAACCTCAGGTTTGCCAGTAGAGGCCAAATAGGCCCCAAACCCCTTCCCTTAGAGCCATTCAGTGAATCTGGCATTAAGAATCTCAGCTTCCCCATGAAACCCGCAAGCAATTATCTCGGATTAGCAGGTGATCAGAACGGGCTTACCCCAAGTATTGTTTTCTAAACCCAGAGGGCTGGTGAAATTATTATCTGGTAATAACTCCAAAAGCCTTGTAGCTGGTAACATTTGTTCAAACTGGGGAGGAGAAATAGAAGGCCATGACAGCATGGATACAGTCATTGTTCTAGTTTAATAGCAGGATAGAGTTTAAATGGAGTTGGCGATGTTTGTTTTTATTTCAGAAAAATGCGTGAGGACCCCAAGAAGAGGGCCCCGCCTTAGCTCTTGGGTAACTTCTCTGAACCAGGTGCATCAGGAAAGGTTTTACAAACTTAAGGTACTAATGATTGACGGCTCAGAACAGCTCAGAGTTGCCTGTTTACATCGCACGGTTATGCTTCCCATGGTTCAGGAAGACTGAAAGGAGGGTGTCCAGATGTTTAAAGTAGACTAGCTCACCCTCTGAAAGACAGTCAAGGAATGGTAAGTGTAGGGTCAGAGATAATAAAAGCTAGTCAGTTAATTTGGGGACTTTCATTTCAATCACATACTAGCCCATGTATGTTTTAGGAGATAAAATCATATATGCAAGTGAAAGTCCAGAAAAATCATAAAGAGCTGTTAAAAAAAAAAGAAAAATGAAGGTCATAATCATTGCTAAATGTTTTCTAGGCCATGAAAAAAGAAGTCCAAGTGACAGGAATAGCTTTCTTATCAAAAGGATACCATATGCACATTACTTCCACTGAAATTAAGGCTGCTAGAAATGCTTTCTTCCTTCAGACTCACCCATCATTCTGTTTAGAAAATGGACTTTTGACTGCCCCCGTCTGTTATGATGTGCTTGGTGCCTGGGGCTCATGAGTGAGAGTTTCTCCTGAAGACAGTGATATAGAGACCCCCCCCAACTCATAGCTTCTCCCAGTTAGGCAGCCTCCAGTCCCCCGGGTCCACTTATCTGAATAGGAATAATGTTTGTGTCTAATTTCGGGATTTGCTCTGTGCTTGGAGAAAAACAACAACAAAAAAATCTCACGTAAAACCCCTTCATTCTCAATAATGAAAACATCAGGTCATTTTTATTATGCTGTCTGCAAAATTTACAGATTTGGGCAAGCGAGGGAGATACAGATTACTTATAGCCTGAGCAGGCGGTGAGGACACTATCGGTTTTGGTTTTTGTTTTTCCCCCAAAAGAATGCTGATATAGACCTGGCTCAGTGGCGCCCCCAGGTGTACGCGTGCAGACCTGCGACTCAACGTCGCCAGTTGGACTGGCAGGTGTCTTCAGAATGCACCAGAGGGTGGTCTCAGACCTGGCAGGGACCGATCTGATGGAAAGGACGCTGATGTGGACGCTGTGCGTATTCTCGAGACCTCAGGGAGTGCTCTGAAGGCTGATGAGTGAAAACAGGCTGAACACATCCAGTGGGCATTTTCAGCCAGCAATTCACAGGGCCGGGCACATTCTTATTGCCCAGGGCACGGCAGATTCTGTACAGGGTCCCACTCTTCTCACTGGTTGCTGGACCTGCTTTCTGATGCCAAAGCCTGTTCCTATCATGCGGTGGACAGCCCACTCCGGGACCAGCCCCATCCTCTCGTCCTCCCCACAGCAGTGACAGCCTCTCTCATGCAAAAGTATGCGGTGCCCACAGGCTCACTCCATCCTGTGCGATTTTGATCTTCTGAACAACAGCACAAGGATCCAGTTGTTGGTTTGTACGATTTTTGGAAGATACAGTTTCCTCTAAACCAGAGGTTGGCCAACTTTCACTGAAGAACCCGAGTGGAAATATAAATATTTTAGGGTTGCATGTCAAGAGGGAAAATTCAAGAATATTATCTGGGGGGTATATACAGACATTTGGGGCTTCCCCAGTGGCTCTGATGGTAGAGAATCCACCTGCAAAATGGGAGACCTGGGTTCCATCCCTGGGCTGGGAAGATCTCCTGGAGGAGAAAATGGCAACCCGCTCCATTGCCTGGAGAATCTCCATGGACAGAGGAGTCCCGAGGGCTACAGTGCATGTGGTCAGGAAGAGTCAGACATGGCTGAGCAACTAAGCAATTATAGCATACAGCCATTTAAAATGTTGCCATTTAAAACCACTGAAACCCATTCTTACTAAGCCATGAGAACATAAGTGACTGGGGGGATTTGGCCCAGGGGTCAGTGTCCTGATCCCTGCCCTCGCTTAGGATTTTTTTTGCAGATTAATGTTTAACATTTTATGACTCAATGCTATTGCAAGCAAGGTAGGTTGTTTTTTGGTTTTTTTGCTTTGTTTTCAAAATTACCCATCTTCACAGTGAGCAGAAACAGCACTGTCCTTCACTCCCTGGGAGAGAGTTTGGCCTCCTAGATCATGCGGGGATGAAGAGGCGGCGTATCGGCTCTACTTATTTTCTGATTACTTGTGTCCACCAGTGAAGTTGGATGTCAAGGCCCCATCTCTGAATGCACTTAACATTTCATTGGTGAAAAGAGGGGCTCACCTGAGGAGGTGACAGGCAGATGTTAGCCCAGAAACCAGAGGCCAGGTGTGGGCTGCAAGACAAGCCTGGGTGGATCTGGAGCATCCTGGCCACAAATAATTGAGTCATGGATTAGTTCACTGAACTGATGCTGACTGAGCTCCTGTGTGTTTGCACTGTGCTGGGTACTGGGAAGACAGCCCTGAGCAACAGAGGATTTCCACATCTGGAGTCTACATTTAAGTAAGGCAAGGCAGATAACACACACGTGGACAAAAAAGTCAAGAATGCCATCAAATGCTGATGTGCCTGGAAGAAGGTGAAACAGGTGATGTAAGAGTGTCGTCTGGTGGGGGTGGCGAAACTGAGGAAGGGGCTGTTCAGGAGAAAGAACAAGGAAGACAGAACCAAAGCAAGTGCAAAGCCCTGGGGGCAAGAACAAAGAGCCATCTAGGAATTTGGATCCGGAGTTGCTATCTAAAGTGGGATTTTCAGTGGAGACAGGGACCTTTTACAGGGCCACTGAGAGAGGAAGGATAGAAAAATGCTTCTGTAGAGTTAATTTTTCTAAATCCTGAGAAATGATGTGAGCAAGGGATTCTGTGGAAATAATTACTAGATTGGTGTGGTGAAATGTGTGCAGTAAGCTGAACATTAAGGACCAGAGGAGAGCAGCGGGATTTTGTCCGGATTTTGCCTTGAAGGTGATGGAGAGCCAGCAGAAAGGCGGGTACACAATGCATTTTGCATGTTCATTTGGCAGCTCTGTTTGGGAGGGGTTGAAAGGGAAAATGGAAGCTTTTTTTTTTTCTTTCTAAATTTGCAGCTCCCTCAATTTCATCAAAGGTTTGTGTCTGGGACATCAAACCAGCAAGAGCTCCCTCATTGTTTATAGGGTTTGTTTACGCCTGGGGTGGACCCCACTGCACGGCACCAGGCGAAGCCATTCCCAGTACTGATGACCTAGGCTGAGCTCTGACTTGGTGGAGCTGGAATTAATTCCACATGTGACTCAGGAAGCTCTGAGGGTCTACAGAAGATCCACGCTGTTGCTGCTGCTGCTGCTAAGTCACTTCAGTTGTGTCCAACTCTGTGCGACCCCATAGACGGCAGCCCACCAGACCTCCCCGCCCCTGGGATTCTCCAGGCAACAACATTGGAGTGGGTTGCCATTTCCTGCTCCAATGCATGAAAGTGAAAAGTGAAAGTGAAGTCACTCAGTTCCCGACTCTTAGCAACCCCATGGACTGCAGCCTACCAGGCTCCTCTGTCCATGGATTTTCCAGGCAAGAGTACTGGAGTGGGGTGCCACTGCCTTCTCAGACAGAAGGTCCATAGGTGTCCCCAGATGTTAACAACAGACAAAGCGAGAGAAGAAGAGTGGACGGCATGCCCCACAGCCCCCAACGCCACACCCGGTGGCAGCCGGGTGAGGATCCTGCCTCTTAGGTGCCAGTCCTGGCTCAGAGACTAGTTAAGCTTTGTGACCTCTGGTGAGTGGTTTAACCTCTCTGGTCCTTGATCCCCTCTCCCCTTCACCTCATCCCCACCAGATTCCAGTAATACAGAGCAAAGTTTGGTGATGGTGTGTGCCCAGGAACACCACCTGGGAGCTTCAGTTCAGTTCAGTTGCTCAGTCGTGTCCAACCCTTTGGGACCCCATGAATCACAGCACGCCAGGCCACCAACTCCTAGAGTTCACTCAAACTCACATCCATCGAGCCAGTGATGCCATCCAGCCATCTCATCCTCTGTCGTCCCCTTCTCCTCCTGCCCCCAATCCCTCCCAGCATCAGAGTCTTTTCCAATGAGTCAAGTCTTCACATGAGGTAGCCAAAGTACTGGAGTTTCAGCTTTAGCATCATTCCTTCCAAAGAAATCCCAGGGCTGATCTCCTTCAGAATGGACTGGTTGGATCTCCTTGCAGTCCAAGGGACTCTCAAGAGTCTTCTCCAACACCACAGTTCAAAAACATCAATTCTTTGGTGCTCAGCCTTCTTCACAGTCCAACTCTCACATCCATACATGACCACAGGAAAAACCATAGCCTTGACTAGACGGACCTTTGTTGGCAAAGTAATGTCTCTGCTTTTGAATATGCTATCTAGGTTGGTCATAACTTTCCTTCCAAGGAGTAAGCGTCTTAATTTCATGGCTGCAGATGGTGACATTTGCAGTGATTTTGGAACCCCAAAAAATAAAGTCTGACACTGTTTGCACTGTTTACCCATCTATTTCCCATGAAGTGATGGGACCAGATGCCATGATCTTCATTTTCTGAATGTTGAGCTTTAAGCCAACTTTTTCACTCTCCACTTTCACTTTCATCAAGAGGCTTTTGAGTTCCTCTTCACTTTCTGCCATAAGGGTGGTGTCATTTGCATATCTGACGTTATTGATATTTCTCCCGGCAATCTTGATTCCAGCTTGTGCTTCTTCCAGCCCAGCGTTTCTCATGATGATGCATATAAGTTAAATAAGCAGGGTGACAATATACAGCTTTGATGTACTCCTTTTCCTATTTGGACCCAGTCTGTTGTTCCATGTCCAGTTCTAACTGTTGCTTCCTGACCTGCATATAGGTTTCTCAAGAGGCAGGTCAGGTGGTGTGGTATTCCCATCTCTTGAAGAATTTTCCACAGTTTATTGTGATCCACACAAAGGCTTTGGCATAGTCAGTAAAGCAGAAATAGATGTTTTTCTGGAACTCTCTTGCTTTTTCCATGATCCAGTGGATGTTGGCAATTTGATCTCTGGTTCCTCTGCCTTTTCTAAAACCAGCTTGAACATCTGGAAGTTCACAGTTCACATATTGCTGAAGCCTGTCTTGGAGAATTTTGAGCATTACTTTACTAGCATGTGAGATGAGTGCAATTGTGCGGTAGTTTGAGCATTCTTTGGCATTGCCTTTCTTTGGGATTGGAAGGAAAATGACCTTTTCCAGTCCTGTGGCCACTGCTGAGTTTTCCAAATTTGCTGGTATATAGAGTGCAGCACTTTCACAGCATCATCTTTCAGGATTTGAAATAGCTCAACTGGAATTCCATCACCTCCACTAGCTTTGTTCATAGTGATGCTTTCTAAGGCCCACTTGACTTCACATTCCAGAATGTCTGGCTCTAGGTGAGTGATCATACCATCGTGATTATCTTGGTCATGAAGATCTTTTCTGTACAGTTCTTCTGTGTATTCTTGCCACCTCTTCTTAATATCTTCTGCTTCTGTTAGGTCCATACCATTTCTGTCCTTTATCGAGCCCATCTTTGCATGAAATGTTCCCTTGGTATCTCTAATTTTCTTGAAGAGATCTCTAGTCTTTCCCATTCTGTTGTTTTCCTCTATTTCTTTGCACTGGTCGCTGAGGAAGGCTTTCTTATCTCTCCTTGCTATTCTTTGGAACTCTGCATTCAGATGCTTATATCTTTCCTTTTCTCCTTTGCTTTTCGCTTCTCTTCTTTTCACAGCTATTTGTAAGGCCTCCCCAGACAGCCATTTTGCTTTTTTGCATTTCTTTTGCATGGGGATGGTCTTGATCCCTGTCTCCTGTACAATGTCACGAAGCTCAGTCCATAGTTCGTCAGGCACTCTATCTATCAGATCTAGGCCCTTAAATCTATTTCTCACTTCCACTGTATAATCATAAGGGATTTGATTTAGATCATACCTGAATGGTCTAGTGGTTTTCTCACATGCTTCCTTCAGTTTAAGTCTGAATTTGGCAATAAGGAGTTCATGATCTGAGCCACAGTCAGCTCCCAGTCTTGTTTTTGCTGACTGTATAGAGCTTCTCCATCTTTGGCTGCAAGGAATATAATCAATCTGATTTCGGTGTTGACCATCTGGTGATGTCCATGTGTAGAGTCTTCTCTTGTGTTGTTGGAAGAGGGTGTTTGCTATTACCAGTGCATTATCCTGGGAGCTTAAAATATACCAGTTCTTGGCCCAGCCCCAGACCAGTTGAATGAGAGCCTCAGGGGGTGGGACCCAGCTTACACACTTGGAGAAAGAAAGTGTTCCAGGTTTTGCTAATGTCCAGGTGGCGTTGGGAGGCACTGGCATTAGGCACAGGGCCCAGGGGGTGACCAGCAGCCCCGGTCAACTCCCCAGCCAGGGAAGTGCCAATTTACAGATCGTTTGCAGTCCTGAATAAGTCTTTGGAAGGACTGATGCTGAAGCTGAGGCTCCAATACTTTGGCCACCTGATGCAAAGAGCCGACTCATTGAAAAAGACCCTGATGCCGGTAAAGATTGAAGGCGGGAAGAGAAGGGGATGGCAGAGGATGAGATAGTTGGATGGCATCACTGACTCCATGGACATGAGTTTGAGCAAGTTCACGGAGTTGCTGATGGACAGGGAGGCCTGGCGTGCTGCAATTCATGGGGTCGCAAAGAGTCGGACAGGACTAAGCGACTGCACTGAACTGAACTTGTGATGCTTTTGTTATTATAATCCTATACAGTAGCCTGCCTCAGGGAGCCTGCCCCTCAGCCTGAATGGTAAACTACAGTGCCTTTGTTCAGCCAACAGGGAGACAGGCTGACCCTGCCCACCTGAGAACAGCTATGGGAGAGGAAAAATGAACACATCTCCTCCTATTTTGCAAGATAAATGGTCAAGTTACTTTACTTTCTTACCTCCTCCCCTTCTCTGTTCTATAAAAGAACCTGTCATCCAGACCCGAAAAGACGGTTTTTATGAAGACACCAGATGGCCATCTCCTCAGTCAGCCGGCTCGTATTCCTTGCCTCAACACCTCATCTTCTCTCATTTTATCGGCCAGTCTTGCATCAGAACAAGATTGGACTTGGGAACAAGCCCTCACTGGCTGCTTCTCCTGACATCGGAGAGTCCTCAGCATGTGACTTGAGCTTTAGGGAAGAGACTCCTCACCAGGAGCCTGGGAGGGACAAAAAGTGCACGTCTCACTTTTTGAATCAGCTGCATTGAGGAGTGATTCACATACAGTGAGTGGGAGCTGGAGCCAAGATGGAGAAACCGGGGTTTCTGAGCAGAGCTTCCCCCTCGGGGGCACACTCCCCTGTCCTGGGTCCAGTTGAAATTTAGGGTTGGGTTCAGGGGCCCTGGGGGGCCTGAGACATGCAATTCTGACAAATCTTGGGGGCTGCTGATGCTGCTGGTGGGGAGCAGCCTGAGCAGTCTAGGAAGTGAGGACCCCAGGAGGACTTGGCCTCTGAGGACACTATCATCTTGACGCCAAGATCAGCAGAAGGCAGGCTGGGACCAGGGGATTTGACTGTGCTTGGAAAACCTCATTCAATGCCAAAAGCAGAAAGTGAGCCAGACAGGTTAAAGTTGATATGGGGACAGGCATTGACCAACATCTGGGGAAAGGATTCTCCCCATTCTGCAGACAGAGAAACTGAGGCTAACGGAGGTTAAGCACCCTAATCTAGGGCATGTGTATTTGCAAGTGGAGACAGGCTTGGGAACTGCACATCCAATTCTAAATCCAGCATCCTCTGTCAGAGTTGCCTATCCTAGGTGTCTAAGAAGAACCAGGACATGGGAGACCAGTGTGGGGAGGAAGGCAGGAAGAAGGGAGAGCAGTGGGAGCAGAGGAAGATGGGAAGAGGCATGTGGCTAAATCATTCTGAGCCTGTTTTCTCCTTTGTGAAATGGAGAGAATTGCTCCCTGGAGGTTCAACTGGCTAATCTTCAAAAAGCCAGTAAAAATAAACGCTTCCCCTTTAAGATAACATAAATAAAGTGATTCTTGAACCAAAAATGTCAGGACTGTGTATGTGGTACACAGTCGGAATTTAATAAAGAACAGTCAAATTATGTGTAAATTAGGACTCTTTCAGCTGGAAGAGAGAGATTTAGATTTGCTGAAGCAGGAAGTGGAATGTGTTTGCTCACCTAGATGGGAATGCCCACACGGAAGGATCCAGCAGCCCAGTGATGCCCTGCTCTCCCACCACGGCCCCCTCTGCTTCTCCCTGTTGAATTTACTGGACAGTTCTCCCACCTCGTAGGAAAAATGGATCCCTATAGCCTGAGACTTGATATTCCTTCTCGACTACCCCAGAGACCTTTCGGCAGAAGACCTCTAATGGTGGGCTAACTGTGACCAGGCCTGGGAGAGGTGTTAACCCCTGGAAGACAAGCCACCTCCATCAGACCACAAGCCCTGCCCTAAAGGACAAAGGGAGTTCTTCCACCAGAAGGAAGGAGGCCAGTTAGGCAAGACAACTGCTATGGACTTCAATATACCAAAGCACTTTTTAAAAAATAACAAGTACTATAAGCCTTAATCCATGTTAAGTGCAATAACTTCTTGCCCTTCTTAGCAAGAACAAGTACCCTCTCTGGTCTGCAGGCACCAGGAGATGCTGAGGGATGGGCCACAAAGCAGACAGAGGACCACAGACGACTGTGAAATAGAGCTCAGCCCGGTGTCTCCCAAATCAAATGAGAACAGAGCGGGGCTAACTCTGGGGCACAGGGAACCAGGGAAGGGGCTGTCCTCAAGCAGGAAGACAAGCACCAAAATAATGAGCAGGAAAACAAAAATAACTTACTTCACTTTTAAATGATATACCTTTTAAAGCAAAACACAGGACATAACATACTTTATTTTCATGTTTTATTGAAATATAATTGATTTACAACATCCTATTGCTTTCAAGTGTCCAACATAGTGATTCAATATTTTTAAAGCTATGAAAAAACACTTGCTATATTTTACTGTGCTGTACAATATATTCTTGTTGGTTATCTATTTTAAATATAGTAGTTTGTATCTCTTAATCACTTACCCATAACTCATTCCTCCCACTTCCTTTCCCCACTAGTTTTTTTTTTTCCTATGTCTATGAATCTGTTTCTCTTTTGCTATATATATTTGTTTGCTATAATCATTTTTTAGATTCTACATATAAGTGATATCATATAGTATTTGTCCTTCTTGGTCTGACTTATTTCACCAAGTATGATATTCTCTAGGTCCATTCATGTTCCTGCAAATGGCAGAATTTCATTCTTTTTTATGGCTGAGTTTTATTCTGTTGTATATATTTACCACGTCTTCTTAAACCAGTCATCTGTTGATGGGCACTTGGGTTGCTTCCATGTCTTGGCTATTTGTAAATAGTGTTGCTATCAACATTGGGGTGTACGTATCTTTGTGAGTTAGTGGGTTTTTTTTTTTTTTTCCTGAATATATGTCCAAGAGGGGAATTGCTGGATCATATGGTAGTTCCATTATTAGTTTTTTTGAGGAACCTCCATACTGTTCTCCGAAGTGGCTGTACCAATTTACATTCCCACCAACAGTGTATGAGAGTTCCCTTTTCTCCACACCCTTATCAACAATCTGTTATTGGTAGACTTTTTGATGGTGGCTATTCTGACTGGCATGAAGTAAAGGACTGATGCTGAAGCTGAAGCTCCAATACTTTGGCCACCTGATGCTAAGAGCTGACTCACTGGAAAAGACCCTGATGCTGGGAAGGATTAAAGGCAGGAGCAGAAGGGGACGGCAAAGGATGAGATGGTTGGATGGCATCACCGACTCGATGAACATGAGTTTGAGCAAGCTCCGGGAGATGGGTAAAAGACAGAGAAGGCTGGCATGCTGCAGTCCATGGGGTCGCAAAGAGCTGGACACAACTGAGCGACTGAACTGGACTGATGAAGTGATACCTCATTATAGTTTTAATTTGTATTTCTCTAATAATTAGCAATGCTGAGCATCTTTTCATGTGCCTGTTAGTTGTCTGTATGTCTTCTTTGAAAAAATATCTATTAGGTCTTCTGCCTATTTTTTTAAAATTGGGTTGGGTTTTTTTTTTTTTTAAATATGTGTATGAGCTGTTAATGGGACTCCCTGGTAGCTCAGTTGGTAAAGAATCTGCCTGCAATGCAGGAGACCCGGGTTCTATCCCTGGGTTAGGAAGATCCCCTGGAGGAGGGCATGGCAATCCACGCCAGTATTCTTGCCTGGAGAATCCCTGTGGACAGAGGAGCTGGGCGGGCTACAGTCCACAGGGTCGTGAAGAGTCGGACACAAATGAGCGACACAGCACACACATGAGCTGTTAATACTTTTTGAATTTTAACCCCTTATCAGTCATATCACTTGCACAGATTTCTTTTTTTTTCTCATTCAGTGATTGTCTTTTCATTCTGTTAATGGTTTCCTTTGCTGTGCAAAAGCTTTTAAGTTTAATTAGGTCCCATTTGCTTATTTTTGATTTTGTTTCCATTAGTCCAGGAGACGGACCCAAAAAGATATGGCTATGACTTAGGTCAAAGGGTATTCAGCCTATGTTCTCTTCCAGGAGTTTTATGGTTTCTAGCCTCACATTTGAATTTATCTTTGTATATGGTTTGAGAAAATGTTCCTCTTTTACATATAGCTGTCTATCAGCATTCTTTAGTTTTAACTTTGTATCTTTTTCAGCATAACACAAGAAGGTAGATTGTAGGTATAGAATGTAGCAGCAAAAAAAGAAAATAGAACAAAAAGGTGGTGACCTTTTGGCATGTATTTTTGTTTTATGTGGCACGTATTGAAGACAATACTGAAAATGATTTGAACTATGAGAAATTCATAGTCTACCTCTTGAAGAGTCCTAGGAAAGAGATTTTTTTAAGTGGGTACTTCCCCCATAATAAAGATGCTGGTCTCTGATGGTCTCTGCCCATCATTCTCTCATGCTTTAGTAAGCGTGTTTTTCAGGGATCCCGCTGATGCATGTTCCCCAAATTCCGTCTCTGGATTGATCTGAACCCCAGCTGCAGAAGATGGAGTGATTAATCACTCATTCTCTCAACCAGTGTTTACAGGGTTCCTAGAAGCAGCTCTCATGTGAAATGCAACCCCAATATTTAAAAGGCAGGAGTGCTTCCAGGTAACTCATATTTCTATGTGCAGGTTGGCCATTGAGTTACAGTCGTAGGAATGATGTAGTCATGTATGAATATTCATTGGAAGGATTGATGCTGAAGCTGAAGTTTCAGTACTTCAGTACATTGGTCACCTAATGCAAAGAGCCGACTCATTGGAAAAGACCCTGATGCTGAAAAGATTGAAGGCAGGAGGAGAAGGGAACGGCAGAGGATGAGATAGTTCAAAGGCATCACTGACTCAATGGACATGAGTTTGAGCAAACTCAGGGAGATGGTGGACAGGGAAGCCTGGCTTGCTGCAGTCCATGGGGTCACAAAGAGTTGGACAGGACTTAGGGACAGAACACAACACACAGGAAGGAAATGATTTCCTCCAGGAATCTCATTTTCCCTTTACCCTTCATAGGTAAGCACGCCAAAAGACATCTGGTTTCTTGGATAGAAGACCCTGAATTGGTTTAGTTGCTTGTGAACCGTTTCCAAAGGGAACCTCTCAATATCTCCGTACTGAGTGAGTCTCTGTTCTTCTTTTCTGATTCATCCTTAGATGTTGTCTGAATGCAGCACTAACTGGCCTGCTTTTTGTAATTTTGTGGAGGATAGGATTTCTGTGGGTATGAGAGCTGACCCCAGATTGATTCTGATTTATATCATCAGTCAGCTTGAATATGAAAGTTTCTGACTCATTGAAGAATTAAGTAAACCTCCCGGGACAGCTTTGGAAAATTCCACTGTGGACCACTGGGTGTGTGGAGACCTATTACCTGTCAGCCTATGTGGCATTTGCTTGGTGTGATATTCCAAAGACTCTGACCAAAACCTTGTTCACTCAGGGGCTGTACAAGTTGAAGGATCAATAAAGCCAAGTTTTGCAGGGTTTATACTCTGCCTCGCTCTTCCATCTAGGTCCCTTGATTGGTGAGTCCCCCATACAGAGTCTATGTTTTCTGTGCTCATCTAGGCCCAGGGTGAAGTTTGGTGACCTTAGAATTTATGTGTCTGCAAGCTGGACAAATGCAGAGATGGGAACTGGGTGCTGCTTGAGGGGCCCCATCGCCATTGCTGAAGACCATCCCCATGACCAAGGGAACCACTGAGGTCATGCCAGGCTGACCTGGCCCCTCCAGGTATTTCAGGGCCAGTGAGAGCTTTAGAATCTCATTTTTTAAAAAACGCATTTGTTCGGTTGCTCTTCTCATTTCAAGAGGGGTCCAGTTCCCTGTTTAACTTGGGGCAGAATCATGTGTTATTCTTGTTGTTGTTGTTCAGTTGCTCAGTCGTGTCTGACTCTGTGTGACCTCATAGACTGTAGTTCACCAGGCTTCTCTGTCCTTGGGATTCTCCAGGCAAGAACACTGTGTTACTCTAACTTAGCCAACTGCCCCAAACACACGTCTTCCTTTCTCTTTTCTGAGTCATGTGTGTGATCCACACCCCAATTCTGTTGTAGGAGATGCATGACTTTGCAACCACCCATGACATACTCTTGTACCAAACCCATAACTGCCTTTGATCTTGACAAACCTCCTGAGGGAGGTTAAATACAATGTTAGGGACATGGCGGGGCCCTACGTTCTTTTTATTCCTCTTTGAAGGTATTGACCTGATGGCAACTCTGCCCTAAGATGGAAATTGGAAATATAATGTGAGAGGAAGACTATTTTGCCCTGGTACTAAAACAGAGAAGGTTAAAATATTTTTTCCAAACTTAGTCATAAATAATGAATTTGACAACTTTTATTATCTCACCTGAAAAGTTGTCCATGTGTTAAAAAGGCTTAACATCATTTGGGGCTCAAAAATAAATGATACATTCCTCACAAGCAGAGAATGTTCTACCATTGGACAGCCAAGAACATTAACAAGGGTTTACAACATGTCAGATGATTGTGAGAGTTTCTGGACTTGATGCTGAGGATGTCAAGATAAGGAAGATGTTTTAATCAGTTGGTTGAAAAATATGACTTTTGTAATTCAAAAGATTCTATAATATTAAAACAAAAATGCTGTCCTGTTGAAAGTCTTGGTGTTATTTGGCAAACTCTGCTTAAACTGCTTCAATTTGTATAATTCTAAAAACAGTTCTCCAAAGATACAACCCTGGATTCCCTTTCCTCATTGTTCTGACAAATATTTTCCTTTCCAGTTTTCAGCTCTAATTGTACAACAGGATCCTTGCACCTCACATTTGGAAGTTCCCTTCCCCATCTTTCTTTCACTGTTACTTTCAACAGTTTGGAGACTGTGTTGAGGTTAAATCAAAAATCAAAACCTTGTCACTGGCGTTTTGCTTTCCCTTGGGGGAACACGTAGTTGGCTCGGCTCAGTCCTGACAAGGTAATGAAAGTCATTCTAATTTTTATTTAAGAAAAAGCAATTTTCATAAATGGTGTGCCACTAATGGATCGTGATCATCTGTAAGCCCCACAGCAAATTACTCTTAATCCAGTTTGCTGTGTTGCCTTACCTGAGGGAAATAAGACCCACCCTTCCTCTGGGCTGGCATACTGTTCCCAGAGACTTCTTCAATATATATTAATCCCGTCATTTATCTTTGTCAACTGAGAACAAAAATAATTTGCAGAAGAGTAAACAGAAGCTGGTAGGAGAAGGGAGCTCGCATTATTAAATGGCGGAAAGCAGGTGCTCGCAAAGCCAAGCTTATTTTTATTGCAAAACTTGAGTAATTCTCCTTCTGCATCTGTGCATAGTAAATACAAGCCAGGGGGAAAAAAATCTCATATTTTAGAGGAAACTGAAATCACTTCAGCTGAAGAAAGAAGGCCGGTACTGGCCTCGTGGCTTGATTTTTTAAATCAATCTGAAAATAGGAGATTAATGCTCTCCAAAGGGCAGAAGAGATAAAGGAAAGGGTGAGAGTTGAGGGGAACGTCCATTTGATTTCAAAGATGCAAAAATAATAAAATATACCTCCAATCATCAGTTTTCTGGACCAGATCTGGGTCTTGACTGCATCTTCTCTTTTACTCACACTTTCCTGATTATTAAAATCATATTAAATCATTTAATGATTATTAAAATATTTAAAACTGTTTCTAAAGCCAATAATCATACTCATACTAAGTAGTATTAACTTCATTAATAATGACACAAATAATGCTATTAATACTAAGAATACTAATCGTAACTTTCTCTTGAGAGCCACCAGCTGTCAGACTCCGCTATAAACATTTTAAGATTGTCCTCAACATTGCCCCAATGAGAAGGAAGATAAATGAGGGTCAGAGAGATTAAATGAACTCTCATGGCTTAACTTTCCACAATAGTCAGGAGTACGTGCTGTGTGTCAGATCCTGGCAACCAAGCCTTTAGGGAGGTTTTATGGCTTACCCCCACTTTACAGATGAAGAAACTGAGGATTGGAAATGTTTAGACACATGCATTGACTCACAAGGTAATTGAAGGAGTTGAATCCCAGACTCAGGTCTCCCCATCTTCTGACCACTCCACTAGTGTGCTGGCAAGTCAGGAGCAATTTTTTTTTTTAATTTTTATTGGGTTGTAGTTGATTTACAATGGTGTGTTAGCTTCTTGTGTATCACAAAGTGAATCAGTTATACACATACATATATCCATTCTTTATTTAGATTATTTTCCATATAGGCCATTACAGAGTATTTGAATAGAGTTCCCTGTGCTATATAGTACGTCCTTATTAGCGATTTTCAAATTGAAGTTCATAGGCTGTTAAATCCATGTTCTTCCCCTTGCTCTGTGGTGTCTCATTAAGGAAAACACAAAACAATACGAACACTCCTGGGTATTTCAAAAACCGCAAGATGAACCCAGCCCAGTGCTATAGCCAAGTAGATCTCGGAGAACTGCTATTAGGCACCCAATCGCATCCCCTCCAAGCATCACCATCACCTCCTAGTTCTTGGAGCTGTGATTTCTGCCTAACATTGCCAGTGGTCTCCACTGGCAGTGACTCAAAACCCATCTCTAAGAAATTTCAACTAAGAGGTGAACATCTTACCTGCAGAGAAAGTGAGCAGAGAGCTGTAAGCTGCTATCTTAAAGTGGAGGCTTTCATATTAAACGAAATGAAATTGAACTGTAAGAATATAAAGCTTTGGTTAGGTAATTCTCTCTAGAGTTGGGTTGATGGTAGGGTCTCAGGCATACCAGTCTTCATATAATAATATACGCGTTCACTAATCCCTTCAGTTAAAAACAGTTTATGGCGGGTCAAACACTGGGGAAAACCAAGTGAGATGCAGAGAAATCAGAGAACTTCCCTGGTGGTCCAGTGGCTAAGACTCCACACTCCTAGTGTAGGGGTCCCGGGTTCGATCCCTGTCCAGGGAACTAGACCCCATGTGTCACAACCAAGAGCCCACATGCCACAGCTAAGATCTAGTAGAGCCAGAAATATAAATAAGTGTTTAAAAATTAAAGACAGATCATTTCTTACGGAGTTTGAAGTTTATTTTATCCCAATTAGCACAAGCCACTTATCCCAAACAAAAAGTTACGTGGGCACAAACAACTGGTCTTTCTCTTTTGTC
Source organism: Bos indicus (assembly GCF_029378745.1). NCBI lineage: Eukaryota > Metazoa > Chordata > Mammalia > Artiodactyla > Bovidae > Bos > Bos indicus. The sequence continues at coordinate 41,339,713 of NC_091772.1, read as the reverse complement.
CATCAAGGTGGGCCTACAAATCAGCAGGTTTGGGGACTCAGATAACCGTGTGGTGGGCTTAGCAGAAGACATAGTCCTTTCCTAGGCTGCTGGTCTTTGGCACTCTCTAGTTAAAAGGAACTAAGCAAACAGTACATCTGATTTCTGTGGGAAAAGCTCTTTTCATTTGGAAAGACCTGTCTTTAAATATCTGTACCATCAGACAGTTTCCAGGGGCATCATATCCATCCATCACATGCAACTCAGAATGTCTTAACAAGGCTCCAAGTGTGTCTTATTTAGGACACATTTCACTTTTAGGAGAAGCCAGTCAAAGACCAGAACCCCTCTTGAGTTTCATAATGACTGGATTCATCCTTAAGGAGCACATCTGTCCTGGTAATGCCCTGGAGGGTTTTCCACTGTGGAGAAGTGCAGTACAGCTTGAGTTTGGTGAAGGAGGAGTCTACCCTCCATGAAGAACGGGATATGGGCTATTTAGATCAATCTTAGAAAACGCTGGTACAGGAGTTAAGGTGTGGGCAAGGATGTTCTTACACCCTTGCCCAAATACCTGTGGGATAATAATTCAGTTTCCTCCAGGAATAAGAGCACCCCAGGCTGAAGGTTGCTCTGTACAGTGCACGGCACCATTGTTTCAGGATGTGTGCTTTGGAAAACCAGTGTCCCCTGTTCGTGTATTTAGTACTCAGAGCAAAGGAGCGTGGAATGAAAAGAAGTCGAAAGGAAGGTGGGCGATGCTGTACCGATGGTTGTCCACTTGTGAATCTGGCATTTGAAGTGGTGATTATCTAAGAACATGGTTGAGCTGTGCAAAGTTGTGCTGCGAACCTGCAGTCCTGTCTGCCCAGCAGGATGAAGGCATGTGGTGACAGGTGAGTCGGCTGTAGCCGATGGATGGTCACTGTCTGCAGATCTTGCAGTTCTGCTACCAGGGTCATCTAAACACTGAGTGCAGGCCATTTCCCAAAGCATTCTCAATATAAACATCCATCAGAACAATCCACCAAGGCTCATCTTTGCAGCATCATGGTCACCTCCATCAGTCTGGATTCTGATATTACATATTTGCTATATAAGAAGAGTTCTCAGGTTTTTGAACTTTTACTCTGTCTGCTTCTGCCAAGTTTTTCACAGAAATACCTCACAGACTCAAAAGCAATCCTTTAAGGCAGTTCTGGAAGTTTCCATCATTCAGGCGTGGAGAGGGCTGTAGAGAGAGGTTAATCAGCTTAGCCAAGATCATTCAGTGAGGGAGCGACTGGTGGGAGCTTACAACCAGATCTGTCTCTGGGCTGTGAGCCAGGCAAAGTTACCTTGTACACAGGAAGATGTCTACCAGTAAATATTTCTGAATGATTCTTAGTAAGCTTCTAAAGGCTCAACTCTTAGTTTTAATCATCAGTGGTCTTGACTTTTCAAATAGACAGAAATCGTGACTGTTACTCTCCTCTCATTTAGCAGATGGCATGAAGGTCCCATTAGGAAACCTATTTTTTATGATTTCATTTATTTTTTAGTTCTAATTCACTCTTCCCAGAGATATTTACTCAGCAGATACAGGGTCCAGGTTGTGGTCTAGGCGCTGGGGATGCAGAGGAGCAAGGTGGACACATGCCTGCTAGTGGTACAGACATTTTAGCGGAGTGTTATTAATACTAGGAGTCAGGTTTATTGGATGAAGGGCATCGCTTCATGTGGTTCCAACGAAGGGTCAAAATACCATAAAGCATCTAGGTTTGACTTCAGAAATTCATTATACATTTGTTCTTGTTGTTCACGTCCAATTTTTTGCAACCCCATGGATGGCAGCACCCCAGGCTTCCCTGTCCTTCACTATCTCCTGGAGTTTGTCCAAACTCACGTTCATTGAGTCGGTCATGCCATCCAACCATCTCATCCTCTATCATCCCTTTCTCCTGCTCTCAATCTTTTCCAGCATTAGGGTCTTTTCCATCAGATGGCTAAAATATTGGAGCTTCAGCTTCAGCATCAGTCTTTCCAATGAATATTAAGGGTTGATTTCCTTTAGGATTGACTGGTTTGACTTTCTTGCTGTCCAAGGGACTCCCAAGAGTCTTCTCCAGCACCACAGTTCAAAAGTATCAATTCTTAAGCACTCAGTTTCCTTTATGGTCCAACTCTCACATCCATACATGACTACTGGAAAAGCCATAGCTTTGACTATATAGATGTTTGTCAGCAAAATGATGTCTCTGCTTTTTAATACCCTGTCTGGGTTTGTCATAGCTTTCTTTCCAAGGAGCAAGCGTCTTTTAATTTCATGGCTGCAGTCACTGTCTGCAGTGATTTTGGAAATGAGGAAGATAAAGTCTTCCACTGTTTCCACATTTTGCCCCATCTATTTGACATGAAGTGATGGGACCACATGCTATAATCTTCATTTTTTGAATGTTGAATTTTAAGCGAGCTTTTTCACTCTCCCCTTTCACCGTCATCAAGAGGCTCTTTAGTTCCCTTTGCTTTCTGACATTATATATTGCTCATCTGCAACTCAAGGAGAGGGGTCTCCCCAGAAACCAACCCTGCTGGCACCTTGATCTTGGATCTCCAGCTTCCAGAACTGTGAGGCATCGCCCAGTCTCCTGTGAACCTGTTATTATGGCAACTGAGCCTCTGAGTGCTTTCACACTTTGTGCCTCACATTCCAGGCTCATTTTGACCTCTCCTTGCCCCAGCCGTGTCTCTGAAGATCCTGGATTCCTTTGAGTGGACAGTGGTGTCTGGTAGCTGACCTCCCGGTGTCAGGTTCCACATTACTTGAGGATCTGTTGCCTCAAGACCTTCTCAGCAGAAAAAACTAGGACAGATGGATGCTGCTTTCAGAGGAAGATCACACATGCCTGAAGCTTCTTGAGTCTAGTTTCTTGCTGCCAAGTATGAGGTGCTGATTCCTTCAACAGTTGGTTCTGCTAATTTCTCATCTATCAGACCATAAAGAGTTCAGACCTATATTCAGCGTGTGTGTGGAAACCATCTCTCAACACACATATGCACTGTGCACTTCTTACACACACTCCATTATGTCTGACACAATTACACAAATCCAGTTGGAGAGGGAGCAGGGGCTTTATTTATTTACTTTCCATGTGAACATCCCTTCTGCATTTGAAAGTCCAGATGCCACACATTGGCACGTCAAATGCTGACAGATTTAAATGCTGTTGAAATAGGTGAAAAAACAGAGAAGGGCCTTGTGAAAATAAGAGCACAAGAATCTCCAGTCTTGGTGGGGTGCAGGGGAGGGTAGGGGAGAGTATTAGGGAAGTGGGGAAAGCGCTCAGGCTCACCACACTAGCAGACTTGGCCTGCAGAAGGATGACACTCAGCCTCTGGCTGCGTCTGGAGCAAAGATGCGGCGTCCTAGGAGGCCCACCGGGAGCTCAGGCTGGAGTTACTGGGATCCCCCACCTTCCACTGATGGGAAACAAGTTACTTGTTGGCCTTCGGATAAAAGCTTGTGGGGCAAATACTGGGGACATTGCCTGGGGGTTGATATCAGCGGAAAGAAAAGATTGGTGACTTACCTTGGTCACTCTTACTTTAAAAAGAATGGGAGTGCATTCAGGAAAGTTTACCCCTCCCCTTAAAACCATGAAACAAAAACACACAAAAGACACAGCTCTTTTATCTGCTGCATTTGAGTCTCAAAACACCCAGGTCAAAGATAGTTTTGAATAAAACACGAAACTGTTGTGAACATCTTCATTGTAATGATGCATAGATTTTTGTTAATAATGCCTTATGATCACTTGTTTCTTTGAATTGAGGGCCAGCACAAGACAGTCACCCTCTCCCTCTAGGGCTGAGATTAAATTCTTAATCTTGCATCATCTGCACCCTCTAATTCCTGAACTTGGTCCCAGTTCAGGTCAGCACTTTCTTATAATAACCATCATTGTGATGGCCTTGGGGCTGCATATAACAAAACACTCCTGCATGGTTTTGCTGTATATTTTTTTCACATTAATAGATTAACGGAAAGCAAGCCTGCCTTTTAGCCCTAAGGGCTTCCCCAGTGGCTCAGATGGTAAAAATCTGCCTGCAATGTGGGAGACCCAGCCTAGATTCTTAGGTCAGGAAAATCCCCTGGAGAAGGAAATGCCTATCCCTCCAGTATTCTTGCCTGGAGAGTTCCATGGACAGAGGAGCCTGGCAGGCTATAGCCTATGGGGTCACAAACAGTAGGACACAATTGAGTGACTAACACTTTCACTTTTTTTTAGCCCTAATATTTTGTCCAGAGTGTACAGGGTACCGCGCTTGCTTTTCTTTGCAAGTCCATCGTACGGAAGATAAAGTACAGCATCTCATTGACTGAGCCAGTCTTCCCATGTCTCCCACATCCTCAGATTTGCAGAGCCCAGAAGCTGAATCGAGTTTTGTTTGGGGCACAAGCACCTGGCTTGTGGTCAAGGCCGAGGTCTGGGGCATTGAGGTCTGACCGGAAGTCAGGTCCACTCTGGGGTGGAACTTAGGGTACCTCAGCTCTGATGCTGATGCCCCAATATTCACTCACATGAGGAGAACTCAGACTGAGCATGTTTGCCAGGTTCCCCCTCCGCCCCAGCTATTTCCCATCCCTGCCCTGGGGGAGGGACATAAAGTGGACTTACATTTGTTTAGTGTTCTTTAGGGTAAAGTCCCCACTGTTCTCTGGTCCAAACAAATAGATAATACTCTTGCCTGGAAAGTCCCATGGACGGAGGAGCCTAGTGGGCTGCCGTCTCTGGGGTTGCACAGAGTCGGACACGACTGAAGCGACTTAGCAGCAGCAGCAGCAGCAGCAGTGGGCATCTTTCATCATTGCTATTGCCAAAATCTTCAAGATTTGCTCCAACAATTCTTCTGACACACAAACCTATGTCAGCTAAGAGAAGCTGCCTTCCATTGGGGTCTCCAACTCAATTGGGACTGAGCAGAATCACTTTTCTCACAATCGAGCAGTTTTGATGGAGGGACTGGGCAATGAGGGTCAGCTCCATCTGCCCAATGGAATCACTGTGAGCACCTAAAAAAGGCAAGGAGGCCCAGCCAAGGAGATTCTGCTTCAGTTTGTCTGGTGTGGACTGCTAGGCATTTATTTTCAAGTGGGTATTGTTTTAATATTTTACTTTTTAATAAAGGAATATTCCAAACATATAGAGGCATGCAGTGAATACGCAGCACATATCCTTGGACCCACCACCTAGACTTTGCAACATGCTCCCTTGCTTTGGGTAGTGGGGAAGAAGGAGGAAAGAAGGAAAGGAGGGAGGGAAGGCAAGGCAGGTGGAAGATGTAAAGATACGGGAATGAAGAAAGGAAAGGAAATACTCCGGGTGTCTAACATGGGTCAAGTTCTATGGTCTGTATTTTCTATTCCCTATTTCATTTCAATCTCTTACAAGATGGGAACAGGTAGGAGTATTGCTTCTGGATTGGGTAACCCCATTCTAAGGTCACACAGCTACTAGGAGGCCCCTGTACTTGAACCCTACGTGTTCTGGCTGCAGAGCCCCTGACCTCTTTCCTCTACCTTGCTGAGAGGACCAGGAGCCCGGGAACAGGCAGACAGATGTTTATGCGCTTGGTGAGGGGACCCCCAGCTCAAATGCATTCCATGGGGCCTGACTGGTCCCTCCCAAACCACCCAGGACTTTAAGTCACAGAAGGAAGGATGAACAGAGTTGGGAACCATCATGGCTGTGCTTTCAGACAAGAGGCCACTCATGTGTGACCAAGGGCCCCTGACATTGCTGGGTTTCTATGAGGCTCTGGGCAGTGGGTCCTGAGGATGGTCTTTATACCTGCTACAGAATAGGGTGGGGGTCATATCTCCACTTCAGCCACAGTCCAGTGACCCCTACTGCCCTCCAGCATGGGTAGCCAGGACCTCAGCCAGAATCTGTATCTAGTCCACTTTGGCTGAGAAAGCAGCAGAGGCCAGGATTCATCAGAAAGGATAGATGAATATAATCAGTGCTTGCTGAGCATCCACTGGGTTCTGAAAATGAGCTATGAGAAAGAGACAGGTAATGGAGGATTCCGGATGGTGGATACAGGGACCAGAGAGCCCCATGCAAGTGGATATTCTAGAACATTCTCTGTCACATGAACAAAGACCAGGGAGGCAGGATCTTCAAGGGGAGGCCAGCACTGCCCAGGCCATGCCTAGTCCGGTCATTCACCGTGTCAGGTGGCAGGGGAATGATTTAAGACTCCATTTTCTGCCCTGCCCCTGTATCCCTCTCATGTCTTCTCTCTCCTCCCTTCTCTCCTCTGTATATCATTTTATTTCATTAAATGATAAACTGCTAAAAATCTTTCATAGAAAAGTATTCTCTATTTGAACTAAATTCAAGGCAACCGTTTAGACCTCAGAAACACAATGCTGATTGTAAAATACTGCAAATGGTGGAAGAGCATGGACACAATTAGTGATACAGGAGGAGGGATTTGATCATTGTCATGATCCTGGTGAGGGTTACACGAATGTGTCCCACTGGGAAAGCACATGGACTGAACGCTTGGGACACAGCACTCTCTACACCGATGTGATACTTCCATAAATTTACAAGCCTGGCATGCTACAGTCAACGGGGTCGCAAAGAGCTGGACGTGACTGAGCAACTGAACTGACTAACTGATGGTTAATCGACACACCAAACAATGCCATGTCTCGTATTGGACATGAATATGTGGTTAAACGCATGAAACCATGAGGAAACTGAGGCCCAGGCTGGTCACGTCTCACTGTGCTCAGGAAGTGGTGGGGATGAGCCAACGATCCTGGTCTGGAGTAATTCAAGCTCAGTCCTCATGCTGAGACGCTTAACTCAGTAAGGATTAACGTAATGCTTACCAAGGCACTAACTAGGGGGCAGCTTTGCAGTAACACGGATGGACCTAGAGATTAGCATACTAAGTGAAGGAAATCAGAGAAAGACAAAGACCAGATGATATCACTGATGCGTGGAGTCTAAAAAATTGATACAAAGGAACTTATTTACAAAACAGAACTAGGCCCACAGATTTCAAATGTAAATATATGGCTATCAAAGGGGGACCATGGGGAAATGTGATAAAGTAGGAGATTGGGATTAACATACATACACTACTATACATAAAATAGATAATTAATAAAGACCTACTGTTAGCACAGGGAACTCTACCCAATATTCTATAATTACCTATATGGGAAAGGAATCTGAAAAAGAATGGATATATACATGCGTATATATTTATACACACACACACACACACACACACACACACACACATGCATATGTACGTATAACCAATTCATTATGCTTTACACCTGAAACTAACACAACATTGTAAATCAATTATACCCGAATAAACATCTTAAAAAAAATACTAAGGTGAGGCTGCCAACTGAGAATCCTGCATCCAACCCAGGGCAGTGACCCTGCAGGAGACCACAGAACTGTTAACTCACCCCACCTGCTTGGACGAGTCACAAAACTAACTTGAGCCATCACTGTTCACATATGAGCACTGCTCTAGTGTTGGTATGATCCTTGGTAAGCATACGATGTCCTTGATAAGACCTCATCCATGGTTTGCAAAGCCCTTGTGTGTATCTGAAGAGACAGCCTAGAAGGGAGGCCCTGGGGGCTGAGAATGGCCACAGGTGCATAGGACTCTGTCCTGAGACCTGACTTCATTTCACCAGGCTGTGTAGACACACCCTCTCCTAACTTCTCACCCTTGACTGTGAGGGGATTCAATACCCTCTCTCCACCTAGGGCCCACATCTCTTTCCTGACTCTGAGACTGATTCTTACTTTGATCTTTGGACATTCCTGGGACAGAGATGGCTGTAGAACAGGTGAAGGAAATTGGTCTCCCCTTGGACAAACAGGAGCCAAGGCTCAAAGGACTCAAACCCAGACACGGGAATCCAAGTGTGATTGGGTCCTGAGCTGAGGGAAATGGCCAAGAAGGATGATGACACTTGACTTTAGTCTCTGGTCTAGAAAACAGCACTGTTTCAAATGGTCTAATAGCGGATAAGGCTTGAGGCCATGGATAAGATTTTTTTTCCATAAAAAGTAAATGGATATTTAGTACCAATAGCAAAATTTAGTATTTGATGAGAATTTTAACCTGAGTCAAGTAAGAGTTGTTGTTGTTCTTTAGTAGTTAAGTCATGTCCAGTTCTTTGGAGACCTCCCAACCCAGGGATCAAACCCACGTCTCCTGTATTGCAGGTGGATTCTTTACCACTGAGCCACTTGGGAAGCCCTTTGCTAAAGGAAATTTCTGGTATTTCTTCTTACCTAGTAAGCTGCAATGTGTGGAGTGACCATTAGGTGGCATACTAGTTCCAGTAGTTTCATCAGCAGGCTTCCCAACAGTTGTGTAGTTACTCACTCAGTGGTATCCACCTCTTTGTGAACCCAAGGACTGTAGCCTGCCAGGCTCTTCTGTCCATGGAATTCTCCAGGCAAGAATACTGGAGTGGCTTGCTATTTCCTTCTCCAGGGGATCTTTCCAACCCAAGGATCAAACCTGGGCCTCCTGTATCTCCTGCATTGGCAGGTGGATTCTTTATCATCTGACCCAATGGGGAACTCCTTTTCTCCTGGAAAATGCTAATTGCTAGAGAAGCCAACTCAATCACCTCTATGAATCTAAACAGAATGATTGGTTTGTGAAAATCTCTCGTTGCATGTAATCTGAGCTGGCACTGGAGTCTTTTCCATAAGAATGCTCTCATCTTCCTCATTTTCTGTCTACAGATTTAGGTGCATGACTAAAAAGAAGGGTAAAATAGTATCAGTCACTCAATAGAACTACTGGCTTTTAAATATTTAAGATTTTTGTCTCTACCATTTCCTGGAGGAAAAGAAATACACAGTGAAAAGAAACACAGAAATCTTTGAAACTCTTGTTTCGTGTGTTCTTGTGTATGTGTTGTGTGTGTGTTTTACAAAATCTCTTTCTCATTCACACCAAAGCTTCATTAAGTTTTAAACTTTTAAGGTCTAATAATTTGAGTTATGATAACTTGACAAAATAAATATAATATGAATATAAATAAATACAAATATCAGTTCAGTCGCTCAGTCATGTCCGACTCTTTGCAACCCCATGGATTGCAGCATGCCAGGCCTCCCTGTCCATATAATATAAACATATATAATATATATAAAATAAATATGTATACAATATAAATATAAATAAATATAAAATGAGTATAAGAATATAGACAATCTCTAACTGAATATTAACACATTGAAAGGTTAACCACACCTTCCTCATATCTGATGTGGACTTGTCAACTACAAGTTGGCACTTGCCATAGGCACTTGCCATCTACCCTTACAAGGATTAAATCAAGTGCTGCTGCAGCTGCTGACCTTCAACACACCCTGAAGGGAATTCAGGGTGGAGAGCAGGAATGAGACCTTCAGTCCTGGGTGAAAAACTGGCCAGCTAGGTCTTCAGATAGTTATGTATTTTCAGGAGTCAATTTTATAGCCCCAATTCTTATATCTCTGCACATCTAGAAAAGCAGGAAAATTCTTCACGGTGGTAACTGTTCCTCAGAACTAGCAAAAGCTTTACAAGATGAGTAGAAACCTTCTGGAAAAATACATGCTTGATCACATGTATTCCCACTTCATCAAAATCACATCTATATTGGCTTTCTTCCCCTGCCTCTTGGGAGCAGTTTCTCAGAGCTCGCTGAGGTACTGTCTCCTGGAGGGCAGTATTCACTTTGCCCCAAATAAAACTTAAGCTGCAACTCTCAAATTGTGCAACTTTTTTTAAGCAGACAGATTGAAGGATCCCCTCTTGTCTGCTGGGACCTTTTTTTTTTCCTTTTAGCACACCAAATGTTTTTTTACAAAATAGAGTACAAATCTGTTTGTGTGACTTAACGACAGTACTTAACAAGTTGGCTTTTAAGTGCCTTTTAATGCTTGGAGACGGAAATGGTAATCCACTCTAGTATTCTTGCCTGGAGAATTCCATGGACAGAGGAGCCTGGTGGCCTACAGTCCATGGGATCACAAAGAGTCAAGCACAACTGAGTGACTAACACTTAGTGCTTGGTCAAAGTTCAGAAGCACTAGAAACCCCATATGCAAGGTCCATCTCTTGACCAAGGTGTAGACCAAACTGGACTGTTTGTTTCTATCTCTGATTTCTGTTCATGAAGTCACATGAATCACTCAGGTAAATAAGTGGTTCCCGAAACTTCAGTGGCACGTGTCTGACCCCCTAGAGTGGCGTAGGGAAGGAGACCAGAAGCAGTGGGGGCAGCCACAGCCTAACCTGTCTGTGGTAATCACATGGCCAGGAAATTCCAAGCAGATGGATAGAGCACCTTGGGACTCCTGCTCCAAGCTCTTCAGCTGTATTTGCCTGTGCAGACACTAGAGGGCAGTGGTCAGAGTTACACTGAAAGTTCTGCTCCCGCTGAGAGTTTCTGCTCATTAAAGACACTTACCTGCGGAATCTGAACTATGGCACCAATGACCTTACCTACGAAACAGAAACACTCACGTACGTAGAAAACAAACTTGTGGATGCCACCGAGGAGGTGTGTGGGGAAGGATGGATTGGGAGTTTGGGACGAGCCAATGCAAACTACAAGGACCTACTGTACAGCACAGGGGATTATATTCAATATCCTGTGATAAAGCATAATGGAAAAGAATATGAAAAAGCATGTGTGTGTGTGTATATATATATATATATATATATAAATATATATGTATATAAAGCTGAATCGCTTTGCTGTACAGCAGAAATTAATGTAACATTATAAATCAACTTTATTTCAATAAAATAAAAAAAATTAAGTTTTAAAAAAGAGACAGTGAGTATCTCTCAAATTAGGGGGGGAAAAGACAATGATTTTTTTTTCTCAAGCCTCACATAACTGAAGCAAATAACTTTTTGTTCTACTACTTTAAGTGCAACAAAAAGTCTAATAAACTTGTGCATGAATAACAACAAAATCCTTTTACTTTTGGCAAATTATAGTATCTATAGGTGCAAATCAAAGAATCCATTCAAACCCCATGCACAAATGGCCTTATGGATTCCACCAATAACTCTGCTTCTCCAGGGACTTTGAAGACTAGGGAAAAATATGGTTCACTTGAGCAAAGTGAAATCAACGTGTTATTTCAAAACACTGAAGCGACAAAGCTTGCTCTTTGCTGTGGAGTTGAGCCCTGTGCAAATCTTTCTTGGCAGCTTCCAAATTCCCTGCTTCACAAGCATCATGGCTCTCAAACATGGGGCATAAAACAATGATCCAAGGCACCTGCTAAGAAGGAAGAGGCTGGCAGCGGTGACGGGGGTGACAGACCAGGAGTCTGCATCTCACAGAGCATCTCAGGACCTGCAGACTCGTGTCAGCAAGCAGCTGTCTAGGCAGCAGCCACTTCTCATCATTAGTCGGGCTTCAGGTGCAGGTCACTTTCAAGGTTACAAAGTGTTTTCAAGGACATTTAGTGGCTCAAGGAGCCCCAGGGAGTACCAGCAGCTTCTTGGGAGACCTGCCCCCTTGTCCCCTTGTGCCTTTCAGCAGGGACAGTTTTTCCTTCCTGAGTTTCACAAATAACCCATGTAAGAATCAGCTACTTTGAGGCTCAGTTGCAACACAAAATCACAGCCAAAGAAAGGTAACCCAGTTACAAGACCATTTAAATTTTTGCTTCCTTTTCTCAAGCAATGCCCTAAGGCAGGGGTCCCCAACCTCTGGGAACTAATGCCTGGTCATCTGAGGTGGAGCTGATACAATAATAATAGAAATAAAGTGCACAGTAAATGCAACACACCTGGATCATCTCAAAAACCCACCTCCCCAAGTCCATGGAAAAATTGTTTTCCACAAAATGGTCACTGGTGCCCAAAAGGTTGGAGACTGCTGCTCTAAGGGATGGCACTGATATCTATTTCTTTAAAAGCTCTTTTTTTTCCATTCTCTTCACTTTCATCTCTTCTTGTCTGGACAGAAAAAAAATGTCTCTTGAGTACAGAATGGATTCTTGTCTTTCTTTTCTGCTTCATTTATGTTCTTGCTCTATTCTTTTATTCTTGACCAGTAATGTTATCTTTTTTCCCTTAAAGTACTTAGTCTCATTGACTTGTACAATTTTCTGTCCTGGATTGTGCTCTGAGGACTACCCATGACCCTGATTCTTTGACATGGCCAATTGCCAGGTGCTCTGGGAGGACCAGAAGAGAGAAGGGATAGCGTGGTGACTGACCATCCACCCACCACAAATGAATGCACTGAGCCTCAAAGGACATGTGAAGCCTATTTGTCCTTTACTAAAGGACATTTGCACAGGAGTTCCTGTGGCTAAGAAACATTTGAAAACATGAATATGCATTTTCTAAGTTCATTTTTAGCACTTTCATAAGTTGGGTATCATTAATCCAAGTTTTCAAATGAGGAGACCATAATTTGCATGCTGCTCAGTTGCTCAGTCATGTCCAATTCTTTGTGACCCCATGGACTGTAGCCCACCAGGTGCCTCTATCCATGGGATTCTTCAGGCAAGAATACTGGAGTGGGTTGCCATGCCCTCCTCCAGGAGATCTTCCAGACCCAGTGATCAAATCTGGGTCTCCTGCATGGCAGGAAGATTCTTTATCTTCTGAGCTAACAGGGAAGCCTTCTAATTAAAGGTTTAGTCACTAAGAAATGTTGTATAGGTGCAGGGATAGACAAGAAAAAAAAAGTACTGAATAGACTTACGTATCCATGCATGTATCAGCAACCCTGGTGGCAGAGCTGTTTCTCCCAGCTTGTGTGTGTGTGTGTGTGTTCATTGCTCAGTAGTGTTTGACTCTCTGCGACCTCTTGGACTGCAGCCCACCAGGCTCCTCGGTCCCATGGGATTCTCCAGGCAAGAACACTGGAGTGAGTTGCCATGCCCTTTTCCAAGGGCTCTTCCTTACCCAGGGATCGAACATAGGTACCCCCCAGGTTAGTGGTTTGGAAAGGGCTTTCAACAAATGATGCCCAGGAGACTGGTCATCCACAGAAAAGTGAAGTGAAAATTACTTCAGGCCACAGGCAAAACAAACAAACAAACAAAAAGGTGGGTTAAAGACTTAAATGTAAAAAGCAGAACCTCAGTATTTTCAGCAGATAATATAAGGAAATATCTCTATGACCTTGGGGGTGAGTGAAGTCGCTCAGTTGTGTCCGACTCTTTGCATCCCCATGGACTGTAGTCTATCAGGCTCCTCCATCCACGGGATTTTCCAGGCAATAGTACTGGAGTGGGTTGCCATTTCCTTCTCCAGGGTATCTTCCCAACCCAGGGATTGAACCTGGATCTCCCTTACTGTAGACAGACGTTTTACCATCTGAGCCACCAGGGAAGTTCTTATGACCTTGGGGGTAGGAGTTCTTAAATAATTCCCCAAAAACACCAACTTTAAGAAAAGAGATAAGCAAATTCAGTCATATTTTAACTAAAAAGTAAATGTTAGTAAAAAATAGAGGTAAAAAGAATGAAAAGCCTGTGGGGGCAAAGATTCTTGCAGCAAAGATGACAGACAAAGGGGTAGGAGACAGAATGTATAAATTATGCCCAAAATGCTGACAACCACAGCAAAACACAGCAGATAAACAGGAAGACATCTGAAGAGGAACTTCGTAGGACAAAACTCGATTGGTTAAACACACGAAAGATATTCAACCAAACTGGGTTAGGCATAAGGGAACTGCAAAGAGTCACGACTGAAGCGACTGAGCACACAGGCATGCAAGGGAACTGCAAATCACGAAATCAAATGATGGGACTTTCTTGTCAGTCCAGCCCCTCAGTCACTCCAGGGGCTCCTGATGACACGTCATGTGAAAGCAGGGTCTTAACACAGGAAGCTGTTTTAAAAAAATATATTTTTAAAAATGCCATCACTTGGTCTAGAAACTCTGCAATTAAATAGGAATTGATTAAAATATTTTCATTTTAAAATACAACTCATCAAGAAAAATAATGCCCTTCCTCACAATTCTGAAACTCAGTTTGCCATCCCCCGCTTCCTATAAGAACACCCTTAGGACTACCCTGGCGGTTCAGGGGTTAAGTCTTCTCTTTCCTATGCAAAAGGTTGCAAGTTTCATCCCTGGTCAGGAAACTAAGATCCCACAAGCCTCGGGTCCAAACACCAAAACAGAAAACAGAAGCATTGTCGTAACAGATTCAGTAAAAAACGGTCCACATCAAAAAAATTAAAAAAAAAAAAAATAACACCCTTAAGACATTCTCCTGACTTTGTCACTACAGCCTACACGTCATGTGTTTCACCGTTAGCTGAAGGAGAATCCAGACATTTCCCTGCTGGTGTTTCATCAAGTGTGAGGGCTGAAGACGGGGGTAGAACTTGACATTCATGGTTTATGTCCCTGTCTTGTTTTCACATCTCCTCCACTCAGCCTAGGGAGGTGGGCCCACCCCTTTAAAGCAAGCCCAATGGCACAGGCTCTGGTTTAAGGGACCATCCCATAAAACAGTGTGTGATGGGACCAGAACACCTGCCTTATAAGGCACTTCCTCCCCGTCACGGAAGACTGGACTCGGCCATGGCGCCTGGGATTTCTCTGACAGCCCGAGCATCTTCCAAGGCCCTGGGTACAGGTGTGAAACAGATCTTCCCCAGCCGGCGCCTGGTCTTCAAGTAGAGCGGGATGATGTGTCACGGACCGCGGCCGTTCTCAGGGAAGAAGCCGCTGGGGAGACGGGAGGATGGCCTGGGTAGCCAAGTGTTCAGGGCTGAGTGCAAATTTCCCTCATTTATACAACAGCAAATAAATATCTGTCTGGCTGAGAAGGTGACTGTATATACAGGTGTCTACTTGGCCATCCCTTATTTTATTTGCGCACATGAAGGGGAGACTGTGTAGAAACACAGATGTGCCTCTGGGCCCCCTGGGCCACGCTCGGCATGAAAGATGTAAGACAGTAAGGGGCAGGGAGGGAGAGAGGTCTCCCTGGACCCCAGGGGTTTCTGCCACAGGCCCACAGATGGGCCCCCTAAGGATGGGTTTCTAGGCTTAGGGCACGTGGGTTGGGCTCATCTTTCTGAACCCAGTGCCTGTGAGAAATTCTGGAGTCAGTCACAGCAGAACTGTCATTTCCATTGTTTAGTCACTAAGTCGTGTCTCACTCTTTGTGACCTTATGGACTGTAGACCACCAGGTTCTTCTGTCCATGGGATTTCCCAGGCAAGAATCCTGAAGTGGGTAGTCATTTCCTTCTCCAGGGCATCTTACCGACCCAGGGATCGAACCCAGGTCTCCTGAATTGACAGGGGCGTTCTTTACCACTGAGCCACCAGGTGTTTCACTTTCATTTCCATAATATCCTCCAAAGTTCCCTGGGGAACTCGACTTGGGCCTACACAGAGGACAGAGGGCTCTGAGGTCAAACTCACCTGAGTGCCATCCTTCCCCTCAACCTGCTAACTGCACATAATCAGGAAAGATATGTAACTTCACCAAGCCTCTATTTCTTAATCTTTAAAATGAAGGTTACATGATCCAAGCGATTTACTATGAGGATTAAATGGGATGGTCTTTGTATGCCAGAACTTGTCACATAGTGGTTACTTGACTATGAGCAGGGCTCCTAGGATCACATTCTTACTGGGAGTCTGACAGTAGGAACTGACCAAATATGCAATCTGAAGGTTCTCCAACCCCATCCAGAATGTTTGAGAGCCCTTTGTATCAGATAGAAGAGGTCTGACTCTAGTTTACACAGACTGAAGGCCCTGCTCTGTTGTCCCATCTCAGTAGCTGGAGATTTAGGAAATGTAGTAAGTGGAGGGCCCATTGAGACTGAGATCAAATGCCCTCAAAATGCTGTAGAGGTGCCTCAGGAGGTCCCCAGTGTCTTGGGGGGAAGTCCATAGGCATGGAAGTTTTAGGATAACCAGTTTCAAATCCCTGACTTCGTGTGAACTGTTAGCTCAAAATAGATGCACCCAGGGGTATATGCTTGCAGGTAAAATAGCATATGGGTCTCCATCCCATGTTCTTTTTCATGGCTTCCCTCTTCCACTTCATTCATTCACTCATTCATTTCACTCACTCACTCATTCATTTATTCTCTCATTCAGTATTCACCGATAAGGACACCTTATGTCCCAAGCCCCGTTCTACCAACTCAGGATACAACAGCTGAACAAACAGACAAAAACCTCTGCATTTGTAACAGGACAGACAATAAACAAAGTGAAGCCGGTAGAATTGATAGCATTTCCAATGGTGACACTTGCTAAGGAGAGAAGTAAAGCAGAAAGGGGGATTGGAGGAGGTGGGGGAAGTTGTTATTTTAGGGGAAACATTTAGGAAAGAAGGTGACATTTGGGTAAAGATCCAAAAGAAATGAGGGAGCCAATCTGCACGTTTCTGGGGAAAAGATGTCCCGGAAAAGGGACAGATTCCTGTGTATTGAGGCTGAGAGAGATCTTGAGTGAGAAGCTCATGGGGATGAGGGGAACGACAGTGGAGAAGCAGCATCCGCCCTCATAGAGCATCTTTTTACATTGAGATCTTGTCCAATGCAACCAGTTGGAAGGACCCCTGTGTGTTGCCCAGAGACTGCTGATGTCAGATACACCACAGTCGGGAGTCTGTACAGCAAGTCTCCTCAGACCATGGACACTAGTTAAAGGCCATCTGGCCCTTTGCAGCTGTTTTCTCTCAACACTGAGACTTATGAAGATACAGAGAAGCAGGTCAGGACTCATGGAGATTCCTTTGGCAATGGGCTGCTTCCTGTTCCTGGAACCTTGGCTGGGAGCAGAAAGAAAATTTTTGCAGGATGGGTGGGTGCATCTGCAGTCCTGAATAGGTGGAGGACCGTGATGTCTGCTGGACAAGTAAAGGTTCTGAGCACATGAGAGCAGGCACAACCTTTGAATGACCAAAGGCACAACCCATGACTCAGAAATGATGGTATCAAGAGGACGGACGACCTGGAGGAAAGAGAATTATTTGAATTTTATTTTGTTTCAGTGTGAACCTCAGCGAGGGGAGCAGACACCAAAATGCCTGTTGCAGGCAGAATTCTGGAATAGATTACACATTCTGCTTCCCTTGCAAAGGGAATCTGATCACAAGAAGCTAGCATGAGTTCACTGAGAAATAGCAATTTCACAGTAAACCTTCTTTCTTTTTTTTTTTTAAGGAATTCTGGATTAAACTATATGGTGGGCATGAAGTTTTAGGGAAACGTTTGGCCAAAGATCAGAGAAGAATCTTCTTTTCTTGCCAAAATCTGATTTAATCAAGAGGCTCTATTTATGATGCAGTGAAAGGAAAAAGAAATACAATTCTGATAAGAAATAGACGGTAATTAAAAACTTTTTCAACAAAAGCTAAAGATAGCCTCCATAGACACTCAGTCCTCTGGTACAGAGATTTTCCTGTTTGAAGAGTCTCAAAGATGTGGGCAGAACTGAAGATCAACTTCTCATCTCGTCCTTAGTCCTTTCCATCTTAAGAGAGGCAGAGGGACTTTGATGGCTGTCCAATGGTTAGGGCTCTGTGCCTCCACTGAAGGGGACACAAGTTTGATCTCTGGTTGGGGAGCTAAGATATTACATGCCAAGTGGTGCAGCCAAAAGAAAAAGAAAGAGTAGCGGAAAGAGACAGTGGTTCTCCAAGTGTGACCTCCAGACATGAAGCAACAGCACCACCTGGGAATGTGTGAGAAATACTAATTCCCAGGCTCTGCCCCAGGCCTGCTGAGTCAGAAACTCTGGGGCTGGAACCTTGCAATCTGTGTTAACACACAAGCCCTCAGGATTTCTTTTGCCCTGAGTTGGAGAACTCCACCTCCACAGGACAGAAAACGGACCTCTTGTGGTGTTTGTGTAAGTTACCTTGTGCAGTGAAAGGACCTGATCCTTCTGGACTCTGCACACATGGTGATGGCCCAACAATCCCCTTGGTCCACTGAAAAGGTGCCACTGTCACCTGGCAAGTGGCCAAGGGGCCCTTGTGAGCTGCCGGACTACTGTCAGATATTGGTAGGGAGTTTCATGATGCACTTTGGAAAATAAGGGGAAATGTAGAGAGACTCTTCTGACAATTTTGGAGGTCAGTAACTAGTTGCAAGGCTGCACCCCCAATATTTCCATGATGGAACAGCATCAGCCCAGAGGGAGGACCCCAGCCCTGCGACACATGACTCTGAGCTCTGTCCTACTGATGCACACATTTTGTGAGTAACTTTGATGAAAATTCTCAGTGTGTCTTTTGGGTTATCTAACAATACACTAGGTTACTGATGACATTGTATAATATAAATAAGGTTCAAAATCACTAAATTTCTTCAAAAAATTGTCTAGGACAAATGACTTTTTTTTAGATGTGGGACTCAAATGTCAATGCTGCTAAGTAAGTAAGTTGTAAAGAAATGATCCCGAAATGACATTTATGGAGACCTCTTGATGGTACTGTTGCCATAAGATCTTTAAAAGGAATCAAGAGACGCAGCAGCCACACATTTGGCTTCACTATTTGGTGGCCTTAAATTGACCATTGGGTCTTGAAGGAAGAAAGTCATAGATCTGTTCCACACTGTGCTGGTCAGATCACCTGCGGAATTAGCTCAGCCTTGGGTGCCATGTATAATCAGAACTGACAATGAAAGGGAAGATGCTGAAGCTGTGTCTTGGTAAGTATTGAGGAAGTCTGTGGGTATGACACTTGGAAAAGGGAAAACTCAGGACCTCGCCAGGCTTCTTGTCCTTGAAACACTGCACTGGAGCAGACTGGGTTGGTTTGGTGTGGCTGCCAGGGACAGAACCTGAGCAAGAAAGGACAAACTGCAGGCACAGGTTACCACGCAATATACAAAAGATTTTCCCAAGAAACATAAAGGTTTCCCCAGGTTGCAGTAAACTCTGTTGCTCAGGTACTAAAATCTGAAAGACCACTTAGAGGGTGAGGTTGAAGGGATTCAAGCAGGGTAAAAATAAACTATCCTTAAAGTCTATTTAATCTTCCTCCACTTATACATACCAGTAAGTGTCCTGGTGGCTTTTTTTTTTTTTTGATGTTCACATCATAAAAATAGTTAAATCTTGCAGTTCACTTACTGTGCTAGGCGCTTCTCTGAGCATTTTTCATGTATCCACTCATTTAATCATCTTGACTGCCCTATAAAAGATGCACAATTTTTATCCCCATTTTACAGAAGAGAAATCAAGGCACAGAGGAAATGAGCTGTTTACCCGAGACTGTGAAGCGATGCTCTGCAGAGCTAGGATTCCAAACAGGCCACCTGACTCCCGGGTCACATATGCCCTCCAGCTCTCCATCACGGGGATGATCCTCAATAGCACATGTGTCAAATCACTTCAGGTGTGGCCAACTCTTCACCACCCTGTGGTATGTAGCCTGCCAGGCTCCTCTGTCCATGGGATTCTCCAGGCAAGAATACTGGAGTGGATAGCCACTCCCTTCTCCAGGAGCCTGATCCAGGGATCGAACCCTTGTCTCTTGAGTCTCCTACACTGGAGGCGGGTTCTTTACCACCAGTGCCACCAGGCAAGATCATGTAGTTAAAGGTATGGATGAATGAATGAGTGAGTTCTGAAAGTTCCAGATGATTAAAATTATTGCCTTCCCATCAGGCTCCTTGTGCGGTCTGCACAGTCACATTGTGGACTGAATGCCAAGAGTCCTGGGGCTTTGACCTTGGAACCTCCTGCCAGGTATGGATATGAGCTTTTGCTCCACACATGTTGTCGCCTGGCTTCCTGTACTTGGGGGTACACGACTGTGACAAGCTCCCTTCCCAGCTTTCCAGATCTTTCCTGGCTTCACCTTTTTCCCATCTGTCCTTCCCGCCTTTGTTGACTTGCTTTTCCGACCTCACTCCTGCCCCTGGCCCCACGAGCCATATGCAGAAATCACTTTTTTTTTTCTCTGCTGGAGTTACTTGCCATGGATGTGTCCCCAAGGCTGCATTGTGGGGACATCTGGCACACAGCTGCTGGGCAAGGGTCTACCTCATTGGCGCTCTCCACAGGGCCCCTCAGCTCCCATCTTTAATCTGTATCACCCTCCATGTTTCTACCTGGGACACTGCTGTTGCCTAGGTCAGTGGGTATGTAAGAGTTTGGAAACGGGGCTGGTCTGTGAAGATAGCCATGTTTCTTTCAGTCTCAAACCTCTGATTTGACCTTCCTTGTGGACACGTAGGTTGGACCCCTGCCTGACAAATTTCACCCCTCACACCTCCTCTGCAAACACCCACGGACACACTTCCATTGCTGAGGAGGTTATTGACAGCCTTGAAAATAGCAAATAACTTTGCAAATAATTTTCTTGATGTCAAAATGCTTCAGAAGGCTTCTCCATACTCTCTCCATTCTGTTCGATTTCAGAGGCAAGTGTGAGTCAAGAGCATAGACGCACGTACAGCTCTTCCACGCTGGTTTTCCTGTACTCATATCTCTATGGAAGCCTGTCATTGCTTCCCAGGGGTGCACTCACCTTTGCATCTATTTTCAGAAATGACTAGCAAAAGAGATCCTTCTAGACCCCAGCTTGGCTGGCTAGAGAGATAATACAGTGTTAGCACACTTGATTACTCTCTGTTAGTTGCTCATTTGTAGAAATGATCCTTCTCAAGTTGAAGTCTGTTTCATTGTTGGCTCACCAACAGACAACCTTCTCCAGCCTGGGATTGATACAACTAGGTGACCAAAACCATCCAGCTGGCTGTCTGGACTCATCCACGTTCACCCAGGCTATTCCCTGGACCCTGCTGAACACATGCATAATTTCTCAAACTTGCACTCTTATGCCTTTGTTGATTAAATTTGGGAAGAGTCATAATTACTGTGACATAAATGTGTTCAACTGTGGAAATCCTGTCCTTAGAAGAATCTGGCCCAGGCTCCTGCAGTCAATCAAGGGCTTCAAAGCAAACAACCAGGGGCGTCTAAAGTGACAACAGTTGCCTGACAAATTGCCATTTCGAATCTCTTTGAACTAGAAGAGTGAACTTAATAGCTTTCAGCCACTGATTGTTTTCTTTAAACTGACTTTTCTTCTTGTCTTTTGGATCATCCGCTGAGCCCTGGCTTCTGTAGCTTTGGAGGCTGTTGTTGCCCTCTGTTTAGGTTAAAATTAAGATATTTCATACCATTTAGTGGCTGCCATTTGAATTTTGTTTTCAACTGACCAAGTCAATCACGGGGCTGGAAGAGAGCCAGCCAGGAAAGTCATTGCTATCAGTGGGGACGGCTGGTCACAGCCACACTGAAATCAACACATTTCTGTTCAAGAGCCAATTTTAAATTAGCATTGGATACAGACACCATCAATTTTGCCACCCCATGCTGGATTGATTATGGCAAAGCGGCCTCCCAGTGCAGCTGTGGTGAGGTGCAGGTGGCCTTCTCCATGGACACCTTCGTGTGCATCCTGAAGCTGGAGCACGGGCAGGACCAGGCAGTGGCGAACCACGCAGAGCCTCGGCTCTGGGCGGCAGGAGCTGAGCGCCTGGAGGGAGGTGCACTCACTCTGGGGAACCCGGATCGCCTGCAACGCCCAGGAGCCGCGCCAGACCCTGCCGCGGATGCCAGGTCCATCTGCTCCAGATCACCACCCAACTGGCAGATGTGTTTCTCGTCGTCGTCCTCAGAAAAGGGGTACTCCAGAGCTGACTGTCCGACCCGGGCAAAGAGGAGCCTCTCCAAAGACTCAGATCTGAGACGCAGCCCCGCCCTGCAGAGGGAACCTGGATGGAACAACCCAGCCCGTGGGCTCCAACGTCTTGCTAAGGCCTCTGAGTAGACTGCTCTTAGGAGAAGGCTTTATACCCCACTGCTCTTGGGTGTGGACGATCCTCGAGACTGCTCAACACTTACATTTCAGAGCTTTGGGTATTAGCAGGTCATTATTTGGAGGAGGAAATGGCAACCCACTCCAGTGTTCTTGCCTGGAGAATCCCAGGGGCAGGGAAGTCTGGTGGGCTGCCGTCTATGAGGTCGCACAGAGTCGGACATGACTGAAGCGACTTAGCAGCAGCACAGAGACCTGACTGATGAACCCAGGATATCACCACAGGGTGGCATGGATGGAGCACTGTTGCTTCACTTAATCCCCAGAACTATGTTTTTAATAAAGCAAGACTGTCCACTGTGGCAGCCATGGGTCACCTGTGGACATTTAAGTTTAAACTGAAATGAAATGAAAATTCAATTTCTCCACATCAGTAGACAGGTATGACATGCTCAGTGGCCACAGATGGCCAGTGACCACTGTCCTGGACAGCACAGATACAGGACGTTTCCATCATTCCAGAGGTTCCTATTGGGCAGTGCTACTTTAATATAAAGTAGACATTGTTCTTTTCATTGTTCAGATGTAAACAGTGAGCTGCAGGTAAGCTAAGCCACTTGGCCAGGGTCACAGTACGAATGCATGCCCCTTTAGGACTCTGAGTCAAAACTCCCACAGTCGTGGGATCTCACTTGTTTCCTTCCATGTTCCTCCTGCTGTGGGTCTCTCTCCCCATGACCTTTCTTCCTAAGATGTCCAACATCCCCTCCCCATACCTTTCACCAGTTTAACTCCCAGGCAGCCCTTGGTGCTCAGGCCAGCGCTACTTCCTTCAACCATGATGCTTCACGAGGCTCAGGGCTTGTCACATCACTCTCTGTCCTCCTTCTCAGCCTGTACTTATCCATTTCCTTATAATAATGTGGGGAACTCTTATGGCTTCTTGGTTAAACTTCTGCATGGAGATTTTATAATGGGCTTGTTACTGTACTACATGCACACATAAAGAAACACACAAGCGAGTGCATGTTTAAGGTTTTTTGATGTGGGCTATTGTTTTTAAATCTTTACTGAGTTTTGTACAATACTGCCTCTGCTTGATGTTTCATTCCTTTGCCCTGCAACACGTGGAATCTTAGCTCCCCGACCAGGGATCAAACCCACACCCACGTCAGCGGAAAGCAAAGTCTCCACCACTGGGACACCAGGGAAAACCCACAAATGCACTTTTGTTCTTCTATGCTGTAAAGAATCAAGCTAACTAGATGTGAAGAGATGTCCTGTAGTCAGATCTAAGTAAGATCTTTGGTGCAGGATCGAGACTTTACCCTCTCTTGTCGGTAACTCCACAGCTAACTCCATGCACCACATTGAGAAAAGGTCAATATTTACACTCAAAAATGTTGTTTTGGTGTCAGTCATTATTACATGCTTCATTTCTCAGCCAACAACACCTGTAGCAGATTCTGTCGGGGCCCAGCCATTTCCTTCAGGCGGGCTGCCTTAGTGCAGAATTTCAAGCAGCCAATGGCTACATCTCTTCATTGGGTCATTCCCTGAAACCTTGAAAGGTGACTCTGTCTGAGAGCACAGCGGTGGCCTGGGACAGCGCTTAACTTATGACTGATTTGCGGGGAGGCTGATTCCCCAGCCTCTTAGCACCTCAGGCTGGCCGACTTTGAGAGGCATGTTTTATACCTTTATCCAGAGTTTCATAGCATTAAGCTGTAATGACCCACAGTGATAACTTGCTTGGAAACTCGTTCTTAGCCTCACCTCCCCACTCTTCTCAGGCCATCCTGGGATCACCCTGTGCTTGGACACTCTACTCCTGAGTAGCTGGAAATAATGTTGGAATCCATGACACACACACTGTGGGAACAGAAATGATAATGGGTGACATGAGGACGGCAAAGACTCAGGAAGGAAAAATAAGTGTTAAAGTCTACTGGGTCGGCCTCCAAGACAGCATTTCACGTACTCATCCACACAACCCTGTGACATCAGGTTAGGCAAGAGGAAGAAATGGGAGCTGAAAGTCATACAAGGTGCTGCGCAGGTTCTGGACAAGATCCTACAAAGCTGCCCCAGCCTGTGTGTCTCCTCGAAGTAATATTATGAGATAACAGACGTGCAGGACAATTGAAGAAGGAAATGGCTACCCACTCCAGTCTTCTTGCCTGGGAAATCCCATGGACAGAGGAGCCTGGTGGACTATAGTCCATGGGGTCGTAGAGATGGGCATGACTCAGCAACTAAGTACAGCACAGTATAGCTTCCCCAGTGGCTCAAATGGTAAAGAATCTGCCTGCAAGGTGGGAGACCTGGGTTCCATCTCTGGGTCACAAAAAGTTGGACATGACGGGGTGACTAAACAACACCACCAAACGCCAGATAATTGGCTTCCCACGTGTCGCAGTGGTAAAGAATGTGCCTGTCAAAGCAAGAGACTTAGGAGATGCGGGTTCGATCCCTGGGTTGGGAAGATCCCCTGGAGGAAGAAATGGCAACCCAGTCTGGTATTCTTGCTAGGAAATTCTATGTAAGAGGAGCCTGGCGGGCTACAGTCCACAGGGTCGCACAGAGTTGGACACGACTGAGTGACTGAGCACACATGCAGACACACAAGGTAATTACTAGGTGATCAGACAAGAAGGGAGTCACGAGGGGTTAAGATGACCAGACGGTGCTCCTTGGAAGACTTGACCTGAGGGACACTTTGGAGAGGAAGGTGGACAGGGCATTCAGGAAGCAAGATCAGACTCAGAGGCCAGAATGCACATTTTTGGCTTCACGTGTTTTCATTTATTTCTGAGCATATTTTGCCTTTGGCTTCTCCGATCTTAAGCATTTAAAAAGAACACACGTCAAAAAACTTATCTTTTCTGCTGTTGTTGCTGGGCATCTGAATGAACACACATTAAAAGGAGATGGATCCTTGTGAATGTGTGGGCCAGTTTTGAATAAAACATGAAAGGAGAGAGTTATTATCTTTAGAGTCATAGAAAGAAAACAAAGCTAATTGGCATCATCCCTTCATTACTGGTTGGGCATCTTTCAGAAAATACGTGGGAGTGGAGGCCATGTTTCTATGGTAAAAGGAGATAGGCTTCTGTTACAGCTAAGGTGGCCAGTGTGGCTGATTCAACACACAAACATAGACAGTCTCTCTCTCTCTTTTTTAAGATTGTTTTCATGTGGACCATTTTTAAAGTCTTTGTTGAATTTGTTGAAATATTGCTTCTGTCTTATGTTTTGGTTTCTTGGCATGTAGGATCTTATCTCCCAGACCAGGGATTGAACCTGAACCCTCTGCTTTGGAAGGTGAAGTCTTAACCACTGAACAGCTAGAGAAGTCCCATGGACTATCTCTTAAGTCAACCTCTGGATGGAGAGCAGAGACAGAAGAGGAGAAAGGATGGGGGGATGTCACAGAGGGAAGGGTAGGGATGAAATGTGCTGGGCAAGCGTCCAGGGCACTGTGAGGAAGTTCCTAAAGATTCTGAGGCATGTGGCCATGGGTAACAACTTTGATCCCCATCCCTGGTGAGATGGTAGCATAAGCTGCAACTTGGACTCCTCTGGGTCCCTGAGGGTGACTGGACTGAGGTTCTCTGGAGTTGACTTCGGGCAGAGAGTGGACCACATGGGATGAGAGGTCATTTTTGTTTGTGTGCAGGTATTTATATACACATAAATGTGAGACATGTGTGTGTGTATATGTGCATGCACACACATGTGTATGTAAACATATATGTGTATATTATATCTTATTCAATCTACACCTGACCCAATGGTCTAGACCTTTCACCTTGCAGAAAACTGGGACTTCTTGATACTTTACATCAAACTCTAGGCCTTTCTCATGTTCTTCTGGGTTGCCACCTCTCTCTTAGTTGAGGAGGAAGGTTTACTAACTGGTTTCGTTCAGGTTTTAGTTCAATTAAAACAAGCAGCATGCCCATTATGTACCCTATCTCAGGGACATGGAGGTACACCCAATCCAGTTCTGCTCCTCGAGGGACACAGACAAGTAAGCACCCTAGGTGACACTGACGGCCCCTCAGTCCATGCCAGGCACCCTGGCACATGGTTCCAGGTGTCTCTGACTGAGAACTTGCCCAGAGTTTGAGGGAAGCTGGAGATGCCAGAGAGTTGGTGTTCCTCGAGGAACCCCACAGAAGGAGGGACTGGCAGTGGCCAGTGAACACGTGTGCTTCCTTGCTCTTTGATGCGTCTGCTGTTGGAGGCTGTTCTCACCCTGAACCCATCCCCCACACCTGGGGCCACAACTCACCCTTCAAGGGTTTTCCTCTCCTCTCCACCTCTCACCAGTGGCCCCCAGGGTCACCTCCCAAATCCAGGGTTGGAATCCTGGTCTCTGGGTTTTCCTTCTTGGGGGCAGGGCGCACACTAAGACAGCATTCATGTCCTACAGCACAGGATGCTGAGCACAAGTGCTGCCCAGAACAGGGGAAGGCAACAAGAAACAGCACATCCCAGGGCACAGGGGTGAGGCGAGGGTGGGTGGGAGGAAGACATTTTCTCCAGATGGAGTCCCGATAGCCCTCATGAAGCTGGTGAACTGAGTTCATCAAAATCTGTGGCTACAAGAAGGGGTTCTGGAACACAGAGGAGGGAGGACCCACAAAGGGAAGACCTGAGGACGCTTGCAGACCTGGGGGACAATGGGATCCTCTGGGGCATCATTCGTTTCATCTGTGCCATGGGGCTATGGGTCTGAATAACTTTATCGAGCCTGCTCATAATCAGTATTCTGCAATTTAACTCTCACTCAGGGGAAGTAACTAGATGCCAGGATTATGGACCACTGATGCTTGACAAGACCCCTTCAGCACAAGGTTGGAGTGAAGAAGAGTGTGAGGGAAGTCAGTGCCCCTCTGGGGGCTGCTTTTATTTAGAGTAGATCTTTTTTAAAAATATTTATTTATTTGTATTTATTTGGCTGTGCCAAGTCTTAGTTGCACCATGTGGGATCTTTAGTTGCAGTATGCGAACTCTTGGGCTTCCCTGGTGGTGCTAGTGGTAAAGAATCCTCCTGCCAATGCAGAAGACGTAAGAGACATGGTCTCAATCCCTGGGTTGGGAAAAAAAAAAAAAATCCCTGGGTTGGGAAGATCCCCTGGAGGAGGGCATGGCAACCTACTCCAGTATTCTTGCCTGGAGAATCCCATGGACAGAGGAGCCTGGCGGGCTACAGTCCATAGGGGTGCATAGTCAGACACGACTTAAGCCACTTAGCATGCACACATGTGAACTCAGCTGCAGCACGTGGGACCTAGTTCCCTGACTAGGGATGGAACCCAGGCCCCCCGCACCGGGAACTCAGAGTCTTAACTTCTGGACCACCAGGGAAGTTCCCGAGGGCCTGCTTTTAATTCAAGCCACCCTAAGGGATGAGACTTGGTGGACAGGAATGCACAAGGAAGGGTGGGAGGGGTGGGGTTCTGGAGGGGAAACTGAGTCTCGAAGAGGGAGAAAAGGAGAGAAAAAGAGACGACTCATCTGCAGATGGAAAAGTTGGCTTCAAAACATGAGTGAGCCAAATGGAATTACTGGCAGAAGGAGCCTAGATGACGGCTTGGGGCGCAGCCTGGGTGGAGGCGGCGTCACGCTGCTCCTCTTGGCGTGGTCCTCGTGTGAAGGAGACACTGCCCTGCCTGCCGGAGTGCTCACCACAGTGGGTTTCAGAGCCAGGAGTCAAGGCACAGATTTGTTCAACATCTCAAAGGAAACGTCTGGGATTTGTTCAGGTGCACACCAGATGTCGTGCTGGCATTGGCCCTGCGAGCGAGCGGTGACTCTCGGAAATCTACCGCCAGCCCTGGAGCCTGTGGTTAACGCTTAGGAGATCACGGCTGCCAAGCCTGAGACTGTCCATGGTCAAGAGGGGCTGGGGGTCCCAAGTCAGGCACTCAGCCCCACCTGCTCACCGTAGCTGCAGGCACCAGGGGTAGCACGTGAGTCTCTAGATGGTAAAGGATTTCCTTAGGGCACCAGGATCCCATACGGGAGAGACAGTTGGTAACAACCTGCACATTGAAATTCCTTTAACTAATTGCAAGGTCCTCTATCAGGAAAAAAAAAAAACAGAATATTAAATGTGCTGTGTGTTCTCAGAGTTTTTGTGGGTGTGGTTGGGAAACGAGCTCCCAGGAGGAAGGAACTGTTCTTACTCCTGTCCTACCTCAATGCCCCAGTGATGCACACAACAGGCATCTCATAGCTGCTGCTGGAGGTCGTTATGGATCTCGGGTCCACTGCATGCTGGCTGCACAACTCTATCATGTGACATCTCTGGGCCTTGGTTTCCTCATTTATAACACGAGGGACTTTACTGAGATGAAATCTCCCCTTTTCTCTCCATAGAAGGCACATTCGATCCAAAGCGATTCTAGGCAGGCAGCAGCCACCAACAGGAAGGGATGGAGACTGAGATGTGAGTTTGTTATTAAGGGCATGTCCCCGGTTAGTCGAAGAGGTTCTTGCAGCATTCTTTTCTATTTTGTTTGAATGTGACCCCCTTTACCACAGAGCAAGGTCCTTTGCTTTGTATACTCAAGAGCTTGACTTCCAAAACTGAGTAGAATAAAGGATTTTCATGTATTTGTTTTTCTTTTAAGCAGCCCTTCATCGGTATAAGTTTAATTTTTCCCTTTAAAGCAACTGCATGATAATTGCCAGAAACGTCCAATTTTCTTTTCAGTCCTTAAATCTGCGATTGAGGGAAATTCTGAGGGAAATTCTGTCCAAGACTCTTGTGGAGACTCAACTGGAGATGGGAAGACTCATCAGCAGTAACTGACCCCTCAGCACCACTTGCTGTTTGTCCTACCACACACCCTCCCATGGGACAGACAGACAGCAGGTTACTCAAGGATGGGAGGGAGGGACAAAGCTCACTCCTTCCCTGCCTCTGTCACCCATCTAACCGGGATTTACTGAGCACCTCCTATGGGCCAGACCATACCGTGTATTGAGAATTTGGGGATGGGCCAGACAGTCGTGGCCTTTTCCTCCAAGGACTCAAACCAGCGTCTCTCTGGCAGAGATTTGCATAGAGACCATCAGACATGAAAACAAACCAGAGAGCTCATTTCACTAACAGGTCTCACCCAGACTGAAAGCTGATCAGAAAAGGCAAGGCGAAGGCACATTCGGTGAGCACCAACATCAGCCAGAACCAGAACCATGTGGAATCACTGATGGATGTAGATGTCTATACGGAACTTTTCCAGCATCTTGGCCAGAGGGCTGATTCTACTGGTGAAATCCCTCTACCTGGATTTCAGGGAGACTTTTCCCTGATAAGGACCAATAGTGATTATTGCTGTGATGATTACTTCCTTTTATTCATAGTACCAGCTGACCTTAGGTGATTATATCATACAAAATTCTTAGGGCTTTTTTTGGTGGGAAATGACAGGAGTCTGGACTTCTCCCCCACAACCTGGCTCCTAGGACATAAGGAAAGCCAGTTGCAGATAAAATTCTGACACTCAGGTAGACCTTTCCAGTGAAGTAGTCATTACCAAAGCAGCACAGAAGCAGCTGAGGCCCTGCGAGCCCAGTGCAGCCCCTGCTTGGTCTTTGCAGGCGCCTTGTCCTCAACCTTGCATTGAAGTCCACATGATCCCATACACAGGCTTTGGCTCACAGGGTGGCCCTCTTCAGGCGAGGGAAACCTCTGGATTTCCCACTGTCTGTAGAAGCAGGGAAAGATCCACGCTTGAGCAGGGTCCCCCAGGACACTGAATACTCTGTCCACGCAGGGTCTCCAGGATAGGTTAGCCAACACACCCCTCTTGACTTCCTCAATTTCTCCAAATGAGAACACATTTCCACAGGTAGCAACTTATTAACAAGCCTCAAGCATCACTCCAAATACACATACTCATTAGCCAAGACCTGGTGGTTACAACATGAATGAGAGAAGCTCCTAGAATCACAGACTCAGGAGAGGGTTGCCTGTCTGATGGGAGGCAGAGATACAGCTGGATGGCCTGGAGTGATGGATCTGTATCGGCGACTGATCTCAGAGTGTCTGGGCTGACGTACTGAAGGTACAGTGCAGATGCCTGTTCTTCATGTTTTTAATAATTTGCTCACACAACCACTGAGAATTTGGAGGAAATGAATTTTTTTTTTAAGTGGAAGTGAAAAGGTGAAGCATAGCAATAACCAAATCCCCCCCCCAAAAAAAAAAAACTTTAAACCTCCTAAAACACACACACGCACAGATAGTAGATCGGGAGAGAGAGTTGACAGATGATGATATATAGATAAACAGACAGCCAAAGGGATAGACAGATGATAAGGAGATGATAGATGATAAAGAGATGATAGAGAAATCAGCTATGGTGAATAAGTTAGGTTCTAGGCAGAGCAGCTTGCAGTGCTCATTTCTGCAATGTGCACAGAATGGACTGTCAGCAAAGGCTTCATCTTCACAGGACTACTGTGGACCACAGTGAAATCTGAACCCAGAGTATCTGCAGGTGCTCCATCGACCGCTCTACAGCAAAACCTGAAAAAGCAGAGACAGAGCAGTGATGTGGTGGGTGCTTGTTCTGCACTAAATGCTTTCCGCCTCCTACTCCCATGAGTCCTCTCCACAAGCCTACGTGGTGAGGACTGTCGTGTCCACACCTGGCATCACAGGAGATGGGCAGATACTCAGCCCTCTGGCCAATGTCCTCCAGGTGTGGATGGCTGAGCTAGATGCTAGTCCCGCCTGGGTGACTCAAAGCCCACAGTTTTTCCACTCCACTCCATTGAGCTTCTTGTTGTGAGCAAAGGGACAACCAGGTCACCTGGCTCCTCTGAAGTCACGTGTGAACATTTGCCCAAGATGCACATGCTTTGACAACGTGCATTTGATTCTTGATCTTGATCTAGATGTGCCTGCGAGTCTTCACCATGTGAGCTGATTCCAGCTGAATGCTGCTCAGACAAATGGAGGTTTTAACAACAAGATTTATAAATGCTCAGTATTTTGTCAGATCATTAACAAGATCCATTAAAGTCTGCCATGGATCCTATTTTCCCCTCTCCCTGAGTCCCCATTTCTAAGCCTTTTCTCACAGAGGATGATCTCATTACTTCTAGGAAGCTTGGAGTTTTTATTAAGACCTTTTTGGACTTCGCTTATTTCCAGTTCAGATTCTGTCACCATTGATTCCTTCATTCTCTGCCATAGTCAAGGAGTAAAGATGTCTTTCACTGTCATAGAGAATACTTTGAACTCAGCTGGCCTTCCTCCTTAAGACCACAACCCATTCTTTATCAGTATTTATTCTTTTTTTCCTTTGAGTCTCCCCCACCAGGAAAAGGTGACACACTCTGATAGAAAGCAAAATTTCTTCTACTCTCATGACTCTTTTCTCCTGCTTTTCCTCCCTTCTAATTTTTCACTCACCTGATTTTTCACTCATTCTGGAGAAGGAAGTGACATGGGCTTTTGGAAGCATTACTACAAACAAAACTGGTGGAGGTGACAGAGTTCCAGGTGAGCTATTTAAAATCCTAAAAGATGATGCTGTTAAAGTGCTGCACTCAATATGTCAGCAGTGGCCACAGGACTGGGAAAAGTCAGTTTTCATTCCAATCCCAAAGAAGGGCAATGCCAAAGAAAATTCAAGCTACAGCACAATTGCATTCATTTCATATGCTAGCAGGGTAATGCTCAAAATTCTTCAAGCTAGACTTCAACAGTATGTGAACTGAGAGCTTCCAGATGTACAAGCTGGATTTAGAAAAGGCAGAGGAACCAGAGACCAAACTGCCAACATAGAAAAAGCAAGGGAATTCCAGAAAAATATCTACTTCTCCTTCTTTGACTACGCTAAAGCCTTTGACTGTGTGGATCATAACAAACTGTGGAAAATTCTTAGAGATGGGAATACCAGACCATCTTCCTGTCTCCTGAGAAACCTGTATGCATGTCAAGAGGAAACAGAACTGGACATGGAACAACGGACTGGTTCAAAATTGAGAAAGGAGTACATCAAGGCTGTATATGGTCACCCTGCTTGTTTAACTTCTATGCAGAGTACATCATGCTAAATGCCAGGCTGGATGAAGCACAAGCTAGAATCAAGATTGCTGGGAGAAATATCAATAACCTCAGATACGCAGATGACACCACCCTTATGGCAGAAAGAGAAGAGGAACCAAACAGCCTCTTGAAGAAGGTGAAAGAGGAGAGTAAAAAAGCTGGCTTAAAACTCAACATTCAAAAAACTAATATCATGGCATCCAGTCCCACCACTTCCTGGCAAATAGATGGGAAAACAATGGGAACCAGTGACAGACTTTATTTCTTGGGCTTCAAAATCAATGTGAATGGTGACTACAGCTGCAAAATTAAAAGATGCTTGTTCCTTGGAAGAAAAGCTATGACAAACCTAGGTAACATATTAAAAAGCAGAGACATCACCTTGCAGACAACAGTCTGTACAGTCAAAGCTGTGGTTTTTCTAGTAGTCATGTATGGATGTGAGAGTTGGACCTTATTAAAGAAGGCTGAGCACCGAAGAATTGATGCTTTTGAGCTGTGGTGCAGGAGAAGACTCTTGAATGTCCCTTGGACAGCAAGGAGATCAAGCCAGTCAATCCTAAAGGAAATCAGTCCTGAATATTCATTGGAAGGATTGATGCTGAAGCTCCAATACTTTGCCCACCTGATTTGAAGAGCTGACCCATTAGAAAAGATCCTGATCCTGGGATTGAAGATTGAAGGCAGAGGATGAGATGATTAGATAGCATCACTGATTCAATGGACATGCATTTTAGCAAACTCTGGGAGATAGTGGAGGACAGAGGGGCCTGGCTTGCTGCAGTCCATGGGGTCTCAAAGAGTTGGACATGACTTAACAACTGATCAACAAATAGAATAAAAGCCACTGTGACTCAGAGGGGCTTCCTTTGTGGCTCAGCTGATAAAGAATCAGCCTGCAATGTGGGAGACCTGAGTTTGATCCCTGGGTTGGGAAGATCAGTTGGAGAAGGGAAAGGCTACCTACTCCAGTATTCTGGCCTGGAGAATACCATGGACTGTATAGTCCATGGGGTTGCAAAGAGTAACCATGAGGAGAAGGAAATGGCATCCCACTTTGGAGAAGGAAATGGCATCCCACTCCAGTGTTCTTGCCTGGAGAATCCCAGGGATGGGGGAGCCTGGTGGGCTGTCGTCTATGGGGTTGCACAGAGTCAGACACAACTGAAGCGACTTAGCAGCAGCAGTGACTCAGAGGCATCTGGCATTTAATAGACACACACACATCACAGAGTGTGAAATCACCATAATAGACTCTGTTTTGCAATCTTGGTAATGTACTAATTAATGTTCTAGTGTACTGGTATTTATGGCAGGCTGTGAGGTACTACCATAATTTCTGGAATATAAATATCCCCTTGGTGACCTCCAAAGCCTCTGAATGTCTTTTCTGCATTCAGGAAAGGTTGTAAAAATGGTTAGAAAAGAGTCTTGCTTCTGGAGGTAAAAAGGTGTGAACCATGTAGACTCTACCCTGGGCAGCAGGTAATACCAACCTCAACACCTATGAAGTTGGCAGTGGTCGTTCCATATTCACATCCCCCTGTACTCCCCCCACTTCTCCACCCCATTCACTCAGTATCTGATGTCCAATTCCTTGGGGGTCTCTCTCCAGTTCTTATTCTACTGACCCACCACAGAGCTAGAGCAATATCTGACACTTCAGAGATTTTTGAGTTGTTATATTTCGTACATGGATAACCCACCTTCTTGAGCTCTAAATGTTAGAGACCCTTGCCACTTAGTCCTGGGCCGCCTTCTCTCTTTCCGTTTCTCTTTCTAAGTGACTCATCCATGCTTGTGGCTTTAGTTACCAGCTCTGTGACTCTTTCCAATATTCTATGCTAACTGCAAACCTGATAGTTCCACTTTTCTCATGCTGCTTCAATTTAAAATGTTCCTTTATGGGGGCAGCTGCAGATCTTTATGCAGAGAGGTTGTAGTTTGTAACCACAGCGGACATTCTAGGAACATCTCTGAGTGCTCTTGGTCCTAAAGAAGATTAACAGGATCTTGGGGGAAATAGCATGCATGAAAATGCTCGTGGCCTTGGGGGCTCTGATGATGAACCCACCAGCCCAGAGTTAACATCTGTCTTTCAATCAAGCTGGGTTTGGGAGCTCATGAAAACACCAGGGTATTCCAAGACACTCCCTGCCCAACATCCTCCCCTTCTATTTATCTCTTCACATAATCTAAAGAAACAGCAATAAAAGCGAGAGCAGAGAGGCATAAAGAAGAAAAATCTCTGGCCAGCATTCCAGGTACCTTATGTGGAAACAGCTGAATAAGCAGTGATCTTGAGGCATTTTCCCATCTCATTTGGACAGCAGTGAGAGTTTTGAAAGAATTCATCTTTCACACTCAAAGTGGAGCCAGATACAACATAGGGTAAAAAGCAGAGTCTAGTGCAAAGTGGAGATGCACGGTATGTCGCCCAAAGTCCACGCAAGGCCATGTGTCCTCTCAACTCTCTCTTCACCAACATCTCAAGGACCGTTCCAACTTGTCTAATATGAGTGAAAGAGCATCCCTTTGTTCTGGAAACTCCTTTCTTTCCAGATAGTTGACATCGTGGAGACATAAATTTCAGATTCAAATGTCCTGATTTCATTCTACAGTGGAGTTATGATCCATATCATCACATTCATAAATCTTGACAAGCTTGATTTTTCTAGGGTACGTTTTTGAGCGTGGACTCCTTACCCAGAGCTCAGTTCTAAGGGGTCCCGTGTTTTTAGTTAGGAAGTTGTGCAGAAAGACAAAGGTGCTATTTTTCTTTGGTGCCGCCTCGGGAAAGATGCTGCTGGTTCTGGGAAGAGTGAGTGAGGGCTGGCAGGCAGAGCCAGGATGGTATTGGGAAGAATTTTATTTGGAAATGAATTGCAGCCAAGCAACAGGACGCTGAACTATTTGAAGATCTTTTTTTTTTTTCTTCACCCTCCATGCACATTAAACAAACAACATTTTTTCTGTTCTTGTCTTTTTTTTTATGCTTTTTGTATGCAGAAAAGCTGTGCCTGGTGCCTTCCATCTTAAGTATTTTACCCAAAATAAGAATATGTTCATATTTTCTCCTTCAATGAGTGAGGTGTTTCCATCAGACCCAGAAAACAAGATGTAACTTTGGGACACAAAGGTAGCTAAAGATGTGCTATTCTTTCTTCTCTTTTTCTCAGAAGGGACAGTCCCATCCTGATCCCACTTGGGCCACCTTCTACTGACCAGGCAAAACTTTTCCCAGGAGCCAGACTTTTTTTCTCATGACTCCAGGGCACTCTGGTGACATGTGTCACATGTTTCTCAGAGAGCCAAGAATGGCTCCATCCTTGCATTCAACATTCACTGAAACCTACGAGGCAGGAACCACAAAATCGTCACTTTTCAGATGTGTGGACCAAAATCAGAGGCTCCAGAAGCTGTCCCTGGTGTCAAGGCCACGCAATCAGTAAGTGACAAAACTAGGAGGTCAGCTGCTCAGCTCTCTCCAGCAACCCCGTCCTCCACGCCACCTCGCTCACTCCTCCTTTCAGGCTTACTCTTTTATCTCCCACTCGACCGTGAAGCCCTCGATGACAGCTCTCATCTTGGGCTTTCTTTACATCCGGATGTTGCGTCACAAAAGGAGATGTGCAGGAATGTACCAGAAACGCCAGCTGACGGAGATGAAAGATAGTGTGGCGACAGAGAAAACCAGAGCCTAAAAACATAGGAAGATCAACTTTGAGGTAAAGGGGGTCATTTTATGTCTTGTTCATACTAGTCTATATTCATGGTCGTAAAAATCATGTGGCTTCCAAGTAAGTTATCAAAATAAGAAAAGAAAACAACTCAGAAACACACATTAGTTTTGATGAATGTACTGGGATCCTTGGTGTGTTTTGTTGTTGTTGTTGTTTGTTTGTTTATGACCGCACTGCTATAGGGCATGGGGGGATTAGGGGAGCCATTCAGACACTCCAACTCAGATAGTGTCAAAACCCAGCCTCACCTCCAAGCTGAGTGTCTGCCCTGGATGCCACCCAGCAAGGACCGCACACCCCAGCATCTGAGGATGCAGGGTGCTCTTTTCCTAGAACCCACCTGTCTCTGTGAGGCCCTTGGGTCTCCCACAGGGTCTGTTGGTCTGGACCATCCCAGGACCTGGCCAGCTCCCAGGATAGGGCTTAAAGATGGGGTGGGAAACTTGGCCACTAATTGTTTATCCAGATGGCCACTGTCCATCTGGGGAACTTCTGGAATGATCTGAAAGAGCCTCTTGGACCCAACGAGTACCCCCTACTCACTCAGGCAAACTGGCCTTAGGTTAGTGTCCTGGATCAACTACGTGTCACAAAGAAAGGACCAGAGAGATGGCACAGAAGGCAAGTGGGCTTTGTCTGGGCCTGGGGCAAGTGAGCAGGCTGGTGCGAAGGAGAGTGGAGTGTGGAGTGGGGGCAGGTGGAGAGAAAAGCCGAGGGCCCAGAGGAGAGCGGAGGCCGCGCCAAAGCACACAGCCCATTCGGACCCCACCCGGGGCCAAGGCGAGCAGGAGCTGCGGGCAGAGGAGTCAGAGCCCGGCTTGTAGGAAGGCCTCCTTGACAGGTAGGGAATGTCAGCTTTCCATAGAGTAACGCTCTGGTCACCACTTGTCCAAATAGTCATAAATCACCAGTGAATTCCTGGTGCTATTGGGAAGGTTTGGACTTCAAAGCCTACAATTCACAAACAGGAACCTTTCATTAACTCTGGAAAAAGAATTTCACTTTATTTCAATTTGTGTATTTTGGTTATTTAGTGGAAGCAGGGATTTGCTGACCAATATGACACACTGTTTTGAATCAAATGCCTTTTATTATATAACCATCAGACACCGAAATGATTTGCTTACATGCTTGACCAGCTTTCATCTATACCAAATGTTTGAAGTTGCTTTTTTAAAAGATGAGAAAACTTTGCTTGTTAGTTTAAAAAAAAAAAAAAATCGCTGGTTTTATTCACTAGGTATCATGAGACCAAAAAATAAAAACCTCAAAGCTGTAACATTTTGATTTTCCTGGAGTTCAAAGTGCTACCTTTCTCCATTAAATAATCTAAAGCATCCTTCCTGAGAGAACGGAATACAAGCAAGAGAGAGTCTGGAGTTAAGTGCCTGCTGGCGCGTTGTTCTGCTGAGGGAATAAGTCTCCACCATCTCAGCTGTGCTTGGATGTTCAAGTCAGAATCATTTCTTTCATCAGACACATGTAATGGAATACTATTCTCTCCACTGAACATCGCTGCTGCCTGGACCTCTTAAAGTTCAGGTCAAGCACCTCTTTTTGTTTTTATTGAGAAGCACTGCATCACACAAAGAAAATATTAGACATTGATCTTGAGTAAGAGCATTAAAAAGCAAACTGAGATCCAGGCTACTTTCAGCTGGGACAACCATTTCCTTCAGGCTTGACCTGAGTGTCAGATATTTGACTCTTCCGGGAATCAAGGTGAAGAAGGATAAACATGCAACTTTGGGGGTGGAGAGGGAGGCCATCCAACTTGCATTCTTTGTAAGCTGGCAGCAGGACATTTAACTGCCAGTTGTGGACAGAGTTTGGGAAATTCATCAGGAGTAAAGTAGCTCAAACTTGGTTCAAGCAGGGTGGTCACCAGTAGTAGGAGAGGAGGCAGAGAGAATGAAAGAGAGTCTTTGCACAAAGGCTACCTGTTTTTCCATGTGGCTAAGACAGCAGAAATGTCACCCTTCTGCCGGAAGCTCAGATGAAGATGCAGCAAGGAGGAAGCATCTCATATAAACTAAATAAAACACAGAGGACACTGTCATTGACGCAGGCTGGGTGGCTGGCAGGCACCCTGCATCCTGACTCCTACAACAAACTTGTCGAATTGCATCATATACCATCTCTGCAAAAACTCATGCTCACATGGATTTAACTATCAAGCTGGGGTAAAAGTCCCTTCCACC
Organism: Bos indicus; assembly: GCF_029378745.1. NCBI lineage: Eukaryota > Metazoa > Chordata > Mammalia > Artiodactyla > Bovidae > Bos > Bos indicus. The sequence goes on along the minus strand of NC_091772.1, from coordinate 41,301,871 downwards.
ACTGAAGTCTGTTTTACTATTCAGTCTGGCTGCCCACTGACAGGGAGACGGGGACACTGATAAACAGTACACATGTCAATGAGCTCCCTGATGAAAATAACTCAGCCTACCGTCCTTCAGAAGCACTCACATACAGAGCAGTTTGAGACGTTCGTAAAAATACAAAGTACAGGGACTTCCCTAGTGGTCCAGAGGCTAAGACTCCACGCTCCCAACGGAGAGGCCCGGGTTCCACTCCTGATTAGGGAACTCGATCCCGCATGCCAGAACTAAGACCAGGCACAGCCAAATAACGGAATAAATTAGAATATTAAAAAAAAGAAATAAAAATACATTCTTTAGCTAAGAATTCCTGTTAAGTTAATCACGATAATAGTATTTATATACATCAGATCAGATCAGATCAGATCAGTTGCTCAGTCGTGTCCGACTCTTTGCGACCCCATGAATTGCAGCACTCCAGGCCTCCCTGTCCATCACCAACTCCCAGAGTTCACTCAGACTCATGTCCATCGAGTCAGTGATGCCATCCAGCCATCTCATCCTCTGTGGTCCCCTTATCCTCCTTCCCCCAATCCCTCCCAGCATCAGAGTCTTTTCCAATGAGTCAACTCTTCCCATGAGGTGGCCAAAGTACTGGAGTTTCAGCTTTAGTATCATTCCTTCCAAAGAACACCCAGGGCTGATCTCCTTCAGAATGGATTGGTTGGATCTCCTTGCAGTCCAAGGGACTCTCAAGAGTCTTCTCCAACACCACAATTCAAAAGCATCAATTCTTCAGCCCTCAGCCTTCTTCACAGTCCAACTCTCACATCCATACATGACCACAGGAAAAACCATAGCCTTGACTAGACGGACCTTTGTTGGTAAAGTAATGTCTCTGCTTATACATCAGGACTCTCTCTCTCTCTCTTTTTTTTTTTTTTAGCCTACATTGCTTCCAAATACTTTGCTATTTGTTTGGTTATTTTATTAGTGAGATGTTGTTTACCTTCCTGGGGAGAAGGCCGGATGGCCCTGGTAAGGCCTGCAGCCTCAGCGTGGCCTTAGTTTCTGACTTGCACACATAAGGTGGCCACTGTATGGCAGGCGTGTCAGAAGCCCACGCTATGATGGACTGAAAGCGTCCAAAATAAAGTTTGAAAGTCACATCCCCCCCAGTGAACATTTTCATTTGTACTGGAAAAAATAAAAAGACCACTATTTTTTGCTTTTGATTTTTGGGGGGCTGCTGCAAGGGCCATTTTTTAATGAAGTTCTCGGCTGCCTTTACCCCTTGGACCAAAAATCAAGGATTTCCTGATGAGCCCCATGCTTATAATGTTTTTGTGCCTGTTTTAAAAAACAGATTCATATGCTTGGCTGGGTCAGGTCTCAGTCACGTAGTGCAGGAGCTTCACTGCTTGGCAGCATGAGCGTGTGTGGGCCCAGTAGCTGCAGTGCTCGGCTTTAGCTGCCCGGCAGTACATGGGATCTCTGCTCTCCTACTAGAGATTGACCCCAGGTACCCCACTTTGGAAGCAAAGTCTTAATCCCTGGATGACCAGGGAAGTCCCTCTGTTCACTCTTTAATAAGTCTGTGGTTTGGTAACCCAGCCCTCACCTCTCACTGGACCTAATGAAGCAGCCCTGGGTCCTGCCTCTCCACTTCGAGAGAGCAGGGTAACACGCAGCTTCAGGCCAAGGGCAGTGTGTCATCCTTACACTGTGACGTCGTCCGTGATCAGCACTGGGAAGGCGCAAGACAGATTCCCTGGTGGTGCTTCTCCTGTTTCCTTTGTCTGCAAAAGCACAATATCCAACTTGAAAAGTGGCAATAGCCTGCATTTTTAGATGCTCTACAGTAACATCAGAAAAGCTACCTTGGTTGCCTTATACAATTGCTTAAAGGAGTGAATTAAATAATCCACATTAACCTTTAGCCCAGTGAAAATATTAAGTGATAGCTACTGTTAAGAAGTGTTACCTCATTATTTTGGTTGTTATAAACAGTTCTTTTTCCTGTATCTGGATGTGCCTAATTCCAAATGTACTGAAAAATCATATCTACAGGCGAACTTCTTCGGGGGGTGCTATAAGTTAGGGATTCTTTGGAAGGAAAAAACATTAAGCCAAAATACCTTGCTTCTTGTCTTGTGGAAATTTTTATGCACCATAAAAATATGAATGAAAACCAATTATAAGTTTTCCTCAACACATCCTCTACCAAAATAATAAAATTACTCATTAAACACTTGGATAATCTTTAAATGGAGTGAGACTGATATTCTCATCAAGAAAAGCACTGTGTGTCACAGACGAAAGCACCCTGCTTAAAAACCAGAAGAACTGAGTGCAAGTCTTTTTTTCTTTGCCCTAAACTAGCTGAGTGATCCAAGGCAAATTAATTCTCCATTATTTTCCTTTATCTGTAAAATAAGGGAAAAGATGCTCTTATCTTGGAATTGCTGTGTGGGCTGAGATAAGAGTTGCACAATTACCCTTCCCATGAGATGGAGAAAAGGAATTGTTGAAATTGAAGACAATTTCAGATAGTTCATTCCAAAAGTACTTGTGTGGTGGCCTCATCTTTCCGTGAAAAACGCTGCCCTGGGCCATAACACAGAATGGACGTCAGGGTGGCTAGACTGCAGCTGAGATGCTTCTAGGGAAACCTCTCCTGATACTATTACTTTTGCAGCTTCTGCTCCTCAAATCCCAGGCCAGCTGTGAGTAATCATTAAACCTTACACTCTCTTTTTATCTTTTGGATTTCAAAAATACAAATATTTAATACTGTGATTTGTAGTCAAAGCTCTTTGGGTTACAAAACAGCAGAAGATTTAGTGGCAGGGGATGGGAGCGGAGGCTTTGGGGATTAAAAGGAAAAGGGATGGGTTATCAAGAGGCAGGGGCTCTTGGAACCTGTGAACACAGATGCCCTGGGTCTCTGGACTGTAATAAACCATAGTTCAGAGCTTTCACAAGACCCCAGGACATTCTCTGTGTGTCTCTCAGTCAAGCTTCCCTCTCTGGGGCTGCTCACTCTTATTTCTGGTGCAGTTCAGCCTTTGATTTTCCACTTCCCAATGAACAAAGCAGTTCCTAGCAACTTCTGGACTACCCAGGCCAGCAGTCAAGACTGAGCCAGTTCAAGGATGTGTTCTCCTCCAGATTTTGTGACTTTCATAGGGAAGAGGCTCATTGGCCCAGCTTGGGTCATGTGCTTCTGCCTGGTCCAATCAGAGAGGCTAGAAAGGAGAGAGTCTCATTTGATAAACAGGCTGCTCTCCTTATAACCATGGTGGCTGAGGATCTGGGATTTGGAGTTCAGTATTTAACCATCCCCACTTGGAGTAGAAATGTATCATACACACTGTGGCTGTGAAAGTCCCAGAACAAACAAAAAACAAAACCCTCCTGTGATTCTTACATTTTGTCATTTCAAAGTGAAACCCCGTATTCAGCACAGAGATGGAAAAGTTTAGGTTTTAGTATTATTCCTCCCCTCTCCTCCCCCTCTTCCATCCCATCCCCTTTCTACACCCCATCACTCTCCACTCCTGCTCCCGATCCTTCACTCCTCCCCTTCCCCTCAAAGGTGCTGACTCCAAGGAGGCTCCACCAACATGCTACACACTAGGTCCCATCTCTGCTCTGCTCCCGGAACCCTGTCTTTGCCACGGGTCTTCATAATCCTTACCTGGCAAATAAAGACTAACAGCACCCTCCTTTCATGCTGGGAGGATGTCTGAGTTGTGGAAAGGCCCCTGACCTTATCGGGCTCCTCCCTTTCACCCAGGCTTTCCTCACAACCTCAGGCCCTCTCAGCTTCAGGACCAGCAGGGATGCAAGACATTGTCTGGGAGCAGACAGACACAGAGGCCTTGCCCACTTTCCTAAGGCCTGTCTTATTGATCAGTTTTGAAATGTTTTTTTTTTTTTGTAAAGCACTTGTAGTCTTATTCAAAGTACCTTAGGAAAGTCATTCATCACCTTTGAACTCAAACATCTTCATCTGTTGACTGAGGACCAGGGATGCCCTTTTAGCCTTTGCTTATTCAGTTATCAGAATTATTAATAAATTGTAAAATGTACAAGTAAACAAAGAAAATCTTACTAGATGTCCATTACAGCCTCATTTTCAGTAATAAAGCAATAAAACTACCTTAAGCGTTAGCCGCTGAGTCATGTCCAACTCTTTGCAACACCATGGACTGTAGCTCACCAGGCTCCTCTGTCCACGGGATTCTGCAGGCAAGAATATTGGAGTGGGTTGCCATTCCTTTCTCCAGGGGATCTTCCCAACACAGGGATCGAACCCAGGTCTGCTGCACTGCAGGCAGATTATTTACCATGTGAGCCACCAGGGAAGCCTCCCAAATAGCTTAAACACTAGGGCAATTGTGGTAGACTCATGATGGAATATTATATATCCCTTCAAGTCACATTTCATAAGAATACATAGTAAGCATTTCTATCATTTTTAACCAAAATAAACCAATTTTGCAAAACACTGTGAATGACTTGACTCCCAACTCTGTAGATACAGATATAGATAAAGAACCAGAGATGGTGAAATAAATATAAATAAAATTTTTAAAGAGTTCTAAGAACACACAATAGAATACTGGATGTTACTCTTGCTGTGTAGTAGAACCCAGTGGCTCAATTATTCCTCCCTATTTTTTATGTATTCCCTATATTTTCTACAGTGAATATATATGCCAGCACACATATAGGTCATTTAAAAATATGGCAGTCCTAGACCATGAAGGATTTATCTTATGTATTTTCAAACATTGGCCTTAATTTTTTGTTACATCACAGCCAGGCCCTCCTTTTCCAAGGGCAGGAAAAGATGCTGTGGGGTTAAGGTAACTCATTGAAGTTGGAGAAAGAGATCGTGTCAGCCTCAGCATCTCAGCCACAGAAAGTGGAGCTTATTAAATGTCATCCTCTGGAGGCCAAATGAGACACATAGGGCTGAAAAAGTGAAACCCACCCAGTGTTCCCCCTGCTGATGATAAAAAAAAAAAAAAAAAAACCATGCAGGAACTCAGAATACTAATTCAGGTGGTCTCACTCTGAAGTTTTGGAGCAGAAAACATAAGTGAATTCACACATCACTAAAATGTCATCACATTTTATGAAAATGTACCATTGTTGGCCTGCTTTTCCCACCTACACAGTTTCTCTTGGCTGCATTTCAGGACAGCATCGTCTTGTTTCTCCACCTTCCTTTGGTACCTCAGCCCCCCTCCCCCTTTCACTGAGGACCCCCGCAGTTCCAAGCTTTGCCCACCTCCTCTGGCCCAGCATCTCCAGACAAGTGTCCGAGTCCCGACCCCACAAATGGCCCACATCATCCTTGGTGTAAGATAAACACAATCCAAAGACAAACATTTGGTTGCTTTCTGGACTCACTCTTTTCCTACAAAAGTAGTCAGCAAAGGACTTTACAGCTAGGCTGAAGCCAGTAAGGTAATGACTTTAGTCATTTAGCATCGTGAGCTCCTTGTTGTTGGCTTTTTTGCAAGTGGATGGCCTCCACCCAATCAGGATGAGAGTTTCTTGGGCTTTTGAGCCTGGAAAAGGGCAGCCAGGATGCCCAGCTTCAGGTATCAGTTGACTAGGAGCTATCAGTTGACTAGGAGCTAAAGCTCTCCTGGGGTGGGGCCTACCCAACCAGGATGAAAATGAGTCCAGCAATAATGAGAGGTCACAGGCAGTTATGGACTGAAGCCAGGAACACCTAGAAAACAGAGGGAGCATTAGCGACACAGGGGGAGCATGATGCCTGATATACAACTAGAGAGTGCGCTCACGTGAACTTCCAGTGCTGTGTATCATGGGGCTACAAACATTACAGATCTAAGAAAATGGTCAGCATTGGCTCCAGCCAAAAGTCCGCACTGCAGTTTGAGGCGTGACTCCCTGGATCTAGGCCATCCACTCTGTTAAGTTTCCTCTAATCATGAGAAAATTGGCACCTTTTCCGAGACCCCAGGGTTTCACAACTTCCGTTGGATCAACCACAAATAACACAAGTTTCTGGGTTTCCAAGTTCTTTTTGGTGTAATACCTGGAGTTTCCATTAGAGGTCAGCAGTAGCCAATTCCCTGAGACGTGGTGCCCACTGACGGACTTCAAAGTCTAGAACATTCTTCAGGAAAGCGTTTCTCTGGCTTTCGTGTCTTCACCAACAGCACTAGTATCAGTAACTTGAGCTTTCCTGCTATTTACATTCCAGGTTTGCTTCTAAAATAATATGTACAGCAACTCAACAATCTATTAAGATGCTAGGTTTTCATTAAGACACAAATAGATGCTGATAAGCATGGGCTATAAACAGGGGACCTATGCCCCAGGAGGTGGGGTATCCAACAGGTCAGGAGCAGAGCCTGACCATAAAACCCATAATACAATACTGACCAGAAACAAGGATGTGGGCCATAGGCACCACCTGTAACATACACAACCTTACGGCCAGGAAAACAATTCTAAAAAGAGGTCATCAGTGTATGGACATGAGAAGGTGCCCAAGTCATATTGCTGAGTGGAAGAACCAGTTTAATGAAAAAAGCCTGTGAAGTATGACTTCACTCTGTACATTCATACGTACATAATTTTTAATATGCAATTTCAGAGTCCAGAACCTAATAGTAGCTATGTCAGGAGTGTGAGGCAGTGATGGGTTTCTAAGATTGTTCTGTGCTTCTCTGTGACTTAGATAACTGTGTGTTCCTTTCATAGCTAAAGAAGTTTTCCCTTGAAATAACAGAGAAAATGTCATCTTCCTGGTGATTTTCTTGTGGCCTCCAGGAGGTCCTGGCTTCTACCCTATCTCCTTCGTCTTCAGTTTTGTCTCTCCAGCTGGAATGCAAGGAACCCAAGGCTGGGACTGAGTCCCATCCCAGACTGTGGTCCCAGCACCTGGCGCAATTGGCCACCCAGGAGGGAGTTCTCAGTGTTGCTGAGTGGAAGAGATGAAGAGGGGTGTGTAACATCAACCTGCTTGAGCCCCAAGTGGAGTGTGAGCTGTCACTCCCAGCACTCCTGGGCGGGGGGGCAGCTCTCCTCCCCAACGTGGCGTCTTCCCAAGCCCTCCCCATGGAGATTCATTTGCAGACACCTGGAGAACTGTGGGAGTGGCCAGCTAGGACCATCTCTGGGCAGGGCAGGTGGGGAGGCTGCAGGACCACCCAGGTGGGCAGGGCAGGGTCCAGGTCAAGGTAGGGCACTGGTTGAGCTGGCTCCACAGCTGTTACTTGGCACTCTCATCTCAGTACCTCCAGCTGCTTCTACGTATAGCAATGACCCCATCATCCAGCAATCCCACTTCTAGCAATTTGTCCAAAGAAAACACTATTTAATGTCACACATGCTTTGATACATGTAGCATCATGAAGAAAAATGAGCTTGCCCAAGTGTCCACCAGCAGGGCACTAAGTAACCCAGACTCTAGGGTAGTATGTATAAGCGTGACAAAGGTGATGGCTGTCAAAGTGAAGTGCAGACAACAACTGTGCCAGAAGTCTTGTTAAGAACAGATTCTTCCTTCCATAACCTGCAAGATTTGGATTCAGTAGAACAAAAGGCCTAGAGATCCGCATTTGCACATGCACCTCAGGTAATTCACTGCACACCTGGTGGGGGCCCATCTTTGAGAAACACTAAAGCAGCTGTGTGTTAATTGGACTGAAAAGCAGGCATGCAAAAGCAGAGATCCACAGAATACCAACACATGGAAAATCGTCTGAAGGATTTCCGACCCAAAAGTCTTTGTGCTGAGGTATTAGCGGAAAATTTTTATGATGACTCCATTGGAAGTTTTTCTTGGTTTACCTGTATTTTCCAAATTTCTCACAAGATGTTTAAGTGACTTGTATAAAAAGGAAATGACAAAATCTAAGAAGTTGGACCATAAAGAAAACTGAGTGCTGAAGAATTGATGCTTTTGAACTGTGGTATTGGAGAAGACTCTTGAGAGTCCCTTGGACTGCAAGAAAACCCAACCAGTCCATGCTAAAGGAAATCAGTCCTGAATATTCATGGAAGGACTGATGCTGAAGCTAAAACTCCAATACTTTGGCCATCTGATGAGAAGAACTGACTCATTTGAAAAGACCCTGATGCTGGGAAAGATTGAAGGCAGGAGGGGAAGGGACTGACAGAAGATGAGATGGTTGGATGGCATTACTGACTCGGTGGACATGAGTTTGAGCAAGCTCCGGGATTTGGTGATAGGAACCTGGGGTGGTGTCTGGTCCTGAGGGGGAGCTCCGTCACCATCCACTCCTTGTGAAGTCCATGGGGTCACAAAGAGTCGGACATGAATGAGTGACTAAACTGAACTGAAAACCAAATCACTGTCTTGCTTCTCTGGTGGGCATTTGTAGCTTCAGGAGACCTGATGGGTGCCATGGGGAGGAGCAGGGCGGCTGGGATTCTCTGCTCCCTCTTTCTGAGAACTGCAGTCCACAGGCTGGACATGGAGCTATTTCATCCTTCAGTTTTAGAGGTGATCTTTTTTTCCTGGGTCACAGGACAATCAAATGAATCAATTTTTCTCACTTCACGCTGTTCTGTTTGTTTCCTGTAAATTTTCAAAACTCATTGAACACTTGCTAAATAGCATCTAGGTTAGGTGGACGGCATCTGATGTGATCTGGATGTATGCTTAGCTATTCTAGGGTTGACCTACCACAATTTCCAAGAGATCTACACAGTAGGAAAGAAGTAGATATACCTGAACAGTTTGAGAGGCACAGTAGGATTACAGACTTTGGAAGCCAAAAACGAACATCAGTTTCAATCTCCATTTGTCTGGGAAATGTGGGGGCAAAGTGAATGTAACCTTTCTGAGCATCCCTTGGTATCCAAGGACAATGATGAATGGAATGATGGGAACCTGGGGTGGTATCTGGTCCTGAGGGGGAGCTCCGTCACCATCCACTCCTTGTCGTCCTGGTCAAGTCCTCCCCCCACAAGGACAAGACTCTGCTGCACTAAAGCCTGCCTCAGCCACACATGTGCACGGGCCCCATGCTCTGCTCACCCATGTCATGGCCACACTCTTTTCTCCAGCCAGAGTACGCATCTTCGTTATCATCCTTACCTGCTTTGTTTTCACTCCACTTCTTCCTGCTTATCCAGCCTGGATGGGCTTCCACTGCAAAGATGTAGCTCTCCACACCACCTCTCTTGAAGACTCAGAATGTTATTTATTGAACAGGGAAAGGAAAGAAGACGTCTCCATGTGGGTCTCTCTGGGGTCCTTAAGGCTAGGTGGAGGAAAGGTTCTGGGAGAAAAATCCAGCTTTCCTTGTTTCCCCAGAGAATTGGCCTGCCTGGACCTGGTGTCCCCAGCTCCATGTCCTGGACTGGGAGGCTGTAGCCCTCCTCTCGGTGGACATGAGGGTGGGCTAAGAGATGCCAGTGCACAATGGTGGAAAATGCAGGACAGACTCTGACTTACACTGGTTACCAAGGAAGTTTTTCTCTTCATATCAAGGAACCTTCAGTTGCCAGAGAATGTCAGCAAAGAAAGGAGTCGTGATCCCTGCTCTCATGGGATCTCAAAACATTTGAATGTCGTTGTCCACAAAGCTGGCAGAGAAAGAAGGCAAGGACCTCAGAGCAGCCAGCACAATTTCAAAGAAGAGGTCTGGCTGGAGAAGGTTCAGAAATGGGGCTGGATCATGAGGTTGGACAAGAACAGAGAGTCAGCAGATGTGAGGCAGCTCCACAAACACCAAGGAGGGAGTTTGCCTCAATGTGGAAGGTTACGGAGAGCTGGTAAAGGCTGCAGCAAAGCAGGAACATATGCACATTGGTAGAAAACATGGAAGCAAGGCTACTCGACCTTGAGATTCCCCTGCATTCAGTTCAGTTCAGTTTAGTTGGCTCAATTGTGCCTGACTCTTTGTGACCCCATGGACTGCAGGACACCAGGCTTCCCTGTTCATCACCAACTCCTGGAGCTTGCTCAAACTCATGTCCATCATATCAGTGATGCCATCCAACCATCTCATCCTCTGTTGTCCCCTTCTCCTCCTGCCTTCAGTCTTTCCCAGCATCAGGGTCTTTTCCAGACCTGAGTCAGTTATTTGCATCAGGTGGCCAAAGTATTGGAGTTTCCGCTTCAGCATCAGTACTTCCAATGAATATTTAGGACTAATTTCCTGTAAGTTGGACTGGTTGGATCTCCTTACAGTCCAAGGGACTCTCAAGAGTCTTCTCCAACACCACAGTTCAAAAGCATCAATTCTTCAGCACTCAACTTCCTTTATAGTCCAACTCTCACATCCATACATGACTACTGGAAAAACCATAGCTTTGATTAGACAGACCTTTGTTGGTAAAGTAATGTCTCTGCTTTTTAATATGCTATCTAGGTTGGTCACAGCTTTCCTTCCAAGGTGAAATCAGCCTTATGAAAGTAGATGACAACAGTGATAACGACAACGAGGGGCCTTGTAAATGGTACTCAGGGGAAGGAGCAAGACCCTGTCCTTCATGTCCCATCCTGGGCTCAGCTCACATCTCCCTCCAAATATCCACATCATTTTATTTCAATACTAATTCCTTCCTCACATTGTCTCAAACATGAAACACTGTTTGTGTGTGTGTGTGTGTTAGTCGCTCAGTCATGTCCGACTCTGCGACCCCGTGGACTGTGGCTGCCGAAACACTGTTCAAGTCTCTTCTAATGTACAAGTCCCTTTCCCACCCCCCCCTTTTTTTTTTTTAACTTTTTGTTGTGTATTTCGGTATAGCTGATTAACAATGTTGTGGTAGTTTCAGGTGAACATCGAAGGGACTCAACCATACATGTACATGTATCCATTCTCCCACATGGGGCTTCCCTGGTGGCTCAGACAGTAAAGAATCTGTTTGACAATGCAGGAAACCAGAGTTTGATCCCTGGGTGGGGAAGACACCCTGGAGAAGGGAATGGAAACCCACTCCAGTATTCTTGTTGGAGAATCCCATGGACAGAGGAGCCTGGCGGGCTACAGTCTATGGGGTGCAGAGTTGGACACGACTGAGTGACTAACACATATACACGTTCTTCCCAATACTCTTCTTTTCTTGTTATTTCAATTTATCCATCAAATACCCAGGATTGGAATCCCATAGTTTCCAAGGTCTGACTTTTACAGGCTGCCCCCTCATTCCACGTTCAATGCCTTCCTCCGATTTCCTGGAAATCGGTCACTGATCAATCTTGTGATAGGTCCCTTGGCAAGATTCGTGATGTTGTTGTAAGGAAAAGTTTCCAAAAATTATTACCAAGACTCTACTCTGACTCATCAAATAATAATTGTGTGGCTATAGGAATCCATGAGAGATTTTGGTACACGTTCATGGTAGAGAGCCACCATCAAGATGCTCCAAAAGCTTGTTTCTCTCCTTCTTAAAGAACATCCAAAATGGAGGTGATGAGGCAGAAAAAGCCCCCTCTCCTCCCACTTCCTTTCCCTTTGGGATTCTGCTGCTGCTGCTAAGTAACTTCAGTCGTGTCCGACTCTGTGCGACCCCATAGACGGCAGCCCATCAGGCTACCCCATCCCTGGGATTCTCCAGGCAAGAACACTGGAGTGGGTCGTCATTTCCTTCTCCAATGCATGAAAGTGAAAAGTGAAAGTGAAGTCGCTCAGTTGTGTCCGACCCTTAGCATGGACTGCAGCCTACCAGGCTCCTCCGTCCATGGGATTTTCCAGGCAAGAGTACTGGAGTGGGGTGCCATTGCCTTCTCTGTTTGGGATTCTACAGCACAAGAAAGAATTTTACCATTGCCACAATTTTCCTCCTAATATTTCCCCCTCAAGATAGTTTATGACTCTCATATTTCATACTGGGGCTTTTGAATCAAATTAAAAATTAGTGTAATAAAACATGGCTCTATAAAAGAACTCTATAAACCAGCAGTCAGCACACAAGACCTGAACTCTCTGAGATGCATCTGCCATCCGTCTCCCAAAAGGAGACGTGGGCTGTTGGGGGAAAACATGGGTCCAGGGCCCAGCGGAGACCTGCGTTCAAATCCAGCTTTGCCATTTCACGCTCTGACTCTCTTTTCCTTTTTAGTGGACTATGGAGGCTAAAAGCTCCTACTTCTGAATTCTCTTCCACTTCAAACATTCTATAAATCCAGAGTTCTGTTTCTTTTTAACATGAGGCAGTTAATACAGTGCCAGCAGGGGCTCAGTCCATAAACTGAGCGGGATAGAAACTCAGCAGGCCCACCGAGATCCCCTTACCCCAGCGCTGTGTCTGTCACCCTCTAAGTTCAACAAAAGATGACTGAATGAACTGATTCCCTCATCTGCACTCAGTTATACAGATACACTTGGTTTCGTGGCTGGAAATCACAAGATGATTTTTGATTGTTTTGGTTCAGTTTAGACATCAAAATTTTCCTGGTGGCTCAGTGGTAAGAAACCACCTGCCAATGCAGGACACGCAGGTTCGATCCCTGAGTCGGGAAGATCCCCTGGAGAAGGAAATGGCAAGCCACTCCAGTATTCTTGCCCGGGAAATCCCATGGACAGAGGAGCCTGGTGGGCCACAGTCCGTGGGGCCACAAGAGTCAGACACAACTGAGCGACTGACACTTCCTCCTCATCACAGTGTCAAGTTTCTGTTTTCTAAGCCCTCTTTCCCTCATCTTTTCTCCTTCCTGACATATTCTCACCTTCTTGTCTTCCTCTCCCGCATTCACAGTGAAAACCCTACCCACCCTTCGCTGTGGTTCCCTGAAAGAACTTCCCTCTGGGGATGAGCATCGCTCAGAGGAATCATATTTTCCTCAGATCTGTTCAGTTCTTCTTTGGTGCAACAATAATTCTATGCTCGTGGCTTAACAGCAAGTATTCTAGGTCATCAACTACTGTGTACACTCTTCATTTAAGTCTCCCTAAAAGCAGGATCCTAAAGGGATATGGAGGCAGGTGGTCCACGTGGAGGGGATGCCAGTAGGTGGGGGAGGGAGTGAGGAGATGAAGCAGGACAGGGAGAAAACCTGACAAGGTGGCAGTGGGCATTACCACCTGGGTGCCTGGAGCTCAGTCGCATACAGGACCCTCTGAGGAAGCACAGAGCCCAGCTGGGAATCCCCTGCTGGAGAAGAGGGAGCCTGGGGCTCTGACCAGTGAAGCCCGTTGGCCTCGAGGGTTGACCCTGCTGCTCCTGGGAGCGTTGACTCCCCTGATTCCCAGGTTGCAGGTGCCTGTGAAGGAGCAAATCAGGGGACACCTTCAGGAAGATGCTTCAAGCAAGAAGATGTAGGTGCTGGGACTGTGGTCACTCCACTCTCCACCTAGATGATAACCAGTGAATTGTTCACACCGATAAATGGAATATGTTAGTCGCTCAGTCGTCTCTGAGTCTTTGCAACCTCATGAGCCTGCTGGGCTCCTCTGTCCATGGAATTCTCCAGGCAAGAATACTGGAGTGGGTTGCCATTCCCTTCTCTAGGGGATCTTCCTCACCCAGGGACTGAACTCAGGTCTCCTTCATTGAAGACAGATTCTTTACCGTCTGAGCCACCACCACAGCCTGATAAATGGAATGTTTCCTGCCATATCAGTAAATAAAGGCAATCACGTTCATCAGCAATTAGAGCCACCAGCTTGTGAGCCCTGAGGGAACTCAGGAAGGAAAAGAATACCTGCCATCTAGCAGCCATCAGATAGCAGCCACTTCCCACGTTGAGCCCGAAGGATGTGAAAACACAGAATATAGGGCCCCAGATAGGTGAGGTGCATATCAAAGGAACTATTTCAGGAAGTCCAGACTCTTGCATCTTCCCATACATAGAAAAGTGTAAATTCCTTAACTTGAGATGTCTGGTTTTCTTTGATTAGCAGTGATCTCAGACTACTTGCCCATTTGTTGCAAAACTCTTATATATTCTGGTTCCCCTCTCACCTCTTTGGGGCAGTTCTCTCAGAGTTACTTGAGATGATGTCTGCTGGATTGAAGTCCCAAACATTCCCACCAAATAAAATACAACTCTCAACTTTCAGATTGTGAATGATTTTTAGTCGACCATTCTAGGTTCCCCACAGCCCTTGATGTTATACCTCAAGGGCACTTGGCCAGTACACCCTGATGTTGCATAGGGTCTGGGAAAGGCACTCATGTTTTCTTTACATGTTCACGTAGGACATGTCCACCACCAGGGGACGACAGGTGGAGCAGTAAGCTTCAAATCATGACTTGGTCTTCTTGGCAATCAGCCCCCATGCTAAAGCTCTCCAGGAGCCCATGAAGAGATTCCTCATTAAAACAAAAGATGCTCCTATTACACAGGAAATTCTGAGGGATTTAGGAGCTCTGAGTCAAAAACCAAGGTCAAAGGCCAAATATAAAACAAAACATGCTCCCAGAAGCCCTTATCACTTGGGAAATTATAAAAGGGTTTTAGGAACTGTGTGCCAGAACCAGAGGCAGAGACCAGTATGTAGATTCTCTGTAATTTCAGACAGACACCTGAAGGATGGAGTAGGACTCAACTCAGCCATCTCCTAACTGACTGTGACCTTGGTCCTGCCTCAGTTTCCCCCCATTCCCTTGGCTCTGCTGACTTACCTCCCAACTCTCTAGCCAAACTTAAACTTGTCCATTGCAAGCTTTTATTCCTCTTCTGACCATTGCTGTTGTTTGGTCACTAAGTCCTGTCTGTCTCTTTGCAACCTCATGAACTGTGGCACACCAGGGTTCCTTGTCCTTCACTATCTCCCAGAGTTTGCTCAAACTCATGTCTATCGAGTTGGTGATGCCCTCCAACCATCTCATCCTCTGTCATCCCCTTCTCTTGTCTTCAGTCTTCCCCAGCATCAGGGTCTTTTCCAATGAGTCAGGCTCTTCGCATCAGGTGGCCAAAGTATGGGAGCTTCACCTTCAGTATCAGTCCTTCCAATGAATATTCAGGGTTGATTTCCCTTGGGACTGACTGTTGTGATCTCCTTGCAATCTAGGGAACTCTCAAGAGTCTTCTCCAGCACCACAATTTGAAAGCATCTGTTCTTTGGTGCTCAGCCTTCTTTGCAGTTCAACTCTCACATCCTAAGAGTTGAAAACCATATTGGAAAAACCATAGCTTTGACTATATGGACGTTTGCCAGCAATATGATGCCTCTGCTTTTTAATATGCTGTCTAGGTTTGTCAGAGCTTTTCTTCTAAGGAGCAAGTGTCTTTTAATTTCATGGCTGCAGTCACCATCCTCAGTGATTTTGGAGCCCAAGAAAATTTCCAGCCAGACACACTGCCATCCCTAAATTTATCCCAGCCTCTTTCTTTCCTCTAAATATGGCCAGCAGTTGACTAATAATAATTCAACCATTAAACTGGCTCTTGTCAAATTTAGGCCTTATTCCAGAGATGGGAATGTGGCATCCCCAGGGTTTATCTTCTGTTTTTAACAAATCAACACACAGAAATACAGTACACTGTAAGTGACTAAAAAGAAAACAGATTAAGAAAAAATTTTTTAAATAGAGGCCTAAGGTCATCATTGATCAGGTTGCTGGGTCAGGGGTCTCCAAGGGAATAATATGTGATTGGAGACCTGTCTCCACTATCAGTTGAGAAAAGTGAGGTTTAAGGAGTGACTCGTCCAAGGTCATATTTCTAGGAACTGTGATCATTGGACCTTGCTTCTAGGCTTTCACCAAAGCCCCAAGTTTTAAAAGTTGGGATGGAGGTGGGCTTGGACGTGGACAGATCTACAGAGGTTCAAGTTATCATTTATGATGAAGGGAAAGGAGACATTTCTCCTCCCTTTGTCTTCAGAAAATAATCTCTCTTAATAATTTACTGTGCTATGCTGTGCTGTGCTCAGTTGCTTCAGTCGTGTCCGACTCTTTGAAACCCTATGGACTGTAGCCCACCAGGCTCCTCTGTCCATGGGATTCTCCAGGCAAGAATCCTGGGGTGGGCTGCTATGCCCTCCTCCAGAGGATCTTCCCATCCTAGGAACTGAACCCTTGGTTCCTGCATCTCCTGCATTGCTGATTCTTTACTGCTGAGCCACTGGGGGAAGCCCCATATTAATTAACTACTCATGTTTAAACAGGATAGAGATGCATTAACCCATTCCAAATGATAAAAGAACTAGCCATTTCTCATGGAGTCTGAAGTGAAGTCACTCAGTCCTATTCAACTCTTTGCGACCCTGTGGACTGTAGAAAAAGAGTCCTGGAGTGGGTTGCCATTCCCTTTTCCAGGGGATCTTCCTGACCCAGGGATCGAACCTGGGTTTCCCTCATTGCAGGCAGATGCTTTTCTGTCTGAGCCACCAGGGAAGCCCACCTGCCATTAAAAAATAAGGACACAAATGAGAAGGAGTAGGGCAGGAGTTGTCCACGTCTGGGAAGTCAGGCTCCTGGAAGAAGTGTTCCACTTGGATGAGGTAACCTGGGCTGAGTACAAGCTCTGACTTCCTCTGCATGTGCCCTGTCCTGGCTTTGGCAGTCCTGAGCAGCACACATGAGATTTCCCTTCAATTTCCAAGCTTCCTGGAATATGATATTGATTAGATCTCTTCTATATTATGCCCTGTAACTTTATTTTCAGGCTCATAAACTCTATAGGACCAAACACAGGCTATTTTGAACATAATGAGACTTTTCAAAACCTTAAACATGCTTCTGGTTTTCTTCAGCTTCATTTTACAATAACAAGACCATCTTATATTTAGATCCTTTTTAGGGTGCTTGGGTTGGGCGATTTCTCCAGAGGGGACACAGAGTGTGTGTTTCCAGCTGCAATTCAGGCATCCCATCCTGGTCACCCACTGCGGATCAGGCCAGGTTTTAGTTGACAAAGATGAAGTTGTGTGCAGTGGTGAGTCTAACTCATGAACAGGTGTGTTGAGTTTTGTCTTAACGTCACAGCAGTCGGCTGTGTCATTTAACTGTCCCCACCAGGTAGCACCTAAAAGAGGTGAGGGAGGAGAAGGGAAGGGGACTCAGGCTCTGGAGGTCAGCTTCGCCCACAGATCACAGGCCCCACCCACAGATTGCAGGCCCCGCCCACAGATCACAGGCCCCACCCACAGGTCACAGGCCCCACCCACAGGTCACAGACTCCACCCACAGGTCACAGGCTCTGCCCTTCAGTGAGGCATTTACCAACACTGGGGTTTTTGTTTGTTTGTTTTTAATTTAAATTTTATTTTATTTATTTTTAATTGAAGGATAATCCCTTTACAGGATTGCACTGGTTTCCACCAAACATCAACATGAATCAGCCACAGTTTACCCATGTCCCCTCCCACTTGAACCTCCCTCCAACCTCTCTCCCCATCCCACCCTTCTAGGTTGTTACTGAGACCGTTTTGAGTTCCCTGAGTCACACAGTAAATTCCCACTGGCTATCTATTTTACATATGGTAATACCTATTTCCACATTTTTATCCAAGCCCTTGTAAGTAGGAAGATCCCCTGGAGAAGGGAAAGGCTGCCCACTTCAGTATTCTGGCCTGGAGAATTCCATGGACTCTATAGTCCATGGGGTCGCAAAGAGTCGGACAGGAGTGAGCCACTTTCACTTCACTTTCACTTGTAAGTAGGAACCTGCAGGTAGGCTGACAGGGAGAATTAGTTTAGGAGAGGCTGCTGCCCCAGGAGGAACGGAAGTTACCTGTTTCCTGCCTATGCTTTTGTCTGTTGTCAGCCCCTGTGTCCACACTGCTCAGGGCTAATAGCTCAGCTTCTCCCAGCTTGGCTGTCAGCAGGGACCGGCCATGCACCCAGAGGGGAAGGGGATGACAAGCCTGGGCCTGACGGCTGGGTCTCTGAATAGGACCAGAGGCAGAGATCTGCGCTGAAGTTTTGCTTCCCACAGTCGAGGAGGCCCTCGTCTTTGAATTTCCACAAATCAAGGAGGTTCCAACCTCGGGGGAAGGCGGTAGAGGCAGCTGCTGGCGGGCACAGGGAGCCTCCTCGGGCTCCTCGTGACATACGAGCTGCTGACAGTCCTGCCAACATCTGAATTAAAGTTTATGTACTGACTCACGGGGCGAGGAGAGAAGTTTAGAGTCAGGATGTGAACGTTCTTTTTCTTTCCACGCTGGAGGTCAGTACGGGCGAGCCCTGTACCCCCCCTGGCTGGGCCAGCCTGCAGAGCAGGGCTGTTGATTGCTACTCAGGTGAGTTTCCTGCCGATGGCCCTCGGTTTTATCCTGAATGGCATAACGTTAAATCAATTAGCCCACAGACCACAAATTGCTCCTGCGACTCCTTCTGAGGGTCTAGCAGGGTCCTGACTGACCCATCCTTCAACTCCTCCGGGTCCATGCTGGCCCCAGGGTGACATCACCCTTGAACTGGCTTCCCCACATGGTTGACTTCTCTCAGTCCTCCCCTCATCTCGGGACTGGATACTGTGGATGCCTCCTGCCCACTCTGCCTGTGCTCAGTGCACTGCCCCTGCCCACCTGCCCACTCCCCTGCTCACCGTACCCCAGAGAACACTGGCCATGCCAGCCCCAGGTCCCTGTACCCACCTCTGCTCCAGCTCAAGCCTTCTCCAACTCAGTTAAACCTCAGAGCACCTGGGAAGGTTAAAAATAGAGATGCCCAGGTACTCCTCAGTGTCTCAGATATAATGTGTCTTGAGGGCAGCCCAGGCAGCAATCTGGTTTCAAAGGTCCCAAGGAGTGTGTAGCCAGGGCCAAGAACCGCAGGCCCTGTTGGCATCCAAGTCAGGAGCCAAGCCTTAGGGTCTTGTTCAATGTCACTTCCTCCAGGAAGCCTTCCAAGTTTGCCAAATCAAATCTGTTTCTTAGTCTCTCAGTGCACATGAGGAAGACAATAGCTTTCCTTTTGAAATTAACATATAGAAGAATAAGCCATTTTGGAGAATATGTTTCTATGAGTGCTAACACGACTATAGATATCTGTGACTCCAGGACACAACTGGGATGGCGCATCACTGCTTCTCAACCCTTCCTCCATCTCTGTCTCAGGAAGGCATTGCTTATTTTTCCTCCTCATTTATTTCACCATATCAGGAAAAGAGCTAACTAGCCTAAGACATCTGTGTTTGTCCTGGTGTTATCACCTGAGAGCCAGAAGTTGATATGTAAGTCATAAAAATCCACTTAGAAAATAAGGAGGGAAGGAGATGCATTACTTACACATGCAGAAGTTTGGGGGTTTGAGAGACAAGGCTGAACCCTTGGGAATGCTGTCCTCTCCGCCGTGTCTGACCTCAGAATCATGTGCAGGGGGTGGTCCAGGGTGAAATTCAGGGAGGAGAGCCATTGCATCCGGGGTGCTGGGAGTTTGAATTCAGAGCCAGACTGCTTATCAAGTCCGGGTGCTCTGTGTACCAGCCTCGGTTTCGGAGGAAGCCAGGAAAGCTGAGGACACAATGTCCTGCAGAATCAGGCCCAGCTGCTGACAATAACTGCTTCACCAGAGCCTCTCATGCAAGACCAGGTTTTTATGTAACTTGAAAAGCATGACATTAACCGAAAGGATCATTCATCTTGCAAGTTATGGTTGGCTGTAAAATAGAATGGAGAATTCTTTCCCTGTGAAAGACAAAATGTTTGTCTTCTACTTCCTTGGTATTCTTTCTTTGGCTCTTTTAAATCTGAATCCCCATCTTTACCTTGGCCTTATCTTTAAATTTTTAATTTAAAAGAAGAAAGCTGTAGTTTTCTCTTTTAATTGTGTTTGGCTAAAATGGGCATTGAGCCTCACTCCTTCAGGCTGTGCTTTGCTGTGCTAAGTTGCTTCAGCCATGTCTGACCCTTTTCGACCCCATGGACTGTAGCCGTCCAGGCTCCTGTGTCCGTGGGGATTCTCCAAGCAAGAACACTGGAGTGGGTTGCCATTCCCTCCTCCAGGGGATCTTCCCGATCCAGAGATGGAGCCCATGTCTCTTATGTCTCTCGCATTGGTGGGTGGGTTCTTTACCACTAGCGCCACCTCAGGCTGTGATATTAAACAAACATTTCAGGTAGCCAAAGGTCATTTGTGGTTACTCCAGGACTTGGAGGGAATATCTGCAAAGTATACTGAGGAAGCTTTGGATCAAAAGGCAGAGGACTATGCTCAACCCAGCTTTACCATCAAATTCTTTCTCCATCCTCAGGAGAGTCTGCGTCAAAATTTTGCTTCCTTTGTTTGCAGAATAAGGGGTTTGGGCTAGATGATCTGTTCAGGTCTTTTCAGTCTAAACACGCATAATGCTGTGTGCTTCTCAACCACCACGCTTCCTCCCTCTCTACTTGGAAAACAAGCCTTACGTGGAGGATCTCATTTGATCCTCAAGCTTAGTTGGCAAATGATGTATTGTTTTCCCCAGGTCCAAAGGGGGAAACTGAGGCCCCTGCAAATTATGTCTTGAGCTCTACATCATCAAGGGCATGAAAACGGAAAGGGTGAATGGAATTGAAGCTGGGGAGTGTTCACACTCACTCTGCTTTCTTGACACCACTTGCCTTTCAAAAACAAATATCAGAAAGGAAATTACATTCCAAGACTAGCAACCTCAGGATTGTTTATTTTCCTAAGGTGCCTTGGGCAATGAAGATACTTTAGGGATTAGAATGAATTCTCTGATAGTAGCCCCCACCTGTGGGAATTCTTCCAGCGAGTTCAGTGTCTCCCCAACCCACCCGGTGCAAACCTCATGTCCACAACCCCTTCCCAATGGAGCATCTCTGACCACTATAAAGCCAGTGGAGTGGCTGGTAGCGGGGGCTTAAGTCTGGGATGTGGGCAAAGGGAAAGCAGACCTAGCATCATTTCACAGATCGAAAGCACTCAGCCAGGGAGAATATTCGTTCCCCAGGACACCCTATTAGGGGCTAACAGATAATGCAGCTGGGCCCTGCAACCCTTCTGTTGGTTTGCCCCTGACTTGCTGACTGGCACCATAGGAGACAGGTTTGCAGTAACTCTCAGCAGAGAAATGAAGAATAAGAGTGTGTAGTATCCTGGAGGGCTGCACCTTCTGGTGAATGAATTTAGCCAGAAACATTTTGCTGTTGTTTTAACACCTGCTGTTCATTTGACTCGATTCAAAAAGTATTTGTTCAGCATAAAAAGAAAAAAAGCATGTTATAAGAAATGTAATTCCACTTTTTCCAAACAAGAATGTATATGTGTCTTATTTTATTGACTATAAAATGTCATCAATTATTAAAAGCTTTAAAATCTTACAAGTCATCAAATAAAACACGTTACCAATTAAATTTGACACAATTATTTCTTATCTTTCAGAATTTAATTTTATAATTAATGAGCTTTTTAAGACATGAATGTAGATTTTTATCGTATATCACCCTTTAATGGATGAAAAGGGACAGTATAAGTACACAAATGGATTCACATTTTTTCCTAAAATCTGTTCATATTCTGATTTTGCCTCTTTTGGGTCACTTTTCTTTCTTTCCTTTAAAATTTTTCTTGGAATATAGTTGATTTACAATGTTGTGTTGTTTTCTGCTGTACAGCAAAGTGAATCAGCCACACATATACATATATCCCCTCTTTTTTTGGATTTCCTTCCCATTTAGGTCACCACAGAGCATTGAGTGGAGTTCTCTGTGCTTTATAGAAGGTTCTCACTAGTTATCTATTTTATGCATTTTTTATACATAGTAGTGTATACATAGGGGCTTACCTGGTGGCTCAGAACATAAAGCATCTGCCTGCAATGCAGGAGACCCAGGTTCCATCTCTGAGTTGGGAAGATCCCCTGGAGGAGGAAATGGCAACCCACTCCAGTATTCTTGCCTGAAAAACTCCATAGACAGAGGAGCCTGGCAGGCTACTGTCCATGGGGTCACAAAGAGTTGAACACAACTGAGCAACTGATGTGTCCACTTCCAGGGGATATGTGGGGACTTCCCAAGTTGCACTACCGCTAAAGAACCCATCTGCCAATGCAGGAGACACAAGAGGTGTGAGTTTGATCCCTGAGTTGGGAAGATGCCCTGGAGGAGGGCGTGTCAACCCACTCCAGTGTTCTTGCCTGGAGAATCCCCATGGACAGCAGAGCCTGGCGGGCTACAGTCCATGGGGTCACAAAGAGTTGGACACGACTGAAGTGACTTAGTACAGCACAGTGTATATTTGTCAATCCCGGTCTCCCAATCTCCCATTTCGTCCCACCTCTGTTTCCTCCCTTGGTGTCTATACATTTGTTTTCCACATCTGTGTCTCTATTTCTGGTTTGCAAATAGGTTCATCTATCCTATTTTTCTAGATTCTCCATATGTACATTAATATATGATATGTTTTTCTTTCTGTCTTGCGTCACTCTGTGTGACAGGGTCTAGGTCCACCCACATCTCTGCAAATGGCACAGTCTCATTTCAGCTCAGAGACACTGATGTTCCTGCGGGGTTGCTGTGTGTTTGTTTTGCCACCACACAGGGTCATCCTCTAGGCCACTGAGAACTTTGAGGCTATAGCACATCTTAAAAGGATGTTCTGCTATTGTCTTCAATATTTTCCTCCAGGCTCATAAAATTCATTCTACAGATTTTGAGAAATTTGTGCAGGGAGTAACAGTTAGATCATTACTATTGCCTGGCCAACCCGAGTTGTAAAATGCATTCCAAATTTCAATGTGGAAAATGGAGGGAGAAAAAAGAAAAGGAAAGAAGGAGTGGGGGAGGGCACTCACCCAGCAGATGGGAGTGTAAATAAATTGGCAGAACTTTTCTGAATGACAGTCTAGCACCATTAAATGCCCTAAACATGTCCAGAGCCCCTGCTGGCCCTTGACCTCACCACTCATACGTTAAACATAATCACCCTGATCTATCCACTGTTCCCTTCAGCCATCTTTTTCTTGCCTTCGGACGTCGGCACACGCCATCGCTTGCTAGGCTAGAATCCTTCTCTCCCTCCGAGTTCCCAGTGCTCACTTGTCACTCATCTTGTCATCTTCCCCAAGACCTAGTGTAAGCGTTGCCCCTCGTACTCGCGCCCCCCACCCCCCACCACGGTGTAGTTGGCTAAGGATTTGTCAACATCCACCAGTGTGGGCTCTGTGGGAGAAGGTCTCCTAAATTATTCACCATCACACACAAATGGGTGCTTCATATGTGGCAGCCTCTAAAATACATTTATTGATGACTTTTAAAAGTCTCTGATGATTTTTTAAACTATTTGTTTTAAAAATATAGTATAAGTAAATATACAAAATAATATAATACATAAATTTAAGGATAAGAAACAAAATATATATATTATTTACATATGCATAATGCTTTTTACATACATTATATATACTAAAATATTATAAAACATAAATATAAGAATAACACATTATATTATATAATGTATTATATATATGTATGACCTTCTATATATATATACATTAAGTAAAATTTATCCTAAAATCAAATCCAAATGGTTTTTCTTTTTCTTCATTCCATTTGTTGTTTAATCATGGCAGTTTTTTCTTTGCTTTCTATCTGGAGTATGACTTTTTTATTTCACTTTTGTTTATTTTCCCTGAAGTATTTCATTGCTTTTCTTTTTTCTTGTTGAATAGAGAATAATGTGTCTCCCTCATATTTTCAAGTTGCTCTACCTTCTCATCTCAGTCAGAGGGCCCAATCCATGGCATTTTGTTCTCAAATAATTTTTTAACCAAGATGCTCCCCCCATCAGAGCTTCTGTCCTTCACATCCAACCTGGAACGTCTCCCTGGATCACAACCCAGTTGTCATCTCTGGACTTCTCTTCCCTTCTCACAGCTGGAGTCCACATTCTTCCCATTGTTCCATACACCATTTACTACATTCTGGAGAAAAGTTATTTCTAAGGTAAGCTTCAGAGATTCTCACGGCTCATTATTTTGAGTTTGCCTGTCTCCTTGCCTGGGAGTTTTCTGAATGTAGATTCCACACCCAGAATGACTTTTCTTCTCAGTATGGAGGGCATCAATCCACTGTCATCTCACAGTCAGATCCATAAATGAGGAGTCTTTTTGGTGTTATTTTCATTCTGTTCCTCTGTCTTTATTCTTGGTGTTCTGTAACATCCTGAGGTAGTATCTTGTATTTAGGAAGGTTCTCAAAGGGTATTTACATCAGCATAGACACCTGCCCTTTTGTAAGGTCCCAATTCGGAGAATATGAGCCAAGTACAACAAAAATTGTTTTGAATGATTTACTTGACCACCTTGGCAGACATATTTCGGATTGTTTTGCCCTGGTTTGCAACTTCTTAGTTCTGGTTTCTTTTTTCTCCCCCCTTTACCTATTTTGCTGAGGTGTAAACTTTACACTGAAAAAAACCTGCAGTACCTCAAAATGTGACTGTATTTTGAGACAGTGGCTTAAAAGAGGTAATTAAGGTAAAATAAAGTCATTGGGATTTTGAACGTTTGAACAGTGGTGTTGGAGAAGACTCTTGAGAGTCCCCTGGACAGCAAGGAGATCAAATTAGTCAATTCTAAAGGAAAGCAACCCTGAATATTCATTGAAAGGACTGATGCTGAGGCTGAAGCTCCAATACTTTGGCCACCTGATACGAAGAGCCAACTCACTGGAAAAGAACCTGATGCTGAGAAAGATTGAGGGCAGGAGAAGGGGACAACAGAGGATAAGATGGTTGGATGGCATTACTGACTCAATGGACATGAGTCTGAGCAAACTCTGGGAGATAGTGAAGGACAGGGAAGCCTGGTATGCTGCAGACCATGGGGTTGCAGAGTCAGACACAACTGAGTGACTGAACAACAATGGCAAGGTCATTGGGATAGGCTCTAGTCCAATATGATTGACCTCTTTATAAGAAGAGGAGATTAAGACACAGACACATGTGAAGACACAGGGAAGAGACGGCCAAGGAGAGAGGACTCAGAAGAAATCAACCCTGACAACACTTGGATCTTGGACTTCTCATCTCCAGAATTATGATAAAATAAATATTGTTGAAGTGACCCAGATGATGGTACTTTGTTATGGCATCCAAAGCAAACTCCTGCAGAACTATCATAAATAGTGCTACTGTGAGCATTTTGCATGTGTCTTTTAGTGAACAGACATCTGCTAGAAATGTACCAGTTGTGGAATTGTTGAGTCCTGAAGCTGCGTATAAGTAGATACCATCAGAGGTTTCCAAAGTGGATGCACTGATTCACATTTTCTCCACAACATGTGAAGGTTCTCACAGGTCCTTCAGCCAGTTTAGCCTCTGGCCTCCCTCTCATCTTGGCCTAGAACCTGTCCTTTGTTAAGACTCCCTCCTCCCCTGTCGCTCACTGCCGGGTTCTCTTGCAGCCTCTTCTGCATTGTCATATCTTACACAGGCTTGTTCTGTTTTCAGAAGTCCAGACTTTTCTCCTTTGATTCACTGATTGTCTTCCTTCTAGACTTTTCCCCCTTGCATCAAAGCTTAGCCATCCTAATGTTGCCTGGGTGATAGTGGATAATTAAAAATCAGGCAAAATATTCAGGTGTTTATGGTCATATCCTTTGCTAATGGTCACATTCTGTTAAGGTTTAGAAATACTGGGCAGTCCAACAGGGGCCCTCACACACCAGACACTGTGTTTCTCAAAATCATGGTCAATAGCAGCTGATTGTCCTCTGCATGAGGTCACTTCCGGGTATGGAAGGTAAGCTCATGGATTTTTTTTTACTTTTCCCAGCTCTGAATTTTCTATTCACATAGATGGATACATTTGTTTTACTATGCTTCATAGTAAAAAGTGTTTATTCAGATGTCCAAGAACCTTAAGATAGAGTGTAAAGCCACGAACATCCCCTCAAATAAACCTAGTTTCAGTAGGGCAACATGGCTCATATTCCCTACAAATCAAGGTCATTTTGATTACAAGTGTGTGAGAGTTGATCCCTGGGATGAAGAAGGGAAGCGTTCAGGGGAAGAGACAGCTCCCCTTAAAAGCCCGCTGCCTCTGGGAGCAGTTTACTTGATGGATGACTCAAAAGCTACAGAACAACAGTCTACTGTGTTCAAGAAGCTCAGATAACACAGCTGGAAGAGCTGGTTGATGTGTGGAGCAGGAGACCGGAAGCCAGCATTGGGGCTGGCCCCACGTGTTAAGTGCAGGGTGCCGTGTTTTACAGGTAGATTTCTCTCAGCCCTCACACAGAGCTCTACACAGGCACTCTCCCTTTACTAAGGAAGAAAACCAGCACTCAGAAAAGTTAAATAACTTGCCCATCATTACACTTCCCTGAACTGCAGACGGGGGTTTGAACCTAGGTTTGTCTTGCTCTGGTGTCCATGTTCTTCTCACTCTAAACATTCACTGATATTTGGAAGATTTGAACAAAGGAGCACTGAAATAAAAGTGATACTATTCAAAGGAAATGAATGTAAAATCCTACAGTTTGGTTTTAAAATACACAATTGCATAAGCGCAGGGGAAGATTTGAAACAGCCGGCATTCTTAGTATAAGCCTGCAAGGTATCACAACTGCCAAGAAAAATTAGTCTTGCCTTCCTGGCCACTTTTGTGAAGTGTATTAATAAATGGTACCCTCCCTTGAGGGGCATAGAAAAGTGGGTTAGCCTGGAAGATTTGGTGTCAAAACACTTGGTCCAACGCTTATTAGTTAGGTGAGCTTGGGTGAATACTTTTCCTTTCTGAGCCTCAGTTTATAAATCTATAGAATGGGAACAATCATAGTTCCTAATGTACTGTATTGTTGTGAGGACTACAGAGTTCCAGAATGCATGATACAATCAGTGTGAGCTGGCTGGTGCTGTAACCCCATCTGGGGTTTCTCTCCTACTTTCAAAGTCCACAAGTTAAGAATGGGCCCTCCAGAAGAAGGTTAGTGGAGGTTGTCACCTGGATTCCATCTCAGTGGCACTATGGAGCAACACAGAGACAGGTTTTAAGGTAAAGGACAAGAAAGAAGAAAGATTATTTCTTTTATTTCTCCTCTCATTTAACAAATCTCTCTTGAGCAGTCAATACACACAAGGCATGTTCAAGAAACTGTAGATGAAACAGGGAACATCTTTGTCCCTGTCCTCAGGGGACTTCCATTCTAATGGAGGAGACAGGCTTGGAGCATACGTGGGTGCGTGGGTGCTAAGTCACTTCAGCTGTATCTGACTCTTTGTGACACTATGGATAGTAGCCTGCCAGGCTTCTCTGTCCATGGGATTCTCTAGGCCAGAATACTGGAGTGGGTTGCCTTGCCCTCCTCCAGGGGATCTTCCCGACCCAGGGATTGAACCCACGTCTCTTATGTGTCCTACATTGGCAGGTGGGTTCTTTATCACCAGCACCACCTGGGAAGTCTAGGACTTCCATTTGAAATGGAGGAGACAGGCTTGAAACAGGAGCTAAACAGACAAAATGCAATGGAAGGTTGCAAACTTGAAATGTTATAAAGGAGCGAAAAAACAGGCTGAGACAGAGGGTGTTAAAAATTGCAAGAGGCAGAAAGCACACCCAGGGGAAGCAGCAGCTTGGGGAGAGTCTCCCAGTGAGAAAGAAGTGCGAGAACACACAATGGGTGAGGTCAGAGAGCACAGTCCATGTGTTTGAGAGGACTCAGTGGTGCCTGGAGCCCGATGAGGAGTCCAGATTTTGTTTTCAGTGCCGTGAAAAGGCATGAAGGGCTTTAAGTGGACATCAATGGAAGGCGGTGACACAGCTCATGTGGAGACCAGGTTTGGAGGGAGATGTAGAAAATGCTTGTATACTTTGCTCTGGAGACCACAGTTGCCTGGGTAGGTGGTGGCAGCAGTGGAAATGGGGTGGGGAGAATGTATAGATTTCAGGCATGTTTTGGAAAGGAAATTGACAGAGAAGATCATGTTGTCCAACCATGAACAGGTCCAGCTAAAATCCAGAGCTCTCTGCTTATTTCAAAGATGGATAGCCGTCTGAGAAGACTGTTGTTCAATCAGAAGTAACATGTAGAGAGGTCCTCAGAATTTTTCTAGCATCAGTCCAGGTTTATTTACTCACTGAAATTTTACATTAATTGCTCATTTGGGACAAAAGTCCATTTAGAATATTGATGATAATATTATCACATATTAAATCATCACACAGAGAAATTTTAGGTTGAATTAATCAGGCATCTCAAGCTATCTTCAGATATTGTGAAGTTCTGGGGAGTAGACAAATGTTCAGTTCAGTTCAGTTCAGTCGCTCAGTCCAACTCTTTGTGACCCCATGAATCACAGCATGCCAGGCCTCCCTGTCCATCACCAACTCCCGGAGTTCACCCAAACTCACGTCCATCGAGTCAGTGATGCCATCCAGCCATCTCATCCTCTGTCGTCCCCTTCTCCTCCCGCCCCCAATCCCTCCCAGCATCAGAGTCTTTTCCAATGAGTCAACTCTTCACATGAGGTGGCCAAAGTACTGGAGTTTCAGCTTTAGCATCATTCCTTCCAAAGAAATCCCAGGGCTGATCTCCTTCAGAATGGACTGGTTGGATCTCCTTGCAGTCCAAGGGACTCTCAAGTGTTACTTATTTTCAAAACTTCTATGAAAGGTCACTTTTTCACCATTCTCTAATCTTTGAGTCAGAATTAGCACTGGTACTTGGGTCAGAGGTTTGTGACCTGAACTGCATATTAGCAGCTGGGGATTCTCTAAGGAAAATGAACAAAAAAAACATGCTCCAACAGCACTTGGGGAGGACGTTTTTATATTTTTAAAGGCTTCTCAGATGATTCTAATGCAGTCAAGGTCAAGAAAAGTACTGCAAACCTTTTGAGACTATCTCATGCTATCGTTTTATAAGAACTTTCTCTTCCCCAGAAGGCAGATATTCACTTGAAAAAAAAAATACACATACATTAAGGACAAGAGAAGTGTCACAAAATGAACGAAGTAGGTGAAAGGAGAGGGCTGGGCCATGGAAGGGGAGGTGGTAAGGATCCACGCCAGCTGGTGGCTGCAACTTTCTCTCTCCTGATGAGCCTGGAGTGACCGCCCAGCAGCTGGACTCGGCCAGCCAGGTCGTGGACAGACGCCCCATTCACTGTACTTCTGGCTGGCTCTGGCCTGGCTTTGCAGTCCAGCTTTTATTTATCATCTTAAAAATTTCCATTTCAAATTTTGGTCAATGGATCCTTCAACTTCAACTCTTCTCAGCTTAGGACGGTGATGAAGAAGAAAAATACCTACCTGACCTTCACAGATGTTTTCGGCAAACATACACACACACACACACACACACACACACACACACACACACATGGTGTGTACAGTCTGGGGTGCACAGCTTAGCGCTCGTCAATACAAGGCTTCATTCCAACTGTGCATGGCTTGGCCCCTGGTCAAGATGGCTTCATCTTATTAGAAATCTCCAAGGCTCACAGAGTCAAAACTTGGACGTTTACTGTACACATTAACAGAACTTATTCCACAGGCTCATAATAAATCTTTATAACCGCATATGGGCTGAGTTATAAATATCAGCTGGGAAGAGCAGTAAAAGCATAGCATACCGAAAGGCGTCTGCCCAGCTTGGAAGCACTTTAGATTTTATTAATTTACTTATTTTATCGAACTGCAACATTTCAGATGCTGGAGTGGACTTAAATCACTAGTAATGTGAAGTAGAAAAACTAATAAAACACTAAAATCGCTGCAAGAAAAATAACTCAGCAATTAGTTCACTAGTACTTTCATGGGGTGGGGACTCAGTCCTTCAGACAAAACAAAACAAAATGAAACACAGAAAATGACCCGGAAATTATTGCTTCATGCCAGGCAGGTGGAGGAGGTGGGCTCTTTCTGTTTGCTGCGATTTTGACACCTCCCTCTTGAAATGAATGAGAGGCTGAATTGAATCTTCACCCACTTGTAGAAAACGTAATAAAGAAAGAGAAAGAATGGACATGTCCCCAACTTCCCCCCAGACATCTCGCATATCCCCTCTCTATTTTCCTGTGTCAACTACTAATTGGCACTTGCCAAGAGCATTCACCAGCCACTAAACAACAACAAGAAGGGCATTTGCCATCTGCCTGTGCCATTGCAGCTGCTGACCTTCAATACTCCCTGAAGCGAATTCAGGGTGGAGAGTGAGGCACTCTGTGCTCCAGGGAAACGGATGGAACAGGTCTTTCAGTCAATTCAGTCACTCAGTCATGTTTGACTCCTTGCTACCTGATGGACTGCAGCACACCAGGCTTCCCTGTCCAACTTCTAGAGCTTGATCAAACTCGTGTCCATCGTGTCGGTGATGCCATCTAATCATCTCATCCTCTGTCATCCCCTTCTCCTCCAGCCTTCAGTCTTTTCCAGCATCAGGGTCTTTTCCAATAAGTCAGTTCTTCACATCAAGTGGCCAAAGTATTGGAGCTTCAGCTTCAGTATCAGTCCTTCCAGTGAATATTCAGGACTGATTTCCTTTAGGATTGACTGGTTGGATCTCCTCCAAGGGACTCTCAAGAGTCTTCTGTAACATCACAGTTCAAAACCATCAATTCTTTGGCACTCAGCTTGCTTTATGGTCCAACTCTCACATCCATACATGACTACTAGAAAAACTATAGCTTTGACTAGATGGACCTTTTTTGGTTAAGTGTCTCTGCTTTTCAATATGCTGTTTAGGTTTGTCATAGCTTTTCTTCCAAGGAGCAAGTGTCTTTTAATTTCATGGCTGCAGTCACCATCTGCAGTGATTTTGGAGCCCAAGAAAATAAAGAAACAGGTCATTAGATAGTTAGATATTTTCAGGAACTGATATCATGATCCCAGTCTTTGTATTTCCTCATCTAGAAAAGCACTAAATCCCCTGGTGGTGACATCAGCTCCTCATGACTATCAGAAAACCTTTTGTAAAGTAAGCACTGATTGCATTGAACTCCTCCTTCATGGAAATCTTGTATATTGACCTTCCCCCACTGCCTCTCTGGAGCAGTCTCTCTGAGCTCTCTGAGGTGCTGTCTCCCAGGCTGCAGTCCTCATTTTGCCCCAGATAGAATTTAACTTGCAACTCTCATGTCGTGTATCTTTTTAGTCGACACCTGTAACCTGTGTCCCTGAGCCATGCTGGGATGCTGTGGTGGTCCAGGTCCCATGGGTGAGTCTGCTCATCTATTTACACACGAGAAACTGAAGACTGGGCAAGGTAGCCCGGATGTACACACAGTCCTGAACTCAAAAGGCCCCTTTCAATTTTAAAATACTGTTTTGAAACACTATCATTGCTAAAGTGGTAGGACTAACTGTTGCACTCTTTGGAGACGAAATGGCTGCATTTTGTATTTACCTCTTTCTACAGCCTTAACTCTCTCTCCCACACATTCCCAAACTACAGGGTTTGGCATCCGCAAGACCGGAATAGATTTTGAGTCAGGCATCTTTTAGAGACACAGAAGGAAAAAATGCTTAGACATCAAGAGATCAAAATTTAAATCAAGCCTGTTAGAATTCAGAATCAATGTTCTACTTTCACTTTCTACCACCTTTTAACTAGAGAAACACATACGTGAATGTTTCTCTGATGTGATTGTTTTCAAGATGACTAAATGCTTTAAAGAACTTTACTTTGCCTTTTTCATTTTCAGTCTCAGACTTCCAGGGTCTTGTTTCCTTGGGCATGTTTGAAGCCAGAAGTTGAAGGTAGGACTTGGGATTTGGGAAAGGGCAGAACTTAAAACATGGTGAAGTGAAGTGAGGTCGCTCAGTCGTGTCCGACTCTTTGTGACCCCATGGACTGTAGCCTGCCAGGCTCCTCTGTCCATGGGATTTTCCAGGCAAGAATACTGGAGTGGGTTACCATTTCCTTCTCCAGGGGATCTTCCCGACCAGGGATCGAACCCGGGTCTCCCGCATTGGGGGCAGATGCTTTAACCTCTGAGCCACCAGGGGTCAAATCCACAGAGTTGCTTGGTTACAAAAACTACGTTCATTCTAGATATTTTATATCTTTTTTTTCTATTTACACTGAAAATCCATTTATTAATAAGATAAAATTCAAAAGTATTTTCCATGTAGTATGCATGAGTTTCCCAAAATTACATTGCCTATAAATTGAGCTCAGAACCATAAAAAAATATAGAAATATAATATATATTTAGGCTTAGAGTATTTTGGTAGCACATAAATGTTTATATTGCTTTAAAAATCTAGAAGGAAATGGCTTCTCAAAAATGTAAATGACTACAGAAAACTTTAAAGAGTTTAAGGAAAAGATTTCTTTGGTTTTTTCCCTCAGACAAGTAAAAAAATTAGTTTCTTTGTAAGCTGTGAATGTTATGGTATTTTTAACTATCTCTGAGTAGTTAAAAAATAATAAATGAATATGTAATATGTGTTCTGTTTTGGCGCGGGGTGAGGGGGTGGTGTTTTACCAGTGTTAGGTATATGCTTGCATACTGCCTGTTTCTTATGTACAAAAGAGGGACTCTTGATGTGGAAATAATGAAGTTTGCAGAGAAATAGAATCATTTAGATTAGCATTAAACTGATTACCCAAATACTGTCCTGCAAGTCCTCTTTTGTTGCAGTGGTTCTGTTACCATGATGTCTTGCCAAGAAAATTGAGTCATGTTTTTCTCCCCTATGGTATAGCTAACATTTCAGGAAATACAAACAGTACTAAAACAACAGTAAAATACAATACCACATATTATTTTTAATTATGGCTTATAAAAATTGATACAAGCATGCATTAAAAAAAATCCTCATGCTTAAACTTTGAGATAGACAGACTATTATTAGGAAAATAAAAATTATTACTAGATAATTACATAAGACAAAATTATTAAAGGCACTTTTACTATCTTTGAACTTCCTTCACTTGTGGACACTTGTTATATATGGTCTGTGCACACACTTATTCAAAGGGCCCTCTATAGTGGATCAGACAAGCACCAAGAGTTCTAGAGTTTTCCATGTCAGATTGGCAGAGATTACAATTATCATGAACTGTAATGACTCACATTATAAACTGTATACATTTGCATATGTGTATATATATAGAGAGAGAGAGAAAATCAAAAGCTCAACACTGATCATCTAATCTTCAAGTTATATCACTATTTTTTAAGTGACCTAATTACAGTTTCAATTGGTAGATTTTCTTACAAGTTAAATGTCGCTCACTTCCCACCTCATCACATTTCAGGACACTCCTCACTACTTTGACCCCAAACTTGGAGTTTCCTAGATAGACTGCTTCAAATCAGGGACCAAGATCTGTGATAACATAAAGGAGTTTTACGCTAGATGACTTTTCCTCATTAGGGAAGACGAGATGGAATTAAACCCAAGCCTTTGCTGACTGGACTCTCCTTTTGGCGTCAGAGAGCTGGTGTCATTTCGTTTGTCTCTGCTGTCAGGGAGGTCAGGTCATAAATGAGATTCAGGGATTTCTGGCACAGCCATTCCTTCAAAGCTATTGTCAGGCAAATCTTGGACCATCCTGCAGTTCTTCAGAGCAAATCTGGATTGAGTCCTTTTGGAAATTCTCCCTCAAATAAGAATCCTTCTGTTGTCAAAGAAAGCACCTGCAGAACTGTGACAAAGTTCTGTTAAGAAAAGACAAGGTCTGCATTCTGCAGGGGGAGAAGGGGCTCTGTGATGCCCTATGAGGGAACCACAGCTTCTGCATGTGGTGTACCAATCTAGGCAGCAATTTCGTAGTTGTTTTTTTTTTTTTTTTTTGGCTCTGGAGAAATAAAACCTAAGTACACAGTACCAGGCTTATATGAAGGGCACAGAAGTAGTTGCTGGCTGAATGATTTAGGGCAAAAGTTTGAACATGTTTTCCATCCAATCTCAAAATTAATTGGAAGGCAATTCTGTGAGTTTAGGTATTGAAACAGCCAGTTTTATAGACAATCTGAGACCAGGCTTTCGTCTTTCGTGTTGGTTCATTTTGGGGGGCAAGGAATGTTTATATTAAATTCTATTCCTCTCTGAGTAAGTACTCCCCTCTCAAAGGACAGCCCAGTTGGAGAGGCTTCTGAAGGGAACCCTATGTAAAACTTGTGCTAAAATAAACAACCTTTCAGCGCCCACTGGCAAGACCTGGCCCATCCTTACCACACTTCACTTCTCTGTATCCGCAGTCTTCATCAGAGAAGCAAGTCAGAGGCAAAGAGAGTGGGCATGAGAAAAACTGAAGAAAGAATAGGGACTTAGCAGAGTTGTTACAGGACAGACGAGGACCCTGACCATAGAGGGATCCTTGGGGAAACTATAGGGCTCCATCCATTGGCAGAGCCTCTCTCTTGGTTAGAATTATAGCCTCAAAGCCTACTCTAGGCTACAATCTTCCTGCATTTTCCAAGAAAAGCCAAACAGCTTATACTTTCTGTCACTTTTTCAGGGATGCAGAAAGGATTTAGGAAGGATGAAAGTGTTTAAAACACTTTGTATATTGGGGTTAATATGTTGTCATTCAGTCACGTCCAACTCTGAGACCCTGTGGACTATAACCTGCCAGGCTCCTCTGTCCATGGGATTCTTCAGGCAAGAATATTGGAGTGGGTTTCCATACCTTTCTCCAGGGAGCTTCCCGACCCAGGGATCGAACCAAGTGTCCTGCATTGCAAGCAGATTCTTTACTGTCTGCAGTTAATAGTCTGCCTATGTAATTTGCTGTTTAATCCTTTATCTCCCAGACTGGCTGCTGGGCCTCAGGTTCTAATCAGCTCTTCTGACCACTCTTCAAGTCGTTTATAAAAGAAGATGCAACTGTCGTGTAAGTGGGTCTTAAAATGTAAATCCATAGCTTGGAATTGCCAGCCAACTCACTCTAGAAAACACAACTGAACATTTGTTTTTTCCACCAGCCAGCAGATCCCCATGAACTGCCCCTTCCCCATGGGGTTCAAGAGGCACAGAACCTCGGCTAGACTTCTGAGCTGGGGATCCCCACCATGTGGCAGCTGAGGTCTGGAGGGACAGCTGCCAGCAACACCACTGTGTAGACAGAATAGAGATTTGTTCAATGGAAGATTACATTTGGCAAGACTGCTGTGGTTTGGCTGTCAGGCCTCTGGACACGGCTCAGTCAATCCTGGGTGCAGAGGAACCACCTCCTGGAACACAGATGATGTCTGACCACCTGGCCCGCTTGGGCGAAGGAGGTACCAGGCATTCAGTGGTGGAAGTGATGCTAGCTCTGCATCATTAGCCCCTACAACTGGCGCTGAAAGATCCTGTCTTGAGTGGTGTCGACACCACCTCCACTCTCCTTCCAGTGTTGGAGGCACAATTCCATGGCCACCTACTGAACCTGAGGTTTGACAGCCACACAGCAGGATAGAAAAAGGCACGTAAGGCATGAATTAATGTGGTATGAAAAGCAAAGTCAGGAAAAGTCCAGGGAGTGAGGAGGCAGGGAGACGCATCCTGTAGGGAAGGAGTGTGACCTGCTGATAGATGGGTGCTGGGCAGATTGACACCCCCATTTTTTCCTGGACTCTGCCGTTTACAGAAGCCCACAGGCAGGCAGTTCCCGCTGGCAGGCTTCAGCTGAGAGGAAGGGAACTTGCAGCTGTTAGAAGCAGCAAGTGTTCAAATACAAACATCAGGGTTAAATTTTTCAGCAAATCCCATCACAGTGATGGTCAAGTCCATCTCACCTTTAGACCTGGATGCTGCCAGCAACACGTAACAGAAATCCTAGTTGTAGGACATGGAAACATGGTACCATTCTCCATCCAGGAGCTTCTCCTGGGGTCATGGTTTCCAGAGTTTGGCTCTAAACATTCTTCTGGTAACGTCCATCTGAGCCAGAGCATTCCTACAGCTCTGCCAGCCACAGCCTGTCTCTGTTTCCCTTGAGCAATCAACCTTCAACCACACCTGCGGGATGTGGTGGAGACATCCATCACAAAACATAGATGCATAGACAAGGAGCCCCTCCTCCTAAGGCTGCACCCACCTCCTCCTGGAAATTTAGACAAGACACAAACAGGAGTGGGATGGCGCCTGTGGAATTTAAGCCGGAGATGCAAGTTGATGAAATGGTTTGTCCCCACATGCAGTTTGAACAAACTCCAGGAGATAGTGGTGAACAGAGGGGCCCAGTTTGCTGCAGTCTGTGGGGCTACAAAGAGTCGGACACCGCTTAGCAACTGAACAACAGCAACCACATGCAGTAAAAACACTTAAATTTTGCCTGCAGGGAGCAGAAAGCAGATTCCTTGAGATCTATCTTTATATAAAAATAAAAAATGGTTTATTTTTTTCTTATTAGAAAAAGGAGATAAAATAGTTTATATTTTGAAAAGTATAAAAATCAGTAAAAAGGAAATGGAAAAGTTCCTGTAACACATTCCCTCAGATCATTACCATGATTTTTTTTTTTTTTTTTTTGGATGTATTTACTTCTATGTATGCTGGACTGGAAGAAACACAAGCTGGAATCAAGATTGCCAGGAGAAATATCAATAACCTCAGATATGCAGATGACACCACCCTTATGGCAGAAAGTGAAGAGGAACTAAAAAGCCTCTTGATGAAAGTGAAAGTGGAGAGTGAAAAAGTTGGCTTAAAGCTCAACATTCAGAAAATGAAGATCATGGCATCTGGTCCCATCACTTCATGGGAAATAGATGGGGAAACAGTGGAAACAGTGTCAGACTTTATTTTTCTGGGCTCCAAAATCACTGCAGATGGTGACTGCAGCCATGAAATTAAAAGACGCTTACTCCTTGGAAGGAAAGTTATGACCAACCTAGATAGCATATTCAAAAGCAGAGACATTACCTTGCCAACAAAGGTCCGTCTGGTCAAAGCTATGGTTTTTCCTGTGGTCATGTATGGATGTGAGAGATGGCCTATGAAGAAGGCTGAGTGCTGAAGAATTGATGCTTTTGAACTGTGGTGTTGGAGAAGACTCTTGAGAGTTCCTTGGACTGCAAGGAGACCCAACCAGTCTATTCTGAAGGAGATCAGCCCTGGGATTTCTTTGGAAGGAATGATGCTAAAGCTGAAACTCCAGTACTTTGGCCACCTCATGGGAAGAGTTGATTCATTGGAAAAGACTCTGATGCTTGGAGGGATTTGGGGCAAGAGGAGAAGGGGACGACAGAGGATGAGATGGCTGGATGGCATCACTGACTCGATAGACGTGAATCTGAGTGAACTCCAGGAGGTGGTGATGGACAGGGAGGCCTGGTGTGCTGTGATTCATGGGGTCGCAAAGAGTCGGACATGACTGAGCGACTGATCTGATCTGATCTGATGGATAGATAAGTGAAAATTATGATCATGGAATCATGTTTGATATGTAATCTTAAACCAGGCTTTTCCGTTTAGTATTTTCACCTCTTCTCATGCTAAACATGGTTTGTTTTCACTATACAAAATAAAATATTGCAGAAATTTAAAAACAAGTAAAATAAAAAACAAAGTAAGGATCTCTAGCCCACTGTCTCTCATCACCACCTTTGGATGTTTAATGCATAATCTGACGATTATTTTTCTCTTTTCTAGGTATAGACATAGTTTCTAAGTTTTGTCCTCAGATCTTCCCATTTCACTGTGTTATTCATAGAGATGGACAAGAATTAGTTAACTCCTTCTCCTATTGAATGTGTTCCTTTCTTTAGATTATATTGTAGCTTTTGCTAGAACAAAGTTTGTTTCTGGGAGGATCCTTTCAGCTTTGGCTTCGTTGTTGATGGTTTTCCTTAGCATAAAGTCTTTGAACTAGAATTAGGAAACTATAGAACAGGATCTTTTTATCAGCTCAAGATATATTCTAAGCTCCCTTCACAAAATATTATGAGCTCTTTCTATACTAGTATAGACATTTCATAGCAATTTTAACCAGTTTAAGATGTTCTGATTTAGTTCTGATATTTTTGACATTTTAGGTAGTTAAATCTTTCTATTTCATTTCCCTTTTGTTTTCTTTCATATATATTAATAGAAAGCCCTTCTCCAACATTAGGACATCTGGACTTACACGTATTTTTCCATATTGTAAAAAAATAATAATTTTTACTTTTTCCATTCAGTTCCTTACTCCAAGTAGAATTTACTTTAGTAAGTCCTGTAATGTGAGATTTTTTTTTTTCTGTTTCCAAAGCAGATAAGTAAGTGTTCAGCACCAATTTTTGAAGAATATTGTATTCCATGATAAGTGATGTTTCTTCCATCACATAGTCAATCCAAGGCACACATTTCTTTTCCATTGGCCCATTGTTGACTTCACACCATTGCTACCTCTGACTTTTTGTAGCTCAGAGCACAGCAGGTAAGCAGGTGGATGCTAAAAAAAAAAAAAAAAACAAAAAAAAACACTGCATGGTGCTATGCAAATACCTGCTGTTGATTGTGTGACTTTGTGAATAGGCACTAAAAGCCTTCTGACTTCTACTGCAAGGGGATATCATGGTTCTTTTTACATGAAGTTTTTGAAGCAGGGAACTAAGACAGCTCAAGAAAGATAACATAGGGTGTTTATAGGGGTTCATTTCAAGGGCTAGTTGTGTGTGTATGTTTAGTTGCTAAGTCGTCTCCAACTCTTTGCAACCCCATGGACTGTAACCCTTTAGGCTCCTCTGTCCATGGGATTTCCCAGGCAAGAATACTGGAGTGGATTGCCATTTCCTTCTCCAGGGGATCTTCTTGACCCAGGGATCAAACCAAAGTCTCCTACATTGCAGGCAGATTCTTTACCACTGAGCTACCAGGGAAGCCCAAGGACTGGTTAAAAGAGTTAGTTACAAGGGCTAGTTACAAGTCATTGCTACTATAATAGTCTCCACTCTAGCTGGTAGCAGGCGCAATGCTTAGTGGTTCTCGTCTTCTGCTTTTGTAAAAATCTTGGCTATTTTTGCATGGTTATCTTTCCAGAAAAATCTCCCTGATCTTCCAAGAAAATTCCATCAAAATTTTGATGAAGAGTATGAAGCTGACGCAATCATTTGGGGAAAACTGACTTTGTGCCATGACCCATCACTTTGTGTACCACATGGTATATTTTTCCAGCCTAAGATTTTATTTATAATATTTATAAATAAATAAATATTATAATATTTATATTCAAGCAATTCTAAAGGTGCATATGAGATGTTTTTGAACATTTATTCCTAATGTCATTTCTATGGGTTTTTTGGGGGAAGTGGGGAATTGGCTTTTTTTTTATTTTTGCTCACATGACTCATTTTTCTCATGTTTTCAAATAACATGGCTTATAGTCAGAAAGATATAATTGAGGTGTATATGTTTTTATATTTGAACAGCATTGCCTGATTTGGGTATTAGTACTAAAATTTTGACTGCTTTTTCAGGCTTTCTAAAAATTCAGATCAGTTCAGTCACTCAGTCATGTCCCACTCTTTGCAACCCCGTGGCCTGCAGCACACCAGCCTCCCCTGTCCATTACCAACTCCCAGAGCTTGCTCAAACTCATATCCACCATGTCAGTGATGCCATGCAACCATCTCATCCTCTGTCATTCCCTTATCTTCCTGCCTTCAATCTTTCCCAGCATCAGAGTATTTTCCAGTGAGTCAGTTCTTTGCATGAGGTGGTGCCAGGGTCCAGCCCCGGTGGATCCAGGGAATTCGAAGTGGGGACGGCGTCGGGGAGGACCAGGAAACAACTGCTTAATTAAATGTTAATTAAGGATGTAAAGAGTAATAGAATAAGGATAGCTCAGTGAGGAAATTCAGTGTAGAAAAGAGGCTGAATAATTCAGCCAGAAGGTGAGAAAAAGAACGACATGGGGAGACCAAGTTTCGGTGAACAAGGCCCGCACTTTATTTTCCAAAGTAGTTTTTATACCTTAAGTTATGCATAGAGGATAATGGGGGAAGGGGTAGAGTCATGCAGTAAGCCAGGCTTTCTTCCTGCAAACTTATCATATGCAAAAGTTTAGGTGATTTTCATCATCTTCTGGCCTGGAGGCCTGTTAACATTTTAAGACCCTTTCTTCAGAAAACTTATTTTTCTCTAAAGGTGATTAGTCAGGCGCCACCCTCCAAAAGCATTAAAGTTGCATTCCTATAGGGCAAAGGTGTGGTGGGCTGTAACAAGAAAAAGAATTAACTCAGGGTCCAAGGTTACAAACATTAAACTACTACTTACACCAATTATATTAATCAATACACTGCCAGGGACACAGCAGGTAAGGGATATGGAGACTTAGCAGCAAACATTGGCCCAACAAGTGAAAAACCCTTCACCAATACAATTTTTAATCAATCTTTTAACTGCTCAAAGGAATCTGTATTTAGACAGTTTAGAATATCTCATGCCTCTCACAGTTGGGAGGCTCTGAGCAATCACACGTGGCCGGAAAAACCTATTCAGGCAGGCTAGAGGATTTCCAAAGGAGTTTGTAGGTTGAAACACTATCACACCCAGGAACTTTATTAACTGGAGCTGTAAGTTAACTCTGTTTTTCAGAGAGAGGTAGTGGGGGACAGCGCCCTGTAAAGTCAGAGGTGTAGGTGAGAGCACAAAGCAGAAAGTAGGCAGACTCTGGTTTGGGGGGTAGATGCTCGAGAATTTCCAGGGGGACTCCTGAGGCTCGATCCTGCCTTTGCATATGTCGAGCCTCCTTCTTCATGACCTTTGCCACGGGTGGAGTTCCTCACGCTGGCTCCCGGCAATGATAGAATTCCAGTTGAGCTATTCCAGATCCTGAAACATGATGCTGTGGAAAGTGCTGCACTCAATATGCAATATGCACTCAATATGCAATATGCCGGCTCCCGGCAAGGTGGCCAAAGTATTGGAGTTTCAGCTTCAGCATCAATCCTTCCAATGAATATTCAGGACTGATATCCCTTAGGACTGACTGGCTGGATCTCCTTGCAGTCCAAGGGACTCAAGAGTCTTCTCCAACATCACAGTTCAAAAGCATCAATTCTTCCACACTCAGCTTTCTTTATAGTCCAAATCTCACACGCATACATGACTACTGGAAAAACCATAGTTTTGACTAGATGGACCTTTGTCAGCAAAGTCATATCTCTGCTTTTTAATATGCTGTCTAGATTGGTCATAGCTTTTCTTCGAAGGAGTAAGCGCCTTTTAATTTCATGGCTGCAGTTACCACCTGCAGTGATTTTGGAGCCCAAGAAAATAAAGTCTCTCACTATTTCCATTGCTTCCCCATTTATTTGGCATGAAGTGATGAGACTGGATGCCATGATCTTAGTTTTTTGAATGTTGAGTTTTAATCCAACTTTCTCACTCTCCTCTTTCACTTTCAGCAAGAAGCTCTTTAGGTCCTCTTCACTTTCTGCCATAGGGGTGGTATCATCTGCGTATCTGAGGTTATTGATATTTCTCCTGGGAATCTTGATTCCAGCTTGTGTTTCATCCAGCCTGACATTTCACATAATGTACTCTGCATATAAGTTTATAAGCAGGGTGACAATATACAGCCTTGACCTGCTCCTTTCCCAATTTGGAACCAGTCCATTGTTCCATGTCCAGTTCTAACTGTTGCTTCCTGACCTGCATACAGATTTCTTAAGAGGCAGGTCAGGTGGTCTGACACAGTTTGTGGTGATCCACACAGTCAAAGGCTTTGGCATAATCAATAAAGCAGATGTAGATTTTTTCTGGAATTCTCTTGCTTTTTCGATGATCCCATGGATGTTGGCAATTTGATCTCTGGTTCCTCTGCCTTTTCTAAAACCAGCTTGAACATCTGAAAGTTCATGGTTCACATATTGTTGAAGCCTGGCTTGGAGAATTTTGAGTGTTACTTTGCTACCGTGTGAGATGAGTGCAGTTGTGTGGTAGTTTAAACATTCTTTGGCACTGCCTTTCTTTGGGATTGGAATGAAACTGACCTTTTCCAGTCTTGTGGCCAGTGCTAAGTTTTCCAAATTTGCTGACATATTGAGTGCAGCACTTTCACAGCATCATTTTTCAGGATTTGAAATAGCTCAACTGGAATTCCATCACCTCCACTAGCTTTGTTCATTTGATACTTCTTAAGGACCACTTGACTTCACATTCCAGGATGTCTGACTCTAGGTGAGTAATCACACCATCGTGGTTATCTGGGTCATGGAGATCTTTTTTGTATAGTTCTGTGTATTCTTGTCACCTCTTCTTAATATCTTCTGCTTCTGTTAGGTCCATATCATTTCTGTCCTTTATTGTGCCCATCTTTGCATGAAACATTCTCTTGGTATCTCTATTTTTCTTGAAGAGATCTCTAGTCTTTCCCATTCTATTGTTTCCCTCTATTTCTTTGCATTACTCACTAAGGAAGGCTTTCTTATCTCTCCTTGCTATTCTTTGGAGCTTTGCATTCAAATGGGTATATCTTTCCTTTTCTCCTTTGCCTTTCCCTTCCCTTCTTTTCTCAGCTATTTGTAAGGCCTCCTCAGAAAATCATTTTGCCTTTTTGCATTTCTTTTTCTTGGGGGTGGTTTTGATCACTGCCTCCTGTGCAATGTCACAAACTTCTGTCCATAGTTCTTCAGTCACTCTATCAGATCTAATCCCTTGAATCTATTTGTCACTTGCACTGTATAATTGTAAGGGATTTGATTTAGGTCATAATTGAATGGTCTAGTGGCTTTCCCTACTTTCTTCAATTTAAATCTGAATTTGGCAATTAGGTGTTCATGATCTGAGCCACAGTCAGCTCCTGGTCTTGTTTTTGCTGACTGTATAGAGCTTCTCCATCTTTGGCTACAAAGAATATAATCCATCTGATTTCAGTGAATATCTGCTGATGCTAAGCCACTTCAGTCGTGTCCGACTCTGTGTGACCCCATAGATGGCAGCCTACCAGGCTCCCCCGTCCCTGGGATTCTCCAGGCAAGAACACTGGAGTGGGTTGACATTTCCTTCTCCAATGCATGAAAGTGAAAAGTGAAAGGGAAGTCACTCAGTCGTGTCTGACTCTTTGCAATCCCATGGACTGCAACCTACCAGGCTCCTCCATCCATGGGGTTTGCCAGGCAAGAGTACTGGAAATCTGGTGATGGCCATTATGAGGTTGCTATTAACCCCATCATAGAGCTGCCAAGCAGATGACCCACAAACTGCCGAGCAATTATACCAAAGAAATTCTCACACTGTTAAGAAAGTTCTAGGACCCACAAGAGATTTCCCAACCTGGGGATCTGGCAAAGGGACTGAGAACCCCCAGGCAACTTTACTTTGGAGGCAAGTGGGATTTGATTACAGAACTTACACAAGCATGGGGAAACAGACTCTTGAAGGGCACA
Source organism: Bos indicus (assembly GCF_029378745.1). Taxonomy (NCBI): domain Eukaryota; kingdom Metazoa; phylum Chordata; class Mammalia; order Artiodactyla; family Bovidae; genus Bos; species Bos indicus. The sequence goes on along the minus strand of NC_091772.1, from coordinate 41,258,770 downwards.
AGCAAAACCTTGTGTGCACCAGATCACAGTAGAAAGGAGAAGTGACCCCACAAGAGACTGATCCAGACTTGCCTGTGAGTGTCCAGGAGTCTGCAGCAGAGGTGTGGGTTGGCAGTGGCCTGCTGCAGGGTTGGGGACACTGAGTGCAGCAGTGTATGCATGGGACTTTTTGAAGGAGGTTGCCATTATCTTCATTACCTCCACCATTGTTTGGTTTCAGGCCAAACAACAGGGAGGGAACAGAGCCCAGCCCATCAATAGAAGGTTGGATTAAAGATTTACTGAGCATGGCCCCACCCATCAAAACAAGACCAATTTCCCCCACAGTCAGTCTCTCCCATCAGGGAGCTTCCATAAGCCTCTTATCCTTATCAGACACAGTAAAAACCACAGTCACAGAAAACTAATCAAACTGATCACATGGACCACTCAGTGAAACTGAGTCATACCGTGTAGGGCCACCGAAGATGGACAGGTCATGGTGGTGAGTTCTGACAAAACGTGGTCCATTGGAGAAGGGAACGGCAAACCACTTCAGTATTCTTGCCTTGAGAACCCCATGAACAGTATAAAAAGGCAAAAAGATATGACACTAAAAGATGAACTCCCCAGGTTGGTAGATGCTCAATATGCTACTGGTGATCGGTGGAGAAATAAGTCCAGAAAGAATGAAGAGATGATGTCAAAGAGAAAACAACACCCAAATGTGGATGTAACTGGTGACGGAAGTAAAGTCTGATGCTGTAAAGAGCAATATTGCATAGAAACCTGGAATGTTAGGTCCATGAATCAAGGTAAATTGAAAGTGGTCAAGCAGGAGATGGCAAGAGTGAACGTCGACATTTTAGGAATCAGTGAACTAAAATGGACCAGAATGGGTGAATTTAATTCAGATGACTATTATATCTACTACTGTGGGCAAGAATCCCTTAGAAGAAATGGAGTAGCCCTCATAGTCAACAAAAGAGTTCAAAATGCAGTACTTGGGTGCAGTCTCAAAAATAACAGAATGATCTCTGTTCATTTCCAAGACAAACCATTCAATATCACAATAATCCAACTCTATGCCATGACCAGTAATGCTGAAGAATGCTGAGCCCTCAGGGCCAAGCAAATCCCAAGGCTGCCTGCAGCTGCTGTTAAGAAGTCAGGCATCACACTCTCCTAATTCATTCCCACCTTAGTATCCATATGTTTGTTCTCTACATCTGTGTGTCTATTTCTGCTTTGCAAATAGGTTCATCTGTACTGTTTTCTAGACTCCACATATATGTGTTAATATATGATATTTGTTTTTCTTTTTCTTACTTCGCTCTGACATATATACACTATTACGTGTAAGGTAACTAATCAGAACCTACTGTATAGCATAGAAAACTTTACTCAATTCTCTGTGGTGACCTAAGCAGGAAGAAAATCCAAAAAAGAAGAGATTTATGTATTCATATAGCTGATTCAATTGATGTACAACAGAAACTAACACAACACTGCAAAACAATTACACTCCAACATTTTCTAAAAAAAAATTTTTTTTAATTCATGGAACCTGGGGTTCCTGGCTCCTTCCACCTACTGCTGTGTGACCACAGGCAATTATCTTACCTTCTCTGTCCCTCATTTCCACACCCGTAACATGGGGATGATAATAAGACGCACAGGATTAGTACAAGAATTAAATGAGTTAAGGTATACAGAATGCTGAGAACAATGCCTGTTCTCATTCCTGTTTGTTAAAATGTTCCAGGAAGTTGCTGGGGCTCTGGGCAGCATCAAGGCAAGGGCTATGTTTTTCATTTTATGGAGGTGACATGAGGGTGGGTCCAGGTGTTTGCAGGGGCTGCTGAGGGAGCCTGGGGTCATCCAAGCCCTGAGAAGTGATGTCAGAGGTATATGAGGAAGAGAAGCTCAGAAAGAGCATCAGTGGTCAGTCCAGGGCACAGCAACAGAATCCAGCAGATGCAAGGAGGAGCCCATGGACCAGTCCATCATGCCCAGGCCAGGTTGGCAGGTGCATTTCCCAAGCAAACAGAGAAAATTCTGTTGCTCGTAACACTATTGTGTCACAGCAAGGATAAATGAGCCAACAGAAGGTAGGAAAACACTTTTTTCTCATCTTTGTTCTCCGATTGTGGAAGTCCAAAAGCAACAACTGTGGAAAAGGAGATTCCACTAAATATAGAAGCACACTATTCATATGGAATGAGTTACATGAAAAATAAATCTCCCTCTGCTGACGAAAATGTACCGTATTCAATGATCATTTCAACAATGAAGTAAATATGACCCATTGCAATATTTCTGGGTTTTTTTCTGACAGTTTTTGAAGTGACGATTAAAATTCATCATGCGCTGTGCTGTTCTAAGTCTCTTCAGTCATGTCCAACTCTTTGAGACCCCATGGACTGTAACCCTCAAGGCTCCTCTGTCCATGGAATTCTCCAGGCAAGAATACTGGAGTGGGTTGCCACTACCTCCTCCAGGGGATCTTCCTGACCCCGGGATTGAACCTGCGTCTCTATGTCTCCTGCTTTGGCAAGTGAGTTCTTTACCACTAAAGCCACCTGGGAAGCCCCCACTGATCTCAGATGCCCATATAATGGAAAAGTTTGAGATATTGGAAATAATGGAAAAGTTTGAGACATTGCAAGAAGTGCCACATTTTGGCACAGAGCCACAAAGCAAGCACAGCTGTTGGGAAAATGGAGCCAATAGCTTTGTTCAAGGCAGGGCTGCCACAAGACCTTCAATTTGTCAAAAACGCAGTATTTGCAAAGTGCAGTAAAGCAAAGCACATTAAAATGAAGTCTGCCTATGTGAGAAGGAATAACGGGAAATGATGGGGAATTTCAGTTCATGGTAAGGAACATTTAAATAGATCTAAAAAGAATAGATGTGATTAGGTACATTTGGAACTATAAGCCAACTTTTAAGCCATTTTGAAAGTCATCAAAGCATGTTTATGGATTGTGCTATAAGAAAAGCAGTTTTACCAGCAAAATTTTCTTCTTCAAAAATGCAAAATGTTGTGCTTCAATGGAGTTTGAAATCTAGTCTTGACTTAAATACTACCCCAAAGAGCAATTGTAGGTACATTTCCTTCTCTGGAACAATGAACAAGTCTTGAAAAGTTATGGAGCTAACCAGGGATCTTTGGGGAAATGCCTCAAAAGTCCCCAGGAAAAGCCAGAACAGATTTTGCCATTTTTGCCTATTTCACCTTTTAAAAGATCATTTCCTTTCCAACACGTGCAGTAGAGTAGTCCCAGCCCGGGTTAGAAAAGCTTTATTTCATACTTAGAAAGGGTGAAACTCCCCATGGGGTTCCCAGATTCTAACTGTCTTGTAGATTTTAATTGAAACAGAAATTGCTCCTTTGGGCTGAGCTGATGGTTTGCAGAAATGTGAAGTCCTGGAGACCAACTGGGGCAGTGGGGTAAGGTGACTCTCTGCTCATGTACAGAAGCTCAGACAGTATCACTTGTCACTGTCTTCCAGCTCATATTTAGAGTGAGGATGTGGGGCTGCTGTTGGTGGGGAAAAGAGTGGAGATTAAGACACTTTGAAGTCAGTAATATGAACAAGGTACTGGGAATTGAGGCAGATGAATTCACCAAAAAACAGGACAAAATGCTATAGAAATTTGCCCCTAAATAATCTGTCCTTTGATTAAAATCAAGTTGTTCTGGATTCCTTAGCTCTACTCTTTTCCTACTCCCAATTTTTCTAAACAACATTTTATAGAAATGGACCTTTAAACAACAATAATATTGGCTATCATTTGCTGAGCTCATGCTCTGTTTAGCATAATATAGCTTATGCTAAAACTGTCATATAGTTCAACTAATCCTCACTAGATTTCTAGTCTGTGGCTACTAGTATAACCCCAAGTTCACCAGCAGAGACCTTAAGTCCCAGAGAACATACATGAATTTCTCAAAGTCCCTGAGCTCTGAAGTGGCAGAGCTAGGGTTTAAATTTAAGGCTCTTGTTATTTCAAAGCCACTGCTCTTGATCTCCAAATTACATCATCATCTATATTAATGAAGGTTCAGATCAGATCAGATCAGTTGCTCAGTCGTGTCTGACTCTTTGCGACCCCATGAATGGCAGCACGCCAGGCCTCCTTGTCCATCACCAACTCCGGGAGTTCACTCAGACTCACGTCCATAAAGTCAGTGATGCCATCCAGCCATCTCATCCTCTGTCGTTCCCTTCTCCTCCCGCCCCCAATCCCTCCCAGCATCAGAGTCTTTTCCAATGAGTCAACTCTTCACATGAGGTGTCCAAAGTACTGGAGTTTCAGCTTTAGCATCATTCCTTCCAAAGAACACCCAGGGCTGATCTCCTTCAGAATGGACTGGTTGGATCTCCTTGCAGTCCAAGGGACTCTCAAGAGTCTTCTCCAACACCACAGTTCAAAAGCATCAATTCTTCGGCTCTCAGCCTTCTTCACAGTCCAACTCTCACATCCATACATGACCACAGGAAAAGCCATAGCCTTGACTAGACGAACCTTTGTTGGCAAAGTAATGTCTCTGCTTTTGAATATGCTATCTAAGTTGGTCATAACTTTCCTTCCAAGGAGTAAGCGTCTTTTAATTTCATGGCTGCAGTCACCAACTGCAGTGATTTTGGAGCCGAAAAAAATAAAGTCTGACACTCTTTCCACTGTTTCCCCATCTATTTCCCATGAAGTGATGGGACCAGATGCTATGATCTTCATTTTCTGAATGTTGAGCTTTAAGCCAACTTTTTCACTCTCCACTTTCACTTTCATCAAGAGGCTTTTGAGTTCCTCTTCACTTTCTGCCATAAGGGTGGTGTCATCTGCATATCTAAGGTTATTGATATTTCTCCCAGCAATCTTGATTCCAGCTTGTGTTTCTTCCAGTCCAGCGTTTCTCATGATGTACTCTGCATAGAAGTTAAATAAACAGGGTGACAATATACAGCCTTGACGAACTCCTTTTCCTATTTGGAACCAGTCTGTTGTTCCATGTCCAGTTCTAACTGTTGCTTCCTGACCTGCATACAAATTTCTCAAGAGGCAGATCAGGTGGTCTGGTATTCCCATCTCTTCCAGAATTTTCCACAGTTTATTGTGATCCACACAGTCAAAGGCTTTGGCATAGTCAATAAAGCAGAAATAGATGTTTTTCTGGAACTCTCTTGCTTTTTCCATGATCCAGTGGATGTTGGCAATTTGATCTCTGGTTCCTCTGCCTTTTCTAAAACCAGCTTGAACATCAGGAAGTTCACGGTTCACATATTGCTGAAGCCTGGCTTGGAGAATTTTGAGCATTACTTTACTAGCGTGTGAGATGAGTGCAATTGTGCAGTAGTTTGAGTATTCTTTGGCATTGCCTTTCTTTGGGATTGGAATGAAAACTGACCTTTTCCAGTCCTGTGGCCACTGCTGAGTGTTCCAAATTTGCTGGCATATTGAGTGCAGCACTTTCACAGCATCATCTTTCAGGATTTGGAACAGCTCAACTGGAATTCCATCACCTCCACTAGCTTTGTTCGTAGTGATGCTTTCTAAGGCCCACTTGACTTCACATTCCAGGATGTCTGGCTCTAGGTCAGTGATCACACCATCATGATTATCTGGGTCGTGAAGATCTTTTTTGTACAGTTCTTCTGTGTAGTCTTGCCACCTCTTCTTAATATCTTCTGCTTCTGTTAGGTCCATACCATTTCTGTCCTTTATCGAGCTCATCTTTGCATGAAATGTTCCTTTGGTATCTCTGATTTTCTTAAAGAGATCCCTAGTCTTTCCCACTCTGTTGTTTTCCTCTATTTCTTTGCATTGATCGCTGAAGAAGGCTTTCTTATCTCTTCTTGCTATTCTTTGGAACTCTGCATTCAGATGCTTATATCTTTCCTTTTCTCCTTTGCTTTTGGCTTCTCTTCTTTTCACAGCTATTTGTAAGGCCTCCCCAGACAGCCATTTTGCTTTTTTGTATTTCTTTTCTATGGGAATGGTCTTGATCCCTGTCTCCTGTACAATGTCACGAACCTCATTCCATAGTTCATCAGGCACTCTGTCTATCAGATCTAGGCCCTTAAATCTATTTCTCACTTTCACTGTATGATCATAAGGGATTTGATTTAGGTCATACCGGAATGGTCTAGTGGTTTTCCCTAATGAAGGTTACCATACTATAAAGCCATAGATGTTGTTGAGTGGTGTGAGATGGGATGATTGTAATCCTAGCCCTGTCTGCATTTGAAAAGACAACATAGTGTTAAAAAAAAAAAAAAAAGGTCATGCTAAAAATTGTATTTTGATACAATGCTTCCTTAGAACAAAGAAATTTAGGGCCAATAAATGTTGGGATCCACAGTGATCATAAGCAGAGTGAATGTCCCTGAAAGTCTGGCAGTGAAACAATGTTTAATGTGAGTAAATGTAATTAACTTTACCATCAATACTTTGGGAAGAATTGATCCACAAGTTAAAAATTACACACAGTGATAATCATTATCTCATGAAAACAGTGGAAAACTATAAATTACATTCAACAAGAAGAGGCTAAATTTACTTATATATTGAAATATTATATAACCATTACAAAGTATGCTTACAAGATCTAAAAAACAGGCTTTATAATAATAAAATAATATACAATTGCTTTAGAAAATACAGAAATAAATGTAAGAAAATTAAAATCAGTAAACCCAATACCCAAAGGTAAAAACTTAACTTTTGGGTGTTTTTTTTTTGTGTGTGTATGTGTGTGTTTGTTACATTATTTTCTACACCCACAGACAATACACAAGCACATATGGAAGCAAAATTGATTTTGTATGTGGATAACACATTTTTAATCCTATTTTTCCAGTTATTATTTTATGAACCTTTTCTTGTCTATATGAATCCATGGCTAAAATCTGTTGTTTAGCGATAAAATATGCTTGTTTTAATCAATATTTCCATTTCTCATTGTTACCAAGTCTACACCCACTCTGCTCACCACACAACAGGCCAGTATGTCAGCAAACAGGTATTAAGGCAAAGAATAATGACTGTATGTGGAAAGCCAGCGGACTGAGAAGATGGCAGACTAGTGTCTCGAAAAATAACCTAACGGGATCTGGATGCCAGTTTCTTTTACAGAACACAGAGGAGGAGCAGGTGAGGAAGTAAAAAGGCCATTAATCTTGCCAAACTTCTCTTGGCTTGGCCAGCATCGAGGAGGGTGTGTGTTAATTTCTCGTTTCTTGCAGCCTTTTACAGGTGGACGGGGTCAGGGTGTCCGTCTCCTTGAACAAAGGCACTTGCGTTTAACATTCAAGCAGTCGGGCAGTGTTCCCCGAGGAAAGCCATTATGTCTTTTAATGAACAAAGCAATAGGAAGCAAAGGCTAAAGTAAAAGAAACAGGACTTCCCTGGTGGTTCATTGGTTGGGAATCCACCTGCCAGTGCCAGTGACATGGGTTCGACCCCTGGTCCAGAAGGATTCTACATGCTGCTGGGCAGCTGAGCCCACGCACCACAACTGCTGAACCTGCGTCCTAGAGCCTGTGCTCCCTAAGGGGAGAAGTCACCGCAATGGGAAGCCTGTGCACCTTCACTAGAGAGCAGCTCACAGCAACTAGAGAAAGTTGGCATAGCAACAGAGAGCCAGAGCAGCCAAAAATAAATAAATAAAATTTCTAAAAGACTTAATGATTAAAAAAAATTTTTTTAAGTAAAAGAAACAAATCTAACATCTAGTCAGATTTGTTTGTTCTTCCTGTAACATGGCTAGCAGAAGTTGTTTCCTGATTCATCTCTCAGCATGTTGTTTCAAACATTGCCGGTCTCCTTGCTAACCCTGGAGTGTTTCCTTTTGGCACTTAAATATTCTGGCCTGGAAATGATTTATGTCACTTGTGCTCATGACTCATCGTGAGGCATCCAGAGCCCCAGTAGACACTAGGGCTCCAGACAATGCCAGCCTCCCCAGTGTCAGGGAGGTGGGAGCTGATAGCATGTGGCAGAGGGTACCACTGGCTGCCCCCGACTCCCAGGCCCACTGCACTCACTGCATTGAGTCAACACACCTTGTCTTAACCATACTCCTTGTTGGACAGTTTAGGGTTTTCATTATTTTTAGTCTTACAAAAATACCTGCAACAGATTACATATTAATCTTTGATTCCATCTCTGGTTAGTCCCTTTGGATACATATCTTGCAAGTAAACTATTAGATCAGGGCACACAAATACTGCAATACTCTTCAATTATTTTATCAGTTTTTTTCCAGAGCATTTGCACAAAAAAGTTGCTACCAGCAGCACTGTCAAATCCAATCAATCTCCAGTTTCACCACCTCTAAATATTGTGTTTTTAGAAGTCTCTGCTAATTTGATACCAGACATAATATCCCACTGTTGTTTTAATTACTTGGTTAATGATATATGAAAATGTTTACTATATGGTAAGAAGTGACAGGGTAAAAGTCAGCTATACAAAGCAATAACCAGGTTGGGGAGAAATCATCAAAAAACTACACAATAGTTTAATGTACTATGATAATTTTTGTCTCCTCTGTACTTTTTATTTGCTAATTTTACTACAATTATCATAATAGAAGTAATGTTTATTAAATGAATGGTAAAGTGGTATTCCAAATCAGTGAAGAGCAAAAGAATTATTCAATAAATAGGATTGGGAAATTGAATAGCATAAAGCGTAGTATACCTTCACTATAAACATTAATAAATTCCAGAATAACACCTGCATATAAATAAGCAAGTAAATAAATAAATCTCAATGCAATTGTGTTATAATAAAATGTCCAATTAAAACCGGTAGGAAAGAATTCCTTAAGCAGTATAAAAAACACAGAAAAGATTTGTTCTCATAAACCTTTAAAATGTATAGAACAGTCTTTTGGACTCTGTGGGAGAGGGTGAGGGTGGGATGATTTGGGAAAATGGCATTGAAACATGTATAATATCACATGTGAAACGAATCGCCAGACCTGGGTCGATGCATGATACAGGATGCTCGGGGCTGGTGCACTGGGATGACCCAGAGGGATGGTACGGGGAAGGAGGTGGGAGGAGGGGTTCAGGATCGGGAACACGTGTACACCCATGGCGGATTCATGTTGATGTATGGCAAAACCAATACAATATTGTAAATTAATTAGCCTCCAATTAAAACAAAGAAATTTATATTAAAAAATAAAAATTAAAAAACTAAACCAGCGTGGGGACATCTGTGTTGTCCAGTGGTTAGAACCCCATGCTTCCACTGCAGGAGGCGGGGTTCAATTCCTGGGGAACTAAGATTCTGTATGCCGCACAGCATGGCCAAAATAAATAAATAAAATTAAAACAGTGGAATAATAAAAGTCAACAAAGATTAACAGATATCTGTTAATGAGAAACAGATAACAGAATAAGAAACAGAATAACAGAATGAGATAACAGAATAAGAAACAGAATAACAGAATGAGATAACAGAATGAGAAAATGTGTTAATATGTGTTACATGTATAGAACTAGTGTCCAGAATATATCTAGAATCTCTACAAATCAATAGACAAATAGTAAAAATGAATCCTGATATAATTAGCACAATGCAAATTAAAACTATCAACTATTGCTTTGGGATCTTTCCTACTCTTTTCAAAAAAAAAAAAAAGATAACAAATAATGTTGGTTGCTAGAAATGCTGGCAAAGTCTTCCTGGATGGAAATTTAGCAGCATTTATTAAAATGTCATATACATTCCCTCAGCACAACATTTCGCTTTTAGGTATGTCAATTAGAGATGCTGCCACATTACACACAAAAAGTATACAAGAATATTTGTTGTAAGTTTATAATAATAAAAGACTGGAATCAACCTAAACATCCATGGATGTCGAATGGCAAAGTAAATTAGCATTCATTGATGCTATGGAATATTAGCTTGTAATTGAAAAATGAGTTATATTTCTATGTAAGGAAATGAAAAAATACCCAAGACATATCATGAAATGAAAAAAAAAACGTTACCAAGTGATCTATCAGGTTTGTTCTCCTTTTCAATGTGTCAGAGCACAGAGTCGAGTGTGGGCTCTGGACCCAGACTGCCTGCACTCCTGTCCTGCGGGCATGCTTTGGGCACATTCTTCAGCCTCCCTGGTCTTGGTCTTAACGTTTCTAGGACTGGTGCCATGACAGTGCCTATTGCCTAAGGCTACTCTGATTATCAGATGAATGAAACACAGTCAGGCAGTTCAGTTGCTCAGTCATGTCCAACTCTTTGCAACCCCATGGACTGCAGCATGCCAGGCTTCCCTGTCCATCACCAACTCCTGGAGATTGCTCAAACTCATGTCCATCGAGCCATCCAACCATCTCATCCTCTGTCATCCCCTTCTCCTTCTTCCTTCAAACTTTCCCAGCATCAGGGTCTTTTCCAGTGAGTCAGTTCTTCGCATCAGGTAGCCAAAGTATTGGAGTTTAGCTTCAGCATCAGTCCTTCCAATGAATATTCATGACTGATTTTCTTTAGGACAGACTAGTTGGATCTCCTTGCAGTCCAAGGGACTCTCAAGAGTCTTCTCTAGCACCACAGTTCAAAAGTATCAATTCTTCAGTGCTCAGCTTTCTTTATGGTCCAACATTCACACCCATACATGACAACTGGAAAAACCATAGTTTTGACTAGACAGACGTTTGTCAGCAAAGTCATGTCTCTGCTTTTTAATATGCTGTCTAGGTTGGTCATAACTTTCTTCCAAGGAGCAAGCGCCTTTTAATTTCATGGCTGCAGTCACCATCTGCAGTGATTTTGGAGCCCAAGAAAATAAAATCTCTCACTGTTCAGTGCTTACAAAAATCTCAGGCACATTGCAAGTGTGTTAGCTACCCATTTAGTTAAAAATAAAAACATACAAACCAAGATAGAATGGTTTGCCCACATATACCATATACATTCTTGTAAATAGAAAGAAGAAAGTATGAGAGATTTAGAAATTGTGAACCTTGGTACCTTCAGAGCCAGAAAGTGGGCAGAGGATGAAGCTGAGAAATTGGCTTTTATTTTGTGTGAATTGTCAGCAAGGCTACCCAAAGTGATGTATGTATCTGTTATTTGAGCCATCAAAAAATGCCAGTGATGGTTAAAATGTTTTAATTTAATGCATAGAATTGGTCTCCTCACGTATAGTTCTTACTTCTCTGAAATCCTTTTATAACTATGCATATGTTATAGATTTACCATTAATTTATTCCATGATCTACAGCATCCTGACTGATGTCTATCATTATGCAGTTGACTTAAGGAGCATATTTCTTTCAACATATTCAACATTCCACTAATTTTTATTGAACAGCTCCTATGTTCCAGACACTGAAGTAGGTCATGGAATTTTTTTTTTAATTTATTTGGAATAATAATAGATTTTTGGGGAATATTAACAACAATAATAATAATAGTTGCTTTACAATGTTGTGTTAGTTTCTACTGTCCAGTAAAGTTGATCGGCTATACCTATACATATATCCCCTCCTTTTTGGATTTCCTTCCCATTTAGGTCACCACAGAGCGTTGAGGACAGTTCCCTGTGCTATAAGTAGGTTCTCATTAGTTATCTATTTACTATACGGTATCAGTAGTGTATATAAGTCAATCCCAATTCATCTCACCACCGCTCTTTCCCCCTTGGTATCCATGTTTGTTCTCTACCTCTGTATCTCTGTTTCTGCTTTGAAAATAAGATCATCTATACCAATTTTTTCAGATGCCTCATATATGCATGGAGAAGGCAATGGCACCCCACTCCAGTACTCTTGCCTGGAAAATCCCATGGACGGAGGAGCCTGGAAGGCTGCAGTCCACGGGGTCGCTGAGGGTCAGACGCGACTGAGCGACTTCACTTTCACTTTTCACTTTCATGCATTGGAGAAGAAAATGGCAACCCACTCCAGTGTTCTTGCCTGGAGAATCCCAGGGATGGGGAAGCCTGGTGGGCTGCCGTCTATGGGGTCGCACAGAGTTGGACACGACTGAAGTGAATTAGCAGCAGCATATATGCATTAATATATGGTGTTTGTTTTTCTCTTTCGGTAATGGAATTTTAAAAGTTAATATAATCAAGTCAGGTTCCCAGCAAAGTAAAAGGGTCTTGAGCTACCAACCTCTTGACAGTGTGGTGCTTGGGACAGAGATGCACAGGGAACTCAGGGAAAGCCGGGAGAGTTCATGCAAAAGCAGTCCTGAGCTCTTGCTCACCATCCAGTCCCAGCCCCAGACACTGCTGAGGGCATGAAGATGTTGGGTAGGAGGCAGAGTTCTGGAAGACGAAAGAAAGTGAGGAGCAGATGGAGACAGGTGTGGGTATGAAGGCTGACAGCAGGGCTGGCCTCCGTGGGGCAACTAGTCGCTGCCTCCTTTCCTTTCCCAGGGCTCAGGGGTCCAGATATGGCCCTTTCCAGGCAATTGACCTGAATAGATAAATAAAACTCACCATAACCACTCCAAAAAGTACATGATCAAAGGAAGTGCCTGGTATTAATACCTGTTTCGATGTCAAGTGATCCTGTGAATAAGCCTGTTCTTATGTCAACAGTCTGAACCCTTGACCAAAATTAAAATTTGGGCCACGTCGGTAAGATCAGATGTTGCCCTTTGTCATTTCACAGACTTTCATGTGAGACTCTTGTTAGTATCTTCTGAGGAAGCCACCCCTACATGACTCAACAAAGAGACGGCGGTAACTCTTGCCCAAAATGAAAATGGCAGGACTTCCCTGGTGGTCCCGTGGCTCCCAGGGCAGTAGGCCCAGGTTTGATCCTTGGTCAGGGATTCCACATGCCACAACTAAGAGTTTGCATTCTGCAACGAAGATCAAATTTCCTACATGCCACAAGTAAGAACTGGTACAGTCAAATTAATTAATTAATTAATTTTAAAAAAATGAAAATGGCATCCCCAGCCTACAGCTTCAGGAAGTAAAGTGTGGAAAAAGTCCACACACATGGGTTTCTTTCCATAGTTAAAAAGGAACTTATGACCAAGTAGTGTTATATCCTCAGTCGTGTCCAACTCTGTGCAACCCCATGGACTGTAGCCCACCAGGCTCCTCTGTCCACGGAATTCTCCAGGCAAAAACACTAGAGTGGGTAGCCATTCCTTTCTCCAGGGAATCTTCCCAACCTAGGGATTAAACCCTGGTCTCCTGCATTGCAGGCAGATTCTTCACCATCTGAGCCACCAGGGAAGCCCCATGGCCAAGTAGACCACAGTCTTAAGAAAATACTCATCTGGTGTGTTTGTTTTATTTTTTTTTTTTTAGATGCCAATTAAAATTAGTTTTCAGTCACTTAAAATTTTCCCTTCCTGGGGTAAGTGTACAAAGGTTGAAATGTCAAATGAGGTTAAATACAGCTGTCTTCATAGCACCATGTGAAGCTACAAATACCCTGCTGATTGGACCAGCACGAATCATGTTGTGTTGGTTAAGCCTCCAGTGTAGCCGTTAGACTGGTTCACATGTAATTTTAAAATGGAATAAAAAAAAAAATACAGCAATATTTTAACACCATGCAACACTATGTATTTTGACTTTTATTGTCAAAATACTAATTTGGTCAAGACTAAAACAGTCATTAATTACATCTGGATTTTGTAGTCTTATTTAGGGATCAGCAATCTGTGTTTCCACTTTACAAAAGGAAGTGGAATTAAACACAACTTTATCTTCTGAACTAAAATGAATGATTTTTTTAATTTTAATATTGAAATTAAAACTGCAATTATAAAATGAAGATAATAATGTTATAATAACTGGACAAGAAAATCAATAACAAATTATATATATAATTTGTTAACATTGTATTTGTTAACAGATGGCAAATACCAGTTCAACTAAAATTCACAATGGATTTACCTTGTTACCATAGGTCTAAAATGCCTTTCTTAAAAAAAAATAAAATAAAATAAAAAAATAAAATGCCTTTCTTTCTTCAAAAAGAGACGTGATCACTGTTGTTCCCTCTTTGGTGAAGTCATTTAATAGCCAAAAATATATTAAAAACTTTTAGTATCAACGGAGTAACTTTACTCAATAACCCATTTATTTTCTAAAAATGCAAAGTGATTTGTAAGGTAGAAATTTGTTTATGTAAAATATGTTTCTCACAAAAATGCTTGCTCGTCCCCAACTGGAGGCATTTCCTTTGAAAGTCCCCAACCGATGATTTTCAATCAATCATTCTCTTAAAACAAATTTGTCAATTGAAATGAAAACATCCAATGACGTCTCTACATGCTATTGCATGTTGGGCTAATAAGGACAATAGTCCACAAATCTTAGAAAAGTCCTCTCTCATATAAAAAGAAAGAGAAGAATCCCACACGTGCAGAAGGCACAGAATGACTCTTGGAAAACCAAGGTTAGAAATGTTCTCCAAATTTCACTTTTGCCGACTTATTCAGGAAAGCAAAGAACGGTGCTGCGCGCTCTATGGCGTCTGGCCGACCGGTGTAGACCTCACCCAGAGAGACTGGACGCATATGGACGCCATTTGTAACCAGGGGAGAGAACCCAGGGGTCAGCCTAACCTTTGGTGTCTGCCTATCCATCTGTTTTCACATTAGTTGCAAATTATAGAATCCTCCAGACCCAAATGACCATAAATCAGTACTATGAGCATGTACACTTTTCCCGTCTGTCATAAAACAATGAATTAAATTCATGCCTGTCAAAATAGGCTGCAGCAAAATGGCCTTCTCCTGCAGCCCGAGAAGCACAAAGCTTCGCCTCATCGCTGTAATTTATGGTCTCCGTGGGGCTTCGGGGTGATTAGGCCTCGGCCCACCAACACGCAGAAAAACAGTAGGAACTCCAATAACTGCAAATGGAAATCTTGGGTCAAATTTATCAAACAAATCAGAGAGAAATCTCTTTCTGTTTGGAAAAGGAGGAGATATATTGCATGTTTAGCGTTCATGCACCGCTTTGGAACTTTCGGCTATTCGGTATTTGTGAGTTTTGGAATTTCTCGCTTAAAGAGTATCACCAAAGGACATGTAATGTATTAGACATGAGCCATTTTTAGCCAAATAAAATATACAACCGCAAGCAAAGAGGCTTTTCAATGTTAACATCAACATAGTTTTGCAAATGATGTAACTGAAAATTTTCTAGGTAGACCTAAAAAAAGCAGCGCTTTAGTGCTGGAAAAATACACCAGGAGAAAATGAAATATGTTCGCCATAGGAACCCAACAAAGGTAATAAAAAGGTGGGGGAAGTTACAGCGATAAGGTGGATGGACTTTAACTATCCCATGCTTCGGTTTATATCAATCCCGCCATACAGCAAATGTTTCTTTGAAACTTGCCCTCTATTAAACTGCCTTCAAGTCAAATCTAGCTAGCATCTGAATGCGAAGAGACAGAGAAAAATCAGCACTGTGCAAGGCAGGCAAGAAACACTGATGTTCGCCGTACACAAATTACTGGTCACAGTCAGATGTGATGAAAAATAAACGGAGATAATTTGGTTAGGAGGGGGAGCTGTGGGGAAGGGGTTGCTGCTAACTCATCTAGAGGATCTGGCACTTGTCCTCTGCTTAGAAGCCGCAGTGCGCTTGGGCTGGTGTTTATCACAGAGGCCCGCAGGCATTCATTCAATCAGAAAGTCGTATTTCACCCAACACCCCTGCTGTATTAGAAACGTTCGGCAGGGTTAGAGCCGGTGAAATGAGAAGATGTGGCAGCCCCGTATGTCACAGATCTGGTTAATATCCAGCCGTGAATTATTGCATCTTTAAGAGAAATTCCCCGGCCGGGCAGTATCATTTCCAGGGGACTGGAACCCGCGTCCAACAAGAGTTCTCAGGTCGGTGACAAAATATGATTCCTGCCAGGGGTAATGATGTTCTGTCTTCATCTCTGATCCGCGGGCCGTGTCACCCCATGGGTTCCCAGCCAGCCGAACCCACAGAGACGGGGTGCGGCCCTGACACCCAGCACTCAGCAACCCTTTCTGGTTGAAATACCTTTGCTTTCTTTACTGCCTCTGCACGTTGAAGGGCTGGGGAAGAATATTGTGTTTCCGGCTGGCGGTAAGGTGCAACACAGGACATTTTGGAAACAAGCTTTGGAAACGCTTTACTAGTAGTGCTGTGGTTTACTTGCCTTAAAAAGATAACCAAAGTTAGAAATACCTATTTGATACAGGTATTCTGAAAAGTCAACTTAAGGAGCTTGGTAGAATCTTAAGATGTAGGTTCCCAATAATTCAGAGCCATCTGTCATTTGCTCCGTTGTCTTTCTCTTTTCTACTTTCTTTTTTCTCTTTTTTTTCTTTGTGTTTCTTTCTTGGTCTCTCTTTTCTTTTGTTGCCTTTCTTTTCTTTTGTTTTCCCCCAGTTACCGTTTTCTCTTTATCTTTTCCTTTATTCCTTCTCTCTCTCTTTTTCTTTCTTCTTGCTCTCCTCTGCTTTCTTTCCATTCTTTTTGCCTTGCTTCTATAATGGATACTAATTACCATGCATGCCTGCAGTAATTCAGCTGCCGAAACTGAACAACTTTTGCCCTTAAGTAGAGTTTTATGGAAGACTGAGATATTAAACACCACATTATGCACTCAATTATGGCTATGATCATCGCTGAGAGTAAAAGCTTCTAGTTTCTGTAAGAACACAGAGTAGAGAAGTGGAATTTGACTGCCTACTGGTTTTCTGTATGACTAAGCTAAGAAGTCCCACCCCAAACCAAACACAGCAATCAAGGTCATTTTCCTGTAAGGCACATCACAGGAGTTATCATTATAACCACTGGTTTATTACTTCATACCCAATAAAGTGACTCACGGTTTGTTTTATTGCAGCCTTGTATTTTTCTTTAATGGGAAACTGTAGTAGCTCCTATTATGTGAAACTGACCACCAATAACTACGGGCTTATTTTATTTGAGAGGGAATTTATTAAATAAGAACATATGTTTGAAAGAGAAGAGAAAGTGCCACTGAGTTTCTGCTCTCCTCCCATTTACTTCTCAAACCAAAGGTTATGGAAGCTGCTTGCAATTGATTAAACCAGGGCCCTGCCATCTGAATCCATTGCCAACAGCACTCATCAAAGTCAAGTGGCAAAATTAAAAAAATTATTAAAACTTCCAAAGACAAAGTTGCAGATGGAAATAGTTTCAGGAAGGCTAGTGCAAAAAAAATATTACTAAATGGGGAGAAGTCATTTCATTCTGTTTACTTTAAAATTAGTATACTATTTTTTCCAGTTCTAAAAATGCACACACAGCCTCATGTCAAAAATCAGATCAGAGACATCAAACGAATGCATATCAACAGCTTCTAAGAACTTGAAGGAAATGACTTAACGTACCTAGATAGAATTTATATTGGATTCACAATAAGCCTGTTTTTCTTTTTAATCTCTGTCTTGGTAGAAGTGTGAGCCAATAAAATATGTTTTTTACTCAAATCATTTTTTTTTAATTTCTGTTTTTCATGCTGTTTCTTTTCCACTCATGTTTGGTTTATTCTAACGGGCAATCTGGCTGAATTACTGGTAGAGTTTAGAAACTTTGAAGGGCAGGAGGGAAACTGTGTTTATAATTTCAGTCTAGATGGTGATTGCCAAGCCTGTGTGAACAAAAGATTCATGAGAAATGGGGCTTGCCTGAACCTTCACAGCCCCTTCAGCAAACAGGATGCCATGGGAGGGTACTAGAGATTAACAGCCTCAGGATTCTAACCAAGTATCTCCCCAAAAGTCTTTTTCACCCCAAGAAGAATGAAGAAAGACTTTCCGTAAGAAAACCACACACTCTAAAGGGCCCACTGGAAAGATCGCAGCCGGCTTCCACCAATTTGCATCACAAGCAGGCCCGGCTGCGGGGTCTCAGTTGCCCATTATTGGAAATTATTTATTTTCCTCTTCTTGGATCTGTAATATTTTAAATGTGAAGTTTGGCAATTAAACTGTGGCAAGTTATAGAGAGAACGCTCTGCAGCAGCGTGGAGCAGGAAACCCTGCAGGAAAGCGGTATAAATCCCGGCTGACGTGGGGAGACGTGAAAGCAGGCTCAGAGCCACCCCCTCGGGAAGAGCAAATTGGGGAGCCGTCTTGGCTTGCAGCTTAGGGGGGGAGGGGCCTGCAGGGCTGGAGCCGGATGGAGACCCAGGAAAGTTTAAAAAAACGAAAAGGGGCTCCCTCAGTTAGTTCTAAATACAAATCAAATATTTGTGTATGCAAATAAAGCAAAATAATCCACGATGTATTAATATATGTGTGCTACAAATCTTCAAAGAACTCAGCCATCCTCCCTACAAAGATGTTCTCAGCCTTAGGTGTTTGCTGAAGGCTGCCAGCATGCGACAATGTGTGCTATGTTTCCCTTTCCATCTGTTTTTGATCCAGGTAAACACGGATGAGAACGACCTTGCCAATGGAAAGATGAAAGTGAAAGTAAAGTGAAAGTGTAAGTTGCTCAGTCTGTGTCCAACTCTTTGTGACCCCATGGACTGTAGCCTGCCAAGCTCCTCTATCCGTGGGTTTTTCCAGGCAAGAATGCTGGAGTGGGTTGCCATTTCCTTCTCCAGGGGATTCTTCCCGACTGAGGGATTAAACCCAGGTCTTGTGCATTGCGGGCAAGTTCTTTACCATCTAATGGAAAGGTGGGAGACAGCTTATTCCCTCAATGCCTCTGGGGATGAAGTTGTCTTACATGTTTATTTCTGGAATTAACTGAGTTGTAATGATAAAAATGTGTGGCATTTACCAACGGCCTCTTATAGGTGAAGTTGAAATGCCATACATATCTAGACGTGTCTACCGTCATCTAAAAAGAAAGGTAAGCACAAACCTTCCCCAGCCATCAAGGAACTGCCCACATTTGATCTGATGTTCAGCAACTGGGAGGCAGGAATTCATAGGAAGCTGGTTTTGTAAACAATGCAACAGCCTTTATGACCACATGTGCCCAAGCTCCCAGACGTTCAACTTGAGTCACAGAGGCTTTTACACCATCCTGTGATGGAAGCAGGGAAACTGCTGGGAAAAGCCTGTTTCACTGACATAGTTTGGCAGTCTGTTGTAAAGCTGCTTACTTCTTTCACTCTGCTGTGGTTCCTCTGCTGTTCTGTCTACATCAAAGGGCATTTCTACTTAGAATTTCTATGCCAAAAATGAGTGCGATGACTTGATCATTTTATTTTATTATATACGCTTTTTTTAATTCAGTGGGGCCCCAGGTGTCTCAGTAGGTAAAGAATCTGCCTGCGATGTAGGAGATGAAGGAGGCAAGGGTTCAGTCCCTGGGTCGGGAAAATCCCCTGCAGGAGGAAATGGCAATCCACTCCAGTATTCTTGCCTGGAGAATTCCATGGATAGAGGAGCCTGGCGGGTTATAGTCCATGGGGTCGCAAAGAGTCCTACACAACTGAGTGACTAACACTTTCTCTTTCACTTTTAAATTCAATAGTTCATAAGACAGTCTATTTATTTATAGATGTTTGGTCATGGCCCATGGCATGCAGGGTCTGTGTTCCCAGACCAGGGATTGAACTCAATTCCCCCGGCAGTAGAAGCTCAGAGTCTTAACCACTGGACTGCCGGGGAAGACGCTACTTAATCATTTCTAAAGCCTTTTCATGCACATTGTTTTGATCTAATCTTCCTCCATTACAAAGCACTTGTCTACTATAGCAGAGAATCTCCCCCCTACCCTGTGTGTGATGGAATCCACTATATTTCTACCCCCTCGGCTGGAGCTATGGTTGGATTTGATCCAAGGCAGCCTGGATTGAGCTGTTGGGACATCAGCCAAAGGGAAGCAGGCTTGCCCTGTTGTTCCTGTATGACGAGTGGCATCCTTGTGGAACTCAAGCCCATGCTCTTGCTCTGCCATCCACTCCTGCAGGCGAGGCTGTGCCCAGAAGAGAGAGACGGGGCAACCGAGGGAGAGGTTGTGGTCTGGGGGCCCCCAGGGCCTGGGGGATGCCTGTCTAGGGTCAATCTAGGTCACAGTCCCAAAGCCCTGTCCTCTGGAGTATCAGAAACTGACATCTTTGTGGCTCAAGTTCCCTTTTCCTCCAAACTACATGTACAACATGCCTGCTGTCACTGGGCTTGTGCATCCTGCAGAATAAAGCTCTATCACACTTTCAAAGTCCAGGTTTGACACATAGAAATCAAATGAATAATGCATCTGTGCTTATTATCATGAGATTCCCTGGTGGCTCAGCAGTAAAGTATCCACCTGCAATGCAGGAAATGCAGAGACTCAGGTTTGGCCCTTGGGTCTGGAAGATCCCCTGGAGAAGGATATGGCAAACCACTCCAGTATTCTTGCTTACTATCATACGAAATTGTAATAGCTTATTTTTCCATTAAGGAAAAGCAGAAACTTTGGAGTCTTTAATAGTTCAACTGTTGTACATTTTTGAATGATGTACAATGGCTATTTTTTATTATCTATTTGAGCAAACAAACTTTCTGATTCACAATGACTATAAGAATCTGGAATTATTGAGAAGGTAACCTCAGTAAGGTCCACGGTGTCTGACTTTCCAGCCCTATGAGTCCTGGCAGAGTCAGTGGCGGTCACAGAGAGGCTGGGAGGGGGAACCACGCTTCAAACATGACTTTTTCTATGTACGTGGTTCTGATAATGATCTAAACAGATTGTAAAACAAAAGGCCTTATATCTCCAAGTCTCCAGTAATATACTATGACTTTTTTCTCATTCTAAATAAATGTGAATTTTGTACCTTGTTTTATATTTGCAATTTTCTGTTCTCCCTTCCTCTCATATTATATAAGCTTCAGACCCAAGAAACCTGAATCTGTGACTGATGGGGAATTTCATAAAGCCACACCAAGCATAAAACCTGAAGAAGTTAAATTTAGATTATAGGGGCAAGTTCAAGTTTCTCATTAAAATGTGAGGTTGGGGGTGGGGAGGGATGGGGGAAAACTGTAAAATATTTTATGTAGAAGATTTATACAAATTCTGTGTTTAAAAGTTTTCTAAAAGACTCATATTTTACTTTTCTTATCATAATTATATAACATAAAGAACACATAATGAAAATCTCACCAAATACTCTATAAATGCCCCTAAATCAACTGGTTGCTATGCTATACGAATGTGATGGTTCTCAGTGCTCTGTGGTGTGGAAAAGCAGAAGGAAACTGCTCTGTGCTGGGCAGTCCCTGGGATGCTCTGCTGTGATTCTGGAGCTAGAAGTCCAAGGGCGCAGAGTCCTGCAGGCTCTGGGGGCCACACAGAGACTCATGACCAGGTGCTCGGGCTGCAGGGCTTTGGTCAGCCCTTCATCTACAGGGTAACAGTTTATATCTGACGGGTTGCAATGCCCATCAAAGCTGTCTGCACTGTCAGATGTAGGATGTGTTTATGTGGATGTGTTTATGAAATGTGTTTATGAAAGTGCCCTTTGTGTTTCTTAAGAAAGAGTGAGGATTTCCTTTCCTGAGACCCCACCCAGTTGTTAAGGCATTTAGCCAGTCTTCCTCTTCACAAACAATTCAAACTCATGGAGCTGCCAGGTTGCACATTTGGAACAATTTCCCTTCATTCTCTGTTGAGGTCATTACCAGATTGTTGTAACGCGGTGACTTGGAGCTTTTGAAGATGACTGTCCTGTTCTGCTCTGGTACACTCCTCACTCTGGGTTTATTCACTGTTTCCTCAAGACTAGATACAGTCTTTGCTTTTGGCAGGAAGGTGACAGGGGCAATACTGTGTCTGATAACGTGTCCTTCTTATGACGTCACCTTAGGGGCTCCAACGGTCAACTGGTCCCCATGTGGGTGAGGTCAAATCTAGCAGGGAAGAATAGGATAAGGGCTGCAGATTAGATATCAATATTGCATTAATACTAATTTCCTGATTTGGACATCATGCCATGGTTACTTATGAGAACTCTCTTATTTTAGAAAGCACACACTGAAGAGAGAACCAGAACAATAAAGGAACCGGGTTAAAATGCTGAGTTTGGAGAATATGGGTGAAGATATATAGACATTATTTGCACTCTTTTGAAAGTTTCAAGTCCCAGATTATTTCAAGATAGAAAGTTAGAAAACAGTGCAGAGAAAGTCCACTGGACACCACATCAGACCTGAAGGAAGGCTTCTTTTTCTGGCTGCTTGGTGCTGTTTAGGTGTTGTGTTATCATCTGAGGGATTTTCTATCAAAGCCATGTTTTGGACCCAGTTTTCAATGGGGAGTCCATCAATCCAGAACAATCATTATAACGAAGTTTCTGTTCAAAAATTGAGGGATGAAAAGATTACAACTGCTTTTCCATCTCTTTCTGAATGCGTGGCTTTGGATCAGCTTTCAGCTTTGCAAAGATCGACTCAAATATGTCTAAAAACCATGTGCCAAAATACACAGCAGAAAAGACTGGTTAAAGGACATATAATAGACTTCTGAACTCTTTGCTTTCCATTTCACTGTCACTTTCCCATCCTCTGTCTGCCTTTGGGTGAAAGCTGCTTTCCAAATTTTTAAAGGAAAACTATGACTAGGTTAGGACGAAATTCCAGGACACCCAGCTGGGACATCAGAACCAGCGGGGATCCCTGAGCTGGCTTAGAGTTGTTGCCCTCACAGCTGATGAATGTTAAGGTCATGCTCAAGATGCTTGCTGTTTTTAACAATTTGCCCAGTTGAATTGGTTGAGGGGACATTCTCCAGGAATCCCAAAGACCACAGTAAATTGTTTTTTTAACTGCAGTCCGTAACTTAAGACTTTTTAGTATCACAAAGTTTGGGTACATTAGCAAAACAGAGAATACATACAGTTGCCTGAATGGAATCTTGAGATAATC
Organism: Bos indicus; assembly: GCF_029378745.1. Classification (NCBI taxonomy): domain Eukaryota; kingdom Metazoa; phylum Chordata; class Mammalia; order Artiodactyla; family Bovidae; genus Bos; species Bos indicus. The sequence continues at coordinate 41,235,957 of NC_091772.1, read as the reverse complement.
CAATGGTGACTGCTTTTTCAAAAATAAAATGTACTCTGAACAGCTGAACAACTGGTCACAAATACCAAATAGCAAGAGCTATAGAAACCTCAAACTGTTGGCCTCCTGACCTGATCAGAAAGGTGTTTGGAAGTAGCTAAAGGAGCAGCAGAACTGGAGTTGACTACATTTGGATTTGTTAACAACCAGCTCTGACATTTACTTTGGGTTAAAAATCACATGTAGCACAACAGCCGTGTAAGGTTAATCAGGTTGTTGACTGAAAAAAAAAGGCATGTGGTCAAGGAAGTGGATGCACAAACCTAGCCCACACCCTGCTCACCCCACTTTGTATCTGGCAAGGCTGTACCACCCCTAGGAAGGGACCCTCTTCTCTAAGTGGTCCTTTCAGAGGAGACATATCCACCCAGAAAGGCACCTCTTGGAAGTTGCTGCTGCTGCTGCTGCTGCTAAGTCACTTCAGTCGTGTCCGACTCTTAGCGACCCCATGGACTGCAGCCCACCAGGCTGTTCCATCCATGGGATTTTCCAGGCAAGAGTACTGGAGTGGGGTGCCATTGTTGCTAGGGGGACACAAATGTGCCAACAGCAGCCTAAAAGGGTCTCTGTGCATGTCCCAATTTCAATGTCCTCATCCCTAAGGAGGGACTGAGCTAGTTGAGGCTCAAAGATGGAACCTGGGGGTGTTGATGGTCCCAGTGTTTGAGACAGTGAAGAATTGGCCAATGAAAGTAAAGCCAATGAAAGGGAAACAGTTCAGTATGCTATGATGTGTGAGATGCATCAGGCCATTAACATCACCTTTTCAAACAATATTTAACAACATGGGAAAATGCAATTAACAGTAAGTAATATTAATAAAAGAAGCAGAAACATATGTTCACAAAATCATACGGGATTATAGATGTCACAGTACTGACAGTAGTTTTCTCTAGGTTACAGGAATATTTATGATTCTTATGTTATTCATTTTATGGGTTTCTTTTTTTGTATTTTCCATATTTTAAGATGACAGTATATCATTTTCAGAGAAAAGTGTTGTAATGAGCAAACACTAACCAAAAAGTTCATGTTTTTTGACCAAGGTCCTTGACTTCAACTGTTTCTCCCATGGAAAAAAATTAGAGCCAGGCATTAATGAGAGAGTTACAAAAAAACTGTGAAAGGAGGGAAAAAATTGAGAAAAATGGTTAAGAGAGTCAGCACCTATAGATGCCACCATGTAATGACATTTTTATTCCTGTTTTATTCTTATCCTCCTTTTATTTTCACGGGACTCTTTCAGATTGTGTGTGCCTGGCTGGAGGAAGAGAGAGGCCGGCTTATCTGGTTCTGGGTGTAAAGCATAATATTGGCATCCTCGCTTTATTTTTTGACATATTTCCTGAGAATGAAACATGACAATCCAAAATTACTGAAAGAAAAACAAGACACAATCTACATATACTTGGAGACCTCGGCTATGTCAATACAGAAATTACAGGACACAGAGCCAGCATTAGAGACAAAACTGGAAGGAAAGCCTAAAATCCCTGTGAGGGATTACAGGCAACATGACTCTTACTTATTTTTTTTTTTTTTTTGGACTGTGCCATGCGGCTTGTAGATCTTAGTTCTTCAGTCAGGGATTGAACCCGTGGCCCCTGCAGTGGAAGCCCACAATCCTAACCACTGGACCATCAAGGAAGTCCTGGCTCTTATACTTTATAGCATTTTCTATATTTTTAAATTGTTCTACAATTTGGGACATATTAATTATGGGGACAGGAGCAGTTGGGGCAGGGAGTATATTTTAAAAACAAAACACTCCATATGGTTTATCTGACTTTGTGACATTATTTTGACCCTTTTTCACAATATCTCAGTGAGTGACAGCTTAGAGACATAAATGTGATTGTTTTTGGAGAATATCATCCCTCTGAACCACTGAGGAAATTTCTGGAATATTGCACAGCTAGGTTAAAAAAAATCTCATTTATTCCATATAGATATCCTTCCTCAAAACTTTTCCTCTCCTTGAGTAATTCTGCCAAAATTCTTAGGTCTCGTATGCTAAGAAGATAGCAATGGGGTTTCCCTGATGGCACGGTGTAAAGGATCTGCCTCCAGTGCAGGAGACACAAGAAATGTGGGTTCAATACCTGGGTTGGGAAGATCCCCAGGAGAAGGAAATGACAACCCACTTCAGTATTCTTGCCTGGGAAATCTCATAGACAGACGAGCCTAGAGGGTGATAGAGTCCATGGGGTTACAAACAGTCGAACACAACTCAGACACTAGACGACAACATAGCAGTGAGCAGATATTTTGAGGGACTTCTGGCTGTCTGTCTGCCTGGTCTGTTTGGTCTGTGAGAGGGTATGAAAAGCTTGCTGGTAGCTCGTGTTTATGTCAATGCTATCACTTTTCTGGAGCAAAGTGTGCCTTTCTCCAACCTTGAAAGAGGGCAAGGATGGGAGGACTGTCCAGGCTGGCAGTGTGGAGGGAAGTTAGGGGCTTTCACGGTCAGAGACTGGAGGGGGCTGCTCCCAGGGAAGATGCCACTGCTGCTGCTGCTACTGCTGCTAAGTCACTTCAGTCGTGTCCGACTCTGTGTGACCCCATAGACAGCAGCCCACCAGGCTTCCCTGTCCCTGGGATTCTCCAGGCAAGAACACTGGAGTGGGTTGCCATTTCCTTCTCCAATGCATGGAAGTGAAAAGTGAAAGTGAAGTCGCTCAGTTGTGTCCAACTCTTCGCGACCCCATGGATTGCAGCCTACCAGGCTCCTCCATCCATGGGATTTTCCAGGCAAGAGTACTGGAGTGGGGTGCCATTGCCTTCTCCGGATGCCACTGCAGAGAAGGGCAATGTTGCCCCAGTGGGAAAGGCCAGATGACTTCAACTCCTACCCACACTGGTCAGTCCCATGGGTGGGGTCCACATGGCTAATGGAAGTACAGCGCCCAGCAGCAAAGGGCCCAGGGTGTGGATATGGCTTCCAGGGAGCTGACCAGCCTCAGATGAAGCAGGGAGCCTGAGCCAGGAGCAGTGGCAATGACGTGAAGACCTGGACTCCCCCATTTCCACCGACTGAGTTATCCCCGAGGTACTCTGAAACTGGGGAGAGGAGGCAGGAAGGGTCCCCCCAAAACTCATGGATCCTGGATTTCTTACCTAGGCTGCTGAGTGGGAGCTCAAGCTGAATTTAATTTGGTACTTTTTTTTTAAAGTGGAGAACCGTGGCATGTTAGACTCTGAATGTCATGGGAAAATTTATGCCAGTTTTAATAAATAAAATTATTTCTAAGCTGTAATTAATAGTCAAATAGCATAAAAAGCAGTCCCTGAAAATCCTAGTCAAAGGGTTGTGCTAAACCGTTAAAATCAGGTTGATGGGCTCTGAAAGCATGGTTTCTACTCCCAAACCAGAGTTTAGGAGCTGAGCTGAACTGGCACCTCTCAGGGCCGGGTAATGCCTGTAGGGAGAACCCACACACTCCCACCAATTCTTCAGGGCATGTTGGAATTTTCCAGGAGTGAGGGTTTTCTTGCTGAAAATTCCACTGAAACTTCAAAGAGTAACCATGACATTCCCAAATCCACGCCTTTCTCCTTGTCCCCTTGAACGTCCAAGTCCCAGCTATGCCTCTCCAGAATTATCCCTTCTGCTTACTTCCAGACATTGCAGAAACCCACAGGTCCTCATGCAAAACTGAGGGGCAGGAGAGAGAGGTAAATAGATTTCCATCTTGAGGATTCTAGAAAATTCATCTGGTGTGCATGCTGAACCCCAGTGGGGTCTGGGGGTGCACCCTGTGAGCACACACAGGTCAATAACTCTGTTTCCAAGGTATGAACAGTCCCAGAAGGATAAACCAGGACTGGCTTGTCTGTTGGTTTAGGTCTGTCAAAAGAGTTATGAAAAAAGTTCAATTTCTTGGAGACATATGGATCCTTGAATTGTGAGTGACACAATGGACCAGTGTCTAATCTGCCTGTTGGAAATCTGGGCCTGATTGACTAAATGTTATCTCAAAATTGATATCTCTACAATAAATCCCCTCCTTCATAAAAACCCTCACTCACATTCCTCATTTCTTGGTCTCTTTACCAGCCAGGTTCCAAAGGCTGAAACCCTCCCTTCTCTCGGCCCAGATGTTGACATCACCAGCTAGTCATGTCAGCTCATTGCCCACCACCTCACTGCCTCCACCATGGTTCACATCACCATCAACCATAACTAGGGGTTGGGCTATAGGACTTCCTAACTGGAGGCTCTTCCACCATCTTGGATTGCAGATAGAGGAATCTTTTAAAATAATAAGTCAGCTCTTGGAGCTACCCAGCTTTCAGCCCTTCTGTGCCTCCCACAAACTCCCATAAACTCCTAAGAACATCCAAAAACCCAAGCAGGTCCTCCCAGTCCAGCTGGTCACTGCCCTCCAGCGATGCTGGCCCTGGGGACACCTGCCAACTGTCCCACCTCAGGGGATGATGCCTGCTGTTCCCTCAGGGGGGCCCCTCCTTTCCATCTGATCTCAGCTCAGGTTGCCATTTCCTGAATATTCTATCTGAGGCAGACCCACCCTCCACCTCCACTTCTCCTCATCACATGACCAAGTTCTGTTCTGCCTTTGTGCCAATCTCATTGATAGGAAGTCAATGTTACTGTATTCAGATATTCACAGCACTACCATTATCATCTTTAGGAGGTCAGGCCCTTGGGCTTGTAGGATCCACAAGGGCCCCAGTGAATGGAGGCAGGGAGGGCTCTCTCCTCCATGCTGCCCACTTCAAAATTCCAGGTAGAGCTGACCCCTTGCTGTCGGCTTGCCTTCCAAAGCACAACAACTATCAAGGAGTTTAATCTATGAGTCCTGGGGCTTCCTTGAAGAACTCTGGGGACTTTTAAGTGGGTAATTAAATCTTGAGAGATTGGTCTTGGGCATTTCATTCAGCTCAAAAAATATTATATTCATTGATACTCACCATAAGGACCTCAGAAGAGGAATTCATTGCTTAATGATTAAACTTCACATATGTTACATATTAAAGTCCATATATCCCATGACATATTTAGATAACACGTTTTCCAATTCTTCTGCTGTGCAAGCCCACATTTCTTTTTTTAAAATCAGATTAGTTATCATCCTGACCTACTATATGTTGCCTATTCATCAATTTTTTAAAAATTCTATCCAGTAGAAAAGATGGAAAAGTCATAAGGGTTTCTTTGTTTTATTTAAGGTAGAAGAGAGTGATTTCAAATTTTTAAAGTTTTATCTGAAAGAGAATTAAATGAATAAACTACACTTATGGAAGAAACTTTGCATTGGCTTAAAAAAGGGAAAGATACATTTCCAGAGACTGTTATTATGTGAGGTAATTTAAAACACATATCAAAACTACTTTCCTCTAATACAAAGGATACAGCCTTTTTAAAAATGAAAAGGACATGAAAGATATGTTTCTCATGCCATTTGATGAAATGTTTGACAGAACATAAAACCCCTGAGAATTTTTGGATTTGATGTTCTTGGAGGCCATTCACCATGATTTCTGCTTTTGTGGTTTCTTCAGGATAGAGTAAATTATGAGCATTCACCTAATGTGAAAAGTCAGATTGGACCATCTGGCTCAATTTCAACATGATCTTCTAATTTTCTTCTCAGAATTAAAAAAAAGAAGAAGAAATAAAAACCACTTACTGAGTAGATTTATTAATACACTTGAGATCTGGGAGGATGGAGCAAAATGTATTTACTTGGGAAATATTTGAGAAACAGTACCTTCAATCATGGTTATGGAGCAAATCCTATGGTCAATATTCAAATAAACTTAGTGATCTTAGAGGGTCTCAGGATACTCCCATTCACCTTATTAAATGAATCCCACTGATTCAGAGTTTATAAAAATTATTACCTGACTGGGCTAGAGCTTTTTGTATTTTTGTTTTTAAAAGCTAGTTTCAAGAAAAAATATGGTTACTGTAAATAAGACTTCAAGTAATGTTCCCACATTTCATATATATTTTTTGCATTTTATTCACCACCATTATGTCTGGAATCACTTGTTCAGAGCTCACTCTGAGCATATATGTCCTTCCAACATCTTCACAGCAGTTCTGCTAGCTGGGTATCAGGGTCACCATTTTATACAAAAGAAAACAGAGGTTCACAGAGGTTAATTAACTCTTCAAGAATCACGCAACTAGAAAGAAGAAGGATTTTTATTCCAAGGATTTTATTTTCATCTAGTCTTGAAAAAACATGCTAACCACTAGCTTGTGTATATGAAAATTTTAGAAATTAAACATTTTAACATCTGCAATACAGGCTGTTCCTCAGTTCAAAATAACTTTTCCTGAACAAAAGAAGACTCACACATTTGGGTGTCTCCATCATCCATTTAGCCTTGTTTTCTTAATTGTACTTTTAGAAATAACAATATCAAACGATGCCAAACTGTTATCTTTTCCAATCTGTTTTTCAATCTGTTTTAACAGACAGTGTGGTTTTCTGGGTGCTAAACCAACTATCAAGACCCAGGTCAACCCCTTCACAATGATCCAAAATCAGACACCTGTAGATTCCAGCACAAGGGCAATTGTGCCCTTGGACTTCATGGTCAACCCAACATAACAAGTTGATATGTTGCCTCTGAATCCCCAGGAGTGGCTGCTTGCATTATATAAAGCAGTGGTCACTGATGACTGTGGTTAAACCTGGACTTTCTTGAATCCTGTGGACTCTCTTTTTCCCACAGAGAGAGGCTGCATAACGCAGCACAAGTTAGACATCCATGGCCTTTCTTCTGTGTTGGGCATGGTGGCTGCTACCCTTCTGAGAGATCTAAACACAGCACACACACACACACACAAAATATATATGTGTGTGTGTGTGTGTGTGTGTGTATTCACAGATGTTGCTTTACTTTTGACCAAGGTCTAAAAACAGCCATACCATGATTCATAAATCTTTCCATGGTGAAACTCCTTTATGACATTTATGGTGAAAATACTGCCATATGAAATCCAGTTGAAGCTTGAGACATTTGGCTTAAAGTAACCCAGATTGCTGTGTGACAGTTCTTTGGTTATACAACTACAAAGAGCCCAACAGATAGTTATGACCATATTTCAAATGCAGAATAAACTCAAGACACAGTAGCTTTAGAAATTAGGGAGTTAGCCTGAGTCCAAAAAAAAAAAAAAAAGGGAAAGCTATTCACTGGATTTCAAATATAATAACAACCTCCACCACCACCCAGCAAAATTTCTAGGTTCTTCCATGGCTTTCCTGGCCCTTCACCTGGATGCAGTGTAGTAAGAGATGACCTTAAAAGTAAAGGGTGAGGGACTACCTTGGTGGTCCAGTGGTTAAGACTATGCAAGGAACATGAGTTTGATCCCTGGTCAAGGAGCTAAGATCCTATATGCTGCACAGCATTGCCCAAAATTTTTTAAATAATAATAACATTTTTAAAAGAGATAATTAGCAAGATAATTTTTAAAAATTCTAGAAGTCAGAGGTGAAATATGTGTTATTTTACCTTATTCAGCAACTGTTAGTTGGATCCTTCAGAAAGCTAATGCCAAGATAGAATTTTAAGTGCAAAAGGTTTATTGGAATTAACACCTGTGAATGGTCAGGGAGAGAGGAGGAGAAGGGAGTGATGTCTTCAGATCATTCTGCAGCTCTCCTGTGATGGGAGGCATGGTAGGAAAGAGGACCAGATAGGAAGAGCTCAAGACTGCAGGTCAGTCCTGAGAAACAGAAAAGAAACTCGAGGGACTGGTAGAAAGAGTTAGACCCCAGGATGCTCCATCGCTGATCGAGGGCTGCCTGCTCCACTAAAAATGCTTCAGAAGATTCCAGAGGTGCTGTCTCTCCTCCTCACGGCAGGCTGGCAAGTTCTTTCTTAGAGAAATATCCAAACATGGCATCTCCATGAATGCCAAAGTGGTTTCAATTAAATTACATGTAGGTGCTCAGTCACTCGCCCATGTCCAACTCTTTGTGGCCCCATGGATTGTAGCTCACCAGGCTCCTCTGTCCATGGGATTGGACATGGCAAGAATACTGGAGTGGGTTGCCATTTCCTCCTCCAGGGGATCTTCCCAACCCAGGGATCAAACTCACATCTCCAGCATCTCTTATACTGCAGGAGGATTCTTTACCTCTGAGTTACCAGGAAGCCAAGTTAAAAAATATGTAAACCATTATAATTTGGTCCTACATTTTAATTCCACCTCTGGTTTTTCCAGTAGTCATGTATGGATGTGAGAGTTGGACCATAAACAAAGGTGAGTGACGAAGAACTGATGCTTTTGAACTGTGGTGTGGAGAAGACTCTTGAGAGTCCCTTGGACTGCAAGGAGATCAAACTAGTCAATTCTAAAGGAAATCAGTCCTGAATATTCATTGGAAGGACTGATGCTGAAGCTAAAGTTCCAATACTTTGGTCACCTGATGCAAAGAGCTGACTCATTGGAAAAGACCCTGATGCTGGGAAAGATTGAAAGCAGGAGGAGAAGGGGACAACATAGGATGAAATGGTTGGATGGCATCACCGACTCAATGGTCATGAGATTGAGCAAGTTCTGGGAGTTGGTGATGGACAGGGAAGCCTGGCATGCTGCAGTCCATGGGGTTGCAAAGAGTCAGACATGACTGAGTGACTGAACTGAACTGAATGGAACTGTAGGGTAAGGGAGTTAGAGAAGGCAAGGTTTGGAAAAAGAACGAGACCGGCACTTTACAGGAACAGATCACCTTTAATGAGGCGAGAAGGGGCAACAGTCAGATTAGTGAGCTGCTACACTAACTCAAGAAAAGAGTATAGGCATATATGTGAAAATCTACTGTCTTAAAGGGGCCTGTTTTTCTCCGAGGTTGTTCGGAGTAGTTATCTCTTAAACAGCTGGGGCAAGGAATTCTGGAGATCAACCAGAGGCTGGACTGGCTGGGCGCTGGACATAATCAATCTTAATGTCCATTTTTTTCTTTGGGTGAGAGAGTTCTTTATTTTGCATAGAATAGTGAGGAGGACCTGGAGGGGAGTTTTAACTCCAGCTATTTTGAGCCATGTAACTTTCCTTCAGGAACTACTTACAGAGTCCTAGAAAGTCAACTGAGTGAGTAAAACCATGATTTTTATTAAGAAAGATATGATGATGTGATGGCCTCAGTTGTCACGAATTTCATACTCACATCTCTGCTGATAGTGGTAAATAATCAGCTGGCATCCATGTGTTTCCATAGCACAATGGCAACTTACTAGTCTTTCAACTTTGCTTTTGTAAAGATTTTATTTTTTATGTGGACAGTTTTTAAAGTCTTTATTGAATTTGTTACAACACTGCTTCTATTTTATGTTTTGGTTTTTGGCCTTAAGGCATGTGGGATCTTAGCTCCCCATCCAGGGATGGAACCCGCACCTCCAGCATTAGAGGGTGAAGTCTTAACCACTGGACCATCAAGGGAGTCTCAGTCTTTCAACTTCTTGTTGCTACTCAAAATAAAAGCTTGTTCCCATGAAGCAAACTGCACAGTCTCCAAATACGTACTTGATTCAAACCATTCTGTTTGGTCTCCTATAGTGATCATTTGATCTGGCCCCAAGGTATCTTAAAGTAGACATCAGGAGGAAACATACAGAGCATTTTGATCTCTTTACTCTCTTGGATGAGTCATTCAGTTATCTACACATCTCCAGCCTTGTCAGAAACCAGTTCCACATTGAGGGATCAATGTCTCTACAGCATGTTCCCACTTACAGCTCAGCCAAAGGGAAGGTCTTCATATCAGCCAAAGGGAAAGTCTTTGTATCATCTTCCAGGCAAGCATACTGGAGTGGGTTGCCATTTCCTTCTCCAGGAGATCTTCCTGACCTAGGGATCGAACCCAGGTCTCCCACATTGCAGACAGATGGTTTACCATCTGAGCCACCAGGGAAGCCAACTTAGTATCATCAGGCCTCTCAAATGTCTTCAAGTTGAAAAGCACTCCCACTCCACCAAATGCGTAGTTTGCAGGATTCTACCCAACTGTTTTTTTTTTTTTTTTCCTAAAACATATAAATTTTGATTCATGCAAAGTCATGAAAAAAGAATGTTTTCAAAGCAGGTTCCAAAATAGCAGAAGAGATGAAATCAAATTCATACACACCTCATTCCTTACCCTACATGATGATAGAATCCAGTTAAAAAAAAAAAAAAAATCAGATGGATAGTGTTAGCCTGCCAGAGCTGCCATGACAACTACCACAGACTGAGTGGCTTGAACAAAAGTCTGTCTTTTCACAGTTCTGGAAGCTAGAAGTTCCAGATCATTTAACCTTTATTACTTCGGTAAAGTCTTTATCTCCAAATATAGTTTGGGGGCGGAGAGGGCTCCATTCAGCCCATAACAGAGCACAGTCCAATTAAGTACCGCATGGAACATGGAAAACCAAAATATCTGAAATCTATGGGTACTGTGACCAGTTACAGATGAATCACCAATAATGTCAGGAATTAAAACCAATAACACTTCCTCAGTTTTATGGTTGTGTATATCCTCAGTGGAGCCTTGAGAAGGGCATACATCAACATCAGCCCTTGGCTCAGTTACTAAGATAGCAAATACCTCTCCTTTGTCCTGCCCACTGCTGAGGACCACCTGGGCCTGGCTCTTGGTAGAAAGATGGAATCAGGTCTCCACCAGCCACTCAGCAAGTTTGTAGATTTCATGGTGCCAGGACCCCAGAAAGAAAAGATAGCTCTCACATGGCTTGTCTAGAGAAGAAGAGGATTAAACATCAGGAAAACATGAGGCTCAGGTTACTTCTGTAATTTTGATGTCCTTGACACATGGGGAGGCCAGAACAAGAGCACTTTGCTCTGCAGCAGCTAAGACTGTTTGAGCAACAGATCATTAACTCCACTACCCTGTTGGTTCAGTGATTAAGACTCAAAGCTTCCAATGCAGGGGGCACAGGTTCAATCCCTGGTCAGGGAACTAAGATAATTAACTTGAGCCATTTATTAGATGTTCTTCTCTGATGCTGCTGTGGCATCTAGTGAGCACAACAAGGCGACCTAAAGTTCCTGTCCCTTCTTATCACGAGCAAGAACCTGGATTTGCAGGCATGAGGACAGGGTTACACATGCAAAGAGGAGCTGGGTCAGTTTCCCTTACCACTGTTCAACCATCCCTGCTGGTCATGACTGTCCATTTCTTGTTAAGTAAAGGGGCTGGCATGCTGAGTCAGGGATGGGAAGCAGGTGATGACAGAGAAAGATGGGATAATCTTTCCACATGGGATGCTCTTATGTCTCTGTTGTCCTTTGATGATAAGATCACACACACACCTTTAAGGATAAAAGGGCAGGGAACACAGGAGGAATCTAGGGATGCAAAAGGTATTCTAACTTATCAAGGTGCATTTCCTTTCATCCTTTTCTCCTGGTCGGGAAGCATGGGCAAAATAATTGTGAAGGATTGTCTGTGATGATAGGATAATAAAATGAACAGAGCCAGTGCCCAATTCACTGTGAATAAGGCACGCATCATACATGATGTAACCATTTGTGAATCTATTTTACCAGATATGTACATGTTTTTGCACACAGATTCTGTGCTCTTGCCTGGCATCTCTCCAGAACAAGTAGCGCATGACTTATGACTCAGACGGTAAAGCGTCTGCCTATAATGCAGGAGACCCGGGTTCAATCACTGGGTTGGGAAGTTTCCCTGGAGAAGGAAATGGCAGCCCACTCCAGTATTCTTGCCTGGAAAATCCCATGGATGGAGGAGCCTGGTAGGCTACAGTCCATGGGGTCACAAAGAGTCGGACATGACTGAGCAGCTTCACTTACTTACAAAGCAAAGGGATCTTGTTTGGGGTACAGCAGTCTGTTCCTATGGAATAAAAAGTTCACAGTAGATTCACAGGAAGATTCTGAGTGCCCCTCAGCCTCACACCAGTGTCCTCCAACCACCCTAAGCCAGCTCTGGGCATATGCGGCTCCTGTCAGGCAGATAAGATTGCTCTCATTCCTTCAAAGGAGAAACTTCCTACTGCCTCACACTTACACTCTGTTAGCAAACAGCGAAGGCTAAGAAATGACCCTTGTTCCCCCAAGCTGTGTCTCCGTCTGGCAGGCCTGCTCCAAGATGTGTTCTGCTCCGTTTCCCGGGACTGTCCCAGGTGTGCACCCTAGGGCCCAGAGTGGGATGCTCTGTCTGCTTTCTCCTCTTCCCTGTCTCTCCTCCTGCCCCCTCATAGATTCCTGGGATTCAGTTCAGTTCAGTCGCTCAGTCATGTCCGACTCTTTGCAACCCCATGGACTGCAGTAAGCCAGGCTTCCCTGTCCATCATCAACTCCCAGAGCTTACTCAAACTCATGTCCATTGAGTCGGTGATGCCATCCAACCATCTCATCCTCTGTCATCCCCTTCTTCTCCTGCCTTCAATCTTTCCCAGCATCAGGGTCTTTTCAAATGAGTCAGCTCTTCGCATCAGGGGGCCAAAGTATTGGAGTTTCAGCGTCAGCATCAGTGAATATTCAGGGTTGATTTCCTTTAGGATTGACTAGTTTGATCTCCTTGCAGCACAAGGGACTCTCAAGAGTCTTCTCCAGCACCACAGTTCAAAAGTATCAATTCTTCAGCACTCAGCTTTCTTTATAGTCCTACTCTCATCCACACGTGACTACTGGAAAAACCATAGCTTTAACTAGATGGAACTTTGTTGGCAAAGTAATGACTCTGTTTTTTAATATGCTGTCTAGGTTGAGCATATTCCTGGGATTACCTGCCAATAAACTATGTGCGCAAATCCTTGTCTCAGGGTTAGTTTTTGGAAGATTCCAACCTAATGCAGAATCAATTCATCTTTCTTCATATTCGTTCCTCTTTTCCAAACCATCAGAGATTTTCTCTCTTTTTCTGTTCAGTTCTGTTCAGTTCAGTCGCTCAGTCATGTCTGACTCTTTGCGACTCCATGGCTTTTTCTGATCGGTCTTTATAAATTCAGATTCCATTCAACAAGATGGACATTCATAATTGCCTGGTTATGCAGGGGTGTCAGGATGTAGTTTCAAAGAAATCTACTGTCTACCACCAGGATGCCAGAAAAATTGAATGAGAAAGTTCATAATCTGCCCTCCAGCCCCGGCTCTGAGCCTGAGGCTATGGGTTGCAATTGAAGAAGATATGGTTTCATCCCATCACTGACTTTTCATCAGAATTATCTTTGATCAAATGTTTCGTGCTTTGATTTTTCGATTCATTGCCTCTAGATAACATTTTGAGTCAACCCTTTCTAGAAATATTATTTCTTTGAATTTGAAAAATCACAGGATAAATAATAATGCAATCTGATTTTTTTCTTTCCCCCAGAGAGTTCCTATCTCCAAACATTTCTGGAATGACTTTCATATTTCTTCTCTTTATAGTTAACCGTGCCCAAAAGCATACTTATAACTCAATGTAAGACACCCTTTCCTTTATAAGCTTCAGTCATGCAACCCAATCATACAAATAAGCCCCAAGATTCATAATCATTTTAGCCTTTGTATCCCACTTCTGGCTTTGTTTACGCTAGCTTAGTCTCCATCAAAATAATGTCCAAGTTAATTCTGTAAAACAGGCACTTTCCCTAATCTACCAACAACTTCACTCCACTGTGGACATACAGCTAATGTATTTACCACACACACACACACACAAACATACACATAAACACACACACATGCTGTTGTGGGTTTATCGTTTTTCTGTAGAGAGTCTGTGCTTTATTTTACTCATAATGATTTTTGGAACTTCATTTTGAAAACCCCCTTGTTGATCATCTTCTAAAATTACACTCTAATGGAATACCACAATGGCTTTATAGCAATCTCTGGTCTGAAACTTTACCTTGAAAATTGGCTAGCTCTGACACTGATAGGAGAATCTGGAGAGAAGCAGTTGGAACCACACTATTAACTTGACCTTCTCCACGCCATCCCCTTATATTCTTGTGAGCTAGAAGTTCCTGCCCGAGTGAGTCTGCATCCCATGCCTCTCCAAGTTCCCTGCCCCCAAATAAGGAACAGAGCCTGTTAAAATGTGGAAAATTAAGAAAATGCAGAACACATCATTAACTCATATAGTCAGGAAGCTGTGGCAACCTTTCCCTCTCCTCACATAAGGCCCACTATAAATGAAATATATATTTTAATTATTTCCAGTTTAGATATTCCCAGTGTGCTATACACAACCTCAGCGGCTCGCTGTAGAAGAAAGGCAAGTTGGGCGGCGAGAAAGCAAGAAGAAAGTTGCACTTAATGCAGAACAGTTGCAAGGCATCGTCACATCGCCCTGAGCAAAACTCTTCCTTTTATTTTGTAGAAAAAGCAATTGATTTCCCCTACGAACTGCGTCTGTATTCAGATTCTGTTTACTCATGAGCTGTGACAGGTTTACCCAAAGCAGCTTTGCAAACCAGCTGCTCCCTCACAACCTCTGTGGTTATAATTCTTTTAAGTGGCAGGGATAACTTAAAATGTCCACGTTCCTCTGAGATGCAAGACAGGCAGCAGGAACTGTTGACATTTTTTTTTTTTTTTTAACGTAGCATTTTCAATGCCAGAGAATGGCACAGCCATGAACCTTCATTCGGGGCTTCCCTCACTTGACAGTCATTGGAAAACACAAAGCATAAAAGTCCCTTCAACCCAGCCTCTCTCCAGAGAACTCTGCCAAGTGGCCAGGGATGACATTCCTGACTCTATGAAAACCAAGGTGGAGCCCTGAAAGCACAGAGTCTGTGCCTGTCCAGCGGAACCACAGGAGGGTCACCCCCAAGAGGGACTCAGTGCAAATCACCACGCAGATGTGACATCACTTTCAAACTCTTCAAACTACTCAGCCAGCTTCGGCCTGGCCTTAAAAAACAAGAGAAAACTGATTTCTTCAAAAGTTACTTGTTCTTGTTACTTGTTCTTATTTTTCAAGCTTACTAACTCTGTACTCTTAACTTTTATCACAACAATCGCTTATGTTAGATTCCCCACATCTGCTTTAGCAGTGGCGTGGTGGGGGTACATTTAACGTGCGTCTTGTGCAAGACAGATTTAGTACTTTGAAGACTCCGAGAAGGTTCGCCTGGTTTTATAAAGGTGTTTACAAGCCCTGCTTTGGCCTGCAGCCAACTTGTGATTATTAAATAAACTTCTACTGCTATTCTACCTAAATATGCCCTGAGGGGAACGTATCCTGGAAATTTAAACTGTCAGGGAGTAGAAATGAAATGGTCACAAAGCATCACAAAGTGGTTCGGGGTTGGGGGGAATGGTTTTTTAAGATTGATGGAGGCTTAGGACAGCCCCCTCCCGCTCAGGAGTGGCACTTTCTGACTGCAGAAATACCCACCAGGGTTCCCCAATTTTCATTTCCCTCCATTTGTCTGAGTCTTTGCACAGGCTGTTCCAGGAGCCCAGGGTGTTCACTGTCTTTTCCTACCCTGGGGAAAGCTCGTGAGCTCATCCCAGCTCATCCTCCAAGCCCTAGATCAGAAAGACCGCTGGCCAGCCTCACCCTGAGACAGTGCCCTGCACACCTGTGGTCCAGCTGAAGCATCCTAGGTCCTCATCCGTGACTTCCTGTGGCTCTGTTCCTGCATCCTTTGCCCCACCAGCCAAGCCCTCAGCAAATGTGTTTGTCTGCACCACACTCTCTTTAGTGTCACAAGCCCTCTGCCAGGTGCCAGGTGAAGAAAATGTGTTAAATAAAGATAGAGTAACAGTAGAAATACATACATGCCTATCTGTGTATATACTCATATCCCACTTTTAATACTTGGGGTGGGGAGGGAGATGGGAGTGGGGTTCAAGATGGCGGGACACATGTATATCTATGGCCAATTCATGTTGCTGTATGGCAAAAGTCATCACGATATTGTAATTATCCTCCAATTAAAATAAATAAAAACTTTTTTAAAAACTAAAAAAAAAATTATTTCAAATCAGCTTCAAGAAGAGACCCTTCCAGC
Organism: Bos indicus; assembly: GCF_029378745.1. Lineage (NCBI taxonomy): Eukaryota > Metazoa > Chordata > Mammalia > Artiodactyla > Bovidae > Bos > Bos indicus. Next base: position 41,219,955 of record NC_091772.1, on the reverse strand, counting down.
CTATAGCTCTCAATTCACTATGAGAAGCAATCACATTTTTCATTTTTCTGGAAGAAGACCAACATTTTTCAAAAAAAATATTTGCTTCAGAGATAAACATTATAGTGTCAAAGTTATTTCTAAAATATTCATTGAATTTTAGGCACCATTTGGTTGCTTGTGTATACCTTTTTTACTTGGTTTATAGACTCTTTATTGGAAAAAATGTCCATTTGGATGTGTGTGAGTGTGTGTGTGTGCTTGCACGTATGTGTGTGTGAGTGTCTGAAATCATCAGCACTTCTCGAATAACCTGGACAAAATGGGTTCAATTTCATAGAACAAATAAAACATAACATATGGAGGTTAATGCTCAAGTCTGTTATTAAAAAAGAAAAAGGAGGAGAAGGGAGAAGAAGAAGGAAGGGGAAAAGGCAAGAGGAGAAGGGAGGAAGAAGGAAAGACTTAGAAATTTCCCCTGATCCCAGGTACAATTTTCACTAAAGCTAACATTTATTAAGCCCAGGCATTTTTTAAAGCACTTTTCACATACTGTCTTATGCAAGCCTCAACTACATTCCATGAGGCAGGTCCCATATTGTCCCATGTATCAAAGGAGTCACCGAGGGTGATTCCCCCGAGGTCACCAGCTAATAAATGGTAGCGTCAAGATTTGAACTTGGGTTCCTGGCTCCCTTGGAAGAGTGCTCCAAATATTCCATTTCAATTTCCTCACCTTTCACTCACCGTTCACTAACTCCAGACTGGCCTCTGACCCCATTAAGCTAACAGAACAGCCCTGGGGGGTGGAGGTCAGTGGTAAGTTCCATGTCAAAGGGGATATTCCTCAGGCCTCATCAGACTTGACCTCTTGGACCAATTCAATCCCGCTGACCTCCACATTCTGTGTGCTTTTATTCCGGGGCACAATGCTTCCCTGTTTTCCTTCTATATCTCTGCTGGCTCTTTCTCTGGATCCTATCCTGGTATCTTCTTTTTTTTTTTTAATATTTATTTATGTATTTGGCTACATTGGGTTTTAGTTATGTCATGCAGATCTTTTGATGTGGCGCACTGACTCTTTAGTTGTGGTTCATGGGCTTACTTGCCCCTTGGTGTGTAGAATTTTAGTTCCCCCACTAGGGATCGAATCCATGTCCCCTGAACTGCAAGGCGGATCTTTAACCACTGGACCACCAGGGAAGTTCCTGGTATCTTCTTTTTAACACTTCCAATTATCAGTTGATGTTCTTCAGGGATGGTCCCAGGGATTCCTTTATTTTTTTCCTCTTATGCAATGTCCTCACCCTAGAATCTAAGACTCAAGTTATTTCATCTAATTCCCAGCTTCCATTATCACCTACATGTAAACAATACACAAATGCAAAGTTGTAACCCATACCTCAGACCTACTTCCTGAGTTCCAGGCCATGTCAGTCCAGGTCCCTACCTAATTGGCTCCTCTTGGATGTAGAGAAGATACTTCCAACTTGCCCATCAAATTACACATCGTTGAGCCTAGCACAATGCCTGCCACGTAGCAGGCAATCCATTCATTCTCAGTGAAGGAGTTAAGAAATAAATGGATGAAAACTCAAATGTCCAAAAGCAAGCTTATAATCTATTCCCTCAAACCCATCCTCTTCCAGGTTTCCTTCTTTCCAAATGGCACCACCTTTGAAAACTCCATATTCCTCTGTCATCTCAGCACTGAATTTCTGTCAATTTCATTTTCTAGTCAAGTTTCATGTTGACCCACTTTGTCCACCTACACCGCCACCTGGGCTTCCCAGGTGGATTGTAAAGAATCCACCTGCCAATGCAGGAGATACAAGAGATGCAGGTTCAATCTCTGGGTCAGGAAGATCCCCCAGAGTAGGAAATGGCAACCCAATCTCATGGACAGAAGAGCCTGGTGGGCTAGAGTGCAGGGGGCTGCAAAGAGTCAGACACAACTGAGTGACTAAACAAAAGCAACAAAAGTCACTTAAATGCCAAGAAAAGTGGGGGGAGGAAGGAAGGTGCAAGAGGAGAATGGAGGGAGGAAGGGAAGAATGAAGGAAAAAGAATACAAGAAAAGAAAGGAAAGGAAAAGTGAAGGAATTACTACTGATAACAAAGAAATATGAGAATCTGAAATTAGAAAAGCCATTTCCTCCCCTTTCCCTCGTGCTATGAGACCCAGATACCTACTGAGCATCCTTTAGAACCCGGGAGCTTGCCCATGACCCTGCTCTTATGATGGACTCAGAGGCTGAAGATGCTGCTCTGTCCTCTTTCTTCCTTCTCCCTTGAACAAGGACCCCCTGGCCACCTTGCCACCATGTTGGAAAGGCCAGAAGAAACCTAGAAAATTTAGTCCTGACAGACTTGACCTAAATACAGGGCACCAACAACCATCTACCTCCTGACTCCTTGTTTTGTGAGGGAAAAAAAAAAGTATGGGTGGAGAGACTGAAAGCATTCTTCACTGGCAACAGTAAGTAATAAGGTGAGGACAGGGGTCATATCCATAGGATGGATCTAAATTAACACATAGATGCAGGTACAAATGGGAATTCATTTTATGATGAGGATGTATCAAGACAGTGATGGTGAATTAGGACAGCTTCACAGCCAGTTGGAGTAAAGAAAAGAATAAAGATGAAGCCTTTCCCAACTTCTTACAGCAAAATATAGTCTAAAGGATCAACCTGGAATTTTGCCAAGCAAAAGTGGATGGACACAGAGTCTGTTATACAGAGTGAAGTCAGAAAGAGAAAAACAAATATCATATATTAATGCATATATGTGGAATCTAGAAAAATGGCACTGATGAAATTATTTCCAGGGCAGGAATAGAGACACAGATGTAGAGAATGTACATGGGGACAGAGGAGAAGAGGAGGGGGTGAAGACTTGGGAGAGTAGCACTGACATCTATACACTATCATGTGTAAAGCAGATCACTGGCGGGAAACTTCTGTGAAATAGATGGCTAGAGGGAACTCAGCTCGGTGTTCTGTGATGACCTAAGGGATGAGATGGTGGGAGGGTAGGGAGGTCCAAAAGGAAGGGGTTATATGTATACATATGACTAATTCATGCTGTTGTACAGCAGAAACTAATACAACGTTGTAATGCAATTATACTCTAATAAAAAATAGCTACTCAGAAAAAATAAAAATATGAGTACATGTTATTCTGTCCTGAAGCACTCCTCCCAACATTTGGAAAGAAAGTGAATAACCATGTCAGTCATGTCCGACTCTTTGCCACCCCATGGACTATAGAGTCCATGGAATTCTCCAGGCCAGAATACTGGAGTGGGTAGCCTTTCCCTTCTCCAGGGGATCTTCCCAACCCAGGGACTGAACTCAGGTCTCCCACACTGCAGGCAGATTCTTTACCAGTTGAGCCACAAGGGAAGCACAAGAATACTGGAGTGAGTAGCCTATCCCTTCTCCAGTGGATCTTCCTGACCCAGGAATCGAACCGGCGTCTCCTGCATTGCAGGTGAATTCTTTACCAACTGAGCTACCAGGGAAGCCTCTTTGGAAAGAAATCCCTGCCTCAATGTCCATTTCTTAAACAGTTGTAACTGCAAGGTGAGCACAGAAGTCAAATGAAAGTATTACACTGGCTTATTGCACATTTAGAATCAGAGCCCCTTTAAACTGTATTAACCACAAAGATGAATTTGTATTAACTGCAAAGATGACTCAGTGTTTCCCTGAAGTGAACCCAGCAAGGAAATAATTCTTTTCCTGCTGTATTTATGGTTCTGAAACACAAGCATGCATCTTTGTGTTTTTAGTTTTCTTAAGAGTATTCTTCAATCCTTAGAAAGCGACTCACGCTGTACAACTTTAAAAGATTTTTTTTTCAAGAAACATAATGGAAGTTAAGACATAATGGAAAATACGTTTCTTGAATTTATGCTAATAGTTGCTAGAAAAACCCCCTGGGCCTGAGTCTTAGGGGATAAAATATCATGAACTCCCATTTCAATTTTTATCATTACATTTTTATGATTGTGAACCTTCTTGATAATCTTCTTCTAAGACCAATCTTGACAATAACAGTTTCCTAAAAAATCATCTTATTTCATGAGTTTTTAAAAAATTTATTGGTGTAAAGTTTTTCAGATTGACCCTGAAAATTTTTAAAACTACTTCTGCATAGTTTATGTTAACATTATCTATTCCTAGTATTATTTATATGCTTACTTTCCCTCTCTCTCTCTTTGTTTTATTGTTCTTTTAAAAATAGCATTTGACCTTACCAATTAGCTATCCTTTTCGTTTATTTGTTATTAAATTAATTTCTTATTTATCTCCTTTCTGCTACTTGATTTAGGTTTTCATGTTATTCCACTTCCCACCTTTAGTATTTGAAATATTATGCAGCTGTTTAGTCACTTAGTCATGTCCCACTCTTTTGCAACCACCAGGCTTCTCTGTCCATGGAATTTTCCAACCAAGTATACTGGAGTACGTTGCCATTTTCTTCTCCAGGGGATCTTCCCTACTCAGGGATCAAACCTGCGTCTTCTGCTTGGCAGGCAGAAGCTCTTGGATTTATTTATTATAAATCTGTCCTTGAAGTACAGCTTGGGATGCACACCACTGGTTTTTTCATATAAGGTGCTTTTGTTTGAAATATTTTGTACCATTTCCTTGGTTTTCTTCCTTAATGATTTTTAAGGGAGCTGCTAAGTAGCTTCAGTTGTGTCCAACTCTGTGCAACCCCATAGACAGCAGCCTACTAGGCTCCTCTGTCCCTGGGATTCTCCAGGCAAGAACGCTGGAGTGGGCTGCCATTTCCTTCTCCAATGCGTGAAAGTGAAGTCACTCAGTCGTGTCTGACTCTTCGAGACCCCACGGACTGCAGCCTAAGCTCCTCCGTCCATGAGAGTTTCCGGGCAAGAGTACTGGAGTGGGGTGCCATTTATTTATTATACATTTGTCCTTGAAGTACAGCTTGGGATGCACACCACTGGTTTTTTTATATAAGGTGCTTTTGTTTAAATATTTTGTACCATTTCCTTGGTTTTCTTCCTTAATGATTTTTAAGGGAAATATATCTTATAATCCTTCAAGGGTGTTTTTGCTGTTATTTGTTGTATTTTGATTTTATGTATTTTGTGTTCCCTTCCTGGTGGCTTGGACAGTAAAGAATCTGCCTGCAGTGTGGGAGACCTGGGTTGGATCCCTTGGTCTAGAAGATCCCCTGGTGAAGGGAATGACTATCCACTCCAGTTTTCTTGCCAGGAGAATTCCATAGACAGAGGAGCCTGATAGGCTACAATACATGGAATCACAAAGAGTTGGACACCACTGGGCGACTAACACCACTCCCCAAAAACTTCAGTCTAACTGTGAGGAATGACTTCTTAGTCTAGTCAGGAGAAAACATGAAGCACACCCAAATGCAAGAGTAATGTACAAAATTCTGCCCTCAGAACTGTCAAGTCATCAAAAACAAGGGAGCTCTGAGAACATATTCAGAGGAAACTAAGGACCCATGACAACCAGATCTGATGTGACGTCTTAGATGGAATCCTGGGATAGAAAAAAAAATATTAGGTGGGGAGTGGTGAACTTCCAAATAAATGTGGAGTTGAGTTAGGTGTAATGGAACCACACTGGCTCCATGTGTGACCAGCATACCATGGTGACGTGAGGTGATGAGCAAGGGAAACTGGATGGATGTTGTATGGGGCTACCCACACCAGCTTTACAACACTTCTGCAAATATAAAACCATCCTAAAGTTTGAAAGTTTGTTTTCATTTCAAGTTGAACAAACCAAAACAAAAACCTCATGGCTTGCCCTTCACTGGCCTATCACAGGTTCACATCCTTTCCACGGCCTTGACGGCCCAGCATGGTCGGCCGCCCACCCCTAACTGTTGGACCTCCTGGCACTTGCCGCCTCACTTTGCTCCACCTGCTTGCCCAGCATGAGGTCTGCTCTGTGTCCGAGTCCCACACAGCTCACTCCCTCACACACTGCATAGTTTACACCAGTGTAAATTCTTACACCAGTGCACACTTCTTCCACGAAGTGCTGTCTTTCTGACTACTTGATTTAAAAGTACAGCTTTCTCATGTTTCCACTTTATCCCCTTTTATTTTTTTCTCCATAACACTTAAATCAGCTCCATGTAAGACGCACACACACACACACAAAATTGTGTAGGCATACACAATTTTCTTTATGGTCTAGCTCCACTCCTTAGAATATAAGCTGTCTTTGTGTTTCATCCACAGAGGTATCCCTAATACCTATCAAACATCTGCCACATCATAAGAACTCAGTAAATATCGATCAAGGACAATTAATCAGATAGGATCCTTTAGCAGTAACTCCATGAGACATAGTGACATACTGGGCATGATATATGGCAGAAGAGATGGCCAGAAGGGTCAGCTTTGGGGCCACTTTGAGTACCTTGGGCTTCCCCAATAGCTCAGTTGGTAAAGAATCCACCTGTAATGCAGGTGACCCTGGTTCTATCCCTGGGTTGGGAAGATCCCCTGAAGAAGGGAAAGGCTACCCACTCCAGTATTCTGGCCTAGAGAATTCCGTGGACTGTATAGCCCACGGGGTTGCAAAGAGTCCGACATGACTGAGCAACTTTCACTTTCACTGTCGCGCTTTGTGTACCTTGGGTTGAGCAAACACAATACAGATAGATTAGATGCAGGTTTTCCATGAATGACATGAGTGAAGGATGATCTGAGGCATGTTGAAGGTGGCACCATTTAATGAGATGGGAGAAACTTCAGAGGATGTTTGGGAGCACAGAGCTATGTTTGAAACATGGTGAATTTGACATGCATCTCAAACACTCAAATGGAGATGTTCCACAAGAGTTAAAGAGAAAACAAAGGATTCATCAAAGAAACCTTACCAAGTAAATGACAGAGACCAAATTATTAATTTAGTCAATAGGCCAAAATGGGTTAAATACCTCTATTAATACAAAAGTTTCTCAGTTCAGACTGAAAAACTGCTTTATTCAACTTGATGGTCTATAAAAGCAAGGCTATTGAAAACCAAATGATGAATAAAGGATAGTATAGAAATGTGAGCTAACAGAAAGATGGAATCTCAATAACGTCCTTTTAATAATTTTACCTCCTGGTTGGTGTTTGAGACAAAGGATAACCAAGTGGAAAATACTAGCTTTGTTGGGCTCCAAGCCTCAGGACAGCAGAATCAACACAGACTGGGGATGTAAGGCAGCGGGGCTGAAGGTCATGGCTGCCTTTAGTTCTTGTCAGTGGCAGCTACCATCATACTTGATTTGAAGTTCCAGAGAATCCTAAACGTGGACACCCCAAAACCCTAAACACAGGACACTTCCTTCTTTGGTTGTAGGTTCTGGGATTGTAAGATGTATATAGTGGGAAGTGGAGTAGAGATGTGTTTGGGAGATAAAATTTATAGGAAACATGGTATTTATAGGGTATCTATTTATAATCTTAAACTCAATGCAAGATTTTTTATTTTCAATGTCCATAGAACATTTATGAAAATATAAAATTATGAAATTTCCATGAAGAATCTTCACATTTTCCAAAAAGTAGAAATACTATAAGCACAGGTTTATAACTGCAACCAGCACTGACATTGTTACAAACATTAAACATACAAAGATGACAATAAAATCTAACCCCTTGGAGTTTGAAATAAAAAATATCGAAATTAATGAGAGGGACAAAAAAATAAACATTCAATTTAGTCTCCTCAGGAATAATAATGGTCAGAAAATAATAAATCCTAAGTCATGCCATGTGGCAAACACAGTATACAAAATAAAATTTATAGCCTTTTTATGAATAAAAATAAAGAACAAAGTCAAATGACATGAAATTGTAACCTGAGAAGCTAGAAGGGACAAATAGCCTAATAAAGGGAAAGGAAGGAATTAATAAAGATATATGCTGAATTTGGTGGATTGAAGACCAATAAAATTCATATATGAGTTCAGGTGGGGATTCTGTGAGAATATCAGGGAATTGGAGAAGAACCACTGGGATCAACCCAAAGGGTGCACGGAGGTGGGATGTGGCAAACACCATCCATAGAAACCACTATCCATGGCAACCACGACCCATGGCAACAACTGTGCAGTGAGCCAATGGGAACTAGGGTTCCCCACCAAGAGCCATTATGAGATAAGTTGTGTCCTTCCAAAGTCCCAGAGGAACCCCACATTCCTCCCTATCCCAGCCAGTCCCTGAGGCCATAATGGGTCTCAGTTCAGTGCAGTCGCTCAGTTGTGTCCAATTCTTTGCAACCCCATGAACCGCAGCACATCAGGCCTCACTGTCCATCACCAACTCCTGGAGTATACCCAAACTCATGTCCGTTGAGTTGGTGATGCCATCTAACCATCTCATCCTCTGTCATCCCCTTCTCGTCCTGCCTTCAATCTTTCCCAACATCAGGGTCTTTTCAAATGAGTCAGCTCTTTGCATCAGGTGGCCAAAGTGTTGGAGTTTCAGCTTCAACATCAGTCCTTCCAATGAACACCCAGGACTGATTTCCTTTAGGATGGACTGGTTGGATCTCCTTGCAGTCCAAGGGACTCTCAAGAGTCTTCTCCAACACCACAGTTCAAAACCATCAATTCTTCTGCACTCAGCTTTCTTTATAACCCAACTCTCACATCCATACATGACCACTGGAAAAACCATAGCCTTGACTATATGGACATTTGTTGACAAAGTAGTGTCTCTGCTTTTTAATATGCTGTCTAGGTTGGTCATAATTTTCCTTTCAAGGAGTAAGCATCTTTTAATTTCATGGATGCAATCACCATCTGCAGTGATTTTGGAACCCGAAAACATAAAGTCAGCCATTGTTTGCACTGTTTCCCCGTCTATTTTCCATGAAGTGATGTGACCAGATGCCGTGTTGTTAGTTTTCTGAATGTTGAGCTTTAAGCCAATTTTTTCACTCTCCTCTTTCACTTTCATCAAGAGGCTCTTTAGTTCTTCTTCAATTTCTGCCTTAAGAGTGGTGTCTTCTGTATATCCAGAGAAGGCAATGGCAACCCACTCCAGTACTCTTGCCTGGAAAAATCCCATGGACGGAGGAGCCGGTAGGCTGAGGTCCACGGGGTCGCTAAGAATCAGACACGACTAAGCGACTTCACTTTCACTTTTCACTTTTATGCATTGGAGAAGGAAATGGCAACCCACTCCAGTGTTCTTGCCTGGAGAATCCCAGGGATGGGGGAGCCTGGTGGGCTGCCGTCTATGGGGTTGCACAGAGTCGGACACGACTGAATCGACTTAGCAGCAGCAGCAGCAGCAATATCTGCATATCTGAAGTTATTGATATTTCTCCCAGCAATCTTGATTCCAGCTTGTGTTTCTTCCAGTCCAGCGTTTCTCATGATGTACTCTGCATATAAGTTAAATAAACAGGGTGACAATATACAGACTTGACGTACTCCTTTTCCTATTTGGAACCAGTCTGTTGTTGCATGTCCAGTTCTAACTGTTGCTTCCTGACCTGCATACAGGTTTCTCTAGAGGCAGGTCAGGCGGTCTGGTATTCCCATCTCTTTCAGAATTTTCCACAGTTTATTGTGATCCACACAGTCAAAGACTTTGGCATAGTCAATAAAGCAGAAATAGATGTTTTTCTGGAACTCTTGCTTTTTCCATGATCCAGCAGATGTTGGCAATTTGATCTCTGGTTCCTCTGCCTTTTCTAAAACCAGCTTGAATATCTGGAAGTTCACAGTTCACATATTGCTGAAGTCTGACTTGGAGAATTTTGAGCATTAATTTGAGATGAGTGCAATTGTGTGGTAGTTTGAGCATTCTTTGGCATTGCCTTTCTTTGGGATTAGAATGAAAACTGCCCTTTTCCAGTCCTGTGGCCACTGCTGAGTTTTCCAAATTTGCTGACATATTGAGTGCAGCACTTTCACAGCATCATCTTTCAGGATTTGAAAGAGCTCAACTGGAATTCCATCACCTCTACTAGCTTTGTTTGTAGTAATACTTTCTGAGGCCCACTTGACCTCACATTCCAGTATGTCTGGCTCTAGGTGAGTGATGACACCATCATGATTATCTGGGTCGTTAAGATATTTTTTGTATAGTTCTGTGTATTCTTGCCACCTCTTCTTAATAATCTTCTGCTTCTGTTAGGCCCATACCATTTCTGTCCATTCTATTTTTGACCTTCTGTCTGAGCCCATCTTTGCATGAAATGTCCCCTTGGTATCTCTAATTTTCTTTAGAGATCTCTAGTCTTTCCTAGTCTGTTGTTTTCCTCTATTTCTTTGTATTGATCACTGAGGAAGAAATAATGGGTCTAAGCTCCCAGAATCTTGGGTACCACTTCAGGAGGAAGAGGAGGGACTGAGCCTCTTGAACAAAATGAGAGAATCTTGAACAAAATGAACCAAGTTTACATTACTGAATTAGATAGAGAAATTATACTGATTTTGATATCTAAAAATGAATACATTGGGCTATAGGGACTAGATAACTCAATAAAGTTCTAAATATACATATATTTAGAACTAAATAGAACTAAAGAACTAACTAGATAGATAGATACATAAATACATGTATAGATAGATAGATGGGTTTCCCTAGTGACTCAGATGGTAAAGAATCTACCTTCAATATGGGAGACCAGGGTTTCATCCCTGGGTTGGGAAGATCCCCTGGAGAAGGGAATGGCAACCCACTCCAGTATTCTTGCCTTGAGAATTCCATAGACAGAGGAACCTGGTAGGCTATAGTTCATGGGGTCTCAGAGTCAGACATGATTGAACAGCTAATATATATATGTGTGTATGTGTGTAAATTGGTTTTCCTACCTATGTTAAGAGGTCCATAGGTTTCACACCCCCATAGATATGAGACTAAATGTTCAACTTCTATAATAATAAAGGAAGCACAATTTATAGTCTATGACAGTGACAGTTATTTAACCAAGATCTGTCTTCTCCACTTTCTCATGATTCACAGAGGCAGAGTCATATCTGTTTACACAACACTGTAGGTGAGGGATAGGGGATTCAGTAGTCTTCACTGAGCATGTGCTAAAAAAATTTTCTTAAAAAGGAGAGAAAGAAGGAGGAGATGATGGAGGGAAGGAGGCAGAGACAGGAAGAGGAAGACAAAAGGAAGGATGAGAGGGAGGAAAGGGGAAAGGAGAAAGGAAGGAGGGGGAAGGAGGGGAAAGGAGGGAGAAGCAAGGGAAAGAAGGAGACAAAGGATGGTTCTGTGGAACGCCATTTGGAAAATATGGATTGTGTTTTCTGAGGTCCTTTGCCCTATAAATATTTATGTTGGAACACTTGCATGTGTGTTACACCCAGGAGAAAGTGGGGTGGGGATTCTGGACTGTAGCGTGGAGCATTGGAATACTTGCTTAAGCATCTGGGGTGATGGAAGGAGCTTTAAGCCTTGACAACCACAGCTGATGGCTTGTATCCCAGTGACACAGTGGTGGGACCATCACCAGCCATATCTACTTCTCTGCCCTCCATATGCTTATCCCCTTTCACAAGTTCTCTGCTCTCCCTTTCAGCTTATCCATCTCTATTTCTGAAATAGAAGTTCTCTAAATCATAACCACATGTCATCACTTTATATGCTCTGCTCATTCCGTCTCTCCCTCCCCACCTCCTTTTCCCTCACCTTGTTCTGCCTTTGCCCCTTCTTTCCTTGAACAAATATTTACAGCAAGTCAACTCCATGGCCATTCCTGGTCTGTTTCCCTTCATCTGCACAGATTTTTTCATTGTGTCTCTGTCCTTCCTGAATCTGGAGAGCTCCCAATGAAGGTCCTCCTCCAGATGTGGTAAGCCAGCCTGTGGAGTGGGGCAGTCATGTTTCTGGGCCTGAATATTAGGTCTTCATTAATCCAGGTTAGAAGTGCATTTGTGTTGGGGCAGCCCATAACATTTTGGCTCAAGACGTGCTCATGGTCAACTGACCCCTCTTGGGTGCTTGTTGGGGGCCACATTGCTGGGTTCATAGGACCAATCGCTGTCATGACAATGCTTAGATGAGGTATTCATCCCTCTTACAGTTTTCTCTGTAGCTTTCAGTTTCTCTTTGAAATCAATGAAATCCTTTGCAATCTCATGGTTTATTTGCCTATCAACAGAATGATGTGAGAATTAAATTTCATAGCCTGATAAAAACAGGACTTAAAGCGTTGACATATTTTATCCACCTAATTCCTTTATGGATTCTATTAGTTTTCCAATGCATTTGTGGAAACTCCAGGCTTTGGAAGGTAAAACTGAGGCCACTTCCAAGCAGAAGAGACTGAAGATGGGTGTTTCCCTCATTTCGACAAGACCAGTCCTGATTTCATATTTTTCCTATTTCAATATTCTGCATGAGATATGGGGTAGAAAAAGACAAAGGACTGCATTATTCTTAAAACATTTGAAAACCAGTAAATTTTACAATCCACTCCCTCTTGTTTACTTTGAAATGTTAAGGTCATCTCACATGTTCTAGTCTCTCTCTCCATGTGGGCTCGAGGGTGAGTTTTCCTTCTCCTCTCCTGGGTGAATCTCCTATTGATTCTCCCAGCTCCTTACCTTCCAACCTCTGCTGCATCTGCAGTTTCTTCCTCTCAATTAGCAGCATCCTCCTCTCAGCCAGTGGACTGACACTCATTCTACCCTGGCCCCATGCCAGGCTGCCTCTGCTTCCCCACCCACTAGCTCCCTCTGGCCTTTGAGTTGTATCTGATATTTGTGTCTCTAGTCCCTCTTCACCCTAGGGCACCACATCTACTTCTCCAGGCTTACTTCCTTGATCCTTCTGCAGCATTTCTTAAAATCCAGCCATCAGCCCTGTTCTCCTGCTGCAAGAGTCTCCCAGGAAACCCCTCCTCTCCCACAACCAAACCCACATGCATTACCACTGTCATGGCCCAGGTTTCAATGTTGTCAACGTTACTTGAATGCTTTACAAATTTGGGATAGATCCACATAACCTAATCCAGTCAAACTTGTGGTTTTTGGCATCCATCTATAACATATTAGGTTGAATCCCATAAAATTGCCATTTTGCACATCAAAAATGTACTGTAGCTTTGCAAGATGTTACCATTGGGAGAAACTGGGTAAGGCATCCACAAGCTCTTTCTGTGCCATTTGTCACAACTTCACATGAATCTGTACTTTTTAAATAAAATTTTTAATTACAAAATGGTTAAATAATTTCATAAGATTCAACCTAATAGCAGCCAAAATAGTACAAAACAAATGAATTATGTATTTTCCCCTTCGGGATTTCTTCAGGAGCTACAAAGTGCTAATTCAGAGAGCCACACTTTATGACTGTTAAATAATTTATGAAGCAGAGAATTTTTTTAGGAATAATTAAACTTGTTCATACAGTAATTAAGTTTAAGCATTTAATAGAAATTCAGTCTTTACACAGTGCCAAATTCTTTTCACAAAGAGCTGACCTTTAAAGATTTTCACTTTGTTTATAAATACATTTTTTTCATGTGTTACATAATTTTTAGAACAAATGAATCTAATGTCAATTGCATGACCTTGGACTTGTGTTTGGATGAAAAAATCAAAACAATTTATTTTTATTCATTTATTTGTTCAGAATTTAAAGATTAAAAAGTTGACCATGGATTAGGGGTCAAGCCATAGATTAAATGCTAAAGGGTCTTTAAATTACAGATCTCAGCGTAAAAGGGGTACTAAGGTCACATGACCTGGTTGCACATATCTTTTCTGCAGCTCTACCCCTTAAAGCATCCCAATCATCCTTGGACATACCCAGCTGCTAGAAATGTGTTTCATTTTTCATAATAAGGTAGCACTTACACCTCTGAAACTTCATCTTCACTACTGTTAGTTCTATGCCTGAGTCAAAGAGACTTGAGTTCAGACTCTCTGTGTCAGACTTGAAAATAGTTGTGCACGGCCATCTTGCCCCCTTTAGTGAAAGTTGCTCAGTCGTGTCCAATTCTTTGCGACCCCATGAAATTCTCCAGGCCAGAATACTGGAGTGGGTAGCCTTACCCTTTTCCAGGGGATCTTCTCCACCCAGGGATTGAACCCAGGTCTCCTTTATCTTGACTCTTTTCCAAGCCCAGTGCTTCCTGGACTCCCAATCCTTCCTCTTGGGCATGACGTTATCTCTGCTGTGTTGGGTTCCTGTGTGTATTTGTTCACAGTAAACGCAGTGCCTGGAATCCCAGCTGAAGTCTAAGCATTCATCTGACCCCTCCATCTATCTAGACAGTAGATATAATTAATGAAGATCTAGATGATTGTCACCCTGACCAGCTTCCCTGATGGCTCACAGCTTTTTGGGTGGCTCGGTGGGTAAAGAATCCTTCTGCAATGCAAGAGACATCAGAGACACAGGTTCAATCCTTGGGTTGGGAAGATCCCCTGGAGAAGGAAATGGCAACCAACTCCAGTATCCTTGCCCGGGAAATCCCAGGGACAGAGGATCCTGGTGGGTTACGTCCACGGGGTTGCAGAGAGTTGGACACGCCTGAGCACAGTCTCCACGTGATCATCTCAGATATTCTCAGTTTGGGCATCCAAATTCACTGTTAACTCTTCCAACTCTTAACTCCAGAACCAAAATCCCCTTCTCCTCTTTCCCTTCTCCCCTCCACTTCCAGACCAAGTTTGAGCTCTGATAAGTGAAGAATGGCCAACAACAAGAGAAAAATAACTCAGTTCAAACACGAATGTCATCAGTTGCTCTCATGTCCTCCAACACTTGAAGGAATACTGCAGAAACAGGTGGTGAAACAGAAAGCCTAATGGACCTGCACCGTCCCCTTGATCTGGTATGATTTTTCAGGTTCAGACTTCTGATTAGCAGAGAGAAGATCAAAAATCTCTTTGAAGGAAATAGCTAGTCTTCCAGCTCGATTGGAAGATGACAGGGATCATTCCAGAGTGTTTTTCATGGTGGGAGGGGAATGCCAGGCTTTCTCTCAAATTATAGAGCGAAGCAAACAGTTCTTATTATTTCCAGACAAGCAATGAGGCAAATGCTGGACCAAGTTAAAGTTTACAAGGAACTATGTCATAAGGAAGAGAGGAGAGTAAGCGGTGAGAGTCAGTGTTGGGTGGCTGTAGCAGGACCAGTGAGAGCCGGGTACCCTCCCCCACCTGCCCAGGGTATTCTCAGATGGTACCTGGTGGGGAGCAGGGGACCGCAGGCCTGGAGCCTTCCATGATTCGGAGGGTGTGTGGGGCTCTGAGGAACTGAGCTCCTGTGACTGAGAAACTGAACTCTCGTTGCAGTGGTTCGGGGGAGGGGGAGGTTTACTCTTTAGCTGTGGTCCACGGGCTTCTCATTGTGCTTGCTTCTCTTCTTGTGGAGCACAGGCTCTAGGGCCCTCAGCCTTCAGCAATTGTGGCGCACGGTGCTGCTTGGCATGTGGGATCTTCCCGGACCAGGGATCAAACCTGTGTCCCCTGAACTGACAGAAGGATTCTTGACCACTGCCCCACCAGGGAAGCCTTAGAAAAGTTTTATTTGAGCCAAACCGAGGACTAGCCCACGAGCCCACTTCCCAGATGACTCTGAGGCACTGCTCTGGAGAAGCACAGTTTCCAGCATGGCTTTATATCTTGGCAGAACCAAAAAGCATCAGACAAGTCAGGGATCTATTTCGAGGAAAAAGATACACCTGCACAGCAAGTCAGCATGATCTTTCACTTGGGAAGGGAGTCTTATCCTCAAAGGTGGAGCAGCACGGGAGTCCCAGGAAGGCAGGCGTTTCATCTTTATTTTTGGATGCTCTTTACTTTTGGCCAATGCGTGCTTTTCTCTACTAATTTAAACAAATGTGCAATGTATGTTTTTGACGGACCAAAAACAGGCTATTGTAGTTGCATACAATTCAAGTTAACTCGTGTATAAGACAGAATGACTTCCCTAGATCCCAACACATGAAAGTTCCTGTTATTATCAGCTTCCACTCAGTGTTTCCCTACAATTTCCCTCAATGCTTCAGCCCAAGCTCCACTATATAACTATATCTCTGAAAAGGTTAGATTTAATCTTAAGCAGCATTTGGAAGAGGCTTCCCTTGGGGCTCAGTGGTAAAGAATCTGCCTGCCAAGGCAGGAAACACAGGTTCAATCCCTGGGGTGGGAAGATTCCCAGGAGAAGGAAATCGCAACCCACTTCAGTATTCTCGCCTGGGCAATCCCATGGACAGAGGAGCCTGGGGGGGGGGGGGCGGGGGCTACAGTCCATGGGGTCATAAAAGAGTAGGACACAACTGAGCGACTAAAGAACCACCACCATCACAACAAACGTTTGGAAGGCATCAAAATATAAGCCGTTATCTAGGGACTTGAATTCTAACAAATGCTTCCTTTCTATCAGCAGGTGGCGCTGTTGCATGAGGCTGCGTTTCTTCTGCTGAAGTTCATCAGAAGGACCAGGTCTGAACCAGTGTATTTAATTCATGGATCCTATTTACAAAAATAGTAACCACCTTAACAGAGTGATGAAATGATCGCCCCTAACATGGAATACACCAACTCTGCATCTCTCCTGGTCGGATGCACCGTTACCTTAGCGGGTATTTTTGCCTAAAGTGCATAACCTGAATTTAACTCTTGAAGCTGAGAGACAGTCACTCAATATCCAGCCAGGACCCTTCAAAAATATCACAGTCGGGAAGCCAGAAAATGGTGAGGAATTGTTCCTGATTAAATGAAATTCAAGAGACATAACTAAATAAATGTCCTGTGTGGCCTCTGGACCAAGAGACTGAAACTGCTATGCCAGACATTAGCAGTTAGTCATCCAAAGCTGAGTTATAAACCAAACAATAGTGTCATATCAACGCTGAATCTCCCAATTCTGGTCATGGTACTTTGGTTATGTAAGGGGATACATGCGCCTGGTTCTTAGGAATGGTCTCCTGAAGTACCTGGAGGAAAAGGACATCATGAAGTCATCTTTAACTTATTCTCAAATGTTCAGTTGAAAAAATATGGCTTGGATACTTTACATATGTCAAAATTATATCAAAATTAAAATTATGCAAGAAGTTATGTTTTCTCATTTCCTGAACCAGCTTCTCCTCCCAGCCGCTAAAACCATATACTCAAAGTCGATCCTGCAGAAAGCAGCCCTGTCCTCTGTTTCAGCCAGTGATCAGGTGTTTTAAGTTACTCACCATTGCCCTTCTGGCTCCCAGCTTGTCAGTGTCTTCATGGAAGACCCGAGGGGAGGTGTTACCTAATGATGTCATTCCTCTGAGATCTCATATTCTTCAATACACTTGTAGGTTCCCTTCCAATAATCAGTTGATGAGGACATGTTTAGGAAGTCTGATCAGAATGTGGAAAATCAATCCTGCTGTAAGCAGCACAGAAGCTTTAGAAGTCATCATTCAAACACTGTACCCGCCTCCCCACCCTCTACCCATCTTCAGAAGATGAAGAAAAGGAAAACAATAGGGCTTTGATGACTGTGTCAAGTTTACAGAGCCACTTAGTTGCAGAACCAGGTAAAATTGCCCAATTCCTGCCTTTGGTCAGGGACATCATTCCCTCCTTTTCTCCTCATGTTGGAGACACTGAAGGTGCAAGGTCAGGTGCCAAGGACATGAAAATGCAAAATAACCCAGTGCACTCCTGTCTTACAGCAAGAAATTCAGAGTACTGTATTACGCTAACATAAACATATGTAAAATCTACCTCAATTTTCAAAATTTGAAAGCCAGCAATTCCAATCTTGGCTAGGTATCTGGAAAAAAAAAACAAACAAACACTAATTCAAAAAGATATATACACCCCAGTGTTCACAGCAGCATTATTTATAATTGTTAGAGTATGGAAGCAACCTAGGGCTTCCCTGGCTGCTCAGCCTGTAAAGAATCTACCTGCAATGCAGGAGATCCAGCTTCAATTCCTGGGTGGGAAAGAGCCCCTGGAGCAGGAAATGGTCACCCACTCCAGTATTCTTGCCTGGAGAATCCTGATGGACAGAGGACCATGGCGGGCTAGAGTTCAAGGGACTGCAAAGAATCAGGCACAACTGAGCAACTAACATAACACACGGAAGCAACCTAAGTGTCCATCAACAGATGAACAGATAAAGAAACTGTGGTACATATGTATGCAGCGGAATACTACCTAGCCATAAATTGGATGAAATATTGCCATTTGAAGCAGCATGGGTGAACTTATGCTAAGTGAAATAAGCCAGAGAAAGACAAATACTGTATGATATCGCTTATCTGTGGAATCTAAAAAATACAACAAACTGGTGAATAAAACAAAAAAGAAGCAGACTCAGGATCTGGAGAACAAACTAGTGGTTACTAATGGGGACAGGGAAGGAGGGCAGGGCAATATAGGAGTAGGGGATGAAAAAAAAGTTTATTATAGGATTATATGAAATCACGTGTGTGAGATTTTGACAATTGTAAAGTACTATGGGATTTAATATTTCATTCCAAAAAGTTTTTAGAATTAAAAAATAATAACAAAGTAATACAGAAGAAAGGAAGCAGGCTTGAAAGACACTTTGCACTTGTCAGGACTTTTGGGAACTGTCTCCTGGGGGCTCCCCAGAAGCAGAAAATCTGTTTTTCCACAGTTAGACACCGAGAGTCCCCAGGAACAATAGAGCTGACCAATGACTCAGTCAGCAGAGCAGCCTCTGGGATCATCTCATCAAGGCCCTGCCCAGTTTCCATGGCAGCAGCAAGAGTCTGTTCCGCTGCTAACAAAGCAGAATCCTCAGTGATCAGAGGCCTCGCCTGCATAGAACCTCCAGGTGCTGGTGTGGCCAGGGACA
Organism: Bos indicus; assembly: GCF_029378745.1. Taxonomy (NCBI): domain Eukaryota; kingdom Metazoa; phylum Chordata; class Mammalia; order Artiodactyla; family Bovidae; genus Bos; species Bos indicus. Next base: position 41,201,171 of record NC_091772.1, on the reverse strand, counting down.
CACACATAGATGGGCCTGGCCTGTGGTTCCCCTGTCTGGCCCGAGGTGTTTAAAGCCTGGAGCTTGTCAGGCACCACACTTTGGAAATCCAGAGGGGCTCCCCTGTTAATCTTTGGGCAAATATTTTCTCTGCTCTGCTGGCTTCGTGGTGAGTTACCGGCCTATGCCTCTGTGGCAAATTAACGGAGCCCAGTTGTCCACTTGGTGGCAAGGGGACCGAGACTTTCCACCAGCAGGCAGCTTCTGCTCACAGGGGCGGGGTCTGTCCTGGTACCAACCTCCCAGACGGGAAACGTGAATATGGTCCTGCTGCCTCTAAGGGGAGCCAGCCCAGGACCCAAGGGACAGGGCTGCCGTGGAGGACGAGGGTCCCCGTTTCTGAATGGGAGACCATGGAGCTGGCCCTGGCCCCTGCCTGGCCTTGCGTTTGCAGCACAGGAAGCTGCTTTTGCAGTCCCTACTGGAGACTCACTCAGTCTGAGAGGCTGACCACACGGGCTTCTGAACTGGCACACCTCACTCTGAGCTTATTGTGCGTTTTGACTTCACTCTGAGTCTGAAATGTCCTCTTATTTTCCACTGCGGGAAACCCTACACACACACACACACACACACACACACACACACACACACACACACACACACACACACACACCTGTCCTCCCTGCCCCACACCTGGATGTTGACTGGCTCAAATTCTCACTCCCTCACCCACCACCACACCCCTCCACAGCAGGAACAGGTCTTAAAAATCCATGCAAACTGTCCTCCCTCCAGGGGTTCTGCTGAGCAGGTGTGCTGCCATCAGAGGCAGCGTTGCCCTGAAACAGAGTTTAATCTGCATCCGCGACACCTGTTTCTACCATATGCCTCCCATGCCCACAAACTCCAGTACATTTGATACAGGAAAACGGGGAGGATGGCACGGCCATGTGTGTCTGCAAGACCCCAGAGTAGGAAATGCTGTGTCTTAGGTTGAATGAAAAGTGACCCTGTAGCAAGGACTTGGACACAAGAAGTTGCTTAGAGGCATGATCCCAGGACTCTGGAGAGAGTGACCTGGGGAGCCAGACAAGGAAGGAGAAAAAAGTGCCAAGAAAGAGTCTGTTGACCTGCCAGGGGTGCTGGGCCTCAATCCCATGGATCCAAACACAGCTCAGAGCACACACACACTCCACACTATTGTCCCCGATGCTCTCAGTCAAAGATGCTCAACCTTACCCAGGCCACTGTTCCATATCCAAACCTCAAGGCTGGTCTCACTTGTGCCCTCCTGGGAGATACACTTCCGAACAGGTTGTTACCCTCCAGACTTACTGAGAACCCTCTTTTTTGATGCTCCTCTGGGTCCTCGGCATCCCTTTAAAGAATCCTCATGACTCTACATTACCATGTGGCCTTGTCGGGCACACAGGCCATGTGTTTTCATTTTGATAGTCCCAGCCTAGAGCTAAGCACTTGGCTTTGGGAGTAGCCCCCAAGTGTCCGATGAATACATGGGAAAATGAATGAACAAGGCTTGATCATACTAGGCATGTGCACGTACAGTGTGACGATGGGCAACAGTCACGTGCTCTCCCCTTTTCTCTTCCCTGAGCATCTCCTAGAACCGGCACGGAGCCGCTAGCCCCTAGCCACCCCAGGTCCTCCCAGCATCCCCAAAGCCAGATCTGAGAGGAAGAACAGAGGGGAATTCTGACTGTGCCTTGACCGGCAAAGACTTTACAAGTTTGACAAAATTGATTTTTCCAGGCCTGCATGGCTTGGCATAACAGCCAGACAGATTTTTATTGAATCTGGCCCTAGGTGGTTAAATTTTTGACCTTAACAATGTGGCCAATAGATTCAACCATGAATACTTTTTGTTTTCTCATTTTCACCACATAGGCTCACTTCCCCATACGGGCCAGTAGGTTCAGACACCCTGGTCCCTTCCCTGGGATCTGTGGTCGTCAGTAAGTGGTGGGCGCTTTTCTGAACAGCAGCGTGATGACTGGAATGGCAGGAAGTGCGGACCCGCTAGTGCTTAGTGGCCGTTTGTGTTTCTCAGTGGCCCCTGTAATTGGAAAGCTGTCTTGCCTTCCAGTTATGTGAAGGGTAATAAAAAAAAAATTAGGGAAAGCGTATGAGTATAACAGCAGATCTAGACCACTAATATTTTGTAATTTTGCACAAATACAATACAGATTTCCCTCCCTCCAAATCCACTCAACTGTAGTGAATACTGAACAGAGAGAACTCAGAAAGCTCCACTTGAAAATCCAAGTACAAATGAGTATCTAATCTTGCTGTCTTTAAACATGATCCAGTCCACCATGAGCACCAATTCAATTAAGGCAGGAATCCAAGGTTGTTGTTTCTTCTGATGAAAAGCATTCATCAGGAGGATGAAAACAGCGTGCCACAAGGAAAACGGGTCCCTTTTATAATCTGAGGATCCTACCACGTCGTCATGAGATTGTCTGCAGTGACCTCACCCACTCATTCACACGCTACTCTACCTATCTTTAAAAAAAATTCAAAAGGAAAGGAAAGAAATATTCTCCTGAGAAGAAGAAGAATGCAAAGTTACATTTTCTGGAAAGGAGAACACAATCTGAACATCCCCCTTGTTTCCAAAGGAAAACAAAAAATTAAAGCTTCTAGCCACAGCCTACTTCCTGTAGATTCAACAAAATGACATTATTATTAAAGGGATTATTTCTTGAGAATGAAATCAATCTATATAAATAACCTAGTAAGTCATCTTTTATTTTTTATCTAGTTTTGGCTGTGCTGGGTTTTCACTGCTGCCTGTAGGCTTTCTCTACTTGTGGCGAGTGGGGGCTGCTCTCTAGTTGCCGTGCATGGACTTCTCTTGTTGCAGAGACAGACTGTCGGGTGCAAGAGCTTCAGTTGCTGTGACACATGGGCTTGGTTGCTCCACAACATGTGGAATCTTCCCAGATCAGAGATAGAACCCATGCTTTCTGCACTGGCAGGCAGATTCTTAACCACTGGACCACCAGGGAAGTGCCACTTAGTATGTCTTAATGTAAGCAAATGGTGAGGAGTTTTTTGTTGTTGTTTTTTGTTGTTTTTTTTGTTTGTTTGTTTTATTTCACTTGGGACTCCTTTGTATTATGAAAAGTGAAAGTCTTAGTCACTCAGTTGTGTCCAATTCTTTGCAACCCCATGGACGGTAGCCCACCAGGCTCCTCTGTCCATGGAATTCTCCAGGCAAAAATATTGGAGAGGGTTGCCATTCCTTTCTCCAGTGATCTTCCCAACTGAGGGATCAAACTCGGGTCGACTGCACTGCAGGCAGATTCATTACCATCTGAGCCACCAGGCCTTTGCATTAAACTTTCTTTAAAACACTCTTGAAGGGAACAGGTTACCTAGACCCATCCTCACAGTTCAGACTCTTGCTTGGGAGACAGCATCTCACAGCCTGCTTACAATCACATACTTTTCCAATGTACCTCCAGCTTGTTTCAGTATTTTTTTTTTTCTTGCTACACAACTGTATGGCACGCAATGCAGTTACATAACTAAGCACAAAAACAGCCTGTATATATATGGTGCTTTGTCAATGATACTGGCCAGGGTATTAACATGTAATTTATTTACAATGTTGATGGAGCAAGAAATAGCCTCTGCTATTACTTATGCATTTGTTGATATTTGAGATCTTTATTTTTCTTAAAGTAGCAAACTTCTTTGCACTGATTTATTGCTTCCTTGGCTTTTTGTCTTCCAGGGCGGCACGTGGAACCTGGAAGGGTGGCTGTCTCTGGACAGCGGGCTGCTTCCTCCAGGTGTAAGTCTCTCCCTTCTGGAGGAGGCACTCTGGACCTCTTTGATTTCCACTCATATCTTTTCCAGAATGTTCCTTGTGTGAACAGAAGGAGGAGAAAGGGCCAGACTCCCAGGGCCCAAGTTTAGCTCTCGATCTTTACAAGCAAGTTTGTTCCTGCTCTCAGAACCAGCTGGAAACGGCCAAGATGAAGTATGACCCTAACATTTTTCTGGCAGTCTACAAGGTTTCTGAGCTTCTTTACTTAACGCACTTAGCATCTGGACCAGCTTAACTTTCCCGCGGCGATGTTTTGGATACTTTAATGGATAGGAAGTGCCTTCTCATTTTCTCTCCTTTGGGGGAACCAAGACTCCTGCACAGATTTTCCTCTCAGGTTTGAGTGAGAGGTCTCAAGTCAAAGCCAGAATTTTTTCCTCCTCTGCACATGCCGTGTGCCCAATGCCCGGGAATGTCCTTCTGGGGGCAACGGAGGGCACCCTCAGAGGCCCTGTGCAGGTGGCAGGCGGAGACAAGGGCAGAAGATTAGACTTCCTGCTTCATTATAATTATTTTAAAATTTATGATTCTTGTCCCTTTCAGTCTTGAAGGGGCGTTCTTAAAAGTATTTTTCTTGGCTACCAGCTAAGGTTTGTTGAAAACTAAAGCCAGAGTTAGGGGAAAATTTAGAGGACAGGGAAGCAGATGGCCCCCCGGGAACAGTAAGCCTCATTTCCCGGCCTTGTACAGACACTGAAGGCCGAGGACCTCTCAGGGCTTGGAGTCCTCAGCCAGCAAAGCAATGGCCGGTGTTGACAGATGCACCACCAGAGCTCATGGTGAAGCCAACTGCAGTCAGATGCAGAGAGTTGTGTACGTGTGTATGTGTGTGCATGTGCATGTGTGTGTGTGTGTTTGTGTGTTAGTCACTCAGTCATGTCCAACACTTTGCGACTCCATGGACTGTAGCTCACCAGACTCCTCTGTCCATGGGATTCTTCGGGCAAGGATACCGGAGTAGGTTGCCATTCCCCTCTCCAAGAGATCTTCCTGGACCAGGGATCGAACCCACGTCTCTCACATTGCAGACAGATTCTTTACCATCTGAGCCATGAGGGAAGCCCCAGATGCAGAGGAGACTCTCCCCTATCTTACACGAAGACAGCTCCAAGATGAGGAGTAAAGGCAACTCAAAAAGTAACATGAAATCTAGTTTCTCCAAGAAAAATAAAAGCCTTAACAATCCACAAAGTCCCAAAACCGGGGGCCGGTATCCTATGTGGAGAGCTGTCCCATAGCGAAGACCCTTCCCCAAGGATGGCTCAGCCCCTGGAGCTTCTGACAGCTCTTTGAAAAATTCCCTGCATGTGAGATAAATCTCATCAACCCAAAAGCAGACTCTGAGGGAAAGATTCAAGTTCTGTCCTTAATTTCTCTGTCTTCAGTGTCAGGAGCAGAGCCATACAGCCCAGGGTTTATAGTTACCAGTGGAGCCCTCTGTCCAGCACAACCTGCTATACCAGCTGGAAGGTCAAAGGACAAAGGGTAGCCCCATTTCGGAGACTGCTCAAAAACTCTAAAATACTCAGGGGTGAACTGGATGGAAAGGAAAAGGAAAAAATTCTGTGTAGAGTGGAGTGGTGGGAAATTCATTTCCATAGGAAGTAGAATTGAATGACAGGACTTTCAAAAAAGAATGAAGCCTGCCTACTACCCTAGAACAAACTAAGCTGCCAGAAACTCATGTGGCTTGCGTGTCAGAACGCTTTTGATTAGAGTCTCATTGTAATAATTATAAACTTAGTTGGACAACTCACATCAATTCCTGCCTCTGTTATTTTAAAGATACAGTCTCTGTCACACCCTCTTAATTTTCAGAACAACAGTCTCCTGGCAAAATCAATGCGTTGAGTTTCATAGTTGTATTTTTGGATAAATTGTGGGGCAACAAATTTCCATATTGTGAGAAACTTCTCAATTCATGTTTATATTTTATATTTATTTTTATAGTGATGTTTTCTACTTTTTTTTTTAATTACAAAATGAGATTGGGCACATGAGAACTACTAGCATCTGGCTGAATGTGGTATAGGCTTGAAATCACTCCCTAAGCTACACACAGATCTACCAGCAAAGGACAAAAACTTACAATCTGGCCAGTCACTGACTGAACATTAAGTTATGCTGAGCCATCGGTGACTTCTTGGAATCCAGGATTAAAAATAAAAACAAGGCAATGGGGGCAGAGGCAGCTGAGCAGTGACCTCCAGGCAACACACTTTGGAGAAAGTAGATTTTGTAGAATTAGTTCAGACAAACCATTAAACACATAAACTAACAAAACCAGCAATAGCAACAAGCCCCCAAAGAGGAGAAGGGATCACTACTGAAAATCCAGAGTTGCCAAAATTTAAGATTTTTTTTCCTTTTTTATTATTGGAGGCTAATTACTTTACAGCATTGTGTTGGCCTCTCCATACATCAGCATGAATCAGTCACAGGTATGCTTATGTCCTCTCCCTCCTGAAACCCCCTTTCATCTCCCACTCCATTCCACCCTTTTAGGTTGTCACAGGGCACTGAGTTGAGCTCCCTGTGTCACACAGCAAATGAGGTAGATGAACCCAGAGTCTATTGTACAGAGTGAAATAAGTCAGAAAGAGACAAATACAATACATGATTTTAAATGCCCAGCTTTCATTGGGAGAGAGAGAGACTGAGGGAGAGCTGCTGCTGCTGCTGCTGCTGCTGCTGCTGCTACTGCTAAGTCGCTTCAGTCGTGTCCGACTCTGTGCGACCCCAGAGACGGCAGCCCACCAGGCTCCCCCGTCCCTGGGGTTCTCCAGGCAAGAACACTGGAGTGGGTTGCCATTTCCTTCTCCAATGCATGGAAGTGAAAAGTGAAAGGGAAGTCGCTCAGTCGTGTCCAATCCTCAGCAACCCCATGAACTGCAGCCTACCAGGCTCCTCCGTCCATGGGATTTTCCAGGCAAGAGGACTGGAGTGGGGTGCCATTGCCTTCTCCGATTGAGGGAGAGAGAGAGATGCAAATAAATAAGACAATGTGACCTTTACCCATTTCCTTTTCTCTTGTTTTTCCACCAGGAAAATGGTGGAAAATAGCAACTGCCTTTGATGAGGGCCAGAGGTCTACGGAAGCAGATAAAATTTTCAAAACAAGTCTTTCAACTAAGAATCTCACAGCCAGCAAACTATCTTTCAAAAATGAAGGCCAGGAATACTTGACTGATACACAGTTGGGCGTTTGACCCAATTTAGGCCAGTCTTTCCTTAGAATTTTTTAAATTAGAAATAAGAAATGGAGTCAAGAAGTTTCCAGTAAAGGAAATTCAGACAGCCAAGATTTTTTTCTTCTCTGTCTCTTCTCTGACAGAGAAGCAGATTTTTTTTAATGCCTCAGTAATGTCATCTGTAAAATGGGGGATAATTATATAGATACATCCTATGGTTAAGTGAAAGTCGCTCAGTTGTGTCCTACTTTTTGCAACCCTATGAACTGGGGTCGTGGAATTCTCAAGGCCAGAACACTGGAGTGGGTAGACTTTCTCTTCTCCAGGGTATCTTCCCAACCGAGGGATTGAATCCAGGTCTCCCGCATGGCAGGCAGGTTCTTTAGCAGCTGAGCCACAAGGGAAGCCCAAGAATACTGAAGTGGGTAGCCTATCCCTTCTCTAGATGATCTTCCCAACCCAGGAAACAAACCGGGGTCTCCTGTATTGCAGACGGATTCTTTACCAACTGAGCTATGAGGGAAGCTCTCCTATGGTTATGCAGAGGCTATATATAAGTCAATATATAAAAAGTGCTTAAGAGAGTGCTTTGGACATAATAAATGCTACATACTTATGTAGCATTATATTATGCTTATATTTATAAGCTACTTATTATTCGGTGAAATTCTAGTTTTAAGCAGGAATAAGTGAGAGAATCTTGGTAGCACTGAAGTCGCTATTTCTAATTATTTCTGAGATTGTGTATCTCGGGAAAGTGGCATTTCAAGAAATTCTTTTTTTTTTTTTTTAACTTTCTTCAATATACCCTCATATTTCTAAATTAATAAAGTGCCCAAAAATGGGGGAAAAAAGTGAAGGCCAAGGGAAATCAACTCCTCTCATGAGAATATAAGGAGCTCTGATGACCTGCTTTCCAAGGAAACTGATGAGAATTATCTTTTAAAAAACCAATTAAACTTCTGGATGTGGTCTTAAGGGCAAATAGCAAATGAAGAGACATCTACTGAAGAAAATCCATGAAACTCCAGTAAGAAAGCGTATGGTAAATGAACCATGACCCTTCTCTCTTCCCCTGTCCCAGTTCAGCAAGGTTCAGACTCCACTCCAGAAAGCTGCCACAAAAAACACAGGTTCCCTCCTCCTACCCCCCACCCCCCCACCAGCTCCCAGGCAGAGGGCTTTCTTCCCAGAAGGACCAAGACACCATTTCTCATCCTGCCTCAGCTTAAGAATTTGAATTCATACACACACACACAAAAATAAAAAAGCACCAGTAAGGGGAATTTTGTCATTATATGAAACAGTATAAATGCATGCCTTTCTTATTTATTATTTTTAAAGCAATTGTATAAAATACTATGAATATAATGTAGTATCTGGCTTAGCAGATATAGAAATATAATATACATGTAATACACTGGCCAATAATAACACAAAAGGGGTGGAGAATATAAAGCCATTTCCTGAACTTAAAGAAGAGACTACAGATGATAAAGTCATAATTATAACTATGAATTCTTGAATTTGTAACATTAATAAATGTAATAGATATAACAGCATCATGAAAAAGGAAGGAAAAGATCTATGTAGGAGTAACGTTTCTATGAGTGTGTGCTAAGTTGCTTCAGTCATGTCCGACTCTTTGGGACCCGGTGGACTGTAGCCCACCAGGTTCCTCTGTCCATGAGATTCTCCAAGCAAGAATACTGAAGTGGGTTTCCATGCCTTCCTCCAGAGGATCTTCCCAAATCAGGGATGGAACCCATGCCTCTTACATCTCTTGCATTGCCAAGCGAGTTCCTTACCGCTAGTGCCGCCAGGGAAACCCTTATATAACTGTAATTGTGCAAGGGTAAATCTGAAGCTGATTCTGATATGTTAAGATGTAAATAACAAACCCTAGAGTGGTGGTTTAAAAAATCAAAAAATATCATTTAGAGAAACTAACACGCTACATCAGAAAATACTCAACAAAATAGAGCAGTGAAGACAGAATAGAGAAACAAAAGGATATGAGACAAAAAAACAGTAATGAGACATTGAAATCAAAAGCTAAAATGGTAGATGCAAGTCCAACTATATCGATAATACAATTAAGGTTGAATGGATTAAATAGTCCAATCAAAAGTTAGCCTGAATTTTAAAAAAACATGACCCAACAATATGCTGTCTACAAAAGGTGCACTTTACACTCAAAGATAAAAATAGATTTTTATCTGGATTTCCCTGGCTGTCCAGTGGTTAAGACTCCACATGCTGACTCCAGGGGTTGCAGGTCCATAGTCCGCGAGGTGCGGCCAAAAAAAAAAAAATTTTAATAGGTTTTTTTTAAAAAGGAGAAAGAAATAAAAACATGTAAAAAACATTGTCATTGTGTGGGTAAAGGGATTAAATGTTACATGTGAACAGTACCAATTTTTCACTTGAGCAAGAGAGATGAGAAGAAGTCCCCAGTATTACACACAAACCAGCATTACCGAGCATCGGCTGCCTCCGTCCCAGCATGACCCGTCCATCTTGAGGGTAACACAGCTCGGGCCCCAGGCAAGTGTTTCTCTGAATTTCATGCATTATAGCCTCAAAGCAGAGGGTGACAGCAAAGGAAGCCTTGCGGCCTGTGCCTCTGCCAACCTCAGAGACAGACGGCTTCAGAGAACATGGACGTTTTAATCTGTGGAAGCACTGAGGCAAAAAAGTAAGTGAATAAAGACAAATGAATTTTCCCTCAGAAGGCATGAAGACAAATTCTCAAATAACAAAGCACTGTTTCCCAGCGGGGCCAGCCATCCATTTTCTTCCTTCTCTCTGTGTTCCGATTTGTGTTTCCAGAAGCATTCTTGAATTTTCATGGTATTTTCAACATTTCCATTTTTTCTCAGGGAACATTTACAATATTAAATGATTCATAGAACCTTTCATTACATATGTATAAAATGTATGTGCATAAAATGTATTTTTATTAAATCTATGTAAAATGTATGTAAAGTAAGTACCTACATTTTATACGTAGATATGTATGCACGTATATACATACATATGTGTATGTATATATATATATATGTATGTACGTATGTATGTATCAGTATGGACCTAACATATGATTCCTTACATTTAGGAACTAGATGGACATTGAATGTATCTATTATCAGAATTGAAAATAACACAATCAGGTTGGACAAAGGATGCATATGTGACCTACATTTTTGCTTAAATATGGTAGTATGAACATTGTCTTTTACAACCGAATTTCTAACTAATCCCCCATTTCTGGACATCTATGTTGTTCCCAGTTTTAGCTTTTAAAACCAGCGTTGAGATAAATAACATTACCATCAAAGCTTTGCAAACAGTCAAGGGATAATCCTCTGGAAATTACTTGCTGAGACATTTCCCTGGCAGTCTAGTGGTTGGGACTCCAAGTTTCCAATGCAAGGGGCACAATTTTGATCCCTGGTTGGGGAGCTAAGATCCCATATGCCACGTGATGCAACCAAAAAAAGTTTTTTAAGAAATTATTTGCTGATTTCAAGGTAATTAAAAATGTTTAGCATAAACTATGTTATTTTGCAATGACTAGTAATTATGTTAGTTTAATAAGTTAAAGTATTAGTGTCTTAATTATAAAAAGTCTGTGTATAATAGTTGTCTTTTTCAGTTTTTTCACATACATAAGAAAATTTAATTAATCACAGGTAAAGTCATGAATAGCAGGCAATCAAATTATATCTCAGAAAATTCCGCTGCTTTAGCTATTCTAAAAGTGGGTAATCTTAGTAAAAATGGAATTTTTTAAGAGACATCTTACTCCCTCCGGGAGTGAGAATAAGTAAGCAGGTACCACATGTGCATTTATTTGTCTGTGACATTTTATTTATTTATATATTTATGACTAATTATTACAACACATATGTTTTACAATGACATTTGAGTGAGCAACCATACCACAGAAATATGCTGTGACTTGGAACCTTTCTTCCATCTGTAGTTCAGATGAAACTTTGGGCAAATACTTATTCACAAAAGAAAACTAACAGGAACAAACTTTCTTTCCATTTTCTTAAAAGTCAAGTGAATAATATTTGTCAATAAAGAGCCGAGCCAAAGTTACCGAATAAAACCTACTTAAAACCAGATAACAAAACAGTCAAAGGAAAGCTCATCTTAAAGTATTTATAGCTAACCATCTTCCCTGGTATGAAGGCTTGTGTGTGCTATTTCCTTCTCTGGGTTATTCCTACCAACACATTAATCCTTCTGTGCTGTTTTGAAGGAAACTATTCAACCAAAGAACTATATTCTCATCTGTTAAGCTTTACAGTTCACTGACACAAAATATATTTGCCAAATCGTCCAAAATCTGATCGATAGTCATATTTTGCTACTATTTTTTTGAAAAAAAAATTAATACAAATCTTCCTTGACATATAATGGGGATATGTACGTACTCAGTTGTGTCTGACTTTTTGCAACCCTATGGACTGTAGCCCACCAGGCTCTTCTGCCCATGGAATTTTCCAGGCAAGAATACAGGAATGGGTTGCCATTTTCTACTCCAAGAGATCTTCCCATCCCAGAATCAAACCCAAGTCTCCTGTGTCTCCTGCATTGGCAGGTGGGTCTTTACCACTAAGCCACCTGGAAAGCCCCACAGTGGGGATACATCCCCATAAATCTATCTTAAGTTGAAAACAGCATCAGTTGAAGATGGATTTAATACACCTAATATAACAAAAATCACAGCTTAGTCCATCCCACCTTAAACATGCTCAGAATGCTCAGATTAGCCTATAGTTGGGGGAAACCATCTAACACATTTTATAATAAAGCATGGAATACTTAGTGTAATTTATTGAATACAATACTGGACATGAAAAGCAGAGCGAGTGTTTAGGCACAGACAGTTTTAAGTATTGGGTTGTTTCCTTCGTGATGGTGATGATGGGGCTGACTGGGAGCTGTGGCTGCTGCCACTGCCAAGCATCATAAGAGGACTAGACCCCATGTCTCTAGCTGGGAAAAAGATCCAAAGCCAAAGTACAGTCTTGACTGTATTTTTGCTCCCTGGTAAAGTCAAAAAGTTGTAAGTTCAACCATCATTAAGTTGGGGGCCCATCTATATACTTATCTTCATGTGTGTGCTTGCTCAGTTGCTCAGTCATGTCTGACTCTTTTGTGGCCCTTTGGACTGTAGCCCTCCAGTCTCCTCTGCCCATGGATTTTTTTCAGGCAAGAAGACTACAGCAGGTTATCTTCATATGAAAGTGAAAGTCGCTCAGTCATGTCCAACTCTTTTCGACCCCGTGGACTATCAGAATACTGGAGTGGGTAGCCTTTCCCTTCTCCAGGGGAATCTTCCCAACCCAGGGATCGAACACAGATCTCCTGCATTGCAGACGGATTCTTTACTAGCTGAGCCACAATGGAAGCCCAAGAATACTGGAGTGCACTGGGTAGCCTATCCCTTCTCCAGGGGATCTTCCCGACCTAGGAATCGAACTGGAGTCTCCTGCATTGCAGGCGGATTCTTTACCAACTTAGCTTGTTACAGCATACTAAATAAAATTAATGAACACTCACTAGGAGTTTCAAACAGAAGTATACATTAGACTGAATAGCACTAAGTTGAATTCTTATGAAAGTGTGCTGATTCACAGCTCAGGTAGTTTAAATAAGTTCAGTTCAGTCGCTCAGTCATGTCCAACTCTTTGCAACCCCATGAATCGCAGCATGCCAGGCCTCCCTGTCCATCATCAATTCCCGGAGTCCACCCAAACCATTGTCCATCGAGTCAGTGATGCCATCCAACCATTTCATCCTCTGTCGTCCCCTTCTCCTCCTGCCCTCAATCTTTCCCAGCATCTTTTCAAATGAGTCAGATCCTCACATCAGGTGGCCAAAGTTTTGGAGTTTCAGCTTCAACATCAGTCCTTCCAATGAATACCCAGGACTGATCTCCTTTAGGATGGACTGGTTAGATCTCCTTGCAGTCCAAGGGACTCTCAAGTCTTCTCCAACACCACAGTTCAAAAGCATCAATTCTTCCGCACTCAGCTTTCTTTATAGTCCAACTCTCACATCCGTACCTGACCACTGGAAAAAACCATAGCCTTGACTAGATGGACCTTTGTTGGCAACTTAATGTCTCTGCCTTTCAATATGCTATCTAAGTTGGTCATAACTTTCCTTCCAAGGAGTAAGCATCTTTTAATTTCATGTCTGCAGTCACCATCTGCAGTGATTTTGGGACCCAAAAAAATAAAATCTGACATTGTTTCCACTGTTTCCCCATCTATTTGCCATGAAGTGATGGGACTAGAAGCCATGATCTTTGTTTTCTGAATGTTGAGCTTTAAGCCAACTTTTTCACTCTCTTTTTTCACTTTCATCAAGAGGCTCTTTAGTTTTTCTTCACTTTCTGCCATAAGGGTGGTGTCATCTGCATATCTGAGGTTATTGATATTTCTCCCGGCAATCTTGATTCCAGCTTGTGCTTCTTCCAGCCCAGCGTTTCTCACAATGTACTCTGCATAGAAGTTAAATAAGCTGGGTGACAATATACAGCCTTGACGTACTCCTTTTCCTATTTGGAACCAGTCTGTTGTTCCATGTCCAGTTCTAACTGTTGCTTCCTGACCTGCATACAGGTTTCTCAAGAGGCAGGTCAGGTGGTCTGGTATTCCCATCTCTTTGAGAATTTTCCACAGTTTATTGTGATCCACACAGTCAAAGGCTTTGGCATAGTCAATAAAGCAGAAATAGATGTTTTTCTGGAACTCTCTTGCTTTTTCCATGATCCAGCAGATGTTGGCAATTTGATCTCTGGTTCCTATTCCTTTTCTAAAACCAGCTTGAACATCTGGAAGTTCACAGTTCACGTTTTGCTGAAGCCTGGCTTGGAGAATTTTGAGCATTACTTTACTAGCATGTGAGATGAGTGCAATTGTGTGATAGTTTGAGCATTCTTTGGCATTGCCTTTCTTTGGGATTGGAATTAAAACTGACCTTTTCCAGTCCTGTGGCCACTGCTGAGTGTTCCAAATTTGCTGGCATATTGAGTGCAGCACTTTCACAGCATCCTCTTTCAGAATTTGATAATAAATAGCTCAACTGGAATTCCATCACCTCCACTAGCTTTGTTAGTAGTGATGCTTCCTAAGGCCCACTTGACTTCACATTCCAGGATGTCTGGCTCTAGGTGAGTGATCACACCATGGTGATTATCTGGGTTGTGACAATCTTTTTTGTACAGTTCTTTTGTGTATTCTTGCCACCTCTTCTTAATATCTTCTGCTTCTGTTAGGTCCATACCATTTCTGTCCTTTATCGAGCCCATCTTTGCATGAAATATCCCCTTGGTATCTCTAATTTTCTTGAAGAGATCTCTAGTCTTTCCCATTCTATTGTTTTCCTCTATTTTTTGCATTCATCACTGAGGAAGGTTTTCTTATCTCTCCTTACTATTCTTTGGAACTCTGCATTCAAATGGGTATATCTTTCCTTTTCTCCTTTGCTTTTTGCTTCTCTTCTTTTCACAGGTATTTGTAAGGCCTCCCCAGACAGCCATTTTGCTTTTTTGCATTTCTTTTTCTTGGGGATGGTCTTGATCCCTGTCTCCTGCACAAAGTCACGAACCTCCGTCCATAGTTCATCAGGCACTCTGTCTATCAGATCTAGGCCCTTAAATCTATTTCTCACTTCCACTGTATAATCATAAGGGATTTGATTTAAGTCATACCTGAATGGTCTAGTGGTTTTCCCCACTTTCTTCAATTTAGGTCTGAATTTGGCAATAAGGAGTTCATGATCTGAGCCACAGTCAGCTCCTGGTCTTGTTTTTGCTGACTGTAAAGAGGTTCTCCATCTTTGGCTGCAAAGAATATAATCAATCTGATTTTGGTGTTGACCATCTGGTGATGTCCATGTGTAGAGTCTTCTCTTGTGTTGTTGGAAGAGAGTGTTTGCTATGACCAGTGCATTCTCTTGGCAGAACTTAAATATTTACGTGTTAATCTGATATTCATTACTCTGACCTGAGCACCATAAATATGCAGAAACCATGCACATTAGACAACATGAAGACATCATTTTCTCCCACGGGCACCTCTTCTATATCTTCTCTTCCAAAATCTCTTTGTCTGCTATGATCTAAATGCGTGTGTCTCCCCAAAATTCATATGTTGAAACCCTTACACCCAATGTGATGGTAATAGGAAGAGGAGTCTTTGGAAGCTGATGAAGCCATGAGGGTAGGGCCTCCAGGAATGGAATCAGTGCCTTTATCAAAGAGAACACCCCTCTCTATCATCTAAGGACACAGTGAGAAGGTGCCTGGTATGAACCAGTAAGAGGCTCCTCACCAGAACCTGACCATGCTGGTGCCATGACTTTGGACTTCCAGCCTCCAGAATTGTCAGAAATAAATCTCTGTTGCGTATAAGCCACCCAACATGTGGTATTTTCTTTATGATAGAAGCTCAAACAGACTAAGACCCTGACTGTGTGACTCACTGAGAAATCCTGTGGTTGAATGAAGCTCTGGTGGGTCCTTAGGAGAGGACTGCCAGGTGACAGGCTATAGTGTGACTATTAGCCTCTTCTCAGACTATTTGCAAAAAAAAAAAAAAAAAAAAGTGCTGATGATGAATGTCTCAGGTCTTGCCTGAGGCCATGAATTGAGGAGTCATGCATCAGTAGAATCCCCACGAGTTATGACTTCAGTCAGGGAACCCACAACTGTAACCCGAGTAGTGAGCTTAGGCAGGCCCATGGAGAGTCAGTACTGGAGTGAGAAGGAGCCTCTGAGGGCGGGACCAGGCTCTCTGCGAATATTCAGTTCTCAGGTGACTCAGGATTTCCTCTGAATCCTAAGACACTTCTCTGCAAAAGAACCATGGTTTCTCAAAAAAACTCAAGAAGACATACAGCGGCCCCCAACAGCTGTCCTGAAAATTAGGATCTTTTCTACCCTGGCTCCTCTGAGGCCAGGGTTGCTTACCTCGTCCTTGGTCTTCAATTTATTTTCTTCTAGATTAACTTCCGGCTACAGTAAAATCCGAAAAGCACTCTGACTCCACCCCCCTTATTGGAAGCTGGACAGAAATGTCATCCCCTTAAAAGAATGGCTCTGCCGGAGCTTTTAGCAAGGTTCCATATATTGTTTTCATTAGGCAGGGCTGTATAAAAATTCTTTTTTCTTAAAGCAAGACACTAATAGAAAAGGTGATTTGTCAGGAAGCATAATTATTTTTTGATTAACTACATATTGTTGCATCTGCAGGAAAGTGGTGCAATAATTACATCTCTAGACATTTCCAATCTATATTTTCATAAAGCACATGGAGTTTTATGAAATTATGTGGCAAAGAAGGCAAACCAAAAAAAAGAAAAAAGAAACCCACAAGATGGACATGTTCATTTTTAACTTGTAACAGTCTGAAAGCATTGGAAGCTGCATAAATGCGACTATGAGAAAGCAGAGGTTTTTCAGGCTTCCCTCGGGGCTCAAACGGCAAAGAATCTGCCCGCAATGCAGGAGACCTGGGTTCTAGCCCTGGGTCAGGCAGATCCCGTGGAGGAGGGCATAGCAGCTCACTTCAGTATTCTTGCCTGGAGAATCCCACAGACAGAGGAGCCTGTCAGTCTACAGTCCACGGGATCGCAAGGAATCTAACACACACACAGCATGTTTTGTTTGTCCTTAATTGTGTGCCTCCCGTAATAAAGAGAAGAGAGCAGGTTGAGAAGTTAAGCTGCTGTTTACTCACTGTGATTCATCTGTGCTGCCCAGCCCCTCAGCAGGGAGATGATGGTATAGAAGTTGCAAACCTGACTTGGTCTTATTGTCAATTTGACCTGGTGAGTATGCCTGGCATGGACTCTGCAACTTGGAAGCCACCATACTGGTCATTGTGAGAGCATTGGAAGATGGTGCTCTCTCACTGGAGATAAGGAGACAGAGACGTGATAAGAGCCCAGATTTGTCTGTCCTTTCTTCCCTGTGACTGTTGAAGGCTGAGCCATATCACAGGGAAGGGGCAGAAAAGAATGTATATACAACAGAACCTTGGGCTTCCCTGGCGGCTGAGAAGGTGAAAAAAATCTGCCTGCAATGCAGGAGACACGGGTTCAATCCCTGGGTCAGAAAGATCCCCAGGAGAAGAGAATGGCAACCCACTCCAGGGTTGCCTGGAGAATCCCATGGACAGAGGAGCCTGGAGAATCCCATGGACAGAGGAGCCTGGCAGACTACAATCCATGGGTCACAAAGAGTTGTACATAACCAAGCAACTGTCAATTTCACTTTTAATCAGAACCTTAACAAATGGACAAATACACACACACACACACACACTAGTTAACCACAAATAGAAAAGAGCAAAATATTTTACTAGTCAATTAATCTGAAAAAAAAAAAAGTAGCATCAGTGGATAATAGGAATCCAATTCTAGGTGTAGGAGTGTAGTAGCATGCAAAATTGTTGAATGCTTTTGAGGGCCTGTACCATGAATTATAATTTGTCACTCAGCTTGGAAGTCACCAATTCCTAGAAGGCTTTTAATCTAAAGTGACATAAAATGGAAGTACATAGTTGTTGCTCTTGTTCAGTCGATAAGTCATGTCTGACTCCTTATGACCCCACAAACTGTAGCATAGCAGGCTGCTCTGTACTCCACCATTTCCCGGAGTTTGCTCAAACTCATGTCCATTGAGTCAGTGATGCCAGCTAATCATCACATCCTCTGTCTTCCCCTTCTCCTCCTGCCTTCAATCTTGCCCAGCAATAGGGTCTTTTCCAATGAATTGGCTCTTCACATCAGGTAGCCAAAGTTTTGGAGCTTCAGCTTCAGCATTAGTTCTTCTAATAAATATTCAGGGTTGATTTCCTTTAGGATTAACTGGTTTGATCTCCTTTCAGCCCAAGGACTCTCAAGAATCTTCTCCAGCACCACAGTTCGAAAGCATCAATTCTTCAGTGCTCAGCCTTCT
The DNA here is from genome assembly GCF_029378745.1 of Bos indicus. Classification (NCBI taxonomy): domain Eukaryota; kingdom Metazoa; phylum Chordata; class Mammalia; order Artiodactyla; family Bovidae; genus Bos; species Bos indicus. The sequence continues at coordinate 41,183,152 of NC_091772.1, read as the reverse complement.
TTATGGCCTGACTCTCACATCCGTACATCTGACTATCATATCCGACTACTGAAAAAAATCACAGTTTCAACTATATGGACCTTTGTCGGCAAAGTGATGTCTCTGCTTTTTAATATGCTGTCCAGATTTGTCATAGCTTTTCTTCCAAGGAGCAAGCATCTTTTAATTTCATGGCTACAGTCACCATCCACAGTGATTTTGGAGCCCAAGAAAATAAAGTCTGTCAGTGTTTCCATTGTTCCCCTACCTATTTGCCATGAAGGAATGGGACTGGATGCCATGATCTTAGTTTTTTGAATGTTGAGTTTTAAGCCAACTTTTTCACTCTCCTCTTTCACCTTCATCAAGAGGCTCTTTAGTTCCTCTTTGCTTTCTGCCACAAGTGTGGTGTCATTTTCATATCTGAGGTTGTTGATATTTCTCCCAGCAATATATATATATATATATATATATATATATATATATATATATACATATACATATTTATATGTTTCAGGCAATATTTATAGATGTAAAATATATGTAATACATATTATATATATGATATATATATCAGGCATATATAATATATACACAGACATTCCTCCAAAGTATATATACAAATGAACAATAAGTACATAAAAAATAGTCAATATTCTTAGTCATTCAGTTCAGTTCAGTTGCTCAGTCGTGTCCGACTCTTTGCGACCCCATGAATCACAGCACGCCAGGCCTCCCTGTCCATCACCAACTCCCAGAATTCACTCAGACTCACATCCATCGAGTCAGTGATGCCATCCAGCCATCTCATCCTCCGTTGTCCCCTTCTCCTCCTGCCCCCAATCCCTCCAGCATCAGTGTCTTTTCCAATAAGTCAACTCTTAGCATGAGGTGGCCAAAGTACTGGAGTTTCAGCTTTAGCATCAGTCCTTCCAGAGAACACCCAGGACTGATCTCCTTTAGAATGGACTGGTTGCATCTCCTTGCAGTCCAAGGGACTCTCAAGGTCTTCTCCAACACCACAGTTCAAAAACATCAATTCTTTGGTGCTCAGCCTTCTTCACAGTCCAACTCTCACATCCATACATTACCACTGTAAAAACCATAACCTTGACTAGACAGACCTTTGTTGGCAAAGTAATGTCTCTGCTTTTGAATATGCTATCTAGGTTGGACATAACTTTCCTTCCAAGGAGTAAGCGTCTTTTAATTTCATGGCTGCAATCACCATCTGCAGTGATTTTGGAGCCCCCAAAAATAAAGTCTGACACTGTTTCCACTGTTTCCCCATCTATTTGCCATGAAGTGATGGGACCGGATGCCATGATCTTCGTTTTCTGAATGTTGAGCTTTAAGCCAACTTTTTCACTCTCCACTTTCACTTTCATCAAGAGGCTTTTGAGTTCCTCTTCACTTTCTGCCATAAGGGTGGTGTCATCTGCATATCTGAGGTTATTGATGTTTCTCCCGGCAATCTTGATTCCAGCTTGTACTTCTTCCAGCCCAGCGTTTCTCATGATATACTCTGCACATAAGTTAAATAAGCAGGGTGACAATATACAGCCTTGACGTACTCCTTTTCCTATTTGGAACCAGTCTGTTGTTCCATGTCCAATTCTTACTGTTGCTTCCTGACCTGCATACAGGTTTCTCAAGAGGCAGGTCAGGTGGTCTGGTATTCCCGTCTCTTTCAGAATTTTCCACAGTTTACTGTGATCCACACAGTCAAAGGCTTTGGCATATTCAGTAAAGCAGAAATAGATGTTTTTTGGAACTCTCTTGCTTTTTTGATGATCCAGCGGATGTTGGCAATTTGATCTCTGGTTCCTCTGCGTTTTCTAAAACGGAAATGCAAATCAAAACCACAATGAAGTACCACTTCCCACCCACTAAAATGGCATTATAAAAACAATCAGAAAATAAATTCTCACAAGAATCTGAAGAAAATGAAACTCTCATACATTGCTGGTGGGACCATAAAATATTTCAACCACTGAAATATTGGAAGAAATATTGGAAGACAGTTTGGCAATTCCTCAAAAAGTCAAATGCGGAATTTCGTTATTACTCATCAATTCCACTCACAGGTATAACACATAATAACAGTCAAACAAATACATGGACACACATGTTTACAGAAGCAGTATTCATAATAGCTAAATATCTCTCCATGGATGAATGGATAAATACATTGTGATATATACATACAATGAAACATTATTCAGTTATAAAAATGAAGCACTGAAACATGCTACAACATGAATGAAACCTGAAAACATTATGCTAAGCAAAAAAAGGACAGATACAAAAAGGTACATATTGTATGATTCCATTTATGTAAAATATCCAGAATAACTAAATCAGTAGACACTGATTGCAGATTGGTGGAGTTTAGTATTGGAAAATGGGGAACAACTGCTTAATGGGTATGGAATTTTCTTTTGGAGTGTTGAAACTGTTTCAGAGCTAGAAAGAAGTGATTGTACAACACTGTGGAAGTGCAAAATGCCATCCGATTGTTCACTTTAAAATGAAAAGTGTTACTTTTGTATTGTGTCAATTTTACCTCTATTTTAAAAAAGAATATCTAATGGAAAAACTAGTGTGGGAATCTCCCAGATAGCTAAAATAAATCAGGGTATCAGAATTTGGGACTAATCTTTGTTCTGTGCTTCCTTGTAACAAAAGTAAATTGTCTCAGTCTGTTGATTGTTTGTGTACACGTTTTCATGTCTCCTTCTGTCATGAAATGATAATTGAACAGATGAGTCACTTACTCTTTGTAAAAGCACCATTATCTTCACTGCTTAAGACGTCAAAATGCAGTGAAAATGCATCAAAGCAGCTCTTTGGTAGAAATTGAAAATTGATTCCAAAGTTCATTTGGAAATTCAAAGGACCTAGAATAGCAAAAATAACTTTGAAAAGGAAGAAAATAGTTGGAGGACTAAAACATGCTGATTTCACAACTTGTTATAGAGCTATAATAATCAAGACTATGAGTGAGTGAGTGAAGTCACTCAGTCGTGTCCGACTCTTTGTGACCCCATGGACTGTAGCCCACCAGGCTCCTCCAACCATGGAAGTTTCTAGGCAAGAGTACTGGAGTGGGTTGCCATTTCCTTCTCCGGGGATCTTCCTGACCCAAGATAGACAACTGGATCAATAGAACAGAAGAGAGAATCCAAACATAGACTCATGCATATATAGACAACCAACATTTTAGGTTTAAAGGAAATTTAGTCGCGAAAAAATTTTCAACAAATGGTACTGGAACAATTGGATGTATGTAAAAAGAATGAATTTCAATTCGTACCTCACACCACATAGAAAAATTAATTCAGAAAGCATAGCAGATCCAAATGTAAAACCTAAAGCTATAAGCTTCCAGAAGAAAACACAGCATAAAACCTGCATGGCTTTGAGTTAAGCAAAGATTTCTCAGCAGACACCACAAGCAAGATCCATGAAGAACAAATCAGTAAATGGTGTTGCATCAAAACAAAGACTTGCTTCTGGACCTACACTGTTTCATGAAAAGGCAAGACTTATACTGGGAAAATATATTTGCAAAGTATATATCTGATAAGGGAGTTTTATCCATCATACAGAACTTTCAAAACTCAGTAATTTAAATTAACAATGGGAAAAACAGCTATTGCACCAAAGAAGATATATGAATGCTAAACAATCACAAGAAAAGATTTTCAACATCATTGGTCACTAGGGGAATTTGAGTTAAAACCACCATTTAGCTATCTCACGGCTAAAGTTAAACATACTGACCATGACAAGTGTTGTCAAAGATGAGGAGCAAATGAGGACCAAATGCGTACTGCTTGTGAGGATATAAAATGGTACCCCATCACTTTGGAAAACAGCTTGGCAGTTTCTTAAAAAGTTAAATATACACCTTCCATTTGATATAGTAAAAATGAAACACTGCTACTGCTACTGCTAAGTCGCTTCAGTCCTGTCTGACTCTGTGTGACCCCTGAGACAGCAGCCCACCAGGCTCCCCCGTCCCTGGGATTCTCCAGGCAAGAACACTGGAGTGGGTTGCCATTTCCTTCTCCAGTGCATGAAAGTGAAAAGGGAAAGTGAAGTCACTCAGTCATGTCTGACTCTTAGCGACCCCATGGACTGCAGCCCACCAGGCTCTTCCATCCATGGGATTTTCTAGGCAAGAGTACTGGAGTGGGGTGCCATTGCCTTCTCCAAAGAAACCACACATCCATACAAAGACTTATACATGAATATTCATCCATACTTTATTTGTAATAGCCCAAAACTGGGCCATTACCAAATACCCATCCACAGGTAAGTACATAGACAAAATTAGGTATGTCCATTCAACAAAATATCACTCAGTAATAAAAAGGAATGGGGCTTCCCTAGTGGCTCATTTGGTAAGGAATCTGCCTGCAGCACAGGAGACCAGGGTTCAATCCCTGAGTCAGGAAGATCTCCTGGGGCAAGAAATGGCAACCCACTCCAGTATTCTTGCCTGGGAAATCCCATGGACAGAGGAGCCTTGTGGGCTATAGTCCATGGGGTCTCAAAGATTTGGACACAACTTAGTGACTAAACCATAATAAATAGGAATAACGTTATGGTACATGCAACAGCATGGATGCAGCTCAGAAAAATTATAGTGAGTGAAAGAAGCCCAACTAAGAAAGCCCAAAATCCATATGATTCTTATTTATATAAAATTCTAGAAAATGCAAGCTCATCTGTAGATCCATAGTGCCAGAAAGCAGATAGATAGGTGGTTGCTTTTTATGGAGTGGAGAATCCCATGGACAGAGGAGCCTGGTAGGCTGCGGTCCATGGAGTCGCTAAGAGTCGGGCACGACTGAGAGACTTCCCTTTCACTTTTCACTTTCATGCATTGGAGAAGGAAATGGCAACTCACTCCAGTGTTCTTGCCTGGAGAATCCCAGGGACAGAGGAGCCTAGTGGGCTGCTGTCTATGGGGTCGCACAGAGTCGGACACGACTGAAGCGACTTAGCAGCAGCAGCAGCAGCAGCAGCAGCAGGAGATATTTGCAAGAAGGGGCAAGGGAGGTGTTTATCAATTTGCACAAGGAAACTGTGTATTATCTTGATTGTGATGCTGACTTCATACAACAAAGCATATCCCATTTTACACTTTACATAAGTATTGTTTGTTACATACCTACTACATCTCAATGAAATTCCTGAAAGCATTTATTACTCATCAGACGTTCACTAAATTTCAGTTCATCTGTTTCTTGCCCAATTCTTCTCTCTGTTTTCTATTCAAACTGTGAAAAAACAGGGTTAACACTCTTACTTTTAATTCCTTGTTTTGATAATTAGTGATATTTAGTTTTATTTCATATATTTTGGTCCAAATATGATATGCAGAAGTTAGACACACCTAAGCCTCTAAAGATGGTTAGGGATCCAGGTGCAGCTGCTGTCAGCATCAATATTCTTATTGTGTAGGACTGTGTGCTCAAAGCATTGCTAAAAATGGGTATTTATGGACCTCAGCCTGACCTGCTACCTCAGAATCTCCAGGGGTGGGCTTCAGGCTGCTGAGGGATTTTAGATAAGCATCTCAGGGGATTCTTGGGTGCTCTGAAACTTGAGAGCAGACAGACTCCCTTTATCTTTTACTGTGATTAATTATTAATTCAGATACCTTTCCATCTTCCACATCATAACTCAGCAAAACTTTTTTCCATAAAGGACTAGATAATTATTTTAGGTTTTGTGGGCCTATGGTCTCTGTCACAAATTATCCAACTATGCCATAGGAGCAAGAAAGCAACCAGAGCCAACACGTCAACAAATACTGTGGCTGGGTCCAATAAAACTTTATTTACAAAATAGGTGGGGTTATGAGCCATTGGGCCATAGGTATCATTTTGTGGGCTCCTAGTCTAGACAGTAAATTACTCAACAGGCAAGAGTGTTGAGTGGGGTTTGTGCTCTATTCAGGTAAGAATAAGAGTGGACCTTCTGAGGCTCAGATTTGGAAGTGGTTTTTGGCTGAATCACTAACACAAAATTCTGAATACAGATTTCTGGACCCTCTTCTCATCTTCTGACCCAGGAGCTCAGGGACCAGGGCTCTGGACCTTCTTTGGCCCCTGATGGTACAAATGTACAGCCAGGAGTGGAGATCCTGAAAAAGGATGCTGAGTGTGGTCAATGGGGTCACCTGAAGTCCCCTACACTTCCTTCCAGGAGACTGTCCATGTTGCTGTCACTGCCAGCACCTGCTCCTCCATCCTGAGCTGTCACTGGAGGGGAGCTTCCTTTTTGATCTTTGTGGGATGAAATCTAGAGCTGACCTGGACCCAAGCCCTTGGGGAAAGCAGAGGCTGAAGGAGCCTCCCCAGGAAACTCCGATGGCTCCAGATGCCAGACACAGAGCGGCAGGGTCCACACAGCCTGTTCCCACCAGTCCCTCTCATTTTTCCCAACCTCTGCTCCATCCCTAAGGCCAGGATTCTGGGGAACAAGTGGGGAACTGAAATAAACATGTGCTTTAGAGTCAGACAAACAAGATTCCGATCACAGCTCTGCCATGTTTGACCTGGGGATTTTAATCAACAAATAGGAGATTGTTCTCTCTGGACTTCAGATTCATGCAAACTGGATTCATGAATGATATTTGTGCACATAGTTTTCTCATTCAAAGCTGTGAAGTGGGGAGAATAATAAAGGTCTCATAAAGTTGCTCTAAGGATTTGAGGAGATGATGGAGGTGAAAACCTGACATAACCTAAACACTCACCTATTACCAGCGTTTCTAGTGACGTTTCCATTGTGGCTGAATGGACGTGACCTCAAAGGATTATTTTTAAGACACTTTCAATTTCAGAATAGTTTCAGATTCATAGAAATGTAGTGAAGATATTGTGTCTTCTCTGGTGGCTCAGTGGTAAAGAATCCATCTGCAATGCAGGAGCTGCGGGAGACACGGGTTCGATTCCTAGGTTGGGAAGATCCCCTGGAGGAAGGCATGGCAACCCACGCCAGTATTTTGTCTGGAGAATCCCAAGGACAAGAGGAACCTGGCAGGCTACAGTTCACGGAGTCGCAAAGAGTTGGACACAATTGAAGTGACTTGGCATGCACACAGTGAAGGTATTAATAGTAAAGAAAGTCCACAAACACTCAAAACTCAGTTTCCCCGCTGTCAACATTCTAAAACATTTTCCCTGCTGTAAACAGGGGAAACCCCATTTCCCTGCTTTTTACATTTTACATTTATCACAGCTCATGGATCAGCACTGATCCATCATTAGGAACTCAGTTCCACACATTATCTAGGCTTCCTTGGTTTTCCTCTCCTGTCCTTCTCCGTCGGGACTCCATCCAGGGCCCCACGTGGCATCCGTTGTCATGTCTGCTTTGCCTCCTCTAGACTGTGACCATTTCTCAGATTCTCCTTGTTTTCCATGACCTGGCAGCCTTGAGGAGTGCTGGCCAGGAATTTTGCAGGCATGTCCTCCTGTTTGGGTTTGCAGGATGTTTTTCTCGTGGTCAGAGGGCCTATGGGTGGTGTTCGTATTTGCCTTCTCTCTGTAGTTTCTACCCCAGTCAATCAAGTCTTTGGGCATGGGCCACACCAATGGGTGTGGCTGTCTTAGGTCACCCAGAAAAAAAGGGCTGGCGGGGGAAGATGCCATTATTCCCAGAACTAAAGCAGCAACAGAAAGGCATAGAAGAACAGTGTAATATCTCTATACAGAGCTCGGGTTAGCACACATAATATGGTTCTCACTCGTTCCACATGTGCTTGTAGTAAAGTTCATTTGGGATTTTCATCTCAGGAATGGGTCCAGTGTAACAATCCTTATTAATCCCTTAACTCCAGGCAATCAATATTAAGGAAAAGTCCTCACTCATTGTTCATCACCATTGTGGTGCATAATTTGCAGGCAGTTTACATCTCTGTGTCATAAAATTTAAACAACAAGCTACTCTTTCAAGGTCAATGAGCACAAACTTGAAAGATCTGAGTCAGGCCATCAATAAAATGTGGCAAAATGAAATCCAGGTGGACAATCTGTCGGGTTCAAAAGTCTGAAATGAAATATGATCACCAAATGATACAGAAAATTTCAGCAGCTAAAATCCAGCTACATGACTTAGAAAAAGTTGCCTGCACCGAAATAGCATCTGTTATAAATGCCAGAGATGCAGTCACTATTAAGCTGTATAAAGTGTCCCTCAAGCAAAAGCATTACACATCTTCCCCAACGATCGCCAGGATCCAAGGTATTTGCATACGATTGCAAAGTGAGTGCAGTCCAGAGGGTGGCTCTAACAGGTTTTGAGGAAGTGAAAGCCAAGCTCAAGCATAACTAAATAGGAGGGACCTGTTTGGGGCTTCTTTTACCCCCACACAGAACTCCCAGCAAAGGCAGGGTGCACGTGCCTATCAAAAGCTGGGTATTTGCTCAAGTTGTTAAGAGTGAAAATACAGTTTCCTCATTTGTAAAGTGAGCAGGCAGCACTAAATCATCTCCAGGGACCCTTCCAGATTGGACATCCTAACGTCCTGTAATTCTATTATCCCAGCCTTTGATATAGAACCCTCAGTGAGAAGTCACTCATTGAGCTGACTCAAATCAGGCCTGACAGCCAGGATATCATGCAAGCATCAGCCTTCCTACTTCCAATGCACTAACCGAGTTAACTGTGTCGGAGGAACACACGACTCACCCTGACAAATTCCATGCTGAATCTGGTATCAATACCGGGCTGAGGGTGGGGTGAGGGGGAGGAGAGTTCGCTGGGAAACAGAGCCACCCGCGTCCACAGCCATAATGCCTGGTGAGCACAGTTTAAAGAGTGCTAAGTTTAAAATCGGCCTGGAGTTTTAAAGAAAAATACACATCAGGAGGTTTTTTTTCTAGGAGATTAGTTGGCTTTTTCCACACTTGCACTTTGGGAATTTGGAAATCAGCCAAGAGCTCAGAAAGTGCCAGCAAGAGGCAGGAGAGAGCTAAAGGTTGAGGAGTCAGACACTTTCCCAACGTCCAACACAAACCAACGACACCATAGTCAACACAGCCTGGTCTGTAACCCGCACTACCAGCTGCAGTTACTAGTAATACAATGGAAGATGCAGTTATCCAGGCCCTGCCCCACCACGCCGGACACTGAAATTCACATCTTACACAGCTGCCAGCTCCCTGAGGCCAGCAGCCCTGGTCCTGACAGATCCCTCATCTTTGATTCAGGAGATGCCCAAGGATGGTCATTGAGCTTCCTTGTCCCCTCACTCCTAGAGATGGAGCATCAGGATTACCCAGGGGCATGTTGAAAATGCAGACTCCTGGGCTCCCCCCAGACCCGCCCATGGGAGCTGATATTAACATTTCCCCAGGTGATTCTGTGCGCATCAGAGTCTGAGAAGCGCAGGCCCAGGGCTCCCTTCTCCTACTTGGGAGAGAACTGAGCCAACTTTAGGGAGTCAAGGGCTTTCTGGAAGGGGGCAGGGTCCTCAGGCTCCTGAGAAGTGGCCCACCAAAGGAGAGTGGAAACTGGGTCTGGATTCTTCTCCATGTAGGCGGGTTAACTTGAGATGGCCCTTTCTTGTTTATGTACCCACCGCTCCCAAGCAGATGGAGGGTCATCGTTTCGGGGTAAAGGGACAGGGACTCCCTTCCCCCCAGGACAGCTGGGCTTCCTGCCTGTGTCCTGGGCACCCTGTGTTATGGGAAGATCAGGTTCATCCACCAGGTTGGGGTGGGGGGGCAGAGTGTCACCCTCTCCCCGCTATAGCATCCATCCTCCTGGAGTCCTGACCCTGCACAGTGGGAGAGCCCAGCAGGTCATGAGGGCCTGAAGCAGAGCCAGGTTCAATGCCAGAGGCGGCCCCCGGGAATGGACCTGGTCTACTTGGTCATGGGGAGTTGGTTCCAACCCTGGCCACCTTATCCAGGAGCCTCGGCATCTGATCACCAACTTTCAGTTTTTTGAACAGATAGGCCCTTGCCTTCACCCTGCCCCTTCTAACATGGTTTCCATCTTGTTCTAAACTTATTTACTCAGAGACGGTCCAAGGACAGAGGCACCGATATGGCTAGGGTCTTGGCCATCAGGAGCTCAGGTCCGCCTGGACCTACTGGATCTGAGCATGAATCTCACGTGACTCCAACAATTCACAGGCACAATACAGTGTGAGAAGCATGGGTGTAAACAATAGCTATTCATCTCGGAAAGTCTGCTGGAGATACACCATCCTCCCCGCAGCTTCCACAGCTCAGAGCTGCTCACAGGATGACAGCCAACGGGCATCTGAGCTGTCCAAACATATGATTCCTGGTCTCTTGAATTTCCGTCCCTCTGAAATTTTGTGGAGGAGTAGTTTTTATTTTGGCAGGGCACAGGTTACCTTGATGTTTGTACTGTAGGCTGTATTTGGCTTCATTCCAGAACACTTTTTACAAAATATCAGCCTAAAAAACACATGGAACATTGCACATAACTTGATAGTCTCTAGTAATATATCAAATTTGGTCCAAATCAGGTGGTCCCTTTGAAAGTTCTCGAGCTGAAAGCAAAATGCTAAAGAGAATTAAAACAGAAGCTTCACATCTCTGGCTAGTCACACTCATACAGGGACACATTCAATGCCTTCTGGATTCTGAAATCTGAAAACGTGCAGAATAGTATGCCGGAGTCTTGTAAGCCATTCACAAGGCCATGATGACTTCCCAAGAGCCACTGTTTATTATCATAAATCTTTGCATGTGGATGTCAGCTCTCCAATACGACCTCTCTCTTGAGAGTGGAACTCGTGACTTGAAGTTATTTGCCTTTCCAGTGCCACGTGGTACCCAATACTCAGCAGAATGAGGCTTACGTTGGAAATGATGGCAGCCGTGATCACCAGGATGGTTTTGTTGTTTCCAAGACTGGTTAAACTCTTCAAGGATATAGATTTGTCTTTGCTGCTATTCTGTTTTCCAGAAAGAATTTAGTTTATTGACAACTAGGAAGATGGAGAATGTGCCAGGAAGGCTTTAGGGTCCTTCAAAAATGTTCTTCTAACATAAAAAGTTTCTTCCTTTTAGGGAGGAGAGAGTCCAGGAACCTAAAACTTATTTGGCCTAATGTGATTTCATCAACCATCATTTGAGAATAAGATCCAGGTCCGCCAAGATAGAAAAATCATTCTCCAACTTGTAGCAAACTTCTGAGTCTCCCTTCTGCTCCTTTAGATATCTCGTTTCCCTACAGACATTAGTCATGCTTATTTTATCTATTTAATAAATGAACTTATACCTAGACGAAGGAGGTCACCCAGCATGAAGCTTCAAAGTAAAACCAGAAGAGAGGGAGTCAGGGATGGAGGTGATGGAGCAGCCCTGCCTGAGAAATGAGGCAAAGCATTCTAAAAGAACATGAACAAGGAAGAGGAGAGGAAAAAGTCAACAGGGAGAGAAAGACTCTGAGCCCACTCAGTTTCTTTGATGCCAATGGAAGTTAATTCCATGATCCTGCATCACATCTCACCAATAAATATCCAAGCCTTGAGAACAGGAAGCAGTTCTGGACCATAGTGTCAAAAAGCACTCGGCAGGTGCCTGTGGATTCCCTTCCAGCCTCAGTCCAAACCAGCGGTCCTGCCAAGCCACTGAAGTTTCATGGACTCACTTCTTAGAGCCTGTGCTGAAAAGAATACCTTTTGGCTGTCTGACCCAACCTCTTGAGCCCATCACTCTCAACAAGGAACCTTTGCTGACACCCACCTCCCTGCAGACTGTGCCTCTTTCCTGGTTTCTGGGGTTCATTCCTTTTTGAACTCTTGAAATTGCCTGCTTACTTGGCATCTTTCCATTGAGACTGAAAGCCCCTCAAATGTGGACACGATCTTGTTACAGCCTGACTTCCTGCTGCCTCCCACACTGCTAGGGGGTGTTGAGCACTTGATGTATGTACATTGAATGAATTAACAAATGCTCTACAACACTCACTGCTTAGCATCCTTAAGTAGGCTGTCATAAATGGACACTTATGTGAAAAGAATTATTTCCTAAATTATTTTTCTCTTTTTCTTTACATTTATCACTTACTCTTCTTAAGAAGTAAAGGAAGGGGAAATGAAACCTTGTTACAGCCACAGCTTCCTGTTCACACTCATAAAGCAGCCATTTGGGGTTGCTAGTGGGATGAAGTTTTGTGCAGGCGCTTGGAATCACAGAGTAAATGCTGGTGGATTCCATGATTTTTCTCTTTTTCACTCTAGAAGATCCCTCTAGATATGTCCTTTTCTCTCTTTCCAAATTTAAGTGGGATCTCCTAGAAACTACCACAACCATCTATTTTCTAACAACTCACGTGGGCTCTGGACACTATCTCTCAGATCTTCTCCTGGCTGCACACTCAGATGTGCTGCTAGGAAGAAGAAAAACATGATGGGAAGAGAGGTTGGGAGGCCCTCTTTGTGCTGAGGGATTGTCTTTTCCTGCCCTTAATCTCTTACCATCCCTGTGTTTCCCCAGTCCTGATTACTCTTCCCTGGAGTTAAGAAAGTATCGAGCTGGTACTGCCTCAATTCTAGAATGAGTGCCTGATTGACGAGCAAGCTATTATAAGACCGTACATCCTTCAAGTGAAAAATATTGCTTGACTGCAGAGTGATTTGTCAGGGCCTTGGAATAAAAACATCTAATAGTTACCCCATTCTGTGGCTGTTCTCTGACCATCTCCACCGTTTTTGCAGAAGTTAGATGTTGTCTTTTTAAGTTATAGCTGTCTTAAAAGGAAAGAAAAGAAGCCTCACAATGACCATAATGATGGTAGCCTTCCCCAGTAGAAACTGATGACCTGTTTTATGAACTACTGTTAGAGCAAGTTAAAGGAAAGTTAAAGATCACCTGGATCAAATCTTCCATCTTCAGTTCAGTTCAGTTCAGTCACTCAGTCGTGTCCGACTCTTTGCGACTTCATGAATTGCAGCACGCCAGGCCTCCCTGTCCATCACCAACTCCCAGAGTTCACTCAAACTCATGTCCATCAAGTCGGTGATGCCATCCAGCCATCTCATCCTCTGTCGTCCCCTTCTCCTCCTGCCTCCAATCCCTCCAAGGATCAGAGTCTTTTCCAGTGAGTCAACTCTTCACATCAGGTGGTCAAAGTATTGGAGTTTCAGCTTCAGTATCAGTCCTTCCAAAGAACACCCAGGACTGATCTCCTTTAGAATGGATTGGTTGGATCTCCTTGCAGTCCAAGGGACTCTCAAGAGTCTTCTCCAACACCACAGTTCAAAAGCATCAATTCTTCGGTGCTCAGCTTTCTTCACAGTCCAACTTTGACATCCATACATGACCACAGGAAAAACCATAGCCTTAACTAGATGAACCTTTGTTGGCAAACTAACGTCTCTGCTTTTCAATATGCTATCTAGATTGTCATAACTTTCCTTCCAAGGAGTAAGCGTCTTTTAATTTCATGGCCGCAATCAGCATCTGCAGTGATTTTGGAGCCCAAAAATAAAGTGTGACACTGTTTCCACTGTTTCCCCATCTATTTCCCATGAAGTGATGGGACCAGATGCCATGATCTTAAGTTTTCTGAATGTTGAGCTTTAAGCCAACTTTTTCACTCTCCTCTTTGACTTTCATCAAGAGGCTTTTTTGTTCCTCTTCACTTTCTGCCATAAGGGTGGTGTTATCTGCATATCTGAGGTTATTGATATTTCTCCCGGAATCTTGATTCCAGCCTGTGCTTCTTCCAGCCCAGCGTTTCTCATGATGTACTCTGCATAGAAGTTGAATAATCAGGGTGACAATATACAGCCTTGACGTACTCCTTTTCCTATTTGGAACCAGTCTGTTGTTCCATGTCCAGTTCTAACTGTTGCTTCCTGACCTGCATACACATTTCTCAAGAGGCAGATCAGGTGGTCTGGTATTCCCGTCTCTTCCAGAATTTTCCGCAGTTTATTGTGATCCACACAGTCAAAGGCTTTGGCATAGTCAATAAAGCAGAAATAGATGTTTTTCTGGAACTCTCTTGCTTTTTTGATGATCCAGCGGATGTTGGCAATTTGATCTCTGGTTCCTCTGCCTTTTCTAAAACCAGCTTGAACATCTGGAAGTTCACAGTTCACGTTTTGCTGAAGCCTAGCTTGGAGAATTTTGAGCATTATTTTACTAGGGTGTGAAATGAGCGCAATTGTGTGGTAGTTTGAGCATTCTTTGGCATTGCCTTTCTTTGGGATTGGAATTAAAACTGACCTTTTCCAGTCCTGTGGCCACTGCTGAGTGTTCCAAATTTGCTGGCATATTGAGTGCAGCACTTTCACAGCATCATCTTTCAGGATTTGGAATAGCTCAACTGGAATTCCATCACCTCCACTAGCTTTGTTCGTAGTGATGCTTTCTAAGGCCCACTTGACTTCACTTCCAGGATGTCTGGCTCTAGGTAAGTGATCACACCATCGTGATTATCTTGGTCGTGAAGCTCTTTTTTGTACAGTTCTTCTGTGTAGTCTTGCCACCTCTTCTTAATGATCTTCTGCTTCTGTTAGGTCCATACCATTTCTGTCCTTTATTCAGCCCATCTTTGCATGAAATGTTCCCTTGGTATCTCTAATTTTCTTGAAGAGATCTCTAGTTTTCCCATTCTGTTGTTTTCCTCTATTTCTTTGCATTCATCACTGAAGAAGGCTTTCTTATCTCTCCTTGCTATTCTTTGGAACTCTGCATTCAGATGCTTATATCTTTCCTTTTCTCCCTTGCTTTTCACTTCTCTTCTTTTTCACAGCTATTTGTAAGGCCTCCCCAGACAGCCATTTTGCTTTTTTGCATTTCTTTCCCATGGAGATCCCTGTCTCCTGTACAATGTCACGAACCTCCATCCATAGTTCATCAGGCACTCTATCTATCAGATCTAGGCCCTTAAATCTATTTCTCACTTCCACTGTATAATCATAAGGGATTAGATTTAGGTCATACCTGAATGGTCTAGTGGTTTTCCCCACTTTCTTCAATTAAGTCTTAATTTGGCAATAAGGAGTTCATGATCTGAGCCACAGTCAGCTCCCGGTCTTGTTTTTGCTGACTGTATAGAGCTTCTCCATCTTTGGCTGCAAAGAATATAATCAATCTGATTTTGGCGTTGACCATCTGGTGATGTCCACGTGTAGAGTTTTCTCTTATGTTGTTGGAAGAGGGTGTTTGCTATGACCAGTGCGTTCTCTTTGCAAAACTCTATTAGCCTTTGCCCTGCTCCATTCCGTATTCCAAGGCCAAATTTGCCTGTTACCCCAGGTGTTTCTTGACTTCCTACTTTTGCATTCCAGTCCCCTGTAATGAAAAGGACATCTTTTTTGGGTGTTACTTCTAAAAGGTCTTGTAGGTCTTCAAAGAACCGCTCAACTTCAGCTTTTCAGCGTTACTGATTGGGGCATAGACTTGAATTACTGTGATATTGAATGGTTTGCCTTGGAAACAAACAGAGATCATTCTGTCTTTTTTGACATTGCATCCAAGTACTGCATTTCAAACTCTTTTATTGACCATGATGGCTACTCCGTTTCTTCTGAGGGATTCCTGCCCGCAGTAGTAGATATAATGGTCATCTGAGTTAAATTCACCCATTCCAGTCCATCTTAGTTCGCTGATTCCTAGAATGTCAATGTTCACTCTTGCCATCTCCTGTTTGACCACTTCCAATTTGCCTTGATTCATGGACCTGACATTCCAGGTTCCTATGCAATATTGCTCTTTACAGCTTTGGACCTTGCTTCTATCACCAGTCACATCCACAGCTGGGTATTGTTTTTGTTCTGGCTCCATCCCTTCATTCCTTCTGGAGTTATTTCTCCACTGATCTCCAGTAGCATATTGGGCACCTACCGAGCTGGGGAGTTCCTCTTTCAGTATCCTATCATTTTGCTTTTTCATAGTGTTCAAAGGGTTCTCAAGGCAAGAATACTGAAGTGGTTTGCCATTCCCTTCTCCAGTGGACCACATTCTGTCAGACCTCTCCACCATGACCCACCCGTCTTGGGTTGCCCCACGGGCATGGCTTAGTTTCATTGAGTTAGACAAGGCTGTGGTCCTAGTGTGATTAGATTGACTAGTTTTCTGTGATTACGGTTTGTGTGTCTGCCCTCTGATGCCTCTCGAAACACCTACCGTCTTACTTGGGTTTCTCTTACCTTGGACGTGCGGTATCTCTTCATAGCTGTTCCAGCAAAGTGCAGCCGCTGCTCCTTACCTTGGATGAGGGGTATCTCCTCACCACTGCCCCTCCTGACCTTGAACGTGGAGTAGCTCCTCTCTGCCCTCCTGCGCTCACGCAGCCACCGCTCCTTGGATGTGGGGTTGCTCCTCCCAGCTGCCGCCCCTGACCTCGGGCATGGGGTAGGTCCTCTCTGCCACGTTTCTGTGCAGTTGGTTGCAGCCGGCATGCTTCTGCCCATCCTGAAGTGAAGTCGCTCAGTTGTGTCCGACTCTTTGCAACCCCGTGAACTGTAGCCCACCAGGCTCCTCTGTCCATGGGATTCTCCAGGCAAGAATACTGGAGTGGGTTGCCATTTCCTTCTCCAGGGGATCTTCCCAATCCAGGGATCAAACCCAGGTCTCCTGCATTACAGGCAGATGCTTTAACCTCTGAGCCACCAGGAAGCACTTCTTAGAGACGGTTAATGTGAGACAGCCCCCTACCCAGCCTTGATAAATTGCCTAAGGGGACAAGACCTGGGTCTTCCATCTGACATTCCTCCCAGAAGTGATTCTCAGAGTATAGTCCACTGACCAGCAGCCTCACTGTATCATAGGGACTTAGGATAGCAAACTTTCCACCCAATTAGATCCACTGGATCAGAATTTTGGGGATCAGGCCCAGCAATCTGTTCTCACAAGCTTTCTGGGAGGTTAGATGCACCCCAATCTTGAGAAGCACTGCTGGTGTACCACACACCATACTATGGTCACTCAAACTCTGGGGCAAGTTTCATCAATCCAAGATTATGTTGACCAGGGAGTGGAGTAGAAAGGAATGTTCTGGAAGCCAAAGGGATCCTTGTCAGGACATCTAGGAAGGAGCTGTCAGTCTCCTACCCAGAACTTGGACATAAACAGAGATTCCTCCTCTTAAGAAAGTAAAGCTTGAGAAGACAGAGGGAGATAAAGGAACCCTTCAATCCAGTTCTTCTTTAATCCTTAGTTGTTCAACTTTTATAAGATTTTACCAAAAAATTAGACAATGGGAAATGGAATAGATTCTACTCTCTTAGAACTCATCTGACAGACTCACCTGACAGTTTCCAAAGCCATTCATTAGCAGTTCCCATCAACTCTGTCCTCCCTGTGTGTGGACCTCAATCTCACCTTCCTTCATCAGTGGACAGCATGGCATCCTTCTTGTGATGGAGAATCACCAGGCTTCTATCCTAATTGCTCATTTCCTAGGAGGAGAAAAGCTAATCTCATGATTTTTGGCTATCAAAACTGATGGAAGACTTTTTATTGATCCAGCTTGGTCAGGGGTCCTTGGCTTGAATACGAAGAATAATAATTTCTTCTATGATAATCATAAGAAGAAGAATTTCTTCTCTTAATGTCTATGTGATTGTTGATACATTTGTCCTCCCTGGAAATTTATTAGCTCTACCAGGGGAGGATGGTATCCATAGCATGGACTATGATTTGCTGACAGACAAAAGAGACACCACAATTGGCCAGCCTTAATTTCCCATAAGCAAATAAGGGAGCCCCACCTGGGTCATGTGACTGAAATCAGTGGGAGGATGTTGCCCTCTAAAGGAAGTGATAGGGAAATGGCTTCTCTTCTCGTCCTTGCAGAAATGGCACTATGGAGAGTCACAGTCAATGCCACTCTCATTAATTATGGATGGATGTGAACTAACTTTTGTTATTAAATATCTTGCCATCATAAGAACCATCCATGTGATTAACAGATTAGAGAAGATGTTGACACTGGGGCTAGGTGTAAGAGCAGGGAAAGGATGAAGTCCTTCATTAAATCAAAACAGTAAATTTTGGTAACACAAAGCCCAAGGACAGACATGGTTCATGCGGTTTCAGGATCAAGATTGCAGAAACTGAAGGGCCCTGAATCTGTTCATCTCTGTAGACCATCATTTATTGTTCTAAACCTGTTAGAGTATTGTCATTCCCATTTTTCTAGGAAGAAGGCTTACACTCAGAGGGCTTTGTCCACTCTGTTAGTGGTCACGGAGTAGAACTAGACCTCAGGGCACCCAGACCCTAGTTCAATCCCCTTTCAATTATTATCAAGTTGCTTTTAAAAAAGAAAGATGATCAGGCTACTGAGGTAAGACCATTAGCATTCTGATGATCATAGGAGTGAGAAAGGAAGATCGTCACAAGTAGGAACATTTTCCTTTATATGATGCGGAACAGGAGGTGGACACATGTGACCCACTACACTTTCTTTCTCTGAGTGAATTGCCTAGTAAGAGTTCAAACATGGTTCAGTTGGGGGTGGACACAGTAAAATACGCAATGTTTATGGATCTGTTGCTGTGTCTTATTTTATACCATGTTTTTGACTTTTCTCACGATTTTCGATCTGATTTACGACAACTTGGGAAATTGCAGATGGATCTATCACTGCCGAAATATGTGACCATGTGAACATGGATGTGGGGAAAGAGCCTGAATTCACTCAAGGAGGTCACTGAAAATTTGAGGAGGCAAAACAGACAAAACATGGAGGAGGCCAGCAGCCAAATGAAACCCAGCAATGTGGGTCCTGAGTGGGAAACCGGGAGGTCAGAGAAGCAGCAGCTGCATGCAGTCAGAAAATTCAGTGAGTGCTCATTTCAGTGGCCAGTTTTTGAACATGTCAGTTTAATTATGATGCATCACAGTTGACAGCAATGCATCTGGAGCCAATTACAGCACATGTTAAAATCAATTATTGCATATTTCAGCGATCCTAAACACTGTAGTGAGCGAGCTGGGCATGGATGCAGATTTCAACTCCACTAATCATTTTTACTATCATGGTTCAACAAGAAAAGAAGTACATATAGATAGTTACTGTGATATATATACATCCATATGTGCATAAACATAAGCACTTAGAAAAGTATATTTTATAACCAACATCTAATGTAAAGCCCAGACACAGTAGCAACAGACAGCGTAACCTCAAACGTGTGCTCAGACAAAAGTATAACCTTACACCATACTCTTTTTGAAGAGTCATGACAAGAAAATGAAATGCTTTGCTATCTCCAAACCCTCTCGTGGTCAGTTCCATCCACTTTCCCCACCTTACTAGCAGTGCCGTCCATCTCCCAGGTGACTGGCTATTTCAGTCTAAAATATTTGCCTTAACTGTTGGCCCTGTTTTTGTGGCCTTTCTCCTCCCTCAGATTTCTAGCTTAAAACATTCTCCTTCAAATTCTAAAGGTTTTTCATTTTGTATTTACTTTATTATGCACCAGGAAAGAAGTGGTTTATTGAAGAAGAGGAGGAGGAGGGGTAGGCAAGGACGAATTAAAGGAGAAGGCCAAAAAGTGAGTGTGTTAGTTTCTACTGTACATCAAAATGAAGCAGCCATACGTACACATATATCCCTCCCTTTTGGACTTCCTTCCCATTCAGGTCACTACAGTGCATTAAGTAGAGTAAAGCAACTATACTCCAATAAAAATCAATTTTTTGAAAAATAATAGTAAAAATTAAAATATCCTACCAAAAAATGTGAGTGTAGGCCACACTGTCTGTCCTAGCACATCCGTGCATTTTCTGGTGGCCTGTAGGTCTTCAGTTCAGTTCAGTAGCTCAGTCATGTCCAACTCTTTGCCACCCCATAGACTGCAGCACCCTGTTCATCACCAACTCCTGGAGCTTTCTCAAATTCAGGTCCATCGAGTCGGTGATGTCATCCAACCATCTCATCCTCTGTCGTCCCCTTCTCCTCCCACCTTCAATCTTTCCCAGCATGAGGGTCTTTTGCAATGAGTCAGTTCTTCGTGTCACTGTATGCCTTGGTTAGTTCTAAAACGGGTTTACTATGAAGAAGAGTTAAACCCTACAAGCCTGGATTTCTCCTTCTTGTCGACTGTGCACAACATAAGGCAGTTAAAGAAAACCCACAGTCTCTGGCTGGCTCAAGGCCTTAGAGACTCACAGGGGTCCATGCTGTGGGACTCGGTCGACACAAATGCCCCCAGACCTAGGGGCCAGGGCTGCGAGGTGACTGAGCATTCCAAGGAAAGCCACAGGCCCGACACAGCTTGGCTCCAGCAGCAGGTGGGTGTGTATCCTGGGAAAGGCGTGAGTGATGTCTGAGTCAGGATGAGCTGAGTGGTCCAAGGAGGCAGAGGAAAACAGCCTGTGTAGTTTTGTTAAGAGAGGGCCGGGCTAGGTGTCAGGAACTGGTCTTCTCTGTTCAGCTGCGAGCCCAGCTGGGGCGAGGCGCTCGATGCCCCACTGTCCTCCTGATGGCTCAGAGGGAAGCGGGCCAAAGACAGGAGGGGCCTCCGGACGGGCCGCGACATGCGAGGGGCACCATGGAAAGGAGGGCTGATCACTTCTACGGTTTTGAGGATCAGGGTGGCGGCCCTTACCTTTGTTGGTTTGTGACTACGGGATGAACTCCAAGTCATGTTAGAGGTTTTTCAAGCATGTGTTTGCATTTTTTTTTAATTTCATTGATGTATAGTTGGTTTACAAAGTTGTGTCAGTTTCTATGGTACAGCAAAGTGAATCAGCTGTACCTGTACATATATCTCTCTTTTTTTGATTTCCTTCCCATTCAGAGCACTGAGTGCAGTTCCCTGTGTTACACAGTAGATTCTCATTAGTTATCTATTTTACACATAGTGTATACAGCAGTGCATCCCACCCCACCCCTCTCTTGGTATCCAAACATTTGTTCTCTATGTCCATGTCTCTATTTCTGCTTTGTAAACAAGACCATCATTACCAGTTCCTCACCTCCAATACTTTGGCCACCTGATACGAAGAGCTGACTCATTAGAAAAGACCCTGATGCTGGGAAAGACTGAAGGCAGGAGGAGAAGGGGAGACAGAGGATGAGATGGTTGGATGGCATCACCAACTTGATGGACATGAGTTTGAGCAAGCTCCAGGAGATGGTAAAGGGTAGGGAAGCCTGGCATGCTGCAGTCCACGGGGTCACAAAAAGTCGGACATGACTGAACGACTGAACAATAACAATCCAGAGACTCACTGATTCAAGAAGCATTAATTTTGAATTAGCCTTCAAGATACCCACCCTCCCCCTGGTAGAGGGTTGTAGAGCTAATAAATTTCCAGGGAAGACAAATGTTTCAACAATCATGTGGATATTAAGGGAAGAAGAATAAGCCAAGGACCCTTGGCTTGTGTTCTGGCTAAAGGGAGGATGTCTGTTTTATGGTCACATGTCCCTGTCACCCACCATTCAGAGGGTATGGTCGGGAAGGGGAGTAGAAGGAATCCAGCACCACACCTTCCCAAGAATCTGATGTTGATACCTCATTGTAGTTTTGATCTGCATTTCTTAATAATGAGTGATGTTGAACATCTTTCAAGTATTTATTGGTCGATGAATCTATTTACAGAGAAAGAATGGAGACACAGATATAGAGAACAGACTTGTAGACACATCAGAGGAAGGAGAGGCTAGGAGAAAAGTGAGAAAGTATTATAGCCATGATATATATACAATATCATATGTAAAATAGATAACTAGTGAGAAGCTGCTGTATAACACAGGGAGCCCAGCCTGGTGCTCTGTGATGACCTGGAGGGCTGGAATAAGTGCAGGGGAGGGAAGTTCAAGGGGGAGGGGATATATATTTAATTATGATTGATTTGCATTGATGTACAACATTATAAAGCAATTGTCTGTGTGTTAGCCTCTAAGTTATGTCCAACTCTATGCAACCCCATTGACTGTAGCCCGCCAGGTTCCTCTGTCCATAGGATTCTCCAGGCCAGAATACTGGAGTGGATTGCCATTTCATTCTCCAGGGGATCTTCCTGACCCTAGGATCAAACCCGGGTCTCCTGCATTGCAAGCAGATGCTTTACCATCTGAACTAACAGAGACCACCACAACATTATAAAGCAATTATCCTCCAAAAAATAAATTAAAAAAATTTTTAAACTATATATTAAAAAAAATAAAAGAATCTGATGGGCCCTTGAGCTGACACTGGAATTCCAATGTGTTCAAAGTTGTCTCGTGTTCCTGTAAGTTGGGATGCAGGTTCTGTGTGTGTAGTGACCATTGGCGAGCTAGAAGACCATGCCCAGACATGGTGGGGGAGAAAGAGGCTGCAGGGCTTAGGGTCCCCACTGGAGAGAGAATTCACACTATAGTTTAAACATGGAGATTTTGATGAAGGAGCTACAGACAGCCCTGTAGGCAGAGCGACCCAATGAGGGTGAGGGCTAGGGAGAGCTGAAATACCTAGCTTCCAGTTCCAACTACACCACTTACCAGCTGCAGGACCCTGGGCAGGTTACAGATGACGCCTCAGTTTCCTCTTCTGTAAAGAGGGCATAGAAATGGCATTGACTTCAATAGATTGGTCTGAGGAGTAAATGAGTTAATCTTTGGAAAGTTCTTAGAATAATTATTACTATTCATCTTCACAGTAGCCACATGTAGTGAATAATAGCTACACATTCAAAGGGGATGCTATTGTAACACTTACCAACCTCCTTTAAAGTGAAACAGAGCAGCACTCTATGGTCCTTGTCCCCCATGCCCTCAGAGCATCTTTTGTCTGTGGAAAAACTTTAGCCAAAGAATAGGTTTCATCAGAGCAGGGAGAGTATGCAGAAACAAAGTGAAACAGCCACAGGAAATCAAACAATTATAGTTTAGTCATTAGGCGAAGTCAAGGGCCTTTAGTCCTTCTCAAGAGCTACAGATAATATTCTGAGCCATATCCTGTGAGCTGTCTTGTAGATACTGAAATCCCCACCAGGTGGAGAAGTTAACTACATGTTGACCAGACTGTACCCATGGACATAAGCTGCCACAATTCTGAGAATTGGCCTAAAGAAATGGCAACAAATTGACGCTGGAAGAAGATTAACTGTACTTAAAACAATCAAGATGACGTTGGTGAGATCACCAAGGACCGATTTCAAGATGACCATCAGAGATGGCGATGCTGTTTCTGCATGTAGCCCCCTCCCTCTGCCTATAAAAGCTCTTGCCCACTGATTGTCAGTCAGGACTGGGGGGATGTCAGCCTTTGGAAAGGCATCCACTCCCCCACCCCCACTCCCTTTCCCAACCTGGCTTCTTTATTGGCTTTTGAGTGGCAAGCAGCCGGGACCCACTTTTGATTACAAAAGGACATTGAAAATATACCCTAGAAAGCACCTTAAAAGAACTCTGAGGTACAACAAGTCATGACGGGTAAATATACCTTTCAAATTCTTGAAGAAAACATGAGGCGCCATTGCCGAGCGCGGGGAAGTAGATTTATCAACACCATCCAGGGCTGACATCAGAGCCGAATAAAACCAGGTGCCCATTATGAGCAAGGTCATGGCCACCTGTCCTCTGGTGGTGACCAAAACACACTGAGGCTATTTCCAGACCTACAGGGCCTCCTGTGGTGTGTCCAAAGCATTCTAGAGTTCAGCTCTCAATGTCCTGATACTGACCCAGGAGGGGTGAGCAGTGGACGCCAGCCCCCAGGCTGCCCATAACCCCCGCTGCCCTGAGTCACTAACAGCTGCTTTCAGAACCACTGACCCTTCCGTTCCAACAGATTATCCTTTCCATCCACTCTGACTCACTTGACAGAAAGATGGAGTATAAATGCCGTGTGGTCTGATCCCTTGAATAAAATGCATAAAGCGTGTCGTTGTGTGTCCATGATGCTCAGCCAACAGTGCAAACTCCTTTCCCTTCCCTGTTTCCTGGTGACTTCCACAGCCCTACAGTTGACATTTGGCCATTGAAAGCATCTTCCGTAAAGAGATTTGTGGAGGCATCGCAGAAAGTGGAGGCGTGCAAGAGAGGCTTCATGGACTGTGAGCTCTGGTGCCTCATGAACTTTGAATACCTTTTCCATTCAAAGGGAAGCAGCATGTTTCTCCGGTCATTTTAGTGATGCAAGCCCTGCCACTCACCACAGGTGTTAATGGCAGAGTAATTTTGAGGTTTCTGGATGGAGCGAGCATTCCAAGTTTGTAGAACAAACATTGAGTGGGGATCCAATGTCAATGTTTCCTAACGATTTTTACCTAATGGCTCTGCTGCCCGAGCTCCCTGGGAGGCTCTGAGGAGAGGGGTATTGCAGTCTTGTCAACCTTGCTGAGCCCCCCATGCTAACTACATCCCTGACAACTCCTACAACTGTCCTGTCTCCTCTCCACACCCCAGCGACAGCATCTTCCCTCCACATGCCATCCAAATGTCACTGAAACAGAAGATGAGCCCCAAGACAGTAGGACACATCAAAGAAATTACCACATCACAACAAAGGATGAAGGTGTTCTCAGAACAGGAGTGTTCTAGCCCAGTTGTTCTCACCACGTGATCCTGCAGTCCACCAGGAATCTGTTAAAAATGTGCCTTCTGGGGTTCCATCCAAGACCTGCAGAAACCATGGGATAGGGGTCCAGCCATCTGTGCAATAACAAGCCCACCCATTCAAACCACCAGAGTCAACACATGAAAAATTACACACATCAAATTGTGGTTTTGAGTGAGCAAAGGCCATAAATTTTCCACACTGCAGAACTCTACAGAATGTAAGTCACATAGGTTGCTCAAGTGAGGAGAGAAAGGGACTGAGAGTCAAATGGCAGTAGAAACTTCAAAGCAGGATGGTAAGGAACCACCCCCGTGTCCCTGCCCATCACAGGGGGCGGGGAAAAGAAAACTAATTTTGCTCCCTTGTCTCGTGGCCCAGAGGGTGTAACCTGGCCTGTGATCTAAACAGAGAAATTTAATGGTCAGAAAGAGGAGTCCTTTGTGGGTAAGAAGGAAGGAGGGAGGAGGAAGGGGCAAAGCTGTTTTGGAGGAGAGAAGACAGGCACTCAAGTGAGTCAATCTGAGCCCAGAGAGAGCATGTTTGTGTGGAAATCTTCACAACAGCTCTGGGACCCCTGTCTCTGGGATGGTGGGCACCCCCTCACACCCTGGCAGATCCCCAAGACACAGAGGACAGAGATCGATGACACCTAGACTCCATCACTGAGGGTTTAGATAAGTGCTAGAAACTCCAGCTGCATCTTGTGCAGGAAAAAACAGGGAAATCCAGTTCATTAAGATGTTCACTTCCAGGTTGGGGAGGCGTCTGACCTGCCTGTTTTGACCCCATGTGAACAAAGCTTAGCTGAAGTCAACTTGGGAATTTTAGACATGCCTGGAATTCTATAGTCTAATATTCTATCATGATTCCAAAAAAGGGGGTCTGATTAGAGCAAAAGGTTTGGAATCCATTTAACAGAGTGGCATCGTGCTTGGTAGCAATAGCATCTTCTGTCTAAGGTAGTCCAGCACCTGCCCTGAGCCCTCAACACCTGCTCTTAACCCCCAGCACCTGCCCTGAGCCTTCACAAAATGGATATGACTTTGTAACCTAGCCTTCTGGCATCACCACTTAACACTACGGTGCAGATTCAGTTCGTTTGAGCACAACAATGATTCTGCAGGAACATAGCTACTATCTATCATAATAGACCATCATAAGGATGTTTATTTTTAAAAAAAGCCTATCCTATTAATAGAACATGGAAAATTAACCATTGAGAACAAGCTTTATTTACATCCATGACTGTTTCTCAAGGAAATAGTGTTGGAGGTGGGGTGGAGACCCAGCACTAAGCAAGTGGGAAAACGATACCATCCACATTTACGATCCGACTGACACTTTCATGTCTCAGCTTCTTTCTGCACTCAGTGAGGGAAAATGGGGTGAGAGAACTGGAATAAATCTTCCATCCACATGATCGTGTTCACAAAAGTGTTTTTGTGGCAACCAGAAAATAGCCATGAGGTTCATTCCATTCAAGAGAAAGAATTCTAGAATCCGTTCCACTGCCCTCCGTGATGATCAAAAATATTCGGATTTAAAAAGAGAGAGAGAGAGAAAGGAAGAAGTTGGCACTATTGTCCCAAGCAGGGCAGACTACTCTGTTGTAAGTGATGTTTCCCTTTCTCCTATAATCAAGCTTCAAAGGCCCTAACAGACAATGGCTAAGTTGTCCCAGATGGTAGTAGTAGATGCATGGGGAAGGGAGAGTCCGCCTGAGAGTGCACTGACGTTAATGGGGAGGCTTCCTGGATGTCCAGGCAGTAGGTGGAGTGGGCCTGGCCAGGCTGGGGCTGCAGACGTGAGGAAGGTCCTGGGAACCTGACAGTGAACCGGTTGAACGAGGCTGCCCGAGGCAGCCCTGCCACTGGCCTATGCAGGTTGCCCAATTCTCTCTGCAGCTGGATCTCATGTTCACCAACTCTCTGGAGCCTGGTGCTGCTGGGACACAATATGAAATCACAAACCCCCGGGACTCTGCCCTTCAAGAATCTGTCGTTCTTTGCCTTCTTGTTCATGTCGGGCTGCATCGTAGCCAGGTAAACTCCCTTGTATGAAATGCCCCACTCACTCCCGGGGTCTGGCTGCGGAGACACGTCATTGAGAGCACTGGCAATACATTTTTCTTAAAAGTAAAGGCTAGTATGTAAGATACAAGCCCTGAGTGACTGTTCTACAAAGAATTCTGAAACTTCCAGGAGAATTTCTCAAAGAATGTTGTTTAACAGGCAGCTTTCTGAGCAAGAGGCAGTTAACATACTGATTTATCTTCAGTTTTGATGTCTATTTTCTCCTTCATCATTTTCAGTCAGTTCAGTTCAGTCGCTCAGTCGTGTCCGACTCTTTGCGACCCCATGAATCGCAGCATGCCAGGCCTCCCTGTCCATCACCAACTCCGGAAGTTCACTCAGACTCACGTCCATCGAGTCAGTGATGCCATCCAGCCATCTCGTCCTCTGTCGTCCCCTTCTCCTCCTGCCCCCAATCCCTCCCAGCGTCAGAGTCTTTTCCAATGAGTCAACTCTTCGCATGAGGTGGCCAAAGTACTGGAGTTTCAGCTTTAGCATCATTCCTTCCAAAGAAATCCCAGGGCTGATCTCCTTCAGAATGGACTGGTTGGACCTCCTTGCAGTCCAAGGGACTCTCAAGAACCTTCTCCAACACCACAGTTCAAAATCAGCAATTCTTCGGCGCTCAGCCTTCTTCACAGTGCAACTCTCACATCCATACATGACCACAGCAAAGACCATAGCCTTGACTAGACGGACCTTTTTTGGCAAAGTGATGTCTCTGCTTTTGAATATGCTATCTAGGTTGGACATAACTTTCCTTCCAAGGAGTAAGCGTCTTTTAATTTCATGGCTGCAATCACCATCTGCAGTGATTTTGGAGCCCAGAAAAATAAAGTCTGACACTGTTTCCACTGTTTCCCCATCTATTTCCCATGAAGTGATGGGACTGGATGCCATGATCTTCATTTTCTGAATGTTGAGCTTTAAGCCAACTTTTTCACTCTCCACTTTCACTTTCAAGAGGCTTTTGAGTTCCTCTTCACTTTCTGCCATAAGGGTGGTGTCATCTGCATATCTGAGGTTATTGATATTTCTCCCGGCAATCTTGATTCCAGCTTGTGCTTCTTCCAGCCCAGCGTTTCTCACGATGTACTCTGCATATAAGTTAAATAAGCAGGGTGACAATATACAGCCTTGACGTACTCCTTTTCCTATTTGGAACCAGTTTGTTGTTCCATGTCCAGTTCTAACTGTTGCTTCCTGACCTGCATACAGATTTCTCAAGAGGCAGGTCAGGTGGTCTGGTATTCCCATCTCTTCCAGAATTTTCCACAGTTTATTGTGATCCACACAGTCAAAGGCTTTGGCATAGTCAATAAAGCAGAGATAGATGTTTTTCTGGAACTCTCTTGCTTTTTCCATGATCCAGCGGATGTTGGCAATTTGATCTCTGGTTCCTCTGCCTTTTCTAAAACCAGCTTGAACATCAGGAAGTTCACGGTTCACATATCGCTGAAACCTGGCTTGGAGAATTTTGAGCATTACTCTACTAGCACATGAGATGAGTGCAATTGTGCAGTAGTTTGAGCATTCTTTGGCATTGCCTTTCATCGTTTTACTGTTATTAAATACATCTACTGAGTTCAAGAGTCCCTTGGACTGCAAGGAGATCCAACCAGTCCATCCTAAAGGAGATCAGTCCTGGGTGTTCATTGGAAGAACTGATGTTGAGGCTGAAACTCCAATACTTTGGCCACCTGATGCGAAGAGTTGACTCATTTGAAAAGACCCTGATGCTGAAAGATTGAGGGCAGGAGGAGAAGGGGACAACAGAGGATGAGATGGTTGGATGGCATCACCAACTCGATGGACATGGGTTTGGGTGGACCCTGGGAGTTGGTGATGGACAGGGAGGCCTGGTGTGCCACGGTTCATGGGGTCACAAAGAGTCAGACATGACTGAGCGACTGAACTGAACTGAACTGAACTGAGTTCATATCTTCTTTTTAAAGATTTTTTTTATGTGAACCACTTAAGTCTTTTTACTGAATTTGTTACAATATTGCTTCTGTTTTATGTTTCAGTTTTTTTGGCCATGAGGCAGGTGGAAATTTTTAGCTCTCTGATCAAGGATCGAATTCACACCCACTGTATTGGAAGGCAAAGTCTTAACCACTGGACCACCAGGGAAGTCCCCATGTCTTCTTTGTAACTACTGTTTGCTGGGACATTCCCTTTTTCCATTCATTTGAAGAGCATTCACAGTTGCTTTGGGGCAACAATTCTACATAGCTACTTTAAAATCTTTGTCGGACAAGTCCAGCATCTCTGTATGTTGTCATGTATTGATTGTCCTTGCTCATACAGCAGAGGTTTTCCCAGCTCTTTATGTACTGAGTAATTTTGAGGTATATTTTAAACATCATATCCATTTTGTTGCAAAACTTTGGATCTTGCTTTCATCCCATAGAGAATGTCAATGTTTTTATTTTAGTAGCATTTAACCTGGTTAGATTCCAATTTGTCTTTTGTGGGCTTGTGGTTTCAATGTCAGTTCAGTTTTCAAAGTTTTGTAGGGCAATTGCATGGAGAAAGGATAGTTTTTCAACAAACGGTGCAGGCACAGTTGGACATCACACGCGAAAAAAAAAAATCTAGACACAGAGTTTTCACAAAATGTTCATAGACCTAAAGGCAAAATGCAAAACTATAACATTTCTAGAAGATAACATAGATAAATCTAGGTGATCTTGACTTTGGCAATGAATTTTTAGGAACAATACCAAAAGTACAATGCCAGAAAGAAACTGACAAATTGGACTTTATTAAAATGAAAAACTTCTGCCAAAGAACAGAAAATAAGAGAAAACTGAAAATAAGAAAAAAAATTAGAGAAAAACTGAAGACTGGGGGAAATTATTTGCAAAACACATTCTGATAAAAGGGTTCAACATCATACATATGTCATTAAGGAATTGCACATTAAAACAGTGAAGAAGTACCATTCATTACACACTTATCAGAATGACTAAAAACTTTTTTAAAACCAACAATACAAAATGGTGGCCAGGATGTGGAGTAACAAGAACTCTCGTTTATTGCCAATGAGAATGCAAAATGGTACAGACACTTTGGAAGACAGTTTGACAGTTTCTTACAAAACTAAACTTTGCCTTTTCATATCATTCTGCAGTCACAGTCCTTGGTATGTACCCGAATAAGCTTGACATGTAAATACATACAAACACCTGCCATGAACGTTGATAGCAGCTTTATTCATTATTGCCAAAGTCTTGAAGCAGCCAAGATGTCCTTCAAAAGATGAATGGACAAACAGTAAATGCTATCACCAAATAGCATATCCACACAATGGAATGCTATTTGGTGATGAAATGAATCATAAAGTCGAGAAAAGACTGGAAGAACTTTAAATGAACATTGCTAAGTGGAAGAAGCCAATCTGAAAAGGCTACACTCTGTAGGATTCCAACTGCATGACATTCTGGAAAAGATAAAACTACGGAGACAGTAAAAAGATGGAGTCGTCATAGGTTAAAGGGGATGGGGAGGGATGACTCAGTGGAGTTCAGGGGATTGTCAGGGCAGAGGGACTCTTCTGTGTGATGCTTTCATGATGTATATGTGTCATGATACTTCTGTCCAAACCCACAGAATGCTCAGCCCCAAGAGTGAACCCTAATGTGAACTATGGACTTGAGTTAATAATAATGAGTTAGTGTTGGTTCCTCATCTGTAACCAATGTAGGATGCTAATAACAGGGGAAATTTGGGGGTGTGGAGGGGGGGATATGGGCACTCTCTGTACCATCTGTTCAAATTTCTGTAAGCCTAGAAGTGCTCTAAAAATAAAGTCTGTTAATTAGAAAAATAAACTCAGAAGGCAACAAAAGGCCTTGGCAGTGCCGCTTCACTCCCTCCTCCCCAAGGCTAGTCCAGGACTGGGCCAAAATCCACCTCCCATCAGCTCTCAGCATATTCCTGCACTTATTACACAAGACCCTTGTAACTCTATGGGTCACCGTCCTCAGCCCCTCCCCCCATGTCACCAGCATTTTTCAGCTCCTGGTTACTCTGCTCTGATGTACTCTTTTGCACTTGCGCCTGAGTCAGGGCCATGAGAAAAGGGCAGAGATAAAGAGTGACAGTCACTTCCTCACAGTCCAAGGTACCTCACATCCTGAGCAGCTTCCACAATTTGCTTCTCAGGATCCCTGGTGAGCTGCCGTGGACACTTGTCCAGGTTTTGGAGGGAGAAATGGAGGGGAGTGAACTTCCTCCACCTTCCCTGGGACCTGACTCTCTCGCTCTTTATTTAGATGCTCAAAGGATCAAAACCCATTGGATAAATATTCTATAAAATAAACTGGCCTGTACTCCTCAGCTATGCCAATGTCACATCATGCAAAAAGACTGAGGAGCTGTCCAAAATTAAAGAAAACCAAAAGACAATTCCTCTAAAGACATTGCTTCATGGGAGAACTGAGAGAATTTAAAAGTGGTCTATGGATTGAACAGGGCTTTCCAGGTGGCACTGGGTAAAGAATCCACCTGCCAATGCAGGAGATGCAGGAAACACAGGTTCCATCCCTGGGTCGGGAAGATCCCCTGGAGGAGGAAATGGCAGCTCACCCAGTATTCTTGCCTGGAAAATTCCATGGTCAACGGAGACTGGCAGGTGGGCTACAATCCATGGGGTCACAAAGAGTCAAACACAACTGAACGACTGAGCACACAGTATGTATGGATTGAACCACAGTACTGTATTAGGGCTAAATGTGCTGATTGTGATAACTAGATTATGGTTACATAAAAGAATATCTTTTATCTTAGGAAATATAGACTGAAGGGCAAGCTACCCCCACCTTAATTTCAAATGGCTCAAAACTCACATAAACAGGGACTTATTTGGTGGTCCAGTGGTTAAGAATCCGCCTTGCAATGCAGGGGATGGGGGTTTGATCCCTGCTCGAAGAACTAAGATCCCACATACCAAGGGGCAACTACTGCGCCCTCACACTGCAATCAAAAATCTCACATACTAAGACCAGACACAGCCAAATAAATGAATGTTTTTTAAAAATCACATTAACATGCATTCATATTTACACACACACACACACACACTCCTTGTCTGTCTTAGTCAGCTTGGGTAAAGCAGAATATTGGGTCAGGAAGATCCCCTGGAGGAGGGCATGGCAACCCACTCCAGTATTCTTGCCTGGAAAATCCCACGGACAGAGGAATCTGGCGGGCTACAGTCCATAGGGTCACAAAGAGTTGGACAGGACTGAAGCAACTTAGGACATAGCACATGAAAGAGGAAGGATTTGGACTGACAAACTTACATTCAAATTATGGCTTTGAGCCATTTAACTACTCTGAGTCTCTATTTCCCTCTCTGTAAAATGAGATAATAACAGAAGCTACCTTGTCGTCTTATTGCTGACAGGATGCAATGGTATACTGAACCTATAACCCCTGGCAAAATGCCTGGGTGCATTAGACATGGTTGTCTGGAAAAGCAGAGCAATTGGGACATATAGAAATATTCATACAAGTACTTATGAGATTTTATTACAGGAATTGGCTCACATGGTGATAGAGGATGAGAAGTCCCCCAGTCTTCCATCAGCAAGCTGGAGACCCAGGAGAGTCAGAGCTGTAATTCACTCCAAGTCCAAGGTCCAAGTACCAGGAGCTCCGATGTCCAAGAGAAGGAGGAGATGGACATCCTAGCTCAGGAAGAGAGAACTGGTTCTTTTGTAGCCTTTTGGTTCTATTCAGGGCCCCAAAGAATTAGATAACGCCTCCAACAGTGATGAGGGCAATCTTGACTCCATCTGCTGCATGAATACATGCTCAGTTGCTTCAGTCATGTCTGACTCTTTGTGACCCCATGGACTGAAGCCTGCCAGGCTCCTCTGTCCATGGAATTCTCCAAGCAAGAATACTGGAGTAGGTTGCTATGCCCTCCTCCAGGGGATCTTCCTGACCCAGGGATCTAACTCATGTCTGCTTCGTCTCCAGCACTGCAGGCAGATTCTTTACCCACTGAGCCACCTGGGACTGAGTTAATGCTAATCTTTCAATTAGCCCTCCCCGCCAGATACAGCCAGAAATAATATTGTACCAGTCTCTCTCTCTGGCATCCCTCAGGCCAGTCAAATCAACACATAAATTAGCCACCACATCAGCCATTTTTTAAAAATTTTATTTTATTTTTAAACTTTACAATATTGTATTAGTTTTGCCAAATATCGAAATGAATCCACCACAGGTATACATGTGTTCCCCATCCTGAACCCTCCTCCCTCCTCCTTCCCCATACCATCCCACATCAGCCATTTTTAACGCTTAATCTCCACTCATGACCTTGAACATATGAGTGTCACACTTCACACAGCTCAAGGTTAACACCATCTTAGTTGCCACTGAATACACAAGCAATAAGCAAACACTCAGAGCCCACCCGGGACACTTCCTGCTTCTTTCAGAGCAAAGTTTCCACTACAGATGCTCTGGGGTAGAGACAAAGTTACCCCTTAAATCTACTGGGGGTGCTCAGAACAAGGTTGACTCCTGCAAGTCCTATGCCAGCCTGTCTCATAGACACACAGTGTGAGCCATAAAGGCAACAGCAACTTTTCCAGCAGCCACATTACTAAAAGTGAAAGGAAACAGGTATAATGAATTTATAATTTGTTATATGGAACTCAATATATCTGAGATATTACCACTTCGACATGTAACCAACAGCCCCTCCCGCTCCATTAGTTGTATTCTGCATTCTCACCTTCTTGTTCTCCTACTGAGTCTTGGAAATCCAGTAAGTCCTTGACCTTTACTGCTCATCTCAATGAGGACGATAAAGTTTCACCAGAAATGTTTGGACTGTACTGAGAGTTCATAAAATTGACAGTTGTAGAGGTAGACTTCACTTTCACTTCTCACTTTCATGCATTGGAGAAGGAAATGGCAACCCACTCCAGTGTTCTTGCCTGGAGAATCCCAGGGACAGGGGAGCCTAGTGGGCTGCCGTCTATGGGGTCCCACAGAGTCGGAGACGACTGAAGCAACTTAGCAGCAGCAGCAGCAGCAGAGGTAGATTTGCCCACCTAAGTTGTTCTTCAGTCTTCCAAGAACTGAGCTCAATATCCATGCTTAAACCTAAATTTGAAAATAAATAATTAAAATGAAACAAAATTGCAAACTTAGTTGCTCAATCACACTAACCACATTTCAACTGCTCACAGCCCCACGAAGCTAGCAGCTGGTGCCTTGAGCAGGTCGGGCGTTGACAAGAGACTTCCGGGCTTTCAGAACCTTCTACGTGGATTCCAGCGACCTTCCTCTGAAGCGGTGTTCATGCAGGGACCACGCATGACAAACAGAAGATCAACTGTCTCTGGTTTCTGAATGATGGACAGCGATCCCTATCAGAAAAGCAGCTCTCCCGGGGCAAAATCACCAAATGTTCACTATCACACTATGGATTATTCAATCTGAAAATCAATCAAATAGTCACTAATTTATTATAGATTAATGTGACATTTGTGGCTCAGCTGGTAAAGAATCCTCCTGCAAAGCGGGAAACCTGGGTTCAATCCCTGGGTTGGGAAGATCCCCTGGAGAAGGGAAAGGCTACCCACTCCAGTATCCTGGCCTGGACAATTTCATGGACTTTATAGTCCATGGGGTCATAAAGAGTTGGACATGACTGAGCGATTTTCACTTTTCAATGTGATGTTTATTAAGAGCCATCCCATGCCCAGCATTGCACTTCAGGAGGACACCTGAAATCTGTCTTTCAAAAATGAGAATGAGATGCCAACTCAGCAAGGGCGTGAGCAGTGCCCCCTTCAGGTGTCTGTGGGGAGTGTTCAGTCCCCAGACTGGAATTTCATCTTTTCAGAAGGCAGCCCCCACCAGGAACATCCAGAAGGAAACTCCTCCTGAAGGTCCTGCCAGTTCTCAACCTGACCCCATCTGAGGCTACAGGCAAGCAGCACCAGCCAGCATTCCACCTCCAGGCAGAGCTCGGACACCCCAGCCACTCAGTGTGTGCAGAGGACTAGCCGGCTCACCCGAATGGAAGTCATCTGTGGGGTGGACATCCTCAGGAACGAGGAGGGAAGGTTCACAAGCTTGGTCCAGGCACTGCCCCCAACACACATGCACTCACAAATATACACACCTACACATGCACAGACACACCAAACATACACACACACTCCGCTCTATGAGTCATCATGAGGGAGCAGTCTGAAATCTGTACAACAAGGAGGAGAACAATAGCAAATCTCAGTGGTGGACTTGGCAGCATGAAATTGTGGCTGTGTGGTGTTCGTTCATAAATTCATTCATTCACTCACTCATTATTTCATTCATGCACTCATTCACTCACTCATAATTTATTCACTTATTCAACACATATTCAGAGTCAGGAATTGCAAGGAAGTACCAACAATCTTCCTCTGAAAAAGACATAGCCTCTTCCCTCTAGAAAACCACCATCTACCGGGGGAGGATAATTAGAAGAACATATTAGCCACCACCTGGGGAACTCAGGTAGAAATTAGAAGAAACTTTGCAGAGGGCTGGAAATTTTTCAGTGTCACAGGAAGGAGAGAGCCAGAGAGAATCTGCTGAGCACTGTCAGATTGAGTGGGCTTGTTCCCAGGATGGAGGAGTTTGGAGAAACCAGTAGGAGGTAGGAGTTTGGCTGGAGTTCAGCGCAGTGGAAAGTCTGGGGGCCTGGAAATGGCAGAGAGAGAATCAGGTCTGAAGGACCCTGTCCAACAGCTAAAGAGTTTGGGTTTTTTATTAGAAGCGATGTATTTCAGATATTAAGACAATGAGGGCAATGATTCTCAACTCTGACTGTACAACAGAATCATCTGGGAAGACATGAAAGCTCCCCAGCCCGAGTTTCATTCTCAGATCCATAGATGAACATCCCTGAAAGCAAGACCAGGCATCAGTCCTTTTTAAAGACGTGATAGCCTTCACTGCAGAGATTGTGGGCCACTCACTCATCTGCGTGCCAGTAAGGAGCTGTGATCTTAAGTGGCACCAGTCTCATACTCATACAAGTCAACACACAGTGAGGAATCTCTGTGAGGAGACAGGAACTGGAAGTGTGAGCATGGAGCCTCTCTCCAGAGGCTGCCATTGGAAGTTTCAGCTAAGTTTCAGCGGTAGGCAGGTTTGTGTGCCCAGCACAAAACCTCAAAGAGATCAGAGCCTACAGACGAGCTAGTCTCCTTAAGAAGGAAAAGGTCAATGGCCAAGGAAGGAGAACACAAAGGAAGTAGGGGGAATTGGGTTGCTAGCCCAGAGACACCTCCTGAGAGCAGAGCCAAGGCTCCCAGCAAGGCTTAGCTCCCTTCCTTCCCGTCAAGGACGCTTCCTCGGTGACTTTAAGGCACTCCGTAATGTCACATTCATTCAGCTGCAGATTCCCAGCCTGGGTGCCATGACAAAATGGCATCACTGCTCCTGCATTAAGCAGACTCCCTCCCCTTTCCCCCTGCTCCCAACCCCACCCCTGGAGTACTCATGAATTTTCACAGGAACCTTGCATTTGGGGAAGCCACATGAGCAGCAGGACCTGACTTAGCATCAAATCTGCATTTTATTTCTTTTATAACCGTCCATGCTGCACAGTTGTGGAGCTTTATGAAGAGAATAAAAATCACATTCTCAATTTTAATAAGGTAATCAAATCTAAATAAAACAAAGATCGACAAGGGCATTTCATTACTTCCAATCAATTCTTCAGAAGCAGATGTGCAAAAAAAAAGATTCAGAAATTATTCTGATTGTAATGGCCACCAGAGCATGTTCCAAAAATATAAACCTATGATCATATACTCATTTTTTTATAATGTTAAATAAGAAGCAGGCCATATGTTTATGATTAAATTTGAATTTGGAAGAAGGTATTTTTGAGACTGAATTGAGCACCAAGTCATTAACACAGAATTACCTTTCAAAACCAGGACATAATAAGATGAAATATAATACTAGCTGTCCCGGCAAGCTCAAAAATCTGTGTATCCACGTAGGTGAGATGCAGCTAACATTTCCTAAGTGTCTTCTGGGCTCTGTGCTGCTCTTTATAGAACCTACCATGGATAAAGTTCACATTTCATCATATCTGAAGAAATACATTGGCATCACCATTTAAAATTATAATTATTATCTGTATAAGAAAACGGGGACTTCCCTGGTGGTCCAGTGGTTAAAAATGTGCCTGCCAACCAGGGGATACAGGTTCCATCCCTGGTCCAGGAAGATTCTGCACACCACAGGGCAACTGAGTCTGTGCACCACATTTTCTGAAGCCCAAGCACCATAGAGCCTGTGCTCTGTAACAAGAGAGCCCACCGCAATGAGAAGCCCAAGCATTGCAGCCAGAGAGTAGCCCCTACTCGCCCCAGCTAGAGAAAGCCTGCACTCAGCAACAAAGACCCAGCATACATAGATAAATAAACAGATAATTTTTAAAAAAGAAAGAAAACTGGATTATGTATGAAGAGGGGCCATTGCAATTAAAATTTTCATTATCAGGGCTTCCCTGGTGATCCAGTGGCTAAGACTTCAAACTCCCAATGCAGGGGGCCTGGGTTCGATCCCTGGCTGGGAAACTAGATTCCGCACATGGCAACTAAGAGCTCGCATGCCCCAACTAAGATCCAGTGTACCCAAACTAAATAAATAAATAAATATAAAAAATACTATCTAAAAAAATAAAAAAAACCTTCATCATCATGACACTTCTGCACTTTAGAAAAAAAATGGACAAAGTAAAGATGTTTCTGTGGGTAAATGAACTTTAGGATTTTAAGGGCAGTTTTTCTTCATATTTATTTCCACTGAAATTGCCAGAGATACTCACTGAATGACTGAAATTCATAAACTGTCCTGGTATACCAATTCGTGGCTTCCTTTGTGGCTCAGCTGGTAAAGAATCTGCCTGCAATGAGGGGGAGCTGGGTTCGATCCCTGGGTTGTGAAGATCCCCTGAAGAAGGGAAAGGCTACCCACTCCAGTATTCTGGCCTGGAGAATTCCATGGACTGTACAGTCCACGGGGTCTCAAAGAGTCAGACACCACTGAGCAACTTTCACTTTCATACCAGTTTGAGTTATCAGCTCCAAGAAGGAACCAGGGATCATTAAATCTTCCTGTCATGTGGTATCTGGGGACTTTCCCACCATTCTACCCAGAAAAGCAGTAGCGATGAACAGAGAAGCATCAACGCTCTTCTTCACGTTTTCAGAAGGTTTCCTGAGTTGGGTGATATTTCCTCAACTTAAGGCAAAGGAACACATGGGTATGGCTACTTGAGGTCGTGCTTCCCTCCACCCAGATTGGTACCAGATCTTTAGAATCAATGTATCCTTCCGCGTGGACTTGGTGAGCTTCTCTGGTACCACAGGGAGCTCGCAAACCAAAACAATGCTTGTATTAACCTCTTCAAGAAGAACTGGTCTTCAGAACCTCTACCAACCCCGGGGTGGCAGGGAGAAATTAAATGAGCATTTACTATGAGGAGTGAGAAAGAGGCAACAGACCGCCGCTTTAGGGACCTTCACTGTCACCTTGGGGCCTATAACAGGAAGCTGGCTGCCACCAACTGCTACTCACCTGCTGTGGTTTCTTGTTACAGAGCTCACAAGACCCAGGGACTTCTGTCCTGTCGCAAATTAAATGCGAAGAAAGCTTGCCTGCTAATTCACTCCTGAGCCTCTCAAAAGAGCTCCTGCCACCTGAGGGCTTTCCAAGCACTACTGAAAATGTGCTGGTGGTAAATGGTGGCTGGCAGAGCCGGGGTTCTCAGTAGGTCATCACTCAAGATCCTTAGCTTGGCCACCACTCCTCGGCAACCCCAAACAGACAATTCTGTTTCCCCAACTGGTTATAAACCAAACCCTCAAGAACAGCACAGCTTTCTTTCTTTGCTCTCAGCAGCTGAGGGGAATTCTCTCACCACACACTGACTTCATCAGGAGTTGCAAACATATTCTGACTTGGAGTCTTCTACTAATTGTCATATTTTAGAAACAGAAACAAGGAAAATTAATTCCCTTTCTTCCGTGTTTCAGACTAACGTTTTATCTGCTGCTTTTCCAGGCTTTGATCTCATAAAAATGTTTTTGTTTCTCGTCCCAGAAATTGTGTGTAAAATTATAACTAATCCCATCCACTAGATTTCTTGACAAATTAAATTAATTATGCAAAATTACTCACTTCCTTTGTCCCCTTTTTCCCAGGGTTTCTCTTGCTTAGCAAGATTCAGCATCTCTGGGCTCTTCTTAATACAACAAGGAAAATCATAGTCTCTGCCATATCCAACCCATATCAATATCTTTATTTAAACCCTTGGAGTCTATCAACATATACATCCATCCCCTAAGGAAAGCCAAAGCTGAGGGTCAACTTACTCTATGTCAACTATAACAGGCCCCTGAGGAACTCCTTGTTAAAATGGTGGAAAAGGAGGTGAAATCAAAAATTACATGGCACTCTTAACCAACAGCATCTAATATGTCAAGACATACAGTGGCTGGAACATGGGGGTGGGTTCCTAGCTTTAGAAAGACACAGCTTTCCCCTACCTCTGTTTATAAGTCCTGCTTAGGGCAGACCAAACACAACTACTTAACTGAAAGACACTTCTTTCAAGCCTTCAAGAATCTTATTAAAGAGATTCATAGTATTTCCTGGATACGAAAATGAAATAATTCTTTCAAAATAGCATTTTGATGAGTTGAGTGTAAATGAATTAGAAACACACGGATTAAATTTCCCTTGAAATACACATGGGCTTCAAAATTAAGGGAAATTAACTTCTCTGAATGTGTTTTCAATTTTGCCTGACCTCAGAAGTTTGATGCATGGTTTGATACGGTTGGCCTGATGCCAGCTTTGCCTATCCTTACCATGGATTTTGCCTGAGAAAATGTTCTATTTCCAGCTCCGTAGGGCCTTCTGAGGGTCTTCCCTAGTGGCTCAGATGGTAAAGAATTTGCCGGCAGTGCTGGCAACCCAGGTTCGGTCCCTGGGTTAGGAAGACCCCTGGAGAAAGGAAGGGCCTTCTGATGGTTTACAGTATTACTAATCTTATCTGTAGGATCTAGCCCATTTTAATAAATATTATCCTAGTGAAAAACTGCAGTTTTAGAATGGTGACCAAGCTTAGCCAATCACCCTCTGATTTAATCCAGCTTTGGTTGGTAAAGAATCCCAAGGCAACCGATCAGTGATTTTATGAAATCTCTGAAAATGTTTTGAGATATTTGATCTTTGAGAACAAGTGATTCTCACTCTCTCTCTCTCTTTTTAAAAAAATAGATAAGAGGAATTCTTTTTTTAAAAAATGTATTTGTTTTTGGTTGCTTCGTTGCTGTGTGTGGCTTTCTCTAGGTACAGAGAACCGGGGATACTCTCTAATGGTGCACAGGCTGCTTCTCATTGCAGTGGCTTTTCTTGTTGTGGTACACAGGTTCATTGCCCGCAGCATGTGGAATCTTTCTAGATCTGTGATGGAACCAGTGTCCCCTGCACTGGCAGGCGGATTCTTAACCACTGGACTACCAGGGAAGCCCTCACATTCTCTTGAGGGAGAGAGAATGCTAAAAATGTAACAAGTTCTTTATTGACAAAGCAATTGGAAATTTTGAAAATTTCTAATTGGTTTTCTCCCAATAGCTTTAATATTCTTTTATCATGTTTGTTAGACAGACATGAACTGATTTTTTTTAACCTAACAAGAAATTAAAAGTATAGATAATATACCCTGGTCCTTGGCATGGAATGTTTGAATAATCACTTTCCTTTGTCTTTATAAATAGGTTTTCTTCTCACACAGTGATAAGAGCATCAAAGCAAGTAATCTAGGGTCCAGTGCATTCTTTAAGCACTGGCTTCATTGAAGAGCTTGCTGTTGGAACCACACTGAGCTCCAGAAGAGTAATCTGGTCTTGAGTTCATAGCCTTTCCTATCTTGTTGACTCTGCTTTCAAGACAGAAGATGATAGAAATCATGTAGCCAGCAACAACAACAGAAAAAAAAAAGAGTTGCCTGAGGTCTCTCTTTTTTGATCCAAGTTCCGCCTGGCTGGGAAATGAGAACAGGAGGTCACAGTAAGGGACCCTGGTGAGAATGTGAGGCAGCCAAGTGGGAAGTAGAACAGCCAGGGGCAGCTAGAACGCAACTACCTGGGGATAGCATTTCCACTTATTCTCTCCCCAAGAGGAGGGAGCTGAGGTACATACACCCCAGCTTCTGTCCATCACTGGAGTACAGGGAGCAGCTGATATTCCCCAGCTCTCCCCGCTCCCAACACCCAGCTCTGGCCATGAGAGAAAGTGCTCAGGCCAAGACAAGCGGGGTGATTGAAATGGTCGCTGATGATGTAATAATTTTCTAGGCCCAAGAAGGAGCCATTCCTGCCCAGGGTGCTACTCAGCACCCCAAAACATGCAAGTTTTAAGTGTCCTTGAGCAACTGAACTGAATGGATAAGTGTTTGGCTTGACCAGTCAGCCAATCCCCAGATGCCAAGCCAGGTCTTGGCTCCTTAATTACTTCTTGCTCCACTTTCATAGCCTATTTTTCTCTTCTTGTCACTTATTCTCCATCTTATAAAAGCGTCAGGTCTTCTATCCCTTTCTGTGGTTCTCTGAATCCTTGCAAATGAGAGTGCCTGCTTCTTGAGTATTAAAGTCTGTACCACCTAAATTGTCCTCTTTAATCATTTTGACACTGCTGATGGGTCATCAGTAGGACCTGACATTTTTGTTACAGAAGGTTGGGAATGGAAAATGTCACCCACCATATCAGTAAACGATGGATGTTGTAGCCATCAAGACCTCAGCCTCTGCAGCTGGACTGTGCACCCCAAGGGGATTCAGGATGGAGAAAAGCAGGACACTGGCTCCAGATAGTTAAGGTGCATATCAAAGGAATGGTTTTAATGAGCCTAGAGTCTTGCATCTCCCCGTGTGTAGAAAAGTTATTGTTCAGTCAATAAGTTGTGTCTCACTCTTTGTGACCCCATGAACTGCAGCACACCAGGCTTCCCTGTCCTTCACCATCTCCTGGAGTTTGCTCAAACTCGTGTCCATTGAGTCTGTAATGCCATCCAACCATCTCATCTTCTATTGCTCCCTTCTCCTCCTGCCCTCAATCTTTCCCAGCATCAGGGTCTTTTCCAATGAGTTGGCCCTTTGCATCAAGTGGCCAAAGTACTGAAGCTTCAGCTTTAGCACCAGTCCTTACAGTGCATATTCAGGGTTGGTTTCCTTTAGGATGGATTGGTTTGATTTCTATGCTGTCCAAGATATTCTCAAGAGTCTTCTCCAGCACCACAATTCAAAAGCATCAATTCTTTGGTGCTCAGCCTTCTTTATGGTCCAATTCTCACATCTGTACATGACCACTGGGAAAGCCATAGCTTTGACTATATGGATCTTTATTGGCAATGTGATGTCTCCACTTTTTAATACGCTATCGAGATTTGTCATAGCTTTTCTTCCAAACAAGAAAAAGGGTCTTTCAATTTTGTGGCTGCAGTCACCATCCACAGTGATTTTGGAGCCCAAGAAAATAAAATCTGTCATAGAAAAGTACTAAATTCTTTAACTTGAGATGTTTGGCTGTCTTTAGTTAACAGTAATCTTTGATGCTCCAACTACCTGGCTTTTGTTGCAAAAACTCTTTTGTATCCTGGCTCCTCCCTTACCTCTTTGGAGCAGTCTTTCAGAGCTATCTGAAAGATTGTTTTCCAGGCTTAAGTCCTCAGTTTTGTCCCCAAGTAAAACATAATTCTCAACCTTTATATTTTGCTTTTTTTTTTCAGTTGCTTTTAGTTTTTTCAGTTGACAAGGCTTTTAGTCGACAAAGCTCTAACTGAACCCGGGAAATGCAGTCAGAAGGTGAGTCTTCCATTCCAACAAATCTTGTATTATTGAAGAGACATCTCTCTGGTCCTTTCAAAATATTCTGAATTAATAGGCATTTTTATTTTTCTGGATCCATTTGGAATCAGTCATTCAAAAGATAGTGGCTTTGACTATGCCAGCAATTTGAAGCCCTCATGCCTAAACTAGTTCCTAAATCATCTGGTAAGTCATGTCATCCCCACCTCTCACCCCAATTTGAATTAGTATAGATGTTCCGGAAGTGACAGAGTTACAGTGCTGTCATGGTTAAGGGACTGACCTTTGATGAACGTAACCATTCTTCCCCACTGTGTCATGGTTTAGCTTAGAGTCCTAACCTGAGTACCAGATACATTGGAAAACTTCAGCTGTTTCAGGGGTAGAAACCCCATCTGTTTCCCCCACTCAACTGTCCTGGAAGGTACCAGGAAAACTGCAGTCCATACACATGGGATGACGTTCCAGAGCAGAAGTATTTTATTTGGAGCAGGGCAAGAAAGACCCAGGGCCTCTTCACCTTCTCTCATCTCAGAGTCTAAGTCATGTGCAAGTCTGTGTGTCCCCTACAATGGACGGATGTAGCATGTGGCTGAGGCAGGTCCACAGCCTTGCCTGGACCACACCACAGTTTGACTATGCAGGGTCACATGTGGCAAGAAAGCCTTGTAAATTAGAAACAGAAGCTAAATAACTGCAGAAGAGCCCACGCGTCTGCCCCTCACTATCAGCGGAAGACTCTCAGCAAGTCAGGTACAGACAAACTTAGAGAAAAATCGGTGGCACTTTTCTAAAAAGAGAAAGACGAATAGAATTTGACTGCTACCACCACTGACTTTGCATCTGCTAATTCTTTAGGGCAGTGGCCTCAGAGGGTGGTCCAGAATCTGCTCCAGCTGGGAGTTTGTGCAAAATGCACACTTTGCTCCCCACCTCTCCCCCAGCCCTGGACCCACAGATCAAAAACTCTGGGGACAGAGGCTAGGGAGCTGGGTGTTAACAAACACCACCCCCCACCCAACCCGGGGGATTCTGATGCTTGCTCAGGCTTGAAACACAATGCTCAAAGCAGAAAAGACAAGCACCAAAGTAAAATGAAAGCTCTCTCTGTTGGATTTAATGATATAAGTAGTTAAATTAACAAGTACATAAAGTTCACCTATAGGTATCACAGTGTTTCTTCAAGATTAATTCCTTTGTTTCCAAAGATCTGAGTTAGACTCAGATTATCCAAACCACATGTGGCTCAACCCAGACGGACCCCATCAGTCACTCAGAAGTGTCGTGTTCCTTCTCAGTCGCTCAGTTGTGTCCGACTCTTTGTGATCCCGTGGACTGTAGCCCACCAGGCTCCTTTGTCCATGGGGATTTCCCAGGCAACAATACTGGAGTGGGTTGCCATTTCCTTCTCTTGGGGATCTTTCCAACCCAGAGATCAAACTCATGTCTCCTGCATTGGCAGGCAAATTCTTTACTATTTACCCACCAGGAAAGCCTTTTCTGAATGTTCCATAGCATCGTATTGAGAGACCAGAGAACAGCCTGATCTTAGCTGAGTCAACTAGATCTGCCTCCAGCATCTGCC
The DNA here is from genome assembly GCF_029378745.1 of Bos indicus. Classification (NCBI taxonomy): domain Eukaryota; kingdom Metazoa; phylum Chordata; class Mammalia; order Artiodactyla; family Bovidae; genus Bos; species Bos indicus. The sequence continues at coordinate 41,139,082 of NC_091772.1, read as the reverse complement.
ATGAGTTATCGTCTTTCTCTTTTCCTTTCTCCTTGTCATGTGCTTTTACCCCTTAGTGTCATAAGCGTCACTTACTGCTCTTCATCGTTGCCCCCACATCCATGGACATAGTCGGATGTGACAAGTAAAAGAAGAACACTAGGAGAATTTCAATCTGAATCCAGGTATGTTCACATGATATTCAACAGCCACTGAGCAGAATAAGTTATTTAGAATCCACTGGAAGACTCTGATTTTGGCCTACAGGTCCACAATTTATCTGAATAGATTATCACTCTGTAAATGAAATGTTTGTCTTCCATTATTTTCTACACTTTAGTTGCTGAATACATTCTCATGTTAGCTGCAGGATCTTCCTACAATCTCTGGCGGTAAAAAATTGCCTGCAATTCGGGATACCTGCGTTCAATCCCTGGATTTGGAAGACCCCCCTGGAGAAGCGAACAGCTACCCACTTCAGTGTTCTGGCCTGGAGAATTCCATGGACTGTACAGTCCACGGAGTTGCAAAGAGTTGGACATGATTGAGTGAATTTCACTTTCAGATGTGGAATTATAATTTATCATTGTTATCATTTTATATTCAACAAGTATTTGCTAAGTTCTAAGTATGTATTGCACTCATCTCACACGCTAGTAAAGTAATGCTCAAAATTCTCCAAGCCAGGCTTCAGCAATACGTGAACTGTGAACTTCCAGATGTTCAAGCTGGTTTTAGAAAAGGCAGAGGAACCAGAGACCAAATTGCCAAATCCGCTGGATCATTGAAAAAGAAAGAGAGTTCCAGAAAACCATCTATTTCTGCTTTATTGACTATGCCAAAGCCTTTGACTGTGTGGATCACAATAAACTGTGGAAAATTCTGGAAGAGATGGGAATACCAGACCACCTGACCTGCCTCTTAAGAAATCTGTATGCAGGTCAGGAAGCAACAGTTAGAACTGGACATGCAACAACAGACTGGTTCCAAATAGGAAAAAGAGTACATCAAGGCTGTATATTGTCACCCTGCTTATTTAACTTATATGCAGAGTACATCATGAGAAACGCTGGGCTGGAAGAAGCACAGGCTGAAATCAAGATTGCCGGGAGAAATATCAATAACCTCAGATATGCAGATGACACCACCTTTATGGCAGAAAGTGAAGAGGAACTCAAAAGCCTCTCAATGAAGGTGAAAGAGGAGAGTGAAAAAGTTGGCTTAAAGGTCAACATTCAGAAAATGAAGATCACGGCATCCGGTCCCATCACTTCATGGGAAATAGATGGGGAAACAGTGGAAACAGTGTCAGATTTTATTTTGGGGGGGCTCCAAAATCACTGCAGATGGTGATCACAGCCATGAAATTAAAAGACGCTTACTCCTTGAAAGAAAAGTTATGACCAACCTAGATAGCATATTGAAAAGCAGAGACATTACTTTGCCAACAAAGGTCCGTCCAGTCAAGGCTATGGTTTTTCCAGTGGTCATGTATGGATGTGAGAGTTGGACTGTGAAGAAAGCTGAGCGCCGAAGAATTGATGCTTTTGAACTGTGGTGTTGGAATAGACTCTTGAGAGTCCCTTGGACTGCAAGGAGATCCAACCAGTCCATTCTGAAGGAGATCAGCCCTGGGATTTCTTTGGAAGGAATGATGCAAAAGCTGAAACTCCAGGACTTTGGCCACCTCATGCTAAGAGTTGACTCATTGGAAAAGACTCTGATGCTGGGAGGGATTGGGGGCAGGAAGAGAAGGGGACAACAGAGGATGAGATGGCTGGATGGCATCACTGACTCAATGGATGTGAGTCTGAGTTAACTCCAGGAGTTGGTGATGGACAGGGAGGCCTGGCGTGCTGCGATTCATGGGGTCGCAAAGAGTTGCACACGACTGAGCAACTGAACTGAACTGAACTGAAGTATGTGTGAGCCACTCTTCCCTATAAATGCAACAAAAAAAGGAAAAAAGAAAAATTTTTATCATATGATTCAAAACCTGGCCCATGAGAGCACAAGGACGTCTCTCAGCATCCCACCTTGGACTCAATATCAGGGACACACCCAGGTCTTCTACCTGGTCAGCTGGCCCGGGTAAAATGACTCTGATGATCAGACTGTAGCCAGAGAGTTTGATCAGATGACCTCACATCTTTGGCCCTAAGTATTTAAAACGAAAAGCAGCTATGCCCAAAAGTCATTGAGGTGTTGGATCTTGCGGTTGTCAAAGTCAGAAATATACACTGCCCAGGAGCAGAAAGAAATTGAGTAGCGGAAGCACTTGGCGGGAGACAAAAAAAAAAAATCAATCAGTTAATCTGCAGAATTCTTCCTCAGACAGAATGAGCCCGACAGTGGGAGCATCTGTTTCCTTGCTCGTCTCTGCATTCCAACCTCTGGATCCAGAGGTGTGTGTGCATTCAGCCGTCTTCACAACCATTGCAAGAAGCAGCTGAAGAATTTTACAGGGTTTAAAAACATCACATGAAACTTAAAGTTGTACATACAAAAGTGCTGTTAGGTGAGCATCAAGTTAGATGCTAAAATCGTGACTGGTTATATTTTATGAAAATATTTTTGAAACATATGGCTAAATTTTTACAAAATTCAATATTAAATGTCAGCTTTATTCAAGCCATTTAAAAGATTGTACAGGGCAAATCTATGATAATGGTGCTGACATGGTTGGTAAAGAAAAAGATGTAGGGCCATAAATTTGGCTGAAAACCAGCAGCGTTCCTCGTGCCATGCGTGGCACATGGTTTGAATTTGTTACTGTGAGACGTGGTCTCAGCTGGGCCAATAGCAATGACATACTTTGGAGCAATTCAAAATTGTATGTGACATTTTCTGGACTTGCCCCAAAATAGAACATCTTGATGAAACACTATCAATTCTAACTTTACGACTTCCTTTGGTCACACAAACAGTATGCTGATTGAACGCTGATAAAGAAATCAGACTTAATTTAGATGAAAGGCAAAAGGTATCAGAAAAGTTCAGTGAAAAGTAGGAGATGCCCAAAGAGAGAATCATGGCTTTTGAAAGAAAATGGACTTAATTTTGAATTTGCACTACCTAAAGCTATTTGGTATGAACTGTGGTTACTATTAATGTTAATAATAATAGAAACAAATCTCTTTGGCTATTTTATTTGAAGAAGGTTCATTTTTTTAACTTTAGATAAAATAAAAGTATATGTGAACTATGTAGCAAAGTAATTCCCAAGGAAAATAAAAGGGAGAGAAATTGGAATGAACAAAGAAACGCATTTACAATTATGAAAGGGAAGCTACAGGTACAAATCATGCCCAAAAATTTCTACCAACAATATTTTATAGATGGGCTTCCCTGGTGGTTCAGATGGTAAAGAATCTGCTGCAATGAGGGAGACCAGGGTTCGATTCCTGGGTCAGGAAGTTCCCCTGGAGAAGGGATAGGCTACCCACCCCAGGATTCATGGCCTTCCCTTGAGGTTCAGATGGTAAAGAATCTGCCTGCAACGAGGGAGTAAGTGAAGTCACTCAGTCGTGTCCGACTCTGCGACCCCATGGACTGTAGCCTACCAGGATCCTCTGTCCATGGGATTTTCCAGTGGAGTGGATTGCCATTTCCTTCTTCCCGACCCAAGATCTTCCCGACCCAGGGAGCGAACCTGGGTCTCCCGCACTGTAGATAGACGCTTTACCATCTGAGCCACGAGGGAAGTCTGGTAGCAATGAGGGAGACCCAGGTTAAATCCCTGGATCAGGAAGATCCCCTGGAGAAGGAAATGGCTACACACTCCAGTTTCCTTACCTGGAGAATTTCATGAACAGAGGAGCCTGGTGGGCTACAGTCTATGGGACTGCAAAGAATTAGACACAACTCAGCAACTACTACTTTCACTTCACTTTCATAGCTTCTTGAAGAAAGATTTCAATAAATTGAATAATAGATAGCTTTGGGGTTTGCTTTATAATATCCCAGCACTGAAAAATTTGAAAGTAGAACCAGAGATGAATCTAGATATCACTTAAAAAGTGAAAATTTCTATAAAAGTGATAGCAATCTACATGATAACATTAAATATATTTTAGTAATTATATTAAATAAATAATATGCTATTATCATTAGCATATCATCTGTGACAGCATGACAGTATTTGAATTTGACATGCCATGTAACTATCCCTTGAAGAATTGTATTTATGAAAAAATAAAGAGGATTGTGTTGAAAATTCATTTGCTTGGCCCCAGCCAAAGAAAGTCTCTCGAAATTGAAATTGTTTTTAGGAACCACTGAAGAACCATGATGACTGGAAAAAGTTTGCCAACTTAGCATTAATTTCTATAAATGCAAGTAAAAATCTTGACTTTAAAAAACAGGATTTGTGACTTTGCTGAAATGACAGAAAGAAAATTTTAAGAATGGATAACTTATTTATGAATCATGCATGTCTTTGTTTTATTACACATCTAAATAGCTGGCATGGCCTTCCCTGGTAGCTCAATGGTAAAGAACCCACCTGTCAATGCAGGAGACACAGGTTTGATCCCTGGGTAAGGAAGATCCCGTGGAGAAGGAAATGGCAACCCACTCCAGTATTCTTGCCTGGGAAATCCCACAAACAGAAGGAGCATGGCAGGCTGCAGTCCATGAGGTCCCAAAAGAGTCAGACACAACTTAGAAACTAAGCAACAACAAAATATTTGGCATATCCACAATTATAATGAAATTTAATCATCTGTGGTAGTTTACTGACTTTCTGTCACATAAAAACCATAGTTGACACATAGAAACTGTTTTACTGAACAGCTTGCCAGTTTGATTTATAACTTTTGAATATTGCTCTCACAGCGGGTGTACCTCCGTGTATACCTCCACCCCACACGTTAGGGGCGGGGCTGGTGACCATCCAAGTAAAGGAGATGCAATTCCTGTATTCACCCAATTTCCATTCTTCACGTTAGAAATCTAACAAACAGCAAAGCCAATCTCTAGAGGGGTGCACGGACATATGGGCAGCTAGATGAAAGAGCAGCCAGTAAGCCCACTTAAAGGTGTAACTAGAGATGGTGTAGAAAGATAACTGAGTTAAAGAACATGAGTTTTAGACAGAGCATCCTACTGTCTGGCTCCTATACAGTCTCCGATTCTAAGATTTCGCTTCCATTCTACAGCCCCTAGCTCCTCCTGGAGGCGTCTCTCTCATCCACCATAGCCCTTCCAACTCCCCTTGTTCCCCCAGGCTCCAGAATTGTCCCTCCTACCTCTGAAGCCAGAACAAGCTCATCTTCATCCAATTTCCCCAGAACATCAGAATCTCAGACTCTCAGAACCCCAGAATCTCAGGCCTCACGAACCCCAGAACCTTAGATTCCCTGAACCCCACAGCCTCAGTTTCCAGATGTAGGGTTGGCCACTCAGCAGTAAGACAGGTAACCCTCCCCTCCATGTGTACTTATTATTTTTTCTTAGTTGCTTGGTCATGTCTGACTTTTTGCAACCTCATGAACTGTGGCCTGCCAGGCTCTTCTGTCTATGGAATTCTCCAGGCAAGAATACTGCAGTGGGTTGCCATTTCCTCTTCCAGGGGATCTTCCCAACCCAGGGATCAAACCGGGGTCTTCTGCATTGCAGGCAGATTCTTTACCATCTGAGCCATCAGGGAAGTTCCCACATTCACTTGAGATGTCTCTATTCTTTCAGAGTCTTTACCACAGAGGAGTTACCAGTGATGAGAATTTCAAGAGTTCTGAGGAGTGACTTTTCAGAGCTTCTAAATCTCACATCAGCAGCTCTCAAAGACAAAACCAGTTAACCCAACCTTCCCCCACTCCCCTATGACTCTGGGTACCTCGCAATCAGAAAGTAGATGCAAGATGAACAGAAACCTCAAATCAGAACCGACCTCGCACGCTGCTTTTGCACATCTGGAGCACATTTGGGGCGCGGAGAGAAAGTAGAGAAGGTGACTGAGAGGGACGGGCCCTGCAGAAGTCGGACATCCCGGTGGTCCAGGGCCCCTTATCTGATCTTCCGCTGCTCCTTTTCCCAGAAACCCACCATCCTTTCATCAAGAATTTTTGAAACACACGGATCCAAAACTGGCAACGTGCAAGGTTTCAAGTTGTTTCAAAACTTCAAAACCCGAAAGTTGGACTGAGTTCTGAGCCCCACAAAACTCACATTCCCTCAGAAAGGTCATTTGACTGAATCGCCAAATACTCTGGGCTGGACCGGAGTTCCTGGTAATTGTTTTACATCAAAGACCATGTAACTCTTGTTTTCTGTGATTACACAGTCCCAGTTCATTCCACGCCGTCATACTGTATTCCTTATTCACTCCATTCTATAGATGAGAAGATTCCTTTTTTTCCTTCATGATTCCATCCGGGTTTTTGGCACACTCTTGTTTTCAGAGGTCATTCCAAACATGAAGGGATGCAGTTATGCAATCCTTACAAATATTGGCCGTGCACTTCCAACCCACGGACATGGTTCTTATTATCAACTCAAAATCATTGGCAAGCACCGGTGTCACTGGAATAAAAATAACTTGGATGACAAATGATGATTAAGGAAAGCAAAAATCTTTTTTAGTCAGGCTATAGCCAGCAAGATCATCGTTTCCCTTTGTTTCCGAATCAAACAGTCCGGATATCACATCGGAACATTTTTCTGAAATGCTTTGCAGTTGTATAATTTCCTGCAGCTGCCTTGCATGTTAATGATAATGAATTTAGAACAAATTGCTCTGATGTGCCCTCTCTATAGTGCTGACTTGAGATGGTGAATTAACTGAGCCTGAAAATGAAGCAGCATCTTGTGAGCATCCAGACAGATGATGCAGGTGGACCCCAGGGGTGGCAGACGCATCAGGGGAGTTTAAAGGCTCTTGACCATGATGGCAGGCGCTATTTCTTTTTATTCAGGATTTGACTCAGTCCATGCAAACTGCAATTCTTAGGTCACACTATGCTGTTCAACCAAAAAGAAATGCACCAGCATCCTACACACTCAGGGTGGATTGTGAACCTTAGTGATCCAGTGTCCAGAAGGCAGTGTCCTTCTCTGGATCACTAATTGTGAGGCTGGGGTTAGCTTTGAAATGACTGCCAGCCCACATAGCAGTTCTTTCCACATATAAAAACAGAGAAGCTCGCTTTGCGGGAATTTTAAATCCACTCTATCAATATCGTGTGTCCCAGAACAAGCATTGTGCCTGAGGTCAGTCAAAAGGGAAGAAATGAAAAGGGCCCTCCAAGTTCACCGGCCAGAACATCACTTCGCAATGAATTGGAGATGAAAAACAACCAGTGGGGAAAGAAAAAGAAACAAGATTCAGAAGTCCAAAGTTTAGGAGCCGAAGTCTAGGGAGATTTGGGTAGGGCACACTCCACGAGTGGGAAGATATTCTCTGGAAGTCGCTGCATGGGAGGGAGAGCTGTCACCTCCTGTGCAAACTTTAGAGCAAACGAACCATATCAACAGTGTTTCCTTCTCCTAAAATTCATCCTTAGAATTTTGATGGCGAAGATGTGCACAGCATCTTCACTGTAAAATACAGACGGGAAGGAGGCTGCTCCATGGATCCAGGTTCAGAATCCCTTCCCATCTGGGTTCGTGCAACCCTTTCACTTAAATGCTGCCCAAGGTTCTCCAAATCTATGATCCACCCAGACTCTTACAGCTGAGCCGTCACGAGGAGAGAAGAATCAAGGTCAAGGTTCTCCCTGCCCTCCCAGCTAACTGTCCCTGGATGCCAGGTCAATGAACGCGGCGTGTTAGGAGGCGTTCTGCTGCACCCAGCCCTGGACTGATTCCCTAAGCCACTCACCTTCGAAACGTCAGGGGCTGTTTCCCCTCTCTGCTCCAGATCCAGGACTCTGTTCCCAGTTTTCTGGGCAGATTGCCTACTGAGAATGTGTCTGCAAATGCCCATGTTCCTTCTGATATCCAATGAGGAGACAGCAGTGACATCTCTGCTGGAGGAGACCTTTGCAGCTTGTTGCCGGCAAAACCACATTTCTTTTTTCTCCCCTCACAGGTAAGTGATTTACTGGAGCTGCCAGCAGCTGGTAGCTTCTGGGCAGCCTCAGTAGACAGAAGGTGTGAGTTCAGATTGACTGGTGTTGGCTGTGTGTAATACGGGCAAGTCACCTAGCTTCTGCTGCCCAAGTTTCCTCATCTGCAAAATAAAGGGAATAAGAGGCTGGAGCTCAGAAAGCTGTGTGTGGATGAAAATGAGCTAGGTGCATGTAAAACGCTCAGAGTGGTGCTGGGTACCCTTCAGATCTCAAAAAATGCTATCATCTGCCTTTGCTCCAAGCCGGAGTGGTGGGGGAGAAAGGGTGGCTCTCCAGGAGAAAAAAAAGATGGTTACTATGACACAGTTAAAGGAGAAGGCAGACTGAGCTCCTACTGGGGTGACTCTGGTCATTAGCATAGCCCTGCCCTCATCACGCCAGTGCTCACTGACTTTTACTTTCAAAGTCAGTGGGCAGCTCGGTATCATTTTTTTAAGACTTTTTTTTTTTTTTTTTTTGACATGGACCGTTTTTAAAGCCTTTATCGAATTTATTATACTTTTGCTTCCATATGGTATTTTGGCTTTTTGGCCACAAGGCATGTGGGATCTTAGCTCCCCACTCAGGGATCAAACCCTCACCCCCTCCATTGGAAGACGAAGTCTTAACCACAGGACGGCCAGGGAAGTCCCCACCTCAGTGTCACTTTATGCTACGTCTCCTATGTTCTTTAAACAGTCATCAACTACATGAAGCAGATGAACAATGGACCCAGGGCACCTGATGGTTTTTAAAAGCAAAGGAAGAGGAGATGGTGGTAGAAGAAAGTTTCATTTCAATGGATGTATCCAGAAATCTGCAACTAGGAGACGTCAGAGCTGTGAATGCCTGACCGGGCATAGTGAGTGCTGCCCTTTGCAGTTGGTTCCTTGTACCTCAGAGGCACTGGTGGCTTTGAGGACTCTGAAAGTTCCACAGCTGATACTGGGGGGCTGTCCTGGTCCCCTTTGCCCTTACCCTCCAAAGCACCCCCCAGACATCCGCCCTTCTGCCAGGATCTGCTTTCCTTTGTTAAGGCTTTCCAGCCCTTGGGTGGAGAGACACCTCCACTCTTTCCCAGCAGGTGGGCTAACCCTGAGGCTCAGAGCTTCCCGCAGGGCCTGAGCTTCAGCTGCTCAATCTGCTGGCTTCGTGATGCACCTCTAAGGGGGTTTCCTTTTCTTTCCTGCTCTTATTTCATTCATAGCCCAGATAAACAGCTCACACTCAAATTCTTGTCTCAGGTTTGCCTTCTGGGATATCCCAAACTTTGGAATCTCTGATCCCAAAGGTCAGAGCCCAGCCTGATCTTTTCAGACTTCCTTTGCGCTTCTGCAGCCTTTGGAATTTAGTGCGCAGCAAAGGTTCCACTGGCCTGGGAGCCAGTCTCCACTCAGACAGTTCTTCCTGGCTGACATTACTCACCAGCTGCTACCACTCAGAACCTTAGCTCACACCCCTCACCACCCCTGGCACCTCCCACATATACTTTCATTTCTGATTCAGAAGCAACAAAACTGTCTCTTGCATGCAGGAGTTCAGGATGGGCTGGTGGGCTGCCTACGAAGAATGGGTTAGAAAGGATATAAAAGTGACAATGTCCACACACTCACCTGTCACAGGTATGTAACCTCTCAGCCAGTCAGCTGGCAGCCACAGAGGCCATGCCAGCCCCTAGTTAAGGTCCTAGAGAGAAATGTAAGCCCATCTGGCAAGAGTTTCTTTACCAATTTTCAGTGTAAAGTTTCCCCAGAAACTTTACAGGTCTCTTGGAAGGATAAACCACTTGGGAATGGATATTCTGGACAGACTTATATCGAGATGTCTGTTAAATAACAGAATTATATAGCTATTTATTTCTATGGGGAGGCTCCTTAAAATTGTCTACTCTCACTTTGATTCTAATGTGAAATATTTTAGATAATATATTTAAAGCCCTGTAGGTGTTTCAACTAAAAAAAAAAAAAAAAACTGCTTTCACTAGATGACTCAGTACTTTGAGGATGTTCTCCCAAAACTACCAACATAACATTTTGTTTCTCAGAATATTCCTCCAAGGAACAGGGAATGGAAAATAAATTTCTCAAGTTTTGGGTAGCTGAAGCTATACTATAACTTTGACACTTATTTGAAGTCTAATGCATCTTAAGACTATCTGGAAATTCCACTACCCATATCATTATATATTTCCCTGTTCCTGTTAATATAAAATTATGTTCTAAATTATCTCAAGATAACTTTGTATTCCAAAATTCCATGGAACTTGCTAGAATATGTTTCCTTAGTAGAAATCTCTAGAGTTTTCAAGGGTCACATACTAGCTGTCTAGGCATATGTTTTGGTGGTGGTGGTGGTTGTTTGGTTGGTTGGTTGGTTAGGTTTTATTTGTTTTTTGCAACACAGGATTTTTAAATGATTTAAATTTTCTGATAGCTAGTAATAGTTGAGGGCTTCCATAGTGGCTCGGAGAAGGCAATGGCACCCCACTCCAGTACTCTTGCCTGGAAAATCCCATGGACAGAGGAGCCTGGTAGGCTGCAGTCCATGGGGTTGCTACAAGTTGGACACGACTGAGCGACTTCACTTTCACTTTTTAGTTTCACGCATTGGAGGAGGAAATGGCAACCCACTCCAGTATTCTTCCCTGGAGAATCCCAGGGACAGGGGAGCCTGGTGGGCTGCTGTCTATGGGGTCGCACAGAGTCGGACACGACTGAAGCGACTTAGCAGCAGCAGTAGCAGCAGTAATAGCTGAGGGCTTCCATGGTGGCTCGGAGAAGGCAATGGCACCCCACTCCAGTATTCTTGCCTGGAAAATCCCATGGACAGAGGAGCCTGGTAGGCTGCAGTCCATGGGGTCGCTACAAGTCGGACACAACTGAGCGACTTCACTTTCACTTTTCACTTTCATGTATTGGAGAAGGAAATGTCAACCTACTCCAGTGTTCTTGCCTGGAGAATCCTGGGGATGGGGTAGCCTGGTGGGCTGCCGTCTTTGGGGTCGCACAGAGTCGGGCATGACTGAAGCAACTTAGCAGCAGCAGCAGCAGCAGCATGGTGGCTCAGTGGTAAAGAAACTGCCTATTAATGCAGGAGATACAGATTCGATCTCTGGGTTGGGAAGATCCCCTGGAGAAGGAGATAGCAACCCACTCTAGTATTTTTGCCTGGGAAATCCCGAGGACAGAAAGAGCCTGGCAGGCTATAGTCCATGGGGTGGCAAAGAGTCAGATATGACTTAGCAACTAAACAACAGAAATAGTTGAGCAGTTAGGCACTTCCATATAAAGAGTTAGAATTTCTCTTTTTTTTTTTTTGAAAAGCAGATTTATCTAGAATTGAGTGTTATCTCCTATAAATGGGCATTGTTCTCCTATCTGTGATTCCTGAGAAACCTCCAGAAGCCATCGGGTCTCTAACCCCTCAACAGTCCCATGCTATCCTGTCTGCATACAAAACTGGCGCACTGAAGATCATAGACCCCTGTGCACCTCCTTTCACTCTGCTCTTTAGCCCTTCATAAACTCTCGCCTGGTTTACCTCAGGTTGGAGAACTCCCCGCTTCCCTCAAACTTACTCTCGGCTCCATGTCAACCTCCAGATGAATAATCTTTAGAAAGTACCACTCTGAATACAGCAGCTCTGCCCCGCTGCAGTTCACAATTTCCCCAGGACTTTGCCCCAGCGCTTGCAGGACACCAAGCAGGTGGGAGGTTGAAGAGCACCAGGCAAAGTACAGGCTTCAACCATTGCCAGGTTGTTACCTGGTCTGCAGCAAAGTAAGAAATCACAAGCCAGGTGCACTTAGGAACTTCTATTGCACTTTAACATTATTACAACATCCAAGTGCGTTTTCTGTGATTGTGGTTTTCATTTTGTCTGCCCTCTGATGGATAAGAATAAGAGGCTTATGGAAGCTTCCTGACGGGAGAACTGAAGGGAAAACTGGGTCTTGTTCTGATGGGCAGGACTGTGTTCGCTCCCTGTTGTTTGACCTGAGACCAAACTATGGGGAAGGCAATGAAGAGAATGGCGGCCTCCTTCAAAAGGTGCCGTGCACGCACTGCCACACTCAGTGCCCCTGACCCTACAGCAGGTCACCGCCAACCCATGCCTCTGCTGGAGACTCCTGGACACTCACGGGCAAGTCTGGGTTGGTCTCTTGTGGAGTCACTGCTCCTTTCTCCTGGGTCCTGGTGTGCACAAGGTTTTGTTCGTGCCCTCCAAGAGTCCGTTTCCCCAGTCTTAAGTTCTGGGGGCTCTATGGTGGGGTTAATGGCTACCTCCTCGAAGAGGGCTTATGCCATACCCAGGTCTGCTGCTCCCAGAGCCCCTGCCCTTGGGGCAGTCCACTGCTGACCCATAACTCCACAGGAGACACCCAAACACTCAAAGTCAGGTCTGGCTTAGTCTCTGTGGGGTCTCCTGGTGCACACAAGGTTTTGTTTGAGTTGGCTTAAAACTCAACACTCAGAAAACTAAGATCATGGCATCCGGTCCCATCACTTCATGGCAAATAGATGGGGAAACAGGGGGAACAGTGAGAGAACTTATTTTGGGGGGCTCCAGAATCTCTGCAGATGGTCACTGCAGCCATGAAATTAAGACGCTTGCTTCTTGGAAGAAAAGCTATGACCAACCTAGACAGCATATGAAAAAGCAGACATTATTTTGCCAACACAGGTATGTCTAGTCAAGGCTATGGTTTTTCCAGTAGTCATGTATGGATGTGAGAGTTGGACTATAAAGAAAGCTGAACGCCAAAGAATCGATGCTTTTGAACTGTGGTGTTGGAGAGTCTTGAATGTCCCTTGAACTGCAAGGAGATCAAACCAATCCATCCTAAAGGAAATCAGTCCCAAATATTCATTGGAAGGACCGATGCTGAAGCTGAAATTCCAATAATTTGGCCACCTGATGAGAAGAACTGACTCACTGACAAAGACCCTGATGCTGGGAAAGATTGAAGGCAAGAGAAGGGGATGACAGAGAATGAGATGGTTGGATGGCATCACTGACTCAATGGGCATGAGTTTGAACAAGCTCCAGGAGTTGGTAATGGACAGGGAAGCCTGGCGTGCTGCAGTCCATGGGGTCATAAAGAGTCAGACACAAGTTAGCGACTGAACTGAACTGAAGTACATTGTCAGTAGATTCATCATTGAAGTGACTACAGATAAGTTTGCTGATTTCCAAGGATGTGGTGTCACATGGACAAGGGTCGTGTATAGTAGAGCCACACATGGATCCATGATAGATTAGACATTCTCAAAAACTGGTCCCTCACCACTTGGAGAAGCATGGAATTAGTAGAGTCTCAATCATCGGTGATGGCTGATTTAACACTAAATCAAAACCTAGGTACCTAATGGCATAAATACAGTCAACAGAGCATTAAATATAGTTTGATATAATTGTGACAGAAGTTTGACAAAGATGGCCCTCGAAAACAACTTCATTCCACTTTTTAAGCCACTAGAATCCCAAACAACCTTTCAGGTAGAGTCTTCACAGGGACACATTTCTTCTGCACATTTACTGTGCCCCTAAAACTCGCAGCCCCATTTGCCAAGGGGCAGGAAGAACACTTGGTTGGAAAATTATGAAGTTCTTCTTGCCTTTAAGTTAAGGAATGAATTTCTTTAGTGCTTTCTAACCAGGATTAAAGCAATTAGTGTGGTTTCACATGGCCCCTGCTTAGCCAGAAAACAACTGAATAATTTTTTTTTCATTTCCATTATGAATGGTTTACCCGTTGTGACCCCTACTTCTCACTCTCCGTGCCTGTGGAGAGCAAGACCTTCTGGGAAACATGATTGAAGTCTGAGTTACAGGATGGACGGGGAGGCACCCCCTTCATTGTTCCCATGTGGAGAAATCCCAGATGGTGGCCACAGCAAGGGATGACTGAAGTCCTCAGAGAGACAGAGCTGCCCCTGGGCTTCCAGCGTTCTTTCTATTCACTCAAGTAAAGAAGCGAATGCCCTTGACAATCCAGGCAGGGAACTAATGCATTCTGAATGTGCCCTAGTTTGCTGCTGCTAAGTCGCTTCCGTCGTCTCCGACTCTGTGCCTGAGTGGGCGGGTCATTATAAACCCAACAGGGCTCCTGGAGGACCAACGTAATTGGCTGTTTTTGTTGCGGAGTGCCCTTCTTTAGACCTCCGCAACAGAAACAGCCAATTACGTTGGTCCTCCAGGAGCCGTGTTGGGTTTATAATGATCCACCCACTCAGGCGCCCCCATCTCTGTGGACAAAGACACATTTTCCCAGACAGGGCGGGGATGTCGATATCGTGACAAGGACTTGTACTCTGTACAGCACCGAGTCCATGAGAGAGGGAGCCTGGGACCTTCCTCTCATTAGCAGAATGGGCAGTCCACCAAGCCTGAGAATGCAGGTATGATAACACATGCTGGGGTTTAAAAGCAGCGACCTCTACATGGGGGCTTACCTGGTGGCTCAGTGGTAAGGAATCCACCTGCCAATGCAGGAGACTTGGGTTGATCCCTGGGTTGGGAAGATGCCTTGGAGGAGGAAATGGCAATGCACTCTCATAATTCTTACCTGGGAAATCCCATGGACAGAAGAGCCTGGTGGACTACAGTCCGTGGGGTCGCAGTTGGACATGACTTAGCAACTAAACAACAACTATCTCTGCAGAGAGAGGAGAGAGATATTCGCAGAGCCCCTTTCATGGGCAGACTGGAGGCCAGAGCTCTGGTACTTTAGAAGCATCACTCACATATTTGAATTCACCATAAATGCAACAGCATTAGTGCCCTGTCAACGTCTTGACCGAAGCGAAATATGTAGATTAATTATAAATGTTACATGTTTTGGAAATTGTGCACACTAATTTTTCATTCAAGAAACCACTTACCCTTGTAGTTATGCTGACACACACACTCAAAAATGTGGCAGCAACCACAGCTCGGGGCAATTACATTTGATGGCTATAATTGCTGGTTACAAAGAGGTGCACTTGTTTTTATCCCTTGCGTGTTGATACCCTGACACATTTGGAAAGATTGTATGAGTAAGTTACTTTCATTTCCAAGAAATAATCCTCTCCAAATGTATATATTACAGGAAAAGCATTAAGAGAGCTTGATGACTTACACCAGCAAGAACAAAAGAGAGGATTTTTGTACTCACGTGATATACGTATAAACTGTTTATTTTGAAGCCATTGCAAGATGCCCCATCAAGTGGCATTCACTTGATCATTTTTATCACACGTCTATATCTTCTGTATCTGCTTCTATAGTGGTGAGTATGACACACTTGTAAATACCAGAAAAGCATGATGACCGATTTCATTGCATTGGTTCAATGGTAGACAATATGTAACTTCATCCTGGGGAAAAGGACACGTAAATACCAATGCCATATTAATCCCCTGTAAACCCAAAAGGCTCAGCTGCTTTAGGTTAGCTTTAATCTGATTTGTCTTATTTATGTCAGTGTGTGGTATTAGAAGTCCTTTCTCTTTGTCTTGCAACACAGAAGCTAACAAGGAAGATCTAGGAGGTTGACTTGTCATTTTTTTATTATTATTATTAATTCCTCTTCTTGGGTCTCCCTCACAAAGAGCTTGGGAAAGCTAGGAACACGGTCTGTGAATTCTGATCTTCAACTACCACTCTGATGTTTCTAGCTGCCTCTCTCAGGCTCTTCAACTGCCAGGGTGCTGGTGATGCTGTTGGTTGGACTATGCACCTGGCTTTCGCCTCATGGTGGTCACCCATAGTGCCATCCTCTGGAACAGAAATATTTCCTCTTGGCTCTCTGCCATCCCCAAGACGAAGCAATGCCATTACCCGTTGTGACCCCTACTTCTCACTCCTCGTGCCTGTGGAGAGCAAGGCCTTCTAGGAAACATGATTGAAGTCTGAGTTACAAGATGGATGGGGAGGCACCCCCCTGCATTGTTCCCACGTGGAGAAAGACTGAGGCCCAATCTTGTCCGGGCTTACATTCCTACATACCCTCACTGCTGCAGCTACAACTTCGGAAGGAAAACCAGCTGTGACATCCGACAAGGCTGCAAAGTCTCTGGTGCATGTGGGCAGCTCACAGATGCACCAACCTAGGGAGAGGGTTACTGGGGAAACTTCCCAAGAGGGACTTGCTGCCTTCAAAGAGGGCACAGCAATGCACGACTGAGGGTTGCTGCTGCAGTGAGCTTGGTGCTCTGGTGCCCAAGGACAGCATGGAAGAGATGAAGGCACATCCATTTCAACATGCAAAACACTCCAAATGAGACAAAGAAGCATCACTGTGTCTGAATGCAAATGTCCACTGCATTGAGACGTACAGAATCTTTAGGTGCTATTTCTGTTCTGAGCCCATGGCCCAGGGTGGACGTGGTTTCTAGCCATCCATCCATTTTTCCACCTACTCCAATTTGTTTGGAACAGTTGAAGCTTCATAAAACCCCTACCACGTGCCAGATAATGCCAAGGTTTCATTCACTGAGTGTGTCCCGTGCACTTACTGTGTGCCAGCGTTCTTACAAGCTCTGGAATATAAAGAGAAAAAACATGGTGCTGTCACCCTCCAGAGGCAGGGAAAGAGCAGCAGCACATCTAATAAAATGGACAGAAAGCTTTGTTGAAATGAGACAGTATGTGTAAAGTGCCCAGCAAATAATGGGTATCCAATATAGACATTCTCAGGTATTTACTAGGGAGAGATTTATAAAGTAATTGCTGTGTGTCTTTGCTCATGTTGTTTTTTTTCTTAAATAATATTTCTAAAAACTGAACAACAAATAAGAAGATTCAGTGTTTTATGGTCTCTTCATTAACAAATTATTCTCAATATACTATCTCACTTCATTTTTATTGCTGCTGCTGCTAAGTCGCTTCAGTCGTGTCCGACTCTGTGCAACCCCAGAGACGGCAGCCCACCAGGCTCCCCCGTCCCTGGGATTCTCCAGGCAAGAACACTGGAGTGGGTTGCCATTTCCTTCTCCAATGCATGAAAGTGAAAAGTGAAAGTGAAGTCGCTCAGTCATGTCCGACTCCTAGCGACATCATGGACTGCAGTCTACCAGGCTCCTCCGTCCATGGGATTTGCCAGGCAAGAATACTGAAGTAACGCCATGATTCAGTTTTCCACTTTTCAACTGGGAAAGTTAAAGCACAAATAAATTGAATGATTTGGCAAAAGATTCTCAGGAATTGTAAGAACTATAAATAAGCCTAGATTTTTTAAAAATTTATGTTTTCACTCCTGGTCCAATGTTTTTCTTATTTTACCAACACTGCCTGGTCTTTGTTTTTCAAAGTTCCACTTGTTCCATTGTTTAAAACCCTGAGCAAATCTCACCTCCTCCAGGTAGGCTCCCCAGATTGCTACAGGAAATTCCAATCATGTTCTTTTCTACTCCATTTGCACTTTACTTAGACCTCAGTGATCACTTGAGTCAACTTCTCTCTCTCCCTGCAAGAGTCTAAGTGTCTGAAGGACAGAGATTGTCCTTATTCTTTTTGTGATCTCCTACAGTTCCTAGCACAATGCCTGATTCTTCACAGGCACTCAATAAATATTATGAGAATTTCTGTAAACCACAGAAGAATTTCCAGTATGGGAAAGCAGCTGTAACTGTGAATCCCAGGGACTCTCTTGAGGAAATGCCATTGCAGTTTCAATTATCATTCAACAAACTGTAGTTAAGACAGCAGTGGTCACAGTGGAGGTGGAGAAGTTGATGACAAAGAGAAGTTCTCTTTGCCCCAATGTCATCTGCGGTTCGCTGATAGTTGCCTTATAACCAGTCATTCAGTACAAGTGAATATTTACAATATTTGGATGTTAATCTGTGCAGAGTTTCATAGCTCCTGCTGACTAGATGGGTAAGAAGGTGGGCTCTGGAATCGGGCTTCCTGGATGGAAATCCCATTGCTGTTACAGTCTGTTATCTTGGACTGTTCCTTGATCACCCCATGCCTCATTTTAAAACAGGGATAATGTTACTGTCTCCATGATAAGGATGTAGGGATTAAATTGGATAGTTCTTGCCCAGTACCTAGTTTATCTGCCAACAGTCATGTTACTTTATTAAGGCTTAGAAATATTTACATGGCAGAGTCTGAAGCAGCTTAATTCACCTTAACAGGCAATGCTATTGGAAGTTTGGGGAAACCTCTGGAATTTATTTTTAAAAAAGGAAAACTACAGTTGCTCACATACCGGTTAACACCAACCAGACAGCACATCTGCTTTTGTCTTAGAGAAGCACCATGGAACTCCTTCGAATCTCTAGTCTGAACACCATATGGCAGCAACACGGATACCTTGTGTTTCCCAGAGAGACTTGCCTTTTCCTTGTGTTGTAGGCACTGGATTCCTTCCGGTGAGCCCATCTGCAGCCTGTCCACACGTGGCAGGGTGGGGAGTTCAAGGCTATTGCAGAACAAAGTTTGTAAGCAAAGCCTTGCCAAGAGGTATTTCCTCCAGGTGTCTAGCTCAGACTCCCCGCTACCAAAGGGGTGAATTATAAATGAAAAGGCAAACCAACTCCAATGCCAGTCACTCTCTAAAGTCCTTGTACTGAATATTCACTCTTGAATTCTATCCTCAATTAACTAAATTAATTTCCTCCGTTGTCTATGGTATCACACAGAGTCAGACACAACTGAAGCGACTTAGCAGCAGCATCAGCAACAGTCCTGTGCAATGTTTCCTAAGAAACAGAATGGAAAATTATACAATGTAACCTCATGCTTTGGGAAATGACATCATTTCTGATGAGACAGGAAGCTTGACATTTTATGTATAAAACGTGATTTTGTGGATAAACTAGTTTAGAATTCATTCTGAGGGACATTGAATAAGCCCTAGCTGGGCAGTAAGGCCTGAGTTGTGTAGCTTGTGATGTTGTGGGGCTAAAGCCCACAAGGGCCAGCGGTCTTCCCAGGGACCCTTCAGAAGGACCTAAAAGTGCTTCCTTGTAAGCTGCCCATGGATACCTTGTGGTTCAGGATATGAATCCTGACAGCTGGCTGACTTGAAAACAGTCATCAGATATTTCACTGTACAGCTTTTATTAAAAATCCATTTTGTAGGAAGGAGAAATTGAATCCTGAACTTTAGGAGCAAAAGGGCAATGTGACCAAGGAGACATTCCCATCAGAGTTGACACTTGAGCATCACCTGATCTGAGCAGAGAAACTACTTTTTAAATATCCATGACTCCCTTTCACAGCTCTTGTCAGTAGGAGAAACCTCAAAATAGTTTACAAGTTTCTGTTACATAACAGTCTTCTACAACATGTTCTAACGACTTTGGAGAGTCTAGTAAGAAAGCTATCAAATAGGAATCTAAGGTTATTTCACTTACTTTTGGGTGCATGAGATATTTAAAATACTTTAAAAATAAAAACTAGTATTATAAACAGCACTTGCCCTACCATATCCTTGCAAAAAGAGAAAGGAAGAACCTCTTTTAAAAGAACGCATCTTTTTAAAAGTATTGCATGGCTTTAGGTGATAACGAATAACTAAGGAATGTTTGAAAAATAAGAAAAAGCCTTCAAGAAAGTCTGTACTTTATTATTCCGTTCTCCCAGGAGTGCCACAACTTTTTATGGGTCATCTGGGGCCTGAACCCAAAACAAACATGAAGATGGTAAATTACCCCGGCAGGTACTCGATGTCTTTATCAGATTTGCCAAGGGTCAGGGAGGGAAAAACAAAGTTTCCTGGGCATCAAGAGATCAGTTCTACCAATGTGTCAATTTTCTATTAAAACATTTTGTAATTACTGTAGAGCACAGAGAACTATATTCAGTAACCTATGATAAACCATAACAAAAAGAATGTAAAAAAGAATATATATATATGTATAACTGAATGACTTTGCTGTACACAGAAATTAACACAACATTGTAAATCAACTACATTTCAATTTTTAAAAATGTATCTTAAAAAACTATTTTGTATTCATAACTAAAGAGGCCCCTTTTTTTATGGCTAATTATCTTGGGAGCAGGGAGCACGCACAGGTGGTTCAAGAAAAAACTGGATTCCACTTAAGATGAGGGACCACTGATCAACATGTGACTGGTGGTTAAGCACAATGGATTTAAGGTCCTGAAATATCAGGACTGCATTTTTACTGTGTGTATTTGCTGTACAGCTATGCCTCTTGGCATTATTGTTCAGTGGTTGTGCTAGAGATGAAACTATCCTCAATATCTATCCATCAGCATTAACACTGTCCCTCTTCTTTGATGGTAAGAGCCTTGCGACCATGCAGTGCGGGTGGCCCCCTGGGAGACTCTGGGCTCAGGTCCTATCAGTATTCTTTTGGGTTCACAAGTGAAGTGAAGTGAAGTCGCTCAGTCGTGTCCGACTCTTTGCGACCCCATTGACTGTAGCCTACAAGGCTCCTCCGTCCATGGGATTTTCCAGGCAAGAGTACTGGAGTGGGTTGCCATTTCCTTCTCCAGGGGATCTTCCCAACCCAGGGATTAAACCCAGGTCTCCCGCATTGTGGGCAGACGCTTAATCATCTGAGCCACCAGCAAAGTTTCCATACAATCAAGTTTCACTAGGAATAAAAAAGAATTGATGATCTCATGGGAGGACCTAAAAAGTCCCAAGGTGAAGCCTCCATCAGACATGGCAGAACCCAATCTCTTGGCTTTCCCTGGCATGGGTCTGTCTCTCATTTCCACCTTGGGTGCCCTCAGAAAGCTTTGTATTGGCCTTCCTTCCAGCCTCCAACTCAGCCTTTGCTGCCTGGACTCCTAGGTCTTCTCTCAAATCACTTTGAATTCTTGTCACACAGGCATACTCTGACTAGACTGTACACCTGTTGGCTCCTTTCCATGGTGGCAGGAAACCCCTGCAAGACATGGCAGTCTAAGACCCAGTCTTCAGGTCACCCCAAGGTCCCTAGTGTGGTGGCACCCATCCCTGGGCCTCTGGGCATCCATACATACTAACATGCTGATAAGAAAGGCAAGCTTAGACTAAGATGACACTATTCGCTCAGTCAAGAGAGGAGTTTAACTCTTCAGACGCTTTTTGACCACTTGCAACCTAAATCCTAATGCAATTCAAATATGTGTAAGCCTCACCAGCCTCCCGGGTACCCGGGAGGTCACTTCGACAATGATAATTCATTTTTGTGAGTATTCAGCCTCCACGAGCTTGCTAGCACGGATGCTCTCTGTACTTCCAACATAGTCACATATCCAGGCTTATGGTCTCTAAAATACTCCCTTTCCCAGTGTAGACACCTGAAGGTGGGCATGGCCACCAGCCACTCAGGATTCCTGGCATCTTGCCAGTTCAGTAACAAAAAAGTGGATTATTATACTCTTGGGGCTTCATGGCTGGATCACTTGGGCTCCAGAGTTTTGTAGAGTTGAGTGAACTGACTTTTTCAGTTCACATGTACAGGCCCCTTTATCCGAATAACCCACTTATGCTTCCTGAGTCACTGGTTTGGGTCAGATGATGACATTCTTGGAATAGATAAACAGTTTTAACACCATATCCTATAGTTCAGTGTGACTGAACTTGCAAGGGTCCTTTCTATTGCTAGTTTTGCATTCAGAGACCTTGTCATCTCTTTCATAAGAGCTGGTTCATTTGGGGCCTCCCACCCATGAAACCAACTCCAAATGGAGACATGGGTAATTCTCTCTTTTCCCAGGAACTCCACATTCTGTATCACATAGAGAAAAAAGAAACTTTTCTAATAGAAAACAGCACAGAAAACATAGAGCTAAAAGATGGACACATTCAATCAGAAGCATCATTGATTCCAAGCTGCAGAAAACACATCTCAAATACCGTAAAGTACGAATGACCTCCAATTGGCTGTTCAATATCTTACCATCATACTGACTAGTTTTTCCTGTGGATTCTAACTTATTCACAAGTATAAAATTTTAAGAGAAAATAAGAACATATCTGGGGCTTCTTTGGTGGCTCAGTGGTAAAGAATCCACCTGCCAATGTAGGAGACCCAGGTTTGATCCCTGAGTTAGGAAGGGAACGGCAACCCACTCTAGTATTCTTGCTTGGAGAATCCCATGGACAGAGCAGCCTGGTGAGCTACAATCCATGGCATTACAAAGATTTAGAGCCAGATATCCTGGAATGTGTAGTCAAGTGGGCCTTAGAAAGCATCACTACGAACAAAGCTAGTGGAGGTGATGGAATTCCAGTTGAGCTCTTTCAAATCCTGAAAGATGATGCTGTGAAAGTGCTGCACTCAATATGCCAGCAAATTTGGAAAACTCAGCAGTGGCCACAGGACTGGAAAAAGTCTGTTTTCATTCCAATCCCAAAGAAAGGCAGTGCCAAAGAATGCTCAAACTACCACACAATTGCACTCATCTCACATGCTAGTAAAGTAATGCTCAAAATTGTCCAAGCCAGGCTTCAGCAATACGTGAACTGTGAACTTCCAGATGTTCAAGCTGGTTTTAGAAAAGGCAGAGGAACCAGAGATCAAATTGCCAACATCCACTGAATCACTGAAAAAGCAAGAGAGTTCCAGAAAAACATATCTTTCTGCTTTATTGACTATGCCAAAGCCTTTGACTGTGTGGATCACAATAAACTGTGGAAAATTCTGGTAGAGATGGGAATACCAGACCACCTGACCTGCCTCTTGAGAAACCTATATGCAGGCCAGGAAGCAACAGTTAGAACTGGACATGGAACAACAGACTGGTTCCAAATAGAAAAAGGAGTACGTCAAGGCTGTATATTGTCACCCTGCTTATTTAACTTCTACACAGAGTACATCATGAGAAACGCTGGGCTGGAAGAAGCACAAGCTGGAATCAAGATTGCCGGGAGAAATATCAATAACCTCAGATATGCAGATGACACCACATTTATGGCAGAAAGTGAAGAGGAACTCAAAAGCCTCTTGATGAAAGTGAAAGAAGAGAGTGAAAAAGTTGGCTTAAAGCTCAACATTCAGAAAATGAAGATCGTGGTATCTGGTCCCATCACTTCGTGGGAAATAGAAGGGGAAACAGTGGAAACAGTGTCAGACTTTATTTTTCTGGGCTCCAAAATCACTGCAGATGGTGACTGCAGCCATGAAATTAAAAGACGCTTACTCCTTGGAAGGAAAGTTATCACCAACCTAGATAGCATATTGAAAAGCAGAGACATTACTTTGCCAACAAAGGTCCATCTAGTCAAGGCTATGGTTTTTCCAGTGGTCATGTATGGATGTGAGAGTTGGACTATAAAGAAAGCTGAGCACTGAAGAATTGATGCTTTTGAACTGTGGTGTTGGAGAAGACTCTTGAGAGTCCCTTGGACTGCAAGGAGATCCAACCAGTCCATTCTGAAGGAGATCAGCCCTGGGATTTCTTTGGAAGGAATGATGCTGAAGCTGAAACTCCAGTACTTTGGCCACCTCATGCGAAGAGTTGACTCATTGGAAAAGATTCTGATGCTGGGAGGGATTGGGGGCAGGAGGAGAAGGGGACGACAGAGGATGAGATGGCTGGATGGCATCACTGACTCGATGGACGTGAGTGAGTGAACTCCGGGAGTTGGTGATGGACAGGGAGGCCTGGCGTGCTGCGATTCATGGGGTTGCAGAGAGTCGGACACAACTGAACGACTGAACTGAACTGAGCTGAACTAGCAATGAAACAGTGACAACAACAATGACATATCTATCTCATGATAAGCTCTTTCCAGAAGAGTAAGATATGATTCCTGTTGGCTTGTGAATAAAAACAGGATGGTTAACAGAGGTACATCCTCATTTGCAAGAAAATAGCATGTGTATTGCACCTTAGGGTTTACCAAATGTTTGTATCCACTGTGTATTCATTCATTTAATCTACTTGATGTTATTTGTTCTCTTTTACCAATGTGGAAATAGGCTCTGAGAATATACTGGGCTGGCCTGGATGACAGCATTGGTAACTGGCATGCCAACACCTGAATGCCTGACTTTGGAAGTAAAATCCTATTGTATTTCCATTATGCGTTTCCATGAGAACCTGGAAATACTTTTTCCTAAACTAATGATATGCAGGTGGCCCTCAGTTGGTACCTGGACAGACAGTGATTCCTGGTCTGCACTTATTTCAGGTCAGCTTTGAATACAGACTTTTTCACTCAGTTGGCTTATGCACATTAGTGGCTTGAGGACAAAATAAGGAAAACATGGGAAAAAAAAACAGTTTCTGGAAAATGACTTTAATAGAAAAGAAATGGACCTCATCTCTTTTTACAGTTATAAAATGAATGCTCTCTAGCACATCCTGAGATCCTGACCTCTACCAGATATGGTCCTTGATCTGAGGTGGACTCCCCCCGCCTACACCTCCCAGGGAAACATCCTACAGATCCACATGCAGTTGGCCACAGCAAGTCATCTGGTCAAGACCAGAGCTGACTGCTCAGCCCACAAGGAGTTCATTGCAGGCACATGGACAGCAGGAAGAATGAAGAAATTGGACCAGCAAACTGGTCTGCCATGGCCAGGAGCAGTGAGGAAAGAAAACTACAGGGGAAGTTCCAATGAGAAGACAGTCCAAGGCACAGAAAGTCACTTAGAAAAGCTGGGGCGCAGAGGGTAGAAGAGGGCAGTGCTGAACGAGGCCAGAGGTGAGGCCAAGGACTGGATGACCCAGGCCCTTGTGAGCCATTGGCCAGGAGCTTAGGTCTCAACCCAGAGTCAGTAGGAGCCAATGATGGGCTCCAGCAAGAGGGAAAGTTTTGCATATTCTGATCTCAGAAGGATGCTTCTGGTTACAGGAAAAGAGTAGATTGGAGCAGGAAGGCTAAGAGGTGGGGAGGTGAGTAGGAGGCTCAGTGCTGAGATGCTGGAACAAGAGAAGCAGATGAACCATGATCCATCACCTGCCAACCAAGCTCCAAGAGCAGGTGGACAAGTGCTCACTCTTAATCCTAAAGAAAGAAAAAGAAAGTTGTTAACACAAGTCACCAAATGTTCAACCGATGAATTGTTAACGTGTGTTCCTGATGACAAAAAGAAAATAGGCACAAATGGGTACTATTGGCACATAGCAAAGTGTGCACACCAAAACTCAAGTGTACAGAACTCACACTCTTAAAATTTCCCATGACACTTTTGTTTTCTTATCCTCAGTGGAAAGTATTATCAGTGGTCTTCCTAGCCCCGGAAAAGTTGTTACACTGAGTCAGTCCCCACAGAACCCTGAGTCACCGATTCCAGATGGCCCCACCCAACAGTGGAGAGCTACACGGGTAGAGAGGGTCTACACCTGCCCAGCACCGTCCAGAGCCAGAGTCAACAGCACGCTCGCCCAGCAACCAGAAGTCAACGTCCCTCGTCTTCCTTATCTTAGCGGTTAGAGCAACATTTTATTAGAAATCATCACCCACACAGCTCACATAAGGAGAAAACGCACTTAGGAGGAAGTGTTTGTTTTTTGGCGCATGTGTCCTTTGGTATCAAGGAAATAAAACTGAGTGCTTTAACATGAGAATTCATACCTGACTGCAGATGTGCCTGGGGCTGTGACCATGTTCTAGGGCAAGTTGTTCTTATCCTAGCCATGCTATAGGGTGGGCTGGAGTCTGAAAGGGAAGCTGGGGAGTCAGGCTTGGCCCTGGATTTGCTGTGTGACTTTGGAAGAGTCGTTGAGTTTATCTGGGCTCCAATCTTTCCTCAGGATGATTGCATGCAGTGGTTCCCAGCCTTTTTTTTTTTTATTCCCCAGCACACGTTTTAGAGAAATAACTCATCCCATAAGGAATTGTGTCATTTTAGCAGTAATTCTCAACCAAGTGAGTGGAGAGGGGTGGATAAGTGAGAACTGGGGGGAAATCATGATTTAGGAAAAGTCTACATGAGGGTCTGATCTCTTCACCAACCCCCACCTTTCCCAACATGCACACGCACACACACATCATACATATGCACATATACACCATGCACACGGGCTTCCCAGTTGGCACTAGTGGTAAAGAACTCATCTGCCGATGCAGGAGATGTAAGAGACATGGGTCAATCCCTGAGTCAGAAAGACCCCTGCAAGAGGGCATGGCAACCCACTCCAGTGTTCTTGCCTGGAGAATCCCATAGACAGAGGAACCTGGTGGACTACAGTCTGTAGGATCACAAAAAGTTGGACACAACTGAAGCATCTTAGCATACATGCACCCATAGACACACATGTACACACATTCATGCAGGTGCACACAGAGACAAACATAACACACATGCACACACTTACATGCACACAGAGACACATATACATACATATATACATGCAGGCATGCACATCACACACAGAGACACACACAGATACATACATGTACATAAACACATATACATATACAAGGCATCCACACATACATACACATCACACATACATTTAAGCATATACATATAACACATATACACACACACTTGGACACATGCTTACACAGATACACATACAATAGGAAATGTGTGCAGTCTGTTAAAACAATCTGTAACATAATTTTGTTTTTGACATTCTTTCATTTTAGCACTCACCCTTTCAAACCCAGGGCTTTATTTCAAGCTAGTTTAGGCCTTATTCGAATTCAGAGCTCTTCAAACTGTGCCATTCCAAAATTTTGAAACTGGAGTAATTAAATCAACCTGTTAAATGCACAGGGCTTTCCAGGTGGCACCAGTGGTAAAGAACCCACCTACTGATGCAAGAGACATAGAGATAATGGGTTCAATCCCTGGGTCGGGAAGATCCCCTGGAGGAGGAAATGGCAACCCACTTCAGTATCCTCACCTGGAGAAACCCATGGACGGAGAAGCCTGGTGGGCTACAGTCCATGGGGTCACAAAAAGAGACAACTGAAGCGACTTAGCATGCATGCTTAAACGCTCTCTCATAAGCTGACTATAGAAACACAGCCATGGCCCAGCAGAGACCGATCTCCAATAGACCTGCTCTGATGGACATCCTCCGGGGGTTCCTCTTTAGAAAGGGAAAGGGCCTAGTAAAGGTGCAGGGAGGATACACAGAGGGTTTACAAAGGAGGCTCTGTGAGGGCCTTCCCTTCTTCTCTGGAGTCCGATCAAAAGGGAACAGGCCTGAGAACACGTGGCATCTTCGGACACAGGTTTGCCTGGTTTCAGGTTACTTTCTCGTTTACTTCCTTCCTGTCCTGCCTTGAGTGGAATGAGCCCACTCCAGCACATCAACTAGACTCAGCATGGCTGCAGAGCATTAAATGGGAAAAGAGATCACTATTGATCCTTTTTAAAATGACCCTGAGGAATGGGATGGGGAGAGGGGGTTCAGGATGGGGGACACATGTACACCCATGGCTGATTCATGTCAATGTATGGCAAAAACTACTACAATATTGTAAAGTAATTAGCTTCCAATTAAAATAAATAAATTATTTTTTTAAGGGGGAAATCGTTTCCTTTCCTTTTATAAAGGAAACACAAGATAGTGGAGACTGCTGATGTCAGCAACCTTCGTCCATAAGGATATTCATTCAAACTTGGAAAGCAAGACAGACATCTCCCACTGATATGCCATATTCCCACCAACAGTGTAAGACAGTTTCCTTTTCTCCACATCTTCTCCAACATTTACTTGTAGACTTTTTAATGATGGCCATTAAGACTGGTGACGGGTGGTAGCTTATCACAGTTTTGATTTGCATTTCTCTGATAATCAGCAGTGGTGAGCATATTTTCATGTGCTTTTCGGCCATCTGTATGTCTTCTTTGGAGAAAAGTCTATTTATGTCTTCTTCCCATTTTTTGATTGAGTTTATATACATAATTATATATATATATATATATTAAGCTGTATGAGCTCTTTGTATATTTGGGAGACTAAAATCTTGTAGGCTGTCCATCTCTCAATATATTGGCCTGTCAGGCAGCAAGCAGTACAAACTTGGGCTCAATAACACTATCAGCCCTGGGAAAGCCACTTTAGTATACATCACCAAACCCCCCAAGAAGTAGCTTCCCAGGTTCTCTCCCATTGCAAGAAAAAGGGGAATCTTTTTTGACATTTCTTTCTCAACCTCCTTTAGAGCATTATCATCCTGCTGCTATTCAATCTCTTACTCAGAGATTGAAGGGGCTCTGTTCCAAAGAAACTGAAAAAAAAAATCCTTGTCCAAGCCTTCACTTTCTCCAGTTTGCTCCAAGTTAGCAGCCAATGGAGCAATAGCAAACAGAGAAAAACCATGGAGCCTAGACTTGGTGGAAGACCTAAGGGGAATTAATTTTGTTTTCCTTTTAAGACACCCAGTGAGTTTTCGCCCTAGAAGGTGAGCTAAAGTTGCAAAACAGAGTTTGCAGGTGATGGCTACATGGACAGCAGAAACAATGGAGGACTTTGAAGGCAACTGAGCCTCCTTATAATTTCTGCCTGAAGAGCACTGCTAGCATAGAGCCATCCCCCTGAAAAATTTCCTCTCTCTGATGAATGTTCCCTGGCTTTCAAGTTGAGACATTTACATACTAACCCCTCATCATGGACTGAACAAGGCTAGGGTGGATGGGTAAATTTGACATTTACACTCAGGGAACATAACATACAAAATATAAAGGAAACTCAACCTTGAGAAATGGATTGGAAAGAGGATGTGCAGGTCACATTCTGCAGTGAAGCCTTACAACAGAAGCTCCCCTGTAACATCTTTTCAAGTGTCCTCCTGGGATCCATCTGTGCAGACTGCTAAAACTGTTAACATAGCCAATTAGGTTTTAATTTATCTCGGTTTCCTCAGTCCTGCCATTAAAAGTCACACCACAGAGCCATCAGACAGAGCATTACCAGCCTCACGGTTTTGTCAGGTGCTGCCCAATGAGTCGAACTCGACACCAGCTGCAGAAACTGGACCTCAGTTCCAGCTAAGAAATGTTGAAATGGGTCAGAAGCATTTACCCTGGACATCTGTGTGCCGCATAACCTAAGGATTTGTCTTAACAAAACAAATAAAGGCTTTCACATTCCCAAGGACAGAAACCATTTAATCTACTTACACGGCTCTTTTAAGAACGTAATACTTTGGCAAGACATATATGTCAAGAAAGCAACAACTGAAGATTTATAGAGGCTAATTTATGTTTGAGTTTGTTAAGATGGATTCCGAGCAGTCCTGCTTACTCTGGGCAGAATTTCATGCCCCTCCCTTGCCCCCTGGCCAGCCTGCCGCTCCATCTCGTTTTGTTCCTGTTTATTGCAGCAGTGAGCCTCGTGAGATCACTGATTGCTTAGCACCAGCTGACGGCCGATCCATTTATTACGGAGGGAATCAACACCTCCAGTGAGGTCAGCAAGCTCCCTTTGGTGCTCATACTGTAGGTGATGAAATCATGTATTTCTCTACAACGTATTAGATTCACTGGATTGACTAGGGATCAATTTTTGTTTAACCAACTGTGCAGGTTACTGAGTAGGAAGTTTCTTGGTGCACCACTGTGGTATTTCAAAACAGCAGTGAAAATAATTATCTTAATATGGGGCCACTGGGTCTTTCTTGAACACATGTTGGAGGAGCGCTGAAGACAGTGCTTAGAACTAAAAATACCAAACACATGGAAAAGTCGTTGGGCTCCCCCAGCACTGTGGGTTCTTTATGAATTAGGAATGGGACAGTAAACGTGTGGGATCGTTCAGGCCACCAGTGGGTCCTTCCTGCCATCAGTGAACTTGCGACCTTATTTCCTTGGAGGGCTGTTAAAGTGAAGTCAGAGGGCAGAAAAGTTATTTGCAAGTACCCTTTTCACTTGTGTGGTCCGAAGAACTAACAGATTTATCCAAAAGATGGACAGTGTGAGCCGGGTGGAAGAAGCAGCTGGTTAATTCAACATTCGGCTCAAAACACAAAAGCCAGACAAGGACCAGAGCTGCCATTTGGCTTTGGTGGACAAGTCCTGTTCTGAAAAGCAAGCTTGCGCTGCTATGTAGACTGACAACACAAGGAAACCCTAGACATCCTTACCAGGCAAGGTGCCACTGCCACAAAGGATGGGGCCCTTCTCTCCCAGGCTCGGGGTCCACAGGAGCCGTGCATTTGCTCCTGAGAGGAAGGAAAGGACAGAGCAGGCAGGAGGAGGGGAAGTCAGTCTGTGTAGTAAACTCTGGCCATCTGGAGGAGTCCAGCACTGATCGATTTGAAAGATTTGTCCAGATTTCTATACCTAACAGAAAAGAGGGCCAGTTTCAGGCAGAGGCCTGGAGATACAGAAGGAGATGCCAAGGAGTTGAACGGAAAGAGACTGCTATAAGTAGAGCATCCGTCTGTCTCCCAGGTTCAGAGCACCTCTCACACAGCCCCATTGGAATTCTTCATAACTTTCACCCCAGATAAGCTGATGTGGACTTTATATGCATTGTAATCTAGGAGATCATTACTCTCATGATGGAGAAATCGGTACAGGCTTATTGGCCCTTTTACCAGTGAAGAGGTGAATCTCAGGAGATGAAATTCCAAAGTGGAAGGCAAAGCCCAAAAAGCTTTATATAATCATCTCCGAGTTCAGAGTGCTCATAGTTTCTGATTTCTGAGTTTGATTTAATCTCTAAGAGCTGAAAACGGCCAAAATTTCCAGTCTTTTTCAATTGGCAAGTTGCAAACTATTATAAGTTGTGGGATCAACTTACGGATCCCAACAGACAAATTTTAAATAAGACAGAATGAAAAACAAAGTAGAACATCTCAGAGAACTTTGCCCATAGGAAAAAGTAAATACCGCCTTGACACTTTCATTTCAGTTATGCATCTGTATATTAGGTCTCAAAGTAAAATGCATTTCTTACTCTGGGTCTTAAGAAAAAAAATCTGAAAACCACTATTTTAGCCCAAAGTTTTCCAAACCCTATAGGAGGGTGTTGGAGGTATGCAGAGTCTAGAAGATATGCATAAAATACATATTCCCCAGACCTGACTCAAGCTTAATTCATTAGACTGTCTGCGGTGGAGCCCTGAAACTTCCCAGGCAATTCTGATGTAACCAGTTCATAAACCAGGAGATGGGGCAGATGGAGTCCGGCCAATGAAGGCTCCTGAATTCCAGAAGGGCTGAGTGAGGTCCCCAAGACTTCATGGCAGGTCAGCAGGACAGCCCTGCCAGGCTGGTTGTCACCCACCGGGACCCATCAGGTAGGGAGTGGACTTCAGTAGTTACACACCCAATGGGATCTTCAGAACTGCCATGTGAAATATTTTTAATGTTCAGGAGAGCATCCCTTTGTATTGCATGTGTTAGAACATAGAACCAACATCTTTATGGCTAGCCAACTGTTTTCTTTCTCTGGTGAGTTACTATGACATAGCATGGCAGCCCCTGCCTCTCACTCATAGGAACACACAGACCCTCAGTAAATAGATGCTGAATTAACAAGTGAAAAATGCATTCAGAGATCCTGAATTCATCTAAAGCAGGTTAAAAAAAAAAAAAAGAAACACTTCACCTCCTAAGAGTCTTAGTGCTAAAGAAACCTGTAATACCTATCCTTCAGCAGACTCCGAGTTTTCTGGGACAACACCATTTACTTTCTGTTTTCTCTTGAGTAGTTTCATTAAAGTTTGTACTTGTTCACTGAAACATTTTAATTTTCCTACTCAAGAAATACAAATTACCAACTGATGTCAACTCCACCCATCTTTCGTCAAACTTGAGATTCTAGGGCATCACTGTCCATTAGAAATATAATGTGAGCTACACATGTAATTCAAAAATTTTAAATTCACATTCAGAAAGGCTTAAAAAACATTTTATCAGGTGGCTCAGTGGTAAAGAATCCCCCTGCCACTTCAGGAGATGCAAGGTCAATCTCTGGGTTGGAAAGATCCCCAGGAGGAGGAAATGGCAATCTACTCCAGTATTCTTGCCTGGAGAATCCCATGGACAGAAAAGCATGGTGGGCTATAGTCCATGGGGTCGCAAAGAGTCGTACATGACTGAGCACAAGCACCAAGCAAGCACATCTGAAATATCATCATTTAAACACACGGTATGAAAAATGTTAGTGAAATATATTGTTTCTTGTTGTCTTTGAGATCCTAGGTGTATTTGACAGTTACAGCACAACTCAACTCAGATGAGCCTCATTTCAAGTGCTCAGTAGTAACATGTAGGTGCTAGCTGCCATATTGGTCAGTGCAGATCGGAGATTTATGGCTTGTTCCAGATATAAGACAATGGCTCTAAAACCATCTGTAGGGCAAATAGTGGAGCAAAAATAATGCCAGTCCACTTTACAGAGAAAACTCTGGGATCATGTGTGAACTCTGGGATCATGTGTGAGAAAACTAGATCTAATGTTCCTGAGACCCCATCATCACCTCGAACACTCGTCTGCTTGAGTCCGCTCGTCAGTCCGCTCCCTTTGAGAGGCAGCTGCTGTCAGTGGCCAGAATGTGGACACTGCCATGAAGCCTCCTGAGCTGAAAGCCTGACAATTGTTTGTGTATCTTTAGCAAATTTATCTCCTCTGCCTGTCTCATTTCCTCATCTATAAAACTAGCATAATAGTACCAACCTCATACCATGGTTGGAGGGTTTCCTGAAGTGAGACAATAATGCAATTAGAATAGTGATTGTAAGCACTTTGAAAGAAAGAGCTATACTATTTCTCAGAATTAAAATAAAAGCTGTCCAAGCCAGTCATTAGAGCCATTTACCAAATGTTTCCATCGCCTTCCAAGTGCAGGGCATGTTTCTTTGCCCTGATAAAGTTATATGTGGCCACTGACTTATTTTGGCCAATGGAATGTGAGTGGACGTCATAATGTGTCATTCCCAGGTGGAAATTTTAAGAGCAAGTACTTGACTCTCAAAGAGCCCAATCACAGCCACCAGCCCTGCTCCAGATGGTGCCACTCCATCAGTCTGAGGACCCAGAAAAGCCCCCAGCAAGTCCATTTCTCACATAACATGAGAAAAATCTAAAACTTTTTCTTGCAAACCGTGAAGAATGTTTGCAGTTTTTCAAATATTGGGAAGTGTTTTTTACTGAAAACTTACCTAGCCCATCATATGTAATGCATCTTAACTGCTACTTGCTTGAGGGTTTCACTAACAACTAATTCTTTCTATTTTCTCTAAACATACTAACTGATGTCCACACAGAACCCTCAAATCTATCCAGGTCCTCTTCAATCCTTGGGACCTATGTACCCACCAATAGGCTTGCATACTTTATAATTATCAGTTGTGTTTAACTTGTGTACAAATTGTAGTCATTATTAAATTTAAGTATTACACACTGGTAACCAGTCAATCCTAAAGGAAATCAGTCCTGAATATTCATTGGAAGGACTGATGCCGAACTGAAACTCCAACACTTTGGCCACTTGATGTGAAGAAGTGACATTTGAAAAGACCCTGATGCTGGGAAAGATTGAAGGCAGGAGGAGAAGGGGACACCAGAGGATGAGATGATTGGATGGCATCACTGACTCAAAGGACATGAGTTTGAGCAAGCTCTGGGAGTTGGTGAAGGACAGGGAAGCCTGGTGTGCTGCAGTCCATGGGGTCACAAAGAGTTGGACACGACGGAGTGACTGAACTGAACTAAACTGATTACACACTGATGAAATTTGAGTGAATTAAGAAAGAGAGCATTGTATCTATAAGCACTCAACTGAATGCTTTGAATAGACTGAATTAAAACAAGTTATTAAAATGCCTTCAATTTAGTTGTGCCTGAAATAATTAATGCTGAGGTGGAGTATGCATCACACAAAATATAAAATGATCCTGCACCCATATCTCTTTCAGTTCTTGCTCTGCTTTAGAGAAATCCAAACCAGAAATTGGAAAATATATATTTTGGGGTATGGTCTTTGCAAGAAAGGCAAAATGGAATTCCAAGCAACTACCACACCCACAAAGCAAAGGCTTGATCCTATATCAAAAGACAGATAAATGGGTATGTGGTCTGATGCTTTAAGTTAAATGAAAATATTAGAGGTATGTATGTATCATTTTTATGTCCACCACCCAAAATCAAATACCTGAATTAACTAACTACTACTCTTAACTCTATGAAATAAGGTGTTTTTCTCCTGTAGAAAGATAACTGGATCTTTATGAAATTCAGCAACTCTGATCACTCCCCTAGACACAGTATATTACTTCTTTTTTGTTTGGGGTTATCATTGGCATATTGTAGGGGCTTGCCTGGTGGCTCAGACAGTAGAGAATCTTCCTGCAATACAGGAGACTGGGTTCAATCCCTGGTTCAGAAAGATCCCCTGGAGAAGGGAATGGCAAACCACTCTAGAATTCTTGTCTGGAAAATCCCATGAACAGAGGATCCTGGTAGACTACAGTCCATGGAGTTGCAAAGAGTAAGACACAACTGAGCAACTAACACTTTCACACTCTGGCATATTATACTTTTGGAAAAACACAATCTGAAAAAAAAATCTTGCAGATGGGTTATGTTCTAGGTTATAAAGGTTCTCCAGGGAAACAGAGGATATAGGATGGTCCTACAAAAGTTGCATCTTTCCATCCACTCCAACCCTTACATTTGGAGAATATACTTACCTGGAGTTTAACCACTGCAGCTATGAAACGATGCTCAAAAGTAAAAGGAAGTGCAGGCCTTTCTCCTCACAGTCCCATGAGCCCAGAAACACATGGTCCTATTCTGGCCATACTTCTAACACCTAAGATGAAGCACATGAAGCACCACCAACTACTTTCAGCTGTTCCCCAGTGATGAAAAGTTTCAGACATATGGTCCCAGAGATTAATATCTGTGCAGCCCAGAAGTCACTGGGAACATGTGGCCTGAGACAAACATAAATTCTGAGCCTGGTGTTTTCCTCTGTGGACCTCTCCCTCCACACCTGGACTCTTGGAATGAGTCACCGGTAGTCTCTGAGAGTGAGGACCAAGAAGCAGGGATTAGCACGTGTTGAAATTCTGAGCCACCAGTCATAGACTCCTGGAGGGGCTGTTCATCTTGGTGAACCCCAAATAAAGTGGGCTTCAGGGGAGGGCTGTTCTTTCGAGGGATCTTCCCAAAGCAAAGAGTCTCCCTGGGCAGTTTGGGGGCCTGTGTTCTAGGGATAGTCTCATGAAATAGGTGATAAAAAAACTTTTTTTCTAGATTCTTCCACTCTCAGGAGAGGATACATTATGGGCTGCAATCCTGCATCTCCTCCAGCTATTTCACTATCTCTCAAACAACATTGTCCCAGCTTTCTGTGACATTAGCCTAAAGATGTTCCTTGAGAAAAAGAGGGGAAAAGCTAGTACATAGCGTGCCGAGAATTTTCATGGCTGCCTCTACCAAGAGTTTTGAAAAGATTCACAGACTCACGGCTCCAAAAACACTATTCTTAAATGGTTTCAGTTATGGTTAAGAAAACTGCTTTGTATTTTTTAGAAGCACAAGCCAGAAATGATAAGTCAAAGGTGGCATTTCCAGGTTAGGCTTGAAAGTTGGATATTTATTACCTTGAGTGGAAAATTTTTTCTACCTGGAGAAAGGACATATGGCCTTCAGGCAGCTCATGAAGACAGAGAGAGAGACACACACACACTAGAAAATTGGTTTAAATCAAGGGTAAAATTATCTTATAACAAAAGATTCATATTTGTGCTGGTTTAAAAAATACTTTAAACAACTTCAGGTAAGTTTTTGCAAGACTGCTAAGCTGCTAAGTCACTTTAGTCGTGTCCGACTCTGCGCGACCCCATAGACGGCAGCCCACCAGGCTCCCCGGTCCCTGGGATTCTCCAGGCAAGAACACTGGAGTGGGTTGCCATTTCCTTCTCCAATGCATGAAAGTGAAAAGTGAAAGTGAAGTCGCTCAGTCGTGTCAGACTCCTAGCTCCCAGTCTTCCTTAAAAGGAACAAAGTGCAAGCGAAGAAGTTTTTTCTTTTTCGCTGACATTTTCTTCCAACAAATGATGGGTTGCTCAGAACACACTTTGCTACCCACCTTGCAATGACACAAGAACTGGGAGGCCATCAGAGCCCCAACCAGTAAATGTTAGATAAAGTTCTTCCGTTTCCTTAGAAAAGAATTGTAACATAAGCTACTCCAAACTCTAAAAGATCCTCCAATATTAATAAACTCAGGCCAATGGTCTATCTCATCATTCACCAAATTCCTATGTCCAGGGTACGAAAAATCTTGCCCTGTTCTCAGACAAAGACAACTAACCTGAACTTTGTGCTCAGTAAATCGGCTTTTAGGTAACACATTTGAATAAATCATCTGGGTCTCCGTCATCTTGTTTTAAGAAAAATATTGAATTATTGGCAAATCCTTAAGAAGCAACTCTTGGCTAGAACCCAGGAACTGACACAAGTCTACAGAGAGCAGTAAGTGACAAGGTGCCTAACTGAGACGGTGAGGAAGATTTCTTATTTAAGTCTTTCTGTTTTTTCATTCAAAACAGAGAACACCCAGAAGGACAAGAAAGATTTACGGTTTGAAGCAGTGTCGGTCAAAACCCTTTGAAAAGAACTTATTCATAAATGTTTTCTCAACAAGCTTAACCAAGTTTATTGCCCTGTGACTTTTATCTACCCTTTATAAACACATCAGTATTACTGTTTTAATTTAGTAAAGAGAAAAGATGTGTTTTTTAAAGAGTTGATCTTTACTCAGAAATTCATCTATATTTCATTAGAAAAATAATCCACTTAACTGAGAAACAAATCAGTAACTGTAACAATTAGATTTATCTATTGCATTTATTAGCCGAAATTTCACAACCCAAATTCAAGCCCAGAGAACTTGGAATCTCTGAATGAAAAAATAAAATATCCTTACTGTTCTCAAAAAAAGCACCATTCCTTGCTCATCTTGCAAAAGTACATGCTTACTCTAGCAATTTGAAAAAAAAAAGACATAATATATCATAAAGGATAACTAGCATCACTCAAATTGCCATTAAATATAGCTACTGTTATTTCAATATAAATCTTTCCAAAATACAATATAAACATAAAATTCAACCAAAATATAAAATTTAACCAAAATGGGCTCAAACCTTTTTGTAACCTGTACTACATTTTCCTTCATATTTCATAAACATTTTATGTTCCTTGGTAGCATGAGTTTATTGGCTTCACAGTATTCTACTACATTGTTGTAATTCCCTACTATTCAAGATATCATTGTTTGAGATTTTTTTCCTTGCTATAAACAGAACTACGGTAAAACATAGCTACATATTCCTTTAGATTACTACCATAGACTAAATTTGTTCTAAAAGAGAATGTTCGCACCTGGCACTTTTTCTAAGATTCTGATATCCATTACCAAATTGCTCTCCAGAAAGGTATGTGAGTTGACATCTCACAGCAAAGTATGAGAGAGTCCTTTTCCTTGGACTTCAATGACCCTGGGTGTTACACACACATTCCAATCTATACCAAACCAGTGGGCAGAAAGATACTTTATTGCTGTTTTCCTTTGTCATTTCTATTTTTTTCTTAATTGCTCCATCATGTTCCCTACATCTTCTCTGTGGTTGATGTTCACAAAATATCAACCATGGTGGTTTTGAGTACCACCATGTAAAAAAGTGTTGCAAAGATACACCAGACGTCACAGAGTTCATTCGCTAGACCAACTACATAAATTCAGGGTATTTAATTTAATTGCCGTCTTAAATATGGAAAGAGAGTATGATAAGAACAGAAACCTATGGTGTGGTATCAGGGCTTACGGCCACACCTACAGTGAAGGAGATTGGAGGCACATTCATACAATGGATACTTTCAAGCTTTTGTTAATGATCCTTCCTCACCCATCAATGCTTCCAAGCTGAACAACCCAAACTGTGTGTTCTCTGGAACTCAGTGAATTAAGAGGCTATGAGGCAACAACAGCAAAAAAAATATTCACAGTTAAACCCCAGCACACTGTGCTTTTAAGTCCGTTACTCCAGAAACACCTGGATATACATCTTGGAATCAGGGGGAGAAAGTGACTTCCACAGTCTGAGTCAGTACTGGGGCTGCTGTAACTCTGATGGAACAACCACATTTTAAAATGCAAATACCGCAACAGCATCCATTCTTCTGAAATTTATGTCCTGAGAGGCACAAAGAGACATTGAATCTATTTAAAAAATAAGAAAACAATGCAAAGTACCTTAATTTCTTAAAATCAATAAGAAAAGACTACTTCAGCATCATTAGACCCATAAAATTGATAACATAATCTCTACACACAAGAGATTATTCTTTATTGCAATGCATGAACGTTATCTGAATTTTAAAAGTCATTTTTATTCAGGTGATTGAATGCACTAGAGACAACTAGCTATGCGTACAGTAAAACAACAAATGCTAACTATATGTCTGCTTTGTTGTTCAGTCACTAAGTCGTGTCTGACTCTTTGTGACCTCATGGATTGCAGCATGCCAGGCTCCTCTGTCCTCTACTATCTCCCAGAGTTTGCTCAAATTCATGTCCATTGAGTCAGTGGTGCTATATGTCTGCTACTTTACATCATTACAGGAAAATCCTTGCAATAACCCTAAGGGAAAAGTACTCTTCTGATTATTATTCCCATTTACAGGTTTA
Source organism: Bos indicus (assembly GCF_029378745.1). Classification (NCBI taxonomy): domain Eukaryota; kingdom Metazoa; phylum Chordata; class Mammalia; order Artiodactyla; family Bovidae; genus Bos; species Bos indicus. Next base: position 41,100,529 of record NC_091772.1, on the reverse strand, counting down.
AAAACAAGCAAACAAAACTGAGGGTTGGAAAGGGAAATTAAGAAGTAATCCAGAACCTGAAAATACCTTCCGCTGCTCCCTTAGTCCTCAGTTATCGGGGCAGTGGTATCAACAGAGAAAAAACACAGTGTCCAGTGCCCTTATATCTTTACAGATCGTGAAAAACAGGGAAGCTGCAAAGAGCTTGCTATCTGAAAAATAAAGCCATTTGCAAATAATGGAATATGGATACCAACCTAAGGACCATACTTCCTCTTCATCTCTTGAGTTTGACTCTAAAATATCACCAAAGAGATGTACAAATCCTGCAGACTCCGTACCCCTAAATCTCTGAAGTCAGCAAGACAGGAAAAAGGTTGAGGTGACCGGGATTATCCATCTCGCTTCCTCCCTGCTAAATCAGTCATTGAGCTGTTACAAGTGGATGGAAAAAACCTTGTAATCCTCAGGTGTGCCATTTAACTCGTAAATTATAAGATTTCTAGGACATTTTATATTACAGTTGACACTGCTCCATGGTATGTTCGAGGATATTTTCCAAGAGAAGCCACTCTATGAAAACATTAAAATGGCCTTTTCACACTCTTCATACTACAGAAAAAGAAACAGATCCAGTTACTTAGTTATGCAGCTAATTCCTACCCAAGTTTCAGTCAATTAAGAATCCTCTACAGCCTTCCACAAAACCACCATCATTTCCGTATGGACCCAGAGTCCAGTAACTGCTAGTGGTCAGTTATTTCCATTTGGGCTGTCCGACCCACATACCTTATCGGCCTCTCAGACTGGTGTTCGATTGTATCAAGCTGAACAGAAAAAGGAAAGAGAAAGTATGGTTTGAGTTTTTTAAGTTTATTTATTAACTGACCTAGAAATGATGGTTTTTCTTTTAATGGAACAAAGACATTTGGAAAAAAAATTTTTAATGAAGTAGGACTTTCAAGTCCTACTACACAATGCCCAAAGATGATCCTTTAACATATTGTGAGGATAAAATGTAGGCTCTCATATTTCAGGATACAGTCAAAATCCTCTGAATTATTAGGCTGTCAGTTGTCTCTTCTGGAAATTCTCATGGAATATTTAGGTAATAACATACCAGCAGCTCCTGTTTAATTGCTGCTAGAGATTGTTTTCTAAATAAGAGAGAAGGTCTCTTTCCAACTAAATTACTTGTCCTCCTAAAATTAAGGATTATATTGCCTCACACAGTTTACAATAGCCAGGGCATGGAAGCTACCTATATGTTCATGGACAGAGAAATGGATAAAGAAGATATGGTACATATATGCAATGGAATATTGCTCAGCCATGAAAAAAGAATGGAATTGAGTCATTTGTAGTGATGTGGATGGACTTAGAGTCTGCCATACTTAGTGAAGTAAGTCACAAAGAGAAAAATGTGTGTGCTCAGTTGCTTCAGTCATGTCCGACCCTTTGCAACCCCATGGACTGTAGCCCGCCAGGCTCCTCTGTCCATGGGATTCTCCAGGCAAGAATACTGGAGTGGGTTGCCATGCCCTCCCCCAGGGGATGTTCCTGACCCAGAGATCAAACCTGAGTCTCCAGCATCTCACACAGATACTTTACCACTGAACCACCAGGGAAACCCAAAGAGAAAAATAAATATTGTGTATTAATGCATATATGTGGAATCTAGAAAAATGGTACAGATGAGTCTATTAGCAGGGCAGGAATAGAGACACAGACATAGAGAATGGACATGGGGAGGGAAGGATGAATTGGAGAGTAGCACTGATATGCTTCAGGTTCAGAAATGGCTGATAAAGGGAGCAAGCAGAGAACAATGCTGGGGAAGTGGCAGTGGGAACACAGCAGAAGCAGCCATGTAAGGGGCTCTCCTTCTCCCACTTCCCCCTCAGGCACAGCAGACACAAGGGTGTCAACTCAGGAATGAGAGTGAGCACGGACACTGGACCACAGAGGCAGGGTTGAAAACTGTCCAAACACAGAAGACCAGGGGATAACCAACATATGAAAACGAAGCAATATAAATACCTCATTAATATAATGGAAAAAGTATATAGATCAGATCAGTCACTCAGTCGAGTCCAACTCTTTGCGACCCCATGAACCGTAGCACACCAGGCCTCCCTGTCCATCACCAACTCCCGGAGTTCACTCAGACTCACGTCCATCGAGTCAGTGATGCCATCCAGCCATCTCATCCTCTGTCGTCCCCTTCTCCTCTTGCCCCCAATCCCTCCCAGCATCAGAGTCTTTTCCAATGAGTCAACTCTTCGCATGAAGTGGCCAAAGTCCTGGAGTTTCAGCTTTAGCATCATTCCTCCCAAAGAGATCCCAGGGCTGATCTCCTTCAGAATGGACTGGTTGGATCTCCTTGCAGTCCAAGGGACTCTCAAGAGTCTTCTCCAACACCACAGTTCAAAAGCATCAATTCTTTGGTGCTCAGCCTTCTTCACAGTCCAACTCTCACATCCATACATGACCACAGGAAAAACTATAGCCTTGACTAGACGAACCTTTGTTGGCAAAGTAATGTCTCTGCTTTTAAATATGCTATCTAGGTTGGTGATAACTTTCCTTCCAAGGAGTAGCGTCTTTTAATTTCATGGCTGCAGTCACCATCTGTAGTGATTTTGGAGCCCCGAAAAATAAAATCTGACACTGTTTCCACTGTTTCCCCATCTATTTCCCATGAAGTGATGGGACCGGATGCCATGATCTTCGTTTTCTGAATGTTGAGCTTTAAGCCAACTTTTTCACTCTCCACTTTCACTTTCATCAAGAGGCTTTTGAGTTCCTCTTCACTTTCTGCCATAAGGGTGGTGTCATCTGCATATCTGAGGTTATTGATATTTCTCCCGGCAATCTTGATTCCAGCTTGTGTTTCTTCCAGTCAGTCCAGCGTTTCTCATGATGTACTCTGCATAGAAGTTAAATAAGCAGGGTGACAATATACAGCCTTGACGAACTCCTTTTCCTATTTGGAACCAGTCTGTTGTTCCATGTCCAGTTCTAACTGTTGCTTCCTGACCTGCATACAAATTTTTCAAGAGGCAGATTAGGTGGTCTGGTATTCCCATCTCTTTCAGAATTTTCCAGTTTATTGTGATCCACACAGTCAAAGGATTTGGCATAGTCAATAAAGCAGAAATAGATATTTTTCTGGAACTCTCTTGCTTTTTCCATGATCCAGCGGATGTTGGCAATTTGATCTCTGGTAAGCATGATACTAATGCAGAAAAAGCTTTTAACAAAATTCAAGATGCTTTCGTGATAAAAAGAATCAATAAACTATAAACAGAAGGAAACTCCTTCAACATGATAAAAGCTGTATATGAAAAGCCCACAGGTAACACTATATATGTGTTAGCCACTCAGTCATGTCTGATTCTTTGTGACCCCATGGACTGTAGCCCACCAGGATCCTCTGTCCATGGAATTCTCCAGGCAAGAATACTGGAATGGGTAGCCTTTCCCTTCTCCAAGGGATTTTCCCAACCCAGGGATCAAACCCAAGTCTCCTGCATTGGAGGCAGATTGTTTACCATCTGAGCCACCAGGGAAGCCCTGGTAACGCTAAACTCAATGCTAAAAGACCAAAAGCATTTCCCACTAAATCAGAAATAATACAAGACTCCTACTTTCACCACTTTTACTCAAATAGTATTCAAAGTTCTAGCCAGAAAAATAGATAAGAAGAAGAAATTAACAGAATTCAGATTAGAAAAGAAGTAACATTATTTCTGCTTGCAGATGTCATGATACTATATGTAGAAAATTCTAAAGATAAGACACACAAGCACGACTGTTATAAGAAATAAATGAATTCAACAGAGCAGCAGTATACAAAGTCAACATGGAAATTCAGCTATATTTCCAGCAATGAACCATCCTAAAATGAAGTAGAAAAAATTTCTATTTACAGGTCAATTATTTCACATGGTGCATATTCCTTCTTCGATACTACACAGTGACTGTTGACTTTGTTGTTGTCTGTCTGTCTTGGTTAGGCTTTCCTTGAAAGCAAACCTCAGACAAACAGGTACAGGCCAGTTACCTAGGAAGTGATTCCAGGAATCAGGAATGAGGAAGGAAGGAGAGTGAAGGCAAGAAGGAAAGAAGAAGGCAAGAAGGAAATACCGGCTGATGAGCACCATCAAGGTTGCTGCGCGGATGCCAGTTTGATGAAGACGAGATTCCTAAGGTCGAGCACAGAGTGACCTTGCAAGTGTGCCTTGCAAGAAGATAGGTGGTGGGCTTCCTCTCCAGCTTGCATCCCCCACTGGGTCAGGCCACCGGAGCCAGCAACACCTTTCTCTTTTGACCAATTCCCCTCGGAGAAGGGTAGGGAAAAGTCTGCACTCCTTACAGGGGGACTTCCTGAGGCAAGACTATCTACCGAGTGATGGCTTGCCATCAAGGGGAGTAATGGGTAGGGCGGGGCATTTACTAAACTGCTCAGGATCTCAAGTCCTACATTTGAAGGTAACATTGTCTTCTCTTTCTTGGGATGGAGCCCAAATGCCTAGAACCATATCCAGCACATTGCAACCACTTCATAAATATTTGTGAATGCCTAACGGATTCCAGGCGGAGAAGGCAATGGCACCCCACTCCGGTACTCTTGCCTGGAAAATCCCACGGACGCAGGAGCCTGGTAGGCTGCAGTCCATGGGGTCGCTAAGAGTAGGACATGACTGAACGACTTCACTTTCACTCTTCACTTTCATGCATTGGAGAAGGAAATGGCAACCCACTCCAGTGTTCTTGCCTTGAGAATCCCAGGGACAGGGGAGCCTGGTGGGCTGCCGTCTATGGGGTCGCACAGAGTCGGACACGACTGAAGCGACTTAGCAGCAGTAGCAGCAGCAATGGGCTCCAGGACTGTTGTAACTCACGTGATTAGAAAACCAACATTAGTATCAAAATATTGAAGGTCAGCCAAGATACCAGGTCACCAGAGCCAGGTGCCTTAGAGTAGCGTGAAGTGTTAGTCACTTCAGTCATGTCCAACTCTTTGAGACCCCATGAACTGTAGCCCCCCCTGGGTCCTCTGTCCATGGATTCTCCAGGCAAGAATACTGGAGTGGGTTGCCATTCCCTTCTCCAGGGGATTTTCCCAACCCAGGGATTGAACCTAGGTCTCCAGCATTGCAGGCAGATTCTTTACCATCTGAGCCACCAGGGAAGAGTAGCATAAAGCAAGAACCTAAAAAGGACCAATTACCAGGGGGCCGATGGCTTGGAGATTGAAAACCTGTGGAGCTGAACTTATTCTGACTCCTGCTTTCATCCAAGCTGTGGGACTGCCTAGATGCCATCCTTGTCAGGGGCAGCAAGAAGGAGGATCTGTCAGCTACAGACTGGAAGAAAAAATAAAGAACATCCTGTTGGTAGCTGTTAGTTCATCTATGGATCAATTACCTTTTCAACTATTCTGACTGAAGCCTTTAGCTAACAATTTTTTAAAACTGCCTTTGAACCTTTCTTTTTTTCCAGACAATGCGGCTTCCATAAAGACACAATTGGTTGCAAGAAATAAATGTCACACATTGAAGCAGCCTTGTCTTTGATCATTGCTATTTTAATCTTCAACTCAATGGTATTAACATATGCGTTTATTATTGTGCTATTTCAATTATCTCCTTGTACCACTTTAAATTTTATTTTCGCTCAAACGCAAGAATATTCTTTCCATTGTTTCCAATGTTAGGAAAGAAAGAAACCCCTTAAGCTTACTTATAGCCAATACATTAAAAGGGGACCTGATTCGTTTTCGAAGGAGAGGTTTTTGTAGTAGAGAAATGTGACCATCTCTGTTGGCAAATGTTTTCACTGAATTATAGACATCTTCAAAGAAAGAGAAATTCCCCCAAACTATTTAAAATCGTCATAACGGACCTCCCACAAATGATAACTTCTTTAAAGTAGAAATTCCCTTAAAGATGTACAAATCTTCAAAAAAGAATACCCCTCAAATGATTAGAACCTTACCAAACTCCATCTGGATTTGAGTTGCAATAATAGGGGTCAGAACCTTGTCCATACCTAGTAAAAAAAAATACTGTAAGAAAGCACATTTTTTAGTATTTCCAGATGTAGACGGAACATTTTTCGTTTTGAAATACAATGAGAAAACTTTTTCATGCTATTTTGGAAACGATATATAGGCCGAAGCAGGCAGAGAAAGTTATTTGAAATTGGTCAGGCCAAAGACACTTTAAAGCAGGTTGAGTTTGAATTCAGAGCTAGAAACCAGTGGTCTGTCCTCCACTCTTGGTCCCCATCATTTTTCAGGCCACTGTCATTGGTCAGAATAGTGATATTAGATGAACGTTGTTTTTGAAGTTGGGTTCAACTCTAACATGAAGAGTAAAAAGTAACTGAGAGACAATGAAATAGAAAAGCGACAGTTGACTATAAATGAAAGCAGGAAAAGTATTAAAAAGCCATTGTCTGCACCTAGACAGACATGCAGACCCACAAGTACACCCGCACATACCTCTGTTCTCGTTTGGCAAATTGGTCATCTGTGTTTGTTCAGCGATGCATCATTTACAAAAATATTAACGGAAAACAGCCGCTCCATCTTGCTGCCTGTTGGCACATAGGATTCTGTGTCTCCAGTGAACTCTGTTGATCATCTGTCAGAAAGTATATGGAGGTCTCACCCTGCCCCCAACCCCAGTGAACACCCACCCACTCCTGGCAGACGCTGCCCCACGAGCCTCAAAGACTCATCCTACAGAGCTGTTTTACCTAGTACTTTTTCTCTCCAAAACACCCCTCAGACAAAGTCCGTTGGAAACCAGCAAGAGAAAAATGTGCTTGCATACAAATATTTGCATGTCTACACAAATAATAGTTTTTGAATTTTTATCTTATATCATGCTTTTGTGTGGTGTTAGTGGGTTTTGTTATAGGAATTGGGGGTTGTCAGGTTTTGATTTTGTTTTCCTATTGCTATCAGTGTGGTTTGGTTTTTGTTAGCCAACATTCCTACATCTGCTTTCCTCAAGATTGTCCTTTTCTGGGCCTCTGTCAAGGCATTGCCTTGCTAAGAACTTGCTTGCAAAATCAGTGGCCAGCCACAACCTGCCAGGGCTTAAAACACCGCTCAACCCATGCCCAGAATCTGGAACACACTCTGAAATGTCCCAAGGCAGGACCCTTACAGATGCAAATGAACAAAACAGGAGCTGAGTTCCTCAGCCTTTCTCCCTGGAGCAAAGTTGAAGAACTAGAGACCAACTCTCATAGGGGCAATTTCTCTGGACCTTGCTTTTTTTTTTCTTTTTTTCTTTTATTTTTCTTTTTTTAAAGTAATATTTAAGCACCCTCTCCCTCTCCCACAGAGTCCAAAAGACTGTTCTATATACATCAGTGTCTCTTTTGCTGTCTCGTATACAGGGTTATTGTTACCATCTTTCTAAATTCCATATATATGCGTTAGTATACTGTATTGGTGTTTTTCTTTCTGGCTTACTTCACTCTGTATAATAGGCTCCAGTTTCATCCACCTCATTAGAACTGATTCAAATGTATTCTTTTTAGTGGCTGAGTAATACTCCATTGTGTATATGTACCACAGCTTTCTTATCCATTCATCTGCTGATGGGCATCTAGGTTGCTTCCATGTCCTGGCTATTATAAACAGTGCTGCGATGAACATTGGGGTACACGTGTCTCTTTCCCTTCTGGTTTCCTCAGTGTGTATGCCCAGCAGTGGGATTGCTGGATCATAAGGCAGTTCTATTTCCAGTTTTTTAAGGAATCTCCACACTGTTCTCCATAGTGGCTGTACTAATTTGCATTCCCACCAACAGTGTAAGAGGGTTCCCTTTTCTCCACACCCTCTCCAGCATTTATTGCTTGTAGACTTTTGGATCGCAGCCATTCTGACTGGCGTGAAATGGTACCTCATAGTGGTTTTGATTTGCATTTCTCTGATAATGATTGATGTTGAGCATCTTTTCATGTGTTTGTTAGCCATCTGTATGTCTTCTTTGGAGAATTGTCTATTTAGTTCTTTGGCCCATTTTTTGATTGGGTCATTTATTTTTCTGGAGTTGAGCTGTAGGAGTTGCTTGTGTATTTTTGAGATTAGTTGTTTGTCAGTTGCTTCATTTGCTATTATTTTCTCCCATTCTGAAGGCTGTCTTTTCACCTTGCTTATAGTTTCTTTTGTTGTGCAGAAGGGACCTTGCTTTTTTTTAAAAAAAAAAAAAAATTTTTTTTCTCTGGCTCTTGCCTTTTTAAAAAAATTTTTTTGACTACACCCCATAGCACATGGCAACTTACTACCCTGATGAGGGACTGAACCTGCTTCCTCTGCATTGGAAGGCGGAGTCTTAACCACCGGACTACTAGGAAAATCCCTGGCACTTATCTTTTTCCTTCATGAGCCCTGTCTACTTAAGGGCTATTTGTTGGGTACACACATCAGCCTAAGGCAGGCAGCAGGCACTTCCAGGGGGGTGGGAACAGCTGGGTTCTGAAGCCTGAGTGGGCCAGGTCCAGCCCAGAGGAGTGGCTGCACCATGGAGGTGGAGCACCTTGAAGGCATCCCAAATGATTCCCCATCCCAGGGCAGAAATCCTCTACTCCTAAAAGGAGGATAACAATACTGACAAGTCAATGGTTGTTTGGGGGTCAAATAAATCAATGAAGGGGCTAAGTTTAGGAATGTGCAGGACCTGTAGGAAATGATCAGCATGACTGTTCCTTTGACCCCAGCTCTCAGCCTTCAAGTTCTCCCCTGGACATCTTGTCCCTTCTGTTCAACTCTAATTTCTATGCTTCACAGACTTTTCCCATCACTCCCAAGAGGGGGCACGGTTTTCTCTTTTCCATGGCATGGAGAAGTGAGTTTGAATTTCATTTTTTGGTGTTCCATTCATCTTAGACCTGGCATCCTTCTCGTTGCAGAATTCTTGGTGCAGTGCTTTGAGCAAAGCTAAGTCCACAGGCTTGGGGACTAAGCCAGAGGTGGTGGCTCCTGTGAGCTCAAGAGGGCCAATTGCTAGCAGTCAGGATTTTTGCGGGCTGGCACTAAACCACTGGTAGCGTGAAATGGGCCATGTGCTGCGAGAGGAGTACTTATACCATGGAAATTGCAAATGCTGCAAATCAGGACATTTTGCTGCGGTGTTATGTTGTTGTTGGGGGATTTCTGAGAGACAGTTTACCTGCACTGCACCCTGCACCTCCTCTGCCTCATTTTTCATCTGGCAACATTCTCCTTTAGCCAGCTCTCAGCCTTGCCACCACCCAGCTCCTAAGTTTTGGAAGGTATCCTGACATTGAGTTTCCAGATCCAGCTGTGTTGCCTGGGAAATCTGAGCTGGGGCATTTTCAAGCATATGGTAGATACCACCGTCCTCCTCGAGTGGAGACTGACCCCTGCAAGCAGAACCAGGAAGGCTGAGGGAGGAAACGAAGGTTGGGAAAAGAGGGACAAGAAGGAGTGTGTGCTTCACAGTGGAAGGAAGAGAGGTCAGGAGAGGACCTTGGCAGGAGGTGTTCAAAAGAAACCTCCAAGTGGTCCTGGGAACAGAGCCCATGTCCAGACCTGCACCCAGGGCTTGAGGCAAGAAGATTCACAAGGCTCCAAGAATGGAACTGTTTTCTTTCTTATGTTTTTCTTTTTCTTTTTGGCCGTGCTGTGCAGCGTGTGGAATCTTGGTTCTCCTATCTGGGATGGAACCCATGCCCCATGCATTAAGACTGGAGAGTCTTAACCACTACACCAGGGAAGTCCTGGGAGCTGTTTTCTTTGTCAGACCTTTCCCCCATGGTGTGCCCTGTTTCCTGGGTTTCCTTCTTTGAACAGCCCCTGTTGTCAAGGCACCCATCAAGGAAACTGGAAGAGAGCTGAGAGGTACAAAGGAACACACCTATGCTGCTCTCTCCTTTCAGTGAATCTTTGGACAAATGACTCAGACCCACCCCTCCTCAACAACCCAGAGCCCGGAGATGCCATTACTTCTGGCCACCTCTTTCCCTCTTTCTTACAAGAAACTCCAAGGTGTTGATCAAGATGACTAGCCATGTGGTGCTGTGATGGTTTAGGCTCTTCAAGCATCAACTCAAAGTCTTATTAACTCAATTTCATTGTCTACAATGAAAACTTGTCTACCATCCACTGCACTGTTTTTCTCCAGTTTTGATCAGTTATTTGCACAGTTCAAAAATGTAAATTTTGCCCCCCTCTTCAAAATAGCTGCTGAAGAGAACTTTTAAATCCCTGTTTTGAACAGGAAGACAGCCAACTTATCAATAAAAAATGGTCCCCAGTTTTCATGTGGGAGATAATGATAAAAATGGGTTCTTAAAAGGGAATCAGCAAGTGTTCAAGTTCACTGTGGTTGTTTCATTTTTATCCAGATATTTTCATTCTTTAACTGAATTAGCAGGCCATCAAGTTCAGCTTCTCTTTCTTTCTCCAACTCACCTATGAATGATAAGCTTCATCAAAGAAGGGCAGAGATTTTCCCAATGTACTTGTGGCAGGTGATGAAACACGTTCATCGTTTGTTTCAGCATAAGATCACCTGTCCATTGCCACCTGCCAACTGCCACCCAGCAACCCCCAGATGGACCAACCCAATCCCATCTCCCCCAAGACACTGTCGTGTTTTTCCTGACAGAGCCTCCCTCTGCAGCAGCCCTGGCTCTTGTTCAGATGTGCAATTTTCAGAAACCATATATATAAGCAGGTATCTCTTTGGCAGTGGAGGTCTATGCAGCTTTGTAGTTTCCTCAGTATATTTTTGTACCCTCTGTCATGAGGACCAGAGGAGAAACAGCATCTCTGCCCTAATCAGTCTTACAAAAATACTTGGCACACTTTTGCTGGCTGTGTAGACTTGACCCACCAAGGGCTGTCATTTAGAAAGAAACGACTGACTTCTTGGTGGGTTTCTTCAGACTGTTTGTTGTGTGAGAGGTCCAGATTTCTCCTCTCCATTCACAGACTCTCCCATGAGTCCAAGAGTCCCTCCAGCTGTCCTTCTCCTGGGAGGGTGGCTCTAATCCTGTCTGGACTCCTTTGGTTTAAATGTGCCATTGGATTTAAGCATGTCTCTCCCCTTTTCTCACATCCACCCAAATAAACAAGGAATGATCAGATGTTTCCTTGGTTCTAGACCTGTGCTCCAAAAGGCAGGAGACCAAAAAGTTCTTCTCACATTTGACTTTTACAACATGAGTGGTTTTCTCCAAAGCAATCTGGTTCTCAAACATAGTGGAGAATCTTCCAAGGAATTCAGACAAAATTAGCCTTCAGTTTGCTTACCCTCTGCTACAAAATATTCCACTGTGTGGAACTCCTTTTGAAGGGAAAAACTCAAACCTTGACTAATTTTGAGATACACATTACTTAGCAAATCAGTGAAAGGGGAAAGTGTATATTGGGGATCTTTGGTTGCAAATAACAAAGGCAATCATGTCTAAGTCTAAGCAGAGAGCAGGAATTTTGGGGAGAGAGACCATATATCTTGCAGCCTGGATGGAAGACTGGAGAACTAAATGGAAATAATACAAAACCCAGGATAAGCTATAGGAAAACCTTAGGCACTGAGACATCAGGAATTAATTGATTCCTTCATCCAAATGACTTTGAAATGAGTAAATTCCATCATTTTTTCCCCCTGGGTGCATCTGTGTTAGAGTCAATGTGACTTAAGTAAGAGTCTGGCTCAAGTCAGGTTCTTGGGTGGCTTGGCAATTTGTTCTAAGGTGGTGAGATGGAAGAGCTAGAGGAAGGGACTTTGGGGGCCCCACCTGCTTCCCTGATAGAGAAGGAGGTGGCCTGTATTTTCCCTCATTCCAAAATGACATACCATGGAGGAAGGGTAACTCCCCAAAAGGAATAAACTTGGGGCGTTGTTTGGAAGGGTAAATATGGTGGACAGTCAAAACCAACAATGACGTACGTCCTCCAAAACTGGACACTAGGCCTCCCAGATGCCCCAGCACATAGGCCACATCCAGGGTTAGCCCTACTTTCTGAAGCATTAGCCCCCAGTTTTTGGAGTCTTAGGAGATAAGAGGTCCTGCTCTCCCTGACTCACACTGTCCATAGAAGCTTCTTTTGTAGCCACAAGATCACAAGCACTGTGTCAACTACAAATCAGCACTTGCCACGGGCACTCGCCATCTACCTCTACAAGGATTAAATCATGTGCTGCTGTAACTGTTGACCGTCAACACCCCTGAAGGGAGTTCAGGGTGGAGAGCAGCAATGAGGCCCTCTGTGCTCTGGAAAAACTGGCAGGATAGATCTTCAGATAGCTAGGTATTTTCAGGAGCCAGTTTTACGAGCCCAATTCTTACATCTCCTCATATCTAGAAAACCCTAAATTTCTTCGCGGTGACGTCTGCTCCTTGTGACTAGCAGAAACCTTCTGCTAAAATATGTGCTTGATTGCATGTATTCCCCCTTCACCAAAATCACACATATACTGAAGCACATCCCACCCCACCCCGACCTCTTTGGAGCAGTTTCTCAGAGCTATCTGAAATGCTGTCTCCTGGGCTAGAGTCTTCATTTTGCCCCAAATAAAATGTAACTCACAATTCTCATGTCGTGCATTTTTAAGTGACAACTGCACCAGCCCCTTGAATGGCATATTGGTAGGTAAGACCTGGGATTACACTTATGCATTGAATAAAAGAGGGAAGTAAACAAAATAAACAGGGAAAGCGAATCACGGTACATTAAGAGGGAAGGTGGGGGCCAGGACTAGACTGCCCTGGAAGGGAATGAGGGGAAATCTAAGGGAACTTCTTGGAGGATTCAGAATTAGTCCTCCAATTTTTAGGCAAGAAAAAGACTCAAGTTCATGGCTGTCCACAATGAAGGGAGGGTGGACCATGGTTTGGGGCCAATCAAAGGTATGACACTAGGGGTGTGTTGAGGCTACAAGAAGAGTGGTTTGAAAGAAAGATAGGACTTGGGTTGACCCAATACTGTGTTGTCAACAGGCTTAATAGGAAAACCAACCGTGGGGCAAGGAGTTACCAGAAATTCAAGCCCATTGAATCAGACAGGAGGCTCAAGGTCACTGCGTCTCATCAACTCAGACAAATTAGTGGAGCCCTTTTGCTTTACGAATTTATAAGATTCTCAGCCAGAGGAATCTAACACCCTTTTGTTGCCCCAAAACTGGCCAGCTGCAATAAAATCACAGTGTTCCTCATCCTCCAAACTTCCCAACCTCTGCCAAAAAAATAATAATAATGATTGCTGATATTGCTATTTTGTGCACTGGATGAGCGTTTCCAAAAACAATAACAATTAATTTTCTCTGGTGGTGTTAGCCAAAAAAGCAGTGAGGTGCCAGGTTTCCATGATCTTCTTAGATCATCTGGCGCCTGTGAACAATGGCTGCGAGGAACCAGCCCTCAGAGGCTAGTAAAGCTGTGTTATAACCCCGTTTGGGGTTTCACATCTTGGCCATCCCACATAACAGCAGGTAGAAAGCCCAGGATGGAAAATGTCAGCCTGGATACAAGTTTCCTCCACAGAAATATTGCCTCCACATAGCAGAAATCCTTAGAGATCTTCTCTGTATAAAGCTTCAAAAACACACCAACCTTGGCTTCAGATGCTTTTTTGACGCTGCTCCAGACATATTTAAGAAATGGGTCTAATTTTGAAGGATATATTTGGGCAGCCAACCAAGGCCTAAAAGGAATCAGCTATCCTGATTTTATGTAAAAAGAATTTTTTTTTAAATAAAGGCAGCCAAAACTCTGAAATTTCTGAAGGCATTTATACCCATCTGTCAGTTCTTTTTTAAAAAATATATGTATTTATTTGTTTTTGGCTGTGCTGGGTTTGCACTGCTGTGTGAGCTACTCTCTAGCTGAGGTGAGCAGGCTTCTCATTGCTGTGGCTTCTCTTGTTGTGGAGCACAGGATGTAGGCACATGGGCTTCAGTAGTTGTGGAACACAGGCTTAGTTGCCTGCAGCATGTGGGATCTTCCTGGATCAGGGATCGAACCTGTGTCCCCTGCATTGGCAGGCCAATTCGTAACCACTGGACTACCAGGGAAGTCCCTATCTGTCCATTTTTAAATTGGGTTTTCAAGGCACCGTGAGAGCAGTGAGCATGCTACATGGCTCGAGGCAAGGACTTCCCTCTCAGTAATTTCTAAACCATCGCTCTAAAGAGGATCCTACATGTGAAGGGCACAACTTATCTCTACTTTCAAGCTTTTTTAAACCCTAGGAAAACCCTTTAAAAAGTAACATTAACAGTAAAATTTGCCAGCAAACAATAAGAGCCTTGTCCTACTTCCCGAAATGAGAACTGAACATCACATTTTTTTCTAAACTTATTTTCTACAGTTATCTTTTCTAAACAAAGGACGGTCAAGATAAAGTATCTAACTTGTTGGATGATAGTCAAGTGCTAAAAGTGGGAAAATGTTTGAATAAAGTTGACTTTTAAAATACCTAAACCAAAAGAAAGAAGAGAAGTCAAGTCACTCCTCTGAGCACCTACTGTGGAAAGGGAATTGAAAAGAATTTTTAAAACAAGTACTTTGGCCACCTGATGTGACAAGCCAACTCATTGGAAAAGACCCTGATGCTGGGAAAGATTGAAGACAAAAGGAGAAGAGGGAATCAGAGGACTGAGATGATTGGATAATACCACCGACTCAGTGGACATGAATATGAGTAAACTCCAGAAGACAGTGAAGGACAGGGGAGCCTGGCATGCTGCAGTCCATGGAGTTGCAAAGAGTTGGACATGACTTAGCAACTGAACAACAACAAGAAACTTGAAAGCAGCTTAAATACAGATTGTAAACAAGGTGTGCATGTACGTGTATATGTACAAACATGATTGGCAAGTACCAAATGCAAGGTCATGACTGCCACCAGTTAGTTATTGAGTGTGTCCCAAGGGGCAGGCTCCACATTACATGTGTTAGCTGTTTGTAGCATTGGCTGGCTGTCCATGCTCCAGCCAGGCTTCCATGGCACTGGCTTCCTGTGGCACTGGGTTCCCATGAGTGCCAACCTGCCCTACTCATAGCACTGGCATTCTGCACTGAGGGCTTCCACTTCCTGCAGAAACACAGCCCCTTACTGGGCAGTTTGTACAGGCAGGGAGTTACCCCTGGAAGCAACCTCAACCAGCAATGAACAAGCTTTGGTGGATAAAAATTTAAAGTACAGAAAACTCAGTCTTTTCTTTCTGTCTTGGAAAGAAAATTTGCTTCATAATAGAGTGATCCAAGTAGTGAAACCTATCAAAGTAGATCCCTCCTGGTTACCTTCTACAGGATCCTTTTCTTCCAAGTCCTTATCCAATGTAATTAGACAGTATTTAGTTATCTATTATCCACTTCTCCCACTAGGCCAGAAAGTCCACAAGAGCAGGGACTTTTTCTGTACTCTACACTGTCTGGTAAATAGTAGCTCAATAAATATTTGCTCAATGAATAAATGAGTGAATAAATTTCACCCCAAAATAGAGTTAGATATTTTCTCATACATGAAGTTCTTGATAATATAAGGCAAATAAAAAATACCAGATATAGATGTTCTTTATCATCTTTCAGATTTAGCTCAACAGAAGACTGAGCCACCAGCTTCTCTGGCAAGAATTTCAAAGATGAAGCATCAGATTCAGGCTTACTTTAATGCAGGTGAGTAAAAGCCCAAGTCTGAGATGCAGTTACATACGGGCACACATAGGGCACATCGCTTGTGGGCACTCGGTAAAATTCCTGGGAGAACTTTTGGACCTTGCAATCAAATGCTTCAATGGACAGGATCAAGATCAGAGGAGAATCTAGCATAGAATAATGGCCACTCTGGCTCCACATGTGTGTGTGGTAGGCTGTGAATCAAAACGACTAGTGGAAGGAAAAATTTAAAATCGTGAGGCCAAAGTGTCAGGTCTTGGTGCCCTCTTATAAGACCTGTCAAAGTGGACAGAGCTGTTCTTCTGCACCTGGCAAGCAAGGACTTTGATGTGGTAACCCAGTGTGGTATGGCCCATCACCCCTTCTCCAGGCCCATCACCCCTTCTCCAGGCCCACATCCATCCCCCAGCTCCCAGGAATCGGGACTGGACTTTAAGTCCCTGGTCTGCTCAAAGCTGTGCCCCTCCCTGGGGCTGGCCCAGGACAATGAGCAGTCAATGTGGAGATTTAAAGCCCAGCCCTGCCTCTGAAGGGCCATCTGAGCCCCAGAGTTCCCCAGGGCAGGACCAACATCTTGAGCAGTGGGCCCAAGCTCAGAAGGATCCCACACTTGCTTTAATGCTCCATGGTCACCATCCTGAAATTCTTAATCATCTTATTTTTGAGTTTGTGTTTCCTAATTGAAGTTCATGGGGACCACAGAGTATGCACTTGAGCAGAGGAGACAGGTAAACTATGGTTGGTCTCCTTTAATGCAAATTGTCACCTGTCAACTACAAATTGGCACATGCCATTGGGAATTGCCATGTACGTCTACAGGATTAGATCATGGGCTGCTAATCTCCAACACTCCCTGAAAGGAGTCCAGGGTAGAGAGTAGAAATGAGGCCCAGGGAACTGGCAGAACAGGTTTCTAGATAGTTAGATATTTTCAGGAGCCGATTTTATGAGACCAATTCTTGCATTGCCTCATATCTAGAAAAGCACTAAAATCCTTCATGGTGACAACTGCTCCTGGTGACCAACAGAAACCTTCTGCAAAAAAATTTGTGCCTGATTGCATGTACACCCCACCCACCAAAATCACACACATACTGATCTTCCCCCTTACCTCTTTGGAGCAGTTTCTCAGAGCTATCCGAGAAACGCTGCCTCCCAGCCTCTAGTCCTCAATTTGCCCCCAAAAAACGTAACTCACATTGTGCGTTTTTTTTTTTTTTTAAGTCAGCACACCCGATTTACCTGTAGGGTTCTCAACTCCCAGCAGCACCCAGGTGTTTTGGGGGACCAGGATGCACAGGTGGTCAGCAAGACTGGGTGCAAATTAAAGTTCAACACATCACATTCACAGCTTAGGAAGCGAGTGTGCTGACAACCTCCAGAGGCTGCCTGTTCCCTTCAAACCAGAATTTGCTTCAAACACAGAAAGAAGGAAGGGCTTTCTAAGAAACATACATCCCACCATATCCTTTATTATACTGGCTAGTACGCAGTATTAGACACTTGTTTCTCCTTTCAGAGTATTAGCAGAAAATGCATAAGTCAATCGTGAAAGAAAATCCACCAAGTCAGTTTTGTGTGGCATTTCCGCTACTCTGATAAGAAGGAAATAAATACATAAGCTTGCTTGAGCTACGAATACAAAATGTGTGTTTTGGTGATTCTCCATCCAAGTTAAATGCTCTCATGCTTGCGTTTAAAACTGGCAGTGCATAATATGGGAAAATTCATGCTGATGGTTAAACATTTCATTTTTTTTTTCCTTCGCTTAAAACAGAAAATAAAAATCACCATGACAATTTGAGAGATGATCGAAGAAAGGAAAAAATGTGTATTTTAGTGTCTGCTCTTGGAACCAAGGGCCTGCACTTTCCTTGTGCTCTGGATCCATACGTCACAGGGCCAGCTCTGCTCCCAGGGACCTGCTCCCAGGACGGGTGGAGGCCTCGGTCACACCTTCTGCCCAGCCTCACCTCCCATATTTCCAGAGGCTGCATCTCCCCCCAGACCCTTCCACAAACTCTTCTCTGTCTTCCATAATATTTGTGGATGGTGTTTTGCAAAATGTTTCCAAATAGCTATGGGGTAAGGAGATGAACACACACTTCCACAAAATTCTCATTCAGTCTCCGTCTTTTAGTAGGAGAAAAATATAACAATTTTCTGTCTAACATTTGCTAATAGTTTTTTCTTCACTATTGCCTCCCTTAGTGGTCAGGAGTCCTTTGAATTTTTCTTCCTTTTCCTAGCAATCATTCTTTATTTTGTGCTGTGACTTACATGGATTATAGCTCCTGGTTTCCTAGACAACTCTGTGAGGCTCTGCCAGGCTGAGGTGGGGAGTAATGGCCCCCACCAACCACCTCCATCCCCTTCACCAGGCTCCATTCTGCTGGGATCACCCCAGGGGTCACTGGGGGTGAAGTTTGGAAGAAACCACAGCCCTGAGGGCAGCAGTGGTGTTGACAGAATCCTAGAGGGACAGCCTTGCAGCCTATGCTATTTGAAAAAACAATAGCTCAATTTAAGAAACAAAAGAGAGGCCATTTTTAGCTTTTTTGAATGATGACAATGTTTTACAACAGTTCTAGGGGTTTACAAACTGCTTTAAAAACAATCCTAAGGGTTCCCAAGTCCAAGGGAGTCTTAAAGAAAGACACAGCCCTCAAGGCTGGGCCTCAGACTCTAGCTCTTCTTTGTCTGGGAACTGCTCACTGAGTCTCACTCGCTGGTTTTCCTGAGGACAGGAACCTTGTGGCTGAGCCAGGATCGGGTGTCTTAGCTGGGTTCCTGGGGAGTAGAACCTGAGACCTTGACCAAGGTCATCAAGAGATGCTTTACCGGCTCATTCTCAGTGCTCCAACTGCTAGGTGAGCCACTGTGAAATGCCTGCTGTATATCAGGTCTGTGCTGAGGAGGCCCTGGGGATACAGTGGTGAACAAAACAAGAACAGTCCCTGATGTTTTGTTTTGGTTTTTGTTTTAAGAAAAAATTAAAATAGGGAGAGTAAGTCCACTTCTTGTGGTGGTGGTTGGTTTTGATGTTTTTAATAAAGCATATAAGCTACAATAGGGAAACAACCTTAGGGAAGAGAAGCTTAATCACAAGGCAATTGTAGAAGAAAAAACAGAAACACTCCCTGATTCAGGGCTGATGTAACTCAAAACTGTTTGTGTGACGCCTTGAAGTGTTCTGAGTCTAGAGGATATATTTTAATTACAGTTTTACATATTTTTATAAAGAATCCAAAGTTCATCTTCCTTATGAAGGAACTGAGTTGTGATTTTTGCACCCCTAAAACCCACACTTCGTGCACTTTTTAATTGATAATAAGGCAACCAAGTCCCAGGATGGTAGCATTATCTGTCATCTTCTTCAGTCTAGAATAGATAGGTAGAGATCTCTGCATTCATAATTCTTAAAAGTCAGTGCATAAAGTACATCAGGTGTATGGAAAATTGTAAAGATAAACTTTGATAGAAGACCAGTTCTCTCTCATGGTGAGTGCCCGAGTGATTTAATTTTCTTCCTCACTCTTATATACATTCTTTAGTTTTTCTTCAATGAGCACAATTGCTTTACTGTTCAGAGAAAAAAGCAAGTGAAGAAATAACAAAGACAGTGTGTGCAGATACCCTACAATCATAGCCATGTAAAAATGTGTGCGCTCATGAGAAACGGCATCCACTGGGGTGAGGGGAGGGGACAAGAGGACTATGAATACGTCTCTTTCTCTTATGGTTTTCCTTTTTCAAAATTCTTACTTCAGGTAGGAATGTCTTAAACTTCAAGTGAGAGAAAACTAGAAGATCAGCAGAGTCTTCAGCTGCAGATGACGCCATGAGGGTCCAGACTCTGTCCTCCCTCTGATCCCCTCCCCGGGTCAGCACTTGTCCTGCCTGCCATGTGCACCGCATCCTCACTGCAAGTAGGAAGCAAAGACAGAGAAATAAAGGGCATCCTTTCCCCACACGTCTGTGTCTTCAAGAAAACCAGTACTTCTCAGAGTCTTCCAGAAGATTGTCTTTTACATGACCTTGGACAGAATTAGATGTCCTACCATCATCCCAGAATAAATTCTATAGACAAGGTCAAGTAAGGCACCAAGATGGGTTCATACCAGCCTTGTGCAGTGGAACTTTTTCTGATGATGAGATCTACTCCACGTCATCTGCTGCATGGTGCCACTAACCATGCATGTCAATTATGCTCTTGAAAGGTGATCGATGTGATGAAAACCTGAATTTTTTATTTTGTTTACTTTTCATGAATGTAAATGACTTCAGGCAGCAACTTAGTGGACGGTTTATGTGTGCATGCTCAGTTATTTCCAACTCTTTGGGGGTCCCATGGACTGTAGCCTGCCAGGTTCCTCTGTCCATGGAATTTTCCAGGCAAGAATAAAGGAGTGGGCTGCCACTTCCTCCTCCAGGGAATCTTCCCTACCCAGAGATCGAACCTGAGTCTGCTGTGTCTCCTGAATTGGCAGGCAGATTCTTTACCACTGAGCCACCTGGGAAGCCCAATTGGACTGTTGTCAGTTTAGACAAATCACAATTTATCCCATCTCCTACTGGAATCGAATTCGAAAAAAAAGCAGGAGAAGAAGCCGTGGTTGTTGGATAGAACCCACCAACACCATGTTAAATCAAACTTAGTAATTTTACTGGGTTTTTTTCTTACTTTTTTTTATATCTTGGGTCAATTTATTGATTGATTTCTTACTTTTTGGATGAGAGGCACGTGGGACCGTAGTTGCCGACCAGGGATTGAACTTGTTTCCCTGCAATGGAAGCTCAGAGTCTTAACACCTGGACCACCAGGGAAGTCCCTGAACTTTTATTTTCAACAAAAACAAAAAATAAGGCAGGGCTTCAAGTACCCCGAGTTTTAGAATTCTGCACACTTCTCCATTTCCAGAAACAAAACTGAAGTAAACATAACACGTGCTAGAAAAAAAGGACTGGCTTTTCCAGTCCAACTGTAGCTGAGTATTGGGCTTCCTGTTGTGTTATTGATAGGTGAGAATCAACTTAGTCTCCACATAAGATGTGGGTACTATGGGATGCTGGCGGGCTAAAGGTGACTGGATTAGCGCATCCAAACTGCATTAAACTGTCAGTTTTAGCCATGCCCGTACCTCTGTGAGGCTCTGACCCTACAGTGGGTGTTGGTCTCATCTTCCTCTCTTGCATCCCACGACAGCTTACCCCTTCTGAGGAGCACATGCGACCATTTCTAACAGTGATGCCGAGGAGCTACGGGGACAAACACTTCCATCTGGAAACCCATAAGTCTAACAACTGGTTTTCATCACCACCACCTGAACCTGAAGCCCACCGTGGGGAACCAAGTTTCAGTGAGACTGTTGCTGGCCAAAATCTTGGCTTTCTCTGCCCACCAAAACCAAATAAGAAATACAGAGGCAGCGCCTGGAGGAAATAGAAAGGTAGCTTTAATTCTCAGCTGGCGGATAGGGGAACACAGTAGATTCATGCCTCAAAAACTGTGCCCCCCTTCTCCATGAGAAGTCTAGGGGCTTATATAAGATGAGGGCTCACAGTCAGGAGCCAGTGATGAGGAACAAAAGTGTTTAGGACCTTGATTTCTTCCTCTTGCATTTTTTCAAAAACAGTCATAAGCTGGTGTCTGTAATCCAATAATTGAGTCTGGCAGTTCGGTGGCTCTGTGGCCTTCTTTCTGATGTGTAAAAAGAAGAATTATAAGGGGAAGAGTTTTGTATGGATAAACACCAGATGCGGGATGTATTTAGCATAAAGTCCAAGGAAAATAGGTGCAAAGTGTAGTTTTTGCAGAGTTAGGTCCAGAAAAGCAAACTTAGTTACAGACATGCAGAGTTAGGAGCAGTTAAAGTAAAAACAACTAGCCATGTTCAAGCCTACTCACTGTTCTCTTTTATCCTCCTTGTTCTCAGGAAAGGAAAAGAAAAAAAAAAAACCCATTCCTCTTTTTCCCTTTTCACTACAACAAGACTTGGACTTCCTCCTCTCTCCAGAAGCTTAGGTTTCTGAAAGTAATTATGAAGACAGAGCTTTGTATGTAAAAGCTTATTAAGGACCCAAACCTATGAAATGTAAGGGGAGAACATGGGAGGTGGCAGAGGAGAAAGTCTAGTTGAAGTTTAGTCGTGGTAAAGCTTGAGCATCACAATGGGGACCTCCAGTCACCACACATCAGACAGAAGCTGCCAGACTTGTAGTCTCTTTTTCGTAGACAGTCACAAGGTGCAGACTAGCCTGGGGAGACTGCGTGCTCAGGCAAGACTGCTCTCTGGGGCTGAGGAAGACCCTGCAGGAGTCCTCATCTGGAGACCCCCCTCTGCTCACATCTCCACAGCTGGAGGCACATCCTGCCTTGAAAAGGAGTCTGAGCAGTGCATCTCTGTGCCTGCAACACATGGCCAGGATAACTTCCTTTGGGCATCTTTATGGAGCGGAAGCACAAAATAGCCCTTTTCTGAAGAGTTAATGAAGCCATCTTTGTGGCTGCAGTTCAATATGTTTGACCAAACTGCCCACTCTTCTAAGTAGGTCTGGAGTCCACTGCATGCTCGCACCCTAGAGGGCAGTCAAGCCTTAGGCTGGATTTTTTTTTTTTTCTTTAATTTCTGATGTGGTTTTTTTGGTTGCATCATGTTCCAAGTTGTAAATCTGCACATTGAATGGTCAAAATGATCTATTGAATTAACTGCTTTTCTCCATTCTACTTCCAGGAGCCCTTTCAAGAAATGTTACCCAACTGTTGAAGGTCTTTTTTAAAAAAATGTCTATTGTTCTTTTCCCTTGGCTGTTTTTATATGCACACACCACATACGTTCAGCTGAGTGCAACCATCTACTTTGGGAGACACATCAATTTTAATAAGCGTGTGATGATTTGCCAAATAGGCAGTAAAATAGCTTTCTAAAATTTTTTATTGTGAGAAAAACCTCATCAGTATCTATTTGAATATGCATTCAATCAGTAAGAATACTTAATGAATGCTTATTAGGAAGATGCTTTCAAACTATGCTTTTAAACTGTGGTGCTGAAGAAGACTCTTGAGAGTCCCTTGGAGTGCAAGGAGATCCAACCAATCAATCCTAAAGGAAATCAGTCCTGAATATTCACTGGAAGGACTGATGCTGAAACTGAAGCTCTAATACTTGGGCCACCTGATGGGAAGAGCTAACTCATTGGAAAAGACCCTGATGCTGGGAAAGATTGAAGGCAAGAGGAGAAGGGGGAAAAAGAGAATGAGATTGTTGGATGGTATCACCAACTTGATGGACATGAGTTTGAGTAAGCTCTGGGAGATGATGATGGACAGGGAAGCCTGGTGCACTGCAGTCCATGAGATTGCAAAGAGTCGGGCACGAATGAGAGACTGAATAACAACGTTACGAAGAAGAAATGTCTCCCTCATGCTTCACACTGACCTGCTGTGCAAAGCCCTTTTGCATTTTATTGCCTTTTACTCCTGCCACAGCTGAGGAGGTGAGAATAATAGGAAAGAACATCCTCATCCCACAGACCAGATGCTTCCCTCAGAGCAGCTGAGTGACTGAAGGAAGACACCAACCCCCAGATTACAAAGCAGCCTCTCATTCCCAGTTTTCCCAACAAACCCAAGTGTGCAGACGTGCATTGTAGGACATATGTATTCTTATTGCATTCTGTGCCTGCTCACCCTTGCCAGCGGATTTGGGTGCCGAGAGCTACTGTCATAAAGAAAGAAGAAAAGAGATGGAGAACCAGGAAAACGAGCGAAGGGTAGGTTATCGAGCTCTGTGTACAGAACATGATGGGGGATTTCCTTGTGGTCCAGCAGTTAAGAATCCACCTTAGAGAACAAGCTACAGTCCATGGGGTCACAGAAGAGTCAGATACAACTTAGCGACTAAACAACAACAACAATATATATATATATATATATATATATATATATATATATATATATACATACACGACTGAATTGGGCTTCCCTGGTAGCTCAGCTGGTAAAGAATCCTCCTGCAATGCACAATACCCCAGTTTGATTCCTGGATCAGAAAGATCCCCTGGAGAAGGAAAACGCTACCCACTCCAGTATTCTTGGGCTTGCCTGGTGGCTTAGATGGTAAAGAATCTGCCTGCAATGTAGGAAACCCAGGTTCAATCTCTGGGTTAGGAAGATCCCCTGGAGAAGGGAATGGATATGAGTTACATTACTGAATAAACTTTTCATAGCCTACACTCTGTCAGTTGTTCAGAGAATCTGATTCCCATCACCTTGGAAATAAAACATCAAGGTTTTTTTGTGTGTTATAAACATTTATATCTAGATAAGGGCTTAACTATTTCATTAATGGTAAAATTTAAGGAAATAAAGTTATAGCTTCCTTGTTGCAAAGAAGCTCTGTGGTAAAATCTCAATAATTTTGAATATTCTGATGTCTGTTTGATCTTACTCACCCCTCCCCATTATAACATCTACAGTCTGTTGAGAAACTCTAAATCAGATGACCCCTCGTTATGGTGACCACAAATCTCAGAATTTCTGGAGCAGGATCAATTCCCAATATTCTGTCTTTTTCTAGGCAGATATAGTCATAAATCATAACAAAACATTCTTTGGCAGACTGGTTCCCAATTTTTTTGATTCAGAAAATATGGTCACCAGATTCTCAAAACTTCTGGAAGCTTTTCTTAGGAATTGTTCAGGGGAGCTCTGGGTGCTCCCAGAACAGTTTGCCTGAAAATAAATCTAAGTATCCCAGGACCTATTTCCATGTGCCCACAGCCTGTTCCCCTAAGTTTCAGAAGGTCTCTGTGCCTCCTGGCTGGCCCTTCCCATCTCCCACCTAGTCCCCATCCTGACCTGCCCAGCCCGCATGCTCAGCCTCATTCTGAGGAGGTGGTCCTTCCTACCTTCTGCTCTGCAGCACCACTAACAATCAGTGCTGTGTGACTTCACACAGTTTGCAATCCTTTCACAGAACTTGTGGCAAAAAGGTTTACGCTAAGGCTATCTTAGGTGACATGGCCCAAGAAGCATCCCTTGAGATAAGAGGCTTTTGGGGGAGGTGATCCTAAGCAAGACTGGATGGGATGTGGGGGTCTGGGAAGCTGATACAGGAAAGAGACGGAAAGTGATAAAAGAGGTTTGGAAGGGAGCACAGGGAAGGCAGCTGGGGCTCAGCTCCAGGAGACGGTCTAGAAACTGTATGTCTCACCAAGGGGCGAGGGAACCAGGGCTCTGATCCACCAATTCCCATCTGAGGTCAGTTTAGAGTCACTCCTGGGGGCTCTCACCAACCCCACAAAGAGCCTGCACTACACAAGTCTCCAGAAAGCCCTTAATGAGGCACAACAGTGTTTTCCATAAGAAGCCCAGGAGTGTGTGAACCAAGAGGCCAGTAGTCTCTGCCACGAAAACCAGAGATGTCTGCTGGGCGTGATGAACCTACACTGGGACCAAGTCGCAACCTGGAGAGTTACAAGCTCTAAGTTCATCCATTTCCCCTGACTTAGCCCTCTTGTTACGATAACTGTAACATGTGCTGGACGGACGCGAAGTGAGGCCAAACAAACTGAAATGTTGGAGTTTGGAGCAGAGAAAGGTTTACTGCAAGGCCATGCAAGGGGATGAGGTGGCTCGTGCCCTAAAAAGCCCTGAGTTCCCTGAAGGTTTCTGCAAAGCATTTTTAAAGGGCAGGTATATTGTCACCCTGCTTATTTAACTTATATGCAGAGTACATCATGAGAAACGCTGGGCTGGAAGAAACAGAAGCTGGAATCAAGATTGCTGGGAGAAATATCAATAACCTCAGATACGCAGATGACACCACCCTTATGGCAGAAAGTGAAGAGGAACTAAAAAGCCTCTTGATGAAAGTGAAAGTGGAGAGTGAAAAAGTTGGCTTAAAGGTCAACATTCAGAAAACGAAGATCATGGCATCTGGTCCCATCACTTCATGGGAAATAGATGGGGAAACAGTGGAAACAGTGTCAGACTTTATTTTTCAGGGCTCCAAAATCACTGCAGATGGTGACTTCAGCCATGAAATTAAAAGACACTTATTCCTTGAAAGGGAAGTTATGACCAACCTAGATAGCATATTCAAAAGCATTTGCCAACAAAGGTCCCCTCCAGTCAAGGCTATGGATGGATGTGAGAGTTGGACTGTGAAGAAAGCTGAGTGCTGAAGAATTGATGCTTTTGAACTGTGGTGTTGGAGAAGACTCTTGAGAATCCCTTGGACTGCAAGGAGATTCAACCAGTCCATTCTGAAGGAGATCAGCCCTGGGATTTCTTTGGAAGGAATGATGCTAAAGCTGAAACTCCAGTACTTTGGCCACCTCATTCGAAGAGTTGACTCATTGGAAAAGACTCATGCTGGGAGGGATTGGGGGCAGGAGGAGAAGGGGACGACGGAGGATGAGATGGCTGGATGGCATCACTGACCCGATGGACTTGAGTCTCAGTGAACTCCAGGAGTTGGTGATGGACAGGGAGGCCTGACGTACTGCAATTCATGGGGTCGCAAAGAGTCGGACACAACTGAGCAACTGAACTGAACTGAAGGGGCAGGGGTCACGGGGTCTGTGATCAACTTGTGCACAGTTGTCTGATTGGCTGATAGTGGCCAGGACGATGATATCACAGGGGTTCACAGTATCAGTCTTTAGGTTCCAGGAGTCCTGGAGCTATGTGCTCAAGGTCTTCAGTAGTTCTTCCACTTGGTGTGTGTGGAGAGGAGGGGCGAGGGGTCACATCTGCAAAGCAACTCAGGAAATTTGCATCAGATACTATTATCTGGGTACTTCAGAGAGGAGGTACAAGCAGAGGACAGGGGAAGGCCTGGCCCAGGAAGGTCCCACACATTCCGGTTTGGTTACACTCTGGCCCAATTACCTACTCCCCACAGGATCCTCTCTCCACTGGAGAAAGGTACCCCCCATCCTGAACCTTAGGCAGAGCCTTAAGCTAATAAATAAGTGCTCAGGACCCAGAGTCCATGAGCCATGGATTTCCACTGTGCCTGGACCACATTTTGCTTCCATGGTACAGCAGCCCTGATGTCCCCACAACTGCACATCACATGCTGGACAATCGCTTTGTAATGTTGATTGGATGTGACGCAGCGCTAGGTGTGGTCCTAGCCTGGGGGCTCCGACTCTGAATAAACCTCTAAGCATCTTTGAAGTTTGGTATTTTCCTTCCCTTTCATTCAGGGCTTCTTCTAGGCAGGTGTTGACATGTTTATTATTCACACAGAGGTCTCCAGGATACCATCTCACCAAACACTTCAAATTTATGCAGGAACTTCCTTCCAAGGAGGCCACAGCTCTTCTAAATAAACCACCACTGTTATCACACAGTTTGAAATGCGAGGAAATCGCCATGTGAAAGAAAAGGGGAAGACAGATTTTCCTTTGTGGTTCAGCTAGTAAAGAATCCGCCTACAGTGCGGGAGACCTGGGATTGATCCCTGGTCTCCCTGGGAAGAGAGGGAGATCCCCTGGAGAAGGGAAAGGCTACCCACTCCAGTATTCTGGCCTGGAGAATTCCACCAACTGTATAGTCCATGGGGTTGCAAAGAGTTGAACACGACTGAGCGAATTTCACTTTCACATCTAGAAAAACCGAGGCAGGCCGAGGAGAGCAGTTTTCATAAAGGCTCAAGGCCTTTCATCAAGGGAGCAGGAGGACGGAGGAGTCTGCACCTACAAAGGAGGCAAAATAACAATGAGACCACCCACATGGAGGTCTGTGCGGGAAGTGAGGTGCCTGCCCATAGGCCTGATATGGAACCAGGACACAGTAACTTCAGGCCATCATCATAAGCTGTTAGGAAGCCAGAGTCTTAATGTGCAGCTTCTCCATCACACGAGTCACCTGAGCATCTGAGTAAAACAGGACAGACTTGAATGCATGGACCAGCCACAGCGTCCTCCATTTGGGAACCACAGACCTTCCATGAGCCTTGCATTTCTTCTCAGGGAAGTTATCTCACCAGCATCACCTTCCACAGGGCATGGCTGTGAAGCTTGGAAAAGATGCACATTTTGTGTAGGTGGGGTTCCAGTTTTCAGTCCTTCACTCCCTGCCTCTGCCATGGGACTTGGTGGCCAGAGTGTGTTCCTGGCCCCGTCAGGAGTGGAGTCAGCCACATTATCAGATTTGACCACGGGGATTCTGGAAGATTCTGGTGGAAGTGATGCATGCCAAGGCCATAGGTGCTAGGTGGCCTCCTTTTTTTTTTTAAGATAGTTTTAGGGGACTTCCCTAGTGGCTCTGTGGTAAGGAATCCACCTGCCAATGCAGAAAACGTGGGTTCGATCCCTGGTCCAGAAGACTCCCACATGCCTCAGAGCAACTAGACCTGTGGGCCATGACTGCTGAGCCTGTGCTCTGGAGTCAGTGAGCTGCAACTACTGAGCCCATGAGCGACAGCTGCTGAAACCCACACACCCTAGAGCCTGTGCTCTGAAACAGGCAAAGCTGCCTCAGTGAGAAGCCCCTGCACGCCAACTGGAGAGCAGTCCCAGCTCACTGGAACTAGAGAAAAGCTCTCACAGCAAGGAAGACTGAGCACAGCCATAAATAAAAAATAAATAAATAAAATTATTTTTTAAAAGAATCTCTTCTTAATGTGGACCATTTTTTTAAGTCTTTATTGAATTTGTTACAGTATTGCTTCTGTTTTATCTTTTGTGGGGTTTTTTTTTTTGGCCACAAAGCATGTGGGATCTTCCATCCCAAGCAGGGGTGGAACCTACACCTCCTGCATTGGAAGGCAAAGTCTTAACCACTGGATGGCCAGGGAAGTCCCTGCTTTGGCCTCTTGTTGGATTTCCTTAAGTAGGGAAAGATTCCAGCTGTTACCACCATCCAGTCCCATCTAGAACACGTTTTAGGGTTAACAGAAGGGTTATAAAAGCAGTAATAGTTCACGTATATTAAGCTCTTACTGTGAGTCCGGGCCCTGCCCGAAGCCCTTTACATCATTTACGTCACATAATTAACTCCTGACAACTCCATGAGCCAGAGCTATTGTTATCCCCTTTTTCTACACAGCAACAAAAGCCCATGGAGGACAGGCCACTTGCCTAAGGTCTTCCAAAGGCCATGGGCTCGCAGTTTAAAATTATGTGATCTGACTCCAGGACCAACCCATTCACCACTGCAAATTACACAGTACCAAGAAATTGAGCGCAAGAAGCACAGAGACGTCTCGGGAGCACAGACCTGTCTAGAAGCCAGGTGCATCATGACAGAGAGCTCCATGTACCGAGTGAAACCAGCTCTGAACCCAAACCCTGACTGTGTGGTCCTAGGCAGACGATCCGCTAAATGTTTCAAGACCTTAGTTTCCTCACCTGTGCAACGAGATAACATCAGTCATTCACCACTAGAACGTTTATGAAGATGAAAGACTGACGCCGAGTGATGTTAGTTACTGTCTCCAGGCAGCCAGGCTGGAAGCAGCCCCCAGCAGGGAATCACTGCAGAACCCTGAGCATCTCTTTTGAAGAGTGGAGGGGGGAGGACAAGCGGCAAAAGCCCTGATGACAAACTTTTCCCACCGCTATGCTCGGTCCTAGAGCAGCTCTGATGAGGACAGAACAGCCCTTTGTCCTCTTACTGTAAAAGCCAATTCTGTTGAATTTGGGTTTTCGCTTTTAGATCAGCATCCAAAGGACTGGACCCCTGACGTCACTCCTCTCTGCTAACCCACGTTTAGAGGCGCTGAGGATGCCAGGCAGAGGCACAAGGCCAGGGACACGTCAGCGCGGCTGCCAGCGACAGAATGGGTGGCCTCAGCTCCAAGACCAGCCACTGCCTGACGACATCGGGGCCTGTTTGATTTTCCAAAGAATAAAAATATCATTTATTTTAACACCAACTTCCAAACTGGCAGAGCCACCCTCTCTCCATCTTCTAAGCCATCACCTTATCTTTGCTGGAAAGAAAACATCTGCATCCATCCATTTCACAGACTGCTTATTGGGCTTCCCCGGTGGCTCAGCTGATAAAGAATCTGCCTGCAACGCAGGAGACCCGGGTTCAATCCCTGGGTCAGGAAGATCCTCTGGAGAAGGGAATGGCTACCTACTCCAGTATTCTTGCCTGGAGAATTCCATGGACAGAGAAGCCTGGTGAGCTACAGTCCATGGGGTCACAAAGAGTCGGACATGACTGAGCGACTCACACTTTCACTTTCACTTATAGGGATAAATCTGTTCTAGAACTCAGGGCTTAGCAGCTTTAAACCCTGACTTGGTGGAAGTCTCTGCTCTGAAGCTTGTATAACTGAAAGTCTCCAGGATGACTGAGAGGCCTGAAGAGTCTCTTTCTAATGCACGAAAGGAACACACAATCCTGTGTTCAGATCTGAAGGGGTTGTTAAATTAGACCATCACTACAGGGCCAACCTTGAAATATTGTCCCTCACCCCAGTGCCCTTCCTGAGGTCACCAGCCCAGGGTGACATAGGGAAGTAGGACAGAGTCTATAAATTATGATAACTCTTTGATTTTACTATGAGTTTCTAAGACAACAAAGTAGAAGCTCAACATCCAGAAAGAGGGCCTTGGCTTGCTGGCCTGTAGGCTAACCCTTCAGCCCCAGTTCATCAAGAAGCCTATAAAAAACCTCCATGAACACGCTTCAAGCGCTGCCTGACTCCCCTAATGAATGCAGAAACGTCTGCAGTGAAGGGTGATTTATGGGTGAGGGAATGCCAGGACCCGTCATTTCATCGTTTCTGTAATAAGACCTCAGGGCTGACAACTTTATGAAGCACAGTTGGGGCACCAGTAAGACAGACCACTTCTGAGGGAGTTGCCTCTAGGTTGTTCTGTGCATCTACCCAGATTTCATTTGCAAAAAGCACCCCGTCCAAGGTCAGGGATGTATATAAAATCCTACAGTTCCTGCATCTTCATATGCCATTTTTTAGAATCAGTGAAGCAAATTTTATTGAGTGGGGTCTGATGACCCACACGTTTTTTAAATGAGGAAATCTTTCTGTTTAAAAAAAAAAATGAAAAAGAAAGGGAAAAACACACAAACTAACTTCAGATGGTGAGTTTGACCTCTCCTGGTCTGAGACTGGGGAGAAAAAAAAAGAACTTAATTTTTTTTCATCTAAAAGTTTAATAAAAATCATGTTTCCATTATTTCTGTGACTGTGTAAAGTCTCAATGCTCATTTCTCAATTTTGGAAAGAAATCAGCCCCAAGGCTATAAACTAACAGTTATCATCACTATAAATAAAATATTAAACAGTCTGCACTTTCTTTGTATTATGATGAAAATTGCAGCATGCTTTGAAATTACAGGGTGAAATCATTCTTGCAGCAAATGAATCCACACCTCAGGACCCACGAATCTCTAGTTCTCGAGTCTGAAATTCTCCACACTCTGCCTTTGGATCTCATTTTTAGCACTAAAAGGAAAAAAGTTGAGGGGGAAACTCTTTTCCTCTGACAGCTATGGTAAAGGAAAATGATATATAATTGGCACAGATGTGTCCAAAAAGGTGGTTTGCCTGATTGGCTAACAATGAGAAATCTGACTTTGGTCACTGAGAAAACCTCAGCGTTCCTTGGGTTAAGGAGCTTAGAAAGCTTTCCTTTCCCCCTAGTGATCCTTGCCTTGCCCATCCTGGCTCCCCCAGAGAGCTTTGGCTTCCTGTCTCCATCCAGTCTCTCTGCCCATCCACACCTCACCATCAATCCCCACCATCTTCAGAATGGAAAGTTCTACCCATGTCACAAAGCAGATAATCAATCATGGGACAGGCAGAAAAGACAAGAACTTCTTTTTATATTTTTGTTTCCTCTACCTGAATAAGAAACCAAACTTTGGTCCTATTTGTGATGCAAATAAGGGCTGTGGCCTTAGTGGTCGGCATGGCTGGTGGTCACGTGTCACCTCTGTTTCTTGAAGGATCCAGAGGGCAGAGGCGGAAGGTGGTGTCCTTACTCATGGGCTGGTTTTCTGGGTCTTGTGACATTGAAGTTCACATGTGCCCAATTTAGTGGATTTATGGATTATATTATCTGGTTTTAACTATGCTAACCCTTGAAAAATGGCTAGATGGCTTAAAAAAAAAAATTCCTGAAAAGTACTGTGGGATCAAAGTTAATACTACTAATGAAGGCACAGCCAAGAGCCAGATGAAGCCGGGCTTGCATGCTCCTTTTTGTTCCCACATGCCTCCTCTGGGCAAATACAAGCTAAAACCGACAGCCCAGGGCAAACCATGGGCCAGCTGTTTAATTACAGAGAGATCTTCTTCCACCCAGCAGAGGGTGTCCCCCTGAATCACATGTGGATGCTGGGCCATTGAGATTTGCAAGACTTTGAAATTTTTTTACCCTCTTTCCTCATCCTTTTTTAATTCCCATTTTTTCTGTGCATTTACTGTCCATAGAGTCTTAAAGCAGCAGCAGAACTTAAGTCATTGACAAATAAGACAAGCTGGAGAGCCTGCTTCAAATTGGTTTACAGATAGGGGTATATATTTTTTAAAATAAATAAAATGAGGGACTTTCCTGGTGCTCCAGTGGTTAAGAATCCACCTTGCATTGCAGGGGAGATAGGTTTGATCCCTGGTCATGGAACTAAGATTTCACATCCCACAGAGCAACTGAGCCCACCTGTCACAACTAGAGAAGCTGTGGGCCTCAAGGAAAGATCCCGTATGATGTAACTAAGATCTCTATGCCACAACTAAGACCCAACACTACCAAATAAGTAACTATTTTGTTGAATAATAACAAAATAAAATGAGAATGAAACCAGATATGCACTTCTCACATGTCTCTTTTGGGATTTCCCCAGAAATTAGAGATGAGGATTCATAAGTAATCATTTACTTGCAAGTCCCATGATATACGGGCATCAAGGGACACAGAGAGATAAGGAAGAAGGTGGTCACAGCCTGGTCCATCATCAGACATGTTATCCTGAGGGCAACAGGAGCTTGACCTCACTGGGGAATTTCTAGAATCACTGTAGATGTGACTGTAGCTCAGCGTCATCCCATTCAAGATGATAGAGAAGGGAGCTAGGGTATTTATACTGGTATGAATATATATCATATATCATATACACACACACACACACATATATATATATATATATATATGGGGTATTTACACCAGTATAAATATTTATAGCTGGTATAAATACCCCAGTGCCCATCAGTCTCTGGCAGACTGCTACTCCCAAGAGAACTTTAATTTCCTGATCCTTCTGGCCTGTATAGGAGAGCAAAGCAAGCTCTGAGGGCAGAGGAACTCTCCGATAAAGAATTGTAGATGATGGCCATTGGAAACCAAGCCAGTAGGTGCTGAAAGGTGCAGGTCAAGGGATTTGGATAGTGCTGGACTGCCTCTCAGAGAGGACCTTTAACAACACAAGTCATTTTCACTCACATCACTATGTCTGCTGCTGCTGCTAAGTCACTTCAGTGGTGTCCGACTCTGTGCGACACCATAGACCGCAGCCCACCAGGCTCCCCCCTCCCTAAGCATTTTTCTCACCCCGTAATGCAGGCTTGACATACCTGTGTGGTCTCTCCAAATACAATGTAAGCTCCTTAAGGCAGAAACCCCTCACACATAGTTTTTCCCTCTGGGCCTGCACAGGGACCAGTATACTGAGTGCAGCTAAGCATTTGGGGAATGTTTGTTGAGAATCCACCTTTCCCCATGCAGTCCTGGGAATATTAACAATACCATTTCAGCCCTTGTGGAGGTTACACTTTGTTCATAGATACCTGGACACTTTATCCATCTCTGTTGGCCCTTGAACAGTTAGATTTTGTTATACAATAACCAACCTCAAATTTTTAGCAACATGCAACCACAAGGGTTTATTTTGCTCATGACTTTGTGAGTTTTCTGGGACAACTCTGCCTCAGGCTGCAGCAGTGAAGTCAGATCCACTCCACGGGTCTCTCGTCTTCCTCCCTACCATCCCTGCCCCAGGACCAGAAGGCCAGAGGGCATGTCCCTCTCACCAGGTGGCTGAGGTTCAAGAACAACAGCAGAAAGATGTGAGGCTTCTTAAGGCATAAGCTCAGAGCTGAGATGTTGTCACTATCAGCCTAGTACCACTGGACAAAGCAAACTACAAGTTCATGCCCAGCATCAAGGGGTAAGTAATAGACTGTCCCCATAGAGGTGGGGGACTGCAAGTCCCTTGACAAAGGATATATATGGAGGGGAGGGGTAAAACACCAAGGTAAGTGTACCTATTAACAATTTGAAGCAGAAACATATCTTTAATAGTTGCTGCTATCATCATTGTTATTGTTATTTCTATGCCCCTTGGAGCTAGTGTAATGCACCTCCACTGATTTTCTGTCCTGCTTCACTCCCTGTGTTTCTGCAGGAGGGATTAATTTTCCTCAGACTGCAGGTGGATTTCTCATGTGCCTTGTCCAATCCAAGCACATCTTCCAAGACACAGTGATTAGCCTGGCTCGAGGATGCTCGAAGAATCTACCTATCTTTCTGAGATTGCAGGTTACATTTCTCTGGAGTTGCTGGGGCTATCTTCCTAACTAAAACTGGGAAGCAGAGACAACACAGGAGAGAGCAGAGGGTCAGCATACGGCTGTCAGTTTGAGACCTTGGCTCCTCCATGCCCGCGCTGTCCAAATTCCTTGATGGCCCGAGAGTGAGGACACTTCCAAGGTTGGTTCTTCAGCTGCCTGTGTTAAAATCATAACAATAACATTGACAGTGCTAAGCAGATGAACCCGTTCCTCACCTAAACCCACACTGCAATGCATCTCCTTCTCTCTTACATCACAGTCACTGTCTCTATGTCTCAAATTATTTCCACCCAGACGTGGCAACTATACCTTCAGGAAAGTGCTTTTTGAAATATCAATTTGCCTCTTTGAGTCAAACCTGTAAGAACGATACTGTTATCTTTTTTTGCAAATAAATAAACAGAGATTCAAAAAGTCAAGCCCCCTGGCAAGGGCACGTGCGCACACACACACACACACACACACTCACACACATACATGCAGGAAAAGAGGGCTCTGACCCAGCCAGTTATTTGGGTTACCTTGAGCAAATCCACTTATTTTTCTGGGTCTTGGCTTTTCCATCCATAAATTAAAGGACTAGGTTATGAATCTGTAAACAGAAGATGAGCATTTTTAATGAGTAAATTCCAATTGATTTCTTTTTCTTAATATTTATTTATTTGGCTGCATCGGGTCTTTAATCTCTGAGATTTGTTGGGAAAGTTCACCTATAAATGGGTGTTTCTCTCCAGCCAGGCTAAGGGGGTGGGGAACAGGTCCTCTTCACATGATTCATGAAAAGCCCACAGCCAATGACAGCACCGTCCCCAGAAGCCCCTTCTACTGCCCTCTGCCAACTTGCTACAGAGACGCCTGTACATGGGATGGATCTCAAGAAAAAGGCATATTGTACACTCACGTCATAAATTTTACAAAACTGCTTCATGAAAAATAACCTCGGGTCCAGGAACTCTGCAAGAAAAATGTCCAAACTGTCTTCGATTTTAGGAACTTTGAAAAGCTTGCATACCAGCAGGTCAAGACACAGTCCGTACATCTCAGAGCTTCAGTGTGCTGAAGTTGGCCAGAAAACCAAATGCCCACTTTCTGGCAAACCACCCTGTATTCATAGGTGCAAGCTCTTAACTGGGCTTTGTCAAGTTGCCATAAACATATGGGCCCAGTTCCTCCAGTTCTCTAATAAATAATAAGTAGTTCAACTTATTAGATGAGTGTTAATATTCCACATCCGGAAAACCAAGAAGTTAAAGAGCAATAAGCACTTTGTAGGAAACTAACCCCAAACCCATCCATCTGAAATAGGCCTGGGCCGGTTAAAGCGGGCGTATGGCTTTTAGTCTGTTTATATTGTATTGTTTTGATTTACATTCAGAAAGTCAAGGCTTGTGTTTCCATCAGCATCTTGAAAGTATAGTAAGTCCTTTGTCTTGGCTTAGGTTCCTTTCCAGAGCAGATCCTGGAGCAAGGCCTTGAATGGGGATACTGGCTTTAGGAGGTGATCCCCGGATAGCGAGGAGGGGAAGCAAGCCACCCCGTGTGCACCAATGAGCTGTTTACCATCATGGGCAGCTGGGGAGTCGTCCTGCCACGGACCCTCAGAACTGCCCCTTGAGCAGACCAGCCCATGTGTCTTCAACACCCAACTCAGTGGTCGAGGAGGGCACCCCAGTGCCTTTCCTGCTGACCACTTCTGACCTGCTGACTGCTTCTGACCTGCCCAGTTTGAGGGCCACGCTTGTTCCTCATGTGGCCCAAAAACACTTCAGGAGATGAGATAAAGGAATCCATTCTGTAGGTGCCCTTCAGGATTGGGGGTGGGGGATGGGTCGGAAGGAGCCAACAGCATCAGCTTCATCCTAAAAATGATGTGTCTATTTAGGTTCATTGGCTTGATTGAGTTGATCTATATTTTTTATTTGTCTATTTCTATTCAACTTTCTGGTTTTCTTTTTCTCTTTGTTGCATGGTGTCACTGTGCCTCATTGGAATTTGATGCCAACCCTCTCCCAGGAATAACAGACACGGTCACACAGATGTGAATTTTTCCTTTGGTCGTAGGATTCTACAGAGCCCTGGAATTCCACCTCCTGGCACCCAGAATGAGACTTGCTAACAGAAACTGGTACCAAAAACAAAGTAAGAAAGGATAAAACAGGAAACCTCCCCAGTTACAAAAATCACTTTTCTTCGTTCCAGGAAGATCATTGAATTGGACCAAACTAGGGAGCCCCTAGCTTGTGAAGGACAGGGAAGCCTGCTGGGGTGCAGTCCATGGGGTCTAAGAGCTGGACACGACTGAGCAACTGAATGACAACAATAGGAAGCCCCAGGCTACCCTCTGTAATGGGACACACAGCAGGAGAACCACCACCTCCCTTTTGGTCTGGAATGCAAAAAGTGCACCTTCTGCTGCCCACACGGCTTCCCATCAGACACACATGTGACCACAATCAGGAAGCCCTCAGGAGACCTTGGTCCCAGACCCACGGGGAGTCAGCCAGGTTGGAGACTTCACATAAAACGGCAGTGACTACCCAAAGAAGGGGGCCAGCCCCAGAGCCCAGAAGAGCATTAACCTTCTGACTGTGAGTTTGGAAGCATCAGACCTGGGACAGTCAGTGACTGGTCAGCCCTTCAAGCGCCAAAGGCACCAGTCCTCATTCTGGAGACCACAAGCGGTCCACCCAGGGAGGAAAACAGCATGGCGGCCCTGTTTTCAAAGGTTGCACAGTTTGACAAGGGAACAAGTGAGGCCATGAACTGTTACAGTACAGAGGAAATCTCCATGAGGGAGAAAAAATTAAGTGGGAGCTCAGAGTGGGAGGGAGAAAGCAAACAGAGGGCTTCCGGGCAGGTAGGGGCTCATGGGTATTTATGAGCTGTGTTTGGGAGGATTGTACCAGAAGCAGGGGGTGGGGAAGACCACTGCAGGCATTTATAAATGTGAACAGAGACACAGAGAGCTGGAAGTGTGGGGCAGTTTTCGGGAAACAGACCCAATGCCTGCCTGAGAAGTCACCATGGAATAATAGAAGAAGTTGCAATAGATACATCACTATCTCCTGAATGTTTTAAAAATCTTCATTTATTATGTCTTGAATTATACACCATTCACATCTCTTTATCTCATTTGATAGATTATGTCGTATTTTAAATGTACTGAGAGATACGTCCCTACTTTACAGCTGAATACTGACTTTCAAATCCCTTAGAGAGTTTTAATCACATCCCCAATTTATCCCCCCTTCCTCCTTGGGGCCCTTGTGTCAGGCTGAGCCCAGAGACACCTGGAATTAGATGCCTCCTGCACAGCTGGGTGTGGGCAGACAAGTGAGCTCCAGCCCAGAAGATGGCATATTCAGGAGCTTCTAGAACATTGGCTGGAGGACATCCTTTGTCCCTCCCTCTTCCTGGCTGAGAAGCCTGGGGAGCAGAGCCACTGTTCCAGCCTGGAAAGCCTCACAGGAGCAGTGTGTGCTGGGGTCCATCACCAGGTCCCCCACCCAGGAAGACCCTGCTGACCCAGGACTAATTCCCTCTGCATGCAGGATGCGTGTTCAGGGGACCAAGGGAACCCATTTGCCTGTGGGCATAACAGAAGGATTTGCAGAGAAGTGATTTCTGACCTGAGGGGTAGGTGTGTGCACACTTTGTAAAGACGGTGGAGAAAAGAATCTTTAAAAAGAGTGGAGATATATATATTCTTACCCCAGGAGGAAAGAGCCATAGGAGACCTGACCACAAAGAAAGGCCACTGGGCAGGGAATTGCCAGACCCTGGACCCAGAGTAGGTCTAAAAATCAGTCATGGGCTCTGAGCAGGATGGACAGGGGATTTTGGCCCTCAGACCCCCCACCTGAGGGGAGGAGTGCAGCTGGAGGAGGCTACGGCAGGTCTTCTAAAACCCGAAGCCAAGGCAGGCCCTAAGGCCCCATCTAAGTGTAGTCATGTCTCTGCTGTAAGAACCCTTGAACTGCTTCTCTGTTTCCCTGTTAACCCCAAGACTGTGAGGGTAAAATTAAACTCACAATTACAATCCAAGGACCCAGCCACAGGCCTGCTGCTGCTGCTAAGTCACTTCAGTCGTGTCCAACTCTGTGCGACCCCATAGATGGCGGCGCACCAGGCTCCCCCATCCCTGGGATTCTCCAGGCAAGAACACTGGAGTGGGTTGCCATTTCCTTCACCAATGCATGAAAGTGAAAAGTGAAAGTGAAGTCGCTCAGTCGTGTCCGACTCTTCGCAACCCCATGGACTGCAGCCTACCAGGCTCCTCCATCCATGGGATTTTCCACAGGCCTACTTCATTCTTATTAAACAACTAGGGTTTACTAAGTGCCAGGTACTGATCACTCATGTGTTGGTTCAATGAGTCCACCTGCCAAGTTGAAGGTGAAATTTATCAGCCATAGGTTCTTGATAGTCTCAGTCCACTTGGGCAGCTACAACACAATACCAAGGAGCTTCTAGACCACCAAGGACTGGGTGGCTCAGAAACAACAGAAACGTGTATTTCACAGTCCTGGAGGCTGGAAGTTCAAGATCAGAGTGTCAGCATTGTCGGGTGGGGCCTTCCAAATTGCAGACTGGATGGAAGGGAAGGGCTAGTTCTCTGGGGCCTCATTTACAAGGGCACTAATTCCATTCATGAGGGCTCCACCCTCTTGACCTAATCACATCCCAAAGTCCCCACCTCCTCCTACCATCATCTTAGACATTGGGTTTCAACATAAGAATTTTGGAGGGACACATGCATTCCTGTCACAGCACTGATGAAGAGACAGGTTCACAGACACTCAGCTGATGGAATAAGTGGTGATATTCAGGTAGAAATTCATGTTCCCTACACTATAGCCCACATAACACGCTACCTAGAATCACAATCCATGATTAGACTTCACTTATAAAGAGCTGCGTTTGTTTTGTTTCAAAATAAAAAGGGACTGAGTTCCAAGTTCCTCTCATCACTAAAACCTTTTAACTTAGTTTTTTGGGTCCTGAAGGTAATGAAAATTAGGCTGAGTGTTGTTGGTTTCTGGCTTCATTTCCCAGAGTCCACACCCCTCCCTTTCCTGGCAGCCTCCGCAGGAGGGCAGGCACCCAGCCACCAACACCTGGAGTTCCAGAGTCAACATGGGGGTGCTCACACATACAGAGGGATGGTTGGCCTTTCTTCCTCAGGAAAACTTGCAGAAACTTCTGCCGGCAAAAATGCATGTTGGACTGAGGGCAGAAACGTACTGCTTGTTCTTAGGGCTGGGGGTAATAAAGCAAAATCACTCAGGGACATCATTTTTAATTAAGTATTTTCAGACAATTAAAAATTTTTAGCCATTAGTAAGTGCTCCATGTTAAACACTTTTTCTTTTTGACTGTGCTGGAATACCTTAGTTACTGACCAGGGATTGAACCTATGCCCCGCCACTTTGGAAGCATGGAGACTTAACCACTGGACCACCAGGGAAGTTCCTGTGTAAATCCTTATTTTTACTCCTACCTGCAGATGATGGCTGGAATTTCTTTGTCATCTCATACTTAGAAGTGAAGTCACAAGGTGAGAACCTGGAGATCATCTTCAGCCCTTCTGCTCATCTTGTTCTAATCATTCACACTGTTTAAATTTCAATCAAGCCTAAGTGCAAAATCCCCCCCCCCAATTTTCTCTGGTTTTAATTTCTATCACCTTAGCCCAGTTGACACTTCAGCTGCTAGAATCAGCTCATCATCCACCCCTAGGCCACCAATGCTATAGTTTCTTTAAGCAGAGACGTCACTGCTCCAATTCTCTGATGGCTCCAGTCACTTGCACTCTCATGTCTTACTGTGGCCTTTGCGGTCCACAGGACGGGGTCCAGATGGCTTCCCACCCGCAGGCCATCACAGTGCTTGGTCTGCCACACTGCCACGAGCACTCAAGCCCTCGCAGATCCTCACGCCCATCCTGTCCGTTCACCAACTTTAATGTCCTCTTATGGGTACTGCTCAATTCCTCACCCACCCCATTCATGTCTGTGCAAAGCTTTCTCCTCTTTAGAAGCTCAACTCAAATGTTACCTCTTTTCCGTCCTCTAAGCCTTCCTATGAGATACTTCTTCCTTCCTAGCCCATCACATTTCAGTTCTCCTACCACCTCTTGTTCACCATCACCTCTCTGTTTTCCTTTCTTAACTGTCCATACTTAGGGGTCAGGAGGACTGTTCCCTGCTGGTCTTTGTGTTTTGCACAAGGTAGGTGCTCAATAAACATCTGGATGAATGTATTTAAATAGAGGCTGACTGGAATTCTCACTAATACGTAAACGATCGACAACATTTCTCTTGAGAATGCTGCTAGTTTCAGATACAAAGGGGGAAAGTCCAAGATGTTTGGTTGTCCAAATCAAGTTAAAAATGTTGGAGGGAGCCAAAAAGAAACATTTTCCAACTTCAAAATGCAGCTAGCCTATGGAACTGGTAGCCCTGGGTTGTCCAACGAAAAGACTGATCTTTCCAAACTCTGTTAACTCAGATGAGAGAAGAAAGTTAATTTTCCCTCTCGGAGATTCTTGCCAAGGTTGTGATTTTAAGGACTTTCTAAGCCTTTTATTTGCAATTCAGTTTAACTGCTTTCTAGGGCCAGAGATTTGCCTGCTGGGTTTCCCAGTCCCCAAAGAGTTTTGAAACACAGAGTTAGTAATAAAAATTAATGTGTCACTCTTTAGAGGCAGAGGAGAGGGTCAGCTGTGTGGAGCCAGCGATGATGGTGTAGCTGAGGAACGGGACTAGTCAGTGATTAATGAGCAGATCTGAGCTGGCAGGACCAGATACAGTGTCGCCTCTGATTCAGTTTTGTTTTTGTAAATGTGGGACTCGTGCAAACAAGACGGGGAGGGATGCTGTGTGCCAGGCATGTGGGAGAAGTGTCTGCACAGCTCAGCTCCACCACCTCCTCGTTGGCTTGGAGGCGCTCCTGGGTCTCTCCCTAGCTAATGTTTTTGCATCGTACGGCGGTTTCGTGTTGTGGATACATGTCCAGTGTTTACTTGGACGAAGACACCTGATTCATTTTTCTCGGAGTCCCTGTTCAGTTTGCAACCTACCTCTTTAGAGGCAGAAGGTGTATGAACTCACTTTTCCTACCACCTTGTCTCCAGGGCATCTTTACAGGTTGCGGTTGGAAAACCCAGCACCCTCCCAAGTCTGGACACAGGCACTTGTTATGACTGATGGGCAGCGGCACCCAGAGTTACTGAGGTTCAGCTGGAGCAAGAGGACAGGGGTGGACAGCTGGACGGGGCTCCGGGAATAAAGCCATGATGGTGGTGGAAAGGTTGAGATGCCGAAGCCTGGAGTTACTGGATCTAGGGACAAACATCAGTTACAGAAGGCAAAGTAGATGTTCTCTTCCAGGATATAATTCTCTAGAGGAATTTAAATAATATAATCTTCTTTTTAAATTAATTTTTGTTGAATTATAGTTGCTTTACAATGTTATGAATGTAATCTTCTTGAGCTGAGAAATTACGAAAAGGACCAAGATAAAGGGGGAAATGCCTCAATGATTTGGTTAGGTTTTCTCATTTTCTTTAATGATCTAATATCACCTTTGGAGAAGGAAATGGCCACCCACTCCAATATTCTCGCCTGGAGAATCCCATGGACAGAGGAGCCTGGAGGACTTTAGTCCATGGGGTCACAAAAAGTGATCAGGCATGACTTAGTGACTAAACAACAGCAATAGACTTGCTGCCATAATAAAAATAATTTAAGTTAGCACAAGTTATGACTTTGTATGTAAATCCACAACCTGTTAACAAAAGACAAAAATCCTTAGGTTAGGTACTAAAACCGTTCTCAGGCTTTCTGAAAATGGAAAATACCAACCAAGCAGGAAGGACTTCTTACATTTCGAACACTGTGATCTGTGCTGTGACAAATGGAAGACATCCATGACATCATGTTTTGGATTTCTTTTTATGTAGATGAACATTTTCATATTTTTATCATATTTTAAAATGATAACAGAATAGTCTTTGTATGATAACCACCTACTGCTCTATATATGGGATATAACTCATTTCATGCATTGACATTTTTAATTGTGTTTGTATTTTTATATTTTTATTTTTAAGTGCACAAGAGTGTGTGTTCTTGTCCAGAGGAAATGTTCTTACCC
Source organism: Bos indicus (assembly GCF_029378745.1). Lineage (NCBI taxonomy): Eukaryota > Metazoa > Chordata > Mammalia > Artiodactyla > Bovidae > Bos > Bos indicus. Next base: position 41,058,158 of record NC_091772.1, on the reverse strand, counting down.
GTAACATTTTATTCAGCTGTTAATTTATCTAAAGCTTTCAAAATGATTGGATCAGAGGGTCACCTGACCCAAAGGCATTTGTGCATAAGTTGACCAAAGACTGATGAGATAATACAGCTCAAAAAGCTCAGACCAATAGAGTTGATAGTAACAACCTCAGCCAATCAGAAAACAAAGACTAAAGAACAGAGAGGATTTTGGCTGCCCAGCAAAGCACCCAGAATATACTGACATAAAATCACCATTTTATTAAGTTCATGGAGTCTATGCCCCTCAAGTTTGGAAAAGATACAGTAATAAAGTGGCTTGTTTTTTCTGTTCCATGGTGCCCGGCTCCTTAGCTAAGAAGACACAAAGGCTGAGCGTGCCTTGACATCTGGGAGCTAGAATAATATTTATTGTTGTTGTTCAGCCACTAAGTCATGTCCAATTCTTTGTGATCCCATGGACTACAGCACGCCTGTTTCCTCTGTCCTCCACAGAATCTCCCAGTGTATTCATGTCCATTGAGTCAATGATGCTATCTCACCATCTCTTCCTCTGCCGCCTCCTTCTCCTTTTGCCTTCAATCTTTCCCAGCATCAGGGGCTTTTCCAATGAGATAGTTTCTTTGCATCAAGTGGCCAAAATATTGGAACTTTAGCTTCATCATGGAAGTATCTTAACATCTGACTTCCTTTTAGGGCTTCAGCTGGAGCTGCCAACCAAGGCACCTACACAGGTGGTCTGTTTGTGTGGCTAACTTGAGCTTCCTCACAACATGGCAGCTGGGTTTCCTGAATGACTGCTCTAAGAAAATAAGACACAAATGCATGACATTGTTATGGTCTTCTCTCAAAGTCACATAGCATTACTTCTCTACTCTGTTGGTCAAGGAAGACACAGAGGTCTGCCCATTTTCAAGGGGGAAGGACACAGACCCCACCTCTTAATGAGATGAGTATCAAGGGCAAGGTATAAGAGCCTGTGGGATGGGAGAGATTGTTTTTAAAAAATCACAATATGCAAAAAAAAAAAAAGAATGGAAAGATAAATATTAGATATTTCAGGGTAGTTGTTTCTAGCCTTAGCAGCATATTTCTTCTTTATCTATTTTGTCAATTTTTTTGTCCACTCCATGCCACTTGGGGGATTTCAGTTTCCTGACCAGGAACTGAACCTGGGCCACTGCAGTGAAAGTGCCCCAGCCTAACTACTGGACCACCAAGGAACTTTTTATAATGAATACTTACTGATTCTGTGATGAGAAATAGCTATTTTTCATTTTTAAAAGATCCCATATACTAAAAGTGGCAAAAAGAGGAAATTAACAAAGAATGAAACTCTAAATGACAAGGTTATGCTTGCTCTAAATCTTAGTTCTTTCAAATATAAGTAAATATATGATGCTGTATCTTAGAGTTTAAAAAAAATCTTACTCTAATTCAAGGATTTGGGTGCATGAAGCTTATTTGGGCAGAGAAGGCAATGGCACCCCACTCCAGTACTCTTGCCTGGAAAATCCCATGGATGGAGGAGCCTGGTGGGCTACAGTCCATGGGGTCACTAAGAATCCGACACGACTGAGCGACTTCACTTTCACTTTTCACTTTCATGCATTGGAGAAGGAAATGGCAACCCACTCCGGTGTTCTTGCCTGGAGAATCCCAGGGACGGGGGAGCCTGGTGGGCTGCCGTCTCTGGGGTCGCACAGAGTCAGACACAACTGAAGCGACTTAGCAGCAGCAGCTTATTTGGGACATGATCCTATGAAGCACAGCTGGGTGGAGGTGGGTTAGGGGAGGGAAATAGAGAAGAGACAAATCAAAAAGATAAAGTAAATAATTGAGATAATCTTTAAAAATGGAAAATAAGGATGTGCCAAGAATAATGTTTGGATTGGAATGTGCCTGATGGTTTCCATTTCTTACACGGTCTTAGCTGATGCTGGTACAGACTGCTGCATATCTTACTTTTCCTAGAGTAGAACTTCTTTTTCCTAGAAATAATTTACCTACGACATCACAGAAGGACAAATGCTACATGGTCCCACTCATGACAAATCTAGCATGGTCAAACAAATGGACTTCCTTAGAGGTTCCTTTAGGAGAAGTCATTGAATCCATTAGATGCTAATATATTTGTGCCACTTAATTCATTTAGATTAGACAATCTTAGTAGAGAGATTTAATCATTCCTCTTGTTTGTTCCCTTGGCCAAAATTTGAGGAAATTTTCAGATATGTATGAATACAAAGAGGAAGAAAGTTCAGAGCACAGGCCAGTCTTCAGTGATACCAATCTGTCACATTTCTTTGGTGAGAACTTGTATTGTAAGTGTTCAGCCCAGTGGGATCCACCTACCAGCCATGACCTTGGCTGACAGCCATTAAGTAAAGTCCCTTCTACAAAATGGGACACTTTTTAGTGATTATCTTTCTGGGAAACTTTCTCAAATTCATGGAATATTCTGATTATCTTTGAACCCAATAAAAGCTTTCACTTAGGTAACTTATTACTTGTGATATTCTGAGACTTTGTGGCCATTGTAAGTAGGTATTGTTGTTCAGTTGCTCAGTCATGTCTGACTCTTTGCCGTCTCATGGACTGCAGCATGTCAGGCTTCCCTGTCCTTCACTATCTGCCACAGTTTACTCAGACTCATGTCCATTGAGTTGATGATGCCATCCAATCATCTCATGCTGTGTCACCAGCTTCTCCTCAATCTTTCCCATCATCAGGATGTTTTCCAATGAGTCAGCTCTTGACTTCAGGTGGCCAAAGAACTGGAGTTTCAGCTTCAGCATCAGTCCTTCCAATGAGTATTCAGGGCTGATTTCCTTTAGGAAAGGGCAATCAGTTCTAAAACATAAAAGCATTCAAAATGGAAATAATAATCACAGAACACAGAAACTGGCCAATCCAAAAAGTAAAGAATGTTCAGTTCTTGTACATAGAATACCTGCTTCTCTTGGCCATTCTTCTTGACTGGTTGGGAGAAGACAGAACTCAAGAACAGCTATACTCAGCTAACCTGATCACGGGTAGCCACATGCACAGAGACCTCACCAGGACTTAACTTGTCATGGAAAAATTTAGCCTCCAACTCCACCTATGAGCTTTAGATATGCCAACAGCCCCCCTGAGCACGAAACCTGAGGCTCCAATTTGAGGATACAAAACCCATACGATCATCATTATTATCAACATTAGCCACATGGTCCAGACCTGAGCCATCCAATAGGATAACTACTAGCCATGTGTGGCTCTTTAAATTATTTAAAATTAAATAAAATTTAAACTGTGTATCCTTGGTAGCAGTAGTCACATTTCAAGTGCCCCAGGAGTATGCAGAGCTGGAAGCTGTTCTACTGAACAATCCAGAACATGGCATATTTCTAGCATTGCAGAAATTTGTATTGGACACGCTGGTCTACGTGTCGCCTGTGTGCAGGCGCTTTCCATGTGTTACAACGCTTAATTCTCACAAGAAACCTGGGAACAAGGGTTTATTGGCTCTACATTCTAGATGCAGAAATTGAGCTTCAGAGGCAGCCAATATCACCTCAAGATCTTCCAGACATCTCTCCTGAGCGCATGTCCATCCCTCTCGGATGGGCCTGCACTGACAGCATGTCTCGGCGCCAAAGCCGACTTTCCCCCACATTGAAGGCTGGGAAAGAAATTAAGGTCTGAAACCCTCCCCTGCTCAGACTGCCAAAAGTACTGGCTTGAAGTTGAAGTCCATTTTCAACCTCACTGTTGTTGGAGGAAAAGCAAGGCGGTGTGGGGACATCATCATTTGTTTCTCCAGTAAGTCATCCGTTTTCAACATTCCCACCAGAAATGCTCTGGTTTCTGTTTGTTTTAATATGTGAGGTTGATCTGTTCAAGCCCCAAACATGCTTTTCCATATGCTTCTCTTTCCCTGTTTTTATATTTCCTTTCAGTACAAGTGCTAAATCTGTGCCATATTTTTATTAGTTTTACACTGATGTTGTTGACATTTTTGAGAGCTATTTGATGTCTGAGAAATTCACGAACATTTTCCTTGCTCTTTTGAAACATTAAAAAAAAATAAAGCTAAAGCAATAAGAAGAGACCCATGTTTGTATGCAGATCAACCACTCTTACCCAAAGGCATTTCAACTGGGTCTGATCGGTTATTTATTAACCTGCTATTAATCCCTGAAGGAAAATATTTTCTGTGACGTTCTCCCTGACAGCCGCTCCCACTCCTCAGAGTTTGTGGGAAAGAGAAATTGGAGGCGGTAAGGTAATCAAGCTTATCCTACAGTCAGGTCTGTGCTCTCCTGCCTGAGCCGGCTGCATCCCCATCACAAATTCTCACTTGCCATGTGATGCAGGCGGGTCACATGAGCTACAGCTGAGCTGGTCTCAATGATTTGTGAGTCTTTGTATTTGCACACATGTGGCCATGAGGGACCTCTCTGGCCAGGCCAGCAGTTTTCCCCCACATCTGTTGGTTAATCGGAAATCCAAATGTATGAGACAGCACTGGGGACCAAAGCCGAGATGCGGGACTCCTCAGGCTGGAAACAAAGAGTATGTGACACTGATTGCAGCTCAAGTTTCTCTTCACACAAGTGAAATTTACCATGTATCTTTTGAATAAAACCCGTGGCTCTGACCAAGCATGGTCCAGCGGGCAACAGGAGCCAAGTAAAGCAGCTCAGTCCTGTTGGAAATCATGGCCAACTGCAATGTTTCCTTCTCTGTCTGCTTCTCGTCCCTCTCCTCTGTGTTTCTGACTGTCCCTTGCCTTCCCCACCTCTTCTCTTTCTTCCTAGCTCCTGCTTTCCCATGGCTCCAGTTCCCAGAAGGAACCTCTGCGTCAGATGCTGGGTGGGCGGACAACCTCTGAAGCATCTACCTAGGTTCCCTTGGCAACTCCTTTACCTGCCATCCAATTGCCATTCTCCAGTCATAGCCAGACCATTCTCTTAGACTCACTTAAGATGCACAAATACTGTCCCCTAAAGAAGGATAAGTTAAAATTAATTAAAGCTCCTTAAACTTTTTTTTAATATTTATTTTATTTATTTCACTGTTCTGGGTCTTAGCAGCACATGGGCTCTTAGATCTCCATCAAGGCATGCGGGATCTTTCAGTTGCAGCCTTCTAACTCTTAGTTGCACAGCATGCGGGATCTAGTTCCCTGACCAGGGATCAAACCCAGGCATAGAGAGCTCCCCTGCATTGGGATCGCAGAGTCTTAGCCACTGGATCACCAGGGAAGTTCTCCTAAACTTTTATATGGAATATTTTCCTGGGGAGACAGACTGCTAAGACGAATAAAGGGCCAGAAAACGCAAGAAGGCTGAAGTAAACCAGCCTACCTCCAATTTTGGCCCAGGGTTTGCTGGTGGCAATCCTTCCATGTGGTTTGCTCCTACAACTGAGAATTCCATCACACTGACTCTTGCCAGGATCCTTAAGGCCTCAAGGAAAATACAAGGTCCTGACAAAGAAGAGAAGGCATGAAAACAGAGTGGTGAATCCTAGCATCTTGTTATGGGGCCAACAAGATGCACATGAGCTGTTGCTATTCCAGGAAAGAGAGAAGAAAGAAAAACAAAACCTGTTGGCAGTGACTTCAGATGGCCTTCTGTGTGTGCAGGGCTGATGATCTGCTGTGTCTCCCATCTAGCCATATGGCCATTTGCAGTCTAAGTCCCTGGCCAGGCTATACTAGTTGCTAAGGATCTTGAGCATCACTCTGGCTCAGATATATTAAAAATATCATTCTGTTTGGCTTTAACGACCACTCTATACACCGGTATAGCCCTTGGAAGGCTCCAGGCTGCTGAGAAGAGAAAAGACAGCTGAAGTTCAAGTAAATGGAAAAGGAGACAGGCAGCTCCTGTGACTGGAGGGCTCCAGTGATAATTAATAGTGCTTTCTGAAAGCCCCTGCTTTGCTCCTCTCTCTTGGGCATCCAGCATCCACCTTAAGCCAGGTTCTCCTCAGGGCCCAGACATCTGGACTCATGCTTCCTGGCTCTATCTAGCAGGGGAGAGACATGGGATTGCTTCCAGAAGCTCGCTCAGAAAAGCAAAGGGAACTTCGCAGAAGCTCACAGCAAAGCTTGCCTTGCAAATCACCAGGCTGGACCCCATCAACTGTCTCCTCCTGGACCATGTTGGGGAAGGGCTATGAGATAACCTGTAGGACAGCCAGGCTCACTCAGACCTGGAGAGGATGCAAGCTCCAAGGCAAGGGGTGGTGAGTGCATGGGCAAATGGTGGAATTCTGCCAACCAGAACAAGGAGGGGGGTCCTGTTGACAAGGACCAGCAAGTCCATTGCCCTGTGCATCTCCATCAGGCCCACTTCCTGGGGTCGGGCTAATGTCACTTCCTCTGGATCATACGCATCATCTCCTGGACCAGGGACACTCAGAGTGCAGTCCTCCAGCCAGTGCTGTGTGCAGGCTACCTGCCCTGTGTCTGCGGGAGAGAGCCCAGAAATGAGAAGGAAGCGTTTAACCACTTTACAGAGTATTTTCATGCCTGTGAAATCTAACAATAACCAAATTGGGGCTTGTATTTTGCATGTCTTTTTTATTTCATTTTTATAGTAAGTTACTTCGTTGTCCTTTCCAAAGTATTGTTCCATGATGGATGTTTTTAATGTATCAGCTGGTCCTCCCCCATGGCTTCCTGTGTCCCCTCTACAGAAAGTGCAGCTTTAGAGGGAGGCCCCGAGATCAGGAACCGACCCCCAACTCAATGCCTGAACCCAGTTGGCTCTCAGTGCTTGTTGAATGAATAAATGAACAAGCAGCAAAGTCCAGGTTTTTAAATTCCAGTCCTAGGCTGCCTCAATTGTGCCCCTAGGAGGCTGAGAAGATGAACAGTAACTATGTAACGTGGTGGGCGACCTGATCTGTGGACAGAGCCGAGGTTGTCTAGGAGGGTGTGACTCTCTGCTGGGTGGGAGGTTATGAACATGAGGGGCTGATGACTTTGGATGCCCTGGGAAGCCCAGCCTCTGGACAAGCTCTTACCCTCGCACCCAGCTCCCTGTGGATGCAACACAACCACTGGTCTGGGGGAGGGGAATCTGGGGAGGACTTGGGTGGAAGAGAGTGGAAATTCTGTGGGAATTCTGTTTTCTGGTCAGAATGAATCGTGTTGCTCCAGAACTCAGATAGCCAGACAGACCTCTTTAAAAGTCACATTTGCGTTAGTGAAGTCTGTGCAGTGGGGGAAGGGAGAAAGGTTGTCACTGCTCCATTGAGAATTTTGAAAATAGCCTTTATTAAGTCTGAGAGTAGATGCTCCCGAATCCACGTGGACCTCAGAGCTATCTCATTCATAGCGTCATCCCTATTTTACACCAAGGGACCAACAGTTATTGATAGAAAACCCAGTGATGCATTGTCATTCTACTTACAAAGTACTATGTTTAAATACATCTCACATCCTGGCAGGTCATGAAGTGGGCACCACCCTCCCTCCTGTCATCCACTGTTCCCTCAGCCAGGCCAGGGTCTGCTGGCCAAGGGACAAACCACCACTTTCTTTTCCTTTTTTAAAAAATTTATATTGGAGTATAGTTGATTTCCAATGTTGTGTTAGTTTCAGGTGTGCAATGAAGTGATTCACTTATACATATACCTATAGTCACTCTATTTTTGGATTCTTTCCCATATAGGTTTTGGATTCTTTTCCCATTGCAGAGTATTGAGTAGAGTTCACTGTGCTATATAATGGGTTCTTATTAGCTATCTATTTTGTATATAGTCGTGTGTATATATCAATCCCAATCTTCCAATTTTTCTCTCCCCACTTCCCTCCTGATAACCATAAGTTTGTTTTCTACAGCTGTGACTCTATTTCTGTTTTGTAAATAAGTTCATTTGTGCTATTATTTTAAGATTCCACTTGTAAGCAATATCACATTCCACAAAATACTAGCAAAGCAAATCCAACGACACATTAAAAGGGTCATACATCAAGATGATATGCCATGATATGGTAGGACATACCCGGGGATGTAAGGGTTTTTCAATAAATGCAAATCAATCAGTGGGATACACCACATTAACCAACTGAAGAATAAAAGCCATATGATCACCTCAACAAATACAGAAAAAGCTTTCAACAAAATTCAACACCCATTTATGATAAAAACTCTCCAGAAAGTGGGCATAGAGGGAACCTACCCCAACATAATAAAGGCCATATATGACAAATCCACGGCTAAAATCATACTCAATGGTGAAATGCTTAAAAGTATTTTCTATAAGATCAGGAATAAGACAAGGACATTCACTCTCACCACTTTTATTCAACATAGTTTTGGAAGTTCTACCCACAGCAATCAGAGAAGAAACAGAAATAAAAGGGATCCAATGGGAAAAAATATTAATAAGCAATCACTCTTTGCAGATGACATGGTACATACACAGAAAATTCTAAGGATTCCACCAGAAAACTACCAGAGTTCTTCAGTGAATTCAGTAAAGTAGCAGTATACAAATAGATACACAGAAATCTTTTGCATTCCTATACACTAACAATGAAAAATCACAATGAGAAATGAAAGAAACAACCCTTTCTACCATGGCATCAAATAAAATAACAGGAATAAACCTAAGAAAGCAAAAGACCTGTATCAGAAAACTACTATGTGCTAACAGAAGAAATCTTTCCTTTCAAAGGGAAACGGTAATGCCACTGACTGCTGGAGAATCCTCACTGATTAGAAAAGAAAACGTTTCCCTCTCTTGCCTTTCAAAAGCCAAAGGAAGCTTACATGAGGTGAGCGAGGGGAAAACAGGAATTTCAGCACATTCTGCTCAGGAAACCCTCTTCAGATTCTTTCATCTATTTGCCCTTAAACAACAGAGGAAAACAATGCATTTACATGAGTAAACAGCCGCTTTCATTTCAAATAGGGGTTTACTCTGTTTACTTAAAGGATTTAAAGCAAATAATTCAAAAAGCCTTCCAAGATGCCAGCCATCATTTTTTCCCCTTTTAAGAAAAGACTGGGAAACTTTTGGAGTACGCATGAAAATTAGTTTACAGATTATTAAAGGGCAAACTTTGCAGGATGTGAATATTTAATACAGTAGCAGGCTGGATCCCTTCCTGCTAAGTGGACAGGGCTCAGTTCCCAAAAATCCTAGCTTCTCCCCTACACACATTCACAGCACAAAACACACACAACACACATAGACAACACACACACCACACATACACACACTACACAGTACACAGAACACAGAAAAAAAAACACAAACACAACATACATATACACACACCACACATCATACACAACACACACACACACTTTGGCATCATACCCTAGGTGCTAAACAGACTATAATAACTCCTGGGTTTTAGCATTTCTTTTCACTTTGATGTAAATTACATTTGTGTATCCAGAGAAGGGACCTAGGTTCAATCACTAGGTCGGGAAGATCTCCTGGAGGAGGGCATGGCAACCCACTCCAGTATTCTTGCCTGGAGAATCTCAATGGACAGAGGAGCCTGGCAGGCTACCGTGGTCGCAAAGTGTAGGACAAGACTGAGTGACTTAGCACAGCACAGCCTCCAAAGGATACAGAAACTACTTTCAGTGACAGGAGCCTCTCCTATGAGTAGCGTTGGTGTCCAGAATGAGCAGCACGTGGAGAAGTATTATCATCTCTTCTAGTTACTTGCTTAATTGAGTGTTCAAGAGAAACACACAAGAGGATCCTTTTTCAGATCCATATTATACCAATTACCTTTTTATCTTTTCAAATATGGTTTTGATGAGTAGACCTGACCTTCTCTGAATCTATAGAAATCTTTAATATACTGCAAATTCATGAGGGAAGTAGGAAGGCTGGCTTTCCAATTGCCTGTAAATAGGGCTCCTATCTCTGTGCACCCACGTGGTGCTGTACACAACCCAGAGCCTGCCGCCAAGGAGAGAGGACCGGCATCTGAGTTGATGTCCCCATGCTGGGCCCCAGTACCCATGCTGTGAGGAAGCCCAGGCACTGGGAGGTGTTCTGGCCACAGCCCTGCCGACTCCAGGCACCAGCTGGCATCCCCAGCAGACACCTACGGGAGTGAGCTTTCAGACGGTATCAGGTCCAGCCTCCAAAGTGCTTCAGCGGATCCAACATCATCTGCCTTGGAACACAATGGGTTAAAGGAAGAATGTTGCCATTCAAGGCAAATCACCAACCAATTAGGGATTAGGTGTTCCCTCCTTAGAACAGAAAGCAAAAGACAAGGGGACTGTAACAGGCGGGGTGGGTGCTTATGTGGAGAGGTCGCCCCAGACTGAGGTGACCAGCCATGTCCTCTCATGACAGGCAGCAAAAGTGGGTCTGCAGAGAGACTCAGGGAGCCAGAGCAGACACAGAGGGGAAAGAGGTGCCTCCTGGCTGCAGAGAAAGAAGAAGAGAGCTGAGATTAGAGACATAGGAATAGATCAGGAGCAGCTGTAGGAGCTACTGAAATTTTTCTAGTTCCTACAGCCCGTTCCTGCCTGGCTCTGCGGTTCCCCTTTTCTCTGAGCTGTCACTGTGTCCCTTCAATAAACTCCACTTGATATTCGAGCACATGTGCTTCATGATCTGCTCCTTAACAACCAAGGGTCCATGGCAGGAACACTGCTGTAGAGTCAGCGCTTATCCGGAGGCCAGGAACGGTAGGATCTGGACAAGTATTTCTGGACCAGCTGACTCGATGGCCATTCGATTGACCAGTCTGCTGGCTTCTTCAGGCTTCTAGAAACAAGGGCTTTGTCCTTGGTGGTTTTAGCTTCTTACTTTGTTAGTAACGCTGGCACGTTTGTGTGCTCAGACGACAAAGTCAAATGTTACAATGTGAAAGGAGGAAGCATTTGATCCTAATTTATAGAGATGCATCTGGTAGGAGACAGACCAATCCAGCTCCCTAGCTATTTTTAGTGCTCCCTCATATCAGTGAAATTTTCTTTTGAACCAACTTGCCAAATATTTGGCTTTCCAGTACTGTGTATAAAAAACACATTGGTGACACCTCCAAAGCTAAGGAAATACGGATCCTGTTCAAGAAAATTTGCTCAGGTGTGATGGCTTCTTTCAGACAGGTGAATTCTTCTGACCCTTGCAGAAGCTGAAGAAATATCCATAAAGTGCCCAGTGCCATGCAGTGCTCAGTCACTCAAGTGTCCAACTCTTTGCAGCCCCATGGAATAAAGCCCTTCAGGCTCCTCTGTCCATGTGATTCTCCAGGCAAGACTACTGGAGCAGGTTGCCATTTCCTACTCCAGGGGATCTTACTGACCCGGGATCAAACTCGGGTCTCTTCTGTCTTCTGCACTGGCAGGCAGGTTCTTTACCACTAGTGCCACCTGGGAAGCCCATGAAGTGCCCAAGGAAAAGTGGAAATCAAAGGCAGAGACATCTTTACAGGTTTGGGCTCTAACATGAAGTAAACTCCAATATGTTCCCCAGATTAATTTACATTCCACTGTGATTCATATAAAACAGGCAGAAAATCTCAAGTGAACAGGAATTTGTGGACTTAGCTGCTTTCTGAGTTCAACAGATGAAAAACCTCTCTTCTTACAACTGAGCCCTGGATCTTCGTCCTCTCTGGACGATACCACCTCTCTCATGCCAAGGGGCTCTCAGAAGGAGGAGGTGTCAGCTCCCGTGGATGGGATACTCAGCTCACCCCTCATTCCAAGAGAAATCCCAACAATGAAAGCTTTTTTTTTCAATCTAAGTTCAGGTGATGACAACAATAACAGTAACAGTAATGACAAAATGGCACATATAGTGCCTTCTTCCTTGATTTGTGCTGCTCTCAGCCTGTCCACAGTGATGCTGTGGCTGGGAAAGCCTGGGCCACCCTCCTGCCTGGTCCCCCCATGGACATCACCCCAATAGGGTACACCCTCCTGGATCTATCACAATAGCAGGACACACCTCAGCAACAACCACCAGAGAAGGTTGAAAAGACAAGGCTTCTTCTCACAGATCCTGGGGGTACATGGCGGGTCTGGGACCACATAGTGAGATCATGGGGACAGGGAGGGGTGGGGAGAGAAAGAACAGACCTGGGGTCCTGCCTTTATGGAGGAGAAGGGTGGGGTGCAGAGGGTTTCACAGGTATACGCCACTTGTGAATTTAAAACATAAGAGCAGGAATTGAAGCACAGGAAGAGAAATCAGTGTCCTTCAAGTGGTCCCTTATCTGAGTCACCCAGGCTTACTGAAAAGGGGGCTTCCTGGTTGGGGCAGCCCATCTCCTTATCCAGCTGTGTAGCTGGCAATGTGGTTATGGAGACGGATGTCTCTGAAGGAGATTCCTCGGCAACAAACAGCCTAATGACAGGCTCTGAAGCTAAGATCAGAAAAGCTCACTGACAGGCACTTAGACTTTATCCCAGCCAGGCACTGACGGCTTTCATGTCATCATCACAAAATCTATATTAAAAACTGTAGGAAACATCCCCTTTCACGGAGCAACACGAAGAGAATCTCTCGGTCTAGGAAATGGAAGGAGAGGGCTGAGCAGCTTCAAGTCCTTCAGCTTAATTTTAAGGGGAAGCTTCCACTGACCCCTCAGCTTCTTAATAACCAGCTCCCTTGCTGCCCCTCGTCCCTCATCCCACAGACATTCAATGGGACAACGTCAGCTGAGAATCTGCCACATCCAAGTCTTGGCTTTGGTGCCAATAACTCAGAAGGGCCATTGCAAGAAGCCAGACTGTTCTGCCAACATGTGCTCCCAAAGTCCTCTCACGTGGGCCTGACGTGGAACCTTCTGGTAAGAAAGAAGACTCTTCTGGAGTTCAGGCCAGCTTGGTTAAACAGTTTCAAGGGCCACAGTGATCGGCTCCAGGGCAAATCCTTGGACAAAGTGGTCCCAGCTGCATCCTTCTGGATCCAGCTGGAGTCCACTTACAGTAAGGACCCAGCCCTGAAATGTATTCCTGGGCAGAACCCACTTCTTACCCTAGAGACCGCTGACCTCTGGGGACCCCTCAGCTGCATAAAGGACCCACCTTCACTGGCTTCTCTAGGCCCTTTGCCATCCTACAGCTTGGCCTGCCCTTGACCTTATGTTTGAACCTAACTCACATGAGGTCTTAGACAAACCTGTAAACTGAACGAGAAAAATGCTGGGGTTGGTGGGAAGCAGTAGACACGGTGGAGTAGAGGCAAATATCCATGACTCGAGACCTCACATGTGGCAAGAATGCAGATGACCTCGCCAGCGTGCAGGTATCACCTCCAGGCTCACACCGGGGGCACTGCATTCGACACAAGGTTCTGCAGCCTTTACAGCTCAAACAGCCCCAGGTCCGGAGATGTTTTCTAGATCAAGCAATTCTGCGTCCCAGAGAGTCAGCAGCAGTGGCCTTTTCCCTGCTTCCTAATGGAGTATTCTCTGCAGGCTTGCTTCCACCTATGATGTTCTCCACCTTCAAACAGCTGGTTTTGAAAACTGCAGCCAAGGCAGTTTTTCTCACTGCTTAATGTCTCCCCCTTGCTCTGTTCTCTCCTCTTCCCTCACTTTTCTGCCTGTGAAGCATCAAACTCAGTCACGGGTGGGCATACTTGTGCAGAGAGCAGGGGGACCTCGGCTTCCAGGAACCCCTACCTTATGGTGTCCAGCCCTCCCTTTGTCCTTTTTAAAACCCTTCCTGGACTCGAGTGGAAGTAGAGGCAGAGAAGGGTGCTGAGGCCAGGCTTCTCTCTCCTGGAGACTTTGAGGCTCCCCCAGAGCCCACCCCTCCTTCCCCCCATCATCCTGGTCTCTTCCTCAATCTCATCATTAGCGGGTTTCCTAAGATGTGTTCCCAAATCCATATGTGGAATCCCTAACCCCAAGAACTGCAGAATGTGACTGTATTTGGAGAAGGGCCTTTAAATAAAAATAATTAAGGTTGAATGAGGTCAGATGGGAGGCCCTAATCCCATGTGAACTGATGTCATAAGAAAAGGAGATTAGGACACAGATATGGAGTGACGACCATGTGGAGACACAGAGAAGAGAAGCTGTCTGCAAACCAAGGAGAGAGGCTTCAGGAGAAAGTAGCCCTGCCAACATCTTAATCTTGGACCTCCAGCCTCCAGAACGGGGAGGGAATCAGTTTCCATTGTTTAAACTACCTGGTCTGTGATATTTTGTTACTGCAGCCAGAGCAAACTCATACCCTCATAACTCTGACCTTGGACCCCTGAAGAGGAGAAGATGGGGTCTCCCAGGAAACCAGCCTATTACAAGGCTGATAAACAGTCCTCAGAGCCCTTTCATGGCTTAAAACAAGATGGAAATATCAAGTTAAAAACAGGGGCTTCTTCAACATTCTGCTAGCACCAGCCCCTCACTCTTCCTACTGATTTGTTCTGCTCAGATCAGGAGAGGAAGCCCAGCCTCTACATGGGAAGCCATTTACCCCAGAGAGAGTGGCAGGATCCAGGTGGTCACTGAGATTCCAACTTGGCCACACCCATCAGTCCCAAACAGATGAGGACGAGTAGCAAAGCAGGTTTTCGTTGGGAATATTCCAACAACTTCAAGAGAAATTTGAAGAATAGGTCAAATTATTCACATGCCTGTCCTTCCAAAACACATCTCACTCCTACCTTCCTACAGGCCGCCACCTACCTCTCCTCCCCCACATTCAGAAGGAACCTGGGAGCCTCTTGAATGCACGTGTGTGTTTCGCCCCAGTCCCTTTTCTCGGTAACTAATTCCATATGTCCATTGCCCTCTGTGAGAAGGAGCTGTGTCTGAGTTTCTCTGTTTACTCTGAGTTTCCTAATTTCATGAACAATTTCCTAACAATGAGGTCAATTAGACCATGGGATCCTGTCCAAGGAGAGTGGCAGAGTCCCCGTCAGGGGTCCAGCCCAGCTTTGCCCAGACAAAGCGCTGGGGGACTCGCTACAGAACAGGCAGTGGGGGCTGCCTGAACCGGCCGGCTGCATGATCTAATTCTGCAGATATTTTTCCATCACTCCGTTCTATGATGTTCAGTGGATTCTCAAAATGACTTTTTTGCCATCTTCAACAAAAGTAAAGTAAGCTGCTGCTTTTTCGGTCATGAGACCCTTCCAAAGAAACAGGTCACAGCTGATTAATAAGGTGTACGTTAACAATTACTGTGAGTCTTTCATTATTAGAGCGATAGCTGGCAAAGGCTTACTTCATGCTTCAAACTGATGGATTTCAGGAAAAAGGCAACATGAAGAATAAACCAATACAATTTTAATGGATCAGATGCCCACTTACCAAAAACCACAATTCTCAGATCCACGTTTTTATTAAAGCAGACTTTCATTTGGTGCAATGGATTTGACTAAACCCAGCATTTTTCTAAACCAAAGAAATCTTATGACTGGCAATAAATTTTCTCCAAGAGATCATTTTCCAATCAGTTCCATTACAGCAAACTTATGCCATTACGCTTACCTCCAAAATATACAATTACATATATTAGCGTATACCAATGAATTTTTAATTTTTTGCCTGTTAGTTCAAACCACATGAAATATTTCTGCAACCGGATATTTTTATTGAGACCAAAGCATACACATTCCAAACAATGCATTTCTATTCAGATTCCTCTGAAGGCTAATCAAAAAAGTTTGTATTATCTGTTATCAATATGTTATTATTCAAACCATCTTTTTACTTGATTCTGCTCACTCTTTAATCCATTTGGCCAACTTCTGTCATACCTTGCCTATTTTTCCACCAGGATCTTAGAATATAGCTTATTGATATTGTCGTTATTTTGTAGACTGTAAAATGTATGAGTCTCAGAATTTTGGAACTGGCTGGATTTAGGAAGAATTTCACTTATAAAGACCACAAGTTCAGGGTTTTCTTTTATTTTTCTTTGATGGTATTTCTTTCAAGGCTAATGGTCTAACAATACCTGGTGAGCTTTTTAGAGCAAAAAGCAATTTAACTGTCATGAAATGAAGCATACAGAGAGCTTAGTTAGAGATCATCGTTTGGACCAGCTCTTAGAATTCTCTCAATTTTCTCTTAAACAGCAACTCTTTAAATCTAGTCCTTGGAAGTAGCCTTTCTTGGTTGCATTTTTCTTCTACCTCCTGCCCAAGACACAAGTCTCATTCTCAAACTCTGTGGGCCTGAATAAAATCAAGTCTTTCAAAATGTCTTCCCAGTTATGGCCATCATCCCTCCCCCCACCTACCTACCCACCCACACACACACAGAAGCATGAGTGTGCCTGAGCACACATGCACACGGGTTCTAAGCCAACAGCTTGATCAAGCTGACTCTTACCCTGACACCTCCAATTTCAAAAGCTTCCTTGTACTGGTTGTACTTTTGCCATACCTCAGAAAGCTAAGTCATGTCTGACTCTTTGCGACCCTACGGACTCTAGCCCGCCAGGCTCCTCTGTCTATGGGATTTCCCAGGCAAGAATACTGAAGTGGGTTCCCATTTCTTTCTCCAGGGGATCTTCCTGATCCAAGGATTGAACCCAGGTCTCCTGCTTGGCAGGAGGATTCTTTACCACTGAGCCACCAGGGAAGCCATAACTTTTGCCATACTGAGGGCAATACCTCAAAAACTCTGCTTTGAGCTCCTAACTTGCTCCTTCTTGGCCTGAGGCTGGAATGTAGGTCCCAGCATTCCTGGTTACAGCCATCCCATAATCCCAGCCCTCATGCTTGGGTTCCAACCCAGAAGCAAGCCCAGGCACTAGGCTCTCACTTTCCAGCAGGTGCAGTCTCTTCCCAGAATGCACCTGTCTCCCAGAGCTCCCCTCCCCACTACCCCCAGCCCCAGTCACCAGCTTCAGGCCCCAGTCAGAACAGAAACACCTAGATCAGCCATCTTGGTTTTCTGGTCTCTAGGGCTTTTTTCTGTTTCTTCTCTTCTAAATTGTTTACAGCTACTTGTCAAAATGTGTAAGACTCCATTGCAGACATCTTCTTATTCTGCACTATTCCCTGACCTCTGATCTGTGTCTCCTACAGCTGCAGAGTCCTGAGGGCTCAAGTCATCTGGTCCACTACAACCACTGGTCAGCTGGCCCAGGCCCAGACTCAGCCCCAGCATCCCTTCCCACTTAACAGCCCTTACCTGTCCATCCCTGGGGCATTCAAACCACCACCCACTCACATCTGACATACACACCCTCTGCATGGCCCCAAAATATCTGAGCTGGTATTTTGCAATGTGCCATTCTCCAAGATCACACTTTCAGACATGAGATCTCTCCCTTAGGGCAAGAGAATCTGTGGCTACTAGAAAAATCACCTCAAATTACATCAATAGGGATTTTAGAGGGAAGAAGGTTTTCATTACGTGGCAGATACAAATCTCCATGCATAAACTCAGAAAGACTAGAAGTACCTTTCCTTTATTTCATTTCAATCAAGAAAGACAGCTACCCCAAGCCTGGATGCCACTCTAAAGAACCATGAACTGGTCAGTTAGTTAGTTCAGTAGCTCAGTCATGTCCCACTCTGCAACCCCATGAATTGCAGCATGCCAGGCCTCCCTGTCCATCACCAACTCCCAGAGTTCACTCAAACTCATGTCCATCAAGTCAGTGATGCCATCCAGCCATCTCATCCTCTGTCATCCCCTTTCCCTCCTGCCTCCAATCCCTCCCAGCATCAGAGTCTTTTCCAATGAGTCAACTCTTCACATGAGGTGGCCAAAGTACTGGAGTTTCAGCTTTAGCATCATTCCTTCCAAAGAACACTCAGGACTGATCTCCTTTAGAATGGACTGGTTGAATCTCCTTGCAGTCCATGGTAACAGGTATCATTTTGAGCCTTTAAGTTCCTGACAATATGTCATGCAACAATAAAAGACTCATCAAGGTCTTAATTCTCATCAAAGGATAAATGGTAAAATAAAAAAGATTTTTTATAAAAAATAAAAAAGCTATCCTTTCTCCTACATCATCATATTCTAAACAAATAAAAAAGGCACTGCTGTTAAAAAAAAAAATCCAATCTTAATTGAGTTTAGCTTTCTCTAGAGACTTCACCACGAATATTCACTTTTCATTTAATAGAGTCCTTTGGTCTTTGGAAGAACATGTATTTTGACCAAAGTAATACAGAAATAAAAGTCAACATTCTGCCATATTTGCTTGCTTTTCTAACTTGTAAAGTGAAGGGTCAAATTTGTATAAAGCTGCCTGATATCACCCAGAATAAGAAAATAGTTTAAAAGGCCAACCCATAGGAATCATTCTGCTGTTTCTGTAGGACCCTCCCTCATCAGGCATCCCAGTTCAGAACTGTATGGCTTTAAATGTATAAATACCAGTTGAAATGACATTCCGGTCTACCTGGAAGGGGCTACTCAAACCACAACCTGCGTTCCATCTGATGTTCTACTGGAGGCTGAATGAGAGAGCTCTGTGACCCATCCACTTCGGCGAAGAGCAGAGAAAACAGAAGAGAAATACCCTGGCCTTAAATGTGTGTGCTTTGAAGAACTGTTCACCCAGAAAGGCTGCTGGGGTAGAGATGACAGCTCCAACAACGTGAGTCAGCTGCCCATTTCCAGATGATCACTTTCGGTCCATGTTTCCACCAGCTGCCGATTGGTAGGTAGTTTTGAGCTACCCTGAAAGGCATCTCCGCCCCCCCACCAAGGTCGAGAAATATGCGCTGGTTTTCCTAGGATCTATATGTCACACAGATGGGAAGCAATAATGAAAATGTATCTCTAAAGAATGGCTTCCATGCATCCAGAGCCAAATCTAAAGGCTAAGGTTTGGTTCTGTGATATGAGATGAGGCGGCGCAATAAAGCAACATGGGTGGTAAATTCAGTATACGTATTGATATTTATGGGAACATAAGGGTGTCTCAAAATAAGTGGATGTCTCATTTCACTTCGGGTTGCATGAGAAAAGGAAGGAGAGAGAGAGAGATGGCAATTTAGAAACAGGAAGAGAAAGGGGGAGAGCTCTGTTTCTGGGGACATCTCCTGGACCAGGTGGGGTCCCCTGTAAGCTCGGTCTCCCTGCCATGCTATGCTCCCCACCTCTGTCCTTGTCCCATTTTATTTTTCATGTTTGCAAGATTGTCCCTTCAAACCCCGATACGCTGTAAGGTGTGTGAGAGTGAGAGGTTGGATTTGCATCTCTGTGGGTCTAGGAGGAAAGCAGGAGCTTCACCTGGCTTGGGTCTTCCCAAAACTCAGACCCTGGGGCACAGGTATGAATGCAAGGAGTTTGTTTAGGAAGTGATCCCGGGAGCTGGAGGTAGGGAAAGGGAAGGGATGCAGGGAAGGGAAGGCAGTCAAAACAGGGTAAGGGAGAGACCAAGCTATGACTGTCAGAAACTGGGGCTCAATCCCCTGGGAGCTTAGGCAGAACACCGCTCCTGCCTCCTGAGGGGTGAGGAAGTGGGATGCTCATCCCTACCTCCCTCCATCATTAGTCCCAGGCCCCTCCCACAGGGCACCCCTCCCAGCATGTCCAGCCCACCCTGCCGCCAGGACAGAGCCCAGAAGTACAAGCTCTAGTACAGAAGGATGCTCGCTGGCTGAGGGAATATGGACCAGGCTCCAACAGGCTCGATGGACATTTGTTGAAAGAATACATACAAGAATGTGGAAAACCCTTTTTATATTCCAATTCTCTTTATAATGTTATGGTCTGTTATGTTACGTAGGTTGATTTGATATTTTTTCCTCATCTTATTACTGAGACATCATAAAGTATAAAGGGCCCTCAATTAGATACCCAGTTCAAAGCTATTAATCTGTATAAACTCCAATGAACACCCACCTGGGTCAACACATTGAACATTCACATCACCCAGATAGGCTCTCACTCCCTCCTTTTTAATCAATGCCAACATCCACCCAGGAATAACCACCATTCTGACATCCATCATCAGAGATGACTTTTGCCTGTTCTCGAACTTTCTGTAAAGGGATTTATTCAACACATTCTCCTTAGTATCTGTGTTGTTGTGAGTACCAGTTATTTGGGGGCGGGGTGTGCATCATGGCTGTGCAGTGTTCAGGCAACTCCAGCTTGGAATGAAAATTGAATAAATGAGCCAATCCCTGAGTCACATCTAACCCTGTTCCCCATGTTGCTCATCCCCAGCTCCTGAAAGTCCTGCCACAAGGAACCCTCCCTCCTACTTCCCCACAGCTCGCGACCAGGGGCTGTCCTCCTGGGCAAAGGAGAGTTCCACCAGCCACCAAGTGGAAGGGGCATCCACCCTGTGACCTCTCTGGCATCTCTTGCCTTCAAGCCACAGGCTTCCATTCAGCTTCTGAAGTTAGCCTCCCGGCCCCTGGAACCATGTGCCCCACCACAGAGCACTCTGTTTTGAAGTCTAAGATCAGTGGCATGGGGTGTGACAGGGGACACTGCCATAGAAACATCGATGTGTGGAAAAATCTGTCTCCTTTAGAGAAACTATTGAATGTTGGTGGGCACAGGGAAGCAAGAGGCTGGAAGAGAGAGCCCTGAGCTGGTGAGGATGGGGGAGGAAGGAGCACCGTGGACCACTCTGAACCCCCAGCACCTGTCTCGACACACTTCAGAAACTTCAGACCCCTTGTCATGAGCAAGTGGTGCTAAAATGGGTTGATAACCAGAGTAAAGAGCAAAGACTCATGGGCAAGGAAACAATAAAATGTAAGGTGTCCTGACTATAGGTTTTAACCCTACGAGTCTCTTGAACAGACTTCCTCTGGCCTCCTCCCCACCCACCTCTGCCAGCTAGGGCTAAAGCTCCTTTAATTAGCTGACGGGGCACTTGTCAGCGGAGGGATCAGGGGAGTGACGGCTTTGTGGAGGCCAGCGCCAGGCCAGCCTGATCCCGATCTTTGCACAGACCACATGTTCCAGCATCGTGGAGACGGACGGTGATCATCTGGTCTGAGTCACTTCACGTTTTATTGCTTCCTTATGATGATTATTCAATTCGTTGTACTTGAGAATATTAATGTTTTCTATTTTGTATGTATATTTTAATTCTTGGCTTTCATCTCTCTATTTGGGTTTGTTTTAAAAGTGCAGTTTAAAAAAATTAAATCAACCCAAAATTTGCTGGACCTTTTAAATGTGGTCCCCACCACATTTTTTGAAGTTGTGACTTTAAGGCTGAGAAATTTTTTCTGGGAAATGAGAGTTCATCTTGAAAGGGAACAAGGTGAGGCTCCAGATGGCAATCCTCCAGGCAGGGGGCGGTGGGGCTGAGCCTGTGTTCAGATGTGGCATCCCAGCCTTTACTGCAGAAATGAGCTGCTCCCGGTTAACCCCTTCCATGAACAGGCATCAGCTCGCTTCCATTGACACAGTCACTGCAGCCTGGCATGGACTGGGACTGCTCATGTTATCACCACTTGACCAGGCACGATACTAAAGCTGAGAGAGGTTAGGAGACTTGCTTGAAGTCACACAATGGGAAAAATAAAAAATAAAAAAACAAAGGCAGGAAGGAGATGCCTCACCAGGTCTTGAATCCAGAGCTTCCAATTCAGAGTTTGGTAATCCATTCATTACTACCAGTCTCCTTGCTTTGAGAATGTGAGTCCAGGGGAGTATTATTACAGTCTAAATCTCTAAATACAGGATATATGGGCAGGTTCCCAAGATGTAAGCCAATAACATGCAGTTTCCCCAGCAGTAATTGAGTTTTCAGTAACCTCTGATACTGGATATACGGACAAAGATCTGCTTCCATCACCTCCTGCACTTAATCTGCCTTATGATCAGTTACTCCGGAAGACTTCTTTAATGCTAACGGGTTGCCCTTTTCCTTCTGATGGGAAGTCCCATTATAATCTTCTCCCCAACACCAAGGCTCCTCAGCAGCCCTTATCACCTGGCAAGTTGTTAGGGAAGCAGATTCCTGGGTTCCCTTCCAGTACTAGGAAAATCAGAATTCCTGGGGATTCTGTCCAGGCATCTGTATTCTAGCCAGCTCCCCAGGTGACCCTGATGTTTGCTAAATTTTGAAATGATACTTTATGCTAAGGAGATATTTTTTCCACATGTGGAAAGACATGTCCCCTCCATGTGGAGGGCTCCTTGCAGTTTGACACAAGCTTCCCAAGCAATCAGGAGCTAAGATACGGCCATATTGGAATTCCCAGGCTGGATTAATATGGATGGAATAAAAATGCAGAAATGGTATCAGGAATAATGAAAAGCATACAGCTTAAAATAATCACTAGAATACTTGGGATTCTTAATAGAAATTATAGGGGGAAAAGAACGTTTGAAAAACTAACTTACCAGGAAAAGAATATTAAATTCTGGAGAAACATTGCAGAGAACTGAGGTTTTTCGATGACGCCAACTAACCTTAATTAATACTCAAAAGGACCACCCCTTGCGCTCACCCCACCCACCCCCACCTTTCCCTTAAGAGTTTGTTAGCACTTTCCCATCTGTGCTCTCAGGATTTCTTCCCCCTTTCTGATAAAAATCTTTTGATGGACACAAACTATCAGCTACCGTATTGTGATAAAATGCCATGTCCTTGTTTTTTTTTAAATTGAGCTGCAGTCACTTTACACTGTTGTACTAGTTTCTGCCATACAACGTAGTGAATCAGCTCCACATGTACATATATCCCCTTCCTCTTGGGCCTTCCTCCCTCTGCCATCTCATCCATCTCGGTCACCACAGGGCACCAAACTGAGCTCCTTGTGCTATATAGCAGCCCTCCTCGAGCTCTCTGGTTTACACATGCTGTGCACATACATCAATCCCAATATCCCAATTAATCCCACCCCCGGCCCCTACCCCGTGCCTACATGTCTGTTCTCTATGTTTTTGAGTCTATTCCAGCTCTGCAAATAGGTTCATCTGTACCACTTTTCTAGAGTCCACATATATGTATTAATATATGATATTTGTTTTTCTCTAACTTCCTTCACTGTGGATGACAGACTCTGCTGCTGTTGCTGCTAAGTCACTTCAGTCGTGTCCGACTCTGTGCGACCCCATAGACGGCAGCCCACAGGCTCCCCCATCCCTGGGATTCTCCAGGCAAGAACACTGGAGTGGGTTGCCATTTCCTTCTCCAATGCATGAAAGTGAAAAGTGAAAGTGAAGTCGCTCAGTCGTGTCCGACCCTCAACGACCCCATGGACTGCAGCCTACCAGGCTCCTCCATCCATAGGATTTTCCAGGCAGGAGTACTGGAGTGGGGTATGACAGACTCTAGGTCCATCCATGTCTCTAGAAATGACCCAATATCATTCCTTTGTATGGAGTTTCCTTAAAAAGCTAAAAATAGGACTACCATATTACCCAGCAATCCCACTACTGGGCATACACTCTGAGAAAACCATAATTCAAAAAAACACAGACAGTATCTTTTGTTAATACTCATGTTTCATTTAAAAATGTTAACGCTGTATGTGTAAGACAGAACATCCATGATTCCTGTTTTTTATGTGACTAATCTTAATACTCACACAGCTATATTTATAATTCTGCCAATTTCTAGATTAAAGTACACAATCTAATTGCTTGTTTTAACATTGGGGCTGATTTTGGAAACAGATGAAAGGGAATTAATAAGAGGAAATTTCTCTGGGTGTTCTGGAGTCGGCTGTATTCCACTTTCTCACTCTGATACTTCTCAAAACCATCTAGAAATAAAAAGCCTGAATGTATCTTAGAGTTGGCAGCCCTGTTCTTGGTTTGGCTCCATCATCAGGAATGGAGTAAAGAACATTTGTGCTGCAAACTGATTTCCCCAGACTCTGAACCCAAAGTGGGTAGAAAAATTCTAATCATCAATTAACTCTAAAACACCAGTCTTGGATGCGGGAGAGCTGGTGGCTGGTTCTGACTCTGCTGCTCATGAGCTAACCATCTGTATCTTGTTCTCATCTGGAAAAAGGGAATAATGTAAGCTCTAAATACCTTGTGAGTTTCTTGTGAAACTCAAATAACTTTTTTAAACGACATGCTATTTTTATTCAATCCCTAAGCCGTGTCCAACTCTTTGTGACCCCATGGACTGCAGCATGCCAGGCTTCCCTGACCTTCACTATCTCCCAGAGTTTGCTCATCAAATTCATGTCCACTGAGCCAGTGATGCTATCTAGCCATATTATCCTCTGCTGTCTCCTTCTCCTTTTGCCTTCAGTCTTTCCCAGCATCAGGGTCTTTTCCAATGAGGCTGCTCTTCCTGTCAGGTGGCCAAAGTATTGGAGCTTTACAGACATAATGTATATGGAAGCTTCACAGATTACGAAAGTAATTCCCTGATTTCTGCAGGTGTTATCACTATATTGTTATTGTTGTTATTATTACTACTACTACTACTTTATCCAGGCGCTCTCTCTGGAAGATATCTTTCTAGATATGAACTCACTTTTTTAGTCTGAGGCTTGAGTTCAGTGCCTGGCGTCTATGATCTGTTCTTTACCAAGGATTCTCTGGTTCTGACCCTCGAGGGAAACCGAGGAGGAAGGCTGTGGAAGATGTTGCCACCATGCCCTGAGTGTGCAGCCTGATTTCGACTGAAAGCCCACGGGACCCTCCTCCAAGGGCTTTCTCTGGCCATCAGAGTTCCAGGGTAGACCAGGCATTTGGGGACTTAATGCCCCAGGAGCAGCCCCACCTGATGACAGACGGAAATTGGAGGATAAATATCCCATCACCTTGGCCCCTCAGTTAGGAAAAATCTGAGGTATGTCCTACACAGTCTCCCAAAGGGTCCACCATGGGACTGAGCCCCAGGTGCCCCCAGTAGTCACCCATTCATCACTGGACTGGCCCCTCCCTGTCCTGCCTGTCCCCTGTTCGCTGTCCTCCTCCCAGTGATCCTCAACTCATGGAAGCAGACAGTGGTTTGAAAACATTGGTGAAAGTGAGACACCAGTCTGAACAGCAGGACTGATGCCCCCGGAGCAGAGGGACTGATCTCAGCCCCTGACTCCTTTCCTGAGCTGAGGACACAGTTCGGTGGGAACCCGCCCTACCCTCTCCCTCCCTGTCGGCTCTCCCACATCACCTCTCTCACTGCAGCCTCGCTGTCGTCTAAGTCCCTTCCAAGAGAAAACAAAATTCATAAGCGTCTGTCACCACAGTCCCTAGCGATGAGAACTGAAAGGTGTGGCTTCTTTGAAAGAAAAATGACAAGACAGTGAATGGTGACCTGTCCCCAGGTGTCGGCAGATGAGAGCCTGATTCATTCAGGGACACAGAAGAGAAAGCCTGTCTGCCTGGGCAGTGCTTTTTCTAATAAGTTGCAATTGTTGTTGATGCTTTCAAGGTATGGTGCTCTGCAAGAGAATCGGTCTCCTTCCAGCCCAGGTTTAGGTGGAGACCCTGGCGACCACGAGCAAACACCACGACAATGGAATCCCCTGATGTCGGGCAGCCAGCCTTTCATCTGTCCCCAGGAGTGACAAGGAGGCCTGGCTTCCTTCAGCAGGGGGGGTTGGGGAGTGGAAGCTGGGATCAGGGGGTTGTTTGCAGAACTGACTTAGGAAACTGATACCCTCCAAAGTGCCCCTTCATTCTGAGGTCACTGCAGCCAGTGCAGGTAAAAGGATCTCTGTGGTGTGGCTGGCCCCACTATTGTCTGCTCCAGCCCATGCTGAATGGGGGTAACTTAACCCCCGGAGAGATAACCAACTGTTGTGTGTGCGCTCGCATTCACAGCTGGCAATTCCCATGACGCGCCAAGGTGGTTTTCCGCGACTTTTGTTTTACTGACACTCTGGCAGCAGAATGGGAGGTAGTCCTGGACCACAGAGGCGAGGCTGGAGAAGAACAAGTCCAGCCCCCTCTCCCAACCCAGCCCCACCCCAATGTCCTTGTCCTAGCTCCACCAAGGATACCCCCGTGGAGAAGCCACATAGAGGCCACACTCACGTCTCCCAGGTGTCTTCATTCTGTTGTGAATTTGACTTTAAATTCTCAACATATTTTCTTGAAAGAAAAATATACTGGAAACCCCCAAAAAGAGAGAAAAGACATTTTGAGGCTGTGATATATTTTGTGACTTCTGTTTTGGAATGGGAAAGCCCATGAAATGACCGACGTCTGACCGATGTTCTGCTTAGGACTTTGAGGGTCTCAGGCATCCACCCCACACCATCCCCACACCCTCCATCACCAGCCAGCTAGATTCATCCACCCCACCACCAGCAGCCAGCCCCTAAGCCCCAAAAAATAAAGCTCTCCTGCTCTTAGCCTGGACATTCTCAGGCTGATTTTAGCCCAGATTCCTCTTTATTGATAGAATCTCATTGATTTTTCTTCTGAAATAGGGACATAGAAGAATGCAAGGGTTATTTATAATCTCACCATCCAGATAACACTTGTTGAAAATTAAAACCCTTTTAAAATTTAAAAAAGAATGGATAATATGCCATACATATAGTGAAACAATTCAAATAATAATGCAGGTAAAAATAACTTTATAGAAAATCAACATTCACCCCAAAGGTAACCACTGCTAACATTGCCTGGAGTTTCCTTCCAAAGTAGAAAAAGAACAGCATATAGCAACAAAATGTATGTAGCCCTTATATGACTTATACAAAAAAAAATAATAATAATATAATATCCACACTGTTTTCCATCTTATCCTTTTCTTATCTTTGTTGATGGCAGGAGGAGAAGGGGGTGACAGAGGATGAAATAGTTGGATGGCATCACCGATTCAATGGACATGAGTTTGAGCAAAATCCAGGAGATAGAGAAGGACAGGGAAGCCTGGCATGCTGCAGTCCATGGGGTTGCAAAGAGTCAAACACAACTTAGTGACTGAAGAACAACAATGCAAGGAAAATCATAGTAGGCAAAATGTAACCACCTAAGCTGGAACTCGCCCTGAGGGTCTGTTTGCCCAGCAAAAGGAAATTAAACCTGTGTTTGGGGAAAATGGTTCAGTTTTAGTCAACATTTCCCAAGATAATCTTTTCATCAGCAGCAAGTTATTGTATCCAGGCACGAGAAAGAACCCTAAAAAGTTAGGGATAAAAGGGATAAATCCAAAGACACTGGTTAATTCAGCCCCTCATTCTACAAATCAGAGATGAACTGACCCCTGAAGCGACAAAGTCAGTTAGCAAACAATCCAAGGTCAGCTGAAAAGTCTCAGCACCCAAACCAGTGTTTATTGCATCACACTGTGTGCTCAGTCACTCAGTTGTGTCCGACTCTTTGCTACCCCATGGGGTGTCGCCCACCAGGCTCCTCTGTCCGTGGAGTTCTCCAGGCAAGAATACTGGAGTGGCGTGCCATTTCCTTCTTCAGGGCATCTCCCAAGCCAGCGATCGAACCTGCGTCACTTGCATCTGCTGCTTTGGCGGGCAGATTCTTTACCACTACAGCCACCTGGGAAGCCCCATTCCATCACATTACAATGGTTTATTTGAACAGAGTCCTGGAATACTCATTAGAACTCAAAAAAGCAAGACATATGTGAATAGGGAATAACTGAGAGTTTTAAAATTAGCTCCTATTAGTGATGTCATGTAAATATTTAAGGACCTCAGAGATTAGGATTTTTTGTTCTTCTTGGAGTGATTTAATCTCCTCTGTATCCTAG
Organism: Bos indicus; assembly: GCF_029378745.1. Classification (NCBI taxonomy): domain Eukaryota; kingdom Metazoa; phylum Chordata; class Mammalia; order Artiodactyla; family Bovidae; genus Bos; species Bos indicus. The sequence continues at coordinate 41,030,644 of NC_091772.1, read as the reverse complement.
GGGTCCTCCCCTGAGGAGGATGCTAAATGGTGGGGTTCCAGGCCTCCATCCTTCCCTGCCCCCCAACTTTGACCTCAGAAATGTTGCTTCCGCAACATTTTATATGCTAAATGGTTGTACATAAAATATATTGACATAAGGTTCTACTGCTAAAACAAAAAATGCTAATATCACTGTTTTTGGCACAAAAGCCTAGTGCTACATAATTTTAAAAAATTTATTTGGGGTGATCCAAGAAATACAGCAGATGACAAAGTAGATTGAGCTTTGAGAGAATGGTTTCCCCCCTACACCATTTTTTCATCACCATAATGACCTAGCACATCCAAAATCATTTCTTGGGCATCCACATGATATATTTAGATCCAGCCAATAAGGAGGGAGATGCCAGAAAAATTTACAAGGTTTTCATATGAATGTACCAATCTTATCCCCACCGTGTCTTTGGCACATGCAACTGTTAAAAGTATGCAATTTTTTTTTTAGTAATAATTTCTTAAAGTTGGACAAAAAAGAATATGGGAAAGTTCTTGCGATTCATTGCATAGCAATGTGACTGTACTTAACACTGTTGAACTGTACACATGTGGCAATTAAATTTTTGGCAATTAAGTTCATCAAGAAAATTTAAAATGAGAAGTGTGCCCTTCTTCAGTCCTTCATCTGTCAGAAGGAATGCAGTGGTAATGGCTGATGCTCCAGCAGCCATCTTAGACCACGTAGTGGAAGCCACATGCTGAAGATGGTGGAGCATCAAGATTCCATGTAGAGGAACCTAGTCTCTGATGTCAAGGGCACCATGCCAACTCTACATAGCCTGCTTCTGCTTCTCTTTCATGTAATAGAAAAATAAATTTCTATTAAGTATTATTAAAAAAAAAAAAAGATTGCCAAAGGAGGTATTTGCATCACATGTGTCAGACATATCATGAAAATGAAGTTGTAGTCCCAAATCATTTTTATCTTATTTATTTTACTAGAATGTCCTAACTGGGTTATGATAGAGAGCAGTGTTTCTCAAAGTGTGGTCCCATGACCAACATCACAGCATCACTTGGGACTTGTTAGCAATGCCCCCAGGTCTTAGGACTTAGACCTGCTTGGGGACGGGCCTGGGGACCTCTCTTTTAGCCATCCATCCAGGGAATTCTGTGTTGCAGGAGCAAAGCAGAATCATTCATCTAGAGGTAACATAAAGTAGGCTGTTTGTACAGTGGTATGGCTAAGGGTTGGGGTCCGCAGTCAAGCTCTGAGTTTGAATCTCTTCTCTACCACTTAGTAGCTCTGCAACCCAGAAAAGAAGCTTCACCTTCTCAAGCCTCAAATTTCCCAACCATAAGATGGAGAAGAATGACCAACACCTCTGTCCTAAGGTTCTGGAGAAGATGCAATAGTATAACTTGTGTAAAGCTCTGAATTGGTAAGTGTTAACTGCTAAATGCAAGGTCAATAAATGTATCTTGTTAGTGTTTCATGCTCTGTGAGGCCTCAGGGCCCAGTCGCAAACAAGCATGATAACCAGGTTGAAGAACAAGAGGGGGATGTCAGGAATTTCTTTGAAGAAAAGGAATGAACAGAACTGAAATCATGCTGAACCCACTTGCCAAGAAAAAACAACAAATTAGGGAAACAATAACAACAGTATTACTAATGATAGCATTTGCCAAATTCTTACCATGGGCCATATGCTACTCTGACCACTTTACACCTTGAACACATTAAATCTTCCTAAGGTCCCAGATAGCACTGTGATAAAGAATCCATCTGCCAATGCAGGAGATGTAAAAGATGTGTGTTTGATACCTGGGCTGGGAAGATCCCCTGGAGTAGGAAGTAGCCAGCCACTCCAGTATTCTTGCCTGGAAAATTCCCTGGACAGGGGAGCCTGACAGGCTATAGTCCACGAAGCTTCAAAGAGTTGGACATGACTGAACACACTTTTAAGGTCCCTCTGAGGCATGTGGGTTTGTTTTACAGATGAGGAGACAGGCACAGAGAAGTTAAGCAATGAGCCCAAGATCACACAGTCAGAGAGAAGTAAAGCTAGATTCCATCACAGAAATTTGGCTCTAAAGACCATGTTCTTGAGACTTCCCTGGTGGTCTAGTGGCTAAGACTCTGCCCTTCCAATGCAAGGCATAGGTTCAATCCCTGGTCAGGGAACTAAGATCCCACATGCCCCATGGCATGGCTAAAAGATAAAAAGTAAAATAAAGCCTATGTTCTTAACCTTGGCCCCTGTCAGATCAGATCAGATCAGTCGCTCAGTCATGTCCGACTCTTTGCAACCCCATGAATCGCAGCACGCCAGGCCTCCCTGTCCAACACCAACTCCCGGAGTTCACTGAGACTCATGTCCATCGAGTCAGTGATGCCATCCAGCCATCTCATCCTCTGTCATCCCCTTCTCCTCTTGCCCCCAATCCCTCCCAGCATCAGAGTCTTTTCCAATGAGTCAACTCTTCGCATGAGATGGCCAAGGTACTGGAGTTTCAGCTTTAGCATCATTCCTTCCAAAGAAATCCCAGGGCTGATCTCCTTATTCCTAGGTATATTTCTGTTTCTGCTCAGGTGTAGAATAAATAGAATGGTGGCCTCTAACCCAGGTTAGAATGAAGGGAAATTTCAGTTTGTCAGTTTGTATCGAGCACTTACCATATGTGAGTGTCTTAGTTTTGGAGCCTCCTAGAAGTATCTTGGAGACCAGGACTTAAGAGTAGCTTGGGGAGGATGGGGCTGTTCAGGGAGCATCTATAGGGAAAGAGGGAGTAAATACAGGGATGGGGAAAGTGAAAGAAAGTGAAAGTCAGTAACAAGTTAACACAGTTAAATCTAACTCCTGGGAGATATTGAATGAGGGCTGATCCTGCGGGTATTCATTCCTTAAACACGTCCAACTGCCTGATAGCAGCCCAAAAGCAGAGCGGGCTTTTGAGATTCTTTAAATGCTCTAAGCTAAATTTACATCTTTGTTAAAGGGAACTTATCCAGGGCAGTAGTTTCACTCTGGAATCCTCAAGGCTCCTTAAAACAGAGATATCTCGCCGCAGTCCCAGAGTTTGGGACTGAATAGATCCAGGTAGGATCTGATAATTTGCATTTCTAACAAATTTCTGAGGAGGATGCTGTTGGCTGGAACACACTGGTTGGTCCCACCCGGAGGGCCTGCCATGGGCTCCTGAGGACGTTGCTACATCCTGTGTGTCTTTGTGTGTGTGTGACAGGAATATTTTCAAAAGAAACAATCAATCACTCACAGGCACACTTTGATGCTGGAATTTCTAACTACATCACAGAAAGGAACATGTCTCTGCCCTCCACCAGCTGATCTCAGTCAGGCACACAGTGGTGGGGGGACCCATCTTTTCCTGCGGCCCCAAGAAATACAATAAGCCCTTCGGTTCTCATAGATATCTCTTACAGAACCTGAAATCATTCAATGTCTAAGTAAAACAGTATGCTTGAGTTTCGAAACTGATTGTTGTTTGTTTTCCTTCTTAAAGGAGAAGCCGTAATCTGCTTGTTCGCTTGCAAAGAGTCATCAAGAGCTCATTCCAGGTTTCAGTGATCCTGAAAGCCCCATGGGTCTGAGAAACCAGCCCCTCAGCCCACAACTTAAGCACACTGTGCGCTAAGATTACAGAGGACCCACGTAAAACAATAATCTATATTTTGATGAGACTGGAAATTATATAAAAAAAAAACTTATGGTTTGCTGAATATTATGCAGAGAAATCATCTTAAATTACCAATTTCCAAAATCAACAATGTATCACTTTACTAATCCAAAAAGGCCCATCAAGTTTTCGTAACTTAATAAGTCACTGAGAACTGGTGTGGTGAGTTGACTTTCCTGGCTCAGGGATGGGATTTGGTTCGTGACACATCATTTCTCAACCTTGTCTACTGTTTGACTTTGGATCTCAGCCAATAACAGCCAGGGTTAAGAAACTGTTATTCCTAAATATAAGGTCACAATATAAAACATTTTATTTCATCATATGAACTTTTCAAAACAATTGCTCTAGAAATGAAACCAGTTAGAGTTCTATTGCCTCAGTATTACTTTTCTGCATTACTATTAAAAAGTAAAATCCACAAATTACCATTGATTTGATAAAATTATTATTGAACATCTAATACCAGCAATAAATATACTCAAAAAAATAGAGAAATTTTTCCCCTCAATCATCAAACTCTCTCCCAGGTTTATTTGAAGGCCACCTAAGACTATCGACAGTTAAGAGCACTAGATGATTTTTTTTTTCCTTTTAATAGGTGGGCTTTATTTAGCAACTCGGAGAAGGCAATGGCAACCCACTCCAGTACTCTTGCCTGGAAAATCCCATGGACAGAGGGATAAATATAAATATCGCTAAGGAAATTGCTGTAGACACTTGCTATGTGTCTAGATAGAGCAATTTAGCCTTTAAAAACCTTGAAAAACTCTGTGATGGCCAGGAGCTTCCCATTCCCTACTCTGCGAAACAAAAGTGAATAGTGATGTGTGGAAAATTAGACCTAGAACCTACTTCGATCTGAAATCACAGAGCAAATCAGGAATACAAATCGATGCATTCAAAACATGATTATTTTTAAAAACTGAACATACACTTACTATGGAAACCAGAAACCCCCCTCCTGAGTGTTTGCCCAAGTGAAATGAAAACTTATGTGTGAAGCCCTATACCAAGGTCACAGGACAAAAGTCTCTGGAACTGACCAAGCCCCATAGCAACTGTTGCCACAAGTCTCCAGATCCAAACTGGCCAATTCCCTGACCCCTGGTTATTAGCTAAAATAACCATCTTATTAACACCCTATAGCATCCTAACCAGTCACCTAATGCCATCCTTCCAATAGGAATTTATTTTATCTCTCTTGAGACTATAACAATTGGCTACTCGTCTGCGAAAGAGGTCTGCTCTCTCTTGAGTCAGCCCGCTATTCTAAGTGTCTCCCACTCCAATAAATTCTATTTTCCTCTCAATCTGCCCCACTTCTGGAAATGCTTTTCCAACCTGTCCACAGACCACAACATTATGTTCTCACAAAAACCTATGAGCCAAAGGCTATAGCAGCTTTATTCGTAATTGCCCCAAACTGGAAACAATCCAAATGCCCTTCAAGAGATACACGGATAAGCGGTGTGGTCCATGGATACCACAGGATGCTATTCAGTAGTAAAAGAAAATGAACCAACGATGCTCTGAACAGCATGACCAACGACAGCAACTTCTGGTGAGTGAAAGAAGTCAGACTAAAAAGACTACGTATTGTATGATTCCATTTAGCTTTCTACTTTGCATTTTAGAAGAAATTAAAGTATCATCAACAGTGGCCAGGGGTTGGAATAGAGGGAAGCACTGTCTTCCAAGGGGAGGTGAGGGAATGTTAGAGCATGGCAGGATTATTCTATATGTGGATCGTGATGGTTACATGCTTATGTATTTGTCAAAACTCACAAAACTACACACTAAAAGGGTGACTGTTAAGTATATGCAACTTATACTTAAAATTTTTCAGGCTTTATTTTTTTTTTAGAGCAGTTTTAGGTTCATAGGAAAATTGACAGGAAGGTAAGGAGATTTTCCATACATCCCTACACAACCTCCTCCACTACCATCTCCCCCATCAACAGCACATCCCACCAGAGGGTATATTTGCTACAATTAAGGAACCTACGCTGACACATCATTATTGCCAAAGTCCATAGTTTATGTTAGGGCTGAACGTTCTATGGGTTCAAACAAATGTATTTACAAATGACATGTATCCATCATTATAGTATCATACAGAGTAGTTTCAATGCCATAAGAATCCTATGGGCTCTGATTACATTTTTTAAATTATTGTTCTTCAATAAAAAAAATTTTTTTGCTCGTTCCAGAAAGCCCCCATCTGCCTTTTGGCTCCTCCTTAACCTTGGGGAATATTGAAAACCAGAGAATTTTTCAGATTTTTCATTTAGTTACTCCCCTCATTCTAGAACTTTTACAGAACCCACTCTAGACATTTATTAGTAGTGGACCTACTACTCCTCTGCAATGTGTCTAAAAGTATGTCCAGGCTTGCTCAGCATCTCCAAGAGAGCTGACCCCTCCTCAAAACTCGAAGAATGACCCAGAACTTCCCTTGGCTTGGGCATCCCACCCTTGGGCAAGAGAATTTAGGAGCCTGATTTGTCTCACTATGCCTAGAACCCCTGTGTTATTCCATGCATGGCTATTCAGCTGAAAACCTCTTCAACTTATCCTGCTGAGTGCTAGAATCTACTCATGAGACTTTGCATGGTCTTTCATCCACGACTTTCATCATTACAGGTTCATCCAGCCATGTTCCATGTATTTTACGAAAGTATCTTGAGTTGTCTTCAAATTATTTCTTGATCTACTAATACAATGTAGGTTCTTATCCTGGCTTTACTCCTTCTAGAGAAGTGATTTAGGCAAGATAGCGAACCTCTTGAGATCTCAGTCTAATCATACTAAAGTACGGATAAATACATTTCCCACTTCATAAGACTGTCAAGAAATTTTGTTATTCATTTAATTTTGGTGAGCTGCACCACAAGGCATGCAGGATCTTAGTTCCCCAATCAGGGGTTGAACCCATGCCCCCTACGTTGGAATCACAGTCATAACCACTGTGCCACCAGGGAGGTACCAAGAATGCTATGAGATTTAAATGATAAAATCCATACGGCATCCTTAGAACAGAGCCTGACGTGTAGCAGTGATTCAGTGAGATCCTCCTGATCTTTTACAAAAGGGAGTGAGGCCAATTTAGATGGACTTGCTTGTAACACCTCTTGTTGACTGCTTGAATTTGCAAACCTAAGAGCCCAATGACCAAAAATCAGTCTATTGACCTTTTTCATTCTTCCATCACCTCTGTTGTTAGCCATGATCCCTCAAAAGCGGTCCAAACCTATGGGTTTGTTTTCATGAGTCCTTGGTTCCAGGATGCAGTTTGCCTGATTTCAGGGAATGAACCACATCAGGGGGTTGACAATTTGGACTCCACTCATCTCTGACAACATTCGTTCCACAATTTCCTGCCAAAGTCATGAGCAAACACACACAATAATGGTTTGGAAACATAATGAAAAGAAAATATTCTTTCTGAATGGAGCAGATATACGAAAATACAGTGAAGCCCTCTGTGCTATTAGAACTAATGTTCCTTGAAAAAGTAGGTTAGCGTATAAAATAATCTTTCTAAAACTATATATACATATATACTTCCCTGATGGTTCAGAAGATTAAAAAAAAAAAATCCACCTGCAATTCAGGAGACATTGGAAACTTAGATTCAATCCCTGGGTCAGGAAGATCCCCTGGAGGAGGGCATGGCAACCCACTCCTGTATTCTTTCCTGGAGAATCCCAAGGACAGAGGAGCCTGGTGGGCTACAGTCCAAAGGGTCACAAAGAGTCAGACACAACTGAGCAACTAAGCACAAGCATATGTGTGTGTGTGTGTGTGTGCTAAAAAAAAAAAAAAAAAAAGAGGGCCAACACATGTTCCTGAGAATGCATCAGCTGATTAGAGTTGCAAATTTTCTTTTGTCCATAAACCATACCTGCAATGCATTGTCTAGTTAACTTTTTGTTTTCTTAAGTGCAATAAGAAATTGGAGACACTTGTTAAATTATCAGAGTGCAAAAAAGTTGACAAACTTTTGTAATTTTCCCAAACTTGGGGTGTTATCTCGCACACCTCTAAATCAACAATTTCTAAGTGACTTGACTTCATAAATTCTTTTTTAAAGTGTGAAATGTGCTTTTTTGTCATTTTCACACAAGTTTCACTAGTTTTCACACTAATTAGTCAAAGTATACAAGTACAATAAGTACAAAAAGCCTAAAGAGATTAAGAAAGAGACCCACGGACTCCTGACAAGTACAGAACTTAACTGAAGGAGGTAGAATTGTCAAAAGCTCTAGAAGGTGTTGTCTAGTGTGGCAGCCACTGGCTCATGGGCATGTACATGTCAGTTGTGCGTGTGTTATAGTCACTCAGTCGTATCTGACTCTTTGCAACCCCACGGACTGTAGCCCACCAGGCTCCTCTGTCCATGGGGATTCTCCAGGAAAGAACACTGGAGTGGGTTGCCATTTCCTTACTCCTCTGAGACTGGTTTCAACCTGCCAACACATTGTCACTCAACCACAGTTGGAAAGAGACATGCCCAGTCAGCTTTGGTGAACTAGTTCAAGCAAGTATAAATAGGTTTGACCTGGCTCCAGCAGACCACAGGATCTAAGTAACGGTCATCAGTGGACATTGTTTTGTAAAAATTGACAAAGAACTTTATGCTGAAGTATCTGGCTGACAACACCCGACAAGCACTATAAATCTCAACTTCTGCAGAAAGGCCCAGTATGTGGCACAGCCTTGTGAGACCCAGACCTTCCCTGTCCACTCCTCATGCCCACCCAACCCCCACCATTAATCTAACCAAGCTTCCAGCTCTACCTCCCAGGTTATAGGAAATATCAAGAATAAAGAAAGAAGTTACACATCACCCCAAGGAACCAAGCAGCCAAACCCAGGAAGTAGGACCTTCTCCAGCTCAAATGCCCCAGTGTATCTAACAATCATCAGGCAGGGGAAAAGGGACAAGAGAAAAGAAAAAGAAGAGAAAAACAGAAAAAGAGATGTTAAAGAATAAAAGACACATAACCAGATATACTGCAATATGTGATTCAAAGAAACCAATTGAGTAGCAATCTGGTAGATTTTAACATGAAAGGATATTAGATGATACTAAAAATTATTGTTAACTTTGTAGGCTTAATACTGGTGTGATGTTCTATTTTTTAGAACCCCTTATCAGATAAAGATGTATTTATGCTGAAGTATTTATAGGTGATATTCTATAATATGTATGATTTGCTTTAATATACTCCAATAAAAATAAAATATGGATGAGGAAGAAAGATAAAACAGGCAGTCAAATGGTCTGAGCCATTTAAAGCTAAGTTATAGATTCATGTGAATTCAGTATACTATTTAAGTTTTTCATTGGAAGGACTGATGCTGAAGCTGAAGCTCCAATACTGTGGCCACCTGATGTGAAGACCCAACTCCTTAGAAAAGACCCTGATTTGGGGAAAGATTGAAAGTGGGAGGAGAAGGGGACAACTAAGGATGAGATGGTTGGATGGCATCACTAACTCAATGGACATGAGTTTGAGCAAACTCTGGAAGTTGATAAAGGACAGGGAAGCCTGGCATGCTGCAGTCCATGGGGTTGCAAAGAGATGGACACGACTGAACAATAATCTAATTTTGCATATGTTTTCAAGACTATTAAAAAATAATATAACTTTTTATTAAACATTCTAAAGATAAAATAAAAGATGTTTTCAGATCAAGAAGTAAGTTGGCATTCTCTGTATCATGAGTTTGATTATGGTGGTGGTAATTATCTTCTGTATTTTTAGAAATTTCTAAAATGAAATTATTACTCTTAAGTCAGGCACTTCCAAGTACACTTAATTTTTTAAATCCAAGGAAGAAAATCAGGTTAGTGGATAAGATCTTTATGGCAAATATCTCTTCTGACTAAAAATAAATTAATGATATTAATATGACAATAAAAGTAAAATTATATAAAACTTCTCAAATTTTCTTCTTAAATATGCCATCATGTGATGAGGAAATCCATGTCATTTCTGTTCCTAATTTTCTAAAACACTGCAAAAATACAATGATCCAAAAGTCACTATTTATTGGGACTTCCCTGGTGGCCTAGTGGTTAAGAAGCCACCTGCCAATGCAGGAAACACAGATTCAATCCCTGGTCCAGGAAGATTCCACACGTGCAGAGCAGCTAAGCCCGTGTACCACAACTAATGAGCCAGCACTCTTGAGCCCTCGAGCCACAACTACTGAACACCCAGGGCAGCCAAAAAAAAGTCACTATTTATTAATAGTTTCCTACTGTTTCCAAAACCAGCATGGTTCCCACTGAGAGCTGTAGGCAAGGCCACCAAGTCAAAAGACCAGGACCCACCCCCCTTTCTGTTCTCCAGCAGATTTGTGTCCTCTTCGCAAATTTTCTCTTTCCCTCCCCATCTTCCCCTGCTCCCTCCAGTAGTTCTCCTTCTATTCTCAATTTGACTTTATGAAACCACTGGACTGGGTTGGAAGAACAGGTTCAAACCCCAGCATGGCTGCTGAGAAAACTCTGGGCCATAGCACGCTGAGTGCATACAGTTCCTTCAGGTTCTCTTGCCAACATTTGCTGAGCTACAGAAATCCTGCTGGTGCGTGCTTTGCGTTCTGATGGGACTGAAGGTACAAATTTTAAATGTTGAAGAATTAGGTAAGATTATACCATGAATGAATGCATAAATATATGGACACGAGGGAACCATTTGGTAATTTACAAATCATGTAAATTATGTCACACGTGAATTATAAATTATGAAATGGTTTCCTGTTAGCTGAAGATTTAACATTGCTCCCAGAAAAACTTACCTTGCTCCGTAGGAATGATTTCCTCCCTGCAGACACTGGCTAATGACTTAGATCATTTGCTACCCACCTGCATGGTCCAGGTGTCTATTTGTGCATCACTAATGATTCTGGAAGTATTGCTTATGCCCAGCAACAAATATAGGATGAATTAAACATCAGTAACTGGTTTTGTGGAGTAGCTAAGAAAAATTGAAACTTAAAAAACGTGCCAAGGCAAACTTATTTTCATAAACGAATGCAGAACACTGTTACGTTTGAAGTGGTGAAAACAGCACAGAATAAATTAAAATAACGCTCATAAATCAGGTGAGCTGGTTCCAGATTCGATGATGGTGGTTAGTAAGCAGAACTGCATTTGATTTAATTACCTACCCGTCACAATGAGGTCTGGGCGGTGGGCATGAATCTTCACCTGCCAACAGGTGTGCAAGAAGCATGTATTTTGTACCCAGGGGGCAAGAAAAAGTCTGACTTCCTTGATGGAACAGGAAAAGGCACACAGACACAAATTAATATCTCAGTAAATTATCCTTCTATATTTGTCCTCCCAAGTTTAAAGTAATTTTTCGACACCTTTCACGGGTTTGTACCTGCCAGACTCAGCTTTATATCCCACGACTGAAGAGAGGCAGGGCTGCTGTAATCATGAGTCATCTCTATGCAAGGAGTGAAGATTTTAGTGTTTTGTGTGATAAAACTTTACATAAAACTCAAGGATCTGTTTAATAAGCATTTGTGAGCACCTCCTGCTTGTGAACCATGCTAGGTACTAGGTAAAACTGGTGAGGAATAAACTACACTAACAAAAGCCATCACCTTGCACAGGTCTCCATAATTTTACAAAGAATTTTTGTTTAGATATATGTACATGTTTACCATTTTATTTTACTTTTTCCTTTTTTAATTTATTTTTTAATTGAAGGATAATTGTTTTACAGAATTTTGTTGTTTTCTGTCAAACCTCAACCTGAATCAGCCACAGGTATACATGTATCCTCTCCCTTTTGAACCTTCCTCCCATTTCCCTCCCCAACCCACCCCTCTGCTGCTGCTGCTGCTGCTGCTAAGTCGCTTCAGTCATGTCCGACTCTGTGCGACCCCATAGATGGCAGCCCACCAAGCTCCCCCGTCCCTGGGATTCTCCAGGCAAGAACACTGGAGTGGGTTGCCATTTCCTTCTCCAATGAATGAAAGTGAAAAGTGAAAGTGAAGTCGGTAAGTCGTGTCCGACTCTTAGCGACCCCATGGACTGCAGCCTACCAGGCTCCTCCATCCATGGGATTTTCCAGGCAAGAGTACTGGAGTGGGGTGCTATTGCCTTCTCCACCCACCCCTCTAGGTTGATACAAAGCCCCTGTTTGAGTTTCCTGTGCCATACAGCAAATTCCCATTGACTATCTATTTTACATATGGTAATGTAAGTTTCCATGTTACTCTTTCCATACATCTCACCCTTTCCTCCTCTCTCCCCATGTCCAAAAATCTATTCTCTATCTCTGTTTCTCCATTGCTGCCCTGTAAATAAACTCTTCAGTACCATTTTTCTAGATTCCGTATATATATATTTATATATATATATATATATATATATGCACTAGAATACGATATATATCTTTCTCTTTCTGACATACTTCACTCTATATAATAGGTTCTAGGTTCATCCACCTCATTAGAACTGACTCAAATGCATTCCTTTTTATGGCTTAGTAATATTCCGTCATGTATATGCACCACAACTTCTTCATCCATTCATCTTTTGATGGACATCTAGGCTGCTTCCACATTCTAGCTATTGTAAATAGTGCTGCAATGAACAATGGGATACATGTGTCTTTTTCAATTTTGGTTTCCTCAGGGTATATGCCTAGGAGTGGGATTGCTGGGTCATATGGTGCTTTTATTCCTAGTTTTTTAAGGAATCTCCATACCATCTTCCAAAGCGGCTGTATCATATTTTATTATTTATTTCCACATATTAAATTACCTTGAAATTATTTCTTCTTGAATAGTATGGTTTACTGCACACTGTCCTTAATAGGATGATTGGAGGCCATAGAGATAGCAATTTCTTGTCCATTGTTTTACAAAAGAAAAATTACATAAAATTATTTACATAAAGAAATAAACTAGTGAGTGAAGCAAGCCTATTCCTGCCCTAACCAAAGGAACCAATGGCTTTGTGGGCAACAGATCAGAGGACAAATATTTAAGTTCAAATTGTGCTAAGTGCTTGGTGACAACAAGGAACCAGGGGGCCATGATAGAGAAAAAACAAGGTGGAAAGATACTTTGGAAGCAGTGTTCAGAGAAGCCACCCCTCAAGGTGGAGACATTTGGGTGGAGAATGAGAAGGAGCAGCTGAGTCAAGCATGCAGGGAACAGCAGTCAAGCCAGGGAAACAGCATATGAGCTGTTTCCACACAGGAGGGATGGAGGGAGGCTGCAGGGGCAGACAGACTCTGTCACCCACTACCTGGCTTTAGGGTGAGATTGGGATTCTACTGTAAGGGAACAAGCAGTCACTGATATGTCCCAAATGGGGTGACATGATCCGATCTGTGCTTTTAGAAGCCCACTCTGGTTGATCAGGTCCATGATAGATCAAACAGGGACAGGACATCGGCAGGCAGCCCAGGCTGGAGGCAGTAAACCAGTCAAGGGACTGGCAGCCTGGCCTGGAGAGCTGGGGCAGCTACGGAAAGTAGCAGGAGGCTCTGAGAAGAAGCAACAGGATGACAGGCCTTGTCCATTGGCTAGAGGTGGAGATGATGGAGAGAGGGATGAATCAGGACTTGTTTTTTATTGAAACTTTACAAATCCCCATGTCCTCTGTGGCCAAAACCTGGAAGCAACTTCATTGCCCATCAGTATGAGAATGTCTATGTCTGTATTTTATATGCACTAGGAAAATAGCATATTTATGCAATAGAATAGTACTCAATGAAAAAAAGTAATGAACTTCTGGTCAGCTCAACATGAATGGGTCTCCAAACCATTCCACTGAACCAAAGGAGCCAGGTACAGAGAACACATGTCAGAGCCTCCATGTCGATGAAGTTCTAGAATAGGCAAAACTAGGCTATGGTGAAAAGTCACAAAGTGGTTGCTCCCTGGGCGAGGATGGAAGGGAGGTCCCTAGGAGGATGGGGACATTCTGTAGCTTGTTAGGCTTGGAGGTTACACAGGTATCTGCCTTTGTCGTGCTGATGGAAGTGTGCATGTACATGCATATTGCATCATGTGTGAATGACACCTTGATTAAAAGAGATTATTCTGAAAACAAACAAATGCTTATTGGGTTTTTGTATTTCTCTTACTTGGTAATTTAATATCAATAATTAAAATAATAAATGTGGGGAAAAAACTTTGTCCTTTTATACCCCAGGTCTCACTTGTTTCTGTAAGGCGTTCAAGGCCAGTTCTGTACTCTAAATTTTACAAAATTCAGAGATGGTAAGCAAGCCACTCAGGACACTAGGACTTGCTCACACGTGACCCCAGGTTCAAGATTCATCCCTTCAAGGTGGCAGGTGTTGGAGGTGGGGGGCCTAAGTGTCTGGAGAGAAAGTGACCTTGAGGTGAAGAAGGTGGGGGTGATCTTTTGGGCCTCAAGCCCAAGGCATTCTAATGCAGACAAGGTGGCTCACACCCTGAAAAGAAGCCCTGAGCTCCCTGAAGGGAGTTGCTCAATCAAGTCCAGCTCTTTGTGACCCCATGGACTGTAGCCTGCCAGGCTCCTCTGTCCATGGGATTCCCCAGGCCAGAACACTGGAGTGGACAGCCATTCCTTTCTCCAGGGGATCTTCCCAACCCAGGGATTGAACCCAGGTTTTCTGCACTGCAGGCGGATTCTTTAAAGTCTGAGCCACCAGGGAAGCCCAGGCATTCTGGGGTGGCATCCTTTCCCTTTCCTTCCTGCCCTTTCCCTGATGGTGAAGGATTGGAGTGGGTAATTCTGTGGGGCAGGGCTGGGGTTGAGGGGAAGTGGACCACAGGGCCTGGGCTTTCAGGAAGGTGAAGCTGCCAAAGTAAGGAATCTTGTTAATCAATCTAAGTTCGTTTGCCACTGAGGTCAAACAAAAGGAAATCTCCGAGTTTGGAGCAGAGAAAGCTTTTTTGCCGGGCCATGCATGCAGACAAGGTGGCTCACACCCTGAAAAGAAGCCCTGAGCTCCCTGAAGTGTTTTGGCAAAGCATTTTAAGGGCCAAAAGAGAGGGGGGATGCTGCGGGGTCTGTGATGAGCTCGTGCACAGTTCTCTGATTGGCTGGTGTTAAGTTAGCCGGTAGGTGTCACAGGAGTGTCACAGTCCTTAGGTGTCACAGTCCTTAGGCTCCAGGAGGCCTGGGGCTGTGTGCTCATGGTATCAAGTAGTTAACATCTTCCACTGGGTGAGGGGTTTTCACATCTGCAAGACAGCTCAGGAAATTTGCATCCAATACTGTTATCTGGATACTTGAGAGAGGTGCTCAAGCAGAGGATGTAGGGGGAGGCCCCGTAGGCCCCATAGGGTCCTGCTCCACTGTGTGTGCAAAGCACGATAACCAACAACCTGACCATCTCACACCTGAGCTATAGGTTCCATCCCTGCTCCTCCCAAATCACTTCCCAAAACAGTGCTGACATCACATGCTGGTCCCCTAGGGACCCCCAACTTAAACAGCCTCATATTGTCCAAGCTCATTACATTTCCAAAGACAGTCTTTTCTCTGTCCTAAACACAGTGTGGCTCACAATTCAATAAAACCATAGAGAGCAGAGGAAAGGAAAAACAAGAGTGGGGCCATTCCGTGAAGTGAGGGGTAGCACCCGTTACCTGCACAAATGCCCAGGTGGTGGATCACAGCCCGGATCTCAACATCAGAGGAGACAAATGCTACTGTGAGGTTCCCGGTCACCAGAAAAAAAGCAAAAAAATGAGCGGCTCTGGAGAAAAACAGGTTTTTCTGCCAGGAACTCCTACCAGGAGTTTCTCCTGCTGAGCCCCATAAAAGGGAGGCTGTGTGGACAGAACCCAGGTGTTGGCCAGCATGCAGGGCTGGCCAGCTGTTTTCACCACAGCCCTCAGTCACCCAGGCCAAATGCCACAGGGTCTCTCGGGTCCCCACCACCCAGAGCCGGGGCATCTCGCTGCGTGACTGTATGACAGAGGCCCAGCTGACAGCAGATGGTGGGTTCCACAAGTGGTGGTTTTCAAACTGGATTCCCTCTGGCCACCTGGGAAGGACATGGTGTGACTGATACTTAGAATATTTTTTTGCCAACAGCTCAGCCCAGATCTGTTTGTATTGAGAAATGGAATATTCCTGCCATATCAGTAAACAAGGATATCACAGTCATCACAGATTCCAGCTCTCCATATGTGAATTTCTAAGCCCTGAAAGCACCCAGGAAGCCATCCAGCAGCCATCAGGCTTCAGCCATTCCCTACAGTGAGCACTGAGGAGCTCCGGATGTGAAAAAACCAAGATCCTGGCCCCAGATAACTGAGATACATATGAAACGAACAATTTCAGTGCGCCCGGACTCTTGCATCTTCCCATACAAAGAAAAGCACTAAATTTCTTAATTTGAGGTATCTGGTTTTCTTTAATTCACAAAAACATTTTTGATGTTCAGACTACCTGCCCTTTGTTGCAAAACTTCTATATTAGCCTGACTCCTCTCTGCCCCCCGAATCCTCCTTGGAGCAATTCTCTCAGGGCTACTTGAGATTTTGCCTCCCTCACTTAAGTCCTAAAAATTTCTGCTGAATAAACGTAACTCTCAACTTTTAGGTTGTTACTATTTATTTAAGTTGACAGTATGCTAGAGGTCGGAGGAGCCTGGTAGGCTGCAATCCATGGGATCGTGAAGAGTGGGACATGACTGAGCAACTTCAATTTTCACTTTCATGCGTTGGAGAAGGAAATGGCAACCCACTCCAATGTTCTAGCCTGGAGAATCCCAGGGTTGGGGGAGCCTGGTAGGCTGCCGTCTATGGGGTTGCACAGAGTCAGACATGACTGAAATGACTTAGCAGCATGCTAGAGGTATGACATCATGTCCCCTTGGAAGAAAGTGGTAGTCATTCAGTCATGTCGGACTCTTTGCAACCCCATGGACTGTAGACCACCAGGCTTGTCTGTCCATGGGATTTCCCAGGCTAGAGTGAGTTGCCATTTCCTTCTCCAGGGGATCTTGCCCACGCAGGGATCAAACCTGGGTCTCCTACATTGCAGGCAGATTGTTTACCAATTCTCCTGGCAAATCACTTCAGTATTCTTGCCTGGAGAATTCCAAGGACAGAAGAGCCTGGCAATCTACAGTCCTTAGGATCACAAAGAGTCGGACATGACTAAGCCACTAACACTTTCACTTGGAAGAAAGGATTGTGTCAATCAGAAAAGCATGACCATGACCAATATGCTGAAGGCTTCCCTGTCTTCTCAGCCTCACTTTGGGTAGATGAGACAGCAGAGTTTGAGATGCCTGGAGAACACTCCTCAGAACACAGAGACCCAGCCCTGGCCCTTCCCCTGTGCCGTGTTGGTCTTGGCTTCACCCCAGGACCTGCTGGAGAAGCCAGTCTGTCCAGAACCTGGACACGACTGTTTCCAACACACAGTGAAATTCCTGGATTCATCCTGGGGTTTCCCAGAAACACTCTCTGTAGATGATTCCCTCCAAGAAGTCCCCAGCATTCCCAAGAACTGGAGACACACTTTACAAGAAGCCATGAAGCCAGCAGCCCATCTTCTCCAGGCAAGAATACTAGAGTGGGTTGTCACACTGGGTCACAGCCCAGGTGGGACCCTCCAGGCACCTGTGTCCCGTAGGGTCTGAACTTCTCCTCCCTGTACCCAGGCATCACTTCTCTTTTCTTCCCAAACCCCTAAACCCTCTGAATCTCCCATCTAAGGCACACACCTCCTTTTATCCACAGCCCTTCACCCAGGGTCCCCCCTCATCCTTGGTAACCTGGCTCTTGCTTACAGGTGAACTTTCCCTGGAGCCTTGGGGGGTGGGGGCCATGTTCCCAGGAGCCTCATCTATCAGTCAGGAGGTAAGACCAGGTACTTCTTTGGTCGAGCATCTCGAGCATCTTGATTGAGAGCACCTTGATAGAGCATATTGATTGAGCATCTCGATCAAGCCCTGATTCCTCCCCCTTTGCCCCCAAACTGTTCCTTCTGGACTCCCCTCTCCCCAGTTGAAAACCCTGGCTGTGCATCACTGAACCAACTGCGGCAGTTTCTATCACAGCTGAAGGCTTCCCGCCCTTTCTCGAGAATGTACTCCTGCTAGCGGGCACTTGACTATGCAGGACAGGTGCGGGTGGTAGACATCCCGCAGCAACACAGCCATGGACATGTGAGTGCCAGGGTCCTTGGCCCTCTGGAAGCCCAGGCAGGAACCCCAGAGCAGTCTACTCGTTAGTGGATCCTTCACTTCTCTCCCGACTCCTCCTTATGCCGCCAGAGACCTTCCCCAAGTGAGCCACCTGCACTCAGCTCTAGGACGCAGGGTCTGCTTCTAGTGCATGCGTGCTTAGTCGCTCAGTCGTGTCTGACTCTTTGTAACCCTATGGACTGTAGCCCACCAGGCTCCTCTGTCCATGGGGTTCTCCAGACAAGAATACTGGAGTGGGTTGCCATGCCTTCCTCCAGGGGATCTTCCCAACCCAGCAGTTGAACCCAGGCCTCCCACATTGCAGGCAGATTCTTTATCATCTGAGCCACCAGGAAAGCCCAGGGAACCCCCTAAACTGGATGGGGCACCTCCCACCCTTCACCCAGTCCTATACTGGTCCTCCTGCTGCCCCACCCAGGCCCCTCCATAAACTACTTCTTACCAAGCCCTCTGTCCCTCCTTCTGCCCATTGCTGGAGTCCCCTTGGTGACACCACATCTCTGGTGCCACAAGCCCTACCTGCCACCTTCATATCCTGGGCCACTCACCTCCAGGGGCTGCCCTCTCCATCCTCCTTTGGGCATGCTTTTCCCACTTCCCTGGGATCTCGTCTTCCCTAGAATCCCTGGAGTTCACCTTCACACTTACACTCTCCCAGATGCCTTTCCCTCTCCATTTTCTCCCTGGGCTTCACCTGCTTGGCTTTTCTTCCTCCTTGTTGAGATTTCACCATCCTCAACCCCAGTTTCCCTGGTGGCTCAGACGGTAAAGAATCTGCCTGCAATGCAGGAGGCCTGGGTTCGATCCCTGGGTCAGGAAGATCCCCTGTAGGGCATGGCAACCCACTCCAGTATTCTTGCCTGGAGAATCCCATGGACAGAGGAGCCTGGTGGGCTATAGTCCATGGGGCCACAGAGAGTCAGACACGATGAGTGACTAAGCACAGCACAGCCCCAGCAGCCCTTCCTCCCCAGCCCCTATGACCTCACAGCCCAATTGCCCAGACCAGTTCCCTTCCATTGTGGGTGCTCAGCCACCTACCAACTCACCTCCCACCAGCCAGACCCAAACCCAGGCTGCCTCCTGCTGACAAAGTCACACCACCCAGCAGGCCAGGACCACTACGAATTCACGGCATCCAGCCTCAACCTGGCCCTCAATGTTGCCCACAGATCCCTTTACATTTCTCTACAATAGCTGGCTGGTTTGGAAGTTCTCCTCTCCACTCGATCACAGGACACCACTGCCTACCTCTCCTCACGAGAAGGTAACAATCCCTTCAGAGAATAACAGCCTTTGGAAGCAAACCTGCCAGCTTCCTGCACAGCCCTCCTGCAGCCCTCCCTTCTGTGTGTTTCATAGTGTCTACTGAGCACCTGTTGGGAACCAGGCATGTCCAGCTCCTCCTTCAGGCCAGGTCTGCCCCCTTTTGGCCCCAGCACTGACCAATGGACACCTCCACCTACATAGTCCACAGCACCTCCAACTCAACAGACACAAAAGGAATTGATTATCTTTCCCACAGTCAAAACCGGAAACAGGAGTGACCTTTGACCTCACTCCTCCCCCTCCCCACCCACCTACCAACACCTGCTGATCACAATTCCAGAAGAATCTTGAACCACCTTCAATCTCAATCTCCCAACTTGACCCTCTCCAATCCATCAGGACCTGTGGAATGACCTTACCAAAACAAAGGAATCTTATCTGGTCACAGGTGAAGCTAGAAGAAAGGCTCGGAGTGTCAGCCCTGGGTGGGGAGTGGGATTTTCCTGAAGCAGAAAAAGAGGTGAAGGGGGGAGGAAGCATTCTGATCACCACCACCCCCCCAAATTCTAAGCCATAAAGTATAATTTTGCCTGAAGACCTTCCAAGCAGTCTCTATGCACTGCCCACCATCATCACAGAACCTTGTGAGTATTTTGCTACTGGGCGTTCTGATAGCATTCGTTACATGGTCAGAGATGCAGCTAGGGTGTTGTGGAGTGAAGCACATGTATTTAAATTAAGGCAAACTTTGGTTCAGATCTTGTTTATGCACTTTGTTTGTGGAGCCTGATTCTCCAGCTTAAGGGAAATGATCCCTCCTAGCATCGGATGACATCGGATGAGAGAATCCAGGGGCAATGCTTCACAGAGGACTTGGCATGGACTGTAAACAGTCAGTAAACATCGTTTCCCTCCCTCCTCCTCCTGCAAGGCTGTTAAAACAATGTAGATTGTATTTATAACTGACTTGGCTGTTATCCCACCTGTTTTCTTATGGTTTTATTCACTCACAAGATCCTTCAGTAAAACCAAGGACAACAAGCAAAGTTGTTCCCATTTTAAAGGGGTATGTAGTATGTGTATATACATAGATGATCGTATGAATATACATCTGGCTCCTTGATATTTTTGAATGTCCAGATGTGACGCATATTCCTCCTCTCCACACATACACATAAAAAATTTGACACAGTGATGTTCCAGTGTCACTAAAGGAACATATGACCATGTGGATCCAGGAAGTCAAATGGTTTCCTGCAGTAGTGTGCGATATTATAAACACCCTCCTGCCAAACAGTGTACGCGCAGGCTGAAGAGAACACGCTGTTATACCGACTTGACAAATGAAGTGGCAAGAGCTTAGACCAGCAGGAGTGTTGATGGTATTTGTAATTCAACAAGAGAGTCTGCCTTTGTGTCGGGTCCTAATTTTTCTCCCGTTTCCCCACCAAGACAAGCAGGAGTTTATTGATATTCCTCCCAGCAATCTTGATTCCAGCATGAGCTTCATCCAGCCCAGCATTTCACATGATGTACTCTGCATATAAGTTAAATAAGCAATTCATATTCCTATGAATATGAATTGAATATGTGAATATAAATATACCTATATATATGAATTCATATGAATATATATATATACCTATAATATGTATAACATATTATAGGTCATATGCCATGAGTAGCTGAAGAATATATATGCAATATCTATATAGATAAAGAGGTTTGGTGTTTGACATATATGTGTTTGTGTGTGTGTGTGTGTGTGTGTGTACATGCATGCTTAGTCATTTCAGTCTTGTCCAACTCTTTGGATCCTGTGGACTGTGGCCCACAGTTTCCTCTGTCCATGGGATTCCCCAGACAAGAATACTGGAGTGGGTTGCCATGTCCTCCTCCAGGGGATCTTCCCAACCCAAGGATAGAACGCGAGTCTCCGGCATCTCCTGCATTGCAAGTGGATTCTTTACCCATTGAGCCATCTGGGAAGACCACATGTGCGTGTGTGTTTCCTTCTGTGCAAGTATTTCTCTCTTTTAGACAAACTGAGCTGATACATGATCAAGCAGAACAGGTATTTCTAATTAAATCGATTAAGGAGGAACACTCAAAATAAGCTTGTCTATCTTCTCCACCTCTCTTGGTTCCTCTGGCCTCCTAATATGGAGGGCGTCCCATGTGTTTGCAATGAGGAGCATGTTGCGGTCCTGCTGAAGTGCAGCAGGGAGGAGCTGGGGACGGGGAGGAGACTGGCTGGAGGAGGGGCTCGGGGCCACAACAAGAGACCAAAGTCATTTTGTGGGGGGTCTGGGGGGTCACTGCAGGCTTGGAAGCCAAGGACTGACAGGCAACAAGATGCGCATCCATACAGAGAACTAGCTCATGTAGGAGAGCACCCTGAAGTGCAAAGACCAATCAGAAAAATTGCATTTATGTCAGGGAAGTCAAGATCCAAACCAGACATGTGATGGTGGGAATGAACTAAACTGTGATGGAGCCATGGCAGAGGTGGGACCCCCGGGAAGCTGATCAGATACGAAGGGAAGGAGGAGTGAGAAGGAGAGGGAAAAGAGGAGAGGAGCCCAGCCTGAAATGGAGACTGGGGAAATTGGTGTGGGGAAGAATAACATCCCTTGGCTTCCAGATCGACAGCCTCTGTGATTCAGGATATCCACCCCCTAGGCAAGTTCCTGGGAGAATCCCCACAAGGTCCAGAGAGAGATGTACATGTGGACGTCTGTAAGGGGGGTAGGTTGTGCAGCTCGCAGGGTCTCACCCAGGAGATGGAAACCTCAGTGGTGGAGGCTCAGTGGTCATGAGCACAGCAAGGAAGTTAAAGCAACAAACAGCACAGCAGTAGGGGCCACAGGATAGATTTTAAAGCCACAGTGCACAGCGGAAAGGAGCAAGGAGCATGGTAACCTCATAAAGCACTTTCATGTAAAACAAAAACACACATCAGGAGGTTTAACAGGAAGACACAGTTAAAAGGATAAACGCAAACATCTGAGGATGCTGCCTGACCCGGGCGGG
Organism: Bos indicus; assembly: GCF_029378745.1. NCBI lineage: Eukaryota > Metazoa > Chordata > Mammalia > Artiodactyla > Bovidae > Bos > Bos indicus. The sequence continues at coordinate 41,008,461 of NC_091772.1, read as the reverse complement.
AGCGGGGAGGAGGGCAGCAGCGAGTTTGGGAGGGGGGCGCGGCGGGGATGGCCCCCGAAGGTTGACAGTGGGCGAGGGGGGGGATGGGCAGGGGTTGGAAGTTGAAAAGAAGTGTGAACAGGACAGAAAAAGAGTAAATCCAGGGAAAACGGTGGGCAGCCCTCTTCCCCAACATGGACCTCCCACCCTACTCCTGCCTGGGCATCAGTTACGGTGCGTGCATGTACCCAACAAAACTCATTTTCACGGAGTAGACCAGTAATGTTTTTAAAGGATGTTCTTCTAGGTGATTTTGTTGCTTCTATTTCCTTGCAGCTTCGCTCCTGATAAGCCCAGCGTCCAACAGTCATTTAACTTTGTTATGTTCATGTTCAGGCCTGGCAAGAGGCCAGACATCGTTGAATATCTGAAAAGCATTCCTTTTTTCTAACCTAAAAAAAAAAAAAAAAAAAACAACCCTGAAAGACTGCCCAAGACTTTAGTCAGAGCCAATCTGATAGAATTATGTCTGTGCTTACAGGCCTCTCACTGTCCCTTAGGAGAGACCAGCTCCCCATGAATACGTCTAGACTCTGCTTCAGCTTCCACCCTGGACTGGAACCAAAAGCACCACCAGGTTTATTCCAAGAGAACCGAGTCATACTCAAGGGGATGCGGAAAAAGCCCGACTGGGAGGCTCAGGAAGGTTGAGTCTATACTTGTGGTTTTGGTTTTGTTTTGTTTTTATTTAATTTTTGATTGGCCCAGCCACATGGCTTTCGAGATCTCAGTTCCCTGACCAGGCATTGAACCCAACCCACAGAAGTGAAAGTCTAGAATCCTAACCACCAGGTCACTGGGCAACTTTAATTCTTGAACTTCACATACTTTTAGTCCTAAGATTCTTGGCAGATTGCCCTCAAATGACGGTGAAGAGCAACTCTATCTAGTCCCAGGTACCCCACCCAGGGCAGACCCGTGTTACCCATGCAGCCCAGTTTTTACACATCCTTTCAGTGAATGCCCAAAGACATCACGCAGTGTCTTCAGGATCAGTTCACTCATAAAGTGCTGGGCTACCTAGTACTCCACTATCAGCAATGAGGTAAGGTCCCCAAGCAAAGCCATGATTGCAGAGGGAGTTTATATCCTTTTATTAGAGGACCTGACTGTTCTCAGTATCTCCAGCAATTCAAAAGCTTCCTTCAGATCTTATTTTCACTCTGATATCCCCATCTCCAGCTTCCCTGGTAGCTCAGTGGTAAAGAATCTGCCTGCCAATGCAGGAGAAGTTGGTTCAGTCCCTGGATCAGGAAGATCCCCTAGAGAAGGAAATGACAACCCACTCCAGTGTTCTTGCCAGGGCATAGAAACCTGTTGGGCTATAGGCCCTGGGGTCACAAAGACTTAGCGACTGAACAGCAACAACAACCAGGGATACATTAGCCAGGGTTCTGCTGCATACTGTGGAGTAACAGATAATCCCCAAATCCCATTGCTTACAAGAGCAAACAGTTATTCCACACTGTGTAGACACAGCCCACGCCATTGCTGCTCTCGTTTTGTTGGCAAAGGCAGTTTCTCAAGGGAACAAAGTCAGACTGTGGAGTGGCATGTCCCCTCTGCCCACTCTATAGGAAAGTACCCTTGGTCTCCCGGCCAAGAGCATGGATGGAAGCCCCCGTTACAAAGAGGTAAAGAATCCTGAATGATAACCCAATCCGCCACAGGGATGTTGAAACATGTTGAATTTACTCTGGGCTTGCTCTTGAGGACCTTATCCTCTGCATCCTTCTCTACAAGCATCACAGGAGAGATTTCTCTTGGATCTCAGATCCCAGATAGATATACTTCTGGCAAATGCTTATTTTCATCTTATAGACACACTACACAGGCTGCTGGGAATTTTCAGCCCACTTGTAGCAACTATGCATGATGCTGGCTTACTTCTCAATGTTTCTCCCTTTATTCTGCCTTCAGCCTAATTGTCATGCAGTTTCACCTCTGAATTCTTATTGTAGGCCATTTTCTATTTTTTTTCTTTCTGGTGAATTTATAGTCATTTATGCATCCAACAAATACATTTTTATAATTTCTTTCTGTGACGAAGTAATACAAATAGCATATTTAGGAAATTTCAACAGTACAAATGGCACGCAGAGCATAAGTGAGTTTCTCTCCTATCATCTCCACCCGTCCAATCCCCACTCCTCCACCCCAAGAAGTAGCCACTGAAACCTGTTCTAATTGTGTACATGGGAGTCATCTGTTGGAAGAATCCCGATGGAATTTCTGGGACAAGAAAACCCATGCATTTTAAATGTGGAAAATACCACCCAAATGTTTTCCCCAAATGCTGTTACTAGTTTGCACCTGGCTAGCAGTATATGGGATATCTGTTTATATAGGTATACACCAGGTATACAGCCACTGTATATTATCACAGACCACCCTCAACCTATTTTCAAAGTTTTGACTTCTACCCAATCAAGCAAAAATCATTTGTATTTTTTTTTTCTGTTCATATGTTTTGGGAACACATTTCTTATTGATTTATGAGAGCTCTTTGTATAGCAAAGGAATTAACTTAGCAAGATAGCATATTATTTTTGCAGCTTCAAAGCCTTTTTGAAATGAAATGAATGGATAGATACATGCTTAGATAAGTAAAATAAATAGATAATGACCACTTAAAACACATACTGGGGAAAGCACAGGCTAGTCCTTGAGTCCTAGCAAGAAATTTTTATTTTCTCACTCTTCTGTCTCCTTCCTTCCTCTTCACTTTGAAGTCATACATTTTGGTGCTTTGTTCTCTCCCACACAAGATGGGGGCTTCTGCGGTGGCTTAGTGGTAAAGAATTCACCTAATGCAGGAGACATGGGTTTGATCCCTGGGTAGGAAAGATCCCCTATAGAAGGAAATGGCAACTCATTCCAGTATTCTTGCCTGGGAAATCGCATGGACAAGAGTCAGGCGGATTACAGCCCATGGGGTCTTGAGTTGGACAGGACTTAGCAACTAAACCACCACCACCAGGCTAGACAGAGCTCCGCATTCAGTAAGTGAAAATGGGATTAATGAACTCTCTATGGGAGAGGCAACTTCTTCAACACGTGTTTTGCAATGTGTACGTTTCTGAACATTTGTCAAATATCCAGGATAAAATTTACATTTTTATTCATCAAAACCCAGGTACACAGACCCCATAGTAAGCCAAACGGTATGTTTCTAAGTAGTATGTGTATTCAGTCAGTTTCTACTTTGCCAGCAAGATCAGCCTCAATATGCCAGTAGGAGAAAGGAGAAAAATTTCTGAATGTGGGCATGCAAATGCCAAACACATCTGCCTGCTGTCCTGGCTCCAGTTACATCCAAGTGTCCGTGTGGTCATGGCCAATTCACTTGAAAGCCACTGTGCTTCCAACCTCACATTAGTAAGAGAACAATGTTCCCAGTCCTTCCCCAGTTTGAATTTGGAGCAGTTTTGTTGTTCCTATTGTTGTGTAAATAAGAAAGTCTCTTGCTCTGACTTGCTTTTAGACCACAGCTGTTCTGAGGTTAGTTCTCCCAGCCCCAGTTTGCTTTTGTGCCAGTTCAGAAATCTTCAGACCTCCTCTGTTCTTCCAAAAATTTAATCATCTTTGGTGCCTTAAAGTGAAACAACTATTTTCAGAAGTGAAAAAGAGGACTTTTGCAATTTTTCTGTTATTTTTAACTATCTACACATAAGTTATGGCTGTTTAAAACAAACTGAAACATCTACTACTGCAAATACTTGAGCAAATTATGAATGGACTATTGTTTTTCAGTCACTCAGTTGTGTCTGACTCTCTGCAACCCCGTGGAATGCAGCACGCCAGGCCTCGCTGTCCTTCACTATCTCCAGAGTTTGCTCAAACTCATGTCCATTGAGTCAGTGATACCCTCCAACCGTCTTATCCTCTGTCGTCCCCTTCTCCTCCTGCCTTCAATCTTTCCCAGCATCAGGGTCTTTTCCAGTGAGTCAGCTGTTCGCATCAGGTGGCCAAAGTATCGGAGCTTCAGCTTCAGCATCAGTCCTTCCAATGAGTATTCAGGGTTGATTTCCTTTAAGACTGACTGGATCAAACCCAGGTCTCCCATATTGCTGGCAAATTCTTTACTGTCTGAGCCACCAGGGAAACCAGGAATTGCCTATTAACAGTATTAAACTCCACACACTGCCTTCAATGCAGGAAATGCAGAAGACACAGGTGACATGGGTTCAATCCCTGGGTTGGGAAGATCCAGTGGAGAAGGAAATGGCAACCCACTCCAGTATTCTTGCCTGGGAAATCCTATGGACAGAGGAGCCTGGAGGGCTACAGTCCACGGGGCCCCAAAGAGTCAAACATGACTTAACGACTAAACAACAGCAATGGCAAATCTTGCCCGAGGAAAAAAAAATCAGATTGGCATTGTAGAATAGCCATAGCTAAGGTTAAAGGGTCTTGCCAAGTGCATCAAGAGGGTTTCTGACCATTTTAATGAATGTAATAGCCTACCTTTTTGTTTCTAGATCAGTTAGACATTCTTTTAGTAGAATTCAAGATGTCAAATCACATTTCACCCTATCCAGACAGAGCTCAGTCAATGTGAAGGGAGGATTGTATGCATCCTCTGGCCCGTCCTTAAGTGGACACAGGAGTGGATAGGTCCCACTTCTGTCAGGGGCAACATCTAGGTGGAACCTGGCTACAAAATCAATGTGTCGTACTTTTCGTTTAATTTTTTATTGACTAAAAAAGGTGAAATTGCAGTTTCCACTTTTAAATCTTAAAAGGACAGCAGAAAAACAATATAGAAGCATCTAAATTGCTTCAGACAGCTAGTAAACAATAAAAGCAAAATTACTTTTTACTCTTTGTGATCCTGAAAAATTGGTTAAGTCATTTTTTGCAATGTTCTCTGTACTTTGAAAATCAAATACAATCTTTCATGGAATTTTACATGTATATATACACACACATATATATTTCATAAAATTAATTTAGAAAATTGAATTCACTTCATGAAACCATATGAATATATATTAAAATAATTGAATATATGCATATAGTATATGTACATATTCAAAGGCAAACTCTCCTATGTATACAACTATCTATTGGCAACAGAAAAACAGCAATTTTTTTCCCTTAACTAAACTTTAAAACTAGACTTCACCTGTCAGAATTTTAAAGACACATGTAATAAGTCACAAAAAGCCATGAATACTGGTTGGTTTTAGAACTAATTTATTAACACCAGGTCAAACTGAAAAATGGGTTATTGCAGGTAAGAAAGATGTATCTATCATCACTAACACTCTGGGCATGGATCATTAGAATTTTAAAGTTAAAAGGGGTTTCAGGAATCATCCTGAACAACCTTTTCCTGATAGTGAAACAGTCTATATTTGAAAATTCCATGTTTAAAAAAAAAAGAACTTAATGTTCAACCCTTAAGAGCTTACATTCAGAAAGAAGACCTGGGACTGCAGTTACCACAGCCATGGCGCAAGGGTCAGAGAACACATGACATTGTTCTACTGGTGTCCAAAGGCCCCACTTTAACGTACTCACACCCAGGCAAGACCCTCGAGCCACAAAAGAAGACCCAAGCAAGAATGGCCCCAGAGCCTCGCCCTCCTCTCTGGCCCACACCCCTCCACCAGTTTCCTCTGCCGCTTCTCCTGTTAACTGCTGCCCATCTGACCCCAGAGTGTCTTTATGCATCCCTTTGATGTCTGATCCTGGCCAAGCCCCTGGGACCCTGGGACCTAGCCACGGTGCAGATTCTGGTGTCACCACACACCACCTCCTGCTTGCTGTTTCAGCCCATCAGGTGCTCAAGCTTGAACCTGGGGCGCTACCTGGCTGACTGTCCCTCCTCCCTCAACAAACCCTGCCACACACACACATCCTCATTCAACCTGCCAGTCTTGTCCCCTCTAAAATATTCCTAGTTCTATCTTCCCCATCCTCACTGCCTGGGAAGAATTCTTCAGAGCTACTCAAATGTAATCATTATCTCACAGACCTAGAAAACAAACTTAAGGTTATCAAAGGGAAGTGAGGATGGATAAACTAAGAGTTTGGGATTAATAGACATACATACTATATATAAAATAGATAAACAACAAATTCCTACTGTATAGAACAAGGAGCTATATTCTATATCGTGTCATAACCTATAATGAAAAAGGATCTGAAAAATAGGCTTCCCTAATGGCTCAATATTTCTGCTTTATTGACTATGCCAAAGCCTTTGACTGTGTGGATCACAATAAACTGTGGAAAATTCTGAAAGAGATGGGAATACCAGACCACCTGACCTGTCTCTTGAGAAACCTATATGCAGGTCAGGAAGCAACAGTTAGAACTGGACATGGAACAACAGACTGGTTCCAAATAGGAAAAGGAGTATGTCAAGGCTGTATATTGTCACCCTGCTTATTTAACTTCTATGCAGAGTACATCATGAGAAACACTGGGCTGGAAGAAGCACAAACTGGAATCAAGATTGCTGGGAGAAATATCAATAACCTCAGATATGCAGATGACACCACCCTTATGGCAGAAAGTGAAGAGGAACTCAAAAGCCTCTTGATGAAAGTGAAAGTGGAGAGTGAAAAAGTTGGCTTAAAGCTCAACATTCAGAAAACGAAGATCATGGCATCTTGTCCCATCACTTCACGGGAAATAAATGGGGAAACAGTGGAAACAGTGTCAGACTTTATTTTGGGAGGATCCAAAATCACTGCAGATGGTGACTGCAGCCATGAAATTAAAAGATGCTTACTCCTTGGAAGGAAAGTTATGACCAACCTAGATAGCATATTGAAAAGCAGAGACATTACTTTGCCAACAAAGGTCCGTCTAGTCAGGCTATGGTTTTTCCTGTGGTCATGTATGGCTGTGAGAGTTGGACTGTGAAGAAGGCTGAGTGCCGAAGAATTGATGCTTTTGAACTGTGGTGTTGGAGAAGACTCTTGAGAGTCCCTTGGACTGCAAGGAGATCCAACCAGTCCATTCTGAAGGAGATCAGCCCTGGGATTTCTTTGGAAGGAATGATGCTAAAGCTGAAACTCCAGTACTTTGGCCACCTCATGCGAAGAGTTGACTCATTGGAAAAGATTCTGATGCTGGGAGGGATTGGGGGCAAGAGGAGAAGGGGATGACAGAGGATGAGATGGCTGGATGGCATCACTGACCCAATGGATGTGAGTCTGAGTGAACTCCAGGAGTTGGTGATGGACAGGGAGGCCTGGCGTGTTGCGATTCATGGGGTTGCAAAGAGTCGGACACGACTGAGCGACTGAACTGAACTGAACTGAACTGAATGGCTCAGTGGGTAAAGAATTCGCCTGCAGTGCAGAAGACATAGGTGATGAGAGTTCAATCCCTGGGTGGGGAAGATCCTCTGGAGGAGGAAATGGCAACCCACTCCAGTATTCTTGCCTGGGAAATTCCACAGACAGAGGAGCCTGGCAGGTCATAGTCCATAGGGTCCCAAGAGTCAGACGTGACTTGGCGATGAAACAACAAAAATACACGTGTGTATATATATGCACGTATAACTGAATCACTTCAATGTATACTTGAAATTAACACATCACTATAAATCAATTATATTTCAAGAAAAATGTCTTTTAATGGGATTATTATCATTTTTCTAAACTCTCAAGGAATCCAAGAGCAATCTCCTCTCACTGCCAGCCTCTATTTTTAAGGTACATTACAACTCCCGAATTATCACCTAGGAAAACTCTCAGTGTGTTCTGTTTTCTTATAATCAACAAAATATGGTAGATTCATGTGACACATAGACTCCTAGTGCATTGTTTATTCCCTGGGATGAGGGTGGCACACAGAGGCAGTAGGATTTCCGAATTCTCGAGACTGTACCCCAGGCTGCTGGAGGGCCAGCACAACCTGTGCTGTGGGCCCCTGGGCTGGATGGTGCAATGCCACTGGAGTGGCCAGGGAAGCAAGATTTACCTTGAGCCTTCTGTGCTGAAACTGAGCAGTGACCCCGTGTAGGGAGCTATATCCCTGCTCTCAACCCTTGCTCCTTCCCACCCTGGCTTTGTAAGAGAAATTTATTTCCTCACCTAATGGGTGTCAGGCTTTGCCAAGATGTGCAGAGGTGACAGTGTGCCCGTTCAGAATCCAGGTCTTTGAAGACATCACACCTTTCCTCATCACATTCTTGAACATCCTCAACCACAAGAAGACTATGCCCTGGGTCATCACTGGTTCCCTGATGGGAGGCAGATGAAGCCTGAACCCACCCACAGCTTGAAGCCAAGCTCCTCTCACTGATCTGCAGTCCCACAGTTCAGGAGAAAGGTATCATTTCTGCTTTATGTAGCTGAAATGTCAATACAGTGTATTGCAGAACATCATGCAGCTGGTATCTGACTCATCACCCTGCCAGAAGCTGGGAGTGACACGAATTTGCACTGTCTGTGATGGAGGGACCCTCTGCCTTCAGCTCCACCAGCAACCTTGTCAACTGACTTGACCTGATGCTCCCTGTGAATGGCAGGATTTCATGGAATCACTGCCAGCCTTTGGTCCATATCTCTCATGTCTAAGAACCTACTAGTGAGGAGAACAAGAGATGGACAAACCTATAAATGAGTGTGGGAAAAAGGAGAGTGGTCCTTGGTTACTATCCTTTCTTGGCCAAGAGGTCTGAATGTTTCTCCACGATGGCCCCTGTACCTCCAGGACTGGGATTCAAGTGCATTCCTCTTCCCCTCCAACAAGACTTCATGGGAAATAAAGACATCAGACTTCATACAGTGTCTTTATAGCTCTGTGTGAAACCCAAGTCATCCTAACAGCTTTTGGATAAACTGTCTCACTGATTGGATGTCAATTTAGATTATCTGGGCCAGAGACAAGTCTGGAAATGGGCCTGCTGGCTCCTGAGCTTCCACTCTATCATGGGCTCAAACGTGGTTTCTGAAAAGCTCTCTCTCTTCTCAGGCTCACCATGAAAGCCTCTTTGGTCAGAGCTGGAGGCACAAGTAAAGCTTTTGAGAGTTGGCTGCACCTCTTGGTGTGTTGTTTCTTGGGGTGGGGGTGGGGGGTGGATCACACATGATTTAAAAAATTGCTTGCAGGCAGTTTTCTGGCAGAACATGGTCAAGGCCAGTGGAGAGAAGAGTTTTAGAAAAGACCATCTTTGAAGCTCGAAGGGTTTTGGCAAGACCATGTCCCAGCAGGAGCCCCATCGCTTCCGGGAAATGTTTGGAGAACACACAATGTCTTTGGCTTCCACAGATGTTTATGTAGTGCTGACTTCAGATATAAATATCTCCCACTTTTTTAAACCATCCTATGTCATTTTGGAACATGCTCATTGCCATTTTCAATCTTCTTGCAGCTTTTAAAGTGAAAATAAAGAAGAAATGAAGACTTTGCAGACACTAAAATGAGAATAGAGAATATTTCTTGAACATCCATTAGGTACCGAGCACCTGTGTTTTTATATCTCGTGGAGTCCACACCAAAAAAAAGAAAAAGAAAATCAAGGAAGTAGACAGGAATATCAGCTCCATTTTCCCAGTAAGAAAAGTGAGCTTGAAAAAGTTCAACAGCTGGAGCAGGTGTTGGGATGCGAAGTTCCCTGTCCATCTAACATCAGGATTGGTTCCCTTAGCTGTGGCACTGAGATGGATGCATGTCATGAATTGTGGAGTGCTAGGAGAAGGCGATGGTAACCCACTCCAGTACTCTTGCCTGGAAAATCCAATGGACGGAGGAGCCTTGTAGGCTGCAGTCCATGGGGTCGCTAGGAGTCGAACACAACTGAGCAACTTCACTTTCACTTTTCACTTGGATGCATTGGAGAAGGAAATGGCAACCCAGTCCAGTGTTCTTGCCTGGAGAATCCCAGGGATGGGGGAGCCTGGTGGGCTGCCGTCTCTGGGGTCGCACAGAGTCGGACAGGACTAAAGCAACTTAGCAAAAGCAGCAGCAGCCTGTAACACCAGAGAAGGCAATGGCACCCCACTCCAGTACTCTTGCCTGGAAAATCCCATGGATGGAGGAGCCTGGTGGGCTACAGTACACGGGGTCACTAAGAGTCAGACACGACTGACGACTTCACTTTCACTTTTCACTTTCATGCATTGGAGAAGGAAATGGCAACCCACTCCAGTGTTCTTGCCTGGAGAATCCCAGGGATAGGGGAGCCTGGTGGGCTGCCATCTATGGGGGTCCACAGAGTCAGACACGACTGATGTGACTTAGCAGCAGCAGCAGCAGCCTGTAACACTCATCTGTCACAAGATGGATAAGAAGAAACCAGCTCAAGACAGACCGCCATCTGCAGATGGTGATGACCCAGATCCCAGCATCAACTAACTGATAAATCCATTAATTAATCCATTAATCAACAAGGAACTAAGTGACTAAGTAACTTCTGTGTGAAAGATGCTGGCACCTTGTAGACACATTCCTGTGCCCAGCCTGGAGCAAACTTACGTGCAACAGTAAGAATTTATAAATAGATCTACATTTGACATTGTAAAGTTTTTTAAGTTTTCTTATCCGTTAGAAGAATATGGCAAAATATTTACAGATGAAAAGATTAGCTTCAAAATAGTCCAGATTAAAGAGTGATTAAGCTGGGTGATGACTCTATGAAGACTCGTTGTACTAGTCTCTCTATTTTAACATATGCTTTAATACTTACACGAGAAAACTTTTTCTACAAGTCTTACAGTAGGTCTAATGGTTTTAGAAATGAGTTGAATTAAGGAAAGACAGTTAGTATATTAAAGATAAAGCTAACTTAAATGGACAATTAAAAATAGATGCATTCAGAAACTGGTTTCTACGATAAACTGAAGACAGTGTCTGAAGTGAAGTGAAGTCGCTCAGTCATGTCCAACTCTTTGTGACCCCGTGGACTGTAGCCCACCAGGCTCCTCTGTCTGTGGGATTCTCCAGGCATACTGGAGTGGGTTGCCATTTCCTTCTGCAGGGGATCTTCCCAATCCAGGGATTGAACCCAGGTCTCCCGCATTGTAGGCAGACGCTTTAACCTCTGAGCCACCAGGGAAGCCCCCTGAAGACAGTGTCTAGTTTCATATAATTTTGATGACAGAATCGTAATACGACTTTCCCATAATTCTAAGAAAATCAAATGGCATTGGGATCTGCAGCAAGAAGCTTCTGTTCAGCCACCAAGAAAAGTAACCTAAGACCCCAGACTCTCCTCATAGTAGGATGACATGGTTATTCCCAAAAGAAGAATATTCAGGTCCAATTTGAGCCCAAAAATAGACAGCTGTTGGGACCACCCAGGGCTGGCATGTATCTCCCAAAGGGAGATTCTAGGTGGCATCAAGAGAAGGGACATAGAAAGGAGAGCTTAGAATTTTCTTTTCTTTCAAGATTTTTTTTATGTGGTCCTTTTTAAAAAATCTTTATTGAATTCATTATAATATTGCTTCTGTTTTATGTTTTGGTTTTTGGGTGCAAGATATGTGGGATCTTAACTCCCCAACCAAGGATTGAACCCACACCCCCTGCATTGGAAGGTGAAGTTTTAAACACTAGACTGCCTGAGAAGTCCCAGGATTTTCTCATAAATATGTGAGTGCAAGTTAATGTTTGAAATACTGAGGCACAGAGAAGCAAAACATCATCTGGTTAGAAGAATAAGATAAATAGCAAAAACTCCAACAGATAAGCCAAAGCCAGATCAGACACACAAACAGTGCAGAGGAAACGCTCCCCATTTGTTGAGAATGAGAAGAAGACATCAATTATGTCCAACCACTGACCCCAGAGAACACATCACACAAAAAGGAGCAGTAAAGAGAAGTCTTGACAAAGGCTTCCCTGGTGGCTCAAACAGTAAAGAATCTGCCTGCAATGCAGGAGACCTGGGTTCAATCCTTGGGTTGGGAAGATCCCGTGGCGGAGGGCATGGCAACCCACTCCAGTATTCTTGCCTTGAGAATCCCAGTGGACAGAGGAGGCTGGCACGCTACAGTCCGTGGGGTTGCAAAGAGTAGGACACAACTGAGCAACTAAGCTCATGATCAATGGAAATGAGGAAAGGGGAGCTTTCCAGGCTCAGGGAGCTGCATATACAAAGTTGAGAAGCATCAGAGTACAGTGCTGCTGCAGCTGCTAAGTCGCTTCAGTTGTGTCCGACCCTGTGCGATCCCATAGACGGCAGCCCACCAGGCTCCCCTGTCTCTGGGATTCTCCAGGTAAGAACACTGGAGTGAGTTGCCATTTCCTTCTCTAAAGCCTGAAAGTGAAAACTGAAAGTGAAGTCAGTCAGTCATGTCCGACTCTTAGCCACCCCATGGACTGCAGCCTACCCGGCTCCTCCATCCATGGGATTTTCCAGGCTAGAGTACTGGAGTGGAGTGCCGTTGCCTTCTCTGTCAGAGTACAGTGACCACTCACAAAATAAAGACTGACTGATAAGCGTGTACAGAAAAGGGACCCCTTCTACACTGTTGGCAGTAATGCAATTTGGTACAGCCACTATGGAGAACAGCATGGAGATTTCATCAAAAGAAAAACTAATGATAGAGTTACCATGTGGTCCAACAGTCCACTCCTGGGCTTACATCTAGACGAAGCTGTAATTCAAAAAGATACATGCACCCCAATGTTCATAGCAGCACTATATACAACACCCAAGACGTGGAAGCAACCCAAGCGCCCATCAACAGATGAATGGATAAAGAAGGTGTGGTACATATATACAAAGGAATATTACTCAGTCTTAAGAAAGAATGAAATACTGCCATTTGCAGCAACGTGGATGGACCTGAAGAATATTACACTTAGTGAAAGAAGTCAAAGACAAACACTATATCACTTATATGTGAAATCTAAAAAATAATACAAACGGGTGTATATACAAAATAGAAACAAACTCACAGACATAGAAAACAAACTTATGGTTACCAGAGGTGGGAGGGAAGAGGAGAAAGACAAATTAGGGGTATAGGATTAACAGATACAAGCTACCATACGTAAAATAGATAAGCAACAAGGATATACTGTATAGCATCAGGGATTATACTCATTATCTTGTAATAACCTATAATGGTATATAATCTGCAAAAATACTGAATCACTGTTCTGTATACCTGAAACTAACACAATATAATAAATCAACTATACTTCAATTTTAAAATTGCCTAATAAGAAAGAAAGAAGGATAAAAAGAAAGAGAAAGAGAGATGAGGGGAGGAGGAGCAGGAGGGAAGAAGGAAGGAAGATAGATAGATAGAGAGATAATCAGTGTGTTAGGTCAAGGATGTGTGAAGCAAGCTGATTGGACATCCAGAAGTTGGTACTCTATTCTGCAGGCAGTAGGGAGCCACTACAGTGACCTGTATTTCGGGAGGGCAGAGCTGGTGGCTCTCTGAGATTAAGTGGGAAAGGAGAGATGTTCCTGGAAGTAGGTGGCCTAAATGGGTGAGGGGGTGCAGTCAAGGTCCAAAGGGGAGAGGACTGAAGGACTGGCTGGCCACTGAGGCGGGTCCAGCAGGGAAGGACTGCTGACAGGGCAGGACACGCGCTAATCCTCGGGTGTGCTCAGTATCCTTCTCCTGTGGGTGTCTTCCTGGTGAGGAGGCAGCTGCTTTCAGGGGTTCTGCAGAATCTCCTGGTTCTAACCTCACCCACTCTCATACCAAGGTCTGCCATGGCCAAAACCGGACGCTCAATTGAGGAACTCTAGGACCAACCTTTAAAATAGGTCTCTCCCCTTCCACCAGGAGTGAGTTATGTCTCCTACTCTCTTGAGTTGCCAGTGTTCCTGATTGCCTATTTTTCCTGATTAAAGGAAGCCTATTCTATAGCTTGAGCAGGATGACTAGGGTGCAGGGAAAATCACAAGACTCTCCCATAAATCCAACTTGATCCAACAGTATGAAAGACAGACTGAAGGGACTTCCCTGATGGTCCAGTGGTTAAGACTCCATGTTTCCAGTGCAGGGGGCACAGGTTTGATCCCTGGTCGGGGAGCTAAGAACCCACATGGCATGAGATGTAGCCCAAAAAAGAAAGATGGACTGAGAATTTTAGGGTTTCATCCCCTTCTTAGTATGAAGCCCTGGTTAAATGTGTTGGACATGTGGGCCTCCAACTGCAGCGGTGGAGATCAGTGAGGGCTTGGGTTAGCAGAGATGCCCCCAATTCCCAACCAAGGAGGCATTAGGAAGGATCAACCCTCAGAGAAATCTCATACACAAATTCTTTCCTGTCCACACCCGCAACCGCCATCCCATGGAGGCCTGGATCCAAGACTCCTGTGGTCTGCATCTGGTTGAGATCTTGGGGCAGGATCCCTGGGGGAGGGGTGGAGGCAGGGAGGGGGAGTTTGCTCCTTGGTAGCCTGTTTGGAGAACTTTATTTGGCCAGAAAACAGAAGCAAGCAGGGGTGAATGGGGTAAGGATAAAGCAGGGGTGAGGTTGAAGCATGCTGTGAACTTGGCAAAGGAACCCTGTGAATTCTGAGATAAGAGAGCTGCAAGAGACAGACGGTGAGCTGATGTGCCACCAGCATCTTTCCAACGAGTGGCAGCAAAACCTGCATTGGAAAACTTGGCATTTCCAAGTGACTTCAAATGACTTGATTGTTTGAAAAATAATTGATGGTTTCCAAACAGTCACAGGAAATGGACAATTTAAATGAAACCCACATGTAGCTTTGGTTTCACATTTGTACTGCCCAAATTAGTAGGATAGCTTTTGTCTAACTCACTGCATACCTGGCTCCGTACATGTGGCAGGGTTAGCAGCAGTATTTAGGTAGCTGAGATGATAAAGTAGTAATTTTTAAAATCCCTTCAGTCTTCACATGATACCAGGAAAGTGAGTATCATTTTCTCACTTCTCAATTCCATTCTCTATGGAAGGTGTTTCCCAGGCGTAAGGCACACCTCAGCCCTTTTCTCATTCACCATAGGCTGTGATAGGAAAGAGACAAGAAATACTGCTTTGCATTTAGGATTGGATGTGTTGATGCTGAGATTGTAGCATTAATAGGAACAAAAAATACGGTTTAAATTAAAAAGTACAATTAAAAAAAATCAGACTAGTTAACTCCATTTTGTGTGTCACTTCAGGAAAAGACTTCCCAGCTCCAACTTGTGGGGAGATGTCAGCTAGACATGGGGTCTGCTCTTTTACCGCATCTGTTTCCCATAAACCGATGTGTCAGGAGTACTCTCATCACCGCACCGGAGAAAATTCAGTTTGATTTCTACTTTTCTACACCATGTGGACTACAGTGGAATTCTAGAAATCTGGTTATAATTTAATCCGGTGTAGATTACATTGGGATGAGACCTGATGGTTCTTTAGTAACAGTCCTCAATAAATTGATGCGTATACCGATAGCTGGTGTACCAGCCAGAGAACCAACAGCCTACGACAAAACTCTGAAATCACATCATGTGGATTTTCCCTGTGGGAGACGAGAGATTTTTGAGCCACGCCAGAGTGGTGGGTCCAGGCCACTATTGCTGTCAACCTATCATTTCTGAGCCAAGTAAATCCGATGTCTCCTGATTCCTGCGTCTCTGGAAAAGGACCCAGATCTGGATCTGCCTTGAACATCATCCGCTGTGATGGGAGGGGCCTCTGCTCACCCAGCCCCCAAAGCCTTTCTTTCCCTCAGACTTTGCTGTTGTAGGTGATAAGGAAGGTTAAGAGCAGCCTCCTTCAGCATCCCATCAACTTTCCTGCTTCTTCCCTCTCCCTGTCCTTGGTGTTTAGTGCCATTACACACACTCACATAATCATATACACACATTCATACACTCACTCACATTCACATACACACACTCACATAATCACATACACACGGCACTCATAAACTCACTCTCACACTCACCTTCACACACTCACATATACATGCATACACTCTCACAATAACACATACATACACATACAAACACACACACACATGCACACACCAGCAAGTTGACAGACTGTGTCCCAGTGGGACATGCACATTTAAGCCTCTGAGACCTGGCCCTCCTCTGTGCCCCTGGTTGCTCTCCTTGCCCCTCTTCTCCACTTTCTGCTCTTCCTTCCCCTTAAAGAAAAACCTGTGCAAACACCAAACGGTCCCCACTGCCTGGACTGCAGTCTGGTGTTTCTACATACCATGAACACTCACCATGAACATCTCCTCCATCCACCCATGTGCATCCACCCACAATCTGAGCTGGGCTTTAGACATCATTATATTCTACACATACAGTTCAACATCACTGGAGATCCATTAAAATAACAGAAATAAATATATAATCTAAAACAGATATAAAATATGCAAATTACATAAATACATAAATTCTAAACCCACAGAGAGAAGGAAATATAATAAGAAAAATAAATCTTGAAACTTTACTCCATCTAATCAGTGGCAATAAAGGAGGAAAAGAAGCATAGAAAATTGGGCCAGAGAGAAATTCAAAAGTAGGATGAGAATAGGCGAATTTTTCAAACATATCAGTAATGACAATATACAACAATGATGTATCATCCATCAAATGGAGCTGGTGAGACTGAAATAAAACAAAATACAGAGTCCAGCTCTGTACTGTTCACAAGCCACACACTTAAGCTAAGGACATGAAAAGGCTGAAAGAGAGGATAGAAAAATAAGTGCCAAGCAAACACCAATTACAAACAAGCTGAACAAATTATGTTAAAATCAGACAAGATGAATTTAAATACAAAAATACAGTAATGTCCACATCTTCAAAAAGCTATGACAATTCTAAACTTGAAGACACCTAATAAAGTAGCCTCAAAATATACAAATCAAAACTTGATAAAACCAAAATGTAACATTGACTTATTATAATAGAAAATTTCAAATTGCTGCTCTCAATTACAGATATGGTCCACAGAACAAAATAAACCATTAAAGACTTAGCAATTAAACAATTGCTGTTGAAGATGTTATATAGTCAATATGGTGACCCTGTGAAAGTGAAAGTGGCTCAGTCGTGTCCGACTCTTTGCGACCTTACGGACTATACAGTCCATGCAATTATCCAGGCCAGAATACTGGAGTGGGTAGCCGTTCCCTTCTCTAGGGGATCTTCCCAATCCAGGGATCGAACTCAGGTCTCCTGCATTGCTAGTGGATTCTTACCAGCTGCGCTACCAGGAAAGCCCATGGTGACCTTATTGGTATAAAATTAGAATAAGGAGGAGAATGAAAAAAGAAAAAGAGAGGTAAGCAAATAAAAAATAAAAAGAATTCCTTGAAAATGTATAGCATTTATCCAAATAGCTACTGCAAAATCAAATTATAAATGATACAGTCTTTCCTAATAAGCTATGAAATATTTGATATCAAAGTGTATGGGATAAAGGACTAAGGTATACTCAGAGGGAAATTTATAGAACTATTGCATTTATATAACAAGGAGAAAGACTGAAGATAAATTATATAAACCTTTAACTCAAGAAGCTAAAAAAAATCAAAATACACCTACACGTAGTAGATGAAAAGAATGAATAAAGATAAAAGTTACTGAAACAGTAAGCTGAACAAAGTAGAATTAATCTTTAAGCCAAAAGCTGCTTATGTGAAAATCAATAAAATAGGCAGTCTTGGAAAATCTGATCAAGAAATTGGAAGTGAAGAAACAGATAATTAAGCTTAGGAATAAGAAAAATCTAGAATTGTAAAAGAGACATTTTGGTTATTAAGACTGACTTAAGAAAAAGTTTAAAAGTTAAAAAGTAGATGACAAACCTTGGAAGAAATCACAAATGCAGTCAAAGATTTATTTTAAATGGAAAAAAAAAAGAAAGACAAGGCCCAGACAGATTTTATGGGTGAAGTTCTACAGAACATAAAAGAAACATACCTTTCAGACCTCCCTGGCAGTCCAGTGGTTAAGACTTCACTTCCAATGCAGGGAATGCCAGTTCGATTCCTAGTCAGGGAACTAAGATCCCACATACCTTATGGCCAAAAAGCCAAAAACATAGAACAGAAGCAAGCAATATTTTAACAAATTCAATAAAGACTTTAAAAACGGTCCATTAAAAAATCATGTTAAAAACTATAATAAAAATTAAATTTAAAAAGTTTAAAAAAAGAAACAGATCCTACAGTACCGGAGATGTTCACGAAGACAGAAAAAAATGAAAAGAGACCTGATTTACCTTACTAATATAAGCAATGTTAGCCAATTCAGGAGAAGACAACTCCAGAAAATAAAATAATGTACTCTTCTCTTCTGTGAATACACTAAGTCACTTCGACTGTGTCTGACACTTTGTGACTCTATGGACTGTAGCCTGCCAGTCACCTCTGTCCATGGGATTCTCCAGGCAAGAGCACTGGAGTGGGTTGCCATGCCCTCATCTAGGGGATCTTCCCGACCAAGGGATTGAACCTGAGTCTCTTAATGTCTCTTTCATTGGCAGGTGAGTTCTTTACCACTAGCGCCGCCTGGGAAGCCCAAATACACAGGTAAAAATATTAATTTAATAATCTAACATTGAATTCAACAGTATGCATTTTAAAGTAATATACTGTATCCTAATAAGGACTCTATTAAGATTCAAGGTCAATGCAAAATTACAAGATTTTATGTTAATAAATTGTATTAATAAATTTATTAGAAAAACAATATGATAATCTCAATAGAGGTCAAAAATGATTTGATAAAATTCAAAAGGAATTTTCACTTAAAAAAATTTAGCAAATTAGACATCAAAGAAAACACCCTAACTGCCATTCCCTAGCCATTGCCAACAAGCATTCTGCTTAATGATAACACGTTCAGAGGACAAGACTGACCTCTCCCACCCTAACCACTCAATATCCTGTTGGAAGTACTTGCCAGCACAAAAAATATTTTTAAAAAGACACTAGCAAACAATAGAAAATATATTATTTTCTATGTATGATATGATTATATTGAAAATTCAAAATTAATTAGCCATTTTGTGCATATAAGTGAGAGTCAAGAAGAGTGACTGAACATGAAGATGAACATGCACAAATCATTTAGGCTCCTACTTACCAGCCAAACAAATAAACAGAAAAAGAGAAAAATAAGAGAAAATAGAGTAAAGAATTCAATCCATAATGGCAACACCAACTAGCAAATGTCTAGAAATAGAAATAAACAAGAAAATTCAAATCCTATGTGAAGAAAACAATAAAATTTTCATAAAAGGAAGACCTGAATAAATAGAGAAATAGGCTGAGTCTGACAAAGACAGATTTACTATGAAGCTAATAAGTTTTAAGCCACTTAGAGATAAAGCTCCGGATCTCAATGGAAGTTCCCATCCAACAAGTCATTCAGGGATTTAAGTCCCTTCCATCCTGTAGCCTACCCTGGGAATTAGGGGCTTCCTTGGTGGTTCAGATGGTAAAGAATTTGCCTGCAATGCAGGAGACCTAGGTACTATCCCTGGGTCAGGAAGATCCCTTGGAGAAAGGAATGGCTTACCCACTTCACTGTTCTTGCCTGGAGAATTCCATGGACAGGGGAGCCTGGCAGGCTACAGTCCATGGGGTCACAAATTTACTTATTGCTGCATACCAGATTACTTCCAAATTTAGTGGCTAAACACAACAATAAATATTATCAGTTTCCATGGGGAAGAAATTTGAGAGCAGCTTAGCTGGGTGGTTCTGCTCCAAGTCTCTTATGAGGTTGCATTTAAAATGCCAGCCAGGGCTACATCAACTGAAGTCTGGACCACATATAAGAAAGCCCCATCACATGACTGAGGGTTTGTGCTGGGAGTCCACAGGGGTCTCAGCTCTCCACTACATGAACCCTCCATAGAACTGCTTGGTGTCCTCATGACACGGCAGCTGGCTCCCACCAGAGGGAGTGATCCAAGAAAGGGCAAGACCAAAGCTTCATGGATCTTATGACCTGGCCTCGGAAGTTCCACTGCCACTTCTGTAATACCCTACTGGTGATACACCCTCAGTGTGTAGAGGAGGCGTGAACCCCAGGAGATAAGATCGATGGAGGTCATAATGGAATTCGGCCACTACACTCTCCTGTTCAAAACATGGCATCCAATGTCATTACAGAAATGGAAAAAGAGCCCAGAGGATCGCCCGGCAGGTCTTAGGGGCCAGACCTGGAAGCGGCCAGCATTGTTCCTGCTCACACTCCTTGGCACATGACCCCACCTAATCCTAAAGGAGGCTGGGACATGAACCCTGGCTGCATGACCCTGGAGAGGACAGGGGTTTGCAGATCAGCCCATGGTTGGACTGCATGTACATAATCCAGTGGTCAGAATAACAACAAGTAAACAGGAGAGCTTGGGTTTCCTGTTCAGCGTCAAGTTGACAGAGAATCACAAAAGCAAGTTCCAGCTCAGATCTGCTGGGATGTAGGCAGAAGATGGCCACTTCTTAAGATGAGGACTTGCAACAGACCTGGGAACACAAGCTCATCAATGTTCAACCGTTGAATAAAGCTGCCCACCCTCAAGGCTTTGGGGGAAGTTGAAGGAACCCCTCATGGGAGCAGGGACTGTGGACCAGGGCCTTCCGGGTGATGAGTCTTTTGCCCTGACTCACCAGGCTTAATTTCAAGGAAGGGAAGGCATTTGATGGCTCTTGGTATGGAATAGATTTAAGTCAGAGGGAAGTGAGATAAAAGATGGTCCAGCTTGAGGGTGAACGACAAGGACCACAAAATCATGGCTGTGGGAGGCCTGAGTGATGGATGGATGCAGAAGGGGAGCAGGTGGAGAGTGTGACTGGGTGGATGAACATGAGAGGCTGTGAACACACCCAGATAGCCCCATTTGGAGTTCACAGAAGGAGGCGCCATGCTCTGCCCTGGGGTTACAGACCTCTCAGACCAAGGGTGAGGATGGACACGGTGGGATGAGTGGCCCGCACAGGAGACAAATCAGGGGTTTTCCTGGGAACAGGTAAGGAGGAGCAGCCAGACGGGCCCAGCCCTGGGGACACCACAGGCCATTGACAATGACTCACCAGCTTGGCTCCGTGTCCACCCGGGCAAAGACCCATGGTTGCAGCTGGTCCTGCACTGTTAGGGCCTCTATTTTTTCCCAGGTACCTTTTGTCATAAGTCTCAGAGTGTTCAAGAGGGAGGTTTTCTTGCTTTTTGTTTTTTAGAGGAAACTGGAATGACAGGCCCTGGTCGAATGAAGCCTTCCTTCCCTCTATGAACAGCTCATTCAGGATGCCTTGAATTTGCATAACTGCCAGGTGGCAGTTCCCCATCCAAAGTCCTTCATCATCTCCTGGACATCATAACCACAAGGACATCAAGCGTGCCACCCACCCCCCAAACTTCTCTCGAGCCCCTGTGAACCCTGGGCTTGCTCTTCACTTGTGTGGTCTCATTAATTCTCAGAACCTCTTGAGGTAAAAATACTATGATTAACTCCACTTTACAGGTGAGGAAAGTGAGATTTTAACAAGATTATTCTGCCCCAGACCTCACAAGCCAGAAGTGACAGTGACAGATGTGGGATTCAACACCTGTCTCTGTCCCTGGACACCACTTTCTCTGCCGAGTCCCCCATCTTTTGCAGCCTCTGTGAATAAAAATAACACCTAATATGTATTTTGACCACCTCGGTCTGCAGTGCAGTGTGTTGGTGCCTCAGACCCTGGGCTCTGGGGTAAGATTGAAGAGCTCAGATCCTAGCCTCGATTCTGTCCCCTGTGACATGGGAACAATAACACGTGTCTCCTAAGACTGCGGTGAGGATGTAATTGACTGATGGTTGCGATGTGCTTTGTCACTGCATGTCACCCGCTGCTGCGGTCCTGAGACCCCTTGGGTTCCGGATCCAGTCT
Organism: Bos indicus; assembly: GCF_029378745.1. Lineage (NCBI taxonomy): Eukaryota > Metazoa > Chordata > Mammalia > Artiodactyla > Bovidae > Bos > Bos indicus. The sequence goes on along the minus strand of NC_091772.1, from coordinate 40,986,632 downwards.
AAGTCCCTCCCACATACCGGCTCCTTGAATTCTCACAGTTCTTCAACAGGCCCAGAAAAGCTCCACAGAATGTCAAGGTCCCAGCCGCCCTGCTGAGGTTGGCATCAGACTGAACTAGGCCAAATTATGCTCCTCTGTTGCTTACACAGACTTTACAAGGAATAATAAAATGATTGTGAAATCAATCCAGAAAAAAAAAAAAAAGAAAACTTGCTCATGGACACTTCGGGGTCAACACAGCTGCATAGCACTGTAGGTCACATTTCAGAAAGGAAAAATGAAACAGTTTTGTCTTCAAAGACCTTGAGTTTGAACAGAAATGTGAGTTAATTATACTGCAAAGCAGAAAGAAACCTCTCCAGTAATAGTGGTACTGGAAGGGAGCAAGGGAGGGCATGAATGAGGCTGCCTGGTGCAGGGCATCGGGCATCTGAGCCGGACCCTGAAGGCTGAGTCAGGACTTTGAGAGGCACTGGGGTAAAACCATTCCTGAGTAAGAGAACAGCTTGAGAGAAAAAACAACAAACAAATACAACTCTAGTCCTGGAGTTTGACGTGTGTTTCAGATGTCAAGTCTGGTGTGGTTAGAAAAAGTGGCGCCTGTCCCAGGAACACGAACTCTTCACAATATGAATAATAGCTGCCATTCTGTACAGGCAAGAAAGAAGTCCATGGCCAAATACATTGGGGAACACTGAGCGAGGCAAAATTCAACAGGTTTCTTTATTTCAGAACTTCTCTGAGTCTAGAATGTGCTGACGGACCTTTTGACTATCCAAGAGTGGGACAAAGTGGGCTGTGTTGTCCGAGTTCTTACCCTGAAACTCTTAAGCAGAGGAGCACCCCCAAGGTACTCACGCTCCTTGGAATACGCTTTGGAAAATGCATAGATACTCAGGCAGGGCAGGAAAAGAGGCTGGAAAAGAAGTAAAACTAAGACCTGGGATGACAGCCCACATCATTGAAACTTGTATTTGTAGATGATGGAGGGCTTTCAAAGGTTTGAGGAGCAAGGAGAGAGGATGACATGATCAAACTTATCACTTAGAGAGACTGTCCTGGAAGAATGACTGGGCTGATGTGTGGGAAGACTTTGGAAAGTTGAAATGAGGGATAAGATGGATGAGAAGAGGCAATGTGTGGAGAGGGCTCTCTCAGGAAGACTTAGAGGACTGGCTTAGGTGGTTTGGGTGAGGAGAAAGACAGGGAGTGGAAGACAGGGAGAAGGAACAGCCTGCAGCTTGGAAGTGTGTGACTGGCTCTTCATTGAAGAAAATGATGCTGAAGACAGGAAAGATGTGGGGTTTGGGGGCAGGATGAAAAGGAGGATTACGGAGACACAAAATATGAATATTGTTCAGGGGGTCCTGAGTTTGAAGCACTTCTAGGGCATCCAGGTACAGGTATTGCCAATTATTGTGAGGCGTGCTGGAAAAATTCATTTGGGGCTTTGCAGAGGTGGGCTAGGCATTCAAGAGTTGTCACAGTAGATAAGAATCCCCTTGCCAATGCAGGGGACATGGGTTTGATCCCTGGTTCAGGAAGATCCCAATTGCCACAGAGCAACTAAACCTGTGTGCCACAGCTACAGAGCCCACATGCCCTAGAGCCTGTGCTCTGCAACAAGAGAAGCCACCACAATGAGAAGCCTTAGCACCACAACCAGAGAGTAGCCCTACTCTCAGCAAGTAGAGAAAAAGCCTGCACAGCAACAAAGACCTATATATATATATATACGAAAAAAAAAAGAGTTATCAACTCACAGGTGGTGAGAGAAGAGACAGAGGAGGATGAAGGACCTCCTTGAGTATGTGGAGAAAGGAGTTCTTAACAGTCCCCTGGCCAGTGTCCTGGAGCCTTTCAACCTCTGCTCTCAGCCTTCAGAGTTCTATTTCTCCTCATTCATCCCCTGCCATACATATGCACAGTGAGTAGAATGGAGGTTCCTTCAAAAACATCCTAAAGGAAATTAGTCCTGAATATTCGCTGAAACTTCAATACTTTGGCCACCTGATGTGAAATACTGACTCATTTGAAAAGACCCTGATGCTGGGAAAAATTGAAGGCAGGAGGAGAAGGGGACGACAGAGGAAGAGATGGTTGGATGGCATCACCGACTCAATGGACATGAGTTTAAGTAAGCCCCAGGAGTTGGTGATGGACAGGGAAGCCTGGTGTGGTGCAGTCCATGGGGTCGCAGAGTTTGATATGACTGAGTGACTGAACTGAACTGAACTCAAAAACTAAAAATTTTTAGAATTACCATATGACCCAGTAATTCCACTCCTAGGCATATACCCAGAGAAAGCCATAATTCCAAAAGATACATGCACCAGTAGCCAGGACAGGGAAGCAACCTAAATGTTCATCAACAGAAGAATGGAGAAAGAAGACATGGTACACCTATACAAAGAAATATTATTCAGCCAACACCTGCGGATAAGCACCCAGGTCTCCTCTCTCATCTCTACATCCTCTCTGCAGAAGCTGGCCTTGGGACTCCATTCTCCCAACAGCTCTTGGCTGGCTCCTGTGCAGATGGGCCCTCCAGTCATCACCTACTCACCTGCTCAGCACAGAAGTTCTTGCTCCTGGGGCTGAGCCCACAAAGGCAGCCCTGGCAGGACTAGGCGATAAAGTCCACTATCTTTATTTGGGTTCCCCCAAAGCAGAACCTAAGACAAGGATTCATATCCATAGATGATCTGGAAGGCAACCAGAGGAGAGGGCAACTGAGTCAGGGAAGGGAAGGCAGCCAGTAAAGGGTCACATTAATAAAACAGAAAAGTTTTGTGGTCAATTGAGTCTCAGTCCCACTGGGGAGCCTTGGAGGACCATACACAGAGCCTCTCATGGTTGTCCATCATAAGGGGCAGCTGTGCATCAATCTGCCATCTCCTGTCCACCATGGTTCAAGGGCTACTTCCTGATGTATTAACTGCCTAGAATTTACCACTTGTATGTGGTAAGACCATCCAGGGCAAGATGGTCTTAAGTCCAGGAAAAGTTCAGGAAGAGTGACAAAGTTCCCAGTAGGAAGACATGGGTTCTTAAGTTTATCAGAGACAAGCACTGGGGAGTCAAGCATGGGACACCCATAGTGGTGCTGAAGCCACTAATAACCGAAGAAACAGTCTATCCAACAGGAGATAGAATCTTTGGGAAGAGAAAAGTTTCTCCCTTGGGAAGCTGGCCGATCCCATCCCAAAGGAGAAACCTGAGTCAAATGTGCTTATTTCATGCAGTTAGCATTATACTTTAATGATTCCAAAAGTTCAGCAGTCACCAGCGGCACCAAATTTCTCTTGTGTTCACCCTCATTTTCAATACACAGGTCAAAGAACTCTCAGCCTCGAATGAAGGCATGATTGGCCAAAATTGTTTCAAATGTCAAATACACATCCCAAAAATGAAAACCAATCAAACCAAGGCTTAGAGAAAGTATGTGTATGTCGGACTTACCCTATAAATTACTTTTAGCTTTGATTAAATTCCTTTCTCTCTAACAAGTTTCTGGACTATCAATTATTATAATGGACAGGGCAGCCAGACTTCTAAAGGAGGCTTAGTAATTGCATTCAAATGTATTCTTTTCAAACACGCTTTAGGACCTGGCATTTGAATGCCAGCCTGGAGGAGTTAAAAAGGCATGAAGAAGACTGAACACAAAGAAACGGGCAGCCAGCTGGTCGACCAACAAGCCTGATTCATGACAGGTTATGCTTAATATTCAAATACACAACCTGGGTAAACTTCATTTCCATGGAGGTGATGTTTACCAAATTGAGCCAAGCACTTTTCTGAATTCTGGGAAATGAATATACAGCTATAGAATCTTGTAACCCATGTATCACAAGCATCTTTGGGCTACCACTCGCTTTAGAGAAATAAATGGGCAGTCACAGGCCTCAGAGAGAGCAAGAAGAAAAACCATCCCTGTTGGGTTTTTTCCAAGTCAAAAATTTAAGTGAAAATAAGTCAATGTTGCCTTTTCCCAGTCTCAACAGGGTGCTGAAGTTTCTGGCTTGGCTTCTGGTATTTACTGCTCTCTGAAAATTTGTCTCCGGAGTCATATTTTTACAACGACAGATTCTCCATAAAAAATAAATTTTGGACATCAGCTTGCACTAAGGCAAAAAGAAAATTATTTGGAAAACTGGCCCTAAGAAAAAAGGGGCTGCCTCACCTATAAAATTGTAATAATACCTGTTGTAAAGATTAAATGCATTAACAGCACAGAGTGCTGGGCCCATCATAGGACAGGAGTTAAATAAATTTCACTCCCTGTTCTCAGGTCCCCTAAGGATCTGTATATCCCAGTTCAGGGAGCATCTGCTCTCTGAATTTAGGACTTCTGTATCAGTCAGGGTTCACTTAGGGGTCACGAGCCTCATGAGTGACATGGAATAGGGAATTCATTACAAGGATGATGTCTAGTGTATCTTGGGTGGAAAAGTCTAGAAAGGCCATTGCTCCTGCATCTGGTAGTGGGCTTGAAGTCACCCTGTTATCAGAGGGAGACATCTGGAAGAAAAACTGGATGTGCAGAAGGTACCCACAAGGACAGACAGGAGCCCACATCACTTCTCACCATCTGCAATCTTGATGACACAGGGGACCTTCCGAAGAAATTGGCGCCTTCATCATAGAGTTGCACCCATGCAACCCAGGCCTAGGAGAAGCGGAGGGAGATGGGTGGGAGCTGGGAGAACCCACACCCACCAGGTGAGCCTGCACACCTGTGAGCACCCAAGGACTGCTACTGCGCTTCTGCCTTCTGGTCTCACACAGCCAAAAACTAGAACTATGCATGGGAGAGAGTCCTGGGAAATGTAGTTCTGAGTCCATCGTGCTGACGGGGTAGAAAGCCATCATAACTTCCCCTCATAAAGGCAATCAATGTGCCTGCCCCAGGGACTGTTGGGAAGATGAAACAAGATAAGGCATATGACTCCCATCCCCCTATAGCATCTAAATCAACACACCAACTTGAGCTCCCCATCATCCCCAATACAATATCCACCCCCATAGAGATCTATAGCACACAACAATCCCCCACTTAACAAGTCTATTCTTGAAAACCTGTCCATAGTGAAAAGCCATTATCCCTTAACTTTTTTCTTTAATATTAATGCAGGGTGGGGGGGAATACAATGCCATGCGTCCTAATCCAAGTTAACAAAAAGTTACAAGTGGCATTGAAACATGTATAATATCATATATGAAACGAATCGCCAGTCCAGGTTCGATGCACTGGATGCTAGGGGCTGGTGCACTGGGATGACCCAGAGGGATGGGATGGGGAGGGAGGAGGGAGGAGGGTTCAGGATGGGGAACACATGTATACCTGTGCCGGATTCATTTTGATATATGGCAAAACCAATACAATATTGTAAAGTTAAAAAATAAAATAAATTTTAAAAAAAGTTACAAGTAGAAAAATATATCACCTGAACCACAAAAATAATTTTACCTAAGTAATAAACAACACTGTGACAATGACAAATTGAGTCTTTACATAAAATATAAAGTGATAAAGATTTATTACTCTTTTCTCCTTCCTTTTTCTGCACATTTTTGTCACTAATTTTCCAACTTCGGGGGGTAGGATGGTTATCTCGCACAAATTGCACTTAGAAGTAAATGCTCAGTGCAGAGAAACCCAGGGCAGAATGAAGGTTGAGCAGGAAATGTGCTTCAAAGCACACGTGAATGGGGCACACACCCAAGAGACCCGACACTTAATGAAATGCTGCTGCTTCACCCCTTCACTCGGGCTGAATGCAGGAATCAAAACTTTGTGGGTTCACCAAATAGGGCACCCAGTTTAAATGTATCCTGTGTAATGTTCTTAGGCTAGTGACTGTGGTATTGAGTAAATTGATAAGCATACTCATTTGCCTAGAACTGTAGTGTCAAAGAAATACTTCTTACAGTATATTATTCAGTGCATTTTGGGGTAAGAAGCTTATTATTTTTTTAAGTGGGGAAAAAAGCCTAGAAAGTGATTAATTTTTCAAGAGCTGTTAACAGTGAAAAATTGACATCTGTACAGTCATTATGTGAAGGAGGCCTGCATAAGATCTTTCCACTCCATACCTCATTCAATTCTCAAAGCCCTGGTTGTACCGCCAGAAATGTCTTCTGTGTTCAGAAATCTGACCAGCAAGCAAGAGGTTGAGGAATGTGGCAAACCCTGCAAGCTGCGTCCTCAGCATCAATTCTCCCCGATGACTTGACTTGACTTGGTACAGCAACGTTCCCTGGTGGCTCAGTGGTAAAGAAGCCACCGGCAATGCTGGAGACCCAGGTTTGATCCCAGGGTCAGGAAGGTCCCCTGGAGAAGAAAATGGAAACCCATTCCAGTATTCTTGCCTGGGAACTCCCATGGACAGAGAAGTCTGGAAGGCTACGGTTCGTGGGGTCACAAGAGTCAGACACAACTTAGCAACTAAAAAACCACCACTGTGTCTAGTTAAATACTATGGTTACTGGTGGGATTGAGAGGGGGAAGGAGGGGGGATGGATAAACTTGGAAACCGGGATTAACAAATGCACACTACTGTATATAAAACAGATAACTAATAAGGACCTGTTGTATAGCACAGGGAACTCTATTCAGTGCTCTGTAATGACTTATATGGAAAAGAATCTTCAAAGAACAAGTCAGATAGATAGATAGATATGTAGATGTATGTATATATATAAAGCTGATTCACTTTGCTGTACACTTGAAACTAACACAACAATGTAAATCAACTCTATTCCAATTTTTAAAAGAAGAAAAAGAACCATAGAAATGGGAGAAAATAAAACACTCAGCCTCACAGACTCTCTCGCAGCTCGGGGTGCCCAGGTGACCCAGTTCTGTCCAGATAGACATAAACCCAAATAGCCAATTGGAGCTTCCAGGGAAGGATTGTTTTCCAGAAAACTGAGATCAGATTCGGCTGATTTTTACCACTTGCCCTCCTTTCTCTCCCTGCCTGGAATATATCTCCATGCCTTAAGATGGAGGGCCCATCCTGTGACAGTGAGCACAAGTCCTCAGCTTAAGATACAGAACATTAAAAGAAGGGAGCTGAGCACTGACTCCAAGAGGCCCATGCTGGCCCCGGACCACCCACCTCTGCTTTGCTGCTCCTTGAGAAAGTCCTACTCTGATTTACATCTTCTGTTCATGCCACTGAATGGAGTCCCTAATTATTACAGAAAATAGATTCTTTGAGTTTGCATTTTATATTACCAATGTTCCACATATTACAAATAGGGTTTACTGTTTTGAAAAAGTAAACTGGCTCCATAATAATGTGAAAAAATGCTTCTCTCTAAAACAAAAACATCAATTTTAAAAGATATGCATAAAATAAGAAAGATCTTAAACTCAAATTAACAATTACTTTATTTTCATTGCCCCAAAAAAACAACTTTGAAAATGTTCCTTTTAATCTGAATGAAAATTTCATTTCAGGTTAATGTTAATAAAGTATGATAATGACCTCCAGATGAGATGGGTCATGTTTATGGGATTTCTTTGTTAGTTCACTTACTGATCCATAATTAATTTGTAGATAGAATCTTAAAAAAAAAAGACCAAAAAATTTGCAATGAAAAGTGGACGTACAAAGATGACGTTCAAATCAAGATTAAAAATTAATAAAACATTTTCCTAATAAAATTCTTGATTATTTACTGTGACAATATTTGAGTTTTAGTCTCTCTGCTGGAAAAAAAATAGAGTGGATAAAAGAGAATATCATGGACAGCACGGTGACTACAGTTAATAACGTGTGTGTGTGTGTGTGTGTGTGCGCACACACACACGTGCGCTCAGTTGTGTCCGACTCTTTGAGACCCCATGGACTGTAGTCTGCCAGGCTCCTCTATCCATGGAATTTTCCAGGCAAGAATACTGGAGTGGGTCACCATTTCCTACTCCAGGGGATCTTCCCAACCCTGGGATCGAACCCAAGGCTCTTGCGTCTCCTGCATTGGCAGACAGATTCTTTACCATTTGCGCCACCGGGGAAGCCCACAGTTACTAATACTGTACTGCAAGTTTGAAAGTAGCTAACATAGTAAACCTTAAAAGCCCCCATCACGAGAAAAATAAAACAAAAACAACAAAAAAATCTTTGTAACTATGTATGATGACAGGCAGTAACTAGACTTCCTGTGGTCATCAATGTACACAAATATTGAATCATGGTGCTGTCTACCTGAAACTAATATATTTTTATGTGTCAGCTATACCTCAATTAAAAAAACTCAGTACAAAAAACTCATTAAAGCACTTCTCAAATATATAAAAATGTTTTTGTAATAGAAATATAAATAATAAACCAATCATTTTCTTTTAAAAGCTGATTTTCTAAATCATCAGCTGGTTTTTAAACATGCCCATTTTATAATACTGCCTTTGAATATTTTTTAATCTAATAATTTTCATTACTAACAAAATGCAGTGCTTATTAGGCATCTTTTCCAGATCATACACCTTGTACCAGCCTTTCACTGTCTCCTCCAAAGAACTTTGTAGTGAAACCATCTACCTGAAGCATGCAAGACTGACCTATTAATAGAAGATCACAGGACACCTATCGGCTGGTCCCATCCATTTGGTATCATCAAAAAAATATCAGATGCTCAATTGCACTGACCCGCTTCAACCAGTGGTCAGAAGGTCACATTCCAGGGACCAAGGAGGCTTAACCAAAAGATAATGTAACCAGTGGTGGCCAGCACACCAGCCCTTAAGCCTGGATGTCAGCTGCCCCTGTGATGAGCACTTTCTGCCACAAAGGAAATCCAGGTAAGTGTGTTCAGATGGAAGGCTCACTCAGCAGGCGTGTGAAACACTCTCTGTTCTAGTGTGGTCCTCATTCTGCACTTTTTAAAAATTGAAACATGGTAGATTTACAAAATCTAGCTGTGGCAAAAGTGATTCAGCTATATGTATATATATATATATATATATATATATGGGGCTTCCCAGATGGTGCTAGTGGTAAAAAAAAATTCTCCTGCAAATGCAGGAGACACAAGAGATGTGGGTCTAATCCCTGGATTGGGAAGATCCCCTGGAGGAGGAAATGACAACACACTCCAGTATTATTGCTTGGAAAATTCCATGGCCAGAGGAGCCTGGTGAGTCCATGGGGTTGTACAGCGTGAGACACAACTGAGTGACTGAGCATATGTATATATTCTTTTTCAGATTATTTTCCATTATAGGTTATTACAAGATATTGACCACAGTTCCCTGTGCTGTAATAGTAGACCCTTGTTGTTTTAAAATTTTTTTAGATTCCACATATAGGTGATACCATATGATATTTGTCTTTCCCTGTTTGACTTATTTTATTTAGTATGAAAATTTCTGGGTCCATCCATGTTGCTGCCAGTGGCGTTATTTCATTCATTTTTATGGTGGAGTGGTATTCCATTATATAAACGTTCCACATCTTCTTTATCCATTCATCTGTTGACAGGCATTTAGGTTGCTTCCATATCTTAGCTATTGTAAATAGTGCTGCTATGATTATTGGGATGTATGTATCTTTTTGAATTATAGTTTTGTCTGGATATATACCCAAGAGTGGAATTGCTGGATCATGTGGTAGTTCTATTTTTCATTTTTCAAGGAACTTATATACTGTAGTATATATGCATCAGTTTACATTCCATCAGGAATGTAGGAGAGTTCTCTTTACTCCACACACTCTCCAGCATTTATCATTTGTAAACTTTTTAAAGACAGTCAGATGACTGGAGTGAAATGTAGCATCTGCTACAAGTACCCTTCTCCTGGACTATTAGGGAACCGTCTCCCCATCTCTAGGCTCACCTTAGTAAGATTAAGAACCTTAAGAAGATTCACCCTATACACTGCTGCATTCCATGAAGGAAGGAGTCCAACGTAGTCCACACTCAAAGAGAGAGGACTTCAGCTCCATCTTTTGAAGGAACGTCAAAGGATTCGTGGATATACCCTAAACTCGCCTAACAACCATCTTTTGCTTCCACCCTCTTTAACCCTGTACTTCCGTAGTAGCTCAGATGGTAAAGCATCTGCCTGCAATGCAGGAGACCCAGGTTTGATCCCTGGGTCAGGAAGATCCCCTAGAGAAGGAAATGGCAACCCACTGCGGTATTCTTACCTGGAGAATTTCTTGGACATAGGAACCTGGCAGGCTACAGTCCATGGTGTTGCAAAGAGTCAGACATGACTGAGCAACTAACTCACACAGCTTTCTTTAAGCTACCAAACAAACACTTCATTCTCAGCCCACATTCAGATCCCCCAGCCCCGTCATCCCGAACGTACCCACCCCAGCCACTCGTTCATACTCCCTCGTACTACCCCAAGTGATCTGCTTGTGGGTCCCCACATGTGCACAGGGCTTTCCTATCTCTGAACCTTTCTTGCCTCTCTTCTTTAAACAAGAATATTGTGCAGACACTTTGGCATCGTCCATCACCTGCCACCCATCCATCAAACTGAACTTGGCCTTCATCTTCTCCTTGATGCCTTACCAGTGCCCCCATGGAAATCCTAAAGCATGCCATACCCTCTATGGCACTAGTCATTTTCTTATGCTTAAAACTGTATTAATGTCCACGCCTTCTCTTTCACAATTAGACTGTAAGTTCCTTGAGGTAAAGCCCAGGCACATCACAGTATGTTCAAGAGCGACTGTCCCGATAATCTAATCTTTATCAGGTGGACAAGAGCAGGAGTCAGCAAATGCTTTCTGAAAAGAGCCAGGTGGCAAATATTTTAGGCTCTTCATGCCATGTGGTCTCTGTCACAGTTACTCACCTCTGCGGTGTGGTTCCCAAGCAGCCAGAGACAGTCTGTAAACATACTGTTGTATGTTTGTGTTGTGTTTCAATCAAACCTTACCTACAAACAGGCGGCCAGCTGAATTTAGCCCATGGGCCATAGTTTGCCAACTCCTAAACTAAATATTGCCTATGGATTGTTAATTTCTACAATTCTAAAATTCAAATATAGGGATTACTATGACTATTTTTACATAAAATTTTTTAAAATAATTTTTATATTGTGGAATTTTGTATATTCCCTACTGTTTCTATAATCTGGGTATAACTTCTTTCATAACAACAACAAAAAAAAAGATATTTTAACCTTACAAATCTTTCACAGTTTTTGAGAGAATAGAGGCTGGAGGAGGTATGCACACACAATTATATGTTAACCATTTTCTTCCCACTCTTCTAATGCAAAGTCTCTAATTGTTTTATAGTTTTACTATCTCATCTGAAAAGCAACTTTTCATCCCAGTTATAGCAAAACTACAATTCGGCAATGGGTGAACAGTAATTTCTATTTGAACCTGAGTTTTAGATCCTTGTTCTGAAGATTTGTCTTAATTTCATCTTTGACATATATTTAAATTATTAGTTTCCTATGTAAAAAGAGAGATGCATGAATAGCATTCATTTAAGAATTAGTGATTCACAATCACATACATGGATATAATATGATTACTTAAGCAGTGAGGTAGAGCTCAATAAATATATAACACAGAAATAAATAATTGTCAAGTGGTATTGAGACAGCAAGAGGATGTGAAGGGATGCTAGTCTGAAAAGTCTACTTTTGGGTTTTCACGAGAAAGTTACAGAGCTCAAGAGAACCACTCCTAAAAGACTCAGCTCACCTCTACAACAGTGGATATGAAGCTTGGAAACCACCCCAGTGATAAAAGAAATTTGCTGTTTTCAGGGAAATGTCAGGAGGCAAACGTTACTCTTGTTTGAACAGAGCTAAAAGAGAGGCCACTGTGTGTGCTTGACAGTGACAAACGGCTTCCAAAGTAAACGGCACTGTCTGCCCTCTCCCGCCATCCCCGAACCTGTTTTGCCGGCTGTCAAACCTTTGGCCTCCATTCTATCTGTCTCTAGTGATCATGGGAAATGATCATGAATTACTTACTGTCCTAAATGGTAGACAGACCTCTTCATTTCAAATATTTCACATCACCTCAAACTCTGATTACAAGAGGAGACAAATATTGATGTAATTTACAAATAAATGTAAAAGACTTTAAGACCAGCTTTTGACTGTCTTCTCTGCCTTTTCAGAGCACAAGCCTTCTCGAGTTGTCTGCTGAACTTTGAGGAGAATGTTTTTAAGCCTCAGCATTTCAGAAAATACTCAGAAGAAAAAGAAAGTGGAAAAGATCCTTATCTCGCAAGTCAGAAGGTAATACTTAGGGCAGATTCTCTGACCATTTATTTCAAAGGATGGTCCAAATTTGCTGAGTTAGATCTGGAAAATGATGGAAGGATCTAGAAAGTCTTTTTTTATACTGTGCAAAGACCTCTATCTCAATTAATTATGAGACATTATTTATAGGTAATAAGATTTACTAAGTAGTTATTCAAGAATATGCTTGTCCCAATTCAATGATGGTTCAGTGGTTAAGACTGCACTTTCACTGCTGAGGGTTGGGGTTCAATCCCTGATCAGGAAACTAACATCCCACAAGCTGTGTTGTGTGGCCCAAAAAAAAGTTATTGTAAAATGTTGGCCATATTCCCTGTGCTATACATTTATCATTTTATCTTATCTATTCTATAGCTAGTAGCCTGGACATAGGAGGGCAAGTGGGTGGTGCAGTCAGAGGAGGCCGCCTCCCAGGGAGAAGCACCCCTATGGCCCACTGTCCTTTTATCCCTTCAAAATGTAAATTCCCCTTCTTTCCTGCGTATCAACGTAGGTGGCATCTGGTAGGTAAATTGCTCATGCCTTCATTCAGCAAATAGAATTGCGTGCCTGTTACCTGCCAGGTGCCGAGGACTCAGTGCCCAGATAGACCCTTGTGCTCAGCAGAACAGGTAGTAAGCCTCGTATGTGGGCAGAGCTTCAGAATCACTTAGCATCATCAATGAAGAATCCACTCAACCACTACAGTTTAAGTTAGAGGAATGGGGGAACTTCCCTGGTGGCCTTGTGGTTGGGAATCTGCCTTCCAATGCAGGGAATGTGGGTTCAACCCCTAATTAGGGAACTAAGATCCCACACGCCAGAGGGCAACTAAGCCCATGAGCCATGACTAGAAAGAAGCCTGACCACTGCAATGAAAGATCTTATATGCTGTAATGAAGACTCCACGGACTGCAGCTCACACCAATTCAGCCAAATAAATAAATATTTTCTAATTTAGAAATTAAAATAAATTAAAGGAATGCAGTCCAGTTTTCCAAGAACAAGTAATTTCCATTACCATGACTGTAGACATATGTCCCAGGATAAGGTAATGTTTCAAGTCTCTGCCCTAAATGAGGCCATTTGACAACGCTGTGTGCGTGCTCAACTGCTTCAGTCCTATCCGACTCGTTTCAACCCTATAGACCATAGTCCATCAGACTCCTCTGTCCATAGGATTATCCCAGCAAGAATGCTGGAGTGGGGTGCCATTTCCTACTCCAGAGGATCTTCCTGACCCAGGGATCAAACCTCTGTCTCTTGTGTCTCCTGCATTGGAAAGCAGATTCTATGCCACTAATCCACCTGGAAAACCCCTTTGACAAAGATGCAATGTGGCGTATAGTCTTGAAGTTCCTCCTCCATAAACCCCCAAAGTCACTTTCTGAAGTTCCAGTCCTTGGGCCTGATGGAAAAACAAGGTGGTTTTAGGAGATCCCAGGGGATCTGCCCCGAGTTCCCCCAGAGGAACTATTTTCAAGTCTCCCATAATAAAATTTGGTTGAACGGTAACCTAAAGCCCTATACATTTTGTGCCCAAGACCGGAAAAAGGAAATGAGGAGTGTGGGGAAGTTTTCTATTTTTATTTCTATTTCAGGTAGCCCCTTTCTCCAAGGAGCTCCAGCGGCTGCTTGAACCCTGGTCAACTTTATATATGGTGCTTCTGTTCACACATGCTTTCCTAGATTGTCCAGTCTGGCTTCTGCTGTGGTTACCTTTTTTTCCTTTCTTCCTCTTATTGCCACTCACAGTTGTAATGTTCTGGTTTATTCATTTACTTAAGTGACCTGAGACTTCTGTTTTAGAAATCTAGAATACCAAAACGATGTGCTTAAAAATAGAATCGTTTTTACGATCGCAACACGTTGATCCGGGCTTTTATATATTACATGGTGAATAAATGCATCAACACACGAAGAAATATTAACAGCGTGTCCTGCTTCTGTCAAAGGGCCAGTGAATGCATATCCAGCCACGGGAAACAGAGCGCCTGCAAAAGTAGGGACAGATGTTCTTCCTGTGAAGGATTGGGTTCAAGGTGATTCTCCCCAGAGGATGGATCAAAATAATAGCTTTCATAGGAGATTTGGCAGTAGTCAGACAGGAGGCTATAGCTTGGATGTGTGGCCATGGTGGGTTCCTAGGTTTACCATGAAGTGAGAAAACCAACCCACCACAGCTCTGTCATCAGCTCCAGGCGGGGACTGGGTCCCCTGCCCAGGGCTTCAGAAGTGTGGAAGGAGGAGCAGAACTTGTTCTGAGCTGCTCATGACACGGAAAACTGGATGTCCGGGCATGTTTTCCTGATCCATGAGAGGCAGCCCAAGAGACAAGGAGAAGGCGGGGCTTTGGCTTTGTTTTCTTGTTGCTTCTTTTTAAATTTTTATTTATTTCTTAATTGGTGGAAAATTGCTTTACAACTTTGGTTTGATTTCTGCTATACAGCAACACAACTCAGTCGTAATCATGTATATAGATGTAGATAACCCTTCCCTCCTTCTTATTGTTTTGTCAAGTTTTTGCCATTTAGGCCCAGTCACCACACCCTGAGGCCCAGTCACCCCACCCTTGGACAGTGCAGACCTAAAATACCAACAAGCTGTCACCAGTCTTGTGAGCTCCTTCTTTGGGGAAGAGGAAGCAAGACAGAGGCTGAAAGTTTCCTTTCCATGTTGCTCCCCCTGAAAAGTAAGGAGAGAAAATGTGAGGCTAGAAGAAAGGACCCATCTCACATGTGTTGTTCAGAAGACAGGGTCATCAAAAAGACTACTCTGAGTCTGGACGATGCTATTAATAATATTCCTTAATCTCGAGGCTGTGGAGGGAAGGAGCTTGAGCAAGACCCTCACCCCAGCCTCCATCTTGACACCATGAGTCAATTGCCATGGCTTTGAGGAAGAAAGAAGGGAAATAACCATTACTGTGTCATCCCCAGCCTCGAGGCATGCTGCTGCTGCTACTGCTGCTAAGTCGTTTCAGTCGTGTCCGACTCTGTGCGACCTCATAGACAGCAGCCCATTAGGCTCCTCTGTCCCTGGGATTCTCCAGGCAAGAATACTGGAGTGGGTTGCCATTTCCTTCTCCAATGCATTAAAGTAAATAGTGAAAGTGAAGTCGCTCGAGGCATGCAGGGGACACTAAAAGCAGGCTTATACTGTAACCTCCTCCACAGAATAGCAGACTGGCTCCGCTCGTCAGCCCCCTGCTGCCTTCCTATCCACACCAGCCCTGGGTGGCATTTTATGTTCAGTGAGGGTCAGACTTGGAAGCTTCTCAGTGAATCCTGCCAGCTTATTTCCTCCAGAAAGAGAGCTGGTAACTGCGGAGGTTTCTGCCTAGGACTTCCTGGTGTTCTGAATAAAGCAATTTATGCACTCAATTCCTTTGAGGCCAAGCCAACGGTCTTCAGCCCCAAGGTGAGATTGGCCTTGCTACATACATGTCCCTGGGACAATAAAGATCCTTGCCCAGTTCTCTAAATCAGCTGACCACGGGAGACAAACATAGACTGAGAAGCCTTCCTACTGTACGTATCCATGAGGCTGCCAGTTGTAGGCTGTGTCCCTGAACGATGGATGAAGGTGACAGTCTCCATCACAAGTGAGGCTGCAGCCAAGCTCAGGATGAGAAGAGCGACCAGCAAGGTGAGCGGACAAGCTGGCTGACCCTTCACTCTGTTCTTCAGCTCACTTCTTCCCTCCAGCCATGTCCAAACACTCTCTCTAGAGCCTCGACTAAGGTATCAACTCTTAAATGTGGCTGCTACAGGGTGGCATCTTGAGAGGAGCCTGGACAAAGATTGGGCTCAGATCCTGGTTCTTCTCTCAACTAGAGAGTTCACTTTGGGAAATCATTCAGTCCTCTTAGTCCCAGATTTGTGACCAGCAACATGAGGATAAGCAAGAACTTTTTATGAAAATATTATGTATATGTGATTCCAGCTATGGTAGACTAGCTGATGATAAACCAAACCTCTCTCTCAGATGGAATGATTTAAAAGTTTGGATAGAGAATTAAAAATACCTGAACTCAGAGGCATCAGAGAGTTGAGAAGGCAGCAGGAATTTGAGGGGCCATGATCCAAGACAGAAGAAAAATAGAAGTGTGCCTGCATTTGGTCCAGCCGTTCTCCCTGAGAGATTTCTGGTTTCCAAAGCAGAAGTTCTAAGGGCTTGGAAGCCTAGAAACTGGGTGTGGCGTGGGGTGGGATGGGGGAGCGGTGGAAACTAGGAGAAAGTGACTATCTGAGATATGCTAGATGCAGCTTTAAGTGGCCTTGCACAGTCTCATGAAGCTGGATGGAGGGAACACAGATCCCAGCAAAGCGGAGGAGCCCTGGACGAAGACACAGGCTATGGGATGACCCATGTCAGGGGCACACCCCGGAAGTGAAGGCAAACCAGGCACAGACCAGCTGGGACAGATGCTGTGCTCAGCTCCTGCCTGGATGAGGACCGTCTCCACCTCCTTCAGCAACCCGCAGTAAGAGAGGAAGGTAAGACTGTCCAATCCCCCAAATTACCTCTGACGTTTATCAATGTCTGGTATTTAAGAAAAATTACTTAGCACACCAAGGGTCCAGACGACATGACAGGACACACATCTGAAAAAACAGACCCAGACGAAACAGGTAACAGAGTTGCCAGCAAAGGACTTTAAAACAACTGGGATAAATATGTTCCAGAAAATAGAAGAGGGAAATTTTCAGTAGATAATTAAAATCAATTTAAGGAAGAATTAAATGCCGATTCTATACTGAAAAATAACCTGGAAAGAAATACTAAATAGTTGGGTTCAAAAGCAGGTAAGATTTGACATGTTGGAAGAAAGGTTAGTAAAAATTAAGTAAACTGAGGCACAAAGAAGAAAAAGATGGAAAATATGAAAAAGAGCATAGAAATATGGGACACAGGGAAAAAGTGTAACATCATATAATTGGAATCCCAGAAGCAGAGGTGAGAGAGAAGGTGGCAGAAACATTACTTCAAAAAAAAACTAATAATGACCAAAAACTTTCCAAAAGTGATGTAAGACATCGAATCTTAGATTTAGGAAGAGTTATGCACTCTAACGGAGAAGGCAATGGCACCCCACTCCAGTACTTTTGCCTAGAAAATTCTAGACTAGCCCTGGTGGGCTGCCGTCTATGGGGTCGCAGAGAGTCGGACACTACTGAAGTGACTTCGCAGCAGCATGCACTCTAAGGGGCTTTCCTGGTAGCTCAGACGGTAAAGCATCTGCCTACAATGTGGGAGACCTGGGTTCGATCCCTGGGTGGGAAAGATCCCCTGGAGAAGGAAATGGCAACCCACTCCAGTATTCATGCCTGGAAAATCCCATGGACCAAGGAGCCTGGTGGGCTACAGTCCATGGGGTTGCAAAGAGTCGGACATGACTCAGCGACTTCACTTCACTTCATGCACTCCAAGAGAAAAATCGTGCAAATAAAACCACATCTATGCTTATCACAGTGCTGTTAAAGAAAGCAAATAGAAAAAAAAAAAAAAATAGAACAGAGGATACAGAAGTTTCAAATGAGAAAATTAGCAAACTTAACTTATTCAGTATATACAGAACACTGCAGGATATGCACTCTTTCTGAGCCCTTGTGGAAAGCAGAAAAGTAAATGTAAATGCGAAAGGAAGTATGGGATCTTTAAGAGAAGTTTTAAAGCACTTCAGAGGTTTTATTTTTATTTTTTTTCTTTTTAGCATATACATTTTATTTTTTTTTTGTTTGTTTGTTTTTAATTTTATTTTATTTTTAAACTTTACATAATTGTATTAGTTTGAGAGGGATATGTTCTGATGAGAGTGGAATTAAGCTAATAATCAGTACAGAAAAGACAACTCTCGAAATTCCCTTATGTTTTCAAATTAAGTAATACATTCCTAGGTTCCTTATAGACCAAAGAAGAGGTCACAGTGGAAATCTGAAATTACGTAGAACTGGATAGTCATAAACGTATAACATACTGAAAGTTGCAGGATTTAGCAAAAGTCATAGTCGGAGGAAAATATATGGCCTCAAATGAATATTTTAGAAAAAAAGGAGAAAATTAATGAGCAACTCTGGAAGTTAAGTAAAAAAGAGCAAATTAAACCCCAGAAAAAAGACAGAGCTGGGTGGGAATTAAAAAGGTGATAACAGAAATTGGTCAAATGAACAAATGACACAAAAATCTAGAAACCAAAGAGTTGTTTCTAGAAAAGAGGAAGAAAGAAGGACAGAGAGTACCAATATCAGGAATGAAACAGAGAGCGTAACTGCAGAGCTTAGGACTTTTTTAGAAGTGAGAGGATGGTATAAACAGCAAATTTTCAAACACCTTGCAAATAAAAATCTGAATAGTTTTATAACAATTAAAGAAAATATTAAATAAATTGACTACATAATAACAAATTTCCTCAGGGAAAATATAGACTGAAACAGCTTCACTGGTGAAATCTACCAAATACTAAATAAAGATATAACATCAATCTTATACAAATGCTTTCAGTACACAGATAAAGAAAGATTTGTTGTTCAGTGGCTCAGTTGTGTCCAACTCTTTGCAACCCCATGGACTGCAGCACTCCAGGCTTCCCTATCCTTCACTATCTCCTGGAGTTTGCTCAAACTCATGTCTATTGAGTCAGTGATGCCATCCAACCATCTCATCCTCTGTCCCTACTTCTCCTCCTGCCCTCAATCTTTCCCAGAATCAGGGACTTTTCCAATGAATCAGCTGTTCACATCAGGTAGCCAAAGTAGTGGAGCTTCAGCTTCAACACAAACGCTATCAATACACAGATAAAGAAATATGAGTCCCTAAATAATTTTATGAAGCCAGGGTAATCTTGATACCAAAATCTGAAAAATCCATTACTAAGAAGGAAATTTTCAGGTCAATTTTACTTGTAAATATCAGTGCAAACTTTTTAACAAAATATCAGAAAACCAATTCAAGTTACATGTAGAGAGAATAATGTATCAAGACAAACTTGCATTTATTTCTGAAATGCAATGTTAATTAACATAGAAAATTTAGCAAATGTAATTCAGCACATTGTGAGAATAAAGGTATAATCATATGACTATACAATAGAAGCAGAAAAAATTCAATACCCTTATGATAGAAAACAAAAATGGTGTGCACATTGGAAATATAAGGCAGATTCTTTTACAGTCTGAGCCACCAGGGAAGCCCCAATAAAAACAGAATATAATATAAAAACAGTACATATGAAAATCTAGAACAAACATGATTCATAATGCTAAAATACTGGACATTTTCACCTGAGATCAGATGCCCATTATTAACTATTATTCTTGGAGCACATGTATACCTGTGATGGATTCATTTTGATATTTGGCAAAACTAATACAATTATGTAAAGTTTAAAAATAAAATAAAATTTAAAAAAAATAAAATAAGATAAAAAAGATTTTAGCTTATCTCTTTGGGCGACACATTTGGGTAACCCATTCCACAACATGCAGGTTTCAGTAAACAAATTTGGTCATTTCCTCTGGGAACTTAAATCTTCCTAAGGAGAAGACAACATTGGTACATTTTTAGGTTTGTTTTCCATGATGTAAATAAGACTTTATGATTTGAAGGGCATATTTCTGGGTTTCGGAGACAGTTTAAGTGCAATACCTGCCCCGTTATGTGGACTGAAAGGGGCCAGTTGAGAGGGGTGCCATGTGGGGGTCTCAAGGACTTTCAGATATGTTATCACTGATGCTAATATCTGTGCTGTAGACTAGAAAGGGAGACTTCCGGAAAGAGAGAAAAGGAGAAAGGAGACTGTAATTGATAGGGTGGGCGACCTAGTCCCACACCCAATCATCCTTTCTCCAGTCCCTGATGCACACATGGGGCTTCTGCAGACAGATTCCCTTTGGAGAAAACAAAAACTGTTCTCCCACTCAAAGCATTTGAAAACCAATGGCTTAGATTGTTGGGAAATTTTTCATCATAGCTAAATTTCTTTCCAACTGGTAATGTTTTTCTTCCCTCTTGTCATCCCAATCAAATTAAGCTGGTCAATTATTTACTTTCTAGTTTAAATTATATTTTCCATCCTGTTGTTTTCTCTATCCTGGGTGAATAAAATGCTATTGTCGTAGGTCCTACTGATGGCAAAATGTTGAATAGTGGAAGACTATAACATTTTGCCTTGATTTTTTTAACAAAAAAATTCTTAAATATACTTCTTTAAAAAAATCAATAACTGACTTTTAAAAATGCAAATTCCAGAGTTGATTAAAACGTTACTAACATTGATGTGTGAAATTCTTTGATTCACTTTCTTTCTCATTCTAAATACCTTCTCAATAACTTTAGCCTTCAAAGATAACCTTCTGTTTCACAGAAGAAAAATTGTATTAATAAAGAAAGTTATTCTTCTCAACATAATTCTCTATATACTTTCTTTTTCTTATTTCACCTTTTTTATATCCTCCTTTATTCTTTTGCTGATCTCTTCTATCACAGTTGTGCTTCTTTAGTTTTTACTTCCTTTTTGTTGCAGACCTTCTTTATTCTTAATGGCATTATTCCACATTTTTTTAATCTCATAATTTGATTTGGCAATTTTTCTTTATTTCTTAGTACTTCACTTTTGGTAGAAATTAAAATATGTTAATACTTTGTCTTAGTAAATGAACATGATCTTTATTGGAAAATTTTCAAAATGCAAATAAAGATTTCTAAAAAAAACTCCTGGGCTATCACCGTGGACAATGTGCTGTGTGTGCTGACTGACTCTTTGTGACCCCATGGCATGTTAGCCCACCAGGCCCCTGGGTCCATGGAATTTTCCAGGCAAGAATACTGGAGTGGGCTCCATTTCCTACTCCAGGGTATCTTCCTGACCCAAGGATTGCACCCTCATCTCTTGCATCTTCTGCACTGGCAGGCAGAGTCCTTACCACTACACCACATGGGAAGCCCCTTAACCAAGCATGAAGTCCTTCGAAGCACAAGACCCTGTGTGACCACACAGGTCAAAAGCCTATGAACACTCTGCCCAGAACATATAGCCTAGTCCTTCCAAATAAACACCTGTGACCAGTTAGATCAACCAAGTCAGTCCAAAATGTTTCATCATTTCATGAGCTTCTCACTTGAGTTGCTAAATGGTCGTGACTATTTTGGGATTTTTTTTGTTTTTTTTCTTTTTTGGATGTGGACCATTCTTCAGAGTCTTTATTGAATTTGTTACAAATTGTCTCTGTTTCACGGTTTGGTTTTTTGGCTGCAAGTCATGTGGGATCCCGGCCTTCCAACCAGGAATTGAACCCACACCCCCTACATTGGAACGTGAAGTCCCAACTACTGAACCGCCAGAGAAGTTCCATGACTGTGTTCTTTTTGACCAAATTAACTGAATCTACTAGGATGAGGGGGTGGAGAGGTAGGGGGGGTGCGGGGGGAGGGGTGGTGGGCGTTACGTAAGAAGGACAATATCAGGCTAAAATTTACACAGACAATTGGAGGGTTATATCTGAAGTCTGTTGTCTCATGATCTGAAAGACATTGCTCTAAAAATAAATAATAACTGCCAATGATGACCATCCTCTAAGATGCTGGGCATCTCCTTCCAAAGGGCACACTTACAGGGAAAGTCAGTTGTAGGCCTCAAGGCAGCCCCATGGGGTGGGCACTGTACAGACCCAATTTACAGATGAGGAACCAGTCCTGGGGAGAGATAGATGGAGTAAATTCTCCAGGTAATACAGTCTGTTAGCAGTGGTATTGTTAGTTGCTAAGTCATGTCTGACTCTTTGTGACCCCAAGGACTGTGGCCCTCCAGGCTCCTCTGTCCATGGGATTCTCCGGGCAAGAATACTGGAATGGATTGCCATTCCCTTCTCCAGAGGATCTTCCCCACCCAGGGATCAAACCTGGGTCTCCTGCATTGCAGGCAGATTCTTTACCATCTGAGCCACAGCGAACAGGGGCTAAAATCAGGTCTGAATCACCAACCCCCTCTTGGCCTCCACGTGATTCCAGTACCGTGATCCCAGTCCCCATCTTCTAGACACAAGCAAAGATCTGGATTTGGGAAGGCGGTGGGAAGGCTCATGTGGTGGTCCTGCACTTCACTCTCCCTGAAAGTGGGCCTCCTGCTTGTAAAAGACCCCGAACTCTAGAATAAACCTGAACTTGCAAGCCCACATCTCAGGGCTGAGGGAGGTAAAGCTACTCTGTTTTCAGCCACAGACAAGGATTTTTTTTCTCTTCTCTGTATAAACAGCAGGTTGTTTTTCTAGTTCTTAGCTGAATGCCAAGCCTCCATAAAAAAAAAGAAAAGAAAAAGGAAATTCTTGCCTAGAACATGAAGGATTCAGCAAAACGAATCTCAAAAACCTAGGTGTTCAGGCTCTGTGGACATAGCCGGCATTTTGCGGACACACTTAAGCCCTACCTCCACCTGTTTAAAGGCTGGAATTAAGGGCTTTGGAATTTGATGAACCCTCTGTTTTCAGTCCTCCTAGAAACAAAGCTAAAATGACCTGTCTGCAGCACTAGGTGTTCCTTATCTGTTTTCATGGCTGCCTTCAGGCTCAGGGTAAAGTCTGAAAGCAAGAATTGAACTGACTACAAGAGTGAAGTCCAAACCAGGAGGTCTGTGTGTATATAGTCATGTACATATCTATATGACTTCCTCTGTTCTCCAGTTTTGGAGAAGGCAATGGCACCCCACTCCAGTACTCTTGCCTGGAAAATCCCATGGATGGAGGAGCCTAGTAGGCTGCAGTCCATGGGGTCGCTAAGAGTCAGACACGACTGAGCGACTTCACTTTGACTTTTCACTTTGATGCATTGGAGAAGGAAATGGCAACCCACTCCAGTGTTCTTGCCTGGAGAATCCCAGGGACAGGGGAACCCGGTGGGCTGCCGTCTATGGGGTCGCACAAAGTCGCACACGACTGAGGTGACTTAGCAGCAGCAGTAGCAGTTCTCCAGTTTACTGTCTGTATATAGATACTAAGATAAAACACCAAACATCACTAACTTTTCATACTTACCATGTTCCCTCCAGGATTCAGATAACTGGACAGAAGGTTTTTTTAAAAAATTATTTATTCTTCTCATTCAGATTTAATTTGGTTACAATCCAGGTGTGTATTCCCCAATTCCATATCTCATGTTTGTTTTAAACAATCATTATCAACGCTCTTAATGAGAACCCTGCAACATGTCAAAGTGACTTCCAAGTGATTAAAGATAGCATTGCCAGTATAACATTGCAAAACCTATATTTTCTTATCATTACTTAGGAATTGGTAATCCTTTTAATATATAGCATATATTAATATAAGTGGGCTTCCCAGGTGATGCTAGTGGTAAAAAAAAAAAAAAACAAAAAAACCTACTTGCCAACGCAGGACATGTAAGAGATGAGGGTTTGATCCCTGGGTAGGGAGGATCCCCTGAAGGAGGGCTCAGTAACCCACTCCAGTATTCTTGTCTGGAGAATCCTATGGACAGAGGAGCCTCGCATGCTATAGTACATGGGATTGCAAAGAATCAGAAATGACTGGAGTGACTTATCACAGCACATTAATATAAACATATAATATACATTATTTATAATAAATCTTTATGATACATATTACATAAAAGTATTATTATATATAGGCTTCCCTGGTGGCTCAGATGGTAATGAATCTGCCTGCCTACAGATTCATTGGTGGGACCAATATTTACCGCCGTTATAGCAACTGATAACATCACAACCAAAAGCAGAGCTTGCAAGAAAAAAACTTATCAAAGCAGGAGACCCGGTTCGATCTCTGGGTCTGGAAGATCCCCTGGAGAAAGGAATAGCTACCCACTCCAGTATTCTTGCTTGGAGAATTCCATGGACAGAGGAGCCTGGTATGCTGCAGTCCATGGGGTCGAAAAGAGTCAGACATGACTGAAGCAATTTACTATGCATGCATATGTCATAAACATACATGTAATGTATATTGTACATGTAATGACTACATACATAAATATATGTACATAAATGGTGTCTGCTGTGGTAGACTGCAGTAGTTGATCATAAATTGCTCCCACCCAGGTATGCAGGCCCCTTTGCAATTGACTTGGCTGTTCTTAAAGAGGTAGAGACTATTTTATCATCTCGAGTACCTGAGTTGGCCTTGTGACTTGCTTTGACCCATAGAAGGCTATGGAAGTGATATTATTCAACTTTGAAGGCTAGACTTTGAGAGACCTTGCAGTTTCCACTCGTGCTCTCTTGGACTGCTGCCCGGGAACTGCTGGGTAAGGAAGCTGATCAGATGTGCTACATGCTGGCTTTAAAAATTATGGTCTCCACATTAGTGTCATCAATGCTGAGTCTTTCTGTCTCTGCTAGAAAAGCTGGTAACAAACATGGGACTCCATGTTTCCACTTATACCAGAGTGTCCCATTAAAAAATGATGGTTCTTTCAAGACTAGAACTTTTTCTCCCAATACTACCTCTTTTTTTCCCAACCATAATACTTATTTTGAAACAAGAATACTTCCCAGGGTCTGGGAATTTTACTTTTATCCAAGGAACCCTAAGTCTCCACACTGATAAAAACAGATGGAAGTTAACTAGACCATTTACCATTTTCATGTGTATTAAACCTTCAAAAGAAATCTCTTAAGGGACCAATACTTAGCAACGTTACAGCAACTGATAACATCACAACCAAAAGCAGAGCTTGCAAGAAAAAACCTATGCTAATTTGTTTTCATTTAACTCAATGGAATGAAATTCTTGCAGCCAAAATTTCTTCTGATGCTGAGCCTAGGACAACCTGAATAATTCTCAGAGGTTAGGTTATCATGACAATTCAAAATAAACTATGAGCTACATTCTTGACAGAACTGATAGATCTTTGATTCTAAGCCCGACTCAGGTATAAATGTTATTTTACATTCTTGAAAGAATTGATTCCGTGGAACCATAGGAACCCAGATATTGCTTTCTTTCACTTTTTCCCTCGCTCACACCTCTTCTGCCTCAGGGAAAACATGATCAAGAAACCTCAGTTGCTGTGATGATGGTGTTCAGCTCAGTTCAATTCAGTTCAGTCGTGCAGTCATGTCTGACTCTTTGCGACCCCATGAATTGCAGCATGCCAGGCCTCCCTGTCCATCACCAACTCCCGGAGTTCACCCAAACTCATGTCCATCGAGTCAGTGATGCCATCCAGCCATCTCATCCTCTGTCGTCCCCTTCTCCTCCTGCCCCCAATCCCTCCCAGCATCAGAGTCAACTCTTTGCATGAGGTGGCCAAATATTGGAGTTTAAGCTTTAGCATCATTCCTTCCAAAGAACATCCAGGACTGATCTCCTTTAGAATGGACTGGTTGGATCTCCTTGCAGTCCAAGGGACTCTCAAGAGTCTTCTCCAACACCACAGTTCAAAAGCATCAATTCTTCAGTGCTCAGCTTTCTTCACAGTCCAACTCTCATATCTATACATGGCTACTGGAAAAACCATAGCCTTGACTAGACGGACCTTTGTTGGCAAAGTAATGTCTCTGCTTTTCAATATGCTATCTAGGTTGGTCATAACCTTCCTCCCAAGGAGTAAGCGTCTTTTAATTTCATGGCTGCGATTACCATCTGCAGTGATTTTGGAGCCCCCAAAAAATAAAGTCTGACACTGTTTCCACTGTTTCTCCATCTATTTTCCATGAAGTCATGGGACCAGATGCCATGATCTTCGTTTTCTGAATGTTGAGCTTTAAGCCAACTTTTTCACTCTCCTCTTTTACTCTCATCAAGAGGCTTTTAGTTCCTCTTCACTTTCTGCCATAAGGGTGGTGTCATCTGCATATCTGAGGTTATTGATATTTCTCCCGGCAATCTTGATTCCAGCTTGTGCTTCTTCCAGCCCAACGTTTCTCATGGTGTACTCTGCATATAAGTTAAATAAGCAGAGTGACAATATACAGCTTTGATGTACTCCTTTTCCTATTTGGAACCAGTCTGTTGTTCCATGTCCAGTTCTAACTGTTGCTTCCTGACCTGCATATAGGTTTCTCAAGAGGCAGGTCAGGTGGTCTGGTATTCCCATCTCTTTCAGAATTTTCCACAGTTTATTGTGATCCATACAGTCAAAGGCTTTGGCATAGTCAGTAAAGCAGAAATAGATGTTTTTCTGGAACTCTCTTGCTTTTTCCATGATCCAATTTAAAAGAGAGTGACAGTGTGCTGAGCAGAGGAACCCGAAAGTTTGTATAGGAAGAAATGAGTCGAATTCAAATGGCAAGTGCCACTCTGGAGCTTCTTTCAAAAAAGCACTCTTGGCAGGAGGGTGGCCACATTGATCACTATCCCATGGCTCAAATGACATGATAAGATGCAGGCGTATGCTTGGTTTTGAATATTTCAGGCATCTCTGATTATTTTTCAAGTTTCAGTGAGAACTAAAAACACATTGTTACCAGCACATTTTCTTTTAATTTTTATATTCATGCATATTGTAAGAAAAATGAAATCCATACGCTTATAAAAATTAATTTACACTTTGCACTTCACAATGTGTGACCGAGTCTTTTTATAAATCTTTTAATGTCTTTGTTTACTTTGGAAAGCATCCGGTTTGTGAGAAAAAAAAATGTCCAAAGAAACACATCAGAACCCAACTGCTGTATTCCATTCACGTGCACTCTGACACACAACCAATGAGGCTACAGACTTGAGAATCACCCTCTAGAGCAAAAAAGCATTGCTAGGTAAGAAGACCTGGACAGATGGATGGATGGAGGCGAATGTCACTAAAATACTTGATCCTACAGCTACCTTTTAAATATTACTTTGTCACACAAACTTGGTGTGTGTTTTCCTGAGGCTCTGAGCATTTGTGGATTTCCTTTAACTAAACCTCAGCAGTAGATGAAGACTTTACACTTCCAACTCCAAAGTGGACTCCTGAGTTGGACAGGGCATTTCCTCTCCTAAAAGTCTGATGGGATCTTCCAAAGGAGAAGACCTTCCATGTAACTCTTCCTGAAGATACCGAGTTGAAGGCTTTAGTGCTCTTTATGTCCCAGCCCAAAGGATGGAGTCGAGAATGGGGTGACTTTGTCTCCAAATTCATTTACTCAGCAAAGAGCAGGAAGACACAGCCAAAGTCCACCATGGCTGCCATAGTCAGTGTGCCGAAGTGGGCAGCTGAGACAACAGGCTGTATAATCAACCCCTTTGAGGGGAACAGAGTAGGTTGAGGTCTCTCTGCATCAATTTCTAGCTTCCTAACATGAGGACACGTGGTCACATAACATCAACGTAAGTGGACTTGTCACAAAAATCTTCTTCAGTGCAGTCATGATGGCTCCTGGGCTGTCATTGATCCCACAAGTCTAGCTATAGATTCATTAAGTATTTCTAAGGTCTTGGTGAATGTCTCAGGACTGTCGGATTTGATAAGTAGCAGACAACAGTGGCTCCTTCTGAGGTTATATAAAGTTCTGGTCAGTTCAGAGACTTGCGTGAGCAGTCTCAATGGCCTCTGCGCCTTTCACAAACCTGAGAGATAGCAAATATGTTCTGCAGGGCTGTGACGTGATTAAATTCACCCTAGAATGTTGATGGGAAGTGCATGGGGAACAAAGGAGGAAAATGATGATAACAGCCCTAACAACAAATGAGCATGACCCAAATCAAGTCTCTGTTCTTTACATATGATCCAACTGAATCCTCACAACTGCCCAGGGAGGGAGCTACCAGTCCCATTAAACAGACAAGGAAATGAAGGCTGTTGAGTTTTGCCAAAACTTGCCCAAAGTGACACTGCTGCTAAATGGTAAAACCAAGATTTGAACCAAGCCAAATCTGCCAGCTTCTAAGCCCCTGAATACCCCCCATCTCTTCCTAGATCATCTCCTTCAGGAAGCTGTCCCACAGCTTATAGTCTGAATTTAATATCTATAAAAGCACAAGGTAAAGACAGAGACCCCCACCCCCACCTTGTTTAATCTAAGGAAAAAACCCTCTTTACCCCACCTGTAAGGGACCTTTCAGGATTTTATCATAAAACAAATGCAAAAGTGAGGAAACAGTCAATTTCTACCTCTCTACAAAAGATCAGCCCTTCTTTAAATGTGAATCATGATTTTTAAATAATTAAAAAATTCAAAAAGATGACTAAAATGCTTAAAATTGGGAAGATTGAAACCCAAACTAAAGTATCAAAACTACAAAAACACAGATAAAGTTTATTTCCTCAAGACATCAGTTTTGACTAGGTTGCTTTTTAAAACTCTTCTTTGCTCTAGATTTAAAGCATTGAATATATATGTATCTATTTAGAGTCAAAATTAGACGTGAAATTTATCTCTAAGGTGATCTTGAATCTCATCTAATTTATTTGATAATTCCCACATGGATGAGCCGAGAAAATCTGGTTTTCACTCTATGACCAGCCTTTCCTGTTGTTCCAGAATCAATGCATCTGATTATCAAGTACAACAATAATCACAACAGGAAGAGCACTCTTATTGTAAACAGGTGTTTTTCACAACTGGACAGGTTACCACTTGAAAAGAAAGATGAATTTTTTGTATATTTAGTGTTATCTTTGTATTCATCTTTATCTTCCTGGAACAATGCGTGCTCCCCCTCGTGGCCAGAATGATACCTTCACTTCTTAGATCAAGTTAAACCTATTACAACTCTGCCAAAGCAGCTTTTGCTTGTTTTTTTTGTTTTCTGTTTCACAAGCTTCAAGTTCCAATTCAACTCTTTTAAAAAATCAATTTTCTTTAATTCATTCAAATATCTTTCTCATTTTTTTCATCCAAGAGTTTTGTTGTGAAATTAAAACCATCTAGTTAAAGAATTTTGTTTTGTTATTTGTTGTTTGGGGTAAAATTAAATCTTATAAATCTAAAACCACATCCACCAGTGACTGGGAGAACTTCCCCAAAGGGAAAATTGTATGGCTAATATAAGACACTGGAGATAATCCATTCAGTCAATATATCTCACTAGAGAAAAAGGAAATAGAATGTTACAGGATGGAAATGTAATTTAATAGCTGAGTGAGCACTTGATCAGCTTATTTTATCCTCAAGAAGAAAAAGAGTGAAGGGAACCCAGGTGGTTAAATTGTAAGGCAGTTGAAATTCCATCACCCATGAAAACTGTAATTGGGATTCCACTTTTGGACTTGGCCAGCCCAGAAACAGATGTGTGTTCCAACGAGGATCACAGAATGCTCTCCTGGAGAAGAGCTCTTTAGAGTGAAACAGGGGTTTCAACTGGTTTCAACTCCAAAGAAGAGACTAGACTAAATTGAGTATAATTGTTCCAAGTGTTTATAATTCCCAAGTTGGATTGTTACTAAATGTGTGGTTTTCCTTTTATTGCCTTGGAAAAAGAAGACAGTGCGATTCCTCCTTGCTCTGTCCTTTAAAAAAAAATCCAAAAACAGAAGAATTTTTTTTAAGTTGAGATCTAACAGTTTGGCTAGAAATATCTCAGCCACAGTGAATGAAGGTATAGTTCAAACAGCAAGGTCAAGGTCAAGACCAAATACCATTTGGTGCATAATTCCCGCCCATTAAAAGAAGAGAATCAAACGTTTCTCATTACACAGCTCGCCTGGATGCACAGTCCTTTAGGCGGAGTTCCTTGGGCATTTTCTGGCAAGATTCTAAATTCATATTATCCAAGCCTCACATGGAGCAGGTAGAGTTTCTTTTGGAAAAAAAAAAAAAAACAACCAATGTAATTTTAGCTAGAAAAACTGATGCCAGAAAATCTATAGCAGGCTTTAACCCAGACCACCACTCCATTAAATAAATCTCACCCTCCTTAACAGGAGTCAAGAAACAAGCAAACAGGGAAACACAGTTGTCAGTAAATGGGGTCCACCCAGCAGGAGATTAATGCCACGTAGATTTTGAATTACTTGGGGGAGAAGTAAAAACAATGCCCAGGCCAGTGTTGGATGTTTACATTTTATTGTTATCCAGTATTTCTTCAAACAAGGGTCTTCCCCACTGCTTTGCCTCCATCTCTCTTTTCTGACCTAGAGAGACAGTCTCCTTTAGAAGGAAAGGAAAAGTGCATTCTTCAACTCCTGGCAAGTTTAAGCATCCTTCGGTGACCCGCAGGACAAACCAGAATGTGTTTAGGAAGGATAAAATTCTGTGTCTCCTGCCCTTTTGTTGGCTTTTCTTCTTCCTTGCCCCAAAGCAGCCACCTTTCCCAGGGAAGTTCCATCCATTTTAAGCCCATCCTCCAATCAAGAATGCCACAAAATTCCATCTTTATTCATTTAAAGCACGGAGCTGGCCCTTTTTAAAAATACTCTGTTTCTAATAAAACCCTGTTGATATGCATCCTTTCACAAGAATCAAGTAGATATGCTGGAGCTGGTGATGTGCAAAGATCAGACCTGCAGACCCCACCCGTGTGCACCCAGCACAGCACTAGATGAACCAAGAAAGCACATACACAGAAACAGAGTTCTGTTGTCTGCATTTTTTTTTTCCTGGAAGGAATCATTAAAAAAAAAAAAAAACTGTAACAATGTTGACGTTTAAGGACAGGGATGAGGACTGGAAGAAGCTTTCCCTTTTCATTTCAGTGTTTATGTGCTGCTAGACTTTTCTAACAATGTGCGTGTGTGTATATATATATATATGTATATATATATAACTTTCATTCTTTCGACAAATCAAAGGGTGACTTGAGTGACTGCATATCTTGCTTATTTTATTTTTCAGTACTTCTCTTCATTTAAAAAAATTTTATTCTTAAATTAAAAAATAATAAAAGGCAGGTACTAGTGCAAATTGCCTCCGAGGAGTGATTCTTTCTCAAATTATTCTATCTGATACAGTACTCTGTAATCTTACCATGAGTCCCCAGTACCTCCACAGAGCCATGTGGACAGAGAACAAAAAAAAAAACAAAAATCCAATCCTTAATGGGCTCTTTTGAAAAGCGTTTCAATTCTGGGTCCTTCCATCATTCATAAAAATGACTCTCCTGCCCTTTGGTAACAGTGAAAAGAATAATCATCTTCAAACAGGTGAAGCAACGCCAGGGCCGGGCTTCCAGTGATGTCCCGACCCAACCTGGGAGGGTACATTTCACACTCAGGACAACGAGGCTTGGCAAGGGTACAGGCCCCCTCCCTACCCGGTGAAGTAGAGGCTTCACTTTAGCCCTCTGGGACTTCCCAGGACCCACAGCCTCCAGGAAGGAGACAGGATGGATGTTATAGAGCACACTGGCCCTGCACCTGGATGCTGCGCATCTCCCGTGAATGTGCCCTCAGAGTCAGAGACCCTGGAAGACCCTCCTCCAGCAACACCACAGGAGGAACCACAGGGGACAGACTTGGAAAATGCCACCCTTTGCACGGGGCATCCTCCAGCCTTCCTGGGCTGCATTTTCCAGCTCTTCTCACCCATGATCCCAGTCAACCCAAACACAGAGTGAGAAGTGGCAGAGCGGGGGCGGGGGTGGGGGGTGTGGGGAAAGGATGACAGCAATGAGAGATGGATTCTTCTCATTTCTTCGAAAAAGGTAAGGTGCCTTCTTCCTGGCCCGAGGCAGCCAGTCCTCCAGGCAACAAGGAGGGGTGTGTGAGATGCTTGGATGACTGAGCACATAAGCTCATCTAAATGCTTTATTCCTGTTACCATTATGAGCAGCCTCTCTGCAGAAAATGCTGGTACAGAAGGCTGAGGACCCCAGGCTCCAAGTTCGAACCCCAATCTTGGTTCTCTGATGAGATAATGTCACCCAGTTTCCTTGTCCAGACCTTGTGATCCATAGCTTGCTGCATGTGGTCCCGAGAAATAAACTAGGTCTCTAATCCTTAATACTCCTGTCTATAAAATGGAACTTTTTGTAATAGGCAAGAGACTTTGAAGACCTAGCAATAAAAGCCTCTATATGAAAAAAGGCAGATACTCTTTTCATTGATTTTGATGAATACCTCCAGCACGTACTATTGAAGTAAGACGCATTGAAAATAATTTCCCCACCAGTTCCCTCCAAACAGACAGCTCCTCTTACAAGCAAAACCTTCAATTCAAAAATCTCTGCTGTCAGTTTTAGAGAACCAGGGAGGAAAAATAAAACAAGTAGCGGAGACTTCTCTGCACTGAGAAATCCCTGGGTTATTTGATAGTGTCTTATAATTTTCTTTAGCTTTAGAACTTTTTTTAAAGTGTTCTGAAAAAGTCATTACTGCCTTCTTCCCATTTTTTTTCCCTCCATTCTGCCTTGCTACCTTGAGTTTTCAGGGACCATCCCTGAAAACGGTTGTCTCCTCTTCCTTTCTCTTCTACCTCAATCTAGGTGGCAAGTGCTAAGGAATAAACCAGTAAAAACAATTCCCTCTTAATACTGTTGATGCTGGAAACCCAGAGGCTAAGTCAGTGAGACATACCTACACAATACTCCAGGCTGGACACAGACTGGCTTGCCCTTACAAAGCAGACTTTTAGATGCCTTCCTTTATTCAAAGGTAGCCATGGTTAACAGGTGATGTCAGACTCTCACCAGTGACATTTTTCTGACCACAAAGATTGCAATTTTATGTCCAGGGTCCTGCCTCCAGAGTGCCTGAACTTGGAAGCAGTCAACAGAGCTTGTGTTCTGCTCTAGAGGACACTTTCTGGGTTTTTCCAACCCCATCCCTTTGCAAATCAGAAGTCAGATTGCACCTTTGTACCCAGAAGCAGTTTGTGGTTTAAATTAACAAATGGGCTGACTCCTGAATACAAAAATAAAAAACAAAAAAACAAAAACAAAAACAGTGCAGACATGTCTACCATGTGCTGGACTCCCTCCTGTTGGGTGTGGAGGAGTGGGAGGGGACACTTCCAGGGTAGGAATGGTTTTCTAACCACAGAAAACACCAGTGGCCGCAGGTGCCCCCCTGCCCTCAACCTTATTTGGGGTGACATCACCTCAGAGGAAGCAAAGAGAAACCCAGTCCTTAGGCACTGAGAAGATATCCAGACAAGAATACTTCCAGATAATGTCCTTGGGGGAGGGAGGAGAAGGGACAGTTCACCGAGGCTTTGTTTTGGGTTCATTGTGATAAAATGTGAAATAAATGCTGCAGCTTCTCCAATTCCCAGGTTCGAGCCCCCGCCTCGAGTAGGCATGGGGGCCCCTGAGAGGTGGGGGCTAAAGACCAAAGGATCTGCCCTATTCACCTGTCCAGCGGGTGGTTGGGGGGGGGGGGAGGGGAGCTCTTGGCAAGGTGATAGGGCTGGGGGGAGCAGGGCCAACGAAGAGAGGCGGAGTAGTGACTAAAGGCCCAGGAGACGAGGTGGCCGATGGGGCCGGACACAGGAAAAAGGGACCACGTAGACGGGGAAGACGCAGGGAGAAAAGGAGACGAGAGAGAGGAACATAAAGAGGGCGAAGGTGAGGGAAGAAAGGAGGGTCGATAGGAAGAATTGAAAAGGGAGGGAGAAAGGAGGCGCGGGAGAGCAGGCACGAGGGGGGAGGGAGGCAGGGTGCCGATAGGCCTGGGACGAAGTCGAAAAGACGCTGGAGGCCGGCGGGCGAGGGAGGCCACGTCGGTCGAAAGGTCGAGACGAGGATGTAACACTCCGAAGCCTAAGTTCAGAGAAGCCGAAACCCCGGGAGAATGGAGGACGCGCGGCCTCCGAGCGCGGGGCAGAGCGAGGCCAGGCTGATGGGCACCTCGGCGGCGGCGAATCCTCGGGTGCGCGCTCCGCCGCTGCCTCCGGGCTCGAGCTCGGGCTCGGCTCGCGGAGGCGCAGCCCTAGGAGGTCGAGGCCGGGATGGGTAGTCCGTGTAAGCTCCCGAGGCCGTCTGGGGCCTTGCCGCCGGGGCTGGGCGGCTTCCGGTCGGCCACTGCGGGAGGAAGCACAGGGCGTGGGGTCACTGTCGGGCGCGGCGCGGAGCAGGAGACCCGCGGACCGCGTGCCCAGCTACGCGGTGGGTAGCGCGGGGTCTCGGGGGGAAGGAGCGGCGCGCGCTCCACAGCCGGGCACTGCAAGGAGGCAACGAGACTGAGCATCCCCTGTGCCCTCGACGGCCACCCGCGGGAGCCCCTCGCCCGCCCAGCCCGGGCCGCGGCTCTCCGCTCAGGGCACTCCGGCAGATGCTCCATAACGCAGACCCCCTGCCCTCCGCGAAATGGCCTGGTCCCCGCGCTGCTCAGGAAAAGTGGGCCCGGGGCGCAAGGAAACGCTGCCGAGCGGGACGGCCCCGGCGAGGCGGCTCTCGGATCCCACACGTCGCGGGGAGGGAGCGGGGAGTTGAGATGCTCGCACGCCGCCTCCCAACATTCCCCGCCCCCCAACCCATCCCAGACCCCAGCCGTCACACCGGCTGGAGGGGCTGCCCGCGGCCAGGTCACTATCCTCCAAACAGTGCAGAGCTCGCGATGGGCCGGGGGAAGCGAGTCGGGGCGGGTCACCAAAACGCCCCTCGAGGAGGTCCCGGGCGGCCTGGACCGACGTGGGCGGTGGTTGCGCATGAGGCGGGCGGCAGACCTCGTTCTACCCTCGCGGCCCGGGGACCCAGCTGCGCTCGCCACGGTAGGCACACCGCGTCCTGGGCCGTGGGGCCTCCGGAGTCAGTGACTGTGGTCTTGCCGGATCAGGCGGCATTTTGCTCGTTGCTCTGTTGCTTAGGGTTTTGGGCAGGGACCCAAGTTTTGCTACTGGAAGCCAGAAGAGTGACGCCACTATTGTGCAACCCCTGTTTTTCCTTTTCCCGACGCCCGGCCGCTCGGCTTCTGCACAAGGAGGCACAGGATTGTTTACACCTAAAGACGCCTATTCTCAACTTTCTTTTCCACTCCCCCCCCCCATGTCTTCCTTTAAAGGGGGGACCTGGGGGCGCCTCATTTTGGGGTGAAGGGGAACTCCCCATTATTTACGCCCGCAGCAGCCGTCGCCCGGCGGCAGGCGCACTGCGCCTTTAGCGCGCGGAGCCGGGCCCATACTTCTGCGCGAGGGGCGCGTTCGCGCACCGCTTTGCTCTGAGGTGGCGAAAGGACCTGAAGATCTTTCCAGGACAGAACCCTTGCTTCCCCCTGCCTCTCAGCTCTCTTTCCTAAACACAGTTGCGGCCGCTCAGCCGACTGAGTTTTCAGACTTTTTCATTCCACTCACTACACACACTTGGAGGTGAGGGCCGGTTTAGAAAACATCTCCGGAGTAGGTTTCTCAGCCAAGGGCCGGTTGCCTGAGAGACAAGCGAAAAAAAATGAACTCGTGAAAAACAAACACCCGGGAGGCCAGAGACAGATTGCACTCCACTCTACGGGGGTCGATCCTGCTGAGGTGTTTTTAGCTCTTCCCCGACCAGTCCCTCCCCATAAGACCTCTCCTCCCCTCCGTCCCCACCTCCTGGACCCCGGGCGCCAAGAGCGCGTACGGCGTGCTGGCTTCGCAAGCTCGGGCCGGCGTTAGGCGCGCTGCAAGCTCATTTAATCATAACGGGCAGGATGGAGACAAGCTTTTTTAAAAAATATTGGGACTTCGATTCCAAGGCTACCGGGACCCTGGGGCGGGGCGGGGAGGAGGAGATGTCAAGGGGATTCTGGAAAAGGGTCTCCCAGGTCTGCTGCATCAAAGGAGACGCCGGTTGGCGGCGGTGGCAGGCTCTCAGGCCGATGTCTGCGCCCTAATATTCCTGGCAAAGTTAGCTTTTAGGATCCTTCAAGAACTAATCCGGAGCAGAGATGACTGGGACAAGCGTCGAATTGTCTCTAACAAATACAAAAGACACATTTTCTTTGAGCCTATGCAGTATCTTATAAATGTGATTTCCAAATCTTTAGTCTTTCCAAAAACTGGCTGGGAAGGACCTCAGAGCCGGGAAACTGAGTTTCTGCAAACCCTGTAAATACCATTTGTCTAGTGGGGTCTGTCACCTGTCTGGAGAGGGAAGGAGACGGTCTTGTCTGGATAAGGTGGAGGTTCCTACACAGAATGTCGTCGCCCATTCACATGAGATGAAGTGGAACTTTCCTATGCTCACAGCCCTCAAGAATTAACGTTCCCTTTCACCAATGAGAAATGTTAATCACACATTCTTACCTAAATAATAGGGAACCTAGACCCCCAACCCTTTACCAAGATAAAGTTAATCAATTGCAATCCATAATTTGACATCTGAGTAATCTTATCTTAGCATAATAGCTAATGTTCACCTGTACCTGATTTGAAGGACATACTGAAATATATGTATATACATATATAAAATATAATATATATTATTATGTGTATATTGTCCATGTATGGACTAGATGATCAAATGTATTTGTTTTTTACTGAGCATTCATGACTTTCAGCTAAAAAACTGCTTTCTTACTGAAGAAGTTCAATAAATGTTATTCCTACTGTTCTTATGAACTGAACAATGAATGGTAGTAAACTGTTTTCTGGGATAGATTTCTTTGAAGCTAATTTTGTAAGCTATGATTAGAAAATTAAAGGCAGTGATTTGCATTACTTTGTAATTTTTAAAAGGCCACTTGGAGGATGGGGGGCAATTTTTCAAGGTCCGTTTTTTTCTGCCAATGAGAAGAATAAAAATCCATAACCCAAGTCGGTATGTAATTCTCATTATATGTTCCTGTTCAAACGCAAACACTTGTATGTCAGCTAAAGAAATCATTCTTAATGATGGACCTGATTTATTCGATGACCCTTTACCTGGATCTTTAAAGAACTGTCAGGATCAGGAAATTGTTATTAATTTAATAACGAATGTAGCTGATTATTGCTGCAGATTTGGAAAATGGCTGGGATGCTCCATGATAGGAAGTAAAAATAATGGTTACAGGGACAGGAATGCCAGGGTCAATGGCTCTGGGTTTTTTGTTTGTGTTTGTTTTTGTTTTTCTGGCTGCTCCATGTGGGATCCTTCATGTTTCAATTCTCCAAGCAGGGATTGAACCCATGCCTCCTGCAGTGGAAGTGTGGCATCTTAACCAGGAAAGTCCCGGCGCTGTATTTCTGAAAGGAAGGTATCTTCTAAAGAAAATCAACATCAATGAGTTCCCCCTTCCACTTCAAATTAACTGGATTTAGCAGCTTCCCCTCTGGACTATTACCTACATTTCATAACTTGTTTCTAATGTAGTGCTTGACATGCTCTGCGACAGAGAGGCTCTGTTAGAAAAGGACCTCATTGTTCTGAAGTTAGTGAATCCTTTTTCTAAGTCTTCCTGCTCCTTGGGGTCACTCCAGAGGAGATCATTTAAATTTTTGGCTACACTTTTCTAAATCAAATGAACTTACTTAAATGTTTAATCTCATTAATGTAATTAATGTAATTTGGAGAAGGAAATGGCAATCCACTCCAGTACTATTGCCTGGAAAATCCCATGGACACAGGAGCCTGGTAGGCTACAGTCCATGGGGTCTCAAAGAGTCTGACACGACTGAGCAAAGGCAATTTTGATTTCTAATTCAGCAGAGAACCTCAGGTGTCAAGAAAACAGTGGACTGGAGTCCAAGGACAAGGCTCTGAGCAAAACATTCCCCTGAGACCCTTCATCTGTCCTTAAAGGGAAAGCTTGGAGGAGTTCTGAGTCTGGACTTTTAAAATTCCCTTTACTTGGATCTTCCTGTAAATGAACAGATGGAATTTAAATTATTTAAATTAAATTCAAAACTTAAAGGAGTTCTCATTCTCAATATCTGTAAATTGATATCCCAGAATTTTTGTGCTCCAAGAAAGGTGAAAATATTTTTTAAAAAACTTTTGTTCCTCTGCGTGACTGTTAACAGTGACATCTAGTCTCTGCCCCTTCTCTTTCATGGATTGTGCTATTATGTCTCAATGAAACTATGAAACTACTTGGAAATAAAACTTTTTGCCTGGGTGTCACCAGACACGCCTGTCCTCTACCTATGGATGCCACCTGTCCCCACTTCTGCCTGGGTGAGTATGAGGCAAGTCAGCTGCTAAAGGTCCCTTCGGTCATCTGGAACATCCCTGTGGCCCATGCTGCCCCCAGGTTTGTCTTCAGCCTCCTCTACAGGGAGGCTGGCACACCCCCTCCTGGGGATGACTGCTTCCTTTCTCTAGAGGAGCCGAAGTTGCAATTTTCTGGTGCCCAGAACCTGGAAGAGGCAGCTTCAAAATTGGCAAATCCTGTCATTCTTTTCAGGGTGAGGAAAATGCAGACTCAAGGGCAGGTGTGTTTTTCCCAAGTTGTAGGAAAAACTAGAACCCAAAGATCAGTGTAAGAAGAGGCCCCTCACACTGTTGACTGTCAAATACCTCAAATCTGTTAGTTGGCTTATCAGAGAGCAGATTTATGGAGGAGGGGGAGGGCGAGATGGCAGCAGCAAAAGAGGTAGAAACCCCCAGCCACATTTCCTGCAGAAAAATGGATCCCCAAAACCACCACAGAGTTCAGAGTCTAGCCTGTCTAGCCTTAGAGACTTGTAATTGAAATGCTGTCTCCTTTCCCAAAGGATGTGTTTAAGGAGAGACCAGGGCCTGCTTGGGGGGAAAAAATTAAAAAAAAAAAAAAAAAAAAAACTCGGACCTGGAGGAAAACATGGGCAGGACATGGAAGAGGCCCAGAGCAGGTCCAACCCACCTGCGGGGCTCAGGTGCCACTGGCAGATCCACAGAAAGTACAGCCCTGCAGGCCACAGGAAGCTGCCCCTGGAGGGTGCCTTCTAGACCTTTCTAGGGACAGAGAAATGACACCCAGAGAGGGGTTCCTTTTTTCCTCCATACAAGTTGGGGAGACAGTCCTAGCTCCTCTCCCAACCTCCTCCTGCCTTTCTAGGGACACAGTTTACACCTGTTTAATCTACTCTAAGAAGTTAGAAGTTAACAGACTGAAAGCATAAACCGAGCGAAGAATCTAGGCCAGTACCCACTCCAGCCTCTCGCTGTCGGTCTCGCTGTCTGTCTCCCCCTCCGTCTCCGTCTGTCTCCCCGCTTTTCTTCCAGGAACACTTCCTAGCGCTCCTGCTCCCCGCCCTCCTGCCCGCCGCCCGCCCGGCCGCACCCCTCACCTTCTCGGTTGGGATGCTTGAAGGTCACGGCTGCCGCGAGCTCCCCGCCGTGCACGGTGACGCTGGCGCCGGGGGGCGACAGGGGGGGACCCTGCGCCGGCGGCCACGGCGGGCCCGGAGCGAGGTAGCCGCCGGCCGGCGAGCTGTACACGCCGTGCTGGCTGGAGGCCGGGTAGGCGCAAGCCGGGAGGAAGCCGCCCACCGCGGAAAGGCCGGAGGCCGACTGCGGGGAGAGAGCGCGACAGCCTGTCACCAGCAGGCGACCCCTCAGGCTTCCCCAGCACAGGCAGTTACGGGGGGTCGCGGGGGGATCCTCATTCCCCCTGCTGTCCCAGCCATGACTCCCACACGAAGCCTGGCCTCTAACTGTCCTGGAAAGAACTCCGGCAAAGTGATGCCCACGCCAACTCTTTAAAAGTGCTCATAAAAGGTGAAGGGGTCAAGGTAGTCATCATCCGGAATTTAGAGAAAGGGAGTCAGTCCTCAATCTTTTGTGTTAACTCGTCCCAGCTTTTTTAGCAAAAAATCTTGGCCAAAATGCAAGTCAATCCCCTTGAAAGCCAGCGCTCCTAGGAAAGAGAGAAATTTGCCCGCAGATGCCGGGCCAAACAGCCAGACCCTGACTGTCTCCCCAGCTCGCTTCCCCCAACCCCGGATTGGGTGGGGGGGGTCTGTTTTCTTTCTCTCTAACCAGCCCCCAACTCCTCCGCTCCCCTGATGAAGGACGGCTCCTTCCCCGCGCTCGGTTACCTGCGTGTATTTAATGTCCGTGTCTAAGGCAGGTTTCTCGAGCCCGTTCACAGCGGGACTGGCGGGGAAGGCCGCGCGGTTCACTCCCGCCCAGTCTTCCATCTTCGGGGAGTAGGCGGCGCCTTCGCTCCCCGCCAGGGCCCCTGCGGGGACAGAGGACGAATTAGAAGGACACGTGGGCAGCCCTCCGCCCGAACAGGCGCACTCGGGCCTTCAGGTGACCACCTGGGATCCAAGGGCGAGTCCAGGGCTCCTCTGAACCCCCAAGGGTCAGATGCTCCGAGGCCCCAGGTTTCGCTTTTGCTCCCAGCGGCGCAGAAGGAGGGCGGATGGGCCTACTCCTCCCTCCCCTCAGCCTTCAACCCGCTTCCCGCGAAACAAGGGATCTCCAGCAGGTAGACAGCTGGCAGCCAGAGCTGGCGACCTCGGCCCAGGCAGCCTTTCCGCTGTCCAGAGATGGTGCCCCAAAAGGTCCAAGTTCAAATCCACAGAAGGCTCAAGAAAATTACACGGGGTTTCTCAATGTCTCAAAAAGCGTCTGGAAGGCTAGAAGCTGTTTCTGTGCAGAACTCCCTGCAGAGACATCCTGGGTGTCCCGAAATAAGTGTCAACTCAGCCACCCAAGAGCGTCGGGGCACAGGTCTGCTCCTGGCGCAGAAACGAAACCGAGAGAAAGCTCCAGAACTGAGCTCAGGCCTGGCCAGCTCACCTCCCTGCCAGTTGCCCGTGGGCTGCTCCATACAAAGCTTTGGCCTGAGCCTGAGGCCCAGGCTGAGTTTGAGCCACAAGGAGAAACAAAGCCTGTGCACAGGCCTGGAGATGTGGCCCAAGGCCGCTGGAGCTAAGCCTTCAGTTTTCATCCAGGACGCCCCTCCTCTCTCTCAGGCTACAGTGAATTTTGCCTCTTACCCTCCTGCTGAGTCTGCTCACCTAGGAACACACCATTCTGCTAGGGGCAGGGGACAGTGCAAAGAAACTCAGGGCCCAGTTCTGGCCCCCACCCACTCTCCCGAGCCCCCATGAAAGCTTCCCCTAACCCATCTCCTCTCCTGGTCTCCTCCCTCCACACCCCGACAGATTGCTGACAGATTACTTAGAGTCTCGTTGTAGGTCGAGGGCAAATCCATTGGCGCTTCCACCCTAAGGATGGCCACAGCCTGTAGGCGCCTGTGACCCGAGGACTCAGTCTCAGAACCTGCAAGGCTGTGGGGCCTACTGGAGACTCAAGTCACTGGGCCAGGTGGCCCTTTCACCCTTTACTCAAAGAGTCTTTGGGCCTGGGAGGGACAGAGCCCTTTCAGGAAGAAACTAGTCTTAAAGAAAAGGTCACAGAATTGACTTTGCGGTTTGTTTGGCTTAGATCTGGCGATAGGGGTTTGCATACTTTTTGCAAGAATGAAAAAGCGCAATTTCAGGGCTCTGAATTTGTGGTCGGCGATTGCTCTTCCATTTGGGAAAATATTTTCCATATTTGTCATAAAAAGTTCAAGATGTCCGAGGACTCCCACAGAAGGCCCCAGGACCCTCAGCCTCCCTGGCCAGCCCGGAGCCCTCCCCTGAGCCAAAAGCGGTTGGAGGAGGCCCGGCGAGAGTGACCCCCTCACCCACACTCCTGCCCCCCTCACTCCATTCCGCCCCTTCCATGAAAGCTACCGAAGGCCGGCGCCACTGACCTGTTTGCTCCATAAACGTCCGGATGCCCAAGATGTTGCTGACCGAATGAGCCGAGGGCCATGAACGGGGGATGCTGACGTGGCTGGCTGTGCCCGGGACCCCGTGGTGGCTGCCCATCTTGGCGCCCGTGGACGACACGGGGCTGGGGTAGGGGTACTGGTAGATGTGGTTGTAGGGGAGCGCCGGCTGCGGCGGCGGCTGCTTGCTCGCCTCGTAGGGCCCGGGCTGCGCCAGGCTACCAATCTTATTGCGCAGAATACGGCTGATGGAGCTCACCGAGGGCACGTTGTACTTGTCGCAGACGCCGTCGGCCAGCAGCCGGTCGCGGATCTCCCAGGCGAAGATGCCGGGGTCGCCCTGCTTGTAGTCCCGGATATGCTTGACCACGTTGGGGGTGGTGACGCGGGGTTTGCTGCCCCCGATAGCGCCGGGCAGGATGGAGCCCGTCTCGTTGTAGCGCGCCAGGATCTTGCTCACGCAGCCGTGGGACACACGAAGCTGCCGGCTGATGTCACAGGGTCGGATGCCCAGCTGCGCCAGCTCCACGATGCGCAGGCGGATGGCGTTGGGCAGTGGCCGGCCGTTGACGAACACACCGCCCAGCTGGTTCACCTCGCCGTAGGTCTGCTCTGCGGACGCACCCGGCCAGAGTGAGGGGAGAGGAGAGAACACCGGCGGGTGAGCCGAGAGTGGCCGCGCGGGGACAGGGGCCGCACCCGGGGCGCCTCCGACGGTGACCGGCGGCTCCTCAGAATCCCGGCGAGCGGATCCCGTCCGGTCCCGGGAGTCGGCATGCGCGCAGGGGCAGCGGAGGGGAACGCCGTGCGCTCCAGCCCTCCACGCCCTTTTGCGATCTCTGGCGCGTCTACTTGAAACATCCCCTCCCGATACTAGCCGAGCGCCCCCTCCACTCCCGGGACTGGGGGCGTGTGGAGAACGCGGCCGGTCCGGGATCCCGGACCAGGTCTCCCCGGGAAACCTCGGACACGAGGGAAGGGAGGCGCCGGGACACCGCCGCCCCCGCGCCCCCGCCTCGTCCGCCCGCCCCTTACCCATGGCGCGCGGGCCAGCCGGCTGCCTGGCGCCGAGGCGGCCGGGGCTGGGCCCGGCGCGGTCCGGGAGAGCTGGGGCGCCGCCGCCGCGGGAGAGGCATAGAGGGAGGGCGCGCGCGAGCCGAGAGCCGCGGCGGCCGGGCCGCGGACTGGAAGAGCGTCGTGCGCCGCCGCCGAGCGCGCCGCCGCCCGCCCCCGGGCCCGCCGCCGCCGCCGCCCGCTCCCAGGACACTCTCCACGCCCGCGACCCCAGGCCTAGGGTGAACTTCATCCGATTAGGAGAAATTCGTCTGACCGGGAGGCTGCGGAGTGCGGGGATCAATTTGACGTGTCCTCCACGTCAATCTCGGCAGTCACGCCGGAGACTCGCGAGTTGGCAGCTCATTGGTTCCCGTCACTGCGCCCCGGCGCCCCCTTCCCCGCCCTGAAACTCTACCCCTCCTTCCGTCCTCCCCACTCGGCCCTCCCTTGGAACCCATCCCCCTACACACACACACACACACACACACACACACACACACGCACACACACACACACGCAGTCCTAACCCCCGCCAGGCCTGAGTCCTTCCACTTGTTCCAGTTCCCTGGAAGCCCCTTACCACTAGAGTTTTGAGAATGATGGGATGGGCTAGTCATTTCAAATTGATGAGTATTTATTAGCAGTAGTACTAGTCTTGGTTTTAGTTGTGTTACTAACCTCCCCAGCCATTACTACTAAGGTAGCCGGGGATTAAAGTTGATGGTGGCAGGGTGCTCAGTGTGGGGCTACCCCTCGTTTCCCTTTCCCTGGGCAGCCGCTAGTGCCCCAGCCCGGGTCACGAGGGCGCCCCAGTAAAAGCAGCAGGCTAGTGCAGGGCGCCTGGTCAGCGGACCTGAGGCATTTGGGATGGAGTGACTCTAGAGTGTCCCATTTCTGGCTAACACCTCAATCTCG
Organism: Bos indicus; assembly: GCF_029378745.1. Taxonomy (NCBI): domain Eukaryota; kingdom Metazoa; phylum Chordata; class Mammalia; order Artiodactyla; family Bovidae; genus Bos; species Bos indicus. The sequence goes on along the minus strand of NC_091772.1, from coordinate 40,942,990 downwards.
CTCTCAGAAAATCTTTACCATGTTTGACAGTTACCCACTCCTTGTGGGTAGTGTGATTTCAGTGACGTGAGAGACACGCATTCTAGACTCTGTCTCCCTGCGGACTGGCCCACCCACTTGAATTCTGACCTACGGCCTCCAGAACAAGGTCCTGGTGCTGTGGAGACCCCAGGGGCAGCCTGGTGGCCCACTAGAGAACACAGGCATAGCTCCCATTCTAGGCCGCTTCCTTTCTTCCCAGCCAGAATCCAGCATCTTTCCATGCTGAGGCGGCCTGGCCTCACCGTTCACTCTGCATCTGCAGCTTCCAGGGGGTCTTTGTTAAACCACTGAGTGGTCCTTTCCCTGTCAGGTAAGTGGGGTTTGTGCAGCCCTGAATTCTGTCCTTAGCATTAACGGTCATCTCCTTTCTTTCTCTATCCTAAATCGTAGATTTTCCAGCCTGTGTCGCTAACTGTGGCAGTCCCAAAGGGAGCCTAGAGGTGGGGACCAGGAGAGAGGAGGTGGAGGAAAAGACCAGTCCTGGGAGTTCTGAGCTTGGGGCCCTGCAAGTTCAAGGGCACTGAGCTGAAGAGGGGGAGGGGGGTTGGAGGGAGCCTAGGAAAAGTTCCGGTTCCCAGGGATTCCCATGGACTACCAGCTCTCCTGAGGAGGAGAAAAGAGTCTCCCACCCCCTTGGTCCCAAGAGTCCAGTGCTTGGGAGCTGGTGGAAAGCTGCACACAGCTGCAGTGGTGCTACTGGAGGCGCAGACAGACCTGATCAGCGCATCCTGGGGAGCAGCAAAGACTGAGTCCCTGGGAGACCAGAAAGCCTGCTGGCTCCTAACCCAACTGTCTGAATATGTCAGTTAGGAGGGGTTGAATTCATCCTGGCTCTGAGAAAGCAGTGCGCAGGCCCCGGCAGGTGATTTCAAGAACCGTCTTTGGAAAAAGAAAAGCTAGGTTCAGAAGAGGTGAGGACTCTTCCTTCCCGGAGCACAGAAATCGTAGTGCAGCCTTGGGTTCCGGTACTTCAGGGAGGACACCGGACCGGGCAGAGGAGCGTCAGAGTACACTGGTGAGAGGTGGGGTGGGACTATTTTAGAAGATCAGGCCCCTCCACGACCGTACAGGGTCGAGTTCGGAGGAGAAAAGGTGATTTGGTTGAAGGTGGGTAACCGAAGCCAGGAGCTCTGAAAAGGCATCGAGCGAAGAGGACTGAGCACGCAAGAGACCTGGGGCCCTCCGAAGCCACCAGCAGTGGGACAGCCCCGCTCAGATATCTGCAAGTGGTTTTGGAACCTGTTAGCCCCCTGATCTAGACTTTTGTTGCCTGAATTTCAAGACGGGCGCCGCGGAAGACCGAAATCGTTTTATCCCTAAACCCAGGAAACGCAGCACCCATCACCCGGTGCGCCCTCAAGACAAGGTGAAGCAGCTAAAGCCATTTCTAACCCCTGCCCGCGGCAGGCGCACTCAGAGAACAAATAAAGCTGGGTACCCAAGTGAGAGCCGGTTCTCCCCAATCGTCCCATCAAGGGAGCATCAACCTCCACTCCTGTGCCAGTAGACCGCGAACCCGGGAGGGCATCTTGTCCCCACTCCCGTTGGAGAAGACCTTTGGGGCTCGAGGAGACGCCAGGAGGATTGAGCCCGGGGGCTCTATGGAGTGTCGGAGCCTCCCACCCGGACCCTCACTTCACATTCCACATCTCTTGCACCCCCACCCCTCCAGCCGCCGGCCGCCTGCTGGGGACCTCACAGCGCTCCCCACGGCCCGCTCCCGGCCCACCGCCGAAAAGCTTACAGTTTGTCGCCCCCTGACGGCAGGCAGCACTGCTCCACCGGCTCCCGCCGCGGCAGCCGGGACTGGGGCGAGGGGGCCCCAAGGTGGGCTCACGGAAGGAAAGGAAAAGACTCTTCCCATCTCTCGGGATGCAGCCTGGTCTCCTCGGTGGCAGGCGGCGGCGACGTGGTCGGCGCTGAGAGCGCAGAGGTAGAAAATAACAAGGCTTGTGCGGATTCCCACGTCGCCGCTGGGCTGGGCTTGGCTCTGTTGTTTCGAGAGCCCGGGATGCCGAGTGGAACAAAGTCAAGAGAGGCTAGGCTCCGGGGCCGCGGGGCCGCCGCCGAGCACCGGGCGCCCGCTGGGACCAGGGAGCCGACGCGCCCTTCCGGGCGCGGACGCCCTCCTGGCGGAGTACGGCTTCGAGGATCGCCGAGTGGCCTTGGGGACTGACTCGGGTTTCTTGGGCCAGAAGAAGGAGAGGCAGCCGCGTGCCAAAAGATTGAAGCAAACAGGAGGCTGCCGGTCTTCCCAGGAGGCAGGAAGGGCGGCGGGTGAGTACCCCTGCGCTTTGCCGCCTGAGCCCAGAACATGAAAGGTAAGGCTGCGAGAGTCAGAGGTTCGGTGCCAAGGTCGTCCTTGGAGCCACAATCACCCCGTTTCATGTCTCCTGAGCCGCTTTGATATTTTCGTGGGGCTGTTTCGGAGAGCTATTGGGGTGTGCCAACGAAATGTGCCAGTCACAATAGAACCGGGTGTTTCCCGGGGCCCGTGCATCGCAAAAGCTTCAGGGAAAACCTAAACCTGAAGAAGGAAGTCCCGCTCGGCTCCCGCGAGGCTGAAGGAGCGACCGGGCGCCCTTCGGTTAGGCGACCGCGACGGAACAGAGCGTAGAAGATAGAGGCGGCATCCCCGGAGGACCCCGGGCCGAGCCCGCGGACTAACAGCGGACGCCAGTACCCGGCCGCCGCCCGGCTGAGCCGCCGGACCAGCGCCCGCTCCGAGGGAGCGAAGAACGGATCCCAGGGCCTCCCTCCGGCGCGCGCGCCCCAGGCCTGCGAACTCGAGAGCGCTCCGGGAGAGTCTGGGCTCCAGGCACGCCTCGCGCTTTTGCTGGGATTTTAAGAACACTGTGCCGGGAGTCGCGTGGTTTGGAAAGCAAAGTCAACAAACCGACTCTTTTCGCTTTCTTTTTAAATTTGCTTAAAAAAAAAAAAAAAGACAAGGCAAGCGACACACGTGCTTTATGCACCAGGTTATAGTGTGCCCCACCTCGGCACAGACACGGTTTTGCAAAGGCGATCCCGCGCACCACACTTAAAAACAGGAAGGAGCAAGATGTGGTCAGCTGCACCGAGACGTCAGGGAGGAAGAGCGAAGCCAGGTCAGGGAACTGCAAACCCCAGGGAACGCGCTCACAGCGCACTAGCTCGCTGGATAAGGGACTGTGAGATAAATCAACGGAACCCCACACAGAGTGACCGCGGCGTTAGGGACCTGGGGGCGGGTAGGAGGGAGGAGGACTCGCGGCTGAATTGGCCCCTTTGCCGGCAGCCGTGCGGCCTCACAGGTAACGGGGGCGGGTGCGTCTCTCCCTGCACCTGCTACTCCACACTGGAACACACACACACACCCCAGACCCCACATGGAAGGTGTTGAAGATGGTGCCAATTGGCAATAAAATAGAGCTACAAGGACAAGAAATATCGACGGCTTCCATTGGGCCTGCTAGTGACCGCGCTGGCCTGAAGTTGGTTCAGTCGCCAGCTTGGAACTGGGTCGAGCTGGCAGTGATGGAAAGAAGTGCCATATCCCTGGGGGCTGACGGCGGGGGTGTCCTTGGAAATGCAAGGGGAGAGGAGCAAAGAAATGTCTTTTTCATTTTCCCCAAATGAAATGAACAGACAAGAATACGATGAATACTGTCCGGTGAATAACAAAACAGTTCCCCGATTCCGTTCAGAGGCGGAGGGAAAAAAGTCAAAAAAACAAGACCTGCCCTGAAATCCTCATTAGAAACACATAGAGGGAAATTGAACTTTGCGAAGGAAGATCTGAGGTACTTCCTACCCTAAAATGCAAGGATCTGCCTTCTACATTTATAACATTTCTTTTGGAGTAGAGACATTTTAAATGTTGCATTTGGGTGATAAAAACTAACTACAAGAAGCCGGTGCCCCGTGGGAAAAGATGGTTTCTTTGAGCTTTCTGAAAGAGCAGCATCTCTGCGATTCTTGTATGCAAAATCCAGGATTTCCCTCCTTTCCCTGGCAATGGGCATGCCAAATAAGTTTCAATTTCCACTTAAATAAAATTATCTTAGATCTATTTCATTTCATTCCAGCAACCAAAAGCCTCCAAGGAGTTCTCCAGGCACTGGACAAAATTCCACCTCTGCAGTGAGCTCTCAAAAAATGTTTATATGGCAGTGCTAAGAGCCTAAACAGCACTATTAAAATGGAAATATTTGGGAAATTTAAAATGTCCATGGGGCATATCTCCTGTACTGGGTCTGGGCACTTGGAGAAGGAGAGATCTAAGAGTGGCCACAGGGATAGAGGACAGAGATGGCATTTTCAAAGGGGACCGAGAGGGTGATGGCCGCTCTGCCACAGGATGACTCGCACAGGTGGCAGTGGGTGGGTGAGGGTCTCTCACTGCCTGGTGGACGCCCCTGTGGATCAGACTTGATCTGCTACAAATATTGACATGTGTGAGACATCCATGCTGGCCAGCCTAATTGGAACCAGCTTGAAGTGTGCTGCCCCTTGAATGCTTTGGAAATTTGTGATCCTCCATGGACATGAAACCAGCAGAATGCATGGAGGACCTAGAAATTAAAGGACGTGCAGAGCCTTTTTCTTGAACTAAAAAAAAAAAAAAAAAAAAAATGCCCATTCAGTTGTGATTTACCTGTATTTGTCTGATTTCTTATTAAAGATCAGTCCTCTCCAATCTTAAACACACACACACAGACACACACAAACACAAACCATAATTCAAGCGCTGGAAACAGGGCAGTTAGGAGGTTTGCTCTAAAGAACTCTGAAACCTGCTGGTAGAGGGTTTCCACCTTCTCAGACAGACAGTGAAGCAGGCATCCTGCTCCCATTTTCTGTTATCCGTTTCTTGCAAGCTTAAAATTATCATTCATTATTTATGGTAATGATTTTACTTGTTGAACCCAGCATACTACTTGGAAATATTGCTGTTTTGGAATAAAGGCTTTGTTCCAGGCTTGTGGATTGATTTGTTTAGTGTATGCTTAGAAGTCTTGAAGGCCTCTGGAATTGCATGTTCTCCTCAAAGTAGGGTCTCCTTCGCGTTCATTTCACATTTCATAGGCACATCCCTATGTTATCTCTCCCTGCAGTGCCATTTACATCATTTTCTTGCCAGAAGTCAAGTCTTTTATGATGAACTTTCTTTTGGGCACAAATGAAATTTTAACCTGTAACTTACTTTTCACTGCCAGGCTACTTGATCACTTTTAACTAGTTATTGCTTGATATCTTTTTCTCTGTAATTGCTGCAATATCTCAATGCCTGCTATATATACATATATATATATGTGTGTGTGTGTATATATATATATATATATATATATACATATATATAACATGTCCGCAGCTCGGTGATGGTTTTAATTTTCTCCCCCTCCCCCTTGCGTATGGGCGATGGAGTTTTATTGAAGACCCGTAATGCCTCCGGTTTTGATTTAGTGTTTTGGAGTTTGTGATCTCATTGCCTGGTATGGAAAATATTAGACAGGGTCTGCAGATTGCATGCAGGAAAAGACCCGCATCACCACAGTGGGCTGAGCATTCGTCCCCAGTGCCCCAGTGCCCCAATAAGCCAAAAGTGCAGCCATTGAAATCAATGCTGAGATTTGTGCCTTGGATAGAGGCCCCCTCAGCCAGCCCTGCCGAAGCAAGTCTTCTTGAAGACACTGATTCTCCCCAAGGCTGCACTTTGGTCACCAAAGGAGCCTTAGAATGTTCTGACACCCGGGTCCCACTCATAGAGATTCTAGCTGAATTTTTCAGGGAGCAGACTGGAGTTTTTAAGAGCTGCCCAGGTGATTCCAATGTGCATTAAAGGGTTGAAAATCTCCACTTTAGGGAAGGGATGATGTAATTCGATGCTTCCCGCTTTGCAACTGTTTTCCAGGATGTAGGACTGGCCGGCAACTGACCTGCCTCGCTTACCTCCGCGGGTACTTTTAACATGACACATGAAAACGTGTTTAACTCCATGGAGCAAACGTCTTTCCTGTGCATTTTTGCACTGTGCCACTTTGGCCCCTCTCAGAACGGGCTGAAGAGGGGGAAGGCTGCCTTCTCAGACTTGCTGGGCTTCTGCAGGTTTGCTGTCTTTAAAAGCAAGAACCCTGTCTCTCTGTGCTCATACAGGTGATCGCAGCCTCCTGTTTAAGCGTAACCATCTCTACAGGGAACTGTGGTGGGGAGGGATCATGGAGACAGAGATTGACTTAACCCTTGGCCCGATGAAGAGGGACTTGGAGACAAGTGGCAACGAATTTAAGCACTGCCCAACGGGGAGCTGGAGAAACTGCATTGTCCAAGGAGGTGGGAAATGAACTGCCCTTTTTAACAGGGTTAGTTAACTCTGCCCTTTTGCCATGTAAGGTAGCAGGGCAGGAATAACCCTCCAGGTTCTGGTAGCATCCAAGCCTGAATCTTCTTAAGGGCTCAGTGTAGCTTAGTATTCTTATGACTGTTTCCATTTGTCACATTATTTAATGGCCACGCACATTGTCAGGGGAAAACTTTTTCTGAGTGGCTGCTGCAGGGTTGCATTTTAGATCTTAGAGCTTCTTGCCCCCCTAGATGGCTGGCTTGTTGTGATAATGACTAAAGTGTCAATTCGTAGAGAGGGTAAGGGGGGAGGAAATAGAAAAATGTTTCACTTATCCTCTTCAAAGTCTCTGAAGTCATTAAAAGGAAACTCCTTCTCTTCATTTTTAATTAGCCCTGTCTTGCTAATAAGGGTGAAGATTTGGACTGCTTTATTTGATCTAGATTGTTTTCTAAGTTTGTGCATATAATATGAACTGCATTTCATTTTTAAACAAGTTCCAAGAAAATCTGAGGTTAACTCTGTTGCTGCAGGGCCTCCAGGTCCTCAACCTTTAAGGTACATGTTTTTAAGATCCAGTTTAGCCATAACATTTGTGTCTAAGTCACTACAAGATCAAGAGGACAAATACACATTCTGGTGGGGCTTTTAGATCTAGTTCATTTTTTAAGATCTTACGTGGGCACCTCTTGAGAAGATCTTAAAATATCTATTTTAGGAATCACATCCATTTTTTAAAGTGTCTTGTAAAAACTTTTTTGTGTTCATGTATTTTAATAAAATGATACTGTTTCTGTTATGTTCTAAGGTAATTTTAAAATACCTTAAAGGTACAGGGAAATTAATCATAATAATAACAATAAAAATTAGAATGCCTTCAAAATGATTCGGCATTTCTCAGCAACAACCAGAAGCTTAAGGTTTAGAGAGTTGTACCCAAGGCAATACCAGATGTAGAACTCGGCAACAGGACACAGGCCTTTCAAATGGATGTGCTGAGAAAACAAGTTTTGACAGGGTTTCTTAGCATTGAGATGTTGGCAAAGTGGATACATGAATTAATATCCATCCAACTGGGAAATGCTCAGCATTGGGAATATTGCCTCTTGACAGGCCATCCAGGGAGAGGTTGCCTCCCCTGTGACCTGGCAGCATAGAGGTGCTGTCCATTTCACTTTCCGTAATAACACCTCCAGCTGAGCTAAGACTCTGCTGGGTCTAATCTCCTTCTGTAATTGTATCTCACAAAATACAAGCCAGGCCGTGATATGAGAGGCTGGTCTTTGCATGTGTGGGACATGTGTTCGCGTTTGCCATGTCAGCCGACTGATGTGGGCAGAACGAATCTGGCACTTTCATCTTGGTTTCTCTTTAAGCTGGGGCATAAGGTAACTGGAAGGGGTTGGCTGGGGCTCAGGGCACAGCGGAGCTTCAGTCTGAACAAGTGGCGGTCCGTGAGGTGGATGGTGGTTTAATTTCCTCTGGGTCCCATGTCCTCCTGGCTTCTTAGGCTGGCTTCCTGCTGCCCCCCCCATTACGGAGAGACTGGGATTTCATCGGAGGGTCTTCTGTTCTCATTGTGCCTCTGGAGCTTCTCTTTGTGTAGTAGTATTGAAGCTGCTGGGAGGTTGGAGGAATTTATGATCAGATGGGAGCCGAGCCGAGCTGCTATCCACAGCGAGAACACATGTGTGAGTGCCATCGTGAAAATAGCACACGGAAGTGGACACGACCTCTTCATTTTTATCTTTTTTTCATTGGAGTATAGTTGCTTCACACTGCTGTGTTTGCTGGGTAGCAAAGTGAATCGGCCATACAAATCCATATCCCCTCTTTTCTGGATTCTCTTCCCAGTTAGATCACCATGGAGTATGGAGTAGAGTTCCCTGAACTATACAGAAGGTTCTCATTCATTATCTATTGTGTATATAGTAGTGTATGTATATCAATCCCAGTCTCTCAACTCATCCCACCCCGTCCTTTCCCCCTCGGTATCCATATGTTTATTCTCTACATCTATGTCTCTATTTCTGCTTCGCACATAAGATCATCTATACCATATTTCTACATTCCACATATACATGTTAATATACGATATTTGTTTTTCTCCTTCTGACTTACTTCACCCTGTAGACGTGTCCTCCTTAAAGAGGATTCATCTAAAGGTCCAAAGTGCATATGCATCTCAGATTCAGTAAAGGACCTGGCTACAGAAAAGTTCAGTGTGGCTGAGTCGAGCCTTTTTATTCTCTCTGAAGTCTCAGGTTGGAATCCAGGCTCTGCCACTTCCTGAGACCTGTGCTCTCAGTCTCTCCAGGATAGGGTCGTAATAAGGATGCGCAGCCTGACCATGGAAAATGCTTCACAGCAGCAGCTGGCTAATCTGTGGCCCTTATTCCCTTTATATTAGTTTTCTGTATTTTTTATGAAACTCACGCATTTTAATTTTTTGTCTCTTTGATAGGACATCTGTTACACACACAGTGGGTGATTTGCTGATAGAAATGTTTTATAAACCAAGCTGTCTTAAATCAGGTCTGGGGAAGGAAACAGCTTCAAGGTACTTTCCTGAGTTTCTGTTTGTTTGCCACGTGCTTTTCGTGGTTCCTCCTGGGGAAGGGATGCTTCTGGGGAGCCAGGGTCTGCAGTGAAGAGGTGGTGAGTGGTGGCTGTAAACAGTCCAGTCTGTGGAAGCTGAGGAAGAAGGAAACCCATTGATGGTCCACAGTTTTCCTGAGTCCTGGGAGGATAGTGGTTCTTAACCAGGCTGACTTCCTGCAATGCTGGCCCCACACTCCCAGGACTCCAGGCTTGTTCTGGCTTTACCCCTGGAACACCAAGCTCTTCCTTTGTCAGAGAGAAGAAGATCTTATGTCTCTGTTTGTTTTCTTGCTTTTTTTTGTCCTGAGTTTTTCCCTTCCTTGTTTGCCTTCTGAACATGTTCTTTCTGCTTGAGGATGTGCGGGGGGCTCCCTCCAGGGATGGGCCCTGTTCTTTGTGAAAGAAAGCTTGGGCCAGGCTGTCGAGAGACTCTCTCTACGGCTCTCAGTGTTGAGTACCCCAACATAGTGAGAGTGGGGTTTGAGTTCCTGCCTACCACAAATTACCATTCCTCTCCCCCAAATTTGCATCTTTCTCACATTTTAACTTTTCCCCATTCCCTGAAATGCTTCAGCTCCAAGGTGTTGGTGAAATGGCCACTTTGATTCCTGAAAAGTTCACCCCCTTGGGATAACCAGGCTGTTCCTCGTTCCTTATTAATTTGGGCAGTGTGCTTGAGTAACCTGATGGCCTCAGTTGACTCTGGGGCTGGGCACCTTCAGTACAGCCATCCCCCGACCCCCCAACACCATCCCACCCCAGGTCTGAGCCCTCACCCCTCACTGCTGGCAGCAGCCTGGAGCTCCCAGCAGAGGGCCCATGCCCCTGCTTCGACCGATGACAGCCATCCCACGCAAAGAAACACCCCTTCCTGGGGCTAGCTCACAACCCATGACTGTGCATATGAGGACACAGAAACCTCAGTGGGGACAACTGTGAAGGGCTATCCCAGGGCCAGGGCTTGGCATGGAGTCAGCAGAGTCCTTCTCAGCACAGTCCCTTCTCCTCTTCCTGCCCAGTCCTGGCCTGTCACCTCTGAAGATGTTGTTCACAGCAAGAACACCTCACAGCAAACATCCTGCCACAGATCCTGACTCAGCCCACTTCCCAGGGAACCTGGACCGTGACACGCAGTTACCTCCTTTGCCAACCATGTGGGTTTGTTCCAGCCGTGTCCTTGCTCCAGAGAGGAAGCTTGGAGGCATGGAGATAAAATCACGGCCACTGAGTCACATGGCGAGGGAAGCCAGGGTGGCCGCCCCGTCATCCTCCTGGTGAGCTGAAGGAGATGCTCCAAGCAGGTGGGATGTCTACCTGGAGAGGTGACTGGACTCAGGTGCCCTGGCGCCCACAGTGGGCTAGCTGGACTGCAGCAAGACCATCTCAGATTTGCACCAGGGATTGAGAATCTAAGAGGCACAGGGAAGGTAACAAATAGGAAAGTGAGAGGGCTCCTTCCCTCCCACCTTCAAACGCAGTGATTTTAAAATGTGGTCTGGCTCTGTTTCCAGCACATGTGAATTTCTGGAATGGAAATACAACAGAACCTCCTAAGGATGCCACAAATTAGAACTCGGGAACATGAACTGTGTTGGTGGGCTAGTGCCAGCTCTAAAAAATAGCTTCATTGAGCAAATTAATCAAGTAGCTTCAATTACAACGGAAACATATCTACTGAGAAAGAAATTATTTTCAGACTTTTAGGAGCTTATGTTAACATGTAATTCATGCGAGCAAATGTGAAGTTCTTTCTACAATCAACACACGGTGGTAATTCAAGGATTGGGAACAAGATGCAGTTTTCACTCGTTATGGACTTTATGTTCTGGTTACAATTTCTGAAATTTGGGTGTGTATCCTCTGCTGGGGCTGGGCAGTGAGAGAGAAGGCGCTCCCAGCCAGGCAAAATCATGTCTTCCTAGAGACTTTGCTTTCCAATGCAGAGGGTAAAGGTCCAACCCCTGGTCGGAGAACTAAGATCCCACAGGGAGCAAGGCCAGAACAAAGCAAAACAAAAAACTAGGGGGGGGGGGGGAAAGCACATCTTTCTAAAATGTCAATCTCACCCAATGATTTTGGAAAATAACATGATTTTGATATCCAAACAAGCATGAGTGGTTCATGGCATAGGAAACAAGATTGTTACCCTTTTTAAGAAAAACAGAAGATATCAAAAATGCAGCCTTGGCTCCCTGGAGCCTGTGGCCAGGCAGGGTTCTGGCCAGGGGCATCAAGACAGATGCTGTGGAGGAAACCTTGGAGCCCCACTGCAGGCAGAGCAATCAGAGGTGAAGCCATGGTTTCAAACCAAAAAAGGTCACGTATGGTCAGTGTTCCGGCGGGGAGTCAACATCTGAGATGTACCTGGAAAAGTGGGTTTTGACAAGTGGAGGCCCAGAGGGTGAAGGAGGGGCAGGAAGGGCCCTTCCAGGAAAGAGAAGGTGAGCAAAGGAAGGTCACAGGAAGGCAGGGGTGAAGAGAAAAGAGTTTGGCTGAGACAGGAGCAGGGCCCCAGCCAGAGAGTGGGGGCAGAGAAAGCAGGAAAGAGGGTTAAGGCTATGCAGTGTTGAGCCTGCAAGTTAAAGGACAGCTATGGAAGCGGGCATGCCAGGGGGTGGAGGCTGAGGAGTTCAAGCCCGTGTCCTGCGGGGAGTCCTGCAGGGACTTTAGAACACAGGGTGCAGACCAAAGACATCACCTACTCAACCACTGTCACCCTGGGACACGTCATTGAACCTCAGTCTTTCCATCTGGGGAATGGAGACATAAGAGAATGCATTTCTTTTTTTTTTTTCCCCATAATATTTATTTGGCTGCTCTGGGTCTTAGTTGTGGCATGAAGGATCTTTAGTTGCATCTCTAGTCCCTTCTCAACCAGGGATTGAACCCACGGCCCCTTCATTGGGACCATGGAGTCTTAGCCCCTGGACCACCAGGGAAGTCCCAAGAACGCATTTCTTGAAGTCAAGAGGCTTAAATGAGACCAGGAAGACAAGGCAGGCTCTTGGGTTGGTGTCAGCTGCATAGGAAGAGCTCGATAAATGATTTTTGTTATAATAATAATCATTAATGATTATAATCACATATAACAATTTTACTATACTTGTCATCATGGGTCTCAACATGGATCAGAGAAATAGTGAGAAATCAGGAGGAAGCTAGGTGAGCTGTGACCTGGGAATGCTGAAAGGGAAAGACGCCCAGGCAGGCATTTTGCTCTGCTAATTGTAAAATGATCTCAGTTATGCATGAAGGCAGAATTTCTGCAAGCCATGGCCTGCTGGCCTCCGATGTATTTTTTCCTGGAAAACAACAGAACTTCATTCCTAAGACTCCTCACAGTCAGGTGTGTTTTCCCAGCATTCTCCTCCCCAAATCCTGCCCCCACCCACCCAATTCCCACCCACTTGACTCAGTACTGGGAGCAGCCACTGGGAAAAAGGGGTAGCTTTGAGCTTCACCTTCAGGGGCCAAGAGAGAAAGAAAGGCACCCTGTGTGGGACTTCCCTGGGATCCTGGGATGGATGGTCAAGGTCTATGGGTCTTGACAGCCAGCCACACCTACCAATAACTGGACATCTCTTCCCAGAAGTGACCATGGACCTTTGGGACCATGGACCACTCTTTTTAGAATTTCATTCGTTTTGTCAATAGGTAATACATTCATGTGACTCAAGTTCCCAAAAGATTTAAAGTGGTCTCCTTTAAGTAGTCTGGTTCTCACCCACATCCTGCCCTGTTCCCTCCTGAAATATACAGAGTCCCACTTTTCCCCACTGTTTTTGTCTCCTTTGATGCAAATAAATGCAAACACATGGTCTTTTCTACCTTTTCTTTCACAAAAGGAAGCATGCCAGTCTCCCTATCCTGCACTCAGCTGTTTTCACGCATCCTAGAGAACTTTCCATATCAGAGCAGACAGCACCTCACGACCTTCTTTTATTAGCTGCATAGTATTCCGCCATCTGAGTTCAGCATTTATTCAGCCTCTTAATTGTGTCTAATCTTTTGCAGTTTTGTGGCCACACTGGTACACCTCTGTGGGGTCAATTCCAGAAGTGCCAAAGGCTACATACATTTGTCACCCTGATAAATGTTGCCAAATGGTCCTCTACAGGAGTCCTACCATTTTGCACTCCCAAGAGCAACTTTTTCAGCCTGTCTTTTAGGGGCTGGTTGGGAGTATTATGTGGAGAAGGATATGGCAATCCACTCTAATATTCTTGCCTGGAAAATCCCCATAGACAGAGGAGCCTGGCAGGTTCCAGTCTACGGGGTCATGAAGAGTCGGACACAATTGAGCGACTAACACTGGGGGGTATTATGATAGTTATAGTTGGCGTTTCTCTTTGTAGGAATGAAATGGAACATTTTTTCATATTTCAGGCCTTTTCATGTTGTTTTTTTTTTAATTTGAAATGGCTTTACCCATTTTTTTCTATTGGATCTTTTCTCAGTTTCTAGAATATCTTCACATACTGGGGAGATTCACACTTTCTCTGCAATGTGTTTTTTCCCAGTTTCTCACTTATCTTTTTTGACTTTGCTTATAGTGATATTTTTCATCCAGAAATCCTTGACTCTTAAGAGTCCGATTACTCTTGCTTTGTTTTAATTTTCTGGATTTGGGCACCAGAACATTTGGCACTCTTAGAAAAGTTTTCCTTGTTCCATAATGTGCAGAATTCCTTCATGTTTCCATCTGGTACTTTCCTAGTTTCGCTTTCTTAAATTTAATCTGTGACCCATGGGCATGAACTCAAGTGTATGGGGGGAGGTGTGGTTCTGACTTTCTCCAGAGGGTTACCAGGTAAAGGAACCCCTCATAAGAACCCAGGCAATTCTTAGCCTGACAATAACTGAAGCCGTTTACCTGCACACAGCCTCCTGTCACTCCCTGTGTATAAACGATTGCCCAGGACTCGTTCTAAACTACCTCTCTGACCACACTATTCTCCAGTCTGAACCAGCCAGCACTTTGCCATTCCTGCTCTGCAGCCCCCGCGTTTGACCCACCAGTCCCTTCCACAGATGGCCCAGCTCTGGGTCACCAAAGAAAGAGGTTCCCCTTTCACAGTTCTTGCTCCCCAAGTCATTCTGCCCCCCAGGGGTGGTGTCCTCCAGGGGTGCCCTCTCTGTCCCTGGATCACCAGACTCTTGGAGGGAGACACAGAAGGAATAGAATAAAGTGGTTCAAACAAACAGCAGCAATAATATAATTTATTATGCAATCTCGTTAAGCCCAAGACACTGCTCTTGACACCTTGCATGCATCCATGCATTCAGCACAGGGCCTAGGCTCTGTGTATTCAAAAAACATCATCTACACTTCTGGCTTCCTCCAGCCTTTCATCCTCCATGAGGTCTCAGTCTCTCTCTTTTTCTTTTTTTTGGCTGCACTGCATGGCATGTGGGATCCTAGTTCCCCAACCAGGGATCAAACCCTCGTCCGCTGCAGTAGAAGCACTGAGTCTTAACCTCTGGACTTCCAGGAAGTCTCTGAGGTCTCTGTTTTTGTTATTGGTCTATTAGCTCTTTCTGGAACAAGATGGAATTAAAAAATTGTCTTCGAGTCTTTTATAGCTCTAATGAAAATCTGTCCATTAATAAGACTGGCAACATCTGAACCTAGTAGTCAATCTTCACAGAAGAGGAGCAGCCAGACCTGTGTGCCCCCCTGGGATGCAATAGGAGGCCCTGGGCCCTAGGAGTGAACCGGACTCTGATCCAGACTCTAGATCTCATCACCAGCCTACTGTAGCTAGAAGATGAAGGTTGTTTCATCTTCTTATGGGGACCTTATGGGGATGTAATTAGCCCAATCTAAAATGTGGGAAAATCTACAAAGCAAGGACTCGGTTTACTCAATAAATAAATGACAAAAGAGAAAGAAGGAGGGGCACATAATAGACAAAAACAAAATTAAAATGCACAAAGGCGACCTAAGAGATGTACCAACCAGTGGAAAGGGTTGACTTTGTTAGAATCATAATTCAAACAAAACAACTGCAAATACTCGTTTTTTTAATCAATCCTGGAAATGTGAACACTGAAAAAATATTAGAAGATGCTAAGAAATCGTTGTTAGATGTTTAGGTGTAAATGGTGTTATGATTTTTTTTTTAGAAAAATTCTCATCTCTTAACTCTACATTCCTACTTACATACTTATATACTCTTACATAAATACTTAAATGCATTCTCTTAACTCTACATACTAAAATATTTACTAAATATTACTAAAATATTTACCAATCCAATGGTATCTGGGATTGGCTTTTACATAATCCAGCAAATACATTTGGTGTGTTCCAGGACACCTCTTAACCCATGCCTGCTAGGTCCCAAGCTGCTCATGGGCAGGGACCAAGTCCTATACCTTTGTCCAGGGCTGGCATTTCTGGAAGGTATTTGCTGAATTTCCTGAGCGTGGAGCCACTTGAGCACAGGAGCTTAGTAAGAGCTATCAACTCCCCGTAAGTGTCTGGAAAATAAAAAACTAATGTGATCCACTTCAAATGGTCCTTAAGTTTTTTACTATCTCATTCCCAGACATGGCTGAACTCAGACAGCTCTCCAAAGACGAGCCAAAGCCAACTGCTCTGCTCTCTTCCTAAATGTCCACTTCCTGCTCACCTGTCACGTATAGATCTACAGTTCTTGCTCTTGTACAGCATATAGATCTAAATTGGAAGGCAATGTACATGTAATGTGCAGCACTCTTTTCTCATTTTGACTTTATTACCAAATCACCATGGAGAGCCTGAAAGCCTCGTCCGCCAGTTTTCTCCAGATGAGACCCTGGGGAGAATTTCTCGGGGACCCTCCTCTCCCATTTGTATTTCTCAAAGAACTGGTCTGCTTTCTCTTCAGATGCAGAGCTGTTTAACCCGTCATGTTTTCCCCAAATCTTAATGTCCAACTGCAATAATTATATTTGTATATTATTGCCAGGGCATTTCCCTCATGATCCTTCTGTGATCTTCCTGTTTTATTGGTCTTATTGATATGCAACCTTATTGATAGGTTGTGTGTGCATGCTAAGTCACTTCAGTCGTATCCGATTCTTTGTGTTCCTAGGGACTGTAGCCCTCCAGGCTCTTCTGTCCATGGGATTCTCCAAGCAAGAATGCTGGAGTGGGTTGCCATGCCCTTCTCCAGGGGATCTCCCTGACCTAGGGATCGAACCCATGTCTCTTACATCTCCTGCATTGGCAAGAGGGTTCATTACCACCAGCACCACCTGGGAAGCTATCAATAGGATACCTTGATATAAAATAAAACAGATATTTTGAATTTTCAAGGCAGCCTAACAATTTCCATAGTTGCAGATTCTACTGGGTGTGATGGTGACAAAGTCAGGTTTTGACATTACGGAGGTTTGGCGCCTAGAGGGGAAGTCCTCCCACTGTTGATAATGGTCTCATATCAAACAGCTCTAACTATGGGTAGTTTTTTTCAGCCACCAGGAAATAAACCTCATGTGTTTTCTTCATTTCCAAGATCATACTTTTTTGTGGGTCATTATGGACAGCAAAGTGATCACCATGTTATTTGCAATAACCACTAGCAGATTCTGCTCCTGGCTCCACAGTGAAGGCAGAAAACAGAGCGTAGCATGGAGCTCAGATACAGCAATGATGCCATGCACCATACTGTTCAGTGACCTCAGCCCTAGGACTCCTCTTTTGTTTAATTTTGCTTTTTTTTTATTATAGTTGATTTACAATGTGTTATTAATAATTTCCACTGTCTAGCAAAGTGATTCAGTTATATATATATATATTTCCTTTTATTCTTTTTCATGATGGTTTATCACAGGATATTGAATATGTCTCTCTGTGCTCTACAGTAGGACCTTGTTATTTATCTATTCTATGTGTAAAAGTTTGTATCTGTTAATCCCAACCTTCCACTCCATCCCTCTGCCACTTCCTCCCCACTGGCAACCCCCAATGTGTTCTCTATGCCTAGGACTTCTTCTTGATCTTGGCTTCACCTTTATGTGGCCCCACAGAGACATCTGTGGATGTAAGTCTTCCTAAGCCCTGTGGCTCCTGGCAGTTCGAGAAGGTCTGAGTCCCCCCACCACCAGTGGGACCAGCTTGCACGTGAACTGTCCTACACCAGAGCTTCCCCAGACAAGAACAGCTCCTGAGATACGGCAGCCCCAGCCAGGGTGTCAGCGATGCCCAATGACAAAGGAGGCTCCCATAGTCTCTGGAGCACTGCGGGGGGAAAAAAATTATTTACTATTTCCAGCTAGGAATAATCTGCATTGCGTTACACTCACAATTCAGTTCATGGAAACCTACAGTTCTGTTCCAAAACAGAACTGGAACCCTAAGAATTGGAAGCCTTCCTGTATTGGAAAGAATACAGCAAATTAGAAAATGAAGAAGAGATGCTTTGAAATCCAAAGAAAAGTGCTCAGAGGAAACATTCCATTTATGCTTAGAAATAGAAGCTGCTTCAGGAGCTGAACTTCTGAGGAGAGGATAGTTATACTCAGGTGCCCAGCCCTTGAGGAATGTGGCATTAAATACCAGGAGGTACAGACACAAAGCAAATAAACTGCTGCAGGGGGCTAAGAGGAGGCAACGTGGGTGCTTTTTGATGAAACAATCTTTACCTAAGCAGATTTGGGGGAATGGATGCCAACTCACATGGAAGAAATACTAACTTGGGGGTTTAGCTCCACAAGGTCCACAGCTCATGGATGACCCTTTTGGTCAGCTCCCCCGGGCCGCTGCAAGCAATCAAGGCAGCTGGCCCACCGTGACAGTGTCCTACTCCGGTACCACATGGCCCGGAACCGATGTGCTCTTTCCTGGCATTGATAGTGAGAGCTTCCCACATGCCTGCTTCAGGCCAGGCATTGTTCAAAGCTTTTGTACATATATTTTGCATGAGACCAAACTGACGTCACATCGTCCCCATTGTACAGATGAGGGAATTGAAGTACAAAGAGGACAGCTCGCGCCTGGCCACACAAACCAGAAAGTGGCTGAGTCCGGATCTGAACCTGGCATCTGCCTTCATAGTGCACACGAGGGCACAGACACTGTTCTCAGTTCAGGAGTCTTCCGCGTTCCTCTGAGACCTAACACACAGCCCACTTGAAATTCCCCAGAACTGATTTCTGGGCAGTGGGCTCTCCAAGTACTGAAGGTCTCCCGCCCATCCCTCACTCCCCACCTAGCCAAGTGTTGACTGCTCATCAGGCAGTGGCTGGTAGGAGGGGAGGTAATGAAAGACAATTCATTGCCAAAGGAAATTTGGCAAAGCCTGGTTTCAAAAATGTCTGGTAGAGGAGACTCTCAGAGATGATTTATAAAGTGAAGACTTGGGGGTAATTTGAAGGCTTCAATTATCTGTCCATTCCTTTTTAACTGGAGGTCCCAGGTCCCATGGGCTACAGGTCCCCAATCCCTTAAAATGGATTGTAAAACTTTGCCTCTGTATATTTTCTCAGGAGAGCATCCTTTGTTTTCATCATATTTCCAAAGAGTTTAGCTAAAGATCTCAAATCATCAGGGTCTTTGTTACTCAAACTTGTGGATAAATGAAAAGTTCATTGTGAAACAGGCTACATGATGGCAAACCAAACAACCACTAAGGGCAGCACAATTAATTTTATTGTTTTCTATCAAGGTCAATACAGGCTTTTATAAAACACAGGGAACATGGAATCAGAAGACCTCAGTTCTCAAACCAGCTCAGCCACTGACCAGCTGTGCACCCTAAGGAAAGTCTTGAATTTCTTGAAATCTCAGCTGGCTTATCTGTAGAAGGAGCATAACAAAATGTGACAGTCTATGAAGTTGGGCCTTTTTAGCCCTGTAAAGTGTCCATGGTATTTTCCTAAGCTTCCAAGAGAGATCTGGAAGACCTGCCATCATCTCACCTGCCCGAACCCACCCCAGACCTTTCGCCTCCCTGAGAGACGGGCATGGGGATGAAGGGCCAGCTCTTGTCAATTCTTGAGTTGAAAGTGGGGAGATACTGCGGGTTTTCTCTGGCTGCATGGGGCTCCTGAGCGGGCCCAGGGCCATGGTGAAGGCCTACACAGAGAGGAGCCTCCAGGGCTGCAGGTGGGAGGCCAGCAATGATGAACACCTCAGGGCCGCCTTCACCCTCATACGGGGTCGGCTTGAGTGGCCGCAGCTCTGGCTCAGGCCCTGGTCCACACTGACCTCTGTGGACTGGGCTGGAGCCACAGCATCCCCAGATTACCTGTCTGCTTTTCTCAGTTTCCAAGGTCCTAAACTCCAGCTGTCACTCCAAACCCTGTTGCAGAGCCCCTCTCAGACCCCAGAATGCTCTTCAGGGGTCTTCATTTGAAATAATTTATATTCTTTAGTCTGGTGGCTTTGTATCGCTGAGCCTAATGACTGTTTCTACTTAATTCTCAGATGCTTAATTATAGTGGAACACTTCAACACCATTAAATTAAAACAAGCTACCAGCTCACTCTTGATTATGGCCTGGCACCCTTCCCAATGACGTTTGCAGCAATATCAGACATTTAATTCATACCACACATTTTGCTAACTTCAGACCAAAATGGGAAAAATGCCTTCTGCAAAGGCACTTCTGAGCCGAGGATGTGTCCACTGGGGAGAGGGTTTGGGCAGGACATCTCATCTGCTAATGGGTATTCAGTGTTTTGAGGTGACCAGAGTCCCTTGTCTTGGAATATAATTTTTCCAATTTGGTTTGAATAAGGACTGCTTATATTACATTTTGTGAAAGCTAATGGAATTACACATTTCTTGTAATCATGCTCTTGTTTACACAGCCATGTGACACTGAGCCTATTATATGGACTTGGCAAATGAGCAGACATTAAGCCCCAGCCTTTTGGTGTGGAAAGTAAACTTTTTAGGTGCCACGAAACCCAGCCACACAGGTACACATGTTTGAAGGGAGCTGAGGGCAACCGAATGCCCCTGTAAGATAATATTCTTTGGGAATGGATGTTAAGAGTTAGCTTGTGTCTTTACAACATCAGTCATATGAGTATTGTTTGCATCTGACAGTTTTTCTTTTAAGATTAATGTGCTTATGAAAACCTTGTGCGTTCCTCTACGAGGCAAGCTTGAAATCCATCAGCATTACCATCGGAATGACACAAAGCTGGGAGAGCAAACCAAATGACAAACAGAATCTGGTTTTCAGAGGCCAGTGTGTGTTGAAGAGAAATGATCTGAAGCCAAATTTGGCCTCCTTCCAGAAATTCCTCCTGCTGCACTGTTGGCACGGCCCACAGGAGAGGGAGTGGGGAGGTGGGCAGATGAACACAGGAGGAGGGACAGGACCGCAGGGAGAGGGGAGTCAGAGAGGAAGCATGATTGATCGAAAGGCTTAGTCTTTACAGCAAACAATAGTCATATGTAAAACCAAGTCATGGAGAAAAGCTTTGTGGAAAATGGGCTTTTTCTGGATCATTAAGGAAAGTCATTTCAAACACCAACGTTTGACATGCAGTTGCTGATGTGCAGTTGAAATGCAAGATGGTTGGATTTGAGAAGAACTGTGAAGGGGAGAGAATCAAGGACATCAACATTCTGCAAAGGGATGCTTGAGCTCAAGGGCAGGGGAGGTGAAACATGGCTTGGTCTCTTGGGTGAAAGGAAGTCAAATCGGAGTCAAGCTCAAGAAATCAGGGTGATGTCTGTGAAAGCAGGAGGTGTGTTGGGCACTTGCAGGACTCAGGACGGATCATCATCAAGACAGAGAACTGAGGCTAGGCCAGGCAGACAGAAAGGTAGGCAGCGGGAGCTGGCAGGGAGCTCTCCCGCCACCCACAACTAGGCATCTGGGTTGAGCTGAGAAGGAAGGAGAGATCTCTCACCCTGTCTGTCTGTCCTATGGGCTACCACCTTTCCTGACCTCAGATCGATTCACTTCGCATCATCTGGGCCAGATCCCACTTTCTCGGCTCAGAAAGTGGGTGGCCAGAAATAGCAGAGAACGA
Source organism: Bos indicus (assembly GCF_029378745.1). Taxonomy (NCBI): domain Eukaryota; kingdom Metazoa; phylum Chordata; class Mammalia; order Artiodactyla; family Bovidae; genus Bos; species Bos indicus. The sequence continues at coordinate 40,922,046 of NC_091772.1, read as the reverse complement.
CGCGGCCGAGTTCCCTCGATTGCAGCCTTTTTAAGTCCCAAATCACTTCCAAATGCAGCAGCCAGTGGAACGCCAAGAGATCGCACTGCCTGCGGCAACGGCACACTGAGATGTGATGAATCGATGAAGCGGTGGGACTCCGGGGCAGCCGTGCCAGCAGAGCCGGCCAGGAGGCTGTCACTGCCCCGGGGAGTCGGGATGCCTTCGTTGGGGGCGGGGTGGTGGTGGATACCGGGTTTTCACACCCTCCCAGCCTGGGCCTGCACTCTTGGCAGGGGTTGCTTCCAACAAGCGAGGCCTGGCGTCTGGCTTGGGAGAAGCTGCAGAAGACCCAGCGTCTGAAACAGACACAGAGCCAAGAGCGAGGAAGATGGAAGTGACAGAGAGCGAATCCCGTCAGCTGCCTAGGACCTGTTCCTAGACATCGCATCTGGGGACCCCTGGCAGCTTCGGGCCTCAGAGAAGCTTGTGTGAGCACTTCCAAGCCCCGCTGTCCAAGAAGGCTGCATGCACATCTCCGATGCCTTCAAGGAGGGGAGAGAGGCTAGGGGCCAAGGCTGCAGCCGCTGGTGCCCAAGGGCCTCCCCAACCTCCCTCATCTGTGGCTAGATGAGGACCATCCTGTGTGCATTCACTGGGTGGGCTACTTAGCGTGTCCCGGGATGTTTGAAAGCAGAAATTTCTATAATGCAAAAACATGTCTTCACCTTGCCTTCTCTGGATGCTGGGCGGATTCCTCTGACCCCATGCCCCCTCCATGATTTCTTTCCTGTGGAGGTGGCCCTATTCAAAGCCATCGCTGTGGGAAGATGTAATGGTCCGGAACTGGGTGAAACCTCTGTTGGGCTCTTTTTATTTTAATCTACACGTTCTGTAGGAGGGAGGTGGCCAGGCAAGTGTAGCCTTCCAGTCTCAGTCCTGTCACTCACTCCCAAGGCTGCCTGGAACAGAGCATTAACAACCCGACACCGTGACCCTCACCTGTGAAACAGGAGTAACAGGGACCACGGTGCAGGAAACAGTGGCCGTGAGAAATTTATGGGTCACTGGGTTTTTAAGTCATCATCATAGACCTTGGCTATGATTTTTTTCAGACTGAAGCTCAAACTCTTGAAAGATAAATAAATGGAGGGCATTTAAACATAGTTAAAAGGAGCATCTTTCTTGTGATGGTGATATGCATCTATCTATTCCATTTGGTGACCTAAAGCTCCTGAAAATCCAATATTTCTTTCATTCTCAGTAAATAAATCCAGTTTTCTTTCTCTCCCCCATAACCATGCCCATAAACCAGCCCATTCCTTTGTTGTGCCATGAAGAGGTCCAGAGGGGACTTGATTGTACAAGCTTATGAGAACTTACTTAATACATCACTTCTTTTTTCCCTGCTCCCTGGTGGATTTTGGAAATGTTTGCAATCCATGGGAATGGACGGTGCCTCCATCCTTGAGGGTGCTTGGTGACCCCCACCCCTTCAATAGGTGAGAAATGGTAGGTCCTCAAAGGCTCTCACAGATGCAAACATAACTTGCACACACTGCTATTGCTATGAACGACTGATGAAGACATTCATCATATTTTCCGGTCTGACTCTTCTAAGAAGACTGAACATTCCTTGTCTCCTTTTGAATTACTGGTGCATATACTTATACCCTCTCATTTAAATTTTTTAACCGTTTTAACTTACATATGGTAAAATTCAATTTTTGGCGTACGGTGGTATGGATTTTGACAAATGCACAGCCGTGTAACCACAACCTAATCGGGACACCCCTTCTTTTCTTTCAGGGGGCACTCATAAACGTGGCAGGTCTCTGGCTATACTCATTCTTTAGAATAGTCTCTTTCAGTTCATCTTGAGCCTGGAGAAATAGAGGCTACATGAAGGTCATGGAACTTTTTTTGCTAGGAAAAAAACAGTTTTTGATGTATTGTCTCATGAGTGTTTCTTGTCTTCATGAAACAAAGTAGATTCCAGGGAAAGAAGTTAATTAAGGTGTGGAGTGGGGGAAAAGCTGTGGGGTCAGCAAATGAAATTATCTTTTCACATGAGTTCAAAATCTAACTGTTATGCACAGCTGGATGGTGTTGTCAGGCTACACGGATGCTGGCTAGGGCATGGACGCTACAACCAAACGCCCTGGGCTCAAGTTTTTCTTTTTCTTTCTTCTTTCAGCTTTATTGAGGTATAGTGGCTATACAAAAAACCTGCATGTGTTTAATGTATACAATCTGATCATTTATCTGGGTTCAAACTTAGCTGCCACTGTGTGACCTTGGACAAAATGCTTAACTTCTCTGTGCCCCAGTGTTCTCGTCTGTAAAATAGATTATAATTGCATCCGCCTTATAAAGGCAATGTAAGGATTAAATAAGGACTAAGGCACACGGAGAAGGAAATGGCAACCCACTCCAGTATTCTTGCCTGGAAAATCCCATGGACAGAGGAACCTGGTGGGCTACAGTCCATGGGGTCGCAAAGAGTCGGACACGACTGAGCGACTTCACTTTCACTTTCAAGGCACGTGTAGGCAGTTAATAAACATTAGCTATTATTATCCTCATTACGACTGTCAAGAAATCTTATTTTCATGCATACAATTCTATTTCAGATGCCTATGTCTGGATCCAGTCACAGTGAAAATAAAGCCAAAGGTCAGGAAAAGGGAGTTTGTTTCTGACTTCAGGCAGCTTTTTAATAAAAATCTACCCAGTGAGAGGACTGGTGGAGAAAAATCACAAAACTTTCACCCCAGGGCAGACAAGATGTCAGAACACAGTCCCCCTGGAGGCACATTCCACCCATTCCTGCACTGCAGTGGGGGGTGGGGCAGGAGGGTGCCTTGGAGGCAGGGGTGCTCTGTGCTACCGAAGATGCTGGCTTTGGACAGAAGGCAGGGCCCCCTGGGCATAGATGCCTCACAGTCCTATTCAGGACCTCAGATCTGCTGGCCACAGGGTCCACTGCTCTATTATCTGTTGCAATGTAACAGACTAGACACTCTTAGTGCTGTGAAGCAATGTGTGCTTGGTCCTGTGTGATTTGTGTGCCCAGAGCCTGGACGGGGCAGAGGGCCGGAGCCTGGTGTCTGCCCCTCTGCATCCGATGAGTGACTCCAGCAGCAGGAGGCTGGGATCCCCCAGAAGCATCTCTGCTCCCTTGTGTGGCCTGGGCTTCCTCACAGCATGGAGTCCTTGGGACGTCTGGACTTCCGGCGTGTGGCTCAAGGCTCAGTGATCCCATGGATGAGTTGGAAGCTGAAGGCCTGTTGTGACCTCATCTCAGGAGGCCTGTGGCATCACTGCCCCACCCCCGTGGATCAGGGGTGAGATCACTGGACCACAAGCCCACCTGGGTTCATGGGGAAGAGACATAGACCCCCACCTCTCTGTGGGAGGAGGGTTAGAAATCTGTGGCCACATTTGAAAATCTCCATACCAACCCCTGGGCTTCCCAGATGGTGCTGGTGGTAAAGAACCTGCCTGCCAATGCAGGTTAGACGTAAGATACACGGGTTCTATCCCTGGGTCGGGAAGATGCCCTGGAGGAGTGCACGGCAACCCACTCCAGTATTCTTGCCTGGAGAATTCCATGGACAGAGGAGCCTAGAGGGCTACATTCCACGGAGTCACATAGAGTCAGACACAACTGAAGTGTCTAAGCATGCACACCTGTCCTTAACGAGATTTACACTAAAGAGGAATTAGCCAATAAATGTTTTGATCACACAGCTCAGCTTGCAGGATCTTAGTTCCCTGACCCAAGAATTGAACCCAGGCCCTTAGCAGTGATCATACCAGGTCCTAATCACAGGACCACCAAGGAAGTCCCAGTAAATAATTTTTAAAATGAAAGCTAATTTAAAAAATCATTTTAAAAAAGTGCTACACGGGAAGAACATATGGAAAGTGTTCTTTGCTGGCATGTATCACTCCACATTCACTCCGCTCAGATGTGAATAAAGAGCTCAGCTGCCTTATCTCCTGTACTGGATCCATCAGTCATGGCCCCCATCCCAGCAGGGAGACCCAGGTTGCTACTTTGTGGTGTGTCAGGCTCCTCTGGTTTCATTCATCACTTTTTAGTTAAAATTGTCTCTGCCAGAGACATACATAATAGAGTCCAAACTTGGTCTCCCGACTGCCTTCCCTGCCTCCTCCTCAAGATGGAGCAGGACAGCTGATGCAATGGGTGGGGGGCCTCCCTCTAGCCCTGCCCACCCTCCTGTGCAGCTGAAGGGCAGTGGGTCTGCTCCCCCTGTGGGGGCTGGCTGGGTTCGAAGAATCTCCACTGTGGGGTAGTTCCTGTTCACCACCCCCCAGGAGCTATGCAGGTATTCTGGGACCCTCTCTGTGCTTGGAGAACCAACCTCCCCCAACTTCCCCAACCCTCTAAGGGGCAGGGATCTCACCTCATTGACTCCAGCCCCTCTGTCCCTTCTTACTAGCTCTGAGGGCACCCTGGCCTCCAGTTTCCAGTTGGTCTTCAGCCTCATCTCTTGCCCTGTGGTTCCCCATCTCTGGAGATTTCCCCTGGCTAACTGTAAGCTCCCACCATACACTTAGCTACATTCTTGCGACATTTTTACAACAAAGCTACACATTCTTTCACACTCTTTCCATTGAGAGGTGGTGCCTCCATCCTTCTCCCTTGAATCTGGGCAGATTTGTGTCTCCTTTGATCAATGGATTGTGGCTGAAATGAGGTTATTTGACTTCCAAGGACAAAATATAAAAGACTATGAGAGGTTTCGCTTTTGCTGGAACGTTCCCTGTTATAACCATGCAGTGCTGTGTTAGAAGTCAGCTGCACCGCAGGCAGCCATATTGTGAGGAAGCCCAAGCCACACGGAGACAGCACATGTAGGTGCTCCAGGCAGCAGTTCCTATCCTCCAGCCCAGGACCAGACATGAGAGTGGAGATGCCTTAAGATGATTCCAGGCCTGAGAAATCTGAATTCCTAGCTGAGAACTCAAACAGCATAGAACAGAGACATGTCATTGTCCCCCCCCACCCCATCTTGTGCCCTTCTGTACTCCTGACCCAAGAGTCACGGAGCGTAATACAATGATTGGTATTTTATGTAGGACTGAAACAGGTAATTGGAACAACTGTCACACAACCCCCTCCTCCACCCTCAGGCATGCGAGGACTGTGGTTCCTTCTGTGCCACACAGGAAGACTGGGGAAGTGAACTCTGGGCCACCTGTTGGCTGCCCTCACCTTCCACGGCTGTACTTTTCTTGCAGCCACCGAGTCACCCTGCAGGGTGGTCTTCATCTAGCATACACAGCACACTGCAAAAGGTTAGCTTCAACCCTTCAAATTATCCAACTCACTCTTGCGGGATTTGGACTTGGAAGAGGATAACGGGAACACGTGAATATCTATCTGCCTCTCCTCTCCATCCCCAGACTGAAACACGTACCATCTCTTTATCTTCTCTCTGTGGCATGGACTTCCCTTGTATCCAGTCTCAGGCTTCCCGCCGCCCCTGATTTACAGTAAAACTTCATGATGTGGCCACAGAGCTAAGATCCTGATATGCTAAGGCAGCTAAGGAAATTTAGAACACACGTTTGTCTCTCCCCAAAGCCTGCTTCTCAGTGTCAGTGTCGGGAACTCCAAATCATCTTCCTTCATACATCAAAACCCCAAATCTTGTCTCACATCCTTGTTGTAACAATTTGAACCCTCCCTCAGGCAAATGGACCCTTGCAGATCTGGGAGGAAACCAGAGCTGATATATTCACACTTTTTACCCCTATTCCCTGAGTGAGGTTTTCAACGTAGATATTGTTGAGATATCTCCAATAGTAATAATAATTCCTTACGTCATGAATTGTGCAACTTGAAATGAGACTTCCCTACAATGACTCATTTCTTTTTCTACAGCCATCCTGTGGCGGAGTAGGGGTGATCCTTGTTACTGACCAAGAAAGCAAGGTTCAGAGAGTTTCAAAGGCTTACCTGGGGCCACAGAGCAGACAAGTGAGCAAGGGAGAGTCAAGCCTTTTGCTCTTTCTAATATATCATAAAAGGAGGATTTCCCTGGTGGTCCAATGCTTAAGATTTCACCTTCTCAATGCTGGGGATGTGGGTTTGATTCCTGGTCAGGGAGCTAAGATCCCACATACCTTGTTACCAAAAAACCAAAACATATAACAGGAGCATTATTGTAACAAATTCAATAAAAGAATAAAGACTCAGTTCTCCAGCCCCGCACGGTCAGCCACAATGGCACGTCACTTAGAAATGAAAGCTGTGGGTCATCGGTTGTGTGATACTGAACAGTGCAAGTTTGGTTCCACTGACATTTCATCTTAGAACTCTAGCACTATGGAAGATAATGCCAACATCATTAAAAAGGGAAAATAGGTATAAATACCCACAAGACCAGTCCTCACTTGACTCACATCCAGAACTCACACGTCAGGCCTGGACCTTCCTGATACCCCAAGAGCTGGAGGGGTGGAGCCTGCTGAAGCTGGCTTTTGATCACACGATTTGCCACCTAGTGAGTTTTGACACCTCTCTCTGACGTCTCCCCTTCCTTGGAGATGCGACAGCAAGAAGAGAAGATGCAGGCTCTTCCAGAGAAGGGGGGATGTCCCCAAGTGACTTTTTGGGTATGCTTTCATCCTCTGGGCTCATGAGTCATTCTTACACTTGTTGTCAATATTAAGGAAGAACAAGATGTTAAGTGCTGTGAAAAACACAGAATATGTTTGCTTGTGTCACTCTATTGGGTTTGCTGCTAAGTCGCTTCAGTCGTGTCCAACTCTACGCAGTCCCATAGACGGCAGGTCACCAGACTCCCCTGTCCCTGGGATTCTCCAGGCAAGAACGCTGGAGTGGGTTGCCATTTCCTTCTCCAATGCAGGAAAGTGAAAAGTGAAAGTGAAGTCGCTCATTCATGTCCGACTCGTAGCGACCCATGGACTACAGCCTACTAGGCTCCTCCGTCCATGGGATTTTCCAGGCGAGAGTACTGGAGTGGGGTGCCATTGCCTTCTCTGCTATTGGGTTTACTAATTTCCAAAATATAAAACATATATAGGGCTTCCCAGCAGCTTAGCTATAAAGATTCCTCCTGCAATGCAGAAGATGCACCTAGACGCTGGGTCTAGCCCTGGATCAGGAATATTCGCTGGAGGAGGGCATGGCAACCCACTCCAATATTCTTGCCTGGAGAATCCCATGGATGAGAGGAACCTGGCAGGCTAAAGTCCAGAGGGTCACAAAGAGTCAGACATGACTGAGCAACTTTCACTTTCAATGTCATGTAATAGTACCCCTGGAAAATATTTATCAACCTAGAAAGATGCTCCCTATAGTACATGATTGAAAAGACATCTAGTTTAGTAACTAGATCCTACAGACTGAGAGCTTATTAGAGATTAAAGAAAAGACAAATGAAATACCCTAGAATCTTGCAGTCCTAGGCACTTACTCAGAGAAAACTTGAGGCCCTGAGCAGCTTTTTTTAACACAAAGAAAACTTCTTTCATCTGAGTGATCTAAACTGGGGCTTTCTTACTTTTTCTGGAAAAAAACATTTTTACTTTTTTATGCTTTGCCTGTGTTGGGGTTTTCTTGTGGTGAAGAATAGCTTATAGATTCTTACAGGAACTTGATGGTGACTTGGATGAGATTTTCTGGAAGAGGTGGTATCTTAAATGAGCCCTACATAAATAAATGTCTTCAAAAAGCCTTTGACTCCTGGTCCACTGACCTGTGAATGGGTCAGAATTTGGGCCAGCAGTTTCATCCTCGGGAGGTGTCACCAACCATACAAAGCAACAGCTTGGAGAAAGAAAATAAAGAACATTGATCCAAAGACAAGCAGAGGAAACTCAAGTTCTTCAAAGCTGCTAGCCTGGCTCATGGGGTAAATTCCCAGATGAAGATAAACAGGATCACTAAACAAATAACAGACAGGATCAGGAGTGAACTTGTCATTTTGAAATGAGTTCCACTCTTTATGGAGACCACATGACATTATCGTGGATAAAAAATAGAGCCAGACCCTAATCCCATCTTTTCTGGAGCTGTTCTTACGTCACCCCAGACCCACAATTTGAAACCCACCCCTCCTGCCATCTCTCACCTTCTCGGAGTTTGGCGCTTCTAATCATCTGGTGGTTCCAGCAAAAAGCCCAGAAGTCATTCTTGATTCCTCTCTTCTCTTCAGTCCCCACACACAATCCAATCCATTATCAAAGCCACACAATTCTACCTTCAGAACATATCCTGAATTTGACCACTTCTCATCACCTCCTTGGCTGCCACCCTAGGCCAAGCCAGCAGCATCCCACACGTGGACCACAGCAGCACTCCTAACTGGTCTTCCTAATACAGCGATCAGAGTTAGCTTTTTAAACTATAAATCACACCATGTCACCAAACTCAAAACCTATCAGCAGCTTCCTGTAGCACTTAGGGTTGTAGTCAAGCCCGTAGTATGGCCCCAAGGCCTTTGGGGTCTCATCCACACCTCCCTCCCCAACCCTGGCTCTCACCACTCTCACTCGCACCATCCTGTCCCTCTTACCAGCTTTGCCCCTCACGTCCCAGTGCCCCAGCCACATTAGCCTTCGTTCCTGCCATCCTAGACAAACCAATCTGGTCCCACTGTTCCACCTGTAGAGAATCTGGCTCACTTCTTCACATCATTCAAATGTCCCCTGTTCAGAGAGCCCTCCTCAAATTTCTTGTATTAGCTAGGAATAGCTTATAGATTCTAAAATAACTATTTAAAATAACTTCCTGTTTTAGTTAGGTTACATTCAGGTACAAGTAACAATACAAACATTAAACAACTCAGTTATCAAGAATACCAGAGGTAGACAGTCCCAAGTCTGATTTGGTAGCTTAGCAACACTCTCAAGAGTCAGGCTCTTTTCAACTCTCTGTTCTGCCATCCCAAGAATTGGGCTTTTTATCCTCCTAAGTGGTGATGCATGATCACAAGATGGTTGCCACATTTCCAGCTTTCACATCCTTTTACAATGAAGTTCAAGGCAGAAAGCAGGAGTCATCAAAGCAGAGACTCCTACTCAGACCCTTTCCTTTAATCAATGAAGGATTGGGGGTTGGGGATGCTTCCGTAGAAGCAAACACACTAGGCTTCCCCCTCACATTTCTTTGGCTGGATCTTAGTCCAACAGCTACCCCTAGACCAATCCCTAAAAAGGAGAATGGAATTTTCATGCTTGTCTTAAAATTAATCACATTTCTTTGGCAGGAGGATTCACCTCCACTGAGCCATATTGCCACCTTAACAAAATTCATTTGTTAAACTGAGAAAGAACAGGAGTGGATGTTAATCAGGAAACCATGGTGTCTGAACCCACCCAGCCCCCATTTTCTTTATCGTCATCCTCTGCTTTGTGTTTCTCACGGCACCAATCATGACCTGAAGCACACTCTGTATTTATCTGTTGCTCATTGGGAGTCCCTCTCACTAAAACGGGACTTTGGGGAATTTTCTGGCTTTCCATGGTTAAGACGTGGCACTTTTGCTGCCAGGGCCCAGGTTTGATCACTGGTCAGGAAACTAAGATCTTGCAAGTTGCACAGTGCAACCAAAAACAAAAAAATTTTTGTAAGGGAGTATTTTTAAAAAATAAAATGGGACTTTGCCCACCTTGTTCACTGATGAACCCCCAGAATCCCTGACAGTACCTAGGAATCAATAAATATTCACCAAATGAGAGTGCGCTGTGTGAGTAAATGGGTAAAACTTGGGATCTTTACATAACCATTTTACTCATTTTTTTTATGAGCCTTATTTTACTCATTTTAAAAATGAGGACAATTCATCTACCTCTCCCATGAGAGCGGAAGGAGCTAATGCTGGAAAAACTCTTTATACCACGCCTGGCACATGGAAAAGTGTTCAATACCCTCAACTGTCAGCATCACTGGGGTGCAACACCAGCAAACAAGCTCAGGAAAAGCATGAACAATAAATACTAATTTCATACACTTTTTCTGACTAGGAAAGAGTGCATTAAGGAATCAAGCACTGGAGAAATGCATAACTTAGAGAAAGATAATCACTCTTGGGATATATTTTTTCCCAAGAATACACTAGCATAATTTTTATGTAAGTGAGGTAATGCCAGGCATGCTGCTTTGCAACTGAGTTTTTGCACCGAATATCTATTGGACTCTTTCCCATGATTATTCATACAAATATACCTTTCGTATTTGATTATATTTGATAGAAGCTGGAGAGTTATTCTTGCTGGAGACCCTGATCGCCTGCCCAGAGCTTGCCTTCTCTTCAGTCCTGTGCATCTTGGGAGTCTTGAGCGTCCCCGTAAGGCCATGGCCTTCCCTGGTAAGTTGGATCAGAAACTGCTGTTGGTTGCTGTATCAGCATTTTTTACTCTGAGATGCTGCCTTGAAAACGTTCATTATTACACAGTCTTCCCTTCAGGCAGAACCACGAGAGGAATAAAAATAGTTTACATCTCCTATGATCACACATTGTAAATATTTATAAGCAGTCTCTCCCACCCTTTTTCTTATGCAAATATGAATTATTTTAAATCTATTTGGGACCCTCCCGGGAAACCAAGTTTATACCCTTGGCTTTCACTGAACATTAAATTATCAGTGTCTTTCCAAGTCTTATGCAAGTGAGATCATGAATGCTTTGGTCTGTGAGAAACCTTAGAAATTACTTTGTTCTGGCCCATCACGCAAGTTTTATAAGATGAGGCACCTGAGGGCTAAGCTGTTTTGAGTTTCTCCAAAGTGTCTTAATACCTTGGCGATCTGCGATCTGATTAAGGCCATGCATGGCCGGCAAGGCCAGGCCCCTTGGTCGGCTTGTATATGAATCAACCGAAAGCATGTGTATCTTCACACTGCAGAAACTGGCTGCCAGCGCGCTCTCCTCGCCCCTGGGTGACTCTGCTGACAACTATGCTATCGCTCCACACCTTCCTGTCATCACCACTCCCTCAGGAGGGTTCAAGGCCTAGATAGGATCTGGGCACCAAAGCAAATCTGTCAGAGCGGCGTGCCTCTCAAGAAAAGACTCCTCAGGGATCCAGGTGTTTAGTCAAGCTGGCATATTTGTACTGTGGAGACAGGAGGGGCACTGGAGTAGGTGCCCGCCCGGAAGAAAGCACGGCCACCTCTGGGGCTTGATCCACAGTCATGGAACGGGGCACCTGCGTCCTCCATGGAAGGCCATCACTAGGTTCTGCTTTGGAAACAGGGCTGCATGGTGCCGTCTGAAAAACTCCTGTGTTCACCACCAAGATTGCTGCTCCGTAGCTTTGGGACATGGAGTCCGTCTCTCACTGGGTACTAGTTACCTCCTCCGTACCAAGACATCCCTGGTGGCCCACTGGTAGTGTAACGCCCCCAGCATGCGTATCAGCACTGAATAAATAGGAGCTGCTATTTTGTAAAGCAGGGAAATCCTTTTTTCTTAGTTTCATCTACTTATGTATTTTCTATTTTGGCTGTGCTGGGTCCTCCTTGCTGGGCAGGGGCTGTTCTCCAGCTGTGGTGTTCGGACTTCTCACTGCGGGGGCTTCTCTTGTCACAGAGCATGGGCTCTTGGGCAGGCAGGCTTCGGTCGTTGTGGCACACTGGCTTAGTTGCCCTGGGGCATGTGGGATCTTCCTGGACCAGGGATCAAACCCATGTCCCCTGAGTTGGCAGGCAGACTCTTAACCACTGGACCACCAGGGAAGCCCAGGAGCTGTTGTTAACAAACTTCCCCTTTTTCCTCTGTCAACAGTTCAAGACACGTAGTAGGAGCTCAATAAATACTTAGGTCATGAATACAGGACCAGAGCAAATAACATCACACAGTCTGAGGCTAAAGAATTGAGTCTATAGCAATAACAATAACAACTGCTTACACAGGACTGTGGAAAAACATGACATAGAAAATATCAGATTATCTTATTCTATCATGGTTTCCATTTTTTTTTAATTCAAAAAGAATCATTTTGGTTTCCTTTTTTTTACTTCAAAAAAATTATTTTGTACTTCAAAAACCTTATTCCTTATTCAATTGGGTTCTTCCATGATTCTACCTAAAAATTTATTTTTTACAATCATCTTGTAAAATACATTTTACTATCATGGTTTCCATTTTCTTTGCTTCAAAAACAAATTATGTTTTACTTCAAAAATCTGATTCAATTAGGTTCTCCATGATTTTACCTAAACACTTATTTTTTTATAACTTTCTTATAAAATACATGACAGATAATGCATAACTCTCAGCATCATGAATGATAAGCAAATATCCAATAGCTATCACAAAAGTCAAGAAAGAGGGCAGTGTAAGAGCTCTGGAAGTCCCCATCACTATATATAAAATAGGTAACTAACAAGGACCTGCTGTATAGCACAGGGAACTCTGCTCAATATTCTGTGATAACTTATATGGGAAAAGAATCTGAAAAAGAATGGATAGTATAGACAGACAGATAGACCTGATTCAGTTTACTGCACACCTGAAACTAACACAACACTGTAAATCAACTAGACTCCAATAAAAAAAATTTTTTTAATGCTTTCCATTTTTTGCCAAAGGTTTTCAATTGCATTATGAAGAAGTTTGGTTTGACTTTAGTCTCCACCAGGGGATAAGATAAACACTACCATTTCATATACAATCAGCTGCTGTTCTACCTTGTTTTCTTATTATACAATACTATTGGTTAGATTTTCTTCATCACAAAAGTAACAGAGTTCATGATCAACAATTTGGGAGGTAAAAGAGAAAATAGAAAGAAAGAATCAAAGTGTTTCCTCCAAGAGTCAACAGCTATGAACATGGTGTATTTCTATGTGCACTTTGTAGTTAATTGTAACCCTACGCAGTATCCAATTTTACTTCCAGCTTTCTTCCTGAACCTGAGGACCTGGAGCTTTCCAAAAATATCCCCAATTATTTAATCTGTTGCCCATTATTCACAATTTCAAGTAGGGCTGAAATGAGTATAATTGCTCATAAAACATTTTCCGCAGTTAGAAAAACATTTTTTAGGCAACATTCCTTGGAAGTGAACTTGTATTTTTTAAAGCATGAACATTCTTTGGTACACACCAATCAAAAGGCACTCAAAAGTTGTTGGAGAAATTTGCAAACTTTCACCTGTTCTGGATATTCTCGTGACAATTGGCAGGCAATCATTTCAGCTATAGTTTTTTAAATGTTTATCTTATTCACCAGTGAAGCTGAATAATATAAAATATTTATTAAATACCTTTCTCTTTACAGAATTAGCACACTTTGCCCACAAATTCTGCAGTGTGTGGTGTGATTTTTATTAAAACATATGACACTGTAGTTTAAGGACTAACATTTTGTCGAATAGGTATTGAATTTTCAATGTCTTCCTATCAGCATTTCCATTTTGTTTATATGACCTTTTGGGAATTGAAGATGTCTTCATTTATATTTAGACAACCTAAATTCCCCTGTACATGTGATTGCTTTTGATTGTCCAGCTCCTTAAATGTCTGTCTGCCGAAAAGGGGAAAAAGGTGTAAATAAAGGGGAAAACAGAAGCCACTTCAATCAGAGAAGATTGCAACAGTGGAGGTGGGTGTTGCAGCCATGAAGGTACCAGCTTTTGTGCCTGCACTATCACAAGTGGTAATCAGTAACCAGACATAGGCCCCTGATACTGGGAGAACCAAGTCCTGTCGCCCAAGCTGGCTCCTGCAAGCCACAGTCAAGCTCTTCCAGGAGCAAGTGTGTAGCTGCCTGCCATGTGGCCAAGACATCAAGCCACCAGTTCAAGCTGAAATTGCCTGAAATTAACCAAGACTTACCATCCAAGCCTTTTCCTGGAAACTGAGAACCTTTCCAGGGAAACTGAGATTCCAAAATTTCAAGATAGTTACCTGACAGTTTCTGCCACCGTTGTCTAGGTGCAGAGATGGAGTCCTGGTACTTCCTTCTTTGCTCCCTTCCCTGGTGTCCCTTGATAGTGTCTTTTGATGTATACAAATCTTTCATTCTGATAAAGTCTAATTTTCCTGTATTTTCTTTTGTTGTCTCTGCCTTTGATTTTTTTTTTTAAGAAACCATTGTCAAATCCAAGGTCAAGTTGGGAGGAGTGATACAAGAAATAGAGATCTCAGAGATGAGATTATGGTCATAATCCAGGCAAGGAGCAGTGTGGGCCTTGACAAGGTGTGAGAGTGGGGGAGAGGGCAGGTGTGTGAGATACCTAGGAAGTGATGGATCACCTCTAGCAGGTGTGAGACAGAGGGATGAAACCGTGATGCCTGGACAAACCCTGGCCCGGCTCCTAACACCCTAAACTCTACATATGACAGCGAAACCCAGAAAAATAACCCAAGTGGGCTCAACCAGAGCATCTCACGAGAGGCAAATTCTTACTGCACAGAGCCCCCAGGTGGAGGTGGGAGACACCTATGGGACACGCATTTAAGTGTGCCCTAATCTCAGGAGTCTTGGAAAACAACACTGCATGCTTTGGGGGGAGGGGGGGTTAAATTTTATTTTGAACTGGAGGATAATTGCTTTGCAATGTTGTTGGTTCTGCTGTACAACAACATGAATTAGCTGTAAGTATACATATATCCCCGCCCTCCTGAGCCTCCTTCCCACACCCCCACCCCCGTTCGACCCCTCTAGGTCCTCACAGAACACGGAGCTGGGCTCCCTTTGCTCTACAGCAGCTTCCCGCTAGCTGTCTATTTGACAGTGTATATATGCCAGTGCTACCCTCTCCCTCGGAGAAGGCAATGGCACCCCACTCCAGTACTTTTGCTTGGAAAACCCCATGGATGGAGTAGCCTGGTGGGCTCCAGTCCATGGGGTCACTAAGAGTCGGGCACGACTGAGCGACTTCACTTTCACTTTTCACTTTCATGCATTGGAGCCTTCGTCCCATCGTCTCCTTCCCCCATCCCATGTCCATAAGTCCATTCTCTATGTCTGTGTCTCTCTTCCTGCCCTACAAATAGGTTCATTCTAGATTCCCAACACACGCGTTAATATTCCAATACTTGTTCTTCTCAACACTGCATCCTTGGTGCCCTGGGTTAAAGAAGTCTCCTTGCAGCTTTCTCTCTCACATCCTCCCCTTAGTCCCACCTCTCATTGTGTTTTTAGGAGACCTGTGACCTTCTTTCACCTCATCTCGGCTGCCCTGGGTTGACTGACAGGGAGCCTTCGACAGTCACGCACATGAAGCCGAAATTTAAGTCCCCACATATCGCTTGCCCAAGCTCCTTCAAAGGCTTGTCCTCACATGCTCAGAGCAGACAGGAGGAGCCTCTGTGTATAGTTAACACACACGGGAAAACGCTGATGTAACAGAACACAGCAACAGCACATAACAGGTGTCACACCTGTTGTAAGGATAGTATTAAAACAAAGCAGGCCTGCAGAGGATGAGGAAAAAGCACAAATCGTGCTTTTACAATTTTAGGGGAGAGGACAGTCTGGGGTATTTTTATACGTCTGACACCCATGGGGTCACTGTAGGGCAGTGTTTAGGAGAGAAAAATGCTGCATGTGGATAAATAAAATACCTCTGTGTGTTTGACAGAGTTGCATGACATAGTAAAAGTAACTTTTTCCATGTGACGTCATCTGGGTAAAAACTATACTGATTTTTTATGGGACGTCCCTGGCCATCCACTGGTTAGTACTTCACCTTCCAACGGAAGGGTCGCAGGTTTGATTTCTGGTCAGGGGGGTAAGATCCCATGTGCCTCTTGGCTGAAAAACACAAAACAGAAACAGTATTGTAACAAATTCAATAAAGACTTTTATAAGGTCCACATCAAAAAAAAATCTTAAAAAAAAAAACATTGATTTTTATATGCACTATCTTCGTCTTGTCCAGTCAGTTTGTACATAGTTCAAGAAAATAATGAGTATTAGATTCTGAAATCTTACTGACACATTTTTAAGGGTTCCATTATGACATATGAACTAAAACGAGTTAACCTGCGTCTATTGTACTTTTCATTTAACTGACTCTGGATTGTCTTCACACAAATTCAGTTATTAACAAGCAGAAAATTTCTTAAATAGCATATGTTCTAAGATCCCAAAAGTCAGTCTACTAGAAAAAAAAAAAAACTCAGAATTTATGAAAATGTTAGATTTGTAGGTTTTTAAAAAAACAAGTGTTTTTATTAGCATTTCCAGACTATTACTTCCCAGGGGGTGCTAGTGGTAAAGAGCCCTGCTTACCAGTACAGATGTAAGAGATACAGATTTGATCCTTGGATCCAGAAGATCCCCTGGAGAAAGGCATGGCAACCCATTCCAGTATTCTTGCCTGGAGAATCCCCATGGACAGAGGAGCCTGGAGGGCTACAGTCCATAAAGTTACAAAGAATTGAACACGACTGAAGCGACTTATCATGCAACCTACTGCTGGATATAGGCTAATGAAAAAGTATCGTCAGGCAGGGAGCCTCAGGTAGCCCTGTAGGTACCAACAAGGGATGCTTACCTGGCCCTGAGCTGCACTATACAAGAAACGTCATCCCATCCAGCCGTCTCAATATCCCTGTGGGGTAGATACTGTTATTATTACCCAATGCACGGACAATGCAGTATGTACAAGGTCATACTAAGAAGTGGGGCACTGGGAAACACCCTCAGTGTTGCAAAGCTGGAGTTCTGACTTGTGAACCATTTCACCGGATGGTACCCAGAGGGACCGTCGCAGGACTCGTATCTGCACATCCCTCAAGAAGAGCTTCTGGTATCGGTACCAGGAGCCTGCTTTACACACACCAGCGGACCCAAAGAGCTTCTCTAAAGGCCGGCCTCGGCTCGCATCACGGATGAGGGTAAGAACCGCCCGCCTCACTCTGCTTGCGCGGCTTTGTCTGCCCACTGCCGCCACCTGCTGGTTTCCGAAGGGAATGAGTGTGAGCCACGTAGCTGAGCGTGTGCTTCTTCCAGAGTCTTCTAGAAAGAGGCCCTGTGGGGGCTGGGAAACGATCACAGGAGAAGCCAGCCTGCAGATTTCATGTTTATCCTGCAGGCAGCTGAAAGCACGCACTGCAGGCGTGTTACCCTATTTCCTTCTAAACAAGCACAAGAAGGGGAAACCTAAGAGGTGAGACTGCAAGGCAAGTCTGCAAAGAAGGATGAATCCCCGATCGTCACCTGGAAATCACGGTCCCTCTACTTGACCCTCAGATCCACACTAGACTTCTCTGACCTAACACTGGAGGACGGCTCTGACACGTCAAGCACACCTCTTCTATTCCTGGTGTGAATGTCCCTGGCCCCTCGGTCTGTGGCCAGTCTCAAGCCCCTGAGAGCAGGTTAGACCCCCGACCCTCCTGTCTTCCTCACAGACCAATCGCATTTCAGGAGGACGGCAGGGCTGGATCAAACTGATTCAGAAAGCCTATGAGACTTCCCTGGTGGTCCAGTATTTAAGACTCCGTGCTCCCAATGCAGGGGCACATGTTCCATCCCTGGTCAGGGAACTGAAATATCCCACGTGCCATATAGTGTGGGAAAAAAGAGAGAGAGAGAGAAAGCCCCCCACCTTCAAAGCCGGTTCAGGGACCCAAGTTGCTCAAAGTCTGAGGAACCAGAGCAGCATTTCTGAAACATTTTCTGTGCAAAGGACAGCTTCAGTAAACCCCTTGAATCCCATCTCAAAATGCCTTTAAAGACAGAAGTAAAATACACAAGAATTCAGAGGAAACCAAGTATGTCAAACGACAGCTAGTTACCAAACTATTTAAAAACAAATGTATGATGTATTAATGTGCTGTGCTGTGCTGTGCTGTGCTTAGTGGCTCAGTTGTGTCCCACTCTTTGCGACCCCATGGACTGTAGCCTGCCACGCTCCTCTGTCTGTGGAGATTCTCCAGGCAAGAATACTGGAGTGGGTTACCATGCCTTCCTCCAGTGATGTATTAATACCTGTGGTTTTAATTGGCCATTAAACAGCATCTCTAGCTGCATGTCTAATGACTAGCATGATTTTACCATCATGATGAGTATAAACAATAGCTCGAGATTCCCGTACAAACTAGACTATAATATGAAAATATCTGAGTTCTATTGATGACCAAAACCACAGGCACTGCTAATGTCACTATGAGTCGTTACATATATAATTGAAGAAAACACTATTTGGTAGGTATCTCTCCATGAACATCAAGGTGCAAGTTTATTTCTTATTCAAGATTAGAGATGCTCTGCATTTGACTCTCAGAACCCTTGGGGGCTCCCAGGGGCCACCAGGCCAAGAACCAGGGTGGCTGGCTATTACAGCATCCCACAAGTTTATATAGAGCCATCTTCCTGGCAGCCTTCTGGGCAGCATCTTCACCCCTTTTCAGCTAAGAAGGCCAAGACTTACTCTGCAGCCCACAGCCTCTTGCCATCCTGTCCTCCTAGGAAACTCTCCTTCCGTCTAAGCAGCCTCATCAAGATGAAGCCGCTTTCTTACACCTTGTCTCCAGGGAGGAAGGAGACGGAGTGGAGCAATCACGGCCCCCACAATGGAAACAGAGGAAACCCTACAGTGCTCCCTGCCCCTCCCAATGCCCCAGGATCCTTCTCAGAGACAAGGGAAATCTGACATGTGCTAGCCCGAGAGGAGTGTGTAGAAAATTTCACTCTGCATACAAGGCTTGCAGTTAAATTGTGCCACCTCATGTGGGGGTCCATGGCCCCTGGGAGGCTGAGGCACAGTTAACAGCTGTGTGGGGGCCCTCAAGACTTAGGAGGTGGAAATGTGCCACCCCTATCCTCATCCCCTACCCTGGAGGGGACAGGGATGGGGGCTTCTGGAGGCTGGGCCTTCAGAAATGCGTGCCCCAGCCTTTGCAGGCAGGGAGGTGTCAAACTGCAGCCTCCCAGCCCAGCCTCAGCTCAGGAAATTGCTTTTTAGTCTACGGGGGCTGCACATGCCTTTTTACTTTGCTGGCCTCAGTCCCAGCAGCTGATGAGATGAGTGTATGCCAGGCAAGGGGCCTGCAACTGAGCACCTGGGTTTCGCGGGGTGATTCTCAGTCAGCCTGGGGGCAGAGCAGAGCTGGGCTGGGAAAGCAGAGGAGAGGTGGATGGGAATAAAGCCTTGGCCAAGGCTGCTGCAGAGATGTCTGGGCCACTGATGACCGGATGGAAATGGTAAGCGACAACACAGCTACCGGCCTTACCCAGCTTAGCTCAAATCTCTTCCAGGGCTGGGATTCGCCTTCCGGGCTGGAGTCCCCTGGGCAATAAAGTCCCTGGTGGAGAAGCAAATTGAGAGCAGATTTCATTCAGTTTGAAGCTTTTAAGGGGCCTTAAAAGCTGGTGTTTCTTTTTTTTTTTTTTTTTTTTAATCTGAACCTACACATGAGGAAACAATCAGACAAATCTCAATTGCGAGACATTTTGAAGACAACTTTTTTGGACTTTTTAAAATTGTCGATTTTGAAAAGCCTGGACTTTTCAAAATTGTCGATGTCCTGGCGGGGAAAGGCTGAGGGACTGTTCTAGAACCGAGGAGGCTAAAGAGATAAAGCAACTAAATGCGGCGGGAGACCTGGAGCAAACAAACAAGGAAGCATTACTGGGACAACTGGGGAAGCATGAACTAAGACTGTCTATTGGGCTTCCCTGGTGGCTCAGATGGTAAAGATAGCAATGCAGGAGACCCAGGTTCGATCCCTGGGTCAGGAAGATCCCCTGGAGAAGGGAATAGCTACCCATTCCAGAATCCTTGCCTGGAGAATCCCGAGGACAGAGGAGCTTGCTGGGCTACAGTCCATGGGGTCACAGGCAGACATGACTGAGCAACTGACACTTTTCATTGGGTGATAGCATTGTCCCAGAGTTAATGTTCTGATATCCGTAGCCACACTATGGTTATGTAGGCAGATGTCCTTGGTCGCAGAAGATGCACAAAGTATTTAGAGGTGAAAGGATATGTCTGTGACTGTGTCTCAAATGAGTTCAGAAAAAAACTAGGTAGATAGTGACAAAGATTATCTGCTTGACCGAACTGCAGTCCAGCCCTGACCTCACAAGAATTTCCCAATAAGAGAATCATCATAAAGAATTGCTAGTAGAGACTTCCCTGGGCGGTCCAGTGACTAAGACTCCGTGCTTTCATAGCAAAGGGCACAGGTTCACCCCTGTTTGGGGTTAGTTCCCACATGGTGCATGGCAGGACCAACAAAAAAAGCTAATAACATTCTGAATGAAAAGCTTGGATTTTTATTGCAAACACAATCACCCAGTCATCCAAAGCTACACATACAACAGTGTGCAGGATATCGAGGTCTTACCGCTAAGCTCCAGCCCCACCTTGCAAACCTGGCTTTGTGATGCTGCGGTTGGGACGCTGCATCCATGTTTCTGTTCGGCCAGTGGCCCCCAGTGGGGGAGAGGCGGCAGGGCCAGAGAAGGGGCTCTTGCTTCCTGGCCCTGGAAAGTCCTGTTACTGTCTGTGTCCTTTCAGCAGTATTTATTTTACCAGGCAGCAGCATTTCCTTCCCACAGCAGTGACTCGATCGAGTCTGCAGTTGTCCCAAAACTGGGGGAACCCATTCCCTTGTGCCCCCTGCTCAGATATCTGAGCTCCATGGGGCCCCTCCTCTGAGCTTCCAAGTTTGGATACTTTCCAACCTTTCTTTGTTCTCTTATCCCTGGGGGAAGTGCCTGAAAGTTTCCTTCAGATGCCATAACACCTTCAACTTTTAAAAAATTATTTATGTATTTGATTATATTGAGTCTCAGTTGAGGCATCCAGGATCTTCATTTCATCGTGTGAGATCTTTCCTACTCTAGAGTTTGAGGACTTAGTTAACCTGAGGCATGTGGGATCCTAGTTACCCGACCAGGAAACCTATGTCTCCTGCATTGCAAGGCAGATTCTTAACCACAGGACCACCAGAGATGTCCCAACACCTTCAACTTTTCTTTTTTGCCTTTCAATTACCCAGGTAACAATTCTTTCTTAAACTTCTCTGTGTTAAAATAACTGTGTGGTTTCCCAGGCTGGTTGAAGCACCCTCTGTGAACCAGCATGAAAACCTCATACTAAGTCCTAAACCAGAAGAAAAGAGCCCCCCACCAAGTCTGACATATTCGCAAAGGATGGGAAGATGGCTTTCCGTGATAAATCAGCCTTTGTATTTATGCTGAATTGGACAAACATTTGCATCAGTGCAGTCTGTGGTTCCCATGGGGCAATATCCTTCCACTCCCAGGAAATGGCTTCAGATATCAAGTCTCCCGTGGCTGCCACTGATGTGCCAGGGGACAGCGGGAGACTTGGACCAGGCTGCTATCCGTGTCATCCAGGTCAGCCGGAATGGCAGCTTCATTCAGCAAACAGATCTGCGCCATCTGAGCGCTTTCGCAAGTGGGATCATTCTTCCAGGCATGGCGAGTATCTGTTTCTGTGTGGGGCAGGTTATTTTACAGCTACAGATTCAACCAGACATTTCAGATCTTGGCAGAGTTCCCTTGGCAGCTTTAAAATGCATTTTTTCTTTTCTTGCTGCACCCCAGCCATGTGGCACCTTAGTTCCCAGAAGAGGGATGGAACTCACACTCCTCCTGCATTGGAAAGTGGAGTCTTACCCACTGGACCACCAGGGAAGTCCCTAAAATGCCTTCTTTAATTGCCCTCCAGACCCACGCATGAGACTGAAACCCTTGCCTCTGGGTGGGGAAGCTGGTGTGGGAAAAGATAGGGCAAGTCCAGGCAGCCCCAGAGCTCTACTTAGCCTTGGACAGCTGTCTCCTTACCTTCCCAGGCTAGAGCTGCAGGTCATCTGGCTGAGACACGTGACTTCAGCCACCCCAAGGCTAAGGTCTTCCACTCCTTCCTGGACTTCCCTGGTGGCTCAGCTGATAAAGAATCTGCCTGCAATGCAGGAGACTGGGTTCAATGCCCGGGTTGGGAAGATCCCCTGGAGAAGGGAAAGGCTACCCATTCCAGTGTTCTGGCCTGAAGAATTCCTTGGACTTAGAGCCAGTTTCTAAGTCTAAGTCCATGGGGTCACAAAGAGTCGGACACGACTGAGCAACTTTTTCACTTTCACACTTTCACTCCTTCCCAACTCATCTCCGTGAGACTGGAGCCTCCTTGAGAGCCAGGTTCTTACTTCTATCAGCGTCTCCTGTGAACAGCATGGTCCCTGAGCCCTGCCGAGGCTATTGTTTTTCTTGAGCTGAAACAAACTGAGTTTAATAATTCCTGGTGGAAGCTTTACGAGCCATGTAGAAACATGACCCCATACTCTGATCTCCTACCGCCTCTAGTGGTTTTTGCTTTTCCATTCACCTCTGCTTCCCCTTCCTTTAATCAAAGAATCGGAATGGGCCGGCAATTACACCTCCCCAGGAAGCCAGGGAGAGCTGGGGAAGGGGTCACAGAGACACCCAGCAAATCCAGACACAGGACGAGGCAGCCAAAAGACAGGACACTTCCAGGCCAAACACACCTGTCAATCCTCTTCTCTCAGTTTACAAATCAAGCCATTTTATGCTATCGAGGGTGTGGAGAAAAGAGAACCCTCCTATACTGTGGGTGGGAATGCAAATTGATGCAGCCATTGTTGAACACTTCCATGCATTGGAGAAGGAAATGGCAACCCACTCCAATGTTCTTGCCTGGAGAATCCCAGGGACAGGGGAGCCTGGTGGGCTGCCGTCTATGGGGTCACACAGAGTCAGACACAACTGAAGCGACTTAGCAGCAGCAGCAGCAGCAGCATTGTTGAAGACAATATGGAATATTCTCGAAAAATCAAAAAAAAGAACTACCGTAGGATCCAGCAATTCTGTCCCGGATATGTATCTAGAAAAAATGGAAACATTAATTCAAAAGGTACACCCCAGTGATCATAGCAATACTATTCACAATACGCAGAACAGGGATGCAATCTAAGTGTCCATCAACAGATGAATGGATAAAGGAGATGTGGTATACACATGAACAATGGAATATTAGTCATAAAAAAGAACAAAATACTGCCATTTGCAGCAACATGGATGGACCTAGAGATTATCATACTAAGTGAAGGAAGTCAGACAAAGACAAATATCACATGATATCACTTATACATGGAATCTAAAAAATGATACAAAGGATTTTATTTACAAGACAGAAACAGACTCACAGATATAGAAAACAAACTTATGGTTACCAAAGGGGAAGGAGAGGGAGGAGAGGAATAAATTAGGAGGATGGCATTAGAAGATATACACTACTAAATATAATAGATAATCTATAAAGACCTACTGTGTAGGACCAGGTACTCTACTTAATACCCTGTAACAACTTATGTGGGGTGGCTCAGACAGTAAAGAATCTGCCTGCAAAGCAGGAGACTCAGGTTCAATCCCTGGGTCAGGAAGACCCCTTGGAGAAGCGAATGGCAACCCGCTCCAGTATTCTTGCCTGGAGAATTCCATGGACAGAGGAGTCTGGTGGCCTACAGTCCCTGGGGTCACAGAGAGTCAGACACGACTGAGCAACTAACAAAAAACAACAACAACAAAATATACTGGAACAGAATCTGAAAAGGAGTTTTATATATATATAAAACGGATTCACTTTGCAGTACATTGGAAACTAACACAACATTGTAAATCAACTAGACTTCAATTTTAAAATTAATTAAATAGATAAAATATTTCAAAAATTGAGCCATTTTAATGTCCCATGTGACAACAACAACAAAGCAAATAATAAAATATCTTTTTTACCTATGAGATTGGTTGTAATTATTGCCATTTTAAACAGCGTTAACCTAAAACAATTGGAGAAGGAAATGGCAACCCACTCCAGTATTCTTTTTTTTTTTTTTTTAAACTTTACATAATTGTAGTTTTAAGTTTACATATTGAGGCCTAGGAATTTTTGTAATGTATCAGTAATATTGGGAAAGCTTTATCAAATTATCTAAACCAGGGATTAGAGAAGGAGGGGGCAGGGGGTTGGAACAAGTCTCCCTATCACTTGTTTTTTTGATTAAGTGATGTCCAACTCTTTGTGACCCCATGGACTGTAGCCTGCCAGGCTCCTCTGTCCATGGGATTTTCCAGGCAAGAATACTGGAGTGGGTTGCCATTTCCTTCTCCACCACTCCAGTATTCTTGACTGGAGAATCCCATGAACAGAGGAGCTTGGTGGGCTACAGTCCATGGGGTCACAAAGAGTAGGACATGACTAAGTGACTAAGTAAGCAACTAACTAACCTAAAACAACTAAACAGTCAGTTATGTTTATCAGCAAAATGAGTTTATTCTGAAGTAGCAAAAAATGCGACTGGAGACACACAACTATGGGAGCCGAATGCGAGTCTGGTAAAGCCAAGGAGAGAAAACTCTTATAAAGGAGAAAGGGCAACTGGGAGGGACTGTTATAAATGAAAGGTCCATTGGAGGAAACTGAGAGCTCAAGGTATAGTGGATTTTCATTGACTGCGTCATGACAGTCTCTCATTGGCCAAGCTGTTGCCTGGCAAGGAGAAAATCTTCCTTCTGATGGCCATAGCAGAGTAGTGTCCTTTCCTGCTGGAGATGATAGGTAGTCTGCTCTTGTTGGACTCTGTATTGCCATTGAATGGTAAGCACTTGAGAGCTTCTCCTTCTGGCCTCCTGAGTCCTTTTTAGTGAGTTTTCTCCTTATTAATTTTTACAATGTTAATACTAATTATAGTATTGTTAACACTCAACATATACTGGGGCTTCCCTTGTGGCTCAGCTGGTAAAGAATCCCCGTGCAATGCAGGAGACCTGGATTCTATCCCTGGGTTGGGAAGATCCCCTGGAGAAGAAAAAGGCTAACCACTCCAGTGTTCTGGCCTGGAGAATTCCATGGACT
This sequence comes from Bos indicus, assembly GCF_029378745.1. Taxonomy (NCBI): domain Eukaryota; kingdom Metazoa; phylum Chordata; class Mammalia; order Artiodactyla; family Bovidae; genus Bos; species Bos indicus. The sequence continues at coordinate 40,897,203 of NC_091772.1, read as the reverse complement.
GTATAGTCCACACGGTCATGAAGAGTCAGACATGACTGAGTGACTTTCACTTCACTTCAACATATACTGAGATTGAGCTTTTTAATTCACCTATAACACTGACAAAGATTGAAGAAGATGAGTAACACTCTATGTACTGGAATGTTTTTTTTTTAAAAAGAAAAACTAGTAAAACCAAGTGGTGGCAAGACTGTAGAACAACCAGAACTGTCATACATCACTGGTGGAAATGCAAAATGGCACACCCACTCTGGAAAACATTTGACAGGGTTTTTTTTTTTCAGGTTAAACATAAACTTATATGATTTAGTTTAACGAGTCACTCTTAGGAAGGACTGATGTTGAAGCTGAAACTCTTCGCCACCTGATGCAAAGAGCTGACTCATTTGAAAAAACCCTGATGCTGGGAAAGATTGAGGGCAGGAGGAGAAGGGGACAACAGAGGATGACATGGTTGGATGGCATCACCGACTCAATGGATATGAGTTTGGTTAGACTCCGGGAGTTGGTGACGGACAGGGAGGCCTGGCGTGCTACAGTTCATGGGGTCGCAAAGAGTTGGACACGACTAAGCAACTGATCTGATCTGATCTGAAGGTCACCACACTCTCAGGTTGGAGCTCCTGCTCCAGCACATGGTACTGTATATAAATTTTAAAATAACAGTTCAGTTCAGTTCAGTCGCTCAGTCGTGTCTGACTCTGCGAACCCATGAATCACAGCATGCCAGGCCTCCCTGTCCATCACCAACTCCCGGAGTTCACTCACACTCATGTCCATCTAGACGGTGATGCCATCCACCCATCTCATCCTCTTCATCCCCTTCTTCTCCTGCCCCCAATCTGTCCCAGCATCAGGGTCTTTTCCAATGAGTCAACTCTTCGCATGAGGTGGCCAAAGTATTGGAATTTCAGCTTCAGCATCAGTCCTTCCAATGAACACCCAGGACTGATCTCCTTTAGGATGGACTGGTTGGCGGCTGAGATGAGCTACTGCACGCCCGAGGTCAGGGGAGGCGGCTGAAAAGAGCAACCCCATGTCCAAGGAGCAGCAGCTGCGCCAGGAGAGCCCAGAGGAGCTACTCCACATCCAAGGTCAGGAGGGGCGGCTGTGAGGAGATACCCCTCGTCCAAGGTAAGGAGCAGTGGCTGCGCTTTGCTGGAGCAGCCGTGAAGAGATACCCTACATCTAAGGTAAGAGAAACCCAAGTAAGACGGTAGGTGTTGCGAGAGGGCATCAGAGGGCAGACACCCTGAAACCATAATCACAGAAAATAACAGTAGTAAGAGAGATTAAATAAACAGCCAAAGATGGGTGGGTTTGGAGAAATGGCTGATTCTAGGCTGGAGGCAAGGAAAGATCAAAGTGAACCCGAAGCACTTCGTGCCACAAAGTAAGGACATGCCTGGGGATGGGGGTCCGGCCAGGAAGGGTGGTCATTTGCCAAATCTGGGATGATCCGGTTATCAAAACAGGTAACTGCAGAAACACATTGAATCCGAAAAGAACTCGTGAGTCCCTACTCATACTGAAAAAGAGAGGGGGTGGGAGGAAAAGCTTTTCTTTACAGAACAGTGACCACTTAAAAACAGAAAGTAGAAGAAAGAATAGAAAATGAGACATCAGTGTACAGCCAGCAAACATTAATTGGTTCCGATGAGGATCATTAATGGATCCTGAAACTGCTGGGCAAGAGAATTCTGAGAAACAGATTGTGGTACATCGCTCAGTTGTGTCCAACTCTTTGCGATACCAGAGACTGTAGCCCGCCAGGCTCCTCTGTCCATGGAATTCTCCAGGCAAGAATACTGGAGTGGGTTGCCATGCCCTTCTCCAGGGGACCTTCCTGACCCAGGGATCCAACCCCAGTCTCCTGCATTGCAGGCGGATTCTCTACCATCTACGTCACCAGGGAAGCCTGAGAAACAGAATATTCAATCTCAAAGTGTCACTCAGTTGGTCATTTATTAATTACAAAGGATGATGGGCATTTTCCCAATGAAATTGGAAGGAAGAGAAGGAGGCAGTGGTTTAGAGGACAATAGGATTGGAATTTTTATCCAAAGACTGACTTTTTCCACTTTAGAAATGGGCAATAGAGCTAGGGTCTGTTCTGTGGAGTCTTGGGTTGCCATCAGGGTAGCAGGACAGACAGGCTGGTCCCTACTGGTAAACCCTTCCTCAACCACATGATCAAAAGGTCCACATCAACAATAACGGGACCAACATGCTTCATGTTCCCCCAGCACGGTGCTCCAAGAAAGAAGCCATGTCATCTTGGTAAGATGCCTACCAAAAATAGTTATGCTAAAACTAATCTGGAAGAAGCCATCAGATAAATCCAGATTGAGGAACATCCTATAAAACTCTTCAAAATGTCAATGCTGTGAAAGACCATAAAAAAGACCAAAGAAGTGTTCTAGATGAAAGCAGATAAAAGGAAACAACATCTGTCATCTTTAATCCCACTGTGGGTCAAAACAAAAATCTATTAAGTATTCAATCATTTGATGTGGACTTTACATTAGAAGACTGTACATTTTCCCAAGTGTGATACTCATAGATTGCTTATGTAAGAACACTTCCTCATTCTTAAGAGAGACCCACTGAAGTATTTCAGGGCCAAGCGTCACAACTCTAAAAAGAGCTTGATGAAAACAAATATGCGTCAAAATGTTAACAGTTGGGGGGTTTGTTATAGGTGGAGAATTTACAAGAGCTCAGTATACTTATTACTGCAATTTTTCAAAGACTCTTTTTCCAAAATAAAAAGCAGTGGGAAAAGAAAAATGTTTTTAAAGGCTGAGGAAGACCTAGTATTGACCAAAACATGGCCAACCCAATATTTTGAAAAGATAAACAAATCAGAACTCCCTGGACTTTGCCTGACTTCATCTGAAGGTCCGACTGAACATCCTGCCAGGCAAGGACAAGCCAGCTCTCACCACCTCTGCCCATTAACTCTGACATCGATGACCTTAGACACAGCTTACGCGCTCCTTTTCTGGCTCCCCGCCAGGCACTCAAGAGGCATTTGGTAAATGTGCCTTGGTTCTTTACTGTCACTGTGAGATTGGGTCCCACTCCCCACCTTTGTCCTCATTGTCACACACAAGGCACCGTGCGCCTATTCAGGGAATGACAGTGGACACACAGAAGGTTCACTGAAACCTACCAGCCACTGTCTGGAAGTTTTATAAAGACGCCCCACCTGTCCTGCAGGTGTCCTGCAGAAACCCAGCTTGCAAGCCTCCCTTTACAACCCATGGACAGAATCAAGGTGCCGAGTATCCCACTGACCACCAGATGGCAGGCTTTCCCCACGTCAGGCCCCACGAAAGGCGGCAACCCAGTCTGGTGGTGTCTGAATCCAGCGTCTGTGTTGTCTGAAGCATCAGGAAAGAGATCCTTTACTAAAGAGACCTTCACGAAAGAGGAGAACAGTGGGATTAAATATTCGGAAACAGAAGAACTCGAAGAAGAAAATACAATTTCCCAACACCACGTGCTCACCCAGCCTTCTCTGCAACAAAAGTTTCAACAGTTTTGTGCCCATTTGCAGTCTGGAGTCGAATTAGAATTGCCAAGCGTCCCGGGGAGCTCTGAATCCGCATTCCTTGATCCCTTTGTGCCACTCAAAGCCAGATATTGATGTCTGAAAACAAGATACATAAGCTTCATTATTTAAGTGCCTTTTCCCTAAACAAGAACGCTTTAATACTTAACAAGGTAGGGAAACTACATAATTTTAAATCTATGCGAACAGAAATAAGAAATTATTTGTAGCGGTCTCCACTTTTACACCCACCAACAAAGAAAGACATTCACAATTTTTTGCCTTCCCAGGGCCCCAAAATACAACACAGGCCTGTTCTCCTGCTCCAGGCAGAAGCTGCAGCTGAAGCTGTTCTTTATCAGCTTTTCTTTCTCAATATTTACCAACCAATAAATCTTTTTTCCCCTAAGACAACTGACATTCGAATCCTGTTCATGTGGAGCCTTGTTATCCAAATAATATTAAATAAACTGCTTCATTATCCACTGAAAAAGTATTAAGATGCCTTTTTCCCCTCCTGCAGGTCAATATTGAAGAAGAGAAAGGGGTATTTCCATCCCCTGGGGAGGACAGCTCCCTGCCCTTCAGGGGCTCATTTCAGTCCAAGGGCCTCATCCTCACCCTCCTCTCTGTCACCTGGGCGTGTGTGCTCATTGGGGAAGCCTGTCTGTTTTCACCCAAAGGTCTTCCCACGGTGGTGGCTCTATCAGCAAGGACCAGCCTGTCTGTCCTGCTACCTGGACGGCAACCCAGGGCTCCATAGAACAGACCCCAGCTCTATTGCCCATTTCTAAAGTGGAAGAAGTCAGTCTTTGGATAAGATCCAATCTCATTGTCCTCTAACCACTGCCTCCTTCTCTTCCTTCCACCAGTTGAGGTGTCAGGAGCGAAGGCCCTGGGCTCCACCTCTGCCACCTGCCTGGTGGGACCAGCCCAGGGCCGGCCTCAGCATCTCCATCTGTAGACTCCATCCCACTCGCTGCTCCTTCTGACTGCCCATCATTCTACTTATCAAGGATCAGAAACGCAGGAAGGGGCTTTGGGCCACTGGAGCTCCAACCATTGGAGACCACAAACACTGAGTTGATCTTTTTTTTTCACTTTTGAAAAAAATCTATTTTTAATTTATTTTTGATTGAACTATGGTTGATTTACAATACTGTGTTAGTTTCAGGTACACATACAGCCCAGTGATTCCATTTTTTGCAAATTATATTCCATTATAGGTTATTACAGGATATCGGGTGTAATTCCCTGTCCTGTGCAGTAAATCCTTATTGCTTCTCTGTTTTATGCATAGTGGTCTGTAGATGTTAATCCCATACCCCTGATTTGTCCCTCCCCTCTCCTCGCTTCCCTTTGGTAACCACAACTTTGTTTTCTATGCCTGAGAGTCTATGCCTGTTTCTATTTTGCATGTACATTTATCTGTATTATTTTTCAGATTCCACAGATAAGTGATATTATATAGTATTCGTCTTTCTCTGACTTATCTCTATCTGATTTATTTCACTAAGCATAATATTTTCTAGGTCCATCCATGCAAATGGCAGTATTTCATTCTTTCCTATAGCTGAGTAACATTGCATTGTATATATGCACCACACCTTCTTAACCCAATCATCTGTGGGTGGGCACTTGGGTTGGCAAAATTTTAATGAAAACTAAGCAACTCAACCCTGGAGACTCTTCTAGAAAAAAATAATCCTTACTGTTAATAGTAACAAGTAATATTTACATAGATATTTTATTGTACCAAGCTTCATTCCAAAGTTTCATCACACTAATTTAACCCTCACAACACTCTCATTTTATTATGACTGTTTATACTCAAAGAGGCTAACATGGAGAGGTTAAATACAGTCCCCGGGATCACTTGGCTGGGGACTGAAAGATCTGAAGCCAGGGGGCCTGGCTCTGAAACCACTCTCTTAACCCCTCCGCTCCACGGCTGCGACAAGTCTAGGCAAACTCTGAGGGCTGTCATATCCTAAAGCCAGGGCTCCAAAACCAACCAAGCCCGTGTGTCACATCTATTGAGCCTGTGCTCTAGAGCCCAGGAGCCACAACCACCGAGGCCCACATGCCCTAGAGCCTGAGCTCTGCAAAAAGAGAAGCACAAGCAATGAGAACCTGGTGCACCGCATCAGCCCCCAATCAGCACAACTAGAAAAAAGCCCATGTAGCAGTGAAGACCCAGGACAGCCAAAAATAAAATAAAATTATAAAGGAAAAAACAGCACCACTAAAATGGTGGGCTGGTAGACACATGTCATTATAATTTGTCCAAACCCACTGAATGTAAAACACCAAGAGACAGCCCGAACATAAAGTGACCTTGAGTGATGACATGTCATTTAAAACGCATCAACTGTAGTACTGTTGGTGGTGAGGAAGGGGCTACCTGTGTGGGGCAGGGAAATCTTTGTGTCTTCTGCCCCATGTTGCTGTGAATCTAAAATCACTCTAAAAATAGTCTCAATAAAAATAAGTAAACCAATGATAGTTTAAAGAAACAACAACAAACAAGCTTAATGGCTTAAGCCAGCAGTGCCGTTTGTTTGATCATGGATGTGTGGTCTGGGTGGGACTCTCTTCACTCCTGCCATGCAAGCCACAGGCATTTCTGGAGTCAGAGCTGCGGTCTGTGGTTCGGAAGCCAAATCCAGCTAAATAACGCATACTCTGCTCTCTCTGAGTAAACCAAGAGCTTCCGCCTCCATGCAGCCTTCTCCGATTCCGCTTTCTGGCAGGATGACCATCCAATGACTCTCTCCCAGAGCCTGTTCGCTCATTACGTCTCATAGCCAGCGGCTTGTTGGATTGCCCAAATCCACTGAACACCCCTTGAGGCCTGGGACCTTGCTGGCTGCTCTGCCGTCTCCCCAGCTGTGCCAGCCCAGGGACAAGCACACCCAAGCTGTGATTGTTGACCGAGAGTGAAAGAAAAGAGTGGAGGAAAACCCAGGGATGCACCCCTATTGCTTTGCACTCTCTTTATGAGATGTTGACATTTTGTTTATATTTCACTGGGAATCCCATTCACAAACACCCATTGATGTGTGTCCTCCCCGTGTGATGAGCGGGTATTTGTGTGTGTGTGTCTGTGTGTGAATGTGCATGTTTGCGTGTAAACGTGTTTGTGTGACTGTGTGGACCCGGACGTGTCTGAGTGCACATCTGTGTCTGTTAGTCTGGGTACACTTGTGTGTGAGTGCCTGTGCACTTGTGTTTGTGTGTCTATGAGTACCTGTATATGGGGGCATGAATGTGTATACGCACACTTGTGTGTGCGTGTGCAAGAGGTGCACACAGGCCCCCATTCAAACCAGCCGCTGCAGAGCAATGTACTGGGTCCCCATGCTCCCACCCTCATTGGCGATTCCACCGGCATCCTCTGGCCACCATCCTGACTTCCTCTGGAGGATGAGGAGCTGAGCAGAGGTCAAGTGACTGGCCCCAGACCCCACAGCAAGCCAGGGCGGCTCTCACTCCCCCTGCGAGGCCAGGCCCCTCTCCGCGGCATGCTGGCACCCGGCCCAGGCCGGGCTGCAGCTCTGAGGGCTCCTTTGTGGGCCTGAGTGGCTGCGTGCCATGCCCCGGGGTCCCACAGGTGACGGGTCTATGCAGAGATGCTGAGGGGCCCCGAGGGGACAGGAAAGGGGGCTCCCTCATTCTGGGTGGCTCCAGTGGGGGAAGGAGGAAGAGGAAAGCAAAGCCAAGGGGGGATAATGAAGACCGAGCAGGACGCACACGGAGAGCGGAAGGGGCCGGTCAGCAGAGGCGGAAACCCGCGCTGCACACACAGACAGCAGGAAGCGCAGGGCTGGGGACCACGTGGGCTCAGGAAACTTTTTTGTTTCTGGCTCTAATTGGTGACCCCACTCAGAGCGGCTGGAAACAGGCACAGATCAAGAGACTCGAGTGCTGGGTGGAAACCAGGGCGGGCTGAGAGGCGAGGACGACAGCCAAGACTGGTTTTTCAGTCCTGGCACCAGCGTCTTTGACAGCTTCTCCTCCGGGCAGAGAGGGAGGGCTCCCAGCGGGGCTCCCCATGGAAAATCCACCTGCACAGAGGTGCCCCCCACCCCCCAGGCTGTGACCCATCACCCCAGTGTGTCAGCCGGATGCACTGCACCAGACTGCTGGAACAGCCCTGGAAACAGAGCTATGTGGAAAAAATGGCATTCACCAGAGCTTTTCTCATCAAAACAACCAAAAGGAATGCTTCTTAATAAGCTAGCTGGGGTAGCAAGTAAGACCTCCCAAGGGTCGGGTTTAAGTAGCAAAGGGGCAGAGAACTTCCTTTCAGAGCGGAGGTTGCCAGTCAAGAACAGGCTTTGGTCTTGCTTGTCAGGATGTGCTGGTTCAGGACAGAGCACGATTACCTGGGACAACTGAAAGCCCAAGACGGCCACCAGCAGGTGCCCCTCACACCTTCCCCCACGCCTCTTCCCTGATCATCACATATTTAAAGCACATCTGTCTAAAGAAGCACAAATTATTTTTCAGAAAAGTAAGCCAAAGTACACCTTTCAAAAATGAGCAAATTGTAGATAGAAACGGGGCATCATGTGTCTCCTTCCTCACTTAAGACTCCTTTAAGATAATAGGGAAAGAATAAAGGATGACATTCTCTTAAGAGCAAATGTTAATGGCCAGGAAACCAACAATCAAAGGATGAAGACTTCTGGGACTTCCCTGGTGGTCCAGTGGTTAAGACTCTGCATCCAGTGCAGAAGGCACGGGTTCAATCCCTAGTCAAGGAACTAAGATCCTACATGCCATGCAGCAAAAGAAGAAGATTTCCAAAACCGAATCTTCAGGACTGAGTGGGTGGAAGCAGGTTGAAAAGTCAGCCTGTGCAGGGAAACTATAGCTCAAAATGCACCAGGTGAGACAGAGTCAAAGAAGCTGAGCTGCTGCAAGACCCCCAAAGGACCATGAGGCTCAAAGGTGGGCACAAGAGAAAAACGGGACTCCTTAAAGGGAGGAGTTCAAATCAATCCCCTCAACCACAAAACGGTTTGCTCCCTGCCACCACACCCCACTCTGAACACAAAGAGGGCAGGCCATGCAGCCAATACTCTGGCTTCTGGGGAGAGGGAAAGATAGCACTCAAAGTATTTCCTTCTAAATGGAGCAAACTTTCAGCCATCAGGAGTCACGACTCCTAGATTGGGTACTGGCACCATATCCACACCCTCTCTGTCCTGGCCTCTGAGGGTGCCCAGCCCTAAAGCTCCATCCCCACCACTTCCCCCTAAAGTGAAGCCTCTGACCCAGTCAGTTCTGCTCCCCTCAAAAGCTCCCCATCCAATTGACACTATTAACAGCTGCAAAGGGCACACCAAGTACCTAGAAAAATCAGTGCCTTTCCTCCTCCTTCAAAATCCACAACGACAAAGGATCACTAGATATATGGAGAATACACACTACGAGCTACGGAAACAGAAACACCAAAACAAGTGGGAAGAGATGACCCCAGAGAAAATGGACATAATTCAGGAAACTAAAGAAGACTTTAGAAAGGCATTCAAATTTGCATCCTCAGAGTGATTTTGAGATTATAGCCCATCCACAAAACAGAAATAGAATGCTTTAAAAGTAGAAGAAATAAAAGACTTCTTGGAAACTAAAAAATGTGTTTTCTGGTTTTAAATGGTAAATGAATAGAGAGATAATGCCAAGGTCATTCGCAAGAGAACAGAGCAAATATGCAACAGCCAAAAACATAGAGATGGTAGAGATGGTACCGTGCATAGAGAATCGATCCAGGAAATGGTCTCAAAAACAGTTTTAGAAAAAATTATCAAAGTCATGCAATAAGAGAAGAAAAGTTACCAAAGGATTTAATCCAAGTCTTCACATTAAAATTGCTCACTGAGTCCCAGCAAAATGAATGAAAAATAATTCAGAACTGTATGGATTCTTGGGATGTGTCAGAACATTTGCTGAATTATTTATTGAATGAAAGAATGAATTGAATGGGAATCCCATCAGAGTGGGCATACCAGGTATTTCAACTGCAAAGTCCCCTCTACGAAATGAAACCAGTCACGTCTTCTGATGTACCCCGTTTTGCCGTGGTCATTCTGCTGTTGGTTAATAACCACAAATCCGTAATGAATGCCTCTGTTGTAAAAAGACAACTACAAAAGTCTCTTTTTAAAAAACAGAAGAAATAGAATTTAAATTTCAAGACATGTTTAAAATCGGATCAGTCCAGAAGGCCCAATAACCAATAATCAGAATTCCAGAACAAAAAGACAGAAAGGAGAATATCATTTAAAAATAAATGACTCAGTAAAGTTACTGAGAACTGAAAGCAGTCATCAAATGCATATCAAAATATGTGAGAACAGGGATTTTCCTGGCTGTCCAGTGGTTAGGATTTCACCTTCCAATGCAGGGGGTGCAGGTCCGATCCCTGGTGAGGAGCTAAGATTCCCACGTGCCTTGCAGCTGAAAAACCAAAACCTAAAACAGAAACAATATTGTAACAAATTCAATAAAGACTTAAAAAATCATCTACATAAAAAAAATCTTAAATATATGAGGATAGAGCCACACCAAGGCCTATTACTCAGCAATTTGAGTATTGGTAATAAACAAAGACCCTGACTTTCCCACAAAGAAAATAAAATTTCATATATAAAAGACTAAGAATCAAAATATCTTTGGACTTCCCAATGGCAATACCAAAGCTAGAGAAATATTGTTTCCAAACAATTTTCTGTACTCAGCCAAACTATCAACAAGTGTAAAGGTAGAATGAAGCCGTTCTCACACTTCGAAGCCTTAGAAACATTTATCTTTTTTGACAACATTTATTCAGAAGGCAATCTGAGAGACGCTTCAGTAAAATGGGGAGAAGTGAATCAAGAAAGAATGAGAAGCAGAATCCAGAAAACATGGGCTCCATCCCAGAAGAAAAGTAGAGAGACTCAGAGGATGGGTAAAGGAACGCCCAGGACGACCGCTGTCAGCCGGCCTGAGGTGAGGCCACTCCATCTCGGAACAAGAAGATGCGGACGTCCTGGAGCAATGTCATCAAGATGGTAAACAGATGGGTTTCTGAACTGTTTGAATATCTTGAGAAGACACAGGCTTCTGGCAAACTTTTTTAAATGAATTAGTGATTAGTAAAATTTTTTTAGAACAACCAGCAAAGGGGGACTTCCCTGGCAGTCCAGTGGCTGAGACTCCAAGCTCTCAATGCAGGGGGCCTGGGTTCAATCCCTGGTAAGGGAACTAGATCTCACATGCTGTAACTAAGATTCACAAGCTGCGAGTAAAGCTCTCACATGCCTCAAGGAAGATAAACGATCCCATGTGCTGAAACTAAGACCTGGCACAGCCAAATAAATAAATAAATAAAAATAAATATAATATTAAATTTAAAATAACAAGCAAATTTCGAAAAGAAGAGAGGGAGAGACTATCACCCACTCTGGAAGGAAACTCTGTACATGAAGTGAGGAATATCTGGGTGCTATACTGTGTAACTTGTGATATACTTATCACAAGTTATATACAAGTGATAACTCACCTGTTATTAGACCACAGTGGATAGGGAAGGGGGATAGGAGGCATGTGTACAAGGATTCTAAATCTTCATCTCTCATACCAGGAAGCCAAGAGAGAATATCTCAAGCTGAACAGTAAGAAATAGAAGTAAAAACATTTAGTTTGAAATATATGAATAAAGACCAAATAGCTGAGGAGTTCAGTTGTTGCCTCCTAGCAATGATAAGGTGAGGGGAGTGATGGGTTCAAATACTACTGTCTTATTATCAGCTTTATGGAACTAAATGATTTTTTAAAAATACACCTGTGTACTTTTGTACTTGTATACAATGTGTATTTAAAGGAACTGTTAGGTTAGCCAAAAGTTTGGGATTTTCCATAAGATATTATGGGAAAATGCAAACAAACTTTTTGGCCAATCCAATATTTATATGTGTAAAATGAAAATTAAGTTTTAAAAAATTAAAGGAATACAAAAATATATGAAATGAATGAGGAAGGTTTTCTGAAACTCTCTTTCTGCCAGAGATAACCACTGCCTAACTCATATATTTATATATATATTCCAGCATCTTCCTTTCTGGACACAATTAACCCAAAGCAGCACCACATTAAACCATAGAGTGACAGCTCACTCTTCCCAAAGAATAATGTCTCTGGGCTGTCCCTCTCTGGGCTGTCTCTCTCTGTCGATACGTGTGGACAATCTCAAACACGTTATTACAAGGATAATATTAATGACTGCGGAGCAGAGCTGTTTTGAAGATTAAATGCTTATGAGACGCTGAATGTGGAATCACTATGTAAATTATAAAGCGGGCTAAGTAGTGTTGGTTATAGCTATAATTATAGTTAAAAATATAGAAAATTTGATCCGCAGCCAAAGTGCTTGATTAAGTGGTGTACTCCATGATCAACAGATAGCTCTCATTCATCACACCCAGAGATCACAGAAATCGCGGCAGAAGCTGCCGGCTTCTCAGGAGCACACCTGAATCAGATCTCTCTGTGCATTATTTAAAACAAGGAGAAACAGCCCAGCAGATGTTCTGGATAATGGCTCTTTGTCAGAGATATCACCTCCTTTGTCTGGAAACATGTATTCATGTTTATAGAAGTCCCTCTTGGGTTCTACATCCTGCACCATGATGGAAATGATGCCTTAAAACGCTGCTGAGGCACATTTTTTTCCACTGAGAATTGAGTGTGACCAAAACACAGCTTTGAGCTGACAGGCCAGCTTGGTCACTTGGCTGTAGTGTCTAGCAGGGCGTGACCCAACTCTGCTCCTTCCTAGCTGTTACTCAGTCTCTAGAAACCCGTTTCCTAATCCCTAAAATGGTACTAACGAGACTTTCCTCCCATAGTTGTTATGCAGGTAAGATATATAATGCATAATGTGCCCAGCATATCGGAGATATTTACTGACATGAATTTGCTACCGCTTTGTGCATATTTATGTGGAAGCAATACTAAGAGACAACTTCATTTGCTTTACTTTTCATGCATTCTTAATCTAAGATAACGCAATGAAAAGAGCTCATATGATCTAAAGCAATGAAAAGAGTTAGTCCCTAGACCCTCCAAACGGAACTGGAATCCATCTGATGTTAATTTCCCATGTGTTTGCCTGGTAAGCAGGATACACAGCCAGAAGATAGTACACTTTGATATCCAACCTTGGTTTGAGTCCAGGCTCTGCAAACTTAGAAATAAGAGGCCTTGGGCAAGTTACTTAATGCTTTCAAGTTCAGTTTCCTCATCCGTAAAATGAGGGTAATAATATACACCTCAGAGCATTATTTGAAAGACACCATGAAAGCATACTTTTAAAAGGACCTAGCTCAGTGCTTGCTTCATTTTATGTGATCCATAAAACTAAGATATTTTATCATAAGACCCACATTATCCTAAAACCTCTCTCTAACAAGATGTGGAAGCAAACTCACAGATACAAGCTTTAAAGAGCTGACATGTTTTATATTCAAAGAATAACACAGGTTTCATGTGTCAGTATTAAGATCCTGATGTGTTGTATTCCACCCACACAGAAGACTATATGTAACTTTCTTTTAAGCTTTTATAGGTCTAAAATCAAAAGACTTCTGACAGCAAAGTGTTTTTATGCTAACTAACTCAAAACAAAAGAAGCAAGAAAAAATAAAAGGAAGAGAAGTTCACAAACCTTAGAATCTAGACTTGCCTCTGCTCTGAGTCACTGAATGACCTTGGACAAGGTCAAAGTATTGCTTCTTGGCTTGTAAAATAAAAGTGTCCCTCCATCCCTGATACTATTCAGCATTTTCCTGGAGATCCTAGCCAGTGCAGTAAGATGAGGAAAAGAAGTTAAAGATGCAAGCATGCTAAAAGAGGTCAGCACTGTGGTTATTTGTAGACAATATGATTATCTTCATAGAATATTCTAGAAGATGTTCAAACAGTCTATGAGATTTAAAACAATTGAACAAGATTCCCAGATGCATGTTGGACACACACACTCAAAAAATAAATGCTCCGTTCAACCAACAACGAGTTAGAGATTAGAATTGGAAAAGACAGAATTTTTGTAATAACAGCAAAGACACTACAGAGAGCCTAGGAATAAATCTAATCAAAGATGTGCACACCTTCATGAAGAAAATTAGAAAATGTTATTAAAAGACATGAAATGAGATTGAGAAAATGTAGAGAGATGAAACACATTCGTGTTTGAGAAGACTTGATACCATGAGAATGATTCTTTCCAAAAGAGATCTATAACCTTAATTGAACTTCAACTAATACCCAAAATAACCAGAGGTGATTTTGCCCCCAAGTGGACATTGGACAACCAACCATGGGTAGAAAATGCACTCTGAGGGCTGACTGTGCTCCACAGTTTTATAGAGGACTCGAGAATCTGAGGATTTTGGTATCTGCAAGGGTCCTAAGACCAATTTGCCACGGATACAGAGGAAGGAAGGAAGTCAAATTGAGGTTTAAAATATGCATACACACATCTTCTTAGATATCTTAGCATTCTTTCCATTCTGACGTGAAGCTGCAGAGACTCCAATGGGCCCCAAAGGTCAAGCTACAGCTTTGCAGAATAGGATCCCACAAAACCATCGCTTGTACTGTACTTATTCAGGTGTTCGGTGTTCCTATCTTTTATGTATAATATAGCTATAGTACTATATTCCACAAGCCTAAGTAATTTTCAGTCTGTTTATGTGGTAATTGCTTTTCAGTTTTTTGGTAGAGCATACTGTGAATTCCATCAAACAATATGGCAGAAGGAAAAGACGTTTAATATTAGAAATCTTGGTAACTTAGGCTAAGTTCTAATACATGGTTTGTGTAAATCCATGAGCTGTGACAATCCAGGTGGCCTTCCTTTGGTATCAAAGGAGAAAGTAGCTGACCTCCCAAAAGGCCCTTCCCCTCTCTGTCACCTGCATGCCCATTAGTAAGTGAGATGTAACACACACCAAGGAAGAAAAGAAAAAAATAACCCGTATTTCCACAGCTTCCCTGGGATAGAATGTTAAATCAGCAATATTACTCAGCCGTAAAAAAAGAAGAAATAATGCCATTTGCAGTGGCATGGTTGGACCTAGAGACTGTCGTACTGAGTGAAGTCAGACAAAGACAAACGCATGATATTGCTTATATTTTCAATCCAAAAAATGATACAAACAAACTTACTTACAAGACAGAAATAAAATCACAGATGTAGAAAACAAATTTATAGTTATCAGGGGGAAAGGCGGAGGAATAAGTTAGGATATTGGGAGCGACATATACACACTAGTATACATACAGTAGATAACTAATAAGGACCTGCTGTATGACACAGGGAACTCTCTTCAATACTCTGTAATGACCTGTATGGGAAAAGAATCTAAAGAAGAATGGATATATGAATATGTATAAATGGTTTACTTTGTGATACACCAGAAAGAAAGATCTGCATTCTCCAGGAACAAGTAAGGAAGGTGGTGGGGACCGTGACCCAGGCCAGACAGGGTTATCATTTCACATCCTGAATCATATATTCTACATAATCCACCTTGGGTTTTTTTCCTTCATTTAAAAATATTTTAAGGACTTTCCCATCAGCCTGGTGTTTAAGACTCTCAGCTTCCAATGCAGAGTTGGGGAGAAGGTGAGCATTCAACTAGGGTCAGGGAGCTAAGATCCCATGTGCTATGACAAAATAAGAGAAAAAAAGGGTTCCCCTGGTGGCTCAGTTCAGTTCAGTCGCTCAGTCATGTCCGACTCTTTGCAACCCCATGGACTGCAGCACGCCAGGCCTCCCTGTCCATCAGCAACTCCCAGAGCTTACTCAAACTCATGTCCATTGAGTCAGTGATACCATCCAACCATCTCATCTTCTATAGTCCCCTTCTCCTCCCTCCTTCAATCTTTCCCAGCATCAGGGCCTTTTCACATGAGTCAGTTCTTCGCATCAGGTGGCCAAAGTACTGGAGTTTCAGCTTCAGCATCAGTCCTTCTAGTGAATATTCAGGACTGATCTCCTTTAGGATGGACTGGGTGGATCTCCTTGCAGTCCAAGGGACTCCCAGGAGTCTTCTCCAGCACCACCTGGTGGCGCAGTGGTAAAGAATCTGCCAGCCAGTGCAGGAGACACAGGTTCAATCCTTGGTCCAGGAGGATCCCATATGCCATGGAGCAACTAAGCCAGTGCACCACAACTATTGAGCCTATACTCGAGAGCCTGGGAGCTGAAACTACTGATGCCCACCAGCCCTGGCACTCACGCTCCACGACAGGAGAAGCCACCACAGTGAGAAGCCGGCGTACCACAGCTAGAGAGGAGCCCCAGCTCTCCGCAACTAGAGGAAAGCCCAGCACAGCCAAAAATACATACAATTATTTTTTAAAAAGAAAGAAATATTGTCCACAAATTTTTATTTTGCCTTTTTAAATCTCCTTTCTGTGAAAAGAATCCAGCTGAAGACACTTCAGGAACTCAGCATTACCAATTAGGTTACCATTATGGGTGGCAGTGGGGACCCACGAGAGGGGATCGTGGAATGCGGCTATGTGCACACGAACGTTTCAGTCTGCACACATTGCACATGCAGTCTCTTTGTAGCTCAGTGAGATGTCCTGACTTGGTTTTTCTATTACTATTATCTCAGTAGATCAAAACAGACAGATGCCTTTACTGGTTTCCCTCTAACGATAATAAAAAGAAGCAGTTTATAAAATCAGATTATAAAAAAAAATTGCCTAATGATAATAATTTATAAGCTCATTGTGGAATAATGATGTATTCAAGAGTCGTCGTAGTATGATGAGAGAAAGGTAATATGAAAGATTTTCTCTATGAAGAATGACTCCAGATGAATTGCATTGAGATACAATTCCCTGATAAGACACAATAAGAACCTCTAGAACACTCAATAATAGACGACTCAGGGTGAATTGTGGATTGCAATAAAAGCCCATAAATTAAAAAGTTTCCATATGATTTCTGATAAAAGACACACCAAGGTGAAATAGCGAATCACTGAAACTGACTGATAGCCTGCCTGTGGCCTGGTGGGTCATGCAGGGGAAATTTCTAGGAAACTCTATAAAATATAATTTCTTGTGCCTAGAAATTTTTAAAGCCAAGGTTTCAACTGAACCTACTAGAAAATTTTTAAACAGAACAAGCAAGGTTTCCATGGAATTCAAACTGTAACCGTTTGCACGTCAAGCCCCAGGGGAAGCATGGCAGATGCTGTCTGCCATGTAAATAACTTTGGTGGGAGAGGCTGCTGCCAGGGATGAAACCCATGCCCCCTGCAGTGAAAGCCCAGAGTCTTAAATGTTGGACCACCAGGAAAGCCCTCTTTTTTTCAGTAACTTTAAATGAAATATAAGCTCTAAAATTGATGTACACCTGAAACTAATATAATGTTTAGTCACTAAGTAGTGTCCAACTCTTTTGCAATCCTGTGGACTATATAGCTGGCCAGTCTCCTCTGTTCATGTGATTTTCCAGGCAAGAATACTGAAGGGGGTTGCCATGCCCTCCTCACTGGACTTATTGGAAGTGGATGCATTTCACAAGCTCATGCTTTTTATAGATGAAAGAACCAGGACACCAAGGAGAGGACCAGGGTTCAGGGAAGCTGAGCAAGGTCTGGCCTGTACCACATGAGGGAAGCTGAGCAAGGCTGTACTCCAGTGGTGAAACCAAGTTTAAACCCAGGAGGGCTGTCTGGAGGTGGAGGGTTTTTGGTTGCTGCTCTACAGTTGCCTAAATGTGGCACATCTGTATTGTGCCAGAGGATGCAGCAGCCAACTGGAAGAGGTAATGCCTGCATTCCCACCTGGAAAGCTCTGCAAGGAGTATCAAGGTAAAAGAAAAAAGGTGGGGAGAGTGGAGAGGCAGGAAGATGTAGACTATATCTATGATCAAACACAAGAGTTAAGTAAATCCCAGAGTGAGACGAGGCCCTTTGCTACCTGCCTATTTGTGCCTCAAACACCTTGAAACCATATATACCCCCATGTATCTAAAATGTGTACCACCTGTAACCACCTGTAACTTCCATCATATATATAAATGTTGGGCCATTTTGAATTTTAATGGTGTTTTTATTGTCCACAAAGGATCACCCCATATAAATAAGCTTACTAGTGTCCAGCAACTCTGAACTTAACCATGTCCAGGAGCGATTTTGTCTCCATTGCACAAGACATAAACTGAGGACAAGGGGAGGGGCAAGTTAGAGGAAGGGAATTCAGAGGTACAAGTTACCAGGTATAAAATGAATAAGACAAAAGGATGAATGTACAGCACCCGGAATATAGCCAATATTTTACAATAACTTTGGGGGGGCGGGTGTGGGCTGCTGCCAGGGATCAAACCCACACCCCGTGCAGTGGAAGCCCAGAGTCTTAAATGTTGGACCACCAGGGAAGCCCTATTTTTTTTTAGTAACTTTAAATGAAGTATAAGCTTTAAAATTTATGTACACCTGAAACTAATATACTGTTTAGTTGCTAAGTAGTGTCCGACTCTTTTTCATTCCTGTGGACTATAGCTGGCCAGCTCCTCTGTCCATGGGGTTTCCCAGGCAAGAATACTGAAGTGGGTTGCCAGGCCCTCCTCCAGGGGACCTTCCCGACCCAGGGATCGAACCCAGGTCTCCTGCTTTGCAGATGGATTCTTTTACCTCTGAGCCACCAGGGAAGCCCTAAATCAACTATACTTCAGTTTTTTTAAAATGAGGCCCGTCACTTTCCCACTGTCACATGATTGGGAAATGAGTTTGTGCCCTTGGGCCACTGAGGAAACCTGGGTAACTTCACTCTCAGATGAAAGTAGTGCAGAGCTGGGTGACCTCAAGTTGACCCATCAGATACTCTTACCTATGACCACCTTTAGCAAAGCTGAAGGTGAGATGCGGAGTATCTGAGAAGGTTGTATCCTCAGATGCATGTTAGTGCTACTGTACACTGGTAGAATGGTTCGAATAAAAAAGATTGACGATGCCAAACGCTGGTGAGCACTGGAGCAGCTGGGACCCTCATGTATTGCTGGTGGAGTTGCAACAGTGCAGCCACTGCAGGAAATACGTTGGCAGTTTCTGCTCGAGTGAAACATGTAATTTCCATGTGACCTACCAATCTTAGATTTTTATGCAAGAGAAAAGAAAAGTTATGTCCTCATAAAATCCACATGAAATGCTAATTAACAGCTTTATTCGGAAGAGCTTCAAATAGGAAACCACCCAAATGTTCATTAACAGACAATATCCATACAATGAAATACTATCCAGTAAGAGAAAGAAAGGAACTGCTAATACACGCAACAAAATGCATGCATCTTAAAAGGATTATGCCAAATGAAAGAAACCAGACACATACTTATATGATGGGCTTCCAAGGTGGCACTAGTGGTAAAGAACCCACCTGCCAATGCAGGAGACATAAGAGATGTGAGCTCCATCCCTGGGTCAGGAAGATCCCCTGGAGGAGGGCATGGCAAGCCATTTCAGTATTCTTACCTGAAGAATCCCATGGACAAAGGACCCTGGCAGGCTACAGTCTACGGGGATGCAAATAGTTGAACACGACTGAAGCAACTTATCAGCAGCATATAAAATTCTAGGAAAGTCAAAACAATAGTGACAGGAAGCAGATCAAGGGTTGCAGGGGCCAGAGAGGCAGGGAAAGGTTGACTGTATAGTAGGATAGGGAAGTTTTCAATGGGGGGCGGTGGGGGGGGGGGGAGGTGGAAAAGTCCTAGATCTCGATTGTGAGGGCGGGTATTTGATCATTTTAATTTCCTGAGCTACTCAAACTATGCAGCAAAAATCCATAAAAGTTATTGTGTGTAAACTCTTCCTCCCTAAAGCTAATCAAAAACACATTTTTGTAATGCGTGAGGAACTGTTCAGAGTTGTCCCAATAATGTATTTTTGTTTGTTAATATCTAATATGGTAAACAACCTTCTTACCAATGCAGAAGACAAGAAACACAGGTTCGATCCCTGGGTTGGGAAGATCCCCTAGAAGAGGCCATGACAACCCACTCCACTTTCTTGCCTGGAGAATCCCATGGACAGAGGAGCCTGGTGGGCTACAGTCCATCGAGTCCAAAGAGACGGACATGGCTGAAGAGACTTAGCACTAAGAGGATAATCTGTAATTGAAATTACTATAAATTAAATTCAAATCCATTTTTATTAGGCATGTTCTCTATTCTCTGGGAATTCTAAAAACATTCCAACTGGAAGTCTTCAGCTTCTAAGAGATTAAAAGAAAGCAATAAAGAGCACTGGTTTGGGAAGTTAAAGGGGGTTCAAAGAGTGCCTCTGTTGCTTTTTTAGTTGTAGGACTTTGGAAATTTTGTTTAATCATTCTAAGACTCAGTTTCCTCATCTGTTAAATGGGGACAATAATAGTTCTTGCTTCAGTTAAATGAGATGCCAGTGAGGGAGTGAGGGCAGAGGATGACTGTTGGCTCAGTGTGCATTGATGACCCGTCAGGATTCAAGCAAAGTTTTCAGCACTTACTAAATCCTGACAAATGGAAGCTACTGATTCTACAGACCTGAAAGATGGACTTTAATTTCTATAAGGTTCTTGGTTTTAAGTTTCTGGCATCCAGTAAATATACACCTCCCCTTTGAGCCTCCAGTGATAGTAAAGCCCCCCCACCCACCAAATTATTTAGATATTATTGAAAGACTTGTTATGCTCTTGGCAGATGAGAAAGCAGAGTGAGGGATTGAGTCACCTTCCCACTAAGCATCACTTCTCTGATACCTGGAGCCATTCTCAGCTCCCCTGAGATTCAGGCCATGAAAGCAGATATGGGTTTAAACAGCATCTGGAAGGACTTTATTTTAGCTGTGAAATCCTAGTAACATGTGGCAGCAAATCTTGGAGATGTTGATCCACAGAGTAGATATTGATTATCTAATGTGCCTGAAGTGGTTTAATTAAGACGTCTTCTCCCGCACCTCCAAACATGAGCACTGTTTACTGATGTATCCTCAGAGCAGCACCCCACACATAGTAGGTGCTTTGCCTCTTGCATCATTTCTGGATCCACCTACTTCCTTCATTCCAGGCTGCCACCCTCTCCCATCCATGCCACCACCACCTCTCACTGGGACCACATCAGAGCCTGCTCACGTCTGATTGCAGCGTCCCATGCATAAAGTTATCCAATGGCATCCATTCTTATTAGGATAAAAACCAGGAAGAGCTGACTCCAGCTCTTTTCTCCTGTCCCTACCTCCTGCTCTATCTGCTCTCTGCCTTCCAGCCACACTGGCCTTATGTCATTTCATTCCCTCTAACTCCCTTGGTCTCTTGAACCCCAGGAACTTTGCACAAATATTCCTTCTGTTAGGATGTTTCTCTCCCATGCCCACAGCCCTCCTCTACGCACTCCTTCCCAGATCCATCCTGTGTCAGCCTGAGTCTTCTGAGAGGCTGACCCCAGGACAGGATTAGATATGCAAGAGTTTTATTGGGGGACATGCCTGTGAAGGAGAGAGACAGAGGGTGCAGGACAAGGCAGGGAGAGTCTCGGGTCCTGATGCATCTCTGCTACCTCTGAATGGAGGGATGAAAGGAAGAATGAGTTAGGAAGAGCCTCCAGTGGCTGCCTGGTTTTGAGAGGACTCAGGGAGTCCCCAGCAGAGCATGAAGTCTCAGGAACTCACCTCCTTCTATTTTGTAGCTTCACCAAGGATGATCTCCACTCTCCACCTCATGGGTTCAAAGTGGCTGCTCTAGTTCCAGCCAGTATGTCCCTCATCCCAGCCAGAAGGAAGGATAAAGAGAAAGGAAAAACATGCAAAGAGTACACACTAGCTACCACTCAAGGGAGCTCTCAGAAGCTGCCATAAGACATTTCTATATCCTCAAAAGCCAAAACTTGGTCCCAGGGCCACATCTAGCTGCAAAGGAGGCTTAGAAGTGTCACCTTTACTCCGTGGTGTCATTTGTCCAGCTATAAATTTGGGTTCTGTTCCTATGGAAGAAGAAGAAAACTGATGTGGGGTAGGGACACCCAGCCATCTCCACCACAAGGCGAATTTCCCTCCATACATGTTGACCTTTGGAAATGACACCACAGAAAGCAAAAATCTGTTTCTTTTGAAGTACCTGCCCTTCTGCTTCATGACCTGCAGCACATATACAGAATCCCACTGACCTAACCCCTTTGATTTGACATCAATAACCTTGGTGATAGAGGCTTTCCCCAGGCCACCAGCCTGGGCACTGTCCCTGTGTGGCAGCCAGGAGGAGGGTGCCACCTTTTCCAGTCCCAAGGCCACCATTCTGGAGGGTCTTCCCTTTGTCTCACCTTGTTTCTCTTCTCAACAAGATGGTACAGAGCCCTTCTGTGCTCAGCTCAGATGCAACTGTTACAGGGAAGAACAAAATCTGACTACAAGTTGGATCTGTTTCTTTTACTTAAACCTTTGCTTCCTGTTGCTTTTCTTCACTAAAAGGACACTATCTATATAGAATGGTCTGCCTCAGGGAACCTTGCCCCTCTGTCCAAATGTTAAACCAGAGTGCCTTTGTTCAGAGAAACATCCTGACCGTGTCCACCTATGAATGGCTGCAAAAAGAAGAAATTAACACACCCCTGTCCTGAAGTTTCCCTGGTGGCTCGGGCGATAAAGAATCCACCTGCAATGAGGAAGACTGGTTCCATCCCTAGGTTGGGAAGATCCCCTGGAGGAAGACATGGCAACCCATTTCAGTATTCTTGCCTAGAGAATACCATGGACAGAGGAACCTGACGGGCTGTAGTCCATGGGATCGCAAAGAGTCAGACACGACTGAGTGACTGAACATGCACCGCCCTGAGGCTGGCCATTCCAGGAGCTTTTGTAAGATTTAGCACCTTTTTACTTTACTTCCTCACCTCCTCCCCTCTCTGCTCTATAAAAGAAACTGGCTCAGGAAAATCAAACAGGGACTCTTTATCAACCTGGGGGTGGGGGGGAGGCAGATGGGAGGGAGGTTCAAAAGGGAAGGGATATATGTAGTCAGTTCAGTCAGTTCAGTCACTCAGTCATGTCTAACTATATGTGACCCCATGGGCTGCAGCACACCAGGCCTCCCTGTCCATCAGCAACTCCTGGAGTTTACTCAAACTCATGTCCATTGAGTCGGTGATGCCATCCAACCATATCATCCTCTGTCGTCCCTTCTCCTCCTGCCTTCAATCTTTCCCAGGATCAGGGTCTTTTCAAATGTCAGTTCTTCAGATCAGGTGGCCAAAGTATTGGAGTTTCAGCTTCAGCATCAGTCCTTGGAATGAACATTCAGTACTGATTTCCTTTAGGATGGATTGGTTGGATCTCCTTGCAGTCCAAGTGACTCTCAAGAGTCTTCTCCAACACCACAGTTCAAAAGCATCAATTCTTCGGCGCTCAGCCTTCTTCACAGTCCAACTCTCACATCCATACATGACCACTGGAAAAACCATAGCCTTGACTAGATGGACCTTTGTTGGCAAAGTAATGTCTCTGCTTTTTAATATGCTGCCTAGGTTGGTCATAAATTTTCTTCCAAGGAGCAAGTGTCTTTTAATTTCATGACTGCAGTCAGCATCTGCAGTGATTTTGGAGCTCCAAAAAATAAAGTCTGTTACTGTTTCCACTGTTGCCTCATCTATTTGCCATGAAGTGATGGGACCAGATGACATGATCTTAGTTTTCTGAATGTTGAGCTTTAAGCCAACTTTTTCACTCTCCTCTTTCACTTTCATCAAGAGCCTCTTTAGTTCTTCTTTGCTTTCTGCCATAAGGGTTGTGTCATCTGCATATCTGAAGTTGTTGGTATTTCTCCCGGCAATCTTGATTCCAGCTTGTATTTCATCCAGCCCAGTGTTTCTCATGATGTACTCTGCGTATAAGTTAAATAAGCAGGGTGACAATATACAGCCTTGACGAACTCCTTTTCCTATTTGGAACCAGTCTGTTGTTCCATGTCCAGTTCTAACTGTTGCTTCCTGACCTGCATACAAGTTTCTCAAGAGGCAGGTCAGGTGGTCTGGTATTCCCATCTCTTTCAGAATTTTTCACAGCTTGTGGTGATCCACACAGTCAAAGGCTTTGGCGTAGTCAATAAAGCAGAAATAGATGTTTTTCTGGAACTCTCTTGCTTTTTTGATGATCCAAAAGATGTTGGCAATTTGATCTCTGGTTCCTCTACCTTTTTTAAAACCAGCTTGAACATCTAGAAGTTCACGGTTCACATACCGTTGAAGCCTGGCTTGAAGAATTTTGAGCATTACTTTACTAGCATGTGAGATGAGTGCAATTGTGAGATAGTTTGAGCATTCTTTGGCATTGCCTTTCTTTGGGATTGGGATAAAAACTGACCTTTTCCAGTCCTGTTGCCACTGCTGAATTTTCCAGATTTACTGGCATATTGAGTGCAGCACTTTGACAACATCATCTTTTAGGATTTGAAATAGCTCAGCTGGAATTCCATCACCTCCACTAGCTTTGTTTGTAGTGATGCTTCCTAAGGCCCACTTGACTTCGCATTCCAGGATATCTGGCTCTAGGTGAGTGATCATACTATCATGATTATCTGGGTCATGAAGATCTTTTTTGTATAGTTCTTCTGTGTATTCTTGCCACCTCTTCATCTACGGTTGATTCATACTGAGGTTTGACAGCAAACAACAAAATTCTGTAAAGCAATTATTCTTCAATTTAAAAAAAAATAAATTTTTTTAAAAAAGAAACTGGCAACCAGATCCCAATAAGATCATTTTTTCTGAAACACTAGTCCGCCATCTTCTCCGATAAAGTCACTATACTTTGCTTCAACACCTCGTCTCCTGACTTACCTGCCTGTTGTGCGGTGAGCAGAGCGAGCTTGGACTCGGTAACACAACCACAATGCCGGGCCACCTTTCCCAGTCCAAGTGAGTGGAAATGCAATGAGTGTCCACGTCACCGCTGTTTGTGGAAGCAGGAAGCCAGACAATGGAGGTAGGGGGAATTCTCGAAACTCTAAATAGCATCACGGTACATCTTCTGTGTCGTCCACACAGACAGGGAGTTTGGGTCATCTGATGGGAACAGCTGACTCCTTGGAAAAGACCCTGATGCTGGGAAAGATTGAGGGCACAAGAAGAAGAGGGCATCAGAGGATGAGAAGGCTGGATGGTATCGATATGAGTTTGAGTAAACTCCTGGAAATGATGAAGGACAAGGAGGCCTGGCATGCTTCCGTCCACGGGATCGCAAAGTCAGACATGACTGCATGATGGAACAACAACAGCAACATCTTCCGTATCATCCACATAGACAGTGGCTTTAGCAGCAGAAGAGAGTAACTGGGTGATTTCAGCTCCTTGCATTTTCGGGGACCTGGGGGAGATGGACCACAGAAAGGGGTAGCACAAGAGGTAAAGTATTATGTGCGAGGATCTAGCATCCTTTCCATGCAGGCAGTAGCCACGTTTGTTCACGGCCAACCAGTCAGAGAAGGAGGATGATTTATTACGAGCTGTTGCAGAATATATTATGCATGGTGGAGGCATGGGAAGGTCTTTGATATGTATCTGAAAGAGCTTCAAACCCATAAAAGATAAATTTTGTATGAAGAGTGTCACTGAGAGGCCGGGAAGAATCTTCAACACATCTTCATATCACAGGGAATAATGAAGGGCCCTCTCCTCACACAATCCGGGCATTAATTTCACTTAAAGAGGCCGCCATTAGCATACTGACGCACGGGCTTCACTTTGTAGCCACCGTGCTGTTGGGAAACACAACCAAAGACCATGGTCAAGGCCTCCATCTGCCATCAGGGCCCGGGTATGTGTTCTGTCAGTTGCTTCCCCTCGAAATGCTAGTCTGATCTCTGCTTCCTTCCTTTGAATCCTCCAAAAACCACCATCTTAGTGCAGTGAACTGCCTACTTTTGCTTTTCTCTTAACCCTCAGCTTCCGGGTAATTCCCAAGGCTTTGTGGAACACAGCATCCCCCAAGCCTTGGGCCTCGGTACCTTTCTTTCCACTTGCACCTTGTCCCCTGGTTTATTCAAGAACCCATCCTCTGTGGTAGCTGCCGGTTGGGACCTTAAGGTCTGTCCCCTTCATCCTGTTTTCCCTCTCTGGCCAGGCTTTAGGGGAGCAGGTAAGCGGCTCACAGCAGTCTGGCACACAACCAGTTACCGGGCAGGCAACATAATATTTGTCGAGAACGCCTCTTGTTCTTGAATTATGGTTTCCTGCTCCAGGCTGCTGCCACTGTTTGAATTGGGCTGCACCTAATTATGGTTTTGTTTGCTTTAATAAAGAGACGTCCAAGCGTGCAGCGAGTGGCACACAAAACAATAATAACAATAATAACAGCAAAGTGTCTCTCTAAACATCTGCAATTAAGACATTCATTGTTAATTGCATTAATTAACCTCCCCCATGAAGCAGCTGGTGAGGTTTCCACCACAAGGAGATGAGAAAGACGATTCCCAGAAGCGCCTGATGAGCAGCTGGAGAGAACCCGGCCCCAGGTTCCAGCAGACTTAGGATGCAGGCACATTTCCACTGAGCAGCTGCCACCCAGGTGGGACCAAGGGACCAAGCCACCCTCCTGCAGGACGAGAGGAGCACACAGCCAATGCCACCATGAACCTCGGAAGGCTGAGGGATGGTAACGCTTACAGAGAGGCGGTCACAGCGACAACTGTTAACAACGAGACACTTGGATTTAGCCCAGCTCTCAATTCTTAGTTGGAGAATTTAGTCCAGTTCTCCTACACTGATACTTTGGTTAACGCTAAGTGCGTTCCATTCCATCCAAGCAGGAGAACCCACAGAGCAACCGCTCTGCGATCACCCAAGGGTGTCTTGTGCTGGCAGAACAGAAGAACTTGCTGGAATCCTTATCCTAAACATTTGCGCTCATTTCCCAGGAAGGTAATGTGATTTTCAGCTGCCCAGTAGGGTAACGTGATTTTCAGCTGAAGCTGAAACTCCAATACTTTGGCCACCTGATGCAAAAAGCCAACTCACTGGAAAAGACCCTGATGCTGGGAAAGATTGAAGGCAGGAGGAGAGGGGGACAACAGAAGATGAGGTTGTTGGATGGCATCACCAACTCAATGGACATGAGTTTGAGCAAGCTCTGGGAGAGATGGTAGAGGATAGGGAAGCCTGACGTGCTGCAGTCCATGGAGTCTCAAAGAGTCGTTCACGACTGAGTGACTGAACAACATCATTATTTTAACGTTTTGCAGAGATTCACAAATACTATCTCATCCTCACAAGTCCTGGAGACTCCAGGGGCAGTGTGATTGTCCTGTTCTGCTAATGAGATAAAAGAAAGCATTCACCCTTCCATAGCTGAAGTAACTCAGAGCTGGGATCAGGTTCCTGGTCTCTGGCCCATGCCCTGAAGTGTAAGGCCACTGGCTCCAAATTAAAAAAAAAAAAAAAAGAAAATGAAGTAATATGAGTGAGCCTTTTTTTCCTACCCAAGGAGCTAGATTTCCAGATTTATCAAAATTTTTCTTTAATCTGAACTGACAGCTACTATAATAATTCTCCAATTCTGATACCTTGGTTGACACGAAGTGCATTCCATTACAAATACTGATGAAGAATATAAAGCATGAAATTTCATGTATTCAGTCCACAAATATTGGTTATGCCTCATTACCTAAGGGCATCACCTGGCGGACATGATCTCCCTCCAAGCTGTTCATCACATCAACGATGATCTCATGATGTGCTCCTGTTTCTCTCTGCCACCAACGGGAGGCCCTCACTCTGCTGAGCTCCTCTGGCTGTCCTCTCGCCACGAGAGGCAAGAGGACATAATATAAGGTGAGAGGACATAAATGTCTGTCAGACATTGTCCTAGGTGCTAGAGATAACACAAAAGGAAAAAGATGTGATCACGAAGCTCACGTGAGGAGTAGTACATTCATCTCAAGGGAATGTGGACAGTGACTCTGTGTCTGAAAGAAGAGGCCCGTGTGCTTATGAGACAGATCAGATCCGGGAGGTGTGTCCACAGGCAAGATGCGCACGTGAAGGAGGAGGGCTGGGGGGCCCAGGGTGATGGGAGAGAGGACGGAGGTCCGTGGTGAGAAGGATCAAAGAGGGCCAGTGAAGATGAAGTGGTGTGAGGTGGGTGGGAGGGGTGGGTGGGCATCCGGCTCTTGCCTTCCCCACAGTAACTGAAAGCGGGGGGTCTCCAGTGAAGAGTCCAGGCAGGGACGCCCCAGGACCAGGTGAGGGGCTGCTGGGTGGAGACCATGGCGAGAGGACAGCCAAAGGAGCTCAGCAGAGTGAGGACCTCCCGTTGGCGGCAGAGAGAAACAGGAGTGCATCATGAGATCATTGTTGATGTGATGAACAGCTTGGAGGTAGGTCAGGTCTGACAGGTGATGCCCTCAGGTAATGCCTTTGTGTACCAGGGACCCCAGAGGAGGCCCAGGGCAAGGAGGACACACCCTGAGCTTGCTTGGAACATGAAGACTGGGTGTTTCTGCACATACCAAGAGGAGAGGCTGAGCTGGGTATGTGGGTCCAGAGCTGGAGGAGAGACGCCAGCCAGCCTGTGGACCTGAGAGCCGCACCTGTGCACATGGAACGTGAAGTCACAGCAGTGGGTGAGACCAGCTACAGAGCAAGGAGGCGTGAGAAGACAGGTGGGCTCCGGGCTGAGCCGGGAGCAGCTCCACCGTTTCATTCTGGAGGAGAAGGCGCTAATCTCCCAGGACAGAAAGGATGGCAGCAGGGGGACAGGAAGCAGCCCAAGAGAGTGGACAGCCCTGCAGGTCAGGGAGGACAGGGTGCAGGGGAGGGGGGTCAGGCACAGGGGCCAGGAGGGAAGAGACTGATGTTGAAGCCCACAGAGGGCTGGAGGAAGTGAGGCTGGAAAACATCTTCAGGCTTTGGGGCTCGAAGGTTGCTGGCCACTGATGGAGGAAGGGGTCAGGAAGGAGCCAGGTGGAAGCCAGGAGATCAAGGAGACAAGGAAGGGAGACAGAGCATCTGGAGGTCTGGTCAAAAACAAGGACATGAGCAGCAGTGATGGAAGGAGATTTTGTGGGACTGAAGGCATCAGGTGTGATTTTTTTTTTTTTTTGGAGTAGAGTTGATTTACAATGTTGTTAGTTTCAGGTGTATGGCAAAGTGATTCAGGCATTTATATTCATTTTCGGATTCTTTTCCCTTATAGGTTATTACAAGATATTGAGTATAGCTCCCTGTAGAACCTCGTTGTTTACTTTATGCCTAGCACAGTATATCTTTTCATCCCAAATTCCTAATTTATCCCTCCCCGTTTTCCCTTTAGTGACCACAAGTTTATTTTCTGTGAATCGTGTCCCCTGCTTTGGAAGGCGAATTCTTAACCACTGGACCACCAGAGAAGTCCTGAGATGTATTTAAAGGGGGAAAAAAAAAACCAAAACAGGGATGGGTGTGTGGCTAGAGGAACGCACAGGAGAGCATGTGACAAAGCAAGCACAGCAGAGACCAAGCAACAGAAACAGGCTACTGGTGCTAAGTTGCGTCAGTTGTGTCCGACTCTGTGCGACCCCATAGACGGCAGCCCACCAGGCTCCCCCGTCCCTGAGATTTTTCCAGGCAAGAACCCTGGAGTGGGTTGCCATTTCCTTCTCCAACGCATGAAAGTGAAAAGTGAAAGTGAAGTCACTCAGTCGTGTCCGACTCTTGGCGACCCCATGGACTGCAGCCTACCAGGCTCCTCCGTCCATGGGATTTTCCAGGCAAGAGTGCTGGAGTGGGGTGCCATTGCCTTCTCCAAGAAACAGACTAGTCAAAGGCAAAAGAAAGCAAATTTCTCAAGGAAGTATGAAGAGATGGGGTTGGTAAAGGGATCTGGCTAAAGAGTTTATAGAAACCAGAGAAAAAGGAAAATAAATCTCCCCACCCAGGTTTTATTCATCAAGTAGTGGAGCCAAAGTGGCTTGTCATACAACACCATGAAGGAGCATGTTTTTCTCACTCAGGCCATAAATTTGCAACCATGCCCATGATTTTGGGGGCACTTCCCAAGTGGCGCTAGTGGTAAAGAATCCGCCTGCCAATGCAGGGGACTCAAGAGACGTGGATTCAATCTCTGGGTCATGAAGATCCCCTGAAGTAGGAAATGGCAACCCACTCCATGATTCTTGCCTGGAAAATTTCAGGGACAGAGGAGCCTGGCGGGCTTCAGTCCATGGGGCCTCAAAGTATTGGACACTGAGCAACGGAGCACACACATGCCCGTGATTTAAGGCAAATCTTATAAGGGAGATTAGAACAGGCACTACACAGGCTGAAGCACTCTGTTTCCTGTCAGACGCTCCATCAGCCTGACCCCTCCGCTGCCTGTCTCAGCACTGGGGAGAGCTGAGGCCACCCTTTCTCCACGGTCAACCCACCATCTCCCAGGCCTCTGGGAGCACGAGCTTGGGGGTCAACAGACTGGGGCTCCCCCCGGCGAGATCTGTCTAGTTCACTAACAAGGTTGAATACGTGAGGTCCCTCCTATATACAATGTCTAGGTCCACCCCTGGTGCAGAGAAAGTACAAAGCCCAGATTGTTGTTTTCTGAAAATGTGAAGTCTAAGGACATTTCACGCACGCGTAGGCACTGTCTTCATTCGAAGGATACTTTATAATGTTCAAAAAAGCAGTGGTGCTTCTGTTTTGAAATCGCTTTTGCTCTTGGCTCACATCTCCAGCTGCATAAAGAGCATCCTCTCTGGTGTCCCCGAGGCCTCCGGTCATGTTCCCCATCCACATAAAAGCCCGTTCGAGAATCATTACGGCTTTCAGATGGGCAGCTCGTAGCTCGTGAAGGTCCCGAGGCAGTGACAGAGAAGCGCCCTGGAGCCTTGCTTTCTTCCTCGGGCCAAAGATCCGCCTGTTGTAATTAGCAAGACTGGCCTCAGACAGGCTGAGTCTACAGCCACAAGACCAAACGAAGCCCTTCAACATTCTGCACGGAAAAAGCCTCTCTCTGATTTTCTGCCCCCACATCTGAAAAGCCACCTTGGATGAGATCCATGGAAAACTCCAATTCATTAGCGATTTCAACAGAAAAAGAAAATCTCAAAAGGCTTGTTGACAGCCACAGTAGCCATGGTGTAACCTTATCCTTATCTTTCATTACACTGCTTTTATTAGGACAAGAAAAAAGGCGTTTGTTTTCATGGTCATAACCCCAGAGGATGCTTATACACAAGGAGGACAAGATGAAAAAAAAAAACACACTCATTGGAGGGACCCCAACTACACTTGAAAGTGTTAGGGAAATCTTCACCTCCATGGAGAAGTCACGCTTTCCTCATTATTGGTACAAGCCAGTTTTCAGGAGCTACTGGCTAGGTTCATGCAGGGCCAGGTGTAAAAGTCATTGAATTAATGTGTACAAACCTCTGTGATACCTCACTCAAGGTAAAGGTTTAACTTCCTACAGCTCAACTCTGCTCCCAGCACAGACACAGATTCACACCCTCCTCCAGTGTCAGTCCTTCAAAGCAGAAGCATCTGCCGATACGGTCGACAAGTCCAAGCAACCCCAGCCCGCTGAGCAGGCCGGGATGGGCAGGTGGATGCCCTGGGCTTGTCGCCAGCCTCTCACCTACATCCGAGGTGACAACGCGCCTGGGAACACAGCAGACTGGTGCCCAGATGACTCCCGCTTCATTTGGCTTCAGCAATGTTTTCTGTTCTGTTTTTAATTAATTGCCTAGATTTTAAAATTCTGATGTTTTCAGATAAATATCTGGATTTCCTGCTTTCTCATGAAAAATCGAGAGCTCTGACAAAATAGAGCACCTAGGCCAGCACCAAGAGATGCCCTGGGGAGCATAGCCCCCATAACCTTCATCAGCCCTTCCCAAACCTAGCCCCACATAAACATGAGGTCTCAGCCTGGAGCCCCAGCCCCTCTCCAAGCAGAAACAGTGGAGCCCTACTCCCCCACACTGGGCTTACAGTCCCAGAATAAGAAGTAGATGTAGGGGGAGCCATGTCCCCCTGCAGACAAGGCCATGTGAGTCTCACCAGACCTCACATGGCCCGTCTGGCCCCTGGGGGCATTCACTTTGAAGACCCAGGACCCAGGGGAATGGACAAACTGGCAATGACATCAAAATACCCTGCTTCATTACTGGCATATTTGGCTACTCGCTCACATTATTTGAAATCTCTCAGAACAGCAGAAAAGGGAAGTCTCTCAAAGTGCCTGTTCCTGGCTAAGGTCAATCAGGCCCCTTCCCATGCATCATCCTGAAGCAAGCGTCCTCCTGTGCTCTGGTTCGTGCCACCTGCCTTCAAATGCAGTGCTTTTGGTGGGTGAGCTCAGCATTTAAACGGGCCCCCAAGCACAGTGCTGAAGGGCTACCTTGAGTCCAGAGCACAGGAAGGCTGGGCCATGTCTTCCAGAGACAATGCATGTTAGATAATCTTCCTTTGGTCGCGAGTGATGGTGCTGTTGGTCATGAGTTTAATGTTAAGGAATTGGCATATATTAAATAAAGCATCTTTAAACAGAAACACGCACCAAAGGTGGTTGTGTATTGGTCAGTTCATGAAACGTTGTGACCAGAGGCTCCTGAAACCTTAACCCAATGTCCCCCCACCCCCAGGAGCAAAGGTTCAGTGATCATGCCCACCTTACAGAGTCTATTGTCCATCAAGGCAGCCACTGAGGGCCCACCAGTGAAAAGTTTAGGGCAGGAGTGATTTCTCTGTATCCAGGGGGCCAAGTCGTGGCCATTTCAAGGAAGACTATGGGCCCTGGGCCCGGCATGGAGGTGCCCCCGGTCCCAACGTGGGAATCAACCTTGAGGCTACCTTGCCTTTTAAGGGCCCGCTTTGCCCTACGCTGCACATGCTGGACCCATTTCACTGTGTCTGGGTCCTTGTATGGGCTCCACTTGGAAGAAAGAGACGGGTCACATAGACGAGGAGCCGACAGCTGACAACACGGAGGTGCTAACGTGGAGATCTATGGGAAACGCCATTGGCCCTAAGCTCTTCTTGGCAATTTTATGAGTGATTTCACATCGGAGAAGGCGACGGCACCCCACTCCAGTACTCTGGCCTGGAAAATCCCATGGACGGAGGAGCCTGGTAGGCTGCAGCCCATGGGGTCGTGAAGAGTCAGACACGACTGAGCGACTTCACTTTCACTTTCACATTGTTTTAAGCTTTGTGCTGAAAGTAGCATTTTATTAAATATATGCATATCTTGCTATTTCACATTCACTGTAATTCAGATGTGTGGAATCTGCCACCATGGAGCTAGGTGACCGAGAGCCTCTAGTCCTCCCATTGAAAAAGCAAGTGAAGCCAGGACCACCCATGGCTCCTGAGTCCTCCTACTAGAGGTCAAATTTGGGTGCCACCATGGACTTCACTCAGCCTGTTTCTCCAGCACTGCAAGAGGAGGACACGGCCACTTCAGAGGGAGGTCATAGAGAGTGAATGACATGGTCCAAGATGCCTGAGGGGGTCGCTGGGGAAAGTTTTCAAACTGCAATAATTATATTCTCAGTAACCCCTAGGAAAACTGTCTGTGACCCAAGATAAATCCTGACTATGGTGCACCTTCCAGGCAGCAGGAAGCCGGGTGAACACCAGCTTCCACTTAGTCTCTCTTCCCTCACTTCTACCTCTTCTTAGGAGAAAAGATGCAAATGCCGGGCTTCCTGCTGTTTGCTGTGCTGTGCTCTGCTCAGTCGCTCAGTCATGTCTGACTCTTTGCGACCCTACGGACTGTAGCCCACTAGGCTCCTCTGTCCATGGGATTCTCTAGGCAAGAGTACTGGAGTGGGGTGCCATGCCCTCCTTCAGGGGATCTTCCCAACCCAGGGATTGAACCCATGGCTCTTTCATCTGCATTGGCAGGCGGATTCTTTACCACTGGAGCCACACTGAGGAAGCTTAAGATTGGAGAGCTTGAATAGTTTCAGGAGGTTCCAGGCTCCTGGAACTGGGTGGCCCCCAGTTTCCCAGGACCTGGCCCTGGGCTGATTTAAGGCAGGGAACGAGGGCAGGGTGTGTGTTAGCTGGGGTGTGGGCTCAAGGCCGGTTGGCCTATGCTCACACGGCAGTGGTTTGTTCTCTCTAGGAATTACTAGCCCTGGGAGAGGCAGACTCTCCAAGATCAAGGCCCCAAATGCCAGACCAACAAGAATACAGAAAATAAGAAAGGTAGTCCAATACACATGTTATTTTTGTCTTGTTAACCACTTGGGATCTGCTGAGATCTGATGGTCGAATTTTCAAGTGAAAAAAAGAGTCTGCGAGATGTTTCCACCAGCGGTAAGAACACATGTGCATCAGACACCAGGCTGCATTCTGGGGTTATGAAGATAGATGGGGAAAGGGAGGAGGGAAAAGGGCCCAGGCTGCAAGCAGAAGTGGCAAGTACCCACAAGACAGAGAGGGAGCACGTGCAGAGGGGCTCCCGGGCTGCCACACCCAGGCTGGGCTTGCTGAAGGCATGACAGGAAGGGGACAGGGGCCGAGGATATGAAGCCAGGCGAGTGCGGGACGTGACTCCCATTAACTGTCCCCAAGACTCCATGCTTTCAATGCAAGGGGCGCAGGTTCTGTCCTGATCGGAGAACTAAGATCCCACATGCCAGTCGGCATGACCAAAAAAAAAAAAACCCAGCTCCAAGGTGGAGAATGCAGTTATAGGCCCAAACGAGGCCCCGCTTCCCAGCCCTGACCCTACTTTTTTGCCATTCCGAGTTTACAACCCTCTCCCTCACAGTGCTCCTCCAATGCACTGATTTCTAACATTGCTCATTTTTACAAGCTTTAGCAGTTCATTTTCAAGTTTCTGATTTGAACGAGAAGTTGGAAGCATCTGGGAAACTATCCTACAGGAAATCTCACGCGTGTGCACGTACATATACAGCTATAGATATAGCTGTATATATATGTAAACTTGAAAAATACATAAATATAAAATATACATAGAAAGAAGTGAAATATCTATTTTTATAAATATATACAACTATTTCACATGTACACATACACCATATATGTTCTATATGTCTACATTTCCAGATACAAATCGGGAAATACATATACTATACATATATGTCACTTTTAAATGGATATAATTAGTGTGGAAATGTCCCTGGGTGGTAGCAGAATCCAAATTAGGGGCAAAAACACAGGGCAGCAGCCACTTTTTACTCTACAAACCTGCATAGGCTGAAATTTGACTTGTGTGTGGGGTGTGTGTATGTGTGTGTGAAAATACACATAACATAAAATCCACCTTTACTGCTTTCAAGCATGCAGTTCAGTGGTATTAAGGACACTCACATTGTTGTGCAGCCATCACCCCCTTCCACCTCCAGAACTTTTCTTCTTCTCAAACTGAAACCCATTAAAGAATAACTCCATTTCCCCCTCCATCAGCCGCTGGCAACCACCCTCCTACTCTCTGTCTCTGACTCTTAGTACTCTTATAGGCGTCTCCTATAAGAGGAATCTTACACCACAATATTGTAAAGTAATTAGCCTCCAATTAAAATTAATTAATTAATTTAAAATTTTTTAAGCGAGAGAGGAATCCTACAGTAGTGTGTGTGTGTGTGTGTGTGTGTGTGTGTGTGTGTGTGTGTGTGTGTGTGTGTGTGTGTGTGTCTCGGCCTGATTTCGCTGGTGTAGCTTTGGAAACAATAAAAAAAAAAAAAAATCCACCTCTGGGTACCCGACATGACGCCTCTCGGCCACTAGAGGGCACTAAAGATCGCGAAATGTGTCCCAGGTTTTTTCGCGGATGGGGCGCTGATGCCCCGGCCGTGAAAGCGGGTCTTGCGCCTTTTTCCGGAGGGGTCCTTGCACTTTCCTGGACAGGCACTAACCCTGAGCTTGCGGGGAGGGTTAGGCTTGGCCTGCAGCCCGAGGCCTCCTCCCCGCACTCCCTTGACTGCCGGGGTTTGGGGGTGCTGGAAGGCGTTTTTCTGCCAGGATCACAGCTTCACCCGGGTGGGTTCCACGCGCGGCGCGGACCCAGCTCAGAGAGCTGGTGCCTGGGCACATATCCGTGAGCAACTCCGTCCTTTCATTCCAGGGGGACCCTGAGAAGTTGGGGCTATATAGTGATAGTGGAGAGAACTTCTGGCCTTTGAGTGGAGGAAGGGTAGAGATTAGAAATGACCAAGATTCAGCCTGAAATGCATGTGTGTGAACCATCAATCTCTAATTCCCCGGCCCTAGAACCTAATCTGTCTGACACAGGGGTTTTTACCTGGTTAACGTGTTCTGAGTTAGGCAGAATAGCTACGGGGTGAATCTTGGTGCTTTGTTGTGTCCGGAATTGACCAAGAGTTTTGCACCCAGGTGGAAAACTGGCTAGAGGAGCAAGCAGCTGGTGGAGACTGAGTGCCCCAGGCCTGGTTTGAATTTAGGGCTGTGACAGTCGTATTCTGAGAGGACAAACACCGACCACTTCATTAAATCAAATATATATATAAATTTAGGCTTCCCCGGTGGCTCAGAGGGTAAAGAATCTGCTTGTGATGCAGGAGTCCTGGGTTCAATCCCTGGGTTGAAGATCCCTTGGAGGAGGGCATGGCAACCCTCTCCAATATTCTTGCCTGGAGAATACCCATGGACAGAGAAGCCTGGTGGGCTACAGTCCATGTGGTTGAAGAGAGTCAGACATGACTGAGCGACTAAGAACAGTACCTTTTATATCTTTTTACTTCTCTATATTACAGAAAGAGCATCATTTTAGTTTTCTTACTGGTATGTGTGAATAGTTTATACTGTCTATAAATTTCATTTCAGGACAGTTAAGAACAGTCTTTTAGATATGTGTGGTCTCCAGCCTTACATTGAAATCATCTGAGGAGTTTTTTTAAAATGACATCAACTGGAATTCCCTGGTGGTCCAGTGTTTACGACTCCATGCTTCCACTGCAGGGGACCTGGGTCTGATCCTTGGTGGGGGAAATAAAATTTTGCAGGCCACGAAGTATGGCCAAAAAAGTTAAGCAATAAAATTAAATTAAAAAATAAAAGTACTTTTGCCAACTGATGTGAAGACCCAACTCATTAGAAAAGGCCCTGATGCTGGGAAAGACTGAAGGCAGGAGGAGAAGGGGATGATAGTAGATGAGATGGTTGGATGGCATCACCAACCCATGGACATGAGTTTGAGCAGGCTCTGGGAGATGGCGAAGGACAAGGAAGCCTGGTGTGCTACAGTTCATGGGGTTGCAAAGAGTTGGACACGACTGAGTGACTGAACAACAACAAAAAAATAAAAATGACATTAATGCTGCTGCCCCACTTGAGACCAGCTGATTCAGTTTTCCCAGGGTGGGGACGAGCACTAATATTTCTTAGAAGCTCCCCAGAGTAATTGTAAAGCACCACAAGGACGGAGAACTTTGGCTGCCATCGCCCAGTTAGTTCCTGGACCAGGGGCTTTCCACCTAGGTTCCCACTAAACCATCGGAGAAGCTGTAAAAAACACTGATGCCGGGTTCCCAAGGCTAGAAGTTATGCTGTAATTGGTCTGGGATGCAGCCAGAAGACTGAGATATTTTTTTAAAGACTGACTCCCAGCTGACTCTTGGAGAAGACGATGGCACCCCACTCCAGTACGCTTGCCTGGAAAATCCCATGGACAGAGGAGCCTGGTAGGCTGCAGTCCATGGGGTCACTAAGAGTCGAACACGACTGAGCGACTTCACTTTCACTTTTCACTTTCATGCATTGGAGAAGGAAATGGCAACCCACTCCAGTGTTCTTGCCTGGAGAATCCCAGGGATGGGGGACCCTGGTGGGCTGCCATCTATGGGGTCGCACAGAGTCGCACACGACTGAAGTGACTTAGCAACAGCAGCAGCTGACTCTGATGCAGCCAAATTTGAGAGCCATCTCCTCCACTCACCTTCATGAAAATGAACAGACCAGCCACATCAACTTGGCCATGTTAGAAATTTTAAATCTGGGACCCCACCCCAGACAACAGAATCTGAACCTTTGAGCTGGAGTCCAGGTTCTGGATTTTAAAACCCCCTCCAGGTAATAATTTTGCATGCTAAAGTTTGAGAACCTCTGTCCCAGTTCTCACACAAACACAAATTTGTCTGAGTCACATCCTGACTTGTTTAACTTTCCACAGATTTCTTGCCAGTTGAAGATCTGTTCTCTAGCCACTACTTTTCTTTTCAATATTTATTTATATATATCTGGCTGCTCTGGGTCTTCGTTGCTGCACTTGGGCTTTCTCTGTTTGCAGCGAGTGGAAGCTTCTATCTCGTTGTGGGTCTAGAGTGCAGGCTCAGTAGTTGGTAGTTGCTTAGTTGCTCTGCAGCATGAGGGATCTTCTTAGACCAGGGATCGAGCCCGTGTTCCCTGCATTGGCGGGTGGATTTGTAACCACTGGACCACCAGGAAAGTCTGCCACTGCTTTTTCACTTCCGTGAGTGCGTGCTAAGTTGCTTCAGTCGTGTCTGACTCTGCAACCCCATGGACTGTAACCTGCCAGGCTCCCCTGTCCATGGGATTCTCCAGGCAAGAATACTGGAGTGCGTTGCCATGCCCTCCTCCAGGGGATCTTCTCGACCCAGGGGTCGAACCCACGTTTCTTACATCTACCTGCCTTGGCAGGAGGGTTCTTTACCACTAGCGCCACCTGGGAAGTCCTTCATTCCCATACCAAACCCCATTTCCCATAAAATGAACCACACAGTGTGACCAAAGAGCTGCAGAAGGCAGAAAAATGAAGCATTGTGTAAAGATTTCCAGGAGGGTGGGAGGAATCCATGAGCCACGTGTGATACTGATTCCACAAACTCAGCTGCAACGGGGAGAAATGACCTGAGGTGGGGAGATGACCTCAGGTCACCTGCGTTCAGCTTCCGGTTTCCCAGGGCTTCAGTGGGTGCTCTGTTTCCCTGCCCCTGCTTCCTGGTAATCCCAGCAGAAGCAGGAAGGGACTTTGTGAGAGACAGGGTAATGGCGACAGACACGGCTTTTGCCCTTGTGAAAAAAAATTGCCACTGAGGATCCTGGGTAAAGAGAAGCAAGCTGTCTTCATTCCTTCCCTAAAGGAGGTGGCCCTTACTTATGACTGCTCCAGGTTGGTCCCCAAAGAGCTCAATATTAGGGTTGAGTTGCTGCCAAGCGGACATAGCTGCTTCTGTTTACTCTTGCCCATCTGGCACCAAGGAGATGCTCAAAGGTGGTCCAGAGATGTTGGCCTCATTTCACTGCAGCAGGGACAGGTCATGCACCCGTGGGAAGAGCTCTGAACTCTTGCTCCAGGTGCACAGGGTGTCAAATCCAATTTTGCCTCCCATTGTATCCCCAGGACCCAGCCCCATGTTTGCCCACCAATGGGTGCTCCATAATGCCTGAGTGGATAATTGAATTATTAGCATATGGTCATAAAAATCTATCCTTTACTGGACACCTCCTGTGTGTCCGGCTCAGGGCTCACCGCTTCCCATACAGTTGTTTCATTTAACCCTCCTGACATCTTCAGGAGACACCTGTCAGCAAACATGACAGATAAGGACACTGAGAGCTCAGAGAAGTCAGGAGACTAGCGCAGGGCTGCACAGCCCGTCAGCAGGGCTGTGAGTCCCACTGGAGACAAGCTGACTCCCAAATCTGCTTTGGCAAAGGTTTTATAATGTAATTTTGTAGTGTACTGTGTAATTTTCATGAAACTGTCACTTACATGATTTGTATCTCATTGCAATTTTATGATTGTAAATTTGTATAATTATGTAATTGTAATTTTACATAATTACAATTGTATAAATTCTAATGTAATTTGGGGGATGGCCTTTTCTGCGCAAGGAGGTTCCTGTGTACTTTCTGCAAAACACTTAAATGAGAAATAACTCCAGTTTTTTAGAATCTCTTCTGGAAAATGGAAGACGGTATATACTTCCACTCATCTTTTGAGGCTAACACAGACTTAATACTAAAATTCAGAGTAGAAGGAAGAAAAATTACAGATCAATATTACACATGAAAGTAAATGCAGAAATCCAAAACGAAAAAAAAATTAGCAATCTGAATCCAGCAACATAAAACAGGAAGATTTCTCATTACTAAATTTAACTGATCTCAAGTATGCTGCTGCTGCTGCTAAGTCACTTCAGTCGTGTCCAACTCCATAGACCGCAGCCCACCAGGCTCCGCCGTCCCTGGGGTTCTCCAGGTAAGAACACTGGAGTGGGTTGCCATTTCCTTCTCCAGTGCATGAAAGTGAAAAGGGAAAGTGAAGTCGCTCAGTCATGTCCGACTCTTAGCCACCCCATGGACTGCAGCCCACCAGGCTTCTCCATCCATAGCATTTTCCAGGCAAGAGTACTGGAGTGGGGTGCCATTGCCTTCTCCCTCAAGTATGCTAAGTTGGTTTAATGTCATAATATCAATATAATTCATCACAAAGGATAAAACAAAAAATCTGTTGT
The DNA here is from genome assembly GCF_029378745.1 of Bos indicus. Classification (NCBI taxonomy): domain Eukaryota; kingdom Metazoa; phylum Chordata; class Mammalia; order Artiodactyla; family Bovidae; genus Bos; species Bos indicus. The sequence goes on along the minus strand of NC_091772.1, from coordinate 40,857,173 downwards.
GGTTATTCCCTAGATGCAAAAAACTGTTTGATAAAGTGTAATATTTATTTTGGGTTTCCCAGGGAGCTCAGTGGTAAAGAAAGTGCCTGCCAACGAAGGAGATGCAGGACACTCGGCTTCAGTCCCTGGTCCAGGAGGATCCCACACACCTCGAGGCAACTAAGCACTTGGGCCACAACTACTGAGCCTGGGCTCTAGAGTCAGGGAGCCGCAACTCCCAAAGCCCACGTGCCCTACAGCCTGTGCGCCACAACTAGAGAATAGCCCCCGCTCATGGCAACTAGAAAAAAGCCCAGCACAAACGAAAACCCAGCGCAGCCAATTAAAAAAAACGGACAGCCCAAACGACATAAAGAAGGCCTACATCAGTAAGGAAGATGGAAAATCCCATAGAAAAATGAATCAAAAATCACCTTGAACACACGCTTCATGAATGGAATCCAAATCGCCAAAAGACATATGCAAGTTGCCCGCCCTACTAGTAATCAAAGAAATACAATTTAATATTAGCCAAAAACTGAAATAATCCAAGTGTCTATGAACTACAGAGTAAATAAATTGAGATACAGTCATGCAATAGAATACTATGCAAACAATAAAAATAAATGAGATATAACTGTAACACAATAATATGAATGAATCTCAGGAGCATAATATTGAGTAAAAGAAATGTAAAATAATACAATGTGTAGTTCTCTTTATAGAAAGATCAGAAGCAGGCAAAAGAAACTGCATATTCAGAAGTTAATATTCAGTTGATGAAACTATGAATAAAAGCCAAGAAATGATTACACAGGAGTCAGGTGAGTGGTTACCCAGGGAGTGCTTTTCAGGAAGGTGAATGCAGGTTCTCCTGGGGGCTGACAATGTTCTCTGATGTTGTCTACTGAAGTATGGTGATTACCTGCAAGTTTCACTTGTCTGAGTGCTACATTTCCTAATAAAAATGTTTTTAAAGATAGAACAATACCATGATGAATCTTCTCATGCCTACCCCCCGGTATGGTATGCAAGAGCTTCTTTAGGGCATATGCAGGGAGTGGAACTGCTGGGCAAATGCAGAGTTCCTGTCTCCAAGATGGTGCCGGATGATTTACCAAGTGGCTGCATCAGTGTATACCCCCACCAAACAGTGTTTGACTCATTCTCAGCAAATCACGTCTTCACCAACATTTCATGTCAGACTCGCTTCACTGCTCCCAGGAATACAGAACGGTATCTTGTCGTCATCTAAAGAGATGTCATCATCTCACTGCATTTCACTGGTTACAAATGACCTAGAGAATCTTTTCCTGATTTTCGGTTCAGTCGCTCAGTCTTGTGTGACTCTTTGTGACCCCATGGACTGCAGCACACCAGGCCTCTCTGTCCATCACCAACTCCCACAGTTTACCCAAACTCATGTCCATTGAGTTGGTGATGCCATCCAGCCATCTCATCCTCTGTCATCCCATTCTCCTCCCCTTCTCCTCCTGATTTTCTTCACCTATAAATCTTTTTTCCCAGGAATGGGACTATTGTGTTGTGTAAGAGAATCCTACCTACCCCAAGGTTAGACATCCTATAACTTTTTGAAAAGTGTTTGTTTTAACTGTTTTCACTTTTAAGTTTGAGTAGGTTCTGAGAAAGGGTTCAAATTTCTTTTCTTTCCTCTTCTTCTTCTTCTTTTTTTTTTTTTTTTTGTTATATGGACAAACAATTGGTACAGCACCATTAGTTGAATAATCCATACTCTTCCCAGAGATCTGGCCTATCTCCAGTTTCTATACATTAGAGGTTCTGTTTCTGGACTCTGTTCTGTTGGTCTATGTCCTACTGCCAATAATCACACTGATAAATTACTTTAGTTTGGTGATAACTGTTGTTACCTGGTAGATCAAGTTTCCCAAATATTATTTTTTTAGAAGCATCTATCTTCATAATAGTAGGATTTTGTGGTTCACGGGTAGCCCTTGAGGAAATGCTTCTGGATTCTTTTAGAAGTATCTAGAACATCTCTGTCTTCTAGAGAACAAATTAAAGCTACCTTGAAGCCCTTCAGAGTTGACTTGATCCACACAACAGCCATGTATCACTGAGTCAGTGATACACCAAGGGCAGGGCTGGGGGCCTTGTCCAGGGAAAACTTCAAAGCACTGAGACTGACTAAAGGCCCTCTGCTTTCCATCATCACCATGGCCCAGCAGCTCTAAACAGCATCCAGAGTAGATGACTCCTCTCTGACAACAAAAAGTCTCTATTAAACAAACAACTGTTGTTATTGATGAGCTTTAATTACCTATGTGTTAAAAAGCAGAGGCTTCACTTTGCCAACAAAGGTCCGTCCAGTCAAGGCTATGGTTTTTCCAGTAGTCAAGTATGGATGTGAGAGTTGGACCATAAAGCAGGCTGAGTGCCGAAGAATTGATGCTTTCAAATTGTGGTGCTGTAGAAGACTCCTGTGGTGCTGTAGAAGACTCCTTTTCCAAATAGGAAAAGGAGTACATCAAGGCTGTACATTGTCACCCTGCTTATTTAACTTCTATGCAGAGTACATCATGAGAAACGTTGGGCTGGAAGAAGCACAAGCTGGAATCAAGATTGCCGGGAGAAATATCAATAACCTCAGATATGCAGATGACACCACCCTTATGGCAGAAAGTGAAGAGGAACTAAAGAGCCTCTTGAAGAAAGTAAAAGAGGAGAGTGAAAAAGTTGGCTTAAAGCTCAACATTCAGAAAACGAAGATCATGTCATCTGGTCCCATCACTTCATGGCAAATAGATGGGGAAACAGTGGAAACAGTGTCAGACTTTATTTTTGGGGGCTCCAAAATCACTGCAGATGGTGACTGCAGTCATGAAATTAAAAGACGCTTACTCCTTGGAAGGAAAGTTATGACCAACCTATTATACCAACCAGCATATTAAAAAGTAGAGATATTACTTTGCCAACAAAGGTCCATCTAGTCAAGGCTATGGTTTTTCCAGTAGTAATGTATGGATGTGAGAGTTGGACTGTGAAAAAAGCTGAGCACCAAAGAATTGATGCTTTTGAACTGTGGTGTTGGAAAGACTCTTGAGAGACCCTTGGACTGCAAGGAGATCCAACCAGTCCATCCTAAAGGAGATCAGTCCTGGGTATTCTTTGGAAGGAATGATACTAAAGCTGAAACTCCAGTACTTTGGCCACCTCATGCGCAGAGTTGACTCATTGGAAAAGACTCTGATGCTGGGAGGGATTGGGGGCAGAAGGAGAAGGGGACGACAGAGGATGAGATGGCTGGATGGCATCACTTACTCAATGGACATGAGTTTGAGTGAACTCCAGGAGTTGGTGATGGACAGGGAGGCCTGACGTGCTGCAATTCATGGGGTCGCAAAGAGTTGGACATGACTGAGCGACTGAACTGAACTGAGAAGACTCCTGAGAGTCCCATGGACTGCAAGGAGATCAAACCAGTCAATCCTAAAGGAAATCAACCCTGAATATACACTGAAAGGACTGATGCTGAAACTGAAGCTCCCATACTTTGGCCACCTGATGAGAAGAGCCTACTTATTGAAAAAGATCCTGATGCTGGGCAAGAGTAAAGCCAGGAGGAGAAGGGGATGACAGAGAATGAGATGTTTGGATGGCATCACCGACTCAATGGACATGAGATTGAGCAAACTCTAGGAGATGATGAAGGACAGGGAAGCCTGGCGTGCTGCAGTCGATGGCGTCACAGAGAGTCAGACACGACTGAGTGATTAAACAAGGACCAACAGCACCAATGTGTCTATAAGCTTCTGGGCTTCCCAGGTGGCACTGGAGGTAAAGAAAATGCCTGCCAATGCAGGAGACATAAGAGATGTGGGTTCGATCCCTGGGTTGGGAAGATCCCCTGGAGGAGGGCATGACAACCCACTCCAGTATTCTTGCCTGGAGAATCCCATGGACAGAGGAGCCTGGTGGGCTACAGTCCATAGGGTCAAAAAGAGTAGGATTCGACTAAAGTGACTTCCCTCGAAAGCTCTGTAAGCCTTTAATTGGCCCATTTTTATTACTTATCTGCTAATGAGCATTGCATTGTCCTCAGAAGTGATCCAGAGAATTCTTGGTTACACTGTTGACCTCGTCCCGCGTAGGTTCAGTGGCAGCTATTCTGACACAGAAGTTGCTCAGCTCAGAGCAACTGGAGCTCACCACGCCTGAAGCCACATTCCAGCCTCCAGAGCCTGGGGTACCATATATTCATATGTCAACAGTATTCTAGATTCTAGATAAACCATCACTATCTCAGCACAGTGCTTAGAAAGGCAAAAAAGCAAAGCTCCTCATCCACGTGACTACTTGGAGTTTTTATTTATGTTTAAAATTGAAAATGATGAACAGAAGGCAAAATGTCAGGGGACTTGACTTTGGAAAGTGCGAGGTTGAGTTCATATCTGAAAAGCAGTACTAACATAATATCTTGAAAGTTAAAATTTGTTCTCATGCTTTAAATATTCATTTTAGGGCTAGAAAAAAAATCAAGAAAATAATGACTAGCTCTGGTTTTTCCTTGGTGATCAGTGAGAGCAATCTTGTCTTTTAGAAAAACAGATGTCACAACTTGATACAGCAAATACATCTGAGGTGAACAGTGGCTGGAAAGTAATCACGCCTCCTGTTTCCACAGGGGCACTCTGATGGGGAGAGGGGAAGACGTGGGGACCCCAGAGTCCTGGCCAGACCCACACACCTTCCCAGGACCCTCCCAGGTCCTTGCAGTCCTCCCCGCTGCCCAAGCAGAGAGCCAGACTGGACCCACACCTCAGGTGTTGTCCAGCCTAGACCAGGGGCCTGGGTAGTGCTTGCCTTCCAGGCCAGTGTTTTGCTCCAGTGAACTCAGGGGGAAATAACTTATCTAAACACTGACAGTGGCTAAAATGCCTCGGAGTGGGGACAGGAGGTCAGAGTCCAACAAGGTGCAAGGTGAGATGCAGTCAGCTGGAAATCTCAGCAGAGCCTGAGTCTTCATGCTGTTTCTGGTTCTCAGACCTTGGGGGACCCTGTCTTTCCTCCACTGCATTGTCCCCAGTCTGTAGCGGTCATGGTCTCATGCTGCCCATATCCTCTGGGCTCTTGCACATGCCACAAGGTATCACACTCCTGCTTCCGGGACCAACTTCCAGCCGGAATTGACTCAAATCTAAGCTCCTCCTTCTGGATGCCGTCAACTCACACTCTGTCTCTCCTGTTCAGTTCTCAGCAGCTCACAACATCGTTTCCTGCTTTCTTCATTAGGAAGCCCCTCTCCCAAATATACTTTTGCAACTCTCCACAGAGTTTGACCCGTCGGAAGCAATGGAGGGTCTGAAGCAATGGCTGGTCTGCAATCCATCCTGTTACCCAATTGGCTCGGGTATTTCAGTGACTGTCTCCACCCCCATTCGCGAGTTGGACCAGATCCATCTCTCTGGGATTTAAAGGGGACAGGTCTGAGATTTTTTTCCCTTTGTACCAAATAAGGAAACTAGACTTAGAGAAAGCAGAGCTTCTCCAAGGCACCCCAGCACTGGGTCTTCCACTGCAAGCATTCAGGATCCAATCCAGTGTGTGTACCACCTCATCAGGGACACTCAGGGGCACATAAAATCATTTCTCAGGTTCCTAGAAGAAATTTTTCTTGGCAGTTCTTTCCTTATTTTAATGTGCATTAGAAAAGCAGCTCAACTGCCAAAAATTCAATCAGTGATTTTCAGGATCCTATTGTTCAGAACAGTAGTCTGCATGTAGCACCCCGTCCCTCACCCCACAGACACACATGGCCTGCCTGAGCACACCCACAGCCTCAGCATCACCCGGGAACTTGTTAGAAATGCAAATTCTCAATCTCCAGAACCCTGGGGGTGAGGGGAAAGGGGTGTCAGAAATCTGTGTCTTAACAAGACCCGCAGGTGACAGATATGCAGTTTGAGAACCACTGGCTATAGCAAAGTCAATAAGAAATTAAAATCTATTAATGAAAAATATAAAGTAAACATAGGCAATTTTTGAAAATAGCAGAAAGTTCATCAGTTGCACAGGAGTGACTGAATTTGAGGAAGAGGTATCCTACAGCAAGAGCCTCCAGGAGTTTAAAGGTAAAAAGGCCTACCCTACCCCAAGTAGATTAATCCCATCCCGGGCCCTCCAAGAGTTCCCCAATACAGCAAGGTCGGGGGACAGGGAGAGAGGGCCTTTATCACTTGTTTGTTTGTCTGGCTTAGAGTTTAAATGCTTAGACTCTGGTCACTTCCCAAGCCTTACTAGGAAAAGTTTGGAAGGGTCCTCTCTTTTATGATGGTCTATCCTTATCGTATGATATTGCTTATATGAGGAATAAAAAAGAAATGATACAAATGAACTTCTTTACAAAACCATACAGACTCACAGACTTAGAGAATGAATTTATGGTTACCAGGGGAGAAGGTTGGGGGAAAGGGATAGATTGGGAGTTTGGGATGGACATGTATACACTACTGTATTTAAAATGGGTAACCAACAAGGACCTACTGAACAGCACGGGGAACTCTGCTCAATATTATGTAAAGACCTAAATGGGAAAAGCATTTGAAAAAGAATAGATACATGTATGTGTACAACTGAATCACTTTGCTGTATATCTAAAACTAACACAATATTGTTAACTCTACTCCAACATAAAATAAAAAGTTAAAAAGAAAAAAATAAGATGGTCCATCCAGATGACTTTGGGCTTCCCCCTCAGTACAGACAAAGAAACAGGCTTTGGTCCCAAAGATGTGAATACTTCCCAGCAAGGAACAGCGGCTGTTCACCTTGAGCACGCAAGGCCCAGTGATGATCCCATGATCACGTGGGCAGGGTGGACCTGAAAGGGCTTCACAATCACAGAGCATCCTTGCAACCTTGAACACTGATTCTTAAGGACGACCAGGGACCCACGTGGTTTCCCTGATAATGAGAGAGTGGATTTCAGGCGGGGCCCTCAGAATGCTGGGGGCTGGGACCCCACCTGGGCCTCGGGTCCTGGTGAAGTCTGACGCTTCCACTGACGACAGCCTTGACCCACATCCATGAAAATCATTGTTGCCTCCGTTGGGCCCTCCTTCCCGCTGAATAGGTGATCCAAGTGCTTTGTTTCGACTCCCTTCCTTAAGGCACCGTCTATTTTTCAACCACGTCTATGTGGAATTCTCTGACATTCACAAGAGAGCGGACTTGCATTTACTGAAGGATGACAGCTCATCACAGCTGTGTGCCCACCCCCAGTTCCAAATGCAAAAATGTCATGAGCATAAAAGCTCTCAAGAAACTTGAGTCGCTGGCGAGGGCCACAGAAAACCCAAAAGAAACTCTCCAGATGGGGTTCATCTGCCTTAAGCCGCAAAGACACAGAGATGGTCTTAGAAGACATTTTATATACTGTATGAAATTATGTGAAAACCATGAAAAGCATCAGCATTTCCCCCCTTCATAGTCTATTTCATTTTTTTGTTGTTATTTTACGTTATTTTTTAAAATTGTGGTAAAATACACAGAACATAAATTTACCATCTTAATCATTTTTAGAGCAGTTCAATGGTACTGAGCACTTTGATATTGTTACACAGCCATCCCCACCATCCGTGGCCACAGCTCTTTTCATCTTGTGTACCTGAGGCTCTGTCCCCATCAAGCTAACCATCCAGGCCCCTCCCCTCGACCCCTGGTAACCACCACTCTACCGTCTGTCTCTACGAACTTGAGTTTGCTTGAGTATGACATTCCCAAGACTCATTGCTGGGTAAATCCTGATAAGAGGAAGAACGTGTCACCCACTCAGCAAGTGAGTTTGGAGTTCTCAGTATGACCTGAAGGAAATTAACAAAAGAGGGCCACCAGTGGGGTTTTCTCCCCAGTTTGTTGCTCTCATTTTCTTAAGATTTTCTTATATGTGTATCATTTTTACTTATCTATTTTTGGCTGTGCTGGGTCTTCATTGCTTTCGTTCAGGCTTTCTCTAGTTTCGATGAGTGGGGGCAATTCACAAATTACGGCTCATGGGCTCCTCATTGTGGTTGCATCTCCCTGGTAGCTCAGATGGTAAAGCGTCTGTCTGCAATGCAGGAGACCCGGGTTCAATCCCTGGTTTGGGAAGATCCTCTGGAGAAAGAAATGGCAGCCCATTCCAGTATTCTTGCCTGGAAGATCCCACGGACGGCAGAGCCTGGTAGGCTACCGTCCATGGGGTCGCAAAGAGTCGGACACGACTGAGCGACTTCACCTCACTTCACTTCACTCTTCCTACAGAACACGGGCTCTAGGGTCCTTGGGCTTCAGTAGCTGCAATGTGCAGACTCGGTCATTGTGGGGCACAGGCTTAGCTGGTCCATGGCACGTGGAATCTTCCTGAGCAGAGATTGGACCAGTGTCCCTTGCATCGGCAGGTGGATTTCTTATCCACTGCACCACCAGGGAAGGCCTACGCGGACCATTTTTAAAGACTTAATTGAATTTGTTACAGCATTGTTTCTGTTCTATGTTTTGGTTTTTTGGCTAAGAGGCATGTGGGATCTTAACTCCCCTACTAGGGATCAAACCCCCACCCCCTGCATTGGAAGGTGAAGTCCCACCCACTTACTTTACTATTGGCATTTCCCTGGTACAGGGGCAGGGGCATTAGACCTCGGGTCAGATTTGGGGTTGAAAACCCAGTACTGTTGCCTGGGAGATGACACATAATCTCTGTAAATCTCTTAAACTTGGTCTTATTTTTAAAAATCAAAAGATTTCATATAAAAACAATTCTCAATTTCTGATTCTCTTGAAAATTCCAAAGAACTGGCATCAAAACAAACACCTCAAGGTTTTTAAATGGGGAGTAGATTTGAATAAACATTTACCAAACAGGATATGCAAACAGCCAATAACCCCTCTGAAACAGGGGCTCAGCATCATTAGTCATGAGAAAAATGCAGAATAAACTCATGGTGAGATCCCACTACACTTATACTACAAGACGTGAAGTTAATAAAATCTATAACTCCTAGTGCTGGTGAGGGCTTCCCTGGAGACTCAGATGGTAAAGAAACTGCCTGCCAAGCAGGAGACTTGGGTTCCATCCCTGGGTCAGGAAGATCCCCTGGAAAAGGAAATAGCAACCGACTGCAGTATTCTTGCCTGGAGAATCCCATGGATAGAGGAGCCTGGTGGGCTGCAGTCCATGGGGTGGCGAAGAGTTGGACGTGACTGAGCGTGCACATATGCACAGCGCTGGGGAGGACCCAAAACAAGTGGGATTTCATTCATAAACAGCTTGGCAGTTTCTTATCATGTTAAACAAATACTTATCATATGATCCAGGTTTCCCTCTCAGTATTTACCGGCGAGAAATGAAAAATTATGTTCACACAAAAACCCACACGCAAATGTTCACTGTTCAGTTCAGTTCAGTCGCTCAGTCGTGTCCGACTCTTTGCGATCCCATGAATCGCAGCACACCAGGCCTCCCTGTCCATCACCAACTCTCAGAGTTCACTCAAACTCATGTCCATCGAGTCAGTGATGCCATCCAGCCATCTCATCCTCTGTCGTCCCCTTCTCCTCCTGCCCCCAATCCCTCCCAGCATCAGAGTCATTTCCAATGAGTCAACTCTTCACAATGTTCACTGTAGTTTTTACTCATAATGATCAGGGAACAACCCAAGTGTTCTACAGGTGAATGAGGAACAAACTGTGATCCAACAACACCATGGCAAATGACTCAGCAATTAAAAGAACAAGTTAGCCATGCACTCAGCAACCTGAGGGAATCTCAGATGCCTGGGGCTAAGTAAGAGACTCTTCCAGCTCTGTACAGTATGACTCCATTTCTGTGACATTCTGGAAAAGCCACCTGCAGATCAGAGGTCACCAGGGGCTGGGGTGGTTGGTGTTTCACTGGAAATTGTCATGAGGGAATTTTGGGGGGTGATGGGACTGCTCCATCACTGCAGATGGTGATTGCAGCCATGAAATCAAAAGACGCTTACTCTTTGGAAGGAAAGTTATGACCAACTTAGACAGCATATTAAAAAGCAGAGACATTACTTTGCCAACAAAGGTCCATCTAGTCAAGGCTATGCTTTTTCCAGTAGTCATGGATGGACGTGAGAGTTGGGCTGTGAAGAAAGCTGAGCACCAAAGAATTGATGCTTTTGAACTGTGGTGTTGGAGAAGACTCTTGAGAGTCCCTTGGACTGCAAGGAGATCCAACCAATCCATCCTAAAGGAGATCAGTCCTGGGTGTTCTTTGGAAGGACTGATACTAAAGCTGAAACTCCAATACTTTGGCCACCTCATGCGAAGAGTTGACTCATTGGAAAAGACCCTGATTCTGGGAGGGATTGGGGGCAGGAGGAGAAGGGGACGACAGAGGATGGCATCACCGACTCAATGGACATGAGTTTGAGTGAACTCCAGGTGTTGGTGATGGACAGGGAGGCCTGGCGTGCTGTAATTCATGAGGTCACGAAGAGTCGGACACAACTGAGCGACTGAACTGAACTGGGACTGCTCCGTATCTTGATTTTGGTGGTGGTTGCATAACTAATATGTGCATTAGTCAGACATTCATTGAACTGTACACTAAAAAGAGTGAATTGTATTGTAAAAAAGTTATAATAAATGTGACCCAAAAATCTTAATAAAACTACAAGCATCTGGCACCCAGGACACACCATCTGCCTGGCCATGGCTGACCTAGCAAGTAGATAGAATTGAGCCTGTGAGTTCACCTTCTGCACCTGTCTTCCTTTGGGTCCCCAAGCAGCTCCAGAGATCAGAACTTGGGTGCAGGCGGTTTACTTGGTAAAGGAGGCAGTCAGCTTGGTGCAGGCACCCCATCCCTTCCCATGTGGAGCTCTCACCTGGGCCCCCCACGCAGCTTGGTGGAGTGTGAGAACTCGGTCCTGATGAGATAATTCTTATTTACAAAATTATTTATAAACACAGGCAGGGAGGATAAGTGCTAGACCCCAAATTATTAAACTAGGTTTATGGATGTGGTTCTTCCCGAAATCTTCTGAGACCTTGAGCAAATCATTTCACCAACATGGATCTGGGTTTTCTCATGGGTGAAATGAAGAAAGATAGATAACATCTATCAGGAGGTAAGCTCTCCAGGCCCTCCATCCTTAAAACGCTGTTCCATCCTATCTCAAAGAGGGCCTCCCCTTGCAAAGCAGTGCATTTAGGAAACCTTACATTAGATCCACTCCTGAAATTATCCAGAACCTTTCAAAGCTTGGAACATGAGCTTTTGCGTATCTTCAGTGGTGAAGAGTCCTGGTCTAAAGGAGGGACTCGATCTTGGATTTGGCTGTTTAGGAATCAAAGGGAAATTAGACTGGAAATAGCTGGGTCCAAAACCAAATATGAAGCACTGATTCCAAAACCCCCTGAGTCAGGTTGGCTGGGGAGCTCGTTACAGAGCAAATGTGCAGAAGTGAGGGAGAAATTGCAAAATAACTAGCTGGAGCTGGGATTCAGTCACAGGCACATGCTCCCTTTCTTCAGCAAGGAGGTTGGGAGCTTGTTGAGAAAGGGCGCTGGGCTATGACACTGAGTATTTGGATAACTTCCAGGCGGCCTGTAATGCAGTTCAACAACTTCAGACAGTGGGCCGAGGACCTTCAGACCTGAGAGTCACTGGTGTGGCAGATACAAAGGCGAGGACAGAATCTTTATACATCCTCAAGGGAGCTTGGAAAACCATGAAGCAGACATCCTGATGCCTGAGGAGGGGGTGTCCGGGCTGAGGGGGTAGGAAGACATCATGTTTCCCCCAGGGGAAGGACCGGTCCCTGAGGGAGGTGGCATTTGAGACGGACTTGGGGGATGGAGAAGATTCTCGGGTCAAGGCCGCAGGTGATAGGAAAAGGCCAAGTTATGGCAGAAAGGAAGCTGAGAGTGTTCATGTCGATCTGGGAGTCAGTGGAGGAGGAATCCAGAGCCAGGACTGGGGCCAGGCCCTGGGGTCTTGCTGTTGGAATGAGAGCTTGGTCCTGTGTTTCGGGGAGCAGGAAGGACTCTGGGAGGGGAGCAGCTACAGCAATGCTGGGCTTCTAAAAAAGCATCTTCCGGGCTGCCTGAGAACTCCTTGCCTCAGTGTTCCCCTCTCCTTCCTAGATCTCGCCCCTCCCCAACTCTGCTCACCTCCTGCTGGAACCCGCTGGGCCTCCAGCCTTCAGCACATCTTGCTTCCTTGAGTTTGAGGCCTCAAGAAATCTGTGAGCACTGCCATGTCCCCAGAGAGAAAGGGGAGAAGGCAGAGGGCAGCCCTGGATGCCGCTTGCTTAATGAGTCGAGAGCAGGAAGGACCAGCCAAGTGAAAAGAAAGCCTGCAGGGGTGAGAAACAGGGGAACGCTCTGCAGAGAGGGTGGCTTGTTCTTTGGGGTTGAAAGCGTGCAGTTTTCTGCAGGTTTATGTATGGGTCGGCCCAAAGGTTTTGATTCTTTGAGGCAGAGAGAAGACCTTTGTGAAGTCTTGGGTACCGTGTTTAAAGCCAGAAGCCATCTAGCTGGCACCAACTTTGGTCTCCAGGGACCAGGGATACATGAACCAGAGGAAAGGAGGGTTTCTGTGATTTTTTTCCGTACCCAACTGTCCGTCGATTCTAAAGAGGGGCAGGGAGTAACATGACCAAGTCTCCCCCAAGCTCAGATGTCCTCTCCTTTCACTTCTGTCCCCTGCCCTCATCCCTGTGACCCTTGGGAGAGCCTCCACTTCACACCCATCTTTGCAGCAGACTGCAAATCTCAGTTCAAGTTCAAAATCACTTGAGTCCTAAGTGACTCCATCTTGAAATCCTTTCCTCTAAGAGCAGGAACCCTGGGAGACAGAAAAGACCACCCAGCCTCCTTCTAAGGCTCAGAACTGAGTAGGGCTGCGTGTCTGCCCTGCACTGGGCCATCAGCAGAGCATCCAAGCAAGTGCTTGGTGTCAAAGAGCCAACGGACCACTGCTTAGGCTCACGGCTGCGACCCATGCCTCTGCATCCTGTGAAAATGATTAGGAGGTGAGTGTCAAAACCAGACAGCATTTGGCCTGAGAGAAGAGGTGAGAAAAACAAATACGACAGTTCAATTTTATTTCATTCCGCATTCTCTCGATTTTAGAATATAAACACCGAGAAAGCCGGAAGGAAGAGGAGAAGCCATTCTGGGCGCAGCTTAAACTTTCAAGATCACACTAGTCGAGAAACAGCCTTATTGGGGAGGAATAAATAAGGGTAAAACCAAGCCAGATGAACTTAATGCGAGTGAGATGCTTTTATGGAATCACAGGCGTTTGCATTGTTTGGCCTGAATTGCCCATATTTTTGTATTCATCGCAGACAATGAGTTCCTGTGACATTCTGGCATACATTAGAGGAGCGGGGGGAGAAAACCCAACCTGCATTATTTGTTCCATTTTCTGCTTTTAGACATAATGGAAATGTTAACATGCTTAACATCCGTGGCCTCTCATAGAGCCTCGCGCCACTTTTCTTAGTCATCCAGGGCATCGGTGAGGGTAGATTCTGCCTGTTAATGCAGGCTGTAAAGCCGGCCAGCTACAAACCCTTCGCCACGCCAACTCTCTCTGTTCATCCTTCTAAAGACTTGCACGCATATAGTCTCCATTATGATTAAAATTATCTCCACCGTCCTTCAGAAAAGAATGGACGGCTTTTGACTACGTGAACCAGTTCAAGGAAAATCTCCCTGGAGTACAGGACAGGAAGATCATGTTGTTGAACCCCTTTTATCTGCATTCAATTCTCCCCCCAGGGGTTTCGAGCCGGCTCACTCCCCTCCTTGGATGGTTTTCTCTTACATTAATTGATAATGCTGTAAGTGTTTAATTTAAAGTTCACACCTAAGGTGAGAGCTGGATAAATAAACTCATTCAGCTTCATGGGAGGAGGAAGCAGGAAAAATACTCTTTTTTAAAAAAAACCCTTTTCAGGACTAAGAATTTGCGAGAGAATGGCCATTCCATTTCAGGGGGCTTATTTATCTAAAGAGGTGTATGTGGATTTAAAAAAAAAAATGTACTCAATCTCTACATTTAAAAAAGAAAAGGAATTCCCACTTCATAATAGATATTTTCCTTTACAGCTGCCCTTTGCACCTCTCTTTATCATCTCTGTACTGTAACAAACTGCATTACCACCACCCCAAAAAAGACAGATGCCCTGTTTACAGAAAAACCACGCGTTTGGCCTCTGAAAGGGTTCAGGGGACACCCAAGGGCACCTCTCAGCCCAGCAATCCTTCCCGATGACTTGAGAGAGGAGCACTGGTCTCCCTTGGGGACCCAAGAGGCGCAGGTGTGGACAGGAGAGAGAAAGGGCCAACAGAGTGTGATGCTGCCGTTTGGCAGGTTGGGGCCCTCAGGCCAGGAGATTTCCCATAAGTTCTGTCTGGGGTTGGGTGTCACGCACACCCCAGTCATCTCCACCAACTTACAAGGCCTCTGAGTCCCCAGAGGGGATGAGAAGAGTAAACAGGAATATTATTCAGCCTTAAAAAAAAAAAAAAAAGAGGGAAACTCTGACACAGGCTGTAGCAGGGATGAACCTGGAGGACATTCTGCTGGGTGAAATAAGCCTGTCACAAAAGGACAAATACTGTATGTTTGCGTTAACATGAGGTACCTAAAAGGCAAACTCAGAGTCAGAAAGTAGAATGATGGATGCCAGGGCTTGGAGGGGGTGTAAGAAATGGGGATTTGTTGTTTACCAGGTACAGAGTACAGTATTCTACACAGTAGAATAATGAGAAGCGTCAGGAGGAGGGCGGGGGTGAGAGGTGGACACCAATGTGAAGATAAAATGTATAATGTTAGGTGGTGAGTTTTATGTTCCATGCATTTTACACAGTTAAGAGTAATTGTTTTTTTTAAGAATAGACAGAAGTGGTAGCCAGCCCCCTAAAAGGTCTTTTTAACAGTACTCATCATGGCATCTGAATTCCAAGTATGAACCTATTCCTTTGGGATGACACACAGCTCCAGCCTCAGAGGGCATCTCAGGCCTTGAAAATCAGCCAGAGCTCAGCAAACGCCACCTGTAGGAATGTGGCTGGACCCCGGAGCCCCATCACCGTCTCCGTCTCATTCGGCCCTCGGACACTTGGCCCTTTACTTCCCGAGTGCATCTTTGCTATGGACCCTCCAAAGTCCAAGGCTTCTCTCTCATCAATTCACTAGAATTATTAAACATCCAGTGGACAAACAAGATAGGACAGTATTCTTTTCTGTGTGTGTGTTTTTTCCCCTGTAAGAGCTCTTTACAAAAAACAAATTTTTTCTTGTGGTGTTTTGTTTTTTTTTTACTTAATGCTATGAACTGGAAGTCTTTCTATTTCAGTACATAAAGAGTTTCCAGATTCTTTTTTTTTTTTTCTAGCTTTTTTAATATAATTGATTTTAAAATTTATTTTTAGTGGGAGGATAATAGCTTTATGATGTTGTGTTGGTTTCTGCTGTGTAATGAGGTGAATCAGCTACAAGTACACATATATCCCCTCCCCCTGAGGCCATCCTCTCACCCCCCAAAATACTAATTTTATATGATAAGGACAATAAAATATAGTACACAAGTGTGATTCAGTGCATTAACAATACATTAAGATGAAAACAACATACCAGGCTGGCAGAAACATTTTAAATCTTACTGTGCTCATGCTCAGTCGCTTCAGTCATGGCCCACTCTGTGCGACCCCATGGACTGTAGCCCGCCAGGCTCCTCTGTCCGTGGGATTCTCCAGGCAGGAATACTGGAAAGGGTTGCCATCTCCTCCTCCAGGGGATCTTCCCGACCCAGGGGTTGAACACGCATCTCCTGCCTTGGCAAGTGTGCTCTTTACCACTAGCAACTAATCATGGTTTAAGCCTTTCTGGAGGGAAATTCAACAATATGTGTAAAAAAGCCTTAAAATGTGGCATACACTTTGACCCAACAACTTTTTAGAATTATCATGTAGGCATTCATAGTGGGAAAATCATCAGAGATTTTTGCAAGATTTATATACAAGGGTGATTGTTCAAGTGCTATTTATAACTGGTAAAACAGAAATAGGTCAAAGATTTGAAGTAAGTGATTCACTAAGTAAATTAGAACAGGTCCAGTGACTATTCTGAGAGCACTCTATTGTGTGATATTGGCCAAATTAACCCCTAAGTTAGTACCATTACCATCATATTCTGAAAGGAGAAGGGGGAACCTTAAGATGGCTCTTGAACACTCAAGTGCCAGAGGAGACATGATTTCTCCTAAGGAATGATGTGGAAGGCATGTCCTACTAGGTATCAGACCCCCGCCACAAAGTTACTATGATGGAAGTGTGTGCTTCCCTAGGAACACATACATGGTTCAATAAAACAGAACTCAGAAGAGTCTCCTCTGGGCAGGAGTCCATCATGGGACAAAAGGGATGGTGACCCTTGCTGAAATATTAGCCAAGCACAGTTCTGGCCTGTGGGGTGGAAATGGGAGTCAGCCAGGGCTGGCTGGGGAAACGCTGCTCTCCTGATGCAAACACAGCCCCTGACTCTTCCGTTTTCCTGCTGTGAAACACGTGAAGCTGAAGCTGTTCAACTTCTTGTCCCAGGAGACAACAACATCAGGACCAAAGATGCAATCTGAAGGCTAGAGGATGCAAAACTGATGGACCCATGGAGCCTGAGCTTCAGCCCCAACAGCCTTCCTCCCTGTGGGATATGGAATCACTCCTGGGTGACACAATGGACCAGCCCGCCAAGCCACGATGTACTCTGCTCTTCAATCCTTGAACATGTAGACTGTATCCAATTTTTATACTATAATTGTGGTTTGCACATCTTTGAGCATAAAGTATTGGGCACATCTCTCATTAGAGTAAGTTCCTAGAAGTTGAAACCACTGAATGAAAAGAAAAATTTTTTCATTTAAGACAAGCGTCAAGATACCAATTTTTATATATAGCAGTTTATGAGAATGCTAAATTCACTGCTTCCTTGCCAGCACTAGCTATTAACACACTTTTCTTTCCTCATTACCAATTTTATATGCACATTGGTCCCTGTTTATTTATGTTTTTGATTAAGGTTATTTCTTTTATTCAGTGGTCAAATGTATTTCTCCTTTTGCCCATTGAAAATATAATTTTTTTCAATTTTCTTTTTTTCTGTTGAAAATTCTGACAAATTTCTTTTACTTGTAAAATCTGTTTCTATATTAAGGCTCTTAACCTTTTGTCTATCATCCATCCGTGTAGTTACATGTTGCAAAAGTTTCCTGATGAGGCCAGTTGCTTTTTAATTCATCATATGATGGTTTTATGTATCAGACCCTTTATTCAAACTTTTTAAATAAGGAAATCTGTCCTATTATGATGATTTTTGTCCCTTCAGAGAAGAGTACAGCCATAATTTCAGAATCCAAGCTCTAGAGTTGGAAAATCCAGGCTCAAATCCTAGCTTGGTCATTTTCTGTGACTTCAACAACTTACTTCACCTTCATGGACCTTAAGGTCCTCATCAGTAAAGACAACAATATCTGCCTCTAGAGAAAATGTGTGAAGTTAAATGAAGTAATGCTCCGAACATGCTTCTCATTCTGCTTGATACATTGTGGGTGCTCAAAGAACATGTCTATGTTAGGATACTCTCAAGTCACAGAAAGTCCAACTCGGCTCCAACAATAAAGAAAATACATGATCTCACATAACAAAAGATAGGTCGTTTCCAATGTTTGTTCCTTCAATAATAAACAGGATTTTTTCTTTTTTTAAGAGAAAGGAAAATTTCCCTGCAAAGCATCCAGCCCTGCCCACATCTCACTGGCCCAAGCGAGGTCACCTGCTTGATTCTTAGTCATTCTCAGGCAAATGGGATCAGCTTACCATATTAGGGTTTATTCCTGATCTACATTAGGGATTTTTATACTCAAAACCCACCGAATATTTTGCAGTTACATGTTAGTGTCCAGCCAGAGTGTTTCAGCTTTATCAGCAGTGGGGTATAAATATAGGTTGCCCTTGTGGCTCAGCTGATAAAGAATCTGCCTGCAATGCAGGAGATCTGGGTTCGATCCCTGGGTTGGGAAGATCCCCCAGAGAAGGGAACAGCTACTCACTCCAGTATTATGGCCTGGAGAATTCCATGGACTGTATGGTCCATGGGGTCGCAAAGAGTTGGACATGACTGAATGACTTTCATTTTCAGTATAAGTAAGTAAGTAAGTAAGTAAGTGAAGTCGCTCAGTCGTGTCCAACTCTTTGCGACCCCATGGACTGTAGCCCACCAGGCTTCTCTGTCCATGGGGTTCTCCAGGCAAGAATCCTGGAGTGGGTTGCCATTTCCTTCTCCAGGGGATCTTCCCGACCCAGGGATCGAACCTGGGTCTCCCACATTGCAGGCAGACACTTTAACCTCTGAGCCACGAGGGAAGCCCCACTTTCAGTATAAATATGTATAAATATGGTCAATTTATTAATAGCTAAAAAGCCAAATGTATAAGGTGTCCACCAAGCCTCATCTGCGTGGCTGTAGAGTTCCCCTTCCCAAACATACTGGAACACACATATACACACACACACACACAGAGGTAACCCCCCAACCCCTGGTCATTTCCATGTGCTCACACATCCATTCTCCAATATAAACATCTTGCACTCAAATCTTCATTTTATTTACTTTTTTTTTTTTGAGAACTAAAATTATATGACATTTTTATTTTAGGATGCAAAAACAAAAATGAGCAAACAAACAAACAACAAAAAACTTGAAATAGGCTTGTCAAATGATGTAAATTCATCCTTTCCATGGAAGCAGAAGGTAGATCAGTGCAGGTTATCCTCAGACCTCATACATCCTGCTTCACTGCTGCTTGCACTCTGCTGGGTTTTGATCCTTCTTTGGGTCACAGTCTGGATCATTTTCTTCATCTCCTTCTTCTTCCCCTTCCTCATCCGCTTCTTCACCTTCTTCATCATAATCATCGTCATCATCTTCAATAGCTTCTCCAGTAAAGTATAACACTGATCTTGGGATTATATGCTCACGTAAAAAGTGACCAATTTCAAAGTCTGCAGCGAGGATAGCTTCAGAATCATCATCCAGATCTCCAGTCTCAGGAACTTCAGGAGGGGCAAAAAAATTAAAGAAAGAGTCATTAGAAACTGTTTTGGTCACAGTACGAACTGTCCCACGTCCCTTGTGTTTCTGCTTCTTCTTAATCGTTTTCAAAGTGACATTCTTCCCTTTTTTACAATCTATCTGGCACCCTGTACAACCCATAATTTCTGGTCCATCAAAAGAAAAGGGATCAGAATCATCTGACCCCTGAGGTTCTGACCTCATCCTATATGTCTTTGTCAACACTTCATTTGTGAAATATTCATTGGGTTCAAAGTGAAATTCTAAGACAAAACTCATAGGCTGACCAGCATCTGAGAACTTCACTTTAATATCTTTCAAGTGCTTCAGAATAGGCTCATCATGTTCCTGAACCGTATCACTGAGCAAGTCAACATTCTTAAAAACGGTCAACCAAAACTCAGGAATTCCCTTGGGATCTTCTTTTTCTTCATCCTTTTTCTCATCTTCAATCTTGGCCTTTTCTTTTAGCTCCTCCGAAATTTCATCTTCCTCACCTGGTTTCCATTCACACTCTTCTTCTGTAGGTTCATAAATGGCATTAATGATCTCAAATCGCTTATCAAACAGAGGCTGATAAAGAACAGAATACTTTCTTTCAAGATCATGAACTTCCTCATAGAATTTGGCTTCTATCTGTGCACATTTAACTTGAAGGTTTTTGAGAGCATTCACCCGTCTTTTCACTACCCTAGGCAAGCTTTCAGCGTATCCTGTTGGTGTTTCTACCAGACCGTCAAGTCTTTCTTGAAGGGCTGCAAGAATCTGAGGATTTTGCATCATCTGAACAGTCAGCTGATGCGCTTTGATTTTTGTTTCTTCACCAGTTTCTTCTTCTTCTACTTCTTCAACATCATCCAAATCTTGATCAAGTTCAGACTGTTCTTTGTTGTCGATGTCTGCCATGTTGTACAAATGCCAAATATTTTCAAAAATGGCAAATTTCGTTTTCCAGCTCAGCTCTCCGGTGGCGAGCGCGGGGAGCCGAGCGGCCTGAGCTGCGCAGGCAGCGACTCAGGGCGGCAGCGGGAGGAGCAGGAGGCGGCGCGCGAGCAGATGGCGCTAAAAAAGCCAAATCTTCATTTTAGAATCTGCTTCCTGGATGCCTGTGAATGCCCTGTGAATTCACAAAAAGACCGTCTTCCTTTACCACTTGAACCTTTGGTCCCCTATGCATGAATTACTACACAAGAGACTAGCAGACAGCAATAACTGGAATACTTTGTATACTTTACATAAAGTATAACAATAAAATAAATTCTTTGTATTTAAAAAATCCATAGTTCTCAACATCATTTGTGAACAGTAACAGGCAACATTATGGGAACTTTTCCTCACTGGTTTTCTTCTCCTGCACCAAGCTCAGTGCCCGGTACACAGTAGGTGCTCAATAAATGTGGATACAGTGACAATTATTTAAAATAATGCATATACCATATACCTATATTTTGTGTATATACAAAATTTACAACTTCTAATAGCTTGAAAATGGTTTGCAAAGGAGGTACACCTAACCGCCTTTACTATTAGAGCAGATAGTCCTTAACTAAAGTGAAGCATCACAGTTGTTGAAGCAGCTTCATGCACACACCTCCTTCACTCTTTGACGAGGATGTTACCATCACATTCTACGAATGGGGAAACTAAGGCCTCAGAGATTTAGTGACTAGGGAAAAACATGTGAGACTGAAGGCTCCTTAAAATGACTTGTTCATGCAGCCTAGCCAACCAGCTCTCCTGACAGCCTGGGAGCTGGATCTCTGCTTCCTCCTAAGCAGCTCCAGCTCTTTCTAGATTAAACCAGCCAGAGCCTGGTTTCACTTTGCCCACCCCAGTTGTCTGTCTCTGTGCAGTCTGGCTCACTGCAGCAGTGACTGTGTCCCTTTAAATTCCCTTTCTTTCGGCGGCACGAGTTACTCGGCCTCCCTATTCTCCGTACTTAATTTGAGAATATTTGTTCAATTTGAGTATGTTTTTGACCTGCCAGGTATCTGTGAAACAAAATAGCTCCTACTGATAGCTTCTTATCAGAAGTAATTTAAAACATCCATCATCTACTGCTGAATGTCAAAATAAAGGTTGAGAGAAATTCCTGTTTCCTTAAATATGTTTTCTTTTCACTCTTGTCAGCATCATTGTCAATCCTGAAATTATAGTGTGCCATGGAAGACCTTGGAAATTGAGGCTTCAGAATGGTTACAATGAGAACATACAAATCAATCTGTGGTACAAAACTGCCCCAGCGGATCGGCCGGGGGCCCACCAATGCCAGGCTGCTCTTAGGGTTGCTGAGGGTTCATTAGGATCCACGAGCACCCTGGGGAAGCAGCTGTCCCTCCTCCCAATCCTGGTTAGAAGTTTAGCCCTAAGTTAGTTATTCCAGGCTTTTGTCAACATCCAGACCATTCTCTGACCCTCCTGACAATGATTAAGCAGAATGAGAGAGAAAGGGACAAATACACACTAATAAGCCCGGCTATTTAAACAGCCCTGTGAATGCAGAGGGCATCAGGTGAAAGGCAGAGCTTGTGTTTTTTTGTTTTTTACTTCATTCTGTCACCAAGTCAGCTACTGAGTATATCTGGGTGCACCTGCCAATAGAGACCCAGCGAGAGATGGAGAGAGAGAGATGTGAGCACAAAGCATCAGCCTCTGGAAGCAATTTCCATCAAGATGATGCTTGGCCACGTTGAAGAAAAGGCAAATGTCCCTGTGTTCCAGCAACTGTTGTCCTGTTGCCTCTTCCCAATGACCAGCCCTGGAACAGCCTGGAATGATCTTCAGACAAGAGAGGAAAGAAATCCAATTATTTCTAAAAATCAACAAATACATATTAAGCACAAACTAAGTGCAAAGCCAAGTTGTGCTTGTGGGTAAATAACTGAAAGTCACTCAGTTGTGTCCGACTCTTTGCGAACCCCTGGACTTGTATAGCCCATGGAATTCTCCAGGCCAGAATACTGGAGTGGGTAGCCTTTCCCTTCTCCAGGGGATCTTCCCAACCCAGGGATCAAACCCAGGTCTTCTGCATTGCAAGCAGATTCTCTATCAGCTGAGCCAAGAGGGAAGCCTATGGGTAAAGAATGATATCCAAAATGTCCTCTGTCTTTAAGAGACAATTAAAAACAATGAGGGTAATTGTCAGAAGCAGGGCCTGGGGAGCAAATGGTAGATGCAGGCTCGCTTGGAGCAGCCCCACAAGCATCCCTAATATCAGACAGAGCTCCGTCTCTGGTTGTGATTGTCTGGGAGACAGTGGTATGCAGAAGGTGCCCATTATATGGATATAGACCACCTTGAGAAGGTGACTATGGGGGACATGCCAATTGTGGGCCCAGCCCACCCAGGACCCTCTCCTCCCAGCTGCTTTGCAGCTGGCGGGGTCAGAGGACTTGGCTCTGATGCTGGCCAGTGAGAGGTCTACCAGATGAGGCCTTTAGGAAAGTTGTACCTTCCTGATGAATACACTTTCTTTGCCCCTTGGTGAGTCCGCCTTTCTCCTTGCCTGGAAAGCAAATGTTAGGCCTACAGAGGGGAGCAGCAGCCACTTTGAAACCACGAGGGAAGATAAATGAGTTCACAATCCAAAGGTTTGAGATATGGAAGAGGCCATGACTGCCAACACACTTAAGTTATTTATGCAACAATAGACAGAAAAGGAGGCCACTGAAGAAACATTCATTGTTTTCATTGTGAGGTGACCTCCATAAGAAAATTCCCTATGTCTTCAGCTCTGGAACTTTGGGCCAAAGTAAGAGGCTTTGCAAATGCTCAGGGCAAAAATTGACAAAATGGTTGGCAACGGTAAGGTATTAATTTCATGACCAGCAGGTGGACCTGAAGGCTCTGAGCTCAGTGAACACCCACGCTGTAATGAGCTTGAACCAAAACAAGTCCTCCAATGCAGAGTGGCCCTTAACTGGAGGGCCCATCCAACCCCATAGTCTCTGTCTGGATGCCCTAAGATGGGAACCTGGCCTGCTCTGGATATTGCCCACTCTCCTCTTTCAAAGGGTCTCCTGATGCCAGTCTCACCAAGAAGCAAGGCTCCCAGAGCTGAAGGCACAGAAGGATTCCATGGGGGGAGCTGGGTTCTGCACAAGAGCTCTGAATGAGAGCCATGGGAAATTTTCATTCACCTCCCGCTGAATGCAGCTGCAGACGTGAGCCCAGGGAGACCACCCAAGAAACTACCCAGCCCACCCTCAGAAGCATGAGAAACAACTTGCTGCCTCAGCTGCTATGTTCAAGGTGGTTTGTCCTTCAGCCACAGTTAACTGGGGGGCTTCCCAGGTGGCGCTAGCGGTAAAGAACCCGCTTGCCAATGCAAAGAGCCACAGAAGACACGGATTCGGTCCCTGGGTGGGGAATATCCCCTGGAGAAGGGCACGGCAACCCACTCCACTATTCTTGCCTGGAGAATCCCATGGACAGAGGAGAGTTGGACAGCAGGCACACACAGTTAATTACAACTCTATGTGTTCACTAAATTCTCTTAGTGCCCACCTGATATTTTTAAGTAAAGTTTGCTTTGTTGAGTAAATAGCAGTATCTATTGTATTTTTTCAAAAAGGAAAAATGAATTCTGATCCTACCAAGAACTATTAACTATGACATTAATATATCATCATATTTGTCATTAATATTTTGTCACTAGTATTCCTTTGCTCTATACATAATTTATTTTCACTCAGTTGTGATCATATTATGTAAACCACCCAAGAATATTGTTTGTTTCTCAGGAACTAATATATTTGGTGCAGTTTGTTCAATCAAGCAGTATTTAGTGGGCATCTGCTAGTTTCAAGATTAAACAGCAGGAGCTTCCCTGGTGGTCTGGTGGTTAAGAATGTGCCTTGCAATTCAGGAGACACGGGTTCTATCCCTGTCTTAGCTGTCTATCCTGTTGGGAGCTAAGACCCCACATGCCGCAGGGTAACTTAGTCCACGTGGCACAACTAGAGAATCCACGCACTGCAACAAAAGATCCCACCGGACACAAAGCAGACTCTACATGGCCAAATACATAGATAAATATTTTTTAAAGATCTATTAAAAAAAAAGATTAAAGGGAGTCTATTAAAAGCTTGGGATCAGACCCCACAAAATTCATTGATCCATTGTATTTACCAGAACTTGGGCAACTTACCTGGCTGATTCTGTTTCCTCATCTGTAAGAAGGGGATAGATGCTATTCCCTGACTTGCAGAATTGTTAAAATGATGAATGTGATCATGTAAGGAAAGTGCAACGCTTAGCAGCTAGAACAGAAAAAATATATGTTTTATAAAGAATACCTTTCACAGCATGGAGAAGCCTTCAGAGAAGAAAAGACAACCAAAGCCCTTCACCCAGAGTTGAATTCTCCTGGTAACACGGGGACTCACTGCCTACAAGCCACCTCTGAACAGCTGTTTCTGTTCAGAAGATTTTCCTAATACGAAGCTAAATCTATCCTCCTCAAATTTTCAACTATTTATCACCATTATTTCAACCCTTGAATCTAAACAAAGCAAAGATGTAGGGGCACGCATCTTCCGTGACGGGGCCCTTCCAGGGCTGCCCAACATAAGTCCCAGTGTCGACGGCTCCATCCTGCGTCTGAGTTGTCCAATACGACAGCCACTAGGCACTTATGGCCACGGACCACTGCACTGTGACTGGTACAATAAGAAACAGAATTTTTATTTTACTCAATTGTAATTAAGTTTATTTTAAATAGTGCTATGTGGCTAGTGGCTTTCGTATTGGTCAACACAATTTGCAAGTGTTAGTGATTCAATCGTATCTGACTCTTTGCGACCCCTATGGACAGTAGCCCACCAGGCTCCTCTATCCATGGGATTTCCCAAGTATACTGGAGTGGGTTGCCATGCCCTCCTCCAGGGGATCACAAACAGCTGGACACGACTGAGCAACTTAGCATGCATGCACGCAACCTAATTGTAGTTTCGGCCCCTCCCAGGATGGAATTTTCTTTTTTTTTTTCTGGCTGCACCAGGTCTTAGTTGCAGTAGCAAGACCTTGGTTGTGGCATGCAAACTCTTAGCTGGCATGTGGGATCTAGTTCCCTGACCAGGGGTTGAACCTGGGCCTCCTGCATGGAGTCTTAACCACTGGATCACCAGGGAAGTCCCCAACGTAAGCCTCCACATTTAACTCTAAATATCCTTTTTGTTGATGTCCTGATGATGAAGAGCGAGGGGGCTCCATACACGCCATCAGGAGTTTCTTATCCGTCAGAAATGACTCCCCTTCTGGCTGAGCTCATGACCTGTCAGTGGACCGCTGTCCGTCTAGGGGAGAACTGCCCAGCAGGTTTGCCCATGAGTCTCCTGTCTGGGAGAAGAAAAAGTTATTCCTTCACTGAATGGACACCCGGGTTCTAAAGAGCTCAGCCTGGATCCCAGCCCCACCACCCAGCTCCACTGCCTCAGTTCATCTGCAAGTCCACCCCGTTATATCACACATGGCCCCCAGAACTCAGTCTCCTGAACCAGCACTGCTCAAACTATCTGACGGGAATCACCAGGGGTTTCTTTTTTCAACTTCCAATCAGCCTCAGACCAAAATTTTTGTAAATTTTTTTTGTTTGTTTTTGTATTTTTGTAAAATAGAATAACAATGAATTATCAGAAAAATAAAATTAAAAAGACACACAAAATACAAGCCCAAATTTTATTTTTAGATTAATCAGAAAATGGCATTTCAGTAAATACAATCAAGACAAACATCATGGGAAGAATAAAAGAATTATACAAACTGGACACATTCTTTGGAAGGCTGTGTAGGGAACAGAAATAGAGAATTGCAACTACACTCATGGGGTTTTGCCAGTCAGCAGTTGGAACCATGGGACACTCCATCTGGTCCATACTTTCTTTGACACTCCACCCCCTGGGAGGTGGGACTGGGTCCCCAACCCCCAGAGTGTGAGTAGGCTCTGAACCACACTGACCCACAGAATGTGGTGAAAATAACACAGTGCCAGACTCAAGTCTGATCCTCAGGAGAGGGGGAAAATTCTACTTCCTGCTTCTTGGAGCACTCACTCTTGGAACCCTAAGCTACCATGCAGGAAGTTCACCTGCTTGTTCAAAAGACCAGGGGGAAAGTTCCTGAGGCACTGAAGGTCAGGCCAGTGTCCCAGCCACACTCTCCAGGGCATCGGACATGTGAGTGACGAGTCTTGGACCTTCCATCTCAGAGCAGCTGCTGGTTAAATAGCTCCTGGAAGTTCCAGTCAATGTCCAGGGAAAGCAGAAGTGCCCACCTGAACCAGCCTGGCCCACCACATCTGTGCAAAGGGTGGGTACTTGGGGAGGTTTCATGTCCCCAGGTGTGACAGCCACAAGAAAACTCCAGAACACAATGGCAATGCCCTGCCTCTATTTGCTGTGATACTAGCTTTTTAAATTCTGTGTAATAAGTTACCACAAACGTAGCTACTTATATGAGACAAAGCTAAGCCAAGTATGGGTTGGCTGGGTCCCTCTGCTTGAGGACTCACCAGACTGAAGTCAAATGTGAACCTGGAACTGAAATTCTCATTCAAGTCTCATGGTCTTCTTCTATGTTCACCGGAATAATTTAGTTCCTAGTGGTTGTAGGACTGATGTCTCTGGCCAGGAACCCAATGTGACTCCTAGAAGCCATTCAAGGTTCCTGACCATTTGCCACTCGGCCCCTGGACAGTTCCCAAACCAAAGGCTGTTGGTTTCCTTTCTGGCAATGATACTCGCCTGATTAGGTTAGGTCCACCCATAATCTTCCCCATGAAAAACTCAAAATCAACTGAATAATAACCCATCCACAGGAGAGAGGTCTCACCATATTCTGCCCTACACTCAATGGCAGGAATCATACAGGGGCATTCAGCAGAGGGACTGGCATCTTGGGGGCCACTTTAGAATTCTGCCTACATGACCACTGACAACAGAATAAATTCAGCCCTGAATTCAGCTTCACCAACGGGATGATTCTTGCCTGGAGAACCCCATGGACAGAGGAGCCTGGAGGGTAGAGTCTATAGGGTCGCAAAGAGTCAGACACAACTAAAGCGATTTAACATACTCATACATATGTGGAAGGTTAAGAGAGGTTTAGAGTTTATACCTGAAAACCTAAGTATTTTAAAATTCTTTAGGAAAAAAAAAAACAGCAAAACTCCCATGGTAATTTATCTTAAGAACATAATTGAAAATATATACATTAAGGTAGATACAAAATAATGGCTGAAATGTTTATTATAAAAGTAGGAGATTGGAACTAACTAAATATCTGTCAGCAGGGAACTAGTGAAATAAATGAGGGAAAATCATTTTTAATGCCAGATCTGTATTTACTGACATGGAAAGGCATCCTAGAGATCTAGTCAGATGGAAAAGCCGTTTATAACAGTAAATAGTGAACAACCCCATTTATTTCACTTATACACAGTGACTAATATTTGTGCAGTTAAAATTGAGACATTCATGTACCAAATTGTTAATGGTTTTGATCTCTCTAGGGTAGAATTACAGAGGTGCCTCACCTTTTACTTTATGGGTTAAATTACTTTCAACAAGTATTTAATTTTCTTATAATTAACAACAAAAAATTAATCTATTTTCACCTTGAGAAAAAGAGTAGGGAATCTTAGGGAAGATATCGTTTTTTTCTTTCATCCTAAAAAAATCCATCCTTTTCTCTCTCCATCTTCAACTTTTCATACTACTTTGTTGAGCAATACTAAATTGAGCATCTTTTAAGAAAAGGACATCTGATTTTCTTGCTGATGAGTGACAAGTTTCTTAAAAATACATCGCATGTAAGAAACTGTAGCACATGTGGAATAATCTGAACACAAAGGAAAAGAGCATAACATTTATTTCTAGAACAATATGGTGATAATCACAAGCTAAGCCAAAATCATTTATGTGCTACAAATGTATTCCTTGCTTATCAGTTTCTGATTCATTTACTTTTGAAATTTGCTTATTTCTTCTGTTAAAACCTTGCTCAAACCATCAGCCAGTTCATCTTTAAGAAAATGCACACTGACTCTTGTGTCATATTGATTTCTCAAAGTGTCATTACGGTTAAGTTATTCTACCCCAAACAATGCTAATACTCTGAAATAATAATAGATTTCAGCCTTGCTAGAGTATTAGCTTCCAACACGTGGCTGTCTTTGCATGTTAAGGATGAGTACAACCATCCAGGATCTTCTCATCATCTTGCCTCGGAAGTTCTCACACACAGGCTGTGTGCTTGTCAATCAGACCTATTTCATCTAAATAATTTTGCAGAGTAGTCATAGTTTGGAAGTGGCAAATTAAGTATTGGATTGGCTGAGAAGTTTTGTCAACTCTCTATATACGTGTGTATATATATATATATATATATGCAGGAAGGGGAAGCCTGGTGGGCTGCAGTCCATGGGATGGCAAAGAGTCAGACACGACTTAGCAATTGAACAACTATATGTGTGTGTGTGTGTGTGTGTGTGTATGTGTGTATATATATATATATATATATATATATATATATATATATATGGGCTTTCCAGGTGGCTCAGTGGTTAAGAATTCGCCTGCCAAGCAGGAGATGTGGGTTCAATCCCTGGTTCAGGAAGATTCCCCTGGAAAAAAGAAACAGCAACCCACTCCAGTATTCTTGTCTGGGAAATCCCACAGACAGGGGAGCCTGGTAGGCTACAGTCCATGGGGTCGCAAGAGTCGGACATGACTGAGTGACTAAACAACAAGTCTATATGTTTTTATATATCTATAATGTTCCTGCATGCAGATGGCAACTCTGGCTGCTGTAAGCAACAGAGGCCCAAGATCCCCATGAGCAGTAGCCATCGGTCCACCAGGAAGCTGCTAACAGGAGGCATGAACAGTACCGGCCTGCAGGCCATGCCCTGGCTATCACCCATTCGCGGTCATTATATAAAAAGTGCTTCTGAAAGATCTCAGCTGTCCTCCCTTCCCCTCTGAGGAGCCATCCTTGATTCCACCAACATGGTGGCACCCCTTCCGAGGGGACACCATGCCCTGTTTAACCGCAGTGGTCTCCAAGCTGGCCCTGCCCGTTCAGCTTGCCATTCAGCCAGGCTGCAAAATAACAATAGCACCGAGGCACCATCTGCTGCATCCAGGTGTGTGTGCTCTGTGGCTCTGCTGAGCTTGCTGAGTAAGGCGGGGGAGGGGAGCTAGTGTCTCAGCTCCTGCTGGGCTGCCATCGTCCAGAGTGCCTTCGGAGGGGCTGGGGAGTGGAGTTTGCTGCCAGGCACCCTGTGCCATCATGGGCCATTTGGGGAGATGGAGAGCAGCCTATGTCTATTTGTGCCTGGGACAAACACAGTATTTTTACCTGAAATAACTCCATCCAGGTGAGCTCAGACCTGGCCGAGGGCTGGCTGTGTCCTCTCCTGGCAAAAGGAGCTCTGTGCCCAGAAAGTCCCAGACCCAGGCAAAATACCCTTTCCTTTAGGTTTGGTGCCTTCATGGACATTCCCACCTAGGCAACCAGAAGGGGTGAGAGTGAACATCTGGCCAACTGTAGAAACCATTCAAGAGTCAACTGGTCTGCAAGGTTCTCAAGCTGGCTCTCTTCTCCTGATTTTCTTTAAAGAAACATGAGTGAGCCAGCAGATGCTGCGTGGGAAGTATGAAATTCCATAAAACCTGCCTGCGTCTTTGTTTTAAATGGCAAAGATAGGCACTCCATAGACTGTGTTGTTTTTAAAGAAAGGAAGTCTAGATGGCCCACCAGACATTTCAGATGGAAAAAAAATGATGGAAAACAGAGATTAAAGTACATAAAAATAAACTTTCGGGTTAATTTGGTTAATATAGTTTGAGGCAACCAGCAGCAGCTTCAAAATTTCCCAGACAGCTTATTAAAAAGTCACATGAATTTTGCCCTGTA
Source organism: Bos indicus (assembly GCF_029378745.1). Classification (NCBI taxonomy): domain Eukaryota; kingdom Metazoa; phylum Chordata; class Mammalia; order Artiodactyla; family Bovidae; genus Bos; species Bos indicus. Next base: position 40,827,142 of record NC_091772.1, on the reverse strand, counting down.
CTCCACAATAGATCTGTAGTTTTCATATCAAAAAAACTTAATGTTACCAACAGTTTAACACAAGGAGAAAGAGGAGCTTCCCTTACCTGTCTCTAACTGTGTAACTGGCAAGATGTTCTACTTAAGTATACCTTTGGGTTTTTGGAAACCTGGCCCCTGGTGCAGACAACCGGCATGGCACAGGGGAGCTGGCATTCAGGCAATTTCTCTTCTCCGTTTGGGCTCTGCTGTGTTTTGAGAATCCAGACTTATTCACAAATCTTGCATTAAAAGAACTCTTCAGAAAAAAGTATGTATATGCGAAGACTCACACACACACACACACACACACACACACATCCCATACTGCTTGCTATAAATTATATCCGTGCCCAGGTAAAAAGCCTGCCAATAAATGATACTGGAGTAGCTTTTGAGTTAAGGATAAGGGAGCTCAAACCAAACAGACCGTATTGATCTCAGATCATACCTAATTACAGAATTGCCATCATCCTGTCTCCTGGTATTGTCACTGCCTTTACCTTTGTCATTTTTTTCCTGCTGCCTTCTATTCAATCTGACTGCTCCTACAATATCATTTTCTAAGCCCTCTGCTTTCCAGCAAACACCTCTCCCTTGGGTTCTTCACTGTTCCCAGCAACTCATACGTGAGCCTGGTCCTGGCTTCTCAGCCCCCAACCTCTCTCGGTTCCCCAGTGTCACATCCCCCCTGCGCTCTCTTGGCCCACGATTCCCCACTATTGGAGAACTCTCTCCTCACCTGAACTTAAGCTGAGTAGAATTTTGGCCCACCACCACCGTCTTCAGATCCTCTTCCTATGGGGAGCATTTAAGAAATGACTTTGAAGGGGCGGTGAAAGTTCTTGCTGTCTTATATACAAACCAGCAAAAATACAGAAGGATTGACTGTCACTGGGCAAGTGCCCAGAGGTGTAGAAAGCAGATAACAACTACCTCCTTCACTTGCAATGCACCCAGGACTTTCCCTGTAGTTAATAAATGCTGGTCCAGGCCGTGAAGAGAGTGAAAGTGTTATAAGAAGGAAGGAGGAGAGTTCTTTTCAAATGCTATGAAGAGATGTTCAGACACTTGAAGATTTAATTATTCATCTCTCTTAAGATGCACTTTCTCCAGGAACTATGTTATTGACTGGCAGCTGGATGCATATAAACAAATGCCTTAGATTGGCAGTATGCTTAAAAAATGTTAAAGACTTTTAACGTGGAAATTATTCTTCTAGAACACTATTTTGAATGAATACTCTCCTATTACTTCAAAGATTGAAAGTAATAGGAGAGTATTCACATTCAAGGATTTCCTTGTGCAGTATTTAATACAGTGAAAAACTGGGAAACAACTGAATGTCCCTCATTTAGGAGATAAGTTAAATAAATTAGGATGCATTTATATTGTGGAATATTATGCAGTCATTAAGAAGAATGAAGGAGTTTTGAAGTAAGCTAGACAAAGAAAGACAAATATAATATGATATCACTTACATGTGAAATCTTTAAAAAAAAAGATACAAATCAACTTATTTAGAAAACAGAACTAGACCTGCAGACATAGAAAACACACTGACAGCCACCAAAGGGGGAAGGCATAAATTAGGAGACTGGGATCAATACACACACTACTATATGTAAATGATAACTGACAAGGACCCTACAGCACAGGGAACTCTACTCAATATTTTCTAATAACCTGAAAAAAATATGGAAAAGAATATATATGTGTGTATACTGAATCATTGTGCTGTACACATGAAATTAACAGGATATTGTAAAGCAACTATATTCAATAAAATAATAACCCAGAAAAAAATCAGAAGGAGAGATATGCAAAAATCTTCAAGATATACTGGTAAGTGAAAAAGGCAGAGAAATGCATATTATATGATATGAGACATGAAATATTATACAGATAGACTATATGTGAATATATGTACATTATATATGTGTAAACATATATCCAGTGCTATCTATATGGGTTTTTTTGCAAACTAGAAAAGTCATCCTTCTTCAAAGTACTTTACTTCCATTTATTAGAGAAAACATCAAAATAAATTTTAAAATCTAAATAGAAAAATGCATTTTCCTTTCAAGATTCTCTGGGAAGTGATATCAGAAATGAGGGTCATGGCTCCAGCAGAACTTAATTGAGCAGAGCTGAAACAACCAGAACACCAGGCAGGTTTTTGGCTGCCATCTCTCAGATAAAGGTGACTGTCCATCAGAGGGATGGCCTGCTCTGTTGGAGGGATGAAGAATCCACTCCTCCTGTTCCAAGGAGAGAGGCCCAGGGTGGTCCCTAGATCAGAACACAGTCTAACCACCGACTCTTTTCATCTCTAAAACTGAACAGAAACTCCAGAAATAGTGAGATCTTAGACTACATCTTAAAATGCTCAATTACCTTTAGAATACTAAAATCACTTTGGAAGAACTTGGACAAATACATTCTAGAAGACATCCAATTACATTAAAACAAAACAAAACAAAAATCATATTAGTTCTATATTAAATCAAAAGCATTGTAACCATAAACACCTCATTCCTCAAGCACGTATTGTGATTTAAAAGTTTACTCTTAAAGGGATGTAAGTTAGAAAAAAATAAACATTTGGTCACAAATCCCACTAACTGCTTCTAGTCTGGGTTAAAAAAGGAAAAAAAGATGCCTTTGTTTTTAAAGCTCTGAACATTTCAAAAAGTAGTTCGTGTTGTTGAGCTTCACACCACCTTTCTTTAGGAAAGTCACCTCGTAGGTTTTAAAGACTAATAATTCATAAACTATCTCACAGAGTGTTCATTTTCTCCCTCCTCTCACATTTACGGTGTCTGAGATCCACTTGCCAAACCAGTATTCATTAACTGCCCTTAAGAAAAAGGCCATGGGGACATGTTTCAATATTTATCAGCCTTTGCTGTTGGAACATCTCGTCACCCCGTGTCCTTCATGCTGGGCCCAAACAGATTTTCTCTCCTTCTGGCCTCACCAGAGTTGCAGAGCAAGAGCCCCATCCTTCCTGTGGGTGGTCTTTCATACACTACTTGAAAATCGCTTCTAAGTTCCCCGTGCCCCTCCTCCTAGAAAAAGAAACCCTCCATTGTAAAAGAGAATGTGGATCTAGGTTAAGTTTTCTGAGTATCCTCAAAAGCCAAAGATGGAAAGAGTAACCTACCTCCACCCTGCATGACACAAAGAAGCATCTGTTGTGTCCACCTGGATGGACAGAACCGCATGTTCTCCTGGACACCCTGTCCCTGTACATCCCAAGGGATGTTCTACATATGCATCCCTTGGGGTCTATCAATATTGATGCTGTGTTTATGAAACGAGTCATCATCGCCCAAAGTCTCTCTCTTCCCCTAGTCTGCCAGGCTTAAATGCTTCTGTGTGGAGTTCTCAGAAATCAGTGTGTCTAACACTCACCTTGCACTCAGCAGGTGTCCATTCCTGCCACACAGAGGCCCGCAGGAGGTAAAAAGACTGCTATCAGGCCTTTTCCACACAAAAACCTTGCCCCTCCCCACCTAAATGACCTTCTAGTTCTGCAGACATGGGCCCACAGAAAGGCATGTACAACATCTGGGTACAAACAACCCCACTGCTCGGACAATGAAGGGGTATTTCCCCCAGGATGGAAGCACGTGCTCAGGAGAATAAACAGACCTCTGAATGCTATCTGTAACAGCTCCATCTGCTGGTTCCCAGATAATGTTACAGATCTGACAGGTGGACATCGATCACATTGATCCAATAATAAACAGTGCATTATAATAGGAGTCTTGTCGTTTTTCTTCTGAATTCATCCAGAACTGCTCCTGCCCCAGACACCAGCCAGTGTACACATGGGATGTTAAAACAGAGCAGAAGGACTGCTTTGGAAGACAATCTAGCTCAACAGAGAACTCTCCAGAACAATGGAGATGACAAAGGGACAGGGCAGGGCTGCCCTCTCCATGGTGTCAAACAGCAGGTCCTCCTAGTCTCTTCCTCCGATTTTCCTCCCCCAGGATGGAAACAGTGAGATCTGCAAGTCAGGTCCAAGTGATGGTAAGAGGATTACAGTAACGAGGTTGTACTTGGTGAGATGTGAGCTCCTAAAAGTCATAAGTCATATAAAGATCAAGGTATTGTAATTACATCTTAATATTCACTGGCAGTTATTAGAAAGGTCTAAAATCTCCCATTAATTCAGTGAGAATTAAATGTCTATCAGAGACATACAGGTAGGTGCTGTGATATTTTTAAAAAATTGTAAGGATGAGAAAAAAAATGACACAGTGCAAGTAGGCAGAGTTCAAATATATAAAATCTACCAGCACATACATGCCCATTTTCCCAGTGGGATTGCTATTTCACATATTTACTTTCATCCATTCCCAAGTCCACACTCCTTATATTCAGAGGCAGGTGCTAGATCTAAACTCTGGCATCACTTGGGCAAGGTTTGGAGCTTTGGGAATGCCATGAGCCTCAGCAATCCCACCCTAAACCCATCCAAAGTGTTAGTTAAATCCTGGCTTTTCCCAAAAGTACATGTGTGTATATATATATATATATATATATATATATATATATATATATATGGTGAAATCCTAGCCCCTGGTACTTCAAAATGTGACCGTATTTGGAGTAGGGTCTTCACAGAGGTAATCAAGCTAAAATGAGGTCATTGGGGTGGGTCCTAATCCATGTGACTGGTGTTCTTATAAGAGGGGGGAAATTGGGAAACAGGGACGGACACACACAGAGGGAACACAATGAGAAGAGACACGAGGAGAAGATGGCCACTCACAAGCGAAGGAGGGAGCCGAGGACAGGTCCTTGCCTCTCAGGTCTCACTTGGAACCAATTCTGCTGACACCTTGATTTTAGTCTTCTGGTCTCCAGACTGTGAGACAACCAATATCTACTGTTTAACTCTCTCAGTTTGTGGTACATGTTCCTGCAGCCCTAGCTAACTAATGCACAAAGAAATCACGCAGTCTAAGTAAAAGCAAGGAGCTTGTTAATTGATGGATTGATTGATTAGCTGATTGAATAACTTTAGAAGAAATGAAGTTTCTGCCCCCTCCAAAGGGCAGCATGGTCATGTCATTTTCTCTGAAGTGAAAACCTCACGATGTAAAAAGTGCATATGCAAACAATTTTAAACCTTAAGCCCAACCAGATTTATAAATTCTCAGATGATCTTCAAGTTGACAAGAGAAAAGAGGAAAACTTTTCCCTCATTGCCAAGTCCTTTATCAAATTCACTCCCATGATGCCGCCCATTGAAATTGAAAACTGTCAAAGAATCGTAGATTTATGATGAGTTGTTTCTTTCCTCAACAGCAACATCAGCACTGGTTAAAATTTGACAGCTGTGATCTAGATGACAGTATTGTGATTGGGTCTGAATGTAATTTGTTCTCCCTCCACGGCTGTAATTGCTCAGACCTTATCGCTTACTTTATGGTGGTATCAGCCATGATACCTTTTGTCCCCAAAAGATCATCCAGAGAGCAAAACTCACCAGGGGCAGATAAGCATTAACTTCTCCAAGAAAACCCTAGAGGGCTCAAAAGGAAACCTGTGATTCAGCCAATGGATTACCCATCACCGATGGAAAGATATTTAGGATGGGGCAGGTGTCACCTAGCATGATTTTCCATCTTCCTTCTCCTATTCCTACCATGTTAACATGTCAGGGAGCCAGTGACCATGAATCCAGAGTAATTTGGGGAAATGCCAATTCAGTCACTCTGTGTGTCTTGTTCTAGGTGGTTTGCTCCCAATACCGCAGTGAGGCCAGATGCCTTCTAGGGAAACCAAAGCCAGTTGGTTTTTCTCTGTTTTATAAGCCCAAGCAATGTGCCCTCCCTTAACCTTCCTTCCATAGTAGAGACCTCAGAACCCCCAGGAGGGATACAGGAGAAAGGAGAGCATGAGGGCATTGCAGGGAAATGAAGAGTTAACCTGGGCTTCCCAGGTGGTGCTAGTGGTAAAGAACCCACCTGTCAATGCAGGAGACATGAGAGACGTGGGTTCGATCCCTGGGTGGGAAAGATCCCTGGTGGAGGGAATGGCTTCCCACTCCAGTATTCTTGCCTGGAGAATCCCATGGACAGAGGAGCCTGGTGGGCTACAATCCACAGGGTCGCAAAGAGTCAGACACAAATGAAGTGGCTTAGCATGCACAAAGAGTTAACCCAAAGAGCACCCACTGTGATGAGGGCCAAGCACCATACCTACCAGCCTGGCCCCTCCTAAACACAAGACTCAACCCAGATCTTCCACTGCCTAGTGGCTTCCCGTCCAAGAGAGAGATCCCAGGAGAAAAACCCTCCAACCAGAAACCAAAGAATTAGACTTAACTCACACTTAAAATGCAATACCTCCCTCAGTTCAGCTCAGTTGAGTCGCTCAGTTGTGTCTGACTCTGCGACCCCATGAACCGCAGCACACCAGGCCTCCCTGTTCATCACCAACTCCTGGAGTCCACCCAAACCCATGTCCATTGTGTCGGTGATGCCATCCAACCATCTCATCCTCTGTTGACCCCTTCTCCTCCTGCCCTCAATCTTTCCCAGCATCAGGGTCTTTTCAAATGAGTCAGCTCTTCACATCAGGTGGCCAAAGTATTGGAGTTTCAGCTTCAACATCAGTCCCTCCAATGAACACGTAGGACTGATCTCCTGTAGGATGGACTGGTTGGATCTCCTTGCAGTCCAAGGGACTCTCAAGAGTCTTCTCCAACACCACAGTTCAAAAGCATCAATTCTTCAGAGCTCAGCTTTCCTTATAGTCCAACTCTCACATCCATACATGACTACTGGAAAAACCATAGCCTTGACCAGACGGACCTTTGTTGGCAAAGTAATGTCTCTGCTTTGTAATATGCTGTCTAGGTTGGTCATAACTTTCCTTCCAAAGAGTAAGCGTCTTAATTTCATGGCTGCAATCACCATCTGCAGTGATTTTGGAGCCCCCAAAAATAAAGTCTGACACTGTTTCCACTGTTTCCCCATCTATTTGCCATGAAGTGATGGGACCAGATGCCATCATCTTCATTTTCTGAATGTTGAGCTTTTTTTTTTTTTCCCCACGCCCTGAATGTTGAGCTTTAAGCCAACTTTTTCACTGTCCTCTTTCACTTTCGTCAAGAGGCTCTTTAGTTCTTCTTCACTTTCTGCCATAAGGGTGGTGTCATCTGCATATCTGGGGTTATTGGTATTTCTCTGGGCACTCTTGATTCCAGCTCGTGCTTCCTCCAGCCTGCATTTCTCACCTTTTCCTGGAATGCAACTGAACCCACGTGTGTCCGTTGTTTATTTAGTCCCGAATGCCACCGATAGAATGGGCCACGAATCAAAGAGAAAGAAAACATACGGGGGGGCGGGGGGGGATAAATTAAAAGGGAATGATGAGGGAAAAAAATAAGGAACTTCTCTTTTGGGTAAAGAAACACTCTACGGAATTTCCACAGCTGTCACTCGGTGACAAAATGTTGTGTCATGACCTCATGGTCAAGAACATGGCTTCTGGGGTCAGATAGACCTGGAATGGAATCTCAAATATTCTATAACCAGAGCAAATTATAATGATGGTAACAGAAGCAAGAAGGTACCAGGCGTCTACCAACACACCAGGCACTAGCAGATCCCCTTTACCACACACGGTCTCAGCTCATCCTCACAACAAACTCAGAATAGTTCTATTATGAGCTCCATTTTACATGGCCAGGAGATGAGGTTCCAAGAGGCTGAGTAATCTGTGGAGGTCATAAGAAAGAGGGGAGACTCAGGCCAGGCACTCTGACTTCAGGGTCTCTGTGTTTCCAGCCTCCTTAAACGTCGGTTTCCTTATATTTAAAATTAAGGTAAAAAGTGGTGCTCCTTACCTGATGTGGTTAGTTTGAGAATTAAATCAAACAATACACATAAAGGACCTTAGCACACTGCCAGGGACATAGCAAATGTTCAATAAAATATATGCTGTTAGGATCCAAACCCCTACACTAGCCAGACATTAAATAGTTAACTATTCACAATGACCCAAAATTACAGTAGATTTCTACTTCATAGTTCTCATCATTCTCTTTTAAGTATTAACCCACTCTTAAGAATAGCTTTCCCCAAATTTGCATGGCTCTTGACATCCAATATCCTTATTGGGAAAGAAGGCAACCAGGTGGCCTTAAAAATGCCCCCTGGCCTCCTAATTCGATCAGAAAATCAATACAGAGATCAACATTGTTCCAAAGTACACTGAAAGGCTAGGTTTACTCTAAGATGATGATAGAATTAGAGATCTGTGTAGTCAGTCCTCACAGGCCCTCCAAATTCAAACCAAGTTCCTGGATCTTCCTCCCACCTACAAACAACTGGATAATTATATGGACTTCAAACAACTGTATCCTGGTCCCATGTATTTCTCTTATCATAACTGCATCTGATGTCCAGTTCAAAAGTCCAAGCTATAACAATGAGTATTTAACAGGAGCACCAAAGAATTGATGCTTTTGAACTGTGGTGCTGGAGAAAACTCTTGACAGTCCCTTTGGACTGCAAGGAGGTCAAACTAGTCAATCCTTAAGGAAATCAGTCCTGAATATGCATTGGAAGGACTGACGCTAAAGCTGAAACTCCAATAGTTTGGCCACCTGATGCAAAGAGCCAGCTCACTGGAAAAGACCCTGATGCTGGGAAAGACTGAGGACAGAAGAAGGGGACAACAGAGGATGAGATGGTTGGATGGCATCACTGATTCAATGGACATGAGTTTGAGCAAGCTCCAGGAGATGGTGAAGAACAGGGAAGCCTGGCGTGCTTCAGTCCATGGGGTTGCAAAGAGTCAGACACGACTTAGCGTCTGAACAACAACAATAACATTTACCAGGAATGCCACAGTGAGAGGCCAGGTTGTTGCTAGGAAACAGGAAAGGCAAGATTTGTAGAGGAGGACACAGCATTGCGTGGCATCACATGGCTGCAGCTGCTCAGAAACTTAGCTCAAGATTTTTCACAAACACTCCTGGATCTTGGGGAGCAACTGCCAACATCAGTTAATCAGAGGATGTGATGGGTGATTTTATGTGTCCACTTGACTGGGCCATGAAATCCAGACATGTGGCCAAACATCATTCTGGATGTTCCTGGGAGGGTGCTTTTGAATGAGATGAACACTAAAACAGCAGAATCTGGGTAAAATAGGTTGCGCTCCATAGCATGGGTAGGCCTCATCTAATCAGTTGAAGATCTGAACAGAATGAAAGCTGTGTCTCCCCGCCATGAAACAAGAAGGACTTCTCCAGCCTGACAGTCTTCAGACTTGAACTTCAGCATCAGCTCTTCCTAGATCAAAACTGGCCAGCCCACCCTGTCAGCCTCTATAACCACGTGAGGAATTCCTTGAAAATCAATGTTTCCTTTTGTTGTGTTTTAATGGTGATACATCTAATTGAGGTACATTCAACATATTAGTTGCTTTTACCTTGTGACACGTTTGGACTTCCTGGAAATGTAGAACTGGAGCTTTTTTTTGTTGGTGATGAACCATTCATTGTTAGTCAGAAATATACACAGATGTCTTCCATGATAACTTGGGTTGCCTAAAGGTTCATGATCTCCCCCAAGTTTCTCAGCATTTTCTCTGCCTGATTTTTCCCTCAGACATTCTAGTGCATCACTGTGCACTGTACAATCTGTATAACTTGAGCATCAAAAGAATAGTGTTAATTGCTTATAACAAATTAAAATGTTCACTCCATAAGTCCATTATGGGGGCTGAGGGAAAGGAAACTTCTTTACAGAAAAATGCCAACAAGTACATGTAGAAGGAGAAATAGAACTCATGCAACAGATGCTAAAAACCACTGGATGAAAAGTTATTGAGGATTATGGGGAATGTTTACACAGTGACAAAGAGTTTTGAAACAATGCCAGAGTATCACTCCCCACTTGTCAATTCACATGGGACAATATAGTGATCACCACCTTAACCAAGTGATCAAACTCAGTTTCACTAATATAGGGACCTGATTTGCTTCGTAATGAGATGCAATGTGACATACCACCCACATGACATCCCCAACCATAAATGTGAATCGTGGACCTAATCCAGACTCTAGATCTAACATCCAGTTTGTGGCTGTTCAAGGAACAGAGGAACAAAGGAAAGGACACCAGGAGAAAATAGCCTGGCAAATCCAGGATGAGGGAGAGGGATTCCACAAGTCATCTGGGTTCTCAAAAGCCAAAACTGGAATGCAGGGAAAGAAGGGAAACCATGAAGATTGTTGTAAATTAAAAGAATGAGAATATAAAAGACTAAAATTACAAATATCAAATGCAGCGTGTGAACCTTAAACAGGTCCTGGTTCTGGGGGGATAAAATGAACTGGCTATAAAAATACACTTTGTTTTGGATGAAATTTGAATAAGGAAGAAATATCAGATAAATTATGGAATCATTGCTAATTTTCTAAAGCCCAGTAATGATATTGTGATTATGTTGAAGAATGTCTTTTCTTACAAGATATATACTGAAATGTCTAATGGAGAAGTATTGTGGTAGCTACAACCTTCATTCCAAATAGTTCTACCAGAAGGAAATGCATTTATATAGAGTGATGAGCTTAAGTGGCAAAATGTAAATTATTGTTGAATCCAAGTAGAGGGTATACAAAGATTCACTCTATTATTCTTTCAATGTTGTGTGTGTGTGTGTGTGTGTGTGTGTGTGTGTGTGTATGAGAAAACACTCAGAATAAAAGTTGGGAAAGTTAAAAAAGACAACTCTGAGGATCACTGGTCTTGTGCACATTCCATCCTCTCCTACTTTTCTTGCCCCAATGAAAAAGGAGATACATTTGATGTTTTGAATGGCTTTTTTGAGATGTAGTTTCACATACCACACAATTCAGCCAATTTAATGTGCACAATCCAATGATTTTTAGTTATAGTCACTGAGTTGTCTGACCAACACCCCCATCATTCATAGAACATTTTCATTACCCGCCCCAAGAACCCACCCCTTATTCATCACTCCCCAGTCTCCTCATGCTACCCGACCCTAGCCTTAGGCAACCACTAGTTTAGCTTCTGTCTAGATGAATTTGACTCTTACTTTTTGAGGATCTGACACATGGTATCCAACGTCTTGGCTGCTTTCAATGCTTTAACACAATGGTCTATATCCACTGTGTTTGCTCATGCTTGGTTCTGTATAGGACATGAGGGGGGAGCTGGTATCATTTCCAGCCTCTGATGGCCCAAGAACCTCATCAGACCATGACTTCTGGCTCTACAGAGGGAAGTTCTTGAGGGAAAGAAACGGGTCTGCTTTCAAATAAAGTGGACTGGGATTTCATGTCAGATGAACTCAGTTGATACTTTCTCTGGCTGAGGATCCATCTGCAGTCTCCTGCACACCCTATTTTGCACGATGATGATATTTGCAAATGCACCAAGCTTCCTGACAGCCCCCCATTGTCAGGGGTAGTGGACACGGACTTTCCTCCGAGTCCATCTCAGCTCTCACCTTCATGGAGCTACCCTGCTCACCATGCAGGATGCTGACATAAGGTATAAACAAGACACCTGCCTTCCTAGACTGTCTAGACTTGGTAGCAGATGAAGCAGCTCTAAGGGGCAAGGAACTCTCTCTGAGGGAGCCACTGTGTAGTTCTTCTCAAGACAATGCAATTATATCCTTCCTGGCTGGGTTCAAAGCACTATAAGGTTTTGCTTTGGTTGATTTTTACTTGTAAGCACCAGGAACTATTCATTCCCAGAGCATCATCTGGCAACTGATGATGCCTTTGGGGAACACTGTAGAGGAAGGTTTTTTTCCAGTGAATAAGTCCAAGAATTCTGAGTCCGTGGGTAGAACAGGAATGTCTCTGAAGTAGTAACAACATAAAAACACAATGGAACTAAGAAAAGACACAGTATGAAATCTGTTTAGGGCTGAGGACAATTAAGTCTGCCAAGTTCCGTACTGGGTTGCTAGTTAAGCCCAAGGAGAGAATGCATGGGTTTACCTCAACAGTTGTATTTTATTACAACCCTGCTCCCCACTGCATTTCCTTTGTAATGGATTTTTATTATCAATTGCCTAGTTCATGCCCCAGTACATGTGCTATTTTTAATGAGTTTTCCCCCAAAAGGGAATCATATAAAGACTGATGTGATGTACCCTCTGCTTCATGTCTCTCAGTTTTCCACCCGAGGCCACCAAACACTGGCTTTCCAAGCTCATTGTCTGTGTCCCTGTTCACTACATAGTGGTTATCAGAAAGAAGTACAAGGGAAAAACACACAAGCCTCTTGTTAGACAAAGATGCCCCTCCTGTGAAGACTACAGACATGAAGGAAACCCCCTCATCCAGTTTCAGGTGTGAAGCAGTATTTTCACCCAAAGAAGTGACTTACCAGGATCACAGAGTTTACACTAGGAGGTGACATAAACCCAAAAACACACTCCAGATTTTGTTTTGAACCATAAAGACTTAAAATCCAAGGGAAAAAAAAAAAAAGAAATGGAGCAGTAATTTTCCAAGATTAACAACTCCTGCAGGCTTGAGTGAAGCCCCAGAGTTCTCTGTGGTAACTAAAGGTTTCTGGGAGCTCACTGTAAGGCCCGGGAGAGCCAGTGCGGAGAGGCTTTGTAGTGCTTCGTGTTGAAGGTTAAGAGGTTCATTTGACAGCTCTTCTTTGCACCTGTTGCATGGGTTCCTCCCGCTCCTTCACCCCACATCGCTTCTCCCCTTCTCTCCCACCCCTGTCAACAGCATCATTTTTCTACCCTTAACTGCCACTAAGGACAGTTATCCAGTGAATACGGACCCAAGGTAACTTGTAATAGTGAAGTCAAATGCTTATGTTTTTCCCTGCAGTAGGGCAACATTTTTCATCTCTGATTTTCCTTGGCCAAATGGAGGATGTCATTCAGGGAACCCCAGGTGTTTTGAAGATGAAAAGGAAGGTAGGGGGCCCAGCGCAGTGCTTATTAACCACAGAGAGAATTTGGTTCCCTTCAAGAAATAGCAAAGTAATGGCACAGGAGAGATGATGACTCTTAATGAATTCATGTGAGTAAAGTGTGAGGTGACCAGTTTGGGGACGTGCAGTCCAGAGGCCACCTTCTGGAGGAGAAAAACGAAACAATTGTTTTCTATTACTGCACCGTATTGACCTCCCTTTCCGGAATCACACGGGGCCACTTTGATTTCATGTCCAATGCAGAATTGCCTCTGTCTGAGTGCTTCGCCTGCCACTTAATTTAAATAAGGCGGCTGACGTGACACTGCAGTCCACAGTCAGGCCTGAGGCAGGACTAATCTCAGGTGCTCCTTCAGTCAGTGGACTGTTCCACTTTCATCTCTGCCTCCTCAAAAACATCCTGCCTAGGGGGTCAGGAGACCCCACCCCCACCCCCAAATCCCACCGACCTGCAGGGCCCGAACATCTTCAGCTTTCAAACACTACCTCTCCTGTTCAGACTAAAGTGCCACCGGAGGTATCAACCGTCTGGAAAATAAAACAGCCTCCCAGGCCAGATTGAAAAAAAAAAAAAAATAGGAGCTGAAAGCTACAGAAATCAACTCCAGAGGCGGCGTCTAACCCTGGACAGGTGGCACCTTGGCACCAATGCATTGCAATCACTTTCTTCCTGAGCTGCAGGGCTGAACCCCTCTCCCAGAAAGACCTACACCCCTCAATCTGGAGCGGGGAGTGCGCTGGGGGGAGGAGCCAGGAGCCTGGGGCTAGAGGTCTGTGACCTCCCGCCGAGCCGTGCTCTCGGCCTTGGATCGGCTATCTAGTGTAAACGCGGTTTCACACATAAATAACGTGCCACATCTGGCCCTACGGTTTTATGGCGTCTTAGCGACCGAGCAATTTATAGATGGCGACCTTGTTAGGCAGCAGCCCGGGCTCGCCTGGAGCTGAGGGGTCCGAGAGACCACGCTGGGGACGGAGGAGGGGCAAGGGAGAGGCGAGGCCTGGGGTCTCAGGTCTCCGTCTTCTAGGGGCCGCTCCGGAGAGGGACCACCCGCCTGTTTGGGGATGGGGGTCGCAGCAAGGTGGCAGCCCCCCTCCTTCCAAGCCGGCCATGTGGCAGCTGAAAGAGCCATCGAAGCCCAAGTGTGTTTGCGCTCATACCCAATTTATTACCGCTGAACATATGGCCAATATTTTGACTCACGTCAGTCGGGCAAGGAAAACAAACAGAGCGCGCGGCGCTGGGGAGCGGCCCCCTCCGCTGGGGCTGCGCGGCGGCCGCGGGGCCGAAGCCCGGAGGGTGGGGCCGCCGGGCCAGGAGCCGGAGCCGGGAGGGGGAGCGCTCGCCGCGCCAGTGCCCGTGCGCCCGCGGCTCTGCAGCCGCCTGAGGCTTGGGATAAAGAGCGGCCGGGGATCCGCGTGCTCTGCTGGCCGGGGCTCCGGGCGCAGCTCCAGGTGAGCCTTCCGCTCGCGCGTGGTCCGGGGTGGTCGGGATCTCGGGGTGCGCTGCTGCTCGAGGAGCCGTGGGTCGCCCCCACCCCCACCCCCAGCTGTCGCGCCAGCAGCCAGCGCGGGCCTCCGCCGCCGCCGGGGACCCGAACGCCTCGGGGCCGGGACCCTGACGCGCGGGCCCGGGGGGGTCTCGGGGTCCCACGCACAACTGCCTGAGCGGCCCCCTCTCGCGATTCTCGCCTCGGCTTGGGGGTGGGGGGTGTCGGGAAGCAGCAGGTGGCCAAGTGCCGGGGGTCTCGGGTCCTTCGCCGGCTCCGCGGGTCACGAGGGGGGCGCTGGGGAGGGACTGAGCCCCGCCCGCCGCGCCCCCCGGGAGGGAAAAGTTTTACCTGCCGCCGAGGCCAGGTGTTCCGACCGCGGCGCACTTTCCAGCCCGCGGGAGAGCGGGACCTCCGGAGGCCCGCAGGTGCGGGCGCCGGGGAACGCGGGGAGGAGCGGCGCGGCGGGGCTCGGAGCCCCGCCCGGGAGGGCGCGACGGGGGAGGGGCGCCGAGGAGGGGGGTCCCGGGTAGGTGGGGGGGGGGACTAGATAAAGGCTCGCCAGGAGATTCGGCCGGGCTGTCTCCGCGGCGCCGGGAGTGGGAGGCGGAGCGGGCGCGCCCCGCGCCTCGGGCCCCTCCCCATCGCCGGCTCGGAAGGTTCCCGGGCCGCCCCAGCCCCAGCCGGGAACGGCGCGCCTCTGCCCTACCTTCGCGGGTAAGTCTCCCCGGTGCGCGTAGGGCGGAGGCGATATCCCCCAGGCAATTTGGAGATGGCGCCTCTCGGAGAAAGAGGTGCTCTTCGGGCGGAACTGGGCCACGGGGTGGGGTGGGGGGTGAGGAGGAAGAGAGTGAGGGGCGGGAGTCACCAGCAGGAAGGACTAGGGATGGGGGACCGAGCAGGGGTCAGGGGGGGTCTTTGCGGAGGCGGCTCCAGCCAGGACTTTGAGGGGTCGCGCCAGGCGCCAGACAGTTCTCGTTTGTGTCAGTAGAGATCGCCAGAGGATCAGAAATGCGCCTCAGTGGGCTCTGCTGAGGCCCTGGTCTCCTAGGGGCGCCCCCTCTGCGCCCCCCTGCGAACCCCTCCCCAAACACACACACACTGCGAGGAGGCCCTTTGGCGCGCCTCTCGCACCTTCTCGATCTCGGTGGCGCTCGGGGATGGAAAGGGGGCGTTGCATCCAGCGGATGTCTGTGGACCTCGGGGGCTCAGACTGGTGAAATGAGAGAGCCCCAGGAATCCCTTCTCTCTGGTGCCGGAGGGCCCTCGAGAGTTGGTTCCCCGCTTTCCAGGCCGAGCTCGCAGGCTCTGCGCTGGCTGGAAGCGCGGCCTCCCCGCGCCGGCGAGGGCAACAAGGCGCCGAGCCTTCAGCCCAGCTCCAAGTGCCGAGTACTAACCCGTTTGGAGAGGCCGCTGGCTTTTCGAAGTCTTCTGGGAATGATTTTGTCACGTGTTAAGAAGTAAATTCAGATAAGAACGTGCTTTCGGCGTCGTGTTTTCTAGAGAAACCCAAATCTCCTGCATTGAAATCACCCTTATGGCGGGGGGAGGTCGAGCTTGGCTGGAAGAACGTTCCTGAAGGCAACACTGACGCTGCGTAATCTCATTGTAACATATTTAATCATTAGAGAAGCGCGAACGAATAGAGCAAAGGGGTGAGCCCGGGGGGACGTGGCGTTTGGTTCCCCAATAAACCGGTGACAATGGATTGGCTGAGATGGGCTCATTTGGCCTAAAGGGGGCTTAGAGCTACGTTTTTACAGAAAATATTGGAGGAAGGCCCGTTCCATTTTGCAGCGCGCCCCGAGCCACATTTCCTGTTCAATTTAACATCCATGAAAGTTAAACGGCTTTTCTCGCCTTTTATTTTATTGGATGCATTTTCAAAGATCTCATTAAAGCACATTTATCAAAGTCCTAACATATGTCCGCCGGGTCTTACGCCCACACAATGAGGCTGATTAATAGAAAGAGAAATCCTAATTTCTATTACAGTTTATGTCCTCGGGAAATGTCTGCTTTTTTTTTTTTTTTTTTCCTGAGGCAGATAATTGGGAAAGTGATGTCTTTCACCTTGTAGAAGAGGGTGGAGGAAGGGGTCAGCTCTAGCCGATACCTGCACCCTACACCCACGATTAATTGCAGGAGGGACTCCAGGCTCTAGGTCCCAAAGATCAGCTCTCTCCGGATCTTTATAGAGTTCTTGGGGCTCCAGGAAGAGGTAGGGAGCGGGGTTCAGATATAGAATCTGAGCCCTGTCTCTGGGCCTAGAAAATTTCTCTGCCCAACATCTTCGTGAAAGGACTGCCCTGGAAGGCGCCCTCATTCTTCCCCTCCTGTGGTATGAGTTAACACAATATAGATCAAAGAAAGAAAAAAACTTCACCTTTGACTTGAACCCAAAGTGGACTCAGATTTCCTTTCCTTCACACTAGTCCCTGCTTTCTGGTCCCTCTGTCCAATGACTGTGGGTCTCTCCTACCAGAGATTAGCACCTGTCCTGATCTGGCCTCACTGACAGGGCTGTAGTGCCCCCCAACCTCCTATCCCACGCCTTAGCCCACACCCCCACCTCCACCCACACACCCCACGCCTACCTTCACCACCCCCACCCCCGCAGGCTGCAGGGACTTCCAGGGACCTTGCTTCCTTCTCCAGGGGCAGAAGGTGACACCAGTTGGTGCTAGGACCCAGTGCAGATGAGCCTACTTTTCAGTTTTCTGGTTGGGAAAGGTCCTGCTTGGGTTTGGTACCCTGGGGCCGCACTCCTGGACTTCTATCCTCTGGCGGCCAGAGCTGACACCCCTGCTCTCTGCAGCACCCCCCACCCCCGGCCCCATTCCCCTACCTGGAGTGGAAGCCACCACAAGCGACCTTGGAGGAATGCCTCTTAAAGGTGGGCATCTTGGTCGCCAGGCTTGGGAACCAGGTTGGAAGGTATTTCCCGTCCCCACTGATTTTGAGTGCACACCATGCTCTGAGTCTCCAACCTGAGCTAAAATAAACCTCACCCCTCCCACAAAACCTTTGTGTCCCTGCAGCTAATCCTGTGAGGTGGGAAGGAAGGTGCCACGCGCTTTGTTTCTGGAGTGAATGTAGACAAACACTTAGCACCTTGGCGCTAACCAGACAATAATCCACTTGAAGGCTGTTATCTGAGATGGGATGTGCCAGGTGCCGGAGAGATCAGCCACGTACTGTACCAGAGACAGTTTCTTTCAACGTCTTTTCATTCCAAAAAAAAGTCAAATTAGTGTTTACAAATAATGGGAAAGACCTTGTATTTTTAATGACTGGACGGGCTTTTGTGGACTGGGTAGGGCGAGGGGTGCAGCCTGGAGCTTCAAGGCTTTGGGGTCCTCAAGGTCGCCCTCCCTTTTTAGAGTAGGACTTCAAGGTACCCCCCACCCCGGACTTTTTCTGCCCTGAACTCCTCTGGAGGAGGCACCTACCCAACAAGCTCTCACCAGCCTGAAAAGGGTAGGAGGAGTGCAGAGCACCTCCCAAGAGACCTTCAAGCCAAGAGGCTGTAGGCGAGAGGGAAGCACTCGGAGTCAGGGCACTGGGTGCTGCCCCGCCCACCTCGTCCAGGCACACCAAGCCAAGCTCCCACACGTGGGTGTGACCAGGTCTCACTTCACTTTCCCAGAGGACCTTCCCGTCTTGGTTTGCGGCTGTTCAGAGTGCACCCCTCCCCCAACAGGGGGCGTTCAGCCGTGCACAGTGCAGGCACAGGGCGCTGGGGGTCAGGGCGCGCCAGGGTGGCCCCCCGATCTCGGTAGCTCAGAAAAGGCGCTTGTGTTTGAGCTACCTGGGAAAGTAAACAGGTAAACACTGGGCCGACTTGGAGGACCACTTGTCCTGGAGTGGGGACACTTAGCCTGTGTACATTTGCCTCCTGCCCGGGCCTCCAGCGGTGGTTCAGCTCCCCACGTGCCCTCTGCAGCCCCTGCCCCTCCATCCCTCCGACACCGGAGCTGAGCGGCCTGAGAAGTCTCCTAAGAAGATGCCTTCCAGCGTCCAGGGAGAAAGATCCTCTCCGTTCACTCCCCCTGCCTCCCCTTGGAGCCTGTAACACCCTTTGAGCAAGGGGAGGCAGAACTCAAGATGTGTAAGGAAGTTGGAGCCCCAACACCCAAGCCTAATGACCCAGGGTGGGGGGCCTCTGGCTGCTCAGGTGACCCTGCAGGGGTCCGAGGTGGTGGTCGCACACCAGAGAGCTAAGCCGTGTCCCCCTCTGGCCCAGGACAGCTGCCATCAATCTTCCAGCACCTCTCAGTTTCTCCCCAAGTTTGCAGCAGACGGCCCAAGGCTGAACAGCTCAGGAGCTTCCCCAGAAAGCATGGCAGAAACCAGAGCCCAAACCCAAACAAGAGGGGACCCAGGACACAGTCCCCTCCTGGGTGTGTGTGACGGCACCCAGAAAGAAGGTACTCAAGAATCCCAGGATGGGGAGACCAGCACATCCAAGCAGAGCTGGTTGACCAGAGGACCTAGAATGTTCAGAGCTGACTAAGTGGAAAGATGGGGGTATTTGTGAGGACTCTGAAAGGGCCAGGGGCGCGGGGTTCGGCCTTCTGGGTGGTCCGTATCCCACCAGGCAGGAGACTCCTGGCTCAAAAAGTCCAGGCTGTGCTGCTCCCAGCGAGACCCCTTGGGGAACCCTTCAGATGCAATCACCTGTCTAATTTCTGTACAGAGGTGTGGTTTAGTGCCTGGCGCCCCGCTCTTCAGGCTGCAGGAGATCCGAGAGACCCTGGGCATCAGACCTGTCCCCCGGCCGCCAGCTGCTCCCCAGCCGGCCTGCCAGCATCCGCAGGCCACTCCTGGGGGACTTGAATTTTATGATCTTCCTCTAACTAGCTGAGTTTCTCCCCTTCAATTACAGGCCTCCCAGCGGTCTCCCTGGGCCTTTTCAATTGCAAATGTCAGTGCTTTGGAAGCGGACGCGGGAACCGCACGGGCAACGGAGCGCTGGGCAAAATGGATTCGCGAGGTCCCTGGAGGGAGACACTGAGCGCAGCGGCTGGGGCAGGAAAAACTACCAGGGGTGAGGGTGGAGCGGGGAGCAGAGACCCAGACCGCGCCCTGTGCAGGCTGGAGTTTGGGCCCCCCCACCCCCGCAAAAGCTGCAGAAAGGGGCCCCTGAGACCAGAGGTGTGGGAGAACTCCCCCTATTGAGGCCGAGGGGCCTGGGCTGGCGGGGATGGGGGGGCCCTCTCCGTGAACTGGGCCCAGGGTCCCGAGGTGAGGTGAGGAGGCCTTGTTTCTCAGGGTGCTGCCCGTCAGTGCTCCTTCTCCAGGATCAATTTCCAGGAAGGTGGTCTCCCAGGTGCTCTGTGCTCTGTGTAGACCTGTGGGGTGGGCCCAGGGAGGGGACATGATCCACAGTGGCAGCGCTGATGGGATCCTGGGAGAGGCCACCGTAAGGACGGAAGGGAGAAGTTAGAAGCGAAGTGGAACTAGGTGGTTCCCAAGTGAGGGACTGAGCAGGCTGGGTGCGGGGGGCGGGGCAGGGTGGGGGTGGGGGTGGTGGTGTCTGGGGGCACCCCTCCCAAAGATGGTTCAGGACATAAGCCAAAGGGACACACTTCTTGCCGAAAGGGACATTTATCACCCAACCCAGCAGTTGGCCTGGCCCAACCAGACTCATTTCTGACCTTCCTGATGCTTAACCTGGTCCCGAAGAGACAACCCCCCTCCCCTTAGGACAGATGAAGCCAAGGAAGGGTCAGGACGATTTTTTTCTGCAAAGCTTGGGTTGAAGAACTTTCCCTCGCCAGTTATTTATTTAGCAGCTGAGTAACAATGGCCGGGGCAGGCCCAGGAGCCCTTGTTTCCAAACTCTGGGCCTCCCCGACGCCTGCAGACCCAACTTCCCTCCTCTGACTGGACGGGGCAGGGAGCTCCCGAGTGAGGGGGGAGGGGAGGCAAGGCGTGGGTAGGCTGGGAAAGGCAGACTGGAGAGAGAAAGGGGGGAAAAAGCACGAAAAGTAACGGGTTCGAGGAACAGGATTCAAACCAGTTTCTAATTCCTACGGGGGCGGGGGAGAAGAAAGGAGAAAGGGAAAAGTAGGAGGAAAAAGAGGAATGGGGAGCGTCGACATGAAGGGGTTTCCTTAATATTGTGGACGGATTCAGAAATGAATGAAGAGATAGTCCATTGAAAAGGGTTGAATGCCATGACAACTCGGAACAACCTTAGATTTATTCCAAACAGTTAGGACACATTGAAAGAGAGCGTCAATCATGTATTATTTCGCCACTGAAATAAATGCAAAAACCGAGCCGGGACAAAGGCTTCCAACGGGAGCGGGACATTTGTCTACATTTCGCTCATTGTCCGCAGCTTAGCAATCGGTTTGTATTTGTGTTTGCCCGGGTCCGACCACCCAGGACGCGCCGACGAGGGGCTCGCTCTAACCTGGGGCATTGTCACCCACGTCACATACTGGGGGCGAGGCAGCGAGGGCTGCAGAAAGCCGCCGAGCGGCTCAGGGAGAGGCGCCCTCGCCGGGCGCTGGCAACTCGGGGGCGGCCGGGGCGCGGAGGCCGCAGCTGCGCACGGGGAGGCCGGGCGCCCGCGCTGCGCTCGCGGCGAGGAGGCGGCCAGACCTGGACCCCCGCCGCGGCCTTCTCCGTTCCCCGCTCCCCGGGCAAAGCACAGTTCAGACGCTTCTCTGGGGTGGACGAGCATCAGGTAGCAAACCTGCCCCCCCCCCCCCCCCCACCCCGCCAAAAATACAAAACTGGAAGGAGGGGCGGGGCTGCGGCGAGGACTTTTCCTCGCCGGCCCCGGACAGAAGGTGCCTTCCCGGGAAAGTTCAGTTTCAACCTCACGCAAGCTGGGAGCCTGCGGCGTGTCCTCGCAACACGCCCCTGAGGCATCCGAAAGGACTCTCTGCGGAGAAGAAAACTCCACAGAGAAATCAGCAGCACCTCCCGCCCTGCGACCCCCTCCTCCGCCGTTTTGGGGTCCTCGCCCCCCTGGAGACCGCGCCCGCGCCCCGCCACCCCTCCCCTCTCTCCGCCCCCGCTGGAGGCTGCAGAGGGAGGCATAATAGGGGGCAGGGAGGGCGCGGGGCCGTCTGCCCTTTCCTCCACACGGAGGGCGCGGCCCGCGGGCCCGGAGGTGGTGGGGCCGGGGCCGATCGAGGCTCGGGGAAGACGTCCCAACTCCCCCTTCCCCCGCCCCTCCCCGGGCGTCCGCACAGCGCCAAGAGAACGGTGCTGTCCTGCTCGGCTGCACGGAGCTGGAGGGGGAGAGGGGAGGCGGGGAGACGGAAATAAATGTCTTTAGCAAATAAAGGGTGGCGGGCCGGGGTGGGGGGGAGTTGTGCGGGTGTCGCTGAGTGGTGGCTCCGGTCGGCCTCGAGCCGATCCTTCTCCTGGATTTCGGGCTCTTTCGGCGTTAACTAGAATCAATTACTTGCCTTGTCATTTCTGGTACTCATCCTTAAGCCTCAACCAAAATATTGACCTAGGAGGCTTACAGAAGTTGGGCTCTTGCCATTTGAACCGGATCTTGTTTAGGGAACCGCCAGCGATGGGAAGGAGAGATTTCCGCGACTCAGCCTGCGCCCCCTCCCCCTTTTCCAAAGGCGCCACAAATCGCCAATTTTCCGGCTTGCTGGGGGCGGGCGCGCGGGGGCGGGGAGGCAGGAACCCTTGAATGTTAAGGAGGACTTTTTTTTTCTTTTCCCTCCTCCTCCTCCGGCTTTCTGTTTTGTTTTCTTTCCTCCTCCCTCGCTTTTTTTTTTTTTTTTTAAGATGCAATTTGTTAAAACGGCCCTTTCAAGTGTGTGGAGTCGCGAGCGACGCGGTGGTCCTTTGTATGTAAATACTGGGTTAAAAAAAAAAAAAAAAAGGCTTGCCCAGTCTTTGCAATTAATTGACACGTTACACCTCTCATCTTGCTCTAGAGGGCTGTTGGCTGGGAGCGCGGAGCTCCCCAAAACCCACAATTTCACATCTGCAAATACAGTCTTCATCCACTTGACTTCCAAGACCCGCCCACACGTGTCCAACCTTTGGGTTTTAATGTCTCCCCCCTCCTTTTTTTCCACCCTTCTCTCGCTCCCTCTCTCGCTCCCCCTCCCTCCCTCTGTCTCTCTTTCCCTCCCTCTCTTTCTCCCCCTCTTCCCCCCCTCTCCCCAGGTTCGTGAGTGGAGCCCAGCCTTATATGGACTGATCGCTCGGGCAATGGCCCATTTTTTCCTCGCCACCAGCCGCCACCGCGCGCCGAGCGGCCGCCGGAGCTGACGCCGCCTTGGCACCCCTCCTGGAGTTACAAACTCGGGCCCGGCCCGCGGCGCTGGCGCGCAGGCCGCCCGGCACCCCGCGTCCATTTCCGCGTGCCTGTAGAGAAGACACCGACAACGCCTGGGGTTTTTTTCCCCCCTCTCCCCTCTCCGAGAGTTTCTTTCTCTTTCTTAAACATAATAATCTCTCTAATTAAAGCCCATCCCCCCTCCCCTCCCCCAACCCCTCTCCCCATACCCCCTCCCCCGCCCCTACTGGGAGAGCCACGAATTGATCAAGTGAAGCTACAACTTTGCGGCATAAATTGCGGGGTCCGGGCCATGTCGCTGACCAACACAAAGACGGGGTTTTCGGTCAAGGACATCTTGGACCTGCCGGACACCAACGATGAGGAGGGCTCGGTGGCCGAAGGGCCGGAGGAGGAGAACGAGGGGCCGGAGCCCGCCAAGAGGGCCGGGCCGCTGGGGCAGGGCGCCCTGGACACAGTGCAGAGCCTGCCCCTGAAGAACCCCTTCTACGACAGCAGCGACAACCCGTACACGCGCTGGCTGGCCAGCACCGAGGGCCTTCAGTACTCGCGTAAGTAGCGCAGCTGGGCTGCCGCGGCTGGTGACCGCAGCCCGGACCGGACGCAGGAAGGGGAAGGGGCCCCGTGAGCCGGATCCCTCACCCTGCGCCCCGGAAAGATGCCTAACGCTTGTTTGGGATGCCCTGTTCTCTTCCCGCCTCGCCAGACGCCCCTGGGATGGGAGTGAGGGGGGGACACTTGGTCTCACGTTCTTTCCAAAGAGAAATTAGGAGGAAGGGGCGGGGGAGGGGAGTACCTCCCAAGGGCCGGTTACAGACGTCAACCGGGACGGACGGCTCGGGCCGTGGCCCCCTCCCCCATTCCGACTGCCGGGAGTGACCAGCCTGGAGCGGGCCAGCCTGCCTCGGGGTACGGGGAGAGGGTGGCCCGGGTATAAATAGCTCACCCTACCCCCCCTCCACGTTTCATAGAGGCTGCTTTGTGCAGTGCGGAGGGTGTCCAGAAAGTCGGAAAGCAGAAACGAAAGCCCCCAAAAACCTGCCTTAAATGGCCGACCCGATCAATGCCGGGATTGTGGGTTTTTTCTTTTAAAAATCTGCCCACGTCTCTCCGGAGAGGAAACTGCTTAAGGGGGCCGGAGCCCATAACCCGCGGTGATCTCCTCTGCGCGCCACTCCTCCCTGCCCCCCCCCCAAATACGCACTCATCCTGGGGGAACCCCTAGAAACCAGAGCCCCGAGCCCCTACTCCTGCCTCTTCTCTTTCCCCCAGGGGAGCGGGGAGACGCCGACAGTTCCATCCGGTGTGGAGCAGGGCGAGGGTCTGGGCGAAGGCAGCCGGGCCGGCCTGCAGGGCGCACGGGGCAGAGGGCGCGCGGAGGATCCAGGGCGCACGGGGACTACAGGCGTCTGACAGACTTCCCTCTCTTCCAGTGCACGGGCTGGCGGCCGGCGCGGCGCCCCAAGACTCGAGTTCCAAGTCCCCGGAGCCATCGGCCGACGAGTCACCGGACAATGACAAGGAGACCCCCGGCGGCGGGGGGGACGCCGGCAAGAAGCGGAAGCGGCGGGTGCTCTTCTCCAAAGCGCAGACCTACGAGCTGGAGCGGCGCTTCCGGCAGCAGCGGTACCTGTCGGCGCCCGAGCGCGAGCACCTGGCCAGCCTTATCCGCCTGACGCCCACGCAGGTGAAGATCTGGTTCCAGAACCACCGCTACAAGATGAAGCGCGCCCGGGCCGAGAAAGGTATGGAGGTGACGCCCTTGCCCTCACCGCGCCGGGTGGCCGTGCCCGTTTTGGTCAGGGACGGCAAGCCGTGCCACGCGCTCAAAGCCCAGGACCTGGCAGCAGCCACCTTCCAGGCGGGCATCCCCTTTTCGGCCTACAGCGCGCAGTCTCTGCAACACATGCAGTACAACGCCCAGTACAGCTCGGCCGGCGCCCCCCAGTACCCGACAGCACACCCCCTGGTCCAGGCCCAGCCGTGGACTTGGTGAGCGCCTGCCCCTCCCAGACTCGAGGCCCCTGGCCCAGGCCCCACCCCGGCGGCAGAGGCGCGGAGGACTCTCGGCCCGTACGGTGGTGATTATATTATTATAATTATTATTATGGAGTCGAGTTGACTCTCGGCTTCGTCGGAGAGGCTCCAAGAGTTGGCCTGCACCTCCTTGGAGAGGCAGTTCCACCCACCCAGCTCCGCCTCACCCCTCTCTCCGTTTGAACCATTGGAGATGGCTGAACCCTAAGCCGTGTTTACAGAATGTTTGCGCAGCTTCGCTTCTCTGCTTCTCCCCGGGGACCTAATGGTCCCAACGTTAACTTCCTCACTCGAGAAGGAGAAAAAGACCCCCCACCCCCGCGCCCTGCTTTTGTGAATTTTGTAAAATACGTTTGTGTGAGTAGCGATATTGTCAGCGTCTTCTTCTAAAGCAAGTGGAAAACACTTTAAAAATATAGAGGATTTTTTTCTCTCTCTTTTTTTTTTTATAAGAAAATGCTAAATATTTATGGCCATGTAAACGTTCTGACAACTGGTGGCAGATTTCGCTTTTCGTTGTAAATATCAGTGGTGATTGTTGCCAAAATGACCTTCAGGAAGGGCCCGTACTCCTCCGGGCCCAACCCCTTTCTTTGTGGTTTGTTTTGGTTTGCTTCTGTTTGGTTACTCCTGATTTCTTTTCTTTATATATTTTTAAATTTTGTTCAGTGCAAACATTTCTCAAATGTGACAAAAGAAAAACATAATGTAGGCGAGCGAGAAGGCCCCCTGCCCCGTCCTCCGGGGCCTGAGCCCCGGAAATTGGAGTTCAGCGGTTCTGTGCGGTTCCCCAAGAGCGCCGGGCGCTGAAAGCTTTCAATTTTTTTAAATAAGAATTTTAATAAAAATCCTGTGTTTAAAAAAATACAAGCCCGGCCCTCCGGTTCTGTCTTACTTTGTCGCCCCGCGCCGGGCCTGAGGCCTCGGGCAAGGAGCCGGGCCAGGCCGCGGGCCCCGCGCCCCCCAGCATCCTTTGGAGGCCGGGGCACCCGGGGCGCGGCAGAGGCCCCGGGAACAGGCCTCGCCCGGGCGGGCAGGTCAGGCACCGCGCCTCGGCCCTGGGACACCAGACCTTAGGCGGGAGCGCCGGGCCTCGGGCCTGTGAGCGGCCGAGCGGCCGCCCGGGGTCGCCCGGCTTCTCTCGGCCTCGCCCCCTGTCTGCCTCCGGGCGTCTGCGTCCTGGCGCGGGAGGAAGAATGACTTTGGAAAACTCGAAGGCCAGAAGAGCAAACCTTCCCTCGGTTGCCCAAGTCTACGAGTGGCTCCTTCAGTGGGGAGCTGTTGATGCCACTACACTCGTGACTTTCACTTTGTTGCATTTGATTTAGCTCGTGCGAAGAAGGGGAGGGAGCGCTGAGGTTGAGACCGGTCGTCTTCTCTCCAATCCACAACCCCCTTGCCCGGGGTCGGGAGGTGACCTAAGAGGAGGCTCCCAGACCTGGGCGCGGAGGCCCGGGATGGGTTTCGGGGCGCTTCAGGCTTAGGCTACAAGGAGGGACGCAGGGACCGGGGCGCGGGCGACAGGAGTGTGCGGTGGCCTCGCCAGGCTTCTCGCCAGGCTTCTCGCCCGGGGAGGGCCAGGCAGCGGGAGCCGGAGGCGATCCCTGCTAACCGGAACCTTCCTTGCATCCCCTCTTTCCGCGTCTCCAGCTGTCTCCCGGGACTGGATGCCGGGCCTCATCCCTTACTAGCATTCGGCTGTGCGCGGTACCCCCCAAGACCAGCTCTCTCGCGTGAAGCTGAGCAAATTGCTCTCTAGAAAGTAGGGGTCTGGGGTGGGGTGGTGCGCCCCGGCCTCCTGGGCTGCGGTGAGGGGAGCGGGAGGTGAGCACACAGCCCAAGTTCGCCCGGGGGAGGGCGCCTCAGTCCTTCCCTCGTTAGAGGTCAGATTCCATCCCACCCTTGTCGCCGGGAGAGCTCCCTGAAGGACGCCGGCGCATACCCGGGGAGCATCGCAGAGGGCCCCGAGGACTCGGGGATAGGGCCTCCTATCTCCTGTTATCTCGCTGATTTCCGAAAACACTCGAGGCTCCGAAGCTCAGAGCCCAGCCAAAGCTGGGAGACGCCTCGGGATATTGGAAGTCGGCCCCATTCGGAAACAGTTTTTTTTTTCTCGAGCTCCACGTCCGTGGCTGGGGGCGGGGGGCGAGGAGGCAGAGCAAAAGGAGCCGGTCCCAGCTGACTTACTCGCTGCCTCTAGTTGATGATCAGATTTAATTCAATATCTAAAGCAAACATGATTATCCGTGTGACCAAATCGGCGCGTCAATAGCACTCAACTCTACCCGCCCGGGACGTGATTACACGCTCTTCCCGCGTTGCGCAGCCACCCCTGGATAATTGAGGGCGCTGGAGTCTTTAGAATATCCTCCTAAATGTCCTTTCTCCTCTCCAGGTTCGACTGGGTTCTTTCAGGTTTTCCTAAATGCTGGAAAGTCTACCTTTGTTCCCCACACTAGCGTGGAAACGTTTGAAGTTTTATATTTTGCTCTTTGAAAAAGCTAGGAGAATTCCCAAATCGTGTGTGCCAATGCCCAGCTTGCCCAGCTACCAACCAACCACTCAACATTCCTCTAGTAACCTCCCTATAACCCCATCCGCCCGCCGGGAAAGTGAGAGTTCTCAGCCTGTTGGAGTAGGGTTGTCAGGAGACCCGAGGCACAGCCCCAAGACTTGGCTGCTTTTGACTGTTTCAGGACCCAAACTTCTGGAAGCCAAAGATGATCGTAGGCGCCTGCCCCCCGCCCCCGCCAGGCCTCCAGCGAGGAAGGAGGCAGCTTGGAAGGGCCAAGTTCTCGCAGGCTTCCACGTGTGCGCTTTGAGGGCACATTTGGGGCGGTGGCCAGGCCCCGGGCCTGCTGTCTGGGTGTGCGCTCCAGCGGCTCGGAGCCCGGGAGGTGGGCCCGACGCCCGCCTCTCTCTGTCCTCGGGTCCCCACGGAGTCAATAAAAGCGCCCGCAGAGCCTGTGTGGCCCTAACCCCAGCGCCCTGGGAGCGCACCCGGCGCCGGGTTCGCTTCAGCAGTCTATCTTCGCCCAATCTACAGCGGGGCCGCACAAAACGGCACAATGGGAGAGCTGGGAGCCGGGGATGTTAGAGGCGTGCATATTAAAAAGGGACAGAGAAAGGATCGCAGGGGACAGAGAGGGGAAGAGGGAGAAGGGGCCCACCCTCCGTCCCTCCACCCCGCACCATTCAGCGCGCTTATCGCGGGCAGTGAATCCCAGAGTCAGGCAGAAGTCTCCTTGGGGTTTTGTTGGGCCCGTCACTGGGTCCCTTTGTCATCCGCGGGCTCCATGCTGGATTCCATATGGCCAGCTGGGCCAAGGGAGCGCGAGGAGGGACCCGCACAAAACCCAAATTGTGTCCGGCTTTCAAACCCTGTATTGTTGTCTGTGAAAGGAAGACGCATTAAAAATTCGTGCTATATCTATTGGGGAGGAGGCTGGAGGAGGGGGAAACAGCCACCCCTGTCTTTGATGGCCTCAGAGGGCGCTTGCCCCGCCTAGGCCCCGTGACACTCTGAGAGCTGGAGATCTCTTTCTCTGTCTCTGCCTCGGTCCCTCTAGCAAATACTGGCTCTAAGCTGGGGCTCGAGTCTGTGTACGTCCGCGTTCAGGGTCGGGGCTCCTTGCGCGCGCTTTGCGGGCTCCGGGGAGCTCAGCTAGCGGCTAGGCCTCTCCTGTCTAGGAGCCTGGAGTAGAGGCCAGTGGACCGTGCCAGGCGCAGGAGGACACCGAGGTGCCCAGCGTCGGGAGAAGCGCCGAGGCCACCAGCTTCGCGGCTCTAGGGTAGATGAAGAGCCTGGTCTCTTGTTCCTGAATTGGACGCGTCCTGACGCCTGGGCGCACGGAGCCAGCCCTCCTCGCTCTGCCGTAGAGGGTCAGGGACGCCAAGGGACTCTTTACCCTTGGATATCCGCTGCAGCCGGTCTGAGCCGGCTTTCACCCTGCGGGACCCCTCAGTGACCAACCCCCTGTCATTCAAATTATGCACCGGACCCTCCTGGCATCTCGGTGCTACCACTGGAAACCAGTTTAGAAACTTCTTTAACGACCAGCACCTCCGTGCTGGAGGAGAAAGGGACTTCCTCTTTAATTCTCAATGTCTCCTGCATCGTTGCCTTTGGAAAACGGAAGCAGAGTGGGATTGACTCACCTAAGCACTCCAAAGTTAGTGGGCGGTCAGAGAGCTTTGGGGTCATACCTTGTCCCTAGAGCCAAGTCAGAAATTCTCGTAAGGAGTCCCCAAACAAAAAACGTGTTAGACAAAACGAATTCTTGCTTAGGCTGTGCGCTGTATGGAAATAGAAATAGAATCCATCAAGGTTTCCAGGCGGAAATAACAGCTCATCCAAATTTCAGGGGACCACCCCCTTTGTTTTTCTATTTCCCACAACTGCTGTCATGTTTAGTAGAATCCTCTAACTTGATAAGAGTAGGAACCCCCCATCGCCACACTCCCCACCCCAGCCAAGGAAACAGTCTTTTCCTTACCTATTGACTATTGGGCTTAGTCGAGACCTGGTGTGGATTTCTCCAGCCTTTTCAAGAGCTTGGTCATTGAAAAGCTAATCCAATATTTACCGAGCATAAGGACAGTTCTCAGACGTATTTATTAAGGCCCTACACTAAGTGATACTTGGCCGGAAGACAAAGACTAGGGGAGGGGGTGTCCGGGCGCACCAGATCCAGCCCGGGTGGGGTCTCCGGGGCCCAGAACTTTGGAGATGCCGAGGTTCCTCTCCCGTGCTTAAGTGCCGTGTGGATTAGATATTGTGTTGGCCGGTATTTCAGGAAATATGTACTTGTGGCTTCCTGAGAGGCCGAGCGCAATGACACTCTAAACTGTGTCGATATATCATCTTTTATCCAGGATCTGCAAATAAACCCCTGATCCCCCAGCGCATTATAGCCACCGCTATCTCTCCAAGGAAGCGATCTGAGTTTTATTGCTTTCACCAACGCCCCAATTTTCTCTCTCTCACACACACACGCACACACACACTTTCCTCTCCCATCCATCCTGTATGGTTTTTAAGGACTCAATTTTTTTTTCCCCCTTCCTCCCGGGGCATCACTATTAATAAGAAGACGAATAGGCCTCGGCGCCGCCACCCGAGCAAGTCAAGAAATGCAGGCCCGCCGGCCACCAGCCGCGCAGGGAACCCGGAGACGCACGGGCCGGGGTAGGGGGCAGGAGACCCCCGCGCGGGCCGCGCGCCGCCGCCAGGAGGCGCTCCAGCCCCTCGGCGTGCCCAGCCTCGCCCCACGCCCCGGGAGAGCGCCGGGAGGCAGCCGCGCCCCTCCTCCAGGTCCCCGACCGCCTTTCCACCAAGGCGCAACCAGGCCCAGTGAGGAGTCGGCGGCTCCGAACCCGGATTAGAGTGTGTAAATTGGCGGCGAGCTCGGCAGGTGCCGCTCGTCGATGGGGCTACCTACGTTTGCGGACCACTCGTTTACTCAATTGTAATTTTCCCTCCATCCTTCTCCCTACAAGGACGTGCCAGTCCTCTCCACAGTCTGCATTACATTTGGGCATAAACAGCAAAGCCGTCCTGTGGTCCAGGCGCGCGCTGGCCACGGGGAGGGCTCCGCGACGGGCCTCAGGGAGTGGGGTCCACCACCCCGAGACGACCTCTCGCACGTGTCAGTCCCTGTAAGGGCGGGCGAATGGTGGCGCCAAGTGGTTCAGGGAATAAAAGAGCGATGCTGAAAGGGAATTCCGATTTGGATGGAGGGCTGGAGGGCTGGAGGGCTGGGCTTGGGTGGGGGGTAGTGTCCTAGGAAGGAGAGACCCTCACCTGTCGCTCACCACCGAGTCGGGGGCTGCAGCCACTGCCGCTGGTCCTGGATCCCAATCCGGTGCAGGTGCGGCGGGTCGCTCCGGGGGGCGCACGGTGGGCGGTGAGCCCTCCGAGCCGCTGGCCGCTCCGGGGAACGCAAGGTGGGCGATGCAGCTGCGCCGTCCGGCCACCAGAGGGAGACGCCACGCCGACGCCGGACGCTGGGGTCCGAGCGAGGGAGGCAGGACGGCGCCCCCCACCCCTGTTCAGAGCCGCCCCCGGCGCTGAGGCCCGGGTTGGAGCTCCGGATTCGCCGATGGTAGGAAGGGCGCCGGCCCCTGGGTGTCTCCTGAGAAGCTGGGTGCGGGGGACAGCGGGCTGGGGGCTGGACGGGTACAATGCGGCCACGTCCGCCCGCCGAGCCCAGGGCCCGCAGCTGCAGCGCGTTTGGTTGATTGTCCCGGGAATGCCCGACGTGAAACTGCCTCCTGTCCGAGGAGCGCGAGTCTCCCACACGTGCGTGCCTTTACTTTCTGATACCCCCCGCCTTCCACACCCGCCGCGAGGTGGGTGGCAAGTCGGGGAGGCGGCAGTGCCCAGGGTGTCCGCGGGGTGGCGCGATTGGATAAGAAAAGGCCGGCGGCGGGCGCCGTCCAGACTGTCAGGGCAGTGGAGCTTGGACACCCGCGGACAGGAGCTGGGTGGGTGAGGCGTCCTTTACGCCAGGGTTGGGGCGTGCGGGTGGGTGTGTCCACTTATTTGGGAGAAGGCAAGAAAGATTGCTCAGGCTTAATTCCAGAAACTTTGACACTTTCTGCCCTTGATTCCAGAAAACTTAAAACTCTCTGCCCTTGAACTCGGCGCCTGGAGCTGTGATAGAAGAGTTTAAAGGTATATCCACCCAGCCCAAGCACTTTTTCCCTTCCCCGGGCTGCTGACGCCATCCCAGTGTCACCGCCACTCCACAATCAGGATGCAGAACATTTCCATCAATCCCAAAGTGTTCCTTCCTGCTGGGATGTTTCTGAAAGGCTTAGGTGAAAGAAACCACCACCCCTTCCTTTGCTGCTGTTTCACCTTGTAGGGTGAATAGTGGGAAACCGGGTTCTCTGACCTCAGCCCCATACCAGGAGGTCGTGGCAACCACCGTTTACTGAGTATCCGCTGCTGCCTACTTCATCTTATGCATCTTATGCTGTTCTTCCTACATCTTACCTGATCATCACCCCTAACCTGTGCTCCTGCAGATGAGGAAACTAGGTCTCCAAGAAGTACCTACCCCCAGGAACCAGGCAGTGTCCTGGCAAAGAAGTGGTCCAGAGGGTGGAAGGAGGTTTAGCAGGTGCTCTGCTACTTCAGGAGAGGGGGCGGGGTGGGGGTGCCTGGAGGCTCCCTCCTGTTCTGCAGAAGATGGCTGGGAGGCAAGCTCCTCCACAGAGCAGAGTTTGGGGTTTCCAGCCCACAGCCAGCACTCAGGCCCCAGCCCCTTGACTCCCTCAGAGAAGCCAGCACTGCAGCTCCCTCCCTGGGGCCATGCTGGGCCAGCAAGTGCGCCCCAAGAACTGAGGGAGAACAGGCTGGGGGTCCTCCCTCTGAGTCTGTTCTCAGCTCCAGGCCTGTGGCCTGCCATCTCCCCAGGTCTGGTGACACAGTTCCCCTCTGCACACTGCCCCCCCCCCCAGACTGATGACAATTGCCCTGTACAAAGGGCAATTGATTTTCAATTGCCGAAGGATCTCATCTTAGGGTTTCCCTGATAGCTCAGTTGGTAAAGAATCCACCTGCAATGTAGGAGACCCCAGTTTGATTCCTGGGTCAGGAAAATCCCCTGGAGAAGGGATAGGCTACCCAGTCCCGTGTTCTTGGGCTTCTCTTGTGGCTCAGCTGGTAAAGAATCCGTTGCAATGTGGGAGACCTGGGTTCCATCCGTGGGCTGGGAAGATCTCCTGGAGAAGGGAAGAGCTACCCACTCCAGTATTCTGGCCTGGAGAATTCCATGGACTGTATAGTCCATGGGGTTGCAAAGAGTCAGGCAGGACTGAGCAACTTTCACTTTCATATTTGTATCTTTAAATGATTATCCATCTTTTACCTGATGTGTGGGAAACGGAAAATAAGTTATGTTCTGTTGGTTGTGGTGCTGGTCTTAACCTAAGAAATTAACAAGAAGTATTAAAGGCATTTTACTTAAGTGTTTGCTTCCAGACCTCTCCATGTTTCTTTAACTCTGCAAGCTGCAACATAAAGGAATGGCCTTGGCATATACCAACATAAAAAGTTGGGAGGATAGGGATAGACATACAAGGCAAAGCCCAAGAAATCCAATTTTTGTTTCAGATACCGGATAGTTCAACTGTGAAAACACCTTTCAGAAATAGCTGGCCCTTCTCCAGCAGTCATACAGCCAGCTCCTTCCAACCTGAAATGCTGCAGTTGAAGGTCCCACTCTGGTGGGTTTGGATGGAGGGAGTGGCTCCAGGGACTGCTGCAGGTGCCAGCACCGCAGGTCACGTGGGTGAGGCTTCCAGGTCACGTGGCAGGAGGAGCAGGAGGATGCTAGAGCCCAGGATGCCGGCCAGGCCTGGGGTCACTAGCTCCCTTCAGTGGTGGCCTACACAAGAAACCAGCCCCCTTCCATCTCTCCCGCCACTTCCTGATGGTCCTCCCAGGGCCCTCTCCCTTATTAACTATTTGCACATGAATCTTTGTCTCAGGGTCTAATTTAGGGGACCCCATACCTGCTACCCTGGTGGCTCAGAGGGTAAAGCATCTGCCTGCAATTCAGAAGACCTGGGTTCGATCCCTGGAAATGCAAACCCACTCTGGTATTCTTGCCTGGAAAGTCCCATGGACAGAGAAGCCTGGTAGGCTATAGTCCATGGGTCAGAAAGAGTCAGACAGGACTGAGCGACTTCACTGTCACTTTCACACTGCACTACACTTACCTGAGCTCTCAGGGTACCTTCATTCTGGAACTGGCATTGGCCTCTCGGGACTACCCTTGACCTCTGACTCACCCAGTGGCCTCTTCCTTGGGGTGACCACCGCTCATGCATCTTTCCATCCTAACTAGATGTTAGGATGCCACCCCTAGAGTTTGGGATGGCAAGAAAACTGTGAGCCAGGTGACTGTGTAGCGAGGGACCTCCAGACTAGAGACCAGCTGCCCAGTCACTCTGGCTCCTCAAGGCCAAGCCCAGGGCAGCTGATCAGAATGATGGTGCTTGTCCCCCTCAGGACCCATCCTCAAGACCAGCAATTTGGTCTCACCCATCAGAAAGCCTGACTCCCAGCATCTCTGAGCTCAGGCCACATTTCTGCCTCCCGCCCCCCCACACCCCGAGAGGGGTCAGAGAGTGCCCTGTGGTGTGCAGGGTACCCACTGGGCAGGTTCTGGAGCTAAAACACCCGAGAGGCAGTTGGCTTCCAGCCTTCATGGTGACTCTTGGTCCAGGCGCGCAGGACACCATATGTCCACGTGTGGCAGAAGCCGCTCGTGATTCACAAGACGGCTGTGCAGATGGGCCAAATAGTGTCCCCAGGTTCACACGTCGTGGTCCCAACCCCCAGGCCTCAGAGCATGACTGTTTAGAGACTGGGTCTTAAAGAGATCATTTTAAAAATGAGATTGTTAGGGTGGGTGCTGGTTCAATATGACTGCTGTCCTTATAGGAAGAGGAAACCAGGACTCAGATGTGTGCAGGGGGACAACCACGAGAAGGACGCGACAGGGCGGCAGCAGACACAGGCCTCGGAAGAAACCAGCGCTGTGGACCCCTTGATCTCAGAGCTTTAGCCTCCAGAGCTGAGAAGACAAACTTCTCTTGTTCAACACACACGTCTGTGGGACGTTGTCACGGGGGCCCGAGTGGCTGATCCATGGAGACAGAGTCTCAGCCTTGTCATCTTTCACTTTGAATTTCACTCTGGCTTCATTAGACATTTTTATCCTGACTCCCACCTGGTCCTGTCTTCTAGGCTAAAATATCCACTTCCAGAGGTTCTAATCTGATGGATTAGAACTGTCCAGTTCTTTTTTCCCACACATGGGAGACAGTGGGTCTCTCTAGGTCTCTGGAGGGCCCCAGGGGTGGTGTCTCCTCAGGCCGTTCAGTGCCTGGCAGCCACGTTGCCCAGCATCCACCTGATTCCTGTGTATCCCACAGACCCAATTTCTGTTCCCAATTTCACAGGCATCACAGAGCCTCAGGGTGCACATGGGAAGGCCACCCCCACCAGAAAGCTTCCATGGCAGCATTAATTAGATGGAAGAACGGGGCCGGGAGTGGATCCCAGAGCCCAAAGTGCTCTCTGAACACACGCTCACGTGTTTGGGATGGATGTAGGAGGGCGTGGACTCCTGCACAGGGATGGGCTCAGACCCCAAGGGAACCCCCACTCCTGACCCCCTCCCCAGAGCCGAACTGGGAGGATTTGACAAAGCTCCCTGTGTCCACTTGGTCCCCTGGAGGCAGGTTTCTGTTGAGTTGCATTTGTCCTTATCCCGGGGCATGGATGAGAGTTCTGCAGACTTAGAGAAAACCAATCCCCTGAGACTTTGGAAAAATGCAGCTTCTGACTTGGCAGACGGGCAGGCTCCACGGGGAGGGAGACTGGAGCTGCTGCTGCAGGAAGTGGAGGCCTGGATGACAAGCCCAAGTGTGTCACCAGGTGAAAAGTGAAAAAGTAGCTCAGTCGTGTCCAGCTCTTTGTGACCTCATGGACTGTACAGTCCATAGAGTTCTCCAGGCCAGAATACTGGAGTGGGTAGCCTTTCCCTTCTCCAGGGGATCTTTCCAACCCAGGGATCGAACCCAGGTCTCCCACATTGCAGGCCGATTCTTTACCAGCTGAACTATCAGGATAGCCCAAAGCCCCTATCAATTATCCGTTATCCATTTATTATCCATTATCCAATTATTCTATTATCAATATGATGACCATTGGATGGGGGGGCCACCCCAAATATGAGGGCATGAAATCTTAAAATAGTCTTTGAATCATTTGAGAGAAGAGTAAAAAGTAATCCATACATGTAAAAAGTTAATCCAAAGTTTCTGTAGACCAAATGGAAGAAATCTTAGCCTCATTTCATAGCAATTCCCTCCCTGGAATTTCCAAATAAGAAGCCAAGGCCCAAGGAGGGAAGCAGTCTGCCCCGCTGCACAGCCCAGGGGCAGCGCCTACACACTTCCCACCTCAATCCACACGGCCCTCAGGGGACTCCCCGTCTTTCAAACCAGGACTGTGTGACTGTGATGCATACACAGACTATGAGGAGCCTGGACCCAAAATCAGGAGATGGCTGTGTCTGTGTGCAACTTCGGACAGGTTGGTTATTCTCTTGGGCCTGTTTCCCCCCTGATTACGGCTCACCTGCCCCTCTGAATGGGAACCATGGCACACAGCTCTTCATGCAGAGGATTTCATCGAGGTGCAGGAGGGGAGGGTCAAACACACAGAGGAGTGAGGACCGAGGAGTTTGGAGACAAGAGGATGAAATGGACGGACAGGCCTGGGCTGGGCTCCGGATGAGCAGTGAGCAGGGAAGATTCAGACCCTCTGTCCGGGGGGCTATGTGGGCAGCGAGGGCAGTGCCTCCTGTCTGGTTCTCCAGTGTGGTTGTCACCAGCCACATGTTGGCTGTCAAGCCCTGGGAGTGAAGTTAGTGAGTCTGCGGAACCGAGTTTTCCATTTTATTTAATTTTTACCAATTTAAGTTTAATCACATGTGGCCAGAGGCTCCGTACAGGACTGGGAAGATCTGAACCATACCGATCTTCTGTTAGGAAGGAGCCGTACAGAGAAAAACATTTACCCCTTGATAAAACGCTAATTAACACCTCTGCTCTCCTGAAACCTTCCGCTTGCTCTGAAATGAATGGCCATGGCAGTAAGGGGTGGGGAAGGGGTGAAGAAGGGGTGGGCATGGAGTGGGAGTGAGGATGTGTGTTTATCCTTTCACACACTTTCTGCCTTCAGTCACAAACGCTACAGGCTAGGTAAAATTCCATTAAAGAAAACAGAGGTTTTTAAAATATATATACTAGGACAGTCTTGGCTGATTCCTGACTACATATCTGGCTGGGGTGGGCTGGGCTGGGCTGTGGTCAGGTGAGAAAGGACGGGGCACTCAGAAGCCCCCATTCTTGCTTGGCTGGAGGGTGGGCTGGAGCCCCCGCCCATAGGTTCCTGACCTTGTGTAGACCAAAGGCCCTTTAGACAGGCTTCAGAATCCTGTAGAACCCTTCTCAGAAGAATGAATTTAGATTGTAAAGGAAATTAGATTGGAATACAGTTCTACGTCTCAGGGATGAGGAACTGCAAACGAAGAGCTCCATAATTTAAGCCCTTTTCTTAGCCACCCCTTCTCTCCTACTAGCTGTCCCCTTCATCACCTCAGGGGGAACCAGGACGAGACTAGTCAGGATTTGCCTTCTTCCCTGGAAGGTGCATCTGGTGACAGAGAGGGACAGCCCTGTCCCTGGCAGGATGGACGTGTGGGAGGGTGAGGGGCTCCCTTGTCAGCCCCTCCCGACTCTGCGTCACTCCCTCAGGGGACATGATGTCGTGTGCTGAAATGAGGTATGAGATCAGCCACAGGAGGGAATAACAAGGCAA
The DNA here is from genome assembly GCF_029378745.1 of Bos indicus. NCBI lineage: Eukaryota > Metazoa > Chordata > Mammalia > Artiodactyla > Bovidae > Bos > Bos indicus. The sequence continues at coordinate 40,789,924 of NC_091772.1, read as the reverse complement.
ACTGAAAGAGCACTCTTGATGCAAATATCCTTGCAAAGTTTACAGCCCTGATCCCACGCAATTAGACAAAGCAATTATGAACACTGTTGTCAAGTTCCCCCAACCTGGACAGGAGAAGTGCAAGCTCTAATGGAGACTTGGGCAATGGGGGTGGGGGCTCAAACCAAGGCGGAAGCTGGGTTAATTAATCCAGTGAGGAAATGGGATAAACATTCATCTTGCAACAGTAACCTAAAGCGGCGAAAGCAGAGGGTGCAGTACATGCAAGGCAACCCTTTCTCCTCAGAATCCTTCCTCCTAAAGGCTGAGTTGGAGGAAGAGACTCTGATAGAGCTCAACCCTGCGACTGAGAAGTGGGAGGCGGCAGTGCTAATGGTGCTTTTGTGATGATCCCAGAATAATAAACCGGAGAAGGCAATGGCACCCCACTCCAGTACTCTTGCCTGGAAAATCCCATGGACGGAGGAGCCTGGTGGGCTACAGTTCATGGGGTCACTAAGAGTTGGACACGAGGGAGCAACTTCACTTTCACTTTCACGCGTTGGAGAAGGAAATGACAACCCACTCCAGTGTTCTTGCCTGGAGAATCCCAGGGACAGGGGAGCCTGGTGGGCTGCCGTCTATGGCGTCGCACAGAGTCGGACACGACTGAAGCGACTTAGCAGCAGCAGCAGAATAATAAACAGGGAACGTGACATCCAACAGGAATTTTTTCATTCTTTGGGGTTTTTTTTCTTTTTGTTCCCCCAGCATTTATACTATGCATATTGATGCCACAGTATAACCTTCATGGATTCTGATAAAGCTGGTCTTAAAAGCAAATTTATTTCTTTAAACATTCTCACATCAATTTCAAAGGTTCTTCAGATTTTACAAGGCGTGAAAGTTATTCAAATAGAATTTACATGAATACTTTAATGTCTGTTTAGTAATGGCCACGATGAAGCTGTTCATGGTTGTGTCAGGTGCTAAAAACCTAGTTTAACATTAAATATCCATGTTGTAGAGCATTCTTCTGAAATTTTGATAAAGTCTGATCCTAAAAGCTATGATGGCTCACTTACGCTTAGTAAAACAACACAATATGCCATGCCATGTGCACACAATTCAATTTTTTTTAAGCTTCACAATATGTATCCTTTCTAAGGAAATAAAGAGTTTTGACGTGGAACCAAAATCAAAGAGGGTCAAAAGGGCAGGTTTGAGGAGTAGGACCAGGATATTTCAGCTTTTCTTTGCTCTCATCCCCCCTTCAGCAAGGGTGGTGGTGACCCAGGGCAGGAGTCAGGGCCCCAAAGGCCCTCCACAGTCTGCGGCTGCTGCTGAAATAAAATGAGAAAGTGCTGAGAAAGCCACACAGCAGTGTGGGAATTGAAGGTGTTCATTTAATGTCACTCTTACACAGATCTTTAGCCATTGTCGTGATGAAAGAACTCTGAGGTGTGTTGACAATGAATCCAGGATTCTTGCGGGGGACCCAGACTTCTTCCTGCTTTGGTTTTGTCACCTAACGAGTCTCATGTAACTGTGAGAGCTCTGGTTTACCATGAACCTGAGGAAGAGACTGTGCTCAGCTCTCCTGCAGGAATCGCTAGGGGTGAAAAGTGCAATCTTACAAAAGTCTCTGGATCAACTTTGTAAAAAACAAAATAGTTTCATGGAAACAACCTCAATGTCCCTGGACAGATAAATGAATAAAGAAGATGTGGTACATGTATACAATGGAATATTACCCAGCCATTAAAGGAACAAAATTGAGTCATCTGTAGAGATGTGGATGGACCTAGAGTCTGCCATACAGAATGAAGTGAGTCAGAAAGAGAAGAACAGATATCATATATTAATACATATATGTGCAATCTATTCATAGAAAAGTGGTACAGATGAGCCTGTTTACAGGGTAGGAACAGGGATCCAGAGGTAGAAAAAGGATTGTGGACATGGAGGGGAAGGAGAGGGTGGGACAAATGGAGAGAGCAGCACTGACATAAATACATTACCATGCATAAAGTAGATAGCTCACGGGAAGCTGCCGTACAGCACAGGGAGCTCAGCTCAGTGCTCTGTGACCACCCAAAAGGGGCGAGATGGGGGGATGGCGGGAGGGATGCTCAAGAGCAAGGGGATATATGTACACTTACAGCTGATCCACGGAGTTATACAGCAGAAACTAACACAGCACTGTAAAGCAACTACATTCCAATAAGTAAAAACACACACGTTTGCCTGTGTCCCTCAAGGTCAGTACCCCAGTGGGTGTTCAAGCTGGTAACCAGGTTGGATGAACCTTTGCTCATCTTGTTTTCCGGAGTGAAGACAGCTTTAATGGAAGAAAACACTGCTGGGTTCCCCACAGTGCTTTCCGAAGACGAGATTTGGGATGTTCTTTGACAAGACGTCTGTCAAATACAAAGTTCTTTTCTGCACTGCTGTGATGCACTTGACAATCCGCTAGTCTGTGATACATCCACCAATCAAACAATGGCACATTTTGTCATCAGGAAAGGCCTTACTTTCGGGGAGAGTTTGGGAGCATTTCCATTTGCGCCCGACCCAGATTCCTCCGAGGCGAACCTATCCCATCACCACAGGGTGATCAGCACCACCAGGAGATGAACGTCAGAACCAGACGCCCAACTACAGACTTTGCTTGGATTTCGCCACTTTTCCCACTAACGTCCTTTTTCTGGCCCCAGACCTACTCCAGGATCGCACTTTCCATGTAGGTGCAAGGTCTGCAATCTGAGCAGCTGCTCAGCCTTTGTCTTTCGTGACTTTGAAACTTTTAGTTAAGAGTTCTGGTCAGGGACTTCCCTGGTGGTCCAGGTTAAGAATCTGCTTTGTTATGCAGGGGTTGTGGGTTTGATCCCTTTGTGTTAGTGTTACTCAGTCGTGTCAGACTCTTTGCAGCCCCATGCACTGTAGCCTGTCAGGCTCCTCTGGCCATGAGATTTCCCAGGCAAGAATACTGGAGTAGGTTGCCATTTCCTTCTCCAGAGGATCTTCCCAACCCAAGTATCAAATCTGGGTCTCCTGCATTGTAGACAGATTCTTTACCATCTGAGCCACCGGGGAAGCCTCGGGGAACTAAGATCCCACATGTCACAGGGCAACTGAGCCTGCATGCCACAGCTAGAGAATTTAATTAAAAAAAAAGAGAGAGAGAGAGTACTTGTCATTTGCCTGTGAGTGTCTTCCGGTTTGGGTTTATCTGATATCTTTTCCTGAGACTGAAATTGTGCCCTTTGGGAAGCACACGGCAGAAGCGGAGCTGGGTTCCCCTCGATTCAGAATGTCAGGCCAGGGGGACATGGAGTCGATGTGTCTCACCATTGACGATGACCATCTGGGTGAAGTGGGATCCTCCTGGTGTCTCCATGGCCAGGTTACCATCTTTCCATTGGTAATGAACAAGCATCTTATTTGGAGGGGGCATGTAAACATGGAAGTTATCCTCCTCAAGCTTTTGCCAGCAGATTTTGTCATCCAGTGAAGGATCTTGCCTATGAAGATTTTTACTGCGATGTTGGCCTAGTGGTGATTTCGTATTTCTCTCATTCACCTTGGACACCTTTGCATGGATATGCAGATATCTTAGAACAGAGTTCATGCGCTTGGAGACTGAGTTCGAGGTGATCTCCAAAATTACCTCCAGGGTCGGCTCTGGGTATCCCTTCCCCCTCCTCACCTGTGATCTCTCACGGTGGCAGTTTGGTCTTGATAAACCAAACGTTAAAGGCTACCCCAAAGATGAAAGTCTACGAGAGTGACGTGATGGCGGTGAGAGGGGCTGGAAGGAAGTGGAAAGCTGGGTGCTGGGTCAACCCCAGAATGCTCTTCCCTCCTCCTCCAGCTTTTAAACGTTTTTGAGACACGTATGAGATGAGATAAATGAGATAAATTTAAAATATGCTGTTTGTATCTTCATTTGTGGGTATTTATCTTTGTGTTTATTGACTGGAAATTTATTTCCAAGGATATAGCAGCTGGGCCTCAAAACAACTAAGAATGTGCCAAAGGTGGCCACAGACCTCTGCTCTGCCCAGGTTCCAGGATGGCTCCAAATACTCACGTTCAAGGAGAAGACCTTTGTCTCCGGTTTCCCAGGAGAAATGTGGCCAAGGGGTGAGGGTCATTTCTTGGGACACAGGGTATAAGTAAGCTTCCACCTGGAAATAACAAAACTTTATAAGAAAGAATCCAAGTTACTCAAAACCCACAGGGAGAGCAAAGATGGTTTTGATCTTCATGAGCTGATATTTGGAAATGAAGCAGATTGAGAAAAGAGTCACAGCATGATCTGCCCAGGTCAGCTGAAATCCAAAGTCCTGATTCTCGAGTATCCTGTTGTTTCAGAGGGACCCTCACCTTGGCAAGGTGAGTTCTTGATATTGAAGAAGAGAAGTGATATGGGTACTGATTTAAGCTTCCACATTGTGCAGGGGGCTGTGTCTTTTACTGTGTTTGTAAACAAGGGTGGTGAGGTCACAAGTCAATTTTAGATGACAACTGTTCATCATTCTTTGAAAAAAAATAATTTTAATAATCATACCGTACATTTGTTTAGTATTTCCTATGCTCAGACACTGTTCCAAGTGGTTACTAGGTGTTCATTCATTCACTCCTTACTACAGCCCTGTGTGGGCTTCCCAGGTGGTGCTGGTGGTAAAGAGCCCACCTGCTAGTGCAGAAGACATAAGAGATGCAGGTTCAATCCCTGGGTCAGAAAGACCCCCGGGAGGAGGGCATGGCAACCCTCTCCGGTATTTTTGCCTGGAGAATCCCATGGACAGAGGAGCCTGGCGGGCTACAGTCCATAGAATCTCAAAGAGCCGGACACAACCGAAGCAACGTAGCTTGCTTCACACACACACACATCCCTGTGTGGTTGGTACCTCTTAGTGCACCCAGTTTACAGATGGGAAAACCACATCGTGGGAATTTTAAACTACTCACCTGAAATTGCATAGTAAATGGTAGATGTTGGTTTCAAACCTAAGAGCTGGTATCTTAGTCTTCCTGCTCTACTAGCCACAAAAGAAGTGGCTTATCAGGTTATGCCAAATAAAAGGCAAATATTATCTTTTACAATGTGAAGTGTCAGAGAGGGATGCTCAGAAAAATCACCACCAGTACCGTCTATCAATCAAAAGTCTAACCTAAGTTGTTACAACTGTATCACATGAAGCATCATGCATGCTTCTTGGTGGGCTTACCTGGTAGCCCTGACAGTAAAGAATCTGCCTGCAACAAGCGAGACCTGGGTTCAATCCCTGGGTCAGGAAGATCCCCCTGGAGAAGAACATGGCAACCCACTCCAGTATTCTTACCTGAAGAATTCCATGGACAGAGGAGACTGGTGGGCTACAGTCCAAGGGGTCACAAAGAGTCGGACACGACTGAGCAAATAACGCTTACACTTTTCACGCGTCTTGGTGGACGGGTCCTCTAGGCCACACTGAAGGCACGAAGCAAACGTACATTTCACACCTTCAGGCCGGCTCACCTGAAACACTACTCCAGTCCTCCCCCTCCCCAACCCTGCCGCCTTCCATGGAGGAGGGAGCGTGGGGACCAGAAAGGATCCATTTGTCATCAGCAGCTCAGTGTCCTGATTGGCTCCAGACAAAACCAATCTAAACTAACACAAGGGCCGTTCTAATGAAAGCAAATCTCAAAGCAGGCAAAAGTTCTTTTAATGCAATTATTCTGGAGGATAGTTGTGGATAAGCGTGGGTTACAGTGATGCTACCAGAAGGAACATGCATTCTTTACATGAGTCTGGAGTCTCTGGGAGGAATTTAATCAGCCCTGGCTGTGGCTAAGTGGGTTTTCCTGCAGGTGATCCTGGAGATCAGCTGCAGCATTGCTGTCAGGGAGTCAGAACGGGAGGGGCCATGTCCAAGGCAGGCTCCCAGCCCCGGGACCACCACCTGAGGGCCCCTCACCCTCTGGATGAGGAGAGCCCAGGCAGGGAAAACCCCACAGACCCCTGCTGAAGAAGGAACCGCTGGAGTTTGCAAGGCATTGAAGTCTGGGACTCAGTGTCCTAGAGGACGAGGCAGGATGGGAATGACAAAGGAGAGGCAGATAGAGGAGGAAAGAGGTGGGGGGAGAGGTTGCCTGCCACCTCCTTCAGAGGGTCCAACAAACATCAACTAGATTTCCACTTGTTGTCCTCTAAAATGTTTTATTTCTCCCAGAGTAGCAGCTCTGAATGTCAGGAGGAAAGCAGTATCATTGAATTAATTCATATCATGGACAGAACACCTACCACTGAGAGGACTCCAGTTCTCTCAAGACCCTGCCCTGGGCTGGCACTCCAGCCCCTGAGTTCCTACCTCTCTTCAAAGGCTTCTTCCCACCTTATCAGCCCAGATTTCACTCTATGTGGACTATGAAAAACAAACAGGGACTTCCCTGGTGGTCCAGTGGCTCCGTGCTCTGAATGCAGGGGACCTAGGTTCAATCCCTGGTCAGGGAACTAAATCCCACATGCCACAACTAAGACTCGGCATAGCCAAATAAATAAACAAATATTTTAAAACAAACGAATGCAAAGTAACAAAACAAACCAAGCCAAACAAAAACAAATATGTAGGTATAGAGTATAGAGCAGTGGCTCCCAGGGCGGGGGGGGATAGATGTGCACGAGGGCGAAATGAATAAAGGGGGTCAACTGCGTGGTGATGGACAGAAACTAAAAGTTTGATGGAGAGTGCCTTAGAATGTATCGTTGTTGCTGTTTAGTCACTAAGTCATGTTGGACTCTTTGCGACCCCATGGACTATATAGCCCACCAGGCTCCTCTGTCCATGGGATTTCCCAGGCAAGAATACTGGAGTGGGTTGCCATTCCCTTCTCCAGGGGATCTTCCTGATCCAGGGATTGAAACCGCATCTATAGAAGCACAAATATAATGTATACATGTAAAACATATAAGCCAGGGTTTCCTCAACAATAAAAAAGACACATTGTAAGTGTATGACTTGATGAATTTCTATGAGGTGAACACATCAATGAAACCAGTATCCAATCAACAAAGGGAACATTCCCAGCATCCCTGCAAGCTCCCTGGGCCCTATCAGTCACTACCCACCAAGGGTGCCCACTATCTTGACCTCTAACAGCAAAGATTAGTCTTGCCCAGTTTTGTACTTTATATAAATAGAATTCTATGGTATGTATTTTCCTGTGTCTGGTTTCTTCCACTCAAGATTATAACTGTGGGGGATTCCCTGATGATCCAGTGATTAGGACTCCATGCTTTCACTGCAGGGTGCACAGGTTTGATTTTAAAAAAAAAGATTGTAATTGTGAACTTCATCTACATAGTTACACGTGGTTGTGGTTCATCAGTTCCACTCAGCTCCAGACATTCACCCAGCAGCTGATACTATCACCTCCCTTCTAAATGCAACACCTGTGTAAGGCTGCTCTCAGCAGCAGTGCTGGTAAGAACAATCGTGGTGCTCACCAGCAGGACCCTGGACAGCTCCTTAAAATGGACTATTACACCGCTTTAAAAAATAAGAATGAAGAGGCTCCCTGTGAATTAACATGGAAAATCTGTAGAACACACAATGAAGTGTAAAAATGCAAGTTGAAGGACACCACAGAAGGAAGATGTAATATTTGTTTGAATTTATATATCAGGTCATCACTAACACCATGGACATGAGTTTGAGCAAACGCCAGCAGATGGTGAGGGACAGGGAAGCCTGGCATGCTGCAGTCCAGGGGGTCACAAAGAGTTGGGCATGACTGAGAGACTGAACAAATATATCAGGTCCACACAAGACACAAATAACTGTACTGGATGGTGGGGAGGAAAATGTGGGGACTGGGAAAGGGGAGATGAGCAGAGAATGTTCACTAAATATTCCTTTTGGTAAATGACCCCCATTGATTTATGAGGGGCAATGTTTATGAGGTAGGTGATATTTTCTGTTAAGAAAATAAAGTCCCCAATTTTTCCAACAAGATTACATCTCACACAAATAAACACTTCTGCTCCAGAAAGGAAAGAAGGAATGGAGAAAGAAAGAGAGATGGAGAAAGCAGGTCAGGGACAGCGTAGGAGCAAAGGGGTCAGAGGGAGAGATGGAGGGAGAAAGGATAAAAGGAAAAATAAATGAGCAAGACCCAGAAATGAGTCCTTGCTCAGCCTCTGGAGCGGCCATCCACATCCTGAGTACAGAGTAAGTTCTTGAAACAGGGACTATGTTGAAGACTGATAAAGCTACTATGAAAGCCTGTCCTTTTTTTTTTTTTTTTTTTTTTGCATGCTTAGTCACTCAGTCATGTCCAAGTCTTTGCAACCCTTTGGACTGTAACCTGCTAGGCTCCTCTGCCCTTGGGATTCTCCAGGCAAGAATACTGGGGTCTGTTGCCATTTTCCTTCTGTAGGGACTCTTCCCAACCCAGGGATTGAACCTGAGTCTACTGTGCCTCTTGCTTTGCTTGCAGATTCTTTACCCACTGAGCCATCGGGGAAGCCCCACTAGGAAAGCACTGGCCTCACAAACCCCTCCATTGGTAATGGCAGGGCAAACACAGAGATGCCATTTGCCAAGTGGCCAAAAAGGAAAAAGAAAAGGAATTTTCATTCATACTCCCTATTCCACCATCTGAAATTCATCCTCGCAGTCTCTGAGTGTAAGTCGTGTTGGCTCTGAGATGACTGTGCTGTCTAATGCTGTCTGAGCCCAAAAGAGGTGCCTTGAGAGTATTTGTTGCTGCTGCTTCAGAGGCTCAGAGCAATATGGAAACATAACAACCAAGAGTAGGTTTGTCTGGGAAGGACAGAAAATTCCAAATGACAGTAGCTTATATCAGATACAGATTTCTTTTTCTCCCTCATGAAATAAATCTGGAGGCAGACAGTACATGATGGCAGGGCTGCTCTGCACAGTCCTTGGGAGCCCAGGCTCTCTGGAGCTCTCTGTCCTTCTGTCCCTATAATGACCCTAGACCTCATGATCCAAGATGGCTGCTGGAAGGCCATCCATCACATCCATGTTCTAGGCCCACTGACAAAGTAAGGAACAGAGAAAGAGGTGCATCTGCTCTTGAAGAGACCTCACACAACACTTTTACTTTCAACTCATTGGCCCAAACCAAGTCATATGGCCATGCCCATCTGGGAAGTTGAAAACATCACCTTTCAGTGGATCACATATTTGTCCTAAGTAAAACTGAACTTCTATTATAAAGGGGGAAGGAAAGAAGAGGTCAGTGGTTGGTAGGTAAACAGCAGCCGTCTGCAGAAGTCAACATATATGAAGAGTTTACAACAATTTTATCCTCAACACGTATTTATCAATACTAATAGAATTAGTTATATATATTTTTTAAAAAAAAACCTCTTTATGACAGCTCTGTTTGGAAAAGATGCTTATAATTGTTTTGCTCTTAAACTGATTCTGTGGAGTTGAAGCCAGGGAATTGTCTTCATAACAGTACTGATAACAGTGAAGCTCAGTATCAGCAAAACCCTTATATCCCTCTACTGTCAAAGGCTCACACAGGGAAATGTAGCTTTGAGATTAAGGTAATACTGTTTTGGTCATGACTATGGCTTTAGCTGGTGGCACTCGTGGTAAAGTAGCACTCTTGGTAAAGAACCCGCCTGCCAATGCAGGAGATGTAAGAGACAGAGGTTCAATCCCTGGGTTGGGAAGACCCCATGGAGGAGGGCATGACAACCCACTGCAGTATTCTTGCCTGGAGAATCCCACGGACAGAAGAACCTGGCGGGCTGCAGTCCATAGAGTTACACAGAGTCAGACAAGACTGAAGCGGCTTAGCATGCACCCATGCATGATTTTAACTAGAACCCATTTTCTCCTGTGACTCATATGGTAGTTGAACGAAAGCCTAAATCAAGAGTTTCTGATGCTTTTCTCTGGGAGGCAGCCCTTGGTTAGAGTTAGCTGTGGTTTACTTTCCAGTAGCAGTTATTTATGATTCTTCCTATTTATGTTATTCCTCTTCTAAACTCTACTATTTAAGCAAATTTACTTTCAACTCTCAACTGAGTTCACCAAAGACAAGTAATCCTTCTGCAACTGGCAGGGCTGAAGATTAAGCCACCCCGGGCGATTCAGCGTACCCCAAGGTTCAGCTGGTGTGCTGCAGTTTACATTAATGACAGGCATTTAGCAAGGTTCTGCAGCTTACACGCCTCTCTGAAGGGGGATTTGTAGCCTTCATTAGCATCCTGTACCCGGCTAGGAAGCTGTGGCATACGCCGCCGCCAGGCTGTGTCACAGTATTATGAGATTAGGGCTGCAAACTTCACCCTTCTGCTACCAGTGGAACCCTCTAGTACTTGGCCTCTGAGAGCAGCTGTGCCAGTTTTTTTGAAGGCAAAGCCAGAGAGGGTGCCAAGAAGGAAGCGCAAACAACCAGGGTTGATTAACACGGTTATGAAATTTGAAAATGGGTTTTGAATCGGAACCCTAAATGGGTACAAATGAACATGACTTTCAGGATGTCCAATCTGGTGTTTCTAAAAGGAGACTGCAAGTATGGTAGCAATATCTGTTAACTCTTACTGTGTAATAAATGTTCTCAGGGAAGTCTTAGTGGCATAAATAAGCACTCATTTAGCTCACAAATCTGCATCAACCAATCTAGCCTGGGTGTGGCTAGATGACTCAGCTGCCCACAGGACTCTCATTCTCCCCCCAGGGACTGGCAAGTTAGCCTAGGCAGTTCCTTCTCCTGATGATGGCGGATGCAAAAGAGTAAGAGCTCACGAGTGCTGTCCACGAGTTTGCTTGTGTCACGTCTCCTGACATCCCATTGGCCAAATCAAGTCATCTGCCCAGAGCCAAGACACATGGAAGTACGTCCTGCCCTGCAGAGTTATATGGTGAAGAGCACGGAAACAAAAGGGGATAAAGAAAGGAATATAATGTACCAGAGAGGACAAAGAGACTGGAAAAGACACACCTGATTAATGACAAAGAAAGGAAATGAAAAGTGAAGTCCCGCATTTTTTAAAAAATTACTGATAGAAGACCAGCAGCTATATTCAGGACCTAGAAGGTCATGTAATGTACAGCTGGAACTTCGTTAATTTAGAGTCATCTAAACCAGTGGTTCTTAGCATTTTTTGGGTCTGGATTCTTCTTACACATGTGTAACAACATATAACATTTTGTAAGCCTTCTGGGGACTATCTGAAAACCATCTGTAAACTCCTGGACATCCATAAGCCTCAGTTAAAATTGCGTTTTTAACCAGATCAAACCAGTCAATCCTAAAGGAAATCAGTCCTGAATATTCATTGGAAGGACTGATGCTGAAGTTGAAACTCCAATACTTTGGCCACATGATGCAAAGAACAGACTCATTAGAAAAGACCCTGATACTGGGAAAGATTGAAAGCAGGAGGAGAAAGGGACAACAGAAGATGAGATGGTTGGATGGCATCACCAACTCGATGGACATGAGTTTGGGTAAACCCCGGGAATTGGTGATGAACAGGGAGGCCTGGTGTGCTGCAGTCCATGGGGTCACAAAGAGTCAGACACGACTGAGGGACTGGACTGAACTGATTCAAAATTGTGTTTTAAGTCGTTTGTTAAGGAAACCATCTCTTGTGACAGGTGGGCAAACTGAATTACATTCTTTCTTTATGCTTCAGAGAGATCTTTCAGCTGGTGTAAAATAGGTGCACTTGTTTGGATTTGCTTTAAAGCCTCCAGAGGCGTTCCTTCACAGGGTGTGAAATCCCACCCATTCCTGTGGGCCTCAGGGCCTCTGAGAGCTGATACCTGCCCACTTCACAGCCTCACCTTCATCTCCTGTCCTCCCTACATCCAGCCACACAGCCTTCCATCCTATCTCCTGCACCTGCCAAGTCTGAGGCCTGTGCAGTTGATGTTCCCTCTGCCTGGATCACGTGTTTCCTGCAGATCCACACTAAATGAAGCGCTCCCTTGCTTCATTTAAGATGCTGAAGAGTCTGTCTCTAAATGCTTCATTTAAAGTGCCATCTCTCCATCACTCCTGCCTTATTTATAAGTCTAGTCGTTCGTTCTCTCTCCATCTGGGGGTCAGATGACCAGAGGGCAGAGCCTTTATCCTGTTTCCCATGCATTCTTGGCATCCAGCAGCAAGCCTGAGATAGCAAGGACCCAGTTGGCATTAAATGAGTAATTTGATCTATTACCCTGTAAGTTACACATCCACAGAGAAACCAAGAGAAAACATGCCCGAATACATTCCACAACCAAACTGTAAGAGAGAGAGTTAATAGACTTGTTCTTATGAAGAAAGTGGAACCCTCCCTACTAGTCTTCTGGATGGTTTTCCTTTAAGAATTTCAAAGTTTAATATCAAAGAAAATAATGACAATTCATTAAATCAAACTATTAGCTGTAGCTGACTAGCCCTCTCAAGGATTCTACAGGGTTTTTATTGAGTGATAGACTTGCTGGTACAAATGGGAATGTTGTCTGAATAAAGGTTTAGGGTATCAACTTGTAACTGACAGACCAAGGGGCATGCTGATCCCCTTATGGGAGGGTCCCATACGGCTCCATTTCTTGTATGGTTTTCTTCTGGATTATCAATTTGAAATTTGGAGCAAATTATGAAACACCAAATAGACATGATGAGTTGGCTGTGAGGAGGTTAGAAGCTGTCCTCAGCAGTGATTTATGGGAGCTCTGACTTCAGAGGTTAACAAAGATTTGCTTTGGGTTTATGTGCCGTTTTCCAAAGTCATTCTGAGCTGAGAGATGAATATGCAGCCCTCTCTGCTGGCGCCTTTTATGGGTCGGTGCAGCTGGGTGAAAATCAGCTACAAAGGAGATCCTGGTGTTATCATTAATGGTGACTTTGTGTAACAGATGTTGTCTACATATTAGAGGAGGCTGCTTAATTTGTCTCTTGCAAACATGAAGCCTCTTAAAACTATTATGTACTAAACATTGTCGGGAAAATTCCATTCTTTTGTAACACAGTCCTCCTTCAGGAAGAGCAGCAGTTGAGAATTACAAGAATAAAAGCGAGACTCAAATGAAGGAATACTGCGCCATTACATTTGTGTTCATTGTGATTAGGGCAGAGAGAGACCAAGGGCGGAAGAAAGGCATTATAGCATTGCCAAAGGAGAATACGTGTATTAAAAACAAAAGTCTAAATGAATAGGTCCTGGGCAAATGATGACAAATTAGGGCAGAAATGGGGTTTTGCCTCCTGCCATTTGCAGGGAGGCATGGCCATTGACTTCGCTAGCTAAGGACAGAGTCATGACAAATACCTAGAAATCTTGCGCACAAATGGCAGGAAAGTGACTTCATCTCACTCACCATCTGGTCAGCTGAGCCTGTCCTTCAGGCAGAAGAGTACCCTCTTGTTAGGTACATTAAGCCCCAACTCTCCACACTGCCCACCATGCACGCACGTGGGCACTGTTGTGATGGTCCTGTACCAAACTTCTCCACCTTTTCTTCTCTCTGCAGATATGCACAAATTCCACTTTGATTTGGGGGCTTCTCTGGGGGACGTATCATGCATATCATCAAACAAGTTGCTTTTACTCTTTTCTCAGTAAATAAAAGGAGACTTTCATGAGACCAACAAAAGAAGGTTGTAGATGGTAGACTTATAATATATACTGATTCAACCACTTTGGAAAGAAATTTGGCAATTTTATCAAGAACCAAAAAGACTTCAGTTTATAAAGCTATTGAACCACTGTCATATACCTGAAACTAATGTAATATTGTAAATCACTATACTTCAGTAAAAACAAAAACAAAAAGACTTCAAACATTGTGCCCCAAAACTTCACTTCTGGGAATCTAATTTTAAATAATTTAAAATAATAAAAAGACATGTCTCAAAAATACATTTTACCACAGCAAAAGTGGTGTTTTTATAATATTAAAATTGGAAGCAAGTCTAAATCCTTACATTAGGTTATATTTAATAAATTACACTAAATTACCCAACAAAATATTTTTCAGCAATTACAATTATGGCCATCAAAATTAATAACATGGAAATATTTATGCTAGATGTTAAATTAATTAAAAATTGACAGCCTTGTAAAATGTGAATACAAAAAAGACTCTAGGGAAATATACCATTAAGATAAACACTTTTGTAAAACCAAGAAAGATATAGAAAGGAAGCAGGGTGCAATCTTAAGAGTAATTATTTTCCTCAACAAGCAGCAGCTAGTATCTATCTTAGAAACAGCTTTCTGCATGTTGAACTACTTTACTGTCGTTCCTGGCAACCCTTCTCCCAGTGGCCATAATTTCAGATTGTTTGTTAGACCATAAGTGTAAACAAAGGAGTAAATGTTTGTATTAACACTAGTTTCAGCACTAAAAACAGCATTTGTTTCTTCTTTTGACTTGGAGGGGAGCGTGTAGAAGTCCCTCCCTCCTATTCCCAAGGAAAACATCCAAGAGTCTCAGAATAAAGGCTTTCCTGATGGTTCATCAGTAAAAAATCTGCCGGCAATGCAGCAGACACGTGTTTGATTCCCGGATCGGGAAGATGCCCTGAAGAAGGGTATGGGAACTCACTCCAGTATTCCTGCCAGGAAAAGTCCCAAGGACTGAGGAGCTGCAAAGAGTCGGACACCACTGAGTGACTGAGCACACAGGAGAGTTGAGGCAGTAAACTGTCTTTCATGGTTTCATCTAATTTATTCCTCAGAATAATGATTTCAGGGTGTGTAATTGCACTATCCACTCAATAATAAGGACCTTTCCACTTTGCAATCCCTTTCAGCATTCTAAATAGAGAGGTTGGTTGGTTGAAGAGATTAATAAGACTTTCAGAGGATTTCCCTGGCAACACAGTGGCTAAAAACCTGACTATCAATGCAGGATACATAGGTTCGATCCCTGGTCTGAGAAGATCCCACATGCCTCAGAGCCACTAAGCCCGTTAGCCACAGCTGCTGGGCCTGCACTTGAAAACCCATGCAACAAGAAGCCACCGCAAGGAGAGGCCCGTGCACCACAAGGGGGAGTGGCCCCGCTCACTGCTACTAGAGGAAGCCTGAGCATCAAGACCAGCACAGCCAAAAATAAAGACAGACATGATTTAAAAGAGGGGGAAAAAGGGCCTCCAGGACTGCTCACTCTTAGAGGGGCAATACAAAAACACCTGACACCCATGGGCCCTAACCGTCACCATGGCTGCAAGGAGCGCCAGTGACAGAGTATCTGTGGGCTCAGAGATGACAAGCCTCTGAGTCAAACATAACCTTCTAGAATTATAAAGTAGCTTACTTCTTGCTGTTGTTGCCAGTGTTGGGTGCTGTAAATAGCTTAGCTGAGAGATGTATTTGTTTTATAATAACCTCCCCCACCTCAGAAATCAGAGCCTAGTTTAAAACGAACGAACAAAACCTGCATCAGCAACAGACTAAGTAGAAATTAAATACAGCCCAGAGTGTAGGTGGGCAGAAGCCAGCTGGAGAAGCTCTCCTCCAGAAAGCACATGTCTGAAGGTCCTCTTCTATGTCCAGCACAGAGCTGGCCTCTGGCTGCTTCAAAAGCATTAGAATCACTCCCTGCCCTCGAGCTCCTTAAAATCTGGGGGAGGGGTGTGATACATGAGTCACTGATGATGAAATCGTCCCTGCTCGTAGGTCACGGACAGAAATTGTTTT
Organism: Bos indicus; assembly: GCF_029378745.1. Taxonomy (NCBI): domain Eukaryota; kingdom Metazoa; phylum Chordata; class Mammalia; order Artiodactyla; family Bovidae; genus Bos; species Bos indicus. The sequence continues at coordinate 40,774,269 of NC_091772.1, read as the reverse complement.
TTCTCCAGCCTCTGCTTCCAACCAGGCTGCATCAGATGCCCCTATTCTGGTCCTTAATGTCTTCAGTCCATCACAAAACTTCCCTAGTCCAGCCACCGTGGAAAACAGTATGAAGGTTCTTCAAAAAACTAAAAATAGAACCACCATATGATCCAAAGTCTCACTCTGGGTATATATCCAAGGGAAATGATAACAGGATATAGAAAAGATATCTGCACTCCCATGTTTATTGCCGCTTTATTCACAATAGCCAAGATATGGAAACGACTGAAGTGTCTGTCAACAGACAAATAAAGAAGATGAATAAAACAGATGAATAAAGAAGACGGGATACACATATGTGTGTGTGCGTGCTAGGTCGCTTCAGTGGTGCCTGACTCTTTGCGACCCTGTAGACTGTAGCCCATAAGGCTTTCTTGTCCATGGAATTCTCCAGGCAAGAACACTGGAGTGGGTTGTCATGCCCTCCTCCAGGGGATCTTCCCAACCCAGGGATCAAGCCTGCACCTCTGATGTCTTCTTCATTGGCAGGCAGGTTCTTTACCACCGATGCTACCTGGGAAGTTCTGATAATATGTACAATGGAATATTATTCATTAATGAAAAAGAAGAATACGCTGCCATTTGCAAACACATGGATGCATGTTGAGGGCATTATGTTAAGTGAGTTAAGTCAGGCTGAGAAAGACAAATATTGTATGATCTCCCTTATATGTGGAGATCTTATAAAGATCTAAATTTTTGGAATCTAAAAAAGCCAAACTTATAGGAACAGAGTAGAATGGTGCTACCAGGAGCTGAAGGTGGTGTGGGGGAATTCAGGAGATGTGGTTCAAAGACACAAACTTCCAAATATAAGAAGAATAACTTCTGGGACACAGTAGTATAATTATCAGTTCATTTCAGCTCATTTCAGTTGCTCATTCATGTCCAACACTTTGCAACCCATGCACTGCAGCACACCAGGCCTCCCTGTCCATCACCAACTCCCAGAGTTTACTCAAACTCATGTCCATCAAGTCGGTGATGCCATCCAACCATCTCATCCTCTGTCATCCCCTTCTCCTGCCTTTAGTCTTTCCCAGCATCAGGGTCCTTTCCAATGATTTAGCATTCTTCAGGGCTGCTAAGAAGCTAGATCTTAAATGTTCTCTCCCCACAAAAAATGATAATTATGTAATGTGATGGAGATGTTTAGTTGAAGCTACAATGGCAATCATGTTACAATATATAAATGGATGAAATCAATGCATCTTGCACCTTAAATTTACACAACATTCTATGTCAATTATATCTCAATTGAAAAAAAAACCTTACCCAGTTGCTTCTGATTATTAAACTCAGTACATATAATTCTATTGAAATTTCATTGTCCATGACAATTTCAGTTTTTGTATATTTGGCATTTGGTAAAATGCAAATATAATGTGCTGTATTTCTAATAAACCAAATCACGACACTTGCTGCTATGACAACAATAATGATAATACTGCAGCGAACAACCCTGTATTTCTGACTGAATTTTGGATAATTTGTCAGTAATCCTACTCTGGGTTCACATTGCCAAATCCTTTTCCAGATTATTTGTACCAATTCACTTCCCACCAGCCATTATGAAAGCCCCAATCTTAAGTGAAGCTACTCAGTCTTGTGAGACTCTGCAATCCCATGGACTGTAGCTTACCAGGTTCTTCCGTCCATGGAATTTTCTAGATAAGAGTACTGGAGTGGGTTGCCATTTCCTTCTCCAGGGGAACTTCCTGACCTGGGGATGGAAACTGGGTCTTCCACATGGCAGGCAGACGCTTTACCCTCTGAGCCACCAGGGAAGCCCCAATCTTAATTGAAGCCTCAATAACATCACTGATTTTCAATCTTTCATAATTTCATCAGCAAAATGGTATCTCATGGCTGTTTTGATTGACATTTCATTACAGATGAGTCTGAATTTTTTCACAAATTTATTTTTTACTTTTATTTTTTCATATTATCTATTCTTGTTCTTTAGCCATGAATTTATCAAGATTCTAATGTATGAACTTTTTATAATTTAAAGTCATATTTGAAAGTCATATTTTTTCATACATTTTGCTTACTTTTAGTATTTTATCATTTCTTAAGCATAGAGATAAAAATTTATAAACTCAAAAATACTGATATTTTCCCTTGTGATTTTTCATTATGTTTAGCAAATGGTCTTTTCTTCTAGTGATCAGTTACATATTTATCGATTTTTTTCAAATACTATTACTTAATTTTCTTAAATATTTAATTCTAAATTTATCTGAAATTTATACATAAAGTTTTGGCAGAGAAGGAGAATCTATATTTTCCTTTGCTATTTCTGCAAATAGCTTGTCAACTTTTTCAAACCACATATTGAATTATTCTTTTTATACCTATTGATCCATGATGCTTCTCTTATCAAATGTTGTTTTCAAGTACAATTACAATCATGTAGCTAGCTGTTCTGCTACACTCATCTATTTGAATGCCTTAACCACTCTGTTTCAAATAGCATAGCTTTAACACACGCTTTTATATGGGATCTCCAATCATTGGCTTGACAATATCTGCCTTTTTATCTCTTTCAGATAAAACTTTAGTGTTACTTCCTCAAGATCCTGAAAAACAGACCTTAAATCGCCTTAAATAAATGATCTAATTTAAGAAGAATTAAATTTCATTACTCATGGCCATTAACCATCCTTCTCAGAAACAGTGTCATTTATTTGAAGCTTTCTTTATATTTCCTTTTCATTACTGAGATTTCTTGTTAAGATTAGAGATTTATTTTTAAAATTAAGTACACTAATCCCATTATCTGCAATATTTTCAAATTAGATGTTATGTAAGTAGGCTTGAAGCTTTAAAGGGTAAAATGATTTTTTCCTGGTTGGCTTGCATGTATGTGCTTCCATATTAATTTTAATAATGTAAACCTCTAATCATCTTTTGGGTTCTATCTATACAGGCAAAATATAGTAAAGAAGCAAACTGAAAACCAAAAGAAAATTTGCATGGATATTTCAGATAAAAGGGAAGGAAAGGAGAGTGCAGCTTATTTCAACTGGATCATTGGTACAGGTCTTGACTTAACTTTCCATACATAGACAAAGCTTATTCAAAGATACACTACTGGAAATCCCCTGGGGTTCAGTGGTTAGGACTCCAGGCTTTCATTGCCATGGCCTGCATTAAATCCCTATTCAGGGAACTAAGATCCTGCAAGGCAAGCCGTGTGGCAAAAAATAGAAAAAAAGATAGACTATTTAACTTTGCAGTGATTTGTCTAGCTTAATATTCATGCATCTGTGTAGAATGTTATTTAATACAAAGTTAAATGTTCCAAGTGCTTGTTGAACATAACTTTTCTTCTGATGGCCTTCAGATCAGATTAGATCAGTCGCTCAGTCATGTCCAACTCTTTGCGACCCCATGAATCGCAGCACACCAGGCCTCCCTGTCCATCACCAACTCCCGGAGTTCACTCAGACTCACGTACATCAAATCAGTGATGCCATCCAGCCATCTCATCCTGTCTTCCCCTTCTCCTCCTGCCCCCAATCCCTCCCAGCATGAGGGTCTTTTCCAATGAGTCAACTCCTCGCATGAGGTTGCCAAAGTACTGGAGTTTCAGCTTTAGCATCATTCCTTCCAAAGAAATCTCAGGGCTGATCTCCTTCAGAATGGACTGGTTGGATCTCCTTGCAGTCCAAGGGACTCTCAAGAGTCTTCTCCAACACCACAGTTCAAAAGCATCAATTCTTCGGCGCTCAGCCTTCTTCGCAGTCCAACTCTCACATCCATACATGACCACAGGAAAAACCATAGCCTTGACTAGACGAACCTTTGTTGGCAAAGTAATGTCTCTGCTTTTGAATATGCTATCTAGGTTGGTCATAACTTTCCTTCCAAGGAGTAAGTGTCTTTTAATTTCATGGCTGCGGTCACCATCTGCACTGATTTTGGAGCCCAGAAAAATAGTCTGACACTGTTTCCACTGTTTCCCCATCTATTTGCCATGAAGTGGTGGGACCGGATGCCATGATCTTCATTTTCTGAATGTTGAGTTTTAAGCCAACTTTTTCACTCTCCTCTTTCACTTTCATCAAGAGGCTTTTGAGTTCCTCTTCACTTTCTGCCATAAGGGTGGTGTCATCTGCATATGTGAGGTTATTGATATTTCTCCCGGCAATCTTGATTCCAGCTTGTGCTTCTTCCAGCCCAGCGTTTCTCATGATGTACTCTGCATAGAAGTTAAATAAGCAGGGTGACAATATACAGCCTTGACGTACTCCTTTTCCTATTTGGAACCAGTCTGTTGTTCCATGTCCAGTTCTAACTGTTGCTTCCTGACCTGCATACAGATTTCTCAAGAGGCAGGTCAGGTGGTCTGGTATTCCCATCTCTTTCAGAATTTCCCACAGTTTATTGTGATCTACACAGTCAAAGGCTTTGGCATAGTCAATAAAGCAGAAATAGATGTTTTTCTGGAACTCTCTTGCTTTTTCCATGATCCAGCGGATGTTGGCAATTTGATCTCTCGTTCCTCTGCCTTTTCTAAAAGGCAGGAAGTTCACGGTTCACATATTGCTGAAGCCTGGCTTGGAGAATTTTGAGCATTACTTTACTAGCGTGTGAGATGAGTGCAATTGTGTGGTAGTTTGAGCATTCTTTGGCATTGCCTTTCTTTGGGATTGGAATGAAAACTGACCTTTTCCAGCCCTGTGGCCACTGCTGAGTGTTCCAAATTTGCTGGCATATTGAGTGCAGCACTTTCACAGCATCATCTTTCAGGATTTGGAATAGCTCAACTGGAATTCCATCACCTCCACTAGCTTTGTTCATAGTGATGCTTTCTAAGGCCCACTTGACTTCATATTCCAGGATGTCTGGCTCTAGGTCAGTTATCACACCATCGTGATTATCTGGGTTGTGAAGATCTTTTTTGTACAGTTCTTCTGTGTATTCTTGCCATCTCTTCTTAATATCTTCTGCTTCTGTTAGGTCCATACCATTTCTGTCCTTTATCGAGCCCATCTTTGCATGAAATGTTCCTTTGGTATCTCTGATTTTCTTGAAGAGATCCCTAGTCTTTCCCATTCTGTTGTTTTCCTCTATTTCTTTGCATTGATCACTGAAGAAGGCTTTCTTATCTCTTCTTGCTATTCTTTGAAACTCCGCATTCAGATGTTTATATCTTTCCTTTTCTCCTTTGCTTTTCGCTTCTCTTCTTTTCATAGCTATTTGTAAGGTCTCCCCAGACAGCCATTTTGCTTTTTTGCATTTCTTTTCTTTGGGAATGGTCTTGATCCCTGTTTCCTGTACAATGTCATGAACCTCATTCCATAGTTCATCAGGCAGTCTATCTATCAGATCTAGGCCCTTAAATCTATTTCTCACTTCCACTGTATAATCAATGGCTTTAGGTTCCTGAAAATAATTCCTATACCACAAAGTTTCAAAAAACATTTGGGTTTTACCTTATTTGAGCTGAGACAAGTCTGAGTTAATTGGACTCTCTAATATTAAAGCCACTGAAGAACACATTTCCTCCAAAATACAGGGGTCCATGAGGAAATATAACATTATATTATATGCTTGCCATTACTACTCTGTATTCATAGTCCCCCCAAATAATTTTGCTTCAGGGAAGCAAATCCCCCCAGGGAAGCCCCTCAAACATTTTTTAACTTGAGAGAATACAATAATGTTTTTTTATATATCAGAAAACTTCCATTCTTCACATAGAAGAAACTGCTTTCCAAATGCAGGACACTTTCCATTTTGCTAAAGATGATGGCACATAAGAGAAAGTGTTTTATAGAGAACACTGGTTTTTCATTCCACATGTTCGTAAGTTTGTGTAACTTAATATACATGGAGTTTAACTGCTGCAGGACCATGCTCCCACACGTCTCTTAATCTGCACTTGAATTTTCTACCTAGAGTCGCAGCAATCGCAACTCTTTCTTCAGTACTTGATTGTGGGGAGTGACTTTTGAGGGTTTTTAACAGTTTGCTTAAGTTTCCACTTCAGACATACCTCGAAAGACGTCTGTATCAACTTTGCCCGCTTCCCTGTGATGTTTTTTGAAGGACATTCACAAGTCTTGATCACATCTCTGCTCCAGAGGTGGCTGAACATCAAGGTCCTTGACCTAAACTCAGGAGATCTGGATGCTGCCCCATAGGGGTGAGTCCAATTATGGTATTTTTTTATCCAGAAGGCTAAGCAATTCTCTCGAAGAATTTTAAAGAGTCCAAGACACAAAGGTCTTCTTGTGAAGGCAGCCCTCCAACCACATTGAAATTCCAAGTCATCTTTCTATATTGGCCATACTGCTAATACCGTTTTGAGTATGACTAGTTCTTTGAATTTCCCCTTGATGAAAGTCTATTAGTTCATTTTCTTCACTGCACCATCACCTTAGAGTCTACAGCAACCACGCCCTCTAGAAAAATTTCTTCCCAATAAATAGTAGTGTTTGGTAGATGGCCAGGGCAAGTTCCATGCATGAGGCAGGGCTCCCAAAGCTGGTGCTCTGGGACAACCCAAAGGGATAGGGTGGGGAGGGAGGTGAGGGGGGGTTCACGATGGAGGGGCACACATGTATAGCTGTGACCAATTCATGTTGATGTATGGCAAAAACCATCACAATATTGTAAAGTAATTATCCTCCAATTAAAATAAATTTTTAAGTACACATAATAGGCAAGGGTATAGAGTATGCATGCTATCTTAAGGCCAGGAAACAATTCTCTAATAATAGCATCTTCCTGATAGGATAATAGCCTGGCTTAAATGAATCGATTCATATAGCAATACTAACCACAGGGCCTGATATGTCTTGAAGAATATTAATAGGTTTTTGTTTTATTCTACATAAATGTTTTTGAAGCAGCTGGGAATATTAAATAGTCAAAAGTCATTTCCTCAAATGACCTTATAACTACAAGTCAATCTATATACAATTCCAGAATGAAAACATCTTTTGAGACCTCTTTCTCACTCAATGTCATCATCATCAAAACCATCAACAAGACTCACAGACATCTGTGCTATGTTTCCTGTGTGTCAGGCCCTATGGTTAGTATTTATATGGATTAATTCATTTAAGCCACACTATTATCCTTTCAGGAAGATGCTAGTATTTCCATTTTGCAGATGGGAGAAAGGTTGAGCTCTTGGCTGCACTTCTGGCAGGTAGGAAGCTGGAAGTGGGACATAAGTCCAGGCCAGTGAATATCTGAGTCCTCAGTCTTCATCACACATATGCTGGCCAGCTTTCTGTCCTAGAGGTTCAGTGAGCAGCGAAGCTTTGAATCTCCCTTTCCTCTGCCCCCTCTCTTCAATTACTCAAGGCCAATGGAGTGTAACCTGGCTCTCAAATCTCCATCCTCCCCTTGCTGGGCTCACCCTAGCTCTCAACACATCTCTTGCACAGCTGCTATTGCCTCCTGCCTCAGTGTCCCCTGACTTGAATTAATCCTCTGCATGGGCACAAAGCAAGGATGCAGTCAGCCCAGGTTCCGCTTAACAAAGGCAGAGATGTGATGTGTCACTCCTCGCTGATGACAGAATCAGGTTTCAGGCCCCGAGGATGCCCTTCGGAGCTGTGTGTTCAGGTTCCAACCCACCTTTCCTGTTGGATTTTCCGCCACTCCTCCTGCCAGCTTCAGGTCTAGTGACCCGAAATTACCAATAATCACCCAGACGGGCTGGGGACTTCCCTGACTCCATGCTTTTGCTTAAATCCGTCCCTCTGTTTGGAATGTCCTTTTCCTCTCTCCTACCTCTAACCCCCAGTTTCTGCTAATCAAAGCCTATACCTTCCTCAAGGCCCTGCTCAGGTGCAGAGCCAGCCTTGACTCCTTGAGTTGGGAGGACATGCTCTCACAGAACTGTTTACATAAGCGCACCCCCCATTCCTTTTTTCACAGTTCAGAAATGTAAAACACTTAGAAAGCCCCAAACTTCATTTGATAACTTCCATGCAGACTTTTTTTGGTGGCCTCACCTAATCTGAGCTGACATGAGACTGTCATTTATAGTCAGTGTGAAATGTTACCTTTTTCTTTAGAAATGTTGGCTTCACTTTAGAAATAGAAACTGGGGTGATTACCACGTGCTGCCCCAGATTCTGCTGGGAGTGGTACATAATACATGGTCTATGCACCACGTTGCCCTGTGTTCTGAACTCCATAGCACCTCTGGCCTCAGTGATTTCAGATGATGGATCGCAGACCTGTACTTAGTGCTCGCCACAGTGTTTGGGATTAACGGTAGTTGTTACTACTCATCCTGCCAGCCACCTGCAGTTCCTCTTAACAGAACCAAGGACATGTGTGGCTGACGTCACCACATCCCTCATGTCCCCAGTGAAGGGCATCAGGAATGAGTCCCTGAACCTCCTGATGCAGCACCACCACCACCTCACCTTTTTTTCCCTTCTGGTTTCACACTGCTGAGTTCCCACACCAGTCTAGGACCAGCTTCTTCAATCTGCATCTTCATCCCACTCCTCCTTTAGACTCGATGGCTTAAATTACCCCCTGTTATTCCCTATGTTACTTACTGAGTCTTTTCATTCCATCTCTAAGAAAATTCATGTCTGCCCACCTTCTTTCTAAAAACATTTATCCACACTGATATAAATAAGTTAATAGGAGCTCTTCTTTATAGTAATAAACCAACCAATAAATGCAGAAGGAATACATTTTTTTAGGGGAAAAAAACACATTTTATAACCATCATAGTAATAACTGATTCAGGCAAAAGTCATCAATGAGGGGCTTCTCTGGTAATCCAGTGGCAAAGAATCCCCCTGTCAATGCTGGGGACATGGATTCCATCCTTGGTCCACGATGTTTTCACGTGGCGAGGGGCAGCTACTGAATCCACGCCCTAAAGCCTGTGCTAACAACAAGAGAACAGCAACGAGCAGCCCACACGTGGCAACAAAGATTAACCCCCCGCTCGCTGCAACTAGAGAACGCCCCGGCGCAGCAAGGAAGACCCAGCACAGCCAAAAATAAATAAATAAATATATTTTAAAAATATCATCAGTTCTGTTCAGTTCAGTCGCTCAGTCATGTCTGACTCTTTGAGACTTCATGAACCGCAGCACACCAGGCCTCCCTATCCATCACCAATTCCCGGAGTTTACCCAAACTCATGTCCATTGAGTCAGTGATGCCATCTAACCATCTCATCCTCTGTCATCCCCTTCTCCTCCTGCCTTCAATCTCTCCCAACATCAGGGTCTTTTCAAATGAGTCAGCTCATCGCATCAGGTGGCCAAAATATTGGAGTTTCAGCTTCAACATCAATCCTTCCAATGAACATCCAGGACTGATTTCCTTTAGGATGGACTGGTTGGATCTCCTTGCAGTCCAAGGGACTCTCAAGAGTCTTCTCCAACACCACAGTTCAAAAGCATCAATTCTTCAGAGCTCAGCTTTCTTCATCGTCCAACTCTCACATCCATACATGGCTACTGGAAAAACCATAGCCTTGACTAGATGGACCTTTGTTGACAAAGTAATGTCTTGCTATTTAATATGCTGTCTTAGTTGGCCATAACTTTCCTTCCAAGGAGTAAGCGTCTTTTAATTTCATGGCTGCAATCACCATCTGCAGTGATTTTGGGGCTCAAAAAAATAAAGTAAGCCACTGTTTCCACTCTTTCCCCATCTATTTGCCATGAAGTGATGGGACCAGATGACATGATCTTAGTTTTCTGAATGTTGAGCTTTAAGCCAACTTTTTCACTCTCCTCTTTCACTATCAAGAGGCTCTTTAGTTCTTCACTTTCTGCCATAAGGATGGTGTCATCTGCATATCTGAAGTTACTGATATTTCTCCCAGCAATCTTGATTCCAGCTTGTGCTTCCTCCAGCCCAGTGTTTCTCATGATGTACTCTGCATATAAGTTAAATAAGCAGGGTGACAATATACAGCCTTGATATACTCCTTTTCCTATTTGGAATCAGTCTGTTGTTCCATGTCCAGTTCTAACTGTTGCTTCCTGACCTGCATACAGGTTTCTCAAGAGGCAGGTCAGGTGGTCTGGTATTCCCATCTCTTTCAGAATTTCCCACAGTTTATTGTGATCCACACAGTCAAAGGCTTTGGCATAGTCAATAAAGCATAAGTGAAGTGAAGTGAAGTCTCTCAGTCGTGTCTGACTCTTTGCGACCCCATGGACTGTATGGAGCCTGCCAGGCTCCTCCATCCATGGGATTTTCTAGGCAAGAGTACTGGAGTGGGTTGCCAATAAAGCCGATGTTTTACTGGAACTCTCTTGCTTTGTCTATGATCCAGCGGATGTTGGCAATTTGATCTCTGGTTCCTCTGCCTTTTCTAAAACCAGCTTGAACATCAGGAAGTTCACGGTTCACATTGCTGAAGCCTGGCTTGGAGAATTTTGAGCATTTCTTTACTAGCGTGTGAGACAAATGCAATTGTGCAGTGGTTTGAACATTCTTTGGCATTGCCTTTCTTTGGGATTGGAATGAAAACTGACCTTTTCCAGTCCTGTGGCCACTGCTGAGTTTTTCAAATTTGCTGACATATTGAGTGCAGCACTTTCACAGCATCATCTTTTAGGATTTGAAATAGCTCAACTGGAATTCCATCACCTCCACTAGCTTTGTTTGTAGTGATATTTCCTAAGGCCCACTTGACTTCACATTCCAGGATATCTGGCTCTAGGTGAGTGATCACACCACCGTAATTATCTGGGTCATGAAGATCTTTTTTGCATAGTTCTTCTGTGTATTCTTGCCACCTCTTCTTAATATCTTCTGCTTTTGTTAGGTCCGTATCATTTCTGTCCTTTATTGAGCCCATCTCAGTGAATACTAAACACTAATGGTAGGTGATTGTCTAATGAGGAGTAGGATACTTACATAGTCTCAAAGTATCTTTTCATAAATTACTGATTTTAAAAGGAAAATAGCTTCACAGTGGAGAAACGTGGCAGACCCTGCATTATCAAGTGATCAAAGATTCTGTCCCTGATAAGGAAATAAGGCAACATCATGTGCCTCCTGATAGGATGTCGTGAGAAAACACATCGCTTCTGGGGCCATCCTAAAAAAATTAGAAAGCTTAATCGAGTCTTGAGGAAGCATAATCAAATCCACACTGAATGACATTCTATACAATAACCAGTCCATACTCTTCAAAAGTGTCAATGTCATGCAAGATAAGGAAAGCTCTTAAGAACTGTTTCATTTCAAGGAAACCAAAGAGATATGACAACTCAGTGAAATACACAATCCCAGCTTGGATCCAAATGAAGAAAAAATAACTACAACAGGACTTCTTAGATATAGTTACTGAAATTTGAATACAGAATGTATGAAATTATTATTCTGGTCACTTTACTATTGTAATGGAAAGTAATGTCCTTATTCATAAGAAATCTACATTGAAATGTCATCTACTCCCACTGCTTCCTCCTAAGCAGTTAATCCAGCCCTGGCTCTCTCCCAAATTTCAGAACCACGTTACCAATGGTCTATGAGCTTCTCATGGATGTTCCAGACTTTACCAAATTGAATTTATTATCTCTCTCTTCAAACCTTCTTCTGCAGCCCATGTCTCAGTCACTAACATTTCTAAGCATTTCGTCTCACTTGGAACGGCAAGGTGGCCGTAACTTCTCTTTCCCTTCCTCTCTTGGGTCCCTCATTCTCTCTTCTCCTATGGCCACTTATAGCAGCTAGGCTTGGCCACCTGGACACCTGATGGAGCAGCTGGTTGTGGCCCAGATCCCTTAGCATGAGAGTCAAAGCACTTCCCAGTTCAAGTCAGCCTCCCTTCCAGCTTTACCTGCTCCCACCTCTACAGCCTCCTTCTCCAGCTACACTCGGCCTCTCACTGGAACCAGGCACATCACATCGTCTCGTTCCTTCACCCCTCTTCTCATGCTGTTTTTTCTTCTCTTCCCTAATCTTCCACCTGAGGATCCTACTCACCTGCCAAGGAAAAGCCAGTTTCAATACCAGCTCCATTACAAAGCCTTCCTCTATCCTTCCCAGTTTGGTTGAACCAGATTTAATTCTCCGAGCTCCCACAGCACTTGATTAGATGCTTGTTTTAGTGCCATCTGCAAACTAGTGTTGCTGATTAGTGGTATACGTATCTGTCCATCCACATTCTAAACTCCCAGGAGACAAGGCTACATGTAATTCACTTTTGGTTTCCAGTAACTCCCAAGCACACGGTAGGCTCCCCACCAGTGTTGGCATGGACTCTCATGCCTGTTTGCGGCAATGATGGTAGCTGCCCTGAGAACATTTCTAACAAACGTCCTTGGATCTTACTTTGAAGCGCCTTTGTTGGGAGCTTGTTAGTCAATTAATAACAGCTCGTCACTCCTTTCTCTGCTCCTCATTTTGGCTCCAGGCATAATCCTTGGCTTCCACTCCAGCTCCTACCCCTGCCCTGAATATCAGTCAGGCTGATGGTCCACATGTCCTGATGTCCCATCTCCCTCTTTCCTGCCTTATTCTCTGGAACCTGAGCTTCAGGAAGAGGTGGGATTATAATTTGACTGGAAGGATGCATAGAAGTAACCATGCAATTCTCTTCAGAGACTGTCACTGTGTTCTTTTGTCCCCATAACCTAGCCCCTGCCAGGTGAGCTGTGTTCTGCTTTGGGTCACTCTGGGTTAAACAGACATTGACTTTAAGCTCCCAGCGAGACCCCACATAGCATCTGGTAGAAACCCTTCAACAAGCAGATAAGAAAATTCAGACTCAGAGAGAGAAACAGACTCGGCTAAGGTCATCTAGGCAGTTGCCAGCAGTCTTTTGAGGGCATAGCTTTCCCCAATTTGCACCTGGGAAGAGGTTTACCTACCATCGTGATTATGAAACAGTTTTCCCATAAAAGGCCATTTCACAGCACTGGCTTATCTTATTTAATACCAGGCAGTCATGTTCCAGTGTTTGATTGCTGAATATATTATATTTCTCTATGTTTGCTAAGTAGGTTTTCATGTATTGTAAATAACATGCATGGACAAAGTCTCACAGATGGGAACTGACTAAATATTGGTCCTTATTTTGCCAGATAATTGTAAAATAATAACCACCTGGGAAAAAAATCAGATATAGTTTTCTATGCCATATTGTCTTCAATAACACTGGATTTGATTAACATGGGGAAAAAAACCAAAGCTGAAATGAGAAAAATAAAGAGGGTTATTTACATCCTGCTTTGTTTGTGTGTCCTCAAAGAAGCTTTAATGCAGCACAATTTCAATGATTGTCAGAAAATTGGTAGTTCTCAGCAGCACCTAAGATTCTCCATTGACCTGATTGTTCCTAGGATTCATTATAAAAGAAAGATAAGGATAATTTTCCTGGAATTGTTGTCAAGCGTCTGATTGTATAAGCAACTACAATTTTCAGGTGTTTTCTGAGCCTAAAAGTACAACAAGCAGAAAGCAGCGATTAAGAAGAAATCCACAAAACCGTGTTATATTCAGACCGCCTCATGTATGTCTGTATCTGTTTTTTCTTTAGAATTCAAAAATCAAAGAAGGCAGAAACGATTTATTTTCAGTTTCACTGATATTTATTTTATTTTTTTTGGGGGGGAATAGCTAGCTTTTTATATAAATCTACCTTTCCTGTACCTTACTTAAATGTTTTTTGTACTTGGCATGTACTAATTGCTTTTATCAAAAATGAAAATCTTCTAAACAATGCCTGAGCCATTTCCAAACCAAAATGTCTTTGTCAGTACTTGAGTACATTCAGTTACAAATGAGAGTTTAATGATGCCCAGTATGAGTTTAATTACCCAACTGTTGGTGTGATGACTTGTCTTCCTCACTCTTCAGTAAGTGCCATTAAGCATCAATATTAACAAACATTTTGGTTTGGCTTCCTCCAGACAGCGAAGTCCTGAGCTGAGGATTTTAGCGCAAGTGGTTTATTGGGGGGTGACCCCCGGAAGCACCTCTGGGAGTGGGAAAGTGATAGAGAAAAGAAGGAAGTAAAAAGAGGGTGTACTACTGAGTAGGTCACCACTACGGGCCTCTGGGCTCAGCGCCGCTGGGGACGTCTGGAATGCAATGTGGAACGTGCCTCACCCTTGTTTCCCTTGGAGATTTTCACACTAACCACCCCTAGCTGGGTAGCTTGAGGGCAGCTGGGGCAGGGAGGCATTAACTTTGCAGTATTTTTGTCCTGTGCTAAGTCGATTCAGTCATGTTTGACTCTTTGTGACCACATATTCTGTAGCCCTCCAGGCTCCTCTGTCCATGGGATTCTCCAAGCAAGAATACTGGAGTGGGTTGCCATGCCCTCCTCCAGGGGATCTTCCTGACCCAGGGATGGAATCTGCATCTCTTATGTCTCCAGGATTGGCAAGCAGATTCTTTACCACTAGCACCACCTGGGAAGCCCCATTTATTTTGTCCTGAGGACAAATAAAACCTTCAGCAAAGAAGTCAAGATGCTGGTGTTTGCAGCCATAGTGTCAACATACACAGGGATGGTACAAATGCAAAGGACATCTGGGCAGGGCACCCACAGCTGAGCTGTAATAGTTTATGCCTATTAAGAAACATCAATGGATGTGTATTGAATAGGTAATACACACATGGTTAAACCTTTTTTTTTTAAAAACCTTAACCATTTATTTTTCTTGAAGTATAGCTGATTTACAATATTGTGTTACTTTCAGGTGTACAGCATAGTGATTCGCCTTTTTTTGTTTTGTTTTGGAGGTTATATTCCATCATAGGTTATTACAAGATATTGGGTATAATTCCCTGTGCTATAGAGTAAATCTTTATTGCTTATCTACCCTATGCCTGTTTTTCATCATCACTGCATCACCTACCAGACAGTGTGCCATGTGGTAGGTGCTCAATGTGAAAGAAAGGAAGGATGGAAGGAAGGAAGGAAAAAGAGGGAGGGAGGGAGAAATAAATTGCCCTGCTAAATGTATATCCAATCTAAGTGTCACAATGAAACTGAATAATTGATGGATGGGCTGGAGAATCCCATGGACACAGGAGCCTGGTGGGCTACAGTCCATGGGGTCACAAAGAGTAGGACACGACTGAACGACTAACACTTTTTTCCTCAGCTGGAATGCTCATGGATGAGGCCACATCCTTCTCAGGGTATCCCATTGGAGGCAAACAGTGTCGATCTGTCCCTTATTGGTGGACAGATGGCCAAGGCACTACCTGATTTCTCCGTTTTCCTTCACTGAAATAAACCTGGGTTTGTTTTTCACCTTCTAAGTGATAAGCAATCTGTGAGGCGATACGTTAAGATCCTACAAACATACTCCTCCTCATCAAAATTTCCCCTAGAGTTGGTACCCTTTGGTGAGTCTTGTCTAACCCTATGTTTACTGTAACAGTTGAAAAACGATGAGGCTGGCAGTGGTGAGTGGCAACCAGAAGGAAAGCTCCCGGAAGAGTCAGGCAGAATCTCAGTAACAGGACTTCTAGGAGTCGGGGGCTTCTGTTTCTGTACATCCATCCATTAAGAGTCACAGAGGACCAAGGGCTGTGGGACAAAGCCACGCTACTTCCCTGGAGCACAGGGCACTGAAGAAAGCTGCCACAGCTCAGTCATAGTCTGAGAGCTGCACATGCCCGTCAGCCACTTCCCCTGGGCTAGGTCTCAGGAGGAGGACAGAGGCCAAGCTATGGCAAGCATCCCCCACTCTGCTTCAGGACATTGAACTGGAACACAGTTGACCTTGTCCAAACACAAGTAAAGGATACACAAATCCACGTGGAGCTTATGAAGAAATATCATGAAGAGAGGGAAAGAAAACTGCTTCTAAATGACCCAGAGGAAGATTCTTTCTCTGAGAATGATGTAATTCAGTATACAGGGGGAAAAAAAAAAAAAGGCTTTTAGTAATATTTTGTTGCTGTCCAAGAATCTATTACCTGTAGAGATGGTAGCAGAAATGTGTAAGGAAATAATAGGCTGAAATAAAAAGGTAACAGAAAGAGATGAAAAGACAGTGAAATAAAGTTTTAATAATGGCTGTCACTTATGGAGTATTTACTATATGCCAGGCACAGTGTACACATTATCTGACTACTGCTAAAAAATAATCTCTACTCTAAAAGACAGAGAGTTCGATAAGTGAAGTTAACTTGCTCAAGGTCAAGCAGTTGTAAATATTAGAGTAGTGATATGAACCCAGGTTTGTCTGTCTGACTCTAATGCCATGATATACAGGCTAACCAAAGGATAACTGCAAATAAATTATTAGAATTAATATACTCAGCAAATTTGTTGGATTTCTATATAGCTGTATTTCCATAATGAACAATCACTAGAAAATAAAAAATTTTGAATACTCCTTAAATAATACATTAAAAAATCATTTTCCTAGAAATAAACCTAACAAAATATGTGCAAAAATCTTTACAAAATAAACTACTAAACATTGAGAAACCTAAACAAATGGAGAGATATATTTATGAACTGGAAAACTTATAACAAATAAGTCAAGCTTTCTCTCCATTTAGTAGGCTGTCTTTTCTTTTTGTTTATGATATCCTTTGCTATGCAAAAGTATTTTATTCTGATGTAGTTCCACTTGTTTACTTTTTATTTTGTTGCATTTCTTTTGGAACCAGTTCTAAAATAGTATCACCAAGACCAATGTCAAGGAGTTTACTGCCTGTGTGTTTTCTTCTTGAGGTCTTTTATACTTTAGATTATTTATTTTAAATTTAAGAGTTGTAACAGAGTTCTCCAGATGAAGAGAACCACTGGGATATATATAGAGAGGAGATATATATATATATATTATATATATATATATATAGAGAGAGAGAGAGAGAGAGAGAAGTTTACTTAAGGAATTGGCTCACAAGATTGTGGGGTTGGCAAGTTTGAAATCTGTGGAGCAGGCGGCAGGCAGGCTGCAGACCCAGGGAAGAGTTGATGCTGCAGCCCTGAGCCAGGGTACAGTCTGGAGGCAATTTTTTTCTTCTGAGGACTTCAGTCTTTTCTCCTAAGGCTTTCAATTGACTGAAAGAGGCTCACCCACATTAAAAAGAGTAAAATGCTTAATAAAAGTCTACTGATTTAAATGCTAATCATATCTATTAAATAAAAAAATACCCTCTCCACAGGTATTTGACTGGAGTTTGACCAAACAATTGGGCACAATGGCTTCACCAAGTTGACACATGAAATTGACCATTACACCAGTGGAGTTTTAGAATTTTAGAATAAAAGAGAATAGAATTAGTATGGATTCTATATACTAGAAACATACAAACAACGTGGTACTCCTAATTCCAGCCTCTCCAAGTGCTTTACTATGCCATGCAATCACAAACTGAAATCTGATTCACTGATCAAGAGAAATATGTGATTATTTACTAATACAGCAGTCCCTGAAAAAGGCTTCATGATTTATTAAGGACTCTTAAAAGGCAACAGAAACATTCTAATGGTGAGTGAGATAATATTAAATATTGCCATAGTATCTTATGGATTTAGGCATAAACTAGAACATCAAATAGTAATATTTGAAGATTATTATATCGTATTAAAGTTTTACATTTTAGACACCTTTTCTTGGAAGGTATTTCTGATTACACCTTTACAGCATTATTTCATTATCATATTAATAGTAGCCAATTTTCATAGGGAACAAGACATAGTTATCCTTCAATAATTGATGTGTAGTTATGCTGAATGTAATTTTCAGGGAAGATTATAATGGTTACGTTGGTCATGTTATAGTGTAACTGCTGTAAGGATTGTATTGTATTTGCTCAAATTTTTCTGAGTTCAGAGCTTAGTGATTTAATTCCATTTGACTAAAGAAACAAATCTAATCCGTGTTAATGTTAACAGCATAATCTCTTTGTATTTTACTATCAAGTTTCTGGTTTACAGGGAGCAAACATCACTCTTTTGACTGGAAGATTTTTGTTCCATTTTAAGGGAAAATATACTCAACATTTTCCAGGAAAACTGGACCAAGGACCCTTCCTATTTTTAGTTTTTGAGGTTTCTGTACTAACACTTTCTATATTTGTTAAATATGCCTAGTAAAAAATCCCTCACCTCAATGAACTTGATCTAAGTGTGAAATTCCTGTTGATCTCTCATAAATCTCCAGAATTCCCACAAGCAGAAATGTGGAATTTAAAGGATTTATGCAGTGAAAGGCACTTGAGTAATACCTCAAAAAAAAGCAAACTATTTGAACATACAATAAAAACCTAAGTTGGAAGCATGGATCAAAGGATTAAAGAAGATACAGTAGTATAAAAACAAAAGGAGAAGATACAAACTCTAAAAACAACTGCAAATGGAATTCATGACAAGCTTTCACAGAAGGCAAAAATTAATTACATAGCATAGCATTAAATAGTGGGGGAAAAAAGAGTAATATTTGGTTTTTCAGTTTTCCAAACCAATCATGTGGGCCTTGAAAATTAGTATTGGACATAAAGCCCAATTTACCTCAGAACTAAATGTTCACAAACACATACATAACTAATCAAAATCAAAGAACCACTGAAATCCAATGGCCATTTATATTATCAACAGAAGCAAGAGTATCTAAGAAATAGATACTCCATGATGTCAGTGTGTAGTGTTGAAAGTGCTTACCAAGAAAGCAGAAAATCTAAAAAGCAAGTTGTCAAGGGCAGTAATGGCTGTCTAAAGAGACAGAATGAAATTACTGACAATGATGAAGTGATTTCAGGAGGAAATGAGAAAATCATATATCAACAAATAGAATTTTTACAAAAGAAAATAGTTTATCCAAGCTTTGATACTCAGCATACTAGAAATAAATGCATTGCTGACATCTGATTCATAGGATATTAGTAACTAAATCACCAAGTAATGGAAAAACTCAGGGCTGAGGCATTATCATCAGAGGAGTATAAGGTCATGTACATCAGTGTGGCTAAGGAAGTCATTTATTAATAAAATCTGTTTCAACATGAATATCTGGGCCATCAAGGAACCTGAGGTTAGATGTGATGAACACCCACAATGTGATTATCTGGAGTTCCAGACACATATTTTTAGCTTTCTAAAGGTGTTTGGCTTGTTGGCTATCTCCAGCTATCAGTAACTACAGAAAACACCTGAGTATGAACTAGAATTCTGTAGGGGTGAACTCTTGAATACACAAAGGTGCTCCCATCTTTCAGCACTTCCAGGAACCTAAGGATATGTAAATATAACTGTTCAGAGATTGGTGCTTACAATAAGGATTGTGTCTTCTATCAGCTTTTAAGCCACTCCCCTCCCTCTGCTGAGGCTTAAACCACTGCAGACGGTGACTGCAGCCATGAAATTAAAAGATGCTTGATCCTTGGAAGAAAAGCAATGACAAACCTAAACAGCATATTAAAAAGCAGAGACATTACTATGCCTACAAAGGTCCGTTTAGTCAAAGTTATGGTTTTTCCAGTAGTCAAGTATAGATGTGAGAGCTGGACAATAAAAAAAGCTGAGCGCCAAAGAATCGATGACTTCGAACTGTGGTACTGGAAAAAACTCTTGAGAGTCCCTTGGACTGCAAGGAGATCCAACCAGTCAATCCTAAAGGAAATAGACCTGAATACTCATTGGAAGGACTGAAGCTGAAGCTGAAGCTCCAATACTTTGGCCACCTGATGAGAAGAGTTGACTCATTGGAAAAGACCCTGATGCTAGGAAAGACTGAAGTCAGGAGGAGAAGGGGATAACAGTGGATGAGATGGTTGGATGGCATCACTGACTCAAAGGACACGAGTTTGAGCAAACTCCGGGATATGGTGAAGGGCAGGGAAGCCTGGCATGCTACAGTCCATGGGAGCACAAAGAGTAGAGAATGAACAACAACCACCTCCCTCTGTTGACACCAGAGAAAGACTCAAATCAGGCAAGGCCCTGCCCACATGTGGGAACCCTCTTCCCAGCCCCACCCCAGCCATGATAAACATGTGTCTCCTTTCTTTACACTCTGGAGCCATTCTGGACCTCCTTGACTACCTGGCCTTGCCCTCCCTAGAGACCTCCTATTAAGGACATAATTAAACTTTTCATACCCTCTTCATGTGTGTGTGCCACCAACAGTCTTAACAACTGAGACAAATTTTAAGAGAGTGTCCATTCTGTTTCTCAGAGTGGCTGCAATGGTGTTGTTCAGTTGCTTAGTCATATCTGACTCTTTGTGAACCCATGGACTACAGCATGCCAGGCTTCCCTGTCCTTCACCACCTCCTGGAGTTTGCTCAAACTCATGTCCATTGAGTTGATGATACCATCCAACCATCTCATCTGATAGGGTGAGAAGGGGACAATAGAGGATGAAATGGTTGGTTGCAACAGTAATTAATAACACATTGCTTAGCCAGGTTTCTTTCCCCTTATACAGAAAACTCTAGGCCAACTGGTTAGTGGTCTAAAATTATAAAGTTAGTACATATTTGGTCAAGGCTGGAAACAAAACATTCAGTTCAGTTCAGTTCAGTCGCTCAGTCGTGTCCAACTCTTTGCGACCCCATGAATCGCAGCATGCCAGGCCTCCTGTCTATCACAAATTCCTGGAGTTCACTCAGACTCACGTCCATCGAGTCAGTGATGCCATCCAGCCATCTCATCCTCTGTCGTCCCCTTCTCCTCCTGCCCCCAATCTCTCCCAGCATCAGAGTCTTTTCCAATGAGTCAACTCTTTGCATGAGGTGGCCAAAGTACTGGAGTTTCAGCTTTAGCATCATTCCTTCCAAAGAAATCTCAGGGCTGATCTCCTTCAGAATGGACTGGTTGGATCTCCTTGCAGTCCAAGGGACTCTCAAGAGTCTTCTCCAACACCACAGTTCAAAAGCATCAATTCTTCGGTGCTCAGCCTTCTTCACAGTCCAACTCTCACATCCATACGTGACCACAGGAAAAACCATAGCCTTGACTAGACGAACCTTTGTTGGCAAAGTAATGTCTCTGCTTTTGAATATGCTATCTAGGTTGGTCATAACTTTTCTTCCAAGGAGTAAGCGTCTTTTAATTTCATGGCTGCAGTCACCATCTGCACTGATTTTGGAGCCCAAAAAAATAAAGTCTGACGCTGTTTCCACTGTTTCCCCATCTATTTCCCATGAAGTGATGGGACCAGATGCCATGATCTTCATCTTCTGAATGTTGAGTTTTAGACCAACTTTTTCACTCTCCTCTTTCACTTTCATTAAGAGGCTTTTTAGTTCCTCTTCACTTTCTGCCATAAGGGTGGTGTCATCTGCATATCTGAGGTTATTGATATTTCTCCCGGCAATCTTGATTCCAGCTTGTGCTTCTTCCAGCCCAGCGTTTCTCATGATGTACTCTGCATATAAGTTAAATAAGCAGGGTGGCAATATACAGTCTTGACGTACTCCTTTTCTACTGGGAACCCGTCTGTTGTTCCATGTCCAGTTCTAACTGTTGCTTCCTGACCTGCATACAGGTTTCTCAAGAGGCAAGTCAGGTGGTCTGGTATTCCCATCTCTTTCAGAATTTTCCATAGTTTATTGTGATCCACACAGTCAAAGGCTTTGGCATAGTCAATAAAGCAGAAATAGATGTTTTTCTGGAACTCTCTTGCTTTTCCCATAATCCAGCAGATGTTGGCAATTTGGTCTTTGGTTCCTCTGCCTTTTCTAAAACCAGCTTGAACATCTGGAAGTTCACGGTTCACGTATTGCTGAAGCCTGGCTTGGAGAATTTTGAGCATTACTTTACTAGCGTGTGAGATGAGTGCAATTGTGCAGTAGTTTGAGCGTTCTTTGGCATTGCCTTTCTTTGGGATTGGAATTAGTTCAACTTAATAACAAGAGAATCATAGGTTCTACCTTTCATTTACTTATGAAGCATTTGGGATGCTTGTATTAACTTTGTAGACACAATCAATGTCATTAAACTGAGCTCTTGGTTCTACTCAACTTCTCTGGAGCTCAGGAGAGTCTATTTCAAAAGACCTGTCAAGAAGTGACTTTACATTCCCCACCTCCATTCAGCCTGGGAAATTATGCCACAATATTCTTTCCTTTAACAAAACAGCTTCTCCATGCTTAAAAGATTTTTTAAAATCATTAATGGCAATGCATGCATGAATGTTAAGTCACTTCAATCACATTCGACTCTTTTCAACCCTATGGACAATAGCCCGCCAGGCTCCTCTGTCCATGGTATTCTCCTGGCAAAAAATACTGGAGTGGGTTGTTGTGCCCTTCTCCAGGAGATCTTCTGACCCGAGGATCAAATCGAGTCCCCTAAGTCTCCTGCATTGACAGGCAAGGTTTTTTTACTACTAGCGCCACCTGTGAAGCACCATTAATGGCAATAAATACAATTACATATTTTATAATCTTTGCATAGGAAATGAGTGAAAAATGAGAAGCCACAAAAGAAAATACTGGCACAGTTGGCTGTATACAAATTTAAAGTCCATTTAGCAAAAGACACTGGAATCAAAATTAAAGACAAACAAACTAGGGGAAATACCTGCAATACACACACAAGACAAAGATATAAAGAACTCTTACAAATCAAAACAAAAAAGATGAACACTATAGTAGAAAAAAAACTGTTGTTGTTTAGTTGCTTAGTCGTGACCAACTCTTTGTGATCCTGGCTCCCCATCCATGGGATTTCCCAGGTAAGAATACTGGAGTGGATTGCCATTTCCTTCTCCGGGATGAAAAAAAGATATGAACAGGCAATTGACTATTACATATATGAAATGATAACCAACCCCATTAATAAGCAAAGACATGCAAACTGAAACAATAAAATACTCTGCCCTAATATAGGTACGGTCTGAGACAGATGAAAAAGAATGATGAAGCTAATTCTGGGAACAGTGACCCTTTTGTACTGCTGAGGAGAGTGTTAATGGTGCTATTTCTAAAGGGTGGTGTGTATCAACATATAAATGTTATTAGCTTCACCTCTAAGGATACACCCTAAGTCAGTCATCATCCAGGGGCACTGACGTGTACATACAGGGATGTTCAAGGGAGTATTATTCACAACATCTGAAAATTGGGGCAATGTGAACATCGGTCACTGAGGCTCTGGAGAAGCAAACCATGCTGTAATTATAGACTGGCATTCCATGCAGCCTACAACATGAAAAATGCCATACACACTAGGTGAATAAAGAAGACTGCAGTCTGTAAGGTGTCTATCACCCCATGTATGTTTGCTTTTTTTTTTTTTAACACATAACATAATCTAGAAGACTACACACATTTTAAAATGGCTGACTCTGGGGGGTCATGTCCTGGAAAGGACAAGGGATGGCGTGACTGAGGCCCTGGGATCATTTTCACACAGGCACCTTCCTGGGAGACTGAAGTCTGAAAAGCGAAATGGAGTGATGAAGGCTGCAGATAAAAATCAGTTGCTTCACCTCCAGCCCTGGAAGACTGCTGCTCCAAGTCCTGAGCCATTAGGGCAGAGGAAGGTGCCGCCCACCAACAGCAGCCCAGCAAACAAGGAACCAGGAGCACGGGAAGGGTGGGCGGCTGAGTCAGGAGGCTTAGCTGCATTTTCACTGACCACCACCCAGCTAGTTATTCCTGGCTATGCTGCCCTCAAGAAAAGGGAGATGAACGGGTCTGTTGTAGCTCTGGGGGGTATGGGGCTGGGAGCTGGGGATGCTGCAAAGTGCTAAAGAGCACCGTGAACTGCCTGAGGCTGGCTTAATCAGTGGGCTCTGATCTCAGCAGAGGGGATGGTGAGGAAGACTACCCACTTTATCAGGGAAGGGGGAAATATGTTGAGAAAAGGGCAATGGCTTGCTTCTGGGGACATGTCGGGGCAGAGTCCCTTCGGAGGCTTGCTGTGAGCTGCCGACTGGAAGAGAAAGAGACAGGCTTTGGCAAGCAGGAAACAGCACAGTTTAGTGGAGGCAACCGAGTGCCACTCACTGAAGGGGCAGTGAATGTCATTATCTGCAAAGCCTAGCTGCAACATTCTGGAACCTGGTGCTCAGCTGTGTGCATGGAGCCGTGTGGAAGGCCCCTACAGTCTGTGAGTGACCTTGCTCGTCCAGTGTCAAGGCAGAGGGGCATGTTTGCAAAGCTACAGAAAGCCCACTCAATGGCAGTTATAGAACAAGAGCCATTGAGGAAAACCCTTCCCCTCTCATTCCTCTCTTCAATAGACATGGGGTCCCAGGAGTGAGGACGAACTTAGACCCAAGACCCGGGAGGTGTATGGAGCATGGCCTTGAGTGGCTGGTGCTCTATCCTTTGCTTCTGTACCCACACCACCCCCGACAACAGAGATAAAATCTACCTAAAGCTAAATATGGACTTGCAGACAGAGTACTTCAGAAACAAAATACCTGATGAAATACAGCTCTTGTCAAGAAACCAAAGAAGTCTTGCTTTGAACGTAGGCAGGGGAGAAGCTAGGGCCTTCACATCTTGATGCAAGCGCTGCAGTTCAAATTCAGGCCAGAAAGACGGAGTGAGACAAAAACAAAGCGACTGGAGTTCAAAGAAAGAAACAGTTCTACCCTCTTTGTAATGTTTTACTCCTGAATACTTTTAACATTGAAACAGATTTTCTAGAAACTAGAAAGTAATTATGGAACCAAAGACATATCTTAACCACATTAATGAATTTAAAACCTTTGAGATTTATACTCATGTAGATCAATAAAACAGAAGTGAGAGCTCAGAAATTTTAGATATACACATATGTGGTGAATTAATTTTCAACAAAAACAGAAAGGCCATTCAACAAATGGTCTTCAAATAACTGGATATCCACTTGTGAAAGAAAGGAACAGAGAAAGGAAGGAGGGAAGGAGGAAGGAGAGAGAGGGGAAGAAAGGGGAAGGAAGAAGGAAATAAATAATTAGATCCACACTTCCTATATTCTCACAAAAGTATCATAGACCTAAAAGCAAAATCTAAATCTTTATAAGGCCACAGTTTATCTTTTTTTGGTTAATGGAAATATTCAGTATTTTTATTGTAGTGGTGATTACGTGACTACCTGACTACATGCATTTGTCAAACCTCACAGAATTGAACACTAAAAGGGTGAATTTTAAGGTATCTTAATTATGCCTTAATTTAAAAAGTTTTATAATTATGACTGCTAAGAGAGGATCACTTTATGTAAAATCTATCAACTCTGCCACTAACTATCAAAAGTGACTTGGGCAAAGCCCTAAATTTTCTGGGCTCAACTCTTCAGGAAATACACTGGTTCCTGAAACATATAAATATGTTTACAAACATATCTGGGGTTGATTAGAGAAGAAAAAAATTGTATATAAATTATACAAAATTCAGAAACATCATTATTTCAAAATGATCTTTCTCAGCCCTTGAAAACAATATTTAAAAGATTTGCTTTATTTTTCAACATTTGGGAACATGATTGTTTCTTTAAAATAAAACAGTAAGTAGTAAAACAACCAACCAAGGTCTTTCTCTCCTTTGTCATTAACAATAAAGCTTTTAGTACAAAGGCAATACAAAATAGCTATATTGCACATAAGCTTTGTATTTTCAGCAAGCTTGCTACACGCAGCAGTTTACAGTGGAGTTTGGCAGTTTAGCAATGGAGATCACCTTTAAGACATCCTGAGCTTATCTCTTCTCTGCACATGCTGCTGCTGCTGCTAAGTTGCTTCAGTCGTGTCCGACTCTGTGTGACCCCATAGATGGCAGCCCACCAGGCTCCGCTGTCCTTGGGATTCTCCAGGCAAGAACACTGGAGTGGGTTGCCATTTCCTTCTCCAATGCAGGAAAGTGAAAAGTGAAAGTGAAGTCACTCAGTCGTGTCCGACTCTTAGCCACCCCATGGACTGCAGCCTACCAGGCTCCTCCGTCCTTGGGATTTTCCAGGCAAGAGTACTGGAGTGGGTTGCCATTGACCTCCTGCAAAAGGGGAAAGTCACTTCATAGGAGCTTGTGCACACTTTCTCTGTCCTCTGCCTCACAGGTAACATGAGCAATATCACCACAGCCCAGCACTGCTGGGTTCCATGCCTAACCCTTAGCAGCAAAGCTGGAATGGGGTTTAGAGCACTGAACATCAGCATCCTCTGCGCCATCACCATTAAAAGTGTGTAAATGGATTGAAACTCTAGTTAGACAAAACTTTGGAAGAGAAGTGGACTTCTCCCCTTTTAAAGGACAGTGTCTGAGAAACAAAGACTCTCCCCATTGGAAGTTACACAGTGCCCCCTCTCATCCAAGATAGTTTATCTTTTATCATCAGCACCTGAAGAGTTGTCATTTAACTTCTGCTTTTACCTACTCACCTGGGGGAACAGAAAAAATTTAGTGGCATCCCCAAATCAATTCACAATTAGGAATGGATTTTAAAATTAGTAAACTGCCACCTATATGCCCAACATTGTTGAATAATTTTCCCAGACTTTTATGTTGAATTAAGATCTGCCTACACACATAAAATTTCCACCAATAGATCTTAAAATTTTTTTTAATTGAGGTATAGTTGATTAGCAATATCATATTAACCAAATAGATCTTTTGATGCTACTGATAACAAATCCAATCTCCCTTTTATAACTCTCTAAGTATTTTAAGACAGCTTTAATTTTATACTAAGCTTTTTTAATGTAAGACGGTAATTTTTACAACAAAAAATAAAAATTTTAAACAAATACACAAAATTCTACTAATAAACTGTTTATTTAGTGGCTACTAAGTGCTCAGCACATTTCACCTCTAAAAGTAAAGAGCTTAGAAGTCATCATTCTCTTTTTTACAACAAGCAAAATCTGGACAAACTGAAATATCAGTGGCCTTTCTTAGACCCATTAGAGAACTGAGGACGCGAGGCTATCTGGTACCTTGAAACCTGGCAAGATGAGAGAGCCCTGGGAGTCGCAGCTGAGATCTGTCTAGCTGGAGTAGAAGTGCAGGAGCCATAGGCTGGTAGGGGCACACAAATGGCAATGTGGTGAATCGCTGGAGGCTGAGGGTAGAATAACGTAAGAGTGAGAGTCTCGTGGGGTGCTCAGCCTTAGACGGGTCCACACTTCTGTGGGTTTTACCGCCAAGAACCCCAGGTTCTGATGATAAAAAGCCAAGAAAGATCCCCCAGGGTTATGGTAGGGGGAGGGGAGAGTAGCCATTGTGAAATGCACCCAGACCGTTGCCCTGCAAATGCCCATTCTCCAAGGGCAAGGACTTTGCTGGAGACTTCTCTGACCTGGGGGAAGGGCCTTTCTCCAGTCCCAGCCCTCTCTAGCTTTTTTGCCTCTCTACAGGCAGGGGAGAACTAAAACAACTTGTGAAGGTCACATCCAGGGACACAGCCCCACTGAAAGACTGAGATTTAATCATAAGATTATAGAACACTTCCCCCCACCCCATGACTGACCACCACATCATAACTATTATGGTATAATAACAGTGGGATTGCAGTTGAAAGAGCTTTGAGACACAGGCTCTATTTAAGAAAGTCCTTAATGAGGCCCTAAAACAACAGGAGTGACAAAAAGTAAGGACACTGGAGAAATATGTCCTACAACTGCAGAAAACATTAAACACAGCACAACTCCTAACCAGATTATCGTTAAAATGGAAACAGAAAAAAAAAGGCCAAGGTAGCAACACTTGTATCACACAAAACAGACTAAGAAGAAGATATAACAATTGTAAATATATATGCACCCAACATAGGAGCACCTAAACACATAAAGCAAATATCAACAGATATAAAGGGAAAAATTGACAGTAGCAGAATATTAGTATAGGACTTTAACACTTCATTTACATCAATGGACAGATCATTCAAATGGAAATCAATAAGGAGATACTGGCCTTATAGACTGTATGGACTTAAAAGATATATATAGAAAATTCCATCTAAATGCAGCAGAATACAAATTGTTTTCAAGTGTACATGGAACATTCTCTAGGATAGATCACATGCTAGACCACCAAATGAGCCTCAGTAAATGTGAAAAATTGAAATCACATCAAGCATATTTTTGACCACAACACTATGAGACAAGAAATCAGGTACAAGAAAAAAATTTAAAAAACACAAATACGTGGAGGTTAAACAATAGGCTACTAAACAACCAATGTATCACTGAATAAATCAAAGAGGAAACTTTTTAAAAATCTGAAATAAATGAAAACACAATGATCCCAAAATCTATAGTACACACCAAAAGAAGTTCTAAGAGATTAACTTTTAGTGACACAAGTCTACTTCAGAAATAAGAAAAATCTCAAACAAACAATCTAACTGTACACCTAAAGAAACTAGAAAAACAACAAACAAAAACCCAAAGTTAGCAGGAGGAAAGAACTCATGAAAATCAAAGCAGAAATAAATGAAGTAGAGACTAAAAAATAATAGAAAAGATCAGCAAAATTAAGCTGGGTCTTTGAAAAGATAAAACAAACTTGATAAATCTTTAGCCAGATATATCAAGAAGAAAAGAGAGAGGGCTCAAATCAATAAATTCAGAAATGAAAAAGGAGAAGTTACAACTGACAGCACATAAATACAACAAATCATCAGATATTACTAAAGGACAGCCATATGCCAACAGAATGGACACCATAAAAGAAGTGGACAAATTCCTACAAATGTACAATTCCCTAGGACTGAACCAGGAAGAAATAGAAAAGTAAGCACCTATCCTTCTCAAACTAATCCCAAAAATTTCAGGGGAAAGAATGCTTCTTAACTAATCCCGTGAGACCAGCATCACCTTGACACCAAAACCAGACAAAGATACTGCACACATAAAAAAACGACAGGCCAATATGACTGATAAGTACAGGTGCAAAAATCCTCAACAAAATGTTAACAAACTGAATACAACAATACATTAAAAAGATTATGAACACAAAGATCAATGGAACAAAATTAGTTCAGTTCAGTCTCTCAGTTGTGTCCGACTCTTTGCGATCCCGTGGACTGCAGCACGCCAGGCCTCCCTGTCCATCATCAACTCCCAGAGTTTACTCAAACTCATGTCCACTGAGTAGGTGATGGCATCCAACCATCTCATCATCAGTCGTCCCATTCTCCTCCTGCCTTCAATCTTTCCCAGCTTCAGGGCCTTTTCAGATGAGTCAGTTCTTTGCATCAGGTGGCCAAAATATTGGAGTTTCAGCTTCAGTATCAGTCTTTCCAATGAATATTCAGGATTGATTTCCTTTAGGATGGACTGGTTTGATCTCCTTGCAGTCCAAGAGACTCTCAAGAGTCTTCTCCAACACCACAGTTCAAAAGCATCAATTCTTCGACGCTCAGCCTTCTTCACAGTCCAACTCTCACATCCATACATGACTGCTGGAAAAACTATATAGCTTGACTAGACGGACCTTTGTTGGCAAAGTAATGTCTCTCCTCTTTAATATGCTGTCTGCTGCTGCTGCTGCTGCTGCTGTGTCGCTTCAGTCGTGTCCGACTCTGTGCAACCCCGTAGACGGCAGCCCACCAGGCCTCCCGTCCCTGGGATTCTCCAGGCAAGAACACTGGAGTGGGTTGCCATTTCCTTCTCCAATGCATGAACACGGAAAGTGGAAAGTGAAAGTGAAGCCGCTCTGTCGTGTCCGACTCTATCGACCCCATGGACTGCAGCCTACCAGGCTCCTCCGTCCATGGGATTTTCTAGGCAAAAGTACTGGAGTGGGGTAATATGCTGTCTAGGTTGTTCATAACTGTTCTTCCAAGGAGCAAGTGTCTTTTAATTTCATGATTGCAGTCACCATTTGCAATGATTCTGGAGCCCCCCAAAATAAAGTCTCTCTCTGTTTCCACTGTTTCCCCATCTATTTGCCATGAAGTGATGCAACCAGAATACAGATCCCATAAGTAAACCCACACACTTATGTTCATTTCCTCTACAACAGATGAGGCAAGAATATATAATGGAAAAAAGACAGTTTCTTCAAAAAGTGGCGCTTGGCAAACTGGATAGCTACATGTAAAAGAATGAAATTAGAACACTTCCGCACACCACACACAAAAATAAACCCAAAATGGATTGAAGACCTATACGTAAGACCAGATACTATACAACTTCTAGAGGAAAATATAGGCAGAACATTCTTTGATATAAAGAGTAGTAATATCTTTATGAAACCATCTGCTAAAGTAATGGAATAAAAAAATAAACAAATGGGACCTAATTAAAAGGTTTTGCACACAAAATAAAAAGGGAACATACAGAATGGGAGAAAATACTTGCAAATGATGCAACTGACAAAGGGTTAATCTCCAAAATATACAAACAGCTCATACAGCTCAAAATCAAAAAAACAAAAATCCCAATCAAAAAGGGGTAGACGACCTAAACCTTTTTCCAAATAAGACATACAAATAGTCAAAAGGCACATGGAAACATATTCAACATCAGTAATTTTTCACACAGTTGTGTCCGACTCTTGCAACCCCATGGACTATATAGTCCATGGAATCTCCAGGCCAGAATACTGGAGTGGGTAGCCATTCCCTTCTCCAGGGGATCTTTCCAACCCAGGGATGGAACCCAGGTCTCCTGCATTGTAGGCAGATTCTTTACCAGCTGAGTCACCAGAGAAGGCCAAGAATACTGGAGTGGTTAACCTATCCCTTCTCCAGCAGAGCTTCCCAACCCAGGAATTGAACTGAGGTCTCCTGCATTGCAGGTGGATTCTTTACCAACTGAGCTACCACGGAAGCCCCAACTATTAATACTGGAGAAATGCAAATCAAAAGTACAATGAGGTATCACCTCACACCAGTCAGAATGGACATTACCAGAATCTCTACAAACAATAAACCATTGGAGAGGGTGTGGAGAGAAAGGAACCTTCCTACACTGTTGGGGGGAATGTAAATTGGTACAGCTACTATGGGGAACAGTATGGACATTCCTTAAAAAACTAAAAATAGAGCTACCATATGATCCTACAATCCTACTCCAAGGCACATATCCAGAAAAACCATAATTTGAAAAGGTATGTGAACCCATGTTCACTGCAGCACTATATACAACCGCCAAGACCTGAAGGCAACTTAAATGTCCATCGACAGATGAATGGATAAAGACGACGTGGTATATTTATACCATGGAACATTACTCATCCATAAAAGAGAAGGAAACAATGCTGTTTGCAGCAACATGGATGGACCCAGAGGGTACCGTGCTAACTGAAGTAAGTCAGAGAATAAGAAATACCATATTATATCACCCATATGTAGAATCTTTTAAAAAACGATACAAATGGATTTATATACAGAACACACATAGACACACAGACCTAGAAAACAAACTTGTTACCAAAGGGGAAAGGTTGGGGAGGGACAAATTAGGAGTTTGGGATTAACATGTATACATTACTATACATAACACAGATGACCAACAAGGACCCACTCTGCAGCACAGGAAACTATGTAAATATTTTATAATAGCCTATAAGGGAAAAGAACCTGAAAAAACTTATCTATGTATTTAAAAGTAACTGAATTACTTTAACTTCTGAAACAAACATAACATTGTAAATGAACAATACTTCAATTAAAAAAATTTTTTAAGTACTTTCTTTATGCCTGAAGAGTCATGCTTTCTCCAAAGCGGGGATAATGTTATTCAACATTTTGGCTATAGAATGTCATGGGACAAGAGAAGAACTGAAGAAGAGATGTCAGGAGATGGTGAGAATACTCAGCCCTTAAAGGCATAAATCTCTCCACAAGCCCATATCCGTTATTATATTAATGTTACTTCTCATCTATCTCCTTTGACATATTGTGGGTTGCCAACCTCTACAATACTACATGGTATTTCAGGAAATATGTCTTTCTGTTGTTCTCAGAAAGAAAGCAGTGAGTGAGAGTAAAATAAAGGAAGCAAGAAATAAAGCAAATATTCTAGGGAACAGCTATGATCAGTGATTTCATCTACTATTTAAACCTATTTAAGCTACCCTTCACATTTTTACAGCTGGGAAAACTGAGTTCAGAAAGTTTTAGTAAAATTTGCCATCTAGTTTTACAGTTCAAAAGAGTAGGAATCAACTGAAGTCTAATTCTAAAGCATGATTGCTTTTTACTATGCCATATTCCTCTCATAGAAAACTTACAAGAATGAAAATATGAATATATCAGAGCCCTAAGCTAAAATTTCTAGCTTGAATATTTATTTAAGCATGGTTATTTCTGAATGTTATTTCAAAGGACTTTCCCTTTGCACTCTATGTATGTCTTGGTTAATTTTCTTTCCTTCTTTTGGTTTTTTAAATGAGCAATAGTAACTTAGTAAATAGAAGACTATTAAGGAAATACTAAGTTACATATGTAAAACTGAACTAGACTGATTAAAAAACGCACTTTTAAATAATCATCCAGTGTTGGTGAGAGACAAAAAGTTACATCGCACATGGCTGCCATGTAAACTGTACAGGTTTTTGGGAGGGTAATTTGGCAACTTCTTCCACAATGTATAATAAACTTATCCTTCCATCAATTTTACATCTAGAAATCCATCCTGAGGAATTATTTGTACCAGTACACACAGATCTGCACGTACTCACCACAGCACTGTTTGTAATAGTAAGAAACAAGTGGAAAGGGAGAGGGAGGGATAGAGAGAAGAGGAGCGGAAGAAAGTACACTCGTTAACATGAGACCCATGAAATAAAATACAGTAAAACTATCATGGACCATTAATAATTAGAAAGAGAACACCTACACGCACTGCCATTAAAGCACATATTTGTACTGATGAGGAACGTATGTAAAAGTACTGATTTGCAAGCTGATATACAATACAGTTAAGTGAAGAAATCAGAATATATATGTAATGATGCCATTATGTTTTTTAACTGTGAATTCATAAGTTATAGATACATAAAGAAATAGAACTACAGAATATACGTGTATTCATACACACCTAGAAAAACATACCCAGAAAACCCTCCATAGTGATTACTTCTGGAGATAGTTGTGGGACTGCATATTTGGAAAAATGACTTTCACTTTCAACTTGGCTGAGGTTGACCAACATTATCTGTAAAAGCACCAGCAAGTAAATATTTTAGACAAGTGGGCCATATGGTCTCTGTTGCAACTACTGTACTCAACTCTGCCACTGATAAAGGTATGCTACTCTGTTCAATAAAATTTTATTTATGAACACTGAAATTTAAACTTTATACAATTTTAATGTTGAGTTTCAAGGCAGCTTTTTCACTCTCCTCTTTCATCCTCAAGAAGCTCTTTAGTCCCGCTTCACTTTTCACAATTACAGTCGCATCATCTGCATATCTGAGGTTGTTGATATTTCTCCCAGAAATCTTGACTCCAGCTTGTGTTCCATCCACCCCAGCATTTCACATGATCTTCTCTACATATATTAATAATATTAAATAAGCAAATTATGTATTAATTAATACATAGCCTTGTTATACTCCTTTCCCAATTTGGAACCAGTCCATTGTTCCATGTCTAGTTCTAACTGTTGCTTCTTGACCTGTATACAGGTTTCTCAGGAGACAGGTAAGGTGGTCTGGTATTCCCATCTCTCTCTTTTTTTTTTTTAACTTTTATTTTATTTTTAAACTTTACAATATTGTATTAGTTTTGCCAAACATCGAAACGAATCCGCCACAGGTATACCCGAGTTCCCCATCCTGAACCCTCCTCCCTCCTCCCTCCCCTACCCTCCCTCTGGGTCGTCCCAGTGCACCAGCCCCAAGCATCGAGTACCGTGCATCGAACCTGGACTGGCGACTCGTTTCATACATGATATTATACATGTTTCAATGCTATTCTCCCAAATCTCCCCACCCTCTCCCTCTCCCACAGAGTCCATAAGACTGATCTATACATCGGTGTCTCTTTTGCTGTCTCGTACACAGGGTTATTGTTACCATCTTTCTAAATTCCATATATATGTGTTAGTATACTGTATTGGTGTTTTTCTTTCTGGCTTACTTCACTCTGTATAATAGGTTCCAGTTTTATCCATCTCATTAGAACTGATTCAAATGTATTCTTTTTCATCTCTTTTAAGAATTTTCCACAGTTTGTTGTGATCCACATAGTCAAAGGCTTCAGCATAGTCAACGAAGCAGCAGTTTCTCTGGAACTCCCTTGCTTTCTCTATGATTCAAAGAATGCTGGCAATTTGGTTTCTGGCTTCTCTGCCTCTTCAAAACCCAGCTTGTGTATCTGGAAGTTCTCAGTTCATGTACTACTGAAGCCAAGCTTGAAGGATTTTGGGCATAACCTTGCTAGCATGTGAAATGAGCACAAGTATACGGTAGTTTGAACATTCTTTGGCATTGCCCTCTTTGGGGATTGGAATGAAAACTGACTTTTTCCAGTCCTGTGACCACTGCTGATCTTTTCAAATTTGCTGACATACTGAGTGCAGCACTTTAACAGCATCATCATTTAGGATTTTGAATAGTTCAGCTGGAATTCTGTCACCTCCACTAGATTTGTTCATACTAGAGGGTAATGTGCTAAGTGAAATAAGTCAGAAAAAGACAAGTACTGTGTGAGCATTTACATTTATTCATTTACATGTGGCATCTAAAAAAAAAAAAGAATCAACACAGCAAAATATATAAACAGAGAACAAACATGTTTTCCAGAGTTAAGGGAGAAATGGCAGGAAAAAAAATAGGTGAGGGAGATTAAGAGGTATAAACTTCCAATGGCAAAATAAGTGAGTCATGAATATGAAATGTACCATGTGGAGAATACAGTCAATAACTATGTAATGTCTTTGTGTGTATTAAATAATATATCAAAGCTAGACTTATTAATTGGAGAAAGCAATGGCAACTCACTCCAGTACTCTTGCCTGGAAAATCCCATGGACGGAGGAGCCTGGTAGGCTGCAGTCCACAGGGTCACAAACAGTCGGACACGATTGAGTGACTTCACTTTCACTTTTCACTTTCATGCATTGGAGAAGGAAATGGCAACCCACTCCAGTGTTCTTGCCTGGAGAATCCCAGGGACGGGGTAGCCTGGTGGGCTTCCGTCTATGGGGTCTCACAGAGTTGGACACGACTGAAGTGACTTAGCAGCAGCAGCAGCAGACTTATTAATCAGCTTGAAATGTATAAAAATATCAAATCACTATGTCATGTAACAGGAACTAACATAGTGATGTAGGTAAATTATACTTCAAAAACAAACTCAGAAAAAGAGATTGGATTTGTGCTTTAGCCTGGTGGCTCAGAGGTTAAAGCGTCCACGTGCAATGCGGGAGACCCAGGTTTGATCCCTGGGTTGGGAAGATCCCCTGGAGAAGGAAATGGCAACCTACTCCAGTATTCTTGCCTGGAGAATCCCATGGATGGAGGAGCCTTGTAGGCTACAGTCTACAGGATAGCAAAGAGTCGGACACGACTGAGCTACTTCACTTTCTTGTATACCTTAAATTTATACAGTGCTGTATGCCAATTATATCTCAATATAACTGGAAGAAAAAAAGTATTTTTTTCACTTGAATCACTATCAATGTTGATCACATTTTAAGCTCCCTTCTACTATAACAATCAAATGAGATAAGCACCTACAGTTCACGCATGTATAAAGCATATTAATAAAAGATGATTGTTAGTGGGTTATAGGATTTTAGCCTTATCTCCACCTTACAAGGTTTCCCTGTTAGCTCAGCTGATAAAGAATCTGCCAGCAACAAGTAGGATATGTTCTAAAAAGTTCATTAGTAAGTCAATTGTTTAGAACCTGGCATGTATACATGTGTGTATACACATATATGTATACATAAGCATATGTTCATACATACATAAAACTTAAAATGATAAAGTAATACACATATATGTACATATAATTTTAAAGTGCCACAGGACTGGAAAAGGTCAGTTTTCATTCCAATCCCAAAGAAAGGCAATGCCAAAGAATGCTCAAACTACCACACAATTGCACTCGTCTCACACACTAGTAAAGCAATGCTCAAAATTCTCCAAGTCAGGCTTCAGCAATACATGAACTGTGAACTTCCAGATGTTCAAGCTGGTTTTAGAAAAGGCAGAGGAACGAGAGATCAAATTGCCAACATCCGCTGGATCATCAAAAATGCAAGAGAGTTCCAGAAAAACATCTATTTCTGCTTTGTTGACTATGCCAAAGCCTTTGACTGTGTGGATCACAATAAACTGGAAAATTCTGAAAGAGATGGGAATACCAGGCCACCTGACCTGCCTCTTGAGAAATCTGTATGCAGGTCAGGAAGCAACAGTTAGAACTGGACATGGAACAACAGACTGGTTCCCAATAGGAAAAGGAGTACATCAAGGCTGTATATTGTCACCCTGCTTATTTAACTTATATGCAGAGTGCATCATGAGAAATGCTGAGCTGGATGAAGCACAAGCTGGCATCAAGATTGCCGGGAGAAATATCAATAACCTCAGATATGCAGATGACACCACCCTTATGACAGAAAGTGAAGAAGAACTAAAGAGCCTCTCAATGAAAGTGAAAGAGGAGAGTGAAAAAGTTGGCTTAAAGTTCAAAATTCAGAAAACTAAGATCATGGTATCCGGTCCCATCACTTCATGGCAAATAGATGGGGAAACAGTGGAAACAGTGTGAGACTTTATTTTGGGGGGCTCCAAAATCACTGCAGATGGTGACTGCAGCCATGAAATTAAAAGACGCTTACTCCTTGGAAGGAAAGTTATGACCAAACTAGACAGCATATTAAAGAGCAGAGACATTACTTTGCCAACAAAGGTCCATTTAGTCAAAGCTATGGTTTTTCCAGTAGTCATGCATGAATGTGAGCTGGACTGTAAAGAAAGCTGAGTGCTGAAGAACTGATGCTTTTGAACTTGTGTTCGAGAAGATTCTTGAGAGTCCCTTGGACTGCAAGGAGGTTCAACCAGTCCATCTGAAAGGAGATCAGTCCTGAATGTTCATTGGAAGGACTGATGTTGAAGCTGAAACCTCAGTATTTTGGCCACCAGATGTGAAGAGCTGACTCAT
Organism: Bos indicus; assembly: GCF_029378745.1. Lineage (NCBI taxonomy): Eukaryota > Metazoa > Chordata > Mammalia > Artiodactyla > Bovidae > Bos > Bos indicus. Next base: position 40,737,284 of record NC_091772.1, on the reverse strand, counting down.
TTGAAAAGACCCTGATTCTGGGAAAGATTGAAGGCAGGAGGAGAAGGGGATGACAGAGGACGAGATGGTTGGATGGCATCACCGACACAATGGACATGGGTTTGAGTAAACTCCGGGAGTTGGTGATGGACAGGGAGGCCTGGCATGCTGCGGTTCATGGGGTCGCAAATAGTCAGACACGACTGTCTGTCTGAACTGAACTGAACCATTTCAAGATCAGGATAAGGATGACAAAAATAAGTTTCCCCTTTCTGGTACCAGACAGGTTCCATTTCCAATTTTCTAAAGCACTCAGGGCACTCTTGATAATCACTTGATAAATAGTAATCACTTGATAAATTCTTGGGTAATAACTGTGTATGTTCATTATAGATGTTTTTGTTCTGGGGAATTTTTCTGTGAAAAGGAGAGACACAGTATGATAATACGATTAATATAATACCTTCTTATATTTAGAGGGCTTTATGGGAGGAAACCAAACTTACAATGTGGCATCAAAGTATTGAACTGGACTGATACCTGCAAGTTAAGAGGGTCATAGCCTCAGTATAAGAACTTTGTAGTAGGGAAAGCATAACAATGTTGTGGTTTTTATGAGGTCTTCTTTGAAAGGTGTGGAGTTTATTCCTTGGCCATCAGAAGGTTACACATCTAGACCAGGCTGCTTACTTTGCACCCACACCTTGGAGTTACCTTAGTTGAGCTGGTGTTGAGGTCTCAAATTGTTGACGAATAGCCACTATAACAAGCTAACTTCAGGAAATAACTCCATCTGCTAGAGAACTATTAATAATTTTATATTCAGTGTTTCCTATGTGAAGCCCCCATGAGGAATTTCTTTCAGAGCACAGTATTAGGAAGTCCTTCTTTTCCTGAGGAATCAGAGGAGGGGGGTTGCTCTACCACCCCCCCTCCCCCAAAAAAGTTTAACTGGCTTTTCAGCTTACAACCAAGACTGAGGCTCAACTATAGGAACTCAATAGGCTTTATGACCCATAGAGTTGATGCTTCTTTCAGCCACATCTTAGCTTCTTACTTTCATGAGTATTTATCTATATTCTTTTATTGCCTATGTACTTAAATGGAAGTACATATGGAATACTGAATAGGTAAAAGATTCTCCATTTCTCCTTTTGAAACAGGTATAGAACAGACACTCTGATTTGATCATTTAAGATTCATGACCAAATCATCTCTTTATGCCACATAAATATTTTTTTTCAAGAGCTGAGCACTTAAACAACACTTATACCTACTAAATCTGGGTTTTATGTGAAAATGATTTCAGAGGGCACTGGAAACCCCAGGTTTCTTTTCGATCCTCTGGTGTCTTTAGAAAGCAATTCCTAAAGCACCATTTCCATCACCCTTTTAATCTCTGCAAATTGTTCATAAGAGCTGCATCAGGCAGACAGACGGTCATCAATTATGTTCATAGTGACAGCTCAATCATATATGCACTACCACAGATTATTCTAAAGAAACACTGCATTTAAGAGAATTAACTCCAGAAGAAATCTTCATACATACCAGACTATTTACAGAAAACTAAAACTTCGTATGTGAAATAGTTCTCTTTCAGATCTTTGAGAGTATTTTATATGTTTATAATGGTAAGTACATAAAACACAAAACAATGACCACATTTTCCATCATCTAACTCCTAGAATGACTTATGCACAACATTCAAGCATAAACTACGCTTCACAGATCAACATTTATTTATCCCATTAAAAAGTGAACAATTAAAAATTCTAAATTTCTTTTACTTTGTAATTAAAAACAATCTTTTACTCACTAAAATTTGCCATTTTCCTATAGTTAAGATAGTTTTGTTAGCTTTTTAAACTATTTTGCATGTACACATATGCTTTTTATTTTGGAAGAGATGATTTACTCCGTGAGAGAATTACTTATTTTTAAAGACTTGTTGTATACCAATGTTGCTTTCATTCAGGCTGTATTGATTTTCTCAAGTAATTCTTATGTGGCGTTTTTGGCCAAATTCCAACAGCTCTTGTCTCATGATACTTGTTTCCAGTATTACCTCTGTAATTCCCTACACAGTTACAAGATCAAATTTAGGACTAATTTTCAAATACTTAATAAACACTAGTTTTACTGAAGAGTCACCTCACTGTTAGTTTACTTTACAAACTGGGTATTTTGAGTCAATATTTAGTAATTATCAAGTTCATCTGACAGGTTTGTTATAATTTAAGACTCATTTTACTAGATTTAAAAAAAAAATTTTTTTAAAGAAAACCTTACAAGGCAACTTTCATCAATTAGTTCTCTTCATGCCACTCAGTGTCTATATAAAGCACATTAATAAAGAGTATTTCATATCAAGCTTTGTAAATTATTGAACCAGAAACTAAATTGCTTAAAATGTCCAAAAACTGATTTTGATTTATGACATGAACACCAGACTATTGCATCAAGTACAATTCTCAACCTAGAATGCAGAGACCTCCACAACATTTGTAGTACACAGAACAAACACAACAAAATTGGGCAACATTTTCTAATTATATTACTGTCATAGTTGTTTTTCTTTTAAAATATACATCTTGTTGTTTAGTCGCTCAGTCCTGTCCGACTCTTTACAACCCCTTGAACTGCAGACCGCCAGGCTTCCCTGTCCTTCACTATCTACCAGAGTTTGCTCAAATTCAATTCATGCCCAAAAAATATACACAGTAAAACTTTGTTAATAAATGTGACACATAGTTTATCAAAATACCCCAAACTGAAGTTTCTTTTTCAAGTAAGTGACAATAAGAAATAACCCCAGTACCTGACTCAGGTGGAAAGACAAATACGTTCCTTGATAATCACAAATTAATTTGTAAACATTAAAAGATACATCTTTAATGGGACTTGTAGGACAGAAAGAGACTTTACAGTAAATTCAATGAACCTCTTAGATTTGGAAAAATTAAGTGCACATGAGAATAAAAGTTATAAAATTGTATTTTTTAAAAAGTTGTATGTAATCCCTCAGGTTATGTGTAGAGATATAGTGCAAACTTAGACTAGCTTCTCACATAAAATAATAAATAGAAATACAATTTTGCTTAAAATTCAAATAATTCTTTCTTCCTATTAAAGAACAATTCAATTACATTCCAAGACATGTAAAAATGTCAGATAATGTTCAATAAAAATGCTATTTTAAAGTTTAAACATTCTGTGTAAGCAAAATATACAAGTAAACTTGTTGCCGCAATAAGGAATATAATTCCATATTGCCTGCCCTTGTTTCCCATATCATGTATTTAATACTTACTCTAAAAATAATTTTTAAAACACAGAAAAATTTAAATTTCTAGCCAAAGCTTGTAATCCTAGGGTAGGAGAATTGTGCCCTAGTGGTCAATTTTCATATTTTTGAAAACTGACTAATATTTTTACACCTCTGATGTAGCATAACCTTATTCTCTACCTAGACTGTAAAAGTTAGTATTACAATTTGACACTAAAAGGGAAGACTTCGTTTTTGTGTGTGTGTGTGTTTTTTAGGAATCATTTAATTGGTCTCATTATTAGGATTCTAACAACAATCACATCTTTAACACCTACTACTCTTTCTCACATTGTACTAATAACCACTTCAATTTAAAATATATTCATTGATCAGAAAAATATTTTCAATCTAAAAATCTGATGATCAGGCAACACTGACTCAAATTTTTTTTTAATAGAGGAGTTAAACTGCAAGAAATTTGCATTTGTGAAGAAATTATGAAAGAATGAGGTGTGGGGGGAGGTGGTTCAAGTTCTCTAACTTCTTCTTTTTGTCCTCCCAAGGAGAGTCTCAGCCCTGGGCCCTAGCTGCATTTCAGGGCATCAGGGAGAGCAGAACGGAGGGTTAAGACAAGGAACCCTGGTGGGGAAGCACGAGGGTTGAGGGTGGGGTAGAAATAACAGAGTCATTCTGTTAATAACAAAGGGTAAAATTAACACAAGAGACTCATAATAATTGAAATGAACATCTAAAACAAAGAGTCTTTTAGGAGGAATAAAAAGAGATCAAATTTCAGAAATTGGTGAAATTCATAAACATTTACAATTTTTAAAACTTTGTGTTTCATATCTATAGCAATTTTGTTTCCTCTTTATAATCTCAATTTTGCTACAAAATATTAGTATCCTGACATATTCTTTTTGTTCCTTCCCTACTGCAAAGGCGATATTTTAAAGGCACTTCCAAAGAGTAAGAATTTTATTAACAACTATTTTAAACTAGTCACAAATGTGGCAAGTGTCTCATTTCTAAAAGGCATGGATCTTGAATATTAAGCAGAAAGTTGTATTTTCAAACATTATTTTCCCATATAAGTAAATTCAGGACACATTAGATATCTACTTGCTACCTTAGAAAAACAACATTGCCCTTTAAGTAACTGACTGGTTTTGCAAGGTCTCTCAGGCCTCTTTCTCTGAGCTTCTGTTTGACAACAGCAAATCCCCTATTTGGGTAAGGCTCCTACCTCAGGACTGTTTTGCCAAATAATTGTGGCCCTAAGGTTAACTAATACATGAGAAATTTTCAATGAATACCACATTTTTGTCAGAAAGCCAAGAGATTCTATTAAATCTTTTTGTTTAGGTAATTTTTCTATGTCTGCCACAGTCCCAATTATTAAGTTTTCAGTGGTGTGGTATACAAACGTACAAAAACCTAAGCTGTGAAAAAACTAAGGTATCAAACCACATGCCACCTCCCGTGTGTAAAATGGCAGCATGTTTCAAGATGTATAGACTCACCCAGAAGAATCAGGTAACCGTGCCTCTGAGGGGAAAGAAGAAGGCTGGAGGATGGGGAGGCAGGGCCATCTCTTTTCACCGTGTTCTCTTTGGTAGTATTTGTTGTTGTTGTTTTTTGCTGAGTGCCAGCATTGTTTTTAAGATAAGAAAAAAACCAACAGGAAAACATTTCTCAGAAATATATTTCCTGTGAAATCCAGTTTGGTCAACAGTATTTAACAATCTACTGAGTATTAATTTCCATACATAATTTAGGCAGACAATAATATGATGAAATGAATTTGATAAAAACCTTTAATGGAGTATCAATTGGATTATTCTAATTTGCATCTGTATATACACATCCTCCAGAATACATGTTTTCAGAATCATCTGCACACTTCCAGTGTTTTCAGCACGAAGATATGCAATTTCTGGAACGAGACCCAGACAATTGAGAGGAAGAACTGTTGAAGATTGTGGATATTTTCCATAACTGTTTACCTCTAGTAAAGGAGTACTAATTAGGGTATCAAGTTCCCAAGCAGTCAGAAAGTGACAGTCTGCAGAGAGCCTCCAGACACGATAAGGTGCTTTCTTTATTCAAAGGTGTGAGCTTTCCAGATGTCATTGAACTTGTAGCAGGAGCCACTACAGTTGAAAAACAAAATAAGCAACAACTTGTAGTTCAACCATCCGAGCAAACTGCTAAAGTTTATAAAAATATTACATGAGATGAAATGTATAGCCTGAAAACAGAGCAAATAATAACTGTCTGGAAAAAACTAATGATAAGTACTTTTGCAGCTTGGATAACTAACCAATACAAAGACTATGATAATAGGTTTCATTTTTGAAACATGTTTGAACTTTAAAAGTAAAACATAATGGTTCACAAATGACTTTTTCTGTCCATGGATGTTAAAACAACTATTTTTACTTACCCTGTTATCTTTGAGGAAAGTTTGAAATGAAAGACTATTATTTTTTATTTAATTGGATCAAGTAAACAATACATTTTGAATTAAACCAAAACTTAAAAACCAAAGTGCAGTTTTCAAGATTCCAGCAACTACTTAAATACATACATAAATGCTTCTCTGTAATTCATTAATTAAAAAAAAATTAAGTAAGCAATTCAACTGCAGGTAAGGATGAAGACCCAGCCCAAATGTTTCAAGCACAGGAAAGACCTGTAAAAGTGGCATGGTGTTAAAATTGTACCAATACTAATATTGCTAATAACTGACATCTGCAAATAATCATGGTACCTTGTCTTTTGTTCTTTCAGTATTTTAAAATACTAATACTCTACACACTTGCCCGGTTGACACTTTTTTCTCATAGGTAAATATGGGTCCCTTCTCCCCCATCCCCCCACCCATAGATTCTTTGCAAAACTCACTGAAATGAACAAAACAATGATTAAAACAATAAAAGCAAACCCATGGAAAACATTCCAATCAAAGTGCTGAAACCAAACAAGGAATAGGTAACTGTTCTTACCTTCAAGATGTGTATATTAGATTTTATGTTCTAATAGGTTAAACTGGAATTGTCTTCTTACATCCTGTTCTTCTTCTGTTTTAAACAATAAAATCTTGCTTAAGAAAGCATTCTCCCTGTTTTTCTTTCTCCTGCCCCAGTCTCCAGGAAACCTTAAAAACTGCATCTTCGTTTCCCTGGGTGTTTTAAGTGAAGGACTTTTCAATTTTTAGTCAATATGCTTCACAGACTTTGTCATATTCTTTGTCATGTTCAGCATTCATAGAAAAGTTCACAATGTCTAAGTTCTTCTATGCTATGCAGGTAAATTTACAAATCAAAAGCTGACAAATGTTTTTTTTTTTTAATCATTTATCTACAGTTGAGTATCTTTCAAGCGAAAGTACCACTCTCACCTGATTTCTGTATCCATTTCACATTTTTAAGCAGATTATATTTTTTGAACAGTAAAAAGGCCCATTTCGAATAGCTAGAAATTTTGGACTTTGGGTTTTGTTTTGTTTTGTTTTTGATTACTGTAGTGATAGGCCAGTAAACCCCAAGTTGGATATTTTCACTCGGGGGAGGTGGGGTGCGGGAGGAAAACAAAAGGGAAAGAAACCTGTACAGAACTTTACAGGTGCGAGCTGAACAGGAAACATTAGAACACATAAAAACCTAACCTCTTTCCCTTATCTAACCTCTATCCCCACAGAGCAGAAACAGAATACTTACAAATTAGCATCCGTGTATTTGTGTCTCTGTGTGTTTTCTCTTCTTTGGATTTGGATACTTTGAGCTAATTTGAAAGTGCCCGGTTGGTTGCCCACAAAATGATGCTTGAGAGTCTAAAGACGCATAAATTAGAAACCCTACAAAGGGAGAGGACGGTCATTGTACCTCATCTCTTTATGCGCTCTTACGGTGGGACCCAAGAGCTTTTTTTCTTTTTTTTTTTTTTTAACACTTTAGATGATGGAGCAAGTGAGAGGCTGATAGCTGGAGAGGACTAGGCGAAACCGCCATCCGCTCTCAACTTAGCACCATTCTGTCCACCTCCCCCCCAACTCCAAATACACTGGACTTTGCTACTAAATCACTTTAGGAAACTGGGGTCTGATGGGCAGAGGCGCGGAGTCCTTCACATCCAGCCTCGACGCCAGCCTCAGAGTTCCTGTTTCTGATGCTCCAGGGCTAGGGTAACAGGAAGTCTGGATGGAAGCAGGAAGGATGGAGAAAGCGAAGGGAGTGATCCTTTCAAGAAACATCCAACTGCCCCCTTTACCTTTTTGCCTCCTCTATGGGGAGTGGGGGTGGAGTGGGGGTGTTGGCGAGGGAAAAAAGATGTCAAGGACCATTGTTTGCTCGTTTGGGATGTTGCTCCGCCCCCCGAGTCTGTCGTAAACCCGGCGCCGGACTAAAATAAACCCCAGATCCCGCAGCTCGGGGGGCTCGCCGCGCCGCCGACTCCTGGTCACAGGCGCAGCCGCCGCGGCCGAGGTGGCGGCGACCCGCGCGCGCCCCGGGCCCCCCTACCTGGCCGCCCGCCGAGCCATGTCGTTGAGCCCCAAGCACACGACGCCCTTCTCCGTGTCCGACATCCTGAGCCCCATCGAGGAGACCTACAAGAAGTTCGGCGGCGCCATGGACGGCACGCCGCCCGGCCTGGGGGCACCCCTGGGGGCCGCCTACCGCGCGCCGCCGCCCGGGCCCTCCTCGCAGGCGGCGGCCGCGGCGGGCATGCAGCCCCCGCACGCCATGGCGGGCCACAACGCGGCGGCGGCGGCAGCGGCGGCGGCGGCAGCGGCGGCGGCCGCCACCTACCACATGCCGCCCGGCGTCTCGCAGTTCCCGCACGGCGCCGTGGGCGGCTACTGCAACGGCGGCCTGGGCAACGTGGGCGAGCTGCCCGCCTACACAGACGGCGTGCGGGGCGGCGCGGCCGCCGCGGCCACCGGCTGGTACGGCGCCAACCCGGACCCGCGCTACTCGTCAAGTGAGCGGGGCGAGGAGCGCGGGACTGAGGGCCGAGGACGGCGCGGGCGTTCCCCGCCGCAGCCCGGGGCGCGGGGAGCGCTTGGGAATCCGGCCGAGGGTGCGCGGGGCGTCCTGGGGCCCTGAGACACTGAGCGCGCGGGGCGTCCTGGGACCCTGGGGCCCTGAAACACTGAGCGCGCGGGGCGTCCTGGGACCCAACCGGCCCCGCCGGCGTCGCGGCCGCCGCGGTGTGAAGAGAGCGGGGCGGCGGCTGCTGACTGGTCTTCCCCTTGGGCCCCTCCCCAGTCTCCAGGTTCATGGGGCCGTCGGCGGGCGTGAACGTAGCCGGCATGGGGTCGCTGACGGGCATCGCGGACGCGGCCAAGTCGCTGGCGCCCCTGCACGCTGCAGCGGCGCCGCGGAGGAAGCGCCGCGTGCTGTTCTCGCAGGCGCAGGTGTACGAGCTGGAGCGGCGCTTCAAGCAGCAGAAGTACCTGTCGGCGCCCGAGCGCGAGCATCTGGCCAGCATGATCCACCTGACGCCCACTCAGGTGAAGATCTGGTTCCAGAACCACCGCTACAAGATGAAGCGCCAGGCCAAGGACAAAGCGGCGCAGCAGCTGCAGCAGGAGGCCGTCCTGGGCCCGCCGCCGCCTCCGTCGCCGCGCCGCGTGGCCGTGCCCGTGCTGGTCAAGGACGGCAAGCCCTGCCAGAACGGCGCGGCCACGCCGACGCCCCAGGCCGGCCCGCAGCCCCCCGCGCCGACGCCGGAGCTGGAGGAGCTGTCGCCCAGCCCGCCTGCTCTGCACGGGGCGGGGGCAGGCCTGGCGGGGCTGGACGCGGCGGCGGCGGGGGACTACGGCGGCAGCGCGCTGGGCGCCAACCTGCTCTACGGCCGGACGTGGTGACGGCGCGGCTGGCCGGGGGTCCCGCCGCCGCCCGAGGGTCTGCTCGCGCCGACGGCGGGGCAGCTGCTTGCGAGAGAACGGACGGATCGCGGAGAGGGGCGGGCGCCGGGCCTCCGCTGCGGGTGGGGACGCGACAAGCCCCAGGATCGAATCCTGAGATCGCGCCGGCCAGGAGGCTTTGAGGTGATTTCCTCCTTCCGGAGGTTCCTAAATTGTGTAAAAAGCCGGCCGAGTCCACATCCACCACCACGTTCCTAACCAAAGCTCTCGGAGTTTTAAACGTTGGAGACTTAGGTGGTGTTTGTAGCTCTAAAAGTCAACCCAGCTTTAACAAGGTTTTCTTCTTGAAGTGGAACTTACCTTGGGAGATTAATTTTCGAAACCCCCCCCTCACCGCTCCCCCCGCCCCCGCTTAAGTGCAATTTCATTAATGTTTGATGGAAAGTAAATTGAATTGTAGCTCAAGATGGATCATGCACATAGCAACATTACTGCAGAGGAGTTATTGCCATTTAGAGAAATGGAATAAACGTAATCAAAATATTGCTTATACGAATTGATATAGCTTTTTAAACTTAATGCTGTTTTTAAATGTTTTGATCATGATTTGGCAATGAGTGTTTGTATATTATCCTAAAAGAGGCTTTTCCTCCTAAGATGCAGCTCATCAAAAGAAAGGATTGTAAGCTACTTTTTATATGGAAACTGGTCTCCCAAAATCAACGGACAAAATAAATTATACCCTATTCTACAGACATGTTATTTACTCTTTCTAAGGTATTTGATTATCTGAATTAAAGTACCTTGATAAAACACTAGAACAAGTAAGCAAAATTGCTAAGACAGACATCAATTAATCTATTTTTCAAAGCATGTCAAGGAAGAAAATAAGGTGACTTATTGAATGGTAATCAGTGTGTAAAGAATCAGTAAAATATTATTTTCTCATATTTAGAAGTTAATAGGGGTTACACACCGATTTTGTTGGTGTTTTCTTGTACAAATAATGTACTCTTTAATATGCTGATTTATATTTCCTATGTTTCAAAAGGATATTTAAATATAACTTAAAAGAATTCAAGAACTTTTTTTTGGTAAATGTCAAATGATCATTTCTTTTTCACTACGTTGTATAGGCTTTTTTTTTTTATACTAGTTGGCATGATGTGACAACACAGCTCAGTTTATTCATGATTTAAAGAACTGGTAGTAGATTAAAAATGCTAAAAGAAGGCTGGAGAAAGTGAGTTCATAAAATGAAGAAAAATTAAAGACATAACATGGATAATGCATGTTTTACAAATGACCAAAACATTTCCCAGAGACCCTAAACCTCTTCTACATTTTTGAAATTTTAGAATTATAGTTTGAAGTGAAACATTTTATTTCATTTCATTGCTTGGGTATTTTTCTGAACTGTGCAAAGTGTTTTTAAAAGTTGCACTTTCTCTATATTTTCTACAGTAAACAGTAATAATAATTAAAAACTCCAGTTCCTTTCACAAAGAGAAAAAAAACACTACAGAAGCAAGTGAATCAATCTTTATCAAGGGTCTGTGAATGCATTTTTGTAAACTGACAACTGATTTTTAACACATTTTACATAAAATTTGAGCAGAAAAAATATGAAAATGATGCAGTACACTTTCAGAAAATTCTCCCAGTTTGAGTTTTTGCATACTAATAAAATTGATTTTCAAAATGCTAGCCAGGCTAGCATAACTATTACCGATGTGCCAGGTTTAAAAATGCTTCTTTATATTGATTCCTTCAATTTCTGAAATTCTACTTCTAGAAAACATGTTACAAAAGTTCACATGGTTTGTAATTTTTTTTTTTTTTTTACAGCCCAATACTTAACAAAACCAGTAGCTTATGGAGTAAGGGTTCCGAGTAGCATATTTAAAGAAAATAAATCTTCATGCACAGTTTTTCCCTTGATAATTTCTGGAACAAAAAAATCCCTTAGACTAAGTGAACTATCAATCAAAAAGACCATTAAGAAGAAACAGCCTTCTTTATACAATATTTTCTGAAAGTGTATTTGGTACAGGCATATCTTTCTCCTTTCAGCGTTCCTTTAAATAGTAAGGGACTCAAGCCAGAGGTAATTGCCGCAGAGAGCTTAACATTCTGCACCCAGAAATGTACTGAGTTTATGTGTGCACATCCAGAAATTAGGATAAGGTTTGCTTTTGAAACATTAAAATAGAAAATGTTTATACTGTAGAATTCCACATTCTGATTAATGTGAAACAAAAGCTTTTTTTGCTTCTTTTGCAATTAGTGCTTTGCAGATCTTTTATAAAAACACAAACAGCCAGACTAGGTGAAACTCATTAACTGAAGAGGAGGATAAGTGTCTTCACAACCAAGAGAGAGGTTGGCGCAGGGTTTAAGTGGGAACAAAGCCCCTCCAAAGTTTAGCAGAGGCCACAGCAAAACTCAGTTTGAGAAATGCTAACTGAGGATGTCACAGTTTCCTAAAGGTTTTTGGGGTTTTACAACACTCTAACCTATTTTTTCCCAGTTGAGGCACAGAAACCAAAATCCAGAATCCAAGTTGCAGAGAGGAACGGCGGAGATTGCAGGTACTTTTCTGAAATCTGTGTTGGGATGTAAATTGAAGTAGTGTGTGTGTGTGTGTGTGTGTGTGTGTGTGTGTGTGCGCGCGCGCGCGCGCACGCCCAATGTTGAAAGATACAGGAAGGGTGTTTTGTACATGGAAGAGGGGGGTGTAACCCAGTTGTCTTCTGTTTGAGGCTTTGCTTAGAACTAAAACCTAACAGTCAAAACAAGTAAGTCAATCAGACTTTTATCAACACAGATGTTGTGTCCAAACTCCATTCTGCTATTGACTGTTTACTTTCAATTTAAGGCAAATCAGAGACACAATCCTGTTCACTAAATGCAAGCACCTTCCAAAGACTTGCTTTGTTAGCTGCATTTCGCAATGATGACTTTTAGAAAGACTTAAATATGTGAACTATAATCACATAAAGACCCATGACTGGATTTTAAGATATGAATTTGTGCATAAGATAATGCACAGTGTAATGGTGATAAAAGTTTCAGATGTAGTTGAGAATATGAATGATACCGCCCAACTCTTTAATGTTAACATTAATATGTGGATAAAACTCTGTATGTTAATTACTCAAGTCCAGTTTTTAAAAATACTGCTACTTGCCATGCTCAAATCCAATGAAACAGGGCACTAGGATACATTTTATTAAAAATGAATTAAATAAGTAGACTTTTGCTGCTAGTGAAAATGGGTGAGCATCTGGAGAAGATTCAAAGAAGACGAAGTCAGGAGTCACTCCAGTAAGTATTGAGATCACTTTGTGATTTTAGGATCACTTTTATGTCATTATTTTTTGAGCACGGAGATTTGGAAGCTTCTGAGAGAGGTGTTTTGGTTTCCTTTGTTTTTGCTTTAGAATGTTGGAATGAAATGCCTTTTCAGTTTCTAAATTTCCATGTAACCTCTTTCAGTAGTTGCTTCGGTGATTTCTAATAAACGTTGAATCACAAATGTTACCTAAGTTTAAGTTGTGCAAACTGTTTTGCGGTAGTAAATGGTTCCATTCCCATTTCACACACACTAATTAAAGCCTGTTACCTCTGGCCCTCGTGCCATACATGCGGTATCAGATAACTAGCAATGCAGATGTTCACCTCACCCTGAGTGGAGAAGAAATCCGCCGAGAATGGGCCGCTTGCTAGTTAAATTAGTTTTGGCACTCGCGGGCCGAAGGCTAGCGAATCTGCTCCAGGCAGCCGCGGAGCTGGACGAGCCGGATGCAGACCACGCCCGGGACCGCGCCGCTTGCTAACCCGGCTTCCAGGTTACGTCGGAGAACGACTACATTCTGATTTCCAAGCCAAGCGAAATTCACTTACCTTCAGGCTTAGAACTGAAAAAAAACAGCAGCCTCGGAGAAGACCCTTTCCGCTGCCTCCTTCCAGGGCCGATGATCGCATCCATGCGGGGACCCAAGGAACCCAGGTGATGATGCCGCCGACGCGCGCCCCCCTGAGCCGCCCGCCCGGCTGTGGCTCGGGGTCAGCCTGCAGGTCACCTCCCCACCTGCTTCCCCGACACCGCGCGGCCGGACAGCGCTCCGGGATGGACGGATGGCCGTGTGCTGCCCTCGACCTTACCCTGAAGACAGACGCTCACCACCGGCTCTCAGCGCCGCGATAAAGTCGGGCTGTCCCCAGGTTCTTAAATGCTTAAAAACCTTCAACATGAGACCTTGAAAACCTTGGCCCTATTCAAGCATAGTAAGGTGGAGTAAACTACACAAAATCGATCCTTTGGCTTTTACTCCGGAGTGTGGAGAGGGCTAGTTACAGCTTTAAACGCGCCACTGAAAGTTCTAAAAAGCCTTTGTTGAAATAACGGGGACTTTTTCTGAAAGATTCAAACGTGGGGACGTTGTAAAGAGATGTCAGAGTAAGGAGAGAGAAGGAAGCAAGGGCTCACCACCTGCTATAGGAAAGCTAGGGGCTTAGTTTTCCCATCAGGCTTTTGCTTAGATAGATGTCTTTGAAACACTTAAAAACATTTTCAAACTTAATGTTTTCATTAGTTATGTGCAATGGTGCAAAAAACCAAGTCAAAATTACTTTAGATATGCTCATGAAAACTTAAAAAACTAGACCAAAATTAATGATCTGAGAAATCTAGGTCCTGTAGAAGCATGGCTATAGGGTACTTACTGAAGCTGTATACCCTAAGACGTGTACATGGGCTCCTTCTGCATATGCAATACTTGATTCAGGTGTTACACATTTTTAATACTCAGCAGATAAACAGCATCATTCCTTCATTCTATTGTGATGGTAATATATAATGGTTAATTCCCAGCAGAGACTCTTTATTTCAACAATAAAGAACTCTGCTCTATTCACCCATCATCAGCAATGAACTCAATAGCTTCAAAATACCTTCCTATCCAAGGTTAAGGTGGGATTTTTCCTGAAGAGATTTAAGATTAACAAGTTGCCTTTGTTGAATATTAAAGCAAAAATGTCAAAAGTCAGAAAGACAGAAATCTGATTTTACAATCTGAGGCTAGAATGGAAAAGGGGACAAATCTTCATACATGTGTCTAAATCTGTTGTGGAAAGCGAAAAACACATATGGAAGTGCTTGTGTGTGACCTGTAAGCATACATTTAAGGAATGAGTGTACTTACTAGCAAGGAAAAAATGAGTACAAATTGGAATCTATTGTGAAATAATGCAAAAATATACCAAGGAGCATAGGCAATTTAGCTAGGAATTAAACTTTTCAGGTTTTCTTTTTTAAATCCTTTATTTATTCATCTCTGGCTGCACTGGATCTTCATTGCTGCGCTCTGGGTTTCTCCAGTTGTGGTGTGCGGGTTTTCCTTGTTGTTGAGCACAGGCTCTAGGGCAAGTGGCCTTCAGTAGTTGCAGTGCTGGGGCGTAGTTGCCCCATGGCATGTGGAATCTTCTTGGACTGGGAATTGCACTGGCTGGCAGATTCTTAATCACTGGACCACTAAGGGAAGTCCAAAACTTTTCAAGTTTTCTTCTTTCTGTTCTTCCATTGTGGTTTTTTTTTTTTTCAATTAAAGTATAACTGACCTACAACACTGCATTAGTTCCAGGGGCATAGACTGATTCCAGATTTCTATACATTACAAAATGATCACCACAATAAATCTAGTTACCATCTGTCACCATACAAAAATAATATTATGTTCTCCATGCTGTAAATTTCATCCTATGACTCATTTATTTTTTAACTAGAAGTTTGTTTATACCACAGTCTTCCTCACCTCTCTCTCATCACCACCCCCTGAACTTTTCTCAAAGATTTTTCTCAAACTTTGAGAATTCCCCAAGATTTAAAACAAATCTTTAAAACTACAGCACAAATATGCATGAAATTTGTAAAATGTAGATAATCTCATGAAGATTTTATAACTTGCCAAATTAGTAGTGGAAAGGCATACGTGAGTCGGATGGGTTGTCTTTCTGACCATATCCTCTTAAAATCTACTTCTTCATTGATTTTCTTTTGACATCTAATTGTAGAAAATTCTGATATAGTGGTAAAAAAAAAAAAAAAAACAACCATACACTTGCCAAGATTTTCAAAGTTTAAATACTGTAAAAGAAAAACAACAAAAGAGACCAGAGTTCTAAGTTTTGCATTGTTTTTTACTAAAGTCCAGAAATTTCCATATGACAAGTACATCAATGAAATGTTCCCAAAGAAATACTGAACAATATACACTCTAGTTAGCTGAGGGTTCCAGCTCAAGAGTTCATACTTAATTCTTGTGCATTAAAAATCAGCATGGATCTTAGATGATCTAGAATACACTGTGTTTTGAAATCCACAGCTGGTTTGATTTTTAACCATAATGAAAAACCAGTATTCCTATTCCATCAAATGTGTTTTACAAGCAATAATAAATTCAGATCCACTGTATTATGCAACACACATCTTTGGAAAGCAACATAAAACAGTGAGATCGGATCAGTAGAAATATACAGTTAAAAGAAATACACAAAGTACTGTAGTTTTATTAAAAACTACTACTTGAGAAAGAAATCTTTCCACAAATAGCATAAAACTGTAGAATGATGAAAGGATCTGGGAAAGCTTTACAAAAGCCTAATTCCAACTGTATCTTCCTGAGGGTGGTGGCAAAGGGTATTTCCTTCCTTCTCTGGGATATCCCTGAAGGAAAAAAAAAAAAGCAAAAGTTTACTTTGTGGATTAACACTCCTGCAAAGAAATTAATCTTACTTCTCAATGGAAAAACACACCAAAAAGAAAGGGACTATTTCTTATAGGTATATCACATGGATGGTCTCCATAAACACGTGTATTTGGTTTTCAGCCTTTTCCAAAGCTGCACGTGAGTGGAAATTAGCATAAATGCTATCACTGACAACTAACCAAATCAGCCTTAACAAGAACCTAAGAAATTCCTTAAAATGTACACAAATGAAGGACAGTTAAGTGTCTTGTGTAAAACACTTGTCAGTCTCGCCCACCACCAGCCCCTCCCCCAGCCCCCATGGTGTTTCAGGCCACATTGTGGGAAGGTGCCCATGTCATCCTCAGACATATTAGACTAGGAAAGCCATTTTGCTTAACCAAGGAAGGAGCTTGCTGCCTCAGCTGAAGCCCTTAGGCGTTTTTGTTTGTTTAGCTATAAATAATAGTAGACCACATTAGGTTATTACATAATCAATTATAGCGAACTTTCAAAACATTTCCTAGTATGCTTCCAAACACCATTTAGGTACAACCTAAAGATGAATGTGATGTGTCTGCCATCACAACTCCTCGTTTCTAGGGAGGATTCTAAAATGGACCCCTTTCCCCATACTGGCTCAGAGCACTTTACTAGTTCTCCACTAAAAATATACTGAAAGTATAGTTTTACTGGTTTTAACAGTGAGCTTCTACAATTTAACAGTGCTTCAAAATTCTACTTGAAAAAGAAATCTTTGCAGAAAAAAGGCTGAAAAAGAAATGTATTTCCAAAAGGTCCTAAATGATTTAGATCTCCTGAGTGAATAACAATTAGACCTCCTGGAACAGCAGAAAGCTCCTCTAAAGGGAGGGTCTCCCCTAAAGAAGGCAGGAGAGCCATTGAACTGGGGTCAGAAGTTAACAGGCACCCCCAGCTCTGCTGCTGAACAGCAGATATGAGGTTTTAACTCCTGACTTGGAAAATGAGGGGACTGGACTCAAATTTCTCCAGAGCAACTTCTAGTTGCAGGTACACCTTCCTTTCACCTTGACTCTAGCAGCATAAAGTCTCAATCTAAAGAACCTGCTGATATCATCTGTAGAGATTCTGGGCAGACAGTATGTAAAGTAATATTATACATCTAAAGAACTGTTAACAAAATTCTCTCAAAGGACAACTAAGATGATTATTTTCTTATAAAGTGAACTGAGACTTTTAAGAGTACACCAAAAAAAGTGTGAAGAAAAGATTTTTCTTAGCTGGCAAGAGATTCTTCTCAGTTGTCAGAAGAAAGGGACACATGGCAAGAACGTGAGTTAGAAAATTAATACTCGAAGCACTGCAAAAGGCTGAGGTAACACAAGGTAAGCAATTTAATAACCACTTCACATCAGCAACTCCACGAATACTACACACTCTGAATCACTGCATTCAGACCCTGCTCTCTGGCAAGCACTGGATTAAGGAGCATGTAAATACTGGCCAGGGTGTCAAATGGCTGAGGCACAGACTGAGGCAAACAGACCTCAGGCTTAAATGTTGCTATAAATGGATGTATTATAAAGAGAAGGAAATAAAGCTTCCTCTTACTGAATCTGTCTAGGAATTACTATACTCATTCAATGTATGTTTAAATTTAGTTTAAAAAAGTGGGAAATTAGGAGAGATTTCATTCCATGAAGACACAACAGATAAATCAAGACAGAAAACTCCTAAGGGGAATAAAAGTAACAGCTGAAAAGGTGAGAGATTACTTTCGGCTTCTATAAAATTACCATTCATTTTGAGAGATCCAGTTTCTAATACAACAAAAAGCAACATTATAAAGAGAAACAATATGTTTTGGTGCTGGACCATATTTGTGCTAAATATTGGACTGCTGTGATTAAAGGGGCTTTTGGTCTGAAAATTCTTCAGCATCTTCAAAGTACAACCTATTTAGTGAGGCAGATACTCACCCCATAAACATTTTTAATGAGAGATCCAAGGGAAACTGAGCTACTCTTAACAGTACTTACACAGAGATATTTTAAAACAACCAACCAACCACTGAGTCCCAAGAGGTACGGTTAGGACAAAGTGAGCAGTAAGCTTTCCACCCCAAAGCCCACACCACATCCATCACCTGTCTCCCTCCACGATCGTCACGTCTGGGTGGATACCCTCCCGGCCCAGCCAGCATCTGGTACTGGTTTGGCTGGAAGGCTGCATTTTGGGTTTGGAGCATCCGGTTCCATGGTAGCAGAGGTTCGGCCCCAACACCTCTGTGGAAAAGCATCACATTTACATTAAAGGTCAAAAATCTGGCAGGTACCATTTCCAAATTTGGGACAATCCAGTGTGCCTGGATTTGTCATATGGGATATATAGGACCAGAGTGGCCTTCAGGTCCCTCACAGCGAGTGTAGTGTAACATACTTCATGAAATATCAGCATCTGTTTAAAACTCAGTTGAATCAGAAAGATCTGACTTAAGAAAAAAAATTGTTCATCTTCAATTGTAAAGTTTCCTTTTTAGTCACTAAAGTTTTGGACCCAAGATCACCAAGCTGGCTACATTTTAAGATGCTATCCAAAGAGTAAACATGCACGAGACAAGAGAATGAAGCTTTATTTTTTAAAATGTCCAGGCTCGTTCTTCGAGTCCATTCTTTCTAGTTAATTGCATGCTGCAAATGAATTCTTACTGCTGAGTATTTTGAATCTAGGGTAGGGGACTTGGCTGTTTTTTCCCATCCATTATTCTGCTCAATATGTCAGAAGGTCTGATCAGGAGGAAACCTTTTCAAGTTCTATTGATGCGGCTTTCAATTGACCATGGTGACCTAGCAACATGAGCACTAATTGGCATGGACTGACTGGCATTTGGTGTACAGTTTACATGGGAACACAGATTCAAAAGCTATTATAACCCAGTTTGCTGGCCCGGATTACTGGTCAAAAGAAATGTTTTAATTGTTTTCAAGTGCCTATTTTAACTCTGCAGATACAAAACAACAGGTATGAAGTATTAAATCATAACAATTTAAAGCTGTCACATAAACAGTGTAGCAAAGATTTACCCTCTAAAGGCAATCACCCTGTATGACACAGCTTTCTTGAAGTATTTTCCTCAACTTCCATTTTATTCAACAGTCACTACCAAGAATAAACAGTAGCAAAATTCCCTAGTGTACTTCAGCAGTAGAAGCTTTGGGGGGTGTTACAGACACTGAGAGGAATTATAAGAAAACCTGAAATTTGCTAAAGCACTGAGTAGCTGGTATTAGCTATGACCACATCAGCATATGAATCTCACTGCCTAGGTCTTAGCAGGGAAAGCCCAAAGCTGGGCTCACCGGGTAATGCATTCTTCTCACAGCTATTCAAGCCTGAATCCATCCTCTCCACCCCCACTCTCCTTCCTTCACTTGGAGCTTGCCCTTTAAAAAAAACAAACAAAACCAGCAAAGATAACTATTTTTGTGTGATGTCTCCAAGAAGTGCTCTCTAAAGAATCCTAGAAAGGCCAGTGCTATTCTTCACAGTTAGTGGTGGGACCAGAACTCTAATAATATAATCTGCTGTGAGTCGAAATAAACTGAAAAATCTGTACCTCAGAAAGAATATGCATATATTCGGGGCTTTTACTTATTTCTGAATTCACTAATACAAATATATTTCAGTGAGAATGGCTCAACTGTCAAGCAGGAACGGCTCTGTATGCAGAGAAGACACGGTCTCTTCCAGTCTCTGCAGGACTGAGCAGTTAAGGTTCGTGCTGTGACCAAGGAGGCTCGTGAAAATTGGGCCATTAATGCAAAACCCGCTTGTTTTACGTACAGCTCACATGCTGTTTATGAGCTGTGATCATGTTTTCTCCACAGTTTTACAACAGTAAAACTAAGTCAACTGAGTTTCAGGAAAATCAGCTGGCATGGCTAAAATACATTATAAATGCACTTCTCCATTATTTTATGACCTAAAGAAAGGAACAAGGCCACAATGTAGGAGCACAAAGTTCTCCTTTTGGTTTAAAACGATTACCTGAAATGGGTTTTGACAAAAATATTTATAAAAATAATAGTCAAATAGTTACAAAAATAATTAATTAAATGGAAAGAGCCATGTAAGAGGGACTTGTATGAACTACCCTCTTCTGCTTGATAGTGGCAGAAAGGCCTTTATTTTACCTAAGTTTATCATATTTCTATACTAATTATATCAGTTTGCAAATACTTTTACAAACTGAAATCTGCCCTGGAAAATACATTCTAAATCTGAGATGGAAGTGCTGAGGCTGACACACATTTTTTTTAATGAGTAGCTAATGATTGAAGCAACTTATTTGAGGCATTCCGCACCATGGATGGCAAAAATATTCTTAAGTTTCTGAATTACTGTTTTGGAAAGTAGCTGGCAGTATGACATAACTATATACTACTCATTGTTTTAATTTATTTTAAATTTATTTTAAAATATTTTAAATTTATAAATACACACACACACACACACACACACATATATATGTATATAACAAATCAGCTTTTAAAAATCTACGACTGAGCTTAGTACCTATTAAGTTAAAAAACTAAATGGCCACTTTGGATAAGATATGGCCAGAAAAGAGACTCCCCACTGGCAAGGACACAGACAACAGGGCAGCACCCAGGGGAGGAGGAGGCACGAGCTGGACCTGGACCTCGATCACCATCATGATGACGGCTAGGTTGTCCTTTTGAGGGGAGGCAAAGGTGGGAGCAGGGTGTTCCTGTTGTAATTTAAGTGAAATGAACATATGAATTATAAATACTATCTCAAAGTAGGAATTAATTCAATAAACAGTGTAGTTTATGTTTAAAAAAAAAAGTACACTTAAAAAATTTTCTCCTCTAATAGGGTTCTCAACCAAACACTTAACAGTGCAGTGGAAAAGTACTGAACTAATGATCAGTGAAACCTGGTTCTAGCAAGAATTCTACTTACCAGTTGTGACATCTCAGCAAAGGCAAAGTGAGTTTGTATTTTCTCCTCTATGTCATGTAAGGTCAGAAAGGTTAGACTGACACAGGCTACAGAAATGAGTGATGTATCTGCTGAAAGGCTGGCTAATGGAGAAGTTTAGGAGGCTAAATTCAAACTTTGTTTTCTTTAAGAATAAACAGTGTGTTTCTTAAATGACCGCGCTCTAAGACATAAGAAAGAATTCTATTAAGCTCACACGTAACTTCTGCCTTATGGCACGGTTTTAGTTTCTGACTGAAAGTAAACCAAAACTCCAACAGAACACACCTCACATCTGCTGGGTTCACAGAGTCAATCAGGAAGATACCAACTTGACTAGGGCACAGATCATAGATCAAAGAAAACCCCACGGATGTCAGGACATAAGTGACGATCTTAGGGGGGCTTAATGTGGAGAGGGAAGGAAAGCTGCAGAACTGAAGAAAGGGTGCCTCAGAAGGGGAAGGACTTCTCTGAAGTCCCTGTGGCTTCACGGGACAGGATGCTCAGAGCAGTTTTCTGATGAGTTTTGCTCGGGTGAAAAGTTTCTTGGTAAAGAACGGTATGGAAGAGAGACCTCAGATAAGCTACTGAACTGTGGGCTTCAGTTTCCTCATATGTAAAAGTAACAATATCTACTTCAAAGGGGTGACAGGAGGAATAAATGAATTCATGTTTCTCTGGTGATTATTAATATTGGTGAGTATTTAATAACAAGGGAAAAAGCAAGCAACAAAGTGGGGAAACCAAATCTTAAACATCAAACGTGACAAACGTTCTGCAGAAGACGGTCATCTAAGGTTAGATCAGTGTGAATGTGATAATATGTATTTAGAAAAATTCACCCCTCACTCATTTAGTGACGATGGTGCCACTCTGAGGGTGCTGAAGTGGCACATACCATGTGCCCTGAGCACTCACACTGAAAGCAGAACATAAACACAGGCAAGAGCAGCTGTTCTAAATTAAAATGCAGCTTGCACTAAGTAGCTGATACTATTAATAAACAATTGAATAACATAATTTCTTTTATCTTCTTGAAGAAAATAATGAAATGAGGTTTTGGAGTCTCTAAAAAAAGAACTTTCTTAAAGGGGGTAGAGGTTATAACCCTGTTCAAATAACAACACTTCATTCATTTCGGATGTGAACAGATCAGACTGCTAAAACGGCAAAGGAGAGGCGAACAAAACAGATTAGGACTGGGAAGGCAAAGAAGGAAGCTGTGCTAGGAGGAGGCTTAAACTCGTCTCAGCATCTACCGATGCGGGCAAGACCAGCATGAGACGACAGACTTTAAAGCTACCCTTAAAAATTATTCTTCAGATGTTAATATAATTATTCATAACACGCCTGGCTGCCTTGTCGTGCAGAGACCACCTGACTTAGGCGCGCACAACTTATCAATGAAAGAACACATGTCAAACATCCCTTGTTATTAAACCATGTCACATTCTTCCTCGTCCGTGGTACTTATTAGACTGCAGATCCCATAATCCTCTTCTGAGTCCCTTCTGCGTTTAATTCAGTTCAGTCTTAAGTAGTTGAAGAAACTGTTTTCAGTGGCAACTAATAACTACTGACCTACAGTGACACTGCACCACAATAAGCTTGTCAACCCTGAAAAAGTTGTACCAAAGAAGCTGATTAGGACTTCAAGAGGTCTGCAGCAAGGATCAATGGTGGGTCTGTACTGACACTGTGTTGCCGGCAAAGAAATGATAAAAGTGGAACCCCATTAGTTATGCCTCATTAAGCTGCACAACTCTTCTAAAAAGAAATTTGTTTAGCCTGACCAAAACCTAATAACAATTTTAAGCTCTCTGTGTTGCATTTTTCAGGGCACCTCAAAAGCATCAATAAAGTAAAGGCTAGGAACCAAGAAAAGCAGGAAACTATATAAATATGAATCTTTTGCTTCAACGTGTTAACCATGTATTTTCCTAAAGAACAGGCCCAAAAGAAATTCTTTAGAGGGGAGAAAGTACATTTCATACTACAGAGAAAGCCCAAACCTCAAATGCTGGTGTGAAAAATTAGTGAAAACTCATGTCTGCATTACCTGTCAAATCTTTGCTGCTGGAAAAGGGGAGGGGGACCTCGCCAGGAGTCCTGAGGCCTCACATCTGGAAGATAAACAGGAAAGGATTAAACAGCAGATTTTTTTTTTTTGGAAAAGTAATTATTACTCAGCTACCCACATATATTATAATTAACAATTCTTGGGAAAAATTGAGACTGAATATACTAACTAGCATAATTACACACCATGGAAAAGTGAAAAGATATGAAATCAACAAAGTCAACAAATTTGTCTGTAAAATTATTTCTCCTTTGATAAGAAAACATAGCTTTTAGTTTGAGAAGCCTTTCTCATTAAACTCACGTTTCTCCCTCCCTTGCTGTGTGTGTACGTGTGTGTGCAAAGACATATGTATGTATTTTACATTCATATTTTAAATGCTGTGCAAAACAATGGTATTTTGGCTTTATCCATAAACAAAAACTGAACAAATAAGTAACTTTAATAGAAAGCCTAAAATCTGCCCCTTAAACATGTCAACTTGAAAGCACCCTGACTTTCTGAGCGATGCCAACAGGACGCAGACAGCAGTCTCTCCAAAACAGGCCAGAGGATGTGCTCACAAGGGATCGCCTACTTTCCTGCTGTTTTCTGACAGTCAAACCTCTTCCCCTAACATGAAGCGAAGCCGGGAACACTGAACGAATGACAAGCAACAGGTAAGTGGCTGCCGGCCCTCTGTGTAAATGGGCTGCAGGGCACCCCCAGCGCGGCCCACAGTTGGTATCAACTGTCCGCCGCTCTGGCCCCCACTCTCGGCCACCTTCTGGCAGGGTCTGAGTGTGACCAGCTGTTCCAGGAGTTGTCTAATGAGGTCTCCGTGTGAGGACAGTAAGGCCTCCAGACTCCCAAGGCCCAAGGACAACAAGGCTTACCATAATGTATTCAAGCTCACATTTTAATGGAAACACAAACTAGAAACATGCTTTTCAAAATTACTTTCTTAAAGGAAAGAAGAAATGAAAGCTTATCTCTGGTTAGCAACCAAAAAGATGCAACCTGGATTTACTTGAGGAGAAAAAGAAAGAGAAGTAGAACGGTGTTTTAAAACCTCCTGCCAAGGAGAATCAGGAACAAGTAAAGGCACCTGGCTGCTCACAAGGGTTCCAGCAGGAAGCACCTGGCTGTTTCCGCTCTGGAAGCAACATGGCCAAGGTGCTGGCCCAAAGAAAGCCTCCGAGGTGGACAAACCAGCCTAGGGGAGCCACCCAGTCCCAGGCCAATGGCACGTGCATGAGTGAGGCCCTCACCTCCATCACTCCCAAGCAGAATGCCATTCCAAACTGAAAGAGGGATGGCATTTCCAATCAATCTGAATTATGCCTCCCTGTCATCTCTTTAAAACCAAACTGTTGTTTAGTTGCTCAGTTGTGTCCGACCCTTTGTGACCCTATGGACTATAGCCCACCAGCTCCTCTGTCCATGGGATTCTCCAGGTAAGAACACTGGAGTGGGTTGCCATTTCCTTCTCCAGGGGATCTTCCCAACCCAGGGATTGAACCTGCATCTCCTGCACTGGCAGAGGGATTCTTTACCACTGAGCCACCCGGGAAGCCCTAAAAACCAAATTAGTAGCAGCCAAACCGAGAACAATGCTGATGACCTTTCTCTGTGGTCATTTAATATTCAGACCTGAATGGAAACTCAAGAAGTTCATCACCACACAATTCACAGGAAGCAAGGCCAGGAACCCTAGTCCGGCCCGGGCCGGAGTAATGTCTGAATCACTATGCACCATCAGGAAATCTAAATCAGAGGAGGTAAAACCAGAACTTCTTATAAGACAGCAATCATTTCACCTGTGTGGTTTATTTCTATAGAGAAATCTAAAATACACATACCCCAAAACACTATGATTTTCAATGAATTACGAAAAAGGAATCTACCAACAGTAAAACCAACACTTGGGCCACTTTTTCTAATCATTACTTTATTAAACTTGTAGTCCATAACTATTCAGATATTGTACCAAACTTAAGTTTGTGAAAACTGGTAAAATGTTCCCAGAAGCATTATAGTTTAGCGTCTTATTTATACAAAGTTAGCTAATATGAGAAACATCACCATGGAACAACTAAGCCCAAGGGCCACAACTATAAGCCTGTGCTTGACAGCCTGGGAACCACAACTACTGAAGCTCAACTGTGCTCTGCAACGAGAGAAGCCATCGCAGTGAGAAGCTCACACAGCAAGGAAGAATCAGTACAGCCAAAAAATGAATTAATAATTTAAAAAAAGATCAAAAGAAATACAGTAAATTTCATTCGGACCCCTGTCTAACTCTGTACTTTACACGTTCCAAAATCACTGTGGTCAGCCCAGAAACAGGCCTCCTTTTTAACAGACTTAATTCTGCGATTTGGGTTGCATGGTGTCTCTTTATATACGGTGTCATGGCAGAGTACGCACTCTCCATGGGACTGCCCCCTAATACGAAGAAAACTGAATGAAGATAATAAAAAAAAACCAGTCACATTAAGAAAAGCCTTCAGAAATGTTTATCCTAAGGTTTTATGAAAAGTAAAGGTAGGGAAAAAAAGCAGGTGTATTTCCTCCCAGGAACACTGTAAGTAGAGGCAAAGTCTTCAACATTCTAGAATATGCACTACATCTGAATATGCCACATTGTTAGATTAAGCACACCAATATTTCTAAGGAGAACTGGAATGTAAAGTTCACTGTGCACAAATGTTTTCTTCGGAGAGGCAGAGCCCTTCTCAGTAGTCTAACTGTATCCCTATAAGTGCCCAGGAAAGCAGCCGGAGTTCCTACCCCACCAACTCTGGTATGCCAGGTGCTTTCCTCTGTTTCTCGTTCACTATTTCTTACCACCAAGACAATCTTCTTTCCAAACTCAGCACATGCAAAAACTATCGTTTTTTGTTAAAAACCTAAGCAAATTTTATACGACTTTTAAAAATTCTATCACATGACTATTAAAATACCTCTTGCTCTCAAAGAAGAAAACTAAAGAGGATTGACAAACTTCAAGGCTACCTTTAAACAAATCTCTTCATGTGATTCTGAACAATATATATGGCACGTAAGTGTTCATAAAGCAGAAATACTTCCTGGCTGAGAAGTAATGAAATAGAATGCAAAACAAACTTATTATCATTCATTTGTATGGCTCTAACAGAAGATCCATTAGAGAGGGAGAGAAAAAATTCTGAGATACTGAATTGCACTTCAGAAAGGTAGAAGCACAAGAGAGAAAAAAATGAGAGCTAATTTTTTCCCATGATCTTTAAAAACACATCCGTTTTCTAGAGCTCTCCGGCCACAGAAACCAAGGCTTTACCAACAGTTCCTCAAGTGACAATTTACCTAATCAGCGTGGCAATCACAGAAAAGATTTCATGTTTACTGATTGCCACGAATCAAAAATCACTTTTCAAATGCAGATAATTGACAAGTTTACGGACTGAAATGAAGAGAAATGACATGCCATGTTCTCCAGGCTGCAGAAGCGAATGCTTTATTCATGCCAAGCACTCAGGGCTGCACTTGACTCCCAACAGTCCCCGGACAATCACCCATCAGCCAAAAACTGACACATCAAAGACAAATCAAAGACCGACAGAGAGACGCCTGCAGCAGACACTTGACAGAAACTGGCTCTGTGACCAGTGGCTCTCCTTGATGGAACTCAGCACCACATGAAGAAACAGCTGTGATACTACAAATATTTTAAAAGACTGACTAACCAGTTTAGATCTCAATTTTACTAAAACTATTTCTAACCAAAACTTAAAGTTCAAAATTCTATAGAGAGGAACGCTATATAGAGGATCATTTATCACTTAATACTTTCATAGCACGCACCATGTGCCAGGTACTGGTTCAAGTACTTAATAACTTAAACTCATTCACCATGGAATTTTGTGAGATGGGTGTTCTCTGTACCATTTCAGAAATGAAGAAACGCTGAGTACTGATCAGAGCCTGCCTGAGGTCACAGGCTGTCAAGGGGTGGAGGGGAAGCCAGGACCACGCCCACCACACCGTGCCCCGCACGGTCCACATGCACTCGCGCTGTTGGCTGAGGTGAGTCTCACGTTATTTTATGTCAGAAGCACCAGGAGAGCTGCCTCCTCAACCAGAGACTCAGAAGCTCAGGATCTCCAGGAGGCAAGACTGGGGCTCTGCACATTACTTTCAGTATTTTCAGTTTAGAATACACACATCTAATTAAAATAGGAGGGGAAACAAGCACACTTCACACATGCACTCTGGGAGTGAGCGTCTTGACAACACAGACTCATGGGGAGAAAATAAGAAAAGATCTTATCACTGGTCTTCTTAAAAGGATATCTCCACCCTAAAACATTTGGTATTCAAAAAAGATATGAAAGTGTAAATGTAAAGGATCAGATACAAATCAGATAGGAAATATAGAGAGAGATACAGATGGATGGACGGATGGATGGATGGATGGACGGACAGACTGGTTGGCATACGTGCAGGGATTAGGTCTGTCTGCATAAACAGAAACTGAGAGGTCACAAGTGGCCATGAGATAAATATGCCATAAAGATCTTAATGACAGTTAACTTAAAAAACAAAAGAAAGAAGGAAAGCCAAATCTTATGTTGAGCTGTGTGTGAAGAGTATGGGTGAAAACTTCACAGGACATGG
Organism: Bos indicus; assembly: GCF_029378745.1. Lineage (NCBI taxonomy): Eukaryota > Metazoa > Chordata > Mammalia > Artiodactyla > Bovidae > Bos > Bos indicus. The sequence goes on along the minus strand of NC_091772.1, from coordinate 40,709,706 downwards.
GATTTCCTTTCCTGACCGCTGCAGCATTTGTCTGTGCTTATTGTACAAGTGTGGCCACAGATGAGTGCAGACTTTCACCTCTCTCCCTAACCAGAACCACCACCAAGCCTTTCCACAACCGATCTGTGGTTCTAGAAATGAGATGTAACTGTGTACTTTTCTCCTTTAAAAAGCTTCAAAAAGCTCTTGCAAAAAAAGAAACTCACACAAACCACTGAATTCTTTGAAGGATTAAGACATGACAACAATCTCACAGTAACCCTTACTAGAGAAATAAAAATGTAGGAAACACTTTTTAACTTGTTTTATGAGCCCAGAATGTGTGAAGCTGCAAACTTGTCTCTCAAATCATAGATATGAATCAATATCCCACAAAATGCTAACACACACACACACACACACACACACACACACACACAGATAAATCAACATTAATCTCATTCCAGTAATGCCAGGTTAGTGTAATAGTCAAAAATCAGTTTGTGTCATTCACCACGTAACAGAAGAAGAAAAAATAAAAAACAAAGAAACAAACATTATCACCTCAAGAAATGGAGGAAAAGCAGTTGATAAAATCCAACATCCACGAGAAACAAGGAATAGAAGGAAACTCCTCCAACCTAACAAAGGTTATCTATACATTAAGATTTTTAAGTTGTTAAAATATAAATTAAAAATTTACCCAAAAATTAAATTATAGCCAATATCATATTTAATGGTGAAATATAATAAGTCTTGCCCTGAAGACTGGGAATGAAACAAGGATGCCCAGCATCACCACTTATGTTCAATCACACTAGAGGTCCTAGGTGGTGGAATAAAGCAAAAAAAACCAAAGGCATTAAGATCAGAAAATGAATACATAAAACTATCACTACTCACAGATGACATGAATGAAAAGGGCAAAATCCAAAAGAACATACAGACAAGACTTCAGAGTAAATGAATTTTAGTGACACTGTCAGTCAATATTCAAAAATCAACTCTCTCTCTCTATATATACAAGCAAGCAACTGGAAAATGATGTTTATAAGTCACCAGGCAGGGAGGGCCACCTGTTTCTTGCTCAAAGTGAATCCCTACTCTACAAAGCCTATTTCCTATTTTTAATTTTTATTTTAAAAATTTTATTTATCTTATTTTGGCTGCACCAGGTCTTTGTGGCAGGATGTGGGATCTTCCATCTTCTTTGGGGTATGTGGGATGTTTAGTTGCAACATGTGCGATCTAGTTCCCTGACCAGGACTCGAACCAGGCCCACTTATACAGATTCTCATTTGGGTCTGTGATGCCCTGTTAAGAACTAATGACCTGGGTAATACTTCCCAAGTGTGTTGCATATCACAGGTGATATAAAAGATGGTTTATTGGAGGTCCATGAAAAAGCCTGTTATCATCATGGTTGTATTCACTTTGATGTATATTTGAAAAAAATACATCAAGGACATCAAACCCAGAATGCATTGATCGATGATGGAAGGAAGCTGCTTAACACGGAGCCCGTGCTTTCTTTCACCTGTGCTATTCAAACTTGTTTTCTCAAACCTCAGACTCTCTACTCGACACACTGACCTCCAAAATTCCCCACAATCACAACCGTAGTCTTGAGAATGACTGACTAAACCAAGACACAGTGATAGATGGATTACACCTGGGTCTAGCATTTGCATCTTATTTTGTTCTCCTCTTGGGAAGCCGTGATACCAGCAGATAGAAGTAAACAGCCAAGAGCCACAGAAGAAAGGCACTGACGAGGAGCGTGTGAGTGAAGAGTGGGCTCTAACTAGCCGCCGGAGGTGCCCTCACCCACTGGTGAGCTCCCGGGGCACAGACAGCTCTTTCAAACTGATTAGATGCTTCAGTTGTATGTGGTACATCCTGATACATACTCCACATACAGACATAAATGGAAATGCTAAGAAACACTATTTGCTCAATTTTGGGGGGAAAGTAGCTAAAGAAACTACCGTACCAAGGAGCTCTCCACAGCCTATTAAACGCCACACCCTCTGTGCTTCCTTCACTGAACAGAAGAGAACCGTTCAAGTCCACAGACTTTACAATGGAGGCAAGAACGCTCCATTCACTATCATTAAGATTCACAGAGAAACATACAGACAGACGGAACACAGTGAAAACAGAACCCTGAGAGCAGGAGACTGTCAGAACTCCTTTCTTACAGGGCTTCAGGTTAAAAATGCTCTTGTAAATAAATTAGCATGAAATAATACTAAATACATGGCATAAATATTTCCCAACAATCATTACTTTAATCTGGTTCTTTGACAGGTGTAACTTTGATTTTAAAAGAGTTCTAAGGGTTCTCTGCAATAGAGTAACCCCTCCTGCTTTTTCTAAATTTAATGTTTCTTTGAAACATTCAGAAGAAAATTTAAATGATATGACACTTGGACTTAACAAAAATGTCAGCATCCTGGCCACACTGTATCTTCCCCTGCCACCCGGGGGCTGACTGGTTGGGAAGCAATCGGACAACCAGGAATGGAGATGCAAAGTCTTCATGAAGAAAAGTGGCTTTGAGATGGCCTGTACATGGCCTGTATTTTCTAGAAAATTGAGCACAGCCATGGAGCGCAAACGTAACATTAAATGGGGATACGAACTAAAATGAAGGCAATTATGCTGTTAGGTCCACCCTTTTAGCAATGCAGATCAGAAACCACACTTTGTCGCAGTACTTAATCTAGGAGGTAGAACCCATTATGGGAAACATACTTGACATGAGCTTTGGAATCTGGGCTTGTCCTCGCAAGAGTGGCCGGTACATGTTCCCCTGGAAAGCTGCAGGTGGTGGTGCAGCGTTGCTGTAGACACCAGTTCCGGAGGAGCCTCTCGGCATAACGTGGCTGTGAAAGGACCCCCCAGCCAAAAAACAAGTTAGACACAGACACACCCATCACTATTATAATAAAACAAATCCTGGCAGCCATCTCGTCACTACTAGACCTGACCAAGACAACGCGAAGTTGAAAGATTTATAATGAACAAAGTTCAAAACGTTACCTGATAATGAAGACAGCAAATGTTCATTTGTCACACCAAAGCTTCCTGATAATCATGTAACTATTTAGTACTTTATGCAAAAAAATCATTTCAGTCTATTTCTCTTTTTCTGCATTCTATTTACTTTTTCCCTCAAAGACCTATGCTGTGGCTGTCACTATACAGTTGACCCTTGAACAACACAGGTCCACTTATACGTGGAGTGTCTTCAACAGTAAACACCAGAGTCCTCCACAATCCATGGCTGTAGATGTTCAGTGAGTGAGCGTCCCTAATCCCACAGTCGTTCAGGGTTCACCTGTATATACTGCTACTCTATGTTTTACTATTTTCAGTTTATTGCATCAAACATTTCCATATACCTTTCATAGTCTTCCTAAGTGTAATGTGTATTAAGTATTACAGAATACTTACATGTTAGTGTCTCATACATTACTAAACCTGTCCACTCATTTAGTACTATTTAGTACTAGTAGTATAGACAGCAATGCCTAGAGACATGGGTGTATTACTAGGCTCCTTTAAAATATTTTCTCAGGATAAATTCTAAGAAGTAGGAATCTGAATCAAAAGTTCAGAGGATCCTCAGAACTTAACACCCTACTTAGAGATACTTCTACGTTGCTTTCCAAAGTGGCTGAAATAATGCAAAAAAGAAATCTAGAGAGTATTTTAGACTTGCATTTTTTTTTTTTTTTACTATTAAATGAAGACTTTCAAGCAACCTGCCAAATACCTCACATTTATACAGTGGTTTAGAAACTATCCCAAGCAGTTAATCCCCCCAACTTCACGAGGCTGGTGTGATTATAACCTCCATTTCACACACAGGAAACAGAGGCAGAGAGAGGTTCTGTAACTTTAACAAGAATATCCAGTGGTAGACAAAGTGTCTGATCCAGACACTCAGGACTCAAAGCCCATGATGCCACTGTCCCTTACTAGTCACCACATAAAGTACATGCTACTGATGGTAACCTACTGCCTAAAGCCCACTTTGAATCTTAAAGCTTTCCTATGAATTGGAAATATCTATTTATGAGTTACCAACATCAATTCACAGATGATAACTCATTAATACATGCCCTAGCACTTTGCTCTTTTTATCTCAGCTTTATGTGTTTCTGCTTCAAAGCTCCCTCTTTTATAGCCAAGAAAAAAGAAAATTTGAAGCTAATGAAAGCAAAGAATAAAAAACAAATTCACAGCAGAGGAGATACAAAAGGCCAGCAGACACTTTGAGAGGCTTGACCTCACTAACACGCCAGGAGATACACTCAGGCATCACGGACGCCTCAACACACGGGCACAAGCCCAGGAGCTGGCGGCTCCTCATAGAGGGACTGTGACACCCAGAGGTTAACTCAGTCACAACTCTCTTGAGAGTAAAGAGCATGTTTCATTCTTTTGAAATAACGGTCAGAGACAGCAAGATCTCTTGAGAGAAAATAATGGAATTCTCAGGCAACACAAAACAATAGATAAACCAAAGACACAGAATTGAATTTAAAAAATGAAGAAAAGCAGAAAAGCATCAAAGTCATTAAAATAGCTGCAGAACAGTTATATTTAATGATCTCGAATATCTGTGGTGTAAGTGCTGAAAATGCTCCATGGAAGATTCCGAACAATCAAAATACACAGACAGAAAAACCTACCACTCACCCCAAAGCCCTGAAGGCTGCAGGATCCAGGTGGACAGGCCGCCGGTCCCGGTTAAAGCCAAGCTGGGGCTTCCACTGCCGTCCGTTGCTGGATTTCTCCCAGTCACTAGGTTTCAGGACCGGTGCGGGTTTTCTAACCATTTGAAAATACAATATTTAGTTACAGGGATGGACTTCACTTACACAAAATAAACTTTAAGAGTTTATATTTTCTAACTTGTACAGTTGTTACCTTGCTCCCGGAAGCATGACAGCTTTAAAAATGTAATCTTCAGCAAACTGTGGGTCTTTAAAATTGATACTAGAAGAGAACAAGAAACAATTTAATGATTTCACTAGATTAGCCTGCTTCACTACCATGTAAATTCAGGTACTTGTGACCTTGGTTCTATTTTTAAAGTTTTTTTATTTTTCTTTTTTTTGGCTGTTCTGCATGGCTTGCAGATCTCTGTTCCCCATCCAGGGACTGAACTCAAGCCATAGCAGTAAAAGCCTGGAATCCTAACCACTACACCACCAGGGAACTAGATACTGTGGCTCTTTAAACAGAATGACTACAATTCAGAAGTCTTCTCCCAAAATTATCTGAGTCAGCAGATTCTGCCAAACTGCCAAATGGCTATACATCTGTCTCACGAAACTGCCACTAATCCCCAGGATGGCCCTCATGTAACTTTATATGTAAAGTCATGCTCCACCTAACTGTAGGTGATCGCAGAGAAAGAACAACAGACACAGCCCAACTCTTGAGAAACTCCGGTATGATACCAAATACTGGTACAAGAGGTTTGCGACAACAAAAATAAAAACCACCTTTCCTTTTGTTCAGTCCATGGCAAAGACCCTCCCTCGAACATCTTCAAGATCAGAGCTTGTTACAAGAAACAGTAGAAACATTTGCAAAATCAAAAACAATGAACAGATAATCCACAGGGGAAAAAAACACAAAGCCTCCCTGTTGGAAGCCCCATATCCTGCTTGACTAATGTGTTTCTGTGAGAATGTAAACAGTCACAACTTGAAACGATGTGATGGCTGAATATACAGACTTTTAATAAGTTGGGCCAAACTGCCTTTTTGAGTGTGGGGGGGCGGTGTGTGTCTGTGTCTGTGTGTGTGTGTCTCACCCAAAGCACCCAAGTCTTCCTTCTGACAAAGCAATGTCTCTTCTAGGACTCTGGATATGCACCTAGTTTATATCTAAGGATGCTCATAACATCAGGATTCATAATGCTGAAAAACTGTAAAACCTAAGTATATGGGCGAATAGTGGACTGGTTAAAGAAACTATGGTTCTTTCTAAAAATGGTATCCTCAGAGACTTCCCTGGTGGTCCAGTGGTTAAGAATCTGTCTGCCAATGCTGGGGATGTGGGTTCCATCCCTGGTCCAGGAAGACCCCACATGTCAGAGGCAACTAAGCCTGTGCACCACAACTGCTGAGCCCACACGCCCTAAAGCCTGTGCTCTGCAGCAAGAGAAGCCACCTCAATGAGATGCCTGTGCAGCTAAACCAGAGAGCAGCCGCTGCTCAGCACAACTAGAGAAAGCCCACATGCAGCAAGGAAGACCCAGGGCATCCAAAAATAAATTTTCAATTTTTTAAAAATAATAAATAAATAGAAATGGTATCCTCAATTGGCATTTCTTAAAATTTAACAAAATACTTAATGACAAGGGGGAAATACAGGCAACAGACTAGACACACGTTCACCAGAAGGTTATTTGTACAGACAACCATTTCCAGCCATTTCCTTTCCTTCTCTGTGCTTTTTTATATTCTCCAAAGATCCTCTGAAGATTACAGATTACAGTTGCAATCAGTGAAAAAGGGTTTTATTGAACTGGTTGACATTTTAGATAGCTAACTTTTTTTCTCTTCAAATAATGCCACTTAAAATAATTAGGGCCCATCTGTTATAGAGAAATTTTTGTTAACTGTATATTTTAAGTACAAAAAAATGGTTCCATTTATAATAAAGATGCTATAAGCTCAAGAACAGCTGAACAGCACTTCATTGACTCAATCTGTTCCTCTTATAAACTCACTCTTCACCATGACTGTTTTTATCTCAGATGTTCTCTACTCCAGGTGGCTTAAGGCAAGGCCAGGCATACTAGGCAATGTGAAAGGTTTAAGAGGGTGAGAGACAAGGTGGTAGGTAGGTATGTGGATTTGTTGGGGCTTTCTAGACACAAAGTAAACAGAGAAAATTGGTAATAAAGCAAGGCCTGCAACTAAAGGATCTCAGAGCAGTTCTCTTAGTGTCAGCAGCCTTTTCGGCAGTTTACCGAACAAATTTTCAGCATGCCTGCTGTATACATGGTCTCAAGGTGGGCGCAGAGGCACAAACAGTGCCCAACCATGGGGCCTGCCTCCTCTTCTAACAGGAGAGACAGACTGGAAAAGTGTAACAGTTTAGTAAGGAAGAAAGTGGAAAAGGCCACAACAGGCACAAGAAAGATGCTATCAAAGCCTGTCACTTGCCTTCCACATAGGACCTTGTGAGTGTGGGCTAAATGCACGCGTATGTGACGTAGGGCGTCTTCACGGAGGGACCAATCTGGAGAGCAAGGAGGAGGCGTCCCTGCGGAGCTGTGGGGACCCAGATACAGAGCACGGCTCCACCAAACTATGGCAGGAACCAATGGTCTCCAAGGGGTGGCCATGGTTAAGAAAGATGAGAGAAGATTCAGTGGGAAGGTAGGTGGGATTTGGGGAAAAAATCAGCTGGGAGAGCACTACAGTAATCCAGGAGAAGAAAATACAAATAGGCTCACTGGGAAAAGCCAGATGTGAGAAATAACTGGAAAGAAAGACGGTTCCAGAGCAGTGGTATCAGTACACAGAGTCATATACCATAAGAAGTTGAAGTTCCTAAGTCTGGGCAACAGGGGAACAAGAGGTGAGAGAAAGGTGGAGAGATGGGCAAGGAGGTGTGCGTGGGTGAAGGACACAGCAGCCAGTGTGGACATGGAGCCCGGGTGACACAGAGGGTGGCACCTGCTCCTCCAGATGGGAAGAAAACTGAGAATCAAACAGAAGTTTTATATATTTACAGTTAACGAAGAGTTACTGTAAAAATACCAGGCCTAAGCAAGTTACAATGGTGGAAGAAGAAAAGGACGAGAGAAATTCTGGGAGATGACTCAGCTCTACTCACAGTTAAACTACTACTATGTGGAAAGATTTATGGAATCAGAATTGAAAGAAATTCCTAGGTCACAGTTGACTGTATTCTCTAAGAGTCCTTCCATGAATTTAAGACACTTCAATAACTTCTAAAATATATTTCCTCAACAGGTAAGACCTAATGTGATGGGAACAGGAGGTGAGGGAAAGTCCACTAAAGTGGACTCAAGGAGACAATTTCTCAAATACGGACTCCAACACCAGATGAGCGCAAACAGAGAAGGGGGAAATGCCAGGAGTCAACGTAGACAGGAATAACTGGCAGGGGGCACTGGAGGCTGCATGTTCAGATTTTTTGTTTGTAAAGCAAGAACAACACTGAGATACAGAAGAAGCCCTGAAACAAACACCCAAAAAGCTAAAGTAAACTGCATCGGTCTCAACATGACCCCTCAGAGAAAAGACTGAAAATGACCTCATAAGAAAAGAGTTACTTTTGGTCTTTCAGGCATCTCCAGGAAATAAACTCAATTTTATTATGAAGTTACATTCAATATACACCTGAATATCCAGCTGAATTTGAGATTTCTTTTATAAATTTAATAATCTTGTGAAAACAATGGATACCAAATAACACTAAAGGAAATTTCAGGCTCAGAAATCACCATCACCATCATAATTATACAAACCAAACTCCAGGATTTGTCAACTCTGGAACTCTTACTTGGGCAAGTCTCTGTCCTAATTAGAAAGTTAAGTAGAACTCACTATTTCTAGGGGGCTGCGAAGGAACACCCTTGAAACACACTGAGAAACTAAGGAGCACAGCAAACGTGCCAATCCGGAGAGGACTGGTGGCAGTAACCGGCCTGAAGGGCTGCTGCAAGCCAGGGACCCAGGGGTTAAACACAGAGTCCACACTGGCTCTGCCGGAATCAGACTGTTTGTGGCGGACACAGGAATCTAGCTTATGATTCTGAATCCCACCTTTAACAAAAGAGCCAAAAGACAAAGAGCCAGGGCAGATTATATGCCAAGATAAACAAAAACTGTGGGTAAAGATAAAGGGTAAAGCAACCATATGCCAATACAAATTAATTTAAAAAATGATCCACCGGAAATTTAAGAATGGGGGTGGTGAGAGATGAAGACAATTAATCTAGCAAGATTTTTCAAATTCACAAAGGATTTCTATAAGTGAAAACCCTCCTAGAATGGCAGCTGCTATCTAAATCCATTAAAGATAGGAAAATAAACATGCGTATACTTCACAATGAGAAATCTAAATAAAATCCAAAATAGTCCCTGAGAGTGAGAGAAATAATAACATGTGGGAAAACAGTATTCAGGAACAGCTTTTACAAAATCCTCGAGTTACTTGAACATTTGCCCTGTTCTCATCTAAAGAGGGAGGGAAACAACAACATAAACCTTGCCATCAAGACTAGGAATTCATACAACAGTTACACAGATGCGTAGCGAGTTTGCTGATTTTTATTCTAAAGAGCCGTATTATATTTTACATACTTGGCAGAAAATGCTGTCACCATTGAGGAAATGAAGTAGGAGTTTTCCACGGAGCAGAAATTAGCCCTTTAAAAGTTTGTAACTGTTGATAAAAAAAATATTCCACAAATTCCTTCTATCTCATCTTAACCAAAATAAAGTATATTGACAGCTCTGTTTCTGAACTCTACAGGGCCACGAACATAAATACAGTTTATATTACATTACAATAAAGTGAGGCCATGGGGCCTCCAGGGTGCAGAGGTCTGTTTGAACCTACATAGCACACAACTCCTGGAAACTCCTACTTTCTATCTCCCACCTCTCTAATCCAGGAAGAATTAGAGGTTGTTAGGGGAAACCAGAAAGCAGAGAAGTAAGCTTGTTAAGTCAGTAACCTTAACAATATACATAATTTAAAGTCAAGAGGCTCTACTCTACTTGGAGGTCTGTAACACAGGGACTCTCCAAATATCAAAGACTTGATGGAATAATAATTACCATTTCCCTGTGAATCACAGGTCTTCTTACACTTATTTGCAAGTTCAGAGCTGTACTCTGGGCAAATGTCAGAAATTTGGGGAAACTTACCTGATCACAGCATTGTGTGTCAGATCCTTTAACACAGGAATAGGAGAACATACTACTCTAAAAAGAAACAAAAGAACCATCCCTTTGTAAGTTGTAACCTTTGGGAAAAGTGGAAACAAAATGTTGCTATGTTTCTTAGGCTTTGAGAGAGAGAAATCACTAAACCAATAAAAACAATATAATCATAGCTAACTTTTAAAAAGGGCCCTGTTTGTATTTTCACTAATAGAAAACAATTACGAACAAGGGCTTATATCAGAATTTGTAAAGAATTCTGGTATAAGAATTCTTTATATTCTATAAACCAAAAAGGGGGCAGTGGGGGAACAGATAACTGAATAGAAAAATACAACAGGTATTTCATAAATAAGGAACACCAAACAGTTGAGAGACAGGTACACAACAAGGTACACAACATCCTGACACTTTAATAAGATTATGAAAGTAATTTTGACCTTGTGGATCGCCTCAAGAGCTGGGCTCTGACCCCAAGAGTCCAAGGGTTTTATGTTGTTTTGTTTTCTCACTACTTTCTTATTATTTCTAGAAAATGAAACATTTAGGCAACAAAGTAGAAATGCTAACTAAACATCCTCCCACCCCCTCAATTATATACAACGATGCTTACTGATTTGGAAGAACAGCTTCCTCATCCAAAGAAAACTTCCCTTGGATCCCATGACACAGTTCAGGTGGTACATCCACTGACTATGGGGAAAAAAAACAACCCAGTCCTGATTATACAGGTAAAAGAATGGGAAGCAGGAACTCAAACATGTTTGTTCACCAATGGTTTACAGGCCTACCATCCTTAACACCCCAAAGGTAGAACCCATGCAAGTTCCCATCAACAGATGAGTGGACTAATGAAATGTAGTGTATACACAAATGAAGTATTATCCAGCCATAAAAGAAAGAAACACTGACGTAAGATGGCTAAACCTTGAAAATTCTGCTAAACGAAGTGGGAGGACAAATACTGTATGATGTGACCTAGGGGAGGTGTTAAAATTAGGCGACTCCATAAAATCAGCATGTAGCAGAGGTTGTAAGAGGCTGGGGGCAGGGAAGGATGCAGAGGAGTGTTTAATGCTGTCTGGCAGGTACAGAGTTTCTGATCAGGAAGATTCACAACTTTGTAAATGGTCTTAATGCTGCAAAATTACACACTTAAAAATGCTCCGAATGGTAAATTAGGTTTATATTTGGCCAAAATTGTAAAAATGCATTCCTGATTAAATAATCAAATGAATGTACTGTCAAGCAACGCATCATGATGGAAAAGAAACCATACCTCTGTGGAACCTGTCTTGTACAGCTCTAAAATGAAGTCATGCAGTGGGTGATGTTTCCCAACAAATAAGACGTCGCCTCCAAGACTGTTTCTTCTGGCTGGGGGGAATGCAGGACAAGATCAAAGTTATATCCGCAAGACCAGTTTTTATTATGAGACCAAAATTAGAAGATGCATCTAAATTTTTAAAGCTTTATTATAGGGACTTCCCTGGTGGACCAGTGGTTAAGAATCCAGTTGTTGCCAGTGCAGGGTGCGGGTTCGATCCCTGGTCAGGGAACCAGCATCCCCAGAGGCCGCAGGGGAACTAAGCCTGAGCGCCACAGCTAGAGGGCCCAAGCGCTACAGCAAAAGATCCCACATAATGCAACCAAGACCCTACGAAGCCAAATAAATAAATGAATGCTTTTTTAAAAACTTAATTATAGAGTTTGTGAGAAAATAACAAGAAGAGGCCTAAATTTAGGTGATGTGCTTCTGCAGAAGAAACAAAACTTTGAAGATAAGGTTTCAAAAATCAATTATTATCAAAAAAAAATTTAATCTCAAAAAAACTTTAAAAATCAATGACTATTAGGAAAAGTCACTAAAAGATACCTGCATATAGAATTGCAAGATTTTATTTATGTAGAACTCAATTTCTTATAAGATATGAACATTCCCCAAGAAAATACAAATTGTATCATCTAAGAACAAAAATTATCCTAAGGATGGCTGATAAATTATTTCTATAGGTTTGGTACACTTACATTAAATTTTCCAGTTGAACCCAACCTTGCAATTTCCTAATATTTTAACTATCAGTATAATGACAAAAATCCCACTTGTGAAAAATAACATTTCAAGTTAACAATCTGAGAGTAAATGCCTACAACTCATCTTAACCTTCAAGCAAAATTATAATCTGGGAGGTGGGGGAAGATGAAGGGAAGAAGGGAGATGGAGGAAATCAAACACTTATAACTTAAAAACTTTCAATTTAATTTACTATTAAATTACTACTCAATGTACAGATAGTATTAATTTTAAGAAACTAATTTTTGTTACAAAGAAGTAAAATCAATGATTTATGCCTCCTTTATGAAAACTTTGACAAATGAAAAAAAAAGGTCTAATTAATTCTATAAGCAAACGTGAAGCCTGTGTCACAGACTGTGCTGCCCGGTGGGCACGGCCTTACTCTCTTCAGGGGTGAGGTCTGGGTACACCTCTTCCAGGGCAGCACGCAGTCTCCGCTCGTCCACAAATGGCAGCAGAGCCACACCTGGGGACACAAAAGCACACCAAGCGCCCAAGTGTGAGTCACCTAAATAGCAACTGATCCAAGTGGACATTTCTAGTAGAGTATTTCCACAAACATAAAAACATCCTGGAATTGAACTATATATATAGCCAAAATTCAAATGCAGAAGGAAAAAACTTCCAATTTTCCATTCTTAAAACAACTCATATGGAAAACCATCTTTGATCTTAACTCTGTGACAATAAAAATTTTAAGTTAAAATAACACTTAAGATAGCAGCCTGTTCTCATCTTCCTTATGAGATGGCCTTGGGCAAGTTAGTCAATTCCCCAAAGGGCTTGGGTTTATCCATTCATCATTCTAGAACGTTGGATTCTTTTATAAAACAAGATAATTCAACAAAAGTATTTAGAAGTTCTATCACATTTTAAAACCTAATAATTAACTTACACAAAAATTTTAGAGATTTGTTTGCTTAAATAACTTGGGGATGGTAGAAGAAATGTTAATTTTCAGGCTGAAAATTGTCCTCTGGAGTGTTAAAAATTAAGGTCATTGTTTTAGCTAGACCTGTGTGCATCATCTTCAAAGAAGCACACCAGTAAATGCAGGATCCATTACTAGAAAAACATATGAAGCTTCTGAAGCATAGTAAGCTATGGACGTGAGTTTGAGTGAACTCTGGGAGATGGTGATGGACAGGGAGGCCTGGCGTGCTGCGATTCATGGGGTTGAAGAAAGTCGGACACGACTGAGTGACTGAACTAAAACTAAACTAAAGTTATGCTGCCTATAGTATAAATAGTATCTTTGCCAAATAAAAAACTTAAATAGCAAAGAGAAATGCTAAATGAAGCTAAACAGTTTTGAAACTGCCATTCAAAACTGCTGCATTTATGACTGTTCCCTTTAAAATGATTAGAAGTGGAAAGTTTCCAAAGTTGTCATTAATGATTTAGCTGCCGTATTTTCAAAGTTAAGAAATGTGTACTACCTACTAAGGAGAATACATATTTTTTTTTTAAGTTAAAAAGAAACTAAGTTCTAGTGTGAATTTCATAGGGCAAAACAGCTGATAAACACTTAGATGGAAAAAAACCTCAAGAGTTGTTTGAGTTTAGTTAGTCTACACACATAAATTACCATGAAAAGCTAAAACACTACCTGGCTTTCATTTTCCACCTACTAGATTCAGGATCTAAACAAATTATGAGAGACTTTCCCACAATATCAACTCCAGAAGCAAATAGTAAGCAATTTGCAGTGCTGATGACAGCAATATGGTTAATAAGTAACAAACAAGCCCTACAGGCCAGTGGAAAAAAGAACACTTTGCACCCAGGTATGAAGATGGTGGTGCTTGAGAATGAAATGATAGTAAAAACGACAGCAGTGGTGACTTTTTCCTGAGCACTTATATCCAATGGCTCGTTTAATCGTCTCAATAGCCCAGAGGCAGTCCAAATGGTGGTAGTATTTAGGTAAAAACAGTGGTCACACTTTCCAGGTTCTGGTCTTCTGACACTGTGTGACTCTGATCAAATAACTTATATTCTCTGTTCATATAAAAAACACACTTGAAATATCTGTTATATTATTACATATAGTATTTGTATGGTCAATAAATGTTGGAAATATACCCAGATAAGTTTTATCTTCTATCATTTTCAGTTCAGTTCAGTCGCTCAGTCGTGTCCGACTCTTTGCAACCCCATGAATCGCAGCACGCCAGGCCTCCCTGTCCATCACCAACTCCTGGAGTTCACCCAGACTCACGTCCATCGAGTCAGTGACGCCATCCAGCCATCTCATCCTCTGTCGTCCCCTTCTCCTCCTGCCCCCAATCCCTCCCAGCATCAGAGTCTTTTCCAATGAGTCAACTCTTCACATGAGGTGGCCAAAGTACTGGAGTTTCAGCTTCAGCATCATTCCTTCCAAAGAAATCCCAGGGCTGATCTTCAGAATGGACTGGTTGGATTTCCTTGCAGTCCAAGGGACTCTCAAGAGTCTTCTCCAACACCACAGTCCAAAAGCATCAATTCTTCGGCGCTCAGCCTTCTTCACAGTCCAACTCTCACATCCATACATGACCACAGGAAAAACCATAGCCTTGACTAGACGAAGTAATGCCTCTGCTTTTGAATATGCTAGATGTACTCAATTTAGGCAAGAACTTAACTAAGTATTATCATTACCTTCCGTAAGTTTTAAACACATGTATGGAGAAAAAAACTATACCTCCTAATAGTAGTAAGTTTTACCTCAAGAAAGGTATATTCTTGGTACAGAGTCTACTAAGTGAAAATATTTATATAAGATATAAAAATATTAAAGGTCTGAGTTAAACCCATGCTGGGACTGCCCGGGTGATGCAGTGGTAAAGAATCTGCCTGCTGATGCAGAAATGGGTTCAATCCCTGGGTTGGGAAGATCTCCTGGAGAAGGAAGGCAACCTACTCCAGTGTTCTTGCCAGGAGAATCCCATGGACAGAGGGAGCCTGGCGGGCTACAGTCCAGGGGGGGTCCCAAAGAGTCGGACATGACTGAGCATGCACGCATGCAAACCCACCCTAAAATTCATTTGGACTCTCAAGGGACTCAAAACAATCTTGACAAAGAAAAATAAGTTAGAGGACTCCAATCTTCTGATTTCAAAACTTACTGCAAAGGTACAGTAATTAAAACAGTATACGGTACTGGCATCAGACAGACTTACTGACCAATAGAACAGACGGCCCAGGAATAAACCCCCACAAGGCCACTGAGTGGGGAAAAAGCAGTCTTGTCAGCAACCAGCACTGGGAAAATGGATATCCACGCGCAAAAGAAAGAAGGTGGACCCTTACATTACACCATGTACAAAAATTAACTCAAAATGGCTCAAATGTCCTAAATGTAAAGAGCCAGAATTATCAAGCTTTTAGAAGAAAACATACAGAGGAAACTTCAATGACACGGGGCCAGGCAGTGATTTCTTAAGACACCAAAAGTAAAGGCAGGAACAACAAAACACTCCAACTAAAACTGAACTTCACCAAAATTAAGAATTTCTGTGCATCAGAGGACACTATCAACAGAGGGAAAAAGAAAACACACAGAATGGGAGAAAATATATGCAAATCATGTATTTGATAAAAGATTAGAGACTGGAACATACAAAAGACATCCACCATACAGTACCAAAAACCCAAGTCAAAAATGGGCCAAGGACTTGAACAGACAATTTTCCAAAAAAGATACAGGAATAGCTAATGAGCACATGAAAACAATGATCAATAACACTAATCACTAGGAAAATGAAAATAAAAACCACAATGAGACACCGTTTCACACCCATCCAGATGGCTACTATCAAAGGGAACAGAAAGCTACTATCAGTAAGGATGTGGAGAAGCTGTAACTAATGCACACTGCCTGACCTTTCCTCTGGGTAATTTATACTACAGTAGTAGCAGGTTGTCTGCATGTGTATGTATTTACTTACTCATTTAACACACACTCACATAAATACACTCATTTTTATTTACTACTTCCTATTCTCCTGTCTCCTCTCCCTGTTACTCCTCCACAAAGCATCTTCAAAAGCAACCTAAATCCCAATTCATATGTGTAACACAATATGCCCACAGAGCACTACACTTGCATAGCCCCAAGCAATGGGCTGCATTTCGCACTACCATTCTGTTTCAAGTTAATACGAAATTCCAGTTACTGCGTAAGTCAACTCTAAAATCTCATAAAATAATTATTTCAATTGGTAAATTATTACTTATTCCCCTTTGTTCCACAATTCTGAGTTATTTTATTGATCTTCTGCACCACAGAGAATAATCAAGGAAAAGGTGTGAAAAATGGTAGTACTAAACACACTTATCATTTTAGAACAATAATGGTGGAAGGAGAGGTTAAAATGACTTGTTGAAAGGGATTTTGATGGGAAACAACAGCTGGCTTACTGTGTTTGAGACTTTCTTGTGTTCTACTGTTATTACACATTTTTTGAATGCTAAATTATCACCTTAAATTTAATACTAATTTTTACTGCCCTTACTTCTACAAAGTCCGTGAACAGAAGAAATGAGAAAATAATATATAGATAAATAATAAACTTTAAGTGATGATCAATGTTAAACATTTAAACTAAATGTCTAATATATTTTTCAAAAGAGTGTAAGTAAATCTCCACATGGATACCCTTGTGTTTCTATTAATACATCACCAAGCAACTTCATAAGGCATCAATGACTAACAGGAGCCAAGTCCCAGGCTCCATTAGTTAATTCAAAGGAGATGAAAGATAAAATGATTAATCTGTCTCAACCTGATTTACTATTTATCATAATGTGACTATTAAAATTACATTAATCATGGCTAATCCCAGTTTGGATGGCAAAACATAGAAAATTCTTTCATTCCATAAGTCATGTCCAGTTCAGTTCAGTCACTCAGTTGTGTCTGACTCTTTGTGACCCCATGGACTGCAGCATGCCAGGCTTCCTGGTTCATCACCCACTTCCAAGCTTGCTCAAACTCATGTCCACTGAGTAGATGATGCCATCCAAGCATCTCATCCCTTGTCGTCCCCTTCTCCTCCTGCCTTCAATCTTTCCCAGCATCAGGGTCTTTCCCAATGAGTCAGTTCTTCGCATCAGGTGGCCTTCAGCATCAGTCCTTCCAATGAATATTCAGGACTGATTTCCTTCAGTATCGACTGGTTTGATTTTCATGCAGTCCAAGGGATTCTCAAGAGTATTCTCCAATACCACAGTTCAAAAGCATCAATTCTTCAGTGCTCAGCTTTCTTTATGGTCCAACTCTCACATCCATTCGTGACTAGTAGAAAAACCATAGCTTTGACTTTTGTTGGCAAAGACCTTTGTTGGCAAAAACCTTTGTTGGCAAAGTAACGTCTCTGCTTTTTAATATGCTGTCTAGGTTTGTCATAGCTTTTCTTCCAAGGAGCAACTGTCTTTTAATTTCATGTAGTCACCATCTACAGTGATGGTGTAGCCCAGCACTGGAGCACAAGACAATAAAGTCTCTCATTGTTTCCATTGTTTCCCCATCTATTTGCCATGAAGTGATGGGACCAGATGCTATGATCTTCATTTTCTGAATGTTGAATTTTAAGCCAGCCTTTTCACTCTCCCCTTTTACTTTCACTCTCTTTTCACTATTTCACTTTTCACTCTCCTCCTTCACTAAAGAGGCTCTTTAACTCCTCTTCGCTTTCTGCCATAAGGGTGGTGTCATCTGCGTATATGAGGTTATTGATATTTCTCCCAGGAATCTTGATTCCAGCTTGTGCTTCATCCAGCCCAGGATTTTGCATGATGTACTCTGCACGTAAGTTAAATAAGCAAGGTGACAATATAAAGACTTGATGTACTCCTTTCTCAGTTTCGAACTAACTGTTGTTCCATCTGGCTGTAACTGTTGCTTCCTGACCTGCATAAGGATTTCTCAAGAGGCAGGTAAGGTGGACTGGTATTCCCATCCCCTGAAAAATTTTCCACAGTTTGTTGTGATCCACACAGTCAAAGGCTTTTAGCGTAGTCAATGAAGAAGCAGCAGATGTTTTTCTGGAAAAAGTCATGTTAGTACACAGTTTTATCAGAAAGAGAAAATTATTTTAACAAAAAGGAATACTGTCTAAATTTTACCTTGCCATGCATACCTCTTCCCATTCAAATCAATAGCAAAATCTTCAGGGTAGAAGTCAATTATACTAGAATCCTATAGCAGGGAGACAAATACAGATTCACAAAATGAAGTCACACATTTCTGTTATGAAAAATTTGATATAAAACTTTTGATCACACTATCATGCATGATAAGAAAACAAGCTTTCCTTTTAAAATAGTATTCTTTAAATTGCAGGTCCAGGGAGAAAAAAATCAACAATTTTAAAAGATAAAAATAAAAGATATTAACACAGAAGAATTTTAGAGTGGATATCTGTGGATCCAGTGTAGAGTGAAGAATTCACAGAGAACCCTGTTTCCCAGCTGTGCCTCACTCCTCCTCACATACAAGATAAGCTAGGAGGGGATTCCAGCTGTGCCAGTCTTAGGTCTGGCAGCCACCACAAAGGCCCGGAACAAACAAAAATAAGGGCTTACAGGTAGGCGGAGAACAAAATAACTGTTTTAAGAATTTCTTCAAAATACAAATGCATTTTATTTACTAAATAGGGTACTGATAGCCAAGAAAAGCAGAAAAAAATAATAATAAAGTTGTGAAAAAATACAGAAGAACTCAAATATTTGCACTGTTTCTGTACTTCAGTCTTTTAACTATGAAATGCAAATGCAACTGTGACTCATGTTAGTAAAGTGTATGACAAAAACCCAGGTACACACTCAAAACACCAAGACTCATGGCAAATATATCTCAGAATATATCGGATACATCATATTGAATTTAACATTAATACAGTAACATGTTGATAATATAGAATAATTTAAATTTGGCTAATTTTGTGAACAACTCCAAAGATTTACTCTCTCAAGCCAGACAGCAAAGTTTCTATATCATAAGAAAAAAAACAAACCACCACTAACACCAATCAAGAAAAATTCTTAAATTTACTATTTAATATTAAGAAGTTTACTTAGTTATTAGCAGGTTGAAGAAATAGAATGCACCTGTTATTTTGCAAAATAATAAACGTGTCTAAGACTTGGCAGGGGCGGGTAGGGAGAGACTCACTGGATCACTCATGAGCTTCCGCCATGATGGAGGTAGAAAGTTACCACTAGCAGCTGGAAAAACCCCCATAAGTTGTTCCAGTGGTTTAAACTATTAAAAACAAAACAAACAAAAAACGTTAACATATGACACACAATTTTGATCTATGCCAAAATTCTATAAATTTTATGGCTCTAAATAGCTCAGCTTACCGGTTTGGTACCCTTCTCAAAATCAGAAGGCATGTCTGCAATCCCTTCAAAGTCTGAAGCGAATGGTGCATAATGGAATGGGTAATACCACTTCCAGGACGCACAGCCCTGGAATCATTCAAAACAGCAAAGCCACAAATCTATGTTAATGATATACATAGAAAACCAAAAAATATGAGGCTATTAATCTATAATATTCTATTTATAAAACATATGATTTCTAGTAGATAGTCCATGTATTAATTTTTCCATGAGTTCTAAAAGTTATTTTGATTCAATTTGAACCTTTCACTTCATATCAATGGCCCCTTTATTTAAAAAAATACTGCAAAACACCTTTAAAATCAGTAGTTAATACCAAATTTTATATTGACAAACACAATTTGGTGAAATTTTTGTCCTTCAAATGCGTTTGGTGGCATTTCTTTACAACTCTAGAGCTTCCAGTTAAAATGAAGAACAAAAGTGTAGCTGACACTGAGCCTACAGATGGAGAAGGGACATCACCATGATTGACAGCAAAACCAGCAAAAGCTTCATTTGAGAATTCCCTAGATTTTCAGTGAGAACTTTCTTTTTCTTATAAAAATATTCAATGATATGTATTTTGACAATGTGCCTGGGGAATTAATCTTTGTAGAAGTAAAACACTATATTAAAAAATTCTATAGTTAATACTTAACACATTAAATTACTTTCTACTTACTAATTTCAGATTACAACAAACTGAACTTGCTTCATTCTACAAACACAAAACCAGATACTAACTATGAGTTACAACCCCCATGTCTACCTAACCTCTCACCAATCTGACATCCCAATTACCAAAGGCTTTAAGTCAAACTTCAATAACATCATTACTTTACATGGAAGAAATGGTATCATTCAAATTCCTTTCCAATTCTTACTAGTATTTTCCAGGCTTTCTCTTTTGTTCTGTAATTTAGTGACTATCTAATAGTTGCTCAGTTATTTTTTTTCTTCCAATTCATTTAGTGACTACCTATTAGTTATTCAGTTGTTTTTTTATTCCAATTAAAAAAAACACTAAACTGTAGTCATTTGCAAGACAAAGCATACTCAACAACACTCCTTTATGTTGAAATTCTTTAACAACAAAAATGAGCTCTGTGTATACATTAATGAGCTTTATAAACAAATATTAGGCTCAATAATACACATTATTACAAAAATTATCTTTCTAAAATTATCAGCTAGAAATTTAGAGGAAAATATCCTTTGTACCTGGTAATAATATCGTAGAACCCAGCAGAGTCCTTCAACGTAAGACTGAACAACTTTACGTCTGAATTTCTCATCTGCTGCATCAACATCAAATTTGTTCTTGTAGTATCGCTGTTTCCAACCAGCTTCCCATAACCTAAAAAACCAGGCAAGATCAGTTTATCCTGATTTAATATGGTAAGTGTACACCTATTTATCACCCCAATCAACTTACATCTAATGTCCAGGTGAAATGTAAATGAGTTCAACAGTAACGCTAGCAAACACAGTTCATTTAACTATTTTCTAAAACCTCCACTTTCACAGGATTTATTACCAACTTAAAGATATTTAAACATCAAAAATTCAAAACACTGATTCCAGTAAGATCATTCTAAAACTACATTTTAAAAAAGGATCATCACTTATGCTAAAGTAGATACGTAACAGGGCTTCCTGGGTAGCTCAGCTGGTAAAGAATCCACCTGCAATGCAGGAGACCCTGGTTTGATTCCTGGATCAGGACATTCCCCTGGAGAAGAGATAGGCTACCCACTCCAGTATTCTTGCCTGGAGAATCCCTGTGGACAGAGGAGCTGGTGGGCTACAATCCATGGGGTCACAGAGAGTTAGACATGACTGAGTGACTAAGCACAGATACATAACACTTGTTTGCTTGAAATTTTATACTATTTTATATGCTTTTGGACCGTGAAGTAATTCTAAAACTACATTTTAAGATTCAAATACTGAATATATTTTTATATAGTTCAAGTTCCTCAGTTTATTAGGATATATCTAAACTGTACGAAACAAGTCAATTAAACTACTTTGGAAAAAAAAGATTTGCTATGGGTAATTCTTTTAAAGGTAAAACACAATTTATAAAAGAGTAAAAACCAGGCAGAAACTTGGTATAGCTAATCTATACTCTGCATGCTTGGGCATCTTAAAGTTAAGAGTTAAAGGGAAGGACATGCATGCACACGTACATATGTATATTTGCATGTTCTGGTAAAACTTAGAAGCAGGCCAATCAATTCACTAAGTTATCATTAATTACTAAACATACAATGAGAAGAACCACAAAGTACTGATTTCTCATTCTCTGAGAGATTAAAACATTTTCTTGATAGAACACAAAGAAGCCAAAATAATTTTCTTTTCATCAGGACAGATCTCAAGATGCCTCTATAGTAAGGCCACTTTCTACCACGTGCCAGACCTTACAAAGTAATTGCAGTCATGTTTCAGAATACAGGTAAACCCTTTCCAAAGTTCCCTTTACACTACTTGGCTTGTGCAAAAGACCTCCATCAATGCCTGTTTTCCCTAAGTGAAAGAAGTGAAGAGACAATTTCATTTTTTTTTAAAAAGGCAAAAGTAGGAATCTTGTTTAGCACATTTGTTTTCAGGGTGCACCCCAGGAGTGGGATGCCCTGCCAGCTGCCAGCTCCTTCCTCAGGAACCACACTCAGCGTCTGAGCATCAGTCGTCAGAGCTGTGAGCTGTGTCTGTGAGCAGCTGGGCCTGATCTCCATTTATTTTGTGCAGCAAGATGCGACCTGGGGTAACTGGTTCTTCACTATATGCCATTCTAGCTATGAAAGGTTTCATAGCTACACAAAGGATTCACAGAACACCAATCTGGAGAAATATCTCTATTCATGATGTACATCACCATTATACAAAAGACAGTAAGAAAATAAATGCTAAGAATCCTAAGCATTTCTTGATAGAAGCATTTCCATCATGATTATTCCCAGCACCAAAATTAAACAATAAAACACTAAATAAATCAAGTTTACTATTAAGCTAGCATTAATTAGTTTACTATTAAACTAGCCAGATCATGATGACTTCTTAGTAAAACAAAAAACACTTAAAGAGGAAAATCCATTGTCATAGAAGCAGAGGACAAAAACTCAGGTAAGGTAAAAGTATGATGACACGTCATCACAGACTGCAGTACCTGACATCAAAGGTTGTTTGGAAAATGCAGAACCACACGACATTTGTGAGGTTTCTAATCATAAACACAAACGCACCATCCATAACCTATATAAGAAGCATGAGCTGCTTTTGTGCATGCTTTTGGACCACTATTGTTCACTTAACTTTGGACTACCTATTATTTTGCTAAATTATTAATGAGTTACATTTATTGAGACTGTTGGCCTTTTGTACTTGGGAGTCTAGGATTCAAGCTTAGATTTAATTATAAAAGAGGTTATTAATCTCTGATCTGGACAAATGAAAGAATCAAAGTTTCCCATCATAAATGTTAAGTGTACAGTTAAAGGGAAACTCCTTTGTCATGAAATAGAACTGTGCATATACAAATTTGTGGTTTTTAAAAATATACATATTTCTTAACCAAACGATTTCTGCATATTTCATCCTGAGGAAGAAACTTTTCAACTGAGAAGATTAAAGCAAACTATATCAAGTATCCAAGTGTTACTGAACTTTCTGGGTTAAGCAGCTTGAAAATTTAATCCCCACACAGTCACATTCAGATCACATAGTCAGAGCTAAACACCTCATGCCTAGCCTATCTAGCGCCTGGTCTCAGAGGGAAAGTGGCTTGGAGGATGAGAACCTGCACGCATACTAATCTAGATACTTAGGTTTAACAGCTATAGCTTACACATCTCACTGGAATTTACTGACTATCCTAACCCTCCACATTAATTACTGCTGGATAAAAAGATCACAGGCAAGCAACTGAAAGCACTGCTTCTCTGAGCTAAATAGCATTAATTAGACCACCTCTATTTCAGCAATTTGCTAACAAAGTGCTACCAAAAAATGGCCTCACCTGACGTTATCCTCTGGCTCAGGTTCACTGTCACTGTCGTCCGCTTTCCGTTTAATTCCTCCTCTCGGAGATGGGGAGCCGTCAGAAGTGAAACTCGTATTAGGAGAGACTGAAGGACTCTGCAGACAATTATGACATTACAGAGGAAGGATTTAATTATTCATTTCACAAAAGAAGCTACATCCCACTGCTTCTACCACCATGCTTCATGGTAATACCTTATTTAAAGCTGTTATTTTTTAAACCTGTTAAATGGATATGGTGAATATATTTAGAAAGCATAAAGACTGATTTTGGCCTATTGTACTTCTCCCCAAAAAGAGTAATATGGTACCAAGTTTCCTATGCTTAAATGAATTTGAACGTTCTTAGGGCAAAAACTGCTTGAAAAGAAAAACTGAATTTTATAGATTTTTAAAATTATTATCTAAATATTTCTTTTCTTTGCTGATTCCCTGATCTTACGAATTCACAATCACTTTCTACTAATCAAACAGCAGAACTGTAAAAGGGGGAAAAGATAAATATATAAATTAACTATAAAATAGCCAAGCAGATGAAAATGAATTTAAATGGTACGTGTTCAACCTAGCATAGTATAACCACTCTGGAAAGCAACAGTTTAGTAATAAGACTCAGCCAGGTAACTATTAAATTATTAAATATTTTACATACACTGCTTTAAAATTCAGTGTACAAATAAAAATCTATTGGTCATCTTAGAAAAATATACATTAGTATTTCAAAGACTTGGATACCAGTTTAAATTCAGTGTTCTCTTCTCTATGTACCTAACTCAGTGAGGATAGGCACACCCTATCCTTTAAACTAAAAATTAAAATCTTCTGCAACTTTAGTTTTAAGTGACCAAAAACATATGCAGCAGAAAAGGTTTTCATAGTAAAGGTTTTGTTCTATTAGTGAAAATCTATTAGATATTTTGAATAAATTGAACTTTTTAAATTGAGAAGTTCAAGAGGCTATTTTGATGAAACTGTAAAATCTGAGCATAAAGGCAGTTCAAACCATAGGCTAAGAAAGTCTGTTACAACAAAGCAAAATTCTGTTTCACATGGTGTTTATAACCCTTTCTTTTAAAAATGTAGAGCATCAACTTTACTCATGATACTGTATGGCCAGGTGTCACAGGTTACAGAGTTTAGACCTAATGCCTCCCTGATGTTAAGAAAACAGCACTCCATCATCAACATGGTGTTGCCAGTCACGTTCAGTCCATTCTGTGGGGACAGTAGCCACTGTGCTCTTCAATGACAAATATCAGTTTCTTTTGTCCTACTCAAGAGTCTCACTGCAATCCCTTTCACTGACCCTCTGCAGCTCACTGTTAATGGTGCAAGAAATAAGACAAGAAAACAAAGAGCAAAAAGAAAAGATACATGTATATATGTACAGCTGAATCTAACTGGAAACCAACACACTGTTAACCAACTATACTTCAATATAAAATAAAAATAATACTAAAATAAATAAATAAATAAAAATAAAAATAACAAACCCACAACAGTAAGGCAAGCTTCTTCTCTTGGAAGATGCAAAACCTTGTTTCTTCAATTTCAAATCTAAGGTCCTAAAACTTCTCATTGTGAGTTAATGGGAATATAAATTCAGTCTCTTGACATGGCAAAAATTCCACATGTAGGATTGCCCTATAATAAAGAACTTGAACATCAACAGGATAACTAAAAGGAATAATAAAACTTAAATATCCAAAGTTACACAATTTCCTTGAATTCACCATAGTAAAAAGTTATATATCTTTTTTCCCTGTACAGAACTCTCTCTCTCTCAGGCCTGCTAGACTGAAATAAGCAATAGCTTCGATCATCTGCTGTCTGTCTGCGTTAGCTCATGGTCTCTTCCCTCATCCCTGCTTGCTGTCCGCCATGTGCCCCAGGCTCTTGGGTCTTCTGTCAATACAACAGAAAGCTAATGGGCAGAGTAGAGACTTGCCGGCTGAGATGGTCCGCTCCTGCAGTCTGGATTACAAAGTTCAAACAAAGAGGGCTATCACAAGGCAAATCCATTTAGTTCCTGAGTTTACAAACAGGCAGCAACTAGAATTTCGGTAGTGAGAGCTACCTTAAAATAGATACTTGGATCTATTCCATGACTGAATCAGAGAGCGAGACTTTAGGCAGTAATGAGCACCTGTACTTAACAGACTGAGGAATACCCTTCTGCAAAATGCCCACAACTGATCCCTGGAAGAAAGGGGAAATTAGGTAGCAAAACCCTCCCTCCTCTCTTGCCCCAGCTATGAGACATGTGGATGTCCCCTCACGCTTCCATCACCATCACCATCGTGCCTTGGGGAGGAGCTGGAAGCACTGAGGCCCATGTTCATTACAGAAACACTGCAGCCACTAAGCCATCTTATTTACATGCATTTTCGTTCCCTTCACATCATTTAGGTATTTTCATATTTCATATTCACATTTAGATCATTTCATATTAATAAAGATAGATTTAACAGAAATAAAAATATCCCAAGGCAAAAGACATTGAAAAAAGCTGTAAAACAAAAAACACCTCCAGGCTACATGATCAAATTCACACACAACTACAAGGGGCACCTGGTAAGCCACCAGCCTTTCAGGCTACATGAAGAGTGAGTCCCTTACCAAGTTATTCTGCATCCTCATCTCATAAGCCGCTTGTCTTGGATTACTGGCCACTTGAGATCCTGGTGAGCTTCTTGAACCAAGGGCATGAGGGGTTAATATTCCACCAGGAGAGAAAGATGGTTGATCTCTCTAAAATAAATGAAGACAAACGAATGTAGAAATTAAAATGAAACCACAACACAACTGGATGACAGGGGAAAAAAGAGGGCAATGGAAAGAGACCCCACTACAAGCATGGAAAAGATGGGATGTTCTGTTGACGTTCAGGGTTGTTTACCCTTTGATATGATGGTAACTCACCCTGTAAACAGTCTGTAATAGCAACTCTGCTCTAAAAGTACATATAATTCATTGTTCTGGTACATACATGGGAAGTTTGAGAATAGCCATCATCACATTCAGTTCCACTCTATGGAACTATTCAAGTCTCAGGCTGTTCTCTTACTTATAATTTCGCTACACGTTCGAGACATAATTCTAGTCAAATAAAAATAACAAATAACATTAACATTTTACCTTAATGGTTAAAAAAAAAAAAAAAGTCAAGCCTTTGATTTCTACTTAGGAAATACAGCTTTTATTCACTCTTCACCTTGCTAGAATTTAACTCTTTATTGCCAATCAGAGCTATGACAACAGCTATTAACAACAGCTGTGACTGACAGATGTTTTAAAAACAAATACTGACTGAAAGAAAATAATCATACACAGTATGAACTATGATGGATAGAATAAATAAGCTGCAAGGATATACTGCAAGACCACAGGGAACACAGCCAACATTTTATAATAACTGTAAATAGATTATAACCTTTAAAAACTGTGAATCATTATGCTGAAACTTACATAATATTATATATCAACTATGAATGAGTGAGTGAAAGTCACCTAGTCGTGTCCAACTCTTTGTGACCCCATGGACTATACAGTCCATGGAATTCTCCAGGCCAGAATACTGGAGTGGATAAGCCTTTCCCTTCTTCAGTTATCAACTATACTTCAATTTAAAAAATTAATAAAAGAAAAAAGAAAGCAGTAACCAAACAGGCTTCTCCCCAGATCTAAGTGGTTTGGAACTAATTCAGCAATAAATTACTCTTCTCCTTTCTAGGTTCCTGAAATTGCTCAAACTCAATAAAATCTGAAAATAAAAGGCAGTCCCTCAACTCCGTTGAGTTTAAAATCTAGGAAGGACAACAAGAATCACCAGAGGTAAAGGAAAGGCCTGCTCAACCCAGGCACCAGCCAGGCAGCAAGGGAAGCCATGGAGAAGGCAAAGTGTGCAGAGATGGGAGGAGGAACCTCTGGAGGAGGCAACGGAGGCCAGGCTAAAACAGCCTGGCTTGTTTAGAGGATGTTGAGAGGACAGGAAGGGAGGAGCTGGCGGCGGGCGCTCTGCAAGCCAGACTGAGAATGGACTCTGAGGGTGACTAAGAAGTCACTGCTAATTTCTGAGCAGAGAAACAACAAAACTCCAGGTAGCCATCCTATTCTGTGGGCTTCCCAGGTGGCACAGCAGTTAAGGGTCCACTTGCCAAGCAGGAGATGTGAGTTAGATCCCTGGGTCAAGAAGATCCCCTGGAGAAAGGAAAGGCAACCCACTCCAGCACTCTTGCCTGGAAAATCCCATGGAAAGAGGAGCCTGGTGGTTACAATCCACAGAGTTGCAAAAAAAATAGGATGCGACTAAGCATGCACGCATTCTATTCTAGGAAGATTAACCTGACAAAATTAAAGACAGAGCATAGTGACTTCAAGAGATACCAAAGGTTGACTGCTTTTATTACAAAAACAATAATAATAACTGATCATTGTAAAAAACTCAAATAACTAAGTACCACCTGCCCATCAAGTATTTCCCTTCAGACTTGAGACAGAGCTTAGATAGGACTCCTTTAAAATCAATACCAGGCAGGAAGGCAGTTGGGTGGGTACCATGTCTCTAACCAGATCCTACTGGGTAAAGAATAAAAAGCTACTGTCATGAACACATTCCTCCCAAATTGTAAACTTATACCACTGCCAGTCTTATGAATTAAAACTCACCTTCATTCTCTTTCTTTTTTCTTTCTGTCGTCTTCTAAAACTGTCCTAAAAGTATAAAATCCACATATTCTGTCAAATAATTACACAAAAATGTAAGAGTTAAACATTACCAGGAATGATTTGAGAGACAATTAAAGTTTTAAAGGAAGACCCCAGAAACCTAGGTACATAATGAAACCAGGCAATAGACTGCATGTTCAAAGTGCTGCTTATCAGAACTGCACATGGCTAGAGGGCATTCTAAATTGGGTTTATATACAATTTAAATGGTTCCTCTTAATTTTTTTGCAGATAGTTTTTAATATCATTTCAGGGAAGAATGTAAGAGTCATGACAAAGACCCTTGGTTTTACCCTGGAGTGAACAGGCTGTCAGTATAGAGAAGATACACATAAGAAAACAATTCTTTAAGTTGTAGCTGAATATAGTTCATAATCAAGATGAAAATTTTAAAAATTCAATAAGACAATTTAATAATGAGCCTCTATTACCTACAAAGGGCTGGACAGTCCCTACCCTATCACATGTGTGGCACAAGTGATAAAGAGAACAGTGGGGCTCTAGGAAAACACTACCACTCAGATGCTCCCCTCAATGACCACCACCAAATAGACCCAATGAGAGAAGGAAGAAAAGACAGATGTCTGCACTGCTTATTCTGGGCCAGTTTAACTCACAGGAAAGGGTCCAATCTGCCTTGATTCTTCCCTCCACTCATTTTTGAAATCTAGCCATGGTTTCAACTAGACAGGATTTAGGGCTGACCTTGCTCCCCACTAACTGAGTCATTCAAAGGCGTCCTTCCCCAGAAAGCACCCCTCCCATGCCCATGCCTGAGTGTTCAGGCACTGAAACGACAGCGAAGGTGCCCACAGCAGGTACTATAATGACCATCACCCTCCTCTTGGCACTTCCACCCTCCAAGGCAGAACTGCCACTCCAAGAGAACACTTAACAAGATGGGAGGTTAGCACTTTCTGCCAGGAGGGGCTGAATGCCAGATACATGCTGACTGACCACTTAAAACCTCCTAAGATCCGAACACTGCCAATTTCCCTAACCACACTCTGCTTACACAGTTAATGAGCCATCTCTTATCTGGCCGTGACTCCTCCTTCTGAAACCACGCTCTTCACCTCGCTGCCAGGACACCACACTCACCTGTTCTTTCACTCCTGCTGCTGCCTTCACTCGGCCCTCCTTCCACCCTCTGAAAGCCGCTGCTCCCCTGGGCCCATCACCTGGACCTCCCCACTTCTCTGCTCTCCTAACAATAATCACCTAGTCTCATGAGTCTCCAACCAGAGCCTCTGCCAACTCAACACCCCCACCTACGTGTCTCAACCCTGACATGTCCAAAACAGAATCGCCACCCCCATCTCTCCATCTCCCAGTCTTCTCTTCACAGCTACTCAGACCAGACCATTTTTTGGTTGCTCAGAAAAAAGTGCCTTGGAGTCATGCTTGATACCTTTCCTTCTCTCACACCTAGGATTTAATCCATCAGCCGATCCCACTGGTTCTAGCTTCAAAACCTATCTCAAATCCAACCATCTATTACCACCTTCACTGCCACCATGCTGGCTCCCTTAGCATACTGCAGAGGAGCCTCTTAATTGGGCTTGATGCTTCTGTCTCTGCCTCCACACAGCAGCTCGAGTTAATGTTTCCTAGTTCGTGTCACACTTTGTCACTTCCATGCTTCAGTGATGCAGACTGAGAGCTGAAGTCCTGCTAATGATCGTGAGGGTTCTACCACATCCACCACCTTTCTGACCTCTTCTCCTATTCCCTTCCCTTTGCATCCTCTGCTCCCACACGGGCTCCTCGCTGTTCTCAACATCCCATACGTGCTCCAGACCAGAGCCTTTTGGTGGGTGATTCCGTCCGTCTGCAGTGCTCTTCCTGAAAACATCTGCATGGTCCACTCCCTGACATCAGCAAGGCCTTCTCCAGCCACCTTTCCTAGGGCTGTGACCTCCCCAGACACTTCGTCCCCTGCTTTAACTTCCTTCACGGCACGTGTCACTCTCTCACACCCTGCATACTACACTTCAGCTTTGTGTTAATTATCCATCTCCCCCAGAAGAATGTCAGCTCCACGAGCTAAGAAGTTCCATCTATTTTTTATTTTATTTTTTTGTTGTATCACTAACCCTCAGAATATGAATACTATCAGGCACATTGTAAACAGGAAATGTGTGCTGAATAAATGAACATTTGCAAGATAAAAGGCAAAGATTAAGGCTCATAAAATAAAAAAGACATTTCTGACCTAACTGTTTGATTTTAATAACAAGTATCGATAGACTCCCATTCTACTATTTTGCTCTTTTTAAGGGCGGCAGCCACATAAGCAGATCAAATCTACCTGGACAAGACCTTACTGATACTTCATCTTTTGTGTGTTATGAATTCCTTTGGAAATCTGTCAAAAGCCATGGACACACGTTCCTGGAAATTATATACACTCAGATACTTTTATGTTGAGTTTCTGAGGGTTCATAAATCTGTCCAATACAATGCCCAACCATGCCAAAAAACGTCGTAACAAGTCATGGACACCAACAAAGACCCAAAGCTGTCAAATGCCCTCTCTGCCAGGCCAGCCAGAAACCACATGATATACTGAAGTCTGAAGCACTTTGGTTTCTATCAAATCCTACACATCCCAGTCTAATGCCAAATACCATCAATATTTAACACTACAGAGTCTGCTAAAGTCACAGAAAAAGACTTTTCTAAGATGAGATTTTATACCAAGTAATACAAAATGTGTGTAGTTTATTTCT
Organism: Bos indicus; assembly: GCF_029378745.1. Taxonomy (NCBI): domain Eukaryota; kingdom Metazoa; phylum Chordata; class Mammalia; order Artiodactyla; family Bovidae; genus Bos; species Bos indicus. The sequence continues at coordinate 40,678,822 of NC_091772.1, read as the reverse complement.
TCAGCATAAAGAGCAGCAGCTCAAGTGGAGCCACTGTGACGGCTGAAGACTCGGTAAAATGGCTGTTCTGGTAGGTGTTTCACACTTCAGAGTGAGTTATTTCTGCTATTTGAATCTTACATGTGACGATTACCAAGTACCAAAGGCTTTGAAAAAATGCCTACAGGCCACTCACTGTTATACAAAATGGTACCCAAGATTCTAAAGAAGAGGCCATTAGCTACAGTAGCAAAGCTGAGGAAAACACAAAATCTTATCAGATACAATAACATGTTTTAATCTTTGAGGAGATCAGGAAGTTATGTATCAATATTATGTTGCCATCTGCTCATAAAGATCTATAGGACTAAGAAGCTGAAGGGTCTCCTCTGCTTCCTTTCTGCTCCTCTCACCCACTGTCGGCCTCCCTCCAGCCCACTCTGCCTCCAGGCTGCGGCCCCTCCCTCTAGCTTGAGGACCAGGGGCCCATCCATCCCACTCTGACAACCTCAGGCAGCACCAACAGCTTCGCCTCTCTCCAGGGGCTTCCTCCCCCGGCCTTACCTTCTCCTGAAACCTCTACACTCCCAGAGACCCCTGATGGAAAGCACTTTCCCTCTTTATAAACTCACAGAGATGTCAAGTTTCTGCTCAAGATAGGAGCCATATCCTATCTGCTCACCGTTCTCAAATCTCCTTCTGAAGGATTTCTGACCTGAGCTCCACATGGATCCATCTGACTGGTTCATAGACTTCTCCTCTCAGGTGTCCTGTGGCCCCTCAATTGCAGCACCTCCAAAACGAAACTCATTTCGACCTTATCTCCACCCCATCTGCTCCACCTGCAGGGCTCACTGCCTGGGTGAATGGCACCAGCAAACTTCCCACTGCCCATGCTAAGACTCACCCTATCCCACATAAATAATTCCAAAATGCTCTGCGACTTTATTTCCTTCTTTTACACCCACATTTCTTACACCAGCTGCAACCCTCTACCTTGGCCAATGCAGTCAATCCATCCCAGATCCCCTACATTCCGCCACCAGAGTACGGAGCTGCAAAGTCCAGAGCATACACAGTGCCTATAAAACACGGCAGCCAGGAGTTCAATTCCAGCATTCTTCTAGCTTTGGAACCCTCATTTCACAGCCCATTGATTAGGCAGGTATTTGGATTTATATCTTACTTGAGATTAAAAAGAGAGAAAGTACAATGCAACTCACACAGGGTGCAATACATAATTCCACACAGCAAGCATCACAGCCTTTATAAAATCATCAAAGCACTGACCACTCGTGATTACACTGGTATTTGATACACTACATTGATTTAACAGCGCACTCAGAGAGGTTAAAAGGACAATCACAGGATCATCACAGCCTATGAGAGACAGGAGCAATTGAGCTACTGCAAGAGAAACACTTTACCTCATCATCCTTTCTTTTTTTAAAAATGCTATCCTCAACTTCACCAACTGCTAACATGATCATCTGTACTCTCTGCAGATTGACATAACCACTTTCTGTAAGGTAACCCTGTAAGTGATAAAATACATGTAAAATGACCTTCTTACAAAAGCAAACACTTCTGTTTTGAAATTATTCAAGAGTGAACTTACCCCGGTTTTGTGTACCACATTTTTGTATATGTTAACCAAGCGGTCGATGGCACCTTCCCTGCCACCAGGAAACAAACATCAAGCATTAGGACCAGACTGCACTGAAAGGCCAGAGGGCTAAACAGGAGCTTGAGCACACAAGCTCACACACACATACCTAATCTCTAAGGATGGCAGGTGAGGAAGGAAGTCGTTTCCCACAAAGAAGCACATGAAGACCCAGTCATCAATGCTCCTCTCGACATCAAACGTGAACGGCAGGCTGGCCATGGTGAGCTCTCTTTCCAAATACTGCGACCAAAAAGGAATGCTGTCACTAAAGCCATCAAATAGCAGTTGGCTTATTACTGGTGCACCCATGCCAACGGTCACCGCCACATACCTCACGGAGAACACTGAGACGAATGAAGATAAACTCTCCTTCTGCACAAGGAAGGCTGTCTGCCAGTTCATCGTGCTGTAAGAAAGGGGGGAAGACTCAATATATCTACTCCGAATCTTGGAACTTCCTTCATCCAAACAAATAGCACAGCTTCTTCTAAAGCAAGACCCATTTTAATATTACAAGTATTAAGTAAGAGCAGAATTTACCAAACCATTTTAAAAATAAAAATTACCCACAATTTCAATCACACCTAGACCAGGGGCTGAGCGCTCAGACGCACAGTCGTGTCTGAGTCTTTTGCGACCCCATGGGACTTACTAGGCTCCTCTGTCCATGGGATTTCCCAGGCAAGAACACTGCAGTGGATTGCCATTTCCTCCTCTAAGGGACCCTCCCGACCCAGGGACTGAACCTGCGTCTCCTGCGGGTCTACACTGGCAGGCAGGTTCTTTATTATTGAGACACTGACGGAGCACACACATGTTTTTAACAGAGGGTGAGACACTAACTATTTCAGCCTGCGGAGGGAGACATGTATGGTTTCTGTTGCATATTCTTTCATGTTTTATTTTTACAACCCTTTAAAAACAAAAGACCCTCTAAACTCATAGGTCAAACCTGGAGAGCTATAGTTTGCCAAACCCTGACCTACACCCAACCAATATTAACATTTTAATGTACATGCCTCACCCTTCTCTGTGAATATGTATACTTTTTACCAGTTTTCACTCAACACGTCTTTTAAAGAGGTACCATATTCTTAGACACCCTTTAAAAGGATATAAATGGTTAAACGGATATAACCAAGGGAACTCATAATAGGGAGAAACTAGGAGTTACTCAAAGGTATCAAGAAGTTTAATGGACTTTATTTACAGTTCAAACAAATCATGCACAATGGGCATCATTACCTATGAGACCTCAGCCTTGTGCAGATGTAAGCTGTGCTAGGAAAGCGGGGAGGAGAAAGAATCTGACTGCGTGCAAGGTTGTGAATGTGTGTTTAAGGAGTTTGGAAAGATACATCTCTGTGAGGGGTAACAGAGCAAACAGAAGAAAAATCAAATCAACCAGTCTTCTTTTTATCCATTTTTAAAATGAGGCAGTTATATACTTAATGCCATTGAACTGCACATTTAAACATGGCTAAAAAGTGGTAGTTTGTTATGTATGTTTGATCACAAAAATAAAACTGAAAAATATTAAATGAGGCTACTACCATCCTGAAATTCTTACCTTTCCCTTCTTTTCTCTCGGCAAACCCTCACAGTCCTTGACATCATGTCCAAATTGATTACAAAGACCACAGGGTTTGGGTTTGTTCGGTTTGAATTCTTCTCTGATAATGGTAAAGTTGGGCTCATGTGTAGCAAGGCCAAGCATAATAAGATCAGCTATCAGTCAACAACAACAAAACACCAAACAGTGAGCATTTCCGGAAGACCCTTACTGTAACCAAAGGCAAGATATTATCGTAACACAAGACAGCAAGGCAAAGAAAAGCCCCAAGGATCACACAGAGAGCAAAGCTGAAAAGCCTAAAACTTCCTAGTGGCCAAGAACAGGACCTCCAGAAACATGGGCTTAGAGTGTAACTACCACTCAGAAGTCAACACTTGGCAACTTTCCATTTTAAAAATATGTGTGACCATATTAAAAAGTTGAAAAAAAAAAAAAATCAAGATAGGTGAATATTAAACACAGATTAAATGACTCCACACTAGTTCTCTCTCAAACATAAAATAAGCATGGCATTTTAGAATTTCCAGGCAGCCATGAATAATTCATTACTACACACCAAACCATGGACTCGCTACTGTTTAACCCAAAGAGATTCAGATCCCAAAGAAGAAACTTACCATCTGCTCCACATAAGCAGTGATGAGTGTTTGGGTCATGGTTAGGCTGGGCTAGAGAGATGGGAAATATATATTTATGTAAATAGATTTCATACCACAGGAATATCACATTTTACCAAACATTTTCTACACAATGGCTTGTCTTTTTTTTTTAATAGAACATATAATCAACTATTTATGTATGAATTTTACCTCTTTGTCTTCTAATGTAATCCATGATTTTATGTTCCCCTTCACCAGGAGCACTAGCATCAGATAAAATAACCTACAAAAAACAGTTTAAACATTTTTAGCTCATTCCCATTTTTCAAGCTCAAAAATCAACAGAACTGAACATTTTAAAATAAACTGGGATAATTCTATTAAAACAGTGTTACTAATTGGAAATTTTTCTTAATAAGGTGTGTGTTAGACATCAAAATTATTTCACTAGTTAACTGACTACTTGAAATAGAAAAAATGAAATGTTTGGGTCAAACTTAGCCATTAGAAAAACAGATCAGTTCACAAGTTTCTACTCTTCACTGCTACTCAAGTATACAGCACCGAGCCATACAAGCCCTGAGAGTAATTGGTAAGAGATACCCATTAAATACAGAGTACCACATCTAATTAACAGGGAAATGGGCTTATGAACCCAAGATTATATAAACATTTTGCTTAAATTTTACTTAAACACTCAGGAGCACACAGCCATTCTTTAAAGGCAGCCCCAGGGCTTTTTATCTTGCTGTATTTTGATTTCTAACAACAGAAATTACTTTCATATATATGTATTTTAAATCATGAGTCCCATCTTACAGCTTCACGGTGACGGTAAGAGGACAAAATTGGCACTGAGAGAAAATTCGGCTGCCGGTCACTGGACCATGCAAGGTACCCCATCTCTAATAACCCTAGAAGCTTCTCGTTCCTCTAACATCAATCAGCATTTCATGGAGGGAGAAAAAGACATATCAGTCCTATCAAAGGACATGACTTTGATATGACTCAAATTGTCACCCTCATCTTTTTGAAGTACCAAAATGTGAAACTTACTGTCAAATTTTTCCACCCAGGGTCATTATTTAAACGATCAGCTATGTAATAGCGAAGGCATTTAGCAAGATTGTCCATGAACTCAGTTCCCTAAAATGATAGAAAAAAATAAATTAACCTATCATTTAAGAGTTAGCAATAGCTAGCAAAGTATGAGACTACTTACTGGTGTAATACAGTTGCTGTCAAATCTTTCTTTTATTTCTTCTGGAGGAAGATAGCCACCTAGAGAAGAAGGGGCAATGCTTTGTTCTCCCCATAAACAGTGAGGTAAGTTACTCAATATTAGACCAGAACAACAAAAACAGAAAGTTGAAATATAAAGAAAGAGAAGTGTTGTCACCTGAGGAACAATGTTCCCCCTTTTCGAAGAAAATAAGATTCCTCCCCTCAAATTACATGAAGCTGCTTTAACATGACTGTCAAACAAGACATGGTACACGGAAGATACTCTATCGTTATGTAAAAATGACATTCTTCCTAATGACCTGGCATACACGCGTGCGTGTGCACACACACACAGGGTAGAAGCTCTAATCCCAGTAACAGTTCTTAAGATGAAGGGGCCCAAGAAAAAACTAAAAAGCCAAGTTTATCACAGCTTTATATCACTTAGAGCGATTTAGAAATTCTATTTTTTCCTCTGTATCACTGAAAAGCCTTTTCTTGAGCTTCTAACATCTTCAAGAAAAAAAGACATCTTTAGAAGCAAAGACAACCTGTTATAAATACAAACAGTAATCAGAATATTAATTACAAGCTGTTAAAATATGTATGTACTTGCACACTTCCAGCAAATTAAAAAACATGAAATGCACAGTAACTACAAGTCTCAGACGACTACACTACGCCTCTTTTTCCACCTGCCAGACACAACATCCTGAACCAATAATGGTGGCTCTCCTGGTCTATCACGTTGCCTCAGGTAACACAACAGCAAACGAGTCACCCTGCAGGCACCACACTTCACCCCGCCTCACCCACAGGGATCTTGGAAGAAGCGGTCCCAGGGGCTCAGCACCCTGGTCTCCCTCCTCTCTGAGTCGCAGCCAACTCCTGCCTCGACCCATCAGGCCTTAGACGGACTGCAAAGACGACCCCATTCGACCCCACAAGCCCCTTCCTGAACTGAGGGAGCCCTGGGCACAGTGAGTGTGCACGATCCCAGTACAGCCTGGAAACATGGTGCCATCATCCCAGGCCTCTGCATACAGACCTGAGTGCTACGGAGAAGCAGCAAGCAAGCCACCAAGACTGATGGGAGGAAAACGCTTACAGTAGTGCGGCTTCCTAACAGCCCCCACAGCAAAAGGCAATAAGAAGCACTCAATGTATTTCTAGTTTACAGACAGATGAAACTGAACCGAAGGGCTGCACTCGCCCTGACAGAAGTTGACAATTTGCTCTCCCTACTTAATTCCTTCCTTTTGTCCACAAGTTTCCCTGGTGGCTCAGCTGGTAAAGAATCTGCCTGCAGTGTGGGAGACCTGGGTTCAATCCCTGGTTGGGAAGATCCCCTGGAGAAGGGAAAGGCTACTCTCTCCAGTATTCTGGCCTGGAGAATTCCAGGGACTGTAGAGTCCATGGGTTCGGAAGAGCTGGACACGACTGAGAGACTTTCACTTCCCTTTTACTACAGAGTTCAGAAACGAAAAAGCTTATTAAAGGAATAAACGATTCTATTAACTACTTTTCCTCAACAGTGAACATAAACTTCTCCTGGATATCCTGGGATCTTGATTAAATTAAAACCCTGCCTACTTGTAAGGAGAAGGCACCAGCCCTGCCCCCTCCACACAGTTCGTGTAACACATCTAAGCCCAAGGTGCATGCTCTTTACCTTTCGCCAGGATCTCTTCCCTGACTCGCTGCTTCTCTATCTCTGCTTCCATGCCTTCTTTGGATGCTCGGAACCTCCTTGAACGCTGCTGGTTCATTTTAGCACGCGGTGCCTGAAAATGGGTATTTCATATTCACATACTATTTCAAACATTTATAACTATATTTGTACATTATTTTGAACCAGCTACTCTGATAAAAATAGCGCACTCAAATGGAAAAGCTAAGTAATACGTCCAAACAATCCTTTTACCACATACAGTAGAACCTGAGGGCTTAAATTTGGACCAAAACCCTTAAACGCAGTGCAGTCAGGTGAACGAGTGACGTGTCAATAAAGGACAACCCCTCTATAAGGCCACAGCACTGAGGGCCGCACAGCACAAGGGCGGGCCCAGGACAGTTCCATTAGGCTACAATACTTTCAGGCACCCCAGATGGAAAGCTCGCTTTACTCAGAGACTCAGCACACAAAGAGGGAGTAGTTGCCACAGAGCCAGGATCAGGAATACCTTCTCTGAGCCCACACCTAAAAGGAAGAAAGGTCTCTAAATGGGATTCACAAGACCATAATTATCACGCTGTCTCTATAATAAAGCACAGCGGGTAGAAAGAGAACACTTTATCTTATATCACTCTAACCAAATGTAACTTCAATCACTGAGTAAGTGTGAATGAAGTGAACTGAACTGCAAGGTTTTGCAATTACTGAACTGGGTTTGGAAGGGACTCTCAAGCCTCCTGTCTGCATAAAGTAAGCTATTTCATATTCTCTTTAAACAGTTCCCTTTCCTGTAAAATGAGACCACCTAATCTAACTCTTTCAAGTGCTATGATCTACATTTATATTTTTAACATAAACAAAAAAAAAGGGTTACAGACAAGAATGGGTACATATCTATAAACATTCAAATGTGCACATAACTTATCCTTGACCCAGCAGAAAAACACAGTGGAGTACAGTGAAAGGGATTCTGCAAGAAACTTAGCTAACGTGAGCTGTAATCTGCTCCAAGAAAGACATACTCCCGTTCCCTTTACTTTTTTTTACTATACTTTACTTGTAGCTTAAGTTTTTAGGCAGCTAAGATTCTTTCCTTGAATAAATAGAAAAGTTAATCTTCTCGAACCCAAAGCTTTCTGGATTTTCAAAATTATTTCATTCATTACTTTTAACTCTTCAAAAATAAATAAATAAATAAATGGGACAAACGCCCGCTCCTCTCTGTTGCCTCACTGCCATGTAGCACTGCCCACTCCACGCCCCAATGCCCTGCATGCGCTGCTGATGCTCAGGAAGACCCTGGGTAACTCACCGTACCCAACTACCCCTGCCTCTGCCCCTGCAGTGGCAGCCACCAACACCCCCAGGACCTCATGGGCTCTGGCACAAAACAGGCACACTCACAAAACACAGCTGAATGAGAGGCTGAAAGGTGAGGCTTTCTTTCTCAAACTCATTATCGTCAACCATTCTTCACTTAGCTGACTTTCATTCCAGACACTGGGAACACAGCAAAAACAAACACAGGGGAACTGATTTTAAGTCATTCAGCACTTACCACTCCATCTATTGCCATGTAGAGAAGCCGTCTTGGTCTGACAATATTGAAGAGTCTGTCAATGTACTCAAAGATTGCAACCATCATTTCATCCTCGTTTTTTGGTGCTGGTCTACAATGACAAGCAAATAGTGTAATATCATATAGCACTCCTCCGTGACTTGTGCTATCAGCGACAAAAATGGGTTACGTACTTGTCTTCAGGATGCGTACAGGGGTGGATGATTCCATTCATATCCAAATACAGATTATCAAACTCCACATCATTGGGGTTAGGCTTACTGGCATCGACAGGAATCTTTACACCATTGCATTCTTTTGGCTATGAGGAAGTGATAATTAATAGTAGTTTGGTTTGACTGTTCAAGTCTGAAATTGACATATCCTAGGCTCAGTATGAACCTGTGCTTCATTTCTGAATTGGAAATAAAATACTTTTAGTCATCTTTAAGTTACAAGATAGGCTATTTTTACTCCTTAAAGCTTCCAGCACAAGTTACTCTTGACTACGTGGGGGATAGTGACCAAATTCCCAAGTCATTCGGCTGTGCAAGAGACAGACCAGGGAGTCTTTCCAGAATTCTCTTCCTTACCGCCCATTTCAACTTAACCTGAAAGATGCCTCTCCATGCCACATGTTCTCACTCCTGCTACCAGCATCAGGCATCACTTCTCACCCAAAAGATCGGCCTCTGGATGGACTGCCCCACTTCCAGGCTCTCTCTTCTCCAGCCCACCCTCTATGCTGTCAGTTTTCTTTTAAGTACAAACGTGGCTGTGTCTTCTCTTGCCTTCATCTTCCAGTGCCACCACAGCACGTGCAGATCCACGAGCCTGGCCCTTACCAGCCCTCGGTCCTGCCACAACGCTGCTCAGGCCACCCCACCTCCCCTGTTCCCAGAAGATGCTCTTCCATCTCTCAACACCTCTGTTCCTCCTTCTCCCTCCTGACCAACACTCCTTCCTGACATCTTATTCATTTTCCAAAGTCTAGACTCAGATCGAATGCCACCGTGTTATCACACCTTGAACACATCCCCCCAACGAATTAACTGCTCCTCTTCTATGTCCTCACAATTCTTCTTATTCTGTGTTTTTCTACTTGGTTTGCCATTCTAACCCCCAACTACACTGCAAGTTCTTCAAAAGGTAAGGACTGTGCTACACTCACTCCTGGAGGCTCTCAACTGTATTTTTGTGGTAAAGCATTATCTTTCTTTCTGCCAGAGCTTTAGCAAATGATAAGAGCTAGGTTTTTATTCTTAATAATAGTAAAGGTACTTTAAAAATAACACATGCAAAGTATCATTTTTAAAAAAAATTGTGAACTTAAAAACCCATTATATACATGCTACCTCATGGATGAACCTCAAAAACATTCTGCTAAATAAAAGCCAGTCACAAAAGACCACAAAAGATCCTATTTACATGATTCAGAACAGACAAATCTTTAGAAAGAAACAGATTAGCTTCAATCTGCAGTGGGGGCAGAAAGGAAGGGAGGAGATAGGAAGTGACAGAAAATGGTTACAACATTTCTTTTGGAAATGAGGAAACTGTTCTAAAATTAAGTAATGGTGCTGGCTATACCACTGCATTCATACTAAAAGCACTGAACCGTATCATTTTAAGGGTGAATTATATGGTACATATTGCAATGAAGCTATTTTAAAAAGATATAAAGACAAAAGGTCAACTTAATGAGAAAAAAAACAGGGCCCACAGAAAGGATTGATGAAACCGTAGTACAACCATATACTGCAATGTCTGACAAAAGTACATTCCAAATGTACAAAAGTAACAATAAGTACAAATGTTACAAAAGTAACATCCAGCTGGATGGTCACAAATATCTTAAGCCAAAAAAGGAGATGAAGAAAAACACATCCTGTATACCACTTACAGGAAATTATAAATGATCAAAACAGTGCTAGGCACTGTTCAGGGATGAACAGAAACTACAGAGAAGAGCAGATGAAGGATGAACACCAATCTCAGGACAGTGGTGATCCTCGAGAGAGAAGGAATGAGATTGGGCTTCAATTTGCATTTCTAATCGGAAGAACTGGGTGTCAAAGAAAGAGGCTATCAGAGTTCTGTGCAGACACCCTGTGAATCAGGAAAGAGGGGCTTGATCAGAAGCAGTGAACCAGAAGGAAAGCAAGTCAATTTTTGAGGTCTATCAGAGAAGATCGTCTGATGACTCTCAAACAAAAACAAGCTCTATAAAGGCAGGAGGCTGTGCCGCTCCACTTGCTCTACACTCAAGGTCCATACCTCCCTTCCTCCTGAACCAACCAGACACCACACTCAGGAGAATCCAGACCCACTTTCTCTATGATTCCCAAGAAGTCAGACAGTTAAGTATTTTTGACTTGTTGACCTATGACCTCAGTTGCAACGACTCATTTCTGCCTTTATAAAATTAAAGCACCCCTAAACAATATGGACATGAATGAGTATAGGTGTGTTCCAATAAAGTTTTATTTACAAAAACAGTATAGACCGCTGGCTTGCTATATTGCAGCTTTTCAACAAATGCTGAGTGTAGCTGATGAGTTTCCACTTCCCCTGCCTAGAAAGCAGAGCCTAGGGAAGGTGTAGGCGGGTCCTGATTTTGAGAAAAGAGCGCCAGGCATTCCCAACAAGAAAGACACACATTTTCCTCTTGGGAGTTCTAAGGATATCTTCAACACATTAATTACATAACCCTAGAGTTTCTTTCTTCAGGAGAAGATTCTCAACAAAGGAACTTACTCTTCAAGAGGCTGGCCATTAACTACAATGTGAGTGTATCTGCTGCTGGATTCGAGAGATTCTTAATCAAAGAGTAGCTACACGGACAGCTACTCTGAACACGAAAACCAATTCATCTCAAATAGCTTTTCATTGTCTTTGGGGGTTTCCAGTAATAAACTGAGCACACATCGCAGCCTTTCCTTTCTATCCCCGGACCACGTAAAAGACTAAAAACATCCCACCACAACTACAGAGCTGTGCTGGAAAACCAAGAGAAGAACCGTCGGTGACTGGTAAATCACAGGGGACGCCCAAAACGTGGAAAACTAGTAGATCTGATCAGAGGACGTGCCTCGAACATGCAGATGTGGGAGAATCTGAGGGCTCCAGGCCCACAGGGGGCTCACGTAAGAGCCTCTGGAGGATCCAGAAGCAGCAACAGCAGGAACAGTCCAGCTGGTCAAACTTAGCACTCTCCCCTCCGCTCACCGTCTCAGGCCCCATGAGGACCAGGCACCTTGAGACCGTTATTCTCAAAGGACAAGGGTGCTTGCGGAGGAAGGGCAGTCAGCACCCTGGCTGATGGAAGGCTGGCTATCAGGGCAGTCCTACCCCGTGGGAAGCCCACTTCTCCACGGCCCACGGCACGAGGGGAGAAAGAACTATCTGTATCCCAGACAAGCAGCTGAGAGATCACCCTGTTTCTGCACAAGCTGATAAAGAAGGTATGTGAAAAAGTAAATATGGTCCACACACAAATAGTGACTCTGTATAAAAATACACTCCACAGTTTTTAATGCAAAACCCCTAAAATAAACTCCACACCAACCTGCTGTTCTAGTCAACGATATACAACTTTCTGGCTCTTCACATGTAAGGTAGAAACCCCAACTATCAGTAATGTTTAAGTAAATGCATTTTTTTGTGTAAGCCTGCACACATTTCACAGCAGCATAACGAACCCACCTGCAACGCAGGAGACACAGAAGATGGGGGTTTGATCCCTGGGTTGGGAAGATGCCCTGAAGGAGGGCATGGCAACCCACTTCAGTTTTTGGTCTGCAGAATCTCATGCACCAAGGAGACTGGTGGGCTACAGTCCTAAGCATCACAAAGAGTTGGACACGACTGAGCAACTAAGGGTACAGCACACGCAGACACAGAAAAATCAGGACTCATGCCTGAGGTTCTGCTGCAGTAAGAGCTCCCTCCATTTAATGAAAGGGAAGTGAAATGGCTCAGTCATGTCCGACTCTTTGCGACCCCATGGACTATAAAGTCCATGGAATTCTTCAGGCCAGAATACTGGAGTGAGTAGCTGTTCCCTTCTCCAGGGGATCTTCCCAACCCAGGGATCCAACCCAGGTCTCCTGCATTACAGGCAGATTCTTTACCAGCTGAGCCCCAAGGGAAGCCCAAGAATACTGGAGTGGGTAGCCTATACTTTCTCCAACGGATCTTTCCGACCCAGGAATTGAACTGGGGTCTCCTGCATTGCAGGTGGATTCTTGATAGATAATATATTGTAGAACTTGGTTTTAGATTTCCCTTAAAGCAGCTCAGAACTTACAAAAAAAAAAAAAAAAGCAGCTCAGAAAAGACTTACAAAACACAGGTGATATTTTGGGGAGAAAGGGTCACAAGGCTACTGAAAAATTTAAATTACAGTATTCTTGTTAAAATTTCAGGCCATAAATTTTGATGTAGTTGCCAAATAGAAAAGCTTCATATTTTTAGTGATTAGTATTTTTTCACGTAGTATGTCAGCTCTCCATTTTTATATGGTGTCAGTCAACAAGGACTACTAATTACCACCACCGTTTACAGAATACTTAAAATGGGACAGGCACTGTTCTCAGGGCTTTTACTCGTGGATTATTTCCCTCTCTTTTCACAACAACCCTGTGAGGTATAGAGCATCTCACTTACTAATGAGAACACAAATGCTCAGAGGGGTTAAGTGGCTTTCCAATGTCATACTTCTGTCAAGTTCAGAGACCAGGATTGAACTCAGTCATCTGAATTCAGAGCTGGTACCTTAAGCCGTATGTCAGGCTGATTAATTGCAATTTCACTAGATTCAGCATGAACTCAACACCTGTAACGGGCATCAAGGACCACAGCCAGAACTACAGGGGACACATAGCGTGCTGACGTGTGAACCTGATCTTCACTTGCCCAGAGGGCACACTGGTGAGGAGAGCTGCCACATGACAGCATGAGGACTTCTGCTCACCTGCTCTCCAGCTGAACTAGTGAGAATCTTTTGAAAAAGACAAAAGCCTTTGGAAACAGTCTGGAGGCAAAGAGCAATCTAGTCAAGAAAACCTTTGAAAATTCAGAACTCACTTCATTTGTGACAGAACGTGGAGAAATTCACACCCAAGGGCATTCTCAAGAACTGTGTAAGTTGTGGCGAAAAGGGACCAAGAAAAGAATCAGGGACCTAAGGAAGATACAGCTTAGACCACAGACTGGCTAGTCTGTGGGACAGAAGTGGCGTTTAAGATAGTTGGGAGGAGCCGCCCTCCAACTGGGGTTAGAACAGATACCAGACATTAATCTCAGAGGCGAAGCCTTGCAGGTGTCACTGCATTAGTCTATAACAGACTTCTGTGGAACGCTCAACAGACTATATACATTCTCGACTTCGTGTGCAACATTCTCTGGGATAGACCAATCGCCGGGCCATGAAACAAGCCTCAATAAATTTACAAGCATGAAAGTAATACAAAGCATGTTCTTCAACCACAACAAAGTAAATAAAATTCGAGCTCAATAACTGGAGAAAAGTTGGCAAATCTGTAAACATGGGAAATTTAACAACACACTCACAAACAATCAAGAAGAAATCAGAAGGGAAATCAGAAAATGATTTAAGATGAATGAAAAACAGGATACGACATATGAAAACTAACATTGTAAAGCCCAAAAGCAGTGTTCAGAGGAAAATTTATAGCTGTAAACGTTTGTATTAAGAAAGATTCCAAGTCAATTACCTAACCTTCCAACTTGACACTGGAAGAGCAAAATAAATCCAAAGCAAGCAGAAGGAAGAAAACAAATATGAGAGAAAATGACACAGAGAATAAAAAGGACAATTTTCTAAAAAAATCTATGAAACTAGACTTCCCTGGTGGCACAGTGGATACCCCACCTGCCAGTGCAGGGGACCCGAGTTCGAGCCCTTATCCCAGAAGATCCCACGTGCCACAGAGCAACTAAGCCTGTGCGCCACAACTACTGAGCCTCTGCTCCAGAACCTGTGAGCCGCAAGTCTGAGCCCTTGTGCTGCAACTACTGAAGCCCATGTGCCAAGAGCCCAAGCTCTGCACCAGCAGAAGCCACTACACGAGGCCCACACACCACAACTCGACAACGCCCTCACGCAGCATCAAGACCCAGTGCAGCCACAAGCAAATAAATAATCTATGAAACCAAAAGGCGGTTGTTTTACAAGATCAACAAAATTGACAAGTCTGACCAAGAAAGAAAAAAACAAGGTGGGAAACCTAGATTTCACTGCAGGCAAACAGCATAATTCTATACGACGCAATGCTACTGAGAACTAGACACAAAATTATCTCCACTTTTACTTGGATATATAAACTACCAAAATTAACTTATCAATCAATGCAAGGCACTATTCGAAGCTGTTAACTTGGATTTACTGACTCAATCCACACAACCAACTTCTGTGGCGCACATACAACTGGTCATCTTTATTCACGAATTCCAATTTGCGAACTCATCTGCTCACTAAAATTTTATTATACCCCAAATTAATATTGTTGCAGTCTCGAGGTCATTCACAAACACAAGCAGAATGGAAAAATTTGAGTCCACCGACACACACACTCCCAACTGATGTTAAACAAGGCAGCACTCTGCCCTATGTCAGCTCTCATACAGAAATGACCAGAGCATGGACTGTAGGAATGGGGTTGTGAAATACAAGAAACTCCAGTTTGCTTATAAATATGGCATATAAAGGTTTCCAAAAATCCTGAAAAAAAAAATAATAAATTGATACATGCTGAACAAGGATGAATCCTAAAAACATTATGTGAAATGAAAACGTGAAATACACCAGACACGAAATAACAAATATATGATTCCACTTACATTAGTACTTAGAATAGGCAAATTCATAAGACAGAAAGTAGGTGGCAGGGGAAGCAGAGAATTGTTTAGGTGAGTACAGAATTTCTATTTGGAATGATAAAAAAATTCTAGAAATGAGTAGCAGTAATTTGGCAAATTGACTCCCACGTATATAAAAAAATAGTACACCATGACCAGGTGGGGTTTATTTACCTGAAATACCAGACTCATGTTAACATTTAAAAATCAATGTGATTCACCATTTAAAAAAAAAAAAAAAAACTAAAAAAGAGAAAGCATAGCATAAAGTGTAATTTTATAACAGTATAATTTTAAAAACTCTTAAGAAAATAAGAAAAATCTCAGTGACCTTGGCTTTGACAAAGATTTCTTAAACATAACACAAAAAGCAGTAATATAGAGAAAAAAGAAAGCAGGCTTTACTAAAATTAAAAACTTTTGCTCTTTTTTGCATGAAAAAGGAAATCACAGATTAAAAGAAAATATTTACCAAAAAAATCAATATGTAAAAAACTCTAATTCAGTAAGACAAACCATCCAACTTAATAATGGGCAAAAGGGACTTCCCTGGTAGGACTCTGCTTTCACTGCTGTGTGTCTGGGTTCAATACCTGGTTGGGGAACTAAGATTCCTCAAGTCTCATAAAAGGAAAAAAAAAAAAAAAAAAAGTCCTTACTCTTAAAAAAGGGGGGAAGGGGAGATCTGAACAGATACCCAACTCAAGAAGATATATGGAAGGCAAATAAGCACCTAAAGAGATGCTCAGCATCATCTGTCATCAGGGAAATGCAAATTGAACTCACACTGCAGTACCACTGCACTAGAATGGCTAGAACCAGAAAGACTAACCACACTCAGTGCTGACAAGGAAGAGCAACAACCAGACCTCTCATACACTGCTGTTGGCAGTAAAACAGTACAGCCTCTTTATTAAACAGTCTGGCTAGTTTTTTCTTTTTAAATAATCAAACACCAGCATACAATGCAAGCACTTCTCTAAAGAAATGAAAGCATTATGTCCACACAGAGATCTGTATGCCAATGTTCACAGTTTTTCTTAATAGCCACAAACTGGAAATAATCCAAATGTTCACCAATCAGGTGAATGAAAACCAATCCAATGAATGAAAATCAAAATGTAATATATGCACAACACAGAATACAATTCTAAAATAAGAAACTATTGATACAAGTAGCAACATGGAAGACTTTCAAAATAATTACTCTGAATGAAAGTAACCAAGTTAACTGAGTCAGGTTTTTTAAAAAAGTACCTATTGTATAATTCCATTTATATAAAATTTTAGAAAATGAAAACATCGATAGAAATAAATTAGTGGTTGACCAAAGATGGGCAGCAGGAAGGGGCTGGGGGAACAAAAAAGGAGCAGAAGGAATGTCTCAGAGGTGATGTTCATTACCTTGATTGTGGTGTTGAGTCCATGGATAGACACATGTCAAAATGTATAAAATTGTACACTTTAAAAAAGTGCAATTTGTTCTAGGTCAATTACACCTCGGGGGAGGAGAGAGAAAAGAAAAATAAATCAACTAGAAGGACCAGTATTCAGAGTTCAGAGAACAAAGTAAAAGGAAAACGGGAAAAAAATAAAAAAGCATTCCCCATAACTACAGAACACAAGCCTCCAGACTCACAGTCAGCCAAGCACTGATGAAAAGGAATTAGAATCTTAAAAAAAAAAAAAAAATCTGTAATACACAGTCACACAAGCTTATATTATCAAGGATAAAGCTCTTTTTAAAATTCAGAAAGAAAAACCGATCAACTACAAAAGAGTGAAAGCAAAGGAACACAGAAATTAAGAGCATGGGCTTCCTGGCTGACACAGGCCCTGACATGCAAAACCACATGACCGTGAGTACATTACTTAAGCCGCCTGTGCTTCAGTTTTCTCACCTGTAATAAGAAGCAAGACGAAGAGGAGAAGAAATAGTTACGTGGTTGTTATGGGGATTTAATAAATTCATCTGTGAAATGCCTGCTGCTCCTAAGTCGCACCAGTCGTGTCTGACTGTGCAACCCCACAGACGGCAGCCCAACAGGCTCCTCTGTCCCTGGGATTCTCCAGGCAAGAATACTGGAGTGCGTTGCCATTTCCTTCTCCAATGCATGAAAGTGAAAGGTGAAAGTGAAGTCGCTCGGTTTTGTCCGACTCTTAGCGACCCCATGGACTGCAGCCTAACAGGCTCCTCCTAACAGGATTCTCCTGGCCAGAGTACTGGAGTGGGGTGCCATTGCCTTCTCTGGTGAAATGCCTAGTACCTACTATATACTGCATTTAAGTGTTAGCTAAATAAATAAACTGCATTAACATTCAACTTTTCATCAACAATTTTGGATGACAAAAATCAAAAGAACAATGCTTTCCAAGTTCTGAGGGAAAGCAATTTTCAAACTCAACCTCTGCCTAGCTAATGATTACTCATGTTTACGAGGAAGAATGGACTTAGAAAACTCACATACTACAACAGCACTTCTTAAGAACTCAAGTAAGAACAAAAACCAAGAAAAATGATTAAAAAACAGTACCTCCAACTGCAGAAATTTTTAAAAATATCAAGAAGCAGCTTTTCAGCTAGGCTACATAACCAGGTGCCACAGCAGCAGAAATACAGACTTCAAGCAGTCTCCAATTAGAAAGAGGACTTGATAGAATATCTGATATAAGAGTCTGGATGGGGAACCATGTACAGTGGAAAACACGCAACAGGCAAAAAGACAAACGTAGCAGAAAAGAGAATCCTAGTACACAACCTAGATCTACATAGTGACAATAATCACCAACACTACTTGATTCTTCAGCTTTTAAAACAAACTTGTATAGCCAAAGCCCTGACAATTTAATCCTGGATGCCAACAAGGCAAAAAGCACAGCTGACAAGCTTGGTATGAGGAGTAAGGACAGCAGGGGTTTAGAAAAGTTAATACCTAACCTCAGCATGTGAAGGGTCAAGGGGTACTCTGTATAGGAGAGGAAAAAGAAAAAAAAAATATATTACTTAACGCTATAGTTTATCAGTAGAAGAATAAAGGCACTGATTGGGGGGGGGGGGGGTGGGGGGCGGGGGCCTGTACAAGTGACTGCTCCTAACACAGCTACAATTCCACAGATACATCCAGAAGCAATACATCAAACATAACCATGACACTCAGAGACAGAACCAAAAATAAGTTTAAAGCAGTTATCCCTGCAGAGCAGAAAGGAGGTAAGATATAAAGTTAAGAAAAGTTTTAAACGCAAAGGACATGAGCATTGTTTCCACAGTTTCTCTTTGAGAAAAACACAGGCGGTACTGGAAATTTCATCAGAACCATCAGTTTCGGTTTCTCCTCGGACAGGAACTAAGCAAGGTCAAGATCTCACACAGAATGATGAATGAAGTCTGAAGACCCATCTACCTGTCCAAAACAAACAAAAACTAAACAAACCTTTGCCACCCCCCCCCAAAAAAAAAAACCCTCACTAGCCTAAGCAGAAAGTTCCCAGTGTCGGCTGGGCACTTCGTTCAAAAGCAGGGCATCGTGTGTCCCTGAACCTCCCCGATCTGGAAACTGAAAGCACGGGTACCAAATCGAAACCGGACGGAGAAACCTGGAAACGACCAATAAGAAACGCCAAGAAACCAACAGCAAGAGGCATAGCGCCGATCGAGCGCGCCCAGGAACCCTGAAAATGTCAAAGACAGGCTTAGCCCAACAGTCAGACAACGAGGGAGGGGCCCCTTCGCGGACTTGAGTGCTGTCCGAGACCTTCCCGAGGCGCTGCTCTCCCCGCGCGACCCCTAACACGACACCGACAGACTGCCTCTCCCCGAGCCGAAAGCCTCTCAGGTCGGCCGCCCCGGGAGGAGACAAAGCCGTGGGCGGGGTCTGCCGCCCGGGAACCCGCGGGCAGCGCAGGGGCGGTTCTCGCGCCGCCCGAGCCGCTCCCGGGCCGGGAGTGCGAGCGCCCGCGCCCCCGACGCGCGTCGACCCGCGGCGACCGGGGAGGCAGCGGGCGCGGGCCCCGCGGGCGGGCGGCGGGCCCCCCGGGGACCGCGGCCTGCACGCGCGCCGGGGCAGGGGCGTGCTCTAGGCGTCGGCGTGGCGGCCGCTTGGCGCCCCCTCACCTTCTCTTCCACGCAGTTGACAATGATGGACGGGTACTTGCGGCTGAGCCAGCGGAAGAAGGCCGGGACTCCCATGGCGGCGGCGCAGCAGCGGGCGGCGGCCCGGCCAGCGAACGCGCGGTAACCACAGAGACGAGCCGCGGCGGGCACCGGCGCTTCCGCCCACGTGCGCCCGGCGACCGGAACTTAGGTCACGGCGCCGCCGCGGAAGAGACCAGGAAGGAGGTGCCGGCCGGGTGGGGCGGGGCCGGAAAGGGGCGGGGCTAGTGAGCGGGTGGCCCGGAGCAGTGACCCGCGTGGCTCGTCGTCCTCGGCCGCACGGGACTCGGAGCTTCCCCGGCAACCGGCGACCCTCGGGCGGGAACCCTGCGTACCAGGCTGCTCCAGGGGAACCTTGGCGGACTGGTTTCCTCCTTCTCACCCACCTCGATTCATGTAGAATCTAAGCATCCACACGCACTCGTTACTTCTGCTTCCTGCTTTCTCCCGATTTTATGCCACAGCATGAATCTGGGTTAGCAACCGTTTTTTTTTTTTTTTTTTTTTTAAAGTATTTTGCACTGATGACGGCTGGTTTGCGTAAACAACTCACTTATCACTGGTTATAAAATGCAATGTAGCATGTAATTCAACCTTCCAGCTACATTTATGAATGTAAAATAATTGCTGGTGTCACTCTCCAGCACTTATTTGCAAGTTTACACTGTGCTAAAGCATTGACAAAGGCATTATCAATGGCACCCCACTCCAGTACTCTTGCCTGGAAAATCCCATGGATGGAGGAGCCTGGTAGGCTGCAGTCCATGGGGTCGCTGAGGGTGGGACACAACTGAGCGACTTCCCTTTCACTTTTCACTTTCATGCATTGGAGAAGGAAATGGTAACCCACTCCGGTGTTCTTGCCTGGAGAATCCCAGGGACCGGGGAGCCTGGTGGGCTGCCGTCTATGGGGTCGCACAGAGTCGGACACGACTGAAGCGACTTAGCGGCAGCAGCAGCAAGGCATTATCAAATTTGATCGTCACTGGGCCTTCTGAGGGTGCTTTCATCATCTTCCTGTAACAGACGAGAGGCCGCGATAGAGGGGGCTTAAGTCTCTTGCTTATTCACACTGCTTCTGTTTCAGTCCAAGTAAAGATCATTTAATACTCTGTCCTTGCACTAAGAGGATACTTATATCCTTTGTTTTCTGATGGCTTTAAATACATTTTTTTTTTCAACATATAAGAAGGGAGGCATGGAAGAGGAGGAATGTATGTCCATTTGCTCAAGTCTGGAAGTCTGTCTCCCTGGAATCCCCTCCTGCCTTGACAAATCACACTCAATCCTAAAGGCTCACCTCAAGAGGTCTCTAGGGAAGTGTTTCTCCCTGCCACCTGGCAGTATTCATTGCCCCCTTCTCTGTGGTCTGATGCCACTTTGTTTAAACCACTGGTGTAGAAATTAAAGAAATGGTTAGCCCATGTTTTACCTAAGAACAGTCAAAACCTGGAACCTAAGAACATAATTACCTGGAATTGTGTCTGTGGTGAAGTCCCTCGTTTCTCCTACAAAGAGCCCTTCCTCAAGTATTTGACTTCCCTGGGCAGTGCTATGTTCTCATAGGCACACATGTCCAGTAGGCATTTGGTATGGGGATGGTTAGCTGGGAAAGCTGAGTCCCTGAGAGTCCTTGCCCAGTGTTTTTCAACTTCAAGCCATAAGGAAGGTGAGGCAGTACCTCCCAGATGGTTGAGGCTGAAAGATCACAATGGGATTTCTTGCCGGTCTGCAATGAGAGAACCAGATTTAGTCCCTGGTTGCAGTGGGTTTCGAGTACAGCTAAATCCCTCTTCCTGCAGTTTGGTTGGTAAACCTGTTCTTTATTTCCACGTGCCAATAAATGATCCTTTTGCCCTAAGCTGTTTGGAGCTAAGTTCCTCTCCTTTGCATAGGAAAGAGTCTTTGTGCCAGCTCAAATCCTACGTGTTTCCACTTCCCCTCTTCTCCATAAATTTTTCCCAGCACAGAGCCCAAGGCTCCTGCCAGTTCTCATCTTCCATAGCTCTCCTTGACTTCTAACGTGTGGTATTGCATCTTACATTTTCCTTATCTCATCTGTAAATATTCTCTTTCTTCTAATATATCAGGACAAGCTACGCTTTGCTGGGATAATAAATAATGGCTGAAATCTCATCAGCTGACCAAAAGTGTGGTTGAGCTCCCTCCAGGGCTATTTGTCCTCCACATGGTGACTCAGGGATCCAGCTGTTTTCATCCTGAGGTTCTGTTAGCTCAACATGTGACCACCACAGCCACTACCAAAGGAAGGCAGGGCAAGAGGGCTGCCCTGAATGTTCTGAAGGGCTAGGCTTGATGGTGGCTTACATAATTTCTACTTACATTCATTTGACCAAATTCCAATCACTTGGCTCCCAGCTGAAGACAAGATTGGGAAATATTGTGGGGAAATATTTCCCAATCTCATCTTTTGGAGTACTCAATAAATAGAAAAAGGAAACAGGATGGGGGAACACAGCATTGTCTCTGCCACACTCCTTAGTTAAGCCGCAAATCAAATTATTAAATATCTATTTAAAGTCCACAGCCTTTGCTGCCTATGTGGGCACCATTAGCAAAATAAATCATTGTCTTGCTACCATCACCTGTCTTATCCATCACTAGCAAGGACAAAGTACAGCCACGGCATATGAAATAAGTGAAGTAATTAAGTCACATTTTGACCAATAATAAACAAGCCTCATACCACAAGTCTTATTAAATATCCCAAATGAACTGCACAGACAATTGCTACAGACATTTTAAAAAGATACAGATCTAGTCATCTAAAGGGGTAGTCAGAGATGATAGGGAGGAAATAGATTGACAAGGAGTCTTGAAATCTCAGTGAGATTGGGTTGGAAATGAGATGTGTGTGGAAGAAGACATTGTAAGTTCCCTGGAGGCAGGGATGTGTCTTTATTGATTTTGTGATGAGCATCCAGTAGATTGTTAATATTTTCATGGTATTGAATTTTGAGAGCGGTAGTTCTCAAAATGTGGTTAAGGGATCCCTAAGATCCCAGAGATTCATTCAGTGGGTCCATGATGTTAAAACTTTTTATGATAATATTAAGATGTGATTTGGGGGAGTTCCCTGGTGGTCGAATGGGTAGAACTCCAAGCTTCCAATGCAGAGGACATGGGTTCAACACCTGGCTGAGGAACTAAGATCCCACATGCTGCACAGCCAAAAAAATGTGTGATTTTCTGTCTTCACTTTCATTCTCCAAGTGTATAAAGTATATAATGGAAATTTCTAGAGGCTATGTGATGGGATCTCTCAACGAATTGCCAATCAGAAACAGCTGTGGCAACCCAGTTGTCTTCTGTTAAGTCAGACACTGAAGAATTTCAAAAAATATAAAACAGTGCCAATCTCCTCACTAATCTGGGTTTGGGAAAAATAGTTGTTTTCATAAGCATGTTACTTCTGTTAGCATGTTAAGGGCTTCTTGTTATTTTTAAATGAATTAATAATTATTTATTTTAGCATTTTAAATATTTCTAAAATTTTCTCAGGTTTGATTTCAAACATGGTAAATATTGACAGGTATAATTACCTGAACAAAACCTCTTTGGGGTGCTGGATAATTTGTAAGAGTATAAAGGAGTCCCAAGGCCAAACACTTTGAGAACCTCTATCTTAAGACATAAGAAATGGAAATAGAATCAACAAATTTCTGCTCTTAGAACCCAATCCAAAGCTACTTTTTCAGATTTCTAGGATTTTGATATATTGAGATCTTACGCAATAGGCAATCATCATCACCAAGTGTAATTCACGGGTACAAATGAACATGACGTTGGTGAAAGCATGTGTGCTCCTATGCAGTCCTGTCCTGGCTGAACTTCAGAATGCAGCTCAGAAATGTAGATAACTGAAAGATGCATTTGTAAGGCCTCCATCTGTACACATTGATGAATGTATTCAGAAAGATTATTTCCTTCTCAACTTTCTCCATCTGTGCTCACACCTTAAGTTAACCAAAGACATTAAACAATGAGCATCGTACCCCAAAGTGTTGAGAAAGGGAAACTGTAATGAAATGATGTTAGGGTTAAATTGCATTAAGTGGCTTACATTTCTGTGGCCATTTTAGAGCCTTTTTTCATGCCTCATCTCTCAATTTCTCCAACCACAAAAATCTCTCTTTTTTTTTCAAGGCCTTGTATCCCTCAGATGCTTTTAGAATTGATGCTGTATGTTTGTAAGTGTGACACGTTGTGACTGACATTTTCGCAAAGTTTGGCTGGCTATACATAGTTTGGTTTCAAAGAACAGGATTTGACCAAAACCACAAATCTAAATCATACTTATTATTACATGGGTTTCAGTGACAAATCCCATGCTCTAAAACATAACCCCAAACAGTCAAAGTCCGCTAGAATGTGATTTGCTTATAAAGCAGGTACTAGACGTTCTCGGTCAGCACCATGAAAGACTCCTGCTACATTTCACCCCATAATATGACATTTCAGAAGATCCTGGCAGATTTCTGTTTAAGGCCACAGGTTATATTGTCTCCTAAAGCAAAAGACAGGACACTGACAGAAGGCACATGTTTCAAGGAGTCAAATGGTAATAATTCCCTTTGGGTGTGTAAGTGGAGAGACTGGAGGGAAACAGCCTCGTTTCAAGGATAATAAAGCGTGAAGCACTCAGAAGTATTGAAGGTACAACCTCAACCCTACAAGCTGATAAGCAGGCCTAGACTTTTATTTATAGTGACATGAGTGACATTTATCTGCCTTTCATTGGAACATCTAATCCACTTGTCAAGGTGTGTCTTAAGCGGACACCTGATTTCTGGCCAGAGTTGGCAGGCTTCGAATACAAATGTGACTGCCCTGGCTGAAATTCAGGATTGAAAAAAAAAAAATGATGGAGATATGAAATCATCAGGGAAATACATCAACTTGATTTCAGTTTGCTGCAGAGACAACATCGCCTGAATAGGGTATTGGCTTTGTGGTAGAAATTATCGTCAGTCAATTAAAGTAGAAACAGAGATGAATTACCGAAGGGTTCACAAACCTCAGTATCTCTTGTTGTTGTTTAGTCACTGAGTTATGTCCAACTCTTTTGCAACCCCGTGGACTGTAGCCTGCCAGGCTTCTCTGTCCATGGGATTTTCCAGGCAAGAATACTGGAGTGAGTTGCCATTTCCTTCTCCAGGGGATCTTCCCAACCCAGGGATCAAACCCACATCTCTTACATTGGCAGGCAGGTTCTTTACCTGGGAAGCCCCAGTATCTCCCTACTTAGCCCTTAAGTTCAATCATAACAGAATTGTAGCTGTCTCTTCCTTATGCCAAATTATTAACAGAGTCCAGTTTTAGGAAGTGAAAACCAACATGAATCAAGAACGTACACAAATACTGCCTGACTTCTCTGGAGGCACTGAGGGGGATCCAGACAGTGGTTCCCTCTTCAGGGCCTGGCAGTAGAAGATGATGTAAAGTGTAACCACATTTCAAATTAAGTAGCAATAAGCAACTGAAAGAGCAGTACAAGAAGAAGAAAAAAAAAAAAGCCATAGTTACCTCCAAACAAATTAAACAAACAGGACTTACTGTAAGAGTTCAGAAGAGAGAAAGAGGAAAAGGCTGGTGTGGGCAGGAGCTCAAGTAAGACTTCATGGGAAGCAGGACTGGAAGGAATCTTGAAGGATGAGCCAGTAGGTAAGATCTTCACTAGAACGACATGCATTAATTAACTGCAGGGATCCCATCCCCTCAACACATAAACACACACACACACACACACACACACACACACACAGGCATTCTTGGCTCCTTTCTGTCCACGTGGTTCCTTGGCCATGCCACCTGGCACCCCCCGACCTCCCCACGCTGCTGTCCATGGTGCTACAGAGCAGGGCCTCTATGTCACAGGCTACACCTCACCTTCAGGCTAAAGGACAACCACGTTAGGAAAGTCTGTGCTGTTTCCTTTGCCCTAAGTAGTGCTGTGCCCAAATATAGTTCTGTTTTCTTTTTTTTAAACCAACTTCATTTCGCTTTAATTTACATACATTGAAATGCATCCGTTTCAAGTGTACACTTCAATGAATTTTGACCAGTGTATATACTTGTGAAACCACCACTACAACTGGGACATAGAATAATTCCATTGCCCCACACACACACAAAGTTCCCTGTGCTCCTGTGCATGGGGTGGCAACTCCTCCCCTCACCCCTGGCCTCAGGCAACAATTAATCTGCATTTTGTCCCAGTAGAATAGTTTTTCTAGTGTGTGCTTGTGTGCTCATTCGTGTCTGACTCTTTGCGGCCCCATGGATTGTAACCTGCCAGTCTCCCCTGTCCATGGAATTCTCCAGGCAAGAATACTGGAGTGGGTTACCATTTCCTCCTCCAGGGGATCCTTTTGACCCAGGGATCAAACCTGTGTCTTCTACATTGGCAGGCAGGTTCTTTACCACTAGCACCACCTGGCAAGTTTTTTGTTTGTTTTCTAGATTTTCCTATAAATGAAACCTACCATTTGTAGTCTTTTGTCTGATATCTTTTCCTCAGCGTAATGGTTTTGAAACATCCATATTCTGTGAATCAATCCTTTGTTAATTGCTATGTCTATGTCCCACAATTTCTTGGATCTTCACCTCTTGGTGGATATTTGAGTTGTTTTCAGCTTTTTGGAATAGAGCTTCTGTGGACACCCATGTACAAATTTTTTGTGTTTGCAAATACACTTTTCATTTCTTTAGAGAAAATACTAGGAATAAGAATTGCTGGTAACATATATGGCTTCCCTGGTGGCTCAGACAGTAAAGAATCCACCTGCCATGTGGGAGACCTGAGTTCAATCCTTGGATTGGGAAGATTCCCTAGAGGAGGGCATGGCAACCCGCTCAAGTATTCTTGCCTACAGAATCCGCATGGACAGAGGAGCCTGGTGGCCTACAGTCCACCGGGTCGCAAAGAGTCGGACGCAACCGAGCAACATTTATGTTATATATGTTTGATGATTATAGGCATGGCCTCTATGAGCATTCTTGTCATTGTCTAAAACCTTAGGAGGCTCTCTGATTTCTATGAGTGGAATTCATACTCCTTAGACTAGCATCTTTGGCCCTCTGCCATCTGCTTTTCATTATTTTGCTTTTCCACCTCGCTAGTATACTTATACTTCACTCACTCACACACAATTGAACTTGCTTGTCCACAACTGAGCCAAATATAAGTGGCAGTGCTTCCAGGACTACACATGGATTTCCTCCTCTTTCTGCCTCATTGTCTGCGACCACATACCTACCAAAGGTTTAAGTCCTAACTTAGATGTGTGACTTATGTACATTCTTAAGACAAATTTCACAGATATCATGAATCTTGAAATTTTGTTTGTCTCTAAACATTCCAAGCATGTTTGTAAGATTTCAGAAATCCTCTTTTTGAAGGGTGGGGAGTACAGAAGGCATTCTCTTCACAGATTCAGTCTTCAGGCATTTAGTGAGCATCTACTATGAGCAAGGCATAGTAGTAGATACATTTGTAGAGTCTCCGTAGGATGGGTGTGGGTCACTGCAGCAGTCTAAAAAGGGCAAGTAGCAGACAGCTCCAAGGGAGCATGAAGTGACCACATGGGCTGATACAATTTTATCTGAAGCACAAACAAGAAAACTGGAATGTACAGTTCATAATGATTACAAAGAGGAAGAAAAAGAAAGGGTTTATCTCACCCTGTCTCACTCAACTGTTTTCTCTTGTCATCTTAAAAAATACACAGTGCAAGAGTTGCAAGTTAAGTTTGGTTTGAGGCAAAATGAGGACTGTAGCCTGGGAGACAGCGTTTCAGATAGCTCTGAGAAACTGCTCCAAAGAGGCAAGGGGGAAGGTCAGTACATATGTGATTTTGGCGAAGGTAGAGTACATGCAATTAAGCACGTTATTTTTTACAGAAGGTTCTGATGGTCATGAGGAGCAGCTGTCACCATGAAGAATTTCATGCTTTTCTAGATAAAGAAGATGTAAAAACTGGGCTCATAAAATTGGCCCCTGAAAATATCTAACTATCTGGAGATGTGTTCTATCAGTTCCCCAACCCCCACCCCAAGCACAGAGGGTCTCATTACTGCTCTCCACCCTGAACTCCTTTCAGGGGGTGTCGAAGATCAGCAGCACATGCTTTAATCCTGTAGAGGTAGATGGTAAGTGCCAATTCATAGTTGACACTCTTGCCAATTTGTCATTAACACCCTTCAAGATGGGCTTCCCTGGTGGCTCAGCTGGTAAAGAATCTGCCTGCGATGTGGGAGACCTGGGTTCGATCCCTGGATTGGGAAGATGCCCTGGAGAAGGAATGGCTACCCACTCCAGAGAATTCTCCAGTATTCTAGCCTGGAGAATTCCATGGACTGTATAGTCCATGGGGTCACAAGGAGTCAGCCACGACTCAGTGACTTTCACTTTCACTCTTCAAGGTAAACCTAATTATGAAGATGAAAATAAGGATGGCCGGGAGAAGAATTGTGCATTTAAAAATATTACCAGTGGCCCACTTTGCTAAATTTGCTAAAACCATGCCAATTTGAAGGAGAAAGTCCATTGGTGTAGAAAGCATGCAAGCACCATTTCTCATTTCTTGTATTTTTTAAAAAACTAATTCCCACTGTTCTGCAAATCCTCGTTTTCTTTTCTGAAATGAATCTTCTACCTGGACTAGTGCACGTCTTTGTCTTAGAATATGTTACTCAAATAGAATCACTCAAGAAACTTGAATAAGAACTAAGACAGAATTGGACACTTGTGTAATGCAGAAATGAGTCATGACTCAAATTCTAGTTGCACAATGTGGGAACTAGTCCAGCACCATGAGAGAGTGCCTCAAATTAATTAGTGCTTTCAGAAAGTTAACAAAGGTAAGAACCTGAAAGCTTTTCTGTGTGTGAATGGCAGTCACGTGTTTCTATCTTTCTATCACGGGATCACTTACTTAAGGAGAACTGGCTTAGAAACCTCTGTCTTTTACAGTGAGCACTTTAGCTGATGTCTGGGAAAAACAGGCTTTTATGATACCAAAGACTGGAAATATTTTTCATGCAGCTGATCCCATGACCCAAGGTGAATCAAATAAAGCTCCAAAGAATATGTTTCCCTCTGTCTAGTACCCAGAGATCCCACAGCATGTGAGCCTGACTTTTACTGTCCAGTCCATAGTCTCCTCCTGAAATCTCATTCGTTTTTGCCCAGCCAATCAGCACTGTCAGGCTCCAGATGCTACGGCCCTAAAAGATGCTTCATTGGAGAGAGGAATAAGACATGTGGAGCTTTAAGTTTACATAGTGACCCAAGTCACTGGCCTGACTCTAGACCTACCGCTGTGTGGCCTTGAATAAGCCTCTCGCCTCCTTGGGACCTCACTGTCCTCACTTGTAAAGCCACTTGCTACACCCAGTCACCTCTGAGGATACTTCTGGCTCTAACCATCCAGTATTAGACACCCCTTCCTTGTCCAAATGCCTGTGGCATTTGTGATCTTCACTGAATACGCTGACATACACAGCTTGTTGCCACTTGTTTTCAGCTGAATGGGGCTTCCCTCCCCAATGACTGCGGTCATTCAGTGCTTTTGGTGACGTTTGATAGATCTTGACTGCACAGCTTTGTGTCAGCCTCTTTTTCAGGTGCTGGGTGTTTATCAAAAATGACCTGTTCTCCTCGATTCTACAGTCTTGCTTGGGGTAGGGAGCAACTAAGTGAAGAAACAACATGTAATTGGGTTGTGATAAGTGCTATGGAGTAAAATAAAACAGGGCCTAGGGATAGAGCATGAGAGTGGGGTGTGGGCTCTATTTTAGTGTCAAGAAAAGCTATTTTCCATACTTTAAAATTGGAGTGTGCACATGTGTGCTAAGTTGCTTCAGTCATGTCTGACTTTGTGCAACCCTGTGGATGGTAGACTGACAGGCTCCTCTGTTCATGGGATTCTCCAGGCAAGAATACTGGAGTGGGTTGCCTCGCTCTCCTCCAGGAGATCTTCCCAACCCAGGGACGAAGCCTGTGATTCTTAACGTCTCCTGCACTGGCAGGGGGGTTGTTTATCACTAGCACCACCCGGGAAGCCCTAACATTGGGTTATAATTAACATATATGCTTCTGACACCAGTTTCAGTGTGTAATTGCAATTCTCCATCAAGCAGTTCTCTGACACCAGCTGGGTGTCCTACAATTCAACTAGGTTCTGACACTGTCTACCCCGAGACAGCATCAGACCATGTTCATGCAAGTTCGTGTGTTCGATGCACAGTGAGGCCAAACAAACAGAAAGGTCAGAGTTTGGAGCAGAGCAAGTTTTACTGCCGGGCCATGTAAGGAGACAAGGTAGTTCTCGCCCTGAAAAACCTCTAGTTTCCAAAAGAGTTTCGGGAAAGCATTTTTAGGACCAGGGAAGGGAGTGGTGTCACAGGTCTGAGGTCAGCTTGTGCAGTTATCTGACTGGCTGATGCTGAGGCAGAAGGATGGGATCACAGGGATTCAGAGTGTCTCAGCCCTCAGGCTCCAGGAGGCTTGGGGCTCTGTGCTCTCGGTCTTCAAGTAGTCAACATCTTCCATTTGTTGGAGACTGGGAGGCTTTTACATCTTTAAAACAACTCAGGAAATTTGCATCCAATATTGTTATCTAGATAGTTTGTGTGTGTGTTAGTCACTCAGTCGTGTCCCACTCTTTGCGACCCCATAGACTGCAGCCCACCGGGCTCCTCTGTCCATGGGATTTTCCAGGAAAGCATACTGGAGTGGGTTGCCATTTCCTTCTCCAGGGGATCTTCCTGACCCAAGGATCAAACCCGGGTCTCCTGTACTGCAGGCGGATTCTTTACCAACTGAGCTACGAGAGGAGCTAAAGCAGAGGATGGCGGTGGGGGGAGACATGTCCCTCCCCCAACCCAGGAAGGCCCCAAGGGGTACTTCTTGGTTACAATTTCTGCCCCTCCACCTTTCTTTGGTATTCCTGTCAACTACAAATTGGCACTTGCCATCTACTTATCTATTTGGTGGCTATGGTTTTCCCAGTGGTCATGTATGGATGTGAGAGTTGGACTGTGAAGAAAGCTGAGTGCCGAAGAATTGATGCTTTTGAACTGTGGTGTTGGAGAGGACTCTTGAGAGTCCCTTGGACTGCAAGGAGATCCAACCAGACCATTCTAAAGAAGATCAGCCCTGGGTGTTCTTTGGAAGGAATGATGCTAAAGCTGAAACTCCAGTACTTTGGCCACCTCATGTGAAGAGTTGAGTCTTTGGAAAAGACTCTGATGCTGGGAGGGATTGGGGGCAGGAGGAAAAGGGGACGACAGAGGATGAGATGGCTGGATGGTATCACCGACTCAATGGACGTGGGTTTGAGTGAACTCCGGGAGTTGGTGATGGACAGGGAGGGAGGCCTGGCGTGCTTCGATTCATGGGGTTGCAAAGAGTTGGACATGACTGAGCGACTGAACTGAACTGAACTGAACTGACAGGCTAAAGTGGGAATCTGGGAGGCGGGCACCTCTGCAATTAATGAGCACATTTAAAACTCCCCAACCTGCAGACGCCACACACAGGAAACATTTCCAGGAGACACCCAACCAGAGGACCAATGCCACCACCAGTTTCACGTGGGGATGGGGGTTCTAGACTTCTGATTGCTTTCAGGCATGGGGGTCTCCACCCTGGAGAAGGAGGAGATGGACAGTGAGACTATCCCCCAGCAACTGCTTTCAAACCTGGGCCACCCACAGAGTCCCCCATGAAAATGGCTGAAAAGCAAAGGAAATGACAAGGACTTTGAGATTATCCACAGACCTAAGCTAAACGAGAGAACTTTCCAGCTATTTCTTGGGACTCCCTTCCAGACGAGCTACTCTTAGGAATCTTTTCCGGTCTGTGCCTCCCTGAACTCCTGAAAGTCTCCAGTGTTTGTTAAGAGACAGCATTATCTAGAGTTTGATGAGTCTCTCTGGCAGACTGTAGACCTCACGGGCAGAAACCTCTACCCAGATGTGGTTGGTCGGCTTCTGTCCTGAAGGGTAGTTGCCTTCTGCTGCCCGTGATCATTTATGGACCAATTGTTAGTTGAATATTTCAGCCCTTTTTGTCTACAGCACCTGGACCTATCGAACTTAGTGATTGACGTGTTTACCCTCCACGGCCTTCTGTCTCACTGCTCCAAGTTGCAGAATCTCAGCCTGGAAGGCCTCTGGCTTTCTGATCCCATTGTTGATAATCTTGCTAAGAAAACAAATTTACTGCAACTCAACCTTTCTGGGCATTCTGGATTCTCTGAATCTGCCCTGAAGATTTTGCTGAGCAGCTGTTCCAGATTGGATGAGCTGAGCTGAAACTCTCTTGGTGCTTAGACTTCACTGAAAAGCACCTATAGGTGGCTATTGCACACGGTGTCGGAAGAAGGCAATGGCACTCCACTCCAGTACTCTTGCCTGGAAAATCCCATGGACAGAGGAGCCTGGTAGGCTGCAGTCCATGGGGTCGCATAGAGTTGGACATGACTGAGCAACTTCACTTTCACTTTTCACTTTCATGCATTGGAGAAGGAAATGGCAACCCACTCCAGTGTTCTTGCCTGGAGAATCCCAGGGATGGGGGAGCCTGGTGGGCTTCCACCTATGGGGTCGCACAGAGTTGGACACGACTGAAGCGACTTAGTAGCAGCAGCAGCAGCAGCATACGTGTCGGAGACCATCATCCAGTTGAATCTCAGCAGGTACCAAAGGAATCTGCAGAGATCAGATGTCTCTGCCTCAGTTGGGAAGATGTCCCAATCTTGTCCACCTATACTTAAGTGATAGTGTTATGCTGAAAAGTGACTGCTTTCTAGATATTTACCAACTCAGCTACCTCCAACATAGCACTCAGTGAGTGCTATGACATAATACCTGAAACTTTACTTGAACTTAGAGAAATTCCCACACTAAAAACACTACAGGTCTTTGGAATCATGCTGGATGGTAACCCTCAACTGTTAAAGGAAGCCCTCCCTCATCTACAGGTTAATTGCCCCCATTTCACCACCATCGCCAGGCTGACCATTGGCAACAAGAACCAAGGGATATGGGGCATCAAATGCTGACTGTCCCTGGAGAAGCCCAGTTGTCTATGATGAATCTGTTGTAAGATGGTGTCTCCTCTTTTCTTTGAACAGGAAAAGTAGGCAGGAACCCCAACTGTGGAGAGCTCAGCTATTTTTATTCTTGATTTTCTGTTGCCTTCCTTCTACAAGTATATTAGAGAACCATTGGAGAGACAAAACTGTGAAGTGTTGCTTTTTAGAAATGATTATGAAAGCTTTTATCACTGCTGCTGCTGCTGCTGCTGCTAAGTCGCTTCAGTCGTGTCTGACTCTGTGCGACCCCATAGACGGCAGCCCACCAGGCTCCCCCGTCCCTGGGATTCTCACTGCTATACCCTTAAAAGCCTAAGTTCTATGCTTTTTGAAATTTTAGGGAGAGTGAACCTTTAATTTCAAGATACCTTAAATAGCAAAATTTGAACCACATTTTCCAAGTGCCCTTCTCAGAAAATCTATTTAGAATCAGGCTTAAAAATTACCACCAGCAAATCATTTTCATAGCCTATATGGCAACTGAACTTTCTTCTATTTAATTTTTCAGCACTGCTTTATTGTAAGACATAGGTTGCAAAAAATAATAAGCTATTTGTATTGTAAGCTGAACAGAATGAGAATCAGAGTAGATTTGCAGCAATATCTTCTGAGGATAGCAAGAAAAATAGACATCTCAACTGTGCCTTTAGATTTGAAATCAGGTTGATGGAAACAAATAGCCCCAGGTCATTCACCTTAAAACCTAAATAAAGGAAGAAATGATAAGCCAACCAGAGGTGTAGAACTGGTATAGAATTTAAAGGCTCAAGAGACAGTTTTCTATGACAGGTTAACCTGGGGGATCCTCTAATGCCCATTAATGAAGTCCCGTTTATATACAGTTGGGAAGGTCCCCTGGAGGAGGAAATGGCAACCCACTCCAATATTTTTGCCTAGAGAATCCCATGGACAGAGAAGCCTGGTGGGTTATAGTCCATGGGGTTGCAAAGAGTCAGACACGACTGAGGGACTAATACTTATCTACTTATCTACCTCTACAAAGATTAAATCATGTCCTGCTGCAGCTGCTGACCTTCAACACCCCATGAAAGGAATTCAGGGTGGAGAACAGAAATGAGGCCCTCAGTCCTGGGGGCGGGTGAGGACTGGCAGGACATGTCTTCAGGCAGATATTTCCAGGAGCTGATTTTAGAAGCCCAATTCTTGTATCTCCCCATATCTAGAAAAAGCACTGAAATCGTCCAAGGTGAAGATGGTTCCCTGCGACTAGCAAAGGCTTCACGAGACCAGGAGAAATCTTCTGGAAAAACATATACTTGATGGTATGTGCTTCCCCCTTCACCAAAGGTCACATTTTTACTGACCTTCCCCCCAACCTCTTGAGAGCATTTTCTCAGCGCATTTTGCCTCAAGTAAAACTTAGTTTGTTACTCTCACATTGTGCATTTTTTAACAGCCTTTTAAAATTATTATTAGACATTGATTTACTTATTTGGTTGCCCCAGGATCTTTAGTTACAGCATGCAAACTCTTAGTTGCAGTATGTGGGATCCCATTCCCTGATTAGTGATCGAACCTGGGCCCCCTGCAGTGGGAGCACAGAGTCTTAGCCACTGGACCATCAGGGAAGTCCCTGTGCATTTTTTAAAAGTTTTTAAAAGTTGACACTCCTCAATCTTGAGAAGAGCAAGTTTTGGACAAGAAAAGGAATGAAGGGTCTCTGTGGAGGTACAGTCCCTGTTGGGTTACAGTCCCACAGGTTGAGGGCTCAGTCCTCCAAGACTGTCCTCCTCTGAGACCTCAGAGACCACCTGAAGGCCTGGCCATAACCTGTGCTTCTAACCCAGGGGCTGTAGATCAGAAGTGCCCATGACCTCCTCCTCAGGAGGTCATTAATTTGCTAGGGTGGCTCACAGAACTCAGAGACACATTTTACTTACTAGCTTATCAGTTCAGTTCAGTTCAGTCGCTCAATCATGTCTGACTCTTTGCGACCCCAAGGACTGCAGCACGCCAGGCCTCCCTGTCCATCACCAACTCCAACCAACTTTTCTCAAACTCATGTCCACTGAGTCAGTGATGCCATCCAGCCATCTCATCCTCTCTCGTTCCCTTCTTCTCCTGCCTTCAATCTTTCCCAGCATCAGGGTCTTTTCCAAGGAGTCAGTTCTTCACATCAGGTGGCCAAAGTATTGGAGTTTCAATTTCAGCATCAGTCCTTCCAATGAATATTCAGGACTGATTTCCTTTAGGATGGACAGGTTGGATCTCCTTGCAGTCCAAGGGACTCTCAAGAGTCTTCTCCAACACTACAGTTCAAAAGCATCAATTCTTTGGTGCTCAGCTTTCTTTACTATCTTATCAGTTTGTTATAAAAGGACCTCACCTATGAACAGGCAGATGGAAGAGATTCATGGGGCTAGTGGGTGAGAAGGGCATGGAGCTTTCCTGTTCTGGGGTCCACCATTCCCTCCAATTCAATATGTTCATCAACTTGGACCCTCTCCGAACTTACACTTTGGGCTTTTCTGCAGGCTTCATCTGGTGGGCATGATGGATCACTGACTCCATTTCCAGGCCCTCTCTCCTCCCCTGAAACCAGAGGGTGGAACTGAAATTCCCAACCATCCAATCAAGGCTGGTTCTCCAGCCTCATTAACCTCACAAAAGAAATCTCTACTCGCTCTCAGAACTTGGAAAATTCCCTGAGTTTCAGGAGCTCTGTGCCAGGAACTGGGAAACCAAGACCATATATATATATATATTTCTTATGATAAGTCATAATATCACAACAAACCATATGGTGAACAGTTCTTAAATAGTCAGTGAACTTTGACAATTGTGCAGATGCATGGTAAAGTTAAAACAGGTCTGAACCTGCTGTAGCATGTTCTCGTCATTTCCCTCCTTTGAATTTGACTGGCCTGACTGACTTGATCCCAATGCAGAATGTGGCAGAAGGGATAGTAAGTATGTGACTCCTGAAGCCAGGTTGCTGCTGCTGCTGCTAAGTTGCTTCAGTCGTCTCCGACTCTGTGCAACCCCATAGACGGCAGCCCACCAGGCTCCCCAGTCCCTGGGATTCTCCAGGCAAGAACACTGGAGTGGGTTGCCATTTCCTTCTCCAATGCATGAAAGTGAAAAGTGAAAGTGAAGTCGCTCAGTCGGGACCAACTCTTAGCGACCCCATGGACTGCAGCCTACCAGGCTCCTCCATCCATGGGAATTTCCAGGCAAGAGTACTGGAATGGGGTGCCATTGCCTTTCCGAAGCCAGGTTAGACAAGGCAATACAGCTTCCAGTCTGAAGGGAAAGCGTCTCTTGCTCTCTCTCAATTCATCCACCAGGTTATGAGGATGCCAAGAAATCACATGGAGAGGCCAGGTGTTGCCATTCTGGCCAACAGCTCCCGCTGAGGTCCCGGCCTGGGGATGTTGGTTTTCTCCTTGTCAAGTTGCGTGTGCTAGGCGAGGAGGTGCGGAATCAAAGCAGGACTTAGGGAAGCCCAGGCAGAGACAGCCTCATCAGGAAAGCATTGGAGGCCAGGTCAGAGCGCTGGTGGACAGGGATAAGAGGCAAGGGGCCTCTCCCCAGCCTGTGGTCTGCTTCTTATGGGCCAGGGATCATCCCTCACCCCGCCTCTCCCCCTCCATGAGAATATAGCTAGGTCAGAGTCCCTGCCTATAATCACCAGAATGGAGAAAGATGGCCATGACCCCAAAAGGCAGCTATAATAATATGTGACATCTATTTAAAATCTCAGCAGCTTTCTGCTGCCCTGAAGAAGGAGCTTGTTGGGTTTGGCAAATGGATGCAGCACTAGGCTGGAGGGGTCAAGTAAGGCCACAGACCAGTTTTGCAATTGAGAGCCGGTGTGCTGCTCTAGACTCACGTGGGCCAATGTCATCTCCCCTGTTCCGACAAGACAGGCTTGGCGTGACTTGGAATCTAGGTTCTGCAGGAAGTGATAAAGCGAGGTGCTGTGATGACTGCTTTTCTGACCGGGGCAGCACTGGCCACATAAACATCCACACGCTCCTCATTTGATGATGAGCTCAGGCCAAGATGGGCCTCCAAGGGGAAAGCTTTGAGTCTCCTTTTGCTCGCTCCGAGCAGGGTTTGAGAGTCCTACTGGGTTGAGAGTCTCTTCAAATATCTCAAGTTTGCCCAGCGGGAATGATGTCAACCTTCCGTTTTTAATCAGCAGTTCTTCCCCTGAGGCCACAGAGAAGATGGGATGCAATCTGTCCCTACCCAGTTCTCGCAGAGCTGCTTCTGTAGGAAGAAACAGGGAAGACATTCGATTTCCCAGGTCATTGTATTGCCCATGGGGCCCCTGCAATATTCTGTTTCTGGAGATTTCCTGGGGGAGAGGGTTGGAGGTGGGAGCTGGCTAAACCAGGGTCCTGGTCCTTTCTGTCTACGCAGAAGACTCTTGGAAAGGCACTACACCTTAAAGGATTCAGGTCACAAATAAACCTTCGAAAGTCCTTGTAAACATTTGTTAAATATTCATTTATTAGAATGAAACAGACTCTCCCATGTGACATGAGGGCAACATTATGTGTGGAGCCCTGTATCAAGGTCACAGGACAAAAATCTCTGGAACTGACCAAGCCCCATGGCAACTGTTGCCATGAGCCTCTGGATCTAAACCTGCCAGTTGCCTGATCACATGTTAGGTAAAATACCCACCCTGCTACCACTCTATAGCATTCTAACCAATCACCTAATGCCACCATTCCAGTAGGAATTTTCTCTGTCTTGAGGCTATAAAAATTGGCTACTCGCCCGCATCAGAGAAGGCAATGGTAACCCACTCCAGTACTCTTGCCTGGAAACTCCCATGGATGGAGGAGCCTGGTAGGCTGCAGTCCATGGGGTCGCTAAGAGTCGGGCCCAACTAAGCGACTTCACTTTCACTTTTCACTTTCATGCATTGGAGAAGGAAATGGCAACCCACTCCAGTGTTCTTGCCTGGAGAATCCCAGGGACGGGGGAGCCTGGTGGGCTGCTGTCTATGGGGTTGCACAGAGTCGGAAACGATTAGAGTGACTTAGCAGCAGCAGCAACAGCAGTAGCCCACGTAAGAGGTCAGCTCTCCCTTGAACCAGTCCGCTGTTCTAACAGTGTCTTCCACTCTAATAAACTTTATTTTTCTCTTATTTTGCCTCATGTCTGGAAATTCTTCTCCAACCTGCAGATGGGCCATGACAATAAGTGCCCCAGGAACCTTCAGAATCCTTCCGCACAATACCAAGAAATTTGTGTGGGACCTCCCAGATGGGCCAGTGGTTAAGAATCTGCCTTGTGATGCAGGGGACGTGGGTTCAATCCTTGGTGGGGAAACTAAGATCCCATATGCCGTAGCTAAGTCCAGGAGCCACAACTACTGAGCTTTCGAGTTCTGAAGCTCGTGAGCCATAAATAGAGGGGCTGTGAGCAGCAACCAAAGATCCCACATGACAAAACTAAGACCTGATGCAGCCAAATAAATAAATAAGTAAAAGTAAAACAAAGAAAAATGAAGAAGAAACTTGTGAAGTTATTCAACTTCGGGCAAGATAATGTGCAAACTGAGAATTATTATTACTGTGCATATACCTGTTTCTTCACGTGAAAACTCAAAATGTTCGTTTGGGTTTCCTGTAAGTTCTTATGGAAAAAAAAAACACCTGAATGATCTTTTGGGCCAATCCAATATATTAATAATCGTTCCTCTCCCACATTCTCCCAAGAGGACTTGCTGAGGTTTAAGGTCACCGTGGGGTTAAAATGGGAGACTCAGGAGCCTAACATGAGCTCTCTTCACATAAGAAAATTCTAATTGCTCACAGGTAAAAATGGTTACCTGTTCAGGTAACACCTCCCCTGGCACACTCATGCCCAGAACTACTAAGCCCCCAGTAGTCCACTTGTCAAACTCCTATTAGTCCTCTGAGACTCACTCCAAAAGTAACCTCCTGATTGAATCCATGCACAGAGGTCTATCCTGTCCTTAACATGTTTCCACAGAAAAGTGAAAGTGAAAGCTGCTCAGTCATGTCCGACTCTTTTCAACCCCATGGACTATACAGTCCAAGGAATTCTTCTGGCCAAAATACTGGAGTGGGTAGCTGTTCCCTTCTCCAGGGGATCTTCCCAACCCAGGGATCGAACCCAGATCTCCCGCATTGCAGGCTGATTTTTTACCAGCGAAGCCACCAGGAAGCAGCAAGTAATAACACTATTGCATGCATGCATGTTCAGTTGCTTCAGTCACGTCTGACTCTTTGCAACCCTGTGGACTGTAGCCTGCCAGGCCCCTCTGCCCATGGGATTCTTTAGGCAAGAATACTGGAGTGGGTTGCCATGCCCTCCTCCAGGGGATTTTCCTGACCCAGGGATCAAACCCATGTCTCTTATGCTTCCTGCATTGGCAGGTGGGTTCTTTACCACTAGTGCCACCTGGAAAGCCCAATAATACCATTAGCTAGTATTTATTGCATGCCTTTATTAAGTGAGTGACTGAATAAATCATTACTTCTTATATTATTGCCAAGGTGTCTATGAGAAATGTTTGAGCTTGGAGATTGGATGCTGGCATCTCTGAAAAGGAGAAAGAACTGGTCCTTGGCAAGAATTGGGACCAGGATGGAAGACTGACAGCATTCCCGTGACTCTGGAGAGAGTGAGGTGGTCTGCTTTCAGCTGATTTCATACCGTTGCCATAAGTATGCTCACAAGTGCTAGGAAGCCTGGCAACAGGACCCTGCAAACGCCACTTGGTAAACTTGTTGTTGTTGTTCAGTCATTAAGTTGTGTCCAGTTCTTTGTGACTTCATGGACTGCAGCACGCCAGGCTTCTCTGTCCTGCACTAACTCTTGGAGTTTGCTCAAATTCTTGTCTACTGAGTTGGTGATGCTATCTAACCATCCCGTATGCTGCTGCCCACTTCTCCTTTTGCCCTCAATCTTCCCCAGCATCAGAGTCTTTACCAGTGAGTCAAGTCTTTGCATGAGGTGGCTGAAGTACTAGAGCATCAGCTTTTAGCATCAGTCTTTCCAGTGAATATTCAGGGTTGATATCCTTTGGAATTGACTGGTTTGATCTCCTTGAAGTCCAAGGGACTCTCAGTAAACCTCCATGGTTATTAACCAGCAGGATGCTGCAGAGTGCCTTCCTAGCTCTTGTCTCTAGCACGTTCCCTCGATCGGGAAGCATCCGGCTTTAAATTTGGGAAGACAGGAGATGGCAGACGTCCTGTCCATCAGCATCAGCTGTCGCTGTCCTTTGAGCTGCCAACGTGACAGCTGGGGAAGAGAGGGTTCAAGTTGACTGGCAGAATGTTTTACAACAAATGAGTTTGCACGTAATAATAGTATAATAAATAAGTCTCTAGAGGCACCCGGTTATCGCTTGCATTCCAAAAGTGAGATATGGCCTTACCAGAAGCTCACAGAGCCATCTGTCACCAAATATTAGTCTTGGTGTCAAAGGCTGGACCGGCCTGAGGAAATGGAAAACATCAGTGGAGGCAGGCAAATGGCGGCACCGTGTCTTTCAAAAAAGATTTAAAGGGAGCTACCTTCAGGAGCCAGAGATTTCCAGATGATTTTGAAATAAATATATAAAACTCACTACCCAAAGCGGTTAGACTTGGGGTCTTGGGTGATGAATACTAATGAGCTTTCTCGTTGGATGAGTTTAGTTTCTGTCACTCGGCATCTGTTCTTGAGTAATCTCATCCTTATCTGCTTGGATTTGGGGCTGGAATTACTGAGATCTCCTTTAATGTGTTTTTGCCAGTTTGATGCATCAAAATCTGATTGTCCCCAAAGCACTCTGCTGATGACACAACCACTGGTGACAGGAGCACTGAAAGTGGGTGAAAGCTTGAGAACTGGATAAAAGCTGTTAGGATTTGTAGTTGTTTGCTTTCCTCATTTTTTTTTTTTTTGGTTGAGGAAAGGAAGGAGGGAACTCACGAGCTGACCAGACAGAGAACTGGGCATAAACAACCCCACCCGTCAACAGCACAACCCTCAGACCACGTGGCAACTGGGAAAGCCTGGGGTAGGGGAGCCCAAGAGGCACCTGGGTGGTTGGGAAAGGAAACGCATTAGAGGAGCAATTCACTGAGATGAGAAGTTCCAGGACATGGGCCTTTCAGAAGATCTTCATAAGGTCTTCAGCCTGGACTGGCCCTGACAGAGTCTCATCCTGGAGGATATGTGATGTCCCATTGCCATCGGGACCCTGCAGAGGACTCTACTGGGAGTTACAGGCATGGGTCCCTAGGGACAGAGTTCAAGCAAGGTCAACTTTTGTGGTTCCAAGTCACAGAATTTGCCTCTGCTCAGGTTTCTCTGTTTCGAACAATCCCGCCCCAGGCTTCCTGGACCAGGGCTGGTGGGCACTGACAGCACAGATGGCAGAGTGGTCCCCACCTCCAACCAGGCCCCTGAGGGAACCTCGCTAAACAACCCCCTCCAGACTCCTTGGACTAGAGTTCTGCTGTGATTTCAGGAGCCCCTACTGATCAGACAGACCTGTGTGAGACTTGGAGACTGGTTTGTTCTGGTGGCAGGAATGGGAGTTATTGCATTTGTTGTTCAGTTGCTCAGTTGTGTCTGATTCTTTGGGACCCCATGAACTGTAGCATACCAGGCTTCCCTGTCCTTCACTATCTCCTGGAGCTTGCTCAAACTCATGTCCATTGAGTTGGTGATGCCATACAACCATCTTATCCTCTGTCGTTCCCTTCTCCTCGTGTCCTCAATCTTTCCCAGAATCAGGGTCTTTTCCAATGAGTCGGCTCTTTGCATCAGGTGGCCAAAGTATTGGAGCTTCAGCCTCAGCATCAGTCCCTCCAATGAATATTCAGGATTGATTTCCTTTAGGATTGACTGGTTGGATCTCCTTGCAGTCCAAGGGACCCTCAAGAGTCTTCTCCAACACTACCATGCAAAAGCATCAGTTCTTTGGAGCTCAGCCTTCTCAGTTATTGCATAAAGGGGCCAGAATCCCAGCTGCACATGATAAAAAGAGTTCTGGAGACAGATGGTGGCGATGGTTGCATAAGGTGAATGTGCTTAAAGCCACTGAGCCATATACTTGAAAACGGGTAAGGTGGTAAATTTCACATTACGTGAATTTTACCATGATTTTAAAAATTTCATTTTTATTTTTGACCTTGTGGCTTGTGGGATCTTAGGTCCCTGACCATGGATAGAATCTGGGATCCTGACAGTGAAAACTTGGAGTCTCAATCACTCCAGGGACCACTAGGGAACTTTAAAAAAAAAAAGTTTTTTTAACTAAAAAAAAATCCACCATGGGAGAGGAGTTTCAGGGGGAATGGATACATATATATGTACTGAGTCCCTTTGCTGTTCACCTGAAACTATCGCAACATTGTTAATCAGTTCTATCCCAATGCAAAATAAAAAGTTTAAAAAAATTCCATTCTTACGCACACATAAAAAGGAAACTATGAACTAATTCAGAAAGTTAACACTGTTTTAAAAGTCCTACACATATAGAACCCATCCTTGTAAATCACATAGATCACGCTTTGATTCAGAGTCGCTGATACTGAGGTTTGTCAGCATTGCTGCTCTCTGCACCCTGAGGAGCAAGCCTGGGCAGCATTTAAGGCCGCTCCATCATCCCCAGGACACTCACGCAGGGGCCTGCTGCCCATCCTGCAAGTGCCGATGTCAGCAACACCCACGCCCTGACTCCTGACTGGCCAGCACGGCACAGCCTGGTCTCAGTTCAGTTCAGTTCAGTCTCTCAGTCGTGTCCAACTCTTTGCAACCCCGTGAATCGCAGCACGCCAGGCCTCCCTGTCTATCACCAACTCCCGGAGTTCACTCAGACTCACATCCATCGAGTCAGTGATGCCATCCAGCCATCTCATCCTCTGTTGTCCCCTTCTCCTCCTGCCCCCAATCCCTCCCAGCATCAGAGTCTTTTCCAATGAGTCAACTCTTCGCACAAGGTGGCCCAAGTCTCAGAGCTGTTTAAACGAGGTGAAAAGTATGTGTCGGAAGCGATGAAATCTTTTTCTTGACTTTTATTAGCTGGACTGGGTGAGCCTAAAATGAGGCTGCCAAAATGCTTCCTCCAAAAGGAAATCTTGTCCCCTGTTTAAAACCCTTCTATGGCTTCTGAACGTTGACCGAAAGAATAAAGTCCAAACCCCTCTGCATGAGATACAAATCTCTTCACGACCGTTTCTTTAAAAAACGATGAATTATTTTTAGCATGCAAACATGTAGAGAATAGCATAGCATAGATGTCACGGGGCCACA
Source organism: Bos indicus (assembly GCF_029378745.1). NCBI lineage: Eukaryota > Metazoa > Chordata > Mammalia > Artiodactyla > Bovidae > Bos > Bos indicus. Next base: position 40,636,123 of record NC_091772.1, on the reverse strand, counting down.
CTCAGATTGGATGAGTATTTGACAAAAGTTGGCACTTAGCCACATTTGCCTAGCACACTTGGTTTTTAAACTGAAAGAAGCTGTTCTGAGTGCATCATCTCTGTACGTACGGCTCGCCCTGCTGTCCTCTTTCCAGGGCCGGTCACTCTGCAGGATCTGATTATGTCTCTTCTGCCCACATTTTACATTTTCACTTCATCTGAATGCCCCCTCCTTCCCTGCAAATGATACAGTGAATTGTTCTGTGTCTTTCACTTTAACGTGGGTTTTACTCACAGTTTAAATCTTTCAGCAACATGTGCTTCTCATTGTTTTCCTGGCAGTGGGCACTAATGTGCCCCAATTTTTGCCATTTCAAACAACAGAACAATTAACATTTTGATCGTGTCTCTTTGTGTTTACAACAGAGTTTCTGCACAGAGACTTTCTTACTAGAAATATAATTAAGCCACAGACGAGAGCTATGTATGTAACTGAAAATGTTCTAGTAGCCACATTAAAAAAAAGATACAAACAAATTGATAACATTAATCTTACTAACGTATTTTTGTTTAATATACCATTTCAACATATAACCAATATGTTAGTGAAACACCCTATAGTATTTCTTTCATACAAAGTCTTCAAATCCGATATGAATTTCTTGGTTTAGATGAGCCACATTTCAAGCTCTCAGGGGTCACAAGAAGCTGGTGATGAGTGTACGGACAATGTGACTGTCAAGTATATATTTAGAGATGGAACTGAAATGGAATAGGATCCCATGGTTCTCTACCCGCCCCTCCCCTCCCACCGCCCATGCCCTCTGCTGCTTTTTGTCTATGGAAATATTTAGCCAAAGAATAAGTTTAATCAGAGAAGTGAGAACATGCAGAAACAAAGGAAAGATAATATTAGTTTAGTCATTAAGCATAAATAAGGACCTTCAGTTCCTTCTCAAGGGCTATAGATAATATTCTGGGCCATATTCTGTGAGCTGTCTGGTAGATACTGAAACCCCCACCAGATGGAGAAGTTCACTACATGATGAGCAGACTATCGCCATGACATTTGTTGTTATTACTCAGTTGGTAAGTTGTGTCCAGCTCTTTGTGACTCCATGGACTGTAGCCCACCAGAATCCTCTGTCCATGGGATTTTTCAGGCAAGGAAACTGGAGTGGGTTGCCATTTCCTGCTCTAGGGGATCTTTCCAGACCAGGGATTGAACCCAGGTCTCCATTTTTTACCACTGAGCCACCTGGGAAGCCCCAGCCATGACACGAGCTGCCACAATTCCAAGAATTGGCCTCAAGAAATGGAAACAAACTGACCCTGGAAATGAAGATTAATTGTACTTAAAATAATCAAGATGATGCTAGTCAGATCACCAATGACCAATTTCAAGAGCTGACTGTGCTGTTTCTACATGCAGCCCCTCCGTCCATCTATAAAAGCTCTTGTACACTGATAGTCAGTGGAGGCAGTCAGCCTTTGGACTGATGTCTGCCCTCCCTCCAAGCGGCCAGCATCTGAACACCTGAAATAAAGCAAACTTTCCTTTCCACCAACCTTGCCTCTTTCATTGCTTTTTGAGAGGTGAGCAGCCAGACCCCACTTCCGGTTACAGAACCATAGCATCACAGGTTATGACACCATCTGCAATGGTGCTTGATATAAATGTGCTCTTCAAAGTGCGTGCAAGTTCTTTCCTGGTGCCCTTCCTGACGCTCAGAGGGATCTGCCTGCCATCCTTGCCTTGTCCTCTGGGTATAGAAAGCTGCCTTGTTGTACTCTCCTTTTGCTGTTTGCTTTTCTGGTAAGTTTGAGTACCTTTTCATGTTTACTGCCCATGTAGGTTACTCTTCCTATGAATCGCTCATTCTAATCCTTTGTTCATCTTTCTGTGTCACATTTTTCTTGTTGATGTGTAGTTCTTTATGTATTTTAGCTGCAGAGCTCTGACGGACTCACATCCTGCAAATGTCACTTTCTAGTCCATGGTTTGTCTTTGCATCTTGTTGGTGTCGTTCTCATACAGAACATTCTAGTTTCAATGTAATATTTATTAATATTTTTCTTTATGAGTTTGTGCATTTTCTATGTGTGTTAAGAAATTCTTCCTTGCTTGGAAGTCATAAAGACACTTGCCTATTATTTTTTTCTTTAAGAGTTTTAAAGTCTTCGTTTTCACTTTAGTTTCACTTTAGTTTATTCTAGTTGGAATTTCCTCTGTGTTAAGTGTGATGTATAAATTTTACCCCCTTACACCCATTAGGATGGCTGCTATAAAAACATACCAGAAAATAACAAGTGTTGGTGAAATTCAAACCCTTATGCACAGTTGGTGGGAATGTATTTAAAATGGTGCAGCCACTGTGGAAAATAGGATGGCGGATCCTCAAGAAATTAAAAACAGAATTACATGATCTAGCAATTCTGCTTCAGGGGACATACCCAAAAGAATGGAAAGCAGGGAAAGAGGTCATTTTTATGTTCATAAAAATAAGTGAATAAGAACCTTATTCACAATAAGTAAAACATGGATGCAACCCAGGTGTCCACTGATGGATGAACAGAGAAACAAAATACAGCACACACCTACAATGGAATATTGTTGTTGTTTAGTCGCTCAGTTGGACATGACTGGACATGACTGAGTTGGGACTCCATAGATCATAGCCTGACAGGCTTCTCTGTCCATAGGATGTCCCAAGCCAGAATACTGGAGTGGGTTGCTAATTCCTTCTCCAGAAGATCTTCCTGAGCCAGGGATCCAACCCATGTCGCCTTCATTGGCAGGCAGATTCTTTCCCACTGTACCACCTGGGAAATTGTATGATGGAATATTATTCAGTCTTAAGAAAGGAAATTCTGATGTGTGCTCAACATGAAGGAAGCTTAAGGACATTATACTGAATGAAATAAACCAGTCACAAGAAGGCACCCTTATGTGAGGTTCTTAGACTAGTCAAAATCATAGAGGCAGAAAGTAGACGGATGGGTGTCAGGGCTGGGGGGAGTGGAGGGCAGAGAGTTATTGTGCGATGGGAACAGGTTTCAGTTTTACAAGATGAGATGAGTTGTGGAAATAGTTTATTTAAAAATGAAAAATATTTTTATCTTTAAATAAAAAGACAATTGGCACACTATTATGAATGTATGTGATACTAATGAACTGTACATTTAAAACATGGTTAAGATGGCAAATCTTATGTACATTTAGCCAGCTAAAAAAATAGAAAAAATGTACTAAGGAAAATGGTGTCAAATGTACCCTGAATGCGTAAGTGAATAAATGAGAGAATGAATGAATGAATGGTAGGGGAGAAATAAGGCAGTGAGCGAAGGATAGAAGATGCCAGGTATTAAGAGATGGCAGTGGAAGGACAGCCAGAAGCTTCGACCTCAGTCTTTGCTGAACAGGAGCAAGGCCACATCCTGAGCTGGGGGAGGGTGAGGCTCGAGGAGCGGGTGTGGGGCTGCTCCCTTCAGAAACTGACAAAGGGTCATTACAGATGCTGCTATCCGCTGAGAGATAATTGAAGCAAAATAAATACTTTATGATTGAAGCATAACACACTTAATTTTGTGTTTTGCCATGTGGATTACCAACTGGTCCAGCATCATTCACTGAAAACTCTGTTACCACCTCATTGGTTTCTGAAACATCTGTCTGTACCCAGATCTCATGCCTGGGTTTTTTTCTGGGGCCTCTATGGCAACCCACTCCAGTATTCCTACCTGGAAAATTCCATGGACAGAGGAGCCTGGCGGGCTACAGTCCATGGGGTCGCAAAAAGAGTGGCCACGACTGAGCAACTGAGCAACATTCTGCTCCAAGTTTCCAGCCCTGAGCCTGGAACACAGACCTAATGATGATCTTGTAATAAATCTTGATGTTTGCTATGGTAAGATCTTCTCTTTATTATGCAGAACTGTTGGCCATTTTGAACCTTTAAATTCCTTCCAAGCTTAATGACCAGCTTGTCAACTTCTTGGAAATGACCTGTTGGGATTTTGATTGAAATGGCATTGACTTCTGGGATTAATCTGGACAGAACTTGTACTTTTGAAAATAGAATCTTCTCATCCATAAATGTGTAGTTCTCTACTGTCAATAGATGTTTAAATTTCGTCTTTCACTGATGGCTTAAAAACTTGAAGATTTTTCACATGTAATTTTTGATTACTGTAAATGGCATCTTTAAAAAATATTTTCAAACTGGCTTTCTGGGTGTATCACTATACTGTTGATTTTTTTTTTAACCTTAAAAAAAATGTATTATTTATTTGGCTGTGTTGAGTCTCAGTCGCTAAACAGCGTTTTCGTTGAGTCATGCAGAATCTTTCATTGTGGCACATGGGTTCAGTTGCTCTGCAGCTTGTGGGATCGTAGTTCCCTGACCAGTAATCGAACCCATGTCCCTTGTATTGCAAGGCAGATTCTTTACCAGTGGATCACCAGGAAAGTCCCTATACTGTTAATTGTTGAAATTGCTTTTATCTCAAAACTCTCACTGGTTTTAATGCTCTTCTCCAGCGTCTGGATCTTCTTTGGAGACAACCTTGGCATCAATCACCCACACTTTGTAGCCTCCCCCCTTGCTCCCACAGTCTGTAGCCCCTCTTCCTCTCGGGCGCCCCTCCAGCCCTCATCCTTGCCACACACGTCCTGCACTGGTTTCACGTGAGGACCGTTTCATTTGCACCAGTTCTCTTATGCCTCTGGGCCTTGCTGGGGTCATTTCTCTGCCTGGAGTGTTCTTGCTCCTCCAGGCCCCGCCTGTCCTGTGCTAATGTCACCTCCCACGTGAAAGTTCCCCAACTCAGCCGCAGGAGGAATAGTGTTTTCGCTGCTCAGAGCTTCAGGGACAAAGGATCTACCAAAGGGGCTGTACACAATGTGCTGAGCTTCAGGCTTTTTCACCCTTGTTGGAGTGAGGGCGCCCGAGGTCAGTGACTATATCAGATCCAGCCCTGTGCTCCCAAAGACTAGTCCCCCAGAGTCTGACACACAGGAAGTGTCAGGATACGCAGCTTGATCAAGCTGTATCCGAACTTCACTTGGTAGAGCTGGGAGGGTGGTCACCCCAGATCTAGAGTTGAATTCTCAACACTGTGGGTTCCCAGGATTGATTTCATCATATTAACCAAGCTCACAAAGTTTGTTTCTTTGACTAGGGTGAAATAAGAGATTGTGAAATATGTATTGATCTCTGCCCCTGGTTTCTGACACAGAGCTCCTAAAACCCCTGGAATTCCTTGGGCAAAGAAGTGGTTTTTTTTTTTTTTCCTAATGAGGTGGCTCTGGGGTGGGGGTGGGGGTTCCTGGAGTGCTGCAGGAGAGGGAGCTGGACACTGAAAACACAAAGCCATGATTAGAAGCTTGAAACTATCAGCTCCAGGCTCCCCCTCTTTGCAGAGTGAAGAGGGGCTAGAGGTGTGTTGTTTTTTTAATTGAAGTATAACTGATTTACAATGTTGTGTTTATTTCTCCTGTACAGCAAAATTATTCAGTTATACATACATACATTCTTTTTTGTATCCTTTTCCATTATGGTTTATCACGGGATATTGACTATAGCTCCCTGTGCTCTACAGCAGACCTTGTTGCTTATCCATTCTCTGTGTAATAGTTTGCATCTGCTAATCCCAGCCTCCCACTCCATGCCTCTCCCAATCCCCTCCCCCTTGGCAACCACAAGTCTCTTCTCTATGTCTGTGAGTCTGTTTCATAGGCAGGTTCATTTGTATCATATTTTAGATTCCACATGAAAGTGATATGGTGTTTGTCTTTCTCTTACTTCACTTAGTATGATAATCTCTAGGTCCATCCATGTTGATGCAAATGAATCTACTTCGTTCTTTTTTATGGCTGAGTGGTATTCTATTGTATATATGTACCACATCTTCTTCACCCGTTCATCTGTCAATGGACAATCAGGTTGTTGGAAGTGGAGTTAATAATCAATCATGCCTACATGATGAGGCTGCCGTAAAATCACCGAAGATTCACAGCGCTTCTGGGTTGCTCAGCACGTGGCGGTGCCGGGAGGGGACTGCACCCAGTGGGGACGTGGGAGCTCCGTGCCCTTTCCCCGGATCCCACCCTGCACATCTTTGCACCTGGATGGTCTCCGCTGTACTTGATCATATTTCATGATAAACTGCTAAATGTAAGAAAGGGTTACACTGGGTCTTGTGAGCCATTCTGACAGATTATCAGACTCAAGTTGTGGGGACCTCAATTTACAGAGCAATCAGATGGAGATTTTGGGAATCTGGGGCCCTACAACCTCTGATTGGCGTCTGAAGTAGGGGTTAGCCTTGTGGGACTGAGCCAGGAAACTGGGGTCTGCACTAACTCCAGATACTACCAGAATGGAACAGAGTTGTAGGACCTGCAGCCAGTGTCAGAGCTCGGGCTGATGTAGGGGGGAAGAACGCCGACACCTGGGGCCAGTCTTCTGAGTGCGGCAGTTGTTAGAGAGCAAAAGAAAACATAGGTTGTTAACTTAGGCTGTGATTCTGCTCTTACCTGGGAAACAAGACAAGCTGTGGGCCCAGTGCACGGCCTCCCTGGGAGCTTAACCCCGGCAAAGACCCCAAAATAGGTTAGCAAGTTGTTGGTGAGCAGAGCGCCCCCTCTTCATATATTTTCAAAAGTCAGTTATCTTCTTTCCCCTAAAGAGTATTTGAAAAGGGAAATTTATACCACTTCTTTTTAAACCAGGGTCACTGGAGATAAATACAAAGTAACTGAAAATAAAATGCATTAATTTTCGATGGAAAATTCTGCCTGGTAATGGCATTGGGCCCCAGGCCTTCCCTACCACTACTGAATGTAAGATACACTCGTGTTGAAGTCCAGCACCACCTGAGGCTTTGCTCGGGACCAGCATCAGTGCTCACATGTGTGGCCTCTAGTAGAAGCTATGCAGAGGCAGGACTCTGTATGTTCCATCAGCACGCCTGACAATATCTAGGAAGCATCCTGGCTGAAGGGCTTGTTTTATTTTTTTAGTGGGTATAAGCAAGCTGTTTAAACTTGGTAAAATCTAGAATTAAAATTAAAAGTGTTTACAAGAGTTTTTAAAGGGTTTTATATGCATAGAAAAACTCTAGAAGCAATTACCCAAACGTCAGTAATGCTGACCACTGGACTTGTGTGTGTGTGGACTAAGTTCAGATTTTTAGAGAAGCTGCAAAGATCACAGAGTTCTTATGTACCTTTCACTCAGGTTCAGTTTCCTCTAGTGGTACATTCCTCTAATCCCACATTTTAAAAAATATTCATTAATTTATTTGGCTGCCCTGGGTCTTAGTTGTGGCATGTGGGCTAGTTTTCCAACCATGGATGGAACCTGGACTCCGTTTGGGGGGCTTGGATTCCTAGCCACTGGACCACCCTGGAAGCCCCTAATTTCACATTTCTGTGGTGCGTTTGTCAGAACTAAGAAACCAACACCAGGCATCACTATCAGCTAAGCTGTGCTGTGAAGTTGCTCAGTCGTGTCCGACTCTGCGACACCATGGACTGTAGCCTGCCAGACTTCTCCTTCCATGGGATTTTCCAGGCAAAAATACTGGAGTGGGTTGCCATATCCTTCTCCAGGGGATCTTCCCAACCCAGAGATCAAACCTGGGTCTCCTGCATTGCAGGCAGACTCTTTACTGATTGAGCCACCAGGGAATCCCTATTTTATCAACTAAACTCCAGACTTGATTTGGATTTCACCAAATTTTCCATTAATGTTCACTCTTTTTGTTCAAGGATCCAATCCAGGGTCCCACATTTCACTGAGATGTCATATCTCCTTTGTCTCCTCTGGCCTGTAACCGTTTCTATGTTCGTCTTTATGATCTTGACTGTGTTTTTCTGTTGTTAGTGCTTTTGTTATCTTGACTAATTCAAGTCACAAGGGTTTTTACCCATGTTTCCTCTTCAGAATTTGATAGTTCAGCTCTTACATTGGGTCTTTGACCCATTTTGGGTTACTGTTTGTACACAGTGTGAGGTAGAGATCCAACTTCATCTCTTCGCATTAGACTGTCCAGTTGTCTCAGCATCATTTGTTGAAAATACCAGTTCGTTCCCCACTGAATGGTCTTGGCAACATTACTGAAAATCAACTGATCATAAATTTGACAGTTTATGACTGGATCATCAATTCCGGATTATATGTGAATCAGTATTTCTCGAAGTACCACACGGTCTTAACTGTCTGCGTGTTAAGTTGCTCAGTCATGTCTGACTCTGGGACTGTAGCCTGCCCCCAAGGACTGTAGCCCACTAGGCTCCTCTGTCCATGGAATTCTCCAGGCAAGAATACTGGAGTGGGTTGCCATTCCCTTCTCCAGGGGATTTCCCTGACCAAGGGATCCATCCCAGATCTCCTGCATTGCAGGCAGATGCTTTACCATCTGAGCTACTACACCATCTTTACTTACCCTATCTTCACTTACTGCAGCATTTAAGTAAGTTTCAAAACTGCAAAGTGCGAGTCCTCCAACTTTTTCAAGACTGACTTGGTTATTTTGGGTCCCCTGAATTTTGTTATGAATTTTAGAATTAGCCTGTCAACTTCTACAAAGAAACCAACTGGGTTTTGATGGGCACTGTATTCATCACTGTGCTTTTTGATAACGCTTCAAAACAAATATGCCACTTTATATTTACATCATGAAATTCCACTGGAATAACAATATGGTCCCTAAGATTGTTAGGGACCAACTTCTCATGTTAAACAACTAGAAAACTTAAAAGGGCACAATGATTTTGGACATTACATCTGAACACAGGGACTTAGCTTGTTTGGAAACTTTATTTCTAACAGATATTGCAGCTTATAAGTCATAAAAATCACCAAAATCATTGGTGGATGTGTTATGGTGTCCTGGGACGTAGAGCAGCTTCGATTTCTGAGTTACTCTCATCAGACTCGCTCCAGAAGGCTGGAAGAGAAAACCAGAGAGCAGCTCAGCATCTCTACAGTCTGATTAGCTCGACTTCACCAACCCAGCCCACAAAGGGCTTCCTGGGGACCCCATGTGGTGCACGTGAGCAGACGTGCCTAGAGCACAGGCCAGGATCCCTGGCAAACTCACACCTGCAAGTTAAAACGGTGTAGTCCCTGGCCACGGGAGAAGCCTCCGGGTCCTTCCCAGGGAGAAGCCTCCTGTTCTCTGTAGAGGCCACGGGTCCTTCCAGGGAGACTTTCGGGCCGTGAGCACAGGCAGGCTCTCCACCCCCTCATATCTCCCTTAAAGGTGCAGATGACACCACACATCACAAACCACCCTTTTTGTTAAAACACAAAATGACAGTCTGGTCTCCAACTGTTTCTCTTACCTTTAGACTTTAAATTGGTAGTTAGCTTCCCTTCATTTTCATGCCTGTAAAATAAAGAAATAGAACCTAAATTTTGAAAAAAAGACTAATAGTTTTACATGGGTAAGTGAGGAAAGAGGCACTTGTTACTCACTGAGAGGCCAAGAAGTTTATGTTTACTCCCCAAGTTTTAAAAGCAGAAAGCAAATGTCAGGGTCCCCTTGGCCCAGAGGCACCTACTGATTGATGCTCTCTGGTGGAAGGGTCCCAGGAGCCTTGGTCTCCCGCTCGCTGGGAAGGCAGGAGGCAGGCCCAGGGGCACACAAGCAGGCACAACTCATCACTGCCAGCCCAGCTGGAAGTAGATGACCCGGGAGCAGCGAGAAGTAAGCCAAGAGGTTACAAAACTTACCTCCATCAAGCCCGTGATACCAACACTCAACCGTTTAACAAGGAGTTCACAATAAACTCTGTGTGCTTAATTAAGGACACTGACTCTGGGTGGAGAAAACTCAAGTGTCCTGTCACCTGTGTTCAGGTTTCCGTGTGTCACATACACGAAAATGTGAGGGTCCAAGGATGCATCTGACGCTGGCTGACATGCTTACTGAAGCCGTTGGCCCGAGCAGGTGGCTCTGTAAGAGGTGGTGCCCACCTCCATCACCTTCTCCATCCCAATTGTCATGCATGTGAGAGTCATCTCTGGGAGCACCATCCAAGCTTCTAATTACACTTAAATTCTTTAAGGTTTGTAGTAAATGGTCAGTTCAGTTCAGTCGCTCAGTCGTGTCAAACTCTTTGCGACCCCCAAAATCACAGCATGCCAGGCCTCCCTGTCCATCACCAACTCCCGGAGTTCACTCAGACTCATGTTCACCGAGTCAGTGATCCCATCCAGCCATCTCATCCTCTGTCGTCCCCTTCTTCTCCTGCCCCCAATCCCTCCCAGCATCAGAGTCTTTTCCAATGAGTCAACTCTTTGCGTGAGGTGGCCAAAGTACTGGAGTTTCAGCTTTAGCATCATTCCTTCCAAAGAAATCCCAGGGCTGATCTCCTTCAGAATGGACTGGTTGGATCTCCTTGCAGTCCAAGGGACCCTCAAGAGTCTTTTCCAACACCACAGTTCAAAAGCATCGATTCTTCGGCACTCAGCCTTCTTCACAGTCCAACTCTCACATCCATACATGACCACTGGAAAAACCATAGCCTTGACTAGATGAACCTTTGTTGGCAAAGTAATGTCTCTGCTTTTGAATATGCTATCTAGGTTGGGCATAACTTTTCTTCCAAGGAGTAAGCGTCTTTTAATTTCATGGCTGCAATCACCATCTGCAGTGATTTTGGAGCCCCAAAAAATAAAGTCTCACACTGTTTCCACTGTTTCCCCATCTATTTCCCATGAAGTGATGGGACCAGATGCCATGATCTTCGTTTTCTGAATGTTGTTTTAAGCCAACTTTTTCACTCTCCTCTTTCACCTTCATCAAGAGGCTTTTTAATTCCTCTTCACTTTCTGCCATAAGGGTGGTGTCATCTGCATATCTGAGGTTATTGATATTTCTCCCGGCAATCTTGATTCCAGCTTGTGCTTCTTCCAGCCCAGCGTTTCACATGATGTACTCTGCATAGAAGTTAAATAAGCAGGGTGACAATATACAGCCCTGATGTACTCCTTTTCCTATTTGGAACCAGTCTGTTGTTCCATGTCTAGTTCTAACTGTTGCTTCCTGACCTGCATATAGGTTTCTCAAGAGGCAGATCAGATGGTCTGGTATTCCCATCTCTTTCAGAATTTTCCACAGTTTATTGTGATCCACACAGTCAAAGGCTTTGGCATAGTCAATAAAGCAGAAATAGATGTTTTTCTGGAACTCTCTTGCTTTTTTGGTGCTCCAGCGGATGTTGGTAATTTGATCTCTGGTTCCTCTGCCTTTTCTAAAACCAGCTTGAACATCTGGAAGTTCATGGTTCACGTACGGCTGAAGCCTGGCTTGGAGAATTTTGAGCATTACTTTACTAGCGTGTGAGATGAATGCAATTGTGCAGTAGTTTGAACATTCTTTGGCATTGCCTTTCTTTGGGATTGGGAGGAAAACTGACCTTTTCCAGTCCTGTGGCCACTGCTGAGTTTTCCAAATTTGCTGGCATATTGAGTGCAGCACTTTCACAGCATCATCTTTTAGGATTTGAAATAGCTCAACTGGAATTCTATCACCTCCACTAGCTTTGTTCATAGTGATGCTTTCTAAGGCCCACTTGACTTCACATTCCAGGATGTCTGGCTCTAGGTGAATGATCACACCATCATGATTATCTGCGTTGTGTAGATCTTTTTTGTACAGTTCTTCTGTGTATTCTTGCCACCTCTTCTTAATATCTTCTGCTTCTGTTAGGTCCATACCATTTCTGTCCTTTATCGAGCCCATCTTTGCATGAAATATTCCCTTGGTATCTCTGATTTTCTTGAAGAGATCCCTAGTCTTTCCCATTCTGTTGTTTTCCTCTATTTCTTTGCATTGATGGCTGAAGAAGGCTTTCTTATCTCTTCTTGCTATTCTTTGGAACTCTGCATTCAGATGTTTATATCTTTCCTTTTCTCCTTTGCTTTTTGCTTCTCTTCTTTTCACAGCTATTTGTAAGGCCTCCCCAGACAGCCATTTTGCTTTTTTGCATTTCTTTTCCATGGGGATGGTCTTGATCCTTGTCTCCTGTACAATGTCACGAACCTCAGTCCATAGTTCATCAGGCACTCTGTCTAGTAAACGGTCAAGGGGATATTAAAAAAGAAATAGTTGCTTGTGTATGGCTTGACATTCCGATGTTTTTCTCATGTTTCTGTTGAAGTTTTCACTCGAGTTTACATTTGGAGATTATTCCATGAAGGCAGATTCTGGCCTTTAGCTGGGAAGAGGGCTGAGAAAGGGCGAGGACCATTGTGCAGCAGTGACTCCAGAAACCCTGGGCACTCACCTCTGTTCCTTTGGGCTAACCTAGGACTTGAAAATCTGCCTTCTGCCACAGCTGCCATAATTTACATTTTTTTTTTTCCAGAAAAGAAGCTCCATGAAGGCATAATTTTCTAGGCTCAACATCTGTCAATGTTCCCTTTAAACTTGGTACCTGTTTCTTTGTTTTGAGATATAGCCGATGTATAGTATTATATGTTACGTGTATACAACACAGTGATTCACAATTTTGAAAGGTTATATTCATTTATAGCTATTATAAAATGTTGGCTATATTCCCTGTGTTGTACAATAAAACCCGTACCTCTTAATCTCCTCCCCTAGCACACCCTACTGGTAACCACTAGTTTGTTCATTGTATCTTGAAAATTTTTTATTGGAGTATAGTTGATTTAGAATGTTGTACCAGTTTCTGTTGTATAGCAAAGTGAATCAGTTATACACATACCTCTACTCTTTTTATTTATTTAAAAATATTTATTTTTTGGCTGTGCTGGGTCTTACTGGCAGCACGTGAGATCTCCAATCTTCGCTGTGGTATGCGAGTTCTTAGTTGCGGCACGTGGACTCTTAGTTGAGGTAGGTGGGATCTAGTTCCCTGGCCAGGGATTAAACCTGGGCCCCTGGCACTGGAAGCACAAAGTCTTACCTACTGGACCACCAGGGAAGTTCCTAACCACCCTCTTTTAGATTCTTTTCCCACATAGGTCATTAGCAGATTATCGAGTAGAGCTCCCTGTGCTACACAGGACGTCCTTGATAGGGTTCTCTGGGTCTATGAGCCTGTTTTTTTATTACAAGCACTGGTTTATTGTATTTTTTTTTAGATTCTACATTAAGGGATATCATACAATATTTGTCTTTCTTTCTTTGACTTACTTCTCTTAGTGTAAAATCCTTCAAGTCCACCCGTGTTGATGTAAATGACAAAATTTCATCGTTTTGTGGCTGAGCAGGGTTTCGTTGTACACATGGACCACATCTTCTTTATCCACTCATCTGCTGGTGGGCCCCTAGGTTGCTTCCATATCTTGGCAACATCAGGGTGCATGTATCATTTCAAATAGTATTTTCATTTCTTTCAGATATATACCCAAGAGTGGAATTGCTGAGTTATATGATAGCTCTTTATATTATATATGATAGTTATCATATGGTTATATGATAGTGTTCTTGCCTGGAGAATCCCATGGACGGAGGAGCCTGGCAGGCTGCAGTCCATGGGGTCGCTGAGGGTCGGACATAACTGAGTGACTTCACTTTCACTTTTTACTTTCATGCATTGGAGAAGGAAATGGCAACCCACTCTAGTGTTCTTGCCTGGAGAATCCCAGGGACGGGGGAGCCTGGTGGGCTGCCATCTATGGGGTCACACAGAGTCGGACACGACTGAAGTGACTTAGCAGCAGCAGCATGATAGCTCTATTTTTAGTTTTTTTGAGAAACCTCCTTCCATACTGTTTTCTACGGTGGCTGCACCAATTTACATTCCCACCAATGTATGAAGTGTTACTTCTTTTCTACAGTCTCACAAATATTTGTTATTTGTGGTCTTTTATAAGGATGGCCATTCTGACCTCATTGTGGTTTTGATCTGCATTTCTCTAACAATTAGCAATTTGAAGCATCTTTCTGTGTTTTTGTTGGTCATCTCCATGTCCCTGAAAAAAAAAATGTCTATTTGGGTCTTCTGCCCATTTTTTAATAGGGTTTTTTTTTTTTTTATTTAGTTGTATGAGCTCTTTATTTTCGATATTAACCCCTTATCAGTCATATCATTAGCAAATATTTCCACCTGGTCTGTATGTAGGCTGTCTTTTGGTTTGTCAATGGTTTCCTCTTCTGTGCAAAAGTTTTTAAGTCTAATTAGGTCCCATTAATTTTTTTTTTAGGTTCCATTTATTTTTGCTTTTATTTCCTTTAGAAGACAGATCCAAAAAAAATATTGTTGCGGGTTGTGTCTACTATTTATCCGGCTCCCACTTCACGAGGACACGGGGCTCACTCTGGGGCAGGGGTCAGCAGATATAACAATGCTATAAAGATGCAGAGAGAGACTAATTTGCCAGTTGATATTCAAATAATTAGAGCCACCTGGCTGGCAGGGGGCTGGCAGGAGCACTACAGGGAGGACTGAGAGAACAGGTGGATGATGGGGTAGGTGGTAGTGTGGCTGCAAGATCCCAGGGAAGCAAGGCACCCCCTGAACTCTACTGTGGCAGCTGGAAGGGATTTCCAGGCCAGGGCAAGACAAGGGCACAGAGGCAGGTAAGCACACGCCAGGTCCTTACCACGTGGCCCCTGCTCTGAGCTCCACACGCATGTCCAGAGCTCACTGGCTGGCTCAACTTGGCTGCCTCTGAAGCATCTCATGGCCAGCATGCCAGCCAGCATGTCCACCCACAACCAAACTCATGCTTCTTCACCAAACCTGGGCCCTTTTCCTGTCTTGGCCAACGGCACCCCAAGCCTTGATTCCCTCCCAACCCTTCGCAACTCCTCTGTTCTCCCACACCCAATCAGTCATTAGGTCCTACCAAGCTTACCTCCCTGCACTTCCCAAATCCTCACTAGTCCCCTATCTGCTGGCACCGCTACAACCTGGTCGGCCAAAGTAGCATCTCTACCTGCCTTTTAACAGCCCCCTAACTGGTGACACCACATCCACCTTGTTCCCTCCAGCCCACTTTCCACTTGGCAGTAAGAGTGAGCTTTTGAAACACAACTCTGATTACTCTGCCTCCCTGCTGAAAATAAAAATTCTTCAATGCCTTCCCACTGCTTTTGGCAAAAGAAGCCTGAACAGCACCTCCAAGGTTGATGTCTAGACTTCATTGGGCTTCCTGCTATAGCCTCCCCATCCCCTCCACCCCATCCTCCATCCCCAAGTCTTCATCAAATTTGCTCTTTCACAGCCATTTCTGTTACACACTGACATGTGACTGCCCTTAGGCTGTCAGCTCCATGAGAACATCCACTGTACCTGTTTCGGTGCCTGGTACCCAGTGTCCCGCCCTTAGCAGGTGCTCAGCAATACATGCAGAAGGAACAGGTGAGCCTCAGTAATCACAGGGCCTTGCTTAAAGGCACTTACTTGATCAACATTTGATGTTAGATTATTTAATCTGCATGTTTCTATTTTTATCTGAGTTCAGATCAGGTTGTTCAAGTGTCTACCCAGAAACATATTTCAAAACTAAACATCCGTGTTCACCAAGGAAGGTGGAAGATGCTCCTGGGTGTTTCCGACACCATTCTCACCCCTGCTGCTGCTGCTGCTTAGTCGTGACCGACTCTGTGTGACCCCACGGACTGCAGTCCACCAGGCTCCTCTGTCCATGGGATTTTCCAGGCAAGAGTACTGGAGTGGGGTGCCATTGCCTTCTCCGTCTCACCCCTTAGGAGCAAGTATTTTTCCCTTTGGGAAGCCATCCCTGCAAGTCGATATGACACTGCAATGCAAGGTTGGTTTTCATTACATGTGATTTGCAGGGTCAATATTTCTTTCTCTGGGTCACATCTAACATCTAAAGCTAAGTCAAGGCCAGTGGGGATGGTGTGAGAAATCTCCTGGGTGTAGACAGAGCCATCTTGTGCACCTATTACCGTAAGGTACCGTAAGAGAAAAACCCAAACCAAATACACTTCTGAAAGCATAAGAATACAAGAGTTCAGGTTACAGGCCATGGGCTAGGTCCCTGTGTTCCATCAGATGTAACGCATCTGGACCCCGATGGCCTGAACTTCCCCGATGGTGTGGATGTCACACCTCCGGTTTGTGCGGCAGAGGCAGCAAAGGTGAGCTGTGGAGGGTAAACAGCGCAGGTGTGTGGTCTCTGTCAACTACTCAACTCTGGCTACAGCACGAAGACAGCCACGGGCAGTATGTGAACTAGTGGATGTGGCTGTGTTCTGATCAAACTTGATGTAGAGACGCTGAAACTTGAATTTCATATAACTTTCAGGTGTCAGGCAGCATTATTCTTCTCTGGATTTTTTCCCAACTGTTAAAAAATGTAAAAGCTCTCTCAGCCTGCAGGCTGCACCCAGAACCAGACAGAGGCCCAGGGCTGGGTCCACTGAGGCCTTCATGAAGCAGGGCCATCACCTCACGCCTAGGCAGTAAACCAGGGAGTCCGCCCTCCCCGGCCCCATGGGTGACTCCTGCAGTCCAAGAGGGCAGGGTTTGTGGGTTCTTCTTTTTCCCCTAGAAGTTCACCATTGGACTGGAGGTCCTATTTCCAAACAGAGCTCTTTCAGGTCAAACACCAGGATAGCTGATTAGACTAAGGTGTGGCCGCGCCCCACCGGTCGCATTCCAACAGGACAGTGTCCCGGCAGGGTGGAACCTCCCCTTCCGCACAGGGAGCACCGTGTGCCCACCTGTCAACATTCCACCACTCAGGCTTCATCGCACGTCTTCCCTCTGTCTGTCCATCAAGCCATCTCAGTTTCCCATGTTATTTATACATTCCCTTGCTGTTGATAAGGGATTAGGACACACGATTGGGACAACTCTCATCAAAATCACTTTTGTTCTCAGCCCTGCTACATGTAAGAAGTTAAGGTTGGCCAGGGTCTTAAACAGCAGGTCTTATTCTAAGCACAGCATCTCGTGAGCACCTAGGATGTGATCCTGCTGACACGGGTAACTAGAGAAAACAGCTGAAATTGACAGTGTCGACTGTTCACGTTAATATGAACAAAAGCTAATAATATTGCTAGAAATAGTCTACATAGTTAACATGAAAGTGAAAGTCGCTCAGTCCTGTCTGACTCTGCGACCCTGTGGACTATACAGTCCATGGAATTTTCCAGGTCAGAATACTGGAGTGGGCAGACTTTCCCTTCTCAGGGGATCTTCCCAACCCAGGGATTGAACCTACGTCTCCCACATTGCAGGCAGATTCTTTACCAGCTGAGTCACCAGAGTCAATATAGGTACAAAATGAGGTGGCAAGGACATCTGTAAGGATTCAGGTTTGTGGGGCCAGCAAATAGAGACGAAGGGAGACCTGAAAAACTCATGGGTTCCTACAGTGTGTTAGTTGCTCAGTCGTGTCCGACTCTTTGCGACCCCATGGATTTGTCCACGGGATTCTCCAGGCAAGAGTACTGGAGTGGGTTGCCATTTCCTTCTCCAAGGGATCTTCCCAACCCAGGGATCAAACCTGGGTCTCCCACGATGCAGGCAGATTCTTTACCATCTGAGCCATCGGGGAAGTTCTACGGCTCATTAAGTCACAGCAGCGACGCGCTGTGCTTATGAAGGAGTGTCAGGGCTGTCAGGTGAGCACAGGGTCCTGGGAGGCAGGCCCAGGCTTGGCGGGGTGGGGCGGGGATGGTGCAGGCCCCAGGAACTCCTCAGAGCTGGGGGGGTTCTAATATTAGTAACACACTGACTCTCAACCTCATGGTCAGTATCATATTTTTGAAAGAAAAATGTATGTATAGCCCATTAACAAACATACCCAAGTTACTGTGGCTTTGAGGCCACGTCCATCAAGTGTGGCAGTGAGACTCCGAGGGTCCTGCCAAGAACTTGGCCTCTGGTGCTGGGGACGATGAGGAAGGGCCCCCCGTGGGAAGAGTCCTTGCAGTTCTAGGGTCTGATCAAAAGCCAGCAAGGAATAACTGACTTATGAGAAGACGTGGTCTCTAGACTCTGAATTCTGTAACTTCTAATGATCTTGACCACTGGTTAAAATCAGTTATTAAAATGTCTCACATAGCGTCTTCATCTAGAATTTTCCTCCAGACATATTTCTGGAAAAATATAAGGCAAAAAGACAATTCAGAAACAAAAAAAATTTTGCAATCAGCGTGCCAACAAACCACTGTGAATCCTTGATTTTAAATTTTCGAGGTCTACTGAAGGCAGAAAGCTTTAATTAGACAAAGTCTGAGCGCCCCCTGATGGTCAACCAGGGGCCCTGCAGCAGATGCCATTTTTAGGGGTCAATTTCTTTACTCCTTCCCTTCAGCCAATCAAGCAAAGACTGTTCTTTCAGGCCATGGCGGGGTGGGGGTGGGGGTAAAGTAGGCGGGCTTATGACAAGAAACATGTGGAATCTTTAGGAAGCTGCTACTTTGGTAGAATTTAAGAAGAATGTAGATTTGCTAAGCCAGAGACACGGGGCTTTTACCCTAGAACCTCAAGGCCATCCAGGAAAACCTCGTGTTTATTATTCTGGACTACGGGTTCCTTGTGATCTTCAGATCATCCCAGGGGAAGTGGCCCCAGGGCCAGGCAAGCAGAGCCAGGACGGCCCCACTGGAGCACGGCTGCTGCCTGGCGCCCTCCACCGGCCGCTTCCGGGGCCGCAAGGCTGGCCCTGAAAGCCACCCACAGCGGGCCCTGCCAGGGTGGGGCGGCCGGGTGACTTCTGCTACTTTTTCCCCAGGCAATTATGTTACAAGCACACTTCCTTTTCTTTCGGTAAAGGTTATCTTGATCCAGGCAGTAAACTGCAGTTAACGTGGTAGGCGGTTAAAATACTCTCTTCGGTTGAATACATGGATCCGGGAGAGTGGAAACGGCTTCCTGGGGAAGATGGGGAGAGACAATGTTTGCGGAGGAGAGGAAGCTCCGGCATGCACCCCTGAACAAAAGGGGACGAGTGGTCTTTACTCGGAGAACAGCTTCCTATTAGGACTCACTCCTTCGTACATTATGCCTTTCATCCCCACTCAACCACAAAATGATTTTGCTCAAGCAAATACAATGGGAGAAAAGATTTACACTGAAAGAATCTTTAATAATAAACTGTTGCCGATCTGCCTACTTGCCCGTGATTTATAATACAATAAACATCGGATTCTATTACGGCTCAGGCACTGAAGCCGAGGCTCGGGAAAACGGAATATGAAAGCACTGGGACCCCACCACCATCACAATGAAATGAGCAGGGATAAATGTGCTAAGAGTATCTCTTTGCATCTTTTATAGCTGATGTGTATTAATCTGTAACGCTTATTAAGAAAGTCATTGCTATGCAAAGCAGCGCCCAATCCCTTTCTCTGGCTTTTCAACAGAGCGCACTGTTTAGCCAATAGGACGGACCCTCTGGCCCTCATTCTGCATTCATCACAGGCAACATTTGCACAATGTATCTCTCAAAGGCGGCTGAAAGGAAGGCCTTAATACTCATGTAAACAACTGCAAACCAATTACTTAATGAATCAGGCCCACACATAATGAGGTGCAGACAAAGAGCTATAAATGCATTTTTGCGCCCAAGCCGCTGCTTTAAAGTAAAATCCCTCAGCTGTAGTTTGGGCTTAACTAGCACATCATAATTATTGTCTCTAGGACATCAGAGGAAGCCATTTTTTTTTTAAAGGTCCAGCAAGGTCTTTTTTTTTTTTTTTTTTTTTTGAGGTTGCTCATCAGCTCACTGACAAAATAGAGCAAAGAAGAATTTTTAAAAGTGCTACAGCAGCACTGCGCTGTTATGTTTATTCTCGAGTACTGGGTTTCGAGACCACTTGTAAAAGCAATAAAGCACGAGGAATGACTGCAGTAAGTGGGGTCCTTAAATGTAAGCCTCTAAGAAATTTCAGTGAGTCCAGGCACAAAGAGCGAGCCTGGGGAGGCATATGAACACCAAACCCAGCACAAGAACCAACCGTGACCAACCGTGAGCCAAACCCACACACTTCAAGCCCAGAACTTTCATCACTGGATTA
Organism: Bos indicus; assembly: GCF_029378745.1. Taxonomy (NCBI): domain Eukaryota; kingdom Metazoa; phylum Chordata; class Mammalia; order Artiodactyla; family Bovidae; genus Bos; species Bos indicus. The sequence continues at coordinate 40,616,156 of NC_091772.1, read as the reverse complement.
TTATCAAGTGTGGAGAACCAAGGGTTCTTGAAGGGCTCTTTTTTTTTTTTCCTCCTTAAAGAGGATGATGTGATTACTTGTAACTTAGGAAATAAATTCCATGCAGAAATGACAGTAATAACAAAAGGCCCCTGCCTCAAACTGAAGGGAAAAGAAGTTTGATTTTATAATGAAATACTGATGCGAGCTGTGAAATGTCAAACGATCAGACTGAGAAAATGTTCTACAGAATCTGACTGCTTTCTGAATGTGTTTAAACATTGCCCAAAGTAGGGAATATATAAGAAAAATTTAAGAAGAATTGTTTTTTTTTAGGACCTCTAAAACAAACACTTCTAACAATCTTTAAAAACTAAAGGGATGTATTATTAAGCCAAATGGTGACATTAATCCCTAAAAACTGCCTGTAGAATTTATTATCTTTTAAAATTTCTTTCAGGAGACCTAGAACTTGAATTTATAGTAAAATCATAAAAATATACTTTAAAACTCTTCTTATCCCATAATTCATTATCTCTCACTTCCTTCAAAAACATAGATAAAAACACAGGTATTAAAAATAAGTTTCTAAAAATTAAGAGTGATTCCCTAAAATTGAACATATCAAGTTTCTAAAATCAAGAAGTTAATTTCAGAAGATCAACCTCATTTAAATATATTCCAGGTCCTAAAAATACTGTAGAGTTTTCAAAACATAAATGAAAATGATTTTTTTTTTCACTGTAAAAATACTACATTTCTAAACAAGTAAAGTTAATCTTATGGAATGTCAGAAATGTAAAGTTTCTGTTTTAAAATTTCACTAGGGCAAGTAATTTTTCAAATGTAACGTAATCATCTATAGGACATCTTTTAACCCCTTAAAATGTTGTTGCAAAGGCAATTGTATGTCGTTTTAAAAGATATTTAGCTCAAAGCGAAAAGGTAGGTATGTCATCAGACAACTGCTTCTACTCCTACCCATAAACTCTTCCTCAGTGACTCAATGCCACTGCACAATCAGTATTTTATGTTGATTGCAAATCTAGCACACAACTGGCTTATCACTGCTCCAAAAACTACAGTTTTAAACTACAGTTTAAAAAATGTGAAAAGATAAATTCTCACGTTTGAAAACAAGCAAGAAAACATCAGAAAGGGAAATAATAGTCCAGCCCAAATACTTGGTAAAAAAAGAGGAATACAAAAACAAATATCCAACAATTGCTTGTATATATACCCGCTGTCTCCGAAAGAAGAAACAGGCCACTTTATTTCTTTTAAGGCCCTGCGTTCTCTCTCTGCCCTCTCCTGACGCCCTCCATTGTGTGGTTTCTAAGCAGCCCTACTGCGAGCAGCTGTAGACGCTAATTTGTGGTTCACTGAGGTGTCAATGGAGTCTTAAACCAAGGAAACAACAGCTGCAAAACAATACTTGGCTCTGGGGCAAATATTTTCAAAGGTAGACTAAAGTTTCAACTGTCACTTCAGATAAACAAAACCCAAACCATAATGTTCCATCAAGTCACCCAACAAAATCACTTGCAGCAAGAGTTTCACCCTGGGTGGACTGACATTTCTCGTCTTGCTGGCACGATTCAGAAAGGCTCCACGACTTTACCTTGACAAAGGACTCCCTTCGCTGGATGAAAAACTCGCTTCCGAAGCGATTTTGTGAGTTGTCTTTGTCTTGAATGTCCCGCTGCCGGTTTTCAAACCTGAGAGGAGCAAGCACAAACGTGGAGAGTGAGTGTGGCCGCTGCGGTGGATGAAGAAGCCCTAACATGTTAAACAAATGTCAACAGAGAAAGAGCTGTTCACAGAATGCAAGGCGGGGAATGACAGGGAAGGAGTTCCCCTGATAACCTGCTATCACAGGTGGTTTCCTGTGATACTGACACAGAGTGAGTAGAAAGCGAAGCCACTCAAACAGCACCATTTGAAATGACCACGAGGCATGTGTGAGCAGAGTCTCCACAGTGGCCCTAAGCTCTGGATGATTCGTGTTGTTGTAACACTTGGGCAGCGACAGATCACTGAGACAGCGAGAGCTGGGAACCAGTCTCGTGCGTTAACTGGTATTCTAGATGACAGTGCCTGCCCACCCACCTTTAAGCCCTTCTGCCAGACCCTGCACTTTTCCTTCTTGCAGAGGAGAATAAACCTCTACTGAGAACACGAGATGGCTGGATGGCATCACTGACTCGATGGACGTGACTCTGGGTGAACTCCGGGAGTTGGTGATGGACAGGGAGGCCTGGCGTGCCATGGGGTCGCAAAGAGTCGGACATGACTGAGCGACTGAACTGAACTGAACTGAGAACCACTGAGGCCACTCCTTAACTATCCTGAAAAGGCTAATGGGGAACCCACACCGTCCAGCCCTTTCCCTGGAGCTGGCCGGGGTGATCCCTGACCTCTGCCTCCTGGGTGCCCTCAGCCTTGGATGCTTCTACTACCAGTTTGAGCCTGGCAGTCACCTAAGATTGTGGCTATAGGGTGCATGAGCACCTCCTCAAAAGGCGTGTGTTGTTTTCCTAACCTGTAACCTGTGTGTCTGCTCGTAACCTCTGAGGCAAAGCAGTTCTCTTAACAAAGTGCCCACGTTCAGCCCCTAGACGGTCTGCACCTGCTTAAATGAACCGGGTCTTTTCAGACAGGAGAACAAAGTGGCTTCTTGTAGAGACGGGTGTACTGACCGACACGTGACACGTCCATGATTCAATCTGTGGTGGCTCTGAGATCGGCGCGCATGCCCAGCACTGCCTGGGACCATGTCTGACATTCCCCCCGAAATGTCTGTTTGATAAAGACATCCTTGGGACAACCGGGAAATTTGAACATGGACTGGGAATTATGTGATGCTAAGAAATCATTCTTACAGGTGAAGTTCCAGTAGGCTGGTTTATATAAAAATTAGAGGGAATTCCCTGACAGTCCAGTGGTTAGGACCCCGTGCTTTCACTACCAAGGGCCCGAGTTTGATCCCTGGTCAGGAAACTAACATCCCATGAGCCATGCAGCTCGTACCCACCCCTAGCCCCCAAAATTATAAAGTCGTTAAAGTACACTTCCTTCTGCTATTAATCCATTACCTTCACAATAGGAGCTGGAGTAACTTATATTAAAAAATAAAATGTAATAAAGTAGAAACCACTGAAAAATAATAAAAATACAATAACACATGTAAGAAAATTAAGTGAAAGTTGCTCAGTTGTGTCCGACTTTTTGCGACCCCATGAACTATACAGTCCATGGAATTCTCCAGGCCAGGATACTGGAGTGGGTAGCCTTTCCCTTCAAGAAAACTAAGGAAGACTACAATTAAAACAAAAATCCTGGATTGAAGGAACTACATTTAAGCTTAAAAATTGAGCTTTTATTGGGGTTCAGTCTTTTTACTTAAAGGAGCTCAAATCCCCCAACATTCAAACAAGGGAGACAGCCTGGATGACACACCCCACCACTGGTTAACAAACTGGAAGGTGTGAGAAGAGAGGGAGTTTGGGGTGTCTCTGATGGCGCTGTCATGACACGCCAGGCAGACTCCAAGGGTCCGTAGGCTGTTGGCAGCACACATCCTGGAAGGAAGCCACTTCCAAACGCCTGCTATTCAGGACGGAGCCCTGGCTTATCCTAAGGTGGTGACAGCCTGTTACAAAGCAAACTCCAGAGAGCACACCCCTCCCTGCACAAGCCCGAGTGGTGGCTTCGGGCTCCCAGTGTCGCTTTGCTCACCTGGCGGCTGTGACGTGGGGGCTGTGGCCTCTTGGAATCCATCTCCGGCCTGATGCGTGCTGCCCTGGAGGGCGGACTGCTTCAGCCTCTGGTAGGCTTTCGTTTCTACAGGTGAGAAAAAGGCACAGATAACAGGACACCCACAGGCATGAGAATGAAGTTGGACCCTTACCTTACATCACACACAGAAATCAACTCAGAAAGGATTAAAGACTTGAATGTAAGACCTAAAACTATTCAGCTCCGAGAGGGTAGGAGAAGAGCTCCAGAATTTGGCAGTGATTTCTTGGATACAGCACCAAAAGCACAGTCAACAAAATACAGACAAACAGGAAACAACCCACAGACCCTTTGGTCCTTCTCTAAGTGGGGAAGACTGCTGGGAAAAGCACTATAGAGAGGTCCCGTGAAGGACCTGAGTGATGCAGGCTTTCCCGCTGCCTCAGGTCTCAAGGCCTCGTGGGTGAAGTGGAGAAAGGAGACTTAAGAGTTTCAGCAGTGACACAGCAAAACGGCCCCCATGCTCCCCACAGGGCCACAAACTACGGGGGTTGCCATGGGCTGCATTCCTGCTCCTGCTGGTTGTTTAAGAACTGAACCACGAGGCCCTTGTTACTGGTTAAAAATTACCGAAAGGAGAAAAAACATAACTTACCTACTCAGAATCACTCGAGATAAAAAACAAGCATTTAAAATGAGCATCCTATTTTGGAGTAGTAAATGCTATCTAATTTAAAAAAGTACAGATCAGGGATTCTATTTTGAAAATAATAAATTCTAAGGAAACTTTTTAAAAAATAAAAACATTGCTGGGTTGTGAAATCAGTGCACACTGGAACGTGTATTCTGAAAACTTTACTAAAGAAAACAGCAGACGCAGCACATGCAGAAGGGGAAAGTAAGTAAGTGTGTGTGTGTGTGTGCGTGTGTGTGTGTGTGTGTGTGTGTGTGTATAGAAGTGACCTGGCCCATTGTCCCAGGGCAACTCGGACAGGAGTGCATCGTAATACTCTGATTGATTCTAACGTTCTTGTCACTTCAGAGTCCCTGTAAGGCAACCTGGGGCACGGGTAAGGTGTTAACGAAGTCAAAGGTGGGGTGTCTGATTTCTGAACAGGTAAAGAATCACTGTAAATGAGATGAACATGCAGTTGTGAAGATCAACCAAAAAGTTTTTCAGCTTTTATGATACAAGTCCAGACTTTAATGACCATGTGCTATTTCTGCATTCATTTAAACTTATTTGGGCATGGCAAAGAGAGCAAAGATGGAAAGAATTTTTTTTAAAGAGAAAGAAAGAAGAAGGAAGAAAGAGAAGGGAGCAGCCTCTGGGTGAACAAAGGCCCCTGGTGGCTGGAGCTGGAAGCTGGGCTCGTCTGTCTACCGTCTGAAGGGAATCGTTTCACTCCAGCGAGCCGGCTCTCAGGTTTCTCAGAAATCAAGAACACATGTTATTTATCTTCCAGAGAGAATTTTTGTGCAAAACTTCATGTTACTTGTTGCGAGGTGATTTCAGACTGGCGGGTGGGGTGGGGATTAAGCATTCTGTCCAAATATGAGACAGAATGGATCTCCTTGCTTGCCTGAGCCTGGGAGGGAGGGCTGGGCAGTGAGCAGCCTCGGTGCAGGGACCATCCTAGCGCCTGGAAATCAGGGGCCATGGTCACACGCCCCACATCTCCCTCGGGTGCTTGCTGCCTGTCCTACGGGGAGGACTCCAGAATCTCTCCCTGAGCTGTGTCCACTGTCCACATACAGTGGTTTGAAGGGAGAAAGCTAACGTTTCCCACCCATTCAGCCTGAGCCTGCCTCCTTCCTAACCCAGCTCCTCCTTGGCATTTGATCCTTAGACCTCCTGGGGTCCTTCTCCGAGCAGAGTCACTGGTGGCCCCTGGACAGTTTTTATCTGGGATGTGGCAGCCTGGACCTGAGTAATACAGGGTTGGCAAAGCTAGCTGAGGGCCTCCGGGGGCACTGCCTGCCCTTACTTCTGGTGAAAGCTTCTGTAAATGGTTTCAGGGCAGAGGGAGATTTAAAGGTGAAAGGATTAGCTGCACTCACTGGAGGAACAGACACTAACTGAGGCAGGACCAGCGCCCCCAAAGCAGCTGGAGGGGCTGGAGCAGCGCTCAGGACGCCAGTCCTTCTCCCCTCACTCTTTAGTCAGAAGAGCTGCATAAAACAGCAGCCCAAGCACTGAGAGATGACCCAGAAAGGAAAAACAGAATCAAGGTTTGGTTTTAAAAAAAATGACCAGGAGAGGCTGAAGGCTATGCAGCCTGTAGAAATAAAGGCCGAGAAGTTTCAGCACCTGGATCACAGATTCTGCCACAGACAGCAAGGACGGGGCAGGGTATACGTGCAGATTCTTGGGGGCCGGGCAGGACCACACATGTGACTCTGGCCAGACAACGGAGGAGGGAGGTTGGGTCCTGTGGCTGCAGGGCAGCAAGGGGACAGGAGGGGATTTGCGTCCTGTCTTGGGGGGGCAGACAGCTGTCTTGTGGCCACAGACGACAGCTTCCAGGTGAGAAAATGGGCCTAGTCTTGCCAGATTTCTGCCTTAAGAAAATTAAAACACTGCCCAGGCCACTTAGAACATACCTGCAACCCTGAAACCAGAGGGCAGGGAGAGTTTCTTTGTTCACTGAATGAGGCACAAGCACCCCTAGAGACAAACCTCAGCCATGGGACACAAGCTGGATGTCAGGGCCAGCTTTCCCCGCTGAAGGACCCAGCAGAGCCCACAACACAGCAGCAGGGAGGCTGCAGCAGTCCCCTGGGGATTTCGAAGGAGCTGCCCATATCAAACAAACCAGATTTCAGAATCCTTGGAAGCAAGAGGACAATTTTTGCTAGTGGTGCTCAAACAATTCAGACCCTCTTCTGGAAGAGCCTAGAAGACCTGGCCAGGATTTAAACATAATAAGGCAAAGCTACAGACTTGAATTTGTGGCAATCCAAGTCCAGGTTTTTCTGGAAGAAGGCAGTGAAGAATCAATCAGTTGAAGGCTGCACACTGCAGCCGTGCATATTCAGTTATTAAATGAATGAGTGAGCAGATGCAGGAAAGGGAATAAAGCTGGAGGTTCCAGCTGGCCTGTTATGAATAAGGTTGCGACAAGGGTCCTTTGCACCTTTTCAAGGTGCAAAGACCTGAGACCTGAGTCTTCACCACTGCACAGACCCTGTAAGCCTACAAATTTGAGGACTGGGTGGCCCCTTAAGGCTTCACTTTGTAGCCTGTGACTCCCAACTCCACAGAGATACTTCTTCCCGTCAGTAATATCAAACTCTCAAAAAATATTGAGTAGTGCAAACAGTTATATAAAACAACTATTTCTAAAAACACAATATGCTCGGATACACACAGAAATAGCATACATGCAAGCACAAGCGTGCAGCTGTGAGTTGCTCAGTCAGGCTTCTCTCATATACTCAAAGTTGTGTTGAGATGGGGAGTTTCAAAAGTAGAAAATATTGCAGCTTAAAATACAAAATAAGGCAAGGGGTCCAGGGGGTTAATATCTATCCCTGGCTATCAATTCCAGGCTGATGACACAAGATAAAATTATTTTTCCCTACTTGGTCACACAAGCTGGCTGAACCCAATCATCTATCTTCTTGCAAAGTGGTGAAGGATCCCTGAGATTGTTTTCTTTTTCCTTTTTGATATTCATTTTGTGTCTAGAAAATGGGAACCAAGAAAGAAAATGAAAATGTGCTGAATAAAGGGAGGCAGGAGAGAGATGGCGCTGAGGAAGAGAGAAAAAGCCCCAACTTCTTATCTTTCGTTCTCTTTTATATGCAAATGTACACCTGCTAAAATACTTTTAAATCTACAAATAAAAAGAAAAGGAAAATATCTGATGAACAAGTGCCTTTAACAACCCATTACAAGAGCCAGATAAACACTTGGTCCCCCAGCCTCTGAGGGGTGTCTCCAAGGCAGAGGGTCGGCCTGGCTTTCCAGGAAATCCCTGGTGAAGAAAGAGCTGGGTCCAGAGAGGGAATAACAAAAGGAGATGCGAACAATGCTATTAGCGCAGCGAGAAGAGCGACCTTGAACCGAGAAAGAACCGGGCATCTCTGAGCCAGGGAGGATAATTGCGATTCCTGCAGGAAGCATGCAGAAATTCTAAACTTAAATTCAAAAAATATTTTATGTCCCTGGGTTTCCCAGTGCTGTTGCTTTTCATGTGTTTCTGCATCCAGGCCGACTTTTTATTCACATAGTGCTAGATGCAGCAAACCCAGCTGTTTTTGCTAAATAAGACAAAAATTGTGGGATGGAATACTAAAATTAATTCTAAAGGTAAACATTATTACTGAAAACCCAGAAATCACTTGTCTAGTAATCTCAAATTAAAACAAGAAAATATTAAGGATAAGGGTGCTTTCACAATTCTGAAAATACAGAAAACTCATCTATATTTAAGGATTAAAAAAAACAACAGAACACCACCTGTCTATGTGAACGTAAGGTACACAGGTTGGCTCCATAACCAAAATCACTTGTCCTATGTAGACTGCCACGCCGCCAGCAGTCCTGGGCCAGGGGACCTCTCAACCCGGGCTTCTTCTCTGTTCTCGCACGAGATGGCTGATGCTCAGAGAAGGGAAAAGCTCCTCCTTCCAACCAGTTGCCTACAGATGCTTCAGAAAAGAGGTGTTTCCATCACATCCTGAATTTCTATGGGACAATTCAATGGTTACACCTGAAAATAAGTGCCAGGCTGGTAACTGACCTTTAGTGAATGTTTAAAAACCGAACTGAAACCGTTTTGCTGATGCTACTTCACACAATAATTCATAATCACAGTGCCAGCCACGTAACACTGCTCAGTCACGGGAGGTGAATTTTCAACTCTTGAGGTCATGGAATATTTAACTTTTGAGTCATTTTGATCAGGAAGTTATATCTTACTGGCATAATTAATAGTCCTTAAAAACAATATTTTTAGTCATTTGCACTCAGTGATTTATAAGATGAGAAGAGTTGGAATGAAGACTCTTTATTATCCTAATATCATGATATTATAATATCAGCATTATCATCATCTAGAGTTGGGCCAGGAGCGATCATGTAGGTGATGACCCAGAGGCGACAATGTAAACTAGGATGAAGTCCCTCCCCTGCCAGGCTGAATAGTGCTCCTCCCAAATTCACATCCACCCAGTACCTCAGAAGGGGACCTGCTCTGTGAACAGCATCTGTGCCGATGCACTCGGTGAAGTATCTCAGGATGAACTCATCCTGGATTCACTCTGGACACTGACTCTGCTGACTGGGAGGGCACTTCCCACTGGGAAGAGGACACAGAAGCCCAGACACAGAGACGGCAGTGACACGAGGCTGGAGGCAGAGACCGGGGTTGTGCCATCACAGACCTGAGGCTGCAGCAGGCCTGGAAGGATGCTCCCGGCGCCTTCACAGGGCACTGCTGCCACTTTGATTTTGGACTTCTAGCACCCACAGGTGTGAGAGCAAACAGGTCTGTGGTTCTCAGTCTGTGATGCTTTGTCACAGCAGCCTTTGGAAAGTCACACCCTCCCTGAGCCCTGACTGCATCGAAGCATCTAGAGCCTGACCTCCCCCCCTTTCCACTGGGGTCTCTTGCATAAAAGAAGTGTGGTTCACAGGATAACCTACAAGGAGGGTTCAGCTCTGAGGCTCCCTGCTCCATGGTTCTCAGGCTTAGGGAGTTGCCTGGTGTGTTACATACAGACTGATGCCTGGGCTCACACCTGGAGGTCCTGGGGTACCCAGTTCAGGATATGGCTGGTGCACAGGTTGGTCCAAGTGGGATTCTGCTGGCAGCCTCTGAGCAGAATTTCTCAGGCACTTCTGAGTTCATTCTTGGGAATGTATCCGCTTAGGAGCTCTTCCAGAAGGTGCCCTCCATTCCTCCACAGCCACAGTAAATGGGTGCTGCCAGCCTGCAGCATATGAAGTGAGGAGTTCTCTGCTTTCATGAGCAGCAGGCCCCATGGTGAAGCCATGGCAGCCTGACTCCTACCACAGACACAGGGCCACCTGGGCAGGGCCAGGGCCAACCCAGCAGCAGACAGTGCTTTCCTGGCTGCCCCAGGCATGGCATCTGGACCTGACTAGGCATCTCCAGGACAGAACAGGTGCGGTGCAGACTCAAGACAGGCTCCGGAGTGCAAGCGCTTTGCCATTCGCCTTCACAGTCCTGTCGTCACTGCAGTTTTCTCTCCCAGGATATCCCAGGATAGATCCAGTCTCCTATGACGATGTGGCCATCGTCCATTTCCAGCCTTCTCCCATTCTGTGGTAAAGCTCGAGCAATGGTGCTTGGGGAAGCCCTGCCCAGTGTCTGACAGCACCCTTCAAACCTAGGCTGACCTCCCACAGAGCTTCTAAAGGGACGGACCACAGACTGACCTGGAATATTTCAGCTTGCCAAAGAATATCAGTGAGAAATGGCACAGTCAGGCAACCACTTTCAACACAGCTTGACCAAGAGAATTGGTGTCAAAAGAATGAGAGGCTGAATGGACATTCTTAGAGGCTTAATCCTCTTGAGATAAAAGCTGAGAGCCCTTTTCACATGGAGCTTAAGGAGATGAGTTTTGCCAGGATGGGCACGTGGGTGGGAAAAGTACTGGTGGAGTGACTGATGGAAAGAGACGGTGTGATGGCCTGAATCAACAAGCACTTAAAGGAACTCCTTTACATTCTCATTTTCATTCATTTATTTGACAAAATGAGTGCCCACTGTGTGCCAGATATTGTGTCAGGGGCTCTGTTTTCTCTGACACTTAGCATAAGCTGCATCATTTACTAAATTAAAAGTCACCAAATTCTCAAGGTAAATTGAGTATAAATACCAATAAAATTACCAATGGGGGAAACTTCCCTTTGGGGGTGCGAGTGGTTCAGAGGAAGACTTTCTTCATCTAGACAAGCATGGCTTCATTCCTGGCCTAAGTGCTCCAGGGAGATACTGCCCTGATGGTCCTGTACTTCTTGTGGTCTCAGGCTCACCTAGGGGTACAGGCTAACCCTGCTTTACAAGGGCCACCCCGGGACTGTCTGCACTCAGAAATCCTCGCAAGTTGCCCACCTCTCCAGGCTTTGTCCTTCATCGCTCTCAAGAGCATCCTTTCAGGGCTCATCTTTTGTTAAGTTACAAGCTGGTATTTTAACTGATCCAGACGCCCTGAGGCAGGTGCCTCTCTTATACAACAAGAGAGGCTGGCTGGTGAGATGGATGGACTTTTGGGCTTAAATACTTAAGTCTGAGTGGCTATATGGCCCGGGGCTCCAAAATCACTACAGATGGTGACTGCAGCCATGAAATTAAAAGATGCTTACTCCTTGGAAGGAAAGTTATGACCAACCTAGATAGAATATTCAAAGGCAGAGACATTACTTTGCCAACAAAGGTTCGTCTAGTCAAGGCTATGGTTTTTCCTGTGGTCATGTACGGATGTGAGAGTTGGATTGTGAAGAAGGCTGAGCGCCGAAGAATTGATGCTTTTGAACTGTGGTGTTGGAGAAGACTCCTGAGAGTCCCTTGGACTGCAAGGAGATCCAACCAGTCCATTCTGAAGGAGATCAGCCCTAGGATTTCTTTGGAAGGAATGATACTAAAGCTGAAACTCCAGTACTTTGGCCACCTCATGCGAAGAGTTGACTCATTGGAAAAGACTCTGATGCTGGGAGGGATTGGGGGCAGGAGGAGAAGGGGACGACAGAGGATGAGATGGCTGGATGGCATCACTGACTCGATGGACATGAGTCTGAGTGAACTCCGGGAGTTGGTGATGGACAGGGAGGCCTGGCATGCTGTGATTCATGGGGTCGAAAAGAGTCGGACACGACTGAGCGACTGATCTGATCTGATCTGATGGCCCTGAAAAGGACTCTCAATCTTTCCAAGTTTGCTGGGCCATCTGGAGAACTGTCTGTGTTCCTCCAGGGTTGCTATGACGGTTAGAGATGTTAGAGGCTTAGGAGGGTGAGGACCCAGTCTCTGGCTGTCTCTGGCCATCCCTGGATTCAGCCGAAGTAGAGGTGTGACATATATGCAGATTATATACTATTCTTGTATAAAGAAACCCACACACTCATAGATAATCCCCTTAACCTTTGATTTCGACCTGGAATCTTTAAGGTGAACAACTATACTAATGAAAGGGGTGGACTGTGTTAGCAAGCAGATCAAAGGTTCGCTCTTGTTCATCCGTGGTTCATGGATGGATGTCTCTTCCAAGTCCTCAGCAGGTGCCTGTGCTATGTGAGCAGCCAAGGGTCTGTGTTCTCTGGGTGCAGCTCTGTACCAGCTCCTAGCTCCCCAGGGGAGCTGCCTGGCCCCCACCACGAGGCACCCACCACACACCATACAGGGACATGGGGCCCTCACCAGTGAGGTCGCCAGGAGCCCTTGCAGCTGCCGTTTGGGCCTCTTCTTGGACGGTTTCTTCATGAATATAATGAGAAGTTCCCAAAGTCCGTGAAGCTCTCTTCAAGATTCCTCTCTGATGAGGTAATGTCCTTTGGATTCAAATCTTCATTTGCCTTCTGATGTGGAAACTTCTGGCAGAAATGGATTCAGTGGGAGATGCTGTCCATGAGGACCCGTGTCAGCGCAGGGCTGGGCGGTTGCGAGTAGCTACTGTATCTCCAGGAAAGCGAGCTGCTGTCAGGATCCCAGGCCGGAGGTGCCCGGGTGCCCCTCTGGGACCATCTCATGGTTACTCCCTCTGTGGCACCGTGCAAGCCCTCCCACTTCTCCCCTCTGGGTTTCACACGTGAGGTTCCTTTTAACTAGATGCACAGGGATGAAAATGGTACGGCCAGTGGGGCCGGTGCAGAAGACCAACATAAGATGCACACAAAGATCGACGTAAACCACAGCTGACGTGGGCTGCGTGTCCAGTACAGGCTTAGTGCCTTTACACTCCCGACCTCACCTCACACACCATCTGGCTGGGCAGGAGGTCTGCTTTCCCAGGTCAGAGGCTCAGTGGGTGAAGAAACAGAACAGGAAGTAAAGAGCTGGTGACAGCAATGGCTGATGCCAAAGACTACCACATTTTCTTAACCCTCCGAGGGCAGCCTTGAAAATGTTCCTTTTCTTTGGAATATTCTAGAAGGACTGCAGCCTGTACAGATGGGGAAGCCTCAACAGAACTATTACAAAGGGGGAGGATTCTGTCTTAATTCATACACCTGCCTTACTTTGTTGCTGCTCAGTCTGACTCTTTGTGACTCTGTGGACTGCAGCATGCCAGGCCTCCCTGTCCCTCACTATCTCCCGCAGTTTGCTCAAGTTCATGTCCATTGTGCCAGCGATGTTATCTAACCATCTTAACCTCTGTCACCCCCTTCTTCTTTTGCCTTTAATCTTTCCAAGCACTAGGGTTTTTTTCAGTGAGTTGGCTCTTCGCATCAGGTGGCCAAAGTACGGGAGCTTCAGCTTCACTATCAGTCCTTCCAATGCCTTACTTTACCAAAGGCCAATCTCCAAATAATCATGGCAAGACACAAACATTAATGAAGAGATCAAGATCAAGAACTCAGAGATCAAAGCAGCTGTAACGATAGATACAACCACAGCAGAGCAGAGCTGAGGCGCCCAAGGCCTCTGGCAGGCACGTGCTGGGAGCTGCCAAGGAGGGGGTGGTGGTGGCTGGGGCAGAACCACGATGTTCCCACTAAGAAGATGCTTTGGACAGCTTTTTCACATTTTCCTGGTTATGTTATGTCTATTTCTTTGGCCTGTAATAGGCACAAAGAATTTTTTTTTTTTTTTTTTTTAGCTGCCAACTAGTGACAGATCTGGAGAAGGCAATGGCAACCCACTCCAGTACTCTTGCCTGGAAAATCCCATGGACGGAGGAACCTGGTAGGCTGCAGTCCATGGGGTCGCAAAGAGTTGGACACGACTGAGCGACTTCACTTTCACTTTTCACTTTCATGCATTGGAGAAGGAAATGGCAACCCACTCCAGTGTTCTTGCCTGGAGAATCCCAGGGACGGGGGAGCCTGGTGGGCTGCAGTCCATGGGGTGGCACAGTCGGACACGACTGAAGTGATTTAGCAGCAGCAGCAGTGACAGATCAATGACAGATTGTTGGAATTATAATTTAATTAAAAAAAATCTTCACGGAAAATAACCTGTATTACTTTGAGGCACATCATACCTCTTCTTGCGTGAAGAGAAGAAAGATTTGAAACACTGATACTTAACTACCTCCTCTCTTACTAGGAAATTCTGAGATATACAGAGGACACACTGGAAGTTATGGGGGTGGGGCTAAGTGACACGGGTGATGGGGTGAAAGGGCGCAGACTTCTGGTTATAAAGTCAGTAAGTCCTGGGGACCGAATGCACAGCGAGGGGACTAGAGCTAACACCGCAGGACTGTGTACCTAAACACTGATGAGATAGGAAACCTTAAAAGTTCTCAGTAAAAGAAAGAAAACCTGTAACTACATGTGGTGACGGACACTAGCGAGGCTGACTGTGCCCAACATCCTGCAGTGTCTACGCACAGTGACTCATCACGCTGCCACCTGACACAGTATAATGTCCCATGCCAGCTCGCCCTAAGTTAAAAAGTCCTCTGGGAAAATCACACCTGTACTAATGTGGGAATACCGACTCACCACAGGGGGGTCTGGAAAGAGTGCTGAGCAGACAGGGATCGATAGGAGACAAGGGGACTTCCTGGTTCCCCAGGGTTCCCCAACAAGCCCTTGTGATTTGAACTGAAGCAAATTCAGAGGTCGTTAGATATCCTGCACTCAAAGGCAGATACAAAAGAAAAGCACCCAAATGACCTTCTGGATGTCTGTAGTTTGGGAACATCTACACTTTTATTAATTTTACTAATAAAAAAACAAACAGGGGACTCTATCAGAGTTTTCTCAAAATGAAGAATAAAAATCCAATAAACATACCACTGGGAAAATATTTCAAGGAAAAGAAAACCTCTGTATTTTGGAGTGAAATATTATCTGATGCAGAACATATACAATAATTGCTCCACTATAAACTCCTTTTTCAAAATCGGAGTTCATTGCAGACACATGGGTTCAGAATTCATCATCAGGCCATGAATCGTACTGCCATAAAAGAAACTGTTCTCTTTGCTGATAAACAACAAAACTAACTCATATGCAGATGCATGCCTCAGTATCTCGGTGCAATGGTGTATTTACTTGTATAAATATTTAAAGTCAGACCTTTGAATTTATAATGAAGTAGCACACCACTTTACAAAATAAGGTACTAGTAAATTTAGATGTATGACAAATAGAATTCTGATCAGAATACTAATTGCTGCTGTTGATATTCTAAAACTAAAAAAAGTAATGACATTCAGATTTCATCTAAACAAGCCGAATACATGAGCAGAAACCTTAACATATCTTAACGAAACCTTATTGCTAAAATTTGTAATTGATCAGATGGGCTTTGTAACTGAGACACAAGCAAGCTTCCTGTCTGGCACATTTTTTCCTGCTCTTTTTTTTTTTTTTTTTTTTTAATAATGATACAGTCAATTATTATAAGAAAGAATAGAGGAAATCAGACACATCTGTAGTTGGCCATATAATGACTGGTGTCCCCACGGGGACTTGCCTTTACACACAGAGGCAGGCGCTGAAAGGCTCATGGGGGTGGGACACGCTCAAGCACAAATGTGCAACAATTCTGAAGGACTCAGCAGACCTGAGTATTTTCCACCTGTTTGTGTTAACCTAAGGTCACCACTCCGGGAGTTGGTGATGGACAGGGAGGCCTGGCGTGCTGCGATTCATGGGGTCGCAAAGAGTCGGACACAACTAAGCGACTGATCTGATCTGATCTGAAGGTCACCACACTCTCAGGTTGGAGCTCCTGCTCCAGCACATGGTCACTGAATCTGCCTGCTCTTGGCGGAGTCCATGAACACAAACCTAAACTGTTCTGCTTACAGAAGAAAGTAAAATCCCAGGTCCTCAGGCAGCCGTCAACTTACCTGAGATGGGCATCCTCGCTGCCATGCTTTCTTCTGTGCTCTCTTCTCTGCTCTCGTCTTCTAAAAATGGAACAAGTGATAATAACAATGTATTTCAAGGTTATACTGACAGAACCGGCCTTTGTTTGGTTTTTTAGTTGCCATTCCTTTTAACTGCACTGCTCCCTACCTTTTCTTTTTGGTTAGTTTGTTTCTTGTCTGAAATACACTGTGCCTAGAAGAAAGCCTATTCAAAAGCTAAGATATCTCTATGCTGCTTTCATGCAAAATAGTTTAGCCTGACATTGATCATATTTGGGTGGGGCTTAACATACGTGGGCCTCAGGTATAGCACATGTCATCAACTTCTGACCTCATCCCAGGCAGCTCACGTCCCGGACAGCTGACAGTGGTTTCCTGACACATCTTACCAGTAACACTAAAATAATCACCATTTCTAGAGACTAAAAATTGGTAATAAAATTGGGGGGGGGGTCATAAATTCATGGCTTCCTAATCATTTGTTTAGACTTTTATAAGGCTGTATTATAATTTAAAAGAATATTTATTGATTATGAGTAAATTCTATTAAGTGATATAAAAAACTTCAAAGTACTTCATGGAATTCATTTTAATGGAATCATCTCCATCTTTACGGGATGATCAAAAAAGTACCTAATGTCAGGTGTTAATTCTGTTAATATTTCATAGCTTTATAAAAACTAGTTCCATTGGAAATTTAGCAGAACTGAAGACCTACAATTAGGTTTCCCATTCTTCTCGGATTTCAGGTATTTTCCTGAAGTGGAAGGTGGTATAAAACGAGTAATGTATCACACATACTGAATCACAGGCATTGCTTAGCAGCTTTATTTTATGGGCACACTTTGAGAAAGAGGGTGGCACGCTGATTCTGAGTGCAGTTCTGCTGTGGATGAACCCTTAACAATAGCTACCTTGTTCCCTTGTAGTAACACCTTTGGGCCACAGAGTGGGTTTTCCATTCCTTATTCCACTTTCATCACTAGGAGTAGATGGCAAACTACAAGATGACTTGCTGCTGTGAACAGCCAACCTGTTGTCATGCTCTTCTGTGAGATCTTTTTTCAATAACGCAGTTGCCTATAGGGTTTAAAAGCACGCACAAAAAATTAACAAACTGTGGTCACACTCCCCTTGGTCTCAGAGATCAGCCTTCAAATGTTATTTTACGTCAAGCTTTACTTGAGATTTGTCTCCTGACATTTAAACTACATGAAAATGTCAACTCCTCCAGCTCAACTCCAGAAAAATAAATGACCCAATAAAAAAATGGGCCAAAGAACTAAATAGACATTTCTCCAAAGAAGACATACAGATGGCTAACAAACACATGAAAGGATGCTCAACATCACTCATTATCAGAGAAATGCAAATCAAGACCACTATGAGGTACCATTTCACACCAGTCAGAATGGCTGCGATCCAAAAGTCTACAAATAATAAATGTTGGAGAGGGTGTGGAGGAAAGGGAACCCTCTTACACTGTTGGTGGGAATGCAAACTAGTACAGCCACTATGGAGAACAGTGTGGAGATTCCTTAAAAAACTGGAAATAGAACTGCCTTATGATCCAGCAATCCCACTGCTGGGCATACACACTGAGGAAACCAGAAGGGAAAGAGACACGTGTACCCCAATGTTCATCGCAGCACTGTTTATAATAGCCAGGACATGGAAGCAACCTAGATGTCCATCAGCAGATGAATGGATAAGAAAGCTGGAGTATTACTCAGCCATTAAAAAGAATACATTTGAATCAGTTCTAATGAGGTGGATGAAACTGGAGCCTATTATACAGAGTGAAGTAAGCCAGAAGGAAAAACACCAATACAGTATACTAACGCATATATATGGAATTTAGAAAGATGATAACAATAACCCTGTGTACGAGACAGCAAAAGTGACGCTGATGTATGGAACAGTCTTATGGACTCTGTGAGAGAGGGAGAGGGTGGGAAGATTTGGGAGAATGGCATTGAAACATGTAAAATATCATGTATGAAACGAGATGCCAGTCCAGGTTCAATGCACGATACTGGATGCTTGGGGCTAGTGCACTGAGACGACCCAGAGGGATGGTATGGGGAGGGAGGAGGGAGGAGGGTTCAGGATGGGGAGCACATGTATACCTGTGATGGATTCATTTTGATATTTGGCAAAACTAATACAATTATGTAAAGTTTAAAAATAAAATAAAATTTAAAAAAAGAAAATGTCTTCAAGATAAAGTAACACTAGGCTATTTTCCAGCAGAATTTAATTCTTCACGATAATTTACACTCACAAGGAGATGTTTTCTGTGGACTGTAGTGTGGTATCTTTTTACTTGGGAAGGATGTGTGTGAGCCATGACTAACTCTGTTAACCCAGGTGGTACATCCCAGATCCATTCTCTCATGGCCTGAATTCTGTCTTTCAGGCACGTGAGACAGAATTGGTTTGGCTTGAGGAGATTTGGAAAAATGTGACCTTACAGTATCCTCATTCTTCAAATGACCCCTGAACTTTCTCCAAAAGGAGGACGGTGGAAGGACTTAGGGGCTGAGGAGGGTACACTGAAGCAAAGAGAGACCTGACCTCGCTGGAAACCATAACCTTCAGTCAAGGATACGGATACTCTGCACTTTGCCACCAAGTCGGCCAGGGAGCTCAGGAAACTCAGTGGCCACACAGCCTGTCTGCTTCCTCCAGGCACAGAACGGTCTTACCTGTGCCACTCCAAGTGTCCTGGGCAGGGAGGTGGGTGGAGATCTGATCACAGCCAATGTGAGACATAGAGAAAATGTGGCAATTAACAGGATAGGTTAATAGCTGTGACACTTCACATCTGGGTCAGCATTCTTCTCTTAAGAATTAAAAATACACTGGTGACCAGAGCTGAACAATCAACACAATGTCACCGTCTGGCTGCCAAGGCACATGTCTCCCTCTCCCCCATTTGGAGTGGAAGACTGCTTAGTGGTGCCGACCTCTCCCTGGGACATGATGGCAGCAGTAAACCTACCGTGTGGGGAATGGACCTGAGACCCTGCAAGTGAATGTGAAGGGGAGCTGGGCACAGCCTCTCCGGCCATCTTCTATCCAAGCGTGAAGTGGTAACAAGGTTAGTGTCAAGTGAACAAAGGGGAAGATTCTACTCTTTGCTTGTCATCGTGAAAGGACATGACACTTTGACAGGGAGAATCATTGAGGCGGAAGCTCAACGACTCAGCCTGGTGAGTTTGGCCAAGGCCACTGTTATTGGCCTGGACATCCCAGCAAGGTGCTTGCCTTTGGCTTTCCCCTCATTTCGAGATCTCCACCCATCCTGATCTAATCGAATCTGTTCCTGTAGAGAGCGGGAGCCTCCTCTGTGCACCCAATAATCCTGGCTATTTGGAAAGCATTTCCGAAGATGAACAAAAAGAATTGGCCTAGTCTCTGCAGTTAAAGCTGTAATTTCCTTTTCCTGATATTTAAAATAATCCAAACATTATGACAGGGCCTCAAATATGTATTTCTTATTTGTATTATCATGAGACTTACCTGGTGGCTCAGATGGTAAAGCGTCTGCCTACAATGCAGGAGACCTGGGTTCAACCCCTGGGTCGGGAAGATGCCATGGAGAAGGAAATGGAAACCCACTCCAGTACTCTTGACTGGAAGATCCCATGGACAGAGGAGCCCGGTAGGTTACAGTGCATGGGGTCGCAAAGAGTCAGACACGACTGAGCGACTTCACCTAAAGCACCTTTGTATTATCTCATACAATAGCTGTAAGTGATAATTTCTTAGCATGACTTCACAATAGCCACCGTCTGAACCCATGGTTTAAGAATAAAGTTGTTAAAAGCCTGTTGAGGGTTTCTACACTTTCTACTGTGCAATGTGCAAACAGAGGAGACTGTCCTGGATGGTCAGTGACTCAGACAACTTCTCACTAGTCCCTGGTGATGACACATAAGCTATCTGTTTTACACGTCCCTTTCCTACAAGAACTTCTTTTGTTTCAACTGGGTTCCACCTGGGCTTCAAAAGAACACAGACTAAAGTATTATAGCTACAAACGTCTTTCTAACAACCCCTTGTAAGCTTGGTGAGAGTACCACCAATGCCATCATCTCTACCTGGAGCCCTTTTTTAAAATTTTTACCATGGTAAGTGTTGGGCATTCTACAGGTTTCATTTATTTTGTATATTTTATCCCATTTATCGTTACCTACTTAATACTCATATCTCTGGGATTTCTCTTAGCTTTTTGATAGGAACATTAAAGATAATTCTAGAGGTAACTCCTCAGAGATAAGTACTTTATATCTATACGGGTTTTGATGGATGGTCAAATCACAGCATGAGAATGGTTGATCTGATTCTGCTGGACCATGAGGCCAACAGAGAGGGCAGCAAATCTGCCCAGTGGGTCATCTGCAGAGGAATTCACAAGATAAGTCCCTCACAGGGAAGGAATCATGACAAGTTGGGATAGAAACAAAAGTCAGCCTCAGCTAAGGATGGGTCAGAAGGTCCATTCAAAGGATCAGTCAAAAACAACTTATGCAGAATCATAAAGAACACCTGTGATACCTACTCAAGATGTGTGCAGATCTTTGAAAGGGTGCATTTCTAAGAAGGCCCCAGACGGAAGGAGTTTGCAGAGTGACGCTGACAACATGAACCCATACCTGCAAAGGAACCAAATCCCAGAGCAAGCTGCCATGCATGTGCCACCTGGGACTGAAGGGCTCTGCAAAGTGGGACCTTCTATCTGAAAAATTCATCAAAGATGGACCTTCTGATGGTGTTTATGAATGGCCCATGCTTGGGTTCCATCTGATCCGTTAGGCAATAAAGGCTTTTTCTCCTCTCATACATTTGGAGCCAGTCTGGTACAGTGAGGAGGGGTGGGGTGGGGGGCTGGATACTGTTTCATGGTTTTCAGCAGTCTGCAGCCTAAGTCAATATCAACAAACTAGTTCCTCAATGTTCTAACCTTCCCAGGAGCCAGGAGAAAGCACTTAGAAATTCAATGCCAAAGTATACACTATCTGCAGGATGAGTGAGGAAGACATCTCCATATTTCAGATCTCATGGAACATAAACCATCCTATGAATTACATTCAGCAGGACACCTAGAGTTAACTGCCTCGATTTCTCTAGGATTTTCTTAAAGTTCAGTTTAAATGCAGATCTTTCTAAGTCTAGAACCCTAAAAGTCACCTAGGCTAACTCTAAATTTATATCCCCAAACTTAGCAATTGTGATATTCAAATGCAGAAATTGATAAATGAAGATATTAATGGAAGAGGCTTGTATCCAAACACCATTAAGAAAAGTGAGGGATGAAAATCAAACTGCTCAAACTATTATAGCAAACAGAAAAAATTTATATAGAGAGTTCTCAAAAGTCAGCAAGAAAAAATATGACTAACCTGATAGAAAAATGAACAAAGAACGTGAACTGGCAAATTTTATAAAAGAAAAAATACAAAAGGCTAACAAACAGGGAGAGGAAAGAGTTTGATCTCAGTTGTAATATAAAGGTCAGTTCAGTTCAGTCGCTCAGTTGTGTCCAACTCTTTGCGACCGCATGGACTATAGCACGCCAGGCCTCCCTGTCTATCACCAACTCCCAGAGTTTACTCAAACTCATGTCCATTGAGTCAGTGATGCCATCCAACCATGTCATCCTCTGTCATCCCCATCTCCTCCCACTATCAATCTTTCCTAGCATCAGGGTCTTTTCAAATGAGTCAGCTCTTCGCATCAGGTGGCCAAAGTATTGGAGTTTCAGCTTCAACATCAGTCCTTCCAATGAACACCTAGGACTGATAAATATCCTTTAGGATGGACTGGTTGGATCTCCTAGCTGTCCAAGGGACTCTCAAGACTCTTCTCCAACACCACAGTTCAAAAGCATCAATTCTTCAGTGCTGAGCTTCCTTTAGAGTCCAACTCTCACATCCATACATGACTATGGGAAAAACCATAGCGTTGACTAGATAGACCTGTGTTGGCAAAGTAATGTGTCTGCTTTTTAATATGCTGTCTAGGTTGGGCATAGCTTTTCTTCCAAGGAGCAAGTGTCTTTTAATTTCATGGCTGCAGTCACCATCTGCAGTGATTTTGGAGCCCCCCAAAATAAAGTTTGTCACTGTTTCCACTGTTTCCCCATCTATTTGCTATGAAGAGATAGGACCAGATGCCATGATCTTAGTTTTCTGAATGCTGAGTTTTAAGCCAACTTTTCCACTCTCCTCTTTCACTTTCATCAACAAAATGATGAAAGATCACTAAAGAGTGATGAGCTCTTTAGTTTCTCTTTGGTTTCTGCCATATGGGTGGTGTCATCTGCATATCTGAGGTTATTGATATTTCTCCCGGCAATCTTGATGCCAGCTTGTGCTTTATCCATCCCAGCATTTCTCATGATGTACTCTGCATATAAGTTAAATAAGCAGGGTGACAATATACAGCCTTGATGGACTCCTTTCCCACTTTGGAACCAGTCTGTTGTTCCATGTCCAGTTCTAATTGTTGCTTCTTGACCTGCATACAGGTTTCTCAGGAGGCAGGTAGGGTGGTCTGGTATACCAATCTCTTGAAGAATTTCCCACAGTTTGTTGTGATCCACACAAAGGCTTTGACATAGTCAATAAAGCAGAAATAGATGTTTTTTTGGAACTCTCTTGCTTTTTCAATGATCCAACGGATGTTAGCAATTGGATCTCTGATTCCTCTTCCTTTTCTAAATCCAGCTTGAACATCTGGAAGTTCACGGTTTAAGTACTGTTGAAGCCTGACTTGGAGAATTTTGAGCATTACTTTACTAGCGTGTGAGATGAGTGCAATTGTATAGTAGTTTGAGCATTCTTTGGCATTGCCTTTCTTTGGGATTGGGATGAAAACTAACCTTTTCCAGTCCTGTGGCCACTGCTGAGTTTTCCAAATTTGCTGGCATATTGAGTGCAGCACTTTCACAGCATCATCTTTCAGGATTTGAAATAGCTCAACTGGAATTCCATCACCTCCACTAGCTTTGTTCATAGTTATGCTTCCTAAGGCCCACTTGACTTCACATTCCAGGATGTCTGGCTCTAGGTTGGTGATCACACCATTGTGATTATCTGGGTCGTGAAGATTTTTTTTTATAGTTCTTTTATGTATTCTTGCCACCTCTTCTTAGTATCTTCTGCTTCTATTAGGTTCATACCATTTCTGTCCTTTATTGTGCTCATCTCTGCATGAAAAGTTCCCTTGGTATCTCTAATTTTCTTGAAGAGATCTCTAGTCTTTCCCAATCTATTGTTTTCCTCTATTTCTTTGCATTGATTGCTGAGGAAGGCTTTCTTACCTCTCCTTGCTATTCTTTGGAACTCTGCATTCAAATGGGTATATCTTTCCTTTTCTCCTTTGCATTTTGCTTCTCTTATTTTCATAGCTATTTGTAAGGCCTCCTCAGACAACCATTTTGCCTTTTTGCATTTCTTTTTCTTGGGGATGGTATTGATCACTGCCTCCTGTACAACGTCACGAACCTCCATCCATAGTTCTTTAGGCACTCTGCCTATAAAATCTAATCCCTTGAATCTATTTGTCACTGCATTTGTGTCAAATGAACACACAAAAAAATTGGCTGTCATCTGCACTTCTGAATTTGGTGTTCAAAAAAGGTTGATGGTATCCGGTTTCATAAACAGTGCAGAGAACTGATATTTTCATCCATTCCTGGTAAGCGATGACCCTGTCAGGGTGAGTTCTGGCAGTGCAGAGCATAAGCCTGGGAGATGCACAGACCTAAGATCTCTGACCTAAGAGATCTACATCTAGGAACTCATTCTCAGGAAACAGCATGAGAATCTGTAAAAAAATTGAGCTCTCAAATATTCTTTGAAACTTTTTCACTAGAGAAGAAATTTAAAACAACTTAAAATGTTCAATACCAGGAGCCTGGTTAAAGAGACAGTGGAAGGGCCACACAGGGGTCTCTCTCTGCGCAACGGTCAGAAAGGATGGAGAGCATGTGATGATGTGAAAGGAGGTTTCCCTGTGACATGGTGTGGGGGCAGGTCACGGAGGCCATCCACACACAGCACAACCCATGTTGGTCAATATATTAAAGACCACACATCTCAGTGTCAACAAAGTTCTATACAGAGAGCTGGGGAACAGGCAGTTGTCTTGTCTTCTTTCTGTTTACCTTAATATTTCAAGTTTGTTTTTTTCCTGCTATGTTTTTCAGAAAAAGAAAACATATGTTAGCTCTACAAGAATACGGTTTCTGCAATGGGTGGTATAGAGAGAAAATGAATGTGAAAACACTTAATAAAATAAAAAACCTTCATATGGAAATCAATGTTATTAATGCAGATACAGAAGAGCAAGAGAATGAAAAACCAGGGATGTTGACAGCATGGCTATTCCCCTCATACACAGATTTAACTGACCCTTCCTCAAGAACCTTGCAGACCAGAAGTAATTGTTCAGTGTCCAAACGGAAGTACAAGTGTCATCACTGAAGCTGTATGTGGGTTATAGGAGAGGAAGGAGACGGTATCAAAGTAGCAATGAGAAGAAAGGGGACGTATTCACACGAGCCAGTGAACGAGTAGTCAAGAGAGGAGGATGGCACCCCAGGTCACCATTTAGGGAGGGGGTGGGGACTCCCAAGGCTGATTCCACATGCTCTGTGAACGACACCGGTGGGCTGGGCTGCTTTGCCTGTGGACGCTTCCCTGGGTGTAGGTAGGCACCACTTAGGAGAAAAGCAGTATTAATGTACTTGGTATTTTAATGAAGCACCCAACTCATTTTTTTTTTTTTCCACATAGAGTAATTACAGATTTTCCTGATTTAAAAGCATGCAGCTCAATTATGTAATTGCCTAATAGGTTATGCGGGTGCTGTGGATCTTATCTAGTCTCAGGGGGACATAATCCGAGTTTCGGCGGCTTTAATGATGTATTTACTCAAGAGACGGGATTGACTCCAGCTGACAGCGAGGGACCCACAGGTAAACATCATTTACATGTGGCTGTTTAATTAGCCATTTACCCAAGAGATCAAAGTAAATATTTCTCAGCTTCATTAGACTCTTAATCAAATGATTTCTACTAGAGCTTTCTTAAATTTTGAAAATCTCTTACTTAAAAATTTTTTATCTACAGAGAAATATTTAACCGTATTATTTACTAAATATATATATGGTCTATACAGGACAACAACTCAAAGACACTTGACTGTGCTGATTTGTGACTGTCATGGTCCTACAGCCCAGAAAAGCATTCTGTCCTCACATCTGCCAGGCTTGTCCTGCCCATGTCACTCAGGTGGCTGAGTCTTTAGGGCTGTGCTTTTTTTCAGTCACAACCTATTTAGAAACTGCCTGCTTGCTTCTATTTATAAGGATGGGTTTTGTCATTTATTTATTGGTAATTTTTATGGTTGTCACTAGATAGTGATTTAAAAAGGAACAAAATACCTACTAGGGGAGGTAGAAGGTTATTTGACTAATGAGCTATCAATTGGGCACCCCTCTTCCTATTAATTATGGAGTTATTATTTGAAAAATTATGAGTGAACTGGTTGTCTGGAACTTGGAATATGTTTTCTAATATAAACATCACCTTAAAAAAAAAAGACAAGGAGATGGTAAATGGCAATACTGTAGACCAATGCTTATTTTGCCCTTGATGTGACTGAGATATGATGTATCTGCAGTGAGTATGAATGGAGAACAATGCTGTTACAAAACAGAACTAAATACAATGGATAATAAAACCTGAAAACAAAATCCTTATTAGGATCTACATTTATCAACAGATATGAAAAAGAATCTAAAAAGCAATGGTTCTGTTCTTCCTAAAGAACACAGTTCTTTCTTCAAGAACATTTACACGGACAATGCCATACCACAAACAAGACAAAACTGAGGGTTACTGAGTCACATGCAGCGCAGTAAAATGAAAATGTGCTCAGGAAGGATGTGCACAAGGTTACCTTTGAAAAGGGCAGGATCTGTGAGGGGCACCCAGGGGCTGTATCTCTACCTGCAATAATCCACTCCAGAAGGAGAATGGGGAGAAAGGAGACGAGGAGAGAGAGAAGAGCAAGGGTAGGAGCAGAGGCAGGAGCAGAGGAGAGAGGGGAGGGCAAAGGGGTGGGGAACTGCAGAGTGCAGGGGTAACACACATGCAGACGTGGGTCGGTGGCTTCACTGTGCCGCTCCATGTGTGTATGTGTGAAATGCTTTTTAAAAAGTCCTTCTACTCTTTTCTAATTAGAGGACTGGGGGAGGGGGTGTTGGGCAGGGCTGAAGGTGCTCTGAAAGGCTGGAGGGCAACACAGAGGCTCTGGACAGGGCTGCAAAACAGGCTGTGGCTTTGGGACAGAGGGGCAAGGACTGCCTCCAGAGGGGGCTCCTATGGAATCCTGAACTTTGTGCATAATCAAAATAAAGAAGTATTAAAGCCAGAAAACTCTATGTTATATAGAGAGTTAAGCATGTATAAGGGTGAAAACATACTTGGAGGGAATTCCCTGGTGGCCCAGTGTTTGGGACTCCATTCTCTCACTGCCTTGGGCCTGAGCTGGATCCCTGGTTAGGGATCAGATCCACTAGCCAGATGGGCTGCTCTGGACCTGAGTTTCTGCCCTCCAGCCCCACCCACTGCACCTCCCTGGGAACTGGCTCCATGACTCTGCTCCAGCATGACCTGCTCTACCTGTGCAAGTGCTCAGTCCACTCCCGACTGTCCCGCTGAACCACGGCTGGGTGCATCCTTGGCTGTCCCCCTCCCAGTCCACAGGGACTAAATTCCCTGAGGCCCCTCCTGCAGCTCAGCTCAAGGGACTCTGTGGCTCTCAAACTCTGCTGAACCCATGAACACCTCTCCTGAGCCGGGCCAGACCCTGTACAACTTCTGTTCCCTGTCCCCAGGTGTAGTCTGCTCCTCAGCCACAACAATGGCTCTGTTTCCTGGGAAAGTGTGCACTTTCTTGACCTGTTCTTTGGCCCCTAAGTCCGTCACCCACCCCCTCAGAGCCTGCTGAAATCCTGCCTGGCTTTTCAGAGTCACCTTCGCATGCCCCTTGGCTCCCTCAGACATCAGGTCTGCCCTCCTTGCTTCTCCAGATGCCTGGCTCCCCTTCTGGAGGGTCTAAGCCCTCTGCCATGTTCCCACTGCAGACACCCACTCTGCCATCCCCCAGAGAAGGGGCTGCATGGGATTTCTCTCTCTCCCCCTCATAGATCTGGGCTGCTGCCTAATCCACAGAAGTGGACAAATACATATTTGCTGAGTTGACAAAAATGACCACACAGTATGTTTAAAGGATGGTGTAGAGAAAGAAAACCAGAATTCTCCAAGAGGCTCCTGAGCTCCCTGGACAAATGTTGCGGTAGGTATGTTTAAATAGGTTACCTACAGGCCCTGAGTTAACTAACCTTCTGTAAGAAAGGACCTGAAATGTATACACAAAACACTATGCAAAAGGTTTGAGATCAAAGTTCATCCAACCAACCACAAAAGCTCACTTACAATTTACATTTTTCAAATATGTTAATCATTGTTAAGGATGTTAACTATTTTCTCAAATGACTAACTTGTACAATTTGAAACTTATTTTAAAGAATAAAAAGTATTAACCTTTGTCCTCTGGTCCAGTTTGCTGACCAGGAAAACTCCAGACAGCTTCGCTACTTCCTCTTCTTGGACAAAAGTATCATGTCCTTTCAGGGCAGCAATATGTTGACCCGATCGTGTCCTTAATAAGCCTGAGGCTGGTGTTTGTTCAAACCTATGAAACACAATTAGGAGTCCATTAGACATGTGCAATGCTGGGTGACTTATGAGTCCTATATTGTTAAAGGTCCCCACAATCATGATAGCAGAAGACAGATTACACAGAAAAGTCTGGAACCTAATATAATCTGGGATAAGGGGATTTCCAGAGTTCAGGTTTCTTTTTGGGGGGTAACTTTGATTTTATTTTAGTTACAATATCATTGATAGATGAGAATTCTCAACTCTGTCTGCACCCTGGGACCACCCGGGGGGTTTTGCATCATCTAGGTACTTCATGCCACTGCTTCAGAGTTCAGGAAAACTAGTCTGCTGGTGGGGAACCCAGCAAATTGAGACTTTCTTTAAGACTCTCAGAGCGATTCTGACGTGTGGCCACTGTTTCTAACTAGTGCAGAGGTGGTCAGGCTCCTCTTAAATGTAAAGCAAACAACAGTTCATATCTCCACTTCAATTAGTTTATTCTTATTATACTCGTGCAGTGCTTTCATTATTTTTTTTAATAAGTTACTATTAGGAAAAAGTCCAACATAAGCCTATATTGCTGCCTATAATATAGTATTTAGATATTAAACGGAAGAAAAATGTGCTATATTTCAGGCCGGGGACAGGAAACACATCAGATGAGCTTGGAGCACCTTGTCCCAGGAAGGGAGGAAGCTCTCGGACCCTGAGTTGTGTGAACAGGCCTCAGGGGTTCTGCCAAAGAGGCACCCACTGGCCAAAGACGAGACAGTGTGAGAGCCAAAAGAACGATGACTAACATGGACTGGAACGCGGTGCATGTATAAAAATACATGAGTTCATTTAAAAGATAAATAATAAAAAACCTTTGGATTCAGCCTTGAAAAGGAAGGAAATCTTTGTCACATACTACAACACAGATGTACTACAACATGACATTCTACTCCATTATATAAGCCAGTCACAAAAAAACAGTGTGATTCCACTTACATAAGATGCCGAGAACAGTCAAATGCAGAGGCAGAGTAGAGTGGTGGCTGCCAGGGGCTAGGGGAAGGAGGATTGGCGACTTGTTTAATGGGGACAGAGCTCCAGTTCTGTAAGACGACAAAGCTCTAGAGATCTGATGCACAAAAATGTGAATGTACTTAATGCTACTGTACACTTAAAATGGTTAAGGTGGTAAATTTTATGTTTATGTGTGTTTTTACCACTAAAGTATCAACAAACCAACCTTTGGATACTGCTAGAGAAACAACCTGTTACTCCGGAAACTGGTTAAAGAAAGGGATGGAGTCAAGCATTTGTCCTGCCTTTGTGGTCAACAACAAAAAACACAAATTAAAAAAAAAAAAAATTCAGAGTTACCAAGTAGTTGATGGGAAAAGTTTTTTCAATTAATAGATGCAAAGAAAGGGCTGCATTAGAAAAGTCACTGTTCTCTAAGTCCAAATTAATGAATGCACCTAGGAAATGATCAGAATGTTGAGGAAACGGCATGATGGAAGCTTTGAATCAGAGGCACCCGTCTGCCAGTGCCCAAGTCCTCAGCCCAGTCCTGGGAGCACACGCGAAGGGACACAGTCACGTGCTGCCTGAGGCGGTGAAGAGAGAAGGCCCAGCACTGCCTGTGAGGGCGTTCTGCCAGAATTACCTGCCTGGAATATAATTCTGGAACCTGATCCAACCAGCAGTTTACAGTTTACATTTGGATCCTGATTCAAAGACTGCAAATGTAGACAGACTGCTTTTGAGAACACCAAAGCAAACTGACAAGGACTAGGTAACAAAGAATTGTCTTAAGTGGTCAAGTATTAAATATTTGTACGTTAGAGATGTATTTGTGAGAGGAAAAAATGTTGTCTGTCTTAAACTACTGAAGAAAAAGTGTGGGTGAGGGAAAGATAAAAAAAAAAACTAGCAAGATGTTGACAACTGTGGGTCTGGGAGAGGGTACGTGGGACTTCATTATATTCACGCCTACTTCTGTAGATGTTTAAACATGTCAAAGTGAAAGTCAAGTTGCTCAGTTGTGTCCAACCCCCCTTTTCTACCCCATGGACTGTAGCCTATCAGGCTTCTCTGTCCATGGGATTTTCCAGGTAAGAGTACCAGAGTGGGTTGCCATTTCCTTCTCCAAAACATGCCAAAGTATATACTAAAAATCTGTGTACTAATATGTGCAACTTACTTGGAAATGCATAAAAATAACAGATTGGAATTGATGGATGGATGGATGGAAAACAGATTTGGGAGTGTAATAAAATGTCAGTGGTAGAAACTGGGTGGTAGGTATGTTGGCATTACAGTTTTTCTCACTTTTCTGTATGTTTCAAAATTTTCATAATAAAATGGGGAAAAAGTCTAGGTGTAATTCAGAACCTTTGAAAATAAATCTTAATTGTTATAAGATTTGGCCTGATCTAACCCCTGCTTTTCCCCAAGACTTGAATAAAGTGGGATGCACCACTGGAATCCTTGAACTTATTTAAAAACTTCCCCAGATGATTCCAAGGTTCCTGGCCAGTCTGGTAGGAAGGCCCTTGAGCAACTTGTCTCTCCTGGTGACATCGAGACCTCACCAACGTCACAAAGCTTCCAAGTCCTCTGTTCTGTTCTATGTCAATGAGTTACCCTTTGCATCTGCATCTGGGTTTACAGTGATTTCCCTCCTAGGAAAACGCACACATGGGCCAAGGTCAAATTCTAGTCCAGTCATCAAGTATATTTCTCATAATGAGTAAAATCAATTGTTTCTATCTAGAAAGCATGTTTAGTTAGGTTGAATTCAACTTGAAAACAAGTTTAAGGAGGATGAGTTAGTTGGGATGCACTGACTTATCAGACACCAGCCTCTCTCGGGACTGAGACACATGGTTTCTGCAGAAGCAAAGCCAAGGGCAAGACTCTGGTCACTAACACCTATTCCAACTGTAACCATCCTTTGTGTCCTGGCATGAAAGCACTAGCTGAGGTTTCTTGTAATTATTACACTTGCTTCATAAAAGGAGAAAACCCACAGGCTCAAAAAGCAAATGAACTTCTGGAGGAGAAACAGCATCAGAATCTGTGACTTCTGAGTGGCTAAGCCAACACCTGGCAACCAGGAAGGTTTGGGCCATGGTGGACACTGCGTGGAGTCCTGCCCCTGGTTCTACACAAATAGACAGAATTAGAACACCTACGGAGCAGTTCAGAGGACTTAAAGGAGTTTTTTCCTCTCTTGTCCACTTCACTTTGCAAAGTTTCTAGTATCAATGTCACATAGGAAAAAAAAAAAAAAAAAAGCATGATGTCAGCTCAATTATATACTCCTCTAATTAAAAATAGATTTAAAGTCTATAATGAATTTCATACACTTATAATGGTTTCCAATGAGAAAACTGCAATTTAAGCAAAGGTATCAGCATTTCCTAACTACAACTGATTTACAACAGATGGGTAATCTGACCAAAATCTTAAATGCAGACAAAATAATAAATATCTTGAATTTTATTCTGAACATAAGCAGAATAAAATAGATTCTACATATACTCCAAATCCTATAAACCTGACAATTCTTCAGCATTAGTTTGAGAGCACAGTGGGGTGAATGTATCTGAAAGGAGCAATGGACAGAGACAATTAATTGCACCTGGAAAAGACATAAACTCATGGGTAGTCTCATTACGGTTTCTATAGAAGACAAAGTGATTAATCACTTTTATGTTAAAATACATTTTCCAGGAGGCAATAAAGAACAATTTTTTTAAAATAGACTGCCTCAAATGACATGCATCATATTTTAAAAACTCATAATTGTCTAAAATGACAACTTACTAGTAACAGTAAGCCTTTCACATGAAGGTCTTACAACATTTAATCCCAGGTATAACAAAAATCAGTAATAACAATAATAATGATGATAGGAATGGTTTTGTCCTTTTTCTTTGAAGAGGCTTCATTTTGTGATAGAGAATTCAGAAATCTATCTTTCCAATCTATGCTGTGGACCAGGTGTCCCATTTTCTGGATTGAATGGAAGCAAAGAGACGGATGTTGCTTGCCAAGGTTTGGTCAGGGACACAAGCAGGGCCATGGCCACACAAAACATGGCTCTGTTTACAGGCTTTCAGGAGTCCATACGATGTTAGAGCCTTCCCATTCTGCCCAGCTGACATCAATGTCACTAACAACTGAGAAACAGAAGTAGATGATTCTCTTCAAATTTGTGTTTCTGGAAGGACCAGCTGGCAGCTTCGGTCTAAGGGCTGTCCCTGGCAGACAGGAATACCCCATTTAGGGAAATACCTAGCAATACCTTGCCTGTAATGCAGGAGACCTGGGTTCAATCCCTGGGTTGCAAATATCTGGAGGAGAGCATGGCAACCCACTCCAGTATTCCTGCCTGGAGAATTCCATGGACAGAGGAGCCTGGTGGGCTACAGTCCATGGGGTTGCAAAGAGTTGGACACGACTGAGTGACTAAGCACAGCACAGCACTAGGAATACCTCCTGAGCGCTGAGGGCACAGGAGGTGGTGAACATGCAGAGGGCAGGGGAGCATGATGCCAGGATTAAGACCTGTTAGGAAGAACTGGCAGCTAAGACCTGACTGCCTGTCTCTCAGAGGTCAGATAGACACCTGGGACTTTTTCTGAGGCTAGCGAGGGAGCCAGTGGCAATCAGTGTGCAAGGAACAGCATCCTCAGTCATGACACGGGGTAATTCTGATTATAACAGACCACAACAGTGACTTCAGGAACCATTCCTGACTTCTTTATCTGGCTTTAAAAAATGACTGTGGCAGAGACACAGTTCCGAAGGCTCCAGATATTAATTTTAAAATTTGTGTTGGTCATAAAGAAAGATCATTTCTTCTTGGAAAGCTGATTTATACATAACTGTAGATCAATAGTCATGGAAAATGCAACCTCTCATAATGGGAAAGGACGCTCTATTTATGCATGTTGAGAAACTGTAACAAACGCGGGCCGAGTCGATGGAGATGGCATATCTTATCACCACGCCACAGTCTGGCAGCCCAGGTTAAGAGAGTCACATGATGAATCACCTAGTCTAACAACTCAGTCCACAGAGAGAATTATAAATGCATATGTGCCTTCATGCGACATACCACCACTGTGGTTTATGCCAAACAGTATATCAACACACACAGAAGACGGTGAGAAAGAAGTGGCGGGTCCAGCGAAGAGCCTTGCTGCACACAATCACCAAATGGCCAGAGAGACTCCTCTCTAGCCAGCTTCTCCCACCCTTGTAAAGGGCATTTTAAGACTGCCTTTATCTTCACTTTGCATGATAAAAACATGAAAGAGGATTTCCATGCATTGCCCTTCACTGCTGTAAGCTGAAAAGCTACTGACCAGGATGGGCAGGTCCCACATTCTCTGTAGTGTGGAGATCACAGCAAGATTCAGAAGTGGATGTAAACACGTTCCGTTCAGCACTGGTGACCCTCACTCTGCAGTCTGTGGGATGTAGTCCTGTGATCAGCCACATTTTCTTGGGACAAGGTCCTTTTAGAGACCATTACCCGGACGGCTCCTCACGCCCTGATGGGACCCGATACACAATGGATTTATGCCGAATTCCACTCTGAAAACCACGTTATCCTGCCTGTTTATATACTTATACAAAAGAGTCTGCATGACACACAGAAAAGACAGTAGACGCCAGATGTAAGACAACCAGACCTGAAAGCCATCTCACTCTCCCGGCCAGACAAGGCCCTTTCAGGTGGGCTGACCACACCTGAGCAGCCGTTTGTTCTCAGCTGGAAAACGGTGGGGACAGACTTCAGTGAGGGGACTTCACTTCAGTCAGTCCCCCAAATAAAAATCAGGGTAAGGACACTGGTAACATTCATGCACCCATGAATTAGGCACCTACCAGGGGCAGCACTGGAGAAACCACTACACATATTATCTATCTGTAATGCTGGCCCTGACAAGCCACCCAGAGTGCCGAGAAGGTGCATGGATAGATTTCTGACTGATTCAGAAAGAACCATGACTCATGTGTGCCAACCACCCTGCAAACAATTAACCCCGCTTGCTCACGCCCACTTTTGAGCCACTGAAGACACATGGTTGGAGCAGCGCTCTCACACTTGAGGGAGCAGAGGTAAGCATCCGTTCAAGCCCAGATGGCAGGGCCCCACCTCTAGACCCCTGGTTCAGTGGATCTGGGGTGGGACCCAAGAACATGCGTTTCTAACAAGCTTCCAGGATTTGTTGATGCTGTTGGTATAGGAACCATATTCATCAGAGGCCTGCATCACCAGCATGACCTTGGAAACGCAGGGACCCATCTGGGGTTTGGATTTGGCAAGGACACCTGTCCAGCAGGAGGTTCTGCTGGACTACCACCTGGGTGTTCACCAAGTTATGTGAACATGCGAGACTGAGCTTACCCGTGTTCCCTCCCCACTTAAAATGTTGCTATGGGCAGGGGTTCAGCAGATACATGCGCAGGGACTGAGCAAGATATAAGAGCAGGAATTGAGCAGATGTATCCAATTAACAATTAGAAACAAATACATTCACAAAGAAGTAGATGGTGAGGCCACAGTTAAATCGATGCTCCGGGTGCCCAGCACAGAGCTGACTGTGTACAGCAGTGTTTTTCCACCCTTATCTGGGAACGAGAAGGGCCTATCCACCACAGCAGCAACTTGAGGACTGTCATACCTGACTTGCTCTTTGTCACTGCCACCCCTGGGGCAGAGTTGCGAGAGCTGGTGAAGGACAGCGGTTCTGTAGGCATCAGGGCCTTCTCGTAGGATGTCACTGTGGTTACAGAGCCTATAAAATAAAACAGGTGCCGCAGGAGATGTTTATTTGAGCCCAGACGGTCAGCTTCTAGAATCTATGGTGGCTCTTCGTGGTTTATTGAAATATATCTGTAATATAATCTAAACATAAAGATGCAGCAACTACACTGTCTCTTGACAAAGATATAAAATGGGGTGGTTTGAAAAACTTGTCTGTGAGAAGGTGGCTGTTTTAAATCCATCAGAGGAAGTGGCTTTTAACCCTTTGCAGACTTCAGTGAGGTTCACATCCACAGCTGTGCAATCTCACTGCACATCCCACCTCACTGATAAGAATGCCAGATAATCGGAACAGCTGAAAAGACTAATTTCACATTGTCAATCATAACAAAGTTAGATCTCCACTCACATGAAATTTACTTAAATTGTCACTGCTAAGAAATTGAAAACTGCTGGCTGAAGTAGAGGTTATGTCCTCTATTTCTGAATGCAGAAAAAAATGACTATTATTTCTCCATTCAGATCCCACTGCAATGAAATTTTCTTTATTTTTAGAAAGAACAGGAGGGAGTGGAAAGAGGGATTTAGCCCTTGTCATCTATTTGCAGTCCACAGGGACACTGGTGGAGTGTTAATTGTTCTAGGTTAGGTCTGTCAGGGTCACAACAGTCTCCAAAGAGCTTGGTTAGTAAATTCCTTAAAAAAAAAAACAAAAAAAAAAAACACTGCATGACTCTAAAAAGTCATGGGAGAAGATATCAAAGACAAAATACTTCTCCTTTAGAGAAACTGATCATATATGTAGCTGGCAATATACAACACATTCCCCAAGAGGAAAACGAAGCAACTTATAAAGCAATGTTCATAGCAAAGTATTACTAATTTGTAATCAGTCTAAAGGTTGGGAGAGATCTAATGGTTGGGCTAAGTTACTCGATCCATTCGATGGCCATGTGCCTGATGATACAAGGATGAAAAAGACCTGCTCCACCTGTACACTGGAGGCTCCCCCCACCCCCCGCCCCACCCTAAGCAGGCCTTTACCCTGGGCAGGAAATAGAAACAGGTCCCCAGATTCAAGCCTTGTTCTGGACTCTGGGCCCCTCTGCTGGCACCCCCAGCTCCAGGCCAAGTCCCAGCTCTTGTCTAAACCCTGAGCCTGTGGCCCATGTCATGTTGGGTCCCCCCTGCCTGCCCTCGGCTGCCCCAAACCTCCTTGCCCGTGGGATGTGCATGCAGTACCTATGTCTACCAGCTTTTTCGAAGGCAAACTCTGGGTCCCGATTCTCCCTAGAAGGCTGTATCTTGTCATCAACCAATTCACAGAGTGAGACCTGCCCTTAAGAAGATGAAGATAAGCCAATTTCAGAGCAGTAATGATACGTAGAGGGAAGGATGGTCAGGAAGGTGGGGCAGGGCCCTGTGCCAGGCAGGATGCAGACAGAGGGAGACCATAGCTGAAGCCAGGTGGCAGCAAGGCAAAGGCGAGGGAAAGCCAGGCTAAGAGGGGGTGGGACCCAGCAAGGAGATAAGCTGGCTGGGGTGGTGACTGGACAGTAACAGGAAATAAGATTCAATATAAAACTATGGCAAAGAAACAGCGATAAACGTCGTGGGTTTTTGAGTCATGGCTGGTTTCCTGGCAGCTGTAGCTGTGGACGGGGTTGGTGAGGGAGAGACGGGCCAGGGGACCGACCCTCTGCTCTGGGTGGCAGGGACGAGCTCGCAGATATGAGTGTGGTGGTGGGCGGCAGACAGGGAGGACCCACACACCCACCGCTGGTGGGGTGAGGATGCTAAAGGCTGGGCACGTGTCAACCTTAAAGGGCTGGTCACCCCAGGCTCCCATGGCAGAGTGTCTCAGTGAGGCTAGATCTTTCCAGTTTTTAAGAGAAGCTGGAAATTCACCATTGCTAGTTTTATTTTTATAGGACATCTCTCAGATTTTAACATGGTACAACTATTCAGAAGAATGTTAAAAACTGTGCTTGATCCAGCTTAGATGGCCTCTAGACTCACTTTCCGACCAGGGGGACCAGGGCTGAGCCCCGAGCAAGGGATGTGGCTTCTGTATCCTTGCAAACCCAAGTACAGCAGGGGAGCTTGGCAGACGGCTCATGCTGCTGTGCCAAGGTGGAATGTGGCAGTGCCCCCCAGGGACAAGTATCTTACCTCTGCCACTTTTAGGAATGATGAGAAGAGAAAGCCGATCAGTGGGGTCTGGTTACTGTTATAAACTCCTTACGGACAATGCTCCCCGACTCCAGCATCCTCCCCCCATCTCCATCCCAAGTACCACCATGGCAGGGCCAGTGAGCAATCATACGCCAAATGCCTTCCCTCTTTAGCAGTCTGCGGAGTCCAGATGTCAGGCCTGCTCAGACCAACTGCCCCCACACTTGTCTGGCAGTGTCTCCAACTGCCTCCTTCACAGGGATCTTTCTCATCCCTGAGTTCCTCCAGCATGAAGCAGATAGCACCCCACCCTGTGCTGTCCTCCAGCTATGCCCCATCTGACAAGTCTTCCCCACATGACTAAGAGGCCTGTTGAGAACAGCAAGGGTACTTGGGATTTCACAGGATGCTGACGACACTCTTAAGGACACTGTGTGCTGAATGACAGGACAAGATTTAAACCCACATGACATAATTCATGACATGTGTGCTGTTACAGTCTGTTTTTACACGGTGGTGTCACACCGGCCCAGGGCTTCCAGGGCTCAGCAAGGAATGATCTACAAGATGGTCAGTGAGAGCCACCAGCACTGTCCCCACGGAGCCATGGCCCACCCTAGATTAACTCCTAACCTTATGTGCTGAAAGATGAGTGGCTCTGAGTTGAGGATTTCTAATACTTATCTCCCCATGTGACAGACTTTAATTTGCAAAATATCCATCAACACTTGCCTGCAAACAACTTAAATAATTCACACAATGTACAGAGTTAAAAGACGATGTGTGATGAAAATACCATTTTCAAATTCAAGAGCTCAATTTCTTCCCTGTCTTCTATTTGCATTCCTACCAGAACACTTCAGCTAGAAGAGCATTGGCCTGACAGCCCGTCTCTCTCCTGAGGAGAGGGTGTCCGGGCACCAAGGCACTGGGCCCCTACCATCCGTTTGCTTTCTGTGAGGTCCAGCAAGAGGACAAACCTGCTTGAGGACAAGCAACTGCTAGTAACACAAATGGCTGCTTTAACATAATTTTATTTTATCCAGTAATACTTAAGCACGCAATAAATTATGTTTTGGCTAAATTTAAACTAATTACTTTCTGAGAAAGCTTCATTTTCAGTCACACAGAATTCAGGACATTATTTACAAGAAAGCAACTTCATGCCAGGCTAATGTGAGCAGTCAAGGTAGAGTCTTTTTTTAAAAAGAAATAAAGGGAGAAAAGATGCTTTTTCTTTCAGTATCACAAACTGAGAATTACTTCTTGGCAAACAGAAAATAAATTTCTCCTTGACTCCAGCACATGACTTTCCCATCTGCCCTGGTTGTCATCTTCGGGGCACTTGGTGAGCACGCGCTTCAGCTGCAGTGATGGGAGCCTGACTTTGGGGTTTCATTTTCTCCGGGAGACACAGTCTTTGCATAGTGTGGGCCCAGACTCCAGACAGGGACGAGTCTGCTTACACAATTTACACAACACAGTGTTACTTGTTGAAAGTTTTATGGATGATGTTTACTGTCTCTTTAAGGAAATGGAAGAATCAGAAGGCAGTTGGTTCTATCCAGAACGAAGTTTTAGGGAGGAAACTATTTCAGAAA
The DNA here is from genome assembly GCF_029378745.1 of Bos indicus. Taxonomy (NCBI): domain Eukaryota; kingdom Metazoa; phylum Chordata; class Mammalia; order Artiodactyla; family Bovidae; genus Bos; species Bos indicus. The sequence goes on along the minus strand of NC_091772.1, from coordinate 40,578,123 downwards.
GAGCAACAACACCAAGGCATCACACACAGAGGCGGCGGTGAGACGTGAGTATGTAATGGAGAAATAACCCACACACATGAGGGTGGGAAGAAGGCAACACGGCCTGCTAGTCTCCATCGGATTCCAGAGCTTGTAGAATCCTCGCCTGGAAACTCACAGCTTTGGTAGGTCATACTTTCCTTTTGAAACATAAGGTGACTTTGATCTTTTCACTAAGAACATATGGTCTGGATAGACTAGATTATTTTAAAACCATCATTCCATCAGATCCTAGGTCTGTTTTTCTCCATTTAATGCCCAAGGAAATTTATTGATTACAATGAACAACACTGAAAAATCCTAAGACCCATGAGGTTCCTGAGTTTAAACAGAAGTAACAGAATGCATTCACGCACCTCATGTTCTGAACCCACAACTGACTGAGCGACTGATCTGATCTGATCGGGTTGGCCAAAAAGTTTGGTCGGTTTTGCTGCAATCTGTAAGGAAAAACCAAAATGGACTTTTTGGCCAAACCCAATGTAACTAATGAACCAAAGCCCAATCAAGGTTAGTCAAAACCGAAGTAGCTAATTCAATCTGTGTCGCTTACACATCCTCCTGAAGCAATTTAGCACCTTCGCCAGTAAGAGAAAACCTCCCGTGATGCCCACCCACAGGTGTATACACACACACACACACACACACACACACCCACCCCACTGAGCAGCAGAGAGGCCCGGAGAAGCCCTACCTCCATAAAGATGCAAATTAAGATTTAAACAGGCTAACAATCGGCCGGAGCTAATCCTTTTACAGAGGTGTGAATGGCTATTGAGAACTGAATTCCGGCTGCCAGCTTTTGTTGAGTGGTCCTACAGACACATCTCACGCAGCAGCAGTGCCAAGCCACTGACTCTGAGGATGACTGATAAAACAGTTTCATCAGGCAAGCATCATTTGTTTGCTCTGATACCAATTTCCTGACCATCCATCCAAAGGCGTGCATGTAAGCAGACTGAGGCAGCAGCGCCTTGGGAGCAGGAACGAGGAGCAGCCGGAACAGCTGGGGGTACGGCCCTGGAGGAGTCTGGACGCGAGGGGGCGGTGCGGGGGTGCGGGGGTTTGTTAGCCACACAAAACGGTGGTAGAAAGGACAAACATGTACATAGTTAAACAGTACTTTTCTTTTCACGGCCTGTCTCAAGAAACCTATGTTTCAGGGGCTACTTCAGCCCCCATTGTGCAGCCCCCTGGGTGGTCCCTTCCTGGGGGCCACTTAAAGGCGCACAAAGTCTGGAGGGAGGGAGGAGGAGCCGCAGCACAAAGGCCGGGGCCGGGGTGGGGGGCAGGGGTCTGCGGTGCTGCGGGCCAGGGGTCACGAACAAGGCTCCTCTCTTCACCCGGGAAACAAGGCTCCTTGTCTTCACCTGGAGGCCGGGTGATGGCGCTGACAGCTGGGACCCCGGCACCCGCGCCTGTGAGGCGGCTCTTTCTTTAAAGCAGCAGAGGCCTGACAAGCAAAACCTTTGCCTTTCTCTCTCACTGGCCTCCAAACAGACATTCTTATTTGGCCCCACTTCAGTTTTCAGAACTACTGCCTCTCCAAGACTACCTGTTTTCTTAAGTTCCTTAATGAGATTCTGGAAGGCTTGATTTATAATAGGTGTTCTTTCACCCTTCAACAGAAAGAACCAGTCTGAACCGAGAACCCAGTTCTTAGTAGCCAAGAATTTTTGTGGGTCCCAAATTTCACAGCCAGGTGGATAAAAATCAGCCCTGCCTGATGGGGGTGGGCAGTGAAAGCTGAAAACGTTTGCTCCCAGGGTGTCTGTTACATCCCTGACATGTCACCAGGGGGGTGTCTCCCTTAGGGTGCTGGCTGCGCTCTCCAATCAGAGGTGCATGCAACAGGTCTGCAGAGCCTGGCTTGAAATCCCTGCTGCAAAAATGAACATGCAGCAGCTGCTGCTGCTGCTGCTAAGTCACTTAAGTCATGTCCAACTCCGTGCGACTTCATAGACAGCAGCCCACCAGGCTCTCCTGTCCCTGGGATTCTCCAGGCAAGAGTACTGGAGTGGGTTGCCATTGCCTTCTCCGATGAACATGCAGGGTGAATGACTTATCAGACTACTTGATGCATTTGCAAAACTTAATACCATCAGGCCACATATTTTGGAAAATTTTTAAAAAATATAATACTATGAACACAGTAAAGAATTTTTATTAGACATTATCATTACTGGTTCTATAATTAAACGCTAGAGCCTCTTGATGAAAGTGAAAGAGGCGAGTGAAACAGCTGGCTTAAAACTCAACATTCAGAAAACTAAGATCATGGCATTCGGCCCCATAACTTTGTTAGGTAGTTAGAATAGGGAAAAGGAGTCCAAAATGGCGGTGGCTAAAAGACAAGGAAGGGAAAAGCCCGCAAAAATAGAACAGGACAGTCAAAGGAAGGTCCGAGGACCTGAGTGAGGACTTCAGGTAGAACAGCACTCCTGACTAAGCCCAATTTGCATAGAGCAGGCCCAGGGGGAAGGAAAAAACATAAAAAGAGGAGCCAAAGGGCTCTCGCTCTCTCTCTCCCACGTGCTGGGGTGCTCTCCTCTTCACGTCTTTGGATCGACATGCCCTCACACCTCGAAGATGGATTTTCCTGCTGTCTTCTAACTAAAATAGAGGGGTAACACTGATTTGTCTAAGAGCTATAACACGGTCCATTCGAGACCTGAGAGCTATAACACAGTCTGTCCAAGACCCGAGAGCTGTGACACGCCAAGGGGGCTTTAATGTCCATCACCCCAAATCTTCGTTGTGACAAGACAGAACCAAAGAGCATACACTCGCCTGACAACTTCATGGCAAATAGATGGGGAAACAATGCAAAGAGTGACAGACTTTACTTTGGGGGGCTCCAAAATCACTGCAGATGGTGAATGCAGCCATGAAATTAAAAGACGCTTGCTCCTTGGAAGAAAAGCTATGCCCAACCTAGACAGCATATTAAAAAGCAGAGACATTACTTTGCCAACAAAGGTCCATCTACTCAAAGCTATGGTTTTTCCAGTAGTCATATATATGGATGTGAGAGTTGGACTGTGAAGAAAGCTGAGTGCTGAAGAATTGATGCTTTTGAACTGTGGTGTTAGAGAAGACTCTTGAGAGTCCCTTGGACTGCAAGGAGATTAAACCAGTCAATCCTAAAGGACATCATCCCTGAATATTCATTGGAAGGACTGATGCTGAAGCTTAAACTATAATACTTTGCTTACCTGATGCAAAGAACTGACTCATTTGAAAAGACCCTGATGCTGGGAAAGATTGAAAGTGGGAGGAGAAGGGGACGACAGAGGATGAGATGGTTGGATGGAGTCACCAACGTGATGAACATGAGTTTGAGTAAGCTCTGGGAGTTGGTGATGGACAGGGAAGCCTGGTATGCTGCAGTCCATGGGGTCGCAAAGAGTCGGACACGACTGAACAACTGAACTGAACTGAGTGGGTGCTTTTGGTAAAGGGGCATCTTACTGTCAGGGTAGAACCAACTTTGCTGCAGCATAATGACTGATGGAGGACCCTAAACCAAACATCAGACTTTCGCTGTGCTATTACACATCTGTCTCCATATGTTTGCATGCACTGGGGTGTATGTGTGCATGCATGTGTGTGTGTATCTGCAGAAGAGACTAGGAGGCTCAGGTTGGGCTGGCACAGTTCCAGCACATGAGGAAGACCAGAAGGCATGATGGGTGGTGGACGAGCTCACTGAGGCTCAGGCAGTGGTCAGACCCTGAAATAACTTAGTATATAAGTCACTTCTCCAGGACAGGTGATGTTCTTACGATGCCAATTATGTTTGATGAATGGAAGTCCCATCCAGGGCAGTCAGTGATCCAGGTCCACCTCAGTGATGACACTGAAATGGGAGAAGCAGCACCCAGGGAGGGACCAGCATGAAGGGACTGAACCCTTGGCTGTTGATGCTTGCCCCCTCCTGCAGGAGTCCAGTAAAAATTGAGCAGAGCACCATGGGAAAGACTGTGCCTGCTTGCTACCTGCCCTTGAAATACTGTATTGCAATGAAAAAATCAAATCACTTTACTATTCAAATACTCAATCATCCAAGAAGCTTCTAAAATAATCCCAAAGACAAAAAGAAGAAACAGGAAAGGAGATGATACCAAATTATCATTGTGAATGAACAAATGAATTAACTGTGGAAGAAAGGCCGGCAGGATGTGAGCAAGGAAACAGTCCATGCTAACTGGCCCTCTTGGGTAGATGCTGGGAATTAGGTGAAACAGCATCTCCTGTCAGTGCTGGGCTTCGGAGGATGTCAGACAAGCACATCCCTAATTTGGAGTAACTGCATCTTTCAAAACAGTGGAAACCAATTTCAAGTATGCTCATGACTGTTACTGTTTTAGTCGTATACTGAGTTGTATCCAACTCTTTTGCAACCCCATGGACTGCAGCCCACCAGGCTCCCCTGTCCATGAGATTGTCCAGGCAAGAATACTGGAGTGGGTGCCACTCCCTTCTCTAGGGGATCCTCCCAAACCAGGGATTGAACCCGCGTCTCCTGCACTGCAGGCGGGTTCTTTAATGGTGAGCCACCAGGGAAGCCCGTGCTCATGATGACAGATGTAATTATGCTCCAACAAGCACGGTCAGCACGTGTTCTCATGATCCGTACTTCAGCTGAACAGTAAGGACTGTCAGTGCCATGAGCCAGTACCATAAGAAATTTGTTTAGAGTCTAGAAAGCAGTGTTTTTCACTGTTTGGGGATTCCCTGGTGACTCAGACCGTAAAGCATCTGCCCGCAATGCAGGAGACCTGGGTTCAATCCCTGGGTTGGAAAGATCCCCTGGAGAAGGAAATGGCAGCCCACTCCAGTACTCTTGCCTAGAAAATTCCATGGATGGAGGAGCCTGGTGGGCTACAGTCCATGGGGTCGCAAAGAGTCGGACACGGCTGAGCGACCTCACTTTCCTTTCACTTTCAGTGTTTAAGGTGGCAGGACACCTGGAGTTCTCAGAACTTGGTGCAGAACACCAACGTGCTGATGTACTTCGTTTCATCACACAAATCAGAAAAAGTTTTATGAGTGGACGATGAATATACATGTACAATATAACAATCACACATCCATGATAAAAACCCAACCCATCAAAGCTAACAAGATCAGCGGCTTCCTACAGATTTGTCCTTACTCACTCGATGTTCTCACGCATTTTTTCATGCTCTAGTAGGCAAGCCACAGCAGGGACCGAAGTTTTAGAAAAAAGCAAGTTCTCAAAATCACAAAGATTCATTTTCCTACAGACCTGGAGAAGAGTTGTTTTTTTTTTGTTTTTTTTTTTTACTCACTGCAGGGTAATTCTAGTAGAACACATCTGAGCATCACTGTGATGGAGGAAATGAGTCTAGAATTGCTTGACGGAGCAGATTCAGACACATTCAGTCCATCAAAATGAGAAGCAAATTAAAACAGATTTACATTGATGAGGGAGAGCAGTGAGAAAAAGTGAGAGTCAGTTGGACACCATGGAGGACAGGGTTCAGGACTCCTCCCCACTGGGTTCAGATTCTCCTGGAGGTTAAGTTAACAGAGTGAGTCGCCCAACAAGGACTCAAACGGTGAGATCAAGTGTGAAAGTACAAGAACACATATCTTGGATGTTTTAAAAGCTCACTTCCTGCTTCATTTTGGGTTTTCGGCTGTCTTACATGCATGCACTCCCCATGATGCCCCCCACCCCCCAAGGGAAAGCCTCTCATTCAGGTCCTCAGCTCCAATGTCCCTTCTCTAATCCCACCTTCAAAGTGATTTGTTTTCTTTCAGAAGCCTGTCACTGTGGCTCAAAGACTGTTCTTCAGAGGTGAGAAATATCAGTTAGGGGGACTGTAAAAGGGGAGCCGAGCCGGGAGGAGCTGAAGAGGAGGAAAAAAACAGCGGCAAGATGGAGAGGAGCCAAGTGTTGACGCGTTCCACCCGACGACTGGAGACAGGTCCCAGTTTTGCCCCAAGGACCCTTCCCCACCATCACCCACCCACCTTGAGAGGGGCTCACAGTGAAGCGCAGGGTTTGGTCGGAGCCAGTGGGCATTGCCTTGGCCCAGGGACACTCAGGGTGTGGCTACACAGTGTGGTCAGAGCCAAGGAGGCAGAAGCCCCACTGCTGGGCCCAGGTGTGAGCACCTCCAAGTCACTGGGGGGCACTGCCCGAGCTGGGCAGCCCACCTGAAAGGGGGTTCCTGGTTCACTTCAGGGTGAGGAGAAGGGACTGCAGTGGGTGTGGGGCCATCTGCCCTGAGGACACTCTGGGCGTGAGCTCTGAGTGGAGCTGAACTGAGAGGATCAGGGCAGCAAAAGGGATCTTTCCACTTGGAGTGTGGAGGGGGAAGAAGGAAGTGACCAGAGACAGTAAGAGGCCACCTGTCAAGATGATGGGAGAGCAACAGGAGGGGGAGCTCTGGGGCCACTAAACAAGGCAGGCGCCCCCCGCCCTACTCCAAGAAGACAGAGATGTTCATCACTGTGGTACGTATTAGCATGTCAAGTTTACAGAACAGCCTAAGCTGATCCCTCGGAGAAGGCAATGGCACCCCACTCCAGTACTCTTGCCTGGAAAATCCCATGGATGGAGGAGCATGGTGGGCTGCAGTCCATGGGGTCGCTCAGAGTGGGACACGACTAAGCGACTTCACTTTCACTTTTTACTTTCATGCATTGAAGAGGGAAATGGCAACCCACTCCAGTGTTCTTGCCTGGAGAATCCCAGGGATGGGGGAGCCTAGCGGGCTGCCATCTATGGGGTTGCACAGAGTCGGACACGAGTGAAGCGACTTAGCAGCAGCAGCAAGCTGATCCCTAACGAGACATTAAAGATTCCAGGTAAGCCAAGCTGCAGCGTGAGATGTGAGAGTTGGACTATAAAGGAAGCTGAGCACTGAAGAACTAATGCTTTTGAACTGTGGTGTTGGAGAAGACTCTTGAGAGTCCCTTGGACTGCAGGGAGATCCAATCAGTCCATCCTAAAGGAAATCAGTGCTAATATTCATTGGAAAGACTGATGCTAAAGCTGAAACTATTACTTTGGCCACCTGATACAAAGAGCTGACTCACTGGAAAACACCCTGATGCTGGAAAGATTGAAAGCAGGACGAGAGGATGAGATGGCTGGATGGCATCACCAACTCAATGGACACGAGTCTGAGAAACCTCCAGGAGTTAGTGATGGACAGGGAGGCCTGGCGTGCTGCAGTCCATGGGGTCGCAAAGAGTCGGACACGACTGAGTGACTGAACTGAACTGAAGGTGCAGGGTGGTGAGACACCACTGTCCCACCCTAGACGACACCCTTGGAGCTGCCCAGGCTGGGGCTCAATCCTGTCCCCCCAGAACAGGGCTGAAATGTGACTCCTCAGTTCTCCTCTGCCTTCCCCTGCTGCAGGTGAACCTTGGTCCAGCTGCTCACACACCCTGGCTTCAATGAACCCCACAAGGTTTCAGACGAGGGTTTTCCTTTATGATACATTTTCTACTCTAATTCTCTTGGTTCTGGAAGGGATCCCATTTTTGGGGGAAAACTTATCACATCCATTTGGATGATTATCTTCTGGCTGAACCCTGAGTTCTGGGGGTTCACTGTGATCTTATTTATGTGCTGATGCCAAGCGCAAGCTATGCTTACTCTGCACCATACCCACCACTTCTCAATGAAAAGGACCAGGAAAAATAAAACGCCCATTTTATCAGGATGCGGATTCTTTGATGCTAGAAATTAAATCTAACAAATGGCCAAGAATCAGAAGTGGGAGAGACAGAAGCCAAGTTCATTTCTAACTTAAGAAAAAAAAAAGGCTGGCCCACTGCTGCATGTTATATGAAAGTCTATGTTAAGAGGGTAAATCCGAAGCAGTCTCATTACAAGGAGAATTTTTTTCTATTTCTTAATTCTGATGGATGTTCTTTAAACTTACTGTGGTAATTATTTTGTGATGTGTATAAGTCAAATCACTATGTTGCACACCTTATATTTATACAGTGGTGTATATCAAGTATATTTCAAAAAAGCTGGAAGGAAGAGAAAAAGGCTGGCCATTTCTGTCTCACCTCACGGACGTCCCTGATTCTTGACTTCTGAATCCCTCGTATCAGATTACCACAAGCTAATTAGTTATCAGATGCCAACATATGCCAGCCACTGTGCCAGGTGCTTGTGCCAAAATGTGAATCTGATGAGGGTGATAAATGAGAACTGAGAAGTCAAGCTCGGTAAGTCAATAGTCATACCTGCCAGATGACAGCTGCAAAATGTCACTGCTCTGCAATTCTTCCTGCAATTTCACAGCACATTTTGAGCAAGGTGAGATCAAGAGAACATTTCAAACCAAACAATTCCTGATTTGTTTCCTGTGACGGGCAGGGCTAGCCCGAGAAATAAGGCAACAGGTTTGTATTCTGGGTAACTGTCCAGCCTGAAATGTTTACAAAACACAATCACAGCCTGAAATCACATATTCTACGTGTCAGCAGACAATCATGAGCTTGGAAGGCTTTCTAGAAATCACACTCAGGAAAACAGCAAAGTATTGTGTACAATCTAAAGGGACGAATTGTTAACAGGCTTGAGCAGGCTTGTCACAAGGGGAGAAACATGATATACAAGGGAGAAAGCCGTCCCAGGAATAGATTGAAAAGGTAAAGAGCAAACCAAATGAGAAAGGACTGGGACAAAACTATGCACTTCATCATGACAAAGGAAAGGGACCAAACGAGATCCGGTTTCTTAGGTTTTCAGGAAGGAAGAAGCGGCCAAGCAGAAGTGATTATGAGGGAGACGGGAGCAGGGGACACAGTGAAGAAGGGAGGGGCAGGCTTGGGTGCTGACATTGTTTATTGACTGGGTGGGGGACCAGGTAGTCACCTGTGATAATTAACTGAGCAGTATGCTCAAGATTCGGAGAAGGCAATGGCACCCCACTCCAGTACTCTTGCCTGGAAAATCCCATGGGCAGAGGAGCCTGGTAGGCTGCAGTCCATGGGGTTGCTCAGAGTGGGACACAACTGAGTGACTTCACTTTCACTTTTCACTTTCATGCACTGGAGAAGGAAATGGCAACCCACTCCAGTGTTCTTGCCTGGAGAATCCCAGGGATGGGGGAGCCTAGAGGGCTGCCATCTATGGGGTCGCACAGAGTTGGACACGACTGAAGCAACTTAGCAGCAGCAGCGGCAGCATGCTCAAGATTTGTTTGCTTTTCTGCATGCATGCTATACTTCAAGAATAACACTTATCTTTAAAAAGTATATACAAGAAGGACTTCAGCCTCATTTAGTGCCATCAAGTTAATGCAGGCTAATCCTTGCATTAAGAAAAATACATATATATATGTGTGTGTGTGTGTGTGTGTGTGTATAAAGTATGTCTTTGATAGCATTAGAGAGACAAAGTAGGAAGGAACTACAGGATCAAACTTTAGAGAAAAAGGAAATTCTAGGAAAGAACTACAGGATCAAAAATTGGAGAAAAAGGAAATTCAGAGAGATGACCCTAATGTTTGGAGCACCTTTTCTTTGAAGGGCATGTGCCAATGTCTGAAAAGGTAGCTGATGTAGTGGGGTCATCTTTGGATAACCCTAGAGAGCAAGAGAATAAAAACAGAAGTCCAGGTCCACCAAGGAAGGGGAACCCTAATAAATGATTCATACTTGGAACTGGACACTCGGGGCTACTTCCTACAGATAAGGGTGAAACAGACATAGTCTGGCCCTCAGAGGGACCAAAGCCTGGCTTCAACCCATCTCACTCCTCACACCTGGGTGAATGTGACCCAGGACTGCTTCTGCCCGAGGTGCTGCCAGGAGCAAATGTAAATCCTCTTTAGGTTTCTTCCTGAAACTCATGTATTTTATATATATAAAAGTCATTCCAAAAAAGAGCAGAGAAAAAAGGGGACATAATTATTGACATAAGCAGGATTTCTAAAATACAAATTTATGCCCACAAATTTGAAAACTTAGAAAAATGGATCTCTTTCTAGTATACTACATATTTTCAAAATTGACTCAAAAATATATGAAAACCTGAACATACAGATGAGCATTTAAGAATCAGAATAAATAATCAAACAAAAATGGAGAGAACTTTCATCAGCAGACCTGTTCTGCTGGTGAAAGCAGCTCTCCCGCTGTAGCCTTTCAAGTGCCCCTCTGTCTCCCCTACCCTGGCTCCACTCCAGGTCCCCACCTCTTCTGACTGAGGCCAGCAGCCTATGATGAGACGGCTGGCAGAGGTGGGACACTGGGTTGAGGCTGGCCAATGGGCAGTTTTTTCAACGTCTGTTCACACGCCAGGTGACAGTGGCTGTAATTACTGCCTACTTTGCTGACAATCGGGTCTCAGGATTCCTGTCCTCTTGAAAACCTGGTTATGAACTTTTAAAAATTTAAACCAAAATAAAGATAAGAAAAGCCTCAGCTATGTCAGATCAAAACAGGTGAGCTAACAGGAGAGGCACAGGCAAGACTGGAGAATGAAATGCCAGGTAGAACTTGAAGGGGACGCACTGCCCACCCCACCCCACCCTGGCACTGGGCTATTTTTTCCATAAGTGTAACGCAGGACCTTTCTTTGAGGAAAAATGCCAGAATACGTGGAGTGGCGAGAAAAAAGCTCAGGGGAGCACCTGAATTGAGGGGCAGAGGTCATGTCCAGGAAAAACAAGGCATAATGAAGACAAACGAGCAACAGAGAGCAGACATCTGAAGGTCTTATCATGCTGGAAGGAACAACATGCTTCCAGTGCCTCTTAAGTAAACTCGGGGCCAATGTGAAAGTTGTAACAGTTGTAAACCATTACTCCAGGCAACATGACTCCAGCAGCAAGTCTTTTCTCAGATGTAAGAACTTCCTTCTTACACTTAACTTTTGAGAGGGGCAAAATTAAAATCATTGGATGAGACTCCACCTATATGACTGCATTTTTCTGACCCTGAGAAACCGAGGCTTTCATTTGACTTAGTGTATAAGGCAGCATTACATTTTGCTTTCAGGCATGCTCCATGGGGAGAAAGAACAAAGCAACTTTACAAGTACTTCGTTCAAGCTGGAAGAAAGGCATATAGCACTGCTCCAGCTTATACGAGGCTGGGAAGCACCAAAATCAATATGGACAGAGCCAAAGGTCAAAACGCTGATGCTTGGTTTTCTTTCTCTAATTAAAGAATCTATTTGCTTCTTGAGCGTCCTCATTCAACCTGAAGAAATATTATGCCTGATGACACTCCAGTTATGCAGGCAGTGGAGAGAGTTATCAGCAGACAGTTATGAGTGCAGACTCTGGACCCAGACAGCTGAGTTCAAAGCACGCTGACCCTGAACATAACCTCACTGTGTCTCCGTTTCCACCTCTGTAAGATGGTGATGACAACAGGAATAAATATACTGTTATAAATAAAGCTCTCACAACAGTGCCTGGCACAGAGTTGATGCTACTAAAGGGAACATCATCATACTGGTTGTGGTTTATATGTTCGAGCACAGAAACTGGGAGCATGAGTCTGGCATCTGCTAGTCAGTCCGGACGTAAGCTGCACCTCCAGCCAGCTGTGTGACCTGGGAAGGTTGTTAATCTCTCTAAACCCTACGTGAAACACTCTATTTGGCATCTGCAGCACAAGCTTGGCCCTCAGTTCTCCACACTCTTCACTGCAGACTCTCCCCAGACACCTTTTCTGGTTCCTTCTGAGCTTCCTGACACTGAATGTGGAGCTAGTCCTTGAGCTGCTTTCCTATGCATGTTTATTTCCTAATGTTCCTCTTGGGGCCCATGGGGCTTTAAAATGCATTTACACTATGATGCTTTAGTAGAGTTGCAGGATATAAAGTCTACAGGCAAAAATTAGTTGCATTTCTATATAATGAACAATCTAAAAGGGAAATTAAGAAAATAATCCCATTTACAATAGCATCAAAAAGGACAAAACACTTACAAATAAACTTAACCAACGAAGCTAAAGACTTGTACATTGAAAACTATAAAACACTATTGAAAGAAATTAAACACCAATAAATGGAAAGACAACTCATGTTCACGGATTAGAAGACTAATATTGTTATAATGTATATGCTACCCCGTATGATTGACAGATCCAATGTAATTCCTCAACCTCCCAGCATCATTTTTTTTTTTTTTAACAAAAAAAGCAAACAATCCTAAAATTCATATGGACCCACAAAGGACTCTGAGTAACCAAAATAACATTGAGAAAAAAGAACAAAGCAGGAGAACACATGTTCTCATTTTAAAACATACTATAAAGCTACAGAAATCAAAACAGCATGGTACTGGCATAAATACAGACATATAGACAAATGGAACAGAATAAATCAATGCATATATAGCCACTCTTATCTGGACAAAAGTGTCAAGATAGGGAAAATACACAATGGGGAAAAGTCAATCTCTTCTTCAAGTGGTGCTGGAAAACTGGATAGCTATAGACAAAAAAAAAAAAAAAACCTGGATCCTTATATTATACCAAATATGAACTCAAAATGGATTAGAGACTTAAATGTAAGACCTGAAACTACAGAACTCCTAGAAGAAAACACAGGGGGAAAGCAGCTTGACACTGGTCTTAGCGAAGATTTCTTGGTTATGACACCAAAACCACAGGCAATGAAAACAAAACCAGACAAGCAGGACTATTTCAAACTGAAAATATTCTATACAGCAAAGGAAACCAGCAACAAAATAAAAAGGCAACCTAGTGAATGGGAGAAAATAATTGCAAATCATATGGCTGACTGGGGTCAATATCCAAAACATATAAAGAACCCATACAACTTAATAGCAAAAAATCCAAGCTTCTGATTAAAAAAATGGGTGGAAGATCTGAATAGGCATCCTTCCAAAGAAAATAAGTACAGCCAACAAGTACGTGAAAAGGTGCTCAACATCACTGATCATTAGGGAAATGCAAATCAAAACCACAATCAGGTATCTTCTTACACCTGTAAGAACTGCTATCATTAAAAAGACAAGAAATAATAAGTGCCAGCAAGGATATAAAGGAAAGGGAATCCTCTGTGCACTGTTGGTTTGAATACAAACTGGTGCAGCTGCTATGGAAAACAGTATGGGAGTTCCTCAAAAAATTAAAAATAGAACTACCATATGACCCAGGAATTTCAATTCTGAGTATTTATCTGAAGGAAATGAAAACACTAACTTAAAAAGATATATACACCCCCATGTACACTGAAGCATTATTTACAACAGCCAAAATACAGAAGAAACTTAAGTGTCCACTGATGAATGAATGGATAAAGAAATTGTGGTATATATTTACAATGGAATATTATTCAACAACAAAAAGGAAATCCTGCAATTTGTGACAACATGGATGAACTTTGAGGGCATTATGCTAAATAAAATAAGTCAGTCAGGGAAAGACAAATGTTGTATGATCTTACTTACATATAGAATCTAAAAAAAAAAACCCTGAATTTTATAGATACAGAGAACAGACTGGGAGTCTAGTGGTTGCCAGAGGCGGGCAAAGGGTGGGAGGAGGCCAAATGGATGGAGGCAGTAAAATGCACAAACTTCTAGTTACAAAACAAGTTCTGGGGGTGTAATGTAGAGCATGATGACAACAGTTAGGAATACTGTATATATGAAAGTTGCTGAGAGAGTAAATCCTTACAATTCTCACAATAAGAAGAAAATTTTAACTATGTGTGGTGATGGATCTTACTAGCCTTACTGCGATGATCATTTCCAATGCATAGAAATGTCAAATCACTACTCTGTACACCTGAAACTAATGGAAGGCTATGTGTCAATTGTATCTCAATTAAAAAACATAGAAATATCTTCAAATGAAGGAAAATGAGCCTCCCAAAAGTTAACTTTTCATCAATATGCTGGAACAAGTGGATATCCAGTGCAAAAAAAGAAAAAATAACTTAAACACAGACATTATACCCTTCATAAAAATTTACTCAAAATGGTTCATAGTTCTAAATGTAAAACACCAAACTATAAAACTCCTAAGAGATAATATAAGAGAAAACCTAGATGACCTTGGGTATGGAAAGGCCTTTTCCATACCCAAAGATATGGATCCATGAAAGAAGTAATTGACAAGCTGGACTTTATTAAAATGAAAAATTTATATTCTGCAAACGATAATGTCAAGAGAATGAGAAGACAACTTATACACCAAGAAAAAATATTTGCAGGAAAAGAAATATTTGATAAAGGACTGTTATCCAAAATATACAGAGAACTCTCAAAATTCAACAGTAAGAAAATACAGCAACTCAATTAAAAGTGAGCCAAAGACTTTAAGAGAGATCTCACCAAAGATGATGTACGTACAGCAAATAAGCATATGGAAAGATGTCCCACATCATATGTCACCAGGGAAATGCAAATTAAGACAATAATGATGGGGATTCCCTGACGATCCAGTGGTTACGCCTCTGAGCTTCCATCGCAGGAGGCACTGATACCATTCCTAGTCCAGGAACTAAGATCCCACACGATGCGTAGCATGGCCAATAAACAAACAATAAACAAAAGTGACACAACAATAAGACGCCACTGCACACCTATGAGAATGCCCCAGATTCAGAACACTGATGACACCAAATGCTAGTGACGACGGGCAGTGGCAGGAACTGCCACTCAATGCAAAATGCTACAGCCATTCTGGTAGACAGTTTGGAAGTCTCTTAAAAAAACTTACAAAAGTAATGGGAATACTAGAAGAAACAGAGAACGGAGCAGAAGAAATATCTGAAGAAATAACGGCTGAGAATTTTCCAAATAAACCAAACCACAGATCCTGGAAGCTCAGAGAACACCAAGCAGGACAAACACCCAAAACAGCACACCAAGGAACATCATAAAAATCCTTAATGTGTATGCGTGCAACAACAGAGCATCAAAATACATAAGCAGAAACTGGTAGAACTGCAAGGAAGAATAGATAAGCCCACTATTACAGTTATGTATTTTAACACACCTCCATCAGTAACTGATACATCCAGCAGGTAAAGAGTCAGCAAGGATATAGCTGAAGTGGAGAGCACCATTAATTAACCTGATCTAACTTACATGTACAGGATACTTCATCCAGTAACAGTAAGATACACATTCTTCTCAAGCTCGCATGGAACATTTGCCAAGACAAACCACATTGTGGGTCATAAAACATACCTCAACAAAGTTTAAAGAACAAAAATCATAAAAAGTATGCTCTCAGATCAAAAGAAAATAACAAAGATTATAGGAAATCTAAAAGTGGAGATTAAATAGCACATTTCTAGATAACAAATGAATCAAAGAAGTCTTAAAAGAAATTTTAAAATATCTTGAATGAAAATACAACTTACCAAAATTTATGAGATGGAGTGAAATCAGTGCCTATGGAGAAATTTATAACACTGAATAGATGTTTTAGAAAAGAGGGAAGATCTAAAATAAATAAGCTAAGCTTCCACCCTAGGGAACGAGAAAAAAAGAACAAATTAAATCCAAAGCAAGCAGGAGAAATCACAAAATTTAGAGGAGAAATCAATGAAATTGAAAACAAGAAAGAAAATCAACAAAACAAAAAGCTGGTCCTTAAAAAAATTGGATACACCTCTAGCTACTTTATCTGCAAGACTCTTCCTCTCCATCGTATGCCAGCCTGATCACAGGAGGGCGCTCCACCACCCTCACTGTCCTGTCCACACTGCAGGTATGGGGATCACACAGAGGCACACCAGTGGGCAGGAATATCAGGGGCCATCTCAGAATTCTGGCTAGCTCGTGGGTAAGTCATCCTGAAGACACTGTTTCTCCTAAATCAAGTGATTTACCATATTACCCTTCTCTCAAAATAGCCTTCAACTGCTCTGCAGAACATAGAGATGAACTATATGTACATTAACTGCGCACTGAAGGCCTTTCTCAACCATGGTGACATTCCAAACCTTCACTCTGACAGCTGCTCCCAGACAAGCCTTCAGCCAGGCCCTCTGCCTGCCCCCCAGCCCCACCCCTTGTGTTCTCTGTACCTGCACTCTTTCTTCAGACCCATTCCACCCCTTACCCTCCTCCTCTGTACTCAAAGCCTGGACATCCTTCAAGATGCTGTATCAACACCTGTATAAAACCTGTCCCGACCCTTTGGACTCACACCGAGCTTATCTCTATTTGAATTTGTCTTAAAGTACTGTGGTGGGTTACAAAAATTGACCATAAACTTCTCATTGCAGGGTACACACCCTTTGCAATGCAACTCTGCCACTCATCTCAACAAGAGATGGGCTGTCTTTATCTACCTCTTGACTCTGCGCTGGACCCTGTGGGTGTCTTTAGACAATGGGACGTTAGCAAACAGGATGCAAGCAGATACTTAAAGAGCATCTGTGCACTGGACTTCTCTCCTGCTGTCTTGAGAACCCCACTACCTCTCCCAGGGTGACTGAGGCTGAACTAATCCCCCAAAATGAGGGACAAGTGGCCAAGTTATCCCTGTAGCCCCAAATGACACAGGGTCAACCACCTGTCACATGACAAATAACGAATATCTAGTGTTCAAAGTCCTAGAGCTTTGGGCCAAACTTTGTAGCGAACTGCTCACTCCTTAAGAAAATACAAGATTCAAGGTCCTCCTTTTTAACATTTCTTTTACCCAGCTTCATTCTAGTAAGTGCGCTTGTGAGAAAGGTTAATTACAGCTTGTAATTACAGCTCAGGTGCAGGAATCACAGCATGGGGCTCTACGTCTGGGTCTGGAGGTGTCCGTAAGAGAAGGCAGAGAAGCTCCTAAAGGTGGAAGCAAACCCAGGGTCCATCAACAGGTGAGTAGATAAACAGAATGTGGTTTATCCATACACTGGAATACAATTCAGCCATAAGAATAAAAGAAAGTTCTGAGACATGCTGCAGCGTGGACCCACGGGGAAACCAAAAAACTTGTGTGACTTGCTTTCTTGCGAGACTCATTTCATTGTGTCTCTACAGTATCTCCGAGACATGCCTGAAGTCATCATCATCAATCTCAGCAAATGGGAGGGTCCAGTTTCCTGTTCAATTCTTGCTGTCTTCCTTTGTCCCACCTCTTCACCTTTGTTAACTAAAATTCATTCTAGTAACTTTTCTCAGGCCCCCAAAAGATACTAAAGTAAACTGAGAAGCTCTGGCATTAGGGCGGTATTCTGTAAATATGAAGCCACAGGCTCAGATTAATAAATAACCCTCTGAGCAAAGGAGAAGAGCAAAGGCTGGAGAGAAAGGAAGAGAATGCAGGGTCTCGAGAGATGTGGGAAGTCTGCGAGTTAACAAGAACTACTTAAAACCACTGTAAGGAAAAAAGTAAAACCACTGTCAATCTATGCTTGGGGAGGACTTTCACCACAGATCAACAGACTCAGATTTAGTAA
The DNA here is from genome assembly GCF_029378745.1 of Bos indicus. Taxonomy (NCBI): domain Eukaryota; kingdom Metazoa; phylum Chordata; class Mammalia; order Artiodactyla; family Bovidae; genus Bos; species Bos indicus. The sequence goes on along the minus strand of NC_091772.1, from coordinate 40,560,683 downwards.
CATGGACACAGAAAACCAGCATCACCAACTGATCTTTCATTCTGGGGGCATTCTATTAAGATAAACCTTCAAAAATTCCTCAAATGCTTGCTGCTGCTGCTGCTATGTCGCTTCAGTTGTGTCTGACTCTGCGCGACCCCACAGACGGCAGCCCACCAGGCTCCCCCATCCCTGGGATTCTCCAGGCAAGAACACTAGAGTGGGTTGCCATTTCCTTCTCCAATGCATGAAAATGAAAAGGGAAGTTGCTCATTCGTGTCCGACTCTTAGCGACCCCATGGACTGCAGCCTACCAGGCTCCTCTGTCCATGGGATTTTCCAGGCAAGAGTACTGGAGTGGGTTGCCATTGCCTTCTCCAACTCAAATGCTTAGTTTCCAACAATTTTTGGTAAAATATACTCCAAAATTTCAAGAAGATGGTTTTAGGGTCACAAGAAACAGTCATTCATATAGAATAGGAGATAGAACATCCTTAATTCTACAGTCATACTCAACCTATTCATTTCAAAAAAGGACTGAGTCCTGAGTAAGTCCACTACTCCTCCTACCAAAATACCAACTTGTGCAAGAACTGCTATAAAAAGAAGGCAAATACCACCTGAAATAGAAACATTCTCTTCTTAGTAATAAAGTTTCTAATGATGTAGTACATAATAACCCATACCTCCTCAATGAGAGGCAAGTACCATTACTAGAAAAACCCCATTGGGCTTGCCTCTGCTATAAAGCAAATCTCCCAAGGATGGGCACCACAATGGTTCTTCCATCTACAGCACAAGTACTTTATACTTAAGTGCTCTTAATAAATATTTCTTAAACATCAGTTTGAAGTCCATTAGACTATAAACTTTTCATTCTAAATTGGTAATGAGTGGTAAGAGGCAGTATATTAAAAGCTACACTGGTAGTTTAAAGAAAACATAACACCCTCATGTGCAAGAAATCCACTTGGCTTTTCACTGTTGCTGGGAATGCTGGAGAGCGAGTGATGGCATCACAGTGTCACATGTTCCAAGGTGGGATGGGGGCAGGGAGGCTGTATGGAGGGTTGGCCCCCCGCCTAGGTGTCAATCTTACACCCCTGGCCTTGGTGTCCTCATTTTATTTTTTAGGCCGCTCTGTGTGGCATGGGGATCTTGGTTCCCTGACCAGCAACTGAGCTCAAGCCCTGGGAACTCAAGCCCCCTGCCTTGGGAGCATGGAGTCTTAGCCACTGCACTGTCAGGGAAGCCCTAGTGTCCCATCTTAGATGGTGAGCTCTACTCTGCGTTGTTTACTGAGGTTCCTTGTACCCCTAAGATATTTGATGCTATTAGTGCTACCCTTATTGCAGAACTGATTCTCAACATGTTGTTTCTATGTTTCCTACAACTCCACTACCTCCAATCAACAGCAAACCTGGGTTTCTTGCATTGCAGGTGGATTTCTTTACCGTCTGAGCCACCAGGGGAGCTCGTGGAAAAAAAAAATGAATTTTTTTGACTTGAACTTTTATGACTTGGATTTTATAAGTGCTCAAAATATATAACATTGACACTCCTCTTGAACCTTAAAGTCTCCAATGTCCTCACATTTACACTGAGAAAAGGAAAGCTGCCTTACATATACACTTATTAAAACTTATTAATGCATATTTAATTGTATCACAAAAATGACACAAGGGAAAGGGATAGAAGGATTAAGCAAATTAATTAATTAGATACAAAGTTCTCAGTCTCAAAAATTAAATTCCCAAAAGTTTAAGTGTTTGTCACCTGTGTTACTACAAGTCCAAAATGACTGGTTTTCTAAAAGAATGGTGGGTAAGAAGTGGAGGGAATTACTTATGAATTAACCAGGGATTCTTTAGATATCATTATAAACTGCCAGTCACCATGATTTCAATGATACTCAGAGTTTTAAAGCTACTTCATTAAAAAAAAAAAAGAAACTAGTCCTTATCCAAAAGACTATTTATGAGAATTAAGGGACTTACACACTTACAGCTGAGTGTTCAATAATATACTCCCAGTGGAATGGTCTCTAAAAATATCTATAATTAAAACTGAACAGTGAAAAAAAATGAATGACTTACTCCTTTGCTGGCAAGTTAGTGAAGGACTCATTTGGTGAATCAGGAGTGCTTGGGGCTTGCAAAATACAGTTAGGTTTTCCGGTGGATGGGGCATCTCTTTCTTGCTCAGAGTGGATTACATTTAAGGTCTCTGTTCCATCTTCTTGCTCCATTGTGTCTCCCAGATTTGTCTGTAGTTCTGGACTCTTTAAAATCAGATCGTCTTCACTTACAGAAACTGTGAGGTCACTGCTACTGCTCAAACTCTCCTCCTCCTGCTCTTCCTGCTTTTTTCTGAAGGGCTCCTGTGACTGTGAGTCCTCACAAGGAAGGTGATCTGTAACAGGGAATATGAACAGATGGCCAATCACTGACTTCAGGGAGCTGGGAGAGGTAAGATGCTCTACCTCTCAGAGCAGAACTACTCATCAGCTAGGAACATGCAGAAACAATCCACAAGTAACTGTGGTGTTTTTTTAAAGCACATTAAAAATATTTTTAAAATATCACAGTGGGTTTAAAAATCAGAGAATTTGTTTGCAAAGGTACTTCTATGGACATATTTAAGAATGCATTAGAACGGAATTCATTGGCACAGTCACTACTTTGCTTTGGGACAGATACGACAAGACGGTATTTTGTATTTTTAACACACATCACCACCCAGAAAAACTAAATACTGACAAAAATCAGCAAACCGTCTTAGCCTCTCACCCCACCTGAGGAAGCTTTCCTGGCAGGGGGCTTCTCTTGAGGACATTCGTTTTCAGATACATAGGATTCTGAGCCTGACAGCGGAGAGACTGGCGGTCTGGCTCTTTCTTCCTCGACTTCAATATGCTCCCGTGTCAGTATTTCTCCCTCTGATCCCTCTGATCTCCTGGAACTGTCACACTTTAAATCAGTGGTTCTGTTCTCCGGACTTAATCTCTCCCATAACGGGGAATGGAGTTCGGCCGACTTTTTGCCTTCAGATAAATTACTCTTGCTCTGACATGCGTTGCTTCCTATCTCGAAGCAATGAGTTTGTTCCTCCTCAGACAATGCGCTGGCTGTGACTGGCGTTTTCTCACCAATCTGAAGAGATGTCTTTCCATCTATTTTGTCAGACTTATTTAAGCACTGTGTGTCACCAGGAGTTTGTACTACACGGCTGCCTGTCACATCACTGCTCTGGGCTGTCTGCTGGTGTGAATGTGGGTCAGGAATTGAAAAGTTCTTTGTGGGTTGGGGAGATTTCCGCTCTGTAGTGAAATCTCCAATGCCTGAGACAGCTGACATTTGGCGGCCCATAAAGATGGTTGCTGGTTGATACAATCCTCTTGACATGGCTGTCCCTGAGTTAATTTCTGCCGGCATTACAACCTGCAGCCCCAAACGACATGAATAAGAGTTAAACATGCTGTCTGTGAACAGTGAGGTTATTTAGGTTGTTTTCAGGAACAAAATGAGGTAAGGAAGCATGACCAATGAAATCAACACCTACCATGTTTTATAAAACTCATTGTGTTTTGTTGTTGTTCAGTCGCTATAGTCAAAGCTATGGTTCTCCCAGTAGTTATATATGGATGTGGGAGTTGGACTGTAAAGAAGGTTTCTATACATTAATAATGAAATATCAGAAAAGGAAATTAACTGTCTCATTCATAACTACATAAAAATACCTAGGAATAAATATAACCAAGGAAGTGAAAGATTTCATGTTGAAAACTATAAAACATTAGTGAAAAACACTGGAAAAGACACAAATTAGTGGAAAAATAGTCTGTGCTCATGGATTGGAAGAATTAATATTGTTAAAAGGGCCGTAATCGCCAAAGCAATCTACAGATTCAATGTGATCCTTATCAAAACTCCAGCGGAATTTTTCACAGAATCAGAGCAATCTTAAAATTTCTGTGAAAACACAAATGACCCAAATAGCCAAAGCAATCTTGAGAAATAAGAGCAAAGCTAGCAGCATCATGCTGTTTTATTTTGAAATATATTACAAAGCTACAGTAATGAAAACAGTATGGTACTGCCATAAAAAAAAAAACAAAAAACAGACACATAGATCAATGGAACAGAACAGAGACCACAGAAACAAACCCATACATGTGGTCATTTACAACAAAGGAGCCAAGAATATACAATGGAAAGAGGACAGTCTCGTCAACAAAGGTGTTGAGAAAACTAGACAGCCACATGAAAAAAAAATGAACCTAGATCATTAGCTAATACCACACACAAAAATTAACTCAAAATGAATTAAAGACTTGAATGTTTTACAAAACCATAAAACTCTTAGAAGAAAACACAGATGGTAAGCTCTTTAATGTAAGTCCATGGCAATGATTTTTGAATCTGACACCAAAAGCAAACGTAACAAAAGCAGAAACAAACAAGAGAGACTACTTCAAACTAAAAAGCTTCTGAACAGCAAGGAAAACCATCACCAAAAAGGAAAACTATCGAATGGGAGGGAATATTTGCAAATGATATATTGATGAAAGTGAAAGTCACTCAGTCGTGTCTGATGCTTTGTGACCCCTTGGACTATACAGTCCATGGAATTCTCTAGGCCAGAATACTGGAGTGGGTAGCCGTTGCCTTCTCTAGAGGATTTTCCTAACCCAGGGATAGAACCCAGGTCTCTTGCATTGCAGCTGGATTTTTTACCAGCTGAAACAACAGGAAGTCTTGATATATTGATAAAGGGCCAATATCCAAAATGTATAAAGAACTCATACAACTCAAGAGCAAAAAAAATTGGCAGAAAAGTCTGAATAGACATTTTTCCAAAGAAGACATACAAAGGGCCAAAAAGCATAGGAAAACATGTTCAACTTCACTAATAATCAGGGAAAAGGAAATGAAAACCACAGTTAGATATCACCTCACACATGTTAAAATGGCTATTACTAAAAACAAGAAATAGCAAGTATTGGTGAGGATGTGGAGAAAAGGAAACCCCTGTGTACTGTTGCTGGGAATGTAACTGGTGCAGCTACTAGGAAAACAGTATGGAGATACCTCAAAAGTTGATCTAGCAATTCCAATAAAACAAAGGCACTATCTTGAAAAGATATCTGCACCCCCATGTACACTGCAGCATTATTCACAATAAGCAAGATACAGAAGCAATCTAAGAGTCCAATAACGGCTGAACAGGTAAAGAAGTGGTACAAATACACAATGGCATATTATTGAGCTGTAAAAAAGAAGGAAATCCTGCTATTTGTAACAATGTGAAAAAAATCTGAGGCATTATGCTAAGCGAAATAAGTCATACAAATACTGTATAATCTCTCTTACATGTGTGCATGCTCTTTGCAACCCTATGGACTGTAGTCCGACAGGCTCCTCTGTCCATGGGATTCTCCAGACAAGAATACTGGAGTGGGTTGCCATGCCTTCCTCCAGGGGATCTTCCCGACCCAGGGATCAAACCTGCATCTCCTGTGTGACAGGAAGATTTTTTTTTTTTTAATTTTACCACTGAGCCACCTGGGAAGCCCAATCTCTCTTACATTTGGATTAAAAAAACAAAAACAAAAACAAATACAAACCAAGTTCACAGATACACAGAACAGACTGATGGTTGCCAGAGGTGGAAGAGTGGGGAACAGAAGAAATGGGTGAAATTTTTTTTTTTTTAGTTTAAATAAACTGAAAGCATGTGGAGAAAGTTATAGCAAAGCAAATGAATATAACTGAAAAGACTTATTAGTGAACAGAAGGTAACTTTTAAAACCAGGGGTTCGTCTTTACTGAGGGAAGGGGGAAAGGCCACACTGCTGGAGACAGCAGCAAATTTAGAACTACTGTAACAATGTCTCAGCTAATAATCACCAACTACAGTTTTTAAAGCAGGTGGACCCTGACCGTTATTGCACTTGGAAAAATATATTTATGTTATTCTGCATGTTTTGCAGAATGTGGCAGTAATCTTTATTTTTCTTATTATTTTTCCCCACAGATAAGGAAATTAGTATCATGATGAATGCAGAATAGAAAAATGGAGCTGTCAGACCTAATTTCCATCTTTTCACACAGTACTATTACTGCTCTTAGTTTCTACGTAAACAAGTCCTTAAGTCCCAGTGAGACTTCCCCAAATCCCTTAATAAAAATTTACATATAACAATCCTGAAGGAATTCTTTCACTTTATTATATGTCAGACTGCATTGTGTCCTTCCCTAAATTCTTATGTTCAAGTCCTAACCTCCAGTATGACTGTATGTGGAGATAGAACTTAGAAGGAGGTAATAAAGGTTAAATGAGGTCTATCAATCAAGTAGACTGCTGTGCTTAGGAACAGACCAGAGATCTCTCTCTCCACACACATGCACAGAGAAAAGGACACACAAGAACAGAGAGAGAGGATAGTCTGCAACTCAGAGCTCGCACCAGAAACCACCCCAGCTGGCACCTAGATCTCAGATGTCCAGCCCGTGACAAAATAGATTTGTTTTTCTAGCTACGCAGTCTGGGCTGTTTTGTTATGGCAGTCCGGGCAGACTGAGACTCCATGACAATGTGATTTTTAACTTTTCATTTTGCCACTAGGGTAGATGAGAGACTCAACCAAATTTTCACAACTGTAGCCAAAAGGAGACATTTCTGGCCAATAAATCCAATAGAAGTTGGAACTACCAAAATTTCAAAATGGGTCCATTAAATTCAGGCTTTAAAGGTACATCTTGTAAGTTTTTTGGTACTGACATCATGCTAAAATCATCTAATACATGTTGTTACCACCAGGTGGCTTTCCTTTCCTTTTCCTAATTGGTAGGTACCTCTGGCCTCAGTACCACAGTAAGTGGTGTGACGTCAGGACTCCTCAGCACGGCCACCCCAGTGGAACAGGAAGATGGCTGACTACAGCGACAGAAGGATCAGTGGACATGTGCCAAGCACTTACCAGGTGTCAAGCCAACTTCCATTGGTTACTTTTTAAACCCTTGAAATGACCATTTTTGTTATACCCACTCCAGGAAGACTTAGCAAGGGCAGACAATTTGCTCTTGGTCACAGGATTCAAACCCAGATACAAGGACTCCATTGCCCATCCATTACGCCATAGCACTCGAAACTGAGTTAAACTCAAACTGGGTTACACAATAACACAAGAATTCCTCATAATGAAATCTGAAGTGTATGTCTAATTTCTCACTCCACTTCAACCAGTACAGAATCCCATCTCACCTGATCCAACTGGACTAGTCCAGCAGCAAGGGAGACCATTTCAGTCTCTGCTATGCTTAGCTGAAAATGCATCTAAATGGATACCTGAAATATTTTGCACCACGAGACAAGGCTGCTTTTATTCGACCAGGGATTTCTCCTAACTTTTGAAGAGCTTTCACCCAGACTACCTTAGAAGGCAGTGGCAGCAAGATAGCTAATAAGATGGACACGGTCTGAGTTTGAACTTGGGCTCCTGCAAGCAGTGCAGCCTTTGGCAAGTCAACCAACTTCTCTGAGCCTTCCTCTAGAATGAGGGTAACAACAGTATCTACTTCCAGAACTGTCGACAGGATTAAATGAGTTGATGAATATAAAGTACTTACTGAAGGCCTTGGCAAAACAGATGTGCAGTGACTGTTCCCTGTTCTTACTATTAGGATTAGAAGCAGAAATAACAACCTGTACAGCCATTTTCCATGTGACCCTGGCAGGGAAGTTTCCAACAGTGGAAGTGGAACTCCTCAACCAGCCCTGTGATGAAATTCTCTCGTCCTTTACATTCTTCAGCCCTGGTAGGGTATAATTTTTCTGTGAAGTATCCAGTTCACTTCTGCTTTTAGGGGCATATATTTTACAGTATAACAGTTTAGAAACTTCAGAAACCCCACCTCAAAGTTTATGCTCTCATTCACAAATGCCATCTCCATATGGTACATATGTTTTGGGAACATATGTTTCGATGTGTTTTTAGGTACATGTCCTAGTCACTGTTGATACATAATAAAACTGGGCAAGGAGAAGAACATGCCTAGAGACCAATGGTATTAGAGTCTACCCCAAAGTGAAAAATGACCATGTATAATAGAGCAGGATGACTATATGATAGTAAAATTTGTGAGGATTCAAACTGAGACCTGAACTTTGTCTTTCCTGCTAATTAACAACAATGAGAGTTTACTAAGTGGATTAATACTAGAAACAAGTGTGGGGGATGAACAGACCAATGATTACTGAAGAGAACACATGACTCTGAAGAGCAGCCACCGGAGGCATGGACACACTGGGTGTCCTTTTATAAAACCGAGCCAAAGTTCCACCCTGAAAAAATAGACAACTACTATCTGATCATTCTTAGTAGAGCATCCAAGTTACTGCTTTTGGTTGAAAGGTGCACAATCACTTTTTAAAGATATCCTTCTGTAACTCAGAATTATCATGAATTTGAAAGCTCCTCTCCCCTTCATTGGTGTTTTCCATCTCAATGGCCACCCCAACTCAGGGTCTCTGGTTCATTCCTTGCGTCTGAACAAAGCCTGGTTTCCTCGCTCCATGAGCTCCTTCCCCCAGGGCACCCACACCACACTACCAGGCCTGCCTTCCCCCACCTCTGATGGAACTGCTCTGCGCCCCAGCGCTTCCTCCACCTGCCCCACTGTGCACGTGCACGCACAATGATTCAGGGCGGGGGCGGGGGGGGGATGTCAATCACTGAGCGTGGGACGGAGTTCCACGATGGTCCTTTCCAAGCTCATCTTCTCCCACTTCCTGAAAGAACACTGGCCCTTAGCCAGGCTGACAGCTGCCCACCAGGCTTCCAGCTTCCACTCCCTCATTCACAACATTTCCAAACTGGAGAATATCTATCACATCCCCAGGGACTGGCACCTGCCCTACCCTTCATGTCAGCTCACACGGTACCTCCTCCCCAGGCCGCAGAGGATGCACTGCAGAGGAAGTGAACCCTCTTTCTCCATGGAGCTGGCCCTCAGCACACACTATCCTGGGCCTGGGAAAGAATAGCACTTTGTGGAGAACACCTGGAGGGCAAGCATCATGGCATTCCTAGAGGGACCTCTGCTTCTCAAACAGAGCACTCGCTCAACAATGATCCACTGAATTCAACCACGGGGCTAAGGCCAGTCCCTGGAGACCAGTGCTCCAGGCACAGAGACTAACTCATATGATGCTGAAAGAAGAGGTGCACAGGTTTCCAATGAAAGATAAAACACACCCCCAAATGATAAGGAATTGTTCTAGTTTAGTATTTAGTAAGTATTAACTACTTTGGAAACAATGACAGACTTTATTTTTTTGGACTCCAAAATCACTGCAGATGGTGACTGCAGCCATGAAATTAAAAGATGCTTGCTCCTTGGAAGAAAAGTTATGACCAACCTAGACAGCATATTAAAAGGCAGAGATATTACTTTGCCAACAAAGGTCTGTCTAGTCAAAGATACGGTTTTCCCAGTAGTCATGTATGGATGTGAGAGTGGGACTATGAAGAAAGTAGAACACTGAAGAATTGATGCTTTTGAACTGTGGTGTTGGAGAAGACTCTTGAGAGTTCCTTGGACTGCAAGGAGATCCAACCAGTCCATCCTAAAGGAAATCATCCCTGAATGTTCATATGAAGAACTGAAGCTGAAGCTGAAATTCTAATACTTTGGCTACCTGATACGAAGAACTGACTCATTGGAAAAGACCCTGATGGTGGGAAAGACTGACGACAGAAGGAGAAGGGGACGACAGAGGATGAGATGTTTGGATGGCATCACCAACTCAATGGACATGAGTTTGAGTAGGCTCCAGGAGTTGGTGATGGACAGGGAAGCCTGGCATGCTGCAGTCCATGGCATCACAAAGAGTCAGACATGACTGAGCGACTGAACTGAACTGAACTGACTGAACTACTTTGGGATTTTGCTGTAATGCTTTACCTTTTAATTGATGGAACATCAATGGGAAATTGAAAAAAGGAAACTTATATATGTCTCAAAGTGTTACCTAATTGATTCTTACATATGCAAACAGACAAAGCTTTTAAGGTGGTAACACTTTTCAGTAAAAAGCAAACACTTCTAATTATTCTGTGTAACATGTTAGGGGGTTGGCCGCTATATGTCTCTTGCCCTAATGTTAAATATGACTGAAAAGGAAACTGTATAACTATACATAAGGTAAGGAATCAGTTGTACCAATAGAAAAAAAAAAATCTCCCGTTTTACTTAAGTACCATTGACACTGCCATACTAACAACGTGACTATCAGGAACAGCACAGAAAGAACAAACTGGATCATAGATTTAAAAACATGTCAATTATTTCGCGACCAAATGTCAAACAGAAAGACTGCCTGAATGGCTCAGAAGTCTATCACATCACACCACATTTGGTGTACATCTAATGGCAAAGAAGTCATTTATCATTAAAGGCCTTTTCATATAGGTCAAGGTTGCTGGGGCTTGGTGTTTTGTATCCTACAGTTTAAAGAATGCTCTAAATTCTAGGTTTTTTAACTTTTTAATCTTTAGGAAAGAAAACTAAAACTTTCTATAAACTCAGATTAATGCCTGCTAATGCACAGAAAAAAAAGAAAAACTAAAACCTTGCTCCTACTATAAAAACAAAATAGTGTGGCCTCTGTTTCTTTTCTGATAAGAGTCTTAAATACCAAACAGTTAACTGCATAATAACATTTACTGGCAGCCAGGCAGCCTGCTTAGCAGATATATAAAGCAGGTAAAAGGAGAAAAAGTTAATTTCTTGGCTGAATGATTCCATCGGTAGCTATAGGGCAAACCTGAAAGTCTTTTAGTAAAGTAGCAGTTGATTCTTCTATCAATCTGTAGCACACATACTCTTCCAAGGAAAGCATTAAATATGAAAATCATATCCCGTTATCATCTGTTTCCAGCTTTCAGCCCAGGAAGCTTTTCTTAATGAATGCTGCAGCCTAAGGAGCAAGCACGCTGTTGGCTTCTCTGAATAATGGAGTGATGCTCCCGGTTTTGCTTATTACAATATCGACTTGCTGAGGGGGTTTCACACATAGTCACAAGTGACTACTCTTGCCAGCATGCTCCAAGTTATTACAAGATGTTTTTAGACATTTCATCTAAAAGAGCTTTACTGCTTTTAGTGAAGAAAACATCTATGGTCTTGAACAGAATCATTTATATGGAGATAGGGAGGAGGATTAGAAGCCTGCATTACGGCAGATACATAGCAGAATTTATTTAAGTATTCCTTGCCGTTCTTTTTTGTCTGCTGCTGAGATATGCAATCCTTTCTTTCCACTTTATCTATGAAAAGGTTAAAATGTACAAAATTATGTATACAAAGAAAAGCAGCAAAATGCCCATTTTGTTTACCGCTCATTTAAAACATTTCTGGAATGAAGAAAAAAGCAGCTACAAAGCATTATAAAAACACAATTTCATCTGCTGACAACACTGAGGTTTTCTTTGGGCTCTATCTCTTTTGCAGCCACAGTGACTGCCTTTCGGCAAGTTTAATTGAATTATACACTAAAGCCATACTCTATAAGCAAATGTCTTTAAACAATCACTTAGAGTGTAATCAAAAAGATCTTTGTAACAAGATGATCTTATTTAAAACAATATCTTAAAAGATGAACACTCCAAAAATCCTCTGTTAACAGAAAGTTTATCATTTTAACTTACTACCTTTTCTTTGTCTTCATCTTTCAGTTCACCTTTTTTCCCCAGGCTATCTTTTGAGAGTAGCTGCATCTTCTTAATTTGAGTCTCAAATTCAATCTAAAAATAAACAAAGTTTGATTTTGTGGAGGATATTATTACAACCAACACCTGTCCATATTTTTCAGTCTTTACAACATAAAAGGAACAGTGAAGAGACAGTAGAAGCTGATACAGCTGAGAAATTTAGCTTATCTTAGAAACCACACAATTTCACAAACAACACATATCAAGAGCTGAATTCTGTAAAATGTTATATATTTTAAATAAAATAGCATTGATGGAAGTTTTACTTAGCCTTTCATCAATTCAGGAAATAAAACCTTGATGATATTAAGCTACATGAAAATCCAGTTATTTTATCTTGAAAGTAACACATTAGATGATGTTCTCTGAAAAGTTCTGTCCTTAAAAAGGGAAAAGAAAGCAATCCTACTGATTTCTTATCTGAATGATATCTACACAGTATCCCGGTCCTATTCATCACAGCCACTGAAGGTATTATTTGCTAGACCATCAACTGGAAACACATGCCATTTCTCAGGGATACACATGCACTGTGGACCTCTGTGATCAGCACCGCAGCCATCAGGTTTATTCTGGCCCTAATAACGTAGAGATGTCAGTGTCACTGTCACGCTCCAACTGATGAAAATGACTCCATTATGAAGTGACTTTTCCTTAAAAGCAAGGCATAAAAAGCTTTGTTCAAAGTATAATAAAACTTTGATTCATATGTTAGTAATTAAAGCTTTAAAAAGCCCTTGACTATGGTCATCACAGATAATTTTCCATCACAGAACACTTTCCAAACGAGGCAGTGATGCTCTGCAATTAGAAACACACCTATAAGATAATAAAATTAGAAAACTGTTTTCTCAGTTCTCAGTCTAAATACAAAATGGGCCCAAGTTTTTGTTTTGACACTCAAAAAGTGAACAGACAATAATAACCAAAATTGACTTGTCTCCCTCAAAATATCTTAAAACGTATTACATGATGCCCCATTTTTAGTAAAGTTAAGCAGGGACTTCTTTTTTCTCTATCACAGTGCTATTAACACAATAGATGGCAGTAATGTTATAAAGAGATACCTAATTAAATCAAAGTTTCATAAGGCCAGTAAAAATGACAAAATAAGCCAAGAAAAGATAAAGAAATAAGGCAATTAAGAAAATCCAGTTTACTTCTTTCTGTTCTATATCTACTCTTTTGAACTCAACAGATATTTAATTTTTAAGCCCAAGAGCTTTAAGCAGGCATCCTCTACAAATGCCAAGAGAAAATATCTTTAAAAAGAGATGAGAGGTGGTTTACAAAATAAACACCAAAAATAAAGAGGTTTATTAAATAATAAGTCTTAAGCAAAAACTCTTTCTTCCTATGGCTTACAAATGTTTTCTTATGCTCAAGGATTTCAAGGGGAGGAGACACAGGACCAGATGGGGACTTGCTCCCCCACCCTGGGGACCTTCCCTGAGCCCTGTCATGCCAGCCCCGTGCCTGGCACTTGAATGAAGGAGGCTAAAGTGGAGGCTGGCAATGCTCCTCATACGACCCCGGAAGCTTTCTGGGTGCTCCTAGGTTCCAGCGACCCTGTCTCTGTGCTGAAGGCTCCTCAGCCCTTGGGGAGGCTGCTCTGCCCACAAGAGCACATGGGTAATGAAACCTCACCCTCTGTACCCCTCCTCCATCAGCCCTCAACCAGTGATGCTTGGCAGCCGGGAGCTGCATCTCCCAAATGCTCTGAACCACCCGGTGGAGCGTCCCTGTGGGATTAATCTCCATGTGCCGACTGGAGCTGACTCAACACCCCGTTTCGGTCACCTGTTCTTCCTTGTCTCAGCTACCCACCTGCAGCATCCTTGCACTTCCCATGAAAGCCACTTACAGCCAGACCCTGTCTCAGGATCAGCTTCAGAGAAAAGCCAAACAGACAAGACCAAAGGACACCTGAGGAAAATGCTAATGACAAGCTGCCACGGTGGGGAGTGGGGGTTGGGGGAGAGGATGAAGTGGGCAGGAGGGGTGGGGCATGTCTTCACAGCACCGCTGATTCTCTGGTTTACATTCATGAACGGAGGCTTAAGCACTCTACCTGAATGCTGAGAGGGGACAACCTGAAGGGCTGTAGTCAAGACTATTAGTTGAGCACAGCCAACCTCCAAACCTTGATTTCTAAGTACCCCTCTGCACTCAAAGGGGTACAGAGCTGCACTGTGAACTATACTCACAGCTCCTCACATAAGAGCCTAATTCCAGGTCTGAGGCAGGGAAGCAGAAGGTAAACCTGGAACATCCTGTCAAAAGGACAGGAAAATGTGAAGAGCAAAAGAATAATTACAGTAACTGGTAATGTAATGATGAAATAAAAATTCACAAGCCCACAGTGAATTGTGGGAGGGAGAAGGAGGAGGAAAGGAAGGTCTTCTTCATGAAATGCCAGCTAATAAAGGTATTGATAGAAGATAAGATCAAATCAGAAACATTTCACAACTTCCACTATAACTGATTCAGGCACCATTAATGGATCCTAAAACCACTAGGCAAAAGGCTGCTGAGAAACAAGGTATTCCCAAGATGCCAAGCCACCACTCGGCAGATTATTTACTAATTTTCAAAGCAGAGAAAGGTACCTTACGATAGAGAGACCTAGAGACTGCCGTATTAACCAAGACATCAAACTCAGCCTCGCTCAAGCAGGACCACCCGACATCATAGCTCATATACCTTCTGACTGGATACATCAGGGTGTATATAACTTCAGCCATGACTATTTAAATTTAACTAACACCAAAACTCAGTCCTCAGTGTCCCAAGCTACATTTTAAGTGCTCAACAACCGCGTATGGCTAGTGGCAACTGTATCAGACAGCATCTATAGGGAGAAGGTTCCCATCGCCACAAAGCTCTACTGGGAGGTGCTAGTCTAGGCTGAATTTCTAGTTCACAAGAAATACAGGGAACACTACACAAGTTAAATGACACCACAAAGAAATAACAAGTCAAATTCAGAATGTAAGTCATCCTAGAAACAACTGGCCTGCCTTCTTCAAAAAGTCAGTATCATTTGGGGGAAAAAAAAAAGGAAGAGGGGTAGGAGACCAAATCAGATTAACAGATTAAAATAGAACACAATAACAAATATAACATGTGAGCCCTGGTTGGCTCTTGGTCTGGAAAAACAGACTTTTGAAGAGAACTGCAGAAACTAAAATATCAACTGAATATTAAATATTATGGAATCATTAGTAATCTTGTTAGATGTGATAATGGTATGATTATGGAGAAGACTGTCCTTGTTTTTAGAGAATCCACACTTAAGTATTTAGGGGAGAAATGTCATGGTTTCTGCAGCTTAAAATAAATACACATACAGAGACACAGGCCAAGCAAATATAGCAAAATATTTATAACTGTTATAAATATTTATATTTATATCTGGATAGATCACAAGATGTCAGTCCATTTAGGTTGCTATAATAAAACAGTACTGGTTGGGCAGCTCATAAACAATTGGAATTGTTGATGAGTTGTGGAGGCTGGAAGCCAAGATCAAGGTGGCCTTCTGGAGAGAGCCCCCATCCTGGTTCAGGGCTACCATCTTCTCACTGTGTCCTCAGGTGGAAGGGGCCAGGAGTGCCCTGGAGCCTCTGTTATGAGGCACTAATCCCATTCATGAGAGCCCCACCCTTGTGACTTAAGCACCTCTCAAAGGCCCCACCCACTAATAATACACTTTTGTGGGGTTAGGATTTCAACATATGAATTTGGGCAGGCTTACACAAACGTTCAGACCATAGCACGAATGTTTATTATAATAATTATTTTCATGTATATTTAAAACTTCTATAATACAAGGCTAGGGGGAAAGTTCCGGAGAAGGCAATGGCACCCCACTCCAGTACTCTTGCCTGGAAAATCCCATGGACAGAGGAGCCTGGTAGGCTGCAGTCCATGGGGTTGCTGAGGGTCAGACATGACTGAGCAACTTCACTTTCACTTTTCACTTTCATGCATTGGAGAAGGAAATGGCAACCCACTCCAGTGTTCTTGCCTAGAGAATCCCAGGGACGGGGGAGCCTGGTGGGCTGCCGTCTATGGGGTCGCACAGAGTTGGACACGACTGAAGTGACTTAGCAGCAGTAGCAGAGGGAAAGTTCAAGAGGGAAAAAAAGGAATGCTGAAGCCAACTTCTCCTGTAACCGGTGAGCAGATGGGTTAAGTCAGGTAAAAGCCCTGAGCAGCACAAATAGAAATGAAGCCTCGCCCTCCACGTTTGGCACAGTTTGTCAAGCAGCCTAAGGGAGTGGGGAGCCAGGGTGAGAGATGGCAGGGAAGGGGAAGCTATTCTGACTCTCAAAGTCGATGGGCATGAGGACCAACTCCTTGGACCAGTTCTCCCCCTCAGTTTCCTCCTGACACCTGGCCTGCCCAGAACAGAGGGGCCCACACCAGAGAAAAAGAACCCTCTGAAGAAGGAGCCAGTCTCTCAAGATATCCTGATGATGCCAAGAGATACCAGGTACCGGGTGAGGGGCCAGGTATGGCTGGTGGCCATGCCTGTTTAAGTTAACCACTTATATAGTATAACAAAGCACAGATATTCCAGTAAGTCAACTAAAGCAGAAATCTGAGAACATGCAATTTCAACCTGTCTGATCAAAATGTGGCCATATGGTAATAAATTCCTGGAAAAAACTGACAGTTAATCTTCTGGATAAACAACCTAACGTTAGTGACTGTCACAGATCTGAAACTTATTCTCGCCAGTCCCAATCTTAGCAAAAAAAGACTAGAAAACAAAAACATAAACAAAAAACAGTACAAAACACCACCTTCAGTTCTTGCAGCTTCTCTAAACTTGCAGTAATGTTAGTTTGGATCCGCTCGAACTGCTTTAAATATTCTTGGTTTCGAATACGAGCATTCTTTTCTGATTCACATATTTCCTTCAGGTACTTCTTTAGTTTTATATACTTCAGCTTAGCTCTAGAAGAGTAAAAGCAGATTTTTAAACAATGGAGTTAGACTTGGACAAATCTAAGGATTTGCTTTAACAAAACTGTTAATGAGACAGTGTATTCTAAGATATTTTACCCAAATGCTGCAGCCCAAAGGACAGAATGTATATGCATCTTTAGAGAGGAAATTAATGCAACATCACTGAGGTATCACCTCTAGGCATAACTCTCCTGAGAAATGGACACAAGACCACATTACACCATTCACACATATTTACATGGATTTCTTTCTCAAAATTAAGTGTGGTGTCAAGAGCAGGGTCTATGTGGCCCTGTGCAGGTAAACAGCCCATTACATTCTTTTATGTGACAGCTTCAAAACTACCTGTTCATGCTGCTGCTGCTAAGTTACTTCAGTCGTGTCCGACTCTGTGCGACCCCATAGACAGCAGCCCACCAGGCTCCGCCATCCCTGGGGTTCTCCAGGCAAGAACACTGGAGTGGGTTGCCATTTCCTTCTCCAATGCATCAAAGTGAAAAGGGAAAGTGAAGTCTCTCAGTCGTGTCCGACTCTTCACGACCCCATGGACTGCAGCCCACCAGGCTCCTCCATCCATGGGATTTTCCAGGCAAGAGTACTGGAGTGGGTTGCCATTGCCTTCTCCTACCTGCTCATATAGAAACAGAATCAAACTATACACTATAACCCATAAACATTTTAAAAACTTTAGAAATTTAAAGTGCTCCAAAAGGTCTCATTTAGATATTTTAAATTTTTGTTAGAAACTGCAATAATGCACTGTATTATGAAAATATTTTATAATAGCAAATCGATTGTAACTCTGCTCAAATTGTGAAGAAACGTTTCAGTTCAGTTCAGTTACTCAGTTGTGTCCGACTCTTTGCGACCCCATGGACTGCAACACACTAGGCCTCCCTGTCCAACACCAACTCCCAGAGCCTACTCAAACTCATGTTCATCAAATCCACCCAACCATCTCATCCTCTGTTGTCCCCTTCTCCTCCTGCCTTTGATCTTTCTCAGCATCAGGGTCTTTTCCAATGAGTCAGTTCTTTGCATCAGGTGGCCAAAGTATTGGAGTCTCAGCTTCAGAATCAGTCCTTCTAGTAAATATTCAGGACTGATTTCCTGATGGACTGGTTGGATCTCCATGCAGTCCAAGGGACTCTCAAGAGTCTTCTCCAACACCACAATTCAAAAGCACCAATTCTTCAGCATTCAACTTTCTTAACAGTCCAACTCTCACATCCATACCTATGACTACTGGAAAAACCATAGTTTTGACTAGATGGACCTTTGTTGGCAAAGTAGTGTTTCTGCTTTTTAATATACTGTCTAGGTTGGTCGTAGCTTTTCTTCCAAGGAGCAAGCGTCTTTTAATTTCATGGCTGCAGTCACCATCTGCAGTGATTTTGGAGCTCCCCAAAATAAAGAAATGTTTGGAAACTCCAAAATGAAATACCACATAACCCTGCCTAATATTTTGTTGAAAGGTCAGCTATAATAATTATGCCTTAATCACTCACAGATGCACCATGTTTAAATTGTGACCCAAAAGATAAGACTACAATGTATCTTATTTTTAAGATATTTAAGCAAAATAGATTCCTGAAATTATACAGATACCAAATAATGAAAATATAATAATTTTTAAAATCTATTTTAATCAAATTTATTCTTATACTTGATAGTGATTATATGAAATTACAGTGTTTACTTGAAACATTTACACATCAAAAATAAGGAATAATAACAGGACTACAACTATGGTATTTGTAACATATATTAGGGTTAAATTTTGATTGTTGTTTAGTCACTAAGTCATGTCCAACTCTTTGCAACCCCATGGACTGTAGTCTGCCAGGCTCCTCTGTCCATAGGATTTTCCAGTCAAGAATCCTGGAGTGGGTTGCCATTTCTTTCTCCATGGTATCTTCCCGATCCAGGGATCAAACCCAGGTCTCCTGCACTGCAGGCAGATTCTTTACCATCTGAGCCAGGCAAACTGGTCTTAAAATTTTCTGCTGTCATATCTTACCTGCATACATCAGACTGATGATATTCATAAAGTTTCCTTTCCAGGTCCAATCTCTTCTTTTCGCTATAATAAAGAAGTATTTCATGAATAAATTACACTGGTCAGTAACAGGTAGTCAAATTTAGAACATGATCTCCTTTTTGAAAATGCTTCTCTGGTCTGAAGTGAAAAGAAAGTGAAAGTCGCTCAGTCATGTCTGACTCTTTGCGACCCCATGGACTATAGCCTCCCAGGTGCCTCTGTCTATGGAATTCTCCAGGCAAGAATATTCGAATGGATAGCCGTTCCCTTCTCCAGGGGATCCTCCCAACCCAGGGGTCGAACCCAGGTATCCCGCATTGCAGGCGGATTCTTTATTGTTTGAGCCACCAAGGAAGCCCAAGAATACTGGAGCCTATCCCCTCTCCGGGGGATCTTCCTGACCAGCTGAGCTACTAGGGAAACCCTCTCTGGTTTAAGAAGCAGAAAATGCCAGCTGCATGTGAAACTCAAGACACAAAAGAACTTAGCAGTCACTAGGCAAGTCAAAAAGCAGAAAG
This sequence comes from Bos indicus, assembly GCF_029378745.1. Taxonomy (NCBI): domain Eukaryota; kingdom Metazoa; phylum Chordata; class Mammalia; order Artiodactyla; family Bovidae; genus Bos; species Bos indicus. The sequence continues at coordinate 40,541,392 of NC_091772.1, read as the reverse complement.
GACACCAGTATGAAGCAAAAAGAACAAGCTTTTCGAAATAAATGTGGAAATGCAGTGAGAAAAGCCTGGAAAGCAGGTTCATTCACTCCGCAAGTGTTATTTCTTGAGTGCCTTCATGAGCCAGGCTCTGCTCTAGTCCTGGAGATTGACTTGGTGAATGAGCCAACTAAGGCTCCTACCCTAAACCAGTGACATTCAAGAGGTAAGGACAGACAATACACAAGATAAACATGTAAAATACAACATGGCCAGCATCTCTGAGAGCTATAAGGATTCCGCCAGGTCTAGACACGAGGCTACCCTAAAACCATCCTGGACTGCAGGTTGGGGGATCATTCTGTTTTCCACCAGATGATCCTGGGCAGGACCTCATGGCTGAGTCAGGAAGGGGTTTCTGAGAAGCAGACCTGGCCTCACTCACGTTTAGGGGAGACCAGGTCCCTGACACCATGACTGTGATCTGGGGGCGTTTCCCTGTATAACCTGTAAACACCATCATGATCGGTCACTGACTGCCATTCCCAGGAACTACGCCATGCAGGCTTCTGAGCTTTCTGATGAGTGCTGGCAGGAAGCTGGAGGACAGAGCGGGCATGCCCACCTGCACACCTGGTCTGGTGAGAAGCAGGGGAAACTGGGCAGCAGAAACGGTGGCAGTGGCCAAAACCCAGGGGCTGGAGAGGAAAACCACTGGACAGGAGGCCATTCCAGCCTCAAAAAGAGCCCTGGGGAGGTTCAGTCGCAGACTCTGCTCCATGACCACCAGAGTAACAGCTTCAACTGAAGCCATGCTGCTAATTTAAGCTAACATTAACTAAGGGTGAAAAAGAAATTGTATAATGTCTTTAAAAAAAAAAAAAAAAAAGACTGTGAATCAAAGACAAGGATTCCGGCAAAGGAAGGGTTCAGTGGCTCCCTGTGGGAAAGGGCTGAGGCATGGTCACTTGGGAGCCCTGGATTGTTAGTTTCTATTTTCCTTCAGTCATTTTTTTCCCTTAAAACCCCCAAAGGTTATACTGTTAGCTTTATTATAAGTAAATTTCTCTGCTCAGTGTAATCTAGAATGAAAACCACTGTTTAGCCAAAATTCTTTTAAAGGGAAAATGGTGTCCAAAACCCAAACACCTAATCTCTGCTTGTGGAACACAACCCATTCCTTAGCTGGGAAGTGCCTATGTTTAAAAAAGAAAAAAAACTTGTAGAATCACCAGTTTTAAACTAGTAGCTTCAAACAGATCTTTACTTTCTCATTACTAAGAGTGAACTTGAAGTAAATATGGCATAACGGCTTCCATGTTAGAGATTTTTATTCCCTGTCTAAGATTTCACAATCAGTATGATAACAAGGAGTGGCTGACTGGACAGTGTAAGCAATTTAACACTAAATGACGAGGGCAGAGGGTCCTTAAACATGGCTATGACTTTTGTCCCTGATGTCCTTCTTCAGGCCTATTGTGCTCCTGCCAGTAAAGCGTGATCATTGTCTGTTTGCAAGGAACCATCAGTTGGACCCAGCTGGAGGGTTATCCTCTGGGATGAGAGGTGTAGCCTATGAAACTGCGAGGAACACGAAAGACAGGTCAAGACAGGGGAATGTGTCCAGACTGGGAGAGGCTGGAGAGACACATTAACACAGGTTCACAGGTGGAATCCTGGACCAGGAAAAAAAAGGTGTTAAGACAGCTGCTGAAATTTGATTGGAGTTTGTGGACTGGTATATGGATGTTAGTTTCCTGACAAGAAGGGTTATTTGGTAACCGTGTCAGGGGCATCACATACCTGCCCTTTTCAAATGGTTTGGACAAGTCTCGTGCTCTTAGACAGGCAGACAGACAAATAGAAAGGGGGAAAGAAAATGAAATAAAAAGTTAAGAGTTGAGAGATCTGGGTGAGGGGAATACTAGAAGTCTTTGTCCTATTTACCTGCAACTTTTCTGTAAGCTTGGCCTTGTTTTAAAATAATTTAAAAAATTCACCCCTCACATGGAAAAGGACCACAGTCTTTATGGAAATCCATCAGCTCTCAAACAACCAGTTCTTTTCAATAAAGAATGTAAAACTTCCTCATTCCTACTCTATCTTCACTACACACAGACATCCACTGGTCACACTTCTCTACTCTAACACTTCAAAAACTGAAAAATCACAGTCAAATACCTCTTGGCCTTCTAATTCCAGACAAAATGATGCTGATCTCATTACCTCTTCCTCACAGGCTCATTTTTCTGAACACATCCACACGGCAGCACTCCAACACTGACTTTCCTATCTGTTCTTCTCAATCTAAGACTTAAGATATTTACCCAACAAAAAAGCCAGAGAAAGGCTTATTGGGAGGATCATCTTGCAATTTCTGCACCTTAAATCTCTATTTCAAAATCTTTAAATACCCAGCCCTGGGATGTATATTCACAGGTCCAAGTTTGCATCACCTCATCCTAGACCTGACCTTTTGAAGTTTTACACACCTGGGTGGTCCTCAAAGCATAGCCACCAGCTTTAGTTTTCTCCTTATAAGCCACTTGTTACTCTGTTTTTGTCTCAATACCATCTTCAGCTTTACTCAACAAATATCGCAGCATCAATTTCTGGACTATTATGGTATCTCACTCTGAATCAATACCGGCACTGAAAAAACTGGGGTTGGTTAATAGCCTTTCAAAGGGATGTTTTTATATGATTTTAAGAGTCGATTCCACATTCATGTTGCTACCATGCTTGTGGCACTAGATACATTGTAACAAATCACTGCAACAAGCTCTTTTAGATTCAGTGACTGGCCTTCATCACAATGAGGAGAAAACACCAGAAAACACCTTAAACAAAAAGGAAAAAATTCAGAATATAAAATTACATCTATATGTGACAACAGCTAAGACAATGTGGGTTAAAAATATACCACTTACGAAGTGGACTGCCAGGAGTTGGTGATGGACAGGGAGGCCTGGCATGCTACAGTCCAGGGAGTCGCAAAGAGTCGGACACGACTAAGCAACTGACCTGAACTAAACACTGCGATGGCCCACCTCTTAAGAGAACTGAGAAAAGACAAGTTGTTTTTCTCTTTCATTCCCAGGACATTTCCAGACTGACAAACCAGCTGTGACTACCTGCGGTTGCAGACATCAAAACAACTCCAGTTTTAGGAGACAAAGGTCCTTACGGTCACTGGGATTGATCAAACAAACAGGTACATCCAAACACTGAAATAGGATATAGACAATAATATTCATTGCTCATTGCTTTGCAAAACTAACAGCTTTCAACTTTCTTTTACTTTAAGGCTCACTGCTCTCAGTTCAGTTCAGCTGCTCAGTCGTGTCTCACTCTTTGCGATCCCATGGACTGCAATATGCCAGGCCTCCCTGTCCATCGCCAACTCCCAGAGTTTACTCAAACTCATGTCCACTGAGTCAGTGATGCCATCCAAACATCTCAATCTCTGTCGTCCCCTTCTCCCACCTTCAATCTTTCCCAGCATCAGGTCTTTTCAAATCAGTCAGTTCTTCGCATCAGGTGGCCAAAGTATTGGGGTTTCAGCTTCAGCATCGGTCCTTCCAATGAATATTCAGGACTGATCTCCTTTAGGATTGACTGGTTGGATCTCCTTGCAGTCCAAGGGACTCTCAAGAGTCTTCTCCAACACCACAGTTCAAAAGCATCAATTTTTCAGTGCTCAGCTTTCTTTATAGACCAACTCTCACATCCATACATGACTACTGGAAAAACCATACCTTTGACTAGACACACCTTTGTTGGCAAAGTAATGTCTCCGCTTTTTAATATACTGTCTAGGTTGGTCATAACTTTCCTTCCAAGGAGCAAGCATCTTTTAATTTCATGGCTGCAGTCACCATCTGCAGTGATCTTGGAGCCCAAAAAAATAAAGTCTGACACTGTTTCCACTGTTTCCCCATCTATTTGCCATGAAGTGATGGGACCAGATGCCATGATCTTAGTTTTCTTAATGTTGAGCTTTAAGCCAACTTTTTCATTCTCCTCTTTCACTTTCATCAAGAGGCTCTTTAGTTCTTCTTCACTTTCTGCCATAAGGGTGGTGTCATCTGCATATGTGAGTTATTGATATTTCTACCAGCAATCTTGATTCCAGCTTGTGCTTCTTCCAGCCCAGTGTCTCTCATGATGTACTCTGCATATAAGTTAAATAAGCAGGCTGACAATATACAGCCTTGACATACTCCTTTACCAGTTTGGGACCAGTCTGTTGTTCCATATCCAGTTCTAACTGTTGCTTCCTGACGTGCATACAGATTTCTCAGGAGGCAGGTCAGGTGGTTTGGTATTCCCATCTCTTGAAGAATTTTCCAGTTTGTTGTGGTCCACACAGTCAAAGGCTTTGGCATGGTCAATAAAGCAGATGTTTTTCTGGAACTCGCTTTTTCGATGATCTGATAGATATTGGCAATTTGATCTCTGGTTCCTCTGCCTTTTCTAAATCCAGCTTGAACATCTGGAAGTTCACAGTTCATGTACTGTTGAAACCTGGCTTGCAGAATTTTGAGCATTACTTTACTAGCACGTGAGATGAGTGCAATTGTGCGGTAGTTTGAGCATTCTTTGGTATTGCCTTTCTTTGGGACTAGAATGAAAATCAACCTTTTCCAGTCCTGTGTCAACTGCTGAATTTTCCAAATTTGCTGGCATATTGAGCGCAGCACTTCTACAGCATCATCTTTTAGGATCTGAAATAGCTCAACTGGAATTCCATCATCTCTACTCTCTTTGCTCGTAGTGATACTTCCTAAGGCCCACTTAACTTCGAATTCCAGGATGTCTGGCTCTAGGTTGGTGATCACACCATTGTGGTTATCTGGGTCGTGAAGATCTTTTTTGTATAGTTCTTCTGTGTATTCTTGCCACCTCTTCTTAATATCTTTTGCTTCTGTTAGACAAAACAGAATCTCACTGCTCTACTAGACAAAAAAAAAAAACCTCTGGCCTTACTTTACCTCAAAGCCCCTATCTCTGGTGATGAACATGTCAGAGAAGCTGAATGACCAGCTCAAGGTCACATAACTGTTCATGGACTAGAAGCTTGGTTTCTACATTTCTCTTGCAGTTTTCTCTGCATCCAAAGTTATTTGCCTCTGTGTTTATTACCTATGCATTAGAGTTAGTTAGGGACTTTTTAAAATGAAAAATGAATACACACAGTAACAGATTTGTACTGACTCAAAAATGAAAAAAAATCTCCCAAGGCAGAACCATGAATAGGCTATAAAGCATGACTCAGATTCCTTATATAATTTCAACAGCCTCACCTTGCTTAACAGTGCAACCATTAAGTATTAAACATAAAGTGAGTAATAATCATTACACAGTTATCATACCATAAGGACTATAAACGGCCAGGTGTTCTGAGCACAGGAAACAAAAATGATAACTCACAATTAACTTCGTTTTTGTTTTTTTAATGCTATCATTCAAACTAGTAACATTTTAAAATTAGAACCTGGGTTAAGGGGAACTTCCCTGGTGGTCCAATGGTTAAGACTCTGCACTTCTAATGCAGGGGTTGTGGGTTTGATCCCTGGTCCAGGAACTAAGATCCCACATGCCACATGGTAAGACCAAAAAATTAAAATAAAAATAAAATTAGAACATGGGTTAAGAGATACAAATAACTCAAGGCCTGTGGTAAGGAAGCCACTCTTTTAACAGAATAGAGGCAACGAGCCCTTTAAGTGTATGATGCACAGAGCAATGTTTTGTCCCTTAATTATCAGGTGTGTGCATTTAATACCATTTTTGAAATATCATGATGCCAGTTTTCCTGATTGACCAGAAAATGGTCACTATTTAGTGGTAAATGAGTGGCTACTCAGTTCTACATAACACATTCCCAACTCCTGGACACTAGCTGGTTGACTTTGGACACCAGCTGGGGGACACTAGCTGGCTGACACTTCTACTCATTCAATAAACATGTATCCAGTCCCTCTGCCATTTCAGGTACTCTAACATGAGCCGAAGGTCCAGCTCCATATGGCTCCTGTCCTCTTGGAATTCTCAGTGTAGGCAGGATACAAGTCACTTGATGCACTACCTAGAAGTCTTGAAGAATGCACGTAAGTCAGGAATTGGTTGATTCATACTTGGCACAGGGAAGGCACTACAAGAACTGAATTTTTTTTAAGTTGGAGGAGAGTTGAGTGGGTGGGTGGGTGTGCAGTGGTATGTCAGAAAGAAAACAAGACGTAGAAAGATTAAGAGTTAAACAAAATAAATAATAATAAATTAAAAGGTGAGGAAGATTAAGGAAGCCTGTTGCAGATGCTCTATAAACAATCTGATAGGAATTAAATTTAGCATAGGATGAACACAATTCCTTTTCAAAACCAGTAACTTCTGCCTTTACCTTACATGTAACTATTGTCATTTCAGAATCATCACTGCGTGCAGCACCCCTCTTCAGTAAAATGACTCTGTAACTTTTAAACACTCATTAAAAGTGCTATTTATCAAAAGATCCAAAATTCTATTTCCTTTCTTGTCGACTAATGAGATTTCCAACTCCAATTAACTTAGCAGCTAAATAATAGCTTCAACAACCAATCTTTTATGTAGATATTTGTAGTAAATTGCTTTGTAATTTTCTCTCTTTACAGTGATCAATTGGTTTTCAGTGATTCTCATCTTTTCATGTCTTAATCAACGTATCACGAACCATCTTAAAGTTGGGACTTCTCCCGCTGGAAATCTGGCCCTGTAAAAGTCTCGTGCATTTAAACAGGGCGCATGTTTGACAAACACACGCACACGCACACGCACACACACACACACACACACTCTCCCGCCTGCATTCCTGGGCCTGTCATCACCGAGGGAGCGCGGCTGTCAGGGCGTGATGACAACCTGAAGGGCCGGGGAGGGGAGTGTGGAAGGGGACCAGAGAAACTCACACGCTTTGATTGAGAGTGACAGGCAGGAGACTCCGGCTTTCACTCCTGGGCGCATCCAGGGACATTCCCGCCGGGGACCTCCCACGGCGGGGTGGAGGGCAGTGTCTCCGGTAAACTCCGTCCTCCGGGAGTTTGGGGGACAGGGCTGGTCTGGACTCCAGCCCAGGGGAACCGTGGTCGGGGGCGGGGCTCCCGTGGACCCTCGGGCCGGCCGACTCCCCGCCCCCGCCCCAGCTAGGCCGTACCTGTTCCGCAGCCCTTGCTGGAGGTGGGCCACCTGCTCATAGTAGTCGGGGCTCGGAAGCGCGGAAGCCCCGCGCGTCCCACCGCCGCGGCCGCTCCGCTCCGTCATGGGACGGTTGAGGTCCTGGTTGTCCCAGGCGACAGCCCCAACATGCACCGCGAGCCAACACGGCGCCCGGACGCCGCGCAGGGGGCGGGGCTCGGACCGTGGAGGGGCGGGGCAGACGGCCTCGGGGGCGGGGCGCCGTTCAGAGGCGGGGCAGACGGCCAAGAGGGCCCGGGCGAGGAGCTGTGGAGGCCGGGGCACACGCCTCGGTGTCGGGACGCCCTGCAGGGGCGTGACAGACGGCCAAGAGGGGCGGGGCGCCCGGGAAGAGGGCGGGCCGAGTCTGCGTACGGAGGGTGGAGAGGCGGGCTTGTAACTTGGTATCCAAGGCCTCACTGTACCACCCCCACCCAACCCCTGCCGCGAGACTGGGGCTTTCCTCTCCTCTAACCGTTCGGAGTTCTTGAGAGACCCTGGCCCTCCTTCGGGCGGGGCCCTTCTCTGAAGGCCAGGTCTGAAGATGACCCCTGATCCTCGCCCCTCCACGGTAAAGAGGATGGAGGCTGGGCTAGAGTAATCCCGTGATGGGTGTGTTTTGCGGGGGTGGGCATCAAACTGCTTTAATTTGACTAGGTGCATACACTCCTTCCCTCCCTTCTTCCCAGAATGTGCTGAGTGTTGGCATCCCTAAGGGCGCAGCGGGTAAAGAATCCGCCAGCCTTGCAGGGATCCAGATTCGATCCCTGGGTAAGGAAAATCCCCTGGAGAAGGGAATGGCTACCCCTTCCCACTTTCCTTTCCTGGGAAATCGCATGGACAGAGGAGCCTAGCAGGCTGTATAGTCCATGGGGTAGCAAAGGGTCAGATGGGACTGAGTAACTAATACTCTTTTTTCACTGAATGGCCTAGTGGCTTTCCCTACTTTTTTCAATTTAAGCCTGAATTTTGCAGTAAAGAGCTCATTTTCTGAGCCACTGCTGCTGCTGCTGCTGCTAAGTCGCTTCAGTCGTGTCCGACTCTGTGCGACCCCATAGACGGTAGCCCACCAGGCTCCCCCGTCTCTGGAATTCTCCAGGCAAGAACACTGGAGTGGGTTGCCATTTCCTTCTCCAATGCATGAAAGTGAAAAGTGAAAGTGAAGTCGCTCAGTCGTGTCCCACCCTCAGCGACCCCATGGACTGCAGCCTACCAGGCTCCTCCTTCCATGGGATTTTCTAGGCAAAAGTACTGGAGTGGGGTGCCATTGTCAGCTGCAAACATAATCTGATATCCATGTATAGAGTCATCTCTTGTATTGTCGGAAAAGGGTGTTTGCTATGATCAGAATGTTCTTTTGACAAAACCCTGTAAGCCTTTGCCTGCTTCATTTTGCCACCCCAAAGCCAAACTTGCCTGTTATTCTAGATATCTCTTGACTTCGTACTTTTGCATTCCGATATTCTGTGATGAAAAGGAAATCTTTTTTTGGTGTTGGTTCTGGAAGGTGTTGTAGGTCTTCATAGAAGTGGTCAACTTTAGCTTCTTAGGCATCAGTGGTTGGGGCATAGACTTGGATTATTGTGTTGTTGAATGGTTTGCCTTGGAAATGAACTGAGACCATTCTGTCATTTTTGAAGTTGCATCCAAGTACTGCGTTTCCAACTGTTGTTGACTACGAGGGTCAACTGTTGTTGACTATGGACTTGTTGACTACTCCATGTCTTCTGAGGAATTCTTGCCCACAGTAGTCATCTGAAATAAATTTCTGTCCTTTTTATTGTGCTGATTCCTAAGATGTCAATGTTCACTCTTGCCATCTCCTGCTGACCACACCCAATTTACCTTGATTCATGAACCTAACATTCTAGGTTCCTATGCAATATTGTTCTTTACAGCATTGGGCTTTGCTTATCACCACTAGACACATCCATAACTGAGCGTCGTTTCTGCCTTGGCCTAGTCACTTCATTCTTCCTGGGGCTATTAGTAATTGTCATAGCTTTTTGCCTTTTCATACTGTTTACGTGGTTCTTGCAGCAAGAATACTGGAGTGAGTTGTCATTTCCTCCTCCAGTGGACCATGTTTTGTCAGAACTCTTCACTATGACCCCTCTGCCTTGAGTGGCCCTGCATGGCATGGCTCATAGCTTCACTGAGTTACACAAGCCCCTTTGCCATGACACGGCTGTGATCCATGAAAGGGTTTGTTCCCATACCAGCACTTAAATGCAGAACAAAATATGAAAAAGACAAAATGCTCAGTCCTTAGCAACAGTGTTCAACCCTGACAGTAGAACCCTGTTACTTGAAAGTCTGTGCTGCCCCTCAGGCTGTGGCTAAGGCTGCAGGTTACATTAATGTTTGGTAAAGAGGGGGAACTTGCTAGCAAGTTGCTTGCAAAGTTGACATTTCTGCACAGAGCTGGGTGGACAATACTTCATCTGGGACTCTGGAGCCTGCTGCTTCTTCCACTGTCCAGTTGTGTGACCATGCACAAATCACCTCTTCACGCTCAGGGTTCCTCATGTGTAAAACTGGGAGGCCGTTACTGCAGGATCTGCCGGTGTTGTTTCTGTAATGATAAGATTCATTAGTGTGTATGAGTGTTTAGAAGGGGGCCCAGGACATAGGAAGAAGAATCCATTTTTATCATTATCATCATCACTTATTTGGGGGAAAACTTCCTGAAGAACAATAACTGTTCTCTAAAACCCACAGGAAAAAAGAAGCTGTAGAATTTCTTTAGTCTCTTATTCTTCACTTCTTTTGTGTTTTTTTTCTCAGCCATTAATTTCACTTACTTGTGTGACAGGTGTGACTTAAACTAGGAAATAAATCATCAACAGAAGAGATGGACCATTCAAAGGTCTGCAAGGAAACCCATAAAAGAGGGGATATATGTATACGTATAGCTGATTCACTTTTCTGTGCAGTAGAAACTAGCACAACATTGTAAAGCAATTATACTCCAATAAAATTTTAAAAATAAAATGATGGTGTTACTCAGCCTCCTTTTCACATATGTTAGGTCCAGAGCAAGAGGATGCATGGAGACCTTCATGCCATCTGTCCAAATATTAACCAATTATAAATCAAGATGACAAATTGTAGATAAAATATGTTCTCCTACCTTGTCCAAGGTGGCTTCATAAAAGGGAGAATTCCTGCAGGGTCTTTTAATCCTTAGAAAGGAGCTTAGGCCCCTTTGACCAGGAGATGTCAGGGTGGTGGACACCTGGAATATGTCCTAGAAGGGTGTGTGTATGTGTTTATGAGACCTCCAGGAAAGCATGTCCCCTGGCCCTGGGGCTTCCTCACCTTGGATGGAGTGGCATGAACAGACAAAGGCCAGAGCAGGCTCTGTAACATATAGAAGCCAGAGCAGGGGCCTTCTGCCTGAATCTAAGGGTAGTACTGAAGTTACTTTTATTTAGTTGTTAGAGCAAATCATTATACCAAGTTGATCCCATGGTAGTGAGCAAAGGTTTACCTTACAAATTTTACTGCAAACAATATTCTACTACAACCCTGGCAAAAAACAAATGCATGTTTGACAATACTCTATGTAGGTCCATCCCTACCAGTATTAGTTTTTCAAGGAAAAAAAAAATCCCCAAACAATATAATTAATTACTTTCAGCAAATACACAGAGTAAGCAGATTAAGCAGTCTTTTAGCATCCCAGATTTTTATTAGGCCATTTTAGGAGTCTAAAATTAAATACAATTAAACAGTTAATAGATAATTCAAAATCATTGTAATTTGCATTCTTGGGCTGATTTATTAATGACATATGACAAACCTAGGTGCGGGATCTGTTTATTAACAATAACACCTAGCAAATTAAATGAATATTTTTAGAGTATTTATGCTAAAATTATGCATTCTCAATGGTGACAGACCTTTAATATACCGTTCTTCACTTTGAATATTTAATTTTCTGGAGCACTCTCCTTTACTATTGCTCTTAAGTCCCTTTATATTAGGAGAGCTGATTTCTGTAAGCAGCTCTGCTCTTAGCTTATGTGGATGACAGGCCATCATGTCTTCCTTGATGGGCAAGGTTTCTTACAAGCCACAGAACGGCTTGTTGGAAAGCCACAGAATTTGTTAGTTGGAAATTAGTTGAGGAATGTAGCCTCAGGTTCTTGTTTTTCAGAGGAGGAGAAAGGTATGGGTTAGATAAGGGACTTGGCAAAGGTGATGCAATCAGTCACTTATGTAATATTAATGAGCTAGTTCCAAAGATGGTTCCCTAATAGTCCCATTAAGCAAACAGCAAAAAAAGCCACTCTCTAATCCTGCTAGTCATATGGATCTTAGAGTGACTCTTAGGAAGTTGCCGTTTTTGTAGCTCTGAAACAGTTGAATCAATGGATGGAAAATTGATTTCAGAAATATGCTGAAATTAACATTATACATTTTAAAATGTGAACACCATGCAAACATTTTAAAATTAAATTCTCTGTATTTGAGTCAATAACTGCTTGGACATTATATTAGTTTCCCAGGGCTACCATGATAGAGTACCACACACTGGGTGGCTTAAATAGCAGAAATTCATTGTGTCATAGTTCTGGAAGTCAGAAGTCTGAGATCAGGGTGTTGGCAGGAATGATTCCTTCTGAGAGCACTGAGGGAGAATCTATCCCATGCCACTCCTCTAGCTTCCATGGCTTGCTAGCCATCTTCTGCATTCCTTGGCTTGTGGATGCATCACTGAATCCCTGCCTTTATTTTCACATGGCATTCCCCCTATGTGTATGTGTGTTTCCAAATTTCCCCTTTTATAAGGATACCAGTCATGTTGGATTAGGGGCTCACCTTCCTCCAGTATAACCTCATCTTCACTAATTATACCTGCAATGACTCTACTTTGACAGAAAGTCACATTCTTAGATACTGGGAGTTGTGACTTCAACATATAAATTGGGGGCATGGTTAGACAATAAATGATTCAACCCATAACAGACATGAACACAAGAAAGTATCATTTTGCAATCACTGCACAGTCTGTAAGTAGAGATGACTCAAAAAATAGAAAGTGGGAGAAAGTCCACAGCATCACATATGTGTGTGTGTGTGTATGTGTGTGTCTTTAGCCACTATATATATATTTATGTCTTTAGCCACTCCTGCCACTGAGTGCATACACCAGTGCAAACCCATGAGAGTCCTCATTTAAACCCCATGAGAGTCCTTTGAGTGCCCTGCAAGTTTAAGCAACTGGCCTAATATCACACTGCCACCATGTTCTTGGCCAGTTAGTGGTAGTGTCGAAATTCAAACACAGACTCTTTCAATTCCCAAGTCTATCCTTTCTTAGCCTCCATTCTATATGGCCTTGAAACTCACATTAGTTACTGATCTTTTTTTATTTTTCTTGAAAGAGATGTGTAAAGAATATACTATGTGACCAAGAAGAGTTTTTATATATACATAGTTTATTCTTTGGGAAAGCAGTATTCCTTGACATAGAATGCTTTCTTCTACATACTGTGATAGATCACTGTGTGGTTGCCATTGTGTTAATTTTCCTCCTTAGCCTTCAGAAAGACTACATTTCTCATTCTTTCTAGCAGTGCTTTGGGTCTATTTGACCCAATCTGGGCAATAAAACTGAGCAAAAGAGATGCAGCCACTTCCAGACCTGAAGATCCTGTACTATCTTTCCCACTTTTAACTAGGTGACCAGTTGGATGCAAAAAAGAGATCAGAGGCCCTGGAAGAAGAGTGAATGGCTATAAAGAGCATAGGACTATAACTTAGGCAAGAAGTAAACCTTTATTGTGTTGAGTCACTGATCTTTTGGGGTTGTTTGTTTCAGCAGCTAGCATTACTCATTCTAACCCATACACAAACATTCCATATGCAAGAATTACACAGATGCATCAAACTATCTTTCTGCAACATCCTCAATGAGAATTTATTGAGAGACCTTTGAGTGCTCTGCAAGTTTAAGCAACTGGCCTAACATCACACTACCACCATGTTCTTGGCCAGTTGTTGGTAGTGTTGAAATTATAAACTTGTGGTAGTGTCAAAAAATAAAAAAAGATCAGTAACTAAGATGAGTTTCAAGGCCATATAGAATACTGCTTTCCCAAACAGTAAACTATGTATATATGAAAACCCTTCTGGGTCACATAGTATATTCTTTACACATCTCTTTCAAGAAAAATAAAAAAAGATAAGTAACTAAGGTGAGTTTCAAGGCCGTATAGAATGGAGGCTAAGAAAGGAAAGACTTGGGAATTGAAGTGGCAGTGTGATGTTAGGCCAGTTGCTTAAACTTGCAGGGCACTCAAAGGACTCTCCAGAAGGAAAAGGAGATGGCAAAAGTAGAACTCTGAGATTCAGTGAGAGTCAATGTCTGAGGAGAGAGGCTTAGATAGCAAAGGCAAAGCTAGAGTGAATAAACATTTAGAGCAGCTCTGCCTATTGGGACCTTTGGCAATGATGGAAATGTTCTACTCTGTACTGTCCAGTATGGTAGCCACCAGCCACATGTGATTATTGAGCACATGAATGTAGCTAGTGCAAGCCTGGGACTGAAATTTGAATCTCATTTTATTTTAATTTGTTAAAATTAATATTTTAGGACCGTGTATCTGATGGCTTCTACACAGAACAATGAAGATCTAGAAATAAAGTAGAAAGATGGTCAAGCATGGTGGGGGAGAGGTGGAGGTCATAACTCATCAGGAAGTAGGAAGTAGAAGGAGAGATGCCATCCTTGGTGGTAGGTAATAGTGATCAAGAGGGGAAGTGTGGTCATTAATTTTATGCGTCAACTTGGTTAGGCCATCAGTTCAGTTCAGTTGCTCAGTCGTGTCTGACTCTTTGTGACCCCATGAATCGCAGCACGCCAGGCCTCTCTGTCCATTACCAACTCCTGGAGTTTACCCAAACTCATGTCCATTGAGTTGGTAATGCCATCCAAACATCTCATCCTCTGTCATCCCCTTCTCCTTCTGCCCCCAATCCCTCCCAGAATCAGGGTCTTTTCCAATGAGTCAACTCTTCGAATGAGGTGGCCAAAGTATTGGAGTTTCAGCTTCAGCATCAGTCCTTCCAATGAACACCCAGGACTGATCTCCTTTAGGATGGACTAGTTGGGTCTCCTTGCAGTCCAGGGGGCTCTCAAGAGTCTTCTCCAACACCACAGTTCAAAAGCATCAATTCTTCGGTGCTCAGCTTTCTTCACAGTCCAACTCTCATATCCATACATGACCATACATAGCCTTGACTAGACGGACCTTTGTTGGCAAAGTAATGTCTCTGCTTTTTAATATGCAATCTAGGTTGGTCATAACTTTCCTTCCAAGGAGTAAGCGTCTTTTAATTTCATGGCTGCAGTCACCATCTGCAGTGATTTTGGAGCCCCAAAAAATAAAGTCTGACACTGTTTCCACTGTTTCCCCATCTATTTGCCATGAAGTGATGGGACCGGATGCCATGATCTTCGTTTTCTGAATGTTGAGCTTTAAGCCAACTTTTTCACTCTCCACTTTCACTTTCATCAAGAGGCTTTTTAGTTCCTCTTCACTTTCTGTCATAAGGGTGGTGTCATCTGCATATCTGCATATGGTTAGGCCATAATGCTCCTTATTTAGTCACATACCAGTCTAGATGTTGCTGTGCATGTATTTTTTAGATTTCAATCTGAGGATTTTGAGTAAAACAGACTGCTCTTCATAATGCAGGTGAAAGTGTTGGTTGCTCAGTCGTGCCTGATTCTTTGCGACCCCATGCACTGTAGCCTGCCAGGCTCCGCTGTCCATGGAGTTTTCCAGGGAAGAATACTAGAGTGGGTTGCCATTTCCTTCTCCATTAATGTGGGTGGGCCTCATCTAAATCAGTTGAAGGTCTTCAGAGAAAAGATTGAAGTCCCCAGAATAAAAAGGAATTCTGCTTCCAGACTACTTGTGTTCAGACTCAAGACTGCAACATTATCTTCTGTTGTTATGTCCAGTCTGCAGGCCTGCCCAATGGACTTAGCTCTTTCTGGTCCCAATAACTGCATAGGCCAATTCCTTAAAATATATTAATCTCTCTCTCACTCTGTCTAGGTACAGATTTAAGTGCACCTTGGAGACATTGCAAGTTCATTTCCAGACAACCTCAATAAAGCAAGTATTGCAATAAAGCAAGTCAAACAAGTGTTTTGGTTTCCCAGTACATATGTTTACACTTTACTGGTCTATTAAGTGTGCAGCAGTATTGTATCTTAAAAAAATGCACATACCTTAATTAAAAATATCTTATTGCTAAAAAAAATGCTTGCCATCATCTGAGCCTTCAGTGAGTCATAATTTTTTTCAATAGTAACATGAAAGAACACTGACTGCAGATCACCATCAAAAATATAATAATTTAAAATTTTGAAATATTGAGAAAATTACTGAAATTTAACACAGAGACATAAAATAAGCAAGTACTACTAGAAAAATAGCATGCATAGACTTGCTTGGTGCCGGGTGCCACAAATCTTTGATTTGTGAAAAACCCAGTATCTGCAAAGTACAATAAAGTGAAGCACAGAACAATGAGGCATGTCTGTGTATCTATCTACCTATCTATCTATCATACTGGGTCTGTCTCTCTGGAAAAGCCTGACTAATTAACACAGCAATATATGAACTTAGGAAGAGCATTTGGTTCTAAGGCATTAGTAGTAGCTAATTTGAAAACAATAAGAATTGTGTTCAAATTCCAGTAAAGAAAACATAGATCTCATTTGACTTCATATCATGTCAAACAACAATTAATGTGTAAGTCTCTAAATTATGTAAATTCTATGGAAGCTAAATAACAACTGAAAAATAGAATAACAGAGTGACTGAATGGCTGTACTAGAGACTTGTCGCTTAAAGGAACTGGGCTCCCTCTGCCCCATAGCCCTTCTGAACCTAGAGTTTCCCTGAAATCCCTGAATTTGTGCTTCCATGAGGTTTCTAGGATCCTCCCATTGTTGACAAAGTAGTCATCAGAGGTGATAGATTTGGAATGACAAACCCTGCACCATAGGACTGAATGGTGGCTTGGTTCCACCTGGCTGAGGATTATCCGTATTCCTGGTTGTGCATGTGAACTATCTTTGAATCCTGAGAATCTCCTTAAAATTCATTTGGTGGATTTCATAATTGTATGCCACTTGGATGCACTTCTTGCCAAGGTTCAACAATACTCCTAACTACAAGGATTGGAAACAAAGGGATGCGCTGCTCTTAAAACTCAAGACAGGTTGAAACCAAAGGATTCTCCATAATAAATACCATTGAGTTTGATGACTATGTGATCGTGTTTACCAGGTGACGGGGCACTGGGTGTAGAATGCTCTACTCTTCATATTGTCTGCAATTATCCATGGCTTGTGTCTCTGTAGAAACGTCGGCTTTATTCATTCCTGGGGCATCTGGATGGTGACTGGCACCCAGAACACCCTCCCTGAGGCAATAAACACTTGCTATTGTGTCCTAGAAAAGACACAGAATACAGAGGCTGAGGGTTTGGGCTCCCCTCTGTGCTGTATACTATCACCTCCTCTTACAAGCTGTGTGACCTTAGGCAGCTTACTTAACCCTGCTGTACTTCAAATTCCTCATTTGCAAAATGGTGATAGTGACAGACTCTTGAGAGTCCCTTGGACTGCAAGAAGATCAAACCAGTCAATACTAAAGGAAATCAACCCTGAATATTCATTGGAAAGACTGATACTGAGGCTGAAACTCCAATAATTTGGCCACCTGATGCAAAGATACGGCTTAGCAACTAAACAACAACTGCTTCCTATCAGCTATGCAGCTCTGTGACATTTCTTAACATCTTAAATACTTCACTTTGCTGATTTAAAGTGAGAGTACTGAATTTTTATTTAATAAATTTTATAATTTAATAAATAATAAGCTAATTTATAATGTAAAAATAGCCTAGAAGTAGACAATTAAAAATTAAATTCTACTTTAACTTTTATTGAGTAAATAATATATTATGTATTAAACAGTTTTACTTAATAAATAATAAGTTATTAATAAATATGTGTTTGATAAGTAATAAATTGTTTATCAGAAAATTCTGCTTAATAAATAATAAATTAATACATAGTTTTATTTATTAGGGCTTCCCTTAAATAATTTTTATTGATTTCTTTTATTTATATGTGTGGCAAGAGGGAAGTAACATTTGAGAAACTCTTAGAACAGGCTTGGCCCATAGAAGATATTCATTAAGCAATGGTCCCCACATCTCTTAGAGGACAAAGAGCATTCCTACTTTCCTAGGACTTTCCCATGTCACCAAAGTGGAATGGCGACTGCTTCAATTTTTTAGTGTGTGTGTGTGTGTGTGTGCGTGCGTGCACTGGTAAATAGCATCATACAATTCAAATGAACAGAGGCTCTTCCTAGCTGTTTACGTACATCATCCCCATTTTCCAGATGAGGAGTCTGAGGCACAGCAAGGGTAAGCCATCCAGCCAAGGCCACACAGCTCAAGAGAGGAGGTATGGTGCTTCAACCCGCATGAGACAGCACAGAGCCCAGGCTCTCAGCCTCCGTCTTCCCTGGCTTCTCACAATGGCAAGTGTCTGTGGGTGCAGGGAAATAGGAGGGAATGGGCTGCTGCCCCTGAAGCAGAAGCTGGTATGGGTGTGTGGAGGTGTGACAGAGGCATTGCTTCTTCTTGGAATGGACTTTTTGGGGTTGGACTCAACTCGAATCTTGGTTTTTTTGGCTGGGCTAGGTCTTCATGGAGGCATGTGAACTCTCTAGCTGTAGCATGTGGGTTTAGTTGCCCAGTGCCATATGGGATCTTAGTTCCTCAACCAGGGATCGAAGCTGAGTCCCCTCCTTTGGAAGGTACATTCTTAACCACTCAAACAGTAGTGAAGTCCTTAAGCTAGTTAAATAATGCACAGTGAGTATTTTAAAGCAATGGTTCGCTACCATAAGTCAACTTTAAGTCTTCTTCAGAGAAAGAGAGATTGGCATCTATTTCTCTGGAATTCTTCAGCCCAGCTTTGGGACCAGAACCCAGCCCAGCGAACCATCCCAAAATACTGGCTGATGGGACAAAGTAGCCATTAAAAAAAACTGAGGTATATTAGCACAGGGAACTATATTCAGTATCCTGTGATAAACCATAATGGAAAAGAATATTAAAAAAATAATGCATAGGTGTATAACTGAGTCACCTTGCTGTACAGCAGAGATTGACACAACATTGTATTAACAAATCAACTCTACTTCAATAAGAAAAAATAGTTAAAAATAAAAATAAAAACCTCCCAAAAATTGAAGTATAGTTTACAGAAGATAAAATTCACTATTTGAAAGTGTACAGTTCAGTGGTGTTTAGCATATGCATCAAGTTGTGCAACCATCACACCTATCTAATTCTAGAACATTTATCACCCCCTAAAGATGCTTACTCCTTGGAAGTAAAGTTATGACCAACCTAGATAGCATATTCAAAAGCAGAGACATTACTTTGCCAACAAAGGTCCATCTAGTCAAGGCTATGGTTTCTCCAGTAGTCATGCATGGATGTGAGAGTTGGACTATAAAGAAAGCTGAGCACCAAAGAATTGATGCTTTTAAACTATGGTGTTGTCACCCTGCTTATTTAACTTCTATGCAGAGTACATCATGCCAAATGCCGGGCTGGATGAAGCACAGGCTGGAATCAAGATTGCCAGGAATAATATCAGTAACCTCAGATACACAGATGTTACCTCTTTCATGGAAGAAAGCAAAGAGGAACTAAAGAGCCTCTTGATGAAAGTGAAAGAGGAACGTGAAAAAGTTGGCTTAAAGCTCAACATTCAGAAAACTAAGATCATGACATCTGGTCCCATCACCTCATGGCAAATAGATGGGGAAACAATGAAAACACTGAGAGACCTTATTTTGGGGGACTCTAAAATCACTGCAGATGGTGACTGCAGCCATGAAAATAAAAGATGCTTGCTCCTTGGAAGAAAAGCTATGCCCAACCTAGACAGCATATTAAAAAGCAGAGACATTACTTTGCCAATAAAGGTCCATCTACTCAAAGCTATGGTTTTTCCAGTAGTCATGTATGGATGTGAGAGTTGGACTCTAAAGAAAGCTGAGCGCTGAAGAACTGATGCTTACTGTCGTGTTGGAGAAGACTCTTGAGAGTCCCTTGGACTGCAAGGAGATCGAAACAGTCAATCCTAAAGGAAATCATCCCTGAATATTCATTGGGAGGACTGATACTGAAGCTGAAACTCCAATACTTTGGCCATCTGATGAGAAGAACTGACTTATTGGAAAAGACCCTGATGCTGGGAAAGATTGAAGGCGGGAGGAGAAGGGGACAACAGAGGATGAGATGGTTGAATGGCATCACTGACTTGATGGACATGAGTTTGGGTAAGCTCCGGTAGTTGGTGATGGACAGGGAATCCTGGTGTGCTGCAGTCCATGGGGTCGTAAAGAGTCAAACATGACTGAACAACTGAACTGAATTGAGCCTTTTATCTGAAGAAGATATTATTTTCTCCGTGTGACTAGATGGTCAGTGGGGAAGCTGGCTTCTCTGGTGGCCCTGTATTAATTGCTCTGGCTCCCATAACAAAGTACCATAGACTGGGTGGCTTAAAGAACAGAACTTTCTTTTCCCACAGTTCTGGAGCCCAGAAGTCCGAGATCAAGGTTTGGGCAGAGCTGGTTTCTTCTGAAACCTGTTTCCTTGGCTCAGACGTGCCATAGTCTCCCTGTGTCTTCATGTGATTTTCCATCTGTGCACATGTGTATTCCAATCTCCTTTCTTATAAGGACACCTGTCATTTTGGATTAACCCCACCCACTCTAGTGACCTCGTTTTACCTCAATCAAGTTTTTTTTTAATCTAAATCAATTTTTAAAAATTTTTATTTATTTATTTTTGGCTGAACTAGGTCTTCATTGCTGCTCGGGCTTTTCTCTAGCTGTGGTGAGCAGGGCTACTCTCCAGTTGTATATGTGGGCTTCTCATCGAGGTGGCTTCCCAAGCACAGCTCTAGGGCACTCGGGCTTCAGCAGTCGCTGCACATGGGCTCATAAGTTGTGGTTCCTGGACTCTCAAGCATAGGCTCAGTAGTCGTGGTGCACCTGCTTAGTTGCCCCACAGTCTTTGGATCTTCCCGGACCAGGGGTCAAACCCGGGTCTACTGCCTTGGCAGGTGAATTCTTTACCACTGAGCCACAAGGGAGGCCCCTCAATCACCTCTTTAAAGACTCTGTCCCCAAATACAGTCACATTCTGAGGTACAAGGGCTTAGGGCTTTGACATGTGAATTTTAGAAGACACAATTCAGCCCATAACAGTCTCCATGTTCCTTTCCATCAGGAACTCACATATGTTTCTGTATTTCTTTCTCTAAATTGAAGTATAGTTGACTTATAACGCTGTGTTAGTTTCAGGTATACAGCAAAGTGATTCAACAATGGATACCTATATCCATTGTTTATTAGATTCTTTTACCATGTGGATTATTGCAGAATATTGAGTAGAGTCCCCTGTGCTATACAGTAGGTCCTTATTGATTATGTGTGTTATATATGGTTGTGTGTATCTGTTAATCTCAAACTCCTAATTTATCCCCTTGTCTCCTTTTCTCCTCTTTGGTAACTATAAGTTTTCCTATGTATATGAGTCTATTTCTATTTTATAATTAAATTCATTTATATATGTATTTTTAGATTTCACATATAAGTGATATCATGTGATATTTGTCTTTGTCTGACTTACTTCACTTAGTATGATAATCTCTAGGTCCATTCATGTTGCCGCAAATGGCAGTATTTTGTTCTTTTTAATGGCTGAGTAATATTCCATTGTATATATTTGTGTGTGTGTGTGTGTGTGTGTGTGTGTATTCAATCTTCTTTATATATTCACCTGTCCATGGACATTTAGATTACCTCCATGTTCTGGGTATTGTAAACAGTGCTGCTATGAACATTGGGCCTGAAACTTTTCCAATTTGAGTTTTTGTCTTTTCTGGATATATGTCCAGGAGTTGAACTGCTGGATCATATGGCAACTATGTTTATATTTTTAAGGAATTTTCATACTATTCTCCACCTCCATTTCTATATCTCTAGCTACTGTATCACTTAATATATAAATGGTAATATTCTTTTCACATTTCTGCATCTTCTTTTTACGCTTAATATATATGTCTTAGAGATCTTTCTGTGTCATATCCATAGGACCATAGTTCTACCTCATTCTATATGCAGCCATATGGTACTGCATGAGAAGCAAATCCATCACTTCTTTCCTGCTTTTTTTAGTATACTATGCTATTGACAGTGGTGATATTTAATGTAGCACCTTCTGTTTACTTTCTAAAAATTGACTTAATAATGTTATGGGGATAGGCATCTTTCTGGAACCCCAGAACACCATCAAACTCCACACCCACCATTACCAATGGGTCAGATGGGTACACATGCCCTGCTTATGGAAACATGTACTCCAGGAGATGCTGCTGATACCTACTTCTGGGATTTTAAAAACTTGCATTATTAAGTCAAATGTCCAGATGTGCTCTACTGCCTTAAGCCTCCTCTCTCAGTTTTCATTCAGTTCAGTTCAGTCACTCAGTCTTGTCTGACTCTTTGCGACCCCATGAATCGAAGCACGCCAGGCCTCCCTGTCCATCACCAACTCCAGAGTTTACTCAAACCAATGTCCATCGAGTCGGTGATGCCATCCAGCCATCTCATTCTCTGTCGTCCCCTTCTCCTCCTGCCCCCAATCCCTCCCAGCATCAGAGTCTTTTCCAATGAGTCAACTCTTCGCATGAGGTGGCCAAAGTATTGGAGTTTCAGCTTTAGCAGAGTTTTTAAAAATACCCCTTACCACAACTATTCCATTACCTTAGAGAAATTTCCCTCCCCGGCTTTAGTGACCAGAACCTGAGCCCCTCATTCAGTTGTTAGCTGTTTATGTTGCTGCTTGAAACCACATCCAGTCAGGCTCATACTTGGTAAAACCAGGCTTAGGAGGCAGGCAGACAGAGTCAGTGCTGCTCTGTCGGTGTCCAGCTAAATGCTTCTTGACATCGTGTTATCATTGTGTCAAGTGTATCACTCCATACCCGCTAGGACTAGAGGATATAGTCTAGATTCAGAAGACCTGGGTTCTAACTCTAGCTCTGCTTCTAACTTGCTTCATCATTTGTCAAATGACCTGCCTTGGTTCCATTCCCCAAAGCAGATCTCATGTGATGTTTTAGGGCACAAATAGCTAATTGAGGAGGTGATTCCTTGAAGTGATTGAGAAAGAGAGGATGTGACACAGAGGAGAGAAGAAGCCAGGTCTGTGTGCCTATATGAGCCAGTGACCACTGTGGGCACAATTCAGCAGGGACTCCTAAGGGACTGTGTAGAAAAGAACGAAATCATGCTAATGGGGGGATATGGAGTTGCCATTGGGATGTTAGCTGCCTATTAGTTCCAATCTTCCATGAGCTCTTCCAAGCAGCCCCTGAACCAGAGAATGTCCTCAGGTAAAGAGATGCAGGATGCCTTTGGCTGGAGAGAAGCCATAAAGGTAAATTCCAGGGTGGACCAAGGGGAAATGGACTCTGACAGACTCTTCTATGTTTAAAAACAGCATATACATTAACTAAGAACTTAGCCTTTGGCTCTTAATGGAGAGTACTTCTTGATTGGTAAATAAATAAGGACTTTTCAAGCACTTACTTAGGGCCTAAAGAGTGCTTAGCACTTGGAGGCACAACACAAATTTCCATAGAGAGCTTAGAATATGCAGCAGGCACTGAGTATTTGCTCTTTAACACACATGATCCGTGGACCCTAAGATAATGTAGCAAGGTAGGCATTATTATCCTGAAGCTCAGAGAGATTGATCCTCTTGTCCTACAGCTGATAGAGAAATAGAGGTCCACCCATTGACATGTCATTAACATGACAAATACCCTCTCATCAGACTAAGGTTGTGTCTGATCTCTGGTTTCTACTGCCTCTCAACTAACAAGTGAGCTTTATTAAAATTGTTGAACAAAAGATCAGTAAACAAAAAATGATTGCATTTTCATATGCCAGCAACAAATAATAGGAAATAAAAAATTGAAAAAAATATTTTATAACAGCATAAAAATATAAAATACTTAGAGATAAATCTGACAATTGATGTGAAAGTTCTGTAGACTGAAGACTGTATATTTTTCCAGGAGACATTAAAGAAGATCTAAAGAAATGAAGAGAAATATGGGTCAGGAGGCTCAACAATTTTAAGATGTTAACTCTCCCCAAATTGATTAATAGATTCGGTGGAATCCCAATCAAAATTCCAGTGGGCTTTTTTTTAAAAAAATAGAAATTGACAAACTGATTCTAAAATTCATATGGAAGTGCAAAGGACCTAGAATAGCCAGAATAACTTTAAAAAGAAGAAAGTTGAAGTAGGGCTGATTTCAAGACTTATTACAGGGCTTATCATCCATGACTGTGCTCAGAAGGAAACTGTTCAACTGCCCTTCCATGGTCTGGGTGAAAGAACTTGGTGGATGCACAGAGGTTGGAGAGTGGGTGGGACTGGGCAGGAATACAGTCTCATCTGTGCATTCCCATGGGATTCAAATGAGATCATGTCTGCAAGAACAGTTTCGTGAATGGTGGTCTAGTCCTTAAGTCGTGTCCAACTCTTGTGACCCCACGAACTGAAGCCTGCCAGGCTCCTCTGTCCATGGGATTCTCCAGGCAAGAATACTGGAGTGGGTTGCCATTTCCTTCTCCAGGGGATCTTCCTGACCCAGGAATCAAACCCAAGTCTCCTGCATTGCAGGCAGATTGCTTACAGACAAGCTACTAGCTTTCGTGAATAAAAATACTCAAATGAATGGAAGGAATTCATTTTTCTCATTTCCAGTGGATCCATTCAAGAAAATACTTGTGTTTCAGTTTTTTTCCCACAAGTTTCCATGTACTCTTTGTCCTCCTGCTGTGTTTCAAAAGTAAGTCAATTGCCCAGTCCACCTGTCCACACCGTCAGGATCATTTCAGGTTATACTGAAGTCTCCAGTTTTAAAACCAAGTCTTCAGATTTTATTTTCAGCAGGCAGTTGCCAATGGCCCACTGTAGCTAGAAAGAGCTCCTGAAACAGAAGGTCAACTCTCACTCTGGACAATAATTGTCTCAATAGCAGAATATATAGGTAGGCATGAACTCTCTGGATAAAGATATTCAAGACAATTTTTTTCCTCTGTTGGCTTATTTAAAAAAAAAAAAAATTCACACCATATTATGGTGCATTTTTCTCTTTACTAGTTTTTTTAAGATTTATGAATTTCACCCAGCAGTGTGTGTGTGTGTGTGTGTTTGTGTGTGTTGAGTTTTTGATACCTATCTCTTTGTGTTCATAGGGTAGAAATGTTCAGACAACGTATTAACAGGAGAGAAAATATTTCAAGAAAGGTCTTGGATACATTTAATAATATCAATAATATTCTATGGTAAAGCATAACTGCAGGGTCAAGATGTATGTACATATTTGCTTACTAAATTGATCACAATTTCTGGTAGAAAAGGTGAAAAGCAATTTACCTGCTAAGGATTTTGAACATGCCCTGGGTTTGATATTTGTTTTCATATTTTTAAAAGGGAAATAATTTCATGTATCTAAGATTTGTTTAGAAAACTGCCAACTAAACTATATTCACAGCCTTTTCCTACAGAAGCTGGCCTTCTCTTGATACACACTTGCCTTAGCTGATGCTAACACAGTGGGAAGGACTTCATTTGGGAATTTCCTTTCTTTAAAAGACTAGTTTCAAACTGAAAAATTTTTAAATGCTGGTTGACAGATTCCTACCTACACCACCACCTCTAGAGGCAGGGGGGCGCTCTTTTGTTTCTTGTTCTGCGGTGTTTTTGATCCTGAATGCTGAGAACTAATTACCCTCCTTTGTGCCACTAGGCCAACTTTTTATGAGCCTTTTTTTTCTTTCATTGTATGGAATCAAATCATATGAACTCATTGGTTTATTTTTTTGAAAAAAAAAATCCATCTAATAGAAGGAGGAAAACTAGAAAATAAAACCAGTTTCTAAAAACTTTAGCGTGAAACACATGGATTATTTTTAAAAAGAAAACCTCAAATTAAGGATTTAATTGAAAAAAATCCTTTATTTTCTTTTTTTCACAACTATAATCATGCAAAAGGCAAGAGAGAGCCCCCTTTGAGTTGGGGAGAAAGTTATTCTTTGAAATGACTTCAGGGATATGATTTCATCTGTATTTCAAACGCATTAATTTCAGACCGTCCACAGTAGGTAATGAAGATGCACAGATTCAGGTCAAATTCACCCTCCGGAAAAACTGCAAATTAAGATGCTGTTGATTGATAACGCCATCGGCTGTCTTAATCGCCGTGATCAAAATCCAAATAGTCAGGAAAGGGGCCCGGGAGGGTTGCGTTTGGGCTCTAAACAAACCCTCGACCAAACTCGGAAGCCCAGCCGGTGCTTTTCCAAACCTTTTTCCAGGCAAGAGACCCCACCAGCCTGCGTGGGGCTCGCAGTGTTTCTCGAGTGGTTCAACACCCTCCCCCGTCCCCCAAACGCAGACACATCCCGACCCCGCGAAAGGATCCCTAGGCTGGCAAAACACGCGGTGGCGTGTTGGGTCCCAATAACTTGCAGGATGATTAATGAGCGGCTTGATCATTTAATATCGCGTGTGATTAAATTATAAGGCGTGGGGGAGGGGAGTCTAGGCCGACGCCGCCGAGTGAGCGGGTCGCCGCCGAGTGAGCGGGTCTCCGCTGAGCGCAAAGCCGCGCTCATCCTCGGCGCTGCGCCTGGCGAGGCTCGGCGAGAGGCTGGTCCGCGCCTTCCCAAGGTCAGTGGGTCTCGGGAGGGGAGCGCGGCGGGGCGGGGTTCGGGGGAGGGTGGCTCGGAGAGGGGAGGGGAGCGTGCGCCCCGGGCTGCCCAGGTCTGAGCCGGAGAGCTGGACAAGCGGCCGGCTCTTCCCCGGGCAAAGGCGCGGAGGGGCCGGAAAATGGCCCCAGGCAAGCGGAGATGTTTCTTACCTCCCGGCCTCCTCGGCCCCAGGGGCCTGGGGAGTCCCTGGGACTCCGCGACCACTGGGGAAAATGGGGGGTGGGGACTGACCCCGCGGGGTCTCTTCCTGCCCCCCCGCCCCCGCCCCCGGCTCCTGGGTTTGGGGAGGGTTTCCGTGCCGGCGGGGCAGTGGCGGACGACGGGTTGAGCCATCCAAGCCTCCTCTTCCCCCTGCCGATGCCCCTAGCGCCGTCCCGCGCGGTCGGGGCGGGGTGCGCACCCCTAGGTCCAGGCGCGCCAGGGGAACAGACGGGCTTTCACGCTGCGCAGGAGCCCTCAGCTGCAGGAGACCCCCTCCAGGCTGACGAAAAAACGCAGGGCGCATCTCGGGGTTCCTGGCTTCATGTACTAGAGAGGAGGCAAGGAAATGCGATCTAAGCCCCTTCGAGGTTACTGGGGGCGGTGGGGGGGAGGGGCCTTGCTGTCACTCCCTTCATCTTAAAGGCCGGTGACCAGGCTCGGGCGTGAACATCCCTTCCTGCAGGGGAAATGGGAGCGCAGATTTGGAGGCGACAGGCCCGCGTTGACCTGCGCGGGGAAGGGGCCCGTTGTCCTCGCGCTGTCGCCGGCGCCCAGGCAGGGTCCTGCCCCGAGCCAGGCAGGCGCTGCTAGTGCTGCAGGCGGGCTGAGCGCCCGGAGGCTGCGCGGGGACCGCGGTCTCGGAGGGGGACCCGAGAGGCCACTGACAGGCATTGGAAGCGTGGCCTATCACTTCACGATCGCGTCGTGGGGGCTTCACGCTTAGCCGGGAGAGGCCCTCGAGAGGCGGGATGTGTGTCCCCAGGAGCCCCTCGGAAACTCCGCCCCGGGCGGTACAGACGCTGAGCAGGAGAGCGAGGAGGAAGCGCCACGATCCGGCTCCGAAGGGCCCGGGCGTCCAGGTCGTGCCCGGGGCCTGGCCGGAGGACCGGTGCTGGCTGTATTTTCAGCCTGACGACGAATCCTGGAGGGGACGCCGCGGGCTGAACCCAGGCTCCCGCTTTCCTTCTGCCGGAGAGCCCCGAGATTGCGCCAGTAGTGACCGCCTGGTGTCCGGTGGCCTGGGCTCCAGGTGCGGTGGCAGAACCGCCTCCCATAAAGAGGGGGAGCTTCCTTGGCGTGGCTGCTCCGACTTGCGGAATTTCCATCCGGCCTCAGCTTCTCGGATACTCAGAGGCAGCGCCAAGAAAGGGAAGGAGTGATGAACAACCAAATGGACTTGTAAACAGAGATCACAGGACGGGATGGGTGAAAGGAAATACATATTTGGTCTCAAAACACCCCCAAAGAATATTAAAACACAAAAACAGAAGAACAAAACTTCCGGGGTAGCTCAGCTAGTAAAGAATCCACCTGCAAGGCAGGAGACCCCGGCTCCATTCCTGGATCGGGAAATTCCCCTGGAGAAGGGGTAGGCTACCCACTCCAGCGTTCTTGGGTTTCCCTGATGGCTCAGACAGTAAAGAATCCGCCTGCAATACGGGAGACCTGGGTTCGATCCCTGGGTTGGAAAGATCCCCGGGGAGGAGGGCGTGGCAACCTGCTCCAGGATTCTTGCTTGGAGAATCCCATGGACAGAGGAGCCTGGCGGGCTACAGTCCTTGGGGTTGCAGAGTCTGGCAGGACTGTAGGACTAAGCACAGCACAGCACAGAGCAGAAACAGTCCACAAATTGGTTCTGGTAGGCTCAGCTTGAAACGCCTCTATTAGCACAGGGTACCTACAATTCCTGGTTATCTGGGACACACCAAAAAAAAAAAAAAATTCTTTAAGAAAAAAATTTCAAAGGGTGGGGTGGGGTGGGGTGGAGGAATAGACCAGAAGCATTATCTCCTCCTTGGTCACGGGCATGGCACTGGAGGTGCCTTTCTCTGGGGTGGGACTGGTCCAGACTTGCACCCTCTCTCTTCAGACCCCCAGGCTCTACAGAGGAGGCTGCTGCCTTCGTAGGGCTGGTTTAATGAGTAAAAAAAGGCTCCTGCCTCTGAAAACGGGAGTCATTCCACAGAGAGGTGACCTCGGGTACCAGGAGCGTGAGCACTGGCACTGTACCCCAGGCACCCACCTGCTCCAAGCTCAGAAGTGGAGGTTGTGGGCTGCTCCTTGTCTCTTTTCATAAAATCACTCCTTAAATCTATTCCTCGTCCGTGCTTCTCTCAGACACATGCTGAACTCCTGCATCCGGCTGCCACCAAACACAGCGGCTGGACCCACAGAGAACGGTTTAAAAGCTAGGGGCCAACTTTTTCCCCCAAAAAGAGGCCACATGCCGAGTGAATAACGGGCACTTCCCGGACACCCACATCTTCCCCAGGTATTAAATTCGAGTTAAAGAAACCAGACTCAGAAGATCCTAGATGCAAGTGTGTCCTTGGAAAGAAGGACTCTGAATCCCCAATATTAATATTAACCTGGGGCGTGGGGTGGTTGGTGGTGGTGGTGAGGAGAGCCAAGCTAGGTTCTCCTTCGCAGATTATAGTCAATCTGTTGTCTGACTAAAGGCCGCCAGGACACTGTGAGGGCGAGGGCAATCTCCAATTTCAAACGACTCCCCAAGGTTCGAGAGGAGGAAGTTACTTTTATTCTTTCATCCACAAGACCACTCGTGTCTAGTGATGTCGGCCACCTGCAAAATGACGTCTAAGTTGGTGGCGCACCGGGTGGCCGTTGTCGGTCCAGCGTGCCAGGACGGGAGTCCAGCGGCCTCTTCGCGGCCTCTCCGGGCCGAGTTTGCGCATTCATTTCACCCCTGGCTCTCCACCGTTTAGGCCAAGATCGGGTATAATGGGACACACTATCAGCAGACAATTACCCTTTCAGAGGATTCGCTTCTCCACACAGACACTGTTATTTGAGAAATAGGATCGTTTGATTTCATATTGCACTAAATAACACCCAGCCGGTTCAAATTGCCAGCTTCTTAAAAGCCGCCCATTGGAATAAATTGCGGCGGCCTCTTTTGCTTTTCAGGGCAGTATGTTGGGCGCCGGGCAGAACCCGTAGAAAGAACTATAGAGCCAGCCCAGAGCCATCGCTATTGGTGGCAACAGCTCTGCCACCTCGCAGGCAAAGGCATTCAATAGCCAACGGTCTCCGGCCTCCGCTCCCTCCGCCCGCCAACTTAGAGATGGTTCAACCTCTTAGCTTTGGAATTAAAATACGCAGCCCTAGAGGCGCGCAGAAAGCGCTTCGGGCCACGCGGCACTTTAGTGTCGAGCGGAGAAAGGTGGCAAAGGCGCACCGCCCAGATCTCTGTCCGCCCGGCCCGACGTGCTTGGAGAACGCCGGGGGTCTGGGGCTCCGCGGCTGATGTGCGCCCTTAGCTTCGCGAGTCTAGGGGTCCTGGCTGGAGTGTCGCTGCCGCCGCGCCCTGGCCTCTAGGGCGCCCTCCAGGCCTGCGGGCCGCGGCGCCTCTCTCTGTCCTCAGTTAGGAGCCTTGATTTTCGGGGTCCGACTGGGGACAGAAAGAAGAAGGGGCCTCACTTGGCTTCAGCGCGGCGTGGAGAGGGAGAGAGCGAGGACGAAGGGAAATGGGAGAAGGGGGCGAGATCCAGTTGGCTGCCCACGCACCGCCGCCGGAGACGTTTCATTAAGAATTGAGCTTTCTGAAGTTGGCCACGAGCTGCGGTTTAATTGACACTGTTCAACTGGGTGGCAATTGTTCAGCTTGTTGGGGGCGATCTGCCCCCACCCTTTTATATACAACAAGATTTGACTCCTCGTTGCTCGGTTCATTTGTGCCAAGGGACAGGGTGAATTTAATACGGCCGGGGCCTTGGAGAATCTATTGAAGTCTTTATACCTTTGTGTTAATGTACTTCACCGAAGGCCGAATTAGATTTCCCCGCACCCAGGTAAATTGGAGGCCGCATCATAGGATTACCCAGAGACAGCGGTACACTGAGATCTGGGCCGTGAGCTGGAAGGACCCTTTCAAGGTGTCCTGAGATGGAGACGGAGTTAGTCTGGGCTTTTTGGGACTGGTGACCGGGGTGGGGTGTCGGACTCTTTCCCTTCCCTGGCGCAGGGAGGAGCCAGGAGCAGTGGGTTGTGGGCGTGCGTCTAGAGGGAAGGCTATGGGAGCCCAGAGAGTGGAAAGTAAGTGGAAACGCTGTAATTGGTGCAGACTTTAGCTCCGGAACCGACTGGGAGGTTGAGGGGAAAGTGTGGGCGCCCGAGTGTGCCGGCACCGGGCACTGGTCCTCGTCCTGCGAACCCTGAGTCTCCCTGCTCCTTAGCGCGTGACCCAGCCACCCATCTCCCCAGAAAATAAAAGCGCCTCCCCAAAGGCCCGAGTGTACCCAGCCCAGATCCCGGGCCGCGATTGGGTCGTGCGCCTCCCGACCAGCACTCGGGGCCTGGGAGGAGGCCGCGCAGAAGCTGCTTCCCACGCCGCCAGCTCTGGCCCTGCATGTGCGGATCCAAGGCAAGCACGGGGCTGCCCACCCGAGCCCAGGAAGGGCCCCCGGATCTGCTGCATTCAGGTCCCTCCCCCGAGCCCTCGCGTCCTCACTGCGGGCGGCACTCTGCCCCAGTTCCCCACCTCCTCCCTGAAGGAATGCAGCCAAGGAACCCTTTTCTCGGGGGGAAAAAAAAAAAAATTGCTCAAACGAGACAGCTTTTCGAGTAAACAGGAACAAGGTGATGAAATTCATAACAGCCGGGAAACAGGTCTTGGCTGGCTCCCATCTTCGCTGTCCGCGGGAATGGAACCTCAGAGCCTCGCGGGGAACGGTCGCAGAACGGTCTGCGCCACTCGGACCCGGGGCCGGAGCCCTAGAGTTGGCGGAGGCTGCTGCCCGGCGGGCTGTGTCCCTGAGGCCCCCGCAGGGTACTCCCGGGACCAGGGGACCCCGGGACCGCGTGGGTGGGCCTTTCCCTCCGCGCGCACCTCTTTCTGACCCGAGCAAGGCAGCGCGGTTGACATCCAGCCCCGGGTGGGGATTACTGGAGTCCACCCTGTGCCGGCTTGGGGGCCCGGGGTAAGGTTGATGAGACCCCCGTCGTCGCGTGGCTCGCTTCGGCTCCGGCCTCGGGCGCTGGCCGCGGCTTGCGGGTCATCCCCTCGCTAGCCCTACCCGCCCCGGCCCGGTTCACGGCCGCAGTGCGGGGCCCCGCGCTCCCCTCCCTCGCGTGCTATCCCTCCACGTCGCCGAGTTTACCAGCGCGTTTTGTTCCCTTTCGGATTCCGGGCCGAGGGGCTGTCACCGTGCTCTCCTCCGACGGACGCTAATCAAGTAATTTCCCCATCCCAGCCCCATCAAATTGCTCTTTAGCTGTTGAACCGCGGAGTTTTGCTCGTCTTTTCACATGCTAATCACGCCCATTCAGCGGCTCTCGGTGGGGCTGTTTGTCGCGGGATAAATCTCCTTGTTTGCCGGCTGCATGATTAATTGATATTGTTGTCTGGCTTTTGTGGGGGCCGCGAGGAGCTGAAAGGCGGCGCGTCGTGACTGCGCCGGGGGGCCGCTGGAGACATCGTCGGGCCGCCGAGGTCCTGGCGAGGTCGAGCCGGGGCCGATGACATTATGCGCCCGATTTGCTTTTCCTTATTAGAAAGATGATGAAAGACTCAGAGACCCCAGGTTTACAACCCACCACTGGGGCGGAGAAGCCGCACAGAGCTGAAGCCGCAAGCGCAAACAAAGCCTGGGCGTTTGCTTAGTTCAGAGAGAAAAGTAAGCTCACTTCTCCACGCAGGAGACAATTAAATGCGTTTCGGCCCACCCGGGATTTCAGTAGGAGTTGGACGGGCGCGCTTCGCGTGGTGGTTTGGTTTTTCAAGCAAAGAATAAAATCTGATTTTGTTTGCTTTTGGTTAGTTGGTTGGTTTTGCTTGTCTGTTTATTTTTTGGTTGGGGGTTAGACACAGGTTAAAACCTTTACAAGATAAGTAAAAGGAAGCCGGAGCTCAGATGGAGACCTTGCAGCCCCCGGTCCACCGACGTAAAGGCGCTTCCATGTCTGACCCGGGTTTGCCAAGTGCGTGGGGGTCACGCGGAATCGCGCACCAGCGCTGAAACCGCAGAATCGCTAAGGTCCGCGTCCGGCTGCAGGCGCGTGTTTCATCTGCCAGCACCAGTCTCTACCCATGGCCGTGTTTCCCGCCATTCGCAGGTGTGCAGCCAAACCCACAAATTCCTGCGCCCTTCGCATCCCTCCCGTCCCTCTCCTCCGAGTCCTGAGATTTTATTCTCTACGGACAACCCTGAAAACTTGGAGATTCAATTAAATAATTCCAGTTACGCGGTGCTCCTACCGCCTGCTTATTGCAAATATTTCCTTTTTTCGAGTTCTTAAAAAAAAGCAAAGAGAAGAAAAGAAACTGTCGCCTTCGCTTTCACTGCGCTCAGGGTAATTGATAGGCGCCATCGGAGGTCAGAATTTGCATAAGAATTAAGAGCAGTAAATTAATTTAATATTCCATGCACATCTCCAATTATTCCTGGAGACCTTTGTCTCCGCGGCTGCCAGAGAGGGGATTCAGCTGGTCTTCAGCCAAACAACATCTGTGCGGTTAATAATTTGATAAACAGCTCATACAAATAGTTTCTGAATTATCTGGCAGTCCAGTGACTATTGTTTGGAAACGTTTTGGCAGAGTCTCCCTGCGTTCTCCGAGGGCTTCAGGCGTCTGCCCAGACAAATGTCTTATCTTTCAAACATCAGCAGAGGACAATGTGTAAAATAAGTCATTATCATTAAGTAATAACCCTGCCCCTTAAAAAAAAATAAAAAATAAAAACGCCTGGGTTGTCAGGGTGCCCATAGGTCGTGTATTAAAGACCCTCAGATGGATAGACGTCCTGGGAAGGTGGATAGAGTGAAGGGAGGATGTGAGTGTTGGACTGGGGGGAGAGGAGGCTGTTGTGGTGGAGACTGTTTTCCTTTAATATTGGGATTGAAACTGAGCAATTGGATTTGTACATGGAAATATTTACAAGGCAGGGGAGAGTCATAGTGGGGAACCAGGAAGGTGGGTGGGAAGGGGACAAGTTTTCACCATATTGCTTCTTGTACCTTTCAATGGTCTCCTTATCTATGCATATTATTTATTCCAAAAATAAAATACATAAGCCACAAATTGAGTTATCACAGCAGGAGTGAGTTGATTCTACTGGACAAAGTCCTTACCTGACTTCTTTCCATTTCTCCTCCTGACCACACTGTCTTCTTCCTACCTTCATCCACATCCAATCCCACCCCACCCACCAACCAGTCTTCCACAAAGCACAAGCATGTCAGCCAAAACACTGAGTTGGCCCATAATTAAAAAACAAACAACAACAAAAAGAACACTTGCAGAATGATGCCATCTTATTGAAACAGACCTGAACTGACACATTGTCTCCGCTTCCCCTGTCTCTACACTAAAGATTTCACGGCTGTGATTATGTCCCTTTATCTTTCTGCCACCCATCACAGAGCCCTGTTCCTGATATAGGGTCTGGAAAGGAACCCTTTGATCTTGAATGGGACCCAGACAACTCTAATTTTTGCAAGCTGTGCATTGCAGCTCAATTTACTCCATGTCTGTCTATATCCCGGAATTGTTCTGCGCTGACTTCACTGTAACAGGGTGTTCGGCCAGGGTCCTTATCTCTGTCTATACATTCCTACACGTTTGATGTGTACACCGCACCCATTCAGTATTCTACTTTCTATTTCCTGCATTGCTGACCATATAAGTACTTGAAGCCACTGAAAACTACCCTAAAGTTCTGAGTTGGTGTCAAAGCAGTAATATGATAGAGCTTTGTCCTTGTACTCTAATGACCCTGGGGTAGCACTGAGCTTTAAACACAGGCAAGCCCTCCAGATTATAGGTCTAAATATACAACTTTACAATGAATACAGTGCTTGCCTGGGCTCAATGAAGGAATTACTTTCCAAGAAAACAAGTCATTGTGTCACAAGAATACAATAGCATTACTACCAAGTACCTTCATTTCTTCTTTTACCGTTTTCTTCTTGCATTTCATTAATTTTTTCCCCCTTAGAACTATAGACACCGCCAGGCCTTGCAGGCTTTTTATAAGCATACAAATCGGCTCTGTTATTTATGACTAGGGGGTCTCTGTCTGCATCTTTTTTATTAATTTCTGACTTTGATTCAGACTTCTCTAGTCAGCGGGGTGATTTGAAAACATTTCTTTTCTTAAATGGAACATTATCAATTCTTTGGGGAACCATTCTAATTTTAAACACCAACATATTCAGTTTCTTAATCTGTAGCTCTGATGTTACTCATTTTTATGCATCCAACCTATCCCCTTTGGCAGTAGTTCGTTTATGCCTGATATTTATCTTTTTTACATTTGTTTGACTATTTTTCAAAGCAGTATATAGGCAGAAACTGGCTATTAAAGAGGAAGGCAGGGAACTCTGATTATGTTTTAAACTCTCTAAGTAAAGCCACAGAACACTGACATTTTGAGAATTTTTTTTTTTTTTAACTAATGAGCCCTCTCCAGAAAAGCCGTCTGTATACCATTAAAGTTGATGAGTTTGGAAGGATTATCCTGATAAATGCTTGGCTTCTTGGTGATTAGACACATACTTTCAACACAAATGAGACTGGGGTTTGCATTTGGAGGGGCTTTTGCTGAGCATCATGGGAAATTTAGGGGGAAAAAAATCCAGAGTACCACCTGACTTTGTAGAGTTCAATGCAAAGGTAACTGCACCCATGTATTCTTGTACTGAAAATATTGGATGTACAGTAACAGGTGACAGTCAATAACTTAAACAACATGCACCCTGGTTATTTCCAACCTAACTGTTTTATATATATATATGTTCTTAAGAGAAGTTAAAGAATGACTAAGGGGCAGATTACTGATTTAAAAACTCAGTGCTATCTCTATCAAGGATAAAAAGATTACTTTTTAAATTTGAGGGATAAGAACAGTGTGGAGCCATCAAACAAATTCTTTCAAGTCATTTGCTTCCACTGCCCTTAAAAAAAGAGACAATTTTTACATATATGATCCAAATCTAGTGAAAAACTGAATTTCAAAATATACAGGTTAGCATGTAAAAAATGTGAACAGCATTCACTTAGTCCCGTCTGCTCTCATTTTTCTTGTTTTAATATTTCAATGACCAGTGCTAGGTGTTGATGCTGGGTGGGCTGCAATGAGCTGATACTATGCTCAAGAGGAAAGAGTTTCACCACTTAGCTTGTGTGTGGATAATGGCAAACCAAGAACAAGTCTGAGTTCTTCAGTGATGACTGTAAAATGTCCCTGATCATCACAGATGTCAGCCAGCCCCACGGTTCTTTCTTTTTTCTCCCTAGCCTGGACTTGTGATACAACTGACAGTTTGAAAAACCTCACCTAACTCCAGGGGTGCTCTTCACATCACTGCCATTTCAGACTTATATGGATTTTAAAGACACTGTTATGCTGAATGGCAGGCAGTCAATTTCCTTGAGGAAGAGGGAGGACCATTGTTATTACTTTTAGAAATTTGGGGCGGGTAAATTGGGAGATTGGGATTGACATATACACACTACTATATATAAAATAGATAATGAAGAGCAATCTACTGTATAGCACAGGGGACTCGACTCAGTGCTCTGTAATGATCTCTATGGGAAATAATCTAAAGAAGAGTAGATATTTGCATATGCATAACTGATTCACTTTGCTGCACACCTGAAACTAACACAACATTTAAATCAACTATACTCCAATAAAAATTAATTTTAAAAAACTTGTACTAAGGGCCAGCATGGACTAACAGTGAGGCTGGTTGTCTCTGCTTAGAAGAGAGGGTCACAGGCAATAGAGACTGTGGGCCCTATGCCATTTGACTTGTCTTGAAAGTTCAATCTAATGTGGACTGAACTTGAGAGGGGTTCCAAAAGCTTATTCTGCTTTACTGACTCTGTGACACGGGGAGGTGGACCCTGCAGCATGTCAGACTCTTAAGCATAACATTTGAGACCAGCCACAGTAAGGGCTGGAATCAGTGTGGGGGCAGAAGGGAAAAAAAAAATGGAGGGCAGAGGCTTGTAGTTCTAGTTGTCCACTAACTAGCTGCAGGCACTTGGGCAATCACCCAATACCCTCATGTCAGAGATTCCTGTGTGCCACAAACCGCAAATTTATTCTTTTCTTGCTGGGCATATGGCTGCTCATCTGGACTACATTTCCCAGCCTCCCTTGCAGCTGCACTTGGCCCATGTGACTAAGTTCTCACCAATGGAAGGCAAGCGGAAGTGATGGGCATAGTCATCATCTCATACTTGCACCTTCCTGTTCTGTCCGGCTGGCTGGGAATGATGCTAATGGAAGCTACATATCGAGAGTGACCAAGCTCCGCCAATGGCCTGGGTTTATAAGATGACTTTGTAGAGCAGAGTGAGCTCTCTCACCCTGGACCATTACTTGGAAAGAAATAAATTTCTATTTTGTTTGAAAAACTGCATATTTTGGTTCACTTTGTTATAGCACTCACTCAGAGGAATCTGCATCCTGGTTTTATTTTTCCTAACTGTAAAATGAGAATATCTTCATTTGGGTTTCTCCAAAGGCAAGCAGTTTACTGGGAGATGATCTCAGGAAATACTAGTAGGAAGCAGGGTTGAATGACAGGGAAGGAAAGACAACCCTTAGAGTATATTATAAACCAAGCTACCACTGTGGGCAACTGAGATTTAATTCTACCAAGGGAACTCTGGGACCCAGTGTAGAATACCTGCCTTAGAGTGAGTCCACCTGAGCTGAGATGTATGTATGTATCAACTCCCATCAGTCATTCATCACACAGGGTCTCTTTTCCCCAGCATTTCTGGCCTGTTGCACAGGCAGGTGGGGTTCAGGGGCCAAACAACAAAAAGACACACAAGTAATGAAATGCCTGTACTGGTGGCTGAATGTTGAGCTGGAGCACAATGAAGCATAAGGGCAGGGGTCTGCTGATGGGGCATCGACAGCATCTGTTACAGAGGGCATTGATGAAGGGCCTAGAAGATCCTCCTCCCACATTAAAGTTACCCAGGCCCAGTTTCTGGATCTGCGTTCTCCTAATTGCTAATCTGAAATGGCTGCTTTAGCCAGATTGGTTTACTCAATTTAGGGTGCCCCCCAAACACTGTGCATTCATTCTCATTATATTTGTGCTGTCTTCATATATGGAAAACAGCTCAGCACTGTGTCCTTCCCTTTTACCAAACTTTATCTGTTAGTTATTTATTAAAATAATTTTCTTGGCCGCACTGCACGGGCATGCAGAATCTTCATTCTCTGATCAGGGATCAAACCCATGCCTCCTGCATTGAAAGCAAGGAGTCTTAACCACTGAACCACCAATAGTAAATACAGAATGGATACAGAAGTCCCTGTATACATTATTTATTGCTGCTTAACCAACCACCCCAAACTTAGGGGCTTAACACAACAGCAATTTTTTTTTTTTCACAACTTTGTGAGTCAAGAATTCAGGCAGGGCTTGCTGGGCACGTCTCCATGAAATGCCAGCTGGGCTTATTCCCGTGGAATGACCCAGGTGTCCTCTATCTTCCAGGACTCTCTTCATATGGTCCCAAATTGTTCAATAGCTCTGCCTGGACTTGCCCACAGCAGGCAGCTGGGCTCCCAGGGGAGGAGATGCAAGCTGCTCCTTGAAAGACCTGTGCACTGCAGGTCTACAGATGTTACTCCCGTCTCATTCTGTTGGTTAAAGCAGTTCACATGGTATGTCCAGATTCAAGAAGGTGGGAGATAGGCTTCTCCTCTAGGGAGTGGGAGGAACTGACCTGGCCGCAACTGGATATGGTCTACCCTGCCCTGCTCCCTCTTCTACTTACTCAGATCCCCAAGTCAGACTCCTGTCCTGCCTCACGGAGGAAGCCTTTCCCATCACGCTAGTCCATCCGGGTCTCCCAGCCCTCTCTGAACAACTAAAGGCACCTCTTGTTAGACACACTTTTTATTTTGTCCTTAATTGTTTACTGTCTTGTGAGACTTTGTCACTATTTATCGTGGGCTCTTTGAGGACAGAGAAATCAGGTTAGAGTTCCAGTATAAAGTCCCAACTTTATAGTGTTGGAAGCACACAATGGGCTTTCAAATGTGCATTTGTACAAAGACAAAGGGAGGACGGAGAAGTAGGGGCTGGATGAAGGCAGTGATGTGTACTTGATCATTAGCGCTCATTTCTAGTCGATTAATCTAGAGTCTTCAGCTGCTTATTCTGAAAACCTAATCATTCTGAATTCCTCCCAGCTTACAGGAGGTTTTGGTGACACAGACTGCAGGCAGAAATCACCAGGTCTGTAACTGGATGGGATCATGTGGAAGGTGCCTAGAAGACTTCCCTCCCTGGGAGGCAATATTTCCTGTGTCAAGATTCCCACCCCTCCACACCCCGCTCATTTTTAAAAAAATTATCCTTATTGGGCTGTACCGGGTCTTAGTTGGCGCACGCAGGATCTTTGATCTTCACTGAGGCATGAGGGATCTTCCAGTTGTGGCTCGTGGGATCTAGTTACCTGACCAGGGATGGAACCCAGGCCTCCTGCATTGGGAATGTGGAGTCTGAGCCACTGGACCACCAGGGAAGCCCCAAGCATTGCTGTTGTCATTTAGTTATTAAGTTGTGTCCAACTCTTTGTTAACTCACAGATTGTAACCCGCCAGGTTCCTCTGTTTGTGGGATTTCCCAGGCAAGATATTGGAGTGTGTTGCCATTTCTTTCTCCAGGGGATCTTCTCGATCCAGGAATCGAGCCTGCATCTCCTGCTTTGCAGGCGGATTCTTTACCACTGAGCCACCAGGGAAGCATTGTCCTCTTGTAAAAATACAAGTATGACCTGTTGAAGATGGATGGGAAATAGTGGGAAGTGGGATGAAAATTTGAATCTCTGATGTCTTAGTGAAAAATATCTGATAAAATCAGTGTTTATTTTTCTGTTGCAGAAGAAGCTGGGGCAGCAGCATGAATGTGTTGGAAGATTGGAGGCCACTGATGCTGAAAAAAGGAGAAAAGAGGGAGGGAGCCTCCTGCAGACAAGTCACCTTGCTCATATCAGCCAGGCCAGGTGTGCGGGAGACATTCTGAATAATTCATCTTTCTGGGCATTCAAAAGTGGCTAGTGGTCTCATGGACAACTGAGAAAAATGGGAATATGAGTGGGAGGAAGATCCCAGAACCTGTGAACCTGGCTATGTGGACAACCCCTCCATTTCTGGGATCCAGTCTTCTACGATGTGACTGGACCCTTAGTCACTAGGTTTCCAAAGGCAGGGGAAGCCTGTGGGGAAACTGACTCAGGGTGTCTGCAGTAAGTGAAATAAATGTTGTGTGTTAGTTGGGCCTTTAGTAGAACCACTAATGGAAGATCAGCAGACCACCGGGATGGGTGGGCACCAGGGCTAAAAATTGATGAGACTCTCATGTTTGCTCCTATATGCACCCCAAGTCACTTTTTAATTAAATGCTCTGAATTGCCTTTTTGGATCAAAACTTTCTCTGTTCTGTCAATTAAAGAAGGCTTGCTGCAGCCCACCTCATGGCTAAGGATATCAGATGTGTCTGCACATTATCATGCCTAGTAGTTTTTTGTGTGTTGATGTTGGAGGACATGCAGAAAATGTACTTTCATGGGCCTGGTGACTTTGTCGTGGACACTGGCTCTGGGACAGGCAGAGCAGTACAGCATGGACTTGGGTCACACCTAAGTTTCAGTTCTGCCTCTGTCATTAGCCTGGTGACCTTGGGACATTTGGAAACTTGAAATGTGGGAAAAGGTTTCCTCATCTGGGAAAATGGGAATAGCCACACCCAAGTCACAGGGTTGTTGTGAGTAATAAGTAAGTGTATGTTAAGTTTCTAGAACTTTCCCTGGCTCAAAGCTATAGTTAATAAATGACTTTTAAAGCAAGGTTTTTTTTGTGTTATTTACCATCTCATCATTCACCATGCCACATGTGCTGGCAGCCTGTGTCTGCATTTTCTGTTAACGATCAGAAAATGGTTAATGTGTAGGCATGTGTGATTCCTAAAGATGGGGGAGAAATTCAAAGGATCTAGGATTTCTGGTCATCCTGTTAATTGAAGGGAATATTTTGATGCCCATTTGGGGGATTCACAGAGAGGATGAGGGGTTAAAGCCATAACAGAAAGGAATTAGTTTTATGGTGGAAATAAGAAATGAGCTGGTTATGAAAATTAGTAGAAGCCCCTGGATGGAGCTGTTCCACCTGTCTAGAACATTTAACTCCCAGTCGCGCATTGACTGGTCACTCACACTGCTTCACTGTTACAACCTCTTCTAAGTGAGCAAAGAAACCCTTTCCTGGTGGATAACCCTGGTTATTAAGAGCCATCCTTTTCTGACATTCTCTGAATCCCAGCCACATTGAGATTTGCTCTTCAGATGGGAATGTGAAAGTGAAGTTGCTCAGCGGTGTCTGACTCTTTGCGACCCCATGGACTATAGCCTACGAGGCTCCTCTGTCCATGGGATTTTTCTGGCAACAGTACTGGAGTGGGTTGCCATTTCCTTCTCCAGGGGAACTTCCTGACCCAGGGATTGAACCTGGGTCTCCTGCCTTCCAGGCAGATGCTTTACCGTCTGAGCCACTAGGGAAGCCCCTTCAGATGGGAACCTTGGTAAACAGTCCTGTTTGTTCTGTCTTTATACTTTGACCAAATTCTTCCACATACAATCATGTTTCCAAAAATAAATCCAGAATAATCTTTCCCATCATCTTCTCTTCCATAGGCTATTTGTTGGTTGATGTCACTAGAGTTTGCAGTGTCCTTAAACACTTGGTGGAGCAAACATCTCTCCACTGACTCTTTAACTGAACTAAAGCACTCTGAACAAGGGGCTTTGTTCAGCCTTTTCAGTTAGTCATTTGTCAGGAAGCCTGGACCCAGCAGTTTCAGAAAGAATAAAGAGAACTTGGTAGCTTTACCAAACTCCTGTCCACAGATTTGAAAGGGGAGGGGGGGACATGTCTGTAGAAAATAAATTAAAAAAAAACAAATACCCTGGACTTCCCTGGTGGTCCAGTGATGAAGAATCCACTTTGCAATGCAGGGGACATGGGTTCCATCCCTGGTGAGGCAACTAAGATCCCACATGCTGCAGAGCAACTAAATTTGGACCTGGCAATGAAAGATCTTGTATTACTCAACGAAAATCCTGCATGCCTCATCCAAGACCTGACACAGCCAAATAAATAAGTATTAAATGAAACAAAACAACGACAGCAGCAAAAACACCACACACATCTGAGAAAAGGCTGGAAAGCAGTGAATTTAGAGATGTCACCTTTCTGAAGGCACTTGGATGCTTGAGTTTCATTTCCCTCATTGTCATCTGTGCCCCTTGACAAGCATATCTTCTTCCAGGAAATGTGAAGGCAAATTTCTTGGCATTTTCTTCACTATATTCCCCAGACTGGAAATCTCATTAAGGAGCCATTCCTGATGGAATGGATGGAGATGGAAACGAAATGGCCTCTCTGCTCACATTAGTATTTGCTTGAGATGGTCCAAATGTTTGTGGCAGTCATTAAATCTTCCCTCAGCAATACTCGGGTTTCCCAGGTGGCTCAGTGGTAAAGAATCTGCCTGCTAATATAGGAGATGTGGGTTCAATCCCTGGGTCGGGAAAATCCTCTGGAGAAGGAAATGGCAACCCACTCCAGTTTTCTTGCCTGGGAAATCCCATGGACAGAAGAGCCTGGTGGGCTACAGTCCACTGGGTCACAGAGAGTCAGACACAACTGAGCGACTAAACAACAACAAAGCATCGAGGATAAGGGATAAGCCATCTAGGAAAATGGAAATTAAGTTTGCATCACTGCATCCCCCTGTTCCAAATGAGGAATCCATCTCTAGTTTAGGGGGAGGAGGGAGGTTGCATGGTCTTCTTACTGAGTTTTTAATCGAGTTGCTATTCCCCTCTTTCGTTTATGGAGCCATAGAAATGTCTGTAATGAAAGATGACAGTGGCAATGTGCAGAGGTTGTGCCCAAAGAAAATATGACAGCTCTCTCATAGGGCCTGGATGGAAGCAGAGGGAGCTTAGTAACAAACCGCATCTCTCTCTGTCGTGCATACTGATTGCAAATCGTGTGGGCTATCCTCCACTCCGTAAGAAAAAGGTGTGTGTGTGCGTGTGTGTGTGTGTGTGTGTTAGAAAGAGAGAGAGAGGAAGAGAGAATTTCTCCCAGTTGATTATGAACCTCATGCATAGCAACCATTGGAGAAATGATGCTCAGGTTTCCTATAGCAGAGCGCGCATGCACACACATACACTCACTGTTATACACTGACAGGCTAATGGCTACTTTCCCAAAGAGTGGTTAGAAAGAAGTAGTAAATGGGACTGTGTTGATGCCGGGAGAAGACCCGGGCAAAGATCAAGATACCCCCAGCGTATCGGATAACACATAATTGGCGGGTCACAGCCAAATGAGTGTAGTCACGCATCGCCGGGCCGGCCTTTGCCGCTGATAAAGACACTTGTAAACAATTCAGTCCCAGAACATGGCAATAATATGTTG
Organism: Bos indicus; assembly: GCF_029378745.1. Taxonomy (NCBI): domain Eukaryota; kingdom Metazoa; phylum Chordata; class Mammalia; order Artiodactyla; family Bovidae; genus Bos; species Bos indicus. The sequence continues at coordinate 40,498,587 of NC_091772.1, read as the reverse complement.
ATCCAGCGTGTAATGAGGTGTCCCTGGAATCAATAAGCAGTCCTGGAGAGCAGGGAGCAGGGGCAGTGGCTGTCTTTTTGATGACCTTTCCTCACCGCCGAGGACCTCGGCTCCCCTGAAGAGGACTTTTCTCATTTTGCAGCGGCTCCGAGTGTCAGAACTTCCATTCGCAGCCAGCAAATGAACAGCCGGGCCCTGCATGCTAATGACGTCCAGGCTATTTTGCACCTTTTCATCCGCACATTATGCTCTTGACTCTGGAGAAGGTGGGAATTAGGCCGGACCCCGGTGTCAGACTGCCTGACGGCTCGGCTCCGGAAAACTGGTAATTGAAGCTGATGAGTGATGCGAGGGAGGCCTGAATTTGGAAATAAACAGTTTCAAGCACTGCATGTCATTTCTAGAGAGACTGCTGAGCGAATGGAAATGAGCTCCGTTTCTTGAATCTAATGCAGTTTCTCAGCAGGAAAAACACCGTCTTTTAGACAACAATGCCAGTCATTAAGATTTAAATGTTCTGGCGATAATAGAAGAGCTGGCCTCCCCGGTTCACAAATAGCACTTATGTAAATGTCTTTCAACACCCAGATCTACATTTAATCCACGCCCAGGAAGATAACTGTGTCGGAAAGCGGAACCAAATGCAAGCCTTAGTCTATAAATATCATTCATAAGGAGAGAGAGGAAAACAGTCAAATTGTTTGCCAACATTTCACATCGCATCGCCTGTCAACGCTGGCGAAACGGCACCTCCCTGTTCAAACAATGAAAGGATGCTCGGAAGTCTGCCATAAAACACTCAGAAACCACACTTTTCCTGGTTATTTCTGCTCTGATGTATTTCTTTCCAAATAACATACTATGCTAGCCTTTTATGCGGAAATGACATGAACATTCCCCACCTGAAAGGCAGAATCTCTGCTTGGAGAGTGATTCTGTGTACTTAATGTTGCCACAGAAGCTCAAATCTGGACCTGCTCATGTGTAATATTTAAAAGAAGTTCTTTCGTCCAGTGTTTGTTTCACCTTCTTTTAACATGACTAGATTGTCACAGAGGCTTGGACCAAACGTGACATACTGTGCTGGCGTCCTCGTCCCCAGTCTGCTGAGATAATCTGGACCCTGAGTAGTTGTGGCTGTTTGTGAGAAGAAGGGTTCGTAACCTACACACAGACTTCTGTGGTTTAAGATGCTTTAAAAACTGTGTTTATTAGACATGCCTCCCCCCAGCCCTGCCACCGCAGCCCAATTCTTCCTGTGCAGGTGAAACACCTTCAGGAGAAAATTACAAGCCTGCAGGAGAGGAGAACAAGGCCAGTGGTATTTATCATGGCAGGCCTGAGTGATTCATGAATAACCATCGCTTTGCCCTTTTCTCGTTTCTCTCCACCACCAGAAGTGAGAATTCGCGATTTCGGGCCTTTTTCAATTTAATGGTGACATGCAGGATTCTCGCAAGCAGTCCCTGGTTTGTTAGCAGCATCAAGGATATCAGCACAGCTCAAGAGAAACTGAAGACGGCTGGGGTGTTATTGTCACTTCAGTTTAAAGGTAGCAAACCTATCTTGCAAAGGATCAACACTGAATTACTTCAGCATTTCAAAAATATAGATAAGCAATGCATTTCTAATAGCGTACTTGTGGATCCGGGATAGATCAATGAATATTCAGCAATCCTTTGCATGAAATGTATGAAACAAGAAAAAGGATAAATCTTCAACACACACAGACACACACATGCGCACATGCATGCAGGCACACCCACCCCTCATTGTGACAATGTCACCCCCATTCTGTCATTATGTCTGTGTCTCATGGGGTCTCCCTTGGCATAATGGCTAAAAGAGAGGGAGAAAATTGGGGTTACTACTATGCAATGATGATAACTGCAAAGCTGTCTGTGCTTGGTGCACACATGTGCTGGGAATCCAATGTTTATACAGTTATTTCTGTGTCCAGAGAAGCATTTTTTTGAAAAGCTTTTATGTGTACTTCTTCACTGGACTCTTAACACAAGCCTATGGCACTAAAGTCCATTTTATTAACATGTAAGAAAAGGGAAGAGAGAAATGATGTGATTTTTCTAAGGTCACATAGCAAATCCACTAGTGAAGCCAGAATTGGAACTTTCCATTTCAAACACTTGCTTCATTCTTTTCTAGAAATCTGTGCTCCCCTGTGTAGGTATTCTCAATAAAGAAGGTGATGCAGTGTTAGGCTATTTCTGCTTCTATCCTCACAAGCGCCACATCTTCGGTTGGTGCTATGAGACTGAAATTGTGACTTGGAAGCAGGATGGGCAACTCTGATTGCTCCGAGGAAGAAGAACAAGGGCAAGATTTTTTCAGTCTTTTCTGGTCACTGGTGGTGGCTACTACAGCAAGAGCATCCCTTTCGAGTGGATAAGGAGTGATTCAACATTGTTCGAGGATCAAGAACATAGGTTTGGCTTTGGTTCAAATCCTGGCTCCATCAAGGTCTCAGTAACTGCAGAAAAGCAATGGGACATCTTTTGCTCATGGAACGGGAACTGCAGAAGTGGGTAGTCTAGGGTGGAAGAAAATGGGCTCAGTGATGCTATCAATGTCCCAGGTTCATTTTGTCTTCCTACATCACCTATTTTAGAATGTCATTTCCTTCTCCAGGATGCCTCATGCTCACATTATGACTGCACAGATGCAGCCCTCTCATCTGAAGGAGGAGGAAAGGAAGAGGGCCAGGCAAAGAGCCGGATCAGTATGTCCTTCCAAGGAGCTTTACGGAGGCAGTTCCACCCCCGACTTGCGTTTGTAGCTCTTTGGTAAGAACTTTCACCAGGCTATTTCTACCTACAAAGAAGGTTGGATGGTGCAGTTTTGAAGCTGACATTTCACTGCTCCCTCTATAGCTGGACTCCTCTTACTTGGGAAGAAGTGAACAGAGATCATGTAATGACTGAAGGAAGACTTTGCTGCCACAAACACTTAGGAGCCATGTGAATTCAAGCTAGTTACTGAACTTCTTTAAGTCTCAGTTTCCTCATCTTGTCACTTGGGAAGAAATAGTGAACTTTTCTTATTAGCGCATCATGAATGGGTTGTGAGACTAAAATGAAATGGTTCACATACGGTGCTGTCCCAGCACAAAAATGTGAGATATGATGACCTAGGAAATGAGGTGTGAAAACATGCTCACCTTACTAGTGATTGGGGAAGTACAACTGAATACTACAACAGGAGGGTGTTGGCACCTTCAGAAACTACCTAGCAGGTAACTGGGACCATGTTTCTGGAGGGCAATCTGGCAATAAGAATCCTTCTTCTTGGAATGCATGCTAGAGAAATACTTGCACAAATGTATAAAGAGACCTTAAGACTGACTGGTTTGATCTCCTTGCTGTCCAAACCTGGGCTCCGCAGGTGGCTCTAAGTGGTAAAGACCCTGCCTGCCCAAGCAGGAGATATGAGAGATGTGGGTTCAATACCTGGGGCAAGAAGGTCCCCTGGAGGAGGGCACAGCAACCCCCTCCAGTGTTCTTGCCTGGAGAATCCTGTAGGCAGAGGAGCCTGGCAGGCTAAAGTCCACAGGGTCGCAAAGAGTCGGACATGGCTGAAGTAACTTAGCACTCACACATGCGTAATGAGATCTGTCTGAAAATGGTCACTGAAGCACTATTTGTAATAGCCAAACAACAATACCAAGAAAACCCCAAACCAAAAGACTTCAAACATAAAATACAACAGAAACTGAACAGTCAGAAGAATGTCTAACTGAACTGTAGACTATCTGTGCCATGGATGGCTATGCAGAAGATTATAAGGAAGAAGATTCATATGTCTGCACTGATAAGAAAGAAGGGGGGGGGGACTTCCCTGGTGGTCCAGCAGCTGAGATCCTACACTCCCAATGCAGAGGGCCCAGGATTGATCCTTGGTCAGGGAACTAGTTCCCATATGCCACAGCTAAAAGATCCCATGTGCCTCAACAGAGACTGAAGATCCTGGGTGCCCCACCTAAGACTGGGACACAGCCAAATAAATACATATTTTTTTAAAAAGAAAGAAGGGGAGATGTATCAAACATTTCTTAAGTGAAAACAGCAAGTTGAAGAATGAGACATAGGCTATGATGTACGTGCTGGTGGTGGTGGTTTAGTCACTCAGCTGTGTCGGACTCTTTGCAACCCCATGGACTGTAGCCCAACAGGCTCCTCTGTCCATGGAATTCTTCAGACAAGAATACTAGAGTGGGTTGCCATTCCCTTCTCCAGGGGATCTTCCCAACCCAAGGACTGAACCTACATCTCCTGCATTAGCAGGCAGTTCTTTACCACTGAGCCACCTAGGAAGCCCATGATATCGTACACGTCACTCATAGAGTATCCTTGCTGTTCCCTTCAATCAATACCTTCCCAAAGGTAACACACTTCTATCCTACAGCATGGACTCTTAGTTTTGCCCATATTCTTTTTATGTGCACATGGGACATTCTCTAGGATAGATTATATGTTAGATTACAAAAGAAGTTTCAGCAAGTTTAAGATTAAAAAGATACCGAGTATCTTTTCTGATCACAATGGCATGAAATTAGAGATCAATAACAGGAGGAAAACTGTAAAATTCTCAAATATGTGGATACTAAACAACATACTCTTGAATAACCAATAGGTCAAAGATTTTAAAACAATTTTCTGTCTTCTAGTAATTGCCTTCTGCTTTTGAACTGTGGTGTTGGAGAAGACTCTTGAGAGTCCCTTGGACTGCAAGGAGATCCAACCAGTCCATTCTGAAGGAGATCAGCCCTGGGTGTTCTTTGGAAGGACTGATGCTAAAGCTGAAACTCCAATACTTTGGCCACCTCATGCGAAGAGTTGACTCATTGGAAAAGACTCTGATGCTGGGAGGGATTGGGGACAGGAGGACAAGGAGACAACAGAGGATGAGATGGCTGGATGGCATTACCGACTCGATGGACCTGAGTTTGAGTGAACTCTGGGAGTTGGTGATGGAAAGGGAGGCCTGGTATGCTACAATTCATGGGGTCTCAAAGAGTCGGACACGACTGAGCAACTGAACTGAACTGAGTAATTGCCTTCATAACTAATTAACTTGGCCTCCCAGAGTTCTTGATTTCTTAATCTTCCTACATTTTCTACTGAACTTCTATGTCATATGAGGATTTGATTCATGTATATCCTTTCCTATTTTCCCCTCCTCAGTTTTGGTAGGTTGATTTTTTGTATTTTTCTGCTGATTGTCTTTACCAATTTTTCTTTCCCTTGTGCTTTTTAATTTAAGCCACTATGCTATGCATTGCTTTTCCTACATACGTGAAAAAATGTTTCTTGAGGTACATGAGGCCAGACACTTGTATGTTACTTTTCTGGGTGTAAATATTTTCTCCCTTTTGTATCTGAATGTATTTTTATCTTTGATTCAATCTGCATCACTTCAATTAAAAGACAAAAAATAAAACTCACATGGCAACCCTTGTGTCCATGAAATGGAAGCTTCATCAAATATTAAACCACACACACACACAAAACTAAATTCAGCACCTGCTTCTTCCTTTTATCTGAGTAACAAGGATGGGAAACTCTTTAAATCCTCTTTGAGATCTATGTAAATGACCAAGACAGTTAGGTAGCAAGTGATCTTCAAAGTAGACATCCTTCCAACAAATGATTTCATTATTTCTAAAGGCAGATTGATGCCAAGAAGAAAAAAAAGATAAAGCAAAACCCATCTCTTTTATTACCCCTTGTCCTGTATTTCAGGATGAGGATGTGACATTGGATGGATTCTGTGATCATTTAGCAAATTTTAGACGGTTTTTATTGGGTGTGAGGCATGCAGTGATTGGAGTAAGAAGAAATTGAACCATGGAGTCAGATGTCCAGAAGTTCTGCCTAGAACTTGTTAGTTGTTTTTGACATTTGGTAATTATGTTGCTTAAAATGGGTTCGAGACAACCAACCCAGTTATGTTGACCTCCTATCAAACATTTATTTTGTTTGAATTTTTAGCTTGTAGTTCTTTAACTTTTAATGCTGTGAGATGCAGTGTGTCTCTCCCATACTTCAGATGAAGAAATGAGACTAAGTTTTCAGCTCATGTTAGGCAGAAATAAAGAAAGAATATCAGATGTCTTATCCAAGAATTTCCAGGTAACTGAGGGAGGAGGAGAGAAAAAAAGAGTGAGAGCAATCGGGGGACAAATGAGGTCAAGATGTCCTGGGAAAAAGCCAGAGGCGCCAGGAGAGCAGGACGACCTCACAAGGAAGCATCTTTTCATTATGAAGAAAAGTATTCCTGACTCCTAAATGTAGGTATGATTTAATAGGATTTTAATGTTGAAAATACTATTGAAAGAACTTACAAATATGGCTAGTAATGGGAGATTTAATAATATATTATACAGGAAGAAATGATTGGTTTTGCTTATCTTAATCTTAGTAAAAGAAGACACAAGGGACCTGGAACTTTAATAATTTTGGAAGAAGGAATTAATCTTTTTGTTTACCCAGTGTCTTGTCTTTGGTGAGCAATGAGATTTTGGAGGATGAAAATTTTAACCTGCCTGATAGAAATATAGTGCAAACCAGACACATAATTTAAGATTTTCTTGTGCCCACATTATAAAAAGTAGAAAAGAAACAGGTAAAATTAATTTTTAAAGTTTTAATTTAAACTTTTTCTTCCAGTTTTATTGAAGTATAACTGACATATATGTAAATACATACATATATATATATATATATATATATATATATATATATATATCTGAATAGTTTAAGGTGTATAGCATAATGATTAGACTTACATACATCATGAAATTATTATTGCAATAGTTTAATAAACATCCATTGTCTCACATGCATAGAAAATTAAGGAAATAGAAAAAAAATACTTTTCCTTGTGATGAGAACTCTCAGGTTTTATTCTCTTAACGACTTTCATATATGGCATAGAGCAGTGTTAATTATATGTGTCATATTGTACATTATATCCCTAGAACTCATTTATCTTATAACTGGAAATTTGTAACTTTTGACCCCTTTCTTCTGATTCGCCACCCTATACCCACCTTCACTGACCACAAATCTGATCTCTTATTCTGTTTGTTTCTGAAGTATAGTTGACCTTCAACGCTGTTAGTTCCCATTACACAAGACAGGGATTTGATATTTCTATACATTTCAAATGCTTATTTAATTTATATGCAGAGTACATCATGAGAAACGCTGAACTGGAAGAAGCACAAGCTGGAATCAAGATTGCCAGGAGAAATATCAATAACCTCAGATATACAGATGACACCACCCTTAGGGCAGAAAGTGAAGAGGAACTAAAAAGCCTCTTGATGAAAGTGAAAATGGAGAGTGAAAAAGTTGGCTTAAAGCTCAACATTCAGAAAATGAAGATCATGGCATCCGGTCCCACCACTTCATGGCAAATAGATGGGGAAACAGTGGAAACAATGTCAGACTTTATTTTTTCTGGGCTCCAAAATCACTGCAGATGGTGACTGCAGCCATGAAATTAAAAGACGCTTACTCCTTGGAAGGAAAGTTATGACTAACCTAGATAGCATATTCAAAAGCAGAGACATTACTTTGCTAACAAAGGTTCGTCTAGTCAAGGCTGTGATTTTTCCTGTGGTCATGTATGGATGTGAGAGTTGGACTGTGAAGAAGGCTGAGTGCCGAAGAATTGATGCTTTTGAACTGTGGTGTTGGAGAAGACTCCTGAGAGTCCCTTGGACTGCAAGGAGATCCCACCAGTCCATTCTGAAGATCAGCCCTGGGATTTCTTTGGAAGGAATGATACTAAAGTTGAAACTTCAGTACTTTGGCCACCTCATGCGAAGAGTTGACTCATTGGAAAAGACTCTGATGCTGGGAGGGATTGGGGGCAGGAGGAGAAGGGGACGACAGAGGATGAGATGGCTGGATGGCATCACTGACTCGATGGATGTGAGTCTGAGTGAACTCTGGGAGTTGGTGATGGACAGGGAGGCCTGGTGTGCTGCGATTCATGGGGTCACAAAGAGTCAGACACGACTGAGCGACTGAACTGAACTGAACTGATAAATTTCAAAATGATCACCAGGGTAAAACTAGTTACAATATGTCAATGTAAAGACATTACCTATTTATTGACTGTATTCCCCACACTGGACAGGTCACCCCCATGATTCATTTATTTTGCAGCTGGAAGTTTGTAGCTCTTAATCTCTCTCACCTATTTCTTTGTTCTCCCAACCTTTCCCCTCTGGCAACGATCTGTTTGTTCTCTGTATCTATACTTGTTTCTGAAACAGGTAAATTAATTTTAATCATGTATTTCATTTAATCCAACATATTGAAAATGTTCATTTCAAACATAATCAACATAAAAATTATTAATGAGATAGTGTACATGTTTTTCATTCTAACTTTTGAATGTCAGTGTATTTTCCTTATTGATTGGGCATCATAATTGAGACACACCATTTTTAATAGTTTAAGTAATTTGCAGGCAATTAAACCGACTGTGCTCTCTTCCCCGTGGGAGCCTGGTGTGCAGTGGCTACAGAAAGCAACCTCCTTGACAATGTATTCAGCCTGTTGCCTGTATGGGTTGCCCTAAGGGACCTTGGAGACAGCCCTTTCCAGTGGACATTCATGACTGGCATGCTGCCCCCAGTCTAGCTCCAGACAGATATGTGTGGTGCTTTTGGAAAGCCCCAGGGCACAGTGGCCAGGGTCCACACTGGCCAAGTCATAATGTCCAAGCTGCAGAACAAAGAGCATGTGATTGAAGCCCTCAATAGGGGGGCCTGGCCTCCAGAAAACCCACATCTCCAAGGAGTGGGTATTTACTAAGTTTAAAGCAGATGAATTTGAAGATATGGTGGCATTTGGCAAAACTAATACAATTATGTAAAGCTTAAAAATAAAATAAAATAAAATAAAAAAATGAAGATATGGTGGCAGAAAAGCAGCTTACCCTGGATGGCTGTGGGGCCAAATACATCCCTAATCATGTTCCCCTGGACGGATGGCGGGTCTTTTGCTCACAAGAGCCTTGACGCCAGCCTCCTTACTCACGACCACCAATAAGTCCTATTTTCTTGTGTTCCCCCAAAATAGTTAAAGTAAAATGGATATCTATCAAAACTATAAAATTGCATTTCACAGGAAAACATGTTTTACACTTCAGTTTGAAGACAAATGATTTAAAATGAAATAAAATGAAGAATTCAGTTCCTCAGTGACATTAGCCCTATTTCAAGCACTGAGCAATCACATGACCACGGGCAGCTGTTCTGGACAGGACAGCTGTCATTAAGGGTTAGCCTCTCACCTAAGGCCAACACAGAGAGGGTTAAAAAATCAGAGAAGTGTATCACCATTTCAGAGGTGCCCTTCCTACTTTGTCACAGGCTTCATGCTTGAATGTCCCACAGACCCTCAGAGTTTGAATCTCTGGAGGGCCTGTCGTTAAGACTTGCCTTCCAATGTAGGGTTCAGGCAATCCGAGCCCGGTGCCCATCTTTCAGCAAGAATTTCTTGGGTTAGCATAGACTTAGTTCATGCACATACTGGCTTCATTGGCTGAATTGTGTGCCCCTGCATTTCTGTGTTGAAACCCTTACTCCGCAGCAACTCAGCATCTGATTGTACATGGAGGCATTACCTTTAAAGAGGTAATGATGTTACAGTGAGGTCACTAAAGTGGGCCCTAATCCAGCATGACCCGTGTCCTTATAAGTGAATAAATGTGGGCACAAGGAGAGACCTGAGACCAGCATGCACACAGAGGAAAGGCCGTGTGAGGACTCAGTGAGAAGGTGTTTTCTGTTAACAAGGGAGATGGGCTTCAGAAAAACTACCCCTACAGACAGACTGATCTTGGACTTCCAGATTCCAGAAATATGAGAGAAGAAAACTCTGCTGTTCAAGCAACCCGGGCTGTGCTATTTTGTTATGGGGGCTCGAGCAGCTAATAACGCCTGACATAGACAGGGTTAAAAAAAATCAGAGCAGTTCATCACCATTTCAGAGGTGCTCTTCCCACTGTGTCACAGGCTTCATGCCTGAATGATCCTCGGAGCTTGGATCTCTGGAGGTCCAGTGGTTTAGACTTAAGACTTTGCCTTTCAAGGCAAGGGGTGCAGGTTTGATCCATGGTAGGGGAACTAAGATCTCACATGCCTTGCGGGTGGCCACAAAACCAGAACATAAAACAGAAGCAGTGTTGTGATAAATTCAATAAAAGCCTTTAAAAGTGGTCCATGTAAAAAGAGTCTTTAAAAAAAAAAGAAAAATAAACACGCAAGTGTGTGTGTGTGTGTGTGTGTGTGTGTGTGTGTGTGTGTGTTTCTTTAGCTGGCTTTGTTTGCAAGTGTTTTATCAGCTGTTTGGCCAGAATGTTGTGTGTCTTTTCCATTTGGAAGGTGGGGAGTGAATGAGTCACAGTGACAAACCACAAACATGCAGCTTTGAGGTTCAGTATGAAGTGTCGATGGCCATCAAGCCCTCCTCGTGCCTTTGTCCATCACAGCGCAGAAGTGGTGCCTCTTCACCGTCACCCACGTTCATTAACAGCGTCTGTGTCTATGCTAATACAATCAGGAAACGAGGCAGTCCATCTCTCCCTTCCCACAGAGAACAGGGTGATCAGCCATTAGTGATTCACACTGATGAGCTGCCACTAATTGCACAGAATGTAATTAGTGATTATATAATATTTGAGCTCTTGCAACTGTCATTAATGTCCACGACTCACCAGAGATGAGCCCTACTGAATGGAGTGTGATTGCCTGGGCTAAATCTAGTTAATCTGGGGTATCTTAATCAACACGGGATGCACTTTAGGCAGCGATTAAAAGCTCTGGTGACCTCAGAAAAAACCCTGCCATCCACCAAAGTCTGAATTGCTTACAATAGAGATCCCTTTCCAAAGAGGAATTTAATAATTAAATGGCCTGGAAAACTTGAGGGCAGAGTTATTGGATGATGTTAACACATTTAGATTTTTCTGTAACAGATATGGTGACCGAAATGTTGTACTGGTGCTGGTATTAATTTATGACACATCTGATATTGACTCGGGGTGTATTATCTGCTGAAGTTACAATGGTTTTTTTGTCATGTGGCTAAGGAGAACAGGATTAAGAAATTGTTCTTTGCAAGAGGAAAAATGACTATTCATAATGGCCTTCTTAGAGCATACTTCTGAAGCATTGTTTCATGGAATAAAATTTTAGAAGTGACAACGTTAGAGTGATATTTTGCTTCCTATAATGAGTAAAAGTTGGGTTCATGAGATATTACATTTCTCTGGGTCCTGAAGTCATGATAGGTTTTCAAGGCATTTGTAGCAGGAGCTCTGGGTATCCGACCCCATGTTCCCTCAATCCATGAGTTCACCTGCAGCCGCATTGGACAGGTCCTGTGTATACTGTGAACTTCCCACCTCAGGCATCTTTATCTCCCTGCTTTTCTTCTCAGAGGCCTTCTTCAGCACCCCATGAGCTTGGTCAACCCACTTGTACGGCAAACTGTGAGTGTCAAGGATTCAACAACTCTGGGGTAAGTCTCAACAAAAGGAGGCTGGGAGCTGGTGAATCAATACCCCAGCTTCCCTCTCTGAAGATGTGTTCTCCAAGGTTTCTTAGAGGGTCTTCCTTAGCCTGCTCATTAATACTATTCTCCTTCTCTCTCTCACTTCCTGACTCCCTTCCTTGTGTTTCCTGTGGTCATCTCCCGTGATGGTTAATTTTGTATGTCAGCTTGACTGGCCATGTGGTACCCAGATTAAACATTACTTCTGGGTGATCTGTGAGGGTGGTTCCAGAGAGGATTAGCATTCGAACAGATAGACTCAGTAGGCTGCCTTTCCTAGAGTGGGTGGGCATCATCCAATCCAGAGAGGGCCTGGAGAGAACAAAATGCAGAAGAAATGTGCCACCCCCTTTTTTTTTCCTGCCTCACTGTTGAGCTTGGACACTGTCTCATCCTCTCCTGCCTACGTCTCCTGAATCACACCACTGGCCTTCCTGGTCTCCAGGAAGGAGACAGGATCATGGGAATTCTCAGACTCCACAATGGTGGGAACCAGTTCCTCATTATATGTAATTTCCTATTGATACATTTCTCTGGAGATCCTTGAGTAAACCACCTCCCAGATAAACTACATGCACTCAAGTCCTTGCCCAGGATCTGCTTTGTTTGCTTGTTTGAATATTTATTTATTTGACTGCCTTGGGTCTGGCCTGCGGGATCCTTGTTGCATTACTTGGGGTCTTTGGTTGCACCTTGGAGACTCTCTAATTGTGGCACATGGGCTTAGTTGCTCTGTGGCATGTGGGATCTTAGTTCCTGACTAGGGATCAAACCTGTGTCCCCTGTATTGCAAGGTGGATTCCTAATCACTGGACCACAGGGAAATCCCTTGGGTCTGCTTTTGAAGAAACCCAACTAAACTAAATTAAAGGATTCTTACCCCTTGGAAGAAAAGTTATGACCAACCTAGACAGCATATTAAAAAGCAGAGACATTACTTTGCCAACAAAGGTCCATCTAGTCAAGGCTATGGTTTTTTGAGTAGTCATGTCTGGATGTGAGATCTAGACTATAAAGAAAGCTGAGCACCGAGGAATTGATGCTTTTGAACTGTGGTATTGGAGAAGACTCTTGAGAGTCCCTTGGACTGCAAGGAGATCAAACCGGTCCATCCTAGAGGAAATCAATCCTGAATATTCATTGGAAGGGCTGATGCTGAAGCTGAAACTCCAGTACTTTGGCCACTTGATGTGAAGAACTGACTCATTTGAAAAGACCCTGACGCTGGGAAAGATTGAAGGTGGGAGTAGAAGGGGATGACACGAGGCTGAGATGGTTGGATGGCATCACAGACTCAATGGACATGAGTTTGAGTAAACTCTAGGAATTGGTGATGGACAGAGGAGCCTGGTGTGCTGCAGTCCATGGGGTTGCAAAGAGTCAGACATGACTGAGTGACTGAACTGAACTGAACTGAACTACTCTTCTCTTCTTACCTTCCACCCTGGAGAAGGGAATGGCAATCCACTCCAGTATTCTTGCCTGGAGAATTCCATGGACAGAGGAGCTTGATGGGCTACAGTCCTTGGGGTCACAAAGATTCAGACACGACTGAGCAACTAACACTCACCTTCCACTCAGTCCTAATACTTTATCGCCCTAAGAAGATGTAACCACCTGGAATAACTTCCAGTGGCCTCACTGTGGGTGTGCAAATCCTCTTGGTGTGAGGATTTTACCAGTGAATTTATGTGAATTAAAATCTTTTTTACCAACCATAATTTGTGATTTAAGTGACAGTACACATAAAGGGCTGTTTCCAAAGTGAAATTTGTACAGATTTACAAATTTCAGAGACCCGAGCAGTTTAATATGGTCCAGTGTTTCATAAAAGAATATGACTATTGTATAGAGGCTGAGGAAAACAGCAACTCATGATTTATGAGACTTTTCTCCCATTTAGGTGTTTTATAAAAATAATAAATACACTGGCGTCTTTGTTTTGTAAGGTGCTTTCTGGTGGTTGCTTAAGGAGCTCAAAGTCTTTCAGATTTTGTTTTAGAAAAGTTCTGCTGAGTCATATATAAGGACAGGAACTTGGAGTGCCACTTACTCTGTGCCAGTCACTGTGCTAAGATTTCTGCTGTAAGAACTATTACTATTATCCCCGGTTACAGGTGAGGAAAAACGTGACTTAAGAAGATTAACTGGGTACTTCCCTAGCAGTCCAGGGGTTAAGAATCCACACTTATACTGCAGAGGGCACGGGTTCAGTCCCTGGTCGGGGAGGTAAGTTTCCATATGACAAAAAAAAAGAGAGAGAGAGAGAGAGAAGAAAGGTTAAGTGATGTCTTGCCTAAAGCCACATGACTTATATATGGTGCAGGCAAGAGCTGGCATAGACTCTCCTTACCTTAGAGCTTCCCAGGTGGTACTCGTCATAAAGAACCTGCCTTCCAATGCAGGAGACATAAGAGATGCAGGTTCAATCCCTGGGTTGGGAAGATCTCCTGGAGGAGGGAAAAGCAACCCTTTCCAATATTCTTGCCTGGAGAATCCCATGGACGGAGACGCCTGGCAGGCTACAGTCCATGGGGCTGCAGAGTTGAACATGACTAAAGAGACTTAACATGCGTGCAAGCCCTGCTTACCTTAAAGCCCATCATTTGTTTTCAGGCTGAAAATCAAAGAGGTTAGAAAGCTCCCTCAGGGTTCCTCTACTCTGATGGTCAGCAGAGGTGGCTGGGACTTCTGACTCCTTGGGAAGAGACGTTATGGATTTATGTCTCCTTGGGTGGCCCATGCAGTGTTAGATGGGAGCAGCATCTTGCCCTCATCAGGACATGTAGAGGAGGTTCTGTACTGTCCCCAACAGCTCCCCTGTGGGACAACAGCAAGGTCCTTTCCCAGGTGATTTGCTAGATGCTGCACCTGGCCTGGCCTCCTTTCCTGTCTGGCTCTCACACTGGTTTTTCCTGGGCTCAGGGCTTAGAAAGCCACGTTCACAGGAATGCTCATCTCAGGGACCACATTTGGAGAACAGAGGCTAAGACAGAACTTATGAAAGAGTCTATCAGTTCTTGAAGCCAACATCATCCAGAAAGGTAAACCTGCAAGACAAATTTGAATTGTGAAGTACGAACAAGGTTTCTCCTTATATAAAATAAAATATGATTGGATACAGTTGGAAAAGACTCGAATGTCTATCGATAATGGATGAATTTAATAAATTACAGAATATTCATACAATGGAATAATAGGCAACCATAAAAAAGAATGAAGGGACTTCATTTTAAATAGGAGTTAATTTAGTCTATTGAAAAGAAGGGAAAAAAAGAAAAGAAAATGGACCAAACAGGAAATATAAAATAAGAAGGTAGATGAACTGCTAGTACACCGCATGTGTGTGCTGAGCTGCTAAGTCGTGTCTGACTCTTCTGTAGCCACATGGACTGTAGCCTACCTGGCTCCTCTATCCATGGGATTTCCCAGGCAAGAATACTGGATTGGGTTGCTATTCCCTTCTGCAGGGGATCTTCTTGATCCAGGGATCGAACCTGAGTCTCCTGTTTGGCAGGCAGGTTCAGTAGCAGTTTCCAAATAGGTGATCAGAATGCCAGCTGAAATACCAGCTTGGCATCCTGGATAGATTAAATCTTAGCTTTAGGATATGTATTCAATCTACAGACTTGAGAAAATGGTTAACTACTGAGAAACTTGAATATGTTTCTAAGGATATTTATTTAGGATTTTAAATGGACCTTCAAGTATGTTTCTGAGAGGATCTACAAAACATCCTCCACCTTTTCTACATGGGTACTTGGCTTAGTTTCCTTTCCTCATGCAAAAAAACAGGGGCCATTAGCTCATTCCTAGTTTTCCTGCCTCTCAGATGAGAGACTGTTGATCTCAGCATCTCTGCATGATTTTCTGAGCCACACTGAATTGGCTCAGCCCATTGACACTCAGGAAGTTTTTTTTGATAAGGACCATTTTCGAAGTTTTTATTGAAGTTTTGACAATATTGCTTCTGTTGTTTATGTTTTGGCTTTTTTGGCCTTGGGTTTTGTAGGATCTTAGCTCCCCAACCAGGGATTGAACTTGCACCCCCTGCATTGGAAGATGAAGTCTTAACCACTGGATCACCAAGGAAGTCACCTGTGAGAATTCAGATGCTGTTGGTACCCTACCCACGCTTGCTCAGCCTACCCTAGAGGTGGCCTGCAGGCTGCTTCTGCATGCACTAAACTTCCTTCCATGGGCAGATCACCAGTGCCAGCAAGTTAACACACCAGGAGCCACCTTCGACCAGTGAGCGGTAGGAACTAGGGAAAAAACCTTCCAGTGTCTTGGCCCCACTGAAGGCCTTGGGGCGATGGAGGCCTGGGTGATACCTTCCCTGAAGCCTGATTGTCATCACTTCCTCACAGGGCTGATCAGTTCCCAAAACAAACAGTCAGAACCCAAGTCCTTGTTTCAGGCTCTGGGGGTGGAAATGCAAACTAAGGCAGGTGGCCTGGACCACTGGCCACAGGTCAAGGGCAGGCCTGAGAAGCAGTGGGTAGGAGAGGCAACCTTGTCTGTTACAGCTGCCCAGCTGCTGGGGGTTGTTTACCAGGTCCCGTCCCATTTTAAGATGATTCTTGCCTTTCATTGACACACACCCTGGTCTGAGCAGAACAGTGTCCAGCGGGGCTCCTGAGTGTTGTGGGGCACAGGGCTCCCACTCAGGAGAGGGGCCAGTGGAAGCTGAGTTCTGGGCCTGCCTGGTCTGTTTCCCAACCCTGAGCATTGGCAGGGGGCTGAAGCAGCAGAGAAGGGGGGCCTTTTGCTAATGGGGGCGCCCAGAAGGGACCCCAGTCATCTCCCCATGCGGTGACTTTTCTTATTTGCCCAAAGATGCTCTAAGTCTAGCCACCCTGGCCAACGGAAAATCACCATTTGGGTTGCCAACTGTGGCCTTTCCTCTGGTCCCTGTCTTTTTGTTTTTTTCTTAATTTAAAATTTTGACTTCTTTATCTGTAATTTAAAAAATTTCTATTTCTGATTGCTGATAAAACAGTGTTTTGTTTTATTTATTTTTGGCCACACTCCCCAGCATGCGGGATCATATGTAGTTCCCTGACCAGGGATTGAACCCACACTCCTGCATTGGAAGTCTGGAGTCTTAACTACTGGACTACCAGGGAAGTCCCTCTGCTCCCTGTCTTCTTGAGGAAGATGTTCTGTGCGAACCAGAGAGAGGTCCCAACACAATTGGAGGCCCTGTTCCTGGAGGACCCTGCCTCCCAGAGGTCACTACCTCCAAGGGAAACACGGACTAAGATCGCCTCCTACCATCCTAACATAAAAACATCTACAGTACTGTACAGCTGCTCACTTGATTTTCACTAAATTGACTGGTATCAACTCATGTTCACAGGTTATTAAAAATTAATAACTTCTGTAAACTATTGGGCAGTTTTTCTATTGAAACTAAACACGTAGATACCAGCAATTTCACTCCCAAGCATAGATTCAAGAGAAGTGATTGGATTGTTTAGAAAACATGTTCAGACTGGCAGTTGTTCATTTCAAAACCATGGAAACCCTTGTTCTTTCAAACATAGAAGTTAAGTCAATGGATCCGGACAACAGGCTCCTCTTTGTTGCCCCTCATGGGGGCTCCCTCGCCTGGTGTGTCCCTCACCTTCTCTGAGCCCAGCCTGTAGGTGACATCCATTACATCCCCAGGGCTGGGTGGTGCCAAGTCCTGTGCTCACACTGAACACGGGTTTCTGAGCCCCCATCCATGAGCACTGACCGAAGCCTCATTTGTGAAATGAAGGAGTCAAGTGTGGCAATTTCTTCTTTTGATATAGCTTTCCTGTTTTGTTTTTTTTTTTTTGCAAAAAAATCACATAATTGTTACAAAAAAAAAAAAGCTAAACAATGCCAGAAGAAAAATAAAATCTTTTGCTCCCCAGAGACGACTGCCAAGAACAATTTGGTAAATCTCCTTTCTCACTCTTCTTTATGTGGGTTGTGCCCTCCTCAAAGCCCATGAGTGATGAACGAGTGATAGTCACTCGGTCGTGCCTGACTCTGTGACCCCATGGACCATAGCCTGTCAGGCTCCTTTGTCCGTGGAATTTTCCAGGCAAGAATACTGGAGTGGGTAGCCATTTCCTTCTCCAGGGGATCTTCCTGACCCAGGATCAAACCTAGGTCTCCTGCATTGCAGGCAGATTCTTTTACCAGCTGGGCCACCAGGGAAGCCTACCATGGCCCACCTTTTAACCCCAGCTAATCCCTTGCAGGTGGAGCCCTCGTGACCATCCTGGTACGGGTGTTCACTGGAGGCAGAAGGGAGTGAAGATCCCACGAGGCAACTCCTGACTGTGCCGTTTGTCCCACCCCAGCCCCCTTGGCGGCTGTGATCCACATCCCACCCCTGGCTCCCGGGGCCACACACTTCCTAGTCCCCGGGATCTGCTCACCCCCGCCCTCTAGAGGCCGCTCCGCCTGGCGCCCTGGAGTTAGCCTGCTGGTCCTTGGGAAGGATGCTCACAGGTGGTTCTGACCCTGTGTCCCAGATTATCTGCAAAACAGTGAAGGAAGCCTTCGCCCTGCTTTTTCACCTCTGGGCATCCTCGGGTCGCTGCTGTTCTCCTCTGACCACCTGCCTACCTGGCCTCGGTTTTCCTCCTACTCCACGCACCCCAGCACATCAGCAGCTCTGAGGGAGTCCCCGGAGAGCCTGTCCCCATCTCCTACCAAGGAGCAGCCTCACCTCCATCCCACCTGTCGGCCTCTCTGAGACAACTGTCCGGTGGGAGGACGGGCAGTGTGCCCACATCATTTGGCGTTAGAAGACTTCAAGGAGCTGACAGGTGGAAGGTGCCCAGAACACTGCCTGGTCTGTGCAGGGACTTAATATATGCTTGCTCTTACTGGCATAAGGTCACGCAACTGCTTCCCAGATGGCCCTAGTGGTAAAGAACACGCCTGCAAATGCAGAACAGGTAAGAGAGGTGGGCTCAATCCCTGGGTTGGGAAGATCCTCTGGAGGAAGGCATGGCAGCCCACTCCAGTATTCTTGCCTGGAGAATCCTGTGGAAAGAGGAGCCTGGCAGGCCACAGTCCATAGGGTACCAAAGCATTGGACATGACTGAAGTGACTTATCATACTCACGCGAACCCAATTAGCTTTTCTGTGTCTCATCACATTTCAAAGTAAAGATGGATTTTTTTCATTTGTCCATGTCTGGGTTGAATTAAAAGTGTTTGGCAGCCTTGGTGAGGGCTGGACCAGGTCTGTCTCAGTGCAGATACACCTGGAAGATAGCAGCTAAGATGCAGCAGAGCTTGAGGCAAAAAGTGGGTTGGGTTTCTGACTAACTGAAACTTGGCTTTCTCGTAAGTAAAATGGGAAAGCAGTGCCTCCATCACAAGGTCTTTTTGCAGATGAAATGAGGAAGCAGAGCCTGGTGGTTGAGAATGTAGTAGGTTCTAGGGCTAGACTGCTTGGCTGTACATAGTTGTACAATCACCGCCTGTCAGTGTGTAACTGTTTGCAAGCTTCTTCACCTCTTTTTGCCTCATTTTTTTTCCATCTATCAGTTCAGTTCAGTCACTCAGTCATGTCTGACTCTTTGTGACCCATGGACTGCAGCATGCCAGGCTTCCCTGTCCTTCATCAACTCCTGGAGGTTGCTCAAACTCATGTCCATTGAGTTGATGATGTCATCCAACCATCTCATTCTCTGTCATCCCCTTCCCCTCCCACCTTCAATATTTCCCAGCATCAGGGTCTTTTCAAATGAGTCAGTTCTTCACATCAGGTGGCCAAAGTACTGGAGTTTCAGCTTCAACATTAGTCCTTCCAATGAATATTCAGGACTGATCTCCTTTAGTATGGACTGGTTGGATCTCTGTGCAGTCCAAGGGACTCTCAAGAATTCTTCGGTGCTCAGCTTCTCTATGGTCCAACTCACATCCATACATGACTATTGGAAAAACCATAGCTTTGACTAGATGGACCTTCAGTGGCAAAGTAATGTCTCTGCTTTTTAATATGCTGTCTAGGCTGGTCATAGCTTTTCTTCCAAGGAGCAAGAGCCTTTTAATTTCATGGCTGCAGTCGCCGTCTGCAGTGATTTTGGAGCCCCCCAAAATAAAAGTTTCTCACTGTTTCCATTGTTTCCCCATCTATTTGCCATGAGGTGGTAGGAGTGATGCCATGATCTTAGTTTTCTGAATGTTGAATATTAAGTCAACTTTTTCACTCGCCTCTTTTACTTTCATTAAGAGGCTCTTTAGTTCTTCTTCACTTTCTGCCATAAGGGTGGTGTCATCTGCATATCTAAGGTTATTTATATTTCTCCCGGTAATCTTGATTGCAGCTTGTGCTTCTTCCAGTCTGGTATTTCACATGATGTACTCTGCATACAAGTTTAATAAGCAGGGTAACAATATACAGCCTTGATGTACTCCTTTCTCAATTTGGAACCAGTCTGTTGTTCCATGTCCAGTTCTAACTGTTGCTTCCTGACCTGCATACAGATTTCTCAAGAGATATGTCAGGTGGTCTGGTATTCCCATCTCTTGAAGAATTTTCCCACAGTTTGTTGTGATCACACTGTCAGAAGCTTTGGTGTAGTCAATAAAGCAGAAGTAGATGTTTTTCTGGAACTGGCTTTTTTGATGATCCAGTGGAAATTGGTAATTTGATCTCTGGTTCCTCTGCCTTTTCTAAATCCAGCTTGAACTCATGGAAGTTCATGGTTCACGTACTGTTGAAGCCTGGCTTGGAGAATTTTGAGCATTACTTTGCTAATGTGTGAGGTGAGTGCAATTGTACGGTAGTTTGAGCATTCTTTGGCATTACCTTTCTTTGGGATTGGGAGGAAAACTGACTTTTTCCAGTCCTGTGGCCACTGCTGAGTTTTCCAATTTTGCTGACATACTGAGTGCAGCACTTTCACAGCATCATCTTTCAGGATTTGAAATAGCTTAACTGGAATTCCATCACCTCCACCAGCTTTGTTCATAGTGATGCTTCCTAAGGCCCACTTGACTTCGCATTCCAGGATGTCTGGCTCTAGGTGAGTGATCATACCATCGTGGTTATCTGGGTCGTGAAGATCTTTTTTTATAGTTCTTTTGTGTATTCTTGCCACCTCTTCTTAATATCTTCTGCTTCTGTTAGGTTCATATCATTTCTGTCCTTTATTGTGCCCATCTTTGCATGAAATGTTCCCTTGGTATCTCTAATTTTCTTGAAGAGATCTCTAGTCTTTCCCATTCTACGGTTTTCCTCTATTTCTTTGCATTAGTCACTGAGGATGGCTTTCTTATCTTTCCTGCTGTTCTTTGGAACTCTGCATTCAAATGGGTATATCTTTCCTTTTCTCCTTTGCCTTTCGCTTCTCTTCTTTTCTCAGCTATTTGTAAGGCCTCCCCAGACAGCCATTTGGCCTTTTTGCATTTCTTTTTCTTGGGGATGGTCTTGATCACTGCCTCCTGCACAATGTCACAAACCTTCGTCCATAGTTCTTCAGGCACTCTGTCTATCAGATCTAATCCTTTGACTCTATTTCTCACTTCTACTGTATAATCGTAAGGGATTTGATTTAAGTCATATCTGAACGGTCTACTGTTTTCCCATACTTTCTTCAATTTAAATCTGAATTTTCCAATAAGGAGTTCATGATCTGAGCCACAGTCAGCTCCTGATCTTGTTTTTGCTGACTGTATAGAGCTTCTCCATCTTTGGCTGCAAAGAATATAATCAATCTGATTTCGGTATTTTCCATCTATAAACTGGGATGATAGTAACATCTACTTTGTAGTACGTTAAATGAGTTAACATCTCTGCTAAACACACTATGGTAAACACAATAAACAGGAAGCTCTTTTTAAGTATTATAGAAGAATTATATTACTATTTAAAAAATTTTAGTGGCATATAGTTGATTAACAAAGTTGTGTTAGTTTCAGGTGTTCAGCAAAGTGAATCAGTTATACATATATCCACTCCTTTTAAAAAAAAGATTCTTTTCCCATGTAGATCATTACAAAGTATTGTGCTATACAGCAGGCTATTTATTAGTTGACTATTTTATATATAGTTGTATGCATATGTCAGTCCCAATCTCCCACTTTATCCCTTTCATCCTTCTCCTCTGGCAACCATAAATTTGTTTTCTATATTTCTATTAATATAAATTAGTTATTAGCATAAAATGAAGAGGATGACAACTACTGAGAACACATTTTTATGAGTTTAACTTAGAATATAAAATATTAGTTGTTTTGTATATTTACCCCCAGTTTGAAATAAGGCAAGTCTCCCTGAAATAAAAATTAATCAGAATGGTGTCATTTCAAAGCTGATGGGTTTGGCGGATTGTAGGCTGGTTTAGACTGTAGCCATGTAACTGGTAATCAGAAACACCTCTGTCTTGGGATTAGCATTGAATTATGCAGCTTTGCATCATGCAGTTGCATAATTCATTCATTCATGCATGCTTCATCAGGTGCTAGCACCTTGCAGATACAAAGTCCTTGAAGGCTGTCTGACGTGGAGGAGGCACTTGAATGGCAATTATTGTGGAGGTGTGGTCTTCAGTCAGCTACTGAGTAAAGCACTTGGGCTCCCATGAGCTTAGCTGTGCCCAATTCCTCTTTCCACCAGCCTGCAGGGACTCCCCGGGAATAGAAGGGTGAGTGATATCACTGCACTGATGTCATTGCCTGGTGTGGAGTTTCCTTCCCCTCCATGCACGATGCCTGCGTTTTTGCTGTGGATCCTTGTCACATGTCTGGCCATATTCCAAGTGCTGTGACTTTGGGGGTGATTTTTCTTTTGCCAGTATTGCATTGGCTGTCAGGGCACTGGGCATACAGTTAATAATCAATACCTTTTAACGACTTAAACATTTCCAAATTTCGATCGGAAAGTGTAAAGTCTGTTTTTGATAAAATTGCACACTCAGGACACACGTCTTATTTGTAAATTTGTGTGGATGTTCACATGCACATCTATTGGCTATCTGATATGGAGCGTGAATGTGGACGATCTATTTCCCTTCCTGATCTACTCTCAGAAGGAGCACAGTCACCTCAGGGCTTCGTTGGATCTGAAGCAGCAGCTGAAGAGCTGGGGTCTCAGTTGACACCACCCCCTGCAGCCCTTCAGCCTGATTCCCCATCGTCTTTGGCTGGGTTCCCACAGAAGCTGACTCTGAGGTGAGGATTTGTGGGCAAGTGTTTGGTGTGATCCTGTGAAGCACCCGTAGGTGGGGGAGCAGGGGAGTGAGGCAGGTGGGGAAAGGTAGCCTGAAGAGTGATGTCAAGTCCACGGCCACTGTGAGCACCTGGGAGGCTGGGGTAGTATGTGTTTTGGAGTGTTCCCCATCTGAAGGGCAAAGAGTTGGGCCATTTTCCCAGATAACTTCCATTTTCCATTCCTTAGGGCTTCCTTGGAGGTAATTGGGGTTCCCTGGTGGCTCAGACGGTAAAGAATCCACCTGCAATGCAGCAGACCCGGGTTTGATACTTGGGTTGGGAAGATCCCCTGGAGAAGGGAATGGCAACCCACTCTAGTATTCTTGCCTGGAGAATTCCATGGACAGAGTAGGCTACAGATCATAGGGTCACAGAGTCGGACATGACTGAGTGACTAACAGTAGAGAGATAATTCCTTCCTAGTACTTCCCGGTCTGCTCCTTACTGGCCACTGCAGCCAGGAAAGTCCCCAGGCAGAGAGTGATGGTGGCTTTTAATAAGAAGTCGACAGCTGGTGTGGACAGAGTGCCAGTACCGTCTGCTCTGTCCATTCAGGAGAGGAGTGTATATGCAGCAATGTTCTAACTACACTCACAGTCTCAGGATGCCCAGCTCTGGTTGCACACTGCTGGGTAATATGCCAAAATGACTGGCTTAATCTCCAAGTACTGTTTTGTTACCACTCGTAGTTTCTGTGGTCAAGAGTTCAGGAAGGCTTTGCTGGACACATTTTTCATGCAGTTGCCATCAATGGGTGGCTGGAGCAGGCAGAGCTGATAGATGTCTGACGCGGCTGGAAATGGATCAAATCTCCTTTTCTTTCCTGGTGTTCTGTCTGCATGGGCTTGTTGGGGCTTCCCCACAGCATGGCAGCCCCTGAAGGTAAAGGTATGTTACAAGACAGCTCATGATCAAGGGCCAGTGGAGGGACTTTCCCAATGGTCCAGTGGTTAAGACATCATCTTCCAGTGCAAGGGGTGATGCAGGTTCAACCCCTGATTGGGGAGCTAAGATCCTACATGTCTTGCAGCCAAAAAACCAAAACATAATACAGCAGCACTATTGTAACAAATTCAATAGAGACTTTAAAAAATGATCCACATCAAAAAAATCTTTTTTAAAAAACGGAAGGGCCAGTGGATTAGATCCGACTTCCTGATGAGGGAGTGGCAAGGTTCTAGAAGAGCATGTAGGACAGGTAATATCGAAGTGGCCATTTAGAGAATACAGCTTGCTGTGTGCATGTGTGTGCATGAGTAAATTTCAACATCTACGAAATAAATAGTACCTGTGTGTGCATGCTAAGTCACTTTAGTAGTGTCCAAGCCTCTGTGACCTTGTGGACTGTTAGCCGCCAGGCTCCTCTGTCCTTGGGATTCTCCAGGCAAGAATATTGGAGTGGGTTGCCATGCCCTTCTCTAGGGGATCGTCCCATCCCAGGGATTGAACCCAGGTCTCTTACATGCATTGGCAGGCATGTTCTTTACTACTAGCACCACCAGTACCCAGAGAATAGCAAATGAGCCTGAATCAGCACAAGTGCCTTGACGAATGATCTATGCAGAACCGTCCAAGTTTGGTGTCTGTCTGCAGCAATACACTTACAGAAGTGTCCTGAGCTGTCAGTGGAGCTGTTACGTTTCGCAGCCAACTGGAGCATGTCTGTTTGTGTGTGTGTGCGTGCGTGCATTCTTAGATGAGACGGTATTGGCTAATGATTATCAGCAACTGTGGAAATGAAGGAAATCGGTGACACAATAAAAACTCTAATTGCTTGGCAACAGCGTTTAGGCTTCATTAGATAGATTTGTAACAGCTTCAAGAGAAATAAACTCCTGTGTCATTAGATAACAAGGCAAGAAATAAGTTATTTCCTTTTTGAAAGGTATGAAAGCTTCCAGTTGCCTGATATGTTCACTTAGTAGATTATTTTCTGTCATCTCAGTTAATTGAATTTTATCCCTTGCTCTTAAAATGCTTTCCTTCAAATAAGGTTACAAAGTTCAGAAAAGTCATATTTCAAATCATAGTCATAGAAAGCGGAAATCAACCATATCTAGACTAAGTGCTCCAGGAGGAAATAAAAAACCCCAAACCTTTAGAAGATCATCTTTCCCCCATCTTTCTGGGTGACTTGGCAATCAAATATTACTTTATAGAACACATCTTTGCAATATAACGCCCAATTTAGATTTTAAAAGAAAATCAAGAATTATATATGGTTTCATATATGTTCTTTCTATGGAAATTCCATTAAAGCTTTCCTTGTTGAAAAGTTTTAATTTCAGATAAAAGGGCCAAAAATCAGAACTCAAATTTGGCTCCAAAGTCAATTTGGCTTTCAACAAGTTTGGTAGCAAATGTCACACTTTCAACCTGTCTGTGGGATATTTCAAGCCTGTCCCTTTGTTCTTTGTAAGCTCTCGAATCTTTCTAGATTATATGCACTACACACTTACATACGTATGCACAAATACCCCTTCACACACATGGTCAGGTATAATATGGTACATTAACAGCGTCAGTCATCTTTGCCTTTTCAACCCTCAAAATTGGACCAAATCAATGTAGCAAAAATATTCACAGTGTCTCATGTCTGATTTCTAAGGCTTTACTGTTCTTGACTATACTGTTACCACTTTTATTCTTTCACTCCTGATTTTAAAATCCATTCTCTCTTAGGCAAGAGGCATACAAGAGTTTAACAGTGTCCCTGGTTTGTTTTACTCAAAGCCCCAGCCCTTTAGGCCAAGAAGCAGGCAGAAGTTGGTGTCTTGGAAATTCTCTAGCCCATTCTTTGTGCCAAATAATGTCTCATACAGGGACAGAGGAGGTCTAATATCCTCCCTCTCACGGTGAAAACCTGGAAGGGTCTAGGAGATGAATGTTCTATCCTCAGTGGTCATAATTCCAAGCCCCCCTGGGCCAGAACAATTTTCTTAGCATGGTGCTCCCATAAGAAGAAGCGATTGTCAAGCTTCAGCCAAGATTATCCTTGACTGGAGACACATGTATGAAGCAAACACTGTCATGGTCACCCACGTCCCTTTTCCTTGGCCCTCTGCACTCTGTCTGGGCCTGGGTCAGGTTGAGAGCCTGCACAACCCAGGTGAAACACGAGCCAAACTGCCCAGAAAAGGATGCTACCAGAGGAGCCTTCCACCATGGACAGTTGGGAGTTGGTGGACACAGAGTTCAGCCTCCTTGGTCCCCGGTGGGACAAGTCTGGAGCATGTTCCACACGGCCACTCAGATGTCGCCAGTGCAACTGGGTCCCAGTTGCCCACCGTGATGACTCGCTCAGCTCGGATTGGCTTCCCTGTCTTACTTCCCCATCCCCCCACTATCCTTTCTGGAATCTCTGCCCACATAAGCTACTCACCCCTAGATTCCTGTCTTGGGGTCTGTTTGGGGTACCGCAGCCTAATTCCATCAGCGAGGGCAGTGAAGTCTAACATGAATTCGGTGCTTACAAGGAACACAGGTGAGGCCGGTCCACAAGGCACTGACTGGGGTTGACCACGAGTTTCCTGGTCTTTCACTCCCCATGGTGCACGGAACCCACCTACTTCCTCTGTGTCCGAGAGTCCAGACTCTGAAGGGTGTGTGCTAGCCCCAGCTACCTATTGCCGAGTAACTCATCCTCTCTGGTTCCAGCTTCCTTGTCTAGGACTGGAGATCAAACTAATTCTCATATCAGAGGGTTGTTGTACGGAATGAATGAAGAACATCATCAAGAGTTTGGGGTAGTACCCAGTACACAGAAAATGCTGTGTAACATTTAAAAGAAAATGTTAACTATCAGAGGACTATTCTTGCCGCTACTACTGTTTTTGTTACTATTAGCACATTATTGACCAGGGGATTTTTGCACAAACGTGTGTCTGTGGCCGGCAATCTGTTATGTAACTGATTATTGAAACACTTCCATAATGTTTGGGTAATAAAGGATGTATTAACATATCTCTGGTCAATAAGTTGTTAGGTCTAGTTCACTTTGTAGAGTGTACTTCTGCACGTAGTTTAGAAGTTTATCATCTATGTCTCTGTCTCTGTGTTAAGGTAGAATCCACATGAACCATGACTTTTGATTCAGGATACCTCTGTGACACAGGATGAGATGGTTGGATGGCATCACTGACTCAATGGACATGAGTTTGAGCAAGCTCTGGGAGTTGGTAATGCACAGGGAAGCCTGGCAAGCTGCAGTCCATGGGGTCATAAAGAGTCAGACACGACTAAGCGACTGAACTGAACTGTGGCATAAAATGCCTGAATTCTGGAGCTTGGCATATGCCAATGCTGAGTTGTAGAGTGACAGGCTGTTTAGCGTACCTTAAGAGGAAAAAGCTTTGTCTGATCATCTGTTAGAATTTCTCTCCCTAGTTGCAAGTTCATCTTCTGAAATGTTTCTAACTGTGTTTACAATTTGGTGGGAGCATAATTTGGAAAAATTACCCATTGGAAAGGTGTTCTAACTTAAAAATCTTCTCCAACTACAAGTTTTCTCTTGGCCCATTCCTGTGCTGGTTCTGTAGAAGGAGGAAGCACAGAGAGAGAGAGAGAGAGGGATAGAGAGAGAGATGGAATGAGAGACAGACCAGCAAAAGGAAGCAAGAGGATCGGGATCCGCCTTGTGAATGCGGGCTTAGGCCAGTTTCTGGCTGAAAGGGGACCACACAAATAAACATGTCATAACTGATGTCTTGGAAACTGACCAAGCTTAGTGGGATCCTTCCTTTGTGGGGAGGAAGGGAAGGTGTAAAGCCAGGAGGGATTGGGGTGAAAAATCCCCATCTTTAGAGAGTTCAATGAATGTAAATTCATGAATTCCCTTTCCCAAGATCATTTGTATTTCTAAGCCTCTGTTAAAGAAATTTTAAGCACCACTGCAGAAGGGAGGAGGAGGAGGAATTTGGGCCCCTTTGGTGGAGACCTTGACTTGGTCCTGGGTATGCAATCCAGCTTGAGTCAGTAAAGGCCGTTTTGGGCTTCCTGAGGGTAAAGCTTGGTTCAGACGGTAAAGAATCTACCTGCAATGCAGGAGGCCTGAGTTCGATCCCTGGATTGGGAAGATTCCTTGGAGAAGGGGATGGCAACCCACTCCAGTATTCCTGCTTGGGAAATTCTGTGGGCAGAGGAGCCTGGTGGGCTACAGCCGTCGGGGTCACAAAGAGTCAGACACGACTAAAAGAGTTAGAGCGAGTAACATTTTAGCAACTCACGAAGTGGCTGAGACTGGTGTCAGCCTGGAAGTGTCTGGGAGGCTGGAGAGATTAGTGCCTCTTATCTCGGCCTTGAATTGAAGGTCAATACCTTGGATTCTCCTGCAGTAAGCCGGTGTCTAGAGTATAGATTTTCTGCTCTGTGAGCTCAGCTCTCCTTATTGTTGGCCTGTATCAGGCCAATTTCAAACCCATCAAAACATATGATGGAGAAGCCAGCCTTTAACAAAGCCTGCATGAGACATTTCTGGAATTCAGTGCTGGTGTTGGGTGCCACCCACCCTCTCCTCCAGCTCTTGCCCCCTACCTCCTTGTTTATGGAGGAGAGTGGACCCTGATTAGCAGCCACAGGGCAAAGATGCCACACTCTAGAGCAGTTCATGCTGATGGTTTTGTGTTTACCCATTGCGACTTAACAGCAGCAGCAGCATTGCCAAGGCTGTCCTGGAAAATGATGGTTGGTGAATGAGTAATCTCTGTCCTGGGGATTCATCACATGAGCACTTTAAGAGCACATTGATGGGCATAAAACCAATGTAGGGGCTTCCCTGGTGGTCTCACCCAATGGTTAAAAATCCACCTTGCAATACACCAGTTCAATCCCTGGTTTGGGAGGTTCCCACATGCTGTGAGACAACTAAGGCCATGAGTTGCAACTATTGAGCCAATGTGCTGCAACCACTGAAGCCCTTGTGCCTAGAACCCGTGCTCTGCAACAAGAGAAGTCATTGCTACGAGAAGCCCAGGCACCACAAGGACGAGTAGTCCCCACTCACCAGAGCTAGAGAAAGCCATTGTGCAACAACAAAGACCCAGAACAGCCAAAAATAAATTTTAAAAAGATGTGCTAGTGTTATGTGCCGACTTGACTGGGCCACAGGTATTTGGTAAAAAATTGATCTAAATGTTTCTGTGAGAGTGTTACTTTGGATGAGCTTAACATGGAAGTCAGTAGATTGCATTAAGCAGATGGCCCTTCTCAGGGTGCGTGGGCTTATCCAATCCATTGAAGGCTTAAATAAAACAAAAAGGCTGACCCTCCTCCGATTAAGAGAGAATTCTTCCTGCCCAACGGCCTTTGAACTGGGACATTAGCTTTTCCTGCCTTTGGACTGAAACGGAAAGCATTGGCTTTTCATGAGTCTCAAGACTTGGGGCCTTTGGGCTGGAACTACACTGCTGAGGTTCCTGGTTCTTAGGACTTTGGACTCAGACTGGAACTAGACCATCGGCTGCCCTGGGCCTCGAGCTTCCTGACTCACCTGCAAGATTTGGGACTTGCCAGCCTCTGTAATTGTATGAGCCAGTTCCTAATTATAAACTTCTTTATACAGACATACCCCAGAGATATTGTGGGTTTAGTTCCAGACTACTGGAAAAAAGCAAATATCATAATAAAGTGAGTCCCGTGATTTTTTTGGTTCCCGAGGCATTTAAAGTTATGGTTATGCTATACTGCAGTCTATTAATTGTGCAACAGCATTCTGTCTGAAAAACCAATATGCATGAAAGTGAAAAGAAGTGAAAGTCGCTCAGTCGTGCTGACTCTTTGCAACCCCATGGACTATACAGTCCATGGAATTCTCCAGGCCAGAATACTGGAGTAGGTAGCCTTTCCCTTTTCCAGGGAATCTTCCCAACCTGGAGATCAAACCCAGGTCTCCCACATTGCAGGCAGATTCTTAACCAGTGGAGCCATACGTTAACCATACCTTAACCAAAAAATACTTTATTGTTGGTACAAATGGAGTTAGTCACAAAACAAAAATAGAGTCAAAGATGTAGGAAGCAAACTTATGGTCATCAGGGGTGGGGGGGTGGGGAGAGGGGTAGACTGGGAGATTGGGATTGACATAGACATACTACTGTGTATAAAACAGATAGCCGAGAAGGACCTATTGTATAATACAGGGAACTCAATACTCTGTAATGACCTATATAGGGAAAAAAATCTAGAAAAAGAGTGGATATTGGTATATGTATAACTGATTCATTTTGCTGTGTACCTGAAATTAATACAACATTGTCAATCAACTATACTCTGATAAAAATAATCTTTAAAAGTACTTTATTGCTAAAAGTAAGTATTAAAGGCTCAGATGATGTTAACGATTGTCTGAGCCTTTAGCAAGTCCTAGTAGTAGCAACAAAGATCTCTGATTACAGATCATCATAACAAGTGTAATAATAATGGGAAAGTTTCAAATATTGTGAGAATTACCAAAAATACGATACAGAGACATGAAACAAGTGAGAGCTGTTGGAAAACCGGCACTGGTATATTTGCTCAATGCAGGATTGCTACAAACCTTCAATTTGTAAAAGACACAGTTTCTGCAAAGTGCAATAAAATGAGCTATTCCTGTGTATACCGTTGCTTTTCCCTACCTGTAGGTTCTGCATCTGCAGAAACAAAAATATTTGAGAAGAAATCCCAGAAATTTACAAGAAGCAAAATTTGAATTTGCTGTGCATACATAGCATTTGGACATGAGTTTGAGTAAACTTCGGGAGTTAGTGATGGACAGGGAGGCCTGGCATGCTGCAATCCATGGGGTCGCAAAGAGCCGGACATGACTGAGTGACTGAACTGAATGAACTGAAAATAGCATTTACATTATATTTACAATTTACATTGTATTAGTTGTTGTAAGAAATCTAGAGATGATTTAATGTATGTGGAAGGATGTGGGAAATTCCCGGGTAGTCCAGTGGTTAAAACTCTGCTCTTCCACCACAAGGCGCATGGGTTTGACCCTTGCTTGGGGAACTCAGATCCCATAGGCTGCCTGGAACACCCCCCTCCCCATTACCACTCCGCCAAAGTATATGGGAGGATGTGCCTAGCTTACATGCAAATGTTTCACTATTTTAAATGAGATTTGAGCTTCTGGGGATTTTGGTGTCCTCAGGGGTTCCTGGAACCAATCCCCTACAGATACCAAGGGATTTGTGTATGAAGGGTCTATAGGTTTTGTTTCTCTGGGGAGCTCTGACTAATACAACCAGCCACTGAAAATAGGCATTACATGCTATCTCTTCCAGTGTTTTCATTTGGTTGTCATGCATCCACTCATTTATTTGTTTTTCTATTCACTCAACAATTGCTCATTAAGCATTATTAATCACCCACTGTGTAGCCCAGGCTAAGAACCGCAGCTTCCATCCTTCGATGCTCAATGGCTTCTCACCCCCACCGTGCCGGGCCCACCATCTCCTGCCCCAGCCTTGTCTGCTAGGCAGGCGGAGGCCCCTCCGCCTCAGCCCCACCAGCAGCATTTTTGCCTGCTTCCTTTCTTTCTCTAACCCATTCACACCTGTTCCTGCCTCCTGGAAACGTGTTGAAATCTCACTGGCTGAAAATGCCTCCTTTATCCCATTTGTTTTGCTTTTACTGGGTTTTATATTTTTAAATCCCTTATTACGGTTTCAACAAAATCTCAGAAGGGTGTAGAGATAAAAAGTATGTGCTCAATTCACTATCTTGAACTTCAAAAGCCCAAGATATTTAAAAATATTTTTAATAGATTCTATTTTGTTTTTGTTTTTTAAACTGTCTACATGATAGTAATGAATAGCCATGAGCACGCTTGTACCCATGAGGGAACAATGGATACAATTAATTTTTTTAAACCCCAATTATATTGAGGTATATTTGACATATCAATAACCTCGGATATGCAGATGACACCACCCTCATGGCAGAAAGTGAAGAGAAACTAAAGAGCCTCTTGATGAAGGTGAAAGAGGAGAGTGAAAAAGCTGGCATAAAACTCAACATTCAAAAAACGAATATAATGGCATCCGGTCCCATCACTTCCGGGCAAATAGATGGGGAAACAATGGAAACAGTGACAGACTTTATTTTCCTGGGCTCCAAAATCACTGCAGATGGTGACTGCAGCCATGAAATTAAAAGACACTTGTTCCTTGGAAGAAAAACTATGACAAACCTGGATAGCATATTAAAATGCAGAGACATTACTTTGCTGACAAAGATCCATATAGTCAAAGCTATGGTGTTTCTATGGGCTTTCCTGGTGGCTCAGCTGGTAAAAAGAATCCGCTTGCAATGTGGGAGACCTGGGTTCGATCCCTGGGTTGGGAAGATCCCTTGGAGAAGGGAAAGGCTCCAGGATTTTGGCCTGGAGAATTCCATGGACTGTACTGGTCCATGGGGTCACAGAGTCGGACACAACTAAGTGACTTTCCCCTTCACATGGTGTTTCTAGTAGTCATGTATGGATGTGAGAGCTGGACCATGAGGAAGGTTGAGCACCGAAGAATTGATCCTTTTGATCAAGTTGATCAATTGATCAACTTGATCAGTTTGATCAAGTTGGAGAAGACTTGTGAGAGTCCCTTGGACTGCAAGGAGATCAAACCAGTCAATTCTAAAAGAAACCAATCCTGAATATTCATTCAAAGGACCAGTGCTGAAGCTGAAGCTCCAATACTCTGGCCATCTGATGCGAAGAGCTGACTCATTAGAGAAGACCTTGATGCTGGCAAAGATTGAAGGCAAGAGGAGAAGGGGATGACAGAGGATGAGATGGTTGGATAGCATCACTGACTCAATGGACATGAGTTTGAGCAAGCTCTGCCAGATGGTGAGGGACAGGGAAGCCTGGGGTGCTACAGTCCACAGGGTCACAAAAAGTTGGACATGACTGAGTGACTGAATAAAAACAATATTTAACATAAACACTGTGTAAGTTTAAGGTGTACAACTTATCTAACTGGCTTCCTTGGTAGCTCAGATGGTAAAGAATCCACCTGCCAATTCAGGAGACACAAGAGATGTAGGTTTGACTCCTGGGTCAGGAAGATTCCCTGGAGACAGGAATGGCTACCTACATCAGTATTCTTGCCTGGAGAATCCCATGGACAGAGGAGCCTGGCAGGCTACGGTCCATAGGGTCACAAAAAGTTGGACACTACTGAGCAACTAATACTTCACTTCAAGGTGTATAACACACAGATTTGATATTTGTACATATTGCAAAGTGAGCACCACAATAAGTTAATATCCATCACCTCTCATAGTTACAAATTTTTTTTCTTGTGGTGAGAACTTTCAAGATCTACTCAGCAACTTTCAAATCTACAACACAGGATTGTTAACTCTAGTCATCATGCTGTATATTACATTCCCAGGGCTTAACTACAAGTTTGAGCCTTTTGGTCACCTTTACTCTATTCATCCACCTTCTATTCCCTCCTTCTGGCAACTGCCAATCTTACAATGGATTTCTTGAAAAATTTGCTGATGGTACCTGCTATCTACCCAATGGATTAAGTGGTTATTTAATCACAAGGTGCAGTAGTAAGTAAGACTATGGTCTTGGAATCACATAGATGTGGATTCCTTATCTAGTTTTTCCAAGGTTCACTTGCATCCTCTCTAAACTAGAGATAATTACACTTGCCTTGCAGGGCTGGTGTGAGAATTTAATTTTATCTCCCATGTGGATATTCCTGGTACAGTGCCTGATGCAGGTTATTTTCCTTCCTACATTGAAACTGCCCCTGGGATTGTACAAGGGGATCTAGACTTTCTGCTTAAGTCAGATGTCTCCCTATTTTATTCTGTGATGATGCTAGGTATACCATGCAGGAAGCCGTCTGCATCTTTCAAAGGCCTTTAATAGGCAGATGCAAATGTAAGAAGAAGTTGTTATTTCTTCATGGGAGGATCCAAACAGCCCTCTCCTGTTTTAAGGTATGCTTGGTCATGCACCAATTTTGTTAGCAATGTGATTTCTTTCCTTCACGGGCAAACCTGAGCAGATGTTTTTTACCTTCTTGGTTATCTGCGGCATATGTGGCTTCTTCTATTATTTGGTTTTCAGCTATTCTAAAGCATTCTCTCTCCGATCACACATTATTACAAAGAAAAGGCTCGAAGCAAACTTCAGGGGATTTCTAACTGACTTCCATATTGCATGAGGACTCGGCTGCTGCCCCTTGGTGATACATTGATGAGAACAGTGACAGTTTCATGGGAAAAATTAAGGCTGAGATTTCAACCTTAGCAATGTGGCATCTGTCTATTCTTGTAGCAAGGGCTGTCTAGCGGGGACAGTGAGGCGGGGGTCAGGGCTTACGCAGACAGCCCAAACTTGACTTTTCCTACTTTGGTCCCCTCCTTCCTCTTTTTGCTGCCTGGTAGCACTGCACAGTGTTTGGGCCCCAAACCTTGGGAGAAACAAATGTTGGTTTTAGTCCAGGCAGGCCCCTCTGGGCTGTGTGCACCTGTGTAGTGTGGTTAATCCCAAACTCCTATTTTATCCCTACCCCCCACATTTCCCCTTTGGTAACCATCATCCTTCTTCTTCTCCTTCTTCTTTTTAAAAATCTATTTATTAACTGAAAAATAATAAAATGAGAAAAAGTAGAAAGCACCCCAGCCACAACCCACAAGGTTAGAAGCTACCTTATGGGTCATACAGGATGAATTAAATGCAGATGTTGTAATAATTGTAACAGGATGCATTTCTCAAACACTCACCGTATTCCAGGTCTGTGGCTATGGTTTCCCACGGCCTCTCCCCTTTAACCCTCACAATGATCCCACGAAGAAGGCATGATACTGGTGCTTGTTTCAGTTCAGTTCAGTTCAGTCACTTGGTCGTGTTCGACTCGCTGCGACCCCATGGACTATAGTACGCCAGGCCTCCCTGTCCATCACCAACTCCCAGAGTTTACTCAAACAAGCAAAGCCAAGTTCAGAGGTAAGAGCCCCAAGGTGTCACAGTGAGGCAGACACTGCTATGGGGTCACCAACGCCGCCCCCGCCTTTCTCCCTCCTTCGTGTCTAACTAGAATAGATTTCTCAATTGCCCCTGTAGATGGGTGTGGCCATGTGAGTGAGTTCTGACCAATAGATTGCATGTGGACGAGGCCATAAAAATGTACACGATCCTGTGCTGTCTCCTCCCCTATCTGGCAGCTGAGCCCTGAGGACCCAGCAGAGGACTCTGAGACCCTGGGTGATGGTGGAGCACAAGCTGGGAGGAAACTGGATTCCTGAATGATCATGTGGGAAGCACCTCCTGACTAGAGCCATGCACTTGGGATTTTGTGTGAGCAAGAAACCAACTCTTACCGTATGAAGATGCGGATCTGTAATAGCAGCACACACTCCCTCACTCCCAAAGACAGCAAGCATCCATGCGGTGGAGCCAGGATGCCCTGTGCAGAGTCTGTGAACTGGCTGCATTGCTGAGCCACCCATACACAGTGAGACACAAGGGAGAACATGACCAAGGTCTTTCTTAAATCTTCTTACTCTCATTCTTGGCACACTTCAGAGATTCACCTGATCTTTATTTTGGTGGAAGAACCATCAGCTGTGGGCATGAACAGATGCAGAAATGGGAAGGGGCATTGGGAATTTGGAGAGAGAAAAGGGGAGCAGACAGGGAACTGAGGTGGACTGTGTGGTCAGGAAAGAAGGAAGGAGCTAAGTGCTGGGGCCATTTGCAGCTCAGCTGGACACCTGGTGGGTCACAGAGCTGAAATGGCTTTATAAAAATAGCTTCCATCTCTTTACTGAGATTTCCCATCTGCTCCTAATTATGGTGAGTTTTCCTTTAGATGTCTAAACAGATTTGAAATAGCTGCTTTAAAGTCCTTGCCTGTTGATTCCAACAGTGCTGTCAGCTCTGGGTCTATTTCTTTTGATTGGTTTTTCTTCTGGCGATGGGTCATATTTTCCTACTTTTTTGATCATGTGCTGTTGAGTTCTGGGTTCTATTGAGTGCCAGGTGTTTGGGAGGCAGTCAGCTGACTTGCAGATCTGGTTGGTCCCTTGGAAGCTTATTTGTCAGCTTGGGTAGGTGGATCTAGAGTAGCCTTTATTTTAGAGCCTGCTTGGCTCTACTCACAAGGGTTGGTTTTGTAGGGGTCTTGACCCCTTGCCTGGAACATTCAATTATGATTTTCCACTCTGACTCTTAGAACTCCAATGCCTCCTCATCCTATGCAAACTCCAGAATTCCCACTTAGTTCACAGCCCCCCAGGTCCTGCATGCTCCCAGACCTCGTACGTTCTTGCTCTGCACATGTGCAGCTTAGTATTTGGCCCAAGGCTCAAGGGGAATTTTATGTAGCTTTCTGGACCTCTTTCTCTGCACAAGCCAGTCTTCTTTGCATCCCGCCTCTATGCTCCAGCCACCTTAGCAGACCCAAACTCTGATCTCTGACCCCTCACCTCTATGGCCTATTTGGTCTCCAGTTCTCTGTAGTGTGGTCTGGACAGTGCTCCCCAGGAAGACGGCTAGCGCCATCATGGGTCTTCCTTTGCGCATGTTTTCCTTTCTTCCAGAGCCACAGTCTTGTGCCGAATTCCAATGTCTGAAAACAGTTCTTGGCAGTTTCACAGTGATTTATAGGAGGAGGGTTAGTCTGGATCTTAGTACTCCATCGTGATAGGAAGCAGAAGTTATTTTCCTGTCATTCTGATGCTCTGGGACTCGGAAAGAGTCACCTCTTCACCATCACTCAGCGTTTGTTGTGAAGGCAACAGGGATTCTCAGGGGAGATGCCGTCAGTGGGATCAGGACCTCAGAGAGGCAATGAGGTCATGATGAGATGCTGTGCCCTGACAGCCAGGACAGGGGCTGGCTGCCCAAGACCATTCACTGGGCAGGATGCAGGCTGTCTTAAGTTGGGAGCAGGATGGAGCCAGGAAGAAGAGGAGGAGGTCTGGACAAGCACACCTGTGGACCAGACTACATTCCACCACGTAGAAGCGGTGGATGTTTGACAAACCACGTGGACCCTCTGATTTCCAGTCTCATCCGTGAGAGAGAGAAATGGGCACGGGTGAGTTCATGGATGTGAATGTATCGTATAAACAAGGACGCCTCTTACACACCTGAGAAGCTTTTCCCTCTTCAGGAAGGAAGGAGCTGAGGGATGGAGGTGATTTGCCCAGGGCCCCAGCATCCCTTCAGAGAAACCCCAGATTGCTGAAAGAAGCAACGAAGAGAAGGAATCAGGGAAGGACTCTTTTCCCCTCCCTCCCTCCCCCAGTCTACATGGTCCATTTGTCTCTCAGGCAGCGGTAAATGAAGCCTGTCTTCTTGGGGACTGTGGCTGGGGGTTCTGGGTCCAGAAAATCAACAGGAAACGGGAGGGAGGCCTGCAGCTGCCCTGGGGGCCTGCGGGGCTGTCGCCACACTGCAGGACAGCTGATCACCTGGAGCCCCGGCTAGCTGGCTTTGGGGACCCACAGAGGCAGCCCGCCTTGCTCCCTGCAAAGGTCTGACTTCTTCCCCATCGGCCTACTGTGCCCCACACAAGATCAGACACACCAGTACCTGAGAGTCAGGGCTTGATAATCTCCCTGCCCCGGGGCTACACAACAGGGATCACCAGGGAGACGGGCAGTCCTGGCCTCCAGGGCTGACCCCAAAGGCCTTCTTAGCAGGATCAGGCCACATGCCCTTGTTAATCCAACATTTGGGTCACAGGGTGGAGAAGCATGTGGAGCCTGGCAAACCCCAAGGCATCCCTCCCCTCCCAAATTCTAATTCTCAGATCCAGTGGCAGAGGAAATTTAGTTATTGAGAGATGGCTGCAGGGAAGGCAGAAAACAGAGCCGATTTAGGAAAACAAACACATTTCATTTGCACATGGAGTTCTAGAGAGCACAATGAGTTAATTTTTAACACCCTATACCCCTGCCCTCCCCCTTCCAAAGATTAAATTGAAAATAGTGAAGGGGAGTGGGTGGGCAGAGAGAGGAGAAAGTTCTTTAGGGAACTTTATAGACTGTGAGGTAGGATTTTGCCACTTTCTCATTAACCTTTCTTAAACCCAAACTCCACACACACCCCACTCCCAGCTGTATTTTTTTTCTTGTTTCAAAAGTGAAACCTAAATTTGTCATCATTAAACATCCTTTCTGATGTTCACAGCACTGCTCTGGGCAGCGGGCACATTCAAGTGACTCTAAAAACATTTATCTGTGCAAATTTAAAAAGATCATCAGGAGGACAAATAAAAGGACAAATAAATGAGTGAGAGTTTTCAGATCTCGTCATTTTAATCATGTAGTCACTCTCCACTGTGACATCTTCAAGTTCATCTTGGACTGGGTAAAATTTCTACTTCCTAGAAAAAGGTACTTTCTTGCCTTGATTTAACAGATACAGGTGAACTGGCCCAAAGCAGTTAGTGTTTTTTACTCCTGGGCACCACTGAGGCATGCAAATACCTGAGTGTAAACACAAGCTGTGTCCTGTGTCTGCACTGAAATCACAGGGAAACAAACTTCAAGCTACTTGGGCATCTACCTCTGTTTAAACCCCAGGATTTCCACTTAATTATAACAAACACCCTTCCATTGTGAGAAAGGCAGCATCTCCTTTGTGGCCCAGGAGGCTGTTTTGTGGTCCCCGTAGGCTCCTGCTGGGCCATCAGAGACTCCAGATGGCAGGGGAGCTTCCCTGCTTTTGAAAAGACAAGCTTGATTTTCCGCTTTGGTGACTAAGGATTGTCCACCAGGCACACTGGAATAAGTGGTACAGCAGGTACGACACTGTTACAAAGTTTCCAACAATTGCAAAATAGTATCTTCCCGGGTACTTCTCCCACCCGCATCCGCATCCGGTGGGTGTGGAAAGATGGGGTAGAAAATCCCCCAAAATGCTGCTCGGGCAGTCTGCTGGCTTCACGCTCCCCACAGTGGCTCAAGTTTGTGAGGATAACTTCAGGGCCTGCGTTTCAAGGATGAAAAAGAAAAAGTATTCAGAGGCAGTTGGAGACACCACCACACTGCATGCCAGGTTAGTGGCTGAACAGCAGGAAAAGACAGTTTGACCCTGCATAAGGTTCGCCCAATTAGCGGGGGAAAATGTTAGCCGGTTGCACTGTTAAAACATCATCTCTAAGAACATGTCGGATGCTGGTTCTTCTGTATCTGAAATGTCGGATGGGTGGCTTCCGGTCCTTATTAAAAAATTCTGAGTCACAAAGAAGCTCACAAGCTGGTGTAAACAAACGCCTCAGCTCAAAGAATCATTAGTGGAGCATCCTTAGAACTAAGCTAATGTGCCAAGCATTTCATGAAATAGGATAAGGTGACTTGAGAGGAAGATTTAATTGGAGAAAAACCTGGCTGCCCACCAAACTAGCGTGGGGTGCAGGAGAGGGTCTGTCTCCCTCTGCCCGAGGGTGAACACTGCTTGCCTTCAGACACAAAATGGTCGTTGAAAAAGTTGTGGCATGAAATACAATTTAATTTATTATTTTCTTGCTTTTCTGAGGGTTTACCACGTGGCATAAGGTATCATGGGATACCCAGATTAAGAGCATGGCTTTGGTGATCTGGGCTCGTAAGTAAGAATAGAAAATTAATCATTGTCATCACGTATGTGAGCATACTCGGTCGTGTCTGATTCTTTGTGGCGACCCCATGGACAGTAGCCAGCTAGGCTCCTCTGTGCATGGGATTTTCCAGGCAAGGATATTTGAGTGGGTTGCCATTTCCTTCTCCAGGGGATCTTCCCAACTCAGGGATT
Source organism: Bos indicus (assembly GCF_029378745.1). Classification (NCBI taxonomy): domain Eukaryota; kingdom Metazoa; phylum Chordata; class Mammalia; order Artiodactyla; family Bovidae; genus Bos; species Bos indicus. The sequence goes on along the minus strand of NC_091772.1, from coordinate 40,459,029 downwards.
GAACTTGCGTCTCCTGCGTCTCCTGCACTGGCAGGCAGATTCTTTATCGCTGTGCCACTTCGTCATCACATAGAACAATTATTGATCATTCATAAATGGAGTGTGGTTTGAACCACTTCATATGTTTTACTTCAACTGATTCTCACAGCAAGCCTCTGAGGCAGACACTGTTGCTGATTCCATTTCTGAGATGGGGAAAATGAGGCCTAGAGTGGTGCCTTGCCCAAGGGTACAGAGTAAGCAGGCAGCAGAATTGGAGATGTAAACGCGCGTCCACAAATGCTAGGCAGGCTGTGGCAGAGACTGCTGGATACACATGCATTGAGTACACTGCTGGTTGAGAAGGGAGGTCACACTTGGTGAAGTATCCAGTCAGGCTTCAAGGAAGAGGTGGTGGTTCAGTGAGACTTGGAAAGGTAAGAGGGATTTCATCAGGTGGAGGCCAGGGGCTGGAAAAGGGAGGGCATTCGCTGGAGGGAGACAATTGCTGGGGTGAACATTCAGGCCGGGAGCTGCCTCCTGTAACTGAGGATGTGTCACAACACTCAGGACTGGAGTTTTGTACTGTATGGCCTTAAGTTACCAAACAGGGATCACCTGACCCAAAAAAGTGGGTTTCTTTTTAAGTATTTATCTATTTGTTTGGCTGTGCTGAGTTGCAGCACTCGGGATCTTTGATCTTACTTTTGGCATGTGGGATCCAGTTCCCTGACCAGGGATGGAACCCAGACCCCTTGCATTGGGAGCTTGGAGTCTTAACTATTGAACCACTAGGAAAGTCCCCAAAGTGGATTTCTGTACCTTAAAAAATGTTCATCAGACAAAGTCTACACAGATGCAATGGTGAGCAGATGTTTCCAGGGATGGCAGGGTTGGGGAAAGGGGAACATATGTTCCCTGTGGGTGAAGAGCTGGCAGTATGGATGGAAAACGAAGAGGGAATGAACCATGCTGGGGCCTGTGGGGCAGACCTACTGTGTGCCAAGAATCTTGACACACCTTACCTCATTTCATCCTAAAATCACCTACAAGATGGATATGAGTATCACCACTTTCTTGGTGAGCACTCTACTATGCTGTGCTTAGTCACTCAGTTGTGTCTGACTCTTTGTGACCCCATGGACTGCGGCCCGCCAGGCTCCTCTGTCCATGGGATTCTCCAAGCAAGAATACTGGAGTGGGTTGCCATGCCCTCCTCCAGAGAATCTTCCTGACCCAGGGATCAAACTCAGGTCTCCCACATTTCAGGCAGATTCTTTACTGACTGAGCCACCAGGGAAGCCCACTGGTGAGAACGACCAGTGCCTAAAGAGGAGGTAGTTGACTCCACACTACATGGTGGGTTCAGTGTGGGCACCAGAACATTTGATGTCAAAGCCTGAATTCAGGACTTCCCTGGTAGTCCACTGGTTAAGATTCTATGCTTCCAGTGCAGGGGATATATGGGTTTGATCCCTGGTCAGGACACTAAGATACTGAATACTGCATAGCATGGCCAAAAAAACCCAAAAAACAGCCTGAACACATTTTGTTGCACCAGAGAAGGCTACAGCCACTCATAGAGGATCTCAAGTGCTTGATAACTCTTATTTTTAGGTGGAGCAGTAGTTGCTTTAGAATCTGGCAAAGATGGTGGGACAGACTGAGGAGGTGGGGGAGAGGGGAGTCGGGTGAGACAGGTGGGGGTCAGATGGCAGGAGAAAGAAAAGAAGAGGTCTAACTCTAGACAGAGTTTAAAGAGTAGAACGATAGGTCGGTGGTCTCCAAAGAGTGTTTCCAGGCCAGCGAGCGACATGAGCATCTCCTGGGAACCTGGCAGAAGTATAAATCTACCTACTGAATTAGAAATCCTAGTGGTAGGGCCAAGAAATCTGTGTTAACAAGAACCCTGGGGAATTCTCATGCTCCTTCATGTTTGAAAGACTGTAACAGATCAGCTTGATGGATTGGATCTGAGTGGTTAGGAGGGGAGTCCTGGACACAGACTAGGGGTAGATATATAATCTCTAAATCAGTTATTTTCCTATGGCATTTCCCCCTCCCCGTAGCCCCTGGCACTCACCATCTACTTTCTGTCTCTATGAATCAGACTACTCTAGGGAAAGATTGAAGGTGGGAGGAAAAGGGGACAACAGAGAATGAGATGGTTGGATGGTATTACTCAACGGACATGAGTTTGAGCAAGCTCCGGGAGTTGGTGATGGACAGGGAAGCCTGGCATATTGCAGTCCATGGGGTCACAAAGAGTCGGACATGACTGAGCGATTGAACTGAGGGACCTCATATAAGAAGCATTTCCTTTCTGTCTTCCTTGCCTAGTGACGTGTGAAACAATCACCTTTCAGAGCTTTGCTCATTGTAGTGGCAAATCCGAGTTCTTCTGTCAATGAGGGAACCTACAGGCTGCAAAACAAAATCTTTCGGTATAAGATCATCAGCATTTGGGTGTGGTACGTCACTTACTTGGGTGCCCCCTATATTTCCCCTAAAATTGTTTTGATTAAAAAATAACGTATACATTTCAACAAATGTGTGACCAGCAACATTCAAGAGAAAAGCGTGTGTGTGCATGCGAAGTTGCTTCAGTCGTGTCCGACTCTGGGTGACCCTATGGACTGCTCACCATGCACCTCTGTCCATGAGATTCTCCAGGCAAAAATACTGGAGTGGGTTGCCATTTCCCTCCTCCAGGGGATCCTCCCGACCTAGGAACTGAACCCACATCTCTGTGTTGGCAGGCAGGTTCTTTACTAGTAGAGCCACCTGGGAAGCCCCATTAGAAAAGTGATGCCCCCCAAAGCTCTTTGTGATGCCAGATGCAGAGCCCCAGTGATAACCATCTTTCTTTCATCTCCCTTATTAAGCATGGATATTTTTCAAGTCTTCTCTTGAGGCCTAGCAAGGTTCTGGCAGTTTCTTCATGCTGGGAGCAATCATTTCTAGCTAGTTCCCCTTGTTCCCCCACCCCCAAACCTCAGAATCTCCCTTTTTCCATTTTCTTTCTCTGTGTTGAGCCTAGTCACGTGCCAGCAGTGGAACCTGTGCCCAGGAAGGGTTGACACCCCGCGGGGATCCTCAGCCAACCTCTGTCAGAACCAATTCTGGTGGCCCAGCCTCAGCAGTTAGAAAAATTGGGGGGGGGGGGGCGTCCAGGACACCTGCGCCCAGGGATATGGTTACCCCAGTTTTTCTCTGCCTGGAGCAGGACTCCACCTGGTTCTGGAAAGATGACCTGATGTGGGAGCCCTGTCTGTACTGAAGGCCTCACTTGAAAGTCAGCAAAAGCCTTGAAGCCATGAGGCCTCGAGGAACGTGGACAGGATCGCCCTCAGCTGTCCTAGCCGAGCTGCTGGTGGAGACTGCAGCCGTGACAGACAGCTCCTTATTTGTAAGTAGTTAATGTTTCTTAGCAAGCACTTCTGAAAGAAATTGGTATGTAATGACAGCACTCACTGGAAAACAGGCCGATTAGAAAATGCACTAACTTATCTAGTATTCATTTGAAAAGTAAATGGCTGCTCGGCAAGGTGAGAGTTCACTATCAATTCAAATATTTTCCCCGTAACAGGCTCTCGCACTCCTGCTTTAATTCAAGCAGAAACACAAGTATGAATAATCAAACTAGATGACGCTCATCAAGAACCTCTGTGCCTTGCACCATTTCAAATGGTCATTGAAGCTTAATGGCAAAAAATTTACATTCTTCCTTTAATTTGTATTCTATTCCTTCCTTCTGACTGATGCGACTGTGGCTGGCTGCCGCCCGGCGGATTATTTTGATGCAAATGTCTGTTGTGTGCGCTGGGGTCCAATTTCCTGGCTTTTGCCAGGAAGAGGAGTGCCTGCGAGAACAGTTCAAAATCAGGGTGGTTTAAAGAGTTTATAACTACTGCGCCTAATGAGTGAGACAAGACCACTGATGAGCCAGTGTCAGGAAACATCTTGATGGCCCCAGGTGCCTAAATGCCCACAAAGGGAAATAAAAACAGGAAAATCACTGTGTCCTTGTCTCCCTTTCCTCGGCCCGAAAAATGACTCGATTCTGGTTGCCATCTACAAAAGAATTAAAAAAAAAAAAAGTAATTCGAGCAAGACTCCCCTTTCTGCGCCAAGCTCGCTGGGGAGGAAGGCTTTAAGGAGACTCAGGGCGTTGCTGGCCAAACCCTGCAAACGTCGGGGGCCCCCGGGGCCGTCCTGGAATGTAATGTATGCACAGACTAATTTATGATGCGATGACTAATTTCCATGTCTTGTGCTTAGAGTAGCCTGGCTAATTACAGGGAAACGTTTTTCTTAACTTTGGTAATTACGTTCTGTGCCTGCGCCCGGCGCTCAGCGAATGAGCGAGGGCGCATCGCGGTCCCGGGAGCCAGCCGAGCCCCGGCGAGCGGGGAGCGGGCGCCCGCGCTGCGGGGCTGGCATCCCTGATCAGAAGCCTCGGCAGCTTTGACCAGCGCCCACAGGCTGCATCGGAAGCATCTGGAGAGATATTTGTTGGAACGCCCCGTAATTAGATGGACTGGCTTAATTAGGAGAACTTTGCGAGCAGAGGGAAGCCGGAGGGTCTGCGCGGGGATCTGAAGGTTGGCAGCCTCCCCCTGGGAGGCCGTAGCACAAAGCTCTGCCCGCTGTGAGCGCCCTCGGGGGGTGTCGGGGCTTCCAAAGCGGCCCCGTGGGCTCTGCGCATTCAGGGCGGTAGTACAGAGACCCGCCCCCACCCCGCTGCAGCAGCCTCGCCTGAACCACCGCAGTCACGCTCGTCTGGTCCCCTCCAGCCCCGCTCCAGCTCTGATAAAGCACACAGGAGGAAAACCTCAGACGTGGTCACCCGGTGGAAACTGGCGCTGGGAGGCATTTCTGGAGACCGGGAGGAGGCTGGGGACGGTGGACCACGCACGGTGTTGCTCTCATTCGAGGGCCCCTCCCCCAGCACATAATTCAAGCATCCCGAACAAGCACTGAGCTCTGTAGGAACCAAGGTCTTCATTGTTCAATCCTATCAGTCAGAGCTTTCAAGTGAACTTGGAAGCACTGGCCCTGTTCACTAGAATTAGGCTGCCCGGGATGGCAGAGGGATGACAGGAGGCTGGGTCTTGGGACCACACACATCTGGGAGGCACCTCCCCAGCACCAGAGGGAACCTTTCCATCCTCAGGACCACAGAGGGCAGAGGAGAAAGGAGGGGTAACGGTCACCAGGGCGGCACGTGTTTGCTCACTGTCCTCCCCGTTGGGAGACATCTCACCTTTCTCCCACACAGAGGATAAGATGTATGCGAGTGTGTGTGTGTGTGTGTGTGTGTGTGTAGTAGCTCAGTGATGTTTGCTTTCTGGGACATTAAGGCTATTTATTTTTTGACATATGATCAGAAAACATGAGAAGATTCCAATAATCTGTTTCCACTTGAAAAAATTAAAACGGTTCTCTCTGCTTTATAGAGAGAGGAGGTGATTCAAGCATCCAACCATTCAAGATATCGAAAATGATATCTTGAATATATCTAAATATCTCATTAGATATAAACATTTGGTGAAATGTGCCTCACGTCACTCATGATATCAATTTTAAATCCAGCCAAGCAGGTAACTTGACTCAAGACAGGCCAGGCTGAGGGTGTGCAGCTGCTGAATTGTTAATGGACCTTTGAAAAGCTTTAAGGGACTTTATTTTGAAATTCTAAAAATGGATTTCAAAAGCCTTGGAAAAGACCTCCTTGCTGAATGGTGAAATCCACACGGGAGCTACTACTAAATTGCCTTGTAAAGTTTCAGTTCAGTTGTGTCCGACTCTTTTCAACCCCGTGGACTCTTTGCGACCCCATGGACTGCAGCACGCCAGGCTTCCCTGTCCATCACCAACTCCAGCTCCCAGTTAAAGAATTAACATTGCAGTGGACATCACCTTTGGTTACATAAAAAGAAATGAGTAAAGAGAACGGTGGAGGTATCACGCTCTTCAGCATAAAATAAGACATTTGGAGACTTCCCTGATGGTCCAGTGGCTAAGACTCCATGCTCCCAATGTATGGGGCCAGGGTCGATCCCTGATCAGGAAACTAGATCCCACACACCGCAACTAAGACTCAGCACAGCCAAATAAATTCTAAAACTAGGACATTTGTGTAGTTAATATTCCTGCCAGTAAGGTTCCCTATCCACTGAGAAAGAAGAGGCACAAACAGATCCCAAACACTGCATAGAATCAGCTCGTGCTGAGTTAGGAGGAAGGATCCCTTGCTTGGGTGTGTTTTGCTCTCAGAACAGCCCTCCCAGGGAAGAAAAAAAAAAGTCCTCCTTTCATCCATTCAAGTGAGGCTAATGTACTTGTCCATGTGATGTGGAAGAAAGGAAAGCAACAAGAAATGTAATTATTTTGACACATTCTTTTTAAAAAGGTTATTATTCCTACTTAATGCAAAGTGGTTTATACCACCATTATGAAAGGGAGCCCACGTCCTTGGTCTCTAAACTGTGAACACTTGGAGGATTCAATACCAGGCACAGAGGCCACCATTGACGGTTGCATGACACACCGCAGCGAGGGATCAGCTTGGAGCTGGGAGAAGGCAGACCTTCCCCTCTTCTTTTCAGCATTTCCTCTGAATGCTGAAATCCCTACATTTCATTCCCTTTTACAAGGAAAACCTCATTTTTACCTTATGAGAAGGCGAAAACGATTTTTTGGGGGGAGGGCTGTCTCTCATTCATCCATCGTTTTCTCTCCTAAATAATTTAGATTTGTTCTGAAATCCCATGTCTGTGCACATGACCTGGCCTGTATCACCTCTCCACAATGAGTTCTGGAAAATTCTACCTTCGAGTCATCGTCACACCACCCAGCCCCTGGGCGCCTGTTCATCGTTGCTGTGAACAGTTCCTGGTGAGGGGGGGAAGTGTGCCCATGTCTGTCCCTGCTCCATTGTGCCTTAAAGATGGTCTAATGCCAGGAGATGGCAGAACCCCAAACCCTGCTCCCTTTGCATCCCCGCCGCAGTGATGGAGGGGGCCCAGATGTTCCAGCACAAAGTGTCATTTTCTGGAAGATCAAAGCCCCTCTGCCAACTCACGGGCCTTATCATGCTCCTTGTGGCACCCAGGGGAAGGAAAGGATCCAAGTTGTAAATAGAGGCCATATCACTGGAGGAATAATTTACATGCACAGTGGGTGGGAGTGAGTTAATACGTAAAGGTTCCTTTGAAGGGAGAAAACTTGCTGCCTTTCTAGCAAACATTGACTTTGGGAGCAGCCCCTGAGAGGAAACCTTTCCACGGGAGGGCCCAGCTTTGCTTTGACCCTGACCAGGATGCTCTGACAGTCACACGTGTGCACAAGGGCAGACCTTAAAGGCTGCAGAGGTTTTGCAAACACACGTTTTTTCATTCACTGCCTAAGAGGCACAAGGGCTCAAACTTCGCATCGGAGTTAATAACTCCAGCCAGAAGCCTGCCTTGAAAGAATTTCAGCCTGCCCTACCTTTTCTTAACTTGAGAACTGCGTTTCCCTACTGCGTGTGCTCTCATCTCTGATAAAATTATTTGAAATTAAAGACAGACTTAAAACTCCACCAAATCAAGAGACTTGTACCAGGTGTTTTTGTGGAGTAATACTTATATTTGAAAGAAAAGTACTTTTAGGTGTGCGTGTGTATCTGGATTAAATGAGGTGCTGATATTCTACAGATAGAAATGTCCTCTCTCCCTCCAGAATGTAGGCATAAGCATTGGCTTTTGAACAGGGTCAGATTTATGTTTGTGAAAAGAAAGAAATCACAGAAAAAAGAGAGTGCATTTAGCCTTTTATTTAATACCAAGCGTGTGGTTCTCCTAGTCTGTCTGAATTTTAGACGCTGTCGTCCATTCCTATGTTTTAAATGCTTAGCTTAATTGTCATTTCCTTAAAATAATTTCAGCACTCAGCTACAAATAAGACATATTTCTTTCAGAGACCCCCTTCCTTAAATGTGCTCAGTGTACTTTCTGTATCACGCGGGTCAATTTAATTCAGCTCTGCTATATCTGCCCAGCTAAACAATTTTTTTTCAGTGTCTGAAGAGTGTGGTGAATGCAGCCAAGAATACCCATCTAGAGATAGAGAAGGCCTTGGACACTTTTGCTCAGAAAAAGTCTTGACATCTGAAGTCTCACTCTTTATTAATCTCTCGTCAAAGAGTTAGTAAAGATTTTGGAGAAAAGTCAATGTGGTAGAAATCATTATTAATGAGTCAATAATGAGAGAGGTTAAAAATGGAAAAATGAAACATTGAAGGATGGTGACAGGGCATCCAGGTTGTAAGTAGCCCGTTTCCTGATGGTTGTGCCTCTCCACCTGTAGCCTGCTTGTCTCTGCGGCTCTGGACCTGGCGAGCCACCTTTGTAGTTGATGGTTTGAGTGATCCCACACCCCCGGTCTGGAGGTCAGTATCTCTCTGTCCACACCTTGATTTCAGGCTTCTCTCTTATGAATGTGGGCCCACCACTTGTTTTCTTTGAAAGGCATGTTTGTTTTCAGTTCCCCAGAAGCAGACCCTCAGAGGAATTATAAGTGCAAGTGGTTCATTTGAGGGGTGACTCCAGGAAGTGCAGGAGGAAAAGGATACAGGTGACATCAGCCTGTTGGTATTAATGAGCAGGTCATGGGTGTGGGCAACAGGGCTTCAGTCCTGCCGGTGACCTCTAGAAGGTGATATGGAGTGCAGCTCAGAGTTGTCCTACCCAAGGGGCAGGGGAGCTGGAGTGTGTATCTGCTAGCTCAGGTTTGGCATTGGTTGAGGAGCCAAGGATACCCATTTGCCTGGTAAAGATCCCCGTGAAGTCACTGACTTGCACGGGAATGGTGATTGCCCAGAAGAGATGGACTGAACACTAGCTGTTTTTTGCTACAAAAGGAGGCTGAAGTCATATGCCATGGTGCTAGTCCAGAGGCTTGGCTCCAAGTATGATTCTGTCATTAACAGGCTGTGCCTGAAGCCTGAAGCATAAAGCCTCCTGAATTGGGTGAAACTGACCACAGGACTCCTTAGGGACAGCAAAATCCAGTAGGGGCCCATGGTGGTCTCCCTCATCCTTTGTATTGCCCTAAGGACTCCTACCAGAGCTGCCCACCACAGTGATGGTCCCAGGGCTGACTAGTGGGGCAATGTCCTGGACTTCATGTCCATCTTCTACTCTAAAGTATAATTGATTGGGTTAGAGTGGCCACCTGGTCCTAGGCAACCAATCAGAAAACTGCTTAGAAACATTTTGTGGCTTGAATTAAAAAGACAAGCTGGGCCAATAAAAATGCTTCTTTTAAGGATCTGAGCCAAGAAGCGGGGGAAATGTGCTCCTGCCAATGCAGGAGGTGCAGGAGGGTCCCCTGGAGAAGAAAATGGCAACCCGCTCCAGTATTCTTGCCTGGGAAATCCCATGGACAGAGGAGCTTGGCCAGCTTCAGTCCATGGGATTGCAAAGAGTCAGACATGACTGAGGGATGGAGCACACACTAATATGCAGTCCCCGCAACCTTCTTCCACGTGTTTGCCTGTGGTCTGTCCCTGACCATGTGGGTACCATCCCCAGATGTCTGAGGGCATTTGCTTGATGTATTCTGAAACAGTCACCAGGAACACAGTTACTTATTGACTCTCACCAGAGTCAACTGGTTACTGTAGCTGGTTACTTTCTGCTACAAATCACACTATTGCAAGTCTTAGTGACTCCAAAGAGTGATGATATTTGTTTTGCTTGAAAATCTGCATTTTGAACAGATGTGGCGGGTCTTGTGGGCTGAATGGTGTCTCCCCCAAGTAAATTCATGTTGAAGTCTTACCTCCAGTCCTTCAAATTGGGACTGTATTTGGAGATAGGTTCTTTTCAGTGATGATTAAGTCAAAACAAGGTCATTAGGGTGGGCCCTTGTCTCATATGACTGGTGTTGTTATAAGAAGAGGAAATTTAGATGCAGATATGGACAGAGGAGGGATGATGGGGAGGCCCAGCAGAGAAAACATCATCTTAGGCCATGGGGGGAGGCCTTTCCCTCCAGCCCTCAGAGAGAACCAACCCTGCTGTTGCCTTGATCATGGACCTCCATTCTCCAGAACTAAGAGAAAATGAATCTGTTATTTAAGCTGCCTGGCCTGGGGTACCTTGTTCTGACCACAAAGCAGACAAATAGGGGAGGAGTCACCCATCCATGCTCTAGGTGGTGTTGACTGGTATCTTGAAGCCTGGGGGCTGGATTCACCCAAGGCTCCTCACCCTTACGGCTGATGATTGATGCTGGTTGTTGGCCGGTCAGCTGTGGCTGTGGCTGTGACACTCTCACGCGGCTTCCCTGCCTCCCCAGGCTTTTTCACAACCTGGTGTCTCAGTTCTGAGAGTGCAACCAGCCAGGTGGAGGCTCCACCTTTCATGACCTAGCTCAGATGTCACTCACAGACATGTCTGCTGCATTCTTTCATTAGAAGTGAGTCATGAACCCCAGCTCATATTCCACGGAAGAAGATCTAGACTCCCTACCTTTTGGGGAGATGAGAGTCAAAACATTTGCAGACGTATTTTAGATCACATCAGACAAACCTTGTCTGAACATCCTTGTTCAGAAAAGCAACATCCTTGTCTGAACAGGGGCCTCAGCAGACCGAGTCCCCCCAGCTTGGGCTCTGAATTTGTCCTGTTGCATTCACATGAGAACAGTTTGCAGAAATGACACAGTCAAATTGTGTGCGTTGGGGTGTCACTGTATGTGGTCAACAGAATTCATTGAATTGGACATTGCCAGACATTTAAAGCACATACCAACTGCAGAAAACACAAAAACCTCAGCACTGTCCACTCATTGAATAGAAGCTACCCCACCCTGTCCTGTTGTAAGTGTGCATTCCTATGAACTGTGGTGTTGGAGAAGACTCTTGAGAGTCCCTTGGACTGCACAGAGATCCAACCAGTCAATCCTAAAGGAAATCAGTCCTGAATATTCATTGGAAGAACTGATGCTGAAGCTGAAACTCCAATACTTTGGCCACCTGATGCGAAGAACTGACTCATTTGAAAAGACCCTAATGCTGGGAAAGATTGAAGGTGGGAGGAGAAGGGGATGACAAAGGATGAGATGGTTGGATGGCATCACCAACTTGATGGACATGCGTTTGAGCAAGCTCTGGGAGTTGGTGACAGACAGGGAAGCCTGGCATGCTGCAGTCCATGGGGTCACAGAGATATGGACACGACTGAGCGACTGAACTGAACTTGAACTTAAGGATCATGGGAAATGTAGCCAGAAATTGGCAGTACCCTCACCCCACCCTAGGGGACTGGTTGTTTATTTCTGCTGTCATAGCTTGATAACTAAGTTAGATAGTAGATAATAAGTAGATGTGGCATTTTATATTCAAAATGGATGACTCAGGATATTTTTACTAAGGTTCTATGCACTGAAGAAAAGTTTATGAGTAGGAGACATGTCAGGGGCAGAAGAATGGAAACTGGTTGGGCAAGGAGGCCAACTGAAAATGCCTGGGGTTTGTACAACATGCCACTGGAAGGATATCTGTTTCTGATTTCACAGCAATAGGGAAGCTTCCAGCTGCAGAAGGAAATGGGAGCTCTCTTCTCCCTCACTGGGAGTACGAGCTATGTTCCCATCATTTCTTTAGTTTTGCCCACAAGAATAGCCCAAGTTAGCCACTTGGGCTAATAGTTGAAGATTTCCCTGGGAAGGCTGTGGCTGTTTCCCTCACCAACCCAAATTCTTCTTTTCTGCAACAGGAAGACTAAAAGCTGCTGTTTCCCAAGAGAGGTCTCCTACTTAGTCATCCATCTGGGGCACCTGCTCATGCCTGCAAATCACTGGGACATCCCACTACTCTCAGCTCAGTTTAGTCGCTCAGTTGTGTCCGACTCTTTGCGACCCCATGGCCTGCAGCATGCCAGGCTTCCACTACTCTCAGGAAGCTTAAATATTAACAGGTGTGTGGTCCAGGCACTGAGGGCCACGTGGCACCTACTGTAACAGGGAGGAGACGGTAGCATGACCAGGGAAAGCATCATTAGTGGGGCACATGGTGTGTGCATGAAGCAGCCTCTTCACCATAGAGACAGGTGATTGGAAGGCCAACCTAGAGAGCCAAGAGCATCATAGGCATTCAGCTGGCTTTAGACCCATGATTTGCAGTTGCAGAAATCTCTTTCACCTGGTCCATCTGTGACCCCTCTGATCAACCTGGTACTGCTGTAGAACTGGTAGCATCTTTGTTCTCTCCCTTGTTTCAACTCCATCTAAACTAGCAAAGGGGAAAATAGAAGGAACACAATCCTTTGTCAATGAAATAGGAAACTGTCACAGCATCACACTGCAAACTATGAAATATTCCTGACTAATGTTAGGAAATCTAGATTGAGATCAGGAAGTGAGCCAGCCGTGGACACTTGCAGCCTCCACCTCTCATAACAGTTTGTGTTTCTTTAAAAGTATCTGTTAACACCAAGAAGAGCACACTCAAGGATTCTTAGAGAGTTGAGATCCATGGGCAGCCCAGGTTGGAAATGCCTTTATTTCTACCGGAAGTTATCCACTGCTTACAGCAAGGTCGGGGTGAAGGGGTAGCTGAAAGATAAATTGATATTCTGGTAGTCTATTTCTGTTGCCTGTGATCTGGAAACCGATCTGGAAACCTGATTCTATCCAAGGAAAACCCCCAGAGAGAAAGCTGGGGAGGGATGGGGATCGGACAGCCAGAATCTTATCACAACCTGGAGAGCAGATGCCCTAAAGAGCTTGCCTGAGCAATGCCAGCCCAACAACACAGACTTAAGGAAAGATGTGCCTTTAAAGTAAGGAAAGTAAATGTACAGGGAAATATACTAGAAAATAAACAGATAGTATGCTTGAGATCACTGCACAAAATGAAATGGAAAAATGAATTCTAAATAATGATTACAAATAAGATGATAGACATGGAGACAAAGGAGACCCACATACTCACAATCACTGTTTCTGAAGAAGAAAATAGGAAAATGAAACAATAGACTCAAGGATATAATAGAAAAAAAAACTAAATTTATTAAGATAAGAAAATGTTAATAGAACAAAATGTCCCAGAATAAAGGATGTGCAGTGATCAACCCAAGATATACCCTGGGGAAGCCACTGACCTCCAAGGTAAAAGAATCATGAAGACATCCAACAATATTGAAATATGTCAATATTCAACACATATTTTGAGAACCCACCATGTGTCAGACACTGTGTTTTGAGGATTCCATGGTGAAAAAGATAATCAAATTTCCCATCCTCATGGATCTTTCCAATCTAGGCTACAGGGTGGGAGGGTTAGAAAATGGAAAATAAATAGGTAAACAAGTAGGATAGTTCATATAATCTTTTCCCCCAAATAAGACCACCTCTCCTATTTTGAATGTTTGAGCTGCATAAATGTTTGAAGAGATGTCCAGGATGGTGCATACCGAATGTTGAAAATAGTGATTTCTTGGTAGAAAGGTTTGCTTTTTCTTTCTTTTTTTTTTTATTATTATAGATGACATGAAAATGAACATGTGCTTAAAAAGTCTAAGTGAAAACCTTATTCTGAAATTAATAAGCAGAAACAGAGTGATGAAGTCAGTTGACCTTCCACTCCCAACCTGCTTTTCCTCCTCTGCTTGTCAAGGTGGCTTGGTGTGGATGGTGGGTAATTTATACGTCTACAGACAGACTGGACTGAACTAGAGGCCAGGAGATGAGACAGGTCATCCAGTGATGTTGTAAGGATGCTGAGAAGAATATGCTTTCTTGACTGCTCTCCCAACTTTTAATTCTTTGGGAAAAAGATCTTTGGAACCCAGCTCTCTGTGCCAAGGATGTGGCTAGCATTCAGGGGTTAAGAATCACAATCCAGTGATATCTCTGAGATCAGAAAACAAGTACTACCTACCTCACACCAGTCAGTAAGAAGGGCTTGAAGAAGACTTTTAGTAGTTCCTTAAAAATACCATTATCGTAAATGTGCTAGGAAAACACCAAGTGTCTTGGCTTTGGAACTTGGTTTAAGGAGCCAATTTGTTGAGTGCCTGCTCTGTGACAGGTACGTTATTTCATTTAATTCTCATCAGGAACCTATTGCCTGGGTATACTATTTTATTTGAGGAAATGGAAGTTCAGAGAAGACAAGTTGCCCAAGATCACACAGCTATTGAGTGGCAGGATCAAGAACCTAAACTGGTCTGTCTGGGAAACTAAAATCTCTTCACTGAAGGGCTTCCAGATAAGAAAGACTCCTGCACACAGAGGTAAGAGTTTGCTAGGCATTCAAGTCCTGATTTTATGAGTCCAAACAATTTAAGAGCTACAGGAGAGGAAAGGACAAGGACTTTGGTTGGTGTTTCCAGCATCGCTTATAACATCAGAGGACATATCTTGTGACACAGGAGCCAATGATTGAGAGATTTCATCATGGCTTGAATCAGTTTGCTGGGAGCCAGAGGACCATGAGATAGGAAGACAGGGGCTGGCATGGTGTATCCCCAACTGTCTTTCTGCAGATTTCCAGATTCAGATGCTGAGTGGATATCCAGGTAGCATTTGTAATAATAAAAACTAGAAGCAAGACTAAGTGTGCCTTGGAGAGGGAATGGTGAAATAAGCTACAGCCATACCTATGCTGTCAGGGAAAAGAGTGATAGCAGGCCCTAGGTTCTGATGTAGAATGAGCTCTAGGGCATGCGGCTGAGTTGCTCAGTCATGTCTGACTCTTTGTGACCCTGTGGACTGTAGCCTGCCAGGCTCCTATGTCCAAGGGATTCTCCAGACAAGAATACTGGAGTGGGTTGCCTTGCTCTCCTCCAGGGGATTTTCCCGACTCAGGGATCGAACCGGAGTTTCTCATGTCTCCTGCATTGCAGGCAGATTCTTTACCACGAGTACCACCTAGGAAGCCTGATCTCCAGGACACAGGTAAATAAAAAACACCAGGTTTAAGTGGGAGGGGACATGGGTAAACCTATGGCTGATTCATGCTGATATTTGGTAGAAACCAACATAATACTGCAAAGCAATTATCCTTTGATTAAAAATAGATAAATTAAAATAAATACATAAACACACCTAAAAAAAACCAAGATGCAGACCAGTATGTTTTTTATGTTCTCATTTATGTGAAAAAGATGTATTAGATTCAATGATATGATAATTCAATTTTTTGTAGGGGCCTTGTGCTGCTTCTGAGCTCTAGCTGAGCTTCCGTGTTGAATCTGCCCTAGATTGAGAGACCGCATGGGCCCAAGATGACCACTCCCAGCTGAGCCACCTCCCGCCAGGTGGACCCCAGCAGACCCAGCAGTGGACAGCAGACACAGGGCCATGCCCAGACAGTGTCGAGTGCATCCAGTCCGAAGAGGCAGTCATCCGGCTGAACCCAGGCCCTACCACCATTCTTTAGAATAAGAACTAAATAAATGCGTGGTGGTTGTTTTAAGCCACCATATTCTGGGATAGTTTATGGTATAGCAAGTTCCACTAAGAAAAATATTTGATACAAAACATACTAAAAAATTGACTTCTTTTTGTCTTCCCAGAAGTGACGTTTTACTTAATCTAGCCAACTCTTGAATGTCCAAATTGGTAGTAAAGAATCTGTCTGCAAAGCAGGAGACCTGGGTTCAATTTCTGGGTCAGGAAGAGCCCCTGGAGAAGGGAATGGCTACCCACTCCAGTACTCTTGCCTGGAGAATCCCATGGACAGAGGAGCCTGGTAGGTTACAGTCCATGGGGTCGCACAGAGTTGGCCATGACAGAGCAACTAACAGCAACATGATGGAAAAGCCCAACTCACAGACAGCCCCAAATCCTATTATGTGCTGATGAGGTTCTGGAGACGGTGGTGGGGATGGTTGCACAACCATGTGAATGTACTCAGTGCCACTGAGCTGTACACTTACAAGTGGCTGAAGTGGCAAAGTTTATGTTCTGTGTATTTTACCGCATTTAAAAAACAATGAAAAGAAATGATAGCATCTGTTACTGGTTTCAACTTTGTTCTTCATCCTGGCCAGAATCAAGGGGAAAAAAAAGGGGGCCTCCTGTGGTTCTGATCTCACCCACAGCTCGTCTGCAGCCAGACGCTAATGAGCCCTGAAAGGTAACCAGGCAGGCAGCTGGGGGTGGGGGAGAGACGGGGATCTGGGTAATCAGCTTCTGGTAATGAGTCCGCCGCCCCAGGGGTCTGCGTAGGTGAGCACTTTTCTCTCTGTGCTCTTTTGATCAGCGAGAATCCTAATCAGCAGGGCCTCGCCAAGGCTCCTCAGTGATGCGCTGTCCCCACACTCAAGAGTAATAGGTGACCGACCCTGATGCATGAATCTCTTGTTTGAAAAATAATGCACTCTCGGCCTCCTTCTAAAAGAGAATTTGATGTGGTGAAAAGTCTGCTGTGTTTGTATCAGGAGCTGGTGGTTGGGCTGCTGGGAGGCTGCGGTTCTCCTGGCCTGCTGTGGAGGGCTCCTGGTCACAATGCCTGGACCGACCTGTGGCTTCCTGTGGCTCCACAGGGTGGGCAGCTCACAAGTGAGACCCCCCAGGAGTCACCTCCAACCCTGGAGGGGCAGGAGATGGGGGACAAAGACCCAAGTTCCTCGGCCCTTAGTGGGGCAGCTGGTCAAGATTCTACAAGTTCCCTTGGTGGCCCCCAGCTGCCCTTGGTGATAACCAATCCCATTGCCATACTTTCTGTTGGCTTTTCTCCCTTCCCTGTCTCCCTTACGGGGCCTCCTAGGGTCACAAATAAGGCACTGCACCCAATTTGTTGGGCTTCCTGGGTGGTACTAGTGGTTAAAGAACCCATCTGCCAATGCAGGAGACATACAGATGCGGGTTCGACCCCTGAGTTGGGAAGATCCCTTAGAAAAGGGCATGGCAACCCACTCCAGTATTTTTGCCTGGAGAATCCCCATGGACAGAGGAGCCTGGTGGGCTACCGTCCACAGGGTCGCACAGAGTTGGACATGACTGAAGCGACTTAGCACACATGCACCCAGTTCCTTGTTTCAGTATCTGCTTTCTGGAGTGGGAACCCGAATGCAACAGAGTCACCACAGCTAGTATTTGTGAATGAAAAACATGTGTGCCATTAGTAAAAAAAAAAAAAAAAAAAAAAAAGGATGCTGCAGCCATCAAGCCATCATGTTATAGCCATCCCTGTGGTAAGCCCTGAGGAAACTCAGGATGAGAAAACTCAGGATACTGGCCCCAAGTAGCCGAGGTGCCTATCAAAGGGATAATTTCAGTAAGCCCAGACTCTTGCATCTTCTCATACATAGAAATGTGCTAAATTCCTTAACTTGATATGTTTGATTTTCCTTAATTAACAGTAATCTTTTGATGCCTTGACTAATCCTCTTTGTTGTAAAAACTCCCAGGTATCCTGACTCCTCCCTTGCCTCTTTGGAGAAGTCCCTCAGAGTGATCTGACAGTCCTGTCTCCAGGATTTGAAGTCCTCAGAATGTCTGCTAAATAAAACATAACTCTCAACTTCTGTTGTTGCTGTTCAGTTGCCAAGTCATGTCCGACTCTTTGTGACCCCATGGACTGCAGCGTGCTAGCCTTCCCTGTCCTTTACTATCTTCTGGAGTTTGCTTAAATTCATGTCTGCCCTGCAGTCATCTCACATCTCAACTTTAAGGTTGTACATTTCTTTAGTCAACATAGTCAATACAAATTTTAGCTTCTTAGCGAGTAAGGTTAAGAAAAACAGAAAGCCTACTCCATAACAGAACCAAGTTATCATCACAAGGTATTATAGAGACTGCCTTTTCATCATGTTGATATTGTAGGAACTGCCCACCGCTCCTCCAGGTGACTGTCTGGGAAGCCCTACCTTTCTTCCTGGAGTGAGTCACCCCAGCATTGGCCCCGTCTTGGCTCTGGAGGAGCTTAATAATGGGCATTAAGAATAGAACGGTTGATAAGGGCTCTGAGGGACCAGGTTTCCTAACAAGGATGGTGGGAGAAGTCTTGGGAGGCTCCCTCCCTGGTGGTTCCATAGGGGGATGAACAGAGATACTGTATTTCTTTCGAGTTGTCAGTGGAGCCTGCATGTACCAGGGAGGGTGTTTTAGGCAGTTTGAAAGCATATCTGAAAGTTATTTGAAGCTCTTCCTATCAGAAGGTGGCATCTGTGTCTCCTCCCCTTGAATTAAGGAACCACCTTTGTGACAAAGTAGTGAGTAGAATGTGAGACTGTGTGAGCTACGAGGCTGCATTAGAAAAGGTTTTATTTTTCTCTTAGTTTTTCTTGGAAAATTCTCTATGGGCCTTAGCTTACCATGTAAGAGATTTGACCTGACAACCCTGAGGCCACCAGAGAGAGAGAGATGGAGGGAGAGGGAGGGAGAGAGAAGGGGGGTGATGCTTGGGGAGCCTCAGCTCTGCTAACCCCTAGCTGTTGAGTCTTTGAGCTGAGGGGCCAGATACAGAAGCAAAAATACCTTCAAAATGACCCCAGCCCCAGCCACCATCTGACTGCAGTGTATGAAAGATCACCTCCTCCTTTTCCCAGAACCACCCAGCTGAACCAACAAAACCATCAGATCCGTGAGCCAAATAAATGCTTATTTTTCTTTTAAGTCACAATTTGTGGATGTCTTTGCTATACAACAACAGATCGATGTAGGGGCAAGTAGAAGAATATCCAACTAAAATATGGAACCTCTGGTTCTCACTGACAAGAGGTGTACAGGCAGGTGATTCTGGGGTTCATTCATTCAGGTGCCTGGTGAGGTCAGGGACCAGAGTGAGTTTCTCCGTGAACACTTTGACTTTCTCTGGAGGACAGCAATACTGTGGCTGCAGATCCAGGTAATAGATTCTCACACAAGATCTAAAGGTGGGCAGGAAGGGCATTTTGCCTTCTGTCTTTCTTTTTATTGAAGACCTCTAAAAATTCCTTCTGCAGAATGCCCTTGGGCACCATGTTTGGGACCCAGCTGCCAGGGAGGCTGGGAAAGTCAATTTATCATCCTCGTAGCCTCTAGAGTAGGGAGTGGGCTCCACCACCATGGAAAAGAGGGTTGGGGTGGTCACTGACTAGATTTTTTAATTGTTAAAAGTGTTCTCTAAAAATGAGTTTCCATAGAACTGAAGTTCCTTGCTGGGTAGAAAAGTTTTATTTTAATCATGATGAAAATCGTTCTAAAATATTCCTTATACATTTCCTTCTGGCTTTGTTAACTATGTGGAACTTGCTACATCCTCATTCAGTTTTGGAGCAGTGATTTGTCACCAGCATGGGAAACGCTCCTTGTCCCCCCAAAGCTGTTCTGTGGTCACTGCCATCCATGGGGACCCCTGCTTTTTACCCTGGCCTGGTTCTGGACTCTCCTCTTGGTTTGGTTTGCAATTGTTTGCATTTGGTACCCACCCAAGGGCACAGAACATGCTTTGAATATATGCCTTACGTGTTAGTTGTCTAATGCTGTAACAAATTACTCCCAGACGTAGCAGTTTAAAACAGCAAACACTTACTATCTTGTGCAGTTTCTGAGGGCCAGGGACTCTGGAATGGCTGAGCTGGGTGGTTCTGGCTCAAGGCCTGAGACTGCAGTCCAGATGTTGGCAGGAGCTGCAGCCACGTGACGGCTTGACGGGGATGGGATGTCCTTCCAACAGTTTCCTCACATGGCTTCCCCACAGGGCTACCTGAGTTCTTCAGCATGGCTGCTGGCTTCCCCCAGAGCAGGTGGCCGGAGAGAGAACTCGTGTGTCTTGGGTCACCCAGAGAATCCAGAGGGTCAGAGAGCCTGATGCTCTGTGCTAAAGACATGAGCTGTAGGACAGGAGCTTTTGAAGGGCACGTGCAGAACCCACTCTGCAGAAAGGAGCTATCAAGCTCACTTCAAACCTTTCTCTAGGAGCCTCTTGGCTGCTCCCAAGTCTCTGGAAATGTGATGAGGTCAAAACCACTGCCTCCGAGAATGGCCATGTGTTTGGTTGACGATGGAGGAGACTTGGTTATCTGGCACCTGTTGATATTAAGATTCCAGCTTGTCATCTGAGGCACAAGGTAAGGCTCAGAAGACACACTCCTTAACTCAGAAATGGAGTAGAACCGAGTGCTTTTCCCTCTTCAGATACCTGCAAGTTCTGGCGTTTCTATCGTGACCCTGAGTCATTTGTGAGCTGTGTTAGGAGCAGAGACGTCGTACACGCTGGTCACCAGCCTGACCTGCTGACCCGGCCCCCCGGTTGGTTTACAGCCATTTCTAGTCTTTGAAGATTCGAGTCCTGTGGACTCTGTGGACTTTGTTGCATGTATCTCTTAAGCTTGAGGTTTGTCCTGGGAGTCATATTTTCTCCACTGGACTCTCTAGAACCCCTTTTGGGACCCATTTACAACCCCAAATTGGGGAACATCCCCCAGAAATGAGGTTGCCTGGACCGCATGTCTGGAGGAACAGTCGCCCAGGACCTTGGCATCATTATTTCCAGGGCAGCTCTACTCTGCAAAAGTATTGAGAAGCCTGGAAGCAACAGGCTTGTAGGCAGCCCTGCTGGGGAAACCCCTTTATGCAAACCTACGTACTTTTCTCCTCCCTCAGAACTGACCCTGAACTGTTCTCCCCTCTCTCTTGAATCCCGTTTCCCAGCTTTCACAGTAAATGTCAGGATGCAAGCAATCCTCACGAATGCTTATTTCTTCTGTTTTGATGCTTGGTGACATCTGGAAATTTATTAAGTTCCCAGGCCCAGCATCCATTTACATTGGTTCCATCTCTTTTTTCCCCTAAGATACTGATTATTGCTTAGTATCTTGTTCAAATAGAATCTCTTTGAATTTCACCAAATTAAAGCCTCGTTTTCTTTAGGAGATTCTTAGACCAAGATTTTGCCTGGATCCACAGTTTGTCCATAAAATAAATAAGTTTACAGTCAATTCAGTCAAACCAAGGCATTTTCTGTTCTAATTTTCATTTTTGCCTTTGTCAAGTAAGACAGAATGATCAGACTAGAGTAGGGCTTTCTGAAGATGCTGAAACATTCTCCCTGGATTATTTTGAAATTTAAATGAAAGGCTACCTATCATTGTAGGTATTTTATGATAAATAGGCCAGTAGTTGTGGGCTATAAAGAACAGATTTAAATAAAACAAGTGTCTCTGATGTTGTAGGAATTTCCCTCTCTATGAATCATCTGCATAAGGAGGTGGTAGCTCCATGGCCCCAGCATCAGGGCGCCAGGATGCTATGGGCTTGGCTCTGCTAGAAATCCATCATTTCTACCCATTTAACCAAGATACATATTGATTCAGTAATGAAGGGAATTACACACACACACACACACACACACACACACACTCACACACACATACACAGTTATTCCAAGGAGGGCTGCAAATTTCAAAAAATCACACCACAATTTGCCTATTTACATTCACAAACATAAATCATTGTCCTTGGTGACTTACAGCTCAATCAGTGAAGCTGGGGACAGTCTCTGACGAGGAGGAGTAGATGGGCACCTGGTGGAATTGTGATAGTGCATCATAGCCCAAGGGCTTCCCTGGTGGCTCAGACAGTAAAGACTTGGCCTGCAATGCAGGAGACCTGAGTTCAATCCCTGGGTGGGGAAGATCCCCTGGAATAGGAAATGGCAACCCACTCCAGAATTCTTGCCTGGAAAATTCCATGGACAGAGGAGCCTGGGGAACAACAGTCCGTGGGGTCACAGAAAGTCAGACATGACTGAGAGACTAACACTTGCACAGCCAAATGGCTTCGTGCTCTCTTAGTGGGGTATCCTTTTATTGAAAAGGAAGGTGTTCCTCAAGTGGGAGAATGATCATTCACTACTATGGTTCGGGAAAAATGTTCTCACTTAAAGCTGCACCTTGACCCATTTGGACCTTTCTTAATTCAGAAATAAAAGGGAAGCATGATTAATTCAACAAATATCTCTGAATGTCTTCTATGTTCCAGCACCTGGTAGGGGCCATAGGAAAGTCAAAGATGAAGCTGACTTGACCTCTGAATTCTAGGAGGGCACTGCCTTCCAGGAAGAAAGTGCACACATGTACTCATGTACAGAAAACACACACAGAGTACCATACAATGCCTGTTAAGATACAGTTCTGAGGGTCTGAGTGCACACAGAAGGAAGACACAGTAGCAAACCCCTTAGGCTGTTCAGCGGTTCACATGACAAAGGTCTGGATATCCCATCCTGGGTCCTGGTGGGCAGGGCTGTCATCACTCATCAGGGGCCAGGCTGATGGAAGCATGGCGGTTCTGTATCTGCCTTCGCTGGGTCACGTGGCTCCTGAGGCTGCCATGATGGGTGGAGGGGAGGGTTCAAGGGCTGACCTCTTCCTGGGAATGTCCACATCACTCGTGTTCCCACTTCATTATCAGAACAGGTACGTTGCAAGGGAGGCTGAGGAGTGACAAGGATCATGTGGGTGACAGCAGAGTGACAACTGTTGTACCTCCAGACTAAAACCCATGAGGTGCTGCTGTGTGTCTGCCCCCGGGTCCCAGCAAAGTACCTAAGGTTCTACCTAAGGGAGCAAAAGATTAATGAAGGAAAGTGCTTCTTGTCTGTGCCCTGAAAAAATAGTAGGTTCTAAATTGGAAGAAATAAATAAAGAAAAGGGAAGAAATAAATAAAGAGAAGGGAAGAAACTCTATCACAGATGCCTGTGATGGAAGGACTGGAAAGAAAGAAAGAACAGAGCAGCAAAAAGTGCAGACGTCCCAGTGATAAGACAGGGCAGTCCTGGGAATGGCTGTACAACATGTGACTATCATTAACTCTACTATATACTGGAGAATTGAAATTTTCTCACAGTACATCTTTATTTTTTCAGTAGATAATAGTAAATACAAAATATAAAATGATCAATGTATTAGACCAAGGTATTTTTCAGTTCCATTATTACGTTTCTTTCCAAATATTTAATCTGTAACAAAAGACAGTTCTGTGGGTGAATATTATGTCTGAAATTATTTATAACAAGATTTGCACAGTATATACATTTTTTATACATTCTTTTTTAAAAGTATTATTTTCCTCAATTAAAAATATTCTTTTTTTATTATGGTTTATCATAGGATATTGAGTATAGTTCCCTGTATTTTCCAGTAGGACTTTGTTGTTTATCCAGTCTAAATTTAATAGTTTGCTCATGGCATATCTTAAAAGTCCTCATCACGAGAAAAAAATTATTTTAACTGTGTGTGGTGATGGATGTGAACTAGATTTATTGTGGTGATCTTTTTGAAAAATATACATAAATATTGAATTATTATGTTATACACCTGAGACAAGAAGGCTGAGCACTGAAGAATTGATGCTTTCGAACTGTGGTGCTGGAGAAGACTCTTGAGAGTCCCTTGGACAGCAAGGAGATCAAACCAGTCAATCCTTCAGGTAATCAACCCTGAATATTCATTGGAAGGACTGATGCTGAAGCTGAAACTTCAATACTTTGGCCACCTGATGTGAAGAACTGACTCATTGGAAAAGACCCTATTGCAGAAAAATTAAGGGCAAGAGGAGAAAGGGGGGCAGCAGAGGATGAGATGGTTAGATAACAATCACTGACTCAATGGACATGAGGTTGAGCAAACTCCTGGAGATAGTGAAGAATAGGGAAGCCTGGCATGCTGCCATCCATGGGGTCACAAAGAGTCGCGCATGACTTAGAGACTGAACAACACCACCACCTGAGACTAATAATGTTATATGTCAATTCAGTTCAGTTCAGTCGCTCAGTCAGGTCCAACTCTGTGACCCCATGGGCTGCAGCACACCAGGCTTCCCTGTCCATCACCAACTCCCAGAGCTTGCTCAAACTCAGTCCATTGAGTCAGTGATGCCATCCAACCATCTTATCCTCCTGCCTTCAATCTTTCCCAGTATCAGGGTCTTTCCCAATGAGTCAGTTATTCTTATCAGGTGGCCAAAGTATTGGAGCTTCAGCTTTAGCATCAGTCCTTCCAGTGAATATTCAGGACTGATTTCCTTTAGGATGGACTGGTTGGATCTCCTTGCAGTCCAAGGGACTCTCAAGAGTCTTCTCCAACACCACAGTTCAAAAGCATCAGTTCTTCGGTGCTCAGCTTTCTTTATAGTCCAACTCTCACATCCATACATGACTACTGGAAAAACCATAGCTTTGATTAGATGGACCTTTGTCAGCCAAGTAATGTCTCTGCTTTTTAATATGCTGTCTAGTTTGGTCATAGCTTTCCTTCCAAGGAGCAAGTGTCTTTTAATTTCATGGCTGCAGTCACCATCTGCAGTGATTTTGGAGCCCCCAACATAAAGTCTGTCACTGTTTCCACTGTTTCCCCATCTATTTGCCATGAAGTGATGGGACCAGATGCCATGATCTTAATTTTTAGAATGTTGAGTTTTAAGCAAACTTATTCAATAAGCCAACTTATTCACTTATGTCTCAGTTAAAGAAAAAATAAAAGAGGCACATAGCCAGTTTTGGAAATGGAGAGGGATTCAATCTATAGAGACATCAGGGCTGAGTAGCAGGTTGGAGTCGGGTTGCAAAGGGCTTCTGATGAGTCAACTGTAGATTTTGTTTTCCAGCAATGGAAGCTTGTTGATCAGCTTTGCTCAAGGAAATAGCATCCTAATCATGGTTGTTATGGGGCATAACACTATCCAGAGTGTGCAATATACTGGGCACCATGTCGAGTGTGTGATCTACATGCACCATCTACATGCATTATCTCATTTGATCCTCATCATAACCTTGCGGAGCAGGTGCTTTTCTGATCCCATATACAAGTGAGGAAAAAGACTTTTCCCAAGGTATCACACTGCAGGTGTTGATCCTTTCTGTGGACCAATGCCGGCTGCAGGTGTCGCAGTTTTCAGTGCATCTCATCAATTTGCTGAGCATACTTCTCAGATGTAATGGTTTTGCTGGGATTCAGAAAGCTGTGGTGGATCAGACAGGCAGCAGACCACCAAGCAGTGACCATGACCTGTTTTTGGTGCAAGTTTGGCTTGGAGAAGTGCTTTGGAGCTTCTTCTCAGTCCACTAAGCTAGTTATTGCCTGTTGTGATCTAAAATCCACTTTTAATTTCACACCACAAGCTGATTGAGAAAGGTTTGTTGTGTAAAGTAAGAGAAGATGACACTTTAAAAGGATTTTTTTTTGATTTGCCATCAGCTCACGAGGCACCCACTTATTGGGCTTTTTTACCTTTCCAGTTTGCTTCAAATGCTGAACAACCACAGAATGGTTGATGTTAAGTTCCTTGGCACTTCTCATGTAGTTGTAAGAGGAAGAGTTTTGATGATCCTCTCACTTGGTCATTGTCAACTTTCAATGGCCAGCTACGGCACTTCTCATCTTCAAGGCTCTCCCTTGCACACCTTCTTAAACCACCATTGCACCGTACATTCATTAGCAGTTCCTGGGCCAAATGTGTTGTTAATGCTGTGAATTGTCTCCACTGCTTTACGACCCATTTTGAACTCAAATAAGAAAATTGTTTTTGTCTAACATCATTTCCCTAGTCTAAAAGAAATATAAAATAAACAGCAAGTAATGTCTTTAGAAAAAAACATAAAGTGAGAAATGTTCATTAAAATGAGGTATAACATAACCACATTTATTTAGGAATGTATTCCAGTATCAAATCGCAAAACTCAACAATGCAAAACAGCAATTACTTTTGCACCAACCTAATACTGACCCTTTAAAGTTTTGCTTTCTTTCATTCAGTGTCATGGTTGTGAGATTTATCCATGTAGTTGTAGTTCAGTTGTTGTGATGGCTATGTACTATTCCACTGTAAACCAATTTCCAGCCAGTTTAATCCATTCTACTGTTGATGGGCATTTGATGGTTTTCACCTGGGTACCATTCAGAACGGATGATGTTATGAATGAATGTTCTAGTTCACATCTTTTGTTAAACACATACCTGTACATCTGTTAAGTATCTACCTAGGGGTAAAATTGCTGGTTTGTATATGTCTGGTCTTCCAAAGTGGTTTTAGAAATTTACACCAGCAGTGATTAAGGATACTGGTTACTTTAGATTTCATTAACACCTGGTATTTTGCAAATTATATCTTTTGGCCCTACAGCAGAATTACTTTCAAAGAGTAAGGCTGTTTGTTCTCTAAGAACAAGGCCTGGGGTAAGAATAATTTGATTTGGCTAATATCCCCAAATGGCATAGTGGTAAAGAATCCACCTGCCAATGCAGGAGATGCTGGAGACATGGGTTCAATCCCTGGGTCAGGAAGATCCCCTGGAGTAGGAAATGGCAACCTGCTCCAGTATTCTTGCCTGGTAAATTTCATGGACAGAGGAGCCTGATAGTCCATGGGGTCGCAAAAAGTCAGACATGACTGAGTGTACACACACACAAGTGTCCTGGAGAAATACTCTACAGCCCATCTTGGCTGCACTGCCCCAGCCCGGCCAGTGATGCTGGCAGTGTGACAATCTTGATTTCTAAGCCCCAGCCATCCTTGCTTCCTTGAACAACACAGAGGGTCTGGGAAATCCTTCTAGAGGCAAATGTGTGCAGATAACTGAGAGATTAGCCAATGGCTATGTTTCTGCCAGAGTGGTCCCACCTCTTCCCCTCCCCACCCTTCTGTCTTGCAAGGCCAGCCCAGAAGGCTCTCAAGGAAGCCGTGACTACGCCTCTCTCCCAGTAACTCAGCATCTCCACTACCTGCCCGACAGCCAGAGCCACTCTCCTGGTGGGCTCTGCACCCTGACTCGCTTGCCAAGGTGGAACACAGCGAAGAGTCCACATAATCATTTCCAAACATTAAAATGGCCCCATTGTCATTACGGCAAGGAGATTGAATTCGTCTCATCAAAGCGGAGTGTGACAGGTGACTCAATAGGACAGTGCCAAGCGCAGAGGCAAGAAGATTAGCAGGGCACTGATATCATTATTTCCGCCTATCACAGATTCGGCAGGGAGGCAATTGTAATTTCTGGGCTTATTAGTCTACATTCGGAGGGAAAAACCAAGTGATAAAACTCACGGTGACAGCCAGGCATTTGTGCGGCAAGTGCTGTCATTGTGACACTTAGAAAATGCCAGTGTGCCCACATCCAAGTAATCCTCACTAATAGAGGTTAAAGCCAGCCACAGAGGCACCTTTATCAGCCATCAGTCCACTAATAACATTTGCATTTTTAAGTTCAATATAGTAAGTAAAGGAGTAAGTCATTCTTTGCCGTTGGGACAATTAATTTCACACTGGAATTAGAAAGCAAAGCCGAAAAATTTCCAGCAGCTTCTATCTCTTCCATCGCTTGCAGGAATCCTCCAAGGAAAGAGACCGTGCTGAGAACAATGTTACTGGCGGTGTCTGTTGCCTATGAAACGATGGATATGTGTGCATCATCAGACTCCTGAAATTAGATATCTGCCCCCTCTTCCAGTCAACAGACAATGCAGCTCAAGGGCTGAGAAACTAACAAATGCAGCGGAAGATATCTTCTCATGCTCAACATTCTCCTGTCTTAATGCTCCCGATTTTGTCATCCGGAGCTATATTAAGTCATTAAGGAGGCTCCAAAGAGCTGGGCAGGTAGACAGTATAACTACTGGTGACTGTGCAGTATCGCCTGTTCTGAGGCTCACTTTCCAGAAAAGTCTTCCTGGTGGTTTAGTTGCTAAGTTGTGTCCAACTCACGCGACCCCATGGACTATGGGGTCAGAGGCTCCTCTGTTCGTGGGATTCTCCAGGCAAGAATACTGGAGTGGGTTGCCATTTCCTTCTCCAGATCCAGGTCTCCTGTACTATAGGCAGATTCTTTACCCACTGAGCTATGAGGGAAGCCCCTAAAGTCCATAAATCTCCTCTAATTAACTCTTTTATGTATCAGCATTTTTCAGGCCTTTGGCAGTGAAAGAGAAAATTAACAGATTCTTTTTGTTGATGAAACCAGAACTTGAGTTTCATGGCTAGTATGTGTTCATGGCTGGAGGATTGAAAACATCTAGCTCGGAGGAAAATATTTGAATTCTAATTTTATTCTGTTGGAAAAAAAATATTACAGGTGGCAAGCCATTCCTTTTTCATATTTAAATAAGTAAGAGACCAATTAAGAAGACTATGTAATTCAATTCTTGAGTGAGTGCCACCGAATTCAATTTGTTTCAGGTCAATGAATATAACGCAAAGTTATTAACAAAAAGGTCAGGGGCTGCATAGAAAGCGTATACACATGATACGTCAGGGATAATTAGTACACATTTCCAGCGTGCTGTTGTGCTGGCATATGGTGGAGAAAATCTTAACAGGATTAGATGTTAATAAATTTTCAAGTCTGTTTTTCCTCCCTTGCCCTCCTTTAATAAAAAAGTTGTAAATCACTCTGTCTAGCCATCTCTGTCTCTGTTTCTTCATCGAGTCCTGGAGATGAACCATATAGAAGATGGTTTAGGTACCCATCCGTATCAGTGGACAGGGCTAAGTGCCCACTCTGAGAATCCCTCCTTCTCAGAGCGGCATCAAACTCTAAAAATGCAAGTGACCACCTGCTTCCATCCTGAGTTATGGAATCTGATCTCCCAAGTTCACCAGAGGAGGCAAAAGGGAAGACTAGGCTGGGTATCTTTCCTATCTTGTTTTTCTGTAGGAGGAAGGAGAAATGTGGGGAGGAAGAGTTGTAGCCCCAGACTTTCTGGATATGGTTTAAACATCTCTGAGAGGAGAATGCATCTTGCTTTCCCTCCAACATAACTTGGGGGCCACGCAGGAGCCTCCAAGCCTGGCTGTGCTCTCTTGTGCTTCTGGAATCTCCTGTGGCTTTGCAGGCAGATATGGCCAAGTTCTCACAAGTCCTCACCTTGGCCAAAAGCTATCCTGCTTGGCTCTCCACAGGCAGGAAGTTGGAAGCAAGGAAAAAACAGCAGTGATGTAGCTGGTACTTCTAAGAAGTACTACTGTACTTCTCAAGGTACCGTTCAGTTCAGTTCAGTCGCTCAGTCGTGTCCGACTCTGTGACGCCATGAACTGCAGCATGCCAGGCCTCCCTGTCCATCACCAACTCCCGGAGTTCACTCAAACTCACGTGCATTGAATCCGTGATGCCATCAGCCATCTCATCCTCTGTCATCCCCTTTTCCTCCTGCCCCCAATCCCTCCTAGCATCAGAGTCTTTTCCAGTGAGTCAACTCTTCGCATGAGGTAGCCAAAGTACTGGAGTTTCAGCTTTAGCATCATTGCTTCCAAAGAATACCCAGGGCTGATCTCCTTTAGAATAGACTGGTTGTATCTCCTTGCAGTCCAAGGGACTCTCAAGAGTCTTCTCCAACACCACTGTTAAGATTAAAAATGTTTTCTTTATTTTTGTTTGTTTTTTTTTTTAATGTGTTATTTGTGTGAGAAGTATTATAAACCTATTACAGTACTATGTAGTCAATTGTGTTAGTTGAGTACCTAGGCTAACTTTGTAGGTCAAATTGGTCTTGGAATGTGCTCTCATAATGGAACTCGTTCGTAGGTAGGTGACTTACTGTAGTTGGGAATGGCTGCCCAGGAAGGGACTACATTCCCCAACTTTCCTTGCAAACAGATGTGAACAGGTGACTAGCTCTCACCAATGGGATGTGAGTGGATGTGACACGTGCAACTTCCCCACTAAGGCTGTTAAAGAGACTTTAGCCAAGCCTGGTGGGCCTACCGTGGGCAGGTGGTATCCAGTAGAATCTGATGTTCAGTTTCCCAAGTCACAAATCAACTTCTTCAGGAATAAGGTAACAGAGGAAGCTTCAGAGTCCACCACCACCATCCAGTATGGGGCCTGCCCAGAAAGGGATGAGAAGGTTGACATCACCTTCCATGTCAGGCCAGGTGGACTGAACACACCTGAGATCACCCACAGGCCTCACTTCCTTCGTCCCCCCACAGCCCTGCCTGGCATCAACTCCCACATAATCTCTGGTGCTTGCCTTGTCTTGGGGTTTACTTCTGGGGGAAGCCAAACTGAGTACTGCTGCTGACACATGGCTGAGACATCACTTTAGACAAAAGACTTGCTTTTCATGCTTTTAGAGAATATTGAAGATATCATACAGCTCAAGATCACTTTAAAATTGCTAACTTCTTTATTTTAAAATTTATTTAAAAAATGCATATTTGAAAGTAAATGAAATTGCCTTCTTAAATATTTTTAAGCAGGAAACTTAAAGGTTTGCACAGTGGAAACTAACACAATGTTGTAAATGAATTATATTGCAATTAAAAATAAATATTTTTTTTAAAGTTTGACCTCTTTTTTCCTTCTCTCTGTTTTCAGTCCTTATTGTGGCTTGTTGATGTGTCGTAGTTTAAAGGGTATGTATGTTTTATAGGAGCTTTCCTGGTGGCTCAGATAGTAAAGAATCTGCCTGCAAAGCAGGAGACCTGGGTACAATCACTGGGTCGGGGAGATCCCCTAGGAAAAGAAATGGCTACTCACTCCAGTATTCTTGCCTGGAGAATTTCATGGACAGAAGACCCTGGTGGGCTACAGTCCTTGGGATTGCAAAGAGTCAGACACGACTGAGCAAGTAGCACTGTGTTTATATGTGGTTTATATCCTTTGTAAGTGTGGCAGAGGTAGACCAAAATCATTACTTTCTGCCCATAAGATATTGTTCTAGTTGGGAAGTGGCTGCCCAGGAAGGGACTACATTTCCCAGCTTTCCTTTCGAACAAATGTGAGCAGGTGACTGGCTCTCACCAATGGGGATGTGAGTGGAGGGATATGGGCAAGTTCCTCCACTAAGGCTGTTCAGACAGGGGAATGCTTCCACTATGCTCTCTCTCTCTCTCTCCTGCTGTTGTCTGAGTAAACACAGATGAGGACTCAGGAGATGGTGGGGCCACTGGTGGAAGGAATCTGAGGCTCTAACATATGGCATGGAGTCGAGGTCTCAGTCAATCTTCTCGTGAATGAGAAATAGTCTCCTATTGCATTTCAGTCCTGACATGTTTTTGGAGTGTGTGTGTGCTATAGCAGTTTGGTGTACCCCAACTAAAACAGTAAGGGAAGTTGCTAGGGTAATTAAAATCTGACAGGAGACATGCATGATTACCTGTGGCAGGATTCCTCACCAGGCAACTCATTCGATGTTGTCCTTGGTGTGGTGCCTCTGCCTTTCCCTTCTCCAGGGGATCTTCCCAACCCAGGGGTTGAACCCAGGTCTCCTGCACCGTGGACAGATTCTTTACCATGAGCCACCAGGGAAGCCCTCTGCTTTTTAGAAAACCCCTTTAATAGGATCTGTTTGGGTATATCTCTTCTTCTGTGTTACCCAAGAAACTCCTTATTCCTATAGAACTGTTTCAAGAATCATTTCCCTTAGGAATTTTTTTTTCTGAAACTTCTCCTCCCTTATTTTCAGTATAGTTAACAATTCTCTTCTTCTTCTTTTTTTTTTTTTTTTTTTGCTGATCACTCTATTTTTACATCTTTAATATACTATTACATATAAGTATCAATACTAGCCTACACCTGTTTCTCTAATGACGAGCCATATGTGTATTCCCAACATGTATATATTAAAACTCTAATACCCAGTGTGATGGTATTTGTGGAAGGGGCCCTTGGGAGGTAACTTGGTCATGAAGGTGGATCCCATGTGATGGGATTAGTGTTTTTTTAAGAAGAAACATGAGATTTCTCTCTCTCTCTCTCTCTCTCGCTCTCCCCAACCCTGCCCTCTTTCCCATGAGAAGGAAGAGGGCTCTAGCGAGAACTTAACTCCTAACTATGCTGGCACCCTCATCTCAAACTTTTAGCCTCCAGAAACTCTGAGAAATAAACATTCATTAGGTAAGGCCCCAAGTCTAGGATATTTTGTCACAACAGCCTGAATTGACTGAGACAAAATGTAAAGAACTGAGGTCCATGAATGTAGAAATGACATAGTATTCAGTTTTATACCACTTCCGTCTGCATGGTGCTGGAGAAGACTCTTGAGAGTCCCTTGGACAGCAACGAGATCAAGCCAGTCAATCCTAAAAGAAGTCAGTCCTGAATATTCATTGGAAGGACTGATGTTGAAGCTGAAACTCCAATACTTTGGCCATCTGATGTGAAGAACTGACTCCTTGGAAAATACCCTGATGCTGGGAAAGATTGAAGGCAGGAGGAGAAGGGGATGACAGAGGATGAGATGGTTGGATGGCAACATCAACTCAATGGACATGAGTTTGAGCAAGCTTCAGGAGTTGGTGATGGACAGGGAGGCCTGGCGTGCTGCAGTCCATGGGGTCACAAAGATTCGGACGTGACTGAGTGACTGAACTGAAATGAACTGAGTCTACATGGTGTCTTGCCCATAGTAGGGTTGTAATAAAGACTTTCAGAATGAATAAATAAATGGATCCAGTGTTTGCTAAAGATTTGTTGATTTTATGATAAAGAGGATAATCCTGCAGTAGTGACCTGGAATTTTAAATACTCTTAATCCCCATGGTTCCCTTCTTGGGAGTACTGGTTTCTGACTCAGAACAGAAGTGACTACAGCTGGCAGGATATTCAGTTGTATCTCAGTGTGCCCAAGTCAAGATATGGAAGGGCTCACAGAACAGAAGGCCCAGGGACAGAGGGGATCTGGCAAGATAGGTAACTGGGGATGCTTCCATCTCCATGACAGCAGGTTCAGCCCATGGCTGGAGCAGATTTCTACCTTTGTTTGGGTAGAATCAATGGGCTCCCTTGAACTGAGAGTCTGTGTAAGTCAAGTAGAGAATGCAAAGTGGGTTACTAATGCTGGAAGGTCCCTTAAGAATCTCTGGGTCCCAGTCCTTGGTAAGAGGCAATTTTTGGTATGGCAACCTTTTATCTTCTTTTTTCTGAAGTCTTTCCGTATACTCACCATGATTATAGAGGGATCTGCCATGTTACTCTGTGATTGGAATCCTAACTACTGATGATTGGTGCAAAGTGAGCCAATCAGAGCCTTTCTCTGGGAATTTTGGCACTGAACAATGTGTTTTCCTCTTGGTGGCTGAGTTTTATGACCTACTGCTTACCGCTTGGACCACAGAACCAGAAGTAACTGTATCTATAGAGAAGAATACTGTGGATGTAGACAGAGGGACATATCTAGGAGATGGAGAGTCTCCTAGGGATGGAGCTATCGCTCCTGAAGCCAGGAGTGTTTCACTCACAGCTCTAGACGAGACCCTTGTTCCTGTAAAATAGACCAGGACCCTTAGGACAGAGGTCCCTCTCTGTTTAAGCTAGTTCAAATTGGATTTTTGTCCCTTGCAAATGAAAAATTTCTAGCAAACAGGCTCCAAGTTTTAAAAAGGAAGAAGATGAGCTGAGGCAGAAGGATACATTTGATCATGTGACGTTGGCTGTAGATTCCATCATGAGAAAGAGAGCATCCTCTAAATTACAAAAGTCTGTACCAGACCATGGTTCATAACATTAATGGCTTCTTCAGAAGGGCTTTACAATAGAAACATTTCCGTCTCTTTTCTTTTTTTGAGGGAGCAGGTGATCATGGGAAACCTGGGCTCACATGGAGGCTTCAACCTCCTTTCTGTCTGCAAATCCTCTGTGGTCATCCCATGGATATAAGAGGAAGTGGTGTGGACCCGTGGCATTGTGTCCACCTCTGTAGAGTCACCAGAAAGCTGACTGATATCCCATGATACATCCATTACTTCCCGAGGTGTGAGCCCAAGTTAGAAAGTGATTATAATTCTCTTCAACATCTTTTGGAAGAAAGCTGTTTCTACTGCATATGGGCCCAAAACGGGAAATGGGGAAAGTTCTTAGGTAGAGCCGAGTGGATTTTCATGTAAGCTTTGAAGTACATTTTATGGCTTTTCCAGTAGTCATGTATGGATGTGAGAGTTGGATCATAAAGAAGGCTGAGTGCCAAAGAATTTGATGCTTTCAAACTGTGATGCTGGAGAAGACTCCTGAAAGTCCCTTGGACAGCAAGGAGATCCAATCAGTCAATCCTAAAGGAAATCAACCCTGAATATTCACTGGAAGAACTGATGCTGAAGCTGAAACTCCAATACTTTGGCCATCTGATGCAAAGAGCCAACTCATTGGAAAAGACCCTGATGTTGGGAAATATTGAGGGCAGGGGAAAAGGGGGTGACAGAGGATGAGACGGTTGGATGACATCACCAACTCAATGGACATGAGTTTGAGCAAACTTCGAGAGATGGTGAAGGACAACAAGCCTGGTGTGCTGCAGTCCATGGGGGTGCAAAGAGTGAAACGACTTAGAGACTGAACAACAATATACAATGCAAGGTGGCTTCTTACCAGCTACAGGAAAGTAGGTACATCCCCTTTTAATATAAAGAGAAATTTGTGGACACGGATTACAGCAGCCTAAGATGCCAAAACACTATGTTTGTAAAATCCAAGTCCTTTAGACACTCTTACAAATCCAAGAACGATGTTCTTGCTTCTGATACCTGTGTTGGACCTGTTAGGGAATGGTTAACATTCCCTAACCCACTCTAGTATTCTTGCCTGGAGAATCCCATAGACAGAGGAGCCATGGGCTACAGTCCATGGGGCCGCAAAGAGTCGGACACAACTGAGCAACTAACACACACATACAGTGACTGTGCATCAGGAAAGGTCATAATGTTAAACGACGTTTGAGGAATTTTTTTCTATCCTTTTACTTCTGAGGTCAGCATCCTCAGAAATAAACAACATGTAACACAGGCAAAATCATTATGGTCTTCTATGAGACCACTGCAGATGGGTAAACTGAAGTTAATGAAAAACAAAACAGAACATTCTTTGGCTTAGCCAAAGAATAATAGAGCACCCTGAAGCTGTAGCATGCTTGAGCCTCTTTTTTTCTTTTTCTGTCCTGAACCACATGCCCTAAGCCTGCCTCTCACTGTAGCTGAATAGGTTTCTCTTACACACATTTCAATGTCCTGCCTCAAGGACCCATCACTTGGCTCTACGTGTCTTGTTGGGTTCTTGGAGCCATGGAAGCTGGCTCAGCCATGGGCACCCCCAAGCAGGCCACAACCAATGCCTCCAAGGGTGACCATCTAACAGTGACTGATAGGAGTTAAAAGATAAATTTCTCAAGTTCTAGTCTTGAGAAAAAGGCAATACAGAGGTACAGTCTGCAGTAACTGAGCCTCAGGTGCCCATAGCAGTAATAATCTTAACACACATTTCACTGGATTTTTCTCTCCTGTGAGACTCCCTCGTATGTATGGCTGATTCAGTTTCCTGTGCAGTAGAAGCTAACGCAACATTGTAAAGCAACTATACTCCAATAAAAATTATTTAATAAAAAAGACTCTCTCCTTTCCCTTCTTGAAATCACCTCTCAAATAAACTCCCAGCACTCAAATCCCTAACTCAGGCTCTGCTTTTGCAGGATCCAAACTAAGGCAATGCATAAGTCTATCTCCTTGTTTTCAATACCATAATGTCTCAGACTAATATCCTGCTCCTTGGTAAAATCTAGCTGCCCCAAAGACAAGGGGTCTTCATTATATGTTGGTGCTCACTGTTCTTCATCATATGCTAGTGCTCACTGTTCTGTCCCAGAGTTTCAGGTGAAAGTGTTCCATTCTCATAAAACTCTCAAAATCCAAGTTGCTAAGATTGTGCCATAAGGATATTCATGGACCCTATGAACCATGAACCACGGCCAATGGGACTTCCCACTGACAACATTAATATTGATAAAAACAGTGACTTATTTAATGACAGCTTGCTCTGTGTCATTCCCTTATGCTCTGTGTATTTCTTTGGAATATTCTCGCAAGGTAGATGTTAACAATCCCACCCCACAGATGGTGTTGAGCCTTACCCAACCCAGAGATGGGTGGATCCAAAGTCCATATCCTTTCTATGCATCTGTAATTTGTTAGTTCCTCCACATTCTTCTGCCAGGTTTTCCTATGCCCTATTTGGTTTTCAGTCAGTTAGACCATATTGGCCACTTGGCATAATAATGTGTGCTAGAGAAAAGGAAATATCCAGAACTTTAGAGAGCTGATTGATAGAGCTATGAGCCAACATGAACATCAAGGGACCTAAAACAGCACTGTGCCCCCAGTTGGAGATACAGATCAGGTGATGAATTGAATTTTGCCCCACATCCATCTCACGATGTTTCCAACCAGTCCTCATACCCATCTTAAGGTTACTTTCCCAGCACTTGCATGCATAATCAGGATGGAGGTCCTTAACAGCTGGCAGAATCCTTACACTGAGTCTCTATTTTGTGGATGGAGATATTATGAATGGCTGGACTAAGCCCTGAAATCATACCTCTCTTGTCCTGGCCAGGATAGTGAATCAAAACACACCCTAGAGGAATTACATCAACTCTCAAAGACTTAAGAATGTGGGGGTGGTGGTCCCTCCCCACGAAATCTTTGTCTAATTTACCAGTTAGAGCTTCTGCAAAGACCAGATGGATTATGGAAGATGATAATGAATACGGTGAACTTAACCAAATAATGGCTCTAATCACAGTTGCAGTGCTGAATGTAGTATCTATGGGAACATATAAACATGGCCTTTGGTACTTGGTATGCATTGATTGCACTTGTGAATGTGTTATTTTCAATCCCCATCAAGAAGGGGCTTCAAAAACTGTTCACTTTTACATGGGAAGGACAACAGCACACATTTCCTTGTATCCATCTTACAAACTTACTACCACTGGGACTGGATAAATGTCTTTTGAGAGAATGAATGGAAATACTGAACCAAGGAAATATCCAAACTTCTAAAACTCAGATCAGTGGGCCTGCTCTTATTCTTAGGATCTATTTCCTGGTTCACTAGCACACTTAAAGAGAAACATAGGACTTCTCCCCAGAGTCCTTTCATTACTGAGAAATTATGGTACAGAACATTTTTCTTTCAATTTATTTTGATGTGATTTCAGACTTATAGGAAAGTTTTAAGATTAATGCAAAGAAGCAAAACTGCAATGAGCTACCACGTCACATCTGCCAGGATGGCTGAGATAAAAAGGGTAGAAAATAACTAGTGTTGGTAAGGATGAGGAGAAGTTGGAAGCCTCATACACTATTGGTGGGAATAGGAAATGGTGCAGCCATTTCAGAAGACGGGTCAATAGCACCTCAAAAGGTTAAACACAGAGTTAGCATATGACCCAGCAATTCCACTCCTAGGTAGATATCCAGGAGGAATGAAAGCTTTGTGCATGCCAAAACTTGTGTATGAATGTTCATAGCAGTATTAAGTCATAATAACCAAAAAGTGGAAATAATCCAAATGCCCATCAAATGATGAATGGCTAAACAAAGCATGATCTGTTCACGCAATGGGATAGTGTTTGGCAATAAAAAGAAATGAAGAACTAGTATGTGTTTTAAGTCTTGAAAACATGGTGCTAAGGACAGAGGCCAGTCCCAATAGACTACATATTGTGTGATTCCATTTATATCAAATATCCAGAATCAGCAGAGACAAAACTCTACAGAGACAAAAAGCAGATTTATCTTTTATGATAGTAATATTTTTGAAGGATGCAGATGAGCTATTTTGCAAGAAGTCCCTTGCCCATTTTAGGAAATAACACAAACACTTACGCACACCCAGGATAGGGACCCTAAGTTTGACTCCAGCAGAAAGAAAGTTGTTGTCACTGCAATTAAATGCTTCTCGTCTACACTGACCATTATTCAAGGCTTGGATGGTTCTTTAGTCTCTGCGGTTTTCTCACCTTCCCCAGCCCTTTCCCTTTCCCTGGTGAATTCCTCCACTTCCCTCAGCTCCTGGCTTAAATGTCATTTCTTTCAGGGTTGACTTACTGGATATTGGGCCCCACTCCAGCTGGATCAGCTCTCGCTGCCCCATGACCTGACTCCTGAATTGTTCCTTTCTCGGTCACGCCCCAACAGTAATAAACTACCATTCAGAGTGATCATTCTGTGGATGGTGAGCTCACTCTCGAGATCTTAGGCTCCAACAGTGAGCCTGGTCTTGCCCACGCTGCAGCCCCGGTGCACAGCACGGTGCCCATGATTCAAGATTGGCCAATGGACAAACATGTGAACAGATGAGTGATTGACAAGCACTTTGCCAGACTGTTCTGCATGTTGTGGAAGCTGAATCACTGCTCCTCTGCTGACGCCTGAGTCTTAATCCCCAAAACCTGTCAGTGTTACTTTCTATGACAAAAGGGACTTTTTTAGATGGGATCAAGTTAAGGATCTTGAAATGGGGAGATTGCATGGATTGCCTGGGTGGGTCCTGTGTATTCCCAAGGATCTTTGTAAGAGGGAGAGAAGGGGACATAAGGACAGAATCAGAGTGAGGGGAGTGACACACTCAGGAGCCAAGGATGCCATGGTCACTAAGAAACCTCAAGAGGCACAAGCTGGCTTCTCCCCTGGAGCCTCCAGAAGGAGCCAGCTCAATTCATCCCTTGATTTTATCCCTGAAAAGATTCATTTTGGACTTCTGACCTCTAGAACTGCAAAAAGAAAAATGAACTTGTATCATTTTAAGCCACTAAGTTTGTGGTCATCAGTTATGGCAGCAATAGGAAGCTGATCCACATGTCAAATATAACTGGGCATCTCCCAGGGGTTCACAGATATTGCGATAGATGCTGAAGTTAATGACCCTCACTTGTTTCTTAGAGATGCTCTTAATGGAGGTAAAAAAAAATATGTTTGGCATCGTGATGACATATCACATTATTAGAGAAACAATGAGCCCGATAGAATTGCTGGAAAGAGATGACTATCTATTAGTGAGTAATATAGAATTCAAAGAAATATTTTTTTTAAAAAAGAATCTGTTGCAGCTTTAACTCTGCTATTCATGGGGGAGGTAGTTCTAATTTACTAAAAGATAATATCAGGAACTCATAGCTGTATGTTTATTAATACTTCCACACAGGTACAGTGGTCCTGTGACATGAAGTGACACAAAGACTCCTGTGTAGCTGCCAGATCCCTCAGGAGAAGGAAGGGACCCGATGATTCTGCCATGGGCTGGAGTTCCGGAGGAGGACAGCTGTGGGTCCGCAGCCAATATGGTGTGAGCTGTACTCTGTGATTGGATCCATCTGCTCCTTCTGGAATGATTCAGGAGACACAGTTCATCTCGGGGACCCAGAGGAACAGGGGCAGAGAAGTCAGTTCACGAGAACTGTCTGACCTCCAGATATTTTTCAGGGACCTGACTCCTGGGGGGTGACCCTTACGGGACTCGAGGCTCAAGGGTTGCAGTGGCTCGAGAGGCCTGAAGGAGGATTGGATGATAGAAATT
Organism: Bos indicus; assembly: GCF_029378745.1. Taxonomy (NCBI): domain Eukaryota; kingdom Metazoa; phylum Chordata; class Mammalia; order Artiodactyla; family Bovidae; genus Bos; species Bos indicus. The sequence goes on along the minus strand of NC_091772.1, from coordinate 40,419,787 downwards.
TCCATCCCTCCATCCATGAAGAGCTGCTGTGAGGACAGAGTGGATCATGCTGTTGAAAAACACTAGGTAAGTGGGCCGTGAGCTGAGGAGGCACACAGCACATCTGTCTCATCGTGGGCTTTTTGGGAGGGCCGGGAGGAGATCAATCATCCCATGGAAAGAAGGACTTGAGGAATGAGGCTCTAGTCGGAACTTAGGCAAGGAGATGTGTGTGAGGCCACATTTCAGGAGACATTGCACTGGTCGGTTGTCTGCCTTGGGCCTGAACTCTGGGGCCTAGTGGTGATGCAGAAGGTGAAGAGGCTGGGCTCTGAAGCTGCAGTCTGAGAGACCTCAGGCAAGCTCTTGCTCTTAGGCTTGCCCCTGAGAGCAAGCCATATCAGGGGATCTGGGGAAAGTGAAATGTTAGGAGCTTTAGAACAATATCTGGGGTGTAGCACTGCTCACATCCAGTGAGCTGCAATGACTTGGATGATCATGATCATTTCAGAGTTGTTTGAGAGTGTTTTAGACATCAAACCTTTGCCACCAATGAGAGGCAACTAAAACAAGAGAAGACGGCCCCCTCCTCCTCCACCCCACCCCCACATTGTCACTCATGGAGCGTCCTGGGAAAGCGGAGGAGGAAGGCCCTGGGAATCTGGGTGGAAAGAAAGGTCTATCTTTCCATCCTTTTGTTCTACCATTTCCCATGTTTGAAACCGGCTCCCTAACACCTTGTGATTTGCTGGGTTTCCTCCTTGGCCACTGAGGGTTCTCCTTGGCTCTCCTGTCCCGTGTCGTTAGACCTTTCAAAGGCTTTGACTCTAGCCAGTGCTCTAGCCTCCAAGAAGCCAAGTCTCCCGCCAACAGTGGCCACGACGCCTACGCTTGCGGAGAAGCAGCCAAGAGCTCACAGGCGAACCAGGATGCCAACTCTGCAGGCTCAACAAGTCCTCCCTGTGGACTATTAGGGCCAAAGGATAAATATTGACACATTAGACTATTTCCTCGTTTATTTTCTGTTGATTGTCTGGGCTATCTGATGGGGAAAAATTCCACTTTTCTGATAACTGATTCTTGGCTGATAGAAACAAATAAAGTAAAGGCTTCTGTCCACAGTGGGGCTGGGCAGGCCCATTGTGCAGAACCGCTAATCGGATTAAAGGGACTCTGCTTGCAGCCACCAAACTCCTTGGAATGTCTGCCTGCACCTCTCAAGCCTACCTATGGCTGCTGTCTTGCCTTTGAGATCAAATGTAGAGGATGAAGCAAAGACTCCAAATGGCAGCAGAGCCCGTCTCTAGGCAAATAAAGTGCTGAGCTGAGGAAATATACTTACTTAGGCCATGCAACTGAGAGAGTGGGTCTGGCCAATGAGCAGAAATCACTTTCATTCTCATTAAAAAAATATTGTTTTTCTAATTTTCTTTAAAAAAAAAAACAAAAAACCAACAGGAAGGAGAGGAGGGAATACAGTCTGTGCATCTACAAGAAAAGAAGAAGTCTTGCAAGAGTTGTTCTGATCCCGCCTTCTAGGGGGCAATGCATCTTTCTGATTTTGCCAATTTATCTAGAAAATATTACAATTTAATCTGTGTTAATAAAAGACCAACGGAGTAACAACGCCTGGAGTTTTATGTGTCTGGCTGGCTTCTATTAGCATTTAAATCTGCATCCGTTATGTTAGTCCCTTAAAATAAACACAAACATTTATGCGAGTGACAATTCAAGTTAGCCTTCGTCAGTCTTAAATAATGTCACTCAACACGGCAATTGGACCGAAGCCCGTGAATCATGAGGTATATTTTTGCCTACAGTCTGATAATTTTCAAAGCTATTGGCAACCTGGGAATTTTCCTTCCTTATCACCAGGGCTCAGCTAACTTCACTAAGACTAATCAGGCCAGGAATCATTCATTCAAGGATTGCGTGATCATGTTTTTCTTTAGCTGTGACAGCTGCCTCAGTCGTATTAGCAATGCAGATTAGGCAGTCTAATAGGTTAATGCAGAGCACGCGAAAATTAGGTTTAATCCCCAGTGAAATAATCTAACATTTTCACATTTCTTGATGTTGGGATAGACACATTGCTGGTGACTCAATTAGGTGTAATGTAGATCAAAGCAAATTTACCTTCTGGCTGAACCTTCCCAATAGTTTAGACAGAAGAATGTAGCAAGAGTCCTTTACTAATTGGTGAATAGCCGTAGGGAAAAGTGCACCGGGAACGTGGAGGATGTGAGCTGAAAGCTTCCGGCCTGGGACAGACAGCCTGACGTATTTTGCAAGCATCCCGGCACTTATCCCTTTGCCAAGCCTCCGAAGGATGCTGCAGCTCAGTGAAGATGCCAGCTTGGACCAACCAGTCTTCCTTCAGGCATCACTGCTGTACTCGGAACCATGGGCTGTCTCTTAATCTGCACCTTTTTCATGCCTGTCCAGGAATATCACGATTGTATTCTGAATGAGTCTGCATTGTGAGGGGAACAGAAGAGAAGGAGTGTGTCTAATGTTTTCATTCTGGCGCATAGCATATCAAATGCTCATCTCTTTCCATCATAAAGGGAAGGAAACAAAAAATTACATGCCCTCAGTTGCCAAATTATTTTTTTGCCTTGACATCTTAATTCCTAATCCTTGTGTGTGGTCAAATCAGTCTACTATAGGCAACCAATCAAGCAATTATTTCTAAATTATATTTGCCCAACTCACATTGATTGGCCATTCTTTTCTTATTGGGTTAGCTCATTAATTCTGAGCAGCTTGCTTATTATGCCTTCCACATCATTTTCCTCCCGAGCCTATCTGCTCCAACCAGCCCGCTGATGTTTCAAGATGCCATACAGGGGGGAGAAAAAAACCCCAACCAGTGATCTATGCATTGTCTCCTCTAGCAATTACAATTCACATTGCTGATTAACTTTGATGTGAGAACTAATGAGATAAGACAAGTTATCAAGGCGGACCTGATCGTCATTCCATTTACGCGGCATTTGCCACCGGTGAGTGACAAAAAACTAATGAAGACGTTTCTGACAGCAGGCCAAGCCCAGGCAGATTTCAGCTCCCCATCAGCACGAGCTGTGTTCCCTTCTTCTGGTCTATCTGAGACACGTCGGAATTAACTTAATAATGAAAACACTTCATCTACATAGACACATGTTTACATTAAAATAACTCCATGATAAATAGATGGCAGAGATTTTATGCCTTCTTGAGTCTAAACAACAAAGTAAAAATGTGTCCTAGTATTCACTAAATCATTTGGAGGGAAGTTCCATTTCAGTGAGTGAGTGTCCCCCATCTACGGGTAACAAATGTTGCTTTTCAGAGGGTGTTGGGGGGGTTGGCGGGGAGGGATGCGATCTGGGCAGAATCGGATTGATTTACTTTTGTTAAGATGGTAATGGGCCAATAAACAGAAGCACAATATTGGTAAAGCTAATGGACAATGTTCACACAGTAATCGCTAGGTTGAGGAGATCCCACGAATGACATTTCCAGCTGGACATTTTTATACTTTGTCTTCATTTTTCTGAACTGAGACTCCAGAAGTCTCTTCTTTCTGTTCGCATGTAAACAAAGTCCTGATGCTCTCTACATGTAACATGGATGACTTTTAGGAGAATAAATCCAAAGCGTTTCTCTGGGTAGGTTTATGTGTTTTTTTCCTAACAGATACAAGAAAAGGCAGATATTCAGCCGGAACTGTTTTTTCTTTGGACAAGGTTTTTTTGGGGGACTGAGCGTTAAGTAGTAAGAAAAAACACACACTTTATTAAATTGGTTAAATAAAGTGGTTATATACCAGCTTCACTCAAATTCAGAAGTATTCATATGGTTAAAAGGATTCTAGTGAATTTTTTTGACTCTGTAATATTTTGCCTTCTAAGTATGAAAGGAAGTAAAACACGGTTTTTACAGATGATGCAGCTTTTCCAATGAAGGAAAATTTTCATTTTATTATCTTGATAAACCAATTCTAAGACATAGTTTTGTTATGTTTTCAGGAAAATATTCATTTTCTTAAAGGCTTTCTTCCATATAACATACACCAGTGTATTCTGGTTTTCACACTTAAACACCATGGCACAATATTCCACACAAATATCATGGGAAAAGCCAGAATAAAAAAACCGAAAACAAAGTGTCATAAATTAACGCGTATTTTTCAAGTATTCTCTTCTAAAAAAATTGGTAGTTTTTTTCTTTAGTCAAATATGATTCAAAATATTTTCAGGTAACTGTTCAAAAATATCTTTTCCAGTTATAATTTTTGGACTTAAAAAAAGAAGAAACACATTAATGATAATGGCATCTATAATCTAAATTTCTCCCCCCTCCTCAGCCACCATCTCCACCCCCAGTCATCACCACCTCCAGCAACAGCCACAAACAAAACACGACATGAACACAAACCTACATTTCTTGAGGTGCTGTACTAAAAAAAAAAACCTACTGAATCTGATGAAAATTAATCGCGAGTACTGTTTTAAGGGCGAAGAAACAAATTAGTGCTCCAGTGAGGGATTAAGTGTAAAAGCTCTTCTCAGAACTGCAGATAAATCCTATATATTAGAAGACACTATAAAAGTACTTTCGTAAGAGCTAAAGGCATAAGTGGAAAGTTGACCCCCAAGATGGTTTGATGATGGTGTGCTCAGTTTATAAAATTCACTCACAATAAAAGCAGCCTATAAGTACAGTGCCCACTAAACACAGAGGCAATTGTCCTAGAAAACGGGTTTCCAATTTTGACTGAAGTGACAAAATTAAACGCATCTGAACAAGGGCTGGCTGGTTTCTTCGCTGGAACCTGCCTCGCTGCCCTCCCCCATACGCACTCGCTTCTCTCGTAGCCCCTCTCTGTTCCTCCAATCCTCCCCTGGTTGTGTTTACCACTCGATTCTAATGTTAATTAGAGAGACACACATCCGTATTAGTAACCCCTGTTTTCAGCAGCACAGCCCACCCTGCAGAATGAAAGCCCGGGAGTGTGTCTTCGTGGGAGCCAACAATGCGGGGCTGGCTGTATTCTTGAACACGCATATCTGACATTCTTTCTTCCCTGGTGTTAATTTTCCCTTTCTATGTACTCTTATTATGCGATGTCTAACATGGGTGGCGGATTCCTTTTTACCCTATTTCTTTAATCTATTTTAATAAATAATTACAGGCAGCAACAGAATTTATTCATTCCAGAAGGCCACCCCCTTCACATTTTTTTTCACCCCGGAGGTTCAGCTCAAGGAGACGTGGTGATAATCAGGGGGCCCTGGAATCCCTTCTATACAATGTCGCTGGGAGCTCCCATTTAAAACGAAAAATGTATATTACACTTAAAAGCCACACAAGGTAAGCGCCTCTTTCCCGGAGATGCTTAATGACAAGGGACCCTCTGGTTCGGTCCTCAGGAAAGGAACTGAAGGGAAAAAAAAATGAAAGAAATTCAGAAATCACTACAAAATATTTTAAAGCTATGACATAGGCCCCTTCTTGAGGGAAAGAAAAAGACTCACACCCTTTGTTTTTCTTACATTTGGGAATTTTTCACTGGGTCATTTGGGTATGTTGTTCTTAATCTACTTTGTTAGTGTAATGTCTGGGACTTTATTTTTTTCTTTTATTCAAAATAAAAAGAGATCTCTCTCTCTCTTTTTTTTTTCATAGTTCCTTCCATGTTCCCTAGGATGTATTGATTTAAATGCTCACAAAATAGGATTTCCATCCCAGGGCTGGAGTCCCAGTCATCAGACCCTCATACTATAAACTGGGTTTTATGGTGCTGAGCCCAGAGCTGAAAGCTTTTCTTTATTTCTTCAAACTCTTCCCACAGATGAACACACTGGGTGCCTGTCTCTGATCAACTTCACTTCTTCAAAATCAAGCTTTCCCCCTGTCTTATTCATGAAAACTTAGGAGTGTCTGAAATAGAAAATGAACTTCATCGTTTTGCTACTTAAGTGTCGAGTGGATTTGTAATATTTATCTTCGGAGGACTGAAAATAAAGTCCTTTATTAAGTGCTTATTTCAAGTGTGTGCCTAAATGGTTCCTCCAATATGTATCCTAAAATTTGCTAACTGGACTCCCTGTCCATAAATGATTTGATAATAGGGGAAAGAAAAAAAGACCTGCTTTGAATTTATATATATTTCAGTCCTGACTAATATTTTATTGAAAATTGTTATAGTGCACCTTTTGATTTGCAGTTTAAAGTAAATAATATTTGTACATCTGAAAAATACTCAAGACAAATGAAAAGCCTCGAGATGCTTTTGTGTGAGGTGTTGAAGGGGCTCTACAGACTTAAAAGCACAACCTCAATTAAGCTCATCTTCATTGGGGAAAAAGTCGCAACTGAAAGCTGACTATATTAGATAATACACACTTGCCGAAGAGCATTCTCTTCACGATTAAAAAAAAATTTTTTAAGGAAAAAAAAGAAAAGGAAGAAAGGAGAGAGAAATATTCTTGATAACCAACCCAAAGCTGGCCCGAGGGTCGCTACATGCTAATTTTGTTTGAAACTGTTCAACTCACTCTGAATAGAGATCCATATTCAACAAAGACATAATTAATGGCAACGTTTCCTTCAGTCCGAAGACATCATAACAAGCTGCAAAGTAGGAAAAGATTTTTATGGGAACTAATTTAAGGACAAAGGGTTGACCTCTCCCATTTCATTAACTGACTGAGAGAGGAAGGGAGAAAGCAGTGTTCATTTCAAGCAGTCAATTTCAAAATGCAAATCGCAATCTGCAGATGTTGGAGGCTGATATAGATATTTTAAAATATCATTTGTTCAATTTAAGGACATCAGACGTTTGAATTTTAAATAAAAATCAAAACCAATTTTAGGATTCATTTTTAGCTGGGGAATGAATGTATTCATGGTGCATTCAGGGTCTTTAGGTTAGCTATGTTTTCAAGTGTCTAAAACTATTCTTGTAAACCATTAATTTCCTATATTATTTCCAAAACCTTTTAATGGAGAAGTTCCATTAAGCTACACATTATTTCTGATTATTGTACCAAGTGAGAAGTAGTGTATTTTGAGTACAGAGTTGAGAAGGATAAAAGCTGCCGTCCAAATCAGACACTTAATTCATGGATGTATTTAAGAATAAAACCCCCACAACTTTGTGGTCTGGACTGTACAGTTTGGTTTAGGTGGGACCTAAAATAAAATCTGAGGTGTTAGCCTTTATGGGACATTCATTGGACATGAAAAAATGTTAAGTGAGTTACTCTTTTTAGAATTCTGACCTTTCTTAACTGCATTTTGGCTTTAATTTTTTTTTTTTTTCTACAGCACTTTTCACTATCTGACTTACTATGGGTTTTGCTTGTTTATCTTTTTGTCCATTTTCACTCCACTCACTAGAGTATAAGCATCAAGAAAGCAAGGACTTTGCACTATCCTGTTCATTGCTGACTCTTCAGTGTCTGGACTTGCCTTGTCCAATACAATAGTTACTGGTCACATGCTGCCATTTTTCTTCCAGTCTTATTGAGATATTGATATCACTGACATCCAGCACTGTATAAGTTTAAGGTGTATAACATAATGATTTGACTTATATACATCGTAAATGATGACCACGCTAAGTTTAATGAACATCTATCATCTCATATAGATACAGCATTAAAAATTTTTTTCTTCTGATAGCTCTTAAGATTTACTTAACAATTTTCATATATAATATACATCAGTGTTAATTATACTTATTGTACATTACATCCCCAGCGCCTATAACTGGGAGTTTGTACTTTTTGACCAACTTCATCCATTTCCTCCTTGGTCATTTAAATTTAGTGTGAAATTCACTAGTATTAAACAAAATTAAAATTCAGTTCTCAGTCACACTAGCCACGTTTAACGCACTCAACATTTAATGCATGTTTAACGCAGATATAGAGCATGCCCATTGTTCACAATTCTATTGGACTGTGCTGGTCTAACAGTGCTTGGCACATTGCAGGCACTTATTACATATTTGGTGAAATTGAATCTAAGGTCTAGAAAAGGCTATTTCCAGGGGTAAGGGATGTCTGATACCTTCCCTCCATGGTCATGTGCTTATAATGAGTGAGGAAATTGTCAGCAAGCTCTTCCCATGTTGTCCTGTATAATTCCATATATTCCATCAGTGAAGGGAGATGCCTGCTTCATGACCTCGCTTTGTTTTTTTTAGATTAGGAAGGACCACTCAATTTCCTTTTCCATTTCTTCTTGTAGGGTTTTTAGGGTCAGATTCCATTTTTAGGTGGGATCAAGGGTTCCATGTTAACATCACCCCCTCTGCCCACCAGGAGAAGGTGAGCTTTGTGGGGCCCATGCTTCCTCCAGAGCATCCTTAATTACTGCAGCCTCCACGGAAGTTTGGGGAAGGTCTTTAATGCATGTTTCATGAGTTGAATGAAGCAATAGCATCATAAAAAAAATTAAAATTTGTTTTCCACTGATTCATTATCATCATCAACTCTACCATGTATTAAATTTGACTGTGTGGTGAGCACCATGTGGGGATTTACACATGTTTTTGCATTAATCCTGACAATAGTCCAGTCATATAGATAATGTTTTCCCAGATTTACCCCTGAGGAAGTGGAGACTGTAAGGAGAGAGGAGTGAGATGCAAGGAAGCACCTAGAAGGGCACAGGGACTTGGACCAGGAGGAGTGCCAAGGGTCTGCAGTCAGATTCACTCTGGTTGAGACTTTTCAATCCTCTCACCTTCAGATAATGTTTTGTCTTCCTTTCCGCTCACAGACAGGTCTATGTTAGGGTGTCACCAGTCCTCCTGATGTTGGGTGTGTGGACAGACAAAATAGTCCTTCTGGTGTCAAGATTGGGTGGAGATTTTTAATTCCTTTAAATACAACCTGCCCCAAACCTTCAGTGGACTCACTGTGGCTTGTTTGTCCTGAATGACAGTTCCTCCACTATTCCTGAATAAATTCATTGAAAAAAAAAAAGAGAAGAGAATGCGTTTTCATCTGGACTCTTCAAGGTCATGAGGGTGGTGTGTGCAGAGTGATGCTCAGAGCACAGGACTTGGGGGAGGCGGGTAGATGGGAAAGACTGCATCCTCTGGTTCGACCCTGAGTGGGGAGAGTGGTCCTGGCAAAGGGAGGAGCGCCTTTGGTTTATACAACCCTGGGCAAAATGTGTTCCCTTTGAGCCAGGCTCAAGCTGCCCACACTGCCTCCTGCAGAAAGGCATTCTTGCAAACTGGATTCCGGCGAGTCTCTGTTTTCTGCACCTTGTCCTCGGTACCCTGCAAGGCAATGGTTATAGGATTCGGGGGGCGGGTGGTGGTGCAAAATAGGGTAGGAACCCATGTAGAATTAGGACTCTAAAGTCTTGAGCATCTCAACCCACAATCTTGACCAATGAGCTGGCCTTTTGGAGAGATGTGAACTAAATATATAGCTATGGATAGGTTGTGGAATGAATTGTAGTAGAAGTTACCAAGGATTGCTTTCTATTTGTACTCAAAGGGAAGATTCTATCAGCAAAGGACAAGGGCTTGCAGGAATTCATGATTCTGGGGACTGAGTCTCAGCTCCTGGGGATATTAACCTTTGGGACTGTTTTCAAGTAAGGGAAGTAGGAGCTGGAATATTCTTAAAGACTTGTAAAGAGGACAAGGTATAAATGGACAAGCATATCTCTCTATGGCCACATGTTTTAAGTCCCAAATTAGGACACCTGGTCACACCTGGTCAGCAACCAATTTCTAGGCTGCTTGAGTGACAAGCCGGGAGATGAAGTTTGAATTTCTAGGTTGTGGTAATGTTGTTGGGAGCATAATTTTTAAATCAAGGTGATCCCAAAAATTGTGGATTCATGGATTTTGTAGATCCCATCCATTTGGAGATTTATTTATGCCCTGCTTTAATTCTAATGAACTTGTGACTCATAAATAGAATGATTGATACAGATTTTGGCAAGAAAAAAATATTCACAAGCAGTATGTATCTGTGCTAAGTTGCTTTAGTCGTTTCAGACTCTTTGCGACCCCATGGACTGTAGCCCGTCAGGCTCTTCTGTCCAGGCAAGAATACTGGAGTGGGTTGCCACGCCCTACTCCAGGGGATCTTCCCGACCCAGGGATCGAACCTGCATCTCTTGTATCTCCTGCATCGGCAGGCATGTTCTTTACCACTAGCACCACTTGCGAAGCCCCATAAGCAGTATAGTTAATACAAAGTGTGTAATGACCCAATGGTCAAAATGAAATAATCCTGAAAAAAGAAAAATAAAATTAAAAAGGTGTCACAAGGGGTAGAGTGGAGTCTTGAAGACAGGCGGCCGTAAAATGTAACCCAATCAGTGAGAAATAGAAACAAAAGACCCCAGAGTGCAAAGACTCCTTTGGGGATTGACTTGGGTGACGTTCTGAAGTGGAAGGATTCCGCTTTGGTTGAGGGTCCCACCCTTGTCCTTGTCACCTTGTCATACGCTTCTCGATCTCATTCTGCTTTGATCACCATCAGGGCTTTCTCAGCTACACTCTGGCTGAGTGCTGGGTTCTCTGAGGGGGTGGCTTTCACAAAATGGGTCCTAGAGGGTTGAAGAGAGTGGAGGGCACACAGGCAAGTTTCACTCCAAAGTAGATGTGAGGAACTTCTTTGGTGATCCAGTGGTTAAGACGCTGCCTTCCAATGTAGGCATTGCAGGTTCTATCCCTGGCTGGGGAGCTAAGATCCCACATGCTTTGAGGCTAAAAACCCAAACATAAAAGAAGCAATGTTGTAACAAATTCAACAAAGACTTTTAAAAAGTCCACACACAAAAAATCTTTTTTTTTTTTTTTTTAATAAAAAGCAAAACAGGGCATCTGTGATGGTCCAGGGGTTAAAAATCTGCTTGCCAACGCAGGGAACACAAGTTCAATCCCTGCTCTGGGTAGATTCCACCTGTCATGGGCAACTAAGTCCATGTGGCACAACTACTGAGCCCGTGCTCTGCAACGAGAGAAGCCACGGCAAGGAGAACGCCCTGCACCGCAACTAGAGAAAGCCTGCACAGCAGTGAAGACCCAGCACAGCCTAAACACATAAACAAATCGTAAACAAACAAAGTAGGCCATGGATGCCTGTCTGCTAGAAACAGGGGCATCACTGGACAGCAGTGAAGAGCCACAAAGGCCACGCCTGGCCTATCCCCCAGCTCTTTCATGTGAGGTCCCCTGCTACTGTGTCAAACATGACTCCCCAACCCACTCCTGATCCATTCACTCCTTCTACTTTTCTTTTATTCTTGGCATGTCTTACCCTCTAAGGGACTATGTGGTTTATTTATTTTTGTTTATTGTTTACAGTCTGTCTTCCCTGCTGGGATGGAAGCTCTATGGGGGCAGAGATTGTTTTCTGTTTGGTTCATAGAGACATGCTAAGTGCCTAGAACAGTAGCTGGTGTATCTTAGGCTCTCAGTCACTATCTGTGGAATGAATGGATGAATGGATTCCTTGTAACTCCCTGGTGCGGCTGTGGACAACGGGTCTGTTCCAGAGTTCTCTCTCCACTTCTGGGCTTCACCATTTCTCATCCTGTGGCTTGTCCTTCTCTTCCTTGTGTGATCAGATCAGGGCAACTTTCACCTTCTCTCCCAGAACACAAAAACTCTCGATCTATGCCTCTGAACCATTCTACTGCAGCTCTTCTCTCTCCCTTCCTTCCTCTTACTCAGGAGGTAATATTTATAGACCTAGTTTCTGACTTGGAAAGACATGAGGCTTATCAGAAGCTGGAAAATACCCCTGGGTTTCAAGTAAAAGATTTCATCTATTGATGTTATGGACAGTGCTTGCTTGATAAGTCACTTCAGTCATGTCCAACTCTTAAATCCCATGGACTATAGTCCACCAGGCTCTTCTGTCCATAGAATTCTCCAGGCAAGAATACTAGAGTGGGTAGCCATTCCCTTCTCCAGGGGATCTTCCTGACCCAAGGATTGAACCCAGGTCTCCTGCACTGCAGGCAGATTCTTTACCTTCTTAGCCACCAGGGAAGCCCATAGAAAAAGAACAGTATGGTGGTTCAAGGAGCAAACCTCATGTTCCAGAAAACACTGTTACCTGGAGCTGATTTGCACGACTGCTAAGTCACTTCAGTTGTGTTTGACTCCATGCAACCCCACGGATTGTAGCCCATGATGCTACTCTGTTCATGGGATTCTCTGTGGATTATGATTTCATTGCAGTAGCTTTAGGTCAAGACCTGCTCTTTGCTGTGCAGACCAGGCTCAGAGTCTCGTGCATTGGCCCGCTCAGGCTGCTGCCTTCTCCTGGTTGGTCTCCCTTTATCCCCATTATAATCCTCCTCCACCCACCATCATAATTGCATCCCTACTGCATATTTCAACAGGCCGGTTTCCTGTTCGCCCCCACCCGCCCACCTTGAGCATTCTCGGTAAAAGCCTGAACGGACCTGGCTCTGTTGGGAATGATTTCCAGGCCACACTCTGGTTCTTCCTCCTCAGCCATGCAGACACCTTCCCTGGAACCTCTTCCGGATGGCCTCTGTTGCTATTACACAGGAGGCCGCCCCAGGCTTTGCAATTCTCTTCCCAAGATCCAGCCCTAAGTGACATTCCCACCCTCTGTATTCCTTCCTTCCTTCCTATCAAGCTACTGTCCTGACTAGAGATGACCTCTGAACTCTTAGCAACTCCATCCATTTGGATGCTCAGTAAGACTGCTGGGAAAAGTGCTTTGCTCACACCACCCCCATAAAGTTCTTTAAAAAAAATTTTTTTTTTAATTAATTTATTTTGTCTGTGCTGAGTCTTCATCACTATACTGGGCTTTCTCTAGTAGCAGCGAGCAGGTTGTTCTACTCTAAGTTGTGGTGTTCGAGCTTCTCATTGCAGTGGATTCTCTTGTTTCAGAGCGCAGGCTCTAGGGTTCATGGGTTTCAGTTAGTTGCTGTGCGTGGGCTCAGTAGTTGCGACTTGAGGACTCTAGAGCTCGGGCTCAGTAGTTGTGGTGTTGTAGCCACGCGTTCCAGGAAACAAACTCACTCAGAAGGACAATGCCCATAGTGGAGTGCAGTTTATTACACCGGCAGGCCTAAGGCAGAGTCTCCTCTTAGCCACAGATCCCAACCAGTTTTTGTGAAAACTTTATATACCCTAAGTGTACATGCCCAGACCCACCTCCCCAAATTCCCTGAAACTAGTCTGAACAAAGGAAAAGAAAGATACAATCAAAGTTAACCCGTGATTCATATGCCTTAGGCCTAGGTGGAAAATCAGTGGAAAATCAATAAGCCTGTGGTCATACCCCAATAAGCATAATAGAATAGAATGTATGATTCTATTCGGTTACACAGATAATTAGGGTATTCTTTTAGGTGACTAGAGTCTAGGTAGGAGCCATGGGGCTCTTCCTTCCGGGGACCTGGTTTTCCAGTTGGTATGTCGTTTCCATAGATACTGGGCATATAGCTCAAATTCTATAGTCCAGCCCAAGATAGAGTCCTGCTTTCAAGATGGAGCCTGTTCTGTCTGTTTCCTCCTTCAGTGGTTCAGGGGGTTAGTTGCTCGGCAGCAAGAGGAATCTTCCTGGACCTGGGATCAAAACTGTGTCCCCTGCATGAGCAGGTGGATTCTTCATCACTGGACCGCTGGGGAAGTCCCAGCCCCGTAAAGTTCTAAATGGCATCCCAGGTGGTGGGATGCTGCTGGGGGCAGGGGAACTTTCTTGCATCCTTCATTCTGTATTTGGAGCCTCGGTGTCCACTCTCAGAGGAAGAAGCTCCTCTGTTGAAGAAGTTGGCATCACTTACAGCCGCTCTTTGCTTCCCCAAAGCACCTTGCTCCACACTCCTGATCCAATCCCCAGAAGGTGTGCTGGAGGTGGATTCCCAAGGACTTCCGCTGACCAGTGAGTACAAAGGGGTGAGCAGCCTTCACATGGGGTCCTTTTAAAACAATACATTTGTCAGGATCTGTACCATATCTACATCCTCGCCTACAAAAGGGCATTGTGTGCTCAGGCCCATTAGGAAGAAATCCCACAGAGAGCTGAGCCAGGCGTTTTCCTTTTAGGTCTCAAAAGGAAGGATTCATTTTAGCAACATAAATTCCTTTTTCCCCCATGAAGGCATTTTAAGACTATTCGACTGGCTCCTTAATTGGTCAACTTGCGCTCAACACCCAGTAAGAAAGCGGGTTCTGCTCTTGCCTCCGACAAAGCCAGGACGTATCTCCCTAGGCTCGCCAGCGCCCCTGCCTCCATCGTATGTCGGCAGCCCCTGCAGCTGTCTGGGGGCAAAATAAATGACTTCCAGATGTGAAGAAAAGAACTAGAAGCATTCATGCAGAAGTGAATGGGGCATTGTGTTGCCCATGTTGGGGTCTCTTGGAAGGTATCAATGAACAACCAATTCATTCTTAATATATCACAGGAAATCTAAAATGGAATGCGTTACCCAGGAAATAAGTTCCTATTTTCCATGCTGAGAAACCCAAACCTAATTTCTTGTGAAGTACTAAGACTTACATTCTCCCGGAAAGCATCTCACTACTTACCCACTAGTCTGATTTAACAGCTCATTATTCCAATTTAAATTTCAAAACAAATGCAAAGGTTGGTGGGAATGGCTTTATATGAATTTCATAAACTCATATCCCGTTTTAGGTCTGCTCTCTTCACAAAGCAAGGTCTGTCACCCTCTTGAAAATACTTTCAAAGTGGAAGCTCAGATACACACCATCTGCTGGTGTCATAAATAGATAATGTAATTTTCAGTGTTTGGGAGAAAAGGAATGACATTTTTTTTCTCCCAGAGTGCTACCATCTCTAAGTTTTCATTTGGAGATGTGTGTGTGTGTGATGATGATCATGGATGTGTATTTTTACAGTAGAAATCAGGAGAGCAACAGTGAGGATGAAACCAGGCCCAAGACAAGGTACCATGACTTTGTACCCAAAACTGTCAGTCCTAAAGGAAATCAATCCTGAATATTCATTGGAAGGACTGATGCTGAAACTGCAGCTTCAATATGTTGGCCACCTGATGTGAAGAGCTGACTCATCGGAAAAGACCCTGATGCTGAGAAAGATGGAGGGGAAGAGGAGAAGGGGGTGACAGAGGATGAGATGGTTGGATGGCATCACCGACTCCATGGACTTGAGTTTGAGTAACTCTGGGAGATAGTGAAGGACAGGGAAGCCTGGCGTGTTGCCGTCCTTGGGGTGAAAAAGAGTCGGACACGACTGAATAGCAACTTAGCTTGGGATCAGTTTTCTCCATTGAGAGCAGGATAGCACCAGACTCTCTTACACACACTTCCTCAGGGTGGGGTGATAATTAGATCCTGAAGGGTTTGAATTTCCTGTCTCTAAACCAGGCACCTGAACTTGGCCTTATCTGGGGTCCCCTCCAAAGTCAGAGGTGGTTTGTGTGCCTGTGGGCAGCACTGCTGGATCCTGTCTTCCTCCAGAAAAAGGGCGGGAGGACAGGAAGCGAAGTGAAATAGTGGCTGGAGCACAGCCCTCTCTGTGGTCCTCACCACCAGCTCCTGTTCTGAAATGACCTTGTTCAGCGCTTCTTTATTCTGTGTCCCCACCTTCCATGGGATTAGAAACTGGGGACAGCAAGGTCTTATTTTTCTTAGCTGGAGTGGTTTCTGGCCCACTGCAGGCACTTTTATACCTTTGCAGAATAAATGGATGGGGGCGGGTCTGACCCCTTCCTTGTGGACATCTGGAAAACCCAGCATCGGCTAGTGACTACTTGCTTGGCACAAATGCAACCAAATATTTGGGAATAGTCGCCATAATATATTGGTATGGATGTAGTGCTTTCACTCATATCTATTTAATGGACTGGATAAGAAATTAATGTCTTCTTGCAAAGGACATCCTCAAAAGATAAAGCGGCAGGACCCTAGCATTTGCCAGGTTATTAATATTGGAACACTCACACAAATAATTGTTCTTTAAAACCAACTGGGCCCTTTACAGACAACAACCTCTAACTATGTTCTGCAAATTAATTCCGATCACATCTTGAGGTCCATTTACAGCCCAGCTCAGAGTCCTTCCCTTCCGTCAGCTGTTGACTTTCTAAGTGTCCCAGGCAGCTGCGTGTCTGTCTAGGGCTCCCTGTGATGACTGGCAAACCTCGCTTTCTTGAGTCTGCTGGCTTCTACGGGACACCCTGACAAAGCCTCAGCTCTGTGGACGCCTCCAGACCCCAGTGTCCAGCCAGCCAGCCGCAGGGGTTCGGGGAGTTGCAGAGGCCTCTTTGAAACCACGTCACGCTCGTGTGATCACTGCTCCTCTGTGCTTATTTGAACTGTCCCTCCCAATTAGCAGTAATAAGTGACTCTGTAAAGATGAGCCAACACAGCGGCTTCATTAGTCCGTCCGAGCTCCGAGTGCCCCTCCCAAGCCCACATTCCCTGCCCCATAAAAATCCCCAGAGCATCCCTCCAATAGTGTCTGGAGAAAGCTAAACGCATCTTTCTCTGAGTGATACAAGGACCGGCAAAAGGCAAATTAATGACAACCCATTTGAAGAGTTTGCTTGCAATTATTGTACTCTGCCCATCCACCGAAAAATTGATTACTCCCAGGGTAGGGGGAAGAAATCCAAATCAATAGACTTCAGCAAAATGGTCAAAAGGCATGCGCCAAGCCCATTTATTTTATCTAGTTACCCTTCCTCTCTGCCCCCCTTTCCTGGTCTCCTCCTGGGCATCTGTCTGCTCTGTTTCCATCCACACACATTTTTTAAAGAAATGAGATACAATTTTCGGGGCAGGAGCTGTTTGGCGTTTCCAATACAGCACTAATGGCAATCGAGGGAGAGTTGCGTGGTTGTACATTTCCTGATGGACCGGGGCGTCCCTGAGCTCCCCAGTCCCGACTCTGTAGGGACGAGGGTGTGGGTGATGTGGTCACTTCTTTCAGAGCCAGCCAGAGAGAAGCACGAAAGAGCCTTGGTCTTGGGATTCTGGCAGTATGTGGTGCTGGGTCCTCTCTTCCCCAGCAACCCACCCATCAGGAACAGAGGAGAGGTCCCTTCGTGCCCAAGGGGGTCGGAAGCAGGGACGGCTCCTCCACACTGGTTTTCAAGTGCCCTGTGGTCTTGGGTGTCACTGCTGTCTCTGAATTTCCCCTTCCTTAATGGGAAAACAAGAACCATGGTAATAAATTTGGACTTTGCCCTCCCCCTTCCCCTCTCCTTAAAGAGCAGAGGGTAGATCCCACTCTGCATCAGAATAAAACCCCACCTCCCTGATCATATGTACCCACTGCTATATTTAAATGGATAACCAACAAGGACCTACTGTACCACACAGGGAACCCTGCTCAGTGTTAAGTGGCAGCCTGAATGGGAGGGGAGTTTTGGGGGAGAATGGGTACATGTGATTGCACGGCTGAGCCCCTTTGCTGTCTACCTGAAACCATCACAACATTGTTAATTGGCTATACTCCAATACAAAATAAAAAGTTAAAAAAAGAATGAAACCCCAGCTCCCTTCCCTAGGATTCAAGGCCTTGTCGTGATCCGGTGGCTACAGTCTTCCGCACACTTTCCCCCTTGCTCCAGCATTGCAGGCTGGCCATTCCCTCACCTGGGCTTCTGCTGTGCCCTTGACCCGGCAGGCCCTCACTCCTGTTCCATCTCTCTTAAGATCACCCTAATCTTTTAAGGCCCAACTCGAATACCTCGTCCTTCCTCTTCTCTGATGGGTCCTTGTCATTTTCCTCTGTCCCCGAGTACATGTGTACCTATGTGGAACCAATATAGATGGAAGATGAATCAGCAGCCACTTTTGGAAATGTTGTAGCCAAGCGTTCCAGGAAACAAACTCACTCAGAAGGACAATGCAGATAGTGGAGTGCAGTTTATTACACTGGCAGGCCCAAGGCAGAGTCTCCTCTTAGCCAAGGATCCCGACCAGTTTTTGTGAAAACCTTATATACTCTAAGTGTAAGTGCACAAACCTGCCTCCCCAAATTCCCTGAAACTAGTCTGAACAAAGGAAAAGAAAGATACAATCAAAGTTAACCCGTGATTAATATGCCTTAAGCCTAGGTAGTTAACAGTGGACAATTATCAATAGGCCTGTGGTCATACCCCAATAAGCATAATAGAATGTATGATTCTATTCGGTTACACAGATAATTAGGATAGTCTTTTAGGATGGAGAGTCTAGGTATGAGCCCTGGAGCTTTTCCTCCCAGAGACCTGGTTTTCCAGTTGGTATGTCGTTTCCATAGATACTGGGCATATAGCTCAAAGTCCACAGTTCGGATAGAGTTCTGCTTTCAAGATACAGCCTGTTCTCTTTTCTCCTTCAGAAACACCAAGAGTGCCATTTAATAGTGTCAGATGTATCTCCGCCTGTCCTTGAATCATCCATCAGCACCATCACCTGCTTGCCCCCACGTCTTTGTTATACCTTCCAACCTGCTCCAGCTCTGGACACAACCAAAACGTGTGGTGGTATTTCTGCCCCATCTCCCACCCTCGTCTTGTAGGCTTGGGGACAGTGGGGTCAGGACTACTGCATACCCTGGCCAGAAGCCAGATCACATCTTCCTTTTCATCACTTGGAGTAATGCATAAATCTATTTTATTTAAAATGCTTTTTAAAAAAATCTGGACCATTTAAAAAGTCTTTATTGAATTTGTTACAATATTGTTCCTATTTTACATTTTCGGTTTTTGACTGCGAGGCTTGTGGGATCTTAGCTTCCCAACCTGGGATCGAATCCATACCCCCTGCACTGGAAGGTGAAGTCTTAACCACTGGACTACCAGGAAAGCCCCTGCTTGAACCCATTTTAAAGGGAAACATATCTTGAGGACCCTCAGAATTAGCTTATTGTCATTGCAATAAAACTGCTACTTAAGTATGCACAGATACATATTAATTAACCTTCTTAGATTATAGCTCTTGTGAAACTATTAAATATTTCACAAATTCAAAGCAAAAGAAACCCTGCAAAGCCAAGAACATTCAAACTGTCAAGGCTAATTTCACATCAAGGACTGTTCTGCAGAAATCAAAATTTCCACTCACAGTGTGAGTGGTGTCCTGGTGGCTAGAACATTCCTTCTTCCATTTCCAGCATGGCTGCAATTTCTCCTCCACCCTACACTCTTTCTCAGTGGAACTACTCTCAGGCCTTCATCAGTCCCACATCTTGGTGTCACTTAGGGCAGCAAGGAAGAAGGAAACATTGGAAAATGAAGAATGCAAAGGGACTGTGAAGGAAGCCAGTGATATAGATCAGGTTTCTCAGCTCCATGCTGGTCCTTTCCATCCTGCTCTGATGCTGCGGGCTGGGAATTGCAAATCTAATTTCTCCTGCTCCTGGACTCTGACAATTTAGGGTGCTTGGAGGAGCCTGGAAGGCAAAGAGAAAGTACTTGCTTCTTCCAGGTCCTCACAAGAATAGCATCCTTGCCATACTTGCTGTCTTTCATGCCTGATTACTTCCTGTCCTTTTTCTTTTTTAATTGAAATAGAGTTGATATACAATTTTTTATTAATTTCTGCTGTACAGCAAAATGACTCAGTTATACAAATACACATTCTTTTCTATCTTCTCCCAGGATATTGAATAGAGTTCCCTGGGTAGAAACTTATTTGATTACTTCCTGTTCTTGATAGCATCTCCCAGTCTTGAATCATCCCAGCAGTGATTGCTCACCTTCCACTTGAGCAATTTGCAGCTGATGATGTGACATTTGCAGAGGCAGCTCATTGCTTCTGCTGGGAGACACCAGCTCATGCTGCCCCATGGAGTCCCTTCTCCAAATTCCTAAGTCCAGTAGTTCCAACCTCTTCTCTTGCATCCCTCAGCCCTACAATGGTAGTGATTTCCTGCAGCTTCTACTTCAGAGACATCTTAAAGTGTATTTTTTATCATTTCAGTTAAAGGATTTATAAATATTTCATTTCATTTCTATTAAAATGTTAAGTGAAATTCCTGTCTTCTAATTGTGACTGAAGTCACAGGGGTGGCCTGGGCAGGAGATAGAATTAGCAATGGAAATGGAGGAAAGTGGATGGATTGGAAAGATAAGTAGGGTGCCAATGAATAAAAAGCTCATGGAACTGACTCAAACTCATTCCTTTTTATGGCTGAGTAATATTCCACTGTATATACATACCACATCTTTATCCAGTCATCTGTTGATGAACTTAGAGCCTTTTATATAGAGTGATTAGAGGGCAAAGGAACCAGAGATCAAATTGCCAACATCCGCTGGATCATCGAAAAAGCAAGAGAGTTTCAGAAAAACATCTATTTCTGCTTTCTTGACTATGCCAATGCCTTTGACTGTGTGGATCACAATAAACTGTGGAAAATTCTGAAAGAGATGGGAATACCAGACCACCTGACCTACCTCTTGGGAAACCTATATGCAGGACAGGAAGCAACAGTTAGAACTGGACATGAAACAACAGACTGGTTCCAAATAGTAAAAGGAGTACGTCAAGGCTGTATATTGTCACCCTGCTGATTTAACTTCTATGCAGAGCACATCATGAGAAATGCTGGGCTGGAAGAAACACAAGCTAGAATCAAGATTGCCGGGAGAAATATCAATAACCTCAGATATACAGATGACACCACCCTTATGGCAGAAAGTGAAGAGGAACTAAAAAGCCTCTTGATGAAAGTGAAAGAGGAGAGTGAAAAAGTTGGCTTAAAGCTCAACATTCAGTAAATGAAGATCATGGCATCTGGTTCCATCACTTCATGGGAAATAGATGGGGAAACAGTGGAAACAGTGTCAGACTTAATTTTGGGGGGCTCCAAAATCACTGCAGATGGTGATTGCAGCCATGAAATTAAAAGACGTTTACTCCTTGGAAGGAAAGTTATTACCAACCTAGTTAGCATATTAATAAGCAGAGATATTACTTTGCCAACAAAGGTTCGTCTAGTCAAGGCTATGGTTTTTCCAGTGGTCACGTATGGATGTGAGAGTTGGACTGTGTAGAAAGCTGAGCGCCGAAGAATTGATGCTTTTGAACTGTGGTGTTGGAAAAGACTCTTGAGAGTCCCTTGGACTGCAAGGAGATCCAACCAGTCCATTCTGAAGGAGATCAGCCCTGGAATTTCTTTGGAAGGAATGATACTAAAGCTGAAACTCCAGTACTTTTGGCACCTCATGCGAAGAGTTGACTCATTGGAAAAGACTCTGATGCTGGGAGGGATTGGGGGCAGGAGGAGAAGGGGACGACAGAGGATGAGATGGCTGGATGGCATCACCAACTCGATGGACATGAGTTTGAGTGAACTCTGGGAGTTGGTGATGGACAGGAAGGCCTGGCGTGCTGCGATTCATGGGGTCACAAAGAATCAAAGATACAAAGACTGCAACGTCCCCACTCTTGTGGGTTGACCAGGCTGCTTTGTTTTCAAACAATGGAAACACATCTGAATATAGCAACAAACAGGGATATGCTGGAAGGCCATGGGGCAGCTCCCAGGACCCACACAGGGAAGCACATAGCTCAGTCTTGGAAGGAGGGCGATCCAGGTACTGAGGGAGCTGGGAGGTAAACGCATGTGGACAACACCCTCACACATCCTTGCGTAAATTATTGACTTGAATTTCTCTGTCCTTTCACTTAGTTCAAGAATCAAATTCCCAGGAGAAATGGCCTGATTGACCAAATGTGGGTCACACGCTGACCCCAAGGCATGGTCAAGACACATGGATGTTCTTACGGGGACCACAAGGATGGGGAGGGTGATATTGCTCAGCCCTCTCCCCGATTCAGCCCCCAGTGTGTGCCAGGCACATAGACTCAGTCACTTCACACGCAGCAGCAGACAGGTTCTCTCATTATCCTTATCTCATAGATAAGGCAATCCCAGCTCAGAGAGGGTAAGCAGCTTTGCCAAGACCACTCAGCTGGGAGGTGGTATCATCAGGGCTCAAACACAGAAACTTCATCTCCTAGACTCACAGCCTCTCCCAGTCCTTGTAGCTATAATGTTGCTTGTAGCTTCAATTCCCCAAAGGAAAGTCCAGGGAGGTCCTCACAGCAAAAAGAGAAATGGGTGCTGAGCCGAGAAAAGGGGCCCTGTGGACCCTCACTGCCCACTGAGGAGGAGGAGGAGGAGGAGTTTTGGAGCCAAAGGCTTTGACTGTGCAGTCCATGAGTGTGTTTATTTCACATAAATTTCGTGGGCAATTCCTCATTAAGGGATGCCTGCTCATCTCCGGGCCATCGGCACAAGAACTCTGGCTGGGTTGGTACCCACGGCTGCCTGGAATGCCTCCGGCCTGACTCCCACACCCAGCTGGACGCATCCAGTCCTCCACGCATGTTGCTCGGTCCACATGCCTTTCTTCTTCAGATTCGCACGTCCTAGGCAGCTCAACTACCATTCTCTCAATGGCCTTGAAAACCACTTATTGGTAAATTCCTCCTTCATAGACATTAAAAGCCACGTCCAGCACGCAATTCAGTGAGACACATAACACACGCTCGATGCCTGTTTGTTGTTGGTGATAAAAAGACAAGACGTTGGGGAAAGTCATATTGTGATGGGGGTGTCTCACACCCTCCCCCCAGTCTATACAGTGATTTCATCAAGAAGGGTCCTTCCAGTAGAACTTGCTGCTTGAAGCTAAACCTGTGCCATTCAGCTTAATCACAGTGGGATTCAAGAATTTGTTTCATTTCAAGAATGAAAGAGAATTTTGTTTAAAAAATGATAGCTCACCTCTCTCTGTGCTGGTGGTTCCCCTAACACTGCACACCACCTGCCTGTCCTTGTTCTGAGAGGACCAGACTTGGGACATCCCCATATCTGATGGGTATAAAGCAGCTGTGAGTGATTTTCTGATATTTCAGACAGGGATCTTTTTACCAAACATAAATGAAAACACTCTTAAAACACATTTTTAATTTAATAAGAGGAAAGTTTTAAAGCATTTTAAGTGTATTAAAAAATTCAGTCAACAATGGCTAATGATTGAATCAATTAGAGTTATGGAATGAATCCTCCATAAACCCCCAAAGTTCTGGGTTGATGAACATGTGCTGTTCTGGGAACAGGTGTGCTCAGGGAAGCATGAAATCTTCATGCCCTTTCCCCACACCATGCCCCATGCATCTCCTCCATCCAGCTGTTTCTAAGTTTTATCCTTTCATAATAAACAGATCATCTAGTCAGTAAAGTATTATCTCTGAGTTCTGTGAACCACTCTAGTAAATTAATAGAACC
Organism: Bos indicus; assembly: GCF_029378745.1. NCBI lineage: Eukaryota > Metazoa > Chordata > Mammalia > Artiodactyla > Bovidae > Bos > Bos indicus. Next base: position 40,396,571 of record NC_091772.1, on the reverse strand, counting down.
CAGGGAGGGGTCATTGGTACTTCCAGTACACAGCCAGTTGGTGGAAGTACAAGTGACCCCCTGGACTTGTGAATGATGTCTGAGGCGGTGGGTTGGGAAGTCTTATAGCCCCGAGACCCCAACCACAGAGATCCGACATCATCTCCAGGTAGACATGGTCAGAATAGAGTTTGATGGAAGGACACCCAGTTAATTTCCCCTCCCAACACACATACATACATATATAGCTCCCCACATACACACATACATATACACACAATACACACCCACATCCACACACACACATATACATACATCCACATCCACACACATATGCACCCACATGCACACACATATATACATACACCCACATCCACACACATATGCATGCACACACGCACACACACACACCACACACGCATACACACACATACATATATATACAGTACACATATACACCCACCCACTCCCACACATATATACACACATACACACACATACATACAAATATACACACACACAGTTTGGAACTGGGCGCAAAATTTCAGGCCCATTTCTAGGTACTCCCTAAGTGAGGCTCCAGTAACCTGAGGGCAGTTCTCTGAAAAGGAGACAAGGGTACAGGCTCTTGTAAGTAAAGGCACATCAAAGCCAGGGACTATCTCCCACCAAATGGTAAAAAGGGATCTGAGGGGGCCTGGGGGATGCACCAGGGTTGCCACCATCCACCCGTTCTCATTGGAGAGTGAGAAGATCATGTGAGGACGTGGGGGGAGATCACCAAAGTGGGGAGTCTTCAGGAAGAGTGTAGGGTGCAGGGGAATCTCCAGGTCTTTGGGTGTTTTCCAGATATCTCATCTCCTGGCAAATTCTCAGTCTCTACCAATCAGATACTTAACCTAGGTCATAGAAAATGTTAATACTGGGAATTTGACCCATGCTGTAGTTCAGAAATGCATACGACATTTTCAGACTTACTCTTCAATGGACCCATCATTGTGTCAGCTCCAGGAGAGAAGGACATTGTTCAGAAGGGTCGCATCATGTTCCCGAACATCTGCCTCCAGCTGCACAACCTGGATACAGAACTCACTCTTCAGTGACTGGCAATACCTCACTGTTGTTTTGAGCACTCCTCTGACAGCTGCAACTCCCTATAGCCTATCCCCAAACCCCAAAAGCCTCACCTGCAAGATAGTCTGAGTCATAAGAAACCGCAAACAGTAGCCTGACGTACCACTGCACGAATAAGTGGCATCTTCCCCTTTCACCCAGCCCCAATTGCCTGTTTCAAACACCCTGCATTTCCTATGAGTGTCTGGCACTAATTCTTTTTTTTTTAATCCATTTATTTGGCTGTGCCAGTTCTTGCAGCATGCAAGATCTTTAGTTGCGGCATGTGAAATTTAGTTGAGGCATGTGGGATCTAGTTCCCCAACCAGGGATTGAACCTGGGCCCTCGGCATTGAGAGCACAGAGTCTTAGCCACTGGACCATCAGGGGAAGTCCCAAGGCACTAATTCTTGTCCTAGCAAGTCTCTTTGGTTACAGGGAACAGAGCTTCTCTTGAATGAATTAGGATTAAGGGAATTTACCATAATTGATTATAAAGTTGAACTTGGAATGATACTGAAAGCTGTCAGGGATTCTTGAACTCGCTTGGAATCCCAGCTCCTTTCTTTATCTCTCCTCTGATTTTCTTCTGGTGGTTGTTGCTACTTGTTTATTTTCTCTATATTTTTCTCAATCTCAGTGGTTTCTGTCTGTTCATATTCCACCCAGGTGGAAATAGCTGGAGAGCCACATGGCTGAGCTCAGCTCAGAGCCCCAACCCACAGAGCCAAGAGCTGATACGTGACTCCTGTCTTAAGCCACAAGAATTTGGAGTTACTTGTTAAGCTGCAGGAACAAACTGATATACTAATCAAGTTAATGGATCAAGCCTAGTGTCAGTGGATATAATCCCATTCCAGAAAGGGGAAACTTGTAGTGAAGTGTGTGTCTTTCTTATTTAATAGTCTCATTGCTCTGCCCATCTAGTGTGTGTGATCCCCTAGAGGAGGGCATGGCAGCCCATTCCAGTATTCTTACCTGGAGAATCCATAGACAGAGGAGCCTAGTGGGCTCTAGTCCATAGGGTTGCACAGAGTTAGACGCGACTGAAGCGACTGGGCATACACGCTGGCAGTGTGTGTGAGCAAATGTTGGCAAGTAAATGTCCGACACCTTGAAAAAAAGGACATTCCCTGCCCTCCTGTTTCTTATTGTCTAGAGGAGATAAGACACATTCAAATAACGATCTCAGAGAGCTGAGTATCGATGGTGCTGTGGAAATGCTGCAGGAGACTCGTCATGCCCTCTCACCTCTCTGGAGGGGGCACCCAGCTCTTTCTCCGCTGTGGAAATGCAGGACTCAGAGCAGCAATGACTCTTCGAAATTTCCCTCCTTCCTTCTTAAGAGCCTCCAACTCTTTTATTCCACTTAAACGATTAAGTGAACAATTAAGAGTCACATAACCAGTTCTGACCACTTCTTTTGCAAAACCTACATCACGGTCTTGCAACTCACCTGTAATGCTCACCAACTGTTTTGAGCTGAGACCCACCTGAGTATCTTGGGAGACCCCCATGCTAAAGCTGAGGAGCCAGTGGCAGAGAAGGATAAGGTAGTTTGTTGAAGATAAGTGGTAGAAGTGGAATTCCAATCTGGAAAGTCTGGTGTCAGAATACAGATGCTAAATTCCTGGGTTGAACTGTCCCGTACACATGGGCAGGGAAAGGACTATTCTAGGCATAAACTCACCAAGATGTTTTAACCAGATCCCCACAAAACCTTGTAACAAGAAGACTAAAAACAGTTTCAAATTACTTGAGTGAGAGAATCAGGGAGTAGCCAAGAATGAAGATTGTTTTTTAAATGCGTGTTCAACAGTTAAATGCAGTAGGCCAAAAATTTGACCTGAGTTTTGTGCTGGCCAATGCAAAGAAAGCATCTGACTTTCAAGGAAAGCATGATTCATGATGTAATACAAACTCATTTTCAGGAGGTTCCAATTGTCCCAGATATTGAAACTTGAAATGATTCCTCACCCCTGGCATTTCATACAGCGCCCCCAACCATGTCCTTACAGCAGATCCAAGCACATCTATCACAAAACTTTAACATGTAATGTCTTCCAAGATGCGTTGGTGGGAGTAATGTCAAAGCACCACTTTGTAGCAACTGCCCTGGGAGAATGAGAACAATTCAGTCTCAGGGCACAGCTTTGCCACCTGGGATAAAAGCAGAGGTAACTTAGAGAACTCCAGCAATGGATGGGTGGCCTAACTTTCTCTGTAAATATTGTCTCTTTTAATCAAGCCTTTGTTAAATATTGAGTGGAGGGAGTTCAAGGTTGCCCGAAATAGTGAGAAGGCAGCTTCTCACTAGCTTGGCTCGATGCAGACTTTAGTAGTAAGTTTAGCTGCGAGTGGGACAGCTATGCTTCTGGCTAGTTTGATGAACTTCACAAGGACACCCGTCTCTAAAGTGGCAACTGATGATCGTTGTCATGGTAGTGCCATGGAAACCGGCATCCCCCAATCCAGTGGCCTAAAGTGGCACTCATTTATCCTCCAAATGTCCCGGGTGGCTGGTTCCCACTGTGGCCAGCTCTGAAAGCAGTTTGGGTCTCACTCTCTCCCCTCCTGAATACATCAGTGGGTCAGCCAAGACATGTTCTTCTGTTGGCAGAAGTGCTTGGAAGGCAAGGCTCAGGGCACAAGGACATTACACACTTTAGCTTCTGTTACATTCATTAACCTCCATTCGTCCATCCAGTTCGCCTGGTGGATGGGCAGGAGTATGTAGTATGGACACTGGGGGAGGGGGGAGTAAGCAATGGTCATCCCAGGCAATAATCCAAACCATCCTCTTCTCCTTGAAAAGCAATTTGTTCACCCTGATGAGAGTGGCCGAAATGACAAAGGCTGATAAAACCACATACTGGCAAGTAAGTAGACATTGGCAAGGTGGTTTATCTGGGAGGTGTGCCCAGGGAGAGTGAGTCGGGGCAGAAGGCCCCCCTGCCCAGAGAGACCACGCTGGAGGTGGCCAGGCCGGATTGCCTCAGGAGCTCTCAGGACACAGAGTTCCTACCAGAACTGTCCAGAAAGGGAGAGCACCTGGGGGTCTCTCCCCAACTCCTGTCTGCGCTGGTTGGAGGGCTCCTCCAGGCTGCACTCATGGATTTGGGCTGAGCTTTTGTGCTGCTTTAGGATCCAAGACCCAAACCAGACCATTAGGGAGCATGTTCTTGGAGGTGAGATGCTGTCGGTTCAAGATGACTCGGAGCTCACACGGGGACAGTCCAGCTTGGCTGCAGCTGACACGGAGGAAGATTGAGTGGATGGGATGTGAGTCACCCAGAGTGTCTGCCACAGTCAGATACTGTGGGGGCTGATTTGCTGCCGGTAAACTTGGGGGGACCCTCTGGTGTATTCGCTTTGTAAAAATTTGCTGAGCCATAAAACTGTAATGTGTACACTTTTCTCCTTATCTGTGAAATCAATTAAAAGTTTCCCTGAAAAGCAAGTGGAATTTCTTTATCTGACTTTTGAACATGCACACATCTTTATATAGCTGTAAAACATGCTGGAAATCATTAAAAAGAATAAAGACTGTAAGTTAATATCTTCTAACCTCATATCTTTCACAATAGAATTACAAATGTGTTATGAAATACACCTGTATTCAAGATTCATCTGTTACATTACACTCTGATTCAGTACCAAGCCTCAGAATAATCTGGTTGACTTTTTTCTCCCAGTAGATGACCTTTGTCTCACTTAAAAATTACTTCCAAAACAGAAGCAGCAGAAAAATCTCCGCCTTTATCATTTAAGAATATTTAGAAAAACTGAACCAGAGTGGAATCACAGATTGACTTTCTTAAGAGTTTGGTATTATCTGATATTATCCTGGAGGTGTATAGAGCAGTACCATAAAATTACCATAAAAGCAAAAGGGAGTTTTATACTCATTCTTTTGATGAGGATTGTGATAGCTGGTGAAGCTGGTGGTGGTGCCAAACTTCTTAATGGGATGTTTGATCCAAAGGGCATTTTTCCTCCCTGTGTTCTTTGGTGTCGTCATGGTCAGAGCTCCTCCCCCAGGGAGCTGACCTTAGCAGAACTTCTAAACCACCTGCACTGATCTCATTCAGCCAGGTGACCTGCCCAGCCAGGACCACGCAGGTAGCTGGCAGCTCAGCAGAGCGTGGAGTGACGTCTAAGGAATGTTCCTTTCACCCTCCTCTGTCACCTTCCACTGTCAATGTCCTTCAACGAGTGGCCCTAAGTTGGTCCCTGGTGAGGAATTGGATTTCTCTTACAAATGGTGCTTGGCCATCCATTCTGAGAGTTTAATCAGACACTTTCTTTGATCACGGTTTCAAAAAATCTTTTTTCTTAGTCAAGGAGAACCTACCTACAGAAAAGAGCACACAGCCCTGTACGGATCTGATGAATCTGTACAAAACGAAGGCTGCCATGAAGGCAGCTTCCAGCTCAAGAAATAAAACCACCCTCTTGTGCCCCCTCGCAGTCATCAGCCCCTGCCCAGGGGAGCCACTGTCCTGAGTTCTGACACCAAAGACAGCACTCCTGTTCTTGACCTTCTGGTGGACAGGTGCAGCACGCACGCTCCCTTCTATCGGCCATCCTTCTCTCCACATCTGATGTGTGGTTCACCCCGGACATGAGTCCAGTTAATCGAGTCTCCTACTGTTGAATATGCCTCTACCTGTTTACTTCCCAGTTGATATGCATGTGGGTGAGTTCCGGTTTGGGACTTATGGAACAGCACTGCTGTTACTGACCATCTGGGGTACGGCTTGCTTCTTTCTGAAAAGCGGGTCCTGAATGTTCCAATCTTGGCTGGCCTGAAATCAAGACTCCTGGGAGACTGAGTTTGGAGTGGTCAAGGATGTAATTTCTGAGCCCAGCTGGTTTCGCTGGACTCCTGATGTGCTGTCTGCTGCCCGAGTGATACTGGCCATTTCACATACCCATCCCATGCCTCCATCTGCATGTCTGTAAGAGGGCATAATAACAACAGCAGCTCATAGGGTTTTGGTGAGTATGGGGTGTCAGTACCAGAGAAAGCTGGACACGTCGTAAGCACCAATTGAGAGTTTTCTAATATTATCCTCATGCTTGAGGATAATACAACTTGACCTCTAATATACCAATGTGGGATTGGCCTGGGCAGGAAGTCATATGAAGTAAGAGGATTGGAAAGGACCCCAGTAGCAAACTTCATCTCAGAACTGGGCCGGGCACCACAGGAGTTCGCCATGTGGGCGCCAGCCTGTGGAAGTCATCCAAGCTCCCTGCTCGCCGCCTGCCTGGGGTTGCATCTGGGACCCTGCAACCTCCCGCTCCCCTCCGCTGCCTGCTGCTGCTGCCTGGTACCCTTCTAATGTTCTCCTAATTCCTTACCCACTGGGGATGTTTCCACTCTGCCTAGAATACAGATTCTTTCCGGCATGACGCCATTAGCAGAAAGCAAGCCAGACCTGTAATAACTGACTGATTAAACCAGCCCAGCTGCCTCCATCAGGGGTCACCACACAGACCAGAGAACAAGGCAGCCGTCTTCTAATATATACTTTTATTTGAATAAGACCAGTCCACATGGGATTAATTAAATACATCCACAGCGAGTGAATGGACTCATGTTGGTGGATTTACTTGTCCGCCTTTCCTATCACGACTCTGGACGGTTTAGCTTCTATTGCTTTTGTCTGCATGGGATTAAGAAGGAAGAGGTTGGACAGGGTTATTAACAGAAAAAAGAGGATGCCTAGTGACCTAATTCCCTTCTGCATCTTTATCGTACCAGGATGTGCAAATCCCCATATGGGACAACAATGCAAATGAGCTTTCCTGGAGAATAAAACATTTGAGACAAAAGAGAAACATGAGTTTGTCATACAATATCACTGCAACTCATAATGCTTAGACTTTTAAAAAATGACATTCTATTATGGAGTTTTATTTCCTGTCCCAGTGGGCAGCCGACCAGGCAGAGTGATTCAGAATTCAAATACTGTACAAGGATATACAGTAACTACGGTTCTCTGAGGATTTGAGCAAATGTCAGAAAACCAAGCCCCAAAGCAAATTTATTAGTTGGTACTGATACCTAACAATTTGACGTAGACGCCGATAAGGCCATCTGGGAATCCTTTTCACTGTTAAATGATTTAGGGGCCTCTACAGAAATTTCCTTGTCTGCTACATTTCATGAAGCCACACAGCCCTCCTCCTGCACTGGCAAACTGAGCTAAGTCAGCAGCTCTAGCTATTGACTCTTTCCAGTGACATATTTTCCTTCTTGTTGTTTGGCAACCTTTATATTAAAGTATGCAACAAACACCTTTTATTACCTTTTTTATAAAATTATTTTTTTAAAAAAGAATAGCGATTGATAGTGCTGATATAAATGAAGATTTCAGAATTATCTATGGGCTTCCCTGGTAGCTCACTTGGTAAAGAATCTCCTTGCAATGCAGGAGACCCAGGTTCGAGTCCTAGGTTGTGCAAATCCCCTGGAGAAGGGAATGGTTACCCACTCCAGTATTGTTACCTGGAGAATTCCATGGACAGAGGAGCCTTGCAAGCTACAGTCCGTGGGGTCGGAAAGAGTCAGACACGACTGAGTGACTAACACTTTCACTTTCATGTTTTATTTATTTGAACTATTTATAAGTACAGAAAATTAGAAGTCAAATACATTTTCTTTTTTGTGATATAGTTTATTCAGGGAAAATGACATTTTTGTATCCCTATTTGAAAATTCATATTATTTTCATTAGTTCCATGCTGTCTTAGTTTGAACACATTTTTCTTTAAATGCTTATTTCTTTAAGACCTACAGATGGAGGGATTTCTCATGAAATCTGTCAGACCCACAGTGAATATAATTTTTAACAGGGCTGAAAAAGAATGGCTTTGTTTCAGACTTACTCTTCTCTCCAGCTCAGGTTTTCTTTGGTCTCTAAGGTTCTTTGGTCTCTAAAGTTCTGGCCAAAAACAAGTTGTTATTAATGGGTGGAGGTTTCTGGTTTCATTTGGACTAAGCTTATCTCTTGAAGGCAGCTTGAAGAAAGGATGAAGGAGAACTGGGTGTTGTTGATCAGGGCTCTAACCTGGATGGACCACTGATAGGTGGATGCACTCGGGCCAGGAACCAATCAGTGCAGGCTTTTCAAGTTCTCAACGTGCAATTAACACCTGGACCAACTGAGCTGTGACATCTCCTTCTGGATTCAAAACAGGATTCCCAACCTGAGGTCCACAGTCCTACCCTACACTCTTGATTTCTCTTCTGCCTCCAGCTGTCATCCCCACCACACCCCTCTTGCTGTCCCCCACCCCAACATAACTGCCAAAGCCTCAAAGCACCCCAGTCATGTCAAGTAAATGACAAGTTGTGAGGTTTTTTCCCTGCTCTACCTGTCTTGTTTACTTCCTGAACTTGGAAATGATCTCAGAACTTAGGAATCACTTTGCAAAGTTGGTTCAACAACCTTTTAATTGACAGGAGGGACAGAGTAGGTTCTGGAATATAAAGCAGACATCTCTGCTTTCAGGAAAGAAGATGGTTGGAGAGAGGGATCAGGAAGTGGGTAGTTTTATGAATCGTGGAGAAAAGCCCCTGAGGAAGGTTCTGCAGCCTCCTTAGGGGTCCCAAGGTGCCTTCTTATCCAAGTTAAGTCTTCAAGGACCAATAGGAACTGATCAAGCGAATGCAAGGAAGGACTGGGCAGGCATGAGTAAAAGAGAAGGATCTTTCATGGAGCTGTAAGTAGGCAGGCACTGCTGGGGTGAACATCACAAGGCCAAGAGTAGTGGGAGAGAATGAACCATCACGGGGGTCTTGGGACTTCCCTAGCAGTTCAGTGGCTGGTCTTCGCCTTCTAGTGCAGGGGATGTGAATTTGATTCCTGAGAGGGGAGCTAAGATTCCACATGCCTCACTGCCAAAACACCAAAGTATAAAACAGAAGCAATACTGTAACAAATTGAATAAAGACTTTAAAATGGTCCACATTAAAAAAAAAAGTCTTAAAAAAACAGTCATGGGGATCTCTTATGATGCCAGGGAACTTGACCTTTATTCTGTACTTAACAGGACGTGGGATGGATCAAGAGGTTTAAAGAGCAAAGGAGGTGCCCAATTGGGCTTGCACATCTGTTAGGTGACTATGTTTGGCTGAACAGATTGGTGAGGGATCTGGAGGGATAGAGACCAGGTCAGGAGCTAAAGCCATAATAGCAGAGGTGAGCCCCACAGGATCTGTGTAACAGTCAAGGGCCCACTGGCAGTCATGGCAAACAATCCCCCAAGTTCCAGTGGGTTTTGAACCATGACGGCGTCCTTCTTACTCATGTCACAGCTCAATGGAGGGTGTTTGCATCAGTTAGAAGGTGTTCCAGGTCCTTTCCCTCCTGGAGCTCCATAGACCCGAGAACCTCAGGGAAACAGGAGTTACCTGTCTCAGAGGCATTTCAGAAAGACAAGGACCAAAATTAAATCTGGACTTCAGGAACCTGTTCCCTATTTTGGCAAGAATAGATTTCCTTTCATTCTGCCCAACTCCTCCTGTTCTTTTACTTAAAAAACAAAACAAAACAAAACTTTTTTTTACATAACTTTGTATTTTATTTGGCAGTGAATATCGACTTCATTGTGAGTTTGTAGGAAAATACCCTAAGGGAAGGGTTGAATGAATATTTTGGCTTATTATTAATTCCCAAAGGAACTCACTCTCTCTCACACCTAAGATATTTTATCATCCTGCAAGATAAGGGCTCCTCATTTCAATTAGTGGAAAGCTTACCATTAGCTAACTAATTAATGCTCTTCCCTTACATCTATTTTCTAATTACAGTCTCCACCGAGATTTTTTCACCCAAGTGGCCAGTGATGCTGTGGATTTATTTTACATTTAGTTAGACAATAACAAATACCTAATTAATGTTTATAAATATAATACAATCCCTCCTGACGAGTTGTGGGTATTGCATACACTAGCAACCAGTTTATTAAAACATTAATTGCAGTTGGATTTGTTTTGGGATTCATGCATAATCCATTTAGTACATAGCAGGACTAACTCATTTTGAAGGGATTATGAATGAAATCCTCCACAAACTCTATCGTTTAATTCACATTGTAGCCAAGGAAGGGGAAAGTTTGCCTTCAGCAAATTCCGTGGCTCTTCTGGGACCTTCAGTGTGGTCCTTCTTTCCTACCTCCTTCCCTTCTTCCTTTCTTTTCTTTCCTTCCTACCTACCTTCCTTCCTTCCTCCACATAGTATTTATCAAGCATCTATTGTGCACATAGCTCTGGTAATGTATCCAAGATATGTCCATGCAGTGTACAGATGGAAACCAAAAAGCTCAATCAGTCAAACTTACACTTCTGGCTGCATTAGTGAAGTCATGTACGACTCTTTGCAACTCCATGGACTGTAGCCTACCAGGTTCCTCCGTCCATGGGATTTTCCAGTCAAGATTACTGGAGTGGGTTGCCATTGCCTTCTCCAGGAGATCTTCCCGACCCAGGGATTGAGCCTGGGTCTCCCGCATTGTAGGCAGACGCTTTACCGTCTGAGTCTGGCTGCACTGGAAATTGGCAAACCCATTTTGGAAAACTGAAATCTTTCTCTAAAGCTGAATACACTCCTACCTTATGACAGCATTTTTACTGCTAAGTATACACAGAAACATGCACACATGTTCACCCACAAGACACTTATTAGCATGCTGGTTGCAGCACTATTTGTAATAGCCCCAAACTGGAAACTACCAAAATACCCACCACTGGTAGAATGGGAAAATAAATGATGGCATATTCCCATAAAGGAAGAGTGTACCATATAGCAAGGAGAAGGAGCCATCTACAAAGCTCAGAGACAAGCAGAACTAATGCATGGTACTGGAAGTCAGGAGAGCAGCTGTCCTTGGAGTGGGGAGTAAACGGAGATTTGGGGGTCTGGTAATGTTTCCATCTGGTTCTGGTTAAGTAAGTGTGAAAATCCAGTTTGTGAAAATTCATTGATTATGATGGATGAAGTTTTACACATGTTATGTTTTAATACAATTTATAAAACAAATGAAAAGTCAACTCATTAGCTAGAGACTGGCCTTTGTTTTCGTGTGTTTGTGCTTGTCTCATATAAGTGACTACGTGGTATTTTAAGTCTGATTATTCACTCATTCATTCCACAAGTACTGATGAAATAATTAGTTTGTACTGCTGGTGGGATTACGTGTGAAGAAATAAAAACACATCAATCATGGTCTCTCTCCTCAAGGTTTTTTACAAGGCACTGATGGACAGAATCACCCAATCAAGTATCACAGCACAACATGGTAATGCTAAGGTCACAGGGGAAGGGCGTTTAGTTCAAGCTAGGTAGCTGTAGGTGAGATGTCTCAGAAAGGAGTAGAGGATGTTTCTGCCTTCATCCCCTCACTCTCTTTAGGCAGCAACTGTGAGTTTTATTGTGAACCAATCTATCACCCATTGGTTCAAATGAAGCCAAAGCCCCTGGCTCCAGGGCCAGGGTATAAGACCCAGGCAAAAGGCAACAGCATATTCCTTCTGGCTACATTGACTGGTTCAGAGATGAGCATGTAACCTAAGCTGGTCTGCTAAGACCGAGAATACTGAAGTGAGTATCCTGTCCCTTCTCCAGTGGATCTTCCCAACCCAGGAATCAAACTGGGGTCTCCTGCACTGCAGATGGATTCTTTACCAGCTGAGCTACCAGGGAAGCCCTAGCAAATTGCAGGAACTGTATAAGGGCTGCAGTAAAAAATAAATCTTTCTTCTCTCTTGAAGCTGAAAGAGGGTAGATTAGAGCAGCAGCAGCCACTGTGGCATTATCTGGGGTCTGAGAATGAAGTCACTACATGGAGATAAGCAGGGCTGAATCCAGGGCTGAAGAAGTAATGTTCTGGTGATATCAACTGAGTCTTGATCAAGCTGAGCCTGAAGCCCAAAACTATAGGACTTTGCAGTTTACTTAGTCAAAATTTTCTCTCTTCAAGCCCATTTGAGTTGAGTCTTGTGTGTGTGTGTGTGTGCATGTGTTTTATTACATAACTGAAAAGGGTTTATTAGTAACTGATACCAACAGTTTCCAGTAAGAGGTAATGTTCAAGCTGAAGTTAGAAGGTAATATAGGACTTAGAATGCTGAAAGGAGAAGTCATGTCCCAAGAAAATGCAACACTATGCCTGGAGAAAAGGGAAAAGCCAAGAAATCTGATATGGCTTTGACTGGAGAGAAGCATTAAGAACTGCACACCAGGGCTGGATCACACAGCCTGTGGCTCTCACTGCCCTGCTCAGAGCCCGGGGTGCCTCCGTTGCTGTGCTGGTGACAGCTTCCTCTGACAAGCACCTGCCTCCAGCGTGGTGGGGGCAGCACTGCTTTCACGCAGATGGAGTTCACACCCCGGGGAGCTGCCTTCCACCCAGGACGATGGCTGTGAGTGAATAAACACCTCTCTAGTCAGACCACTCCTGGGCAAGTTCTACCACCTCCCAGAAGCCACCATCTGACTGAGCCCAGGTGCCCAAACAGAATCTGCCCTTCTGTGTACTGGGCACTGAATCCTTCAGCCAGCAACTCCCCGCCCCCAAAACGCCAGGCTTCCGATGACACTAAGGCACCGTGTCTCCCGATTCTGAGCTCAGGAATGTGTGGACTCAGCCGCTGTTTCTGCAGCCCGGTGGGGTTGACCAGGGTCATCACAACTGTGCTCTGCTGGGTGAGAAGGTCCAGGCGGCTTTGTTCCTGCCCTGCTCCTTGAGGCAGCAGCCCCCCGAGTCCTCTCGTCCCTGCAATGCTGCATCGTCAGTGGTCCAACCTGAGCAGTCTTAGAGCTGGGGGGTGAGACTCCCTGGGTGGAGGCAGACGCTGCCAGCCCCCTACACCCTGGGCTTGGAGGGGGGGCATCCCAGGATGGCATTCCTGCCACAGCCAGTGGCCAGTTACAGACCCTGCCAGGTCCAAGTCAGGGGCACAGATCCCACTAGTGAATGGAGCAGTGTGCTGCCCAGGGCAGGGAGCATGGAGGTGGCCATCCTTGGAGATGACACAAAGGCCCCACCACCGCCACTCCTCCACTGGCACTTCTTGAGGCTGCCTCCCCAGTCCACTAAAAACCTTGTCTTGGAGTCTGCTTCTAGGGAGCCCAACCGAAGGCAGCCCAGTATTGGTTTTTGATCTTGTCTTTGTTTTGCATCTTTAACCGCAGCCTTAGAAGTATGCACTTGTATTAAGAACTGATTCTCGCATGATGTCAGATCGCTAATGTGGAGAATTTGCTAGGAACAGTCATACGACTCTACCCACCAGGAGGCTGGCTGGATAACAGGTCACCTCTGGACTCTTGACTATTGACCTACCTGGAATGTCTCTCGAAGGCAGCTCACCTTCCAAGAGCATTTAACAGAGTGAGTCTAACTTCCTGATGGTGGCAATTCATCCTTACTTCTCTTTTTCTTGATTACTTTTGCTAGAGGTTAATGAATTTTATTAGTCTTCAAACAGCCCACTTTTGGCTTTATGGATTTTCTCTACTGTACATTTATTTTCTGTCTCATTCTGTCTCTACTCTTTTATGTCTTTTTCTCTACTTTGTGGTTCTTCTGGCTTCCAGACATGATAGCTTTAAATCATTGACTTTCAAACGCCTTTCTTCTTGTTTAATACATGAATTAAAAGCTTCACCTGCATCCTACAAGTTTGATATTTCTTGGTTTATCTTCAGTTCAGTTCAGTTTAGTCACTCAGTCGTGTCCGACTCTGCAACCCCATGAAATGCAGTACGCCAGGCCTCCCTGTCCATACCAACTCCTGGAGTCCACCCAAACCCATGTCCATTGAGTCGGTGATGCCATCCAACCATCTTATCCTCTGTCGACCCCTTCTCCTCCTGCCCTCAATCTTTCCCAGCATCAGGGTCTTTTCAAATGAGTCAGCTCTTTGCATCAGGTGGCGAAAGTATTGGAGTTTCAGCTTCAACATCAGTCCTTCCAATGAACACCCAGAACTGATCTCCTTTAGGATGGACTGGTTGGATCTCCTTGCAGTCCAAGGGACTCTCAAGAGTCTTCTCCAATACCACAGTTCAAAAGCATCAATTCTTTGGTGCTCAGCTTTCTTTATAGTCCAACTCTCACAGCCATACATGACCACTGGAAAAACCATAGCCTTGACTGGATGGACCTTTGTTGACAAAGTAATGTCTCTGCTTTTTAATATGCTGTCTAGGTTGGTCATAGCTTTCCTTTCAAGGAGTAAGCGTCTTTTAATTTCATGGCTGCAGTCACCATCTGCAGTGATTTTGGAGCCCAGAAAAATAAAGTCGGCCACTGTTTCCACTGTTTCCCCATCTATTTGCCATGAAGTGATGGGACCAGATGCCATGATCTTAGTTTTCTGAATGTTGAGTTTTAAGACAACTTTTTCACTCCCCTCTTTCACTTTCCTCAAGAGGCTCTGGGTCGTGGCCTCATCTCCACCTAGAACTCTTGACTTCCTACCCTGGCAACAATCCAGGTGAAGATACTTGATATGACTGCTCCCTCCGACCACCTTTTCAATATCCTGCCTGGCCTTGCTAGCCCCCCCACAGCCCAGACACTGCAAAGATTCCTATGCTTACAGCAAGACTCAGTTTAACCTGGTCTCGCTAGTTGGTCTCAAAGAATGGCAACCCTATAAAACCAACAGACCAGGAAGGAAAACTCTTTTAAACTTTGTCTTCTAGAGGTAGAGCCTGGGACAGGGTCCCTGGTGCACCTGAGCTGTTGAGGGAGGGCTCTCCGTAAGGGAGGGGGTGAAGCAGAAGAGGAAGGAGGCCCCAGTAATATGGTTCCTTTGTTGTTATTGTTCAGGAGCTAAGTCATGTCTGATTCTTTTTGACCTCATGAACTGTAGCACACCAGGCTTCTCTTTCTTCTACTATCTCCTGGAGTTTGCTCAAATTCACCTCCATTGAGACAGTGATGCTATCTAACCATGTCTTCCTCTGTCATCCCCTTCTCCTCCTGCCTTCAATCTTTCCCAGCATCAGGGTCTTTGCCAATGAGTTGGCTTTTCACATCAGGTGGCCAAAGTATTGGAGATTCAGGTTTTCCAATGAATATTTGGGGTTGATTTCCTTTAGAATGACTGGTTTGATCTCTTTGATGTGTTCCCAGCTGTGGCCTAATCCATAGGGAGCTTTGAACACTGAGCTAGGCTTTAGAGTTACCTGCCTGCTGAGAAATCAGTATGCAGGTCAAGAAGCAACAGTTAGAACCAGACATGAAACAACAGACTGGTTCCAAATTGGGAAAGGAGTACATCAAGGCTGTATATTGTCACCCTGCTTATTTAACTTATATGCAGAATATTTCATGAGAAATGCCAGACTGGATGAAGCACAGGCTGAAATCAAGATTGCTGGGAGAAATATCAATAACCTCAGATATGCAGATGACACCACCCTTACAGCAGAAAACAAAGAGAAACTGAAGAGCCTCCTGATGAAAATGAAAGAGGAGAGTGAAAAAGCTGGCTTAAAACTCAACATTCAAAAAACTAAGATCATGGCATTTGGTTCCATCACTTCATGGCTAATAGAGGGGGAAGCAATGGAAACAGTGACAGACTATTTTCTTGGGCTCCAAAGTCACTGTAGATGGTGACTCCAGCCATAAAATTAAAAGATGTTTGCTCCTTGAAAGAAAAGCTATGACCAACCTAGACAGCATATTAAAAATCAGAGACATTACTTTGCCAACAAAGGTCCGTCTAGTCAAAGCTATGGTTTTTCCAGTAGTCATGTAAGGATGTGAGAGTTGGACCATAAAGAAAGCTGAATGCTGAAGAATTGATACTTTTGAGCTGTGGTGTTGGAGAAGACTCTTGAGAGTCCCTTGGACTGCAAGGAGATCCAACCAGTCCACCCTAAATGAAATCAGTCCTGAATATTCACTGGAAGGACTGATGCTGAAGCTGAAGCCACCTGATGCAAAGAACTGACTCATGGGAAAAGACCCTGATGCTGGGAAAGATTGAAGGTGGGAGGAAAAGGGAACGACAGAAGATGGTTGGATGGCATCACTGACTCAACGGACATGAGTTTGAGTAAGCTCCGGGAGTTGGTGATGGACAGGGAGGCATGGCATGCTGCAGTTCATGGGGTCACAAAGAATTGGACACAACTGAGCAACTGAACTGAACCGAACTGAATCCCACCTTGGGGGAAATCTAGCCTTTTCTGTGGTGGTCTGCCGTTAGCTGCAGCTGCCTGGGGTGGGCAAAGGGGGCTGTATCTGCCAGGTGAGGCAGACCCATAGCCGAAGGAAGGTCCCAAGAAAAGCAGCAGTTGTGCAATCAGCAGTCCCCACTTCCAATAGCTCTGAGGGTTGCTGGTACTGGAATTTCATCTACCACACAAGCCTGTTTAGCTGACGACAAATCAAAAGCAAGGACTGTTTCGATGGCAAGGTTAGTAACTCCCAGAGTCTGAGACAGGAGCCCTGGCTTCAGATTCATGCTGCATTATGCTGCTCTTCCCACAAGAGCACCACCAGGCTGTGGATCTGTCAGCTGGCCTCACTCATTCTGAAAACACAGCCTCATCCTTCTGCTCGTATGCATTGCCAAGCTAGTTTGGTATTTGTGATGCAAAATGTCACCCTCCATCCATCATTAACTGTAACCCAATGTCCCTGGGTCTCACTGGGCTGAAGGTACAAATGAGATCACACTGACATTAACAGCCAATTAAGGCAGCTTGTTAGGCCCGAGTCTTTAACGGCACTCCTCACCCCTCTCTGCCAGGCTCAGTTGTTTCTGGGGACTCCCAGAGGGGGTCTTACATGTGCTTGTTAAAAACTCCAGCTGTCTCTGTTCACTCTGACTTACGGCCAGTGCCTGACACCACCGCCTTTGGTACCACCATCCACTGTTGTGGATGAAAGTGTTGATAGTTGGGGATAAGCCAAGATGAAAGTGAAGCCACAGAAAGGTGTGCTGGGACTTTGCTCATTCATCAGTGACGTGAGCAACTTCTCTCTGAATCAGACACTAGTTTTTTTGTTTTTGAGGGTTTTTTTGGTGTGGACCACTTTTAAAAAGTATTTATTGAGTTTGTTACAATATTGCTTCTGTTGTTTATGTTTTGGTTTTTTTGATCCTGAGGCATGTGGGATCTCAGCTCCATGACCAGCCAGGGATCAAATTCACACCCCCTGCATTGGAAAGAGAAGTCCTAACCACCGCACCACCAGGGAAGTCCCCAGACACTAGTTTTTGAATGATGGACGAATACAGCCTCAATTTTTTATACAATGTCATGGCCACAGACACAAAACTTTCATCTGTATTATTCACATTTTTTCCACTATTTTTTTAAGTTTAAACTCCGATATGAGCTGCAATTTTTTTTTCCTTTTGACTTGTTTTGTCACACATATGTTTTTCATTTTATCTTTTCCTTTAAAGCGTCTGGATTTTGAGTTGCTATTAGAAACATCTCACCTCTTCCAAGGTTATAAAAAATCCTTCTTTTTTTAAAGTTAAATCCTTAACTTTTTTGAAATTAAAAGATTTTTAAAAAACATTTAAATCTTTGACCCATTTGGAATGGATTCTGTGGTATGCAGGGTAAGGGATGGATCAAGATTTATTTATTTTCAGGTGGCTGATTGAATATCCCAGTTTTTGAATAATCCATTCCTGACTGATCTGAAGTACCTCCCTTATCTGGACTTCCCTGGTGGCTCAGATGATAAAGAATCTGCCTGCAAATAGGAGATCTGGGTTGCATCCTTGGGGTCAGGAAGATCCCCTAGAGAAGGGAATGGCAACCTACTTCAGTATTCTTGCCTGGAGAATCCCATGGACAGAAGAGCCTGGTGGACAACAGTCCATGGGGTCACAAGAGTCAGACTCGATGAGTGACTAAGCATACACACAAGAGACTTATTATATACTGCTCTCTTTTACATTTTTGGGTCGACTACTGGATTTTATATTAGGTTCTATTGGTCTATTGCCAGTGTCACACAACTTTAATTATTGAGGCTTCCTAAAATAGCAGACACATTTGGCTCTAATCCCCCACTAATACAGTACTTTTTAAGACTCTTCCTATTTTGAAACAGTCTTTCCATGTAGACTTAACAATTCACTGGATAATCCAGATTCTAAAACCTGAACATTTTGATTTGTTTTGGGTTAAATTTCTAAATTAATTTCAACAGAAGCAATGTCTTTATAATACTGACATGTTCTGCCCAATAATACAGTGTGTCTTTCTTTAAGTTTTCTACAGTGATATTTTAGAGTTTTCTTCATATGGGCCTTGTACAACTCCTGTGTAAGTGCTTCATCTGTTATAATGTTTTCACAAGCAGCACCTGTTGCTATATCTTCCCTCTGGTTATTGTTTGTATTTATGAAAGTTGCTTTTTCCTATGTATCAATTTTGTATCAGCACTCCTTTGCTGAATTTTTGCATTGTTTATTTTAGTTTTTCAAGTGGTTCTCTTAAGTCCTTTCAGTTCAGTTTAGTCACTCATTTGTGTCCGACTTTTTGCGACCCCATGGACTGCAGCACCCCAGGCCTCCCTGTCCATCCCCAACTCCTGGAGCTTGCTCAGACTCATGTTCATCAAGTTGGTGATGCCATCCAACCATCTTATTCTCTGTCATCCCCTTCTCCTCCTGCCCTCAATCTTTCCCAACATCAGGGTCTTTTCCAATGAGTCAGTTCTTCTCATCAGCTGGCCAAAGTATTGGAGTTTCAGTTTCAGCATCAGTCCTTCCAATGAATATTCAGGACTGATTTTCTTTAGGATTGACTGGTTTGATCTCCTTACGCCCTTTAGGGAAATGGTAATATCATCTGCTAAAGAGTTCTACATAAGAGTAAAAACAAAGCCATCTGGAAGTGGCAGCAGAGAGCTGGGTAAAGCCCAAGCCACCTCCCAGGTCCCAGCCTGGGTATGTGGGGAGAAAACTTGGTGGCAGGTGTTATCTTTGGAAGAGTAGCAATTATCTGTTTAGGCGGGAGGTGGGGGTGGGCTTGGATTGGGAGGCAGAGTTTCTCTGGGAAAGGCTGAAGTTATGGGATAGTTTCCTTAAACCTGAAGGGACACATTAAGTGGTCCAGGGAAGTTGTCAGTGGGCTTAGAAAGCCCAGAGCATCATGGGAATGAGAAATGGGCATTTAGAGAGCTTGTCTTGACTGAGGACACTGTGGATGAAACACCATGATTTAGCTGGCCCATGGTATTGAACAAAATGTTGGCTTGGTGGAATCCTCAGCCTTTTCTTACCTTTTTTGGTTAGTCTATTGTTTGTTTCCACTGTTATCCATCACCCCAGTCAGTTGTGATGTTAGAACATTTGGGAAATACTACCCTTCTCTGCTTTTATCTCAGAGGCCTTTCATCACTGGGAACTCAAGGGAGGTCAAACAAAGACCAGTCTTTGGAGCAGAGCCTTCCAGGGAAACACCAGGACAAATGATGACAGTTATTTGGAACTGAAGCCCATTCTGCTCCTTCTGGTGCCAGGACTACAGACTGGTTTTTCAAGGCTACCACTGAGCTGGAGAGCAGGGAATGGGTCTAAAGTAGATCAAAATGCCACAAGATTTCTGTTCTTACCAAGATTCAGTCATATTTCTAAATGCACCCCAGAATGCTAGAAGCATTTGGTTAAGTTTCAGAGTTCTGAAACAAGTTGATTCTGACTGTTCTGGCCATTTTCCACTGCTTTTATGAAGGGCTGCACTTTCAGAGGTCCTTACTCCCATTTTCACTGATGTCATTCTTCTTCTTCTTTTAATCCATCTTATTTTATCTGGCCAGAATTGCCTTGATAACAAATCCAGCCGAAAACCATACCAGAAGGAAGAGAGGGAGGGAGAGTATAGACCAGTATTCCTCATAAATGCAGATGCAATATTCTCAGCAACATATTATCAACTCATACACCCAGAACTGTACCACTGATGTCATCTTTGTCTCCGCTTCTCATTATACATCTGTCTGCCTTCCTAGTCTATGTACCCACATTACGGTAATAATTTTCTAATTCTTGGGCCAATAGTTCCTTAACTGGACTCTCTGAGTCTCTTAGTTCAATTTCCAATGAGGGAAAATATGATTGGATCCAACGGCCAGCAGAATGATGCTCCCTGCACCAGCCATCTGGGTCTGGACTGGAAGACCAGGTGGCTTAGACATGGCCATGGTTCTTCCCTGAGGTTGTCTTGATCTTTGGGAGCTGTTACACCTTCACTCCCATCTGCTTTGTGTCTTGCCTTGCTCTTTGATTCAGGAGGTCTCCCGACTCTCCAAACGGTTGGTGATTCCTCACGACTTGGCATTATGTCCTAGCTTTTCTAGATATTCTGTCCTGAGAGTAACATCCACTGCTGTTTTCAGGGCCTAAGTCTATCGCTTGACTCATCCAATCTTTCACAATCAAACTGTTATCAGAAGGGCCACATGAGAGGCAAAGTGAACGATTTATCTCAGCATTGGCCATTGGTCTGTGTAGCATGTAACGTCACATCCCCCTGGGCCCACAACTGAAGTCACCTGAATCTTGAATAAATTCTTCCTGTCCAGGCTGAAGGCTCTACCTCAAACATTAGTTTCTGTCTTCCTGAGGACTCTGTCTGGTCATAGGATATTCTTGGCTACCAGACAGATGGTCATCTGGAAGTGCTGGGGAGTGAATCCTCCCGGGAGCAGCCTTCACCAGTGATAGATGGAGGGAGATGAAAAAGTGTCCCGGCTTCCTCTGATGGGACCCCTCTGAAGTATGTGTTGGAGACAGTCTCCCAGCAGGACTGAACCCCCATTGTTCACAGCATTAGCCTTCTCATAAACATCCTGAATTGGGGCTTTCCCGCCCCTTCCTTTCTTGATGGTTCACAGTATTTCTTGTCTCAGGGCTGCCTTTTGGAAGAACGCAAACCAAGACAGTTGGACAAATGGCTTCACTCAGAGTCACTGAAGAACTGACGCCTGGTGAGAGAGCCATGGTGGATAAAAGGAGGCTGTGGTTACTCCTTTGTCCAGATACACCTCTGCCAGGGATGTCCCACATTCTAGTAGGAGACTGAGTTGGGGAGACACCATGAAGTTTGGAGAGAACTCAGGGGACCAAGGTTGAACTCTAACTGCCTCCTGATGTCACTAAGATCTTACCAGGAGAGAACTGCATCTCATCAGAGCTTGTCAGGAAGTTTCCACAAGGCATGAACTACAGGCATGTCAGTGTCATGCAAAGACTCTACTGTACAAAGGAAAAATATGTATGTCCTTTTAGGGCAACAGAAGGGACACTGATGTGATCCAACAACCCCTGAGCCAATTATTATTGCAGTCAAGTCAACAGCCACTGAAGAGTCCTCATGTTTTTGTAAGAACTTGAAGTTTGGAAGATGATGATGAGAACAACTCCTACCATCTTGATGAATTGTAAGGCTGGTGGAGGGTGCCCCCTTGAACACAATGGCTGATTATGTAGTTGAAGAGGAAAGAGTATTGTGGGTGTCCATCCAGGTAGTTAATGGGGTTATAACGAGCACCAGCTGCTACAGAGTTAGAGACACTTTGGAGAAAATGATCCAGGTCCTCAGATACAATCTTGGAAGGGCAAATGGGAAGTTACTGATTCGATTATGTACTCAGATCTTTTATATGGTCTTCAAAGGAGAGGTTCTGCAAGTGCCTGCTGGTGTTTATAGAGAAGAAACCATGGGTAGGATTGAAGAGAGGAAAGGCACTGAAGTGCTACCACTCCTGTCCAAGAAATAGAGAAATACATTTGTTGTTGTTCAGTCACTCAGTCATGTCCAATTCTTTGCAACCCCATAGACTGCAGCATGCAAGTCATCCCTGTCTATCACCAATTCCTGGAGTCTACTCAAACTCATGTCTATTGAGTCAGTGATGCCATCCAACCATCTCATCCTCTGTCTTCCCCTTATCCTCCTGCCTTCAATCTTTCCTAGCATCAGGGTGTTTTCAAATGAGTCAGTTCTTCACATCAAGTGGCCAAAGTATTGGAGTATCAGCTTCGGCATCAGTCCTTCCAATGAATATTCAAGACTGATTGATCTCCTTGCTTTCCAAGGGACTCTCAAGAGTCTTCTTCAACACCACAGTTCAAAAGCATCAATTCTTCAGCACCCAGCTTTCTGAGTACAACTCTAACATCTATACATGACTACTGGAAAAACCATAGCTTTGACTAGACAGACCTTTGTTGGCAAAGTAATGTCTCTGCTTTTTAATATGCTGTCTAGGTTGGTCATAACTTTCCTTCCAAGGAGTAAGCGTCTTTTAATTTCATGGCTGCAGTCACCATCTGCAGTGATTTTGGAGCCCCCCAAAATAAAGTCTGTCATTGTTTCCTTTGTTTCCCTATCTATTTGCCATGAAGTGATGGGACCAAATGCCATGATCTTAGTTTTCTTTTTCTTTTTTTTAATTTATTTTATTTTTAAACTTTACATAATTGTATTAGTTTTGCCAAATATCAAAATGAATCCACCACAGGTATACATGTGTTCCCCATCCTGAACCCTCCTCCCTCCCCATACCATCCCTCTGGGTCATCCCAGTGCACTAGCCCCAAGCATCCAGTATTGTGCATCGAACCTGGACTTGTTGAATTTTAAGCCAACCCTTTTATTCTCCTCTTTCACTTTCATCAGGAGGTTCTTCAATTCCTCTTCAGTTTCTGCCATAAGGATAGTGTTATCTGCATTTCTGAGGTTATTGATATTTCTCCCAGCAATCTTGAGTCCAGCTTGTGCTTCTTCCAGCCCGGCATTTCTCATGATGTACTCTGAATATAAGTTAAATAAGAGGATGACAATATACAGCCTTGATGGACTCCTTTCCCAGTTTGGAACCAGTCTGTTGTTCCATGTCCGGTTCTAACTGGTGCTTCTTGACCTGCATACAGGTTTCTCAGGAGGCAGGTCAGGTGGTCTGGGATTCCCATCTCTTTCAGAATTTTCCACAGTTTATTGTGATCCACACAGTCAAAGGCTTTGGCATAGTCAATAAAGCAGAAATAGAAGTTTTTCTGGAACTCTCTTGCTTTTTCAGTGATCCAGCGGATGTTGGCAATTTGATCTCTGGTTCCTCTGCCTTTTGTAAAACCAGCTTGAACATCTGAAAGTTCACGGTTCACATATTGCTGAAGCCTGGCTTGAAGAATTTTGAGCATTACTTTACTAGCGTGTGAGATGAGTGCAATTGTGTGGTAGTTTGAGCATTCTTTGGCATTGCCCTTCTTTGGGATTGGAATGAAAACTGACCTTTTCCAGTCCTGTGGCCACTGCTGAGTTTTCCAAATTTGCTGGCATACTGAGTGCAGCACTTTCACAGCATCATCTTTCAGGATTTGAAATAGCTCAACTGGAATTCCATCACCCCCACTAGCTTTGTTCGTAGTGATGCTAAGGCCCACTTGACTTCACATTCCAGGATGTCTGGCTCTAGCTGAGTGATCACACCGTCGTGATTATCTGGGTCATGAAGATCTTTTTTGTACAGTTCTTCTGTGTATTCTTGCCACCTCTTCTTAATATCTTCTGCTTCTGTTAGGTCCATACAATTTCTGTCCTTTATCGAGCCCATCTTTGCATGAAATGTTCCCTTGGTATCTCTAATTTTCTTGAAGAGATCTCTAGTCTCTCCCAATCTGTTGTTTTCCTCTATTTCTTTGCATTGATCACTGAGAAAGGCTTTCTTGTTCCTTGCTATTCTTTGAAACTCTGCATTCAAATAGGTATATCTTTCTTTTTCTCATTGCTTTTAGCTTCTCTTCCTTTCGTGCCTATTTTTAAGGCCTCCTCAGACAACCATTTTGCCATTTTGCATTTCTTATTCTTGGGGGTGGTCTTTATCACTGCCTCCTGTACCATGTCAAGAACCTCTGTCCATAGTTCTTCAGGTACTGATCAGGTCTATCAGATCTAATCCCTTGAATCTATTTGTCACTTCCACTGTATAATCTTAAGGGATTTGATTTAGGTCACATTCAGTCCTTAAGGTGGACTATTATTCCCCAGAGCTTGAAATTTCCTAACACAGCAAGAAGACACGGGCCTGTTAGGGAGAGAGTGACTTCACAGGTGTGCTGCTGCTGCTGGAGGCCAGCCCTGCTCTGCCCTCTCCGGCGCTGAGTCCTTCTGTCAGTTGGGGCTCCTGGTCTCCTTTACAGCTCAACCATCTCACCCAGTTCTGGTTCTGCCTGTGTTCTCAGAACGAAGATTGACCTTCATGCCCTGTTTTACTGCCATCTCCTCTAAAATGATAATTTGGTTATTTTCTAAAGGAGATTTAGAACAAATGGTTTCAATTTGTAGATATGAAAATGGAAAACCTGAATTAATCTTGGTCTTCCTCCCACCTCCGGAGGAGAAGGAACTCCCTTCCTCCAGGTTTTTTGGGGTGTTTTGCCACTATATTTATTTATTTATTTTTAATTAATTTATTTTTTAATTGAAGAATAATTGCCTTACAGAGTTTTGTTGTTTTCTGTCAAACATCAACAAGAATCAGCCATAAGTATACTGGTGTTCCCTCCCTCCCGAACCTCCCTCCCATCTCCCTCCCCATTACCCCTCTAGATTGTCACAGGGACCCTGTTTGAGTTCCCTGGGTCATACAACAGATTCC
The DNA here is from genome assembly GCF_029378745.1 of Bos indicus. Classification (NCBI taxonomy): domain Eukaryota; kingdom Metazoa; phylum Chordata; class Mammalia; order Artiodactyla; family Bovidae; genus Bos; species Bos indicus. Next base: position 40,371,812 of record NC_091772.1, on the reverse strand, counting down.
CATTGGCTGTCTATTTTACATATGGTAAGTAAGTTTCCATGTTATTCTTCCCACCTTCTCCTCCACTCTCCCCATGTCCATAGGTCTGTTCTCTATGTGTGTTTCTCCATTGCTGCCCTGAAAATCATTTCATCACTACCATCTTTCTAGATTCCATACATATGCATTAGTACATGATATTTATATTTCTCTTTCTGACTTACTTCACTGTGTAATAGGCTCTAGGTTCACCCAACTCATTAGAACTGACTCAAATGTGTTCCTTTTATGGCTGAGTAATATTCCATTGTATATATGTACCACATCTTCTTTATCCATTCATCTGTTGATGGGCATCTAGGTTGCTTCCATGTTCTAGCTATTGTAAATAGTACTGCAATGAACACTGGGGTACATGTACCTTTTTCAATTTTGGTTTCCTCAGGGTATATGCCTAGGAGGGGGATTACTGGCTCATATGGTGGTTTTATTCCTGTTTTTTTTTAGGGAATTTCCATACCACCTTCCATAGTGGCTGAATCAACTTACCTTTTCTACCAGCAGTGAAAGAGGGTTCCCTTTTCTCCACACCCTCTCCAGCATTTATTGTTTATAGACTTTTTATAATGGTCATCCTGACTGGTGTGAGATGGTATGTCACCTCAGCCTCAGAAATGAGGTGCATTTCTCTAATACTGAGCTATGTTGAGCATCTTTTCGAGTGTTGTTAGCCATCTGGATGTCTTCTTTGGAGAAATGTCTGTTTAGGTCTTTTCCCCACTTTTTGATTGGGTTGTCTGTTTTTCTGGTTGTATGAGCTGCTTGTGTATTTTGGAAATTAATCCTTTGTCACTTGTTTCCTTTGCTGTTATTTTCTCCCATTCTGAGGGTTGTCTTTTCACCTTGTTTGTAGTTTCCTTTGCTGTGCAAAAGCTTTTAAGTTTAATTAGGTCCCACTTGTTTATTTTTGCTTTTATTTCCATTACTCTAGGAGGTAGGTCATAGAAGATCTTGCTTTGAGTTATGTCATCGAGTGTTCTGCCTGTGTTTTCCTCTAAGAGTCCTCCAGGTTTTTGACTAATTCTGCAACCCACCTTCCACTGTATTATAGAACTGCAAGTATAGAGACTAGACTCCCTAGCTTCCCCAGGCGCCCTTGCAGCTAGGATCCTGGATTCAGGTATTACCAGTCAGATATGTTCATGCAGAATTTGGAGGATGGAAGGGAAGTATAGATCGCCTTTCTGCACAGGCACAGGCAGCCTCCGGTTGGCCCCTGTGTTTGCAGTGATGGGTCTGAGGGCACTGTGCTGGTGGCACTGGTGAGGTCAGAGCTGAAAAGACTCCCTGATCTGCTGCTGCAGTGGTGTCGTCCAGCAGTGGCCCCTGACTCCCATACCTCCAGCTCCTCCTTAGATTTTCTGAGCACCAGGGTCCCTGATTAAATGTACCTGGAGTATTGTCCAGCACAGAAAGTGGCCTAGGGAAGGAGGCAGGGGGTCACAGAATAGTAGATTCCTAATCTCTGTCTGGGTGCTCTTCAGCTCCCCATGGAGTTAATTAGCTTGCTGGTATGATCCAGCCAGTCCATTCTGAAGGAGATCAGCCCTGGGATTTCTTTGGAAGGACTGATGCTAAAGCTGAAACTCCAGTACTTTGGCCACCTCATGCGAAGAGTTGACTCATTGGAAAAGACTCTGATGCTGGGAGGGATTGGGGGCAGGAGGAGAAGGGGACGACAGAGGATGAGATGGCTGGATGGCATCACTGACTCGATGAACGTGAGTCTGGGTGAGCTCCGGGAGTTGGTGATGGACAGGGAGGCCTGGCATGCTGCGATTCATGGGGTCGCAAAGAGTCGGACACGACTGAGCGACTGAACTGAACTGACTGATACCCTCCCCATCCCTCTCCACCCCAGGCTCAGCCCCACCCCTCTCAGCACTTTTAGGAATATCTATTTACTACTCTTCCTGCTGGCCCATTATCCTGGTTGCTATTTCTGTATAACAAACCACCCCCAAACTTAGTGTCATGAAATAATTCAATGATGCCCAGGGTCAAGGCCTAGAGGATGTGTCTTGTCTTTGCTCCACAGTGTTTGGAGTTCCACCTGCGAAGACCTAATGACCAAGGGTGACCTAACAACAGCTGGGGAGGAAATCCCCTCGAGCCTGGTTACCTACAAGTTTGAGAGCTTATGCCGGGTTGGAAGGTCAGCTGGAACTATTGATGAACAGTATTTAGGAGACAGGGCAAGAGTCGATAGGCATATCATCTATAAAGCATGGCCGAAGTGAGAGAAGTGGCAGAAATTTGCAAGTGAGAAAGGAATTCAGAATCACCGAGATTGGTGAAGATTCAAAGCGGAGGCCAGCTCCCTAGGTGAGGCTGGAAATAAGTCACAGAACTGTATCCAGAACTCTTGCCAGAGCTGCACTCCAAGTCATCAGGAATTGCTTGTATTGTGATCACTGTACTTTCTTTGAGGAGGAGGAATTTGTGAAATCCATACAGGAAAGTGTTCCCTCAAAAATGTTTTTTTTTTTTTTAATTCAAAAAGTTGGCTCTTTAAGCAGATGGTGAGCTTCTATTATTGTGGAAAAACTCACCCGTGTGGCCCGGCTCCTTTCTGGACAATGGCAGATAAATGAGCCGGAATTGTTTCAGCACCTGCATGATGTATGTCTAGTCTAGGACGCTGTGAGGAGGCATCATTGATGAAGTGGGCGCCTCATTATCTTGGCTGCTGTTCCAGGAATCAAAGCTATTCTCAGCGCCCATGCCTCATCCTGCATAACTCAGCCACAATAAGGGGACAAGTGAGAAAATAGGTGATGGAGTGAATAACACATTGTCAGGATCGCATTTCCTGTGAACCACTGTATTTCTCAGCTGACTCTTTTTATTTTGATATTTTCATTACCAAGGTAATACTTAATCATCTTATTACTGTCAACAGTGAGAAATGTATCAGGTGACAGACCCTCTCCCGTCTCCAGCCCCACTTCTGGGATGAGCCACAATCTCATGGTGTGGAACAGCGGGAGAGATGTACCCAGGTACACTCACGTGTGTAAAGATGAGACGTGTGCATCTGGTTTTGCCTTTGCTACCCTCCCATCTACCCCTGCCCTCTCCCTGTCATCAACATTCTATTCTTTGGATGGTCGCACAGAATTCCATTGTGTGGATGTCTTGTATGTGATCCATTCCCCTTTTGGAGAGTTAGCTTGTACAAATATTTAAACAGTGGACATCTGTGTACATAAGTGTGCATTTATGAGACAATCTCGGCTAGAATGAATTGCTAGAATCAGGATGACCAGGTTCAAGGGCATGCATATTTTTACCTGCCCTCTGAATCAAGCCGAAAAAATGTATTTCATTGTTGTTTTCATTTGCATTTCTTTTAGAATTAATTACAGTTATGGAGAAGGAAATGGCAACCCACTCCAGTATTCTTGCCTGGAGAGTCCCAGGGACGGAGGAGCCTGGTGGGCTGCCGTCTATGGGGTCACACAGAATTGGACATGACTGAAGCGACTTGGCAGCAGCAGTTATAGTTAAGCTCCCCTTACCACCACATCTATTGATCATTTGCATTTTCTCTGTGAATTATGTGGAAATAAACAAAGACTAGCTGAATGAGAACAAGTAAAGGCGACTTATTCAGAGCTTTCAATAGCAAGGGCATCAGCCATCATTATTTGTATTTGGCGGAGACTTGAAGGCAGATAGGTGGGCCGGAAAGCTTTACAGCAGAGAAAAGAGGCAGCTTCAGGTCAGGTGTGCCAAGACCAGGGCTTCTGAACTGGGGAGGCTAGAGGCAGCTGACCAGCCATGAGCATCCCCTGTGGCTGGTCCCAGAGTGTGGCTTCTCTGCTTGGTCCCAAGTTGATTCAGGGGCCTAAGTCAGGGAAGCTGTCAGTGATTGAATACATCTTGGTTTTGGGAAGTGATTGCCACAGAGGGTGTTATTTGGCTCCCTGGACCAGCTGCTGCAGACTGTGGGAGATAGTTGTATTTTTATGGATGGTCGAGCCATAATCCATTAGTATATCCAGTCTCTCAACTGCTTTTTCCTTTTCTTTTGGGCTGTTGATCTTTCTTCCTGGCAGTTTGAGGGTTTGGAGGAGGCACCCTAGTGTGGCTTTTTAGCAATTTCCTGGTGTAATTCACATGAAACTCATTTCTGTTGGGCTTGAGGGAGACATTTCAGGAGGAGGCAGCATGTGTGTACATGTCTCTCCTTCAATGCAGTTTTCCATTACTCAGGAGGAAAAGGCGAATTTCAGTTCTGCAAGATGAAATGCTCTGCAGAAACCAAGCAAAGCTGCCTGGTTCTTGTAGGAGGCATGTATAAGGTTGGGATGGGGTGTGCTGTTCAGGACGGTTTATGGGGGCATCACAAAGTGGGACAGGATGGAATCTCCAGGACACTGTGCATTGTGGTACCTTTGGGGGGAAGATGCCACTCGGCCTTTCTTATCACTGGTGCTGCTGTGCACAAGGCCCACAGTTGGAGGTCTGGGAACCCTCATCCTGCTCTCAGGCTAGAGATGAACATAAATATTTCACATCCATCAATCTTCCATCTTGGGAGAGAGAGCATTGAGTCACTCACTGAAAAGTCTACATGCATCTCTTTCGGGGTGGGGGGGGCATCAGCATGAGGTGAAGAAAGGTTAGATCCATGACATCATCTGCCTTCCACCTGGTGGCCTAGAAAGGCCCCTTTGATGGGCATCTGCAGTTCCCCATCCCTTTAGAGGTGAAGGATATGCAGATATGCAAACCACTGAGCTGCTCCTTGACAGGACTTACCCCTTTCTCACCCCACAGGTCTTTGAAGGAGAGGGAACTCTGCCTGACCTCATCCTCTGCCCCTCCACCAGCCTTTGATCTCCTCTGAGGGTCTGCTTCTAGGGAAGCATTGTGTTAGTTGCTCTGCTATGTCCAGTTCCATAGACTATAGCCCACCAGACTCCTCTGTCTATGGAATTCTCCAGGCAAGAGTACTGGAGTGGGTTGCCATTCCCTTCTCCAGGGGATCTTCCTGACCCAGGGACTGAACCTGGGTCTCCTGCATTGCAGGCAGATTCTTTACCATCTGAACCACTGGGGAAGCCCTGAGGAAGTGGGCCTCATATAGCATCCAGATCCCTATATCCATTACAAATTTATTGCCTGGTTTCAGCAAGTCATACACTCTCTCCTGACCTCTGCCCACATCTAGAAAATGAGAGTAAGGATTAAGTTATTTCTAAGGACCTTTAAAGAATTAAAACACCATGATTCCCTTTAAATTGTGTTTCTGTATGATATTTCCTCTAGGGAAAGTCTTAATTCGGGACTCATGCATGACATTCAGGTGGTCAGTGAACCCTTGGAAGTTGTATGCGAAATTGTGGATGTGATTTTTTTTCCCCCCTGGGGAAAGAGTTCACAGTTTTTATTAAATTTCTGAAGACTTGATGCATGTGCGCTCAGTAGCTCAGTCATGTCTGACTTTTTATAACCCCATGAACTGTACCCCATCGGGCTCCTCTGTCTGTGGAATTTTCCAGGCAAGAATACTGAAGTGGGTTGCAATTTCTTCCAGGGGATCTTCCCGACCCAGGGATCAAACCCTTGTGTCTTGCATCTTCTGCACTGGCAGATAGATTCTTTACCACTGAGCCACATGGGAAGCCCAAGGACTTCACACCCCCCCCATCAAAAGTTAGTGACCACGCTCTACAGCTTGTTGTTTATAAACATCAGAGGGGCTGTGGAAAGCGCATGGTCATATTCCCCTAAATATGAATCTGGTGAGATGAATGATTTCAATAAAACCATTTAATACTTATTTTAAAAGGATAGAAAGACATATGTGCTAATTATAGTTTTACAGCTGAGTAAACCCATCTCCTTGCTCAGTCTTCAACAGATTTGTCTCCCAAGCCTAGTCTTTTGTAGGTTCAGGCTCTTTTGACTTTGCAATCGGGATTTAATATAGACTATTTTTTTTTCAGACAGTGTTGAATCAGCCAGCTGGGCTTTGCTAGAGAAGAAAATATGTTTTGTTTGTGATGAATAAAGACTATGAAGTGCACTTACTTGAGTTTCTCCCCACGTTCCTCTCCTTTCCTCTCTTTTCATTCACAGACAGGTACACATACAATGGTGAGTGTCCAAAAATCTTCCCAGAAGCCTTTCCCAAGTGCAAGATTCAATATCTGGTATCAACAAAAATAGCCTGGGCTGATCACAGCTCAGTCCCACTTGTTACGCACACAGTAGGTCAATAAATTATGAGCCAAACAGCTGCTTCTATTTTCAGAGCCATTAGGTCCCCCGGGTGAAGCACACGGTGGAGGGAGGTGTTGGCAGGCACAGAAGGCTCTTCTTGAGAAATGAAACATTTCCTCTTGTGCATCTGGGTCAGCCATGGACACATCCTCTCATAAAGGATATTTTATGAACCTGAATAATAAGAATTTATATAAATATACATACACAAACTCACACAATGCATATGGAGGTCATAAAGAACTAGTAAGTAATGGGGAATTAAATGCAGTGAAGGGTTCAGCCAGACTTATAAACCAAGAGAGAGGAAGGCTTGAGTATTTGTGATGTCACCTTGATAATGAAGGCTATTTATGTCTTTCAACAAGCTTCTGTGGACATAACGGTTGAAAGCTTTGGAGGGAGGTTGGACCCCCAAACTCTGATGCAGCCCAACTGTGTATGCACCTTCATGGTGTCACTCTCATGAGTTTGTTCATTAATTTACTAAATGTGTATTCACTGGATGCCAAGGCTTAACACCTACCGCTGATTCAAGCAGACTTCCCTGGTGGCCCAGTGGTTAAGACCTCAACTTCCAATGCAGGGGGTGCAGGTTCAATCCCTGGTCAGGGAGATTAAGATCCCAGAATCCTCGTGGCCAAAAAACCGAAACATAAGACAGAAACAATATTGCAATGAATTCAATAAAGACTTTAAAAATGGGGGAAAATGCTTATTCAAATGTTGATTTCTGCCTCATGGGACTTACAGTTTGGAAATGGGGACTGACATAAACTAGTAAACAAACACATGAATATCTAATTACTGATTGTGAAGAGAGTGATTTGTGAGGGGGGTGGTTTCTGAAGAAATCAGGAAAGATGAAAGGAGCAGGGGAGGGAGGTTGAGGGAGCTGCCCCCAGGGCCATCAAAGTCTCGGGGAGGATGGCTGTGTCCAATCCTGCTGGGAACTCTGGAGTCAGTTGTGGCTGGGGTTTGTGTTGCCCGAGGAGAGGGGCTGGGCTTTCACAGGCACCTGTGGTGATATCAACTCCAGGCATGCTGGCTCTCAGGGGACAAAGTAGCTCCAGTAGTTTGATGGTTATCCTCTGAAGAAGAGTCCAAGGTGTGAGCCGTGGGAGGTAGAGGTCACCCAAGCTGGGGAGGGACAGGGCTGGAGTGGATCTGTTCTGAGTGCTGACTGCATCCACCCCGGGATCTGAAGGTGACGGGAATCAACCAGATGAGGCGATGCTGGAGGCTGGGGGTGGGGGTGGGGTGAGGGCATTTGAGGCTGAGAATAAATCCTGTGAGAGTCCTTGAGGCAGAAGGAGACTCAAGCAACCCAGGAATGGGCAACTGGATGAAGAACAGGCACCGATGGAGGTGAAGAGAGGTTGACAATGCAGGTGAAGCTTCTGCTCAAGTTAGGCACGGATTCCTGGCTTCAGTGATCCCTGCTCTTGGATGTACATGGTGGTGAGGCACAAAGGAGGAAGAAACAAGCCATTGACCAGGCTCAGAAAGGGACCGTCAGAAACAGAAAATAGCACAAGTAGACATCGAGCCTTCAGCTTACTGGACTGCTGCCCCAACAAAGGCAGTGGCGGCTGGGACTCCAGCTACAAGTGGCCCCTGAAAGACCCAGACCTGATGCAGGCTCACTGCTTGAATCAGAGGATTCTATATGCCGAGAAACAAGGGCAGGAACCAAATAAGACAAAACCTGAGTGGTCATGTTGTATACTATGCAGAAATCTACATTACAAACATCTGGCCTCCAAAATGGCAAGTGTTTTGGACAACAGGAAAAGGAAGTTGCTGTTGTCGGTGAGCCTGTGCTACAGGCAGGCACTTTCATTGTTTAATTGTTGCAGAGACCATGTGAAGCAGATTTACATATAAAATCACTGAGCCTTGGAGAATTGAAGTAACTTTCCAGAGGTCGGAAGTCACAGTTAGAATCAGACCTATTGATATTTCCAGAACTCATGATGTTAGCCCCTTTGTGATCTTCAAGCATCCAGACGAGGAGCAAAAGAAGAAGGCACAGCACTAACCTCACTGCCTGACCGTGCCATGTACCAGGGAGGTTCTACCAAAGGTTGAGGGAATAAGCTGAGATTCAGTCTCATCTTCCTTTATAGGGGAAGTCAAAGAAAAGGACTGTCCATCACATGTGGAAAGATAAGTCCAATGTCCTCTTCTCCAAAGACTGCTTGATAAAAAATGTGTTCTTGGAAACCAAGAGAGAAAAGGAAAGAAGGGAGGGAAGCTGGTGGGTTTGAGCTTTACCTGTGACTATATTCTCAGATTGAAGCAGCTTTCTCCGCCAGGTCAATATCAATTACTTACCAACTTTCTTTCTAGACAACTATCACTTGAGCATGTAAACCGTGACTCAAGAAACCAAATTCTGGTGCTTGGTATCATCTGTGACCCTATTCTCTCTACTGAAACCATCTATTCATTTAACAGATATGTATTTTTTCTGTGGATTATATTGTTAATTTCAGGAATATTATTGAGTACCTTCTCCACTGTGGGTGTTGTGCTAGGTGCTGGAATTTCACCTCTAAGAAGACAAAGTCCCTTGACTTCATAGAAATCACACGCTCATGGGGATGGGTTGACAATAGACACACAAGTACATCAGTCACAAGATTCTTGTTGGTTTCAACAACTTGGTGGCTGGCAGCACCATTTACTAAGACTAAAAAGACCTGGAAATTATCAAATTAAGGAAGTCAGAGATTAAAGTTTCTTGCTGGACATGTTGAGTGGGTAAGGATAGATGTATTTAGAGCTCCAGGAAGAAGGGTCTGTTTGAGCTGGAAACAAAACAGGGGGAGCATCAGCATGTACTTGGTTTTGGGATTCGTGGGTGCTATTCTACTAAAGCTATATTATGTGTCACCATTGACGGAAACAGGGTTAAGAGTCTATGGGATTTGCAACTGATTTTGCAACTGCCTGTGACTCTATAATTATTTCAAAATTAAAAGTTAAAAAAAAAAATCCACAGGGCCAGATAAGATTCCTTAGGGATAAATAAAGAAGGGATCATGTGATAAAAGACTTCAAATTTACTTCATCCTGGAACACCCAGAAATGTAGATTCATACTAACTCTGGTCTGTGTGAGCTCAGGCCCTTCAAAAAGTGGATGTCAAGAGGAGATGAGATGGGCAGAGCATTTGGGGAGAACACCTGTGAATGGTGAAGGGAGCCCAGAACGTAGAGAGCGTATTCAGATCCCTAAACAGACTTGACTGGTGAATGAAGGCAAGGGAGGGAGATGATCAAACTGCAAGCAAGCGGCTCAGGAAATGTCAGCCAGGCCCACAGAAAGGCCTTGAGTCAACATTACCCCTTGAACCAGTTACCCCTGAAAGGAGCCCCATCTCCACTGGAATGAGCCTGATCAATCAGTCTTTAGGAGTAGCCCTGAGAAGCATGGTGTTTTGGGGACATACCTGAAGCCTTCCTCCCGCACCATGCTCAGGACAACAGGATCCCAGAATTTGCTGTCCATGCAGCCCTGAGTCTGCTTCCAAGGTCTGCACAGGCCCACTGCCCAGGTCTGCCCTGCTGAGGGGACACTGGGCTGTGATATACAACCCAGGCTCCAGAGGTCACCAAAGAACTGCTGTTTGCAGGAGGTGTTGGGAGGGGTTGGGCTGGGGGTGTTTCTAGGTCCACATCTGGGTATTTCTCAGTAAAGAGGGAGCTGGAGGCAGCGGGAAGAGGTGATGGGCCCTGTGCAGGGGATTAGCCCCCCTGCATCCCAGTGTGCCCTGGGGACTCAGAGGGCCCAGGATCCCACAGGAAAACCTGGCCTTTCAGGCCATTTCACAAAGAATATTTTCAGGTAGGAGGATAAACACGTTTCATCAAAAGCTTGATGGATGTTTTAAGTATTTAGACAATGACATGGGGGCCTTCATCTATACCTTGAACTTGGCCATGCCTGTTAGAACCACATAAGGGAAGCCTTGGCTATATTTCCCTGAAAAATCCATATATTGACAGAAGATGACATTCAAAAGACAAAAGAATTTTAAGAACTGGCAAGTGATATAAGTTTATATATACATACATATAATACATATACATCTTTTTAAACTTCTAGATAAGATATATATGCTGTGCTGTGCTTAATTGCTCAATCATGCCTTATCCCATGGACTGTAGCCCCCCAGGTTTCTCTGTCCATGGGGATTCTTCTGGCAAGAATACTGGAGTGGGTTGCCATGCCCTTCTTCAGGGCATCTTCCCAATCCAGGAACTGAACCCAGGTCTCTTGCACTGCAGGCAGATTCTTTACCAGCTAAGCTATCAGTTCAATCAGTTCAGTTCAGTCGCTCAGTCGTGTCCAGCTCTCTGCGACCCCATGAATCGCAGCACGCCAGCCCTCCCTGTCCATCACCAACTCCTGGAGTTCACTCAGACTCACGTTCATCGAGTCAGTGATGCCATCCAGCCATCTCATCCTCTGTCGTCCCCTTCTCCTCCTGCCCCCAATCCCTCCCAGCATCAGAGTCTTTTCCAATGAGTCAACTCTTCGCATGAGGTGGCCAAAGTACTGGAGTTTCAGCTTTAGCATCATTCCTTCCAAAGAAATCCCAAGGCTGATCTCCTTCAGAATGGACTGGTTGGATCTCCTTGCAGTCCAAGGGACTCTCAAGAGCCTTCTCCAACACCACAGTTCAAAAGCATCAATTCTTCGGCGCTCAGCCTTCTTCACAGTCCAACACTCACATCCATACATGACCACAGGAAAAACCATAGCTTTGACTAGACGGACTTTTGTTGGCAAAGTAATGTCTCTGCTTTTGAATATGCTATCTAGGTTGGTCATTACTTTCCTTCCAAGGAGCAAGCGTCTTTTAATTTCATGGCTGCAGTCACCATCTGCAGTGATTTTGGAGCCCAGAAAAATAAAGTCTGACACTGTTTCCACTGTTTCCTCATCTATTTGCCATGAAGTGATGGGACCAGATGCCATGATCTTCATTTTTTGAATGTTGAGCTTTAAGCCAACTTTTTCACTCTCCACTTTCACTTTCATCAAGAGGCTTTTGAGTTCCTCTTCACTTTCTGCCATAAGGGTGGTGTCATCTGCATATCTGAGGTTATTGATATTACTCCTGGCAATCTTGATTCCAGCTTGTGTTTCTTCCAGTCCAGCGTTTCTCATGATGTACTCTGCATAGAAGTTAAATAAGCAGGGTGACAATATACAGCCTTGACAAACTCCTTTTCCTATTTGGAACCAGTCTGTTGTTCCATGTCCAGTTCTAAATGTTGCTTCCTGACCTGCATACAGATTTCTCAAGAGGCAGGTCAGGTAGTCTGGTATTCCCATCTCTTTCAGAATTTTCTACAGTTTATTGTGATCCACACAGTCAAAGGCTTTGGCATAGTCAATAAAGCAGAAATAGATGTTTTTCTGGAACTCTCTTGCTTTCAGGGAAGTCCAAATAAGATACATATATATACACCTTATGTATGAGATATGATTGTATAATATAGTCTATATCTTATAATAAAATTGCTCACCAAGTAATATAATTGTAGTTAATCAAGTCATTCTAATGATTTTTGAATAATTTTGGAAATTGTTAATTTAACTCAGCTGTCACTAACTAAATGATGCCTTGACTTCATGATTTAACACAGAAAGCTCATCAAACTCTCCCTTACTAAGTTGGAAGGTCATTAGGTTCCCAGCTCCTGGGTTGTTTTTTCAGCTACAAGGAACCTTGCATTGTAGCCTACGTATGCATCGTGGCCTACATATGCATCGTGGCCAGGACCTGGAGCCTCAGCTCCTGACGACAAGGCCATGTGTGTGCCTGTCCTGCAGCCTGCTCTGTGGTCCCCTCCATGCTGACCTGCCCCACGGTGATTGACGGGACTGCCTAGGCCCTGTCGCCCCGAAGCTACCTCACCTTGGTCTGGACAGAGCTGGCCGGGACTACCTACTTCTACAACGACCCTGTTCTCAGACCTTACTACCTCTCTCCATGCCCAAGTCTAGCTATGCTTATTTCCAAAACATATTTGGAAATATTTCAGGAGCTGTTAGTCCAGGCAGTGCAGTGCTTAGACAATCTCATTTTGCATTCACACCTGGACTTCACATGATGCCAGATGGTTACTGACCTCTGACTTTCCTAGGATAAAAATCCCAGTAGACAGAGTCAGGATGGACCTCATTTGTTGAGTTGCCCTGATTCCCACTGCCTGGCATGGGGCTGGTGTTCAACAGGTCTTGACTGATTGACACAACTCTCACCCCATCAATTCAATGGAATCACAAGGATGATTTAGCTACGGGTCTGCCACACCCTCAAGATCACCCGGCTCTGGGAATATAAACAAAAGGCCTTCATACACGAGGCTGCCAATCCTCAGTGGTTTGGATTATACTTCTCTTTTCCCCTTTTGAATCTCTATCCTCCTCTTTAAAAAAAAAAAAAAATCTTGTGTTTGATGGATTAAAACTTTCAAGTTTCAATGAGGGCTCCAGAGATGCAGACTAAAAGAAAGTAATACAGCTCACAATTGTAAGCTCACAATTCAGAAAGGAATGGAGCTGAGATATGGATTTGATACAAATATTTCCTCCCCCTCTCCCCATCAGAGAGCATAATCTTAGAGAACTGCAGGTTAGGAGGGTCTGGGTCTTAGATCATCTCAAATGTAGCCAGTAGCTCCATGAGCTGAATGTTTTTGGTAATTGATCCTACTCACAAATTAGATGCAATAATTTTAAGGTTGGTGGATCAACTAATCAAGCATGAGAATCAGTTCTTAGTTGGACATAAAAAGAGAAAGAGAGTTCATAAGGATGTTTGGAAAGCTCAGGGACAATGAATTCTCAGTGGAGATGTCGAAAGTGTATCTGACATTGGAACTCAAGGAGCCCAAAGCTGGGAGGGGTGGGAGAGCTGAGCGTCCACAATAACAAAGCCCAGAGACCTGTTCCAAATCAAGGCAGACAGATCAGATAGTGCATGGAGGGGGAGAGGAAAGCAGACGACCCTTTCTATTGTCCACATGCTCAGCCTGCATTATTCAAAGACAGACTTAATATGTATCAGCATTCCAGTAAACAGGGTAAGCTTGCTAATAACAGTGCAATTCAGCAATCGCTACCCCAAATAAATACATTAGAAATGTCATTACTCTAATCAGATTAACTGCTGTCCTTCATGTTATGCTTTGAATAATCATTACCGCTATTCTTAGTGAATTTGGTGTGTCTTACCTCGTCTAGAAATGAACTGAAGAAATGCTGTTTCTCTAGTATTTTTGCTCTCTAAATACATTTCTTAAGCATTTTTAAAGGCATTGTTTTTTCTTCCCATGTAGGCGACTTCATTTGGTAAGACCAACAGTGTTCATTTTCACAATTTCTAGCACCAGGATGTAATTTTTATGCTGAATTTTATTATTCATTACAGTGGTTCATGTCTTTTATGAGAACAATTGCTATGATAGGTTAAATGTCATTATTTTCGAAACTACCCTCAGAGATTAGCTGCTACATCACCTTCTGGACACTTGCACTTGAATATCTGAACCATAGCCCATAATTGTATTATTCACTAGGCTGATTCTTCCTGCTAATAATGCCTGTAAATGCTTTTGTCAATAGCCAGGGATCCGCTCCCAGGAAGCAAAATGTCTCTACCCATTTCGGCTTTGGGTGACAGCTGGGATCTTTTGTAAGTAAATTGGGATCTAGTGATGAGTTTATTTTCTATTGTAGTTAATTCATGATGTAAAGGCTATTAAAATTCAGACTTGTGCTATTTGATGTTGAACATTTTTTTTAATTCATGGGATTTAAGAGGGAGAAATACTGCAATCATTTATTAAAGTAGTTTTCCTACCAAAAAGAAAGTGCTCTTTTATGCTAAGAAAATGTTCGGGAGCATTGATATTTAATAAACAGTTATATTGAACTAAGTTCAACAAACATCTAATGAACACATGGATACCCTCTTACAGAGTGGAGGCTGGCATTTGCATGCATATGCTAACAGTCTAAGAGGAGGGCCATGAGTTCTAACTTGATTTTTAATTATCTCGCTTTGTTTCTTTTATTTTATCACTTGAACTTTCTTCCATCACTCTTTTCTAACTTTCTAACATTATTCTTTTCTAACTAATATCAAAAGTCATCATCTATCTATATATATGGGGGAAATGGAAGGATATAGTTGGATGTTCAGCCAATGGCAGTTGCCTCAAAGTAGCAGCAGCAGCAGCAGTGATGGAGAAGGCGATGGCACCCCACTCTAGTACTCTTGTCTGGAAAATCCATGGATGGGGGAGTCTGCAGTCCATGGGGTCGAAAAGAGTCGGACATGACTGAGCAACTTCACTTTCACTTTCCACTTTCATGCATTGGAGAAGGAAATGGCAACCCACTCCAGTACTCTTGCCTGGAGAATCCCAGGGATGGGGGAGCCTGGTGGGCTGCCGTCTATGGAGTCACACAGAGTCGGACACGACTGAAGCGACTTAGCAGCAGCAGCAGCAGCAGCAGCGATAGAGACAAATCACCAGTCCTGCTTGTGTCGCCTCTGCCAAGTTCACCTCTCCCCTCTCCCAGGCACTGTCTATTCCTCAGCTTCAGTGGTGCCACGTCTTTGTAACTGGCTTTCTCAGGTACCCTTGCCTCTGATGGTCACACCTGTACCCAATAGGAATCCTTGTTGTACTACAATGTCATGAAGTGCATTGGCTTTTCCAGGATAGGCTTCTCTTTCAAGAGACATTGGTCTGGATTTAGAACCAAAGCCCTTGCCAGATTTCCAAAGTGAGTTGTGAGGAGTGGACCTTGGTCCCTGGAATGAGCTTCTGGCTGTGGAAACGTGCAGAAGTCTTTTCATGAGAATAGACCCGTGTCTTACCTTTCAGCTTGTGTGTATGTGCATGCTTGGTTGCTCAGTTGTGTCTAACTCTTTGCGGCCCCTTGGACTGTAGCCTTCCAGGCTCCCCTGTCCCAGGGATTTCCTACGCAAGACTACTAGAGCCGGTTGCCATTTCCTACTTCAGGGGATCTTTGCTACCCAGGAATAGAACACTTCTCTTGCGTTTCCTGCATTGACAGGCAGATTCTTTACCCCTGTGCTGCCTGGGAAAAACCCCTTTTCCACTTACAGCATTGTAAAAAAGAAACTTCAGAATATTTAAGATTTCTTTGAGTGGATTATCCATGCTTCCAGATTTGCTAAAATAAAAAATTTATAAGTGGGAAGGGAATCTTTAGCTCATCCTGTTCCTTAATTTTGCACACAAAAAAGTGCCAAATGGTTCAGCATTGGGTTCAACCCACATGAAGATATCCGTGAATGCAGTTCCATACGCTTCATGCCGATATCATCTGAGATTTTCTGTTATATGGCCTCCCCTAGTCTCTCTTCCCCTTGAAGTCTGCAAAAGTGTATCCTCATCAAAACCTAATTAATCTAAGTGCTCATCCCACTCGGGTTTCCTATGTGGCTGTGAGCCGCACACAGAGGGCCTGAGCTCCCAGCAGTCCGAGCCACGAGGCTCAAATGGAATTAAAATGGAGGCGAGGGCCACATGGCCACATCTGTGCTTCTCTGGCCCCCTCACAATGAGAGGGTGACAGATCTCTCTCCTCTTCTTCTTCCCCTGCTGAGCCAATCACGTTTTGTTGCTTCTTTTCCTAATTGGAGAGAAGCGGCAGCGTTCGTAGCTTCCCCAAGCTTGTTCTTGGAATGTGGATCTTTCCTTTTCTGGATTGTCTAGTCCAGTGGATTCTTGTAGCTGCCAAAAGCAACTTCTTGGAAAGACTGGCTTCAGGCAACATGTATCTTCAAGGCTAGTATTTCCTGCTCCCAGGTGGTAGCCTCTCACTTTCTCCAAAGCTTCGAGATCTCCCCTTGTCCCCAAGGGGAGCTGATTGATTCTTTCAGGCTCTAAAGCCAGGCTTTGTGCAACCAATCCTCATTCCATGACCTGAGAGCAAAGATGAATCATTGAACCAGAATAGCAACTCTGTCAAACCAGGATGCTCAACTGAATCTTTACTATGTCTGACATATGTTGCTTAAAGATATACTCCACAGGTGAGCTGAACTAGCATATATATGTGTCATTTATACACACACACACACACACACCAAAGTAAAATGGAAAGAGTCCTCTGGTTGAAGTATTCTTATATTCAATGGCAATTTATAGACCATCAATTACTTGGGGCTCTGAGCCACAAGCTAGGGCTGAAGCAGAGAAGACCATGGTCTCTGGCCTCCCAGAGCTCACAGTCTAACAGAAAAGTGGGTATAAACCTCAAGAATCCTGTTGAGTGGAAACTATCCATCCAGAAAAAAAAATTGAAGTTAAAAGTACTTCATTGGTCAAAATGTCAACTGCTCTGAATTCAACGGAAGCCACTCAAAGATGGACTTTCTTGAAGTGTGTTATATTGTCATGAAGAAAATAGAATTAGCATGGGATTCATTTTATTGCTTTGTGTTGAGTTCAAAGACTGCTTATGGGGGGAGTCCAGTGACAAAGTGACAAACAGAACTGTATTTCATCTAAGAGAACAAAGTGGACTCAACATATACAGGAAAACAAAACAGACTTAACATTTATTTGCAACTAATGTTGGGAGATTCTGAGAGCCATCAGAATTACCTACAAGGATCACCTTGCAGGTTTTAACCTTGGACTTTAGTACATGCATTTTGCTGAGGACCCAATATGAGTGTTGCCCTGATGTGCTGTCACCACTGATGTGGCTCTGAAGTCAGTTTGTAATAAATGACATCATGTCACACTTGTGAAAGGCCATCCTGGTGTGATTCCTCTTACGAAGCACAGGGTCCTTTTTGAAAGTAGACCCATAGCCCTGTCTCAGTTAGGGGAGTCTCTCTGCTGCAACAAACCATCCTCGTATTTCAGCAGCTTAATCCAGTGGAGCTTCCAATACCAACCAAAGTAGTAAAATAAGGAACAACTTATATGCCCACGTCCCTCAGCTCCCCAAAGGGGACTCCCTGGTGGCTCAGACGGTGAAGAATTTGCCTGCAGTGTAGGAGCCCTGGGTTCAATCCCTGAGTTGGGAAGATCCCCTGGAGAAGAGAATGACTACTCACTCCAGTATTTTTGCCTGGAGAATTCCATGGACAGAGGAGCCTGGCAGGCTACAGTCCAGAGGGGTCACAAAGAGTCAGACTTGACCAAGTGACTAACACTTTCACTTTTCGATTTCTCAGTTCCCCGAAGCTGGCTAGGAAACACCTTAGATGATCAGGGCCTCATCGTGAAGACTGTCTTCCTAGACGCTTACTGTCTCCTCTAGTTATTTTCCTAGTGTCTATTTTAAAGTTTGAAGTCCTTTTTGCCAACTGTTGTGCCCTTTGGAAATTTGTGTCCTGACGATGCTCTGCTGCTTATTCAGTTTCACCTCTGGTCTTAACCAATGGTTTGCTGAAAAGAACATGGGCATGCAGGTAATGCAACCCTTGAGTGTCTTTCTTTCTGTAGCTCAAAAATAGCCTATAAAGTAGGAGTGCAGTTTTCCTACATTGTAAACCTGATCACTCTTAAGAAACAAGGATTTTTAACAACTCTGCCCTAAAAAACCCGTGGTGGTGGTTTAGTCGCTCAGTCGTGTTCTACTCTTTGTGATCCCATGGACCGTAGCCCCCCAGGCTCCTCTGTCCATGGGATTTGCCAGGCAAGAATACTGGAGTGGGTTGCCATTTCCTTCTCCAGGGGACCTTCCTGACCCAGAGATTGCACCTGGGTCTCTTGCACTGCAGAGAGTGCTGAGCCAACTGAGCCACCTGTGAAGACCAACCCAGTAAATGAGTATGTGATAGGAGGAGGATGGGTGCCCTGTGTCTGAGGATACCAGTCGAGAAGCGCATCTGAGTCAGCTTTTCATCTCCATCACATATGATGGGAGATGGGCTCCAAGGATCAGAAGTACTCACCTGGGTCAGCCTTGCTCGTAGATGCTGATAGGAGTAGGAAAGCCCCATCACCAGCGAACTCACAAAACATCAGGAGATCGTGAGGATGACAATCAAGGAAAGGGAAGGAGTCAACAAAAGGGAGGGGCTTTAATGAGCAGGTCCCCATGGTGGCAATGGGACTTCATCCCCCAGGGCCCTGGGGGACAGAGCAGAGCACACAGAACCCCTGACCGGAGGACAGGTAGTTGGCATCCCTCCACCAACATCTCTCAGCCATTACTTGAGGGCTGCTCCCAGAGAAAGGGCACTGGCTCCCCAGTTCTTCTGTTTGTCCCTCACTGTGGGTCAGAGAAAGCCCCAGCAAAGAGGAGAGGTCACAGGGTGGGCAGGTGAGGCATGGAGAATGTGAGGGGTGGGGGAAGATTACGGGCAGTTCAGAATGGTGTGCACCATACTTGTGGATACAAATTCCAAAAAATGCTCCACCTGGGCTGCAGTTCAACCCCATGCTCTTTGTTTCTTTGCTTTTATTTTTTAATGAATGAACTTTTTAATTTTTGGCATCGCTGTGTAACATGCAGGATCTTAGTTCCCCAACCAGGGACTGAACCTGTGCCCCTTCCAATGGAAATTCAGTCTTAACCAATGGCCCATTAGGTCCAGTGCTTTTAAATTAATAGGTTTATTTTTAGGGGCTTCCCTGGTGGCTCAGTGGTAAAGAATCCGCCTGTTAATGCTGGAGACATGGGTTCCATCCCTGATCAGGGAAGATTCCATATGCCAGAAGGCAACTGCTGAAGCCTGAGAGCCTGGAGCCTGTGCTCCGAAACAAGAGAAGCCTGAACAATGCAATATGAAAGTAGTTCTCTGCTCAGTGCAACTAAAAGAAAAACCCACACAGCAATGAAGACTCAGCACAGCCATAAATAAATAAATAAAATTATTCTTAAAATTAATAGATTTAATTTTAAAGAGACTTTTACAGACAGGTTTACAGAATCTTTACAGAAATTTAGCAAGCTTACAGAAAAAAAAAAAAAATATATATATATATATATATACATATATATACTTCTGAAAGCACAGAGTTCCAGTAGTCCTCTCCCTTCCATCATTTCTCCTATTATTATAACTTGTGTGATGATCCAATGAAAAGTGAAAGTGAAGTTGCTCAGTCGTGTCTGAGTATTTGCAATCCAATGGAGGGCAGACTGTAGCCTACCAGGCTCCTCCGTCCATGGGATTTTCCAGGCAAGAGTACTGGAGTGGGTTGCCATTTCCTTCTCCAATACTATTAACTAAAGTCTGTATTTGCATTAGGGCTCACTCTTTGGGTTGTACATCCTGTGGATTTTGACAAATGTAGAAAAATCCACACCCATCATGACTGTCCCTACAGAGTCCCCAGTGCTTTTCAAAAACCTGCCATTTTTAGCAGTTCATGCAGCAATATCCCCAGCAAATTTGAAAGCCTTATTATACATTCAATTCTGATTTGTCAAAGCAGAAACCAATGAGGCAATTATTTTGATTGAAGAAGAGGAAACTACCCTTAATTCTTCCAGAATTGCCAGGGTATGCCTGCTCCAAACCTATGTTGAAGAAGGTCTGTTACACATGGAACTGTGTCTGTCCCCTCACCCCCACCCTCGGCCCAGATGTATGTATTGAAGCCCTTCCCAGGTGGCGCTAGTGGTAAAGAAACCTCCTGCTAGTGCAGGAGACATAAGAGACACAGGTTCGATCCCTGGGTCGGGGAGATCTCCTGGAGAAGGGTATAGCAACGCTCCAGTATTCTTGCCTGAAGAATCCCATGGACAGAGGAGCCCAGAGGGCTACAGATTAAAGACTCACAAAGCGTTGGACACACCTGAGCTGCCAACCTTGCTGATACTTTGATCTTGGACATCCAGCCTCCAGAGCTGTGAGAAGATTCATTTCTGTTGTTTCACCAGCCCAAGCTTTGGGAAAAAAGAACTCGAAGCAAAACTAGAAGAGATCATCAGTACCATCTTTCTAGATTCCATCAAATCAGATCAGATCAGATCAGTCGCTCAGTTGTGTCTGAATCTTTGCGACCCCATGAATCCCAGCATGCCAGGCCTCCCTGTCCATCACCAACTCCCAGAGTTCACTCAGACTCACGTTCATCGAGTCAGTGATGCCATCCAGCCATCTCATCCTCTGTCGTCCCCTTCTCCTCTTGCCCCCAATCCCTCCCAGCATCAGAGTCTTTTCCAATGAGTCAACTCTTCGCGTGAGGTGGCCAAAGTACTGGAGTTTCAGCTTTAGCATCATTCCTTCCAAAGAAATCCCAGGGCTGATCTCCTTCAGAATGGACTGGTTGGATCTCCTTGCAGTCCAAGGGACTCTCAAGAGCCTTCTCCAACACCACAGTTCAAAAGCATCAATTCTTCAGCACTCAGCCTTCTTCACAGTCCAACACTCACATCCATACATGACCACAGGAAAAACCATAGCCTTGACTAGACGAACCTTTGTTGGCAAAGTAATGTCTCTGCTTTTGAATATGCTATCTAGGTTGGTCATAATTTTCCTTCCAAGGAGTAAGCATCTTTTAATTTCATGGCTGCAGTCACCATCTGCAGTGATTTTGGAGCCCCCCAAAATTAAGTCTGACACTGTTTCCACTGTTTCCCCATCTATTTCCCATGAAGTGATGGGACCGGATGCCATGATTCGTTTTCTGAATGTTGAGCTTTAAGCCAACTTTTTCACTCTCCACTTTCACTTTCATCAAGAGGCTTTTGAGTTCCTCTTCACTTTCTGCCATAAGGGTGGTGTCACCTGCATATCTGAGGTTATTGATATTTCTCCTGGCAATCTTGATTCCAGCTTGTGTTTCTTCCAGCCCAGCGTTTCTCATGATGTACTCCGCATAGAAGTTAAATAAGCAGGGTGACAATATACAGCCTTGATGTACGCCTTTTCCTATTTGGAACCAGTCTGTTGTTCCATGTCCAGTTCTAACTGGTGCTTCCTGACCTGCATACGAATTTCTCAAGAGGCAGATCAGGTGGTCTGGTATTCCCATCTCTTTCAGAATTTTCCACAGTTTATTGTGATCCACACAGTCAAAGGCTTTGGCGTAGTCAATAAGGCAGAAATAGATGCTTTTCTGGAACTCTCTTGCTTTTTCCATGATCCAGCGAATGTTGGCAATTTGATCTCTGGTTCCTCTGCCTTTTCTAAAACCAGCTTGAACATCTGGAAGTTCACGGTTCACATATTGCTGAAGCCTGGCTTGGAGAATTTTGAGCATTACTTTACTAGCGTGTGAGATGAGTGCAATTGTGTGGTAGTTTGAGCATTCTTTGGCATTGCCTTTCTTTGGGATTGGAATGCAAACTGACCTTTTCCAGTCCTGTGGCCACTGCTGAGTTTTCCAAATTTGCTGGCATATTGAGTGCAGCACTTTCACAGCATCATCTTTCAGGATTTGGAATAGCTCAACTGGAATTCCATCACCTCCACTACTTTGTTCGTAGTGATGCTTTCTAAGGCCCACTTGACTTCACATTCCAGGATGTCTGGCTCTAGGTGAGTGATCACATCATCGTGATTATCTGGGTCATGAAGATCTTTTTTGTACAGTTCTTCTGTGTATTCTTGCCATCTTTTCTTAATATCTTCTGCTTCTGTTAGGTCCATACCATTTCTGTCCTTTATCAAGCCCATCTTTGCATGAAATGTTCCTTTGGTATCTCTGATTTTCTTGAAGAGATCTAGATTCCATACGCATGCATTAATATACAATACTTGTTTTTCTCTTTCTGACTTACTTCACTTTGTGTAGCAAGCTCTGGGTTCAGACACAAAGAACAGACCAGTGGACACGGACGGAGAGAGTGGGATGAATTGAGAGAATAGCATGGAAATATATACATTACTATATGCAAAACAGACAGCAAGCGAGAATTTGCTGTGTAAAACAGGGAGCTCAACCCAGTGCTCTGTGATGACCTGGAGGGGCAGGATGGGGTAGGAGATGGGAGGGGTGTTCAGGAGGGAGGGGTCACATGTATACCTGCAGCTGATTCATGCTGATGTGTGGCAGAGGCCAACACAATATTGTAGAGCAACTGTCCTCCAATAATTGTAATCTGTTCTATACTTCTCTGTATTGTACAATTTTAATCTTTGATAAATAATAAAAAAAAAAAAAAACTAGGGGAGAGGGGTGACCCTGCACATTCTGTTTTTCTTTTTGAACCAGAATTCTTGGGGACCCAAAGTAAGACCTGGAGCTAGGTGTTTCTGAAGTGACATGGTGACACTCAGAGCACCGTGGGGCCCCTGGGCTCCTGGCAGCTGCCAGTCTTGGAGGGGGACCATCCACTGTCTGTCAGGACAAATCCCCAGCCGCCATATGAATCACAGAATAAGGCTGTCAGTCATCCTGACTGGATGACATGTGGCCCCGAAAGTACAACATTGGAGACATGTCACTGCATCATGGCCGATAACTCCAGCCAAGCCCCTGCCAAGCCCCCACGCCCCCTCAGGCTCCCCCGTCACCAGCACCGCTCTGGTCTCTGCCAAGGTGTGGGTGCCATTCTTTTAAAGACACATCACATAAGGAACAGTGTGCTTGATAATTGCTCTCTGACCCGCATCTCCTTATCAGAACACGCCCCCCACCTTGCCCAGAGCAGGTCCCTCCCTCTCCACAGTTTCACTGCATACATGCTCTATGAACTCCACACCCATTTTGCAGACTCCTGGGAGGAAATTTGCGGGGCTCTAGGGCTTCCCTGGTAGCTCAGCTGGGAAAGTATCTTCCTGCAATGCAAGAGACCCTGGTTTGATTCCTGGGTTGGGAATTCCCCTGGAGAAGGGATAAGCTACCCACTCCAGTATTCTTGGGCTTCTGAGGTGGCTCAGACAGTAAAGAATTCCCCTGCTATGTGGGAGACCTGGTTTTGATCCCTGGGTTGGGAAGACCCCCTGGAGGAGGGCATGGCAACCCACTCCAGTATTCTTGCCTGGAGAATCCCATGGACAGAGAAGCCTGGCGGGTTACAGTCCACGGGGTCGCAAAGGGTCAGACATAACTAAGCACAGCATTTGTAAAGTGGTAAAGACATTTGCCAGAGGAAATTCTGTGGGCTGTCTGGGTCGGAAGCAGCACTACTGATTGTCGCAGTAGTGAAGGGAGGGGTGCTGGGAAGGGGTGTTGAGATTTCTAAACTGATTCATTCGGGGCAAAATTGGCATCGGCTAAACAACAGCTGCACTAGGAGAGGCAGATTCAGAAACACAGCTTACAAGTGGCTGGGAATGCATCCCACCCAGGCAATTCTTGATTTATCTCGTCCTTTCCTTGGGTCTTAGTAAGTCATTAAGTTTGTCCAAATCAAACAAGTCTACCCATTATGATGGCCCCATAGAGCCAACTTCCTGTTGCTCTGAGAATGGTGGACAATGGCCCCATAAAAGGAAGTCTGAATACACGCTGATAAAAATCAGAGTTTCCGAATGCGATGGATATTAAAAATACTAAACTTTTATGATGTTTGAATGTTAAACAGCGTCCACGGAACCAAGGTGACCCTGAGGTATGTGATACAGTGAGAAGAAATACAGGGCAGACGGCCTCACGTCTCTGATATCGAATAATTTCCCCATTCAGCCTCCAATCGCAGTGGTCTCTGAATACAGAGGCCATGGCTGTTTTTCGTAGACATTCCTGAAAGCTGCAGTTTTCCTGGGGCCTCAAGGAACCCAATCAATTCACTGTCTCTGAGCATCCCTAAACACATGGCCAGACCATCTTCCATTTTGGTTTCCTGCCTGATACCATATTAATCTAAATTCCAGAACAAAAGCCTTCATATTTGTTCTGGTACATCGAGGATTACCACCCCTGAAAGGGTTTTCTGTGATCAGCTTGTCACTTTCTTTGCTACTTAATCTCTTTATTTCTGTAGCTCAATGGCATCTTCTTACTTTCTCTCCTACTGAAGAAATAGGAGGGCTTTTTATTTTTTTTTAATCTCTCTCTTCCCTTTTAAAAACCTAGGAAGTTAAAAGGCCAGCTCATCCTGACCACCTGGCTGGGTGGGAGGTGCCAGCAGCCAGCTGTGATATTGTGGCCGGCCAGCTGTGTGAGGGCCCTGCCTGCGGGTTGTCCTGGCTCTATTGGCGACCAGCTCCCCCCAGCCACATCCATTCCCATGGTCCAGAGAGGCCTGTGTTTAATGTTGTTTTGTGTATTGTGGGCACTGATGTCTGCTTATCAAGTTCACGGCCCGTGTAAGGCCACACACAGGAGGCTGGGCTTGGGGGACATCACCTGGTAGGGCTGAATGTCTTGGCTATGGTCCTTTCACACACCTAATGGGATCATTGCCCATCACTACATACAAGCCCAGCCTCGTGACCCTCTGCAGAATGACACCCGTGCAGGATACCAGTATCGGCCCTCAGCCCTGCTCCGCTGCCCTCCCACCCCAGAAGCAGGTGGTCAAAGGCCTCTAAACCTGCTTGGCCTCCCTGTCCCCAAGCCTCAGACACCTGAGTCAGAACCCTTCTGCAGCCTCAATTGCTTGGGAAGCTGCTGGGCAGCAGGTTAAGGAACCTGACGGCCACCCATCCATCTCACCTTCTCGCCCTCTGTGAACTTAATCCCACGTCCTTTGAGCATCTCAGGGCCCACACAGGTTCTGATGGTAAGAAAGAGAAGACGTTGGAATTAACCCTGGGGTCTGATAGCTCTGGTCCAGCCTCAAGGAGGAGAACAGCAGAGGGCCCAGCCCTCCCACCTGGGGCATCGGATGGTGGTGGATGGGACCGAGCTCGTCCCCACCCTGCCCAGTCACACTATCCTCATTTGGATGATCCAACTGGACAGAACCTAAAAGTGAAACCCTTCCGCCCCTGAACTTGCGCAAAAGAGCCTCACTCTCCCAGGTTAGGACAGGGTCTTCTCAGTGGCTCAGACCATGAAATTGGCCTGTTGCCTGGACCTCTTCTCTCTGCTGTGTGGGGTCGCAGGAAGCTTCTCCCAGCAGAGAGCCACCTGTGCTTTACATCATTATTTCGTAAGGAAATGTTGAGATTTTCATGAACCAGGAGCAGCCTTCCTGTGACTCAGCAAAGCCACATCCCCCTTCACAGAGCCCTGGTGACTTTAGAACATTAGGTTCGCTTCCCCTTCTTGCCTGACAACTCCGAGGACTCAGCTAAACCCTGACAGATAAGGAGAGGAGTAAAGTTTTTCATTAAATCTCTTTCAACCTTTATCTTAGGAGCAGGAATTTTCTTGAAACACCATTTTCAGGTCCAGGGAGCTGGAATATAATTTGGTTATCTCTGAAGAGCGCGGCTTCACTGTTTGGTGATGATGTACCTGCTCAGTGCTCACTCCTCCGTGTTCATTTTGCTCTGGCCGCACAGCCCTCCTTCCGGTTCTTAAACCCTCCAGGCCTGGTCCTGCCCCAGGACCCTTGTACAGGCTGCTTCCTCAGCCGGCTCTTTTCCTCCCTTCATTGCATGGTGCCTCCTCCTCTGCCAGCTCAGATCTCAACTCAAATGCCTTTTCTTTGAAGAGGACTTCTGACTGTCTTGGTACAAGTAGTTAGTTCCTAACCCACTTTGTGGTCCTAGAGGCATCTTTTCCTCTTTGGATTTATATTATCTGATTGGCTTCTGATTCACTGTCTGACTGTAGGTGGGTCTTGTCCCTTGTTCTTCTAAAACAAAATGCCTGGTACACAGGAGGCACTCAATACATGTCTGTGGGAGGAATTCTGCTCGGAAGATAAGGGAAAGCCACATGATACTCTAGTGCCCGTTTGGATATTTTTTGCTTCTCTTATGTATTTTTTTTATTTAAACATTTTATTTATCCATTTAATTGAAGTATAGTTGATTTACAAGGTTTTAGGGGTATAGCAAAGGGATTCTGCTATACAAATAGATATGCATTCTTTTTCAGATTCTTTTCCATTACAGGTATTACAAGATATTGAATATAGTTCCCTGTGTTATATAGTAGGTGCTTGTTATTTATCTATTTCACATGTAGTAGTGTGTATCTGCTAGTCTCCAAGGCCATGCTTGTGCTCAGTCCTGTCTGACCCTTTGTTACCCCATGGACTATAGCCCACCAGGCTCCTCTGTCCATGGAATTCTTCAGGCTAGAATACTGGAGTGGGTAGTCATTCCCTTCTCCAAAGGATCTTCCCAAACCAGAGATAGAACCCAGGTCTCCTGCACTGCAGATAGATTCTTTACCATCTGAGCCACCAGGGATATCATTCACCTTTAGCCACCAAATATCGGCTGTGATCTTTACCCTCATGGTCATTATCCATAAAACTAAATTCATTTCAGATTGCTCCTACATGGAGAACCCATGAAAACATGTGCTACAAGAGCTTTGAAGGATCACTTCAAACATCCATTCTACTGTGTCCCCTCCTCTCCACCAGAGCTCTTTCTACACAGAAGCATCTCCTGGGCTGTGGAGGCTTCTCGAAAAGAATGCAATTCAGGCCACGAGAGGTTTGGACCAACACTTTCCTCCTTCACTGTGGTTATGCTGCTCATGAAATACTGTTAAGTTCACTCATTTCTGTTTATATTTTGATGGGGTCCAGGGCAGGCCACATTGGCATGTTGATTACTTTGAATTAAAGTTACTTATGAAGCAGCTGGTGCGGGAAGGACACACTGAGCCTCCTCTGTCCCTTGAAAGTGGGAAACAGCTCTCCCAGGTGACAGGTTCCCTCCCTGCAGCAGGAGGTGGAGAGACATGCTTATCGCCAGAGATGGGAATGCAGGGGCCAGAGGGCTACAGAAACTAACCTTGTTACTGCTTCACTAATTTACTACTTGAACCTGCGCGTCTCTGCCTGGTCAGTTCCTCACAAATGTATTGTTTCTATGTCTGCAAGATATAAAAGCTGCCTTCATGGATCACTTCTTTGAGTCTCTTATTTCTATGGATGCCTGTACATGTGAAATTAACATGACTTTCCTTTGCCTGTTACTCTGTCTTGTGTCAACTTAATCATTAGGCCAAAGAACCTAGAAGGAATGAAAAAACATTTTCCTCCCCTACAATTTCATTTTACAGTTTTTCCATATTGTTCACTTAATTTTTTTTTTTCCGAGTGTGAAAATTAACATGATTCAAGACTTTTGGTTGTCAAGGGGGCCAGGGGTTAGGAGAGGGAAGGAGTAGGAGTTTGGGGTTAGCAGATGCAAACCATTATATACAGGATGGGTAAACAAGGCCCTACTGAAGAGCACAGGGAACCATATTCAATATCCTGGGATAAATCATAATGGAAGAGAATATGAAAACAAATGCATGTATATACACAAACCTGAACACTTTAATGTATAGCAGAAATGCACACATTATAAATCAACTACACTTCAACAAAAATAAATTTTTTTAAAAGGAAAATCCACATGGTTCAAAAGTCAAATCTACACCCAAAGGTGTTCTAGGAAACGTGGTTCTCCCCCCACCCTGCCCCCATCCTCACCTGTCCAATCTCATCCTACCGTCTCTCCACCCTATTCTAACCTGTTCCCTCTAGTAATTAATCTTGTTAGTTTCTGGTTTACCCTCCCTATGTTTCTTTTTGTGGGGAAAAAAAGGGGGGGGCATTTATTTGCCCATAAATGCACGTTTTCTTATTTTCTGCTCTTTCTTACAATGAAGGAGTGAGGCTGCAGGCACTCAGGCGCTTTCGTTCCTCATTTCTTCACTTGCAGCATATCCTGGAAATCCCTCCTTGGCAGGTCACAGGCTTCTTCCTCCACGTTTTTTATAGCTGCTCCACTGTGCACTCCATGTACATCCTGTATTCAAATACTCTCGTGTGACGGGGGCCCCCAGGAAGGTTTCAGCACTTTGCAATGACAGACAAAGCTGCAATGAATAATCTCATGCATGTGCGTTTTTCCATTGTTCACAGTGTACCTGTAGCGGAAGTCCCTTGAACTGGCGTTGCTGGGTCCAAGGCAGGTGCCTGTGTAGTTCTGTTTGCTGTGGCCATGTTCCCTTTCTCCACAGTGGCAGCGATTTGGATTCTCCCTGGTGTGTCTAAGAGCATCGATTTCCCCCACAGTCTCATTAACAAAGCATGCCATGGAGCTTTTTAATGCTTTCCAATTTCATAGATGAGAAACAGGGTCAGCGTCATTTTAACTTGCGTTTCTCTTTGTATGAATAATGTTGAGCATCTCCTCTCACATTTAAGGGCTGTTTTTATATCCTCTTGTTGTGAGTTGTCTGTTCATGTCTTTTGTCCATTTTTCTATTCAATTTCTGCTCTTTTTCCCTCCATGTGTGAAGAAGCCTCCCTCTATTAGAGATATCAGCCCTTCGTCTGTGATACACGTTGAAAATATTTTCTCCCGGTTTATCACGTGTCTTTTGATTTTGCTTCTGGGGCATTCTGTCAGGCAGAAGGTAAACGTAAGCATTTCCTTTACGCAGTCACACTTGTCAGTCTTTTCCTTTATCACCTTTGGATTATGAACCACAATTAGCCTTTTTAAAATTGCAGGTTAATAGACAGCTAGTGGGAAGCTGCTGTATAGCACAGGGAGTTCAGTTCGGTGCTCTGCGATGACCTGGAGGAATGCAGTGGCAGGGGTGGGCGGTGGGAAGTGGTTCCCTTTGTTGTACAGCAGAAACTAACACAGCATTGTAGCGCGATTATACTCCAATAACAAAAGAAATAAAATTGCAGATTATACAGGAATTCACCGAATTTTCTCTGAATGCTTGTATAGCTTTTTTTTTTTTTTTTTTTTTTACATTCAGATCTCTAATGCTTTGGGATATTTTTCTTGTGCATAGTGCGAAGTATGAATCTAATTTTAATTTTTCCCCAAACTATTCAGTTTTCGGAGCATCACTGATTAAAAGTTTCATCTTGAGAAGGACTCTTTGGAGCAAGGATGGGTAAGAGAAAGGAAGGCAGCGAGGTACAGGGAGACAAAACTTGGCAGCTTTCCTCTGCACCTTCCTCATCGCACACAAACCCAGTGTCCAGCACACCCAGCAAGGCTGTGTCCAATTTCCAAGGGACCTGTGAGCTTGGCCCTCACCACTACGCTGTTCCTACTCAGGCCTGAGCTTAAATCCAGGACCTGGTGGCTAAAAGCCAAGTTCAAGTGTCTAGTTGTTTGTGGGGAGGGGAGGCCTGGCGTGTGGCTCAGAAATGACAGAGTTTCCTGCAGACTCTGTTACGTCCGGTCTGTCAGAGCCTGTACGTCTGATCTGCTGGCCACAGCTGGTCACCACTTTTCCCAACACAGTTGGAAGTGTCAGAAAAGGCCCACTGGCTCCCAGGTTCTGAGGTGGAAGCCTGGGGATGATGACACGGAGCCAGCAAAGAGGTGGTAACAGGCACTGGGCCTCTTGTTATTTCTGGTGTCTCCTCTCTTTTTCTGATCCATTTTGGCGGAGAAGTCTCTGGAAGTCTCTGACAGCGAAGGTTTCCTGAGATGTTATGGTTATCTCGCTTCCCATTCCAAACTGAACCATCCCCCAGAACAATACAGGCTGAGAGCATCCCCTTGTCCTGAGGACTTGCCCTGGCCTCATTTTTAGATACCACCTCCTAGGTCTCCCCACAAACCTCCAAGGTTAGAGTTATTATTATACCCATGCTGCAGAGGGAGAAACTGAGGCTTGGACAGGTTGCCTTCTTGCTGAGGTCATTCAGTGGCTGGTAAAATTGACAGGGAAGTAGGATTTGAATCCAGCTCCCACCTTTGCAAAGCCCAAGCCTAGTCCCAGGGAGACCAGTTTCTCATCGTCATCATGTTTAATAAGCACAAAAACATCTCAGGAGTTTAAGATGCTGAATTTTCACTTGCTCATTTCACTATGTGCAAGAAGTCAATTGTGTCCTTTTTAATTTGCATTCCAGTTCTGGGTTGTTACAACCAACCCCAGGGCCCAGCCAGCAGGATAGTCTAAAAGAAATTGACAGGTCGAACTGTCTGAATGACATCTTCAAAATCACTAAGTGTTTTCCAAAGGTGATACAATATTAAGTAGAAAGAATGATTTTCTGGGGACACCAGGTGCCAGTTATAAATTTTAAATGCAAATGATCTGCGCTAGCTACACTTAAAAGTCCTGGGGTATGACCAACTAATGTCAAATACAGAATGTCCTCCCATCCTGGGCATTCATCTGCCGGTCATATTGTCGGTTAAAAGTAGTCATTTTGAAAGCAGTAATTCACTCTCTACGGTCCTTCCTTAACACAATTTCAGCCTGCAATTTAGATGATAGGAAAATTACAACCTCTGTGCACTATATTATGTGGTATAAATGTTATTACAATTAAGCCTGCTATGAACACACACACACACAGACCCCAAAACAACTGGTCCTTGATTTAGTCTATTATAAATAACCATTTCCTATAAGCCAAGGAGTTCCTGTTAGTTCAGTGGGAAATGGGACCCAAACATGTCTCATACCAGTGACCAAATGTACTGGACAAAAGCTAGACTGGAAAGGGACCAAGTGGAAGATGATTTGAGAAGGTCTGAGTTTTGCCTTTATTGGTCAGGAAATGAGTATTGATCTGACCTGACATTGTGAGGTTACCAGCCAGCATGAATGCCAGAACCTTAGGGTGATGCAAGAGCCCTCTCCTTCAGCTTCAAAGCTACTCAGGATTTGGGACTTGAACCTCCCAGATCCCCTGATTCTGCCCTGTCATTTACACCCCAGTCACTTTCTTAGATCAGCACATCACATTGTGTGCTAGGTTATCATGGTTTCTCCCTAACTGTCCTCTTTGCCAATAATATATTTGCTCCTCAGTTTATCCTTAAGATGGTTGTTCAGGGACTTCCCTGGTGGTCCAGCAGTTAAGAATCTGTCTTGCAATGCAGCAGATGCAGGTTCAATCCCTGGTCGGGAACTACGATTCCACATGTCATACTGCTACTGCTAAGTCACTTCAGTCGTGTCTGATTCTGTGTGACCCCATAGACAGCAGCCCAACAGTCTCCCCTGTCCATGGGATTCTCCAGGCAAGAACACCGAAGTGGGTTGCCATTTCCTTCTCCAAGTCATAAGGAGTGGCCAAAAAACAAACAAAACAAAAAAGAACTAGGAAAAAAAAAATCCTCAAAAAAAAAAAAAGAATGGCTAAGAGAAGATGATGTAGAATGGCTTCAAATTCTCAGGCTCCTTGATTACATTTTTTCTAGTAAGAGACACCCAGAGCCTCTGTTTTCCAAACAGAATGAGCTTGGATTTCCTTGTTTGGGTTTTGGAAGCAGACCAATCTTGACCTACCAAGGAACATGGCAGCTTGTTTCTCTGGGACATTGTCAGTTTCCTATGCCTAGAGGGCAGAGAACAGGACTTTTCCATACTCAGCTGCTTCTTACCATGGACCCTCAACCCTCCACCAAAACACAGGATGTAAAATACTTAATAAAGGTGATCGAGTTTGAGAGGAGGGACTAGAGACACCAGTGCTGAGCCCCAGGTGACCCAGAACTTCCAGCATAAATACGAGTCTCTAAATTTTTCCAGCATCTCTATATCCAGAGATGTATACATCTTATTCTTGGATACAGATGACATGGTCTCTTCCTACCCCAATTTGCTTATCATATAGTCAGATCTTCGTCGTCGTGTTTGCAAAAATAACAGGTAGCTTGGACGATCTTTTTCTAACTCTTTGAGCTTTACTAATTTCTCTGCCAGATTTTTTAAGGAACACCTTTTTACTGTGACCAAATGTGAAAGTTCAATTCATTTCACTGTATATTCTATATATTACAAAGTAGAACATATTTAAATAGGAAAATGGCAACCAAGGAAAAAATCGTGGCACTGGAGAAGATTCTACTTTGTGTCTTGTCTTTATTTTCTCCTCCCGACCCAAGAGGCACTTCTGACCTGACTTGAATTTAAGGAGATTTCCAAAGCTGTAAGAAAGGCTATTAATTCAGAAAATCAGTCCTGACTTCCCTGGTTTTTCAATCAGTCCGTAGGAACTGAGCTAATTTGGATTCTGTTCAGACTTGTAAACCTTTTCGCTGCAAACAGAGCCCCAGAGCACCGCTGGAATGACAACCGGGCTGAGGTTCGTTCATCAGCTTGGAGAGGTTTTCTAAGCGAGCATAGGGTGTGAAAAGGCCCAATTTGATAATGGATGTGCCTTTCTGAGCTCTTAATTACGTGTTTAATTGGACACAAAATTCAGGCTCTCAGATTGAGCACGGGGGCTGGCCAGAATAATCAAAATAGTGGTCAGACGAATGGCATGGCAAAGAACTCCCACCTTTGGTTCAACAGCACCAAGGAAGTCCTCAAGTGAAGTCTGTGACGTTAAAGTCTGTTTCCAAGGACCAGAAAACCGTGCGAGATTGTCTTGATCGGACTGAGTGCCTCGCTGGCATGAAGAATGTTGGGTGATGAACAAGGAACTTTCCGATGCTGACGCTGGTGATGGCTGTCACATCCCAGGCCACCAAATACGGCTACTAGGGCTTTCCCGGCTGGACCCAGATGAGCAAAACTGCCCAGTGAGCCTCCTCTCCCTCTGCCTTTATCTGAGATCCTGACATCATGATAGGTGAGAGGCGGTGTGCCTACAGTGTGGGCTCAGCACAACTTATTTCTGATTGAACAAACTGAAATGCTGTCCATTTGGCAAAAACACACCATTAGTGGTTTGAATATATGTGGGGTTTTTTTTTTTTACTGTAGTATAATTGCTTTTCAACATTGTGTTACTTTCCACTGTATAACGAAGTGAACCAGCTATATGTATATATATACCTGCTTCCTCTTGCACCTCCCCCACCAGTCCACGCCGTCCCAGCCCTCTGGGCCATCACAGAGCACCGAGCTGCACGCCCTGTGCATACAGCAGCTTCCCACTAGCTCTCTGTTTACACAGGGTAGTGTGTATATGTCAATCCAAATCTCCCAGTTCATCCCACCCAACACCCCTTCCCCCGCTGTGCCCACATATCCAGTCTCTACGTCTGCATCTCTGTTCTTGCCCTGGACCTAGGTTCATCTGTACCATTTCCTAGATCCCACATACAGGCCTGATAGGTGATGTATGTATAGAGTCTGTCATACAGAGTCAAGTAAGTCAGAAAGGGGATATGTGCTTTTAAATAATAATCATTGTAAACCATTGGTCAGAAACCAAAGTTCCCATAGAAAGATGAGTCGTTTTCTGTTTTCTTCTGTTTTATTAACTGTTTCTCCTGAGACTCCTTTCCTTCATGCTGTTCTTTCTCGTACGACTTACGGCTTCCTTCCCCCCACCCCTACTTCCCTTCTTTCCTCCCTTTCATCCCCCTTCCCTCCCTCCTTGCCTTCCTTCCTTCCTTCTTAGCCTATAAACAACCATTTTCTTTCTCACAGTTCTGGAGGCTGGGAAGTCCAAGAGCCGGGCGTCAGCACAGCCGTGCTCTGCTAAGAGCCCTTTACCCAGCGCAGCTGATGGCTTCTGCTGTGTCCTCCCATGCTTGCACTAACTTCCTCATTTCCCAATCACTGCATTGAAGATTAAAATCTTCTCCTCTGCATAACTTAGCTCTGTCACACATATGTTGATCTATAGTGTTTCAGTCATTTGGCTCTAAATATTTTGGGGCAACTTCCACTGTTGTTCTTTAACCCATGAATTTTTCAGGTGGGTGTTTTCAGTTTCCAAAAAGTAGAAGGGGCTTTGGCTGTCTTTTTAGTTTTTTTTTTTTTTTTTTAAGAAAAGCAAGTTCTTTATTTAATTTTTTGGCTGCACCCTGCAGCATGTGAGGTCTTAGTTCCCCAGTCAGGGATCAAACCTACACCCCCTGCAAGGGAAGGCAGAGTCTTAACCACAGGACCTCAGGAGAAGTCCCTAATTTCTAATTAAGGTCCATTTTAGTCAGAGAACAAGCTTCTAACCTCTCAATTCTTTGAGGTTTGTTAAGAATTTCTTCATTTAAATATTATATGTTTTAAACAAGAAAACATATTCCCTGTAAGGTCAAGACTTCTAAGCACATGTCTTAGATTGAGTGGATTGGCACTGTTTGTTTGCATTAATTTTCAGTCTGCTTTAATTTCTCTGCTTCTGAATCTTGGGTTACACTCTCCCATTAAATTTGTAACTTTATTTACCCGTGCTTCTTGGTCAGCCTCTGCTTTATACACTTCGAGGTGAAATAGTTAGGTTTATGAATGCTTTATCTTACTTAAGGATATTTCCTTTAAAAAACCTGTCCTGTCTCTTTTCCCGTATTACCACTTTTTACCTAAATTCTACTATTGTCTGCTCTGAATACAGCTACCAGCTCTCTTTGGCTTAGTACTTATCCGAATATCTTTTCCAGCCCTTTATTTTCAGTCTTTCTATGTCATTTTGGAGCAATTTGTAAGTACTCTTGGACTTACTTTGTTTTTCAAAAAACACAAAGAGCTTTAAGATCACTCAGTGATAAATCTAGCTTAAGGCTTGGAGATAAAAAGAACTGTCCTCACAATGAGGTTCTTCAAATACTTAAAAACAACTTGAAAATCTATAGGAATTACAGAAACAAAATTAGTTCCCTTCTTTATTTGCCCATCTGGATTCGGGAGTTTTTGAAACCTGAGGCTGCAGGCTTTTTTTTTCTTCTTCTTCTTATCTTTCAGGGAAATCTTGGACAACAGCTCTGGGATGCTGAATCCTAGAGATCATTTCCCCACTAGGAAGGCAATAATGGTGTAACAGCTCTCCACGCCCTTCAGGGAGTGTTCTGTTTAGAAGAGAAAAACATCCCTAAAAGCATTTGTGAGAGATGACTGAGTGTTTTTATCATCAGCGATACTGACTTTTCCCCCATAAATATATGGCATTCAATAACACAATCTCCTTCCCCAGCTCTATGCACTCGTCCTTCAAAGCCACTCTTTCTTCAACCATGTGACCATTCAGCAGAGAAAAATCAGCCCGTTTACATAACAGCTGTTAGTGCGAGAGTTGACATATTACTTCAGGGCCTTCTGCCTATAATGGGTTTTTCAAATGTGTTGCCATGTTCAGTTGATTAGTTGTGGGTGATCTGAAATGTCAAACTATTAGCCTTGACAACTACTGCCAAGGTTACTATCTTCGGAAAATATCTTTTTAATAATATAACTGTTTGTAAGTGGAAAAGGTGATGCTCAAAATACAAAGTCACAATAAGTGTGGATTACCGAACCACTGATGGCTTCAGTTTTTTCATTCTCCTTGGTGATACATGGTCTGGGGGCTTCTTTTTAATGAGAAAGCACCCCCAATCCAGCCCTGGGTTTCCACAAATGTGGATGGCAGGATGAGAAACCGAACACAGGGAAGAGAGGGAGGGTGGACAGAAATGAAAATTCTGGATTGAAGAGTTCCACCATCTCCTGCAGGAGTAATGTCTTTTTTTTTTTTTTAAACTTTACATAATTGTATTAGTTTTGCCAAATATCAAAATGAATCCATCACAGGTATACATGTGCTCCCCATCCTGAACCCTCCTCCCTCCTCCCTCCCCATACCATCCCTCTGGGTCGTCCCCGTGCACTAGCCCCAAGCATCCAGTATCGTGCATTGAACCTGGACTGGCATCTCGTTTCATACATGATATTTTACATGTTTCAATGCCATTCTCCCAAATCTTCCCACCCTCTCCCTCTCCCACAGAGTCCATAAGATTGTTCCATACATCAGTGTCTCTTTTGCTGTCTCGTACACAGGGTTATTGTTATCATCTTTCTAAATTCCATCTATATGCGTTAGTATACTGTATTGGTGTTTTTCCTTCTGGCTTACTTCACTCTGTATAATAGGCTCCAGTTTCATCCACCTCATTAGAACTGATTCAAATGAATTCTTTTTAATGGCTGAGTAATACTCCATTGTGTATATGTACCACAGCTTTCTTATCCATTCATCTGTTGATGGACATCTAGGTTGCTTCCATGTCCTGGCTATTATAAACAGTGCTGCGATGAACATTGGGGTACACGTGTCTCTTTCCCTTCTGGTTTCCTCAGTGTGTATGCCCAGCGGTGGGATTGCTGGATCATAAGGCAGTTCTATTTCCAGTTTTTTAAGGAATCTCCACACTGTTCTCCATAGTGGCTGTACTAGTTTGCATTCCCACCAACAGTGTAAGAGGGTTCCCTTTTCTCCACACCCTCTCTAACATTTATTATTTGTAGACTTTTGGGTCACAGCCATTCTGACTGGTGTGAAATGGTACCTCATAGTGGTCTTGATTTGCATTTCTCTGATAATGAGTGATGTTGAGCATCTTTTCATGTGTTTGTTAGCCATCTGTATGTCTTCTTTGGAGAAATGTCTATTTAGTTCTTTGGCCCATTTTTTGATTGGGTCATTTATTTTTCTGGAGTTGAGCTGTAGGAGTTGCTTGTATATTTTTGAGATTAGTTGTTTGTCAGTTGCTTCATTTGCTATTATTTTCTCCCATTCTGAAGGCTGTCTTTTCACCTTGCTGATAGTTTCCTTTGATGTGCAGAAGCTTTTAAGGTTAATTAGGTCCCATTTGTTTATTTTTGCTTTTATTTCCGATATTCTGGGAGGTGGGTCATAGAGGATCCTGCTGTGATGTATGTCAGAGAGTGTTTTGCCTCACTTCCAAGCCTGCTCACAGAAGAAGCTTTGCAAATCTGACTCCAGTATGGAGGGCATCTTAAAATCTGAATTTGTATATTTCAATCATCAAGATGGTCTGGGCTGTCAAGGAACCTGGAAGGGGCTCCAGTTAGTCTTGGCCCCTCCTTTTTGTTTTTTTGTTCTCTGTTCTCAACTGTAGGGCCCCTATCCGAGGGCACCCTGTGTTTTTATCAAGTGTCTTCTAATCAGTGATATTTCTAATTGCAGTCAAGTCTTTCCTGCCCTTTTCTCTGTGTACTCTAAATTTCCATCATTGTCTCCACCTCTTCTTCCCACGCCTAAACTGGCTTGTATGACGATTATTACCAAGAACTGAACATGACATAGGGACATCAAGGTGGGCTGTGACTGCCAGTCATCCTATCAGTAAGGGGTCAACAAGTGTCCATATAACTGCCCCTCTCAGGAGAGATATTTCCATTATAACCCAGCCCTCCATGTTAGTCCAGGAATCTCTGCTGGGCTAAGAAATGCTGGTAGGAGAAACCAACAGACATCTTCCTTTTATGATCAGAGTGACATCAACGCTCACCCAATAAAAAAGTGGAAATCTGCAAGAAGACTGACAACCACCACCAGGAGTTCATCAGCTGGGCCCTGGATAGACCCACAGGATCAGGGTTTCTGCAAA
This sequence comes from Bos indicus, assembly GCF_029378745.1. Lineage (NCBI taxonomy): Eukaryota > Metazoa > Chordata > Mammalia > Artiodactyla > Bovidae > Bos > Bos indicus. Next base: position 40,334,269 of record NC_091772.1, on the reverse strand, counting down.
GGAGGGAAAAACAAACAAACAAACAAACAAACCACACACACATCACAACATCTTCACCTGAAGAAGCACAGAGAAGTTATGATATTTTCTTTTTCTTGCTCTTCATAACAAGACCAACTGAACTCTTCCACAGGAATATGTCTTACTCAGTGGGTGAAATGGGGAAGGAAGAGAGAAGGGTTGAAGAGGCATTTTATAATCTATGAAAATACGAGAAAGTGCATCTTTCCTGCATCGTTTTTTTTAGAGCAGAGACTCTAAAACCACAATACCCAAATCCCACATCCGATTGATAGTGAGGTTTCAGGCACTGTGTCAGTCTGGTGGGGAGGCTACTCAGGGGCAGGGGGTCATTTGCTATTAGTTTAAAGGACTCTAAAGAAGGCTGCTAGGGGACCTCCCTGGCTATCCTGTGGTTAAGAACTGCCTTCGAATGCAGGGGACATGGGTTCAATCCCTAGTCTGGGAACTAAGATCTCACATGTCTCAGGGCAACTAAGCCCACACACTGTAGCTAAGAAATGACACTGCTAAACAAATAAAAATAAAGTAAAATTAAAAAAAAAAATCTTTCCTTAAAAAAAAATAAAGAAGACTGCTGGCTCTCCAGGAAGGCAGTCACTTGAAGACCAGCACCGGGCAATTCTGCTTAAGCATAGCTCTGTCTTTCACACGTTCCTCCCACCCCAGTTCCCTACTCAGAAGACCTGGAGATGTGGAAAGCTCACCGCGATAAAAGCCTTTTTCTATAAGTTAGATGCAAATGTCAAATGTAGTTTATTTAATCATCACACTACAAAATAGTGATTAATAAAAATAATAGATACAGATTCTAAAATTGTTAGAGACGTTAGTTAAAATGGGCACATGGGTAGAACTTGAAGAAATACTGAGTTAAAGTGAAGGAAGTTCAAAGATCACCAAACAAACTGTGTCAAGGGAGTTTTCATTTTGTTTTTATTGTTTACTCTCTAAATCATGTCTGACTCTTGCGGTGCCATGGACTGTAGCCCCGCAGGCTCCCCTGTCCATGGCATTCCCCTGACAAGAGTACTGGAGTAGGTTGTCATTTCCTTCTCCAGGGGATCTTCCTGACTCAGGGACTGAACTCATGTCTCCCACATTGCAGGCAGATTCTTTACCACTGAGGCACCTAGGAAGCCCCTGTTATCATTTTAAATGTGTTATTTTTGTTATTAGTTTCTAAAGCTGAGGTCTCGATTGCTTTCTATTGAAAATCATCTCAGAATAACATTTTACATGTATAAAATAAAATTTAGAGGAATACAAAAGGGATCCAATACTTTGAAATACATTTATTAAAATATTAAAACACTAATGTGTGATATAAGCATGCATGAACTTGTTAGTTCATTGCTTCACAGAATCCGGGGTGAGTTGTTATCCCTCTAACTTTAAGGTAGTGATGAGCATACATGGTGGTTTGTTATCTCTGCAACAACTGCAATGTGATGTGAAAATATCTGATTTCTACTGATGACGAAGTCACAGGTACTGTTGATACTAGAGTGGTTTGTTGACCATATTGATAATGAAAGGAAATGCCAAAGTTCAGCCAGAGATTTGAGAAAATGATAGAATTTTTTTTTCTCATTTCTCATTCAGGTTCCCAGATACTCTAAACACCGGCCATGGACTTCATGGGGGTCCACAGACTCCAATGGAGAACCGACATAGTTCACAGAAGTTACATCACATACTGTGTTCAGGGTCTGGCTTTTTATTTACTTATTTGGATCTTAGTTCCCCAACCAAAGATCAAACCTCCACCCCTCTACACTGTGAGCTTATCCACTGGACCTCCAAGGAAGTCCCAGAGGTCTGGCTTTTTTAAGGAAGGCCCTGCCCCTCTCCTGATCCAGCACAAGCCCAAGCCGTGCCCTCGAATACCTGTGGACGTCATTATGGAAACATCACCCTTCCTCATCACGGGCCCGCAGTGTCTGATCTCAGACCCTGAGACTCTTCTTCAGGTCACAGCTGTCTTACCAACTGGAAATCTCAAATGTTTCATCATTTCACTGCAGCTGTGAAGTGAATCCTTGTTCACATCCATAATTTCTTCCGGAATAACTGTTGAGCCTGGAAATTCCACAGTTTCGCCACTGTTGATCAGAAGCTCCAACAGAAAAGACTTCTTGGCTGCTGAGCTTCTGAAAAAAGAAAGGAAGGAATATTTTCTTCCTCAAAATGTCTTTGATTTAAAAATGTTATAGTTAGTAGCATTAATTAAACCATCTAATAACATCCAGCAAATAGCCAATTAAACCCAAGTCAGACTATTCTGAGAGGCAGTGTAACATGGTGATGTGTCTCCAGAGTCAAACTGATCTGGGTTCAAACTCCAGCCAGATGTTTAATAAATATGACCCTGAGTATTTAATCTCCCCCAGCTTCAGTTTCCATAGATGTAAACTGTAGAGAGCCGCACACATCCCAGAGAAGCAGTGGGAGCACGAAAGGAGGTAGTGAGATATGTGCGGGCGCTTAGGACAGAGCCCGAAACCCCGAGGTCCGTAAAGCAAATGTGGTCCCTGCTATCTGGAAACACAGTCACTCCTTCCACTCCCCTTTCTGTTGCGTGGCTCCTTCTAGGAACGGTATAGATGTCAGTTTCCTCATCAGAAACATGCGGTGCTCTACTCTCGAGACTTCTTATGAAAAGGTTAATTGGAGAAACACATTTTTATAGAACATGCCAACTCCCCTATCAGGAATACTTGCTAAGTTTCTGGCACAGAGAAATAATTGCAAATAGAGGGGTGGGAGAGGAATCAGAGCAAGAAATTGTCAAAAAACAGAAGTATCATATGAATAGTCCAACAACAAAACTGCAAGGAGGTAAATTAGGTTCATCATTTGAAAAGACCCTGATGCTGGGAAAGATTGAAGGCGGGAGGAGAAGGGGATGACAGAGGACGAGATGGTTGGATGGCATCACCAACTCAATGGACATGAGTTTGAGTAAGCTCTGGGAGTTGGTGATGGACAGGGCGGCCTGGTGTGCTTCAGTCCATGGCATCACAAAGAGTCAGACACAACTGAGCGACTGAACTGAACTGAACTGAAATTAGGTTCCAAACTTCAGACTAAAAGGTAATGATTCAGTTTTTCATGGGAACAGTGCCATTGATTCAAATCAATAACAAGGATCTTTTTGATTTTTAATCTGGCAAAATCGATTCCTTTAAACATTGCCTCAAATCCATGGGAGGAGTCAATTTGAATGCAATCAGCTATTTTAAGCTCTCTGAGCTCTCTGAATTTTTTAAAATTCGTTTTTTGGTACCTATTTGAGCACATGATTGAAATATAACTTGGGCTTCCCAGATGGCACTAGTGGTTAAAGAACTTCCCTGCGGATGCAGGAGACATGAGACACGGGTTTGATCCCCGGGATGGGACGATCCCCTGAAGGAGGGCATGGCAACCCACTCCAGTATTCTTGCCTGGAGAATCCCATGGATGGAGGAGCCTGGCAGGCTACAGTCCATAGAGCCGCAGAGTCGGACGTGACTGAAGCAAGTGACTATGCACATACACAAAATATAACCTAAAAGGACTGATGTTGGTTAGAGACAGAAAGAGTCTCACGTCACGTGTTGCTCTTGCTATTTCACAGGTCCATTTAGGAAATTTAGGTTAGACGAATGAGAACTGAAACGTAAGGTGATCATCTATAAAGTAAGCAACAAAAAGCAACCTCTATCGAAGAACATACTTCTTTCCTCCAACTGTCATTCAGTCTCATACACCTTTAAATCAGTAATAATGACAACAACCAGCATTTCTTGAGCATTCACTAACTACATGCTGGTCACATGAACGACCTCATTTTTCCTCCACACAAAACCCTAGCAGGTAGGTCTCATTAGCATCCCGTTTTACAGATCTGAAGCTGGTTTACGGAGGTGCAGCTAGCGCAGAAGGGAAAGCTAATGTATCCATGCAGGGTGTCCGTGGGCAAGACCATTCAAGACATGCTTATTCTTGCACCGCCAAGTCAGTGTATCACAGCTCTTCTTTAAAGAAACTGCTGCTGCTGCTGCTAAGTCGCTTCAGTGGTGTCTGACTCTGTGCGACCCCATAGACGGCAGCCCACCAGGCTCCCCTGTCCCTGGGATTCTCCAGGCAAGAACACTGGAGTGAGTTGCCATTTTCTTCTCCAATGCATGAAAGTGAAAAGTGAAAGTGAAGCCATTCAGTCGTATCCGACTCTTAGCAACCCCATGGGCTGCAGCCCACCAGCCTCCTCCATCCATGGGATTTTCCAGGCAAGAGTACAGACTCCCTCAAAATGGAGTGATCCATCAGCTGACAATTAGCTGACAATCTTTGCGTGGGAAACTTCAGTCCAAGAACTGGAAGTTCTGCCATCGGAATTTGCCAAACAAACCCAGAAGATGAAGGCTCCATGCTATCCCTGCCCTTCTGAGGTCAGTGGCTACCTAGGGACCAGGGCATGGGGTGGAGGGAAAACCCATGTGTTAATATTGGACACCTACTCTCTTCCTTAGGAACACTGCTGCTTGGGATTTTCCAGGCGAGAGTACTGGAGTAGGCTGCCATTGCTTTCTCCTAGGAACACTGAGAGGAGGCTAAATCATCTTACTCTTCAAAATGTTTGCTGTGAGTGGTGTGAGCACTGCCACAGAGACTTTTGGAAAAGACACAAAGTAACCAGCATTGTCAGAGAGTTGACTTGAATGGAGTGAGAGTATTTTTTCCAGAGAAGCTGAGTTTCTGGAGCTCTTTACTCTGCCTGCCAGACCACCCCCACCCCACCCCCGCCCCCCGCCAGCCCCACCCTGACATGTGATCTGGTTCGCAGCTTTCCTTGTAGAAATGCTAGTCTCAAATGAAAAATATAGCTTTGAAATCCTGGCATTCTCAGCATGAGGCAAGGTGCTTGCCCTACAATGCTACCAAATAGAGGTTTCTCCTCTAGATTATTGAGAGTAAGAGTTTTATTGTAAAAATCGTCTCTATTTGCTGAGATGAAGCTTTCAGGACATTTCTTACCGCCCCCCCCCCCCTTTGGATTTAATTAGGCTTTGTTTTGTAAGTCAATGAAACTGAAGAGTTTTAAATCAACACTCCACCCCCATTGCCTTCTTTTTCCACTTGGTGATGTTAACCATGAAGAGGGCAAAGTTTAATATTTAATTTACCAAGAATCTTTCCAACCCATCAGGGAAAACTACACATTTTTATTCTACACAGAGTTTCAACCACCTTACTTTACAGAAATGGGCATAAGAATCAATGAAGGAAAGTTGAAGATGGTTAACACCTTGAAAGGACCAGTCTATTCAAATGGCTCAGCATGGCTGGCTACCTTCCAAGTTCCTAATGTTTCTACAGGCAGTGAAGAATGAATGAGAAAGGAAATTCCTAGTTACCATTCACTGAGTACTTACTACATGCCAGGCACTGTACTGCTCACCTTGTTTTGCACAGATATTGATTTTATTCTCACCCCTCCTTGGGAAGATAAGCGTAATAATTTCCATTTGAGACATGAGGAAACTTTGCATCAGAGAAGTGAGTGAATTTCCAAGTTTCCACAGCCTGTAAGTGGTTTGAATCCACGCCCTTGACCTCTGGGCCTCCCGTAACTTCTGCCCTGAAGACATATATACGCAGCCTAGGAATAAAACTCACGTGTCCAGACTCAGGCAGAGGTCTGGAGGAAAAGGCGGTCAGCTGACTACAAAATAGGCAGATCTGTTACATGGTTTGCCTTCCAGAACTATCTCAGTAGTATTGTAAACCCCAGTGTCTCACAGTCTGCCAAGTCCCCATCAGCGGCAACTTGACATTCACATTAGAAATACACTAATTTATTGGGATGGCTTTTCCCATTTAGATCATAACACATAGGCTGTAAAAAACTCCCAAAGTAATGGCTCTCCTTTTATATTCAGATTGACTTTGAACAATATTCTGGGGAATTAGTAATAACTCTTACAGCATCTTGATGAAAAGATAACAGTATATCCATTGTCTATTTGTGGTGGGGGGGGTGGGGATGAAAAATTAAGGTATCTAAGGGATGGCGTCCCACTCCAGTACTCTTGCCTGGAAAATCCTATGGACGGGGGAGCCTGGTGGGCTGTAGTCCATGGGGTCGCTACAAGTCGGACACGACTGAGTGACTTCACTTTCACTGTTCATTTTCATGCATTGGAGAAGGAAATGGCAACCCACTCCAGTGTTCTTGCCTGGAGAATCCCAGGGATGGGGGAACCTGGTGGGCTGCTGTCTATGGGGTCGCACAGAGTCGGACACGACTGAAGTGACTTAGCAGCAGCAGCAGCAAGGGGTAATCACATAATCTGAGGTTTAACAGCAAATCAAGTGAAATGACATAGGTGTGAAAGTGTCTGTTGGATGGAGTTGTTGAGTCGCTCAGTCATGTCTGACTCTTTGCAACCCCATGGACTGCAGCATGCCAGGCTTCCCTGTTCTTCACTATCTTCTGGAGTTTGCTCAAACTCATGTCCGTGGATGGAGAACACTGCCAACTATAAGGCGAATATGAAGAAGGCCAGTACTCCCTAATGTGTGGACTGCCACACTCCAGGTGCGTTTTGCTGGCTATAATCTGGGACATCTCCCTGAGTAAGTGAGATTTTCTAACTCATTCACTCTTGAACACACACTCAAATGCCAGATACCACGCTGGCACGAGGTACCACATTCCTGAACTAGGAACCAGCAGACACCTTGGGGAAAGGAGAGAAGCAGAGACGAGCTTTTTGAAGCACGAGGAAGAATCAGCATTCAGGCAATTGGAGATTTTATACCAATGATATCCTGAGCTGAGAAATGTTGGTTCTATTTGGTATCTCCTGGGCACTCAGTAAAGGGGAACTGATGAACTACGAAGCTGAACCAGAGTCCACAAGGCAAACTGAAAGAGCTAGCTCATTTAAACAGAGGCCAGAGGAAGTTTTGGCCTTAAAATCACTCGTGACATTCTAAATGCAATGCATCAGGAGGTGTAAATGGTTTATTACATAGATTTTTGCCAAATAGTTTCCTCACAACTCTTCCCCCCAGAGCAATGTCAACATCACTGTGGAATCCAGTTTATCCATTCTAGGAATTTGAATGAGTACTCAAAAAAAAAAAGTGATCTTAACAAAAAAGTGATACCCATCATTATCTCATGATACAGCCAACAACACAGGGCCCTTCTATCTTTACTTGGAGACTGAATTTATGGAAAGGCGGGGCTTCTCCTGCTCACAGCCACTGAGCCCATCCAAGCTCCAACATCTCCACCTTCAGGAGACAATGTAAAACTCACCTCGGTACCCAGTTCTTTTTGGATATAGGATCAAGCTGTACACCCTACAGCAACATCATCTGCATTTCTTTTTTTCCTCTTTTCTAATCCCAACCCTCCACCTCTCTCCTCATAAAACACCCTGATTCTTAAGGCTGATCTCAGACATCTGCTTCCCCCTTCCCTCTCATGAGAAGACGGTGGGTGAAACGGAATGTCCCTCCTTCTCCTCGTCTGTACAGCAGGCCTTTTCAAGGGTCCTTTCTGACAACTCAGCAGACAGTCAATGCCCAAATCAGAGACATTCCTCCAACCATGGTTCTGGAGGAAAAGCAGAACAGAAAAAAAGATCCAAAGATTACACTAGAAAAATGGTACAGATGATCTTATTTGCAAACTGGAAATAGAGACATAGGAACAAACGTGGACACCAATGGGGGACGGGGGGGGTGGGATGAACTGGGAGATTAAGATCGATATATATATATTGTTGATACTATGTTTAAAATAGATAGCTAAGGAGAACATACTGTATCGCTCAGGGAACTCCACTCAATGCTCTGTAGTGACCTAAATGGGAAGGAAATCCAAAAAAGGGAAATACATGTATACATACAGCTGATTCACTTTGCTGGACAGTAGAAACTAACATGACATTGTAAAGTAACTATACTCCAATAAAATAGAAAAAAAGAAAAGATTCAAAGATTCCAGACATTTCTCTGATGGTATAGAAAGTATTGGCTACAGTTTCCAAGAGTTGGGAGGTTACCCACAGAACAATGGAAGAGTGCAGGCCAGCAGAGGTGGTCCAATGACTCATGTTTCTTTCTGTCCCTTAATCAAGGGCTGTTAGCTTCAGCTGGGCCCAGAGGGTGAGTCTCCCCTGACACTAAGGCCCACCAAGATCAGGAACAACCATCACTTCAGAGATGTCACACTGCTCAAGGGGTCCTGTTCTTCCTCCCGGCAGTTACATCTAGGCCAGTCAGCGCCATCCAAAAGACCTTCCTGCCGTGGTGAAGATGTCCTTTCTTCCTGCTCTGTCCACTTCAGTAGCCATGGATGACGTGGCTCTGGGCACTCTTCAAATGTGGTGAGTGGGACTGAGCAGCCAAATGTGTATGTTTCCTATCATTTTAATTAATTTTAATTTCAATAGCCACTTGTGACCAGCTGTTAGCATCTGGGTTAAAATACTCTATGCCAAGTCTAGAGTTTGTCAGCGTGAAGCTGGAGATGGTTTCTACCAGCTGTGTCTCGAACCCACGCTTTCTCTCTGCTTCCATACATGGGTCCCTTTCTGATTTTCATTTTCCCACATGGTCACATAGCCATCCTTTAAAACCATTCCCTTGCTAAAAAAAAAAAAAAGGTCTCAAGCAGAAAAGTGGGCAAACATCCCAGGCAGAATCTTTGGCTTTTCAATTAAAGTTTTGTTTTTATTTTTTTTTCTCAGAAGTTATACTTGTTTCCATGCCTTCCAGAGTCTCTAACTAGAGTCAAGCTAGATAAGTACTCTGTGATGTAATTTGTCACATGGGCCTCTACTTCCAGGCAGAAGGACTTCCAGAGCTGCAGATGCTCCATCCACAGTTGCAGCCCAGAGTCCTTTGGGGGGTGATGTGGTAACAACCTCTTCCTGTGGCTTCCAAACAGCCTGATGGTAGAATTCCCCATAAGCTCCTCCTGGGAATTTTCCAGGGCCCCTCTCAAACCCGAAGAGTCAGACTAGGCAGAGGTGGATCCCCCGCCTTTCAATTTGATGAGCTCTCCAGCACAGAGTAAGCAGACACTAGTACCTGGGCAGCTCTGGGGACGTCGTGGCCTGTCCACTCTGGGGAGGAAAGCTTCAATGGCAATGTCCTTTCCATTCTATCCCCCAGTGAGTCCAGTCATGGGAAGAGCAGAAGGGAATTTCAATGGTGTTACACTGAAAATGTTGTGACTTCAGGGAAGAAAACCATGTTCAGCCTAAACTCTTATCAGGAAGCTCTTTCACCCCTAAGGGTATGAGAATTGGAATATAAAGAAAGCTGAGCACTGAAGAATTGATGCTTTTGAACTGTGGTGTTGGAGAAGACGCTTGAGAGTCCCTTGGACTGCAAGGAGATCCAATCAGTCCATCCTAAAGGAAATCAGTACTGAATATTCATTGGAAGCACTGATGCTGAAGCTGAAACTCCAATACTTTGGCCACCTGACGCAAAGAACTGACTCACTAGAAACAACGCTGATGCTGGGAAAGATTGAAGGTGGGAGGAGGAGACAACAGAGGATGAGATGCTTGGATGGCACCACCGACTCAATGGATACGAGTTTGAGTAAACTCTGGGAGTTGGTGATGGACAGGGAGGCCTGTTGCGCTGCAGTCCATGGGATCGAAAAGAGTTGGACATGACTGAGTGACTGAACTGAAGGATTTTGAAATGCTTCTTCTGTGGAAGGGTGGCAACAAATGCTGCAGAGACCACCAGGGAGCACAAGCAGATTCTCACCTGGGGTGGAAGGTGCTGGAAAGCCAGCTGCCACACTGGTCGCCATTCCTAGGGATTTGAATGGAGCAGGGAGCCAGCTGTGCAGAGGAGGCCAAGAACACTGTGGGACAGAAGAGAATCACACAGGCCCATGGAAGACATCAGGGGAAGAAGAATTCCTCCAAGCCTCTACAATCCCTCCAGTCCTCTTATGAGGAGGAACAAGCTGTATATCAGCATCTTTGAGTTGCTTATATTTGCAGTTTAAGTTCCACGTGGTAAAATGCACATGGCTCAAACGTGCTGGGTGTGGATCCAGTGAAGTAGGAGTCCATTTGTCAACTTCACAGAGACTCCAAGCTAATCAGTCTTGCAGAAGGGGGCTAGGTGTGGCCGCCAAGACTGAATGGACCCCGCCCAGGTATTCCAGTCAGGATTCTGGGGTGCAAAAACCTGCCCACACAGACTGGTACCCTCACTGAAGTTTGTTTCTGTGATGAGATTTGCAGACAATATCTTAACATTTTGAGAACTAGATGTTCTCAAAACCTGATGTTTTCGTTTTTCTATTGCCTTTCCCCGCTTCCTTCCTATTCTATTTCTATATCCCAAACTAAAATATCTGGTCAAATTATTGGCTGGCTTCTTCTTCCCCTTCCTCTTGAAGAACTCTCTGGAGGGAGGGGTAAGCTGGGTTTTCCAGCATTTTCTCTCACAGGTGTGGAGAGGGAAGAATGTATGACCCCAACCACATTAGCGGAGGGGGAAGGGCACACACGCTTTGTGGATGAGGTTTTGCTGTAAGCCACACCTATGTGTTGTAGATTTTCTTTGGTCTCTAGCGCTTTCCTTGTGGTTCAGCTGGTAAAGAATCTGCCTGTATTGCAGGAGACCTGGGTTCGAGACCTGGGTTCAATCCCTGGGTTGGGAAAGATCCCCTGGAGAAGGGAAGGGCTACCCACTCCAGTGTTCTGGCCTGGAGAATTCCATGGACTGTATAGTCCATGAAGTCACAAAAAGTTGGACATGACTGAGCAACTTTCACTAGGAATTGAGGCTGCAATTGATAAATGGGTCACTTCCCTTGAACGTGGGTGGATTCTAGGGCCTCAATCTCCACTAAACCTCCCGTTTAGTGCCCTAGAATTCAAAGACATTCTCTTTACGCCTCCACTAGAAATTTCTTGTTTTTTTCTGGAAGTGGACACTTGAGACCCAAGAGGGTTTATCTCTCACTGGTTGGGACTCTGACCTTTGGAAGTGTTGGCTCCATCGGATATGGAGATGTGGTCAGCCCAGTGCATCCTTTCCCTGCGTGACCACATGCCAACTGCTCATCAAGATGCCCTGGGCTCCTGTTTTCTGCTGCTTAACGTTTCTGTTCTTGCCTGTTACACTTCCATACTTCTGTCATTAGCTGCATCTGCTCAGACTAGCTTGCTTCCATTTATCTTATTTACAGTAATGTCGAGTGCACCATTAGTATTGCTGAGAATTACCCTGGCTCCATGAAGATGCCTTCGTTGTTTTGAAGGAAAGCCACCCAAATTACAGTGTGTAGGGGGGAGAGTTCACACCAGTCTATAAATGTGAAGATCTTCAAGCATTGTGCTGCATTTTTTTTGGTTTGTTTTCCCTGGAGTGGGTTAAACCTCTTGAATTAAGATCCATGCTCAGATGCCAACAGGGAATGGAGTGTGTATGGAACCAGATACATCAACTTGAATGTGTTTATTGCTTAAAGTGTCATTTCTGCCTTCATCTCTTACATAGCCTTTTCCAGTGTTCAGAAGGGAATCTGGTGTTTACAATGATTTTTATCATTTCTCCCAAATGTGTGCTCTTTGAGTCTGCTGGGAACCATAGCAAGTTTTTTCATTCATTCTTTTTTTTCCTCCTTTTCTAAGGTTATTGCCCTGTTCAATTTGTAAAACAATCGTTCGGGAAGTTTTAGCTGAACTCTGATTTTTTAAAAAAAACAATTAAGTGGTACTACAGTACTGCCTTCAGTTCCAACAGGAAAAAGAATTTGTATTGCTTTTTAAGATTCTGCTCATCTCTCTAAGTCCAGGTAGAACCTAAGCCCACTATTCTCCTGAATTTGTATCTCGAAGAGATGGGAGAGAATTGTGGCCAAAGGTGGAATTGCAAGGGGAAGTTTTACCTCCACGATGACTGCACTTGTGCGCTCTCTGCTGGCCTAGTTTATGGCAACAGCTGTCGGGGAAACTGGTCTTTGGAAACAGGTGTTTAGGAAGACTGCTTCCCCAGTGGCTCTGCAGTAAAGAATCTGCCTGCCTTGCAGGAGACCCGGGAGACAAGGGCTTGATCCCTGAGTTGGGAAGATCCCATGGAGAAGGAAATGGCAACTCCCCTGAGTATTCTTGCTGGGAAAATCCATGAACAGTGGAGCCTGGCAGGCCCCTGTTTATGGGGTCACAAAGACTTGGACATGACTGAGCACTCACGCATGTTTAGGTAGAAAAGTAGAAGAAAATGAAGATGACTAAAATGTCTTCTACAGACCCTCCCTCAAATGGATAAGAATATTCTTAGAAACTTGCAATGAACTGTCCCTGGAAGTTAACTTCCCATGCTTTTAAAGCAACAGTCCAGAATGATATATTAACGTTTATCATGGTAGGGTCCCAAGCAGGATGCTTGGGGGAGGAAGGTGGTCCAGCTCCAGCATTTCCATAAGCTTCTCCATTAAAAAAAAAAAAAAAATATATATATATATATATATATATATATATATGTAAATGGGCAGCTGGCATTTCCTCAAACTTATTCATAAGGTGTTACACAAATGTACCTTCAAAGTCCCCCCTTCACTGCTTCCAGGTCCAGCCAGATAACTGCTTCTAGAGACAAAATGCAGGCCGCCACCTTATCTGTCATGTACTGCAATGAATCTGGCAGCTCAACCGGTAAGGAATCCGCCTGCAATGCAGGAGACCCGGTTCATTTTCTGGGTCGGGAAGATCCCCTGGAGAAGGGATAGGCTATCCACTCCTGTATTCAGGCCTGGAGAATCCCATGGACAGAGAAGCCCAGCAGGCTACAGTCCATGGGGTTGCAAAGAGTTAGATATGACTGAGCAATTGAGTGTACACACACAGACACACACACACACACACACAATGTATCTGCTCAGCTGTCCAGTTATACGTAGTGGAGATTTACCAGATGGTGATTCTGAACTTCTCTTGTGCCCCTGAAACATGGCTTGCTTTCCTTCCCAGTTGTTCTTGGGCGACCAACCAAATCCTTGGGTATGGAGGGGCTGTAGTCATGTCTGGATTCCAACTTCCTGGGCACCTCCGGAGGGTGGAGGACTGACCTGGAAGGCACGCGCTGAGATGAGATGCTAGCAGTGGTGCTCGGTGCTCCTTTGGGGCTGAGGCCTCAGGTAACAAAAGCCTAACAACATTATGAAGACAGAAGTTCCTTGGATTGGGACAGAACCAGTGTGGCTTCTGATACATGGTGAACACAGGCTCCAGTGAAGTGCCCACTGCCCCAGCAGGACAGGCCAGGGCTGTGGCGGCCTCCCACCTCTCCACCACGCTCACTCCCCAGTCCCTGCCACCACTGTGTCCGCTGCGCCCTGACAATAGCCTCCCTACTGCTCTTTCCACTTCCACTTGTCTCTCTTGTAACCTGCCACTCCACTCTGAGTCAGAATGCCATTTAAATGTCATGCCAGAGAGTTCATCCCCAAATCCCAAAGTGATCCTTGCACCCTCTGGATTAAAACTTTCCAAAAATTTCCACAGCTTTTTAGGATAAAGACTAAAATCCCAGCTTATGGGACCCCTTATCTAACTTTCCCATCAATCCTGAGTCCAAAAAGCCTCCTTTGTTTGCGTTGTATATTGTAGGAGTACGTCTAATATCAGAGCCTAAGCTCCGTAAGGGCGAGGTGAGAGCCAGGGTTCCAATCAGTCACCGTATCCCAGTGCCCTGCACACGGAGTCTGGTATTCAGCAAGTCATCCGTGATTATAACTATTTGCTGAATAAACCAATGAATACACAATGTACGCGATGGCCTGGGTAGCTTCTTCAGTGCCAAGAATGAGAGTACCAGCCCCTTTGGGAAGAGCTCCCTTGGCAGGAATATTGGTGACAGCCGCCATCCTTCCCACTCTCATGGCTTCACTGGCCACACAGTAATCAACTCCAGACATCGCCAAGAGGGGTCAGAGCAGACAGGAAGGATGATGGCGGGCCCCACACCTTCATGGGGAGAATCTGATGGGGCCCAGAGCTGAGGCACCTTCTGGCCAAGTGCTGGCAAATAAATGTTGCAAGGACCAGGGTTCCAGAAACTTCCCCGGCAAGGGCCTGAGCTCTAAGAAATACGCCTTTTCTTCTCATATCACTTGCCAAGATTTCAGGAGTAGGAACATCAAGTTACCCAGCAACAGGTATCTTTCTAGTTCTGGGACCGAAGGAGAGGCATAGAGCCCATTCAAAGAAAGAGCAATCCAGACTCAATGAACTTCAAGGGTTTCAGCCAACCCTGACCCACAGGATTCCACCCCAGAAGCCCATTTTGATCACTGAGATGTTGTCTCATTGATTGCACTTCCTCTGACCATGTATCAGGGACATAAGAAGGCTTACAATTTCAAAATATGATCTAAATGTGTCTCAGCGCGCTTTACAAACTTCTGTTTGTGGCATATGACAGGGTCTTTTAAATGCGTTTTCCTAGAGATCTTGTGTTACTTTACAGTCACGTCGACCCTGGAGGGTGGGGAGGCCTCTGAATTCACTTCACATGTATCGTGGCAGCAACAAGACACTCGTGCCCCTTAGGAACCTTGTGAAAGTCGCGTGTCCACCGTCAAATCCCATGAATCTCACTCAGATTCCCTGGGCTTACTGAGATTCTCTGTGACTCTCTCCCAGATGGTAAAGAGTCTGCCTGCAATGCAGGAGACCTGGGTTCGATCCCCGGGTTGGGAAGATCCCCTAGAGAAGGGAAGGGCTACCCACTCCAGTATTCTTGCCTGGGAAATCCCATGGATAGAGGAGCCTGTTGGGCTACAGTCCACAGGGCTGCAAATACTAGGGACATAACTGAGTGACTAACACACAGGATAGCAACTGTTAGTGGGAGCATGGATACAAAGGAACTTCCAAGCACTGCTGTGCCTGTGTAAGCTAGCTGGTGGTGACACAGTCAGAGACAACAGAAGGAAGGTGATCTGGATTTCTCCAACTGGTTTGCTCCTAACACCACCAGTGCAGACAATGGACCATACCTGGTCTTTGCTCCTAAAACATCCCTGGGTGAACCCCTGGGAACAGGGCCCATTGGGCCCTCATCATCCCCTCCTAGAGACAGTAGCCATCCCTCTTACTCTGCCTCCAACTCCAGACATCTTCTAAATTAGCCCAAGTGTGGTCTGGGTGCCAAAGGTCCAGTTACCTGCCCCCGGAGAAAACTCGAGAGGATCATGACAGTCTGGTCTTTTGCAGCAATCCAACTAAACTAAGAAAAACAGAAAGAGAAACAAAAGAGGAACAATTTGAAGGCCCCTCCAGTAGCTGAGGCAGGTACATAAACACATATGTACTTGAAAAGTGAAGAAAGTGTTAGTCGCTCAGTCGTGTGTGACTCTTTGGAATCCCATGGACCACAGCCCACCAGACTCCTCTGTCTGACTTTCTGATCCCCACCCGCTAAACAAGTCTCATACTTCCCATCTGTATCCCCTTCCTCTGCAGTCTCGTCTGCTCTGATGGTGGACATCACAGTATAACTGCAGGCACTATTCTTGAGCACCTCTGTGTACTCCTGCCCAGGAAGTTCTTTCAACTCAGAGAAAGTCATCATTCCTCCGAGTAACCACGTCTCAGCGTGAATTATTCTCTTTGGTTTCCCCCCAACTCCTCCACAGTGCTTTCTAATGGTCTTTGTGTACCTGCCTTAGAGAGGCACCACCTTCAAGCTCGTGTGTGTGTGCTGAGTCGTTCAATCATGTCCGACTCTTTGTGACCCTTTGGACTGTAGCCCACCGGGCTGTTCTGTCCATGGGATTCTCCAGGCAAGATTCCTGGAGTGGACTGCCATTTCCTCCTCCGGGAGATCTTCCCGGCCCAGGGGTCAAACCCAAATCTCCTATGTATCCTCCACTGCAGGCAGTTTCTTTCCCACTGAGCCATCATGGAAGCTTTTTAAGATTAGGGGCCACGTTTTCATATATTCCCATGCCTCCCCCGTAGCATCTTACTTGGGAGTCACTCACTGTCTCAATGATCTTTTGCTGAAAGGAAGAATAGTCAGTCAGTGATGCTCTCTGGTTTGAGTGTTCTTCTTTCACCCCTAAAGCAGACACTTCCAAACGGCAATGCCTTCTGCACAAAGGCAGGGAAACAGTTTAATTCACAAATGCCCTCCTGCACTGAACAACAGTTATCTGACCGGAAAATTGAAAAGACATGTTTCTTTTCTTATTTTTTCGCCCATCCAGGAAACTAAGTGACAAAGGCCAAGGATGAGAACAAGTAGTTTTCTAAGCTCCTGAAGAAGAGGTATAGTTTGCCTTGCTCGGAGCCAACAGGAAGCGCAGGTGGGAAGAACACTGACTACCTTCATGTAATAATTATTCCTCCTATTTCAGAAAGTTCTTATTCAAATCCCTTTTGTGGACATTACCTGCTTTTACTTCAGGCAAATACTTGACTTTTATTCTTTTGAGTTAAAAAAAAAATGATGCTAACAAACAACCAGAAACTAGAATTCAGAGCAGATATTTTTGCAGCAGGAAATCTTTTTTCCTGACATAGTTTTCTGGGGAAAATAAAAAAAAAAACCCTCTGTATATATGAGAGCTGTTGCCTTGACTCTCAGTTCCCATTTTTGTTGCCATTAACACTGATTTTCATGAATCCTTTCATCAGTTGGAGACAACTAGCTAGGGTTCAACAGAACTCAATTTTAAATGTGGTGCTTGAATCAACAGCTACTCTTTCTTCAGAAAGGCGACTATTCTACCATTATGTCCTACAGGGTTTTCGATACACACCTATGTCAAGAGCCCACTTGGAGGGGGTTCTGATATGGAAGTCAACCTCCCAGACTCTCCTGATCTGAAGGTTGATGGACATTCAGTTTAAACACAAGGAAATGAATTTTTGTTTTCTCTCCATCCATTACTTCCTCCTTGGTTTTCCTGCACCAGAAATTTCAACTAAGATTTCCACTAATTTAAAAACTCTTGGGCAAGACGAAAACTCAGGGATTTCTTAGTTCACTCCTTGCCCCTTGGTCCAACCCTCTCAATCCGTCCCACAGTGGTTTCTGTGGGCAGCTTTGAAAGGTCTCCATAGACACCAACTTCGACTTTCCCCTGTGGTTTGCTTTGTCTGATTTCTACAGCCTGTTTTGTCCTATTTCTGATCTGAGGCCTTGTGAAACCTTGGTACTTGCTTGTTGGATGTCTTCATCTTCTAGCACTTAAACTCCATGAAGCAGGACTCTGTTTCAGCCACTGCGCCTAGAAGAATGCCTGGCACACAGCAGGTGCCCGATAAATACTTGCCGGTTGATGGTGGTCAAAGTAAGAAAGCACTCATTTTTTTCCCCCTGATATTTTTATACAAGATGTGGAGCTGAGCAAAATGGCTGAATTAAATTTAAAAGAATAGAGAGGAAGGAGGAAGAAGAATATGAGGTAAGTTGAGACTTACAAATCTGTGCAGCTATGGTGTTAAGCAAAGTTAGTCAGTGTCAAAGAAACCCACCCATCCAGACAAAGCCAGTGTTTCTCAAACCAGAATCCCCTGGAACTCTTGCTTGAATGCAGATTCGGACTCAGGAGGTGCCCAGGGGAAGTGCCCCCATCTGCATTTCCAACAAGGTTGGGGATGCTGTTACTGCTGGTCTGTGGACCACATGTGGAGTGGTGATGTAGTAAATAACCAAAGAAAATAAGCGAACTCTATTTTGTCTTGAGGACAGAACACTGACCAGATAAAGGGTTTTTTTTTTTTCTCTTTGTTTTTGTTCTTTTTGCCAGAGACCCTAACTCTAGAAAGTACACACATATATTATCACAACAGAAATTATTCCAAATAGGGAAATAAGCAGCTTGGCAGTTGGCAGGCTACTTAATACACTGGGGAAGAAAAATCAGATTTGAAAAATTACATGGAAGTAGTTTCATTCCCATTAGATATTTTAACTGATTTCTTTATGACCACTGATGTAAAACAAATATACTCAGATGGATCTGAGAGGAATCTTGCTTCTTCACACATGTTATTTCATTGCTACACAGATGATAAAAGAGGAGGAGGAGGAAAGTGATCCATAGACCAAGGGTGACTCTCCAGCAGATCCACTCTGCACAGAGACACTCCAGGTCCTCTGAGGGTGCAGCCCTGGCACCATCATGCCTCTTTGTGGGGATATATAAGACGCCTTCTTCCTTCAAGCTCTCTACTATGGCTCGGATGCTATAAAGCCTTCCAGATGTTTATGAAACAGAGCGCTAAAGAGAGACAGACAAAAGAAGGGTGGACAGAGATGTCAAGGGCTCCATTCATTGGAATAGACCTGCTGCCATCCTGTCCAGCCCAGCGATTTGTGCTAAAGCTCCCTGGCTGCTAGAGGCTGTTTTCCCACTGCTGGGGTGAGGGTACCAGGTAGAATACATAAGAACTGGAGGGTGTACCCTCCTCTGGTACCCACTGTGGATTCATCTCTCTAGGATGCAGAAACCATACTCCTGAGTCTGCAGTCACTCCAAGCTCTGGCTTGATTCTTGAGCCTGACCCCTTGATGGTCGTGGCCCTGTTTCCTTCCACTGCACAGCCTTGCTTCCTGAAGGACGGACCCTCGCTCTCCCAGGGCCTTGAAAACTCGGAAGCCCCAGAAGGATGAAAACAAACACAAAACCTCTTCCGGTTTCCCTCTCTGGAGCATCCTGTTCAGGACGAAGAAAGTTATTTTTGTCAAAGCTCACCTATCAGTTTGCCATCTGGCAGGTGGAAATTAAAGATGGGCAGCGTCTTCTGAGAAAATGAAAGTGGCTTCCAATCCCTCGCTGATAAGCACAGGCCACGGCTACGTGTCACACATGGGGTTATTGCTCCAAAGAGGGACATCCAAGCCGCTCACACACACCTGCAGCCCTGCACACACACCTCCTTTACACTTTTACACGCACACTGTGGAATAAGAACCACTTCATGCTTTCAAATCCAATAACGTCCAACTTGGGACCCCAGCACAAAAATGCCCCATCTGGTTCTTCTCGTCTAGGGTCTGCCATTTTCATATTTAGAACCACGCGCTAGGCCCTCCTAGGATGGAAACTTAAGAGGCCCAAGAAAACTCTGAAACAACTCCACAGTTCTGCAACCCTTAAGCTACTCTGGCTTCTGTTTGTCCTCAAGAGTCTTGCGCCCCCTGTAGCCCAAGTTCAGGCCCCAGTTCGCACCCTTGCACCTATACTGCTTCCCCTGTGTCTGCTTCCTTCATGATAACTGTTGAGTCCCAGGGACGCTTCTCATTCTTGCTCTGCCATGGCGCCTGGTCTCTGCAGCTGGCGGAGGCCCCAGTGCCGAACCCTCGCCCCGCCCTGCATCGGGGTCTGAATAGAGCCTGCTGGCCTGGCCTGCCTCGTGTGCATATCAGTCTCGCTCTCAGTCACCCCTAGGTGGATGTCCCCCACCCCCACCAGTTGCCTGGGTGACCCCTGGTTGCCTAGCATTGTATTTTATCAGTCAGATGGGCTTTCTGTCACTGGGGATCTGGGTCTATTACTACCCTTCCACACGTGGTCCACCAGGCTCCGTCTCCCAGACACCTCTACCCCCATTCCAGCATCCATCCAAGTTAGCAGATTAAATTCTTAAAGAGCAATAAAACAATCCATTGTAACAACCGGCTCAGCTATGGATAAAAAACACTGCCATATTATTTGAACCAAGTGACACCACCACTGAGAAATGGGTCACAGAAGGAGCCTCTCGATCTCCTTTTGCAAATTTGTGTTCTTGTCCCTACGTCCACCTACATCAGAGCTCACAGGCCTCAGCCCACCAAGTGGATGTGACACAGGGAGTTTCCTAGGAAATAAAAAGGATTCTGACATGTTAGCTAAGCCAATGAAGAGCATATTTTAACATCAGTCTAGACACTTCCCTGGTGGTCCAATAGTTAAGACTGCGCATGCCAGTCAATGCAGGGGGTACAGGTTCGATCCCTGACTGTGGAGTTAATATTCCATGTGCCTTGTGGCCAAAAAAAAAAACCCCATAAAACAGAAACAGTATAGTAACAGATTTAATAAGGACGTTAAAAATGGTCCACACATACACAAAAAAGTTTTTTAAAAATATAAAATCAAAGAGTGTTCAAGGAAATAACCCTCAGTACCAAAATTATCTCACATCACAAAACAGAAACTAGCCCCTAAAAATGAACTTTGACTGGAGGAAAAGCATATGCAAAATAGGGACTTACAAAATAGAAAAACAAAGCTTTCAATAGCTTCTATCAGAAAACACCTGGTTTGTGAGTCTGTGTCTGTGAATTTGAGCTGTTTCCTGAAGTTGATGGTTTGAGGTTTCTACAGAATCCTGGAAATCCACACTTTATCTTCACTATGAAAAGGAGCAGTTTGGGTCCCCAACAAAGATGCATGATTGGGTCACTTGCCTCAGAAAGAAGTGACTTCTTTGGGGAGGAGAAAGGAAGCCAGGTGATGTCGACAGCTGAAGACCTGGAGGAGAGGGAGGAACTGCAGTGGGAAACGGAGAGGAGGAGCCTCTGCCCGTCAGGACACGGGGTGGGGGGGGGGGGTCTCCTGCCTCCACCCGAGGACAGGAGGCCACGGAATACAATGGCCATGAACCAAGGATGTCACCCCCACCAGGGCAGGAGGCTCGAGCTGTCAAGGTATTTTACATTTAAAAAACTATAAATGTACATTCTTATACTGCGCTGAAAGTCATTCAAACTAAAACCTCTGAGTACCTGGGCCCTGGCTGGCAGCTGTTGTCATTCAGTTGCTCAGTTGTGTCTGACTCTGCGAGACCGTGGACTGCAGCAAACCAGGCTTCCCCATCCTTTACTATCTCCCGGCGCTTGCTCAAACTCATGCCCATTGAGTCAGTGATGCCATCCAACTGTCTTTTCCTCTGTTGCCCACTTCTCCTCCAGGCTTCAATCTTTCCCAGCATCAGGGTCTTTTCCAATGAGTCAGCTCTTCACATTCAGTGGCCAAAGTATTGGAGTTTCAGCTTCAGCATCAGTCCTTCCAATAAATAGTCAGGGCTGATTTCCTTGAGGATTGACTGGTTTGATCTCCTTGTAGTTCAAGGGACTCTCAAGAATCTTCTCCAGCAACACAGTTCTAAAGCATCAATTCTTCCTGATCCCCTGATATCAATCATCTTTTACTTACATCTAAGTCAGCAGTTTGCCAAGAACAAGGAGTCAAAGATAATATTTTTAAAAAACAGTATGACTTTTTTTTTTTTAACCATCCTGGGAAACAAGATTTAGAAACAAATGTTTAAAGAAAAATTATGTAAACTGCTTTTAAATTGAAGAACTTTCCCCCATGGGGTTACAATAAAATTGCCAAAAATCTTTCAGTTGAAACAAAGTATAGCAAAGTTGTCAGGAGGGAGAAGCAGAACCCAGAACAAATTACCTAAGTCCAGTGAAGTTAAGGGCGCTTCACAGGTGGCTCTGTGGTAAAGAACCTGCCTGCCAATGCAGGAGACACAAGAGACTAGGGTTCGATCCCTGCGTCAGGAAGATCCCCTGGGGGAGGAAATGGCAACCAACTCTAGTATTCTTGCCTGGAAAAATCCTACAGACAGAGGAACCTAGCCGACTACAGCCTATGGGGTCGCAAAGAGTTGGATACGACTGAGTGACTGAGCACACACAGTGAAGTTAAGGAACTTGGGGAAACCACTCTGGTGACTCTAGGCCTTCTGGGCAGAGTATTTATTCCCTTGGAGCTGCCGGGCTGGGGAGTCTTTCCAGACGGAAGAGCCTCACATACAACGTGACTCTCTTGGGTCAGAGGCATTCTTCAAGGAGGACTGGAAGATGTTTTACCGCTGTCGGACTCTTTGTAACCCCGTGGACTGCAGCACGCCAGGCCTCCCTGTCTGTCACCAACTCCTGGAGCTTGCTCAAACTCATGTCCATCAAGTCATTGATGCCATCCAACCATCTCATCCTCTGTCATCCCCTTCTCCTCCTGCTCTCAATCTTTCCCAGCATTAGGATCTTTTCCAGTGAGTCAGTTCTTTGCATCAGGTGGCCAAAGTATTGGAGCTTCAGCTTCAGCATCAGTTCTTCCAATTAGTATTCAGGAGTGATTTCCTTTAGGATTGACAGTAGAAGCCTGCTCTGAAAAGACACATTTATTTTCTGGTCCACACTGCCACCTGCTGGTCTAACCATCTCACTATATTAAGCATTTGCTGTTTCCAGTAGATTCAGTATTAATATTTTATTCTAAGATTCATAACATGACTGAGCGACTGAACTGAACTGAACTAAGATTCATATATTTGTGACTTCCCTGGTGGTCCAGTGGCTAAGACTCAGAGCTCCCAATGCTGGGGCCCAGGTTATATCCTTGGTCAGGGATCTAGCTCCCACAAGCCACAACTAAGAGCTCACGTGCTGCAGCTAAGACCTGGCGAAGCCAGACAAATAAAAATAAATAAATATTTTAAAAATTCACATACTTGACATGTGACTTCACTCTATTTCCAACACACTTTAGGGAAACAGTTAATAAACCAACTCATCAAACACAAGTCAACTCATGTTGACTACTACGTGAAGGGAAAGAAGTCAAGAAGCTAAAAGTAACTCAGTGTCTCTGAGCATCCCTGTCTCATTTGGATAATTAGTACCTACGCATGTCAGTGGTTAGATTGCCTGGTAATTACAGCCTATGTTAAACAGGTAAATCTGATAGCCCCACAAAGGCTGTTGATGAAATATCTTGGTATGCAGTTGGAGCCCCATGGCAATTAGTGGGCTGTTATGGGGTTTTTATATATGCAAATAAATATTTAACAGGAAAATGTCTCTAGAAGACAGACAGCAGGTTCAGGGGAAGCGGTGATTTGTTACCAGTGTGGACTACTTTGGAGACTTCAGTGATGCAGTAGGCAGAAAACTGTCAACGTGTATTTTGAACACCATATCAGAGGGGCCTTCGGAACCGGGATGTTCATTTATTAATAGCTGTCACACACATAACAGATTTGCAGACCTTCAAAGGTTAATCACTTTTGTCCTCCCCTATAAGCCTGAATTTTCTTCTCCTCTCATCACCTCTTGTGCATGCTGAGTCACTTCAGTCTTGTCTAACTCTTTTGAGACCCCATGGACTGTAGCCCACCTCTGTCCATGGAGATTCTCCAGGCAAGAACACTGGAGTGGGATCCTCCCGACCCAAGGATGGAACCCACATCTCTTATGACCCCTGCATTGGCAGGCAGGTTCTTTACCACTGGTGCCACCTGGGAGCATCACCTCTCACTGACACATAAATAAAAGGAAAGGAAAATGAGGAAGAAGAGAGAAAAGGGGAGGAAGAAAAACACAAAGAAAGTTCCCAGGGAACTGTTATACATCTGATACATGTAGGTAAAACTGCTACTCCCGCTATAAAAAATTCCAAGACAAAAGGAGAAGCCTGTGTTTGCTCTTCTAACCAAAAGAAAAGCCATAGGAAATAAATAAACAGACAATAAATAGACAGCTGTTTGCAATAAATAGACAGCTTCTGATGTTTTCTTTTTCTAACTTTTAAACATTTTTTCTATTTGGACCATTTCATTTTTAAAGTCTTTATTGAATTTGTTATAATATTGCTTCTGTTCTTTTTATGTTGGAGAGTGGAGACTCTGTTAATATGGGAACACATATGCGAGGCACTGGGAGACTTGGTACTCACAGTTTTGGCCCCGAGGCACATGGGCTACTCACTCCCAGACCAGGGATTGAACCTGCATGCCCTGCATTCGAAGGCAAAATCTTAACTGTTGGATGGCCAAGGAAGTCCCTGGAGCTTCTGATATTTTCTGGTGAATAACATATGTAAAATGAAATGGGGGGTTTTCTAAAGAAGAGATGGGATGGAGATTTGACTGAGTCACAGGCTCTGAAATAGTCAGAAAACAGATCTTAAGGGAGAAAGCTGGTTCTATATGGACTGCCCCAAATGTGATTGCTTCTGGAACTGGAGCCTCCTTTACTTCTATTAAGATGATCAACAGGCCACCCTGAAGTTCTGAAATAAGAGTGACTTCCTCAGTGTAAAACCATCCCCACCTGAAGAAAAACAGGTCAGCAACACGGTATCGCTCTGCTTTTCCCACAGATCAATGAAGTAGACCTCTCTGTATAATCTGAGGGTCCTGAGACTTTTCTCTGTAAATAGAATTCTTGTAAATCCAGTACTTTTCCTAGAGGTTTTTGAAAGGACTCCTTCGTGGCAAATTCTGACAAGCAAGTGGCCCTGCCAGTTTTTCTGGGAGGATATCTGGGTTTCTCCTAGAGACACAGGCATCCTATTTAAGTAAAAGTCCATGAATTTAAAAGAATGGTGGATATGGAACACAGTGTGTGTTCCCGGAGGTTCAAGGGAGCAGGCTTCAGAGAGGAGGCACACAGCATGTGATGGACAGGGTGTGTGCAGGGGACACAGCATGGAGTGTGCATCCCTGGCTGAGACAAAGGTCCTCCTGGCTCAAGGCAGACTGTGACTCAGCTGTCCACTCACTGGGCCCCAGTTCCCATTTCCATACCCCCACTTCCGCAGCACCTAGGATGGGCTGAGTGCCCCACTTTGGGGCATTTCCTGGGGCCCCTCCACTGTGCCCCACTGGGTCACAGCTCTCCAGGGTTTTCTCAAGTCCAGGCTCTCCTCTGTAGGACTCAATCTTCCCTAACAGTCATCCACATTTGTTCTTTACAGGAGGATGTGTAAACCACTTTTACTAGAGGGAAATGCCCATGAACAAGACCACACTCCACGGACCTCCCCTTATCTTGGCACCTGCTGCTTGGAGGGCCTGGACTCATACATTTGGGAGGAGGAATTTGTTAGAAGAACATGCGGCAGCCCGCAAGCTGTAAGGAAAACCCCAGTCAGTGTCCAGTAATCTAAGCACTGAAAACTAGTGGATGGTCAGTCAAGGCCCCATCATCAGCATGAACCTGTCCCAGTCTCTTTCTGCCTCAGAACGGGAACTGACTGACCTCACATACGTATGACCTGACGTAGGTCACGAAACCACACTTGTCTGGTTTGCCAGGCCCTCCAAGACTGCCTGTAACAGGAAAGCATAGCCCCCTAAGGAGAAGTGGAAAAGAAGGAACGGCAGTGGGATGAACAAGGATGACCATGCATAGTCCAGGATGTTCTCTGCTGAGTCCTAAAGTGTCACCATAGAGCCGAACTCCACATGTCTGCCGCAGAGTCTGGCAGCGCCCTGCCCAAGTTCCCTCACCACTCCCCTGCTCTTCTTTGTCTCAAAGCTTTCTCTGGCACACAATTACCTGTCCCTCTGCGGGCCAGGAGAGCCTGGGAACGACCAGCAGCCAATGACTAAAGAGACCCTGGGTCCCTCATCCTTCCTGGGGAATCTCTCCACTGGCTCCCATAGGTACCAGTGGATTTGATTGCCAGTGGCCTATGGTGATAACCTGCTTGATAACACACCCATCACTGGCTACCTGCCTTTCCTGGGCTCATTTGCTCATTCACCCCTCATCTCCCACATATGTTACTTATACTCAAATCCTTGATTAGGGCCCATGCTGGGAGACTGAATCGTGGTGCACTGATACCATGAGACACCATGTTGCATTGATACCATGAGCGGTGCACTGATACCATGAGACACCATGTTGCATTGATACCATGAGACATCATGTTGCAATGAGAATGAATGGTCCACAACTGCATGCCACCATTGGGTGGATCACACACATGTGATACAGAGAGAGTGAGGCCAGATGCAAAGGGACCCTCCCACGGAAGGAAGACCCACTGACAAAAGGAGGAGGCAGAAACGTAAATACATAATAATTCTAAAACAATCAAAACACACACAGAACACAATGAAAGATTCCACTTTCAGCACAAAAGGCCAGTGAAACCATGCTGTCAGTGGTCAGCTTTAGGGGCAGGTAGTGACTCCTGGAGGTACAAGAAAGGCATCTGGAAATGTTCTGCTTGTAGATCTGGGTGCTGTTTACAAAGGTGGGTTTAATTTGAGAAAATCCATCAAGCCTGTGAGTGGGTGCTCAGTCATATCCAACTCTTTGTAACCCGATGGATTGTAGCTCACCATACTTCCCTGTCCATGGAATTTTCACGGCCAGAATAATGGAGTGGGTTGCCATTTCCTTCTCCAGGGGATCATCCCGACCCAGGGATCAAACCCGCATCTTTGGCGTCTTCTGCATTGGCAGGCAGATTCTTCTACCATTAGCGCCCCCTGGGAAGCCCCAATGGTTACTTTTTCACATTTCTGTAGATGAAGACTTAAAATATTTTCAAAAGATACAGTGCGGGGTGGAGGGTGGGGGATATTGTATCATTGGTTTGTTTATCTGTCTATCCTTTCATCCATCAAATAATTAAATCTGAGTTCCCAGGAGGCATGGGTCTCCCTCCCTACCTCAAGAAAATTACTGTCTTGTGAGTGAGAAAGGAAAGTAAAAACTGTAGCAGGGTTCTGTTTTAATGTGGAAATATTTTGTTCAGGGGAAAAGTTTCCATATGTGTAATAATGAGTGAAGATGCTGGAGAATAACACTTCTTTGTCACTTGAGAAGCGAAGTATAAAAATAAATTCTGCATTTGATGGAACATTCTTAACCCCTTCAACTGCAAGAATAAATGTCTTTACCACGCCTTCAGAAAGATTCGACTGGAGAGGCAGATACCCCAAGCAGTGGCAGGAGCTGTAATTGGTGACTAATTTATCATCTGTGACAACTCAACCCTCCAGGCAGGCAGAGCCCAGCACCTGGCTTCCCTTTGCTCTCTTGTCAGTCTGGGTGATTCTTATCTTGTGCCTTTCCTGACTCTACACTGGAGACAGAGTTCCCCTCCCCGACAGATGTCTCCTGACAGCTCACAGCCTGCTTCTTGGGAGGACATGCTGGGCTTTGGAGAGATACCTATAGATTCACTACCAGTTCATTTCAGTTGCTCAGTTGGGTCTGATTCTTTGCAGCCCCATTGACTGCAGCATGCCAGGCTTCCCTGTCCTTCACCATCTCCTGGAGCTTGCTCAAACTCATGTCCATCGAGTCAGTGATGCCATCCAGCCATCTCATCCTCTGTAATCTCCTACTCCTCGTGCCTTACATCTTTCCCAATGTCAGGGTGTTTTCTAAGGAGTCAGTTCTTGGCATCAGGTGGCCAAAGTATTAGGGTTTCAGCTTCAGCATCAGTCCTTCCAATGAACACTCAGGACTGATTTCCTTTAGGATGGACTAGTTGGATCTCCTTGCAGTCCAAGGGAGTCTCAAGAGTCTTCTCTAACACCACAGTTCAGAAGCATCAATTCTTTGGTGCTCAGCTTTCTTTACGGTCCCACTCTCACATCCATACATGACCACGGGAAAAACCATGGCTTTGACTAGACAGACCTTTGTTGGCAAAGTAATGTCTCTGCTTTTTACTACACCTTCTAGGTTGGTCATAGCGTTTCTTCCAAGGAGAACCCCATGAACAGTATGAAAAGATTCACTACCAGGAAAGACCAAAAACTGAAAACTTCCCTGGTAGCTCAGAGCTTAAAGCGTCTGCCTCCAGTGTGGGAGACCTGGGTTCGATCCCTGGGTCTGGAAGATCCCCTGGAGAAGGAAATGGCAACCCACTCCAGTATTCTTGCCTGGAGAATCCCATGGACAGAGGAGCCTGGTAGGCTACAGTCCACGGGGTCACAAAGAGTCGGACACGACTAAGCGACTTCAGTTCTTCACTTATGACATAGCTTCAATAACCAGTTCTATTTATTATCCAGCAGAGGGCACTAGAGAGGAGCTGGCCAAGCCTGAGGAACACTGACCACAGTCACATTTAACAAACAGCCAGTTCAGGAGTTTGGGATTGACATACATGCACTGCTGCTGCTGCTGCTGCTGCTAAGTTGCTTCAGTCGTGTCCGACTCTGTGCGACTCCATAGAGGGCAGCCCACCAGGCTCCCCCATCCCTGGGATTCTCCAGGCAAGAACACTGGAGTGGGTTGCCATTCCCTTCTCCAATGCATGAAAGTGATAAGTGAAAGTGAAGTCGCTCAGTCGTGTCTGACTCTTAGCAACCCCATGGACCGCAGCCTATCAGGCTCCTCCATCCATGGGATTTTCCAGGCAAGAGTACTGGAGTGGGGTGCCATTGCCTTCTCCATATATGCACTACTATATATAAAATAGATAATCCACAAGGACCTACTGTAGAGCACAAGGAACTCCACTCTGTATTCCGTAATATTTGGGAAAAGAATGGATATGTGTATAACTGAATCACTTTGCCATGCGCCTGAAACTAACACAACATTGTAAATCAACTATACTGCAGTATAAAATAAAAATTAACGAAAAAATAGCCCTTCAGTCTGGCCTCCTTAAGGATTCTCTCCACCCACTCACCCCCATTCCCAACTTCCTCTTCAGAATACAGCCACCACCCGGCTCTCAAGCACTTCTGCTGACAGAGCAGGAAACAGACCTTGGGACGTCTTCCTAATCAGAAAAGTGAGAGTTGTTTGCAAGTGATGGTCATTGTCTTGTGGGTAAGATGTCAGGATGCTTGGTGATCCCTGGGGGCACACATTTCTCTGCAGATTTCAGAGGGAGCCTCCTCCTTTACCAATTCAGCCTTTTTTTCTCCTTTGAGGAGAAATAGGGGGTCAAGGAGAGGGTGGTTGTGCAGCACAACCCAAAAGGCAAACACTAGGAGGATTACTCGGACCTTCACTTAATAAACTGAGTTGTTTTGACATCTCCTGCTGCTACTGCTAAGTCACTTCAGTCGTGTCCGACTCTGTGCGACCCCATAGACGGCAGCCCACCAGGCTCCCCCGTCCCTGGGATTCTCCAGGCAAGAACACTGGAGTGGGTTGCCATTTCCTTCTCCAATGCATGAAAGTGAAAAGAGAAAGTGAAGTTGCTCAGTCGTGACCGACTCTTTGCGACCCCATGGACTGCAGCCTACCAGGCTCCTCCGTCCATGGGATTTTCCAGGCAAGAGTACTGGAGTGGGGAGCCATTGCCTTCTCCGCTGACGTCTCCAGATAGCCATTATTACTATTATCTCAAGAAGTCTTATTCTTTGAATGCATTTCTTAACCTAAATGCATTAATATCTGATTGCATAATATCTAAACTTATTGACATCTAAATGATTTAGCAAACATTTACAAAAAGTAGGAATTTTAAAGAAATTAACCACTGTTTTCTAATTTTATTTTTTCTGACCTGTCTTTTTCTCTCTGGAGGCCTGTGGAATCTTCTCTCTGTCCTTGGTGGTTGGAGGGAATATGGGGTGGGGGGGTGCATCACCCAGATCCCCTTTGGGAGCGAAGCACTGGGAGAGTTGGTACTTGCAGGTGAGACCTTCTCTGGAATTGACTTTAACCAAACGGAGTGATCTTGCAGCCATGTGCATCCAACGTCTGGGCAATATGGAGGTACAAGGCTGAGTCCCCTTGGCTCAGTTGAAGACTATGTTAAAGGGACATTCTGGCTCCAGAGCTACCTAGAAGATTAGCTGAGACTCTGGTTTGCCAGACAACACTTGCCCCCCTGCTTCCTGCCTGGCCTCTAGAACAAGAACTAAGGTCGTCACAATATACCCCAGTGAGGGAAGGGCTGGGTCTGCCAGATGAGGACGAGGGCCATCTGGTGATGGAGCTGCAGGGCCCAGCCATCATGTACAATAGGAGCCAGGAGGCTGGTTTCAGGGCTGTGCCCTGAGGGTGCTGGACCAAAGCGTAGAACAAGAAGTTGGATAGTGGAGACGCTATTAATATGGGAACACTCACTCATGATAGGCTTCCCTGGTGGCTCAGACGGTAAAGAATCTGCCTGCAATGCAGGAGACCCAGGTTTGATCTCTGGGTCAGGAAGATCTCCTGGAGAAGGGAATGGCTACCCATTCCAGTATTCTTGCCTGCACAATTCCATGGACAGAGGAGCCTGGTGGGTTACAGTCCACGGGGTCACAAAGAGTAGGACCTGACTGAGTGACTAACACAGTCACTCATGATGGGGGAATTTAGCAAGGATCTCAAAAGGAGGTGCTATCCCCTGGTAGGGTGATTTGGAAGCCTATAAAAAGTGGTGGCCACATTGTTATTCAGTCACTATGTCGTGTCCAATTCTTTGCGACATGGACTGTAGCACACCAGGCTCTCCTGTCCTTCACCATCTTCTGGAGTTTGTTCAAACTCATGTCCATCGAGTTGGTGATGCCATTCCACCATCTCATCCTCTGTCATCCCCTTCTCCTCTTACCCTCAATTTTTCCCAGCAGCAGGGTCTTTTCCAGTGAGTCAGATCTTCATAGCAGGTGGCCAAAGTATTGGTGCTTCTGCTTCAGCATCAGTCCTTCCAATGAATATTCAGAACTGATTTCCTTCAGGATGGACTGGTTTGATCTCCTCACTGTCCAAGGGACTCTCAAGAGTCTTGTGGCCACACTGAGAGCTGTAGAAATGCTGGAACAGGATCAAAGGTTCAAGGTCAAATCATGCTCAATTGTATGTACTATGTAAAGGCAAAAAACCCACTAGGTGACTTGGGGCCATGGATCATCCCAGAAGACACTTCGTTGACCAAAGCAAGGAGGAGTGTACAGAGAAGAGAAGGACCCACTGTCTTCGAGAAGTTTAGTGTTGGCTCTTCCCTGTAGGACAGCGCTGGTGGTAGGAAATAGTGTTATAGAGCTGGGATCCTTGCAGCAAAGAGGGTGAAAGGAGCCAGAACTCAGATGGGAGCCCTTGTTAGAAGCCAGGTGGGCACAATTGTTATAATAAGTGGCATGGCTGGAAGGGCAGCCAGTGTCCCCTGACCAATAGAGAGATAAAAGGGTGACCAGTAAAATATGTTGCTCTGAGGGCCAAATGGGTGGTCAGTTGTATCATGGTACACAAACAACCCTTGGTGATTCACTAGGACTTGCAGAACGCGGAAGAGCTGTTGTTCTCATGGTTACAATTTATTGCAGGAAAAAGATACAGCTTAAAATCAGCAAAGGCAAAAGGCACCTGGAAAGAGGGCGGGAGAAACTAGGTGTGAGTGTCCAGCTGTCCTCTCCCAGGGGAGTCACGGGAGGTGCTTCAGTCTCCCAGCAACGGTGTGTGACCACAGGTGGCGTTTTGACAACCAGAGAAGCTTAGCTGAGCCTTCTAGTCTAAGCTTGGGGTTGGTCATATAGACACGAAGTTCTCATGTGCCTGACCTTTGTGGCTCAGTCCCCAGCCCCTTCAGGTTTCAAACTGACACAGTGTGGCGTAAAGCTCCCCCCATAAGTGACAGTGATAGTGTTACCTATCTGTGTTCCAAGGCCCCAGGTACAAAGACACTCTGATCAGTCAGGATATTCTGAGGGCTTAGAGGTTATCTCCTACTAGCCAGTAGAGAGCCAGTTTCTTTGGACCATGCATGGTTTGAACACCCCATCCAATACTGCACATCAGCCAACAGGAATCTTGCTTTTTTTTGTAAAGAAAAGAAATCAAGGATGGATGATCAGGAGTTTGAATGTTGTTCCCTCCAAAAGGGTCCCAATTCCTTGCCCAGTTACAGGACTTGCAGTTCTGAGTCCTGGAGCACCTGGAGGAAAGGAGAGACCCAGCCTCTGAGAAGGAGGACCCTCCCCACTGTGGCCAAGTGTATGGTGGACACTGGCCCCCAGACCTTCCACTTAGGTCACTGAGCACTGAGGACAAGAGGACACACAAGCTCTTCAGGGACTATTAAGCACATGCACTGAGCTGACACTGATCCCTGAGGACAAAACATCCTTCTGGCCCCTGGACAGAGAGGGTGCACACAGGACCAGGCAGCTGAGGGTGTCCTGGGTCAGTCCAGCTCCTAGCGAGCCCACAGGGCCATTGACCCAGGTGGTGCTCATTTTCAAGTCTCTGAAAGTATCATTGGAGCACACATTTGATAGTTGCTGGAGTTCTCACAATCCTTCCTTGACCTGCGGGGCAGGAACTACGCTGGGAAGACCGAAAACGAGCCCTGGAAATGCCCCCTTTCAGGCTGCTAAAATATACTTTTAAAAGTCACATTCAACATGCTGCTATATTTAAAATAGATAACCAACAAGGACCTACTGTACAGCACAGGGAACTCTGCTCAATATTCTATAATAATCTAATTGGGAAAAGAATTTGAAAAAGTGTGCTGATGCTAAGTTGCTTCAGACACGTTCGACTCTGTGAGACCCTGTGGACTGTAGCCCACCAGGCTCCTCTGTCCATGGGATTCTTCTAGCAAGAATACTTGAGTGGATTGCCATGCCTTCTGCAAAATACTGGAGTGGGTTGCCACGCCCTCCTTCAGAGGATCTTCCCAACTAAGGGATCAAACCCAGGTCTCCTGCATTGCAGGCAGATTCTTTACCATCTGAGCTACCAGGGAAAAAGTATAGATACAGATACATGTATATGTATAATTGAATTACTTTTATGTACACCTGAAACTAACACAACATTGTTAACACTATTCTAAAATAAAAAAAAAAATTCTCCTGCTCTCTGAAGAACATGGGAAATCTGGATATTCTGTAGAATATCTCCTTTGGGTATAATATTGATGATATTAATCAGACCAAGTGAGCAAGAATGTCAGAGGTATTGGTAATTATGTCCCTTTTATTTAAAAAAAATTTTATAATCCACTTTTTACCTATCACTTTGTTTATCATTGAATTCTTTCTGGATGGACACAGAGAGCCCAAGTATCACTGCATCCTGATACCAGGAACTAAGGCCTGACCCAGGAAGAGGATGGAATGATGACTCTCCCTGACTTCAGTCAACTAAAACTTGGACTCTGTTGACCTTTGCCCCAATTCTTTGCTGAATTCTCCTCTGCTCAAGGCCCCTTATGAGTATGCACGTACTTCTAGGTTAAAATTTCCCAAGTTTGCTGCTCTGAGAGACCCTGGGAAAAGATTCCCCCATCCCTGTTCTCCTTACTGGCTGCAAGTAATCAGTTCTTTTTTCTCCCCCTT
This sequence comes from Bos indicus, assembly GCF_029378745.1. NCBI lineage: Eukaryota > Metazoa > Chordata > Mammalia > Artiodactyla > Bovidae > Bos > Bos indicus. The sequence continues at coordinate 40,301,201 of NC_091772.1, read as the reverse complement.
CCACAAAAAAAAAAAAAAGTCAATCACTCTATTATAACAGTTGTAACATATAACATTGTACACCAACTATACTTCAATTTTATTTTATTTTTAATATAAATTTATTTATTTTAATTGGAGGCTAATTACTTTACAATACAATATTGTATTGGTTTTGCCATACATCAACATGAATCTGCCATGGCTGTACACATGTTCCCCATCCTGAACCCCCCTCCCTCCTCCCTCCCCATCCCATCCCTCTGGGTCAGCCCAGTGCACCAGCCCCAAGCATCCTGTATCATGCATTGAACCTGGACTGGTGATTCATTTCACATACGATAATATACATGTTTCAATGCCATTCTCCCATATGATCGCACCCTCGCCCTCACCCACAGAGTCCAAAATACTGTTCTATACATCTGTGTCTCTTTTGCTGTCTCGCATACAGGGTTATCATTATCATCTTTCTAAATTCCATATATATGCGTTAGTATACTGTATTGGTGTTTTTCTTTCTGGCTTACTTCACTCTGTATAATAGGTTCCAGTTTCATCCACCTCATTAGAACTGATTCAAATGTATTATTTTTAATGGCTGAGTAATACTCCATTGTGTATATATACCACAGCTTTCTTATCCATTCATCTGTTGATGGACATCTAGGTTGCTTCCATGTCCTGACTACTATAAACAGTGCTGCGATGAACACTGGGGTGTCTCTTTCAATTTTGGTTTCCTCAGTGTGTATGCCCAGCAGTGGGATTGCTGGGTCATATGGCAGTTCTATTTCCAGTTTTTTAAGGAATCTCCACACTGTTCTCCATAGTGGCTGTACTAGTTTGCATTCCCACCAACAGTGTAAGAGGGTTCCCTTTTCTCCACACCCTCTCCAGCATTTATTGCTTGTAGATTTTTGGATAGCAGCCATTCTGACTGGCATGAAATGGTACCTCATTATGGTTTTAATTCGCAGTTCTCTGATAATGAGTGATGTGGAGCATCTTTTCATGTGTTAGCCATCTGTATGTCCTCTTTGGAGAAATGTCTATTTAGTTCTTTGGCCCATGTTTTGATTGGGTCATTTATTTTTCTGGAATTGAGCTGCAGGAGTTGCTTGTATATTTTTGAGATTAACTCTTTGTCAGTTGCTTTGTTTGCTATTATTTTCTCCCATTCTGAAGGCTGTCTTTTCACCTTGCTTATAGTTTCCTTTGTTATGCAAAAGCTTTTAATTTTAATTATGTCCCATTTGTTTATTTTTGCTTTTATTTCCAATATTCTGGGAGATGGGTCATAGAGGATCCTGCTGTGATTTATGTCGAGAGTGTTTTGCCTATGTTTTCCTCTAGGAGTTTTATAGTTTCTGGTCTTACGTTTAGATCTTTAATCCATTTTGAGTTTATTTTGTGTATGATGTTAGAAAGTGTTCTAGTTTCATTCTTTTACAAGTGGTTGACCAGTTTTCCCAGCATCACTTGTTAAAGAGATTGTCTTTTCTCCATTGTATATTCTTGCCTCCTTTGTCAAAGATAAGGCGTCCATAGGTATGTAGATTTATCTCTGGGCTTTCTATTTTGTTCCATTGATCTGTATTTCTGTCTTTGTGCCAGTACCATACTGTCCTGATGATTGTGGCTTTGTAGTAGAGCCTAAAGTCAGGCAGGTTGATTCCTCCAGTTCCATTCTTCTTTCTCAAGATTGCTTTGGATATTCAAGGTTTTTTTGTATTTCCATACAAACTGTGAAATTTTTTGTCCTAGTTCAGTGAAAAATACCGTTGGTAGCTTGATAGGGATTGCATTCAATCTGTAGATTGCTTTGTGTAGTATACTCATTTTCACTATATTGATTCTTCCGATCCATGAACACAGTATATTTCTCCATCTATTTGTGTCCTCTTTGATTTCTTTCACCACTGTTTTATAGTTTTCTATATATAGGTCTTTTGTTTCTTTCAGATCAGATCAGATCAGTTGCTCAGTCGTGTCTGACTCTTTGCGACCCCATGAATCGAAGCACGCCAGGCCTCCCTGTCCATCACCAACTCCCGGAGTTCACCCAGACTCATGTCCATCGAGTCAGTGAGGCCATCCAGCCATCTCATCCTCTGTCGTCCCCTTCTCCTCCTGCCCCCAATCCCTCCCAGCATCAGAGTCTTTTCCAATGAGTCAACTCTTCGCATGAGGTGGCCAAAGTACTGGAGTTTCAGCTTTAGCATCATGCCTTCCAAAGAAATCCCAGGGCTGATCTCCTTCAGAATGGACTGGTTGGATGTCCTTGCAGTCCAAGGGACTCTCAAGAGTCTTCTCCAACACCACAGTTCAAAAGCATCAATTCTTTGGCGCTCAGCCTTCTTCACAGTCCAACTCTCACATCCATACATGATCACAGGAAAAACCATAGCCTTGACTAGACAAACCTTTGTTGGCAAAGTAATGTCTCTGCTTTTGAATATGCTATCTAGGTTGGTCATAACTTTCCTTCCAAGGAGTAAGCGTCTTTTAATTTTATGGCTGCAGTCACCATCTGCAGTGATTTTGGAGCCCAGAAAAGGTAGATATATTCCTAAGTATTTTATTCTTTTCGTTGCAATGGTGAATGGAATTGTTTCCATAATTTATCTTTCTGTTTTCTCATTGTTAGTGTATAGGAATGCAAGGGATTTCTGTGTGTTGATTTTATATCCTGGAACTTTACTATATTCATTGATTAGCTCTAATAATTTTCTGGTAGAGTCTTTAGGGTTTCCTATATAGAGGATCATGTCATCTGCAAACAGTGAGAGTTTTACTTCTTCTTTTCCAATCTGGATTCCTTTTATTTCTTTTTCTGCTGATTGCTGTGGCCAAAACTTCCAAAACTATGTTGAATAGTAGTGGTGAGAGTGGGCACCCTTACTTCAATTTTAGAATGTGACATTAAGGGATAATGGCAGAGACTCATGCCATTCTTAGAGATTAAAAAAGATGCAAAGTTGATGGTCCCAATGACATTCCCATTTAATTCTTTGGTCTGTCCCTTACAAAAGACGACAGGTCTTAGAGGATGACTGTGGAATAACATTGTTGTTGTTCAGTCGCCCAGCCGTGTCTGACTCTTTGCGACCCCTTGGACTGCAGCACACCAGGTCTGCAGGAATAATGTAAAACTAACCAAATAGAGTTCTGTGCCATGTGTAGTACCTTCCTAGAGCAGATTAATCCAGCCTAAGGTGGGAGGTATCCACCTTTGATCTGGGGCATGTTCTTCTTCACTCCTGTTCTTAGAAGGGTCAGAAACTCATTGTATTCCCAGGGGACCCACAATCCTAAACAGTTAACAACCTTGCCCTGGAGCATTGTATTAATTCTCCTGCTCTATGTCATGACTGTCTTCTGAAGGACATGGGAAATCCAGACAATCTGCAGAATATCCCCTTTGGGTATAATATTGATGATATGAATCAGACCAGTTAAGCAAGAATGTCAGAGGTATTGGTAAGGCAGGCGCACTCCAGGGGGTGGTAGACAAACCATGTGAAGAGTCAGGATCCTAGCACATCAGTAAAACTGTTCACGGCCAGTGGTCTGGGACATGCCTGGACAACCCTCCAAAACAAAAGACGAACTATTACCTCTTACAGCCCCCACCACTAAGATAAAAATCACAATACCCCGTAGGCTTCTTTGGATCCTGGAGGCAGTATATTCCACAACTGGTATCTTTCTCCGATCCGTTTATAGAGGGACATGAAAAGATCCGCCCTTTGCCTGTGACACAGAAGAGGAAGGTCGGTCTGCAAAGCCCACAGCTCTGCAGTGTGGGCCGTACAAACCCACATTGGTGATGAGAAAGATGCTGTGAAATATTCACATGAAAATCCAATAGGATGATCACAATGTAGACCTTAATGTTCTGGAGCAAGGCCGTTTCACCTGCAACAGAGACCCACACACCGTTCAAGTAGAGATCTTTGGTGATCGATGGCCCTGGTTGAAACCTGGGTGACAGGTAGCCTTAGCTCCTTGGTGTGAGCTGGAGTCTGTGGAACCCACTGAATCACAAGGTAGGGTGATTGTGAGGTGGGACCCTCCTATGAGTAGGATGGGGTCATTGCAAACTGTCAAGTGTGGTGCACCAAGCCCACGTCACCCACTGCTGCCACACCAGCCCCTCTCCACCAGCTCATCCTGGATAGAAGAATCCTGGCGGGTTGGTCGGGGGCTAGAGGAGGAAGGTGGGCACAGAAAGATCTGGGGAAGAGACCTGGAGGTAGAGTGCCTCCAAGTGTGAAGATCTTTGCATCACATGTTAACACCCACCAGAGCCCTTCTGGCCCCTCAGTTGTTTGGTATCTTTTCCATGTCAGATGCTGTCTGGAGGAGATGGGTTTTCTCAGTAGACAGGAGCACAGAGATACCAAGAGGAGGTGGAAGAGCCTCACTCCTAGGTGATTCCTAGAGGAATCACTCTGATCACTGCAGTGTTTGGGGAAGGTCTTCCTCTTTCTGGGAGCTGAGGTCATATCATTAAGTTATCCTGTCTGTAAAATAAAGTTCCTATGTCTAGAAGGAAGCAGACATGTCCACCTCATCCAAGGGCTCCATTACCTAGGCTCAGAGCCTTGGAGTGACTTGCGGGCATCCAGCGGCAGCTGAGGCAAGACCTGGTCTCCCATCTTGGCTCAGTGCCTGTCCACCCTCCACCACCTGGGGTCTGGACTTTGCAGAGTGTTTGAAAAGCCAGCAAATGAAAATCTATTGTTGCTCTCTTGTTTATCTGCTCTTATTTTATGGCAAATTGAGACCTTGAATCTGGGTATTCCAAAGGGCAATCAATTAGCCAGATGCTGGCATTGGACACAAAGGTAGAGTTACTCTTTCCATCCAGGCAGGAGGGAGCCAGCTATTCATTTTAACAGGAAAATTATAGGCTAGCATCTATGACAACATCTGAGTTTATGTTCGCTTAGTTCCTGGATGGTTTTCAGTGCATTCATCACCATATACGCTGTTGGGCTGAAACAAACATTTCTAATGATTAAAATGCTCTTTTTTTCCTCTCCCATCATTCCCAAATCTTAATAAACCACAGCTCACTGCTTTGTGGAAAGGAAACCCCCAGAGGAGAAATGGAGTGTGTCTCCTAAAACTTTTAAACAGAGCCACATTTGTGGAAATGAGGTCATTTTGAGCCTGAATTACTCAGCCCAGACCACTGTCTACCCTCCACATCAGGGTCATGGGATTTCTTTCTTCGCAGTCAGTTTGATAGTTTCATTGCCCAGGATGTCTCAGGTAGTGAGAGGTAGAACCAGACACCGGGACTCCTGAACCTACATCCTTAACTATGCTGACAGCTTGGAAAAGCAATCATTCCTCAATGGCAAATCATCTCTAGGAGTGATATTTTTTGATATTTGTCTTTGTCTGACTTGCTTCACTTACTTTGATCATCTCTAGGTCTGCCCATGTTGTTGCAAACGGCATTGTCATCTTTTCTTTATATGTTAATCCTTTTATTTAACAAATCAATTTACTTTCATTTTTAAAGAGAAATTAGACATTTATTTCTTAAAAAAAAGAGAGAGAGACCCCATCAGGGAATCTATATGTATGAGGGTAATTCTTTGATTTTGAAGTGAATAAATGTTTAGGCCATAAACTTTTTGGGGATACTAACAAGTGCTCTTGATGGTATAGGTAGGTGACTACGTCAGGAAGCATTGTCACCTTTTAATGACCATCGCTTCCTTTAATGATATCAGCGTTGTAAGTCCTAAGTGAAAATGGATCCTGGGTAGTCATAGTGGGTGAGTGGCCATCACAAACCTCAGCAGGTGATTGACTTAGTCCTTGGGCATCATCGGAGGAGTCTGAGGAGTGAGGTGATTGGATTGAGGAGATGAACTCGGCAGAACTGTGGGAGAAACAGAGGGGGTGAGCAGAGGCTTGTGCTGGTGGCGTTTCCCTCAAGGGAAGAGGACACCCCCAAGGACATGTCTGGACATCCCGAGAAACTCAGGCAGCAGTACTGAGCTGCTTTCACACGTGCGGCTCGGGCAACCCTTTAAGGAACCGGCCTGATGGTCCTAAAACTGAATGATGAGAAGTAGAGTCAACTGTCACGTGATTAGTGACTTTATCTCATCTCAAACTGGATGTCACACCTCTCTTTTACTTTTAGAAAGCCACTCCCCAAACATTTTCAATCTATCTTTTGAGCTCATTCTGACATGAATGCCGTGTTTCATGATTGAATAACATTTCAAACCCTGTTCCTTTAGAACTAGGTTCAACTGCCCTTAGAATTTTTGTCCTTGGGAATTTTTATCATCACCTTAGCACCTACTCAACTATGTAGTCACAGTTGAATAGGCATTTATATCAGGGGGAGGTTCAAGAGCTTTATGATTCCAAAAACAAAGCACAGATACACAAAACAAACAACAGCAGTTGTAAATACAGAGTCTGGTCTGGTGTGCACAGGTTTTATAATAAATTGTAGTAGAATCCACTGTCAATCTGAGGGGACTTTGAATTCAGTCATCGCCATGCTTATGGCCTTCTTTCAATAGTGTACCACCTGAATTGCGAATATTGGGATTACTGAGATTTTCCATGATTTATGGGGACAGAGGGATGAGGTATTCGAAGTTGGAATTGTTCTGTATGTAGCCTTGGCTTCCTGCCTTGGTCTTCCACATGGTGCCTCTTCAAAACAGTAGGGCTTAGGTTTGAACTGCATTTTCTTTGCTAAAGGAACACATGGCAAAACCAATACAATATTGTAAAGTTAAAAAATAAAATAAATAAATAAATAAAATGTAAAAAAAAAAAAGGAACACATGAATGGCAGGATGTAGTTCACTGTCGTCAGCACTGAAAGTCAAAAGACTGGCGCCAGTGCAAGGAATGGTGTGAAACGCCCAGTTTTCAGGCCACAAAGTTCTTTGAGGACTTTCTGGGACTGAGCTGTGTTAAAAACAAGCATCTCCAGGTCAGCTGCTGGCTGACCGGCAAAAAACAAATCAATCCACTGGGTTTGCTCCAGACTCATTCCCTCACCTTAGTAAGACCTACATGCTTTGAACTTCATAAAGGTACATTTACATTTGTGTTTTAAAACCTAGGTCTCTTGTGAATGAACATGGCGCTGTTTCCAAAATGCAGATGCAGAAGTAGAAATAATTCCATTCGTTACGTCACCAAATTGAGTTCATTGTGCAGGAAAGAGTTCTGGTTTGAGCTGGGCACTTTGACCTCGTGTTTTGGCTAATCAACAGCATTCAATGTTTATCTTTGATAATGGATTTCTGGCAAAACTTCTGTTTTCATTCAGTGAACTACTGAGAATTATAAATTCCAAAATCTGGGCAGATTGGTCAACGATGTGATAAACACAGCTTCACAACTACACAGATGGAGGCAGGGCCTGCCTCACAGGGTGCAGGCCATGGAATTTATCAAAAGTTATTACAGTCAAACAGCATATCTTCAGCTGAGTTCAAGAGTGAGCTATTCTTTCTAACAGAGCTATAACCTGATTTGCCTACAAAAACACATGTATTAATAAGAGCAAAAAAAAAAGAGCAAAACTAGCAGAGGCCAGGTGAGCTTTTGGTGGCTGAAGGTCCAGGTCTCCTTCTCTGGTTTGCTGCCACTCTCTCATCATGTTCCTGCCGTATGCTACCTGTGGGGTAACCTTGTTCATATAGAACCCGGGACCAACAGATGGTGCCCTTTAGTTCCTAATACCTACCAATCCCTCCACAAAGGCATCCCAAACGCACATAGACGTGGTGTCGAGGTACTTTTGCCACACTGCAGTAGCTCTAATGCAAGCACCCTAACCCCTCTTCCAACCAGACAGCTGCTCCTAAGCCCTGCTGGTATGGACATTTTGGATCAGTCTCTGCTTAGAGGATTTAGCTTATCCCAAGCTGACAAAAGAGGCTTCTCTCTACGTCACTGCAAAGCTGGTGAATGAACCTACCTGAGGACCAGCCACCAGCCAGACATCTGTACAGTAGTGAGTCCGCTCATCTTTGGAAACCCAGAGAGATCCAGCCAGCCTTTGAGACCTTCACGATGGGAAGATCAAGAGAGCTGTTGTCTGGAGCGTGAGGCCCTTGCTAACTCTGACACCTTAACTGAAGGATTGTTTCCCCTCCAGGAGTGGGCACAGAGCAGAGGGTTGCCCAACCCAGCCTCTGGACCTCCTTCATCAGCATCCAGAGAGGGACCTAGGCATGCTTGCCATGGGTACCACTGGCCAACCTCCTTTGCCCCCAAGGTCAGCTATTGTCTTGCCTTTGGAGAACGATGGACGTAAAGCCTACAGGGAGAACCTGAATGAGGATGGTGGGATCTGCTCACCTAGTAAATTCCAACTGCACGTCCATCTGGCCCAGGCATCAAGCGAGACGCTGGGGACCCAGCCAGGAGTGGGAACAGTGCCTCTCCCCAGGGAGCACCTCAGCATTTTCTGAAGAAATGAAGAAGAGAGGAGGGTTGACAGAAATGAGCCCGGGTCTTGTGGGAGTCTTAGTGGGGCTCTAAGATGACACCGTAGACCACATCCTTGTGCTTATCTGCAGCTGCGGGCAGTTTCCCAGATCACCGACTTAATCCCACCTCCAGCACACGCCTGCCTCTCTCTCTTCTCTACCTGGGGCTGAGGGCAGTCAGGAGGTGTCACCCCCCTGATGTCCCTAGGGTGACAATCAATCAGCTGGGATCCTGGTTTCTCTTCCAAGCCTCCTCCATGGACCTAGGGCAAGGCTGAGACAGACCTCACCCCTCACCCAGGGACCTGCCTCAGAGGGAGCCCCGGTCACCCACAGCTCAGCCCGCACACTGACACAGAACTTTGTCAACTTCCCTGCCTGGACTTCCCCCTCCCTTACAGAGCCTTCTAGGCTACCTCCCAGTTAGCCCCTTGGCTCAAATCTTTGCCTCAGACTCTGCCTTTATGGGGGATACAGGCTAAGGATCTGAAATAACACCTGATACCATTGTGACTCTCCTGTGGAGGAGGGAGGAGGCAGTCAGCCCCAGGTTCACACTCGGTCGGGCAGAGTGGCCCACCTTGAATAAAGTCCCACCTGTTCTTATGACCAAGCAACTTTGTGTGTACACAGTCTGACCAGTTTTATGCAGCCATCCTCCTGAGGTGACTCCAAGAGGGTTTATAAAGGATTTGGAAAGTTAGCACATCTGAAACACTTAAGATGGCTCATCTCTTCCCAGTTCCCCATGTGATGGATACTTTTCAAGTGATGCCCATGAGGTCATGTGTCACCCCTCCCCTTCCCAATGTCCAGGCCTCAGAAAATACAGGCCCTCCTTTTCCTGAGACAGGAAGCACAGGTGCACTGTCTCTCAGGAAAATTTCTCTCAGGAAAAAATGCTTGTTTTAGCATTTGAATGGTTCAGATGCTGGAAGGATAAAACACTACTTATACCATATATGACATCTTACCTCTGGGAGTCTGAGACCACATCTCCTGATCAAACAGTTTAAAATTTCTGCATCTCTGTGTTGAATATGAGTTTACCCCAACCCTACAGAAACTTTTGATTCTCAGAACATTTCAGATTTCAAATTCCAAGCATGAGACGGTGAGGCTGTTTCATATCCTACTCACCCAAGTTCTGTCACCTTGGGGCCTGCCACCTGTCCCTCCTCTTCTGTGACCCCTTCTCTGACTTCTGAAGGACTCCGAGGACCCATAGTCTATAGCATAAAATATAGCTCTTGATACTACCTTAGCTTATATTGTTCTCTCATGGTTTTCATGCATGAATCTTTCATTTCAATTTTAAAAATCCTTGAAGGCAGCAATCATATTTTATGTACCACACTGCATTTAACAGGACTTTTTCGGCTACAGGAAAAATGGATTCATATTCAACTTTTAAAAATTGAATTTGGAGTCTTCTAACTGAAAAGTGCAGGAACAAACCCTGATTCAGGACCAGCTGGATCCAGGGGCTCCATCAGTGCATCAAGGTTCTATGTTAGAGCTCTCTGTGTCTCTGGGTGCTGCTCCTTCTTGACCAGGCTTTCTCTATATGGCAACCCCTAGAGGTTTGAGGTTTATAACTAACTGAGCAGTTTTCAGGGAGGACAGCTTCTCTGTCCTGACGCTTTCACAAAAACTCTCACCAATCACATCCATCGGCCAGCTTGGTCCTGAACCAATCTCTGCAGTCAAGGGCAGCTCTGTTTTTCTTCACCAACATGGGCACTTGTTTTCCCATGAAACAAGTGCTTCCACACATTACTGGTAGAAGATGAAATGGTACAGCTCCCCAGGAGGGGCAATTACATGTACACTGACCCTTTGACCCAGAAATCCCATCTCCAGGAAGCTGTCCCACCAACGCAGTTGGCAAACAAATGTAATATGTGCACACAAACTTATTAACCACAGAGCTATTTGTAATGACAAAAGATCGGAAATAATCAAATGTCCATCAGCAAGAGACTGATTGAATAAAATTAAGGCTCACCCATACAATGGAGCTGTTAAAAGGTGTGAGGAATATTGTGATGGTTCATTTTATGGGTTGACGTTATTGAGCTCTAGGGTGCCTGGATAGTTGGTCAGACACTATTGTGGGTATGTCTGGGAGGATGTTTCTGGGTGAGATTAATGTTTAAATTGGTAGACTGAGCGCTGAAGGAAGCAGATGGTCCTTTCCACTGTGTGTGGGCCACATCCAATCAGTTGAAGGCTTGAAGAGAACAAAAAAGCTGACCCTCATCCGAGTAAGAGAGAGGCCTTCCTGTCTGATAGCCTTCGAGTTGGGACATCAGTCTTTTCCTGCCTTTGGACTGGAGTGTTTGACATCACACAGTGCAAGTAAACATCACTTCATGGTTGCTGAACCTCCTGATACTGGTCCCACAGATACACTCAGCAACGCTTCCTGAATAAATGAATATGTCAATCAATTAACCCACACATGAAGGTTGACACTGCAGAGGTTATTCAGTCTGTAAAAACAAGAAAATACACAGGCTGGTATGAAGTTACACAATGGTTATTCAGAGTCTTTTGTGTCTCCATACACATTTATAATTTTTTTCATTCTATTTCTGTGAAAAATGTCATTGATAATCGATACTGATTCCTTTGAATTTGTAGTTTATCTGGGGTAGTGTAGTCATTTTGACAAGATTGACTTTTAAATCCAAGAATGTGGTCTATCTTTCTGTTTGTGTCTTCTTTGATTTCTTTCATCACCATGTTATAGTTTTCAGAGTACAGGTCTTTTGCCTCCTTAGGTGGGTTTATCCCTAGGTATTTTATTCTTTTTGATGAGATGGTAAATGAATAGTTGAAAATGAAATGAAAAATGAAAAATTGGGAGTTTGGGGTTGACATATACATACTACTGTACTTAAATAACCAACAATGACCTATGGTATAGCACAGGGAACTCTGCTCAATATTCTTTAATGACCTAAATGGGAAAAGAACTTGAAAAAGATTAGATATGTGTGTATGTATGACTAAATCACTTTGCTGTATGCCTGAAACTAACACAACATTGTAAATCAACTATAGTCTAGTATAAAATAAAATTTAAAAAATAAATAATTCTATACATGGATCACAAGCATTGCTGGTTATAGACAGGCGGGGAAACAAAGCAGGAGAAAAGTGGTCTGACTCAACCTTGCCAGATGGTGAAAATATGAAGAGCAGAAAAACATGCAGGTCCAGAATCACTCAGCCAGGGTCAAGGGAAGAATCTGAGGATCTGAAACAAAGATTTGTCACAAAGCACACTTCACTTCCGGAGCAGAACAAGCCCAACAGCCACTATGTGAAAGGTTTGATATCTTCTGAGAAATCGGACCACTGAAAGCTCTTCCTACTGTTAAGCTAGCTTGCCTCCAACTGCTTACATTCCTTTGTGGACTTTCAAATCATGAGCCTGCAAGGGATTACTCTAATGTTCTGCGGTAATCCGTCATTCCATGTAACAAAACATTTCATGATAAATCACTAAAAATATCTGCTGCAGCTTGAAAAGCAGATCTGTTTGGTGATGCAAACACGGGCTGAAGAGGAGGTGGTTTGGGCTGGGCATCCCCCCCTCCCCCACTGACCCACAACAAAGCTGAAACAGGTGCAGCCGCAGCCCTGATTGGCATGACTGAGCCCTTCAGTGCAAGATCCCAGCTCCCTCGGCCCCTCAAAAGTGGCTTCAGGGGATGAAGCCCCTGGGAGAAATGCCCGGGGGATGATGATGATCTTTAGGGGATGATGCCCTGGGAGAAAACAGATAAGACTGACTTCTGGTACTGTCTGAGTCCATCTGTAGTCTGTGCGGGTCCCCGATATGGTGAACAGCGCTTACTTGTTGTGGACTTGAAAAGGGTAAATGGGAACCTAGATGACTGGACTAAACCTAACCTGGGGTTAGCAGTCCCTCTGCAGCGAAGCCTGGAGGTAGAAACCCCAGAGCAAAGACCTTATGTGGGAGGAAGGGGTCTCACCCAGAAGTCACCCAGGGGACCCTTGTATTAGCAAAGGTTCCACTCTTTGTCCCTTGGATGGGGCAACATGAGGTTCGTCCCCAGGTGGACTGTGCCGTTTCCCGTAATGGTGGCCTCATCATAAACACAACCTGTGTTGGCTGCCTCTCTGTCCTTCCCCACTTCTCAACTCCCTGGGATGAGCTGCTAATACAGCAATGTTTTCCTCAAAGCCTGCCTCCTGGGAAACCAAATCAGGACAGCCCCAGAGGCCCACAGACCCCTCTGAGCTCAGCAGAATGTGGAAGAGAATCCAGACTCTTATCAGAGTTGTGTCATAGGCAGTGTTACTGCTGCGAGGAGTTGATCGAGAACCATGGAGATGGAGCAGCAGGGCCAGTGGGAACACAAGGGCCGAATTCTGTAGAGACGACGCAGGCAGAAACTGGGATTCCTTCCCTGTGATATGGGTCTGAGGGTGAGCCCAGCCAAGCTTGGTTTGCATCAGCAGAACTGTCTGCTTCTGAGTAAGATCAAATAGGGATTTTTTTAAATCCTTAATGTTTGGGGTACTTTGTTATGCAGCAATGGTAACTGCTACATGACGTTGAGGTATATAATTGATAAATACATTGTATGTATTTAAAGGGTACAATGTGATTATCTGATATGCAAAGGAAAAAATTGTTCCTGCTGTTACCAAGTAAGGAAGAAAATTACAGGGGATTACCTCCAATGTATTTCCTCCAATGAGGTAGAGAGTAGGGTTGGAGACCATAGCTAATCTGCAATTTTTAACAAGTGACACCACATACTTCCTTCCTTTAAGGTGTTGTTGGTCATACTGGCAGAGACTGAACTATAGGTGTCTCCTCTGTCATCCACCCCAAATATTTGTTCTAGGGGCTGGGGCTCTTCGGATAACTGACACCTACTTTTATGGAGAGGATGAGAAAGTGTGTATAGTAGCCAGGTGATGCTTGGCACTGCATGGTGTGACATATAAAGGCCCTAAGACCCGGGCAGTGAGACTCCACTGAGATGTTTCCATCTCATTGGAGTGGGAAAGAGCCCAAGGCAGGTCAGGAAGGAGAAGCGGCTCCTGAAACACCAGGGATTTCAGAATGAAAGACTCCAGCCTAGGAGCACCCCCTGCCCTTCTCAGCTGTAACCTCTCAGTTCTCAAAATACCTCCACAGAGCGTAAAAATGGGAGAAAATATTTGCAAAACATATATTCAAAAAGGACTTGTATCTAGAATATATAAACAATTCTTGCAAGTCAATATTAAGACAACTCATTTTTTTTTTTAATGGGCAAAAGATTTAAACAAGTACTTCCACCAAAGGAGATTTTAAAATGTCAAATATATTCATGCAAAGGTGTTTCATGTCATTAGGGAAATGCAAGTTAAAATCTTACTGAGACACCACTACAAATCTACTACAACAGCTAAAATTTAAAACTGACTGGACTTACCTGGTGGTCCAGTGGTTAAGAACCCACCTGTCAATGCAGGGGACATGGGTTCAATCCCTGGTCCTAGAACTAAGATCCCACATGCTGTGGCAAACAAAACCCATGTGCCATAACTACTGGGCCCATGCTCTAGAGCCTGGGAGTTCCAACTTCTAAGCCCACTGCTGAAGCCCCAGCAACCAAGAGGTCATCCTTTGTAACAAGAGAAACCACTGAAATAAGAAGCCAGAGCAGGCAACAAAGAATAGCCCCCTCTCACCACAACTAGAGAAAGCCCACTTGCAGCACAACAAAAAATAAATAAATAAAATTTAAAAATAAATAAAAAACTGACCATACCATGTGTTGAAAAGGATGTGAAGCAATTAGAACCACTCTGCTGACGGATAATAAAATGCTGCACCCTCTTTGGAAAATGACTTGGCAGTTTCTTTAAAAAGTTATGTATATTTCTGACATGAACTAGGTGTTCCATTCCTGGAGAAACGAAAGCAGTTGTCCTGGTAAAGACATGAACATGAATGATCATAGAATCTTTATGTGGAAGAACTGTAAGTTGGGCAAAGCCCAAATGTTCATCAACAAGGGAATATGGACAGAGAGCAGTGCATCCATACAGTGGAGCACTACTCTGCAATCAAAAGGAGCAAACTACTGATCACACAACAGGAATGAATCTGACAATCACTGTGGTGAGTGAAAGAGGCCATACTCTATAGAGTGTGTATTCTGTTTCCACATATATAAAATTCTAGGGGGATACAAAATTAATCTGAAGTCACAGAAGACAGGGGATTTGCTTGGTGGTCCAGTGGCTAAGACTTCCTGATACCAATGCATGGGGCCTGGGTTCCATCCCTGGTCAGGGAACTAGATCCCACAACCCACAGCTAAGACCTGGCACAGTCAAATAAATAAATACATATTTTTAAAAAATAAATAAAGTCACAGAAGGCAGATCTTACCTGGTGTTTGGAGGATTGAGGGGAGGGAAGGACTATAAAGTCTTAAAGGAACTTTTGGGAACAATGTCTGTCCATTGTCATAAGTGTGATATTTTTGAGGGTGTATGCCTATGTCAGAGCTCATTAAATTGTATATGTTAAAAAACATCGAGAAGAAATCTTAAGGCAGACAAAGGCACGTAACACCTGGCACATGTGGTGCTCCCTGCCTGAAAAATGAATAGGCAAAATGGAACAGGGCGTGGTGTCTGCCACATTCTGCAGGGGGCCTGGTCACTTCCGAGCTCAGTCTTCACTTCGCTCTGTCCTCAGCAGACAAGGAATGTGAAACCTGTGTGACTGGTCCAAGGTCATTTATCAAGTCACAGCCAAGCCAGCGGTCTGTCCCCCCACATCCCAGCTGTGAACCTGAGCTCAGGTCACCGGGTCAGCCAGCTTCCCAAGCCCTTGGCAGCCACCCTTTGTGTCTCTGGTCTATGTTTTCTCTCTGAGTGGTGGACCGAGAGCATTTTTCTCCGAAGTTCAGAGTTTTTAAGGGCGCTCTTGGAAACCAGTCTCGGTCTTCAAGCAAAATGGCATTTCTCAATCCATTGTGTCCCCAGGTCACAGATAAACAGCTCTTTAGTCCCCCTGGGTGGCTTTGATCATCAGGGCCTTTATCCCTGATCTGCACCCGGCCGGCCTCACCCCTCCAGACCCCGCATGGGCCCAGCCTCCGCCAGGGTAATCTGTGGCCCAGTGCGACATACATATGCTTAGCCAGAGTCATAAATGCCTTCATTATCCGGACCACCCAGCTCATATTTTATCTTCAATATGAATGCCCTGCCCCACAATGGCCCTGTTGTTCCTCACACTCAGGCTGCAGCCAGGCCCCGCCCTAATCTCCCTGTTCAGAAAGGACCCCCCAGGGTTCAGGCTAGCCTTTCTACTTTTGTGAGCACTTGCAAAATCCTTTGGGAAACCAGTGTGGTTGACAGCCGCGTCTCCTGCCACTCGTCTCCCAAGCTCCTCCTGGCCATTCAGGGGGGATTTCCAAGGGCCCCGGGCACCACACACAGAGTGGCCGCCCACCCGCCCTCGCCCACATGCCAAGACCACTCGGGCTCCACCCAGGGCTGCGTGCGGGCCGGAGAAGGCCTCCTGGTCCCCTCCACCAGGCTCCGGCATTCCCCTTTCAGCCTCTGCCATCACTCCTGAAAGAAGGTTGTGCTCCGTACACACAACAGAGATGCAGGAGGGCACAAGAAAGAAATGCCAGTGGGCAAACAAAACTCATCTCGTCCTACGTCTGTACACCCTGGAGGAGGTGCCTATCCGTGTGGACAAAAACACTTCCTGAGGACTTATTCCAGTGGTAAAAATGACTCTTGGCTGCTTCCAAATGGCGGCTAGAAATCTTTGATTTTAGGTGTTGAGAAAGACTCCCTTTTCCAGGATTGTCTGCTGACACCTGGACTCTCAGCGTGGTCCGTGGACCAGCAGAGCCAGCATCTCCAGGGAACTGTGGGAAATGCTGACTTTCTTCCAGTTTTACTGAATCAGAACCTATACTTTCATGAGATCCCCAGGTCATCAGAATGGAGGAGACCTTCTCCAAAAACCACGGGTGAATGAACATTCTAAAGAGAAAGTTCGTCAGCCCCCTCGATAAAAGATGGAGAAAAGGTGCTTGTTTCCCAGGTCTTTGGGGCAATTTCTAGCAATCGTGAATTCCCCAAAATGTTGATTCCCCAGAGGTGCTGGTGGGAATACTTTTGGAAGAAAATCAAGAACACGGCCCAGGATGGGACATAAAGTATGTATTTGGGGTGAGGTAGTAGGCACAGGGGGCTTCTCTGGTGGCTCAGACAGTAAAGAATCTGCCTGCAATGCAGGAGACCCGGGTTCAATCCCTGAGCTGGCTCAGGAAGAGAATAGCTATGCACTCTAGTATTCATGCTTGGGAAATCCCATGGACAGAGGAGTTTGACAGGCCATAGTCCACGGGGTCTCAAAGAGTCAGACACGACGGAGCGACTTACACACACACATACACACACATATACACACACACACACACGGGGCACAGAGAAAGCCATGGGAGACATAATCCCACCAGGGCCTTACTTAGCAGCCACTCTGGGTTCACCAGTTCATACAACCCCCACAGGTGACAGCTATTTTTACCAGTCTTCAGAAACCTCCATCACATGCCATGAAAGCGTTTCTATTTCAGTGCTGCCCTTTTGTGGAGGTAATGTCAGTTCCTTCTCTTTTTAGATCCATTTTCCATAACACACACCACACTTGTATCCAAATAAATATGTTTAACCACTGGAAAAATAGAAGGGCAAAAGGTGTCTTTGCTGAACTCAATTGCTGTCCAGGAAAAGTCAAGTTATTGCCACTGCCCTGCAGTTTTCTTTCCTCTGCATCAGCTTGTTTCCTCTGGACTAGGGTTTCTCAGCTGATGGGGATTTTGTCCCCCAGCAGACATTTGGCGATGGTGGGGGACATTTCAGGTTGTCACAGCTAGGGAAGAAGAGGTGCTGTTGGCATCTGGTGGGCAGAGGCCAGGCTCCCAAACATCTCACAGTGGAAGGAACAATCCCATGGTAGAGATGGGCCCGGCCCAAGGTGTTGCCTGCTTCTTGGATAAACCTTGCTCAGGCAGCTCCTGGTCCAACCACATTCCATGGCCACTCTGTGTTGATCCCACCAAGAGTTGTTTCCCTCTGCTCTGCCCAGACAGAGCCATCTTTCTCCTTCCTTATGGAAGACACAAAGGATTTCATAAGAATCTCCCATTATGTTTATTAAATGCTGAATCCATCCCAGGCATCGCTCTAGGTGCTTTCCATCTTCTTTGCAGCAACTCATGCACTTTTTCCAAAAGATTTGAGGGCTACTATTATCATGATGGGCTTCCCTGTTGGCTCAGATGGTAAAGAATCTGCCTGTAGTGCAAGAGACATGGGTTTGATCCCCAGATCAGGAAGATCCCCTGGAGAAGGGAATGGCTACCCAGTTAAGTATTCTTGCCTGGAGAATTCCATGGACAGAGGATCCTGGTGGGCTGCAGCCCATGGGGTCGCAAAGAGTCGGACACAACTGAGCAGCTAATACTTTCACTTTCACTATCATTAAATCATTACCATTATCATCCCCCAGTCAACAGAGGCGGAAGCTGAGACTTGGAGAGGAACACTTTGCCTGAGGCCACCCAGGTGGTCAGTGGCAGAGCCAGCATCTTTACATGAGTGGATTGCTTCCAGAACCTACCTTCTTAACCAGAACACAATTTCTCTGTCAAAGAGCTGAGGGTGATGAACAGAGAACTGTTTCATGCCGGCTGGGACTTCAGAAGACCCAGCCTTTCTCAGAGGAACTTTTTAAATATTTATTTTTGTTTATTTGGCTGTGCCACGTCTTAGTTGAGACATGTGGGATCTTTGATCTTTATAGCAGCATGAGGGATCTTTAGTTATGGCATGCGAACTCTTAGTTGTGGCATGCAAGATCCAGTTCCCTGACTCAGGACTAAACCTGGGCGCCTGACTTAGTGCCACTGGACCACCAGAGAGGTCCCAACATGCTTTCACCTCGGAGCCAGGCTGGAGGGAAAACAGCAGCGCTCATTATGGGAAACCCCAGAAGTGAGGACTTTTACAGTGTCTCTGATGCTAGTAGCCATTATGAAACTTCATCTTGTTTGACACAAAGCCTCAGGACATGAGTCCTGACCTAACTGCTGACCCTATGGATGAAGCAACACAGAGAACAATGAACCATCCTTTCTTGCAAGGTGACTTCCTTGCCTACCACCTAGTTTCTCTAAATGCCTCTTCCTGACAAGCATGTGAGTTCAGCTTTGGGGGGAATGAGAAAGCTGCAGATGGTCTCACATGGAACTCAGTCTGGAGGCCGAGGAGAGTGTCAGGTGGAGGCTGAAGGGTAGAGGAGGTACTGAAGGGAGCTTTGAAGCCTATAGTCACATTGCCCTTGTCCAGAGGCTAGTCACAGAGGTCTTCAACAGAGGCTTGAGTGGTTAGTGCAGGACCTAGACTTCAGATTCTGGGATACAAACTCAGGTGTCTCCAGAAGCAGGCAGGTAATCTCACATGTTAGTAAAGTAATGCTCAAAATTCTCCAAGCCAGGCTTCAGCAATATGTGAACCGTGAACTTCCTGATGTTCAAGCTGGTTTTAGACAAGGCAGAGGATCCAGAGATCAAATTGCCAACATCCGCTGCATCATCGAAAAAGCAAGAGAGTTCCAGAAAAACATGTATTTCTGCTTTATTGACTATGCCAAAGCCTTTGACTGTGTGCATCACAATAAACTGTGGACAATTCTGAAAGAGATGGGAATACCAGACCACCTGACCTGCCTCTTGAGAAATCTGTATGCAGGTCAGGAAGCAACAGTTAGAACTGGACATGGAACAACAGACTGGTTCCAAATAGGAAAAGGAGTTCGTCAAGGCTGTATATCGTCACCCTGATTATTTAACTTATATGCAGAGTACATCATGAGAAACGCTGGACTGGAAGAGACACAAGCTGGAATCAAGATTGCCGGGAGAAATATCAATAATCTCAGATATGCAGATGACACCACCCTTATGGCAGAAAGTGAAGAGGAACTAAAAAGCCTCTTGATGAAAGTGAGACAGTGAAAAAGTTGGCTTAAAACTCAACATTCAGAAAACGAAGATCATGGCATCTGGTCCCATCACTTCATGGGAAATAGATGGGGAAACAGTGGAAACAGTGTCAGACTTTATTTTTCTGGGCTCCAAAATCACTGCAGATGGTGACTGCAGCCATGAAATTAAAAGACGCTTACTCCTTGGAAGGAAAGTTATGACCAACCTAGATAGCATATTGAAAAACAGAGACATTACTTTGCCAACAAAGGTCTGTCTAGTCAAGGCTATGGTTTTTCCTATGGTCATGTATGGATGTGAGAGTTGGACTGTGAAGAAGGCTGAGCGCCAAAGAATTGATGCTTTTGAACTGTGGTGTTGGAGAAGACTCTTGAGAGTCCCTTGGACTGCAAGGAGATCCAACCAGTCCATTCTGAAGGAGATCAGCCCTGGGATTTCTTTGGAAGGAATGATGCTAAAGCTGAAACTCCAATATTTTGGCCACCTCATGAGAAGAGTTGACTCATTGGAAAAGACTCTGATGCTGGGAGGGATTGGGGGCAGGAGGAGAAGGGGATGACAGAGGATGAGATGGCTGGATGGCATCACTGACTCGATGAACATGAGTCTGAGTGAACTCCGGGAGTTGGTGATGGACGGGGAGGCCTGGCGTGCTGTGATTCATGGGGTTGCAAAGAGTCGGACACGACTGAGCTACTGAACTGAACTGAACTGAACTAAATATCTGGCGGTAAGTGGCCAGATCCATGTATTTCATATTAATTAGGCATGGCCTTTTAATTCTAAAACATTCTTCTAAAAGAATCATGCATTCTTCCATTTTTCTTGAACCACAAGGCTTTCTGTTATCTATCATTTTCCCTCTCTGGGAGAGACATGGGTATAAAAATGATTTTATTTCCCTCTTCCCTGCTTGTGAAATACCAAAGCAAGTCAGCTGATCATTGACTATGTATGTATATTCAGCTTAGATGCACGGGAAGGGGTGAAATTGGGTAGGGGCTGAGATAAAGTGGGGACAGTTTACTACATCTTATCAAAGATAAACACAGCGGGCCGCTGGTTAAAGTGATAAGGACAATTTCTAATCAGTAATAACTACTGTTTCAGGGAAGAGTCCAGTGTGAACTGTGTCCAGCTTTGAATTGAACAGAGGTGACTAGGGGTTTTAAAGGGAGAATGAGGGAATTACGAGAGGGGATGATCAGGGTCCTGGGAGAGCGAGAGGAGTGAAAAGTTATAAAGCAGAGAAAGGAGTGTTGGTCCCTGTGAGATCCATCTGGGTCTGCTCACTGGCACTTATGCAAGTGAGGCTCCTGACCTTCTACAGAGGCTAGGAGATGAGGTAGCCTCAGGCATGGACTGCAACAAGCAGGGAATTCTCCTGGCAGCCTGAGCTTTCTCAGGCAGGCAATTGAAGGGGGTCTTGGGTCATCCTAGGGATGTGGCCTTGAGCTGGTAGGGACTGTTGGTATTTGTTCAAGCCTTTCAAGGTCAAGGTTCAGGCCTAGTAGAGAAGAGGCTCAGAGGAGCCCAGCCAGGATCTGGTAAAGGACAGAGTCTCCATCAGTCTCCACGATGTTTTCACAGCTGTTTCCATGGGTTACAGCCATCTGAGACCCAACATTGCTAAGACTTCCAGTTGCCAAAGAAAAGCCAGCAATGTAGATGTTAGCATGAAATCTCCCAACTTTTAAATTTTGTCACTTTATTCCAATTCATGTATTTTTTAACATAGTGTAGCACAAGCTAACAAAACCTGCCCATGACTGGGCTCTGGCTTACTGGCCAGCAGGGTGTGGCTTCTGGCAGGAGCTCATGGTGGGTAAGTTGACCCTTGACCTTCTTTCTTGCCTCTTAAAAATGTCACTCTTTGGCAAGAGCACTTTCCCAATTCTTCACTTTGTGTTCACTTTGATAAAAATGCTTCTGGACAGATGACCTTTCACTTCCCAGGAAGATAGATAGGAACATTTTTCTTATTTTGTTGCTGATTCTTAGGCTGATGAATCCTTTTCCTTTAAGAACATCCCTTGATTTTGTTCCTTCAGGCAACATGCTACTTTGCTGAGAAAACTTGGCAGGAGATTATATTTTAAAAATTGTAGAGCCAAGCACATTTTCCTATCAGCTGCTCCAAAACCCATGACCCTGAAGGAGCAGGGTCTGCAATCCGCTCTGTCTGCCTGTTCCCCAGAGTACTTGTTGTTAAACACAGAATTGGGTACCTCTGGCTCATATGCCTGAGAGAAGTTTATAATAAGCACAGATTTTAAAGGGTTAACTACTTCCTTCCAATCAGTGGAATTGCCCTGATGTTATTGTTACCTGAAATGCCAGTATTTTAAAAAGAAAGGTTCTTGAGAAGGAAGAGTTCACCACCCGCCCCCTCCTCCACCTCCCCCATCAGGCCAAGAGTTCACTTCTGAAGTCCTTTGCCTGCCTTCACCTCCTTGGGAGCAGACAGCAGGTTTTACAGTTCAACACACTTTATACTTCTAGCTTCAAGGAGAAACTACTTAGATGGGTTAATCTCAAGGAACAGGGGTTGACTCCAAAGAGAGGTGAGAAGCCAGGCCACGGGGATCTTTCTGGAATTCACAGACAATTTTGCAGAGCTGGGGACTCACAGGGACTGAAATTCAGGCTTGTATCAGAAGCCTAGAGGGGTTCCTGATCCCAGGGCTTCAGCTCCATAGATAGGGCACTTGAGCCCCAGCCCATAGGAGGAGTCTGCCAATCCCTCCCCTTTATGGGGTATTACGGATGAAATTGGGTCCCTCCCCAGATTCATATGTGGCAGTCCTATCCCTGAGTACCTCAGAACATGACCTTGTTTAGACAAAGGACTTTAAAGAGGTGAACTAAGTGAACATGAGGTCATTAGGGTGGGCCTTGATCCAGTAGGACTGATGTCTTTATTAGAACAGGGAGTAGGACATTGACACCCACAAAGGACACAGCCACCTGCAAGCCAAGGAAAGAGCCTTAGAAGAAACCAGCCCACTGACACCTTGATCCTGTTGGTCTTCCAGCTTCCAGAGTGGTGAGGAAACACATTTCTGTTGTTGAAGGCTCCATCCTGTAGTCCACTGTCGTGGACCCATCTGCAGGGGTTGGCTGCTCCGGCCCCTGGGTGCCGTGGCCGCCATCTTACCCCTGAGTATCCGAGGCAGTGGCCTGCACTGACCCAAAGCTTCTGCTTCCGGAGCGCTGCTGTGTCCTCGTGGCTCCTCCTCTTGGACACAGCACTTAGACCAGTCCTGCTCTCAGCCTGCTGGGTCACGTTTGCTGCCCACTTCCAACTCTGTGGCTAGGAGATCACTGGTATGCTTGGAAGAGACCTAAGGCTGTCTGCCTTGGTGTGAGGCTGTGGGAAGAGACTGCCCTTAGAAAGGAGTGTGTGTGCATGTGTATATACACGTGTGCATGTGTGTGCCTGTATGTATGTGTATGAAGCATGCTTAGATTTGACCTATGGCTGTGCTCATTTGTTCAAAAGCCAGTTTACTCTAGAAAATGCAATTGAGTCTGCTGTGGCAATGAGATGGGGGCGGGGGCAGGGGCATGGGAGGAATGGGCAGCAGTGAACGAGGAGGAAGAAAATATTTTGATGGTGGTTGTGATGTGGTGAGCACACTTATCTTTCAAAAACTCATTAAATCCTTTGCAATATGGATGCTATTTATTGTATTAAATCAAAACTAAATAATAACTTCCAAAAAAAAAAGTGGTTGTTTTTAAAAGCCATTTTATGAAGTCAGTTTCCAGATATTTGACGCCTTGGAGGGTAACAATGAAGCCTGAAGGCTTAGGCCACGCTTTAGTGACGGCTCTGTGGACACTTCCTTGTGTGACCTGAAAGTGCGAGTCCCACCTTCTCGGACTGGCGGACTGTGAAGCCACTCGGGAAGGGCTGGGTGCACCGAGAAATGCGTGACTGACTTGCTGATGACAGGAGTTCAGCTTTCACGGTGTTCCCCAAACTTCTGACTCAGGAAGTGCAAGAAAAGACCCTCTGGTCTGAGTCCTGCATTTGTTCACACACCCATTTTGTTCCAGAACCAAGTTTCCTCAGAATTCTAAGTTTCCGCCTTGGCATGCAGCTTTGATATCTGCCCCATCAATACGGATTTATGAGGTGGTGTTGATTTCAGCATAACCTGGAATGAATCCTGTTAGCATCCAGAAGGGAAGAGCCCAGATGGTGCCCAGGGCCTGGCTTCATTCACAGTGGCTTCATTTTAAATGATGAGGTCAGCAAGGGTAGATGAAACCAATATATTGCTGCTAAATCAGAAGAGAAGAGTTCAAAGACACAGTCAAAGTTGGAAAAAAAAACATGATTAAAAAGCAGAGAAAGAGATTTTCACCAGCTGCTCCTTCTTACAAACCTTGGATTGAGATCCAGCCCACAAAGTGCACCAATAATAAAGGAACAGCTCCAGGAATTATCACAAATGGCAAATGCCTGGGTTGGCACTGGATCGAGACAGAGAAAATCACCCTCAAATGGAAGGCCCCTCATGCCACCTCCCTGTCTCCTCCTCCCTGTCCCCCAAAGATAACCTCTACCAGGCTTCTAGCAGCATCAAATAGCTTTACCTCATCTTGACTTCATATAAATTGACTCTTATGAGATGAATTCCTTTGTGTTTAGCTATTTGGCTCAAAATTGTGTTTGCAAAATTTACCTGATTTTTACTCACTGTCATAGATGTTGACTCCCATTTGTGTATATTACTTGTCTCTATGACTACAGCATAATTTATTTATCCATCTATTTTTGTCTGGGCATTTGGATTGTTCCAAATTTGGGGCTAATATGAGTAGTGCTACTATGAATATTTTAGTATATTTCTTTAGATGAGTACATGTTTGGAATTCTGCTGAGTATATATCTAGAAGCTGAATTGTTGCTCTGATGATCAGTTTTAGTAGATGCTACCAAATAATTTTCTTAAACGGCTTCAGTAATGTTTACTTTCACCCTCAGTGTCTGTGGAACAGTTCCTGTGGGTCTTTGTCAACATTGCTTTTTTAAAGTCATCTTTTTCACTATTTCCTTGCCTCCAGAATATACACAAAAACTTCCACAACTCAACAATAAAAAACCAAATAGCCCAATTTTAAAAATGAGCAAGGAGTTTGAATAGATATTTCTCCAAATAAAATATACAAGTAGCCAATAAATATATGAAAAGATGCTTAACACCTTTAATAATAGAGATAGGCAAATCAAAACCACACTGAGATGCCACTTCATACCCACTAGGATGGCTACACTCAAAAGACCAACAATAGAAAGTGTTCATGAGGGTATGAAAAAATTGGAACCCTCATATTTAGTTGATGGGACTGTACAATGGTGAGCTCACTTTGGAAAGCAGTTTGACAGTTCATTTAAAAGTTAAATAGAGTTACCAGTAATTCTACTCCCAGGAACAACCCCAAGAAAACTTAAACAATAGGTCCACACAAAAACTTGTACATAAATGTTGAGAGCAGCATTATTCATAATAGCCAAAAAGTGGAGACAATCCAAGTGTCTATCAACAGATGAATGGATAAACAAAATGTGGCACATAGATACAATGGAATATTATTCAGCCAAGTACTGATACGTGCTACAGCTTGAATGAACCTTAAAAACACTATGCTAAGTAAAAGAAGCCAGACACAAAGGTCACGTATTATACAATTCCATTTATATGAAATGACCAGACTAGGCAAATCCACTGAAATATAGGGAAGTGTAGTGAAGTGAGGTGAAGTGAAAGTCGCTCAGTCATGTCCAACTCTTTACGACCCCAAGGACTATACAATCCATAGGATTCTCTAGGCCAGAATACTGGAGTGGGTAGCCTTTTCCCTTCTCCAGGGGATCTTCCCAACCCAGAGATCAAACCCAGGTCTCCCGCATTGCGGGCAGATTCTTTACCAGCTGAGCCACAAGGGAAGCCCAAGAATACTGCACTGTGTAGCCTATCCCTTCTCCAGGGAATCTTCCCGACCCAGGAGTCAAACTGGGTCAATGTCTCCTATCAGTGTCTCAAATCAGTGTCTCCTACATTGCAGGTGGATTCCTTAACAACTGAGGTATGAGGGAAGACCACTGAAACATAAGTAGATTGTGTTTTCCAGGTTTTGGAGACATACAGTGGAGGAGCAAGGACTGATTCATACAGGGTTTCTTTATGGGGTGATAGGAATGTTCTGGAACTAGGTACTGGTGATAGTTGCACAACTTTGTGAATATACTACAAAGCACTGAATCATACATTTCAAAAAGGGTGCATTTTATGGTATGTGAATTATGTCAATTTAAAAAATATATTTCAACATTGCATCAGGTATGCATGCAAAGTCAGGTTGTGTTGATGAACCATCCCAATGACACTTTCTTTCTCTTTATAAATTCTGGAAAATTCCCATTCTTTCACCTTCTACTTAATCACAGCACTTTAGCTTTGGCACAAAGACATTATTCTATTGGAAGCTGTTTTGTAGCTTAAGAACAAAATAAATTACTGTCACTGTGACTCAGTTTGAATTCACATAAACTGAATTTTTTGCTAAGTAAAATTCTGAGAGATAATTCCTCTTCATCTGTGGTTAATCAAACTTATTAGATATCAAAAGTACCACCTTGGCTGACTGTTCAAACTATGCCACTGGAAAAGAGAATGGCAACCCACTCTGATATTCGTGCCTGGAGAATCCCATGGACAGAGGAGCCTGGTGGGCTATAGTCCATGGGGTTGCAGAGTCAGACACAACTGAGTGACTAACACTACTACTTGATTTAGAAAATACAAATTTGTACGTTTTCTTCAGCATCATTTCCAGTATCCTCTATCGTGCCATGCTCACCATTAGTGAACAAATACAGCCTGCATTCACAAATAGGAGTTTTTCAATAAATCGTTTATTTCTCATTCATGAAAAATATTTTTAAGTTGAAAATTTGGTGAAAGATTGTGTTTTATAGCTTAACCAGACATTTAAAAAAAAAGGAAATGAAAGCAATTATTCCAATCCAGTTTTTATGAAAGTTTTGTAAAACAGTTTGCTGTTTCCAAATGTTTCTCAAACTATGTTATGAGCTGAGCTGCCCACCAGTGCAGCAACTCAAAAGTTATGTTAGAACCCTGACCCTCTGTACCTGAAAATGTCTCCTTATTTGCCAATAGGGTCTTTACAGAGGTAATCAAGTTAGGATGAGGTCATTAGGGTGGACCCTACTCTATCTGACTGGTGTCCTTGCAGAAGAGGAAAAATCTGGACATGTGGATAGACATTCCCGGAGGGGTTACGGTGTGAAGAGACCCAGGAGAACCCCACATGGAGGCAGAGGTGTGATGTGCCTAAAGACAAGCAGAAACTAAACATTCTATAATTTGTTTCATTATCAGACTTTCACTTGTTCACGTGATTTCAGTGTTAACAGAGATTTCTGGGGTTTGTGTCTGAGTCTCTGCTCCCCCAGAAGAGACTAAGATAATGACGAGGGTGCTGATGTTTATTTTTGAGGTGACTAAAGGAAGTTCTGGTGGGGAGAGGGGGCGGAAGACACAGAGGGGAACCAGACAGCAAGGCCGTGTGGTCGATAGTTTACCAGAGGCTTCCCAGGGGCGCTCCTGCCAGGTAACTTTGGGGCACTTCAGGGGGCCCACCTCAGAGGGATTTGCAAGGTTGCTAGGACCTTTAAAAAAATTTTTTTATGCTTATAACTTTTATGGTTTCTTTTTTTTAAATTAATTAATTCATTTTAATTGGAGGCTAATTACTTTACAATATTGTAGTGGGGTTTTTTTTTGCCATACATTGACATTTAAATTTTTATTTTATATTCACTTATAGTCGATCTACAATGCTGTGTTAGTTTCAGGTGTCTAGCAAAGTGAATTAGTTATGCATACACATATATCCACTCTTTTTCAGATTTTTTCCCATATAGTTATTACAGAATACTGAGTAGAGCTCCCTGGGCTGTACCCTAGGTCCTTGTTGATTATCTATTTTATATATAGTCCTGTGTATATGTTAATCCCAAACTCCTAATTTATGCCTCCCACCTTTCCCCCTTGGTAACCGTAAATTTGTTTGTTTGTTTTTTAAGTCTATGAGTCTATTTCTGCTTTGTAAGCTAAGTTCATTGGTATCTTTTTTTTTAGATTCCACATATAAGTGATATCATCTGATATTCATCTTTATTAAGCAATTCCCACCAGCCATGGGTGGGACCGTTACTCCCGAGGACCAAGGGGCTCCTGAGTCCCAGGAGGTCCTGAGAGCTCATAGCTGGAAGTCGATGGGTGGCATGCTCTCAAATGGGGGATATGGTAGGATGGGGGGTATTGGCTATTGCTTTAGAGACCATCCAACATCTATAAACTGTTGTCTTTAGAAACAGTTTATAAAATCAACATGCGTGTGTGCCTGCATACATGCTAAGTTGCTCCAGCCGTGTCTGACTCTTTGTGACCCCATAGACTATAGTCCCCCAGGCTCCTCTGTCCATAGGATTCTCTAGACGAAAATACTGGAGTGGGTTGCCAGGCCCTCCTCCAGGGGATCTTCCCAACTCAGGGATCAAACCTTTGTCTCTTGCATTTCCTGCATTGGTGGGCAGATTCGTTATCACTAGCACCACCTGGGAAGCCCATGAACTCAAAATGCTGCTGCTGCTGCTGCTGCTGCTGCGTCGCTTCAGTCGTGTCCGACTCTGTGCGACCCCATGGACTGCAGCCCACCAAGCTCCCCCATCCCTGGGATTCTCCAGGCAAGAACACTGGAGTGGGTTGCCATTTCCTTCTCCAATGCACGAAAGTGAAAAGTGAAAGTGAAGTTGCTCAGTCGTGTCCAACTTAGCGACCCCATGGACTGCAGCCTACCAGGTTCCTCCGTCCATGGGGTTTTACAGGCAAGAGTACTGGAGTGGGGTGCCATTGCCTTCTCCATGAACTCCACATATGAAAGATCAAATCCTCGCTTTTGACAAATACCATCACCTTCCAAGAATTTCTTTCCATTGATTTCCATCCTTCCCAACTCTGAGTCTCAGAAAACACAAATGACCAAAGTGGCTGTAACAGCAAAGCCCTGCAGGCAGTGAACGGAAGCCAAGATAGGTTTGCTTTAGGCTGAAATGACTTCATTCTTGATCGATAATACAGAGTTCTATTGGACAGAGGAGCACGGAAGGCTGCAGTCCATGGGGTCGCTAAGAGTTGGACACAAATGAGCAACTTCACTTTCACTTTTCACTTTCATGCATTGGAGAAGGAAATGGCAACCCACTCCAGTGTTCTTGCCTGAAGAATCCCAGCGGGAGAGCCTGGTGGGCCGCCGTCTATGGGGTCGCACACAGCCTCCTGTTTTAGTGTCAAACTTTCTAGTTGGGCAATCCTAGTTTCTTGGGCACTAGCTGAAAACTGAAGCCCCCAGAGCAAGGATCACCTGGATCAAAGACAACGTACAGAGGGTGGTTACTCCGTCAGTGGAGGGGTCTGGTCCTGTGTTCACGGGCTTTCTAACTGAGCCCCGTGTGCTCTGCCTTCCCAAGACCATCCATGTGCCTGAAAGGCAGTTGTGCTGTTTCCGGAGGCCACTCTGCCTGGTTCTTAGTGAGCTGAGTCTTCTGCAGACAAGGAGATCACATTTTACTTGTCTGACCCTGTTAATAATGTCTGGATGCTTCCAAGGCCTCTGGATGGCCTGGGATGCCCTCCAGTAAAAATAATCCCCAGCAGTAACATGGGGATTGTGATCACCTTGCTGAGCTGTCATCTCAGAACATGAAAGAGACAGGCGAGGGAAGTAGAGGGGAGAAGAGTGTGGGGATTTAAAGAGCTGGAGAGAAGAAAGAAAATGGAGACAGAGAAAGAAAGAAGCAGATTGAAAGAAAGGAACAAGGACTTCCCTGACGTTCCAGTGGTTAAGACTTTGCCTTCCAATGCAGGGGGTGTGGGTTCAGTCCCTGATTAGGTAGAGCTAAGAGCCCACACGCCTCGTGGCCACAAAACCAAACCATAAAACAGAAACGATATTGTAACAAATTCAATACAGAGTTTATGAATGGTCCCTATTAAAAAAAAATTTTTAAATCTTAAAAAGGAAATAAGTAAAATTAAAGAAGGGGACTGGAGGAGTGAGACATCAGGGAAGGGAACCTGGGCAGAGGCTGCCCATCAATACTGTGATCAAGCCAGCATCTGTGATAAGCCCCAGTGTGGAAGACACCCCCCAAGAGACACCGCAAAGGGAGGAGTTATCACATGTGTACATCAGACTATGGAAGCCATGGTTTGAGGGCTGCTCCCGAGGGATCTCGATTCTCTGGATCTTCCAGCTGGTCACAGGAAGTGCTCGGTGACGACGCAGTGGGTGAGACACCCATGGGCGCAGCAGGAAGGATGAGAGGACAGAGGGCCAGGCAGCCAATGCGGGCCACAGCTTTTTGCCCAGTTTCTGGAAACTTCTCTTATAAACCTCTGTCATTGACATTTCAAAGGAACACAGTGATATTATCTCTGCTTGACTTGAATTTGACTCCAACACTTTGTTTGAATATCCCAGATGGAGGGGACCTGGAGAATCCTCCCCCAGGGACGCTATACCCCCGCCCCCAACCCGCCTCGGGAGAGCAGAGGTGGGAGGGACAACTCTGCGGACGTCTCCTGACTTCTGGGAAATTAGTCTGCTTCCAATTCTAGAGAAAAGGAAAAACAAAGACATGGACTTTATATATAAAAGTCTTACAGGAAAATTTCTCATTGCTTGAGGTGACTCACAGCAGGCAGTCACAGGTGTCTTAAGCAAATAAGAGAAGAACAGAGAATGAGAGCTTTAGAAAAGTCCTTTTGGATCACAGCCAACAAACTTCCTTTAGTAAAATAATCAGAGTATCTTGTATGGTGTTTTCACTTAAAAGAGGTTTGATGGTGTGGATTTCAAGGGCAGTGTGTTTACTGTGTCTCTAAGTAACACCTGGCTCAATGGGGGTCTCAAAATGATGACCCAAATACTTGTTTAAAATACTTGCTTAACAAATACTTGTTGAGAATCCAGTAAGAGCTGGACTCTGCTCTCTGTGCTGGGAGAACAGTGGTGAACCACACTCACAAAGACCCCTTCCCAGGGGAACTTCTTGCACAAAACAGTCAATGAACAAGTAAACAAAACACAGAGGATGTCAGATGGTGATAAACGCAATGGAAAAGGACAAAGCAAGGCAAAGAGTGTGAGGTGGGGGGAAAGTTGAGAGCTGCAGCCTTAAACAGAGTAGGTGGGCAATACCTGAGCTCAGGGAGGAGGGAGGGAGCCACTGGCACCTCTGGGGAAGGGCCTCCAGGCAGAGGGAACCTCAGGTGTGAAGCCCTGAGCTGGGAGCCTGCCTGATGGGTTAGAGGTGCAGTTAGAAGCTGGGGTGGCCAGGACAGGCCACTGAGGGACAGGGAGTGGTATAGCATGATTCGCTTGGGCAGCTGAAGAGAGAACAAGTAGTAGGTGCCGGGAGGGTGGAGGGCGAGGTCAAAGTGGGAACAACTTAAAATCTCCATCCTTGGTGTCAGTGTTTGACCGTGCTCAGTGCTCAGTTTAAGGGTGATACGAAAGGAACTTCTGACAGCTGGCAGAGGAGAAATTTGGAAAGATTCAAGGGCTCCTTTATGCCAGAAACATTTCCCACAAAAAACTCATTTACACTTGGTGATTCTAGTCCACACACGCGGCCAGAGAAAGACACTAACTTTAAAAGGCAAGCTGAACCTGGTTTAAAAATGACTCGAAGAGCTTGACAGACAACTTGCCAAAGAAAAGGTATAAATGGCAAATAAGTGTATGAAAAGATGTGCATGCACAGTGGCTTAGTCATGTCGGATTCTTTGCAACCCCATGGATTGCAGCATGCCAGGCTTCCCTGTCCACGATTTCCCGGAGTTTGCTCAAACTCACGTCTGTTAAGTTGATGATGCCATCCAACCATCTCATCCTTTGCATTTGTGTACCTTCTGCTCATCTTTATTGTGACCTTACAACTGCTCTAAATGTGAAAGTCTATAAAATAAATGAATAAAGTGGGCTGATATAAAGTAGTTGCATATAAATTGTTCTCATTAATTAGCATTTGAAGACCTGCCCTGGGGCTGGGCACACATCTGCTGTTTCATTGTCACCAAAGCCCTTCAGGGTGGGATGTAAACCTTAAGATCCTCTATAATTCATTTCTACCAACCCCACCTAGCACTCTCCAGTCCTTGGAGAGTATGGGGCAAGGGGATGTAATTCCAGCTGGTTCCAATGGGAACTTTTCTGTGGACTTTAATTCCAAGAGTTTGGCTGTCTTGAGCCAAGTTCTCTGCTGGAGACCTAGGTAGATAGAAATATATGCCCAAAATGCAACATGCTGGTATCCACTCAACGGAGGTTTTCACAGCTGTTTAAGATAATGACTCTGAGAACTTTGCGACAATATAAGAAACCTTTGGGGGAAAAGTAAAACAAAATACAAAACTGAATTTGCATCAACATTGCCAGTATACATTTTAAGGAAATTGACAAAAAAAGGGGGGGAACAGGAGGACCATGCATGTGAGCGAAGTCCCACAAGGTCACATGACTAAAACCTCAGAGGCTGTCATCCCTAAGGGTGCAATTTTTTTTTAAAACTGTTTTGAACTCCTTGCTCCCTGATTTTTCCTTTGCTCCCAGAGAAAGTTTGATTTCTGTGAACTGACAGTTTTAAAGAGCCAACTACAGTTTGAATGTCAGACTGTGGACAGCCAACTGGGCCGGGTCTCTCCTCTTCCTGTATCTGGAAACTTAGAGTCAATGTTATCCCAAAGGCTTCTGTGCCCACTTGGGAGGCCAACCTTTTAATCACTCTATATCCCTTTCAGGGTTCGGGAACAATATAACAATTTCCTGGCAGTAATCACTAGTCGTCAGCAAATTAAACGAACAAGGAGACCTGATACTGTCTTTCCTCCTTCCTTCTTTCTTTTCAGAAATTTAGTCCAGCAGGAATTTCCCAGGTCACCTTTCTTGCCATGTGACTTTAAAATCCTCCCAACAACCTCAGACACTTTGCTGCAGTGTTAATGAATGAACAAGCCCTGTTAACAAATGTCAAAGGAGGAAATTCAACTTTGAGCTTTAACTAGAAAGGGGGGCAAACATAGGATTTACAAAGAAGTCTGTTCAGACTAAAATGTTCAGAATAAAAGCTTGAAGATATTAAGTCCACTTGTTAATGCCTATAGGAAGGCTGCCATTTACTTTTATCAATGTATATTGTGTCTGTGTAAAGCAATTTATAGAATTGCTCAGGAGCTTAATTCTTCCTTATATGGGAAGTTTTTGAAACTTGCTGTCCAAAAGCCCACTGGTTGTACTACATTGATAATCATTGAGTATTTATACAAACCAAGGACTTTTGATCTACAAAACAAGTTGCCACACTGTCCCAAATGCATTTAAAAAGCATTCAATTTATGAAATTTCTACTTTGTAGATTAACATCTAGTATATTGTCACCCTGCTTATTTAACTTATATGCAGAGTACATCATGAGAAACGCTGGACTAGAAGAAACACAAGCTAGAATCAAGATTGCCGGGAGAAATATCAATAACCTCAGATATGCAGATGACACCACCCTTATGGCAGAAAGTGAAGAGGAACTAAAAAGCCTCTTGATGAAAGTGAAAGTGGAGAGTGAAAAAGTTGGCTTAAAGCTCAACATTCATATATATGCGTTAGTATACTGTATTGGTGTTTTTCCTTCTGGCTTACTTCACTCTGTATAATAGGCTCCAGTTTCATCCACCTCATTAGAACTGATTCAAATATATTCTTTTTAATGGCTGAGTAATACTCCATTGTGTATATGTACCACAGCTTTCTTATCCATTCATCTGCTGATGGACATCTAGGTTGCTTCCATGTCCCGGCTATTATAAACAGCACAATACTGGATGCTTGGGGCTAGTGCACTGGGACGACCCAGAGGGATGGTATGGGGAGGGAGGAGGGAGGAGGGAGGAGGGAGGAGGGTTCAGGATGGGGAACACATGTATACCTGTGGTGGATTCATTTTGATATTTGGCAAAACCAATACAATTATGTAAAGTTTAAAAATAAAATAAAATTAAAAAAAAAAAAAGAGGAAACAAAAAAAAAAAAAGCTCAACATTCAGAAAATGAAGATCATGGCATCTGGTCCCATCACTTCATGGGAAATAGATGGGGAAACAGTGGAAACAGTGCCAGACTTTATTTTTTGGGGCTCCAAAATCACTGCAGATGGTGATTGCAGCCATGAAATTAAAAGACGCTTACTCCTTGGAAGTTATGTCCAACCTAGATAGCGTATTCAAAAGCAGAGACATCACTTTGCTAACAAAGGTCTGTCTAGTCAAGGCTATGGTTTTTCCTGTGGTCATGTATGGATGTAAGAGTTGGACTGTGAAGAAAGCTGAGTGCCAAAGAACTGATGCTTTTGAACTGTGGTGTTGGAGAAGACTCTTGAGAGTCCCTTGGACTGCAAGGAGATCCAACCAGTCCATTCTGAAGGACATCAGCATCAGCCCTGGATTTCTTTGGAAGGAACCATGCTGAAGCTGAAACTCCAGTACTTTGGCCACCTCATGTGAAGAACTGACTCATTGGAAAAGACTCTGATGCTGGGAGGGATTGGGGGCAGGAGGAGAAGGGGACGACAGAAGATGAGATGGCTGGATGGCATCACCGACTCGACGGACGTGAGTCTGGGTGAACTCCAGGAGTTGGTGATGGACAGGGAGGCCTGGCGTTCATGACCCCCTGCAATTCATGGGGTCGCAAAGAGTCGGACATGACTGAGCGACTGAACTGAACTGAAGACGCTCCCATGTAACAGTCGTGTATTTTTATAGCTATTTCTTTTTCTTCCCTGCACCCACCCCCTCACCTTTCTTTCCTCCCTCCTCTCCTTTTTGTCACTTGTGCTCCAATGGCTGTATTTCTCATAACCCTTAAATTATTAAGTGTATTTAACTGGTAAACTTTAAAAAAAGTTTTTAGTAGATGAAAATGCAATTAGTGACCCTTGCCGCTGTATTTCCTCATACACTCCTCTCCTGCCTTGCTTTTCTTACTTTGCCTTTGTCCTCTTGCAAATGGGAATGTGAGAAAGCCACATCAAGATTTGGGGGGAAATGTAATGAGGCTCCATCGCTGGTCCATGTGCTAATTAAAGTGGGAGTTGGCAGGGCTCGGCTAATAAACCTCTGCATCGCAACTCCTCAGCTGTGACCTTACTCTTTGATGTAGCCATTGCATGGCTCTGCTTCCAATCTCAGCTGTAAAAAAGCAGACCCCAGCATCAGTTGGCACATGTGTGCAGTTGCAATCATCTTCTGGCCTTCCACCAGAAGCTGCATGGTTCCCGTTCTTCTCTGAGCCAAGCTGGCTTGTCTTCCCTCTTTGTTTCCTGGTTCTGTGGTTGGACGTGGCTGGCTTGTAGATGACTGTGATTTGGAGTAAACGTTTCTAAGAGCCGTCTTGGGCAAGTTGTGTCTCAGTGGCTACCCCAGCACCCTGGCTTCCCTGCCTTTTCTCTCAGCTCCAACACTGCTCTCGGACTTCCTCCTGTTAAAGCAATGACTCAGATCTGCTGAAGAAAGTCCAGATATTTACACCCGAACTCTTAACACTTCTTCTAAAAATAGCTCTCTGGGTCCACTTTATATCCAGTAACACAAGTGTGTGTTCAGTCGTGTCTGACTCTTTGCAACCCCATAGACTGTAGCCTACCAGACTTCTCGGTCTATGGGATTTCTAGGCAAGAATACAGGAGTGGGTGGCCATTTCCTCCTCCATTATACATTACTGTGTATACAGTAAGCACAGCAGGAATTCTATAGGCCCAACTAATGACTCCATTGATTCTTGTGGTCAACATTCAGAATTTACACATACTGCACACACGCTATACCTGGATTTGCTCCCAATAGCATACAGGTTCCAGTATAGTCACTTATCTGCAGCAGCGTCTACTACAGGATTTGAAATACCCAGATATTTGTGAGAGAAACAATCTGGTGCCTCTGTTTTTGGGTAGTTTGCCAGCACAGAGAAGTTGCTAGGTCATAGAGTTTGTACATGTCAACCCTATTAGGTGGAGAAGGCAATGGCTCTCCACTCCAGTACTCTTGCCTGGAAAATCCCATGGATGGAGGAGCCTGGTGGGCTGCAGTCCATGGGGTCATGAAGAGTTGGACACGACTGAGCGACTTCACTTTCACTTTTCACTTTTATGCATTGGAGAAGGAAATGGCAACCCACTCCAATGTTCTTGCCTGGAGAATCCCAGGGACGGGGGAGCCTGGTAGGCTGCTGTCTATGTGGTCACACAGAGTCGGACATGACTGAAGTGACTTAGCAGCAGCAGCAGCAGCAGCAACCTTCTTAGGGTCCCCAGCTGGGTCTGAGGACTAGATTGACAAAGATGAACAGGAGAAAAGTAGACATGCTTATTTAACATAGGTTTTACATGACATGGAAAACTTCATAAGGAAATGAAGCTCCAAAGAAACAGAGCTCTATATTTTTTTGTGTTTTTAAATATATCTTGGCCCAATTTATTTATTTTTTTTACTTTATGGCCATGCAGCATGTGAGATCTTATTTCCCTGACCAGTGGACCCATGCACCCTGAAATGAAAGCATGGAGTCTTAATCACTCAACCACCATGGAAGTCCCAGATCTATGTACTTTTGTGCTGGGTTGGATGAAGAATGGACATGCATGGAGGAATATGACAGGTTAAAGTATGTGAGGAATGGTGGAAAACTGCAGGAAATTAGCAAGTCCTGTTTGCTAAGGATTCTTTTCAGTGTCCCTTTATTTGTGGAGAAAAAGATGTTGCTTTCCTTTGAATATGGGGGTTCCTCTCACAGGAAGGTTTTGTGTGGGGAGAAGGTCAGAGTGACTTTCTTGGTTTTGCCATTTTCTCAAACTCCTACATCTCAAAATATTCAGTATGTCAAGGTGCCCTATTGTGGAAGGCCTGTCCCAAACCCCATCAAAGCACAGCAATGATTTTTAAAATATCAGTTTTTGACTTGGCATGTTGCTTAAAACTATTTAAGGTGACATCTGCAGGAGCCAAGCAGCATCTCCAGTTAGAACTTGCATGTTAGGTTGATCTAGGTGGTTGCCAGAGTATAGATTTGAAGTGGAAAGAGGGCTTTATTGAAGTATGTGAAAAAGATATGCATATCAAGAGTATATCCTTCAAACTGAACACTCCCCTGTAACCAGGACCCAGATACCCTCCCAGTCCCCAGACCTGACTGTCCAGCCAGGGTAGCCATACCCTGACTTCTAACAGCATAGGTGAATTTTTCTATTTTTGTACTTCTTGAGCATGGCTTCTTTCAGTCCACATCATATGTGTGATATTTCCGTGGTTGCATGTAGTTGTAATTCATTCATTTTTCTTGCATTTCCATGATGTGGGTAAACCACAGTTCATTCCACTGCTGCTGGGCATTTGGTTGTCCAGTTACAGCCATTACAAAGAGCTCTGCTGTAAATGAACATCCTGACATATGTTTTGTGGTGCACGCAGGAGCTCATTTCTAACGAGTACACCAAAGTGACATTGCTGGATCACAGAGCATGGACATGGCAGCTTTATTTGACACTGTCTTCCAGGGTGGTGGTGTGTCAGTTCACACTTTCATCAACAGTATGAGAATGTTCGAGTTATTCCATTCCTCACCCACACTTGCCATTATCTGTGTTCTTCATTTTAGCCACTCTGAGGGTGGCTGTAATTTGCATTTCCCTAATGGCTAATTAAACTGGGCACATCATTGACCGTCCAGATATACCCTGGGGAATAGACTTCTGCTATTTCCAAAGAGGGTTTGCTTGTGCCATACAAAATGAAGCTGAGGAAAAAATAAAAATGCAAAACTAACTTTTCACCCTCACTTAGCCTGTCATCCAGGAATGCAAACACAAGTGGACATCACTTTCCTGGCTGGAAACCATTTAACTTAGATGGGTCACTGAAGAGACTTCCACAGTGGTACAGGCAGGATTCACAGGAGAGCAAAATGCAACCAGGAGCCCACAGAAATGGGAGCCATCAGCACCCCAGACCTAAAGGTGCAAAGGGAAGATCTCAGGAGCATGATGAGAACTGCTCCAGGGAGGAGGATCTCCTGGCAGAAGCCATAGTTGTGAAGGGGCACAGACAGTGCCAGGAAACACTGCCCGGAACAGAGGGGACTAGGGGAAGACATACCTTCATCCATTTTCCCCCTGCTTTCCACTCCCTGGCTCATGCCAACCGTTGGTCAAATCCAACTGATGTCCAAGGAACAAGGGAGCCTGGAAGAGGTACCTCAGGGCTCAGAGCAGGGGAACAGGAAGGTGAAACGGCCCTGCAAGGGATGGTAGTGAAGCATAGAGATTAACCAGCACCCGCAGGCGCAGCGGTATAGTAGAAAGACCTCAGTACCTGAAGCTCTGGACTCTTGAAACTCACTGCTGGGTCACTGAGAAAATACACAGTCTTTCAGAGCCTCACTATCCTCAACTGTAAAAGAAAGTTTTATCCAAACAGTCTGTGAAGTTCCTTTCTGTCCCCTGATTTTGGTTTTCAAAAATTGGTGAGTCACACTGAGTAACTATTGCCATCTTCATCAGGATGGACTAGCCAAGTTCCCAAGGTCTCTATCCTTTCCTATGGGCCTATACAGCCCCCACTGGCTTCTGGGTTTACAAACTATGGCCTAAAGTTTCCAGGTGGAATAAGATCTCAGTTAAAATCTGTTCCTGGGAGACTTCTCTGGTGATCCGGTGGTTAAGACTCTGTGTTGCCAATGCAGGAAGTATGGGTTTGATCCCTGGTCAGGGAAATAAGATCCAATATGCCATGTGATGTTGTTAAAGAAAAAAATCAGCTCCTGCATAAATCTTATATTGCCACCTATAAACATTTACCTGCTACATAAGAAATGATCAACTCATCTGGGTATCAGATACTCCATCCTTCTCCAGCAGAGAGGAGCCTAGATGCAGGGCAGTCCCACTGGGGAGGATGACGTGGCATAAAGCACAGGGTGGTGCTAAAGTTACCAGCATAGGGTAAAATAGAGTTGTTGCTGTTCAGTAGCTCAGTCGTATCTGACTCCTTCCAACCCCATGCACTGCAGCATGCCAGGCTTCCCTGTCCTTTACCATCCCCTGGAGCTTGCTCAGACTCATGTCCATCGAGTCAGTGATGCCATCCAACCATCTCATCCTCTGTCATCCCCTTCCCCTTTTGCTTTCTATCTTCCCCAGCATCAGTGTCTCTTCCAGAGTCAGCTTTTCACATGAGGTGGCCAAAGTAGTGGTGCTTCAAGCTTCAGCATCAGTCCTTCCAATGAATATTCAGGATTGATTTCCTTTAGGATTGACTAGTTTGAGCAAACAGGCCCCACGCCATATGCTAACCACACATGAAAGGAGGGAGAACAGAAGCTATCAAAAGCATCCCTGCAAAAGGTACCAATATCTCTTAAAATCTAAAAAATCAAACTCCTTATGTTCCAGCAATTTCACTTCTGGATATCTCCCCTTAGGGCTTCCCTAATAGCTCAGTTGGTAAAGAATCCACCTGCAATGCTGGACACTCTGGTTTGATTCCTGAGTCCAGAAGATCTGCTGGAAAAGGAATGGGCTACCCACTCCAGTATTCTTGGGCTTCCCTTGTGGCTCAGCTGGTAAAGAATCCGCCTGCAACACTGGAGACCTGGGCTCAATCCCTGGGCTGGGCAGATCCCCTGGAGAAGGGAAAGGCTACCCCCTCTAGTATTCTGGCCTGGAGAATTCCATGGACTTATATAGTTCATGGGGAGGCAAAGAGTCGGACATGACTGAGCAACTTTGACTTCACTTCACTTATCTCTCCTAAAGACATCTCAAGCATGGTTTAGGCTTCATGTTAATGAACTAACTTGAATTGGGGTTCTATCCCCAAGTCTATATGATCAGAGTGTATTAACTGACTAATAATTTACCTTGACATTGTGTTTGTGGAGGCTGTTCTTTGAACTTCAGTTATAGGCTTGGTTTCTGCCATCTGTGGGAGTGTTTTCATTAAAAGTCATGCCATCCAGAGAAATTCAATGCCAGGAAGTGCTGCCCAACAGATAGAGGGCTGAGGGGAAAGCCAGAGGTCAGCAGCCCCTGCCAGGTGCTCTGCAATTGCTGACTGACCTTGGGTGACCTTGCTCATGGTTCTTCTTCCCTTTATCTGCCCCAACAGGTCTTTGCCTCAGATCTTGAGTTCACTTTCCTTAATCAAGCATCTCATGAAAACTTCAAGTCTTTCTCTGCTTCACAACAAAGAATACCTCTGCCACCGTCTAAGGTAGATACTTGTCTTTTTTGTCTGTTTGTTTCTTCCTTTTCTGCTGTGCCTCACAGCTTGTGGGATCTTAGTTCCCTGATCAGGGATTGAACCTGGACCCTCAGCACTGAGACCCCTGGACCACCAGGG
Organism: Bos indicus; assembly: GCF_029378745.1. Classification (NCBI taxonomy): domain Eukaryota; kingdom Metazoa; phylum Chordata; class Mammalia; order Artiodactyla; family Bovidae; genus Bos; species Bos indicus. Next base: position 40,261,100 of record NC_091772.1, on the reverse strand, counting down.
AATTTCCAGATGCCTGTCAGTTTATCAGGTTTCCCTCGTGGCTCAGTGTTGAAGAATCCACCTGCAATGCAAGAGATACAGAAGACTCAAGTTCGATCCCTGAGTTGGGAAGATCCCCTGGAGGAGGGCATGGCTACCCACTTCAGTATTCTTGCCTGGAGAATTCCATGAACAGAGGAGTCAGGGGGGCTACAGTTCATAGGGTTGCAAAGAGTGAGACACGACTGAAGTGACTGAGCACATCCTTTTATCATCTGCATTTGAGTTGTTGATGTAAAAAATAGCTATTCAGACATCAAGCTGTGGACGTCATTTATTAAACGAGACTAAATTTAAATTGGCATTTACAGCCTCAAGAAGTCAGTGAACTTATTCAATGAAAATTTTATCAGCCGGGTTAAATTCATCTGTCTTCTAGTTTAGAAGTAGACATGCCACTGAATTTATTAGTCAATGAATAAAGAACCCTATTGATATTATGAGTCGAATTACTCAAAATTTACGTGGTATTGCAAATCTTTACGTTTCCTCTGATGATGTGAGATGGTGGGATTTTTTGGGTCAATGAAGGTATGGCATTTTAGATTAGTTTCGACTCTTCAGCTTTGTCTGCTACAGAAGATGAGCCTTAATGATCAAGATTTTTTGAGTTAAGAGGAAATTGTATAGTTAAAAATATAAGGAATACAACAATATGGATTTCATGGAAATATTGTTGGGCCAAAGAAATCAAACATAGAAGGCAATATACTATAGGTTTCCACATGTGTGAAGCTCACAAGCAGACCAAACTGGTCCATACTGTCAGAGTCGTGGTTACTTCTGGGACATGAGACTGTCTTCTGAGTGCTCGAAATAGTCTGTATTTTGGTGGTTTCACTGTTATTGACATACGTAAAATTTATCAAGCTGTATCCTTGCTATTTTTGTCCTTTGTTATATATAACTAAAAGATAAATTAATTAAAATAGTTTTTAAAGAACTGAGCAAAAAAAAAAAAAAACACATGGAACACAGTGGTAGCTTAAGATGAGTATTTTGCAAATTGTCTGTCTATAGTCTGGGATTATTCTGGTACTATTTTAAGAAACTATGAAAACGAATAAAGACAATCCACCTTTGATCTATATTTAGAAAACAATTGATATAGGTAATTAATAAATCAATTTGTTTTACATGAATCTCTCAGAATGAAGAGGCGTCATCTTTACTAAGCCTGATTAATTTCTCAGCAATGTCATGCCCAAGTCATCTGATGCCAACGCACTGGGTCACATAGAATGTTCTATGATATAATATATTTTAGTTCCTTATTGTCCATAATGTTCATATCTAATTACAATGGATTTTCCTATAATACTTGCTTTTATGTATTTGCTCAGATAATATCTTGTGAGGAGCAGGGTGACGAACATTTTTCCTTTAATATGTTTTCAGATTTTTACAGTTTTCTGCAAAACATCAGTTGTGTGGCTAAAAATGAATCTCTCTGTTGTGTTCTGCTGCTAGTTGTTGGATGGAAAATAGTGTTGACAAATTATTAATCTTGAAGTTGTAATTGTTGTCATTTCTTTCGCAGTGATCTGTCTGAAAGAAAAGAAGTATCAAGCCCCCAAATTACTAGTGAGCCAAGAACACTTGTTAATCAATCCTGTACACAGAGTGTGCTGGACAGTTTTATGTTTATTTTCAATTGCACAAGGATTGTTTCCAGGTTATTTTTTTAAACTTCTGCCCTACAGACCTGGCACTCGATAAAGCTCAGACATACAAAAAAAAAAAAAAAAAAAAACAAGGAAGTGACTGATAAAAATCATAACATGGAGTCTAGAACTAAACAGTTTATTCTGTCCATAGAGATCATAAAAATTCTTACTTGTGGTCATTTTTGGACGAATTCCACCACAGGAGTTGGAAGTCCCATGTTACTAAGCCACAAAGTTGGGCTCCCAGGGGCTGAAATGACTTATTGCAAACGGACACTGCTGGCACTGCCCATATTTCTTGGCATGCTTCTCACTGTGTTTACATGCAACCTTTCCCAGTCCTCACTGACCCCTTAGACTTCAGTATATTTTTTCTTCTAACAACCTGAGGCATATTCTCTAGCTACCATGTTGCCCAAATGTGCAGATGGCCAGGAGAGCTCGGAAGTTACTCCTCTCCAGTGACTGTTAGGTACAGGACTTTGAAAACCCAGCTCCCTTGTCTCAGGTTAGGTCAAATTCTCAGATATAACTTTCCGTCCAGCATTCCTCATGGGGTCAAGTTGAAGTCTGCTTCTACAAGACTCTGCCAGAACTTGCATCCCTGTTTGATGTCCTTCCTTCCTCCTCTGCTCCCCTGACTATGTCCCCACTTCCTTAGCAACTCCCCTTGGGGGTACTTCCTTAATCAGTCACTCTCACATAAATCTTCATCTTAAGGTTTGCTTCTAGGGTACCTGAACTAAGTCATGACCCAGACCCTCATCTGTCATCAGCAACTTGGGTTTCACAAATGCTGCATCATTACTGAGACTGGAAGGGGTTCAGGAGGTGAAGACTGCTCACCATGACTATTTTTTTTCTTCTGCTCTCTTTTTACTCTTGTAAGAATTCAGTTCTCACTCACTTTTTTTGAGCTTCCCAGATGGCACAGTGGTAAAAGAATCTGTCTGCCAGCGTAGGAGACCCAGGAGACGTGGGGTCCATCCCTGGGTCAGGAAGATCCCCTGGAGTAGGAAATGGCAACCCACTCCAGGATTCTTTCTTGAAGAATTCCGTGGATAGAGATACCTGGTGGGCTACAGCCCATGGAATCACAAAGAGCTGGACATGACTGAGCAGCTGAGCACGCACATGCCATTCCCTTTTATACATTCAGCACCTTTGGGATGTCAACTCAACGTTACCACCAAACTCTATGCAATGGCAGGGTTGATTGTACATAACTTCTAAACTGCCTTGAGTGCAAAGTTGGAACTATCAGCTACTTTCCTAAATTACCTCTGGTAGATTGGGGGCAAAAACAGAAATCCTTCCAATCAAGGTCTTACAAGTCCAGTGTTATTATGAAGCATTGTTATTACAAAGCAGCATACATAGTTGAAATGTAAGACAAATCCTCATGATTCATGCATGTAGAACATATGGAGGGACTTACCTGGTGTCCAGCAGTTAAGACTCTGTGCTCCCAATGCAGGAGGTCAGGGTTCGATCCTCAGTCAGGGAACTAGATCTTGCATGCTGCAAGGAAAACTTCCCATATGGTAGTGAAGACCCCAGGTGGCACAGCTAAGACCCAACACAGCCAAATAAATAAATAGAAATATTAAGACATATGCAGTAAAGAAATGAACAAGATGGGCTACCCATTTTCCACTCCATGTTCATGATTGTAAATGTAATAGTGAAAAATACTTCAACTCTTCGGAAAAACCACAAACAAGAGAGTCAAACATTCTCTCCTAAGGACTGGTCGTGAGCTCCCACTATTTCTTACTGGAATGCTGACTACCAACTTGTACTTTAGGAAACCCAGGAGACCTTATTCAGCAATCTTGTTTGTGATTTCTAACATCAAATAGAATTCTTCCTTTTCTAGCTACTTTTAAAATCTCCCTGGAATATTAATAATAGAGGGGAGTAATTGGATGTGTTAGTGTAAATAACTCAGTGTCTATTTTTGTCAATATGTTTTAAAATAATCAGCCCATCAAGTAATTGTTAAGTCTCTGAAGTGGCAGCAGATGTAGCCTGCCTAAAAATAGGACACAAGAACAGAGCCACTCTTCTTAATATAATACTTTTTTCTCACAACTCAAGGATTAAAACAGCTAGTTAGTTGGGTTATTAATCACTGTTGCAAACTATTTATCTGAAGAGTGAGTTCTGAATATTTAGGGGATAGTTCTTGTCCCCTATTCCCCAACACTGGCCATGAAAAGTAGGGCCACAGTGATGTCAAAGCATGAAAATGATTGATCCAATTTAAGTGGCACCTGGTTCTTAGTCTTTATACTGGGTCTTTACCCAAGACCCTTGGACACAGGAATTTGAGAACAGCTGTCAGAGCCCCACTGTGGATCTCAAGTTCTTTTTCTTTGCTGTACATGCCTTTTGTGGGAGAGTTTGTGGCTTCTACCAGATTCTTAAATGGGTTCATGTTCATCATGAAATCTGAAAAACCCCTGCAACAGAATGTCCCAGTGTTGCTCACACAGTATACAACTTTGATCTCCCGCCCTGATCTAGCCTCTAGCCACACCAGCCTAAAGATATGAGATGAGGCATGCTATCATTCACCTTGCCACAAGGCATCAGAGGCAGCTTAGGGCCTGGAAAGGTGAGGAAAAACAAGGCAACTGGAACAGTTTTGAAACATATACCACACCATCACGCTTTCCAAGTTGTTCTCGACTAGAAATTTTGGCAGAATGCACATCAGTAACAAAGAGAGAGTTCTAGCATCAAGACAAACTATTTGCAACAGTGAGAATGGGTGACTTGAAAGAGGAGAGTAGAAGTAAGATTAGAAAGTGGTTAGATCTTGAATGTGTTTTTGAAAGCAAAGCCAACAGAGTCTGCTAATGAGTTAGAGTATGGTATTACAGAAGAAGGGATGTCAAAAATTAGGTTGAGCGTGATCGTCTGGCAGGATGGAGCTTCTATTGATGGGGGGAATCTACCGGAGGAGCATTGGGTGGAGCAACCTGGGGTTCTGTCTTTGATACATTAGATTTGAGAGGCCAATGAGCCATCTAAGAAGAGTTATCGAGTAGGCAGTTCATGGGCGATGTCCAATCTGGACATACACATTTGAGTCATTAGAATATAGATGACAAGCTTCACTTAGTGTGACAATCTCTAGGTCCATCCATGTTGTTGCAAGTGAAAAGGATTACTTCTTTCCTTTTTATGGCTGAGTGATATTCCATTGTATATATGTACCATACTTTCTTTATCCATTTATCTGTCAATGGCCATCCACGTTGCTTCCATGCCCTGGCTATTGTAAATAGTGCTGCAATGAACATTGGGGTGCATGTATGCATGTATCTTTTTGGATTGTGGTTGTCTCCAGTTATATGCCCAGGAGTGGGATTGCTAAAGCTAGCGCAACATTGTAAATCAACTATACTCCAATAAAAAAAAATTTTTTTTTAATCTTCATGAATAATAACAACAAAAAGAATATAGGTGACATGGAAAGCCATGAAACGCTTTGAGATCACCAAGAAAGAGAAGAAAATAAAAAATAGAAGAAGTCCAAGGACAGAGTCCTGGGGACCTGAAGTTTGAGGAGTGGAGAAGAGGAATACGTGAAACAGGGGGAGGAAGAGCTGCTGCTGAGACAGGAGAAAGTCCAGGAGAATGTAGGATTCCAGAAGCCAAGTGCGGCAGATTATCATTTCCAAAGATGGTGTCAGCCATAAAGGAGACCACTCAATGGCACTCCACCACTCTCTTCCCCCACTCAGTGGCAGCTCCATCCTGCCAGGTGACCATGCTCAACCCAATCTTTGATGTCGCTTCTCTCATACCCACTTCCAATTCATTAGCCTACTCTGTTGGATTTTATCAAGCCACTCACTCTCTCCCTTGACCACGTGCTGCTAACACTGCTAGGTCAGGAGGTGGGACCTGGGAAACTGACTTCCAGTCTCTTTCTCTCTCTCTCAACACTTGTGAGGCCCAAGGATGTAAGCCATCTGGCTACTCTGATGCAGATGCCACCACGCTGGGGAGATCAGATAGAGGAATAGAAACAAAGAGACGCCCCAGAAGCCCAAGGGCACCAGCCCCTTGTGTCTGAGTCTTTGCAGCCCAGGCATCAGGCATGTGAGTGAACAAATTCCAGCCCTTGGCCTTCAAGTATCGCCAAATGTCCTTGGCTTTCAAGTGTCCACTCTGATACAGAATGAAGCAGAAATGAGTTGCCCCCACCAAGCCCTGTCCAGTTTGCAGATTTCTGAGCAAAATAATTGTGTTCATTGTTTTAAGTTATTAAATTTGGAGATAAATTTTTTATGCTGTCCTAGCAACAGGTACACCAAGTGAAGACAGAGTTTCCGAGAGAAGCAAGTTCTCCCTCGTGTCAAAGGCTGCTGGTGGCAAAATAAGACGATGGCTGAAGGGGACTTCCCTGGTGGTCCAGTGGCTAAGACTCCATGCTCCCCATGCAAAGGGCTTGGGTTTGATCCCCCGTCAGGGAACTAGATCCCACAGGCTGCAACTGAGAGTTTTCCTGCCACAACTAAAGATCCCACATGTTGCAACTAAGACCTGGTGCAGCCAAATAAATAAAAATAAGCCAAAAAAAAAAGTGATGCCTGAGAGCTGACCACTGGGTTGATTGTGTAAAAGGCACCGGGAACATGGGGTGGGAGAGGCAGGTAAGGGCAGAGCTGGAATGGAGTGGGTTTAAGAAAGAATTGGAATGAAATTGTAAACAGCTGGTGATGGCAACATTCAAGGGAGTTTTGCTACAAAGTAGATTTGGAGAAGGCAATGGCACCCCACTCCAGTACTCTTGCCTGGAGAATCCCATGGAGGGAGGAGCCTGGTAGGCTGCAGTCCATGGGGTCACTAAGAGTCGGACACGACTGAGCGACTTCACTTTCACTTTTCACTCTCATGCATTGGAGAAGGAAATGGCAACCCACTCCAGTGTTATTGCCTGGAGAATCCCAGGGAAGGGGGAGCCTGGTGGGCTGCCCTCTATGGGGTCGCACAGAGTCAGACACGACTGAAGTGACTTAGCAGCAGCAGCAGCAGCAGATTTGAAAAATGGGGCAGTGGCTGGAGAAAAACATGGGGTGAGGAGAGAGGCTTTGTATAGGAGATACACTGGTACAGTGGGAATCACCCAGTAAAAGGGGGGAAATGAACACTGTAAAAGCAAAAGGAGAACATGGCTGGAGACCATTCCACAAGAGACAAGAAGTCTGGGGGTCAATGATTCTGTGACATAGCTGCAGACGGTGGCATTAACTCGACTGTGGGCAGTTTATTCCTAGTCGCAGAAGGCAAGGATGGAAACATCACTGAGGGAAAGATGAGTCAGTACTTGTCTGCTTGCTTCCACTTTCTTAGAGGGAGAGTCAGAGGGCCGAGACAGTGCCTGGGCCCATAGAGCAGCACGATGAGACCCCTCATCGTGAACTGAAAGGGAGGACAGTTAGTGTGGCCGTGATCTTGTCCAGCCACATTCAGTGGCCTGGGTACAAACACAGAGAAGGGGCATCAGACTTAGACAAAACCAGTGAGAAAGGAACAAGGAAGCCAAGGGTTTCTGCAAGGGAGAGATGATATAGACTGGCTGCGGGATTCAAGCTGCGTAAAGAGGAAAGGAGAGCTGCGTGGGGTTGAGGGGCAGCAAAAACGCGGTAGCATCCGTGGACGGCAGGTCGCAGTGGAGTTCAAGGACTGCTTGAACCCAGACATTTTAATTACCCCCATTCTGAGGATGAAGAGCTTCTTCTTAGAGGGGTGAAATTACCTCACATGTGAAGTGGCCAGAAAGTGGCCAAGCTGGCTTCAAAACCAGACTGTCCGGCTCCTGCGATAGTGAGAACATTTTTCAAACCCCAACTGCTGGTCACAAAGAAAGGAGAGAAAAAAAAGAGCAACCAGTGTTGATGGTCACCAAGGGCTCCAAACACCAGATCTGAAACAGTTTCTGGGAGAGGTCCCTGGGATCCTGGAAGCTTGGCTTTAAGTCCTGAGTGAAATCATGTTATGTGCTTTTGAAAAGATCTGTGCTTTAGGAAACTCTGCTCAATGTCATGTGCCAGCCTGGATGGGAGGAGACTTTGGGGGAGAATGGATACATGTATACATATGGCTGAGTCCCTTTGTTGTCCACCTGAAACTATCACAGCATTGTTAAATGGCTATAGGAAGTGAAAGTGAAGTCGCTCAGTCGTGTCAGACTCTTGGCAACCCCACGGACTGCAGCCTACCAGGCTCCTCCGTCTGTGGGATTTTCCAGGCAAGAGTACTGGAGTGGGGTGCCATTGACAAAACAGGAACGGCTTCAATGCAGAAACCAAGGGGTTTCCAATGCCCATTGGATAAAGATTTGCCCAAGCAAATTCTAGAGGACATGTACGTAATTTCAAGAAGTGAGCTGCAAATGCAAGAGAGTTTGGGTCCCGTTAATGTGCACCTTAAAAACAGAAGTTTCATAAACATTCTTGAAAAACATCTGACTCGGCTTCTCCCTACAGTCTGAACCACGTAATAGCCCCTCCCCCTTCTTGTTTTTCCAGCCGGGTGGAGCAAAATGAGAGCGCAGTGAGCCGGCCCAGCCTCTCTCCCAGCCGTCCCCGACGCCCACCATGAACCACTTGGAGGGGGCAGCGGAGGTGGAGGTGACGGACGAGGCGGCAGGCGGGGAGGTGAACGAGTCGGTGGAGGCCGACCTGGAGCACCCCGAAGTGGAGGAGGAGCAGCAGCAGCAGCAGCACTATGCGGGTCGCCCCCGGCGCCGCCGCGCCGTCGAGGACCCTCGCGCCCAGCCTGGGCAGCAGCAGCAGCAGCAGGAAGAAGATGAGCATGGGGAGTGCCTGGCGCGCTCGGATTAAAAAAAAAAAGAAAAACATCTGCTTCTCTTTTCCAGGTACTTGCAACCTCAAATAAAGCAGCACAGAAACACAGCACAGGAAGAGTTGGCAGGCAGCTGAGTTTTCTCTGAAAGGATACCTGGACCAGAAAGTCTTGGTTCTACCCTATCAGACAGGGGTCTATAAAACAAAACGTTCGCAATTAAAAAAGATTTGTGCTTATTTTTCATGGAAATCAGTTGTTAATTCCCTTTAGAATGGGAATGCAGCAGAAAAAGTTGGCATGGGGTGTAGAAACTACAAACTCGTCATTTCGGTCTATCTTGTGTGACTGGTGCATGCATCCTTCCCCACTGAGGTATTTCCTGCAGCCCAGGGAAGATTTCATCAGAGGAAGCCTGTGTTGGAATTGCATCACGATCCCGATTGTTTCAAGTCTGTCTTACAACCAATTAATTATAATGAGAACAGGGGGCTCTCCATCTTGTCCCTTGTCCTTTGGCGAGTGGTTATCACACCACGGTTATAAGAGGATGTTTGCAAGAGGAAGTTTTGTAAGAGGAATTTGACAAGGCTCTCATGTGTATTCTGCCCGCCATTGTATTTGCAATAGCATTTCCTATAGTTGATTGTCCTGTAATTCTGGTCTTGCAGCAACTCCGGCGCGGGTAATGTGTTTATTTCCAGAGCGGGTGGTTTGGGTGGGGATCACGAGATGGCAGACAGGTTGTCCTTGTGTGTTTAAAAAGGGCAGGTCAGCCCCAAGGTAATTATCTTCTCTTTCTTTTTGCCTGTAGGGAGAGAGAGAGAGGAAAAAAAGAAAATAAAACATGGCTAAGTTCTATGATTTAAAAGATGAGCATATTAAAATAGTTGGAAGAAAATTAGGTCATTTAAAACATGAAGTTTGTAGGGAGGGAAGAATTTTCTCTCCCCATTGCTTGGACCACATTTTTCTCACTTCACCCCAACACCCTTCTCCAATCTTACCCACACTGGGACTTTTGGGACCTCCTGTTACTTTGTAAATAATGACACAAGGCACAGGGGAAAAAAACCCAACACATTAAGTTTTAGCCTTAGAAATACCTGAGTTTTTATCTAAACTCCATCTGTGAATGAGTAGCCTTGAGTTAGATAAAGCTTTTTGAGCCTCAGTTCTGTCCTCTGTAAAGCGGGGATGATAATGTTACTTTGTAAGGTGGTTTGTGAGGCTTAAATGAGACAAAGTATGAAAAAGAAACAAAAAACAAAACAAAAATAACAGGAAGTATGAAAACATTTGGTTGCTCATGACTGGCATGTCTCCTGCCTTCTTCTCCTCGGGCTGTCCTTCAATTCTTCCCGTCATCTAGTCCTGACCAAGGTATACAGAGCTTGAAATGTCACCTACATCCCAGCAAATATGGTGTTCCCCCTTTCCTTCTTTCACCCGCTCATCCTTCCTTCCTTCCTTTGAGGCCGCCACATTCCAGTTGTCCGATAAAGCCTTTCCAACTATGAGAAGCCATAGTTTACATATCATGTTTCCCTTGCCACCGCATGAAAATATCCACGACTCATGTGGCTCACCATGGTATCAGTTGTGTTCATTCATCCCATCATCTGATTTGCAAGCTGGGTCAATGCTTCCTTTCTTGTTTATGCCTCCCGTGTTGATATCATATCTGACATCTTATATTTTTATAGTGTTTCATTCTTTGTTTCCAGCATGTTTTTTCATATATTATCTCAGTTGAGCTTTATAACATCCTGTGAGGCAAGCAAGACAGATATCAATATTATCGATTTTTATGTTGATGAGTTTAGAAACAGGCTGAGCAGAGAAGGTAGCTTGTCTACCACCACCCCCCAAGAGCGGAACTATAGTTTCCAGAAGCTCATTGTTGTTATCTTGATTCAAGGCAGTCACATGACCTTCACAAGCCACCTCCTGCTTGTATGTGTAATCTACAGCATGTGAAATCTTCCCACACCAGGGATCGAACCAATGTCTCTTACGCTGTATGTGACCCTAACTCCATCAGTGGAATTCTCTGGCTGCAGAGCCTCAGGAATAGGGGTGTTTGTGTACTCCAGTCATTTTTTCCAGGTTGCAAAAGGACCTATTTGAAGTGCCTTTAATATTACATATGATCTGGCTTTTTCTTTAATCTGAGATTTTCTTAAGTGCTGAGATAGACTTTGGTTTTGATTTTCTAACAGTTTAGGACCATCAGAAGCAATATCTTCATCCTGATGGTAAGGAGAGAAGATTCCCAACAAAGTATCAGGCTTCAAGATTTGTCACGTATTTGACCAAACAGGTTTAGCCATTCCTAACTATAATTCATAAGTTCAAAAGTATGCTGAGTTTTATTGTTGCAGAACCTGTTTATCGCTTATCTCATAAGCAGTTGCCGTGTGTTTAGATTAAGTCGATGATTGCTCTTTATGTCTCAGTCCTTAGGCTGCCTAGTCGCCATATACATTCCCATAAACCAAAAATCCGAACACGCCCATATTGACAATAGAATAACCTTCTAATTTTATTTTGATTCCAGAAGACGCTGTGTTCCAGGGGACTTGACTTGTGGAATCTCGCTCACCTCATTTGTGTTGTGTTCGGCCCCATTTCAGACTTGAACCCTACCATGAGGCATGTGAGCCAAGGATTTAAACACAATGCTGGGAAATACATTCAATGTTTGGAGTTTTTAAAATGAACGTGCTGGCATTATAAAATGTTTCTGATTCCTTTCTGATCCAGCTTTGGACCCAAATGTCACTGGCAATTACCCATTTTTTACTTTATTTTCTTTCAAATTTATCTTGGCAAATTTTTATTATTTTGAGTATATATCTGTGGTTTTCTGTTTTCCAAGGAAGCTTTATATGATTAAACCATTACACATAAGATGTGAATTAAGGTGGATATTATTTCTTGGTCTCTTGAGCTAGACTTAAAAGGCAATCCTATAGGAATAAAGGAATATTTGGAAATGAATTTTCAATTCAGCAATGTGTATTGTGTGTTTACTTTGCAATAAGCAACAGGGAAGGAAAGAAAAGATTTAAATACGGGTTTGGTTTTGGAGTACATGAGATTAGTCAGTACAAATAATTGGAGAGGACTTCCTTAGTGGTCCAGTGGTAAAGCATCCACCTGCCAATGCAGGGGACAAAGGTTTGATTCCTGGTCTGGGAAGACTCCACATGCTGAGGGGCAAATAATCCTGTTTGCCGCAATTACTAAAGCTGGTGCGCAGCAACGAAGACCCAGCACAGCCAAAAACAAATAAATAAGTTTTGTAAAAATCGGAGAAATAATACAAATAACTTAAAATAAAATGCTAAAATGGAATCTAAACAAAAGATAGATGAGATTATCTGTGCTACACCTGGAAGAAAAGAGAATTATCAAGACGGACCCAAGTCATTAATGAATTGGTTCCCCCAGGCATGCCAGGCACCTTGCCTTCTGGATTCTCAGCATGTCATGAATGATGGCATGAATGTCATGAATGATGGCTAAGGAAAGTACCCATTAGAAGCCAAGACATTCATTGAGTCTGTTTTGGCTTTATATTGCAGAAAAACACTCCCAAACTTAGAAGCTTAGAAACAGCAATCATTTTTATTATCTTTCCAATTCTGTGGTTTGACTTGGGCCCTATTGGATGTTTTTCTGTTCTATGTGGTGTCTCCAGTCGACAATGTGGGGGCTTTTCTGAACCAGACATCCCAATGGAGAACCCACGTGGCTGGTTGACTCTGGCTGTTGGCTGGGAGCTGAGCTGGGGCTGAACACTGAGTGTCCGGTTCTCCTCCATGTCCCTTGGGCTCCTTCCAGCATGGCAACTGTGTTCCAAGGAGTGGAAGCTGCCAGGCTTCTTAAGGTTCAGGACAGAAGTTCCATAACATCACATGCCATATAGTCTACTGACCAAAGCAGTCACGAGACCAACCCAGAAGCAAGGAGAGGTGAAATAAATGCCCCTTGTTAATGGCAGAATGACTTCTACATAAAGGTGAAGGAAAGAATTTCCTTGGAGACTACGCACTATAGAGCTCAAGCAAGCACACAAGATGTTCACGGTGAAGGCCAGAACTTTTCATTGGTCAGCCTGCCAGAATCATCCACTGCCACCAATTCCACCACCAGCCTCCTGCCTTCCTCTTCTTTACACCTTTCTTCCCTTGAGTGAACTGAGTCTGTGACTTCTGAGTGCATTCCAAATGCAGATGCCTGCCCTTTTCTGGGAATTGAAAGTCTTCTTTCATACTTCTGTCATAGACTCACGTCCCAGGATTGACACCACCTCCTGCACCCACAGAACTATCCTTAGTGTGATGGGTTCTCTCTCAGACCTCTGCTTATGGCCCTAATGCCTGATTGTCACCTAGTGGGAGTTCCGTAAACTCTTAGCCTCAGCTTGCCCTGGTCAAATCTGATCTCTTGCTCCCAACATTCTGGTTTTAGTATTGATAGAACATGAGATGTGGATGAAAGGCCATGAAAGATCCCATAGATGTTAACAAGTTAAACAGGTTTTGATTGAACAGAGAATGGAAAGTCTGAGCAAATCTCTATGCTTAGGACTAAGCATAGAGTGTTTACAGAACAGACAGGGTGGAGGAAACTTAGTTTGGAATGGGAAAAAATGTGGGGTGGGTGGGAAAATTGGGGTGTAGGGCCAAATGATGACAGTCAGGAAGAGAAGTTTAAATTTGACATAATAAAGAGCAGTAAGCCACTGTTCATTCTTGAGCAAAGGTGTGGTCTGGGGAAATGATGCTGAAGTAAGATTAGTCCAGTGGTGGAATGTAGGGAAGGCTGGAGAAACTGAAGTCAAGAAGGCCGATGGTTACTGGGTTCTTGGGTGATGAGTTATAGAACTAGGAGGCTGCAATGGAAATGACGAAAAAAGATGAATATAAGACAATTTGAAGGAAACAAAGTATAGGGCAGTGACTTCTTGGACATGGGAAATTAAACTAAAAGATGACCAGGAAGTGACTAAGGAAATGGACAATGGGAGGCTGCTGTGGGGTGGGGGAGGGGTTGGAATGATTGACAGCAGCGTGAAGAAAGCAATGAACAGGGAGAGACCAGAGTGAAAGAAAGATTGGTTAAACAGGAATGACTGCTCATCGGGGCTGATGAACATGGGAATGAAGAAGGAATGAGTCAGGAAATGTCAAAGGCAGAAGAGATGTTCTTCAGGCAAAGTTTTAATTGAGAAGAAAAGGAAAAAGGACAGGGTGAGAGTGACCTGTCTGGATGCTGAAAATTTTGGAGCCACTGGCAGAAAGAGGGACATGGTAAAGGAAGTTTAGTTGGGAAGGAAGATGAATATCCCAAGAGGTCAGTGGAAGGTAGCACTTGGTACTCTAGTAGCAGTATCTAGAAAGGCCAAGAGGTGGGGTGAGAAGTTAGGTGACATTGAAGAGTAAGTCCCTTGTCTGAAGTTGAGATCCAGTACCAGTGCGGCTGTGGCACCCACCTATATTTCTGGACCACCTTGGGTTTGCCCTTCACCATCATAAGTCAAGGCTAAGATGGCACATAGGAAGGCAGGTGGTACAGGGATGGGACAGGAGCCCCGAGATTCCAGCTCTCGCCTTTAGTTCTCCATTGGGCTCCCCTGCTGCACAACTGACCTCCATCACCCGACATCAGCTGTTCAGCTCACCAGGTCTGAGGAGAGATGCGTGTGTCACCGAGGTGTCCCCCAAGTACTGTTCACGATCCTCAGCAGCAAATGAATTTGAAGCCATGGATCCCGGCCCTAGTAACACGTGGAGGACCAGGCTGACAAACCTCACAACTCCTTATGCAAACACGCTCTGATCGCCCTGGACCTGAGCCCTGAGGTGCCTGTTCATCCTCCTGCTTCCTCTCATCTCACATCTGCCTCCCAAGATGCCTGGGAAGAGTGCGCCCTTTCCCCACCTTCTCTTTTCTGCTTTTGACTTGGAAGGTAGACGCTTCCCCCAGCTTGTCTCTTTCCCTACTTGATGAAATTCCTTTCCTTTTCAGCTGATATCAGGAATTTCCTATATCTTCTCTTTCTCTTCTGCAGGTGAGTTGAATACATCATAGCTTTTCCTCCTAAAGACTCCATTGTATATTATCTAAGAACAGAGGTGTTCTCTCAATGACCAGGGCAATTATCAGCTTCATCTACTGCCTTTGTAAACATAATTTTCAAGTACACATGTCAAGACAGAAATCCACTGATTTCTTTTCAGTGATAGCATTACCAATAAAGTCAAATCTTTAATGCTCTCCATCTCCAACCCTGGCTCCCTCCATCCTCCCAGAGTTCACCATTGTTGTGAGTTTGGTTTCTATCAGCCTGATAAAAAGGCAACACATTTGAACAATATAAAGGAACTACTGATGGACAAATCTCAAATGTATTACACTCAGTGAAAGAACCCAGTCTCAAAAGATTGCATATGGTTTGGTTTCATTCATAAAACATTTTGGAAAAGGCAAAACTATTGGGATAGAAAAGTTACCAGTGCTTGCTAGCTGCTTTTTTTCCCCAACTATTTTAGATCTATCCAGATTGATATGTGAGTGAGTGACTGCGTGAAGTCGCTCAGTCGTGTCCAACTCTGTGCGACCCCATGGACTGTAGCCTACCAGGCTCCTCCCTCCATGGGATTCTCCAGGCAAGAGTACTGGAGTGGGTTGCCATTTCCTTCTCCAGGGGATCTTCCCGACCCAGAGTTCTCATTCATTTCTTTTTAACTGCCATAGAGTTATTCTATCATATAAATACATCATTTTTCATTTATCTATGGACATTTAACAATATGTGGCTAATATAACTAATAGGAATGAATTCCACTGCACACATTTGAATGAGTTTCTCTAGGATGGATATGCAAAAAGTAGCCTTATTGGGTGGTAAAAAGTATGTATTTTTAGTTTCAACAATTACTGTTAAGATGCCCTCTGAGAAAGCCATATAAAGTTGGACTCCCAGCAAAGTGGTATGAAAAGACCCATCTCCCCCAAAACCTTACAACATTTCACATCATCAAACAAACATTCACTCGGCTGCTTTTACTACACCTTCTAACACACTGGCAATGACAAGGCAATGACAAGGGACTGCTGCAGTCCCTTCACTGGAGTAAGACAGAATGGAGACCCAGGCGGGTCTCTATGGATCAGTGTTTGCAGGGAATTGACGATTTTTTTCCCATTAACTTTGGGTGTGGATGAAGTCATTCAGCAGGAAGACAGTGGAAAACTCAGACTGGACCTTGGGAAATACATGCTTCAGTTCAGGGAGTGAAAATAAAAGAGGGCGAGGATCAGAAAGAAGAGATCAAAGACATCCTAAAAAACCAACAGCTGAAAAAGCCCTGGCAAGAGCTGGCCAGCAGCAGTTGGGGCCTGAGCGCTGGTGGCGAAGCAGCCTGTGTTCAGGTCTACTGAGCCTTTATCAAGTGCTGGGTGCTGCACTGCCTTGCATGCATATTCTGTGTCATCTTCACAGTTCGCTTTATGAATTATTAACTCTGAGGCTTGTTCTGCCCTGTTTCTCAGCTTCCCTGGGGGAATTAAACCCCAGTTGTCCACAGTGGCAATGTGCTTAATAATGCAACCTTGGGACTTCCCTGGTGGTCCAGTGTCTAAGACTCCATGCTTCCAATGCAGGGGACCCAGGTCCAATCCCCAGTCAGGGAACCAGATCCCACATGCCACATCTAACAGTTCACATGCCATAACTAAGACCCGGCACAGTCAAATAAAGAAACAAATATATTTTTTAAAATGATGCACGCTTTCTTGGTTTCTCTTTTTCCTGTTTACTTCCTTTCCTCCCTACCAGTGTTTCCCAGTGTCATCTCCCGAATGAGCTATTTGCACTCACATGCTTATGTCAGGGCTCGGCTGAGTCGCTGTGGGTAACAGGCCTGAGATGAAGCTTTCCCAGGCCTTCGTGGGCTGATGCACTGAGAGCTCTGAGTGCATTCGCTGGGGACCAGTTATGGGGGGGAAGTAACGGGTCTGCAGAAGCCAGGTGGGTGCTCAGCAGCTGGGGGCCTCCGCATGGTTTGAGCATCTGAGTCAGGGACCACGAAGATGATGCTAACCAGCCAGAGGACGATGGCTGTGGGCCTGGGATAGACCCGGAGACCCCCAGTCACACATTTTGTGCCCCAAAGGCCAGTCAGGTGTTCAAGAACCAGGGACACAAATGCCATCCCTCCTGGGAAGGAGCCAGAAGACACCATCCCCCAGGACCCTAAACCTTCCTCCCAAACATCCAAAAAGCCATTTTGCAAAAGACTCTGTGAAAGAAGCAGAAGAGACAGAAATCGGCAAGGCCGAGCTTCGCCTCAGAGGACAGTGAACGGATCAAACGGTCAGAATTAAGAGTCAGCTGTTTTCTCTCCCTCTTTGGTAGGGGAGGATCAGGACCAAGGGCAGACCACAGGAGGAGATCCCTTTTCTCTGCACATCTGAGCAGTGCAGTGTGTTCAAGTGTGTGAGTCCCCTGGTGCAGCTGGTGGGTCCCTGGGGCTGAGCTGGGGGCGTCCATGTTGGGAGCCAGTCCCCTCAGGGTTCAAATATCTTGGAGAAATGTCATGTGCCCCCAGTGATGGGTCGTAAGAGCACAGAGTCTCAACCACGGAACCACCAGGAAGTTCCCTTCATCATCTCTTCTGAGCATGTACAGGTATGAATCTGTCCCTTTCAGGGGCCCTTTTTATTAACATTAGAGCCCCTCTCCACCGGGAGTTCTGACCCTCCGGGACGAGGATGTTGTGCAATTAGGCTCCCTTTCCAGAAGGGCATCTCAATGCCCTTCTGGAAAGGCATTGGAAAGGCATGCCCTTCTGGCACTTGTTGGCCCTCTGTTTCGTATTCCATATCCATTGAAGTCGCACCTTCTACTGAGATGGGAGCTGGTCTCCCTTAGCTGTGGGGGACCCACTCCAGCCCCTTCCAGCGAGGGCTAAGGGGGACCATGGACTTCCTGGCGAGACAGACCCTGAACTGCTCCTAACAAAGTGCCCATGAGGGCAAGAGAAACATTGAAGCCTTAAAACTTCTGGCTAAATCACAACACAGATGTGATTATCTCTGGGGGCCGGGAGGCCATGCCCTTTAGAAAAAAACAAGGAGGCTGCTCCGAGGTGTGTACAGGGCGCTTTGTGTTGGCAGGAGTTTAATTATTCCTTCCCAGGCAGCCGATCATAAGCACTCAGCTGACAAAGCTTCCCTGGGACCATTTGAGGAAGCAGTTTGAACCCTCTGGCTTGAGTAAACACACTGTGAGCACTGGTTCCTCTGCCCTGGACAGTATCTGAGAATAGGGCTCCAGGCCATTTCCTTTACTGGCAGAACAGTGACTTTTCAGGAGGACAAACTCCAAATGTAAGGGCCAGAGGCCTGTCTGCAGCTAACATGGGGGGCGGGGCAGGGCGGGGTAACCATAGCAACAGCAAGAGCCACCAATAGGAGCAATTCTGTCTTGAGCCCCTCTGCATCTCAACCACCGGAGGCATCCTCTCTGCTCCAGAGCTACCCTTCTTGGTCACTGTCTCCATGTTACACTTGAGGAAACTGGGGCTCCGAGAAGGAATCTGTCTCAGATTTTAACCCTACAACTGCTAAGTGATGAAGCAACATTGCAATCCAGGTCTAGTCACTAAACTGCCTTTTGCCCGTATGTCATTTTCAGTCTTTGTCTCTATCTCTCTCATCCTTTTTCTTTCTATGAAACTATCTTCAAACCCTTTGGTTTTACAAATCAAACAATGAGATGTATTGTTGGAAATTTTCCCCCTCAAAGGTCAAAAATCAAGTAACTTCACTCAGGACTTTAAAGATAGAAGAGTATTTCAAAATTCTGTACTGGCTTAGAAAACTGGGAGTTGATCACCTGCCCTGGGTTTGGTTTCCTGCTGGATGCAAGGTAAGCGGGGTGGGTGGCTGAAAGTTTTCACCTTTATGTATGTGACTTTTTTGGTAGAACCTATGCACAGTCCCATGTTCCCCTTGCACTGGCAGAGGAGCACACAACCTTTCCTTGAGGTCTCTGAGAGTCTGAATCTTCCTTCCTAGAACGTTTTGTCTTACCTCTCAGGTCCACACACTGCTGAGAAATGAGGTCGTGAAGGAGTTCTGTTGAGTGCACCTTCTCCTCCACATCCCATCCAAGTTTAGCGAACACTCAATTGTCTGCATCCATTTTAAAACTGTTTAAATTAGCCAGTTCAGATTATACTTCAAACACTACAGATGGTACCTGCCATTTGGGTTCTATCATATCAATTTGTCTCACAGGGCAATCATACTGCAAAGATACACACAGTCTATACCAAGGAGTGAAAAAAATACAAATGACTGCAGCAAGGTTACCCCGTGAGGATGTTTTTCTGAGTCCACCATTCACAAAGGTGACCCACAGCTTGTCTGTGTCACTCCCGTGGCTATAGGACCAGCTCCCCAGACTGGTTCTGGGATGCCAAGTTGATCTTGCGATCATGCAAGGTATGACTTATGTGTTGTGTATTCGGGGGAGCAGAAGGCACAACCTCGTGAGTTTCTGCTGGATTTCTAGCGTAAAAAGACAAAATCACTGTTAGCTGTCTCATAAAAGGTGAAGTTTTAATGATCTCAGTTGGGCTTCTCTTGGTACATTGTGTTGTATCCTATCACTGAGAACCAGAAAAGAAAAAAAAATCTGCAAATGTTCTTTACTTCTTGGAACTGTAGATTCAAATGTTGGGAAATGAATGACCAGAGAAGTGTTTTGGAAGGCTTAAACATTTCTAAAAAACTATGAGGGGGAGATGGAAAGGCTTGTTTGCGTATCAGGAAAGCAGAGCCAATCCAAGCAAAGCTTTGGATTTTCTGAATGAGGGAAAACACTCAGGCAGGCATTCAAATGCTGCTTCTTCAGCTTCCTTTCCGTACAAAGGTCATGTTCAGTTATAATTCTGCCAGCAGGTTAGGGACTGGAGGAAGCCCCTTGTTACCTGACAATTGTCTAATATAGAGGTGTTTGCCCTTCATGGAGTGAAGTGATGATAGATTTGTGTGAACGAGGAAGCACCAGGCACAGTGATCTCATATTTGCTACCTGCAGGTTTTAGATTTAGTTTCAGCAAGAAAATAAAATGAAAAACATTCCTCACACATGCAAGTCCCCACCCACCAAGTTGGAGGTCATTAGCTGTAGCCGGTACGTTTGTCTTCTTGGCATATTGCTGAGTGAGGGGTGACGTTTAGATTATTCATGGATTGCTGGACTCTCCCCATCATTTGTACTAATGCGGTAGTGGCCTCTGTTGGGAGTTTGACTCCCCTTCTACGGCCATTCACCATATGTCACGTGACAATTCCCCATTTTCTCTGGGGAGCTTTCCTCCCTCATTCTCTCCCAGGTAACTTGGCTTTTCCTCCATCCTCCAGCCTCAGTGATAGGCAGGGGGCCCAGGGAGGGCCAATCCAGCCCCCATTCTGCAGCGGCCATCCTGTTATCAGGGAGTGGGGTGGAAAGGAGCCAGACAAAGGGGATGACAGACAGAGCCCCAGTTCCTTGTGAACCTTGAACCCTGAAGCCAACTCCGTGTCTGACATCTCACTTGCATGAAACAACAAATACCCTTGTCTTTCTTCTCTCAGCTTGAGTTGGGCTTCCTCAGAGTTATATCAGAGAAGTCTTCTCTTATATTGTTTCACCATTTTACTCCATATTCTGGCAGTTTTAATTTCTCCTTACAGTTAATCACACAGCTTTTATCTCCCTGTTTCACCTTGGGATGGTCGAGAGAGGGATTTTTTCAGTAACATTTTCTTTTTTTTACATATGACAAAATACAGTTTTGAAATGTCCAGTTCGATAATTCTTGACAAAGGTACCCAACTGTGTAATAACTGTCCCAAACAAAATGAATGCTTTTTCCCGTCTCACCTCAAAGTTCTCTCATTGTCTTTCTAGTCAGTCTCTACATGAAGAAGCCATGTTCTGATTTCTATAACTAGACAATAACTTTGCCTGTTCTAGAATTTTATGTGAGTGGAATAGATGTGTTCTTTTGTGTCTGCATCTGTCACTCATCATGTTTTAGAGATTCACGAATACTGTTGCCTGAACGGGGCTTCCCTTATAGCTCAGGTGGTAAAGAATCTGCCTGCAATGCAGGAGACCCCAGTTCAATTCCTGGGTCAGGAAGACCCTCTGGAGAAGGGATAGGCTACCCACTCCAGTATTCTTGGGCTTCCCTGGTGGCTCAGCTGGTAAAGAATCTGCCTGTAATGCGAGAGACCTGGGTTCAATCCCTGGTTTTGGGAAGATCCCCTGGAGAAGGTAAAGGCTACCCACTCCAACATTCTGGCCTGGAGAATTTCACGGACTATACAGTCCATGGGGTCCCAAAGAGTTGGACACAACTGGTTGCCTGAATCACTGATTCTTTCCTCTTTATTGTTGGGTCATGTTCTGCAGTATCGACAGGTAATTTGTCTAGTTTTTTTTCCCTTTGGATATTTGCATTGTTTCAGAGATCAGTTGTTGTTTCATATTCATGTGATACAAAACTCAGGAGCCCAGTATGGCCTCCAGAATATTACAGACATGAAAACTCACTTGCCAAGATCTGGTTTCTCAACTTGATGTATATCAGAGAGGGTGGATGGGAGAAATATAGGAATTGTCAAGATAATGGCCTTCTCTGCCTGAAACAGGCAGACAGAGTTCATCCACTCAACATACATTTATCAAGTGCTTGTTGTACGCCAGGCACTCCTTTAAAAAAAAATTAAAGTATAGCTCATTAGTGTGTTAGTTACTGGTGTACGGCAGAGTAACTCAGTTTTATATCCATATGTATAACACACATATGTATATAAAAATATATATATATAGAAGAACATATATATTCCTCTATACATACAGAAGAATATGAAAAAGAATACTCATTTTCATATTCTTCTCCATTATGGTTTATCATAGGATATTGAATATAGAACCTGCCTGTAATGTGGGAGACCTGGGTTTTATCCCTAGGTTAGGAAGATCCCCTTGAGAGGGGAATGGCAACCCACTCCAGTATTCTTGCCTGAAGAATCCCATGGACAGAGGAACTGGGTGGGCTAAAGTCCATGGCATCACAAAGAGTCAGACAACCGAGTGACTGAACAGCAACAAATGTATCTGTTGGTCCCAAACTCCTAATTTATTCTTTCCTGACCTCCTTCTCCTTTGGAAACCATAACTTTGATTTTTATGTCTGTGAGTCTCTTTCTGTTTTTTAAATAAATTTGTCTGTATTGTTATTTTAGATTCCACATATAAGTGATACCATATGGTATTTGTATTTGTCTGTCAGGCACTCTTAGGGGCAGTAATAGCAGAATCCTGGCTGGCATGGAGCTCCCATTATAGAGGAAGCTTTCACCATACAGAGCTGTCTGCACACACTTGATCAAGATGATTTCGGATTATGAAAAGTGTCCTGGGGAAAATCAAACCGGTTGATGTCAAGGGTGTGCAGGAGGGATGAGCCTTGCTTTCATCTGGGGTCAGAACAGTAAAGGCCCCCCTGGGGGTGATGTTGGGGTGAGGCCTGGTCAACCGGGCACCATGAGCAGAGATAAAGTCAGTTTCCATCCAAAGCAGACAGCAAGTGTAAAACCAAGAGATGGGAACAGACGAGGGAAAGAGAACCAGAGTGACTGAGAGGGATCATGAAGGAGAGAGCAGGGGAACGGGGGTCTGGGCAGTTAGGGCAGGCCAGATGGGTGAGGCTGTGCAGGCCCACTTGTGGTGCTGCTTGCTTAGAAGCTGGTCATGAGCAGAACACACTGGAGATGTGCAGCCCACTGCTGGTCCCCTCCACTTCCCCTCCTCCCCCTAAGGCATCTTCCATGCAGGCCGATTTGGGGTGAACAGAAGATGCTGGTAAGCCTTGTACTGACGCCCTCACTGGGCATTCAGCTTCTCTCCATTTCCCTTCTCTTTGCTCCTGCTGACCCCAGGCTGAGTACTCAGGGAAACTGCCCTTAGCCTGAACTCAAAGCTCAGACTTGGAACAATTATGCAACCTGGGTTCTGTGCAGGCCAGCACTGCACATCCCTGAGAATGAGGGCCCTGGAATCTCATGGCCCAAGCGTCTCATCCCCAGGCCAGTTTCTTGTTTGTTGCCCCACATTGGATTTTGCCCAGGACTCATCCTTTGCTCTGAATCACACTGGGTCATGTTCAAGAGAGCTGGTGATATTTTTAGAGAAGAAAGAAAATTTGAAAATTTGCGCTTTTACAGCATCTTATTTACAGTATCCTCTCCAGAGCTCCTCACGGAGCTTTTTTTGGGTGTTTGGCTTCCATGGTGGCTCAGTGGTAAAGAATCGCCTGCCAATGCAGGAGACTCAGGTTCGACCCCTGGGTCAGGAAGATCCCCTGGAGAAGGAAATGGCAACCCACTCCAGTATTCTTGCCTGGGAAATCCTATGGACAGAGGAGCCTGGTGGGCTACAGTCCTTGGGGTTGCAAAGAGTCAGACATGACTGAGGGACTAAACAGCAACAACCTCAGCCCCTGCATCTGTACAATGAGGATAGTAGTAATCTCTATCTCATAAAGATACTGTGTGGATAAAGATAGTGTGTGAAGAAAAAACCTGTTACAGAGAACCTACTGTATAGCTTAGGGAACTCTACTCAATGCTCTATGGTGACCTAAATGGGAAGGAAATCCAAAAAAGAGGGGATATATGTGTACGTATAGCTGATTCACTTTGCTGTATAGCAGAGATTAACACAACACTGTAAAACAACTATACTCCAATAAAAACTGATCAAAAACAAAAAAGTTACAGTGTCTCACATGTATCAGGAGCTTTATGAATTTTAGTTACTAATATTTTGAAGTATTATTTCTATTGACTAGTTAAGGTAAGTTCTTGATAGCCTGATCTGCTAACACAGAAGGGCCTTGGAGTCTCATTAATATTTTAAAACACTCCACACTCTGTAAACTAAAGGGAACACTCAAAATGAGAAAGATTTCATGATCCAGGGTGTCACCTCTAAATAGCAGCAGAGTCGTTGCTGCCTTGATTAGGTAATCAGTGTCTGCAAAACAGCTGAATCACAGCTTCCCTCCCTCCTGATGGAAACTCACATGGTCATAGTACTCATGTTCTATTTCTGAACTATACCTTCATGGATGGAATTTTTGGTGAGGAAGTTAGGGAAAACCTGGGCTATCTAATTTAGAAATCTTGTGGGCAATCACATTAATGTGGTGAAAATAATTTTTTGATTAACTAACTGGAGATGGGGAAGGAAGAATGACCATTTTATCTCATTTCTAGCAAGAATAAAGCGGTGAAGAGGAATGAAAACAGCCAAATCAACCTGCCATTATCTTAATCAAGTAAGCCAGAGCACGCAACTCCTGAGTCACCTTCCTGGCCAACTATTTTTATTGACTTGAAATAACAAAGGCTGAAAGCCTGAAATGACCTACATGGCTTTTATCACTGAGCTGCCCCGCTTCAGAGCCTGATGGATAAAGCTATCCTGGAATTCTCTGAGAGGTGAGGACTGTTTACATAAGTCAATACTCTGAAAATAGATTTTTATAAAGTTGGGGGAAGAAGTTAAGAGTCAGAGAAACGTTTTCTATTAAACACTGATTGAAAAATTCCTTTTCTACATGAGTGTTTTACTAACTTTGCACAGACCTGGTTCTGTTTCTTGAGCACAGGCTTCTTGGAGACATCAGAGCTTGAGAGGAAGTTTTAACAAGGAAAGATAACAAGTTAAAGCCAGAAAAGAGTTGTCTCTGGGTCAGTTCAAAACCAGAGTAACTGTGTATTTTTAAATCATGAGCCCTGTATTTCAGTCAGGAATGATGAGACCAACGCCCATCAAACAATCACATTCCTTCCAAGGGCCACTCTTGCTAAACTCACCACCAGAGGCGACCACTGCTGCAGATTCAGTGTTTTCCACCCGTGTATATAACCTAGCAACCTTGCACGCACCTATACACACATACACACACATAGAGGCACACGTGCACTGGAACATAGACAGGAGTGTTTGTCACAGCACGGGCTGCAATCGTGAAATTTTAGAACAATCTCAATATCCATCTACAGGAGAATGAAGCAATGCATTGTACAGGATTCATGCCCTCAGACTATGATGAAGCAATTAAAATAATAGGATATATATCAGAACTGATAAAAAAAATCTCAGAAATATAATATTGTGCGAGCTGAACAAGTTGCAGGAGGAGCCACAAAGAATGATGCTGTCTTTCTATCAGGCTTCGTGGAGTTTCTGAGTTGGGTGAGAAAGGGTGGAGATGTTTTACAGTTCACCTTACTTTGCCCCAGGCTAAGGTCTAGACTGATCGGTCACGTAGATGGCTGGAGCCATCCTTTCTCTGTCTTGTCTGTCATCCACCTAGAAGCCCTGAGGTTTGTCTTGGTGGACTTTTCATCAACTTAATTCACTTTGATTTAACTTACAACATCAGTTCCTTGTTTGCTGAACTCAATGCTGGCAAAGAAACACTGAAAATCTTATGTACTATTCTGTTAACAACCTCTGCTTATTATTTTGACTGTATTCTCTTGTAAGACTAAGCGCTCTCTAGGGTTGAAACAGATTTGAGAGCAAGTAGTTGATTTGAGAGAGGATCCCAGGAAACACTGGGGCCACGGTGGTGAAGAAGGGAGACAGAGAGGGGAGGGTTCACGATCGAGCAGGTAAGTACGGCATTCCTGAGTTATTCCACTACCAAGATGAAGGAGCTGGGCTCCTTATCCATCACCTGCCTGTCTGGCGTTGGTGAGGGCAGCTTCTGAGAGCAGTGATTCCGATGTATTCACCATGCCCTGTGCATGGACCAAGTATGCTCCCACAAGGAGGAAAAAACCTTTGGACAAGAGTCACAAGTTTTCTTGGCACGTGGCCTCCAGGCCGAGGTGAGGACAGATGACACTGGGTGGAACACCAAGAATGTCTGTTCATTCTTGGACCTTGACCTCAATGGCATTGTGATAAGTGAAGTAAGTCCAGACAGAAAAAGACAAATGTTGTATGATCTCTCTTATATGTGGAACCTAAAGAAGCAAAGAACTCCCATAAAACAAACTTGCAGGAAAAGAGATCCGATTTGTGGTTACCAGAGATGGGACAAATGGGGGGGTGAGCAGGAAGAATTGGATGAAGGTGGTCAAAAAGAACAAACTTCTAGCTATCAGATAAATAAATATCAGAGATATAATATACAATATGACGGCTATAATAAACACTATAGTAAACGTTGCTGTAGGGATATAATACATAACACAATGGCTATAGTATACACTGCTATAGGGATATGATATACAACACGATGGCTATAGTAAATAAATTGCTGTAAGGTATATTTGAAAGTTATGAGAGTATAAGAATTCTCACTACAAAGGGAAAACTGTTTTTCTTTTTCATTCTTTTGTATCTATATGAGATGATGGATATTAACCAAATTTATTGTGATAGTTACTTTACCCTTTAAGTCAATCAATACGCTGTACACCTTAAACTTACATTTGGTGTGTTAATTCAGTTCAGTTCAGTTCAGTCGCTCAGTCGTGTCTGACTCTTTGCGACCCCATGAATCACGGCATACCAGGCCCCCCTGTCCATCACCAACTCCCGGAGTTCACCCAGACTCACATCCATCAAGTCAGTGATGCCATCCAGCCATTTCATCCTCTGTCGTCCCCTTCTCCTCCTGCCCCCAATCCCTCCCAGCATCAGAGTCTTTTCCAACGAGTCAACTCTTCGCATGAGGTGGCCAAAGTACTGGAGTTTCGGACCTTACATCTCAGTAAAATTGGAAAATATCTGAAAAAAAAAAAAAAAAAGAATTTCTGCTCAGCTTCTTGGGTGAATGTCAGCAGGGTAAGTTTTACATCTGCCAGTGTTTTCCAATCAAGTTCAACTTATCTTGTGATATACCAGACCCAGTTAAATACGAATTGTTCTTTGCTAGGATTTCACTTTCCAAAGTAAGAGACATATAAACCATATAAACAGTGTATTGAATGCCACACTTTAAAACAAATTCCTTTGTGTCAAGACTCTGAATATACTTCCAAGGGTCAGGGCTTCTAGAAGATGGGGATCTATCATTACAGACTTGCAGGACCTCATGTAGGTCCTGTAGTTAGAGAATTGTCAGCGGGAGGAGAGTGAGTGCTCTCAAGGGCCCCACAAGCTCTGGAGGTCTCGGTAGCATCACCATGAATCCGTGCCTGAAGTCTGGTGATCCAGGTTCAGAAGCTCAGTGTTGTAATACCTGCTCGTGGCTTTTAAGCTCTGAGTGACTAGTCCAGGCCAAACAAGCCAATCCGTAAAAGATTTTATCAAGTCAGGCAGAGTCAAAGCCCTGGTGGGCCGGCAGTTCTTGAACAATACTTCCCGCCTTCCAGCAGTTTCCACTAAAGTTAGCACTGTCTCTCCCCTGGGAGTTCTTGGTAAACACTGGCAAGGTCTTATGACCTAAACTGCCTTCTAATCAATCATCCAAGTCACCTTTCCTGTGTCATCACAAGAGTATAACAATCTGTTGTGTCCTTCTCATTTTAGCAGTTCCTTCCTGAGATTACACCTGGGGCTCTTAACAGACACTGGGAAAGCCCACTAGTATCACAGTGAATGCAGTTCTTGTATTACTGAACCAAACTCAGGTCCACTTGCCCACTTGCAGTAAAGGTAACCTACTGACACTGGGTTGTGGTGAAGGAAAGTTTAGTGTTTACTCTAAGGCGCCATACAAAGAACCTGGGACTTCGAGTGCTCCAAACATGAGAGCTCCCCAGTGGGTTTCAGCAAAGCGTTTTTAAAGGCCAGGTGAGGGAGGGGCATCTTGCACATGCACAATTTCCTGATTGGTTGATGGTGAGGTCACAGGGGTTAACACTATCCATCCTTAGGCTCCAGTAAGCTGGGGCAAGGTGTTCAGGGAAATCTTCCATCCGGCGGTGGTATTAGCATTTGTAAATCAACTCAAGAAGTGTGCATCAGATACTGTTATCTAGGTGCTTCACCGAGGAGCTCAAGCAGGCGATTCGGGGAGGAGTTTGTCCGAGGAAGACCCCATGGACTCCAGCTCCTTTCTATCAGGAGAGCCTCCTTCTCTGGCTCCAAAGTCCAGCAGTCTGTCTGGTGGGGGGTTTTGAAGAACCAAACACAAAAAGATAGTGACACGAATGGCCAGGCAGAAATAAGAGCTCCTTCAGCGTGGATAAAAGACTGTGTGTTCCTAGCAGACACAGGATGAAGGGGGAAGTTTCCTTTGTTTCAAGTCTCCAGGGCTAGGAATGTCACCTAACAAACAAAAGGTCCTGGTATATCGGTCCGAAATCTCCCTTTGTCCATTTTCAAGGTTGATTTTTACGAGATCACTTCCCTAACAAATTGATGAATGATCATAATTCTTTTCTTTTTTAGTACTTTAATACTTTATTGCTAAAAGATGCTGGCTATCTGACAACCCAGGGTTGCCACAAACCTTCAATTTGCAAAAATCGCAGTATCTGTGAAACATAATGAAGTAAGATGTTTGCCTGTATGATGTGTGCATGTTAGTGAAAAAGTAACCTAAAGCAAGTGGAATATGGTTCTAGGGGCATTACAACTACCTTTATGTTACTGTTATTCCCCACATAGGTCACAGTGTATGGAAGAACTGATCACACTGAAAAATCCTACTATTTTTTTTGGCCGGGCCACAACAGTATATGGGATCCTGGTTCCCTGACCAGGGATGGAATCTGGGCCCCCTGCATTGGAAGTGCAGAGTCTTCACCACTGGACCACCAGGGAGGTCCCTGCTTCTGGTCATTCAGAACCTAAAGTTCACTGTCATTCTTCATTTTCTGTAATATATCTCCAGATGTATATTAGAAATATGTAGACAAACATGAATTGTTTAACAGCAAGCTTAGTGCTCATTAGCTGCACTCTTGCTTCCTCCTCAGTTTAACCTCAGGCCACAGGGATCCTAGGATTCTAGGATCTGGGATTCTAGGGAAATTTGGATTGAGCCCAGCTTCTTCAATTGGGAATGGTCATAATTCTTAATTCCTCTCTCTCTCCATTCATTCCCTTTGCCCTCCTCCCCTGATGCTCAGTTCACCCATGTAAGTTGCTTTAGCCAATAGGATAACAGCAAATATGTCACAATTAGAGGCTCATAAATGCTGTGCAATTGGGCTTGCTCATGCCTGCCCTTGGTCATTATCATGAGAAGCACACTCCCAAGCTGCTCCACTGGTCCCAAGGGGATGAAATATGGACCAGAGCCAGGGTACCCCAGTCCTCCCAACCAAGGCCACTCTGGATCAACCAGTAGCTAGTGGACTGCCAGATATGGAAGCAGTCTCAGCCAAGATGAGCCAAGTTCAACCCAGATCAGGTGAGTCCCACACACCCTGGAGCTGGACAAACACCAGTGTAGCTGCTGAAGTTTGTGGTTGGTCTCTATACAGCATTTTAATGGCAAAGATAATTGATATACCCTTTTCCCAACTCTTCTGGAAATTTCATCTATGTTCTTGTCTGCCCATCCATCTACTTCAAGGAACTAGTTACAAAGCCAGCACATTTTTAAATACTTCCTGTAACACTGGAAGGATCAAGTCAATTTCTATTCCCCTGCTTCTTTCAGGTATGCCTCACGCTTTTCCTATGAATATTCTACTAATTATTTTGCAAATACCCTAATATCCTCTTTGGAGACAAACTTTGGGTTTTTTCCTTGCTGCCAGCACCTAAATTCGTTTTTCTTTTTTGGTGGGTGGGGGTTGGGGGAGGGCATGCTATGCATTATGCAAGATCTTAGTTCCCTCACCGGGGGTTGAACTTGTGCCGCCTGCGTTGGGAGCAAGGGGTCTTATCCACTGGATTGCCAGGGAAGTACCAGCGCTCAAATTCTTGAAGCTGTTTCTTATGTCTGTCTCTCCCTCTGGAAGACTTTTCTTCCTACCTTCTTGCCCCTACATTACTGCTTTCTTTTTGGGAAAAGTAATCCCAGTCAAGTCAGTCACTTTCTGGGAACAAAAATCTAAATTATCATGTGGACACCAGACTAGTCTGAGGTCATGAGATGAGTCAAGCAGAGAGTCATAGACTCTCAAAGAATTTGCAAAACAAGAAGGATACTGGAGATAAGCCATTGGAGATGGTGTCTGGCTTTGTCCAGCAGAGAAGACCAGTCTTTGAGATTTGTAGTTTCAGATCCTTGAGGCCACAACAGATACCCTCTCTGGTTTTTGCTCCATAACAACAATCTCCAAACTCAGTGGCTGAATGCAACCAGCATTTTATTTGCTTATAACCCTGTAGTTTGGGATAGGCTTGACTGGGACAATTCATCTCAGCTCTGATGGAGAGAAGTA
Source organism: Bos indicus (assembly GCF_029378745.1). NCBI lineage: Eukaryota > Metazoa > Chordata > Mammalia > Artiodactyla > Bovidae > Bos > Bos indicus. The sequence goes on along the minus strand of NC_091772.1, from coordinate 40,231,125 downwards.
TCTCTTGGCATCTTTAGGATAAATTATTCAAGTCGAACTTTTTAGTATCAGAGGTGTTACTTTGTCATCTTTATGACTGGTACAGTTTAAGTTATTAATCTCACTTATAATAACCTGAATTATTACTTTAATTTTGTAAAGACCTATAAACCACACTTGGGTTTGGTTTTGTGGCACGCCAGAGAAGTAAATATACCTGGAACAAACTGCTGGGTCACAAATTTAGGTCCATGAGCTTTTGACCAGCATTCTTGATCCAGCATCATTTAAGGTCCAAAAAGATACAGCTATTTCACCTAGTGTGATGGGGGCAGCAATGAAAACATCCCTACTTGCCAAGGGGTACACGTTACAAAAGTGGGTATAAAAGATTTTAGGACATTGCTTGACCTATTGTGACAGTGCTCAGTGTACACTTATGGAAAACTATGGAAAACTACAGCTGTGCGTTCTGCTCTGCTTAATTACTCAGTTGTGTCAGATTCTTTGCGACTCGGTGGACTGTAGTCCACCAGGTTCCTCTGTCACACAGAGTTGGACGTGACTGACGCAACTTAGTAGCAGCAGCAGCAGGCTATAGCCCACCAGGCTTCTCTGTCCATGGGGATTCTCCAGGCAAGAATACTGGAGTGGATTGCCATGCCCTCCTCCAGGGGATCTTCCCAACCCAGGGGTCAAATCCAGGTCTCCCCATTGCAGGCGGATTCTTTATGGTCTGAGCCACCAGGGAGGTCCATATAGCTGTGTAAACTCCTCCTATTAAACACATTTAGAAATCAAGTGTGTACACAAATTGACAGTCTGAGCAAACAAAATTTCCTTGTTTGCATTTTCTAGGAGTGGGAGAGGTGGGAGAAACAAAGTTACATTTATTGAACATTTTGGTACCAGGCATTGTACTCATTCTTTCCATGCTGATTTACTCTTTAGAATGGGGTTTCTCAGGTGATGCTAGCAGTAAAGAACCCACCTGCCAATGCAGGAGACATAATGAGACACAGGTTCAATCTCTGGGTTGGGAAGATCCCCTGAAGGAGGGCATGACAACCCACTCCAGGAATCTTGCCTGGAGAATCCCCATGGACAGAGAAGCCTGGTGGGCTATAGGCTGCTGCTGCTGCTGCTAAGTTGCGTCAGTCACGTCCAACTCTGTGTGACCCCGTAAATGGCAGCCCAACAGGCTCCTCTGTCCCTGGGATTCTCCAGGCAAGAATACTGGAGTGGTCCTCTGCAAAGAGTAGGGCATGACTGGAGCAACTTAGCATCCACCCACTCTTTAGAATAAAGAGCCCAGTGTAAGTTTGTCTCCATTTTCTAGATGTGGAAAACTGAAGCTTGGAGAATTGTCACCCACTTAAGATTACAAAGCTAGTAAGTGGGGAGGACTGAAAGTCAGGGCATTTGCCTTTGCTGTCATCTCAGCCAGCCTCCCACAGATCCATAGGAAGTCCATTTGTCTCCTCTCACTTTGGCATCACCACCCTCACTCTCATTAGGCCCTGCTGTTTTCACAAGGCTACAAGAATACACACTCATTTCTGCAACCCCAGTGGTATGCCAAATACTATCACAGCACAAAGTTCAGGTGCTCAGTCTGAGCTGAGCTCAGTCCAACTCTTTGTGATCCCAGGGAAGAACACCAGGCTTCCTTGTCTATCACCAACTTCCAGAGCTTGTTCAAACTCATGTCCATGGAAGCGGTGATGCCATCCAGTCATCTCATCCTCTGTTGTCCCCTTCTCCTCCCACCTTCAATCTCTCCCATCATGATGGACCTTCAATCTCTCCCAGCATGATGGTCTTTTCCAGTGAGTCAGTTCTTTGCATCAGGTGGCCAAACTATTGGAGTTTCAGCTTCAGCATCAGTCCTTCCAATATTCAGAACTGATTTCACAGCACAAAGCTGGGTAGAACCACACAAAATCAAACTGCTTCTGATATTCTTCACACAGCCCTTTGCATAGCCTTTGCCTCCTAGCCTTGCCTTGGGCGTGTTCATCCTTTCCCAGTTCCAGGTATCACCTCCTCAAGGAAGCCCTTCTCTGAATCCTCTTTTCATTGCCATTCTACAATCTTCCCTGCCATCTTGCGTAATGCGTTGCAGGTATCACTGCTGGGAATTACTACTGCCTAGTTAGGTAGGTGTCTGTCTCCTCCATTAGATGGTGACTTCTAAGGGGGTTGAAGCTTCATCCTCATTGTAACTCTCAGCTGCATCAGCACCTATTTTCGTAATTATTTTCTAAGCCTGTTTTTCCAGTCTCCCATTGATTTTGACAGCCAACATTCTTTAAATCAATTATCTTTTGCTTAAGCAGCCAATGTCTGTTGCTTGCAACTAAGAATCCTATCTGAAATACCAAGTAAAAACTCTATAAACTTAAGACATAGGTCTATGTGTAGATCAGGAAAAAAATTTAAACTGTTGTGTTGTTTTTCCCAAGAAAGGTTATGTTCTCCAATAATTATTTTGAGATTCATTTTTTTCCCTAGAAAATTGCAGGAATCTGCAAGGAAAACAAGCTGTATGATGGTGTTCTCCATTTTGAGTAAATACACTCTGTTGACATTTCATACTCTGCATTCATTTTAAAAAAATTTAACACCCAGTTGAAAATTAAAGTGTGTATCTGATCTAATAGTAAATCTAATGATGACACTTTGTTTATTGGGGACAGAGGTGAAGGTGACGATCAAATTTTTGCAGACGTCTTGTCTTATGTAAATCTGTCTCTCTGGTCTTCATACGTCATCTTTTATTCAATTTTTATTTCCTATTGACATAGTTTTCACTATTCTTGATTTTTTTAAGCATTATCATGCAAAGACTTTTTTTTTTTTTACTATATACATTCTCATGTGCTTACTTCTGTGCTTATTTTTTCCACTGTTGATCTAAACCCATGATTTAATACCGAAATGTTATTAATGTTTTGATGATAAAAAAAAGAAAATATGCCCCCAGAAGATGACATCGTGGTTGAAATGCACAGCTGTGAAAACATCTGCTTGAATACATTTAGAAAAACGATTAGGTTTCTTTCCCTTTGGGCATTACTCTGTTATCAGGCATCCATCAGACATATCAAAATGAATAGAACATTTTCAAAAATTTTTTGAGCCTTTTCTGAATTGAAATTCTCATATAAAATGATTTATAGTCAAGTTTAAAGTTAAGTATTAAATCTCCTTTCTTGACAGAGATTTGGAAAGAAAATAAACTAATAGGAAATATTTTTGGAGGAGAAAATAATATATGTTTTTAGGGTATACAGTAATATATCATCTGGAAAACAGAGATTGGGTTTCTTGTTTCTTAAGCATTGGGCATTGCATTTCATTCTTATGAAGGGTTGTCAGCCGTTCTTTTTGGGGAATTTTAGGTGTAGATTCTCAGGAGCACAAGATACGTATTAAATGATATTAAGTCAGCATTTTAGGGTGAAAGCTGATGCAAGAAAAAAAACTTGAATTTAATACGTTGTATCTTTTTTAAGAAGATAAGAGTGCAAGGAGTCCCATGATCAACAAAAAACAGACAACTGGGGGAGGCTCTTTGAAGATCCAGTATGTCTGACCCACTGAATTGTAATCCAGAGGAAAGGTACAATGAATTTATCTGACAGGAATATTTGTGGATAAAAGTTGAATTTTTCCTGATATTAAAATTAACATAACAGTCATGACAATCAGGATTAACATTCAGGCTTGAGGTATTTTAGTCAATCTAAAAAAAAAATTCTTCCAATCTGAAAAATTCTGATGAAAGAAAAATTTGGAAATAAAATACATGAACAAGTTGGTTACCTGGAAACCACAGAGCTGGCAAGTCTAAGTACCTGGAATGATCCCAACTGTGGAAGTTAAGAAGATGAACACAAATTGTCTCTGATAGCCATGAGCCAGTTTAGGGGCAAGATGTGGTCAAAATTAGATACAGAAAGTCTATGGGGGTGTTTCTCCTTTGTTGCCAGTAGCAATGCCAATTTAGGAGGAGATGCAGGGGGCCACAGAGGTGGGGGGGAAATAAATTATGGTTTCAGAAACAATGAATAGTCTGTTTAAGAAGATGGGGATTAATGTACAGCATAGAGAATACAGCCAGTAATACTAGGAATACTATGTCTGATGACAGATGGTGACTAGACTTATTGTGGTGATCATTTTGTAATACATGAAAATATTGACTCACTATGTTGTACACCTGAAACTAATATAATATTGTGTGCTAATTATAACTCAATAACATGGAAGATGGGGAAGCCTGAGGTATATTTTAGAAAGACTTCTGAGAAAAGAAGCCTACAATTTTAAAATATGGGTACATGTTCATTAAAGCAAAACCATCCTACTGAACAACATTCCCTAATTATGCTGAGATATTAACGAATGCGTGAGTGAATGAAAGAAGCAAAGTGAGAACACAGGAAATTTTTTCATTACTTCTTATGGTTGCACGGCACTGCCGTATGTGGATGGACTGGGTTCAGGTGTGTGTGCATGTACAGAAATTAATTTTCACCCAATTCTGGAATCCAGAAATCTGGAATCAAGGTCAGGGTCAGGCTCCTTTCGGAAGACCCCCAGGGAGACTCCTTCCTGGATCCTGGCTTCTGGTGACTGCAGGGGTCACTTGGCTTGTGGTCTCATAACACCAATCTGCCTGTTTCACCTTCTTCTTTGTTTGTGTACTTAACAAAGTCTCCCATGTCTTACAAGGACACTCACCAGACTCAGGGACCACCTATGTAATCCAAGATGATTTTACCTTGAGATCCTTAACCTGACTACCATATGCAGGGATTCTTTTTCCAAAAAGTCACAACCACAGGTTCTGGGGAATTAAGACATGGACATATCTTTTCAATCTACTATATTGATTATTGCAAATAATGCCAAAGGAGTAAACGTCCACAAATGGTTTTATATGTGTGCAGGTATAGACTCTACTTCATAGTAGACTCTTAGAAGTACGATTTTGGTGTCAATGGACAAATTTCTGTAATTTAGCCAAATTCTCCCCTATAGGAATGGTATCATTTTGCACTCCTATCAGTTATGCTTCTCTACAGCTCTGCTGAGCTTCCCCTGTGGCTCAGTGGTAAAGAATCCACCTGCAATGCAGGAGCCCCAGGTTCTATCCCTGCGTCAGGAAGATCCCCTGGAGGAGGACATGGCAACCCACTCCAGTATTCTTGCCTGGAGAGTCTCATGGACAGAGGAACTTGTGGGCTACAGTCTATAGGGTCACAAAGAGTCGGACATGACTGATGGGAATTAGCACTCATGCACGCACAGCTCTACTACCAGAGTATGTTGTCAAATCATGTTTCTATTTTGCTAATCAAAATGGCATTTCAAGGTAGTCTAGTCTTAATTTGCATTGTAAGTGTTTAACTCTTGATTTCATTATCTGTATTTATTGGTGTCAGCAGGCTACTTCTTCAACAGCATTCAAGGGTCTACAAAATACTTGGCACTCTGAATCTCCAGGGATAAACATTAATTGCAAAGCAGGTGATTTGCTCAAGTCTAGCAGGAATTATTTTTCAGTGCAACAGAAAATAAGAAGAATATTTTTATTTATTTGTATTTCACTTGGAATATTCATGGTGGGTGGGTGAAAAGCCCAAAATAATAACTTAATAATTGGCTTTTTAGAGACGACTCAGAGTTCTATATTTTCATCAGTAAGTAAAGGCTAGATATGATGGATCAGATGAACCTACACGCACATGAATGTCTGTTTCTGGTACCACCAAGTTTGAACCTTGTCACGTGTGCGCAGAACACTGTTGTTTGTCTCCTCAGTTTTCTAGTTGCTCTGTCCCTCAACTAAATTGGAAGCTTTCGAGGTCAGGAGGCTGCATCTTATGCAGCTTTTTATCCCCAAGGTTTACACTCATGCCTTGCACACAGCAGGTGCTCAACAACAGTTTGATTTTGATAACAGGTTGCTTTGCGACAGAAAAATTGAATTCCCTAAGGCAAGAGCATCCTATTTTTTCCATCAGTACAATGAAAGGTATCTTCTTAAAGGAATACTGTGGTGAATATTGTGACTTACAATGTGTAGCCAGGGTCAGGCTAAATTTCTGTAGCAAAAGCACCCAGAATGTCTTCACTCAAGAGGGAAGGTTATTTGTCTCTTGTGACAGTCATGGAAGGTTTGTGGTCCTGATGGAGATGACACCGGGGGATCCACTCTGTCATCATCCTGAGTGTGGGGCCTCCATCTCTGAGTCTGAGATTCGTGCTATTGGGTTTATTGGTTGTCTATTTCTTTTTATTCCTAAGTAATATTCCTTTGTATGAAAATATCCCAGTTCTATCAGTGCTATTTGACAACTTGAAAAATAGAGGTTCTAACAACTAGGAGATATTTTTGGCATACCTTGATTAAACATGTAAGACTATTTTAGTTTTTTATCCCATTTTCCTTAATAAGCTTTTATTGAGTACTTTCAGGATCAAATACTGTGTTCAGGAATGAGGATACAAGGCTGTGTAAATCGTTGGCTCTTCCCCCCGGTTAGTTTAGCTGACTGAGGAAAAGACAGTTGTGTTATCCCAACCTGATGGAAACCACGTGATTTTAAACAGCTTAAGTTTGAACAGCTTATGCCTGCTAAAATATTGTCAAAATTTGAAGCATCAAAGGATCCAGATGGCAGTAAATATCCCTACAGATCTGCTAAAAGAAATCTCCAGACCATCTTGCATCTCAAAGTCTTGCCCCAGGTTACAGGCACCTGGCTTTAAAAAGCATCTCAGCCTGAGAGTCAGGTCCCTCAGGTTCTATTTCTGGTTCTGCTACTGTTTTGCTAGGCAGCCTTGCACAACACAGAGAACATGCACTTCCTACAAAGCAAGAGGCGAGAAGTTGAGGAGCCCTCCTGGTGAAGCACTCTCATATTCCAAGTGAGGATGGGTCCCAGGAACCAAAGGCCTCCTCTCCCAGAGTCTAAGCATTCCTTTCCCTACTGCCAAAGCTGTTCATTTTAGTGCATAATTGGAGCTCTGATTTTGATATGGCCAAAGGGTTTGCCACTCCTTCCCTCACTGTGTGTTAGTCACACAGGCAGGTCCAACTCTTTGGGACCCCGTGGACTGTAGCCCACTAGGTTTCTCTGACCATGAGATTCTCCAAGCAAGAATACTGGATTGGATCGCCATGCCCTCCTCCAGGGGATCTTTCCGACCCAGGGACAGAACCCAGGTCTCCTGCATTGCAGGCAGATTTTTTATACTACTGAGCCACAAGTGAAATCTCACTGCTGCTGCTAAGTCGCTTCAGCCGTGTCCGACTCTGTGCGACCCCATAGACGGCAGCCCACCAGGCTCCCCTGTCCCTGGGATTCTGCAGGCAAGAACACTGGAGTGGGTTGCCATTTCTTTCTCCAATGCATGAAAGTGAAAAGTGAAAGTGAAGTTGCTCAGTCGTGTCCGACTCTTAGGGACCCCATGGACTGCAGCCCACTAGGCTCCTCCGCCCATGGGATTTTCCAGGCGAGAGTACTGGAGTGGGTTGCCATGAAATCTCACTACCTGGTGTGAATTCAGAAGTCAAAACTTAGATGGTTTACATTGTAAAAGCTTTGAAAGTTGTCCTACTGTAATGTTTCTGCAGCCATGAAATTAAAAGACGCTTACTCCTTGGAAGGAAAGTTATGACTAACCTAAATAGCATATTCAAAAGCAGAGACATTATTTTGCCAACAAAGGTCCATCTAGTCAAGGCTATGGTTTTTCTAGTGGTCATGTATGGATGTGAGAGTTGCACTGTGAAGAAAGCTGAGCGCCAAAGAATTGATGCTTTTGAACTGTGGTGTTGGAGAAGACTCTTGAGAGTCCCTTGGACTGCAAGGAGATCCAACCAGTCCATTCTAAAGGAGATCAGTCCTGGGTGTTCTTTGGAAGGACTGATGCTAAAACTGAAACTCCAGTACTTTGGCCACCTCATGCGAAGAGCTGACTCATTGGAAAAGACTATGATGCTGGGAGGGATTGGGGGCCGGAGGAGAAGGGGACGACAAAGGATGAGATGGCTGGATGGCATCACCGACTCGATGGACATGAGTCTGAGTGAACTTCGGGCGTTGGTGATGGACAGGGAGGCCTGGCGTGCTGCGATTCATGGGGTCGCAAAGAATCGGACACGACTGAGCGACTGAACTGAACTGAACTGAACTGAATGTTTCTTGATTCACGTTGCAGTAGAGAGAACTGGGGTGGGCGCACAGGCCGGACTGTAGGTACAGAAACCTGGGCCTCCAGGGGTAGGTAGGGGGTCGGGCAGATGCTGCACCCATCTGGAGAGGCGGTCTCAGGGGCTGGCCTCCTGGAGAACTACATTTCCCAGGAGCACTGGTGGCCTGGCGAGCGAGGCACGTGCCCTGAGCGGGCGCACTGACTCCAATCGCGCGGAAAACACGCCAGCCTGATTGGAGGTCGCTGTCACGGAGCATCCCGGGGCTCGGAGGACAGCGTGCTCGCGGAGGCCACCTTCTTTGTCACTCGCGGCGCCGCTGGGGCCCGTCCCCCGCCGGACCGCGCGCCCGTGCGCCCCGCCCGTGGCGGGGGCGGGGGGTGGTGGTGGCGGCCAGCACCTCCCGCGGGGGCGGGGCGGCGGGATTCGCGTCGACACCGCCTTCCTGCCCCGCCCCGCGCCGGCCCGGCCCCCGCCCCTCCTTCCTGGAGCCGAGGCTGGAGAGGCGGCGGCGGCGCTGGCGGCTGCTGCCGGGCAGGGGGGGGCGGCGAGCGGCCCGCGCGACACGCGCCGGCCCGACCCTCTGCTGTGACCCGCGCGGCGCAGGCGCCTCCTGCCCCGCCGGCGGGGTCTGGCTCCCCGCGGCGGGATGTTCTCCCGGAGGAGCCACGGGGATGTGAAGAAGTCCACCCAGAAGGTGCTGGACCCCAAGAAGGACGTGCTGACCCGCCTGAAGCACCTGCGGGCGCTGCTGGGTGAGGCGCGGCGCGGCCGAGGGCGCGCTCCTGCGGGGATCGGGCGGGGATCGTCGGGCTGCGATGCCGGGCTGGGGACGCAGACCCTCCGCGTGTTGCCCGGAGGCCCCCTGAGTTGTAAACTTACCCCCTCCCCCGGGTGGCCTCGGAGCCGGACTGCGGCGGGACGGTCCCCTCCCCAGCAAACCCTGGGGGTCGTCGCACGCACCCATCGAACTGTCATCTCCCCTCCTAGTTCTTAATTTTAATGTTTGAGTCCGAGACCCTAAGTGGGGTCCCATCGCAGACTGAATTGAACTGTCATCTCCCCCCACCCCCAGCCCCGCCCCGCCACTTTTAATTTTACTTTATTTTGAGTCTGATCCCCCAGTAGACTGAGCCTCCGAATGGCCTCGGGATACATTTAAGTGTCACTTCTCTTCCCATGGATCTGGCTGACTCGGTTTCTTTGTGTCCGTGGTGTGAGGGGGGCTCCTCATGTTTGCTGGGAGGGAGGGGTGACTTTCCTGGGTTCCAGGAGGCTGCTTATGCTTTATTGTCAAGATGACTGACAGTTTTGTGGCTTCTTGCGTCTTTGTGAGCCCATTGTGTGGAGGAACTGCAGACCCCAGGTGGGCCTGCACTTGACCTGGGATGAAGCTCACTCCCGTGGGTGTCAAGTGTTCCCAAGGCCTCCGTTTACCTGCCACCTGTGATCTGCAGCCAGTTTGCTCTGCTATTTGTTTTCTCTTCCTACCTCCTTGAGTCTTAATTTTTGTTTAGAATGTAAACACCTTTACTGTCAATATACAGACTTGTCTTTGTGTATTTGGGGGCTATGAAAAAGATACTTTATGTGTCTTCTAGATGTCTTTTTTTCTTCTTGAAAGGAGCAAAATTGCCTGATTTAGGGCACAAAGTCTGCATGTGTCTGTCACTTGAGGAAAGAGGGCATAACAGAATTCATTGTACGTGTGAGAATTTTAAATAAAGCTCTTGTTCATGAGGTTAAAATTTGCAAATGATTTCTATTTATACTGTGAAATACCTCTAAGGAAGAAAAATCCACACACCTAGTTTTGCCAAGTGACGTTTTTCACATTCTCGGATTCCTTGAGATGCCACTGCCGGCTTGGTCAGTTTGGAATGAAATGTAAATTAGGTACTGTTAGAGGGATTAGCTTTCAAGACTTTTGAAAGTGAAATGCAGTCTTCTTGGTAAACTGAGCTTTCTACTTCCTGTACTGAAATACCAGGCTCACACAGGTTGTATTGTGTGGGGCTCTTTAGTGACTGATTAACACCTACTGTAGGGACATTTTTGATAATGGAGGGCAGAGCAGAGAGGTTTTTTAAAGTAGTTGATGCTTGGGGACTTACTCTGTGGTAGAGAACTTGAACTTGTGTTCAGTCCAAGCCTACAGGATTAAGTTGGCTACATTTTGCAAAGGCAGAATCCATTAAACCTAGATGTTGGGTTTCTTAGAGACACATAGTACTTTGTTACCGTTCTGAGCAGTTCTGAGAAAGTAATTAATTTTCAAGGCCCTGTGGTTTACTTGAAAGTGTTTGTCTCATTTTGAGGAACTTTGTTTTGTCCTTTCATTAACACATCTGACCTCAGTTTTGTAGCCTGGAGGGGCTCTTTCATATTCCTTATGTATAGTGTTTTTGTTGTTGTTGTTGTGGATTGGCTCGGTTTACTTCGTTTATTATTGTAGTCTTTATCTGTAGGGACTAGATTTTTGTAAACATGTCTGAGGCATTCTGATTCATACTGTTTAGTGTAAACTCTTGCTTACAACTGTGGGTTTAAAGGCTTTAAAGACAAATAGTACAGCAATGTAGTGGTCCCACCACATCACATACCCTATTGATTTGCTACTTTATGGAAAAGTCTACTTAGAAAAAAAGACCTTCTGATCTAAAAGCTAGGACTTAGCCAAGATCAAGAAACTATTTGAATCAGGATTGACATACACACACCCAGGTGGCTCAGTGGTAAAGAATCTGCCTGCCAATGCCGGAGACACAAGAGATGCAGGTTTGATCCCTGGGTTGTGAAGATCCTCTGGAGCAGGAAATGGCAACCCACTCCAGTATTCTTGCCTGGAAAATCCCATGGATAGAGGACCCTGGCGAGGTACAGTCCGTGGGTTTGCAAAGAGTCAGACACAACTGAGCAGACATGCACGCATGTGTAAGATAGATTAACTAATAAGGACCTACTGTATAGCCCAGGCAACTCTACTCAGTACACTGTAATGTCCTATATGGGAAAAGAATTTTAAAGAGAGTGGATATATGTATATGTATAGCTGATTCAGTTTGCTGTATAGCAGAAACTAACACAACACTGTAAATCAACTATATTCCAATAAAAATTAAAAATTAAAAAAAAAAATAGAAAAAGAGAAAGAGACCAGATGTGTAGTTACCAGAGGCAGGATGTGGGGGGGTGGGGGGAGATAATTGAATGAATGCAGTCAGAAAGTATGAACTTCCAGTAATAAAATAAATAAATACTAGGAATGTAACATACAATGTGGTAAATGTCGTTAACACTGGTGTATGTTATATATGAAAGTTGTTAAAAGAGTAAGTCTTAAGAATTCTCATCAGAAGAAAGAACATTTTTCCTATTTCATTACTTTTTATCTCTCTGAGATGATGGGTGTTCACTGAACTTTCTGTGATAATCATTTCGTGGTATATGTAAGTCGAATCATTATGTTGTACACTTTAAACTTACACAGTGCTATATGTCAGTTGCTGCTGCTGCTAAGTTGCTTCAGTTGTGTCTGACTCTCTGCGACCCCATAGACAGCAGCCCACCAGGCTCCCCCATCCCTGGGATTCTCTAGGCAGGAATACTGGAGTGAGTCAAAGTGAAGTCGCTCAGTCATGTCCAACTGTTAGTGACCCCATGGACTGTAGCCTACCAGGCTCCTCCGTCAATGGGATTTTCCAGGCAAGAGTACTGGAGTGGGGTGCCATTGCCTTCTCCAGTATGTCAGTTATGTCTCAATAAACTAGCAGGAAACGAAATAGATATATTTGCAAAGAAAAAATCATTAGAAGGAAATGAATCGAAATTATTGTTGTATTTTTATCTGTATATTTAGATAATTCTCTTGCTTTTCACATATTTTCAAGTTATAAGACCACATTAGTTGTTAAATACCAAGTTGATACTGCTGATCTGGATCTGTAGCCTGCGGCTGCACGACCTTGGGCCAGTTTCCCAGCCCATCTGTGAACCTCAGTTTCTTCACTCTGTGAAATGGGTGTGGTAATGTCTGCCTCGTAAAGGTTATTGTGAGTGTACTGTATGAGCTACTTCAGCTCCGAATAGACATTTTACAGTTTCCTCTCTCATCACTTCTTTCCTGTCATTAATAGGCTAGGACGAGCCTTTTGATAGGCTGTCCCTTTTCCTTTCTTGTTTCAGTAATTGTGATCGATCCTTTCCCTCTTCATAAAAAGTAGTCCGTGTTTAAGACGACTGGCTGAGAAAGATACAGTTAGCTGTGAAGAGGAGAGTATTTCTTCGTATCACGGTAATGACTCCAGTTAGAACTTAATGTAGCTACTTTGACTTGGCTGTATATTGTAGATTGGCCTGATATTATTAACTTTATATTAAAGGATGGGGGAGAACTGAGGCCAGGCGGGGCTTGTTGGGGGCCAAACCAGGCACTAAATGTTGTGAATATATTATCTAAGTTGGAGGAAGAACAAAGAGCTCTTCGATTCCCGACTCCCAGGTCTCCTTACGTTGTTGAAATCATCCTCAGGAAAGAAAATAAGTAAACAAAACAAAACTAAAATACTGTGTATTGCTCTCTTGCTGCTGCAGAGATTCCATGCCTAATAACAAGTTGAGTGCCTACTATTAAATAGGGTTTAGACATGGCATTGATGTGGCAAGAATAATAGATATAAAATATTTACTAGTAAGCATATAATGTGTTATGTAATTAGATAGTGGCTTATATGGTGGACTCCATTATAGGATTTCAAGGTGCAGAAAAGATCATTAATAACAAAGATAGGGGGACTTCCCTGGTGGTCTAGTGGTGAAGACTCCACATCTCCAATGCAGAGTGTTTGGGTTCGATTCCTGGATGGGGAGCTAAGGTCCCATGTGCTGAGTAATGTGGCAAAAAAACCCTCCAAAACGCTAGAAAGACCAAAGATAGGGCGTCTTGAAAGAGGTTTTACTCATACCAGGACCTAAAGAATGACTAAAGATTAGACTCACTTTGTCCAGTAGAAATATATGTGAGCCATAGCTGTAATTTAAACTGCTCTGGTAGCCACATCTAAAAAGGTAAAAAAAAGAAAGGTAAGGAACCTCCCTTGTGGTCCAGTGGCTAAGACTCCACACACCCTGTGCAGGGACCCTGGGTTTGATCCCCGGTCAGGGAACTAGATCCCACATGCTGTAACCAAAGACCCAGTGCAGTCAAATAAATAAATGAATAAAATAAATATTAAAAAATAAAAATATTACAGAAAGAAACAGGTGACATTAATTTTAGTAATACCTTTTATTTAACCCGATACATCTGTTTTGTCGACAGGTAGTCCAAGTAAAATCTTCAGTTTTTCCGTTATCTTCACATAGCACGTCTTGGAAGTCGTGCATGTACTGTTCATGTCCAGCATGTCTCCAATCAGACCAGCCACATTTCCAGTGCTGGGGAGCCACTCATGGCCAGCACGGCCTGCTGGGCAGAGCAGGGTTAGATTTGGGGAAAGTCAAGGGTCGAGGAGAAGGCAATCGCAACCTACTCCAGTACTCTCGTCTGGAGAATCCCATGGGCGGAGGACCCTGGTAGGCTGCAGTCCATGGGGACGCTAAGAGTCGGACACGACTGAAGCGACTTAGCAGCAGCAGCAGCAGCAGCAGCAAGGGTGGGGAGGGCTTTTCCAGCCGAGAAGGGGAGGAGCTGGTGGTGGAGATGCACCTGGGAGATGATGCGTGAGAGCAAAGAACCTCGGGCGTGGAGGACTGGGTGCTGAAACCCTGGCCCTGAGGGCATCTGCAGTGTCAGAGCAGTGGCTGGAGTGGCGTATAGGCCAGGGGTGAGGCAGGATGGGGAGGTGGACTATGAGGTCTTGGAGGAGACGAGGAGGGGTAGCCTGACCGGGTAGAAGCTGAGGCAGTTGGGGCCAGATCTCAAGGGGTTGGAAGCTTTGATTTTATCCTGCAGGTGAGAGGGTGCCCTTGGAGAATTCTTAGCAGGTCAAATGATAAGATTTGAGAACTGCCTCCCTGCCAGCAGGGCCAGGATAGAACTAGGCTGGTGGGAGGGCGGGGAGACCTTGGGAAGGTAGGCAATGGAGGAGCTGACAGGTGACAACTGGAGAGGAGGGTGGAGTCATGAAGGACCAGAAACTAGTGATTCTAGATTCAAGTGTGGTTTGCAGAAGCTGGACGAGGAGTGATGAATCTGAAGGAGAAGAGGTTTGGGGTCAGGGGCCACAGCCCAGTCAACTCTAGTGACCCCAAGATTCAGACCAAATAATTTGGAACCAGAGAGGAGAGAATAGCTGTTCACTGATGCTCTTAATGCCCATAGAACAGAATTGAATATTTTGATGTTTCCTTCTGTGCATCTGTTGCTTTAAGTAGGGACAAGTTCACTTATTCACAAGTTGTAAATATTGCCTTTTAAACTTCCTGTTAGCTTTTACCTATGTTACTTTTATTTTTATTAACGACAGGTATTCGTTGAGACTATCCTCTGGTGATTAAATAGTTTCCTTTCTTCATCGATCCTTTTTTCCTCTTTTTTTTTTTTTTAACTCTTTCTTTCTTTATCGGGTGTAAATACTACTACTCTAAACATCTTGGGAAATGGCATTTTGCATTCTTCATTTTGCATTGTTTCCTTAGAATAGATTCACTGAAGTCAGGTTGCTGGGTTGAGTGTGTCTATGCCTTGATTCACTATGCTCTCCTCAGTGGTGTTCATGTGCTCTCTGGCAGCAAGGTGAAACAGTCAAATCCTTTGTAATCTGACCAGCAGTAAACACCTTGTTGGAAGAAGGAAATGGAAACCCACTCTAGTATTCTTGCCTGGAGAATCCGGTGGACAGAGGAGCCTGGCGGGCTGCTGTCCCTAGGGTCGCACAGAGTCGAACTTGACTGAAGTGACTTAGCAGCAGCAGCAGCAGCAGCGAACACCTTGTTAGAATTTGATCATTGATGTTAGGTATATGGGAGAGTGGGGGTGCCATGGATAGAGCCAGAAGGGTTGGGAGGAGACCCGAGCTAATAACAGAGCAAGGTGAGTTTGGTGTGATGTGTGTTGAGTTTGAGATGAGAGGAGGAGATGGTTGGATGGCCTCACTGACACGATGGACATGAGTTTGAGCAAGCTCCGGGAGTTGGTGTGGACAGGGAAGCCTGGCATGTTGCAGTCCATGGGGTCGCAAAGAGTTGGACACGACTGAGTGACTGAACTGAACTGTACTGAGTTTGAGAAAAAGGCGACATCCAAATGGGACCATTGGGGAAATTGTTAGATGTGGGGTCTGGAGCTTAATGAGGGATTAGGAGGCTGTGACATGGTTGTTTATCAGTGTCATGATCTCACTGGGTTGTCCCCCAATTTCTGATGATGGTGGTGTCCCCACACCCAACCTGAAAATGGGGAAACTGAGGCTCCCAGAGGTGGACTCCTGCCCATAAGGAGTAGGGCTGGGAGTCATAGGATTGTTCAGCTCATGTCGTGCTTTTGCTAGTTATCCTGACTCAAAAGCATATTTACATACCAGAGAATATATTTCCCCACAAGAATGAATGTTAACATGTAAACCAAAGGCCCTCAGTTTTCGCATGTCTCCTAGACATGCTGCTTTGAGTTTTGATGCCCTCTTCCTAGTCTGTTTTTACTGTATTGTTCTAGGCAGACCTTGAGGCTGTATTTGATATGAACATGACAGAAGATAAAAAGACTCCTCCTGTGTTTTCGTGTTCGCTGGCCTCTCCGTGTCCTTGGCAGCCATCACAGGTGGTAAAATATTTCTTTGGACATTAGTGCCACACGGACACTCTGCAGCCAGCACGAAGCCGGGGCGTATAACTCCAGGCCCTTCAGGCAGTCTTGGGATGGCTTCTCTCCGGTGACCTCGTTTGAAGCCAAGTGATTTTGCCCTAATGCTCCCTTCCTTCATTTTTCATCAGTTGCTCATATACCTGTAACTTCTGGAGTATAAAGTGAACTTTGAACACAAATATGTCACACAGATACCCCACCCCTGCTCCTCAGGCTGGAGATTCTCTGATGTGAGAAAGATGGACCTAGGATGAAAGTCTGAGAGCTCAGATGTTTTCTTTGAGATAACTGAGAAAGGCTGCCTTTGACCTTTTATTCTGGGAAGAGGGGTAATTGGTAGGTCCAGAGTATTTTGGATAAAACCTTTTATAATTTTTATTTTGCCTTTGACCTTTTATTCTGGGAAGAAGGGTAATTGGTAGGTCCAGAGTATTTTAATGAAAACTTTTATAATTTTTATTTTGCTTGTAAATGCTTTATTTGCTGATGGACATGCATAACTTCTACTAGTTGTTTTAGCGTACTAATCTTTAGTCTCCAAACTAAGTACCAGAGATAAAACTGTAGAGAACTGCTTATTGTCTTTAAAAAATTGACTTTCAAAATAGCAAATCGATTCAATTCAAACTTTAAAATTATCTTTAAAAGAAGCAATATGTTACTTTACTGTAAAATTAAGCATAATTAAAGTATAAATGTAGTAAGCCACTATCTTGTTTTTGGGTTTTTTAAAAAAACTTGGTTTCCCATACTTTTTTTGGGTTTGTGTGTGTGTGTGTGTGTGTGTGTGTGTGTGTGTGTGTGTGGATGTGTGTGTGTGTGTGTCTGCTTGGCAGGGCTGTGTCTTCAGAGATTAATAAGGCATAAGCATGGAATTTGCAGTTTGCTAGGGGAGACAGACAAGTAAATGGCTGCATTTCCACGAGGGTGTTGGTGCCTGGGTGGGGTGCATGGAAATGTATGGGGGGCTGCAGGTGGAGAGGAGGCACTTCAGAAAGCCCCTTGGAGAGCCCAGCAGTGCTTCCTGAGGGCAGGCGGGGCTGAGGTGGGTCTGGACTTGTGAATGCAGAAGTTTCCCAGGTGGGCGTGTTGGGGGTGAGGAGACTGCAGAAAAGAGGAGCTGGTGCGGAGGTGACGGCATGGCCACCCTGTGGCTGAGTGCACGGTTTTTCACCCTGTGCTGTGGGTGGATGTTGGGAATCCAGGCAAGAGTTTTAAACAGAGGAGGAGCCAAATCCAGTGTCTTCCCCCGTGAATGGTCCAGGAGCCCCAGTCTCCCTGAGGTTTGAAACATGGATGCCTGGAGGGTGAGAGCTCCTCTCCTTTGAGATTACAATCCAAGAGGATGTAGCCTGTGCTGCCTTGCCCTTAATGGGGGGAGCACCTGCCTTGAATCGAATTCACCGTGAGAAGGAAGCAGAGCGGAGAGATGGAGAGTGAAGAGGGTCCATGGATCCTGTGTGAACCGAGGAGCTCAGCCCCATCTGCACCATCCCCACCCCGAGCTTCTCAGCTGTAGGAGCACAGAACACCCTGGTTTTTCGCTCTAGACAGCTTGAGTCCTATTTCTGGGTTTTGCCATGGGGAGAGCACACATTCATATGCCAGGAAGAGACTGGGAAATCCCAGATCAAGGATGGATGGGTCAGTGTGTGTGTGTAGATATAGTTTTTACATTTTTTAAGACCTGGGAGAATTTGAGTTTCTGTACATGTAGGAGAAGGAAATAATAAAAGAGCAAAATTGAAGAAATAGTAGAGAGAAAGGGGCTAAAATGATGAAAGTTGTGATCTGCTGTGGGATCCAGAGGGTGGGTCAGAACAGGTTTGACACAGGGGCTTCTCTCTGTCTGAAGCCGCTCGGAAGAAGCAGGAACCGGTTGCGGGGTGACAGGGTGGTGCAGGGACCTCTCGGACCATGGCTTCTGCTTTTTCTGTGAAGGTACGGGGGCAAGTCAACTGCTGACTAGTTTTCTCGCTTGTGTAGTGACAGGAACTGAAGGTGTCTTACTCCTTTTTCTCTGCCATGTATCTTCACAAAATAAACACTGTAATCGGAGAGGCTTTGTTTTTGTTCATTGCGGGGGATGGGGATGATCTCATAAATGCAGTTTAACTTATGTAATTAAATGCTTGGCCAGAAGGGGGAAATGTATATGTATGGGTCAGTTCAGTTCAGTCGCTCAGTTGTGTCTGATCCTTTGCGACCCCATGGACCGCAGCATACCAGGCCTCCCCATCCATCACCAACTCCCAGAGTTTACCCAAACTCATGTCCATTGAGTCAGTGATGCCATCCAACCATCTCATCTTCTGTTGTCCCCTTTTCCTCCCGCCTTTAATCTTTCCCAGCATCGGGGTCTTTTCAAATGAGTCAGTTCTTCACATCAGGTGGCCAAAGTCTTGGAGTTTCAGCTTCAACATCAGTCCTTCCAATGAATATTCAGGACTGATTTCCTTTAGGATGGACTATATATATAAATGTATATGTGTAAATATGTATAAATATGATGTGTGTATATATATGTATATATATATAAATAAATAAAATGGGGACAGTTTAAGTGGTACGGATGTTGCCTGCCCTTCCCGAGAGGTGGCGTGAGGAGGATATGGCTGTGTCCCCAGAGGTCCTCTTTCCTTCATGTCCCTCACTGTGGGAGCACCTTCCCTGAGGGGTGTGGCTCCTGTGTTTCAGGGTAATCGGGATTTTTTCCATTTTTATTTTTCAGGTGACTTCACACCACCTGAGACGTCACTTGACTGTATTGATATCTCATATTCGTGTAGCTCTTCACACTTCTGCAAACTATTTTCTCATTTGATCAAATTGCGGCCTCAAGCAACTGGTTTATAAAGGAATTTTCCTTCTAGATCCTTAGTAGAGCCTTTTTTCTTTGTTCTGAATCTTGCTCTGAGGGCTTCAACTTTGATTTTTAGAAAAGAGATGTTTCACAACCACTTTACGTCTTGTATGTTTGTTTCAGAAACTGAGACCACATCTGAAAGACACAGAATGCTATTTTAAAAGTAATTGTCATCTGTACAGTAAATATGTACTTTGATTTTGCTTTTGCAGTTGCAGTTTAGTTAAAAAAAAAAAAAACCCTTTTGAAAAAGATAAGGATATTGTCTTGTGTTTGACTTTCAGCGATGGCACGTATTTGCTGAGGCTCAACCATACTTTCAAGGACACAGGAGGTACCAGGACCTCGGCTTGTGCCAGCCGTGGGAGCCGTGAGAGGCTGTGCTCAGATCAGCTCCACTGCAGGGCCCACTGACTGATGCTTCTGGTGCTGCTCTTGGACCCACCTCCACTGGGTAGCCAGAGCCAGGCTCCTCCTGGGCTTCCTCCAACCAGTTACTGAGCACGTGGGCTGCTCACGTGGTCATTCCTTGGAGACCCAGATGCCTGGGCCAGCAGCTCCTTAGACCTTTGCTGCCTCTCAGCCCCCCCTCCCTCCCCTCCTCTGTGCAGGGCTCAGTCCGCCCTTCTCAGGTCCTCCTCTTCGTCCTTCACAGCATCTCCGTCAATAAACCTCCTGCGTGAACAGTCCTGTTTTAATATCCATTTCCCAGAGAACCCAAACGAATACCCGGTCCCTTCTCCTAGAAGGTGCTGCCCATCCCGCACCGCAGAATTCTTCCAGGAGCCGACAGAGTCACGTCACATTTTCACACAAAGTGCCTTCACCCCTCTTCCCTGAAACGCTCTTTCCTCAGAATTCCCACAGCTCTGTGTGTCTTCCATTGGCATTTGTAGCCTTTGGTTTTATATTCTGCTCCTCTGTGTTCTGCCTGATCTCGCTCACTAAATGATACTGATGCTAAATGACACCAAGAACACCAACAGCTTTTTGTACATCTTGATTCCTTTTGGTGACTTGCTTCCATATTTGTAATAACAAGTAGCATTTAATCGGCATTTTCCCTGTGCCAAGGACCACCAGAAATACTTTACATGTACTTTTAATCCTCTCCCCTGTGCGGTGGGGAATATCATTATCTCTGTCTTCCTGATAAAACCCAGAGAAATTAAGAACATTGCCTAACATTGCCCAGCTAGTGAGTGGTAGCATCAGGATTGAACCCAGGCAGCTGGCTCCAGAATCCCATGTTATTTTTTATCCAGCACCAACCACGTGCCAGGCATTATACTCAGCCCTGGGCATGTCTGAGCTTGCATTCAGAAAAACCAAAAATTCAATTTCCACGTACCTGGATCTGAGTCTGTGGGAGAGGATCAGCCATCTATACGGATGTTCAGAAACATTTCTAAGAGCCTTCCTGCCCCAGACAGAGATTGTTTTCACTAGCCAGAAGTCCCCATCAATAAAGTAATAATTCAAGGGACTGCCCTGGCAGGTGGGTGGTAAAGACTCCATGCTTCCGCTGCAGGGGGCACAGGTTCAGTCCCTGGCCATGGAACTAAGATCCAGCATACTGTGTGGCATGGCCAAAAAGTGAGTCAAGACCATGAATAAAGTTCTCCTGAAAGAAACCTCTCTCCTCGTGTGTGTGTGAACAGACCCACTCCTGGGGCCCCAGGGGAGTGTTATTGTTGTTCAGTTGCTCAGTCATGTCTGACTCTGTGGCCCCGTGGATTGTAGCCCACCAGGCTCCTCTGTTCATGGAATTTCCCAGGCAAGAAGACTGGAATAGGTTCCTGTTTCCTTCTTCAGGGGATCTTCCCAACCCAGGGATCGACCCACGTCTCCTGCACTGCAGGCAGATTCTTTACCTGGAGGGAGCCACGTCCAGCACATGTGGCCGGTCTTTCTTTGCTGTTGCAGTGGGTCATGATGAGGAGACAGGCTGGGACCACCGTGGCCAGTGAGGCAGGAATGCTCGACTGCCCTGGGCCGTGAGATTGGACTATGCATCAGCCCGAGCTTGTGACAGCGTGGAGTGCACTTGCTATATCACCCTGAATTCTTGTAAGAGTCAGAGAATAGGTACCTTAGGAAGTGCCCCGATGTGGACAAGAAATGGAGACTAGCCAGTGGCTGGAAATGAATGAACACAGGAAAACATCGATGGGTCCATGCAGTGTTAATTTATTCCATGAATGGTGGTGAAAGGCAGCAGATGGACTGGGTTTCATGTACCTGCTAAATTAGGACCCTGTTTGTGCTCTAGATTGTGTTACTTTTTTTATTTAAAGAACTTGAACCATTAAAAGAAGTTTTGTTTTGGCTATACTGCATAGCTTGCAGCTGTGCAAGGGATCCTAGTTCCCTGAGCAGGGGTCGAACCCAGGCCCACGGGAGCAGAAGCCCACATCTTAACCACTAGGCCACCAGGGAACTCCCTCTACGTTGTGTTTCTTAGTGGAAAGGCCTGAGGGAGTCTTGGTCTTCAGCTCAGTGATAATTGAAAAGATATGTGGTTTCTACGACCCGGTGTTGCTGCTGAATCGAAGGGGAATTCAGCTCCACAGTTGGTGATGAGCCCTGGATTGACCAAAACTTAACATGTGCTGAGGCTGTCCCATCCAAGTGAATCTGACCGTGATTGGCAATTTCATCACCTTTTTGCATTCAGGGGTGTCACACCATTGTTTGTTCCTGTGCAGTACAAGCTACCAAATGGCTGGACAGAGATCATTTCTTCCTGCCCGACTGTATCATTTTTCTACCCTTTGCGGTGAATGACGATTAGAGAAGCAGCTTTCCCTAAAGACAGCAGAAAAGTCCTCTAGACCTGAATCATCACAAGGCATTTATGTACAAAAAATTTCTCTGTTATTACAGAAGAGGTCTACTCACAATGTTGGGCAGAGAAAGTTTAAATTATTTTCTGTTTTTAGGGCATTTTCGTCCTGGTAAAGATACTACTTTTCTGTATTGCTTGGGTCTTGAATGTTCTTCAAGCTTGAAGAGTTAGACCCATTTGGAGGAAATTATGGTCAATGTCATGTCTGCTGTGCTTTTCTTTTTTACGATAAATAATCAGACATTGAAGGAAAATCTCTGAAACACTCTGGCAGCTTTTTTTTGTTTGTTTCTGAAATGAGTAATAGTTTTGTGGTTTTTTCTGGTTGTAAAATTTTACATACTCATTATAAACATTTGACTTATATGAATAAGCAAAAAATCATTTAAGTGTGAAAAAGCGCTTCACATTCTTCAGTCCCCAGATAACCAGTGTTAAAATTTTGGTAGGCGTGTTTCTGTGCTTGCTGTTGCTGATATGTGATCTCTATGTGTTGTGCATGCACACAGAAACGCAGTTTTACACGAGTAGTCATTATGCACGGCTGACACTCTGTTTCTGATCTGACCTGCCTTGGACGTTTTTCACATCAGTAAGTGAAGACTTACCTGATACTTAAATGGCCCTGTTGTGTCCCATGGGACTCACACAGAAAATTATCCACCACCCATTTCAGGTTGGGAGTCCAGGCGCTCTGCGCTGTCAGCAGACCCAGGCTGGCGGGAGAAGGGTGGCTGCCTTTGGTTTCTCATATGAGGGACGAGACAGTTCGGACAGTGTCCTGGCTGATGATGGGGCAGGGGACAGCGGGGCGAATTTCTGGAAGTAAAGAGAATCCCTTGCGAAAGGCTGTCTCAGTCTCTGCTGAATTAATTTCACAGAAAGGCCACCCTTTTAACCTGTCTTGGAGTGAAGGTCATTCCCCTTGCAAGCTGGCTCTGGTGTCCTAAATATACCAACTTCTGGGTTCTCTTTGGAGTTTAGTAACGGTTTACTTCCAGGCTTTCTACCAACTCTCTCTTATGTACTTCAAAAAAACGGTGTTTCCATATGTACTTCCCTGCACTTCCTCCATCATTTTCTGTTAATGTTAGGCTCACTCAGGTAAGCAGTGAGGGAGAGCCGGACTGCTGCCTGGGTTCCAGTCCTGGTGGGGACCTGACCCCGCTGACCCTCCCCTGCCTACTTCCTAGGGCTGTTGGAGGTTTGAGTTAATATATACAAA
Source organism: Bos indicus (assembly GCF_029378745.1). Lineage (NCBI taxonomy): Eukaryota > Metazoa > Chordata > Mammalia > Artiodactyla > Bovidae > Bos > Bos indicus. Next base: position 40,208,173 of record NC_091772.1, on the reverse strand, counting down.
TCCCTTTTGTAAGCCGTTATTATGCTTATTAATAATGATTGTTTGACATAAGTAAGATGCCTCTCTCTGCCCTCAGCACCTCTCTTCTGCTCCTTAGTTGTTAGAAGTGAGAGAGCTGGAGCCGTTGCCATTTAGCTCCTGTTTTATTTATTTTTATCTCTAACTCTTTCCCTCCTGAGTGAATCTGACTGTAATATCAGATCAGATCAGATCAGATCAGTTGCTCAGTCGTGTCCGACTCTTTGCGACCCCATGAATCACAGCACGCCAGGCCTCCCTGTCCAGCACCAACTCCCGGAGTTCACTCAGACTCACGTTCATCGAGTCAGTGATGCCATCCAGCCATCTCATCCTCTGTCGTCCCCTTCTCCTCTTGCCCCCAATCCCTCCCAGCATCAGAGTCTTTTCCAATGAGTCAACTCTTCTCATGAGGTGGCCAAAGTGCTGGAGTTTCAGCTTTAGCATCATTCCTTCCAAAGAAATCCCAGGGCTGATCTCCTTCAGAATGGACTGGTTGGATCTCCTTGCAGTCCAAGGGACTCTCAGGAGTCTTCTCCAACACCACAGTTCAAAAGCATCAATTCTTCGACGCTCAGCCTTCTTCACAGTCCAACTCTTACATCCATATATGACCACAGGAAAAACCATAGCCTTGACTAGACGGATCTTTGTTGGCAAAGTAATGTCTCTGCTTTTGAATATGCTATCTAGGTTGGTCATAACTTTCCTTCCAAGGAGTAAGTGTCTTTTAATTTCATGGCTGCAGTCACCATCTGTAGTGATTTTGGAGCCCAGAAAAATAAAGTCTGACACTGTTTCCACTGTTTCCCCATCTATTTGCCATGAAGTGATGGGACCAGATACCATGATCTTCATTTTCTAAATGTTGAACTTTAAGCCAACTTTTTCACTCTCCACTTTCACTTTCATCAAGAGGCTTTTTAGTTCCTCTTCACTTTCTGCCATAAGGGTGGTGTCATCTGCATATCTGAGGTTATTGATATTTCTCCCAGCAATCTTGATTCTAGCTTGTTTCTCTTCCAGTCTAGCATTTCTCATGATGTACTCTGCATATAAGTTAAATAAACAGGGTGACAATATACAGCCTTGAAGTACTCCTTTTCCTATTTGGAACCAGTCTGTTGTTCCATGTCCAGTTCTAACTGTTGCTTCCTGACCTGCATACAGATTTCTCAAGAGGCAGATCGGGTGGTCTGGTATTCCCATCTCTTGAAGAATTTTCCACAGTTTATTGTGATCCACACAATCAAAGGCTTTGGCATAGTCAATAAAGCAGAAATAGATGTTTTTCTGGAACTCTCTTGCTTTTTCGATGATGCAGCGGATGTTGGCAATTTGATCTCTGGTTCTTCTGCCTTTTCTAAAACCAGCTTGAACATCAGGAAGTTCACGGTTCACATATTGCTGAAGCCTGGCTTGGAGAATTTTGAGCATTACTTTACTAGCGTGTGAGATGAGTGCAATTGTGCGGTAGTTTGAGCATTCTTTGGCATTGCCTTTCTTTGGGACTGGAATGAAAATTGACCTTTTCCAGTCCTGTGGCCACTGCTGAGTTTTCCAAATTTGCTGGCATATTGAGTGCAGCACTTTCACAGCATCATCTTTCAGGATTTGGAATAGCTCAACTGGAATTCTATCACCTCCACTAGCTTTGTTCGTAGTGATGCTTTCTAAGGCCCACTTGACTTCATATTCCAGGATGTCGGGCTCTAGCTGAGTGATCACACCATCGTGATTATCTGGGTCGTGAAGATCTTTTTTGTACAGTTCTTCTGTGTATTCTTGCCATCTCTTCTTAATATCTTCTGCTTCTGTTAGGTCCGTACCATTTCTGTCCTTTATCGAGCCCATCTTTGCATGAAATGTTCCTTTGGTATCTCTGATTTTCTTGATAGGCCAATTCAGATCAAGAAAAGTGTAGTACATTATTATGTATAAAATAGATAACTAATGAGAACCTACTATATAGTCAGGGAACTCTATTGAATACTCTGTGGTGACCTAAATGGGAAGGAAATGCGAGAAAGAGGGGTTGTATATGTACATATAGCTGATAACACTTTGCTGTACAGCAGAAGTTAACACAACATTGTAAAGAAACTATATTCTGATTTTAAAGAAAGAGAAAGAAAAGTAGAAACAGTTATGCGTTGCCTTAAAAAAATCAGATGAAACTTGCTGCCTACAAAAGAAGAGATATATGAAAATGTATAAACTAATATGTATAAATTAAACTAGAAGGATATATTGTACAACATTATACCAATATTTTATACCAAAATATTGGTATAAATATTGGAATGTTACCAATATTTTATAATAAACATGAAGTATAATCTTTAAAAATTGTGAATCACTATATTGTACACCTGTAACTTATTGTATATCAACTATACTTCATAAAAAGTGAATGTATATAAAACACATTAGATTTAAACATTATATTTCATTGGTGTATATATTTTTATTGTGTTGGCACTTGATACCTGTTAATAATAAAGTTTTAGAAGCCTGCATTTGAGAGAGGTGTGTCAGAAATGTTTAAAAATAACTCTACTTTTAAAAACTTTAGCTCTAGGTACATGGAGTATATCTTTATCAGAATCACCTTTACATGGGGACTATCAATCTAGAGTAACAGAGTTTTAACATCTTTTCGACCTCTAGACTTTTACTTTCTTCACCTATCTTACCATATAGGTATAAAGAAATGAAAATAAGACACCTTAGGAAATGAAGTGGGGTGAATATAGCTTTTGCAACCTTTCAGTTGTACTAGGATTTGTTTCTACTGTCAGAATCTGCAAAGATGTTTTTGGATACAGGTAACAGAAAACCCAAGTGTAAGCATAAACAAAGAAGAATTTTTTTTCTCCTTTAAAAATTGGTCCCAAAGCATGTGACCGCAAGCCAGCTGGCACGGCAGCTTAGCGATGTGACCGTCCACAGGCTCCCCCTCCCTGCTCTGCCCTCCCTAGTGTCCTCCTCCATGTGGCAGGTCTGTCCTCTGAGTGGCAAAATGCAGCTCGGGCATCGCGCCCGGACAGAACGTCCAGAGAAGCACTTGCGCTTTGTGCCCCTTTATGAACTGTGACCCTTTCCCAGCATCTCCACCAGAATTCTTCCCAGTGCTCATAGGGTCACAGTCTTGAGCCTAAACTCATGGTTGTGGGGGGCGGGGGGCTGTTCCCACTGTAATTGATTCCGCAGCATCGGGTCACCCACCCCTGCCCCAAGAGCACACAGTTTTGTGGGGTGGATGGTCCCTGAACAAATGGGTCTGTTAGGAAGACAAGGGTCTGCCATGGGCCTGACTGGGCCCAGAGGGAAAACCAGAGTGCCTGCTCCAGGCCACTCTCGCTTTCAGTTTAAATTCTACAGAGAACACCTATGGAAATAGTCCATTATGATACAAATTTGAATATATGTCTGTTTTCAGGGGAAATTTCTTAAAAATTTAAAACAGCCCAACATAGCTATAATAATGTGTAATAATAACAAAACCATCAGCAGAGCGAAAGTGAGGGTTTGAGTTTTCGTTTCAATTCCTGCAAATAGGAATATGTAGTTTAGGTCCCTGCATGCTTCCAGAAGTATCAATGTTATGTCAGTGTTCTAGGCTCTTCCTTCTGCTGGGCTTGGCTCGTGGTGCTTGGGCACTGGGTTACTAGCACAACAGCTGTTGGCCCTGAGACATCTGAGAACTGGGTGAGTGGTGTGGAGCCCCTTGTGGGGGGTGCTTGAGTGGGTGCGTGTAAAGTACTTGTTTTGTTATACATGTACAAAACATTCTTTCACGTATGTGCCTGTGTGCTAAGTTGCTTCAGTTGTGTCCGACTCTTTGCGACCCCGTGGACTGTAGCCCGCCAGGCGCCTCTGTCCATAGGAGTCTCTAGGCAAGAATACTGGAGTGGGTTGCCATGCCCCTCCTCCAGGGAGGGGGGTTGCCATGCCCCTCCCGACCCAGGGATCAAACCTGAGTATCCTGCCTTGGCAGGTGGATTCTTTACCACTGAGCCACCTGGGAAGCCTTGTTTCACATATGCTGCTGCTGCTGCTGCTAAGTCATTTCAGTCGTGTCCCACTCTGTGCGACCCCATAGACGGCAGCCCACCAGGCTCCGCCATCCCTGGAATTCTCCAGGCAAGAACACTGGAGTGGGTTGCCATTTCCTTCTCCAATGCATGAAAGTGAAAAGTGAAAGTGAAGTCGCTCAGTCGTGTCCGACCCTCAGCGACCCCATGGACTGCAGCCCACCAGGCTCCTCCGTCCATGTGATTTTCCAGGCAAGAGTACTAGAGTGAAGTGCCATTGCCTTCTCCGTCTTTCACATATACTCAGCACTTTAAAAAGTATTTGGTATCTGTCACATGGCTGTGCACAAATAAATACTTTCGGTTGAATTAAGGGTGAAACTGAGACTGGGGTTTTATTGAGTGAGTATGATCAGGGAGGGGGGGTGATTAAAAAGATGGACCGTGGATGTTCTGTGATGACCTAAATGGGGAGGAAATCTTAAAAAAAAAAGGGGGGGATATTTGCATACATAGAGCCAACACACTTTGCTGTACAGTGGAAACTAACACAACATTGCAAAGCAACTATACTCCAATTAAAATTTAAAAAGATGGACTGTGGAAGCCAAATTAGATAAACAAAGAAGTGAAGACTTCAGAGGGATTATTGATCAGGGTGGTAGGGTCATTAGCTTCAAGGGCCCAGGAAGGTTGAAGAGTTGTCGGAGTTGGGTTTCCAGAAGGAGTGAGCAGGAGAGGTAAGCAGTGGAGGTTGGAAGGATGCCTGGGTGGCAGAGGGAGTGGAGGACAACCTCCGTGGAGACATGCAAGTGGGGCATCACCTGTGTGTGTGTGGAGATCAGTGCTGAGTGTGGGGGCAAAGACTGAGCCAGACCCTAAAATCTTCCGGAGAGTGTGCGGGGATGGGGGGCGGGCGGTGGAGGGTGGCTTGTGCAGCCCCTGGGACTGGAGCCCTCCACCTGAGTGTCTCTGTGCATACAAAGGTTTTGTATTTGCATATAATCAGTCCAAGGACATTTTTTTAGGTCTGCATATACATAGATGCATTTTCAGATGTGAATTTCTCTTTGATGGTAATGATGATGGGAAAAGTGTTGAGTTACCACTGAAGCACAGTCAGCATGCCTGCTGTCTTATAACTGATTCCCTCTTGAGTCTTGAAAAGGCTTTGTTATGAAGACTTTGCGTCCTCCCCAGATGAGTTCCAGGTTGGTTACCTGCCCTTGGCGTGGTCCTGCACACTCAGGGGGTTCTAAACCCTCCCAGCTGGTGTCAGGAGAGGGCATCCCTGCCTGCCTAGACTGTCCCGACATTCTGGCTAGTGTTGCTGAAACTTCTGTGGAAGATGGTTTGTATCATGGGGGAACCCCTGCTATCTGGACCCATTTTTTCTGCTTTTCCTTACTGGACAAGGAGACGATGTGTTGTCCTTGGAGGCAGCTCTTCATGGGCTCGCCATGGCCTGTGACGCTTCTTGGTGGTGAGTTTCTTTTTCTTTCCCCATCAACATTTCTATAACAAGTAAGACAACCCATCCCAAATCTCAGGTTTACAGAGACCTTACGGCAGCAAGCATCTGTTTTATTCCCTTACCTGTCTGCATTGCTGCATGGTTCTGCCCTGGCTGCAGGTGGCTCTGCTCCATGAGTTTTCTCATTTCTTGTTTAAATATTAATTGGAGTATAGTTGATTTACAATGTGTTAGTTTTGGGTGTACAGCAAAGTGAATCAGTTATACATATATGTCCACTCTTTTTAGATTCTTCCCATGTAGGTCATTAACAGAATATTGAGTAGAGTTCCCCATGCTGTACAGTAGGTCCTTCTTAGTTATCCATTTTATCTATGTGTATATGTTTACCCCAACTTCCCTGGACCAGACACTACCTGAGGCTCTGCAGCCACTGCTGAATCAGGCTCCTAGGAGATGATTGGTGGTTCACAGCAGGTCGGGAGCTCAGTCCAGATCAGTGTGGGTGGGCGTTTTCTAAAGGTGTGGATGGAGGGTGGGAATAATTTGTGGCATTTTTTACGGAGAGAGGGAGAGAAGGCAGACACCTAGGCAGCTGTGAAAAGGTTGAAATCAGTAGGCTCTCATTAGCCCTTATGTAAGGGCACATTACTCATGATGTTCATCCCGGTCGGTGTTTCCTGTCTCGTGTCTGACTTAATTTTCCTTGTTCTCATTGTTCCTGAATTATGTTTTATGAAGTCGCCACATCCACCCTGAGTTTTTTTCAACATCCACTCAGTCCCCTTCCCTCTCACCAGCGTGAGATGTTGAGCATCGTATTTGGGTGCCAGCATCTAGGGAATGTGAGTGAATGACACCGTCTGCATCCACACGCTGCCTTGTGGGCAGCTCTGGGGTGGCTCTGAGCCCTGGGGCAGGTGGGGGAGGGAGGGCTGGAGGATCGGGGGTCACTCCCTACTTGGGAGGAGCTGTTCTGAGCCCATACTTCCTCTTTGACAGTGTCCACCAGGGCCCCTGAGTCTGAGAAGAGTGTTCCCTCTTCCCTTGGTGCTTCTGGGTGTGCTGAAGCTGGTTTTAGTGATCTGGGTTATAGTGATCAGATCCTAAAAGGAGTAAGATTGCTACTGAAAAGGACCATATGTAGGAGGAAGTGGAGGGATAATCCCCCTGGCTTTGGAGCATCTGCTGCTGAACTGGGATGAAGTGCTGTCCCTTACCAAAGTTCTCATTAAGTGGTTGAGTTTCATGAGTCATTGAGTTTTATGACTTCATAGGTGAAGCTGGGTTGTTCTTGGCTAGTTAGGTGGCTTTTGCCTGGAGCTAGGCAATTGTAAGACAACTAACATTTATTTAAATAATGCTGACTCTGCGTTTAGAGGCACCTTACCTGTGTTCATTTTATCACACAGGAACTATTGTTGGCCCCCATTTCTCAGGTGAGGAATTTGAGGAACAGCGTGTTTAAGTAACTTGCCCAGGTCCTGTGGCTTTTGTACTTGAAACCAGGTGGCCTGCCTGCTCCAAAGGTTTTTGCGCTCTAGCTTTGCTACTGTCTTCCAACTAAATATGGGGAAATAATTGTAAGCAGGAGGCTTAGCTGGACAGGGGAGGGTAGCTTTGGTGTGGGAATTTAGATTATTTTTCAGATATAATGGGAATATAATAGACACAGTTAATTGGCTGTTGGATGATGGTCAAGGAGAATGAGAAATTAAAGGAGGTTTCTTTACGAATCCTGGAATGACCCCCAGCTCTGTGAAGCTGTCCGCTGGTTGCTCCTCTGTGGTCAGTGTGAATGCACTTGCCTGGGCTTTGTGAGGCCAACAAGGCCACATGCTAGCGTTCGTGTCAGACATACCGGGACTTCTCCTCTTTCCCGCTTCCTTACTGGCTCCACAAGGCGGTGGGGAGGTTGCTGAGGTCCCTCCCGGGGAGCCAAGCAGTGCCCATTCTCAGGGCCACGCTCTCCCCCCATGTCTTAGGGTCTTCTCTCCCTCCTGCTTCTCTCCATCTGCTCTCCTGTCTATCCCTTCCCCAAGGAGATGACATTTCTCTATGTTCCTGATCCGATTTCTGGGTTTGACTTATTCCCACGTGTCTCCAAGGCCTTTGTGCAGCTCACGTTCCGTCTGGAGCCCCAGAGGGGAGTCTTCCCCACATTTCTGACTGGCCTGGTACCTTGGGCAGGTTACGGGTGATCCAGAATCTGAAGGTTTTCTTTTTTTTTTTTTTACTTGACCACGCCTCCCTCATCTCCCTCATGGGGTTGTTGTTGTTCAGTCACTAAGTTGTGTCCCACCCTTTGTGACCCCATGGACTGCAGCATGCCAGGCTTCCCTATCCTTTACCATCTCCTAGGGTTTGCTCAAACTCGTGTCCCTTGAGTTGATGATGCCATCCTACCATCTCATCCTGTGTCTCCCTCTTTTCCTCCTGCCCTCAATCTTTCTCAGCATCAGGGCTTTTTTCCAGTGAGTCAACTCTTTGTATCAGGTGGCCAGAGTATTGGAGCTTCAGCTTCAGGATCAGTCCTTCCAATGAATATTCAGGGTTGATTTCCTTTAGGATTGGCTGGTTTGATCTCCTTGCTGTCCAGGGGACTCTCAAGAGTCTTCTCCAGCACCTGCAGTTCAAAAGCATCAATTCTTCGGTGCTCAGCCTTCTTTATGATCCAACTCTTACATCCATATATGACTACTAGAAAAGCCATAGCTTTGATTATATGGACTTTTGTTGGCAAAGTGATGTCTTTGATTTTTATTACGCTGACTAGGTTTGTTGTAGCTTTTCTTCCAAGGAGCAAGTACAGGGTTGTGGTTAGGGTCAAATATAGTAAATCCATGAAAGTGTATTTTAAAGAGTGAATATACAGTATTATTAGTAGTTCCAACCTTCCCAGTTGGCCTTCACTCCCTGCTTTGAGGCCCGGCCTGGACTTTGATCCCGGTGTCATTTCTGCTACTTGATTGTGTCCCTGGCTCTGGGGGGCCCCTGCCCCTTATTCTGTTCAAATTTTCTAGCACTTGACACAGGCCTAGTTTGCAGGGGGAGGGGCCCAGTCGTGTGTGAACAAGCAGGTGAAGAGCATCTTTCTAAAGGAAGTCTATGGTCATTTTTTTTCCCCTGAACAGTCCTCTTATTATAATATCTATACATCTTGAAGTTAAAAAGCAGACTGTCCTGGTGGTCCAGTGGCTAAGAGTCTGCTCTCCCAGTGCAGGGGACCCGGATTCACTCCCTGGTCAGGGAACTGGATCCCACATGCCACAACTGAGGGTCCTGTGTGCCCCAACTAAGACCTGGTGCAGCCAAATAAATTTTAAAAATTATTAAAAAAAAAAAAGGCAGCTCTGTGATCTTATCTGTGTGCCCTGCCACCGGGCACTAACTCCCCATACCTGAGGCCACCTTCTCCAAGATCTGTGCTTTCTAAATAGTCATCTCATGAGTCTTGTGTTTTATAAAAAGAATAAGACAGCTAAGGGAATCGTTCTGAATTTTGAAGACTAGAGATTAAAAAAAAATGTGGCATTAATTTTTTTGTTCATTTGACAAATATGTGTTGAGTGCCTGTCGGGCACCCCGCTCTGTTCCTGGGTCTGGGAATACAGTGGTAACCAAATCCCAGGCGGATGGCATTCCTGCCTGTCTGAGGCTTCCATTCTAGTGGAGTGGAATAAGGGTAGAAAGGAATGAATCAGTCTTGACTGATGAGGTGTACCATGGCGAGGGATCATGTGAGGGGGACTCCCAGACCTCCAAGGAGTCCTCACCGGGGTAAAAAAAGCGCGTAGTTACTGATGTTATGCTCTTGGTTTCGCTGTGTGTGGAGTGACCTTGAGGGCATCACAGTGTCTTGTGAGGACGTCAAGCTCCATCTGGCCGCCCCTCATCAACAGAACAGGCAGGGAGTGGTGGGGAGGAGGTGGCTGGGCTCTGGCTTCTGGAGGGTGTTCCTGTCTGTGTGAGGCCCTCAGCTTTGACAAGGAGCCGCTGTGCTCAGGTCGGTGACCCTGGCGTGTTTCTGAGGGACCAGGGGAACCCAGGGAAGATGGACTCTTGGTGGCCCACAACCTCTCTGTGCGTCTTGCAGCTTCAGTCCACTCATGGCTGGCTGCCCACCAGACTCCATGCTGGAGAAGGCAGGTGACCTGTGGCCCACAGGGACCCCTGAGGTTTCCCTGCAGAGGTTGAGCACGGCCTTAGCGCTGAAGGATAGGAAGGAATGAGCTGGATGAAGATTGGGGGTGGGGAACACGTGTGGGAAGCTCGGGAGATGGAAAGAAGCTGTGGCGGCCAGAGTGCAGGGCAGCATGGAGAGTGTGGCGTCGGGTGGACTTGCCCTTGAGCAGAGGAAAGGCTGTGGAGTAGTGGTAAAGGGTTGGGTTTTATTTTCAGTGCTACTGATTTGGTTTATTCTGTTATCCTATTGACTGCAGCATGGAGAGGGGACCACGGAGAGGAAGCAGGGAGGCAGGGACCCCTGGGTGGGGATAGGGGCTCAATGCCTGGCAGGGTGGTGGAGGACCCAACACCCTAGAGGCGGGCTGGGAAGCAGCTGGGAGGACTCAGGATGGGGATTGGGGTTCAGCTCGAGCAGCTGCGGGAAGAGCAGAAGGTGAGGGGAGAAGCCTCCGGACTCTCCCTGGAGCCGGCAGCGGACCATGAGATCTGAGACTGCAGAGCAGGAGGGACCCCCTCCGCAGAGGGGTGACGTTTCATTCCTGATAACCCAAGGGTCAGGCTGCCTCTTTCGTGTCCGCATGAGATTTGATGGCTTACACGTTGTGGTCACTGCCCCGCGATTGTGTATTAGAGGCTGTTTGTCTCATTTAGTGCATTCAAGAAAATATTGAGCTAAATATTTGTGCTCCCTGCAGGGCACATAATGGTGCTGAGACCACCTAGGGGTCTGTGAGGTGGGCAGTGTCTCTAATGGAGGAGATCATTCCATCAGAATTGAGCCCGGGGTTGCACCAGGAAATCGAGCGCAGTGTGACACAGTCTGTGACCAGGAGGAAGAGGATGGTGGGCTGCAGAGCGGAGGCCCTGACCTGGCCTGGGGGCTGGGGAGGTTTCAGAGGCCCTCTGAGCAGTTGTTGTTGGAGTAAATGTTTAACAAAGCCCTTGGAACTGGCACACTCGAGGAAGGCACTGGAGAACTCCACAGCAAGGCTGTGTCACTCATGAGAACGGTAGTGCTTGTGTGGATTAAGGATCCTGGTGTCGTTACCTGCTAGCACGCAGGTAAACTTGTGAGTTATCGGGAACTTGCACTGCTCTGTGCTCCCTGTGATTTTCAGACAAGAAAGGGAATGTGAACTTGGCCGTTCCTATGATCTTTCCAACATCTTAGGGACATTGTTTCAAAGAACCAGTGCAGATTTTTCCATGAAAGGGGCTATGTAGTTACCAGAGGAAAACAGCTCTTTAGATTCATCGGTGTGAATGTTAACTTTATAGAATGCAGACATGGCAGTGGGTATATGTTCTCACATATTCATAGACTTAGGACCCCAAAGCTGATAGGACTCTGTTATAGATTGAATAGCAACATGTTTTTTTTTTTTTCCCCCTTGAGTAATCTTGTCGAATTATAAGAATGCCCAAAGAGCTGACACCTTGTCAGGACACTGCTGGAAGGGCACAAACAACCTTGTTTCCTGAGGAACCTGTGCAGAGGTGTGTTGACAGTGGGTGACTTTTCTGACCTGAGCCGAAAGGGATGCTGGCTGTATTGTTGGCTTGGCCCCTGCAGGGGCCAGGGTGGGGTGGGGGCAACATATCCCTGGGCTGAATTCTCTGCACGTTAAGTCAATCTACCTGCAGCCCTGGTTTATCAACACTAAACACATGGGAGACACACAGCTGGAATGATGCTAGGAACACAGGACCTACTGTGTCCATGCGGGGGCCGGATGGGTCAAGTAGAAATGGAGGGATGCGGTGACCAGTGGCCTGGGTGGATATGGGCAGGTTGGGAGGGCCTGATGTGGTAGCTGGAGGGAGGGAGGAGAGACTGGGCCGTGGGGCACTCCTGGCAGAGTTAGACTCATCCTTCTTTATGTGTGCTAAGTCACTCGGTTGTGTCTGACTCTGCGACCCCATGGACTGTGTAGCCTGCCAGGCTCCTCTGCCCATGGGATTCTCCAGGCAAGAATGCTGGGGTGGGTTGCCATTTCCTACTCTAGGGGATCTTCCTGACCCAAGGATTGACCTGAGTCTCTTAATGTCTCCTGCATTGGCGGGTGGGTTCTTTACCTCTAGTGCCACCTGGAAGCCTCCTGGTCTGGGTCTAAACCATCTCACCTTTTACTTCCCCACCCCAACTGGAAATCATCTTGTCCCTCCCAGGACCCTCACTAACCCTGGCCTTCCAGCTGCTGTATAGCAGTTGTGACCTTGGCTGTGACCTTGAGGTCTGGGGGTTGGGGAGGGGACATGCCCCAGGTCACCTCAGAGCTCCCCTTAAGTGGAGAAAGAAGTGGACGGAAATGTACTTTACTGCGTTGTTTTGTCTTATAAGGAGACATGACTGGTTTTTGCATTCCTTTGTTTCTGAAAAGATTGTTCATGAATGCTGATGATCATGTAAGTTTATGGTTGTAAATGGGAACTTTTTCTTTTCAGACAATGTGGATGCCAGTGATCTTAAGCAGTTTTTTGAGACCAACTATTCTCAGATATATTTCATCTTCTATGAAAATTTTATAACACTGGAAAATAGTTTGAAATTAAAAGGTAAGAATTTCTACAAATTTTTTTTTTTGATATACAAAGTTCTGTTTTTTTTTTTAATAAAAATACAGGAAGTTCTTGGAGGTTGTGTGTGTCACGTGCTACAAGTTACATGCCTTTAAGCTTCCTCTCTTTCCAAACACTTAGCAGAGCTGTGAACTCACAGCGGTTGCGTCTTTCCCTTGAACTTTCTCTCGTACAGACGTTAACTGAACAACAAACGCCAAGGGGAAAATAGAAAGACAAGAGATCCACGGAAGGGGACTTCCCCTGGTTGCCCCAGTGGCTAAGACTCTGCACTCCCAATGCTGGGGGCCTGGATTTGATCCCTGCTCGGGAAGCGACTTAGCAGCAGCAGCAGGGAACCAGAACACACATGCTGCAACTAAGACTCTGCACATACACACAAATATATATCTATAAAAATAGAAGGAAAACCACAGAAAGTGTGAGTTCCATTCCAGAGGTTGGTGGGGGGCGTTGCGGTGGGCTGAGACAGGGTCACATGGAAAGAAGAGGCCATAGAGAGGAGCATGGAGGCCACACAGCTGCCACTTAGGCCCTTCAGGGGATACTGCTCCAGCCTCTGTTACGTCAGGGCACACGTGGACCTGGGCCCAGAATGCCAGCACCTATTCTTTTTAAATGAATTTCTTAGCTTTTCCCCCTCGTGATTTATAAATTGGTACACATCTTGAACTTAAATTTTTTTTCTGCCAAATTGGTAGATATCTCAAATATGGAATGATGTGATTTTTATCTTGCCTCCTAGCTCTGTTCCACTTCATAGTAGTGTGATAATATATTCAATTAAAATAGCAAAGAAAAAAAATTAAAACCTGGTATCTAAGAAAACAACATTACAATCTACAAACCTCATTTTTTAATAGGCCCTTCCTCCATCCCTGTTCTCCTTTTCTTCCCTCTATCCTTTAGGAAAATTTGGTGGTTCAAGACTATCAGTCAGTTTGTGCTGCGTAACAAATTGCACAACAAACCATCCCAACACTGAGTGCCGTCAAATAACCACTAGTCATTTAATTTGTGATTTTTCTGAATCTGTTGGGCAGTTCCTCTGGTTTGGGTTGGCTCCTGCCTCTGACTGGCTAGTGGCGAGTAGCCTCATTCACACATGTCCTGATTGTGAAGCTGCTGCCCAGGGCGCCTTAATCGTCCTTCACGTGGGCCCTCTTGCCCAGCTGGCAGGGTTCCTTGGGCTCCTGCACTTGTGGCCTCAGGGCTCCATGACCTGCTGGCGAGTACGGCGTTTTGAGCTCACCTCACGTCTGCTATCGTCACCATGGTTGGAGCAGGTCACGTGACCTCTCAGATTCTGGGGCTGGAGAGAAATAGACCCTTCTTGATGGGGAGAAGACTCGGCCACTCTGTTGCCTTGTATCTCCTGCAGAGTCACGACGAAGGACCGATGAAAAGAGGGAGAGGCTTTACAGTTTCTTGCTTTTAGTACAGTCTGTGTGTTGACTGGAGCCCAGGGGAGGAAGTTACCAAAACAAAAGAAGAAAGGAAAATGCTTGCTAGGAATAACAAAATCATCTTGTGATCCCTTCAGCCCTCCAGTTATTCAGCCAAACCTGCGTTGTTGGTTCTGCCTTCAAAACGTATCCAGAATCGCCAGCCTCTCCCCCCGGCTTCTCCTCCTGACCTCTCCTCCTGGCCTCCTCCCGTTGTCCTCACCTGGGTTACCACAGCCACCTCAGAACTGGCCTCCCTGCCACACCGTCCATGCGACCCCACCCCACCCCACCCCACCCCACCCCCGCCAAAGTCTCTGGGAAAGACCAGCTGGAGGGTTGCTTTGGTACCCTCTGTGTCTGTCGGTCATGAGCTCCACGCTGCAGACCCTCCAGTGGCCTCACGCCCTGCCTGCCCACCCGCCTCATCCCCATGACTCTTCCCCTCGCTCCAGACACAAGGACCTCCTCGTTGTATCCTCCCCATGCAGACCTGCTCCCCAACGGGGACCCTGCACTGTCCAGTCCCTCCACCTGAAACATAGCCACCCCCCCATTTCCATACCCTGGGTCTCCCTGTGGCTGCTCCCTCACCTCTTTGAGGTCTTTGCTCAGGTATCCCCTTATCAGCAGGGTATCCCCAACTTCCCTAGTCAACCCCAAACTGCCCTTTGGGGCATTCCCATCTACTTCTTGGTTTCCTCACTCATTTCTGGAGAGCCTTCTCCTGCCGGCATGTAAGCCTCCCCAGGGCAGGGGTTTACACCTGTGAACTCATGGGCCCTCAGATCCCAGAAGAATCCCTGACATGGAGGCCATCCTCGGAGTTTGTTGAGTGAATGAGTGACAGCCGCTTCACAGAGCTGTGGGGGTTCAGATCCAGGGTCAGCAATGTAATTTTAACCTAATTTTTAATATCTTAAAATTGGCACATTGTCATAATAATGAATTCTTTTTTTTATCTATTCCAGGGAATAATAAGTCACAAAGGGAGGAGCTGGACTCCATTCTCTTTCTTTTTGAAGTAAGTTTTTATTAATCCATTTAGCTTTTAAGATTCTCGTCAAAAACAAGGTATTTTAGATCTTTAATGTTACTTGAAGACAAGTAAAAATGATGGGCATGTGTATCCTTTTACAAACAAGGTACTAAGAATGTTCTTGTGATTTTTTTTTTTCCCTTGTGGGAGAATTTTTCCTCTGTGGGGATCTAGATGGGAAGTTATTAGATGGAAATGTTTGTACATTTTAAACATCGATATTGCCAAATTGCTCTTCAAAAAGGTCGTATAAATCTATATGTAAACTTCCACGTAAGTCTTCTGTAAATTTCCCCAACCAACTCTGCAGATAACTTTTTTCTTTTTAATATATACGAATTGACATGTAAAAACTCGCAGTTTTTCACATATATTTCCCTGACTGCTTTTGAGGTTGCCACCTATGTGTCTCTGTGTTCACGAGTGTTGATCATATGTTCTCTCCAAAGGTGGAACAATGGCTGTGGCTTTTGATCTATTAAGAGTAAAGTCTTTCTTGTCTAGATGTATTAGACAAGTGATCAGATTACTGATGCCTTGAGAACTACACTGGAACCAGATTATAGGTTCTGAACGTTAATTGTTGGTTGTCTAGAAATGATTCATGCTTTGAAAAGACATGTGCTGAGCTTGGTGGGAGACCAGCTTCGTGACTGTTGAGGAAAGTCGTATATGTGTTTGCTGCAGAGCTGGCTGAAGGGGTGGCTGGGGGGGAAGGCTGTCTGGGTTCGTGAAATAAAACAGATGCAGAAACCTCCAGCCTGGTACGGGTTTGCGGCTGGCAATCCGTCACTGGTCACCCATCTCTTCTGAGGGCCATGCTCCTTCCTCAGAGTCCCAGACATTGATTCAGGGCATGTTTTGTGGTGTTTCTCTGTGTTTCTTGTGGTTACCCTGCTGTGAATGAAGCTGGCGCAGAGGAGCTGTTTTTAACAGGAGCTTTAATTATGTCTGTCATTTAAACAGGTTTCTACTGACCATTGCCGGTTGAACTCTTCTGTTAGTTTATATTATTTATGTAGAAGGTTAATGCATTTGCTAAAGAACCCACCACACATAGGTAAAGCATGAGGATAAAGCTCACAGGCTTGCCACACCCACCATCGCCACCTGCCCCCGCACCCCCACCCTGCCACTAAGTTTAAGGTCCAGAAACTGCAGTGTACCTCCTCCCTGACCGCATCCCCGCTCTGGTTTGATCTCCTTGCAGATTACTTTATGATTATTCAGATTTTTTGTAAAAAAATTCTGATTTGGTTAATTGCTTATTTTTCTAAGAATTCAAAAAATTTGGTCCTATCCCCAGTTTTAAAACTTATGGCCCAGTCCTTCCTTTAAGGTTCATAATCCCTTAAGTTTTATCTGCTTTGGATTAATCTTCATTATCTCCAAACTGTTGCTTATTATTAGGGGAAGTAGTTGTAGTGTTAAGGTTGGTGCAAAAATAATTGCGGTTTTGAACCCAGAGTTTTAAATCATTATAACTAGGTTCAAACACATCCTTATTAATCAAAATAGGAACCATTACAGTCAACACATTTTTGCCAACAAGCGATAAGTTTGTTTATTCTTGTAGCATAAAAATCTGTGCTTCAGGATTCAACACGCTCTTGGGAAGCATTTTCTGCATCCTGCTGGTTATGGAAGTGTTGTCCCCGCAAAAAATTGTTGAGATGCTTGAAGAAGTGGTGGTTGGTTGGTGAGAAGTCAGGTGAATATGGCAAAACTTTGTAGCCCAATTCGTTCAACTTCTGAAGCGTTGGGCATTGTCGTGGTGAAGAATTTGGCCCTTTCTGTGGACCGTTGCCCATTACAGGCCTTGCGGTTTTCAGCACATCTCATCGATTTGCTGAGTATACTTCTCAGATGTAATGGTTTCACCGGGATTCAGAAAGCTGTAGTGGATCAGACCACCCAACAGTGACCGTGACCCCTTTTTTGGTGCAATTTTGGCTTTGGGGAGAGCCTTGGAGCTTCTTTTCCATCCAGCTGCTGAGGTGGTTATCAGTTGTTGTTGTATAAAATTCACTGTCACAATCTGATTGAGAAATTGTTCATTGCTGTTGCACAGAATGAGAGATGATGATGCTTCAAAATGACAGTTTTTTTGGATTTGTGGTCAGCTCATGAGCTTTTTCACCGTTTCAGTTTGCTTCAAATACCAAGTGACCATAGAGCAGTCGATGTTGAGTTCCTGGGCATCTCCTCGTATAGTTGTACCAGGATCAGCTTCCATGATGGCTTTCAGTTGGTCCTTGTCAACTTCCAATGGCTGGCCACTATGTTCTTCATCTTCAAGGCTCTTGTCTCCTTTGCAAAACCTCTTGAATCAGCACTGTCCTGTACATCCATTAGCAGTTCCTGGGCCAGTTACGTTGTTGATGTTGCCAGTTGTCTCCATAGCTTTACCAGTTTTGAACTCACTGCACCGTATCCTGGAACTTAACCCAGAGATCAAACCCATGCTGCCTGCATTGGAAGCTCGGAGTCTTGACCAGTGGACCACCAGAGAAGTCCCTCTGTGTGTTTTTGCTTTTTTTTTTCTTTTCATGTTTTAACTTCTTTTGGTTTGGTATTCCTATGTGGCTGGTTTCATTTGATTGTCTCTTGATCCTTGTTCATTATTAGACATCTTTTACTTTCTGAAACAGAAGATTTGACACTGTATCTGATCATTCTCCTATCTGAAGTCTGTCTTTGGTTGTCAAAAGCTATTGGTTATTTCTTCAAACTCTCAGAGTAGCTTCTTCTCTTGTACATTTTGTGATACCACTTTGAGATCAAAACTCATGGGATGCATATTTAATTTGTTTGAATCCTTTTTTTTTCCCTCAAAGGGTTTGTTTTTGCTTTTGCTTGGGGTCTGAGAGTGTGCTTGTTTGGGGTCCCTTTGGCTCCACTTGAGGGTCCTGGTTCCTTACTGGCATCCTAGGCTCAGTTTCTCACACCCACGTTGGGGTGGGCTTGAGATCTAGAACTTGAAGATGTCCTTGGGTCCTCCTTGGATTTGGCATTTGCTCCCCTCCTGCTTCCTCTCTGGCTGTGTTTTCAGTCCTTGCTGGTTTCCCTGTGTCCCTGAAGTGTGGAAATGACAGTTAACTTTTGCTGTCACTGTCCCACAACAGGAAAGCCCATCAGAGCCTGCAGCCTTGTACCCCTTTGGGGTGGGGGGCTGGTTTCAACACTTCCTCCTTGTGCTCGGAAAGTTTAGATTAAGGAGGGTGTTACTCCCCATACATTACCATCTGTAGGGGATTTGTTGCTCATGTAAGAGAACAAATATATCTTATTCACAGCTTCATAAAACCTTCATCTGGTGCCATAAACATGAGTGAAAAATGAACCTGCACCACTTCTGTTTTTGTTTATGTTGTCTCTGTCTCCATCCTCAGAAGGTGGGTTATAATTTGCATGGTTTGTTCTGAGGGTTGTGTAACTTCGTCACCACCGTCTACAAGTTAGTGCCACTTAAAAAGAGGTGGTTTATGAGGATTTGAAGGTAAATACTTATCAAGGTGTAAATAATTGGGAAAGGCTTCCTTCAGAAGAAGTGGAATTATTAAGACGTGTTAAATTGCAGAAGGGCTACTGTGTAAAGATTGTCAATAAATAAGAAATAGATTGGAAAAAAGCACGGAGGTAAGGGAGTTAAGAAGGCAAGAAAGAGGAGCCTGTTAGGGGAGCTACTGCTTGCTCTGTAAGTCAGGGCTGTCTAGACGGAAACCTTTGAGGAAGGAAGCAGTCATTTTTTTCAATGTAGTGAACCACCAACCACATCACCCTGCTTGATGAAGCAATGGTGTCAGTCCAGGCTGAGTCTCCTTTAGGCAGCCGGCGGACTGTTACATCTGCCTTTATGTTCAGTGGAGGACGGTACCCCTCAGAAGCTGACCTCAGCCACCCTTGCCCTTAGTTTCAAACTTCTGTACCACTTGGAGTTTCTCTTGTTGCTGGTTCACAGGGACGTTTTTCACAACTAATTGAGGTTATGACTCCTTAGTTTTACTCTTCTTCTAAAAGCATATTTCATGGCACTTCCCTGGTAGTCCAGTGTTTAGGAATCTGCCTGCCAAGGCAGGGGACACAGGTTCAATTCCTGGTCTGAGGGGGTCTCACATGTGGTGGAGTAACTAAGCCCATGGCCATGAATATTGAAGCCTGAATGCCTAGAGCCAGTGCTCTGCAGCAACAGAGGTCACAGCAATGCAAAGCCCAAGCACTGCAACCAGAGTAGCCCACGTGCAGCAACACAGACCCAGTGCAGCCAAAAAAAAAAAAAAATCATCTATCATTGCTGTGTGTTTCAAACGGGCATGTGGAGTTGATGGTGTGGGGCCCCATGCCATGAGTCTCCATTGTGCCTCCTGTTTAATCCTTTCAGGAAATTGGAGGTAGATACAGTCTTTTCAGTTTTTTATGGATGGAAGGATGAGGGCTTCATTGTGTCAGGTGACTTGCCCAAGGTTGCATATCTGTCCAGTGGTAGATAGAGGCTGAACCTCTGGTCTCACTCTGGAACCCATTCCTGAACTCAGCACCAGGCTGTGCACCACTTAGGAGTCTCAATGATCAAGCTGTGCTCCAAGGGCTGTGATACCAGCATACGCCTATTCTTGTGCAGGCCATTCATTCATTAGATGTGTTTATCGCATATCTACTATGTGTCAGGCGCCCTTCTAGATGCTGGAGGTACAGCAGTGAGATGGACAGAATCCCCTGCCCTTATGGAGCATGTGTTACATTTTGTGGTAAACTGAAGAGTCCCTGGTGAGAACGGGTACGTCAGAGCGCCAGTAACCACCTTCTGAGTCAGGAAATTCTGAACGGCCCTTCTCAGAAGTGACGGTGGCCCTTGAAGTGGCTACCTACATAGGTCAAAGGAGGGTTGATGTGGGAATGTCAGGCACCTGGTGAATGGCTTTCAAGGTCAAATAACTGACTTGACTTTGAGATCCTTCTGGATTCAGCAGTTGAGAGGTTTTTAACCCTTCCTGGAATTTGTTTTAATCAGGTGTGGGAAGACTCACAGACCTGAAGATGATTGGCATGAAGGCAGAGGTTGTTACAGTACGTACAGTGCCAGAAGCAGGAGGTGTGGGACGTCAGGTGGGCCCTGAAGAGAAGCTCCAAGGTGACGAGAGCAGGAGAGAGAGGAATGGAGGTGGCTTCTGTGGGAAGGAAAGGGCCAGGCAAGGTCATGAGCAGGCAGAGCAGATTTAGGGTCAGATAATTTGAATCCTGTCAGTGGGCTGTGGGCCATGGGGGTGGTCCCTGGCTGTCCAGGACCTGGTCCCCAGGTGATCTGGGCAGGAGATTGTGTCCCAGGCAGTGAGAACCCAGTAACGGAGGTGGCCGTGTGCGGATTTGGGCTTGACTGGTTTGCATATCGAAGGTGTGCTGGCAGGTACTATCCAGGAATCCGCTAACCCTGGGGAGGGTAGTCTCTGCCAGCCCAGTAGGGCTCCAGGCGTCAGAGCACCAGGAATCGAGAAAACGAGAAGCCACAGTTGTTAAAGAGATGCGTTTCTAGCTATCTGCCACGCTATACATTATCCTTCCTTTAGCAGAGAGACAGGGTGTCTGGATTGTTTGACAGCAAGGTGTTTCCCCAGCCTCCCACTCCCCAATTAAAATGCACATCTGCAGAAGAGGTTTCATATCAAACTTACCTGTATTTTGGCCTCAGATGCTACTTATTCATCTATTTTTCCAATATCACACAGTTAGCAATCACAGATCTACAGGACATTTGATTCCTGGATCTGTTAGTTTTGAATTTATCCAGCTTACCCCAGGAGACTAAATAAACCCTGTGTTTGTCCTCCCCAGAGACTGAATGGGGTCTTTACCTCCTGTGAAGTGTTGTCGGAGCTGGTCTCACACTCGGGATCCCTGGGTCTCCTGTGCAGGCTCCCGTCTGGCTTGGCTGTCGGGGCCACTCTGTGAAAGTGCTGTCATCCCCCTGGGCTTGTCACCTGCCACCCTGCTTCCCACCACCTGCCCCCTCCCCCCGCTGCGCCTCCCCACCCAGGCCTCTTTCTGCACAGCTTCCCTCCTGCCTCTTGGTTTACAGAGTTCTCTTTTCAGGGCCTGTCCATTATGCGTCTCTTCATCTGGCCCATTTTTCAGGCTCTGTTCAGACCCACCCGTTTCTCCTGGCATCTGCAGCTGAAGGTGCCCACTGTCCTCTGTGAGCTCCTAGA
Source organism: Bos indicus (assembly GCF_029378745.1). Classification (NCBI taxonomy): domain Eukaryota; kingdom Metazoa; phylum Chordata; class Mammalia; order Artiodactyla; family Bovidae; genus Bos; species Bos indicus. Next base: position 40,187,189 of record NC_091772.1, on the reverse strand, counting down.
ATGCACTCCGGCTTGTCCCAGCTGGTTGTTCCTAGTTTTCCCTGAAGGTGGCCCTCTCTTAGCTTCCTAACCAGACAGGAAGCTCCTGGGCTGGCCCTGCTGCCGTGAGAGAGCATCCTTTGGGCCCCCACAGCGCCTCGCACTTGATAATATTTGTTGTTGGATTAAAGCCTCTTAAATTCTCCATTTATCTCCCATGGGATCATGTGGTATTTTTATGCTAAAAAAGTATTTTCTTTCCTCACTTGAAACTCCCTGGACAAAAGAGATAGGAGAAAGGTAGCAGAAGGGCCGGCGAGGTTTGGATCCGGCTTTGGTACAGCGAGCCGCGTGGCCTTGACCAAGGCCCTGAGCCTTCCTTTGTCTTAGAGCCTATGCCTCTGCGGCAGGGGTGGGACCAGCTGAGTTCTGGGGGCACCTCAGTTCTACCAGCCGAGGGTCGCACAAAGTAGTTCTGACCGAAGTCTCCAAACGAGACATCTTCAAAATAAGAAGTTTGCAGAGAAGTCTTTTTTTAGCCTGAAATTTAGCTTCATGCTTCTATTTAGTTTTAATATTTAATCCGTTTACCTCTGGTTAGCCTTTGAGTCTCTAAACATCCCTGTTGCTTTCTTCTCTGGAGCAGCCCTGTTCACCAGAACTTTCTGGGATGATGGGACTGTTCCATATGCAGTTAGGCCACCACTGGGCCACTTTGTGCTTGGAACGTGGCTAGCGTGACTGAGCAACGTAAATTTTAATTGTATGTCGTTTTATTTGATGTAAGTTTTAAACTTAGGTGGCCACACGGGTGTTAGTGGCTGCCAGTTGGACCGTGAGGCTATGGCGTGTTCCCGTACAGCCTGGCCGCCTCGTCTGGGAGACTCGTTTCTTCTTCCTCAGGCACCTGGTCAAGTCCTCAGCCTGTGACCCTTCCCTGTCCTCGTGGGGAGCAGACTTCACCACAGGTTTAGGGTTTTGCTGGAAGGAGGCTTTGGCTGAAGGGAACATGCCCCTGCCTCTTGGTTGGGGAAGTGGCCTTCTGCAGATGCAGAGTTGAAAAGTCAGAAAACAATTTCATTCTTCTCTTTTCATGCTTATGTTAAGATGAAATGAACATTCTAAATCAGGGGCTGTCAAACGAGGTCAGATTTCATCTGCCCCCTTCCGTCCATCCCCCTGATGAAGAAAACAGCGTCAGTGTCCTTCCTCCCAGGGCGCTGCCTGGTGTCCTCTCCACCCCTATGTTGGTGGGGGGTTCTGGTGGGAGAAGCCTGGACCTCAGAGCCAGTGGTGAGTCGCCTGGAGAGCACGGATGACCAGAGGCTTCTTCAGGGGCTGACAGAAGAGCAGGGTGTTACTGGGGCCCGTAGGTTTTGTTTTTCCTTCACTAACGAGGATGACTTTGATGTGGACATCAGCCTCCTCCTTGGCATCTGTGGGGGTGATGCTGGCTCGAAGGGGCCCTTCCTGGGCAGCCTTGCTGGGCACACTGGTGTCTGGGAGTCATAATGACCAGCTGGGAGTCCAGGACCCTAGTGGGCTTTCTCTCTTTACTCTAATGGAATTCAGTCTGGGCTCTCTTGTTTTTCAGTGTTCCATGGGAGCTTATATCGATAGTGGGTTTAGCCTCAAATTCTTTCCTCAAAATAGGGGGAAAGGACTTTCAGTAGGCTTCCAGATGATAATAAGTCAGCTGGACCAATGCAGAGCCCCAGGCTGTGCGGGAGAAGAGGAGACGATGGGCTGGTTTTCGCTCTGTCCAGTTGCTTTCCCTGTGCCGGTTCAGTATTGACTGTATTTACCATACATGCATTTATTTATATATTTTCACACTTAATAGTCCCGTTCTACCTCAGATATTAATAATGAAGACTTGCCTGAAGTGAAACTAGAATCATGGCTATAATAGGATTATAAGCCATTCTGACACGTTTGCCCCCTCTCCACCTCTCTCCCTCACCCCCACCATTCTTCTTTTGGTGGATCTGTGTATCCTTTATAACTCTTTGAAAATGAAGACCAGTTTGAAGCTCCTGCAGAGGTTCAGGGGAAGTGCTTGGGCTGAATCACAACCAGGTCTGTGCATTCAGGGCAGGTGATCGGTAGGATTAAGTCACGGGCCTTTGTCTGTTCTGAACAGAAAACACAGAGCAAGGCCACAGAATTGTATTTTCACAGTTAACGAATTTCCACAGCCCCTGGTCTCCTCCGCTTTATTTGTCATTATTTATTCCAGACTGTCCACCATACAGCAGCCCTCCTGGGCGGCTCCCCACTCCACACCAAGGGTATCTCACACTGTTAGTGCTTTTTATTTCTTTTTCCTGTAAGGACCAGTTTCCTGCTATTGAGTGGAGAACGGACAAGAAGAAATAAAATGAACACGAAAAGCAGATTCTTCTTAATTCCTTGAAATCTAAGTTCTTGTTGAGGATTTCAAATATTTGGATGCTTCTATGGATTTTTTTTTGCTTTTTTTTTTCTCTTAAAAGACTGATTCCCACTTTGAGTGCAGCTCCTTGGTCACTGCCATAATTCTAAATGACTGATTGCAGTTGAGAAAAGTCAGGGTCCCCACAGAACAGAGCCAGCAGAAATTCCTCTCCACCCTGCAACCCATCCTGAGTTCTAGTCGGCCAGTGGAGTCAATGCCCCGGATTATCATGACCAGGGTACTGGGTCATTGTTATGACACTGGTGTTTATTGTAACACCAGTTACAATGGTATGTATATTCACTTATTTATTTATTTCAGACTTTAAACTTTTTATTTTGTATCGGGGTATAGCTGATTGACAATGTTGTGGTAGTTTCAGGTGAATAGCGAAGGTACTCAGCCATACATATGCATGTCCACTCTCCTCTAAACCCACTCCCAGCCAGGCTGGCATATAACATTGAGTTGAGTTCTATGTGCTATACAATAGGTCCTTGGTGGTCATCCATCCTGATTATAGCAGTGTGTGCATGACCTTCCCAAACTCTCCAACCATCCCTTCCCCTCAGCAACCATAAGGGTATTATGTATATTTAAAGTAATCATCAGTTCAGTTCAGTTCAGTCGCTCAGTCGTGTCCGACTCTTTGCGACCCCATGAATCGCAACACGCCAGGCCTCCCTGTCCATCACCAACTCCCAGAGTTAACTCAGACTCACGTCCATCGAGTCAGTGATGCCACCCAGCCATCTCATCCTCTGTAATCATAGAGACGTAGAATTGACCTGGTTTTCTTCATAACGTTAGTCATGCTTGCTGTTTTTATTAATGTTGGGCCCTTGTTTGGGGGCAACTGCAGGTGGGCACATGCGTGTCACAACCATGTGTGAGCTGCTCCCCAACACCACTGAGACTTCCTCAAGCGGGGTTACAGGGGAGGCTGGGGTCCAGCTGTGCCCTTTCTCCGTGGTCTCAAGTGTCGGCAGGGGTCGTGAGTCAGCTCAGTGATCGCTCCCTAGCACCGGGCCCTGCACAAGAGGTTGGGGAGATAACGCAACCCGGGGCCGGGTCTTCTGTTTCTGGAGCACGTATCTGCTTCTGATCATGAAATCTTTATGATCTCTGCAGACGGGAAGATGGAAGCAGGGTAAACATCTAATCGCTTCTAGAATTCTAATTGTGGTTATAATTCAGCAATCTTTTTACATATTACTAATAACAATTTGACTTAGATGACAGTGTCTGAGTTGAAAGGAGCCATTTTCACTGGACATTTTAACTTCTAAATTTAATACCAAGACTACAGTTTTCCTTATGCCTTGTGACTTCTAGGTGAGAAACTTGGGACTGACCCAACAGAATATACTAAATTACTCAGTTTACCTGGGAGGAAGGGGATACTGAAGCTGTTAGAGAAGCCTGCGGCCGTGTGAAATTACACTCCAGTGGCCCTCTGCCACAGCTGGGGTGCCGCGGCCCTCTCCCGTGGTGTGCACCATGGCCCTGGGTGGCTGACACCTCCAGGAGTGGGTCCACCGGAGGTAGCACCCACAGATGCTCCCAGGAACCCCGCAAGGGCAGAGGGTAGAGTCTGCGTCAGGACCACATATAAGGAAACGTCACACTAAAACTTGAGCACGTTGTAGTCACTGTTAGAACAGGAGATACACAAAGACCCTTTTCTCTCCCTTTAAACTGATTGGAATGCATAGGTGACCACAGTTTGGACGAGTTGGTTTCTTCATGTATCAGTTTAGGAGACAGTTGTACGTGCGTTTGCTGTCATCCGATGGTCATTTTTCTGTGGCGTGTTTTGCTTGGATGCGGTGTGGTGGCTGCTACACTGACACCCAGTGTGTGAGATGCTCGCCATGCAGGACAGGCTGAAAAGCCTGCTGGCATCAGCTGCTCCTGCAGACCTGGTGTTCCCTGGGTGAACTTGGCAGAGGAGCTCGCCGTGAGCTGACTGCGGTTCTGTGACACGTTCTAACTGTGTGGAAGCGGGTGTTTAAATGCATTTAAATCCTTGTAGGTTCTAGGGGTACAGGAACCAGGTGCTAGCATCTCCTGGGGGAGTGGTTATTTCTCTGCCTGGAAACTCTCTGGATGTAAAAATTTTTTTTTCTTCTTGTTCTGTGAAAAATGGCACAGAAAAAACAAACAGCTGGTTGTGTTGGTATCAAACTTGAAGAGATCTGAAAAATGCAGTTTCTAGCCAGGAAATAGAAGCTTGAATTGAAGAAGGGGTGGCAAGTTTGGTTGTGACTGAGGTTTCCTGCGTCAGAACCTCGGGTGTAAAGAAGACTCCTCTTGGGGGTGTTCCAGCCAGTGGGTTACTCAGAGCAAAACCACATCTTGTGGGTCGAATTATGTGCTACTATGTCACTTTCTGTATTTCTTGTTGTTTGTCTTTGTGTGTTTGGAAACCAGTTCTGAGTGACTTGGTCTTTGGTAGAGGAATTTAACTTATTTATATTTATTATTTTTGTGTGTAATAATTAGCATTAACTTTTTTTCTTCTACTCTTGTTTTTTTGGGGAGAGGTTACTGACTCTTTATGCTTTGGGATTTGGGAGATATACTTTCGATTTTCTATCATTTCTATCATTGTTTAAAATTAAAAATTGCTATTAAAAATTTCTTTTTATTATCCCTGGTGGCTCAGACGGTAAGGAATCTGTCTGAGGTTCAGGAGGCCCAGGTTTGATCCCTGGATCAGGAAGGTCCCCTGGAGGAGGGCCTGGCAACCCACTCCAGTATTCTTACCTGGAGAATCCCATGGAGAGGTGCCTGGTGGATTGCAGTCCATGGGGTCGCAAAGAGTTGGACACAATTGGGCGACTGAGATAACTGACAACTGATCAAGAATAAAGCAGTGTTTGGCGTTACTTTTACTTTACCCCCATATATCTTTTGTCCATCTTACTTTTTAGCTATTTTAAGCACTTTTTATCCAGATTATTTTATTGTAATATTTTTAACATTTATTTCTCTTATGTTAATGGTTTTGAGGATTTGCTCTATTTTTATGCCCGTATTAATTCCAGTTATATAAATACAGATTGTTGTTCATGCTGTTTATGCACCTGCACCCTTATTTTTGGATTATTTAAAACTAATCTCTGTATTTGCTGGAATATGAATCATTTAGTATGTTGAGGAGGGTGAGGTATGGGGCTGAAAAATTCCCAGCTCTAGAATACCTTTTTTTAGAAAAACAACAAGAACTTCAGACAAATATAGCTGGCTCTATGCTTTTCAAATAATCTCTTTTTCTCAATACTCTGAATTTTGTTTGCTTTGCAAAAGAGCTGTATTGTACTCTGTGTGTGTGTGTGTGTGTGTGTGTGCGCGTGTGCGTGTGCGTGTGTAGGAGTGCTAAGTCAATTCAGTCATGTTTGACTCTTTGTAACCCCATGGACTGTAGCCTGCCAAGCTCCTCTGTCCATGGGATTCTCCAGGCCAGAATACTGGAGTGGGTTGCCGAGCTCTCTCCTAGGGGTTCTTCCTGATCCAGGGGTCAAACCTGCATCTCTTATGTCTTCTGCATTGGTGGCAGGTTCTTTACCACTAGTGCCACCTTCTCTAGCCATCTGTGTTACACGCCAGATTCACATGCAAGACCTGGCTTGCTGTGGGACATCTGTTCTTCTGTATGTCTCTGTTCTGCTGCCCCTTCTCAGAGTGGCCTGCTGTGAGCAGCTGACCATGCTGCCTTCTGGAGCTTAATATTGCAGAAAGACCGAGGTCAACCTGAGTTTTGTTCCTTTGTGGATAATCCATTTGTTCTTCTCAGATTTTCTGTAGGACTTTTAACTGTATGTTGAATTTGCAGCTTTGAATGTGCTACGTCTGGACCCTTATCTCTCTGTTCAGCTTGATTAGTGCTAGGGAGGTCTCGGGATGCATGAGGTTATGTGGGAAGCTCTGTGGTGACTCTAGATTCATGCTTTCTGGGTTTTCATCTCCATGCAGTATTTTCTGATTTCAAACATTACCTGTGCATCTACTGTTTTTATTTATGCAGATCTTAAAAAAGACTCAGTGTCCTCGTGGGTCTCTTAAGACTGTGAGTGAAAATTGCTTTAAAAAGTACCCTATTCTTTCAGCAAATCTATTTCAGAAGGAAGAATCCATTTCTTTTGAGGATGGTCCCTCCTTTGCTGCATATTCTATGGATATCCTGCTTTCTCAGGAGGGGGCCACAACCCCTACTCTTCTTCACAGGTTCGTCTGTGCTTTAAGCAGTGATTCCTCTGAGTGTTTTGCTCGTAGATGGGATCCTTTACCCTTTCTGAGTTTTCATTGCTTAAAGAGATTTTCCCACATTTTTATATTGATCAATTTCTAAAATACAGGAGGGAGAAATCAGATTCCATCCTCTTTTTTTTATGCATTCCCTATTTCCTTTAGATGTTTTTGCCTTGTGTTTTAAGTGTTTGGCAATATTTTTTTCTTTTTCTCATTAGCCAAGAAAAGTATTGCCTTTTGAGTGATAATCTAATCAAGTATTAAGATTTACTATAACACTGGGCAGGGGCTTCCCAGGCAGCCCTAGTGGTAAAGAACCCGACTGCCAATGCAGGAGATGTAAGAGAAGCGGGTTCTATTCCTGGGTCAGGAAGATCCCCTGGAGGAGGGCATAGCAACCCACTCCAGTATTCTTGCCTGGAGAATCCCATGGACAGAGGAACCCGGCAGGCTACAGTCCATGGGGTCGCACAGAGTGGGACACGACTGAAGTAACTTAGCATGCATGTACACACATAACGTTGGGAAAGCCAGTTCTATTCTCTTTGTCAAACGCCTGCTGTCAGGGTTCTGAGTTTCTGCGATATCTGCGTATCAGCACCTACCTTAAACTTGGGCATTTCTTTGTATCTGTTGTATGTGCCTGCGTGCGTGCTAAGTCACTCATAGGGGTCCCTAAGATGGCTCATAGGAGGTCTTCTCTCTAGGAATGCAGCAGCTGCTGGAGAAGTGGCTGGTGCCTGTCGTGTTGGGGAGGGATGTGGTGGAGAGGTGGTTGAGGTGAGCCCTTCTCAAGAGATGATGTTTGAGTTGGGTCTTAAAGACGGAAAAGGCTGTTAGAAGACAGAGCTGTGCTTTCCTGGCTCAGTTAACAGCAGGGTGAGTGACTAGCTAGAAGGGTACACGGATAAGAAGAAAAGCATGACTTTTTAAACTCAAAATATAGGTACCTTATTTTTAAGATTCTGTTGTTCCTAATTTTAGCTCCATTTCTCTTAAATTTCAAAGTCCCAAATGTTGACACCCAAAATTCGATGAGACTATTTTGTCTGCACTGGATAGTCATTTTTAGTGAGAGATGAGCGGTGACCAGGCCCTGAGTGGTTGAACACGGCACTGTCTCCGTAGATCACCCTGGGACTCTCCAGGCCATTTGGCTCCTGCCCATGGGGTCCTGTTGAGACCAAAGCACGTGTGGCGTTCACAGGATATGTCCTATAAAGCCACCTGCTCTGTCTCTTCCTAAGTTTTCTGAACTCAAAAGGCCACGTGACTAAATAAGACTTCTGTTCCTCCACACTGAACTTTGTGTTTTCTGGTCAGTGTTTTCTTCACCTTGCACCCTGGGCCTCGTGGCTGGTTTCAGGGAGAGTGGTTCCCATGTTCTGTTTGTGTGCACAGAGCAGGTTTCACTGGTCATTGTTGACCAGTTAACTGGTCACGTTATTGCATCGGTGATTATGTGACATTTCCTCCTTCTTCACTGACCTCCTTTTCTAAGTGGAATCAAAATTGGGTGTGAATCTACTGGGATACATTGCAATCATCTAGGAATGATTTGAAAGAAAAAAAGGAGTTTCCCATACAAATTAAACGAAGATCAGCAGTTTTAAAGTACACGATAGCATCTTGTATAAACTGCAGCTTCCATTTCACATTATTCCTGGTCATGCAGTAGGTTCTGAAGAAAAAAGAGACTGTGGATAATCACTTAAAAGAATGACAGATTCCCTGAGGTGCCGATCAGTAGTAAGACCTAATTTCTATTTCGAGTGTGCTGTGTTGGATTACCATACAGATGCAGCTGAGCACCAAGCATTAACTACAGCCATGTGCCTTTCAGAAAAGTAATATTTATTCACGCTGTGTGGCTTTCCTGCATTTTTAAAAATTTTACTCTCCAGTGAAACTGCAAACAAGATGTCAATAGCTTCTGTGGCATCCACAGTCGTGGAGCTTAGAATATTGGCTGCAGCAGCAATGCCATGTTGTATTGGCCTCCACAGAGGTAGGCTTCATCTGGGGCTTTCAGAGGGACAGGCTTAGCCTTTAGGCACAGATAGTTGTGTGGGGCTTTGTTTTTATTGACCTCGTAGGCTTCAATGTATAAAAAATGACTCTTGCTATATTTGAGTGCAAAAAGCATCTCTGTGGGTGAGTTCAGCTTTGAGTTGTGTAATATTATGTCTGTTTGGGAATATTCTTAGTAGCTCAGATATTTGGCATGGTATTTCTTATCCAAACCTTACTGAGTTGATTTTTGAGTATCTTTAAAGTCCATCCATTTTGGAAATCTGAAAACTTTTGTCTGGAAGTGGTGACGATGTCAGGCCTGACCTCGGAACAAGTTGGAGGCTACTTGTGGCCCACCAGCAGCATCCTAGCAGTCCTCGCCCACCGTTTTGCTGTAGTCGCTGTCTTTCTTTATATTTTGATGTATGGCAGAAGCCAACACAATATTGAAAGCAATTATCCTCCAATTAAAATTTAAAAACATAAAGGGGAAAAAATAAAGTTAACAGCAGCAGCAAAAATAAAGACATTTTTTTTCTTTGTTGCCTACTAAGAAAGGAAATCTAAATCAAGAAGAGCGATCTATCTGTATTTTGAAAGGTTGAAAAGCACAATTCAGTGCCAGATGGTTTCCCGACAACAGAGAGATCTGAGGAGCCCGTGGGCATGCCACGCATTCGTCTTGTCTGAGATAAGCTCTACCCTGACTCTTGAGACTAATTTTCTCAGCATCTGCTGTATGAAATTTTTAGATTAAGTGGCAAGATGGGACCAGAAGAGAATCCTGGAGGGACTTCCCTGGTGGTCTAGTGGCTAAGACTCTGCACTTCCGGTGAAAGGAGCATGGGTTGGATCCCTGGTCAGGAATGTAGGTGGGATGCCAAATGCCCTTGGAGGAGAAAGCCTGACCCAAGAGGACACCCAGTTGCTGCTGTTCCCTCAGCTGGGGAGAGAGGACTAGATGGGAGGAGGAGACAATGCTGGGCTCCACTGCCTGTGAAGCCTCAGCCAGCTGATGAGAAACAAAGCCAGCAGAAGTAGTAGGGTCATTTCTGTTAGGCCTTCAGCCTCTCGATACGATGAGAATATTCCAAGTAGTCACTGGAAGATGGCTGTAGCAGACAGACAGATGCACAGCTCATGTCCACTCCAGCCTGGCTGCAAGGCTGCCATCCTCAGCTTCCAGCCACCACCACGCTCTTCCCATCATGTCCCCAGCCAGTGACCCACTGAGGTTGCAGTGAGGGGGCCTGGCCGTCCTCAGGCACCCGGACTCCTCCAACAGGCCATCTGCTCCCGGACTCCTGTGGGGCCATACACTCTGAGTAGGGGTCTGGGGCTCCTCTGTTTCCTCATTTCTCTTTCACAGAGGCTGCTCCCCAGTAAACCACTGGCACTCCTAACTGCATGCAGGGTCTGTTCCCCAGAGAACTCAGCCTACAAGGATCATTATTCATTTGTTATCAAACACATTGAACCTCGCCTCTGTAGATGGAATAGGAAGTGGCAGCCCACTCCAGTGTTCTTGCCTGGAGAATTCCACGGACAGAGGGACCTGGCAGGCTATGGTCCTTGGGGTCGCAAAAAGTCAGACATGACTGAGCACACGTACTGTAGTAAATTTTTCAGTAAAAGAGAAAGTATGAGTTAAAGAATCACAAAAGGCAACAGCACTATTTATAATTCCCAATGTATGGAAGCAACCTAAATGTCCACTGACAGATGGTGGGTAAAGAAGGTATATATACACACACACACACACACACACACACACACACCCTCCCATCAAACACAGTGGAATACTACTCAGCCATAAAAAGAATGAACTTGGGGAACGTTATGCTAAGTGAAATAAGTCAGACAAGGCACATACTGTGTGACATCACTTATATGTGAAATCTAAAAAATATAATAAGCTAGTGGATGAAAAAAGAAGCAGACTCATAGATATATTGAACAAATTAGTGGTTGCCAGTGGGGAAAGGGAAGAGGGGAGGTTGCAATATGGGAGTTGAGGTGAGGGGGAAGAGTTATTATGGGATTAAGTGAAATCCTGTGTGTGAAACTTTTGAAAATTGTGGGGTACTATAGAATTTAATTAAATCAGAATCAGAAGAAGTAAAGGTTCTTTGTTATATCTACCAGGGATGGTGGGAGGAGAGAGGGTCATAACTACTATCCTAAAACTAATTTTTAGCTCTTAATTTCAAGAAATCCTTGCTGCCAGTTTCATTTCCTTATTCCACGGAGTAAGGTCTCACCCTCTTTGTTCATCTTTCTTCCCAGTTCTGTTTCTGTCTGGAGACAGGTGATGCTTTTAATGGAAATGGGAAGTAGAAGGGAAAAAAGAGAAAACCTAGAGAATCTGGCATTTGACAGGTTATTTTTGTTCTATTTAAGCAATGGCTGTGATATAATTACAGTGATCCCTTCTGTTATTTTTTTCCCTTTTCTTTCTTTTAGGGAGAATTAAAGTTGGGCTAGTAATCTCTTTAAAACATTCAGGGGAGGAAGCTTGCTTGGGGCAAGTGAAAGAGACTGTTTCATAGGGGTCCAAGATAAAGTGAAATTTATGCTATTGCAAAGTGTTTTTTTTTTTTCCCTTTTCTGAAATACATCTGTATAGAGATGCTGCATGCTTGCCTGCTCAGTCATGTCTGACTCTTTGCAACCCCAGGGACTGTAGCCCGCCAGGCTCCTCTGTCCAAGGCATTTCCCAGGCAAGAATATTGGAGCAGGTTGCCATTTCCTTCTCCAGGGGATCTTTCCGACCCAGAGATCCAACCGACATCACTTGCATCTCCTGCATCACAGATGGATTCTTTACCACTTGAGCTATCAGGGAAGCCCTCTATGTAGAGATATATAGATCTATAGCATGTACTATGGGCTGTCATGAAAATGTGTAACTTCATTCATTTGTTGTTTATTTTCTTTTTGCATCTTATTAATTTTCGTTGTTTTTTTTTAATAGAAAATATTGCAGTTTCTACCTGAACGAATTTTCTTTCGATGGCATTACCAGAGTATAGGTAAGAACAATTACAAAAAATTTTAATTAATGTATTTTTCTTCTAGTAAAATCGCCAATAAGTGATTGTGGATTTGTAATTCTACATATATATATATATATATATATATATGTAGCATATTTTTACACCTCTCTGTACCTCTTGCCCACCATAATGAAGGCCTAGCACAGCCAAAAATAAATAAATATTAAAAAAATACACTTTGGGCTTTAAAGGTATAGGCTCAATCAGTGAATGTTCACACATGGCCAAAATTTGTGCGGGGATTTTATATATGAGTCGTTAAATCTAGTTTGTTCAACTAGATTTTTCTTGTAGATAGTATAAAAACCAGGTACATAAATAAACTGCAAATCGGCTGATGACTTTTTAAGAGTATCCGTGTTGGTCATGCCCCTAGGCTACCCAGTGGCCCCACATTTGCCTGGGATTGGGAACACACCCTCTGAGACTCATCTCTCATAGTTTCTATGGCTCACTCCTCAGGAGTCTGAGTCTGACAAGCCCTCCTGGTTCCCCCAACCCCAGTCAGGTCACCCAGAGCCCACTCTTCCCGAGGGATCAGTAGCTCCCCGTGGACTTCACACCAGGACCCTCTCAGGGTGCATCGCGGCCAGGCTGAGCCAACTCCAGGGACCTGTGTGCGGCCTGCCCGCCAAGGGCTGGCTGGGCCTGATGCCATGTCAGCTCACGCTGTGCCCTCCCAGTGTCTTTCGCCCATCACCCCTCTGTTGTCTGGAAGCCCTCTTCTTGGGTTAAGGAACAGCCCTGCAGTCTCCTACACTGCTGAAACCCAGGTTTTCTCTGACTATTCTCTGTCTCCCTCAGAGGATGGGGATGAGATTGTGGCCTTTTTATTTTCCTGCAAGACCAAGTCCTGACCAAGACCACCACCCCCTCTATGGAAACCTCTGTCTCTTGACGATGCTGCGTTGTCCCTCCTTGTTGCCGGCGTGTCCTCTATCTTTTGCCCACTTGCTTTCTTTTAAATGGCTTCACTCTCTCCCAGTCCTTTTCCTTCCTGGCAAGTTACCCATCAGCCCCATGACCCCTCACCCTCCGTGGCTTCCTGATTCTCCTCCGACCCTTGTCATGACACACATCTCTGTTTAACCACAACCTCCGTCCCGCTGATCTGTCATTCAATCATTTCCAGGCTACCTGCTGGGTTTTATTTTTACTTTTTTAAAGAAAACCTTTTTTTGGACTATCATTGACATACAACAAATTGTACATGCTTAATATATATTATTTGATAAGTTTAATCACAGGTCTACACCTGTGCAGCCATGGATACCATCATGATGATGAATATAGCCATCACTCCCAAGAATTTCCTCCTGACCACCCCTGCCCCCTTCCCCAGCTCACCCCTTAGTCCCCTGATCTGCAAACACCAGTCTGCTTTTTGGCCTTATAGCTTGATTTTTTAGAGTCTTATGGAAATAGAATCATGCAGTATATTCCCGTTTTGTTTGGCTTCTTTCACTCAGTATAATTATTTTGAGGTGCATCTGTGTTGGTGCAGATATTAACAGTTCGTTCTTTTTAACTTCTGAGTTGTACTGTATTCCATTGCATGGAGATACCATAGTTCATCATTTGATGATGGGCCTTTGGGTTGTTTCTATTAATAGTATTTGGCTACAAATAAAGCTACTGTAAACATTTGCATGCAAGTCTTTGTGTGGACACGTGTTTTCCAATCTTTGAGAATGAAGTGGCTGCATCATATAAAGACATATGTTTAACAAAGTGTTTGTACCATTTTACATTCCTGCTAGCAGTGTGAGAGTTCCGGTTACACCACATTCTCATCAACACTTCGTATGATCTGAGTTTTAATTTTAGTGGTAGTGGTATCTCATTGTGGTTGTAATTTGCATTTCTCTAATGACTACGTGATCTTTAGCGTCTTTTCATGTGCCATTTGCCACCTGTATGTCTTGGTGAAGTGTATCTATGAATCTGTTGCCTGTTTTTCAAGTTGAGGATGTTTTTTCATCCTAATACTGAATTCTAAGAGCTCTTCACATATTTTGGTTGTAAGCGTTTTAATCAAACATATGATTTGGAAGTATTTTCTTCCCATCTCTGGTTTGTCTTTTCAGTCATAATAGTTTACTTCAGGGAGTAGATGTTATTAATTTTGATGAAGTCCAGGGTATCAATCTTACTTTTATGAATTTTGCTTTTGGTGTCTTGTCTGATGAATCTTTGCCTAACCCAAGATCGCAAAAGATCTGTGTTTTCTCCTAGAGATTGTGTAGTTGTATGTTTCACATTTAGGCCCTTGATTCATTCTGAGAAAATTGTTAATGTCAGTTTCCTCCAGTGGACTGCTGCTCCCCTGTTCTCCGATGTTTCAGTGCCGGGAGGTCCTGTGCCCTTGCTCCACTGGCACTTTCGGCAGAGCTTGTGCACCACCCTTTTGGCATTTCTCCACGTTCTTATCGCTCCTCTGGTGTCATACTGCCATTGCTTATTCATTGGTTTGAGGCATGATGCACACACACACACAGGGAGGGTTTTTTTTTTTTTTTTTTAAATTAAAAATAAAGAAGAATTTTATAATGTCAATGTTAGATTCAAAATGTCTTTGTTATCTTTTAAATATCTTTTAAAGACCTTTAAAGGATTCCACTTCATTGGAAGAGATTTTGAAGTATTGAAAGTCTTGCAGTCGAAAATGAGATAAGCCAAGAAGTAGATTTTTGAAAGCAGTGATTAATTTGCTTCCATTAAAGTCAGGAAAGTAAAATTACAATACATTCTGTGTGATAAACATTTAAGCTAACGTGAGTTTTAATACTTTTTCATCTTTCAATATTGAGCTTTCTAATTTTTAAGTATTTTTCAACTACTTTAGTGTACTTATTTGTTGTTTTTACACGTGTGTCAATCTAGTGGCAATCATTAGGGTTGAAAAGACACATGCAGTGATGGGGTTGGGGATAATTATAGTTTGAATGAGGAGTTTAAACATCCAAATAGGAATGATATGTAGACAGAAACTTTTTGAAGTTAGAATGAAATGGATTTCGTAATGGTAAAGTAAAAGTAGAAATATCTCTGTGAACTTAGGGCCTTTAAGAAATACATAATGTGGGAACTTCCCTGGTAGTCCAGTGGCTGAGACTCTGAACTCCCACTGCAGGGGGCCCAGGTTCAATCCCTGGTCAGGGAACTATCCCACAAGCTGCAACTAAGACTTCTAATGATTCAACTATAGTTCCTGCATGCCACAGCTAAGACTGGTGCAGCCAAATAAATAACAAACAAAGAAGTACCTAATGTGGCCAGGGAAGGATCTTGGATCCTCTTCCCCGGTTCTCATGTTGAAACCCTCTGATATGTGCCTGCACTGCACACATTTTTCTTTATAATATTCTTATTTTAAAAGTGTTCTGAGAGTTTCTGAATACAACAGGATGGAATAGATCAAATATATATTAGTTTTCTTTTGGGCTATAACAAATTAACAGGAGGATTTTAAAAAGCAGGGGACTATTGACAGATAATGGAGCAGATTCCCTGCGTCTGTTTGTAAAGTCTGTCCTTTTTATATGTATTTACTCCTCCCTGTGCAGGGAAGAGTGGATACAGGCAATTATGGGTAGGCTGAAAGTTTAAAATAAAAACGCTGGGCTCATTTCAAGATGGGGAAGGACTGACAATCCCTGGTGGTCACACACAATGACTGGAGAACGTGTTTTCGAGGATGTGTTGTAAGACGGGGGATTTTTCAGATGTCTTGGAAGAGAGCTGTCTGTGCAGACTTCATCCCCAGTCTCCTGGGAGGTGAGGTGTCTGCTGGACCTGGCAAGCATCACCAGGTCCCCCAAGGCATCATGAAACAAAAACTAAACGGGGGCAGAATGGACTTTGTCCAAAAACGGATGAACAGGGAGGCGAGGGATGAGGACCAGTTGGTGGGTGGGTGTGGGAGAGATAGTCCGTTAGCATAGGCACTTGAGCCTCAGCTCTAAGAGCCCCGCCCAGGCAGTGCTGACCCTGAACCCCAAATCACTGGACATGCTTTGGTGATAGGAGTAGAGGGAAGCAGGCACTTCCTCATTTAATCACAAACCATTGGTAATCTAGTGCTGCAGCCTAGTCATGATAGTGGTGAGTTTCCTCTGAGCGCAGCATTAGGTGTAACAGCAGTCATACAAAGTTCCTTCAGAAAACTAGCTGGCTAATGAATTCCTAAAGTGCATGCATTTAGCTGATATTTGTGTATCTGTCCACATAGATGGGGCTTCCCAGGTGGTGCTAGTGATGAAAAACCCACCTGCCAATGTAGGAGATGTAAGAGACGCAGGTTCGATCCCTGGGTGGGGAAGATCTCCCAGAGGACAGCATGGCAACCGACTCCAGTATTCTTTCCTGGAGAATCTCATGGATGGGGGAGCCTGGTGGGCTACAATCCATGGGGTTGCAAAGAGTCGGATATGACCAAAGTGACTTAGTGCACATGCATGTCCACATAGATACAACCTGCAGCAATTGTCAAGGCACTGACTCTGTTTCTTCAAACTACGTTGGTGTTGGAAAGTGATATCCAGTTTTAAAACATTGCACAAAACTCTCCATCAGGAAATCTAAATAATATTTTTTTTCTCAAAAAATTGGAAGAAAAGCTTAAGACTTCCAGTATATTCTCATTTTTAAAGATTATATCCTTTGTGAGGTTGAGACCTCATTTAGGGGCCACATGTGATACTGAGGTGGGGTTGCCAAGCTGTCTCCATGCTAAAGGCATGGACACATCCAGAGGGTCACAGGTACACGTCTCCATCCTCCTGAGGAGCCTTCTCACCCCATAGGCTGTACTCCGTGGTTTTGCTCTTGGCTGAAGTAGTTCTGACCAAACTTTTGAGTCCCTCTCCTCGACAGTGACCCAAGTGCTCTGCAAGGTGATTTATAGATGGACTGAAACCATAAATGTGGTTGTCATTGCAAGCAGAGTGGCATGCTGTCCTGAATATTCGTAAAACGTTCTTGTAAAAATGTTTTGTGAGCGGTAGTTTTATATTATGTTTTCCTTTAGAGATTTAAAAAAGTCATTCATTTTGTGCCTGACAGAAACATTTTCGCATAATCAATCCACTGTGGGCATTTAGGTTACCTTACTATAAATCATTTTGACTCTTTTAAAAGAATTTGTAGAAGTTCATACTTAGAATGCTTTTATCCTGAAAACATCTCTCCTTCTGTGACATTGCTTTGCTTCTGAAGGTCAGCCTTCTAACTTTTATGTTTGAAAAGTGGTATAAGCACATTTTTTCTTTCTAAAACTAAAAATAGATCTTAAATATGCATTCATATATTCCATTTCTAATTCATTTTTTTAAACTTTCAGGCTCAACTTTAAAGAAGCTTCTACACACTGGAAATTCTATTAAGGTATTTATTTTAGATGCAAATGTAATGGCTTTTTTCATTACTTTTAAACTTATTCATACCATAAAATGGCAGCATTAAGCCATTAAAAAAAATTCTTTAAAATCCATTTAACTTAGTTTTAGTTTTTTATTGAGAAATGATATGACAAATACTGTTGGAGTTTTTGTTCTTACATCATAATTTACTGTGATAGACATTTTCAACCTTCTCAGGAGAAAGTGGCTTGGGACTGGGAGTTTGGAATCCTGCGTTCTGATTTTGATTCTACTATTCAGCTGAGGTGCTGACTGCTTCAGCTTCATTGTTGGAAAGAGAAGGGGTTGACCCAGGTCCTGCCTAAGCCTCAGAGCTAATGTTTCTGATTCTGTACACCCCAGTAATCTTGTTAAAAACTATAGTTGTCTCAGAATCATTTTTTGCTATTTTTGAGAATGCTTGTGGAGAAAAAGGGCAGCAGAACCTTACTCTCGAATGTTTATTATTCTTTTTTTTTTTTTGCAGCAGCAGCAGATTGATCGTATAAGTTAGGTTAAAATTGGCTAATTTTAAATGACTGTGCCTTTTAAAATGACAGTCTACTGTTTAATACCGGAATAATACTTATGACCCTGAAACATAAGTAGCAAGAGAAACCAGGATGTATATTTTATGGAAGATAATTCACTCATAGCTATTTAATTTACGTGTGTGCCTTTAATAAGCTAATATATTTTGGTGTTTATATTAGCTTAAACAGCCCCTAACCACTCAAACTGTATAGGTTCATGCTCTCTTACTTGTTGGGAAAAAAAAAAGAGACGAACTGTCTATAGTTTCACGATTTTTCTGTATTTTCTCCTTTCTATTTTAATTAATGGTCTTATAGCTAAAACTTACCAGGTTGTTATCTTCTGTTTATTATTGATCTTATTTATATTTTATTATCTTAATAGCTTAGTTGGTAAATAATCCAGCTGCAATGCAGGAGACCCCAGTTCAATTCCTGGATCGGGAAGATCCCCTGGAGAAGGGATAGGCTACCCACTCCAATATTCTTGGGCTTCCCTTGTGGCTTAGCTGGTAAAGAATCCGCCTGCAATGTGGGAGACCTGGATTTGAACCCTGGGTTGGGAAGATCCCCTGGAGGAGGGAATGGCTACCCACTCTGGTATTCTGGCCTGGAGAATTCCATGGACTGTATAGTCCACGGAGTTGCAAAGAGTCAGACACGACTGAGCGACTTTGACTTCACTTCACTTTACTTTAAATACAGTTAACCTAAAAAATTGGAGACTTTATCAAAGTGTCTAGAAACTTTGCTGTTGTTAAATTTGATGTAATTTGGTTAGATATACATAGAAAGTGAAAATGAAGTCGCTCAGTCGTGTCTGACTCTTTGCGACCCCATGGACTGTAGCCTATCAGGCTCCTCCGTCCATGGGATTTTCCAGGCAAGAGTCCAGGAGTGGATTGCCATTTCCTTCTCCAGGGGATCTAGCCCTGATATATATATATATTTTTTGTCTGGCGGTGAATCGCATTATGTATTCAGCAAAGTCACCACTTATCTGCTGGGCAGGTGTGAGCAGGGTAGGGCAGTGGTGAGTCCAGGGCTTGTCTAGAGGGGCTCCCGGGGATCACAGTTGATGGGGTTCTGTCTTGGTGTATTTGACTTCTCTGGGGAGTCAACCAAGCTTTCCCTCCCTCCCCTCCCTCCATCTTCCCCCCCATCTTCCCCCTCTCTCTTTCTTCCTTCCTCCTTCTGTCCTTCCCACTTTCCTTTCATTCCATCCATCCCCTTTCCCCCTTCCTTCCCTCCTCTCCTTCCCTTCCTCCCTTCTTTCCTTTCTTCCCTCCTCTCCTTCCTTCCCTCCATCTCTCCTCCCCTCTTACTTTCCTGCAGACCCTGGGCCTGGTTTGAACCCTGGCTCTTTAGAAATTAGCACCATTTTGGTGTCACTGAAGAGGCACCAGGCAGCCCCTCAGTTGCCTGCTTTCGGAGCTCACTACATCTTTCAGCTGCGTCTGATTTTTTTTTTCCATCTCTTTTGCTTATTTAATCTCTTTTATTGACATCACCTTTCCAGCCATTTAGGGATATAAAAATGGAGTTACCTGTGTTTACGAATTCTAGGAATGGGATGAAGCTGAAAGTTTTAAGTGCAGAGAAGGAAAAAGGTCACATCTGCCTGTATTGATGTTTTTCTATGGGTGATGCCGACTATTTGGAGCCAGGGGAGGGCATCAGGAGAACAGGATAGGGAAGCCAGAGGCTGCCTGTCCCCCTCAGCCAGGTCCGTGGGGCCCTTTTAGGTCTAAGTGTTGTGATTTTCAAGAACATGGTACCTGTGTATAATGCAGTGACCTGACAGGTTCTATCCAAAGCACGGTGTAAATCCGGAGCAAGATTCTCTTTGCGTGGTTTTCATGAGTAATCGAGCGTTGATGACACCATTGCTGTAAGGAATAAAATGCAACTACTAGGAAATGCTTAGGTAGCAGTTACTGTGAGCCAGGCAGTTCCAGTCCACTTCACCGTATACGAGCACTTGGTGATAAACTTTGTTATCACCCCTGCTTCACTGCTGGGGAGGTGAGGCACGGAGAAGTTAAGTGGTCCTCCACACTCACAGCTCAGCTAGAAAGTGGCTGAGGCTGCACTGGAGCCCAGCTCCTCCGGCCCTTGTGCTGGGCTGCAGTGTCCTTGCTTCCTGGTCACACAGGGGAGGACTTGGTGCAGGACTTCAGTGATGCTTTGAGCTTCTAGATCTGTCCCTCAGAACCAATGCTGCACTGTAGTACACTCATACAAGTATGACTGCCTGTTTCATTTTGCTGCCTTTCGTTTTGTTTTTAGATAAGATGTGAAGGAATCCGGCTGTTTCTTCTGTGGCTTCAAGCACTTCAGACGAACTGTGCAGAAGAGCAGGTGCTGATTTTTGCTAGCCTGGTGCCAGGATTCCCTGCCATCATGTCGTCCAGGGGGCCCTGTACACTGGACACGCTCATCAACCCTGGCCCCAACATGGCTGATGGTGAGTGATACTGGCCCATCCAACAGGCAGAAACTACCCTCCACGTTGCGATAAGGAATCCCTCATTCTGTCCTTTTCCTAACAGAAACCTCGGTTTCATGGATGGATTCTGAAGAGGAATTGTTGTTGTTCAGTCTCTAAGTCCTGTCCAACTCTTTGCAACCCCCAGGACTACAGCACGCCAGGCTTCCCTGTCCTTCACTATCTCCCTGAGTTTGCCCAAACTCATGTCTGTTGAGTCTATGATGCCATCCAACCGTCTCATCCTCTGTCACTCTCTTTTCCTTCTTCCCTCAATCTTTCCCAGCATCAGGGTCTTTTCCAGTGAGTCAGCTTTTTGAAGTAGGTGGCCAAAGTATTGGAGCTTCAGCTTCAGCATCAGTCCTTCCAGTGAATATTCAGGGTTGATTTCCTTTAGGACTCACTGGTTTGATCTCCTTGATGTCCAAGGGACCCTCAAGTCTTCTCTAGCACCACAGTTCAAAAGCATCCGTTCTTCAGTGCTCACCCTTCTATATGGTCCAACTCTCACATCCATACATGACCACTGGAAAAACCATAGCTTTAACTATACAGACCTTTGTCAGCGAAGTGATGTCTCTCCTTTTTAATATGCCATCTAGGTTTGTCATAGCTTTTCTTCCAAGGAGCAAGCATCTTTAATTTTGTGGCGGCAGCCACTCTTCACAGTGATTTTGGAGCCCAAGAAGATAAGCTCTGCCACTGTTTCCATTTTTTCCCCATCTATTTGCCATGAAGTGATGGGACCGGATTCCAGGATCTTAGTATTTTGAATGTTGAGCTTTAAGCCAGCCTTTTCACTCTCCCCGTTCACCCTCATTAAGAGGCTTTTTAGTTCTTATTCACTTTCTGCCATTAGAGTGGTGTCATCTGCATACTCCTGTTTTACAGACATTTGAACTGACAGAACTGGAGCCTGTTTTATATGAAATGATGACAGGAGAGATTTACTGGAGTGGAGGAAACTGGAGGGGAAGGAAGGGGACAGCTGTTGGCAGGAGCAGAGACACATGGTGTGTCTGGCTGGAGCAAGTGCTTTTGTTGCTGTTCATGAGATTTAAATCTGCATCCAAACTGCTGCCTGTTTTCCGTACAGCGATTGTTTTATAAGTGGGTGTTCATTTGTTCCCCTGGCTCTTTTTAAAAAAATATTTATTTATTTGGCTTGTTATTGTTGTTCAATTGATGAAGTCGTGCTTGACTCTGCGACCCCATGGACTGCAGCACGCCAGGCTTCCCTGTCCTTCGCTGCCTCCTGGAGTTTGCTCAGACTCATGTCCATCGAGTCAGTGACGCCAGTCAACCGTCTCATCCTCTGTCGTCCCCTTCTCCTGCCTTCAATCTTTCCCAGCATCAGGGTCTTTTCCAATGAGTTAGCTCTTCACATCAAGTGGCCAAAGTAATGGGGCTTCAGCTTCAGCATCAGTCCTTCCAATGTGTTCAGGGTTGATTTCCTTTAGGATTGACTGGTTTGATCTCCTTGCAGTCCAAGGGACTCTCAAGAGTCTTCTCCAACACCACAGTTCAAAAGCATCAGTTCCTCAGTGCTTAGCTTTCTTTATGGTCCAGCTGCATAGGATCTTACTTGTGGTGCACGGAATCTCCGTTTTGGCATGCCCTCTCTTCATTGCAGCACTTGGGCTCAGTAGTTGCATTGCTTGGGCTTAGTTGCCTCGTGGCATGTGTGACCTTACCTCTCCAACCAGGGGCTGAACCCATGTTCCCTGCATTGGAAGGCAGATTCTTAACTACCGGATCACCAGGGAAATCCCTGATGCTCCAGGCTCTTTATCACCAGATGTGTATTTTCATGCAGTTTTCATGAAGAGCAGTGGTGGCCTCATGGGACTAGTAATGCCATCTTTTGAGCCCAGGGAGTTTTCAAGGAACTTGCCTAATGGGCAAGTTTTGTCACTGCGGATCACTGTATTGCCCAGTGACAGGTATTTGACCTTGGGCTGGTCAGAGCAGAAGGTGCAAGGGTGAGGAATGGTCCAGTGAGGGAGGTGGCTTTGTGGGCATCTGTCCCCTGGTCATGTGGCCTGACCTGCGGTGTGAGCAGTTCCAGTGCTTGGTACCTGTATTGTATTTGGTTATTTTATGTTGCTTTACCTTTTAAAATTTTTATCAGAGTATAGTTGATTTACAATGTTGTGCTAGTTTCTGCTATACAGTGAAGTGAGGCACTTTAAAAAAATTATTTAATTGGAGGATAATTGCTTTACAATGTTGTATTGGTTTCTGCCATACAACAATGTGCATCAGCTACAAGTATACATATATCCCCTCCCTTTTGAGCCTCTCTCCCACTCCACCCGCCATCCCACCCCTCTTGGTCATGTCAGAGCACCGAGCTGAGCTCCCTGTGCTTTACAGCAGCATCCCACTACCTGTCTATTTTACACAAGGTAGCATAAATGCGTCAGTCCTGCTCTCTCAGTTGGTCCCACCTTCTCCTTCCCCACGTGTCCACCTGTCCCTTCTCTACATCTGCATCTATTCGGGCCTTGCAAATAGGTTAATCAGTACCATTTGTCTGCAGTCCATATAGGCACATGTATTTTAATAGAGGCCATTTTTAAAGCCCTATTTGAAATTTAACTTTGGTGAAGGAGCTTTCCTTGTTTCCCACTCTGCAGCGAAGATCCATCCGGAAGAAATCACTCCACTGCTGCCAGCCGTATCAGGGGAGAAGATCGCCGAGGACCAAACGTGCTTTTTTCTTCAAGTGCTGTTGAAATACATGGTTACTCAGGTATGAGCGGAACCACGGATGATTCAGTGGTGTTCACATCCTCACTAGGGAAGAGAAAACACGGCCTCTTCTCTTCCTGTTTGTCCGTATTTTTTACTTTTGTTTTTTCTTGGTGATTTTATGTGATATTTCACTAAATGTAGAACGTATGCTAGGATGCTTCAGCAAAGACCAGGCCTGCATGCTACTGTGTGTGTGTGTGTAAAGGAAGCAGTTCCGTCCTCCATCTGCCTCCTTTACTTTCATACAATCTCATATTATTCAGTTCATATATGACACTTCTCACTAAATGCGTGGGCATCTGAATCACCAAGTCATTCTCTGCAATACCAGTGCCACAGTTTCACTCACTTCCAACCCTGCCTCCCCGAGGTGGTCTCAGATCTCACAGGAAAGTTCTCTGGCCTGTATCCCTCCCGCCCCCACTCAGTGCCAGTCACAGGTAGCCGGTCCCAGGTTGCCCACAGCTTCCATCCAGTTTGGCTACAAATCAAAGGGTCCCATGACTCCCTCCTCAGGTTCAGTGAATTTTAGAGTAGCTCACAGAACTGGGGGAAGCATTGGTTCAGTTGCCCATTTAGGAAAGGGTGTGGCAAAGGACACAGGTGACAGCTGGATGAAGACACACACGGGATGAGGTCTGTGGTGAGGGGGGTTCTGAGTGCGGGGGCTTCTGTCACTGTGGATGGGGGTGCGTCACCCTCCCGGAGTGTCCATGTGTTCAACCCGGACACTGCCTGAAACCTGGGGCTGTTGGGATTTTTATGGTGGCTTCTTTGCAGGAGAGATGATCAGTTATCAACTCCATTTCCAGCCCTTCTCTCCTCTTGGAACAGTGGTGCAGGCGGCAGGGTGAGAACTGAGAATTCTGAGCTTCCAACCATGGCTTGGTCCTGCTGGTGACCAGCCCCATCTGGGAGCCCCTTCAGAGTTGCCCAGAGCTCTGGTCACAAAGAAGTGAGCAGGGAGCTAGGGCCTCTGTGCCAGGAGCTGAGGGCAGAGACCAGTATAGCAGTTTCTGTTATCTCCCTTTTTTTGCCTGTTTGCTCTTCCGCTGCCCCATTCTCTGTTCTGAGGAGAATGGATGGGAGAGGAGCAGGCCCCGGGGCTGACTGGGCGGTCCCGAGTGATGGGCAAAGGGCAGGGGCCTGAAGGAAATCTGTGGATTATCTCTTCCTGTTACTAGCACAGCCTCCTTTATGTCAGATGATCCTTTCTCTTAACAAATCATTCACTTCTGATTTCACCAGGGAATTTGTGTCTCTCGGTCAGTATTTCTGGACATTGATGTGGCTTGGGAAATGCTACTGTTTCTTTTCTCTCAGCAAACACATCCCTGGTCCCTGAGCTTCTCCAGGGCATATGTTCAGACTCTGTCCTTCCTCTCACAACCTGGTGTGTTGTTGTTCCGTCACCAAGTTGTGTCCGATTCTTTGTGACCCCATGGACTGCAGCACACCAGGCCTCCCTGTCCATCACCAACTCCCAGAATTTACTCAAACTCACGTCCGTTGAGTTGGTGATGCCATGCAACCATCTCATCCTCTGTCGCCGCCTTCTCTCT
The DNA here is from genome assembly GCF_029378745.1 of Bos indicus. NCBI lineage: Eukaryota > Metazoa > Chordata > Mammalia > Artiodactyla > Bovidae > Bos > Bos indicus. The sequence continues at coordinate 40,162,711 of NC_091772.1, read as the reverse complement.
AGCCCTCAGTCTTTCCCAGCATCAGGGTCTTTTCCAGTGAGTCAACTCTTTGCACCACGTGGCCCAAGTATTGGAGCTTCAGCTTCAGTTGATGTGTAACCTCTGCCCATCCAGTTCCTCACCCACTTGGGCCCATGACACTCACTGTCACCTGCCTTTTTTTGTCCTGTCACTGTGAAATCGGGGCCCAGGGTGACCAGGGTCTGGTGTGTCAGGTCCAGAGAAGGACACGAGTGTTGGCCATCCTGGACCTCTGGACAACTTGGGGACCCCTCCTTCCTCAGGGTCTCTGCTCCTGGGATGACCCCCCACTCCTCCTCTTTTCCAGTTTTCTCTAAAGGCTGTGTTTCCTCTGCCCCCTCTGCCCATCGTGTCCCTCAGGGTGACCCCGTCTGCTCTTCTCTCCCCGGTTCCTCTAGCAGCACCACAAGTTCAGGACTCCTGCATCCTGGGTGCCAACCTGGGTCCTCTCACCTCTGGGAAGCCCTGGGTCTTGGCCGTGTGGGCCCCTGCTGCCCACATCTCAGCCCCATCTGTCCAGGAGTGGTCGGGTCTGGCCTTCTATCCGTTGCAGAAAAACAGCAGAGTAGCCAGAACCCGGGTGGGCTGGGGGACTTGGGTTTCATTCCAGATGTGTCACTAACGAGCTGTGTGACACGCTGATCCCATAACACCCCGGATCCCAGCAGAGGAGGACTGGTAGAGGGTGGTGGTGAGCCCTCTCTGCTGTGTGCAGGGTTGTATGCGGTGTCCACTTGCCCCTCCTTCCCCGGTCTGTCGGGCAGGTGGGTCCTCCGAGCAGAGCTTCCTCCTTGCCTTACCTGGAGGGATTCTGACAGGTGATGGACACTGGGCCCCTCGTCCCTAGACTGCAGGTGCTCCAGGTGGGCTGGTCAGGAGGATGTTGGGATGCTTTGCTCTGGAGCTTGGTGGTCTCACAAGCATGACAGCCACCAGTAGGAACTCTCGAAGGGCCTGTTCACACCGCGTTTCCCTGGGTGGTAGGAGATGGCTCTCGATCACCTGTTTGGATTCCTGACCTGTGCGGGTCGCTCCCTGCAGAGGAAGTGTTTGCAACATTCCTGCCGGGCCTACACAGAGCTGGCTGTTTGACAGGGAAGCAGTGTCTTCACACATGGGAGTTTTAAACTTAATGGCTTATCCCAGCCTGCAGATGGTGTTGTTTTTTTTAATTGAAAAATAGTTGATTTACAATGTCATGTCAGTTTCCGGTGCATAGAGCAGTGATTCAGTTACACATGTAGCCTTTGGATTGCTTTTTTGTGTGCTTTGCAAGATTCTGTAGCTTTGCCTTTTGATAATGATTTTTTTTTTTTCATGTAGGTAACATGGTATGAAATTCTTGCAAGAGATTGTTTCTTTAATTCTTGTGTATTATAAATGGCCTCTTTTGCACTGCTGCTGCTGCTGCTGCTGCTAAGTCACTTCAGTCGTGTCCAACTCTGTGCGACCCCATAGACAGCAGCCCAGCAGGCTCCCTTTTCCCTGGGATTCTCCAGGCAAGAACACTGGAGTGGGTTGCCATTTCCTTCTCCAATGCATGAAAGTGAAAAGTGAAAGTGAAGTCGCTCAGTCGTGTCCGACTCTTAGCGACCCCATGGACTTCAGCCTTCCAGGCTCCTCTGTCCATGGGATTTTCCAGGCAAGAGTACTGGAGTGGGGTGCCATTGTCTTCTGCATCTTTTGCACTACTTCTGGATAAACATTTTAAGGGCACAAAGAGTGTTAAATCATCACAAGGAACATGGAGAAAAAAATACAGGAATGATGTAGTGGGGCAAGTTTAAAAGATACCATCAGCTTTGATTGTTTTCTTTCTTGAATATCCAGTAAAAATGCTGTTTTTTATGTAGTTACTGTTTTGTTTTGAAGTATTCATTCTTGGAATCATTTGAGTATTAAGATGTTATTACATGATGGTCAATGCTATTTGTCAAGTGTTTCATTTAGGATGGGGGTTTTAACAGTGTATCAGCATTTCAGCTGATATTCATTAATGTGAAGTGTAACTATATGTATGTTCTCCCCCGCCCCCCATGACTATTATCTGAAGGCCGCAAGCTTGGAGTGGAAGCATAAGGAGAATCAGGAGACTGGGTTTAAATTTCTGTTTACGTTGTTTCGAAAGTATTACCTTCCTCATCTGTTTCCCTCGTTTACCAAGTCAACCAACATCTACAAGCCTGTGCTGGGTGAGTACTGATAGCTGTGTGTGCAGTCTCTTACAATGATTAAGTAAAATAATTTTTTTTTCATATTTAATAGTCACTTTGTTGTAAGGGTTTTCCAGTTTCTCAATAAATGATTTGAACTATTTGTACAGACTGAGATTTGCCTGAGTCCTGAGCAATAAAGGCCATCTGTGGGTCCTGTAACTCAGGAGTAATTTGATACGGATCATGGTATATTGATCCCTGGGGTCGGGAAGATCCCCTGGAGGAGGGCATGGCAACCCACTCCAGTATTCTTGCCTGGAGAATCCCCGCAGACAGAGAAGCCTAGTGGACTACAGTCTGTGGGGTCACAAAAGAGGCAGACACGACTCAGCAACTAAACAGCAGCATTTAAGCAACCAGATGTATGTCTATTTAATTAGAAATGGAAACATTCTTAGGGGTTATATGATGTTAAGAGTCATGAACCTGGGGACTTCCCTGTGGTCCAGTGGTTAGGATCTCACCTTCCAAAGCGGAGGGTGCAGGTTCAATCCCTGGTTGGGGAACTGAGATCCCACATGCCTCATGGCTAAAAAACCGAAACATAGAGCAGAAGCAATATTGTAACAGATTCCATAAAGACTTTAGAAATGGTCCACATTAAAAAAGAAAAAAAGATTCGCTAACCTGATCATGTGTTCTCTTGTCCTGCAGACATCCCCCACCTGAGACCAAAGCCTGTGTATGTCACTACCACTCGAGACAATGAGAGCATTTACAGCACAAAGATCCCGTACATGGCAGCTCGTGTCGTCTTCATTAAGTGGATGGTGACTTTCTTTTTGGAAAAAAAGTATCTAACTGCAACACAGAACACTAAGAATGGAGTTGATGTATTGCCTAAAATCATTCAGGTATGTCATTCGTCACTTTTTTACCTTTTAATTCTGGTGTCTTAAGCCCTACTAACCCCAAAGTAATGGACTGTCAAGGCTGTTGGCTCTCAGAGGTTGTTGGCTATGGGGACTCGGTTTCACTGGCTCCACCCTCTGTGATGCTGAGGTTTCAGAGGAAGTGTAAGTTAGCACTTGCTGGGTTCTCTTGGCCTTGCCATGACGAGGCAACCTTGTGGCCTTTTGAGCAGGTGGCTGACGTGTGTGCTCCTGGCTCCCTCTTACCTCCCCTCCTTCACTCAGCCCCCAGTGACCTCTGAGCATGAGACAGAGGGCCTCCCTGGCCTTGCTCACTCCAGTCCAGGGAAGGTCCCCAGCAATCATGAGGTGGTCACGGACAGGTCACCTGAGCCTGCCAGGTGCCCCCGGGGCTCTCGGGGAAGGGGTGGGTCAGCACCTCTGGATTTCAGGTGGTCGTTGAGCCATGATGGGGTCCCCGGAACAGAAGGCAGCGCTTTCTGAGGCCTGGGTGAAGCCCTCTTCTCACGTGGGGCCTATGGGGCCTCACTCTCTCCCTGGCCTTGGTCAGATGCATGGGGCTTTCCCGGCAGGTGACGTGTCTTCAGGCTTTTGTGCAGGCAGAGCAGGACACCAGTCAGAGTGGCCGTTGCTTGGAGGAGTCACGGTTTTGTGTGCTCTTATTTATTGGCTCCAAGGACAGATCCAGGAAGTGTGGTCCACTTAGTGCAGGCTGGCCGATGCCCTGCAGTTCCTAGCCGTGTGACGTCCGTCCCAGGCTGGAGGGTGCACCACCCCTGCCCTTGCCGAGGGGTCCTCAGTCCCCTCATGGTGGAACACCCAGCAGGTCCAGAACACAGGGTCCATAATAAGAACAACAAAAGACTTGCTAAAAGTTAAAAAAAAAAAAAAAAAAACTTTAATTTCTGAATTTACAAATTTAGTAGGTAAACTCAAAATGGTAATAGTCACTGCTGAGGACAAACTTGGTTTTCTGAAGAACTGTCGCACAGCACTGATTAAAAAAAAAAATCAGAGATGGAACTCAGAAACTAATATTAATAGATAAGACCATAGGTGCAGACCTACTTTGCAGACATTGTGAGGGCAGAAGGAAAAAAGAACAGGACATAACTGTTGTAGGAAGGGGGAGGGCCCCCTACAGGGCCCCAAGAGTGGGCTCTTGTCTAACACTCGGAAAAGAATTGTCGGAGGAGACACGTGCTGACAAAGCAAGAGATTTTATTGGGAAGGGCACCCGGGTGGAGAGCAGTAGGGTAAGGGAACTCAGGAGAGCTGCTCTGCCGAGTGGCTCTCAACGTGGTGTTTTATGGTGATAGGATTAGTTTCCAGGTGGTCTTTGGCCAATCGTTCTAATTCAGAGTCTTTCTTGGTGGTGCATGCATTGCTCAGCCAAGATGGATGCTAGCGAGAGGGATTCTGGGAAGTGGATGGACATGCGGTGTCTCCTTTCAACCTTTCCCGAACTCTTCTGGTTGGTGGTGGCTTATTAGTTCCTCCTTATCAGGATCTCCTGTCATAAAACAACTCATGCAAATGGTTACTATGGTGCCTGGCCAGGGTGGATGGTTTCAGTGTGCTTCCCCTAACAACTCGTCCCTGAGAGACTTCATACTGAAGATACTTCTTGGGAATTGGGGCAGAGGTCTCTTTCTTCTGTAACTTCTTCCTGCTCTGCATGGGCATAGGCCTGTCTAGCAGAGCAGAGGTCTCTCTCTACCTGATCTAAGTTGGGATGTTCCACATCTGAAACCAGCTTCCACCCTTGTAGTAACATCAATTTGGCTTGGAACTGCTGGAGTCTGCTGGAAATAAACTTTGTAAGGAGCTGGAGTATACAGGGGCCAAATAGAAGGCCTAATAAGACAGTTATCACTGGACCCATGAACGGTAGGAGCCAAGAAGGGAGAGAAAGAGAACTGCATGCACTTGTTGAACTCAAATCCTGGATCTTTGTGGCCTGTTCCAAAAGCCCCTTGATATCTTCTTGGACCTGCCCAGACTGGTTGTAATAAAAACAGCATTCTTCCTTTAGATAGAGACAAGTGCCCCCCTGTCCTGCAGTCAGTAAATCTAGGGCCTGACGATTTTGTAGGACCATTGCGGCTAGGGAGTCTAACTGGGATTGTAGGCGTTGGAGGTCCTCGCCGTTTTTTCTATGGATACAGCAGTGTTGGTAGAAAGCTGCTGAAATTTATGTAAAGAAGTTCCCCCCATGGCAACTCCTGTCAAACCAGCAGTCAGTACTAATGCCAGGAAAAGAGGGGTAAGTATTACTGCATGACGTATCCTCTGGTTGGTATATACTGGTAAAGGCAAGGAAGTATTACTCCAGGCCAGATCTGTGTGGGGTGTAACATGCCCTAGGGAGCAAGTTCCTGACCAAAAAGGTGGTAGGGATAAATAAGCTTTATCCCCACATATGAAATAGACACCATGACTGGGTTTAAGCTGGGCAGCAAAACGGGTTTACCAAAGAGGAAAAGGATTTCCATCTGCCTTACAACTGGAGCATGGCATAATGGAACAGAAGCAGTCTCTTAGTAGCTGGGAGGAGACCGTCACTCCACTTGCTGCAAAACCAGCAGCAGTGAGGGCATTTAGGAAGGGATGTAAGTGTTGTGAGGCATCCTGGGTTTTGTCCTCGAGGTAGAGAGTATTTTGTTTAGGCTCCCACCATAGGGTTAGGTTTTCAGGGGTGGGTACCCAAGGCAATGGCACCCCACTCCAGTACTCTTGCTTGGAAAATCCCATGGATGGAGGAGCCTGTTAGGCTGCAATCCAGGGGGTCGCTAAGAGTCGGACATGACTGAGTGACTTCACTTTCACTTTTCACTTTCATGCATTGGAGAAGGAAATGGCAACCCACTCCAGTGTTCTTGCCTGGAGAATCCCAGGGACGGGGGAGCCTGGTGGGCTGCCGTCTATGGGGTCGCACAGAGTCAGACACCACTGAAGCGACTTAGCAGCAGCAGCAGCAGCAGTTTCTTTAAAGAAGAGCTGTGATACACTGACTTGGCGGTGCAAGAATAAGCATGTCTTGAATGGTCTTGCCCACGGACACCCTGCATGGATACATTAGCTTTCCCAGGGTATCAGTGGCCCACCCTTCCAACCGAGCTACATGCTGTTACCCAGTGCACTCCATCTGGTCACAGTATGGCCTTTTGGGAAAAAGGGGAAAAAAACTTCATGCCTCAGTATCAGCAACAACTGTCTATATTTACCCCCTCAATAACATCTGCAATCCCACCTGAGCCCTTATTTTCTCTCTTGACTAACATTCCCCAAGTGACCTTCCCTATCTGTCTAAAAAGCGACTCCCTGACAGGGGTGTCAGTGGGAAATCTAGGCAACTCACAATGTGCGATGACCTTCATGGTTGAAACTGATGGGAAAAACTGGGACCTAGAAATTTCACTAGGGTATTACGATTTAGCCCAACGTCTAGGAACTAGAGGTTCTGGCAGAACTAATACACTATACCTATCCCCAAACATGAGGCTCTCCTCGGATGCTATTAACCAGTCTCGAAAATCCATGTTCTGTTCTGGACGGCCAAAGAGCCACACCCATTCATCCTGGTTTCTAAATTGGGCAGGCAACTCTGACCCGTTATTCCCTGTAGGGGTATGCTAAGTCACTTCAATCGTTTCCGACTCTGTGCGACCCCATAGACGGCAGCCCACCAGGCTCCCCCGTCCCTGGGATTCTCCAGGCAAGAACACTGGAGTGGGCTGCCATTAATGCAGATCCAGCAGGGACTGGTTAGGTTGAGTCGAGAAGCAGTGTGGTTTGCAGGCATATATGCCTCGTTTAGGGAGAGATTAATAGCCACACAGGGAGACATGATTAGAATGAGGAAGAACATCATAGGATGATTGACTTATTTGATGGGGTTCCGCCTGAACAAGAGTCTGAGATCTTCAGCAGGTTCACAGGAATAGTCGTCCTCTGGTTTTGGAGTCTTAGTCCCTGTCCCCCCCTCCTGTAGGCCATACGGTTTTATTCTAGAATTGTGGACCCAGGCAGATAGACCCCTCACTTTAATAGCAGTTGAAGTTACTAGGACAGCCTGATACGGTCCTGTCCATTTCTTGGACAGCTGGCTTGGACTCCCTTTTTCTTGCCAGGTCTTTACTAGGTCCCCCGGCTCTACCTGGGGATTTTTCAAGTTTTCCTGTGGTCTAGGGAGGATCTGTTCTCCATATCGTTGGAGTTCTTGTTGAAACCTTCCCAGGTCAATTATATGTTTTAAGAGAGTATTGGTGTCCTCATAAGAAAACAAATCCGAAGTTAAGAATGGACATCCATACCTCATTTCATAAGGACTTAATAATAGTGGCTGTTTGGGGGCTGTCCATACCCTCATGAGGGCTATGGGTAACGTATGGATCCACTTATTATGTGTTTCTTGATATAGCTTGGCCAGAGCCCTTTTAAGAGTCTGGTTGGCTCTCTCTACCTTTCCCAAAGCTTGAGACCTCCAGGATGAGTGGAGGCGGTATTTTATGCCTAAGCATGCGGCCAGGTTCTGGGATATCGTGGCTGTAAATGAGGGCCCACCGTCACTCTGAAGTGATCGAGGCAACCCAAACCTAGGTACTATCTCCTTCAGCAGAGCTTTACAGACTTCTGTGGCTCTCTCTATCTTAGTAGGGAATGCTTCAATCCATCCTGTGAACGTGTCAATAAAGTCAATAAAGACTAGCAAATAAGAAAACCGTTGGTCTTTGGCATGGCTGTAAAATCCACCTGCCAGTCCTCTCCTGGGTATGATCCCCGATGTTGGACAGGTTTAATTAGAGATGACAAGGGTCTGGTTTTTGAATTATTTCTTAGACAGGTACCACAATTCTGTGTGACCTAACAACCTTAGCCAACTGGGGATGGTAGAGAATAGGCTTGAGCAAGATTTCCAGATTATCTCTTCCAAAATGGGTACTTTTATGTAAGGAGTTAATAATTTTCCAAACCTGAGAGTCAGGGAGTATTACTTGGGCCTGATCAGTCTGAAACCACCCATGTGACCCAGTCTTCCAGCCCCGCTTAGCATATCGGGAATGTTCCTCTGGGGTATAATCTGGAGACAGGGTTTCCTTGGGGAAAAGGAGGCAGATATCAGTGACAGGGGTAGCCTCCCTAGCAGCTCGTTTTGCCTCCTGATCAGCTTTTCTATTTCCCTGGGCCTCCTCTTCTTGCCCCTTTTGGTGACCTTTACAGTGGATGACAGCTAATTTTGCAGGAAGTTTGACTGCCTCCAGGAGCCTGAGAAAGAGCTCTTTGTGTTTAATAGGAGAGCTTCAAGCACTGAGCATCCCTCTTTCTTTCCAAATTCCGGCATGAATTTACAAATTTAGTAGGTAAACTCAAAATGGTAATAGTCACTGCTGAGGACAAAATTGGTTTCCTGAGGATCTGTCGCACAACACTGATTAAAAAAAAAATCAGAGATGGAACTCAGAAACTAATATTAATAGATAAGACCATAGGTGCAGACCTACTTTGCAGACATTGTGAGGGCAGAAGGAAAAAAGAACAGGACATACAATTAAACCAAGAGTAAGGAAAGCTTACCTGAGCTAAAAAAAAAGTCATGCCTCAGACTGAAAGGGCCTGTGAGCCCCAGGAAGAATTAGCAAAACAGACACCAAACTAAACAGACATTTCACCTTCAGGGGTTAAAGGGAAAATGATACAGACTTCCAAACAGAAACCACAGCTATGTCAAAGGAATGACGCTGAGATTAGCACCGAATACCTAATCTAATCTACAGCCCTGGAAGCCAGAGCAACCTGTCTGTTTGTCCCTTTCTCAAAATCTCACTTCATATCACGTACATCAGCACACAGTCACATTGGTTTAAGGCCTAAGTTGATTTAAAGTCTTAAGTATACAAACAAAGTGATCAAGAATTTAGGAAAAAATCTAGGGGAGACGTATAAACTTGGGAAGTGGTAGACCACCTTCAGAAGAGATGAAACCCACAAACCAAAGACTAAATGAGGTTCGACTTTATTTTGAAAAACAGGAAAAAGATTTATTTATACAGTTGTTAAAGTGTTCATATCTCTGCTGTATGAAGAGCACCTATGAATAGACATGAAGACAAACAAGCTGATTGAAAAATGAACGAAGGAGGTGAAAGACAGGTCAGAGAAGAGGAAATAAGCATGGCCCTGGACCTCCCCAGCAGTCAGGGAAACAGTTCTGAGCAGCTATGAGAGCCCTCTTTTCACCTATCAGGTAGATAATATCAGAAAATTGCAAGTAGACAAAAATTTGTAGGAAACATAAGAAATTCAGTGACACTCTGATAAACTTTTCGTTCATGGCATCTAAAGCAGTTGTTCAGGCAATTCAAAACCAATACAATATTGTAAAGTTAAAAAAAAACAAAAACAAAATACTATCAGAGAAAGGATGTAACCTTTCTCCCCCACCCAGTTTCAAAGTTTCAGAAAACTATCACCTGTGCTTATTGAAAATAAGTTGCTCCTTCTTAAAAAAATACATTTGGATTATGAGAAGTCGCACGACTAGCATATTAACCACCACTTCCAGGTTCTAATTTTTTCCCTGTTGACTCTTCACACTTGTGAGTCATTTCCTTTTACTCTGTAGCTAAAGTGTCACAAGGTTCTGACCTCCAGAATCCGTTAGGAGGGTTTTATCACCCTAACAGAAAAAAAGGTGCCAGAGTTCAAATTGTCTTATCCATAAGAGAAATGTTTCACTCTCCTACAAGAGCAGCTGGAGATGAGGCTGTTACAGCCATGGCTGTGGCCACATGTGCCCTGTTTCTCTCCTCCGCCCTTTCCCTCTGGTTTCTCCCTGATGTTAGCGGCAGCAGCTGGGGCCCTCCTTCCTAGTTCACGTATAGAGACAAGCCAGAAACACAGAGCCCTTCCCTTTTGTGTGAGCGGAACTATTTAGGTTACCTGTGTGCTCTTAGGAAAGAGCAAGGCGCTGACTCAGGTCTGGAGCTGTGAATAGGTCTGGGTGGGGGTGGTAGTGACCAGCTTCCAGGAAGCGGAAGGCTCCCCTGGTGTTAGGGGTGGGTCAGCTTCCTCTGAGGCACGTGCGGCTGCAGACCAGAGTGGAGTGGGGGTGGGGGCAGAGATCTAGAGGTTCCATGAGGGGGAAAGGGATACAGAGCAGGCACCATGCAGGTGTACGGCTCCTGTGCCCTGCACATGGCCATGCCCAGACATGGCCACTGCCGTGGTCCAGGCTGCTCATACACTTCACAGTCAGTTGTTATATCAGTTTCCTGTTGCCGCTGTAGCTAATTTCTACAAATGCATTTTCTTACAACTCAGGAAGTCAGAGGGCCCAAATCGGTCTCAGTGGCTAAAGTCAGGGTGTCAGATGCTCTAGGGGAGGGTCAGTGTCTTCCCTATCTGGCCTCCACAGGCTGCCTGTGTCCCCTGGCCTGTGGCTCCTCATCACATCATTTCTCCATCTATTTCCATCTGTGCATCATCTTCTCTGTGTCTGCTCCTCCTGCCTCCTTGTGGGTCCTGTGGTTACCTTGGGTCTACCCAGGTAATCCAGGGTACCCTCCCCATCTCAACATCCCGAATTTAATCAATCTGCTCAGTCCCTTTTGCCATGGACAGCAGCACAGTCCTGGGTTCCAGGAACTCGGGTGTGGACTTCTTGGGGAGGGTGGTCATTCAGCTTACCTGTCTCCTGTGTCCTCGTCTCTGCCTTACTGCTGTGCTTCCATCTCATCTCTTGTGCGTCTACGATGTGTTCCGCTCCCCATTTACATTATACAGGAGAGAAAGCAGTTTAAACAACCAAACATTAAATTCTGGAAATGGAGTTGAAGGAATAAAAGCACCTATAATTGTATTTATCTTCTAAAAATATTTGTTTGGAATTTCAAATTTCATGTAATTTTACCTATGTAAAGTGAACATCACTGTCTCAGTGAGCTGATCCAGAACCTCTTTTCAAAGAATATACTGCTCTTATCAAATCCCTTTAAAACAGTATTTTAAATTCTGCTTCCAAATAGGGCTCACACTTTCCACTACTACTACATTAAAAGTCATGTATGAGATGTTTTTGTGTGTGTGTGTGTGTGTTTTTCCCCAAAGTGAATTTACTTCCTTTTGATCAGAAACTAATATCCTTGACAGTATTTTTCACTGGAGAGGGAAGAGACTAACTCACTTACCCCTCGGAGAATCTGGTTTGACCAGTGTTCTTGTTTGGTGGCATCATTCATGGGAGAGAGAGAATATGGTTGCCTGGAAGTCCCATGCCACACTGGCAGCCATGACCACTGATCCCCCTTTCAAATTTCAATGTCTTGCTGTGTCACCTCAGCCAGAAGTGTTTCCAGTGAACTATTATTTATTCCTTGGTGTATCATGTTAGTGTGAGATAGAAGTGCTTCAACCTTCTGTCATTAGAGAAAGCAGAGTAGTAATTTTAAAATTACTTAGCACATTAATTAAACATCAAAACATTAAAAGGAGGATTTCCTTGGTGGTACAGTGGATAGAAATCTGCCTGCCAATGCGAGGGACATGGGTTCGATCCCTGGCCCGGGAAGATTCCACATGTCTCGGAGTAATTAAGCCTGTGCACCACCACTACTGAGCCCAGGCTCTAAGTCCAGAAGCCACAGCTACTGAGCCCTCAATTGTTGAACCTCACAGGCCCTAGAGCCCATGCTCTGCAACAAGAGAAGCCCCCACAATGAGAAGCCTGCCTGCCACAACAAAGAGTAGCTCCTGGTCGCCACAACTAGAGAAAGCCAGTGCGTAGCAACAAAGATCTGACACAATCAAAATTAATTAATTAATTAAAATAAACCCAAAGAAGTTTATGAGGGAATGAAGAAAAAAAAAAGTTTGAGATGCTAAGACAGTTGATCATACTTATTTGTATGCTAATTCTTTATCTTTAGTTACACTGTTAAAGTGCCACTTGAATTCTGACCTGGGCCTTCCATAATGATTCATGGGCTGTGGGTTTCCTGAAACTTGTATCTCATGGGGTGAACAGTTAAAAAAATGAATCACACAAATCAACACCCCTGTGGGAGTCCGTGTACCATGCAGACCCAAATGTCTGTTGACGGCCACACGCTGGTGCTCTGTGTTCTTGTTTCTACCAAGGCAGGAGTGGGCTTCCCTCAGCCAGGTGGGCCGACTGTGATGGGGAATTGAGTGGCATCAGTTTTCACCAGCAGGATGGCAGGTGCATCCTCATTTCATACCTGCATTGTGGGTGTCCTCATCTAGTCTGACCCTGAGGGTGAGCAACTCTCAGAATGAACTGTGGGTTGAGAGGAAACCAGGGTGGGGAGGGGAAAGATTGAGTGGCAGCCTGTATCATGCATTTTCCTGAACCCTGGCCGAACAGGCCTGGTCCAGGCAGACCATATGCCTGTTTCACTGGTTAAGCCTTCCATCATATGCCAAAGAAGCAAAAATCATCTTTGCATTTACCACTGGAATCAACTAATATTAAATAATAGCTGAGAATTCCAGCTGGAATTCCAGTGGGCAGAAAATGGACCTCTCTCTCTAGTTAATTTTTATTCATGCTCTTACTGTTGATCTTCATGAAAGAGTCAAGAAATGAATAGCCTTGAAATTACTAGTTTGTTTTCACTCTCATCACTTACTATCATTATAAATGTCTTAACAACATGCAGATTTTGGAAAGCAGCATTTTGCTGGTGTGGGCTAAAGGAGGCTGGGAAAAGCATTGTTTTATCAAGAGAAGTAGTTTTCAGTTAATGGCATAATGGGAAATTCATCTGTGTTATCATTATGTTTTATTTGGATCACGGAGCTCAGTTTTCAAAAACAATTTGGTGCCTTTGAACATAATTCTTTAGTACACTATTTTGTTCTCTAATTGTCATAGAATCTGTTATCTAATGACCTCAAAACGTGTGGCTTCAAAGAACCCTTTCACCATATTATTTATTTCCCTTTTTGGGTCAGGAATTTGGGTGAGATTTGCTTGGACAATTTTGGGGATTCATGTGGCGTTAGCTGAAGTCAGTGGGTGGTGGTCTTCAGCTGGTGGCTGGTTGGTCAGGAGGCTCCAGAATGACTTCAGAGCCTGCTACTCTGGTGGGTGCAGGGGGCAGGTTGGGCTCCGCTGGGTCTCCCTTTCTATATAACCCTTCTTGCAAGGCAGTCGGACTTCTTTCCTGGCCGCTCAGGGCTCTGAGAGCAAATGTTCTCGGAGATGCTACATGGAAGCCCTCAGCCTCCTGGGTTCCCTCCACCCTTCCCCTCTGCTGGCTGACTTAGTCCTCCAGCCCATGGGGATCGAGGGGACACAGCCTTCCCATCTCTGCAGAGGGTGTGTCAGAGAAATTTGTAGCCTGTGGGGGAAATGAAAGTTATTGACCAAAAAGTCACAGGTTATTGATCCATAAGAGACATTAGACTTAATCCAGCCACTATGCTTTACAGATCAAAAATATATGTATATCAGTAAAAATGAGGAAATTTTTATTTTTCTCTGCAAATTTTTATTTTCTATGGGTTGACCCATCAAAAAGATGAAATAATTTCTATAGAGTTGCTTGTTGCACAGTGTGGTAGGGCCTTTGATAAACCACACAAGCTTATTAATAGCCCAGGCATGAAGAGAAAAATTGCTATCAATATAATTATCTACTCATTTTCTCTAGAGATTACTATTTAAATATCCTCTTTGTTTTTAAACTCTCCTTGGTAGTTGCTGAAATAATAATTTTGCACTACTTGTTTTTTGTCACTTCTTGTAAAAAATATTCACAGTTGGTAGAATTTTAGTGGTATTTGGGTTACATATTTTTGACATAAAAGAATAATAGTGTAATTTACTAAAATGAAGCAAAATTTCACGTATGTTGTGTTCGGAGGAGATCTTTAATTCTGGGGAAAATGAGCGCACCATACCCGGAGTTCGCCGAAAACAAGGTGAGTCTTCAGCCTGGCCGGGTGTCTTGGAGGATCGCTCAGGAGAGGGGGGCGTTTTCTTGCAGACCGTCGGGGGAGGCACTGCAGTGCCCGAGCGGGTGCCGGAGCCAGACGCTGGCGGGGCGGCAGAGCAGGACCGAGGCCTCACGGATGGGAGCACCCTGTGCGAGCGCCGGCTCAGCGGCTGCAGCCTGTGCGGCATTGAGGAGGAGCACCGTGCGGTTTACGACATGGTCCAGCGCATCCTGCTGTCCACCCGCGGCTATGTCAACTTCGTGAACGAGGTGTTCCGCCAGGTGAGAGCGTGCGCATGCGTGTGTGTGTGTGTGTATGCGTGCGTTTGTGTGTTTGGGGGAGGGGGTGGGAGTGGGAGGAGTTGTGCAGGGGCAGGTCGCAAAGCTGAAGAGGTTTCTGTCTTTGTTCTGCTACTCATAATACTCCAAGGAATACAATCGCCAAGTTGGGCTGAGTTACACAACTCCATAATGATTTCTTTCATCCCACTTTTAAGGTCTCACATGGAGGGTTGGAATTTGAGCATTTTGTTCATTTTTAATGTTTCCAAGATTTCCAGGAGAAATACCAATAACCTCAGATATGCAGATGACACCACCCTAATGGCAGAAAGTGAAAAGGAACTAAAGAGCCTCTTGATGAAGGTGAAAGATAAGAGTGGAAAAGCTGGCTTAAAGCTCCACATTCAAAAAACTAAGATCCTGGAATCCGGTCCCATCACTTCATGGCAAATAGATGGGGAAACAATGGAAACAGTGACAGATTTTGGGCTCCAAAATCACTGCAGTTGGTGACTGCAGTCATGAAATTAAAAGACACTTGTTCCTTGGAAGAAAAGCTATGACAAACCTAGATCGCATATTATTAGAAGCAGAGACATCACTTTGCCAACAAAGGTCTGTATAGTCGAAGCTATGATTTCTCCAATAGTCACGTACGGATGTGACAGTTGGATCATAAAGAAGGCTGAGTGATGAAGATTAAATGCTTTCAAATTGTGGTGCTGGAGAAGACTCTTGAGAATCCCTTGGACTGCAAGGAGATCCAACCAGTCAATCCTAAAGGAAATCAACCCTGAATTTTCATTGGAAGGACTGATGCTGAATCTCCAATACTTTGCCCACCTGATGTGAAGAGCCGACTCACTGGAAAAGACCCTGATGCTGGGAAAGATTGAAGGCGGGAGGAGAAAGGGATGACAGAGGATGAGATGGTTGGATGGTATCATGGATTCAATGGACATGAGTTTGAGCAAACTCCGAGAGATAGTGAAGGACAGGGAGGCTTGGCGTGGTGCACTCCATGGGGTCACAAAGAGTTGGACACGACTGAACAACAACAATGTTGTTTTCATGATTTGATTTTGGAAAATTCCTACACGGGGTGGAACAATTCTATATTTGAACAAAATCATCGCCTCAAATACCCTGTGTTTCCATAGCAAATTTTAAGCCCAGAGGGAGGCAGCAGGAAAATTGCTTCTGAACCCCTGGCAGCATGTGAGCATACAAGAATTGTTGGGTGGCTGGAGGCACTCAGGCTGCAAGCTCCTGCAGACAGTTGGACTTTGCCTGCAAAGGCCTCTTTCAGCACCTCTGATGGGAGTGTTTATGTCGTAAGAGGAAAAAGGAGACTAGGGAGGGGATTAAGAGGAAAGAAAGGAGCAGAGGTCGAGATGTTGAAATAACAGAACTTTGGGGCAAGCTGAATTGACGTGGTCAGTCCCAGAAGGCATATGATTGAGAGCAGAGGTCAGCACATTTTAATAGAGTAAAGGACCAAATAGTAAGCATCTTCGCCTTTGTTGATCACAGCAGCTCTGCTTTGTAGTGAGAAAGCAGCCAGGGATAGCACAGAACAAGCTCGTAGAAGAACAAGCCCGTGTTCCTGTAAAACCTTATTCACAAAAATCAAGTGGCAGAGGGGATTTAGGTAGTGTATCATAGTTCCACAGCTGATCGTGATCTGTAGCAGTGTTTGAAACCCTTGGGTGCAAATACATAATATCAGATATCATCGACAAAGCTTTTAAATATTGCACTAGAGATAAGAGCTAAATTGATGTGGTTTTACCTGTATTGTGTATTTACTTATTTACCATACACATAGTTTCATCCACATCCATTATTGGCATTCCACCCCTGGAAATAGTGTGTTCTAAGTTCTCAATTTAATACAAATCCCAAATTCAGTCTAAATTCACTTTTGAAGTAGCTTGAGTCATTGAGGTTAACTGCAGACTACTTACGGAGAAGGCAATGGCACCCCACTCCAGTACTCTTGCCTGGAAAATCCCATGGACAGAGGAGCCTGGTGGGCTGCAGTCCATGGGATCGCTAAGAGTCGGACATGACTGAGCGACTTCACTTTCACTTTTCACTTTCATGCACTGGAGAAGGAAATGGCAACCCACTCCAGTGTTCTTGCCTGGAGAACCCCAGGGATGGCAGAGCCTGGTGGGCTGCCGTCTATGTGGTCGCACAGAGTTGGACACGACTGAAGCGACTTAGCAGCAGCAGAAGCAGCAGATTACTATGACTAAAATAATGAGACATCTTTGTGTCATGAAACTTAAAAATATTTACATTTTATAATTGTTCTTAAATTTAATTTGGAAACTTCTATGTGAAATTTCAAGTATGGTTATTATGCATTGTTAAAATACTGAAATAGAGACATTTGGGAAAAGGGGCCTGGGTTTTCACTTTGCATTCTGTTGCCCTCTCTTGGTCAGTGATGATTTTTTTTTTTTTACACAAGACAAAATGTGACTTCTTTCGTAATAATTCCTTTTTCAATTTTAAATTATTTAGAGACTAAGCCTAAACTATTTTAAACTATTAAAGTTTAAAAATGTACATTCATTCAAGAAGTGCACATTCTCAGTATGGAGTTAATATGTATGTGTGTATGTGTGTGTGTTTAACAGAGAACAGTGCAAGGGGTAGGTCAGATGTCCAGACACATGATGTGGAACAGACGCCCATGAGGACCACTGTGGGCTGGGTGACTCTTACCTGAAAATGCCTTTGTTTTGCTTTTATTTCTGAAGTACATTTTTATGGGTGTCAAATTCTACTTTAGCAGCTGTTTTCTTTCTGCACATTAAATATTTTGTTCCATTGTTTCTTGGCTTTCATTGTTTCTTTGAGAAGTTATGTCAAGTCATGTGGTTATTCTTTTGGCGGAAATGTGTCTTTTCCCCTCTGGCTCCTTTTAAGATTTTCAGGTTGTCTTTGGTTCTCAGCAGTCTTAGTGTAATATACTTTGAAAGTATCCTGCTTGTGTTTCTTTGTGATTCTTGAATCTGTGAATTGATACGTTTTATCAGTTTTGGCAAAATTCTTAGTAATTCTTTCTTCAAATATTGTTTCTGCCACTTTTTACTAATTCTTTCCTTCTGTATCTCTGGGCATGGAAAAGAACCTTTTCCTTGCGTTTTCTGTCTTACATGTCTTACAGTGGAACCAGTGTGTTTCTTGTCTCAGTGTGCTTCATTCTGGATATTTTCATCTGATTTTTCTTCCAGTTTTCTCTTCAGCTACATCCAGCCTATTGTCAGCCATTTTCACTGGATTTTTAATTTTGCTTATTTTATTTTTCAATTTCACGTGGATCTTTTTCTGATGCTTTAGCTCTCCTATATGTTTAAATTATTATTTATTTTTATTGTGGTTTTGCTAATGTTGACTTCTTTTTGCATGCTTCTGACTTTTTAATTAATATGCTGCATATCGTATTAACTAGACCATGTGAATAATTTTGGTGGTACTATGATCTATAATTTTGTTTTCCTCCAGAAAGAATTTATATTAATACTTGCTTTCTGGGAGAAAGGTAATGTTGTATAACTTGATATTGAATTTTAGTTACATAGTTGTCTACATTTGGATTCTGATCGCATTAAATCAGGATTCTTATATGCAAATGTGTAAGGGGATTCTTTAATGTTGTTAAGTTCACAGAGGGAATTCCCTGGCCATCCAGTGGTCAGGACTCTACTCTTCCGCTGTAGGGGGCATGGGTTTGATCTTTGGTTGGGGAAATAAAATCCCACAAGTTGTGCCCTGCAGCCAAAAAGAAAAAGTTTGCAAAAGTGTGTACAGTGCTACAGCCAGCCAGTTGGACAACTGACTCTCAAAAAAGGAAGAGAGGGAGAGAGGAAGGAGGGAAGGAAGGAAAAGGGAAAAAGAAAAAGGAAAGAGAAAGCAAAAAAACAAAACAAAACACACAAAGAAAAAAAAAGCCCTGGTTAAAGTTAAATTTGCCAACTTCTGTGGTGTCACTGCTCCCACTGTGGTGGACTCAAGTCACCAAGATGATGTCATTGAATGTGAACTCGGGAAGAGATGTGACAACTGGCTATACTATTATGTGTATTATTGCATCATCTGTTGCTGATTCATTGGTATGCATTTTAGTTATTTTATGCAATAATTGTTCAGAATATAGAAGTTATTTTAACATTGCACTATGTTTTCTGGCCCAGTTATACATTGTCTATTTTCCTCCCCAGTTTGGTGTGCACAAAAACATGTGGCCCTGTGTAATCTGTTTCAGAAGAAAGTCTGAGATTGGTGATAGCCCATGGAAATGTCTGTTGGACTCATTGTTGACCCAAACTTGTGCTAAAGGGAGTTTCTCTTATCATTTTAGGCATTTTTGTTGCCTTCGTGCGACATAGCCGTAACCAGAAAAGTAGTTCAAGTGTACAGAAAGTGGATCCTGCAGGATAAACCTGTGTTCATGGAGGAACCAGACATAAAAGAAGCTGCCCAAGAAGATGCTGAAAAATTAGGATTTTCAGAGACTGATAACAAGCAGGTAATATTTCATCACTTGTGGTCTGAGTTGGCAGCATCTTACTTTAGCAAAATCTTTCTGCTCAGTCAGGGGCCATAGTCAGTGTGACACAGGCAGACTGTTTCTTTGTTGTCAACTCTGTTGCGCTCAGGGAGGCTGCTTCCGTGCTGTCTCCAGGGTCCTCTGCCACCACCTAACCTCAGGCTCGGCCACATATCACAGAAGAGTCTTTGAAAAAGCCAGTATACTTTGCATGTCTCTATTGAAGACTAAAAGTGTCACTGCCTTACTACTGACATGCTTAAATAAATAGTATTCACTAAACTGGGCTTCCCAAGTGGTGCTAGTGGTAAAGAACCTACCGGCCAATGGAGGAAGCGTAAGAGACTCGGGTTCGATCCCTGCATTGGGGAGATCCCCTGGAGAAGGGCACGGCAACCCACTCCAGTATTCTTGCCTGGTGAATCCCATGGACAGAGGAGCCTGGAGGGTTACAGTCCATGGGGTTGCAAAGAATCAGACACGACTGAAGTGACTGAGCACGCATGCAGGCATTTGTTAAACTAAATTTAGAACGTTTGGGCAGACTTTCCTTGTGCGGCAGTCCGTACCAGCAGCAGTCTAACACGACACATTTGAAAGGACGAACCCAATGTGCAGCCTCCACCGGGAGCCTTGTTGCAGGGCTAGGTGGTGTCCTTGGACAGGGGTGCTGGCAAGGTGGACCTTTCATTCCACGTTAGATAAAGATACAGATGGGATAAGTCCAAAACGACAGGGTGGGCCCCTGCTTGACGCACGGAAGAAACTTAGGTTGTACATAGATTTCTGGCGTGTTATTTTGACATCCAGTCTGAGATTTATTTCTAAAAGTGAATGTTGTCATGGCAATTGACACCAAACATTAAAAAAATACTTATAACCAAAGGTATATCACTTTTCAATATCTATATTAATTCCACAATTTGATTTTTTTCAATATTGGTGAAATCATTTTAACAACTAGTCATGAGGTCAAAGCAAATCAACAGTCCTGTTCATTGAGTCACTGGACAAGCAGTATCTATTTCTTTAGCACGTACTGAGCACTCAGTACTATTTTAGGTGATGGATGTACAATGGTGAACACAGTGGAAAAGAGGCATGGATGTAAAACCTGTAATCTCATGAATTCTCATGAGCGTAAGGAATTAAATACGTGACCTGTCCTTCTCCCACTCTGCTGACTGACTGTTGTCTTCCAAAGACCTCTTCTGAAGGTTCCAGTCACAAGCGGTCTTCCAGTTGGGGACGGTCTTACTCCTTCACCAGTGCCATGAGCAGAGGGTGTGTGATGGAAGAGGAGAATAAGAACGTGAAGGCTGGGGCCCAGGCAATGCTGCAGGTACACGCAGGCCGCAGATGGGAGGGCCCCCAGCAGATTTCAGTTTGAATGTTTTGTTTATTGGGGTAATGTCATTATAAAGCTTGGTGATCTTCTTAGCTATGCATGAGTAAACAGCCCTTAAATTCTCATCCTTAATTTACTTCCTGATTACCCACCTTCAATTTGTAAAGTTTTTGTTTTTTTTTTAGTCAAAGGAGACATCTGAACTGGTTACAGTTTTCTGAAAGGGGTTGTTATACAGTGAATGCAAAATGACTGAGATTTAAGCTCAATGACAGATTAAAAAAAAAAATGACTGAAATAAAAAAGTAGAGTTACCAGCTGAGCCACAAGGGAAGCCCTACCTTAGAGAAGGGAATGGCGACCCACTCCAGTATTCTTGCCTGGAGAATCCCATGGACAGAGGAGCCTGGCAGGCTATGGTCCATGGGGTTGCAAGGAGTTAGACACAACTGAGCACAGAGTTTCCTGGATTCTAATTTGTAAGAGAAGCTTGGTGATTATGTAATAAGTTATATGCATCTTAAAAATTGCCTGTTTATGAAGAATACTGATTAATGCAGTGATTTTTAAACATTTATCTGAATAAATATATGAAGTAGCACCAATGCTATTTGGGAACATTGGAAAGAGCAACTTTGCCTATCACTCAGTCTCCCCAGACTTGGAGACTTTATCTCAAAAATAGGGATTGGGGCTTTATCTCTCGGGTCCCATCCAGTTTGAAGGTTGTCAGAAGTATAAGTGAAAACACAGGGTCACTCTCTTTCCCCTGCTCCCTGGCCTTCCACCCTCCTTCCCATATCTACATTCAGCTGTCCAGTTAAGCCTCCCACGCAAAGGCCAGGCTTAGGGTCTGGGGAAGGCACTCATGGGTGTGGCGTGCATGGTACCCAGTTTTCAGTGATGCTGTGTTTATCATCTGTCTCTTGAGAGGATTCCTTATCATGGGATCCTTTTGGTTTTCAAGTTAATTAGCAGTTTCATATACTGTAATTATGGGCCTTCCCTGGTAGCTCAGCTGGTAAAGAATCTGCCTGCAGTGCAGTAGACCTGGTTCAGTTCCTGGGTCTGGAAGATCCCCCACAGAAGGGATAAGCTACCTACACCAGTATTCTTGGGCTTCCCTGGTGGCTCAGATGGTAAAGAATCCATCTGCAATGCAGGAGACCTGGGTTCGATCCCTGGGTTGGGAAGATCCCCTGGAGGAGGGCATGGCAACCCACTCCAGTGTTCTTGCCTGGAGAATCCTGTGGACAGAGGAGCCTGGCAGCCTACAGTCCGTGGGGTCACAAAGAGCTGGACACGACTGAGTGACTAAGCACAGCATACAGCACATACTGTAACTAATGAATTTTCTCCTTTTTCATTGAAATTTGGCAAATAATCTGAAATTCGCTTTTAAAAAATCAAGATGATTTTACTTGAATAGCTTCAGAGAACGTTGGCTCAGCTCATCAGCGTCATCTGTGCACCCATTAGAGGACGCTCTCAGGAGTCCCTGTCCTGCCCCTTCCTTCCAGCTCACTGCCCAGTTGCCATGGTTAGCCATCCTGCAGTCAGCCCATAGGGTTGCAAGTGCCTATTTTTACCCTGAGTTCAGGTGAGTTATTTGTTTTCTAGAAGAAGTTATATCTATTTATATGAACCAGGAAAAATATTTCGACTTGATTATATAGCTCTACAGCTTTAAAATTTTTTTCAGTTTGGATTTAAACAGCTGTTTTTGTTCTCATTTCATCAAGTACTTTGGTCCTTGACTTGGTTAATTAGCAAAAAGCAGCCAAATGGAGGTTTGATAAGATGAGACTGTTTTATAGTTGCTTTGACAAGTACAATTTGGATATATTAGTTTTGTTGATTTTTTTTTTTCTAACTGATGCTAACATGGTAATAAATACTCAAGGAGCTGGCATTTTTTTAAAAGACTTTTTTTATGTGGACCATTTTTTAAAAAGTCTTTATTGAATTTGTTATAATATTGCCTCTTTTTAAATATATTTTGTTTTTTTTTTACCTCAAGGCATGTGGGATCTTAGCTCCCCAACCAGGGATTGAACCCATACCCCCTGCATTAGAAAGCGAAGTCTTAACTAGTAGACTACCATGGAAGTCCCTAGCTTGCATTTTTTATATTTTTTTAAAAAATAAAATGAAAGAAGTATACTATATGAAGACACCTCACTTTGGAATTTGCAAAGGTTTAAAATTCAATCAAGAAGCCAAGTACATGAATTAAAAAGGATCTGTATTGCAATATACCATCTATGGTACACTTAAAAAAAAAAAACATTGTCACTCAAACTGCTATAGTTTGTTAGTCTAAAGGTTCTTTGCTTTCTTTTTTCTTAACTTGAAGGCTAGTAAATTCTTCACAATTGCTGCTATCATCTGTTATCAGCTGTTATAGTGCTTATTTTGTGATTCTTCCTAGAAGATTGAGACATGATACATTTTTAATCTCACATAAAATAGTCACAGAGGCTGCCAACATTTTAGTTTGCCCTCTTGACTTTTGAGTGTGTTCATTTCCCCTGGTTAGTTTGTGCATCTGTTTTGAGATGTCGTATTAAATGGATTTCATCCAAAGTGAGCCAGCTCTGCTTGTCCCCAGATCCTTGGTGTTTGTGCTGTTGAACAGAAAGAATCAAGAGGGACTGTAGCTCTAGAAGGGAGAGAGGATCCATCCTCGTCACCGAGTTGACAGCTCAGAATGTCCTGACTTGAGGGTTCAGGGTGTCATCCACGTAAACGATAGCACATTGCTCTGTTGCAGCAGAGCAGTGGCTCCCTACAGGGCAGCCTGGACCCCTGCTTCTCCCAGTTCTCTACTGATGGTTCAGTTCAGTTGCTCAGTTGTGTCTGACTCTTTGAAACCCCACAGACCGCAGTATGCCAAGCCTCCCTGTCCATCACCAACTCCTGGAGCTTGCTCAAACTCATGTCCATTGAGTTGGTGATGCCATTCAACCATCTCATCCTCTGTCATTCCCTTCTCCTCCTGCCTTCAATCTTTCCCAGCATCAGGGTCTTTTCAAATGAGTCAGCTCTTCGCATCACTGTTGGTATAGGACAGGAAACTTGTTTCCTAAAGGTATGAGGCAGAGCACAGGGCGCTTGGTGGACTACCTATATTTTTTTGATGTCTCAGTTTTTATCCTAAGATTCCCTTGAGTTTTGTATTCTGCGGCATTACGTTTTTCTCATATTGGAAATACATGTTTCTGGAAGATGGGCAGTGTTGGCCATGTGCTTTTGCCCACTTGCTGGCTGCCCCTTGGGTGGCACTGGCTGCCTCCTGTCAGCAAGGCCTTCAAGTCAGCAAAGGTGGAGACTCAGCGAGAATCAGGTCATTTTTTCCAGCCACTGTCTGACCACTGTGCCCCTGCCTTCCCTGCCCACCCGCCCCCCTACCCACCCATACTCCACCAGGAATACTTACCCACAGATGATGTTCCTGTCTTCAGTTCAGTTCAGTCGCTCAGTTGTGTCCGACTCTTTGCGACCCCATGAATCGCAGCACGCCAGGCCTCCCTGTCCATCACCAACTCTCAGAGTTCACTCAGACTCACGTCCATCGAGTCAGTGATGCTATCCAGCCGTCTCATCCTCTGTCATCCCCTTCTCCTCCTGCCCCCAATCCCTCCCAGCATCAGGGTCTTTTCCAATGAGTCAACTCTTCGCATAAGGTGGCCAAAGTAGTGGAGTTTCAGCTTTAGCATCATTCCTTCCAAAGAAATCCCAGGGCTGATCTTCTTCAGAATGGACTGGTTGGATCTCCTTGCAGTCCGAGGGACTCTCAAGAGTCTTCTCCAACGCCACAGTTCAAAAGCATCAATTCTTCAGTGCTCGGCTTTCTTCACAGTCCAACTCTCACATCCATACATGACCACTGGAAAAACCATAGCCTTGACTAGATGGACCTTTGTTGGCAAAGTAATGTCTCTGCTTTTGAATATGCTATCTAGGTTGGTCATAACTTTCCTTCCAAGGAGTAAGCATCTTTTAGTTTCATGGCTGCAGTCACCATCTGCAGTGATTTTGGAGCCCAAAAAAATAAAGTCTGACACTGTTTCCACTGTTTCCCCATCTATTTCCCATGAAGTGATGGGACCTGTCTTAGAGGATGTCAAAAAGAAATCTCCAGAAGCCTTTCTACCTCAAATGTTTGCAAAGTTGCAATATTAATGTGTGTGTGTGCTTAGTTGTGTACAACTCTTTGTGACCCATGGACTGTACCCCACCAGGCTCCTCTATCCATGGGATTTCCCAGGCACGAATACTGGAGTGGGTAGCCATTCTCTTCTTCAGGGGAAATTCCACACCCAAGGATCAAACCTGTGTCTCCTGCATTGGCAGGTGGATTCTCTACTGCTGAGCCACCTGGGAAGGCCCTAAGTGATAGCTGTTATTTTTCTGGTCTTTCAGATGTCAGTATTAAATCGATTCTAAGGGGTGAACTGTGTGTTCTAAGGGGTGAACTGAGGCTTTCCGGGTGGCACAGTGGTAAAGAATCCATCCACCTGCCAATGCACTAGATACAAGAGACGTGAGTTTGATCCCTGGGTCAGTAAGATCCCTTAGAGAAAGAAATGACAACCCACGCCAGTGTTCTTACCTGGGAAATTCCATGGACAGAGGAGCCTGGGGGGTTACAGTCCATGGAGTTGCAAGAGTCAGACACTACTGAGCACACACACACCAAAATCTGTTTACTTGTATTTTCTCACATAACGCTTGTTGGTTTTAAGGTATTTCTGACAAATGCTGCAAACGTCTTTTTGCTGGAGCCTTGTGTGGAGGTTCCCATGCTCTTGAAGGAGCAAGTTGATGCCTGCAAAGCTGTTCTGATTATCTTTAGGCGCATGATAATGGAGCTGACAATGAATAAAACGACCTGGTGAGTGTATTTTCAATTAATTAATATCGTAAAACAGATGTTTCTGTTTTCAACGTAATGATTAAAAATGTGAAAGCCTCCACTTATTAAATAGGTTTACAAAGTGAACCATGAGATGATAATCAGTCTTCTGTAACATTTCAGTGAATTATGAAGGTAAGTATCCAGTACTTTGGTTGTTCATTTGTTTTCATTATTGGTTTTTTTTTAATCTCAAATTAAGAGTAAGCAATCCTATGACATAATAGTAGATTCTTGCATTTTAACCTGTCATCAAGCAAGTTTTGTCCAAAAGCGGTAACTGGTGGTTAATGATATCATAATCCATAATCCCGGGAGCGTTGGCTAATCACTCCAAAACGCTTTTAAGCTGATTTTATTGCTGTAAAGTTGAAGTTCTAAATTCATTTTGGGAAAATGATTGTTTTAAGTGATCCATCGTCAGAGGGCACTGAAATGCAGTGGTGTCGTGAAATGTGCTCACGTGAAGTGTTTCCTTCCTGCTTGCTGGTTTTTTGTTTGGTGTCTTTGTGTTGATGATACCCCAGAGGTAAGCAGTGCATGAGAGTTTCCTGTGATGGGCGTCTGTGCATCCCTCCAGCCCATGGGGTGCTCCCAGGGTTCTCAGTTCAGACAATAGCCTCGGAGCCCATCACCCCTTCCTCTTCCCTCCTGTGTGAGGAGGGTAGCCTCGTAGTAATACTTCTGCTTCTCCAGTCCAGTCCTTGCAAGTCCCTCCCACCCAAGCAGTGCCCCCCCCCCCACCTGCCTGGCCGCTGTCAGCATCCTCCCTACAGTCAGACCCTCGGGGGCACCTGCCCCCGAGAAGTGCTCGGGGTCCCCATTTCCAGCCTATGGTCTGGATGGTGGAGCCGGCGCTCAGGGAGCCATGGGAGGGTCTGTCTGGGGAAATCACAGGGATGCAGCAGGACTGAGCCAGCGGGACCTCCGGGGTATCAGGTCTGGCCCTTCTCTTTCTCAGGTGAGGAGGGGGTGGGCCCGGAGGAAGCAGACTGGGCAGAACATTCACAAATTCAGGAACCCCCAGCATCAAAAAAGGATCATTCGAAGCTGTACCTTCTGGGGTCATCTTTCCCAGACTTTTAAACCGAGAAGCCATCATTAAAACATTACAGGGGTGAGCAAGGCGATTTTAACAAGAGTTCACAGCTGTGTCAGTGATGAACGTATGAGCGACGCTGACAGCTTTTGGCTGAAATGCCTGCCCCTTCCACCAACTGTATCAAGTGTTTCTGATGCCTTTCTTTCCTTTGAAAACTCTTATGAGTTCTGTGTACCAGTGTCAGTAATATTTTGGTATTTTTGACCATCTTTTTGAGGGTGAAAATTCTAGAAAATGAAACAACTCTCTGTTTGTTTAATAATTCAGAGATTTCCAGGTAAAAGTATTTAAAAAATCAAAATATTGGTATAGATTAAAATACTCACCAAGAAAAAAGTCCTCAGAGCATAGCCTGGAACGTGATTGATTCCCCCAGCAGCAGACCCTCCTGTGTGTTGAAGCACCAGACAAGCCCTGAATTCCCTCCCTCCCTTCTTTCATCCGATAAATAACTTGGGTGCTTTCTCCTCTGAGGATGGAGGGTGAACTCGACGAACCGGGTCCCTGCCCTTTGAGGGGCCTCGGTCCTCATGGGCCTGAGAGGTGTGAGGAACCCAGGGGCCAGGTCAGGCAGGTCCAGCAGTGGAGCTGGGGTGGGCAGCCTGGAGGCTGGGGAGGCCTCTCTGAGTGGGGCCGGGAAGGAAGAGCATCCCCACGGGGAGGAACTGCAGGTCGCAGGCCTGGTGGATCCGGGCAGGATGAGACGGCAGCCAGTGTGGTGAGGTGGATGCTGGGCAGTGGGTGGGTGGGAGGGAGCAGCCAGTGGCCAGGGCCCTCAGGCTGCAGGGAGGCTCCTGCCACCTCCGCTTGTATGTGAGAATGTGACGCCACCCGATGTACGTGTGTGCCACAGGAAGGAGAGACAGCGCGGGGAGCCCAGCCTCTGTGGCCCAGACCAGGCTGTAGCCTGGGAGGTGCTGAGAAGTGACTCCGAAAGAGGGGACAGCTTGTATGGGGCTGGGCAGGTGTGCAAAGAGATGAGGATGAAGTAGAAAACGAAGAGACAGGAAGAGCTGTCCCCCCACCGCCACCCTCCCCAGCCCACTTCTGCCAGTGTTTCACAAAACACAGAGGAGCAAGCGAAAGTCAGAGCTGTGACCAAAGAATTTGCCAAACCAGAGGTCGTTTTGCACCCGCATTCTCTTCCAGGAGACTCTGTGTGGGAATGTGGTTCCCAAGTTTTCTCAGGTTCAGAGGTTAGACCTGTCCCCTTGTCCGTGTCCCCCTAAGCCTCCGTCAGGACTCTGTTGTTGATAGCAGTGACTGGGACTGGGGTTTTATTGGAAAGTTACCATTTTTCTTGTTCTCAGTTTGCCGGATGGTATGGATGGGGCTCTTTTTCTTTCACTTGAGCATCACAGAAGGCACACAGCCCTCCGGCTGTGACAAGGCCGTGGGGACCCTGGACAGGGTGGGCCACCGGCTGTCCCCAGCCCTGCAGCGTTTCTTCCCTCGTCCTCCTCAAAGTTGCCAGCTGTTCCAGGCATGTGTGCATAGGCCCGCCTGACCCCAGAGCTCTTCTCCCGAGCTTGCAAGATCCCTGGATTAGGGGCCTGGTGGGCAGGCTCAGTGGGGGTGCCTACAGGGACTGGGATGGGAGTCAGACAGGGTCACCCACAGGAGGGCAGGAGACCCTAGAGTAGCAGAATGGGATCCAGCACAGTGTTCATAGAAAACACTGTTTCGACATGCAGGAACGTGAGAGCGGTCTAAAGGAACCGAGATTTGAGATCTCATTATCCGACCTGGACCGATTCTTGGTTTTATTGCTGATGAGCACAAAGTTCCAAGGATGAACAAGTGATTCATGCACAAGACCTTGAACAAGTAGTTAAAGGGACCTGGTGATTTCTGTCCCTTATGCAGAAGATAACCTGTTCTCTGTTTCCATGGCATCTGGGGAAACACATGAAGGATGTAACTCAGCTGTAAGAGAAAAACGCCCTCTGGCTGTGCGAGAGAATTTGTCACCATATCACAGAGTTGAGCCATAAAGAAAGCTGAGTGCCAAAGAATTGATGCTTTTGAACTCTGGTGCTGGAGAAGACTCTTGAGAGTCCCTTGGACTGCAAGGAGATCCAACCAGTAAATCCTGAAGAAAATCAACCCTGAATATTCATTGGAAGGACTGATGCTGAAGCTGAAGCTCCAATACTTTGGCAACCTGATGTGAAGAATTGACTCGTTGGAAAAGACCCTGATGCTGGGAAAGATTGAGGGCAGGAGGAGAAGGGGACGGCAAAGGATGAGATGGTTGGATGGTATCACGGACTCAATGGACGTGAGTTTGAGCAAACTCTGGGAGTTGGTGAAGGACTGGCAAGCCTGGTGTGCTGCAGTCCACGGGGTCGTGAAGACACAAATGAGTGACTGAACAACAACAAAGGGCTCAGGATAAATGACTCCATGATATAGAAAGGAAATATATGGGCTTTCTTCCCTGAAGACTGCTGCCTATGCAGAGTTCTATCTTGGGAAGCCTGGCAGGCTGTAGTCCATGGGATCAGGAAAACACGATTTAGTGACTGAACAACAGCAATCACAATGGGAGGTGTTATTTCCTGTCCCTAGTGTTTTATACTCTTTAAAGACCTTTCACATAAAACCCCTTCTCCATAGAGCGCTGTGTTGGAGGTGTGGTGACCACAGTCTTCAGCGGTAGAGGGGGGCAGCGCTGTGCACAGAGTTGGGGTCTTCCAGGCAGAAAGCTCCATGGCCTGAGCACCTAGTGATGACCCTTCCCAACCCTCCTTCCTCCTACCTGTGGGAGTGCTGTGGGGCTTGGCCACCTGACACTGCCAGCTGCAGACCTCCCCAGAAAGTCCACATTATTTTCCATCACAATAGTCAGACTTCTCAGGTTAGGTAAAATCATGGATGTGAAAATGTAAGAGTGCTGCTTAAGTTCACCTAAGCACAGCTCTCCACTGAGTGCCTTCAAGGGGCCGATACAGCTGGAGAAACAGCCTCACCCCCGTTTTTACAAGGGGAGGGAGTCAGGCTGGGGTGAGACCCTTGTGGTCCTGTCTGTTGATTTGGGCATAGGAGATATACTTGTTGAACCATGGTAACATAAAGTAGTTTATTTTGATAAGTATGGTGTTCATTCTGTAATTGGCATTCAGATACTTTTGAATTCACTTCAGTTGAGTTCAGTCTCTCAGTCAGGTCCAATTCTTTGCGACCCCATGGACTGCAGCACGCCAGGCTTCCCTGTCCATCACCAACTCCTGGAGCCTATTCAGACTCATGTCCATCGTGTTGGTGATGCCATCCAACCATCTCATCCTCTGTCATCCCTTTTTCCTCCTGCCTTTAACCTTTCCCAGAATCAGGGTCTTTTCCAATGAGTTGGTTCTTTGCATCAAGTGGCCGACGTATTGGAGTTTCAGCTTCACCATCAGTCCTTCCAATGAATATTCAGGACTGATATCATTTAGGATGGACTGGTTGGATCTCCTTGCAGTCCAAGGGACTCTCAAGAGTCTTCTCCAACACCACAATTCAAAAGCATCAATTCTTCAGTGCTCAGGGTTTTTTATACTTTTGAATAACACGTGATTATCCATTTTGCTGAATTCTTACAAGAATTTCTTGTACCTATACATGTAAGTGCTTTGGAGGTGTGATTAATAACATGAGTTTTTATTTTGGGTGCCCCAGGGAACAGATGTTGCAAATACTGCTCAGGATAACAGAAGCTGTCATGCAGAAGCCAAAGGATAAACAAATCAAGGACTTGTTTGCCCAGAGCTTGGCAGGGTTACTGTTTAGGGTAAGTCTTTTTGTTTTTTTAATTAAAACACTGCAAATGTAAGAAATGAATCGGATTTTTTCAGCAAATCAGTTTTAATCATTGAGAATTTCAAGAGTAAAATTGGACTGCCTTTAAAAAGTTTCTAGAAATTTAACTAGAAAATTTCCTTCTTGAATGTTCTCTTGAGGGTTGTAATCAGTCTTTATGGTTAGTGCTGGGCCTTTAGGCCTTCCCACCTCTCTGCCATCTGCTTCCTCTTTTGATTTCCTTAAGGTTACTAGAAATTAGGAAGACAACAAGTGCTGATGGTCTTGGTCTCAGGCCAGGTAGATTTGAAGAGGTGCAGGATGGACAGAGCACGGGTGTGTGGATAGGATGGGAGATGTTAAGATAGGAATGCAGTTGTGAGGGCTGTCGGTGTGCTTAGCGATTGTGTTTAAAGCCTCAGGACTGAGTGGGATCACCTGGGAAGAGGGGATGTGTCAGAGAAAGAAGGCCATCTCCCTGATGGTGGAGGTGAAGGATGGTGTCTA
The DNA here is from genome assembly GCF_029378745.1 of Bos indicus. Taxonomy (NCBI): domain Eukaryota; kingdom Metazoa; phylum Chordata; class Mammalia; order Artiodactyla; family Bovidae; genus Bos; species Bos indicus. Next base: position 40,132,137 of record NC_091772.1, on the reverse strand, counting down.
CAGGACGTGCACGTGGGCCACCAGGGAGCAGATAGAAAGGTCTGGAAGCCAGCAGAGATGTCTGGGCTAAACAGTGAGCAGATGGCCCTGGAGCCACGAGAATGCGGACCAAGACCCAGGTGGAAGGTGGGCTGGCAGAGGGTGGAGTGAGTGTGGAACATGGATGAGTGTGGAAGATAGATGAGTGCAGACAGTTCTTTTAATAAATTTGCTTCAAAAGGGGAAGAAAGGGCTGTAGCTCGAGGGGGCATCAGGGTTCACAGGATTCAAGGTAACTTTGTGAGGTTTTTTTTTTTTTTTGCGATAAGTAAGGATTGGATCATGTTTCCATGCTTATGGGTAGGAGCTGGGGAAGTTGGATGGGCAGGGGGTCAAGGTAACGTGGGGTTAACAGAAGTACAGAGGTTGAGGAGGAGGCTGGGAGCAGGGTGGGGGGCATGCCTGGTAGAGCAGGGCCCCCTTGGTGCCCGTCCAGCATCCAGGGGAGGAGCTGAGAAGACTGGGGCCTGGTGGGCAGAGGGTCTGCATGAGTCATCTGCTGCAAGTCAGGCAGGAGCTGGGGCAGGTGGAGGTTTACCTGTGGGAGAGGTCCCTGCAGAGATGGGGGCAAGAGTGTCTCAGAAGACAGAACAGGCTCCCCAGGTCCCGCCAGGACCAGCCTCAGATACTAGCATCGTTTTGAATCAGTATCTTTGTTCAAAATGATAACTGATTTCACAGTAGCTCAAGTCTTGATTGCCATTGACCAGATGCATTTTCAGAAATTAAACTCAATACCCAAAACACTTTTTACTTTAAAATTCTACTTCAGTTCAGTTTAGTCGCTCAGTCGTGTCTGACTCTTTGTGACCCCATGAATCCCAGCACGCCAGGCCTCCCTGTCCATCACCAACTCCTGGAGTTTACTCAAACTCATGTCCATCGAGTCGGTAATGCCATCTCATCCTCTGTTGTCCCCTTCTCCTTCTGCCCCCAATCCCTCCCAGCATCAGAGTCTTTTCCAATGAGTCAACTCTTCGCATGAGGTGGCCAAAGTACTGGAGTTTCAGCTTTAGCACTAGTCCTTCCAATGAACACCCAGGACTGATCCCCTTTAGAATGGACTGATTGGATCTCCTTGCACTCCAAGGGACTCTCAAGAGTCTTCTCCTGCACCACAGTTCAAAAGCATCAATTCTTTGGCGCTTGGCTTTCTTCACAGTCCAACTCTCACATCCATACATGACCACTGGAAAAACCATAGCCTTGACTAGATGGACCTTTGTTGGCAAAGTAATGTCTCTGCTTTTTAATATGCTGTCTAGGTTGGTCATAACTTTCCTTCCAAGGAGTAAGCGTCTTTTAATTTCATGGCTGCAGTCACCATCTGCAGTGATTTTGGAACCCAAAATAATAAAGTCTGCCACTGTTTCCACTGTTTCCCCATCTATTTGCCATGAAGTGATGGGACTGGATGCCATGATCTTTGTTTTCTGAATGTTGAGCTTTAAGCCAACTTTTTCACTCTCCTCTTTCACTTTCACCATACTAATAGTAATTTTAAGTATTTTGTCAAAAGCACACTTCTTCCAAGTGACAATTGAATTCTTTCATCGATCCATCATTTTCAGACGCTCATAGTGGCCTGGATCCGAGCAAACCTCTGTGTGTACGTCTCCCGGGAGCTCTGGGACGACTTTCTCGGGGTGCTCTCCTCCCTCACGGACTGGGAGGAGCTGATCCACGAATGGGCCAGCATCATGGACTCCTTGACGGCTGTGCTGGCCAGGACTGTGTACGGAGTTGAGATGACCAATCTACCTCTGGACAAGTTAAGTGAACAGAAGGAAAAGAAACAGCGAGGCAAAGGTATTCCATCTCTGGCCCCTCTGGTGACCCCAGGTGTCTGAGCTGAGTGTATGCATGCATGCTAAGTCGCTCCAGTCGTGTCCTACTCTTTCCGACCCTATGGACTGTAGCCCGCCAGGCCCCTTTGTCCAAGGGATTCCCCAGGCAAGAATACTGATGTGGGTTGCCATGCCCTCCTCCAGGGGATCTTCCTGACCAAGGGATCGAACCCACGTCTCCATGTCTCCTGCATTGCCAGGCGGGTTCTTTACCACTAGCACCACCTGGGAAGTCCGAGGCTGAGTAGGAGTGTATATTAAACTCCAGGCAGTCATTGCATGGAATTGCATCAGCTGAACCAATGGTGTCTTTTTAACAGTGGCATTCAGTCACATATCCTAGCTCTGTGTCCCCTTCCTAAGGATGATGGATGGATGCAGGGTCTGTGGGGGAAGGAAGAGGGAGGAGGAGGACTGAGAGCTGTAGTGATAGCAGTGGAGGCGGGGACACCTTCTCTGCTGTCACCCTCACAGGAGGCTGTGAAATGCATGCCACTCTCCCCACATCACAGATCAGACACTCAAGAACAGAGTCCATAGTGATCGGCCTGTTTGGGGGGTCACACAGCTAAGAAGTGGTAAAGCTGGAAATCAAAGCCAGACAAGTCCCGCTCAAGACACGCCAATATTTGTCATCTTTCTGCTACCTTCATGGGGAAGGTGGAGGATTCAGTGCTTCCCATGGAGTTGTTTAGCTTTGTTCTGTTTCAGGGTGAGAACTATAGTGAGACCTGGAGTCAGATCCAGCTGGGAACATCAGTGATGGTGTCTGTTGAGATGACACTTTGGAAGTCCATCCTTGTTAATGTTTTTTAAGGCTGTGACACAGTCCTTGGGTTAATTCCCTGTCCTCCAGCTTATTATGTAACCATTTTGAGTCTGCTCATAGAAATACACGTAATGCAGTAGATAAAGTATGTAAGGATACTGGGACAGAATGAACAGTGTTGGAGCTGCAGCAGGTGGATAAAATGCAAGGATGCAGGTGAAGAGCCTCGGGGCTGCACGGGGAGGCAGGGAGGGGGCAGATTTGACTCTGATCATCAACAGGGTAGCATCAGAGCATCACTGAGGGCAGAAGGTGTGAACAGCCTACCTGCCTGGCTTTTCCAGGTCCCAGGATCTGAGAGGAGTTTTTCCTCCAAAGACTCCCGAAGGGTATGATATCTGGCGTGGTCAACTGCAACCTCCACAATGGTCTTAGCGCAGGTTGTGTCAGTTAGCTTTGCCATGTGACAAAGAACCCCAAAATATAATGGCTTCAAATAGCGCTGTTTATTTAAATTATGATTTTATGGATTGGCAGTCGGGGTTGGCCTCCCTGGGATGGATCTGCTGGCCTCACAGCTGCACCTGCCATCAGCTGGGCTGTGACCTGCTCACAGCTCTGCTGTCGGGCTGGCCAGCTGTCAACTGCAGTAGTGGAGGTGAAGGGGCTGAACACGCTTCCTCACCCCTGCAGGCTTGCTCAAGCTGTTCACCTAATGGCTTAGGGGTCCAGGAGCAGCGGGAGGGCAAGCCCATTCTCAAGTGCATTTCAGATCTCTGCTTGGCCAGTGTTTGCTGCCAAAGTATGTAATATGTTGAAGCTCAGAGTCAGTGGGGGAGAGGATGACAGAGGATGTGGGATACAGGAAGTGCGAACCAATTATAATGATTCGTTAGCCGCAGAGACATGTAATTAACATGACTGGTTCCTAGAATGTCTCCACTGCCGTCTGTGAGTAGATCCCCGGGGCATCAATTAGTAAGAGCAAGTCAGTGAGAAACCAAAACTAGCTAGTTGAGGTCTGGGGCATTCCAGTGAAACTGTCCAATCCCAGTTTAGGTTTAGACTGTCTACTGCAATGATGTCTTTACATACTTTAGGCAGAAGATCCCTTTTTGTTCCTCCCTCGTTGAAGTTATACAGAGCCCCTTCCTTAAAAAAAATATACAAGAGTGGAGATATGGGATGAAGTCAGGGCAGGGAGCCCAGAGCCTGGGCCCTGGGCCTCTGTAGTGACCTCTGTAGCAGCTCTGAGGGTCTCTGTGTAAACCCAGAGTCCAGGAGGGTCAGGATGCTTCCATCCAAGAACTTGGTTTCCTAAGACTGTGGGTCTCAGCCCAGCAGAGTCTACCTGACGAGGATGCCTTTCAGGATAGAGGGAGTGGCTGAGACAAAGTAAGGATCTTCTCAAAACTCAGCACATTCCCCAACTCCTCAAATTCTTATAATCCTCCCTCCCTTTGAACCCCCAGAATATTCTCTTCCCTTCCACCGTGTGAACACAGATTCCTAGGCTTGTCAGAGATAAGCTTGTCTTGGGAAAGTAAACAACTTAAAAAAAATGCTATTTATGGACAGATACAGAACAAATTTGGTTATTTAATGACCATGACAAATATTTCTGATTTATTCATGTTGCTTTATTCCAAAAATGGATATAAATATTTACTGTAGAAATCCTTGCTGTATAAGCAGTAGACTTACGGAAACAAAGTACACTCTCAGAAGAATCTGGGTGTGCAAATGAGCCACAGGTGGCATCCGCCAGCCATGTGCCCAGAACCCTCTAAGTGTCTCTTTCTCTTTTCTTCTGTATCCGTTTGATCCCTGACCACTCACTTGATATATTTGTCTAGAGCAGTATGAGAGGAGAAAAGATGAATCCCAGATCTTCAACATTTTACTGTTTCGGAGCTTCACTTAAAAAGGATTTTTGTATTGTTTGTAGCATTTCATTGACTTTGCTCACTTGACTCTAATTAGAGTTTATGGGCGTGCATTTCTCTCAGGGATTTGTGGAGAGGTTTGCGTCTGCAGGACAGAATACTGCTCTAAAATCAGTGATCTCTCGTTTTCTGGTTTATAGAAGCATTTTTTGGAGTGTCCCAGGAGCAGTAGTTGGAGAAGGAAATGGCAACCCACTCCAGTATTCTTGCCTGAAAAATTCCATGGACAGAGAAGCCTGGTGGGCTATAGTCCACGGGATTGAAAAGAGTCAGACACGCCTGAGCGACTAACACACACAGGGAGCAGTGGTATAGTTCATTTGACATTGTTCTTACATTGAGAAAGATGTATTCATGTTTTTGTACACCGGAATGAGTGCTGTGAAGATAGGAGAATTTTCTTGAGGCCACTGAAGGGGCTTGAAAAATACTTTGGCAACAGGAATTTTCAGTTGCCTGATGGATGACTCACCTCCTAAATTGCAGCGTAGGAAGTGGTACCCAGTCTGCTGCAGGAGAACCTGCTGATTATACGTCACTCCATGTAGGGGGTTTGCTGAGCGGCACGGGCTAGGGGAGGAATCATGAAGAAACCAGCCCCTGGATTGTGTTTCTCGTCTCATAGGCTGTGTTCCAGATTCTCAGAAAGGAAGCACCGTGGGGAGGTCCTTTTCTCTGAGCTGGCGGAGCCACCCCGACGTGGCCGTGGCCGAGCCCATGAGATTCAGGAGCGCCACCACGTCCGGGGCGCCAGGGGTCGAGAAAGCCAGAAACGTTGTCCGCCAGAAGGCAACCGGTAAGCGCAAGTCCTAGTATTTCTCCATGGAATGGATGTATAGGAATTATAGGATTTTAATGGATTTATAAGGATTTTTTTTACAGCTTTAAAATTCCACTCAGAACTTAAAGTACGAGGCCTTTTACTGACTGAGATGTCACTATATCTTTTCAGCTTTCTGTCTACTTTTCCAAATCGTGGTTTTTACTATTTATTTCTAAATTCTGCATCATGATAAAGAACTTGAGATGTGAATATCAAGTGAGATGTTTGGTGCAAAAGAGAGAAAATTGGCGTTTTGTTTGAACCTTGAGGAAGATGGATTCTTGGTAATTGCACAGCCGGCTGCGTTGTTGTTCAGTGTTCATCTTAAGACAGCGTGGAAACTTAGTCCACCAAAGAAAAGGAGATTAAGGCTTTAGTTTTCAGGACTGGAGGAAGAATCTACGTTTTCTGCTTCTTAGGAAAATGGCACCTTACATGTTTGTTTACACGACCATACAGTCAGTTAGAATGAATAAGAACTTGAATGGGAACCTCCCGTTAATCACACTGTTGCTACACTTTATTCTTAAAAGAGAGAACTCTTTAGTATGAGCTTGTATACAGTATTTAATAAGAACAAGTAAAGCTGCAAGCCCTCCCAGTGACAGATTCCTGTCTGGGACTTACGTGGCAGTCCAGTGGTTAAGGCGTCACCTTCCAGGGTGAGGGATGCAGGTTCAGTCCCTGTGCTAAAGATCCCACGTGCTTCACAGCCAAGAAAAACCAAAATATGAAACAGAAGCAATATTGAAACAAATTCAGTAAAGACTTTAAGAATGGTCCACATCAAAAACAAAGCCAAAGTTAAGACAGATTCATGTAGGTTTGCTTTTCACATCAATAATGCCATGCAATTGAAATTGATATTCAGCATGTTGACTACAGAGAAAAAGTCACAATTTCCTCTGATCATAAACCAAAGATTCATTGACACTCTGCATAATTTCCAGTGCTCAGTCAAGGCTTCCAACAGATGCCTTAGAATCCTGTTGTTTTTATGAAAATATATTACACGTTAACCCTAACTGCCTCATTGTTTTTCCGATAATATTTGTGGGTCATTATCCCTCATTTACTGCTTCCTTTATCCTCTCCCTGAGGAGAGACCCAGTTCCCGGAAACAGGCAGCTTTGGGAAGGCTCACTCACCTATTTCCTTTCTCATCCAAGAGTTTCTTCTCTCTCTTCCACCACTGGGTCCTTGAAAGGGATCAGAATAGGAGTTCATGCCATGCTTGAGCCTCCCACACTGCCTGTTGCCCCTCTCAACCCCTGAATTACAGAGGGGACAAAAGTGCTCATTCAAAGCACTTTTTAAAACACGGGTTGCCACTCCTTCTCCAGGGCATCTTCCCGACCCAGGGGTTGAACCCAGGTCTCCCGAATCGCAGGCAGATTCTTTACTGTCTGAGCCACCAGGGAAGTCCAAGAATACTAGAGTGGGTAAGCCATTCCCTTCTCCCAGGGATTGAACTGGGGTCTCCTGCCTTGCAGGTGGATTCTTTACCGGCTGAGCGTCCAGGGAAACCCTCTCACATGTTAACATAGACAAATGATTCTATGTTGCACGTTCTATATGCCACTACTTGGCCAAAGCACAGCCGTAGGAGAGATTGCACCTTCGTTTTTCAACAGGTATTCTAGACCAACCATACAGTAGAGGTGCTGGTAGGTTTTAGAAAATCCTCTGTGCCTGTTTGGCAGTGTTCTCAATTGCCTGAGAAGCCATGCAAAAACAAGTAAAACCAAGTAAAGGCGCTTGTAGAGTGTGTCACTTCAAAACCATAAACCTGACCTTTGTAGGAGTCATTCAGTCAAAAACACTTAGAACCCTAACCGTTAACAGATAGTGAAGATGAGAGCTATTGAGTTGGACAGATCTATTATCTTCTTGTATCCGGTTGGCCAAAAAGGTTGTTTGGATTTTCCATAGAATCTTACAGAAAAGCACAAATGAACTTTTTTGCCAACCCAATATTTTATACACATGGCAGCCCACTCCAGTATTCTTGCCTGGAAAATCCCATGGACAGAGGAACCTGATGGGCTATATAGCCCATAGGGTAGCAAAGAGTCAGACACAACTAAAGTGACTGAACAACAACAATGAATATATGTGTATTTCCTATTTTATATTTTTAAAATTTTAAAATATTATGACTTTTTTTGTTGCCTGTGAAGACAATGATTTTTGAAGATTTTACTATATCATACTGTTTTATAAAAGTAATCTATCTAGACTACATATTAGAATTTTTACTCACTTCAATTTTTTTTTTACTTATCTTTAGTCTTCTGAGGAGGCCCAGAATATTCTCACGGTAGATTTTGGTTGTGTAGAGGCCCCCTTTTAATGAGGGAACAGCAGCTCATGACATTAGGTTTTGCACTGTTAGCATGAAGATGTTTATTATGGAAGACCTATTTGAAAGTGTCTTTTTTTCTAATCCCAGTAAGAGAATATTATAAGATTATTCTAGTTTGCCCCACAGACTATACTTAGACTGAGAAAATGTCAGTGATAGTGGCGAGAGGGAAATATAAAATCAGCAATTGTGGAGTGAGGAAATGATGATTAATTTAACAGAGAATTAACTCTTTTGCACCTTAAAAGGACAGGCAGGGAGAATCTTAGAGAATTAAAAAGTTGACCTTGTTTTCCTGAGTGTGAATGATGCTAAAACCTTACATGTCTAAAGTGAATGGTTAAAGCAGATTTTCACACAAAATAACCTATATTTTATTATTTCTAAAATATCTAGTGATCAATTTTGGGAAAATGCACAATTATTTGATTTATAAAAGGAAAACTTTTTAAATGAAGCATCCCTGACATTGAGACATGGACACATCTTTCAGGAAATTTGAAGTCAAGTTAGTTTGATGTTTACACGGAAGTTGTCTTCACCTAAATAGTATCTAACATGTTTATGATTATGCATTGCAGACAGTTCTCTAGAGCTGGGAATTCTGGTAGTCAGAGAGTGGGGAAAAGACAGGAAAAGTAAGAAGTTTGCTTTTTGCAAAAGCCTCACTACCATTTGTAGGTCTATTTCATTAATGTTAAATAAAATCATGTGGAAATAATACAGTAAGTGAACCTTCCTAGTTGTGTTTTAAAGACTAAACTGGTTTTCCTGATGATGGTTTCATATGTATGAGGCGTATTCTCTCCTTACGTCCATTCATTTCCTCAAATGGTTTTGAGTAGCAATATATAGTATATAGAAAAGTTAAGAACATCCTAAAGTTTGTAGTAAGAAATTATGGACTTAATCAGCATAAAGTGTGATTTCAAAGGCTGTGTTTCATGAAGATTTTAACTTTTTTTCCCAAATGTCAGATCCTTGAGTCTGCAAGTTGACTTTTATGTGTTCTTGAGCTTTTAGAATAATTGAAGTGATTTGCTTTTAAATGCAGTCGTCTCTCAGTAAGCCTGATTATTTATGAAACAGTTTTCATCTTAAGTTAGATTCTTCCCTCCCTCACCATGGTCTTTTTGTTTGGGTCCTTTTAGAAGAGAAAACTGGTTATAACGTCTGCCCAAGTAAACAGACGACCCAAACGCAAATCTGATACACAGCAGAAAAAAAAAGGAAAGGCTCAACACAAAAGGCATTCCAAAACGGAGATCGGTCATTTGTGAATGGCCCGTTCTCCTCACCATCAGCATGACTGAAAGTTGGCTGTATTTAGAGACTTATCATTAAATCCTGTGCGTTGTGCCAACTTCCTTTAAAGTCTGAAGTGACCTCCTTTGAATATTTAAAGCGAGCCCAGAAAAATAATAAGGAAAAGGAAGAAGTGAAAGATCTTGATGTTCTTCTGACACTTGACTCTGTTGCTTTGTCTCTCCTGGAAGCTAAGCGAAGCCAGTCTATCAGCAACTGTGCCCACCTCTCTGAGGCTTTGCCCGCTACTAAAAGCGTCCCACTCCTCCTCCACACCGTGAGCGCTCTCTTCCCTGGTCTCTCTTACTCTTCTTGCTCCCACAGGCTGTCAGGTACTGTAATACTGTCTATTCTGTCCCACTGTGTCCCTGGGCTGCTCCCGCTTGCTTGCTCGCTCGCCCCTGGGTCTGCCTTCCTTTGTTAATATCCCCGCCTCACGCATGTGTGCCTGGCCATTGCACTTGGCGTTTATTTTCAAAGAATGTCAATTGTTTCTAGGTAGTTAGATGCTCAGTAGCAATTAAATAGTCAAGCAGAATCTCTGCATCTGGGCTTTGCATTCTGAGCTGAGAACCATACTTTTTTTCTTTTTTTATTGGAATATAATTGATTTACAATGTTGTGTTAGTTTCTGCTGTACAATGAAGTGAATCGGCTCTGTATATACATATATCCCCTCCCTATTGGACTTCCTCCTGCCCCCCCATCCCACTGCTCTATGTCATCACAGAGCACCAAGCTGAGTTCCTTATTTTATACAGCAGGTTCCCACTAGCTGTTTTACACACAGTGGTATATATATGTCAATGCTACTCTCTCAATTCATCCCACCTTCCCCTTCTCCCCTTGTGTCCACATGTCCAGAGAACCATAGTTTTAAGAGGGGAAAACAGTGATGCCAGCCTTGTGTGCCTTGTATATGGAGCCTATAGTGGAAGGGAATCTTCGTAAAATTCTGCAGTGGTTCTGAGCCTGCCAATGTTAGTGTGTTTGCTGGGCCTCCCTCAGAATGAATGAACTGGAAAAGTTATGCAGGCTAGAGTTCCTTGGAGTGAATAAATCATATTCATGTATAAAATAATGATCAGTTTACACAGATTCATACTGATTATTGAGTATGAAAAATAACAATGAGTAGTAAAAACAATTTGAGTAAAAAAAATAACAATGGTGAAAATTGCTAATTTTCAAAAGAAATGTTATTCCCGGCCTTTAGCCAGTTAAAATTGAGTTCAGCTACATATTGTTTATATAGTTGCCCTTTCTGGTTTATTAAGATGTTGTCGCATCAAAAGTAATTATTAGCATGGACACCTCAACAAAAGGATTTATAGTGAATAATTAGGTCTGTGTCTACTTATTTCTCTGTGATCCCAAAATGAATCTTCTTACTGAAGAGGGAAGTGTTTTCATGTCCTTTTGCTCTCAGAAAGATAGTATTATAGATTAGTATCTATTTAATATTGGAGATAGCTTAATTGTGGCTTTGAGTGGCAATAAATCATGTCATACTCTGGTTTAGCACAGCAACATACCCTTGATGAATACATAAAATGTCATGTTACTTACTTCTAGAATATGATAGAAGAATAAGAACTGCGTTTCTTAGAAAGCTCTTTTTGTCTAGTAAATATTGAAGGTGGAAAATAGTAAGAATGGTACATGAGAAGATGGTCACCAGTCAGTTAAATCACTGATGAACATTTAACTGCTTCACAATTTGGTTTAAAAAAAAAATACTCCAACCTGGAGATGATTAAAAAAGTATTTTAATTAGTTTTGCTTTCTATGTGGCTGATATATGCCCATAAGGTGAAAAGTGTTCCTTTTTCACATCCCATTTTTTCCCCCACTCCATTTTGTTTAAGTTTTTTAAAATAGTTTGCCCAGAATATGTTCTCACAAGAAATCTCTTCCTGTTAGTAATCTCATTTTGGAGGTTTTTTTCCTCAATCATTATTATATGTTAGTTGACTCAGGTTCTCAATTCCCATATGTATGTACACAGTTCCAACAGAAGTTGAATAAGATTTCAAGCAGGGATTCTCAACTGTGGACGATTTGCCCCCCAAGAACATTTAGCAGTGTCTGGTGACTTTGGTAGTCATCAAGCCAGGGTCCTGCTCCCTGTGTCCAGGAAATGGATGCCGCTAACCATCTTACAATGGACAAGGCTGCTGCAGAGAGCCGTCTGACCCAAAATATCAATGGTACTGAGGCTTGAGAGATCTCAATTTAGGGTGGAATGAAGCAGGCCGTGCTTGGTCTATGTTTCTGTGCCTTCACCATCCTCCTCCTGGTTTTAGGGCGAAAAGGACCTAGCGGTACAGTGACTTTGAGGATGATTTGCTGATGTTTCATCTGCAAACCACAGTTTGCAAGCTCTTCCCTCGTCTGATGCCATGTCTGCTGTACTAGTAAAGTGATCCACGGTCCTGGGTGACTGTTGTATTAAAGGCCTGGGTCCAGAAACGACGTGTGTCAGTCCTCAGTAGGAGATTTTATGTCCCCCGTGGGTTGGCCCATGAGAGGATTAAATGTGTGCTCCATTTTAAACTCTGGTGCTGGCTTATCTTGCTAACCTGTTGCTAAATACAGATATAGTCGGCTAGGCATATATCCGTGTGTGCATAATACACAGACACTTTTTTTATGTTTGGCTGTGCTGGGTCTTCATTGCTGTACTCAGGCTTTCTCCTGCAGCGAGCAGGGGCTCCTCTTCACTTGCAGTGTGAGGGCTTCTCATTGGGAGGGCTTCCCTTGTTGTTCCTGTGTTCCCTGCACTGGCAGGCAGATTCCCAACCACTGGACCACCAGGGAAGTCCTACAGACACTTTTAAAGTTGCCCCTCTTTACTATAGATGACAGTCAGCTAACTTTGTGTTCTTTTAGGTTAACGTTTCTCGGTTTTGTTTCTTGTCTCACCAACATGTGTTTTAATAATATAACCAGTAGACAATTTCTTACCTTCATCCACTCTGATGTCTTATTCTGATCCCTTTGGGATGCCTTATTTGATCACAGCAGAATTCTGGGACAGTCACGACCACCTGTATCCTGTTAATTCGTATGAATAGCTGCATAAAAGAACACGTTGAGGGTGAAACTGGCAGTTTCAGTGACTTCCTTTTTTTATTCTCTTCGATGGAAACAGTTCTTTCCAGCTGTTTTGCACTTTTAACTGCTTTTATGTTCAGACATTTATCAATCTGTAGCACAGGCCATGCAGATGGTAGGCTTTATGTTTCTTTGGAGAATATTATAATGGTTGTAATTAGAGGGTCATGATCTTCTTTTGTTCCAAAGGAGGCTTAATGGGGCCTGATTGAAAGCCTCACTTTGCTGCCCCTGCATCTGGCTTTATGGCTTCCAGGTAGCACGGGGTTGTCGGGACGTGCTTATGAACAGGGTCCCCAGCGTCCTTGTGGGACACGTCAAGATGTTGAATTGATTTATGTCTCTTGTGCTTTTTATAGGGTCAAGTTGGTTTGTGGCCAGTGTTTTAAAAGTTAGGAAACTACATGATTAATTTTGCTTGTGCAACCTCGTATGAGGAGTAAACAGAACCCGAAATTTTGGTAATTGAAGAATGAGTCTCAGTCTGTTTAGTAAGATGGATTAAGGAAGCCTCAAATTAGAGAGTGAATGAAATGTCTTTGAAAAGTAGTCAGACGTTTGGGATAAATTGAAGTTTCTGAAGAGTTTGCACACTTAATTTAATCACACTAACTCTTCTTTCAGTGGGGAAAAATGAAATCAGCCTTTATTTGATCATTTTTTAGTGCTTTGAATGAGCTTTAGAAAGCAGTGATTTAGTAATGGGCGTTGCGTAATGTAGCCTCTCAAGAAGCTAAAAAGTTGGTGCTTTTAGAGTTTGGGTTACTAGGTTAGCCCTGCTTGAGAGAATGTGCGTAATCTGGTGATTCTGAGATAGGATTCAGTGCTTTGAAGTGATTTGAATGGTGTAATATTCAAAACAGAGACTGCATTAGACCTCCCAGCATTTATAATGTCCTTTTTATGTAACTTAGACTGTCCTATTTCTGTTTTGCACATCAGATAATCCTCTACCTTGATATTTGCCTATCAGTGTTGTTATTTAATGACTAAGTCATGTCCAACTCTTTGCAATCCCATGGACTACAGCTCACCAGGCTTCCTTGTCCTTCACTATCTCTCAAAGTTTGCTCAAACTTTGTATCCATTGAGTCAGTGATGCTGTTTAACCATCTTATCCTCTCCCGCCCCCTTCTCCTCCTGTCCTCAATCTTTCCCAGCATCAGGGTTTTTCTAGTGAGTCAGCTCTTCACATCAGGTGGCCAAAGTATTGGAGTTTCAGCTTCAGCATCAGTCCTTCCAGTGAGTATTCAGGGTTGATTTCCTTTAGGATGGACTGGTTTGATATCCTTGCAGTCCAAGGGACTCTCGAGTCATCTCAAACACCACAGTTCAAAAGCATCAATTCCTCAGTGCTCAGCATACTTTATGGTCCACCTCTCACATCCATACATGACTACTGGGAAAACCATAGCTTTGACTATATGGACCTTTGCTGGCAAAGTGATGTTTCTGCTTTTAAATATGCTGTCTAGATTTGTCATAGCTTTTCTTCTAAGGAGCAAGCATCTTTTACTTTCATGGCTGCAGTCACCATCCACAGTGATTTTGAAGCCCAAGATAATACAATCTGCCACTGTTTCCATTTTTTCTCCTTCTACTTGCCATGAAGTGATGGGATCCGATGCCATGATATTCGTTTTATGAATGTTGAGTTTCAGCAGTAGTAGTAGTGTTAGTTACTCAATCATGTCTGACACTTTGTGACCCCATGGTATCAATGTTCAGTTCAGTTCAGTCACTCAGTCGTGTCCGACTCTTTGCGATCCCATGAATCGCAGCACACCAGGCCTCCTTGTCCATCACCAACTCCTGGAGTTCACTCAAACTCATGTGCATCGAGTTGGTGATGCCATCCAGCCATCTCATCCTCTGTTGTCCCCTCCTCCTCCTGCCCCCAGTCCCTCCCAGCGTCAGGGTCTTTTCCAATGAGTCAACTCTTCACATGAGGTGGCCAGAGTATTGGAGTTTCAGCATCAGTCCTTCCAATGAACACCCAGGACTGATCTCCTTTAGGATGGACTGGTTGGACCTCCTTGCAGTCCAAGGGACTCTCAAGAGTCTTCTCCAACACCACAGTTCAAAAGCATCAATTCTTTGGCGCTCAGCTTTCTTCATAGTCCAACTCTCACATCCAAACATGACCACTGGAAAAACCATAGCCTTGACTAGATGGACCTTTGTTGGCAAAGTAATATCTCTGCTTTTTAATTATGCTGTCTAGGTTGGTCATAACTTTCCTTCCAAGGAGTAAGCGTCTTTTAATTTCATGGCTGCAATCACCATCTGCAGTGATTTTGGAGCCCCCAAAAATAAAGTCTGACACTGTTTCCACTGTTTCCCCATCTATTTGCTGTGAAGTGATGGGACCAGATGCCATGATCTTAGTTTTTGGTATCAATGTTAAATGGTTTTAGTTTGTTAGAAAAGAGCAGTTGCTACATCTGACCCTGGAGAAGAGCGACAGCCTTAACCGAAATAAAAAGCCAGCAGGGGGAGCTCAAGAACTGTTTTAAAAAGAAAGAAAAAAAGTACCAAGAAAATGTTTCTGGTAGTCATTTGTTCATCTGTACAGAACAAATATTAAGTATAGACAATGGCACCCCACTCCAGCACTCTTGCCTGGAAAATCCCATGGACAGAGAAGCCTGGTAGGCTACAGTCCATGGGGTCGCTAGGAGTAGGACACGACTGAGCGACTTCACTTTCACTGTTCACTTTCATGCATTGGAGAAGGAAATGGCAACCCACTCCAGTGTTCTTGCCTGGAGGATCCCAGAGATGGCGGAGCCTGGTGGGCTGCCGTCTATGGGGTCCCACAGAGTCGGACACGACTGAAGCGACTTAGCTTAGCTTAGCATAGCATAGAACAAAATATGAGAAAAGCCCCGAAAATGTACAATTCCAAATCGGGAAATTGGGTTTAACTTGCGAGATAAAGAGAATTTGCGTGCTTTTTTTCCCCCTTCACCCTCTTTCATGTGACAGCCGAGTCCAGGAGTCGCTCAGGGCACCCACCCCACAGCCTGGCAGTTCCTGTGACCGGGATTCGCTCTCCACCCTCCCCCTCTTCACAGGTCTCCTATCCCACCTGTTCCTGTGGTTTCTGTATGCTTGGCTGTCCTTCACCTAAGAAGGCTTGATCAGCCTTTTACAAAAGCAGAGCCTTAAAGCCACATCAGGCCAGCCTGTTGGGAAGGCAGAACAGCTGGCCCTGCAGGCTCTTTATCCGTCTGTTGTCTGAGGACCGGTGGGGACACTCGTGTTTGGAAGCTGTAGTCAAGGCTGGGCTTCATCCCACCAGATGGCGATATTCTGTATCCTGAAAAAGATGCTGCCAGCGTTGGCCCAGTCCTTATTTGTTTCTGCTCAGAGCCCAGAAACCAACATCTACCAGCTCTTGGCATCACGTTCAAGGGAATAAAGCCCACTCTTCCCACTGTCTATAAAGACTGGCATGTGCCAATTGTTTCTGATAGAAGCAGGCAGCTCTTGGGCTCCCTCTGCTGACACTGGATTTACAAGTAGGTTCATTAACAAATAGAAGCCCTTCTCAGAAGGTGTCAGTGTCTTGCATAATTAGAACGAACAAGGAAAGAAAACAGTGGGAAGGACAGCTGGTGGTGTCATCTGGCTTCCTCTGCCTGATACTGAGGAGTCTGAGAGCAGAGCTGTAGGGGGCCTGGTCTGTCTCTGGGATGCTGGATGGAGCATGGTGTTTATGGATGTCTCATGTTTCTTGTAGGGAAGTGAACAGCTCTTGGCTCTTCAGGATCAGAGAAGGGCAGAGACAACGTGGAAAGACGAGGCTGTGGTGGATCTGTCTGCTCTTTCTACCCTGCCTTCCTTTGCTTGTTTCCCTGAGTCCAGCTTCTTGACAGTATCTGGATTTAGACCATGGCCCTGCTTCCCTGGTAGCTCAGACAGTAAAGAATCTGCCTGCAGTGCAGGAGACCCGGGTTTAATCCCTGGGTTGGAAAGATTCCCTGAAGAAGGGAATGGCAACCCACTCCAGTTTTCTTGCCTGGAGAATTCCATTGACAGACCATGGGATCGAAAAGTGAGCGACTCACACTTTTACTTTCACACCTGGACTTTGGCTTTGAGGTCTGGTAACTTGCATCCATGTACTTAAAAATAGAGTTTTTGTGTGGATAGTAAAAATAAAGCGACAGCCCTTCAGTGAAATCCTCTATTATATTTAGAATTTTCCTACATACAGCTCTTGGTTGGGGTGAACCAATCCTTTGGCTTGTGGCTCTGGTTTAAGGTTACACAGAAGAGGACACCTTGGCTGCATTTCAGGGGATGAATCAGGTGACACGTCCAGGGAGGACAGTACAGGCTGAGTTTTGATCACTCCCTTCTTAGAAGGACTGATTGTTGTTGTTCAGTCGCTCAGTCATGTCCAACTCTGTGACCCCGTGGACTGCAGCACACCAGGCTTCCCTGTCCTTCACCGCCTCCCAAAGTTTGCTCAGACTCATGTCCATTGAGTCACCATCTCATCCTCTGCTGCCCTCTTCTCCTCCTGCCCTCAATCTTTCCCAGCATCAGGGGCTTTAACAATGAGTCTTCTCTTCACATCAGGTGGAAGTATTGGAGCTTCAGCTTCAGCATCAGTGCTTCCAATGAACAGTCAGGCTTGATTTCCGTTAGGATACTGGTTTGATCTCCTTGCTGTCCAAGAGACTCTCAAGAGTCTTCTCTGACACCACAGTTTAAAAGCATCAATTCTTTGGCGCTCAGCCTTCTTTATGGTCCAACTCACATCTGTCCATGACTACTGGAAAACCATAGATTTGACTAGTTAGATTTTGTTGGCAAAGTGATGTCTTTGCTGTCTGGGTTCGTCATAGTTTGTCAGAAGGACTGAAACTGTGACTAATGAAAATTTGGAGAAAACATGATCCTAGGGTTATGGATGTAGAGTTCTGAGGCTGCACAAAGGAGGATGAAGTCTGGAGGGGAAGCAGCGGTGGGGTCACAGGCTGGACCACATGGCAAGTCCTGCAGGAGGGGAGCCTGGGCAGCATGGTGGGGGGTGGAGGTCAACCCAGGGGTGGGGGGAGCAGCAGGATCAGGTGGGCTGGGCCTGCTCGAGACTGAAGAGCACAAGGACTCCTAGTGGGGGTCAAGCCTCTGGGGTGATATCAAGGGGCCCTTGTTCACGGTGAGGAGCGTGAGCTTGAGTGGACAGTGATAGGGGCCTCGGATGTCCACAGCAGGGGTGGTACTGTTAGATCTCAGTTGTAGGGGGGCTTCCTGAGGCCATGGGGAGGAGGGCAGGGAGGAGGCTGATAAGGATAAAGCCGGAGGTCAGGGATTATGTCACCTTGGAGCCTCCATGCTGCAGACAGGAGGTGGGGTGACCCTTCCAGCGCCTTGTGTTGTCTTGGGAGATTAAAATGAACCATGACATTTAGAAATGAGCTAGGAGGGACTTCTCTAGGGGAACATGGTTTATCTTGATCCTAGCTGGGATCACCCAGTGGTCAGTACTCAGCTGTGGTTTTCTATTTTATGATGTACTTTTATCGATTCTCTAAAAATACCAGTGGATCGTTTTTGTACCTGAGTGATAAATTCACGCTTGCATTTGGTGATGTCATTAAATAATTGCAGTATTTTACGTTGGACCGTTGTACAGTTATCTGTTAAAAGAAATGATAAAGTTAAAATTCCCGCTTTCTTTCATCTTCCTTCCGGGTGTGGTGTGTGTGTGCGAGTGCGTGCGTGTGTGTGTGTATGTGATATTCTGCTCTCTCAAGTGGAAATGCCCTGTCCCTGCATCTCCTGGCTCCCCCTCCCCTGGGCATGCCTGTCCCTAAAGCTCCTATGACTTACAGTTGTCAACCATTCTGCTTGCGCTTTCTGTTTTTTTGTTTTTTGTTTTTTTTTACTTCTTCACTTTGAATTAAAACACTTTGTAGAACTTAGAAGGCAAATGTACCCTTGGAGTGAAGTAGAACTTCTAACAAGCATAGAAAACTTTATTGTGAAAGCCACTAATCCTACTGCACAATTTTTGTGGGGAAAAAGTATCTAAAACGACATTTTGTAGAGTCAGTGAAGTAGTGAATTATTTTAAAATGTTTTGAAATCCATCCCTGTGTGTTCTGTGTTAATGCCCACAGAAGTGGAAGAATACCTGCAGCCAGAAAACACACCTGCCACCGAATCTGGGCCCCTGGGGCAGCAGCCGATGGTTCGGAGCGGCAGCAGCCCTGAGGTCACCGAGCCGCTGTGTCCTGAGCCCCCCCCAGGTATCAGCATTTTACGCACGCGAGACCCTAGCTTCTGGCTGGGGAGAGGCTGCGTGTCGTGGGGCTTTCTACTTTAATCCTAGTTCTGTTTATTTCAAGGGAATTTACTTTAGAGTTTGATTGCAAGGATGTGATTTCTTGAATCACATGAAATATTTTCACTACTTATTTTTATCTAATTATCTGAATTGTGTGTGTGTGTGTGTGTCCTTTTTTCAAGTGTAGCGTGTTTGAGGACTAAAAAGAAATCCAGAGTGGCTGGAGGAGGTGGGAGGAAGAGGATGTTCACCCCAGGCGAGGAACGGCAGCAGGTTAGGGCAGAGGCCAGGAGGAGAGGGGTCATGGGGTGAGGGATGAGAGGTGGATGGCTGACCAGACTTGTGAAGCTTATTAGCAGCATGTAGATCTGCCGAGGTTGAAAAATGATAACTTGTATTATTAGCGTTATGGGCTTCCCTGGTGGCTAAGCGGTAAAGAATCTGCCTGCAATGCAGGAGACCCAGGTTCAATCCCTGGGTGGGGAAGATCCCTTGGAGGAGGAAATGGTGACCCACTCCAGTATTCTTGCCTGGGAAATCCCATGGACAGAGGAGCCTTGCGGGCTACAGTCCATAGGGTTGCAGAGTCGGACACAACTGAGCGACTGAGCAGGCATGCACACCAACTAGCATTAATCCACACAGTTTCTCCAGCAGCTTTCAGCAGCAACCAGGGTGAAAGGTGGCAAGGCAGGTGGTTAGACCTGTGAGCTTTGACAAATGTGTTTTACAGTGAAAATGCATGTTTAAGTGTGTCTGGTGACAGTGAGCATACGTACTTAGTTTCATGAGTTAGGTAATCAACCAAGCCGTCCTGTAGGCCTGTGTCAGGGTCATGCCATCCTCGTCAAATGAGCAGGGTATAGCCCCTCTTAGAAATTCTCTCGGAAGAAAAATAATAAATATAAAATAAAGACAACTTGAGAAATGTGTTACCTGGAAGATTTTCTGTTCTCCACAAGTCTTTGTGTAAGATTGTTGTGATCTTTTTCCCTTGAATATTTGGTGGAATCCATCAGTTGCCTCGAGTTTTCTTGTCGGAAGATTTTAAAGTACTATTCAGATTTTTAAATCATTCTAAGACTTCATATTTTCCTTTTCTTGTTTTAATTTGCATAAATTTTGTGGTTTTTTTTCCCTAGGAATTTGTTCATTTATTTTTTAAAGAAGATTTATTGGCCCCAGACTACACATAGAATCTGATCTTTTTAATTAACGGTGGCAGGCTCGGTGGAGATATCCCATTCTCTGTTACAGACAGTGGTTGTCAGTTACTTCTTTCACTAGCAATGCTGAGCCACCTCATGCTCCCTTCCCCATTCCCTTCCTCCCTTCCCCAGCCTGGCTGACTCAGGCAGCTCTTGGCTGAGACCCCTTCTCCAAGGCCCCCAGACAGGCCTTATTGCTCCCCCTCCCCTCACCATGTGTAACATTAACACTCGACAGTAAAGTTCTCTGTTCATCAGAGACCAGGTCTGTGGGGCAGTCGTGATCCATAGGCTGCTCACGTGCTGGGCCCTGCACTCTTGTTTTTACATGTCTTAAAATATCTAAATTTAATCATTGCTTGTGTATAAAAATCTTTTCCCAGTTTTACCATCTGAAATATTTCTTTTGTTGATTTCCCCCTTTCCCACCCCCAACTCTCTAGGCCAAAAGCTAGAAAATGCACAGAGCGTGAGTTCTTCAGAGCCCAGACTTGCTCAGGAGAGCAAAGGACATGAGAAGAAAGAGCATGAAGGAATAACAGTAAGATCTTTTCAGAATACACACGTGTGTCATTAAAAATAAACGTACCGACCACTGGCACGATACGCACATTTACTAGTGGCCGTGACACTATCTTTTAAAGTTTTTTTCCACTTAGATGTGTTTTAGGGCCAGGTGACCTTGAGACGTTTGAAAGATTTGCTCACTTTCTATGTAAAATTATAGTCACATTACAAAAATAGAACGCAGTAAGCATGAAAACAGAATTTCGCACCTGGTCTGTATGTGCACTTTCTCTTTTTAAGGACATCCTTGCCTGTCAAGCAGATGCTCAGACTCCCTATTCCTGGTATCACTGTAGGTTGTAGCCTTCATCTGACCCGAGTTCACAGATAAATGAGATGTTATGGTTTCTTTCTTTTTAAAAAAACGTAAAATGGCATTTATAGGTTTCTTAAAACACAAATAAAAAGTTTAAAGAAGAAAATTAAAAAGTAGCCCTAACTCATTCATGCAGATAATTCCTATTTATTCATTTAAAAAAAAAAACAAAACGTAGTATCTATGAATAGAACACTCAGACATCCCAGAAAAGTACAAAATACACACAGAAAGTCACTCCCTACTCTTCCCTGCCTGGAAGATATGAGTGTTCCTCGGTTCTTTTTTAACGGGCATATACCAGCTTTATACGTACATTCCATTTGTATGTATATTCTGAGTGTGTATTTCAACAGTCAGATAAACACCCGGAGACTCACCGCCGGCACAGAAACCAGAGCATCTTCATAGCTGTTGCTGTGCCTTGTGGGCGTCGTCTTGGTCCCTCAGAGAACAGCTCTGTGCTGGCTCTGTGTCGATTGTGTCTTTGCTTTCCTTTGTAGTTTTGCTTGAAATGTATGTCCCTCTAAACAATGCATCCTTTAGTTTCCCTCATTTTTAAGCTTTATAAAGGCGGTATGATTACTTTGTTCACTCATTACCCTGTATTTACATGGTGGCACGCTGCCCTAGCTCATTGCTTTCTCTGCTGTTTGATATTCCACCGTGAGTACACCACAGTTCACTTTTCCACTCTCTTGTTAACGTTTAGCTTGTCCCCCCCCCCTCTTTTTTTTTTAATGAGAAATGAAGCTGTGCACATTCTTGTATGTGTTTCAAGATCTACCTATAAGATTTTCTCAACGGTGTTGTCTTAGAGTGGAACTGATGAGTCCCAGGGAAAAAGGACGCTCTTTTTTACAAGAGAATGTGTCTTTCTCCAGAGTGGTTGTACCACTTCTGTTTTGGCCAGCAGTGTGTAAAAAGTTTCTGTTCATCCACATTCCTGCCAACACTTACTGCTGTCAGATTTAAAATCTTGGGAGTCGAGTGGGTGAAATGGGATCTCATTTTGTTTTGCATTTCTCAAGTTGCCGATAAAGTCTTTGCTTATGTTGATTGGCCATATGTGTTTCATCTGTGGAGTGCCTACTGATGTCTTTTCCATTTTCCTGTTGATGTGTCTTTGTTATTTGTACCGATTCTTAATGTAGTCTGAATACGGATCCTGTATTGGTTACATTTCTGGTGAATTTCTTCCAATGTGTGTCTTACATTTTCACATTCTCTATGTTGTCTTTTGATGAATAGAAGCTCTTAATTTTGATATTCTTGATTATCGTTTTTTGTTATTAATTTTATGAAAATTAAAAAAAATTCATTTCTGTGTTTGCTTTTGGCTGTGCTGGATCTTTGTTGTTGTGTAGGCTTTTATCTAGTTATGGTGGGGGGTGGGGGCTACTCTGTACTTGCAGTGCACAGGCTTCTCACTGCGGTGGCTCCTCTTATTCCAGAGGACCGGTTCTAGGGCACATGGACTTAGTAATTATGGTCCATGGGCTTAGTTGCTCTGCAGCATGTTGGATCTTCCTGGTTCAGGGGTCCAACCCATTTCTTCTGCATTAGCAGGCAGATTCTTCATGACTGAGCCACCAGGGAAGCCCTGAAAAATTTAAAATATCAACTTGAAAGGGATAAGAATATTTGCCTTATGTTTATAAATGTTTCAGTTTTGTGCTCTATACATTTAACTCTTTCATCTGCCTGGAGCTGATGTTTATGGGATGGCAGTAGGGATCCAATTTCATTTTTTTCCCTACATGGATAGCCACTTATCCTGGGTCCCCTATACTGAATTCATTTTCCTTTATTGATCTGAAAATGCTACCTATCTCTCATACTCATAGATACTGCATCCCAGATGTTTGAGGCTTTGTTTTGGTGCTTCTTAAGTCATTGGTTACTTTGTCTGTCTTAATTCAGTAGTTCCACTACTTCCTCCTCACCCCCATCTAATGGAAGCTTTTTTTCCTACTATCTTCTGTCTTTTGTTGTTGCTGTTGAGAGGTCTTCTGTCCGTCCTGTTTGTTGTTCCTCACTGTTCTTAATCCTTGTCCTCCAGTTTCACTACAGAATATTTAGGCGCATTTTCTCTTGGTCTGTACAATTTGTCCTATTTTGGATATGCTATATGTGTCAGGCATCTGTGAATAATTGTTCTTCCATTGCTTCTGGAAAATTCTTGGTAATCCGTTCATCAAATATTGCCCGTTCTTTGTTCTCTCACCCTTTCCTTCTGGAGTTCTGGGTAGAAATATATTTAGACTTTCTTATTCTGTGTTCTGTATCTCTTAAGCCCTCTTTCATATTTTCCATTCTCCTTGGCTATGTGGGTGCGTTCTGGGTGATTCATCAGATCTTTCATTCAGTTCAATAATTCTCTTCTTATGCATTTATAGTCTGCTGTTTAATGGTCCCATTGAGTTTTTTTGGTTCAACAATTTTATGTTTTGCTTCTGAAAGTTCAGGTTAACACTTTTCAAGTATATCTTGTAATCTCTCATGATCTCTTATAGTTTGTGCATTTTTTTGTGATTCCCACCTTTTATTCCTTTAAACTAGTCACAGATTACAGTTCTGAATTCTTTATCTGATTATCTGAAATCCTTGAGGGGTGGGTGGGGAATCTAAATCTGATGTTTGTTGTTTCTAAGATTTGTGTTTGGTGGGTTTTTAATTTCCTTTGGTGTTTGGTAACTTTTGATTGTGAGTTCCTAGCTGGCTAATCTGAATCTGCAGAAAACCTGGATTTCTGACGTGATGAAGTTTCACAAAACAGGGAGTGCTACTTTAATTTGGGACTCTGGTTCCTTTTGCCACTGGCAGTGGTAATATTAGATTAATGCCCAAGGTAGCCCCATTTCACTGCCCTGATTTCCGTGTGCTTTGGGTGGGAGTGGGAAGAGGGGCTGGGTCCTTTGAAGGTTTGTTTTACTTCCTGTGAGCCCCAGATTTTTATGTAGGTTCTATAGTTGGAGGATATTTCATCTTCCAGAGAGTCAGAAGCAGAAGAGCCTATAATCTGCTTTTCAATTAAGGAGATAGCCTGTGTATATTCCATTATCATATTAGAAATATATGCTTCCCAGGTGGCTCAGTGATAAAGAATCTGCCTACAATGCAGTAGACACAGATTCAGTTCCTGGGTCAGGAAGATCCCTGGAGAAGGGTATGGCAACCCTCTCCAGTATTCTCGCCTGGGAAATCCTATGGATAGAGGAGCCTGGTGGGCAACAGTCCATGGGGTTACAAAAGAGTCAGACACAACTGAGCAACTAAACAACAACAATAATATTAGGTACATATCATCCTTCTTTAAAGCTGAGTAGCATTTTTTTACATACTGTTAATCTTCTAAATATTTCATTCATGACCTACTTATGTGTTTTAGCTTAATGATTATTCTGTCCTTTAATTTTACATCTTAGTCCCTCCTTTTCATGTGTTTGCTTATTTAGTATTCATTCCTTTAGTTGGCTTATTGAATCCTGTGATTTTTGTACACTCTAAGCTGGAGAGCCTTAAATATACTATCTTCATTTCTGGCTCTATTCTCCATCTTGCCAGTCATGGATTTTTGTTGCACACTTATGGTACATTCTCTTTAGATATTCAGCCCAAAAATGGATATTAAAATATCAGAAACTTTCTCAAATTCCTCCGTCCATTGTCCATCCATCTGCCTTTCCTCCCTACCTCCCTTCCTTCTTTTGTCACCGTCTTTCTCATGGTCCCCTAGATTCATATCCTTATGTAATTTAAGTTCCATTCCCATGGACAACACTTATATAAGCTCTTATCTGTCATTCTGCAGCATTTTTAAAATTTGTCTTTTCTTCTCCTTTTCTATCATCAAAAGCCTTATTTGCTCATTCCTGAATTACCATCATAATTCCATAGCAACTTTCTTCTTAACTCTATTCCACAGATAGTAAGTCAACTTAACCATTTTGATTATGTTTTTAATCACAATCAGCTACTGTCTGGAACATATGGTTGCTCATTTTGTCAATACTGGGTTGAAATTCCTAAGCCTGATGTTGGAGGCGCCCTGGCAGGTGTGCTGCTTGTAGAAGGTGGTCATGTTTCCTTCTTAGCGTTTCCCTCTCCACCTGACTGCCCTGCATGGCCTGCTGTAATCGGCTTCTTTTCCTGCACGTAGAACTTGCTGATTTCTCAGTGCTTCCTGCCCTGAGCCCCTTCCTGCCTACTCTCTACCACCTCATGTCTGTAGCCTTGTTGAGCAGCTCTCCTGTCACTGTGAGCTGATCAAGGTAACACTTTCTTCTGCATACCTTTTAGAGAGAGTTGACTTGCATATTTTGCTAATGTACATTGTGATCATTTTGTGTAATTTGTGTATGTTTTGTCTTCCCACACCGGTTATGTAAAATGTAGGGTGCAGATTGCCTCCCAGTGTTCTAGTCCCATATTTAACCCATGGTCCAGTGCTGAGCAGTGCTCAGGGAAGCCTGCTGCACCTGTAACAAGGGAGGCATTGAATGGGTCTGGGTGGGGTTTACGCCCTCCCTGCCAACATGCTGGTGACTTATACCTCCTGGAGGATGATATCCATTATGCATGTGTACCCTAGCAGAGGTACAAATAGAACCTCAACATAAATGATTTCCATGTAACTTAGCATCCCTCCTCCATAGACCATGTTAATTGGATGCCAACTGATAAAGCAGAAGCCTTAAATTTCAGATCTTGGGTAATTTATAACTTGGTCACAGTAATTAGTGAACCCATATCCTTCCAGTGAAGAACGTCATTCAGTTTTTTGTTACTATTCTTACTGTTTGTTTGTTTCTTTTTCTTTAGACATATGGACTAGAAACTTAACAGTCTTGTAAAAATTAAAACTTTTCTGTAACCAGCGCAATCTTTCTTTCTGTCTGAAGATCTTAGTTCGAAGAAGCAGCAGCCCCATTGAACTGGATTTGAAAGATGACTCACAGCAGATGCAAGGAAAATGTAGGGAGAGACAGAAGAGTAAGTACCAGGAGATGTGGTCTGTGTTCCTCCAGCTTCAACATGGATAGACTTTGCTTCCTTTTGACCTTCTAACTCAAATGATATCATCTGAAGACACGATGTTGCGATACGGGACATTTTTATTCCTGGAATCCCAGGATAGATGGGTGGTTAGTACCAGTCAAACATTAAACATTACCCAGTTACCTTCGAGAATTATCTTTCCAGCCCTGGGTCTCCAGGTGAAAAGCACAATGAAGGCTGATGGCTGGTGAGGAGACAGGCCCAGAAGGAAGAATGGTCTTCCTTTTGGACATTCCCCCAGGTTCGGAACACAAAGCTTCTGCAGTACCTTAACATCAGTGGTATAAGTATTTAAAATTTGACTGGGATGCTGAGATGTACCATTAGGTACTGTAATATGCGGCCCTAATACTCTGCTTCCCTGAGGTCCTCTGTCATGCCCCCTCCTTCTTGGTCATTCCTGGTGGAGGGCAGAGCAGGAACTCTCAGGCTCCACCTTCTGGAGTCCTGGGACAGGCGAAGTGAGGGACCTCGCAGGTGACTGGGGCAGTTGTCAGTTCTCTGCATGTGAATACCTGATGGTAGATTACAAGCAGCAGGGCTGGGGGACTGTCAGTGGCTGACACAAAGGGCAGCCAGGAGGGCTACAGGCAGAGAGGGTGGGCACCCCGAGTCTGTGTGCACCAGACAGGGGACTTAAGGGGCAGGCCGATAGAAGCGGTTCTGTGTCAGACTGAATAGCCAGGTGGGGCTTCATAGCCTTTGACAGCATCACGGTACCATGACATCGGAGCATTTCAGTGCTTAGTGGAGGAGATTCTCTATTGGTGGGATGCCTCATCCCCCAGTGATCCTAGGTGACTCGCCTAGGTTCATGTCTAGACATAGATTCTTCAGCCTGGAAGCATGAACCTGCCTTTGTAGTGGGATCAATTCCCATCCACCTCCTCCAGCCACCTCTGTTTTGTAGTTGAGTAAGTCAGGGTACAAGGTGTGAGGATGTGCTCTTGTGGGTACCAGGGGAACTCAGTTAAGACCTGTGAAGAGTCGGAGCCCATAAAGAGAACTCACATCCACACATGGGAGCTGTGTGTCGTTGACCAGGGGCCCCACGCAGGCCCCTGTCCCCAGGGGCAGCTGCTTAGGTCCTTGTGTGCCGGGACCATGGACATGCTCGTGCCCTGCCCTTGGCCATCTTGGGCTGTGTCTTCCGTCATTCCAGGTGACAGTGTGAGCAGTGACCCCACTCTGGGCTGCAGCACTGAGGCAGAGCTGTCCCTGAGCCACTGGCAGACCTGCGAGGAAGACCCAGATCTGAGCCCGCCTGCAGATACTGTGACCGACGCTGACGCCCGCCACTGGTTACAGCTCCGGCCCACGGATGCTTCAAACCTAACAGGTAAGCGCATCCTTAAGACGAGGCAGCGGCATTCACAGGGTTTCCCAGGTGTGAGGACGCTAGGGCATCCTTTGGCACAGTGATGATGGGGGCTGCCCCCTCCCACATGGGCGTGCCCACCCCAGTCCCCCCACCCACACTGGTCATAATCAGCGGCGGAGTCTCGGTGTCCTGTGTGCAGAGGGTTCTGAAACAGTGGAAGAACGGGGAGGAAGCCCATCGTGCCCACACTCGCTGTCCAACACGGGAGGAGGTGGCTGATATTTAGGCCAATGCTTTGCCATTCCTGACCAGATTTGCTTTACTCTGAAAACAGAGAAAAGTGATTTCTCCAACTTACATGTGCCACAAATCCAAGAGAAGTTAAAGAATTTGAATACTTACCTATTGCTGCTTTCTTTAACTTTGGTGTGGAATCTTTGATGCATGCAAGATAAGTTGTGATACATGTTATGGACCGGTGAGCCTGCCCCGAGCGTAAGAAGTAGAATAGCTCCCCCACCAGTGAGACCCCCCAACAGGGGGGCCCCCTTCTCAAGTCCTTTCCTTCTCTTGTCATCTCATGTGAATACTGTGACCCTGTCCACAGTGGTTTTTTTTAAATTAAATAATTTATTTTTTGCAATTATTTAAGTTTTCTTGGGGTTTTTAATAACCATTCCCACTTCTTTATAAAGTGTTAACCACAGTATCTGTCTATTCAAACAACATATCATTTGATTTTGGTTTTAAGCTTTTTAAAAATGTCGTCATATTCTGTATTTTTTTTTTTTTTTTGCAACATTTTTCCCTTGAGTATTCGTAGTTCTAAGATTCATGAATAGGTTATAGAGCCGAACTTTCTGGGATGGCATCCAGGCTCTGCCAAGGAGTTGCTGGGTGGCTTTGAGCCAGGTGGCTTTGACAGAGAGCTGGCTTTGGGCTCTCTGTCCTTCAGTTTCTCTTTACAGTAAAGTGGGGATACTAATAGTCCATGTTATAGAGTTGTTGGAGGAATCAGTGAGTGAGCCTCTACGTCAAGCGCATAGAGCAGATTTAGCTCTTCATATGCACGCACACACGCATGCACGCCCACGCATACACGCATATCGTGTGACCCTGGGAAAGTGAGCCTCTTTCACTTCAGGTTCAGTTCCCTGGCCTGTCACACAGAGGGCACCAAGAGAAGCTGGGTTTTTGTTTTGCTTGGTTTTGGTGAGAAATTGCTGGGAGAGGCCAGTGTTCTGAGGAGCTCAGCATGGGAGGTGCCCACCACGGCCACATCCCTCCTGGCCCACCACGTTCCCAGGTCCATAGACATCCTTGATGAGAACCGCAACAACGAACCACAAAGCGCGTGTTGAGTAAAAAGTGGTATTAAACCACTAAAAATCATTTTAAAATTAGAAGTAAAGGCTAAACTTTTAACTTAGCCTTTTTTTTTTTTAACTAAGCAAATTGGTTTTCATAAATTACAGTATACATTTTAACCAGTCTCTGTGTTTGGGGAAATTTCTAATAAAGTAGCATAACACCTTCATAAAATTTACATAGAAAAATGGTGTTAGATAAAAATCTTTTATCTATGAGATAGAGAAGACCAAGAAGAATGATCTTAATGTGCACTTAATGTTTATCTTAATTAAGACTGGAAAAACAAACCAGTTAACTGTAACAACTGTGAACAACGCATTGCCTTATAATGCTGTATGTGCCATTCTCAACAGATAGTGGACATTTTTGGTCTAAATGTTCACCTCTGCCCATGAAAGAAGCCTTGTAAAGTCAATGAGAAAACAGTTGGCAAAACCAATGTGCTTACTTTTATAACTTATTGGGTAGTAATTGGTGCTTCTCAAATTTGTGATTCTTTCATTATAGAAATGATGAAAATCATTTCTATAATATATATAATGATAATTTCTATAATACATATAATACAAAATCATTATATATAGAAAATAAATATAATAATTGTGAATAATAATATCATAAATTTACAAAGGTTTTAACAGTTTACAAAGAACTTTCAGACATCCTCTTTGATTTTTATGGTAAGCAGGTCAGGTTATACAAATTCTGTTTGAGGGGTGGAGAAGCTGAGACCCAGAGAAATCATGTCATCTCACTGGAAAGTAGGCCCCTGCATTGGAACTGGCTTCCAGAATGTTTTGACTCCATTTGCAAAGTTAGGCCCACTCCTTTCTTCTACGCTGCTGTTCAAATTACAACTGCCAACCCCATTCAAACTATTTGAGAATTATCGATACACTTATGGAATCAGTGGTTTCTTTGGGTCCAATATTCAGATTATCCAAGGGGAATCATCATCATGGTACTGCCGAAGACTTTAGTACATTTTCAGTAAGCTGAATTTGCCTAAACAAGGACCAGCTTTAATTACTTTTATTGAAGAGAGAGAAAATTGGGTGATTACCTCTTTTGTCTGCCTTCTGGAAGGCTTAGCTCTGATCCCATCTCAGAGTGTGCCTGGTACGCTCGGTCTAATACACTTGTGTGAGGTAATTTCATATGATGCTCTCTCTGCTGTGATTAACTCCTCCAGATACTCAGCTCTTCTTTGAAATCCTAATATTGAGAATCAGTACACTCAGTTCAATAGTTCATCTTGTCATGTGTGAAAAGGACAAACTGTAATATGATAAGGTTTATGGATTATCACCGTTCTGAATTTAACTTTCTGTTCTTAGGAGAAAAACTTCTTTGTTAAATGAACAAAGCAAACTCATGTTACCCTGATCTCTAGGACATGCAAAGCGAGCAATCCAACAATTTGAATGTATCTCCATTTCTCACTGAATAATCCTACCAGTTATTAAATGCTTGGAATAATAAACTGCCTCTAAAATCTTAAATTCCTTTATCATTGGCCAGCTAGCAGTTTAGTTTTGTATTTGCTTTCTTATTTAAATCATTTCATGCTTTCTGGAAATGACAGTTAAATTTATAGTGGACTGCTTCAAAACGTGTCTGGGATTTGTATGGCAAGATATGGAGACATGGAGGTGACTGTCATGAGGAAGAAGATTTTAGAAATAGGCACGGGGACTTCCCTGGTGGTCCAGGGTTTAAGAGTCTGCCTTGCAATGCGGGGGACACAGGTTCGATCCTTGACCTGGGATGATCCCACATGTTGCAGGGCAACTAAGTCTGTGTGCCACAACTACTGAGCCTGTGCTCTGCAACAGTGAGAAGCCGCTGCGATGAGAAGTCTTGTGCACCACAACTAGAGAGGAGCCCCCACTGTGGCTTAACTAGAAAATTTTCATTGTTCCCAATGAAGATCCAGCGCAGCCAAAAATAAATAAGAAATTTTTGAAAAAAGAAATATGGACACAGCATGCCCCATAGGAGGGCACATGGGGGTCGGTCGCCTAGGTTGGTGGGTAAGTAGGAAGAGAGGAAAACATGGGCAACGTCTTTTATCGCCATTTGCACAGGGAAGGGAGGGCAGGGCGGACTAAGCAGACTGGGGGTCAGTTGGTTCAGATCATTTCAGCCGAGTCTGAAGCACAGACACTGGCCCAGGCTGCCAGGTGCCAGACCCTGGAGTGATGAGGGTACCGGGGCATCCCCTTGTTGGTGAGAGCTAGACAGAGGAAGGTGGTCAGGATGCTTGGTTTGGGATTGTGAGGTTTACAGGTGAATGACATACTCCCTGGTGAGTTGTTTGTCATCTCTAGGAATTGTCAGCCCTGGAAGTGGCAGCCCCTCCTGGCCAGGGAAGCCCCAGATGCCAGAGTATCAAGAATCCAAAAATAAGAAAGTAGAATTGACTCACATGTAAGTTTTGTTCAGTTGAGCTTATGATTTTCAAGAAGTGGGTATTTATAACTCTATAGAAAAGCTATGACAAACCTAGACAGCGTATTAAAAAGCAGAGATATTACTTTGCCGACAAAGGTCAGTATAATCAAAGCTATGGTTTTTCCAGTGGTCATGTACAAATGTGAGAGTTGGACCATAAAGAAGGCTGAGTGCCGAAGAATTGATGCTTTTGAACTGTGGTCTTGGAGAAGACTCTTGAGAGTCCCTTGGACAGCAAGGAGATTTAACCAGTCCATCCTAAAGGAAATCAGTCCTGAATATTCATTGGAAGGACTGATATTGAAGCTGAAGCTCCAATACTTTGGCCATCTGATGTGAAGAGCCAACTCATTGGAAAAGACCCTGATGTTGGGAAAGATTGAGGGCAGGAGGAGAAGGGGACGACAGAGGATGAGATGGTTGGATGGCATCACCAACTCAATGGACATGAGTTTGAACAAACTCCAGGACCTGGTGAAGGACAGGGAGGCCTGGCATGCTGTAGTCCATGGGGTCGCAGAGTCAGACACGACTGAATGAGTGAACAACAATAGCTAAGTATTGATATTGCTGCTGACCTCATCTCTTATTTAGCAAATAAGCTTATAGTCTAGAAATACTGCTTTTGATGCTATAAGAAATAAAAAGATTACTAAGCCATAGGCACAACCAACTGAAGAACTTACTGAGAGGACAGAAAAAATAAGACATTTATCCTGATAAGGACAAATAATGGGATAAGTGTGATGAGACTTATTTAAAGAGAGTTTTAATCACAGAGATAGACATATGGACTAAAAGAATGGAATATAAAACATATACTGGATACATAAGGACATGGAGTCGTGGTACATGAAAGAGGTAGCCTTCCAGATCTGACAAGAGAAGGATGGGCTGCCCAGTCAAGCACGCAGAGCATTTAGCCAGTGGGCAGAAAAGGGGGCAGGATCCCTACCTCACACCCTGCCTGCAGCTGAGTTCCAATGGATAAGTAACTCAAATGTAAAAAGGAAAATTTAAAACTTTTGAAAGAAAATATTTTCTAAAAATCTTAAGACCTTGGGGGAGGGAAGACTTTCTTAAAATGAGATGAAACAAATGACTGATCATAAGAAGGTGCTGTCATTAATTCAACTCCAGCATAAATAAAACTTTCTTTTCGTTGTCAGAGAGACTTTTAAGAACTGAGAGTTAGCAGAACCTTGAAGGTTAAGGGCCAGCTTCGCTGCCTCTTCTTTTCCAGGTACCTATTAGATTGAAGATACATTTTTTTTTTTTTAACATTTTTGGCTGCTCTGGGTCTTCATTGCTGCTCTCAGGCATTCTCTAGTTGCAGCGAGTGAGGGCTACTCTTCGTTGGAGTGTGCAGGTTTCTCATTGCAGTGGCTTCTCTCGTTCTGGAGCACAAGGTCTAGAGTGCAGGCTCAGTAGTTATGGCCCACAGGCTTAGTTGTCCTTGCGCACCTGGGATCCTCCCAGACCAGGAATTGAACCTGTGTCTCCTGCATTAGCAGGAGGATTCTCAAGCGCTGGAAGTCTAGTGCTACATCTTAAGATTCAGTTAGAAGTTTTCAACACTTCACTTTAGTGGAGGAAGGGTCAGTCGTGTTGCCCCGCTTCAGGGATGGGATTGCCATTGGCGATTGGTTGTTCACAGCTGGTTTTTGACTCCAGGACAGTGCATGACAGGAGAGGATCAGTCAGTAAGTACTTCAGTTAGGGGAAGAATCAGCTTTCAGCTGCAGGCTCTTGTTTGATTTAGCTAAAAACAACACATTTTAACCTTTTTTTGATAGTAAAAAATATGTATGATTGAGTTTCAAAATCTCTGTTAGTATATTTATCCCAGCCCTACCTCTCAATGTTGTTACTGAAATCCTTTGACCACTTCTGCTTTGAATTATAGCTTCTGCTTTTAATTATCCCTGTTACCTGCCACCAAAACTGTTTTTGCATGAATGGTTTGTCAGCATCTGTCACTGCACACATTTTTGGAATCTCCACCAGGCTTTGATCTGTTTTGAAAGTGTCAAATGTTCTAAAGAAAAATCATGATGATAAGTACCAAGAGATTGGTTGCTCACCTTGGAGATCTTTAAGTGAATGTTACATGTCTGGGAAGCAGATGAGAAAGGCCACCGTGATGGTCAACAGAGTGCCAACCTGCTGTTTCTCCACTTAAAAAAAATTATTTATGTATTTGGCTGTGCCAGGTCTTAGTTGTGGCATGCGGGATCTAGTTCCCTGACTAGGGATTGAACCTGGGCTCCCTGCATTGGGAGCATGGAGTCCTAGCCACTGGACCACCAGGAAAGTCCCCTGTTTCTCCACTTTTTAATCATCAAAGTCTAGGCCTAATTTTTCTGGTCCCAGAATTAAGGTGTTTCAATTGAGCTTTTGGCTTTGTGCCTTTTCAACTGAAATGGGAAAATCATTTTCAAAGCACTGGCCATGCTTCATCTATACTCCACCAAACCTACACAAAATTGCTGCCATGTGAAGTCGTCATTTGTTTGGCTGCCTTATTTTACCAATCACCAAGACTTATTTCATGACTAAAATCCTTTGTACATTTGCTAAGTTCTAAACTTCAGGTTGCTCCTATATGTGAGCATTGTGTATTGTGCCTGTATGTGTTTGGGGAAAGATGATATAATTTTGTTTGCAAGACTTCCTACTTTAATAAAAAATATTTAATGTCTCTGAAACATTTAGTAAGTATGAAATAAAAAGGTGCTCTTAGGCTAGCATACTGGAGAAGGCAATGGAACCCCACTCCAGTACTCTTGCCTGGAAAATCCCATGGATGGAGGAGCCTGGTGGGCTGCAGTCCATGGGGTCACTAAGAGTCGGACATGACTGAGCGACTTCACTTTCTCTTTTCACTTTCATGCACTGGAGAAGGAAATGGCAACCCACTCCAGTGTTCTTGCCTGGAGAATCCCAGGGACAGAGGAGCCTGGTGGGCTGCCGTCTATGGAGTCCCACAGAGTTGGACATGACAGAAGCGACTTAGCAGCAGCAGCAGCAGGCTAGCATACTAGCTTGCTCATGAAAAAGAAAATGAACTGTTTGGTATTTTTAAGGTGAACGTGAAATTTTCAGAAATCTCTCAAATCCCAATTTTTAATTAAGCGCCGCTTCACTGAGGAACCATCTACATGTGAAATGTCAGCATCTGTTCTGTTGCTTATGCCACAAGTGGAATCATTTTGGGCAAAAACATTTCAACTCATTAAAAATTTTTTTTCACGGTAATGTTGAACATGCAGTCATTTCAAATACCTCGAAAAGACTCCCTGTATTTTTATAATGTGATGGAGGATGTTACCTAGAATTTTATCACTGAGGAATAAATTTTTGGTGCAGAAGGGGGATCTTTCCACAAGAGAGAATAATCGTTGGCAGGTTGCAGGGAGATGCAGGTGGTAAGGTATCTGACCTCTGTTTACTTGGAGCCATCACTCAAGGGAAATCCTGGCATGACTGGAAGGCTGAAGGCTGATCTCCACCTCAGATGGCTGCATTGTGGGGGTGATGCTTGGGGATGGAGCAAAAGTCTAAGTCGTCAAATCTCCTGACTCTTTTTTAACCCCTTAGGGGGTTAAAGACTCATCGCTTTCTTCATGAGAAAACTATATGCCATATGATGCTGTTTGTTCACTTGGGAGCTTAGGTTTATTTGTAAGGTTCGTTGAAGCTTCACCAGACCTTCTCAGACCGACAGATGCTTGATACCGTGCTCATTTGACAGACTAAACATCAGGAGGATGAGCCTGAGGTTTTGTAAAAGTCAACCTGAGAGTCCAGAAGGTCCACAATTTGGCTTTTGCTATCTATACAGGCGCAGTGTGTGGGATTCAAGCACGGATTATATGTGTCTCTTCAGTTCAGTTCAGTCGCTCAGTCGTGTCCAACTCTTTGCGACCCCATGAACCACAGCACGCCAGGCCTCCCTTTCCATCACCAACTCCCGGAGTCCAGCCAAACCCATGTCCATCAAGTCAGTGATGCCATCCAACCATCTCATCTTCTGTTGTCCCCTTCTCCTCCTGCCCTCAATCTTTCCCAGCATCAGGGTCTTTTCCAATGACTCAGCTCTTCGCATCAGGTGGCCAAAGTATTGGAGTTTCAGCTTCAACATCAGTCCTTCCAGTGAACACCCAGGGCTGATCTCCTTTAGGATGGACTGGTTGAATCTCCTTGCTGTCCAAGGGACTCTCAAGAGTCTTCTCCAACACCACAGTTCAAAAGCATCAATTCTTTGGCACTCAGCTTTCTTCACAGTCCAACTCTCACATCCATACATGACCACTGGAAAAACCATAGTCTTGACTAGATGGACCTTTGTTGGCAAAGTAATGTCTCTGCTTTTGAATATGCTGTCTAGGTTGGTCATAACTTTCCTTCCAAGGAGTAAGCGTCTTTTAATTTCATGGCTGCAGTCACCATCTGCAGTGATTTTGGAGCCCAGAAAAATAAAGTCAGCCACTGTTTCTACTGTTTCCCCATCTATTTCCCATGAAGTGATGGGATTGGATGCCATGATCTTCGTTTTCTGAATGTTGAGTTTTAAGCCAACTTTTTCACTCTCCTCTTTCACTTTCATCAAGAGGCTCTTTAGTTCTTCTTCACTTTATGCCATAAGGGTGGTATCATCTGCATATCTGAGGTTATTGATATTTCTCCCAGCAATCTTGATTCCAGCTTATGCTTCTTCCAGCCCAGCATTTCTCATGATATACTCTGCATAGAAGTTAAATAAGCAGGGTGACAATATACAGCCTTGATGTACTCCTTTTCCTATTTGGGACCAGTCTGTTGTTCCATGTCCAGTTCTAACTGTTGCTTCCTGACCTGCATACAGGTTTCTCAAGAGGCAGGTCAGGTGGTCTGGTTTTCCCATCTCTTGAAGAATTTTCCACAGTTTATTGTGATCCACACAATCAAAGGCTTTGGCATAGTCAATAAGGCAGAAATAGATGTTTTTCTGGAACTCTCTTGCTTTTTCCATGATCCAGCAAATGTTGGCAATTTGATCTCTGGTTCCTCTGTCTTTTCTAAAACCAGCTTGAACATCTGGAAGTTCACGGTTCACGTATTGCTGAAGCCTGGCTTGGAGTATTTTAAGCATTACTTTACTAGCGTGTGAGATGAGTGCAATTGTGCCATAGTTTGAGCATTCTTTGGCATTGCCTTTCTTAGGGATTGGGATGAAAACTGACCTTTTCCAGTCCTGTGGCCACTGCTGAGTTTTCCAAATTTGCTGGCATATTGAGTGCAGCACTTTCACAGCATCATCTTTCAGGATTTGAAATAGCTCAACTGGAATTCCATCACCTCTACTAGCTTTGTTCGTAGTGATGCTTCCTAAGGCCCACTTGATTTCACATTCCAGGATGTCTGAGTATATTTATGATACTGATGTGGGAAATACTGATGTTTTGCTCTAAGAAGAAACAGTGCTCCTGGTTTTGGGAAGGCCTTTCCATGACACACATACCATCCTTATGAAATCTTGTGCCTCAGGGTCTTGTGCTCTTTGCATAATAAAGATAATAAGCTGTTAGCGGCTCTCTCGGGCACAGTGCAGGAAGCATCTAGAGCTGGCCGCGGATTTGCCCGGGCCTTCCTCCCCTTGAATTCCTCGCATCCGTAGACTGTGCTTCCGTTTCTGTGGTTAGACCTGAAACACCCCAACAGCACATGCACCTGGAATGATGCTCTACGGTGGTGGATGTTTGTTAGTATCTTTTTTTAAATCCGCTTCTGTACATGTACTACAAAGCAATAGAAAAAGCAAAGAGCACTCTTTAAAGACACTAATAAAATAGGCAAATAGGCAAGATTGATCGAGGAAGAAATACTGGGAGTGAAAAAGGGAATGAAGCAATAAAAACAACATAAAAATTAAAAACAATTCAACAGGTTAATTCTAATAGATTTATAAAAGTAGAGGACAATTCCTAGCTTTACTAAAGCTTCAAATAAAAGAGAAGCTGTCTTTTTCAACCTGTTCCAGATATGTTGAAGCTCTCCAGAGTCAATAATTTTTCACACGAATGTTTCAATTATCAGAATTATTTTTGAATCTAAGATTATAAAGGGAACTGTAGGAAAATAAGCAAAGCTTTTCCAACACAGAATTCTATACCCAGCCAAGCTATGAATTTACCAGTCAGGGAACCAAGACTTTCAGACATATGAGGACACACTCCTTTCTCAGGCATTGAGGAACATGCAGTCCACTTAAAGGAGAAGAAATATCACATACCATTTTGTGATTCAGGTGAGAAGGATAAATATATGTTCACACAAAAGCCTGTACACATTTGTAGCTTTAGGCCTAATCAAACCAAAACCAGAAACTATCCAGTGTCCTTCATCAGGTGAATGGATAAACTATGACACCTATGGATACACAACCCCATGGATGAATCTCTCAAATAAATGCCTTATGCTAAGTGAAAGATACCAGATGGAAAAGTTACTTGCTAAAGGACTCCATTTATCTGACATTCTGGAAAAGGCAATGCTGTAAGGATAGGAAATGGCAGTGGTTGTCTGGAACAGAGGTTCGGGGAGGGGACCAACTGCACAGGGGCCCTGGTGGAATGAAGAGCAAGTTTCATGTCAGTTATGGAGGTGGTGTATGTGACAGCTATATGATCGTACACATTTCTTACAGCTCCTTGAATCCAAGAAGGATAAAACTTGTTATAAGCAAATTATACGTCCCACACACCTGAGTTAACAGTGACAAACACCACAGATGTCACTCCTGCCTCGAGGCAGTCCTGGCCACTTTTTCTCATGACCATGCTCCCGCCGCATCCTACTCAAGTTCTCCTTCCTCTCCACTGCTTATGAAGACCTTCTCAGGGTCTCCAGGAACTGTCTCGTCATCTCTGGGTTGTCACCCTTTTAGTTGGAAGAATCAGAGTCATCTGACATTTCCTCATCAATCTCACTTTCCTGTCCTTCCAAGTTGTCAGCCATTTCACACCTCATCTCAATTCTTTTATTCCGAATTGTTTTACTCTGAATTTGCATACATGTTCAAGCATAGGTCATTTGCATTAAAGATAAAAGGCTGTAACAATGAAAGAAAAATTGTGTTAACACACGTTTTACCTCACAGACAGCAGCGAATGCCTTGCTGATGACTGCAGTATAATTGCTGGGGGGACCCTCACTGGTTGGCACCCAGACTCAGCCGCTGTGTTGTGGCGAAGAATCTTGGGGATCCTTGGAGATGTGAATAATATCCAGTCACCCAAAATCCATGCCAGGGTGTTTGGCTATCTCTATGAACTCTGGTACAAGCTAGCAAAGGTATGTCCTGCTACTGTTACCTTTCATTCTAGTATGGTAACATTGATTTGTCACTTAACCTAAAAACTGTGTTGCATGTAACTTTTGAACACATTCTGGACCAAGAATTTAGATACTGAGACAAAGTATGTTTGGTGATCAAAAAATAAAAAATACTTATAGTTTGGTCATTTTATATATGTCTAAAAGCTATTTAATGCATAAATAAACTATTACTATAGGATATCAAAGAATGGGATATTATACAATAGTTGTAGTTACTCTCTTTATAAAAGCAGTACTGGTCTTATTGTACAGAATTTGAATGTAGAGAAATGCTAAGAAATTTAACCTCACCGTCCACATGGAAAGCCATTATTAGTATATAATCTTATTTCTGAGGATAATTTTTGTAACAGTACAATCTCTTGTCCTTTGTTTGTAAAAGAATACATACAATTTTCATTCTAGGGTTGGTTTTTGTTTACAATATACGTTTTCCCCATGTTAGTACTTTTTTTCTTTTTTCAAAAATGTGATTTGTGTTTATAGAGTATAACTCATGAAACCATTCCTTATCACTTGAAGTTCAGGATGACCTCTGCAAGCATTAAGATTGAAGGAATAACAATGCCCTATGCTAAGTCACTTCAGTCGTGTCCGACTCTGTGTGACCCCAGAGACGGCAGCCCATCAGGCTTCCCTGTCCCTGGGATTCTGCAGGCAAGAACACTGGAGTGGGTTGCCATTTCCTTCTCCAATGCATGAAAGTGAAAAGAGAAAGTGAAGTCGCTCAGTCGTGTCCGACTCTCAGCGACCCCATGGACTGCAGCCCACCAGGCTCCTCCGTCCATGGGATTTTCCAGGCAAGAGTACTGGAGTGGGGTGCCATTGCCTTCTCCGAACAATGCCCTAGTTTTGTATTAGATCTAAAGCCAGCACACAATTCAAAAAGACAGTAGATCTCATGATAAAAGAAATACTTGTAAATGCTGTAGCTTTTCACTCAACTTACAGAAATTTAATTGACAGCAGCTGTTTGACCGTGGAGCATGATATTGACGTGTCATTGGGATAAACCGTGTATTATCTTGCCTAAAATTCTCCTCGTTTCGAATCATAGATACGGGATAACCTGGCAATAAGCCTGGATAACCAGTCTTCTCCATCTCCTCCTGCCTTGATCCCACCGCTCAGAATGTTTGCATCATGGCTATTTAAGGCAAGTGAATATGTGTTTATTCCTTTATTGTAATTTCCCCTTCCTTTCTGAAATTGAGTTTAAAAAATGTAATTGCCCAAGACTGCATGTTTTGAAGACAGGCTGGGTCTTACTCAAGCCAGCGCTTCCCACATCTCCATAAACAACTTTGTGGACAACGGAGAAGTAAATGAAAGGACAAAATGCATCTGCATCTGGGGTTGATTAAATCTCTGAACGTCTCCTTGGCAGGCGACGACGATGCCTGACGATTATAAGGAAGGCAAACTGCAAGCCTATAAGCTGATCTGCTCCATGATGACCCGGCGCCAGGACGTCCTGCCCAACTCAGACTTCCTGGTGCATTTTTACCTCGTCATGCACCTGGGACTGACCAGCGAGGACCAGGTATCTGTGAGGCCTCCATTGTACGTGCTGTGTTTCTGCAGGTGAAACTGGGGTTTGTCAGAGTACCCCTGAGGGTTGAAATTCTCCGTAGCTTCGAGTCTTTCACATGCAGCAGCACCAGTGGCCTTTCAGGAATGAGTCCGACATGTCTCATCCAGGCTGCTGCTTCTCCCCACTGACTCTGTATTTCACCAGCCGAATTTGAACTCTGTGGCCTGTCCAGTTCTGTGTGATCTAATCTCTGCCTGTTGTCAGCCTCAGAAATACTCATCTCACTCATCTTTTTGCTGGGGTTCTACATTAGATATTGTTATGAAGAAAATGACTTTGGTCATTTAGAAATGTTTGAAAGCTACTGTTTTAGGAGTTAGGATGTTCTCGAGAATGACCTCACTTTAAATTATGGTTTCTGACATCTCTTGAAGGGGAAGTAATTCCTCTTAAAGAAATGTGATTGGTGGTTAAGTTGAAACAGAAGGGCCAAAGGAGCCACCAGTCACCAGGCTGTAGCCTCTGGCCTTCCTCCTTTTAGAAGCCCCCTGCTTGTGGGCGGAGGACAGGGAAGGGGGTGGGACCACTGACTCTCGACCTACTATCTGAATATCAAGCAGGCAGGTGACGTGATTGATGTGTGAAGCTTGAGATTGTCCTGGACTTTACTTGGAGGATGGGTTTAGAAATGTGACAGTGCTAAGACAGAGTAGGACATTGGGCCTGGCGATTAATGAGGAATTGATTAAACAAATATAGCTTTGTTTTTGTTTTTTTTTTTAATGGCAAGAACTAAGATGGTAGCATTGGAGGTGGCGAAAAGGAAAGGGAATAGTTTAAGAAATGTGAAGGCATTTAATTTTAGCACCAGGTCCTCTTGACTGATAGCTTGACTGGGCTTTCCTGATGACTCAGTTGATAAAGAATCTGCCTGCAATGCAGGAGACCCTGGTTCAAGTCCTGGGTCAGGAAGATCTGCTGGAGAAGGGATAGGCTACCCACTCCAGTATTCTGGCCTAGAGAATTCCATGGACTGTATCGTCCATGGGGTTGCAAACAGTCAGACATAACTGAGCGACTTTTACTTCACTTCCTCTTGACTGATTATAGGTTTGGGAATGTTTCAGAATTTACCCTTTAAACTGATAATACTTATCAGTGAACTAGAGTCATTTGTGAACTACCGAGTAGCCACCCTTTCTGTCTTTATGTGATGCTTTGAATATATGATGCAGACACACAAACCTTTTGATACATGTAAGAGGTCCTTCTCCAAATTTGCCAGCCTTGCCTTGGGCCCTGTTTAAAACCCTTGTGAAACATTCCCTGCTAAACTCTTCGAGCTTTAGTCACTAAGCTTCTCCCCCCAAAGTAATAAACAGCCATACTGTCCTACTGTGTTGTCTCTGTCATATTCACTACATTTCCAGCAGCGTGCACTGGACATCTGTAGAGCAGGTTGGACTTAGGTGCACGTAGAAATAGGGATGTGTAAGTAGACTTGTTTGTACTCCTTGCTCAGATATGTTGCAGCCATCATTGCGGATGAAAGCATGTTTTATAGAATGATGCAACTCAGGGCATGTGGAAGATAAAGGGTAAAAATAGGAAAGAAAATTAACTCACAGATATTAATGAGATCCCTCAGTGACAGAACCAAGAGAGCAAGGTGCAGTTAACAACCCTGTACCTTAAAGCCGTATTTTGCTAAGCTTTGCAGGAAAAACATCTACTTGGAAATGATAATCAGCTGTACAATCTCTGTAGAATTCTTTGTAGAATTTAATACAAATAACTTTGAAGTCAGCTGTAAACACTTAGTATTTCTAGAATGAGTTTTCCAGAAAGTCATGTAAATAGGTGTGTTTAGAATCCTTTCTATTTTAAAGCGTGTTGGAGTAAAAATGAAACAGTAAAATGAGATGAGATCTGTATAACATTTGAGAACCCCTAACATTATTTCAAAAATGGGATTTTGCAGGGTAGAAAAAAGAG
This sequence comes from Bos indicus, assembly GCF_029378745.1. Lineage (NCBI taxonomy): Eukaryota > Metazoa > Chordata > Mammalia > Artiodactyla > Bovidae > Bos > Bos indicus. The sequence continues at coordinate 40,090,415 of NC_091772.1, read as the reverse complement.
TTTTCAAAGTTTATATGTAAAATTTTAACACTTTAATATATGCCTTATTTTTGGTCAAGTTTGATCTTTTGTAGTTCATTTTAAAATACATAAATCTTAAATGATGGCCCACTGCTAGTAGTAATCCCACCATCCAGACTTCTAAGAGAGAACAGGGATATCGTAAATCTCTATTTTATAATCAGCCTTTTGTTTCAACCGTTAGAAGCTCATGTTTTTATGTTTCATAGAATTGACTATTTTGCTGTAACCTTAACAATTATTGGTATATGTTTGAGAAGTGATGACTGTCTGCCAAACAGAATTACTCTAAATAAACTTTATTCCTTTGCCAGAAGTACGTTATGCAGAAGGCTTTCTAATGAAGGAAACTTTTCTCATTTAAGTAAGAAATGTCTCTGGTAATTAGTTTAACTTTTGGTCCACATGTCTAAATAGGTCATGGTGGTTGCTCCAGAACTTCTATGACTTCTGGAAACACATGTTATATTAATTATAAAAAGCAAATAAAGCATGTACTATAAAGAATACAGTTAAATTCAATTTCTTAATTGACAAACTGTGCACCTGTGACTTGGACTTTCTGTCTTGTAAGAGTTTTCAAAGTGCTGTGCTTTTTTGTAGCCTGGCGCTAGACAGCTTCTTTCTTGCAGAGAGAACCTTGTAAAAAAATATTCCTTAGTTTTTAATGAAATAAGTACTAGCTAATCATTTTTAGATTTTTAACAGGTTAGTTTTGTCTTCCAAATAAAATCCAAGGTGAATTTCTTCCTCTCACCTCTGGGTGGCACTCTTGTCTGCACGATGGTGGCCAACCAGAGCCTTGGAAGTTTCCTGGGAGACCCAGTTCCCTGGGGAGCTTGGTGCTGTGGCCTGGCCCAAGTTACAGATGCTTTCCCATATCGGAGAGTAGCAAAACCATGTCAGTAGTGACAGAAAGTGTGGAATTAGAAATAAGGTCTAAAATGTTAAAAAATCTTTTTTTGTTTCCAAACATAAGAGCACTTACAGAAATGGAAGATTTCTTTTGTTAAAAAAAATTGTAAAATATCTCTCTGATGATGTGCTGTGTTACAGCCATATAAAATAGCAGTTTCATGTAATGTAATAGCAAATTAGTTACATAAACAAATACAGTCATTTCTGTATTCTAAAAAAGTAATTGGAATACATATACCAAACAGCCAGAATTCAAAATGTAGCACATTCCAAACCAACTGCTTTTAATATTGTTTGGACCAGTTACTCAACAGTTACGTAGATAAAACCATGGCCTTGTTGAGTGACATGTCCCACAGTAAGATGTGTGTAGCTGGAGTTTATGGTTTATTGGTGTGATGGAGAAAATGCTTTGAAATAGCTTTGTTTTTCCTTGACTATGAATTTTTTAAGAAAAAATGGATCCTGTTGCTGATTTAGAAAATAATTAAGATGGTAAAGACTTTCAAAAATGACTATACATTAAGAGTAAGATTCAGGGAGGCTCTGGGACTGCCTGGACTGGTTGTGCAGGGGGTCTTCTCGCTGGCTTCCCTCTGGCCTGCTGCTCTGGGCTGAGGGAGGTGGAGGGTCGCCATCTCCGCACCACTGCAGTGCCAGACCCGGGACTGGGAACTCGTGATGTTGTCCATCGATTCTTCTCTGCAGTTCAGTTAGACAAATATCATGACCCACTGTATAAATAGCTAAGGCTCAAAAGATATTGAGGGCATTTGCCCAACGCCACACATAAGAAGGGCTGTGAGAGCTCTCGGGAAGCCTGGCTTATTCAGCAGGGTCTGTCTCTCCCATGGATTCAACGCCGCACACGCTGGGCAAACAAACGGGCCTCGACCACGTCCCTCCTCCTGTCTTGTTTCACCTGGGCTTTGCCCTCAGTCCTGCCTGCCACTCAGAGTCCTCCTCCCTGGGACCCCTACTCCCATCCCCGCCTGCAATACCCTCCCTTGCTCCCACCCGGTCCCTCACCAGCTTCTCTTCCAAAGCTGTTCCCGGTTCTGCTTCGTCTGTCCTAATACTTAAGCAGCTTTTTCACCTCAGTCTCCCCCTCTGAATATGTGGACATGAAAGGAGCTAGGGTTTGGATTTATTAAAAACAGTTCCTATTAATTTCATCATTATTTAAAACAGATGGACAGATCAATATGTGTGAAATGAAAAAGGACAGTTGAGGAAAGGAATGTTATTTTTATGTTTCTAAGAACATATATCAAAGACTGGAAAGTTTTCTTTGCTTAAAATTTAAGTAAACTATTTTTTAACAATGACTTACAGATTGAAGGTCTTAATGCAATTTGTCTGTTAAATACATCAAAGTTAAATTCGCCTTTAAATGTGGAGCTTACATCAGTGCAATTATGGTTGCAAATTTGCATATAGAAATTTTGGGAAATGAGGGTCTTTGTCGTTTTCATCTATGATATTGCGTTACTGTGCATGTGTGCTCAGTCGCTCAGTCGTGTCCGACTCTTTGCAACCCCATGGACTATAGCCCACCAGGCTCCTTTGTCTGTGGGGTTCTCCAGGCAAGAATACTAGAATGGGCCTCCATGCCCTCCTCCAGGGGATATTCCTGAGCCAGGGATCAAACCTGCATTTGCAGGCAGATTCTTTACCACTGAGCCACCAGGGAAGTCGTGTTATCATATTTGGTAACAAACCAAAAAGCACGAGGCCACTCCCAGGTGGGGAAATAGATTTAGCAAAGTCTGCTGCAGCTCTGGGCCCTCGCTATGTGAAGTCAGGATGCAGTATAAGGGGTGACAGTTAGGAGCCTGGGCTCCCAGCCTGTGCTCCAGGCTTGGTGTCCCTCTGAGTAGACAAGTGATCCGACCTCCTTGCACCTTGGCCCCCTAACCTGCATATGATTGTAGCGCCGCCCTGAGGGGGCCCCTGGGAGACTTTGAGGGGGTAGACTGAGGAAGGCACTCAGTTCGAGGCCGCCACTGCACTTGGTGAGCACAGACCCTCGCGGTGACACCAAGGATACCGAGGAGGGCAGGGCAGCCCCTCGGCCAGATGAGCCCATTTTATTTTTCTGATGTGTTAGGGTATTGGGTTGTTTTTTGTTTTTTTTTTTTCCCCTCATCCATATATTCTCTTACTTTGGGACATAACCATTTGACTAAAACCTGTCACTAGGCATCCTGGAATTTCAGAATGTAGTATGGATGTGAGAGTTGGACTATAAATAAAGCTGAGTGCCAAAGAATTGATGCTCTTGAACTGTGGTGTTGGAGAAGACTCTTGCAAGTCACTTGGACTGCAAGGAGATCCAACCAGTCAATCCTAAAGGAAATAAGTCCGGAATATTCATTGGAAGGACTGATGTTGAAGCTGAAACTCCAATAGTTTGGCCACCTGATGCGAAGAACTGACTCATTAGAAAAGACCCTGGTGCTGGGAAAGATTGAAGGCAGGAGGAGAAGGGGACAACAGAGAATGAGATGGTTGGATGGCATCACCAACTCAATGGACATGCGTTTGAGTAAGCTCTAGGAGTTATTGATGGACAAGGAGGCCTGGCGTGCTGCAGTCCATGAAGTCGCAAAGATTCGGACATGACTGAGCGACTGAACTGAGAAACAATCACTTCCCCTGCTGTGGGTCAGATATGAGAAATGACGTGTCCACTGACCTTTGTGACCTGGATGTTTCTCATGTGTCCTGGCCATTGGCTCCCTTTCCAGGCACTTCTCACCCCAGGCAGCACGTGCCCGCTGTGGGATCGCTGCTAGAGGGCTGGACACCCTGGCGGCCAGTTGACATCCAGCCATGTTCCAGCCCAGCAGGGGCCCCGTGTGGCTCTAGATGGCAGGTGGGGCAGCCTGCATCGCTCCGGCCCCTCCATCGCTGGCAGCCAGACCCTGCTGGGGCCGCACCCCAGTGGCTGGGTGCCTGGCTGGGCAGAGTTGCCCCCTGGGTCCTCTAGCCAGTCTGTGAGCCCGCTAATGCCCTGATAGAAACCCCTGTTGTCTCAGACTCAGCATAGGAAATCTTTCGTTTGTAAGAACCTGGATCCCCCGGTGAGGTCCTGGGAGGCACCAGTGGTGTGGGATCCACGTGGCTCGGTGTTTCAGGTGCTAAAAGCACTGGAAGCATTTCCTTCTCCCCCACCTTGCCCCCCGCTAATTTGTTTTGTAGCCAAGAGTATTTAACTTGTTTTAGGAACGTTTTTGCTTTCACTCTGCTGTACGTTTTAGTGCATGTTTTCCTTACCAGTGCTAAAGAAAACATAGTTTTAAACATCACGCACAAAGGAATATTCTATCATGGAAGTCACAACAGTTCCTGATTTTCTTAACGGATGTTACAGCCTCCTCTCATGAGATACATGATGGAATAATATAATAATAAACAGTCATTTGTAAGGAGATCCCAAAGGGCCCGTCGGTGAGCATGAGGCTCAGCAGTGAGCCCTGAAAGCAAGGTGCAGGGGTGATATTTGTAAATTGGCCATACCTGCTTCTTCTAATAACCCCAGACAGCCTGTATCATGCAGCGATACGTAATGATTGCATCACCTTTTCTCAGACAAAGAACCGTTCTTCGCTGGAAATTTAGACATAACTAGAACTGTGTATGTGAGCTATACATAAATTTATAAATATATTTACAGCAAAACATCAGTGAATGTTCAGTTTTAGAAAAAGTGAAGAATTAACATGTCAGATTGGAGACCTAACTTATCTCCTATCCAAGGAAATAGTTCTAATACATCTCTAAAGTTCTTATTCTGTACAGGGAGTGATTGTTACCCAGGTTTGAATTTATGGGATTTTAACTTGGTGCCAGCAGGATAAAGTGCATATTTATAAAGTTAAAGGTCCAGCTAATGTTGGGAAGGTTAAATAATAACCTTGATGTGTGTCAGTAGAGGAACTTTAGAAGGCTATCTTAAAAGCTTCATCAAAAAACAATTTTTTTAAATTGTAGGTTTGTTACAATGAGTGAAATAAGACGAATTGGAGGCCTTCTTCCTAAGGTTTTTAAGAATGGGAAAATGTATATTCCAAGACTCCAGGATTTCAGATGGCTTTAGATTATATTCAGCATTTGACTTTAATGGATGCCAAGCCTCATACTGGGAACTCCCAGACCTGGGCTCTAGATTGAGCTCTGTCCCCCACCGGCCATGGGGACCTTGCCGACCACAGGCAGTCAAGTGGATGAGGGGGCCCCAGGACTTCAGAGGCCCTTCCTTGAGCATTACTGGGTCCTCTGATTTATAATTGGGCAGTTTATTATTAGGGCCATGTCGTCCTTTCCTCAATACAGTAAAAGCTTCAATGACCTTTTCCCGTTGAGCACTTTTCCCCACCATAGTAAAGACCAGCGTGGTTCTGAGGGTGTATCTGGTGGTACGAGACCCACAGACAATGAGTGTCTGTAACATCCATCCTCTTATGCAAAGGGCTGCCTGAGCTATGCCCACACTGCAGAGATGGAACCGTGCTGAACACCCCTAGACATCGGCTGGTTTGGAAACAGCTCACGGGGAATGGGCTTCCGTCAGGACTTCCAAGGATGGTGGGAGGACAAGCAGGATGGGATTTCTCAGGGCATGTTGAAGGAGCAACAGCCAAGGTGGTTTTGATCTAGTGCCCGATGTGTGCGTGGACATGACATGTGGACGTGGCTCCAGGCAGCACTGGAGAGAGCCTTGTTCCGAGCTGAGTTCATCCAACGGATAATGGGGAGCTGAGCACAAGCGTGTTAGGAAGCTTAGGGTTCAGTGGTTGTGTGGGGTGGACCATGGCCAGGAGGGCTGATGACAAGAGGCACAGAAACAGGCGAGGGGATGAGGACCTGGTCAGGATTTATGTGTGTGTGTGAGTTTATTTATATGTGTGTATACATGTATGTGTGTGTATTTATATTGTTTGTTGTTGCTGTTTTAATCACTAAATCATGTCCATCTCTTTTGCAACCCCATGGACCATAGCCTACCAGACTCCTCTGTCCATGGGATTATCCCTATAAGAATACTGACGTGCGTTACCATTTCCTCTCCAGGGGATCTTCCCTTCACAGGGATTGAACCTGTGTCTCCTGCATTGGCAGGCAGATTCTTTACCACTGAGCCACCAGGGGAAGCCCTGTGTATTTATATACTTGTGTGCATGTATGTTCTGTGTTTTGTGTGTGGAATATCGCAGCCCAGTGGGGTGTAGGGCTGAATGCTAAGTGCCCCGAGAAGGCAGGATCTCCTGGCACTGTGTTCATTTTTTTTCTCAAAGCAAGCATTGGTTCAGGAAAACAAGGTGATGGATTGAGAAAAAGTGGGAGCAGGGCAGGATGGGACCCCCTCCTCACCATGCACACTGCAGCACCAGGACAGACTCAGCAGATGTGTCAGAGGGTACACCCAGGGGTGTCCCCAAAGAATTCTCACCTGTTGGGAAGTAGAAATGTACGGGAAAGGCTTCCAGGCACATTTTCTCTCCACGTGAGAGAAGGTGTTCTCTAATCCTGTCGGAATTCAAGCAAATTGTAGATTTATTTACAGTTATTAAGCTAGAACTTCTAAAAGTCTCAGTTATTTTATGTTGCCTTAGCCCATTTTGTTAGTGTTTGTTTTTGGAAAGTAATTAGATGCTTAAAAGCAAACTTCTACTTTCCTAAAAATATAATTCCTGTTAGTTTGAATTTACATTAGTCAAATTGAGTGGTATTTTACTGGAAAAAGGGTTTGCTGTAGCAATAAACAAAACCTTCAAGTTGTAGGTTTGACAGAAGAGTAAATATTTACAAGGATAGTTGGTGTGTGTCTGTCGTCTCCTGACGTGTATCCTTAAGTTAATAATAATTCCTACTGTGTGTTTGTTGTCCAGACCCCAAATGATGAAATGTCTGTATCACAGAGTCAGTCTTGTATTAGGTGGCATCCACTGGTTCCTGAGTGTTTCCCATAGGGTTTCGTGAGAGTGGACAAGCCATAGATTAGTCAAGTTTCATCAAAGAACATTCTGTTATAACTTGGTTCAGCTTCTCAATGGCCATGGAGACTTAAGATAGATAACTGCACCAAAACAACAGACTGCGGGGCTTTTTCCTTCTCTTTTCAGCTGTAAAAACCAGTAATTATTTTCATTAAGCTGCAGTCCAAGCCCCTTGACACCTAAGGAAAGTAGAGCTATGTGAAAGGTAGCAGATGGTGGAGGCTTCAGTGATGAGGGTGACAAGTGGGCTGCCAATTTGTTCCACGGCTTCAAAAGGTGTAAGGTGATCGCCTAGGGGGTGGTCCTGAGAGGAACGGTCCACCTGAGAGGCCAGCGTTACGCTTTCGTCGGACTTCCCTTCCTGAGCTGAAAATGTCAAGACTTTCAAGTACATGCTACCAGTGAAGGATACTAACTACATCTGTTTAGCCATCAGGGTCTAATAAGCATCTGCATGACATACATTAAATAAAAATGCAATATAGCAACTCAATATATGTGGAAAATTGAAAGCTTGTATTCCTACTGAATATGCTCACCATGCAGTGTATGAGCTGGCCTACAGTTTGCAGCAGAGAAAATGTTCTTTTACCCCGTGGCCTCTCTCTGGAAGGTCCATGGTCTCTGGAAGCCCAGGTCTCCAGAATCTTCTTTAGCAGGCTCTCAGGGGGAGTCGACACTCCCATCAATGTGTCAATTGATAGATTATCAAAGGAATCACAGGAGAGCTCCCTGAACCCACGTGCATCCTGGAGAGGAGCAGGTGACCGTGGCCTCTGAGCTGGACCTTCTGGTTGAGCTTTTGGCTTCGTCAGTTTCAGAGCAGGCATTGACCTTCTTCGGTGGCAAGCTCACCCCCTTTGACGGGAGAACAGGGATTCCTGGGCCGTGGGGGAGCTCCAGGGATGTTGGGCGTGTCTGGAGACGTTCTGGTTGTCACAGTGGGGAGTGGGGCATGCTGGCATCTAGTGAGTAGAGGCCAGGCATGTCACACCCTACAGTGCCTAGGACTCCAGCAAAGACTACAACCCGGAGAGTCAGCAAAGAGAAGCTGTGCAGGGACGCCGGGGCAGGGGAAGGGCCAGGCCCTGTGAATTAATCCATGCATTTTGGCAGCCATCAGAGGATGAAAGGAAGCTCCCAGCTTAACCAAGAACAGGAAAACACGTGAAGGTTTAACCAGGGAGATTGAAGCAGGGGAGGCAGGTGTTTTAGGTGAACTGCATGGAAATTGCCAACATGGGACTGGTTTTCCAAAAAAAGAGGAGGGAGGTACAGTTCCTATGGTTCAGCTTGTAAAGTGAGGGCTTCCCTGGTGGCTCAGTGGTAAAGAATCTGCCTGCCAACAGTTTAATCCCTGGTCCAGGAAGATCCCACCTGCCTTGGAGCAACTATGCCTGTGTGCCACAGCTCCTGAACCTGTGCTCCAGAGCCTGGGAGCCCCAAGTACTGAAGACTGTGCACCTAGAGCCCACGCTCTGCAATAAGAGAAGCCATCACAATGAGAAGCCCTTGTACCACAACCAGAGAGTAGCCCACACAGCCACGAAGACCCAGCACAGCCAATAAATTAAAAAAAAAAAAAATCAATTGAAGAAGTAACACATGAAGTGAACTGATTGATTCAGAATCAACATGAAAAATATCCGAGATGTATCTTGTCTGGAGCCCAATCTGTCTGTGAGGATGCGGCTGTAGGTGTGAGTACAGCGGGGAGGGGCTCAGGGGGGCTCTGTTCCCCCATGCAGGCCACCAGGGGAGCTGACAGGGAGAAGGTGAGCAGAGCACAGCCTGTGTGGTGGCAGGTCAGCCCATGGGCACAGATGGTGGCTTTCATCAGAGGTCCAGAGCCCTGTCTGGTGAGAGATCAGGCTGGGGGACTTCCCAGCCCGGTGTCTGGTTCACACCAGTGTCTGGTTCACACCAGTGTCCAGTTCACACCGGGCACGTGACCAATTTGGGATGTGCAGCCTCTCACACTCTGGGGGTATCTGTCCTAGGCCACCTGGCCTGGCCCCCACACAAGCAGACTAAGGAAAGGGGCATCCACTGTGGGGCTTAAGCCCTGACCTTGCATGTGGATGACCATACGGGCTTGTCTGGCTTCAGGTTCTTGTCCCAAGAAGTAGGGTCCTAGCGGCTGTCTTGGGGGCCTTGGAAAGGTGAGCACAGTGAAACCCCAGTGCCAGATAGCAGAAGGGATTCCCTGTGACCAGAATATCGCCTGTTGACCTATGAGATCCTCTTTAACCATTTAGAACTCGATGAAGGTTCTTGGGAAAATTCATGTTTCATTTAGGCAGAGAAGAAATGAGATGGCTTCTCCTGTTTCAAGTCCTAAACAGTTACTTGGGGGAGGAGGCTGCTTCAACTACATTTGGAAGGGAGGGATTTTTTTTTTAATATAAGAGATTTTTAAATCATGATTGTGAGTTATGGTCCATCAAGATTGGCCTTGGATACAGGGAAACAATGTCAAGAAGAGCATTGAAAATGGAAGTTTTGTTTCTAGGAGGAAGTGCTCTCCTTGTGGGGATTAATCTCTTTTTGTGCATTGATTTCTTTTTAACGTGTAACAATAAGTGGCAGGGTGGTAATTGCAGATTGTTCAGCTATTAATGCTATTTACTGGAACACAGTTCAGAGAGAACATTTTCTAAAGAAAGAATAAACAACAGTTTTCTTTTGTTCTTCCTTGGAAAAATATCCTTTGGTAGGTATTTGTGGGCTTGAGAGATGTTAGCAAAAGAGAACCTTTTAGTAACAAGATGTTAAAATAAAATACCTTTTTTTTTTAAACTCTTGGGTGAGCATGTGCAGAATGGTGCTTCTGTGAAGACCCATCACCTGTTGCTTCCTTCCCTGGGTCGCCCTGGAGGGCTGGCTGGTCCCCAGTGGGTCCCTACGCTCTGGGCCTCACTCTCAACTGTATGGAGCTGCCCCCTGCCCCTTAGAGGTCACTGCTTAGAGGAGCCTCCCTCCTGCGATCGCACCTTCATGGGCATCAGGGCTGCATGTCTAGTGTATACATTCCGGAAGCACATTTTTAAGCCACAGCAGCCACTTGTTGACTTCACTTGAAAGTATAGCTTTAAAAATATATTTGCGTTCTTAAGCAGAGTGATCAAGGTGAAAGAATACTTTGCCCTTGAAAGCTAAATGTCGCCCTCAGCGTGGTGTCATATGTTCAAGGCTGTCTGCTCACAGATGTCCAGGGAGTCCCTGTTGATGGTTTCTCTTCTGATGCTCGGATTTGTGTCCACACCTTGGTCTCTTTCTGGCCTTGATTGACCTCTTACTCCCTGTGTATAAAATGGAAAGGTCAAATGATGACCTTTCAGATCTTCCTTCTCTAAGGTTTTGTGGTCCCAAGGAACACTAAATACACTGTCACGCAGACTTAGTGAATCTTCCCCGCAGTGGATTTCGGTACTTCTTTCTGAGAGAACAGGCGTGTGTGTTGGAGCCTAATCTGGGTCTTTGCGTGAGGGTGAGGAACTGTTCTGCTTGGCATCAGTAGTGATGACAATTATACCTGCCCTGCACATTGGCCATGGCCTTGGGCGGCACCTGAGTGTGTTCAGCTTATGGTTTTCTCTAAGAATTTCTTTTCAGTATCATGTTCAGTTCAGTCACTCAGTTGTGTCCCGCTCTTTGTGACCCCATGGACTGCAGCACGCCAGGCCTCCCTGTCCATCAACAACTCCCAGAGTTTACTCAAACTTATGTCCATTGAGTCAGTGATGCCATCCAACCATCTCATCCTCTGTTGTTCCTTTCTCCTCCCGCCTTCAATCTTCCCCAGCATCAGGGTCTTTTCAAGTGAGTCAGTTCTTTTCATCAAGTGACCAAAGTATTGGAGTTTCAGCTTCAGCATCAGTCCTTCCAATGAATATTCAGACTAATTTCCTTTAGGATGGACTGGTTGGACTGGTTCACTGTCATGAGGAGCGTCTGTTTCTAGCTGAGGTATTGCTGAGACAGGACAAACAGTGAACCTGCAGACAGTGTGACTGGCTGGCTGGTACCTACATATGCGTGCGTGCTTCACTCCCTGGGGCTTCCCTGGCATCTTCAGGCAATAAAGGAGATCCGCCTTCCAATGCAGGAGATACAGGTTCCATCCCTGAGTTGGGAAGATACTCTGGAGAAGGAAATGGCAACCCACTCCAGGATTCCTGCCTACGAAATCCCATAGACAGAAGAGCCCAGTGGGCTACAGGCTGTGGGGTCACAAAGAGTCAGACACAACTGAGTGACTGAACTGAACTGAACTGAACTGAGTGTGTTTCTGATCAGCCTGTTCTCAGTGAGGCTGTGACTCCCCGCTTCTGCTGCAGAACACAGTCAAAGGATGGGGTGGAGGAGAGCATAGAGAGACTTGACTCAGTTCAGCCTCTTCTGCAACAAGCAAGTGGTAGCCGCAGAGAAAGCAGAATTTAGCATCCTCCGACCTACTCCCCCACCCCCTAGGCCCTGGTAGATTCTAGGGATGCACAGATGCCTTTGTGCACAGATCTGACTACCAGGGCAGTCCTCTTCCAGAACGAGGTGTCTGTGACCAGTGAGCTGAGTGCTCAATCTGTACATGCAAGACTGGCGTCAGCCTCCAAGTGAAAGTGAAAGTCGCCTCAATCATGTCCAACTCTTTGCAACTGCATAGACTCTAGCCTACCAGGCTCCTCTGTCCATGGAACCCTCCAGGCAAGGATACTGGAGTGGATTGTCATGCCTTCCTGACCCAGGGATCGAACCTGGGTCTCCCGCATTGCAAGCAGATTCTTTACCATCTGAGCCACTAGGGAAGCCCGACACAGCCTCCGTGCTCCCCTCCCCCCATTTACCAGCAGCAGCTCCTTGAAGCCCTCACTTGCTAAAGTCTCGTCACGAGGGGTTAATCACCGCTCCAAAGCACCTGCATCACCCTCATTAGGCCAGCCTGTTGTGCAAACTGTCATGTTGTGGATTTGAGGCTTATCAGGGTCACGGCTAAGACAGTCCTTACAGAGGCAGACCAAGGCATCTCCAGGGCCAGGGGGCGGGGGTGGGGGCAGCTGGCAAGTCCCTTCTCTCTGTGACTCTCGACAGCGTCCCTCATCTTCTGAAGTCGTAAATGTGCCAGGACTTCCTGGTGGGTTTGCAGCCTCCCTTCTCAGCCTCGCAAGTTAGTGGTGACAGTGCACGATTCCATGAATATATTAAAAACCACTGAGTTGTACTCTCCAAAGCATGAATTTTTATTCTGGGTAAATTATATTTAAAGCTTTTATAGACAACAAACAGAAAAAGAGGCAGGTAAGACAGGCTGGTGACATTGTCAACTCGAGTATCAGAATTCATATAGTGTTTCTTAAAATCAGTTAACCAATCAGTCTCTCCCTTTTCCTGGAGCAATCATCCTATCTTCATCAGTTTAAAGGCGAGCTGAGTGTTTCTTCTCAGATGAGGGATTCATTGTTAAGCAATCATTAAAAAAAAAAAAAAAAAATCTGAGTCTCTCCTGTAGGGCTTGTGGTTTGCAGTGGCTTTCTCTGCCATCTGCCTTCTAATTCTGTCCCTGGTCCTATGCATATGGTTCAAGCAGCAATGCCTGTGACCCTTAGAAGTTTGTTTTGTGTTTGTAACTCTCTCCTTTGCTGTGTCTTCTCCAAAGCACTTTTCACGGTGAGAAGTAGGAGGTGATTTTATTTCTCCAGTGGCAGAACCCAATTACTCTATCCTGTCATATTTCTCCTGGCCTTGGTAACATAGTTACACCTGGAGAAGTCACATTTGTCCAGCACGCATAAAAATCTCTGCCTTTCCTCCAAACAGATTACACCACACTTGGCCTTTTGAGCAGAGAACGAATTGCTTGTACTGCGTATTCCTTGGCCCAGATCTTGAAAGTAATTTTTAAGCTTTGTCCTCTGTGTTTATTTCCAGTGACTTTCTGTAAGGGCAGTGCTTATGACATGATCTGTTACAACTTTCTTTTTCTTAATATATATTTTTATTCATTTATTTGACTGCACTGGCTCTTAGTTGAGGCATGTAGGATCTAGTTCCCCTACGGGGGACTGAACCCCTGCATTGGGAACTCCGAGTCTTAGCCACTGGGCCACCAGAAGTCCCTGTTATGTTTTCTTTCCTTCTTTTTTTTTTTAGATTAATGAATTTATTTTAATTAGAGGATAATTACTTTACAATATTGTGATGGTTTTTGCCATATATCAACATAAATCGACTTACAGGCCATAGTCATAAAGCCTTCTTAGCAGCAAAAGCCCTTCCTGAACCAGTGTAGAGCCTGGTGGGGCCAGGTCGCAGTTTGTGGTGTGTAGAGGAGTAGAGACTCTGCAGCAGTAGTGAGGGGACCTAGGGATTGAACTTTGGTGGGGGCGGTTCTTCAGAAGCCAAGACTTTTCTGTCACTCAGCATATCAGCCTCACCAATAAGGTGATCATTGATACTTAGAAATTTGTTGTCGAGGCACTTAAGGATTGTGCCTGCCTCTTTAATTGTTAAAGAAAGCTTATATTATGTCCAGGGGTAGTGTTCCAAGTAACCCTCTGCATTCACTTCTTCTGCTAATTAGTAATTCCACGGACGGGATCTGTTAACCAGATTAATGGGATAACCTGGATCCCAACAGTCCACATCTTCCCAAACAGAAGAACTTTCCATAGACTATTATAGAGAAAAGGTGTCTTCTGAAAACTAGTGAGGAAATCATTCAGTGGTTTAGCATTTTCCCTCAGATGTGAAAGGAGGACTCCAGCGACTTCGCACACATGGATTCTATTTCTGAACAATTCCGTTTGGCCTCCTGGAAGGTCTGAGTGACTTTCGGGGGAATAACCGGATCTATTTGCTCCGAGAAGCGGGCGCGAGGCCGCCGAGGAAGCAGGGAGACAGATGGCCAGCTATTGTGTTACCACCATCATCTGCTGGGCCGTGAGCAAATATTAAGTGAATAATATATATGTAATTGGTGTGAAAGTACAGTTGCAACATTTCTAATTCCATGTGAAGGATGGCTGCTTCTTGAATACTTGTATTTCATCGAATGTTATATTGAAATGTTTCTGTTTTCAGGGTTAATCCATTTTAAACTGCTTTATAGTGAACATTTTTCCCCCATTTTTTGACACCACTGTGCAATATTTTGAATTGAAATGGCCTATAATAGCCCTTTTTTATTTTCCATAACAACACGAGCACTAAATTATAGCTGTGCAATTATGTAAACAATAGAAATGCTTCCAGAATGAATCCTTCCTTTTAAATTTTCATTTTGTGTAATTGTTGGAAGGTTTGGAGCCATAATAAACAAAATTATTTTACACATTTATCGTTCTAAAGGTCAATTATAAGAGAACTAAAGAAACAGCACTATGCAAAATGAATAAACCAATTTCTGTTGCTATCACCATATGTTTTTCTTATCACTTATGGTTTTTCCAGTTGCTGTGTACATAGCATTCAATTAAAGCGATTCATTTACTAGGCTGAATGCGGTTCGTGTTTATAGAACTGTGCTTTGGAGGGGAGGAAGCAACACGCCTCTGTTTGAATTACCTGATTTTTTGTAAGATCAGCGATAAGAGACAGATGCTCCTACCAGCTCCTTTCCCATAAACCCGAATCTGTGGATAAGCTGTACATCCATAATTATCATCTTACAATCTAGTTTTCATACTCAGTGTAGCATGTGTGTGGACTTTTAACCAAAAACGAGAGGAAAATACTAGTTTAGGGGTCTGTTCTTCCTCCTACAGCTTTTCGCAGATTGAATTTGATTTCCCTTGAACAAAAGCACATGAAAGAGTTTCATGCTGGTCAGTTTTCAAGAATAATCTTCATTCCTATTTTAAAGTCCATTTTTCATTCAGCTTATTGTTTTGCTTATTATTTTCAGTCCATTTAAAATGTGGAAAAGAAACTAATTTTTGCTATCAGACTCACTTGATTGGGGTAAACTCTAGAACTCCTTAGAAGAGCAGGCTCTAGCAAATCTAAAAAAGAGCTTTTCCCATTTTTATTTCATCATTTGCCCTGTGAATTATATACACTTTGGCTGGTTGCTGTAACGCTTTGCTAAGGATATTATTTAAGAGCATTCATTTGTATTTGTTTTAACTTCTGGGAGAATGTAATCTAAGAGGCTTTGGGGGCCACCTTTGAAATGTTTTAAAAAGCTCTTTCTGAGCATCAGCAAAATAGTAATTCACTGAATTCTACAAAGTAAATTACAGAAAGTCAAAAATCCTTCACAGTCCTTCCCTTATGTTTTTATTCCACTTACTTCTGTGTGACCCTTTCCAGTTTACAAAGGCGTGTGTTCACATCTTTCCTGATACATTCAAGTCCAGGGGAAATCAGCCCCTGCTTGGAAGAGAAACCAGAAGTTCTCAGCACAGTGTGATCTGTCCACGACCACGTGCAGGGGGCCTTGACCCCCAGACCTGGGACTCTTTTTACACTGCCAGAGTCTGACTGCAGAACAGGGCCATTTCCCACAAAGGAGGAGGCACGGAATAGCCCTGAGTTGTACCCTAGGAGCTGTTGTCCCGGCTTTGCCAGCTCTGTGACTGTGATCCAGCAGGCGGCTGGATCAGGGACAGAATTCTCTCTCCACCCAGGATGCAAACTACGCTTTTAACAGGGAGAGCCTGCATCTGACTGGAACCTTTAGCAAAAATTCAGTGTCCTTGGTTCACTATAATTGTACTGATTTAAGGATTATTTCCTATCTATGACATAGGCTGGGGTTTCCCATGGATGGCGCAGTGGTAAAGAATCTGCCTGCCAATGCAGGAGTCGCAGGAGACACGGGTTTGATTCCTGGGTCGGGAATATACCTTGGAGTAGGAAATGGCAACCCACTCCACTATTTTGGCCTGGGAAATCCCATGGACAGAGGAGGCTGGTGAGCTCCATGGGGTCTTAAAGAGTCAGACACAACTGAGCAACTGAGCATGCACACACACACATGCATGACACAGAATACTGGTTTTCCAGAACATTCTTATTTACATGGGAAAAAAAAAGTGAGTTACTTTTTAAAAAATGACAGAGTGTTCCCTTTGGACTTGAATATGACAAAAAAAAACATGAGGGTTGTATGTGTATAATTGGTTTTTGAGAAGCACTGTCCTGTCTGGTCTCTGCAAGGGTCTGCTGACTGAGCGGAAAGTTTCAGTCTCAGGATTTCCATCTTTGCCAAGGCTGCAGCCATGACTGTGCTCGGGATGTGTGGAGAGGAAGGCAAGAGAGGGCTCCTCCCGGAAATGGCCGAGCACTGGGTGGACCCCACTCTTCTGGGAAGGTACAGCTGCTGTCCTTCCAGCACCCCAGTTGTTCCTGATTTCAAAAAATGTCGTCACTAAGATGTAGTCTTCAGGCTGTTCCATTTCAGTGTGGGTAAGCGGAATAAGCCAGCATATGGCCCTAAGTTGGCCAACTGGCCACACAGTCCCCCCCCTTTAACCCCCACGTTAACCCCAGCCCAGCGCTGCTGTATCTGGCGGCTCCGCTTCTCCTGGGGGCCGCCTTCCGTGGGTGGCGGGCAGGCCAGGCCAGCCATCTGTCATCTTGCCCTCTCTTTCCAATCTTCTTGCCCATAGAAACAGGTTCCGTTGAAGAGCCTGGCTGCAGTCCAGGGGGTGGGGAGCCTGGGACTTGATCTTGCTGCCCGCACTTCTGCTGTCTTCAGCACTGGTGGCAACTTAGTTTTTGGAACGCCCCATTTGCAGCTCGTTGCCCTGACACGTGTGAAACTTGTGAAGCAAAAATGGATTTCATGTATAAATTCTGGCTTTAGCTTGTTAAAGGATTTTGTTCCTAATTCCCATAAACTCATCCCAGAAAACCCTTTTTTAAAATTAAACCTCTCAATTCCAGTGATTTAAAAAAAAAATCTGTGATTTAAGTATGTGCTAAAGATGTTAAAAATCCACAGGGATCAAGGCTCAGTTCCTCTTCTCAACAGATGGAATGAAGGCAAACCTAACCAAGTTAACATCGTGGTTGTTTGCATTATTAATCTTCCCATGCATGGCATTCTGCTACCTTGCAAGCCAGGTTTGCACGAATCCTTTCGTGGCAGCAGATGTCAACAGAAGAGCACTTCCATCTGCTGCCTGAGACCTTGATGCCTGATACCCCTCGACGAGGCCCAGCGCAGAGTGTACCTCTGTGAGTAATTACAGGTGTGTGGTGAGGAGCCCAGGGCATTAATCAGAGGCTTCATTATGAAAAAGGTGGATCTTTTGTTCCGCTCCTGGAGCGAGAGTTGACCACACACTTTCTAAACTGCAGTGTCCATCTGCTCAGCTCCTAGAATGTTTGCCTTGGCTGATGTGGACACTGAAATGTATCAAAGGACGTGATTACAGCAGGTTTAAACATTAACCCTGGAGAAGCGTGGTTCGGGTTTTTCTTTCCTTTCCTCCTTCTTTCCTCCCTTTTATCTGCTTATTTATCTATTTGATCTCTCTATTTTTCAGTATCGGAAAATGTCTGCTGAAATGCTAAAACCTTGCATTAGTAGTTGTGAAGTAATTTGCCATATAAGAGTTTTAATAGAGTAGGCACTGCGCAGTCATTTTTTAAGGACATAAACATAATGATTTGTAGACACTGAGTGAGCCGACTGTGTAAGGAAGAAACCATAGAAAAATGTTTTGTGAACACAGGAAAATTTTCTTTTACAAGTTTTTCACTGAGGTTATTTTTATTATAAAGGACTTAACCTGTTAGGATGTAGCACATTACTACTCCTTTACTCTAATCGAGTTAAATCGGGATTATCTTAAGGATTTTCAAATGGCCACCCTGAAATTTGAGTAAGGTTTGGGGGATGTTTTTTGGTGTGTTTTTCTTCTTACTCCTACTTTTGGGGACTAATTCTAGGTTATGTAACTGCAAGTCACATACCTGTAGCACTTCAGTACATTTGATGAATGCACTTGGCCTAGAACAACATGAAAACAGTTTGTGGTTTTCTTACTAATCCTCTTTGCACACAAACACTCACACAGATGGCTTCAGAGATGTGGCCCAGCCATGGATGGCAGGAATGCCATCCAGAAGGGGAGCGGCGGTCTGCCATGGGCTGGAATGGGGTGTCAGTCTTAGAACAGAGCTGGCAGGCAGGGGCCAGCTGGCCACCCACCAGTGAGAAGCCTGGTGTCCGGGGGAGATCGTCCACTCGCTGTACCGGGCACAGCTGTCTCACCATCCACTTCTACCCAGAGCACTGCCCACCATGTGATCCATCCCAGCAGGCCCTCATACCCGCTCCACTCCCACTGTTTCACTCTTGCAGTCACCCAAGGAGTGAAGTTTCCATCTCTGCCGACTTGAGGAGTTTGTCATAGAATAGTGTGCTTTGACTTTCATGAACTGAAGAAGTTGAGAATTGACAGCTGCTTGCAGGTTTCATATATTTATCTACTTCCACACTCCTCAGATGGTAAAGAGTCCGCCTGCAATGCAGGAGACCCGGGTTCAATCCCTGGGTCAGGAAGATCCCCTGGAGGAGGGCATGGCAATCCACTCTAGTATTCTTGCCTGGTGAATCCCATGGACAGAGAAGACTGGGGGGCTACAGTCCATGGGGTCGCATAGAGTCAGACACGACTGAGCAACTAACACACAGCACACACAAAGACTCCTGTAGCTCATCCACGGAGCTTGCCTCTGCATGAAAAAGGCAGAAGCGTCTGGTCCTAATGCCACGATTTAGATCTTAGACAAGTCATCCTACGAATGGTTTAGCATCTCCATTCTCTTACCCATAAAGTGAATATAGTAGCTCTGGACTAACTCATCTCCTAGAACCTTTCTCACTGAAAAAGTCCCATGAGTCTGTGTTCTCTTAGATAATCACACAGTAGCCTTATGTACCAGGCTTCCCTTGTGGCTCAGCCGTAAAGACTCCACCTGCAATGCAGAAGTCACAGGAGACACAGATTAAGTCCCTGGGTCACGGAGATCCCCTGGTGGAGGGCAAGGTAGCCCACTCCAGTATTCTTGCTGGAAAAATGCCATGGACAGAGTGGCCTGGCGGGCTGCAGTCTGTAGTGTTGTAAAGGGTCAGACACAACTGAAACTGAGCCATCATATGTACAGATGAACTGATGACTTTGAAACTGTGGTCTTGAAAGTTACAGTGGTGTTTTCTTCTCTCCCCTTCTAGGATATCCTGAATACCATCATAAGGCACTGCCCACCCCGCTTCTTCTCCCTGGGCTTGCCTGGCTTCTCCATGCTGGTGGGGGACTTCATCATGGCTGCTGGCAGGGTCCTCAGTGCAGACACGCTGGCGGTGAGTGTGACAATGCTCAACACCCAGCTCCCAGGAGGCTTCCCGGTGGCTAACAAGGTTCAGATTTCTCCACTCCTAACAGGTGTTGACTCATTAGTGCAACGTGAAACCAGGCTCTCGGGTAGATGCCCTGGCAGCTGATGTGTGAAATTGTAGGATAAGATGACACGCTGGTGGTGCAAAGGCGTTTCATCAAAAGGCCAGAGTGTGAGAAATCATATCCTCACTAATATCTCAGCACATTTGCGCGGTGAGAAGCAGGACTCGCCTCCTAGAATCTCATTAGCATTTTTCAGTAAATGGTGGCACAGACATGGACGTCTGTGGTCAAGGGAGAATCTTGAGTATACGCACTCAATGAAGCTTTTTTTTGTTATTAAGTCTTAGTTATTATAAATCTAATAGAAAATATGTTCTTAAAATATAAACTTAGAACTGTAAAATATTTAAGCAAAAAATTGATATTTATCTTTTTATTCATATGGCTTAAAACTTGGGCAGAATTCGTATAGTAAAAAATTAGAAGCTAGTGGACTAAATAAGCATTAAGGGCTACAGAAAGAATTTATTTGTAACCTCAATGTTTACCTCCTAATACTGTTATTATTAGGGCAAGGTATTAATGCCTTTGAGTGTTTTAAAGGCTTTCACATCTGTACTCTGTACACATCTGTGTTCTGTACGGCTGTTACCTGTCCAGACCCACTTTTCCCCTCTTCAAACGGCTTTCCTGGTGGCTCAGGTGGTAAAGTGTCTGCCTGCAATGCGGGAGACCTGAGTTCGATCGCTAGGTCAGGAAGATCCCCTGGAGAAGGAAATGGCAACCCACTCCAGTACCCTTGCCTGGAAAATCCAATGGACAGAAGAGCCCTCTAGGCTACAGTCCATGGGGTTGCAGAGTTGGACATGAATTCAGTTCAGATGGTGTAAATAAATTAGTTTTAATGTTTGTCATGAACTGGTATTAAAATCAATGTGAGTATCCAGCTACCTAAGTTTTTTTTTTTTTTTTTTTTTTTTAACACATTGTTACTTTTTCATTCTCCTTATTTCTTTTTCTCAGGGCAAATTCAAACTCCAGCCCTGGATTTTAAATTAAATTGTTTCTTAATACTTTGTATCACTGGTGTTTCATGCTGGCACTTTCATGCAATTTTTCTTATAAGGATAAATTAAAAAGCAAAGGGAAGGGAAGAGAGATGAGAGCAAAAGGGAAGGATGAGTGGAAAATGGAAGGAAAATGTTGAATTTAACTTTTTTTGTAAAGATTCTGACAACTTTTCATACTTATTTCTGAAAAAGATTATAGGGTAATCATTTGCTAAGAATCTCCTAATTTATTTTTAATCATTCAAATCAGCATTGAAAAATCTTTGGAAAAAAATGGAAAAACTTCAGAAAAAAAAAAGCATTGGAAAAAGAGGATAGAGGAAGGAAAATCATACATTATTGAAATTTTATTTACTTGCTCTGAGAGTTTCCTGTGAAAATGCAGGTGCCCTTTCTAGTGATAATTTCATGCATGACGGTCATTCTCAGTGAAAATTTATCTTTTCGCTAGATGAGTTATTAAAGTAGCCTTCCAAAACATTTTTTAAAGAGAAAGAGAGAAAATAGGAGAATGTGAATGTAAGAGTTGCATTGCATAAAGAGACAGTACCTCTTCAAATTGCTTTGAATCACTGCAGCTTATTAATAACAGCTAAGATGGTGACTCAGTCGGTAAAGAATCCACATGCAATGCAGGAAACCTCCTGCAATTCAGGAGACGCAAGTTTGATCCCTGGCTTGGGAAGGTGCCCTGAAGAAGGAAATGGCACCCCACTCCAGTATTCTTGCCTGGAAAATCTCATGGACAGAGGAGCCTGGTGGGCTACAGTCCATGGGATAGCAAAGAATTGAACATGACTTAACGGCTAAACCACCACCACCACAGCCTTAGTTTAAACTTGAGGTTTAAAATCATAAGGGAACCAGTGAGAGGTGTTTGGATGGGGCCACAGCTTCTCAGTCAAAATTTTGAGTTAACACAAGTCAGCTGTTCCCTCTGGAGGGCACAGAGGTGGAATGACACAGTGTCTTGAATTTGCTTTATTGAAAGTAGAACCTTCTTTTAAAGTTTTTTTTTTAATTTTTAAAATGGGCCATTTTTTAAGCCTTTATTGAATTTGTTACAATATTGCTTCTGTTTTGGTATTTTGGGCCACAAGGCATGTGGGGTCTTAGCTCCCTGACCAGGGATCGAACCTGCACCCCCTGATTTGGAAGGCAGATTCCTTCTTTATAATTAATTTATTTATTTCAATGGAGGCTAATTACTTTACAGTATTGTGGTGATTTTTGCCATACATTGACATGAATCAGCCATGGGTGTACATGTGTCCCCTGGTCCCAAACCCCTCTCCCTATCCCATCCCTCTGGGTTGTCCAGTGCACTGGCTTTGAGTGCCCTGTTTCATGCATCGAACTTGGACTGGTCATCCGTTTCACATATGGTAATATACTGGTTTCAATGCTATTCTCTCAAATCATCCCACCGTCACCTTCTCCTGCAGAGTCCAAAAGTCTGTTCTTTATATCAGTGTCTCTTTTGCTGTCCCGAATATAGGGTCGTTGTTACCATCTTTCTAAATTCCATATACATGTGTTAATATACTGTATTGGTTTTTTTTCTTTCTGACTTACTTCACTCTGCATAATAGGCTCCAGTTTCATCCACTTAATTAAAACTGACTCAAATGTGTTCTTCTTAATAGCTGAGTAATATTCCATTGTTTATATGTACCACAACTTTCTTATCCATTTGTCTGCCGATGGACATCTAGGTTGTTTCCATGCTCTAGCTATTGTAAACAGTGCTGTGATGAACACTGGGGTACATGGGTCTCTTTCAATTCTGGTTTCCTCAGTGTGTATGCCCAGCAGTGGGATTGCTAAGTCATATGGAAGTTCTATTTCCAGTCTTTTAAGGAATCTCCACACTGTTCTCCATAGAGGCTGTACTAGTTTGCATTCCTACCAACAGTGTAAGAGGGTTCCCTTTTCTCCACACCCTCTCCATCATTTATTGTTTGTAGACTTTTGGATCGCAGCCATTCTGACTGCGTGAGATGGTACCTCATTGTGGTTTTGATTTGCATTTCTCTGATAATGAGTGTTTGTTAGCCATCTGTATGTCTTCTTTGGAGAAATGTCTGTTTAGTTCTTTGGCCCATTTTTTGATTGGGTCGTTTATTTTTCTGATATTGAGCTGCATGAGCTGCTTGTATATTTTTGAGGTTAATTGTTTGTCAGTTGCTTCGTTTGCTATTATTTTCTCCCATTCTGAAGGCTTTCTTTTCACCTTGCTTATAGTTTCCTTCATTGTATCAAAGTTTTTAATTTTAATTGGGTCCCATTTGTTTATTTTTGCTTTTATTTCCATTACTCTGGGAGGTGGGTCATAGAGGATCTTGCTCTGATTTATGTCAGAGTGTTCTGCCTGTGTTTTCCTCTAGGAGTTTTATAGTTTCTGGTCTTACATTTAGATCTTTAATCCATTTTGAGTTTATTTTTGTGTATGGTGTTAGAAAGTGTTCTAGTCTCATTCTTTTACAAGTGGTTGACCAGTTTTCCCAGCACCACTTGTTAAAGAGATTGTCTTTTCTCCATTGTATATTTTTGCCCCTTTTGTCAAAGATAAGGTGTCCATAGGTGCATGGATTTATCTCTGGGCTTTCTATTTTCTTCCATTGATCCATATTTTTGTCTTTGTGTCAGTACTGTACTATCTTGATGACTGTAGCTTTGTAGTATAGTCTGAGGTCAGGCAGGTTGATTCCTCCAGTTCCATTCTTCTTTCTCAAGATTGTTTTGGCTATTCAAGGTTTTTTTGTGTTTCCATACAAACTGTGAAATTATTTGTTCTAGTTCTATAAAAAATACCATTGGTAGCTTGATAGGGATTGCATTGAATCTATAGATTGCTTTGGGTAGTATACTCATTTTCACTACATTGAATTCTTCTGATACATGAACATGGTATATTTTTCCTTCTATTTGTGTCATCTTTGATTTCTTTCATCAATGTTTTATAGTTTTCTATATATAGGTCTTTTGTTTCTTTAGGTAAATTTATTCCTAAGTATTTTATTCTTTTCATTGCAATGGTGGATGGGATTGTCTCCTTAATTTCTCTTTCTGTTTTCTCATTGTTAGTGTATAGGAATGCAAGGGATATCTGTGTATTAATTTTATAACCTGTAACTTTACTATGTTCATTGATTAGCTTTAGTAATTTTCTGGTGGTTTCTTTCGGGTTTTCTATGTAAAGGATCATGTCATCTGCAAACAGTGAGAGTTTTACTTCTTCTTTTCCATCTGGATTCCTTTTATTTCTTTTTCTTCTCTGATTGCTGTGGCTAAAAATTCCAAAATTATGTTGAATAGTAGTGGGGAGAGTGGGCACCCTTGTCTTGTTCCTGACTTTAGGGGAAATGCTTTCCATTTTTCACCATTGAGGATAGTGTTTTCTTTGGATTTATCATAATTTTGGCTTTTATTATGTTGAGGTATGTTCCTTCTATGTGGAAGGCAGATTCTTTACCACTGGACAGCTAGGGAAGTCCCAAAAGTGGAAAGTTTTAAACAAATTTTAAATATTGAAATGGAAAAATGAAAAAGAAATGAATGAGGCAAGAGTAGTAACATCTTGAGTCTAGGTGTTGGGTCCATGGATATCACATTTTTTTCCACTTTTGCATTTAGAAATTTTGTTAACATGAAAAAAGAGAAAAGTAAGAGCAGCAGAGGAGAGGGCAATACTGGAGGCAGGTGGCGTCACGCAGTCACAGGACCCCATGGCGAGGCCGAGCCTGTTGGGGTGAGGTGCCTTCTGGACCCCGAGCAGAGACGGCAGACACGTCGTCGGGTGTACAGATGTGGACTCAGGAAGGAAGCCTGGGCTACAGAGAGGTGGTGGTGGAGAGTTAGCCACGTGGAGGAGGCATTTAAAACCTCAAGTCTGTATGTCCTGGAGAAGTGAGTGTAGATCTAGGAAGGGAGACGGCCAAGAACTGGGCTCAGCACTCCGGAGTCCAGATCCTGAGAAATGAGGGGTTCGAGCACAGGGACTGTCAGGCCCCCTCTGCAATCCACTAAGGTGTCTGAGTGATGGAAGGGCTCTCCGGAGCACGGGAGCTGTTGGCCACATCCCCTGCCGTGAGGGGTCAGGTGATACCAGGCCTGGATGGTGACTGGTGTGGGTCTTGCCTTCTGGAGGTCGTGTAACAAGAAGCTGTGAGCTCCCTGACCGACTTCAGCAAATCTGAACATTTTGCTGGTAGTCGTTTAAAATCTTTGTATTTAAAACATGCAGTAAAACAGTAAACATATAGTGACTTCATCCCCGAGACCATTGCCCCAGCAGAGCTGTCTGTAAGTCGTGGAAAAGTAAAACATGTTGTCGCTTATCTAACGTTTCTAACAAAAAGGCCAGTGTGTGTCTCATTCCCCTTTCCTGTGTGCAGGCACCTCGTTCGGAAGCCCTCACCATTCTCGGGTCTCTGGTCTGCTTTCCGAACACCTACCGCGAGATTCCCCTATGGCAGCCGGTACCTGAAGTTGCTGAAGTCGCCACGGGAGCAGAAGATGTCAAGGTACGTGATGCCGTGACGGAATCTCAGGTCAGCGTCTTCTCACTCGATCTGTGTGGTTCTGTGGTTCCCTCTTCCACTATTAAGCTCTTGCTGCTTATCCCTGAAAGTTTTGTCAGTCCTTTATATGTATCAATAGTTGTTTTTTTTTTTAGAATACTAGTTTTGTGGGATTGAATGAGCTAGATGCAGAGTGTGCTACAGTTGTAACTGAGAGTTAGGTTCTGTGGATATTTTTTCTTAGATCTGTTTATCATCCCTGTGGATCATAATTTTGTAATGAACCATTCTTTCTAATAATTTTATTAGTTTAATTAGGCTGTATTTGTGCATCAAATGAATTTATAAGAAATAATTGAAATATTCAATCCCATTATTGGCCTGATTAAATACTACTAATATTTGAAGTTCTAAATTATTCCTTGGAGAATAAAGCTGATTTTTTTCCTCAGCTGACTTTGGGGCAATCAAAGATGGCTTTCAAATCAATCAATTTGTGTATCTATAGTACACATGAATAATATGTAGTTCAGTGTACAGTATATAATCCAGGTAAAAAGAAAACTGAGATTTTTTTTTTTCCTATGCGTGTGTGCGTGCTCAGTCACTTTAGCCATGTCCAACCTTTTGCGACCCCATGGACTACAGCCCTCAGGGCTCCTCTGTCCATGGGACTCTCCAGGCAAGAATGCTGGAGTGGGTTGCCATGTCCTCCTCCAGGGGATCTTCCTGACCTAGGGATCAAACCTGGATCTCTTGCATTCCAGGCAGAATCTTTACCTCTGAGCCACTGGGGAAGCCCAGAAAGAATCATTTGCTCTGCTCAGTTTTTGTTGTGCACACAGAAACGCTCTTCTTTAGTGGGCTTTAGATCCCGGGGAGCCCCTCCCCGATCTGAGACCACCATGCCGCTTCCCCAGGCCCTCTGTGTCCTTCCCCAGGTTTCCTTGACTGGGGGCTCTGCCCCCCTCAGTCCTTTAATGGCCCCAGACTGCCTTAAAATATGGGCAGAACATGTGGGAAGTCAACTACTAAGCAAGGTTTTTACTTTCCTTCATTTTGTGTTTTTAGCACTGCCTCATAAGTATCTTACTGAAGAATGCCACAGAGGAACCGAGTGAGTGTGCAAGGTAAATGTTGCGGCAAAGGTGAACTCGTTCAGAATTTTAAGTTACACATTCACGCGAACTCAGTGTTAAAAAATACTGTCTTTCCATTTTACTGTTAGACTAAGAAGTACAGTACGAATTATGTGGGGGGAATCATTTATTACTTTTTTTAAGAGGTGCCATTATTAAGTGAAAAGTGTAAAGTACAGAAGATTATGCCACCTGCTGTGTAATAAAAAGCAAGATTGTGAATATGTGGGTATATTCCCAGATATTTTTAACACGGAAGAAAATGGAAAAATAAAACCAAAGCTTATAAAAACAATGTATGTATAGGGTAGCGATTCTTACTTGGCAGTGGTTTTGTGTCCCAGGAGACATTCAGCAACATCATTCACCAACATCATTCACCATCTGCTTGCCGATGATACTGAATTCATTTTCCTGGCTCCTTCTTCTAGCCTCTTATATATTCAGGTTTATGTATGAAACTGCCTGCTTGAACCTCAACTTGGGTGTCCCAATACATCTAAATTGAACACAACCATAACTGAAGCCTTGAGTCTGCTGTCTTCACCAGAGCCTCACTGTCTCAGGCTTCATCTCAGTATTTGTCACCATCATCTGCCCAGAAGCTTGGGAAAATCCTTGATTTCTCCTTTACCTGCTACATTCAAACCTTCAGCAAGTCTTGACAATACCATCTTTCCCTCTTTCCCTTTAGTATAGAAAGGCAAATTTCTGTCAAGCTAAATGTGGAAGAGAAATGTGAATAATATGGTCAGTCTTTCTTCAGTTCAGTTCAGTTGCTCAGTCGTGTCCTACTCTTTGCAACCCCATGGACTACAGCATGCCAGGCTTCCCTGTCCATCACCAACTACCAGAGCTTACTCAAACTCATGTCCATCGAATTGGTATTGCCATCCAACCATCTCATCTTCTATAGTCCTCTTCTCCTCCCGTCTTCAATCTTTCCCAGCATCAGGGTCTTTTCAAATGAGTCAGTTCTTCACATCAGGTGGCCAAAGTATTGGAGCCTTAGCTTCAGCATCAGTCCTTCCAATGAATATTCAGGACTGATTTCCTTTAGGATTGACTGGCTGGATCTCCTTGCAATCCAAGGGACTCTCAAGAGTCTTCTCCAACACTACAGTTCAAAAGCATCAATTCTTCGGCGCGCAGCTTTCTTTATAGTCCAACTCTCACATCCATCCATAACTACTGGAAAAACCATAGCTTTGATTAGATGAACCTTTGTCAGCAAAGTAATGTCTCTGCTTTTTAACATGCTGTATAGGTTAGTCATAGCTTGTCTTCCAAGGAGTAAGCATCTTTTAATTTCATGGCTGCAGTCACCATCTGCAGTGTTTTGGGAGCCCCTAAAAATAAAGTCTCTCACTGTTTCCATTTTTTCCCCATCTATTTGGCATGAAGTGATGGGACTGGCTGACTTCCCTGATGGCTCAGACAGTAAAGCATCTGTCTACAATGTGGGAGACCTGGGTCTGGATGCTGTGATCTTCATTTTCTGAATGTTGAGTTTTAAGCCAACTTTTTCACTCTCCTCATTCACTTTCATCAAGAGGCTCTTTAGTTCTTCTTCGCTTTCTGCCATGAGGGTATTGTCATCTGCATATCTGAGATTATTGATATTTCTCCTGGCAATCTTGATTCCAGGTTGTGCTTCATCCAGCCCGGCATTTCAGTTAATCTACTCTGCATGTAAGTTAAATGAGCAAGATGATAATATACAGCCTTGACGTATGCCTTTCCCAATTTGGAACCAGTCTGTTGTTCCATATCCAGTTCTAACTGTTGCTTCCTGACCTGCATACAGATTTCTCAGGAGGCAGGTCAGGTGGTCTGGTATTCCCATCTCTTGAAGAATTTTCCACAATTTGTTGTGATTCACACATCCAAAGGTTTTGGCTTAGTCAATAAAGCAGAAGTAGATGTTTTTCTGTAACTCTTGCTTTTTCGATGATCTGACAGATGTTGGCAATTTGAACTCTGGTTCCTCTGCCTTTTCTAAATCAAGCTTGAACATCTGGAAGTTCACGGTTCTTGTACTGCTGAAGCTGGCTTGGAGAATTTTGAACATTGCTTTCTAGCATGTGAGATGAGTGCAATTATGCAGTAGTTTAAACATTCTTTGGCATTGCTTTTCTTTGGGATTGAAATGAAAACTGACCTTTTCCAGTCCTGTGGCCACTGCTGAGTTTTTTCAAATTTGTTGACATATTGAGTGCCGCACTTTCACAGCATCAGCTTTTAGGATTTGAAATAGCTCAACTGGAATTTCTTCACCTCCACTAGCTTTGTTCGTAGTAATGCTTCCTAAGGCCCACTTGACTTCACATTCCAGGATGTCTGGCTCTAGGTGACTGATAACACCATCATGGTTATCTGGGTCATGAAGATCTTTTTTGTATAGTTCTTCTGTGTATTCTTGCCTCCTCTTCTTAATATTTTCTGCTTCTGTTAGGTCCATATCATTTCTGTGCTTTATTGTGCCCATCTTTGCATGAAATGTTTCCCTGGTATCTCTAATTTTCTTGAAGAGCTCCCTAGTCTTTCCCATTCTGTTGTTTTCCTCTATTTCTTTCACTGAAGAAGGCTTTCTTACCTCTCCTTGCTATTCTCTGGAACTCTGCATTCAAATGGGTATATCTTTCCTTTTCTCCTTTGCCTTTTGCTTCTCTTCTTTTCTCAGCTATTTGTAAGGCCTTCTCAGACAACCATTTTGCCTTTTTGCATTTGTTTTTCTTGGGGATGGTCTTGATTACTGCCTCCTGTACAATGTCATGAATCTCTGTCCATAGTTCTTCAGGCACTCTATCAGATCTAATCCCTTGAATCTATTTCTCACTTCCACTGTATAATCATAAGGGATTTGATTTAGGTCAAACCTGAATGGTCTAATGGTTTTTCTCTACTTTCTTCAATTTAAGTATGAATTTGGCAATAGGAGTTCATGATCTGAGCCACAGTTGGCTCCCAGTCTTATTTTTGCTGACTGTATAGAGCTTCTCCATCTTTGGCTACAAAGAATATAATCAATCTGATTTTGGTATTGGCCATCTGGTGATATCCATGTGTAGAGTCTTCTCTTGTGTTGTTGGAAAAGGGTGTTTGCTATGACCAGTGCGTTCTCTTGGCAAAACTCTGTTAGCCTTTGCCCTGCTTCATTTTGTACTCCAAGGCCAAATTTGCCTGTTACTCCAGGTGTTTCTTGACTTACTACTTTTGCATTGTGCTGCTGCTGCTGCTAAGTCGCTTCAGTTGTGTCCAACTCTGTGCGACCCCATAGACGGCAGCCCACCAGGCTCCCCTGTCCCTAGGATTCTCTAGGCAAGAACACTGGAGTGGGTTGCCATTTCCTTCTCCAATGCATGAAAGTGAAAAGTGAAAGTGAAGTCTCTCAGTCATGTCCTACTCTTAGCAACCCCATGGACTGCAGCCTACCAGGCTCCTCTGTCCATGGGATTTTTCAGGCAAGAGTACTGGAGTGGGGGGCTATTGCCTTCTCCAGTTGCATTGTAGTCCCCTATAATGAAAAGGACATCTTTTTTGGGTGTTAGTTCTAGAAGATCTTGTAGGTCTTTATAGAACTATTCAACTTCAGCTTCTTCAGCATTACTGGTTGGGGCATAGACTTGGATTACTCTGATGTTGAACGGTTTACCTTGGAAATGAACAGAGATCATTCTGTCGTTTTTGACATTGCATCCGAGTACTGCATTTTGGACCATTTTGTTGACTATTATGGCTACTCCATTTCTTCTAAGGGATTCTTGCCCACAGTAGTAGATATAATGGTCATCTGAGTTAAATTCACCCATTCCAATCCATTTTAGTTCACTGATTACTAAAATGTTGATATTCACTCTTGCCATCTCCAGTCTTTCTTAGTTGTGTGTAAAAGGAGTTAGGCAGTGAAATTAGAGCCATATAAGTGTAGAGAAGGAAGCAGACTAAAAATATGAGCAAGATTTCAAATAAATGGAGGAGAATTAAGAGAAAATACAGTTGTAATTGTGGGTGATAGTAATTCAGAAAAGTTAAGAAAAATAGTAAGTTTCATTATATAAATCAGAGTGGGATGAGATGGCATGATAGCAAACAGTATTAAGAGAGTGTATTGGAATACAGATTGTAAGTAAGATGATACTGCCGTTAGCTTAAAAAAAGTCTCGGTAGACAAATCTTCACAATCACAAAGGACATCCTCACGATACAGAGAACATGCGGAGTCACTACGAGTGTAAAAGAACAGGAAGATGCTAAATGGGGATGCTAAATGATGGATCTCAAAGCAAGAAAAGATCAGAAAGAGCTGTTAAAAATGAGTGTGGCTTAGAACTCAAGGCAGGTGGGTGTTGCTTAGGTTATAAAACCATTTTACGGGTCACTGTGTTCTCCATGGTGCAAGGCTAATAGTTACAGAGAAATGCAGGTGTTCCTAGAAATGAGAGATCTCTGCTCTTAGCAAATTACATTTAACAAGTAGGTTAATGGGTCATTAAAAAAAAGAATACACACACACACACATATATATGTACACACATGCATGCAAAAGAAAAACAGCTCTTAAAAGGGTAAAAATATGATGTGGGGCATAATTCCAAGTTGTATAGATTGTAGGGAGTTGAACAATCAGAGTCTGAGTTAGGCCAAGGGAAGATAAAGAGGCTTGGGGTAGAATGTAGAATACCTGGGGAAGGCTGCAAGTGAGATGCAAAGTACAGTTTCCAGACTGAGAATAGGTGTAGGAATTAGGCAGGAGGAGAAAGAGATGTAGACAGTTCTAGATCATCAGGAAAGCATGGAGCTCCTGTCTAATGCTGGCACCTGAGAACCAAGAAAGGCCCAGCACACACCTTGTAACCAATGGAAAAGCACAGCTGTTACCCAGCAGCAGAAGGTGACATGTTTGTCAAGGGATATTTTAATTCATTTGTTCTGAAGCACTTAGTCATTCTGATCAGAAGAGGTGAGAAGCTAGTGAAGTGCAGTGGTTTTAAAACATCAAAATAGATGGATTTTAATTGCTGAATTATTTTGAGCACTCAAGAGCACTCAGTATGCAGGTCCAGGTACTGTGTCGGATTTGATTGGCACTGGGTGTGGCCTCTTACTGCAGAGAGCAGCATACACGCATTCCAGCAAGCTTCTGGTTCCAAGTAGAGGTTTGGAGCCCCTTTTTGTTCAGAAAGTGAGCAGGTTGGGCGGGGGGCGGGGGGCAGGTGTTGGCTCAAGCATTTAAATTTCATATATGTGCCTTCAGGAAACATTAAGAGAAATATGACTTTTTGATCATTGTAAAAGATAGTGAAAATGAAGTCGTGTCCGACTCTGTGACCCCATGACTGTAGCCCAGCAGGCTCCTCCGCCCATGGGATTCTCCAGGCAAGAATACTGGAGTGGATTGCCATTTCCTTCTCCAGAACATCTTCCCGACTCAGGGATCGAACCCAGGTCTCCCGCATTGCAGGCAGATGATTTAACCTCTGAGCCACCAGGGAAGCCCCAAAAGAGTTGTCGGCCTCCTGGGCACCCAAGAGAGTGGCCCGTATCAATTCCAAAGAGAATTATTGCCCAGTCTTGTTTATAATTGAGAAAGGTAATTTTTAAAGGACTATGCAACTTAAAGAATATAGTGTCTTAACACATTGTTTAAGAGAAGTAACAGTGAAACTTAACTTTGAAAGTTGTGCTCAGGTATTCTTTACGATGAAATACAGGATTTGTCTCCTGTTTGTGGTAGGTGTTGTGTATTTTATTGTATGGAAAGTAATTATAAACTCAATTTCCAACAGTTTTCTAAGATTCATGTTTTTGATTCTTCCTCAAAAATATTCTGAAACAATAAAATGTGATACAAAAATTAGTTTCAGCAAAAATAAGTGGTAATGTGCTGTGACGATTCACAGAAAATACACCGTGTATTTCATTAAGTATTTAATTACTAACTGGAAAACCAGTCTGTTGAGGGTACCTTATCTTTTTTCTCAAGAAGACCTTTTGTTAATGTAGCTACAACTTTTGTGACTTTGTAAACAAGGTTTAAAATATCTTGTCATTGACAAATACCAAGAAAATGCATCTCTTCACAAGGGTTTTCTTCCTTTTTCATCTTTTCCAAAAGGTGCATTGCTATCTGCTCCCTCGGGATCTGGATCTGTGAGGAGCTGGCACAAGGCACTGGCCACCCCCAGCTGCAAGAGGCCGTCAACGTCATTGGTGTCACTTTGAAGGTACTGCCAGTTCATCGTGTGTATTTGACATCGAGTGCCTCAGATAGTCAACCTGTTGTAGGTTGAATTAGCAACATCCCTATTTCCCTCTATGATACAGAGAGTTTTGATGCAAAAATTCTTTCTCTGAAAGCCACATGGAACATTCTGTGAGGGTCCTGGGCGGGGCTGCCAATGGCTGCTTCCCTCAGGTGGCTGCCTTCTGGCCATCTGCCGCCTGAGCTTCGGGAAAACTGGCCCAGGGCTGGGCACCCGTGACCACGTGCTGATGAGAGGGTCAGGGATGCATTTCATCCCCATGTCCCGCCGCCCTCCGCCTACTGGCAACACCATCCCCCTCGAAGGCCCCCGTAACCTTAGTGCCTGGCATCCTGGGCCTGCCGCCTGGAAGGAAACTGTCCCGCTTATCCCTACTCAGCTCAGTAGAGCACCCCTCAGCGGCTTCTCTCTGCTGTCCGCCCCCCGTCTCTCACACTTCTTTGCACTCATAGCTTGTCTTGTCTGCCATGTCCCTCACTTCGCCGTCGTCACCTTATCTGTCTCTGGCTGAGATGACAGCCATGCCTGCGTTGTGTTTCTACCGTGTGACTTGCCCAGTGGGAGGCAACAGGGCCGCCCCAGGGCCTACTCTCCCCATGTTCCATTGCGCCCTCAGACCCCGCATGGGGCTGTGTGGCGCATTAGGAATATGATGGAGACCAAGATGCAGGACGATAGACACACAGAAGAACTAGCAAACACACAGAAAGGATTGGCTCTTAGCCCTTAAGGCTGTATAGAAGTTTCTGTGGGGGAGGAAGAGGAAACAGAAGAGCTGGAAGGGGTGGGCTTGGTGGCCTCGTGGGGAGATGACATCTCTGGCTGTGACCTGTAAGACATGGCAGCACCTGCCAAATGCAGACCTGGGGGCCCAGTGTCCTGGACAGAGCAAGGAGCAGGTGCAAAGGCCCTGGGGCAGAAATAAGCCAGAGTATCTGAGGAGTGGACAGAGGCCGTGAGGGTCAGGTGGCGGGAGGCCTGGGTGGCCAGAGGAGGCCATGGAGCCACTTGGGGCCAGGTGCTCTCAACCAAGTTTTCTTGTGCCTGTCAGGAGAGGGCAGTCAGTACCTGTTGTGCAGAAGCTGAGCCGGTCACCTTTCCCTTCTCATCCTGTGCTTTGTCACTGAGGTGCTTGACTTCTCTGGTTATTTCTGTGGCCCTCTGGTCAGCTGATGTCTGCTTTGTGCAGCCGGGCACTCCTGGCTTGGAAGTAGCTGAGAGGCAAATCCAAAGGTCTCCCTGGACAGGACACAGATTTAGTGACGAATCTTTCTGCCCTGGCTCATGGGGTGTGGCTACCGTGCAGCCCAGGGTCTGACCAGGGAAGGAGCTATAGGGGTCCTCATACCTCCCACGCACCCCCAGTCCATGGGCCCTGCGGGAATTGCCCCTTCACTCTGCCATCTCCTGAGAGACTGAGATATCTAGAGAACTGTGAACACCTGCCAGACACAGAAAACAGACTCAATAATTGAATTTGCCATAACTTTGGATTACGTCCTCCTACTTCCACATTTTTCACATTTCTTAGAATGCTATCTGTGCAGGTTAAGCTTAATTTCATAGGACAGAAAGTCTTTTGATCAATCCTTGTTTCTCCAAGTGTAAAATGAAGATAACATCCACCTTACGGAGTTGTTAATGAAGAGTTATCAAGGTGAAAATGAGAAAAATTCTTGTAAGAGGTTCAGCACACCGGGGCTACTCAATAACGTACTACATTTCAATTTCCTCCAGTCGTCAAAACTATCGTTTGTGTGATCTGGATAAGGCAGTTGAATTTATGGTTTTAATTTCCAAATGATTAAACGTTTCTGCAGAGTGTTATGTAGATTAACACAACTCGTGTAGACAGAAGGCAGTTAACAGGGTGGTGACCATGTACAAACTGGTGATAAGATACACTTTTCAGATATTTAATGCAGAACAAGGACATGGGTCCCCAGAGGGAACTGAAAAGAAATCCTCGTCGTGTCCTCCTTTAGGAATGCCGCACATGTGAAGTGAGGTTATTTAGTGTGGGGTTTTGTTTCCTTTTCTAGTTTCCTAACAAAATTGTGGCCCAGGTAGCCTGTGACGTGCTTCAGCTGCTAGTCTCCTACTGGGAAAAGCTTCAGATGTTTGAAACCTCCTTGCCTCGGAAAATTGCAGAAGTAAGTCTTTTCTTCCGCCATAATGCTCAAACATCAGCGTTTCCTCTTTTTATTATATTTGATATTTAATGAATTCTAGATACTCCAATAATTGTTGGAGCACCGACTGTTAAACTGCCATGTGAGTCACCCATTTTCAGAGTAAATTACGCTGGCCCTTCTCAGCTGCGATTTCAGGCACCGAGTAAGAAGCCACCAGTGTTCCAGGGCAGGCTCACACTTGGGGAGTTTGAAAGGCAGACACGACCACAACAAAGAGACCTTTTGTCGACTGGGCTTCATTCATCCAGAGTAATTTGGATGGTGCCAACAAGGAGTAGGCAGCTGGTCGTGATGCCCTGTGTGCGGGGGCTGGGGGAGGGGGGCTTTCCCAGAGTGAAGGCCTGGGCTGTGCGTTCTGCCACCAGTGTGATTGCCCAGCTGTAATGAGCTTACCACTGTCGTACCCTTGGGGTGGGATGGGGGGAGTGGGTCACTGGTGGAGGAGAGGGGCAGAAGGAACAGGAAGAATGCCTTCAACAATGAGACCCTGGAGGTCAGTGGCATGAGAGGGTGCTATCTTGCAGGAAGTAGGTACCCTCACCCTGCACGAGCTGGGTGCTAAGGCTCATCCCTTCTTTAAACAAGCCCTTGTTCCATACACACCCGGTGGAGAGAAAGGAAGTAAGGTGATTTACTTTTTCTTAACCCTGAACAAATGTCACCCATGAGGTCACTTTGTTCTCTCAGATACATCAGAAATCAAAGGTGATCTTTGACCTCAGGGGACCCAGAGTGAAACAGAGCTTTGGATTTTAGGAATGTGAGATGCTGCCATATGTAAAGTTGGGCTTTAGAACAACCGTGTAATTTATCATCTAAATGGGGATGCCTTTGAAAATGAAATAGGTGCTACTACCGTGGCTCAGCTGATAAAGAATCTGCCTGCAAGGTGAAAGACCTAGGTTCGATCCCTGGGTTGGGAAGATCCCCTGGAGAAGGGAAGGGCTACCCACTCCAGTATTCTGGCCTGGAGAATCCCATAGACTATACAGTCCATGGGATCACAAAAAGTTGGACACAACTGAGCGACTTTCACTCACTCACCCCAGCAGCGCAGGTCGGTGGAAATCTGGGGTATGTTATAAGAAAAGTAAATGGGCGGATGTTCATAATTACCTTTGGAAGTATTTATTGCTTTCATCACGAGAAGGGTGGAGGCTGATGCTGGAAATCATGTGACCACAGACAGAACCACTCCTTCCTCTGGGCCCTGATCTCCCCACCAGCAGAGGGGAGACAATTGCAGCCATCACCCTCTCCGGTCTTCAGGTCATGCAGGTCACTGAGGTGACTCTTGACCTGTGTCATCTTCCTCCAGGAGCTGGCCCCTTGGCTGGGTGTGGTGGCAAGGCCATCCCGGACCTCTTACCTGGCGGCTCCCAGGGCCGTACCATGGTCTGTCTGATTGGGAATTTGTCTTCTCTGCAGATCCTTGTGGCCACAATTGCTTTTCTGTTACCAAGTGCAGAGTACTCCTCGGTGGAGACAGACAAGAAGGTAAGTGGCCCATCTGCTAGGTTCTCCCCAGAATTTGTTTTTTTAAAGACGTGGCTTAGGTGGCAGATGCTGTCACACGCAGGGCTTTATAACCTCCCCTGTTCGGACTGGCCCTGGCCTCTCTGTGTGAAAGCCTCCTTCACCCCTGTGTCCCTGAAGAACGGCCGTGGTGCTGGAAGGTTCTGTTTCCTGTAACGACACACAGTGGTGGAATCTGTGAGGCTGCAGGGTGAGGCTCTGGTTTGCTTCCTCCTCCAGTTCCTCGTGTCCTTGTTGCTCTGCCTCCTGGACTGGTGCATGGCGCTGCCGGCAGGAACCCTCCTCCACCCCGTGTCCACGGCGGCCCTGGACGAACAGGCCCCGGCCCGGGCCCCCTTACTGGATTACATCTACAGGGTGAGTCCCCCCGCCACCCTGGGCCTTGGGGTACAGGGTCTGGACTGGAGACTCAGACAGTCCTCCAAACAGGTCGCTGTTGTTCAGTTGCTCAGTTGTGTCTGACTCTTTGCGACCCCATGGACTGCAGCATGCCAGGCTTCCCTGTCCTTCACCAGCTCCTGGAGTTTGCTCAAACTCGTGTCCATCAAGTTGGTGATGCCATCCTACCATCTCTTCCTCTGTTGTCCCCTTCTCCTCCTGCCTTCAGTCTTTCCCAGCATCAGGGTCTTTTCTAATGAGTTGGCTCTTCTTAGGCATTCCTGTACTTATTTGTGCCCTTTGGACAAGGATTTATGGGGGTTCAACATTTTAAAAGAAATGAATGACTTCAGGAATGTTCACAGAATAATTGTAATTACAGAGAAGCTGTGATTACCTGGGCTTCCCTGGTGGCTCAGACAGTAAAGAATCCGCCTGCAGTGCGGGAGACCTGGATTCGATCCCTGGGTCAGGAAGATCCCCTGGAGGAGGGCATGGCTACTCGCTCTAGTATTCTTGCCTGGAGAATCACATGGACAGAGGAGCCTGGCCAGCTACAGTCCATAGGGTCACAAAGAGTCAGACACGACTGAAACGTCTTGGCAGACAGGCAGTGATTATCCCAGGCACAATGCAGGCATTTTACCTGATTGTCAGCGTTAAACAACTGCAGTTTGCTCAGGCTCCCCCAGTGTTTATGGAACATGGTCCATACCTGCTTCGTTTTGAAAAGAATCTTTATTGTAGGAATATCTACAGCCTTAGTTGGCCAAAATCTATTTATCAGGGGAAGAAAAAGTACAAGGATACCAGTCTTCTCTTTGCTTTCAAAGATCTTCAGAAATAAATTAAGGCAATACAATATATTACATCAAATTAATCAGCAGCATCATTTTTATGATACCTAAGACAGTGGAATTTCACCCCCTACCACTGACTAGGTGTGGTATTTACTCTGGACCCTTGGTACTCTCCTTCCAAACAGGCCTTACAGCTCTCCCTATGGAAGCCTTATCTATCCATCCGTCTATTATATCCATCCATCTATTACTTGTGTGTCCATTGAATAGGGCTCCGCAGGTGGCGCTAATGGTAAAGAACTCGCCTGCCAGTGCAGGGGACCTAAGAGATACAGGTTCAATCCCTGGGTCAAGAAGATCCCCTGGAGGAGGATATGGCAACCCACTCCAGTATTCTTTGTCTGGAGAATCCCATGGACAGAGGAGCCTGGTGGGCCACAGTCCATGGAATCACAAAGAGCTAGACATGACTGAAATGACTTAGCACACACACACACAATTGAATGATTACTGTGAGGTAGGGGCAATTCCTTTGCTTATTTTTGTAGTAATTAAACTTAAAAATAATTTTAAAAAAATTTCTAGGCATTTCCCTGGCAGTCCAGTGGTTAAGACTTTGCCTCTCAATGCAGAGGGTGCAGGTTCAATCCCTGTTCTGGGCAGCTAAGATGCCTCCTGTCTTAGGGGCCAAAGAAACATACCAACCCATAAAACAGCAATATAACAAATTCAGTAAAGACTTTTTTTAAAAAAGGCCCACATCAAAAAATGAAGAAGATTTCTTAAGTCATTAACAGATTGCTTTGTTGCCTTATTTTAAAATGCATTCAGTTAAAACCAAAAAAGCCACTTAACCATAGTTGAAATTCTGCTAAAAAAGTATTTTGTACTTTTAAATGGTTTCTTGAATGGTCAAAGATTTTAGTAACTATGTTCAGATGAAGTAGATATTTCTGTCATCACTATGACTTATAAACCTAGACGAGGCTTGGCTTAAGGCACTAAAGTAGCTGCAGTCATTTAAATTCATGTTTAGCATTCCTTTTCTTAAACCATCTCTCTCAAAATTGCTTCACCAACATAAAAATCACTTTATAGTTAACGTGATACATACATTTACTGGATAATCCTTTATTTTTTTTTTTAAAGGAAACTTTTTCTGCTAAAGTATCCTATGCATCCAAAAAACTGCATCCATCAATCCTAAGTGAATTTTGGAGTTTCACCAAGTGGGCACACCGGTGAAATGGGCTCCCGATTCTAGAAACGGAACATCCTGGCATTCCAGGAGCCCCCGTGTGTGTAGCCTCCACACAGACCCGGGGGTGACCACTGTCTTGTCACAGCAGACACTTGTTTTTGGCTGTTGGACTTTATAGTGTACAGAATCGCCCAGCGTGTCCTTCTGGTTCTCATATGTATGCCGTTCTGTTGGATGTACACCTAGTGATGGAGTTGCTGGAACGCGTGTGTTGTGCTTAGGAGTGAACACGCAGTAATTTTCCAGGGTGACTGTGCTGAGAACTGCAGCTGCTCTACACCCTGGCTGACACTTTGTCTCTGCTAGGTAGGCAATGGTATCATGTTGTGGTTTTATTAATCATTTGTATTTCATACATTTATGGCATCTGACTAATAGAAATTAGCTCTTCCGATGATAGAAGCTCAAATTTTTTATATTAACGAGGGAGCTACCCTCATTTTCCTGTACTGCTCTTTCGCTAGGAAGAGGGCGTATTCGGATGGGCCTCCCCTGCTGTTCTTGATCCTTTGTAGCCATGGACGAAAGTTGCAGTTACCGCCAGCCTCCTCCAGTCCCCAGGAGGCAACACAGTTGGAAGGAACTGAATCGAGACACATCCAGCCTGACCTCAGAGCTCATCATCTAAAAGCAATCCTTCCTTAGTTTTTAAAAGTATCACCTTCATTTTCTTCAAACTCAGTTTTTTACATTTATGATCTGAAAGGAAACTTTAGTATAGCGATTAGCTCACCTATACACATTGACATCCTCAAGACGGTTGTGGGCACAGCGTCAGCTTCAGTCAATGGCAGTTTGTAAACAGCCAGTGAGCTTTCAGGAAACTCATCTTAAGAAAGTAAGGATACTTTTAGAATTTGTGTTAGATTTACTTCATCAGTTATACCTTTTAAAAAGCATATCAGATTGGCCCTTCCAAGTCCTCATTCGTGTCATGAGTTACATGAATTCAAATCTGTGAACGTTTATGCACTAGGTCAGCGGTTTCTGCTGATGGCTTTCATTCTGATTGCCACTGTGGGTGGTGGGGCACCCGTGGCCCATCGCGTGCCTCGTCGTCACCTCTCTCGTGCCTTCCTGGATGGGAGCAGCATCAGGCGTGTGCAACCACATAGAGTGCCAAAAAGCCCGCTTGCTGACTTTTGCTTTCCTTTTGCCATCGATACAACAGGAGCGAGATAAGCATGTTCATAGCAAGAAGGTGTTTTAGGACGGAAAGGATTTGATGTTCTCAGGAATTATCAAGCAGGAATCCTGCCTCCCAGGGGCTGCTGTCGTTTGACAGCCCGTCAGGGGGCAGGCGGTGGGTGGCATTCCCAGCACACGCTCCCTCCTGTGCACGCAGGTTCTGCACTGCTGCATCTGTGGCTCAAGCACGTACAGCCAGCAGAGCCGCTACACCTTGACCCTGGCGGACCTGTCGTCCTCGGATTACGACCCCTTCCTGCCGCTGGCGAACGTGAAGAATTCTGAGCCGGTCCAATTTCATTCATCAGCAGAACTGGGCAACCTGCTCACTGTTGAAGAGGGTAAGGCTCTTCAGGCTATTCATTGCTGTGGGCAGCAGAAGGGAAAATGGTAGCCGTTTGTGAGTACTCGCTGTGTTATTTTCTAAGAAGCTAGTGGTTGCAATCTGGGTTTCTGCAGTGCTCTGTGATATCAAGTCCTTGCTTCCTCGTTTCCTCTTTCTCTGTCCTCCCCTTTCTTCTCCCATCGGAGTTGAGTTTTGTATGCTCGAGGACCTGAGAGAGGCACAAATCCCCACACACAGTCCACTTTCTGTCCCCAAGGAGTTTTTCATCACATGCAGAGATAGGAATCAGGCAGAAGGATTCATTGTGTGTGGCCTGGGAGCCCTGTACGAGTTTCCCATGGAGAAGTGCCTAAGTCAGAATTGGGAGGAAGGGCAGCCTTTGTGAGGAGCTGGTAGAGAGGGACCAGATGGGAGTCACCAAGACAGATGGAGGCAGGATAGTTCTACTCCCAGCAGAGGGCTTGTCATAGATGTGGGTGAGGTCAAAACGTAGGCTGTGCATGTCCTCCTCTACCACGCTTCTCCCCCAAATGACGGGAGCCCATCTCTATGCTTTGGAATATAGTCAGAATATGGGGGAGTGTCATCTGTATGTGTGATAACATTGCATAGAATCACGTGCGTGCACACATAAACACACACAATTGAGTGCCTGTGAAACTAGTAAACTCTGAACAGTGATGCACGGTCTTGGTGACCATGCTGATATTGTCCTGTTGCCGCTCAAGATGTTTACCATTCAGGTGAAGGATGTTTGGAATTTCTCCGTGTTATTTCTTACAAGTAAAGGTGTATCTTCAGTTGTCTCAAAAAGTAAAAGTTAAAAAAAAATGTGGATGTAGAGCGTTAGATCATCCATGATAATTTTATGGACCTTGCAAGTTAAAAACCTAGGGCTGAGACCGAACCTGGAAGGAAAAAACATCCTCCAAGAAAAAAGAGTGAGGGCAGAGTGAGGGAAATGGACGAAGAACCATTCAGTGTCATTAATTCATCATTTATAACCAAACTGTTTCCAGTTAGAAAATGTTTCTGATAAGCAATGTTATATTTTTGTCTATCATTTTAAAATGATTCTTTCATAGACCATTTGATGTAATGACTACTTTCAAACAGAGTTACAAGTGAGAGATCCAGCCACCTTATAGCCTAAGTGGCTGTTGGCTCGGCTCGAAGAGGAGCCATCAGTGGTACAATACCTGCTCACTCTTCTCATCTTTAATACCTAATTGCTTAAAAAGAAGAGACGGGAGGAGCTTTAAAAAAAAAGAAAGAAAGTTAAAGGACAATCTAAAATTACTGCTTTTATATTTCCTCTCTAAGTTTAGAAAAATGAAATAAATATATGGAATATGATTTTACATAGCCTGCAGAAGTCACAAGCTTGTTTCTTCATTAATGGGGTCTAGATTTCCTCTTGATTTTTCAGGGCAGCCCTGGGCAGTTGATGCAGGTGAAGTCTGCCAGGGAGAAACAGTTCTTATTCCACAAATATTCTCTTTCCTTACTTTTCGGTACCAAAAATATTTGGGGTGCGTCATTGTTTATGACGAGTAATGTGACTCCAGGTTAATTTCCCCTTGCAGAATTCAAGCATGTTCATTAAAATACAGATCCGTATTTATCTCAGATTATAAGTACAACCTACGTAAGTAAAAGTAGAGAGGGTTGCTTTTCCAGTTGTTTTCTGCTGTGGGCCTGCTTCCAGTCGGACTTTTCTTGTTAGTGTCGAAGCCTGTGCCTCCGTGTCATCGTCATGCAGTGTCTTACATTATGGACTCCTGAGCCCCCAGCTGGCCGCAGCTCTGCTGTAGAGGCATTAACATTTCTGATGGGTTGTGTATTCATATGGGATGATAAGCATGAATAAAAAGCATCTGTAACTTTTGAAAAAGTTAATATGTACACAAAAACAGAGGCATTCATCACTGTGATTCTGAGGGAATGAGTCGAGGTGTTTTAAATTTCTCAGCTGTATGGAAATTGTCCACACGTCAGAGGGTCCGGAAGAAACATTTCATCTCAGGGACACATGCAGATGACCTCCTCTGCTTCTAAGAAACCTGAGGTTTTAAATGAAATTTTATTTTGCATTGTCGGATACAGATAATTTCTTGTCCACCCACCCCCTCTAAAATATTAAGAAGTTCTAAAGAAGTTAGGACGATTTCAGTCATCATGTACAATTTCCTAGATGCTAGGATTTGATTGTTTCTAGAATTTTTACATCATAAAATTGATGTTTTATAAATAAGTCAGTTAGATTTCTAAAGTCTAAGGGGGAGGATGTTTAGCACACAAAAGCATATTTATACTTAGTGATAACTTTTAATATTTGTTTTTTCATGTCGTGAATTTAAAAACCAAGTGTTTCTTAAGTATGTATTAAGCCTTTAAGCCCAAATTAGAAAACTTAGTTTATTTAAATATCTAGTAGATTTTTTTTTAATTAAAAGTTTTCATTTTGACCTGTTCTTAGGTTAACACACAGTTCTTTTGTAAACGTGGTGGATTAAGATTTCTGTAACTGCTTTGAGGCTTCAGTAATTGTTTCAGCCCTTACTTGTGGATTTTGCCTGCTTCCCCATCATATCGCAAGCATTTCACACAGCCCCCTTGATTGCTATTGTCAAAGTCCTTCTATACATCTGAAGTCTTAAACATTTTATAAATTAGTTGCTCCTGGGCATTTAATCAACTACAAATTCAGTGAAAGCTTTCTAAGTAATTCCATGAATTATTAATATATCAGATTCTGTTAAATATTTAAAATGCCCTAACAACAAAACATAGTCACAATAATCCTAAAGCAAATTGCTTCAAATATATGTAAGCCATCCCAGGCTTGATTCATCCCCTTATCGGTGTCTCCCTTTACCCAACAAAGGGAGCGAGGCCACCTCCCCAGCCCTGGTCCCCAGCCCTCCAAGCTGCCCTGCTCTCCAAGGGCAGATGTCTACCTCCCTGAGCTCTTAGAGCCGTCAGTGCTAAAGGATCTGTCTCTGGTTTATAGCTGTACTGGACATTTTTAAATGTCCCTTTCAGAATGAGACCTTCCTGTAAATTGGTTCTTTTAGTCATCTATTTAAATTGTGCTTGTAAATTCAAATAGAGTCAATGTCCAAAGAAGAAAAACAGGTGGAAAAAAAAAATCCCCAGACTCAAAAAAAAAAAAATAGCTTCCTTCTTGCTGGGGATGGGTCGTGGTCTGGTGGTGGCTGCTTCTCACCTTCCTTCTCCAATGTGTCCCCGTGTCCCCATCTCACTGTCAGCAGAGAGGAGGAGAAGGAGCCTGGGGCTGATCCCGCTGACAGCGCGCATGGTGATGGCACACCTGGTCAACCACCTGGGCCACTTCCCGCTCTGCGGGGGCCCCGCTGTGCTGCACAGCCTGGTGGGCGAGCACCATGACAACGTGCACGCCGACGCCGCCGAGCTCTCCCCAGACGTGTTCAGGAGCCCCAGCCTGCAGCTGTTTGTGTTCAACGACAGCACCCTCATCTCCTACCTGCAGACGCCTGCGACCGGTCCTGCCAGTGGGTCGCCAGCGGGCGCCCCCTCGGACGTGAGAGTGATCGTGAGGGACATCTCAGGGAAGTACTCGTGGGACGGGAAGGTGCTCTACGGACCCCTGGAAGGCCACTTAGCCCCCAAGGGCAGAAGCCCCTCGTTCCTCATCTCGAGCTGTCAACCCCCAACCCCTGGACCTCAGAGGGCTCCTTCTCAGACTGAGGAGGGAGAGGATGTCCTCGACAAATTACTTGAAAACCTTGGCCACACGAGTCCTGAATGCCTTTTGCCATCCCAGCTCCGTCTGAATGAGCCTTCCCCACCCCCTTGTGGCATGAATTGGGACCAGGAGAAGGAGATCACCAAGGTCCTGCTGCGCCAGAGCACACAAGAAGACGAATATGTCCAGAGGTGCAACTCGGATGTGGCCATGAGGGTCGCCAGCCAGGAGCCGCCATCCCCAGTGGAGCCCCGGGGAGCCTTCTACTTCTGTAGGCTGCTGCTCGATGACTTGGGAATGAATTCCTGGGACAGAAGGTAACAACCCTCTCTAGACCGTCAATTGTCTTGTTTTGTGTGTGTGCAACTGTTCTTCTCAGTTTGGGGTTTGGGAAAAAGAGAACAGAAAATGGAGATTTTTCTCTGTTTCAGCGTTAATAGCTAGAGGAGGGCATGCCTACCCACTCCAGTATTCTCGCCTGGAGAATCCCATGGACAGAGGAGCCTAGTGGGTTACAGGCCATTGGGTTACAAAGAGTCAGGTATGACTGAAGCAACTTAGCACACACACGTAGCTTATTTTCTGCTGCTAAAAGTGAAAGTCACTCAGTCGTGTCCGACGCTTTGCAACCCCATGGACTGTACTGTCCGTGGAATTCTCCAGGCCAGAATACTGCAGTGGGTAGCCTACCCTTTCTCCAGCAGATATTCGCAGCCCAGGAATTGAACCAGGGTCCCCCGAGTTGCAGGCACATTCTTTACCAGCTGAGCTACCAGGGAAGACCCTAAATTAAAACTAAAAACAAAACTAATTTTACTCTACTGATGCACAGATTGAATTCCAAACATCTGTTGTGTATTTTAAGGAGTATCAAGCATTTACTCTGTGTGTGTGTTTTAATTACTGCTCTGCCCATTGTTGCT
This sequence comes from Bos indicus, assembly GCF_029378745.1. NCBI lineage: Eukaryota > Metazoa > Chordata > Mammalia > Artiodactyla > Bovidae > Bos > Bos indicus. The sequence continues at coordinate 40,045,766 of NC_091772.1, read as the reverse complement.
TCTGCCTTCATGAAAGATGCCAGTGGACTACAGAGACGAGTAAGCCACAGTTTCTCCCTAGGTCTGGTGAGGGAGGAAGACTTGTTATGGCTCTGATAAAAGACAGAGTGCCTCAGGACCTCAGGAAGGACAGCGGGTCCATCGGGAGGTGAGGGGCAGTGGAGGAGACTGCAGATGGGGGGGGTTGAGCTGCAGAGGTGAGAAAAGAGTCTCATGACAGAGGTGACAGTGGTACCAGCAGGATGTGCACACACATCAGTCACACACTCAGTGACCAGCCAGTGTCCCCAGACAGTCACGGGAGGCAAGTGCAATTGTGACGCCTTTGAACATCTTCAGAATGAAGTTCCTTCTCTAGGCTTCGGCTGCAAATCTTTGGTGAATGGAGTGGCTGTGGAGGGGTGGATGGATGGATGGGTGAATGAATCGGTAGGTTTGTGCATTGATTGGGAAGGGCAAAATTGATCTGTGATTACATGACTTTTCTCTTAACCCTTTTTCTGTATAGGAAGAACTTCCATCTGTTGAAGAAAAATTCAAAATTATTGAGAGAGCTAAAAAATCTGGACTCCCGGCAGTGGTAAGTGAAAGTGTATCAAACCTCCTTGTTCCTGTCTGTCTTTTGTGTGCTGGCGGGGAGGGGTGCCAGATAAGGTGGCAGGAGTGACACCCCTGCAGGGGCCTGGCAGTTTATACCTTTGGTAGTTTGATCCTGAGGAGTAAACTTACATGTTTACTACATGAAGAAGTCCTCTAATCTCTGCCCTTGATTAAGAACCTTTCAGCCAGTGGACGCTGGTTCTCGTCATCTTTCTGCCAAGCCTCTGGTTCTGCTGAGGGGCAGGTGCCAGTCCACATCATGCGGCAGCGTGGTTTGGATCCCATGGGCTAGGTTAAGACCTGGGTGCTGTAATCAGGGGCTCCCTGACCCTGAGCTTCGTTCTCCAAAGCAGGTCAGATCTCAGATGGACCTCTCTTCTGAATGATTTTAGAAGCAGTTCTGAAGATGAGCTCTAACCCGTGTTTAATCTGGGGAAACAAGGGCTTCCAAAAACATCTCAGCCTGGGGCAAGTGTCATGCTGGGCACATAACAGGTGCTTGGAAGTCGTCAATAAACTGCTTCCTTAATCTTGAGTTTTTTAAAACTCACTTAAAAACAGCTTTCTGTTCCTATTGTATTCCCTTCAGAAGCATCACTGGGCATCTCCTTAGAGAGAAAAACCTGCATTTGTTATTCCTCAGACTATCCTTCCCCACATCGTTTCCCAGTTGCCGTTGTGCTGCTTTTTCTCCAGAGGAAGGAAATTCTGGGGCGGGGGCGGAGGGTGGGGTGTTTCCTGAAGGGGCTTGTGGATTCACTGCCCCCTCCCTCCCACTGTCTAGTAGGAAATGAGCAGTCACTTGGGTTCCAGACTCATCTTTTCCAGTGTAGGTTGAGTTATTCCATGCTCCTTCCTATTGAGTGACAACATTGGTGTCTTGTGCTTGTGGCCAGTTTGTTGAGTGTTCAGTTCAGTTCAGTCGCTCAGTCGTGTCTGACTCTTTGCGACCCCATGAATCGCAGCACACCAGGCCTCCCTGTCCATCACCAACTCCAGAGTTCACTCAAACTCATGTCCATCGAGTCGGTGATGCCATCCCGCCATCTCATCCTCTGTTGTCCCCTTCTCCTCTTGCCCTCAATCCTTCCCAGCATCAGGGTCTTTTCCAATGAGTCTTTTGCTTTGGGTCTACCCCTTCATTCTTTCTGGAGTTATTTCTCCACTAATCTCCAGTAGCATACCTACTGACCCGGGGAGTTCTTTCAGTATCCTTTTCATACTGTTCATGGGGTTCTCAAGGCAAGAATACTGAAGTGGTTTGCCATTCCCTTCTCCAGTGGACCCCATTAAATTAATGTACTTTAACTGCATGAGGTACAGTGGAAATAACCCCCTGGGGAACTGTTCTTGACATCTAAAAAGGTATCCACTTATTTTACAGTAAGGATGTTTTCAGGGTTCTTTAAAAGAACAGAAATAAGCTGGGGGGTTCTTTAGCTTTGAGATCCTGTTATCAATCAGTTAGCAAATAAGAACATATCTTGTCCCTCAACTTCTTATCAGGATGTTTCTATTAATTTCTGGTATCAATTTGTCTCCCTGCTATCAAGTCAGGGTTTCTGCTTAACCCGTTCCTAGGAAAAGTATGGCTTCCCAGATGGCGCTAGTGGTAAAGAACCCACCCGCCAATGCAAGAGACATGAGACATGGATTTGATTCCTGGGTCAGAAAGATCCCCTGGAGGAGGGCATGGCAGCCCACTCCAGTGTTGTTGCCTGGAGAATCCCATGGTCAGAGGAGCCTGGTGGGCTACAGTCCTTGGCGTCTCGAAGAGTTGGACACAACTGAGCATACACGCAAGAAAAGTAGAGACCATCTCACAACTAGGATCTATATGCTGTGAAGCTAGCAAAGATGTAAATAGTATAATGAACATATGTACACATTAAAGAAAGCTCCCCCTTTCAATATTAATGCCTCTCCCCACCAAAAGACAAAGTAAAAGTGACAGTCATGTTTCTTTGGCTTTTTAATGTGACAACACAAGGAAACCAAGCTATTCTGGTCTAGTCCTAATAAGGAAAAAAAAACAAAAACAAATTCTAGTGCTGTCCATGTGCTCTGGACTACCTGCTCCTCTGTACACTGGGCCTGCCGCTCCTGGACATGAAGTGCTGTTGATGTTGCTAATTATCATTTCAGAAGCCTGGCTCTAATAAGGCCAGACACAACGTCTGCATCCTCCCAGGCTCTCTGCGGTGCTAACATTTTGGAAGCTGTGAAATTTGATGAGTGTTTACAGCTAAAGGTCACCTGGGCTCACACCTCCATCCGTCATGCAGTCACCCAGCATCTCTCTGCTCCACAAGGAGCTGATGAGGACCCATGACCCTTAAGCAACTACAAAGTAAAAAGCTTGGACTTTAAGGAGAACAAACAAAAACATTTCAGATAAACCTGAGATTGTTTTTTGTACGTCCAGTATATAGAATAGAGAAAAATTAAATGCTGAGGACTTATCAGTATGTAGATGGAGCTGCAGAGAAATGGACTGACTCTCCTTTGCTCTCCATTTGTTGAAAGAGACTGTCTTTTAGTTCGTGGCTTATGACCTCCCTTACCATCCAAGCCCCTACATGATTACAGATCTTAGAATCAACTTGTCTGAGTCCAGACTGCTGGCCAACCCTGCCTGTAGTTCAGGAGGAAATGATGTCACAATTTTGGGCCCCATGTGCTTGAGGACAAGCTTTCCAAGGTCTCTGCTGGAGCACCGCCCACTAGCATTCATCAGCACAGAATCCCCTCTCCACCCCCCACATCCATTCTCTGGAGAGCGGCACCCCCACGAACATGACAGAGCAAGGCTCTATCAGGGTCTTCAGGACACCCACCTCCCCCGCTGGCAGCATGACAGTTCACTTCAAAAGCCTTAAAGTAGGCAATGATCATAGTTCCACATCTATGAATTTATTTTAAGGACTATCAAAGATGATGTGAAAACACCTTTCAAATGGATGTGACCCAGATGTCCAGTAGCAAGGATTTGGGATATGGAATAGTAACATAATGGAATGGAATATTCCACAATCATTATTAATAACTTTGTTACACAAGCATATGGTGTAAAAGTGTTCACACTCCGAGACGGTGTAAATAATGATTTTTATGTTAAGCATATTTTACACAATTTTTTTTAAAGTGTTCACAAATATTTTAAGTGAAAAAAAAAACAGTGGCAAAACACAAATTGATGGCGTCTCATTTTGTAGGCAGAAACGCATCCTGAGATAGTAACCGTTGTGATTTCAACATATATGCAGAGAACATGAGTGGGTTTTTTTTAATTCTTCTCTTTCCTTTCTATATTTTCTAATTTTTCCTCTGAGTATGGTCATTAAATGTAAACTATGGGGGAAGCAGGAGGAGTAAGCTATCAAGACAAATCCCTGGGTCAGGAAGATCCCTCGGAGGAGGGCATGGCAACCCACTTTGGTATTCTTGCCTGGAGAATCCCATGGACAGAGGAGTTTGATGGGCTACAGTCCATCAGAGTCTGATGGGTCGCAAAAAGTCGGACACAACTGAAGTGACTTAGCACACATACAGAAGATCTTGAAGAATGTGTTAAAATACGGAGCCCAGATTCTATCACTATTGAGTCTAATCAGATTATAATTTTGAGGTGTTAAATGATTAGACAACAGAAACATTTCCATGTTGCTTAAATGCTCAGTAGTTTTTCCAACAGATTTTTCCAGAGTATATGGTAGAAATCGGGAGAAAAGTGGAACTTCTTTGGAAATGGTAATCCAAAATCTAAAACATAGGGACTGGAATCCAAGTCTTGGGTGATGGAGCTGTGGTTCTTGGTTAAAGCTCTATTCCAGTGAGAGTGATGTCATCACCTGTCTAAACTGTGCACATATCACTTGTTGTAGATCTAGTGACCTTGACACGTACTCCAGTGTATAATTTATATTAATAGAAATGGCTATCGACATATTCCAGTATATCATTGTTTCTCAGGTCAATTCAACAGAGATTTAGCTGAGCAAATTCTACATGCCAAAGACCATATCAGACGCACAAAAGTTGACCCAGAACTCCTTTCTTCAGAGTGTTGCATTTACCTGATTCAACAGCAGAGTGCCCCAAATCCATCATGGAGGAAGTGGACAAACAGTTTATACTTCCAAAGAAGTTTCCCTGGACAGCTGTCCAACTTCTCAGGCACCCTCAGATCAGTCAGAGCCCAGGCTGGGTACAGCCCCTCACAAAGATGGTACCTAAATGTGTCCTGCTTCAAAGAAGTAGTTTTCATTTCTCAAGTAGTCTTGGCCTATGTTACAGTCCCAATTAGGGAGCTCCCCAGTTTCCTTATCTAAAGGTGTGGGAAGTGAAATATACATGGTCACATGGATCTGTCCACCACTGATATCTATCTGAAAGGCTCAGTATTTTTTTTTTTACCAAAGCTAGAGAGAGTTTGTCAAACTGTGCACTCTTACATGCTGTTCACACACCACATATCTAAGAGGTGGTCTCAGGAGCCAGACTGCCCTGCCTCAGCTCCTGACCTCCCGTTTGCGGTGTCACGTGCTGCGCCTCCTTTCAACCGTCTCTACCAGGAGGTGGTGACAAGACCTGTCTTCTTAGGGCGCCTGCAAGGATAGATGAGATTGTGTGCTGAGCCTTCTTGGAACAGTGCCTGATCCCTTGTAAGTTCTTGGTACACGTCAGCTGTATAGCAGACATATATGTGGCAGCAATAAAACCAAACTTTATACATAAGAATTCTAACTCCTTCCAACCTAAAAATTCGCAGCCGTGAAACGCACAAAATCGCAGTGTTTTACATTGCCGAAGGTCAAGAAGACAAGTGTTCGATCCTTTCCAATGAAAGGGGAAGCCAAGCGTATGAAGACTTTGTTGCTGGACTTGGATGGGAGGTAATTAATTTCATCTAGGAGGTGTTTGCCCATCAGCACTGTCTAAGGATGTATGTAAGCTAGATGTTGATGATATGCGTTTTTACATTCATATATAGTGTGGGTAGAGTTCTGGAGTTGAAGGGTGTATAGAATTTGACCTCTTGTGGTAGTCTTTTTTCATACTTTATACATAAACTTTTGTTCCCCCTTAACTTTCCTCTTAATATTGTTTCATTTGCTTTTTATGTGAATTGAATAGTCAGATTGGCTCTCCCAACTGTAGACAGTATGTAGTAAGAGAAGACAGACATGGGCAGGGAAGCAGTGACTTTGGTCCCCGTATGGAAATTGGAGAAGAAATCAATGACTTATGGGTGAAAAATGAAGAGTTGGATGGAGTCAAAAGTTGACTTGACAGTAGCTGTGATGGTTTTGCTACCAACTTGTTTCCTTCAGGTAGACCCCAGGGTGGTTGATATTTTAAAATTTTGTTTCTTCTTGGCTAAATGATTTTCTGACGGAAAGATATCCATACATTTATACACACACACACACATACACATATACATCTCCAGAACATATTCTAAAAGAATCCAGAATAGTTAAAATAGAAATTAACATATCTGAAATAATTTTCTTACTTTTCATTACTTTTGTTTTGGTTTCTTGATCGTCTGTGCTGTGGGAAGCTCTCTGGGTACCTAAGTGAGACTTACCTCTGAGAGCTGAGCATTTAGCAAAGGGGCTGATAAGGAGATGAAGACAGGACAAGAGCATATCAAGGTCAAGACCATGTACTTTCTTGTCAAGAAGATTTTAGTCTGAAATAGTTATTACACTTTCAGTAAATTGTTCGTCTTACTAATAAAATGATTTCTTATTTGTCATGGAATATATGTAGTATGTAACTCACATTTCTAAACTAAGCATTTCTTAACTATCATTTTAAGAAAAGACTATAAGATTAATTCAGTGCATATATTGATTGTCTTTGGCACAGAAGAAATTCTTCTGTTTATTTTTTTTTCAGTTGTGTTACCACAGGTGCTTTTCTGAAGGAATAGAGGTTTATGAAAAGTAAAAACAAAATATTGAAAGATAATCTAAGTACTAAGAAGAGAATATTCATACCTTAGCCTGAAAAAGAATTATGAGTCAGAGACTTTGGGCAGCTGTGTAAATTGAACAACCCTTTTTAAAGGCAGTTTAGGAGTGGCTATTAAGTTTGGGAGCATTTGTACCCTTTGACCTGAAAGACTGCTTTGAATGCTCCTTCTAGTTTGACCACACCAGGACTGTTGGAGAAAGCAGAAATGCCACAAATCCATCAACAAGGGAGCTCTGTGCATGTCTCTACATACAGATATATTTATGTGTTGGGGGAATAAAGTTGAAGGAATATGCATCAAACCTTTGCTAGTGGTTTTTTTAAAGTAGGTAGGATTTTGGAGCCCTTTCATCATTAATTTTTTTATCTTTTAAAAGAGAATTGTATTGACGTATACTTGATTTATAACGTTGCGTTAGCTTATATAATGTGTATATATTATATATGTTAGCTTGTATAATGTGTGTACAGCACAGTGAACTAGTGGCTTCTCAAGTGCCGCTGTGCAGGAGACAAGAGACGCGAGTTCGATTCCTGGGTTGAGAAGATCTCTTGGAAAAGGACATGGCAACCCACTCCAGTATTGTTGCCTGGAGAATCCCATGGACAGAGGAGCCTGGAGGGCTACAGTCCATGGGGTCGCAAAGAGTTGAACATGACTGAAGTGACTTAGCATGCACACATGCACATACACATATCCACTCTTTTTAGATTCTTTTCCCATATAGATCATTACAGACTATTGAGTTAATGTTTATTTAATCTTTAATTTCATCTAACTTTGTATTACAATTGTTTATGAGCAGAAAGTTATAAAAATGAAAATACTTAGATTAAAAAAAAATTCACAAGCACATTCCCGCTTAGTGAATAAGAACAGCTCCTGTTCGGTCCTCACTCTTTTCCCTTGTGACCTGCATCAGGTGGACCTGTCAACCCACTGTGGGTTCATGGGCGGGCTTCAGCGCAATGGCAGCACGGGCCAGACCGCCCCCTACTACGCTACCTCGACCGTGGAAGTCATCTTCCACGTCTCAACTCGGATGCCGTCAGACTCAGACGACTCGCTCACCAAAAAGGTAAGGAGCCTCCTTGGGGACCACGCTTGGCTGTCCTGGGACAGAGCAAAGTCTGTGATGTGTCACTTGGCTTCCTCTGGACACAGCCCTGGGGTCACTCTCCTCAAGCTACCATTGTCATTAATCTGAAATATCCTGCTTGGCACAAACTAGACAAAGATAACAGGAAAATCGGTCAGTCGTATAAGTCTTAAATCCTGGGATGAAGATGAAGGAAGCATCTTCGATGTTGTTAACTTTGGATCTTCTCTCCCGTGACTATTAACTGAGAGAAAGTTATGCTGTTGACCTCTCAGGCTGGCCAAGCTCATCTGACATAAGGACCCTCTACGGCTGGGGTTGGAGAAGGCTGGTGCCCCCCAGGGCTGCCAGAGGGGGTCACTTGGCAGACCATCTGCAAAACGGCTAGTGCAGGTGGGCTACTGCCCACGGCCCCAACTCCTGTTCTCCATCAGCATGGGGCCTGCGGGCAGTTTTCTCTCGAGTTCAGAGGAGACCTCCATCCTCCAGCTGGGAGTCAGCATTCCAGGGCCCCCCGTGCGTTCTAACCTGCAGGCTGAACACCTCAGCTGACCAGCAGGAAGTGAGGGGACCCCTAAAAGAAGAGGACATTTTACTCTGGGGAGGAAGCCTAGAAATCTAACCCATGTCTGTGTTTCCAGATTAGAACAACTGGGCCTCACATGCTGGTGCCAGGGGCTGAGCCCAGAACCCCCTCTTGACAACCCTCTCTTCCAACAAGGATCCCAGGAACTGAGGCAGCCCCTGGAGGGTGGAAAGCAGACCATTCTGATGCTAAGACTGGCAGTTTGGTGTTGTGTCAGGTGGCAGGGAAGTGTCTATAGCCAGGGTTCCAAGTGTGTAGTCATTCCCTTCGTCAGCCAGTTCCCTCGGTTTTCCCATCTATTAAATGGGATTAAAAACACAGTTCATGTCCCAGGGTTGCTGGGCAGTGGGTGGGCAACGCCTGCAAAATTGCTGAGCACCAAGCTGGTACCCAGCAGCCCTCATCCTTGCCCACTGGTTGGATGGACTCTTCTTCCTGGCCCGTTAGGTGAGTGATTGATACTGGCCTGCGGGCTTCCCTCTACCTGCCTCTTTTCTCTTCTCTGTGGTTTTGCTCTTTCATCACTGCAGCCATGGCCATCCGGACCACATACACAGTAGGTGGCCGTACTCATGGAACCTCAGTGGTAAGGTTAGGGCATGATCGGACTCCTCCCACAGTGACCAGGGGACCTCAGTGGTCAGATCAGGGTATGATCAGACTCCTCCCACAGTGACCAGGGGTCTTGGATGTGCAGAGCATGACTGACTTTCCTTCAGTGGCCACATACTGGCTCCTCAGGGCCTATGGAGCTGCCTCCACATCTTAGGTTTTGGTGGTGGTGGTGTTCTTAGTGGAGGGGACCCTGCCCACAGAGACATGATCTCAGATTACCCAGACCCTAGGCAAGATTCTCAGGCATGCTCAGTCACTAAGTCCAGTCCGACTCTGCAACCCCATGGACTGTAGCCCACCAGGCTTCTCTGTCCATGGGATTCTCTAGGCAGGAATATTGGAATGGGTTGCCATACCCTCCTCCGGGGGATCTTCCTGACCCAGGGATTGAACCCACATCCCCTGCTTGGCAGGCAGATTCTTTACCACTGAGCCACCTGGGAAGCCTCAGGCAAGACCCACACATCATTTTTTTTATTACCATGTAAATTGCTGCTACTCTGCAAGTGCGTCACCATAGTCTATGATTTTCTTATTTATGACTGAAAACTGTTTTGTTACAAGATTGCTTTATATTTTAAACTTTTAAAAGAATTATTTCCTAAGTAGGATTGCCTTTTTTTTTTTTTTTTTTTTTGAGAAAACACTGTTTTCTTGATAAAAACACCCTGTTATAAATCCTGTTCCGAGGCTTGGCTGGGCTGTAAGGTTCCCTACTGTAATCAGGCAAACACAGCTGATCCCTTTTGCTGCTCCAAGATTTAGCATCGTTAGTGACAAACTCTCTCTATCAGGACGTCTCACAGCTCAACCAGAAATCAGTCACAAGAACAGCGGCCCCACAGTTCCTCGTCTCATTCCGACTGAATTGTCCCTAACAGCTTAAAAATGAGCTGCAGAATTCTAAAGTGATTCATGCTCTCCTCTGCCCCCGTCACGGGGCCACTTTTTCAACCCTGCAATCTGGTGGCAACCCCATACTGAACTCTTGATCCTTCACCGCAGAAATTCGTTAGCTCCAGCCCGATTAGATTTTTCACAGCTAATCTAACTGCTGTAGGGGTTTGCAGAGTGGGGACAGAGCTGTGCTATTGGATTTGTCCAATTCATTTGACTCCAGGACTATAATTGCACTTATGTCTTACAAGGCTTTTATAGCCCGAGGCTGGCCAGCGCATAAAAAACAAATTGGCAGTGATACAGGACGAGTGGAGGGGATGAAAGGCCCACATTATCAGTCTCCAGGCAGCACTGCTCTGGCAGGAAGTTTCCTGGTTAATTTACAAATAAAACTTAGATTTTAGGATGGGCATACTGTCGGCCGAACAATGGGGATGTCAGGGCTGCCTGTTACTTAGTAAAAGTAGCAGCCGGGCCCACTGAGGAGCAGGAATTCTTCAATCAAACAGACGACTCCTTCTGGAGCCAGCTGGCGACGTAATGCAATTAGTCGGAAAAGGAGGTCAGCCCATTAGGTGTGTACCAGGGCCAGTGTCAGCAGTGGGCGCTGCCTGGCAGCAGCGGGCAGAGGGGCCCCGGCAGAGGGTTTGCACAGCCCTGTCAGGGTGAGAAGTGGCAGGACAGGCACTGATTTCTGAAGGCTCAAGCCCCGAGCGTTTGTCGAGCCTCTTGTGCAGTTGAAGCAGTAGCTGGCGTGAAGGATGGCTCGTGCAGACGACACACCACTCCCATCAGCTTGACCCGTGGGCTCGAGTTTCTCCCTGGAGGGCCCGTCATTGGAATTCTCCAAAACTCACATAGTGACGTCTCTGTAATGAAACCCCCTTTAGACGGAGTCGCGCTTTGAAGCTTTTGGGGTACTCCTGGGTGTTCTGACGTGGTTGACAGTCTGGCCGGGTGACTCCTACTTGCACTTCCTTCCCATGTTCTCGTCATGGACGGAAGAGGGTGCGTCCTTGCTCTTCACGCCTGATGTATCTGCAACTGGTTCCATGGCCTCAGCTCTAAATTCTGCGCATTGGCGAATTAACCTATGACTTGTGCAGAGGTCTGAGGCAAGTGACAATGAAGGCAGCTTTCAGGCGGTGAACCTTGTGTCATGACCACTTGCAGTGTCACCACGCCAGAAGTGTGGGCCTGGTCCTGTGATCTCATCCTTCTTGGTCCGTCCTGAGGATACAGTTGTAAACAGAATTGGGAGAAAAAAAATTTTTTTTTTGATGTGGACCATTTTTAAAGTCTTTATTTGTTACAATATTGCATCTGCTTTTGGTTTGTTTTTTTGGCTGTGGGGTATGTGGGATCTTAGTTCCCCAACCAGGGATCGAACCTGCACCTCCTGCCCTGGAAAGGGGGCGGCTTCACCACTGGACTGTCAGGGAAGTTCCAGGAGACTTCCGTGGGTTATGTGATCAAGTTACCTAATTTAGAAAAGGGAGGCTAACTGCAAAAATCTCAGTCCTCACTGTATTACCTCAGAGCTGATGCCTTGCGACTCACGAGTCTGGACAGGGAGCTGTCGCAGGTTTTGGGGTGCCGACCTTTGGTGGGACGGCCATGCAGGAAGGCTGTTCAATGGGTGTGTTGGTCCTGTTCAGAAGCATGTACCAACCCTGCAGCGAGGGGCACAGAACTACCCAGAAAGTTGTCTCTCTCTATGGGGCGAGCAGGGCAGATGTGTGCCCCCGGGCAGCCCCTGCCCTCAGTTACCTTCTCCTGCTCTAAATTCCTCCCAAAGTTTCCATCTGAAACCACTCCGATTTCCCTCAAAAACATGCCTTTATTGTGCCGCTGGTGAGCCACTGCTGCGTTTTGACTCCAAAAGAGTAAATTTTAGGAGTGCGTCATGAACTCCTTGCATGTTTTATTGAAAGGGAAAAAGAAAGGAAAATGGATATCTAGAAGTAGAGAGATGCCTAGTGTTACTATGAAAACCCAGGGTCTTTTTTTTAAAACTATTTACATAAGGGATCAGCCTCAACTTTTGCCTGCTACCCTTCTAGTCTTTATATGTAAGAGAGGAGGAGAAGGAAAAACTTATGTGCTGGGTTATTTTACATTTAGAAAGTTGTGGATGTCATTGAATTTTTCCACACCCATCACACCTCGTGTTCAGCACTCGCAGTAAAGTGTGTCCCAGAGCCCAGGTTCAGACGCAGCTGAATCAAGTGCCTCACGTGGGGGCCGCCCGAGCTGGAACCTCACCTCACTGTAGGTGCAAAGGTACAGTGGTCCCCAGAGGTATGACAGAGGAAGGAAGAAGCAGGCATTGCAGGAAACCAGCCTCCCTTATGACCTCGTGAAGAGAAGGGAGGCCTGCTGGGATGACCTCGGGTTTTCCCCTTGTGGTCAGAGAGTCTATAAAGAAATTGCATTTATATTAGTGTGTTTTAAATACACGGTATTTGAGAACATCCTTTTTTATACTGTAAGACAAAATGCTTGATTTGATACGACATCTCTATTTTATTAAGAACCTCTAAATTTAGTTCTTCTCAGGGCTCACCTGTTAAATAAGTTCGCAAGCAAGACAGGCTATGTCACGGGCATAGGCGGGTGTGCGGGGGCGAGGATTCACATTCTCAGTAGGCATCCTAGGGTCTCACCAGCCAGTCCCTATGGGTTTAGGACTTCAATTTCAGCCAGCATTTTAGCTTTTATAATCGAGTTTGCTTGACTCACAGCCAAGCCTGCCCCCAAGAACTCACTTGCACTCCTCCAGCCCCAGATGCAGTCACTGTGCAGGAACTCCGGGGAGGGTGTTCTTGCATTGGACCAAGCTGTTCCCTGATGGATGCGCAGAGGGTCCCTTCCGGGAAGGCACCGGAAGCCCTCCCCAGAAAGGCCAGGAGTCTCTGACTCGTCAGCTTTGGACCGCATGGCCTCTTGTGTATAAATGGGAGGGCTAGGGGAGTTGCGCTGTCACAGAGCTGTTGCCCTGGGGCGCAGCCTAGATGGCCATGGGCAATGGAGGTGCATGGATTACAAGCCCCCGCCCAGCTTCCACGCTGCTTCTGCACCTGTGGTGGGGGGTGGGGGGCTTGCCTTCCTGAGCCCCTCGCCTCCTTGTTAGACTACATAAAGGTGATCTCAGAGCATTAGTGGAAAGATAGAACAAAATGTACGTGTGAACAGACTTTTCTCTGCAGTAAGGCACTCTTTCAAAGCTAGGTACTAGTGCTTCATATTAGTTTCTTATTAAATTTAAGTAACCCTAGTTATTGGAGAAGGAAATGGCAACCCACTCTAGTGTTCTTGCCTGGAGAATCCCAGGGATGGGGGAGCCTGGTGGGCTGCCGTCTATGGGGTCTCACAGAGTCGAACACAGCTGAAGCGACTTAGCAGCAGCAGCAACCCTAGTTTCTTAGACAAAGGTAATATTATATATACTTTTTCTTAAAGGTTTGTCCTAAATCTGGTTTTTATACATTTGGTAATGATTGTGTTATAATGGCTTCTATTCTCTTATATGCATCTTATTTTCTTAATCAGTATCGAATTAAGAGCCTTATGAAGCTCTTTTGTAATATGGAATAAAAGACTCATACTGTCCATTGTGTAGAAACACACTCAGCCACATAAAGCATCAGGCTTTGCTGCAGGAATCAAATTAAATTTTTAACAAATCCTGGAAAAGGTCCTGTCCCCACGCAGCCACATGTACCTGTGATGCTCACATGCCTCTCTTGGTTCCAGTGTGTTTCGTGGAAGGCGAGCTGTGTGTTTTTTTTGTTCATGCATTTGTGCTTTTTTAAAAATCCTCATAGAAGGCATCAGTGTTGTAGCCTTTTTTGGTGGTGAATTATTTTTGCCTCTCAGTATAAGAATTCAATTTGTAAGCCGCGACCCTTCATAAAGTGCTGTGATCACTCTGATTAATAAGGAGCCAATTTGCCCTTGCAGCTCCGTCACTTGGGGAATGACGAAGTCCACATCGTCTGGTCCGAGCACTCCAGGGACTACCGCAGCGGGATCATCCCCACCGCCTTCGGAGACGTTTCAATCATCATCTACCCCATGAAGAATCACATGTTCTTTATCGCGATAACCAAGAAACCCGAGGTATGTTTTCACCACACTCTCCTTGTGACTTGTACAGTGGTTTGCCATATGATTCCCTGTTACTGAAAAACAGTGTTAATCGATATGTTAAAGGGGCCACTTGACACTTACATGAATTACACGTGCTGTATAGGAATTAAATATGAATTGGGGTTTTTCAAACATTCTTTCATCAGGAGCACAGAATTCTGTATTTTATTGCTGAGATTCTTTGAAAATTATATTGTAAAGACAGTATGGATTTTTAAATGTTTTTCATGTTTAAGACTTTGTAATATAAAGAAATGATTGAAAGTCTGGGGCATCTTGATTAATAATAATAATATCTGAATGAGCCCCATGTCACATCCAGCATTTTATGGGTGACTGTGGGTAGAGGATCCAGCCTTGCCTCTGCCGCTGCTAACGGGGGTCAGTCCTAAAGGATCTTGGAAAAGTCCTAAAAGCTGGGCCCCCCTGAGGCTCAGTCTATGTCGGGGCTCTAAAGATGGATGCGTCTTCCCACCCGATCGGTTCAGCTGGGTATCCATCATGGGAACGGCCAGAACCGTTCGGTGTCCTGAGCGCAGGACCTAGATTGGCTTCTGTTTCCGCCCTTGTCCTGCCTTTAGTGGTGATTTAACAGCTCTGTGTACAGTGACTTGATTTTGTTTGGGAATTATTAATCCAAGGTGGGCTTTGTAGTCTTTTCAGTAAACCTCTAGTGTATTGTCTCTCCTCAAGGGAATGACACGTGCCTTGGCTTGATACTAAGTACAACCTTCATTTCCATTCCAAATTGTCCTCCTGCAGGAGCTATAAGTTACTCTTCTAAATATACTCTTTTTCAGCTTTAAAAATAAGAGGCAAAACTTTCCTGGGATTTATAACCTAAAAGTGTTCAAGTTGTGAAGATTAAATGAGCTAAGAAATGAAAGGTGTTTAAATCAGTGCCTGGTCCAGAGGAAAAAGCTACTTAAGAGTTGATAATGATGATAATAATAATAGCTTTTATTATTATTGCTATTATTGTTTTTTGTTATAGTTACTACCATGAAAATAGAATAAATAATGACTGCGGGACAACTCCTAAACTCAGAAAAGTCCCCACTCTGGCTGGTGAGGAGCCTGACATAAAGAGAACCCTCTTTTCTTTTCAAGGAGTGGAGATGCCAAAAGTTTTTCATATTAAATATTTGTGTGATCTTTGGTCCAAGTCTGTGTGTGTGAAGTGTTCAGTTTTGTATAAGAAAATGGTTCTTACTGCTAATAACATTTGCATGTGTCCAAGGACATTAATTTAAAAAATTAAACTGAAAATTTTTAATATTAGACAACTGATAAATTTAGTATCCTGTGGCTTCCAAACTGGCAAATGTGTTTCTTTAATATTTAGTATGGATTAACTGGCTCTATTAGTTCATTTTCAACATGGCCCTCTAAAATGTCATTTAATGTCTTAAAAATGTCACCTTTATTTTTAGAGCAAATTAAGAATATAAAAGGTATTTCAGTTCACTTTATAGTGTCAAAGTGATTTTTAAAAAGTATGATAGTGCATGAAAACAAATATTATCATACCTTTTAAAATTTCTTTTAAAAAATATGTAAGTTTTATGAATTTGGCCATAAATTCTGACAAGATGAATCGAGCAAATCGCTTTCTTAATATTTCAGTTCAAAAGGCCTAAAGGAAAGAAGAGAATAATGGCCAACTGGAAATTTAGTGCTATCCCCACATTTAAAGGACAAACCATTACAATGTAATAAAATTAATCCAGACATTTCCAGGGCAAGTGTGGCTGACCTTTTGTTCGCCAACCACTGACCTCAGGGTGAATGCGAGAGGCTTGTGGAGGGAAAGTCTGTTTGTTTGGCTTCGGTCCCTGGTATTTAAATTGCATTCCCTAATCAAATGAAAAGGCTGTCCTCTCTATCAGGTTACAGAATCCATGGCAACATTTGGCCTTTTATATCCATAATGTTAGCCTTTTTGTTTGCATCTAAGTAGAGACACCTGGAGCAATGTTAACATTAACCGATTTAGCATTAATAGCTTCATTATATAAGAATTTCTGATCAGATAGCTGTTACTTTTGTTATATTGCTTCAGCTTGTATTGTTGTCATTTTTTATCTCCCTGCTTGGCAACCGGGCAATGATTTGCAAATTTTTTTTGTCTTGATTAATTAAGCAATATAATTATCAGTAACCACGATGCAGTCTTTGCTCAACAAAGCTTCTGAGAGAAAACAATGGTAAGTCTGTTAGTATGAATGCATTCCACGTGTCCCAGATGCATGAGGATATTACGGACAATGAGGGGAAAGGCCGCCTGGGAGCGGGGACAAAGGGTGTCAGGCAGGCCCGACACACTACACATACCGCCAGGGACGCTCTGCGGGCTCCCGGGGACACAGACGCCTCGTTAGATTACAGCTAGTCAGCAGAGATTAATTCTCAGCCATTTGGTGCAATAATTTACCCATTCCTCAGTCTTTTAACCAGCATGCCTTACCACGGAAGGGGAGGCTTTGTGCTCGAAAGGTTTATTTAACCTTGCCCACTTTTAGGGATTGCCACCAAAATCAATATTTTTGCTAAGAAATTGTCATGACGCAGCTGCTCAAAGTTAAGAACAATCCTTCTCTGAAGGACAAGGACGTGTACAACTTTCCACAATGACCACATCGGAGCATCTGTGGAGGACTTGTATCTTTCATCTGAACTTGGTGTGACTGTGTTCTGAGTACGCTATACTGGCCTCCGGGTAGCCATACTTCCCTAAGAATAATTTTAATCCTTTTTGTTTTTTTTAGGAGGGAAAAAGAAAAAAGAAAAAAAAAATCTCATCAGTACACAAAAGTCCTGCTCACTGGACAGAGTCATGCATATTCAAATTGTACTTTCATTCACTGGGCCTCATTAGCGGCCTGTGTAATAACGCGGGGCTGTTTGTAATACAAGCTCACAGACAGCGCTGCTTCCAAGGCCTTTGAAATTGAACATATTTCGCTTTTTCATCCATACACCTCCCTTAAATATACAAATTATGTGCCTGGCAGAACCCGCCTTGCCTTCATAATACAGCCTCTACAAAACAGTAGGTTGCAGGAGCGTAGCTGTGCTCACGGGAGGCAGGGATCTGAGAGGGTCTATTCCCTTCTCGAGCTTTTCATCCAACTTTAAAACTATAAATTTACTGAAAAATCAGTGTGCTTACCAACATATTGGGTTGGCCAAATAGTTCGCTCAGGTTTTCCCATACTGTGGACATCGCCTCTTTAGTCACGGAAAAGAAATACGCTATTGCCAGACTTGTGGTGGTGTTTTTTTTTTTTCTAAGTTGGTGGTCAGGGAAGACGTACACCCAGGGCAGAATGTGAGATTTACAGGGTTTGTTAAAACACTCAATTTGTCCCGCAGGAGAGTGGTTCATAAAACCTCCTGCAGCAGGGGGATACCATGCTACTTTGTTTCTTCAAGTGACTGGAAAAAACAGGGGAACTCAGAACACTGTGGGTGCTCATTTGCTTGTATGAATTTGTGAAGGTACATTTTAGCATTTTTGCTGTTTCTCTCCAGGGACCTTAGTGATTGGCTGGTGACTCTCTGACCAAAGGCTAGATGAGCCAAAGCAGCCTTGACCAGGAGTAGTTTAGGACAAGAGGAGGCTTTGAGGAAGGGTCCTTTTTGTCACCCCAAGCAGATTGTCCATTTTGTAAATGCAAACCACGTTGGTGTTCTCTAGGATCTCCTTACTTGGCCCTGGTAGATACGGGGTTGGGACGAAAATATGACGATTCCATCGTTTCTGAGAAGCACAGGCAGGGGTGGGTAACAGGATAGGAGCTGGGACCCCAAAGTTCCAGTCCTTGTGCTTCCGCCGCAAGGGTGTCCTGGGCAAGTCTCTCAACATCTTTGGACCTTAGCTTCCTCAGTTGTAACACTGAGGTTGGGGAGCATCCATCTTCCATGGATTCTAAGCACCCCTTTAAGAGGAGAGGCCCTTGTTGGAACCTCCTGTTCCTAGATGCCCATCCTTTCCCTAAGTTGCCCTGAGGCTGCTGTTGTAGTTTGTGGCTCTCCTGCAGGCTCAGCAGCTATTGTGTGTGTGTGTGTGTGTGTGTGTGTGTGTGTGTGTGTGTGTGTGTTTGTCTCCAGGAAGACAGCTAACCCAGGACCTTCACTGAGAGCAAGTTACGTACTCGGGATGCTGGTTAGGGTCCAGGCACCAGAAGCCACAGGAACAGGAACATTTGCACATGTGGGATCCTGAGTAACCAGTGCTGGCACCCGTTTTTGGAAGGAAATATTTTCCTAGGGTGACTTTATTGTAAAGGGGATGTGTTTGACTACAACATGGTTGTGTAAATTTCTTCTTGTTTCAAATGTGCAGTTTGAATATTTCAAATATTTCTTAAACATTTCTCTCAACCCCAGCCAAATGTCCTTTTTGAGATTAAGTCATACATTTTCAAATAATTTGGGGACATTCTCAAGGAAGGTGAGTTGCTTATTTTTGAATATGTAAAGAATTATTTGTTTTGAAAAGATAATTAAAGACACTGAACAACTAGAATTCACTAAATATGTTATTAAATGGATAACTGCAATATGTTCTGGTTTGGTAATTTATTATTATTGTTGTTGGGAGGTTTTTAGGTGGAGGAATGACACTGGGAACTTTGTGAAAAGGCAGCTGTCATTTGCAGATGTTACATCAAAATCAGATTTCTTCTCTAGTTCATTGCCACTCCTAATTAGAGGAATTCCCTGGATAGAAGGATCTATATTATTCCTTTTGTCCAGTTTTGAAAGACTGTCTGAGTCACCCAAAAAGTGCTGCCAAAGAATAATAACGAACATTTATTTATTTATAACATAAGCTTCAGTACAGATGGGAAAAAAAATCTATGGCCTATTATTAACTCCTAGCTCCTGTTTTATCTTTCACAACAATTTAGCTATTAAGAATTCCCTCTCAATTGATCTTCCCCAAAAGTTGCATTGTTTTCCCTTTTTTCAGCTGGTCTTTGATATTTACATCTTTCCACCTTTGTCTTCTCCTCCTCCTTTGGCGAGAGTCAGCCTGTGTAAATGTGCGAGCAGCCACTGGAAGAGCCTGCTGCGTGTCAGAAAGTGGGCAGTTTTCATCCTCTGCCCCAGCTGACCTCAGCAGGAAGGGCCTTCCTCTCTGACCGCTCAGCATGCACCCAAGTGCCTGCTGAAGCTCCTGCGTGTGGTTGCATGTGCCCTCAGCTAAATCTGGGCAAGGCAGGCCGGGACGCTAGGAGCATAGAGAACATCTCCATGGTCAGGACACAGGCCCACTGCTCCCAGGACTAGACGTGCACTTTCTGTGCTGTACTTGAAGTTCATTAGTTGATTGTTTGTTGTGGTTGGATTTTTATTGTTTAGTTAGCTTCATGATTTTTTTTTTCAATCACGGCTCCATCTCACTGATTACTGGATTCTTTTTAAGGTTAGGGCTGGGACCTTATGACAGATCCGTAGAACACTTCTCCCCCGCACCTCATCACAACATCAGCTGGGCTTTTGTATAGTAATGGGAAGCATCCAAAAGAGCCGCACATCTGAGACCTTATCCGCAAAATCCCTGGGGAAGCCCAGACACAATAGGGAAGTCGGAAACAGAGGCATCCGAGCAAGTTTTAGAGTCTGATGCCTTCATCTATGGCTTCAGCAAACCATAAACACAGCAGTCATCAACACTGGCTAACTACTAGCCAGACAAACATCAAGTCTTACACTAATCATCTATTTATTTCAGTTTCTTTTATCTGGCATATCATGTAAATCAATCTCAACAACAACAAAAAAATCACAAGGCATCCTAAAAGGCAAAAAAAAAACCACCAAAAAACCCGCAGTTTGAAGAGACAGAGCAAGCATCAAAAGCAGATTCAGATATGGCAAAGATTTTGAAATGATCAGATCAGGAATTTAAAAGAATATGCTAAAGGCTCTAAAGATGGACAACATGCAAAAAGAGATGAGTAATGGAAGCAGAGAGATGCAAACTCCAGGAAAGAATTAAAAGGAAATGCTAGAAATCAAAAGCACGGTTGCAGAAATGAAGAATGTCTTTAATGGCTTTATCAGTAAATGGAATTAGTGAAGAAAGGAACGGAGAGCTTGAAAATATGTTAAGTAGAAATATCAAAACTGAAATGCCAAGGGGGAAAAGGATTACAAAAACTGAACAGGGTTCAAGATCTGCAGGATAATTAAAAAGAGTGTGTGCATGCCTAGTTGCTCAGTCGTGTCCAACTCTGCAACTCCATGGACTGTAGCCCACCAGGCTCCTCTGTCCATGGAATTTTCTAGGCAAGAATACTGGAGTGAGTTGCCATTTCCTATTCCAGGGGATCTTCCCAATCTAGGGATCAATCCCGCATCTCTTGTGTCTCATGCATTGGCAGGCAGATTCTTTACCACTGAGCCACCTGGAAAGCCCCAGTTACAAAGGGTAATATACACCTAGTGTGGGAATACCAGAAGAGAAAGAGAAAGGACAGAAGAAATATTTGAAATGATAACATAAATACATTTTTATATTACATGTATTTTAGTGGCTTAGTTAGTAAAGACTCTGTCTGCAATGCAGAAGTCCTGGGTTTGATCCCTGGGTTGGGAAGATCCCCTGGAGAAGGGAATGGCAACCCACTCCAGTATTCTTGCTTAGAGAATTCCATGGGACAGAGAAGCCTGGTGGGCTACAGTCCTGGGGATCACAGAGAATCGAACACGACTGAGTGACTTTCCCTTCACTTACAATATGTGAAAAATTTCCAAATTGAAGACAGATACCAAACCACAGATCCAGGAAGCACAGATAGCACCAAGGAGAATAAGTACAAAAGCATCTACACCCAGATGTGTCACATTCAGACTACACGTTGTAGACAGAATGTTTGTGTCCCTCACACCCCAGAATTCATGTTTTGAAATCTAACCACTAGTGTAATGGTATTTAGGGGTAGGGGTAAAGGTGATTAGGTCATAAGAGTGGGGCCCTTGGGAGTGGTATTGGTGGCCTTTTGGAAGAGGACCCGAGAGCTTCCTTACCACTTCTTGCATGTGAGGACACAGAGACAAGACAGCCATCCATTTATTAGCCATCCGATTCAGACTTTCCAGCCTCCAGAATTGTGAGAGTTTATAGGCCACCCAGTCTACGGTTGGAGAAGGAAATGGCAACCCACTCCAGTGTTCTTGCCTGGAGAATCCCTGTCTATGGGGTCACACAGAATCGGACACGACTAAAGCGACTTAGCAGCAGCAGTCTATGGTACTTTGTTAAAGCAGCCCAAACAGACAAAAATTAAAAATAACAGGAAGATCTTAAAAGAAGCCAGAGGACAAAAATAAGTCTAAAGGCTCCAGCCTAGGAATTACATTGAACTTCTAGCCAGAAATCATGCAAGTTAGAAGCAAGTGGAGTAAAATATTTCAAGTGTTGAAAGAAAAAAAAACACCCACCAACATAAAATTCTGTATTCTTCAGAAATGAAAGAAGAAATACTTTCTCAGACAAATAGATCAGATCAGTCGCTCAGTTGTGTCCGACTCTTTGCGACCCCATGAATCGAAGCACGCCAGGCCTCCCTGTCCAGCACCAACTCCCAGAGTTCACTCAGACTCACGTCCATCGAGTCAGTGATGCCAACCAGCCATCTCATCCTCTGTCGTCCCCTTCTCCTCTTGCCCCCAGTCCCTCCCAGCATCAGGGTCTTTTCCAATGAGTCAACTCTTCCCATGAGGTGGCCAAAGTACTGGAGTTTCAGCTTTAGCATCATTCCTTCCAAAGAAATCCCAGGGCTGATCTCCTTCAGAATGGACTGGTTGGATCTCCTTGCAATCCAAGGGACTCTCAAGAGTCTTCTCCAACACCACAGTTCAAAAGCATCAATTCTTCGGCACTCAGCCTTCTTCACAGTCCGACTCTCACATCCATACATGACCACAGGAAAAATCATAGCCTTGACTAGACGAACCTTTGTTGGCAAAGTAACGTCTCTGCTTTTGAATATGCTATCTAAGTTGGTCATAACTTTCCTTCCAAGGAGTAAGCGTCTTTTAATTTCATGGCTGCAGTCACCATCTGTAGTGATTTTGGAGCCCAGAAAAATAAAGTCTGCCACTGTTTCCACTGTTTCCCCATCTATTTCCCATGAAGTGATGGGACCGGATGCCATGATCTTCGTTTTCTGAATGTTGAGCTTTAAGCCAACTTTTTCACTCTCCTCTTTCACTTTCATCAAGAGGCTTTTGAGTTCCTCTTCACTTTCTGCCATAAGGGTGGTGTCATCTGCATATCTGAGGTTATTGATATTTCTCCCAGCAATCTTGATTCCAGCTTGTGTTTCTTCCAGTCCAGCATTTCTCATGATGTACTCTGCATAAACGTTAAGTAAGCAAGGTGACAATATACAGCCTTGACGTACTCCTTTTCCTATTTGGAACCAGTCTGTTGTTCCATGTCCAGTTCTAACTGTTGCTTCCTGACCTGCATACAGATTTCTCAAGAGGCAGATCAGGTGGTCTGGTATTCCCATCTCTTTCAGAATTTTCCACAGTTTATTGTGATGCACACAGTCAAAGGCTTTGGCATAGTCAATAAAGCAGAAATAGATGCTTTTCTGGAACTCTCTTGCTTTTTCCATGATCCAGCGGATGTTGGCAATTTGATCTCTGGTTCCTCTGCCTTTTCTAAAACTAGCTTGAACATCAGGAAGTTCACCATTCACATATTGCTGAAGCCTGGCTTGGAGAATTTTGAGCATTACTTTACTAGCGTGTGAGATGAGTGCAATCGTGCAGTAGTTTGAGCATTCTTTGGTATAGAAGTCAGGCAATTTGTAACCAGTAGACCTGCCTTATAAGAAATGTTGCAATAAATTCATCAAAAAAGAAGGAAAATTATATGGATCAGAAACACAGATCTAGTTTAGAAAGAAAGAGCTTTAGAGAGGAACAAATGAAATCTTTTATTTTTTATATTTATTGATTGATTGCACTGGGTCTTAGTTACTGCAAACGGGCTTTGTCTAGTTGCAGTGAGTGAGGCATATCCTCTAATAATGGTATTTGGACCTCTGATTGCAGTGGTTTCTCTTGTTGTGGAGCACAGGCTCTAGAGCTCTTTCTCAGTAGTTGTGGCAAACCGGTTTAGTAAGGGAAGCCCTTGCTCATGTGCAGAAGCCCCCGAGAGGGCCCGGCCTGTCTGTGCACCAGCATCCCTGGAGCCTACAGTCCTATGAATAACCACAGAGGTCCCTGCTTTCCCTTTTGACCTCTCGTTTTGGCCCTTGCTTATTTCCAGTCTGGCACTTGATCCTCTCATTGTTCATGATAACTTTTCTTGATAGTTTTAATTGGGGGATGGGTATTCATGAAATGCCCTCAAATACGTCTGTTCTCCTGTTTGTAGGCAGGATTCAGGGTGAAGCCAGTGGTGTTCATCCTGTCCATCAGTGCCGAGGCAGTTCTGACCTCAGGGTAACGAGCCAGCTTCTCGGGGGGAATGTCACGGAAAACCAACTCTCGCTGGTCCCCGATCCCTGATGTCTCCCCACATGCCCTTTCCACCATGCATAGAGGCTTTCTGCTCCTGTCTGTTCTTCCTGATGTCTTGCTGCTGCTGCTGCTAAGTTGCTTCAGTCATGTCCGACTCTGTGTGACCCTAGACATGGCAGCCCACCAGGCTCCCCCGTCCCTGGGATTCTCCAGGCAAGAACACTGGAGTGGGTTGCCATTTCCTTCTCCAATGCATGAAAGTGAAAAGTGAAAGTGAAGTCTCTCAGTCGTGTCCGACTCTTCATAACCCCATGGACTGCAGCCTACCAGGCTCCTCCATCCATGGGATTTTCCAGGCAAGAGTACTGGAGTGGGTTGCCATTACCTTCTCCATCCTGACATCTTACTCTAACATTATTTTGTAACTTGACAAAGTTCCTTTCACAGAGACTGTGATCATGGTTGCCATTACTCTTCACAGGCGCCCCCTTTACCCCCATCTTTTTGCAATGCTCTATCCCTGCCCCCACCCCAAGTATACAAACATGCATCCTACCCTGTCTGACTTGGGCATTTAGGTTCCTGATCACTTCATTTGCAAAGATCATCTCCAAGTTAGGTCAGCTCCAACCAGACTGAAGCTTCCTCACTGTTGCTGAAACACACTGATTCCGCCCCCCACCCAGGGCATCGTGTGTGCTGCTGCTCTGCCTGGAATGCTCTTGTATCAGCCGTCCTCATACACGGGAAGTCAGCCTGCCCTCCCTCGTCCCTCTGGCCGTGTGACCTCTAACTGAAGGACTCTCCCCTAGAGAGTCCTATTGCTCTTCCCTGCCTTCTGCTTCACCTTAGCACTTTACTACCTGTGTGTGCGTGCTAAGTTGCTTCAGTCATGTGTGACTCTTTGCAACCCCATGGACAGTAGCCCTCCAGGCTCCTCTGTCCATGGGATTCTGCAGGCAAGAATATTGGAGTGGGTTGCCATACCCTCCAGGGGATCTTCCTGACCCAGGAATCGAACTCGTGTCTCTTACATCTCCTGCATTGGCAGGTGGGTTCTTTTCCACTAGTGCCACCTGGGAAGCCCACTTTAATGCTTAACATATTACATATTTGATGTCTTTATACTGTTCTTTTCTCCAAAACCTCCAATAAGTTCTAAGCTCAATGAAATCAGGAATTTTTTTCTTTATATTCACTGCTGTGTCCCAAGTCAATAGGACAGTATCTGTCAGATAATAAATATTTTTTGAACAAATAAGTAAGTAAGTGATAAGAATAAATACAGGAGTTATAAGGAAGACCCTATTCTTGACTTCATGGAGCTGACAGTCTCCATAGTAGTGAATTGAGTTGATGAAATTCAAATACGGGAAAAAAAAAAGTGAAAGAGAGAAAAAGAAATCCAAAAAAAGACAGGCACCCAAACCCTGGGTGGCACAGGTGTGAAGGAAAGCCAAGTCTCTGTTAAAGAATTAGAAGGAAATGTGAATGATGTGATGTCTCTGAAATAGAGGGAAGAAGGTTCAAGAAGGAGGACCTTGTGGTTGTTAGCCGAGACAGTGTCATCTCCTTTAAGAGTCAACACACATCGGGATCCATGTGAAAATATTGCTAATTCTAAAATCAGTTTCAGAAGGTTGCCAGCCTGGGGGTGTACCCTGAGGCCCGGCTGTGTGCTCTGGAGTGTATCCACACGGTGGAAACGCTCAGAAAGAGTAATATCGCTTCCATAAATGACAGCTCAAGAAAGAAAAGAAGAACATGGTCACAGTCTGTCATGAGAAGTTTAGCTGATAAGTTTGCAGGAGAGGAGCATCGTGGCCCAACCCGGCTTGGCTTGATTCGAAAGCCCTGGACCTGGGTCCCCTACATCCAGCGCCCAGTCTGTGGGTGGCAGTGTGCGTGGTCCTGACAGACTTGAGGTGTATAAGCAGCTGTCCTCATGTCTTTGGTTCACCTTTTACTGTTTGTTTGTTTGTTTTTAACATACTAAGTGTTCTTCTGGTTTTGTTCTGTTTTGCATTGACAGGTTCCATTTTTTGGGCCTCTGTTTGATGGAGCAATCGTGAGTGGGAAGCTACTGCCAAGCCTTATCTGTGCCACCTGCATCAACGCCAGCCGGGCCGTCAAGTGCCTCATCCCCCTCTACCAGAGCTTGTATCTTTTTTAAGTTAAGTGTGTAACGTGTTAACCTGCCCAGCATCCAACTTCAGGCAAAGAGGTAAGTCTTAACAGCTGGGCACAAGAAGGGAGAAAGGATGTTTTTCAGTCTGGGTTGAAGTAAAACATCATACTTTTATATAATATAATTTTGTGCCACATCTAACTTAGGAAGAGTTGATTTTCATCATCAAGCCCCATACGTCTGTGCTGAGAACAGCACCCGTGATGAGATGCTCATTCTCCTGGGGTGTTTCTCCCCAGGTTCATTCTCCTCCCCCCTCCTCCTCGTCTCTGTTTGCTGCAGTCTGTTGCATGTAAGTTGGGGTGCTGAAAAGATGCAGTGGCGTCAGTCCAAGCACCTGCCAGAAGCAACCACGAAGGAAATGATGCTGATAAATCAGAGAACGTGACAGGTGCCACTGGAGAAGCACAAATGGTGTCCCAGGAGGTCAAGGGAAGGGGACATTGTGTTTGGTTGGGAGGATAGGAAGGGCACCCTCAACAGAGTTGTGCTTGAACTCACCAGTGACAGTGGCTAGAAATCCTTTAGTCATTTTCCCAAATCCTGAATACCTCCTTCTCTCATTTCTGATCTTCTTTCTAAAGGCAGAAGAAATTTCACTAGTGTGATTCTTTTTTTTTTCTCCAACATTCGTTGGCCTGCTGTAATCTTCAAATTTAAATCTTAAATCTTTTGGAGCCAAGAACCATGAAAAGCAGCCATTTGATCAGGTTGGTGTTGGAGGTACCGCATATTTAAAGCTTCATTTTACCCTGATGATAAGAAAATTAAGGCGACTTCATAAAATTGCTTCGAAACACATCTGACCTAACACAACTCAGGATCTCTCTGTTTCTAATTAGTATTGATAATGATTATAAGCATATTGTGTTTGACCTCTGTCTCTCTGCTTCTCCCAACCTTGCCATCAGAGACACGCTGCTGGAGGGTGGGGGCGAGGGGTGGGTGAGAAATACCACATGTGAATAGATACAGTTCATGAAAAATACCTTTCATTAAAATCCTGGTCACTTCATTGACTGATATTCTGTCTTTAGATTAAGAAAAAAATACATATGCCATGTGGCAACTCAGAATTATCATAGAAATTAGTAGTAGAAAAGAGCTATTAGATCCCATCTGGTCCCTCCCCGGGGGGCTGGGGGGCATTATCCGCCTTGGCCTGCCCCCTCCCGATTTGTCCGGCCCGGGGTGGTGTTTCAGAGCAGGCGTTCTGTAACAGGGACCTCCACTGCACTCTGGACTTAGTCTCATGGCTGGTGCCGATTCAGCCTTCTGCGGTGGAGTTTTTATTTCACAGGCTGTTAGAGAAAGGTTCTTGGCAGAAATGAGAAGGATCTTTTTAGCAGTTGGCTGGTCGGGTTTGCATGATGAGCTGGACACTCATCAGTCAAGGATGTTGGGCCAAGGCAAGAAAAAGTCATTTGCAAACAGGAAGATTCCGTTTGCTAGAGGTCCATTGTGATTTTTGTCACGTCACCTTCTCCACTTACGGAGCTGCTCATTACAAAAGCCACACTTTGTTGTGTTGTTGGACACTGCTTTCTCCAGTCGGAATTAATGCGGCTTCAGAATAATCAGGTTTAAGGGGAAACACTATTTTTAAAAGTTCAAAGGATAGGATTCAGCATCATTTTAAAAATTCTTCAAGCAGCCACACTGAACTGAAGTGGATGTGGGCTTAGGGCCACTGATGCTCACATGAGTGAGGAAGTGCTCTTTCCCCAAATTGCTCATAAAATAGGTAGGTGGACATCTCAGAGGATGGCTTAGTATGGAAGTTAGCAAAGAGAAAGTAATAAACTTATTATGTTGATCATTATAAAATGTTAAACATTTTTCTTTTGCCTTACACCTTGAGAAGATTTAATTAGTGCAATTCAAATAAATTATTTAAAACACTATCAGTAATCTTTATAGAGATATAATCAACAGGGAAAGCTTTGCAATCACTTAACTACTCTATTCTCTAATTTCTGCCTGCAAAAAAGCTAGTATTCAGGTCAAAAACCAAAGGTATAAGAAGAAGAAAAGTTAAGAAAAGTGGGGGTGTTTGTATTTTTGTTCTTTAAAAAATGACTAATTTTTAGATTTTTTAAATATTTATAGATATCTGCCTAGGCTATTAATAGTGAACTGCTCCTTTAACACTATGTTAAAGCATCCTGGCACTCTCATTCACATGCTTTAACAAAAATCTAACCTAGTTGCTGTCGCCGCTAGTCTGGAATCCACTGCTTCACTGACATAAGCCTTAGGTTTGAAGTTTAAAAAACACCAAATAACCAAACACATCCTAATCGTGGGTGTCTCCTTGCATGGGTGTCTCCAGTCAGTCCCTGTGGGCTCGGAATCTGCCCAGCCCAGAGCTGGGGTTTGGGGTCCAGGGGGGAGCAGGCAGGTGTAGCCCTTGCCCCGTGCTGCCTGGAGGAGACAGGCAAACTAACCAAGTTCGAAGGCAGCCAGGGAGTGGGGCTCAGATGCCAAGGAGAGAGCCGTAGGCTGAGCTGGAGGGTTGTGAGGGGCACTGTCCCCAGGTGGCAGGACCGGGTCCTGGGACAGAGGACACCGGAGCAAACGGAGGGACTCACAGTGTTCTTGAGTGGTCATCTAGGGCTCTTTAGGACTGTATGCATGGTCAAGTCCAGCGGGGTCCTGGTGACAGATACAGGAGTGAGCTTCCAGCAGAGATGGTCTTCTGAGTAGGACCAAGGAGCTGAGGGGATCCTAACTCTCTCACTTCATGGCCACCTTGGAGATTCAGATCCTAGTACAGCATCGGGGTCGCCCGATGCCAGGGCAAGAGGTAGGGGGGAGTTTGTAGGGTCCACCATCCCAGCCCCTCAAACCCTTCCAAGGGCTGAGAAGGTCCTTAATGCCTTGGATATCTCTGAAACCTGGGCTTACTATGTAACCCAGGTCCCAGTGCAGAATGAAAATGTGGGCCCCTTACTTAAAAAGCAGAGTCAGTGCCTTCAAAGAGGCTAAAATATAAAGCATTTTCCATTCTCTGGCAGTTTTTCTCTAACTTGTCATGGTGTTTTTTAATTTGCTATTTAACATCATTTTAGGTAAAGGAATATTAAAAATTTAGATGATTAGCATTACTTTTTCATTCTTTATATTGTGTAATATCAGTTTAGTATGCAAAACATAAAAGCATCTAGCTCAGGTATGGAACCACTGGAATTACCCAGTTCATATTTCATAACTTGTACGTAGATGCCAGGACTGGAAACACTGCGCAAAAGAAACTTATCTGGTTTTATTTCACTCTCCCTATGTACTAAACTTAACTTCAGTTTACAGACGAGTCGGGACTGACTAGAAAAGGAACCATGGGCACCATTTTCCCCTTTCCCTCTGTGTCATCATTTTTAGAGGAAATTGTTGCCTAACACAAGGAAGTAACACAACTCAGGACACATAGGGTTCCTTGGTGGTTTGTGTTTGTTAGGACACCATAGGCTTGTTTCTCTCAGAGTGAGTTCTGGTTCAGATGGGGAGCCTGTTTTCCCCAGGGAGTCAGCCCCCACCCCAGCTAGTGACCAGTGCTCAACTCAAATATGTCCACTGGGATTCAGTTCTGGGTGATACTTAACCAGAAGTAGAAATATGGGCAGTTCTGTATCAATTTTGTTCAGTAATATCCGAGAAAAAGGGATTCCCTGGTAGCTTAGCTAGTAAAGAATCCACCTGCAATGCAGGAGACCCCGATTCGATTCTTGGATCAGGAAGATTCCCTGGAGAAGGGATAGGCTACCCACTCCAGTACTCTTGGGCTTCCCTGATGGCTCAGACAGTAAAGAATCCATCTGCAATGCAGAAAACCTGGGTTTGTTCCCTGGGTTGGGAAGATTCCCTGAAGGAGGGCATGTCAACCCACTCCAGTGTTCTTGCCTGGAAAAAGAGAGGAGCCTGGAGGGCTGCGGTCCCTCAGGTCATAAAGAGTCTGACACAACTGAGTGACTAAGCACAGCACAGCATTCAAAAAGACATAACAGTTGTTACTAAACTGAGGACTGGGAGCATTGTTGGAATGAATGTGCCTTTTGGAGATCTTTTCTGAGCAATAAACCCAGCTTAGACTCAACATTAGAGGAGTTCCTGTCTGGGGTACCCTGTTATACGCTAAGCAATCAAACAGTCGCAACTGTGTTGAAGGCTCATAGGAGACTGAAAAATAGCACTGTCTTACAGGATTCCCCCAAAGAATGTGAATTCGTCAGAGATGTGTTTGGCAAAGCACCTTCAGTGATGTCTCATCCTGGCCCCCCCGCCTCCCGGGTTTCTGGTCACTTCCTCCGTGGGCCTTTGTCCTGCAGCCACTGTCCTGCTGAGAGATGTGGGCCAGCTCACCAGTCTTCTGCTTTTCCCATCCCTTGTGGGCCATCAGGGGGCCCAGATCTGTGCCTGGAGGGCTGTGTACAGGACCTGCCACGTGTCTTATTTACAGGTTCTGGGCCAGCTCGAGGTTCCCAAACCAGACTGCAGTTAACTCAGGTTTCTGGAAGCATCAGGCCAGGGCGTCTCTGCTCCTGCTCAGAGAACTCATGTTAGGAGAGGCTGCACACAGCAGGCAGTGAGCCTGCTAGGAGGGGGTCTCCCTGAACCACACAGACTGTGGCCTCTTAAAGTACACATCCCCCTCTGGGAGCATGGTCTCAGTGGCATCCCCCGCTCTCCCCCATGGCTCTGTCAGTGTTGATGGGGACACCTATAATGTTGGCCCTCCTTCACCAGTGAAGTTTAGCATCATTTTCCATCAGCAGGGAGACTTGATGATTTCAGAGCATCTCTTTTTAGACTGCTAACTTCTTCCTATCATTGCTCAGTCGTGTTCTCAATTTACGCACTTTCAGAAATGGCCCCCCTTCCTAAAGCTGTAACCATTCTGTTTCCTTCCCTCACCCTCGGGACCTCTGTTCTCTCCCTCAGAAGACCTTTACCTCCCTCCATTTGTCTTCACACACTTGAGAGTAGCGTAGGAAGAGGAGGCAGACGGTGCCAGGTGGTGCGGGGCCAGTGACACATTTGTCAACATGGTCTGGGTTCTGCCATGCGCCAGGCACTGTCCTAGCTGCTGAGAACAGGAATACGAACAAATATTCCAAGTGAGGGCACAGCATCTGCTTTGGACTGCGCTCCGAGAGAATGCATCGCTTTTGAGGCCCACAGATGCTTCCGTCCAGCAGAGTGCAGGACAGACGGACACACACACGTGCATTCACTTGCACGCACATGCATGCACACACACGTCTGGAAGGACAGAGGTGATAAAGGCATTGCAGGGGTAACAGGAGGGGCTCTGAAAAGACCTGAGGGTCTGGTCTGCGGCAGGGGAAGACGGGGCGCCTCCCGCAGGCAGGTGGCCTGCTAGATGTGAGGGGTGTGGAGGGTGACGGGAAGAGGATCAAGGCCAGACTGCTTGGAGCATCCCTTTGAAGAGTAGATTTGGGAGGAATGGGGGACTGAGAGAGATGGGTGGAGGAAATGGAGAGAGCAGTTTCCCAGGAGAGCAAGGAGGAGGGGAATGAAGGGTCACCTCGGCAGGCGGGCAAGCAGAATCCATATCCCTGAGGGGTTCAGCCTCAGCACCAAGGCCCCAGCCTTCACCTGGAGAACTGGGAGAAACAGGAACCTAGAGCTGAACCGCTTCAGGGAAGAGAAACACATGCCAGATAATACCAGCAGCGCTAGGAGAGGAGACGCTCCTGGCTGGGGTCAGAGTGCCCAGGATGGAGAATGCTTGGGGTGAGGGGTCACAGTCCATCGGTGCGGGGTGGGGGCGAGGAGGTGAGGCATGCACAGTGTTTTTCTAGTCCACCTGCTGAGCTGCCTGAAGGCAAAGTAGAGCTGCAATAGGGACTTCAGCTGCTTGACATCCACTCCAGAGTACATTCTACTAAGGGCAGCAAGCATCTGATAAATTTATTTATGTTTGACCTCACTGGGTCTTCGTGGCTACACAGGCTTTGTCTGGCTGTGGTGCGCTGGCTTCTCATGGCAGTGGCTTCTCTTGTTGCAGAGCATGAGCTCTAGGATGTGTGGGCTTAAAAATAGTTGGGACACATGGGCTTAGCTGCTCAATGGCAGTTGGAATCTTCTCAGACTAGGGATCAAACCCGAGTCCCCTGCATTGGCAGGTGGATTCTTAACCACTGGACTACCAGGGAAGTCCGCATTTGACAAATTGCTGGCCAGCACACCCTCTTTCAGAAGACAGAGGAAGCAGACACTGGGAGCTATATCTTGATGCATTCATTTGCTCAGCATCAGTGAAAGGCTGACTTGGATGTTATAGAAAGTAACGGTTTGTCCCAGAGTTTGTGTAAGAATAACAGAATAAACCACAAGCAAATCTGTGCTCTGATACCCCGGAAGCACATTTCAAAAGGTAGAGATCGGGTGAGGAAATGGCATGTTTCCAGAGATGGCTTGATGCTGTGGAGGGGAAAAGAAATGAGATTTGGTATTTTATTAGAAAATGAAAACTTTCTCTGAGAAAGAAAAAGGGGAGGTGCGGTAGAGGGAGCCCCCATTGTAGCCACATGGCGTGGGGTCTGCAGGGCCTCTGTTCTGAGGGTCGCTCTCCACGGTGCTCATGGGTGGTCTTCACCGTGAACCCCATCCCACCTTCCACCAGCTTTTTCATCTAGGAGCTGGCAAAAGTGTCTTAGTGTATGAATGAAGACTCAAAGCACTGAGAACACAATAAGAAAAAAGAAAGAATTGGCCCCTGCCAGTAAGATCCATCCTCCAAGGCCACATACATCGGGTTGTGGAACAAATTTACAACAGTGATCTCAGAACCAGGAGAATTGTTTTTTCAGAAGTCATGTAAATTGAGGATGCACCCCGAACTGAAAATAGGAAACTATTTTCATTTTCAGATAGGATTAAAGGATGAATTGGGGCATAATGCAGAGTCCCTTGTGCGTGTAAGCCTCCAGAAAAGGATGAGTCCACATAGAATGAAGTAGCCCAAACACATGCATGATATTTGATAAGATTACTCATTTCAGAAGTTAGAGAACGCTTGTAAATATACATCTTAATTTTGGTTAAACACAAGATAAAGAATCATAGCCATCTAGCCAATGGGAGAGGGTTCAGGCCTACAGAAGCTGGGTGACTTTACTGTGGCTAAATATAAATGCAGTCATTTGTGGCCACTGACCAACCAGGGCCTTAGTGTCTGGTCCCATGTGGGCCGAGGCTTTGCTCAAGTCCGCTTCCATCCAGCAATTTTCACAAAGGTCTAGAACACCTGTTTATCAAAGTAAATACCATTTTTAAGGGAAACTGAGAGGGCGGACTAACTTGATCCAAGGCAACATCAGAAATGAGGATCATCTCAACAGATGAGTCTACCAAACTGAAACCATCCAGATGAGACCAAAAGGGGAACCCAAAAAGCCACACCCATGGGCTTAGCCGGGTTCCTAGAGGCCAAGGGTGACTCCGCGTGGCCAAAGGTGGTGTCTGCAACCCGAGTATCGTGACTGAGCACAGATTTAAGATCCAGGACATGAGGGTGAGACCGCATCAGGAGGAACAGGCATGGTCCCTGCGCCCTTACACTCTTGGGTCACATGGCAAATAGGGGTGTCACTCTGGGATCACATCATAAGAGCCCAACCAACCCAGAGCAGGTCCAGAGAAGCCGGTCCATACAGCTCAGGGAGCAAAACCAAGGAGGAATGGTCTCAGGAGCCTGGGGCGTCAAAGAGGAGCAAGGGCTGCAGAACAGGGAGCAGTGAACAGAGGCATCCAGGAAGCGGGTTTTAGATCAATGTTGGAGCAAACATGCAAAACCCAAGAGCCTGAAAACCAGCCACCTGCAACTGAATCCAGCCCCTCAGATGGACTTCGTTTGAACTGTAGTGGCCTCCAGCGTCATGTAAAAATTAAGTTTGTCAGGCAGGTTGAGAAGTTGGGAGATTGTGCATTTTACAAAATCTAAATTTCTGATTTTTGTTGAAGAATCAAAACCTCTGACCCCACAGGGCCTTCTCTGTTATTGGCAGCAATCAGCCTCTTAACCAGCTGCCTGCCTATCCCCCTGTTCACTGCAGACCCCTGGGCCACATCTCCCTGACACTGAGACCCAGAGCCCCATTTGTACCCCTCCTAGGGGAGATGAGATGGTCAGAAGGCCACACAGGTAAAACAGAGCCTGGTCCTAAGTGAGAGCCCAGTAAGTGTCACCATGGTCTTTATCACACTGCGAGCCTGTTTGTTCAGTCACTCAGTCGTGTCTGACTCTGTCACCCCATGGACTGCAGCACGCCAGGCCTCCTTGTCCTTCACCATCTCCCAGGGTTTGCTTAAACTCATGTCCATTGAGTTGATGATGCCATCCAACCACCTCACCCTCTGTTGTCCCCTTCTCCTCCTGCCTTCAGTCTTTCCCAGCATCAGGGTCTTTTCCAATGAGTCAGTTCTTCACATCAAGTGGCCAAGGTATTGGAGCTTTAGCTTCAGCATCAGTCTTTCCAGTGAATATCCAGGGTTGATTTCCTTTAGGATTAACTGGTTTGATCTCTTAGCAGTCCAAGGGACTTAAGAGTCTTCTTCAGCACCACAGTTCAAAAGCATCAATTCTTGGGAACTCAACCTTCCTTATGGTTCAATTCTCACATCAGTACGTGACTGCTGGGAAAACTAGCTTTGACAAGACAGATCTTTGTTGGCAAAGTGATATCTCTGCGTTTTAATACACAGTCTAGGTTTGACATAGCTTTTCTACCAAGGAGCAAGTGTCTTTGAATTTCATGACTGCAGTCACCATCCTCAGTGTGAGCCTGGCCCCATAAATACCAGTGTTTCAGATCTCTGTTGTGAATTGTGGAAGCTCCTGTCCATGGAATCAGGTCTCAGAAGTACTTTTCACCATCGGAGATGCTCAGATGAAGGCTGGAGACCACTCCTCCCTTCTGTGTAGAAGGTCCACCTCCTCTCACCCCCTGTGAAAGCTTGGTACCCAAGAAGGGGGCAGAGACTACCTCCATCCCTGCATACCAACCAGGAACCAAGCCTGTGGGAGGCACATGGTGGTGGCAAGGGGAACCTTCAAGGAGGGAGAAGAAGACACCACTTTGCTGGTTTTGCTGAAGATTCATGACCCATCACGGTTAGACAGAAGCACATCCCTCCACAAAAGGCTAGTGTGACTCTAACAATGTGCACAGAAGCCAGGCTGGCACCTTGCTTCGTGAAATAGCACTAGCAGCGCCCCTTCTCCTCACTTCCCACTTGGATCCATGGCTGGGCCACCCTGTCTCATCCCAACCTTCACAGGGGGTGTTCCTCCTCACTGGGGGTGTGTGGACCCCCACAGGATTCCTCCCAGGTCACGCCCATTCCCCCCACCAGTGGTTGGCTGTCTACTGTGACCCAGGGGCCTCCCATTCCACAGCTGTCCATGCTACCTGCCAGATCTGCCATCTCTAGCCTCTTCTGTCTCCTAATTGACTAGACACTGTCCATTCCTCCTAGGACTTTATAAACATGCATATGTGTGAAGGGAGAGCCAGAGAGAAGAGATTCATTCAGTTTTTTTAAGAAAACGTTTTGGAAAACAAGACAAAAATGACTCATATTTTATAAAACAGCATTTCTTTTTCAAAATTGAAAATCTTCATTTTCCAAGAAATAGAGCTCTACGAATAGAGTATATATCTCTGTACAGAAAGACACACTTTAAGTCCTTTCCCCATTTTTGAGTGTTTACCTTGCAGCTGAATCCCCCAACATAGTGTTTTGTGCATATTGCTTTTCTGTTGCTTTGTAAATAATAACGCCTGCATCACCACCGCAAAAAGTTATTGAAGGACATTTAGGTGGAAATCTCAACAATTGGAATGGTGACTTTATATCTGATTTTTTTAAATTTTTTAATTTATTTATGTTTTTATGTATTTACTTATTTTTGGCTTTGCTGGGTCTCTGTTGCTGCACATGGGCTTTCTCTAGCTGCTGCAAGTAGGGGCTATTCTTCCTCGCATCACCTGGGCTTCTCATGGTGGTGGCTTCTCTTATTGAGGAGCACAGGCTCTAGGGCATACAGGCTTCGGAAGCTGCAGCTCAAGGGCTCTAAAACATGGGCATAGTAGCATGTCCAATGGGTTTAGTTGCTCCGAGACTTGTGGGATCTTTCCCGATCAGGCATCGTTGAACCCATGTCCCCTGCACTGGCAGACGGATTCTTATCCACTGGTTTTAATTAATAGAAGTGTATCGAGAGCCATGAAAAGTAAGTGATGGCTGTTTAGTCATCCTGTATTCTTAGAGCTGTTAATAGTTAGAGAGATGGATTCGAATGGTGTTCAGGTTACAGAAGAGCAGCCAGTAAGGAGGTAGGGAGGTGAAGCAGTGAAAGCCAGGATCCACAGGAGTGGTGTGGTCCTTCAGTCTGAGACCTCAAGTGACACTGGCCTCAGAGTCTGTTTCTGAGTCCTAGGGATACGGTCGTATAGGGTTGTCATTTTCATTCATAACTGTATGTAAATTTCCTACTGCCAGTAACTCGCCATAGGGAAGTCCTGGCTGC
Source organism: Bos indicus (assembly GCF_029378745.1). Taxonomy (NCBI): domain Eukaryota; kingdom Metazoa; phylum Chordata; class Mammalia; order Artiodactyla; family Bovidae; genus Bos; species Bos indicus. The sequence continues at coordinate 40,009,593 of NC_091772.1, read as the reverse complement.
CCAGCTCCTGCCACCGGCCAGTCTGCACGGGCAAGGCTGTCAGCTGAAGTCACTTGTTGGGGAGTTCACAAACTCTGGTTACAGCTGCGCGTGTTGGTAGCCTTAAGGGAAGTGTAATCAGCCGGAGAGATTAATTTGCATCTCAATTAGAAGAGAGTTGAGAGGAAGCTCTGGAGTCTGGTGCTGGAAGGTTGTGGAAGAAATCTCCCCAGGCACAAAAGCCTTCGCCGCCTCCTCCAGCCCAGTGGAGGACACTGTCTGAGGTTGTGTTTCCATAGGGACCAGCAGCCTGCTGGGCCCCGAAAGAATCTCGGTTTGCACTGTAATCGTTTGGTCATGATGACACAAATTCCATTGTTGTTCCCCAATACAGATTGCTGTTAGAAAGATGCTGAAAAAAGTGGAGATGGTCATCCTGTCAAGAGCAGGCAAGAGGGTATTGGCTGACCCTTCCCACCTTTCTCCATAGCGCTGCTAGGATTTCTAGGCATTTAACATCTATGAATGTCGGAATATTCAAAGAGTGAAAGGTCATTCCATAAATGACGCATTTCTTTCTAGTTCAGGTGGTTACTTTGGGAATGGCACAGCTTCACAGGGAGCCATTATTCCTGATTCTACCACACTCTTCAGCAGTAGGCAAACAAGAGTATGAATTTTAAGATGCAGGCAAGGAAGAAATATGGACTCCTGGCCATGGAGCATGGAAAAATTTCTGGCCATTACACACCTTTTTATAATCCTAGCGAAACTATAAAGAGGCATCCCTAACCTTAAGTCTGAAGATCACAAAGTGGTATTGATTTAAAATTTAGTGGTCGTTTTTGCAGGCTTTATACCTTTCAGAGAGCTTCCCAGGTGGTGCTACTGGTAAAGAACACGCCTGCCAATGCAGGAGACATAAGAGATGTGGGTTCAATCCCTGGCTCAGGAAGATCCCCTGGAGGAGGACATGGCAACCCACTCCAGAATTCTTGCCTGGGAAATCCCATGGACAGAGGAGCCTGGCAGGCTATGGTCCATAGGATCTCAAAGAGTTGGACACGACTGAAGTGACGTAGCACGCACACACACACGCATACCTTTCAGAGGAGATCTTCATGGTCTTGGAATTCTGCAGTTGAGCTTGGTGAGAGGCCTGAGCCATCTAACACCCCAGGTCCCTCTGTTAGAACCAGGGGGCTCACCCATAGCGTTTTTGGAGGAGAACTTTTATTTCTAGTTTATTTTGTCCTCTCTCAAATAATTAATTCATTGGCTCTAGCTTCAAAGTGAGAAAACAAAAAAGAGTGAGGAAAAAAACTGAATCCTACATTATGAACTGTTGCACACCAACTGAACTCTCTTTTTAAAAAAAAAAATCAGGCTTTTAAATTTATCCTCTCATCTTGGAGAGGGGAAGACATGAGTTTCCTACGGCTGATCTCTCCCAGTACACACATTGCAGCGAGACATCAGAACCTCTTAATCCAACGTTAATCAAATTTCAGTTTACTAATTATCGGTCCCATTTTAAAAGGAACATGATACCATAAACAGCATCCCAGAGCATTTAGCAGTCTCTGCAATTAGAGTCAATATATTAGAAGGTGAGACTTTCTGTTATTCAGATCTCCAAAAAGGGTAATACATGCCTTATGATAATAAGAGATTGGGCAAGGCCGAAGAGGGACAAAGCAGACCAATCCACATGGTGATCCCCTTTGGGCCCGTCCACTTCAGTGTCTGCAGTGGACTCCCAGCGGGTTTTGTACCCGAGTAATCTGCAACACCCCACTCCAGTGTTCTTGCCTGGAGAATCCCAGGGATGGCGTAGCCTGGCGGGCTGCCGTGTATGGGGTCGCACAGAGTCGGACACGACTGAAGCGACTTAGCTGCAGCAGCAATCTGCAACACACACAAGTAAATTTTTTTTTTTTTTTTATCAAAGTGGAATGCTTCCTTGGTCATCTGCAGGTGAGAACAATCCACATGCCATCATGTTGGCCTTGAAAGGGTATCCTCTCTAGTTTACTCAGATGCATTTTACCAAACTCTAAAATGAGTACTTTGAAAGTTGTACTTCTAATATGTTTCTGGGTTCTGTGCTTTGAAGGGTCTTCCCTGCTGGCTCAGATGGTAAAGGATCAGCCTGCAGTGCAGGAGACGTGGATGAAAGCATTTGACTTTATACCCTGGGACTTGACAGAGACCCCTGGGGCTGGGGTGGGGGGTGCTGGAAGCTCTGAGGATCAGTGCCAGGGCCCCCATCTACCCTCCCAAGATGCGATCATGTGTCCTGCATGGGAGCCATGCAGGAGTCATGTGGACTTCATGTTGTATTGTGCACATGCCTTTAACTTGAGAAGTACAAGCTGCCTCAGTTTCCAACAGAGCAGCATGTTTCCAAAATGCACACTATTTTAACCTGATGACTCCTGGGACGTTGCTCATTATGACTTAGAAAGCCATGTCTGGTATCACAGGTGTCCAAATGATCTTCTCATTATTTTCATCAGAATCATAAAAAAATGAAACGATACAGTATACAGTGGTTTATGATATTAATAGTTCTCTTCAGTTTATTTCTTCTAATGCTTCTTCATTCCCGTCTCCAACCTTCCTAATTCAGTCCTGGGACATTAAAGAGCACTGAATATGTGTCCCTCCGCTGTGTCCACCCATTTAAACGCTCCACCACAAAGCTTTCGTCCTTAATCCATCAGTGATCCATGAAGGAACTGCCTCCTAAAAAAAAAAAAAATGGGCCCTGCTAGTCATCTTAAGCCAGCCCTTAAGATGCCAAGTCCCTTTGGTCCTGCCTTCATTTGCCTATGAAGTGGGATGTGGGTCTGTGGGCGCATCCCGGCGTGGAGGCAGATGTGAGCCTGGAAGCGCAGGCTCATACCTCCACAAAGGCGAGCAGGCACGCTGATGGGATTCTGAATTTATAAGTAGAGTTCCAGAACTCCCCCAGGGCCTACTTTTCAAAGGCAAATTAGTATGTTTGCAACTTGATCCCTGGGCAACTTTTGACAGTTGTTCTAAGAATAATAAAACAGATGGACAGAATAGATTTTGGGGTCTCCATCCAAACTGCCGTCCTTGGTGGAATTTAAAGAAGGCGCAGCCTCGCAGGGGGGCCTCTATGGCTCACCCCTGTGCTCTGCCCTCAATGCCCCGAGAACCAGAACTTTCTCCCCAAAGATGAAAATTGCCATCACACTGTGTCCTCCCAAGGAGAGGTTAGCTTGGTGGTGAAAAGGAAGTAGGATGTGTGTTTTCTTTACATTTGTAAAATGATATGAACTGAACTGAGATACTTTGAACACTCTCAAGAACTCAATTTTAATACAAGGAAGAGAAGGAAATTAGTTTTACGTTTAAGGAATATTTTCAGAGGATTTTTGACCTGTTTAAATCAAATCTTTTTAATGTCCTGGAAATACTGTCTACTCATTAATTTGGGAAAGCAGAATTGATATCCTCTCTGACAGGATGAAAAACTAAGATCATGGCATCTGGTCCCATCACTTCATGGCAGATAGATGGGGAAACAGTGTCAGACTTTATTTTTCTGGGCTCCAAAATCACTGCAAATGGTGATTGCAGCCATGAAATTAAAAGATGCTTACTCCTTGGAAAGTTATGACCAACCTAGATAGCATATTAAAAAGCAGAGATATTACTTTTCCAACAAAGGTCCATCTAGTCAAGGCTATGGTTTTTCCAGTGGTCATGTATGGATGTGAGAGTTGGACTGTGAAGAAAGCTGAGCACTGAAGAATTGATGCTTTTGAACTGTGGTGTTGGAGAAGACTCTTGAGAGTCCCTTGGACTGCAAGGAGATCCAACCAGTCCATTCTAAAGGAGATCAGTCCTGGGTGTTCTTTGGAAGGAATGATGCTAAAGCTGAAACTCCAGTACTTTGGCCACCTCATGCAGAGTTGACTCATTGGAAAAGACCCTGATGCTGGGAGGGATTGGGGGCAGAAGGAGAAAGGGACGACAGAGGATTAAATGGCTGGATGGCATCACCGACTCGATGGATGTGAGTTTGAGTGAACTCCCGGAGTTGGTGCTGGACAGGGAGGCCTGGCATGCTGCGATTCATGGGGTCGCAAAGAGTCAGACACGGCGGAGCGACTGAACTCAACAGGATGAATGTTCTCTGCACATAACCACCTATGTGCACATTAGAAGTCTTCTTCATCAGAAAACAGCACTTAGGGGCTTCCCTGGGGGTCTACTGGTTAAGACTTCACCTTCCAATGCAGGGAGTGTGGGTTCGATCCCTGGTCAAGGAGCTATCGCACATGGCTTGCAACCAAAAAAACAAAACAAAAAATAGAAGCAGCGTTGTAACAAATTCAATAAAGACGTTAAAAAAATGGTTCACAATTTTTAAATACTTAAAAAAGAAAACAGCATTTAAATGATCTCAGTGAGGAAAACCAATTATTTCTGTGTTTATGTGCTATAAATTCTCCCTCCCAATGCGTATGCATTTGTGCATAAACACCTCACATAAACTGGGCTTCCCAGGTGGCACTAGTGGTAGCAAACCTGCCTGCCAGTGCAGGAGACATAAGAGACGCAGGTTTGATCCTGGAGTCAGGAAGATCCCCTGGAGGAGGGTATGGCAACCCACTGAAATATTCTTGCCTGGAGAAGCCCATGAACAGAGGAGCCTGGCGTGCCACAGTGTGCAGGGTCTCACAGAGTCAGAAATGACCGCAGTGCCTTAGCAGGCGCGCACACCTCACATACACTACCTTCTGTGGAATCTCAGGCTTCTTTAGTTGTTGTTCGATCGCTAAGTCGTGTCCGACTGTTTTTAACCCCATGGACTGCAGCCCGCCAGGTTCCTCTGTCCTCCACTGTCTCCCAGAGTTTGCTCAAATTCCTGTCTGTTGAGTTGGTGATGCTATTCAACCATCTCATCCTCTGTCATCTCCTTCTCCTGCCTTCAATCTTTTCCAGCATCAGCGTCTTTTTCCAGTGAGTCGGCTCTTTACATCAGGTGGCCGAAGTATTGGAGCTGCATCAACAGTCATATTCCAGTGAATATTCGGGGTTGATTTCCTGAGCTAAATGTTGGTTTAAACTCAGGTCAGAATGAGATGTGCTCTCCTTTTAATTTACTGGCTTTCTCTGAGATAAATGTCCATCCTGTTCAAACACTCCTTTTCCTAGATTCATGTGCCCCAATTATCACACTTTGGGCTGTAAAGAGTACACACGTAGGTGGCAGACAAGCTGTGCTTCAGGCTCCCCAAGTTCCCTGAGTGATTGTGAGGTACACGCACTGGGGTCCCTGGTTTCCTTAATGGGTTTATCATTCAACCAGTTATTTAACCAGAGTTCCACTGATGACAACTCAATAGGAAAGCAGATCTTTTTTTTTTTTTTTTTTTTTAGCATAAAAGCAGTTTAAAACCTGTCTCTAGCTCTCATGTTGGGCAATGTCACTGACAGTCACAGTGGACTCTTCTGGTCAAGGCTTGATTCTGTCTAAGAAGCTTCCACCGTCTTCCATCCTTAGCAGCAGTTTTCCTACCAGGGCTGCATGAATTGTCAGATGTGTCACTCTGATGTGGTCCTCAAACTAGCAGGTGATGCCCAAGGGCTGGCCTCACACAGACCTGGGGTTTCAGTTTCCATAAAAAGTTCCTTGGCTTTTATTTTTACGATTTATTTATTTGGCCGTGTCGGGTCTTAGTTGCAGTGCATAGACTTTGTAGTTGTGGCTTGCAGGCTCGGTAGTTGTGGCACATGGGCTTCATGGCCCCATGCATGTGGGATCTTAGTTCTCTGGCCAAGGATCGAACCTACATCCCCTTAATTGCAAGGTGGATTCTTAGCCACTGGACCACCAGGGATCCCTCCTTAGCTTTTTAAAAATATATATGTATATTATTTTATTTATTTATTTATGGCTGTGCTGGGTCTTCGTTGCTTTGCTCTAGTTGTGGCAATCGGGGGCTACTCTCTAGTTGCCGTGCATGGGCTTCTCATTGTGGTGTGCTCTTGTTGTGGAGCACGGGCTCCAGGGCCTGCGGACTTTAGCAGTTGTGGCACATGGACTTAATAGTTGCAGCTCCCAGGCTCTAGAGTCCTGGCTCAGTAGTTGTGGCACACGAGCTTAGTTGCTCTGCAGCATGAGATCTTCCTGGATTGGGGATCGAACCCATGTCTCCTGCATTGGCAGCGAGATTCCTTACCCCGGAGCCACCAGGAAGGCTCCTTCCTTGGTTTTCAACAAGCATCTTTACCTCTATCTGTTTCCTTACCTGTACGATGAGGGTAATAATTCCTCACAGACAGATCATTGTAAGGATGTATGGGAGGAAGAACATATAAAAGGAATCAATCCACAAAACATAACCCACATCCAGCTGCTTCTCACCACCCATCACCCCCGCTCTGGGCTGGATGCCCCATCACTCATCACTCCCTGAGCCTGTCTCCCTGGAAAACTCACCAGCAACCAGAGTTTCTCCTCTAAAGTAGAAATGAGAGCTTGTCCCAGTTCAGAAGCCTCCAGTTACCTCCCCACTCCCTGATGTGACAACTAAGACTGTACAGCTGACCATGGCCTCCCGACTCTGTTTCTGGCTCCTGCCCCATGTCCAGCCCAGTCTACACTCGCTGTAGCAGCCAGAGCCAGCCTGCTAAAATGTGGGTCAGACTTCAGGGCTTACCCAGCCCACCCTCTCCAGAGGGCTCCCCCTCACTGAGAATCAATGCCAGAGTCCTCCTGGGAGGCCTGAGTGCCCGGTGCTCTCAGCCTAAAGCTCTGTTCTCCAGATGTCCACTGGCTCAGCCTCTCAGCACGCCCCCACCAAGCTCCCACACCTGCACACACACCTCTGCCATCTCCTTGCTCACCTGCACTCTATTTACGGTGTAAATTTACCACCTAGTTCATTCACTTGACTCACATCATGCCCCCCGCCCCAGGGCAGGGGTTTCGTCTGTGGGGTTCACTGATGCCTCCAAGAGCAAGAGTTGAAATCGCCAACCTCAGGGATCTCGAGGGCACTAGTGGGGTGCTGGCCAGGGTGCCGCCCACGCTGGCACTCCCCAGGTGAATACCAGCCCTGGGTGTGGCTTCCACACCTGCCACAGAGTCAACACTTTGTTTGGTAAATAGTTGTTGAGCAAATGCATAAATTCAGCCCCTTGTCATCACAGAAAAGGTCATCAAATTGAGAGCATCTGTCTTCCTATTAAAAAAAAAAAAAGAAAGATGAGTCATTTCATCTTTATGTCCACAAGCTTTTATAAGAACTTTCTTGGGAGAGCAAGATCAAGCCCTCACATGGTGCAAAAGCTTTGTGTGTCCTGACCTGCCTCATCCAGTAGACAAGAGGAACAATACTCTATAAGAATAAAATTCAAGATTTCAGCATAGAGCGTCAGGTGGCTCTCGAGACATCCCCATGAGGTGAATGAGAGAGCCAGGCTCAGCCCCACCCCGTCTCATCCTCAGGACTGGTTCTGATCTGGCCAATAGCAGGTGACAAGGCAGAAAGGGTGTCCCACTCAGGCGAGCCTAATTTCCTTCTCAGTGGCGTTTGTCTGTTTGGCCGCACCAAGTCTTCGTTGTGGCACGAGGGATCTTTTTGGTAGGGGCATGCAAGCTCTCAGTTGCAGCACGTGGGATCTAGTTCTCTGACCAGAGATCGAACCCGGGCTCCCTGCATTGGAGTGTGGCATCTTAGCCATTGGACCGCCAGGGAAGTCCCTGCTTCTCAATTTTAGATCAAAGTTATTTTAATTTTAACAGAATTTTAGAATCTTACTACAAGTCCTGGCCTTGTCCTCTCACTGCGGGAGGCCTGCGGGTGAGAGTCAAGCCCTCTGCAAAGGCTTGAGAAGGTGGTGGTGGAAGGGGACCTCGTGCGTCCTCAGGGCTGGCAGGGCTCAGCTGGGTGGTTCACATGCAGGTCTGGTGCCTGCCCTGGTGCAGTTGGACCAGCCACGGGCTGGCTAGGCATCCTCACTCCCTGACAACCTTCTCACTTGGAGAGCTGGGGTCCCCTCATAGCAGAATGACCTCCCAGCGACCAGACTGAACACATGGCTGCCTGGAGCTCACATAAACCCAGGCCAAAGGCTCGAGGTTTTTCACTGTCTAACCTTGGAAGTCCTAGAGCTGTTAGCCTAGGCAGGTCCCCAGGCTGGCACACACTCAACCTGCTGAGGACAGCGGCAGCCTGCTGTGAGTGAGGGAAGGTGGGTGACCAGCAGGCACCCCTGCCCGGCTTCCACAGACCATGTGGTCTGACCCCCTGAGCCAGGGCACGTCCTGATGCACCTGCCCACCCCCCACCCCCAGCTGGACAAAGACCACGTCTTCCTTGGCTTCCTCATCTTTTAGTCTCCAGCATCTGACCTGCTAAGAACTCAGGAGGTGTTAGTTCAGTTAAAATCCGAAATGCAAACACTTTAAGGAATTTCCAAGAGCAGAAAGCAGACTCTAGTACCATCTTTTTAATGACACAAGATGTTTTTATGCTGACAAGGAGGAAATGACTTATAATGGGTACCAAAGAGAAATAGATGATTATAAATGATTTCTTAATCCAAAGAATTTAATCATAAAAGCAGTAAAACTGAGTTCACTTGCTTCTGTGTCTACAGAAGCACATATTTAAAGGGTGCATGTTGTCCTCATCTTAATTTCTTTGGGTTTCTTATTTTCATTTTAGTCTGTTCTCTTTAATACTGTAATTTAATTTTATATTGCCTCTGAGAATCATGAATTGTGCACTACTTCATAATTTTACTTGGCTTTTTTAGATGATCTTATGTGTTTATGCCTGTGGATGTTTGTCTTCACAAAAATCTTTTGAAAGCCTTTTATATCATTGAGATGCCCTTAAGGAGGATGTCAGTTAGGGCCAGTTTTTAAATGCTCTGCTTTGAGTGGAGGGAAGGATCAAGTTGGAGTGGGAAATAGTTTTTGTGTTTTCTAATAAGAGCCGTCCTTTTGGCTGGCGAACCCCTCAAATGCTGGAGGGACTTTCTGGAGCAGCATTCTCCACACGCACATGGCTCTCTGGCAGTTCACTGTGTCGCGGTCTGTCTGCCTCAAAGGAATGCACGAATGCACCTTCTAGGCTTCCGTTGCCCTGTTTTTTTGTTTGTTTGTTTGTTTGTTTTCATATAAAAGCCCAAGGTTTCACTTGGCACCCTTGGCTTCTCTGAGAGGTCCTGTAACCGCCCACACGAAAGGAGATGGTCCCCAGGCTCTGGCATTTGGCCTTGCTCCCCCGCTTCACCATCCCTGGATGCACACATCTCCCCCACTTCCCCCAGGCCCTGCTGTACATGGCACAGGAACCCTTCCAGGTGGCGTGAAGGAGCGCTGACCCTCGTCTGGAAGGTGAGCATCACCCCCCACACCAACCGCAACCAATCAATACTGGAGCTCTCTGCTCTGCCGCTCACCTTCCTTGAGCCCAGGGAGACCCTTCTGCAGGAGCGATCGATAGCTCTAATCAGAGGCGGCCTGCAGCAGGTCATGCGAGGAGGGTGCTCAGGTGACAGTCCTGGGACCACGTAGGCCACAGCTTGCGGCTCAGATTCACAGCCTCCTTCCTAAGGATCACACTCCACGTGGCATGGAAGCTCCTTATCATCTCCCCTGTGGATCTCTGTTTTCCTGAAACTTAACAGGATCGTGGGCTTCTGGGGACCTGTGCTTGTGAATCTCAGATGCATGTTATGCCTCTGGGCATCCTCTGTAAGCAGCAGGGAGTCAGAAAGTACCCCTTTCAACTCTCACTTCCATATCTCTTTATCTTGATTTTGTCTGGAGTTCTGGAAGCTACAGAAATTAAGGACTGGATATAAAGACAGCAGATACACAGGAGATAAATTCAGAGCGCGGTCAGCACCGACCACGATGCCAGCCCGACCTTCAAGGAGCAGCCTCCGCAGCTGGCAGAGCCCAGAGTCCATTGCCACCACCACTCAGGAGAAGAGAGCCTTCCTCCACGATCACAGCTTTCCAAAGGAAAACATGCTTGAATTTGTTGATCAACACCTCGCTGTATTTTACACAAAGTTCCTTATCATTGTACTTATGTAAATTCGAGTTTTTAACTCTCTTGGGATATAATCTTTGCATCAGTCTTGACAGCCTCTGACTCTGCAGCAGGTGTTCTCACTGATGTCCACGCCACAGGCAAAGTACCTTTCACAAAGTACAGACGTCACCTTGGGAGACCCCTGGCCTGTTTGGCTGGTTGAGCTTGCAGGAAGACTCAGGGGAGACCAGGTTTGGCCCGAGTACCAGGCAGTCCCTTCATTGCCTTTACACACCCACAACATGGACAGAGGAGCCTGGAGGGCTACAGTCTATGGAGGTGGTAAGAGTCAGACACGACTGAGCGACTTAGCACACACAGCACAACCACCCTAGGACACAGAGATGAAGTGCACTTCTGGAGCTGGTCTTTCTATCAAATTTTTCCTTCAGTTCAGTTCAGTTCAGTCACTCAGTCGTGTCCGACTCCTTGCGACCCCATGAACAGCAGCACGCCAGGCCTCCCTGTCCAGCACCAACTCCCAGAGTTCACTCAGACTCACGTCCATCGAGTCAGTGATGCCATCCAGCCATCTCATCCTCTGTCATCCCCTTCTCCTCCTGCCCCCAATCCCTCCCAGCATCAGAGTCTTTTCCAATGAGTCAACTCTTCCCATGAGGTGGCCAAAGTACTGGAGTTTCTGCTTTTGCATCATTCCTTCCAAAGAAATCCCAGGGCTGATCTCCTTCAGAATGGACTGGTTGGATCTCCTTGCCATCCAAGTGACTCTCAAGAGTCTTCTCCAACACCACAGTTCAAAAGCATCAATTCTTCGGCGCTCAGCCTTCTTCACAGTCCAACTCTCACATCCATACATGACCATAGGAAAAACCATAGCCTTGACTAGACAGATCTTTGTTGGCAAAGTAATATCTCTGCTTTTGAATATGCTATCTAGGTTGGTCATAACTTTCTTTCCAAGGAGTAAGTGTCTTTTAATTTCATGGCTGCAGTCACCATCTGCAGTGATTTTGGAGCCCAAAAAAATAAAGTCTGGCACTGTTTCTACTGTTTCCCCATCTATTTCCCATGAAGTAATGGGACCAGATGCCATGATCTTCATTTTCTGAATGTTGAGTTTTAAGCCAACTTTTTCACTCTCCTCTTTCACCTTCATCAAGAGGCTTTTGAGTTCCTCTTCACTTTCTGCCATAAGGGTGGTGTCATCTGCATATCTGAGGTTATTGATATTTCTCCCGGCAGTCTTGATTCCAGCTTGTGCTTCTTCCAGTCCAGCGTTTCTCATGATGTACTCTGCATATAAGTTAAATAAGCAGGGTGACAGTATACAGACTTGATGTACTCCTTTTCCTATTTGGAACCAGTCTGTTGTTCCATGTCCAGTTCTAACTGTTGCATCCTGACCTGTGTACAAATTTTTCAAGAGGCAGGTAGGTGGTCTGGTATTCCCATCTCTTTCAGAATTTTCTACAGTTTATTGTGATCCACACAGTCAAAGCCTTTGGCATAGTCAATAAAGCAGAAATAGATGTTTTTCTGGAACTCTCTGAGCTTAAAAAAAAAAGAATCTTGCTGAAAAAGTGATCAACAGATTCTAGTTATCTCATTCGCACTTCCAGTCCCCAAGTCTGAGAAGGACAAGTCTAAAAAGCAGTTGTTTTCACTAATTTACTCATTCAACAAAGTATCCACTGGCCATGTCTTATGTGCCAGGAACTATGTGCTTCCTGAAGGTTCCGAGTGGAAAGCAGGGTACCGATAACCATTCTGCCGGCTCTTCGACGAGTGTGGAAAACATCAAGGAAAAGAGGGGTCCACAGAGCTTCTTAGTGGCTGTGACGGAGTTCCAGCCCAGGGAAGGAAGGCGTCTCTAGGAGGGGCTCTGCCCTGGCTGTTGGTAGGTGACTGGGAGTCAGAGGATTTGACCAAAGGAAGGATTAAACTGAGCCTTCAGTAAACCTGGGACCTTCATGGAACTTCATGGTCTGGGGACTCAGATGCCACTGGGAACATACCAGACCAGTCATACCCATCACCGGTCATCACGCCTGGGTCCTCCAGTCTCCATCCCACTGGCCTCATCAAGGCCAACGCAACTTGCCCCGTCCGCCAGTCTCCTTCCCACCCCTTATAATGGAATGTGCAGCTGCGTTAGGCTTCAGGAAAAGCCAGGCCAGAGGGTGAAGCAACTTGCTGCCTTGGGTTCAGGGAGAGCTCCCGCCCACCCTGCTCCGTCCCAGACACTCTGAACATCACATGTACATGCAACCATCTGATGCTTACAGCATACTGTGTGGAAGGTACAGTTATCATCCTGCCTTTATATATTATGCAAACTTAGTCCAGTGTCCCCTATAACACAATCTACCGTGTATCTCATCTTCCCTGAAAACAGAGTAGAGGGCACCATGGCCCAGAGAGATTAAATAACTGGCCTGAGGCCACACAGTTGTCTGAGGGGTGAGCCAGGACCTAGCCCCACTCTCCCATCCCAAGGTCCCTTCTAAAGATGCAGACATTTCAGGGCAACTTTGTAAATAAAGGACGTCGGGCGTGTTGGGTTGGGTTTCTAAGTTGTGACTTAACAACCAATTTTGATCAACTGCAAACAGAGGATTCTGTTTGAAGGAGACTGAAGGCACGAGGGAGCAGCTCGGCTCTGGAGGCAGTTGTGGGGACCCGGGCCACCCCCCTGCCCCTCTCAAGGCCGGCATTGTGGCCGGCTCATTAGCATGCGCGCGCGGCCGGCCGTTGAGCTGGCTAGCTTACCAGCTGTTCCTGCTGCTCTGCACAATGTCGAATGTGTTCAACCCACTGGGTTCCTGTCCCCGCCGCCGGGAGGAGACCGTCCTTCCTCTGGGGATACCCACGTGGCTGCCTGTCAGCGGTGGCACCGAATAAAGTAATAGGCCTTCGCATGGCATATGGTGTCTGGATTCGTACAAGATGCAAAACTCCTCCGCCGTTAATGCATGATGACTCATAGCATTGCTAATTTTTCAGACAAAAGCTGACTTCCACACCCACGCTTTTAACCCCTGCAGCTGAAAAGTCTTCAGTTGCAGAGCTCCAGAAAAGTGGCCTCCGGACCACTATGTAAAATGTGTTACACTTACCGAAAGCATCCAAAGGCTTTGGGTTGAGGTTAATTTTAAATTTCTGAACCTTTTTTTTTTCCCCTTTCCTCCAGAAAAATGGAATTTTGAAGTTTAAACTCTGTTCCTCTCTCACAGTGGAAGAGTCTTAAAGGTTTGGGCAACTGATTTTTTTGTTTGTTTGCTTGTTTATTAGAAAACCATTCAGAGGCTCTATATTTGTTGAAGACTAGAAACTGTTTATAAACTAACTTTCTCATTTAAAAGATCCATAGAAACTACTGTTGATGCTGTATCAGCTCTACATAGAGCATTCCATGTTTAGAATATCTCTAAGTTACAAGAGAATGTTGGTTCTTTTGTCTCTAGCATACTAAATGCATAGCTTATTTAAATCATTGAATTCTACCAAAACAAACTTAGATTATAAATTTACATTGAAATGAACATTTTTTGAAACTATAAATACATGGGGATCTTCTAAAAAATGTCCCTACTAAATTATTTAGGACCAGTTGTGCTAATAGATGTCTAAATGTCATCTGAGATCTTATGCACTGAAATAAGGCAGTTATTTGCATTTATACAATCAGGCCTCCTTTTGAATTGATGATCAAAATATTGGTTCTTTTACAAATAATCCTTTATGGAACATTTTATTTAAACATTTCAGAGTCAAGAATAGCCAACAGGAATGATTAGACAGTTTCTAATTATGGACTGAATCACCGAGTGTTTTGTAGTCAGTCTGGCACATGAGAGCCTTTGCAATCAGAATTTGGCGAATGCATGAATTTTTAAAGCAACTTCACCCTAGGAGGATGATACAGATTTTTTTTTTAATTGATTACTTTTTGCAACCCCCAAAGATTTCTTTGGGGGGGTGGAAATGGAGACTTACTCACCAAATTGATATTTTCTTCTGGTTATATTGTCAAATCCAAAGTTTTTGCTTGCTTTTCTACAGATAGGAATTCAAATGTGCATCTGATTTCTTCTAAGAGGCATTCTGTCTTCAGAAAATTAAACAGAATGTATAAACTTCCTAAATGTGCCTCACTTCCTAGATCTTGGCATTTGATGTTGCTTTTCTAGCATTCTTGCCCTCACCATTGAAAATGAGTCGGTGTGTATTCTGTAAGCCCCAAAATTCGTTAAACACTAAAATTCACCATAACAGTGAAATGAAAACTAAACAGGCACTGAAGTTTTAAAAATATCTTACCTGAGTTTACCATGTTACAGATTTCCAGTTTTGCTTCCGCTCCATGGAATTTGAGAGCTATATTTCTTGTTAGTATGTCCAGCAGTTTAGTATTTTTTCCGATTTCTACTCATGTTTATGAAATGTGGGTGGGTGCAATGTATTGGAATATCCAGAGAATTGCGCAAGGATGGAAGCAGGGACACAGCTGAGACTGAACTCTTGGTTGGTAGTTTGTGTCTGCAAGTGACTAATAAAATGTTCTCCTGTCAGCTGAGGGACCAGGTCTACATGCAGAACCAAAAAGCAGTTTGGGGAGGAGGATATGCAAAAGCTCAGCCCGCTCAAAGGCACGGAGCACGAGGACCCCTGGTCCACGGTTACCGCACTTGGTGACAACCCAGCAAAGTAGGTCCTGTTCTTCCAGCACCACAGATGGAGGGAGTGAGGCTGGAAGATGCAGGGGTCTTGGCCAAGGCCCCACATTCCGGGTAGGGCCAGGATGGGAGCCCAGGCCAGCCTGACTCTCAGGCCTCCCTGTTGTTTCTCAGCGGCCCACACTTTTGAGCTAAGAACAAGAGGCCATCAAAATTACGTAGCTTTGATGCTCAAAAAATTAAAAATAGAGACTCACCCGGCGGTCCAGTTGTTAAGACTCCATGCTTCCACTGCAGGGGGCACGCCTTCGATCCCTGGTTGGGGAACAAATATTGCATATGCTGCTCGGCTAAAAAATTAATATTTTTAATTGTATATTAAAAAAATTAAAGCTAAGACTACTATATCATCTAGCAGTTTCACTTCTGGGAATACATCCAAAGGAAATAAAAACAGTAACTCAAAAAGATACATGCCCTCCCCCTGTTTATTTACAAAAGCTGAGACATGGAAAGATACATGCCCTCCCCCTGTTTATTTACAAAAGCTGAGACATGGAAACAACTAATGTGTCTCTCTCTATATATATTTATATACATACAATGGAATGTTAGCCCTTTAGAAATGAGGAAATCCTGCCATTTATGACAACATGGATGGATTTTGAAAGCATTATGTAGAGTGAAATGGCAGGTAGAGAAAGATAAATACTGTATGAGCCCACTTTCAGATGGAATCTAAAAAAGAAAAAAACTCCTACAGAAAAAAAGGAAATCAGGCTTATTAGCAGAGACAGAGGGTGGGGGAGGGGGGGATTGGAGGAAAATGGTCAAAAGGAACAAACTTCCAGTTTAAGATAAATAAGTGCTGGGGTTGTCACGTACGTGGCTCTGCTAGTAAAGAATCCACCTGCAATGCAGGAGACCTGAGTTCGATCCCTGGGTTGGGAAGATCTCCTGGAGAAAGGAAAGACTACCCACTCCAGTATTCTGGCCTGGAGAATTCCATGGACTGTTTAGTCCATGGGGTCGAAAAGAACTGGACACGACTGAGGGACTTTATCTTCATTTGTCATGTACAGCATGGTGCTGATAGTTAACACCATTGTACAGTATACGAGAAAGTTGTTCAGAGAGTAGCAGTTCTCATCACAAGAAGTAAACTTTTTCCTTTCTTCTTTCTTCTTTTTATCGTATCTGTATGGAAAGATGGATAGTAGCTGTACCTTTGTGGCAGTCATTTCACAAGTACATGTAAATCAAACTGTCACACTGTATGGTTTTAACTTACACGGTGATGTGTACCAATAATTTCTCAGTAAAATGGGGGTAAAGTATATAGCTGTCAAAAAGCAAAGCAATCGCTCTCAGTTTTAGTCTGTTTTATCCTTATTGTTAACAGGAGGATCTTAGCCCTTTAAACCTTGATTTTATGGAATGAAGATGCCAAGAAAATTGTCATAAATTTGAAGAAACCCATTCTGATACCAATATGTGCATCTCTTATACCTAAGTACACGTGGCTTCCAAATTAAAAGGCAAAGAAAACTCTAAGTGTAAATATCCTTAACGACCTATTTCACAACAGAGTCTAGCTCAAAACGGGCACCTGATTGGCATGACTCGTGCTTTTTGCCTTGATGAATGATTGAGAAGACAGTTCTCCCGTGGTGACACTGGGTCTTGCAAGCAAGTCATCTATTTGTACGTGTTGACTCTATGTATATTCTACCTCTTTCAAAAGTAGGTTTTAACTTGCAGGTTGGGAAGATCCCCTGGAGAAGGGAACAGCTCCCCACTCCAGTATTCTGACCTGGAGAATTCCGTGAGCTATACAGTCCATGGGGTGGCAAAGAGTTGGACTCGACTGAACGACTTTCACTTTCTTCCAAAGGTTATGAGTACTGAGAAAGAAAATCAAAGGAAGTCAGGGCTGGCATCCCAGTGGGTCCGTGGCAACAGAGCAGTGGTCCCTGTTAACTGCTATGACCTCCACAGCTGCACTACAATGTATAGCTACCCAAGTGTCCTCCGAATACCCTTGTTTCAGAGTTTGCAGTTTCTGTCCGTGAGATTAAATTGTCTACATTGGAAAACATAATGATCATTCTAAAGAAGTATATTCTGAGTTTCAGAATCTTATGTTCCAGACAGTAACATATATTTAGAGCAAATTTTCCACATGAAAATAATTTCTGTTCTACCCGCGTCCAAAAAATATCTTTTGAGTTTATACACAAGTCCATGTGCAGCAAAGGCTAATTAAGACCCGAAAAAAAAAAAAATAGTTGAGGGTTTGACATAGCAGAAGAAGTAAAGAATTAATTAGTGATATGGGAAAACGTATCATTAAAAAACCATCTTAAGGGCCACATTTTCTGTATGGCGGCTCTTGCTAAGCCTTTTAGTTTAAAAAGCCCAAGCACCTGACATTTTGCATCTCTGTTTTTCTATAAAGATAAAAGGAAACTTGAGTGTCTCATTCTCAATAATGCACTTAATATGTGACAAAAAGGGTTCTGTTCCCTTCATTTCCACAGCCAGGCATTTTCGTATTATTGCCCCCAGTAACTGTCATTTCGTGCTTAACCCTTTGTGGAGTGGAACGCTTTCCTCAGCCTCCAGGGAGGGACAAGCTGGGCTCCAACGACCTCAGAGGTTTTGTGTGTCAGATACTTGCACTCATGCTGGTCCTGTCGTTACCATGTTGCAGAACTTGTTGCCTGATATCTAGCGCCTGGGCAGGCTTGTTTACTTGTGATCACTATGTAATCATTCATTTTATGGAGCCTCATTAAGGACAGACCAACCTCTGTCCCAATTTAGCGTCGCTGGAGCGTAGGTAGCATCCATCTGCTCCACCCGCACTGTTTAATTAATGAACTTGGTCATGTGCTCGTTCCCTGTGAAAAGCTCCGTCTTCTCGGGTTGTTGAATGGGACCCACGTTCCAGATTTCTCTGTCAAGATCCTAGAAAGCCCACGTGCTCAGCACTAGCTGTGGACTCACTAACTTCTGTTAGTCTGGACTTGAAAGCACATTTACTTTTTCTTTCATTATTTATTCATAAACCCAAAGTCAGTCGCTTTTTGAGTAAGTAAATTATTAATCATTTTTTATAACTTCTTGCTCTTCGGTGAGAGTGAAAAAATAACCCACATAAAAGCTATAGTTCCTTTCAGTGCAGTGAAAATATACTTGTTATTTTGAGATTTTTCCCTTCTGAGATTAAAGTTACAGAAATGCCCAAATGCCAAAAATATCATTACTATTTTCCAGTATCTCTGTTTTAGAGAATTACCGAAGAAACTCTGTAGCATAGAGTTAAAAGTAACAATAAAAGTAACAATAAAAATTAAAAGTAACAATAAAAACTGAATCCATTTCTTTTGGGAAAATATTTTTAAAACTTCATTACCTTTTACTTTTAGTGTTTTATAACATTCTGTTTGGATTTAGAGGTGTTTTGTTAGCATCTATTTAAAGACCTGATAAATTTGATACTCTATAACAAAAGGTGTCAGAAACTAATCATGTTCATTTAAAACATCTATTACAAACTAAGGCCTGGGGTTTAATACTGATAAGCCATACCTATGATTCCCGTGCCTTCTCTGTAAGTCTATTTAATATAGAAATTAAACTCTTCTCTACCCTGTCAAGAGCTCTCAGATCCTAGCATTTCTTTCCACCCTGAAATATGGTAAGAGTCCCACATTCATACTGTATTCAGTTTTCTTTATAGGATGAGCTCTTATTCCTGTAATGGCAAAAAACATGTCTGAAAAGTCATTTCTTCAAAAAACATTTTTAGCTGCCTCCATCAGAATTAGAGGGAAAAACTACAGTTGTATTTTTGCTTAGTTGGTGTAAAGCTAATACACTTGAAAATCAACTTTAACGTTGTTTCAAACTAAATACCCATGTGGTGGTATTGCTCAGTCACTTTGTCATGTCTGACTCTCTGCGACCCCATGGAGTACAGCACGCCAGGCTTCCCTGTCCTTCACCATCTCCCAGAGTTTGCTCAAACTCGTGTCCATCGAGTTGGTGATGCCATCCAACCATCTCATTCTCTGCTGTCCCCTTCTCCTGCCTTCAATCTTTCCCAGCATCAGGGTCTTTTCCAATGAGTCGGCTCTTCACATCAGGTGGCTGATGAGAAGATCCATGAAGTATTGGAGCTTCAGTACATGAGCATAAAAACCAAAGGAATCAAAAGCTGGAAGAGTAAGTGGCGCGATGCTAAGAGATGCTCGAGGGTGAACGAGTGGGATTATCACCTAGAAGGAGGCCCGCCTATTTTTCATTCTGTAACGTTTGTCAAGTGGAATGTGATCAGGGACGTGGCACCCTCAGTGGAGACGTCCTTGATAACGGGTAGGGAATCCCAAGGCCCCATCCGGAACTGTCCCATCTTGTCCCTTCTGAAGGTGCTCAGAAAAATACTTCATGATGAGACAAAGTTAGAGGCAGGTTGCAAGATGAGGCTTCATGCCTTGTTTTTTGTGTGTTTTGTTTGTTTATTGCACCTGGTCTTTGTTTCAGCATGCAGGATCTTTTAATTGCAGCATGTGGGAGCTAGTTCCCTGACCAGGGATTGAACCTGGGCCGCCTGCATTGGGAGGGCAGAGTCTTAGCCACTGTACCACCAGGAAAGTCTCTCCATGCCTGTTTTAAATTGGGTTGGCATTCATGAAATTGCTGACATTTGACAGTGTTTGAACTAGTTAAAAAAAAAAAAAAGGCATTTTCATATAGTTCAACCTAGTTTTTTGGATTCCCATAATGTGTATTATATATGAACATCAACTCCATAAACTGTGCAGAGAAATCTGTGTGCATGGGGGGAGGGGACTGTGAGGAGGATTGGACCACCTGCCGGGACACCTCCCAGATGGAGCCTAGGGCTGTGTCCGAGAGGCTGCTGGTCCTGGAACCCCTGGCTGTTGAGGTCACTACATCTTGAACCATCTTAGTCTCTCTCTGGGATCCTCTTTTTCCTTTAACCTTCTATTTGTGTGGCTGGTTTCTCTGGGCCCTGTGCCCAACGATTGGCATTTCATTATTGCTTTTGCATGCAGTGCCTCCAGCCCTGTTTTGTGATAAGGGCTTGAAAAATCAGTTAACAAATGAAATACGTCTTTACCTGGGAAAATTTTGCATGGCCTGCTGGGTTAGCAAACTCTTGACACAGACCCCAGCAGCTGACCCCCTTCTGGTGCTGGCCAGTGAATAGTCCTCCTTTACTTACCAACCCATGAAAAGGGAGCTCATACCACTTGTATATTATTGCAATAAAAATTGTAAATGGAAAAAAAAAGTCTCTTTGTTAAAAATATTAAAAATCTACAAGTGAGACCATAGAGTTGCTGCCAGTCGGTTGGGAGAGCAGTTTGGGTGGGTTTTGAATCATGACAAATGGGCCATCGAACCAAAGTCCAGCGGAGCCATGGCAGCCAGAGGACTGCAGGGCAAGATTCGGCCCTGGAGTGTGCATTCAGGCACAACCAGCCCAGCAGATTGGTGACTTGTTCCCACCTTGCCCTGGCCCAAACATTTTCAAGTCACAGGACTTGTAAGTCCAGTCCAATAAGAGATGCTAATGAGTGCAGGTTTCCTTTAGAATTGTTTTTTATTTCCCTAAATAATTTTCACTTCTTTTTAAGTGAAAATGGAGAAATTGAGAGGGGGAAAACAATCCCAAATTTCTATCTTATAACTTTCAGTTTTTAAGTGTGCATTCTTACTAACTGAAAGCGTTATACATTCACTCGACAATCCAGAGTGGTCACAGGTTTGATTTCTGTAAAAAACAGGTAGTTCAGAAAGAATATAAAATGTTGCTGACCACAGCTTCTGTTAGAGTAAGGAGAGAAGGTTATCCAACAGGGGAGGTGATGCTTCTAAGAAGAAAATAGACTATATTTGTAGATTCAGTCATTAGTTTGGTTTTTCAAAACAGGTGGGTATTATTCCATGCTAATGACTATGTTAGCTTTGGCTAGGTCGTGATTTCAGCCTTTTGGGAAAATGCTTACAAGTTTAGATCTTAGAGTGCTTTCTGAGCAATTGCTGGATTTCATCAGTTTTCTTATTAAGAGTATACTTCTTTATAGGCAGGTTCTCAGAAAGGTAAACACACTGGATAATCTGATAAAATCTATTTATAATAAAGATTACATTGAAAGGTGAGTCTTAAGGCCTGCTTGACAGTTCAAGGTAATGTGAGTATTTGGTGCTGGGCAGGGGAGGTACGTTTGAGAGGATCCAGCCAGGTAGCCCTGAGGAAGATGGCCTTGTCTGGGGGGTTTGGGGAAGAGGCAACTGGGCTTTTCTGCTTTTGGTTTGTTTTTAAAACAAGACTTTGCAGGAGCAGTCCTTTCCAGGAGATGCTGGCCATTCAAGGCCGCATGCTGACCCAAAGCCAGGATAAAGATAAAGTTTCCCCCAAGCTTCTGAGCCCAGTGGCTCAGTGAACCTCACTCAGTGGCCCTCATACGCAGAGCCCACCTCAGCCCCATATATTTGTCCTGACATCTGCCTTCCCCCCCACCCCCCACCCCACCATCTGGACTTCTGCCCTGCAGGTGTAACAGACTTCTCTACCTTTAGGGATCTGATTTCCAGACTCACACACTCCTGGGATGGCCCCATGGTGAGCGAGTCCGCATAGACGCCTAACCTTCCTTTGCAGATCAGCAGGACTAGGTGGTTAATCATTCACAACATCTTTTATTAAAGTAAACATGAGCCATGAATTTGCATTATTTTTAAGATAAGCAGCTTTGCCTGCAGGCCTCTCAGGCCCAGCTTCCAGGCCCCTGGAGGTCCCACCCTCCAGTCTGTGCCCCTTTGCCAGGGGATGACTCAGGAAACCCTTGTGTGTATTGCCTTCAGCCAGGGTTCTCAACCCTACAACCACCTGGGGAACTATCACAGACACTGAGGCCCAGGACCCACTTCCCAGGTTCTGGTTCCCTGGGTTTGGACTGGGGCATGCTGTGCATGTTAAGCCTCTTCAGGCATGTCCGACTCTTTGCAACCCCATGGACTGTAGTCCACCAGGCTCCTCTGTCCATGAGATTCTCCAGGCAAGAACACTTGAGTGAGTTGCCATGCCCTCCTCCACGGGATCTTCCCACCTCAGGGATCGAACCCGTGTCTCCTGTGTCTCCCGCTTTGCAGGTGGATTAAGGCTTGTGCTGCCCGTGGAAGATGGAGTCAGGAAGCTCCCCGGTTTCTTTCAGAGCTGGGAGTGGTGGCCTGGAGCTCCCATCTCTCTGGGACTTGGGGCTCAGTTTGTGCTGTGTGTTATACTCAGCACCTCCTGTGGGACCGCTGCGTTCACTGCTCCCCCACGAGGAGACAGGCCGTCCTCGAGGGCACACAGCTGGAGGAATGGCAAGGGTGGGCCCAGGGCACGTGCAGTGTGACCACAGAGACCCCCATCTCGAGAGGATGTCCCACATAAGACTAGAACTAGCAGCCCAGCTGGAAGACGAAGGTGGGGCCACCAGCATGTTGGCTGAAAACTCTGAAAGGCAAACAGCTCCAGCTGCAGAACTTGGGCCCCTCTTCTGGGGCACCTAGGGCTGAAGAGGGACCCAAATATACAAGGAGAGAAAGGTGGAGGGTGGGAGGCATCCATAGTCCCCCCCTCCCCAAAAATAACAGCCTGGTTGACCTCAGGTCCAATCCAAGGTGTCTGCTCGCTGGAGAACTGCCTCCCATCCCTGCCTGGAGAGGTGCTCTTCTGCAGTCTTCCTCATCCAGGAGCAGCTGCATCTGATCCCCTTCAGATCACATCCCTGGACCATTGTACTTGTGTAAGCCCTTGTGTTATTAGCATCTTACCATCTCAGACCTTTGTTAATTGATCAAAGGGTTAAAGTATAAAAACTATGCAGCTTTAAGGAAAATGTCGATCTTAATGCGTTTCTTTAATCTATAACAATGACTGGTTTTAGTCAGGGAGCTTCAAATGCAGCTATTGTGGAGTCCCTGCCCTTGTATCAGTGGTTAAGTGTCCCGGCCCATTGAAATAGCTTTAGAAAGTGCAAAGGCTACGCTAGCACGTCTTTGTCTCCTCATCTTTTAACTGTAAAGAAAAAAATGTCCTTGTATCAAGCCTCAGCATTTATGTGAAAAATGAAATCGGGTTCAGCGTGTGCATAGATTTTTCAGAGAGATTAAAGTGGGCATCACGCAATTTTTCTCTACAAAAGGCCGCCTTTGATGTGCTTTCTGTCTATTCACGCAGAAGTGTCAGCCTTTGTTTCTGAGCCGCAAAAGAGCGTCCGCTTGTCACCAGCGCATCCTCATACCTTTGTGTGGGGGCCTTGTTCCAGGTGGGTCTCGTAATTCAGAGATAATGTCACGAGAGCGTGTACACTGTGACCAGACGGCAGGCTGCCTCGGCAAGATAAATGCCAAGGCAAAGCCCAGAGCGCTTATCAAAAATGATCAGGAAACAAAACTAAAACATTTATTTCTGAGCGTCTGATTGTAATCCCGGGCTCTCGGCATTTCATCAGCCACATAACAGAAAGTTGCTGCTTGGCGCCGGCTTTGTTCTGAGCCTGGGTTCCAGTTGATTCTGCCTTTGAGGTTTTACTGCAGCAGAAACCTGTGAAGTGGTTGCATAACGGGGCCTGGGGGCTGAAGCACATGCTCGCAGCCCAGGTCAGGCCAGGACTGAGGGAGTAAAGTGGAGATGATGGGAGCTGGGCAGTTCCTATAAAGCATCTTCTGGGCACTCACCCTGGGGATAAGGGTCCTAGGGTTGGTGCCTATTCTACTCCAAGGGGATCTCAAGCACAGAGGGAATCCGGGGCACCTGGCTGAGCCTCCGGGCTCTCGGCAGAGAGGAATCTACACTCTTAACCCCTGAGCTCGCCCGCATCTTCAACTTCCTAGCTGCGTCATTGCCAGCTGCTAAAAATACTCTCACAAAGGACCCTGAGTTTGTCTTATCAACTAAAACTACGCCTGTCTTTCTAAGTTTGTTCAGACCATCTTCATCTCTGAAAAAAAAAAGGCAGGGTTTTTCTCCTTAAATGAAAATGAAATCCAACAGAATTTTTTTTTCTTGACTTGGCTTTTTGTTCTTTTTGATGGCAAATCGGTGTTTTAGGAGAATCGAACATTTTATTAATGCTACCTCCAAATGCAAAATACATATATATCTTATTTTAAAATGGCCTCCCAAACAGCGAAGACTGCATCCCTAGGACAGCATTATTTAAACGATGGTTTGATCTCTATGCCCCTTGGTTTCCCTTATATTTCCTCCACTTCAATCTTTCTCTGCACATTCAGTCCATGAGGCCAGCCTGGACATCTAACTGTGGGATACCAAGCATTCTCAGGAGGGGAAGAGAGGGCCCCATCGGGGACCCCATGTCAACCCCTGAAGGGGGTAAGTGGAGGAGGAGGAGGGAAGGTGTCTACTTTCTACCGCAGTCCTGCCGTGACCCACCGCCGCCCACTGAGGCCTCTGTGAGCATCTCTGCATTGAGCCGGAGGGGATGTCTAAGTCACCATCAAATTCTGCCCACACTCAGCTCCTCAGAACCACCTCCCACCCAAGCCCTTCCCCAGTTTAGAGATTCTTGACCCTTCACAAGCCCTACTCTTATTTCCTTCTCTTCATTTTCTATCATGAAAGCGGTGGTCCTATGAGACATACCAAAAACAAAAGAAAAGAAAGAAACAGCCTCTGGTGTAAATTCATGCCAATATATTTGAAAGTGCTCCTGCAAAAGAAAATTGGAATGTGAATTCTCAGTTAAAATGAGACTTCATTCTCCGGCCACTCAATTACGTTCTGCTTTTGTTTGTTTTTCATTTGCGTGTGAGCCTTAACCCACATGAAAATGAAGGCAAGGCTATGCTGTTCTGTCCCAAAGAAGCATTTGGCCACTCAGTGAAAAAGAGCCAGGATCCCATGTATAAATTATTCAGAAATTTGGTAAATAAATGGGCAAACTTCTCGCTGGGGCTATCGCTATTGCATTATTCAGTCCAATAAAGAGAATTTAATTTAATGGGTTTTCAGCAACATTGTTCAGTGAGCAACAAAAGGCGTAGTGTCCTTTATGAATAACTGATTTTCCCGGGGCGTTCTGAAGAAAGTGAGTCCTCGTTAACCCTAGAATGGCTAGCTCATGTCATTGAAGCTCGACCACCTGGCTGGGAGGTTGCCCGTCAGCTGCCAAGGAAGGGCCGGCCGGGAGGACCAGGTGCTCTGCCCGCTCCGTCTGATTGTTACAGGGGAATAAACAGCGTGATTGCACAGTGTGGCCGGGGGCGAGGGTCCAAGACTGCTGCCAGCCAGGGAGCCTGCTTTCTTCCCGGCTCGGCAACCAGGGCCCCAAGAGCGCCTTTATTGAGAGCAGGTAACGCTGACAAAGCTGCGATGCTGTCTGCTGTAATTAGGACGGGGAAAAAAAAGATCAGACCATTGAGAACGAGGCAGCAGTGAGCCTCAAGTACCTGTCTCTGCATCGTAGGGAGCCTCAGGCTTTCAACGCAGGCTGGCAAGTTTCAGCATCGATGTGTGGGAGAAATTCTAGAAAGAAACCTTCATCCTGAGTGACCCCTGCTTCTTGTCTCACGTTTGGCTTGATGATGCTGCCTGTTTGCAAGCCTCACACCCAGCCGTCACCACACGAGAAGTTTTACTGAGGCCTGAATTCCATGGCAACCCCAAATTCCTGCCTCGTTGATCATCCTTCATAAACTGCTGGCCATTTCTCTTTATCTTCCTTCATAACGCTCCACAAGTATCAGTGTTTAACCACCTGAAGTCGTCTTCACTCTGTGCTGTCGTTTATTCTCAGTCATTTCTCTAAAGCACTGCTCCCCTGTGCGGAGGTATAAAAGAAAATTAGCCTTATTGGACTTCAAAAAATTTAATTAAGAAATAGGCATTACGACCTTTCTAAGGGGTTTTGAATGTGAAACGGTTCATTAAGTTCATGTTAATAGAAAAGTAAAGAGCGCTTCCCCCAAATGGCAGGGAGAAAAAAAAAAAAAAAATCGCTCTCTTAACACATTGATTTATTTCATTCACTAAAGCACAGGAACCATGAAATGGTTCATCCCCGGCAGCACATTAAATATGTGCAGAAGTCAAATTACAGCCTGACAGTGCCTTGTACTTTGTACTCGTGGCATGCACATTTCAATAGGCTGGGAGGAAAAAAGCAAACTCTGGAAAGATCCTTTTATGAAATTAAATTACCTGTGTTGTATGGCTCTGTGCGGCTGTTGATTCAGAGGGATTTTAACTGTTGCCTGTAGCTTTTCTGTGGGTTAATCCCCCGCCCAGGTCAGTCTCCATCATTAGAAAATAGAAGAAAAATGTTTCCAGTCAGGCATCTAGGCTGTCCAGGGGCATCTAATCATACAGAGTCATCAGGACTGCCTAGAAGGACAGCTGTCAGCTCTTCAGTGTTTTCTGTGTTTCATAATCCAGGGGAAGTCAGGCCTCTGAGTTATGAATCAGGAGAGGGGCTTGAACCACATCAGGTCACGTGTCCTGGCCTCAGTTGCCACATCTGTGAAAAAGAATGGTCAGTGCAATGGTCGTACAAGCTACCATTGCGGGTCTGCAGTGGATGCTAGCTTCGTAAAAGTAATCCCGTTTCTCCTGCCCACTCATGGGGTGTTTTCTGATGGAAAATGACTCCGTATCATACCTTTCTTCTCAAAGGATGTATTCTCCAGGCCTCACTTTACATAAGTACCCTGCAGGGACAAAGGAAACAGGTATGGATCCAGTTGTTGGAAAATAGCCTTTGTTTAGCAAACATTTCATCAGACCTATTATATTTAACACATGAACTAATGGATGGGTTCTGTTATATACCCATTTCACAGGGAGGACAGGAACTTGCCGTGGTCTGGCACACAACATCAGATCTCGGAGCCCCCCACCCTCGCCCCATCAGTCAGCCCTTACCTGGGGGTCTGGTACCTGCAGGGCCCTGCCCAGCTCCAGCTGATGCACAGGCTCTGAGGCCGCGGGCTCCTGGCAAGATGGAGGAGGGGCAGAGCCGTCAAGACGGAACTCTGCCCCCTGCCCTCCCAGTACTTGAGCTCAGCATCTCCTCCCCTAGGACCCAATGGCCCTGACGAGGCCAGGGCTTTCTTCCTTCTATTTAGATGGTGGTTCTGCCTCCAGTTTTATGGCAGCAAAGTCCACAATGTCATCCTGTTGTCGCCTTGCAGAGCTATCCCTGTGTCTGCCTCCCTGCCCACGCTGTTGTTTCCGTACCTCTTTGCCGGGCTTGACCCTGGCTGCCCAGCAGGGACATGTGCCTCATCGTTCTTTGATTGCTGCAGCATCTGTGTCTACCTCATCCCTCAGCCACCAGGCTGTTCTTCCATCCTGTTTGGAACTGTTTTGGAAGAAGGAATAAACGACACCTTCTAGCAAGGAAAATGTGGATCTTATTCAGTCGTTTGGCTTAGCAGGAGGAGTATCTACAAATACACTGACATCTTCTGGGAAAACTCACGTAAATCCTGCCTGTAAAGGCCTTGAATTGAGAGGGCCGAACGGGAAGGCACCACGGGGTTCCAGTGGTTCTGTGGTTCTTTGTAGGGGTCTGTTTGAAGGGCTCTGAGAGCGGTATGTGCTAGAGGCCACCACGGTCCCTAGTGATCGAGTGGCCTGTGGCCTGAAACTGAAGCGGTGGCCACGGATGGGGCCGTGGCCAGGCCAGCTGAGAGGGAGCGTCGAAGGCTGTGGGCTTCCCAAAGTGCTCAGATTCTGAATCAGATTGGACCACAGGGAACTGCCACTTTTGTGGGTCAGAAGCCAGCAGTTTTGCATGATTCAACCCAATGCATTACTCACCCCGTTTTCAGCAGCTACAACATTTCTGGGATCGTTCAATGGAATTTGGAGCAAGGAATCTCCAAAAACGTTCACTGATCCTGTCCAGTCTCAGTCTCGGTCAAGCTAGAACAGTCTTGGAAAGGGAATGGAACACAGCTTCGCTTGGTCCCCACACTGGGTCCCCCATTCCCTAATGGAGAGAACAGGGTCCTCGCATTTCCCCACCTGAATTCCAGGATCATCTCCCACAAGCCCATCACTGGCCCAACTCCTTGGCTGAGAACCATGCCCACCCCTCACCTCCCTGCCCTCCCCATCCCTGCTCTGAGTTGGGGGGCATCCTTGGCCCTGCCCCAGTGACCTTTACAGTCAGAAGACAGCCCTGATTCCCTCTCCTCTCAGATATCATTTAGTGAGCTTGCACTTGACTGCAGAGTATTCTTCACCCTCATTTTTGGCTCCTCGTCAGCTGCATCTGTGTGTATTTTATGCTGTGGGAGCCACTGTGAGCCCCTCTTTCCCCTCCACAGCTCAGGGATGACAGAATCTGATAAATTGACAGTCATTCCGACGCCTCTCCATCGTGGAATTAAGTTTCCTATCTCTGCTTGTTTCCTCTCTCCCTCCCGCTGCCTCCCCTGGCCGTGCCCTCACCCGGGGCTGAGCTGAGAACTGGGCAAGTCCACCAGCAGAGAGAGCATCTCACAGGTGTGCGGCAGCTGGCATAGGCAGGCAAGGTGCTGGGCAGGGCCACCTGCATGGACGGGGCCTCGGTGTCTGCTGCTCCTGGTATCAAGTGAGCCCCTTACACCTGGAGTGTTGGGGCACTTTGGATCCTGGGACCAGTAGGTGGAGACTCCCCAGGGGAGCCACCTCCCTGAGACATCCTGTTGGTTTCAGAGCGTCAGAGTGGAACACCTAAGGATACCTTGTGTAGTTGTTCCTAAGTTCACCTTGTTTTTTTCTTAATTTTTAAAATTGAAGTATAGTTGATTTACAGTGTTTCAAGTGTACAGTAAAGTGATTCAGTTACACATACATGTTTTTCAGATTCTTTTCCATTGTAGGTTATTATAAAATATTTAATACATTCAATAGGACAGACACACACTACTATGTATACCGACAACTTCCCGTGCTATACAGCAGGTCCTTGTTGTTTATGTTTTATAGACAGTCCTGTGTGTCTGTCCTGAGTTCACTCTGAGTGCCTCTCTCTAGAGGGAATTTAGATACAGTTCTCTTGACTCAAAGGGATGAAAGGTGCTGATGCTTCGCTTGAAAATGAGCGTGTCCCAGCGGGGAGAGGTCCTTCCCTTCCCTTGTCTTCACTTCTGAGCATTTGGCAAGAAGCATCCCTTTGTTCCAGCGTTGGGGCATCCTCCACTTGCCCTCTACAGTTTCAGGGTGCCCCTGGAGCAGAGCCTGCAGAGCTTAGAGGGGCAGAGAGCATCTGTGCTCATGTCAAAGATGCTCTTACCCTTCCCCATCTACTCTGGCTTTGAACCTGCTGCTTTCAGAGCCCAGGTGCCTTAGCTGTCAGTCTCAACACAGCAGCTTCCCCAAAAGCATCACTAAGAGCGGCTGCAGATGCTTCTCCCCCTCAAAGCCCTGGGAAAGGCCAGTGTGCGGGGAAGGGGTGCATGTGTGTGTGTGGTGCAGGGGGAGTGGCTAATCGTGTTGTTATAATTTGCTTTACCTTTTGCTTTTCTTGTGATTATGTACACCTTACTCTTCATTGCCTGATGTGCCAAATGCCTAAGGCTCAGTTCTTCAGGGCTTTCCTTGGACACCAAGTCACAGCCATCCCATGTGTCCCTACTCCTCAGATTCCTCCTCACTTCCTCCCACTGCGGATGCTCCACGGCTATGTCTCAGATGCTATGGTTAAAACCGAGGGCTTAGGATGGTGCAAAAATGTCATCAAAATCTTTATCTACTTTTCTCTTCGGCTTTTCTTCACTACATGAAATACACATTACAGAATATTGTATTTCTTGTTTGATCTACATTCTGTTCTGTTCTGGAAAGCGTGAGAATTCCATCACTGGGAACTGCATTTCTAAGCCATCTTAGCCCTTATCGGTGGTGCTCTGAAGCCAAGGTTCCCAGCCCGAGGGGGCATGGCAACCCACTCCAGTATTCTTACCTGGAGAATCCTATTGGACAGAGGAGCCTGGCGGACTACAGTCCATGGGGGGCGCAAAGAGTCAGACATGACTGAGCGACTCTATGAATGTGGTCTGCGTTCTCAAGAAAACATCCCAGGCTGGGAAACCTGACAGGCGACTTCGGTGGTCCTTTAAGTGTGTGATTCCAGCCAGACTGAAGTAAGGACACATTAATGATTAGATTAATTAGGAGAGCTTTCTTTAAAGGAGCTTAGTGGGCTGATGCATGAGTATTCACAATTGTTAGACCGCATCAGAGAAATACTTCCATCTTGTGATATAAGTTAAACTGTTGGTGGTCCGGTTTTTCAGAAATGGACTCCATTTTTAAATTGCATCTGTGTTTATTCCTTAGCTTATTCCTGATTTCTCACAGTTGAGCGGCCCCTGGAGGTGCATGGCCCAGCCTCTCCAAACACCACAGCCCAGGCTAAGTTTAGATCCCTCTCCTAGTCTCTTCCACCGTTCCCCAAATATTTTCTGGGAGGAATGCTGTGCTCCCCCCAACCGCCCACCATTTCTGGGCAGATTATTACATTGAACTATGAAATTACCAATGTTCACCTAATACGTAACTTACTAGAGACTCAGTTTCTTCAGCTTTAAAATGAAAATCACAATACTTTTTATTCCTTTGGAGAAGGAACTGGCAACCCACTCCAGTATCCTTGCCTGGAAAATCTCACGGACAGAGGAGCCTGGTGGGCTGCAGTTCATGGGATCGCAAAGAGTCGGGCACGACTGAGCAACTAACACTTTCTTCCTAGAATTTTCCAAGAATTATTCTAATAATCTTTGCTCATGGTTGGCACATAATAGGATTAATAATCATGTTTGCTTATGGACATATGGGCAGATGGATGGATGGCTAAAAATGTTTGCGTTTGTGGCATGAACTGAAAATGGCTAATGGATTGTCCCTAAATTTGGATAGTCTTTCTTAAAATTTTAATGTGGGCGGGCTCCATCTAAGAGATGTGGGGGGCACAGTAACCAGCCAGATGTGGGCCCCAGGGAGCTGGATCCTGCCCTGATGCAGAGGCCAACAGAGAATAGCTGTTTCTCACATGGGTAGTTCTGAGACGGGCAATTTCAGGACTTTATGCATTTAACAATAATGATGAATCTCCCTGGCCAAAAAAGGAGGCCAGCTAGTTTTAAAACAACAAAAGCCAGGGACAAAGATGTTTGGGGGGAGATCAGAATTTGTTCTTTCAAAATAATTTTTAGTAAAACATAATTACTTGTCTCCCTATATGCATACAACATGCAGAATCTGTGTTCCTGGCATTGAATTAGTCAACTGGTTTCCCTTAAGTAATTAACTTTACATAACTGTTTTCAAAAGATTCGCTGTGGCCTTTATTTTGGTCTTATTATTTTATTTTTAGTTTTTAACTGAAGTATAATTGATTAACAATATTGTGTTAGTTTCAGGTGTACAGCAAAGCAATTTGGTTATACTATATATATATATATGTTTGTGTATATCTATATTTTTTCTTTTCCATTGTCGTCTATTATAGGATATTGAATACAGTTCTTTGTGCTTATACAGTAAAAGATGTGCTGTGTTTGTGTGTGTATATAAACCATATACACAATGGAATATTACTCAGCCATGAAAAAGAATGAAATAACGTCATTTGTAGCAGCATGGATGGACCTAGAGATTGTCACACTAAGTGAAGTATGTCAGCCAGAGGAAGACAAATATTATATGATCTCACTTATATGTGGGATCTAAAAAATAGTACAGTTCAGTCACTCAGTCATGTCTGACTCTTTGCGACCCCATGGACTGCAGCACTCCAGGCTTCCCTGTTGATCACCAACCCCCAGATCTTGCTCAAACTCAT
This sequence comes from Bos indicus, assembly GCF_029378745.1. Taxonomy (NCBI): domain Eukaryota; kingdom Metazoa; phylum Chordata; class Mammalia; order Artiodactyla; family Bovidae; genus Bos; species Bos indicus. The sequence goes on along the minus strand of NC_091772.1, from coordinate 39,977,997 downwards.
GTCCATCGAGTCAGTGATGCCATTCAACCATCTCATCCTCTGTTGTCCCCTTCTCCTCCTGTCTTCAATCTTTCCCAGCATCAGGGTCTTTTCCAATGAGTCAATCCTTTGCATCAGTACAAAAAAACAGTACAAATGAACTTATTTATAAAGCAAAAACAGACTCACAGACATAGAAAACAAAAACATAGTTACCAAAGGGGAAGAGGAGTGGAGTTAGGAGGATGGGGTTGATGACTGCACACTGGATACTGGAGGGGTTCCTACTCCAGGAGATCTTCCCAACCCAGGATCAAACCTGCTTCTCTTGTGTCCCCTGCATTGGCGGGAGGGTTCTTTACCACTCTCCCACCTGGGAAGCCCATGAATGCATGCCACTATATATAAAATTGTCAACAACAGGATTTACTGTGGTCTTTATTTTTTAGTTCTTTCCAGTCAAGGTAATTGGATGGCTTTGCTAAATGACTAAAAAGTCCAGGTAGATGCCTTTTAATTTTTTCTTCCAAAAGCTCAAGAGTAAAGCTTATTAGGTGGCATCGCTCACCTTTAATAAGATGAGCATTGTCACAAAGCCCAGGGGACCACCGCAGGGTCACTTCCCACCTTCCCCTAGTTTTGGTCCCACTTGACCACCTGGCTTGTGACACCAGGCAGCTAATTAACTCTGTCACCACTGGAGAGCCCAGGCAATCCCTCAGCAACAGGTTCAAGAGGACATTTGCTATAGGGCTGTCTCTATAGAAGATGACCCAGGCATTACCTTCTGTCGTGAAAATTATCAGAAACCTCAGTTTATGAAGTAAAGAACATACTTGATCTGGTTAAGGATCAACTGTAGGGGAGACCGAACTTCCCTTCATTGAAATGACTATTCCCCAGTTTCCCAGGTTGTCTAGTGGTTAAGGCTCTACCTGCCAATGCAGGGGACCTGGGTTCGATCCCTGGTCTGGGAAGATTGCACATGCCGTGGAGCAGCTAAGCTCGTGCACCAGAACGTCTGAAGCCTGCCCGCCTAGAGCCCTTGTTCCACAGTGAGAGAGTAGCACCCACTCACTGCAACTAGAGAAAGCCTGCATGCAGCAATGAAGACCCAGAGCAACCAATAAATAAATCAATCTTTTAAAAAATAATAATAATAATAACTATTCTCTTAGTTCCTGGTCCTCCTGTTTGTGTTTTTAATGAAGAAAAACATGTCCCCTAGAATTTTCCCTCGCCTGTTAGAGGAAGCGATTCAGGCCCAGGACAAGGGGAGACCCACTGCCTCCGCCCTCATCAGGACCAGGACTCTGCGCCAGTTGCCTGAGTTCCAGCAGGCAGTAAGTGGATCGGCCCACAGGCCCTGAAGCCTGTCCTGCCTGGAACTCCTGGCTCTGAGACAGTGGGCTCCACACACCCCAGTCCTGCTTTGCTGGACATCCTGGTAGATTCCACTCGTGAATGTTGCAGGAGCTGAGTGGCCTCGTGGGCAGGTACTCTGCCCACCCCGACTCCATGCACATGGCATGTACTCCTGCAGGTCACCATGAGGCCCCCTCTTCCAGATGAGGGACTGAGATTCCAGGAGGCAGGCTACTTCCTAGGCGACGAGGCCACACTCAGCGGAGCTGCATCCCAGGCAGGGCTGACCTTGACCGCGCTGGCCACCAGGATGCGGAACACCAGGCTGGCATTTCTCATCTCTCTCTCCCTCAGAGTCATTGCACAGAGGCTTTTACCCTCTGCAGTGTTTTTTTGAGTGACACCAAGTGGGCACATAATTAAAAATAAGGATTTTCCAAGAAGCTTTATGACCCTTGGAAAACAGCAGTTGAAGAAGAGCCATCCATTCTCATTGCCGTTCAGTGTTTTTTTGTTTTTTAATATTTATGTATTTGGTTGTGCCAGTCAATCTCAGCATGCAGGATCTTTAGTTGCGTCAGGAGACCTCCTGGTTGCAGGATGTGAGATCTAGTTCCCTGACCTGGGATCAAACCTGGGGCCACCTGCACTGGGAGCACGGGGTCTTGGCCCCTGGACCACCAGGGAAGTCCCTGCTCAGTGTTTCAATTGTGAAGCACCCAGTGGTCAGCTGTGCTGTGTCCAGCACCCTGACCTCATCATCCCTGCCCGACAGTGCTCAGCCATCCTCTCCACAAAAATGTCCACTCCAAATAGTTAATAAAACTTTAGAGTGTTCTATTGTTCAAAATGTGAACAGAAATAAGCACAGTATGATCAATCTGGCTTAAACAGGCTCACTTAAATTTCCCAACCTCTGACACTTAAATGAGAGGATAAATTCATATAGTTTATCACTCTGTATCCTGGCTTCCTAAATCAGTCGTACAGATAATAATTCAGCTAGGAGTCTCCTCTTATGCCAGATTAGCTGTAATACTTGCCAGTTTATTTTGTGCCATTCTTGGTTCTGGAGACAGAGAGAAGGCTCTGATTTGTCTCTTCTCACCTTCCTGTCAGCAGCAAACAACAGTATTTGTGAGTTGACTTAGCATGAGCATTGCAAACTCTTGACTAATATTCATACTAAACTGAAACAATGTAAGAGAGAAGCAGAGACCAACACTGGGAATCAGACTGGCCTGGACTTGAGTTCGAGCCATGCTCACTTCTAGCTGGATGGATACAGAAGAAGCATGTCTGCTCTCTGCCTTACCATCTGTGGCTGGAAGTTTCCAGAAGGTCCAGTGGGCTCATGGCTGCAAAAAGGGCAGTGCTATACCAATGCTGGGTAGGCTGTTCTTGTTATGTAAAGATTGTATCTTTTCTTCTGAGAGAGCTGTTATCCCAACAGAACTCAAGCTAATGATGATGTAACCTCACCATGATGTGTTTCAGAATCCCCCCAGAATACTGGAACACTCAGTGTGATGGTCAGGTATTGTTGAAGCCAAGACTTAAAAGAGAGTTGAGTAGCAAGGAAGTGCTTTTCTTATAGCTGACGGAAGAATAATGGATACAGAGGAGGCACTCAGTAAATATCAGGTGGATGGACAGACAGATGGGTGGGTGGATGGATAGATGGGTGGATGTATGGGGGGTTGTATGGGTGCATGGGTGGATGAGTGGGTGGATGGATGGATGGATGGATGATGCATGAATGGATGGGTTGGTGAGTGGAAGGCATGATAATTGGAAGAAATAAGAAATTGAAGGAAGACAGACCCAGACTCTCTGCTCTGCATGACTGCCTCACAGGGGTTCTGTTGGCCTCCTGGTCCAGGGACCTGAGATACAATCTGCTTCACCTCTGAATTCTGAGGGACAGCTCCTTCTCTCTTTAAATAAAGTATAAAATGGCTCCAAAGGACATTTTCCTCATCTGGGCCATGTCTAATGCCATTAATATAAAACTGCTGGCTTAATGGAGTTGCTTTTGATCTATCAAGAAAAAGACACACCTAATTCAATTTTGTTATTTTTCCAAGAGTAAGTGTCTTAATTTGCAAGAGAATGATTTGATTATAATTTTAAGTGATACTGCAGTTTTATTTTTAGTCACGAAGATGATATTGAGTGACTCTATGAGGCTCAAATGTGGAAAGTCCCAGAGAATTGTGTGAGTTGGGAATTTTATCTTTAACGGCGTTCTGGGGTTGTTTCTGCATGTAACGTGTCGAATGTATTTTAGTCAGAATGAACAGACTCCCTGACAGGGAGTTTTGTGCGTAAAAGTATGAAAGCCGACAGTTTTCGTTTAAAGTATAAAGTGGAATAATCCTAGTATGTAAAACCACATGACATCAAGATGTAAATACCCATCATTTTTCATCTGCACATCTTTTTAAAGCACGTGTTATTGTTGAGAGATCTGTCTTATTCTGATGTTTGTTCCCACCGGGACAGTCTTGTTTCTTTATTTCCTCCTGCATTACTCTTCAAAAATGGGAAGTTTCTAGGTACTCAAAGGGATCTACTTACATGTAGTGTAGATGTTGACTCTGTTGTCCTTCAGGTCTCTATAAAAACATCACTGAATAGATCGAACCAGGCCTTCTGTTAGCTGTGGCTACTCCAGTCCTTTCCCTTCAGGGGAGAATTCTGATGTGAAGAGGCAGGGCCATGGCTGGAGCTGGGGCCCTAAGTCAGGCTGCTAGGGTTGGGATCCAGACGCTGGGATTAGGGTTGAGGTCCTGGCATTTACCATCTCAGGGTCTGGAGCCAGACACTCCCCTCCCTCTGCCAGGTTGCTCCTGTGTGTAAAGAGAGAAACAGTACAGACCATACGTAGAGTCGTGAGGGTGAGTGAGATAGATACAGCTTCTGAAAGGCCTCGCACAGTGCCCGATTCCACAAAGCACTCGATCGTTTCCGCGGTCTCACTGTCTACACAGAGCCTGTTTTGGGGGAACTCACGCTTTCCTTGTGGGGAAATGCCTTTTCCTCCTTTTGTTGGAGGACGCGGTCCACTTCCAGACAAATTGCTTGTAACAGAACTGTGTGTAGGTATTTTTTGTTTATCTGCACAGCCTAGAACTAAGATGAGCAGAGGGCATAGAACCGCATGTCGAGTCCCTGTGAAACCAGAGTCATTCTAGCAGGCCCTGGGAATTCTGTGATCAACCTTGAAAGCAAAACATATCCATTTCCCACTACATTGACTCCATATGCTTCTTGATCATCACTTTGTTTTTAACCTGACGCTGATCCTAATTCTGCTGCTACTGCTGCTAAGTCGCTTCAGTCGTGTCCGACTCTGTGCGACGCCATAGACAGCAGCCCACCAGGCTCCCCTGTCCCTGCCATTTCCTTCTCCAATGCAGGAAAGTGAAAAGTGAAAGTGAAGTCGCTCAGTCGTGTCCTACTCTGAGCGATCCCACGGACTGCAGCCTACCAGGCTCCTCCATCCATGGGATTTTCGAGGCAAGAGTAACTGGAGTGGGGTGCCATTGCCTTCTCCAGATCCTAATTCTGAGACAGGTGTAAAAAGAGTAAAGGAGATGCTTTTTGCCCACCAGTTGCTCAAAATCCCTTTCCTGGTCACAGCGCAAAAGACGCTGGAGTTCTCTGGGCTTCTCTGGCCTCTCTGGTTAGCACGGGACCCAGATCTACTGACAGGCCCAGCCGTACCCACAGATGAATCAGGTCTTCAGAGGGCTGTCTGTACCCAGCCTGCCTGGACCCATCGCAGGACAGCTCAACCCTCATGCCCACTCAGTGTGGCCTCTGTGAGCCGTTGGCATCATGCACTGTCTCTAATTGCTGGAACTCAGTCGCTTAAACATTGTGAGGCAAACACAGTTTTGCTGCCTCTGATCACTCACGGAGGAGCTTTGTGTTAGCAGAATTCCCCCAAATTTCCAGTTAGGTTTCGATCACTGGGGCGGTATTTTTTTCACTGACTGATTAGTCTGTGGCTGTCTCAAGTTTCAAGCGCAGGTCAGCAGCCGTGGTCATCAGGTGTGCTCTGAATGACACCCTATCTTACCCCCTAGAACCGGGTCTGGATGGGCCCTGGGGGCCATTTAGTCCCCCTCATAGGGGCAGCTGTCCTAGTCTCCAGGTCACTTGCATCTGGTAAACCCCTAACTTTTCTTGGAGTTTCTTCTTGTCATTTGATAATTTGGTGTTAAGATGAGTATCTTTCTGGAAAACTCAGATGCCATTAAGCTATAATTATTTTATAAAAATTATAGAAATACTATTTTTTGTTTGCAGATACAGTCTTTATTTATCATTTTGAAATACAGCTCAAAGTTTTTAAACATCGTAAAAAGGAGTATTTCCCCCAAAATTGTTTTCAGAAATGGAGGGGAAAAGTCAAGAAAATCTGTACAGAGTTTGGTGCAAATACTTAGGACAAATCCTTTTAATTAAAAAAAATATATTTATTTATTTGTGACTGCTCTGGCTCTTCATTGCTCTTTCCATTGCAGGCTTCCTCTGGTTGTGGCAAGCAAGGGCTGCTCTCTAGTTGCGGTGTGCTGGCTTCTCACTTCATTGGCTTCTGTTACTGTGGAGCGTGTCTTGTTGTACAGGCACTCGGGCTTCAGTAGTTGCCGCTCCTGGGCTCCAGAGCACAGGCTCAGTAGCTGTGGCCCACGAGCTTAGTTGTTCCATGGAATGTGGGATCTTCCCCGACCAGGGATCGAACCCGTGTCCCCTACATTGGCAGCCATATTCTTAACCACTGGACCACAAGGAAGCGCTAGGACTGGAAAATTTAATTCTTTCTAAGCCCATCCTGACTTCATCTGGGCCCAATGGGTTGGTGAGGAGCAACAGTTGAGAATATTTCAGGAAACTTATAATCAGAACTTCTGCAAAGAAGACTTTTTTGTCCTTTTTGATTTTGTTCTTTTATCTATCATGTATCATCACAAATCTATTTTATTTTTAGAAGCAACCTGGATAAAAAACCAATCCATAAGTCACATGAATTGCTTTCTTCTCCAAAGCGAGAGTGGTTGGGGACTAAGTATTGGAGGGTTCAGTTCAAATCACGTTGCACTAAAACCTGTCACGTATGTTATTTAATAATAATTTGCCTCTTACAGTCAGCATTTAAAATCCAGGTGCACTGCTATTTAATGGTCGACCCTTTTTTATTCCTTGCCACAAAGAGAATTCAAGACCTTTAGAGACAGTTCCACATTTCTGTGTTTCGTTCAGTTGTAACTTCGTCGATGTTAAACGCCAACAAATTGTCAGCAGTGGTCGTTTCTATAACTGACATTGAGAGCATACTTGTCAGCTCTCTGGAATGAATGAAAATCTGAAAGAGAGACAGTGCTGGTGACCTTGACTCCCTTCCTCCCAGAAACCGAGTTACTGGCAGACTATGGTCCACATTGATCCATCACTTCTTGGATTGTTGCATCAGCAAAGTAGCCAGTGGGGTCTCAGCTCACTCACTGGATGTTGTAGCCTCTAGATATGATTTTCTCATCACTTAGGTTTTTACTGATGTGAGGCTCGGAGGGACAGTGTTACGAGGCCCTTTCTTGCCTGGTGATTTACAGAAGGTGAGACGAGGGAGCTGGGGAGGATGGAAATGGAAAGCCCGTGATTGAGGGTGTGCTCCTCACACATCAATCCCTGTGAAGAGCCGACGTGAACATTTCCAATCAAACTGTAGATCAGTCCTCAAACCCTCGGAGCACCTCGGACCCTGAGAGTGAGACTTTCTACTGATGAGAACAGACCTTCTCCTAAAGTCTATAATTTAATAGCCTGAAAAAGAAATCTGTTTTTCCCCCATTTCTATTTACTCTGGTCATTTCCTGTGAATTATTCTCAAACTTGGTTACATGGGTCTTTTCTCCTTTCTTAGCAGTGGTGCACTGGTTCCTCCTCTCCAGGAGTGTACCATTACAGTCTGAAAACTAATCTAATATCTTATATAGTGTTTAATTTCCTTTTCCCAAACATCTATCTCTTTGGTTACATTGTTCAGTGAAGTTGTCCTCTTTATCCGTTTCCAGGCGGTGACATTTACTTTGAATGATTCATTTATTTGGAGTCTTAAACAGTCCTAGAATTTAAATTTGCATTATATTTGAAAGACAAACAAAATCTTTGTAAAAGTGATGCATGGCTTTAGGCTGTTACGAGCATCTGCTCCTGTCTTGATTTATTATGGAATTACATCCATTTATTACGGATTATCAAATGCCAGCCCAGCCCACCTATGGAGCATCCCTCTGGCCCCAGCGGCAGGTACCAACCAGAGAAGAGGTTAAGGAAGCGGACCTGAGACATGAACGGAGGCCCCGCCCTCTAGAAACACATGGTCCAGGGCTTGTCCTGCCCTCTGGCTTCTGCTCTCCCCCTAAAGTGGAGAGGGGGTTGTTCCCAGTGTGCATCCCTTCCAGGTCTCCTCCAGGACCATGTCTCAGCTGGAAACTCAGAGCTGTTCTTCATCTCCCCCCAGAGCTCTGCTGAGTGACAACAGCCGCCTCCTCCCCAGCGCTGCTCCCCTGAGCCCACGCAGGCCCCCCAGGCTCCCTTCGCTTCTCCATCCTCTGCATCAGCTTCTGCAATGCCCTCCAGGCCACCTAAGGCATGACCCTGGGGCCTGACCAGAGCGTGTGCCCCCATGTCCCCCAGGCATCCTGCCATCCGCAGTCCACTTTCCTGCCCTCCACCTCTGCTCTCTGGAGGCCCGCATCTCCTCCCACTTTCTGACCAGTTTCCCTTCCTTGGGGCCCTTCCACACAGGCCCCTCCTGCCCCCCAACCATGATCTCAGGAGTACAGTGTAGACCTGGCTGTTTTCTGTTTCAGAACCCCCAGTGTAGACCTGGCTGTTTTCTGTTTCAGAACCCCCAGCAGTGGTTCTCCCAGGGGCTGGAGAGACCTTGGGCTCCTCCCACCACCACAGGCCCAAAGATAGCCCCTCTTCCCGCTGGGTCCCTGTGACCTGAATAAGCAAAAAGAGCCTGAATAAGCAAAAAGAATGAAGTCATTGTTATATTTAAGGAATTTATAAAGTCATCAGGGCTTCCCTGGTGACTCAGTGGTAAAGAATCCTCCTGCAAGGAAGGAGACCCGGATTCAATTCTCTGGGCCAGGAATATCCCCTGGAGAAGGAAATGGCAACCCACTCCAGTATTCTTGCCTGGGAAATCCCATGGACAGAGAAGACTGGTGGGCTACAGTCCATGAGGCACAAGAGTTCAGCACAACTTAGCAACTAAACCACCACCATCATAAAGTCATCAAAGTCTGCAGCTTAAACCTGTGTATTCAAATTTCCATTGTAGGTTGACTTTTTATACCCATATATGTTTAAGTCTCATTTAGAGAATAAATAAATCCCAACCTTGCACAAGATCATGAACTTAACCCCATGTGTTTCAGAATTTATGATATTAGCTGAAAGTAGTAAAGTTAGAAGACCAGGGTTCTAGTTCCAATTGCACCCCTGAGTAACTGTGACCCAAGAAAACTCCCCTGAACTCTGAGCATCTGTTTCCCTATTAGTAACATGGAAACCACAGGACTCGTCCTAGCTCAGGCGGGTCCAGCATAGAGGAGACTGTTGCCTAAAGCTGGATGCAGAGCACCCCACCGCCTTAGATTATCCACCATGTTCTTTCTGGAAGACAAGGCCTTACGCCCACATTGGGGATGAGGAGGGACAGGGAATCCACATTCGTGGTGCTTCTCTTGTGCGCTGGAACCCTGGTCAGTGCTTCCTCCTAGGATTCTGTCTGATCTTCCCACAGCCCCAAGAGCTGACATCACCATCCCCACCGGGCACAGAAGGCAGCCTAGGTTGGGGCCCAGACCGAGGGGAAGAGGGATGGCTGGAATTCAAATGCAGGCCAGTCTTCCTGAGAAGAGCAAGCTCCTTTCTGATTGTCATGCTGCTTCTGTCACTGCTAAACATCAAATAGTAATCAGAGTAAACCTGGAGGTTCGGATTTGAATTCTGAAGCTCTTGCAACCCAGCAGAGTTTATCTTGAGGGTTTCAGAAAGTTCTCTTCGAGGTTTTGTTTGTTATTGTTGTTGTTATGAACCATTTTTAAAGTCTCGATTAAATTTGTTACAGTACTGCTTCTGTTCTGTGTTTTAGTTTTTTGGCCCCTAGGCATGCGGGACCCTAGCTCCCAGACCAGGGATCGGACCCATGTCTCCCTGCATTCTAAGTTGAAGTGTTAACCGCTGGACTGCCAGGGAAGTCCCTCTTGGAGTTTTTTGAGAAAATGTAACCAGTGAAGACATATGTAACCAGTAAACACCCAAGTTTACTCTGATTACTTCTTTATGCAGGTGAAGGAATACTGAGTAGACAGAGTAGTAGGTCAACTAAATGACTCAAAACTAGGCAGAAACCAAGATGAGTTGCTAGTTAGTAATTGAATGTTCTTTGAATTGGGTACTCAAGGGGAAATTTTTTCTTTAAAAACTGCTTTGCCATGTGTGGTATTTAATGAGATAGTAATTCAGGACAGAATGTCAGTGTCACGTCAGTGGACTTATTGAGAGCCAGAGGGCAACAGCTGGCATTGAAACAGGTATTGGCTGTGTGACCAGGTGTCTCTGTAGCCACCTGCTTCCTCTGGTCAAAGGTTACTGATCACCCACTGCCTGGAATTACTTCAGCCTTCAGTTCATATCTTAACATGGCTTACACTCTTTGATGTCTAAATTATAAATGCCTTTTTGAATAGAAAGCAGCCAGCATTGAAGTCCTAAGGATGTTAGGTATGAAAATGTCTCAAGACACTGCTCTTAGTTGGTGGCCCTGGCTAGTACTTCTTAACAAATTCAGCAAAGATTCCACAGCTACATTTTCTAAAGCTACTTAAAAAATTAAAAAAGAAGATTCTTGACACATGTGAGCTCCTTCAGTTCAGTTCAGTTCAGTCGCTCAGTCGTGTCCGACTCTTTGTGACCCCATGAACCGCAGCATACCAGGCCTCCCTGTCCATCACCAACTCCTGGAGTTCACCCAAACTCAGTCCATTGAGTTGGTGGTGCCATCCAACCATCTCATCCTCTGTCATCCCCTTCTCCTCCTGCCCCCAATCCCTCCCAGCATCAGAGTCTTTTCCAATGAGTCAGCTCTTGGCATCAGGTAGCCAAAGTTTTGGAGTTTTAGCTTCAACATCAGTCCTTCCAATGAACACCCAGGACCCATCTCCTTTAGGATGGACTGGTTGGATCTCCTTGCAGTCCAAGGGACTCTCAAGTCTTCTCCACACCACAATTCAAAAGCATCAATTCTTTGGCACTCAGCCTTCTTCACAGTCCAACTCTCACATCCATACCTGACCACTGGAAAAACCATAGCTTTGACTAGATGGACCTTTGTTGGCAAAGTAATGTCTCTGCTTTTTAATATGCTGTCTAGGTTGGTCATAACTTTCCTTCCAAGGAGTAAACATCTTTTAATTTCATGGCTCCACTCACCATCTGCAGTGATTCTGGAGCCCCTATTTCCACTGTTTCTCCATCTATTTGCCATGAAGTGATGGGACCAGATGCCATGATCTTCGTTTTCTTAATGTTGAGTTTTAAGCCAACTTTTTCACTCTCCTCTTTCACTTTCATGGAGAGGCTCTTTAGTTCTTCTTCTCTTTTTGCCATAAGGGTGGTATCATCTGCATATCTGAGGTTATTGATATTTCTCCCAGCAATCTTGATTCCAGCCTGTGCTTCTTCCAGCCCAGCGTTTCTCATGATGTACTCTGCATAGAAGTTAAATAAGCAGGGTGACAATATACAGCCTTGATGTACTCCTTTTCCTATTTGGAACCAGTCTGTTGTTCCATGTCCAGTTTTAACTGTTGCTTCCTGACCTGCATACAGGTTTCTCAGGAGGCAAGTCAGGTGGTCTGGTATTCCGCTGTTTCTAAACGGTGCCAGGGTTGGGGTGGTGTCTGTCTTCTCTTTGTCATGGTGTGTACATGTCCTGGCTTGGGCCTGAAGTGAAAATGTACTTGACGATCTTCTGGTCTCACCACATCCCTGGTAGGTGTTTGTCTGAATGACGGCACCCGGTTCAGCGCAGTGTAGCCCAGCCTGGTGTGGGGAGTGTCTACTCTCGTGATAGCAGAGAACCTTCTAAGAAGCAAACCTTCCTGCTCCAGGGCCCCGTGCTGGATGCACCTTTGCGCCCCATCTACTAGAGTGCCTCTGTTGAGGCCTTTGGCATCCCTAGTGGCTCAGATGTGAAGAATCTGCCTGCAGTACAGGAGACCCAGGTTCCATCCCTGGGTCAGGAAGATCCCCTGGAGAAGGGAGTGGTTACCCACTCTGGTATTCTTGCCTGGAGAATCCTATGGACAGAAGAGCCTAGTGGGTCACAGTCCGTGGAGTCACAAAGAGTCGGATATGACTGAGTGACTGTGTTCTATTTATATTATATTTACATTTACTCCATTGTGTTTACTGTACCCAAGAACCTCAAAGCTGGATTATTTTGCTCTGGGAGTCCAGTGTTGGATGGAGGTGCTCTTAGGAGCCCAGATCACTCAGCCTTGACAGAGACAAGCTCATGACAGCGGGAGAGCATCACTCACTCAGGACAAGGCTGCCGGCCACCCGGCGGGTAACCATAGCGGGTGGCATATGCGGCAGCCCTCTGCAGTGACCGGTAAGCTCGCTCAGCATCCGGGCCGCCCCTCTAGGCATGTGGCCTCCACCGTGTCTCTAGCACGGCGTGTCCTCACATCCAAGCCCCGTGTGCAGGGGGTCCGGACGCAGCCCGGGCCTCAGGACCCAGCAGGATGGGCTTGCAGAGGCCGAAAGCAGGGAAGGGGCGCCGACGGGGCCCAGGCTCAGGTGGTCGTCAGCCGCAAGTGGAGCTCAGCCCTTTGAGTCATTTGTCACGCCTCGCTCGGCCCCTGCTGGGCCCGCACGTGCCAGCTCAGTGTCACAGTGCCTGTCCGCCAGCCGGCCGCCCAGGCCCAGCATCCTGCTGTTCGCGGCCCAGCGGCTCAGAGGGCCGCGCTCGGTAACAGCCGAGCGCTGTGCGGAAGACGCATGTTCATAATGAGACGTGAACAGCATTAGTGGGTCCCCCAGGCCACAGGGCCCGCACCGCAACGCTTGGCAGCCTGTCCAGGAAGGCGAGTCACCCGGAGTTCAGCCGGAGTGCAGACTCACGCGGCCCAGGCCTCAGGCTGCTGCGACGACCGTCCCTGCAAACCGTCATCCGTCATTGTCTTGAAACTCCTGTTCCTTTTGAAAAGTTGCCCAGAGCCAGCCTGAAGGGCGATTCTGGAATGGGCCAGCCCAGGAGAGATTTCCCTGGTGATGGTCCTGTCCCCTGCGTCTGCACAGTCCAGGCTGTGTGTGCTTGAAACACGGCACGTGGGACGCAAGAACCCTTTTTCTTATTTATTCATTTTTTATTTATTTAAACTTCAGTGCAGCTAGGCACTGAGAGTCCATGGTTCTGTGTTGCACAGCCAGCCCCAAAAAGCCTCTGGGCTCCTTGTGGGCTGAAAACCTTTCCCTGAATGTAATTAAAGGAGTAGCAGGACCCCTTGCAGGAAAACTCGTGAGCATCCTTTGCCAGAAGAGAGTAGAAAAAAACTCTTCCTCTTTCAAAACACATGCCTACTGAACAGCTATTTGGAAGGGTATAATTTTCCCCCAACTTGCATTATTAAAAGAGCCCATTTTGAAAAGATAGTTTTAAAATTCAGTGAGAAATGCTAGAATTACTCTGGCCTTTCTGGAGCTGCAGATAATAAACGGGTGGTAACCCACATTCCCCATGTTCCTGCAGAATTAGCACGGTTTTCAAAATGACTGAACCACGTCCCTTAACTTCTGCGTTGATCACGGGGAAGCAGGGGGAAGAGCAAGCATGCCGAGTCCCCCGAGTGCTAACTCATAGAGTCCTCCGTGCGTCGCCTCCATCCGCTGCCGAATTGTCTTGACGTTATCCTGTTATTGGATGGCGTGATTCACCTTCCGAGGAAACAGAAGCCACACACAAAAGGGAAGATTTGCTTTCTGCCCCATGAAAGGCTGCCGCACGCGGGGGTCCTATTGAGACAGCTGGAAAGTTGCTTCAACGTGTTACGCTTGTAAGTTTTATTGGTGACTGGCTTTTGATTACGCATTTGAATGCGTGTGTTCCAGGGCTCCAGTTTTAATTAAAAGCCAATAGTCTTTTTTTTTTTAATATTGTGTTGTGTGCTCCCTGTCTCCCAGTTATTAGTTCTTTCTAATAACTAGTATTATTTAGTTATTTAGAACTAATAACTAATAACTTTCTAATGCTCATGGCCTATTTTAGCCTGAGACTCTGGAGCCCTTCAGAGCAGACCTTTCTAACCTTCCCTCTTCCCAATGGTCTTACTGAAATTTTCAAGTGTGTATCACCGGTTCTCACTTGGAGTATTGGAGTATCAATTCACGTTATCAGTAGGCTAAGAAAAACATCTCATCCAGGGAGCTTAGAAAGGGCGATCCCGCGTTGTCCCACAGTCATGGATGGGAAGGGATGTGGCCGTCATCCACATCTCTCTTTTTGTTTGTTCCTATCAAGTTGATGGCCTTTTGCTCTGATTCTGTGACTATCAGTTTACATATTTTTTCAGCGATACTGGTTTGGGTGCAGTTGAAGTCTAAGAAACGCAGGCCTCTGAAATTGGAATGTTCTCATGAATTATGACTCCTATTTTAATTCTCCGATAGGATGCTTATGCACTTGCAAGGTACCCATTCCCCATCCGAGTGTAAAAGGTGTGTGATTGTGTTTCAAACAAACTCACTGCTCTGTCACTGCTCTGCATTTCGTCCTGCATGGACACTTGTTTCCTTAACTGACACCTGCAGCTACGAGGAGAGAGCTCTCTATCTGGAAGCAATAATTCAGAACCACCGTGAAGTCATGACATTTGAGGATTTCACAGCCCAGGTCTTCTGTCCATCTCCCAGCTACTCGGTCAGCGGAACTGGTGAGTGGCCACGTTATCCCCCTCAGCTCTGCCCAAGACCCTTCAAATTCTCGAGCCGCAGATGTACACCTGTTTTTCACAGATAAATGCCCACAAATTTAAGAAGCGCATTCTCCCCCCTGAATGCACTAATGAATAACAAAAGGAGTGATGACATTCATTTTAATTTGTTTTGTATCCGAGCTGTTCGCCTGGTCCTTTCCTCCCACCATCCCGTTAACCTCCGCCTCCAGCGAGGTTAATGAACTTGTTCTCAGCCCTATGCTCTGGTTCATTCGGAAGGGTGAGTTTCTTGCTGAGCTGGGAATACGTTGTTTTAAGAGTGGTACCCGCATCAGGGCCTACTTATCAAGAAAGAGTTCCTCCCAGTCGAAGCCGTTGCTGCTAATGCTAAATGGGGATTATGCCGCCGGGATGCTTGGGTCAGGGATTAATGCGGGAGCAACGGGAGGACCGTGTCCCCTGGCCCATGGTGACAGCAGTGTGGCGGGCTGGCTTTCTCTCTGGAGTGGCCCGCGTCCTGGGGACCAGCCGCCGAGAGCAGCACCTGGTGTGGATCTGCTCAGACACTGGCTCCTAAGCACTTCCACTTATGAGGCCAGTGGGAAATCTCAAAAACATTGTTTTTAGGTTTTATTCTTTTTATATTTCCAATTTAGAAAAAAAAAAAGTGTGCTGGCACTTACCATGATGATACGGTTACTGTGGGGGTTTTCTCCCCCAAAGAATAGAATGATTTGGTAAATTTCTGTATGTAATTACAGATTAATTGCCTTTCAGAAAGCAAGTGGGATATTGAGTCGATGCATGTTGAAATCCTCCATGAGAGGCTTCCTCTTCCTCCGCTGGGGTGGGCACAACTGTTAGGGGGGCCTAATAGATTTCTACCCTGTGTCAGTTGCCTCTGATCACCGCCTGGCTTCTCCCATCCTGACTTGTTAACAAATATCTTACACACAAAGTGAAAAAAATTAAATTCGGTGAAATAAATCACTTACAAATAAAACCAGCCATGCATCACTGTTGAACATCGCTGGCTGCCGGCCTGGCCTCCCCGAGCTTTGTCAGGAGATAAGAGGGAGAGGCTGGCCCCGCACTGGGAGCCAGGAGCAGCAGGCAGAAGGCCTGGGAGATAAGCAGGCCGCCGAGGTGCGGGGAGCTGCGAAATTTACATAATCGCGCCTCTGCTTCCCTGCGAGGCGTCCAGAAATACAGGGATGGCCTCTATTGATCTTTGTTGAACTGGAATACTAAGCAACATGAGAAAAGCTTATAACTTAAAGCTTTGATTAATGTTTCTTACATTAAAAAAGTAGAACAGCTGTGAATTGAATTCTTTTATACACTCTGCCAACATTCAATCTAAAGCCCCCACGCCCCCAGCCCTACCCCACCACCCTCCCCCCAATCCCCGCAAAAAAAAAATCAGTTTCAAGGGAAATGAAGATTTCAAACCCAGTCTGGCTAGAGATTGAAAATCACCTCTAATTTTTAGGTGAGAGAACACGAAAGATTTATGGCAAAGCTAGTTTTGTAAAGATCTCATTCAGCTTTTTCCCACCCTCATAAAGTCCTGGGATTGAATTTTTTAGTGCAAGGGTTTTTTTTTGTTTGTTAATCTTGAGAAAGCTTTTTGTTTTCTAAAATTAAAAGGAATTAAATCAGAGCTAGATGCTTCCATTTCTTTTTTTTTTTTTCCATTTCTTAACTGTTGTTCTAAAGGCTCTTAAGATGATACTGAAATAAGTATTGATAAACTTTATTTTCTATGTATATTTTAGCCTCTATGTAAATTAATTTGATCTTTCCCAAAAGTTCCTAATTATTTACACCAGTTCATGTGTAGGTAACTTCTTAAGTGAGCTGCCATGAGTGATGTAGATTTTTTAAGACCCACCATTTGGAGACTGGCTGCTTTAAGAGTGTCACATTGGCCAAAGTCACTGAATTGATAAAGGCTCTGACTGCTCGATAAGACCTGGTATTGGAACGTGCACAAAAAGATGGAGAAACCAAAGATGAGATACCAAGCCAAATGCAGGTCCTTCCTCTTTTCAGTTTATTAACATCAGCATCACGTGCCATAACCCGTAGGCTTCAGGGTGTTCCATGTGGACTGAGAACATTTTTCTACACTCATCACACCAATCCATGGATGTGATTTTAAGTCCAGGCATAATGTTCTCTTTCAATGTTTTGCATATCTGCCCACGACAATCATCAGGAAGAAGCTTGAAATCAACTTGGTTTGCCCGGGAATCTGGGGGTACAGTTCCATCCCATACACAGGCCCTCTGTCAGAACCACATCCTCCTCTCGTTCACAGACCAGTTTTGCTTCTGAGGAATCCCTGTTCCCGTCTGTTAACCACTTTGACGGATGAAAACATTTTTCATCTATCCACAGTGTTTTTTTTTGTTTGTTTGTTTTATCCTAGGACAAGTACAGTCAAACCCAGACGAGCCAGGCAGCTTAAACTGAGAAATCGAGGTGAGGGCTGCTCTTCGCAGCGACAAGCCAGCTGGAAAAATTGACCCTGAGCGGCTTAAGCTCCCACAGCGCTCTTAGGATTCGCTCAGACCATCTCTGCAGCGGTGTCGTCAGAGCAGGGCCTCAGGCCCCCGCCCACAGGCTTGCTCGCAGTCCAAGGAACCTGGGGCTCCAATCTCCTTTGTGTTCTTGCCACAGGGCCTTATGGTCAAGCACAGGGACAGTGGCCTGAACCCCACATTAGCCCCACAATGCATTATGCAGCAGGCAGCCCCATCTCTAGAGGGAAGGCCTCCAAGGTCAGCCTTTAAGTACTAAGTCCTAGGTGTAAGTAAGAGATGTGCCCAGTGGTGGGGGCCTATGCCTAAGGAGGCCGCCCTGGGAAACACTCCCTCCTTGAGGCTCCCAGGCTCCCTGTCCCAGCACTTGTCACCCAGGGCAGCACAGGGGGGCATTTGGACTCACTTTCCAGGACCACAGGTAAAGACATAGTCTTCTGTTATTAGGCTCATAAGTGAGTCCTCAGTTTATTAAAAGAGGTTTAAAACAACTACTTTCTGAGTCAGAAAAAAAATGTTATTTTAAGCCACCCCCTCCCATATCTATTCCACACATTACTCACGTTGCTAATGTCCAGAGCGTGAAAGGTATCTGAGCTGGCCTTCCACTGAGCTCTGTAGTCTACTTCCCTTTAGATTCCTTCTTTACTGACCAGCAAGTTCTATAGGGTGGCCAGGGATTAAATACTGGCTGCAGTGAACACACACGCACATGTTCATATATATGTTTTATGCATGTATTTATATGCGCATTTCACATGTGCGTGTGTGTGCATGCACACACTGGGGTGAGGGACTAATTTTGTGTGTTCAAGACTGTCTCCAGGAAAGGGGGTGTGTGTAGCAGAGAGGCCTTTAAAGGGTTAACTGGAAGGGGAGGGACTGATGTAATCACTGCAGCTCACAGCCAAGTGCATCTGTTCGCCATGAGGTCATTCTTCTGCATGCTAATGATTTGGAAAATCAAGTCTAATGCTTGACATTATCAGAAAGGCTATAAATAGTACAAATCTTTACTTTTTGGAAGCTGTTCTTATTACCTAAGGGAGAGAGAAAGAAAAAAAAAAAACTTTAGCTTGGACTTCAGATTGTTTTTTTTTTCCAGAACTGCTTTAAAGGTCATGTCTGGACCTTAAAATCTTGGAGGAATCCACTTGTGTCTGTTGATAAATGAATCCCAAAATCATGGTTGCAGTCACAGCTAGCCATCTGAGAGTGGAGGACTGTTGGTATGTGTACTTTGATATCTGACGGGAAGCATTTCCAAGTGCTTTGTTCAGAAGTTGACAAAGGTGGGTTGTTTTCTGAAAGAACACCTCCAACCAGGTTAAACGAGGGGTCCTTGTCCAGAAACGTGAATGGACCAGAGTTTGGAGAAGAAGCCTTTCTGCTTTAATGCTGCCGTCTGGAGCCAGCAGAGGGAGCACGGATCTCTGTCTCTCCTGTTAGCCCTGAATGGACACATCTGATTTCTCCAAGGTCTGTCCAGGAGCGCTTCCTCCTTCATGACAGGCCAGAGGGGAGAGGCTCGGGATTTAGAGCAAGTGGAAGGGAATTCCTCGCCAGGCCCCATCAGACTCCACCGCGTCTCATGTAGGTCATATTTGGAGCTTAAAGCAGATTAATCTGAGTCTGTCTGAGGATGCTTCTGCCACCGCCGCTGCAGCTACCGGCAAAATGGCGAACTTTTATCTGCTTGCCTGGAACAGCATGGGTGCCCTCTCGGAAAGGCTTATGAGGCTCACCTACCTAATAAAAAAATTCGTGTCGTTCTTTTTTACCACAAAATCACTGTTTCAAGTTTGCAGAAGCTATCAGAAGACCCAGCCTGGAGGTCCCTGGGTCATTCTGGCCCTACTGAGACTGCAAGTGTGCTATATTACACCTTGGTCCTTCGCCTGGAGCAGGAAGCTGCCCCCAGCTCTCACTTGCTAAGACCCCTGAGCCCCACTCGGGGTTGCACGTACCAGGACACGGCAGCTAATATTCCGCAGTGACCCTGCCACGGACGTTCGCTGGGTGGTTAGCCACTGAGTCAATCCCAGAAACAGCACAAGGTGGAAGTGACTCTAACCGCTCCCCCGCCAGTCCAAAGATGAAAGGTTTTCCCCATTCAATCAGAGTGGTCACTTTAGGGATTCATTCAGTTATGCCTCCGTCTTTCTCACCCTCCCTCCCTATAAATGTGGTCTGAATAAGGTTTTGCTAAACAGCACTTCTTATGTATTCACCTTCCTCATACATTTGCTGAAACCAGCCTAGAGCACTGTAGACCATGGAGGCAGAAGGGGCTTCAGGAGGCCCCCACGTCCAGGTTCTCACATCATCCTGATAAGCTGTGGACCAGCCGTGAGGGACACCCCAGGGTGCCAGCCTCAGCCACTCCACCCCCTTCTCCTTGTCACAGTGGGATCAGCTGGACAGCATCCCAGGCTCAGAGTGTGACTGCTGTCCTCTCAGGTAGGCTGTCACCTAACCCTGATTGTCGGTGACCTTGGTCACAGAGCTCCTGATGAGCCAATGAGAAGGGAGTTGTTCTAAACAAACCATCTAGACTCTCTGTCTCAAGGTGTCTCTTTGAACCGAGCCTGCTTGGGAAAACTTGCCCCCCTCACTGTGGTCCTTCAAGAAGTCTTCATGAGATGCCAACTCAGTTGGGGAACAGACCTTGACATGACCAGAAACCCAGACCGAAGGAACCAGGGTTCCTAGCACGGCTGTGTGATGCTGGGGGTTCTACTACCTCCTGTCACGGCAGCAGTCAGTGCATTCGTTGGCCACTACACTCATGGGACTGTGACAGTCTGTGGGGTCATCTGGCAGTTGTAACTGCAGACCCTCCTAGCCAACCATGTGGAACAGATCAGAGAATGAAGCCCAGAGGATGCGCTGGGTCAACAGACAAGCCTCAGATGCTCCCAGGTGCCTGTGTGGGTCAGGCTCCAGGGCTCCATGTGGCCGTGGGGCTCGAGGGGCTTTTAACATTTTCAGGGTGCTAGGAGTACAGCAGGAACCAGGCCCAGAGCCTTAGTGTGGAGGCAGAAGGTGGAGCCGTCACCAAACTTTGGGCCACCCTTCCTGTCCGGGACTTTGTACATTTTCCTCTCTCGGCGCTGAAGACGGATTGGACTGACCTGCCGGGCTCCATCCTCAGATCCTGCTGTCTTCCTGTCCCCCCTCAACCCTGTGCTCAGCACTGGCCAGGACCTTCCAACCAGAGCCGGCCTCCCCAACTGCAGGGGGGACATGTCCCATCAGAGGGCGAGGCTCTGGTGTCCTCTTTGTCTAGCCTGTGGCCTCAGTCAAGTTAGTACCACTCTGCCACCCAGAGTCCAGTTCTGTAAAATGAGTCTAACAGCAGTACCTTCTGAGTTCAGTTCAGTTCAGTCACTCAGTTGTGTCCAACTCTTTGCAACCCCATGGACTGTAGCACACCAGGCCTCCCTGTCCATCACCAACTCCCAGAGCTCACTCAAACTCCTGTCCATAGAGTCGGTGATGCCATCCAACCATCTCATCCTCTGTATCCCCTTCTCCTGCCTTCAATCTTTCCCAGCATCAGGGTCTTTCCCAATGAGTCAGCTCTTCGCATCAGGTGGCCAAAGTATTGGAGTTTCAGCTTCAGCATCAGTCCTTCCAATGAATATTGAGGACTGATTTCCTTCAGGATAGACTGGTTGGATTTCCTTGCAGTCCAAGGAAGTCTCAAGAGTCTTCTCCAACACCACAGTTCAAAAGCATCAATTCTTTGGCGCTCAACTTTCTTTATAGTCCAACTCTCACATCCATACATGACTACTGGAAAAACCATAGCTTTGACTAGATGGACCTTCATTGGCAAAGTAATGTCTCTGCTTTTTAATATGCTGTCTAGGCTGGTCATCACTTTTCCTCCAAGGAGCAAGTGCCTTTTTAATTTCATGGCTGCAGTCACCATCTGCAGTGATTTTGGAGCCCAAGAGAATAAAGTCTGTCACTGTGGCCATTGTTTTCCCATCTATTTGCCATGAAGTGATGGGACTGGATGCCATGATCTTAGTTTTCTGAATGTTGAGCTTTAAGCCAACTTTTTCACTCTCCTCTCTCACTTTCATCAAGAGGCTTTTTAGTTCTTTGCTTTCTGCCATATGGGTGGTGTCATCTGCATATCTGAGGTTATTGATATTTCTCCTGGCAATCTTGATTCCAGCTTGTGCTTCATCCAGCCCAGCATTTTGGCATACCTTCTCAGTAGAGCCCCGATAGTTCCCACTAAAGGGCACTGGTAAAGGCCCAATGAGTCAGTATGTATATGGGGCTGAGGACACTTCTGGAGACCTCCGCAAGTGTTCCTGAGTGCTCTGCTCACCACCCTGCCCGTCTGGGTTTTTTCTCACTTTGCCCTGTGCCTCCCAGTTTCTCCTCTCCTCCTGGAGTCCCTTCTGCGTGTGTTGGCCCGTCTCGTGGAAGAGGGGCTGCAAACTGGTCTGCCACCCGTGGGATGCTGGCCGGTTGCCCCGCCTATGAGGACGGTCCCACTCTGCAGGCCAGGATGACAGCCCAGAACTCTGCTCAGGTCATCCACAGTGGCCCCCAAATACAAGTTATCTGAGGTCACCATCCATTCAAGGGCTTGGAGGCACCCACTCTGCCTGCACATGCTCTGGGCTGCATCTGGGTGTCATTGGCAACCGGCCTGAGAACCACTGATCGCCCTGCACCAGCTGTCACCACCCCCCAACCCATACCCAATTCCACCCTCCCTCTAATGTCACCGGTTCAGCCTAACCCCTGTGCATATGACATTTCTTTTAAAAACTCAAAATGTATCCTCTTGGAAGGGCTTCCCAGGTGGTTGAGTGGTAAAGAACCCGCCTGCCAATGCAGGAAACTCAGGTTTCATCCATAGGTCAGGAAGATCCCCTGGAGAAGGAAATGGCAACCCACTCCAGATCCTTGCCTGGGAAATCCCATGGACAGAGGAGCCTGGCAGGCTATAGTCCATGGGGTCATAAAAGAGTAGGACACAACTGAGCAACTAAAGAACAACCACCCACACAACAAACATTTGGAAGGCATCAAAATATAAGCCATATCTAGGGTGTGAAGGGTCGAACACAACTGAGCACGCACACCTCCTCTTGGAAATATGTTAAAGCATTCATAGGAGGTTTTTTGACCCATAATCCATTTGCCAGAACTTGGTGGTGCTGGCTCGGCTGTGCCCTGGGTCACTCCCCAGATGCTGCAAGTCCCTCCACCAAAGACTTGGGGGTTTTTGTCTGTGGTGTGGCCTGGAGATGGGGACTGCCTTTCAAAAAGTAGGCAGTTGCTGAGAACCACTGTGTCTCACAAAGGCGACCTGGTCCAGCTTCCTCTAACTTACCTCCCTTACTCCTTGATTTTTCTCAGCCTATGGAGGGAAAGCTTTGTCCTGTGTGTGTGAGTTTCTTGTACCTATATTTGGCCGTAATTTCTTTAAAGAATGACATAGCACTTTCTTTCTTATACACAACAGGAGTACAATAGCAGTGCAGGCAGGAAAAAGGCTGACTGTTGTTTAAGGGGTCCAGGTGTGTCTCCAGGTCACAGATGTGTGTGGGGCCCGAGGCAAGAGCCAGAACAAACGCCATAATTGGGTCTCATCCTCCCCGGCCCCTCCTGTCCTCCCAGTGAAAGTGGAGCCATGAAGAGCAGCAGGACCCCGGCCAGGTGTAGGGGAGGCGGGGCCGCCGGAGCCCAGTGACAATGCAGGCGGGGAAACTGAGACTTTGTCGGGGGCTTTCCTGAGTGGTATGGAGGGTTTTAAAGAGAATTTTCTGTCACCCTGTTTTGCGCCACCTTTTGTCCCTTGGACTGCAAGGAGATCCAACCAGTCCATCCTAAAGGAAATCAGTCCTGAATATTCATTAGAAGGACTGATGCTGAAGCTGAAACTCCCAATCCTTTGGCCACCTGATGCGAAGAACTGACTCACTGGAAAAGACCCTGATGCTAGGAAAGATTGAAGGCAGGAGGAGAAGGGGACGACAGAGGATAAGATGGTTGGATGGCATCACCGACTCGATGGACATGAGTTTGAGCAAGCTCGGGGAGTTGGTGATGGACAGGGAGGCCTGGCGTGCTGCAGTCCATGGGGTTGCAAAGAGTTGGACACGACTGAGCAACTGAACTGAACTTGCCTCATGTTTATTCACCCCTTTTCCCTCTAAAACTCTTACTCTCCCAGTGTCAGCTCTGGAAGAGGGAAGAGATGGATGTGATGAACATCTGCTCCACCTGATCTGATGGAAAATGATGGTGCCGCCTGTCAGATGTCCCATCGCTGCTCCAGCCCCGCCTTCCCTGGGGAGCTGTCCCCGAGCAGGATGTACTGGGGATTTCAGGGGAGGACGAGGGGCTCTGACACCTTGCGTTCTGTCTCTCCTTGTCCCTCTCAGAGCTTCATGTCTCCTTGGGGAGCAGATACTCAGGAGTCACCAACGTTGTCTTATTTTTCATAAACCCAGATTAGTCAGCTCCAAACCACAACTACCTGTGAAAAAAGATTTATCAAGGGGCAAAAAAGACATTTAGCCAGCGGTTTGGGTCAGTTGGGTTGTGGTTTCCTTGAGCCAGGCCATACCGTTTGCTTCGTGAGCCGGGAAAGGACAGAAACTTGGCCTGATGTGTGGTAGCTGTCCCACTAAGTGTCCTGCCCATCAGTCTGTAATTCTCCCAAGCTGGCTGAGATGGGGACTCTCAGAGGCGTGGATGAGAGGAGATGCAGAGAGGAAGACCCCACACCTCAGAGCCGCCAGCATGGGGACCCTCCTGCCCCAGGCAAACGTGGAGGCTGGTCCCACGTTCCTCAGAAAAGACAGGACCTGAGACTGTTCAAAATATTGACATGACGTTTAATCGGTTCCTTTGGAAGAACTCGAAGCTTCTGCTTTTTCTGTGAAATGCTGCTTTAGGTTTGCCCTGGGTTCTCAGTCCTGCAGGGTTTTAAGTGTGAGTGGCATCCTGCCCCTGCCTCCATGTTAATTATGGCCCCAGGGACACACAGCAGTTGCCAAGACATGGCCCGAAAATACCAAGAATTTTTCTCCCAGACAGTTTTTGGAAGTGACTCTTGAAGCTTATTCAAAATAACCTTGAGAAGTTGTTTTGGGAGAATCCAGAGCCCCTGACTCTTCAGGTTCACATGCTTTGTGAGCTGTGAGTGGAGCCTCATGTCCAGAAGGCTCTAGAAGGTGACACATGGACAGTTTCAGCCACCAGGGTAGGCTCCTGGAAGCCTTGATGGTTTTGCCTGAATTTCTGTTAAGCAGCAACCAAAGCAGAGGCCAAACGGGACCTCTCTTAGTAGCACTGAAGTCTGCGGATGGTGAAAAGAAAGAATATTTTATATTCTCCTTTTCCAGAAGAATATATGAATGATAACCAGGAAATAAACTTCTAAAAAGCTCAGCCACTCAATGGTGCCCAATTCTTTACATCCCTATGGACTGTAGCCCACCAGGCTCCTGTGTCCATGGAATTTTCCAGGGAAGAATACTAGAGTAGGTTGACATTTCCTATATTTGCAAAGCTATGCACCCATCACCACAATCTAATTTTAGAGACTTTTTAAAAATCCCTCCTGAAAAACAAAAACCTAAATTCCACTAGCAGTCCATCCTCATCCTACCTTCCAGCCCTAAGCAATCACCAGTCTCTTCCTGTCTCTCTGGACCTGCCTGTTCTGAACGTTTCGTATAAATGGAGTCAGATGATACGTGATCTTTGCTGACTGGCTTAATGCACTTAGCACCTCTTCAGGGGTCATCTGTATTGTAATCTGTATCTGTATTTCACTTGTTTTTATCGCCAAATAACATTCCATTGTAAGGGCAGACCACGCTTTGTTTCCATTCATCAGGTGGTGGACATTTGGGACTGTTTCTGTCTTTCAGCTATTATGAATATGGCTGCTATAAACATTTCTGTACTGATTTTCTATTTGGAGACATGAATCATTCAGACTGGTAAAATGAACACTGTCTCCATGGCTGGGATATAACTGAGATCGCTGTGTTCATGTCCTGTGAGACAGTAAGCAGGTCTGGAAGCATCTTTCTCCACCACAGCCTAACAAGACATTAATGTTCAATGTTCAGTTTAGCTAAATTCAGTCATAGATCCTTAAGAATACATTATAGTCATGCAAGGGGAAGAGAAAAATGCTGGACAAGTTGTTTTCGAAACGTTCCACCTGCTGGCCGAGTCCCTGCACAGGTGAATGGACTTACCGGGCATGCCCTCTCTCTGCCCGCCCGTCTTTCAGTCCGGCTGTCCTAGTTTTATGCTTCAGAACCGAAGCTGATGGGCAAGACCAATGACTGAAAAGAGGAAGCCCAGTCCAGAGCCAGGGCTGGGGCCAGGACCCAGCCCCTGCGGCCGGATGGGAAATTCTGGACGCCTTCCTCGGGCCATTTGGAGATGGTAATTAGGCTGGCTAGTGCCCACTGGTCTGGGGTTGCCAGTGTTGAGAGTGTAGGCTCACCCCATCCACTGCTGCACCTGTTCGCATCCTCAGAGCCATTCCAAGGGGTCTGAATAGCCCAGACAGCCCTCCGATCTCCCACTCAGCCCGCCTTCCTGCCTCAAGGATATTTAGCTCTCACCCGAAGCCAGAACGCCAGCCCACTGCTTTCTGTCCCTCAGCATGCCAGCTCTCAGAACCATTCCCTTCCCTAATTATCCTGAACCAGCTAATCGTCTCCCATGCTGACTGCTCAGTAACTAGGACCCAGGGAGAGCAGCCACTCTTCTTGTCCGACCCTGCCCAGCGCATGTCCCAGGGGGCAGTCCTGGACAGCAGCCTTGCCTTGGAGATAAGACGCTCGGTGCAAATCTTTGCTCTTCTGCTCTGCCAGTGAGCGCAGCCAGAGAAAACAGGCCATGGAAAGGCCCACCAGCTCTTGAAAAGCCTCCACGAGGCGCTAACCAAGTTGGTGATCTCCTCATCCCTGGAAGTCCTGGTGGATATTATCCAGGTGTCAGAGGAGTCATACGAGAACTGAGAAGTAGGATGTCCTTCTCTAAAAGCCACCTTGGGGGTGTCTGAGCCACTGAGTGGCCGCACGTTGCCCACTGGTGTTCCGCGTTATCCCCGTGTCCCCTCCAGTTCTCCCCACGGGGGTCTCGCTCAGCTGCTCTCAGACGTAGTGGGGCCAACTCCCCACTGCCAACACCATTCACCTGTAAGGAAACTCCATACTTAACATGCATATTAACCATACAATCAGTGCTTCTCAACCTTTTATCCTTCTTGCCCCACATTTTTATTTCCTAATTTGTCCTCTCCCCCAAAACACCACAGATACATGGTCTACCTGTATATTTTCCATGCTGACATCGGGGCTTTGTACAAATAGAGAATAAGACACCTTTGTCCCCCAACAGCACACCATTAACTCCTCCCCCAAAACCTCCGAAAGCAGGGGTTTCATCTGTCACCCAGAGCCTAGAACATGTCCTGGGACACACCAGGTGCCCAGCCAGTGAGATAATGACATGGTTAGACTTCATGTCTCCCGTGTCCCTGGGCATCACACAGCTTCGAGCACCGTGGTCTCCTGGTGCTTCCAATATTGCCCAGGTTAGTCGGAATCTCATGCTGACCCCCCCTGGGGAGGCATCAGGAAGCTGACAGCCTGCTGCTCTGCTCCATGCAGGGGGTCCCCGCCCTCCAGGAGCACTGTCTGTGTGTCAGGGCGAGTGACATTTGAGCCCCATCGAATAATTATGGCAGCCCCCAACTGCCGCTGTCTCTGCATCTCCTTAACTCGCCAGTGGATTGGCAGTCCCTGAGACTTTCTGTCCGGTCCAGCACAGCACACCCGGCTGCATGTGGGGACGCACCGGGAGAAGGGCCGCCTGTCCTCATCAGCAATTACAAACAAGCCCTCCATTGTCAGCCGCGCCATCTGTTTGCTCAGTCCCACCAATCGGGTGCCTGTACACCCAGCATTGCCAGCGCCTAGGGGCTACAGGGGAGGGGGCCATGGAGCCCTTCGTGGGGAGACCCTTTGCTCACAGTGGAGAGGATCGACAGCATGGAAGCTGAGCCCCTTGGCTGGAGGAAGACTCATGGAGATGTTCCACAACTGCCACCTTCCGGGAGCTCACAGTGCCTTGCGAGGAAGAGGGGCAGTCTTGATCGTTGCAGTGTTTAGAGGTCCCACAGAAAGCAGAACAGTCCAGCGCCAAGAGTCAACACTGCCCGAGAACTCGCTGTGCCGCTAGAGCTCACTTTCCATGTAAAGACAGCCGTTCACAGTGTCTGGAAATCAAGGAAGACAGACAAGTCTAGTGCATCGTCACTATTGTTCTCTGTCCTGGAGTTCCCAACCCCACGTAACTTTAGGGGGTCTGGGGGAGTGAAATTTCATCGACAGATTAGAAAATACGGCTTCAGAGAAACCCACATTCCTTCCCAAAAGCCCCACCTAAGACCTGGCGCTGGTCCCTCCTCCGGCGGCATCCGTCTTCGAAATTGGCCGTGGTCGCTGCACCAGCCTTGCAGGCAAGGTCAGCAGACTATCCAGATTCACCACAGTGGTCAGGCAGACAGCAGTCCATGTCACTGATAGAAAAGTCCTTTGTCCAGATTTGATGGTGGCATGGTTGTTTTTCAATTGATCAGTCGTGTCCAAGTCTTTGCAACCCCATGGACTGCAGCACGCCAGGCTTCCCTGTCCTTCACCATCTCCCAGAGTTTGCTCAAATTCATGTCCATTGAGTTAGTGATATCATCCAACCATCTCATCCTCCGTCACCCCCTTTTTCTCCTGCCTTCAATCTTTCCCAGCATCAGGGTCTTTTCCAATGAGTCGGCTCCTCGCATCAGGGGGCCAAAGTATTGGAGATTCATCTTCAGCATCAGTTCTTCCAGTGAATCTTCAGGTTTGATTTTCTTTAGGATTGACTGGTTTGATCTCCTTGCTGTCCAAGGGACTCTCAAGAGTCTTCTGCAGCACCATAATTTGAAAGCATCAATTCTTTGGCACTTGGCCTTCTTTATGGTCCAAAAAGCCTCTTGATGAAAGTGAAAGAGGAGGGTGAAAAAGTTGGCTTAAAGCTCAACATTCAGAAAACGAAGATCATGGCATCCGGTCCCATCACTTCATGGGAAATAGAGGGGGAAACAGTGGCAGACTTTATTTTTCTGGGCTCCAAAATCACTGCAGATGGTGACTGCAGCCATGAAATTAAAAGACGCTTACTCCTTGGAAGGAAAGTTATGACCAACCTAGATAGCATATTCAAAAGCAGAGACATTACTTTGCCAACAAAGGTTCGTCTAGTCAAGGCTATGGTTTTTCCTGTGGTCATGTATGGATGTGAGAGTTGGACTGTGAAGAAGGCTGAGCGCCGAAGAATTGATGCTTTTGACCTGTGGTGTTGGAGAAGACTCTTGAGAGTCCCTTGGACTGCAAGGAGATCCAACCAGTCCATTCTGAAGGAGATCAGCCCTGGGATTTCTTTGGAAGGCATGATGCTAAAGCTGAAACTCCAGTACTTTGGCCACCTCATGGGAAGAGTTGACTCATTGGAAAAGACTCTGATGCTGGGAGGGATTGGGGGCAGGAGGAGAAGGGGACGACAGAGGATGAGATGGCTGGATGGCATCACTGACTCGATAGATGTGAGTCTGAGTGAACTCCGGGAGTTGGTGATGGACAGGGAGGCCTGGCGTGCTGCGATTCATGGGGTCGCAAAGAGTCGGACACGACTGAGCGACTGATCTGATCTGATCTGATGGTCCAACTCTCACATCTGCACGTGACTACTAGAAAAACCATAGCTCAGACTAGACAGACCTTAGTCGGCACAGTGATGGTGGTCTAGTGACACTGAACTAGGAGTGTTGTGGGAGTCGGGGTGAGGAGCTGTGCCTGACTCAGAAAGAAGTCGTTGCATTTGCAACGTGGCAAACCACGTGGGAAATAGGACGGCCGTGGAGGAGTGAGTGGTTGAGAAAAACCGTCCGTGTGGTGGAGCTCAGAGCGTCTCTGGGTCCGACAGTACTGCTGGGGTCCTGCTGCTCTGTGAGTGAGTGTCCAGTTTTGCCTCTGAAGGGTCCCCTTTGAAGCTGCCCTCTGCACAGTACACCTCACTCTTCCTCCCTGGCAAACGTGACATAGAAGGTGACGCCCGTACCACATTAGCACACTGCGTGCCCCTCAAAAACCTGTAAAATGAAACTTAGAGATGTGTGAACTTATACAGTTAGTGGGTATCAGTTATTTTTTCAGGGCCTCCAGAGAATTCCAAATGCTTGTCGTGAAAACT
This sequence comes from Bos indicus, assembly GCF_029378745.1. NCBI lineage: Eukaryota > Metazoa > Chordata > Mammalia > Artiodactyla > Bovidae > Bos > Bos indicus. The sequence continues at coordinate 39,948,779 of NC_091772.1, read as the reverse complement.
CTTAGCTTTGACTATACCTAAGACAAAACATTAGGAACCCTCGTGCAGCAGGAACGGGACACTGAGACCCCCCCAAGGCCCCATTAAGGCCAGCAGTCAAAGGCCGACCCGCACGCGCTGGGTCAGAGCTCCCAGCGTCTGCAGGGCTCCCACAGCAACTGTCACACGTCCTGGGAAAGCTAATGTCGCCTTCGTTTCACACCTGTACAGGTGATGACAGCCAGAATTTTGTCCTGCCAAGTGGAATTTCAGGTGAATTTTCAGTTGGTGATGATCTCGGAAGCTGCAGGAACACTCAGGCAGCCCAGGAACAGATGTGTTTTTAGCACCGTGTTCATTATCGAGTTGGGCTGTGCGTGTGCAGGGCCTGTATTCACTCCATTTTATGTTCTTTCCCTTCAGATTAAAATGCATCAAGGTCTCACTGCAGTGTTTGAACAAGGTAAGTTCAAAGAACAAGTGTTTGAACTGACACGTCAGTGGAGTTGCCCAGCGCCCTGCTCTTGGGGGAGTGGGGGAGAGTTCACTCACTGACTCGCCTCCCTCCAGGGCTAGGGGTTCCTGCCGCCTCCCCCTCAGCCCTGAGGGGCTCTGTCCTGCGTGTCTGCACTGCCCGCCTGCCCAGGAAACCCACCCCAGCCTTTCTCCAGCTCCCCGTGCTCCGGGTGGAATCCGACACCAACACCTGCCATCCCAGAAAATGTCTTTGTCGCCCGCCCTTTTGTGTGCGGGGGGGCCTCAGGGAGCCAGTAGGCCCGGGGCCGCCCCCTTTTTTTTGTTGCCACGCCTGGAGGAGTGGGGGTCTTGAGATGGGCCGATAAGATGCAGCACGTTCGGGCCGGCCTTTGACCGCTGGCCTTAATGGGGCCTTGGGGGCCTGGGCTGGGGAGGGCAGGTCGTCCTGGGGCTGCTGAATGGGACAGCTGGGAGAGGAAGAGCAGACAAAAGCTGCGGGGCGCAGAGGGCAGGGAACCCTGGCATCGCTGTGGTTTAGGACCCAGAGGGCAGGCTGGCCACGGCAGGTGTGACCTCCGTGGGCCTCTTTTGGCCTGGGTCTGGGGCCTGGACCCTGCCCAGTACCCTGATGGACAGCGGACACCTCGCAGCAGAGCCTCTCGGGGTGGCCCAGGCTGTACCTCCTCGTGGAGTCATGGGTGGAAGGGAGACCCGATGCTAAGGGTGACCAGGAACCTGAGGGTGATGAGGATTCGGACAGGCGGATCAGGGAGCGAGCTGTCATTTATCAACCACATCACCCAATGGAGCCGGGGGAACAGACACCCTCCCTTCTGGATCTATGTGAACAGGGAGGTGAGGGTCTGGATTTTTGGGTTTATCCCATGCGCTGCCCTCCTCCCCCCGGCAGGCCTACAGCACAGGGAGCTGACCCTCCAACCCAGCTGCTTTTTCTTGACCCCCAGCCACAGAATTGTCCCAACCTGGGCTCACTGGTGCCAGCCCCCAAGGTGACACGAGCCACAAAGCCCATGTCGGCCAGGCAGAACAGTATACACTCTTCCCTGGTCGTGGGGATTCACACAAAAGCCTTTTTTTTTTTTTTTTTTTTTGCTGTGACCCTGTATCTCCTAAGGTGGCCAAGTGGGGCTCCAGGGTCCTTTGAACACTGGCTTCTAGCACGAGGAAAGGCCGGGTGGAGGCAGCGGCTGTCAGCGGCCAGGAAAGGGATCACCCCCCTTTGTGGCCAGTCTGCTCTGTCCGTGGTGGCCACCTCCCCATCAGTCATGGGGGGCACAGTGGGAGCCAGCGCAGGCCAGGGACATGCCAAAGGCAAGGTGGGGACTGGAGGTATGCAGGGGATTTGTGGTGCGGTCTCCTGCTCTGGCATGACCTTGCTGGAGCGCCAGTGGTGGGGTCACTGCCCTGAAGGCAGTGAGATGCCTGAAGGCCACTTTGCACTGAGAGTTTCACGCTGGTCCAAGTTGGCATTGCCCTACCCACCTGCCATGCTGCAGTGCAGGACTGTGAGGGCCAGCCCCCTGGGCCTTCCTGGCTGGAGTAGGGGAGTAAATATTTCCCTTCTGATCCAGCAATACTCACACCTGATATCACATCTTTGAGCATCACTTTATCTCCTGCATTTTTACTTGCTTTTTTTCCCCCCATGCTTCCCTCTCCCAATGGATCTGAAATCAGTGTGGGTGGGGTTGGTTCCTAGTTGGTGGTGGTTTAGTCACTAAGGTGTGTCCAACTCCCGTGACCCCATGGACTGTAACCCACCAGGCTTCTCTGTCCATGGGGATTCTCCAGGCAAGAATACTGGAGTGGGTTGCCATTTTCTTCTCCAGGGGGATCTTCCCAACCCAGGGATCGAACCTGGGTCTCTTGCATTGCAGACAGATTCTTTACCGACTGGGCTATGAGGGAAGCCCTGGTTCCTAATTAATGATGTGAAATTTTATACAATTTAAAGTGAAGGTGTTCAAGCTGGAATCGTATCTGGGATTGAGTCAGGGGTGTTCTCCCTGCTGCCCGCCCTGATGAACCACACGCCGACGTCCTCCAGGGGCCTGGGGTGATGTCCGTAACCAGTGCCATCTCCACCTTGGATGACAGTATAGCTATGCTGCTTTTACCAAAAATCAGCCTGTTTTCAAAGACAAAAACAGCAGAAGAGAGACTCACAACTCTCTCTGCCCGACCTTCCTGGGTCTGGAAGGAGGCGACAGAAGAGGCCGGGCTTGGGACATCTTAAGGAGCCATTTGGGGAACAAGCCTGGGGTAGGCAGTCTCCTTGGGTCCAAGCGTGTTCACAGGTGTTGATTCCAGAGGCTTTCCCTAGAAACAAGAAGGTCAGGTCCAAAAATGAAAGGAGATGCTGTCTGTGAATAAGGCCACTTACGTAAATTAATTTCAAAGGCCGGTAATGAGAGAAATGTCAGGCCAAAGCCCGGAAGTGAAGCATGCTGGGAGAAGGCTAGAGAGCCTGCTTTTGAGGAAGCTGGGGCGAAACCCAGCAGGGTTTAAAAATAGGTTATTAGAAGGGTGATGAAATGGTCCTCCCTCGAAGCTGGGCCCAGGGGGACCCACCTCAGCAACAACGGCCGTGTGTTGCAGCAGCGGGCGCCTGGGTTCCTGGAGCAGCCCTGGGGATGGGGCGTGCGCAGGCTTCAGCTTCGTTCCTTTTTCTCTCTGGGACCCAACAGCTGTAGGCACTTCTGGACTCGTTCAATTAGTCCTGACCTTCCGTCTCAGACCCCTTGGGGAATAATCGAGCTGTAAGCCTGGTGTAAAGTATCAACATGTAAATCCATGTAAATAATAACACGATGGAGCCACAAGCCACCCCTGACTTTTTGTCTTGTTCTTTCACTGATTCTGGGGCAGCTCTGCTCTGTCGCCCTTGCCCCACACCCACAGTGTTAATGGTGCCTTTTCTCTTCTTTCTTTACTTGAGGATTGGATGTAAGGCCCAATAAATTTCAAAAAGATTCACAGCTCCTTTTGCGCTGCAGGAAGGTCTAGAGTAAAGGCTGGGAGGTCTGTGGGTTCATCCAGCAAACGTCCCTGCACACATGTGGGACCAGGCAGGGGTCCAGCCCTCTTCCTGGGGACATGACACATCCTCCCTCCCCCTCCACCCTGTGCCCACAAGGGCCTCCCTCTGCTTCCTTCCAGGGCCCTGGCTGCCGGGCTGAGCTCCCCTCTATGGTGCCTCTTGGGGAGGAGGAGATGGAGGAGACTCCCCCACTTCCCCATCCGAACCCCCAAACCCAGACTCCGGGAACCTCGCTGCTCTGCCTGTGTCCTCGGCAAGTCTCCGTGCTCACGGGCTTCTGAACTTGAGGAGGAATCCCACCAAAATGCTGCGGATCAGACTCTCAAACTAGGCGGTAGCATCTCAGGAACCTTGGACTGTGAAAGAAGAAAAGTCGCCAACAACCAGAGATGCACCCGCCGGTGGGGCTCCCCCAGCAGAGGGAACAGGAGGAGGTTCGGGGCTCCCCGGGAGGGCGGGGGGCAGCTGGCTCTGTCCCCCAGGAGTCTCCTTTGCTTTGTAAACTGTCCGATGTTTCCCTGTCCCGCTCTTGGAGGAAGGCTTCCTGCATTGGTTTTGCTTCTCCTTCTGTTAGGATTCACGGCTAGCCCAAAATTTCATCATCATGGAAATTGGCTTTCCCCTGGGCCTCGAGCCCGGTAGAAGTTGTGCCTCCGTTGCTGTGTTTTCCACCTGGTCCCCAATGCCCGCTAACCAGGGAGAGCGTTCCTGACCCCGACCCTGACCCTATCCTTGCTGGAGGCCCTCTACGTGATGATGGTGAAGCTCCTATCTCAGGGCGCTCGGGTGATTCTAGAAACACAGAGTCTTGTCCCTGCAAAAGCTCCTTCCTGGCCTCACCCTGTGGTAGGCACCCCTGCCTCCTGCTGGGAGGGGCCTTCCACACTTTTCCCGACACACAGAGCTTTAGGGGGACTGAACTCGAGCGAAGGGTGTGATCCCTACTTTGTATCCATTTGGCTGCCCAAGAGGGGCCTCTTGTGTCTTTTTTTTTTTTTTCTTCAGAAAGGGAAGAAGGACAGCCCCTTTCCATTTGTGCTTGCCAGGTGCCCTTGCTGGGGTTGGGGTGTTGGGGGCTGGCCCTCTGCTAGTCACCGAGGCCCTCGGACCATCTCCAGAGTGAGCCCTGAGCCTGGAACAGGGGAGCCACCAGCTAAGGGCCCAGAAAGTTCTCCATGCAGGTGCTTCCCGCCCAGCCTGCTGTCGCCTCTCCACTCCTGCACCCACCCGCGGGTGCCCCCAGCCTACCCCTTGCCCACCTTCCAGCTGGGCCCTCCGAGCCCCTTGCCCAGCAGAGTCACCATCTTCCCTGACCACCCACCGCCCAGTGGGCTGGTGCCTAACAATGGCAGGGGGAGCAGGCAGACCCTGGAGACTGTGAGATGGGATTCAGAAGGGCTTTCCTGTTAGAAAGAGGGGACTTCTGATTCTCCAGGGAGCTTGTTTCTCTGCTTTACAGAGAATGGCGGGTAGGACTTGAGGCCAGGCTCACAGGCAGGGGCGGCTCAAGCACTGCTGGGACCTGAGAGAACCCAGTTCGTCCCAACAGAAGCAGCTCTCCCGGCTGGTCTGTCAGTGGTTTGTCCACCAATTGCAGGCTTGGTAGCAACGTCAAGGGTGACCGGAAGTGACCGCCTTCTCTGTTGTATCAGCAAATGTCACAACTCTTGTCCTCCCGGGCACTCCCCCCACCGCCCCCCAACCCCAGCTTTGAGTGACTTTGGGTTTCTGCTCGGTGTGGTTTGGCCCACATGGCCCCAGAGTCAGGTTCTGCTCCTTGTGGGTTCCTCGATCCTACAGGCGGGACATCACGTGCTCCTGAGTCCCACATAAGCTCTAGCTTCTGGGAGACCATGTCACCTTCAGGCTCCAGACAACCCCTGTATCAGAATTCTTAAACTTGGTTTCAGGACTCATATTGAAGCCCACCTCCCTGGACTCCCGCCCCATGATTCCAGCCCTCCTGACCTGGAGTGGGAAAGGTGGTTGTAGGTAGCAAATACATAGACTTTCCTATAATCCCAAAAGATTCTGACCACCCCAGGACCCCAGAGGACAGCTAGCAGTGTGATGGCTCTTCTCAGTAACAGCTTTGGTTTAGAAACACAGGGACTCTAGTGACCAGGTTTTTTGCTTGCAATCACGTGCACTTGAATCACTTTTGTTATTTGGGGTGGAAAATTGAAATGATCAAGTTTTTTTCTTTTTTTTCACTTAGAAAAGCAAATATTGAGCTTCTGTAATAAATGCCTTTCAGCAAAATTTCCAAGGGTCACTTATCTGGTGGGCACCCACCTGAGTCACCGTGCTGACTCATGACATTAGTAAGTAGGTCAGCCATCTGTAAACACAAGTGGCCCTTGCTGGCCCCAAATGGAGAAGACTCGAGGGCTTCCAGGCAGGCCCAGGTCTTCCGCCCACCTCTCTGCACATTGATTTCCATCTGAAGCAAAGATGGTGATCCCTAGTCTCACTGAGTAGGTGTTTGTACTTAAAAAAAAAAAATAGTAATTCCACAAAATGATGACATTTTAAGTAGTAAAACCTTAATTAGACAGCAGTGAGGACTTGTAGCGTGAAGAAGGGACTGTCACGGTGTCTTCCTGTGGTTAAGGAAAGGGCTTCCCAGCTGCCACAGGGAAGGAAGGGGGCTTCAGCCTTGACTCTGAGAGAGGCTGGCTGGTGGGACCCTCATCCTTACCACGAGATCCTTCGGATCCTTAGACAGTGCAGGTCACATGTTCCTGACCTTCCTTGGGAGTGACCACCCACACTTTATCTACTGTCATATCTGCAGGTGGGAGGGGTGCTTTTACGATGACTGTGACGTCTTAGATGTAACTGTGTAACCCTTATAGCGACTGAAGGGGAATGTCCACACCCAGTGGAAAATTCCACAGGAAACAACCATGTCTTCATTGCACTCAGTACCTATGTATGACATACACGTTAAGTGAATGTTTTCTTGGGTTTTCCAGGTCTACAATATTTAGTCCATGTAAATGATAGAATTTGATAAATATGGTAAATTAAGTTATAAGGTGTCATTTGATTTCTCTTTTGCTGTCTCACGTTATTTAATGTTCCTGATGCTCCATACCTGGTTTGTGCCTACGTTGGTGTAGACCGTGCCTGTGAGCCACTTGGCTGGCACAGTGCCCCTCGGTGAGGGGCGCCCCGCCCCCAAGGAGCACACAGCTCAGCAATGGCCACTACCTGACTCCCCAGTTTGCCCTCCCTCCTTAATTCTGATTTACTGTGACGACTCAATAAAGTAGAAACACAGCACTCACATGCCATATGTTCCTCGTGTTTTCATTATAGTTGAAAGGAAAATAAAGTTTATCCTGGCATCTAACAAAAGATGGTTTACATTTTTATCAGATGAAGTTGTTCAAAAGCATGTTTTTAAACCAAAATCTTAATAAGTATCCAAAATAGTAGCCAGGATGGATACAGGGAGGTTTGCTGATGTGTTGTGTAAAAAAATGACTTCTTGGTTCATAACCTGGAAGCCAAGATCAAGCATCATCGCTCTCCTATGTCCCAATGCCCCCCTGCTCCTCCCTTCTGCATCAAGGCCCACAGTGAGCCCTGGCTTTGGAGCCCATCTCTCCAGAGCAGCCCTCTGTACCAGTCACTCTTCCAGGGGTCTGGAGCCCCTGACCCTAATGAGCAAGGGTCCAGCTTGGAGGCTTTGTCTTGTGAAGAAGTGATAGATAGGGTGTAATGATACCCCCTGTGGTGCAGCTGAAGCCCACCTGTGGCCTCACCTCAGGACTCCAGCCATCAGCCGTCACATTCAGACAACCTGGCCAGGTGGCCCCTACCAGCATCCTGGGCTACTTCCATACCCTGGACAGCAGGGAACTTCCAGGACATTAGACAATCAAGGTTTGCAAAAAGCATCCACTCGTCCATCTGCAAATATTTGCCGAGTCCCTGTTACTTACAAGACATTTAGTGACCTCCATGGGGAGCTGCTGTCCTGGGAACCAAGTAGAGCCTGAATCCTTTTGGCTTTTTTTTTTTTTTTTTTGACTTTTGCTTTTGACTATTAGCAGGAGCTCACTTCGAAGGTATACTTCACCTTTAATGCTTGATTCCTCATAAGAGGGAGCTGGGTGATTTTATTTGTTAGGGAGCCTTCATAAGATTCTGAGTCCTACCCAGCCCCCCACCACCTAGATTCTTACCAGTAGGTGTGGTGGGAGCCCATCATCTGTTTTTTTCAACCTCCCCCCTAAGAATTCTTCTCCTTATAGAACAAAGGAGAAATTAGGAATTCTCAGTGGTTAGGACCTCACACTTTCACTGCCAAGGGTGTGGATTTGATCTATGGCTGGGGAACTAAGATCCCACAAGCCATGCAGCACAGCCAAAAAAAAATATATATATAGGAATTCTTAGTAACCTCCCTTCTGGACCATGTCAGACATGAAAAACACTGACTAGATTCATTCAAGCAAACATATTGCTATCACAAATATCAGATGACATTATGTGATCAAAATTCTCTTTAAACATTTTAAAATTTTTATTTATTTTTAGCTATACTGTGGAGACTGTAGGATCTTAGTTACTTGACCAGGGATCAAACAAGCACCTCCTGCAGTGGAAGCACAGACTAACCACTGAACCACCAGGGAAGTCTCCCAAATTCTGCCTAAAACACTAACTTAAGAAATGAAGAATAAATGAATAAATTCTCTCGGGGACAAGAATACGGTTCCCTGTGTGTCTTAGTATAATTTCAGTCTTCCACTTACATATCCCACCTCACCCTCCAGCAAGACGCGTGTCGGGTTAGACAGAGCATCTTTTCTATAAATAGGTCATGCTCTCCAGCTTCCAGATCAACACGGGGTCCTGGGGGCCTGAAAATTGGAGTGTGGCTCTCAGGCGGGCGTGAAGTGGGCAGGGGTTTGCTATTAGAGCTTCTGAAAGGATCTTTCTGACTTCAGAAAATAGTCTGGTGAAGAAAAGCTTTTTTCCGTAAATACTCGCGGACTGCATTCTGCTGTTACAATAGCAGAGGTTAGCACTTTTGATCAATATTCTTCAGAAAAGGCTACCAGGCTAAGTGCAGGCAAAGGGCTGGATGCCTCCTTCCCTCCAAGAGGGCACAGCGCACCCACAACAAAGCTCTTCCCCACCCCACCCCGCCCCCCACACTTGGAACCAGCGAGGATGGCATGTGAATGGTATCACCTCCCTCTCCCTTTAAAAAGTATCACCTTGTCTTGTCCTCCATGTTGATGTCTGATTATGGGACACTGGAAACAGCTACCAGCATCACATTCCTGCAGGGAAATCTCAGCATCCTCATTTTCGCTACGGGGAGAAGGAAGGCTTGGCACTGTCCACTCGAAGGGGACGGCAGGGGCCAGGAAGAAAATGCAAAAGAGTGGCCTCTTAGGACTTCCCTGGGGGTCCAGTGGTGAAGACCCCACATTTCCACTGCACGGGGCATGAGTTCGACCCCTGGTCGGGGAACTAAGATTCCACATGTTGAGTGGTAAGGCCAAAACAAAAAAAAAACAGTGGCCTCTCTTAAGGAAGATGCTTACCGATCAGCATTGAGACTTTAATGAAATAGCCAAAGTATAGATTTGTACTTTACACTGTGTGTTCTGTACTTTTTCCCTTCTAAAACTAATTATCTGCCCCCCACGTCACACCCCTGATCAATAAACAGATTCTCTGCAGATTAATGCAAACTCATACAAAGACACGAGCTTTCCTTTTCTATAGAAATAGCATCCAACAACACACATCATTCAGTAACTTCCAAAGTTTTGAAAGATGTCATGGGCACCCCTCCCTTAATTAATCCTTCTAATGGGTGCGTATTATTCCTTCATGTAGCCGCAGTTTATTTACTCAACCATCTGTGAACACGCAGCTGGTCTCCAATGTTTGTTATAACAAACGCACCAGTGGTCAACACCATCTCATCTTACAGATTGATACATAGCTCTGCTTTTATATCTGTAAGATAAATTCCCAAATGTGAAACTACCAAGGCAGAGTATAGATATAATTTCTTTGTGAATTTTATAAAAGTCTTTTACCTTTAGCTTCCTATTCATTTTTAGTGGAGCTCAATCTTTTCTCATGTTTCTTTACTAACTATAGATCTATATTTGTGAATTGTGTGTTTATCTCCTCTGTTAACGATCTTCATATTTTTCTTCTTAATTTTTATGTAATTAAGTTTACAGTGAAACACATCTTTCATAACTCTTAAGGTTCACTATTGTTTTCAAGTAAAAAATGTAAAGTATGCCAAAAATTAAAGAAAGCAGATGTAATTTTAGCCCTAATAGACTATTAGAAATCTATAACATCAGCTTTGGGGGTCTTTAAAAAAACCAAAACTAAGACCAATGTCTTCCTATATTACCCACCGACTTAAGGAAAGGAAGCCTTGGTGTTTTCTCTTTGTCTTTTTTTTTAAAACTGAACTATAGTTGCTATGCCCAATCCAGTATTCTTGCCTGGAGAATCCCCATGAACAGAGAAGCCTGGTGGGCTACAAAGAGTCAGACACAACTGAGCGCCTAAGCACAGCACATAGCTACTATGTAGCATTATATAAGTTACAGGTGTACAGTATAGTGATTCACAATTTTTAAAGATTATATTCCACATATGGTTATTATAAAATATTGGCTATGTTCCCCATTTTGTAGAATACATCCTTGTAGCTTATTTATGTATGTATTGGGATATAATGTATACCTGAAACTAACACGCCATTGTTAATCCATTATACCCCAATAAAATTTTTTAGAAAGGAAACATGGTTTTAAAGGCGGGCACCCAGGTAAAAGGCAGAATTTCAGCCCCAATAAAGTGAGGCCTTTATTAACTGAAGAAAGTAAAGGCCTCCACTTGGCTTACGCACCCAATATTTCCTTCCATGATGGTGCTCCAAGGAACTTCCTAACTTTGAAGGTGTTTCTGAAAATCCTAATATATGCATCAAAATACACCATGAACCACCTTTAATGTAGGTGGAGAGGAACATGAGCTTGGGAGTCAGACAGCACTGCCTTCAGTCTGCAGGCTCCCTGCTCGGCCTCCAGCCCTCGAGTCCCAACCTCTCTGAGTCTTTTTGCCTCACCTGTGAATTAGGGTAACAGTACTGACCATGGTGGCTACCCTTGAAGATGGCCCCAGGGGCCCATCACTCTGGAGCTCACACCTGGTGTGATCCCTCTTGCACTGACTCAGAGAGCACCAGTGGGACCAAGAAAACAGCACAAGTGATGGTGTGAGTCTCTAAGATAGGTCATAAAATACTGAATCTTCCACCTTGGCCCCTTGGATGGCTTACTCTGAAGAAAGGCATAGTGAGATGAGAAAGGCACAGTGCTGGGGAGATCGACAGCTGTGGGACGGAGCCATTCTGGAAATGAACTCTCCAGTCCATCACCCCCTCACTTGACTACAGCCCCAGGTGACACCTAATGGTAACTTTATGAGTGATCCTAAGCCAGAACCACCCAGTCGGGCCACTTCTGAATTCCTGACCCACCAAAAGAATGAAATATAATGAAGGACTATTGTTGTTCTAAGCCACTAGGCTTTGGGGGTGGTCTGTTGTTCCACAGTTGTAGTCAGTGGGACATGAACCCGGTGTTTGGAAGATGCTAAGGTACAGAAGGCATGTACACAGGACACATCCTGATGGTGTTTTAAATAGTTCAGTGGGTGAGATGATGCTAAACACTGTTCCTCTGGGCCCTGACCACATCACTTCATGGGAAGAGCACTGGGTCCTGGAGCCAGACATCCCTCGGGTTCTGGTCTCTCTACATCTCAGGCAACGAGCCTTGTGATGTTGGGCAAGGCATTCAACATTCATAGGCATTTCCCTCATGTCCAGATTAATGAATTTGAATACCTTCCATACAGAGTTGATGTGGAGACGAAATAGAAAAAATCACATTCAAGCATCTAGAAACCAGACGATGCTCTAAAAACGAAAAGTGTACACCAGTTATCTGCTCAGTTCAGTTGCTCAGTCATGTCCGACTCTTTGCGACCCCATGGACTGCAGCACATCAAGCCTCCCTGTCCATCAGCAGCTCCCAGAGTTTACTCAAACTCATGTCCATTGAGTCAGTGATGCCATCCATACATCTCACCCTCTGTCGTCCCCTTCTCCTCCTGCCTTCAATCTTTCCTAGCACCAGGGTCTTTTCCAATGAGTCAGTTCTTTGCATCAGGTGGCCGAAGGATTGGAGTTTCAGTTATCTGCTACTAGACAACAAATGTCCCCAAAACTTAGTGACTTAAAACAACCGCCACTTTATTACTCTCTCATGGTTCTGGGGTGATGGGGTCCAGCTGGGGTCTCTCGTGCAAGTATTCCGAGATGGTGGAAGGGCCAGAGTCAGGGGTTACCTCCTTCCTGTGCATCTGGGGTTGATCCTGGCTGTTGGCTGGGATCTCATCTCAGGCCGTCAGCCGAGCACCAATATGTGGCCTCCGTGTGCAGCTTGGGCTTCCCCACAGCATGGCATCTGCGAGTCCCAAGTGAGCCCCAGGGAGAAACTGCTGGCCTTTCCCCATCCTGGTCTCAGAAGTCATGCAGAGTCACTCCCACTCACTTGATTCCAGGAAGCAGTCACAGAGGTTTCAAGGGAGGGGCCCAGAGGCCACCTCTCAGTGGAAAGTGCATCAAAGAGTTTGAAGAAATAGCTTTAAAACCTATATCACTGGGTATGAAAAGTAAATAAAAGTGTAAACCGGTATTCTCTCCCATCCAGTGGATGGAGCTGATGATCAAAGGACTTCAAATAACAATGATCATGAGCGAGTTCTTCCTAGCACTTGACCTGAATAACTCAATCTCCACAGAAGCATGGGCGGTACTTGGCTGCAGATGGCCGGTTGCACCCTGGCCAGCTGAAGGAAATAAATGATTTTCTCGGGGCTCTTGGCTACCCCCCCAGACTGTGCCAGGGGGCTGCACGATCAGACTTTGGGGCTAAAAGAGCCAGGAACAACACCCAAATCACCCTGCCAGCCAAGTCCCACTGCAGCTCACACCAGGGCACTGGGCCTTCCCTGCGGCCACCCCCAGGAGACAAGGATCAAGGCAGGGGCCTGCCGGGGGGAGTGGACTCTGAGTCTCAGATTTGGGGTTGGAACAGCCCCCCACCCCCAGCCCCGCTTTCCCCAGCCTGGACATCACCCTTGCTTGAGTCTGAGCAGGGATGCCCAGCGGCCTGGGCTCTGAAATTTCTCCTTCTCACACTCTTGCCAGTTGCCATGGTTCTGGGCTGGCCTGTTAACTCGCCTGCAGGTGTGAAACAATAAGTGGTTTCCACAGCCAAGTGCTTTGAGAGCCAGAGTGGAGGCAGAGAGCCGACAGAAGGTGGCGGGGACGTGCCGGCGCTGGGTGCTGTCTTTGATGCGGTGCTGCTTCAAGCTTCATCTTTCACAAGGAGCTCGTCCGTTTCTCCCTCTTACCATCTGCACCTGGAGCACGTGAAAGCAAAGTGAAAATGGTTCAGAATCTGTGGATTCGGTGCTGCGATCATGCCAGCGTGAGAGCCTTCGCTACAGGGCTGCATTAACCTGTTTCTCAGGAATATCAGTTATTGGAGTTTGGAGGTTGGGCAGTGTAGAGTGAAGAAGTTTTCTCCAGTGGACGAGATAGGAGATGACGTGAAATGATGACATGCTTGGCTCCTCTCTCTCTGGCTCACCCGGGTGAAATTTTCAGGCTGTTATTTTGGGGTCAAATTGGCAGAACACAAATCAGTTGTTTTCACGATTTGGAATTAGAAGCATGTGATCTCCTTCTGCTGTCACATCAAACTCCGTGACAAGGTCCCCTCAATAAGGGGACGCAGTCAAGACTCTGCATTTTACTTTCCATTTGAACTCTCCCATACAGACACATCTGCCCACTCCCAACAGTTTAATCTCTATGAACCAATGACCTTCTTGCTCTCAGCTAAATTTCCCCACTTCCTGGTCATGCCACCTCTTCAGGCTCTTCCATTTCCCATCGATACAACCTCACAGAGTTATGTGAGAAATCAGTGAGTAATTTATATCAATAATAAGGGTTTGATGGATTTTCCCTGGTAGCATTGTTCCAAACAAGTCAGTCCATCATTAGTCAGAGTTAGTAGTCTCTGTTAAAACTTCAAGCCATCAAGTCTTCCCAGGCCAAACTTCCTGCCGGGGGCAGCAACTGGTAACACTCTCTGTGTGATGGAGACCCCAAATTCCACCAGCACATGTTAAACACAAGCAGGCCCACAGCCTCACCCCAACCCACCTCCTGGGGATCTTGTGCAAATGCGGATTCTGATCTGGCAGGTCTACAGTGGACCCTGCAGCTCTGCATTTCTAAGCAGCTCCCAGGAATGCAGGTGGTACAGGTCGGTGGCCTACACTTTGAGTGACAAGGCTCTGAAAAATACATGCTAGCAAAGTACAAGTTCTCCACTGTCGTTGCTATAACTGATACCCGTATGACACTGTGTTGGAAGTCTGACCTAGAAAAAATTTCAAGAAGATGTTGGGAACTTCTTTTCCTGATTGTTTTTTAATTGAAGTATAGTTGATTTAGTGTTGTGTTAATTTCTGCTGTACAGCAACGTGAGTCAGTTATATACACATTTTTTAAAAATATTCTTTTCCATTGTGGTTTATCATAGGATATTTAATATCGTGTACATGTGTGCTAAGTTGCTTCAGTTGTGTCCAACTCTTTGCAACCCTATGGACTGTAGCCTGCCAGACTCCTCTATCCTTGGGATTTTCCAGGCAAGAATACTAGAGTGGGTTGCCATTTTCTACTGTAGGGGATCTTCCTGACCCAGGGATGGAACCCGTGTCTCTTATGTCTCCTGCATTGGCAGGTGGGTTCTTTACCACCAGCACCACCTGGGAAGCCCATTTAATATAGATCCCTGTGCTATACACAGTAGGGTCTCTGTTTATACATTCTGTATATAAAAGCCTACCTCTGCTAATCTCAGCCTCCCACTCCATCCTTCCCCCAGCCCCTCCTTTTGGCAAGCACAAGACTCTATGTCCATGAGTCTGTTTCTGTTTCCTACACAGGTTCATCTGTGTCATATTTTAGATTCTACATATAAGTGATGTCATGATATTTGTCTCTCTCTTTATGACTTATTTCACGTAGTGTGATCATGTCTAGGTCGATCCATGTTGCTGCAAGTGGCGTTGTTTTGTCCTTTCTAATGGCTGAGTAACATCCCATTGCATCGCTGGACATGCACACACCTTCTTTATCCACTTATCTGTCGATGGACATCTAGGTTGTTTTCATGTCCTAGCTGTTGTGAATAGTGCTGCTATGAGTATCGGGGTGCATGTATCTTTTCGAATTACAGGGTTTTTTCCCAAATATATGCCCAGGAGTGGGACTGCTGGATCTTATGGTAATTTTATTTTTAGTTTTCTGAGTAACTGCCATACTGTTTTCCACAAGTCACATTTTAGGTTGGAAACTTCTAAACAGAGCTGACTTCTTCCTGTTGGACATTGATCTACATGCCCCCAATGCTCAAATATTTGTACAATTAAGTGAGGTCAGCAATTGTCAGAAAGGTCCTTGTTGCTTTGAATTCACGTTATTTTAAAACTGATCAATGCTGAATTAAAATTATCTTCTTTAATTAAGTTGTTAAGCTAATAGTTACCAGAAGTCCACAAATGGTTGGGTTGAACCATGCAAACTTGTTGATATTAAACTTTTCATTTTACCTATGAAAACAGCAATCTTTTTACTATTCAACTGAAAGGTTGTGATGTCACTTGGTAAATGGCAGCCACTGTTGCAGTGAAGAAAATTATTTTCTGAGTTCCCTTCCCAGGCGGCCCTAGCGGCAAAGAATCCACCTGCCAGTGCAGGAGACAGAAGAGACAGGGGTTCAATCCCTGGGTTGGGAAGATCCCCCAGAGAAGTGGCAACACGCTCAGTATTCTTGCCTGAAGAATCCCATGGACAGAGGAGCCTGCTGGACTACAGTCCATGGGGTCACAAAAGAATTGGACACAACTGAGTGACTGAACATGCATGCATGAGTTATCAATATATTCATGTGAAAACCTTCAAGAAGATATCAAGGAAAATAATACTGTTCAAAGAATCAATAAAGGTCTTCTTTTCTAGAGATGAGTGAAGAAAGTGTGTTCCTTTGTGGTATACAATATTTGATCCGCTCTGACATGATTCTGTTCAGGTTTGGACACCCTGGGATGGTGATTCGTCCATCTCCCTTTATCCCTGGCAGTCCTCAATCACATCATTTTCATGTACCTTGTCCCTATCAGTTTCTGCCCATCCTCTAACAATGACCTCTTTGTAGCTGTATTCTAGAAGACTCATCTTACATAATAGAGCAGGACAGACAGAAGTAGAAAAGGACCTCTAGCCATTGGTGTTACTAAGCTTTTCAACGACACGTGTTTAAGTCCAAGTTCCCCACGCTTTTCTGTTCTTTGTGCTCAGAGGAAATTCTAGCCTATTTTTTTTTTCTTACGTAGAAAGAGCCTCCTGTGAAGCCTTCCATGCCTAAACACCTCTGCCTCCTATCAGATCCCACAGACAAGAGCCTCTTGGCTCACTTTGTACATCCTGTCGCCGTCAGGGGTGGCCGTCACCTGGCAGCGGCGTTTGGGAAGGAGCATTGCATCGGGGCTACAGTCCTGGACAACAGAAATGGAGCAGCTGTTGCCTTTACATACAAAGACCTTCTTTGATGAGTGAGGGAGGAGAGGAGTGGATTCAGGCTGATGTTCCCATCATTACTGTTTCCCTGGAGCAGTGCTCAGTCTACTGGTTCAAGCCAAGTAGAGGGGAGACAACACCTGGATTCTGGATGGAGAGAAGGAAGTACAGGTGACTCAGGAAAGCAAACGGTGTGGATGAGCTTTTTATAAATGTTGGTGACACTGCACAGCGTGTGCATGGCACAGGTGAAACACCGTCTGTCAATGATCATGCCCTTGCGGACTTCCCTGGCGGTTAAGAATCCACCTTGCAATGCAGGGGACTTGGTTGGATCCCTTGTTGGGGAACTAAGCTCGCACATATGGAAGAGCAACTAAGCCCACGAACTGCAATCACTGAGCCCTCATGCTCCAGAGCCCTCGTGCCACAACAAAGGATCCTGCGTTTCGCAGCTAAGACCCAAGGCAGCCAAATAAATAAACAATCGAGCCCTTGAATGTGCTCTGGCAGTAAACGTTCTATATGTATCACTTCAAAATGGAGAATATTCCAAGACCAGCTTGTCCCAGTGGTGTGGGCTTTTGTGAAGGGCTAAAGAAAAAGCATCAGTATTGATGCTTTGTGTGGAAATGCCACCAGAAGACCACACAGTCTAGAAATCTTCAAACAAGATGAATATGAACACGTTTACCCTTACAACCCATCTGCTCACCATACATGCTGCCAGAGGAAGCCTGCCTGCGCTCAACGTTCCACTCTCCAGATGCAACAGAACAAGCCCACAATAAAAGTGCCTGGTAGACAATGATGACAGCTGGGGTTTAAGAGATGAAGGAGTGTGTATTTGGGTCAGTGAAAATATGGTAACTGACTTTGAATCAGATACACAAAAATGTGCCGTGATTCTAAGAAGCGTATGAGGCCTCAATGATGCCCCCAAACTATCTAGGAGTGGTTGACATGGAAGCCGAGGCGTCCCTCTAACCCAGCCCTGAGAAATCAGTTCCTCTTCACCAGGAAAGTCCAAAATACCTCCCTCTGGGCTCTGTCACTCCCGAGACCCAGCCTAATTCGTCATAACTTCCCCCATGGTTCCTCCTAACCGACCAGAGAAACAGGACACGTTTGTGTTCACAAAATCCTCTTGACTGGGAAATTGCCTTGATGACACCAAAGCCTGTAGCTGGTTGTTTGTACAAGACAAGGAGATGCTGATGAATCTGTTGGAAATTAGTTGTTTCCTTAGCAACCTCAGAAGGAGGCAGGAGTTCCCTGTTTCTCCTGGTGAGAGAAAGATGTCCCCTTCCTGGAAATCCTTGGGCAGGTAGGTCCTCTCTTCTCTGACCCCTTCCTTCTGTGGACTGAAGGTAGCCGGCCTTGCCACGGAGCCTTGGTTGACCAAGGTGTGAGCAAATGGGAGGAAACACCAGGACTAGGAGCAGGCCTCCAGAGGATGGCCTTATCCTCTGGGTATCTGGGACTAGTTCTTTCTCCAAGGGCCACCAGGCAGGGACATTCTTGGGAACCTGTGACCAGGCCTCACATCTGAACTGCTCTCTGTGATGCTGACAGGCCTGACAGAGCCGGTCACCATGTTACAACACTCACGTTACAATAAGTGTTCCAGCCTTTCCCCATGAGCACGAGTCATCTGATGCTGCAGGTTGCCCGTAAAATCACACCAAGTTTCTTCACTGGGGCTTTCCAGTTGGCGCTAGTGGTCAAGAACCCGCTTGCTAATGCAGGAGATGCAAGAGACCTGGGTTCAATCCCTGGGTCGGAAAGACCCCCTGAAATAGGAAATGGCACCCCACTCCAGTATTCTTGCCTGGAGAATCCCATGTATAGAGGAACCTGGTGGGCTACAGTCCATGGGGCTGCAAAGAGTTCGATACAACTGAGCAAGTTTCTTCACTATGTGAGATATTTATAATTTGAAGATGCATTTGTCTGCTCTCTCTCTCTCCCCAGTGAGATCCTGGGGCTCTTCCTTTCAGGTTATATTGCCACAACATGATTCGGATGTTTCCAGAATTTAGGATCAGAATCGTAAGTGTCTTTGGACCGCCATATTGTACTCCAAGCCCTGGTACCACCTTGGGAGTTAAACGGAACCAACATCCTAGTGAGGTGCTGCTCAGCTGACCCTCTTGCTCTAGAGTGTTCTGCCACCTTTCAGGTCTCTCTCTACAACTTGGTTTCCTGATTGGTCTTCTCTAAACCCCGCAACATGGGCTTTTAACAGGCAAACACACAACTTTCTCTAGCCTAGCCACTAAAAGACTGTTAACTTAACCTGAAACAGGCTATCTGGGTGGTGCACGCGCGCACACGCACACACACACACACTGTGTGTGTAGGTGACCATCTAAGTGGCCCCATACACTAGGGTCGATTTGCCAGAAAAATTTTCCCATAAGACAAAACATCCTTTCTGCAGAAAGACAGCAAGTTTGGGTCAAAGCCTGCTACCACAGGCCAGCAGATTCATAACTAGTCCTAAGGTCACAAGACACACTCCCCGGGCGGAGCTTTTCTCCCGCCTGCTCCCCCTAGGGCCCTTACTGGCCTTCACCTTTCAGCCCACGAAGTCCTCCCCAGTATCTCACTGGGTCTCCCAAAGTCCATTCCCTCCAGTTTAGAGATGAGGACACGGGTCTGTTGGATGCCCTGGAGCCCAAGCCACTTCTCAACCTTTCACATTCACAAGATATTGGGTAGGTGAGGAATTTCTAGGATGTTATAGAGGACTGTCAAAAGATTCTTCTGCTTCCTGTGTCTCAAAGACATGGTGGACAGCTGTGGAATGAAGTCTAAAGGGATGGAGGGGTGGTGGGTTCGGAGTACGGGCTACCCCGGCGAGCCTGCAGCAAAACAATGGTGGTTCACAGAGGACACCTGGCCAGCCGCCTCTGGGTGCTGACACTCTGGTCCACAGGTGCCCAGTGACTATGGGTGCTGGCCCAACCTTGTGCCCCCAGGTGTCTGCAAGGGACCCCACTCTACCCCTAGGTGCCACTGAGGGCCCAGAGTCCACCCGGCCTCCAGCCTTGTACTGCTCTGCGCCATGACGCTGTCATAGGGCGCACCTGTGGAGCCTCTGGCCTGGCTCCACGCGCTTCCAAGTTACCCTGCAGCAGCTGCCTCCGCGAGTGGTATCCAGAGTGAAGCCAGAGGGCCTGGGCATCACCTTCAGGCCAAGGCGCTACAGGGAAGGAACAGCGCCCCCAGCGGCGGCCCGCCTCCTAACCGCCGGCCCCCGCCCGCCTCCCCAGGCTGAACTGTCTTGAGTTCCTTCGCAGCCGGTTTCCACTGGTGGGCGTACAGGCTGGAGCAGACTTCCACACAGAGGATGCCCTCCGGATCCTTTGCACACTTATAAGGAAGATGGGTGCATTTCCACTTGGCATTTTATAATAGGAGCCCTTGGGAACTTATTATCCAGGGAGGAATGAAGAGACAGACAATCTGATTTCCTGCCTGTGGAACATTCTACTAACTCACGTAGCATTACTGTGAAACAAAGTGACCACAGTTTTCTCTCTCTCTGCGCTGTTTAGTCACCTTCAGTGTACTCCCTTTAGTATGCAATTTCACAGAATATCTCACAGAGATGAAATTCACTGTGCGATTTCCTAGCATATTTCAAGGAGATGAAATTTTGGTTTCTGTTTTAGAAAAGGTCTCCTTGATCAGTCAAAATGAATTTCCACAAGGGATGAAGGAGCACATTTGCAAACCACCAAATCAAATTTTTCTGAAGATGGGCCTTAGGGTTTATGCTTTTATGATTATGGACAAGAAAAGCAAGCCAAACAGATGCCAAGATGTCATACCTGCAGGCCAACCACCAGGTTTTTAAGGAAAATTTGTATTGGCATGGAACGTACACTGACCCTCAAGATGCTGGGTCTTTTATTGTGAGGTGTAAATTCAGAGGGAACATTTAAAAAATCTCATATTGTTGCTTCAAGGGAGCAATTATCAGGCCACAAATTTGAAGGTTTCTTTGTTTCATTCCAAATTTTCAGGAGGTTATTAACACAGCTTTGCCCCTATGCTTTCCTGTTGGGCTGCACAGAGCTTTGGTCTTCCAGTATTTTCCAAACTGGTAAAGAATAAAAAGAGGGGCAGTTTGTCCCCGAGGCAACTTACCTGTGCTGGCTGCTCCTTCATTGTTCCTGAGTCTGTTTTAAGACCCTCCCAAAAAGAGGAGTACTCGACGGTCCTGACAGCTGAGACTTTCAGTAAACCTTTCCCTACAAAAAAACTTTAGGCTCAAAATCTGAAAATCGTCTCTTTTGTCACATTTTCCTTCCAAGTTTCTCATGTGTTGCCCTTCCCACCATCATGCCAGCTACACCTTTTGGAAATGGAGCTTCAACTGTATGGATTTCTAAAATCCCTTTGCTGGGCAAAATCTTAGATTTAGTGGGCCACAGGGAATACACAACTGTGATGGCTAGCACAGCTCCATAATCGAGCGTTTCAAAGGTGGAGAAAAACAACTCCAAATATTCACTGGTGAACGTCAGGATTGTTCTTCGAGGGCTTTGTGACACATAATGGAAAACACTGTAATTACCGTTATTAAATTTAATACCCCAAACAGATGGTGCTCCAGTTTTTTTCCCCCCCAAAATGGACTGCTCACCTGATTGGAAAATTATTTCTGAGTCCTTACTTTAAACTCAGTTGCTTAACTTCTGGTACACCCAAACAAGAGTTGGTCTGTGTCCCTTACTTTGGAAATCTAACCATAAAATCATTCCTACTTTCTCCTGATTGATACTTAAGGATCAAAAATTACCCGTCTTTACTTGAGGAATTACTGTTACACTGAGCCCCAAATTGTCAGGAAATGCTGCTGCTGCTATGTCGCTTCAATCATGTCCAACTCTGTGCAACCCCATAGACGGCAGCCCACCAGGCTCCCCAGTCCCTGGGACTCTCCAGGGAAGAACACTGGAGTGGGTTGCCATTTCCTTCTCCAATGCATGAAAGTGAAAAGTGAAAATGAAGTTGCTTATTCGTGTCTGACTCTTAGCGACCCCATGGACTGCAGCCTACCAGGCTCCTCCATCCATGGGATTTTCCAGGCAAAAGTACTGGACTGGGGTGCCATTGTCAGGAAATGAGGATCTGCTAAATTAAGGTGGTGTTCTAATATCCCCTTGGTTAAAAGGATGGATTCTTGTGGACATTTATCTAGATTTCTCTGAAAAAGATTTGCACAGCCTCCCACCTAACTCTACCTTCCAGTACATTCCTAAGGACCCCTAAAAAGCTTCTGGCTCCAGTCTGTTTTGAGCCTACACCCCAGAACTGCCAGAAGGGCAGAATTCAGCAGCTCAGGTTCAGCTCTAAAAATCCATGATTCCAGTGATGGTAGTGGGATTTTTTTTCTTAATAAACAACAGGCATACATTGAAGAAATCATTGGAAGCTCTGTTTTAAATCCTTGTTGAAACCACATGATGCAGAAATAAGTCCACCTTACTTTGACTTTGAAAATATTTTATTTGAATAGTAAATAGTTATACAGTTGAAACAGTTCTATTGAAGCTTTCTATAAATAGCTAACAATTAAGAAAATAATGTATGTAGAAAAGAGATTGCATTTAAAAGTAAGAGCTGTCGGTTGTACGAGGGCCCCAGGGGGGAGGGGCTCCAAGCAGAATAAAATGGTAGGTTGTCTGTAATTCGCTCAGATAGGTATAAAAGTTAAAACTTTTAACAGATCCCTTTAGAAAAAGGCTCTCTTCTAAAATGCACAGTGAAATGTCAAGAGTGGCAGGGGGAGGGGGGAAGCGCACCAAAAAATATGCAATCAAATAATATCATAATCTTCATAATTAATATAAATAAATAAAGAATAAATAACAATTACTCATAAATCAACATATACATTTAGAGGGAACTCATATAGTCCTACCTCAACAAAGATGATCAAACTGAAAAGACTTTTGTGAAACACTGAGGCAGTTTCTACAGCATCTTCTGAAAATTCCCAACCCTCCCCCCTAAAAACAATCCCAAACAGACAACGTTCAAGGCATTTGTGGCTAGACTAAAGAAAACTCTTTTTTTTTTTTTAAGCAATTCGATTTGTTCACATACAAAAAGGTAAAGCCAGACTCCAGCAGTTCACAAGCCATAATAAAGCTAATCATGTGGGGAGTTCAATTTACAGCCTGTGAAATATAAAGGCATTTATTCCTCAAGATTCACCCAAAACAACCCGTAGGCTACATACATAGAGAGCAGAGATTGGTAGGCGAGAGCAAACCGCATTTCTAGACCATGAACACAGCGAATACTAGCAAGAAAAACATTTCCCCTCCAAGGGGAGGCTTCCAACCACGAGACAAACGCGTACAGCTTTTCTCCCTTGTACAAAAAGAGATTGGCTCCTGTTGCGCCATGGTGCGGGGAAGAAGGGGACACAACGCAAAGTGGGGGGGGGGTGTCCAAAAGGAGTCACAACGAGAGGATGGGGTTACCGTCACGCCACACCGAGAGAAGCGGAGACCACACTTTCACCGGGGGTGGGCGTCCCCGGCGCGGGCGCGGTGTCTGAGCGCGCTCTTTCCGTGGGTCTCCAAGCGAAGGCACGGTTCGGGGGCCCGGGGTGGAGGGCGCGCTCTAGCAGGCCGGACGCACGGGCACCTGCAGGAGGATCACCTGTCTGTTCTCGGACGGGTGGCACTTGTTGATGTGCCTCGTGAGGCCGGGCGAGCTGTAGAAGGTGGCCGGGCAGTACTTGCAGGGGAACACCTGGGCGGCGTGCAGCAGGCGCAGGTGGCGCTCCTGGGCGCCTTTGCTGGGGAACGTCTCCCCGCACACCGGGCACAGGTGGCACTCGGCGGACGCACTCAGGCCCAGCACGCCGGCCGCCTCGCCGTCGCCGGCCGCCTCCTGGGGCACCTTCTCGTCGGGCCCGGGGTACAAGGCCAGTAGGTCCTCGGCCGGGGGCGCCGGCGGCGGCGCGCCCTTGGCCTGCAGCGCCTGGTGGTGCGCCAGCAGGTGCTTGCGCAGATAGGCCTGGCGGCGGAACTTCTTGGCGCAGTGGTGGCACTCGTAGAGCCCGTCCTCGGAGCCCGATTCGGACACGCCGCCCGGGCTCGGCGTGTCGCGGTCGCTGCCACCGCCGCCTGTCGCCTCCCGCGCCTCCGCCCGGGCAGGAGTTTCGGGCTCGCACGCGCGGGCGGCGGCGGGCGCAGGCCGCGGTTTGTGCCAGCGGCGATGCGAGGCCAGGTTGGCCGGGCAGCTGAAGACCTTGGCGCACTCGGGGCAGCGGTACTCCACGCGCACGATCCGCGAGCACTTGTGCTGTGCCAGCGCGAAGGGGTCGGCGTACTCCTCTTTGCAGAGCTGGCAGATGAACTCGCCCAGCGGCCGCGCCGCACCCCCCGCGCGGCCTCGCGGCGCCTCCACCGGACCCTCCTTGATCTTGAGCCCCAGCACGGGCGACGTGGTCACCTCGTCCTCGAAGTGCAGCTTGCGGATGGCTTTGGGCTTCTTGGAACCCGGGGCCTTGGCTACCTTGGCGGGCGGCTCTGCGGCAGCCGCGGCGGAGGCTGGGGGCGAAGGCCGCTTGCCCGGGGGCCGCAAGGCGGCGGCGGGGGGCAGTGGGGGACCAGGCCCCGGGCCGCGGGCCGCCTCGGCTGCCGCCGAGAAAGCCGTGCCCATCTTGAGCTCGGCGGGCGCGAAGAGCAGCGGGTCGCCGCTGCAGGTGCCACCACCTCCGGCGCCGTTGGCCCCGCCGCCGCCGCCGCCGCCGCCGCCACCCACGAGCAGCGCGGCGGGCGTGGGGAAGGACTCGGCCGAGACCGGCGAGCCGAGGTTGAAGCTGCGCTCGAAGTACTTGTGCTTTTCGTGCTCGCGGCTCACGGGCCGCGTGGGGCTGTAGAGCGGCGCCGGGTGCGCGGCCTCAGGGTTGCCGAAGTGCGCGGCCCGCAGCCCTGGCGGGGGTGGCGGCGGGCCCGGCGCGCAGGCGAGCGCGGCGGCGAGCGCCGCATGGGCGCGCTCGGTCGGCGGCGGCGGCTGCAGCGGGCCCGGCACCGGCCCCGGGCCGGGCGCCGGGGGAGAGGCGCGGGCGCCCCCGCAGCCCGGCAAGAGTAGCAGCGCCCGATCGCCGTCCTCGCCGCCGCGGATCCGGTAGGATACCGGCGTGGACTTCTTGCTGCGCTTCACCAGGAAGCCGCGGGGCATGTTGGCGCGGCGCGAGGGTGAGGGCGAGGGGCTGGCTCGGTCCCACCTCCGCGCTCGGCCCCGGCGGCCCTCAGTGTCCCCGGCGCATGGCCCGGGCGCGGCGGCGGCGGCGGCGGGACTCGCGTGGCGCCGGCGGCAGCTCGGCCCGCCTCTGCGTCCTGCACGCGCGTCCCTGTCCCCGGGCCCGGGAGCCGCTCCCTTTTAACTGGGGGAGGGGGCCATTGTTCTCGCCTCCCGCTTCCCCCGGAGCCAATCAGCGCGCCCGCAGCTCCTCCACCCGGTCGGGTGGGAGGGCGACGCGGCGGCCAAAAGGGGCCCGGGACTCGGGGGTCGCCCGGTAGGTGCGGCAGATGTACCTGAGGGCGCAAGGCCCCCGCGCGCGCCTCTCGGCCGCCCCGCCCGGCGCCACAGCCCCGCCCGGCCCCGGCACACGCCCGGCCCCGCCTCCCTTCACGGTCTGCTGCTCCTCTATGCGGAGGCGCACGTGCCTGGGCTTTGTGTCTCTCCTCCGGGGGGCTCGGAGCCGCCAAATGGGCCCGTCCATCAGCACGACAATGCTCGCCCCCCACCCCCGCTTCCCGAGCGGGGATTACCCGCGGGTCGCGAGCAAAATAGCAACAAAGGAGAAGAATGGCCCCAAATATGTCAGGAGGGTTCAATCCGCGAGCCGGAGCGGAGGGGGAAGTTGTGCGCGCTGATTGGGTAGGGGCGGCGGTTGGCAGGGGCGGGGGAGATCCGAGCGCGGCTGCTGGGGCGGGAGAGGGGTTGGGGGAGGCGCTGGAACTCCTCCTGGTATTGGGAAATAATAGGGAATCAAAAATAGCTGCCAAGCAGGAGTCTCCCAGAACCCCGCCCGGGCCTGGGGCTGATGGGCCGCGGGGACCCAGGATCTAAGCGGAAACGGGACCCTGGAGTTTCAAGTTTGGGTGGAGGGTCTGGCCTGCTAGCTGCAGCCGAGGGCGATGTCCGCAGCCGCCTCGCGCCCAAGGGCCTCAGGAAGGTTTCTCTCGAGTTTGAGAAACAGTTGGCACTGCACTTCTTGAATTGC
Organism: Bos indicus; assembly: GCF_029378745.1. Lineage (NCBI taxonomy): Eukaryota > Metazoa > Chordata > Mammalia > Artiodactyla > Bovidae > Bos > Bos indicus. Next base: position 39,923,267 of record NC_091772.1, on the reverse strand, counting down.
CTGCAGACACAGCGCTGGATGGGGGAAGGAACAGGCTGGGTTCCAAGAAAACCTTGAATTTCTGAACTTTTTTGTTGTTGTTTTAAGTTCCCGGAGGCTCCGGGATTGGCATCGTTGGAATGGTCCAGTCCAGGCCACTCGGAACCTCCGCGTCGCCCAGGGCTGGGTCGATTCGAGTGGCGCTGGCCACAGCCCGAAACGCGCGGCCAGCCGCGTGCGCCCTAGTGAAGTTGGTTTCCGCTCTTCTTGCGCGGCCTCATGCATTTTCATTCGGAGCGGGCATTTTGTCTGCTGGTTGACATCAGATGCTAAATCAAGGGCTCCAATCAAGGCGCAGCGGAATAAAGGGGCCGCCTGTCTGGGCGCGGGGCCCCCCGGAGCCGTGCCCCCTTCACCTTTGTGAAGGAAATTAACCTCCCGCTATTGAGCGCCGGTCTCGGCCAATCTGGACTCAAAAGAGGCGCGTGCTGCCGGCCGGGGGGGAGAGGGGGGCAATCTGTCCTCTGAGGCAGGCTGTGGCCTCGGAGAGGACCGACCGCCTCCGCCCCCCAACAGCCCCCCACCGCCCCCCACCCTTCCAGCCTCCCCCCCCCCCACCTCCCCCACCCTTCCAACCGAGCCACCAGGAAAAAACAACAGTGAAAATCTACCCCCCACCCCCACCACGCCGTTCCTCCAAGCTCTTCCCAGCCCCAGCCCTAACCCAGCCCCAAGGAAACACAAAAGCAGAAACTCCGGGAGTGGAGGGGTCAGAACCCCAAGAGTGGGTACTGGCCCTGATCGCCCATCACTAGGGAACAAATTGCCAAGCCACATAAAATGTCATATGTTGTGAAGAAAATATCACTTTATTGAAAGAAAAGGAAATGGGCACTTTTCTGCAAAGCTCTGTACACTCAGATTTTGCTGAATTTTGCTTACGTTTGATTCCACTGAAGGTATTTAATTGTTTTGGATTTTCCCTCTGAAAATACCCTGGCGTGGAAATGAAAGATTTTTTTTTTGAGTCCACATGAGTAATAGTTGTAATGGGGACAGTTGTTAGATTTCGTTAATCAAGGGGTTAATCAAGTTGATTAATCAAGGGGAAAATATTTGGTGATTTTGTTTGTGATTTAAAAAAAACTTATACACTGAAAATAGAATATAATGCAATATATTTTGAAAGCTTTCACCCTCATTTTACAAAATGCTAACTACGATGAAAGTAGTCCTGAAAAAAGTTAGAAATTCTAAAATGATTATTTAAAATGTATGTGTTTCAGTCTAAAAGTAACTGATGTTATTTCTTTGCTCTTTTGAGTGCTGATTAATACTGCTGATGAAATTAGAAGTGGGAAAGGGATTCCGGGACAGCTCTGGCCAATTTTATTTTCTAATCACGAATCCCATCTGGATTGTCCAATAATAGGGCGGGGGCCCTGTCCGCCGGCATCCCCTACTGATGGCCGCAGTATTTGGTCTTGCATGTGTAACCCTCCTTTCATTCAACAGATAACAGGGAGAGTTAGTCACCTTGAGAATCCTTTAAAAAATAACAACACCCATAATTGTGAGGAGGGCGGGGGTGTGCGTGTGTGCAAAAACAAAACAAAACCCCTGTCTGAATGCAGCGAATTCAACAGGGCTCTGAATTAAGCTAAGAGAATCTATTGAACACTATTGAAATACTGAGATTCAATGGATCCGTTTCTTTTTCTTTATTTGTGGTTTCTAGTCTTGCCAGAGAAAATGAAATCTGCTTTCAGACAGGTATAGTCAAAACAAATGTAAACTTGAAAGGTCCGAGTATTAGAAACTAATTTCACAACCCAGGGCTGGGAAAGAACCAGGTTTCGCTCACGGCACACACCAGCACCATCCAAGGACATGCACCTCGCACCCGGTCTTGGGTTTCTGTCTTCTTCTGCGTGATTTCATTTCTCAGAATCTGCACGCCCGCGGGCAGGTGGCCAGTGAGGCGAGATATTTGCCTTCCTTTTGGAAGAGGAAAGCTCCACCACGCTGCGCTGAGACGGTGGGCCTCTGCGTACTGCGATTCCGGATAGGGGCTGTGTGGAGCTGAGTTGGGGACCCACTGAGTGCTGACCTGCCCCTTCCAGGGGAGTTCCACGGGGGAAGGCAAGAAGAGGGATCCCAGGCAGGGTACTGTCCTTCCTAAGCCCCAATCGACTCCCTTCCTGTGGGGTCCTGGCCAGTGCTGAGGAAAAACCCCGAGGCCTCTTCGCCTCTCTTCTTGAGGGGGTGAGTGCTTCCTCTGACCGCTGCAGAGCTGGAGGCCACGGCTGCTCCGACTCTCCTGTCCTGGAGCCCTAGGTTGCCGTCGGGGAAGGCGCTGGGATTCACTGTGACCAGGAGTTAGCCCCAGGGAGTTGCTAGAAGCCCAAAGCTTGGAGCCAAGCGCTAAAGCGGGGAATTTCGGCCCAGGAATGGCCCCTTGGGATGTTTCTGGGTTCATGCAGCCCCTAAGAGGCCAGAAAGGAAGTCTGTCTCCGGGGTGTGTTTGGAGACGCCCCGGAGGCGTGAAAGGGAAGCGATCAGCGCCCCCAGCGCCATCCCGGGTCGGCTGCGGACACCTCTGCCTGATTCGCAGAGCCCTCCAGGTCCGCGAGCCACGGCCCGACCTGGATCGCGCCTTCCCGCTGCAGAGCCAGCCGTCAAGTCCCGGAGGGACCAGCGCACCCCCAGTGCGCCGCGCTCGCCGCCCGGAGCCGGAGACTCTTTGTATTTGCAGGAATGAGGGGCAGGCGTGTTGGGCCCCCGGGGCACGCGAGAGCCACGCGCAGCCCGCCGCCGCCCAGCCCAGCCCGCTCCGGCCTCCGGGCACCTTCCGGGGGCCCCCCGCCCGCCGGCCGTCGCCTTTGTTCGGCACATTAGCATAAAGCTGCCACGGATCTCCCGTTTAAATAATTCCACACAAAAGGAGAGCGCATGAAAGAGGGCGGACGAGGGCGAAGCCGCGAGGCTGCGCCGTCCGCCGGGCTCGGGGAGGGACCGCGCTCCAGCAGTTCCCTCCCCTCGAGTTTCAAGTGCCCCCGGCAATCTGCTGCGCGCCCATTATTCGCCCGGGGCCCACGGGGTGGTGGTCGGCCTCCCCTTTCATCCTGCCGAGTGTGCCGTCGGGCCACCGCACGCTCCCTTGAAGTGCCCTCGGGGGCTGTTTGTTTTCGCCTCGGGTGGGACTGTCGCGGCCGGAAGGGAGGGGGGCGGCGGGCCGGACGGGCCCCGGGCTGGGCGACTTGGAAGGGTGATGGTACCCAAGGCGGGCGCAGCGACGCCCAGAAGTGTGGGAAAGTCAGACGGAGAGGATGAGGCCGGGGAGAGCTGGGAGGGCAGCGAGTGCGGGGCGCTCAGGGGCGGCTTCCCCCACCCTCCCCGATGAAGGGCAGCCCGGCTCCCCTGACTCGGACAAGGCGGCGACAAAGCTCCAGCAAAACCGACCAGAAAGGCCTGGCGACTCCGACAGTCCCCTGTCCTCGCCCGCCCCGGGGTGGGGACGAAGGGACAGCCAGGCGCCTGGGGGCTGCAGGGGCGCACCGTCCGTATGGGCTTCGGGGCCCCTGTTTCTGCTTCGGCTCTTGGGTTGGGGGTCCGCGTTCCTCCTCTGCCCTCCTCGGGCCTCCTCCTCTGCCCTCCTCGGGCCTCCTCCTCGCCCCCGCCTCCTTTCCTGGCGCCACCTTCTCTTTCTCCCCAGCCCCTCTCTGCCCACCCCGTCCCACCCCGTCCCACCTCGTCCCACCTCTCCCCTCTTCGCATCTTTCACTCCACCCCACGCCACGCCACCCCATCTCTCTGCTCCGCGGAGTCTCGCCCACCTCTGACCCTCTCCCCCTCGGACAGTCCCTGTCTTTCCTCTTCCTGGTCTCCCTCCCGGCCTCCCCTCCCCTCTCTCTCGGTCCACCCCTCTCTTCGGTGCCCCCCTCTCTCCCCCTCCCTTCCTCTCCTCCAGCTCCTCACCCCCTCTGGCTCTCCACCCCCCACCCCTCCCCGCAGGCCAACGTGTGTTATTTTATTTGTCTAGAGAGAGCCTATTTGTTCAGTGATGTGTGGCCTCCTGGCCGCCTGCTTTAATGGGGGACGCGGAGGCTGGTTTCTGCGAGTATTAGCATACAGCTGCCGCTCCGCCGGGCCGGCGCGCACTGTATCCCAGCCTTATCATCACCTCTTCTCTCAACCAGAAAACAATCAACAGCTCCTCGCACACGGCGACTTTCGAGGCCCTCGCCCTGCTCCTTGGCTAACACTCAGCCGGTGCACCCGTGCTGGCGCGCGTGCACACACACACACACACACACATCCTTCTTCTGAGGGTAAATATTGATTGCCTGGCTTCACATTTTCTCCTCCGTACAAGGTTCCCTTTCCTCCCCCACATCATCTTCTATTTTTCTTTCTCCTTGGGATATTTGGGTAGCATCTCAGGAGCCACTTTGGGGAAGGAGGTGGCCGCGAGCTAGTAGAAACTGACACGTGTCACAAAATTATTAAAGGCATCGTGAGGCATGGTTGTTCCTTGCGATATGGGGAGAATACAACGTAGGAAGTGTAACTTTGGTGTTTTCTTGTCCATATTCTTTGTCCAAAACTAGAATTACGAGATTGGGTAGGCTTAGAGCTCAAGACAAGCAGCACAAGCTGAACCGTATGGAGACTTCTCGGACAGAATCTCTATGGAAGCTCTGCCAGGGTTAGATTTAGATTTAGAGAATTCTAAAGATTTAGAGAAGTCCAAATACTTGGTGTATCTGGAACCCTTTCTTTTGCCAGGATTTATCATCATTTAAGAATAAATATCTTTATTCTCCTGAAATCCTTAGAGCAGCCAGTTTCAAGTTAAGATCAACAAGTCTTGGGTTCATCTCCTATTCTTAAACAAGCTGTTCCTTAGTCATAAAAATGCTTGTCTGCACACACATGCTAACATTCCTACCTCGATTCAGGAAATTACTTTCTGAATATAGGACAGTGATTAGTAATTTCATCCCATATACTTTGTAGACTAAATTATATTCATTTTCAGACCTGCCATGATACTTATAGGGGCCCAAGATTACTTTTTAAAAGGCAGCAGAGAAAAACTTAACCATAAAATTATGCACGGTTTGACATTAAGGTTGCCACTGTCGTATAGGGTCACTTTTATGTGACTAGAAGCTTTTTAATGGTAATACTTGGTCACAGAAATCATCACCAGTTATCCTCTACTGTTCTGTTCATCTCCACCCAAGGTCCCAGGGCCTGTTACAGAAACTCACTCCAATTTGCTGATGTCTTTGATCCAGGGCCTCTCAGAGGAAGGGGAAGGGGGGGAAAGAGAGAGTTTCTTGAGCTAACTCATTCACAGGCCCTGAAACATGGTTCCATGCGTGTTGGGCTTGCGGTTTGAAGAGGGGACTAGTATTGACTGTTCCCCATATGAATAGCACAGTTTATACCATATGGTGGGCACTGGGCCCCCCACCCCTGCCCTTGTGTAAAACATATTTGTGCAGGAATTAATGGAGTTTGTTGCTTGCTTTTGCCTGCTTTAGAAAAATCAGAGCCTGGTGTTCCACAACCATTTTATTTTTTAAGAGGTATTAGTTTATTAATGGGGGATAATTCTGTAATGACTTACCCTCCAAGTGGCTGTGCCCTCCAAGTAGCTGTGTAGTCATTACAATTGCTCCAACTTTTGCTAAATGTTAACATAAATACAAAAAAAAAAAAAAGAATGAAAACTGAAAGCCAGTTTTAACCTCTGCTGGTCAAAAATTCAGACACAAATGATATCACACTATCTGCTTAAAAGATATCCAAATAAACGAAATGTCTTACCTGTTGTTCCTGAATCCATGTGTTTTCTGGAAGGCATTTAATGTGCTTTATTTACGAGAAAGTGGGCTACTGACCCACATTACAGGTGACGGGTACCAGAGGGCCCCAGTGCCAAGCAACAGCACTGAGAGTCAAAGGAAATGACCCAGATTAACTTCCCACTACCGTTTTTTAATCTAAAACGTGCCCGTGAACCTGGGTTGATCTGCCAGTTTTTTTGGTGCATTTATGCACCTAATCTGCAACAGGAAGTAGAAATGTAATATACAGGTCGTAAGAGCAGGCCCCTCGTTTCAAAACCCCCTGTAAGCTTGTCTATGCAACCAGTCCTGATGTTGGATTATAGAGATAATTTTGCCGCGTCTGTATTCCTAATTTTCCGTCCTGGGTATACAATTTTCTTTTATCACCCACGTGACCAGGAAAACATGTAAAGGACTAACAGCGTTGGTGGCAGGGCTTTTCAGGAAATCAAACAGAAACATGCCCAAGGTTTTATTAAAAAAAAAAAAAAACAAGTTTTGCACACTAACGGTCTCATTTTATTGCTAATCTGGGTTATTCTGGCCAGGAACACGCCTGGTGTGGGTAAAGCCTCTCCGTGCTCCAGAATCGAGTCGCACCACCGTGCGCCACCTACTGGGACGATAGGGAACTACAGGCATCTGGTGGCGGCAGAAAAGGATGGTGCCCGGCGGTCCAGCCAGGTTTCCTGCTTCTATGGAGCACTTCCCGAAACGACACGCATGGAAACGATCACGTGGAGGCGGTGGCCGCAGCTAAATGATGCCCGGCCACGCGTACATGGGCAGGTGGTAATGATTGTAGTGCAGGTAGTCAAGGATGCTCTTCTCCACCAGAGGCCTGTAGATGGTTTCCTGGAAAACTCTTTTGAGGTAATTCCTGGGCTTCTCTGGCAGGTTGATTTCCTCATCTTCGATCTGACGGGCTAACTCTTCCATAGAAGGAAGGTTTTCGTCCTGGAAAATAGAGTGAGATGGCAGATACTGATATTACTTGGGCTGAGTGCCACAATATTGTTTTTTTTTTTCCCTAGATTAAAAAAAAATTAAACTGTGGCAAAACACACATAGCATAAAATTTACCACTTTATTTTTAAGTGTCCAACTCAGAGGTAAACGGACCTTCATGTCGTCATGCAGCCATCAGCACCGTCCATCTCGGCGTGGTATGTGCGTGTGAAGTGGCTTCAGTTGTGTCCGACTCTGTGTGACCCCATGGCCTGTAGCCCACCAGGCTCCTCTGTCCGTGGGATTCTCCAGGCAAGAATACTGGAGTGGGTTGCCATGCCCTCCTCCAGGGGATATTCCCCGGCTAGAGACTGAACCCATGTCTCATAGTTCCTGCATTGGCAGGCAGGTTTTTTTTGTTTTTGTTTTTTACCACTAGCGCCACCTGGGAAGCCCTAGAATAATCAAGTTAGCTCTAATTTACCAGAGTGGGTAGCCATTCCCTTCTCATTCTCCCCAGTTGTCACTACTAACCATTTACTGCCCATCCCAGGGTCTTTTGTTGAGGCATGCAAACTCTTAGCTGTGGCATGTGGGATCTAGATCCCTGACCAGGGATCAAACCCAGGCCCCCTATGTTGTGAACACGGAGTCTTAGCCACCGGACCACCAAGGAAGTCTCCGCCCTTCTGCTTTCTCTATGATTTGACTTTAGACATTTCATGTAAATGGAATCAAACACTAGTTCTCTTTTTGTGACTGGCTTAGTTCGCATACCATAATGTCTTAGAGTTCAGCAAGCATAGTAATTTTAAGCTCTTAATTTCCAGATAAAAATAATATGTAGATCAGGCTTGTTTTAAAAATAAGAAAGGTGGTGATTAAACATTTTTAGTTGAAGACTCCTAGATGGTTTACTTTACAGCCCCCAACCAATGGGATTTTTAAAACCTATACTAAATTCTTAGTAAAGGCAAATTTCATTGCTATCTTTAAAGGTGTGGGGCTCAGAGAGAATAAAGTTATTTGCACTTGAGAATCACACACTGTGCACATTTATAACATAGAGATTTCCCCAACATTTTATTATAAAAGGATTCAGACATAGAGGCAAGTTGACAGAGTGATGAACTTGGCACTCGGATACACACTATCTGGTTTCTATGGTTACCTTACTTGCTTCATCACCTATCTGCCTATCTATTGTTGAATAAAGCACTTCATTCATAAAATAAAAATAACTTTAAAAGGGACTTCTCTGGCAATTCAGTGGTTAAGACTCAGGGCTTCCAATGCAGGGGGCATGGGTTCGATCCCTGGTGGGGGACTAAGATCCCACATACTGTGTGGGCAGTAAAGCCAAAATAAAAAGCACTTCACTGAGATTTGAGCTGTGTGCTTTCTGAACACTCCAGTAATTGAAAATTACCCTAAAAGAAGATGGACTTTGATGATGTGTTTATTTGACCTTCCAATAATTCTTTTTTATTTTTAACAGCAAAAAAAAAAAGTGGATAACTTGCAGAGTTCTATTGGATCATTAATTTATCAATAGTAAGAACTTATAGGTAGAAAAATAGATTCAAACTATACGGAGAAATACAGTAATTATCACTTAGTTATATAAGTGAGACACTGCCAGGTGTGGGGATTATACATATATCACTTGAAAGAACCATCTGTGGGAGGCCAGGACCCCAAATCAGATCAACAAAGATGGGAGAGAGAAAGAATGGCAAGTGACGCCCAGAAGTAAATATTAGAGGCACTGAGACATTTGAGTGCCCAAGCACGTAGAGCTGAGGTTGGCTCTTTTTTCCTTAATTTTCCAGATAGATTGTATCAAATATAACGAATATACAAAAATTAGAGGAGACTTGGGGTGGGGTGAAAAAGTGAAGTCAAGTGAAAGTTGCTCAGTCATGTCCGACTCTTTGCGACCCCATGGACTATAAAGTCCATGGAATTCTCCAGGCCAGAATACTGGAGTGGGTAGCCTTTCCCTTCTCCAGGGCATCTTCCCAACCCAGGAATCGAATGAAGGTCTCCTGAATTGCAGGTGGATTCTTTACCAACTGAGCTACCAGGGAAGCCCAACATTGGGGTAATGGTGTAAAGTCACAAAATAGAACTCTGAAATTTATGGAGGACAAATACTGCTCTAGATTGTAAACTCATTTTTTGTGCATTTGCCTCTCCTGTGTGCCCTGTCTCAGGGTGACTACCTACCCCCCCACCAACATGTTCATCTGTGAGCAGCTCACCTCACAGTGCCCCCCAGACAACACATGATCTCCTGTGTCTGGCTCCTTTCAGTTAACTCAGTGTTTTGAGGTTTATCCACTTGTTAGAATGTATCAGCACTTCATTTCTTTTATGGCAGAGTACGTTCCCTGGTACTGTGAGACCACGTTTGTTTATCCACAGGTCCCGTGATGGACATCTGGGTTCTTTCTTCCATCTTGTAATTCTGAATAGTGATGCCATGAACATTCATATATAAGTATTCATTTGAATACTGATTTTCAGTTCTTTGGGGGTATATACCTAGGAGTGCAATGGCTAGATCATATAGTAATTCTGTTTATAAGTTTTTAGGAGCCATCAAACCATTTTTTTCACAGTAATTGCATAATATTTTTACATTCCCACTAGCAATGTGTGAGAGTTTCAATTTTTCCACATCCTTGCCAACACTCATTATTTCCTCTTTTTTTTTTTTTAAAAGTGTAGCCATCCTAGTAGATGTGAAGTGATATCTCATTGTGACCCTGGTTTTTGTATTTCCCTAATGATTAACAATGTTAACATCTTTTCATGTAAATGGGTTTACTTTGGCTCTTAATTTTACTCCGTTGATCTCTATGTCTATTCTTATATAAGTACCATACTGTCTTGGTTACCACTGATTTATATTAAGTTTTGAAATTGCAAAGTGTGTGTCCATCAACTTTTTAAAAGTTTCTCAAATTTAATTTGGAGTCTTTTGCATTTCCATATGAACTTTAGGATTGGCCTTTCCATTTCTAAAAAAAGAAATGGGGATTTTTATAGGCTTGTACACAATCTGTAGGTTGCTTTGCATACTAGTCCTATCTTAACAATCTTTTTAAACTTTTAAACTTGGCACTTTGGTGTTTAAAATTTTTACTTTATATTGGAGTGTAGTTGATTTACAATGCTGTGTTAGTTTCAGGTGTACAGTAAAGTGAATCAGTTTGAGATATATATTCTTTTTCAGATTCTTTTCTCATTTTGGTTTTTGTTGTTTAGTCGCTAAGTCACGTCCGACTCTTTTGTGACCCCATGGGCTGTAGCCTGCCAGGCTCCTCTGTCCATGGGATTTTCCAGGCAAGAATACTGGAGTGGGTTGCCATTTCCTTCTCCAGGGAGTCTTCCTGACCCAGGGACAGAACTACCGTCTCCTGCATTGGCAGCCTACACCCTGGGGACCCACGAAGAGGTGACACAGAGACACAGGACCTGCTCATTTAGGCAGTCAGACCACTCAGCCAAGCCCCAGCCCTTGTCTGAGTAAACCAACGAAGCATCTAGAATGGATACTTGACCGAACATGTAAATTCCCCACAACTCTGGTAAGGACTACAGGTGTTGAAAAAAAATAAAGTTTCATAAATATTTTACTATTTACATGGCAGAGTCAAATTTCTTGCCAAGTACAGAGTCTGTGCAGTGTGCAGCCTCACCTGCAGTTAATTGTGAATTGCTTGGAGAAAGAAGTTTCAGTTTTAAAAGAAGAGTGTTTAGGGACTTCCCTGACTCTCTTCTGCTGCTGCTGCTGCTGCTGCTAAGTCGCTTCAGTCGTGTCCGACTCTGTGTGACCCCAAGGACTGCAGCCCACCAGGCTTCTCCGTCCCTGGGATTCTCCAGGCAAGAACACTGGAGTGGGTTGCCATTTCCTTCTCCAATGCATGAAAGTGGAAAGTGGTTAAGAGTCTCTGCTTCCACTGCAGAGCGCATGGGTTTGATCCCTGGTCAGGAAACTAACATCCCATAACCACACAACACGGCCAAAGTGAATTTTAAAAAAAGACACCAACATTTGCAAAAAACTAAGTAAGTAAATAAAAAATAAGAGGAGTGCATCTGGACACCTGTTGACTTTCCTTGACACCTTCAGAACAACATGTGCACACAAATAGTTAACAGTCAGCTGGCAGATGTGGACAGAAACCATACGAGCATAGACTTCATGCTCGGGGACCAGGAGGCACAGCCCACTACCTGCTTTCAGCCCTCACTGTCAGCTGATAATGAAAGTACAGGTACTTGTAAAAGAGGAAAAGAAATCTGCCTCGTATCAGAGATTTGAATAACCCACTTTCCCTGAAATATCACCATCTATGTTTACGACTCCATAGTTTAAGTGAAGGACAGTTGGTTTTCAAAGTGAAACCATAAAGTGAGAATGTAGGGAAAAGTCTAAATGATCAACAGCTTGTAACTCCTAATTTGCAAGGAATAACTCACATATCCGTTAATCACACTTACCTCCTTGGAGGATAAGATTTGGTGTAACGCTTTCCGGAGATCAATAAAACGATCGTGAAAGAGGGCCATGCACCACGGCTCCGTGAAGTAGCTGGCGAGGGAAGAAAAAGGTGCAGTTAGTTGGAAACCCTCTCATTACCACTAATAAAGTATTTATCTGCTTTTTTTTTGCCTTTATAAATTACAGTTCTGGCTCTTTTGTAATCGTTTGCTCACGAAATGCCTCGCGGAACAGCATGGCCAATCAATTTTGTAAATGGATGTCCCTGATGTAAGGCCAGCTTCCATAATTACATTTAAAGTTGTTTAGTTCAGAGCTGGGGCAAGACCCAGTGAAGAATCCTGATTTTATCAGAATTTAAAAGCCTGAAGACTTGTAAAGAACGGTGTCTCCATTATCTGCCCCCGTTTGAGAAAAACAGATTGCAGGATTAACTGAACTGCTGCATAAACAAATTAAATTTGGGGAGACAATAACACAAATGTTGTTCATCATTAAGGTTTCTGGATTAATAATGACCAGAAAAACAGGCCACCTCGGTGTTGCGACACGGCCTTCGTGCAACTGCACAGACGCCTAATTGAATCTCTCTTCTGAGAGTGGTTCCGCTGGCGGCCCTCTTTTGCTAACTTGGCCCTGAAAAACTATCTGAACAAATGCTTTCTTGCGTGGGGGACAGCATGGCCATCCTTTATTCACAGGGGATTGTCGCAGGTTTGCTGCGTTCTTTGGAAGAACCAAGAACCTCTATTGGTATTTGAACTCTTCCTCTTCACACTCAGTGTCTCGGAATAGGAAACATCTTCAGTGTCAGGCAGGCCCACTGGGGTGACCTGGGCTCCCCTGGCATTCCTGGGACAGTGAGTGGACGTCAGGTGTGTGCCCAGGGGAAGAGAAACTGGTGCCCACATGCAGATGAGCACTTTCTGTTTTTTTCTGATATTTTAAAAAAATGTTTATTTGGCTGCATCAGGACTTGGCTGCTGCGTGGGAGAGCTGCATTGCAACACTCGAGAGCTGCATTGCATCATGTGGGATCTTTTGTTGCAGCGCATGGACTCTCACTCTCTAGTTGAGTTTGCCCCACAGCATGTGGGATCTTAGTTCCCCAACCATGGATCGCACCAGCACCCCCTACATTGCAAGGCGGATTTTAAACCATGGAACCATCAGGGTAGTCCCTGTTATCTGCAACTTGACAATAATTCTTGAGAAGGACATAATGAGCCCAGGGACACCATGGCACTAAAGGACCAGGGCAGTGTCAAGCCCGTGTAGGACCAGCCTGGCTCTCAGCTACACTGCTTGGCACCTATCAGCTGTTAGCTTGTCCAGAATATGACCTAATTTCATGCTAACCCACCTACTTTGTGGTTCAGGTCATATATTCATCCCACTATTAATTCCACTAATATTGACTCCATGCCCATTCTGTGCCCAGCACTGTTCTGGGTACTTGGGAAACAGCAGGGACCAACACAAACATCCCTGCCACTGAGGAGCTTACATCCAACCGATACGTAGGTCCATGTTCAACATGTGAGGGAGAACGGCTTAGGAGGAAACATAAATCAAGTGAGGATGGGAGACGTCAGAGCAAGGCTCTCTCCTAAGACAGTGACTTAGCCAGCAAAGTCCGAGGGATGGGGAGTGAGCCACCTGCGACTCAGGGGAAAGAACCTTCCGGGACCAGCAGGCGCAAAGGCCAGGAGGCAGGTATGTGCCCAGCCCTCAAGGAGGTGGGTGGAGATAAGCAGAATGGGAGGGGGGCAGGAGCTGAGCTTAGGGAGGTGATGGGCAGGAAGGATGCTCCTGGAGGCAGGGGTCCACTCAGCTGTGCTATGTAATTGGTCCACGGCCATCTAGCTCAGTACCTGTGTGCAACAGGCATCTCACAGATGTTCACGGAACAAAGGAAGGAACGATGAATGCAGCCCTGGTGGTTAAGAACCCACCTGCCAATGCAGGTTAGACGTAAGAGATGCAGGTTTGATCCCTGAGTCAGGAAGATCACCTGGAGGACAGCACAGCAACCCACTGCAGTACTCTTGCCGAAAGAATCCCACGGACAGAAGAGCCTGGCAAGCTGGTGGCACAGAGTCCGACATGACTGAAGCAACTTGGCACGCAAGCACGAATTGCACACAGCATGGTATACACTCCACACTGCCTGGCCCTGATGGCTCTTTAATTAATATAAAGTTCTACTCAATAAGTAGGTGGCAAAACTCTGCAAAGTGTCCCAAGATGGGCAGTCGTGCAAAGAAGCGAGCCTCACAGGGACAGGGGGAGAGCTGTGGGTGAGCCCAGGCTCAAAGGGCGGTCAGCCTGAGCCCTGGGGTGTAGAGGGAGGGCCGGGGGTTCCAGAGGGCGCTCGTGCAAACCTGTCAGTGCTGTGACTGACTCAAGACTGCTGAATCCTGAATGAATGGAGTCGATGGAGGTTCTGCCTGGAGTTCTGGACCCCCACAAACTCAGGCCGACATCCAACACCCGTCTGATTCCTGGAACAAAGGCACTGATGTGGAGCCGGCCGCCTGGGCAGGTATCAGCTTAGCCAGGTGATGCTTTGACACATCTCGGATGGTTGCATCATGGACCAAAGCATCAGTGACACCCAAGTGCGTACACTCAAGCACAGCTTTGCCAAGATGGTCCCTCCCTCTTAGGTCTCAGTAGCTTCTAGAAAAGCTTCAGGGAATCGTAAACTTGCAAATCTCAAAACTACTATGCGTGTGTGCTAAGTCATTTCAATTGCGTCTGACTCTGTGACCCCCATGGACTGTAACCCACCAGGCTCCTCTGTCCGTGAGGTTCTGCAGGCAAGAATACTGGAGTGGGTCGCCATGCTCACCTCCAGGGGATCTTCCTGACCCAGGGATCGAGCCCAGGTCTCTTGTGTCTCTTGCATTGGCAGGTGGATTCTTGACCACTGAGCCATCAGGGAAGCCCCTAAAATGCCTGGGTGAGAATTGAATGGGTGCTTTTAAGTTTGTTGCCACCTTTATTGCACAGCTGAGATGCCACCTCCTCACCCCGTATGCGTTTCCATGGCAGCATCAGAGTTCCTAGCCACTTGGTTTCAGGGTTTGCAGCCACAGCCTTCTGCTGCACAGAAGAAGCTACCTTCCTGGTGTCAGCACAGCTCTATTCCAACTGCCCAGGTGCCGCTCAGGTGCGTCCCTATTCAGCACCCTCACCGCCCCAGCCTCTGTGTTACCTCTTGGACTCCTTGTCATTTGCTTCCAAGAGTGGACTCTGGGGAAACCCACTTCTCTTAGAATGAATGCCCCACCCAGGGGCCCATCATCTAACACCCAGGTCTCTATCACTTCCATCCGTGAGGCTGAGCACAGAGGCCTGGGGAGCCTTAACCCTCTGAAAGGGATCAAGCTGGTCTGCATGGAGACTCGGGGGTGGAAGAGGAAGCTGAGGTTCCTGCAGGTTTCCTGCTGCTGCTTTGGAGCTCATGGCCCCTCCAATGGCCTCCAGCAGCAGTGGCACCTGGCAATTCAACGACCGCTATGCTCCTGACAGCCCGGCCAGCGGTTTGCAGACTCAGGAGACCGGAAGTTGCTGTCCTTTCAGTCTCGCACCACTGCCTCCTGGGGTCAAGCACTTGAGGATCTTGTCCAGAAGGTGATAATCTCTGCAACCAGCTGTTGGCCACCCATGTTCCCAGAGTTCGTCTAGTTTAAAACTAAACCAACCAGCTGTCATCGACAGCTCCTTCTCAGTTTGACTGCAGCTTCAGTGGTGCCACTTACAAGGAGGTGACAGAGTGCTAGCGCCCACACTGGGGAGCTGGGCGTCACCACGGAGCGTGTGGGCATGTTGTCTTAACCGTCATGGCAGGCGGCACCCGTCACAGTCACAGGGGAACTAGAGTTCTGGAAAAGCCGCAACGCACTGCCTTTCCCAGCGAACTGTGGGCTGTGGGGCTCCCAGGTATCCTCCCTTCGCCCGGGGTGGGGGCTGCAGCTGTGGGCTGAGGGGTGCTGACCGGAGGTGGCACAGTCAGGGCACCTCCTGGGGGGCCGTGTCCAGTTCAGACTTCTCCCAGCTTCAAAGCTGCGCTCACACTGCCTGCTGCTCCGTCTGCTGTCTTCTCCCTGCGGGGAGGGTCTCAGGCTCCCTCAAGACACTTCCCACCCCGGCCCTCCTGCCTGTGGGCAGCCCCAAGGACCCATATCCACGTCTTCACCTCCTCTGGTGCCATCCACGCTCAAGTCCACACAGACCTCCTCTGTGGAGCTGACTCAGGGCTTGAGGTTTCCACCCACTTCAGTGCATGGAGCACTCCTGACGGTGCAGGGAAGTGCCCCAGGGTGTGTCTTGACCTCTAATGCAATGTGGGCAGTGTGCCCCATGGTGTCCAGCACAGGCTGGCCCTCGGGGGCACTGAAGGAGCAGGTGAGGACACCTGGGACTGCTTCTCCCTTCACCCCCTCCGTGGAGCGCTTCTGCACTAGAGCAGTGACCCTGTTTAGGGTGGGTGAGAGCCGGGCTTTAGAGAGGCACAGACCCCTGTGGAGTCCTCAAAACCAGCCTAGAAATATGGAAGCAGCCTTCGCTCTAAAAATCAGAAAAACTTTGAATTTAACCTCGAAGGATGAGGACATTGAGTCAAACAAAGATCATCTCCTTTTGATATCAGGATGTTAGAAAGAAGTTTTATTTTATGAACTTGTAAATCTAGTTTTCCTACCCAACTGAATGACTTCTGTGCTTCAGTTTCTTTCCTTCTCTGTAGAAAGGAGAGGGGCTTCTGGAATCCTTGCCAAGGCTGGCTGGAGTCGGGGTACCGTCTGCATTAATGACCCCAAGAGCTATGGATGATTGGCATAATTCTAGGCTTTGGGGAAATGTATACTTCCATGAACAATGTGAATTTTAAAAAAATAGAGGGACTTCCCTGATGGTCCACTGGCTAAGACTCCAAGCTCCCAGTGCAGACGGCCCAGGTTTGATTGCTGGTCAGGGAACCAGATGCCACATGCCACAAGTTAACGCTCTCACCTGCCACAACTAAGACCCGGCGCAGCCAAATAAAAGAAACCAGTTTTAAAATTTAAAGAAATAAAATATAGCAACTTCTTTCCCAATTTACAATCAAAAAGGGAAGACTAACAGGACTACTGAGTCACCTTCATAGTTGGTGGCCTCAAAGTCTTCAGGAGACCCAGCTGGGTAAGAGCAGGGCTATACCACGGCTTCTAATTGGCTATGCAGATTGGGGTTCCCACATCACTAAATGCATTTTTAAACATCTGTGAAAAAAAGGTTACACAAATTCTCCAGGGCCCAAACAGAGGACATGACAGTCTCTGTTCATTTTGCAAATGGTTGTCCTGGTTTATTGGGGGGAGACTTAAATTCTCCATTACTTTTGCAAATGATCCACTTTTTCCCAGAAGGCCTAGGAAAGGTCAGCCCGTGGAACTGAATTAACCATTCTGGTCGATGTGGTCCAATCATTAAGGAATTGATCAGACTTCTCCAGAGCTCAACCTCATCTGGTCATTCAACCTCATGGATCGACACAGTCACATCAATGGGGTTGGAACCTGGTAACCAGCCCCGCCACTGGCAAGGGGAAAAGACGGACTCAGCGGACTCAGCCCCAAGGCCAGGGCCCTTCACCAGCAGTAGGGAAGGAGAGTTGCAGAAGAGCAAGGCCCACCTGGAAATGCCAAACTACATACCACTGCGAAAAGGGAGGGAGTGGGCAGAGAAGAAATACACCTCTCTCTCCAAGATCTCCCCCCCCCCTTTTTTTTAATGAAAAGCATTCTAATTTTATCTTAGTGTGATAATAGTCAATTTTTGCTTTGGGACCTGATAAGAGGGTTCCCAGCTGCTACTCACTCACATCCAGAAGTTTATTTGAGCCAGAAACTCGCTTAAGCATTGCCTTTTCTCCTGGGGGGTGGGGGCGCCCGCAGGCCTTCCCGGGAGTGTGATGTTCTCACAGAACATCGCCTGATGTTCTCTAAGGTGCTGTCCCTTTCCTGTGTGGGCAGCACCTTAGACTCAGGGTGGGGACAGATATTCTCCTTCTACAAGGAGGCTGGGGGCGCTGTGGGGAGGGCCTTGGCCCTCTCATAGACACTCCACACACAGAAGGAAGAAAGTGCAGACACCCCGGGGGCCAGGTGTGACCTGGAGAAGGGAAGCAGTGGTCCCTGGCCCCAAAGGGCACACACTGAGGTGGATGTGTGGGGGTGTGGGGGCAGGGGACCGGGGTTGAGGCGGAAGGCCAAGTGAGTCTGCATCCTTCTGGTCACTGCATTTCCACATCCCCTCCTCTTAGGCAAGTGTTTGCCAAACTTCAGCCTCTAGGGAACCCATCAGTTTTCATACAGTCTGAATTATTCATTTTTTCAAAAATGACCCTTGGATTGATTTGCTTTTTTTTTAAAACAGAAAGAATGTCCACTGTCTTGTTCTAAGCAATCACACCTGTGAAAGCGTGGGTCTGATATGAACCTTGCACTTCTTGTCTTATTCTTACTGAAATGATGCCATCTTTAGTCACGTGTGCCTCTACTGCCTAAAGCACCTCGCCTGCTACCGGGGACGATGTTTTTTTCTTACTCGATGGTGGAGGCACCTCATTTGGGGACACAAACTCAAAGACACTGTGCTGAACAGTTCCTGTGCATTATCTCACGTCATTGTGAATCCAGTCCTCTAAAGTGGGGCTTGCTGGCCCATTTTACAGGTGAGAAGATAGATTTGGAGAGGTTAAGTGACCTACTGTCACACAGCTAACAAGTGGCCAAACTGCATCTTAATCATTATTCTGCTTGATCTGACAGTTCCAGCTCTGAACAACTGCACAATCAAACGTCATTTCCTGAGTCTTTCTAGCAACTTTCTGAATCACCCCAGTTTCCCTAGTACCCCCTGCATTAGGCAGATTAAGTTTGTTTGCAGTTATAAAAATATTCAAATTAATCCTGGCTTTAAAAAGGCATAACTGTAATTTTCTCATATAAAGAAAGTCCAGGTGAGGTGTTAGGGGCTGACATGATGCTTCCTTAGAAATCAGATCACAGCAGAAACCATAGGGTCCTTGACCTCATGGAGCAAAATGGCTGCTGAGTTCCAGTCATCACAGACATGTTCTTGGATGGAAAAAAGGAAAACTGAGGGTCCTTTTTCTTTATTTTAGAAAGCATTCCTAGAAATCTCACATAATACTTCTATTTATATCTTACTGCCCAAAGCTTGGTCAAATGGCTTCCTTGGCTGCAGGAGAGCCTGGGAATCATTGTCATCTATTTTAGGTACAATAACACCCTATAAATCAGGATTCTGAAGAGCAAAGAGAGAAAGGATGTCATCTGCTATGATACCCAATAAACTCCATAGCATCTACTTAAAAACCTTGTCTTAACGTTAAATCTATGAAAATTGGGAAAGTGTGTTAAATTGAAGTTCCCAGAATGAGAACATGTCTTTCACTAGATTCAAATCTGTCCCCAAATTAACATTCTGGAAACACACACACACACAAACACAATTTTCTGTATACGACAGTCACCTCCAAGCCCATGGGAGACCCTGGTGTCTTCCACGTCCCCATCTGGCCCAAGTTGGCTTAAATGCAGAGGAGAGAAGAGAACAATTTGTGTTCCCATTGTGAGGGTGCATTCTGGTCGTTTTTATTCTGCCCATAAAAGAAACTGGATTCGTTCATTTCAATACAATTTTCAAAAAAATAAGAATAGGAACAAATAAGCATTTCCAGTTAGCCGTAGGTTTGCTTGGAAATTAAATTCCACGTTTCTGGGGCGGTGGATTTACTCAGGGATACCATGTATTATAGGAGCAGATGCAGCCCATGACACGCTGCGACTAAAACCCCAAACACTGAAATGGAAGTTTGACGTGACTATTTCCTGTGCGACTTGAGTTTGCCAGAATCACTATCAATAGTTCATCTATTGCTTTGAGGCATATTTAGAAAGATAAGATGAAGGATTTTGAAAGCAAAATAAACTAGTTATTTAACGTGTTAGTTGCTCAGTCATGTCCGACTCTTTGTGACTCTGTGGACTATAGCCCACCAGGCTCCTCTGTCCATGGAATTCTCCCGGCATGAAAACTGGAGTGAGTTGCCATTCCCTTCTCCAGGGGATCTTCCCAACCCAGGGATCAAACCCAGGTCTTCTGCATTGCAGGCAGATTCTTTACCGTCTGAGCCACCAGGGAAGCCCAGTTATTTGATAATCAGTTCTGTCAACCTGCCTAAGATCTGTATAACAGAAAACCAAGCTTCCCCTGAATATAGTTTGGTTATTGTCAAAATCTGGAACTGGTATCACCAGGTAATGGATGTTTACTCCTCTAAGGAAATATGCCTCTCAGTGCCCTGGCAGTAAAAGCAAAATTCTGTTCTTCTGAATAGCTGGTAAGCAACCTGTCTCTCCCTGCTGATTGGCTCATGGCTCCACAAAGCGGGTGTTCATCTGGTCACCCAGGTATGCCAGGAACCGGAAGCTGACACTGCCTTTGCCGGGCACCCTGAGAGCTGGGCACGCCAGGCACACCTAGTGGCAGAGGCTCTGGGAGAGAGGCTGCTGTTTGCTGGAGGTGCCGGCACCTGTGTGATGTGTCTCCTGTGAATGGACACACGTTTGGTCCTGAGCCACGCTGCCAGGAGGCCGTGTTCTCTCTCTCAAGCATGAGTCCAAGAGAATGGAGCCCCAGACACACTGGTCCTGGGTCAGGGTGGGTGCCCGGATGGTGCTGAGGATGGAGTGCCGCCTGCTTGCCCCCTCCCCCTATCCCCGCCCCCCAACCATGCCGCCCCCGCCCCGCCTCCGGAGTCTTGGTTTCCAGAAATACTATTCCTACTTGATTCTCTGAAAGACCTGTCTGCTGGCAGTTTGCTCTTTCTGAATCCTGGACACTTAGCCCAGGAAAAACGGCTTCATCTTAGAAAACGGAAAATGTTTCTCTTGGGCATCTTGGCCCTCTCACCACCGATAAACATTTCCCTTCTTGCTTTGTCCTGGAAGAAAGCCCAAGCCAAGTGTGCGCGTTCACTGCTGACACATCTGTGCTGTGGAGGGCGCCGTCTCTCCACCTGGACTCAGCTTTGCATTGCTGACCTGCCTGTACTCACCCATTTACTGCCGACCTTTCTCTTTGTCCCCGCTCTGCCACTTGTTAGCTGATGTCCTCTTGAGCTGGGTTGCTTTAACCTCCCAGCCTCAGTCTTCATAGCTGTAAAATGGGGATACTGATGGTCCTTACTGCAAAGAATGACTATCAGAATTCTCGGAGACCCTGCAGGAAAGAGGTCTGGCTGTGTGCCTGGCTCAGTGTGGGGAGGGCCCCGTGTGTATTGTGTTCTTCTTTTTTAAAATTTTCATTGGAATATAGTTGTTTAATGTTGTGTCAGTTTCTGCTGTACAGCAAAGTGAATCTGCTATACATATACATAAATCCCCTCTTCTTTGAATTTCCTTCTCATTTAGGCCACCACAGACCACTGTGTAACGTGTTCTTCTTGTTGTTATTATTGTTGCGGCTGCTGTTGTTCTTAATTATCCTACTGTATATATTTGTGTAAACAGCCTCAGATCCTTTCTGGTGTGAGTTAGAGACCAAATAAATGATTAAACACTCTTTGTTTGCCGTTCTATTGAAAGTCTGTCTTCGGCGTAACTCTGCAGTTCTTCTTCGGGACTGCTTTTGCTCCACTCCAGGGTTGTCTGCGTGAATTCATTCAGCTGCAGGGTTTTTTTTTTTTTTTTTTTTTCAACGATGAGTTTTTATTTTATATTTATTTTTTTACTTATGGTTGGGCTGAGTCTTCATTGCTGCGTGTGGGCTTTCTCTCTGCGTGACGAGCAGGGGCCACTCTCTAGTCGCGGTGTGCAGGCTTCTCATTTTGGTGGCTCCCCTTGTTGGGAGCACAGGCTGCATAGCACACAGGCTCAGTAGTTGTGCACAGGCTCAGCTCCCCGAGGTATGTGGAATCTTCCCCGACCGGGGATCAAACCCACACCCCCCCACATTGGCAGGTGGACTCTTCGTAACCACTGGGCCACCAGGGAAGTAACTGGCTGCAGTTTTAGAGCAGCAATTCATTTTAGCTGCGATCAAGTTAAAATGGACTTTATGACGAGACTGTGAAGTTGTGTGTGCCCTGGAGAGTCAGGTGGGGATAAATAAACTGTGACCTCGACTGCTTATTTTGGTCTGAGTTGATGGAAGTTCAATCAAAAGTGTTTTGCATGGCATTCCTTTTTTTTTTTTCTGTTTATTATGAAGAGTGAGCCAGTCAGTCCAAACGGTTAACCCAGCTGTTGGTTGGATATGTGCAGAGGCAGAGAGGAAGCCCCGGGGGATAATGATACTGGCCCCCCAGCAAGACTAGGTTTTATTCTGACCTGCTTTTTGTGTCTGACTTGCCAGAGCAAACAGTCTTCTCGTGGAAGCAGCATGATTTTTATATAGCTAAGAATTTTGTTCCTATTTAAGTTGACCTTTATATTCCCACTGAAACTTGGACAGTGCCTGCCCAGACCTTTGGCGGTTGTGGGGAGGGGCCGGGGTGAGAGCCCAGGGAGCTGGCTGACTTGGGGCTCCACGTACCTGCCCTCTAGGTCCATCTGCGGTGTTTCCTACACGTTGCTGGTTGCTTAGGGGCTGCATTAACTGAATCTGGACGAGAAGTCTAGTGCCCTGGAAGCTGTCCAGCTATGTACATTGATTTGTTATATAAATTCAGGACTCGGAGAAGGAGGCGAGGTTAGCATTTAATTCGGCGGAGAAAGGCAGGCTCTTAGCGCTCAGCTCCCCTTCCTGTGCCCCCTCCTCTCATTCTGCATCTCTCTTCATAGAAAGCACAACCATTTTCCTTTAATTAGGCTGCAGAGAGCACAGGCTAGCATTAGGCCACTCAGCCACTCAGCCACGCTCACAGCCATGGCCATTTCCTATCTATTTTCTGTAGGGAAAGGAAAAAAAAGTGTATATATGTACACATACCCCCCAACAAGCCCGAGGAGGGTGGAACAAAGGAACCAGTGGAATCACGCTTTGTGAGACTGAGGCCACAGGAGCCAGGAAACCCCGGAAACAAGGTATTTTGCTGGCTCATGAGTCTTTTGGTTTAACTGCTCTTTAAACTTTAAAGGACTGCTTAGGATAAATATCACTCTCTGGTGCAGAATATATCCAACACATTCAGTCTCGGTTTGCAATAATTGTGATCTGTACATGTTTAAAATGATTCCCTTTCATAACAAAAAAATGTTTTGTAGTGAATACGTTTTTTTAAACTAAAGCTTTTATTGAGATGATGACAAATGACATGCTGTTTCTTCCCTTTCTTTGTCACTTTTATGCTTTCAGGTTTATAGTTCCCAAAAACAAAGAACTAAAATTCAGCTAACATATTCCTAGTTCTTATCTCCCTGTTGTGGTTCGGTCACTAAGTCGCATCTGACTCTTTGCCACCTCATGAACTACAGTATGCCTGGCTGCCCTGTCCTTCACTATCTCCCAGAGTTTGCTCAAACTCATACCCACTGTGTCGATGATGCCATCCAATCATCTTATCTCCCTAAAAGACATTAATGAGAGGAACAGATATGACCATGTTTTGAGAATCCACAAGTGCACACTGAGATAGATAAGTGAATAAATAGAGGAGAAGCGATAACCTTTCCTTAGAGTCGATGGCCAAGTAATACATA
This sequence comes from Bos indicus, assembly GCF_029378745.1. Classification (NCBI taxonomy): domain Eukaryota; kingdom Metazoa; phylum Chordata; class Mammalia; order Artiodactyla; family Bovidae; genus Bos; species Bos indicus. The sequence continues at coordinate 39,900,246 of NC_091772.1, read as the reverse complement.
CAGAATGAATGATGGAGTTGGACAAAAATCAACCTTTGGCAAATAAGACAGTAACAATCCTTTTCAGGCAAGAATTGTTTATGAATGCTAAAGTAACTGGAAAGGAGGATGTTTATGGTCTTAAAGTGTCACTGATCGATGATGAGGGTAAAAATAGAGAAGCCTGCACATTTGTCACTTGACCAGGGACCACAGTTAACACAGGTGAGGACAGATCCTCCTCACGCCCGTCCTGCTGAGATCCCATCCGGTCCCATCACCTCACGGCAGATAGATGGGGAAACAATGGAAACAGTGAGAGACTCTATTTTCTCAGGCTCCAAATCACTGCAGATGGTGACTGCAGCCATGAAATTAAAAGATACTTGCTCCTTGGAAGAAAAGCTATGCCCAACCTAGACAGTATATTAGAAAGCAGAGACATTACTTTGCCAACAAAGGTCTGTCTAGTCAAGGTTATGGTCTTTCCAGTGGTCATGTATGGATGTGAGAGCTGGACTATGAAGAAAGGTGAGTGCCAAAGAATTGATGCTTTTGAATTGTGGTGTTGGAGAGGACTCTTGAGAGTCCCTTGGACTGCAAGGAGATCCAACCAGTCCATCCTAAAGGAAATCAGTCCTGGGTGTTCATTGGAAGGACTGATGCTGAAGCAGAAGCTCCAATACTTTGGCCACCTGATGCGAAGAACCAATTCAGTTGAAAAGACCCTGATGCTGGGAAAGATTGAGGGCAGGAGGAGAAGGGGATGACAGAGGATGAGATGATTGGATGGTATCACTGACTCAATGGACACGAGTTTGAGTAAGCTCCAGGAGTTGGTGACGGACAAGGAAGCCTGGCTTGCTGCAAACCATGGGGTCGCAAAGAGTCAGACATGACTGAGCAACTGAACTGAACAGTGAGAACTCACATGAGTGAGAGAACAAATCTGCCTTGTGTCCCTCCTGCTGAGATGCTTGGAGAGGGATGCAGTATCACCCCTGACATTCCTGCAAGAAGGCATAGCCTGCAGTGAATCAAGAGCCATCAGACAGACCCAAAGGGGCAGGCATTCTACAAAATACCAGTCTGTGTGTTTGATGAGAGAAGGCTCATGACAGCAAAGGGGTGAGGAGCCGTCCCAGGTTGGAAGCGATGATGGAGACACGAGGAAGGGATGGTGAGAGGGTTGATGAGAAGCTGGGGAAACACCAGCATCTCGTGGGGGCTGGCGGGGTAGGGACGTGGAGGGAGGAGGGGGGCAAAGCAGTATCACCAGTGACCCCAAATACAGTAGAGTGAATTGTGGCCTACCAGGCACAGGTCCCGGGGCCCAGGCGGAAAGCAGAGGGCGACTGTGCTGCTGCTGCGGGTGGGGGGTGGGAGGTGTGAAAGCGGGGAGCAGGGCGCCCCGGGGGATCGAGATAAGAGGAGCTGGGAGGGGCTGAGTACCAACCAGCACGTGGGCCTGGGTGGGTGGTTCCGCAAAGGATAGAGGTGAAGGGCAGAGGGCAGAGGTGAAGTGTGGCAGGTCCCCTGTTAGTGGCAGGCAGTTGGACGACAAGATAGTTTCCATCCAGGAGGAGGGAGGATTAACACAGGGCCAGAAGCATCCCGGGGCTTTCTCGGGGTAAAGATCCCCTGGAGAAGGGCGTGGCAACCCACTCCAGGATTCTTACCCGGGAAATCCCATGGACAGAGGAGCCTGGTGGGCTACGGTCCATGGGGTCGCAAAGAGTCAGACACAACTGAAGCAACTGAGCGTGCACGCAGAGCCATCCCTGGTCACTTGTGTCTGTAGCGGAGGGCTGTCCCGTGGTCCTTGTCATGTGTCCCCTCCCTGTCCTGTCTTCGGCCAGGTCACAGGGGGTCCTGCTCTGATCACAGCTGTATCCTGTGAACGCTGGGCATCACGGCCTCGCTGCTGACTTCTGGGACCATTCCATTTTTCACTTTCTCAGAATGGACCCAGGTCACTGGGACGGGGAAGGAGGCTACAGAGGCCATCCCTAGGGAGGAAGCTGTAGGACCCTCCTCTGGAAACACCCTCAGCTGCCTCATCCTCTCAGCCTCCATGCCACCCAGCTCTCTGCCTGCTTCCCTCCTGCACCCGAGGAGCAGAACATAGATGGAAAGAACCCACATGACCTTGCTGCCAGATCGGCTCTCACGCCTGTTCATCCTCAGGATGGAATCTAACGGGCACTCAGTGTTGCCTGGCAATCCAGACACCATGCAAGCGAATTCATGTTTCTGGTCTCTGAGATGACTCTGTCTCTTTCCTTAAACATCCAGTGCCCCTTCCTGCTTTTCTTTGATCTCAGCTGATGACCTCGCTGTATTGAGAAAACAGGAGCAATCAAGAGCTGCCTTGTCCTCTCACCCAAGTCCTGCTTTTCTCCCAGGACCCTGCCCCTGTGGCTGTTAGGATAGAAAGCTGTCCAGCTCTGTCCCTGGCCTCTCTCTTCTGCATCTTGTATTCGCTACAGATAAGACTCACATCCTCCCCTCTTCGACAAACCCCTCCACACTCTGCCTGCTAAGTATTCCCCAGTTCTCTCTCCACTTACAGAAGACTTCTCCAAACTGGTCTCTGTGGCGTCTGCAGTTCTCAGGTCAGAACCTCCCTCCTGAGCTATTTTCACTTCCCATCTGCTCTGAAGCAGCTCTGATCAAAGCCCAATTCAGCCACCAGCTCACCACAGCCCCTCTGTGGAATCAACACAGCTGACCACTGCTCCATTCTGCAAGCACGATCAAACTCCCTTCTGAACCACATCTTCTGGACATGGAAACGTGAAGACTCTCTTGGCCCTTTTCTCTGGGAGCTGAGTGGGAAGAGATCTGAACTGGAGTCTGGGCCTAGTGGGGGCCCTGGGTGTGAAGTGTGGCCCAGGGTTGGCTAGACCTTGAGGCAGGGCTTCAGGAGGCGGTGGGTTCCCCAGGACCAGGCAGAGGGGGAGCTCCTGGGCAAGGTGGCTCCCTGCCATTACCTCAAGGGGGCAGCTTTGAGTCGTTGTTGTTCAGTCGCCAAGCCTGACTCTTTGTGACCCCACGGACGGAAGGTGGTACGCCAGGCTTCCCTGTCCTTCACTATCTCCCATAGCTTGCTCAGACTCATGTCCATTGAGTTGGTGATGTCATTCAACCATCCCATCCTCTGTTGCCTCCTTCTCCCGCACTCAGTCTTTCCCAGCATTGGGGTCTTTTCCAATGAGTGGGCTCTTTGCATTAGGGGGCCAAAGTATTGGAACTTCAGCTTCAGTGTCAGTCCTTCCAATGAATATTCAGGGCTGATTTCCTTTAGGATTGACCTCTTTGTAGCTGTGAGTTCCAAGGCCACATTTACACGGCAGGGGTCGGGGGTGGGGGCGGATGGTGTTAGATAGGGACCCTGGACTGGTAGTGTTGGGGTGGGAGAAGGGGGAAGGGGGGGGCTCCAGCCATGCCCACAACAGAGGTGGGAGATCATAAGTTCTGGTGAGGTAAGTCTGAGAGTTAAGTGGGCAGTTGGGTGTTTCACTGGAGCTTAGAGCACATCTTGCACACCCTGATGCTAAAACATCCCAAATCCAACCACTTGACTCGGCACCCATCTGTCCAACCCACCGTCTCTTGCATGGGAAAACTGGAGGAGCCTCTTCATAGCTGCTACTATCCATTCTCCATGGCAGCTGCAGTAAGCTTTCAAAGCACAATTTGGCAGGTCACTGCCTTTGCTTTGTGGAAAGAGCCACCTCAGCCCAGGCCCAGAGAGAGCCACGTGATGCAGTGGCCCTGACCTCCGCTCACTCTGCTGCAGCTTTGGTTCCTGGACATTCCAAGACGTCTCCGCGTCGAGGACCTCTGTGCCCACTGTGCCCTCCGGCTGGACTCTTCTCCCCCTGCATCTGGCAGGCCTGGCTGTGTCTCAGTGTCGGCCCCGGCCACCTCAACTCCTCTCTGGAGCTGCTTTATCACACTTTGCTCCTTGAAGTTGTTTCCTAGCCCTTCGCACCATTGGAAATGGTCTTATTTCCATATTTATGCAGCCTTACATGCAGCCTGCCCTCCTCTGGAATATAAAATCCAGAAAGGCTGGCTTTTTTCAGTCTTATTCATAACTCTATCTATAGAACACAGCACACAGCAGGCACTTAATACATGTTTATTGAATGAATGCATGCATGTGTGTGTGCTTAGTCACGTCCAACTCTTCATGACCCTGTCTGTGAACTGTAGCCTGTCAGGCTCCTCTGTCCATGGGATTCTCCAGGCAAGAACACTGGAGTAGGTTGCCATTTCCTTCTCCATGGGGATCTTCCCAACCCAGGGATCAAACCCACATCTCCTATGTCTCCTGCATTGGCAGGTGGATTCTTTACCACTGAGCCACCTGGGAAGCCCTTTACTGAATGAAAGAGTAAATGAAAAGCATAGACCAAAACCATGATGGATTTGGCAACTAATTCTAAATCATTAGAATCTTAACTGGGAGGAACTGCAGAGGAAATGAGCTGAGTGTAGTTTACTACTTCAGAAACAGACAGACGGACAGTCACATGTCCATCTGATGTCCGTCCCTACGTGCCAAGCACCATGCCAGGTGCTGAGGATCCACAGGGAAAGATGTGTCTTGTTCAGAGGTGCTCAGACACCAGGAAGACACAGTGGTGTGTGAGCTGGAACACAGCCAGCTCAGGGCCCCAAGGTCAGGGTCACTTCGCCTCCCCTCATGACCACTGTCACCAGATGGCCGTCTTTCAGGCATGGTCAATTTGGAATATTCTTTTGTAACATGGGTTCTATCAACATAAGCCAACTGGCTTTGATTATTCAGCAGGTTTAACCCAGCAAGTTAAAATATCAAGTGACTCTTTAAAGATCAGGTTTTTTAATGGGCTTGCTTGCTTTTCAAAGTGAAGAAGCAGTGAAACCAGTTGGGTCTGCTCGTGAGCCCTGTCTCAGGACAGGTGAGACCTGACCTCACCCCAACGGCTGCTCAGCGACTCATGCTACACAGAGATGTGATCTACCACGAAGAAAGATGGGGAAACCCCAAAGAAGAGGGGGCTGCAGGGGATTCAAACGCTCCTGAATCATCTGCCTTCATCTGAGGATGGAATTTAGTGATTCATTCTTCTAAAAGATATTTGGTCATTTTTCTTCTTCCATTAAATTACCTTCCTATGAAATATTACTCAGCTGAAAAAGGAACAAGACTGGGTCATTTGTAGTGATGTGGATGGACTTAGAGTCTGTCATTCAGAGTGAAGTAAGTCAGCAAGAGAAAAATAAATATCATACATTAACACATAGATGTGGAATCTAGAAAAAAAAGTGGTACAGAAGAACCTATTTGCAGGGCAGGAATAGAGACATAGACCAAGAGAATGAACGTGTGGACACAGTCGGGGGAAGGGGAGGTTGGGATGAACTGGGAGCGGCACTGCCATATAAGCACTGCCATGTGTGAAATAGGCAGCTGGTGGGGAGCTGCTGTTAGCACAGGGAGCCTGGCTTGCTCTGTGTTGACCTCGAGGGGTGAGAGGGAGGCTCAAGAAAGAGGGGATATATACATAGCTGATTCACGTTATTGTACAGCAGAAACCAACACAACACTATAAAGCGATTACACTCCAATTAAAAAAAAAAGTTACCTTCCTAAGCTGGGAGACATAACCCATTTCCTCTTAATGGAAGGTCTTGGTTATAACATAAACTAAAAATGCTTTTTTTTTAACCCAAAGTTTAAGATAATGGCAGTCCAAAGATATAAACGCATGATGTTAGCCATGGGAGAGTCTGCTACAATCAAGATGAGCCCCCACGCCAACCATTTCGGAGACATGTCATTATGTAAAGTGGGGCATATCTATATTCACTGGGGACACTTCAGTTTTATTTTTCTGAGGGAATAGAAATTATAATGAGAAGGTACATCAATGGTATTTGACTCCAGTCTATGGAATATTGAACTAGCCTTCAAAGTCCTTGCTTAGTTTCTCTTGAAAAAAATCACTTGTTCATCATCTCTTCTTCATGAATGTCAAGAGCAGGATAATAGTGACAACTGTCTCCACTATGATTTAATATTATACCAGTGATTCTAGGAAATTCAATAAAACAAGAAAAATAAATAGGAAGTGTAACTACTGGAAAGGAAAGAAAAAAGCAGTTGTTATTTGCAGCTGATAACCATCTGCCTAGAAATATGAGAATAACCTACTAAAATACATTTAAACAAAAAGAATTCAGGATAACAACTTACAAAACCCACTATTTTCCCTATCTACAAATATTTTTAAAATAAGAAAATATAACAAAAGGATACTACTTGCAATAGCAACAAAATGATAAACAATACTAAAATAAGCCTAAAAGTAAATGTGCAAGCTCTGTGAAGAGACCTACCAGAAAAAAACCACTGAACTGAAGACAGCACACAGAGATATAAGTGGTAATGTTCAATTTTATAAATGTTTGAAACTTACCTAAAAGTTCAATTCAAAAATTCAGTTAAACTCCCTAAATGATTTTTTTAATGGAATTAGACATGGTAATTCATTTGGAAAAGTAAAAGAATAGCCAAGAAAAGACAAACTCTAACACCATAGTAATTAAAAGAGTGTGGCAGAATCCGGAAACAGAAAAAAAAAAAAAAAAAAAGGATCAAATAACAGGGTAGCAAGTACAGAAGTGGATTCATCTGTATGAAAGAATTTAGCTTAATATATAATAATGGTAGCATTTCAATGAAATAGCAGAAAAAAAGACTTTTAAAAGTTATTAAGAAAGTTTTTTCTACACTTAGAAAAAGTAAAATTAGTGTCTTTAAAGAATAAACAAGCATGAAAAAAATTCAGGAAGAATTAAAGATGTCAATGTGAAAAAAGCTACAAAAGTGAAATAATAGAGCAGAATATAACTTTCAGTTGAAGGAGATTTTCCTAAAGAGGAGACAAATTTCAGAAGCTCTAAAGAAGATTTGATTAGGTAAAAATTAAAATGTTTATAAGAAAAAAAATTGTAAACAAATGATATAGGAGAAGGAAAAGACTACTCACAGACTTGGAAGAAAATCTTTTCAAAACACAAATCTGATAGAAGACTAATGTCCCAAAAATTCAAAAATCTTAAGACTCAACAGAAAAAGAACAAACAACCCAATTTAAAAAACGGACAAAAGATCTGAACAGACATGTCATCAAAGAAGATATACAGAGAGCAAATAAACATATAAAAAGATGCTCCCAGTCATTTTTCATCAGGGAAATGCAATTTACAACAACAATATGATGCCGCAGCACCCCTATTAGAAAAGCTAAAGTCCCAAACACTGACGCCTAATGGTGGCGAGTATGTGGGGCCACAGTAACTGTCATTCATCGCTGGTGGGAATGCAAAACGGTGCAGCCACTCTGCAAGGCAGTTTGGCAGTTTCTTACAGAATTAAACACATTCTTACCAGAGGATTCCAAATTGCACCCTTTGCTTTATACTCAAATGCGTCGAAAACTTGTGCCTACAGAAAAGAAAAAACTGCACACAAATGTTTACAGCAGCTTTACTCTTAATTGCCAGAACATAGAAGCAACGAAGATGTCCTTTAACAGGTGAATGGTCCATCCAGACCACGGAATATCATCAATAAAAAGGAATGAGCTATCAAGATATGAAAGATATAGAGGAACCTACAAGAACTTTGCTAAAGTGAAAGAGCCCAACCCCAAAGGTTTAAAGGCCGTGTGAGTCCAAGTATATGACACATCTGGAAAAGGCAAAACTATTGAGACAGTAAACTTGTGGGTGGTCTGGAAAGTACACTGGCTCAAACCAGAATCCTCTCCTAGCTGAGGTTTCAACAGTAAGAAGTTGGGTGGCAGACAGTCAACTGGTTTGAGGGGCTGGGCCTTTGGGGGAGGGGCCTCAGTCTGAGACCGTGATCACAGCAGTTACAGGGGCATAATCACATCATTAACTGCCATCTGATACAATCGAAAACAAAATCATTATCATGATCCTTTTAACAATCTCAAGCTTAAAACCACTCATGGTCTAATTCAATAAGTAAGATACTTAAGTACAGAAAGTCACAAGCAAGAACAGATTTTGTGTCATATTAGCAAATCTGATTTTCATTAATGCAAGATGAATGTCTTCTATGAAACACTTTCATATCATATTAATGACATGATAGCAAGCAGCGTTCACCGGTTGCTAGGCAACATGAGGGCCCTCTAATGATGTCCTCAGTACTGAAGATGGAGCGAAAGAAGATGCCAGAGTTCTGAGACTCTTCCCGACTTCTTGGCAACGGTTTCTGCTGGAAAACCACTATGGGGCTGAGAGGGGAGGGAACGAATGATGTCATTTTCTATGTCACCATGTCATATACACCTCTTCACCCTTTCCTCCTTTTCATGGCCTCACTAGTGAGAGAGCAAGAACTGAGAAGCAGGTTCAAAAGGGGCCACTCCGGGTGCTTTCCCTCTCCTAGGTCGGCAACAGACTCCTGGGAGACCAGGACAGGCAACAGAGTGGATGCCTTGAGGGGTGTCTGTCAAGCCATATTTTGTTGGACTCTTCTCTGCTCCTTGCATTACTACCTCTTTGCATGGCACGGGGTGGAGGGTGGGGGTTAGGTCCCCAGCAGTCATGCTGCAACTTCATGGTTCCACGAAGCCAATACAGCATCTGATCCAAGTCTTCTAGTTACAAACTGATATGCAACAACCAGCCCCAAACTTAGTGGCACAGAGTGAAATCCATTGTAATATGCTCACAATGACTCGCTTCTGTTACATGACTGCAGGGGCTTCAGATGGGAAGACAAACGCCTCGGGGCCACTCTGATGTTCAGGGCTAGAATCATCTGAAGTCTTCTCCACCCACATATCTGGCCACCTGTGCTAGGATGACTTGAAAGCTGGGACTCTTGCTCGAGTGTCTACTTGGTCTTTCCAAACAACTTGGGCTTCCTTGCAGCATGGCAGCCTCAGGGTGCCTGGACTTCTTGGCTGACAGGTCTGGACTCTAAGAGCAAATGTTCCAGCAAAGAAGCTGGAACTACATGCGTGGGCTTCTATAACTCAGCCTCAGAAGTCACATGGCCCCACTTCTGCCACAGTCCATTGGTCAAAGCCATCGCAAGCCGGCCCAGATTCAAGGGAAGGGGCACAGACCCCATTTCTCTATGGGAACAGTGCCAAGTGGTTTGAAACTGCTGCCCTAGGCCATGCCAGCCACTCTCCAGGAAATCTGGAACTGGGACTGAGATGTGCCCAGTTATTCTCTGTGGGTTTTGGGGATTGTGACATGGAGGCATGGGGGCTGTGGAGCAACTGAAGAAACAGACCCGCAGAGAGAAAGCAGCGGCCAGGACTCGGCTTCTCCCTGTCCTGAGGCCCAGCCATTTGTATGCCCTGTGTTCCTTTGAAATACAACCATGAATTCTCAGCATGAATTCTCCTTTTTAGCTTAAATCTAGCTTTGGTTAGCGTCTGCTACTTGCAACCAAAGAGTCCTAAGTAGCTCACAGACCGTCAGCTGATTTTTCTAATGATTACTGATGTAAATGTGATAGCTTATATGCATGATACCAATTCTTATTAATTTCAAATATACCTATCAATTCCTTGTTATGGAAAATGAGGGTTTATCTTTTTAATAGTTTTTTAAAAAAATTGATGTCTATTTGTTTTCATTTATTTATTTTTGACTGTGCCATGCAGCATGTAGGATCTTAGTTCCCTTTAACAGGAAATGAACCCAGGCCCCCTGCAATGGGAGTGCAGAGTCTTAACCACTGGACCACGAGGGAAGTCCAGAGGTTTACCTTTTTAAAACAAACCCCTACTGCTCCCTATCCCAAACTTTCCAAACAGTATGACAATTTTTGATAAAATTAGTATCTTTGATTATATTATTTTAACAGTGCAAATACTAACCACATTTCTTTATTATATAACTTTTTTTGCTTTCCTTAGAAATAATAATTGCTCTTTTTTTCCTCTTCGTTTTCAATGCATCTAGCACAGTTCAGTTCAGTTCAGTCACTCAGTCGTGTCCGACTCTTCGCGACCCCACGAATCGCAGTACGCCAAGGCCTCCCTGTCCATCACCAACTCCTGGAGTTCACTCAGACTCACGTCCATCGACTCAGTGATGCCATCCAGCCATCTCATCCTCTGTCGTCCCCTTCTCGTCCTGCCCCCAATCCCTCCCAGCATCACAGTCTTTTCCAATGAGTCAACTCTTCCCATGAGGTGGCCAAAGTACTGGAGTTTCAGCTTTAGCATCATTCCTTCCAAAGAAATCCCAGGGCTGATCTCCTTCAGAATGGACTGGTTGGATCTCCTTGCTGTCCAAGGGACTCTCAAGAGTCTTCTCCAACACCACAATTCAAAAGCATCAATTCTTCGGCGCTCAGCCTTCTTCACAGTCCAACTCTCACATCCATACATGACCACAGGAAAAACCATAGCCTTGACTAGATGGACCTTTGTTGGCAAAGTAATGTCTCTGCTTTTGAATATGCTATCTAGGTTGGTCATAACTGTCCTTCCAAGGAGTAAGCATCTTTTAATTTCATGGCTGCAGTCACCATCTGCAGTGATTTTGGAGCCCCAAAAAATAGTCTGACACTGTTTCCACTGTTTCCCCATCTATTTCCCATGAAGTGATGGGACTGGATGCCATGATCTTCGTTTTCTGAATGTTGAGCTTTAAGCCAACTTTTTCACTCTCCACTTTCACTTTCATCAAGAGGCTTTTTAGTTCAAGTCTTTCCTTTTAATGCTCCAGGAGGTCTGTAAAATCTCCTTCAATATTATTTTCAACATAAACATGTGAAATAATCAAAATAATAATTTTCCTAGGATTCCTCCCTCTTAACGCCCCTGTGCTCCTGTCTGGTCTGACCTGGTTGTCCCCTGGGCTCATGGGGTCTTCTCCACACTGTTCTCCAGTCTTAGATCTCTCAGCTTACAACTGTGGTTGTTTCCCATTTTTTTTTAATGGTTATGTTCTTTTTACATTTCTTTTTAAAAATTTTTATTGAACTATAGTTGATTACAATGTTAGTTTCAGCAAAGTGATTCAGTTATATATATATCCACATACATACATACCTATATGGGCTTCCCTGGTGGCTCAGTCGGTAAAGAATCTGCCTGTAATGTGGGAGATCTGGGTTTGATCCCTGGGTCAGAAAGATCCCCTGGAGAAGGAAATCGCAACCTAGTCCAGTATTCTTGCCTGGGAAATTCCATGAACAGAGATTGGCAGGCTATAGTCCATGGGGTTACAAGAGTCGGACATGACTGAACAACTAAACCATCACCACACACACACACACACACATTCTTTTTTAGATTCTTTTCCATTATAGGTTATTACAAGATACTAAGTATAGTTCCCTGTGCTAAAAGGAAGGTTCTTGGGTTACTTCTTAAAAATAACTCATATTGAGAACAAAATAGTGGTTACCAGTGGGGAGAGGGAAGGAGGGAGAGGTAATATAGGAGCAGGGACATAAGAGGTACAAACTATTAGGTATAAAATAAGCTACAAGGATCTACTGTACGGCACGGGGAATATAGTCAATATTTTATAATAACTATAAATGGAGTATATATTAAAAAATTAAATCTTTATAATACTTTCCTGGTGGTTCAGCTTCCTTGGTGGCTCAGACAGTAAAAAAATCTGCCTGCAATGTGGGAGACATGGGTTTGATCCCTGGGTTGGGACGATCCCCTGGATGAGATCTCAAAATATATGTAACTCCAATACCATTTTCATACTTAAAAATTAATAATTCCTTCACACCATCAAATATCCAGTGTTCAAATTTCCAATAATGTCATAAAGGGCCTTAAGTTTTTTACAGCCCATTTGAATCAGGATTCACATAAGCTGATATGCTTATAAAAATCTATCTTAATCAACAGCCTTCCAATTGCAGTTTATTAGTGGGAGGAGTCAGGCTGTTTTTCTGTAGAGTCTCCCAGGGTCTGGGATGTGTGGACGAAAGCTCTGTGGTTTTAGGGAACGTGCTCCTCTCTCTCCTCTATTTCCCATAAACTGGTGGTAGACCTAAGATCCTGGGCAGATTCAGATCCAGTTTTTATTTCAAGGTGGTGTGTTTTCCTGCCAAGAAGTACAGAGTGTGTGGCTGTGTCTTCTTCTGTGTCAGCAGCCACACCCCCGAGCCCTTTCAATCAGGAGAGTTTCCAAAACGGTGACATTCTAACCGTGCTGTTCCTCCCTCCCGTGTGGGCTGGAACGGTCCTTGGTACCTCCGTCCTTGGCACCTCCTTGGAGGATGGTCATAGAATTACTGCCAGAAATTGCCTCCTTTCAGAAAGTGAGGATGTTACCCATTGTCTGTTTGGTTCTGCGGTTGCTGTTGAGAACCTGGTGCTATTCTGACCCTGGTTCTTTTCTCAGCGACATGCTTTACCCTCCGGACATTTGTAGAAGCTTCTCATTGTCCCTGATGTCTGGAATTTCATCACAGACTCTTGGGCTGTTTGTCACTTATTGTGCATCTTTCTGGAGAAGGCAATGGCACCCGACTCCAGTACTCTTGCCTGGAAAATCCCATGGACAGAGGAGCCTGGTGGGCTGCAGTCTATGGGGTCGCTAAGAGTCGGACACGACTGAGTGACTTCACTCTCACTTTTCACTTTGCTGCATTGGAGAAGGAAATGGCAACCCACTCCAGTGTTCTTGCCTGGAGAATCCCAGGGACGGGGGAGCCTTGTGGGCTGACGTCTATGGGGTCACACAGAGTCGGACACGACTGAAGTGACTTAGCAGCAGCAGCAACAGTCCATCTTTCAATCTGGAGATTGATATCTTCCAGTTCTGGGCTTTTTTTTTTTTTTTTTAATCTTCGGCCTGTAAGAGGAGTCTCCCAACCCTGCTCCACTGCATTTTCTTTGCTCTCTCTGGAATCCCTCTTAGACAAAAGGTCTTGTTCTCTTTTTCATGATGCTTTGTCGACTTCATCATCTGATCTCTCTGCTCTGACTATTGCCATGCTGGAAACAGGGCAGCAAAGGGGACCAGGGGCCAGGACCAGCAGAGGGGATCAGCATCGGGACCTTCACCTCACCCCTTCTCCCTTCACACTTTTCCTCTCCTGGGTCTGGTGTCCTCATGTCTGGAGTTCTTTCAGAGAACAAGGCTCCGTCTCTTACAAGGAGGGGAGAAGCAGTTGGGGGGCTGCTTGGCTGTTGCCAGAATGAGAGAGATCAGGTTGGGGGGTTCCGGTGAGTGACATTACAGTCTATTCTGGCGTTTTAGTTCTGTCACTTGCAGAAAGAAGTTCCCGACTAATAGTTATGACCAGGAAGAATATTAACAACAACAAAAATTCCAATCTTTACCCAGAACAACCTGAAATGATCTGTTTTTAAAGAAAACCTGGAAATTAGAAATGATTCCCTGCCCTTGGGTATCCTCCTACTTGGTATGCTGCGGGCTGACCTGGGGCCGTAAAGCCCGGGGGTTAGCACTTTGGTCCAGTGCATAATTGGAGAAATCAGGGTAGGATTATATAAGTTCATATATGTAATCCTTACCAGGTCCCCTGCCTGCGACCTGCATCCAGGAAGATCCACTGCAGGTCAGTCCAGAGGGCAACAACTGACCTGATGGACACCCTTCGGGGTTCCCTGGAGAGGCTTCGATTCGGGGACCCGACAAACCAAGCAGATCCTTTGGTGGCAAGTTGGTGTTAACATCTTGAAGGCGGTGTAGCTTTGTTCAATTATCACGTGAAGAAAGCCTGCGGCTTGCAAGTGCCGCTTGTCAGCTGGGGCTGTTGGTGGCCAGAAGCTGATCGTTAAGCCTGCCGTGGAGCAGCGAGGCCACCTCCCAGCAGCCTTGCGGCCTCCAGCGTGGGGTATATTTTCCTATTTCACTTGGATTTGCTCCTAATGATTGAACTATAGATTATTAATGCTGCGAGCCTCTGGGAGCCCAGCGTGACCGTGCTGGGCTCTATTCTGCCCTCGGAGCCTTCGGCACGTATCCTGGCCTGGCAGACGGTGCTCCGGCAGCTGTCGGAGCTGCTGGGGCCAAGACAGGACCGTGGGATGCAAACAGCGGCTCCTATTAGCAGCTGCGGGCACATCGCTGGTGGCATTTGGTACTCTCTTCTCCCCAGATGACCAGATAGAGGGAATAGTAAGTCACAAAGCCCAGCTCGGAGTTTGCTGGGTGGCTGACAAAAAGAGTCTTTGGAGAGGAGAAGCTTGGGGCTATGCATCTGTCACTCTGCAAGGGGGCCTGGACAGGTGCCAGTTTGGGGGATGTGCAGGGCCTGCGGCAAAGTGGCCCCAAGGTTGCCACCTGCCCCGCCTGGATCAGAAGGTCAGCAAAGCCCGGGGTTGTGGAATTGGTTCTTCCAGGACAGGCTCTGAGCAAGTGTTCCCTGTAGGTCGTCTCATTTAGTCTTCCCCTAGAAGCTGGGATAAGCCCCTTTTATGGGTAAGAGAAATGAAGCTTACAGGAAGCTTGCCTAAGACAAGCTGCCAGGTGAGGTCCAAGGGACCCCCCTGGGGGTGTGTTCTGAGATGTGCTTGCTCCTTTCCACACCTTATCACCACCGAGGAAGAACCAAGTTCCCAGTGAGGAATAATGTCAGAAGCTGGGGTCAAACCCGGGACTAACTGACATGGAGGTCATTCCCATGGTGGCTGCATACAGAGGGGCCTGGGGAGTACCACATGCCTTTGGCCGCATGGCCAGCAGCTGTTGGAAGCAGCAGGCAGCCTAGGGCATTGTGGGACACAGAGCATCACCAAAATGGGATGTAAATCTGTCCTAGCTCAGACTGACTGGGTGACTTAAATAGTAGGCATCTATTTCTCAAAGTTCTGGAGGCTGCAAGTCCAAGGTCAGGGTGCCAGGATGGTGGGTTTCTGGTGAGGGCTCTCTTCCTGGGGCTGTCTTCTCACTGTGTCCTTAGATTGAGGAGAGAAACAGCGATTCCCCCCTAATCCTATGGGATTAGGGTCCCACCTTTGTGACCTCATTTTATCTTAATTACCTCCTAAAGACTCTATCTCCAGATAGAGACACACTGGGGATTAGTGATTCAACATACAGAATTCTGAGGTCATGGTGGGGTTATCCACAGAGAGAGTAAACCAATAGAGGAATTAAACAGGGCAATGGGATAGAAAATACTCAGAGATGTTTTGGCATAGGGAGAATATGTAATATGAGGGGATGCTATGCCATGTATTAGGCTTGAGATGCTACTTTGAAATATAATATGTAATAAATGTGTTCTCAACTTGAAAAAAAATTCTGTGTTTTAAAGATGTTGTTGTCCAACTGACTTCTCACTTGCATTGTTTCTGATGAGGAATATGTTGTCACCTTTATCTTCATTCCTCTGAAAATAATCTGTTTTCTCTTGTTCCTTCTTCATTTATTCTTTATCACTGGTCAAACTGAGCAATTTGATTATGATATGCCTTGGTGTGATTTTTTTTGAAAAAACTGTAGTTTTACAACATTATATGTTACAGATACAATATAGTGGTTCACAATTTTTAAAGGTTAAAATATTGGCTATATCCCTCATGTTGTACAGTTGATCCTTGCAGTGTATTTTATACCTAATAGTTTGTTCCTCTTCCTTCCCCCACCCTCTAGCTTGTCCCTCTTCCTTTCCTCTCCCCAGTGGTAACCACTAGTTTGTTCTCTGTATCTGTGCGTCAGCTTCTTTTTGCTACATTCACTCGTTGGTTGTATTGTTTAGATTCCACATATAAATGATATCAAACAGTATTTTTCTTTCTCTGTCTGACTTATTTCACTTAGCATAATGCCCTCAAAGTCCATCCACCTTGTTATAAACGGCAATATGTAATAAACTTGTTTTTATGGCTGAGTAGTGTTCCGTTGTATATATCTATATATCACATCTTCTTTATCCATTCACCTCTTGATGGATTCTCAGTCTGCTTCCATACCTTTGCAATTGTAAATGATATTGCTATGAACATTGGGGTGCCTATATTTTTTGAATTAGTGTTTTTGTTTCTTTCAGATGTATACCCAGGAGTGGAACTGCTGGGTCATATGGTAGTTCTATTTTAAATTTTTTGAGAAACCTCAATACTAATTTCCTCTTCATGTTTTTCATGCTTGACATTCATTCAGCTTCTTGGACTTGTGGGTTTATTTTTATATAAACTTTGGGAAAAAAATTGGTCATTATTTCTTTAGTCCATTTGAAGCTACCCTGTAGCTCACCAAGTCTCTGTTCATTGTTGTAAATTCTTTGTTTCTCTTTGCGCTTCATTTTGGGTGGTTTCAACTGCTGCTGCTGCTAAGTCGCTTCAGTCGTGTCCGACTCTGTGTGACCCCATAGACCGCAGCCCACCAGGCTCCCCCGTCCCTGGGATTCTCCAGGCAAGAACACTAGAGTGGGTTGCCATTTCCTTCTCCAATGCATGAAAGTGAAAAGTGAAAGGGAAGTCGCTCAGTTGTGTCCGACTCTTTGCGACCCCATAGACTGCAGCCTACCAGGCTCCTCCATCCATGGGATTTTCCAGGCAAGAGTACTGGAGTGGGGTGCCATCGCCTTCTCCGGTTTCAACTGGCATGTCTTCAAATTCACTAATCTTTTCTTCAGCAAGGTCTAATCTTCGATTAATCCCATCCAATGTATTTTTTCATCTCAGACATTGTAGTTTTCATCTCTTACAGTTTTATCTGGGTCTTTCATACATTAATACTTTCTATATGTCTACTCAACTTTTCATTGTGTGGAATACAGTTATAATAACACTTTCAATATGTCAATCTGCTAAGTCTATAACTGTGTCAGCTCTAGGTTTGTTTTGATTGACTGATTTTACTTCACTGTATGGGTTGAATTTTCTTGCTTTTTTGGATGCCTGCTCATTCTTCTCACCACTTTGGGGAGACCACTGTGTCTACTCTGCCCACTGATGAATCTTGAGGTTTTCTAGGTTGCCTGGTAGAAATACACACTGTTCCCAGCCCTGTGTGAGCTCCAGGAACTGTAGCTTCTAGTCCTCGGAGCGATTCTTTCCCAGCCTTGGGTGGTTTCCTCCCTTACATGCACTGATCAGTACTTGACTGAATTTTCAAGGGGAACCTTTGGATAATTTCCAAGCCCCTCTCTCTGGGTGATGGGATTAGGAATGGACTTTGTATTCTACTTGGCTTTAGAAATATTTTTCTAAATTTTCTATAACAATCCTGTATTGCTTTCATAATGGAAAATACTAAAGAGTGAAAAAAAAAGTACACAATAATCTTCAAAAGGAAACATACAAAGATCCAGGACTAGTAGGGAGAGAGGACACGGTTGCATGATGCTACTCCCTGCTGCCCAGGTGGCTTCAGAGCATCTTTTTGTTATTTGGCTATAAAAAATGTAAGCAGGAGGCATTTTTTTTTCACAATTCAGTGGACTGAAAACAGGATTTCTGAAATGTATTTCTGTTGACAATTCCAATAACAACAGAACAATCCAGTTTTTTCTTGGAGCTTTGTAAAGAGGTATTTATATTAAAGTAATGTGGTAGCCTTGGAGATAACCATTGGCTCATCAGCTATTATTTTAGACTCATCAATAATACCTTTGACCCATATGCTGCCAGGTGAAAAGGAGGCAGACAATCTATAAAGGGCTTTAGCTCCTGCAGCAAAAGCTTAAAAACATCCTCAGAGGGACAGAAGTCAGTTCTGAACATACCAGTCAGATCTGCTGAGCCCCTGGGGTCTGACAAGGGCTGGAATGTTAGTAACTGGTGAGGAAGTATAGGCTGGTTGGGATGGGGCCAGCTGAATGGTATATGAGCATAAGTGGACAGGAAACCCACAGTGTGACCATGGGCCTCCAAGAGCTTGTCTGCCTCCCCTTCTCCCATGCTGTTCTTGTTCCCCATCTGTCCATCCTGGCGTGTGATCTGAGGAGAATTTCCTTTCCAGGTGACCCCACAAAAGCAGGTACAGAGAGAAGTCACATCCTCCTCCCCTGGGGCCTTCACTGCACATCCATCTCTGATCTACCACATCTAAACGTTGGGGAACTCAACCAATCAGGACTGGGTTAGGGGAGTTGAACTTTCTGTGACAGTGGCCGCCATCCATTCTGTACTGGCTGATATGGCGGCCACTAGCCACACGTGGCTGTTGGGTATGCAACATGTGGTTAGTGTGAGTAAGGAACCGAGCTTTTATTATTTTTTCTTTAAATCCTAATTAAAACTTAAAAGTCACACCTGGCAACTGGCTGTCAGGTTGGACAGTGCAGATCTAAGGTGTCGATGACTCTTTGCAACGCCTGAAGCAATTTTTAAAACTATTCATGATACTAGACTCTAGTGGGAGGGAGGTTCTAGAGGGAGAGGACATATGTATACCTGTGACTGATTCATGTTGACGTATGGCAGATACCAGCACAATATTGTAAAGTGGTTATCCTCCAATAAAAATTTTTTTAAAACTATATGATATGAGATTCTAGACATACCCTATAACTCAAACAGCTCATCCATTCTGTGCTATCCAGTATGGTAGCCACTAGCCACATGTGGCTGTGGAGTATGTGAGATGTGGCAAAAAACAAACCTCAATGCAGACCTTTCTGATAAATGCTGAGATAATATGCCAAGCTATAATTTCATGATGAATGAGGCAAATTATTGGAACACACTGGAGAAGCGATGAAAGAGAAAAGCCCTGCAGTGGAAACAGTGCTCCAGGTTCATTACCTGAACATTCTGCCCGGACCATGTGAACATCTGCGTTTGTTTTTCCTGTACATTATCATCTTGGGATGAGTGTCTGAAGGGACACTCACTGGCTATGAGTTCAAGATGGCTCAAAACAACCTTGTCCTTCATCCCAGGGGAGGTTAATTCCACACAAATGTTACTGAAGGAAAGAGGGAGGTGACATATAAAAAAAAAAAAAATTGGTCTGTTTTTTTTGACTGTTCTGGGTCATCACTGCTGCATGGGCTTTTCTCTAGTTGCAGGGAGCTGTGTCTACCCTAGTTTTGGTACATGGGCTTCTCATTGCAGTGGTTTCCCCTGATGGGGAGAGCAGGGGCTGTAGGGCATGTGGGCTTCAGTACTTTTGGCTTCTGGGCTCGAAAGCACAGGCTCGATAGTTGTGGCACACGGCCTTAGCGGCTCCACAGCATGTGGGATCTTCCTGAATCCGCGTCTCCTGCATTGGCAGGTGGATTCTTTACCACTGAGCCATCAGGCAAGCCCAACCCTGGTCTTAGCAGAGCAGTATTACAAATAAAAATGGACATAGGTTGTGTTAGATGGAATTTTGCTCCCGCACTGATCTATACTCAGAGACCTGAGGTTGACTGCCTCAGTAATTACGGATGTTCCAAAATATGGGTTCAGCCTCAAAGGCAACGTGGTTGCATGAGAAACACCAGTGGGCAAGGAGATGTTCTTAGAGCAAGGAGGCCAAGGGATGACCAGTGAGGAGCCCAGGTAAAGCGTGCAAATACAGACAAGGGCAGGAAAATAGAGCTAAATGATGGGGAAGGAAAATGAAGAGAGTGGATTTTGATTTTAGCAAATCATTTAACCAGCTTTCTTTATCAGGCTATGGAATGGGATTGGCACTATCCGAAATCAAAGATTGGCAGGAACACTGACCTAAAGGTCTCCAGAAAGGCAAGTATGTGGCCAACACAGAAATTTGCATCTTGGGAGAACTATTACCCAATAAGTAAATTCTTTTTTTATTTTTAAACATTTATTTTTTTTGTTTGGCTGAGATGGGTCTTCGCTGTGGCATGTGAGATCTTTGAACTTTGTTGCAGCATGTGGAGTCTAGTTCCCTGACGATTGAACCTGGGCCCCCTGCATTGGGAGGATGGAGTCTTAGCCACTGGACCACCAGGGAAGTCCACTCAAACAAATTTTAGGTATGCAAAAAATAATTGATGAGGTGGAGTGAGCAGTCATGGTTCACTCAAATTTTGATAGGTCTAGAAAAACGGGCACCTGGAATTTAGTGAAAGTCGCTCAGTCGTGTCCAACTCTTTGTGATCCCACGGACTATACAGTCCATGGAATTCTCCAGGCCAGAATACTAGAGTGAGTAGCCTTTCCCTTCTCCAGGGAATCCTCCCAACCCGGGGATCAAACCCACGTCTCCTGCATTGCAGGCAATTCTTTACCAGCTGAGCCACAGCGTGTGATTTTCTACTGGACACAGCACAAGGTCACCGACCACAGACGAACCAAAAGACACTTAAGTTATGATTAAATTATTCCAGTTGAGTCTAATAGGTGAATGAATTGGGAGGCAACATGGGCTGGCAGCCTCCTGCTTGGCTGCTCTGAAGAGATGGCACACGGCAGCTTTCCTAAGGGAGTCACTCCTTGGGTTTTGCAGATCAAAAATGTAATGGCAGCCTTTTAAAGGGTCT
The DNA here is from genome assembly GCF_029378745.1 of Bos indicus. Classification (NCBI taxonomy): domain Eukaryota; kingdom Metazoa; phylum Chordata; class Mammalia; order Artiodactyla; family Bovidae; genus Bos; species Bos indicus. Next base: position 39,879,821 of record NC_091772.1, on the reverse strand, counting down.
GCTCCTGTCCCATTTATAATATTGTGCCCAGCAGCACTTACTCACTAAAAATAGGCCGTCCGAGCACTTGGGAAGTGCAGAGGGGGACGCGGCACTCACAGGAGGAGAGGGCCGGGCGAGGGCAGCCTTTGAGAGCTGAGCATGTGAAGATGTGAAAAGAGGTGATTTAATCAAGGTTCATGAGTATCTGATGGGCTCACACAAAGAGGCCGGGGCAAGACCTATTCACGCCGTGAGGATAAAGGATGCTACAGACTGTTAATTAAGGCTAAGGGGAAGGGATTCAGGAGGCAAGAGCTTTTCTTCACAGGGCCAACCGCTAAGAGGAGTAAATGAAGATGAGGACAGTTGAAAATGTGGGGAAGGCACAGGATGGGACAGGCCTTACTGGAGCCCCGTGATGGGGACTTTGCAGGGGCCCGCCTCAGCCTCCCTCTCCTCTTCACCCACGGTTCCCATCTCTGCTTCCCTGGTACCCCGAGGAAGCTGCCTCTGCCCTAGTATCTGAGGGCAAAGCAGCACCAGCAGGTGGAGGGAAGGGGCTGCTGTCAAAGTGGGTAGGGGCTGGGGGTATGGAGGTCACGACAGGTGTGTGTAGGTGTGCGTGGGCCACTGCAGGACACAGGCGCTCCTAGGGGAAGATCAGGGAAAAGTTCATTTTCTAGCATATTTGTTACGTGATTTTCAATGCTGGATGGTTCAGAAAGGAACAAATGATTACTTGGACTCCTTTCTTTTCTCAAAGTGATAAATCAGTCAACCCATCAATTTATTTCTCTCTCTTCCACACACATCAGCAGACATACTCCAGCAGACACACTCGCACAGACACACGCAATCACAGGTGCACACACGTGGTCACCAGGGGGGAATTTGTTCTCTTCATCACTGGCAGTTTGCATGGGCGCGCCAAGGGGAAGACAAAAGATAAACCAGAGGTAGATTCCAAGCCAGCCTGGCTCCAGACCCTCAGCTGCACTGCAGTCCTGTGACAGCTGTCGGCTTGGGTATCACCGCTGACTGCTCGGCCACCACCATGTGCCCCAAATGGCTCCAAGCGAGCCTGTGCTCGGGCAGCCAGACCCCCGGCTGGCGAGGCCTTGGCTGCTATGGCGTCTGCCTGCGTGGCTGCCACCATTCCCGCTGTGGCCACCAGCACTGCCTCTGTCCTGGCCCGTGATGGCGTGAGACTAGCCTGAGGGAAGTGGAGAGAAAGGATCCAGAGGGTTTTGCTGAACTCATAGAGGAACTTGACCTTGAGGTCATGTCTGCCTTGCTGGAGACAGAGTGGCTAGTTAATGGTCAGCCCTTGCAGCCTGAAGGAAGGTGCCCCCAGATGCAGCAGATGGAATCATGCCAAAATTTGAACAAGAGAGGTTGCTGGTGCTGCCCAGGTCAGGGAAACAATTGGTAATCATATCTCGGCCAAAATCAGCTAAACCATTCACCCTGCCTGCCGGGAAAGAGCTTTGCCAGCGGGTCTGACAGCAGACAGGGCAAGCAGACAGGGCCAAGAATCAGCACGGGACCTGGCAGCATTTCGTGGCACTTGAAAAGAACGTGGCCACAGCTGTTCGTGCACGCTAACATGCGTCCGGGAGGGATGGGCGGGGCCTGGGGGCATCCTGGGTACCACACTAGGACCTGATCAGCAGTCCCTTCTGCAGTTAACCACTATTCCCCCTGAAACTTTCTTACAGATGTCAATTGGCATGTCCCAATAGCCAGTGCTGTCCCATCTTCAATCCCAAGTATTCACGCCTAGCAAACCAAATTAACTGTTTAAATTATTTCTACCATCAGTTAATAGCTGTGCCCCAACCAGTGGTCTCAAACTCACAAAGTCTGTCTCTTTCAACATACCTTCTTCTCAGGGAAAAAAACCTGACAATGGCTTTTGAATTTGGTCAAATTTTCTTTTCAGAGAAGACTCTTAATACATAGCTCCCACAAAAATCTTCTTTGACAAAGAACTGATACCCCACCAGCTCAAATATTTTGGGTAAAACTGACAGCAATAATAAATCCCTACTTAGATGATAAGGAACAAATGAATTCACTTTCTAAATACTTGAAGTGTTTTATTTTCAGTAAATAATGGAGTCAAGTCTACAGAGATTTAAGGAGAGAAAGTCTATGATTAAAAAGTTTGATACTTAAAGTATAATTTATAATGGGAAACATATAGGAAGACATCCTCATACATAAAATGTTTCAAAAGTTAAGTACTCTTCCTGGAAAAAAAATCCATACATGCTAAAAATGCTTAGCAAGACAGTAATAAAAATAAACTTTCTTATTATGAAAAAATGTATCTACAAAATTATGTATGGCAAATGTCACACGCTTAATATTGAAAGCATTCCCTTTAAAATTAAGAATGAGGCAAGGGTGCCATCCATCACTACTTCTATCCCAACTTCTATCATACATCTTAGCCAGTGCAGTAAGACAAGAAAAAGAAAAAGAGCTACAAAGATTGAAAAAGAAGAAACAAACAAAACAGTCACTATTTGCAGATGATATAATTTTTTGTGTGGACAGTCTAAAAGAATTTACAGGTAAATTATTTGAATGGATGAAGGAGCTTAGCAAATTTGCAGATTACAAGACCATACAAAAAGTTAGCACATTTCCATAAACCATATAGCAGCGATCAGTAAGAAAATGATACTTACAACAGTAATAAAAACATAAGGAACTTTGGATCATGTGCTGTGCTTAGTCACTCAGTCATGTCTGATTCTTTGAGATTCCATGGATTGCAGCTGCCAGGCTTCTTTGTCCGTGGGAATTCTCTAGGCAAGAATACTGGAGTGGGTTGCCATGCCCTCCTCCAGGGGATCTTCCCAACCCAGTGATCGAACTCAGGTCTCCGGGATTGCATGGGGACTCTTTATCAACTGAGCCATCAGGGAAGCCCAAGAATATGGGAGGAGGTAGCCTATCCCTTCTCCAGGGGGATCTTCCTGACCCAGGTATTGAACTGGGGTCTGCTGCATTGCAGGTAGATTCTTTACCAGCTGAGCAGGGAAGCCCACTTTGGATCATATCAAATGAAAATAACACAAGCCATTGATGGAGAAAATAATAAACCTTTATTGAGCTATTTAAAGAGACCCACATAAATCAAGATCTACAGAGCTGACCCTTGAACAGTACTGTGTGGACCCACTTACATGCATATTTTTTCAATAGTAAATGCTATGGTACTACCTAATCCATGCTTGGTTGACCAGAATGCTTGGTTGAATCCACTTTCTTCATAAAAGAAGTGAAAAGACAAGCCTCAAAATAGAAGAAGACGAAGGAAGGAAACAAAACAAACCAAGTTTGTATCCAGAACATATAAATGAATACTGGGAGTTAGTAAGAGATGATATCTTGCCCAAAATGGACAAATGTCATAGACAAGCACTTCCTAGAAACTACCATGAATGGTGACACAAACAAATGAAAACCACTAAACTGCATTAGAAACCAGGGACGAGAACACTACAACGTGGGTCAGACAGCTTCCCACACCACCAGGATGGCCAAATGTTCAAGTTGAATGGTGCAGGGGCCTGCCAGGGTTGTGGAGGGCTCTCACAGCCGGGTGAGCAAGTGGAGCAGGCACCACTACCTTGGGCAGCATCTGGGCATCACCTAGTACACCTGAGAGAAATTCCTGCAAAGAGGTGTGCCCAGGACACCAACCGCGCCAAACTAGAACCATCTGAACACCCATCGACCTGAAAATGGACAGATGAGCTGCAAGACGATTTTGTTATCTTGGGAATATCACACAGCAGGGAAAGCACATGAACTCCAGCTACACACATGGCCACGGACAAGCTCGCAAACAAGAGCCCCAAATGGAGCGCTGACTTTCTTCAGCAGCCACAGAATTGATTCAAAACAGGTAAAATGGATCAGTACATCATTTAGGAAACCAGATACATGGTACACCTTTAAAACAAGGCTTGGCCTGCTGCCTGTTTCAGTACGCAGGTTTACTGGGACACAGCCACGTTCACTGGTTTACGGACACTCCGTGGCGGATTTCACGGCATGGACGCTGACTTGAGTTCTTGGAACAGAAGTCATGTGACCCCTGAAGCCGAAAGTATTTACCACCCTGACCTTTATAGGGAAAGCCGGCTGATCCCTGCTTTCCAAGAAAGAGAGGGAATGATTAACCCAAATCACAGGACAGTGGTGACCACCAAGGAGATGGAGGTGGATGTGATCAGACTGGTGCTTTGAAGTAAGGTTGCATGTGTGCGTGCGTGTTATGTCCTTCAGTCGTGTCTGACTCTTTGTGACCCTATGAACTGTAGCCTGCCAGGCTCCTCTGTCCATGGGATTCTCCAGGCAGGAATACTGGAGTGGGTTGCCATGCCTTTCTCCAGGGGATCTTCCTGACCCAGGGATCGAACCCACATCTCTTATATCTCCTGCACTGGCAGGTAGGTTCTTTACCACTAGCGCCACCCGAGAAGCCTCTAAGTAAGGTTATTATCCTATAAAGTACATACATGCTTTATATACTTTTTGTTTGTTTGTTTCTATGATTATTCTACAACTTAAAAACATTCTTATAAGAGGGAAGAGGGATTGCTTCTGATGTTTCAGACTCCCCCATGGCTACTGAGGACCCCAGAATTCTACATCTCTGTTTGTTGTCATCTTGTTTTGTGGACACACAGAAATTCTCCTAACCTTTCTAAGCAGCAGATTGAGAGTTCTACTCTAAAATTCTAGCCTTCCTAGAGTTATAGGATAAGTTCTCTGAATTGAAAAGATGGGTCTAGATCACCCAGTCTGAGTAACCTGCCAGAGCAGAACTCAACGCCTTAGGCAAATGGTCACCCTCCTCTGTTAGAGCATGTGCCCTGAGAAGGTGGCTGGAGTCACAGACACCCTGCCTGCGTTGGTGGGATTCCCACCAGGACCAGGTGCCTCTGCATCCTGCCTTCAAATTGACTTCTTACGTTTCTGATCACTACTCTTAGCAGCCTGTGTCTCAAGAGAGACTTGAATATCATCTGTGGCATGGAAGCCATGCGGGGATATGTCTGGAACCCAGCCTGCACATGGCCACAGGGCCACATGTGGACACACCAAGAGTCCATGCTCTTCTCCTCTGTGGGCTTCTCCATTCTCTGGCTGATGCTGGTGGTCTCACACCCTTCACTGTTGAGAAGCTCTAACTTCTCCCAGGTTTTCTCTGGTGGCTCAGATGATAAAGAATCCATCTGCAATGCAGGAGACCTGGGTTCGATCCCTGGATTGGGAAGATCCCCTGGAGGAGGGCATGGCAACCACTCGAGTATTCTTGCCTGGAGAATCTGCAGGGACAGATGAGCCTGGTGGGCTATAGTCCATAGGGTTGCAAAGAGTCGGACATGACTGAGCAACTGAGCACAGCATAGCTCTCCCTGGGGTTCCCATCAACTTGCTGGCACATCACAAAATACCTCTCTCATTCACAAGACACTGACTGCCTGTGTTTGCATTTCCAATCAGGAGAGGGCAATGCCCAGCTTACCTGTAGAGATCTGGGACCAGCCCATCTTCATACCGAGCGCACAGGTTGTTGAGGGCCTGCTCGTGCTGACCAAACAAGCGGATGTAGTTGGAGGCGGGGAAAGGCACTTTGGAAAGGCACGTGATGGTTTCCACCATCCTGTACTTGTTGATGTGGATGCGGAAGTAATTCCCATTCTTCACGTTACCCGTTACTATTTCTGAACCCTGGTGGGGGCGGGCATCAGAAAAACCCCATTAGAAACATGTCTGGACTTTGGCAACTTTGTCACAGCAATTTATTTTTCAAATATAACAGGGTATATGTTATTGCTTGTTGCAAATCACAGTGGTAGGTATTGACCAAGATCAACTGAAGGTAAGTGCGTGTCAGAAACCACGCATGTGGTTTAATGACTAAACGCATGTGGACTTAATGACTAAAAGTTCCTAGGGATAGTTCACACTGTGACTACATCACTCCACATTTCTAAATTGGTTGCTAGGTTATGGCCAATTCTCCTTTCTTCAATACCTCACTCAGCTGGTCCGTGGAACTGGGTCTTTTCTCTCCTGTGAGGTGTCCTAAGACTGTTAACTTTCTTAATTTTTCACAGTACCACTTTGAGAAAAGCTCCTAGTCAAAGGTGGTCAAAAGGAACGACAGGTTTTAAAGTTTTACTTGAACAAAGGAAGCAAGGTAGAGGTAAACCTCTGACAGCTGGGTTTGGGGAGGTTTGACTGGGAGGGTGTGTTTCCATGAAGAAGGTTCCAGCTCACGGGAAATAAGCACACACACGATGTGTGGGCTACTTGTTAGCTTGTAAATTAGGAGAGGCGGAGGTTCCTGGCTTTATGTCTTCTAGAAACGGACTGAAACCACCACGTGAACCCAGGTGACGAGGAAAGACGCCTCTCTGCTCCAGTCACGACTACTTTTTCTATTTCAGCCCCTGGTGGCCACCAACCAAACAGCTGGAGACATGCTTCCCACCGGCTCCGGCAATGAGCAGAACCTCTGTTTGTCTGTGGACAAACCTGGGTTTGGCTGGTGGTGGCTGAACCTGCACTTTGGCCCTGGACTCTGAACCCAGGACACAATAATGTTCAGTGAATCTCTCTTGAGAGCATATTGATTGAAGCTTTTGCCCTGAACTTGACTGTGACATTTAGAAATCCACCACAAGGTGAACTGCAAGGATCCCAAACATTTACTGAGTCTCGGACATCCCCTGGAGACACTGTCTAAACAAGAACACATGGTTTACCTGGATTTTTAAGTAAATTGAAGCAACTGGTGGGTGTTTGGGTATCTTGTGGCTAAGCTCTGAGGAGGAACCAGTCACTCACAAAGGCACAAGGTGAGACAGAGGGGAGGGTTGACAGGTAAGTCCTGGCCCAGCCCCAAGGATGTGCGTGACAGTAGGGGACAGAACAAACTCAGTTTAGGAAAGAGGTGGAGGATGGCACCCCAAGCGAGGTGCACCAAGTCCATCATCATAGAGATGGATGGATACAGAGAGGGAATCTACCTCCATAGCAAAGGGCTGAAAACAACAGGCAGTGAGGTGTTATCTAACAAAACAATGGTACATCTGCACAATGGGATACAGTGTATCCAATAGAAATTATTGGTAAACTGTATTTCATAACGGAAATATGTTTCCAGTACATTTTATACTGCAGAAGTACAGTCTATCAATTTGTAATTTTTATAACTTGCACAGATTCATTCTATTTTCATAAAAATACATGGGATCATTTATTTGCTTTTGTGTCAACATTTTAACAAAATGTTAATGGGGGGGTTGCTAAGACTAAAACTGCTGGTATCAAACTCATATAGTCTTTAAAGTCTTGTGTTTATCCTTAGAGATGCACATAACAGGAACATTCATCATGCTCTATCTCCGTGTGTATTTAATTCAGAAATAGCTTTGCTATGATGAGCCAGCAAGTAAAGTTGACCCCTGGAGGCCCCTTTGCAGTCAGGGGTGCCTTGGTGAAGGGCATGAACAGCTGGGGGTGGGGCTGCCCCCTGACCTCGCAGGTAGGGTGACTGGGGTCCCGGGAGAGGGGGCACTGGCCATAGCTTGCAATAGTTTTGGTGCCAGGTTTCCCCAGGGCTCAGTGGAGAGCGGATCCCACAAGGCCTTGGACCCTCCTCTTCATCTTTGAAACTTATTTATGCTGAGTGATTACAGAAAAGCACTTGGGTATCCAAGGGGTACGTCTTGAGATCCACCTACATGGCTACTAATATTTTGGGCTCGGCAAAGACTTTCACTGAATATCCCACTCTCACAATGGCTCACAAGCACCAGTACGTGGGGGCTGATTCGGGGGATACGGAGCACCTCGGAGCGAGGTTCACGGTGACCTCATGGGTGGTGTCTTGCCATGTTTCCGTGGGGTCCTGGCAGGTTGCTGGTGGAGAATCTGAGCATCATGGGCCCTCCCTCTGAGGTCATCCCATGCAGGAGGGCTAATGAGTCATCAGCATCATCGTTGGTCTGCTTATTTGGGGTTGAGGCGAGTTGGTCTTATTTTTTAAATAATTTTTATTCCTTTATTTGACTTTTGGCTGTGCTGGGTCTTCTCTGCTGCTCAGGTGTCTCTAGGTGCGGCGAGCAGGGGCCGCTCTTCATTGCGGTGTGCAGGCTTCTCATTGCAGTGGCTTCTCTTGTCGCTGCACACAGGCCCTAGACAGCAGGTTCAGTACTTGCTTACAGGCTCAGTTGCCCCCAAGGCATGTGGAAGCTTCCCAGACCAGAGATAGATCCCTTGTCCCCTGTACTGGCAGGTGGATTCTTCACCACTTGGGCCATCAGGGAGGTCCTTTTTTTTTTTTTTTAAATTTAAAAGTCGAATTACAATCCGTGGGTTGCCTCTGTGTGTCTCAGCCCTTAAAGAGCTCAGAGAGCAGCCGTGTGGAGGAAGGAAAGGCCCAGTGGTGCAGAGATAGCTTAGCTTAACTCTGGAAGTGACCATGACTATTGTTAATAAGACTTGGCACCGTGATCACATAACTAGGGGGCCATTCTGGGCCTGTGGCATGGAAACAGTTTGCATTGACACGAAAGACAAGTCGCTTACGAGTGGGTTTTTCAGACACAAGTTACCCCGTGGGGCTGGGCAGACTGATCTAAATTTCTTAGGTCATTTCTAGTCACAGCAGATGGGAAAATCTGGTGAAGTCCAGAACACTTTCTGCTTATCCTTAAACAAGGACTTTAGGCAGCTTCTAGCCCGGCCACCCCATGAGGGATTCTGGGGTAACAGTGATGATTTCACATGCTTTCCAGTTCTTAGGGATGTAGTGAGTTTCTTCCTTTAAATACATGAGTTAATTGTTAGGATATTCAGGTCTTGAATTTAAAATTTTGACAGAGTAACTGGTTCTGATGTGGGTCTTTTTTTTTTTTTTTTTGTCTTCCCATCTTTTCCTGAATATAATTATTCTTTTGAGCTCCTTTATGATTTTGACAAAGATTGGAACATGCCTCTGGAATTCACGCCAAGTGGAAGACCCAGGGGTAATCAGACTCGGCGTGCTAGAAACCCAGGTTTCAGCCCCCACGATGAACACACAGTTTTAAATTTAGTGGTATCCAAGGCAGGGTTTGTTGTGACACATTTCTTTATTCCATGGAGGATAAGCCAACAAAGCATGTGGACTGGAATCTGTAGATCAGTTTATTATGTAGACAACTTGGGGACCCTTTCTTCCTTTTGTCGGGCTACCGAGTGAATTACTCAAGCATCTCTTACTTAAATATCCTAAGGATAGAGTGTTAAAAGACTCTGATGAGGTTCATCTGTACTACAATCATTGTGAGAATAGTAATTTGGTTTCTCGAGTGAAATATTGCTCCAAGGGTTCCATTCTCCACCCACTGGTGATATTTAGGCAACTGCCTGGCCATTTTGGCAACAATTTTACTTAATCAAATTAGTTCCAACCCCCAAAGATTGCCATGGAACCATCCTACATTTTTTTTCTTGGTGAATAAAATGGGGGAAAAATCTGTTTAGATCTTTTATACTAATTAAAAAGGAGGCCCGCCTGGCAAAATGGTTAATTACAGTCAGGGTTCCTGCTCAAATACTGTCACAGTACCAGCCAAAGAAGCTATTCAAGTTCTAGTCTTTTTAAAACTGTCATTAACTAAAACTTCCTTTGGCGCATCCTCTGACTTTATTCCCAGAGAGAGCTGTGGTTCATAAACAAATGATATTGCATGTCAGAAATCACACACTGTCCTTGAAGAATCTTGTTCTGTCCAAAATCAAGTCCAGTATTTCCTAGTTTTTGAAACTACTTGGTTCCAGGTATTTATCTACAAAGACCAAAGTGTCCGTTGGTCACACTCCAAACTCATCATCCGAGTTGCCTCCTGTTTACATGATTGGTGGCAAACTATACTTTCCAAAGATGGCCCCAGTGGTACCCCATCCCACATGCTCTTCTACACTTGACCTTGACTATCTTCCCATTGAGAGATGAACTCTCTGTCCTTTCTCCTTGAATCCCACTGGGCTGTGACTGCTCCAGCAGAGGATGTGGGGGTAGTGACTGCTATTTGACTTTCAAGGCTGAGTCATAAAAGGCAGCGCAGTGTCCAGCTGGCTGGTGGGGACCCTTGCACTTGGGAGTCCTGAGCTTCCACGCAGGCAGTCTCACCACTCAGAGGCCACCAGGCTGTGAGGAAGCCCAGGTGACATGGGCAGCCCAGGTGTGATGCTCTGGCCAGCAATCTCTGTGGCTGAGCTGTGCCAGCCCAGGTCAGTGACAAGCTTTCGGTTAGAGGACCCAATCACTGGGCTACCCCTAGTCTACTAAGTCTTCCCAGCTGAGCAGAGACAAGCTGCTCCCACTGTGTCCTGTCCAAACTCCTAACCAACAGAATCTGAGCACAGTCCAAGGGCTGCTTCATGTTGCTAAGCTTTGTTATAGAGCAATAGAGACTGGAGACCATTGACTATGGTCCTTACTTTAAGCATTTTGCATCAGACCATGGATATGGGACATGCCTAAAAGAATCTTGGAAGGCCCAAGGGAAATAAGTTTTAAACACATGGCATCTGACCTTTCCTCAGCAGAACCAGGTCTCAGTACTTATCTGTAACTATGATTAACAACATTCACCACTGATGGGGCACCTGTTTTATTCCCTGAAGGGAGTGTTACTTTATATGTGATCCCTAATGATCCCAGAAAAGCAGTGGAGTTGATAACTTGCCCAAAGTCCACGGTAAGACAACTGGAACACTGGGATTCTGACTTCCCAAAGTGGGGCCAGAAGCCTGGGAGGTCTGGAGTCTGTTCTCCTGATGGAAATTTCCATCAGTTTCTACTACATCTCACTGGCCAGGACCTGCCATGTGGCTGACCTCATTCTCAAGGAAATCTGGGAAATGTGCTTATTTTAAGTTAGATTGCTAATCTTCCAAAGGAAAAAAAAAAATCAGGATGTGAAAATGGGAATGGAAGCAGGCAACCTCCAGTGGTTGCCTCACTGATGAAACACAAACATGACACAGGGAAGGAAAGCCTCCGCTACAACAGATGCCACTCTGGGGCCAGCTGCCAGACAGTCCTACCTGGGGAGCTCCCAACTGGCCAGCCACCCTGTGTCCTTGCTTCCTCTCTAGCTACCTTGAAGCCAGGGGAACACCGCCCTCCCCGCAATCCCCAAGCACGCACAGCTTCTGCTTCACCTCCACGGTCTTTCCAGTGTCATTCAGAGGAGCAGGAGCACCAGGGGGTCCAGACGGACATCAGACCCTCAGCAATTTGCCTGTTGTCACCACAGAGGTGACATCGAGAATTTTAATTATTGATGGATACATCACGGGCTACCTCAGAACTTTGTGGCTTAATGGCCTTCAGGAGGCAGTTTGATATATAAACTGGTGGTGCATCCAGACAGCAGAATATATATATATATATAAAATTCAGGGCTAAAAGGAAATGGACTCTCAAGCCATGAAAAGACATGGAGGAAACTTAAACGCAAATTGTTAAGTGAAAGAAGCTGATTTGAAAAGGTGACAGACTGCTTCCCACTCTATGATATTCTGAAAAAGGCAAAACTATGAAGACAGTGAAAAAAAAAGGTCACTGGTTGCCAGGAGTTGCAGGGGTGGGCGGGAGGGAAGAACAGGTGGAACCAAAGGGATTTTTTGGGTAGGGACCCTGGTCTGTAGAACACCACTATGGTGGACCCATGTTATCATACATTTGTCCAAACCTGCAGCATGTACAATACCAAGAGTGAATCATCATGTAAATTGTGGGATTCTGGTGATGATGCACCAGTGTTGGTTCATCAGTTGTGACAAACATACCCTGTGGTGGGGATGTTGATAACAGGGGCAGCTATGCGTGAGAGGCTCAGGGGATGTATGGGAAATCTCTGTACCCTTTTCTCAATTTTGCTGTGGACCTAAAACTGCTCTAAAAAAATAAATGGCTTAAAATGACAATCAACTTTTACAACCTTAGTCTTTGGGAGTCACAGAAGTTGGGACTAGCTTAGCTAGGGGATTCTGGCTCATGGTCTCCTGCAAAATTTGTAGTCAAGATATCAGCCAGGGCTGCATCATAAGGTTGGACTGGGGCTGGAGGACCACTCACACAGATGGCTCCTCACATGACTAGCAAATTGTGGAATGTCTGGGGCAGGAATCCTCAATCCCTTTCCATGCGGACCCCACCAAAGGGCCAACCGGGTGACCTGAGGATATGGTAGCAGTGACCCAGGAGGGTGCAAGTTGGAAGCTGTAGGATCTTTCAGGACCTGGCCTCAGAAGGCACACATTATCATTTATGCAATATCCTGCTGGCTACACACCTCAGCCCTGGTCAGTGTGGGTGGGGACCATTCATGGACATGGATACCAAGGGGCAGGAATGAGTAGGGGCCATTTCAGGGGCCAGCTGGCCCATGGCTTTCTGATGCAAGAACCAATACATGACACTAAAAACTGTGGATTAAGAATTTCACCCCCTACTCCCGGAAACAAAGTGCTATATTTGAAAGTAAAATGAAATTCAGGAAGAATACTTACAAAATCAGACTGGGCCCTCTGTACCTCCAAAGGGGTTGGAATGGCGGGCTTGGAGACATGCAAGTAATGGTAAGACCCAGGGAGGATGCCTCCTAGTGAAGAAGGCCAGTTTTAGACATTTTATTTCAGTTGGGTGAACAAATGGGTAGCAAGGCTGACATCTACACCACAAGACCACCAGAGACACCTGCTGTGGTGTGTGCCACTCACTTTCCCACCAAAGTGCCTCTGTTGGCAAGGGACACCCTGGGGCTGATAACATTTAATACAACCAAGGTGAATGTGCCATAATAGCACACAATACAGACACCAATGCTCTAAGAGGTCCAGGCTGACCCTGTGCATCCTGACTTCCCATAACTCACGGCCCTCTAATCCCCACCTACCAAGGCTTTGTAAACATGGCCAAGATGTTCCCTTTCTCTGTCCTCCTCCACTGTGTAACCAACATACTAAAGAAAGTAAATGTTATAAGGAAAGTCAACAAAGTCCTTGTTCAAGGCTTTAGAAAATGTGGATTATGAAATGGTTACTATTTCTAGCTGGCCCCAGAAGCCCAAGCCAGGTCCCACTCAGAGCATCTTCTGACAACCGGGACTTGTCCTTTTCCATGGCCACCGCCCTCCCTAAGGTCTTGTCCAGAGTGAAGAGGCGATCATGACCTCTCGCTGGGCAGACAAACACAAAGACTGGGATGTTGGGTTTCTGCCCCTTTAGACTGATGTTCTGTCTACTGGATTAGGGTTCACAGACCCTCCCCCCAGGAGTCCATGGATGATTATGGGTGTTGGCCCATCAACTCTCTGGAAGTACACATACACAATTCTATAAATATGTGCATTTTTCTGACAGAAGGTCCATCTCCCCAATATAAGGAAATTCTGTGTTACTCATGTGATGACCTCCTTAGGAGCCAATAAAACAGAGGGGATTAGAGTAGACCCATTTTACAGCTGCTACAAGTTGTGCTTATTATTTCAGACAGCAGACTGAAGCATGGGAGGCTCGGAAGCTCCCCTGATCTCTCAACTTTCAGTGAGAATAAAAGTTTGGCAAGATGTCAGGGCATCACACCACACACCAGTGGTGAGGAGCCTCTGGGCAAGTTACTGACCATCCCCTAGTCTCAGTGGCCTTATACATAGAGTGACCATCACAGAACTGACATGGTAGAATCAGGTCCATCATAAACAGTTAAACATGAGAGAGCCCCCCTCCCCACATCTCTTTGCAAAGCCACTGACACACAGCAATGCCTCCTCACCAAGCCTATGGGAAATGGGGCTGGCTGGTCCAGACCCAACCAGCGGCTACAGCAGTGGGATGAGGGTGGCCCCCTACACACCTTTGATCTTGGCTCCCTTGTACATGGGGATGAGTCGGTCAAGGTCGGCCGGTGGTTCGGTCACAGGCTCCAGAGTCGGATCGAAGAGCTTGAGCATTGCTGCTGCCAGTTGGAAGCCGATTTCTTTGGAATTGAAGTTGCTGTGAGTCCACTCATTCGAGTAGTACCTATTGGAGAACTTGGTGAGGGGGCCGGCAGCTCTGATGGCTATGTCGTTGGTGTGAAAGTTGCTGTCGATCACAAGTCGGCCGTCGTAGACCAGGCATGCATCATTGAAGGCTTTGAACGTTTCATAATCCACGTTCTTCTCGAGGAAGCTGAAGAACATCTACAAAGTGAACAGACACATTATCCTTAGTTATCATTCTTCACTGTACCTTCCCAAGAGGTTGGGAATCCTCCATTTTAAATCCATTTTAAATCCTCCAATAAAATCTCCATTTTATTATTTGGGGCACACTAGAAAACCTAAATCTACTAAGAGTATGTCCTAATGGTGTGTGTATCTTTCAGATGAAGAACAAATTAATATCACTCAATGTCACTCTTTTTTTTTAATCGCTTATCTAGGTATCCAGCAATGGATGCCACATAGTGGAACGTCTCCCACGAGAGCACGTTCTCCCCTGTAAGGAGGTTTATGTTCATAGATACCACTTGCCCCTCATTCCAGGACACTCTAAATCACTCCTTCTCAGTCTCCTTCCATTTTCCTCTCTGGTGTCTGACACTCATGTTTCTCCAGGTTCCTTCTTGGGGTCACCTTGTCCACTCTTGAGTCTTCAGACTGCCCCATTTCTGGCCCTTTAAGCCCAGAAAGCCTGTCCTTGCAGGATACCCCGTTCACCTCCATACCCTCCAGGTCTGGGCTCCTGACCTGGGAGGGCAGGTACTGATTCAGTGAATATAGACAGGGTACCTGCATGCCCCACCCCCATATTCTCTGCCCAGATTTTAATACTTTCTCACACTCATCTGGAAATCATCTTCTGTATTGATGTTTCATTAAAGCATCTAGTGAAAGTGAAAGGCAAAGTTGTTTAGTCGTGTCCAGATCTTTGTGACCCTTGGACTATACAGTCCATGCAATTCTCCAGGCCAGAATACTGGAGTAGGTAGTCATTCCCTTCTCCAGGGGATCTTCCTGACCCAGAAATCAAACCAGGGTCTCCTGCATTGCAGGCGGATTCTTTACCAGCTGAGCTACCAGGGAAGCCAGGCTAAGTTATTTGTTTTTAGGGCTTCAGTTGTTGTGGAAGAGGCTAAATTGACTCATTTTTATCTTAGTTGTTGCTATTCAGTCACTAAGTCATGTCCGACTCTTGGCAACCCCATGGACTGTAGCACGCCAGGCTCCCCTGTCCCTCACCATGTCCCAGACTTTGCTCAAATTTATGTCCATTGAGCCAGTGATGCTATCTAACTATCTCGTCCTCTGTTGCTCCCTTCTCTTGCTCTTTCCCAGCATCAGGTTCTTCTCCAGTGAGTTGGCTTTTTGCATCAGGTGCCAAAGTATTGAAGTTTCAGCTTCAGCATCAATCCTTTCAATGAATATTCAGGGTTAATTTCCTTTAAGATGGACTGGTTTGATCTCCTTGCAGTCCAAGGAACTCTTAAGTGTCTCCAGCACCACAATTCAAAAGCATCAGTTCTTTAGCACTTGGCCTTCTTTATGGTCCAACTCTCAAATTCATACGTGACTACTGGAAAAACCATAGCTTTAACTATAGGGATGTTTATAGACAAAGTGATGCTTCTGCTTTTTAATACACTATTTAGGTCTGTGATAGTTTTTCTTCCAAGGAGCAAATGTCTTCTAATTTCATGGCTATAGTCACCATCTGCAGTGATTTTGGAGCCTAAGAAAAGAAAATATGTCACTGCTTCCACTTTTCCCCCTTCTTTTTGCCATGAATATTAGGTGTTTTGTTTTTTTTTTTTTTTTAATGTTGAGTTTCAAGCTAGCTTTTTCACTCTCCTCTTTCACTGTTCTCAAGAGGATCTTTAGTTCCTCTTTACTTTCTGCCATTAAAGTGGTATCATCTACATATCTGAGGCTGTTGATATTTCTCCTGGCAATCTTGATTCCAGTTTGTGATTCATCCAGCTGGGCATGTCACATGATGTACTCTGCATAGAAGTTAAATGAGCAGAGCCATTCCACACCCCTTCTCCACCCAAGAATGGTGCGTGAATGAGAAGTGAGGCAGGAATGAGCCTACAACAGCCACTAATCACAGGTGACTACATACATTTAAATCAAAATTAGTTAGGTACTTCCCTAGTGGTCCAGTTTCCCTGTTGGCTCAGCTGGTAAAGGATCTGCCTGCAATGTGGGAGATTCAGGTTCGATCCCTGGGTAGGGAAGATCCCCTGGAGAAGGGAATGGCAACCCACTTCACTGGGTTCCACTTGCCTGGAAAATTCCATGGACAAAGGAGCCTGGGTCATGGGGTCACAAGGAGTCCATGGGGTCACAGAGAGTCAGACATGACTGAGCGACTAACACTTTCACTTTCCCTGGTGGTCCCGTGGCTACGACTCTGAGCTCCCATTGCTGGCAGACCCAGTTTGATCCCTGGTCAGGAAACTAGATCCTGCGTGCCACAAATAAAGATCCCACAAGCTGCAAATAAGACCCGGCACAGCCAAATAAATAAATATTTTTAAAATAAATAAATCTAAATTAATTAAAAGTAAGTAAAATTGAAAATCCAGACCCTCAATTGTGGCCTATTTCAAACGCCCCAAAGCTACAGGTGGCAGCGGCTGCCATACTGACTGAACAAGTAAGGACCATTTCTACCATCACGGGAAGTTCCACTCGACAGCACTTGACTCGAGTCCACCATCCCTGTGATATCCTTTCTTCTTCCTGAGGGAACCAGCAAGGACTTTTCCCCTTTACCTGTCTCTGTTCACTTGGACGTCTAATCCTCTCCCAGTTACTCCCATTCAGGTAGCCTCTTTCTCTCTAATCTGTTATAAATTCTTTCTGCTTTTAACCTTACTCAGTGACCACAGGAAAATATATTTCTCTGAGTCCCTCACTCTGAGTCTGTCTCTCTACTCCTCTTTCCTTTTTTGCCTCTATTCCTTTCCCATCTATATAGAAATAGACTTCTCATCCATAGAAAAACACGTAGAAATATTTGAATTGAAATTATATGTGCAAAACAGGACCATTAATGCTCAGAATTCTCCTTCAACATCCCCACAAAGTTCTTCTACCTGCTCAGTTTATCTCCTAGGTAAACCTACCTTTTATTAAAGTGAAAGTGAAAGTGAAGTCGTTCAGTCGTGTCCCACTCTTTGCGACCCCATGGACTGTAGCCCTCCAGGCTCCTCCATCCATTTTCCAGGGAAGAGTACTGGAGTGGGTTGCCATTTCCTTCTTCAGGGGATCTTCCCAACCCAGGGATCGAACCTGGGTCTCCAGCATTGCAGGCAGAGGGTTTTACCATCTGAGACACCAAGGAAGCCTCCACTTTTTATTAAGGGGCACATTAAATATACTAGCCCTTGTTTTCCTGGGTTTGGAAGATTACCAGCACTTCTACTGAAATCGTGTTATTTTATACCATTTTGGCATAGGCATTCAGAACATGGTTACATTGGAGACATACGAGTTGGTGGAATGGACCGATTGCTGAAACAGCAAATCCAGCACTGTCCCCGGGAACACAAGTTATGAGTCACGGATCTCTCATATCTCTCAAACACAATTCATGTGCTCCTATAAGGCCAACTGAATACTACATATTGGCTGAAAATATGGAGTATTAGAAGAAACATCTGCTTTAAATGCCTCTATAAATAATGCCCTAAGGTTCTACCTTAAGGAACTAGGAAAAGAAAGGCATGGTAAAGCCAAAGCAAGCAGAAAAAAAGAAAATAATTGTTAAGAGCAGAAATCAATGAGAGAGAAAACTGACAGACAACAGAGACAATTAACAAACTCAAAAGCTGGTGCTTTGGGTGAAAAAAATCAATACAATCGACAAACATCTAGCTAGACAGAGAACTTTAGACAGGTCTTCGCCTCGTCTTCATTTCTGGCGGTTGCTGCCTATTTGTGCTATTCAGGATCTGATGGCGGCTGCCATCAATCCATCTCTACTTCCGTCAGCACACAGGCTTCTTCCTGTGGGCTTCCTCTCTGCCATCACATCTTTCTCTCCGTATAAGGGCACCAATCATCAGACTTAGGACCCACCCCAATCCAGGAGGACCTTCTCTTTGCTTGACAGCAACCACTAAGATCCTATTTCCAAGTAAGGTCACATTCAGGTCCTGAGGCTTAGGACCATAGCTCTCCAGGGGACATAATTCAAACCATGACCCCACAACCACAGTGGAGATGTGAAGATACTTGTCCCCATCAAAGTCTTGGAGAAGGGAATGGCAACTGACTCCAATATTCTTGCCTAGAAAACCCCATGGACAGAAGAGCCTGGAGGGCTATGGTCCACGGGGTTGCATAGAGTCAGACACGACTGAGTGACTCACTTTCACTTTTGTTAAAAGTCTCCTAGTGCCCTGACAGAGACGCTACTCAAAGCTGATCATCAGAGGGATACATACCCTGATCTCTCCCTTCTTTAGGCTTTTAATCCCCAGCTGGTACCTGTGCTATGCTAAGTCACTCAGTCGTGTCTGAGTCTTTGTGACCCCATGGAGCATAGCCCGCCAGGCTCCTCTGTCTATGGGATTCTCCAGGCAAGAAGACTGGAGTGGGCTGCCATGCCCTCCTCCAGGGGATTTTCCTGACCCAGTGATAGAACCTACATCTTTTACATCTCCTGCATTGGTAGGTGGGTTTTTTACCACTAATGCCAACTGGGAATCTCCAGCTGGTACTTACTGTTGGCCAAACACAGATGAGAGTTTCAGGGTGGGGTGGGGTGGGGAGAAACACAGCAGGGGAGCAGGAGACAGGACCCAAGGACAGTGGACCACGGTCTGACTCATTACTTTAGGGGGAAGTCTGGGCAGGAAGGCATGCTGGATCAAGGGGGTTGAAAGTATCTGCAAGGTGTCTTTGCCTTGATTCTAGTTCTGACCTAATAGGAGAGTGAAGGCCTGTGGGGGCTGCTACAGACCCTGTATTCAGTCAGATACTTGGGGAAGGTTTTCTTGTACCTGTGCTCCCTAGGCAGGGTTTGTACTCACCCCCAGAATTCCCCCAGGGTACACTTGGCACACATCTTCTAGGATCATCATTTTCGGAGGAAACTTCCAATGAGAAGATCTTTATTTTTCCTCCTTAAATAGGTATTGTGACATACATATGTAGATATGTAGAAAAGTACATACACTTTTCTATTAAAATACTATGAACTTTTTCTTTTGCACTGCTATATCCCTCATACTTAGGACCGAGCTTGAGACCTAGTAGGCTTTCAATAAATCTCTGCAGAGTGAAGGAAGGAATGAATGTTCTTGAGGAGCAGAGTGTAGAATCCCCTGGGTTATCAGAATGAAATGAGAGGTGGTAGGGAAGCTCCTCTGGCATGCAGTCTGCCTTGAGCTCCTCCTGTCTAGGTTCTGGGGGACGAGGGTCATGGCACCCACCTGTAAGAGCACTGGGGCGAGAAGCCCTGACTTAGGCTGACTGGCCCATACTGCCAGGTAATGGACCCCCATGAGCCCTCAGAGGCCTCCTCCAGGTGGTCTTCCCACCACAGGCTGCTGGTATCCTTCATCCCAACCCAGGGGTCAACACACCCTTGACCCCCATAAGTCCAGCCCTCACGCTGACTGCAGCCCCCTCCCTGAGGGGTCTCCTGCTTCTCTGGCACATCAACTGGCCCCTTCCCCTCTTCCTCCTGGCTTCTGCTCGTCTCCTGAATAGGCTGTGAGCTGAGCTATTCTAAGTCCCTGTTCCACAGGGAAAGACCCACTGTAGCTGTTTCCAGAATCTTAGGAGGTCAACACGGTGTACACTTTGAGGCCCTGTTAGCCTGGGTTAGATCTTAAGCTGATGGGGAGTCACCGTGTTCTGTCTGTAAAGTGGGGGTGCTTCCTGTGACAGAGCTGTTGTGAGGAGGGGACAGAATGCACTGCAAGAGGGTAGCACGGCGCCTGGGACTTGCTCACAGTGGGGCTGGTTGTTGTTCAGTCGCTCAGTCGTGTCTGACTCTTTGCAACCCCATGGACTGCAGCATGCCAGGCTTTCCTGTTCATCACCAACTCCCAGAGTTTGCTCAAACTCATGTCCACTGAGTCAGTGATGCCATCCAACCATCTCATTCTCTGTCATCCCCTTCTCCTCCTGCCTTCAATCCTTCCCAGCATCAGGGTCTTTTCTAATAAGTCAGTTCTTCGCATCAGGTGGCCGAAGTATGGGAGCTGGCAGTCCTCAAATCCTGACACTCCATCCACAAATAGAAGGTGGGGGGGTCCAGTTCCCCTTCCTTTGCATGTGGGCTGCCTCGGTGACCTGCCTCCAGGACTCCGAAGGATGCTGCTTGATGTATGAGGTTAGGTCACAGGAGGAGGGATGCTGTCGCTGTCTCTATCATCTCTCGGTCTGTCTCTATCTCTGGCTCTCTGCGTCTGTCTCTATCTCTGTTTCTATCTCTCTGTGTGTATCTCTGGCTCTCTGTTTGTCTGTTTCTGTCTCCATCTGTCTGTTTCTATCTCTGGCTCTCTGGCTCTCTCTGTCTCTATCTCTGTTTCTCTCTGGCTCTATCTCTCTGTTTCTCTCTCTCTCTCTGTCTCTCTCTATCACTCTGTCTCTTTCCATCTCTCTGTCTCTCTCCATCTCTCTGTCTCTCTCCATCTCTCTTGATCCTCTCTGTCTCTGTCCCAGTGCTTTTGGAACCAGTCACCACGCTGAGGAGAAGCTCAGTCCCATGGAGGGGCCGTCTGTGATTGTTCTGATCAGCATCTCACCTGAGCCTGATCTGACACCAGCAGCCCGACAAGCGGGGGGACACACCTTTTCTATGGCTCCAGCCCCACCCAGTCCCCTTTCATCCTCAGGAAAGACCTCTAGGGATTCCTGCCCAATGAGCTGGCTCCCACGCTAGGACCACAAGAGAGACGCAAGGATGACTACTGTTGGTTTAGGTCACTCGGTTTGGGTGGCTCTTTATGTAGCTACAGAAACTCTGAAAGTTTGCAGGGGCTGGAGAGGGGTGGCAGGGAAACTGCGACTGTAAGCTCATCACCCATCACCTTTCAGACCCCAAGTCCCCCAAAGCTGGTAGCTCTCCCAAGGTGGTGAGTGAGGTTCCGGGGACCTACTTACGGAGCAGGGGAGCTGGAAGGGCTTGGTGGGCGTGGTGAAGCTGGCAGTGTGGATGGGGTCAGGGTACAGCCCATTGTTCCACTGAGCCAGCAGTGCGTCCCGGTACACATTCACCCCTGCAGCCTGGAGTGCGTCCTCTATCGCGCCCTCCACGGCGCAGTCGTTGATGCAGGTGATGATGGATGTGGGTGGGTGCTTTACCAGGTGGATGCAGGAGCCCCTGACCCCCAGGCTCAAGAGGGTCTCCACAGTGGTGTATGTGTCAATTGAGTTCCCATAGATGATGATGTTCCCTAGAAAAGGGGGCAAATTGCTAAGATACATAGCTTAAAAAAAAAAAAACCCAATAACCTTATTAGTCAAGTGCTAATGATGCTGAATTACTCCCTCCAACCCTCTCATTTTTTTTCAGCTGTGGGAAGCCAGCGGTGTTACCTAGCAACGGCAACCAAGATAATTTAGCAAAGAATGGACACACAACATCCCACAAAGTAGTCAAGTACTTTTAACACACAAGTAGGATATTCGTTTATGTACCTATAATTTGAAAGTTGAAATTATGCTAAATGAAACGGTCAAAAATAAAACCTTTTATCTTGCTTTTGTCCCCTACTTGCTATACTTATTAAGGGGGAAAAATGGCGAAAGTTTGCAATAAATGCAAGTTCTTCTTGAGTCATGAAAAGGACAATGGTTAAAAAAAATAGTCATGTGCATGATGGTAAGGACATTTTAATACTTAATTGTTGAATTGTGTTGATTTCAAGAAAACTTTTTTTTTGAAAACTAAAGACTAGAACATTCTGCTTTGCAACAGATAATTTTATAAAGATTCAAATCCTGAGTTTTACAATTTAATGTGTTAAGACCTAGCGAGAGATTGATGGGTATTCTTTTGGTGAGGAAAAATAAAATCATAAAATAATCTCGAAAGATTTCTACTGTGTGAGAGCACTTTGATGATACAATTTATTTATATTTCTTAAAAATATTACAGAAGTAATTACATATGCTCTTCTGATGATGATATAAATTTTAAGATCAATGATCCTATTATATGAGTGAAATGTATTATGTGCTATTCATATGTTATTTTTGACATGGAATTGGCATTATTACCTCTTCACAAAGAAAGAAACTGCTGTGGACTCACATTTCAGGCAAGCTGTAACAATTTTACCACAAAACTTTACCTCTCTTTTTCCTTCTGTTTGTGAAATGATATGAAGAGGAATTTTAAGAGACAAAATAAATGGCAAGTGTATTTACTCAATTTTGTGGAATAAATTATGCAAAAATCAAACTGAAAGGAGGTATAATGGCTATCTTACTTGCCTAGAAGAAAAGGAACTGGAATCGCTTTCAGGCATTTTTCAGAGCTCCTAGGAAGTCCTCGCCTACTTCCTCTTCTCGAACACGGATGGCCAAGGGGGACAGAAGCCAGGGGCAGGGCCCCTCCTCCCCGCCTTCCCTAGGACATTCTGATCTGGGGGCTCTGATCGCCTCCCCGTTCAGACTCACTAGTGTGACATTCCTGAATAAGCTGCATTTCCCTTGGCTGAAAGAGCCAACATTTTGTTTAAATTATTGAGGTACCCACCTGCTGCAAAACGTGACTCCTGGAGGTTTGACACGACAAAGGAGTAGCCCGCCAGGAGAGCCAAAACTTGAACCTCACATTGTCCAAATTTGAGGTCCTCTGTCCCTTCTTTCAAATATGCATGTGAAAACAGCATTCACTTTCCGTGAAACAGGTTAAGCGTTTAGGCCCCATGCAACTCAGAGTTTCATTATTTTTGCAGTTTCTCCTTCATGTGGGCTTTTAGCAACTATTCTGCTTTTTCATTATAGGCTCACAGGCTATATATAGCAATGCCAGGCTGCTGGGGTCATTAGAGAGCTGTATGTTTAGCCAGGGTTGCCCACAGATTGTAGGCAGTTGGAGAGTCTGAGGACTTCAAAAGATAATACTTTTCATAAAACCTCTCATACTTAAATTAGATGTCTCTCTCTCTCTCTCTCTCTCTCTCTCTCTGTATGTATATATATATATATATATATATATATATATGCTAACTTCTAAATAGTTATCTTTTGGTTTGTCTTTTAATGTAATTCGAAACACCTCCCCAAACATGAGACTTTGGTTATTGTAACTGTTAGCTATTGTCACAATAATACTGTGTAACAAGCTACCCTCAAACTCAATGCCAGAAAACCAATAAGCTTGTGGTAGGTCAGCTCACAGGTCTGCAGGCTGACAAATGCTGGCTGCTACGGCTCCAAGCTATGGTTGGTGTCAAGTCGGTACCACCATGCCTCTCTCAGCCTCTTTGGACCAACAGCAACCTGAGGCATATTCTCTTTTGGGAGCTGTGCAGGAGGGCAGGCATGACTGCTCAGGCACTTTCCAAGGCTCTCCTGGCAACAGCCACTAACGTTCTCTTGACCAAAGCAAGTCAAGTGGCCACACCCTCGCCCAAGGGGGTGAAGCACGCTCTGTCCACAGCAGGGATGTGTGTGTGTGTGTATTCATTGAATAACATTCCAAAATCATTGTTACTCTGGGCACAGTACTCTGTGTGCCTATGCCTACGTGAGGCCTATGTGATGTCATCCAGAATTTTCATCTAAACATGTTTTACTGATCATTTACTTACATTGTCCCATCCCACAAAACAGTAGAATCCCATTAGAATTTTCTGCTACCTAAATAACAAGTCACAGGTCAAATCACATCCCTCCATGAATATCACAAAACCCGATGTTATGAAGTCAGCCTATTATTCTTTGCCAGTTCAGTCCTTCAGCTTTTAAGCATTCCTACTCCAGGGTGGGAGGCGGGGAGGGGATTATTCTTTCCATTATCTTCGTGCAGTTGTGACTTAGTTCTGCATCATTTCCAACTTTTACTTTGCAAAAAATTTTTAGATTCAATTCCTGTTTATCTCACGACTCTGATATATCAGGCCCAAGGTAGGCATTTTTAATACACAAGCCCTTATTATTATTACTGTCAGTAACAATAACAGAATTGTTATCAATAACATTGGCTTCAGGCAAATGCCTGTAACTTTTTCATAAGCTAAAAGTAAAAATATAAGTATGAAGACAATTCATAGGAGAAGCAAAGTCTTATATTTTGGGGCATCCCCAGGAAAAAAACCCAGAAGATAAAGAGTTTGATTGTTAATGTATTCATTTCAGGACAAATCAGTTTAGGTAAAAAATATGACTGCTTGTATTTATCAGCATAATTTTACTTGCATGGATGAGGTGGAACTAGAACTTTTTTAAAACTACTTATTTCTTTTTCCTTTTTTGGCCATGCCACATGGCATGTAGGCTCTTAGTTCCTGGACAAAGGATTGAACCTATACTCCTTGCAGTGGAAAACTAGGAGTCCCAACACAGGACCACCAGAGAAGTCCTGGAACTAGAGCTCTTAAAGCCCCCCTGGGCTGGGCTGTGGCTGTGATCGTGTCTGGGCCCCAGTAGAGGATCCAGCCTCCAGCCAGGTGAGGCTTCCAAGGATCAAAGATTGTCTCTACCTGCCTTCCTTGCCATCACTTCCCCAGTGATGGGTAAGTGATGGGTGGACTTCAGGCTCACCCTGCCCACCCTGGGGCTTCACACAGAGCCTCTCTACAACAGGTAGGACAATATGCTTCCTAGACAGATGTATGGAAGAATGTTTAGGCTTTATCAGCTTGCTGACCC
Organism: Bos indicus; assembly: GCF_029378745.1. NCBI lineage: Eukaryota > Metazoa > Chordata > Mammalia > Artiodactyla > Bovidae > Bos > Bos indicus. The sequence goes on along the minus strand of NC_091772.1, from coordinate 39,854,916 downwards.
GAGACTAACTAAGCGTTCCTTTTGGGTCCTCTCAATGTTTACTGCGGGACACCCTCACTCTGGCCAGGTTTTCCTACTATGCCCTTCTACTTGCTGTTCACTACGAAGTTGGCACCACAAGAAAGACTGAACCAGCCAGAAGATGGATTGTACACTTGAGATCTGTAAGACAGAAACATGTTAGATCTGGCTACTGGGTTTCTCTTCCAGCCCACAAAATCCTACCCAGTTCTAAATGTAACCCAAATTGTGTGTGCCTCCAGCACAACAGTATAGGGTAACTCTCCTAGTGTGCTGGTTCTCATTGAAACCCAGGACCAAGGATATTTTCCAGGGAGGTGAGCCCCTCATGTGACTACCGTGCTGCGGACTGTTGGGTGGATCTGGGGCTGAATCAGGGAGGGAAGATGGAGGGGGAAACAACTGGAGAAAGAAAGGGAGGGGGTGGAGTGAAATAGATTGTATCATCTCTGGCTGAGTTAGAAGGAAGAAAGGGTTTAAAAGTAGGTGAATGAGGGACTTGCCTGGAAGTTCAGTGGTTAAGACTCTGCTTATATAGCAGGGAGTGCGGGTTCTATGCCTGGTAGAGGAAATTATGCTGCATGCATGCGTGTGTGCTAAGTCTCTTCTGTCGTGTTCGACTCTTTGTGACCCCGTGGACTCCTCTGTCCATGGGATTCTCCAAGCAAGAATACTGGAGTGGGTTGCCATGCCACCCTCCAGGGGATCTTGTCTTTTACGCCTCCTGCATTGGCAGGCAGGTCCTTTACCACTAGCGCCACCTGGGAAGCCCTCATGCCTCATGGCTCGGCCAAATAAACAAATAAATGTAGGTGAAAGAAAGTGGTTGTGGGGTGGGAGAGGGGCTGGGGAAACTGGGCCATAAATAATAGCAGTGAAAACGACTTTGTAAGGGCTACACTGAGTCTGCCAGTGTGTCCGAGCCTGAGGGGGCCAGGTGGGGTGGCTGGGGTCCCCCTGGTGCAGAACACCCTGATGGCTGTTGGGGTGGTGTGGGAAGCAGCCCCAGGGTATGTGGTACCCGCAGCATCTGTCATCTACAGTGGGCTTCAGAGGTCAGACAACTCCAGGTCATTAAAGATTCATCCAGCTCATGAAGTTCTACCACTTCAGTGCTGTGTAACTCACAGAGTGTTTGCAAATATTTAGAAGGAGATGCATTCGTGTATGTTCTTTGGAAGTGCCCCTGCAGGTACGGAAGAAACAGAGTGGAAAAGCTTAGGATGTCCCCCTGGATATCAGTTGTATGCTAAGAGATCCGTTCATTGTCTTCTTTGCAGCTCAGTTTATTTAATAGATAAGAAACAACCAGTCTCTGCACTTCATTTGATGGCTGACAGAGGAGAAATGGCAGGCGGTCCTACTTGGAAACGGCAAATGGTAACCGACAGTTAGAACAGACTGGGTTGATTTTCAAGGAAGGGTGATGGAATAGAACTGCAGCGGTTTTCATGGGAAGCTGATCTCTGTTGTCCCATTTAGGGGATAAATTATGCATTAGGGAGATTACAGAGCTGAATCAGGAGGCGGGGTAAGGGGGACAGAGGGGTAGTAAAAAAAGAAAAAAAAAGAAGACAACCCTGGAAAGCCCCTGTAATTAAAGTTGGCTGGAAACAGCACCGTCTCTCTCTCATGCCCACCTGCAGTGACCTTTGGGACTGAATGTGCAAGGGAGCTCCCAAAGGTAAGGGGGGCTTCCCGCGGCGGTGACAGCCCAGCTGGGGGGAGGAGGGGACATGGTGACTCCAGTCACCACTCCAGTGAGCTGTCACTTCTCCATCTGAGGCTGAAAAAGCACTAAGACCTGCTGTTTGAAATGTTGCCATGAATGGAGAGGTGATGTTTTTGCTACTCTCTTGTTTGACGCTGTAAATGAACACATGAGCAACTCTTATTGTGTGACCAGCAAAACAAGCTAAATACACCCAAGATACAGAGATGGGAGGAAGAAAATCATCCCTTGGAAAGAAGAACAGGGAAGGAATTTCTGATCTGACGTTCTGGCCAGGAAATCACCTCTCAAGAGGACAGGAAATAAATTTAGGAATTATGCACACAAATATTAATAAGAATTTTTCTTTGTAGTAATTGTATTTTTAAGACCAGAGGAAACAAGAGTTACACATTAATTTCTGTACTTGAAATGACTTCTATCCATGTATATTTACATATTCCATTGTATTTTGATGAAGAATTATAGTTCCTTTTCCACATCAAAAGAAACAGAATGATTACGACCAGAACAGACCCAGGAGAAAAGTTTACGCTCTCTAGAAAACTGAGCACAGAGAGGTTAAGTGACAGGCTCCAGGTCACACAGTCGTAGATGGTTCAGCAGGATTCAGACCTGCCAGGTCTGATTTGAGAACCAGGAGGGCATGGCAACCCACTCCAGCATTCTTGCCTGGAGAATCCCATGGACAGAGAAGTCTGGTGGGTTATAGTCTGTGGGGTCGCAAAGAGTCAGCCACAACTGAAGCAAATTAGCACGCATGCATGCTCATACCACTACACTGTATTTGCAGATGGATATAACATTTGAATCAGTTCTAATGAGGTGGATGAAACTGGAGCCTATTATACAGAGTGAAGTAAGCCAGAAGGAAAAACATAAATACAGTATACTAACGCATATATATGGAATTTAGAAAGATGGTAACCATAACCCAGTGTACGAGACAGCAAAAGAGACACTGATGTATAGAACAGTCTTATGGACTCTGTGGGAGAGGGAGAGGGTGGGAAGATTTGGGAGAGTGGCATTGAAACATGTAAAATATCATGTAGGAAACGAGTTGCCAGTCCAGATTCGATGCACGATGCTGGATGCTTGGGGCTGGTGCACTGGGACGGCCCAGAGGGATGGTATGGGGAGGGAGGAGGGAGGAGGGTTCGGGATGGGGAACACATGTATACCTGTGGCGGATTCATTTTGATATTTGGCAAAACTAATACAATTATGTAAAGTTTAAAAATAAAATAAAATTAGAAAAAAAAACTTGTTCTAAATACCTATATTTTAAATATATATATATATATATATATATATATATATATATATATATATATTTGACTACTGTCGTGTTGGAGAAGACTCTTGAGGGTCCCTTGGACTGCAAGGAGATCAAATCAGTCCATCCTGAAAGAAATCAGTCCTGAATATTCACTGGAAGGACTGATGCTGAAGCTGAAACTCCAATACTTTGGCCACCTGATGTGAAGAACTGACTCATTGGAAAAGACCTTGATGCTAGGAAAGACTGAAGATGGGAGGAGAAGGAGACGACAGAAGATGAGATGGTTGGATGGCATCACTAACTCGATGGATATGAGTTTGAGCAAGCTCCTGGAGTTGGTGATGGACAGGGAAACCTGGCATGCTACAGTCCATGGGGTCACAAAGAGTCAGACATGACTGAGCTACTGAACTGAACTGATATAACACATTCCTAAAAAAATCCCTCTAACTGGCATTTTATCTGTATAATTAACTTCTGGAAATAACTAGATAATGAAAGAATTTTCATAGATATCAAAGAATATTTATAAATTATGAAAAAAACACTCACTTAAAAAAACATTTTATATCTGTGAATAGACCAGAGAATACGCTTTTTATTTTTCATAAGTTAAAGCATAAGATTTCCATGACCCAAGCCTGACCTGTCCCATGTTGCTCTGCCAAATGAAAAAGGAAGAATATATTAGATATAGCATAACAAGGGCTTTGTTCGGTGATTCATGCACTGGAATTTTAATGTTATACTTTTCTTACAAACATGCTTTTAATAAGGCAGTAAACTGTATTTAGCTAAAGATGAAAATAATTGATCCATTTCGGGCCATTAAGGCAGTGGATTTTTTTGTACTTTACTTTCATCCTACTTTTCATTTTCATGGAAAGTACAGAGGTAATAGCAGTTGAATTTCAATTAGTTTCAATTAATGCCATAAACTGTTATAATGTATTAGGCTGCTGGGTTCTATCTGAACCCCCGCCCCGCCAGCTAAACCCTCCAGGTTTTGTTTGCTGTTGAAAGCCAGTGATGTCAGCTCTTCGTCAGGATGCTGGAGCAGTTCTAATAGTTTAGGATAATTTACATCTATAAACCCATCCAACTCCAGAGCCCCCAAAACAATTTCCTTCAGACTGGACTCATTCCATCACAGAACAACTGTTTCTCCTTTGGAAGCAGAGGGAGGTATGATAAAACAGAACGGGGGTTGGAGGGGGGAGACTGGTGATACTTTAGGGGAGATGTTTGTGCATTTCCAAAGAGCAGAAATTCAGAGGAAAGTTAACTTCCTCTTAGTTAAAAAAAAAAAAATTCATTGTTTCTGCTACCTAGAATCCATCTGTCCTTCTAGAACAATCTCTCCACCATCCTCAGAACAAGCCCCTCTTCTTGAGTCCCTGGGCTTCAAGTTGGTCCTGGACTGTCCCAGGATTCAGGCTATGATTCTTGGGTGGACATTTGACTCAATCCCCACCCATGAGACACAGGAGATTTTTTTCTCACGGTCTTGGCCGAAGCGCCCTATCCTCGGTGCCCGCCTCCCTCCAACCCCACCCAGAATTACCGAGAAAAAGGAGAATTAGCACGAGGGAGCAAAAGCTAACTCTGATGAAAAACGTCCACATTCTTTCTGGCGTAATTAGGGACCAAGAGCTGACAGGCGGAGTGACGGTAATGGATGCGGGAACAAAACTCTGCTCCTCCATTTCATGGAGTGCCAACTTCTAGTTTCCTGCTTCAAATGCCATCAGCCCATTACTCATGTGGAAATAAGCTAGATGCGGTCTTGTGCCAACAGGACCACCAAATGGATCAAAGGTGGCTGCTTCCAGCCCTTCCCCGCCAGCATGGTGGCCCCCACCTCCAACCCCAATTCACCCTGCCGTGAACACCAGAGATGAGGGTTCTGCAGTGCTGTTGCATGCACAGCATCACCCTTGGGACCCCAACCTCTAAAAAGCAACCAGTTAAACCTGGACCGAGCTGGACACTTAAGTTCCCCCCTCACCCCTCCACTTGCCCATCTCATTGCTGCCCTTCACAGAGTCTGCCCGACCCCAGTTGTTGGGCCATGGGTTTTGGATACAAGTCAGACGTCCCCAGCCTCTCTCTTCCTTTGCTTATCCTGCCCTCCTTTAAGGCTGAGCCAAATCCTCCCTCCTTGGGGAAGCTGTCTCCAAACTTCACATTCTCCTGGGCTCCCATGAAGGCCATGGTGCCCCTCTACAACCAGACAGTTGCCTGGTGTACACGGATCCCTATCTTTTGTGTAGAGACCGTGCTAGACTGCACTATCGGTAGGACGGCAGGGGCTGAGATGTACACCCGGGGAACCTTCGTGCACAGCAACAACCCCATCGCACAGCAGTAGTGGTGGTTATATGACTGAACTCTTACCATGTAAGAGACATGACCCTGAGTTGGACGTGAAATAGCTTATTAATCTCGTTTGCTCCTCACAGCAGCCCATGTGAGGAAGATATCTGGAATGGGACTAATTGAATTCATCTGAATAGGGCTCTAATTATGGAAAAACAACAAAGAGAAAGAGCTTCCTCAAGGCAGGGGGTTAACGTTTTTCTTCCCAACTTCTCTTAGAGTCCTCTGAAAAGGCTCACTAGCCTAAGTTGAATGAACTTGGCTGGATCGGTTTCTCAGATGCCTTCCAGAGCCTGGGCCGGGCCTCTGACTGTTTAGACGACCCACTTGGGAGATGCCCCAGGAGTATTGTTAAGCAATGGACCTGGAAAGCAGCCTACTTTTAAGATAGGAAGCTAATGTCTACCAACTTCCTAACCTGTTCATTCGCAGACAAAAACAGGTATGAATGGGTTTTATGCAATGGCTAATAGGAGACATTCTTAAATCTTGCAAACCCATTTATTTCCCTCTAAGTGGGTACCAGAATGTCACCATCTTTGACCACTAGTTAAGGCAATGCGATAGCATGGATGCTCCTCCCCCATTTGAAAGCTAAGAACTTTTTGCTTTGGAATTTCTAAGTACTCTGCCATAAGCATTCGGAGTTAAGAACTTGCATTATAGAATATTGTACACATTGTACACTCATGAACACAGGCATAGAAATTCTTCTAAATATGTTAGCATTCTGATTCCAGGAATAAGGATATATGAATTTTCATCTCGACCCAGTAAGAATTATTCCAAGATGCAAAGTTAGTTCAGCATTCAAAAATCAATTAAGTTATGGACTCTGTGGGAGAGGGAGAGGGTGGGAAGATTTGGGAGAATGGCATTGAAACATGTAAAATATCATGTATGAAACGAGATGCCAGTCCAGGTTCAGTGCACGATACTGGATGCTTGGGGCTAGTGCACTGGGACGACCCAGAGGGATGGTATGGGGAGGGAGGAGGGAGGAGGGTTCAGGATGGGGAGCACATGTATACCTGTGATGGATTCATTTTGATATTTGGCAAAGCTAATACAATTATGTAAAGTTTAAAAATAAAATAAAATTTAAAAAAAGATACTTTTAAGTGGAAAAAAAATCAATTAAGGTAACTCAGCAAATTAACAGAGAAAGGAGAAAAAATTATTTATCACCTCAATAAATGCAGAAAAAAGCATTTAATAAAATTCAGCATTTATTTGTTGGACTGCAAGGAGATCCAACCAGTCCATTCTGAAGGAGATCAGCCCTGGGATTTCTTTGGAAGGAATGATGCTAAAGCTGAAACTCCAGTACTTTGGCCACCTCATGCAAAGAGTTGACTCATTGGAAAAGACTCTGATGCTGGGAGGGATTGTGGGCAGGAGGAGAAGGGGACGACAGAGGATGAGATGGCTGGATGTCATCACTGACTCGATGGATGTGAGTCTGAGTGAACTCCAGGAATTGGTGATGGACAGGGAGGCCTGGCGTGCTGTGATTCATAGGGTGGCAAAGAGTTGGACACAACTGAGTGACTAAACTGAACTAAAAACTAGAAACATCTAAAAGGCATACTTATAGATGAAAGTGATGTGGAAACTTTTCCACCTAAAATAGGAATGAGACAAGAAAGTCCACAATCACCATTCTTGTTCAACTGGTGGTCACTGACAGGGCAATATGGCCAAAAAGAAGGCTTAATAGGTCTACAGAGTAGAAAGAAACTAAAAAAAACAAAAATAACTTGCATTGCCACATGCAAAGGCCATTTTCTTGGTCAAAAGATTCCTGAATCCTAAACTCTCAAAACAGCCAACAGTTGATTAAAATATTACATTGTAATAGGACTGAGCACATTCCTAAGACATAATCATATTTTGTATTGAACCACTGGTTTTTGTGTTTTCAGCAAGTTTAAGTTACATTTTGAGGTCTGGACTTGATGAAATGGGTCCCTGGTGGCTCAGCTGTTGAAGAATCTGACTGCAGTGCAGGAAACCTGGGTTGATCCCTGGGTCGGAAGATCCCCGGAGAAGGGAATGGCTACCCACTCCAGTATTCTTGCCTAGAGAATCCCCATGGACAGAGGAGCCTGGCAGGCTATAGTCCATGTTGTCGCAAAGAGTTGAATGTGACTGAGCGACTAAACAACAAAGACAACGATGTCACAGATCGTATGGATAAAGGAAGGGTTCTGAAAACTCTGATTCACCTATTTTTGTAAATAAAGTTTTATTGGAACATGACTGTGTTCCAATAAACAGTGTTCCAAAACAGTCATGCTCATTCACTGACACATTGTCAGTGGCTGCTATCTCGCTACAGCAGCAGAGTTGGGTAGTTCGAACAGAGACCATATGCCCTGCAAAGTCTAAAATTTTTACTGTCTGGCCCTTTATGGTAAAAGTCACTGATTCCCTAAGTGTACTTAGGTCATAGGGCAGTGATTAAAGAACAACTAAAATATTGAAACAGGTTTAAATACATACAGATCCAAACTGAAAATAATACCAAGTGTTAATGCAAATATTAAAATACTTCATCAAGTTTTAATCTGGGTTCCCAGTATACAGCTATATATATGTAATTACATATATGTGTGTTGGAGAAGGTGATGGCACCCCACTCCAGTACTCTTGCCTGGAAAATCCCATGAACGGAGGAGCCTGGTGGGCTGCAGTCCATGGGGTTGCTAAGAGTCGGATATGACTGAGCGACTTCACTTTCACTTTTCACTTTCATGCACTGGAGAAGGAAATGGCACTCCACTCCAGTGTTCTTGCCTGGAGAATCCCAGGGATGAGGGAGCCTGGTGGGCTGCCATCTATGGGGTCGCATAGAGTCAGACATGACTGAAGTGACTTAGCAGCATATGTGTGTATATATATGTATCTCCCACACCTGCCCAAAGGTTCCAGACCCCCAGTTGGTTTTATGGGTTATTCCTGTCTAATTTTTAGATGCAAAGTATTTCTGACCCCAGAAAAATGTGGAAAGCTTCCCCAAAACATTTTGTGAGACTGGCATACCCTCAATTCCAAAACTTGACAAGTCGAGCATAAAAGAGAAAACAGGCCAATCTCACGTATAAATTTTGATTCAAATAACCTATAAGTATTAAAAAATTGAATTCAGTAATGTATTGAATGTTCTTTGATATCTATTTCTTTATTTGTAATGAAATAAGTGTAGGAACTTGAGAGTTAACCAAAAAGTTCCACTAAAAATTAGAAGAAAGTATATAATTTAATATATTAATTATAATAACTAACATTGATTATAACAACTAACATTAATTACAATGTGCTGTGCTAAGGTGTTCAGTCGTGTCTGACTCTTTGCGACCCCCATGGACTGTAGCCCATCAGGCTCCTCTGCCCATGGGATTTTCCAGGCAAGAATACTGGAGTGGGTTGCCATGCCCTCCTCCAGGGGATCTTACCGACCCAGGGATCAAACCTGCATCACTTACATCTCCTGCACTGGCAGGTGGGTTCTAATTAGTCATAATAACTAACATTAATTATAATACTAACAAGATGAAATTATATTTAAATAAATACATTACATAGATTAATATATTTGATTGGATATATACTGATTCCCCATACTCCTGTCACTTAGTGATCCTTCTATCCCTGGACTGAGTTGAAGGCTGGATTAGAAGACCAGCCCATTGCAGGTAGTTTATAACCTGACCAAGGCCCTGATCCTCTCTGTGCTTTCAGTAAAATGAGGAGGCTGCAGAAAGTCACCTCTAAAAGTGGACTCCCGGGTTTCAAGACAAACCGGCAGCGAGGCCCTGTTCTGGTTATTCTATTAGTCGAACAATTTCCATGAACCCAAGTGGGAGAGAGGAAGACACTTAAGACGACGCTTCTGAGTGGCAGAGGCATTTGTACAAATGCTTTCCCCTCTCTTTTGGATGCAAAAAGTGGCAGGCGACTCGACTGTGAGCGTCTGTGGGAACGACTGTGCGGGCAACCACGATGGAGAACAATGGGTGGTGAGAGAAAAGAGCCCTTACGACTCAGACCTTTCTTTTTCTTCCGAGGTCTTTTCAGCCTCACAAAAGGAGACATATTTTCCATATAATTGCTAAACATGTTTGCTTATTAAATTATTCTTTAATTAGTTAATGATTTTAGCCATGCTTTGCTCTTCGGATATTCATTTCGTGTAATAAAATAATTATAGATAATTAAACTATCTCCAGCCCTTTTCTTTCCCCCGGCAAACATGCTGGGTATCCAAAAATGACAACAAGTTGTAAATTAATCTGGAAAACAAAGCATGACAGATGAATGATTTGGTTGGAATTAATTAGGCACTAATTATACACTGGAACTAGATGAAGAATAAGACTCATTATGGAAAGAAAACGCTGTTCTGAAAAGATGCACGGGAACCAGCATCCTTACCTTCGGCCGTGATGGAGTTGTTCTTGATCCAGGACAGGGCCCTCAGGCAATCCTCCTCATCGTTGAGGGTGAAATGATTGCAGGGAATTGGGCCGGTGTACCGCCGCAGGCAGCTGTTTGAAACCTCTCTGTTGGTCGGATGGAGGCTAATATCCACCTCCGTCGGGCATGGGACCTGAGGTGCATTACAGAAAGATGCTTATTTCGGTGGTAACAGGTGAAGCGTTCAAACAGTAATTAATTCATTGACTCACATAAAGAAAGCAATGCCCAGTACAGGTGTGCCTTTTTCCATCTCCAGATAGAATCAGGTTGTAATTTAAAAAACAACAAAACAAAACAAAAACCAGATGGGTGAAGTGGCCACTTGGAGCTAATTCTCAAAAGGAACTGCCCTGGTCATCTTGATGCTGCATAACAAATTATTCCGAAGCTCGGTCATGAGAAACCGTTAGGAGGCTCCCAGGTTCTGGAGGTCAGCCATGCAGACAGGGCCAAGGTGGGGGACAGTAGGTCTTTTCGGAGAGCTCAGCTGGGAAGACCTGAATGCTGAGGGTACAGACTTGACGGCCAGGGGCTGGAATCACCTGGAGATGAATTCAAGCCTTTTTCTTTCCCCAAGAAGATAGGGTGGGTGTTTAAACAGATGACAAATCATTATCAGCCTGTGTCTAGAGGTTGGTCCCAGCTGGGGCAGGGGACATGATGCCACATGAACACCGTGTGGCTTGAGGTCCCTCACGACTGGGTGGCTGGGTTCCAGGGCACACGTCCTGGGAGAGGTCAGCAGTCCAGAGGGCTCACAGTCTTCTTTAACCTGGTCCTGAGGAGTCCAGCAGGGGCTCTCCTGCCAGGTTCAGTCACGGAGCTCATCATGAACAAATCATGGCTCATCATGAAGCTCTGGCCAGGGTCAAGGGAAGGGAAACCAGGATCCACCTGCTCCCATAGGCGGGACGGGGCCATGGAAGAGTCTGTAGAACTGCATTTGATGTGGCCATTTTTGGTAAAAAAACAAAAAACAAACAAAAAAAACCTGCATAGAAGCAACTGTATCAGGGATTGAAAGTCAAGTGCACAGAGGGTTGAGGCGCTAAATGAGGGAAGTGGGCTACCACTTACTTGTGAAAATTATTGGCTTCTCTCTCACTTTTTCAAAGAAGTATTCCTCCCCAGCCTTGCCCCCTCTCTCTCTCCCACTCAGTGCAGAGCCCTTCCAGTATAATTCCTGTTCCCTGACTTTTGACACAGACACGAGTGAAGACGGGTGCTTTCCTCTGCCATAGGGAAAGGAACAGCACCACATGATCACAGATGCTGGCTGGCTCTGGTCCTCATTGTCCAGGATGCTGTGATGAGCTGGATGGCCCGGACCCCAGCCACAGTGTTCAACCTTGACTCAGCTCCATCCAGTCATTGCCAGGGTAGTCGTGGGGTTCTGGTTGGCCAGATACCATCTCTCAAGAAATGCCAGATACTTGGGTCTTTTTTTATGTGGACTCTTGATTTGTTCATTATTTTGGTTCAAATGAAAATCAGACAGGCGCTGTCATGGAAGCCAAGTTAAAGGGCAGAGTGAGATGAGTGTGCCTGGTGGCCCCCTTGCTGCCCTGCTGGGTAGCATTTGGCGGCCAGGTGGAGATTATGGGAGATGATGAGGCTGGAACCCATGGCGAAACACCCAGGCAGCCTGGCTTTTATCAGAGAAGCCAGTGTCCTGCGCGCTTGTGGCCTGAGGCCTAAGGGTATGAGACCAGACTCCTACGGCTACAGAGGGCAAAGTGTTCACTGGCTGCAGAGACCAACATGGGCTTCAAAGAGTCTCTTCATCCCCTGAGGACCACCGGCAACCCCTGGCCATGAGGGGGATGTGAATGCCGGATGGTTGCCTGAGCATGTGGGGCTTCACTAAACCCCAGATGACATCTGGAGAACTTGCTGGTATATCCTTCCTCAAGAGAAATAGTAAAGTCTGACTACACGACTGTGATGTATGTAATTCAATTTCAAGTGGGACTAAAGAACAAAAAAACAGAATCAATTTTTAAACCTGGATGTCTTTTCTCTGTGAGGAGGCTGGCCAGAAACTATGGTCATTTATCACAACTAAAGGGCTTCCCAGGCAATGCTAGTGGTAAAGAACCTACCTGCCAGTGAAGATGTAAGAGATGTGGGTTTGATCCCTGGGTTGGGAAGATCCTCTGGAGAAGGGCATGGCAACCCACTCCGGTATTCTTGCGTGGAGAATCCCCACCGACAGAGGAGTCTGGCGGGCTGCAGTCCACAGTGCCGCAAAGAATCAGACACGACTGAGGCAATTTAGCATGTGCGTATGGAAATGGCAACCCACTCCAGTGTTCTTGCCTGGAGAATCCCAGGGACGGCGGAGCCTGTTGGGCTGCCGTCTATGGGTCACACAGAGTCGGACACGACTGAAGCGACTTAGCAGCATGCATCACAACTAAACTTGTGGTGGCAATCTCTTATTAGCAATATAATTTATTTAGCAATATGACGGTAAAATTCTGGTATTAATCACACTCGCGGCCGGTATAAAGCAATCCACCGGGGGCTTTGGTGAGTGACTTAAAGTGCACAGTGTGGAATACTGTGCCTTAGAGGTTTTAAACTTTATCAGAACTACAACAAGGATTGTATTGATAGTTAAGATAAAATGAAATTGGGGTAGCATATCAGTTTAGTAAATCATGCTTTAACAAATCAGGAAAAATCCTTGGCAGAAAAAGGCAAAGCTGAAGCGCAAACTGAGAGCTGTTCAATTTATAAAAGAACTTATCATTCCAGATAGTGTGTGCTCAGATGAAAGAGAAAAAAAAAACACACACAGAAAAGAGGGGAAAAAGGAATAAGGTCAAAAATGAAAATCAGTTTGCTGCAATCCTGTGATGTAACTGTTGCCTAAAGATTCGTATAATTCTTCTGTGCACGAAGCAGGTGGAGTTGTTTTTGCACATTTCTAAACTATAAAGAATTAGAAATTAAAGGGATAACGTATTTTCATATTTGCACAGTGGCATGTCACAAAACAGGCAAAACTCAAGCTAAGTTTTTTAAGCTTGGAATTTTTAAGTTCCCAAACTAGTTAAGTTGCCCACACAGAGTTTAGCAGAACTCGATACATCAGAAAGGATATATGGGGGAAAATCATATGATGTCGTCAGTGAAAGGAGGGAGTAAAGTTCAATAGGAGGCCATTCAATGTAGAAGCCCATCCGTACCAGCTCCCCAAAGCAGAGGTTCTCTGCCACCACTAACCTGGCACTGAACTGTGACTGGAGAGAAGCAGGGGACTTCCCAACCACTCCAGTGATTCGGGACTGAGCATCACCTGCTGGTGGGAGCCTGTTGGCCACCCTGATCCCAGCAAGTTAATTAACATGGCAGCAGAGGATGCTGCTGGCCTACCCATTATTCTATCTCCCTTTCTTTCTTAGGAATGGATTCCTGGGACATATGCCCAGTTGGAACATTTCCCCACTTATGACCTAAGAAGTCAAGAGAGATAAGCAGGCATCCTTGATGAGGGATGGGGTAGAAGCAGGAGGGAAGAGGGCAGTGGGAAAAGTCATTTTGCCCTAGTCCTTCCTTCTTCCTGCCTCTTGCACATGAAATGGCCGGAACCACAGCAGCCACAACAAGATGCTGAGGATAGAAAAACATTCTAAAGGCAGAATAACAAAAGACAGAGGGTCTGGGTTCCTGATGACACCTGGAAGCCACTTTATCAGAACTGAGTTGCTTTTCTCCAGATATTTTTAATGAAAGAAAAAAACTTTAAACAACAACAACAACAACCTATTTATCTGACTCTAGCTATAAATATTGGAGAAGGCAATGACACCCCACTCCAGTACTCTTGCCTGGAAAATCCCATGGACAGAGGAGCCTGGAAGGCTGCAGTCCATGGTGTCGCTGAGGGTTGGACACGACTGAGCGACTTCACTTTCACTTTTCACTCTCATGCACTGGAGAAGGAAATGGCAACCCACTCCAGTGTTCTTGCCTGGAGAATCCCAGGGATGGGGAGCCTGGTGGGCTGCCGTCCATGGGGTCGCACAGAGTCGGACACGACTGAAGTGACTTAGCAGCAGTAGCAGCTATAAATATTAAGTTCCAGAATTTGTGTGTTGTGAAAACTTTTAAAAGCCATCAAGGGTAACCTCTGCACCACAGCTTTGGGAGAGAGCAGGAAGGAAAGGGGAAGGAGGAAGGAAGGGGAAGGAGACACGGAAAGAGGGAGAGAGGAGAGAGAGAGGCAAGGACAAAGAACTGGAGCCAGACTACCTGGGCTCTAACCTTAGCCCCTAATCTGCCACCCTGCTGTGACTGTGGACAATCTGTCTTGTCTGACCTTGGGCCTCAGCCTCACGGCACCTCAGTTGCCTCATCTGTGAAACGGGGATTCTTGCATTTCTCCAGTTAGTTCTGCTTTGCTGGATGTGACTGCTCCTAACAGCTGTATGAATTTGCCTGACACCTTTTGCTGTTGCCCCTTGTATCTATTTTTTCGCTCTTACCCTCTGGCTGCCCATCTTTGCCCCACCTCCTGGCTTCCCCAGAGTACTGCCTCGTGGGGAGTCCCAGCCACGGTTTTCCCATGGCCACGCTGACTCATCTGACTTCAGGCTGACACTTTTGTCCTTCCTCTTTTTGAGATGACCCACAGCCCGGCGCGGGGGCAGGCCTCTCTTGGTCTGCATGATGTGCCAAGAGCCGTGGAGGGGGCCCGGGGACCCCAGTTGTAAGCTCTTGCACACAGTTTTTTCAGCACCAGTGTGCGCTCAGCAATCAAAATAACCAATCCATACATGGGCTTTGGGGGAGGGGTTAGAGGGGGCTGAATGTGAACCAGAAAAATCTTCATCTTCCAAAATAGAAAGGCCATAGCTCATATCAGAAGTCGACCAATCAAAGGGAAAACTACAAACACATTTTTGTGAGTTCTGGGGAGCAACCCATGAAGACTGAATAATGGAAATGCCTTGGAATAGTTGACCCTGGAGACAGGGCTTGAAAGTAGAGACTAGCCCTCCTCATGTGAAACACTGCAGCACAGTGTAGCCTGAGCATGGATTTTCTCATTAAAAGAAAAAAAGTGTGGTGGATCTGGATATCAAAAATATTGCACGATATTTTAGACTGATCCATGCCATTTACAAGTCAGATTAGAGGTTAAGGTTTGCAATTATATTTTATAACAGATATAACATATAGTCTTTTTGCTTACTTTCACCAGTTTGTTAGTATTTTTTTTTTAAATCACAGCATTGGGACAAAACCATGAGAGATTGGAAGAGAAGTAAATAGGGAGAGAAATAAGAGCTGGAAGTGCCCAATGAATTCAGCTGCCTTTAAAAAATATCAGCTTATGTACCTTTAATTTTCATGTCCTTCTGGAAAAATTAATTTGGAACACTCTTGATCACGTCTTCATTTCATGTTGCCCGGTGTAAAAAGGGCAAGAGCTTAATGTGCCACAGACGAAAGCCATGGGGCAGCTGGGCACACATGGACAGGCGCCCCAGACTCTGGACAGCTGGCCGGGCCTCCTCTCACATTTTCCCAAGTCCACGGTCACAGGGAGCAGCTGGAGCTCTGAGGTGAGGCGGGGGACAGAGGAGTGCTTGGTGTTTTCTTCTGATTTCATGTTCAAAAAAGAGGAATATTTAAGGACCTCATTTATTTTTATAAATAAAAATCCAGAAAAAAAAATCCTTTTCTACACTTTGAGAACTGGATTTCTTTAAAAGAAGAAGGAGAAGCAGAAGGGGAGGAGGAGGTAGGAAGAAAAGATATCACTCAGAGGTTGATCCAAGCTGGACCATCAGGGGTTCCCTTGATGGCCTTGGCCTCACCTGGAAACAAGTCAGAACTGAGGTTTCTCAGCCACACCCGTCCCCACCCCACCACCTGCTGGCATCTGCATTTTAACGAGATGCACAGGGGATTTTTGTGCATATGACAGCTGGAGAAGTGCTGCTCTAGAGTAAGATGAGGTTCTAGAATGTTCGAGTCCATAGTTCTCCAACCTAGCCTTAAATCAGTGTAAGTTCAATGCATGAAGCAGGGCACCCAAAGCCGGTGCTCTGGGACAACCCAGAGGGTGGGGAGGGAGGTGGGAGGGGGCTTCAGGGTGGGGGGATACACGTATACCTGTGGCTGACTCATGTTGATGTATGGCAAAAACCATCACATGTTGTAAAGTAATTATCCTCCAATTAAGTTTATTAATTTTTAAAAAAAAGAATCAACTGGGAGCTTCAAAAAAAAAAAAAAATACTGATGACTGGGTCCCACTCACCCCAGAATAATTAAAACAAAGCCCCTGGGAGCAGGGCCCAGCCAGGGTTTATTTCAAAAGTGCCCCAGGTGTACTCAACCGGTAACTGCGGCTCAGTGATCGAAGTAAGTGATGCTCAGCATTGCCGGGCTGTCTGTCCTCACCATGACCACCAGCTCAAGCATGAATGAATCCCCATGGTAGCCTGGGACAGGACCAGGAAAATATGACCAGTGTTTGCGTGGGACATGGTGGAGGGGGTGGATAACTCCATATAAACCCAACTTGGAGCCTATCCAGTTCCTCGGGGGAAATGTAACAAAAAGACTCCATCATCTAAATCTCTTTCCATCAAAGAGATGACCTATTTCTGCACAAAATGCTGCTGCATTGCAGTGAGAACGTTCAAACTCAGCTTCAGTCACATCCTGGAGCATTTTCCTCGAGTGGGGTTTGAGAATTAAACCCAGATGGAGAGCATGGTCACCAGGAAAGCCACCAGCCACACTCCCTAGAGCTTTGTAACCAAGACACACAATAGCACAAGGGTGACAGAAGGTGTGCATGTCTGAAATACTTTCTTGCAAGCCTGGCACCATCACCAAATGTTAAGCTCTTGAAAATGTTAGTTGCTCAGTCGTGTCTGACTCTTTGCAACCCCATGACTGCAGCCCACCCGGCTCCTCTGTCCATGAGATTTTCCAGGCAAGGATACTGGAGTGGGTTGACATTCCCTCCTCCAGGGAATCTTCTGGACCCAGGGATTGGACCCACGTCTCCCGCATTGCAGGTGGATTCTTTACCATCTGAGCCATCAGGGAAACCGTAGGCTGTTGAGGCAAAGTTAATTTCCTGTAGATGCATGACAGGCTGCTTCTGGATTCCGCTCTGGTGAGTGGCAAGTGTTCGACTTTGGGACCACAGCTTCAAGGATGGCATTTCTCCAGTTTGCTGTGGTTTTCACCCTTGGGAAGAATGCTTTCTTGGAATGGGGTTTCCAGGAGGACTCAGTTCTGGTCACGCGTGCAGATGGGAGGCACACTCTTGGCCCTGGGATGTGGGCCCAGCCACCCCGTGACCCATCCCCCCGCCCCACTTCCCTCAGCCCTCAAGAGCTTCCCTGGTACTGCCGTCCGGTGCAGAGGATGAGGTGGTCATAGAGCACGACTTTCTCTCTCGAAACGACGACCTGCTTGGCTGCTCGGTCTATGGCGGTCATCTTAGCAACCACCACGTTGACCCAGGAGCACAGCGACATCAATTCATGATCTCTGTCATTATAGCAGTGGCTGCGGAGAGAGAGGCTCCATCAGTGACATTTGAGCAGCTGACAGCAGGCATTAATTAGACATCTGGTGAGCTGGTTCAGGGCCCCTGGTGGGCCAAGCCCGTGCTCTTGCTGAGAACTTACCAGGATCTGGGCAGGCTAGGAGATTTGTCCTTGTGGAACATTTAGTTGCCAATTGACATCTTCCTATTAAAGCTAAATTGTTTTGCTTGGGGTAGGCCGGTCCACGCCAGGGAGGGTGCACGCACACCTGTGTGTGTGTGTGTAATCATTTCTAATACTCTTCCTTCCAATGCATGGCTGGTGTAAATTTACTTTAGCTGTTGAACTGTCACATTGACAACTGTCATCTTGTCATATTGACCACAGACTCGGAGTGAATGAGGATGAAGAAAGTGACACCTGAGGATCCCCAAAGGCAGAGGTCAAGGCCCCACAAGTCTGCGAAGGCTTTTTGATAAATGACTCATATCCAGAATAAGCATATGGATTCATGCCCAAACAACAAAACACATTTTATTTAAAGAAGGTGTCAATTGGGGAATTATGTTTGCATCCAGTACAATCCCTGGGGACTTTGGGGAGTCCCTCCTAATGACTAAGGTGATTTATAGGGACCTCTGCTTCCATAAGAGCAGGTCCAGGATGGACGGGTTTGCTTCTTTGGGTTCTGTTTGAGGATGAACACAACACTGTAGTGGGAGAAAAGTAGATTTCCTGTGGCTTTGGGTTTATTTAGATTTCTGTAAGGGCTGTTTCCAGAATCTTCTGGATGGTGTGACCCTCAGGTACAGGACGTTTTAATAACCCTGTTCTGAAGACCGAGAGTGCAGAAGAGCAGAACACTGAGAGTTTGTTTAAACCCAGGCTTCCCCGAGCCAGGGTCTGTGTCCCTGCTCTGTTGCCAAGGAGACTGGGTCCCGGGGACTCTGCACCCCTTCTCAGAACCTCACCATCTCCACCTCCGAGCAGGAGGTGATGACCTCTCCTCACCCACCTCAAGGGTTGTGAGGGATGGGCATGAGAATGTAAGAGATACTGTCCGGTCAAGTGGGATGCATATGTGAGGAGTTATTAGTCCAGATAATGTTAACGATACACAACCCTGTTTACTCTGCTTAGAGGCAAACAGGGTTCTGAAGTGGTAATGGGAGAACATTTTTTCTTTTTGATCCATGCGTAGAGTCTGCTCGCACCACACAAAAAGAACCCTGGTAATGGATACACATTAGACCCTGTTACGGGGCCTGTGAAAGAGAAGCGAGTCTGGGCTTTGTATCTCTCCATGCAACAACACTTAAAAAACAAGAAAATTTCTTCTTAATAAGAAAAGAAAATAGGGGGCTGACCTGTCACGGGAAAATAACAGATAGTGAGATGAAATTCTTTTTTAAAAAGCCATGTTGGTAGCTTTATAGGAAAACAGGATGTTTCATTGATTTCGTACATTCACGAAGAGACCCATGAAGGGCTGTTCCTACTTGGGACATCATCCATTCCTAATAGAGTGGTACTGTCAGCCATCCAAGATGGGAAAAAAATTAAATTTCCTTAACGCACAGGGATTTGTCACATGAGGATCTGCTCAAAGATGCAAGTTCTCAGGGGAAATTTGAGAAAGGCTAAGATGAATGTTATTTGTAATGACAGTCGGTCTGCAGTGTTGATAATTTCAGAATTCATATCTCAGAGCTCAGATCTGAAGCTCTGTCCAGCAGGCTGGCACTCAGAAACACTGGGGCTTTAGGAAACCTCAAGAAGCATGGAAAATGTGGGATGCTTCCTTTTACAGCCTGTGACCACACAGAATGACATTTCTCAGTTTAGGACATCACTGGGCAGGCGATGCCCATCCATTTTGGATATTATAAACCATTCTGGATCTCCTTTAATTTACCTATCAGGTAGGTGAAGCTAGATACTGGAGCCTGTAAGTGTTCTGCCTGTAAAATTATTTCCTAAGCAGAGTAAACAAATATTAAGATTCTCACATGGCAGGGACTGTCTCAAGGCTTGGAGACCAGAGAAATATCTCCACTAGGGTTCTCTGGGAGACAGAGAAGAAACCAAAGAAGGGAGGTCAATGAAACTTCATGTTTCTCAAATGAGCTTGACCCTGACACAGAAATAATGTGAAAATTTGTCTTCGTAGAACATTCTGGAGACAGGTAATAAGGAGGAGGGGGAAAAAAGTAGAAATGTAGAGTGGCCAGCTGGCTTAAAGTTGCAGTGACCTCAAACCTAGAGATCGGAAGTCTTAGCCTAAGGTCCCAGGTGCAAAATTAGGAGTGAACTCCAGGGGAATATTAATAAATGTAAGTGTGGTGAAGACCTGCATTTCAAGGAATTGGAACCCTACAGGATCGGAAAGGACCTCAGAGGCTTTCAGGAGGGTTTACTGTGACACTCCCGGAAGGAGGAGCATCGTAATTACCCTTCAGTGGTTCAGAGCGGATCGTCTAGTTAGCAGCTTTCTCCCTCTGCCTGTTCCCCCTCCCTCCCAGTGCCCTCCTTTCTGTTGCATCCCCGGGTAAGTCATTAGCACTTCCACCAGAGGCTGGACGGTGTGGGAACACGGGCAAGGGAACAAAACATGGCTCTTCAAAAAATAGTAATGGCAATAATAAATCCAAACACTGGTTATGGAAAAGTTCAGAATTTGTATTAGGTTGGCCAAAAGGTTCATTCAAGTTTTTCCAGGAGCTAGTATGGAAAAACCCGATTGAACTTCTTGGCCAACCCAATATTTAGCACGAGGAATTTGAATAATTAGATTTACAGATGTCAGCGCACTTGCTATTTTTTAACTCCATGATCAGAAAGTTTCCTATATCGTGATCTGAGGACCATTTGAAAGGCAGCATCCTGTTGTTTCTGTGTTGTAGCTTCTGTGGGTTAGGACATGCTGGTCCCGATCCAGAAGCATCTTATATGGCTATGTTATCTAGTCCCTATCTACACCCTGGTGGAGGGGACTTTGGTAGGTACTTTTTGAAGGTAACCATTATCCATTTGACATAATTTACTGAGCACCTGCTAAGTGTCGAACATTGTCCCAGACACTGGGACCAATCAGCGAACAAAAAGGCAAAAAATTCTGGCCCTTGCAGAGTTTGCAATATAGCTGAAGGATTCGGAATCAACCATTTTAAAGGCAAATTGTATATTTACAAGGATTTCAGTAATAAGGAAGAGAGCAGAGGAAGAGGACTGGAGTGTCCTGGAGAATTGGTTGCAGACAATTGGGTGGTCAGAATGGGTCTCGTGGAAAAATATAAGTTGCTCAGTGGTGTCCAACTCTGCAACCCCATGGACTGTAGCCCACCAGGCTCCTCTGTCCACAGAATTCTCCAGATAAGAATACTGGAGTGGGTTGCCATGCCCTTCTCTGGGGTTCCTCCCAATCTAGGGATCAAACCTGGGTCTCCTGTAATGCAGGCAGATTCTTTACCATTTGAGCCACCAGGGAGCAAAGACCTCCAACGTGGGGACTTGCCTCTTGTGTTCAAGAATCATCAAGGAGACTGGTGAGGCTACAGTGGAGAGAACAAGGGCAAACGTAGTGAAAAAGGGGGTTAGAGGTGTCAGCAGAAAAGGACAGGCTTCAGACTGGATGGAGCATCTGGAACTTTCTGTGATGACAGAATCCTTCTGCAGCTGGCCTGTCTGATAGGAGAGCTACGAGTTACACGTGGCTAGTCGGCCACTTGAAAAGTGGCTCAAGTAATTGAAGGGCTGAACTTTAATCCCCCTGAACTGTAATTAATTGAAACTTAAGCAGCCACATGCGGCATGCAGTTGCCACGCTGGACAGAGCAGCTCCTGGCTGCTGAGAGTTGACATGATCTGATTCATGTTTTTGCAGCCTTTTTCTGGCGACTGGGCCGATAGCATGGATGGGGGAGGGCGGGGGGAAGAACAGGGGCTGAGGCACCAGGTGACTGAGTGCTAGCCACACGCAGGTTCCTGCAGAACCAGGCTGGCAGAGTGTCACTATCTATCTCTTCTCTTCTGAAACACACCTGGCCTGGAGACTGACAGAAAACCTTGGACAGGCAGACTGAATTACATTCCTCGTGAGACAATGATTGGGAACACCAGTATTTCCTGGGAATTGTGTCATTTGGAAAAGACAGAAAGTGAGGAAGGGGTGTGCATGGATCGACTGTCCTCGCTCAGCCAGAATTTGGCGTTAGACTGATTTTAACCCAAAACTCCAGTGAGCCTGGTTTAGCCAAGCACAATCCACAGTCAAATCCCTCAAAGCACAGATGAAGTCCCCTTTGTGGTGGGGGCAGAATCTGAACCCCATCGACTTGGCTCCAAACCCAGACCCTTCTGATGGTGCTCTGATGATGTCCTTACCAAAACTCTGAAGTTTATAGTCTGGTTTTAAAAGTACTGGGTCAAAATGAGCCTGGTTCTGCTGGCAAGGTGGCTGCTGTTTTTGTCACTGTTTGACAGCAAAATCAGCCTTTTTAACAGAGGAAAGATGATCTTCACGGATCTAAAATTAACATCCACCCCCGCCCCGCCCCAACTCCCATTGAGAACAATTTCCTCCCTCCTTCCTGGAGAAACAGGCACATTGTTTCTAGAGGTAGGGAGCCTAATCATGCCTGTACCCACGCTTTGCTCAGGAAATTAAAATGAGTGGAAGCTGAGTGATAATGAAATGGCATTTTCTAGAAAGGATGTTGTCAAAGACTGATTCTGCAGGGACAGAAACATTGACGCTTGCCTTGATCGGTTCCAAAGACCTTTGCTTCATCAACCTCGAGTGGTAGAGGGCTGGGTGGGTCTGAGACCCTCACCCCAGGGAGGCACCCAGCCTTTAGCTCCCTCCAGCGGGTTGTCTGTTCTGATACAAATACGGTCACCAAGCTCCCCTGCCCTGGAGAGTCACTCAGAACCTGAGTATAGGTGGTATCTGGGTCAGCAGACTCGTCCCAGATGTCTGGAACAGGCCAGGACCCTCCCAACCCTGCCATTCACTCTGAACTTGCGTTTGCATCTCCTAAAGAGCATCTGAACCCACAAGAAAAGCCCACCACTTCCCTTTTCTACTGTTAGCAGAAAAAGGACAGCACATAAATGAGGGCATTTAGGCTTCAGTATGAAAAAGCAGGGGAAGGATAAACTGGGAGTTTGGGATTAACAGGTACACACTACGATATACAAAATAGATAATCAACAAGGACCTACTGTACAACACAGGGGACTCTACTCAATATTCTGTAGTAACTGTGGGAAAAGAATCTAAAAAAGAATGGATATATGTATAAATGAATCACTGTGCTGTACACCTGAAACTAACGCAACATTGTAAATCATCTTTACGCTCATATAAAATGAATTTTTAAAAATGAAATTCATACTCATTTGCTAAAAACTTCCTTTGTTCATTGCCCAGAAGTTTTTTTCCTGGGAGTCCGTAGGTTGAAATCAAGGTGAGATTACTGAACTTCAGATGAGAGCTAAGGAGAAAGAAGAAAAAAAAAAAAAAGTAAAGCACAATTCTGTGAGAGTTCATTGTAATTCAATTGAACCTTATTTCACATGTCTTCTAATTGTCGCTGCTTTCTTTGACTGTAGCAACTCTTTTTACAAAAACCTTTCAAGAGAACCAACCATTTAAAGGAGAAAGAGGGCATTGGAACAGCTATTGACAGGAACTTCCCAAACTGCCGGCCAGTGAAGGCAGAACATTAATTTTTAAAAATTTGCTTTTCAGAGTAAAACAAAATCAAACTCCAAATTAGGAGGAAGCAGGTGGATTTAGTGTAAGTCACAGTTGGGAAGATCTCCTGGAGAAGGGATAGGCTACCCACTCCAGTATGCTTCCCTCGTGGTTCAGATGGTAAAGAATCCACATGTAATGTGGGAGACCTGGGTTCAATCTCTGGGTTGGGAAGATCCCCTGGAGGAGGGCATGGAAACTCACTCCAGTACACTTGCCTGGAGAATCCCCATGAACAGAGGAGCCTGGTGGGCTACAGTCCGTGGGGTTGCAAAGAGTCGGACATGACTGAGCAACTAAGCATGCGCGCGCGCACACACACACACACACACACACACACACACACACACACACAAGCAAAGTTTGAGTTTCAGATGACTTCTGAGAAATGGCATGGAACCCTAACCACTACAGTGAAAACTTGCTGAGTGCCTACACTCAGGGGTTCTTCGAGGCCCTCCCCAAGTCCTTGAAGCAGTACTATTACTACCCTGACTTTATTGTGTGAAATGGAGGCAAAGTGATTTGCCCAAGACAGTACACCCAGGAAGTCTGGAGGTAGGACGTGAACCACGTTGTTTGGCTCTAGCATCTTCTCATCTGACCTTGGTCTCCACTGCCCTGTAAGACCCCAAACTGTGGACAGGGATGCAAAGGTCATCTAATTCCCACAGTCAACAATAGATTTATGACTTTCAGATGTTTGTAACTACTCAAATCAAGAGGCCACAGCATCACAGAGGAGAGAATGCTGGAGGATTCCTTTCAAGAGCAAAGCTGCCTTATATTTATTCGCATCAGGCTTTCCAGGGCTCAAGGTGCGCTTATGGGTATCGTCATAGAGATTAATCTTCAAAACAATTTCTGCCAGGGGCAGGAGGCAGGTTTGCATTTATCCGTATTTCAGACTGAAGAAAATCAAGGTTGGAAATGGTAGATAATTTCTTCATGGTCAGGAAGGTCAGAAGCAGCTGGACCAGAAATGAAAGCCTTGCCTTCTGACCCCAGGTAGCACCTGTTGGATTCACCCAGGTTTCCCGGAGACCAGCGCCCAGGGGGGTGGTGAGCAGTCCACTCAGCACACACGTTAAGTGGGCACTTCTCTGCGCTCCTTCCCTCTAGGTCTCCCTGAAATATTTACAGCTCTCCTGCTGGGCAGATCTACTCTCCAGCTAGAGTCAGCAACATTTTCTGGGTGAGCTGATCTTCTCCTGGCCTTCAGCAGGACAAGGAAGGTATTTTTTTTTTTCCCTAAAAATCTCTTCTTGGTTCACCCCTCCCCTTACACCAACCACTGCCAAAAAAGAAACCATCTCCAAGTTAGAGAAGAACACCCGCCGTCCTTACCCAGGAGGGAACTGGAAAATTTCCAAACGTGGAAATGCTATCAATTTGCTGACAATCTGTTAAGTACCATTAAAAGCCGGAGCCTTTTGGTGAGGGCACACACGGCCAGCAATGGAATAAACTCAACTGCACCTGACATTTAAAAGTAGCTAAATATTATGAAAGGGTCTGCTCTAAAGTCTCTAGGGATGTGTGTCATTTAAAGGCGAATATTCTTATTTGATACAAAGAAAACAAAGAACATCTATCCTCTAACAATAATAATTTTGAATCCTTTCAAATAACATAAAGGTTACAATTAACCCCAACTACTTAGGGCTGCCAGTCTGCAAACACACCAATCGTAGGCCTTTGATTTCTTACCATTTAATGGAAAATGCAAATAATAATATGTGTTTATACTCACGTGTAGTCAAAATTTATCTGGGCTTTGGAGGCTAAGTGATCAAAATGTGGTTTATGTTATATAAATAACATCTATATGCAGGCCTCTTTCACATCTCTGTGTGAATAGGAGGCGTAGTGATTATTCAGTGATATCTTTTACAACAAAAACAATCTCTTTGGCACTGAATAATTTGAACTAACAACACGGACCACTTGTAGAATGACTTTAATTTGCCAAATTACTGCCCTGCATTAACTGTATAACTATATTATACAGTTAAAAGTTTCAACAAAAGATTAGAGGAGGGGCATTTTCTTAATTTTTATCTATTCATTCATTTTTATCTATTTTTATTTACTCCTCAGCTTCAGCCTCAGCCAAATTCCTTCTGCATTCTTCCTCGTGGCTTCTATGATTCTTCATCCACTCTTCAGGGTTGCCATTTCACCCTTTCTCATTCTCCTTACTATGCCTTTGCTCATTTTCAACTGAGAACACCTCTCGTGTCATAAAGGAAAACAGAAAAGAGCCCCCCCAGCAGGAGCCCTCCCCCATTTTCCTTTTTGCCACCTCCACATTCTCCAACAACAGCAATCTTCCTTCCCCCTCCGATTCAGAAGACAGAGGTCTCCCATTAATCCTGTCTCCTCTGCAAGCTCCCCTCCTGCCTCTTCCAGCAAACTCCTCTTTTAACTGTACTTAAGAAACCTGAAAGTGACCTGTCTCGTACTGATAAGGTGGAGCCATGCCATCAGCAGACCCCGCTTCTCTGCTTCTCAGTGTGCGCCTTCCGTTCCTAAGGTCACCTCAGGTCCAAGGCGGCTCCTGGAGCTCCTGCCATCACATGCCCCCTACATCCACATTATAGGCGGAAGGGAGGAGGAATGGGTAGAAACGGCTGCTCTTTAAGGAGCTTCCCTGAAAGTCTCACGTGATGTGTCTGCTAACATAGCAGAACTTAGTGACGTGGCCGTATGTAGCAGCAAGGGAGGCTGGGAAATATGGTTTTTCAAAGAGAAACACACTGGGTTTTCCAAGAACCACACTACCCAGGGTTCTGTTATCAAGACAAAGTACAGAATAAATACTGGGCGGCAGCTAGAAGTCTCTATGCACTGACTTAAGGAACAGTGGGTGGGAATGAGGGAAGATCCTCATAGTATCCAGGGTCCAGGCAGGAAGTGGACAGTCGACTCCACAGGGGGTTTGACTGAAGAAAGGCAGAGATGTGTGCAGGCTTCTGGGGCTCACCCATGGACTAGCAATGGTGGGTAAGGTGCCACTGTTGATGGTAATCCTGAGGAGGGAGGGCTGGAGGACACAGGGACGGGTGGGGCCATGGAGGAGGCCCTGTCCAGGAGCTAACATATAGAACTCTCAATCTGAGATGGCACTGCCTTGAGATTCTCCTTGAAGACTGCTTTCTTCACCATCTCCTCCTCCATGGCCCATCTACCCTTTGCCAAGCTTCCCAGGCTCCATGCTCAGCCTGGGATTGACCAGGTGATGGAATTGACCACCATGACTTCATCTTACATCTTTATACTTTTTTTTTTTCTGAGCTGGAAACCTAATTTCCAGACACCCATCAGTCCTAATGTGGCCACTCCACAGGCATACCAAATTCATTATGTGTCCAAACAACGGATCTGTGGCCCCTCCCACTTCTCTTTCAACTTCATCAAAGACATGGTCAACTGACCACCTCTTAAGTTAGGAACCTGGGGCTCCTACCCTCCCTCTCCTTCCCCACAACTGGTCACCATGTCCAGTTATGTTTGTGTTGTCCACGTCTCTTGAACACCCGACACCTGCCATTCCCAGGACACACTGCCTTAGCTCACCTTCTTGCCTAGAGAAAACAGTACCAGGGTTAGTCTCTCTGGCACAAGTATCTCTCCTGTCTATCTTCCTGGGAACTCTTTTTAAATTAAATCCAAGCTCAATTGTTCCTGGCTTAAAGTCCCCATGTCTGCTCAACACTTTGGTGAATGCAGAGCAGGGTGGCTAAGACCATGGGGTCAGGGGTCAGAGGTCAGATTGCCTTACTGGACCCCTGGCTGGAGCACTTTCTAGTTCTTTGGCCTCAGGCAAGTTATTCAGCCTTTCTGTGGCTCAGTTTCTGCCTGTGAAATGAAAATAATAAAGTCTCACTCCTCATATGAGTGATGTGAGGATGAGATTAAATAGCACGTATAAAACGCTGAGAATATTTCCTGCTACACTGAACATTTTCAATGCATGTTAATTATTTTTATGACCAAAACATTAAGTTCAAATTCATGAGCATGGTATCTCAGTTCCTATGTTTGGGGCATACCCTTGCCTCCCCACTCTTCTTTGAAAGTCAATCTTCTTGCTGTTCCATGAAGTTCCTGCCTCTTTCGTGCCTTTATATGAAATTACCACCAGCATTTCCATTTTATCTCCAACCTCATATCTTTCTGTGATAGCTATCTCTGTCAACCTGATTTAGAAACATCCAAATATTTAATTTCTTAAATTTATAACTGAGTATCAGATAATCTTCCAGTCCAGCATTTCTCATGATGTACTCTGCATATAAGTTAAATAAACAGGGTGGCAATATACAACCTCGACGAACTCCTTTTCCTATTTGGAACCAGTCTGTTGTTCCATGTCCAGTTCTAACTGTTGCTTCCTGACCTGCATACAAATTTCTCAAGAGGCAGATCAGGTGGTCTGGTATTCCCATCTCTTTCAGAATTTTCCACAGTTTATTGTGATGCACACAGTCAAAGGCTTTGGCATAGTCAATAAAGCAGAAATAGATGTTTTTCTGGAACTCGCTTGCTTTTTCCATGATCCAGTGGATGTTGGCAATTTGGTCTCTGGTTCCTCTGCCTTTTCTAAAACCAGCTTGAACATCAGGAAGTTCACAGTTCACATATTGCTGAAGCCTGGCTTGGAGAATTTTGAGCATTACTTTACTAGCGTGTGAGATGAGTGCAATTGTGTGGTAGTTTGAGCATTCTTTGGCATTGCCTTTCTTTGAGATTGGAATGAAAACTGACCTTTTCCAGTCCTGTGGCCACTGCTGAGTTTTCCAAATTTGCTGACATATTGACTGCAGCACTTTGACAGCATCATCTTTCAGGATTTGGAACAGCTCAACTGGAATTCCATCACCTCCACTAGCTTTGTTCGTAGTGATGCTTTCTAAGGCCCACTTGACTTCACATTCCAGGATGTCTGGCTCTAGGTCAGTGATCACACCATCGTGATTATCTGGGTCATGAAGATCTTTTTTGTACAGTTGTTCTGTGTATTCTTGCCACCTCTTCTTAATATCTTCTGCTTCTGTTAAGTCCATACCATTTCTGTCCTTTATCGAGCCCATCTTTGCATGAAATGTTCCTTTGGTATCTCTAATTTTCTTGAAGAGATCCCTAGTCTTTCCCATTCTGTTGTTTTCCTCTATTTCTTTGCATTGATCACTGAAGAAGGCTTTCTTATCTCTTCTTGCTATTCTTTGGAACTCTGCATTCAGATGTTTATATCTTTCCTTTTCTCCTTTGCTTTTTGCTTCTCTTCTTTTCACAGCTATTTGTAAGGCCTCCCCAGACAGCCATTTTGCTTTTTTGCATTTCTTTTCCATGGGGATGGTCTAACCTCAGATATGCAGATGACACCACCCTTATGGCAAAGAGTGAAGAGGAACTAAAAAGCCTCTTGATGAAAGTGAAAGTGGAGAGTCAAAAAGTTGGCTTAAAGCTCAACATTCAGAAAACGAAGATCATGACATCAGGTCCCATCACTTCATGGGAAATAGATGGGGAAACAGTGGAAACAGTGTCAGACTTTATTTTTCTGGGCTCCAAAATCACTACAAATGGTGACTGCAGCCATGATATTAAAAGACGCTTACTCCTTGGAAGGAAAGTTATGACCAACCTAGACAGCATATTCAAAAGCAGAGACATTACTTTGCCAACAAAGGTTTGTCTAGTCAAGGCTATGGTTTTTCCTATGGTCATGTATGGATGTGAGAGTTGGACTGTGAAGAAGGCTGAGCGCTGAAGAATTGATGCTTTTGAACTGTGGTGTTGGAGAAGACTCTTGAGAGTCCCTTGGACTGCAAGGAGATCCAACCAGTCCATTCTGAAGGAGATCAGCCCTGGGATTTCTTTGGAAAGAATGATGCTAAAGCTGAAACTCCACTACTTTGGCCACCTCATGCGAAGAGTTGACTCATTGGAAGAGACTCTGATGCTGGGAGGGATTGGGGGCAGGAGGAGAAGGGGATGACAGAGGATGAGATGGCTGGATGGCATCACTGAGTCGATGGACGTGAGTCTGAGTGAACTCCAGGAGTTGGTGATGGACAGGGAGGCCTGGCATGCTTCGATTCATGGGGTCGCAAAGAGTCGGACATGACTGAGCGACTGATCTGATCTGATCTGATCTGATAATCTTATTAGTCATAATACTCTTAGTTATAGTACTCTTAGGTACTCTTAGAATACGCTGAGAGAGTTATAAAATACTCTTAGATATAATATTCTTAGCTAGTTATGGTGGCTCAGGCGGTAAAGAATCCACCAGCAATGTGGGAGACCGGGGTTCGATTCCCATGTTGGGAAGATCCCTTGGAGAAGGAAATGGCAACCCACTCCAGTATTCTTGCCTGAAGAATCCCATGGACAGAAGAGCCTGGCAGGCTACAGTCCCTGGGGTCGCCAAGAGTCAGACACAACTGAGCGACTTTCACAAGAGTATCAGTCCACAATCATTATACTGTTTATCATGTACATATAGACCTTAGCTTTTCTTCAGATGAAATATGGAGGTACCATTTCACACCAGTCAGAATGGCTGCGATCCAAAAGTCTACAAATAATAAATGTTGGAGAGGGTGTGGAGAAAAGGGAACCCTCTTACACTGTTGGTGGGAATGCAAACTAGTACAGCCACTATGGAGAACAGTGTGGAGATTCCTTAAAAAACTGGAAATAGTATTCCCATACGACTCAGCAATCCCACTACTGGGCATACACACCGAGGAAACCAGAATTGAAAGAGACACGTGTACCCCAAGGTTCATACAGCACTGTTTATAATAGCCAGGACATGGAAGCAACCTAGATGTCCATCAGCAGATAAATGGATAAGAAAGCTGTGGTACATATACACAATGGAGTATTACTCAGCCATTAAAAAGAATACATTTGAATCAGTTCTAATGAGGTGGATTAAACTGGAGCCTATTATACAGAGTGAAGTAAGCCAGAAAGAAAAACACCAATACAGTATACTAACGCATATATATGGAATTTAGAAAGATGGTAATGATAACCCTGTATGCGAGACAGCAAAAGAGACACAGATGCACAGAACAGTCTTTTGGACTCTGTGGGAGAGGGAGGGGGGGAATGATTTGGGAGAATGGCATTGAAACATGTGTAATATCATATAAGAAATGAATTGCCAGTCCAGGTTCGATGTAGGATACAGGATGCTTGGGGCTGGGGCAATGGGATGACCCAGAGGGATGGTACAGGAAGGGAGGTGGGAGGGGGGTTCAGGATGGGGAACACGTGTACACCTGTGGCGGATTCATGTTGATGTATGGCAAAAACAATACAACGTTGTAAAGTAATTAACCTCCAATTAAAATAAATAAATTTAAATTAAAAAAAGAAATATGGAGATAAAACATTTAAGGCTTTTATTCTTTCAATATTCAAAATTCAGTATTATTTCAATATTCAATATTCAAAAAGTTCCTGCACACAGAAGAGGGGATCACGGGGGCATTTGGGTATGGACATGCATTAGACGAGATGGCAGAAGCAGTGGCACCTCGGAAAAGGCACTATCTTGGGTCTCACACTATTGGCTTTATGCGTGAAAACAAAATCTAGCATCCCCGTAAGCCCTCCACTCTGAAATCAAAGGTCATCATGTCGTGGAACCAAAAAAAAAAAAGTTCAAGTGAAGTGCTCAGGCCAATGAAAGATTAAACAAGTGCACCTGCATTTTCACAGCAGATAATTCCAGTGGGATTTCATGTTGCTGTGGATACAGAGGGAGGAATGGCTCAAAGACACTTGTGAGGCAGGGAGGGATTAGAGTATCCAGGGAAATAAGTAAAAGGTATTGCGTTTCGTTCCATGCTTTGGAAGGACAGCGACAGAATTAGGTCTAAACGTTCTTATCCTTCACATAAAGAGGGTCACATTGCCAAGTTATGGTGAACACGATAAAAGAAACACAATGCTTCTCAGGTTGCTTACCCTTCTGGGCAGTAGAAACCTGTCAATCTGCCAGTGAATACATATTATTTTTTATTTTTATGTTTTTGCTGATTTCCTTGGGGGGGCACATAATTAGGACAACCAAAGCAAGTAATTTAATTAACTGTTTCCATTAATGGTTTTATTCAAACAAACAGATAATGTGGAGGGAAACCAATTATCCTATATCAACCTAAATGCTACAATTTAATTTACTAAAATCTCTGCTTTCTGAATTGCTCAGGACAATGACAAAAATATTTGCCAACTGAACGGTGAATGTCAGCTCGAGATGGATATTTAACCTAACTGCACATTTGACTAGTCCAAGAACAACTCAGACTTAATCTGGTCTTAATGATACCACATAATTTCACAAAATGAATAAAATGATGGAATTTCAAAGATAGGAGTTATGTGGACTTCCAATATGAGAGGAAAAATACAGGGAGAAAGCAAATCAACACAAAACCTTTCTTATGAGTAGAGAACCTATTAAGAGAATCTACCTTTTCCTTTGGAAAATGTTTAACTTCCTTCTGCAATATTTTTTTCTGCTTAGATCACAAAAGAGACTTTTGGACAACGTTCTTGGCCACTGACTTCATTTTTGTTGTGTGAGTGAAAATGACACACAGCAGCTGCCTGTGTGGCCACAAAGCTGTTGGTAACGGCACACTCTGACCTCCGGGGAAAACTGGATGGGTAGAAGCCTGTGATCAAGGATCCTGAGCCCTTTGAGAAGGGACGCAGTCAGCCTTCACCGAGTGGATGCCGTCCTGCATGTCTCCCCTGCTCCTGAAAGCCCCTGGAGGAACCAGGAAGGAGCCCAGAGGAAAGGGCCAAGGAAGAAGTGGCTTAAACCTGCCTGCGTCCAGGCTTGTGTGTGGGGTCAAGGATCTCTTATCAACACTGGATCCACAATTAGGCACAACGGCTTGCCTGGCATGACCTTGGTGCTCTGTGGATTCTCCAGGGACCTGGCAGTGGAGGGAGGCTGGTGGTTAGGATAAGGGGAGTTGGGCAGGGGAGATTTAGGGAGCACGATCTCAGAGGAAAAGCTTATGTATCTGTGCATGAAGGTTAAAACATAATCCTTACCAAAAAAAAAAAAAGAAAACGAATGTAATGCTTGAAATGTCCATGGAACAAATGAGAACAAAATTTGGGAGTTCCAACAAAAAGAACAAAATAAAATTGAGTTTTGCTTTATGATTTAGAGTAAATGATTTAAGATGTTTTCCTCTCTACAAACATGAAGTAAAAATGTCATTCCCTTCTCCAGTGGACCATATTTTGTCAGAACTCTCCACCATGACCCGTCCATCTTGGGTGGCCCTACAAGGCATGGCTCATAGTTAGACAAGGCTGTGGTCCATGTAATCAGACTGGTTAGTTTTCTATGATTGTGGTTTTCATTCTGTCTGCCCTCTGATGGAGAAGGATAAGAGGCAAACAAAACATGGTCCACTGGAGAAGGGAATGGCAAACCACGTCAGTATTCTTGTCTTTAGAACCCCATGAACACTATGAAAACGCAAAAAGATAGGACACTGAAAGACGAATTCCCCAGGTCAGCAGGTGCCCAATAAGCTACTGGAGATCAGTGGAGAAATAACTCCAGAAAGAATGAAGAGATGGAGCCAAAGCAAAAACAACACCCAATTGTGGATGTGACTGGTGATGGAAGTAAAGTCTAATGCTGTAAAGAGCAATATCGCATCAGATCAGATCAGTCGCTCAGTCGTGTCCGACTCTTTGCAACCCCATGAACTGCAGCACGCCAGGCCTCCCTGTCCATCACCAACTCCCGGAGTTCACTCAGACTCACGTCCATCGAGACAGTGGTGCCATCCAGCCATCTCATCCTCTGTCGTCCCCTTCTCCTCCTGCCCCCAATCCCTCCCAGCATCAGAGTCTTTTCCAATGAGTCAACTCTTCACATGAGGTGGCCAAAGTACTGGAGTTTCAGCTTTAGCATCATTCCTTCCAAAGAAATCCCAGGGCTGATCTCCTTCAGAATGGACTGGTTGGATCTCCTTGCAGTCCAAGGGACTCTCAAGAGTCTTCTCCAACACCACAGTTCAAAAGCATCAATTCTTCGGCGCTCAGCCTTCTTCACAGCCCAACTCTCACATCCATACATGACCACAGGAGAAACCATAGCCTTGACTAGACAGATCTTTGTTGGCAAAATAATGTCTCTGCTTTTGAATATGCTGTCTAGGTTGGTCATAACTTTGCTTCCAAGGAGTAAGCGTCTTTTAATTTCATGGCTGCAGTCACCATCTGTAGTGATTTTGGAGCCCAGAAAAATAAAGTCTGACACTGTTTCCACTGTTTCCCCACCTGTAATGTTAGGTCCATGAATCAAGGCAAATTGGAAGTGGTCAAACAGGAGATGGCAAGAGTGAACATCAACATTTTAGGACTCAGTGAACTAAAATGGACTGGAATGGGTGAATTTAACTCAGAGGACCATTATATTTACTACTGTGGGCAAGAATCCCTTAGAAGAAATGGAGTAGTCATCATAATCAACAAAAGAGTCTGAAATGCAGTACTTGGATACAATCTCAAAAACGAATGATCTCTGTTTGTTTCCAAGGCAAACCGTTCAATATCATGCTAATCCAAGTCTATGCCCTGACCAGTAATGCTGAAGAAGCTGAAGTTGAATGGTTCTATGAAGACCTACAAGACCTTTTAGAACTAATCCCCCCAAAAGATGTCCTTTTCCTCATAGGGGACTGAAATGCAAAAGTAGGAAGTCAAGAAATACCTGGAGTAATAGGCAAATTTGGCCTTGGTGTGCAGAATAAATCAGGGCAAAGGCTAATAGAGGTTTGCCAAGAGAATGTACTGGTCATAGCAAACACCCTCTTCCAACAACACAAGAGAAGACTCTACACATGGACATCACCAGATGGTCAACACTGAAATCAGATTGATTATATTCTTTGCAGCCAAAGATGGAAAAGCTCTATACAGTCAGCAAAAACAAGAATGAGAGCTGACTGTGGCTCAGATCATGAACTCCTTATTGCCCAAGTCAGACTTAAATTGAAGAAAGTAGGGAAAACCACTAGAACATTCAGGTATGACCTAAATCAAATCCCTTATGATTAGACAGTGGAAGTAAGAAATAAATTCAAGGGGTTAAATCTGATAGAGTGCCTGAAGAACTATGGAATGAGGTTTGTGACATTGTACGGGAGGCAGTGATCAAGACCATCCCCAAGAAAAGAAAGGCAAAATGGTTGTCTGAGGAGGCCTTCCAAATAGCTGTGAAAAGAAGAGAAGTGAAAAGCAAAGGGGAAAAGGATATATACACCCACTTGAATGTAGAGTTCCAAAGAATAGCAAGGAGAGATAAGAAAGCCTTCCTCAGCGATCAATGCAAAGAAATAGAGAAAATCAATAGAATGGGAAAGACTAGAGATCTCTTCAAGAAAATTAGAGATACCAAAGGAACATTTCATGCAAAGATGTGCTCAATAAAGGACAGAAATGGTATGGACCTAACAGAAGCAGAAGATATTGAGAAGAGGTGGCAACAATACACAGAAGAACTAAACAAAAAAGATCTTCATGACCCAGATAACCATGATGGTGTGATCACTCACCTAGAGCCAGACATCCTAGAATGTGAAGTCAAGTGGGCCTTAGGAAGCATCACTATGAACAAAGCTAGTGGAAGTGGTGGAATTTCAGTTGAGCTATTTCAAATCCTAAAAGATGATGCTGTGAAAGTACTGTACTCAATATGCCAGCAAATTTGGAAAACTCAGCAGTGGCCACAGGACTGGAAAAGGTCAGTTTTCATTCCAATCCCAAAGAAAGGCAATGCCAAAGAATGCTCAAACTACCGCACAATTGCACTCGTCTCACACGCTAGTAAAGTAATGCTCAAAATGCTCCAAGCCAGGCTTCAGCAGTACATGAACTGTGAACTTCCAGATGTTCAAACTGGATTTAGAAAAGGCAGAGCAAACAGAGATCAAATTGCCAACATCCATTAGATCAAAGAAAAAGCAAGAGAGTTCCAGAAAAACATCTATGTCTGCTTTACTGACTATGCCAAAGCCTTTGACTTTGTGGATCACAACAAACTGCAGAAAATTCTTCAAGAGATGGGAGTACCAGACCACATGACCTGCCTCCTGAGAAATCTGTATGCAGGTCAAGAAGCAACAGTTAGAACTGGACATGGAACAACAGACTGGTTCCAAATCAGGAAAGGAATACACCAAAGCTGTATTTTGTCACCCTGCTTATTTAACTTATATGCAGAGTACATCATGAGAAATGCTGGGCTGGATGAAACACAAGCTGGAATCAAGATTGCTGGGAGAAATATTAATAACCTCAGATATGCAGATGACACCACCCTTATGGTAGAAAGCGAAGAACTAAAGAGCCACTTGATGAAAGTCAATGAGGAGTGAGAAAAAGTTGGCTTAAAACTCAACATTCAGAAAACTAAGATCATGGCATCCAGTCCTATCACGTCATGGCAAACAGATGGGAAAACAATGGAAACAGTGAGAGACTTTATTTTGGGGGGCTCCAAAATCACTGCAGATGGTGACTGCAGCCATTAAATTAAAAGATGCTTGCTCCCTGGAAGAAAAGTTATGACCAACCTAGATGGCATATTAAAAAGCAGAGACATTACTTTGCCACAAAGGTCTGTCTAGTTAAAGCTATGGTTTTTCCAGTAGTCATGTATGGATGTGAGAGCTGGACTATAAAGAAAGCTGAGTGCTGAAGAATTGATGCTTTTCAACTGTGGTGTTGGAGAAGACTCTTGAGAGTCCCTAGGACTGCAAGGACATCCAACCAGTCCATCCTAAAGGAAATCAGTCCTGAATATTCATTGGAAGGAACTGATGCTGACGCTGAAACTCCAATACTTTGGCCACCTGATGCAAAGAACTGACTCATTGGAAAACACCCTGATGCTGGGAAAGACTGAAGGCAGTAAGAGAATGAGGATGAGATGGTTGGATCCATCACTGACTCAATGGATATGAGTTTGAGCAAGCTCTGGGAGTTAGTGATGGACAGGGAACCCTGGCATGCTTCCTGGGGGTCGCAAAGTCCATGGGGTCGCAAATAGTCAGACACAACTGAGTGACGGAACGGAACTGAAAAATGCCATACATTTATCCTTTGAGCATGTGCAAGGTGTAAATACCAAGATGGCACCTGTAAAAGGCAAACTGGAAATCCTTCACACACGAGAGGTAGCAAAGTACAAGACAGAATCAGAATCATCCCTCAAGACTGGAAAAAACAAGCATTGTGGGAATTCAATAGCAAATGAGAGTTGCCTTCCCTGGTGGTCAAGTGGCTAAGAATCCACCTGCCAATGTAGGAGACACAGGTTCAGTCCCTGGTCTGGGAGGATTCCACATGCCACGGAGCAACTAAAGCTGTGGGCCACAAATACTGAATCCCATGCACCCTAGATAGAGCCTGTGCTCTGCAACAAGAAGCCACCACAGTGAGAAGCCATGTACCGCAACAAAGAGTAACCCCCATTCGCTGCAACTAGAGAAAGACCATGTAGCAACAAAGACCCAGTGCAGCCAAAAATAAAATAAAAAGAAGTAAATAAAAAGACCTGGATAGTTTTAAAAAGCAGGTGAGATCACTTCCGGGCGGGGAGGGTGAGGAGGGTGCTATGCTTTGGGCACATACTGAAGGTTAGGAAAGCTTTATTGACACAGTCAGGGCAGGTTTCCTCATGCTTGGCAGGTATCTTCTTGGGCCTTCATTCTTCATGGTGAATAGCTGAAGCATGAAGCTTTGTGAAATGCTTTCTACTGGGTCCAATTCAACACGTAAATACTATGAACCTGGGGCAATGGCTTCAGCTATGCAATGTTTAATGATATGTTAATAATTATGCCTGGTAAGCCCCAAAGTAACAATGTGACTTAGAAGTTATATGATTTGTTGAGAATCAGAAAATGTGGTTTGGAAGACACAGCCCATAAAAACAGCTCAATTACAATGAGCAATCAGAGGGGGGAAAATAGGTTTCCTTATGGCTAAGACTGCCAAGTTTGAGGAAAAGTCTCCATAAATGGTGATTAAACCTGGCTGTGTGTAAAAATTACCTGGAGAGTCTTAAAAATACACATTCCTTGTGTGCACTGCAACTCTGCTGGATTGTTACCACAGGAACAGGGTCTCAGGAAGTTGTCTTTTTGTAACTACCACCTAGTCACCCTTACCCAGAAAAGTAGCTTTGATTATAGAATTGTAGAGTTTGGAATTTTCGCAAACTGTTGCTTTTATAAAAAGTTGTTGTTTTAGTCACTGAGTTATGTCTGACTCTTTTGCTACCCCATGAACTGTAGCTCACCGGGCTCCTCTGTCCATGGGATTTCCCAGGCAAGAGTACTGGAGTGGGTTGCCATTTCCTTCTCCAGGGGATCTTCCCGACCCAGGAAGCTTCTTGCCCACTTTGTTCCCACTGAGGTTTTGGAGGAGCAGAACGCCTGGGTTCTCTCTAGAGCCTCCAGGATGCCTGGGGACAGAGGTGGCAGATCAGGACAGCCTCCTGACACGGTTTTCTCTTCTTGCCTCTCTTCCCTCTGCCTTTGTCTAGACCCGCCCACTTTGTTAAAGGGCTGCTGCTGCTGTTGCTAAGTCGCTTCGGTCGTGTCTGACTCTGTGTGACCCCGTAGACGGCAGCCCACCAGGCTCCCCCGTCCCTGGGATTCTCCAGGCAAGATCACCGGAGTGGGTTGCCATTTCCTTCTCCAATGCATGAGAGTGAAAAGTGAAAGTGAAGTCGCTCAGTCGTGTCCGACTCCTAGCGACCCCATGGACTGCAGCCCACCAGGCTCCCCCGTCCCTGGGATTCTCCAGGCAAGAGTACTGGAGTAGGGTGCCATCGCCTTCTCCATCGTTAAAGGGCAATGGTGTAAATATTAAGAAAAGAGAATATAGACTTCCCTGGTGGTCCAGTGGCTAAGACTACACGCTCCCAGTGCAGAGGACTGGGTTCCACCCTTGGTCAGGGAACTAGATCCTGCTCGCCACAACTAAGGCTGGGCGCAGCCAAATAAGTATTTTTAAAAACCAAAAGAAAGGAGACCAAACAAAAGAAACCAGGTTAGGAGGGGACCCCCCCTCACACACACACATCTCCTGTAAATGATCCTCCTGCCTCAGTGCTTTCCTGCCTTCTCTGCCCAGGGTCACCCCCTGACTGTGGCAGCTTGAAGAACAGGATGGAAGCATAGCCCAAGAGTGACCAGATGGACAAGAATTGGTGGGTAAATACCTGCTTCCTTGAGCACAGAGGGACAGCTCCCAGATGTGACCCTGCAGGTCCTGGCAGCACTGAGCCTCAGTGTCTACAATGACCCAAAGGCACATGATCTGGGGGATTTGCTGGCTTTCCTGCCTGTCCCATCTCACCTGCTTACTCAGGTAGTTCTCAGAGATCACCTCCAAATAAACTTCTGCTGCTGCTGCTAAGTCACTTCAGTTGTGTCCGACTCTGTGCGACCCCATAGACAGCAGCCCACCAGGCTTTCCGGTCCCTGGGATTCTCCAGGCAAGAACACTGGAGTGGGTTGCCATTTCCTTCTCCAATGCATGAAAGTGAAAAGTGAAAGTGAAGTCGCTCAGTCGTGTCCAACTCTATGCAACCCCTGGACTGCCGCCTACCAGGCTCCTCCGTCCATGGGATTTTCCAGACAAGAGTACTGAAGTGGGGTGCTATTGTCTTCTCCCCAAATAAACTACTGGCACCAAATTCTTTGTTTTCAGCATTTGCATGAATGCAAACCAAGATAGGGGCCAATGTCATCATTTGAAAATGAGCTGATTGCAGGGGCTGGAGGCTGAGCAGGTGACTGTCACTGGTCCACATGTGTGGTTTATGTTTCGTGCCATCATGGAGAAAGTGCTTCCTATTTAACATCTTTCACCCCAGGGGCTCAGAGAACCCACAAAACACGGCAGTTAGCTGATCCCCAAAAAGGCCTGACATTGCTCAGAGAGGCTGCTTTCCTTTATTTCTGGGAGCCTCTAAAATGAGCCACTGGAAATGAGAAAAGATCTCCTGAAGAGAGCAGGAAGGAATGCTGTCAGTAAACGAAGATACTTTCATTTA
Source organism: Bos indicus (assembly GCF_029378745.1). NCBI lineage: Eukaryota > Metazoa > Chordata > Mammalia > Artiodactyla > Bovidae > Bos > Bos indicus. Next base: position 39,815,601 of record NC_091772.1, on the reverse strand, counting down.
ACCTTAGTCACAGGCCACCTCAGAGATACTGTGGATTTGGTTTCAGACCCACAATAAAGCCAATATCCCTATAAAGTGAGTCACCTGTTTGTTTGTTTGTTTGTTTTGGTTTCCCAGTGCACACAAAAGTTATGTTTGCAAAACACTATAGTCTATTCAGTGCACAATAACATGTGTCTACAAAAACAACATACTAACTAAAAAATAAGTTTTTCCTATAAAATGGTAACCATCATCTGACAACGCAGGGCTTCCACAAACCTTCAATTTGTAAAAACAATGCAGTATCTGCAAAATGCAGGAAAACCCAGGGATGCCTGTGCGCTTCAATACTAGGATCAGGTTCGGAAAGCTGATGGTGATGAGGACGGCTCTGGATCAGTCTTTTCTGGATGCGGGATGCCAGCTCCTTCTGCCTGGGGAGGCACTGTCCCCGCCCCTCACCTTCCATCTCCCCAGGCCATCAGAGGGGCCTCTGTACCAGCCCTCCTCCCCCCCCCCGCCACCACACCCCCACCACAGGCCCCATCGTGATGCCAACGCAACAAGATGTGATATGTGACTTGCCCCAGGGATCTCTTGCCTGCTCCACAGCAGGTGCCACGGCCCGGCCGCCACCTCACATTTCCGGGGTACCCAGAGGGCGATCGGAGCCAGCACAGGGCCCTCAATCCCTGGGGCAGAGGCCAGCAGTACACAACAGGACAGCCAGCAACCTGTTCGCTGGGGTTCAGCTCCGAGATCAGCACGTAAGCACTACTTAATGAATCACCTAATTAGTGACAGGCCACACTGACGACCTCAGCTGTCCTCAGACAAAGGTGGAGATAAGAAGCCTCATTAAGTTGTGAGCGCTTGGCTGCAGCCGCCAGATCCACAGTTACGCTGGCACGGCATGGTCCTGTGCCACCTGATAGCGCGTGTTCCGGGCACCTGGCACAACCGCGGCTTCACAAACGTGCCCTGTAGTTCCAGGCTGTTCTTAGTTACCTTGACATGCCCACGGGGATGTGGGATCAGGGGCCGATGAAAACCAGAAACTCCACCCTGGGGTGAGATGACACGGTGGGAATTTTGACACCTCTTCCTGGGGGCAGGAGTGGAAGACGAGGCAGTGGGGGGCCTGGCGCCCACTGGAGCTCCCCGAGAACCAAAGGGCATCTTCCTCCAACCACCCAGAGTTGTGGGGACACCACCCGGGGCTGCTTTCAGTCACTGTCATCTCAGGGTTCATTCATGCGTTTCTCTAGGGCCATTAGAGGCTCCTCGAGAGATTCTTTACATCAGAATTGAATTAGGAAAGATTTTAAAGTAATGGATTAAAAGGGGCTGCTCCATAATTGGGAGTAAATAATATAATACACAAGGCATAGAGACACATGAGCTGAAACAGAATCAAACAGTAACTGCTTCAGCTCAGTGGCTTGATGACAAAGACAGAAGGAAGAAGCTGTTGTGTACAATTCTGGAAGATAAAATGTCTATCTAGGATACTGACGGTGGCAGGGCCTGAGGCTCTGTGTTTCTAATAAGCTCCCAGGTGATGCTTATCTCGCTGGAATACAGACCGAACTTTCGAGTAAAAAGGACATAAGACATAAAATGAGTTCATGGACCTGGTTCTTATCCCACCCCCCTTTTTTGGTAGAGCATGTCCATAATTCTTTTTTAAAACTGATTTTGGAGTACCGTTGTGGAAAGCCCAACACTGTGAAAGCATTGCATTTGGAGAGTTCTGCAGGAACAAGGAGCTGGTAAAAATATGACTGGCTATGAGGAAAGAGGTCCCTTGCTTTTTGGAAAGAGCTTTCTGACTTCCTTGCAAAGCTCTCCTTTAGGACACAGCATCTCCCTGACAGGTGATGGAAGCTCCCCTCTGGACCTGGCTCTTGATCTGAGAACGGGGACTTAGACTAAACTCTGACAGAGTTGGTGGAGCTCCTGGTGTGACAGCACCTCAGGGTTGGCAGGACTGGGGGTCCCCTGCCATGTCCCTCCCTTAGCAGGGGAACTGATGGCTGAGGCCAAGAGCTTTCTGCCAAAAACCAGTGTTTGGGGTTTTAAGCAGAAGGACCAGGAAGGATAAGACCAAACAACTACAATGCCTAAGACAACACCTTTCTGTCCCAACGGGCCAGGCAGCCAAACAAACACCACCTATCAATCATGAAAACTACAGTTTTAATATAGCTCACGTCCATCACCTGAATGTCTTGGGCACGATGAAAAACACAGCAAAGAGTCTTAAAAATTCCCTTTTCCCTCCACTTTACTGCCCTCTATTCCACAGATGAGTGGGGGTTTTCTACTCTATGCCCCCCACCTCAAGAAAGCTCCCTGGCATGCCTGCTGTCCTCCCCCTGCCCAGCCCCTGGTCCCCACCATGGGGGCACATGTCCCGGCAAGGTGGGTGATGGGGAAGGAGGCCAGGATGTGCCCTCCAGGTGGGGCCTGGGGTTCTGAACACGTTCCCTCCTCTGCCCCTTGCAGAGTTGCTTGGGCACAGTGCCCTCAGAAGACAGATGCACAAGACCTGGGTGTGGGAGATGGGGGACCAGTTAGCTGAGCCTCCCCTCCACCCTGAGTCACCCTCCCCTTTCCCCTTTGTATCAGCCAGGCAGGGCTGGCTCAGGAGGGTTGACAGAGACCGTAGAAAGTCTAAGGCCACTCAACTCAGCACCAGAGGATTCACCAGAACCAGGAGGACATGGACGCACATGGCAGGTGGTGTGTGTCTCTAGAAATGCCTGCCAGTCATGTCACCGGGCACTGGAAGGCCCAGGAGGCCTTGCCCTCATAAGGACAAGAAGAAGTCACCGAGCAATCCACTAGCCTGATGACCAGACAGGAAGGGTGTCCTCTGAGCAGGCGTGCCTGTGGGTGGGTAGCAGCTGAGGACCAGACAATGTTGTACTAAAATCCAAAACCCCAAACATCCCCTCAACACTCCCTCCCCACGTGGAGCTCACACCCGGGTATCTGTGTTAGTTGGTGAAAGTGAAAGTTGCTCAGCTGTGTCTGACTCTTTGTGATCTTCTTTGCGATTCTCCAGGACAGAATACTGGAGTGGGTAGCCTTTCTCTTCTCCAGGGGATCTTCCCAACCCAGGGATAGAACCCAGGTTTCCCGCATTGCAGGCGGATTCTTTACCAGCTGAGCCATCAGAGAAGCCCAAGAATACTGAAGTGGGTAGCCTATCCCTTCTCCAGTGGAGCTTCCCGACCCAGGAATCGAACTGGGGTCTCCTAGTTGCAGGCAAGCTATGAGGGAAGCCCCCTGATGCGTTAGTTGGTGACTGTGGACAAATCACATCAACATCCTAGTAGCGTCATGGCGCTTGGGGAAAGAAGAACATGACAAGGCCAAGAACTTCTGCAAGGGCTGCTTTTGGTGTCTGAAGAGGAGACCCAAGGTGCTTTGCAGTTTTTCTGCATGTAAACAATGAAAGAACAAAGAGTTGTGTTTGCTTTGTCACCAGATGACAGGGTGACCAGATTTTCTGGAAAAAGAGGTTGTTGTACTGGGCCTCAGATGGATTTTCTGGAAACTACAGGGCCCCACCTGGGTTTAATAACACAGAGCAGGAGCACAGGAAGGCGACTCCTAAATCTTGCCTCCAAAATGTGGATTTAATCCTCACTGGAGGTCAGTGCTTGGTGAAAACTGTGTTTCTTCCATTTCATTCCAACTCGAATCATTTATAAAATCCATTTCAAATGGCAGTTAAACTGTTAAGTAAAATCTACAGCAGGTTACTATGGTGATTGCTGATTTGAAATAATTAGAGAACATAATGAGAGAACTATTTCCTCTCTTCGGGATTAGATATCCGTAAACTGATACTGGTCTATTTTTAGTGGACGTAATCTGTGCAACGATGATAGAGAAGCACGAGTGCTTTAAAATGCTTTAAAAAGGTCTGTCTGATTGAGGAATTTAATCAACCAAGTACTTATATCAAAATTTATACCTGTCTTTATTAAATCTAAGTTGATTCCATAAAAAGAAAATTATATGTGTATGTATCAATGTAATCATTTTTAACAAGACATAATGACTGGATATATAGCTAAATTAAAATTTAAGATCTGTTTATGATAACTTCTTCTCTACTATAATTTCACAACTCCACCCAGATCATTCATCATTCAAAAATGGCTGCACACAACTGCTGTTCAGAATCTTAGGTGAGGCGTCCTGTAAGAACAGGGAAGACTTCAGACTACAGAATGGCACAGGCAGTGAACAGGAAGTTTCCTGAGTGCATCTCATGATTCCTTTCTTGCAATGCAAGAAGATTGCAGTAAACTGACCACAGTATTTAAAGCCTGTGAACTTTGTTCTAATTTCAATAAAGACAGGAGACCTATGGGACTTCCCTGGCTGTCCAGCAGCTAAGACTCCGTGCTCCCAATGCAGGGGGCCCAGGTTCAACCCCTGCTCAGAGAACTAGATCCTGCATGCTGCATCTTACAGTTGGCATGAATGTTGCAACGAAGGTGGAAGATTCTGCGTGCCGCGACCAAGACTCAGCACTACCAAATATATATATTTATTATTATTATTTTTTTAATTAGGACTTTGCTGGTGGTACAGTGGATCTGAATCTGCCTGCCAACGCAGATGACATGGGGTCAATCCCTGGTCCAGGAAGATTCCACGTGCCTCAGAGCAACTAAACCCGCACGCCACAACTACTGAGCCGGCACCCAGAGCCTGTGCTCTTCAGAAGAGAAGCCAGCACACCACAGCAAAGAGTAGCCCCCGCTCGCCACAACTAGAGAAAGCCCATGCCCAGCAATGGTGACCCAGCACAACCAAAAATTAATTAATTAAAAAAAATTAAAGACAGGTGACTTAAATCTGGTTAACTAAGGGTGTGTTCTGAATAACTGAACAAACTGGCTAGGAAGTGAAAAAATCTTCCATTAAATGTGAGGTCAGATGAGTAAACTAATCACCTGGGGTTAGCTCATCCCCCTGTCCACCAGGAACAAATACCTTCTAGGGTTCCTTGCCTCTGCCCCTTTCCTTGTTTAGCCCTCACCACTCAGTTGTGGGGATATCTTTCCCCCTTTGCCCAATCCCCTCTTAGCACCTACAGTTTTGAACGGTAGCCAAAGTTTTCTCATGTGATCCTGAGCAAAAGATTTTGGGAAAGAAATATTCTCTAACTTAGGAGTCTGCATTTCCTCCAAACCAGGGTCTTTGAAAACACGTGGAGACTTTTTATAAAAGTAACCTGGATCTGAGAGAAGTCAGGCACACACTGGCAGTTCCGTGCCGGTGGTGGAGATACCAGGCCACAAACACAAGTTCTTGGACAATAACCTGGGGCTCTTCCTGTTAAAGAGGAACTGAAATTTGGTGAGCAAATAGAAAGCTAGTGGGGGGGAGCTGAGAAGACTCAGGAATCACCTATCAGGACAATGGGCAGAAATTATGCATTGCTTCAAGGATAATAGAAAACAGCTCAAACAGATGCATGAACCTCAATTGTCCTGGGGGAACTGAGGTATTGAGGGCAGGTACTCTGTCCCCTGGCACCCAAAATGCAGGGGTCGAAAGAAACATCCTGGCCTGCCTGCCACCTCTGAAGCCTGTTCTTGATGCATAAAGTCAAAACTGGTCCATCCCCACACCTGCTTGATCACATAGAACATCTGTTAAAATACAAGTTCCCAGGGCCCCCCATGGGAACTTTCTCCTTCCATATGTCTACAAGGTCTGGGAATCTACATCTCCAACAAATGCTCTAGGTGATTCTTATAATTCAGCCAAAAAGCGAGCACTAGTACAGAACCGGGCTGAAAAACACCTCGAAAGGGTCAGAGTGACATATACTAGTCACTGCGGGCCACATGGTCCCTGTCACGGCTACTCAAAGTTGCCACTGTAGTGACAAAAGAGAGACGAAGCATAAATAGGTGAGCATTACTGTGTTCCTGTAAAGCTTTATTTTCAAAAGCAGGTGGATCTGCTTTGACCTGAGAGGCTAGAGCTTGCCAACCTCTGGTCTAGAATATTCCTCTGATTCATTCTTTTTATTAATCTACATAGGCAAGGTATGTGAGGTGTTGAAAAAAAATCTTTTCAAGGGACTCTCTCAGGTGTGGGAAGAAAAAGGCCCCTTTAAAAACAAACTAATAAATAAAGTAAAACAACTTACCAAAACACCAACGTTTCTAGGAAGGAAATTCCAACGTTGGATGCGCCAACGACAACAATCTTGGCATTGACAGTTATTTTAGGTTCCAACGATAGTTTTCTGTTTGTATGGTTCAAGGCATAACTCAACTGGAAAAAAGCACAAAGAGGAAATGGACTTGAGGAAAACATAGCTGAGTCTGCATTCCCAAATTGGCAATTGCTTAACCAGAATATTACCAGCACAGCAAACTGAAAAATGCCCCTGCACAGCCCTGAGGAGTTTTACAGGAAGGAATGTCAAATAAATGAATGTAAGAATATGGGAATATATGTAATACCTAGGCTGGTGCACATCAAAATGCTTAATCTAGATCACTTTTTGTCTTATTATTAACAGATGTTTTATATTGAACTGAGGCCATCTATGACTAGATATGATAAGGTGAATAATCCCACAGGAAGACAGGCAAGCTGCACCCTGAGAAATTGTAGTTTCATCAAAGACCTAAATCTTCCCTTCTGTCTAGGGTTTTCTTGAAACTGTGAATGACTGGATTACAGTAGCCGGGTTTTTGATGAAAAGTATTCAGTTCAGTTCAGTTCATCTCAGTTGCTCAGTCGTGTCTGACTCTTTGCAATCCTATGAATCGCAGCATGCCAGGCCTCCCTGTCCATCACCAACTCCCAGAGTTCACTTCGACTCACATCCATCGAGTCGATGATGCCATCCAGCCATCTCATCCTCTGTCGTCCCCTTCTCCTCCTGCCCCCAATCCCTCCCAGCATCACAGTCTTTTCCAATGAGTCAACTCTTCGCATGAGGTGGCCAAAGTACTGGAGTTTCAGCTTTAGCATCATTCCTTCCAAAGAACACCCAGGACCGATCTCCTTTAGAATGGACTGGTTGGATCTCCTTGCTGTCCAAGGGACTCTCAAGAGTCTTCTCCAACACCACAGTTCAAAAGCATCAATTCTTCAGCGCTCAGCTTTCTTCACAGTCCAACTCTCACATCCATACATGACCACAGGAAAAACCATAGCCTTGACTAGATGGACATTTGTTGGCAAAGTAATGTCTCTGCTTTTCAATATGCTATCTAGTTTGGTCATAACTTTTCTTCAAAGGAATAAGCATCTTTTAATTTCATGGCTGCAGTCACATCTGCAGTGATTTTGGAGCCCAGAAAAATAAAGTCTGACACTGTTTTCACTGTTTCCCCATCTATTTCCCATGAAGTAATGGGACCAGATGCCATGATCTTCGTTTTCAGAATGTTGAGCTTTAAGCCAACTTTTTCACTCTCCTCTTTCACTTTCATCAAGAGGCTTTTTAGTTCCTCTTCACTTTCTGCCATAAGGGTGGAGTCATCTGCATATCTGAGGTTATTGATATTTCTCCCGGCAATCTCGATACCAGCTTGTGCTTCTTCCAGCCCAGTGTTTCTCATGATGTACTCTGCCTATAAGGTAAATAAGCAGGGTGACAATATACAGCCTTGACATACTCCTTTTCCTCTTTGGAACCAGTCTGTTGTTCCATGTCCAGTTCTAACTGTTGCTTCCTGACCTGCATATAGGTTTCTCAAGAGGTAGGTCAGGTGGTCTGCTATTCCCATCTCTTTCAGAATTTTCCACAGTTTATTGTGATCCACACAGTCAAAGGCTTTGGCATAGTCAATAAAGCAGAAATAGATGTTTTTCTGGAACTCGCTTGCTTTTTCCATGATCCAGCTGATGTTGACAATTTGATCTCTGGTTCCTCTGCCTTTTCTAAAACCAGCTTGAACATCTGGAAGTTCACGGTCCACGTACTGCTGAAGCCTGGCTTGGAGAATTTTGAGCATTGCTTTACTAGTGTGTGAGATGAGTACAATTGTGCAGTAGTTTGAGCATTCTTTGGCATTGCCTTTCTTTGGGATTGGGATGAAAACTGCCCTTTTCCAGTCCTGTGGCCACTGCTGAGTTTTTCAGATTTGCTGGCATATTGAGCGCAGCACTTTCACAGCATCATCTTTCAGGATTTGAAATAGCTCAACTGGAATTCCATCACCTCCACTAGCTTTGTTTGTAGTGATGCTTTCTAAGGCCCACTTGACTTCACATTCCAGGATGTCTGGCTCTAGGTGAGTGGTCATACTATTGTGATTATCTGGGTCATGAAGATCTTTTTTGTACAGTTGTTCTGTGTATTCTTGCCACCTCTTCTTAATATCTTCTGCTTCTGTTAGGTCCATACCATTTCTGTCATTTATCGAGCCCATCTTTGCATGAAATGTTCCTTTGGTATCTCTAATTTTCTTGAAGAGATCTCTAGTCTTTCCCATTCTGTTGTTTTCCTCTATTTCTTTGCATTGGTCACTGAGGAAGGCTTTCTTATCTCTTCTTGCTATTCTTTAGAACTCTGCATTCAGGTGCTTATAGCTTTCCTTTTCTCCTTTGCTTTTCTCTTCTCTTCTTTTCACAGCTATTTGTAAGGCCTCCTCAGACAGCCATTTTGCTTTTTTGCATTTCTTTTCCATGGGGATGGTCTTGATCCCTGTCTCCTGTACAATGTCACGAACCTCATTCCATAGTTCATCAGCCACTCTATCTATCAGATATAGGCCCTTAAATCTATTTTTCACTTCCACTGTATAATCATAAGGGATTTGATTTAGGTCATACTTGAATGGTCTAGTGGTTTTCCCTACTTTTTTCAATTTAAGTCTGAATTTGGCAATAAGGAATTCATGATCTGAGCCACAGTCAGCTCCTGGTCTTGTTTTTCTTGACTGTATAGAGCTTCTCCATCTTCGGCTGCAAAGAATATAATCAATCTGATTTCAGTGTTGACCATCTTGTGATGTCCATGTGTACAGTCTTCTCTTGTGTTGTTGGAAGAGGGTGTTTGCTATGACCAGTGCATTTTCTTGGCAAAATCTATTAGTATTTGCCCTGCTTCATTCTGTATTCCCAGGCCAAATTTGTCTGTTACTCCAGGTGTTTCTTGACTTCCTACTTTGGCATTCCAGTCCCCTATAATGAAAAGGACATCTTTTTGGGGTATTAGTTCTAAAAGGTCTTGTAGGTCTTCATAGAACCATTCAACTTCAGCTTCTTCAGCGTTACTGGTTGGGGCATAGACTTGGATTCTGTGATATTGAATGGTTTGCCTTGGAAACGAACAAAGATCATTCTCTCATTTTTGAGATTGCATCCAAGTACTGCATTTCAGAGTCTTTTGTTGACCATGATGGCTACTCCATTTCTTCTAAGGGATTCCTGCCTGCAGTAGTAGATATAATGGTCATCTGAGTTAAATTCACCCATTCCAGTCCATTTTAGTTTGCTGATTCCTAGAATGTTGACGTTCACTCTTGCCATCTCCTGTTTGACCACTTGCAATTTGCCTTGATTCATGGACCTGACATTCCAGGTTCCTACGCAATATTGCTCTTTATAGCATCGGATCTTGCTTCTATCACCAGTCAGATCCACAACTTCGTATTGTTTTTGCTTTGGCTCTATCCCTTCATTCTTTCTGGAGTTATTTCTCCACTGATCTCCAGTAGCATATTGGGCACCTACTAACCTGGGGAGTTCCTTTTCAGTATCCTACCATTTTGCCTTTTCATACTGTTCGTGGGGTTCTCAAGGTAAGAATACTGAAGTGGTTTGCCATTCCCTTCTCCAGTGGACCACATTCTGTCAGCCCTGTCCCCCATGACCTGCCTGTCTTAGGTGGCCCCACAGGCATGGCTTAGTTTCATTGAGTAAGACAAGGCTGTGGTCCTAGTGTGATTAGATTGACTCGTTTTCTGTGATTATAATTTCAGTGTATCTGGCCTCTGATGCCCTTTTGAAAAGGGGGGAAGTTTATGAAAGTTAATGAAAAAGTATTAACTCTATTCAATTCTGCATCCCTCATAGCATCTGGAGCACAGTAGGTGTTCAGTGATATTTACAGAATGACAAACGTGTTGAATAACTAAAGCATATTGGATAATAAGGCTTGTTCAGTCTTTCAAATAACTGAGGGTCAGGGAGGACTCTTAGAAACACAGAGAGTCACAGATGATTGTTTTAATGCCTGTGTTTGAAAAAATGACCTGGATTGATTTGTTTGGTTCACTTTCCTGCAGAAGCTTCAGTGGGAGCATGAAATGAACAAGGGAAGGTTTTACTAGAAAGAAGTGACGGGATACTCTTGAAAGAATGTCAGACTAGAAAAATCAGAAGACCTTGCTTCCCGTTTTTAATTCATAAATTCAACAAACATTTTAATCTGATGCTTCCTGTGTGTCCAGACAATAACAGGGTTTGCAGCTGACTTCTCATCAGAAGCAATGGAGGCCAAGAGTCGGTGGAGTGATGTCCACAACAAAGCATGTCTCTTGTTCAAGTTCTTATTACATTAGCATTAACTCATCCTCTAGGTTAGAGACCTTCAAATCTAGTAGACCAAACCAGTTTTTAATTTTCCCAAAATCCTGAGACATCACGAGTTGGAAGTTTAACAGTGAAACCCTGTGGAAAGCTAAGCTCCCACTTACTTTTTAGTGCCTAAGGCAGCATGGGGGCGTGGGTTGCATGCTTTGCAATTCACCCAGGAACATATGTGATCTAGAGGATAAATCCTCTCTCTCCAGCTCAAGCTAGCCCAGCAATACGAGGTAGGAAAATGTCTTGAGAAAAATAAAGTATTAATAGAAATCCAAAACAATGTTCCAAGATTTTAGACTCTCCCCATAATTAACATTGATGGTGTCTCCCAGCATCTATTTCACTCTCTCCCACATCTAATGAGGCAAACCATGGATTATGGGAAAAGACAATCCACTCCCATCTGGTTGATACAAACCAGGTTGTATAATCCCACCCTCCTTGCTCAACAATGACCCGGAATAGACATGTGACCTCTGCTGGCATAATCAGAGTGAAGCTCAGGACTTCTGTGTGATGATTTAAGAAGAAAAGCCTCTTGCCTTCCAGATGGCTTGGGGTATGTAAAGCCTGAAACAGTACAGTCATCATGTCACCAAAAGGGAAATGATTCTGGGATGAAGCTCCAAGTGAATAACAAAGAAATAGAACAAGAATTCCTTTCAAATCCTACCTGAACCCCATGCTATCTTTGGGCTCTTCAGTTACAGGAGCAGTAAGTATTAGTCAGCTATTGCCAAACAGTGTTACATAACAAACTGCCCCAAAGTGCAGTGGTTTAAAACACCGCCATCTATTTTGACTCAGGTAACTCTGAGTCATCAGGAAGAAGGTTGATGTCAGTGGGATTCATCAGGGTTTGGCTTCACTCTGCAGTTTTCAGTTTGGCCTCACATGGCTCTCCTTTTTTAATTTATCTATTATTGAGGTAGAGTTAATGTAAAATATAAGTTTCAGGCGTACAACTGAGTGAATCATGATTTTTAAAGGTTACACTCCATTTATAGTTATTATAAAATATTGGCTATATTCCCTGTGCTGTACAATATATTCTCATAGATTATTTTACTTTTTTTTTTTTTACTAAAATTCTTATTTCATATTGGAGTATAGCCAATTAATAATGTTTTGATAATTTCAGGTGGACAGCAAAGAGACTCAGCCACACATATATATGTGTCCATTCTCCTACCTATCTTATCTTTTTTGGTGACAGAGAGCTGGGTCTGTCCTTCTCATGGCAACACGAAAGTGCAAGAAGGGTGAGTGAAAATAAGAAATATCTTTGCAACCCCATGGACTGTAGCCCATCAGGCTCCTCTGTCCATGGAATTTATCAGGCAAGAATACTGGAGTGGGTTGCCATTTCCTCCTCCAGGGCATCTTCTCAACCCAAGGACTGAACCCGCATTTCCTGTTTCTTCTGCATTGCAGGCAGATTCTTCACCTGCTGAACCATCAAGGATGCCCACTTATTTCTCAATAAGGTATTAAAAAAATATTGTGCATGGCCAAAGCAAGCCACAAGGCTGAGCCCAACACCCAAGAGATGGGGAAGCAGACTCCCCTGGAGTGGGAAGAATGTCAAACTCACACACAAGGGTGCAGCCCAGGGAAGGAGGAAGTGCTGGGGAGAAAGATGCAACCCGTCCTGTTTCCTTGATGGTTAGGCCAGTTTGTTTCTTTTACATGCAACTAAAAACCTCCTAATGGAGAAGGCAATGGCACCCCACTCCAGTACTCTTGCCTGGAAAATCCCATGGACAGAGGAGCCTGGTGGGCTGCAGTCCATGGGGTCGCTAGGAGTCGGACACGACTGAGCAACTTCACTTTCACTTTTCACTTTCATGCATTGGAGAAGGAAATGGCAACCCACTCCAGTGTTCTTGCCTGGAGAATCCCAGGGACAGGAGAGCCTGGTGGGCTGCCGTCTCTGGGGTCGCACAGAGTTGGACACGACTGAAGTGACTTAGCAGCAACAGCAGCAAAAACCTCCTAAACTAGATAGACTTTCTGAATGACAATAATGAATATACCATTTAGGTGAAAGAGTATCTAGTTAACCCTGGTACATCTGGCTGCCAAAGTGGACTGTGTTCTGATTAACTTGCAGGACAAGCCTTGGCAGCAGCAGAGTCTGGTAGTTAGAGGGAAGAAAACAGAAAGCATAGCCCGTGGTATGATGGCATCTAATCGAAGATCCAATTAACAGACTTAAGATGCAAGCATCTTCACAGAGGTCAGAACCCAAGATTCCTTCCATAGGAGGTGTGTTCAGACATTCCCCTCTGCTGTCAGGAAGTGTACGCGGACACTGCAACACGGGCAGTCATGAAATTCCCTGGTAAAGAATGATACCTCATTTATGAAACAGCTCCTGAATCAAAGATACAAAGGCGTCTAGGGAACAGAGCAGAATGGCTTTTGTTTCCCTCACAATAGCTTTAACACCAACAGCTGCCAGGCCTCAGAAATCACCTTTCTAACCGCTGAATACACACAGTGGCCTCGGGTGTCAGCAGTTAGCATCAGTACCCACAAGGGTGGGTGTCTCGGGAGAGCAATCAGGCCTCACAATGGTTCTCGGGAAACCCAATTTTGTGCCCAGGCTTTAATTAAAAACATATTCATCATTGGGTATGAAGAAGTAACCTGAAGAAGCCACATTTTCCTTTTGTTAGGATAGGCGATTTTTAAATACCTTGAAAAATAAAACATTCTTTCCAGCCTGGAAATGTCTTTCAGTGACAACTGCAAATGAAGACGGCTTTCAAAGGGTTTGTTTTGCCTGTAAGCTGGAAGCTCGAGGCATTTTTGGAAGAAAGCACAATGTGTCCTTCCTTTATGTTCCTTCAAACTACAGATTTTCACAGCGAAGAAAAACAGGTATGTAAGACCCTCTGAGCCAAGCCAGGTTTTCCTTTTCTTGGTCTGAACATCTACTAAAGATGTGCTGTGCCCTGGAGATCCTGCTTTAGATGCTTGTTTCTGTTTTTATTTCCTTAATAGCAAAGTAAAAACACAAGCTCTATCTATTGACTCATACCTTATAGACAGAAATTAAATGTATTTTGGAATAGTAACGTATCAAAGATGAAACAGAGGAGTGTCTATAGGCCGTCCCACTATGTACTGTACCAGTCATAATATGGGTGAGAGGTCAGATTCTTACCTCCATGTTCTTTTGAGACATTTATGATTCTATTTTCCTAATGGCATTAAATGAGCATTTTTAGACAAAGGGATGATTTTAAATAGAGAGATGAATAGGTGCCCCAGCAAGATGGGCTTCCCTGATAGCTTGGTGGGTAAAGAATCCGCCTGCAATGCAGGAGACCCGGGTTCGATTCCTGGGTCAGGAAGATCTGCTGGAGAAGGGATAGGCTACCCACTCCAGTATTCTTGGGCTTCCCTTGTGACTCAGGTGGTAAAGAATCCACCTGCAATGCGGGAGGACCTGGGTTCAACCCCTGCATTGGGAAGATCCCCTGGAGAAGGGGAAAGGTTACCTACTCCAGTATTCTGGCCTGGAGAATTCCATGGACTATACAATCCATGGGTCACAAAGACTTGGGCACGACTGAGTGAGTTTCACTTTCAGCAAGAAAGAATAAACCATACAGCATGTATAAGTTGAACTTTTAAGGCTAAAAGACAAGTCCCTTAAAATAGATTAGGACTCTCGTAATGAGTTTAAAACACAAGCCTTAAGTTCCATCCCTGAGAAGGGAGAAGAAAGAATGGATAATATGGGAAATTCTCTCGGTTTGGAAATTCTAGAGCCGGGGTGAGGTGGGGAGGGGAGAGAGTATGAAGGTTTCTGAGAGAAGTGATGATAAAGGTCATGTGGCGGGCTGTTGAGATGAGAAAATAGGGAATAGAAATGAGCATGTGCTTAAATTTTAAGCTATTTATCTGCAATCGCCTATAAACTTCTGAATCAGAACACCTTGTACAAGTGAGAGCGTGACTCATAGAGGGCTTTCGTCCTTCTATTAATTCATCTGGTTGGTCTGCTGCCCTAGATTATTTGCTTCCTGGAGTCAGAAGCTACATCTTTGTTTTCTGAGGCCTTGTTCAGTTTTAGTTTAGCTTTTGTTTTATCTGAACAATTCCTGCCACATATATTTGGACATTTGATCAATGATGAAAGGACGGATAGGCTGATTTTTCATGAGCCCTTCTTAAAGGGTGTTGATATAATTTCCACTGATTCAAAATATTTCCTTTGGTGTTTTCCAGCTGCTTAAATGGCCAAACCAATGATTTAGATATAATTAGAGCTTTGCTGTTGTTTAGTCACTAAATCGTGTCTGATTCTTTTGCGACCCCATGGACAGTATGTAGCCTGCCAGGCTTCTCTGTCCATGGGATTTCCCAGGCAAGAACACTGGAGTGCGCTGCCATTTCCTTCTCCAGGGAATCTTCTGGACCCAGAGGTTGAATTCACATCTCCTGCACTGGCAGGCAGATTCTTTACCAGTGAGCCACCAGGGATGCCCCATAATAAGAGCTACTCAGGATAAAATTTGTCTGTTTAGTAAAAACGATACTGATATACAAGCTCAAGTGCGTTTATGCCATGATTCACATACATTTGTCAAGAGATCTTAAAGACATGGTTTTGAATTGTATGCATATGCATTAATTGTTCTGTGTGTTCAAAAAAACTAGTCAAAATATAACTTAGTCTGTTATATACAGACCTGAGTTCTGTGTTTTCATAACTGGTTAAGTTTCTCTTTTGCACTTAGAATGAGTTAGAATCACAACAAAATCATGACTGAAACTCAATTTCAATAACAGATCCAAAATCAGAAGTTAATAAAATTATAAACAGGCCATTAAACTAGAAAGCAGTGACAATAAATACAAATGGTCCTATAAAATAAACCAAATTCTTACTAAAATGCGACATGACAACATCTATGGTGAATTTTTTCCGATGACACCATTTCATTTGGGGGTGACGTTCAAACTCCAGGATCACTGGACTAGGCATCATTAGCCTGGAGGCAAGGTTTGGGCTTGTTTTCTTAACTCTGCTACTGGTTGAAATTCTGAGCCTCTTTTCCTTAAATATCAGTTTCCTCAGGTGTAAAATGGAAGTAAATTACACAAGCCTCTGCCTTCCTCAGCAGGCAAACATGGAAACTATTCATTAAAAAACATCGACAAATACTTGGAGCTTTTCAGGCAAAGATGTTACACAAGGTAAAATTGCATATCCTCTCTTCCATCTGCAATATGAAAGGCAAATCTTCGAAAACACATTTTAAAAGGGCGAAACAAGGAGCTCCATTTTCAGCTCCACACCCATGTGTATCTATTTTTTCTTACAGAAAGCGTCCAAAGACTTCAAAGGGAGCTCTGTCCAGGCAAGAAAATGGAAGATGGAGAGATTCAAAGCCATTAGAAATAGAGTTTCTGAAATTCTTAATAAGCCTATTTTTGCCTTACAAATGTAATTTTTTTCCTCCTTACACTTTTCCATTCTCTCTCTTCTTTTTGAGAACGCCCCCCAACTTTCCCCCAATTTGATCAAGACGAATAATGACAGGTTGACAGTGCTATAAATATCGGTGTCTGTTTCAGAGTTCAAAGTTCACAAACTGGCCTCTTGGGGGCAAAGTATTGCAACATTTACCAAATAAACAAAGAGTAAGGAGATTCAATGAATGAATGAACAAGATTCAATAAGTGGGACATCTCTTCCACAGATTAACAATGTGATTTTGAAAAGTCATTAAAAGGCTCAGAAGCAAGGTAGGAATGCCATCACCTGTCCCAGCACAGCCTGAGGGGGCTGTCAGGACAACGCCATGGTTTTCAGCCTTGTTTTCTGAAGGATTCCCTAACCTTCCTTTCTCTTAGAAAATGGGCACCTCTACCACTTCCTGCAGCTCCAGCACTTAGGGAGAATGCACACTGTTATGTCTCTGGCGTGTGCTGAGAGGGATGACTCTGGGACCCCTTCTGACTTGCTTTCCTAACACGGGGATGAGTGTACTCAGAACCGTGCAAAGTGGGGCAAGGGGTGAGCTGGGGTTCCTACAGGATCCCCACTGTTGCCCCAGGTACACGGTAAAGTCAGCAAAGTGAATGAGGCCCTAATTTGGCCTTTCAAAATTATTCATAACTCTACCCATGATCCCAATATCCATTGGAAGGACTAATGCTGAAGCTGAAACTCCAATACTTTGGCCACCTGATGTGAAGAACTGACTCATTAGAAAAGACCCTGATGCTGGGAAAGATTGAAGGCATGAGGAGAAGGGGACGACAAAGGATGAGATGGTTGGATGGCATCACTGACTCAATGGACATGAGTTTGAGTAAACTCTGGGAGTTGGTGATAGAGAAGCCTGGTATGCTGGAGTCCAAGGGGTTGCAAAGAGTCAGACACGACTGAACAACTGAACTGAACTGAACTACCCATGAAGAATTCTTATTTCTTTAAAGAATAATCATGCCTTTAACTCCTTTACATTCTTCACATTATCCTAGGCAAACAGTGGAAGCTTGAGCCCTAGCTAAAGAAGAGGGTTCCTGGACTTCCCTGGTGGTCCAGAGGTTAAGAATTCTGCCAATGCAGGGGACACCATTTGATCCCTGGCCCAGAAAGATCCCACACGATTCAGGGCAACTAAACCCATGCACCACAACTACTGAGCCCACCTGCCCTACAGCCCGTGCTCTACAACAAGAGAAGCCACTGCAATAATAAGCCCACAAACCACAGTTAGCCCTCACTAGCCTCAACTCGAGAAAATCCAAGCACAGCATGGAAGACTCAGTAAGGGATAAACAAATAAATTTTGTAAAAATTAGTAAAAAACAAAATTTTTTTTAAAAGAAGAGGGTTTCTGTCTCAGTTAGGGTTGGACTTGGCTGCATACAACAGAAAATGCAGCTTAAACACAAAACAGTACCTTTAATAGGATAGAAAATAATTTCTCTCTTTATGAAGAAGAAATCTGGAAACACATAGTCCAAGGCTATTGAGGCAGAGTCAGACTTCTACCTGCCTAATTCCCCATCCTAGTGCATGGCTTCTATCCTCAAGGATGGCCCAGCATGGCTGCCAGAGATCCAGACAGCATGTCCTCATTCCAGGAAGCAGGAAGGAGAAGGGAGGGAAAAAGGGCCTTCCTTCCAGTAAGCCACAGCCTTTAACCAACCTTTTCAGACACCTTTTCAGCAGTTCCAACTACTACTTCTATCCCAGTGGCCAAAACTAAGTCATATGGTCATGCCTAATGCAGGGGCTCTAAGAAACACATTCTCTTTGTTGGGGCATTGCTGCCTGTAACAAAATTGAGATCTTATTACTAAGGCAAAGCGGGAGAAAGGATAGTGGGGCTGACTTGTAGTCTTTGCTGTAATTCTTTGCCACCGTGTGTGCTCACTCAGTCGTGTCCCACTCTTTGCGGCTCCATGAACTATAGTCTGCCAGGTTCCTCTGTCCATGGGATTCTCTAGGCAAGAATACTGGACTGGGTTGCCATTTCCTACTCCAGGGGATCTTCCCAACCCAGGGATCAAACCCACGTCTCTTGTGTGTCTGCACTGGCAAGCAGCTTCTTTACCATTAGCGCCACCTGGGAAGCCTGGCTATAATTTAGTAAGCTTCTATTCAATGGGTGAGTTTCTTTAACTTGCATTTTTAAAATACTTTATCCATATTACACCTGGAATATTTAAAATATTCCATCTCTCCTACAGTCATACCCTCCAACTGTTCATTATCACTATTTGCAAACGTTTTAAAAATTCAAATTATTGCCACCCCATGACATTCACTGGCAACCATTCTTACACATTTATATCTGGGGTGTGGGGAAAGTGTTTTGGAAGTTGAGTGACTTTAATGGATTTCACCAGTTCTAGGGTGCACATTTTTTCCACATTAGCATCCCTGAAAACAGCATCATGGTCAAGGTCATCTTAGCTGTTGAGGTCAGCCAGGTAGCTGCAGTGACACAGTGTGCAGTGCTGGGCACAGGTGACTTGATCAAGGCTATTCACTGTCGTCATTTCCAGAGAGTCATATGCATTATGTGACAACATGGGATGAGTTTAACTGCTGCTGACAACACCTTCAAAAAGATTACAGCATGATTTGGCATCGAAATGAACACTTATTATGTTCCCATGAAGGCCTGGAAACCACACAGCAGGGTGCAAATTTGATATTAGTGAAGCAAATATTAGTCATTGGAGAGAATGGCTATAATTCCATATTTTCTTGCAATGCAACAATCGAGTGCTTTATGGGAGCAAATCAGGGATGATAGATGCCTACAAGTAGACAACACTGTGTCATATTTTCTTACTGAGACACATGCAAAAGTTTTTTTCTTTTCGCATCCCACAGCAAACAATGCAATTGAAGGGAACATAAATTGGCTCTCCTCTCTGAATAGATGAAAGAAATTTCAAAGCAATAAGACTTGTATGATCGATTTGTATGCTGTTCAGGGCTCTCATTAAGACACTGTGTCATAGTTTGGCCATGTTTTTTTCTTAATAGTACATAAAGTAAGAGTTTATCTTATAATAATGACATCTCATGTATATGCTAAGTTGTTTCAGTCATGTCCGACTCTTTGCGACCCTGTGGACTGTAGCCCACCAGGATCCTCTTGTCAGTGGGATTCTCCAGGCAAGAATACTGGAGTGGGCTGCCGTGTCCTTCTCCAGGGGATCTTCATGACCCAGGAATCAAACCCGTGTATCTTATGTCACCTGCATTGGCAGGCAGGTTCTTTACCACTAGCACCATGTGGGAGGCCCATAATAATGGCATCTTAGATTTGATAAAGGTGATTAAATTGACTTGTTTTTAATTAAATAACATCTTGAACCAGTAGCTCATATTATAACCACGGAAAATATGGTTGCTTTGATGCAATACTCCAACAGAGGCAAAGGGAGACCCACATTTGGCTTTTCAGAGACCCAGAGACTCACTGATTCCCCAACTTGAGGATGCACATCCTCAAGGGAGGGATGCACATCCCTCCCTTCCCATCTGAAGAGGTGCTGAGTGTTTAGAAATGTCTTCTGCACTCCTCATCACACCCAGCAACTCCTGTCTGTTAAGGTTCAGCCACTTGACCCTAGAGTTATCATCATACAATGTCAGCCAGAAACTGGAGAAATGACATCTCTGGGGTGAACAGACAGCAAAAGGTAGGCCAAAAGCAAATCCATGTCAGAGAAATGGTTTGTAGAATCAATGACCTGACCTGTATTGCTCTAAAAGCACAAATCACTATTATATCCATGTCTCTTGAAAAAAACTCATTGACTTAATGTCTTAGCTGCCTAACCACTCTCCACCTCTAGAGCCACATGAGAGACCCATTTGTCATGGAATAAAATGAAGGCTTGGCCTCAAAGGTTTTGAAAATACTCAAATTCAAAAGCAATGAAAGGCATTGTTCCTGTCAAAGAATGCCCTTCTGAAAATTATGACATTTTACTACAAGTATCCAAGGATAAAAATGGTCCTCTCCATTTTTGAATGGGCTCCCCACGTGGTGCTAGTGGTAAAGAACCCACTTGCCAATGCAGGACATATAAGAGACACAGGTTTGATCGCTGTGTTAGGAAGATTTCCCTGGAGGAGGCCATGGCAACTCACTCTAGTATTCTTGCCTGGAAAACTCCATGGACATAGGAGCCTGGTGGGCTACAACCCATATGGTTGCAAAGAGTTGGACATGACTGAAGTGATTCAGCATGTATGCATACATATACTGAACACAAATGAATATATGTATGTTTATAACATAGAATTTGAATGTCTTAATAATTAGGTGAGGAATCAGAGAAATATATGAGTGATAAGTTTATTCTCTTGGGGTTCTCAATGCAAGAATACTGAAGAGGTTTGCCATTCCCTGGAGATCAGTGGAAAAATAACTCCAGAAAGAATGAAGGGATGGAGCCAAAGCAAAAACAATACCCAGCTGTGGATGTGACTGGTGATAGAAGCAAGGTCTGATGCTGTAAAGAGCAATATTGCCTAGGAACCTGGAATGTTAGGTCCATGAATCAAGGCAAATTGGAAGTGGTCAAACAGGAGATGGCAAGAGTGAATGTTGACATTCTAGGAATCAGCGAACTAAAATGGACTGGAATAGGTGAATTTAACTCAGATGACTATTATATCTACTACTGCAGGCAGGAATCCCTTAGAAGAAATGGAGTAGCCATCATGGTCAACAAAAGAGTCTGAAATGCAGTACTTGGATGCAATCTCAAAAACGACAGAATGATCTCTGTTCGTTTCCAAGGCAAACCATTCACTATCATAGTAATCCAAGTCTATGCCCCAACCAGTAATGCTGAAGAAGCTGAAGTTGAACAGTTTTATGAAGACCTACAAGACCTTTTAGAACTAATACCCCAAAAAGATGTCCTTTTCATTATAGGGGACTGAAATGCAAAAGTAGGAAGTCAAGAAACACCTGGAGTAACAGGCAAATTTGGCCTAGGAATACAGAATGAAGCAGGGCAAAGACTAATAGAGTTTTGCCAAGAGAACACACTGGTCATAGCAAACACCCTCTTCCAACAACACAAGAGAAGACTCTACACATGGACATCACCAGATGGTCAACACTGAAATCAGATTGATTATATTCTTTGCAGCCAAAGATGGAGAAGCTCTATACAGTCAGCAAAAACAAGACTGGGAGCTGACTGTAGCTCAGATCATGAACTCCTTATTGCCAAATTCAGACTTAAATTGAAGAAAGTAGGGAAGACCACTAGACCATTAGGGTATGACTTAAATCAAATCCCTTATGATTATACAGAAATAGATTTAAGGGATTAGATCTGATAGACAGAGTGCCAGATGAACTATGGACAGAGGTTCGTGACATTGTACAGGAGACAGGGATCAAGACCATCCCCATGGAAAAGAAATGCAAAAAAGCAAAATGGCTGTCTGAGGAGGCCTTACAAATAGCTGTGAAAAGAAGAGAAGCAAAAAGCAAAGGAGAAAAGGAAAGATATTCCATTTGAATGTAGAGTTCCAAAGAATAGCAAGAAGAGATAAGAAAGCCTTCCTCAGTGACCAATGCAAAGAAATAGAGGAAAACAACAGAATGGGAAAGACTTAGAGATCTCTTCAAAAAAATTCGAGATACCAAGGGAACATTTCATGCAAAGATGGGCTCGATAAAGGACAGAAATGGTATGGACCTAACAGAAGCAGAAGATATTAAGAAGAGGTGGCAAGAATACACAGAACAACTGTACAAAAAAGATCTTCATGACCCAGATAACCACGATGGTGTGATCACTGACCTAGAGCCAGACATCCTGGAATGTGAAGTCAAGTGGGCCTTAGAAAGCATCACTACGAACAAAGCTAGTGGAGGTGATGGAATTCCAGTTGAGCTATTTCAAATCCTGAAAGATGATGCTGTGAAAGTGCTGCACTCAATATGCCAGCAAATTTGGAAAACTCAGCAGTGGCCTCAGGACTGGAAAAGGTCAGTTTTCGTTCTGATCCCAAAGAAAGGCAATGCCAAAGAATGCTCAAACTACCACACAATTGCACTCATCTCACATGCTAGTAAAGTAATGCTCAAAATTCTCCAAGCCAGGCTTCAGCAGTACGTGGACCGTGAACTTCCTGATGTTCAAGCTGGTTTTAGAAAAGGCAGAGGAACCAGAGATCAAATTGCCAACATCTGCTGGATCATCGAAAAAGCAAGAGGATTCCAGAAAAACATCTATTTCTGCTTCATTGACAATGCCAAAGCCTTTGACTGTGTGGATCACAATAAACGTGGAAAATTCTGAAAGAGATGGGAATACCAGACCACCTGACCTACCTCTTGAGAAACCTATATGCAGGTCAGGAAGCAACAGTTAGAACTGGACATGGAACAACAGACTGGGTCCAAATAGGAAAAGGAGTACATCAAGGCTGTATATTGTCACCCTGCTTATTTAACTTATATGCAGAGTACATCATGAGAAACGCTGGGCTGAAGGAAGCACAAGCTGGAATGGAGACTGCCGGGAGAAATATCAATAACCTCAGATATGCAGATGACTCCACCCTTATGGCAGAAAGTGAAGAGGAACTAAAAAGCCTCTTGATGAAAGTGAAAGTGGAGAGTGAAAAAGTTGGCTTAAAGCTCAACATTCAGAAAACAAAGATCATGGCATCTGGTCCCATCACTTCATGGGAAATAAACGGGGAAACAATGGAAACAGTGTCAGACTTTATTTTTTTGGGCTCCAAAATCACTGCACATGTGATTGCAGCCATGAAATTAAAATACACTTACTCCTTGGAAGAAAAGTTATGACCAACCTAGATAGCATATTGAAAAGCAGAGACATTACTTTGCCAACAAAGGTCCATCTAGTCAAGGCTATGGTTTTTCCAGTGGTCATGTATGGATGTGAGAGTTGGACTGTGAAGAAAGTTGAGCACTGAAGAATTGACGCTTTTGAACTGTGGTGTTGGAGAAGACTCTTGAGAGTCCCTTGGACTGCAAGGAGATCCAACCAGTCCATTCTAAAGGAGATCAGTCCTGGGTGTTCTTTGGAAGGAATGATGCTAAAGCTGAAACTCCAGTACTTTGGCCACCTCATGCGAAGAGTTGACTCATTGGAAAAGACTCCGATGCTGGGAGGGATTGGGGGCAGGAGGAGAAGAGGGCGACAGAGGATGAGATGGCTGGATGGGATCACCAACTCGATGGACATGGGTTTGAGTGAACTTCGGGAGTTGGTGATGGACAGGGAGGCCTGGTGTGCTGCAATTCATGGAGTTGTAAAGAGTCGGACACAACTGAGCGACTAAACTGAAGTTTATTCTCTTGAGAATTTTGTTAAATGAAAAAGTTGTATAGTTATTTGTTTGCACTTCCTAAAAAAATGATTTATAGAAAATATGTCAGGTATCATCTGTCTGAATGTTATTTGATTAAAGAAAGAGGACTTCAGGCTTAAAAACATTTGGTTTAAAACATTAGGTTTAAAAACATTTGCATTTAATATCCCAGAAGCAGACTGGAATCTACCCTTATTCTCATAGAAGCAACTTACAAATATTCAGCAAAGAGTTTCTATGACATAGAGTAATTTCCCCAGTGAGGAAAGCAACTCTGGGAAAAAACTGTCTGTATGAAGTCAATGTTCTAGCAAGAAGGCAAGTCTGACTTGTTGGTGGAGAAGGCAGTTGGATTCATGGAGTGATTCTGGGGATAGCAGGATAATCCATCCAGAATCCTGATGCCTGAAATTCTGCCATCAAAAATTTGATATAGACCTTAAGTCAACAATTTCAATCCAACAGACACATATTGAGCATCTCCCATGTGCCAAGCACTGGCCCCAGTGCTGGGGTAAGAGTGAGGCACGGCTCCTGTCATGAAGGAATTCTCATTAAGTCAGGAGACATGAGTAAACTAAGAAAACGCGGCATGTGTGATTAAAGGCAGTGTACCAGGAAGCTATGGCTGTGTAACAAACCAGTCCAAGATTGAGAGGATTAAAACAAGTGTTCATTGAACTCATGATAGGAGGGAAGTCAGGATGGTCTTCTTCGAGGAAATGACACTGAGCTTGATTTAGAAGGATCTTTCCCAGGTGATAGGCAAGAGAAAAAACAACTTTCCAGATGGGATGGCAGGGGGAGCCAGTGCAAGAATCTGGAAGAGTGAGGTATCCCACTGAAAAACAGATTAGGCTCTACAGATGCATTTGCAGATGACGTCCTGAGAAGGGAGAGTGGACAAGGTAGGCAGACGCAGAGGGGACACACAGGGAGGAGCAGGGTCAGGAGAGCCTTTGGGCATTTCTGGGCACAGAGCACAAAGGGAAATTTCTGTTTCCCTGGGAATAAGCTATTTGCTTAGGTCAGGTCCCTGGCTATTTGCACTGCTGGTTCAGGTCTCCGGTTCATTTGCCAGGAAAATGGCAGCAGTGGGGAAAGCACTCATTTTCCTGAGAACTCCTGTCCAAGCGAGGGCTATTCTACAGATACAACTTTTCAATCTAGCTGTGTCCCCGCCATTTCTTTATTTTCATTCCTGGGTCTTTTCACACACTCCTGAAAGCAAACTAAAACTCAGGGCTCTGCTGTGCATGTCTGAGGTGTGCCTTCATGCACACATGTAGCCTTTCAATCAGGCTCTGTACTTCGAATACTGACATTCGACAGTATTCCAGAGCTGCTCTGAAGAAATTAAGAACATTCTCTTTCATCTCGATGCAGACAATGGTGTGTATTCTTTTGCACGACTTGACATTTCTGTGCACTGAAATGAAAGGTTCACTCAACTTCTGAGAGCAACAAACAAGGGCTGTTGTGAAAAAATAAGCCTTTCTGAAAATTCCTATGGAGAACGCTAAGGCTAAAAATAAAGTTCAAAGGACCTTGATCAGAATCTATGGGCCAGCTTTTTGGTTCCAGGGAAGGATGTACAGTGGGGAATAAAACAAACTCTTTTTTTTTTTTTTGGACTACACTGTGAGGCATGTAGAATCTTAGTTTCCCCATCAGGGATTGAACCCGCACCCTTGGCAGTGCAAGTGTGGAGTCCTAATCACTGAATCACCAGGGAAGTCTCAAACCCAGCTTATTTTTAAATTGAAATTAAAAGAGATCTGGATAGAGAGTGAAGCAGAAACTGCAACAGCAGGGAAGCTGGGCCACCATTAATGGGAATGGCCGGTGCTGAACAAAGATGCGAACACGTTAATAAAACGCGGAGGCTAACGTCAGTCATGCAGACATTTCACATCCGATCAGGGAAAGCAACAATGTTTGCTGTTCATTCCTGTGAAAAGAAGAGCTCACTGCACAGAAGACACTGGTACGGGAGATTTCTACTTCTTTGTTTCTCCTCACTCTTTGAATCCATGCCTGATGGTTTTGACAGTACTTTTGAGAGACACTAATTCCATGCTCTCGATGGAAATTTGTCCATCATAGTAAGATAGTAAGTATTCAAAATATCTGATGACAATACATACATACACAGACACACAGTAATAACAATCCTGCTGTAATTAATTAGCACAAAAGGCCAGGCCAGGCCTGGAGGGCTTAGAAGGGGAGCTGGCTTGCCACTCCTGTGGGAACCACCCTTGGGAAGGCAGGTGTCCCTGGCAGCACGTTTGAAGCTCCACAGATCAAATCAAGCAGGAGTCCTGGGGAAAATGTCCCCTTTTGCTCACTCTGCTGTGTATTCAGACACAAACTATAACCACCACCACCACCACAGCTAAAATTTCTCTTGGTGGGGTAGAGGGCAGAGGCCAGGGGATGCCGCTGTCATTACACCTGTGTGTGGCTCACATCACGCTTCAGTGCAGAGACAGGCCCAGAACTTTTCATCTGTCACGTGCACGTCAGCGGTAAACAGCCCCGGCGTTCGTGTTAATGACACCATCTGGCGGCTCCCATAACTGTGGAGCATTCAGCTTCCAAACAAGATGTAATGGCAGCAACACATGAAACCCACTGACATTTACAGTAAGGAAATTTATTATCCGCCGTCGGTTTGTATAAATGTGTTTGCATGACTGCTGGGGCTATAAAATCATCACCTTTGCCAGGCAAGGGAAGGTGCAATAAATAATGGATTGTAAGCCATGCATGTACTACCAAATCATGAAACATTTATCACTCAGGCACAATAGTGTCTTAAGCAACAGTTACCACTTGAAAAATTAATGCCACTTTGGCGGGTTAAATGAAAACCATTTAGTCTAAGCTTTCATGATTTTTAATATGGTTTGTTATAGGATACAGGGATTTTTTTCTTAATTTTTATTTTTTAGTTGAGTATGATATATGCATGTAAATAACTCTTTTATAATAATTTTCTCTTGAGAAACAATCTGTCTAGGCTCTTTTGTTAAAAAAAATGCTTAAATATATAAACTGAAATGTTTTCTTGAAAAAGAAATTATTGTTAAAACCTTTTCAAAACTAGAAACAACAAAAGAGAGGTTCAGATGGCATTCTTCCCTTTCAAATCCTTAATGGATTGGACAGTTATGGCTGCAATTAAATCATTTTAACTTTGAATTAAGGAAACAAGTAAATATAAAGTCAAAACCAGCCAAATCCCACGAGGAGTCGAGCCACATTTGTCCCCATTACTTAGCCCTTTAAAATACTCTCCCCACAGGGTGCCCCGTAATTTTCTCCTTTTTGCTTATTCTAAGGGTATCCACAGCTTTAAAAAAAAAAATCCATGGAAATAACAATTCAAAATACAGATAGACTGGGCGATGGTGACTGGCTTTATGGAGGATTCATCAAGGACTACCATTGAATTCAAAGGAACAAAGAGAGACGTAGGTGGGACAAGTTACTTGTTTTCTTCCTGGACATGGGGTGGTGAGTGTGGGGAGCCCATGCCTGCCCTGACACAAGCCTCAGGCTGGGATGGAGGGCGGGAAATCCAGCCTGGACCAAGGCTCTGTCACGGGATGCTCCTAGGAAGATGGATTCTTGAAACATCATCATCTTGACATGTAAAAAGGAACACTTATCAGGAGGAAACAGAGAAAGCGCTGTTTTAAAAAAAAAAAAAATTTAGGCAGATGTCAAGAAATGATGGAAGTAGAGATTTCTAGCTCAGTTTGTGAGTCAGGTTTAACTCCCTGGTGAGAGCTGTTGAGTAGTTTTAGGGTCTCAGACCCTCAGATTTGTCCTTCATTCTCCCCTGCCCCTCCAGGCACAGTGCCTGCCCAGGCAGGGGGAACATTTTGGTGGGGTTGGGGGTGGATGGAGGGTTCTCTGGAAGGCTCATCCCTGTAGGGGAGATGATGGGCTGCAAAGAGTCAGGAGGCACCGGGGGAGTGCCCCATCACTGGATCAGTGGAAGGACAAGGATTTTCACACCTTCATCCCCAGGCTGACTGTCACCTCAATGGCTCCCGGAGCTGCCCCTCTGTGTGGCTTAGGACCAAAATCCCAGGTTTTGTCAAGATGAGTCATTGAGGATGGTTCCATCGACTGCCTGGGAGAACCACCCGCCCTTTGGAGGACTTCAGAGCCCGGCCTGGGCAGACAGAGGGGGAGGGGGGCGGGGGACCGCTCGCCGTCCACTGCTGTCCTACGTGTCAGGAGAGGTGACTGTGTGTGTGAGGAAGCTGTCCACGTCCATCCACATGCCCGCGAGTCTCCACCGCACGACGGAACCTCTGCAGTTCGAGCCTATGGACACGAACCCCAGCCCCCCGGGACTGTATCCTACTATGACGTAACATGTATTGCTTGAATCTTGGCATTCAGACAAAAGCACCAAGTCGGGGGTTCTTCTCGAGTGGAATCTGTATGCAGTAACCTGTGTGAACACCACATGCTCACCTGTCCTTCCATCTGTCAGTTGTTAATGTAAATATTTCCCAGAGTTCTGACTCTTACAGGATGTGTTCTGGAAAGAACTCTCCGGGCTCTCCCAGAGGCAGAGGATGGAGGGTCAAGGCCAACACGGCCTTGCTCTTTCCTTTCAAAGTGGTATCAGTGCCTCTAGGACCTGACTAATCGCTCTGCCTCTGCACACGTGTGTGTACATGCATGTGTGTGCATGTACATGTGTGTGTGTGAGGCAGTGCGTAGCATGGCAGAAACAGCTCTCCTGAGGGTATGACACAGGCTGACAGCCTGAATGCAACTGTGAAATGAAGGGAAAAAAAACAGCTAACAATAAAGAAAGAGAAACAAAAAGGAATTCAACAGATGCATGTCATTTTTCCTCTTCAGCGAGGATCAGTTTTTCTTGTTAATTATATCACCTATTCTTTCCTTATATTGATAATTACATAATTACATGAAACAGATGGGTGACAGAATGCTCCCAGATGGTGAGAACGTAAACAGGCTTACCAATCGCTTATTCTTGAGCATATTATAAAGAATTATTTAATAATACATAGATTTCTATACACATCTGTTAAATAGAGCCTTCAAAATAGCAGTGACTTTGTCATTCTTTTCTTACCCAGATAACAACACCCTCCAAGGAAGTTCAGGGGAGGCCAACTGCCATCCAGGTAAAATATTTAACCTTTTCCAAACATTTGGGCACATGAAATCCTGAATTCTTATCTGAGTCTATGGGTTTCCCCTGCCCCTTTTAAAAACACAAATAATCGTTTGAAGGGGAATTGCAATCCCATATAGCTCTAGTTCTGCTTTGAGCAAGCCGTGGAAGATTGCAAAGAAATGGGAAGGGAGGGGTTGTGTTTTAAGAATATAATTGGAAACATTTCCATTGTATCTGATGGACTTCTCGCATGAAATTCTTTTAAAATAACCATGAACTAGAAGTCAAAGCAACCCACTCCAGTACTCTTGCCTGGAAAATCCCATGGGCAGAGGAGCCTGGTAGGCTGCAGTCCATAGGGTCACTAACAGTCAGACACAACTGAGCTACTTCACTTTCACTTTTCACTTTCATGCATTGGAGAAGGAAATGGCAACCCGCTCCAGTGCTCTTGCCTGGAGAATCCCAGGGACAGGGGAGCCTGGTGGTCTGCTGTCTATGGGGTCGCACAGAGTCGGACACAACTGAAGTGACTTAGCAGCAGTAGCAGAAGTCAAAGCATCAGTGCTGTGTCATCAGGAGTGTGTGCCCATGGGAAGGCTGGTTCTCACGGGGCCAAGGGCAGGCTCAGTGCTGGGTTGCATTCTGGTGGGTGAAAAGGAAGAAGGGAAACCTTCCGGACCCTCACACCACCGCTCTGGCCCATCAGATAAGGCGTGCATAGGATCCTGTCCACAAAGGGGCAGGGCTGACTCTGGGAAAGGCGTGTCCACATTGTGGTGTGCATCAGATTCAGGACAAAAAACACACCACCGCAGCATGTGATGGGTACAGAAGTGGGCTCAGGGTCTGTGCAGCTCCTGGGGAGAACCTGGACAGGGGAGGCGGGTGAAGAACAGAACTCAGAATCGAGCTGCAGTCACAAACTGTGCTGCTGGAGTTGACAGGGTGTAGACATGCTTGGAATTTGTGCACTTCTCTAGGGATGGTGATTGTAGCATGTGTTTGTGTGTGTGTGAGAGAGAGAGAGGTGGGGGATGGCAGAGGGATTGGTTGGTTCCTAAGCAGAATCCGAGAAAACGAGTTTGAAAGCGAACTATATGCTTCACCAATAAGAAGAGTTTCTAGACCATGGGTGTGTGTAGGGATTAATGTACTAATTCTTACAAGGAATTTAGAACAGTGCCTTTCATACATAAAGTGTGACAAATGTTAACTATTATCACATTTCTCCTGACTTTACTTGGTTGTTCTTACTTTTAGCATATTCTTTGTTTTGAAAAGAAATAGAATGAGACTAATTGAAAAGTCTCATTCAATTACACAGGGCTTTGTTAAGTTTTCTTTTGCAAAGACAATAATATCCAGAAAAAAAATTTTCATCCCCTCTCCCACTAGCACTAAACACAACTAGTTTTGTTTGTATATATTTCCTGTTTTTGTCCTATGTATACACATTTCTTTAAAGTTGAAATAAACCCATAAATAACGCAGACACACACACACACACACACACGCGCGCACACACACACACACACGCACAAAGATGCATTTGATTACTCAGGGCCTGGAGATTCTTTTGGAATCTGGGCTTGGCAGGAGGTATTCCCCATCTGCTCTCCAGTGGGGGCAAGTCCCCAGAGGGAAGGCCAGCTGGGAGAGAGAAGCCAGGCCATCTCTCCTGGAGCTCCAGGGAACTGGGTCTCAGCGTGGCTGCCCTGAGCACAGCCAAGAGCTCTGGGGCTCCAGGCAGCAAGCCGAAGAGCAGACAGCCCTCAGGGAGCAGGACATAGTGAGAGGGGAGGCGGTGGGGGCACCCCCACCAGCAGTAAGGCACCTCCACCTGAGAGGGCAAGGGGATGGAGCACCAAGGACAGGGGCAGGTTCAAGCCCCGCCACCCAAACTCCTTCCACCTCTGGCACTTGCTCCCACCTTTGGGGTGAGTCAGATCACTGGGGGTGTGAATTTGTCTGTGTGTCTGTCTGTAGCCTCCGACCTACCAACCCAGAGTGACCAGTGGGTGGGGAAGGAGGTTGTCTAGTACCAGGTTGTCAACAGTACATAATTCCATGGGACACTCTCAGACCATCTCTGTGACCTGCTCACAAACTGTCACTTGTGAAAGATAATAATACCTGGCTCACTTTTTAAAATCAGCCATCATCTTGGGTTTCACAGAGGTACCACCCCAAGGTGATATCGAAGTGCTTTCGGCCAGCAGAGCTTCACTATGGTGACCAGAAAGTGTTGCCTGAGGCTGGCACCTTTCGGTTAAATACAAAAACTACCATAAAACCCTCAATTATAACTGCCATGGTGATCGTTTCAATGCACTGAACTATATTTTAAAACAAAACAAAACAAACAGAACCTGGGACATGATTGAAGAGTGCCAGGCAGGACAAGGGGGTGGCATGCAATTCTTGGTTGCCGCCTTGGGTCCCCAGCGCCTGGATGGCGGGAGCCAGCAACACACTGGCTGAGACGTGTTTGATATCTGCAACAAGACCGCCATAAAAAACCTTTATGGCTCCTACACTTCTACCATACCTTATTTATTCTTTTATTTTCCTGTTTTTCAGGCATGCTTTCTGTTTTCTTCTTGCCTGTTAAGTTGGTTTCTATGGAGATCATGACATCAGTAATCCTGACTACGCTTAGTGGTCTTGGGGCAACATACGGAGTAAAGGTTTTTATTCTTCCTGAAAGAGGGTCAGCCCCAGACGACAGCAGCAGCCTGAGGTCTGAGGACTCCAAGCTGCTTCTCTGACGGGGTGGGGGGCGGGGGGAGGAGAGCACATGGTGGGGATGGCAGACCAGCCCCCCCCAACCCCCCACTCCACCCCCAGGCCACCAGAGCCAGGCCTCCAGACACAGGCACTTCAGTTTCCAAGGCTCATTTAATCCTTTGCCTCCGTGCACACAAATGCCATTTTCCCCTCAGATTCAGTGAGTGTGTAAATAATGATGAATAAACTCAGAAGGCTTTATGAAAATCACTAAAATGTGGAAGACTTTTAATCCACCTGAGCTCAGTTTGAATGTAAAACCTCTCTAGGTCCTCAGTCTGTTTGTTTTTTTTTCCCCCTAGCCTCTCACATCTTCAAGAGAGCATATCCTACTTTTTTATCAACCAGAATCGATTAACAAGATGTACCATCCCAAAGCTCTCACATAAGACTAAAAGTTAGACTTCTGATACTTTCTAGTACCGACATCTATTGACATAAAATGACTTCATAACAAATGGTGTTGTGTTTTTATCATTACTCCGGGGGCCAGAGGGAGCGGCCAGCCCCGCGAGGCCTGCTGGGTCTGCAGGCCAAGTGCACATCACTGTCATCGTCGTAGTCGGCACTGTTTTATATTAACAGATGCGATTCATTCCTGCCAAGTCCCCGTTGACTCCTGGCCCTCCCGACCCCTCAGGCAGCAGCCAGGGACACCAGCCGTTGGGCAGACATGCCTTTTCATTTCCAGGCAGAGAGCAGGTTGAGAGGCTTTTGAGTCTCACAAGAGCCTGACTTTTGAGTCCCCCCAAAATCAGAGTTGATGTTTCAAACAACAGATTTCAGAAGAACACGTGGTGATGGCAGTCTGCTGTCTCAGAGAAGGTAAGTTGGAGGGACAGAGGAAGAGAAACGCAGCCCAGCCTCTCCTCCCCCCGGGTAGGGCCATAAAGCCGAGGGACCAAGCAGGATTCATCCCCACAGGGTTCTGGAAAGCATAGGGGTAGGCAGGCCTGTGCCTCACAGGGTCGCCCAGCCCCCTGGGCTGAGAAGGTGGAGTGGTTGAGGGTGGCACCAGGGCAGGAAAGAGGATGAGGCTGTCCAGGAGCTTCCCAAAGCATTGGATGGCGAGGGGGAGGGACTGTCAGAGATAAAACATGAGAGAGGGCAGAGAGAGAGGGCTCATGTTCCAGCGAACTTGAGGCCTGATCCGAAGAGATCTTGAGGCTGTGAAGAGGGCCCCCACCTTGAGCCCTGAGGGCTGCTTGGGAGCCTGGGTACCAAAAGAGGGATGGCTGAAGGAAGGCTGAATCTCTGAAAAATGAGCAGATGCCTGTGAGGATGGAACATTTCACAATGGGCTCCATTTAAACGTTAAATGGCTAAATGTGCCTGGAGTTGGTGGAGGTTCCTTGTCCTCCTAGCAGGTGGAATGAAGGCTCCAAGCAGAGATTCAGCTGAGTTAGAGGCTAATGGGGAAATGGAAGGCTGCTGGCTATTTGCAGACCTGATTATCTGCTTAAGAATCTACATCTCACTGCGGTACATATTTATAACAGAATATTACTCAGCCATAAAAAAGAATAAAATAATGCCATATGCAGCTATGTGGATGGACTCAAGAGACTGTCATACTAAGCAAAGTCAGTCAGACAGAGAAAGACAAATCAGTTCAGTTCAGTGGCTCAGTCGTGTCCAACTCTTTGTGACCCCATGGAATGCAGCATGCCGGGCTTCCCTGTCCATCACCAACTCTCGGAGCTTGCTCAAACTCATGTCCATCAAGTCAGTGATGCCATCCAACCATCTCATCCTCTGTTGCCCTCTTGTCCGTCTGCCTTCAGTCTTTCCCAGCATCTGCATCTTTTCCAATGAGTTGGCTCTTCACATTAGGTGGTCAAAGTATTGGAGCTTCAGTTTCAGCATCAGTCCTTCCAATGAATATTCAGGACTGATTTCTTTCAGGATTGACTGGTTTGATCTCCTTGCTGTCCAAGGAACTCTCAAGAGTCTTCTCCAACACCACAGTTCAAAAGCATAAATTCTTTGGCACTTAGCTTTCTTTATAGTCCAACTCTCGTCCATACATGACTACTGGAAAAACCATAGCTTTGACTAGATGGACCTTTGTCAGTAAAGTCAGAGGAAGACAGATAACATATGACATCACCTATGTGTGGAAATGAAAATATGGGAAAAATGAACCTACCTATGAAACAGAAACAGACGCACATGCACGGAGAACAGCCGAGAGGGAAGGGTTGGGGAGGGATGAAGTAGGAGTTTGGGATTAGCAGCTAACAAACAATTATGTGGAGAATGGATAAACAACAAGGGCCTACTGTACAGCACAGGGAACTATACTCACTATCCTGTGATAAACCATAATAGAAAAGAAAAAAATTTTTAAATCTACATCTTACAATAAAAGAGAGAGTCCCTCACGCCAGCAGTTTACACACTGCAAGGAGAAATCATCTTTTAAAGTAGGGAATCGCAAGCTTGCTTTCTCAGATCCTAAATCGGCTTGCTTTTTGTTCAAAGACATAGTAGCTTTACCTTTGACCTAGAGAATCATTGCTAGGAATTTATGGAAATAAAATCACGATGAATGTACTCAGAAATAACAAGGATGGGCGTGGTGGCCTTGTTTATAATGACAGACATTTGGAGAGGACATTAGGGACCTAGCTATACGCAGCAGTGCTAGCTCCCGGGTCTGGCATCCCTGCATCCCAGCACCTAACCTGGCAGCTGCCCGGCCTGGAGAAGTGGATGTCACAAAGGACACGTGAGGCGGGAAGACAAAGGCTGCTGCGTTCCACCGGAGCTGCACTCGTGGAAATGTGGAAGCAGGTGGGCAAGCACTGGTTAAGTGACTTTTAAACCCCTCATTCACAACCAAGACACAAAAGCATCGGAAGAATGGAGAGAAGGGGATTTTTCTGGAAATTTCCTCAATGAGAACTGTTGATGTGCTCTGGGGCGCACGCCACTCCAGCCCCAGGAGGAGGGGCAGGGGTGCCTCATCCTTTAAGTTACAAGACAAGGGTTTGGGAGCCTCAGGCTCTCGAGTGAGTCCCCACGGCTAGTGGACATGGTGCAGTGGTGTGTGGTTCCCACCCAAGGATGCTGATGACATCAACAGGCCGGCCAGTGACTGGGCGACCGAGAGGGAAGGTGCTGGCCACATGTGCTGACCAGACAGCCTGAGCTCTTATCGAGGTCCTTGCCGTAGGACCATCTCCAGGGCAACCCCGACTCGGGCTGCAGAGTTGGAGGGTGTGTCCCTGAATTATGGGATGCAGTCCCGAGCAGAGGGACAGGGATCTCTGAAGAATTGGACCCTTGAGAAGAGGTGTCAGGCACACAGGGCAGGAGTTACCTTCTGACACACGCCTATTGCCCTAACTGTTCCTCCCCACCTTGGTCCCCATTCCAGAAGGACTGGAAACATAGCTAAATAAGAATAAGAAATGAATAGGCTTTTTTTCCCCCCCAAAAAGCTAAATACTAATAAACTAAATAGATGCTCAGTCACTGGAGGGCATGGTGACTTAGAAGGAGCGAGGAGGCTCCCAACCCTCCTTCACCAGTTACAGGTTTCAGTGGAGGAGTGGAGTGGGAGGACACAGAGGAAGGAAGGAATAAACTCTAATCTTTGGATGAAAATGGAATTTGAGTTTTGATTATTACCTGAAATGACATTGGACATTTTATAGAATTAAAAGCATGTTTTGTGGATTTGGAATGACCCACTTGGTGCAGTTGGTAAAGAATCCGCCTGCCAATGCAGGAGACACAAGAGATGTGGGTTCATTCTCTGGGTGGGGAAGATCCTCTGGAGAAGGAAATAGTACCCCACTCTAGTATTCTTGCTGGAGAATCCCATGGACAGAGGAACCTGGCAGGCTACTAGTCCACGGGGGTCGCAAAGAGTCAGACATGACTGAGTACACGTACACACACAACTGTAACTACCTGAAATTGATGAGAAAAGCCCCGGGACTTGCTCACTGTCTGTCTGAGTGCAGGGAAAGCTGGCCTCGGCGATCATATTCCCAGGATGATGGGGGCAGAAATCGTTATTATTCCCACAAGTCCCACTGGCTCAGTGTTCAGGCATATAATCAAATGGCTCGTAACCTCAGTTCCCTAGTGCAAGATGGAGAAAACACTACACAAACTACTGTGAGAATGTTGCAGGCTAAGGCACACAGACACAGGACGCAGAGCCTGGCCCAGAGGACGGTGCGGCCATCCAAATGCCACTCTAGAATACCCAGGGACACAGAAAGTTGTTCACAACCTCAGAAGTGAAAGTGCATATTTCAGAACACTGCGTGCAGATGACCCCATATTTAATCCCATGTGGCTTTTTTCACAGAAAATAATCTAGAAGTAAAAACCAAAACATTAAGTAAGGTAACCTATAGATAGAAGATTCAGGCTTCATCCATGTTCTCTTTCTATCATCTCTCTTTTCCCCTAAAATTTCTACTATCACCATGCACTGCTTTTGTAACCGCATACATATATTTTAATCAAGGAGGAGGATGCAACTTCCCTGGGTGGGGGGCGGGCATCTGCAGCTCTAATTGTCCCCTTTGTCATTTTACATCCTCAGCTCCATTAAAATCCACAAAGCAAAGCTTCTTACTGGCGGGCTTTCCTCCCCGAAGGTGATTCTGAAGAAGCCACTTAGCTGTAAAGGCCAGCTCCGGCCTGGGAGCTCAGGTCCACCAGGGACCCTTGCTTGGCAGGAGGTGTCCAGAGCGCTGCAGCCAGCAGCTTGCGTGTCCTGAGTACCTTCTGGACTTCTGCGGCCTTGCTCTGCAGGGAACAGGACACATTTTCCCCCTCCTGGATTGTGGGAAGAACCCCATCAGCATCTAGGAAAGCCTCAGAATTTTTTTTTCTGTTGGAAGCTGTTTTAAATGCGTGTTACCAAATGCATTTAAATAATGTTACCAACGGTGGGCTGAAGCGATGGACACACTGGTGTGAAAAACCAGCAGCCCTCCACATCACTCCTTGGGGTCTGGATGGGCGTTCCCTGTGCTCAGAAATGTCCTTGCAGCCCCTCCTGGGAGGTGATGGGCCAGAGAGGGTGAAGCAGGGAAGATACGGGCAGGAGAGATTTTATTTTAGAAAAATCTCTGCTTTCTAGAGAGCTGAAGCTTAGATTGGCAGCATACCACCAAGCACATGTATGGCACTTTCCCAAAGCAGTGGGGACACTCCACTCCTGCAACTGAAGGAACAGTCAAGGTCATGGCCTATCCATGGCCTTGAGCTGGCCAGCAGCTCACCACTTATGAGTAGGGGTGCTGGGTCTGATCTAAGAATGAGAGAACAGGGACTTCCCTGATGGTCCAATGGCTAAGACTCTGCACTCCTAATGTGGGGACCCGTGTTTGATCCCTGCTTAGGGAACTAGATCCCACATGCTGAAACTAAGACCGAGTGCTAAATAAATAAAAATAAATATTTTTTAAAAAATCTAAAAAAAAAAAAAAGAATGAGAGTGCAAAATGGTGCCATTACTTGGGAAAACAGTTTGGAAGTTCCTCAAAATGTTAATGGCAACCCACTCCAATACTCTTGCCTGGCAAATCCCATGGACAGAGGAGCCTGGTAGGCTTCAGTCCATGGGGTCACTAGGTGTCGGACACGACTGAGCGACTTCACTTTCACTTTTCACTTTCATGCATTGGAGAAGGAAATGGCAACCCACTCCAGTGTTCTTGCCTGGAGAATCCCAGGGACGGGGGAGCCTGGTGGGCTGCCGTCTATGGGGTCACACAGAGTCGGACACGACTGAAGTGACTTAGCAGCAGCAGCAGCAGCAAAATGTTAAATCTAGGGTTACCATGTGACCAAGCAATTCTAATCCTAGGTGCAACACCCAAGAGAAATTAAACACACATCCACATAGAAACCTGTGTGCAAATGTTCATAGTGTCATTACTCATAGTAGCCAAACAGTGGCGATGACTCAAATGTCCATCATTTGGTGAATGGACAGACAAAACGGAGTATGTCCACGTAACAGAATATTACTCAGCTATAAAAATGATTTGAATATCGATACATACTGCAAAACCGTTGAACCTTGAGAAGATGCTCAATGAAAAAAAGACAGACACAAATGCCACATATTGTGTAATTCTGTTAAATGAAGTGCCCAGAAAAGGCAGATTCATAGAAACAAGAAAGTAAAATAGTAGCTGCCGAGGGCTGGGGGGTGGGGATATAGGGAGTGACTACTAATGGGTTACTTTTTGCAGGGGGAGGTGACAAAAATATTCTAAAATTAGATGGTGATGGTTGCCCAACTCTGTTAATGTACCAAGAACCAATAACTTGCTGTTTTAATGGACGAATTGTATGGCAGGTGATTCATATCTCGGTAAAGCTATTAGAAAGACGGGAGAGGGGGAAAGAGGAGAGGAAGGGAGAGAGAGGTCGACTCTCTTACAATATCTATCCTAGAAAATGATAAGATATACTCCCTGACAATACTGAGAGATGGAGAAGTACCTTTACTTTTCACCTTTTCTCATCACACCGTGAAGCCTCCTTCTGCCTCTACTGCAGCCCAGTTTCTACAGGCAGGCCCATCAGTGCTCACCCTGTCCAAGCCCCACCTCCCGAGGGAACCTCCAGTGCTCATCCTGGGCATTACCTGAGCACTTTCTAATGAAGCCAAACACAGAAAGGAAGTGAATCTTGAAAAATGGATACTGTGACCCATGTACAGGATTATTTTTTTTTTCACCTTTCCTGTGGCTGCCACTGTAATTTTGAAAGGTTTATAACAACAAATTGGACACAACAGAGAGAGATGTGCAGACAGCCAGGATCAGCTGCTGTCCAAAAACTGACCCCAGGGCTCTAACCTGGACCCCTGCATCTGCTCCCAGCCCAGCCAGGGTCTGGCTGGCACAGGATCAAACGTGAGGCTGGATGGCTCAGCCAAGAGGAAAATCCAGCTGTTCTGGGGAAAGCCAATTATCTGTGAGTCACCTTTTGATTACAAGACTAGTGCCAAAGATCTGGGAGACTCCAAAAGGTTTCTTATCAAGCCATCTTCCTTTTCTGTGGTTTGCTTTTCCGACAATAAACCATGACATCAGTACTTTAATGTTTAGCTAAGAGAGAATACATAATGGTCTGAGTTTTTGGTATCTAACTGCCTGGGCATGAAGCCCTGTCAATGAATTAGCCTTTGGACAAGTCACTAGCTCTCTGTTCTGCGGGCCTGTTTTTCTTTAAATACCTTGAGAATGACAGTAGCAATAACTATTCACAAGTGCTGCTCATATGAGGATTCAATGAGAAAATTCATGGGAAGTCTCAGAAACAGCATGCTAGTAATGGCAGTAGGAGCTGTAGTTTATTACTCTGTAACCTTTCTAACAGGGAGGAATTTGATAACAAGGAGAATAAACCACTGATTTATGTCATTTTGATAGATACATACATACTATGCACAATCCTAAAGTAGATAGTGTTTAGAGAATTGGAAAGAAATGACCATAGAACTTGTATTCTTTGTTCAGGAGGGAAAAAAAAGAGCCCATGAAGGCATTTATGTAAATTATTCTAAGAATGTCGGAGAAAAGAGTTTGCCATAAATAAAAGGAAATGCATTTCCCACAGGTTGGGTAACTGTAGGAAATGGCTGGGAAGTGGCTTGAAAAAGCAAACTGGATTCACAGCGATAATTTAAAGTGGGTTAATTTCATTTCAGGAGAATATCACAACGGTACCATTAATAATGATCAGTGCATGTATGATGCTGAAAAATATGGGTTTGCGTTTTTAGAAACAAGGAGATACTAAAGGGTCAATTTAAACACACACACACAGGCACACACGTACAACCAAAAGAAGCCTAATGCAGGCAGTGAAAGTTTCCAAGTTTAAGGAAGGGTTGGGGAAACAATTAAGCTGGGAAAATCTAGCAGGTGCTGGGAGAATAATGCAATTTCCTAGGGCAGCAGATGCGCAAAGGAAACAGTATCCAGCAGCAGTCCATCAGATGGTAATTACAGCTGAACTGGGGAAGAGCAGCCAGATGAAAGGGGCGATTCAAAGGGTAACCGAATGCCAGAGCGGACATCTTCCTGAGAGCTCACACACCAGGAAAGGCGGGCCAGCACTTTGCTCTGAGAAGGGGGGTTAAACAAACCGTCGTTCTTACTTTGTAGAAGGACAAAGGGAAAACGGGGGCTTCAAAGAATTCATTAGTCCAGATTTAAACAGACCGTCACGAATAAACAACCACACACACACACACACACACACACACACACAAACAAGCATTGATTAGTCTAAACGTCTGATTCCTGAGATGGTTCTTTTATATGAAAGATGATGGATTGATCTGGTCCAAAAAGTTTTGGGGAAGAAAAAAAAAAAAGGAGATGGATTGACACTCTCATTCATTTAGAATACTCTAAATCAACACAGAGAACCAAAGTGATTGAAGTGAATGACAGGGAGCATCTCCTGGTACCGAAGCAAAGGGAGGAGCTTTTTAAGTTCAAAGCAGATTTTCTGGTGTTTATTATCACAAGTAAGAGTCATTTAAAACCCCGGTCTTTGAAAGGAAAGCATGCCTCGGACACATCTGCCCCTCCCGAGGGATTCCACAGAACAGGTCCAACCCCAGCAGGGCTGTTCTTCTCTTGCTCCCTGGGGCTGGTGCACCCTCCCCCATCCCTGGTTTAACTAACCCCAAGAAGATCCCCTGGAGGAGGGCATGGCAACCCACTCCAGTATTTTTGCCTGGAGAATCCCCCTGGACAGAGGAGCCTGGCAGGCTACAGTTCATGGGGTTGCAAAGAGTTGGACACGACTGACTGAGCACAAACACGAAGCAGTCCCACGAAGCGTCCCAATACTGATGCTGGACTGTAAGCTCCCTGAGGGCAGGGACCCTGTCATGGTCATCTCTGAATCCCTAAGGGGGAGGCCGGAAGGAAAGCAAGTCAGCTTGCACAGAGAACCACCCCAGAGTAAGTCAAATTGCTCCATAGTTTGTAATTAATATAGTTATTCATTCAACCAAATTTTGAGTATTTCCCTGATCACGGTTCTCATGCAAGTGGGCTACAATGATTCATTTCATTAACAATTTCCATCAGAACAATTCTCAGAATGCAAATGCACAGGCCAAGACAGCCAATTCAAGATGAGAAGCGAGCTTCTCAGTCTGCGCCATGTGGATTACGGTCAGGAAAAAGCCTTCCCTTATCCACGAATCTACTGGTTGACAGGCAACATGATGAATCTTCCGGGCCCAGCCCTGTGATGTGTGATGCAAATCATTCACGAGTTTTCCAGGTCCCTTCCTGTGACCTGACATGGGTGGGCTGTCAATTGATAGGAACCACAGGGCAGGTCTGGTGGCAGGGACACGATTCATCTAGACCAGGCCGCAGCAACCTGGCCTCAGGGTGGGAGGGGGCGTGTTTCTCTGCCATGCAATGATGAATTTCAATCACTGCTGGCTTGTGCCAGCGTCAAATTGGCAACCCACCGAGATGAAACGCTTTCTATCCCATTACTCATGCCTGGGGTGATCTGTTCCCTTGAAGACTGGCTTCCCAGGTGAAAGCTAGGGAACGGATGGTCAGTCTGAGATGGCTTAAATGGGATAAAATGTATGAGAGGCCAGTGCCCAAAGAGAGAAACCTCTGTGAGGAAGCTGAGTCCCCAGTGAAGCTCCAGGTGCACAGGGGAGCATAGAACTTAAAGGGACAGAAAGGACTTCATTTAGTAAGGCCATCTGTCAGCTTCAGCAGCTGCAATACTATTTGCTCTGCTAAGAAATCAGTGTGCTTAGGACCCTGTAAGACATTCCTTCTAGGGGCTTCCTTCTGGCAGTTCAATGGTAAAGAATCTGCCTGCCAGTGCAGGAGACACGGGCTTGATCCCTGGTCCGGGAAGATCCCACATGCCGCGAAGCAACTAGCTCCGTGAGCCACAACTACTGAGCCTGTGCTCTAGAGCCTATGCTCTGCAGCAAGAGAAGCCACCACAAAGAGAAGCCCATGTGCAGCAACAAAGACCCAGCACAGCCAAAAATAAACAAATAAAACCATCTTATAAAAGAAATTCCTCCCAAAAAACTTCCATCTGGCTCACCTTGTCTCAGATAAACAGCCTAAAACATTAAACCCACCTACAATCTTTTTTAAATTTAATTTAACATAATAGCATTTTAATGTTTGAGCATCCAAGCTCATTCCATGTGGATGATGCTCTCAATAATCCCTTGGTCATACTTCAAGATTTCTACATTTTGACTAAATCTAGGTCTTTACTAAAGCCTTCTTGAGAATGAGTACAGCAGCAAGCAGCAGTAAAGTACTTCTTAAAAAAAATCAGAATTCACTGTATACCTATGGCTGATTCATCTTGATGTTTGACAGAAACCACAACAATACTGTAAAGCCATTATCTTTCAATTAAAGATAAATAATTTTTTTTAAAAAAAGGAAAAAAATCAGAATTCATTAACACAATAAACCACACAGCACAAAGCAGCAGATACCGAGCACCAGCCACACCATGGCTGACTTTCTGGAGTAGGGATTCAACAATCCATCCTGTGCTATTTCTTGAACTAAGCCAAGGGTCTAGGGCAGGGCAGGGGGGTGGTGCACAGCACACACAGAGATAACCACAGAAAAGCTTATTAAATGTGAGCAAGGATTTCAACTCGTAGAAACCTGGAAAGTTATGATAGGGTTGTTGTTAATGAAACAGAATGTGTTCTTTGGCTTTTTTTTCCCCACCTGGAGTCTAGCTCATCTCAAAGTCATCCAGTTCTGGAGATTCCTAGGGGTGGGAGACGCTGGAGGTTCAGGAACGCTGCTCTCGACACCAAGTCAGCAGCCCTGAACTGTTCCCTGTCCCTCCAGCCACACACTCGTGCCCCCCAGGGACCAGCTGAAGGCAGTGGGGCCATAGGCTGCCACTGACGTCCAGGGGCTACTCCTGGCCTGGCCGTGTAGTCTACCCAAACTCGAGTGCATCTCAGCAGTGGGTGCATATGTGCAGCACCTCTCACACAGAAGCATCTCTGTACCTTGCGCCTGTGGATCCTTCTCCTGGGATCACGCGACGTCAGACAAGCCGTGATTCAGTGATGGGTAGAGATGGAGCCACTCTCCCTGACCCCAACACACTCTCTTGGATCTCATTACGAAAGTCCTTTCCCCCTGTCTCCCCACCCTACAGGCCACCTGGTGGCCGAGCCAGTGGTCCTGCAGATGGGCTTAGGCCCTTTCCTCTCTAGCGTGTGATGCTGGGGCCCTGCTACCTAAAGACACACCTGTGGTCCTGGGTGAAGTGCTATGTACCTGCTGCAAAATGATAAAGGAGGAAGGGGAATTGGGTGGTGATGCAGTAAGTTCAAAACTGGCCAAGAGTTGAAACTTGTTGCAGCTGAGGGCAGAGGATCCGGGACTTTCAGTGAAGCTCATAGAGTGGGCTGAGACAGGGGCCCCTCTGCCTTCAGAAGCTTTTAGAGCAAGGTTGCCTGTGTGCTCAGTCATGTCTGACTCTTTCTGACCCCATGGACTGTAGCCCGCCAGGCTCCTCTGTCCACGGAATTTCCCAGTTAAGAATACTGGAGTGAATGGCCATTTCCTCCTCCAGGGGGTCTTCCCGACCCAGGGAGCGATCCCACGTCTCCAGCATTGGCAGATGGATTCTTTACCACTGTGCCACCTGGGAAGCCCTTTAGAGCAAGAGGACAGAGTAATTCAGGGTCTGTGGAATCTAGTAACAAAATAATAAGACTTGAATCTGGCCTCTGTCTTTAACCTCGTTCTTTCAGGAAACCATGCTTCATAAAACTACCAGCCTATGAGGGATTGTACACTAAAAAAAAAGAAGACCAGGTCTCTTGGTTTAGTCCGGAGAATCTCTTCTCTGTCACAGGATTCGCTCTGCTCCTTGTGGATGCTTCCTGTTTTCCGTGATGAACACTGGGAGAGGGCAAAAGGATTGCTATTTGTTTTCAGTCTCTGCTCAAAGACAAATTTAGAACTTATCAGAAAATGAATAAAAATTTTGTTTAATTTTACAATTTAGAGATAAATGTAGGACTTACAGCAGCCTGGGTCACAGTCAGCAGTTGCCTCTAAGATGGTCTTGGTGGAGTGGCCCCCTCACCCCCAGCAAGTAAAGCAGGAGCTGGGGACAGTGTGGTGATGCACTCTGGGCAGCACCAGGCTTCTCTCCAGTTGGTTTGAGCACCACATGCAGCTCTGATAAGCAACTCCTTGGCTAAAGGTTTGGAGAATTTCAGCTTTGCACTTTTTTTCTCTCCCACGGAGGACAAACGTCATTTACGTTCTGCGTAAATGTCTTTCTCATTTACGCAGAAGTGGGGTGGAGAAGCCCGGAGACCGCGGAGCCTGGTGGGCTGCCGTCTATGGGGTCGCACAGAGTCGGACACGACTGAAGCGACTTAGCAGCAGCAGCAGCAGCAGTGCACAAACAGAACAGGCTCACACGTGAGTCAGCCTAAGTCACAGCCAAGTTCCTGAACATGGGTGGCCCTGTGTGTATGGCTGTTTACACGTACACTTCCACTGAAAGCGAAATCTAGGCTCTGTGTGGTTCCTTCTCTTGTTCTGCTAGTAAGGGCGGCCCAGGGCTATCATTTTAACGTTCCCCCATCCCCCATCCCCCACACCGCGGCCCCCCAGGGCAGCGCTGACTCCCCGCAAAAGAGTGAACAAAACCCAGCTCGGACTCAGCCCCGAAGTCCTAATGCAGCAAGATACCGGGTCTCAAATCGTGCAACGAAAGCATGAGGGAAGGGGCGTTTGCTTTGCAGCAAGGCGGCTATGCCCACAACGATTCTGGGAGGCTGACGCCAGACCCACTGGTCCTGAGATGCAGGGGGCGCGTCACAAGGACCCCTCGGCGCCCTGCTCCGGGCTCTCCGCGGACGCACCACCCGAGGGCAGGGGCCGCGGGCAGCCCGGGCTCGGGGATGAAGGAGCCGCCACCGGCCCCCTTTTCGCGCGCAGCGCCGCCCCATCTGCCACGCCCCGCCGCGCTGGCACCGCGCCCCGCCTGCTGCCGCCGGCTACCCACCGCGTCCTTGGAGACCTCCTTTGATGGAGCGTTGATGCCAAGCTTTTCCAGGGGATAGACAATCTGTCGTCGGGGCCGCACGGGAACCAAGTAGTGGAGGGCGGATGTCAGCGAGTGGGCCTTGGGGCTCTGGACCTGGGAGACAGCAACCTCTATTTTAGCGGGGAGGGCGTGGGAGCCCGAGCGCACAGATGCCAGACTTGACAACCAGAGGGCAGGTGGGGGGAAGAGGGGGAGACCGGCAAATAAACAAACGTACTCTTAGAGCAGAGGAATGAATTGTAGATAATGCCTGACACTAATGAAGATAATTATGGGAGTAATTGCATTACTAT
Organism: Bos indicus; assembly: GCF_029378745.1. Taxonomy (NCBI): domain Eukaryota; kingdom Metazoa; phylum Chordata; class Mammalia; order Artiodactyla; family Bovidae; genus Bos; species Bos indicus. The sequence continues at coordinate 39,770,789 of NC_091772.1, read as the reverse complement.
CTCTGTGGGAATGACAGATAAACAAGTGGTTTGGTTTATGGGATTTTTCAGCGCAAGTATTTTCCCCAGGAGGATATTCTTCTCCACAGTGATCATGAATCAGCTTGATTTGACCCCATTAATAAGCTGTGTTATCTGCATCCTGGTAACCTTTGTGTCTTTGGCACAAGCTGCTTTAAGAAGGCATGTAGATATGTTATCTGAGGGGCAACAGGGCAGGGATGCGAACACCCTCATGTTTGTGAAAGTCACTGCTACTTCAACTGGACCTTTCTGGATCAAATGAGTGCTTTAAAATCAAAGGATGAAACTGGAGAGGTGAGGGCGAGGTAGGGGCTGGATTAGATTATTTTGATTTATGTTCATCCTAAATTGTGAGCTGGATTTACGCTTACTGAAATAGGCTACAGTAAATCATGCTTTAGGTGGTTGCTTTAGATAGTAATGTTACCCAACTTAGGAGCTTCTAGAAGGGATTTTTAAATCCTTCACCATTGAACTTCACCGCCTGATATTACACACAGAAAAGAAGAACCTTGGGGTCTCCAGCCAAAGCTCTGTTTTTAAGCCTGGACAAGCTTTCAGTGCATGTTCTGGCAGGAGGTTGTGGAGAAAACTGTCTTCGCTGTGTCAGTCAAGAGTTCACTTATATTGCTGTCAACTGGGGATTTATAGCAGAATTTGGAGAGTCTCATTTGCACTATTTGGAATTGCTTCTTGCACTTGTTAAAATGGATGTGTATAAATCAACCAGAGGTGTAGACAGAGAGGAAATCTCTTTCCAAGTGTGTTTCTACATTATATACACAATAGTGCATAACATGGTACTAATTCTACACCATGAGGGGAATATGTGAACATCCATCGAGTTCAGTTCAAGGTACCATTTTTTTTTTAGCATGGACGCAAAAAGACTCTACCAACCTGGCACATGCAGGCACCACTATGAATAAAAACTGAGAATTTAATGTCACATCCTGAAGGTCACCAAGCTGGCACTTGGCCAAATGGGAAGTGTAAAGCAATTGCGCAGGGCCATGCCTCTCAGGCAAAGCTGTTACACTGCCCATTTCGTGAGTTCAAATCTGGGGCATTCATGTTACTGTTGTGCTGTGTTTTCATCAGAAAAAAAAAAAATCATCTTTCGAGCGTATTCTCCATTCGCTACCAATCTTTCCCATGTTTTTCCTTCTTTCTCCCCCATTTCTTCTGTTCTTCCAAAAGGCATTTGTCAAATAAGATACGTTGGTAAAATTACTGTTATGTGCATGTACCCATATACCTTAGATTGTTTTCGGTTGAATAATTCAGAACATTAAAAAAAATCTGTTAGCTCACCGTGATAACTAAGAGGAAAAGTGACAAGTGTCAGACCCCAGGCAGAGCCACAAACGGATTATGGGGCAATCTCAACCTAGTCTGGGGGTTCGCCTCGCAACGGCCCTCAAGTCTGCCTCGACATTCTCAGTGGCAGAGGGACCATCTCGCAGGAAAGAATGGCTTGGGAGTCCAGCTCTGAGAAGCCCTTGCCTGCGAGCAAGCAGGACAGTGAGTGTGTGTGAGCACAGGTGGGACTCGTCTAGGCATTGGAGGTCGAGCTCTGAACAGGAAAAAAGCTCCAGCTTCACGGCACAAGACAGAATGTGAGCTAGTGAGAAGTGCAATGATGGAGACCGAAGCAGGAAGAACAGAAGCAAGAGCTTCTGTGTGTACACATAACAAGTGCTATGCAGACACAGAGGTGCTTCACCACATAAAGGCTGCATCAGTATCACTTATCTCCACTTTTTGTCCATCACTTTTATGGGATGTTATAGTGCTAATTTGGAATGTCATGATAGCACACCAGTATTCAGGATTGAACTGATTTATCCTATGAGTTCACTACTGGAATATTCTTTGCCTGAAGAACATGGTGGGACGTTTCGGCATTCACTAATGTATGTGACAGATAATTTGATTCTCACGTCCCTTAGGACACTTTTCCATAGCTTGCAGTCTTTGGTTGATATGGAAAAGCAAACAAATTGTTCTATTAATTGTGTGGGTTGTGACGGTTTCAGAAATTCAAAGTCTTCTGGGTTTTCCCTAGAGTGTGTGAAAAGGACCAAACTCAGTATGGCCATTTGAAATTCAGAGTCAAAATCCATATATAGTCAAACATATATATCACATATATGTATCATATATGTATAGTATATGTATATATGCATACACATGTGTATATATATGATGCATATATCATATATATATATACACACATATATAATCAAAATCCATGGAATGAGGAAGAAATAAAATATTGGCATGCAACACGAATGACACCGTGGACGCTGGTCTGCAGGAGAGGTGGCTGAGGACACGCTCTTACCTTGCCTTCCTTGACTTGTGGGTAAACAGGGTAGTAGAGACAAGATTTGTATCCTAAACGGAGGATCTCCTTGAGAAAAAACTTGGTGTAGTGCCGGAAAATGGGATTCAGGACAAAGTGATACAGGTGTCCGTGCTCTTCGCGCTGGTGGTGATTGAAGTAGATGAAATCTTCAATGTTGTAGTGGGATCGGATATACTCTATATCCTAAAAAAAAAAAAAAGGTGAGAAAGGACATCTAAGAGGGTTTTAAACAAATGGCATGCATCTTCTGAGAAACATCATTTAAAAATAACTTTAAGGGCATGCCTTTCCCTTCTCTTCCTAAGGAGCCAGGGTAGAGACTGAGCTACGCCTGGTGGGGACTAAGAAGAGATCTACCCCAGTGTCTGCTCTCAATGGCATTCATCCTCGGGGAGAAAAGTTGAATACACACGCCCAGAGATACACACACAAGGATGTTTACCACAGTGAGGTTTCGAGTTGTGAAAACGGGGACTCAGTCCTGTGCTGGATGCTGCCCGGACGCCCTTTATCAGTGACTAACAGCTCACAACGGCCACCTCGGCAGAGAACTGCTCTGATGATGGTCATGCTTAGGTCAGTCTTCAAGAAGTTTCCCTGGAGGGACCTGGAGCCTGAGCTAATGATTCTCTCCTGCATTATCATGTTCCAGCATGTGGCCAGAGGAGTGGCTATGTAGCTGATCCCCTCTGGATGGACATCTAACTTGTTTCTAGGGCTTTGCTATGAGGAAACACATTGCCCTGTGCACCAGATCCAGGGCTTCTCTGAGAAAAATGCCCAGTGAAAGAAAAGAGACTTTAGGTACAGTAATGAGAGATGAGTTATTTTCTCCTATTACTTACTAATCTCATTTTCATGGTTAATTTTTGAAAAGCTAAAAGCTTGTTTCCCCAAAGCCACTTGCTTTGATGGCTTACTTCTGGAGGGTGGCTCAGAGCTTTGGAATTTGTTTCTCACAACTGTGCTAACAACCCAGACAGCCTTGTGTCCCAGCTTGTAGGCAGCCTCCCAGTGGCCAGAGCAATGTCATGGAGAAGCGGATAAACACACTGTCAAGGAGACCATGCCAGCCATTCGCATTGGTCATTTAATCTCTCATTCATGACATTGACAGACTTTTGAGGAAAACTGAGAAATGCAAAAGATCAGATAGAGAAACATACCACTCACTCCAAAGGAAACAGAGGTTATCTAGCAAACAGAAGATAATTAAAAAAAAAATTCTACAAAATGTCCTCAGAGATACCAAAAAGGATCTCACATAAAACATAACAAGCTGCTACAAAAAATAAAGAACAATAAGAGAACAAGGAAGGGACTTGGAAGTTAAATACATGAACTCTGAAATTAAAATTCCAGTAGAAGGTCTGAATAGACATGGATGAACAGTGCATTAGGGATCTGGAAGACAAAAATCAAGGAAATCTCCTAGAATGAAGAGTAAGAAGTACAATGGATTAAAAAGTACAGGAAGAAAGATATGAGACAGCAAAGGGTCAATTCCATTTAAAAAGGAATTTAAGACAAGGAGAATACAGAAAATGAAAGAGAAGAAATAATGAAATCATGGAAGAAAGAGGTTCACAAGCTCAAAAGAGGCATAAGGTACTTAATAAGAATTTCAGGAATAAAAAGGAAAAGGGAATTCTCAAGAGAGAAAGCAAACAAACATACACTTATTTACATCAGATTGTGTTTTATCTGTGACATTGGCTACTGGAAGATGATGAGAATAAATACAACACTCTGATGAGGAATCATTTGCATAGGAACTCTATACACAGCTGAATTCAGGTGTATGGACAGATGAAAACTTGTATGTGTGTGGACTCAGAGACCTGACCCTCTTCCACCCTCTCTCCAAAAATTCTTAAAGATATATTGAATCAAAAGAATCTAAGAACAAGGATAGTTTGAATACATTGAAGAAATAAAGTCACATGAGCATATCAATAAATGCCAAAACACATTTAATAAAATTCAATATGCATGCACAATAAAAGCTTTTAGTGAACTAGAAATAGGAGAGAAGTTCCTTGATATCTTCCAGAAGCTATGTTCCCAGCTGCGAAGTCTCAATATTACATTTATCAGTTCTGCCTAAATTGTTGTGTAAAATCTACATAGGCACAAATAAATTCATAGTAAGTGTTACAAGGTTTATCCAGAAAGGAAAACACTCAAGTAAAACCAAGAAATTTTAGGCAAAGGAAACAAACAAGAGAAGACTTCCATACCAGATACCAAAACACATGATAATGCAATAGCTATCAACAAATAAATCTATGGAATGGAATAGAGAGTAAAAATAGACACAGACACATGGAAATTTAATAACGCAAAGGCAGCATTTTAAATCAGCAGGGAAAGAATGGACTGCTCAGTAATAAATACTTTGGAATAATTGGCTGTGCATTGGGACAAAATAAAATTAGATGTCCACTTAACAACAAACACACACGATGCATGTTATTAAGTGCAAGAAAGGATGTTGGAAGGGATAAATGCATAACTCTCAATAGAGTAATTCTTTAGGGAAAGAGCTGGGACTTTTTTTGGTGTTGGGAGGTTATTTGAATTTTTAGAATGTGAATGTTTTCATGTATTCTTTGTAACATTTTAAACATTTTGAACTGAAAAAAAAAAAGTGTCTGCCAAGTAGGATGCAAGCAGGCAGATCTATAGCCTTCGGGAAAAGGAGACATTCGTATTAAATAAGAGTTTAAATTAATTAAACTTAGAAAGAGACATCATGCGTTGATTCAGGAGAGGAAAAGGCGCAGTCAAGGGAAGTCATATCCACTTCCCAGCTTACCATTTCATTTCTGATCACTGCAATGCCGACTACCTGTTCTGCAACTTCAGCTACAAATACCTGAAGTGGTGTTCCATCCTGGAAAGAGAAGAAGATGCCTTAGGACCTTTCAAAATATTGCTATTAATGTTTCTGCAAGCTGTCCTTAAAGGGTTTCAACCGTGATCATAGAACAACAATGATGAAGCCACCATCCTATCACCTTCTGGGCCAGGTAATAAGTTCAATGCCCTCCTTGACTGCATTTAACCCTCACTCCAACCCTATGAGGTAAATATTACCATTATGTCTCTACTTTATTTATGAGAAAACAAAGCTTGAGAGTCCACCTTGACAAGATCTCCAACTACTGTGGAATGGGTCTATTGATTCCAACCAATTGCTTTTGACTGGGAATCTGTATTCCTGCCAGGATAATCTCATGGACAGAGGAGCTTGGCAGGCTACAGTCCCTGGGGTCGCAGAAAGTCAGACATGACTTAGCGACTGAACAGCAACTGTTTTCTTTAGCACATCAGTGATTGTCACTGTCAGCCCAGGAGCCCTGTGTCCTGAGGATGCCAAAGAGCTTTGGTTCATGTCTGCTACTACTTTCTGTATTAGAAATTAAAATTGAGAAAAGTTTGGATTCTTCTATGAATTTTTGTTGAATTTACTCATTAAAGCAAATTTTTTAATTTGACAAAAATATTTAGAGAAATATTTAGATGACACCACCTTTATGGCAGAAAGCGAAGAAGAACTAAAGAGCCTCTTGATGAAAGTGAAAGAGGAGAGTAAAAAATCTGGCTTAAAACTCAACTAAGATCATGGCATCTGGTCCCATCACTTCATGGCAAATAGATGGGGAAACAGTGGAAACAGTGAGAGACTTTATTTTTTTAGGCTCCAAAATCATTACAGATGGTGACTGCAGCCATGAAATTAAAAGACACTTGCTCCTTGGAAGAAAAGCTATGACTGACCTAGACATCATATTAAAAAGCAGAGACATTACTTTGCTGACAAAGGTCCATCTAGTAAAAGCTATGGTTTTTCCAGTAGTCATGTATGGATGTGAGAGTTGGACTATAAAGAAAGCTGAGCGCTGAAGAATTGATGCTTTTGAACTGTGGTGTTGGAGAAGACTCTTGAGAGTCCCTTGGACTACAAGGAGATCCAACCAGTCCATCCTAAAGGAAATCATTCCTGAATATTCATTGGAAGGACTGATGCTGAAGCTGAAACTCCAATACTTTGGCCACCTGATGAGAAGAACTGACTAATTGGAAAAGACCCTGATGCTGGGGAAGATTGAAGGCAGGAGGAGAAGGGGATGGCAGAGGATGAGGTGGTTGGATGGCATCACCGACTTGATGGACATGAGTTCAAGTAAGCTCTGGGCATTGGTGATGGACAGGGAAGCCTGGTGTGCTGCAGTCCATGGGGTTGCAAAGAGTCGGACGTGACCGAGTGAGTGAACTGAACTGATGGATTTAGAGAAAAGAGTAGCATTGTTTCAGATTTTTGCAGATCTCAAATGTGTGGCTTAATGGAAGACAGCTAGATTCTCACATCTGCTTCTGTATTCAATCTGTTGTAATATATTAGTTTGGTTGAAATGAATGCAAAAAAAAATCTGTCTTCATAAGGATAGTAGTTGGAAAAAGGAGATGTATTTAAATAATTTTTTCAGATAATTATGGATATTCTTCTTTGATGCTCCACCAAAAAGTAACATGTCGTACATACTGTATTAAAGATTTGTTGCAATGTGGATCTGAAATCTATCAGTGAATGACCTACTACATTGAAATTCACTGGTCTCTTCTTCACTTTGAATCTTTTACCTCTGCACGATTTTGTAATATCATGGCTTGTCTATCTGGAAAATATTGGTTCACCAAGCTTATGCAGATTTTCCAAATGTTGACCTATTTTTAATCGCAAAATATCAAAACACTGCATTTGGTAATATCACCACCAGCTTCATCAGAAAACCTGTTTTTAAGTTTTTGGGGAGCTGTCAAGCTTATGATGGCAGATACTGATTTTCTAAAAGTCTAAGTTTTTCTTTAAAGCTTGGTCTTCATCATAGAGGATACATGCTGTCAGTTGTCTTCGTGGAGTGACCCTCTCACCTCGTTCACTTTTAAGAAAAAGTCTGCGGGCTCCCCAGGACTAAATAACCATATTTTGTCTGCCAGCTGCTCTGTGACAGCAGTGCTGCAATTCAAACAACCGCAGAAACGTTTTCCTTCAAACCACCACCACGTTTCAGTCTGCAGCCCAAGAGTGGTATGGCCGTATCTCGTTTTGCTACACAGAATATGGCAAATACATATACTCAAGGACTGAGGCTTAGTAAGTGAATAATGTTTACGGCTTCAAGGGAAACTGGCTCGCCTCTTTTTTTTTTTTTTTTTTTGGAATTTTAATTAAAATGTCTATGGAGATAGCTGCAGATGCACCAGCAGTTGTAAAAAACAATACAGAGAGATTCCTTGTACATTTTGTCCAGTATCCTATAATGGTCACTTTCTGCAGAACACTAGTATGATATGACAAGCAGGGAAAGCACACTGATGTGATTGTGTGTGTGTGTGTGTGTATGTGTGTGTGTATTCAGGTCTGTGCGACTTTAGCCCCTGTGTGGGCTCATGTGCCCACCATTGCAGTCAAGATACTAGACAGTCCACCACAAGGATCTCTTGGCTTGCCTATTGTACCACACCTGTCTTCCCTCTGCCCCGCTCCCATCCTTAACCATGGCAACAAGTGATCTGTTCTCCAGCTCTAAAGTGTTATCATTTACAAAATGTCATACAAGCAAAATCATACAATATATAACCTCTAGGGATTGGCTTATTTTTCCATTTAGCATAATTCTCTGAATATTTTCTAGTGGTAAAGAATCCGCCTGCCAATGCAGGAGATGCAAGAGACGTGGGTTAGATCCCTGGGTCAGGAGGATCCCCTGGAATAGGAAATGGCACCCTACTCTAATATTCTTGCCTGGAAAACTCCATGGGCAGAGGAGCCTGGTGGGTGACAGTCCATGGGGCCGCAAAGAGTTGCACATGACTGAGCAACCGATCACACACACACACACACACACACTGGACATTCACCCAAGTTGATGCATGATATCAACAGTGCATCCCTTAACAGTACAGGGGTCCTTATAAAGCTAAAAATAGAACAACCATATGATCCAGCAATTCCACTTCTGAGCATATACCTGGAAAAGATGAAAACCCTAATTTGAAGAGAGACATGCACCCCAATGATCACTGCAACATTACTGACAATAGCCATGACATGGAAGCAACATAAATATCCATCAACAGAGGAATGGAGAAATAAGATGTGACACTTATATACAATGGAATGTTACTCATCTGTAAAGAACAATGAAATTTGCCATTTGCAGCAACATGGATGGACCCAGAGATGATCTTATTAACTGAAGTAAATCAGACGGAAAAAATAAATAAATAAATCTCAGGTAATATCACTTATTTGTGGAATCTAACAGAAAATGATACAAATGAGCTTATTTACAAAACAGAAATAGACTCACAGACATGGAAAACAATCACAGTTACCAAAGGAGAAAGGGATGATGGGAGAGATAAATTGGGAGCTTGAAATTAACTGATATACTGACTGGCCGGCTCAGTCACTCAGTGGTGTCCGATTCTTTGCAATCCTAAGGACGGTAGCCCACCAGGTTCCACTGTCCGTGGGATTTTTTTCAGGCAGGCATACTGGAGTGGGTTGCCATTTCCTCCTCCAGGGGATCTTCGTGACCTAGTGAATGAACCCACATCTCCTTCGGCTCCTGCATTGCAGGAGAATTCTTTACCACTGAGCTACTCGGGAAGCCCAACTGATATACATTACTATATATAAAACAGATAAATAACAAGGACTTACTGTATAGATATACATATATTTACCTGAATCACTCTGTGGTACACCTGAAACTAATACAACATTATAACTCAACTATGCTTAAACAAACAAAAAAACAGTACATCGTTTGCTACTGCTGAGCACTATTCAATGGCATGGAGGTAACATAGCTTATCCACCTATTGAAGGACACCTGGTCTGACTCCAGCTGCTATGAACACTTGTATTCAAATCTTCCTTTTTCTGGGATAAATGGTCAGGAGTGTAATCACCAGGTCACATGACTGTTGTATTTATTTGTCTGTTTTTTTAAGGGATAGCCAAAATGTTCTCCAGAGGGGGGGATAGCATTTCACATCCCACCAGCAACAGAGGAGTGACCCAATTTCCCAGCATCCTTGCCAGCACCGAGGAGCATCCCTCTTTTTAGTTTTGGCCATTCTGCTGGTGCACAGTGATCTGCTGTCATGGGCTTTCTGCTCCCGTCGCTCCTGTGAGAGCAGAGCAGCAAACTCAGTGACCACTGGCAAGTTTGCTGCCCCACCCCCGATCCACACCGAGGTCCCTGAGGTTTTTCCCACCATTGCTTTTGCACCATCAGTGCGAATATCAATTTGGCAGAAAAGAAAAATAATTTCTTACTCTTCTTAGGAGGATAGTTTTAATCTCACAGACTCCCTGAATGTCTTGGGGACCCCTAGAGTTCCTTAGAACCCGCTTTAAGAACTGGGCCACTACATCATACTGTGTCAGCCAGCCACGAGGGAAGGAACAAAAAAAATATATAAACCAAGACCAAAAGAGATCAAGACAAACCAAAACAGAAAAACATGTGCGGAAGGGAAGTTTTCTTTTCATTCAATGCCTTTATATTTATTAAAACTCTCACCATGTTTGTGTTTGTTGGCTCCCTCTTGATGAGTTTTAGATTGACTGAAAGGGTTATTCAAAAGAGCCCATAACTGGGAACTCGCCAGATGGCCTGAGAGGTGGAATGAATAAACTGGGGTATGTTCAAGCAATGAAGTACTTTGTACACCACACTGTGGCTGAATCTCACAGTTGTCGCTGAGCAAAAGATGCTTGGTGTCAGAAAACATAGTGTCTGATCCCTTTAAATAAAGCTCAAAAGCCAGGTATTTATGATCTTAGAAGTGAAGGTAGTACTAACCCGGGCGGAGGGAGGAGTCACTAAATGAGAACTTGAAAGGGACTTCCAGTGGGCTGGGATTAGTCTGTTTCCTGTTTATTCCATGGTGTATTCAAATTGTGAAATCTATCAAACATTTTTTATTGGTTATGCTTCAGTGAAATTTTTTTAAATAAAATTCATCAAAACAGTAATGAAGCATTTTCCTAACCGCATGCATTCTTCCACATCTGGAGGAAGGTAACTGGCATGGTCCTTAAGAAGGCAGCAATGACATAAGGACCACTGCTAGCTTGCCCTTTGTTATGCCAAATGTATCATATACTTACTGTACTAGAAAGAGAGCCCCAAATTTGTCACACAGGATCTTCCCAGCCAATCTGATCTTTGAGGATGCAGCCAGGTCACCAAAAGGGTATGGACCAACCCATCATCCAGAGGGTGAGATGGGTGCTGCTGGGGTAGGCACCAGGGACCCAAGGATCCTCTAACCTGACTCAGATGTGCCTATTCCAAGCACTGGGGTCTCATTTTCTTACATGTTGCCTAGATTAAGTTCAAATTTTCTATGCCCGAGATAAGGATTTAGGGCATATCTGATCAACCCCCATGGGGTCACTAGTGAGAAAACAGCCCCAAACTTCTTTAAACCTCAGTTTCCTTTTTCTTTTTTTCTCCCTCCCCTCTCCCAACCCCACCTCTGTTGCTCCCCACCACCCAATTCTCCAACAAGGTCCAAGAAAACTTCAGGATAGAACCTACCCGGTACTCATAAGTACCAAAGCATGGGGAAAGGAAGCCAGTCTGGAAGTGGCAGGTACTTACAGGGTCCCTGCGAGCCTCGTTGTACTGCTTCAAATCCTCCAATATGCTTTTACACGGCATGAGGGTGCTGACGAGCTTTTCAACACCAGGAGTGTCCAAGAGGGTAGCTAATCTTATTTTAATGGTCCTGGGAAAGAAGAGACACATTTTCTTTTTCCGCTTAAAGTACTAAAATACATATTCTCCCTGTCCCCCAAATGGAGACAAGATTGTAACAGATCACACTTATGTAAAATAATATCCAGCAAAATATTTTTATATAACATTGGGATTTAATTAAAAAGTAACTCTTCATTCTAGAAAACATGGAAAACATTCATTTAAAAAGTGAGAACAATAAGGTTAGAAGAAAAAGAAAACAGCAACACTGATTGTAACCATTAACCAAACAATATAAAGTCAAATTTTAAACTTATTTCATTTAAAATGTTCAGCACTATGCTTTATGTCACATTGCTTCATACATAAAGCCAAACTCTGTCAAATTTATAAAGTATGTTAAGAGGTTAAAAACTTACACTGAACCCAGGCTGGCTTCACGAGTCTTAAATTTCTTAATAATTTTATCTCTGATTTCGTGATTTTACGTGAAGTCTAGGAGGACAATGGAGCACGTCCGGGGCTTGATGCCTTGGCTCACAGGTGGTACCCACCTCATCCAGCTCCCATGATGGTTTCTCCCCGATCTGTGCCCTTCCTTTGGCACCTCCCCAATCTCTGCCCTGTGATGGCTTCCATCCTCTGCCAGGGTGACAACTGGGTGCATCAGTGGGGGAGCCCCACTTTGAGCAATCCTGCCCCACTCTCGCTGGGGTCCTGGACATGGACCTGGGGAGGATCGGCATCAAACTGTGCCCCTGGAGTCTCTAATCAGAGCAAGGTGGTGGCTGTCCGCACCCAGGGCAGGCAGTGCCACAGTGTGTTAGGCTGGCAACTCAGTGTAGAGCGCCAGCCCACCCCATACCTAGGTATGCAGGGCATCTGAGTGCCTGTTTGCCACGGGATGGAGCTGTGGACCCATGCGAAGGGGAAGTGATGATGTCTCCACCTTAGCCTGGAGGCTGGGCCCTGCATACGATGTAGAGTTCATACAAGGCACACTCTCCAGTCATTATAGGGTTATTAGTGTTATTATCAAATAGGACAAGGCTACTCCTCCTACTATTAATAAAGTGAAATACTCTAACCTACTTTGCTTCCAACTGTAGTGAATATTTGTGCTTATGTTTTAATGTCCGCTTCCGTTCTATGTGCAAAGCAGCACATTTGTAAAGAGCAATCTACATATATAGTTAAGTGATATAAAAATGATCAATTACTTTGTCTCTTAGTCACGTCCAACTCTTTGTGACCCCAGGGACTGTAGCCCACCAGCCTCTTCTGTCCATGGAGTTTTCCAGGCAAGAACACTAGAGTGGGTTGCCATTTCTTTCTCCAGGGGATCTTCCTGACCCAAGGATCAAACCCACATCCCCTGCATCTCCTGCACTGGCAGGCAGATTCTTTACTGCTGAGCCACCAGGGAAGCCCCAATCAATTGCTATCACCTGAATAACAGAATAATAATAAAATTGGAAAAAGAGTACATCAAGGCTGTATATTGTCACCCTGCTTATTTAACTGATACGCAGAGCACATCATGAAAAATGCTGGGCTGGATGAAGCACAAGCTGGAATCAAGATTACCAGGAGAAATATCAATAACCTCAGATATGCAGATGACACCCTTATGGCAGAAAGTGAAGAAGAACTAAAGAGCCTCCTGATGAAAGTGAAAGAGGAGAGTGAAAAAGTTGGCTTAAAACTCAACATTCAGAAAACGAAGATCATGGCATCTGGTCCCATCACTTCATGGCAAATAGATGGGAAAACAATGGAAACAGTGACAAACTTTATTTTCTTGGGCTCCAAAATCACTGCAGATGGTGACGGCAGCCATAAAATTAAAAGACACTTGCTCCTTGGAAGAAAAGTTATGACTGACCTAGACAGCATATTAAAAAGTAGAGCCATTACTTTGCCACCAAAGTCTATCTAGCCAAAGCTATGGTTTTTCCAGTAGTCATGTATGGATGTAAGAGTTGAACCATAAAGAAAGCTGAGTGCAAAGAATTGATGCTTTTGAACTGTGGTGTTGGAGAAGACTTTTGAGAGTCCCTTGGACTACAAAGAGATCCAACCAGTCCATCCTAAAGGAAATCAGTCCTGAATATGAATTGGAAGGACTGATGCTGAAGCTGAAACTCCAATACTTTGGCCACCTGATGTGAAGAACTGACTCATTGGAAAAGACCCTGATGCTGGGAAAGAATGAAGGTGGGGGGAGAAGGGGATGACAGAGGATGAGATGGTTGGATGGCATCACTGATTCGATGGACATGAGTTTGAGTAAGCTCCAGGAGTTGGTGATGGACAGAGAAGCCTGGTGTGCTACAGCTCATGAGGTTGCAAAGAGTCAGACACAACTGAGCAACAGAACTGAACTGAACTGAACTGAATAATAGAAACAGCATGAGCAATTTTTAAGTGAAAGATAAGAACATGGTTCTGACATGGCCACCTTGTGCCAAAATCTAGTTCAGATGTTCCTACTTGTATCTCTCCACAAGTTTGGAATGAGGAGTTTTGGATCATCATTCTTTCATTATCAGCTCTGTGCTGGGTCCCTTCCTCTTCCCCACAACCAGGTACAGAGCCGGGAAAGAGACCATGCCCACCAGCTCTTCTGCCGGTTACCGTGCACAACCTTCCCAGAAGTGAACACATGCTCAGGCCAAGACGGTTTAGGCATTTTCTCCTCAAGGGCTCACACGTGGTTCTAGGGCTGCTTTGAATCAGAGGAGCTTAGCCATGGTTGTCCACCCATCCATGGGGCTTCCTCCAGCCATAGAAGAAGCAAGTTCTCCCAAGGGGGTCCTACATGGGCCCCCCTGGTTTCCTAACCCTTCCCCGTGGCCCTTCACCTCCCCAGGTCACTCCACCTTCACATGTCCCTCCTTTGCTGAACTTGGATGTTCAGGAAATGTCACCTCTCCACGAAGAAGTGATGTCATCCTCGCCCACTGGTCCCTTCTTGGATCTGGAAAGTTTTGTTTCACAAGAGATTTTGTTCTCCTGCTTTTGGCGGATTCTGGCCTCAAAGGTCAGATTTTATAGCATTTAATCAGACTGCATACATAACAAAATAGAAAATCATACATAAAAGTAGAACGAAAAAGATTTAACAGTTAATTTTTCAACTTCAGGTTGAATGAATGAATGGTTATAGACACCTAGCAGTCAATGTGTATGTCATCACTCAGTCCTGCAGAATATAGGGTGGTTTTTTGATGCCAGTGAATTAAAACTAAATGATGGAAAGAAGAAAAAGTAATTTGAATCTTTCTGCATTTCAAAGGAGTGATCTATGTAATAGAAACATAAAATAATTCGACAGCTTTGGCATTTCAGTTTAAACCAAAACAAAATGATAACCACAAAATAAAGTTTCTCTTGGCTTCTATTCAAGGAAGCTGGTTAAAAGCACCAGAAAGACTGATAGCCCTAAACCACTCTCAGTGACAACATGGGCCTGAAACAGGTAGAATGGCGCCATGCTAGAAAAAGATGACTACCAGGCATCAGTGAGCCACCCATGGAGAAGCATATAAAGCAAAAACACTGAGGGAAGGAGCCATTTAAAAGCCAACTCCTAAGGGCATTTTTATTTGCTGAGCAAAGTTGACAATAAGTAGTATGATTCAACTTAGAGGTCAATGTTTATTCATAGAAAATCATTTCTGGCACCAAAAAAAAAATATATATATATATATATATATATCAGCTGGATGAGTAAGTTTGAAACCTAATCTCCCAAATTTTAAAAAAAAAAATGCCAAATTTCAGAAAAATATGCTTTGGAAGGGCAGGAAGATGGAATGACCAGTTGGTTCATCCAAACGTGTCCTCTGGTCATGAATAAAGAATAAAAGCCCATGGAATGGTGGCTCAGATGGTAAAAAATCCACCTGCAATACGGGAGACCTGGGTTCGATCCCTGGGTCTGGGATGCCCTGGAGAATGGAACGGCTGGCTACCCACTCCAGAATTCTCCAATTCTCTGGCCTGGAGAATTCCATGGACAGAGAAGCCTGGCGGGCTACAGTCCATGGGGTTGCAAAGTCAGACACGACTGAGAGACTTTCACACACATAACGGTGAAGGACAGGCAGGCGGAGGAAAGGAACAGGGGTCCTCATACCACACACCCCCCTCAGGTTATATAAGCAGGCACCCCTGAGATCACTCGGTGAAGGAGAGTGTTAAAAAGCGTTCAGTTATGCACATTCCAAATGAAAGCTAACATAAATGCTGGAAAATGTCCTCTCAAAGACCAGTAGCCACAAATGAAATGAGAGGGGCCCCCTCGTGGAATCTGTTGACAGAGAGGTAACACCGCTAACAACCAAGCAATTTGTCCCTGTGCTCAGCAGCATGGCCAGAGGGCAGGTGACAGACATAAATATAATTTCCCAAGGGAAGAGGAAGGCGATCCAGTGGGAGCCGAGGACAGGAGGTCATGAAATTTAGAGTAACCAAACTTAAGGGCAAGAACAATCCATCCCAGATGTCAAGAGAAGTGAAGCAAAAAATGGAAGAACACGGATGTATTTAAAGCCACAGCTCAAAAAGCGGGGCAGCGGAGGGCTGTGCCCACATGGCTGCTCCACTGCCTCCTGCCCTCTGCCCCCACGTGTCTCATGCCCTCACATTCGCCCTCATCACTACCTGGTCTGTATCTTCTCACTCCCCTTCCTTTGCATCTTTCTCCTCTACCTGGAATGCAGGTAGAATTTAAAGAATTAAAGATCTAGGTTTGCTCTAGAGAAAAATGACCCATTGCCATGGCCACAAGAGAGACATCCCCTGTTGGTGACACACACATGGGTTTTGAGGGACATCCCCCCCTACACGCAAGCAGATTCCAAGCAGCAAGGCGTCAGGAACAAGAGTAAAAGTGCAAAGGAGCCACAAGACTGGACACACTGAGAACTCGGTGAGCGGTGGTGGATGGGTTGTCAATGAAACTCAGAGCAACAAAGGAAAGCTCCCAAAGAGGGCTCAGAGGGGAACAGTGACAAAGACCATGACTTTCTAAGGACCCAGAAACTATTTCTGCTTGAGAGTTTAACTTTTCAGAAAAGAACCCAGGTGCACACAATCTGCACCTTTATATGTAAGTGATTAGAACAAAGCAAACATGAAGCTGACATTGCAAATGGTTACAAAGAATAGCGAGGGCCCTGCTGCCACCAGGATTAATTTCCAGATGCATGTTGAAAGTCTCATTGTTTTGAAAAATTAAACTTAATTTTTAATAAAAGAAATATGTGTTCATAGTAAGAAAAGGAAGTGTACAAGAAAGGAACATGACTATGAATTAAATAATTAAGCAACTAAGAGCAAGGTCATGACCACAGGCAGACCCGGGGCCCAGTCCTGACCGAATGTCATCTGGCTGCTGTCGTCAGTGTGTTTATTCATGAGTAGCATTGGAAGTCATGAGAAAATGTCACCAATATGCTCTATTCAAGAATGCAGAGAGTGTAAAGAGCACCTAATAAAAGTTTTACTTGAGTCATAGTAAAATTTAAACTCTCAGTGATACAAAATTAACTTCATTTTCTGTTATGGACATAATGCATGCCTATAATTAAAAAAAAAAATCACACAGAAATAAACAACCCACTCTTAAAAAGGGCAGAAGATATGAACAGACATCTCACCAAAGTAGATACACAGATTGCAGACAGCAAATGAAAAGATGCTCAACATCATAAATCAGTATGGAAATGCAAATTAAAGCAAGATACCACAATACAACTATTAGAATGGAAAAAATTCAGAACACTGACAAATGCCGGTGAGGATGTGAAGAAGCCTTCATTGCCGGCAGGAACGCAAAATGGTGGAGGACTTTGGAAGACAAGGGGGTAGTTTCTTACAAAACTCAATATTCTTACCATACAATCTATGGTTGTGCTCCTTGGTTTATACCCAAATGAGTCAAAAACTTACGTCCACACAAAAACCTGCACACGAATGTTTGTATTTGCCTTTGTAGTCTGCCTTATTCATAGTTGCCAAAACTTGGAAGCAACCAAGCGGTCTTTCAGTAGGTGAGAGGATAAATAAACTGCGGTCCATCCAGACAAAGGAATACCATTCAGGGTTAAAATGAATTCAGCCATCAAGCCTTGAAAATACTAATTACTAAATGAAAGAGGCTAATCTGTAAAGGCCAGACACTGTATGATTCCAGCTATGACATTCTGTGTGTGTGTTAGTTGCTCAGTCGTGTCCAACTCTTTGTGACCCCACAAACTGTAGCCCGCCAGGCTTCTCTGTCCATGGAATTCTCCAGGCAAGAATACTGGAGTGGATTGCCATTCCCTTCTCTAGGGGATCTTCCCGACCCAGGGATCAAACCCTGGTCTCCTGCATTGCAGGCAGATTCTTTACAGTTTGAACTATAGGGAACAAAACTACGGAAATGGTGATAAGGCCAGTGGCTGAAAGAGATGGTGGGGAAGGAGAGAGAGATGAACAGGTGGAGTACACAGGAGTTTTAGAAACTACTATATGGCAAAACCAATACAATATTGTAAAAAAAAAAAAGAAAAGAAACTACTCTATATGAAATTATAATGGAGGACACATCATTACACATTTGACCAGACCCATCAGCAGTGGCTACAGGACTGGAAAAGGTCATTTTTCATTTCAAGCCCAAAGAATGTTCAAACTACCACACAACTGCACTCATCTCACATGCTAGCAACGTAATGCTCAAAATTCTCCAACCAGGCTTCAACAGTATGTGAACTGCGAACTTCCAGATGTTCAAGCTGGATTTAGAAAAGGCAGAGGAACCAGAGATCAGATTTCCAACATCTGTTGGATCAAAGAAAAAGCAAGAGAATTTCAGAAAAATATCTACTTTTGTTTCATTGACTATGCTAAAGTCTTTCACTGTGTGGATCAAAATAAACTGAAAAATTATTAAAAAGATGGGAATACCAGACCACCTTACCTGTCTCCTGAGAAATCTGTATGAAGGTCAAGAAGCAACAGCTAGAACTGGACATGGAAAATGGACTGGTTCCAAATTGGGAAAGGAGTATGTCAAGGCTGTATATTGTCACCCTGCTTATTTAACTTATGTGCAGAGTACATCATGTGAAATGCTGGGCTGGATGAAGCACAAGCTGGAATCAAGATTGCCAGGAGAAATATTAATAACCTTAGATATGCAGATGACACCACCCTTATGGAAGAAATCGAAGAGGAACTGAAGAGCCTCTTGATGAAAGTGAAAAGCTGGCTTGAAACCCAACATTCAGAAAACAAAGATCATGGCATCTGGTACCATCACTTCATGGCAAATAGATGGGAAAACAATGGAAACAGTGAGACTTTATTCTTCTGGGCTCCAAAATCACTGCAGATGGTGACTGCAGCCATGAAATTAAAAGATGCTTGCTCCTTGGAAGGAAAGCTATGACCAACCTAGACTGCATATTAAAAAGCAGAGACATTACTTTGCCAACAAAGGTCTGTCTAGTCAAAGCTATGGTTTTTCCAATAGTTATGTATGGATATGAGAGTTGGACCATAAAGAAAGCTGAGTGCCAAAGAACTGATGCTTTTGAACTGTGGTGTTGGAGAAGACTCTTAAGAGTCCCTAGGACTGCAAGGAGATCCAATCAGTCCATTCTAAAAGAAATCAGTCCTGAATATTCATTGGAAGGGCTGATGCTAAAGCTGAAGCTCCAATAATTTGGCCGCTTAATGCAAAGGACTTGGGAAATACTCTAATGTCAGGAAAGACTGAAGGCAGGAGAAGAAGGGGACGACAGGATGAGGTGGTTGGAGGGCATCACCGACTTGATGGACATGAGTTTGAGCAAACTCTGGGAGTTGGTGATGGACAGAGAAACCTGGAGTGCTGCAGTCCATGAGGTCACAAAGAGTTAGGCATGACAGAGTGACTGAACTGAATTGAACTGATAGAAGGTGTAACCGATGAGCAAGCCTTCATGTAAACTGTGGACTCTGGTTGATGATGGTGCATCCCTATAGGTTCATCGATGGTACAAATGGTGCTGTGAGCCTAAAACTGCTCTAGAAAATAAAATTTATTAATGAAAAAAATTAAACAGAGCCCACAGATATAAAGCAAAGAATACATTGCCATGTACACCCCCACATCTTTATCTTGCTTCCCAAAGGCACATAAGGTTAATAAAGTCCTATGGACTTTTCTAGAATGTCTCTTATGTATATAAGATTAAAAACAAATCTTGATTTTTTTTCTTGCATGTTCTAAAAAGACCGTCTCCGTCCTGAGAGATGGTAAGGATCAGTCTGCACTCACACTCCCCATGGGCTTCCTCTGACTGGGTTTATTTTTGCAGTGACACGTCTCCGTGGTCCCACAGACCCACGGCTGGTATCCCCATCACAGCTGCAGGTTACTTTTACTTGAGTGTTTATGAGCTTTGAAAGGACCGGGGAAACATCAGTAGGTTGCTCACTGCTGTATTCTCAGAACCTTGCCTGGAACTAGCACTGTAGACACAGTTTCTAATTTGGACCTATTGCAATATTTACACTGAACTCTTCGATCATGTGGGAATTTATTTTACTGGAGAATATGAAGAATATTTCTGTTCTTGTTTTTACCCCATCACTTACAGAATAATTCTTTCTTTTCCCATCATTGTGACACAAATGCCATCACATAATTCATCTATATGCCTTTAAACACACACACATTCAATTTTTACTCTCTTGGGGTCTTTCTTGTGTTACCTTGCTCTACCCATAGAAATGGTCAAATGACATTGTTTTGATTATCTTAGAGTTGGATTATGCTTTAATATCGGACTGGACTAGTAATTTGTCACTGTGATTCTTTCCCTAAATAGATTGGTAAAAATCACTTAATGAAGCCCTCCACCAAGAAGATGATTTTAAAAATAAGTTATTAAATTAAAATGGCAGGGAGTTCCTTTTCCGTTCTCCTTTTGTAACTTCATGGATTGTCTTTTCGCCCTCCGAGCATCTGCTTACTTGAGCAACCCTGCCCGATGGAAGACGTACAGGTCCTGCTCTAGGGTGCAGTTGTTGAACGGAACCACCTTCACGAAGCTCTGGATGAGGACAAACTCAGGGGTGAGATGCGGCACAGAAACGATGCAGAAGTCCTTGTCCTGATGTGATTGGAAACCAGAAATCATTAATCACCAAACAAATTTCTGCTGTAAAACACTAAAGAGGAGTAAAATGTGTGAAGGAGACGGTACTCAAGTTAAACATTCCTATCATTTGGAAAATAATCAGAAAATTCAGGGAGATAAACAACTGTAAGAATATGGGGAAAATGTCTGGTCTTTGACTGAAACCTACATAAAAGAATACTGTGAACAATGGAAGCCATTTGGCACAGCTGTGTTTTTGGAAGTAGAGTTTTAAAGTAAGGACGTTTCCATTTGCAAACTCACTTGTATCCAGGAGTGAATGAAGCAGTGCACTGCCATGGCAAAGGCCTGGGTTTACCCAGTGCTGCTGTGCCAGTCGTGGTCCCTGCCTCCGTGAGGAGAGAGGGTGGTGCTTCAGGCCTTTTCAGCTCCAAAGTCCTGTGATTACTCAGGCATGGATGTCTGTGTATTTTGTCACGATGTGATCTTCCCTGGGTGATGAGATCTAAGGGCAGGTTAACCTGGGCAGTGATATTTGCGTGTCCTGACCTGAAACATGCTAGCCAGGAGCTGCTTCTGGCCACCAAGCGTTTGGAACCTGGCTAGTGTGACAGGGGAATCCAATTGTTACTTTTATTTCATTTTGATTAATCTAAATTTAAATTTCAAAACTGATACTTGGGAACCCTCCTACATTGTTGGTGGGAATATACACTGAGGCAGCCACTATGGAGAGCAGGATGAAGGTTCCTCAAAAAATTAAAAACAGAACTACCATATGACCCAGCAATCCCACTCCTGGAGAAAACTACACCTCAAAAAGGTACACGCACCCAGGACATGGAAGCAACCTAAATGTCCATCGACAGATGAATGGAAAAGATGTGTGTATATATGTATACACACACATACACACATGATGGAATATTACTCGGCCATAAAAAAAGAATGAAATAATGCCATTTGCAGCTACATGGATGGACCTAGATATTATCATACTAAGTGAAGTAATTCAGACAGAGAAAGGCAAATACCATATAATCACATACATGTGGAATCTAAAAAAAAAATACAAATGAACTTATTTATAAAAAGAAACAGACTCACAGACATAGAAAACAAGCTTATGGTTGCAAAGAGGAGGGGGAGTAGGGGAGGTGTGGAGTAGGAGCTCCGGGTCAGTAGACACAAACTGCTGCTGCTGCTGCTAAGTCGCGTCAGTCGTGTCCGACTCTGTGCGACCCCATAGACGGCAGCCCACCAGGCTCCCCCGTCCCTGGGATTCTCCAGGCAAGAACACTGGAGTGGGGTGCCATTTCCTTCTCCAGTGCATGAAAGTGAAAAGTGAAAGTGAAGTCTCTCAGTCATGTCCGACTCTTAGCAACCTCATGGACTGCAGCCCACCAGGCTCCTCTGTCCATGGGATTTTCCAGGCAAGAGTACTGGAGTGGGGTGCCATTGCCTTCTCTGAAACACAAACTATTACGTATCAAATAGATAAGCAACAAGGTCTCACAGTATAGCAGAGGGAACTACATTCCATATCCTTCAGTAAATCATAATGGTAAAGAAAAAATAATAAAATAAAAACTCAGTTGTTATTGGAAAAGTTGCATGTCTGTTTAGAACAAGTGGGTATATGAATCTATTCATTCAACTACAACTCGTAGGAAATCTAAAAGCAGATCAAGGAGTTCTGATGACAAGTATAAATTTTAGGAAATCTAAAACCAGATCAAGGATTTCAGATGACAAGTTAGCGCTTGTTCTACAATGTACCCTAAGTGTAAAATACACACCGGATTTTAAAAACTGAGACAAGGGGTATTCAAGATCTCCTTAATAATCTTTCATACTTTTGGACATAGTACATTGAGTAAAATTCATTATTAAAGTTGATGTCACCTGTGTCTCTTTAGTTTTTTTTTTTTTTTCTTAATAATGTGTCTGCTGTACATAGAGGTCAGACTTGAGGACACAGCAAGGGAAGGAGAGGGTGGGATGAATTGAGAGACTAGTGTTGAAACATATACATTACTGTATGTAAAATTAGATAGCCAGTGGAAATTTGTTGTATGACTCAGGGAGCTCAAATCCGGTGCTCTGTGACAACGCAGAGCAGGGGGCTGGAGTGGGAGGGGGTAGGGAGGTTCATGAGGGAGGGGCATACATATAGCCATTGCTGATTCATGTGGATGTATGGCAGAAACCAACACAATACGGTAAAGCAATTATCCTCCAATCAAAAATAAATAAATTTAAATTAAAAAAAAAAATGTATCTGCTGGAACATTTGGAACTTGGTGTCTGTGGGACAGTGCTGCTGTGGACTGTCTCTGCTCCGCACGTCCCCCAAGAACCTCTGCCAGGCGCCTGCAGAGCAGCTTGCTCTTCCCAGAGCTAATTTGTCCCTGTGGGATCTCGCCTCCTGCTGAACCCTGTGAAGGCATTGCCTGAGCTAATCCAAAACCTTGGGGACACGCGTGCAACTCAAAGGAGTGAGTCACTCTCTGACCTTATCCTCCTTCTAGCAAAATAACAGCTCCTTCTGGGGAACTTGTGAGTCAAGTTGTCGAAATACTCTAGCTGAAAAAAAGGACTGAGTGCCACGTCCCAGGGGCTTCCTCTGGGAGGAGGAGACATTAATGAATTGCTTTATGGTGGATGGGAAGGATTAAGGATGAAGTAATGA
This sequence comes from Bos indicus, assembly GCF_029378745.1. Lineage (NCBI taxonomy): Eukaryota > Metazoa > Chordata > Mammalia > Artiodactyla > Bovidae > Bos > Bos indicus. The sequence continues at coordinate 39,747,770 of NC_091772.1, read as the reverse complement.
TGATATTTTGCTCCTGTCTCCCAGATCCTGAAATAATTAAAAAGTAAACACGTCAGAGTTCTCTGGCTATCCAGTGGTCAAGATCCCATAGGGGTCCACTGTAGTGGGTGTGGGTTTGATTCCTGGCGAGGGAACTAAGATCCCATATGCCACCTGGAAGAGCCAAAAAATAAATAAATAAAAAGTAAACATGTCTTTTATGGTTTTAAAGCCATTTTGTCATAATACCGAAGACCTGTCTTTGCATGGACTTTAAAATAGCAATGAAGTGAACTTAGTGAATTTACTTTGGGGCATCTCTGAGGGAAGCCAGCTTTGCAAATCCTCTCTCAGGGTCACTACAGAGGTTTCCGAGTTTCAAAATGCCTTAAAATTAATTTAAAAAAAATTATGATGGAGAACATCAGCACCAAGGCTTCATGATCTTAACAAAATGAGGAGATACAATCTATGATCACATAGCTTTCATGCAACAGAATTAAAGCCTCTTTGGTTTTTTAGCCTCAGTATAAAGAGCATCAAGGAAAAATAAAACAATAGACATCTTGCCTATATTAGCTGACTGAAGAAGTGTGGTTGTTGACCTGACTTAACTGACAGGCCAGCCTCGAAAAAAGCCATAAAAATCCAGTGGAGGAAACTAAATTGTCTTCCTTCCCTACTCTCTTCCCTCCAATAAGGTAACAAGAGGTTGGTCAGAATTTCTATCCCTTGACAACCGTGAAGCAAAAATGGAAGTGGCAGCCCAGACACCCTGAGACAGAGAATCTTGTTTGCACTTGGGCGTCTGCTTGGGGTCATCACCAACCAACAGTAGAGGGTCAAGTGACTCCCACGTGTCAGGTGATGCCAACCAGAAGCCCGACCTCAAGTTCCCACCTTCTTACCCTCAGAAACGCAGTATACTGGTGTCGGAAATCTTTTAGCCAACACACACTATACAGAAATACAAAAGACTAACTTCACTGTAACTCCTGACATTTTCAGATGCTACCAGCATTCTGTCCATGATTTGGTTCTATTGATAGTAAAATACCAGCGAAATACTCTCTAAAAGAAGTTATGCATTGAAAGAATGTTAAAACAGCATGACTGAAAAATTATTGAGAATGACAATTTTTCCTACTTTGAAAAGTTCATGATGTATTATTCGCCCTTTTTTTTTCAGAACAGAGAAGCGGTCCCACCTCAATATTCATATCAGATATGTTTGGATAATGAGTATGGTATCTTACTTCTCTATAACTTTTCTAGCTTATAAAACCAATTATATTACTCAAAATTCAACATGTACTTACATGGAAAAGATGGAAAACAAAATTCATAAAGTCCAGTGACCTGTAAACAGACAATAAGAACTGTCACTGACCTCCAAGCAAATGCAGCATCCGTGTACCTTCCAAGAGATGTATGGCTCTCACCCCCTTAGGCAAGGATTAGCCAGTCACTACTCAGAATGTGTGTCGAGCTGACAGTAATCAACTGCAGAAGTCAGAAGCTTCAAATGTCAGTAATAAAGCATTTGCCTATATTCAAGATACTATTATGGCAATTAATAGTCTCTACACATTCAAAAAGCAAGACAGTCCTTTTGTGAACAGGATCCCTCCCTTCCTTTCTGGAGGAGCTGTGGGGAGACATGGGTATATTCTAAGCTACTCTGATCTTTTTCTTTTTTATATGCAAAAGATTTTCTGACCAGCGGCAGATGCCTATTTGTAGGCGAACCATAATGGGTCATCGAATTTCTGTTTGAAAATTCAAAAAGCATATTTCTTATCTTATCATGAGCAAGGGAAAATAAATATACGCAACAGATCTAGAAGGGTTTTTTACAGGCTTTTTAGATGTCTGTAATATAATTAGAATAAAAAGGTTTCCCCTTTTAATCTTTCAGTTGAATTGCAATTTCAAAGAAATTGAAAACCCAAGAGGAAAAAAAGTCCAAGTTAAAGCACGGTTCTAAGCAAGGCTGGGAGAATGGGATGTAATTAAACACACCCTCTAAGAAGGGAGTAGCCAGTGGCAATCTTGGTCATCTCAAAGATACTCCAGAACCTTCCAGTCTATGAAAATGTGCTAATCGTTCCTTCTTCAACACTGTTCTATGGACAGAATGTGGAGTGGGCGGGCACCCCAAAGGGGCTATGGACTCTCAGGAATGGAAGGCAGGGGTCCACATCCAGACTTCAGGGGGCAGCAAGCAGTGGACACGGGATTGTCTGCCCAGCACCGGGCCTCCTCCTTCCAGCAGCCAGCCTGGATTGTTGTTTGGTGTCCCATTAACCCCATCTCAGATTGAGACTCCAGCCCCGAGTCAGTGGGGAGCATGAGGAAAGTGACAAAGCTGTCCTCACGTATTGGCCCCAGCCATCAGCTTAGGAAAGAGCACACAGTCCAACCAGGCCCAATGGAGCTTCGAGAGGGGGCCCAAACCACACTGTCCTCCTCACTGGCTGTAGTGCAACGCTGAGGCCACGTCTTGTGGCCCCAGGTGGGGACACTCCTCTGAAGATGGGACTGGCAGAGCCAAAGGGTAGAGAGAAGCTTGGTCTGTGACTGAGTTATCCAAATCCCAGGTCAAGCCACACCGAAAATCAGTCCCTCCAATGGATTATGCTTTCTTCTATGTGGCAGTTTTTGTTCATGTTTCCAAAGCCAGTTTCAGTTGGATTTTCTGTCACTTGCAACTAAAAGATTCTAGACAAACTAAACCCGAAGTCTCCCCAGAATGCAAACTCTAGAGAATGAGGAGTAGCACGTGGCTTGGGAAGGTATGATCTCACAGAGCCTGGGCAGCCTGGAATTTCACGGGCTGGAGTCCGGAAATGGGGACTAGGAATCTGTAGTTTTAAAAAAAAACTCCCCAGAAATGAGGACGGGAAGCCAGGCTTGGAAACCCCTGACTCTGTGAGATGAAAGTATTGGGCGAGCAAGGCCAGAAGAAGCTCTCTCCACGGCAGACAAGCTGGGGACCGGGACTTGCCTTGCTTCGTACTTCTCGTCTATAAAAAACAGCTGGATGCAGAAGGCAGTGGAGGCGCCCTTGTAGATGGGGCGGAAACTGCTGGTGTCCTCAGGCAGAGAGACGGACAATGAGCTCCTATGGCTGATGTAGTAACCCATGTAAACCATACTGCTCACTTGACTGAGTTTTTCTGAGTCCTGCAACAAGGAGAGAGGACAAACCCAACTGGGAAACCCATTCATTCTCTGCAACTTAATGGCTAGTGGTTGCCTTGTCTGTACATGACACTGTTCCTGGGACAGATGTGACTGCCTCACCTGAGATGAACCATCCCGAGCCAGGCCTGGCTTTAAGGAGATGTTCATAATGAGATTTCAAAACTCGTAAGGCTGGGAACCAGTTTTCCTGGGAAGGTCAGAAAATGAATGGTCTCGGCTGGCCTTTGATACAGGCTCCATGTTTTAACTGCATCATTGAGGAAATGTTGAAAGTGAAAGTGTCAGTCACTAAGTCACATCCAACTCTTTGTGACCCTATGGACTGTAGTCCACCTGGATTCATGGAATTCTTCAGGAATTCTCCATTCCTTTCTCCAGGGGATCTTCCCAACCCAGGGACTGAACCTGGGTCTCCTGTGTGGCAGGCAGATTCTTTTAACATCTGAGCTACCAGCGAAGCCCCTTGTGTGTATAGTATAATAAAAGTTAAAATCATTATTAGCACTAAAAACTTATAAAGAAAATCAGGAGCCTCTTCTCTAGACAATGGGAAGAGGAAAAAGATTCTATCTACTGAAATGGTTGCAAATTATCAAAGTAGAAAGTATAACTTCTAGGACCAAGCTGTTTGAGGGAGACAGAATAAGAGGCCTAATCTCAGTGGAATAAGGGTCATCAAGGGTGACCTGCAGAGCAGGTCCTAAGGAAGGAGGCAGCTCTGAACTGGGAGAGGGAGGTGGGAGGCCGGGGGAAGGACAGGGCATAGGGGTGCAGGTGGAGAAGAGTGAGCTGCATGGGGGTGGGGGGTAGCACAAACCACTCCAGTGGCCTCGAAAGCCTTACCTCCACTTCACCAGTGTTCTCACTTGTGACTGGTGACAAAGCTTCCTCCACTGCAGCTTCTGTGCCTTTTCTCTGCAAATGACAAAGGCAAGACATGAGAATTAATCAATACCTGCAGTGGTTCAGAGCCTGAGTTCTGGTCAAATCCTGGCCTCGCTGCTTACCAGCCATGTGACTTTCACAAAGTAAGCCTCATCTGATTGTCTGAGGATACAGTCAGGACACGTGGATGGAGAGATGCTCAGTTACCTCCCAACTCTCTGCAGATGTTATTAATATTTATCCTTCCTTCACTCTCATTTTTCTATATAATTTGAAAGCTGCACTAGGGTTTTTAACTGCTCTGTATGCTCAGTCACTTCAGTCGTGTCTGACTTTGCAACACTATGGACTGTAGCCTGCCAGGCTCCTCTGTCCATGGGATGTTTCAGGCAAGAATACTGGAATGGGTTGCCATTTCCTCCTCCAGGGGATTTTCCCAAAGCAGGCATTGAACCCGTGTTTCCTGTGTATCCTGCATTGCAGGCGGATTTCTTTACCCACTGAGCCACTGGGGAAGCCTATATAGGTGCCCATAAAAATATCGTCACAGTAAAAAGTGGTATGTTTCCACATGCCTCTCCCCACAACCCGGGGCCACTCTGCCAACCATAGGAAAACAATGATCTGCTTCGTCAGTGTAGATCGTATGCTGAGTCTACTTCTGGATTATCTGTTCTGTTTGATCCATCTATTATTAACCTTGACATCATTACCACACTAACTCAGTTACAAGAACCTTATAATAAATCTTGAAATCAGCAGCATTAGTCCTACAGCTTGTTCCCTTCCCATAGTTGCTTTGGCTGTGCTAGGTCCTTCTCAATTTCATCTGAATTTTGAAATTAGTTTTCATTTCACTTGGGCTCCAAAATCAAAGGCATTGACTGCAACCATGAAATTAAAAGATGCTTGCTCCTTTGAAGGAAAGCTATGACAAACCTAGATAGCATATTAAAAAGCAGAGACATCACTTTGCCAACAAAGATCCATACAGTCAAAGCTATGGTTTTTCCAACAGTCATGTATGGATGTAAGAGTTGGACCACAAAGAAGGCTGAGTGCTAAAGAATTGATGCTTTCGAATTGTGCTGAAGAAGACTCTTCAGAGTCCCTTGGACTGCAAGGAGATCAAACTAGTCAATCCTAAAGGAATTGACTAGTTTGAATATTCACTAGAAGGACTGATGCTGAAGCACCAATACTTTGGCCACCTGATGCAAACTACCAACTCATTGGAAAAGACCCTGAGGCTGGGAAAGATTGAGGGCAAGAGGAGAAAGGGACAACAGAGGATGAGATGGTTGGGTGGCATTACCGACTCAATGGACATGAATCTGAACAAACTCTAGGAGATAGTGAAGGACAGGGAAGCCTGGTGTGCTACAGTACATGGGGTCACAAAGAGTCAAACACAACTTAGTGACTGAACAACAACAACAACAAAAATTAGTTTTGGCTTGAGATTTCATTGATCAACTGACATCTTGAAAATACCGAGTCCTCAAAATTATGTATGGGAGATATTTCTCCACCTATTTAGGTCTTATTTCATTTCTCTCATAAATGTTTTGTAGTTTTTAGTATACAGGTTTTAAACATCTTTTGTCAGATTCATGTGTTTTGTGTATTTGTACTACTGTAAGGGCTTCCAGGTAGTGCAGTGGCAATGAATTTGCCTGCGGATGCAGGAGACCCAAGAGGCACAGGTCCAATCCCTGGGTCAGGAAGATCTCCTGGAGAAGGAAATAGCAACCCACTCCAGTATTCTTGCCTAGAAAATTCCATGGACAGAGGAGCTTGGCCGGGTACAGTCCATGGGGCTACAAAGAGTCAGATGCGACTGAGCATGCTGTATTATAAATAGTATTTATTTAAATTCCTCATTGTTCATTACTCTTATGCATAGATAAAACTGAACTTTGCCTATTAGTTTTGTATATATTTAGCAGTTTATTAAATTACTTATTAGTTCTATAGCTGTTTTATAGATTCTAGATGACAATGCTGCTGCTGCTGCTGCTAAGTTGCTCCAGTCATGTTCAACTCTGTGCGACTCCATAGACGGCAGCCCACCAGGCTCCCCTGTCCCTGGGATTCTCCAGGCAAGAACACTGGAGTGGGTTGCCATTTCCTTCTCCAATGCATGAAAGTGAAAAAAGTGAAGTCGCTCAGTCATGTTTGACTCTTAGCGACCCCATGGACTGCAGCCCACCAGGCTCCTCCATCTGTGGGATTTTCCAGGCAAGAGTCCTGGGGTGGGGTGCCATCACCTTCTCCGCTAGATGACTATGTTATCCGCAAATTGAAGACAGTTTTAATCCTTCCTTTCCAATCTAGATGCTTTTAAAGTATTTTCTTGTCTTTTTTCACCAGCTTGAACCTCCAGAATAATTATGAATAGAAGTGGTGAGAACACACATTCTTGTTCCTGACCTTGGTGGAAAAGGTCATCCTTTTACCATTAAGGATGATGCTAGCCACATGCTTTTCAAAAATAACCTCTATCAAATTGAAGAACTTCTATTCCTAGTTTTCTGAGAGTTTTATGAGGAATGAATGTGAATTTTCAAATACCTTTCCAATATTTAAGAGATAATCATACAGGTAATCCTTTTTAGAATGTTAATATGGTGAATTACTTTCATTGATCTTCTTATAATTGTATTTCTAACCTTGTAACCCAGAATAAACCCTGCTTGGTCATGATGTATTGTCCTTTTAATACACAGATTCAATACAAGATTTCTATTTGAATTTTTCCATCAATGTTCATGAGAGCTATTGATCTGGTTTTATTTTCCTGTAATGTTGTCTGTTGAGAAAGATCATACTTTAGATGACTTGAATCCTTTAATTATCTTGAGACTTATTTTCTAGCTTGGAATATGATCTAACTTGGGAAATATTCCACATGTATGTGGGAAGATGTATCTACTGGGTCGTGTGCTCTATTAAGTGCGAATTGGGTCAAATTGGGTAGAGTGTTCTATTAAGTGCAAATCAGGTCTTATTGTCAATAGCGCTCTTAAAATCTTCCACACTCCTATCAATTTTCTGTCTACTTATTCTATCTGTGATCAAGGGAGGGACGCTGAGGTCATCAAATATAGTTGCTTATTTATTCATTTGTCTTTGCAGTTCTATCAGTTTGTGTTTTGTGAAGTTCTACAATTAGGTACATAAATATTTGACTGTTATGTCCTCTTGACTTTCGTTGTCCCTGGTAATATTCCCTCCTCTGAAATCCACTTGGTCTGAAATGAATGAAGCTTCTCTAGCTTTCTTTTGATCAGTGTTACCATGGTGTGTCTACATGCATGCTTTTCATTTGAACCTATTCTGTCCACTCAAAGTGCATGTTTGTGACCCACATATAACTGTCTTGCTTTTTAATTGAATCTATATCTGCTTTACGTGTTCTTTAATTGGGATATGTACAACAACACAAAGACCATTTTACATTTCATGCAATTATTAATGTGTGTAGGATTAAGTCCGTCATCTTGCTGTTTGTTTTCTATTTGTCCTATCTGTTCTTTATTCCCTCTTTCCTTTTTTAAAAAAATTTCTTTGCTGTCTCTTGGATTAATTGTATATTTTTATAATTCCACTTTACCTCTTTGTAGGCTTATTAGATATAACTTTCTGAATTTGATTTGTAACTTTTTTTTTTAATTTAGAGAAGCCTGGCAGGCTGCAGTCCATAGGGTCACAAAGAGTTGGACACGGCTGAAGTGACTCAGCACGCACGCACACCTACGTTCCTCCTGCCCTGTGCTATGGCCAGGAACTCTCTCAAGGCAGGAGGCCAGCACAGTCAGAGGGCTCAACAGAGTTGTTTCCCACCTCTTAAGCATCACTCTCCTTTGTTATCTGATGAGCAGAGTCTTAAAACTTACTTCATATACGTTGGCAATGTTTTTCAGGCAGGGAAGTAAATCTAGTCTCTATCTCCATCTTTGCCGGAAGCAGAAATACCTCTTACTGAGTTCTTTTTATCACTTCCATTCATCAGCTTCCTCTCCCACACTCTAGTCCATGGCATACAACCTTCTTTAAAAGCTTCAGAGGTCCTTCAGGGCCCTCTCCTGCATGGTTTTCCACCCTCATTTCCATATCCTGAACTAGTAGGCCTTCCTCTTCCCATGGAGTACCATCTCCCGAAGGCTGAGGTTGTGTTTTAGCCCCATGAGCACCCTTAGTCCCTAACAGAGAGTTCAGCAGTTATGTGTGTTCAACCTCTGTGCAGAGACAAAATCAGTCTTCAAAACACAACACCACCCAGCTACAGGTTGGGTCCTATTGTGGTCTGTGGTACAGGAAGGCACTCTTCATAGAGGCAATGAAGGCAGGGTGAGCCAGGTGGCCCAGCAGTGAGATAAAGGTCCTCCCTACCTCCTTTTCTTCCCATGATCTTCTTCGCATGAGCTGATGGGCAGGGGGAACGTTATTTTGTACAAGACTGGAAAGGAGAAAAAAGTGGGGGTAAGGGGGCGGTTGGGGGCTGGAGGCCGGGAAGCAATGACACTGCCCCAGCCCCTATTCTGGTTTCACATAGATGGAAGAGTCAGGAGGACCAGAAGCAGAAGGGCCCAGGCCATGAAACACGTGCTGGGACCCTGGCCACACGCAGTGCTGATGCAGGGCTGGGCTGCTCATGGTAGCCAGAGGTAAGCCTGTTCATTCTCCCCACCTCTTTGGTGAGGCTTGTTTCAGAGGACACAGGGACTTGCCCCGAGGTCTTGCAGGAGTAGATGAGGACCCAGAGCCCAATCTATATGGGCGTTTCTATTTCTAGGAATAATCAGTGGTCAGAGGGTGGCAGAGCTAGAATGATGGCTGGATCCCCAGCCCATCCCCCCAAATCCTATGTCCTGTATGATAGGGCTGATTGTGCCTCCTTCAGTGTGGGGTTTGCTTCCCTGTAGACTCTAGAGAGTCCCTTGGACTGCAAGGAGATCAAGCCAGTCAATCTTAAAGGAAATCAAGCCTGAATACTCATTGGAAGGACTGATGTGGAAACTGAAGCTCCAAAACTTTGGCCACCTGATGCAAAGAGCTGACTCATTGGAAAAGACCCTGATGCTGGGAAGGGGCAGAAGGAGAAGAGGGTGACAGAGGATGAAGTGGTTGGATGGCATCACCGATGCAATGGACATGAACTTGGGCAAACTCCAGGAGATGGTGAGGGACAGGGAAGTCTGGCATGCTGCAGTCCATGGAGCCACGAGGAGTCAGACAGGACTTTGCGACTGAACAAATGGTCAGGGCAGCAGCACTAGCAGAGCAGGAGGTGAGGGTGGGGTGGAGAGGGATCCTGCTGAAGGCAGGCCAGGGAGCTGTGGCAGGTGCTTCTACAGCCTGAGGGGCCCAGTCAGGCAGGGAGAAGACGCTGCCTCACTGGAGTCTGTGGACAAGGTGTGTTTTCTACTGGCTTTATCCATATCAGCCTCCTGAAACCAGGAAAGAGTGAGGAGGCAGGGGGAGAAGGGGTGGAATTCCACCCTGAGCTGAACTCTTGAAGGTGTTGCAATATTCTGATGTCCTACGAACATACAGCCGAATCGCCCCTGCCCTGGTCCCCAGCTCTGAGTGCCAGGGAGGCCTTTCCCCGCTCAGGAGTCACTCCAGCACCAGGAGCATGCCTGACCTGACGGTGCAGCAGCCCCAGGCCCGGCTGGGCGGATCATCTCCTTTACCTGGATGCTCTCCCTGGTCTCCAGTGACACAGCTTCCTGCGGCTCCTTGACTATTTTCTGGGATTCCTCGCTGCTGTTCTCGAGCTGGGAGTCTTTGGGAGAAAAAGTGACACAAGGACAGAAAAGATATGATCGACGTCCACAGAGCACAGGACACTGGTGGCAGCGTGGTCGTGTGTTTCTAAACTGCAGCATATCTGAAGGATCCAATCACTGGGGGCAGCACTGCGAGGAGGTGGGGAGGAACAGGTCTGTGCAGCCCACCTGGACTCTGAGTTCTCTGTGCCACGTTCACACGATGGGATCCAGTGGTAACCAGCCCTGCAGGAGCTTCGGGGATAAACTGAGGCCAGGGTGGGCCTGGTGGGCTGCCAGTGACTAAGCTCTGAGACTCTTTCATGGGAGCCCCTTTGAGGTTTGTAAGCAACTGGTTATCACCCTCTTGGATGGCAGGCTTTCAAGTGATTTTAAGATGGAATGGGGAATTAGACCGCAGTCGGCTGTGTCTGTGCCCTCAGGACACAAATGAGCCCAGGGCTGCTTTCTCTCTACGTGGAAATACTGTGAACAGGCATCTGAAAGCAGCCATGAAACTCACATTTATACTTTCTAAGCAAGAACCAGAGCTGAGCTTACATTATCACTTTAATATGTTGTGGAAAGTCAATAATCAGGGTGGTGTTCATATATGCAGTGTTCACCAAAAAATAGAGCAGAAAAGAAGTTTTCCCATGTGTCTAAAAAGCTATTCCCCTCCTTTCCTTCCTCTTCCTTCTGCTCTTTCCTTTATTCCTGTCTCTCTTCCTGTCTTTCTCTCCCCAACCCCAGCCCTTCACCCCCTGCATCTCTCCTCTTCCACCATCTCTCCCCCTTTCCCCGCTCCCCACCCCATCCTCTCTTGCTCCCTCTGTGTCTGCTCCACGGAGGCACTCAGCCCTAACCCCTGCTCGCAGCCTCTGGGCCTCAGCTCCTTCCAGCCTGGGGGCTGCCCCTCCCAAGAACTGTCCACACAGACACAGGAGGGACCTTAGGCCTGCAGGAGGCCCCAGACACTGGGCTGCCGGTGTGCCCTGCTGCCCCATCTTCCCGTTTCTAAGCATCACAGCAGACGGGATGGGGCCAGAGGCTGCGACCCTCTCTGTGCCCCCCTCTCACACTGCATCTGGTTCCTCCAGCAGCAGCCAGCGTCAACGGGTCCTGCAGATTACCTCTAGACCCCGCATACGCACTGGCTCACACCCTACACACTGCTTCGGGCAAAGACGCAGACGAATGAAATAGAATGAAATTCTAAGTAAGAGAAAAGTCAGATGCCCAGAGAGGTGGAAGGGGAGAGATGAAGAGGTACATGATGTTGAAGTTACCAAGAGAGAATGTCACCCCAGCAGAGTGAGAAGCTCTTCTACGTGGAGAGCAAGTGACAGGAGAGAGGACAAGGGACTCAGAATCCCTGCTGTGAAGAAAGATGCTTTGGGGACAATGAACCCTAGCGTGTCCCTAGCACCTGGAAACACCCTGCTCCTTGCAGAACTTTCCAGTCATCTGTACAGCATTTCCAGTGTTCTCAGGCTGGCAAGAATAGAGGGCTATTTAGGTGAATTTAGCTTGTTGGGGTGATACAACTTGTGTGCAGTAGAGTCCACATGAATCTCTATATGTATCGATTCCCATGTAACAATCACTTAAATGAATACTAAGATTTCCAGAGCCCAGAGATTTCCCTCACCTGCTGCCCAGCCAATACACCCCTTAAAAGTAGCGGCTGGAGCTACCCACTCCAGTATTCTTGCCTAGAGAATTCCATGGACTATACGGTCCATGGGGTTGCAAAGAATCAGACATGACTGAGCAACTTTCACTTTCACACACACACACACACACACACACACACACACACACACACATACATATATATTGTTTGTTGTTGTTTAGTCACTTGGTTGTGTCTGACTCTTTGCAACCTGATGGACTGTAGCCCACCAAGCTCCCCTGTCATGGGATTCTCCAGGCAAAAATACTGGAGTGGGCTGCCATTCCCTTCTCCAGGGTATCTTCCCCACCCACAAATCGAACCTGGATCTCCTGCATTGCGGGAGGACTCTTTACTACCTGAGCCACCAAGGAAGCCCATTTTAATTAGGACAAAATTACTAAAAAGCCAGAAATTTCAGGGACTGGATTAGATCTGCAGTCAACAATTAATCCTGGAGCTCTCACTGTCTGACAGGCTAATGCTCACAAGACAATTGCCAATGACAACGACTAATTGTCTGGGCTCAAGTGTCATGGGTGCTGCCGCTTTTTCCGAAGCAGCTGCCGTGCTCGTCCCCAGAGGTGGCTGCATTTTAGAACTGGGCGAGGTGAGGCCACGTCTCTCCTTCCCGTGTCTCTGGGGTTTTGTGGGGTTTAATTAGTTAATGTGCTTAATGTGCCCTGAGATCCTCAGACGTGAGGTGCTGTCCCGGGGAAAGTCAGGCAGTGGTTTTATATGACACGCAGCTAGAAACACAACTGAGGCTGCAAATTTAATTGTTATTCTATTTGCTTACATCACCTAAGTAGCTTGGAAGTCACGAACCAGGGCTTTATTCTAGGGGGAGGGAAGGTACCGTTTGCTGGCACTTTCTCTCTGAGTGGGACTGAGAAGGGGCTATCTGAAGAGGGCTTACCATGATATGAATAAAACATCACATTATCATCCCGAGGGACAGTACCCACTATTGCATTCCTAACTTTGTATTCTTTTTCTTAAAGAGACTTCCCAAACTGTATAAACCCGAGGTCCCACCAGACCTGGTTCTGCCCTGCTCTTTAACTAACAGGAAAAATACGTGAAAGTAACTCCATTGTGTCCGACTCTTTGCGACCCCATGGATTATACAGTCCATAGAATTCTCCAGGCCAGAATACTAGAGTGGGTAGCCTTTCCCTTCTCCAGGGTATCTTCCCAACCCAGGGATTGAACCCAGGCCTCCTGCACTGCAGGTGGAGTCTTTACCAGCTGAGCCCCAAGGGAAGCCCAAGAATACTGGAGTGGATAGCCTATCACTTCTCCAGTGGATCTTCCTGACTCAGGAATCGAATTGGGGTCTCCTGAATTGTAGGTGGATTCTTTACCAACTGAGCTATCAGGGAAGTCCTTTATTTAACAGGAAAAATACATAGGGAAAGTTAAATAATACATTTTGAAGGCTTTGGGAAAAAGTAACAGTATACAATTTGGTGGTTTTTAACTTAAAAAAAAATAATAATCAAAAATCCTACAAGATTTTTCTCTTTGTGAAATGAAATAAAGTGATTCTAAAAGAGTAATGGAAGAGAGTTAGTCAACAAAATTTTAAGGAATAAGAAAAAAGAGTTGAAATTTTCTAACGAATATTAAGACATATTATAAAGCCATAGTTATTAAAACAGCAGGTTATTGGGTGCAGGAACAGAACAGAACGGAATCCAAAAAAGAGCCTAAACGTTCATACACAGTAAAGGTAGCATTGGTGGGGAAGAATAAACAATACAATAAACAGTGCTAATCAAATGGGAAAAGAATTAATTTGGGTCCCTATTTCATATAATACACAAAGATCGTTCACAGATACATTAACAGCTTAAAGTTTTTTGTAATACTTTTAAATTATGAGAAGAAAATATAAGAGAATCTCTCTATTATTTTAGGGATGGACAAATCTTTCCTTTTAAATGTAGAAGTCAGAAGTCATAAAAGAAAAATATTGACATACTTGACCCCATCACAATTTAAAAGTTTTATCAAAAGAACCCTAAAGTGTTTCTTAAATAAGTAGATACACAGAGTAAATATTTGCAACACACATAATACACCAAGAACTGAAGTCTAGGGGAAGAGAAAAAACCAATAGGCAAAGAAAATGAATGGACAGGAGATGCAAATGACCAATAAACACATAAAACGTGTCCAACCTCAATAACAGTCAGAGAAATGAAGTTTAAACAATGATATCTCCTTTCACAGCTATCATACTGGCAAAAGTTAAACGTGCCAACAAATCCTGGAGAACTAGGAGAGGCTCGGGAGGAAGGCCACTGTTGTGGCCATGCTTGGTATATTTCCAAGCCGGCGAGAGCAATTCTGGGAACACAGCCTGTAAAAACGCTCGCAAGGGGCCCAAGACGACGTGTGCGAGAATACTTACTGCAGCATGGTTTGCAATATGAAATAGTGGAAACAATTTGCGTCCATCTGAGGACAAGTGTGGCACATTTCATAGAGTGAAATCCTATTCAAAAGATAAAAGGAGCGTCCCAGACCTAAGCTTATCGACATTATTAGATCTCAAAGAGCTGAGTGAAGAAGCAAATTTCAGAACTTCGCAAACCCAAAAGGTGCCATTTATGTAAAAAAAACACTGCCACGAAATGGTAGAATTTTTTCCGATGAACACAAGGACTTCATATGAAAGTATAAAAAGAAGTCTGGATGGATGCCTACTAACGTTATAACAATGGCCATTTCTGGGAATTGAGAGGGAGAACCAGGCTGGGACATTGATCCAAGGGAATTCAACTCTAACTGCATTATCCTAACTTTTTAAAGGAGGAGAGTTTCATGCATTAACTCAATTAAGATCTTCCCAAAAATGTCTAATTATAAGGGTAATTTCATTTCAGAATATTACAAAACGGTTATTTTGTTTAGTATTTTAATATTATGGCTGATTTCAGAAAAGACTGACAAATGAATTTAAGCCCTCACCTTTAAGAAGAGGAAAACTTAAAGGTTCAAGTTAAAACATTCATTCAACTGAAGTTGAGTGGAGAACGAAGAGTTGCAGTCACATGAGGTACCCAGCAGTACGCAAAATCCAGACAGAGGTAGTCCTCACTCTAAGAGGCTCACAAGTGATCAGGTAGGTGGGTGTGCGTGCACACACTCATAACCCCCCCACATACACTCCCAACTACCTTGCAGTATGCAAGTTGCTAAAGCAGAGGTATGAACAAAGCATATTGTTCACTTATTTATTCATTCATTCATTTAAAATTTTATATTTTATACCTACCACCTGGTGCACATTAACAAACTAGGCGTTGAAGATTCAGCAGCGAATGAGACTAACTTGCCCTTCCAAATAAAGTCAGTAAGAGAAGAAGAAATACTAAGATGTGCTAGATGGTGTGTAGAAAACAAGGGCCTGGGAGCTGCTTCAGTTTGAGCAATGTCCTATTGTGTACGTAAAGTGAAAGAGAAAGTGTTAGTGTCTCAGCTGTGTCCGACTTTTTGTGACCCCATGGACTGGTAGTCCACCACGCTCCTCTATCCGTGGGATTCTCCAGGCAAGAATACTGGAGTGGGTTGCAATTCCCTTCTCTGGGGGATCTTCCCAATCCAGGAATCGAACCCAGGTCTCCTGCATTGCAGGTGGACTCTTTACTATCTGAGCCATCAGGGAAGCCCATTGGACGTGTAAACTGAGATCTAAAGGATAATAAGCAGCCTCAAGACAGTAAGAAGATGGAGACGAGCAGACAATGCGTTCGCGGACTGCTGAAGAATGAGGGTGTCCTTACTTCCTGACCTGTTTCCTTCCTTGCTTTGCTTCCAGCCCTTTGGTCTTCTTTATAATTGTGTTAGTTTCCTGTGGCTACTGTGACAAATGTCCACTCACATGGTGGCTTAAAACAACAGAAATGTATTCTTCCAGAGTTCTGGAAGCCAGAAATCCAAAATCAGTATCTCTGGGCAGAAGTCAAGGTGTTAGCAGGGCCAGGCTCCCTCTTTCAGGATAAATCTCATCTCCAGATCCTTCATCACATTGAGGAAGACCTTTTGCCAAAATGAAGGTAGCATTTACTCATTCCAGGGGTTAGGGTGAGAACGTCCTTTGGGAGGTCACCTTTCCATCCAACCTCAGAAGCACCTGTTGCTGCCTGGATGCTCTGTATCCACTCAAGGGCTTTCCAGGAAGGTCAGACTGAACTTGTCCAAATCAGAATTCACAGCGTCTCCAGCAAATGATTCATTCACGCTTTTTATTTCTATCTGGCAAGATGGTTCCACCATCCACCTGGATTCTGAACACACCCTTGAGGCTTCCCTCTTCCACAACCCTCCTTCCCCATATGCAGTAAAATATCAGGTTCCATTAATTCTCCAAAATATCTCCCAAGTTCATTTGCAGTCAACGGCTCTGGTTCAGCCCTTCTCATCTCTTTGCTGCACACTCTAGTGGCCCCTGGGGAACGCTTCCTGATAACTAGAAGTTGATGGTGTGTCCCTTTCTAGTTCAACATTCCCAGGCTGCTCATCAGATATGCCATGATTAAGAAGAATCTAGATTCTTTGCTTCACCTCCCTCTGTCTCCTGTCCTACTTCCTCCGTCCTGCTGCCCCCTCCCTTCCTGCTCCAACAGCACTGAGCAGGTGCTCTTCCCCTCACATGCCCTGGTCTCTAACACCTCCTTGTTTTTGCCCATACACAATGTCTTTCCTCCATCGAAAATCTTTCTGCTTCTTCATCTACAAAGCTCCAATTTGTTTTTGAAGTTCTGATTCAAAAGCTTTCTTTCTATGAAGTCCTATATTGATGTT
Source organism: Bos indicus (assembly GCF_029378745.1). Taxonomy (NCBI): domain Eukaryota; kingdom Metazoa; phylum Chordata; class Mammalia; order Artiodactyla; family Bovidae; genus Bos; species Bos indicus. The sequence goes on along the minus strand of NC_091772.1, from coordinate 39,731,435 downwards.
CCCAAGATGACTTAGGTGTAATTCTGCTGGGATCTCAACACAATTTTCTCTCCTTCAAAACAATTCTCTGGTTGTAAATTCATTTGTCTTGCATGTTTATCCTACCATTAGGCCATGTGGGGCTCACCACATACTGGATCCGGCTCCCAAAGACTAGTATATGGGATATACTCCGTATTGGCTGAGTGACTGGCAGGAAGCTGAGGATAGAGTCCATACAAAGGAAAACACTCGGCAAACCACATGAGAGCAGGACAAAGAGCTTTTCCATATTTTTCAAGGACACTCTTCCTTTCTGGACTGCAGGGCAGCCTCCAAGCCATATAGCATGATGAACTTGAGCTCACTGTCTTGATATGAGACTATAGGTTTTAGCCTCACACAGGCTAAATTGGAGTTTGTGTCTCTGGAGGACAGGAGAAAGAAGGTCATGACAAAAATCACCAGCCTTATCTTCTTCTGTGAGCATGGGCTGTAGTCATGATGCTCATTTTTCATCCTTACTCTGTTCAGGCCCTTTGTCATGTAGTGTCCTCCACTCTGATTCTGAGCTCAGCCTGGGATCTGCTTTGGATAAGTGACATGTGTTAGTGCAATGCCCAGACCTCAAGAGGCTTTGTGTGTTTCCACTTGATCTCTGGTGCCTCTGCCATTACCATGATAACATGTCCTATCCAGCCTGCGAGAGGCACACGGAGTGGACCCAAGGCCAGCCTAGATCTGCCAACAGGCAACCAACCCCAAGACAGGTGGGAAGACCCAGCCACAGTCAGTAGAGCTGTGTAGCTGACCCCAGCTGTGTGAGTGTAGGACACTGCTGTGCTTCTGTAGTTGTTTGTTAGGAGCATTCTTGTGGTAATGGCCTATTGATAACAGTCATAAAACATAATACAGAGAATCAACTCAATCTTGAACCTGGTTCTTTGAAAAATAAAATTGACACTGGTGAGATTAAGAAAGGAAAAGACATACAAGAAAAATACCAGGAATAAAACATAGAAACATGGGGAACATCTATAAAGTACGACAGTAGATATAAACGCATAAGAAAATAAAGTGAACTAAATACTAAAACTAAAAGACAGCAGCTGTTACACTAGATAAAAACAACAACCAAATTTATGCTGTTTACAAAAGACACACCTAACATGTAAGAAAACAGGAAGAATGAAGATAAAATAATGCAAAGAGATATGGCATGCCTATATGAGCTAAAGAAAGCAAGCGTGGCCACATTAAAATCAGAAAAAGTAGACTTTAAGGCAAAAACCTTTCACCAGAGATAAAGAAGGACACTTCATAACTGATGTTTTTAAGTTCAAGGAAGACATGACTTAAAAATCATGTACCTAATAGCATAGACTCAAAATACACAGTGAAACAATGATCAGATCAGATCAGTCACTCAGTCGTGGCTGACTCTTTGAGACCTCATGAATCGCAGCAGGCCAGGCCTCCCTATACATCACCAACTCCCAGAGTTTACTGAGACTCACGTCCATCGAGTCAGTGATGCCATCCAGCCATCTCATCCTCTGTCGTCCCCTTCTCCTCCTGCCCCCAATCCCTCCCAGCATCAGAGTGTTTTCCAATGAGTCAACTCTTCGCATGAGGTGGCCAAAGTACTGGAGTTTCAACTTTAGCATCATTCCTTCCAAAGAAATCCCAGGGCTGATCTCCTTCAGAATGGACTGGTTGGATCTCCTTGCAGTCCAAGGGACTCTCAAGAGTCTTCTCCAACACCACAGTTCAAAAGCATCAATTCTTCGGCACTCAGCCTTCTTCACAGTCCAACTCTCACATCCATACATGACCACAGGAAAAACCATAGCCTTGACTAGACAAACCTTTGTTGGCAAAGTAATGTCTCTGCTTTTGAATATGCTGTCTAGGTTGGTCATAACTTTCCTTCCAAGGAGTAAGCGTCTTTTAATTTCATGGCTACAGTCACCATCGGCAGTGATTTTGGAGCCCAGAAAAATAAAGTCTGACACTGTTTCCCCTGTTTCCCCATCTATTTCCCATGAAGTGGTGGGACCGGATGCCATGATCTTCGTTTTCTGAATGTTAAGCTTTAAGCCAACTTTTTCACTCTCTACTTTCACCTTCATCAAGAGGCTTTTGAGTTCCTCTTCACTTTCTGCCATAAGGGTGGTGTCATCTGCATATCTGAGGTTATTTTTTTTTTTTGAGGTTATTGATATTTCTCCCGGCAATCTTGATTCCTGTTTCTGTTTCTTCCAGTCCAGCATTTCTCATTATGTACTCTGCATATAAGTTAAATAAACAGGGTGACAATATACAGCCTTGACGAACTCCTTTTCCTATTTGGAACCAGTCTGTTGTTCCATGTCCAGTTCTAACTGTTGCTTCCTGACCTGCATACAAATTTCTCAGGAGGCAGATCAGGTGGTCTGGTATTCTCATCTCTTTCAGAATTTTCCACAGTTTATTGTGATCCACACAGTCAAAGGCTTTGGCATAGTCAGTAAAGCAGAAATAGATGTTTTTCTGGAACTCTCTTGCTTTTTCGATGATCCAGCAGATGTTGGCAATTTGATCTCTGGTTCCTCTGCCTTTTCTAAAACCAGCTTGAACATCAGGAAGTTCATGGTTCACATATTGCTGAAGCCTGGCTTGGAGAATTTTGAACATTACTTTACTAGCGTGTGAGATGAGTGCAATTGTGCGGTAGTTTGAGCATTCTTTGGCATTGCCTTTCTTTGGGATTGGAATGAAAACTGACCTTTTCCAGTCCTGTGGCCACTGCTGAGTTTTCCAAATTTGCTGGTATATTGACTGCAGCACTTTGACAGCATCATCTTTCAAGATTTGGAATAGCTCAACTGGAATTCCATCACCTCCACTAGCTTTGTTCGTAGTGATGCTTTCTAAGGCCCACTTGACTTCACATTCCAGGATGTCTGGCTCTAGGTCAGTTATCACACCATCATGATTATCTGGGTCATGAAGATCTTTTTTGTACAGTTTTTCTGTGTATTCTTGCCATCTCTTCTTAATATCTTCTGCTTCTGTTAGGTCCATACCATTTCTGTCCTTTATCGAGCTCATCTTTGCATGAAATGTTCCTTTGGTATCTCTGATTTTCTTGAAGAGATCCCTAGTCTTTCCCATTCTGTTGTTTTCCTCTATTTCTTTGCATTGATCGCTGAAGGAGGCTTTTTTATCTCTTCTTGCTATTCTTTGAAACAATGATAGATAGATAGGAGTAAAAACCTATATATCTACAATCAAAGCAGAAGATTTTAACAGGCCTCACATGAATTGATCAAACAATTGATGAGGTCAAATGGATAAAATATTTGACATTATTATCAAACATAATCCTAAATATAGAGAACCCTGTACCTAACAACTACAGATTATACACTTTTTTCATGGACTCAAGGAATATTTACCAAAATTGACCATAAGCTCAACAAAATTTAAAGGATTAAAATCACACAGGGGAGGTTCTCTGACTAATAAATAACTTTCTAGGGCCAAGATGGAGCTGCTCCTGCCTGCTGGGGGGCAGGTCAGAAAACTGAAACTTGGGTAACTTTCATGTTCCTATAAATGCTACACTCAACCAGAAATGTAGTCGATCCTGTCAGCCAATCCTCAAATGCCAACTCAACCCTGGGCCTTCTTACCGCAAACCAGGGTGACTGTGAGACCTGGCCAACCAGATATTTTCTCTTTTTCTCTTCCTTATTCTTTATCCTATAAAAGCCCCATGCCTTTCTGTCACTTTGCAGTTCTCTGAAAACAGACCACCCACTTCATGAAGTATTAAAGTTTATTTATATCACCTAAATTGTCTTCTTTAATCATTTTGTGTGCGTGTTAGTCGCTCAGTCGTGTCCAACTCTTTGCCACCCCATGGGTTGTAGCCTGCCAGGCTCCTCTGTTCATGGAATTCTCCAGGCAAGAATACTGGGGTGGGTTGCCATTCCCTTCTCCAGGGGATTTTCCAGTATATGTGTGTGTTTGTGTGTGTGTGTGTGTGTGTGTGTATACACACTGGAGCTATATATATCTATATATGTATATATACCAGCAATTGTACTCTAATCATTTTTAAACCTTCATATACTAAACAATGTTTTTCTAGAAAAATCTAATTTCCTAAAGTTGATTTGAAAGAAACAGAAAATCTGAATATGTTAATAACCTTGAGGGGAAAAAGAACATTGTCAGTCATGCACCTGGAGTCAGAAGCAGGCTTCCAAGGAGACTGTCCCTGGTCTTCCACCGGGCGAGCCCATGTGTTCCTGAAAGTCTGAAAATGCCCAGAGCCAGAGCCACGTGCAGTGAAGAACAGGCTTGCAACCTGCAGCAAAATAACTGGCTTCGTGTTGGGCTTAGAATGAATACATCTTCCTTTGCTTGCTTCCATGAGCAAAGACTGTGATTTTTAGCAACTGCCTCCTTAGCTGCTTGCTCGCTCGGATTAAATTTGCTCTGTGATATTTTAAGAGTTGTCGAAAGCCCTGTGTAAACAGACACGGAACTCTTGGTGACCCCCGTGCAATGGGTGCAGCCCACCGCCAGCCAATTCAATCAAGGGAGAATTCAGAGTATTCATCGTAAGCAATTGATTTTCAAGAGAAAAGTCAGCAGGATCAAACAGCCTGTTGGGATGAAAACCTTCTGAATCACCCCTATCACCGTGTTTTCTAGCAACTACCTCCTGACTCCATATAGCGTAATGGCCAAATTACTATAATTATCCCGCAACACAAGTGCCATATCAACATTATTTTAAACATGGATTTTTTGCATAATCTTTCATTATTATCATTCAGCCTCCCATTTGGAAATGGAAAACAACAACAAACTGTGATCTACCCCCAAAAGAAGAAAGGTCACCGGAGAGAACAAATAAAAGGGCTATTTACATGTGAATGTGGTAAGAGAGATGTGTTTTACAGTCAAACACACTCTTGAAATTCATTAAATGCCTTCTCCCCTGCTTCATAAATATGGGCAAAAGACATGTTGCCTACTGAGAAAATAATCCCAGTACATAATGATCATAACGAATATAAATAAAACCGCTTTTCTTTCAAAGACCTCAAGGCCCTATGTACAAATACATTTGTATTTCAACCACTGAGAAACGGATCTGACTGGTGAATGCAGCGGAGTCATCACTTAGCTAGTGGCTCCCAGAGCTGATTAGGGGGGTAGGACCCTTCCTCCCAGCCATCCAGCTCCCTGAAGAATTGGGGAGACTTCAGAGGATGCCCTCATTTGTCGCTGCTGTTTTTAAAGGCATCCAAAAGGGCTTAGAAACCAGCAGCTGAATGAAGACAGATAAGTAATCAAAAGACTTTCTGGGGCAATGACTGTAACAATACTGGTTTCCAGGCATGACTGCCTCCTTCCTGGTATGTTACCAGCCCAAGCCTGGAAAACCCATGCAAGCATTTATAGTGTTAATGAAGTTAAAATCTGTATTCTAAGGCAAGTCAAGGAAAATCTAAACATAAACATTTTTCTATGTCCCTTGTTATCCTCTCTCTCCTCTTCTGTGTTATACATGGACCAAACTCCTCATTAGTAGAAACACCTGGTCAACTATATAGAGCAACATTCTCTCAGTATCCACAGAACAACTCCTTATGGTACATATACACAATGGAGTATTACTCAGCCATTAAAAAGAATACAGTTCTAATGAGGTGGATGAAACTGGAGCCTATTATACAGAGTGAAGTAAGCCAGAAAGAAAAACACCAATATAGTATACTAACACATATATATGGAATTTAGAAAGATGGTAACAATAACCCTGTATACGAGACAGCAAAAGAGACACTGATGTATAGAATAGTATTTTGGACTCTGTGGGAGAGGGAGAGGGTGGGATGATTTGGGAGAATGGCATTGAAATATGTATAATATCATATATGAAATGAGTTGCCAGTCCAGGTTCAATGCATGATACTGGATGCTTGGGGCTGGTGCAATGGGACGACCCAGAGGGATGGTGTGGAGAGGGAGGAGGGAGGAGGGTTCAGGATGGGGAACACATGTGTACCTGTGGCAGATTCATTTCGATATATGGCAAAACCAATACAATATTGTAAAGTTAAAAAATTAAAAAAATAAAAACAAAAAACAAACAAAAAATATTTCTGGGATTCCCTTGTGGCCCACTGGTTAGGACTCCACACTTCCAATGTGGGGGGCTCACATTCAATCCTTGGTTGAGGAACTAAGATCCTTCAAGGCATGCGATACTACCAGAAAAATAAAGATAATATTCATTCTTGATCTGGTAAGGGTTTATGATGAGTCACCACTTTGTACTATGATACTGAATGGTTTGCCTTGGAAACAGAGATCATTCCATCATTTTTGAGATTGCATCCAAGTACTGCATTTTGGACTCTTTTGTTGACTATGATGGCTACTCCATTTCTTCTAAGGGATTACTGCCCACAGTAGTAGATATTGGTCATCTGAGTTAAATTCACCCATTCCAGTCCATTTTAATTTGCCGATTCCTAAAATGTCGATGTTCACTCTTGCCATCTCCTGTTTGGCCACTTCTAATTTGCCTTGATTCGTGACCTAACATTCCAGGTTCCTATGCCATACTGCTCTTTACAGCATCAGACTTTACTTCCATCACCAGTCATATCCACAACTCAGTGTTGTTTTTGCTGGAAAGGGTCAGTTTTTATTCAGATCCGAAAGAAAGGCAAAGCCAAAGAATGCTCAAACTACCGTACAATTGTACTCATCTCACACACTAGCAAAGGAATGCTCAAAATTCTCCAAGCCAGGCTTCAATAGGCTTCAACAGGCTTCAAATGAACCATGAACTTCCAGATGTTCAAGGTGGATTTCAAAAAGGCAGTGGAAACAGAGATCAAATTGTCAACATCCGCTGGATCATTGAAAAAGCAAGAGAGTTTCAGAAAAACATCTACTTCTGCTTTATTGACTATGCCAAAGCTTTTGACTGTGTGGATCACAACAAACTGTGGAAAATTATTCAAGAAATGGGGATACCAGACCACCAGACTGGACTCCTGAGAAATCTGTATGTAGGTCAAGAAGCAACAGTTAGAACGGGACATGGAACAACAAGACTGGTTCCAAATAGGGAAAGGAGTACATCAAGGCTGTGTATTGTCACCCTGTTTATTTAACTTATATGCAGAGTACATCATAAGAAATGCTGGACTGGATGAAGCACAAGCTGGAATCAAGATTGCTGGGAGAAATATCAATAACTTCAGATATGCAGATAACACCACCCTTATGGCAGAAAGCAAAGAAGAACTAAAAAGCCTCTTGATGAAAGTGAAAGAGGAGAGTGAAAAAGTTGGCTTAAAGCTCAACATTCAGAAAACTAAGATCATGGCATCTGGTCCCATCACTTCATGGTAAGTAGATGGGGAAACAGTGGAAACTGTGAGAGACTTTATTTTGGGGGGCTCCAAAATCACTGCAGATGGTGACTGCAGCCATGAAATTAAAAGATGCTTGCTCCTTGGAAGAAAAGTTATAATCAATCTAGACAGCTTATTAAAAAGCAGAGACCTTACTTTGCCAACAAAGGTCTGTCTAGTCAAAGGTATGGTTTTTCCAGTAGTCATGTATGGATGTGAGAGTTGGACTATAAAGAAAGTTGAGCGCCAAAGAATTGATGCTTTTGAACTGTGGTGTTGGAGAAGACTCTTGAGAGTCCCTAGGATTGCAAGGAGATCCAACCAGTCCATCCTAAAGGAAATCAGTCCTGAATATTCATTGGAAGGACTGATGCTGAAGCTGAAACTCCAATACTTTGGCCACCTGATACGAAGAACTGACTTATCTGAAAAGACCCTGATGCTGGGAAAGACTGAAGGCGGGGGGAGAAGGGGACGACAGAGGATGAGGTGGTTGGATGGCATCATCGACTTGATGGACATGAGTTTGAGTAAATTCTGGGAGTTGGTGATGGACAGGGAGGCCTGGCATGCTGCAGTCCACGGGGTCGCAGAGTTGGACACGACTGAGCAACTGAACTGAACTGAACCACTTTGTACTTAATCTGGATTGTGAAAACTATCTACATCATTGACCGTACAGCCCTCTGCCTCAAAAACCTATGCAACTGTGCTTTGACCTCTAACGGGTACAACCATTTTCGGAGCTGTCTGAGAGGTTGTTCCTGGGTTAAAAACCTCAATCAGGCTCGAATAAAATTTCCCATTTCTTTCTTAGATTGACCAATTAATTTTTCATCAACACTGTCACTGTGGAGATAATCATGTCAGCCTGGGCATAAGCCTGGAAGTATTTATTTGTTTTGTCAACTTCTTTAACACATCATTAGAACTCACATAGTTCTGGAAAACTAGATCTGGCAAGAGTGGCTAAAGTTTCAGAAGAATACAATTTTCTTACCTCTGTATACCAAAAAGACATTTGTTGTTTTTTTAAAAAAAAAAAAGATGAAATTCAAGTTGTGACAAATACGAGTCAGTATATTAGACTTTGAGCATCAGGCAGAGGGGACATTACTGCCATGTCTTGCAGCCTTGGCAACAGGGCTCCAGAGAACCACTGACACAGGATCCTAGGTGTCACTGAATGTTGAGTCATGTTCCCATAAACTTCATGCTTTAAGTCCTAACCCCTTAATACCTCAGAATGTGACCATCTGGAGAAAGGGCCTTTAGTTTATTTTTCAGATTTTTTAATGTCAACCACTTAAAAAGTCCTTATTGAATGTGTCACAATATTGCATCTGTTTTATGTTTTGGTTTTTTGGCCACAAGGCATGTGGGGTCTTAGCTCCCCATCCAGGAAGGAACCTGCACCCCCTGCATTGGAAAACAAAGTCTTAACCACTAGACCACCAGGGAAGTCCCAAGAAAGGGCCTTGAAAGAGACAGAGTAATATGAGGTCAGATGGGTGGGCCCTTGAGCCACTGTGTGTCCTCATAAGAAAAGGGGATTAGGACACAGACAGGAACAGAAGGGAGAACCACATGAAGACACAAGGAAAAGACGGTCATCCACAAGCCAAAGAGGGAGGCCTCAGAAGAAACCACCCTGCCGACACCTTGACCTCAGACTTCTCATCTCCAGAACTGTGAGAAAATGATTTTCTGTTGTTTAAGCCCCGTGTTCTGTGGGACCCTTCTATGACAGCCCAAACAAATCCATACAGAGCCCAAGAGGGTCACTACTTCAGCAGTTGTAGACCATCCTAGCTGGTATTAATAAATACATGGTCTGAGATGCAATATCCAAATATCTTGGTGGAAATATTGCTAGGCTCTGTAGATGAGTGCTCCATCCACATTTGGAATCCACGCTAAAAGAAGAATAAAGTATAAAACAGAAAGCAACACAGACATATAAAATAGAACCTTAGGAAGAGAGGCTAGACGACCTGGACTACTTGATTAAATAAGACTTGATTTAGCTGCTGTTTCTTAACCCTCCATATTCCTTCTCCCTGCAGAGGAGAGACTGAGAGTAAGAAGCAAATGTAAGTGCAATAAAAGAATTTAAATAAGACATAAAGGAACATTTCCTGACAATGAGCGATTTTCTTTCATTTAAAAGGCAACATTGCTATGTGGAGATGTTGTGAAAATTATATTTTGAAGGGCCTTTTAAATGTAGAGTAAGCAGTACTTTTCCTGGGTGGGCTGGTTATAAGAGGCTGCGTTGGTTATTCTAAGGGACACCCACGATTCTGTTGTGTGAAATTGTATCTCTCCCGGCCAAGGGCACATCAAGGTCCTTGGAGCCTATGTGTGCTAGCCCCTGGGCATGTATTGAGATTCACTTCGCAGGACTCTTTCAAAACCAAGACGCTCACTCCCCAGGTCACACCAGCCTGCATGACAAACAAAAGTTTCGTCTTTCGCTTGTTTTTATTTTAACTGGTAAATGTGTTGATGCCAGGGCAGCTGTGGAAATGCAGGCTGTGCCCTATTTTGCCTTATGCATCATCAAGAAAATTGCCAGCTCACTTCTGGTTCCAAAGTCTTCATTGTAATGATGCAGGGAACAAAAGACACAGCTTGATTTGCAATCGCTGGGCCAGGCCAGCGGTGGAGCCAACTGGAAAAAATACATATTGTTTTGAGCCATTTCATTGTCACTGAAGGAAAATATTCATAAACTGCCAGCATATGGAGGGAGCATCCTGATGCTTGTTCCCTCAGCTTTCAGGCTCCTGGCATTTGAGGGATCTTGGGTCTCATTCAGTATAACCTCCCATACAAGTAGAAAGCCCTTTCCTGAGACTTATGACTATTCATGAATTTTTCCAATGTCTGGGGAACTTGGCCACTTCTAAACGAGGTACTCCACTTAATAAAAAATAAACTTTTACTAGATTTTCCTTAAACTGGGACAAAATCTGCATCCTCAGACTTTGTTCCCATTGGTCCTAATTTAGTCTCAAGGTTTAGTAGCTATAAACTCAAATTTACAAGTGTGTGTAATAATTTATAAATGAAGAACCTGTGGCTAAAAGAATGGGATCATACACAAATTATCCAAGTCAAATGCAAAGTGAATGTGCATGGTTACACTTTTCAGATCCAAAGGAAACTTCGGACACAGCTGAAATGATGAGATGGCAGCTGATCACAATATTTACAGTAGCTAAAGAATGAGGAACTTGATAACTAAATTCCATATAGGTTAAATGGATTCTGTATTCAGAAATACAGTTAATCATGTAACTTTGATATTGTTAAATCATTAGAAATAATCAGCATCATATTAGAAAGATTTAAATATTTTAAGATCTTTACCTAAAGAAGCTAGCAAACTGCATTTTTGTTTCTTTGCTTAATTAATCATTTGGTTGGAAAAATAAAGAATGGGGACCACTGTACAAGCTCTGGAATGTTGAGTCATGATGTTGTCACTCTGCTTGGAGGGGTGAAAGTTTGCATGAAATTGTGAGTTTCACAGCTGGTGGGAACAGACCCTACCTTGATCAAGGACCTGAGAACAAGTAGTTTATTTGGGAGGTGATTCAGGAAGCATGGTAGGGAGGTTAGGAAGAGAGAAGGGAAAGGAAGGCAGCTAATGAAACATATGTCATCACGCGGATCACTAGCTGTAACTTCATCTCCTGGAGGAGTTCTGAAAAACAACGCAAAACTCAAGTCTCAAAGCTATCCCACCGAGGGGTGAGGGAGCTGCGGTATTTATATCTCAACTCCTTTCAGCTGTAGTAAGTAAATGTTTTCACAGCTGGTGGGGAAAGACTAGGCCAGCAGTGTGTTGGGGTGGGTTCTCTCAGAAGCAGACCCTGAGTCAAGGATTCGAGCACAATTGTCTACCTGGGAGCTGATGGAGAAGATACCAGCAGGGGAGCAGGGACAAGGAACAGGGAAGCTGGGGCACTTTCCTAGCGGTCCAGTGGTTAAGAACACACCTTCCAGTGCAGGGTACTCAGGTTCAATCCCTGGTCAAGGTACGAAGATCCCACATGCTATAGGGCAACTAAGCAATGAAAGATTCCACGTGCTACAACTAAGACCCTGACATAGCCAAATAAATAAATCAATATTTTTTAAAGAAGAAATGGAGAATCAGAGGCTGCTCCTGGGGTCTCAGTGTCCTGGTACTTCCTGCCCACCTCTGGCACAGGACAGATTGGCTGTGCACAGTCCTGGCAAATCCCACAGACACAAGAGGTGAAGAGTCCAGAAGATGGGAGTTGTCCAAAGCACAAACACACACACACACACGCAGACACACACACACACGTCACTGAGAGCTCCTAAAAGTGGTAACTCATTCAATAATTCATTGAAGTGAAAACAATTGATCATGTATTTGTATAGTAGACACACCACTGGAGTTTTTGATCACAGCCACCCTAGACAAAAAGTCAAGTGGAAGGATAAGCTGGGTGCTGGGTCAGTCCCTGCTGAGCTGTAACACCTTTTGTGAATTTGGGCAGCAGGGGTCACCTTTCCCAGGCAGTGCTAGTGGTGAAGAACCCACCTGCCAAGGCAGGAGACCCAGGAGATGTGGTTTCAATCTCTGAGTTAGAAAGATTCCCCTGGAGGAGGGCGTGGCAACCCACTCCAGTATTCTTGCCTGGAGAATCCTATGGACAGAGGAGCCTGGCAGGCTGCAGTCCCTGGGGTCGCAAAGAGCCAGACATGACTGAAGCAACATAGCACACACACAGGCACCTTTCTTAGCTCTCGTACATCAAATCATGAGGATAAAATGAGACAATATATATGAAAATCCTTTGAAAGGTAAAAAGCATAAACAGAATTGAAAGCATAAGGCACAATGGTGTGTGCCCACTGAAACAAGAATTTTGGCTCGTATTTTAGGGAAATTATATTTCCTTTAACTTGAGACTTTCGTTAGATAAAAAAGGACAGGATCATAACACATTTCCAGTTTTCTCTGGAGCCTCATTCTTTGTCGCTGTTGATGTGAAGGGGAAAGCAAAACGTGCCAATGACTCTTTTCTGGAATATAATGGGCTGTAGATTCGTGAATCCATCCCTGAGTTATTTGGAAGTCTACAATAGTGTTTCCCGGTAACGAAACTTCATAATCACCATTTTATTAGTGGAGCTGGATTTTCAAAAATAAATAAGACACAAAAAATGACAAGAGAAATTTTCCTATTTCCTTTAGCTACCATCCTGTCCTAGATCAACTAATTTTAGGTAAAAATATTAAAAGTGGGAGACAGAATAGTAAGACTTCTTCCAGTTTCCATATCTCTGGGGCTTTTGCTAAACAGACACACTTTGGCTAAACAGATTATGTGTTTTTAAGTCCAGGATTTGATCTAAATTTTGAATTGTGTTCCTGCCCATGAAGTTTCTAAGATAGGAACATCCCAGTCATTCTATGTAATTCAGAGCTACTCAGAAACACCCTGAAAGGGAACCATATCTTTTCAACATTTTTCTAAAGATTTATTTTTATGTGGACCATTTTAAAAGTCTTTATTGAATATTTTACAGTACTGCTTTCGTATGTTATAGTTTTTTGGCTGAGAGGTATGTGGGATCTTAGTTCCCTGATCAGAGATCAAACCCATACCCCCTGCTCCGGGAGGTGAAGTCTTAACCACTGGACTACCAGGGAAGTCCCTCAACTTGTTTTTAATAACGACAACAATCAAGGGGAGAGGAAAAACAACCTTAATTTTTTCAGAACTTACTCCATACTTGGCAAAAAGCTAAGGTCGTCATGTAGATTCTAACATTTAACCATCCCAACAACTTTCTGGTTTTGATACTATTTTTATCTCCATTTTAGGCATGAGAAAACTAAGCCATAAAACCTATTGACTTCTGCCTTCAAGAAGAATTTATACATTCGAAAGTGACAATGATAACATATTATTCAAGACTGTCTCATGCTGAAGGTTCCTTCAGAACACTCCTGTATGTCTTAGCTGAGAAGCAAGGGCAAGCCAGCCTTCACCATGAAACAATAAAGACCTCAAAGCTCTTATTAATACAGAAGGGATATCCCTCTCCAGCTACAGCTCCAAAAGGTCTTTGCGACCTGTGTGAACGTTCCGACCAGCTCCATGCGCTTGGTTTCCTGTCCAGCCAATAAGATCTGCCAAACCAACACCTGCTGTTGTTTAGATTAACAAGTCCTCTGCTTGTCAGTCTTGCTTCCAACATGCTCCTCTTCCTACTTTTGAGCAATCTTTTTTTTGACATCTAGAAGCATTTATTTTATGCAAAAAACTTAAATATGAATATATGTACGCAGAAAGTGCACACATTACCTACGCTGAACAATGCCAAGTAACAGTATATTGATGCAACAGCTGTCTTCAAAAATAAACATAAAAATGGAGCCCAGACTGGCAGACAAGAGCAAAATTGTGATATAGTCTTTCAGACACGAGAAAGCAGAGCAATTCAAGATGCCCTGATGTTAACCTGGGAAGACTCATGTAAGTGAAAGACCAACGACAAAGTGATGGATAATGACCGCTCAAAATGAGGATCCATGCTGATGGCGCACTAAGTTTGATGTAGATGCTGAATAAAGCCCTGGACCTGAGTGATCTCAGTCAGACCCCACGACGCCCCTTTGTGGGAGGTGTTACTACTCTTCCTATTTCACAAATGAGGAAACCTAGGTTTGGAGAACTAGATTTACACACCCTGCTGCATCTCCCTGATTTAAGAAACAAAACACTTAACCTCAAAGATGCTCATGGATGCAGGGAGACTTTGTTAAATTAAGATACCAAATTTGAGATGACCCAATTTCACTTGGTGAAAATCCTAATACAGACATGATTTTAAAATCAGTTCTAATATTGTAGATGGCTAAAAATAAGCAAGTTTAAAATGACTACTTGCAATAGACCTGTATTACATAATAAGTTGTCGATGACATAAACACAGAAGCGCTAATTGTTGGGGTTAAAACTTAAAGGCATATATACATATATCTGAATATATTTGTATAAATGAATCACTTTATACCTGAAACTAACATAACATTATAAATCAACTATACTTCAATTAAAAAAAAATAAAAAACTTAAGGACATACAGAATTTCTCTAGTTCTTGACTTAAAAGACTCACTTATCATATTCAGGTTCTGGGTTCTATGTGTGTGCACAAATAAAATCCTGAAACACTATCAATTATTTCACCACAACTTACCTCGACTCTAACAATGAACTTCTGAAGGTAGACATTCTGAATTCAGGAGACCTTTGGCAACAAGGCTGTGGTGTCTACCCAGGGCCGTGCCCCTTGACCCTCTGTGCTCACAGATACAAGCACAAGGTTGCGAGGCACCAGGAACCACCCCTGAAAGGGGACTGGGTACAGAGCTGCCCAGCAGCTGCCACCACCCAGCTCCAGCACAGAGTCAATAGCACAGCATAGCGCACAAAGCTCCATCCCCAGCGTGCTCCTACGACAGCCACTGTACCTGAACTTTCGTGGATGCTGAACTCCTGGGGTGGTTCTAGGATGTCGTCCTGATGCGGGATGCAGAGTCCATGGAAGGGTGCCAGGTCAAAGCACTTGTGCAGGAGCTCCAGGTTCACTTGTGAGCACACGCTCATGAACCCGACAGCCACACCTTCCACCTGAAATGTCCAAGACATCTCATGACCATCCAACCTCAGGTGAATGGGCACCATGAAAGCCCCTGCCCGTGGGCACCTGGAGCTGTATGAGGGAGGGAGCACCCTATGGTCAGGCGCAGTGCACAGCACACATGACAGGCTCAAAAAATGATGTCACAGATGACCACCTTGGATGGACAACAAAATTATCATGAATGACAATCCTAGAGATGGGTCTGGAACTTAGGGAGGCTGTCATGGTGTTCTTGAGGGGAAATTTTGCCCAAACAATACCCCTGCCTGCCCTAAATCCTTTCATTTCCCTACTGCAAGCCCAACTCTCCTGTCTACTTTCCTCCCCTCCACCATGCAGTTCCAAGGAGGACCATTATTTCCAGTGGCCATCTGGTTGACCCCAATTTAGAACAAGTTAATAATTTGCTCCTCATCAGGTAGGTACTCTTCAATTTGTGTGTGTGTGTGTGTTGTGTGTGTGTGCATGTGCTCAATTGTGCCCAACTCTTTGTGACTCCATGGACTGTAGACTGCCAGATTCCTCTGTCCACAGGATTTCCCAGACAAGAATACTGGAGTGGGTCACCATTTCCTTCTCCAGGGGATCTTCCCAATGCTGGGATAGAACCTGTGTCTCTTGAGGCTTCTCCATTGGCAGGTAGATTCTTTACAACTAGTGCCACGTGGGAAGACTTATTTCTTTCATTTTCTTGAACATATATTTGACTAGATGGTCTCATGGGGAGGAGATGAGAGGAAGGAGGTTCAGTGGAAAGTTCTGAGGAAATAAACTCACTGCACCTGTTCACAGGTGAGTCTGATCTACAACATAACCACCTCCCAGCATCCTGTGCTGTGCTGTGTCGCTAAGTCGTGTCTGACTCTTTGCAACCCCACAGACTGTAGCCTGCCAGGCTCCTCTATCCATGGGGATTCTCCAGGCAAGAATACTGGAGTGGGTTGCTATGTCCTCCTCCAGGGGGGTCTTCCCAACCCAGGGATCAAACCCAGGTCTCCCACATTGCAGGCAGATTCTTTACCGTCTGAGCCACCAGAGAAGCCCTCTCAGCATCCCACCTGATTCTAAACCTCCTACAATGGCCCTCATCATTTTAGGCCTTTGATGAGGAATACATCAGTGGGAAGACGAGGGTGACAGTGAGATATAATAAAAAATATTTGGTCTTCATCCCTCATTCCTGGCTCAAAGTTCATAAAACACTTATAATCTCCTGAGAGTCTTTTATTGTTCATAATAAGCCCCTTTCAATGGTACGTGAGTTTATGCTAATAAGGCCACTTTCAGAGGATGGGAACTGGTTACCAGAGGAATCAGCCATGTGATTAGAGGGTTGGAGCTTTCAGCCATGTTCCCTCGGCCTCAGGGGCTTCCCTGGTGGCTCAGACAGTAAAGAATCGGCCTGAAATGTGAGAGGCATGGGTTCAATCCCTGGGTCAGGAAGATTCCCTGGAGGAGGAAATGGCATCCCACTCCAGTATTCTTGCCTGGAGAATCCCCATGGACAGAGCCTGGTGGGCTGCAGTTCATGGGGTTGCTAAGACTTGGACACAACTGAGCGACTAAGCACACAGCACCTCGACCTCTGAGAAGGGGAGAGGAGCTGGAGAGTGAGTGCAGCCACCACAGCCCAAGATTTAATCAACTGTTAATGGAAAACCAGAAAAACACCTAAACAATGGGGTTCCCAAGCCTCCCTGCTGGTGAACACACGAAATGCCAGGCAGTCGGGGGCCCAGAGAGGGCATGAAGCTCCCCCCGCCCTCCCTACCTCACCCAATGCGTCTGTTCCGTTTCCTGTTCCTGAGCTGTATCCTTTACAGTGAACCCATGATGGCAAGTAAAGAGTCGCCTGAGCTCTGTGACCCTTCCAGCAGGTTCTCAAACATGACCGAGGGGGTCATGGGAACCCGTGAGTTATCGCTGGTCAGTTAAAAGCACAGGGGACAATCTGGGGCTTGTGAATGGCACCTGATGTGGGCAATTTTGTGGGCCTGAGCTCTAAATCTGTGGGGTCTGCACTAAGGCTGAGCAGTATCAGAAAGTGAATTAGACTGCAGGACACCCAGCTGGTGACTAGAAGCTGGAGAGCTGGCTGGTGTGGGAAAGATGCAACACATTTGGGATCATAAGTGTTCTGAGTAGAGGAAACAACATATCTTTTCATGAGTGACTAGCTGATCTAGGCCTATTACTGGTACTGACATATTATAAATTAACGACAATTTTTAATTCTATCAAAGTTTAATGCCCTATTGACTGATGACTGTGATTGAAATTCTTTACTATGCTCCTTTAGTAATTCTGGATTTCACTCTTCTCTGCAAGGAAAGCATTTAAAATTTTAAAAGAGGCAAGAAGGAATACAGCATTCTTGGGTTAACTATTCTCACTCATGGTGATTATGTTACAATATGCACATACATCAAAATATTAGGTTGGACACCTTAAACTTATACAATGTTACATATCAATTCTAGCTCAATAAAATTGGAAAGAAGAAAAATAAACACATTTTGCATAAATAATTCCTTTGATCTTTATGTGGGTTCTAAGCAAATTCTGGTAACTGATTTGACTCTGACAGCTCTTATAAGAAAACAGCATTTACTGGGTGGGTTCTAGCCCTCCAGAGTTCAGATTTTATTTCTTGAGACAACCATTCAGCCAGAAGAGCTCAACAATTGTCAGAATTCCCAGATCCTAAGAATGCGACATCATCCCATAAATACCAAGTTGGATAAAATGGTTAATACTCCCTAGAGTGGAGCAAGAACCTACAACACTCTTTTAAACATCAGAGGGAAAAAAAGTTAGCTATTAAGCTATTCGTTCTCAAATGTATCTTCTGGCTTAAAACTGTTCATCCTCCAAGATGTGTTTGAAAAGTAAATACGAGATTCCCTGTAATTCTTCTAAATGCTAGGATACAAGAGGAATTTTTTTTAATGAATTTTTTTCCCATGCATATTCTTTTCTTTACAGGCGCCCCCCCACCAATTACTAGCTGCAAAAGGCTGGATTCACACAGCTGTTTTACAAATCCATCGACACTTCAATAAAAGTCCAAAATAAACATTTTAATTTTTTTCCCAAATAACAAGTGATTGTTTGTCTTGTTTGCACGCGTGAACAAAGGCTGCGTAGCCGCAGTTGCCTGGCTTCTCTGTGATTTTAGGCCTGAGACTCAGCAGACGCTGATTAACCAATCCATCTGCCATATGTGTGGGGAGAGATGGCCAGCCTCCCTCTCGGCAGGGAAAATTGGCATCCATCTTGGTTCACATGGAGATGTCCTTCTCATCTACAGCCACGCTGGCGCAGTGCAACTTCCATGGCCTGAAATACCTTTTGCTGGCTTCGCGGCGAGCTGCGTGTGCACGATAAGAATGTATTATTTATAAGACCGCTGTTAGTAATGAGCTATTACACTAATGGCTCGTCGTGTTTGGAATTTGATTTCAAATGGCATGGATCACACATTCTGATGAAAATGAGAAAAACATGTTGTGCCATTAGGAACAAAAGATTTCACGTTCTCCAATTCTGCAACCTGTTATATTCTCGTCATTCATGCTGCGGCTGTGACAATTCACAAAGTTAAGGATGATGGACCCAACACAGCGAGGATATATTGTGGACGTGCCTGCTTTTTTCCTTTGGGTTCCTTTGTGATTACCGTTCTGACGTGAAAAACACTGCTCTTAAATATGAATTTGTGGGAGTATTCAAATGCATCTTTGTGTGAGTATGTGTTTTCCAGAAAAAAAAAAAAAAAGTTGATTTGATGGATGTTTTCTTTTTTACTTGTACAGTGAAAAGGTAATGATTGCAGGCTCCTGTCTGTCTTCCAGGTAACAAGTACTTTCCACTCCAAGGGTGGCTTTCATTATTTCACAGTGAGCAAAACTGAGTTTGCTGCTGTGCTTGTTTTTCCTATGAGGATCCATACGACAATGCATAAGGCTAAGATCATCATAACCACACATTTGGTAGCCAAGTCTTCATAAGCAGGTCCATCAATAGGCCCGTGTGCAACGTGTCATTCACACTTCCATCTAAAAAGCCCTGTATCACCCACCTTTCTGGGTGACCATACTCCACAGTGAGGTTGCCCTCATTGTAACAACTGTCAGCTCTGATCCTTCCTGCCTGATGCCAGAGGCACGGCTGGGCAGGCAGGCTCTGCCCACCCGCAGGTCAGTGGTGCCTCCTTGGACTGCTGCTGCCCATGCTGTGGATGCTGCCAAGGCAGACACTCTGTCCATCTGTCTCCAGGAGCTGCCCTTGGCCTCCAACCACCCTGCCCTGAAATCTCAGTTTGTGTAAACACCAGATGTCAAGGTAAGCCAGGATGAAGTTATAAAAAGGAACTTTGCTAACTCAGAACTCCTCCAAAGTGTCGATGAAGTCAAAGAAAGCACTCTCAGTTAAAACCCTTTACTCCACAGCTTGCACAGTGCAGATACAGTTCTCAGGCCTTCCACACATGTGGCCTGTGACTGCCGTGGATGGGTCTGGAAGGGGCAGGCTTGCTGGACTGTGCCCTGTTCTCTCTGCTCACCCAAAAGTGCAGTGTAACTCCTAAGCGGCAGTTACAAATATGCGGGAAAAGCTTATTCCTAACTGTTGCCAATTTCTGTGGTGTAAATACTCCTGTTGCAGCCTTTCGTGAGTTCCTGGTATGATGTCACTGAGAGGAAAACTGGGAAAAGATGCCCAGTAGCCATAATTACAGTAATTCTTCTGCACAGAGACTACAAATATAAGTGACTTCAAGAGGGCAGATAATAGTAAAATAATGACAAAGTTATGGTCTTTGAGCCCATCTTTGCATGGGCTCAATAAAAGACAGAAATGGTATGGACCTAACAGAAGTAGAAGATATTAAGAAGAGGTGGCAACAATACACAGAAGAACTGTACAAAAAAAGATCTTCACGACCCAGATGATCACAATGGTGTGATCACTCACCTAGAGCCAGACATCCTGGAATGTGAAGTCAAGTAGGCCTTAGGAAGCATCACTACAAACAAAGCTAATGGAGGTGATGGAATTCCAGTTGAGCTATTTCAAATCCTGAAAGATGATGCTGTGAAAGTGCTGCACCCAATATGTCAGCAAATTTGGAAAACTCAGCAGTGACCACAGGACTGGAAAAGGTCAGTTTTCATTCCAATCCCAAAGAAAGCCAATGCCAAAGAATGTTCAAACTACCGCACAATTGCACCCATCTCACACGCTAGTAAAGTAATGCTTAAAATTCTCCAACCCAGGCTTCAATAGAATGTGAACCATGAACTTCCAGATATTCAAGCTGGTTTTAGAAAAGGCAAAGGAACCAGAGATCAAATTGCCAACATCCGCTGGATCATCAAAAAAGCATAGAGTTCCAGAAAAACATTTATTTCTGCTTTATTGACTGTGCCAACACCTTTGACTATGTGGATCATAACAAACTGTGGAAAATTCTGAAAGAGATGGGAATACCAGACCACCTGACCTGCCTCTTGAGAAATCTGTATGCAGGTCAGGAAGCAACAGTTAGAACTGGACATGGAACAACAGACTTGTTCCAAATAGGAAAAGGAGTACATCAAGGCTGTATATTGTCACCCTGCTTATTTAACTTATATGCAGAGTACATCATGAGAAACGCTAGGCTGGATGAAGCACAAGCTGGAATTAAGAAGTGGCAGACTTTATTTTTTTGAGCTCCAAAATCACTGCAGATGGTGACTGAAGCCATGAAATTAAAAGACACTTACTCCTTGGAAGGAAAGTTATGACCAACCTAGACAGCATATTAAAAAGCAGAAAGCTTGCCAACAAAGGTCCGCCTAGTTAAGGCTAATAGTTTTTCCAGTAGTCAAGTATGGATGTGAGAATTGGACTATAAAGAAAGCTGAGCACCAAAGAACTGATGCTTTTTAACTATGGTGTTGGAGAAGACTCTTGAGAGCCCCTTGGACTGCAAGGAGATCCAACCAGTCCATTGTACAGGAGGTCAGTCCTGAGTGTTCACTGGAAGGACTGATGTTGAAGCTGAAACTCCAATACTTTGGCCACCTGATGTGAAGAACTGACTCATCTGAAAAGACCCTGATGCTGGAAAAGATGGAAGGTGGGATGAGAAGGGGACAACAGAGGATGAGGTGATTGGATGGCATCATCAACTCAATGGACATGAGTTTGGGTAGACTCCAGGAGTTGGTGATGGATAGGCAGGCCTGGCGTGCTGCAGTCCATGGGGGTCACAAAGAGTCGGACATGACTGAGCAACTGAACTGAACTGAACTGATTTTTGAGGATTTATTGATTTTGCTTTTAGTATAATTTATTATACTGTTAGTTGATATCACTTAATTTTTGACAATGGCTATGCTTAACAATCAGTTTGCCAAGTTCCTGAAGATTTAACAACTGGCTCCCATGAGACAGGGCGAGTGCACCCCCCTCCCCCTCACCCCAGAACACTTCTGCCGAACGGCCAGCCTGAGTAAGCCTACAGGGGTTGGAAAGAGGGTCCTGGGAGGTCAGTGGGAGGGTGGTGACTGCACTGCTCTTGAACCCAAAACAGGCTGAGATACCTAATATGGCTTGGTGAAGACCAGAGACTCACTCCCAGATCCTAGGTCAGCTTGCTCGCCATGGACACGTCCTGTTCTCGACCGTCCACGTAAGACTGAGGCCTGTGGTCACATCTCCACCGAACACACAGAGATCACACTGGACTCCGTTTGTGTCTTTAGAGATACCAAAGGATCCCTGCAGGGATGGGACTGCAGTTCTCAGCCGGAGATGTTGCTTTGATGTTCTCACACACTGAAAGCTTGTAACGCGTGACAGGAGAGGGAAGGAAATGAGTGAGGAGGCTGCTATAGCTGCTTCTCACAAGCACTAAAACTCAAGAGACTTGGGTTCTAACTTGCATCATGAAACCAAATAATTAAAGGCCTTCTCCAGAGTGATATCAGTATCATAGTGATAAGACATCCCTTGGTTTTGTCTCCTGCTCAGCAGCAGATATTTGGCTTCCATGCACGAACAAAAGTGCATGTGAGGGAGCTGTGGGATCCAGCACCGTCCACCAAGGGGCCTGGGGGGAGTCTCACCTGCCTGTGAACTGGGAAATAGGCAGACAGACCTCAGTCGTGGTTGTGGACCCTGCAGAGGCCCATGAAGTGACTCTAGCGCCTCTGAGCCTCGGTCCAGGAGCTCCTGAGAACAGTGCCTGAGACAATCACTCATGGATGCGACAGCCTTTGATCAAGTTCAGACTTCCAGAGGAGAAGATTCTGATCCATTTGGAGCAAAATACAAAAACAAAAACCAGTTTGGATATCCTAGACTGGGGTAAGACAGTCTGCCTTTCCCCACAACATCCATCCTCCAAGGCAGTACAGCTTAGGCCAAGATTTATTCCCATAATTTGTCCCATGGGGGTAAGGGAGTGCCTGGCTTCCCTAGCTATGCAGGATGCTGCCAGAGGGACTCATTTCTCTCTTGCCAGGCTTAGAGTACTAAATTAGGAGCTCATGACTGGGTTGGAGGGTCGGGGAGGAAGGAATCTGAGACAGCAGCAGGTAGGGCGCTCAGAGGACATTAACAGGCATCACGGATTCCATCAAGAAGCCCACCCATGAGCTGCTGGGAATATCCCACCCATGGATCCTACCAACTGGCCCAGGAATGTTCCACATGCCTTATCCCCACACCCGCCCACCTTGTGGCAGCTCTCATGTACACTCCTAGGAGTGGTGTGAGCAGACCTGGCAGATGGCTAAGGAGCATAATGAGAAAATCGGTCTAATCTGTGGTCCAGGAAGATACTACAAACTTGAGCTTTAGTGCCATCTTTGGGAAGACAAAACACTCAACCTGGTGCTTTGGAGGGCCCATAGAAAATAAACAACTTAAAAATTCTGCCAAAAGAGAGAGCAAGAGGCACAGAGGAGGTGTACCCATAAAAGGACACCTCAGAATCTCTAGCAGGGCTGAGAGAAGGTATTTCTCACCCAAAGACCAGAGGAAATGATTGCTATTCAAACGTGAAGTCAGCAATGCAAAACTCCAGGACCGTGAAATATCAAGGAAATATGACACCACCAAAAGGTCACAATAGTCTTCTGATAACTGAACCCAAAGACAAGGACAAATGGTTAACTCTCCAACGCACTAGACAAATAATTCAAAAAAGCTGTTTTCAGGAGACAGTGAGCTACAAGAAAACACAGACAGTTCAACAAAATCAGGAAAACAATACACAAATAAAATAAGAAGTTTAGCAAAAGAGAATCCATAAGAATCAACCATAAATTCTGGAGCCAAAGAATCAATGAATGACATGAAAATACAACACAAAGCATCTAACAGTGGACCTGATCAATCAGAAGAAAGAATAGTGAGACTGAAGACAGGAACTTTGAAAATATCAAGTCAAAGGAGAACAAAGTAAAAAGAACGAAAATAGTTGAAGAAAGTCTGTGTGATCTATAAGATACGATCCTAAGGACCAATTTGTGAATCACCAGAGTTCCAAGACAAGCAGAGAGGGAAAAGGGGGCAGAGAGCTTATTTAAAGAAATAATGGCCAAGAACATCCCAAAGCTGGGGAGAGATATAGATACCCAAGTTCATGAAACCCATAGGTCACCAAACAAAATCAACTTAAAAGATCCTTCCCAAGACACATTATAATAAAACTCAAAAATCAAAGGTAAGAGGAGAATCTTAAAAGCAGCAGAAGAAAAAAATCTTGTGACTTCCAAGGGAACCCCCCCAATAAGACTGTCAGCAGATTTCTCAGCAGAAACCCTCCAGGCCAGGAATTAGCAGGATAATATACTCAAAGTGCTGAAAGATAAAAACTTCCAATAAAGAATACTTCACTCAGCAAAGCTGTCCTTAAAAAATGAAAGACTTTCCTAGACAAAAAAAAGCTAATAAAATTCTTCACCACTAGACCTGCCCTATAAGAAATGCTGAAAGGAGTTCTTCAAGATGAAATGAAAGGATGCTAATAACACAAAAATATATAAAAATATACAACACAATAGTAAAACCAAGTATACAGTCAAGTTCAGGATACTATAAAACTTTAATATGGCAAAGCATTAACCACTTAACTCTAGTGTAAAGATTAAAGGATGACAATTTAATATTTAAATAGCTATAGGTACAATAATTTGTTAGTAAATATGGGATATAAAAAGGGGTAAATTGTGATATTAAAAACACAGGGAAGTAAAAGGGTAAACCTTTTGTGTGCAATTGAATTAAGTCTTTAGTGTAAAATAGACTGTTATGTCTGTAAGCTGTTTTATGTAAGTTTCATGGTAACCATGCAATAAAGATCTACAGTAGATTCACAAAAGATAAAGAAAAAGGAATCAAACCATTTCACAGCAGAAAATCATCAACTCATAAAGGAAGGCAGGAAGAAAGGAACAAGGTACTACAAACAGCCAGAAAACAGTAAGATGGCATTTGTAAGTCCTTACCTGTAATTACTCTAAGTGTAAATGAATTGTATTCTCCAAACAAAAGACACAGAGTGGCTAGATGGATAAAAAAACAAGACCTATCAATTTGCTGCCTACAAGAAATTCACTTCCTTTAAGGATACACATCATTTTCAAGTGAAGAGATGGAAGAATATATTCCATGATGGTGAAAACCAAAAGAGAGCATGGGTAGCTATGCTTATACCAGACAAAACAGACTGTAAGCCCCCCAGAAAGAGACAAGG
Organism: Bos indicus; assembly: GCF_029378745.1. Taxonomy (NCBI): domain Eukaryota; kingdom Metazoa; phylum Chordata; class Mammalia; order Artiodactyla; family Bovidae; genus Bos; species Bos indicus. The sequence continues at coordinate 39,706,572 of NC_091772.1, read as the reverse complement.
AAGGTTATTAAATAATGATAAAGGGGTCAATTCATCAAGAAGATATCATAGGACTTCACGGGTGGTGCAGTGGGTAAGACTCCGACTGCCAATACACAGGACATAGGTTCATTGCCTGGTGCGGGGAGATCCCACGTGCCACAGAGCAACCAAGCCCATGTGCTACAACCACTGAGTCCAAGTGCTGCAACTACTGACGCCTGTGCACCTAGCTCCTGTGCTCCGAGCCAAGTGAGGGCACCACAGTGAGAAGCTTGTGCACTGCAAGAAGGAGTAGCCCCCGCTCACTGCCGTAAAGAAAGCCCACGCAAAGCAATGAAGACCCAGCACAGCCAAAAATAAATGAATAAATCATTTTTTTAAAAAAGAAAATAAACGACCCAATCAAAAAATGGGCCAAAGAACTAAACAGACATTTCTCCAAAGAAGACATACAGACGGCTAACAAACACATGAAAAGATGCTCAGCATCACTCTTTATCAGAGAAATGCAAATCAAAACCACTATGAGGTACCATTTCACGCCAGTCAGAATGGCTGTGATCTAAGTCTACAAGCAATAAATGCTGGAGAGGGTGTGGAGAAAAGGGAACCCTCTTACACTGTTGGTGGGAATGCAAACTAGTACAGCCACTATGGAGAACAGTGTGGAGATTCCTTTAAAAAACTGGAAATAGAACTGCCTTATGACCCAGCAATCCCACTGCTGGGCATACACACTGAGGAAACCAGAATTGAAAGAGACACATGTACCCCAATGTTCATCGCAGCACTGTTTATAATAGCCAGGACATGGAAGCAACCTAGATGTCCATCAGCAGACAAATAGATAAGAAAGCCATGGTACATATACACAATGGAGTATCACTCAGCCATTAAAAAGAATACATTTGAATCAGTTCTAATGAGGTGGATGAAACTAGAGCCTATTATACAGAGTGAAGTAAGCCAGAAAGAAAAACACCAATATAGTATACTAATGCATATATATGGAATTTAGAAAGATGGTAACGATAACCCTGTATGCAAGACAGCCAAAGAGACACAGATGTATAGAACAGTCTTTTGGACTCTGTGGGAGAGGGAGAGGGCGGGATGATTCGGGAGAATGGCATTGAAACACGTATAATATCATATATGAAACGAATCGCCAGTCCAGGTTCGATGCAGGATACAGGATGCTTGGGGCTGGTGCACTGGGATGACCCAGAGGGATGGTACGGGGAGGGAGGTGGGAGGGGGGTTCAGGATGGGGAACACGTGTATACCCATGGCGGATTCATGTTGATGTATGGCAAAACCAATACAATATTGTAAAGTAATTAGCCTCCAATTAAAATAAATAAATGTATATTTAAAAAATAAAATAAAAATATAAAAAAAGAAGATATAACAATCACAAATATATTAATATATATCCTCAACATCAGAGCACCTAACTATGATAAGCAAATACTAACAGATCTGAAGGGAGAGATAGACAACAATACAATACTAGCAGGGGACTTCAATAGCTAACTTTCGACAATGGATAGACATCCAGAGAGGAAATCAACCAGGAAACATTAGGCTCGATGCACACGTTAGATAAAACTGACCTAACAAATGTGTACAGAACATCCCATCCAACAGCAGTAGAATACACATCATTCTCAAGAACACATGGAACATTGTCCATGATACAGAATATGATAGATCACAAAATGAGTCTTAGCACATTCAGTCAGTTCAGTTTAGTCGCTCAGTCGTGTCCGACTCTTTGCGATCCCATGAACTGCAGCGTGCCAGGCCTCCCCGTCCATCACCAACTCCTGGAGTTCACTCAGACTCACGTCCATCGAGTCAGTGATGCCATCCAGCCATCTCATCCTCTGTTGTCCCCTTCTCCTCCTGCCCCCAATCCCTCCCAGCATCAGAGCCTTTTCCAATGAGTCAACTCTTTGCATGAGGTGGCCAAAGTACTGGAGTTTCAGCTTCAGCATCATTCCTTCCAAAGAACACCCAGGACTGATCTCGTTTAGAATGGACTGGTTGGATCTCCTTGCAGTCCAAGGGACTCTCAAGAGTCTTCATTAAAAAGATTTAAATCACACCTAGTATCTTTCCCAACTACAGTGGTATTACCCTAGAAATTAATAGGAGGAAAGCTGAAAATTCACAAGTATATGAAAATTTAATATACTCCTGAACAACTAAGAGGTCAAAGAAGAAATCAAAAGGGAAATTAAAAAAAACCTTGAAACAAACAAAAGTGGAAATACAATAAACCAAAATTTACAGGATACTGCAAAAAGCAGTTCTAAGAAGTAAGTTTATAGTAGTAAATGCCTACATTAACAAAAAAAAAGGAAGATTTCAAATAAACAACCTAACTTTACAACCTTTAGAAAAAGACCAAATTAAGAAGCCCAAAATTAGCAGAAGGAAGAAATTAACAAAGAGCAGAGCAGAAATAAATGAAATAGAGACCAGAAAAGTAATCAAAAAGATCTGCAAAACTTAGAGCTGTATTTTTAGACAATAAACAAAATTGACAACCTGTTAGCTAGACTAAGAAAAAGAGAGAACACTCAAAATCTGAAATGGAAGAGTAGGTGTTAAAACTGATTTCATGGATACAAAGGATAAGAGATTACTATGATTAATTATACACCAACAAATTGGATAACCTAAAAGAAACAGACAAATTCCCAGAAACAGATAAGCTACCCAGACTGAATCAGGAGTTGTTAATCAAGGGATACAAATTTCAGGTATAAGATGAATAAGTTCTGGGCATCTACTGTACAGCATGATGATTACAGCTAATAACACTGTATTATATACCTAGGAGTGGTTAAGAGGTAGATCTTAAATGTTTTCACCACAAAAGAAAACGGTATTAATAATTTTGTAACATAATGGAGGTGCTGGCTCACGCTAAGGTGGTGATCATTTTGCAAGATAAGTACATCAGACTAACACACTGTATACCTTAATCTTACACAATGTCATATGTCAATTACATCTCAATAAAGCTGGAAAAATAAATACATAAATAAATGCCTTCTCTAAAAAACAAAGAACTGACTTAACTGGATGGGTACAGTGGGATCATTAAAAGCTTATTTGGGTCTGTATGAATCATTTTAACTATCAGGGCTTCTCAGGTGGTAAATGTCTTGAGTCTTCTCAGGAGACTCAAGAGATGGGGGTTCGATCCCAGGGCTGGGAAGATCCCCTGGAGTAGGAAACGGCAACCCACTCTCTTATTCTTGCCTGGAAAATTCCACGGCCAGAGGAACCTGGAGGGCTACAGTCCGTGTGGCTGCAGAGTCGGACGCGACTCAGCACATACGCACACACACACACACACACACACAGAGTTTTTGACTCATCGTGTAAGACGTGGTTTTTCAAAATGGTGCTGCTGGGCCCAAATGCTTCCTGATCCTTCCTTCTGTCACTAGCCCGGAGCCAAAGGTCAAATGACAATATTTGAACAAACGTCCTTAAAAGACAACACATAAACCTAAATATGACAAAAAAAAAAAAAAATGAAGTCTTTCAATGCAGAAGAAACAACTATCATGCACTAGTACATCTGAATCTAATTTTTAAGGCTGGTTCTCACCTGAAACTAAACCTCTATGAACATCTAAACTCATCTTATTCTTTTTTTTAAGATGTTAATTTTTTTTTTTAAATGTGGACCATTTTTAGTCTTTATTGAATTTGTTACAATACTGCTTGTTTTATGTTTTGGTTTTTTGGCCACAAGACATATGGGATCTTAAGTCCCCAACTAGGGATTGAATCTGCATCTCCTGTACTGGAAGGTGAAGCCTTAACCACTGGACTACCAGGGAAAGCCCCCATCCTGGCCTTCTTCCGATGTGTCTTCTTCCATCATATAGATCAATGTTTCACCACCTGGACTGCATAAGGGAAGTATACGGGGAGCGTTTTCAAGATACTGACGTGCTCTACCCCCAAAAGATTGATTTCATTGTTCTGACTGCAACCTGGAATCAGGAATTTTTTCTGAGATAGAATTCACGTTCTGAAACTGAGGGTAATAATCCATTAAATCCATCACACCCGGGGCGTGGCATCACTGATTAAGCTTGCCTTAACTGTTGCTATCTATACAAATGACTTGCACATCCGCCAAGAGGCACATAGCCCAAATGATAAGATGTTTGCCCAAGTTGTTTTCCAGGAACTTGGAGTCAGCTGTGTCTAGTTCAGGCTTGAACCTGTTAAGACTGAGCATCTGGGAGGGCCTCGTAAAACCTGAAAAACCTAGAGCGGGAACCCTGGGGAAGCGGGTGACGTCATGGCTCCAAGGATGTTCCTCGAACCAGGACCAGGGCTGCCCTCCTCTCACCCCTCTCCCGGGTGGGCCCCAGGTGAGTTATCATGCACCTCACACACGACAGCGTGATTCTCCTCGTCTTGGGCCTCGATGAGCTCAGCCAGGAAGTACTCGCCATATGTCTCCTTCAGGATGGTGTCATGGTGTAGGAATATTGGCATGAGGTCATCGTGATCTTCCACCCTGTCAAAGGAAAGGCCTAAATCAGTGTTGGTTCCTCCATCTGCTCCTTTGACCCTGTCTTAAATGCCAGGGATAGAGCAACACACCCAAGAAATGGACTTACATCATAATGGGGGGAATAGACAAGAATGTAACAAACAAGTCTCCTGGAACATTTCAAAGTGCGACCAATTGCTTTGGGATGGAGAGTGAGGGGGCCAAGGGGTCAGGGATAGGACACCTGAGTGAGACCCGAATGGAGAGATGGGGAGGAAGCTATGTCGAGACCTGGAGGTGGGCTGTACCAGGCAGAAGGGACACGCTCACTGGCTGGGTGCAGACTGCAGGCGCAGCATCACTCGTGAGCCAAAGGACAGGAAGATGGGCGCAGCACCTCCCATGTGTGTTTCAAGGAGTACCGTTTCTACAACACTGCTCCCAGCACCCGCTTCCTCCCTTAGAAGAAAACCATAATCTAAAAACACTTTTCTGCCATAGGGTCCCTCATGGATTATCACAGGTAAGACGTAAAGGTTCTGGGAATGACTATGATAAAGACTATTTCCTTCAAGGGGCCCATGGTGCCCTTTGCTCCTGAGATGCCTACTTCCATGGAGGAGATGCTGGTTTGCAGGTAACGAAGCTCTGCTCCCTACCCTGGGCACAACTACCTCAAGCCTCCTTCCCACGACTGCCTATCATGACCTTGACCCACAGTGTGGGCAGGGATGGGAGACCCAAGAACCAAGTTTATGGCAGCACAGTGGTGCTGGCCCTTGGCTTTCATTTTGCTGCCATATTACATGTTTGTTTCTTCTTTGTAGCAGATTCTTGATTATGCTATTTTATATATATATATATAGAAAGAGAGAGAGAGAGAGAGAGAGATTAACGCTATTCTAGTTTTCCTGTCTACGGTGTTCTTATACATTTTCCTGGTCCTTTTCTTTTAAAAATGTTCAATATTTGTATTGCTTTTCTCATATAACTGATTTGGCTACCAGCCTTTATCCCCCCTCTTCTTTCATTACTCTGCCATCTCATGGGGCTTCTCAGGTGACACTAGTGGTAAAGAATCCACCTGCCAATGTAAGAGACATAAGAGATGCAGGTTTGATCCCTGGGTTGGGATGATATCCCACTCTAACTTCTAGTATGTTCTTTTTGATGTTACTAGCAGCTCCATCTAATGAATGGCAAAGACTCTCCCCTTGACCAGACTCTGACCCGGGACACTTGAAGTCTCTTCTTGACTAATTCTGAGCCCTGGCCTGAATATCTGAACAAATACTAGCAGTTACTTAGGACAGCTCAAGGCCACATCCCTAGGATGATGTGAGACTGCCTTAAAGTGCCTGCCTGAGCAAGCTCAGGTTGCCAGGAGAATTTCCAGCTTGTTCCAGCCCACACCTGTGGTTACCCTGTCTCCCAACATCTGCAGGAGGGCAGGAGCCTGGCTTCTACACTCAGACGAGTCTCATAGAGGCTCTCTCATTTTCACTCTCTCATTTTCTCTTTTTTAAAAATTTTTGATAAAGCCCACTTTATTTCATTAAACTACAGATTGATATTAATGAGCATATATCCTTTTGCCTGGAATGACTTCTATTTGCTTCTATAGGTTAATTGATGTTCATTAGATATGATCACAAGCATACTACACAGTATTTTATGTTTCAACAGATTTTAAATTACATTGTAGCTAATATATATCTATTATTGTATGTAACGTATTATTTCTACTACCTTAAAGTTCATAGCATATAATTGCTTTGTTTTAGTCAAATATCTAATACAGCAGAATAGTTCACTTGCTGACAACACCAGATAATAATTTTCTCAGTCATAATTGCTATTCCCATGGACGGAGGAGCCTGGTAGGCTGCAGTTCATGGGGTCGCTAGAGTCCGACACGACTGAGCAACTTCACTTTCACTTTTCACTTTCATGAATTACAGAAGGAAATGGCAACCCACTCCAGTGTTCTTGCCTGGAGAATCCCAGGGAGGGGAAGCCTGGTTGGCTGCCGTCTATGGGGTCGCACAGAGTCGGACACAACTGAAGCGACGCAGCAGCAGCAGCAGCAGCATTACAAGAAAATACCAATATATTGATTCTAAATAAGAACTTAAAGAATAAGATCACTGCCTGAATTTAAATTTCAGTCTTTTTTCCTTTGGGTCTTCTATGCAGTTTCTTCTTCTCTTAGATACTGCATAATTTGTCATTATAAAAAAATCTTTTTAAAATAAAAACATTTCTATGAGAAACAATCATCATAACATTAAGTTGCTTTTTTTTTACTCCAACTATTAGCTATAATGCAATTTTAAAATATAATTTTTCTTGATCTGTATCTCTATGAAGTATCTCTACAATACCCTCAGAATTCAAATTATTACAGTTTGAATTTAAAAGATGATGCAGATTTCAGTTTTCTTGTGAGATTTTGATAATGTTACTTGATTCTTTCTTTTATTCTCCATTGTTGATATCAGCAGACTGTCTGCCCGTTCTGTAGATCACAATATATAATCGAAAGAATAACTCTTGGATCCAATGCTTTAAATTCCTGCAGGATAAACTAATCACATAAATTCCAGATTTTTTTCTCCCTCCCTTCCTTCCCTCTTTTCCTCCCTTCCTTCGTGTAGTATTTTCACTTCAGAAGGCCCAGTCACCTCTGTACAAATGAAAGCTGAGTTTGGTCCACCCTGGACCACACTCCCAATGGAGTTCCCTCCCAGTGGTTATTTAGGATTAAAATCTGTCCTTACCAGAGTCCTGCTTTGTTTGACCTTTGATGTCTGCACACCCTGGAGCCCATAGCCCAGGGGCAACAGTGACAGCCAACGTGGAAGGGACTCCCCCCACCACAGGCACTGACTGCCCCGGGGGTGCCATCGCTAGGCCTGTTTGCCAGGAGTGGCTATGTGGTCCGACGGGGGCCCTCTGGGGAGTGAACCCGCCCCAGCCCTCCAGCCTGCCTCTGACTCCTCTGCTGAGACTACTGCCCAGATCTCCTCACTGTGTGGCCTTGGGGGTCTCACCTACAAGACGGTAGAGACGAGGAGAATCAGGGGGTACAGTGTCCAGACACAGGGAAGCCCTCAAGGTTACTCTCTCGCAGGCATTCAGCCCCCGGCAGCATCTGCTATGGTGCTATTCACATGCCATCCACCACCACCCCCTACCATCCGACACACTCTGAAACCCCTGCCGGCAACCTCCATCTGAGTGCCCAAGCCCTCTGCTGGGAGAGCCAAGAAGGCCCCACTGCATTCAGGACACCCCTCCCTTCCCCACACCACAGCCTGCAGAAGGGCGCTGCTAACAGAGGTGGCTTTTCTCTGTAAACAGAGTCCTCAGTGATAGTACTTAAAAAAAAAGATTCTAGGCTAGAATAGACAACCAATCCATTTTCAAATATCTTGCCAAAAATTAAAGCCCCCACCAATATTTTTTTAAGAATTTAAAAAATATTGATTTATTATTTAGACTGTGCCGGGTCTTAGTTGCAGCATGTGAACTCTTAGTTGCGGCATGTGGGATCTAGTTCCCTGACCAGGGATTGAACCCGGGTCCCCCCGCACTGGAACTGCAAAATCTTTAATGCCTGGACCACCAGGGAAGTCCCAATATTAGTTCAGTTCAATTCAGTCACTCAGTTGTGTCTGACTCTTTGTGACCCCATGGACTGCAAGATGCCAGGCTTCCCTGTCCATCACCATCTCCTGGAGCTTGCTCAAACTCATGTCCATTAAGTCAGTGATGCCATCCAACCATCTCATCCTCTGTCATCCCCTTCTACTCCTGCCTTCCACTTTCCCAGCATCAAGGTCTTTTCCAATGAGTCAGTTCTTCGCATAAGATGGCCCAAGTATTGGAGTTTCAGCTTCAACATCAGTCCTTCCAATGAATGTTCAGGATTGATTTCCTTTAGGATGGACTGGTTGGATCTCCTTGAAGTCCAAGGGACTCTCAAGAGTCTTCTCCAACACCACAGTTCAAAAGTATCAATTCTTCAGTGCTCAGCTTTCTTTATAGTCCAACTCTCACATCCATACATGACTATTGGAAAAACCATAGCTTTGACTAGATGGACTTTTGTCAGCAAAGTAATGTCTCTGCTTTTTAATATGCTGTCTAGGTTGGTCATAGCTTTTCTTCAAGAGGTAATTATTTTAAATTATGTGAAAGTAATTCAATATCCTAATCATTTTAAGAGAACAGAGACAGCTATCACTCAGAGAACTCCAAAATCAACTGTGTACCATGGGTTTTTATCCATATGATGGACACAAAAACACTACTTCGTGGTATAAAAATCAAGGATAAAGGCTCAGAGAGACCCAGGGCCGAATGCCTAATCATGAGCCCTCGGCAGCCTGTGAACAAAGTGATTCATAATCACACCTCAGTACTTATTCTTCTGGGAAAAAGAAGAAAAAAAATCCAAGCTGTGGAGCTCCGAAGAGTCTCTCCCTTAAGCCCGTCCCCAAAATGTATAAAGAGGAACCTGCTCTGCAAGCATGTTCCTTGGGGTAATCGATGGTTTATGCTCTTGCATCAGCCCCGGTGCTAATGATAAGGTATGACATCAGCCTCTCGTAGTCTCAAATGGCATGTGACAAAGACTAACCCCTTGGAAATAAGACACCCCAGCTACCGAAAACAACTCATTCAGGAAAGTGTTTCAATTTGTGCACTGCCTGCTCAGAAGGTAAAGACTCTGCCTGCAATGCAGGAGACCAGAGTTCGATCCCTGTGTTGAGAAGATCCTCTGGAGAAAGAAATGGTAACCTACTCCAGCAGTCTTGCCTGGAGAATTCCATGGACAGAGGAGCCTGGGAGGTTACAGTCCATGGGGTTGCAAAGAGTCAGACACAACTGAGCAACTTTCACTTTCACTTTGCCACTCAGATAGGAGGAAAGCCACTTCTCCTGGAGCCGTTGGGCACAGCAGGGCCACGTGGCCAGCACCTCCATGACCCCCAGTGTTTAGGTGGTGATGACTCAGAAGGTTACAGTTGATCAACACAAAGTATTGACACACGGGGAAGACGCTGCTGAGTAAGCAGTAACCTTCCTTTACATCTTGCAGCCGTTATGAGGCTTGGAGTGGACGACAACCCCCATGCTATGGAACTAGTTACAGACTATTTTATTTTAACCTGTTTGGAGGAAACAAAAGGCCCTTCCCATAGAAACTGGTTTGATCCCTCAGGCCCCTAAATGCCCATCAGACTCTGAGAACCATGCCAGATGAAAGCAGGCTGGAATCCAAAGCTGAAGAAAATCAACAGCCTCTCAGGACACCTGGCTTGGGGTCCGGTGTCCCGGAAGCCCTGGAGAAGGCAAGGTGAAGGAGGACAGGGACCTGTGGGCTCTTGCTGGCTTCCTGGGAGGTGGGGAGGAGGAAGAACAGGTTCACTCCCCACCTCCTCCGTGTTAGCGAGGAGGGCTTTCAAGGAACAGCGTGATGCCAGACCCCAGGGCACTTGCCCAGCTGCTGGCATGGTCCCTTGGTGGCAGGTGGCTCCCTCATCACCCTGACCCCTCTTCTGCAGCATCAAGTGTGGAAGAGAGCCCTCAGGAGGCTTCCCTGGACAGGGAGGTGCACGTTGTTTCCTTGCCAGCAAAGAAGCCGTTGCAAACGCACAGATGGAAAGCTCATGCTCACGGGCTGTAAACGACGGCTGCAGCCCACCTTTGTGTTCGGGATACTGGCACAGCTTCCTCTCTGCTGCCTGAAGGCATCTGCCACAGCCGGAGAGGATCTGCATGATTAGCGAGACTTGAGAATGTGCCATTGGAAAAGGGATTCTGATGTCACTTTAAACGCCATAAATATTGTATTTCTTCAAGTCTGAGAGTGCGTGCATATATGTGTGTATGCGGAGGGGGTGTCCCTGGTGGCTCAGCGGGAAAGAACCCACCTGACAATGCAGGAGATGCACTTTTGATCCCCTGGAGGAGGAAATTGCAACCCACTCCAGTATTCTTGCCTGGAAATGCCATTCTTGCCGGGAAATCCCATGGACAGAGGAGCCTGGAGGGCTACAGTCCGTGGGGTCACAAACATTTGGACAAGACTGAGTGACCAAACAATATTCTTTAAGAAATCAGTGAAGACAGAAAAATTCAGAGAATCCAGTTTAGTGGTCGTGCTAAAGAATGCCGCGTATTTGCTTAAACCAACCCCTAACACAACTGGTTTTAATTTGGAGTTGGAGAACCTACAGTAGCTGCCAACTTGGCACCCAGATTTTTCTTTTTATTCAGACGTGTGAAACAAAGCACCTTTTTCTTTCCAAGATCTCTTGTGACCTCTAGTGGTCTTCTCTCGGAGAATCATATCCATCATTTCTAAACTGTATGTTCCATTCAAAACTTTAAAATGGGTTTTGGAACCCTTTAGCCTCTGCTCATTGGAAAATGTCATGATTTTAACAAGTTGTGGAGGACTTCGGGATAACTTCAAAGCACATTAGGGCCAGCTAGAGGCTCCTGAACTTCCACCACTGCGATCTGATCTACATTGGCACATCTCTGCTCCAGTTGGACTGTGAACCAAATTCTATCTGCTGGGTCACTTATCAGGACCCAGGAAGACCAGTGGGGAAATTCCGAACTGCCCCACATATTCTTTTTGAATCCTTTAGTATATTTATCACTCAAACATCAGAATGTTTATTTACATGAAATTGCTTAGAAGTCAAGCTTAAGTGGATTCCTAAAAAATCATGAGACTATCAAACGCTTAATAAAAATAACTGCTTTAAAAGGTGAAAAGTTAGCATTTTAAAAACACCAATCTTAAAAGTCCTAATTTTTTCATCTATTTTAAATAGCAATAATGCTGACCTAACTTAATTTCTGTTATTAGCAAAAAAAGCAGTATTATATTAAGGAAACTTTAAGTTACTTTCAGTTCAGTTCAATTCAGTCACTCAGTCATGTCCGACTCTTTGCGACCCCATGAATCGCAGCACGCCAGGCCTCCCTGTCCATCACCAACTCCTGGAGTTCACCCAAACTCATGTCCATCAAGTCGGTGATGCCATCCAGCCATCTCATCCTCTGTTGCCCCCTTCTCCTCCTGCCCCCAATCCCTCCCAGTAGTGATTTCATGTAGCATATTTGGCATCTATCGACCTGGGGAGTTCCTCTTTCAGTATCCTATCATTTTGCCTTTTCATACTGTTCATGGGGTTCTCAAGGCAAGAATACTGAAGTGGTTTGCCATTCCCTTCTCCGGTGGACCACATTCTGTCAGACCTCTCCACCATGACCTATCCGTCTTGGGTGTAAGTTTCTTTACAACCCTGATTGACGGCACGATTATAATCCTTACCTTGGTAAGTACTCTCCCAACCCCGTGAGGACTTGAAAAAGGTAGGTTTCTTCCCAGAAAGCCCATTTCAATAGTTTCTACATCTGAGAACATCTCAAATCCACCAGCAGTGATGAATCAAGTCCATGATAGGTAATAAAGGTGTGTCTAGAAGCAGCTGTGCTTTCCTTCATATTTCATACAAAATACAGAACAGTAACTGTGATCATTAGTTTCTAAGTAGAAGGGGACACTACAGCACAATACAGATGAGTCAAAGAAATGGGACTGGGGATGATCACATCAGTATGCTGGCTCTGAATATGTTGCTAGGTAAACAGCAGAAGTATAATCATATCCCCAAACCCTTCACTGGTTTGTTGTCTTAAGGATTGTGTTCTTCACTATTAATTATCAGTGCAAGTAACAACAGATGATACAGATGTCAGAAAATAAATGTAGGGGAAACGAGAAATGAGGCAGCCTAAGTGGATGCATGGCCGCACCCATCTAACTCCAAAATGGTTTTTTCCTGCATCATTAAGGAGGGAGCTTGTCCACATGAGTGCTGTTTCCATATATCTGAAGAACTACGCCTGCAGGTGTCAAAACTCGAATTGGGACACTGTGGAGGGAGGACCTCCTAAGCTGTGCCACCACCCCCACCTGCAAGCAAAAACACTAATTCTAACGACACCATAACTGCCTCTACATTTCAGTGCTACCCCCCAAATTCTCTTCTTATAAGCATCCCTCCCTCTCTACAAAGAACCCCCTGTCATCTCTTGGCCACCAGGACCACGTTCCTCTCGTGAACTACTTTTGGCAGATTTTCTGGACAGCTCACTCTCAGAGGGAGGCTAAATAAGCAAGACCTCAGGGAAAAGGGGAAATGGGAGGTTTAGTTCAGGCTGAGGGGAAGGTTGGCGTTCGTAACATTCAAGTTTGCAAGAGTAAAAGGAAGAAAGGAAGGAGGAGGTGGGAAGACGAGAACTGGGGAGACCAGCTCCTGACCCCCAGTTCCCGTGTGCTCCTAGGAGCCAGCGCTGGGCGGGGCACACCCTACAGTGGGCTTCTCGAGCCACCTGCGTCCTGAAGTGGCAGAAGCCGCATCACTGAGTTAGCCAAGATGCCACTTACTTTTTACACAATGGAAGAAACAGGTGATTTTTCTCCCCCATAATTCATTTATTTTGTAACTGGATGTTTTTACCTCTTAATCTCCCTCGCTTACTCCACTCATTCCCCACCCCCCCAAACAAACACCAGAAACAGGGGATTTTGAGATAGGCAGCTTCCGTACATGTCAACGTCAGCATTAGATTTATCTATAATTTTCCATTATAATAACGTCTTGATGAATATCTATGTCAAAAAAACATAAGCTTTAAAATTCCCCAAGGAAATAACAATTTGCACAATCCAAATTCCATATACTTTTCGTATACATTTTAAGAGAATTCAGAGTGTGGAGGTTTGGGGAGACTGGAAGAGGCATGGAAGCCCTGAGCCCTTCCCCATATCCTGCCTTGTGCATTTCGTCCATCAGCTGACATTTCTTTAATGGATATAGAATTATTCAATTATTACCATCTTTACAATGAGTGTAGGTAGTTTGTGTTTTTCAGGGAATAGGAAACATTTTAGATGATTATATTTATCTAAACAATTCAGATAAGCATTTTATCTAAATTGTTGAATTTATAGAATTGAATCTTTTCAGTGTCTGTAAAATGAAGTTTACAGTGAAAAGTTAAAGTTACTCAGTTGTGTCTGACTCTTTGCTACCCCACGGACTCTACAGTCCATGGAATTCTCTAGGCCAGAATACTGGTGTGGGTGGCCTCTCCCTTCTCCAGGGGATCTTCCCAACCCAGGGATCGAACCCAGGTCTCCTGCATTGCAGGCAGATTCTTTACCAACTGAGCTATCAGGGAAGCCCCTCAATGTCTGTAGGATCTGTACTAATATCACTTCTTTCAATCCTGCTATTGGTAGTAAGTCTACTCTCCTTTTCTTTTTGCTTGATAAGTTTGGCTAGGAGTTCATCAGTTTTATTCATCTCATCTGTGTCTTTTAAAATGCCAAATCCAACGGTCTCTTTTTTGTAATCAAATTATTTGATCTCCCTACAAATTATTTGATTTGCCACTTTAAGAGTCTTTGACTTCTGTGACTCTCTTCCAATTTTCTTTATTATTGTTAAGAGTTTCATCTTTCAAAATTCTGCTCTAATTCTCTGCTTTTTACTTTAAAATACCCCCCTAAACTAGACCATCTCTTTTGTTCTCACGATCTCCTCAAACTCTCTCCTCTACATATAGCACTGTTATTTTTACCTTTGGTTAATGAATCCACCATTCCCCAGTTCAGATCAGTTGCTCAGTCGAGTCTGACTCTTTGAAAACCCATGGACTGCAGCACACTAGGCCTCCCTGTCCATCACCAACTCCCAGAGTATACTCAAACTAACGTCCATTGAATCGGTGATGCCATCCAACCATCTCATTCTCTGTCGTCCCCTTCTCCTCCTGCCTTCAATCTTTCCCAGCATCAGGGTCTTCTAAAATGAGTCAGTTCTTCACATCAGGTGGCCAAAGTATTGGTTTCAGCTTCAACATCAGTCCTTTCAATGAATATTCAGGACTGATTTTCTTTAGGATGGACTGGTTGGATCTCCTTGCAGTCCAAGGGACTCACAAGAGTCTTTTCCAACGCCACAGTTCAAAAGTACCAATTCTTCAGTGCTCAGCTTTGTTTATGGTCCAACTCTCACATCCATACATGACTACTGGAAAAACCAAAGCTTTGACTAGATGGACCTTCGTTGCAAATAATGTCTCTGCTTTTTAATATGCTGTCTAGGTTGGTCATAACTTTTCTTCCAAGGAGCAAGTGACTTTTAATTTCATGGCTGCAGTCACCATCTGCAGTGATTTTGGAGCCCCCCAAAATAAAGTCTGTCACTGTTTCCATTGTTTTCCCATCTATTTGCCATGAAGTGATGGGACCAGATGCCATGATCTTAGTTTTCTGAATGTTGAGTTTTAAGCCAACTTTTTCACTCTCCTCTTTCACTTTCATCAAGAGGCTCTTTAGTTCTTCGCTTTCTGCCATAAGGGTGGTTTCATCTGCATATTGAGGTTATTGATATTTCTCCTGGCAATCTTGATTCCAGCTTGTGCTTCTTCCAGCCCAGCATTTCTCATGATGTACTCTGCATATAAGTTAAATAAGCAGGGTGACAATACCAGTCTGTTGTTCCATGTCCAGTTCTAAGTGTTGCTTCCTGACCTGCATACAGATTTCTCAGGAGGCAGGTAAGGTGGTCTGGTAGTCCCATCTCTTTCAGAATTTCCCACAGTTTGTTGTGATCCACACAGTCAAAGGCTTTAGCATAGTCAATAAAGCAGAAATAGATGTTTTTCTGGAACTCTCTTGCTTTTTCGATGATCCAGTGGATGTTGGCAGTTTGATCTCTGTTTCTACTGCCTTTTCTAAATTCAGCTTGAACATCTGTAAGTTCATGGTTCACGTACTGTTGAAGCCTGGCTTGGAGAATTTTGAGCACTACTTTGCTAGCACGTGAGATGAGTGCAATTGTGTGGTAGTTTGAGCAT
The DNA here is from genome assembly GCF_029378745.1 of Bos indicus. Lineage (NCBI taxonomy): Eukaryota > Metazoa > Chordata > Mammalia > Artiodactyla > Bovidae > Bos > Bos indicus. The sequence goes on along the minus strand of NC_091772.1, from coordinate 39,691,097 downwards.
TCTGTGGCATTGCCTTTCTTTGAGATTGGAATGAAAACTGACCTTTCCAGTCCTGTGGTCACTGCTAAGTTTTCCAAATTTGCTGGCATATTGAGTGCAGCACTTTCACAGCATCATCTTTTAGGATTTGGAATAGTTCAACTGGAATTCCATCACCTCCACTAGCTTTGTTAGTAGTGAAGCTTCCCAAGGCCTACTTAACTTTGAATTCCAGGATGTCTGGCTCTAGGTAAGTGATCACACCATCGTGATTATCTGGGTCATGAAGATCTTTTTTGTATAGTTCTTCTGTGTATTCTTGCCACCTCTTCTTAATATCTTCTGCTTCTGTTAGGTCCATAACATTTCTGTCTGGTCATAGCAAACACCCTCTTCCAACAATACAAGAGAAGACTCTATACATGGACATCACCAGATGGTCAATACCAAAATCAGATTGATTATATTCTTTGCATGCAAAGATGGAGAAGCTCTATACAGTCAGCAAAAACAAGACTAGGAGCTGACTGTGGCTCAGATCATGAACTCCTCATTGCCAAATTCCTACTTAAATCGATGAAATTAGGGAAAACCACTAGACCATTCAGGTATAACCTAAATCAAATCCTGTAGGATTATACAGTGGAAGTGACAAATAGATTCAAGGGATTCGATCTGATAGAGTGCCTGAAGAACTATGGACAGAGGTTCATGACATCGTATAGGAGGCAGGGATCAAGACCATCCCCAAGAAAAGGAAATGCAAAAAGGCAAAATGATTGTCTGAGGAGGCCTTACAAATAGCTGTGAAAAGAAGAGAAATGAAAGGCAAAGGAGAAAAGGAAAGATATACCTATCTGAATGGAGAGTTCCAAAGAATATAAAGGAGAGTTAAGAAAGCCTTCCTCGGTGACCAATGCAAAGAAATTGAGGAAAACAGTAGAATGGGGAAGACCAGAGGTCTCCTCAAGAAAATTAGAGATATCAAGGGAACATTTCATGCAAAGATGGGGACAATAAAGGACAGAAATGGTATGGACCTAACAGAAGCAAAAGATATTAAGAAAAGGTGGCAAGAATACACCAGCCCCCACTAACCTTGAAAATCCTGCATCACCATCAACTCGTTCTCATTCTTCAACTTCTCTATACAACTGGCAACCAAACTGCACCCTCCATCTCAATCATTTCTTTGCATCTATGCAACTGCCTTGGTCCATTCCGCGACCTGGACCTCTGACTGGTCACTGCCTGAATTCTAGCCGGCATCACTCTTGGCCAGACTGTTCTGTGCTACTCCCCTGCAAGTCACTGACCACAGGAAAACCAGTTATTCTTTGACATACAGTCCACACCACGTCTTTCTTCAGTGCTCCCTGCTGGTTCCGAGTTGAAGTCTGCGCATTTCGGTTGCGTGCTTCCTCATAACTGCCCACCTGCCTAATGCTCTCTTGCCTTCATGCCTTTGCCCATCCTGTCCATCTGGCTGAACTCTGACTCATCTCCCCTGACTAGAGTCAGAGGCCACCTTCTCTGTGAAGCCTTTTTTTCATTTACATTTCCCCCACTGAGGTATAATAACATAGTGTAAAATGCACAGGTATTAAAAGTTGATGACTTCTGTCAGCCGCATGCACCCTAATCAATCCACAGAGCATGGTCTCCCCATCCTGTCCCTCCACCATACTCTTGTCTCTGCCAGAGGCATCTGTTGATCTGGCTTCTGCCATTTTGTACATCATACAAACAGCATACAGTCTTTGTTTCCATGTCTGTATTCTTTCACTCAGCATAAACTTTCTGAGCCTGGTCCATGCTACTGTGTATGCGTATGTGCTCAGTCACTTCAGTCCTGTCTGCCTCTTTGTGACCCCAAGAACTGTGCTCCACCAGGCCCCTCTGTCCATGGAATTCTCCAGGCAAGAATACTGGAGTGGGTTGCCATACCCTCCTCCAGAGGATCTTCCCAACCAAGGGATTGAACCTACATCACCTGTGTCTCTTGCATTGCAGGTGGATTCTTTACACACTGACCCACCAACCCACCTGGGAAGCCCACTACTGTGTATATCTGTAGTTTATTCCATTTCATTGCTGAGTAGTATCCATTGCACAGAGGGACTGCAGTTTGGTGGACATTTAGATTTCGGAGAGTCTAGGGGTGGTATGAAGCTGTCTTGATCCCTCTCTGTCCTTCCCTCCTCCAAGCTATGAAGCATTACAGCTTGTAAGTGGATTTGTCTCCCCCACTTAACTCTAACAATATTAGTAACAATGTTTAATTTCCTTGGGCACCTACATGTGATGGGCAGTGTGCTGAGTGCTTGATTTCTGTCAGTTCATCCCATCACTACAACAGTCCCATGTTGCATACAATATCTTCACATCCACTGACAGAGATGAAATCAAGGCCTGCAGAGGCCCGGTTCCTTGTTTAAGTTAACTCATCTGGAGAGGAGTAAAACCAAGATCAAGATCTACCTCTACCTGATGTCATTATTACAAATTCATGATACTACAAGCCTGGTAAATAGTAGGCTCTCCCTGAATGTTCAGCGCTGATTTTCTTTAGGATTGACTGGTTTGATCTCCTTGTAGTCCAAGAGACTCTTGCTTTTTAAAAATTGAGATTTTATACTTTCTAAAGAAACCGAGTACTTATCCAATATGGCAATGATGGGAATTCTCTAGCAATATAGTAGTTAGGACTCTATCCATCCACTGCAAGGGGCATGGACTCAATTCCTGGTTGGGGAACTGAGAGCCCGCAAGCTACATGGTGTGGCCAAACCCCACCCCCCCAAAAAAAAACAGGAACTTTCCTGGTAAGTGGTTAGGACTTCATGCTTCCAATGCAGGGGGTGAGGGTTTGATCCTTGAAGCCTCTTTGTGGCTCAGACGGTAAAGAGTCTGCCTGCAATTCAGGAGACCCGGGTTCAATCCCTGGGTTGGGAAGATCCCCTGGAGAAGGGAATGGCAACCCACTCCAGTAATCTTGCCTGGAAAATCCCATGGATGGAGGAGCCTGGAAGGTACAGTCCATGGGGTCGCAAAGAGTCAGACATGACTGAGCGACTTCACTTTCACTTTATTTCTGGGGAACTAAGATCCCATATACAGTTGGGCAACACCAGAAACAAACAAAGCACATGAAAAAACACAACGAACAAACACAACCCATGAATATGGTGGGATTCCCCTAGCAGTCCTGTGGATGGGACTTGGCCTTCCAATGCAGGGGGCGCAGGTTTGATCCCTGGTCGGGGATCTAAGATCCCACATGCCTCCAGGCCAAAAGACCAAAACAAAAAGCAGAAGCAATATTGCAACAAATTCAATAAAAACTTTTAAAAAGCTCCACATCAAAACAAAAAGTCAAATATGGGGTCTGTCTTTAGAAACCTTTAAGAAGTAAAATCACAGCTTTGCTGACCACATGGCACCAAATGACTCTCAATCATGCATGCAATGACTCTCAAACATGCAATCCTATTATGTCATCAAGGGGAACTATAATCACCTCCAAATGAATGCAAGTTCCTGGGTATTCTAAAGCAATTTCATTCGAGCTATAATTACTTACAGTAAGAACTGGCGATTTTTAAACTCTCTGTAAGGTAACTGTTGGGCTTCCCAGCTGGCACTAGTGGTAAAGAACTCACCTGCCAATTCGGGAGACATAAGAGACTCGGGTTCAATTATTGGGTCAGGAAGATTCCCTGGAGGAGGGCATGGCAACCCACTCCAGTATTCTTGCCTGGAGAATCCCATGAACAATGGAGTCTGACAGGCTACGGTCCATGAGGTCGCACAGAGTTGGACATGACTGAAGCTACTGAGCACGCATGCGTGAAGGTAACTGTCAGGGTAAAGGCTTAGGTAACAGGGGGCCTGGCACCAGTCTTACCTGGCTTTGCGGACGTGCAGCTGAGGGTAGTGGTTGTGCCTGTGACACACGTGCACGGCAAAGTCCTCATCATTCGTCAGGCTGGGGACATACCCCACTTGGCTGAACACGGTTATGAGAGTGGAGCCTGAATCCCAGAGACAAAGAAATGAGGCCTGGATTTACCAAGAAGTAACTTCACTTCTTGAGTGAAGTTTAAAACTTAGAGTGAAGTTTTCACTCTAAATGTGTTATTTTTTTTTTTATTGAAGAATAATTGCTTTACAGAATTTTGTTGTTTTCTGTCAAACCTCAATATGAATCCGCCATAGGTATACATATGTCCCCTTCCTTTTGAACCTCCCTCCTGTCTCCCTCCCCATCCCACTCCTCTAGGTTGATACAGAGCGCCTGTTTGAGTTTCCTGAGCCACACAGCAAATTCCCGTTGGCTATCTATTTTACATGTGATAATGTAAGTTTCCAGGTTACTCTTTCCATACATCTCACCCTCTCCTCCCCTTTCCCCACGTCCATAAGTTGATTCTCTATGTCTGTTTCTCCACTGCTGCCCTGTAAAAAAGGTCTTCAGTACCATTTTTCTAGATTCTGTATATATGTAACATGTTTTAATTGTCACAATCAGATGGGCATGTTATGTCTCAAGGACCTGGAGACCATTCTTATGTCCCATCCTCGATGCCCCATTTTAAGCATGAAATTCCTGCCTCAGCTCCTGGAGCTAGGACGTGGTGGAGGAGGCCTTACCGAGGCTCATGCAGGATGGCACGATGAGGAAGACAAAGTGCAGGTCCAGCACCGCCTTGAATACGGTCCTAATGAGGGTAAGAGAGGGTCGGGGTGTCAGCAAGGTGACCTCGTGAGCCACTGAGGTAGGAGACAGATGGGCCTTGGGGCCAGACAGCTGGTGTTTGTCAAGGGGAGTAAAATTCAAGCTGTGTCCCCACCCAGAACTCCAAGGACAAAGTTAGTGGCAGAATTCTGAGCTCTGCTCAAGTAGAGAGATAAGATGACCACTCCCGAGGTCAAGGAAAACTTCCCTGTTCCCACATGTGCAGGAAGCCTTCTAAAAGGGGGTCAAAAAGGGAACATGCACCCCAGGCCTCTACAGTGGAAGCTATTTTAGAAAAAAGCTGCACAGGCATCTTGGGGAGGGTCCTAGGACCAATCAGGAATGAGGAAAGAAACAAGGTAATTGGCCAATTGTAAACAAAGATCTGGAAGGACTGCCCATTACAAGTGCTTCAAAGCACCTCTTTACTGCTCTCATTTAGGACACCTCTCCGGGTACACCCCTGCCTTGTTTCTGCCTTCAATAAACCAACTGTTTCTCTGTGTGCTCTCCCACATGCTATGCTGCCCTCTTTAGTAACAAACTTTGTGCCTGTCTTTACAGCTTTTGCCTCCTTGAAACATTCCTGCTTTCACACGGGGTAAGAGCCCGGGTGACTTTGATTCTTAGCCTCCAGCCCCTGGGGGTCTGGCGGCTAGGATTCCTGGTTTTCATCCAGGCTATCCAGGTTCAGTTCCTGGGCAGAGAATGAAGTAAGATCTCTCCTCAGGACCACTGACTGCTGTGTCTCTGAGATCAGCACCTGAGTGAGGTACACGCCTTCACTACAAAAATGAGACATTCATAGATGCACCCGGGTGCCCTGCTCCCCACCAGCAAAGGGAGCCTACAATTCCTTTCTCTTCTCTGCTTTCCTCTGGATTCCAAAAGGCCCGCTTTTGTATCTGTTCCATGGAGGTGGCAAGAACCAAGGCACCACGTCCATGCAGTATGCCAGATTTCTGCTGAGATTAACCTTTGCCCTGGCATCTGGAGGTTCTGGTGTGACATTACAGAGGCCACCACCCCCAAATGTCATGGATCCACCTCGGGAACTCAGCGGGTCATGTTTCCCCATGACCTGTTACTGACGATGTTCTGCCGGTTGTCCTGTTAATAACGTGTCTCAGGATAAGACTGGGGACAGCTATTTTTACAAACATCCAAGCCTGTGACCTTTTTCTTTCCTTTCTTCCCCCAAATCCATGTTTTCCCAAAGGACGGTCCAACCTGTTTGCCTCCAGTGGCAGCAGTTAAAGGCATCCATTTAAAGGAAGGATTGTTTTCTTTCAGAAATTACACTGCTCTTCAGAGGAAATGCTTTACTAGAGCCGGAAAGCAAACTGAACAACCACAAAGAATTAGGACCTTTAAAAATATTTTTAAACTATCTATCATGTATGTGTATGGCAAGTCTGCCACAACATTGTTTATCGGCTATACCCCCAACACAAAATAAAAAGTTTTTTAAAAAGCAACCTAAACTTTAGTTCAAAAAAATATCTCTGAACTATCCAGATACTTAAAGACATGATAGAGACAGGAGCAAGTCTTGTCTGTGATCTGCTACCAGCGCTCCACGTCACTGTCTGCCATGCTATGGCCACTCACCGAATAATCTCTTTGCAACAGCTGACAGAATACTCATCCACAGCCACAAAGAGGTGCATGAACAGTGTGTTCAGAGGCTGCAGAAGGAAACAGGACACGGTTAGAGGCTGAGTCAGAGCAAGGGGAAGGTGGGAGGTAGGGTGGGGGGAGGGTCTGGAGGTGGGCACAGCCCAGAGCTGCCAGGTGCTGGTGGATGGAACTTTGTGTCTAAAATGAGGAGACACCCAGGCAGGGTTCAAGCCACTTTCTGTCCTCCTAGCTTGGACTTGTTCACGGACATGGAGAGCCTCCGTTCGGCCCTTCCTCCTGCCTCATTGCCAGCTATGTGGCAGGGGCGCGCCTACAGGGGCGTGAAACCGACTGAGAACTGAGAACTCCGTGGTCTTGTCCTGGGCACCACTGCCTAGTGAAAGACAATGCTGGGGCTCCCGGGTCAGCAGCTGCTGCTCTATTCAAGTGACACCCGAGGGAAAGAGTCTCTCCCGAATTTCCAGGGTGGAAGGCAAATGCCCCAGTTATGAATCCGATGGCTTGTTTCGTTCCACATTCCCAGAGTCAGAATCTAACCCTACTCTCAGGATCCAGAGAACCTGAGAGGGAAAACAAAGCAGCAAAGATTCTTCTATGACTCTCAGGATAAGATTTTAGGGTTTTTAAAGAGCTCTGCCCCATAGCTTAAAAAAAAAAATTCTATCAAAGTGTATGGTTCGTTTGGGGGCATCCCTCATGGCTCAATGGTAAAGAATCCGACAGCAATGCAGGGGACACAGGACACTCAGGTTCAATCCATGGGTTGGGAAGATCCCCTGGAGGAAGAAATGGCAACACACTCCAGTATTCGTGCTTGGAAAATACCGTGGACAGAGGAGCCTGGTGGGTTACAGTCCACACAGAGTCAGACACAACTGAGCCACTGAGCATGTAGTTGATTTACAATGCTGCATCAATTTCTCCTGTACAGCACAGTTGTATTGAAGGCTTCTGAACTGTTCTGTGCATCCCCACACTGGCCTGTTCGACTCTGTACCCCTGTGCTTACTGGCAAACCCTCAAATTCTGGAGATGATGCAAATGGGAGGTAGCTGAGTGGTGAAGGGAAGGCAGTGCCTGCACCTCAGTCCAGACACAGCAGCACTTCTGTGTCTCCTGTTTCCTGAGCAATTTCATAGGTGGGCCTTGGGTGGCCGCCGGCATGTCTGTGCCTTGGTCTCCCCTCCTGTTGGGTGGCACGTGCCCTCAGAACACTCGGAAGGAGCTTATCAGGCATAAAATGGTGAGAGAAGAATCATGAGTTTAGTTCATGAGCTTGAAAATTCCCCAAAGGTAAACAACACAAACTCCAGAATTCAGATATCACCAGGGACAGTGAGTGACAACGTAACGTCACAATGCGAGCACTTTCCGTGCACAGACTGGCCTAACCCCATGGCATCTTTTATATTCTGAACAGGACTTGGCTTATGGTACATGGCTTATCACTTGGCTGGTGTATTTCCCAAATTCTTTCTTCCATCAAGAATATTACAGTTCAATATTTATTCCTCAGCTTTAAGATAAAAATCATTATTTCATTTGCAGATACCCCTGGGGTAGATAATACATTAAGCCATAAGGGTCTATACCTATGCTAAACAATAGGAAGATAATTCAAGCCACAAATGCTAGGTACATAAGTAATTTTCAATTTTCTATTAAATATATTTTTAAAAAAGGAGTAAACAGGTTAAACTAATTTTAATATGTTTTATTCAATCTATTTAAATTATTACCCTTTTAAGAAGCAGTCAGTATAAAACTTCTCAACAAGATATTTTACACTCTTCTTTTTCCTACTGAGAGTGCTGATGCCCAGAGTATGTTTTATACACATCAGTTCAGTTCAGTTCAGTTGCTCAGTTGTGCCTGACTCTTTGCGACCCCATGGACTGCAGCATGCCAGGCCTCCCTGTCCATCACCATCTCCTGGAGTTTGCTCAAACTCATGTCCATTGAGTCGGTGATACCATCCAACCATCTCATTCTCTGTCGTCCCCTTCTCCTGCCTTCAATCTTTCCCAGCATCAGGGTCTTTTCTAATGAGTCAGTTCTTCACATCAGGTGGCCAAAGTATTGGAGTTTCAGCTTCAGCATCAGTCCTTCCAATGAATATTCAGGACTGATTTCCTTTAGGATGGATTGGTTGGATCTCCTTGCAGTACAAGGGACTCTCAAGAGTCTTCTCCAACACCACAGTTCAAAAGCATCAATTCTTCAGTGCTCAGCTTTCTTTATAGTCCAACTCTCACATCCATACATGACTACTGGAAAAACCATAGCCTTGACTAGATGGACCTTTGGCATCTAGTTGGCAAAGTAATGTCTCTGCTTTTTAATATGCTGTTTATACACATAGCTCATCTCAATTCAAACTAGCCACATTTCAGGTTCCCAGTAGCTGCACGTGGCTAGTGTACCATACAGGAAAACTCAGCTCCGACACTATTGAAGGAAGTAGTTGAAAAAGAAAACAATCTTAAAAGAACAAGAAGAGGAATAGAAGGGGAAAGAATTTATGAAGAATCGTGCTAATTTATAATTTTTGAGAAGGTAAAATCATGACCCTAATGCAAAGACAAAGTGCAAGTGTCAGAGATTGATTCAATGCATCAATTCAGGAGGCAACCAGCGAGATGGTTAAAAACAAAAACAACAACAACAAAAAATGATTCATTGCACTTGAGAAGCTGTCTTCTGGCAGTTTAATGAGGAAATTGTTAGAAGATTGCCTGGCTAGATACAAAGAGTTCCTGTCCTGCAGGGTCAGAAATGGTGACCTTTGAGGTTATCTCTTCCACCAGACAGAAGTGACTTACATCTCAAATGGACCCAAATCTACAAGCTAATCACTGCTCCTGCAGAACTGGAAAACAGCTCAGTCAATAGAAAATCAATCAAAGGTACAATCCCTGACCGAGCAGATCTTTTTGGCCTATTTCCAAGTTTGAGATCACTTTCCTGACAGTGGGGACCAGGACAGCACAGGGTGGTGGGCAGAGGGGACCACAGGGGATGAGGCGGAGGTGGACTCTGGATGGACAGATGCTGGGTAGCCAACGTGCTGGCTGGGTGTGTTTGTGTGTATGCTCCAATCCACCCCTGCACGCGACTGCCGTTCCCCAGGGCTCTGGGGACACACTCTTGAACTCCATGGTCGCAGCTTCTGACTCTCCCCAGCAGCTGGGACCGGACGTGGGCCTGGCTCTGGAAGCCGAGGCAGGGTCAACTCAGGCTGGGCACCCCTCCCAAAGCCCCACTTTCCTGGGACCCCCCGACCGGGCTCCCGTGGGTTCACAGGGTGTCCTGCATCTGCAACTGAAAGACATCAAATGAGCTAGAGCCCACAAGGGCGCTTTAAAAATTAAAGAGCATGACTTGAACCTGAGACTCTGTTGCCAGTATTTCAGGAGCAGATGGAGTAAATGGCAGGTGCCTATCAGGCAGGTCCGAGACTTGGGAGCAGAGCGTGGAGACATGGGAAGCAGAGTTCTGCTGCTCCGCTAATTCCTTGCTCCCCCAGGTCCTCCTCAGAGGCCTTTTGCTCCCAGACTCCCCTTCCCTCTCCACCACCTATGTTTATGTCTGTCTATCATGATGTCACATACATTCTGTCATGACCTTTAAACTGCTCAGTCTGAAAACTGAGGCGATCCACAGGGAAACACAGGACTTCCCTCGGAAATTCAGGCTGTTCTCACAAATGACATGCGTGGTCACTCACTGTGCATGGTATGTCACTGTCCAGCTCCCGGAACACGGACACCCAATCATCCTGCGTGGCAATATTCCAGTTGGGGTAATCCAGGAAGGTGGCCTGGGCCATGATCTCCTCTTGGTCATTGTGGAGGGTGATGGCAAGGTTTGCTTTCTCCCTGTGGAAATGGTTTGAATTGCACACATGAAGAAGGTACCAACCGTGAAAGGAAGAGGTGTCATTTTCTCCTACCTTGGGCTCCTGGAGTTCAGCACCCGCTGAGTCAGGTGTGACCACCTTTCCAAGAGGTGGCAGCAATGAGGCAGCATCTGCGGAACATCTTTCAGGACACCTGGCGCTATCAACCACATCTCTACAGAAAGTTACACTGCCTGAGAAAGGTGCTACATCTATGATATGAGATGCCCAGGATCTCCCTTGGAGACGGGTGGGGGAAACATCAACTGCAGACTTCTGCACACTCTCCATGTTGCCAGCTTCATCGTGCTGGCCAAAACACACGTTTAGGATGGTCAACTGACCCCTGTGAGTCTCTCACTCACATGCACCTCCTACACATCATTATTATCTTTAAGCCAGTTAATTTTTGGCTACAATGAGTCTATTTCAATAACAAGTTTTACATTACTATCATAAAAGGAAAACCAGTATCCCTTCCTATAAGTAGAAGCTATCTATAAAAATGAAGATAGAACATTTAACACAAAAATTGCTCTACATAATTGGAGTCAAATCACTTGAGTCAAATCTGGTACCACCAGAGCTGTGGGCACCTTAAGTAGCCACTGCACTTGGGACATCAATCTCAGCACCTCTAGCCACCATCCCCTCTCACAGGAAGTCACAACATTTAGCCACAGGGGACTCCCAGCAGGGTGCCCTTGGCCCAAGCTCTGCAGCTGGCTGCCCTCAGGTATTGAGAACACGGGATCCACACAGGACGTTCATTAGCAGGAGGGGCAGCCCCCTAGATTCTCTCATCTAATTCACTGAAGCCTCTGCCCCTCATTCTACTTCTGCAGGTCTCCCTCCAGCTCCTGTCCTCTGGGCTCCCCTGCTCCGGGTTCCCAGAGCCATGACCTATGACTTCATACTGAGTCTCGTCCTCACTCTAACCAGGATGAGAATGGTCAAAGGTGCAGGACCATTGACCTTGACCTTGATCAGGACCTTGATCACTGAGCATCAGTGATGGCAGTGATGAAGGTGGTAGAGGAGGAAGTGGGCAAGACCTGGAGCCGGGCAGCTACCATCCCTTCAGTGAAGGAAAGGAAAGGTGTTCCTGGAATCCCAATTAGAACCTGAAATTCACTTATCCATGGGAACCTAGGGTGGTGGTGGTGCTCTGCAGCACAATTAGCACAGTGCTATACCGCACACACAGTATAGATTAAATAGGCTTTTCTGGGATGGCCTGGGAAGCCAGCCACCAATAACTTTATTTCAATGGGAAAATGCACTGCAGTTTCCAAAGAGCCTGTTTGCAAAAAGTAACTTTGGCAGCAAATCATTTTATATATACAATTTCCACTTATTACTGCTTAGCGAATAGGTCCTCTATAGGACAGATAAAAATCATTGTGGGAGTGAAAGCAGGAAAGGAGGGATAAGGTAGAGGGAGGTGTGTGCCTTTAAAGCTCGTTTAAAATTATCCTTTGTAATAAGCCAAATCCAAGCCAAAGGAGCCCTTAAAAAATACACAGACACACACACACACACACACATGTGTGCACACTTATGTATTTCATCAAAACATATTAAAGTTCAAAGATGTTACCAGCAATAGAAATCAGAGTTCTTTCCATTAGAGCAGTGCTTCATTTATTCAATAGGTTTCAGGAATTTAAGTTCAGCCAGTACTCGTTTTACTTAACTGTATTTGGTGAAAATCTGGTTGGAAAAGGGTTCCCATTTTCTGCCTCGTTAAGTAGTGAAACAAGGCTTCATGTCCCTTTGTCCCCCCAATACTTCAACTTTAAATCCCTCTGTGATTTTTTATATCTTAGGTATGTCTCATATGTAAAACATGACTGCTCTTCGTTTCATTCTGTTTTCAGCCAATCTACTCATCTTTATATTTTAACTGAAGAATTTTGTTCAGATACATTTATTTTGATTACCGATATACAGAATTTTTTTCAATCTTCCTATTATTTGTGATTTTAATGTGTTCTATGCTTTCTGTTTCTTTTTTCTTCCTCTTTTCTTGCTTTTAGATTCTGGTTTCTTATTAATTTCCTGTTCAATTTTCCCCTCTATAGATCAGCAGTTATAATCTCTACGCCTATCCTTTAATGATTATACTAGCCCAAGTTAACATGTATTTCTAACAAAGTCTTTACCCTCTGTTCCAGTTATCAACTGACATGTACCAAACCAGCCCTAGGCTCCAAACAGCGATTTTATATCATCTCTCATGGTTCTGTGGGCTAGCTGGTTTTGACTGAGCAGTTTTTGGTGGAGGTCTCTCAGGTGATGGCAGTCAAGTGGTGCTAATAGCTGGAGTCCGCTGAATATCCAACGTCTAGAACGGTTCCACTCACACTGTTAGCAGTTGGTGCTGGTTATTGGCTAAGAGCTCAGCCAAGGCTGTCAGGAGAGACACCTGCATGTAGCCCTGTGACTTGAGCCTTTAACAGTGTGGCATCTGGGTTCCAAGAGGGAGCATTTCAGAGAGCAGGGGGAGCTGTAGACTTCTTACAGTCTAGACTTGAAGTCATAGAGCATCCTGTTGCTGATTTCTATACACAGGGCCAGCCCTTACTCAGGACAAGAAGAGACTTGAAAAGGACTTGATGGGAGGGTGTGTGGTTAGTGGGAGGGAGGGGGAACACCTCTGAATACTAGCTACCACACCCTCCTCCTCAACAAATCCTTAAAACTACTTTCTATTTAATCACATGACGCCCAATTTATCAGCTATTTTTGTCCTGCATTTTATCTCATTATTTATATTTTATAATTTACCATTTATAGTTAGTATCTATATTAGATTAGTCATTGTTAATGTTACTGTTTCATACAAGCTAGATTTTTAAAAATATTTATACATATTTTTGTTTACTTTCCTTCTTTTATATTGGGTTTTTCCAGCAGAGATATTTTTCCTTCTGCTTAGAGTATGTTCTGAGGAATTTCCTTAATTCAGAGTCTACCAGTAAAGTAACTGATAAACTAGTTTTTGTTTATCTAAAAAATTCATTCATTTTTTCCCCTAAGTATTGAAACATTGTTTTACTAGGTATAAATTCTAGTTTGATGTTATTTGCTCTCCAACATTTCACTGTCTTCTGGGTACCATTGTTGCTAGTAAGAATTATCATTAGACTAATTTTTAGTTGTTTGCAGGCAACTTCTTTTTTCTCTACAGGTATTTTTCAGATCTTCTCTTTAGCTTTGGTGTTTTGCTGTTTCATTATGATGTGGTTAGTTGTAGAATTCTCTGTGCATTTTTCCTATTTGGAATTCATTGAGTTTTCTGTAAGAATGTGTGCTTTTCAACAATTCTGGAAAGTTCTCAGCCATTATCTCTTCAAATACTGACTCTTCCACTTTCTATTATGTCCTTCTAGATGTCTGATCATACCTAATTGTTAAGTATCCCATTTTTATGTTTTGTCTCTGTCTCTTTGTACTGAATTCCAGGTAATCTATTTTTATTGATCTTCCAGTTCACTACATCTGTCTTTACCTGTGTCTATTATGATGCTTAATTCATCTACCGAGCTTTTAATTTTAACTCTATTTCTTTCTAGATGGTCTACTAGACTTTTTCAATACTCATTTTTCATTTTATGGTCTTTTAAAACATACCTTTTCACTTTAGACATAGTATAGTTATTTTATATTCTGTGACTTAATATCTGAAGTCTTTGAGTCTGATTCTTCTGTATAGTTTTTGTCTTTGATTTTCACTAATGGTGACTGTCTCCTTGTGTATTTGTGTTGTGATTTTTAGCTGCGAGTTTATGTTCCTTGGAACCTTATCTGTGAGTATTATTTGAAGTCTAAGCTGAAGCTCCACCCTTTCAGACCTGATCTGCATTTATTTTAGCAGTCTCCTAGATACAGTACTAACCTGTAACCACTTTTAATCAAATTTTCCACTGCCTTTACTTTATTCAGTCTATGGGCAAATTAACTTAGTTTTGTTTGTCTGAAAATGCATCCATTAATTAGGAAGTTTTGAAGCTTTTGCAGGGGAGCTTTATCCCTCCCCCCAACCCTTTCATTCATGCTGAGGTTGAAATGGCCAAGTTTCCTTACTTTTATGCAGTGGGTTTATATCTCCTTCATCCCTACAAATAATATAATTTTATACAAAGAAGTCTAACACTTCCCTCCTTAAGTGTAGGGAGTATTTAACTTCTGTTCCTTGCAAACCTGTCAAAACAGAAGTGTGAGGTTTCTAGAATGTAGCAAAAAATTCTCAAGGAGAAAGTGGCATGGGTTCCTGCTATTGTCCTAAAGTTTCTGATTTCATTCTGACAACTTGTGTGTGCGTGTGTGTGTGTGTGTGTGTGTGTGCATATCAACATGTTTCCATCCAGAGGACATCATTAAGGTGTTTAATCCACAACAAGGCCCAAAAAAAGAAATAATTTCATTGGTATACGTATTTTTAAAGCTTTTATATATATTGCCCTACTACTCTCCAACAAAACTATGCCAAATTTACATTACATTCGTCAGTGTGGTGATCAGAAACTGTAAATTTTAATGTCTTAGGCTGGCCTAGTTTAAACTCTTCAATTACATTTAATCTGAAGCTTTATGAGATCCAAAATACTGAGCTATCTCTTAACATGCTCAATCAAAATAACAAGGAGCTGATTATAGGATATTTGTATGTGTTAGTCACTCAGTCGTGTCCAACTCTTTGCAACCCGATGAACTGTACCCCACTAGGCTCCTCTGTCCACTGATTTTCCAGGCAAGAACACTGAAGTGGGTAGCCATTCCCTTCTCAACCCAGGGATCAAACCCGGGTCTCCTGAATTGCAAGTGGATTCTTTATCATCTGAGCCACCAGGAAAGCCCTATATTCATATTATAGTGCCCCAAAACAAAACAAAACAGGGAGAAAAAAAGACATTTTCTTAAAAAAAAAAACTATGCCTAATTCAAAGTTTAGAAGAACAGATCAACAGAAGTGGCTGAGAGCACATTCAGGCTTTGTCACTTACTAATTGCTGGACCTTGAGTGGGCCTCCACTTTCTCATTTGTAAAAATGGGCATGATGGTGGCTACCTCAGAATTAAACAAGACAATGTTGGCAAAGCATGGAGTCTGAAGGAAAATAAATTCTCAATATTTGTAGCTAATATTATTAACTTGCTTTCAAGAGACTCTACTGGTAGGTGAGGCAGCCGAGATTTGAACACAAGTTTGCCTGAATCCAAAAGCTGTGAGAAATCTTTCCAGTTTTTATGTTTGTTATAGGACTTAGTGATGGTTGTTCCCAGAGACCTGCTCAGGAGGGCAGACTTTCCTGCTGTCTGTTTCCTTGCCATAAGCCCCGTGAGGACAAAGGAGTGGAGCCCCTTGGCTACATACTTACAGAAGATAGATGATATTAAGATTTCCAAAGAGCTTCTGGGTAAATTTTCTAATGAGGTTTTTGATACAATAAATATCCTGTGTCTCTGTTCTTCGGCAATGTACCACTTCAACTTTTCCTCTTGGAGAAGTAAGTACTGACATTTTTGATCCTGTCCCCAAAAGAGAGAAAAACAGCCCACTGTTAACCTGAGATGATGAGCCAGTCTAGCTACGTATTTACAAAAATGGGACATTCCTTCAGTCTTCGTGTGGTCAGGGTGAGCACAGTTGGTGGGATACATCTCCCCTGGGAATAGGCTATGACAACTGTCCCCCAAAACTAGCTGACACGTGTCTCTCCAGGAAAATGAGATTTCTGAGAACTGGCCTGGTTAGAAGTGACTGCAACGATATTTTTTGTTTTCCACAAAGCTGCTTTAAAAATATTCAAGCAATAGGACTGAAGAACATTGAAAGGAATTTACTGATTCAGGGTCCTCATATTTGATCAGTCACTGTGGTCAAGAGTTAGAGGGGAAATACAGACACCGCCCCCTGTACAAACAGAGCTCCCCCAAACCAGAGCCCAAAGGGCGGCAGTCCTGGGGGATATTTTGAGGTTGAAAGAGTTGCTGTTAGTCAGTTAAGTTGGACTCTTTGCAACTCCATAGACTGTAGCCCACCAGGCTCCTCTGTCTATGGGATTTCCCAGGCAAGAATACTGAGCCACTTCCTTTTCCAGGGGATTTTTCCAACCCAGGGATCAAACCCACATCTCCTGCTTGGCAGGCAGATTCTTTACCACTGAGCCACCTGGGAAGTCCTAAGGTGAGAAGAGGTCTGTGGCCAAATAAGTGTAAGAGATGTGGCTGGCAAGGAGCTTCCGCCCACGAAAGTCTCTGGGAAGCTCCAGGATAAAGTTGCAGCTTTCTCTGTAGACCGAGCCTTCCCCACAGCCATTCTGAGAAGAATCTCTAATGACAGCAATGGCGGAGAGTCTCACGTTGGGAAAGACACGCGGGAGATGCTACTGACAGAACAGCAGGCCCAAGACGAGCTCCATCTGTCTCGATGTCTAGGGGCCTCAATGTGTATGTGTCTCTTCCTCCCTCTCTTTCCTTTCCTCCCTCCTTCCTTCCCTTCCTTTTTCTTTTTTTCCTGTTTCCTAAGGGGAAATACCTTATTATGGTCTAAGCCAGTAAGCTGGAAAACAGGGAAGTTAATTTTCACCATCGCATTGACTCTAAGAGCAGTGCGGAGCATTCCCAGCACCCCGGAAGGTGGCCCCATCCACAGGTAGTCACCATTCTGACTTCTATCTCATAGTGCCCTTGGCCATTTTTTGAACACTATATAAATGGAATTACACAGTGTGCACTGCATTCTTTCAAAACACAGATTGTATCATTTGACTTTTTGCTGTTGGCACCCCACTCCAGTACTTTTGCCTAGAAAATCCCATGGATGGAGGAGCCTGGTAGGCTGCAGTCCATGAGGTTGCGAAGAGTCGGACACGACTGAGCAACTTCACTTTCACTTTTCACTTTCATGCACTTGAGAAGGAAATGGCAACCCACTCCAGTGTTCTTGCCTGGAGAATCCCAGGGACGGGGGAGCCTGGTGGGCTGCCATCTATGGGGTTGCACAGAGTCGGACATGACTGAAGTGACTTAGCAGCAGCAGGAGATATATTCTTGCACAAATTACATGATGACTGTATTCCAATAAAATTTTACTTATGAACACTGATGTTTGACTTTCACATAGTTGAGTGTATCCTGAAATGTTCTTTTGGTCTTTTATTCAGTTGTTTAAACATGTTTTTGTTTTTTTTTTAATTCTTAGCTTGTGGGCCACATAGAAAATAGTTAATGTGTTGAATGTGGCCTGTAGACTACTGTTTCCCAACTACCATAACAAGTATTTCAAAAATACAGAGGCAAAAATAATCACTAAGTGAGAGTTCTATATCTAGCTGAATAATTGTTTAAAAATCAAGGTGATATAAGACAATTTATTACAAAGAAATTACCATTCAAAGAACCCTGTTGAAAGAACTAGGACAAGATGTATATCAGGAAGAAGAAAATTAAAATCAGAAAGGAATAGAATACAGGATGAAATGTTGAGGAGAGAAAAGTAAATGAGAAGATATATCTATATAGGCATTGACGGTCAGGAAAAAAAGTAATAATGATGATAAATCTTGTTTTAGAAACAACAGCTGGATTGAATTACCACACAATAAAAACTTGTGAGATGGAAGGATGACAATCAGAAATGAAACATTCTAAGGTTTGAGAGGCAGCTATAAATGATTAAACTTTGTCAAATCAATTGCATATAGTTACAGATTTAAGGGAATTCACCTAAGGTAAATATCTTTTTTTATTTTAATAGCTATTTATTTATTTCCATAGGTGACTTCTCTTTATGGCGGTTATATAAAATCTCATTCATCTAGAATTTGAAAAGTAAAGTAAAATAAATAAATGAAAGAAAAAAAAAGAAAAGTGAGACAACTTTTAAATGTTTAAATAATAAAATGGTGATACAGAACTATGGCAACTGTTTTTATATTGGTTACGAATGACTTCCATTTGAGAAATCAGCATAAAAAGCTTTTTGAAAAAACTATCTGCAGAGGTAGATGTGATAGTTCTACATACTGCTGCTGCTGCTGCTAAGTCGCTTCAGTCATGTCTGACTCTGTGCGACCCCATAGACGGCAGTGTTTTGAATGAAAGAGACATATATGTGAGCCACATACACAATTTACAAGATTTTTCTACTTTTTGAAGTAGTGTTTTTAGTTCAGAAAAAGTAAAATATGATATTGCTTATATGCGGAATCTTAAAAAACGGTACTGCTGCTGCTAAGTCACTTCAGTTGTGTCCGACTCTGTGCGACCCCAGAGACGGCAGCCCACCAGGCTCCCCCGTCCCTGGGATTCTCCAGGCAAGAATACTGGAGTGGGTTGCCATTTCCTTCTCCAATGCATGAAAGTGAAAAGTGGAAGTGAAGTCGCTCAGTGTCCCACCCTCAGCGACCCCATGGACTGCAGCCTTCCAGGCTCCTCCGTCCATGGGGTTTTCCAGGCAAGAGTACTGGAGTGGGGTGCCATGGCCTTCTCCGAGTTCTACATACATAAATACATAAACAAGAGACTTGGCAGCTGTCAAAAATCTCTTAACCAATGAACTAACAAGCCATGTAAAGACATGGAGAAATCTTAAATGCATGTTACTAAGTGAAAGAAGCCAGTCTTCAAAGGCTATACACTGTATCATTCTAATGATATGATATTCTGAAAAAGACTGCTGATAGTCTGAAAAAAAAAAAGTAAGTGGCTTCCAGAAGAAAATGGGTAGGGAAGGATGAACAGGTGAAGCAGAGAGGATTTTTAGGGCAGTTAAACTGTTCTTTCCCCTGGAGGAGGGCATGGCAACCCACTCCAGTATTGTTGCATGGAGAATCCCACGGACAGGGGAGCCCGGCAGGCTACGGTCCTTAGGGTCACAAAGTGTCAGACATGACTGACACAACTTAGCACCAACTGTTCTTTACCATTCTGTAATGATGGATACATGACATTGTATTTTTTGTCAAATCCTATACACTGTACAACATCACAAATAAACTCTTACATTGGATGATAATGACGTGTGATGTGACAATGTAGGTTCATGGACTGTAACAAATGCAGTACTCTGGTGGTGGATATTAATCATGGGGCAGCAAGGGGTGGACGGGGCAGCAGAAATAGAAATTTTTTGTACCTTTCATTCAATTTTCCTGTGAATCTAAAACTGCTCTAAAAAATCAAGTTTATTTTTAAAATTTCTCTTAACCATTTGTGTGCACATAATTTTTCTGCTTCTGAAGACAGATTAGGTATTTACGGAGCACTTTACATAGATTATTTAACTTATATGCAGAGTACATCATGAGAAACACTGGGCTGGAAGAAGCACAAGCTGGAATCAAGATTGCTGGGAGAAATATCAATAACCTCAGATATGCAGATGACACCGCCCTTATGGCAGAAAGTGAAGAGGAACTAAAAAGCCTCTTGGTGAAAGTGAAAGTGGAGAGTGAAAAAGTTAGCTTAAAGCTCAACATTCAGAAAATGAAGATCATGGCATCCGGTCCCATCACTTCATGGGAAATAGATGGGGAAACAGTGTCAGACTTTATTTTTGGGGGCTCCAAAATCACTGCAGATGGTGACTGCAGCCATGAAATTAAAAGACACTTACTCCTTGGAAGAAAAGTTATGACCAACCTAGATAGCATATTGAAAAGCAGAGACATTACTTTGACAACAAAGGTCTGTCTAGTCAAGGCTATGGTTTTTCCAGTGGTCATGTATGGATGTGAGAGTTGGACTGTGAAGAAAGCCGAGCACCGAAGAATTGATGCTTTTGAACTGTGGTGTTGGAGAAGACTCTTGAGAGTCCCTTGGACTGCAAGGAGATCCAACCAGTCCATTCTGAAGGAGATCAGCCCTGGGATTTCTTTGGAAGGAATGAAATAGTTGGGCTGAAATAGTTTCAGCTAAAGCTGAAACTCCAGTACTTTGGCCACCTCATGGGAAGAGTCGACTCATTTGAAAAGACTCTGATGCTGGGAGGGATTGGGGGAAGGAGGAAAAGGGGACGACAGAGGATGAGATGGCTGGATGGCATCACCGACTTGATGGACGTGAGTTTGAGTGAACTCCGGGAGATGGTGATGGACAGGGAGGCCTGTCGTGCTGCAATTCATGGGGTCGCAAAGAGTCGGACATGACTGAGCAACTGAAATGAACTTAAATAGATTTTTTCTTTAATCCTGGTGAAATAGATATTATTTGTCATATAGTTAAGGACTAAAGACTTTGATTGTGTGGATCACAACAGATTGTGGAAAATTCTTAAAGAGATGGGAGTATCAGCCCACTGTACCTGTCTCCTGAGAAACCTGTATGTGGGTCAAGAAGCTTACTGGACATGAAACAACTAACTGGTTCAAAATTGGGAAAGGAGTATGATAACACTGTGTATTTTCACTCTGCTTATTTAACTTCTATGCAGAGCATATCATGTGAAATTCTGGGCTGGATGAATCACAAGCTGAAATTAAGATTTCCAGGAGAAATATCAGTACCCTCAGATAAACAAATGATACCACTCTAATGGCAGAAAGTGAAGATGAACTAAAGAGCCTCTTGATGAGGATGAATGAGGAGAGTGAAAAAGCTGGCTTGAATCTCAACATTAAAAAAACATGGCATCCAGTCCCATCACTGTGTGGCAAATAGAAGGGGAAAACGTGGAGGCAGTGACAGATTTTTTTTTTCCCCTTGGGCTCCAAAATCACTGCAGGATGATAACTGCAGCCATGAAATTAAAAGATTCTTGCTCCTTGAAAGGAAAGCTATGACAAACCTAGACAGTATATTAAAAAGCAGAGGTATCACTTTACCAATAAATGTCTGTATGGTCAAAGCTATGGTTTTCTCCATAGTCATGCACAGATTTGAGAGCTGGACCATAAGGAAGGTTGAGCACCGGAGAATTTATGCTTTCTAGTTGTGGTGCTGGACAAGCCTCTTGAGAGTCACTTGGACTGCATGGAGATCAAACCAGTCAATCCTAAAGGAAATCAACCCTGAATGTTCATTGGAAGGACTGAAGCTGAAGCTCCAATACTTTGGCCACTAGATGCAAAGAGCCAAGTCAGTGGAAAAGACCTGATGCTGAGAAAGACTGAAGGCAAAAGGAAAAGGGGGTGGCAGAGGGTGAGATCGTTAAATGGAATCACTGACTCAATGGACATAACTTTCAGCAAATTACAGGAGATAGTGGAGGGCAGAGAAGCCTGGGGTGCTACAGTCCATGAGGTCGCAAAGAGTGGGACCTGAATTCGCGACTTAATAACAACAAAAGTTAGGCGCACTGGCGCTAAGAAAATTGACATTAAGACACAATGACAGAAAATTCTAAATATCTGTTTATCTGATACTATTTAAGATTGATATATTGTTTATCTGATATTATAAGGCTGGATTATTTGCTAGTACTCTGATTATTTATTTTCACTTTTTTCTGTGTATCTGGCTTTAAAATTCCCTCAGTTACTTTCAGTTATAAGCCATAGAATTATTTGGTCACACTGTCCAGAAACCAAGGGGCAGTTGACCATTCTGGACTACACAGCCCAGAACGCACCCCAGCTCAGGGCGGCCGAGCAGCTCAGCAGCTTGCCGCTAGGCATGCCAGGAATGGTAGTTTTCTACCCGACCCCCGGCCTCGAGCATCCGCACGGGAGCCGGGTTCCTGTCCCCTTGCGGGATACCCCGGCTTCACGGATCCACCCGTCCTCGCACGGTCATCCCAATCCCAGAGGCGACCTGATGATGAGCCCCTGACGCCCCGGATTCTGCCCGCCTTAGGCCGGCAGCCAGCACTCCTCACCTCACCTGCAACTCCAGAGAGTCCCGGGCTCCGAAGAGGACGCGCAGCCCGGTTACCACAGAAACGACGTTGACTCCGTCACGGCGCGGGAGAGAGGTCAAAAGTCGCTCCAGCCAGTTCCGCTTCCGGTTCCGGGATCCCGCTTGTTGTCAGAAAGTTGCGCGGTGTGGGCGAGCCCTTGGGGAAGGTGTTCTGTGGTCCCGGGCTCGCCCGCTGTCGCCGCTGCAGCCATGGCGGCCTCCACCGCGGCCGGGAAGCAGAGGATCCCCAAAGTGGCCAAGGTGAGCGGCTCGGGGCCTTGTGGGAGGAGGCCGGGGACGGGGTTGGCCCGGCCTCGGTGGTGCCCGGGGCGGGAGGCGTGTGGTCCCGGGGAGCTGGTCGTCCCTCCCTGAGTGGGGGCCGCGGGCGGGAAGGGCCAGCCGGGCGTGGGGGGCTCTCCCGCGTCCGTGTGGTCGTCGTGTTAGAAGGTGTTTATCTGGGGGAGGAGAGACGTCCTTCAGCACAGACCCGCTGAACCAAACACTCGTTAGGCGCTTGGTCTCCGGGTAGAGCGGGCTAAGAGCTGCCCTCCGTAAGGGTAGAATTGCAGCCTTGCAAAGACTCCTGAGTCCCAGAGGAATATGCCGTGGCTTCCTGGGCTCGTGTGAGGGGTCTCCAGCGCAAACTTTGCCGAGGAAGTGATGGTTAAACTGTGCTGAAGGCGGTAATAGGAGTCAACCCCGGGTGAGAGTGGAAGGAGTGAAAAGAGATGACAAGGGCTGTGTTTTGGCTGATCTGACTTTTTTCGTCGGCGGTTAATACTTAGCGAATGCTTAATATGTGACAGCATTTGTCCTAAACGTTTGCACATACTCTTCCCTCCCGTCTTTCTCCAGCTCAGATGACTTTCTAGAGCCTGTCTTTTAGGTACCCGTTTGGATAAGTCCGGGAGAGAGTGCATAGAAAGCACTCAACACAGTTTCTGGCACTTAATGTTCATTAGATAGGCACCCTCAGCATCCTCACTGCACACATGGCATTAAATACTTAGTATTTCTTATAGTTCAGTTCCATAAACTTTTATTGGGCTCCACAGGCCCCATAAAAATTTAATGTGAGCCACATAGATAATTTTAAGTTTTCTCATAGCTACAGTAAAAACAAAAAGTCAAAGCAGGTGACATGAATTTTAATTATACATTTTATTTAACCAGTGTATCCAAGATAGTGTCATTCCATTATGTCATGAATACAAAAAGTTTGATTGGATAATTTATTCTTTTTTTTCCCCCCCATACTAAGTCTTCAAAACCCCTTGTGTGTTTTACACTTGCAGCCCGATTTGGACTCACCAAATGTGATTCAAGGCCGCTGTGTTGGACAGCACAGCTCTAAGACCTCAAGAAGCTTACAGTCTAATGATAGGAACTTACTGAATATGTCTTTGACTTGAAATGCCATGAAAGATCAAAGACGGTTATCCACCTGGGGCCAAGGCAGAAATTGAAGGATTCTGTAAATAGAGGTTGAAATGCCAGTTAAGGCATGGCGCACATCTAGATAAGACCTCTAGTTATAGAGTTTTACCTCAGTTCAGTTCAGTCACTCAGTTGTGGCCGACTCTTTGCGACCCCATG
Organism: Bos indicus; assembly: GCF_029378745.1. NCBI lineage: Eukaryota > Metazoa > Chordata > Mammalia > Artiodactyla > Bovidae > Bos > Bos indicus. The sequence continues at coordinate 39,667,401 of NC_091772.1, read as the reverse complement.
AATCGCAGCACGCCAGGCCTCCCTGTCCATCACCAACTCCCGGAGCTCACTCAGACTCACATCCATCGAGTCAGTGATGCCATCCAGCCATCTCATCCTCTGTCGTTCCCTTCTCCTCCTGCCCCCAATCCCTTCCAGCATCGGAGTCTTTTCCAATGAGTCAACTCGTCCCATGAGGTGGCCAATTTACTGGTTCATTCCTTCCAAAGAAATCCCAGGGCTGATCTTCAGAATGGACTGGTTGGATCTCCTTGCAGTCCAAGGGACTCTCAAGAGTTTTATCCAACACCACAGTTCAAAAGCATCAATTCTTTGGTGCTCGGCTTTCTTCACAGTCCAACTCTCACATCCATACATGACCACAGGAAAAACCATAGCCTTGACTAGACGGACCTTTGTTGGCAAAGTAATGTCTCTGCTTTTCAATATGCTATCTAGGTTGGTCATAACTTTCCTTCCAAGGAGTAAGCGTCTTTTAATTTCATGGCTGCAGTCACCATCTGCAGTGATTTTGGAGCCCCCAAAAATAAATTCTGACATTGTTTCCACTGTTTCCCCATCTATTTCCCATGAAGTGATGGGACCAGATGCCATAATCTTCATATTCTGAATGTTGAGCTTTAAGCCAACTTTTTCACTCTCCACTTTCACTTTTCATCAAGAGGTTTTTAGTTCCTCTTCACTTTCTGCCATAAGGGTGGTGTCATCTGCATATCTGAGGTTATTGATATTTCTCCCGGCAATCTTGATTCCAGCCTGTGTTTCTTCCAGCCCAGCGTTTCTCATGATGTACTCTGCATAGAAGTTAAATAAGCAGGGTGACAATATACAGCCTCGACGTACTCCTTTTCCTATTTGGAACCCGTCTGTTGTTCCATGTCCAGTTCTAACTGTTGCTTCCTGACCTGCATATAGGTTTCTCAAGAGGCAGATCAGGTGGTCTGGTATTCCCATCTCTTTCAGAATTTTCCAGTTTCTTGTGATCCACACAGTCAAAGGCTTTGGCATAGTCAATAAAGCAGAAATAGATGTTTTTCTGGAACTCTCTTGCTTTTTCGATGATGCAGTAGATGTTGGCAATTTGATCTCTGGTTCCTCTGCCTTTTCTAAAACCAGCTTGAACATCAGGAAGTTCACGGTTCACATATTGCTGAAGCCTGGCTTGGAGAATTTTGAGCATTACTTTACTAGCGTGTGAGATGAGTGCAATTGTGCAGTAGTTTGAGCATTCTTTGGCATTGCCTTTCTTTGGGATTGGAATGAAACTGACCTTTTCCAGTCCTGTGGCCACTGCTGAGTTTTCCAAATTTGCTGGCATATTGAGTGCAGCACTTTCACAGCATCATCTTTCAGGATTTGGAATAGTTCAACTGGAATTCCATCCCCTTCACTAGCTTTGTTCGTAGTGGTCTTCCTAAGGCCCACTTGACTTCACATTCCAGGATGTCTGGCTCTAGGTGAGTGATCACACCATCGTGATTATCTTGGTCGTGAAGATCTTTTTTGTACAGTTCTTCTGTGTATTCCTGCCATCTCTTCTTAATATCTTCTGCTTCTGTTAGGTCCATACCATTTCTGTCCTTTATCGAGCCCATCTTTGCATGAAATGTTCCTTTGGTATCTCTCATTTTCTTGAAGAGATCTCTAGTCTTTCCCATTCTGTTGTTTTCCTCTATTTCTTTGCATTGGTCGCTGAGGAAGGCTTTCTTATCTCTTCTTGCTATTCTTTGGAACTCTGCATTCAGATGTTTATATCTTTCCTTTTCTCCTTTGCTTTTCGCTTCTCTTCTTTTCACAGCTATTTGTAAGGCCTCCTCAGACAGCCATTTTGCTTTTTTGCATTTCTTTTCCATGGGGATGGTCTTGATCCCTGTCTCCTGTACAATGTCACGAACCTCTGTCCATAGTTCATCAGGCACTCTTATCTATCAGATCTAGGCCCTTAAATCTATTTCTACTTCCACTGTATAATCATAAGGGATTTGATTTAGGTCATACCTGAACAGTCTAGTGGTTTTCCCTACTTTCTTCAATTTAAGTCTGAATTTGACAATAAGGAGTTCATGATCTGAGCCACAGTTAGCTCCTGGTCTTGTTTTTGTTGACTTTATAGAGCTTCTCCATCTTTGGCTGCAAAGAATATAATCAGTCTGATTCTGATGTTGACCATCTAGTGATGTCCATGTGTAGAGTCTTCTCTTGTGTTGTTGGAAAAGAGTGTTTGCTACGACCTGTGCATTCTCTTGGCAAAACTCTATTAGTCTTTGCCCTGCTCCATTCTGTATTCCCAGGCCAAATTTGCCTGTTACTCCAGGTGTTTCTTGACTTCCTACTTTTGCATTCCAGTCCCCTATAATGAAAAGGACATCTTTTTTGGGTATTAGTTCTAAAAGGTCTTGTAGGTCTTCATAGAACCGTACAACTTCAGGTTCTCCCGCGTTACTGGTCGGGGCATAGACTTGGATTACTATTGAATGGTTTGCCTTGGAAATGAACAGAGATCATTCTGTCGTTTTTGAGATTGCATCCAAGTACTGCATTTCAGACTCTTTTGTTGACCATGATGGCTACTCCATTTCTTCTAAGGGATTCCTGCCCACAGTAGTAGATATAATTGTCATCTGAGTTAAATTCACCCATTCCAGTCCATTTTAGTTCACTGATTCCTAGAATGTTGACATTCACTCTTGCCATCTCCTGTTTGACCACTTCGAATTTGCCTTGATTCGTGGACCTGACATTCCAGGTTCCTATGCAATATTGCTCTTTACAGCATCAGACCTTGCTTCTATCACCAGTCACATCCACAACTGGGTATTGTTTTTGCTTTGACTTCATCCCTTCATTCTTTCTGGAGTTATTTCTCTACTGATCTCCAGTAACATATTGGGCACCTACTGACCTGGGGAGTTCCTCTTTCAGTATCCTATCATTTTGCCTTTTCATACTGTTCTTGGGGTTCTCAAGGCAAGAATACTGAAGTGGTTTGCCATTCCCTTCTCCAGTGGACCACATTCTGTCAGACCTCTCCACCGTGACCCGCCTGTCTTGGGTGGCCCCACAGGCATGGCTTAGTTTCATTGAGTTAGACAAGGCTGTGGTCCTAGTGTGATTAGATTGACTAGTTTTCTGTGATTATGGTTTCAGTTTTACCTAGGCATCCTCAAAATTTATTATACTATTCTAAAAGAGAAATGTTGTTTTTGCTACCTTTCCTCTTGAGACTTTTATCAATGGCTTTGTGATAAATACCTTGCATGAAATTAAAAAGTTTGTGGGGTTTTTTTTTTAGTTTCATAGAGAAATGCGAGCAGGTCATGCAAAGGGGGCATCTTGTAATAGTGTTTATAAAGTTCACATTCTAAAAAAAGTTCATTTGTTTCTTATACTTTGTGTGAAAAGCATCTGCTAAAAATGGAAATGTCTCCTGTGTTAAAAGGTGAAAAACAAAGCCCCAGCTGAAGTTCAGATCACTGCGGAGCAACTGCTAAGAGAAGCTAAGGAGAGAGAACTTGAGCTTCTTCCACCTCCCCCTCAACAGAAGATCACAGATGAAGAAGAGTTAAATGATTACAAACTACGGAAGAGGAAGGTTGGTCTGTGTGGTCTGGTTTAGTCTGTCAATATCATTAAGAATTTATAGGTCAGAGTTTGAAAAGTTGCTCACTGATTAGAGAGACTATAAACTAAGAAGAGTTTAGTGTTTCTGGCCACCTGCGTAATGTGACTTCTGCTCACCAAGCGGTTGCATTATCGCTAAACTTCATAAAATACACCACGAGTTGTCTGTCTTACGTTAAATCCACCACGGACAGAATTTTTAGTGCTGAATCAAACTCAGGTGGGAGTTTACCAGGCAGAACAACTGACAGCTGAGGAGGGGTGGGAGTAGTGAGTTTGCGCCATGGTCTTCTGTCTGTAGCGCCTTCTGTGCTGAGAGGTAAGACCTGGGGATCTGATCCGACCTGCCCCACCCCAGGATGTGGGATTATTATTTTTTTTAAATCCTGTTGCTCATCCTGTTGTATCTACATATTTAGTTATCCTCAGTAATGTCTGAGACGTTACTGAGAGGACTTAAACAGTCAGAAACGCTTTCTCATTAGTAACACGTGTAGAGTATATTAAAGTACCAGTTGTTAACGGGCAATAAGAGAAAATGTCAGCAATTCTACTAATAGTTTTTATCTAAAGTTTTCTCTTTGTTTGCCTGTAAGATTTTAAAGAAACACTTGTGACTTTAACCTTCTTCAGTGGGTTTCTTATCTCTCAAGGATTCCAGGATGTAATTTATCTTAAATAAGAGCAAAATGAATAAATTTCTTAGTACAAGGGTTAATAGACAAATGTCATCTTTAGTTACTTTCCCTTTAATTTGACCCTTTTTGCCTTTTGCCAGACTTTCGAAGATAACATAAGAAAAAACAGGACTGTGATTAGTAACTGGATAAAATATGCACAATGGGAAGAGAGTCTAAAGGAGATTCAGAGGTAAAGTCACTGAGCATGTAACTCTGTAAATAGAAATTCTTAAGTTACCAGATACAAAAACATAGAAGTTAAAGCACGTGTAAAACTGTGTGCCTCTGATAATAATAAAATAAAAATTTTCAGAGTTTGTTCCCTTGGGACCCTAGGCTTCCTTTGAGGGGCCTCAGGAATGCTGTGGTGGGCTGGTCCAAGGGAGGAACAGTGGAGGAGGCTCTCCAGGTGATTCTCGTCACCAGCACACACTCTGCAGCCAGAGAAATGCAGTTCTATCCATTTTCTCCATATTGGGAAATTTTTTTTTTTTTTTTTTTTTTAAGAATTATTGTTCCGCTCAAAACCAGTGGCCAACAAAATGAAATCATGACCTGACCCTTCCTGTTGTCCCACCTTCCTGTGTTCTCCCAGTATTCCCCCTGCTCTGGCCAGGCCCAGAACCTACCGCATCTCCTCATCCCTGAGGAGTGGCAGGGACCCCCACCCCTCCCCCAGCCCCCTGCCACTCACCTCAGTCTTGGGAACTTTTCCCAAGTTCTCACCTACCGCTTAACTAACTTTTCCACTTGACATTTTTCTTTCTTTCCCCTCTGCTTCCTTGTGCAGACCTTCACTGTAACATCATATTGCATTGCAGTTACACGCATGTCAGTCTTTCTCTACAACTTGTAAGGCTCCTGAGGACATGGTATCTTGTCACCTTTTTATGCCCGGAACCTTGCTCACAGTAAACACCTGACAGAATAGCGAGCCGTGGAGGTGGTTGCCGGGTGTGTTGCATGTGCTGTAACTGATACCTTCCAAATCTGGCTTCTCAAGGGCTCGATCCATATACGAACGTGCCTTGGATGTGGACTACCGAAATATTACGCTATGGCTGAAATATGCCGAGATGGAAATGAAGAATCGCCAGGTCAACCACGCCCGGAATATCTGGGACCGAGCCATAACGACTTTGCCTCGAGTCAACCAGTTCTGGTAAGTTCCTGATCTGATGAAATGGCTTTTTGTAGACTAAATTTCCACATTTTTGTGTGTACATGTGTTTATTTTATATTCGTTTGTTTATTTGGCTGCGTCGACTCTTAGTTGCAGTATGTGGGGTCTTTGTTATGATGTGTGGGCTATTCTCTAGTTGTGGTTCCTGGGCTCCAGAGCGCACAGGCTCAGTAGTTGTGGCTCATGGGCTTAGTTGCCCAAGCAGGGATCAAACCCGTGTCTCCTACATTGGAAGGTGTTCTTAACCACTGGACCATAAGGGAATCCCTGTGTAATTATTTTATTTATAGTTGTAATCATATGTATTAAGTCTTGCATCCTACTTTTTCTTTAAACGTACACTCATTACTGTTTAATGTCCTCTGGTCTATTAAGTCATAATCCCAATATATAATAGCTGTGTAATCAAAACTGAAGTTTTGGTTACAGTCTTTTATACAAAAGAATCTTTTTGTTGAACTAAGCAACATTTGAGGAGAAAAATCCTTTTTTTCCAATGTCTGATCCTTTTCAGAATGTCTGATCCTTTTCAGATTTCTATTTTAATAGGAAAACATGTTTGACTTCACCTTTTGGGAAGATAAAGCCCTGACTCTCATGTGTTAACAAAGTTAGAGCCAGAGATTGCCAAAGACCGTTTTTTTCTGAAGTCATTTTGACCGTGACTGATAAGTTCAGATGGTTCTATTGAAGGTACAAGTACACGTACATGGAGGAGATGCTCGGGAACATCGCTGGTGCCCGGCAGGTGTTCGAGCGCTGGATGGAGTGGCGGCCAGAGGAGCAGGCCTGGCATTCGTACATCAACTTCGAGCTGAGATACAAGGAGGTGGACCGGGCCCGCACCATCTATGAGCGCTATATCCTTCAGATGGGTCTGCCTGCTGCACTGCCGGGGGGCTGTGGTCTGGCTGGGCCATGTAGTCACTGATGTTGGCCCAGAAGTCAACTTCTGCTTCATAAGTTGCGTTTATATTTTCTAGGGACATAGTATTCAGAACAAAAGTTTGTGGTCTGGATAATTGTGTCTTTTCCAAGGAGACTTGGGTTTGTTTATACTTTGGCATTAACACTGGTTCCTTGTGGAAGTTAATACCGTAAGGCCCTGTTTGCTCTGGGGTGTATGTTGGTCATGGGCACCGGTACTGGAGTTGGTCCAGAGGTTTACTGTTTACTAGCCATGTGATCTCAATGCGTCAGATCACTCCTTGGAGCCTAGGTGTCCTCATCTTTATTTTTTCAATTATTTACTTATTTTTTGGCTCTGCAGGCTTTTCTCTCATTGTAGCGGGTGGGGGCTACTCTAGTTGAGATGTGCAGGCTTCTTTCATTGCAGAGCACTGGCTCTCGGCACACAGGCCTCAATAGGTGCGGCTCCTGGGCTCTAGAGCACAAGCTCAGCAGTCGTGCCCCATGGCCTTAGTTGCTCCATGGCATGTTGGGATCTTTCTGGACCAGGGATCAAACCGGTGTCTGCTATGTTGGCAGGCAGATTCCTTACCACTGAGCCACCAGGGAAGCTCCCTCATCTTTAGAAGGGAGGTAAAAGTCCCTGCTGTGGGCAGATTGTGAGGAGGAAGGAGATGGTGACGGGAAAGCACCCTCAGCAGTGCTTGATTCGTGTTTCACTGTTCTTGTGCTGGTTTATCTCCTACTTGCTAGCGTTTATTCATAAATCCACAATCAGTATTTGTGGCACTTTGGCAGTCGTTTGCAGATAAGCCCCAGAGTGATGAAAAATGTGCATCACCCGAGGCACTTGGTCCCAGTGGAGGACAAACAAAACGGCCGTCTGCCTTCCTGTCTCTGCTCTCCTGCAGGGTTGACCGGGGCAGGGAGCGGGAGGGGCAGTGCAGGGGAGGGAGACACCCGGCTCTGGGCCAGCTGAACAGGACAGAAATCCTTCTCTGGCACCGGTTAGTGGGCAGCTTTAGGCATGTCACTTAACACTTCTGAGACTTGTTTTCTCTTTTCTAAAATAAAAGAATTTGCCAATGATAGTTATTTTTAGGATTGAAAATCACAGTCTATGTGAGATACGTGTGTGTATTCATATGTATAGATATAGTATATATGTGTGCGTGTATCATGCGTACATATTTCCTCTGGGAGTAGCGATTTGGTATTCTCCAAGCAGAGTGACTTCATAGAGCATAAGTACCGTGAGATACAAGACTCAACTGTATTATGTAATTTTAGCATCTTAACTGTGACTACTCATTTTGGTATCACTAGTTTAACCAAAGCATGTATCGCACCTGCTCTGTGCCATGCATTATTCTAAGCGCCTTACAGATACTGTTGTTTAATCCCTGTGACAGCCCTCGATTCAGGAGCTGCTTCCTTCTGCAGATGAGGAATCTGAGGCAGGATAGCACCTTTCAGGTGCTGGTGAGGCTGGGATTTGAGCCAGTCAGCTTCAGAGCTGGTGCTCTTTAATCATTGCCCTAACGGAACGTGTTCAGTTCATTCGCCAGTCATGTCCGACTCTTTGCGGCCCCATGGACTGCGTACTCTTTAATCATTGCCCATTGGAATGTGTTACTACTTTGAAATTTAATTGATTTCTTCAAGGAAAGTAGATGAAAAACACATCCTATGAAAAAATAAAATTGTAATCAAAAATGTCTCTGTTGGCTCTGATTAGTAGTTTTCTTTTCATGACATGTTTTTTCTTTCTTCCTTTTTTTTTTTGATTTTCTGGCCATGCCACACACCTGGTAGGATATTTGTTCTCCCAACCAGGGATTAAATCTGGGCCATGGTAGTGAAAGCACTGAGTCCTAACCACTGGACCACCAGGAACTTCTTTTTTTCCCTTAAATCTTGATTGGAGTACAGTTGATTTACAATGTTGTGTTATATAGCAAACTAAGTCAGTTTTATATATATATGTATGTATATACATATATGCATTCTTTTTCAGAATCTTTTCCAATATAATTGACCACGGAAGTGTTTCCTGTGCTGTACAGTAGGTCCCTGTTATCTATCTTATATTTAGCAGTGTGTGTGTTAGTCACTCAGTTGTGTCCGACTCTTTGCGGCCCCATGGACTGCAGTCCACCAGGCTCCTCTGTCTATGACATTCTCCAGGCGAGAGCACTGGAGTGGACTGCCATTCCCTCCTCCAGGGGATCTTCCTGAGCCAGGGATCGGACCCAGGTGTCCTGCAGTGCAGCTGGCTGCTTTACTGCCTGGGCCACCAGGGAAGCCCAGTAGTGCATGTATGTTAATTCCTGTGTCCCAGTCCATCACTCCCCCACGTTTCCCCTTCCGCAACCATAAATTTGATTTTGGGATCTGTGAGTCTGTTTCTCTCTGCCACACAGTTCATTTGTGCCATTTTTGTTGTTGTTGTTAAATTTCACCTGTAAGTGATAAATGGTATTTGTCTTCCTCTGACTTACTTCAGTTAGTATGACTGACTTCATTTCTTCTTTGGAGAAAAGTCTACTTAGATCTTTTGTCCATTTTTTGATTGGGTGGTTTGTTTTTTTTTGATACTCTAGGTTTATTCATGTTGATGCAAATGACATTATTTTGTTCATTCTTATGGCTGAGTAATATTCCATTGTATGTATGCACCACATCATCTTTATCCATTCTTCTGTTGATGGACATTTAGGTTGCTTCCATGTCTTGGCTATTGTAAATAGTGCTGCAAATTAAAATAGTGAACACTGGGGTGCATATGTCTTTTTGAATTAGGGTTTTCTCCAGATATATGCCTAGGAGTTGGATTGCTGGATCATATGGTAATTCTGTTTCTAGTTTTTTAAAGAACTTCCATAATGTTCTCCATAATTATATTCAAATATACCAAATGTACCAAATTATATCCCCATCAACAGAGTAGGAGGGTTCTCTTTTCTCTGTGTCTGCTCCAACATTTATTATTCACAGTTTTGATGATGGCCATTCTGACCAGTGTGAGGTGGTATTTATAGTTTTGATGTGCATTTCTCTAATAATTAGTTATGCTGAGCATCTTTTCCTATGATTTTTCCCCATCTGTCTGTCTTTGGAGAAATGTCTATTTAGATCTTCTGTCCATTTTTTGATTTTTTTTTTTTTTTTTTATAGAGAGCTGCATGAACTGTTGGTGTATTTTGGAAATTAATCCTTTGTTGGTTGCTTTATTTGCAAGTATTTTCTCCCATTCTATGGGTTGCCTTTGCATTTTCTTAATGGTTTCCTTTGATGTGCAAAAGCTGTTATGTTTAATTAAGTCCTGTTTGTTTGTTTTTTGTTTTTATTTTTGTTACTCTAAGAGGGGGATTCAAAAAGATACTGCTGTGATTTATGTCAGAGAGTGTTCTGTTTTCTTCTAAGAGTATCTGGCCTTACATTTAGGTCTTTAGTAATCTATTTTGAGTTTATTTTTGTGTATGGTATTAGGTAGTATTCTAATTTCATTCCTTCACATGTAGCTGTCCAGTTTTCCCAGCACCGCTTATTGAAGAGACTCTCTTCTCCATTGCCTATTCTTGCTTTGTCATAGGTCAGTGTGTGGGTTTGTACCTGGGCTTTCTGTCCTGTTCCATTGATCTGTATTTCTGTTTTTGTACCAGTACCATACTGTTTTGATGACTGTAGCTTTGTAGTATAGTCTGAAGTCAGAGAGCCTAATTCCTCCAGCTCTGTTTTTGATTCTCAAGATTGCCCTGGCTACTTGGGGTCTTCTGTGTTTCCATACAAATTAAAAATTTTTTTCTCTCAGTTCTGTGGAAAATGCCATTAATAGGGATTGCATTAAATCGGTAGGTTGCCTTGGGCAATATCGTAATTTTTGACACTATTGATTCTTCCAGCCGACGAACATGGTATGTGTTTCCACCTGTTTATGTCATCTTTGATTGTGTTAACCAGCTGATCTCTCCAGCTGTAAGGGGGTTTCCCCAGGTGCGGGAATCTCTCCTCTCCTCTAGTCCCCCACCAGGGGTGCAGGTCCTATCCCGCTCACTGTTGGCTATTGCTTTTCTTTCTTTCATCCTGCCTGGATACGTGGGCATCTTCTTGTTCTTTCAGGTGTCTGAGGTCCTCTGCTGGTGTTCAGCAGGTGCTCCGTGAGAACTGTTCCCTGTCTAGCTGTACTCTTGGTGTACTTGTAGGGAGAGGTGAGCGCCACATCCTCCTCTGCCATCCAGAGTACTCTCAGGAGTTTTTTCCTTAATCAGTAATTCAGATATTATTACTAAGTAGATACCACAACAGGTGCCATTTGTTGAGCACATTCTTTTGACCTGAAATTGCAAAGACTTTTCTACACATTTTTTCTAATTTATAGTTGACAATCATTAAATGAGGTTGGTTGTTACTATTTTCTTATCATTTATAGATGATAAACTGAGGCTTAGGTAAGGTAAGAACTTGCCCAGATCACATGGCTAGTCACGGGGTTCAGCTTTTCATGACTCCAAACTCCTCTTTGTACTACTCCTAAAATATGAAGACGCACTGGAGGAGGCCAGAGAAACAAGACACTGCCCCCTGGGGAGTCACAGGCTAGTGTGTCTCCAGTCACCCCCATAGCCATAGTGGGTGTTGTTGAGGTTCTGGGTTTGGGCTTGGGTTTTTGTTCTCTAAGCCACATTGTGCTACCTGGTTTTTCCTTCATTCCACTCACTTGTTCTCGTGCACCCTGATGTGAAGAACTGGATTAAGTATGCCCGCTTTGAAGAAAAGCATGGTTACTTTGCCCACGCACGGAAAGTGTATGAGAGGGCTGTTGAATTCTTCGGGGACGAACATATGGACGAGCACCTTTATGTTGCCTTTGCCAAATTTGAGGAAAATCAGAAAGAAGTAGGTAAACTTAAAGGAAATCAATTATGTTGCAAAAGAGCTTAGAAAGGATGACTTTTTGTGCACGTTGAGTTCATTTACAGTTTCTTACTTATCCTTGGAGAAAATAATTTCAAAATACGAAAACATGATTTCTCAAGGAAAAAGTGCACGTCACTAACCTGCAGGTTGGGAGTGGTTATAGATTGTATTACAGCGGTCTTGATTTTGTGTGCTCTACTTGAAAACAGATCTTTAAATCTAGAATGAGAATATTATCTACAAACTAAGAGTCATTTGATACTCTGATTAAAAGGCTTCTCAAGTAATGAGCCTGGGAAACAAAAGGCCTAGAGCCTTCAGTACTGAGAACAGAATTTGAAATGAAAACAATGATGGCCCCACAAATAAGTCAGTTGTGTTCTCCCGTAGTATATGTGGAAAACAATCCCTTCTCGTAGTTCAGATAATCCGGGATGGGGAGGGCCATGTGCTGGGGTCTGAGTGTGGGGTCTTGCAGAGGTCCCAGGGGTGAGTTCAGGTTCTGTCCTCAGGCTGGTGGGAGGTGTGGAGGGTCTTAAGCAGGAAGTGGTCAGATGTCGTCTGTGTGACATGTGGTGGGCCTGTGGCTGCTTCAAGCGCAGCGTATGGGGAGAGAGCGGCAGAAGTGGGATGGGGGCTTTTCACATGGTCCACAGAGAGATGGAGGTGGGTCGGCAGGGACCTGGGGGGGAGTGGAGGGCTGAGTTGAGGAGGTAGAAGGGGCGGACTGTGGAAGCAGGGAGTGTGGGGGTGCAGGGGAGAGAGGAGTCGGGGTGGGGGGCAGGGGGAGGGCCCTGGCTGAGCAGGTGCGTGATCAAGACCGGAATGAGGAGTCTGACAACGACCCAGCTGGGCGGGACTCAGGTGAGTCCGAGATGCAAGGACGATGTCCAGCTGGCAGGTTAGGTAGACTTAAATGTGGGGCTCAGAGTGTCTGTCCATCCTGACAAAAGTACCTCAACAAAAGGGAGAGGGAAAACCGTACTTTGGACACTTTGAGGCCTCACAGTCTAACCTACAGGTCATGTTTTATGTCAGAGTTGCTCCCCGTGCTGTGGCTAGAACAAGAGTGCTGTGTTCTGGAAGAGTAACCATCCTGTCTGCTTTCAGTTTGAGAGGGTGCGAGTGATCTACAAGTATGCCCTGGATAGAATTTCGAAGCAGGAGGCCCAGGAACTCTTTAAAAATTATACCATCTTTGAGAAGAAGTTTGGTGACAGGCGGGGCATCGAAGACATCATCGTGAGCAAGCGGAGGTTCCAGTACGAGGAGGAGGTGAAGGTGAGAGTCACAGGGCGGCACCAACGGGCCTGCCAGCCAGGCCTCTCCCCACCCTGTGTCTGCAGTAAACCGGCAAACAGGACAGGGAACAGGCAGGCAGACAGCACTTGGACTTGTTCTGCCGCGCGAGTGTTGGAAGTCACAGTGTTGGCTGCTAACTGGACACAAAGAACTTGAGCAAAGGAAATTTGGAACCCATTTGAGCTCATTATTTAAAGAAGATGGAAGAGTCAGAGATTGACCTAAAAGAACCATATTTATACATTACCCTTTAGTTTAGCTGCCTGAGCAAGACTATTGTAGTTACAGTTCCACCCTCATCTCTCTCTGTAACATACTGTTTTGACTTGAATTCAAAGGTAGTAGTGTTTGCCTTTATTGCTCTGCTATGTATTTTAAAATATTTCTGCCTGGTCAAATTAATTAAGGTATCTCCAAACAAAGGACCAAGTGGTGGTAGATGAGGTCAGCGAAATATGTTCAAGATATATTATTATTAAATGAGAAGGCAGGTTCTGCAGTTGTGAGAGTGGTACAATCCCATTATAATATTAAATTTAGACATAGAGTCACATACATAAACAGACACCTAGGAGAACAGACATCTGTTTTCATGGCTGTAGATACTGGGAGCTTTGCAGAAGCAGTAGGAAGCTGGGGGAGGAGGCTTGGAAAGTGGGCAGGAATCAGGCCAGTTGCAGAGAGTCCTGAAGAAGAAGGTGGGACAGTCACATTTCATTCCAGCTGGGAATGATCAACCCACCAACGGAAAGCGCTTCCACAAGCCAGTTCCCGCTGTCCTTCATCTCTGTGTCACCCACCAGCATGAGCCAGACTCTCAGACAGGGGTCCTTAGGTTGCCAAGTGCAGTGGCTTCCAGGGGCCAGGAAGGGTGGGCCCCTGGCTCCCTTCACTTCTGTGGAGGAGAGGTGTGCAGGGCATCACCCAGCACAGAGCTGTGTGTAATTTGACCAGCAAATTACCAATTGCTGCTTCATTTAAAACAAACAGAAAACCAGTTGTTAATTAATTTTTATGCATTTGCCTCTAAGTCATTTTTCCATTTATACCTTCTTTTAAAAAACTTAAAAATTGTGTGTTAAGTCGCTTCAGTTGTGTCTAACTCCGTGACCCCATAGCCTGCCAGGCTTCTCTGTCCATGGGATTCTCCAGGCAAGAGTACTGGAGTGGATTTCCATGCCCTCCTCCAGGGGATCTTCCCAACCCAGGGTTTGAACCCATGTCCCGAATTGGCAGGGAGGTTCTTTACCACTTATGTCCTACATTGGCAGGAGGTTCTTTACCATTAGCGCCACCTTGGAAACCCAACTTAAAAACTGGGATGCTCCCCCCAAAAAAAGGCTGTTGTAGGTGAAAGGAGCTTTGCTGGGGAACCTGGTAACAGTCTGTCTTCTCTCTCCTTTTCCCTTTCTATTTATAAAATCTCAAGAATGGTATTTTTCAATAAAATAGTGTAAAGTCTAGAAAAAAGGCTGCTGGAGTATAGAAAGTCAGTCTGGTGCCTTCCGTCAGCTTGCCTAATCCAGCAGGTGCAGCTCTGGGTTTGGTTTCTGTTTAATCCAGCCTGGTGTTTCCAGGCTAACCCGCACAACTACGACGCGTGGTTCGATTACCTGCGCTTGGTGGAGAGCGATGCGGAGGCCGAGACGGTGCGGGAAGTGTACGAGCGCGCCATCGCCAACGTGCCGCCCGTGCAGGAGAAGAGGCACTGGAAGCGCTACATCTACTTGTGGATCAACTACGCCCTCTATGAGGAGCTGGAGGCCAAGGTGCAGAGTGGGTCCTGGCCGCGGGGGGCTGCTCCCCTGGGCAGCCGGCTGGCGTGGGTGGGAACTGATAACCGCGGAGCCTTGACCACACAGGAATTTCTCTGTACATTCTTACAGGCCTCCTTGCAGCCATTTACATTCTTTCTGCCACGTTTTAAACTCTCTATACCTGCTGTGGGCACAGGCGAGGTGGTTTTTAGTTTTGATTTTTTTTTTTGCACCTTGAGGCGCTTGAAAGAATAGCTTCATTATTTATAGTTGCCAGGGTTTTCTCATAACTAGGGATCACAGCTGGATTGCACATTCTTGCTCTTAAGTAGAATTTTCAGAAATTGGTTGTAAGTTAATAGGAAAAGACGAATCCTGTTGGTTGAAGACTGCAGAACATCTTTGTTCCTGCTGTCACACACCCCACTGAGAAGCTCTCACTTGGTGGCTCAGTGCTGTGGGCAGGTCTTTGACCAAAGCTTGATGCCCAAAGTTAGTTCGCTTTTGATGATAAATAGAATAACAGCTTGTGGAAACATATTCAGTGTTCAGATCAGATCAGATCAGTTGCTCAGTCGTGTCCGACTCTTTGCAACCCCATGAATCGCAGCACACCAGGCCTCAATGTCCATCACCAACTCGCGGAGTTTACTGAGACTTACGTCCATCGAGTCAGCGATACCATCCAGCCATCTCATCCTCTGTTGTCCCCTTCTCCTCCTGCCCCCAATCCGTCCCAGCATCAGAGTCTTTTCCAGTGAATCAACTCTTCACATGAGGTGGCCAAAGTACTGGAGTTTCAGCTTTAGCATCATTCCTTCCAAAGAAATCCCAGGGCTGATCTCCTTCAGAATGGACTGGTTGGATCTCCTTGCAGTCCAAGGGACTCTCAAGAGTCTTCTCCAACACCACAGTTCAAAAGCATCAATTCTTCGGTACTCAGCCTTCTTCACAGTCCAACTCTCACATCCATACGTGACCACAGGAAAAACCATAGCCTTGACTAGACGGACCTTTGTTGGCAAAGTAATGTTTCTGCTTTTCAATATGCTATCTAGGTTGGTCATAACTTTCCTTCTAAAGAGTAAGCATCTTTTAATTTCATGGCTGCAGTCACCATCTGCAGTGATTTTGGAGCCCAGAAAAATAAAGTCTGACACTGTTTCCATTGTTTCCCCATCTATTTGCCATGAAGTGGTGGAACCAGATGCCATGATCTTCGTTTTCTGAATGTTGAGCTTTAAGCTAACTTTTTCACTCTCCACTTTCACTTTCATCAAGAGGTTTTTAGTTCCTCTTCACTTTCTGCCATAAGGGTGGTGTCATCTGCATATCTGAGGTTATTGATATTTCTCCCAGCAATCTTGATTCCAGTTTGTGTTTCTTCCAGTCCAGCATTTCTCATGATGTACTCTGCATATAAGTTAAATAAACAGGGTGACAATATACAGCCTTGACGAACTCCTTTTCCTATTTGGAACCAGTCTGTTGTTCCATGTCCAGTTCTAACTGTTGCTTCCTGACCTGCATACACATTTCTCAAGAGGCAGATCAGGTAGTCTGGTATTCCCATCTCTTTCAGAATTTTCCACAGTTTCTTGTGATCCACACAGTCAAAGGCTTTGGCATAGTCAATAAAGCAGAAATAGATGTTTTTCTGGAACTCTCTTGCTTTTTCTGTGATCCACCGGATGTTGGCAATTTGATCTCTGGTTCCTCTGCCTTTTCTAAAACCAGCTTAAACATCAGGAAGTTCACGGTTCACATATTGCTGAAGCCTGGCTTGGAGAATTTTGAGCATTACTTTACTAGCGTGTGAGATGAGTGCAATTGTGCGGTAGTTTGAGCATTCTTTGGCATTGCCTTTCTTTGGGATTGGAATGAAAACTGACCTTTTCCAGTCCTGTGGCCACTGCTGAGTTTTCCAAATTTGCTGGCATATTGAGTGCAGCACTTTCACAGCATCATCTTTCAGGATTTGGAATAGTTTAACTGGAATTCCATCCCCTCCACTAGCTTTGTTCGTAGTGATGCTTCCTAAGGTCCACTTGACTTCACATTCCAGGATGTCTGGCTCTAGGTCAGTGATCACATCATTGTGATTATCTGGGTCGTGAAGATCTTTTTTTACAGTTCTTCTGTGTATTCCTGCCATCTATTCTTAATATCTTCTGCTTCTGTTAGGTCCATACCATTTCTGTCCTTTATTGAGCTCCTCTTTGCATGAAATGTTCCCTTGGTATCTCTGATTTTCTTGAAGAGATCCCTAGTCTTTCCCATTCTGTTGTTTTCCTCTGTTTCTTTGCATTGATCGCTGAAGAAGGCTTTCTTATCTCTTCTTGCTATTCTTTGGAACTCTGCATTCAGATACTTCTATCTTTCCTTTTCTCCTTTGCTTTTTGCTTCTCTTCTTTTCACAGCTGTTTTAAGGCGTCCCCAGACAGCCATTTTGCTTTTTTGCATTTCTTTTCTATGGGAATGGTCTTGATCCCTGTCTCCTGTACAATGTCACGAACCTCATTCCATAGTTCATCAGGCACTCTGTCTATCAGATCTAGGCCCTTAAATCTATTTCTCACTTCCACTGTATAATCATAAGGGATTTGATTTAGGTCATACCTGAATGGTCTAGTGGTTTTCCCTACTTTCTTCAATTTAAGTCTAAATTTGGCAATAAGGAGTTCATGGTCTGAGCCTCAGTCAGCTCCTGGTCTTGTTTTTGCTGACTGTATAGAGCTTCTCCATCTTTGGCTGCAAAGAATATAATCAGTCTGATTTCGGTGTTGACCATCTGGTGATGTCCATGTATAGAGTCTTCTCTTGTGTTGTTGGAAGAAGGTGTTTGTTATGACCAGTGCATTTTCTTGGCAAAACTCTACTAGTCTTTGCCCTGCTTCATTCCATATTCCAAGGCCAAATTTGCCTGTTACTCTAGGTGTTTCTTGACTTCCTACTTTTGCATTCCAGTCCCCTATAATGAGAAGGACATCTTTTTTGGGTGTTAGTTCTAAAAGGTCTTGTAGGTCTTCATAGAACTGTTCAACTTCAGCTTCTTCAGCGTTACTGGTTGGGGCATAGACTTGGATTACTGATATTCAGTGTTAGGGGTATACATTTTTGTTAGTAATGGTAAAATTAGTATTGGACATGAATATTTTGTGCAAATTTTTTATCCTAATGTAGGATCCCGAGAGGACAAGACAGGTTTACCAAGCCTCTTTGGAACTCATTCCTCATAAAAAGGTATGTTTGCTGTAAGCATTCTGTTCTAAACACATGAAAATCCTGTGTCTGTTACTTGTGAAATAATCCCGAGGAATCCTATTTGTTGATGAGCTCTTTCCCTGTGCTAGGCACCCTAGGAAAACATAAATAAGAACTAGGTATGCTCTTTGCCTCTGAAAACAGCTTCCAGTCTAGTTGAATGGACAGCCTTTAAGTGACCAATGACTGATAGAGATAATGGAGAAATTCCGAGAGGATCATAATGGGAACAGACTGAGCGGAGTGCACTCAGCTTGCACAGGGACAGCCAGCTGCTGGCACCTGCGTGGATGTCCATAGGCACAGGAACACGGGTGTTCTGGGAGCAGTTGACACGTGGTCTCTGCCCACTGTGGGCAGTTGGCTTTATTTCCTGACACCAGAGATAGCGAGCGATGTTGACCAAATTACTGTCTGGAACAGAGGGGCGTGTTCTGCCTGCTAACCGCACACCCACAAAGCTGCCCCTCAGTGGGGGCTGGAGAGCCCTGCGTCACAGTGAAGTGTCCAGATTACTCTTGGTGATTTCTGTCAGATATTGTTAGCTTAGCTTATAAACGAGAAAATACATCTGCCCTAGCTGTGAAGCTTTAGGGAAATTCACTTGTGGCCTTGTGTTAATTTAAGTTTAAGTGAATTTTTGTGCTTTTGTTTTCTAGTTCACATTTGCCAAAATGTGGTTACTATATGCACAGTTTGAAATAAGACAGAAAAATTTACCATTTGCCAGAAGAGCTTTGGTGAGTAAATAAAGGATCATGATGCATCATTAAGTCCTTTGAGAAGGAAATTTACATCTTAGTGTTTACAGGTTGTCCAGTCCCCCACTAAGAAGGCAGGAGAAATACTGTGCCTTTATAACCTGAGACATGTTTTCAAAAGCTGGGCCTTAGAGGGAAGATTGGGCGATAATGCTTAAATTATTCTGTTGTCAACAATGGACAGTTACAGCTACCTGTTAACCAGATCTTTCCTGCGGCTAGGGAGATTTGATCTTAAATTGTTAGTAGTCTGATCCTCTGCAAGATTTTTGGTATATTAAATGCACCTCCGTCTTGACAGGTATTCTAAAGTTTCTCAATAGGATCAGATGCAGCTGTCCTTCTGATAAGCCCCTGGCTGTGGGCAGCAGGGTTCGTTCATTGATAACCCCTTTATCATGGGAAGTGTTCTCCTTTGACATCTGGATTCCATAAGAGATCCTGAGAATCTAGGTGAGATTAAAAATAGTTTTCCAAACACTTCAGCAACCCTGCCTCTTACTGAACAGGCCCAGTTGATGGCTGAGTGAGCTGGAGGGTTTCTTTGGGCCTCTGTCAGGAGCAGTAGAGCAGTGTGGTACTGCAGAGGGAGTGGGTGGTTCACCGGATCAATGCACCAAGGCTCTTGCTCAGTGGAGTAACGGCTTCTCAGCCAGGTCAAGGATGTCTGCACAAGTCAGACCCACTCAGGCATCACCTCGGTGTCTTCTTTTCCAGGGAACGTCCATAGGCAAATGTCCAAAGAACAAATTATTTAAAGGTTACATAGAACTGGAGCTACAGCTTCGAGAATTTGACAGATGCCGGAAGCTTTATGAAAAGTTCCTGGAATTTGGGCCAGAAAACTGTACCTCTTGGATTAAATTTGCAGAATTAGAGACAATCCTTGGCGATATTGAGCGAGCCCGGGCGATCTACGAGTTAGCCATTAGTCAGCCACGCTTGGACATGCCAGAGGTGAGGCGCTTGCATTGACTGGCTTTATTTCAGACACTGGCCCAGCTTTACCTTAGATAACCATCTAAGTCTGTGTGCCTTTTGGAGCATAGGGACAATATCACCTGTAGTCTTTCACTAAGATCAGGGCTTCTGTTTTAGAGACAGAAAGGCAGGGGGAGAAGCCCTCTCTAGCGGGTAGCTCAGCCCTGCCCCAGTGACACCAGGATGAATTGGAATTTTACAGGTGGGCTCTTCCTGCCTTTCTGTAACAGAAGGCTAAAGGGGGCGGCCAGGGCAGTGCAGTCTAGGCCACGTGAAGTACAGGGGAGGGGTTCTTCTGGCACAGATTTGCCTGGATTAGGCCCTCACCAAATCAGGATGTTCCTGGAGGCACAAGTGCCCTGGCCTGGCCAGCTATGGGGTAAGCTCGAGCCTCCAGGTGGTGCCAAACTGCAGCCTGGACAACGTGAACCTCAGGAACCTCCAGGCTTGCGCAGGTGTTCTGTGAATCTTGCTCTGGGGTGACTGCACTCAGTGGTTTACCAGGCCCCACTGACTGCACTGGGCAGGGCTTTCTCGGTCACTGGTCCCATGAGTTGGCCTCAGCTTTTCCACAGACTGCAGTCTCAGGTGACCAGGCTACATCTTTCTTGTCCTTGTGCCCTGACAGGCTGTACCAGGCGAGTGGGCAGCTGGTCCCTGGATGCTTGTTGAGTTGAATTCAGACGCATCAGGGAACTTACAGTGATGGCAAAAACAGTGTACACTGACTGACCGAGGCCTGTTTTCTCCGCACAATTTCCTCATATGTGGCAGGCTTATGATAGTGCTGGGTGGTTTGTTAAGTTTCTCTGCTCTTCTTGTTAAGTCCAACATTTGGGAAATTTCAAAAGAGAATCTGGAAATAGATCCAAGGTCTTTTTTCTCATAATGTAGACTCTTAGCCAAATCTTGGCCAGCTTGTAAATACTAGCATTAGTCGTAATATCCCCTGTGTGTTCCTTAGAAAGTTCTAGGTTCCTGGATGTTCTAGGTTGAGATGCTAGTTAGGCTGTGCTTCAAACAAGAGCATGTTGCTTTTTAAATGTCAAGACTGACCTATGAATTTGTCTTTCTCAGGTGCTTTGGAAATCATATATTGATTTTGAAATTGAGCAGGAAGAAACTGAGAGAACACGAAATCTTTACCGAAGATTGCTTCAGCGGACACAGCACGTCAAGGTATTCTGTGATTTGTGTGTTTGCTCGAATCAGCAGTCTGGAAGAAATAGTGTATTTATATATATATTTTTTTTTTTCTTTTTTTTAATATATTTTAAGTGGCTTCCTTTTACAGAGAGCTTGTGAGTCTCAAGACTTTGGAATGTTAAGCTTATACCAGGCCAATATTTATACTGCATGTGAGCAACTTGGATATTGTAGGTTGAATAAAAATTAAAACTTTTTTCAGTATATTAAGATTACTTCAGACACCTAATTAGATATAAAAGCAGACTTCTTCACCATTACTGTATAGAAGCAGCTAGTCAATAGGTTACATTCTTTAGAATACTCGAGATGAATACAGTAGGTATGTTCAGATGTTGTCAATAAGAAATTAGCTTATTACATTATTGTTTCCTGGGTGACATGGTTAATTTGGTTTGGTAATAATTTCTTTCTAAGGTATGGATCAGTTTTGCACAGTTTGAGTTGTCTTCAGGGAAAGAAGGAAGTTTGGCCAAGTGCAGACAAATTTATGAAGAGGCTAACAAAACCATGCGAAACTGTGAGGAAAAGGAAGAGAGGCTCATGCTGCTGGAGTCGTGGCGAAACTTTGAGGATGAATTTGGAACAGCGTCAGATAAGGAGAGAGTGGACAAGCTCATGCCCGAGAAGGTCAAGAAAAGGAGAAAGGTCCAGGCTGACGACGGGGTAAGGACTGAGCTTGTGCTGGTCCTCCATGCCAGCCGAGCAGAAGCGCCCCAGACTTTGAAATGTGTGTGCAATGCATGGCACGTGTACAGCCTGAGGACGGGGTCAGCAGCTGGGGAAGGAGTCGGTCACAGTCTGGCTGCTGTGGGAACACGGCAGGGTGTGCGGTCCACCCAGGGTGGAGCCCCAAGGAGGGCTTGCAGAGGGTCTTCCTGGCACTGCTGGTTCTGGGAACTGTCTGAAGTGTGTTGTTTCTGGAGCATTAGACAGGAGGTGGAGGGCAGGGTAGCTCCGCCTCTAGGTGGGAACTAATGCAGGGGAGGCTCTGTCGGCTGTAGGAAAGCCCCCAGAGCTCTGATGCAGTTGGCGTCTCCTGTGGGTGGATTGCAGGGGCTTGGTTGCAGAGGGTCTCTTGGGAGGCTGTTGTATCAGAGAGGCGGTGCTGGAATCTGGGACAGTGCACCCATGGGGAGTGCAGCCAGTGGCCGACTGGACGTGGGAGGGGCAGGCAGGGAGCCAGGAGTCCCAGGTCTGTGGCTTCACTGTGAGGTGAAAGTCAAGTAAATCTTTAGAAGTTCAAAATCTCACACACAGGACTGCAAGGTGGGGTGGAGGACACTGCGTATCTTCTGGTTGACTGTGGAGCACTTTTCCCACCACGCTGTTGCTTTCAGTGAGCAGCAGCTGCAACACCCCCCATCCAGCAGTACGCACTCACTCCCGGTCTCCAGGGCCTGCCCTTGAAAGTAGAACTTTGAAAGTAGGCCTTGATGTTGTTTTGCACAGTAACAGTAAGTTGAATACGAACCCTGGGCTCCACAGTGACGATTCTCTGCTGTAACTGGAAAATGCATTTCAGCCACAGGTTAGCTTATCTTCTGTTTTTCTTTGTCCCTGTAGTCAGATGCAGGGTGGGAAGAATACTATGATTACATCTTTCCCGAAGATGCAGCCAACCAACCCAACCTCAAGCTCCTGGCCATGGCCAAACTGTGGAAGAAGCAGCAGCAGGAGAAGGAGGCTGGAGAGCAGGACCCAGACACAGACACTGCCGAGCGGGAAGCTGGGCCCTCCTGTTCGTATTGACAGATGTTATATTATTTTTATAAATGTATAGTTTGGAATTCTTGAAACTCCTGTTAAGTTTTTGGGTATTCCACCAGTAATGAATTGATGGGGATCTTTTGACAACTACTTTTGAATTATTTTTAAAATGCTCTTGGGTTAGTTGGGGGTGGGATTTGTAAGTAAAGGAATTTTTCTTTAGCTGCTGGGTTTTCTTTATCTGAGTCTAAAACATTTTGTGCCTCCATCATTCATTAGGAAATCTAATTCATCTGTTTTAGATGGAACTGCAGAATTCTGAAAGTCTTTTATAAAAAGTTCTCAGTTACATTCCATAGTAACTTTTTTCTCATGGTTGTCTTCATAAAGATATTTTATGCATTCATCTGAAACCTATAACTTACTCACGTCTCGAGTCACTGACTTGAGTTCCATCCCCAGCTCTGTCACTTAGTGATACATAACCTTTCAGTTTATGGACTTTTGCCGGGTCATTTTGAAGATTAAATTAGAAAAGGAGTATGCCTGGCAGAGGGAGTGCTCAGATGTCCATGCCTTGTGGAATTGGGCATGCTTGGATTAATTTTAACATGAATAACTGTACCTTCTTAATGGCCATTTATACTGAATGTTTATGAAAACACCAGTTGGGAAATAATTTACAGTTGCTACATTTCTGCACAAGGTGTATTTTTTAAAAACCAAGAACATTTTAGTAAAATTTCAGTTATACCATAATCAGTTGCCCAAACTGGCCGAGTTCTGCAGTGGCTTGCTTAAACAACAGTAATTCAGGAGCTGTGAAGAACAATGTCCCATGCTCCAGTGAGTGTGGGAAACCCTAGGTTAAGCCTTGCAGACAAGTCTCTTTATACTTAGGCTTCTTAGGGCTCTTGACACGTTCCTATATGTTATGAATCCTCAGCAGCAAGGCCTCGCTGTGTTCCCCAAAATACAGTGAAAAGGAAACCATTTCTACCAAGAGCACCAATAAACACTGCCCAGCATGCTGCAGCAGACTGTCTACCCATAAACTTGACTCATTCAACCTGGCCTCGATTTAGAATGTGAAAAACACCTGCGGGAACTTATATGACACTTAGCAACGCAAAGATGATGGTGTATTTGCTGGCTGATACATTGCGTATATTCTCAAGCAAAAAAGCATTTGCCTTAGTTAACCAATCTGAGAAATTGTTTCCTTTAATCTAGCCCATATTCTCAAGCCTGTTTTTTTGTTGTTCACTGCCAAGGTTATTTGACTGGAAGCATAGCTGTCTTGTTTCTTCACCTGTAGGGACAATTAGCAAATTTACTTGGGCAAATGTATTATTACATTGTCAAGTATGTTAGTCACCCAAGGGAGTAAAAGCTAGTTGTTACGGTGTTAAAATTCTACCTTGAAAATAGGAGCGTTTGAGAGCAGAAAGAAATAGGACCAGCAGGTAAAAGCAACCTGTTCTCCACCTCACTCCTTCGGTCACCAGACTGGCATTGGCTGCTGGAGTCACAGGCTCTGAGTCCCGAGGTCTGAGCAGGGGCTTCAGAGGAGCACTGTGTTCTGAACTGGCTAAGTTGCACAGCCCCATGGGTGAGATGAAAACGGGCCAGATGCTACTGTAAGTGATTAATCATAATCATGTTTGTGTTGCACATGTGTGAAAGGAAAAAAAACCAGCCAAGTTCTTGTGTAAACTCCTTCCGCTGTTTGCAGGCACATACCATGCCTGTGTAAAATGCATGAAGAAAAAGTTACTCTTTGGGGAGACTATCACTTCTCTCTCACCTCCACCAAAATAAGTCCTTTCAAAAGTAAAGGGTTTTAACAGTCATTTGTGATTCTTTTCATTTTCTTTAGCTACTTCTTTTATGCACTGGTATTACAAGTGAAAACTAAACATGAAAATAAGTGGTTAGCCTGTGAACTAATCGTTTGGCCTTTTTTTTTTTTTTTTTAAAGAAATTTGGTTCTGTTCTCCTTTTATCATCTTTTTGTACTTTGAAAGGCAGGAATACAGTATTGTGAAACTACACAGAGGAAAGACCTGAGACCAGCAGTGTGGAAACAAGTATCTTGGAAGAATTTCATCTGCAATAAGCAGGAAGCTCAAGTGTTCAGGGCAGGGGCTGTTCACGTAAGCATTTAAACAATGCTTTGTATGTAAATGAAAAATGTGACAAACCAACCCTAAGTGATGACCTTTCTCAATCCTGCTAGCTATAGGTTTACAAATGACCATCAAAACTTCCAGAAAACATTCATAGAGTCAACAGTGCATTTTATTATACATCTTAGATTTATACATTTCATATATGCTTTTAAAGCTTAAGTTCAATACAAAATAAAAACTGTATATGCAGCAGTGGTTCTCAGGCACAGAATTTAGGGGGAGACTGGAGCAATCATTTTCCCTAGCACACCGTGAATAGTGTGTTATGAGCCATGACAGGGGAATGTTTCCTTCTCACCTAGCTGCCTTTTTTGGTTGGATTTTATTACAGTGAACAGCTTTAGAAGGTATGATATTGCTAACAGGAAACAAGATGACTTAAAGTTTGATAACCTATATTTTCTTGAAGTCTTTAAGAGCTAAATGATCCCCTTTTCTCCTAATAGAGCTCCAAGGTCACCTAATGAAAATAATATTGTCCATAATTCTATTTGGAGCATCATCAGCCTAAGAACCACTGCTCATGGTTATTCAATGTCTTCTGGCCTCACAGGATGAGGTAATGGTATGATGGACTTCTTCTCAGTATCCCTGGATAGAGCTTTCCTCATATCTGTTAAGAAGCAAAGTTTAATGTAAGTACCCAAATGTCAGAGTATGATTTTATATCAGATTTAAAGTGTACAGATGTTTTAAAAAACACCAAAGCCATAAGTGGTTTTGTCCCCTACTCTCCCACTTTTACCAGATTCTAAGAGAAACGTATTTATAAGTGAGACTCCCAAGCAGGAGTACACAAAACACTAACCGAACCCTAGCTGGGATTCAGCTCTTCCTACAAATGTTCTTTTAACAAAGTCTAAGTAACATGTCTGTAACAGCAAAACAACCACCGATGGTAATTAACCATTGGTTAGTTAATATAAGTGGTAGGTTCATGAAGGTAGCTTACAGGATATTTAAATACTATAGCTCAAATTTAAATATGGTTTTTTTAAGTGTATTGAAAGAGCCGAGTATTTTGGTCTATAGGATGCATGTAAACGTCCCTTCTTCCGGGACGCTGCCCCAGCGGGGACTCACCGTAAGCGTCCTCGTCGGGTTCCCCATTGCTCGCCGAATAGTACTCTATGACTGTCCTGTACACGCTGTAGCCCAGCTGCTTGTACATGTTGACAGCAACTTGGTTAGACACTCTTACAAAGAGATCAACAAAAAATCCACCCTTTCTGTAATTAAAAAAAAAAAAAAAAACGAATGGGAGAAGTCCTAGAAAACAATACTGGCATGAATAGTTCCTCTCTTCATTTACAAAGGCCATCTTTACTGTCTCTGGATAAAGCTGTATGAACTTCAGAGAGGTCTTGCACAGCTTTTGTTAGATTTTTCCTAAAGGCTTAGTGGACTGATGCCAATGCAGATCTCATCCTCTTCTAAATGTTACTGTTTGTATAGAAACGCAACTGAATTTAGACTCACTTTATACACTTTCACTTTATATCCAACAGACTAGATTCTTACAGGTTTTTCATGTGTACACTCTTCTCTGTCCAAGTAACAGTTATGTTTTCTCTCAGTCCTCATACCTTCTTTTTAGTTGCTTCACTGTACAGTCAAGGATTTCCAATAATTACTAAGAGAAGCTGGCTTTAGGCATCCTGTCCCGGAAAGCATTCCGTGCATCACCTCTAATATTTACTAAAGGTTTTCAGTAAATACTTTTTGCAGGTTAAAGTTTTCCCTTTCTGTATCCTAGATTGCTTAATCAAGAGTGAATACTGCATTTTATCAAAGCATTTTCTACATTTAGTGAGATAAAAAAATGTTCTTCAGTCTATTAATTGCTAGAATACATTCTTAGGTCCGTTTGCTAAGTTTTTCTAGGACTTCTGCATCTGTTCTTTCTCATATCGCTTGTCAGGTTTTTGTTAAGATTATCTTAGCCTTAAAAAATAAGTTCCCTTTTTGTGTGTAAGATTGAACTTAGAATCCTTTTTTTTTTACAATTTTCAAGGGACAACCCTTAAATATTTAGAAATATATTTTAATGTTTTGCCTATGTTGTCTTAAAGAAGTTTTATGGAGTATGGTGACATTTATACAATGAAAACATGAAACCCACTAAACTGTATTTTAAAAGGAACTATATTTTAACATTACAGAATACATCAGTTATAATGTGCAACAGAGACCTCAGGTCGCCTTGTGAACCCTTTCTGGTGGCCCAAGAAAAAGTACGTTGACTCCTGTTATATACAATTAAATCAATTTCTGATTGTTCTAATTAGGAAGAGGCCTGTTCATACCTCTAATTATGATGATCTATTTCTTCCTATGGTTTAGTCAGTTGTTGCATTTTTACTTTAAGTTTGACTCTTACCAATATGCAGTGACTGTTTTTTATTCTAGTAATAACTATAATGTGACTTAATTACACTCTTAATTGCTTTTCACTTTTTGCTTTGGAATTTGCATAATTTAAAAAGTGAAGTGAGCGTAAGTCACTCAGTCATGTCCGACTCTTTGTGACCCCATGGACTATACAGTCCATGGAATTCTCCAGGTGATCTATCCAACCCAGGGATCGAACCCAGGTCTCCCGCACTGCAGGCAGATTCTTTATCAGCTGAGCCACCAGGGAAGCCCAATTTAGAAAATTTCTTTCCTTTTAGTCTTTCTGTATCTTTACATGTATTTCCTGTAAATAGCGTACAGCTGACAATATCATTTTTTTAATCTTACTGTCCTAAGAACACTAAACATGAGGTTCACCCTATTGGTAAATTGTAAATGTAATAACTTCCCATTCCCCCTCCCTGCTACCACCATTCCACTCGTTATGAATCTTACCACCTTCGGTCTCTGAGTGCTATCATGTAGTATTTGTCTTTCTGTGACTGGCCTATTTCACTTGGCATAATATCTGTCTTTAAACTGGAGTTATTAGTTCCTTAACATTCACTGTTGTACTTACCTAATTACACTGGGATTCATGACTACCACCTCATTTCATGCTTTTTGTTTTGCCACCTTCGTTTTTCTTTTGATTTTTTATTAGTCAATTTTTTCTTTGGAAATATAGTTTGTATTTTTAGTGTACACTAATATATACATGTATATATGTATGTATATGCATAGGTACACACACACTCCTGTACAAATACAGGTCACTTAAATCTTAGTAACTACTGTAATGAAGATTTAGGAACTGGAAGGGGAAGGAGAGTAGTTTTCTACTCTAAAAGATAGTCTGTCCTATACATTTTATGTGTAAGGTCATGGCTATTAGAACACATGTCCGAACTCCTTGTCCACTATAATAATAATGTCATAACTTTTTCAACAAGATGTGCATGCCATCAATTCTTGTGTGTAAACTACAATATTCTCCTCTTCCCTGTTCAGTCTAAGAGAACCTGATTCTGCAGAACCACCTGCATTTTTGTTTTATATTGATTTTCGTGTGGTCCTGGGGCTTTTTAATGACAGGAATTTAAAAATTCTTAAGGACTAAACTTCTTTTACAGCTTAAACAAGAATGAGCTCAAGTTCCCTCTTGCTCTCAACTTGCCTCAAGTCGACTTTTGAGGCCATGGTTACTTCTGTAAAACGCTCCACTTTAATGGAGCACATAACAAGTAACACATAACAAGTGTCTGATATATAAAACAGGTCTTTAAAAAAAAAAAAGCCACAATGTTGGCTGTTCGAACTGTGCTCCCAGGTGGTCCAAACTCATGGATGTGCTGTAGAATATTTCAAACACTTGGGGAAAACACAGGCAAACCACTGGCTTTGTATAGTTCACAAAAACACATCACATTATATTTCTTTTGATGACAATGTCTTTATGAAGCCAGGCTTTTAGCAATTCCTGTCATTATAAAGCCCCAGGACCACATGAAAATTAATGTGGAACAAGAGTGCAGGTGGTTCTGCAGAATCAGATTCCAAGGTTTGAGAAGCCATGCGATGCCCAGCAGGCACATCTCATTAGGAGATAACCACAGTGACTAAAATGAAATGAAAATATTTCTTTCAGTTTTACTGCTTAAAAGTATAAACTTTTCTTTAGCCTAGGACACTATGAAAAAAATAACCGGGATGCAAAGGGCAATGCAAAGAATTAGGGAATATCTGCCAGTGACAAGAACAGTAACAGAGACCTTGAGGGCTAGATTCTGATTCCACCTATGACCCAGCTCAAGAGTCTGCAGCGCATCACTCAGCCTGCTTTAATCTTCCTCAGTGGCGAAACAGGGGCAGTAACACCACTATGGATATGTGACAGGACTGCTGTAAGGACTTGTAGAGGCTGAACATGAAATTCCTATGGAACTGCATCATGACAACATTCATCCTGAAGTAAACAACTGATCAACATTCACCAAGAGAAAAACCAAATGGTTAGAGTTCAAGAATTATTTGAAAAACAGGCTCCTACCTTTCTGAAATTTCCTCTAATAGCTCCATAAGTTTAGCAGCCAAACCAAGGCGCCGAAACTCCGGGGCAACAGACAGAGCTGTGACATGCCCGTGCCATTCTTCCCTTGCCACTGAGCCTTCTGCTTTGCCCATGACTGCCAATGAAAGACCACATCCAGTGACTAAACACGGCAACTCACACGTGGAGAAATACTGTGTGGTGCACACTTTTATCATAAAGGAAACGACCAAGCTCTGATGTTGAAGTAACACTTAAAGCCGGGGTCCCCAACCTCTGGGGACCTGATGATCTGAGGTGGAGCTGACGTAGTAATAATAGAAATAAAGTGCATAATAAATGTAATGTGCTGGAATTGTCCAAAAACCATCCTCACCCTCACCAGAAAATTTATCTTCCATGAAACCGGTCCCTGATGCCAGAAAGTTTGGGGACTGCTGCTTAAAGCCATCTAGCTAATTGTTACTCTTACTTGATATGTATTTTTTAAACGATCTACCATTTCATGTGGGTATGTATGTGTGTATGTACACACAACAGACAGTCCACAGCTCAAACTTGGCCAGCAACATGACCAGTTCTGTTTGGGTCACTGCTGTATCCCCTGGGCCTAGCACAGTACCCAAGACAGAGGGATCAGTAAGCTGTCAAAGAGTTGAAAAGAAAAGAAAATTAGAGGCATCATGATTATATTTCCAGTTCTGTGATCAGTCTAAGAGTTAAAAACTATTTTTATCTTAATTGTTTACCCAGAAAAGCACTAGTAGTGTTATACTTACTATAACCCATTAACTCGCCTCCAGGGGCCTCTGCGACGATGAAGTACTCTGGCCAGTGGGCAAGGTACTGTAGGTAAAACGGAATCCCATACTAGAGACTCATTAAGGAGGATGCAAAGTAAGGACAATCAGAGTTCTTCACAAAACGTGTTCTGAAGTTTCCTTTAAAAAGCATATTGTTCATCCCTAGCCAAATGTATGATTTCTGCAATCAGTTCATTACATGAAATGTTTAGGTTAGCACTAAGTTTCAAGAAAACTGCCTGAATATGTAACCTCAGATGTGAATGGAGACATACCATCCAAGAGTGGAGAACCAGGACCCCCAAGTTCTACAGCCTGTCTCCCCAGCTCATACTTTGTCTAGACCCCCCCTCCCCCGCACAGCACTTCCCCATCACCTGCCATTCCTGTCTACTGTCCCCTTACAGTGTGAGTGTCACCTGCCCTCTCTCCCTGGTGCTGGGCACACAGTGCAACCTCAGTATGTTTACTTCTCCCTTTCTGCACTAGGAAATGAATGACGAGTGCCTTCATTAGCTTCAGGCATGGGACAGTGAAAATAACTGTAATTTACTTCCAAAGGCTACTTAAACCCAGTTCGTCCAGTCCACTGATTCAGATTCTGCATTTTTAGTAATGCAAAAAATAAAAACCTGATGTTAAAGTGAATGCCTGAGTACTTGGCTCATTACTTAGCTCTTCAGCCCTGCTGTCCTGCTGAGTTGTACTCATTTCTGTACTTCTCAGTATTAACTTGGAGGTGCAGTTCTATAAGGGGACACCATCAGGCTTTTTTTAACTTTCTGGAAAATCTTTTTGTAAATTCTTCAAACTCCCCTCTGAAGGACAGCCTTTATTCTGTCTCTTAAAACATAACCATTAACATGGAAGCACAAGTCTTTCTGCCATCCAGCCACTGACACCATAACCATCTCTTCTCTGGCTATTGAAGCAGCCCCAGGCACTAGCTTATGGACCATGAAGCCCTGGCAGGCACCTCACCCGGTTTATGGGACTTTTGCCAAAAACTACACATAACAGGAAGCACACCCTGTAGGCTGATTCGCACTGTGATGCTTTGCCTAATACACAGTGAAAATTTTGTCATTAAAAATTCTCCAAAATCCTTTCACTTTTTTAAACAGCAGTCTTTAACAGGTCATAATCTTTTCAATACAAATGAAAATTGAGGCTTTTTTGTTTTTGCTTTTTTCACTCAACTTTGTTTCTGATATTCAGCCCTACTGTCACCTGTTATAGTTGATTTTTACTGCTGATAGTATTCCACCGACATAACTCAGCGACAAACATTTCCTGTAAAGAGCCAGACAGTAAATATTCAAGGCTGTGTGACCCATATGGTCTCTGTTGCAACTACTATGAAAGCCACAATAAATCCTAAAGGAACTTCCCTGTGTGGAAAAGGCCACAAACAGGATCAAGAAAATTATGAATGGGAAAGCTCACAGGTACAGGCAAAAGAGGTAAAGGTAGGAAACCCTCCACACACAGATACAGTATCAAAACCAACACACGTGAGAAGAGTACAGGATATTGGAAATGCATCAGAAATTGAGACCAGCAACTTAAAACAATCCTGTAGGTATACAGACAGACTGCTGTATCAAAACCTCATGGAAACCACAAACCAAAAATCTACAATAAAGACACACACAAAAAAAGCAATCCAAACACAACACTAAACAGAGACATCAAACCACAAGAGAACAAAAAAGGAAGGTAATACCTACAAAAACAAACCCAAAACAAGAAAGTGGCAGAAAGAATATGTGTCAATAATTACCTTAAATGTAAATGGATTAAACGCTCAAAAGACACAGACTTGCTGAATGGATACAAAACAAGACCCATATATATGCTGTCTCCAAGAGACCCACTTCCAATCTAGGGACACACAAAGACTGAAAGTGAAGGGACAGAAAAAGGTATTACATGCAAATGAAACATCAAAAGAAAGCTAGAGTAGCAATACTCGTATCAGACAAAATGGACTTTAAAGACTGTTACGAGAGACATAATGATCAATCCAAAAAGACGTATACATGCACCCAACATAGAAGCACCTCACTATATCCTGCAAATGATAACAGAGAAAGAGAAAACAACAAAACGACAGTGGGTGACTTTAACAAGCTGCTTTCATCAATGGACAGAGACAAAACCAATGAGGAAACACAGGCCTGAAATGGCACATTATACTAGACGGATTTAACTGATATTTATAGAACATTCCATCCCAAAGCAGAATACACTTTCTTCTCAAGTGCTCATGGAACATTCTCCAGGATAGATCACATACTGGGCCACAAATCAAACCTTGGTAAATTTAAGAAAGTTCAATCAAGCATCTTTTCTGACTATAACACTATGAGATAAGAAATCAAATACAGAAAAAATAAAAAATACAAACACATGGAGGCTGAAAAAATATTTACTAAACAACCAATGGATCACTAAAGAAATCAAGAGGAAATCAAATACCTAGAGACAAATGACTATAAGAACATGACAGTCCAAAACCTATGCTGCTGCTAAGTCACTTCAGTCGTGTCCCACTCTGTGCGACCCCATAGACGGCAGCCCACCAGGCTCCCCCGTCCCTGGGATTCTCCAGGCAAGAACACTGGAGTGGGTTGCCATTTCCTTCTCCAATGCAGGAAAGTGAAAAGTGAAGTTGCTCAGTTGTGTCCTCCTCTCAGCAACCCCATGGACCATGGACGGCAGCCTACCAGGTTCCTCTGTTCCTGGGATTTTCCAGGCAGGAGTACTGAAGTGGGGTGCCATTGCCTTCTCCACCAAAACCTATGGAATGTATCAAAAGCAGTTCTAAAAGAGAAGTTTATAGCAATATAGTCTTACCTTAGAAAACAAGAAAAATCTCAAGTAAACAATCTAAACAAGTAAACTATCAAGTAAAGCAACTAGAGAAAGAAAAACAAAACCTCAAAGTTAGTAGAAGGAAAGAAATCATAAAGATCAGAAAAGAAATAAATGAAAAGATCGATGAAACTAAAAGCTAGTTATTTGAGACAATAAAATAGATAAACCTTTAGCCCAAACTCATCAAGAAAAAAGAAAGCTCAAATAAATTAGAAATGAAATAGAAGTTACAACTGACACCACAGAAATACAAAGGATCATAAAAAACTTACAACTATATGCTAATAAAATGGACAAATTCTTAGAAAGATACAATCTTCCAAGACTGAAGAAATTGAAAATATGAACAGACCAATCAAAAGTACTTAAACTGAAACAGTGATTTTAAAATGTCCAACAAACAAAAATCCAGGACCAAATGGCTTCACAGGTGAATTCTATCAAACACCTAAAGAAGAGTTAACACCTATCCATCTGAAACTTTCCCAAAAATTGCAGAAAAAGGAACACTTCAAGCTCATTCTATGAGGCCACTATCACCCTGATATCAAAATCAAAGATACCACAAAAAAATAATTACAGACCAACATCACTGATGAACACAGACACAAAAATCCTCAACAAAATACTAGTAAACCAAACCCAACAATACATTAAAAGGATCATACACCATGATCAAGTGGATTTATCCCAGGGATGCAAAGATTCTTTAATAGCTTCAATCAATGTGATATACAGCACATTAACAAACTGAAGAAAAACCAAAGGATCATCTCAATAGAAGCAGAAAAAGGTTTTCACGAAACCTGACACCAATTTATGATAAAAAACTGTCCAGAAAGTTGGCATAGAGGGAACTTAACCTAAACCTAATAAAGGCCATATAGGATAAACCCACCGGAGAAGGCAATGGCACCCCACTCCAGTACTCTCGCCTGGAAAATCCCATGGACAGAGGAG
Organism: Bos indicus; assembly: GCF_029378745.1. Taxonomy (NCBI): domain Eukaryota; kingdom Metazoa; phylum Chordata; class Mammalia; order Artiodactyla; family Bovidae; genus Bos; species Bos indicus. The sequence goes on along the minus strand of NC_091772.1, from coordinate 39,633,828 downwards.
CCTGGTAGGCTTCAGTCCATGGGGTCGCTACGAGTCGGACACGACTGAGCAACTTCACTTTCACTTTTCACTTTCATGCACTGCAGAAAGAAATAGCAACCCACTCCAGTGTTCTTGCCTGGAGAATCCCAGGGACAGGGGAGCCTGGTAGGCTGCCATCTCTGGGGTCGCATAGAGTCGGACATGACTGAAGCAACTTAGCAGCAGCAGGATAAATCCACAGGTAACATCATTCTCAATGGTGAAAAGCCAAAAGCATTCCCTCTGAGATCAGGAACAAGGCAAGAATGTCCACTATCACCACTTTTATTCAACATAGTTTTGGAAGTCCTAGCCACAGCACAGAAGAAAAAGAAAGAAAAGGAATCCAAACTGAAAAACAAGTAAAACTGTCACTACAGATGACATGATACTACACACAGAAAATCCTGAAGATGCTACCAGAAAACTACTAGAGACCGTCAGTGATTCTGGTTAAAACTGCAGGATACAAAATACACAGAAATCGCTTACATTCCATACACTAATGATGAAAGATCAGAAAGAGAAATTCAGGAAACAATGCCATTTACCATTTACATCAAAAAGAAAAAAAAAAATCACCTGTGTATAAGCCTACACAGGGGACAAAAGACCTGGACTCTGAAAACTGTAAGATGCTGATGAAAGGAATCAATGACAGATGGAAAGATACACCAAGCTCTTGGACTGGAAGAATCGATACTGTCAAAATGACTCTACTACCCAAGGCAATCAGGTTCAACTGCAACCCCTATCAAATTAGCAATGGCATTTTTCACAGAAGATTTTTTTTTTTAATTTGTATGTAAACACGAAAGACCTCAAAGACCCAAAGCAATCCTAGGAACAATGAACAGAGGTGGAGGAATCAGGCCCCCTGACTTCAGACTATACTACAAAGCTGCAGTCATCAAAACAGCATGGTACTGGCACACACACACACAAAACACCATGGAGAAATGACAGTCTCTTCATAAGTGGTGCCAGGGAAACTGGACAGCTACATGTAAAAGAATGAAATCAGAAGATTCTCTAACACTATACACAAAAATAAACTCAAAATGGATCGAAGACCTAAATGTAAGATACTATAAAACTCTTAGAAGAAAACACAGGTAAAATGTTTTTTTTTTACATAATCATGTCAGTATCCTTTACAGTAATCAAAATAAATGGGACCTAATTAAACTTAAAAGCTTTTGCACAGCAAAGGAAACCATAAAAAAAAAAAAAAATGAAAAGATGATGCACAGAATGGGGGGAAACTATCTGCAAATGAAGTGACTGAGGTGGTTAATTTCCAAAATATACAAACAGCTCATGCAACTTTGTGTCAAAGAAATAATCCAACAAAAAATGGGCAGATATAAATAGAATTTCTCCAAAGAAGGCATACAGATGGCTAAAAAGCACATGAAAAGATACTCAATATCCCTAATTATCAGAGAAAAGCAAATCAAAACTACAATGAGGTATCACCTCACAGTGGTCAGAATGGCCATCTTCAAAAAGTATACAACAATAAAATGCTGGAGAGGGTGTGGAGAAAAGGGACCCCTCCTAGGGAATATAAACTGGTAGGGAGAACAGTATGGAGGTTCCTTAAAAAACTAAAAATAGAACTACCATATGATCAAGCAGTCCCACTCCTCTGTATGTATCAGGAGAAAACTGTTCGCTGCAGCACTGTTTATAAGAGCCAAGATATGGAAGCAACCTAAATGTCCATTGACAGATGAATGGATAAAGATGTGGTAAACACATACAATGGCATATCACTCAGCCATAAAAAAATGAAATAATGCCATTTGCAGCGACCTGGATGGACCCAGAGATTATCATACTAAGTGAAATAAGGTAAAGACAAGTGTCATATGCTATCACTTTTATGTGGAATCTAATTTAAAAACTGATACAAAGAAACTTACTTATAAAACAGACTTATAGGTATCAAAAACAAACATGGTTACCAAAGGGAAAACATGGGGTGAGAGAGAAATCAGGGGTCAGGTATTAACATACACACTACTATATATAAAATGTGTATGTGTGTAAATAACCAATAGGGACCTACTGTATAGCACATGGACTTCAACTCAATAATTTTCTGTGATAACCTATATGGGAGAAGACTCTGATAAAAGAATGGTTTTATATATATAACTAATCACTCTGCTGTACACCTAAAACTAACACAATAATGTATATCAATTACACTCGCGTTTTTTAAAAGGTCATAAAACAAGAGGGATTATTATAAATATATATTACAGATATGGTCAGTTTTAGATATTTAAAAAACCTGCTTCCATTCTTCTATGATGTTCTTTAAGTAAATATACATGTTTTAAATATTCAATTATTTTCTTGTGCTGAACTGACCTAAAGGTTCAGAAAATTGTAACAAGAATTTTATTTTTTGATTTCAAAGTTTTAATAAAGTTTTTACTACAAAAAAAAAGTACACACACGAACACACACCCACATATTCTTGATTTCTACTGCTGGTGTACACATGCTACTGATTTTTTAAAACTTGATCCTGGTTCTAACATTGGTGAATGTTCTTAAGTTGTTCTTTTTTCGATCGTACTATCAATTGTAAATGATGATAGTTTTATTTCTACCTTTCTCGTCCTTATACTTCTTCCTTCTGGAAGTTTGGTCAGTTCCTCCAGAACTATGTTAAAGGGTAGTAGTGACAGTAGGCATTATCTTATGCCCAATCTTGAAAGGAATGTACCTTAATTTCTCACTCAAGTATATAATGCTTGCTGAAAGTTTTAAAATATAAAACCTTTACCAAATTAATAAAAGTCCTTCCAGTTCTAGCTTGTTACACATTCTTACCATAAAAAAGCACTACACTGTAAGTCAGCTATATTTCAACTAAAAAAAGAACTGTGAAAGTCAAGGACTAGACACAGTGTATAAATTATTCCCCAGTAAAGCGTTATTTACAAAAACAGGCCCCTGCATATTAGCGTGCCCACCCCTGACATAAATGCCTCTATTGTTATTTTCAGGTTCCAGGAAACGCAATTACCAGGTATTCATGAGTAAAGTCCTTCAAGAGACTAGCTTTTGAACATTCTCATAAACTGCTCTGTCACTAGCAATTTATGAGAATACTCCCCTCACCTCACCTCCATCAACCTTGAGCTTCATCACTGCTTGAAATCCTTGATAGTTTGATAGATAAAACATGGTACATCATTTTGGTTTTAATTATCATGTCTTTTAATTGGTGAGACTGAAGTCTTGAAATTTTCATAGCCTCCTATATGCCCTCTTGGTTAAATGATCAATTAACACTACCCCACAGTGGACATAGCACATAACCCAGAAATCCAACTCTGTGTTTCAAGCTGTTGAGAATGTAGGAGTTCTCTATTCAGGTCAGAGGACCCTAACTTCGCACATCCTTGCCCATGTTTCTACTGGGGATCATGACAGATACTGCTAATTGTTACCTAAAATCGTTTTTTTCCCCTTTAGCAACCAGCCTGAATGTAAACCCCGGCTCATCCCAGACTGTTCTAGATAGGTGTATCTCGAGGCAGGTGCTGGTCTACAGGGCAGAGGGCTGTGTCACACCTCCCAGTGGTCCCCTTGGCTTCCCCTCTGCTGATCGATGCTCCTGCCAGGAATGCGGATGAGATGCCATAGACTCTGGAAGCCAGGGTCCCCTGGGTGACACAGTGGTCCCAGGGCAGAGCCCGGTGTCATAGGATGTCATGGAATCGCCCGGGTCTGATCATCCTCTTGAGGCTTTGTTCTTATCAGACAAAAACAGCCCCTCCTGCTGAAGTCACAGCTTTCTGCTGCTCACAGTTATGCTTACTACTGAGGGGCAGGGGATTGTATTGTTCTTGATTTATGAGGTCATTATATTAGCAGCTTGTCAGCAGATGTAAGATAACTCTTGTTCCCAGTTTTTAGTTTCTTTTTAATTGCCTTTAATGTTGTTGATGATGTTTCCTGACCTCCAAGTCTTAAACATTTTCAGTGTTCAAGTCTATTTTTTTTTCTTTTCTCTATTTTGCTTACTTTTGGAAGCCTTTATTTAAACTTTTTAAAAAAGGATACAGTTTCTGTAAGTGGATCCAAGTTACTAAAAGAAACAAGAGAAATGTCAACAGTAAGCAGTGTTTACAAAATCAGTTTAAATAGGCCAATTACAACTAAAAATAACATGCATAGGGAAAACAGACATGTTAAGTTCACAACTTTAACCAACTTTTCAACTAAGAAAGACGGTTTAACCTGCCTAATGACCATATTGAGCCATCATCACAGTCACTATAAAGACACCCGTACATTTTCATTTAACTGCTTCTTTACAAATTACTTTACAGTTAATACATCATCAAAACATTCTATCTTCTTTTTTTTTGGCCACGCCTCACCATGGCTTGGAGAATGTTAGTTCTGCAACCTGGGATTGAACCCATGCCCTAATGCACTGGGAGCACTACGTCAACCACAGGATCACCAGGGAATTCCCTACAATTTTCCATTTTCTAACAGTAAACTGCAAGTGGAACTGGTGACCAACCTGGGGTGTCAATCACAGACAGGGCTACACCAGCCTTGCAGCATGTGCCAAGGGCCGGCCCTGCCTTACCCCACCCTCTCAATGTGGGCGCTCTCACTCCGGGGCTTCTGCTCCCCACTGCCCCTGTTCTCATACCTTTAATTTTGCTCTCAGAGGAATACTCCTTACCCGGCTCTGGAGCTGCTGAGCAGCTGCCTCACCAGCGTGTCTGGCCACAACACTCCCAAATCTGCATTTCTACACCTGCCCCCCTCCAGAGAGCTCTGCCCCTCACTTTCCTATTCAGTCAGTGGAAGCACAATCCTGGCGGAGCCCGGAACAGCGCCCTCAACCCCTCACACATGCAGTCAAGCTCGTCCTCAGGACCCTTAGGGACAGCAACGGTCACACTGCGTTTCTGGAGACCAGCAAACCTTAGTGCCCCTTTCCCCTCCAAAATTACTAAAGACCCCAAGACTTAAATCTATTGGTATTTAAAAGTGTAAGATATTTGTTCATTTTAAAAAAAATCAGTTAAATATTAATGTGAATGACTTTTTTAAACCAAAAGTCACTGTTTTCAAAAACAAAAGAAAATTTAGTAACAAGAATGTCATTATTTGAACAATTTTACGTATCTTTTTACTGTCTGGCTTAATAGAAAACAGTTGATTTTTCATTTCTGTGTCTGCTATGCTTTCTGTTAGATGATCACACATCTATAAGACTCCACTTGTGCACTAGTGAGAAAATGAGAGTAAAAAAAAGCAATAAAAAACAAAAAACCGGACTTCTCTGGTGGTCCAGTGGTTAAGACTCTGTGCTGATAATGCAGGGGGCCAGGGTTCAATCACTGGTTGGGGAATTAAGATCCCACATGCTGCGCGGCATGGCCAAAATGTTTTAAAAAAACCAAAAACCTTAGTTTTATCATGAAAATGGCTCTGATCCTGCAGAACCCCCCAAGCAATCTTGAGGCGCCCTTGCCCACACCCAGAGGATCACTGCTCTAATCGAGTACAGGACTCACTCTCCGCCCTTCTCAAGACTACTTTATACCCTCTCCTGTCTCCTCAATGCTCCCTCTTCCAGCTCAGCTGCTTCTGATTTCAGGAAGAAAACACAACTCTAAGAAGAAGCTTCACCAAGGTTCCAGCATCCGCCCCACCTGCTCTCTACCTGCTGCCTTGGACCCAGGCCTGGAGTGCAGGTGGGCAGGTCCCACCACCTCTCAGGACCCAGCAGCCTGCTCCCCTGAATGAAATGGACAAACCTGCTGCACACTAGGCCATAGAACACATGACACAGTCCACAGCTCCGCCCCCCTGACATGCTGTCCCTTCTCAGCCTCCAGACCCAGCAGCAGGGTTTCCTCCTGCTTCACTGGACCACTGTGTCTCCTTTACCACATGATGCCCTGGGAGCCATCCTGGAGCCTTTTTTCCTGTCCACACTCATCAATGAAGTCACCGAGCCACCTGGGTTTAACACCATCCATGCAGTGTTGACCCCCAAGTTTCTATTTTTAGCCCAGACCTAAACTTGAAATTCCCATGTCCAGATGCCTGGCTGACTTCTCTACCTGGGGGTCTGAGCACCCTCTGCAGAGCCCATGTCCAGCGCTGGCCTCTCCAAGGTCGAGCCCTGTGACTCCGACCTGGTGTTCTCACACTCCCACTTGCTGCTTGGGCCACACTGGCAGCCGCCTCCACCTCCCTGACTTTGTGTCTGAAACAGGAACCAGTACCCATACTACTCTGCCCATAATACCCATGCCCCCAAAGCCTACACACTCCCCCATCCCCATCTTCCTGCAGTGACACCTTCCCTGAAACACCTCACCCAAAGCCGAATCCACATGTACTTCCTATTTCCCTTTCCTGCTCTCATTTTTCCTTGTTTACTGAACACTTAAGTTCTATCTTACTTTCCCCTCTAAAATGTAAATTCTGGGAATTCCCTGGCAATCCAATGCAATGGTTACGTACAACTACAGCGACTTCGGCTTTCAATGACTTTGGTTTTCATTGCTGAGGGTCCGAGTTCAACCCTTGGACTTGGGGAACCAAGAACCGACAAGCTGTGTGGTGTGGCCAATTTAAACAAATAAATTGTAAATTCCATAAAGGTAACATTTTTTGTCTGTTAACTACTGTCTCTTCAGTACTGGCAGGCATAAAATATTTTTCCAAGGATAAAATATTTGCTGTTGACGGCAATGTTTCCACATCCATTGCTTCTTTCAGTTACTACTGCAACACCCTACCCCAGTGATTCTCCATGTTCTTGACAGAACCGCCCTAATCAAGGTGAGAAACAAGGAAGAGAGGAGGGAGAGGAGTCCCCCTACTGGCATAGACTGAAGAGGCCTTGACAAGTTAGATGACTCTGACTATTGTTGTTTAGTCGCTAAAGTGAAAGTGAAGTCGCTCAGTCGTGTCCAACTGTTTGCGACCCCATGGACTGTAGTCTATCAGGCTCCTTCATTCACGGTATTTTCCAGGCAAGAGTACTGGAGAGGGTTGCCATTTCCTTCTCCGGGGATGTTCCCAACCCAGGGATCAAACCCAGGTCTCTCGAATTGCAGGCAGATGGTTTACCGTCTGAGCTACCAAGGAAATTAATACATTTAAAATAAGGGGGCCTAAATGTCCTACTTGAGTAGTGGGAGAGTAACCATGGAAACCAGTCCTGCCTCCCTCCGCATCCTACAAACAAAAACATCGGCAGTAGTTGTTGATCCCCAGGATAAAACCAAAATGTAAAGAAAAGGACTAGAACCTCTGGTGAGTGAGCGAGTGAAAGTCGCTCAGTCGTGTCCGACTTTTTGCTAAGTTTAGTCACTAAGGCGTGTTCCACTCTTTGTGACCATGGACTGTGACCCACCAGTCTCCTGTATCCATGGGATTCTCCAGGCAAGAGTACTGGAGTGTTTGCCGTTTCCTTCTCCAGGGGGTCTTCCCAGCCCAGGAATAGAACTGGCATCTCCTGCACTAGCAGGTGGACTTCTCACCACTGAGCCACCACGGAAGTCCTCATAATTAATCTTTAATTAACAGTAATTTTGAATATATACCTTTTTTGTTATACAAAGGCATGATGACTTACACAATGTGGAGATTAAATAAATATGTGTCGATTTTCTCTGCCTGTTGACAGGATGTTTTGTTGTACGTAAATGGTCAGGCTTATTCTCCTTCTGTTCTATTCATTTTCATATAAAAGTGTGGGCCCTTCCTCAGTCTTTGGTTAAAAATGACTTTCTAGGCAGCTTTGCCTCATCCATTCTTGAAATGTCAAAGCACACTGTCACTTCCCGGGTCTGTGCTTCTGAAACCCAAGCCTTCATCAAGTTATCATCTCTGGGCCATTGCCAAGACCTCCTAAATGGCTCACCTGCCTGGTACACCTTCTCCAGTCACCCCGAGACACACGGCCCTGCAGCGGACAGCTTAGGGGTCCTGCGCGGCCAGGAATGAAGAACCACCAGACCAGACCCAATCTCCTTAAGGAGTCTCCTTGCTCAGCCCACTCCCACACAGGGCTCTTCCACCTGAGCCATTCCTCTGAGCTCTCAGCTCCTTAGCTGACTCACGCCAAAAAATGGGAATGAGAAGGGCAACTACTTCACAGAGGTGTGAGAAGGAAAGGGGTTACTCCGATCTTCCCTGTAGCTCAAATGGTAGAGAGTTTGCCTACAATGCAAGAGAGTGGGGCTCGATCCCTGGGTCGGAAAGATCCCCTGGAGAAGGGATAGGCTACCACTCCAGTATTCTTACCTGGAGAATCCCATGGACAGAGGAGCCCAACTGGCCAGTCCATGGTGTCGCCAGTAGTCGGACACGACTAAGCTGCTACTACTACTATAGCTACTAAGGAGTCACTCCGGGGCCAGGCACAACGAGACTGAACGCAGTCGCCTCAGTTAATCTGCTCCGACTGAGAGAGGCCCCCAGAAACCACCTCCGCCCCCCAAAATGGGGCACAGGTCCAGTCTCACAAGTTGCTCTGACCTCGGAGTTACAGAATCCGGCTCCTACAGTTAATCCCCGCCCGAGCGTCGGCCGCCCTGCAAGGCAGCGGCTTCCTCCTCCAGCACCCGCTTCCTCACCACTGTCAACAGTTACCCATTTTCTGAGACTCAGTCCCTCTGTGAACGTTTCTAGCGAACTCTTCTCAGGTTCTTTCCATCCTCCTGACACTTGGACCTGAACTACCTGGTCCTTTTTCAAATAATTGCCTCGGGATCTTTAAAAGTGGATCTGGGATTGGTGAGGTGGGTGGATAAGATGGGCTGAAATGTGATGAAGCCAAAGGAGTGAAATGGTAAAAAAGTGGGAGTCCAGCTGGTAGCCTACAGGTGTTCACGGTAAAATTCTATCAAGCTTTTAAGCGCTCAGAAATTTTCATAATAAAACTTAGGAAAAAAATAATGAAACCTGCAAGTCACAGAGCCTGACTTAAGTCGGACGAAGGACCAGGAACCCCGAGGACCGCCCCTCGCCCCATCCCGCAGCAAGTGGTACCCCCGCCGTGACGAGCAGCAACAGTAACGAGGAGCGCAAAGGCGCCGCGCCGGGCGGCGGCCAGTGTTACCCTGCGCGGATACAAGGTAACCGCGCCGCCGCCGCCGGGCTCCGGCTGCCGCGCAGGGCGGGGGACGCCAGCAGGAAGCGGCGGGGAGCTCGGCTCGGCACCCCCCGACCCTCGCCCGCCGTCCCCTCAGGCCCCGAGAGGCGCCCGCACTGCAGTCAGGGCTGCGGGGACACGGCCACCCGGCCAAGGTCAGCGGGGCCGTCCGGACGTCCCGCCCGGCTCCCTCCCAGGGCTGCCCCGGGGACGCGCCGGCCGCCGCCGGGCCCGAGCGTGCCTCACTCACATGTTGTTGAAGCGAAACAGGTCGTCGCACGTAAAGGCCCGGAGCGTGGTCATCGCGTCGCCGCGGCCGCGGGAACCGGTTAGCGGAACCACCACACTCGCCCCGCCGGAAGTTGTCCGGCGCGGATGCCCCAAGGCGGCACGGGGGGAGGGGGCGGTGCAGAGAACTACTTCCGGGCCACGAGTTGCTCGGCAACGGCGGTCGCGACTTTGCGCCCTCTGGAGGCCGCAGCCGGGAACGCTTGTAACGTCTGGGGTTTTCCGAGGATCTTCACGGTGAGCCCCGGAGAGAAGGAAACAAGAGGCTGCCGGGGGTTAGGAACCCAAGGCAGAAAAGCAGGGTTCAGGATCACTTTGTGCCCCTGGCATGTGAGGAAGGAAGCCCAGAGGGATGGGAGAACTCATGGTCCAGAGCGGCCTGTCCCAGTGATGCCAGCCGTGCATTCGACTGCAAATTTTCTAACATATTTCACAACATAAGAGAAAGGTGGAATTAGCAGCATTATTATTTTACCCAGTATATAAACAATATTGTTTCACATGTAATCAACTTTTAAAAATTCTAATAGAATGCTTTAATTTTTTTCTTTTTTTTTCTTTATGATACTAAGCCTTAGAAATATATTTGCAGCATATTTCAACTCGGGACCTAAATTGTCATAGGCAATTCTTGTCCTGTATTTAGAGTTCATAAAATGTATGATTAAAAAGTGGATTGATATACCCACATTGTTCCAACCATGCTAAGTTTTCAAGTAGCCTTTTAAAAAAGATAAAATTGTGATTCTCATACAAACATAAAATGCACACGTTAAAAAAACATTTTAACTCATTCATTATGAAAGAACCACTAAGATGTTACCATGGGTTAAAAGGAGAATTTAAACTGCAGAAGGCAATCAGGAAAGCTGAAATGTGTTTCTAAATACATGTACAGCATATCTATTTACTGTATCTCCTGGCCATGTACCATGCATTTGTGTTTCTGTGGACAGAAATCCTTTTTATTACTGTCCATTTTCTGCAGCTTACAGAGTTAACCTGGATGCGTGTACCTGGCAGAAAGCCGAATCTTTTTTTTTTTTTTTTGGTAATTTCCAAATGAACTGAATTAAAACTAAATAGATTACTGAGCGCCAAAGAAATAAGAGTACCCAAAGATGTCCTTTACGCTTAAGATATATATTATATTACGTCATATACGGGAAGATCCCCTGGAAGAGGAAATGGCAACCCACTCTAGTATTCTTGCTTGGAAAATTCTATAAACAGAGAAGCCTGGCAGGCTACAGTCCATGGGGTTGCAAAGAGTTGGACATGGCTGAAGCAACTTAGCACACACACACATCATATATAGTAAATATGTTTTCAACATCTTAATGAAAATCATCGAAAAGTATTTTTTATTATAAGCTTCCATTTAGGGCACTACTGTCTCTTTGTAATGAAAGATATAATGATCTTTGTCATGGTCTTTGTCCCTTCTGCCCTAGTCTCCTGATTATGTTGCTTGTAATATTGTTACTTTTCCGAACTTTCATATATACAGCTGTGTTACATCTATGCATCTCCCAGTTGCTTGATTTCTTCAGTCTGTAATTGAGTGGATATCATGCTCATTGCCACTTTTTGTTACAATTTCCTCATTCCATTCTTCATTTTGATTCATTTATGGCTTGGCTGGGTTTCATTACAGTATTTCCTTTTCCCTCTTTGCTTTGTTTTCCAGGGGCCCTGTGGGGTTGGTCCTCTACTCCCAGACCTCTTTAGTCTGTGAGACGCCTGATTAGAATATTGGCTGGATATTCATGGATTCCCGTGTTCTCTCCCCGCCAAGAACTTTGTACACATCATTATTCCGTTGTTTTCGGGTGTTGAAAGTTTCTAGGGGAAAAGAGTAAGGCCAGCAGGGTTTCTGTTTTCCCTTTTGCGGGTGACTTAGTTTTTGTACTGAAGTGGGATTAGTCAAGACACTTCCAGAAAGAAAACATTCTTAAAAGTGCATACATTTTAAACCAACTAAATCTTTGACAATTTCAGCAGTTTTAACACACACACAAACAATAGTCAAAGTTGAATCACTCCCACATAACCAGAGACAGCCTCTCTGGAAAAGTTTGGTAGGTTTCTTTAAAAACTAATGAGTTGGTCAAAAAGTTTGTTTGGGTTCTCCTTTAAGATGAAAAACCCAAAAGGACTTTTCAGCCAACCCAAAAAATATGCAATTACTATATAGTCCAGCAGTTGCACTCCTGGGGATTTATCCCAGAGAAGTGAAAATGTATATATACACAAAAACCTGTACACAAATACTTAGATCAGTTCAGTTTAATCACTCAGTCGTGTCTGTTTGCGACCCCATGGACTGCAGCACGCCAGGCCTCCCTGTCCATCGCCGTCTCCTGGAGCTCACTCAACCTCATGTCCACTGAGTCAGTGATATCATCCAACCATCTCATCCTCTGACATCCCCTTCTCCTCCCGCCTTCAATCTTTCCCAGCATCAGGATCTTTTCAAATGAGTCAGTTCTTCGCATCAGGTGGCCAAAGTATTAAGAGTTTCAGCTTCAGCATCAGTCCTTCCAATGAATATTCAGGACTTATTTCCTTTAGGATAGACTGGTTGGATCTCCTTGCTGTCCAAGAGAATTGTCATGGTTTGCATCGTTACATCAATGTCCCCACCATCACAGTAACTCTATTTGATAAGTACAAAGTACATTAAATGCCTTGGAGCCCCACACTGACTTAGGCTTCTAGGATGTGCTATTATGGCTTTCCATTTCAGTGCATCCAATCTTATTTTTAACCTGCAGAAAAACACCATTCCTGTCCTGGCTGCACATTTTCCTATGTTACAGATGACTCAGAACTTCTCATTGATCATTTCACACTGTGTACTTCCTTTCTTAGCTTAGTTGGAAAAAAACAAGTTTTTACCACATTTTATCACAAAACATCTTCCTGCTCATTGAGATGAAACACCATGTGCTCTTCTGTAAATACTGCTGACCCAAGCTCTCATCACCATGGCAATGTTTCACTGACATTTAAGCAAGCAAACAGCCTGGCGATTCAGCCACCGTTGCTTTTTTTTTTTTTTTTTTTTTCCTTCAGATCATGTGGAAAAGACGAAGTGCCCAGGAAATATGTATTTTGAGAAATCCTCGCCAATATGCTTGACAAAGAAACAGCTTGGCAGTTGCCTTCAGATAATTTTTTTTTTTTTTTATAAAATAACTGGGTTGGATAGATGCTTTCATTCCAGCCCTCCATGGAATCAATTACTTTTAGTTTTGCTAACTAGCTTGTACAAAAGCACTGTCTATTCATATGAAAAGCTGACAACAGGTTTCAATAAAATAAGGTGAGCAGCACACATGGGCTCCCTACCAGCGCCTCACTTAAAATGAGAAGAAAAGAGCTTTAAAAATAAATAAATAAACTTTTAAAAGACATAAATCCATATGAGGGGCTTCCCCCGGTGGCTCGGGGGTAAAGAATCCGCCTGCAATGCTGGAGACGATGGATATGTGAGTTCCAACTCTAGGTCTGGGAAGATCCCCTGGAGGAGGAAATGGCCATCCACTCCAGTATTCTTGTCCAATCCCATAGGCAGAGGAGCCTGTGGGTTCACAGAGAGTTGGACACACAGAGCGATTGAGCACCCACTGCACCAAAACCATAAGAATGAAGGAAATGGAGGAGGAGACAACAGCCAGTGATAACGGGCAGCACAGTTATGGAAGCTGGTAAACTCATTCAGCAACCGGAGACAAGCTGAGAATTTAGCCACTGCTGGACAAAAAGCCAAGGGGCAGGCAGTGGGTTCCCAGTGCAGAATCTGCCGAGGCCCAGGATTTGGACAAGGCTGGGATGCCTGCAGGGAGAGGAATGCAGCTTTATCCCCAGAGCGGCACAGGAGCTGTGCTCCTGAGTTCTCAGCACACAGACAGCACAGGGTGAGGGTGAGACAGGGCTAAGGAAGAGCAGTCATCCTGACCCTGCCCTCTGGAGGTCCCAGGGTGCTGGCAAGACTTAATCCCACCCTGCACCCTCCAGGAGGACACTGGAGAACTTTTCCTGGGGAAGTTGCCTGACCCAAAAAGAAAAGTCCCACAACTATTCACATTTTTCATCCCTCCAATGAAATGACCAGGTTGTGACATGGTCACTGGGAGGGTCACCAGTTCACAAACTCTGCCCGGTATCTGCAGCTCCCAACAAGCTTTGTGATGCTTTCCATTTAATTATGAATAGCCAGCCAAAAGCCACGGAACATTTCAGTACAGCCTGTAACCCCAAAAACAATAAAACAGAAAAAGAGAACTAGGATAAACAGAGATTCAAAAAAAAAAAAAGATACTGAGGGCTTCCCTGGGGGCTCAGTGGTAACTAATCTGGCTCCTATGCAGGAGACATAGGTTCAACTCCTGATCCAGGAAGATCCCACATGCCACAGAGCAACTAAGCCCGTGAGCCACAACTACTGAGCCTGTGCTTTTGAGCCTGGGAGGCACAACTAGTGAGCCCAACTACTGAAGCCTGAGTGCCTAGAGCCTGTGCTCTGCAAGGAGAAGCCTGCATATAGAAACGAAGAGTAGCCCCTGCTCAGCACAACTAGAGAAAAGCTGGCTCAGAAACGGAGGCCCAGCACAGCCAAAAATAAATAAATCTTTAAAAAAATAGGTGTCCAATCTACTAGGTCTGTTACAGAGGCAGGTTTATTTCCTCTATATGAAGCAAGCCAAATGCTGGGAGATGGAGATTTGTCACAAAGGTTTATTTACAAGGCAGCCCCCATAAAACTCTCCCCCAATTCCCTTCTGGCCCCTCAACTCCAGCCCCTGGGATTGGGGGAGGGGACTGGAACCACTGCTTCCTTATACAGCTGCAATTATTTGATGTTTTACACAATTCACTTGTTAATCACCAAATACATTTTAATTACATCTCTCTTCCCTGTGTTTCAAAACTGATGAGTAAAATGGCCCCGTTGGTAACAGATTTTCAGAGAATGAAATGCCTTTAAAAGAAAGTTGGCTGTCCTTTCAGAAAATGAAAAAGCCCATAAACTTCCAACATCACGTGGAGACAGCGTGACTAATTATCCAGAGTACGTGATGATGTCCCTGCGCGCACACACACACGTGCACACAAGTGAGAGCAGCTGGCCCAGACAGAAAGAACCTTCTGACTCAGCTTCTGCTGCCCTCACATAGTCGGAGGTAAAAGACGATGCAAGAGTACTGAATTTGTCTTTCCCCCTACCTTTCAGGTGTTTTTTTCCCCCTATAAAAGCAAGAAGAATATATAAATAACCAGGAGGGTAATACTCATTTCCTGACATCTGCCTTTTAAACCTTTTGTGATCATGCAGTTGATGTGAAGTGAGGTTATGCCTTTTTTTTTTTTTCCCCATAAGCGTCACCAGCTCCTTTCCTCCAGAGTTTTTTTTAATAACAAGGCTTTCCAGGTGGCACAGTGATAAAAAAAATCCGCCTGCCAATGCATGAGATTAGGGTTCAATCCCAGGACTGGGAAGATCCCATGGGGTAAGAAATGGTAACCCACTCCAGTGTTCTTGCCTGGAGAATCCCGTGGACAGAGGAGCCCGGTGGGCTACAGTCCATGGGGTCGCAAAGAGTCGGACATGACTGAGCAACCTAGCACACACACCAGCCCTTTCCTCCAGACTTGTAACAGCAGCAGCCTACATCTGTTTAATCATATCAGCTGCACAAATGTCCTCAATTCAAATATGCCTTGAACTAATACTTTTCAAACTGTAACATGCATTTGGTCATCTGGAATTTTGTTAAAATGTGTGTTCAGCTTCAGTAGGTCTGGGAAGGGTCTGAGACTCTGACCAGCACCTAGGAGATGCTGGGCTTGATCCTTCGATTGCATTTTCTACAGCAAAAACTTCAACTATCTGTGAAATGAGATTCTGCACTCTGCCAAGTATGGTATTTCCATGTGCTTATAAAAAGCAGATGCTTTCCAATGTCCTAGCAAGTTCACATGTGTTTATTTTTAATTACTTAAAGAGACTTGGGCAGTTTCTTGCAATTTTTCATTCTTTCATTTCACTATTGATGCATTTCTGTTCTGCTCTTGATTGTGTATCAATAGACTAGAGAAACAGAGAGCAAAAAAGATAAAATTGACTAACACTACAATCTGAGTCCACTCTCTCATAATCTGTAGAATTGGCAGCAAGTAGGAAGCAAATGGCACCCCACTCCAGTACTCTTGCCTGGAGAATCCCATGGATGGAGGAGCCTGGAAGGCTGCAGTCCATGGGGTCACTGAGGGTCAGACATGACTGAGCGACTTCACTTTCACTTTTCACTTTCGTGCATTGGAGAAGGAAATGGCAACCCATTCCAGTGTTCTTGCCTGTAGAGTCCCAGGGATGGGGGAGCCTGGTGGGCTGCCGTCTATGGGGTTGCACAGAGTCGGACACGACTGAAGCGACATAGCAGCAGCAGCAGCAGGAAGCAAGGACACTAGAGATAAGGAAAATCACATCAAATGACACCTGATTCTTCTTTCAAAAGCCTAATGTATTTCAGAGTAATCCAGTTAAATAATAGACACACATATATAAATATCTAAATGAATAAGTGAATATAAAAAATACAATTAAAAGAGGAAAAGCTATGGAGATAATCCCCGACAGTAGCTGCACTTTTCCTTATGTCATTCCTTTCTGGGAAGCGCTGCTTCAGGCAACCTCAGGGGCAGACCCACTTCCTCCTGGGAGGTCACTCTGGCTGCCCCTGCAATCTCCCTTCCTCTCTTTGCCCCTCTTGGCAATAGTCACCACTGACCATGAGCCCTGCTGATGCTCTTAGCCAGGAAGGAATGCTGGGAAAATCCTTCCAGTTCACACGTGTGTCCGCCATCACTGCCATCATCACCTCCATCATAAACAACAAGGCTAACGGAAGGCATCCACTTTAATTCTCCCACACTGGGCATCCCACATACACGTGCTCAGTGCTTAGTCGTATCCAGCTCTCTGTGACCCCATGGACTGGAGCCCGTCAGGTTCCTCTGTCCATGGGATTTCCCAGGCAAGATTACTGGAGTTGGTTACCATTTCCCAGCGGATCTTCCTGACTCAGGGATTGAATCCGCATCTCTTGTGTCTCTTACATTGTAGGCGGATTCTTTACGCCTGCGCCACCTGGGAACATGAACACTCTATATATATGTGTGTGTGTATGTGTGTGTATGCTGTGCTTAGTTGTTCAGTCGTGTCTGATTCTTTGCAACCCTCTGGACTCTAGCCCGCCAGCCTCCTCTGTCCATGGAGATTCACCAGGCAAGAAAACTGGAGTCGGTTGCCATTTCCTCCTCCAGGGGATCTTCCCAACCCAGAGATTGAACCCATGTCTCCTGGGTCTCCTGCATTGAAAGTGGATTCTTTACCATTTGAGCCACCAGGGAAGCCCTACACACACATACACACACACACACACACACACACACACACACACACATATAAATATTAAACCTTTGGTACCTGTTACTGCCTTTCTTTTTTTCATAAGAAAAATTGCCAGCAAATAGTAACAGGGATGAGGAAGTAGAAATAACCATTGGCAGTGGAAAATTTTCAAAGTTGATTATCTCATGATAATAGTAACTAATATTCAACGTGCTGGTGGAGAACTGGGTACTAAGACCTCACATGGATTAATTCAGTGCCGTATGGCTCTCAGAGGAGTTAAGAGGAAGATGCTCTTAGTTCCTCGGCTGGTAAGAAGTGCCTGTTTGACAGTGGGCATGTTTGTGTGTTTTGTGGATAGATGCTCTGGGCGTGATTTTATTTTATATGCATCTATAGCTACATTTTTCAGCTTCTTAAATCGTTCCTAGTGAATTTGGTAGAACTGCGCTCTCCAATATTGTAACCACGAGCCAATTTTGGCTCTTAAACATTTGACATCTGGCTAATAAGATGTGACATATGTGCCCAGTACACACAAGATTTTGAAGACAATGAAAAAAAATGAATGTAAAATATCTCTGAGATTTTAGATTAATTGTTGAACTATTATATTTGGGATATCATGGGTTAAATATAATAGATTACTAAAGTCAAATAAATTATTAGTAATACTGCAATATAGTGCTATTGATTTCACCCATTTGTTTTTCTTCTCTCCTTAATGTGGCTACTAGAAAACTGAAACTCACTTATGTGGCTTGCTTCCTATTTGCTGGAACAGCACCGTGTTACGAGCACATTTTCTATGGTCTTTTGCTGAAATCAGGCAGATGAGATGAAGAACTTGTACTTGATTAGTTGTTGGGGGCTGTAGACAAGGTCTTACCTCTCCCAGGTGCGTGTCTCTCCTAAGACCTGTGTCTTGCTCTAGCCTGGTATTTCTCAGCCCCAGTGGAATCACCTTGGAAATTTCAGTAAAAGCTGCCGCCTGGATCCTGCGTGCAGAGATTCTGATGGTCTGGACAGCTTGGCCATCGGGGGTTTTTTAAAGGCCTGCAGGTGAGCTGAAGAAGCAGTGGAAGTTGAGAACCTGATGGGAAAAAAGAACCTGCAGAACTGAGCCCTGGGGACTGAGGTAGTGGGAGGGAGCGGAGGGGGTGGGGTGTTGGCAGAGGGGCTTGGCTCACTCTGCATCTCTCGTACAACTAGATAAGCATGGTGTGGAAAGGCCCAGGAGAATGGTCAGAGCCTGCACAGCTCATTAAAAACTAAACTCCTCTCCCCTTCAGGGTCCTGCGGTGGGGAGGGGAGGAGTGGAGCTCAGTTGGGGTGGGGGTGGTGAGAATGCTTTCAGCTGTGTGAGGTGACACTTCCCCAGGGACCCCAGGGAGGGCTGGCTGCAGAGGTGTATGCCTCTCTCACCTCCAGGGGCCACAGGGCCGAGAGATGCTGCCCTGGAGGAAACCACAGCACTGAGCTGAGACTGGCCTTACCCCCCACCACACCCCCAGCCCCCAGCCTTTGTCCACAGGCTCTGAGTATCCTCCCATCCAGGCCGAGAGCCAGAGTCCAGGAGACGCTATAGCAGTTCTGTGTTTGGTCAAAGGAAATACTCGAATCCATTCATATGATATTCTAAATGTCTACCTACTACGTACAGAATTTCAGAATTCAGGCAACTTTCAACTCTTGAAGGTTAGATTATTAGCATCAAGACAAGAAACTGCCCCCTCAAACCCCCGCTGACTTCAATCAAAGCTGCCCCCCCCCCCCCCGCCTGCAGACTTGCCTGTTGAGCAGGGGTCTGGCTACCACTTTATTAAACATATTGGCCCAGATCTTTCTGAATAATTTTTTATAAAACTTCCCCTGCATACCTTCCTGACAAAGTCACTGTTCCAAGGGGGCAGATGGTCCCACCTGCCACCCATCCTTCCATGCTGGAGCGAGACATCTTTTTCGAAGCACATGTTCTCTGAGACCAACCATCAGATCTTCCTCCGTCTATCTCTTCTATTTTTCTACGATCCGTTTAGGATTCTGCCATGTTTTGTGAACTTACCCTATGTCCAAGTTGATCAGGGCTCACTAAATGAACAACTTTTGCTCTCAAATTCACCATCATCAACACAACTTGGAAAATGATTACTTTTTAGGATTTTTACCATCAGATACTGCCAGGCGATGAAAACAGCTGTGTCCATGTACGTAACCTTTCCTTCTCAGATCTTTGGGGGAGTAAGTGGGCAGTGCTGAAGACTGTCAGAGCACTCTCTCATTTCCAGACTCTTAAAGATGAAAGGAAGAGCTGCCCAGCGGACGAGAAGCCGCATTTATGAATGAACGCATTCATGGCTGGGTTTCCTGCCTTCTGTGTTTCCTTACAGATCTAAAGTTGTAACTTCCACACAGTACTGAACTACATGAACAGTTTCTATTTCTATTCTCTGTCCCGCGAGGAGAGAATACTTGGCAGCGCATGTAACGTTAAAAAAAAAAAAAAAAATTCCTTTCCTCTGGCTGGCATTCAACTTTTATATTTTTAGATTTGGAAATACGTTTTCCTCTCCCTCCACCCAGCATGTATATTTTTATTCTCCTCTGACTCCTTCCAAACTGCAGCAAAATCTGTTTCCTGGCAATTTGAGAAGTGAGAACTGTCAGAGTTGGGGGAAAAAAAGTGAGGAGACATGTGATGCTGTCATGTTAGCATGGAAACATTGCCCAAGGACGAAAGCAGGGGCTGTCTTGTGATGTTTTCTTCCGCTCACACCAGCATCCTATTTTGATCTCACCGAAGTTTACTCCAGCTGTCCCCCATTCAGACATTGTGACCCTCGTGAAATCAGCAGTGTACCGACTTCGGAAGATAAGGAGAGCTGACGACTTCAGGAGATAAGGAGAGCTGACGCTCTCACAACCATCAGGACCAAACTGCATTTGCAATTCATTGTAAATATACAAAGCAGGCAGCCCGCTCAGCTATAGCTCTGATCTTAAAGTGCCCATCCTACTGCTGGGTTAGAAAGTTCGTTCCTTCAGCAAGGACTTATCGTGCCATTGCTCTCTGCCAGGCTTGGCTCCAAGCAGTAGGAACAGGGCAGCTTCTGCAACGTTGGTTTTGCAACAACCCTAAACTCTCAGCCTGGGCACTTTAGAGGTTACATAAGACCTGGGCAGCAGGGGTTGGGGAGAGAGGGAGCGGAGTGGGGAGAGGAGTGTCTGCAGAGCTCCCAGAAATGCCAAATCCTTTCAGGTTAGAAGACCATCTTTTCCTTCTGCTGCTGGATTTTTGCCTCCTATCAGAATACGAGCTGACTTAAAAAAAAAAAAAAAACAACACATCAACTTTTCTGTTTCCTGTCTGAGGATTATCTAACCACAAACACCAGCACGGATTCCAGTTTTACATAACACTCTGTGGTACATCATTACACTCCGCTTCCCAAAGAAAAAGAGACAACGTGAGGATATTGCAAGAATTATTTTCACACATGAATTATCGTACAGTATTACAAAGAGTTATGTGCAAAACTCCATTAAAAATCATTTACAAAAGGAAGTACAACACAGTATGTGTTGAGGGTTCCAGATGTATAGCAAAAGCTTGAAAAGGTACAAAGTAGAAAGCCAAACAAATCAGATGACTGGGCATCTTTACACAGTACAATAACATATTTCCATAACTACCTGTGTGACACGAATACAAGAACTCATTCTCTGTGCAACCCCCAGACCCCCACCCAAACAGGTTTCATAAAACAGAAATTGAACTTCACCACACATTCCTAGAACACAGACAGGCTTTTTTGGTGCATCGGCAAACTCCTTTCCAAAAGGTATTTATTTAACTCAATGAAACTCACATTATGTGGTTTCTGCCCCATAGAATTTGATGCTGTTAGTTTTGATTTATGTGGAAAAAGGGGGTGGGGGGGGAAACTGTTGCTCTAATTTTTTTTTTTCCTCGTGGGGTTTTCAAAATTGCTTCCAAAAGCAAATAACATGGGACAGATTTTGCAAACCTCACTGCATATTTACAGTATTTTCGGCATAGGTGGTTCCTTCTACCTCCTTTTCCCACTTCCTGTACGGAGCCTGAACCAGCAGGCTCCACTCCTTAGTCTTCTGTTAAGAGTCTGTATTTCCCTCTCAGTCTCTCTCTACATTCATTTCTCTCCTGATCGTCAGCATCACTTGGTGAAAACACAAAACAACACGATAGCACTGAGCGTGAACAAGGTAAAAACAGTACATCAGATCCCCAAAGGCATCCTGTGGCCAGTGTCAGAAATACACCGCTGTAAGAAACCCAGCCGTCTCTCCCCACAGAGTGGCCGAAACATCCAGTTACGGGAGAGAGACTTTTAAAATGCAATACTCTCAAATCCAGCAAGAGATTTCTTTTTTTGCATCAATGTTAAAATCACATGCATAATTATAGAATATCTTAAAAGTTACAAAAATATTTTAAAAACCAATCCTGACAGTTTACCTGCAACTGCTATAAAATCTTCTATGAAATATATAAAAACACAAAGGCTCTTCGTAAAAAAAAAAAAAAAGGAAGGAAGGGTGGATGAAGGCATCCACAGAACTGAGAGGTCCTTGATGCACTGCATCGGACAGTCTTGTCAAACGCCTGCTGCTGAACTCGAGAGGAGCTGGTTCTTAAATGTTTATTCAGTACATATACACACACGTGAGCCAACCTGAAACCTGGCTGAGGGGTAGGCAGCAAGCTATCCAGGGACACTTGAACCACTGGATGCAACTCTCCACCTCTGAAGGACAGGTCCTCCTCTTTGCTGAACCTCAGCGAGCTCGCTGGGGAGTCGTGGTTAAAGATGCCCTTGGCCAATTGGGCCTGTGGATGGCTCGGTCACGGGTCCTCAAGGAGGTGACTGCACAAGCCCGTGGACGCCAGAGGCCAGGTTCCTAAGTCTTCCTCTTTGGATGCACCACTGGGAAGCCTTGTGAGTCCCCTAGGAGGTGCTGAGGTCTTCCTCCCCGTTCTGGAAGATGATGCCATAAGGATCCTTCTTGATGCGCTTGTAGACGAAGTGGAAGACGTGGGGCTGTGGCCGGCTGTGCAGCTCGGCCTTGATCTTCTGTGGGTATGTGTCCTCTGCGAGTTGCTGCCACGTTTCGTCCACAAAGAGGAAGAGGCTGTACTCCTGGGGCTCGGCCACCTTGAACTTCTCTGCACAAAGCTGACACACATCTTCAGTGGTGACGTACGGCCTTACGAGGAGGGTCTTTCCAGTGCAGCCACTGTTGACCTCCTGGAATGCAACCCGGAGGTAATTCTGCAGGGGGGATGGGAAAGAGATTCGGGGGTACAGAGTCAGAAGAGGAAGAGAGACGGCACAGGTGAACCCATGGGATGCCAAGGAGAGGCTGGCAGGTGAGCCTCACCGGGACATCCGGTGTCAGAACACGAGGCCCCAGGTAGGGAAGGGGGCTGATCCCAGGCGGGACAGTGGCGAGCACGCTGTGTGGTCTGGGTTGCTGTACTGTTGTTGTCGTTTAGTCGCTCAGTCGTGTCCGACTCTTTGCAACCCCACGGACTGTAGCCCGCCAGGCTCCTCTGTCCATGGGATTCTCCAGGCCAGAATACTGGAGTGGGTTGCCAGATCCAGGGGATTTTTCCAACCCAGGGATCGTACCCGCGTTTCCTGCATTGGCAGGCGGATTCTTTACCAACGAGCCACCAGGGAAGTCCTGTAATTCATCTCAAATGTCAGAAGCAGGAAGTCTGTTCAGACCTGCTCTTTCAGTCCCTTTTATAAAGCTGGGCTGAGAAATTCCTGGTAAACAGTGTCAACTTACTGCTACCCCGATCTTGTCCCTCTAGCCTCCAAAATTGTGAGAAATAAATTTCTGTTGTGCACAAGCCAAAAAAAGAGTGTCAACTAGAACTGATGCCGGGTTTATTCCCAGTTTGAAAATTAAACCAAAGGGCAGAAGAACCTGAACCAGAATAGCAGGGCGAGACACATAACGTGAGGACACAGGCCCTGTTGGTTTGGACTGCCTTTCACAAAGCCTAAGCAGGGGCTCTGGTGTTACTGCAGACAGCTGACCATCCTTCCCCTCCCCTAAGGGCAATTTCACACCACTGAAGCCAATGCAAGGCTCCAGGCGGCTCTGAACGCCCTGTGGAAAAGTTGGTGGTGGTGGTGGGCGGGGGACACATGGATTCTGTGGAAAGACTTGGGAGATGCGCTGACTGGGTGCAGGGTGCTGCCATGTGGAAATGGGAGGTGTCGGGGGGGTGGGGAGTGTTGGCAGGCCCCGTGTCATAAGCAGTGCCAGGCGAGCGGCATCACAGGACAGACTGGGGTCCTGACCAGGGGCAGGGTGTCCCAGCCTCCTGCCCAGTTCTCCCAGAGTCTGTGGCCCCGAATTATTCTTCAGTTCCACTTCTTCAGGAGTGGGGGTTATAGGGGAGGCCCTGTTATATCGGATTTTCAGAAAGAAAATAAATACATCTTCCTTTTCAAAACATGGCCGCCCTACTCAGGCATGAAGGGGAGTGAAGCCCTCTGCCTGGGTCCCATGAGGTTCTCCTGAGGGTTTCCTGGGCTGATGGAAAAAAGAGCTCTCTAGGGAAGGACAGTGCACTCTGCACATGAATGATAAAGTCGAGGCTCTGAACCAGAACGTTTCAGGGCACCTCTGAGTACACACCTGCCCTGTTTTACTTACCCCTCCTCTCTCCTCCCGCGCCCCACCCCCAGCACACGTGGTCCACACGCCTGGTGTGCATTCACTCACTGACTCCTGGAGAGGACTTTGTGGAGGAGGCCTACACTATCCCCATTTGACCAGGGAAGAAACTGAAGTACAGAGAGGCTAGGTAACTTGCCCAAGGCCATACAGCAGGCGAGTGGCAGGGCCAGCGTTCTAGCCTCTTGCCCATGAGGTGAGGTGCTGCCACTCCAGCGTGAGCAGACGCGTCTGTGAGCCTGACTTAGCTGTTCCGAGTGCAGCCTCACTTCCTGGCTTTGCTCCTACAGCCAAGCTGAGTGCCGACAATCCCCGTCTTGGGCCTGTTCTAAGAAGATGTCCGTCTGCAAGGTGAGTGAGGCCAGTGGGGAGGGGTGTGCGTGAGACAAGGGCTCCGTGGACTCCGGGGGGCATCTCTGGTCGAGAAGCTCCAGATAGAGACAGGGGACTGGGGGAAGGTGGGAATTGGAAGGACATGCATTTTCCTTTTCTCCTGCCCTCTTTCCATGATTCTCCTTAGAGGCTGGGCAGCCTCAGGAACCACTGCCTAGATGGCTGACAATCACTGCATCCCAAGGGCCCGTGAATGCTAAATCCCTTAACACCTGGATGTTCTTCAACCATCCCAGGGGTGGGAGGTGCACAGGATGCCTTCTTGCCCTTTAGATTTATGTGCTTGGGAAGGAAGTTTCTGGGAGCACGGCTATCCTCAAGAACACCTTGCTGACCCTGCCTTTCCACAACAGGCTCCTTTAAACCAAATGTACCTTTTGAGTGTTTTCAGAGCATTAAAAAGGCAAAAAGGGCAAGGAAAGTGAATTGGGACACAGAGACAAATCTGGCCTGCTTGGGAATTTACCACATGGACTCAGTCCGGGTTCACAGTTCTGCTGGAAGCTTTTGAAATTGTATTCGAAGACCTATGCAGACTCACTCATCATTTCATAGACTGTAAGCCCATGAAGTGATCCTGTGTTGGGTCAAGATTTCTACAGCCTCAACCAGCCTCTCCTCTCCAGGAAGCATGCACCATAGGAACCCCACCTTTCCAAGCACCTGTCCATGCACAGAGAAAATTCTGGATGAGGAATTCAGAAGACTGGGCTCAGATGCTCATGCTTCAGCTCTGGCCCTACCAGGCTGCCAGAGCTGACACTGCCGGTGAGACCCTAGGGTCTTCTGTTTTGGGGGTAGGGGACAGGGAAAGGAAAAAAGGAATGGGGTCACTGCACCCCTCCGTCTTCTCAGAGAGGCCAGGTCAAGTGCAGGGCCTCACAGGGCTGTTTCCATATGGCAGGTCACCTGTTTGCCACCTGTGCCAAAAGCATCCTTCCTGTAGGCTTCCTGAGTGCCCAGGTGCTCAGTATCCACGCTGAACCTTCAGGAGGAAATCCTGCCCTCATCTGACTATTTCCTTAAGGGCAGCAAAACTTGGGCCAAATACACACACACACACACACATACACACACACTCTCTCTCTCTCTCTTCCTCTCTCTCTTTTAAGGAAAAGAGAGAAGTGAAACAACAAGGTCAGAAGGTGGTTTAAAATATCCCTTTTCCACTGGATGATCGGACAAAGTGGGGCGGGAGGGGGAGTGGGGGGCGTCCCTGAGCCGCATGGGCCGTGAGGAAGCAGCTGGGCCCACCCAGGCTGCTGGCCACGCACCTGAAAGTCATCCACCGAGGGGACGGTCCGGGTGGTGGTCCTGCGCTTGTGCCACTGCCTCAGGGTGTCCCTGGCCTCAGAGCTGAGTAGCCGCGCCGCCTGCTCTTCCTGGAAGTTCTTTATCAGGGAGAGGGCCCCGTAGGCGCTCGTCAGGTAATAGCCTCCTGGAAAGGGTAGACAGAGTGAGTTCTCCAGGGGTTCACCTCTGGGGACCACAGGAGGGTGACCACAGAGTTGGAGGTCAGGCTCCACCTTGCCCCTTCTCTTCCACATGCATTTTTTATTTATTTTTCTTTTTGAGCAAAAGAATCCTCTTCCATCCATTCCTGCATTCCTCCCCACGGATGTGCAGCTAACCCAGACCTGAGCCACTGCCTGGGGACTGAGGACCAGGCCATGCTTTCATTGATGGAATTTCCATTCCAAAGCTGAGACTCACAGAATCAACCGAAGTGCAACTGTGAAAATGCTTTTCCAGAAAAGGTTAGAGCTCTGGAGCCTGACCTATTGAGGGGGAGGGGGTGGTGGCTTATGAGGGCGGTGGGGTCCACTGCTGAGGTCAGAACACCTTCCGGTAGGAACACGAGTCCACACACCTCCTAGCAACACCTGCTTTGAAGCTTCTCATTTAAGAATTCATATGTTCTAAATTTTAAGTGAACTATACACTTTGAAAGAAATACAGAACATACAAGTGTGCTTACAATAATATGGGTTTTTCAAAAGAACCTCTCCCTCATGCTTCCCTTTCCTACCCTTACATAGGGACTCACAGAACAGGACATTTAAGAAAAGGTTAATTTACAAGGAAAAGGAAGTGACGCCCCTTTTGCCGGAGCATTTGGGAATGATTTCCTATGTTTGTGCTGTGCTGAGGTGCTCAGTTGTGTATAACTGTTTGCGACCCCATGGACTGTAGCCCACCAGGCTCCTCTGTCCACGAGGATTCTCCAGGCAAGAATACTGGAGTGAGTAGACTTTCCCTTCTCCAGGGGATCTTCCCGACCCAGTAATTGAACCCGGGGTCTCCTACATTGCTGGCAGATACTTTACCGGCTGAGCCACCAGGGAAGTCCTCTTATGTCTGAGGGAGTGTTAAAAACACTTACAATACTCTGAAAGGCATGTAAATGTGTTCACAGGTTGGTCCTAAACTATAGGGTTGTCCAATAAGTTCATTCTGGTTTTCCTATAAGATATTACAGGAAAACCGGAAAGAACGTTTTGGCTAACCCAATACGATGGAGGTGCCTTTCTGGAACTTGTAAAGCTCTTCGCTGGAGAAACACTAGAGGGCGCACTAGATGTTTATTACAAACTCCACAACGGGAGCCTGGTAAGCTACAGTCCATGGGGTTGCAGAGTCGGACACGACTGAGCGACTGCACTTTTCTTTCCGCAACTGGACACTGCATGTTGTGGACTGAGAGACATTCTTGGTCCAAATACCTGTTGAATCTCCACCTTGAGCCAGGTACAGAGCCCGGCTGGGTTTGTAAAAATTAGAATCTGAGTCCCTGCTCCATAAATACATTAAAAGAAAACGGATATTGGCCTGTTATTCATGCAGGGACCAGAAGTTAGCTGCGGTTAAATGAGCTTTGTCTGCCAAGTGTCACTTCCACCGCCAAAGTACTGAGTGTTAACACAAGACCCTAAGTTAACACAAGAACTTTCTCTCTGGTCAACACTCAAGATGGGAGGTGGTCCACCATCTAGGAAACCAGATGAACGCCACCCTAAGTCATACTGGACGTGGAATCTGAGAAACAGTTTTGTGGTTTTCAGGTCACCGGCAGAGATTTGGGGGTCTTTTTTTTTTTTTTAAGGTTTTTTGATGTGGACCATTTTAAAAGTCTTTTCTGAGTTTGTTACAATACTGTTTCTATTTTATGATTTGGTTTTTTGGCAGGGAGGCGTGTAGGAGCTTAGCTCCCCGACCAGGGATTGAACTTGCATCCCCTGCATTGGAAGCTGAAGTCCTAACCACTGGACCACCAGGGACGTCCCTGGAGGTTATCACTTACTGTAGCATCCTCTCGCCCACTCTGAGCAGCACACCTTCTGTGTATCCATTGTAGGTCAGCCTTTTTGTTCAAAGTCATCTTAATTTAGCAGATTTACCACTCAGCTATAAGCTTTCTAAGGCAGCCCCCACGGTACACAGTAGAGAGTTTCGAGTGGCTGAGTTTTACTAAATATTTTATCCATGAACAAATCACATGATTGAGTGAGAAACTCAGTAGTATGGAATTTAAATGTGACACAGAGGATTTCAGAAAAAACCAATGTGGACCTAAGGACTCAAGAGAGGCTTGTGGAGGTGTCAGAATTGGAGCTTGGACTTGGAGGGACCATGACTGTTGAGTTGGGGAGGGGTTGGTTTCCTTTGAATGTCAAATTTTTCACTCCATGGCTCAAAGTTCAGGCCACTAAGGAGAAAACTCCAAATGCTGGAAGCACAAAACTGACCACACTTGGAAACATGTGGATGCAATTAAAGTTAAGGTTTAAATTTCAGCAAAACTAACCCTGCCACTAGGGCTGTGCACGTCAAAGGGATTCTATGATGTCTTTTGCGTAAATGAAATTACCTGCTTAAATGGCAGAAAACTGGTGTGGGCTGTGCTTTGGGCAGTGGGGCAGGATGCAGGGCAGGACCAGCCATGTGTCTCCTCCTGGTCTGCCAGCCTGACAGGGCCGCCTGGTCCTCCCAGCCAGGAGCCCAAGAAGCCAGGACATGGCTGAGTGAAGGCAGGCTCCAGTGAAACCGTGACTTGACTGACTGCTCTGTGTGTTTTTTAGCTGTGTCCTTGTCTTTCTCTGTGATTCCCGGAGGTGAGGACCCGCCCACCTGTCAATGACACAGTACCCTGGGCAGTGCCTCACTCTGGAGAAATGCTGGGAAAGGTGACAGGAAGTGGCTGTCTCCATCCTCAGGTCACAGGATGTAAGCACGTGTTTGTCCCAAGTGCACACTGACAGCAACAGAATGGTAATTTTCTGAGGGAGGCTGGCATGCCCTTTCCCCGAAGCCCCAAGAGTTCAGCACACTTATCACTAGAATTAAACATGACTGAGGCTCAAAAAAATCCTCGATGCATATTCAATTATAATAATAATGCCGTGGAAGAAAGAAAAGAAGGGCACGGAGATGAATGTATGTCTCCTCCTGGTCCCTGGACAAAGCCACGTGCTCCCTCCCTCCTGGGAACCCCAGGGCAGAGCCGGGGAGGAAGGCTCCCGGCAGGGTCTGGGCAGTTTATCCTAGAGGGTCCGGCCTCAGCATCAGTTTATATTAATGAGGGGAGATAAACCGGGAAGAGGTAAAGGGATGGGTGAAGATACTCATCACTGGTCCTGAGTCAGCGGGTCCCTGCGGGGCTAGAGGGGGACCACAGGGCTCCCTGGAGGTCAGACCCTCTGACCCAGAGCCAGGTCCTGGGGACCAAGGGAATTAATGCACACGTTTGGGGGGTGACTGCACTGCTGTCTCCTCCAGGGAAAATCCCGGGATGATACATTCCCTGGGGAATCCCATCGGCATGTGGATGGACCTTTTTACTCAAGCCCAGACTAAAACTCACTAGAGGAAAAAATGTTAGGTGCCAATTCATCACTCAGAGTCCATCTGGGCTGAGACACATGAAATGAACTGTCAGGATACACAGGCTGAACAAGCTCCGATCTGATCCCCTTTAAGACAAGCTCATACAAGAGTCCTTGTTATTTCAGGCCTGTGCACCACGGTGACAAACACCCTAATTATTTCCATGATAAAATACCTAACCCTTGTGTAAGGAGAGGGATTCCTGTGAAGACGTGTTGCAATGAGGCAGACAGGAGGAGGATGACTGAACTGACAAAGTAAGTTGAAAGCAAATCGCCTGGATTTTTTTACTCCACTGTGGTTTTATGTTAACGATAAGCAGGTGCTATCTTTTTTTTTTTTTTTTTAAGAAAAGGAAATCACTGATGCTATTATCATCTTGAAAATCAAATTTAAAAAATAAAGATGAAAACAAAAGATAGGCCTTTGTCCGATTCACAGACACACAGTGGGCAGTTGTTCTGGCAGTGGAAATATTCTGCAGCAAAACTTTACAGCTTCCCTGTGAAATCAAAGAAACCATTTCTTTTAAAAAATGGCCCTGATTCTACTGAATGGTATATATATATATTTTTTTACTGCAACTAAGCAATCTCGGTGAAGTATAATTATGGCAGGGTTGCGTTGTTTTGTGTGTTTTTCCGACTTCTCCAAATTTTCTGCGACCAACACTATGACCTCTGTAATCTGGAAAAAAGTCAGTACCTTCTCATACATGAGCAAAACTAAAACAGCCATTAACCCTGAATATGTCAAGAAGCACCCATGTAAGTGCCAGGTGGATCTGAGGTTTTATTTGGAGGGATGAAAATGTTTTGGAGCTGAAAAGAGTTGGAGGATTGCCCCAAATTGCAACTGGACTAAACGCTACAAAATTGTCACTTTACAATAGTTAATTTTAGTTTAACCACAAATGTACTAAGGGCTATTGCATTGCTCATTTTCTTAACCACTGGACTGCCAGGGCATTTGCATTGCTCATTTTCAAATGGTTATCTCATGTTCCGCGAACTCTGCTTCAATTTACAAAGAAAAGAAAAGAAAACTGAAGGAAAGCACCCAGTTCCTCCCACTTCTCCAAAAGCCTGCTACCTTCTCCATGTAGCAGGGACGGATCCAGAAGCTCCATCATGTATTCGACCTCCGTGTCTAGCTCCAGCATGTCACATTGTGCTATGACATAGGTCAGGACTGGCAAAAAGTCATCTGCTCCGTACATCCTCCCTGGAGTAGGAAGAAAGGGGGGGACAGACAGGGTATTTTTAGCCACATTTCTCCCTTTCATGTCCTACTTGCTGCTTTTATTAGCAAACAGCCATGCAGGGGAAGTGAGGTGGGTGTTTCTGGAATTCTACGGTGGGAGGGCTCCTCCCCACTGCCCTCATCAGAGGCCGACCCTAACTCACAATTTCAGGATGAATGTCCGAGTCAGCGAACACAGGGGAGATTGTTTTCCCACTTCCATGAGATGCCTCAATGCAAGCAATAAAATGGGGCTTCCCTGGTGGCTCAGCGGTAAAGAACCCGCCTCAGTGCAGGAAAGGCAGGTAGACGCAGGCTTGATCCCTGGGTCGGGAAGATCCCCTGGATCTACTGGAGTGGGCAACCCACTCCAGCATTCTTGCCAGGGGAATCCCATGGACAGAGGAGCCTACTGGACTACAGTCCATAGGATCGCAAAGAGTCGGACATGACTGAGCATGCACACACGTGCAATAAAACAGTCTTTTTATTTTTAAAGGGTTTAACTTTTCAGCAAGTGACAGAATAAAACATTTGCGTAAAAGTGTCTACTTATGATGTTTCTCCTTTGTGTCTTCCTTCCTATTGCTTTCTGTGCAAATTAACCAAAACATAGTGACCAAAACCAACTGGAGCAAGGAACAACTTGTCCTTCTCCATCTTCAGTGTGACTTAAATGTGCTCAATCGCTGTACACTGAATAAATACATCTAATTAATATCTGACCAAAAAAATGGTCAGTCTGTACTGTTTTATTATGACAGAGATTCTCAACTAGCGGTGACTCTGCCTCCTAGGGAAGTCTGGCACTGTCTGGAGACATCTTTCAAGCTCATGACTGGAGGGTGGGCGTGCAAATAGCATGCATCCGGATGCCAATAAACTTCCTAGAGGAAGTGGGATGTTTCCACAGCAAAGGACTAGCCAGCTGTAATGCTATTAGTGCTAAGGTTGAGAAACTGCCTGAGAACAGAATCCTGTGCAGATATAATGTGGGGGACTTCTTATAAATAATTTGACAGACTACAGAAAATACACTTTTTGGGACTTCCCTGGATATCCAGGGGTTAAGACTCTACATTTCCAAGGCAGAGGGCGCAAGTTCAATTCCTGGTTGGGGAACTAAGACCCACATGCTGCTTGGCTCAGCCAAAAAATAAAAGAAAACACATTTCTTGCATGTGAAGTATGTTTCAGAGGCGGTGTTCATCCGCCAGCATCACCACCCGGGCGTTCACATGTTAACGTTTCTGCTCAACAATCTGCAAAGTGCATGCGCATGGTGACCTCCTCCAGCCGTGAGAAACAGAGCCTGTGTTTTCTCTCTGCTGTCTCTCCAGGAAGCAATTTCGCTCCTGGAAACACTGTGACCATCCAGGAAATTAAAAAGGCTCACCCAAGACCTGGGGTACCACAGGACTCATCACTACCCATAAATCAGGGTCACTCTCACATCTACATGGAGGAGCCCTGGGGAAACCTGAGGGCTGACATGTGTGAATTCCTATTGCACTGCATCAGCTCAGGGCAAAGAAGGGATGGCCGATAAATGACTATAACGAGAGCTGAATGCTCCAAGTTTCTGACAGATGCTATCATGGACACAGGCTCTCACGGGCCAGAATGCAGTAACAATAGGAATAATTGGAACTATCTCCACCACGCTTGGGGCTGTGCAAACATTGACCTGTCTAATGCCCACCTTAGGAGGAAGGCTAAGGTCATATCCAGGACAAGAACAGAACTGCAGCTTGGAAGGTTGATTACGGAGGCCGAAGCCCCACAGTTAATGAACCCATTCCCAGAGCCAGGTCTCAACTCAAACCCCAAGACTGAGTCTGTATCCACTGCCCTGAATTAAATCTTTTTTTTTTTTTTTTTTATCTTAACATAACTTCTTTAAAGGTTTTTTTTTTTTTTCTTTTTTTTTCTTTTTTGTATATGGACCAATTTTTAAAGTCTTTATTGAATTTGTCACAATACTGCTTCTATTTGTTTTGATGTTTTGGCCACAAGGCATGTGGGATCTTAGATCCCTGACCAGGTATCTAACTCTTGCTCTCTGTGTTGGAAATGCAGTCTTAACCACTGGATTGCCAGGGAAGTTTCTGAACTAAAGCTTTTATAAACTGGCATTGTACAAAACTCTTGTTGCCCTGTCCTGGATTTTTGGTGCTGTAGTTTGTTGCATGTGGACTAATTTGCCAGAACCAGAGTAACACCTGCATTTTTATGAGGCCCTTGGTGAGGTCAAGAAGCTGAAAGGAAGAGCAGTTGGGGACTGGAAAGCCCAACACGTCCCAGCCCCATCGGAGGGCCAAGAGCCTGGATGGGGTGGTAGCCTCACCTGAGTTGTTCTCCATGACGGTATAGATGAGCTTGCAGACTCTGAGCAGCAGCATGACCTTCTTTTCTGGCGAATACATCTTCTGCATGGTCATGAACTTGACCTTGATTTTCTCCACGTCCACAAAGTCAGGGGTGGGGGCAAAGACGCCTAGCTCCTGGGGATTCCTCTGCCGCACGAGCTGCAGGTTCTCCTTGAGTTGTTTCCATGAGCCATCGGCCACGTGGAAGTGCTTCAGCATGGCCTCGATGTGGCCCTTCAGGGGCTTCAGGATGCACTTGTGCATGGCTTTCTCCAGTACCACGTCTGCCAAAGAAAGCACAGCTACTGTGACCATTGTCTAAAGAAAGAAGAAACGTAGGGCCTGCTTTCTGGAAATGGACACCCGCAACTCCGTGCATTGGTTATCGGGCAGACATGTCCCAACTGCACAGCCAATCAACCAAAATTTAGCCCCACATCAGGCTTCCCTGGTGGCTTGGACAGTAAACAATCTGCCTGTGGTGTGGGAGACCTGGGTTCGATCCCTGGGTTGGGAGGATCCCCTGGAGAAGGAAATGGCAACCCACTCCAGTGTTCTTGCCTGGAGAATCCCCATGGACAGAGGAACTGGCAGGCTACAGTCCATGGGATTGCAAAGAGTTGGACACTGAGCGACTAAGCACAGCACACATGCATTCACACACCACACTTTTTTTTCTTCAGTAAAGCCAAGAAGAGTGAATCTCCCCTAACATTTTTACAGTCTCTTTTGCATGCAGTCAATACAACTGAATATATTTGTTTTAACTACTTTTATACCTTCTCACCCATAAGCACAGGTGAATATTCTAGAAGGTATGCTTTTGACCCAGTCTTTCCACTGAAGAGTCAGTGAACAGCTAAGCAAATGTGTTATGTTAAAAGAAGGATTTGCTAATAGCAAGGGTACCAGCTCCCTCAAAATATTTCCTGAGGGAAAAATTCAACTAAATGCACATGGTATCTTGGATTGGATTCTGGACCAAAAAAGTCTTTCTGTCATTTACTATAAAGGACATAGTGCGGCATTAGATGAGATCTGAATAAAGTCTGCAGATTAGATAATATTGTTAACAGTGAATCTGGCTTCTTTCACACAGACTGTATCTTGGAGACTCGGCCAGCTGTGTCTGGAGCAACAGTGTGCTCTTTTTCAAAGAATGACTCTTCCGTGAAAGTTAATGAAAGTTAATGTTACTGCAGTTTTGTAACACAATGTCCCTATTTTTAGATAAATACCCACTAAGTATTTAGGGAAAAAGGGATACAATGCCTGCAACTAGCTCTCATGATTTAGATAAAAGGAGGGGATGTGTGCATGTGTATATGTGTGTGTGAGCGTGTGTGTGCACATGAGTGCGTGTGTGTGTGTCAACAGAAAAGCACTAACACCAGGAATCCGGGTGAAGGGCAGACATGATTTCTTCATTGACTTTTTGCAACTTTTTTGAATGTCTGAGCTGATTTCAAAGTGAAAATTTAAAAATTCTTGAAGTGCGTTTCTGTTCAGAATTAGGAAATACCCTTAGGTGTGGGAGGCATTATTTCCCCCTCTTTCTTGGAATGGTTTGCCCAATGGAGCCGACGGTACAGTAACCAGGACCACGAAGCTGGAGCTCTGGTCTGAAGAGGGTCTGTGCCGTGAGAAGCTCTCTCTGCTTCTTCCACATCAGTTTTTCCATCTCAAATGTTTCACGTTCTCATCAAAGCTGCCTGGGTAGCAACCACCCCTAGGATACGACACTTGGGGATACGATTTCATCTTGGAAGCCCAGGAACCCACAGAAATAGCCAAGTTATCTCTCTGGCCCTTGGCATTCCCGAGAGACATCAGATGACACAGACTGTAAATGATCACCTATTATTAGAAGATCAGAGGCAAAGAGAAATCTAAGCAGGACATACCTGTAGAAACCAAGGTTGAAGCAAAAGAGGTTATACAGTAAGAAGAAAAACAGAACAACATTTCTTCACATCTGGCATTAAAACAAATTACTGTTTTAAAACAAATTAAAACCAAGTTTGCATTGGTTATGCTGTGTCAATAAACTTCTAGAAAGTCATATAGCATCTCTGACTTCACTTCCAATGGCCACTAGGATGAAAAGTCAACAATAGGAATTAACATTGAGTGCCCAGTTGGGCTAGGCCTTATTTCATTATCTCATCTAATTCTATAGTATCGCTATTATTTTTGCACAATATGACTATTCATATTCTTTTTATAGAATAAGGAAACAGATATAGGGCTTTTTATAGATAAGGAAACAGAGACTTGGAGATGTCTAATGGTTTGTTTGAGCCCATAAAACTGAACACCCTGCTTTTCAAAGTCAATGATTTCTTAGTTCTAAAGTTCATGGTGTTTCATAAACATTCACCAGTTTACTGCTCTATCTAAAGATTCTGCAGCCACATTCCTGGTGACCCCTCCCTCTGCTGGAAGGAGGTCACCAAGGGGGGAGAAAGCCACGTCAATCATTAATTAGGACGCACATGAATGTTGGGAGCAGTGTTACTCATAACAGGCCCAATCTGGAAAGCACCCAAGGCCCAACCCAATGGCATAGATGCCAGGAGATATACACACAATGGAATTCAGAAAATGGAATGCAGACAATGGAAGATTCATTCCATGAAAAAGAGCATGCTGCTGCTCCGGACACAACTGGCTGAGTCTCCAAGATACAATCTGTATAAAAAAAGCCAGACACACAAGAGTTGTCTCCTTTAGCACGATGCTTACACAAAGCTCAAGGACAGGCAAAACCAATTTATGATGACAGGTCGGGATGGCAGTCGTCCTGAGAAATAAACGGGGCTTCGGGGGACACTCTCAGGAGGTGGAGATGGTAGATGCCTGTGGTTGATACATGGATAAAGAATTGTCAAGCTAAGCACTTGAAATTTATACACTTCATGGATACACGTTAAACCTCAATAGCCATGTGTATAAATCAAGCCAACCGAAAACACCTAGAGACCAGCCTGGGCTTTTCACCTTGAACCCCAAGGGCAACTTTTAAATTCCGAGCAAGTCTGATCATCTCAGGGCCAGAGTGTACACACAAACCATCTCCAAAAGGTTCTATGCTGTTCCTGGGGCTGACAGCAGACAGCTCGTCACCAGCCAGCTGAGTGAGTCTCTTGAGCAACTCATCCTTGTCCCCAGGGAAGGGGTGCTGATACTGACCTTTGAGCCACAAACTCTACTCTCAGTAGGAAATGCAACAGTGGAAATTTGCTAGGAGGGTTGACATCCAGGACCCATTGCCTTAAAATCCCCAAAGAAACAAATTTTTAGAACATTTTTAAAAGGCTATAATTTAGAAATAAGAAAAACTGGTCTCTCTGCTTTCTTTTTCATGTCTTCACTCCTAATCACCCCTCCCCATCCTCACAAATCTTTAATAAATACAATGAATAAGAAAAAAAGTCCAAATGACAAGGACCCAGTACCTGAGTCTCTCCAAAAGGAAAAGAAGGTCGTGCTTATGAAGCAAGAGGGAAAAATGATTTTAGGAAACAAAAGGAACAGAAAATCTTTCAGAATGTGGACTAGCTCAGAACAAAAGATCAGATCAGTCATATGGCTTATAAATTACTACTATCCGTTTTCCCCTACCATCTCTGGTTGCTTTACATCCAAGAATGATGCTATTCTAGGCACTTTACATGCACTGACTCTTCAGCTCCTCCACCAAACCCCTGGTGGGAGGACTGTGATTTCTTTATTTTATCGCTGAGGAAACCCAGAGACATGGATGCCACACAGCTGCCAAGGGGAGCCAGGACTCAAGCCCAAGAAACTCTGGTTATGTCAACTGTGTTTATCTACAAAGAAACAAAACGATGCCGGAGAACTGTCTGCACTACAACACTGTGAGTGTTAGAAACCGATTGCTAACTGGATAACCCACTGGAAACACAGTTTCTGAAAATATTTATAGAGATCCTATCAACTGGTTCTAAAGTTCATCCACTCAGAGACGTAGTCAGGGGCATCGGCCTAGAGCTCCCTGCCTTAGTGAGACCTGTAAATGCAGTGATTTACAAGAAGCGCTAAACGTGTCGGCCTCTAGAGCCGTGAGATGATTGCCCCGTCTTAGGAATGAGGACAGAAGCCTAAGGTCTGTCACTTCCCTCTGATCAGAGGCATGGATTCCAGAGAAAGTCAGGCACGAGACAGGGACCCATCACAGGACAGGCTCACTCATCAGCTCGTCTGGACACTTTCTGCTCCCCCACTGCTGCTGAAGAGGAAGCGAGAGTCCAGAAGCTGAAGTTCAGCGAAGGCGTGTGTCTTAGAAAGAGTGAGAGGAGGTGGCCTGGCAGCTGGCCCAGCTGTGTCTTTCTAAGTGACTCTGGCCTCTTCACTTCACCTCTCTAACTGTCACTGCCTGCAACTTCTGAACTGCCATCTACTCCTCGCCCAGGGAAGGGAAGACAGAAGGAGCACTCTGAACCTGGTTAAAACAAAATAATTCCCGGTATTCGCCAGGAATTCTAACAGAACCCAAAGTCTAAACAACATGATGTCCAAAAGGGGTAGGTTGCAACCTACATGACAAAGATCAAAGATGAAGTGAGGTCACACAGCCTCTTGGCTTATTCAAGTTCTAGCATTCTTTCAAGAAAGTAAAGTAGAAGCAATAGAAGTTAACATTTGATGACAAGAGGCAGACCTCTTTTGTGGGGAACTCAAACTGCGAAGTGCAAACGTGCACCACCACGAATACCAATGGGCACATCTGTTTGCGCAGTTCCTGGGACAAGGGGCAGGACGGAAGCCTGTGCTCTGTGCTGGCCCTCACTTCAGCCCTGTCACAATGAATGGGGGCCCTCTCCCCGAGGCACAGAAGTTAAATGACCTTCCCTGGACGGTGGGGAACCTGGTTGTCCCTACCTCAAAGAAGTCAGAAAATAGCATAGTGGCCCTCGCTCTGTACGAGAAGGGCAAAAGGAGCTGCTTCTGTCTTTCGGTGCTAACATGGTCACCTCTGGCTGCACAGCTGGATTAAAAATCAGGGCTGAACTGGACGGGGTACTAAGTGCTTTCCAAGCATTCCAAACACTTTTATGTACTTTACATGTATTTAAACTACCCTTTGACTGACATGAATACATAACTCCTATGTGTTTTCCCTTGGGTCTTCTGAGCTATAGTCAGGAAAAGAGGGGCAGTCTTCTGTCTATTTAAAGTAACTCTCAAAAATAGTATAGACGTGCTTTTCCTAGGCTGCAAGAGGTCGATCTTTCTCCTGCTCTGTACCTTTTGATAATGTACTAAGAGATCCTCTCCTTCCAGGTGACATGGACACAAGGACTAGCTCAGAGGTCAGAATCAAGGTGGTTTAACTCTTAACTCTGCACCACTGTGTCTCTCGGCCTCCTTTCAGAATGACTCTGTCTAAAACACAGCAGGTAACACAATAACTGAAGGGATTAAACCAAACTCTGAATTCAAAATTAAAAGCAAATCACACTAGATATTGAAGCTTGAGTTAGACTTATGCGTGCATGCTCAGTCGTATCCAGCTCTTTGAGACCTCATGGACTCTATGTAGCCAGCCAGGCTCCTCAGTCCATGAGATTTCCCAGGCAAGAATACTGGAGTGTGTTGCCATTTCATCCTCTAGGGGATCTTCCCAACCCAGGGGATTGAACCCACTCTCCTGCATTGGCAGGCAGATTCTTTATGAGTGTACCACTGGGGAATCCCCAGGTTTGAATGTTCATTAAAAAAAAATGACATGAAGCAAGGCAGTTTTAATTGTTTAAAACCCAAGGAATGACTTCAGACTTCTTTCTTACGCACACTATGCTCTCTGGTGTTTAACCACATTTCAGTATCATTTCTCTATAAAGAAAATAAAACACTCATGTAAGTAAATTGATGTTCTCTTTGAAATATGTGGGAATTGAATTTTAAGGCTACTTTTTCTTCAAATAATGGTAATACTCTTCAGAAAAAATACACATTTTGACAGCCACTAAAGAAGGCAAAACCGTATCTTGTTTTTTATTACTGACTTTTATAAATACAGTTGGCTTATCTGTATCTTTGTTGAGTGTTTGTGTGCAATTTGAATGAAGTAGAAAGTTGAGGATTACTAACATTTTGGGAGTTGGAAAATTTTGTTTTTCTTGAAACAAGACTTGAAAACAGAAGGATTTCCTTAAGATTAATATCAAATCAGAAGTAAAAATTCTTTTGCTTTAAGAAAATCAAAACAGTATCCACAAAAATGCAACAAGTTCTGCAAAGTGTAGATTTCACTACCAGAAAGTTGGGACTAAGAGAATACCAGTTGAGAGCACCAGCTGGGTTTCTCTTCTTCTTCAAAAAAATCTAGTCCTGTCCTCCTTTCCCACAGCTTCTGGGGGAGAGAGTGCTGAATGAGGAGGTGGGAATGTAAAGCCTAGATCTACAGAATTCCATCCTGAAATTAAGGAAGTTGGAGGAGGTATTTCAGTGCTGTAACCCACTTTGGGACTATTCTCTCGTTGGTTGAAAGAGACTGAGGCGGAAGTGGTATGATGTGAAAACCCACCAATAAGGAGCATGTGTTGGGATAACAAATGATGTCACAGGGTCTATATCTTACTGGGCGGGGCACTCAGGAGTGAGTACACTTCACTGTGTCCATGAAGTTACCGATCCTGGGCTTTTGAGGAGGATGCCAAATGGTATACATGCTTTTGTTAAAGCAGTTGCTTGTCCCTCCACGTACCACTTTTGCAGTGTGAAGGGTAGAGAGCTTGTCAAAAGGGAAACAGGATATGTGGCCCTGGAATCAAGAGGGAGCTGGGTCAAATGGGAACTTATCTTATCCTCCCATCAGGAGAGCAAAGCTGATGTCAATCAACCAACATCTGCTCAAGAACCTCTACATGGCAAGGTTTTGTGTGGCAGTGCTTTAAAGAGCAGTCTAAACAGAAGTCAAATTCTCTATGATAGGGCACCACCATTTAGGCTGGCAATTTTACAGCTTTGAGACTGTTTTTATCGTGTCATTCTCACCTGGAAAGTGCTGCCCTACAGGGCTATATGACAGGAGCAAATGGACAAAGTTGCAGTTGGGTGAGAGCTATTTAGTTTTTTCACTGGCTTTTCTCTGTGCAACTGAAGAACTCCTTTGTGAAGAAGATTAGCACTGTATCCAAACACTAAATGCACATGTGTTCATATGGTTCTTTTTTACATATGAGGGATGGAATTCTACGTGGGTTACAGCACTGAGATACCTCCTCCAACTTCCTGAATTTAAGGATGGAATTCTGTAGATCTAGGCTTTATATTCCCACCTCCTCATTCAGCACTCTCTCCCCCAGAAGCTGTGGGAAAGGAGGACAGAACTAGATTTTTTGAAGAAGAAGAAGAGAAATCCAACTGGTATTCTTGAAAAGCCTTACAAGCATCAGTTGACACCGGTTCTGAAGAAATTTGAGGTTTGGAATCCTGGGGGTGGCATTTAAAGTGAATCCATTCAAAGTGAATTATAACCTCCCAGGAAGTGAGATTGGTGAAAATAAACAGATAAACCAGAGGAGACCAGGGCTGAATCCAATCTCCCCTACCCACCAGCAGCATAACCCTCCACAAGTCACTTTATACATCTTGACCTCCATTCCTGAATTTGCAAAACAGAACAAAATCTACACAAAGGTACCACCCGTGAGTTGATCACACAGTTCAAAGGAATCACTGTGTTAACAAGGTCTTAGTAAACTAGTGAGCCCTTCATTTAGGAATATGTAAAAAGATCATTTAGACTCCATTTTCTTGCCAGAGTCCGAATCTAAACTGGCACATTTAAGGGGATTGGTTTTCTAATCATTAGGATCACATCTTTCCTCACAACTGGGCACGTGATGAGTTTCTTAGGTCACCTTCTGCTTTGGCTCGCCTTCCTCTTAATTTCAAAAGCCCAGCACATTCTCTGCACCTTTCAAAACAGAATAATGGTTTCATTGATGAAGCAACAGATAAGATGAAGCATCTGCTTTAATGCAAAAGCTTAAACAAAACAAACCAATAAAAAAGTGTGGCAGTGTGTCCCACATCCGCGTCCGCAGACAGTAGCACTCTGAGCTTCCTCTACCAATGGTGAGCCTACTATCCTAATTCCCTTGAATTCACAAATTAAATGTTTAAGTTAATTTTCATTGAGATATAATTGACAAATATCATATTCCTATTAGGTGCATAACACAATTAAACAATGTTTTCCAATCTCCTAAGTTTCTTATGAGAAAATATGAACATAGGCACCAGCAAGGGAGAGGCTGCTGCTGCTGCTCAGTCGCTCAGTCGTGTCCGACTCTTCACAACCCCATGGACTGCAGCCCACCAGGCTCCTCCGTCCATGGGATTTTCCAGGCAAGAGTACTGGAGTGGGGTGCCATTGCCTTCTCTGGCAGGGGACAGGGGTAAGGTTCAAAACACAGGGTTTAAAAAAAATAAATTGGGTTGGGGGGCTTCCTTGGTGGCTCAGTGGTTAAGAATCTGCCTGCCAATGCAGGAGACACGGGTTTGATCCCTGGTCCGGGAAGATCTCATGTGCTGCTGGACAACTAAATCCGTGTGCTACAACTACTGAGCCAGCACACTAGAGCCTGTGCTCTGCAACAAAAGAAGCTGCCACAATGAGAAGCCGTGCACCGAAACTAGAGAGCAGCCCGTGATTGCCACAACTAGAGAAGAACCTGTGCAGCAACAAAGACCCAGCACAGCCAAATAAACAAAGTAAAAAAAAATTTTTTAATTTATAAGATTTTTTAATGTGGACCATTTTAAAAGTCTTTATTAAATTTGTTGCAATATTGGTTCTGTTTTATGTTTTGTGTTTCTGGCCACGAGGCACATGAGATCTTAGCTCCCCGACCAAAGGTTGAACCCACGTTCCCCGGTGGTCCAGTGGAAGGCAACCACTGGGCCACCAGGGAAGTCCCCTCAAAAAAACAGGCTCTGAATCCAAAGAAGAAAGTTCAGAAGCTTCACAGGCTAGGCCGGGATAGCCCTGGACACCTGGCTCCAGCTGGCAGAACCCAGCCTTGCCAGGGCACAGGATGCCTGCTTCACAGGGCTGAGGCCAAGACCTACTGCCATCGCTGGGACAGGCAGCCTGGATGTCAGCTTCCCTCCTCCTCAGGACCTTAGATTTTTAGATGGAAAGCTCTATCTTTCCAGAGCAGCAAAGCGTTTGTGTCAAAGACTGCTGGCCACATTCAAATCTGTTTTTGGGGAAGATGAGTTCCGGGGCTCCAACCAACAGCAATACCCTATCTGAACTGGCACCTTCCGAGAAGCTAGGAGGAGAGCGTCCCCCGCACCCGCCGGAAGGACCGGCAGCTTCGGTCGGTGCTCACAGCATCGGCGGGGAAGGAAGGAAAGGCCTGGCTCCCCAGGGAGGAGCCTCGTCTCCGTGGGCTGGCTGGCACTGCGGCCACATAGCCCAGCGCTGACATCAGCGCCCGCCTGGCCCTCCCGCCGGTGCGGGGTCTGAGCCGGTCTCCCCTGAGAGGCAGGCTCTGGGGGTGGGGGCGGGACCGAGAGGGCCCGGGCCGCTCTTCCGTTGTCTCGAAGGCAAGCGTTTCCATCCCCAAGGCACATCCTGGGGCACATTCCTTCCAGCTTTCTCTCCAGCAGCCGGGCTCTAACCACGCCCCACCCACCCAGGCGCAAGCCACAGGAAAACAAACAAGGCTTTGATTCCTTTGTGAGAAAATAAAAAAGCTGCTGAAACTCACTTCAAGGAGAGGGGGAGAGAGAGAGAGGCGGGGAGACCCCACCGGCAAACCACACGCTGTTTACTACTTTCCACAAACAGACCCAATCAGAAAGAAGCCGATTCCAGCTTTGCTTTATGAACGGCCTAGAAATGTCAGGTAGCTCTTTTTGATTGCTGCTGCCCAGTGAATGAGGTCTCTGAAATTTGTCCTTCAGAGTCAATCTTCTGAAGTTAAAAAAAAAAAAAAAATCTCTTAAGACTCTAGCCCTGGAAAAAGAGAGGTCTTGCCAAATTCAATCTTCCCTTGGCCAAAGTAACTATTAGCAATTCAGCTCTCCAATGAAGTTAGAAGGAAAGTTATTTCCCCTTGACTTTGGAGAAAACACCTTTCATGTGACGTCCAAAATTTGATACTTATTTTTAAAGATACACAAAACAAACTTGTCCATTTGACTTTTTTGTTTTTGCTTACTCCCAAACTTACTGAATTCTGTGATTAGAAGCCAGCAGGGCAGTTTCCCTTTGGGAAGAAGGGGGACAGGGAGGGGTTCCCTGGGGGCTTTGATGCTGTCACGTTCTGCTGCACTGGTGCTTGCTCCCTGTGGCAACTCACCCAGCTGCACACCGTGGCCTCTGCCCTCCTGAGGGTAAAAAAGGGCACTTTCCAACCAATACAGCACAAACCCCCATGGCTTGCTGAGACACACATTCAGGAGACCCTCAAAGCCCACACAGAGCACAAAATCAGGCAGGCAACCAGAATGGTCCAGCCCTGAACAGACCTGTCTGCGGCTCCCATTAGTCGCTCCCCAAAACGTGTCTGAGCCTGATGCTCAGCCCCCAAACCAGGTATATAACATGAAGTCAACTTCAAGAAGCTGTGTTTCTAGTTCAGATGAGCCCAGGCGGTGGAGTGTGTTGCTGTTTTGAACTCTGGAGAAAATGTCACCCAAGAGAACTAACACAGGATACACTGTCCTGCCAGGCCACAGTATATATATATACTATATATATATATATATATTTGTCGTTTATTGAACGTTGATTTACAAAGTCCTATTAGTTTCAGGTGTATATTAACTGATTCAGATATATGTACACAAACACATCCTGGAGGAGGAAATGGCAACCCACTCCGGTATTCTTGCCTGGAGAATCCCATGGACAGAGGAGCCTGGTGCGCTACAGTCTGTGGGGTTGCACAGAGTTGGACACAACTGAGCGACTGAGCACATATATACACACATATATAGATACACACATATGTATTCTTTTTCAGACTCCTCTCATATAGGTTATTACAAACTATTAAGTATATAGGTCCTTGTGCTCTACAGTAGGTCCTTGTTGCTTACCTATTTTACCTACAGTGGGGTGTATCTGTTAATCCCAAACTCCCCATCTCTCCCTCCCTCCCCTTCCCCCTTTGATAACCCTGTTTCTTTCTACGGCTGTGAATTTCTGTTTTTAAATAATTCCACTGGTATGTATAAGCAATTCTATACACACACACATGTATTTTAAAGGCAAGGTGGCACCCACCTATCTGGTCTTCGGGGATCAGCGATTCGATGGGGGGGTCCAGCTCGGAGCTCTGGGACAGGTAGTTCTTCACCTGGGTCATGAACTGCCGGATGGTCTGCAGGAGGTCGGTGCTGGACACGTGGCACTCCTTGTTCTCCTGCAGAAAACTCACGTAGTCCTGCACCAGGCAGCCGAAGTAGGTGCGCTTGTCACGGGCCAGCTCGGCGATCCGGCGCACCATGCGCTTCTCCGGGGTCAGGAACGAGCTGAAGACGCCGCTCATCTTGCGGAGCTGGGACTTGACGAGCTTAGGCAGCACGAAGGAGCTGTTCCGCTTCTTCTTGGACTTGATTGGGGGGGCCATGGTCTCCTG
Organism: Bos indicus; assembly: GCF_029378745.1. Lineage (NCBI taxonomy): Eukaryota > Metazoa > Chordata > Mammalia > Artiodactyla > Bovidae > Bos > Bos indicus. The sequence goes on along the minus strand of NC_091772.1, from coordinate 39,589,680 downwards.
GTCGCTCTCGCCGTCGTAGTCCTCCAGGCTGCTGTTGGTGTCCGCCTCGTAGCCAAACAGGGGCATGCTGCGGTCCAGGTCCAGCGAGTCGGAGGAGGAAGTGGAAAGGCTCATGTCACTCAGCCGCTGGCGGCCCGCGCGCCACGGGGCCCGGGATGCCGAGGCCGAGGCGGCGGCGCGCCGGGCCCTTGCGCAATCCCCCGAGGCCAGGACCGCCTCCGCCTCCGTCTCCGCCGGGGCAGAGCCCCCCCCTGCGCCGCCCGCCGGGCCCGCCGCGGGCTCCGGGCGAGGCCGGCCGCCGGTCAAGGTCTTGGCGCCGCCCTCCGCCTCGAGGAAAGACGCCTGCTTCTTGAGCCGGGGTGGAGGCACGGGGGTGGGTTTCGTTCCAAGGCGCGCCGCGTCCCCGGGCTGGTGCAGGGCGACGGTTTCCGGCATGCCGGCCGGGGGCGCCACGGGCCCGGCCAGCTGGGGGCCGGCGGGCTGACTATGAATAGCGGGCGGCGGGGGCCGGGGCGGCGGGGACCGAGGCCTCTCGGTGCCATCCGCGTCGGGAGTCCGAGTGCAGGGCCGCCGGGGGCCCCCGCCGAGGTCCTGGCTGTGCACTTTGAAGAACAGGGGATTAATAAAGCACAGGGCCCCGTTGGTCTGGCTGCACTCCAGTTCCGAGGGCGTCCTGGTTTTTATAGAATGCACTCCATTTATCAGGCAGAGCTGACGCGAGGAGGCCGGACTCACACCGTCGTCGCCGCCGTCGGAGGAGGGAGGCCTATGGGGAGGTGGAGGGTTTGGGGGTTTGTTGTCAGCTGGAGAGCTCCAAAAATCTGAAAGTCATTATCGTGAACACAAGAATGTAAATACAGTGCACTCGGCCTGTCCATCACAAACAGCACACTTGCCTGGCAATGCATGGCTTTGGAGGGGAGGTGCTATGCTGGAGTGTGGTGTTTTCCTTTCTCTCTCTCTCTTTTTGCTTTTAACTGCATTCCTTTACTGGAAGGGCTGGAAATGCTGCCAGGCCCAGCTGCGGGCTCCCAGGAAGGTTCGTGAGGCTTTGGGCTTCAAGGCTCTTGAGAAATGGCTTGGCTGTTGCCCACAGAGGGCCCAGCCCTTCCCCAGGTGAGGAAAAAGGAACAGTGGGAGCTGGGAGAAGGCTGTGGGGTGGGGGGGTCCCCGGGGAGGGGTGGGAGGCGGCTTCCCACTTGCTCCACCAAGAGGGAGTTTGCCCGCCCGGTGGCAGCACCCTTTCTGATGGATCCCCTTATCCTGGGGTGCCCTCCTCCACCCCCTAGGGCCTGCAGTTCCCCTTTAATGGGCAGGACGAGCAGCTGGGTCTGTGGACATTACACAATCTGCCTGGGGTTTTACACATTCAGCATTAAAACCCAAAAGCAGGAAAAATGCACTCGCAGGGCCCATCAGCAAAAAAAAAAACAAAAAAACAGGACAGCCGGGCTCAGGCCAAGGATAAGTGCAAGTTCGACTGTCTTTGTGGTTTGCTGCCCAGTCTTCCCAAATCTCCAGCCTTCTAGCCGTGGCCACTGCGGCTCAGCACACTCTGGAGTGGGGCACATCGCTGTGACTGTAGGCACCCTGCCTGTGCGTCCTTGGACGGACAGGTCGGCCTTCCATGCAAATCAAGGGAGGCTGATAAATAAATACCTGGTGTCATTTCCATCTGGAATAGGTTGCTCTCTCTACCGCTTTGCCTTGCTGTGTTTGCTGAAACTGTGTTTCTTTCCTAAGGGCCCAGAATGGCTGGTCACCGGGATCCTGGAGAGAGGGTGAGGCCAGGAGCCCTGGGCCTGCCTTGTCCTTGCCATGCACACCCCTGACCTTGGCTCCTGTTGCCCGCTTTCTGTCGTCCTTCCTTCCCTCTAGGTCTGTGCTGTCCAACAGGGAAGCCAACAGCCACCTGTGGCCAGTGAGCGCTTGAAATCCAGCTTGTGCAACCAGGGACTCAATTTTCCATCTTATTTCATGTAAACCCATTTAAATGTAAAACTGAACAATTGCATTACTGGGAAACTCAAGTAGGTCTGGAACTGGGGTATGTGAAACTACTTCTTCAGTTGTAAATTTAATGGAATCTAAATACTGATCCATGTATTTTTGCTGAAAATTTAGTGCCTGAATAGAAGTGTGCTGTAAGGATATAATATATACTGGATTTCAAACACTTAGCAAGAAAAAAAGAAGGTAAAATATTTCATTACTATTTTAAAAAATAGGGATGATATATTGAAATAGCATTTCACATAGTAAAGAAATTATAAAAATTAACTGCACCTTTAATCCTCTTTCATGTGGCCACTAGGAAATGTTAAAAGTGCGCGCTGACTAGCCTTACGTATTTTTATAGTGGCCAGGATAGGGCTGCTCTAGCTCGAAATTTAACCCTCCTTAAATTCCCACTGTCAACCGTTGTTGAGATTTTGCAAATATAGAACGTGTAGTTCTTGTGTATGTGTTGTTCCCATACAGACTATAGAGCTGGGGAGTGGGCAAGGGGGAGAGACCCTATGGATCCTTAAACCCTTGCTGTGGCTGCCACATAGCAGACCCTCCAGAAACACTTGTTAGATGAACAAATACATGAGATACAGGGTTTTAAAAAGGGATGTCTCTTCACAAAATGAAGTACACAGTAAATATCACACGTTCAATATCTATGGGCTTCTCTGGTGGCTCAGACGGTAAGGAATCTGCCTGCAATGCAGGAGACCTGGGTTTGAGCCCTGGGTGGGGAAGATCCCCAGGAGAAGGGAAATGTTACCCACTTCAGTATTCTTGCCTGAAGACTTGTATGGATAGAGGAGCCCAGGAGCCTGGTGGGCTACAGTCCACAGGATCACAGAGACTGGGACATGATTGAGCAATTAATACTTTGGCTTTTTAAAAAATTTTGCTTCTGGTGAGTGGCCACCAGAACAGATTTTTTTTTTTGCCTTAGCCTTTTCAGGGCACAAGGGCTGCCCCCAGATACTCTAGTCCTTGAGTCCTGGCACGAAGCACACATAGCAGGTGGACCACCCACCTGGGAGACCCAGGGACAGAGGTCACCAGAGGAAACAGAGACCTGGAACACGTCCTCAGCAGGGCTAGAATCTAGGTGGTGATGTGACCTTAAACTCAGGAAATGCTTTGAACTCTTTCCAAGGGGTATAAAGCTCAGTGGCAGAGATGGCATGACTTTTCAGCAGGGACTCTTACGTGGCCCTGGTATTTTTACCAGGACTCTGCCTCCTTGTCCTGCAACGCAGCTGCCCATCAGGCAGGCCTTGGTTGCATGTGGCAATTCTTCTGAGGCAATCTAGGTTTCAGAGAGGAACATGACTCTTAACTCCAGGCTTCTCTGTGAATTCTGCAGGCTCCCCTGGCAATGGCACCCCCTTCAGAACAGATTCTTTAGAGTAAGGGGAAAATGTGCCCAAGGAAGGACATTTCTTATTTGCTGGGTCAAGTATCACAGTTTCTTAGGTTCTAAGAATCCTGGGACTTGCACTTCTGAATCCCAAACTCTCACTCAAATACCATGGCCTTGTTGCTCATCTACCTGAAGACTGGAGCCCTGAAATCTTAAGAGAATTCCCCTTTCCCATCAAGGAGGAAAACTGTGTGTGTGTGTATGTGTGTGTGTGTGAAAGTCAAATGCACACAGATTCCCTAGGGCAACAGGACCCAGAAGTGATACTGGGGCAGTGGTGTGTCCTGAGCCCCTACCATCCACTGCCCAGCACGGGGCTGGGTTGAGAGGCATGAGGGGAAGCAAACATCTGGCTGGCCGGAGTGGGGATGCTCCGCGGGGTGAGGGGTGTGGCCGAGAACACCAGGGCCAGAACTGAGGCAGAGAGGAACTGAGACAGATGTTCCCTGGAAGCCTGTGCAGTCAGATTGCTCAAAGCACAGAAGTGCCATCTACGCCGTGCATTCTAGAATAAAACTCAAGCAGGGGAGGTGCCTGCGCCGGACTTCCCTGTCCATCAGGCATGGCCATTCCCCAGCAAGATGCCATAGAAAGGCAGGACCTATGACAGACACCTGCTGGACATTTGGGGGAGCACAAACTCATCAACAGGAGGTGCTGGGGAGAATTGTGGGAGCTCCCCAGGCAAACCTAGCACCTGCCTCTGAGAGCTGGTTCAATGCTTGACTTAGAAAAAGACTCTCAAAAGGTGTGACTCAGGGCCTCCTGAAGTTCTGCCATGGAGGTGAGGGTTACATTCTGATGCAACAATGTTTCAGGGGCCACTGGCTCTGCTCCACACGTGCATGACAAGAGACTGGGCAAGGGCACCCACTTACTTAGTCCCAGCTGGGCAAGTTCTTCAAGCTGAGCCTCGGTCTTGGCTGTTGAAATGGCATAAGGCAACTTCAAGGTAAATGGCAGGACGTCCCTGATTTTTCAAAAGAGAGAATACACATGATTACACATCTCATTTCTGTCTCTTGCTTTCATTTCCATCCTAGAAAGGTTTCAGCTGAAAGTATTTTATTTTCTTCTAAGTCTAGTTGATTTACAGTGTTTCCGATATACAGCAAAGTGATTCAGTTTACCTTGCCAACAAAGGTCCATCTAGTCAAGGCTATGGTTTTTCCAGTGGTCATGTATGGATGTGAGAGTTGGACTGTGAAGAAAGCTGAGCATTGAATAATTGATGCTTTTGAACTGTGGTGTTGGAGAAGAGAGTCCCTTGGACTGCAAGGAGATCCAACCAGTTCATTCTAAAGGATATCAGCCCTGGGTGTTCTTTGGAAGGAATGATGCTAAAGCTGAAACTCCAGTACATTGGTCACCTCATGTGAAGAGTTGACTCATTGGAAAAGACTCTGATGCTGGGAGGGATTGGGGGCAGGAGGAGAAGGGGACGACAGAGGATGAGATGGCTGGATGGCATCACTGACTCGATGGACGTGAGTCTGAGTGAACTCCGGGAGTTGGTGATGGACAGGGAGGCCTGGCGTGCTGCAATTCATGGGGTCGCAAAGAGTCGGACACGACTGAGTGACTGGACTGAACTGAACTGATAGTCTTTTTCCAGATTCTTTTCCATTATAGGTTATTACAAGATATTGAATACAGTGCCCTGTGCTGTGCAGTAGATCCCTGTTATTTAACTACAGCTTGAACTATTTCAACATCGCATCATATCCAACCTGACTTGTCTTGACTGGTGACTGGACTGGGGGGTCATGACTTCTGCCCATGCAGGACAGACTGAGTTCCTGGTTACAGATCAGCAGTGAAGACTGAGTTGCATTCTCAGGCAGCTAAACTGTATCTAGAGTTAATATTGGACTCACTGACTATGATGGTTGATCCATCATGCAAATAATACATTAGGTATCAATTTGCTACCTGCTCTGGATTTTGGGGCTTCTCTCATAGCTCAGTGGTAAAGAATCTGCCTGCAATGCAGGAGACCCAGGTTCGACCTCTTCCAACAACACAAGAGAAGACTCTAGACATGGACATCACCAGATGGTCAACACTAAAATCAGATTGATTATATTCTTTGCTGCCAAAGATAGAGAAGCTCTATACAGTCAGCAAAAACAAGACCAGGAGCTGACTGTGGCTCAGATCATGAGCTCCGTATTGCCAAATTCAGACTTAAATTGAAGAAAGTAGGGAAAACCACTAGACCACTCAGGTATGACCTAAATAAAATCCCTTATAATTATACAGTGGAAGTGAGAAATAGATTTAAGGGCCTAGATCTGATAGACAGAGTGCCTGATGAACTATGGAATGAGGTTCGTGACATTGTACAGGAGACAGGGATCAAGACCATCCCCATGGAAAAGAAATGCAAAAAAGCAAAATGGCTATCTGGGGAGGCCTTACAAATAGCTGTGAAAAGAAGAGAAGTGAAAAGCAAAGGAGAAAAGGAAAGATATAAGCATCTGAATGCAGAGTTCCAAAGAATAGCAAGAAGAGATAAGAAAGCCTTCTTCAGCGATCAATGCAAAGAAATAGAGGAAAACAACAGAATGGGAAAGACTAGAGATCTCTTCAAGAAAATTCGAGATACCAAGGGAACATTTCATGCAAAGATGGGCTCGATAAATGCTATGGACCTAACAGAAGCAGAAATGGTATGGACCTAACAGAAGCAGAAGATATTAAGAAGAGATGGCAAGAATACACAGAAGAACTGTACAAAAAATATCTTCATGACCCAGATAATCATGATGCTGTGATCACTCACTTAGAGCCAGGCATCCTGGAATGTGAAGTCAAGTGGGCCTTAGAAAGCATCACTACGAACAAAGCTAGTGGAGGGGATGGAATTCCAGTTGAGCTATTTCAAATCCTGAAAGATGATGCTGTGAAAGTGCTGCACTCAATCTGCCAGCAAATTTGGAAAACTCAGCAGTGGCCACAGGACTGGAAAAGGTCAGTTTTCATTCCAATCCCAAAGAAAGGCAATGCCAAAGAATGCTCAAACTACTGCACAATTGCACTCATCTCACACGCTAGTAAAGTAATGCTCAAAATTCTCCAAGCCAGGCTTCAGCAATACGTGAACTGTGAACTTCCAGATGTTCAAACTAGTTTTAGAAGAGGCAGAGGAACCAGAGACCAAACTGCCAACATTCGCTAGATCATCGAAAAACAGAGTTCCAGAAAAACATTTATTTCTGCTTTATTGACTATGCCAAAGCCTTTGACTGTGTGGATCACAATAAACTGTGGAAAATTCTGAAAGAGATGGGAATACCAGACCACCTGGCCTGCCTCTTGAGAAACCTGTATGCAGGTCAGGAAGCAACAGTTAGAACTGGACATGGAAAAACAGACTGGTTCCAAATAGGAAAAGGAGTATGTCAAGGCTGTATATTGTCACCCTGCTTATTTAACTTATATGCAGAGTACATCATGAGAAACACTGGAGTGGAAGAAGCACAAGCTGGAATCAAGATTGCCGGGAGAAATATCAATAACCTCAGATATGCAGATGATACCACTCTTATGGCAAAAAGTGAAGAGGAACTAAAAAGCCTCTTGATGAAAGTGAAAGAGGAGAGTGAAAAAGTTAGCTTAAAGCTCAACATTCAGAAAACAAAGATCATGGCATCTGGTCCCATCACTTCATGGCAAATAGATGGGGAAACAGTGGCAGACTTTATTTTTGGGGGCTCCAAAATCACTGCAGATGGTGACTGCAGCCATGAAATTAAAAGACGCTTACTCCTTGGAAGAAAAGTTATGACCAACCTAGATAGCATATTGAAAAGCAGAGACATTACTTTGCCAACAAAGGTCCGTCTAGTCAAGGCTATGGTTTTTCCAGTGATCATGTATGGATGTGAGAGTTGGACTGTGAAGAAAGCTGAGCACCGAAGAATTGATGCTTTTGAACTGTGGTGCTGGAGAAGACTCTTGCAAGTCCCTTGGACTGCAAGGAGATTCAACCAGTCCATCCTAAAGGAGACCAGTCCTGGGTGTTCATTTGAAGGACTGATGCTGAGGCTGAAACTCCAATACTTTGGCCACCTCATGCGAAGAGTTGACTCATTGGAAAAAAACCTGATGCTGGGAGGGACTGGGGGCAGGAGGAGAAGGGGACGACAGAGAATGAAATGGCTGGATGGTGTCACCAACTCGAAGGACATGGGTTTGTGTGAACTCTGGGAGTTGGTGATGGACAGGGAGGGCTGGCGTGCTTCGATTCATGGGGTTGCAAAGAGTCGGACACGACTGAGCGACTGAACTGAACTGAACTGGATGTTGGGCCCCGACTCCCTGGGTGGGAATGTGTGGTCCTAAACTGAGATGTGTTATCCACTCCCTTTTCCACGGTAGGTTCTCAGTGAATGTCTGTTGATTTTACTTGTGAGGGGTTCCAGCTGGAGCCCACACACTGTCCTTTGTGTGCTGGTGGCAGACCTTCCTCTTGAGTCTTCAGGTAGTGTTTGTCTAACTGTGATGTGTGCCTGAATCCCTGAGGGTCTTGTGAGGCTGCGCTTTGATTCAACAGGTCTAGGGGAGGCTGAGGTTTGGCATTTCTGCCAAGCTCCCTGCCCCTGGATCACACTTTGAGCAGAAAAGTGAAACTAAAGGACCTCATGAGACAACCCTGCCCCTAAACAGTCTGATGCCATGTATGGACCGGGAAACACATGCACTGCAGCACTGCAGACCAGCAGGCCCAAGAGGAAGGAGCTGGGCTTGCAAAAGGATCCTGCCATGGCCAGAGCATAGCGTCACCACCGAGACCTCCTGCTTTATGATCTCCTGCTTTCTCCAAAAGGGCAAAGGCAGACTTGAGAAACATTTGCTCATCTTCATACACAAGGATCTGGACTTCCCTGGTGGCTCAGATGGTAAAGATTCCGCCTGCAATGCTAGGAGACCTGGGTTCGATCCCTGGGTTGGGAAGATCCCCTGAAGAAGGAAATGGCAACCCACTCGAGTATTCTTGCCTGGAGAATCCCATGGACAGAGGAGCCTGGTGGGCTACAGTCCATGGGGTCACAGAATCGGACGCGACTGAGAGACTAACACTTAGACACAAGGATTAGGGTCACGCTCTCAGCACTGGTGAAATCTAAACAGGATTCAGCACACAGCCTGGCCTGATACAGATGGGAGAGAGTGTGCTTCAAATAAATAGATGAACGAACGTGCAATGACAATAATGACTTCTTAGGAAAGGACTTTTTTTTTTTTTCCCATTGATGGTATTGATCTCACAAAGAAAGCATTCATTCATTCATCCAGCAAAGTCTATGGTCATCCACAATGTGCCAGACGCTCTTCTAGGTGCTTCAAACAAAACAAAGTCCACACCTGCGTGAAGCGTCACTCCAGTGGATGCCAGCAGACAGAGAACAAGAACGCAATTCATAGAATCTATGAGAAGCGAATGTGCTCCATGGATAAAAATAAAGCACAAAAGCGGAAAAATAAAGGGGGTTCACGTGTGAGAGTTGGCCTCACATTCCAGGCAGAGGGAACAGCAGGTGCAAAGGCCCTGGGGTGGGAGAGTGTCTGGCGTGTATGAAGAACAGCCAGGAGACACCTCCCCACCCATGCCTGTGGTGAAGTGTGTGAGGGCAACGCCTGGAGTGTTTGTCTGCACAAGATGCTCTGGATATTTCCACTGAAGAAAGTAACTACACCAAACAACTTGTCGTTTACAGTAAGACTGGGCAACACTCTGGGCTATAGCAGGTTAAATCTGGACGAGCAGAGAATCTTGGGGCCCTTGAGGCTGTTGACAATGAACAACAAATTAGTAAGATCGATGAAAACAGCAAAACAAGAATAGAGTGTAACAGGGTCAGGAAGGGCTCACATAAAAATATTAGGAACTGGCAGTCAAGAGGCTCCTCTTTCCAGGGTGTCAAGCCAGGGTCACATCCTGCTTCCAGGAGACCCTTCTTCCCCTAGATGCTGTGATCACCTCCCTCTATTTGTCCCCGTGCATCTGTTCTGGATGAAGCAAGTGGAGTGTCAGGGGACACAGCATTTGTGTAAGAGCTGCTGCCTGACCCAGGAGAGGTCATGGACCTGATGATAATCTTAAATGAAGGCTAACGAGAACCAGAACTTTGTAATGCCAAAGCATCATGCAAATATGTTTCCATGGCTTGCCCACTTCATGAAAACCTACTTTCTTTAGACGATCTGGGAGGAAAACCACGTATTGTCTGACTCAGGAGGGTTCTTTACCACTGAGTCACCTGGGAAGCCCCAAACAAAAACCAACCTACGTTTATTTTAAGATTTTACTTTGCCCAGCACAGTACCTAGAGCCTAAAACATCGCGTGCTTGGTTTTGGTTTTCCTTGATGACAGAGATGGCAGGAAACCACACCTGTCATTCACTCACGGGTGGTTTTAGGCTTTGATCTACTAGAAAATTAGATGTTGTTTGTGAGTCCTCTCCTGCCGTGTTGGGCAAGGGCACAATCCAGCCCCTCCTCACGTACACCCACAAAAGAGGGTGCCTCCTTCTCACCTACACCCTGGCTCTAAAACTCTCATGATAGACAAAATAAATCCATCTTTGTTAAAAATGTTTCACTCAAGAGTGTTCGTACCTGCGTACTCATTTTATTTTTTAATTTTGTTTTTACTCCATGTGTACATTTTCTTAAGAGGAGGAGACTGGCTATTAATCACAAAATGTCAACAGAGGGGTCTGCCTGTGAGCACCTATCTTGGCATCATGTGGGTAGGTCACCAAGGCTTCTATGGACTCTGTCCCCTCTAGTCATCCAGTGGCCCCGGACAGCGGTCCCCAGTCTACCATGACCACCGATGGCAGAGATGATATCTTTCTCAGGCTGCCAAACCCTGTATTCTGGGTGGGACGATCTTTTTTTCTTTTTTTAAACTTATTTAGTTTTAATTGAAGAATAATTGCTTTACAATATTGTGTTATTTCCGCTATACATCAACATGAATCAGCCATAGGGACACGTATGTCCCCTCCCTCTTGGACCTCCTTCCCACCTCCTACCCCATCCCACCCCTCTAGGTTGTCACAGAGCCTAGGTGGGACTATTTTTCGTAACAACAGCAGGCCCATCAAGACATGAACTATGGCGTGTGAATGCTGGCCAACCTCGCCTCTGGCCCACATGCCAGGTTGATCGTCGCTATCAGGGGCTTGTGCCACAGCAAGTGTGCATGTCTGGGGATGTGGGGGTTCTGCACTGCCCTCCTCAATTGAGTGGATTCCCTCACACCCGGGCAGGTGGTGTGGAGTTCCGGTCAATCCCATTTAGGGGCGTAAAAGCCCTGTCTCTTCCCCCTCTGAAAGTGCCTCCCTCATCAGGCTGCTGATCGTGGCTTCAGCTGGCCTGGTCTGGGGACCTCCGGGAGTGGACAGCTTGGTGCCTCCTCTACCATCCCCCACCAAGGGTCTAGGCCAACAGGTGCAACAAACACCTGACTCAGTTTTTGAGAAACAGCCCATATATTAAATTAACATAAAATAACCCCATTCCAAACAGACTTCTCAGCCACGGGTGGGATGGGGATGAGAAGTATCTTTTGCAAAATACCCCAGGAACACATGCCCATCTCTGCTCTGTCAGCTGCAACAGATGTGCAGAAAAACCCAGGGAACCGTGCCCCGCCCCCCTCCCCACCACCCCCGAGCCAGGCTACCTGAGAGGAGGCAATGTCAGCCTCTGCAGACAATGCGTTTCGATCCTGATTCACAGAAAGAATCCTTGATTTGAGAAACCGGGGTGGCTCACAAGAAAAGAAAGAAAGAAAGGCTTTCCCAATTTGCGCCCTCCTGACACTTGTTAACATCGGGGTTTGGGGCTTAGCTTCATGTAGACTGAAACAGTTCCTTTAGTTACAAAAAAGACAGGGGTACCCAGCAGGCCTGAAGGAGAGGGACACAAGATTTAGGGGCTGAAGGCACCCACAATTCTAGATGAACTGCATCCACTGGGGAGTTTTCAGAGACATTAGGACCTTGATTTATTTTGAAGTAGAAAAGGATATATTGCTTTGCCAGGCAAAGGGGGACAGGGAAGGCCTCTGCCTTGAAAACCTATATGTTCCAATCCCAGAGGAGTTTTTTTTTTTTTTTTTTTTGATTGGAGTATAGCCAGTTAACAATCCTGTGATAGTTTCAGGTGAACAGCGAAGGGACTCAGCAACACACATACATGTATCCATTCTCACCCAAACTCCCCTCCCATCCAGCCTGCCACAAAACATTGTGCAGAGTTGCCTGTGCTATACAGAAGGTCCTTGTTGGTTATCCAGTTTATTCTTTTTTAAAAAAATTATTTATTTGGCTGTACTGGGTCTTTATTGCAGCATGTGGGATCTTGTTCCCCAGCCAGGGATTGAACCCAGGCCCCCTGCATTGGGAGCACAGAGTCTTAGCCACTGGACCACCAGAGAAGTTTCCTATTCAGTTTAAATATAACACTGTGTACATGCCCAACCTAAACTCACTAACTATCCCTTCCACTCCCCCCTCCCCCCGGCAACCATAGGTTCCTTCTCTAAGTCTGTGAGTCTGTGAGTCTCTTTCTATTTTGTAAGTTCATTTGTATCATTTCTGTTTAGCTTCTACATATAAGGGTTGTCATACCATGTTTCTCCTTCTGTGTCTGACTTCATTCAGTGTGACACTCTTAGTTCGATCCATGAGTAATATTAGGATCTTTAAACATTACAGGTTTGCATCACAGGTCCCTTTCTACGTGAGTGTGTGATTTTACATTTACAGGGGCCAGGGCAGTCATTTTGATCTTAAGCCTGGCACAGGGGGGCCTGGGGACCCTTTTACCTCAGGGGCCAATCCTTCCAGGGACATCCAATAGCTGACAAGCCCTCCAGAGCCCCCTGCCCGGGGTTAATCAAGAAACCTGGGGGCTGTTGACAGCACAGTCACCAAGCAGCGGCTTGACATCAGGAGACAAAGGGAGCCTTACCTGCTGATGCAGTAGAAAGCAATGAGCCGGAATAAATCCGCAAAGCTGATTCCTGAGCCTTCCAGGGAAAAGGCTGGAAAAGAGAGAGTTCGGAAACCAGCTGAGTGTCCCCGAGTGCATCCTGGGAAAGGAAAGGCCCTCGATATTGCTGGCTGGGAGGGCAGGAGCATCTCTGGGCTCCCCGACCAACTCCCGCGCCTGATGGGAACCAGATGTACGGAGGATGCATGGTGGTGGGAGATAGGCCAGGGGAGGGTGGGCGGCCTACAGTAAGTCCAGCCCCTGACTCATCAGAGCACGTGCTCCAGTGCTTGGTAAACAGAGCAGCCCAGACTCAAATTACACAACTATCTTTTTTTTTTAAGTTCAGGATACAAAACTGGGCGGAGTCAAGGAGTCAGACAGGCTGGAGCCAGAGGCCAGCAGAAGGCAGGGCTTGGGGGGACACCAAGGCCCCCCCAGCCCTTGACCCTCCCAGGCCAGACCTCCTGGATCACAAATGTGCCATTTGTGGTTAAGACAAAAGGCAGAAGGAGGGTGAAGCCTGGAGGATAACACAGGTTCCCATACATCAGCTTGAGCTCGACTTCGCAGGAAAGATGCTAAAATTGATTTACTTCGAGAGCCCCCGCCCCACCCCACTGCTGCCACTAAGTGTGCAACCTTCCAAGAAAGAAGTATTCTGGCAAGACGGTGTGCCATTTTGTAAATCTTCCAAATGATAGAACAGAGAGAGTGGCTTGACTTCAAAAATTCATGTATTTGCCAATCACTCCTTATGCTGTCTTGGCTGAAATACCACCCCGGCAGCCCTTCTTCCAGAAATTCTCCAAAGAGCTTCAGTTCTGTGACAATTCCCTAACTTCAGATGAGTTTCTCTCCCTTCCACATCCTCATTCATTTTGCTTATTACTTGCTTATGTTGTATTATTTCACTTACTTACTATTTCTTTAGTACCCCTACAGATATACCCTGACTGACAAACACAGAAAGAGAAACACGCCCACATGTACCACAATTTTGTGAGTGGAGTAAAAGGGAACGAACTTGGGTAGCTTAACATCTCTGGCCTTGGTTTTCTCATCTGTAAAATGGACAATAATTATACTTCCCTTGTCTCCCAGAAGGAGAGTAGTGGGTAGTGGAAATTTTAAAAAAATGGAGTAACTTCTGTGAAAGCAGTTCTATGCAGATATGAGTTGGTACTTATTATGCAAAACACTGCTCAGATGTTACGATGAAAGAGCTATGGGGTTTTGGGTTTTTGGTTTTGCTTTTTATGTTTATTTATTGGGCTGTGCTGGGTCTTAGCTGTGGGTGCACAGGAGCTTTAGCTGAGGCATGTGACCTTTCAGTTGCAGCATGTGGGTTCTAGTTCCCTGACCAGGGATCACACCTGGGCCCCCTGCATTGGGAGCATGGAGTCTAAGCCACTAGACCGCCAGCAAAGTCCAAAAATATCTATGTTTTTAAGGCCAGCCCTTCCTCGCAAAGAAGGCAGACCCTGCCTGGGAAGGGGTCATCATGGGAGGCCTGGGGTAACCAGTTATAGGCAGGTTCATGTTTTGCTCAGACTAGGCAGACTAGTTCTTTCAGCTACTTTAAAACCAGAGAAGTGATAAAGATCTTTGCAAAATAGGGAGGAAAATCATGCAGCCAGGGAGGGATCTCAGACAAACAACGAGAGAAGTTTAAAATACAAAACACTAACTGTACTTATTGTAGGAAGGGAAGGTGGGTGGGATTTGCAAGGTGACTTATCACGGTAAACTGTGGAAATTGTTGTTCATTTGTTAAGTTGTCCGACTCTTTGTGACCCCATGGACTGCAGCACACCAGGCTTCCCTGTCCTTCACTATCTCCTGGAATTTGCTCAAATTTATGTCCATTGAGTTGCTTATGCCATCCAACCATCTTGTCCTTTCACCCTCAATCTTTCCCAGCATCAGGGTCTTTTCCAATGAGTTGGTTCTTTGCATCAGGTGGCCAGAGTATTGGAGCTTCAGCTTCAGCATCAGTCCTCCCAGTGAATATTCAAGGTTGATTTCCTTTAAGATTGATTGGTTGGATCTCCTTTCAAGTCCAAGGGACTCTCAAGAGACTTCTCTAGCACCACAGTTCAAAAGCATCAATTCTTTGGCACTCAGCTTTCTTTACGGTCCAACTCTCACATCCATACATGACTACTGGAAAAATCATAACTTTGACTAGACGGACCTTTGTCAGCAAAGTGATGTCTCTGCTTTTTAATACACTGTCTAGGTTTGAAATGGCTTTCCTTCCAAGAAGCAAGAGTTTTTAAATTTCATGGCTGCAATCACCATCTGCAGTGATTTTGGAGTCCAAGAAAATAAAATCTGTCACTGTTTCCACTTTTCCCCCATCTATTTGCCATGAAGTGATGGGACTGGTTGCCATGATCTTAGTTTTTTGAATGTTGAGTTTTATGCCAGCTTTTTCAACTGTGGATGTTAGAAGGGATTTAAAAACCTCTTAGATTTATCACCTCTTGTCTAGCTGACTTTAAAAAGCCAACTCAGCATCGCCCTTTCTCACTTAATATTTAATTCATTGTCTTTCAGAGGGCGGGTTTGAAATCTACCTTTTGACTCCCTCCTAATGTAAATAAACCCGCAGATCATTAGCCAAGCTTAGTAACTGCTCAGATGACTCTGCACGTGGGAGCTTTTCCCTGACGTCAGCGACCTTGAAGAGGTCTGGGGGTAAACATCACAGGACCCCGTCTACAGCTGACCTGAGGCCAGTCGTAGATCACACAGAGGCTGGCAAGTTCCGCTGGGGCCAGAAACATCTCCTCCAGATCCAGTTAATAGATATTTGGCTCAGCAAGACTCTGAACTCCAGGCTGAGTGGAAGCCTGTACCTGCCCTCAAATCAGTCTGGGGATCTTTGGCTCCTTCCAAGACTGAGGCTGCTCAGCTTATAAATAGAATCTGGCCTACATCAGTATACAAACTGGCCTTCACACCTGGGCTTGCTCACCTGTGGCTGAGAGAGGCCTCCCCCTTGGGGCTGTAGGTCCACCTTCTGATTGTCGCTGGGAGGCTCACAGGGCATCAGGATTGTATGTTCCCCTTTTCCTTGAACACTTGACCTCCCAAAGACTTCACGTTTCCAGGGACCACAAATCAGCAGAAAGAAACCAACACTCCTGATTCTCTCCTTCCAAAACTTCAGCCAATCCATTTCTCCAAAGAGCTCTGGATTCAGCCTATGACCAGTTGCCCCTTTAGAACACTGTAGAAGGATGGCCTAGAGGGGACAATCCCCTCTAGGGCTATTCAAGGGCTGTGCAGACACGCACTTTGGAATGAGATCCCCAAAAAAAGACTGTTGTGCAGCCTGTCCTTCAGCTTAGCCATCAGCAAACCTGGGGACCACACCCAGTGTAACTGGGAAACTAGCCTCTGTGAGGCCCTGTCATTTGCCAGGCAACAGACTGTGAACCTTGCACACAGGCTGTTTAACCGAACTGTCAACAGCTCTCTGAGGTCACCACCATCCCATTATACAGATAAGAAAACTGAGGCTCCTGTGCTAGGTTATCTACAGAGGATAAGTGACAGCTCTGGGACTCAGACCCACGTCTGTCCATCTTCAAGTTGCAGGCCCTCTCCCCCTCCACTTACTTAAAGACCTCACTTCACCAGGACCTCACCACCTGACGACCACTTACTGTATGTGCTTTCCTTTATGGCAAATTCCTTGAGTGGGACTCCAAATTCACAGGGCAGGCGAAGGCAGAGGACCTTCTTCTGCATTTTGGTGGATTTACGAACCAGGAAGATCTAGAGGAGGGAAAAGAAATACAAGCTTAGGAGACATCTAGAAGGCTGGGACCTGGGTGTGTCCCTGGGAAGCTATACACGTAGCTTCCATGCATGGAACCCCTCTTGTAGCCAAACTTCAGGGCTTCAGGTGCACACTGCTGCCATGGAAACTGATGAGCCAGCAGGCCACGGATGCCCACCTTTGGTAACCAGTCTGAGGAGGATCCCACTTTCTCTTTGATGGGAACTTCTCCACAAGACTGAGAACCTCCCCAATCTGTGAAACATTTTCAGTTTGGTGACTATTTTACAGCTCATGATACATACTCTCCAGCCTATGTCTGATAAGGCGTCCTGGCTGATGAACCCTAAATTCTAGACACAGGTAACACGGCTCAGCCATTGGTGGAGAATTGGAAGTTCATTGGCTAGTCTGGCTCATGGGTGTATTTAAGATAGAAATCTGAATTTGTTGCCAACAGTGGAAGAGCACAAGGTCTTTCACTTTACACATGAAAATCTGAATGGCCAGTGTCTCTTGGAAAACGGGATAATAAGGCAAGACCTGGCTTGGCCACATCTACTGGAGCTGAAAATGGGAAGTGCTCTGAGGTTCGCTCCAGCCAAGATGCAGGCTGGTGGTCCCTTTACTCCTGATTCACTTTGCTTTACAACAACTCCCTCCAATTCTAAATGGTGTCTTTAGATGTAAGTTTAAACCAGCCCAAGCCCAGTGCTGATCTCAGGAGACCATCCAAGCATATGTTACTACGGAGCTGGGTAAGCCACATACAGCTGTGCACTGCACAAACCTGGGGGCATCATCTACCCAGGGTGTCATCTACCTGATGGGCGTCATGACAAACGAAGTGGTACTCCCTGGAGTTTGTGGTGTGGTGGCCTGGCTGCAGGCCGGTTTCCTTCTGTGACTCACGACCCTTCTCCAAGGAGACCATCCTGTCCTTTTTCTTCATTCCCCTTTGCTCTGTGTTTGGATATCTGCTCCTAAGGTTCTGTAGTCTTTCACTTTTCCCACCTAATTGTCATCTCTTTCTTGATGTCCGGTCAATAGCTCCTAAGATACTTTTATGAGGGGAGAAGGGGCAATGGGAACTGGGTGTCTGTGGAAGACAGGAAGGTCATCTTCAGGGCTCTCTTTTTCCGCAGTGACCATAGAGAGGTGGCCACAGAATGTGCCAGTTGTGGGAGTCAATAGTTCTGGGTCATCCTGAGGCAGAAGCAGGTGTTCCCACAATGCTTTTGTGATGAGGAAAAGCCTCAAAGTACTGCTAGGAGGCAGCTGCTGGTTGGTGGAAAGAAGTATCTCTCCCTTTGGGAGGTGGGGGTCTCCTTGAGTCTTGACGCTCAGGGAGGGTACAATCTCTGAGCCTTATCTCCTGAACATCCAAAACCTTAGGTCAGCAGTTGGCAGCGCATGGCCTACAGACCAAACCTATCCTGCCACTTGCTTTCATAAATAAAGTTTTATTGACATACAGCCTGCTGCTTGGTCTACATACTTAAACAGCTGCGGCTGCCCTATGATGGCAGAGTTGAGTGGCTGTGACAGAGGCTCTATGGCCACAAAGCCCCAGATACTGTCATTCTGACTCTTCACAGAAAGAGTTTGCCGATCCTTGTCTTAGGGCTATAGATGAATTAGGGATGGTGGCACCCTAAGGACCAGATGCCACTAAGGTTGGTCTTTCAAACCTTTCTCTTTCATACACCCGCTCCTCCTTCTGTTCAGGATCCTTGCTTCTCCTGGTGAACTGTGGCCTCTCTTCTCCTTACCCTGCCCTCAGCCCCATCCCATCAGGCAGATCCTGCAGAGGGATCCAGTAGGTGGAGAACCTCCTGCCTGACTTGCTCCCCACCAGTTTCCAGCAGGAATGGACATGCCTGACTCCAGGTGCTGGGGTGAGTTGCTAGGAGGTTGCCTAGCAACACAGCAACCTCCCTCTTTAGAATTTTTTTTGCAGAAATACAAAAGCAGACAACTCAACTTGCAAAAAGTGGGGGCCTCACAGAACGGATCCTGATCATACAGACCTAAACCAGAGGAAACAACCTGGTGTGACGGCCAAGGAATTCTCCACAAGGATGATTCAATACTGTGCCTGTCCTCCCAAACGTGTTCCAGCAGAGGACTTAGTCCTGTCTGCTTCCCTCGGATGAGGAACAAAGACTCACTTGTGAGTCAAAAAGTAACAACCGACAAGCTCTGGCTGATAGGAAACTGGAAAGTTTATTTTTGTGTCCAGCTGTTACAACATTCCTCAGCCAGCTACTGAAGGAATTTTCTCCCGGCCTCTCCATCTATTTCTTAGTTTCTATCTCTTGTGGTGTGTTGTTTCCAGTCTTATTTTATCTGTGATTTATTGTATTTACCCTTGTTTTAGAAGTCTACATTGTACACAATCGCTGTCCCCAAGAACTTTCTATAATGGTGGAAATGTTCTATACTTTGCATTGTCCATTCAATATGGTAGCCACCAGACACTGGGGATAGTGAGATCTTAAAATATGGCTAGTGCCACTGAGGAACCAAATGTTTTATTCTATTTTATTAATGTAACTTAAATAGCTACATGAGGCCAGTGGCCACCATGTCAGATAGCACAGAATATATCTACCTATCACTGAATAACATTTTCTAAGAAACTTCTATAGCATCATGGAGTGGGCTTGAGTTAGATGAGACTAGCCTTGGGTGAAAGTGAAAGTTGCTCAATAGTGTCTGATTCTTTGCAACTCCATGGATTATACAGTCCATGGAATTCTCAGGCCAGAATACTGGAGTGGGTAGCCTTTCCCTTCTCCAGGGGATCTTCAACCCAGGGATTGAACCCAGGTTTCCTGCATTGCAGGCAGATTCTTTACCAGCTGAGCCACACGGGAAGCCCTTGTGTAGCCTTGGGTAGGGGGGTGCTGAAGAAACCAAACTGGGCCTTGATTTGTCACTGAGACCACACAAGGGAAAGAGGATGACACTGGCAGCCAGAGTAGACAAGATTACAGATGTGGAATTTTTGAAGGTTGGGTCCTGAATTGGATGGCTGGACCCAGGCCAGGGCTCCCAGGCTCATAATGGAAGGAAAACCACAGACTGAGGACCCCACAACCAGGCTCATCCTCCATGCCACATCTCAAGAAGTCAGGCCCGGGGCCCGTGGCCAGCGGTCCCTCCTCAGTACCCAGTTGCCCTATTATCCCTCAGAGTCTTGAGGTCCCAAGGTCACTGAGCATATGAAGGGCTCTATTTTGGGAGCTGCTCAAAGTTTCCAGAATTTCTCTGCATTGTAACGAGACACACAAACTGGGAACCGTGCTCCCTAGGGGCTGGGAAGAACTCTCTGGAACTCGCCGTCTTTCTCTTTAGGGAAGTGACGGCCCTGCCCACCTCCCCAGTTGCCCACTTAGGGTCTTACCCCCGGAGGCTGCGCTTGCAGGACTCCCGCCGCCTCCTCCTCGCTCAGGCTCAGCTGCAGCCATATGGGGTGGGTATGCAGGAGTCGGTCCAAGATGCTGAGCCTGTTGGAGAGGCTGTCGTAGCCCGAGTCCCGGGGGCAGGTCTTGGCGTCCGTTTCCTCGGAGTAGTGATCGTCCTTGTGCCTTACCATGCTAGGAGAGAGAGTTGGCAGGGGTCAGACGGCTGCAGCGAGGTCTCCCTCATGAAGACAGCACCCTGTGCTCTTCTTGGCTGGACCTACCCTGGCCCGAGGCCCCGTCCTTCATCACCACTTCTTCTGTCTTCCCCTCCAGACTGAAAGCTTTCCAGGGGCAGACACTGGGTTCTATGTCACTCTATATGTCTAACATTGTAGCGAGTCCTCAACACCCCTCAACACACTCAACCTTCCCCTTCTAACCCAGTTTTCACAGGGTTCTAAATATCCTAAATGCTGTTTACTCTGTTTTCTGCAATTAGGGCATGTCTTCACCTTGAGCAAAAAGAAACTCTAAGTGCTAAATTCCATACAATAACCATGAGGCCAAGAGTATGACTAGGCAAGCTCCGAAAACACAGACAAACATTCCTCAGGCACTCATTTCATACCCATATAAACTGGATTTCATTTCCTTTCAGGCACTTTCACTATTAATATTATTTCTAACAGAATCCCACAGTGGAATGGTATTACACTATTCATAAAACCATATTAATATTATTCATAGTTGCCCTAAAGTGAAAACAGTCCAAATCTCCATCAACTAAAGAAAGGATAAATAAAATGTGGTATATCCAGAAAATGGAATTTTATTCAGCCGTAATGGTCATTGATTCTTTTTATTACTGAGCCATTGATCAATGCTACAAAATGGAAGACTTTGAAGACTCCATGGAATGGAATGAAACCTTGAGAATCCCACACAAAGTGAAAGAAACCAGGCACAATAGCGTACTGATCCCATTTATGCAAAATATCTGGGTTAGATAAAAACACAGAGACAGAAAGATTAGTGATTGCCAAGGACTGGGAAGGGGTTGGGGTAGGTCATGACCACTAAAGGGTTTGGAGGTTCTTTCCAGGTAACAAAAATGTTTTGGAATGAGATGAGCTGATGGCTGTACAACTTTGTGAAGTACTAAAAAAACCCACTGAACTTTATGGTATGTGAATGAAATCTCAGTACAAAAATATCACCTTGACGTATATCATCTCCTCTGCCTCCCAACCCTAACCCTATTTCTGAGTACTTAATCCCGATTTTACAAGTGAGGAAACTGAAGTTCAACAAGCTCCAGAGTAATAAACAGCCGTGAAATGGCAAAGCCGGAAATCCCAGAAGTTTGGTGTTTCTCCAGCTTTGCAGCTAACAGGTGAGATCACAAACACCATATGGCTGTAACCTGGTGCTGTCTACTGTTGGCCAAATCTTCAGAAATACTCTCTTATCTGCTCCTCACAGTAGCCCTGAAAGGAGGTGCCAGGATCTTAGCTTTCAAAAAGAGGGCCTGGAGGCTCAGGCCGAGAAACAGCGCTCTGCTGAGAGAGGGTGGAGGTCCCCGTCTAAGGCTGCCTAAGCTCTGGGGTATCTTCCCTCTGCCACATTCAGAGTTCTCCATGCTGGTCATCCCTGTGGTCCCCCGTGGTCATCCCCACTGGCCCCAACAGCCAGTGGGACCACCAGGCCTGACCACCCATGTCTGCACGGCGGAGTTCAGGTGGGATACACACCATCTTCAAACGTGTGCACTCCAAGAGACCCATACATGTGGTCTGAAGGAAGCCTTCAACAGTGAGGAAGAAAGGTGACAGGGCCTGAATGTAAGGGGAGAGGGGAGAAGGGGTATGCCACCCCACCGTGGGCCACTCTGCTCTAAGAGATCGCGTGGGGCATGCAGACCTAGGAACCACACACCCCCCGCCACCCCATGACAGCACATGGGCCACTAGAGACCACACCCCACCTTCTCCCCTGCCATCTTTAGACCTGCTCCAGATCTAAAGACTCTCCAGATCTAAAGAATCTAGGGCTTCCATTCAATATTTACATTTCATCTGTTCTCAAGTAAGGAGTGTTTTCCTTTACTGCTGCTACAAGTTTCCATATGGGGCCATCTGTGCCCAGAAAGGGTAGTTCCTCATTCTGGAAATGCCATTCCAGGGCCTCCAGGTGTTTTGAAGAGAATCTCTGCAGTGCTCAGGACAAACTCTTCACAATGAAGCTGGCATAAACATTCCTTTCCCATGAGGTAAAGAAGGCAACTTTACAGCACTGGTTTCCACCCTCGGCTGCACATGAAAATTGCCTGGGGAGGATAAATTTTTGTGATGGCTAGACAGCACCCCCAGAACAAATAAATCAGACACTCTGGGGGCAGAATGCAGACATCAGAATGGTTCAGCTTCCCCAGGCAGCCCCAGCCTGCACCCAAGTTTATAACCATTGCTTTGCATCAGCGCTTGAGCCTGGGGGAGCAATCCCCTGGGGATGTGACCACATGCGCTTCCTGGTTTCAGCCCCAAAGGTTTTGATTCTGCAGGTCTGGGGTGGGCCCAGGACTCTGCATTTCTACCAAGCTCTGGGGGAATTCTGATGCTGCCAGCCCCAGAGCTCGAGGAGCACAGGCTTGAGGCCTAAGAGTAAAATATGCACTTGAACCCAGACCCAATTAGGTGGTTGGCGTTTGTGTTTTGTTTGGGGCTGAGAGGACACAGGTAACATGCCATTGAAAGAGCTCTTAGGGGATTTCCCTGGTGGCCCAGTGGCAGACTCCATGCTCTCAATTCAGAGGTCCTGGGTTCGATACCTGGTCAGGGAACTAGTTCCCACATGCTGCAGTTAAGACCCGGCAGAGCCAAATAAATAATAATTATAGGAAACCAAATAAAGACACATGTCAGCCCTGCCATCTCAAGTTGGTGATATTTTGGAAGTGTGAAAGTGAAAGTGTTAGTTGCTCAGTTGTGTCCGATTCCTTGCGACCCCATGGACTGTAGACCACCAGGCTTCTCCGTCCATGGAATTCTCCAGGCAAGAATACTGGAGTGGATTGCCATGCCCTCCTCCAGGGGTTCTTCCCAACCCAGGGATCAAACCCAGGTCTCCTGCATTGCAGGCAGATTCTTTCTTTACCATCTGAGCCACCAGGAAAGCTAAGAGATGTTTTATCAAAACCAAATTCTCCTTCCCCCAACATGGCAGTCTGGACACTTGTGTACTGAGAGTGAATAGGTTGATACCTCTTCCTTAGAAGGGCCCAGCCTGTGCGGTTAAGCAGCCTTGGTTGTTAAGCAGCTACAAAGCCTTTGTTCTGACAACTGACCTCACCTACAAAAGCCAGGGCCCAGACAGGAAGGCGGTAAATATGATTCATGGGACCTCATAAAGGAGCAACCATAAATTAGACCTTGTCTTTGCAAATGACTAAGCTCACGCCTTTATGCAGCCAGCTGTCTGAGGTTTATAGCCTATGATTACAGGACAGATTGGCTTTTATGGGGACAAGGCTCAGGAAAGAACTAATGAGGGAAACACTGAAGCTGTAGTGGATGCTGTTGGCACTCTGCCTGCCAAGATCCCCTCGATCAACTAGGCACCCGTGCCCCTGTTACTATGAGTGCTGGCTGCCAAAAGCCCACAGCTGCTTCCTTCCCTGGGCAACCCAGGAAGCTAGCCACCCCCACCCACCGGGAGCAGATGCATGGCTCAGGACTTGGTGACACAAGTGGAGAAGAGGCTTTCTGGCTTCAAGGTGGGACAGGTCCAAGGTGGGTACCAGTCAAACTTCAGGGCTCCCTGCAGGGTCAGGCAGAGGCCATACCCCAGCTGATCCCCCATCTCTGTCTGGTTTCCTCCCATCACATCCTATTAGCCCTGTCTCAGGCTCTGCGTCTAGGGAATCCAATCCGAGAAAGAACCCGATGAGATTCGATGCCATGATTTCTAAGACAGATGTGAGGAAGGACAAAGGAGGAGAGGCTTATAAAAGACAAACCACTGAGCAGGAGACACAGGACATGGTCACAGTGGGGAGGCTGGCACCTGCGATCCGGCCAGCTCCCTTTTTAAGCTTTGTCTGAAGGTGGCAATTAATATCTCCGCCACCGTGCAGAACTGATGAGCGGCAGACTCACGTATGGATGCTGACATCAGTAGGTGAAAGATTTAGGGAACAGAACATTTACAGCCTTAAAATACCACCCCAAGTGTTCCTTATTCTGAAGAAGGAAATGTGCCCTGACAAGGGAGAAGCCACTTTGACCGAGTGACCGGGACTGACATCTCCACCACCTCACCTGCTGCCTCGGATGCGATGCTCTGAAAAGGTTATAGCATCACCGGGTCTTCCTGCCCCCAAACGCCTATAACCTGAATCCCTATGGGAGGAAACAGAAAGACCCACATTCAGGGACTTCTGCAAAGCCACTGGCCTGAACTCTTCAAAAATGTCAGTGTGGTAAAAAATTAAAAACAAAAAAGGGCTTCCCTAGTGGCTCCATGGTAAAGAATCCACCTGTCAGGGCAGGGGACCTGGCAGGGCTGGGAAGATCCCACCTGCCGCAGGGCAACTACCCATGCGTCACAACTACTGAAGCCCATGTGCACTAGAGCCCACACTCTTAATGAGAGAAACCACCACAATAAGAAGACCGCACACTGAAATTACAGAGCAGGCCTTGCTCACCACAACTGGAAGAGGTCCTTGCACAGCAACGAAGACTCAGTGCAGCCATAAATAAATAAATAAATCTCAAACACACACACACACACACACACACACAAACTGTGAGTTATTGTAGAGAAAAGGAGACTAAACAGATGTGATAATCTCACTGAGCGCACAGAACCAATCACATACGGCCTCAGAATAAAATGCAGCTAGAAGGAACAATATCTGAATGAGGAATACATATGCGATACTACTGTGTTGATATTTAATCTCCTGACTGTGATAATGTTATTACGATTCTGCAGGAAAATGTTCTTGGTCTTAAGAGAAGCATACTCAAAAATTCAGGGGCCAAGTGTGAAAATGTTAGAAATTAAGTACCAAGTAGTTAACTCCTCCTCACCTCTCACCTCCTCAAAAAAAGGGAAGAATACAGAGGGAAGGAAAAGGAGGTGAAATCCCGACAACTGGTGAGCAGTTATAAATAGTACTCTTCTTGCAACTTTTTTGGAGCTTGAAATTTCTCAAGTATTAGGTTGGGAAATGAGACGGGAAAATACATGGCACCTCACTGTTGTTTTTGTTTTGACTGTGCTACGTGGCATGTGGAATCTTAGTTCCCGTACCCACTGCGTTGGAAGGGCAAAGTCTTAATTAACCACTGGACCACCAAGGAAGTCCCTTACTGGGTTTTATGAGCAGAGGATCCATTTATTTATTCAACTATTAACTAGTATTTCCAAATATCTAGGCTACTTTCAGGGAGGGGGGAGATGAAGCTCAATTATGGATTCAGTGAGCCCCATACCTGCACGTGAAAATCCTGGGCAAATCAAAAAATGCCCTACAGCCCTAAGATGGCTTTAGAGGCAGAGAATAAACACTGAAAAACTCGGACCCTGTCTGCTCTCGTTCCAACTGGGCTCCAGGGCCCGGCAGCAGATGGCCGATGACCACACCTAGCCTGGGGGGCAGGGCTCTCCAACATTCTGGTCACATTCAATGCCAGGCTGTTCAGAGTGTGGGACAAGAGTGGCCTTTCCACTTGGCTGTATTCCTGTCATTCCTGGGACCAGGCGTTGGTAGCCTAGGCAGGTGCAAGAAGAAGCAACGGCAGGCAGTGCATTCTAATTCAGGACCAAGGCCTGCTTCTTCTATCACACATCACAGAATCAGACTCATCTCAGAGGAACCATGAACTTGCAGCAGTGTTCCCAAAGGATGCTTTCTGATCCTCATCCAGAACCCCAGAGTACGGCACAATCCATCCAGGCAGCTATTAAGGTCCAGTGTCTAGACCAAGCGTGTTCAGTAAGGCTCCCGTGTCTTTCCAATACATCACTCCCTCCCCAGCTCCTATCCAAAACAACACATTACTTTACACTTCAGTCTTTCTTAATGATGGGCAAATAAGAAAGCAATATTAATACAAAGGTGCTTCCCTGGTGGTCCAGGGGTTAAGAATCCACCTGCCAGTGCAGGGGACACAGGTTCAATCCCTGGTCTGAGAAGATCCCACATGCCGCAGAGCAACTAAGCCCGTGTGCCACAACTACTGAAGTCCGAGTACTTGGGGCCTGTGCTCAGCAGAAGCCACCGCAATGAGAAGCCCAAGCACTGCAACAAAGAGTAGCCCTGGATCACCACAACTAGAGAAAACCAGCCCACAGCGATGAGAACCCAGCGTGACCAAAAATAAATAAATCTGTTTTATTTTAAAAAGAAAGCAATACATAATAGACATGAAACTTTGATGTGAAGTTGTTTCAGTGCAGCGATACAGTCGGCAACGTTCTGTGTATAAGAATCTTAATTCAGCTGTTGAATAGCAAAAATGCAGTTTAAAGGAACGAGATACAAGCAAATACCAAACTGTCATGCTCAACAAGGGCACACAAGTCTGTTTGGCAAATGGGTCTCAGAAAGAGTTCAGTGGTCCAAAGGGCTCTGTCCTCAGTCAGGACATGGGGACAGAAGTATAAACCTCAAAGAGAAAGTTCTCCAAACCTATCCTATGTGCATTAGAAACACATCATTAAGGGACTTCCCTGGTGGTCCAGTTGCTAAGATTCTGTGCTCCCAAAGCAGTGGGCCGGGATTCAATCCCTGGTCAGGGAACTAGATACCACATACTGTACCTAACGATCCTGCATGACACAACCAAGATCAAAGATCCTGAGTGCTGCAAATAAGACCTGGTGCCGCTAAATAAATAAAATATTAAAACTTCCTTTCCATTAAAAAATCATTAGGCCAAACAATTATACTTTTTAAATGGACAATTTATATCAACATCTATGATAAGCTGTACTTGATTATTGTTCAAGGGCAAACGCTATTTCAACTAAATCATTTAAATGTGTGCTAAGACTGTTCCTTTCTAGAGCAGAGTGTTAGATCATAGTTCAAAGGAAAAAGGAATTGGTTTAGTTCATTAACGACTTTAGAAAACCTCTCTTAGAATGAATGGCAAGTGCTCTGAAGACTTATATCTATATAATGATGTATATAAGGTGGGCTCCCAAACCAGATTCTACGGCTCCCTTCTGGGTGTTTGCATGGAGGAAGAACAGGCATCTTTGCACAAACCCATCCCTTCTGCCTGGGAATTTGGTACCTTTGTGATCTCCTTCACGGAAAACCCACCCTTACACTTTAACCAAGTTTTTTGTCTTGCCTCTACTCAAAGAACTCTGTGAGTTGAATCATCTGAGGACACTGGATGACTGAGTCTGCAGGCATTTGGAGGAAGGGTTATTGCAACTCCTTAAAATGCACCTTGGCTTTTGGCCTTTGTCCCTTTTCTTCCCTACATCCCAGCTCTCTGGCCCTACACACCACCTTTGGTCTCCTCTATCAGGTAGTTAGTTCTCTTCTTCAAAGGGGAGTCTGCCCACTGTGCCTGCTCCTTCCTGGCCAATCCCAGGTGTGGGCTGTAGGACTGAGTAACTCACAAGGGCACTGGATTTAGGATCTGAAGGGGTAAGAGGCAGGCTCCACCCAGGTTTCACCTTCTAGGCCCTCCCTGGATTTCCAGCAAATATAACTCAACTCTCAAGGAAGACTCAGAGTTCTTCCTGCAACCTAAGGGCTGGCCTTCCATACCCTTAAGAAAACTAAGAGTTTGTCTTTGTTTACACTGTAAAGGCCTATTACACAAAGAATGAATCAAGAGAAATGGATGGGGCCGGTAATTACCAATAAGTTGCTAGTGTTGTCAGTAAAACAAAATGAAAACAAACAAACAAAAACAATAAGAGCAGAGTCCCGGATTTCAAGTTGCTTTTGCTGAGGACTTAATTATGACTTAAGATTCATCTCCTTGCCTCTTTCCCTGACATAAAGAGCTGAGTCTGGCTACAAAGCAAAGAACTCAAAACCAACCCCCGCCCTGGTAGGACAGAATAGATTACTTTTCATATTTTATAACTTTTCAGTGGTTTACAAAAATTGAGAGTAATTCCCAGAGAGTGCTGGATATACTAAGATAGTATATGGAAGCATGGTTTTCATTTTAATGTCCAGCATTTAATAGCCATATGGATTTAGTGTAATTCGCCATTATGGTGGAGGTATTAATTGACTTTTCCCCCCATTTTTTATTGTGGAAAAACACACATAATATAAAAGTTACTATCCTAACCATTTTTAAGTGGTGTTGAATACATATGCATATTGTTGCACAACCATCACTACTGATAAAAAAGAAATGACAGGCTCCAAATGGAGTTATTTGTGCTGAGCCCACTAAAACTTCCTAACTAAGCTAAGTATGGTTTCAACCTTCCTCAAGAATGTGACCTGTAAGCAGCCAACTTGAAATTTCCTGGTTAACACTAATAAGACATACTGTCTAATAGGCCCCTCCTTTTCCTTAGGAGGGTGACCTTGCTATAAACGATGAATTCTTTGCTAATAATTTCATTTTCCCATTTCCTCTCTACCTTAAAAAACCTTTCCTTTCCTGCAGCCCAAGGGAGCGCCTTTTTCCTCCGTAGATGGAATGCTGCCTGATTTGTGAAGTATAAATTCATGAAGCCATTCACGTCCAGACTTCTTTTCCTTTTGCAAATCTAAAACTACCTTTTATTTATTTTTTTAATTTAATTTTATTTTTTAACTTTACAGTATTGTATTGGTTTTGCCATATATCAAAATGAATCCGCCACAGGTATACATGTGTTCCCCATCCTGAACCCTCCTCCCTTCTCCCTCCCCATACCATCCCTCTGGGTCATCCCAGTGCACCAGCCCCAAGCATCCAGCATCATGCATCGAACCTGGACTGGCGACTCGTTTCATATATGATATTATACATGTTACAATGCCATTCTCCCAAATCAGTGCACCCTCTCCCTCTCCCACAGAGTCCAAAAAACTACCTTTTAAACAGTAATTCCCATTCTTCCCTTCTCCCTAGTGCCTGGAAACCACCATCTACTTTCTGTCTCTATGAATCTGACGACTCTAAATCCCTCATATAAGCAGAGTCATGTAGCACTTGTCTTTTCATGGCTGGCTTATTAAATTTATCTTAAATGTAACACGCAGCCAACTTAAAGAAAAATATCAGGCAAATGAATAGCAAAGATGGCACATGAATAAGTGAAAAACTGGGCACAACGGATGATGGGCTAAGATGATTCGAGTAAGAAGACTATTTTTCCTGTATTAATCTTCACAAACCTTCTCTTAGTTTCAGCAGGGAAGACCACCCTGAGAAGAGCATCTATCGCCTCTTCTCAGCCCCTCCTTGCGACATTCACACTTTTCCCCCCATTTCATTTCCTTTTATTTCCATTTTTTAAAAATTGGCGTATAATTGCTTAACAACGTTGCGTGAGTTTCTGCTGTACAACGATCTGAATCACCTATACGTATACGTCAAAACTGCTCTTGAGTGTCTGTAACTGGCTGCAACCCACCTGTCAAAACCCAGCACAGGGAGTCCCCTGCTGGTCCAGTAGCTAAGACTTTGTGCTCCCAATGCAGGGGGCCTGGGTTCCACCCCTGGTCAGGGAACTAGATCCCACACGCTGCCACTAAGACCCAGAGTGGCCAAATGAATAAACAAATAAATAAACAAATGCTTAATTTAAAAAAAAGAAAAAGCCTCTTAGGTAGAGAGACAGAAAAGACCAGCTCATCCCAAAAAGATACATCTAATAAAAATTTCTGGCAAAGGGACCAATTCCAAATGTTGCTAAACACACATACACATATACATAGCAAACACAAATTTCCCAGAAAACCTTTCATTTCAGAGATGCCTGGTAGCTGATGTACAATGATTTCCTAACACTCTCAGTCATGCAAACACTTCTTTAGAATGTGTGAAGCCAAATAAAACCCACTGTGTAGTGGTCCAGTCTGGAGGAGGGGGCCCCAGTTCATTCTGGCTGTATGTGGCTCCTTTCTCCGTTTATAACAGAGAATTTGCCAGGTGAGCTGAGAAGACTCTGACCTACCACTTGGGATGGAAATGTGATGGGCAGAGGCCTGGGAGGTGGCATGTTCTCATAAGGAGCGTGGCAGGTCTACCTTCATTGAAGGGAAATTAGAGGCCATCTAGAGGAAACTAGAGGCCATCTCCTTCTTTGAGGTCAAATGCTAGAAATTGGTAGAACTGGGCCCAGTCCTGAATTGTGCAGTTTCCCTACACTACAAAAATGGGTATTTTCATTCCCCATGGACTTTTTGTCCCCTTGAACTCCGCAAGGACAAAGATGAACAGATTTGAGGTGACGGGCTTTATCCCCCCTGGCCAAGGGTTACTACTTGCTGGGGGAGGAGGGGAGGCCTTGACTTCCTCAAGAAGATTTCTAAAAGCAGTGACAGGAGGATTTTTATGAAAAAGCTCCATCAACTGAGGACCAGTTGGAGAGAACAGCACAGGAAAGGGAACATCAGGGGATGCGGCCCTGCCACTTGCAGGAGAGGAGAAGGATTCAGTGACTTTTTTACTTATGAACTTCCTGCCAATGACTTACCAGTGAGAGATGGAAAGGGCAGATAGGAGCCCATGCTGGCAGGGTCTCCCCTCATTCCTGTAAAACTAAGAAAGGAACAAAGGACCTGTTGTCCTGGGCACCCTTGAAGCTGAAAACAGGAGCAGGAGCCAGGCGGGCTGTGTCTCACCCGCTGATCCCGGAGCCCAGCCATTGGCCAGCGTGGAGCTTCATGGAAAAGCAATTCTCCTTAGGGTCACACCACGGGTGTCTCAGAGCCAGATTCAGTCAGACCCTGCATCTAACTGACCCGATGTTCTGCAGCAAAGTCAACTACCAATCCAGCGGCCAGCCAAGGTCTGTAAAGGCCGCAAGAGATCTGGGCCACCAGCCCCACAACAAAACTGGAATCTACTTCCAGGACACACTGTGCCTTTCCAGAATTCTCCAAAAACGTCCTTGTAAGTCAGCGAAAATCATAATCTACCACTCAGATGCCCAGGAAACACTGGTAGGACATGTACCCAGGCAAAGAACGAAAATAACCAACGAGCAATCAGAAGAGACTATATCTCAGGGGGTGGGTTCGTGGTAATACTGATTTTTATTTTTTGCATTATGCTTTTTCTACAGTGTGCAGGTTTTGCTTTTGCTGATCAAAAAAGAAATCTTATATGTTCTTTTTAAAAGCCTTCCCTGGGACTTTGCTGGTGGTCCAGTGGCTAAGACTCTGAGCTCCCAATGCAGGGCGCCTGGGTTCCATCCCAGGTTGAGGAACTGGATCCCACATGCTACAGCTAAAACTTGGCGCAGCCAAATAAATAAACAAAAATAAATGTTAAAAAAAAAAAAAAAAAAAAAAACCTTCCCCAATATCACCAGTCAAAATGGGCAAAACAATTGTTTCGGGAACTGTTGATTTAGAGGATGTCTTTACACCTGCTCACCTCATTCTTTAAGGCTGAGTCGCATCTTTGCTAAAACCGCCTCCCACCTGGAATTACCCACATCCTCGCTAAGGTCCCCAGGACATCTGGCACAGTCCACTATTATGTCCTCTTCCCATTATATGATATTTGTTGACCATTCTTTCTTCCTTAAGTTGTGTAACACTTTAGGCTCCTGTCTAGGTATGTTAGCAAATAGCACCCGCTCGAAACACATTTTATGTAAATTGAACTTAATTGTTGCCACTTTGGTAACAGTGTGAGAAAAGAGTTGGTCAGTCCAGGTAGAATTCCTTGATACCATAATCCAAACACCTGCATAGTGGTTGGAAATCAGGAAACATCTTAAGGAACTGGGAGAAAACTGGTCAGGCAAGTCATGGCAGAATATCCTCACTGGCATGATGGGTCACTGTCTTACTGCAAAACTATTTCTGCTTCTGATGAACCGAGCTCTGTCCCCCCAAAAGCACCCCATTGTCCTGCTTCCACTGAAGGAAAGAGCAGCTGTGTCTATGGTGTCACTTGAGTGTTTCAGACAAATGGGTCTTCAACTCAAGTCAAAGAGCTTCTCTATCCTGTTTGCCATCAGATAGTCTTCGAGAAAGAAGGTGAACAGGCGAGGGCTGACAAATCAGAATTAATGGAAATATGCGTGGGGCTTCCCTGGCGGCTCAGTGGTGAACAATACACCTGCCAATACAGGAGATGTGGGTTTGGTCCCTGGGTCAGGAAGATCCTTGGGAGAAGGAAATGTCAACCCATTCCAGTTTTCTTGTCTAGGAAATCCCATGGACAGAGGTGGCTGGTGGGCTACAGGCCATGGGGGTCTCAAAGAGTCAGACACAACTTAGTGACTAAAACAACAATAGTGTTAATAATTCTTAGAAATAGATCATGTGTAAGATGAACATAAACTTTGATAACAGTAAGCATTTTTTTTTAAAGAAAGAATCTAAGATGCTACAAGATATAGCTAAGATTCTGTAGCAAGTGATTATTGTGAGCTTCCTAGGAGACAAACCAACTTTTCTGACAGGTGTGGTTGGTTCTGGGCATGGTCTGCTCTCAGATGCTGTGGGACCTAAGGATGAGCCCCAAATTCTGAGGGGCAGACGGGTTTCCAAATATGGCAAAAGAGCAAAATATTGCTTTGCACATGACACAGACACTATGTCAGGAGACAGAACACAAAGCGATTTTGCCTTTGACGACTTGAACTTGTTCCAAAAGACCTCATGAAAAGATCCTCCAAGACTTTCAGAAGACCAAAAGTGGCTATAATCAGTGGAGAATAGTCACTCTGCATGTACTATTTCAAGAGGAAAAGATGGAAAGGAATAATACAAAGTGACATTAAATTCTGTACTTAAAGTCACCGATATTGAGGACATGTATTTATTAACTATGGGAAACTGTATTGGAGGCTAAAATGTATTCTGAGTTTAAATGAAGAATTTGAGCCCCCCAAATAGCCAAAATGGCTCTACCAGATTTGGGTGCATACGTTTCTTAGTTAGGGATTCTCAGGTGGCACCAGTGGTAAAGAACCCATCTGCCAATGCAGGAGACATAAGAGATGCAAGTTTGATCCCTGGATCGGGAAGATGCCCTGGAGAAGGGTATGGCAATCCACTTCAGTATTCTTGCCTGGAGAATCCCATGGGCGGAGGAGCCGGGTGGGCTACAGTTCATAGGGTCGCAAAGAGTTGGACACGACCTAAGTGATATAGGACACACATACTCACTGCAACTAAGAGTGTGCATGCCAGAACTAAAGATCCTGCTTGCCACAACTAAGACCCAACACAGCCAAATAAATAAGTAAATAAATTTAAAAAGGTAGATGACAGCAAGTGTAGATAAGAACAGAGCATTCAGAACTCTCACACACTGTGGGTGGAAGTGCAAATTGACATAATGACTTTGGAAAACTGTTGGGCACCATTTACTAATGTTGACTATATAAGTATCCTACAACCCATCAATTCATTCCTATGTCCCAAACTGAAGCTTGTCACACATGTTCCCCCCAAAGACACAAGAATGTTTAGTTCAGTTCAGTCACTCAGTTGTGTCCAACTCTTTGCAACCCCATGAATTGCAGCACGCCAGGCCTCCCTGTCCATCACCAACTCCCGGAGTTCACTGAGACTCACGTCCATCGAGTCAGTGATGCCATCCAACCATTTCATCCTCTGTCGTCCCCTTCTCCTCCTGCCTTCAATCTTTCCCAGCATCAGGGTCTTTTCAAATGAGTCAGCTCTTCACATCAGGTGGCCAAAGTATTGGAGTTTCAGCTTTAGCGTCAGTCCTTCCAATGAATATTCAGGACTGATTTCCTTTAGGATGGACTAGTTCGATCTCCTTGCAGTCCAAGGGACTCTCAAGAGTCTTCTCCAACACCACAGTTCAAAAGCATTAATTCTTCAGTGCTCAGCTTTCTTCACAGTCCAACTCTCACATCCATATATGACCACTGGAAAAACCATAGCCTTGACTAGACGGACCTTTGTTGGCAAAGTAATGTCTCTGCTTTTCAATATGCTATCTAGGTTGGTCATAGCTTTTCTTCCAAGGAGCAAGCGTCCTTTAATTTCATGGCTGCAGTCACCATCTGCAGTTATTTTGAAGCCCAGAAAAATAAAGTCTGACACTGTTTCCACTGTTTCCCCATCTATTTCCCATGAAGTGATGGGACCAGATGCCATGATCTTCATTTTCTGAATGTTGAGTTTTAAGCCAACTTTTTCACTCTCCTCTTTCACCTTCATCAAGAGGCTTTTAGTTCCTCTTCACTTTCTGCCATAAGGGTGGTGTCATCTGCATATCTGAGGTTACTGATATTTCTCCTGACAATCTTGATTCCAGCTTGTGCTTCTTCCAGCCCAGCGTTCACAGCAGCATTATTCAAAATAGCTCCACACTGGAAACAATGCCAATATCCATCAACAGGAGAATACAACTTGTGCTGTATTCATAGAATGGAATACACACTGTATGATTCCAGTTGTATTAAGGCCCCAAACAGGCAAATCTGACTGATGGCAACAGAAGCCAGGAAAGTGTTTACTCCTGGGGTATGGAGATCAGAAGGGAGTACACTGGGGGGCCCTTCCTATGCTCTGGAGGAAGCTTAAAGCCTATCCCACATCTTCAACATTTTATTTCTTTACGCACCAGACTATTTTCTTGGGCTCCAAAATCACTGCAGATGGTGACTGCAGCCATGAAATTAAAGGATGCTTGCTCCTTGGAAGAAAAGCTATGACCAACCTAGACAGCATATTAAAAACCAGAGACATTACTTCACCAACAAAGGTCCATCTAGTCAAGGCTATGGTTTTTCCAGTAGTCATATATGGATGTGAGAGTTGGACCATAAAGAAAGCTGAGCACTGAAGAATTGATACCTTTGAACTGTGGTGTTGGAGAAGACTCTTGAGAG
Source organism: Bos indicus (assembly GCF_029378745.1). Classification (NCBI taxonomy): domain Eukaryota; kingdom Metazoa; phylum Chordata; class Mammalia; order Artiodactyla; family Bovidae; genus Bos; species Bos indicus. The sequence goes on along the minus strand of NC_091772.1, from coordinate 39,555,006 downwards.
TCCTTGGACTGCAAGGAGATGGAACTAGTCCATCCTAAAGGAAATCAGTCCTGAATATTCATTAGAAGGACTGACGCTAAAGCTGAAACTCCAATACTTTGGCCACCTGATGTGAAGAGCTGACTCATTTGAAAAGACCCTGATGCTGGGAAAGATTGAAGGCAGGAGGAGAAGGGGACGAGAGAGGATGAGATGGTTGGATGGCATCACTGACTCAATGGACATGAGTTTGAGCAAGCTCTGGGAGTTGGTGAAGGACAGGGAATCCTGGCGTGCTGCAGTCCATGGGTTCGTGAAGAGTTGGACACAACTGAGCAATTGAACTGAACTGAACTGAGGTCCCCTAATTGCTTTATGAGCCTGGCGTCTTGCTCTTCCAAGAGGCTTGAATATGTTTAGAATCTCAAAGGGGCTGGCGACTGTCATTTGTCCATTCACTGAATATTTACTAAGTGTATGCTACCTGCCAGACACCATCCTGCGTGTTGAAAAAAAACAGCATTGGGCACAGATGAAGTCTCTGGTCTCACACAGCATAGTTTTTAGTGTCGGGGGCAGAAAACACAAACGTAAGCCAGTGAGTCCATTTCAGGTCTGTACAAATTCTACAACTTTGAATAAAGCCAGAGACTTCCCTGGTGGTCCAGGGGTTAAGAATCTGCCTTGCAACACAGGGGACACAGGTTCAATCCCTGGTTGGGAAACTAAGAGCCCCTACTCCACAACTAGAGAGTCCATGAGCCTCAAATGAAGGTCCCTGCAAGATGCAAAGAAGATCCCACATGTGGCTGCAATGAAGACCCAATGCAGCCAAAGAAATAAATTAATATTAAAAAAATAATAATAACAGCCAGCTGCGGGGACAGGAGAAAGGAGAGTCCATGGGTGACTGCTTCCTGCAGAAAGGGCATTCTAGGCAAAAGGAACGGTAGGATAAAGTCTGGGAGGTGGGAGCTTGCTTGGCCAGGAGCCCAGGGGCTGGAGTAGACAGATGGAGTAGGTGACACTGTCAGAAGAGATTTGCGGGGCAGGGGTGGGGGTTGGATCCCCGAAGGACTGAAGGCTACGGTGAAGATTTTGGTTTTAAATGGAAAACTACTAAAGGACTTTGAACGGGAGGGACATGACTTGGATTCAGATGAACTAAAGTCAGACCATCCTCTGACTTAGATAACAGTTCAGAGGGACTTCTCTGGCAATCCAGTGTTTAATACTCCACCTTCCAATGCAGAGAGTATGGATTTGATCCCTGGTCCAGGAACTAAAGTCCCACATGCTGCGGGAGCTGTGCCAAAAATTAAAAACAAAACAAAACAAAACAAAAAAAAACCAGCTCAGAGGTGGTGAATCGGTGAAGATAAAGCAGGGGCAGCAGGCAGGGTCTACTGCAGTGCTGGTGAGGAGTGGTCCCACCCTGGATCTATCTTATTGGCAGAGCTGCTAGAGTTTGGAGATAGAGGGGAAGGCAGTTATGAGACAAGAGGTGTCAGGGTTGAAGCGTTTGTGAAGGGAAACCAAGGGCTCAGTCCTGGTCTTTGTAAGTTTGAAATGCCAAGGGTCAGGCTGTGGGCAGCTGGATGCAAACATGTGGATCCAACAGAGGACCAGCCTAGGGATGGATACAAGCTGGGAACCTGGGAATGTTCTGGAGGTGGGAATGCTCATAATGACGGATGGATGAGATGGAGAGAGGTAAGAGGAAGTGGAACCAAAAAGATTCCATTTAACCTATGGTTGGATCATAAGCCACAAGCCTGGATGGGATCACACAGGAAGTGGCTCTAGAGATGTCTCTGTAAACAAGATACTGTGCTTACCACGTGCTAACACTGGGCCAAGTGCTTCACAGCTGTTAACTCCATCTTCCTAACAACTCAGAGGTAAAGCTCCGTTATTGTCCCTATTTTACTGATATGGACACTGAGGGTCCTATTCAGAAAAGAAAGGGGATGGTGCAGAGGCCGCTGGGAGTCCCAGGGTCAGGTGGGCAGGGGGACAAGGAGGAAGCAGCCAGTGGCAGGCGAGGTGAGAGGAGACCAGGGAGCCTGGTGTCCCTGATGCCCACGAGTGTCCCTGCAGGGGACAGAAGGTGGGAGCTGACCATGGATAGAAAAAAGGGACATCTTTACTTCCACTAACCTGCTTCCTTCTGCAATTAACTTCCTCCCAGTTTGAATGTAGGCATCACATCTCAGTAGTGCTCTCAGCCCCTGAGACCCTGTCACCACCAGCAGCCCCAGATGCTCTCAGGGTCAGTGCAGGCCTGCCTGTCCGCCTCCAGATGAGAGCGGCTCCTCAACCCACAGCCTGACCTGGCCTTTAACATGTCAGTAAAGGAGCACCTACGCTATGGAATCACACGTTAACAATTCTGATCCTTGTATCTCAGTTGTTCCCGCTGTCGCGCTACATATTTTATTTTATGCATGTAAAGTATTATCCCGAGGAGAGGCTCCATGACACCTGAAAAGGCTAAAGACCTCCAGCTCATCTCAATATTAACCACAGAGCAGCCACCGCAGGCAGGAAACCGCATCCTAACCTGGGGAGTCAGCGGGTACTTCACTTCGCATCCACCCAGATGCTTCCTGGTGACTGCCTGGGGCAGGTGACGGTAGCCCACAGCGCCCAGGCACCCTCACCATGGGTGACGTCACAAAGGAAGGTGACTGGGATGCCTTCCTGCAGCCACCAGAAGGTGCCCTGCCCACGTCTGGGGATGGGGGTAGGAGATGAGGGTGGGATGGGGTTGGGGTGTGTCTTCTGTCTACAAGGCTCTCATTTGACTGGGTTCTGCTCCCCTCACTCCCACTGCTTCCCGGTCATCTGCCCTTCAGGGTGCTCTGTGCCAGGCTGACCCACTGTCTCCCTGTAACCACAGTCCTGCTCTGCCCTCATTTGCAAACAGCTCAGAGTCCTCCTCACAGTGCCTCTCCGTCATCTGCCTCTCTTGACTTCTCCACTGGGCAAAATGGAGGGATTAAAACTGAGTCCCTGTTCCATGCTCCAAACAGTCAGTGAGAGATCCCAGCACAGAATCCAGAGGCTTCTCAGGTGGGCTTTTTCCATGTCACATGGGTCCCAGATCAGCAGAACTAGGGTCACGATAGAGTTTCCTTCAAGGGTCGTTAGGAGATTCAATGAGCTGGCAGATGTAATGTACTTAAAACAGTGGTCCACACGTGGTGAACACCGTACACATTGTTAAAGATAATCTTGGAAACAGACATTACCGTATGTAAAATAGATAGCCAAGGGGAATTTGCTGAATGACTCAGGGAACTCAAACCTGGGCTCTGTAACAACCTAGAGGGGTGGGATGCGGAGGTAGGTGCCACGGCTGTTCAAGTGGGAGGGGACATGGGTAAACCTATGGCTGAGTCATGTTGATGTTTGGTAGAAACCAACACAACATTGTAAAACAACTACCCTTCAATTAAAAAACAAACTAAAAAAAGATAATCTCAACTTTCCTATTTCCCTTCTAAAAGCCTTTAAAATTCATAAATTCCGTATCAACCAGTATAGCATTCAAGAATAACTGACACTAACGTGAAAAAGAAAAAGGTTTCGTGGGATGTTTATAGTCATTCTTAAATTTAAAAACCTTAAAGGAAATGTTAAGGGTGAAGAGAAAAAACCTGGAACTACATTGAACACGGGGCAGAAAATCTCTGATCAAAAATCACTGTGTATTTGTCTAGTTTCTGGGGAAAAAATGACCCCATTAAAACTGTTCATACCAAAGTCAAGGGGAAGTCACAGAATGCCAAGTGGAGGACCATCTAGTCTACCTCCAACATTTTTGTACAAAAGCAGAGGAAACAGCACAGAGTATTTGCACAGCTAAGGGGGGACTTATTCCTCCAGAGACCCAGGGTATGGACGCACAGACTCTCAGCTGCAGGGTGGCAGCTGCAGGGTGGCAGGGTGCCGCCCTGGGTCGGCTGGTTCTCCTTCCTCTATAGCAGGAACAGGTCGGGCTGGTTTGAAACTTGCCCTGACAACCAGATTCACCTGGTTTGCCTGCCTCTGCAGGACTCCTCCTGCCCAGCTCATGACTTGCAAGCAAAACCAACTCCAAAAATCTCACCCTCACACTGCACCAGGCAGCCTCAACCCCATTTCCTGAGAAAAAGGGGAAACTACTAATAAATCTGGCCTCCGAGGCACCAAGTGTCCATGGCATTTTCTACTGACTATGCCCTCCTGTCCTTGCAAAGAACTAGAGCTTCCAAGAACTAGAAGAGGTTTGGGGACTCTCCTCCAGCCTGCCCGCTCCCCACCTCTGTATCCTCATTCTGCAGAAAATGCCAGTCCTTAACTACCTACTTAGACCTTGTGTGTTGTGAACACAGCGTAACACAGGTAGCCAGTGCCTTTCTTCATCGCTTACAACCACATCCAATTTCCAATACGCTGGGTCACATTTTGGGCTAAGGGCCATGGAAGGTGCTGGGGTTGTTTCTGACCTGAGAATGCAAAACGAGTCCATCCTCTTTAGTGCTCCCTTCAAACCTTCTGGAGACAGACACGGGCTACACTGAATTCTGTTTTGCACACGGAGGCTCCCGCTGAGTTACTGTTTCCATCACTGTGAGAAGGTGGAGGTGGCAGACAGAACTTTAGGTTTCCGGGTTCTGATGCCAAGAGGAATGGAGAAGGTGTAAAGTTCAAGTGCCTTCAGATGGATTAATGTGAACCCAGACAACTGGTTCCTAGGCCACTCCCACCTCCTACAGAAGATTCTTCTGGAGTGGCCACCACACCCCCAGTTCCCAAACCTGCCAGGCGACCGGAACAGCTATCCTGGTGGCTACCAGGGTCACATCGCCCCCATCGTGTCCCCGATGCCTAATCGCCTCGGTCACCTGTGGGCTTCGGTGGGTCCCAGGCCATTTTCCAGGCTGACATCTGTCTGCACCATCTCCTGTTTCAGTTCGCCGATCTCCGAGGCAATTGTGTCAATGAGCTATTCAAAGACAAAAATAGTGTGACGTCAGGAAGTGGAAGAGGCGTGCCCAGAGCTGGGCAGCTTCAGCCACTTCAATAGGAGCACAGAGGTGACCACTTTTCTTTTCTTTTTTTTTAAATCCTGGCTTTGTGAATTTCCTTTACCCAGAGGAGGGGGGAAATAGGGAGGGAGCAGCTTCTGAGAAAGAGGAAGAACTTAGGTTTCGGTATCACCCTAAAATATGACATAAATAAAACAAAAAAATATGACACCCAGTTTGCTTTCTCAACATGAACTACAAAGAGGAATAAACAAATCTTGGCAAAACCAGGCTTCAACATTCCTACTGTCAAAGTGAACAGTCAAAATGGATGCCCTGGATTAAACTTTATACCATCCTTATTCTGGTTACAGAAAGATGTCTATTTCAAAGATACATACAGTTGGCAAATCAACTTCCAATGACTTGTTAGGGGAAAGGGAAGAGAGAGGATTGTGTGGGGGTAGGAGTGGGTGAGCAGGCAGTCAGGGAGCCGCAGGGGAAGAGATGGGGAAACGTGTCTTCTTCTCGGAGAAGACTTGTGTAGTCTTGCATGCCTTGCTTACATGCTTGGGAAGAAGCTACATCTGACCCTGAAGTGTGGTCTGAATTCTTGAGCCCCCCTTCCTCCCCACATCCACTCATTCAAAAGAATCTTCATGATGCTAATCAGGATCTGTGGAACAGCTACTCAAAGTGTCACTGCTCATTCATTTTTTTAAAAAATGTAGTACTTTTGCCTAGAAAATCCCATGGACAGAGGAGCCTGGTAGGCTGCAGTCCATGGGGTCGCTAGAGTCGGACACGACTGAATGATTTCACTTTCACTTTTCAGTTTCATACACTGGAGAAGGAAATGGCGGCCCACTCCAGTGTTCTTGCCTGGAAAATCCCATGGATGGAGGACCCTGGTGGGCCGCAGTCCATGGGGTCGCTAAGAGTTGGACATGACTGAGCAACTTCACTTTCACTTTTCACTTTTATGCACTGGAGAAGGAAATGGCAACCCACTCCAGTGCTCTTGCCTGGAGAATCCCAGGGACGGGGGAGCCTGGTGGGCTGCCGTCTATGGGGTCGCATAGAGTCGGACACGACTGAATTGACTTAGCAGCAGCAGCAGCAGCAGTTATTTTTTCATATGGGGCTTCCCAGGTGGCTCGTGGTAAAGAATCCACCTGCCCTGCAAGAGACACAGGTTCAGTCTTTGAATTGGGAAGATCCCTTGGAAAAGGTAATGGTAACCCACTCCAGTATTCTTGCCTGGGAAGTCCCATGGACAGAGGAGCCTGGCAGACTACAGTTGATAGGGTCACAAAAGAGCTGGACACACCTTAGCGGCTAAATTAACAGATGTTTTCATATAAATGTTACTTATGTCAACAAGAAACCAATTAATATTTTAAAATAAACATTTAAATTATTTCTTTCCTAATATAGCAGATATCTGTAGGTGTAACCCACACGTCAAGCCCTCCATAATTTTTCACAGTGTAAAGGGGTCCTGGGGATAAAATGCTTGAGAATCATTGTTCTAGCTTAAAGATGTTGTCGTCTTGCCTCAAGCAGCTTTTATTCCACCCAGACTCTGGAAGAAATTTCATTTTGAGTCTATAGGCTGTACCAAAATGTACCCTTATCTATTCATTCATTCAGATTTTTATGTCTACTCACTTCATGCTAAGCACTCCATGACATTTCTCATGGAGATAATACTGTATTTGGGACACAGACCACAGCACTGAGCATCGAGAAGTTACAGAATGAAAAGAGAATTGAGTGATGCTGTAGGCGGTAGCTAAAGGGTCACCCTAGCTATGGTGGGTGGTGAGGACAGGTCTTTTGAGGAAGTGATGAAGCCCTGAATGACAAGGGAGCCAAGAAAAGATCAGGGGAGGAGCCCTCCACACAGCGAGTCCCAGAGGCGAGGGAGGTTTGTGGAAAACTGTGGTCTGCCTGCCACCAGCCTTTGTCCACCTTCTAGATTACAGTACCCTTGGATTTGAATTTTCAGCTGAGAACCATTGGAGGGCTTTAGTAGGGGAATGGCCATTTTACTTGTTTTATGTTCTAAAAAGATCTCCTTGGCTGCTGGCTACACATGGTTTGTAAGGAAAAGCAGCAAAAGTAGTTACGAGGCAACTGCAATGGTCCAGGCAAGAGACAACGGTGGTATGGACCAGAGTGGTATCAGAGAGAAGGGGGCAAATCCAGGAATCACTGGACATGGAAACTGAGAGATGGATTGAATGTGAGAGAAGTCTCAAGGCCACTCCTAAGTTGTTGGCTTGAGCTATTAGATAGACGATAGTGCCTTTCACTGAGGAAAACATGGGGAAGGATCAGATTTGAGGAAGTAACCCAGTGGACACTGCACAGGTTAAGTTCTAACTGAGTTGCTGGTTGGTCATCAATTCAATGTATTAAGTGACTTCTAATACTAAGGGTGGAACAACTTATACATTTGGAAGTCACTGGAATAGGTCACTGTGACAAGGAGAGACTATCTATGGGGGGTGGGGGGGATGGATAAGGGGCCCCAGCAAACAGCTGTGTGCACTCTCAGCACTTAGAGGTCAGGGGATAGGGGGCCAGCCAAGTCCATCCCCTTTGTGTGTGACTGGGGTGCAGGCTGTACATGGAGCTTCTGGAAGCACTGGGGCCTTAGAAGAGGAGATAAGGGGATTTCCTTTGAGACACATTCCAGAGGCAAAAATTAAAAGTCTGACAATGTCAAATCCTTGAGGATGTGGGAAAACAGGAGCACTTACATGTTGCCGGAGCCATGTTTGGCAAGCACATTGGAAAGCCGTGTGTGGTACCTTATAGAGACACAGACTCCCGTGCACATGCTTGAGAGAAACCCACGCCCCTGGGTGAGATGAGAATATTGGCCGCACTGCTGTTTGTAAGAAAACCAAATTATAAGCATCTAAATGTCCACCAACTGGAGACACTGGATAAATGGAGGTATAGAATACTCCACAGCGGTTAAAATGAATGAACTAGGACTTCCCTGGTGGTCTAGTGGTTAAGACTCTGCATTTCCACCGCAAAGGGCATGGGTTCAATCCTGGATTAGAGAAATAAAATCCCATAAGCCTGCCCAGCGTAGCCAAAAAAAAAAAAAAAACGAAAGAAAAAGAAGCAGATTATATACATCAACACACAGGCAAAAGCTCAAACAAGTTTTCATAAAAGCAAAAAAAGAAAAGTGAAACAGATTACACTCAGTATATGAAGTTTAAAACTAAGCAAAATTGTACTGTTGAGTGTTTGTAGATACATATATGAAAACAGATGACTCCAAGATGCAGTATAGGGTTAATCATCCTAGTTCTCAGGAAGAGAAGTGGATGCAGGTGTGTACAGATGGATAGAGGTGTGCACAGGTGGGTGGAAGTGTGCACAGGTGGACAGAGGTGTGCACAGGTGGACAGAGGTGTGCACAGGTGGACAGAGGTGTGTGCACAGGTAGATGGAGGTGTGCACAGGTAGAGCATCTCAGCCACTTGCAGCACTTCATTTCTTAAAGTGGCAAAATGATGATACTAGATGGAGCTAGTGATGAGTGTAATATCATGCGATTTTCTGTATGTTTAATTGACTTCGTCATCAAACTTATTTAGTTCAGTTCAGTCACTCAGTTGTGTCCGACTCTTTGCGACCCCATGAATCGCAGCACGCCAGGCCTCCCTGTCCATCACCAACTCCCAGAGTTCACCCAGACTCCAATATGTAGGAAAATCGAAAAAGGAAGGACTAAAAAGGTGGGAGTGAGTAGGGTGAGCTGGGGGTGTCTGAGTGTCTGTGCAGGGGTCCCCCCCTCCACTTTCTAGGGCAGGAAGGTCACACATGGCCCATGAGGGAGCAAGCAGGCGTGCCCTGGGGAGGCCCAAACTCGACCTCCAGCAAATCTCAAAGGAAAGATTCCCAACCCAGCACATTCATCCTTTCTGCCCTCAGTCCCCTTCACGGCCATCATCACGAACTGAATGGCTTTCCCCGAGAGAAGCAGCTGACCCCTCCAGCCAGCTTTCTTTGTCCCAAACACACACTACAATCTGTGGTTGTCACTCAATACACCCAGATGGCAAACCACAGGTGGCACCCCTTATCTGTAAAGCAGAAGGGAAGGGCCAGGACCCCAAGGCATGAAGGTGGCTGACCACAGAGGCTGCCCTGGCTGGATGACTCTGGGACGCTCTGGATGGATTGAGGGCGTTTTCACCCCTTTCATCTCCCCTCTCCACCCTTTTTGACCCCAACTCATCCATCAGATGGCACAGATTTACCTGACAGATGGACCAGAGGCTAGGGTTCCAGAGCCAGGCCGCCAGAAACAAGAGTCACCCTAAAATGTCTGCTGCTCCCTGAGGTCAGCCCAGAGGTCCCTGATGGGATGTAAGCTGCTCCCCACCACTGTTCCCAGATACAGGTGTGTTTGATTGGTTTTAATTCTGGCAGATGTTTGACCTCACCCCTTATGCTCTCATGTTCTTCCAGATTTCATTCTTTGAGGGCAAACAGGGATAACTTAGCACCCACCGAAGGGGAAGCAGTGTGAACCGAAGTTTTAGCCTTTTCCTGTGTTAAAGCCAACAGCAGTCAGTTTCCGTGTAAGCTGCTTCATTCAAGTTTCTCCAAATCCACTTACACAACCTGATACCCCAGCACATCCGGGTCTCTGTTAGAACTCCTCCAGCGGGGAAGGGGCTGCCTACGCATGTGCCAAGCTGGAAGCCAGTGTGGCTTTCCGCAACCCTGTATGGCTGCCCTAGACATGTGTGGATGCCCGAGGGGGTGGCAACACAGCCAAACGGCTGTTACTCAGTGAACTGGCACCAGAGATGGGCCTCAGGTTTCAGGGCACAGAGCCAGTGAGATAGTAGTACTTGTTCAAAACACAGTAGCTATGTTCTCTCCAGAAAACCCCACAAGCAGCAACATAGTCAGGGCACAGACAGCCTGCCCGGAGAAAGTCAAGGCATGGCCTGTGTTCTGTATACCCCACAGGGCTGGGGTGCAGAGCAGGGAGAAGGCTGCTGGTAGGATCAGCTGTTTCTGCATCCGCCACAGGGAGAACAAGCCTGGGGCTGGGTCTCTGCGTCCCTCCTTCATTCTGCTCAGAAAGCCAGTGCCCCCGCCCTGGGCTCCAGAACAAAGTACAGGTAGTACTCCTTGGGATGAGTTTCACCCTACCCTGCAGCCAGGCCAAGGGCAGGAGAATTCGGGAAGCCCCAGGTTCTTTCCCGAGATCACACCCAGGGCTCGACAACATGGAACCTGTGCAGCTCCAGCCAGGCCCATGAGTCTACACTGATATGGACCAATCTGTAATTATTCTGTGTGGGTCATGTGCCTGTCAGGGGAACCTCACCAATGGGGCCACACTTCCAGCAGCAGGGGGTACAGTGTGTGAGGCAGCCCGCTTTGCAGCCCCTACCTGACAGAGAAATGAAGTGCTTCCTACCATATCAGTAAACAATGATGTCACAGTCGTCAGCGATTTCAGCCCTCCAGGGCATTCAGGAAGGAGGAAAAATACCTGAGATCTAACAGCCATCAGATTGCAACCACTCCCTTCAGAGAGCCCAAGGGAGCTCAGTTTAGTTCAGTGGCTCAGTTGTGTCCGATTCTTTGTGACCCCTTGGACTGTAGCACACCAGGCCTCCTTGTCCATCATCAACTCCCAGAGTTTACTCAAACTCATGTCCATCAAGTCGGTGATGCCATCCAACCATCTCATCATCTGTCGTCCCCTTCTCCTCCTGCCTTCAATCTTTCCCAGCATCAGGGTCTTCTCCAATGAGTCAGTTCTTTGCATCAGGTGGCCGAAGTATTGGAGTTTCAGCTTCAGCATCAGTCCTTCCAATGAACATTTAGGACTGATTTCCTTTAAGATGGACTGGTTGGAGCTCAGGATGTGAAAACAAAAAACACCCAGGACACTGGCCCCAAATAGTTGAGATGCATATGAAAGGGATGATTTCAGTGAGCCCAGACTCCTGCATCTTCCCATATACAGAAAAGCGCTAAATTCCTTGTGATATCTGGTTCTCTTTAATTCACAAAAATACTTTTGATGTTCAGACTACCTACCCTTTGTTGCAAAACTTCTATATAACCTGGCTCCTCACCGATCCCCTCACCCCCCTCCCCTGGAGCAATTCTCTCAAGACTACTTGAGGTGCTACCTCCTGGGCTTAAGTCCTAAAAATTTCCGTTGAATAAAACATAACTCTCATCTTTTACGTTGCAACTATTTTTTGTTTTTTAAGTCGAAAGAGCGGTGGTGAGGACCCCAGCTGTGGCTCAGAAAGACCTACCTTCCAATCCCAGCCCGACCCCTGTCAGCTGAGTCCTGAATCCCTCGGTACCGACTTATTCCTGAACCCCTGATATTAGGGCTTGGGTTTGGATGAGTTCATAGGATGATGAGATGAAAACACCTTGGAGCCTGCCCCTAAATGCTCTCACATTTTCTTCCTAGTTCAGTCCTCTCTTTATATGAATGGTGACCCGCTAGGAAGCAGAGAGCTGATAAAGCTGACACTTAAAAACAGACTCATTCACCTCCCTGCCTGCAAAGAGGTTGTTTCATCTCCGCTACAAAAGATTAGTGTTCCTGGACTCCAACCCTCCTTCTGCCTGTCTGCCCCAAAGTCTCTAAGCTTGAGATGTGCACACTAGATAACAATTTTCCCCAATGGACTGATGGACCAGGAGAGAAGTTGTCTGACACCCTTGCTTGCAGGGCAAGCTGGAGGGAGGGGAAAGGAGGGACTCAATCTTGCTTTGTTTATTTTAGAGTTAGATAAGAGGAGAGAGATTCTCTTGAAGGTCAAGTTAAAAAGAAAGTGTTTTTAGAGCAAGTTCTGATACAGGAATTCCAGGACTAACTCAGGAATGTTATCAGCGGTTCTTGAAAGGATGTGTCACTGACAGATGAAGACTTGAATCCTAGGATGTGGGAAAAGTCTGACTCCCAGCCATGGAATTTCTATTCCCCAAGTGCATTGAGTTGGCCTTGGGATATGATGGGCCTTGACAATCTTATCAGCTCTGTGGGCTTAGACCCACCTCCAGGTCACAAACAACCACTGACCCTCACAACTGCCTTTCCTGTTTCCGCTGAGCTGGCGGAGCCTCTAGGTCTAGTGGGCATACCCCATGCTGGAGTTTTCCTAAAGCAATCTGGAAAATAATTGGCTTGTTACAAACTTTCAGAAGATTCTTGCCCCAGGAACTGTCACCATGGAAACAAAGAAGTAATGAAGGCTGCTTGCCTTCACTTGTAGAGGAGTGTCTGGGGACTGACACTGGAGCATCTTGGAATCTGGCCCTTTTTTTGTTTTTATGTGTTAGTTGCTCCGTCATATCTGACTCTGCCACCCCGTGGACTATAGTCCCCCAGGCTCCTCTGTCCTTGGGATTCTCCAGGCAAGAATATTGGAGTGGGTTGCCATTTTCTCCTCCAGGGGATCTTCCCAACCCAGTGATTGAACCTGACCTCGGATTGAATCCTCCCTGCTCTGCATTTGAGTCTTAAAGTCCAGAGTCTTAACCACTGGACCGCTAGGAAAGTCCCACCCTTGGTTAATTCGTTTCAAGTGGGAATGGTTTTCCACCAAAGGGACAAACCATGTAGGGATATACTTAGGAATACCCCATGTATCCATTCTATTTTGATAAATGCTTAGTTCGTTTCTAATATGTTGCTGTCACAATCATGATTGTGATGAGCAGCCTTGTGTACCGTGTGAAAACTCAAGAGAAAATGCCAAATTGTAGGCACATAGGAGGTTATGAGGAGGTACCATGTGGCTCTCCAGGGGTCTGTGCCCAGCTGCAGTGCCTCCACCTTCTTTGAAAACATCCACCTCACTTGTCAGCATTTACTGTGTGTTAGTCGCTCAGTCCTGTCTCTTTGCGATCCCATGGACTATATAGCTCGCCAGTCTTCTCTGTCCATGGGATTCTCCAGCCAAGAATACTGGAGTGGGTTGCCATGCCCTCCTTCAGGGGATCTTCCCAACCCAGAGATTGAACCTGAGTCTCCTGCATTGCAGGTGGATTCTTTACCATCTGAGCCACCAGGGAAGTATCAATTTTTTTAAGCTTTGGCTAATCTGATAAATGGCTTTTTATTATCTTAGTGCTTTTCAAAGATTATTTTTGTTGGGAAGGAAGAAATTTTTCTCTGCCCTTCTACACTCTTCTGGCTGGTCAAAGAATTAAGAATTAAAAAAAAAAAAAAAGTGGGAACGTCCTTGGATGTCCAGTGGTTAACACTCTGAGTTTCCACTGGAAGGGGCGAGGACTCCATCTCTGTGGGGAACTAAGATTCCACATGCTGTGTGGCAAGGCCAAAATAACTAAAATAAATTAAATTAGGATGAAACAGGTTAACAGCAGAAAGTCAAACAAAGTGTAATAACATGTACACATAGGGGGGAGCCAAAAGAACCAAAATGGCCAAACCCTTTAAATATCACCTTCAGCTAAAGACAAAAGAGGGCTTCAAAGGGAAGGAAGGTAGTTCTTAGGAGATGGACCAGCAGCTGTTTGGAAAACAAAGGTTTGCTGGCCCCTGCAGATACAATGGGCCATGACTTCCCATCCACTGCCTCATGTGAGTTAGAGGCTTCTAGGCAACGGCTCCCTTCCTGGTACAGGTCCTCTATCTGCGTTTTTTTTAGGCAGTTTAAGGGGAAGGTCAAAGGTTCTTCCTGAGTCTTCAGAGCTATTGTCTCCAGCTTCAAATAATCTGCATGCCAAAGAGATATTTTGGGGTGGCAAGTTTTTCTTCCCTTCATATTTTGGTCATCTATTTGTATTTCTTCCCAGAGGGGTTATCTGTTCGTTTATTTGTTGCCTGTTTAGGGGTTTGCTGGTTTTTCTTAAGTTGTGGATATGAATCCCTTGTCTCAAATACTGAAGATTCCCCCTCATCCTGTTTCTCTGCCTTTTAAATTTCCTTAAATTAAAAAAAAAAACATTTATTTTGCCTGTGCTAGGTCTTAGTTGCTCTTCATTGTAGCAGGCAAATTCTTAGTTCTGGCACGTGGGATCTAGTTCCCTGACCGGGGGTGGAACCCAGGCCCCCTGCTTTGGGAGCAAGAAGTCTTAACCACTGGACCACCCGGGAAGTCCCAACTTCCCTTAAACTTTGAATGTTGATAGAATCAAAAGTTACTTAAGGCTCTTGCTGACTCTCCGCTGTCTAGGAAGACACTCCTTATCTGGAAGTAAGAAAGTCTCCTTGGTTTTCTCTAAGACACATGTCATTTTGCCTCTTCACGTATGACGTATTTGTTTCTGTAGGCCTGTCATCGTCTGGATTTAATCCTGAGTGTGATGTGAAGTTGGGACAAGGAGGTGAGGGGTGACTGTGATAAGACCAGGGCTAGTTCTACATTACCCGCTCTCCTGGCCTAAACCCTGCCCCGAGGTACCTTCTGCAGGCCAAGGAATGTGCCCAGAAGGCTGCCTTTTCCCAGTTTGCCCAAAGGCTGGGCGTGGCTCGGGACAGGTGAACTCTGCACTGGATTTTTCACCCCATATGGAGAGTCAGAGACACCACAGTATTTATGCCACAGTCCTTACTGATCCAAAACAGCCCTTCAGCCACAATCAGAACTTTGAAAGAAAGTGAAAGTGTTAGTCCCTCAGTCCTGTCCAACTCTTTAAGACCCCATGGACTGTAGCCCGCCAGGCTCCTCTACCCACGGAATTCTCCAGGCAAGAATACTGGAATGGGTTGCGATTCCCTTCTCCAGGGGATCTTCCTGACCCAGGGATTGAACTTGGCTCTCCTGCATTGCAGGCAGATTCTTTACCATCTGAGTCACCAGGGAAGCCAATCAGAACCTTCCTAGTTACCAAAAAACAACACTCACTACCTTCTTATTCCACTTTCTTCTCTGGAGTTAAAAAAATACAGCCCACCTCCAACATACGTAGAGGAAAACTTAATAAGCAACCCACCCCTCTCCATCCTCTGTGTGAAGTCAATGGTTTGCCATGAGTAATTTTCTGTTTTTAGCACAAAGTAGTAAATAGCAGCATTTAGAAGAAACAAATACGAGTGAATAATTGAATTATTTAAAAGCAGAATTTTGGCTAAAGGCCCGGCTTCAAATTCCTTTGGCTCTGTTGATTCAAGCCGTGCATTCCCTGAGGAAATCATTTGACCCCCTTACATTTTCTCATCCGTGAATGGATGATGTGTTGAGGGCTGTTTCTCAGGGCCATTTAAGGGTCCAAGGAGGTGTTGCAGGCCATGTCCACAATAGATAGGCCCCTTTATTGTTTGCTGGAGGGTGGGGGGTGGGGGCGGCGGGGAGGCGGGTGTGGAGAGAGGCTTTCAATTGATACCACCCTCCTCAGAGGACAGCAAGGTGAGAAGTGTGGTTTAAGGTGTGCCACCAGAAGCTCCAGGTGGGGTTAAGGATGCTGGATGTGATGGCTGATTGTATATGCTGGGGACGCAGGTCCTGCTGCAATGCCCACAAGGGAGAGGGAGGCCTCCATGTGCTATTTCCCCCAAGCACTTGAATTCCATGGGGCTTGCTGGGGGCCTGAGAAGCATGGAGATTCTTTGAATGGGTCTCTTGGACTACAAGGAGATCAAACCAGTCCATCCTAAAGGAAATCAACCCTGAATATTCATTGGAAGGACTGATGCTGAAGCTGAAGCGCCAATACTTTAGCCACCTGATGCGAAGAGCTGATTCATTAGAAAAGACCCTGATGCTGGGAACGATTGAGGGCAGGAGGAAAAGGGGACGACAGAGGATGAAATGGTTGGCTGGCTTCACTGACTCCATAGACATGAGTTTGAGCAAGCTCCAGGAGTTGGTGATGGACAGGAAAGGTGGTGTGCTGCAGTCCATGGGGTCGCAAAGAGTCGGACATGACTGAGCGACTGAACAACAACTTAGAATGGGTAGAAATATTTGAAAGGCAAAAGCCCCCATCAGTACTTGGTGCACCTTAGGTGTGATGGTACCCGCTGCAGGACTCACCCAGGGACCAGGCTTCTGGACTTTTAGCCTCTTGTTAGACCTTCCTGGTATCTGCAAAGCCCTGCAAACATCAGGTTGCACAGCGGTCTCGCTGACACTAGTGCTTCTGCCAGACATGCTGGGTGCTTCCCCAAGGCCGTCAGGGGGAGGGAACTTGGCCCTCCACGGCCAGCCCCAGGTCCCTGTCAGAGGACAGAAACTGCTTGGTCTTGTGCACAGAGACCCAGAAGGACCCTCAGAGTCAGTTCTGGACCACTGACTGATGGGCGCTGACTGTAAACGCTCCTGCTCCCTCACCTCTGGTCCTTGAAGACAGAGCCAGAGTTACCCTCAAGGGACTTCCCTTGAACTTGGACCCTCGCTCACCCTCTCTGCCCCACTCTGCTATGGGGTTTTCTTGGGAGCACTTTCTGATAAGCCACTTTCGTGAAAAATTTTAGCTCTGGGCTTGTTTCTGGAGACACTGACCCAAGGTGCCCCCAACCTCCCCTGTTTCCTCCCTCCCCTCCATTCACCACTTGAGGTTGATGGTCCTGTGTCTGAGACCATCCTGAAGCCAGGGGCTCTCCCCAATGGCCCCCACCTGGACGCAAATTCCGCAGAGCAGGAATGGTGTCCTTGTGTTCTGTGGAGACCTCCAAGCTCAGGACAGTTCGGGGCACTTCCCTCTCCTGCCTTCCTCTTGGTAACTTCCCTGTCCATTTCTGTCTAGACCAGGGATAAATCAGGACACGGGGTGGGTGGGGCTCCAGCCTGACCTCAGCTGGACACCACGGGGAAGTGGCTGACACTGTGGCAGCTGCTGCAAAGGCACAGCTCCAGAGTTTTCAGCTGTTCACCAGCGATCACACCAAGGGAGCTGTACATGCAGAATTCAGAGCTCTGAACCACTGTTCAGGTCTCACTGAGCAGAAGCCATTGGTTGGAAACCCTGGCCCCAGACTTCCCTGGTGATCCAGTGGTTAAGAATCTGCTTGCCAATGCAGGGGGCATGGGTCCGATTCCTGATCCGTTCCAGAAGGATCCCACATGCGGAGGAGCAACTAAGCCTGTATGCCACAACTACTGAGTTTGCACACCTAGAGCCTGTGCTCTGCAACAAGAGAAGCTACCGCTATGAGAAGCCCATGAGCACCGCAACTAGAGATAGCCCTCGAGCAGCAATGAAGACCCAGCGCAGCCAACATTAATAAAGACATACGAAAACAATAATGCGAAGAACTGACTCATTGGAAAAGATCCCGATTCTGGGAAAGACTAAGAGCAGGAGGAGAAGGGGGTGACAGAGGATAAGATGATTGGATGGCATCATCAACTCAATGGACATGAGTTTGAGCAAACTCCAGGAGAGAGTAAAGGACAGGGAAGCCTGGCATGCTGCAGTCCGTGGGTTCGAAAACATTCGGACTCAACTTAGCAACTGAACAACAACCTCTAATGACTAAATTGTAAGCTGCTTCTATCCAAGGGTAAGAGATCTCCACAGGCTCTACCCTGCCGGACACTCACCTCCAAATATGGGGAGGCTGTGGAGGGCAGAGAGGCCTCTGCCATCAAACACACCAAAGGCTCAGTACAACTTGAAGAGGCCCAGCCCAGAGCTGTTAGTTTAATTATATTTGAAATGATCCTCCACAACAAACACTAATATAACTTTAAACTTAGTGCATCTTTGGGGAAAAATTATTTTTTAATGTATTTATTTACTAATTTAAGGGGAAAATTTTTTCCCTATATTTATTTATTTTTATTTATTTATATTTGGCTGTGCCCGGACTGTGCTGCTGGATGTGGACTTTCTCTAGCTGCGGTGAGTAGGGGCTACTCTCTAGTTGGGTGCCTGGGCTTCTCACTGCAGTGGCTTCTCTTGTTGAGGAGAACAGGCTCTAGGCACACAGATTTCAGTAGTTGTGGCACACAGGCTTAGTCACTCTATGGAATGTGGAATCTTCCTGGACCAGGTATCAAACTCATGTCCCCTGCACTGACAAGTGGATTCTTACCCACTGCACCACAAGGGAAGTCCCAGAAAAAAAAAATTTTTTTTAATGATACACAGAGTGTCCATATAAAATAAGGAAGCAGCCGGTGTGATGTGCCTTGAAATAGTCATTCTGCTGAGGTCCCGATTTACTCTGTCAGTTGTCCGAGGTCGGTGTTGCGTTGGATTCTTCAATGAGTTCAGAAGTTACAGATACCTCTCTATCGCTGCTTGTGGCTTTGAGTCGTAAGGTGAAATAACAAGATAACCAACAAACACCAGGAAGAGCAAAGCTCTTTCTAAGGCTCTGGCACTAATGTTTCTACAGCCCTGGTTTTAGCATCTGTGTCTGAAGTTTTAATGTCGTATGTTTTAAAAAGATTTTTAGAAATGGGTACAGTGGTAATCATCTTGCAATGCAGAGAAATTTTAAGTCAATATATGGTGCACCAGAAATTAACTCAGTCTTACAGACCAATTGTTCTTCCAGTAGTCATGTAGATATGAAAACTGGACTAAAAGAAAGCTGAGTGCAGAACAATTGATGCTTTTGAACTATGGTGTTGGAGAAGACTCTTGAGAGTCCCTTCCAATCCCCAGTCCATCCTAAAGGAAGTCAGTCCTGAATATCCATTGGAAGGACTGATGCTGAAGCTGAAACTCCAAAACTTTGGCCACCTGATGCAAAGAACTGACTCACCAGAAAAGACCCTGATGCTGGGAAAGATTGAAGGCAGGAGGAGAAGAGGACAACAGAGGATGATATGGTTGGATGGCATCACTGACTCAATGGACATGAGTTTGAGCAAGCTCTGGGAGTTGGTGATGGACAGGGAAACCTGGTGTGCTGCAGTCCATGGGGTCGCAGAGAGTCAGACACAACTGAGTGACTGAACTGAACTGAACAGACCAATTATACTTCAAAAACAAACACATAAAAAAAGAGATCAGATTTGTGGTTATTAGAGGTGGGACATGAGGGTGCAGGGGAGAGGAAATTGGAGGAAGGTGGTCAAAATGTACAGACTTGTAATTATAAGATAAAGAAGCACTAGGAATGTAATGCACAACAGGATTAATACAATTAACATTGTATGATATATATGAAAATGGTTAAGAGAGTAAATCCTAAGAGTTCTCATTACAAGGAAAGAAAATCTTTTTTCACTTCCATCAATTTTGTATCTACTGGGTTGTCCAAAAAGTTAACTTTCTGGCCAACCTGCTATATGAAATTATGGATGTTCACTAAACTTATGGTGGACATCATTTCATGATGTATGCAAGTCAAATCAGTATGCTGTACGTAGCTGCATGTCAATTATATCTCAGTCAAGCCGGGGAAAAATAAGAAAAGAAAAAAGAAGCATGTACAGAGTACTTTAAAAACCTCAGACTCTAGGTCAACAACAGGAAAGATGCACAATCTGCTCCATCAAATTGAAGATACTATCATTGAAAGACATGGTGTTACTTTGTATACCACCAAGAAAAAAAAAAGCTGCCAGTAATAATTATAACATATCATTGATCACTGAAGTTGTTGTTCGGTTGCTAAGTCATGTCCAGCTCTTTGTGACTCCATGGACTGTGGCATACCAGGTTCCTCTGTCCCGCTAACTCCCAGAGTTTGCTCAAATTCATGTCCATTGATTCAGTTCAGTTCAGTTCAGTCGCTCTGTCGTGTCCGACTCTTTGCGACCCCATGAATCACAACATGCCAGGCCTCCTTGTCCATCACCAACTCCCAGAGTTCACTCAGACTCACGTCCATCAAGTCAGTGATGCCATCCAGCCATCTCATCCTCTGTCGTCCCCTTCTCCTCCTGCCCCCAATCCTTCCCAGCATCAGAGTCTTTTGCAATGAGTCAACTCTTCGCATGAGGTGGCCAAAGTACTGGAGTTTCAGCTTTAGCATCATGCCTTCCAAAGAAATCCCAGGGCTGATCTCCTTCAGAATGGACTGGTTGGATGTCCTTGCAGTCCAAGGGACTCTCAAGAGTCTTCTCCAACACCACAGTTCAAAAGCATTAATTCTTCGGCGCTCAGCCCTCTTCACAGTCCAACTCTCACATCCATACATGACCACAGGAAAAACCATAGCCTTGACTAGATGGATCTTTGTTGGCAAAGTAATGTCTCTGCTTTTGAATATGCTATCTAGGTTGGTCCTAACTTTCCTTCCAAGGAGTAAGCGTCTTTTAATTTCATGGCTGCAGTCACCATCTGCAGTGATTTTGGAGCCCAGAAAAATAAAGTCTGACACTATTTCCACTGTTTCCCCATCTATTTCCCATGAAGTGATGGGACTGGATGCCATGATCTTCGTTTTCTGAATGTTGAGCTTTAAGCCAACTTTTTCCACTCTCCACTTTCACTTTCATCAAGAGGCTTTGTAGTTCCTCTTCACTTTCTGGCATAAGGGTGGTGTCATCTGCATATCTGAGGTTATTGATATTTCTCCCAGCAATCTTGGTTCCATCTTGTGTTTCTTCCAGTCCAGCGTTTCTCATGATGTACTCTGCATGTAAGTTAAATAACAGGGTGACAATATACAGCCTTGACATACTCCTTTTCCTATTTGGAACCAGTCTGTTTTTCCATGTCCAGTTCTAACTGTTGCTTCCTGACCTGCATACAGGTTTCTCAAGAGGCAGGTCAGGTGGTCTGGTATTCCCATCTCTTTCAGAATTTTCAACAGTTTATTGTGATCCACACAGTCAAAGGCTTTGGCATAGTCCATAAAGCAGAAATAGATGTTTTTCTGGAATCCTCTTGCTTTTTCCATGATCCAACAGATGTTGGCAATTTGATCTCTGGTTCCTCTGCCTTTTCTAAAACCAGCTTGAACATCAGGAAGTTCATGGTTCACGTATTGCTGAATCCTGGCTTGGAGAATTTTGAGCATTACTTTACTAGCGTGTGAGATGAGTGCAATTGTGCGGTAGTTTGAACATTCTTTAGCACAGCCTTTCTTTGGGATTGGAATGAAAACTGACCTTTTCCAGTCCTGTGGCCACTGCTGAGTTTTCCAAATTTGCTGGCATATTGAGTGCAGCACTTTCACAGCATCATCTTTCAGGATTTGAAGTAGCTCAACTGGAATTCCATCACCTCCACTAGTAATCCAAGTCTATGCCCTAGCCAGTAATGCTGAAGAAGCTGAAGTTGAATGGTTCTATGAAGACTTACAAGAATTTTTAGAACTAACACCCAAAAAAGATGTCCTTATCATTATAGGGGACTGGAATGCAAAAGTAGGAAGTCAAGAAGCACCTGGAGGAACAGGCAAATTTGGCCTTGGAATACGGAATGGAGCAGGGCAAAGACTAATAGAATTTTGCCAAGAAAATGCACTGGTCATAGCAAACACCCTCTTCCAACAACACAAGAGAAGACTCTACACATGGACATCACCAGATGGTCAACACCAAAATCAGACTGATTATATTCTTTGCAGCCAAAGATGGAGAAGCTCTATAAGGTCAGCAAAAACAAGACCAGGAGCTGACTGTGTCTCAGACCATGAACACCTTATTGCCAAATTCAGACTTAAATTGAAGAAAGTAGGGAAAACCACTAGACCATTCAGGTATGACCTAAATCAAATCCCATATGATTATACAGTGGAAGTGAGAAATAGATTTAAGGGCCTAGATCTGATAGATAGAGTGCCTGATGAACTATGGAATGAGGTTCGTGACATTGTACAGGAGACAGGGATCAAGACAGAAAAGAATGCTAAAAAGCAAAATGGCTGTCTGGGGAAGCCTTACAAATAGCTGTGAAAAGAAGAGAAGTGAAAAGCAAAGGAGAAAAGGAAAGATATAAGCATCTGAATGTGGAGTTCCAAAGAATAGCAAGAAGAGATAAGAAAGCCTTCCTCAGTGATCAATGCAAAGAAATAGAGGAAAACAACAGAATAGGGAAGACTAGAGATCTCTTCAAGAAAATTCGCGATACCAAGGGAACATTTCATGCAAAGATGGGCTCGATAAAGAACAGAAATGGTATGGACCTAACAAAAGCAGAAGATATTAAGAAAAGGTGGCAAGAATACACAGAAGAACTGTACAAAAAAGAACTTCACGACCCAGACAATCACGATGGTGTGATCACTGACCTAGAGCCAGATATCCTGGAATGTGAAGTCCATTGATTATAGGATACAAATAACTTCAGAGATGGTGGTGACTTTCGAAGCAGTAAGTCTTAGAATTGAAATGCACTATCTTTGTCTTCATGCGGATCAAGGGGAAGGGCCTGAGGCTGTTTTGGTTGATTGTTAGCAGCTCGTTTTGTTGTTTTGATAACAACAAACATGCTGTGTGGGACCAGCATCCTGGAACTTACAAAACAGTGGTGGGCAGATGACCAGCTGGCCTTCCAGCCTCCTGGGCTCCACCTGGCACTCCCTCCAGGTGTGACAGGCCTCGAGAGGGTGTTCCAACAAGCTGGAGGCTGGAAGCCTGGCCAGAATATATTCCTGCACACCAAGCAGGCTTCTCTGCCCAGGAACTGCAGTGTGGCTAAGTTAACCACTACAATCAACCTTGTCCACCCACTCATCGGTTCTGTCACAGAAACTATTCGTAACAAAACTATACAAAAAAGTTCCCTCCAAAGTCAGAGCTGGGCACTGTCTAACAAGCCTGCCTAAGCATCACCTGGGATCTCATTTTGTTTGATTCTTTTTTTTTTTTGGCCACATCGTGAGGCTTTCAGGATCTTAGTTCCCCAACCAG
Organism: Bos indicus; assembly: GCF_029378745.1. NCBI lineage: Eukaryota > Metazoa > Chordata > Mammalia > Artiodactyla > Bovidae > Bos > Bos indicus. Next base: position 39,532,259 of record NC_091772.1, on the reverse strand, counting down.
GGATTGAATCCAGGCTCCCAGCAGTCAAAGCTCCGAGTTCTAACCACGGCAGGGCCAGGGAAGTCCCCAACTCTTCTTTTACAGAAGGCTCAGACTCTGTAAAGTCAGATGCAGAACTTGTGGGAGAGTGATACATCACAAATTATGTTTGTTTGGCAGAATAGATATCCCCAAAGGCTTTGGCTTTTTTGCCCTGTCCATCTTGAGCCAGTTTTGTGTTGCTGCTGCTACTGCTGCTAAGTCGCTTCAGTTGTGTCCGACCCTGTGCGACTCCAGAGACGGCAGCCCACCAGGCTCCCCCGTCCCTGGGAATCTCCAGGCAAGAACACTGGAGTGGGTTGCCATTTCCTTCTTCAATGCATGAAAGTGAAAAGTGAAAATGAAGTCGCTCAGTCGTGTCCGACTCGTAGCGACCCCATGGACTGCAGCCCACCAGGCTCCTCTGTCCATGGGATTCTCCAGGCAAGAGTACTGGAGTGGGTTGCCATTGACTGCGCTATATAAAACTGCAGTATTGGAAGGTCAAAAAGTGGTTGCATATCAGTTATCATCAAGCCCATATCTAACCTTGCAAAACTAGATTCACAAAGCTGGCTGATGGTAGATGGTAAAGCTTGTTCAAGATAAACTTCTTCGGCACATTCTTCATTTACTGCTGCTGCTGCTGCTAAGCCACTTCAGTCGTGTCCGACTCTGTGCGACCCCATAGACAGAAGCCCACCAGGCTCCCCCATCCCTGGGATTCTCCAGGCAAGAACACTGGAGTGGGTTGCCATTTCCTTCTCCCTTTATTTAGTAGCCTCTGCCATCTGTGACTGGCTCCAATAGCCTACTGATTTTCTCCTTAATGAGGTAAACAAATCTGTGATGCACATTCACTGGGTATTTGTTTGAGAATTAAGTTTTTTACTTCTATTCATTCTAAGAGACTTGACAGCTGTGTATGTATGCGGTGGGGTGGGGGTGAGGACTGCTTAACCTCTCTGGACTTCAGTTTCCTGAAGCATTAAATACATCATTGGACTCCTGACACCTCTTCTGGCTCAGACTCCTGATGACAACCAGCTGCCCCGCTTAGCCTTTCCGGAATGCAGTGGCATAAGTGTCTGTCACATTCACTTCCCTTTTATCACCTCCAGCTTCCTACCAAGCAGCTGCCTGCACTGGGCTTTCTACCAGCCCTGGAGAAGAAATAATGACTCACCCTTTCTGGAAGTTGATCTGAATGTATACATCCACAGCTCAGTATGCAAACTATCAAATTTGGCATTTCCAATTCTAGGAGATTCAAATAAACACTCAGGTATACGTAAAGAAAGGGTCTTGTGAGCATCATTTACAATAGTAAACAATGGAAAAAGGAGTAAGTGTCTAATAACAGTGACCTCATTAAAAGTATGGTACAGCAAGATGCTGGAATATTATACAGCCCTTAAAATGGTGATTCTATGTTTATTCCGATGGCACCCCACTCCAGTACTCTTGCCTGGAAAATCCCATGGATGGAGGAGCCTGGTAGGCTGCAGTCCATAGGGTCGCTAAGAGTCAGACAGGACTGAGCGACTTCACTTTCACTTTTCACTCTCATGCATTGGAGAAGGAAATGGCATCCCACTCCAGTGTTCTTGCCTGGAGAATCCCAGGGTCAGGGGAGCCTAGTGGGCTGCCATCTATGGGGTCACACAGAGTCGGACACGACTGAAGTGACTTAGCAATATATCAGTACAGAAATTTGTTACTCAGTGGAAAAAACTTGCATATATTGCCTAAGCCCATTTAGGCAATATATTTATTATGGATTACCGTAATGCAGTGTAATTATAGACAGAAAGCAAAATTCTGGACTCAGGGACATCCCTAGTGGTGCAGTGGTTAAGACTTCACCTTCCAATGCAGGGGGTGCAGATTTGATCCATGGTTGGGAAGCTAAGATCCCACATGCCTCGAGGCCAGTAAAACCAAAACATGAAACAGAAGCAATATTGTAACAAATTCAATAAAGACTTTAAAAAATGGTTCACATTTAAAAAAAGTATTTAAAAAAATTCTGGATTCATCAGCATCAAGATTCTCACAGGGCTCCTTTCCACGTAGAGCAATAAAAGATGGTAAAATATAGGTAACATTCTCTTTCTTCTTTACATTAAAATTTTTTCTACAATAGCTTTTATTTTTCCCATAGAAAAAATAGCTATTTTCTTTGGGAAAAACAGAAGTAATAGAATAGTTCAGCAGGTGGAATTTATACAGAGCCTAGAGTTAACATCATGGCAGTTAGACAAGTCTTCAGAGCTCCTAGGTTTGGCAATATAATGCTCCAGTTTGGGCAATACGTATGTGTGTGTGTGTGTGTGTGTGTGTGTGTGTGTGTGTGTGTGACCAGCTGCTCAGTCACGTTCAATTTTCTGCGACCCCAGGCTCCTGTTTCCAGGCAATAATACTGGAGCAGGTTGCCATTTCCTACTCTAGGGGATATTCCAGATTCAGGGATTGAACCTGTGTCTCCTGCATTGGCTGGCTGATTCCTTACCACTGTGCTACCTGGCATAGCAGGTGCTTAAGTCCTCAAATGGAAGGGCCAGTAAGAAACCACTTGGTCAGTGGAGGCCTCAATAAAACAAAGAAATGGGCTGTTCTGCCAATTATCATGGTCTGAGCTACTGAATTAAATTCCTTCTCTTGAGGCCAGACTGACACTCAAAAGGGTTATACCTTACCCACCCAGCCTACCTTTTTTTGGACAAATCTACTCAATTACACATCAGGGGTTGACTTCAATATCAAATCAGGGTTGCTTCTCATTCCAAAACATCAGTTACACATAAGGAAGTTTTCTCTCTCTTTCTTCTTTCTTCAAGTTACAAAAACCAGGGCAAACTCTGAGCTGCACTTTTCCTGTGCCCACTGTCTCTACTCAGCCCCTAGTGCCCCCCTCCCACAACGCTACCAGTTTTAGATGCAGTGAGAGAGAGGGTGTTTCTAGTGGCATTTCCTCAGATGGTTTTCACTCAACACTAGCGGTGTGGGATGTAAACAGGCATGATTTCAAAAAAAAGTTACTGCTCCAATAACACTGGAAATATCCAAGGAAACCGGGTTAAACATTCAATTAAACAAGGTCACGTGGACTCCTCAAAAATGTTTAAAACGCAGGTGTGAGTGAGGTTTCCGAGAAGAGAATGGAGTGTCCAAGATTCCACTGTTCTCCTGATCTGGTCTTCTTGTTTGTTTGGTTGTTCTTTAGCTTTTATTTTATATTGGAGTTGTTGTTTAACCACTAAGTTGTGTCCAACTCTTTGCAACCACAGGGACTGTAGCCCACCAGGCTCCTCTGTCCACAGGATTTCCCAGGCAAGAATACTGGAGTGGGTTGCCATTTCCTTCTTTAGGAGCTCTTTCCGGATACAGGGATTGAACCTGAGCCTCCTGTATTGCAGGCAGATTCTTTACTACTTAGCCACCTAGGAAGCCCATATTGGAGTATAATTGATTAAAAACATTGTGTTAGTTTCAGGTATAGAACAAAGTGATTCAGTACTATATAAATACATGTATCCATTTTTTTTCTAACTCTTTTTTCATTTAGGTTATTATAGAATATTGAGCAGAGTTCCCTGTGCTATACAGTAGGTCCTTGCTGGTTATCTATTTTAAACAGAGAAGCGTGTACATGTCGATCCCAAACTCCCAATCTACCCTTTCCCCCCACCCTCTGCCTCAGTAACTATAAGTTCATTCTCTAAGCCTGAGAGTCTGTTTCTGTTTTATAAATAAGTTCATGTCTTAGTGTTACTGCTGTTTTTTTATATTCTGCATATAAGCTGCCCCCGCCCCCCAACCCCTTCGATCTTTAAGACTCTGTTGAGGACAATTTTCAGGTTCTACAGAAACTCTTAAGGAAGTGATGGCCTAAGGAGATGCTGACATGGTCCCTAGGAATAGCAATTGCCATATATGGGATTTCAATTTTATTTTATTTAATGATAAGAAATATTTTTAATCTCATTTTGTTCACATATTCTTTTCCTGAATTGGATTGTTTATCTGTGTTCAATTTTATTTATTTTTTTAAAAAGAGAAATACAGGAGTAAGGAGTCAAAGGGAAAGTAATAGGAGAAGAGCCATGAATCTACAACTTGCAACATTAAGGTGAAATTTTTGAAATTAATCATTAAAAATGTTTTTTCTGTAAATTGAGGATGACAACATCCTCTGAGAACATATACTTAATTTAGGGAAGGAAGAAGGCAGAGGGATTCTGAAAAGGGAATTTGGACTGTAAGAAAATGTAGAGTCTGGTCATTTTCAGTCTTGTGAAGATGATTAACAACTTGGAGGTGATGAATCACAGAAGCACTGAAACTTACTAAAATGCAAAGGCTTAGTTCCTCATCAGGAACTGAAGCACCGATGTGGATGTTGGCGAGGCACCCAGCTCAGAACATCAGATGTACATGCAGCAAGTACAGGCAGTGCCCACCCCTGCCTCCTGGGGTTGCCGCTCCCTCAGGTTCCACTGCAGACACCTGGACCCCCCTGCCTAAGGCTGTGGATGCTCTGAGGACATGTGCAGTGGGGGTGTGGGGGTGTGGTAGGGCTCTGTGCACAGGTACCCTAGCTTCCTCCCACCCTGGAGGGACAACTCTGACCAAAAAACAGTTTTGCAATGACAGCCACAGTCAACTCACATTTACAGAAGACCAGCCACCTTTGGGGCACCAGGCTAAATGGGCACCAGAAGAAGGGTAAGACATTGTCCCCATCTCTAAACCTGTCACTAAAAAGCCTTACAATGTGACTAGAAGGTTAAGACAGAAAAGTAACAAGAAATACACACCTGGTGAGTGGCCACGGCCGGTGATAACTGGGACACCTCTGATTTACCCCAAAGTCATAGTCATGCCCCCCTGCTCACCGAGTAGACTGCAGGGCCCTCGCTCCGGCCAGCAGACACCAGGAGCCACATTTTGCAAGAGACTCGGGCTTAACTTCAGTTCTAGCGCACATCTCTCACCCTCTGACACATGCTTGTGTACCTTGTGGGTGATGTGCCTTTAATCAGAGAAGTTTTAACGTTCTTACTCAGGGCAAGAGAACTAAGACCTTTAGAAACAGAAGCCATGCCATGTTCACAGCAGCATTACTCACGACAGCTAAAAGGTGGAAGCAGCCCAAATGCTCATTATGGATGAATGGATAAACAAAATGTAGATTACACATATAATTATTATTCCTCCTTAAAAAGGAAAGACATTCTGACACACGCTCCATCACAGATGAACCTTGAGGACATTATGCTGAGTGAAATAAGCCCATCACAAAAGGACACTGTATGATTCCACTGATACGAAGTTCCTGGAATGTAGTCAAGTTCATAGAGACCGACAGTAGCACGGTGGCTGTCAGGGGCTGGGGGAGGAAGGACCGGGAAGTCAGTGTTTAATGGGGATGGAGTTTCAGTTGGGGAAGGTATAAGAGTTCCGAAACTGGTTGGCAGGAATTGTTACACAATAATGCGAGCACATGTAATGCCATGGAAATGTACACTTAAAATGGTAAATTTTGTGTATGGTTCACCACAATTAAAACCCCAAATCCATAAAAATCAGAAAGCAGGGTATCAAAGTTTTTTGTTTTGTATTTTTTTTTTTTTTTACAGATCTGTGCTATAGGGACCATCTTTGGAGAAAATAAGCTACAATAATCCAATTCCAGCTTTTAAGCCCTGGGCTCCCCTAAGAAGGTAATGGTCATCTGAAGCAAAGCCCCAGAGGCTCCAAGATGTGAAAAGGTGTGACCTCTGGACAGCACGTCCACGAATTCCACACCCGTGGACCCAGGGCCAACCCAGCTGGCACTCTGCAGGTGGTGCCTCTTGGCGCCGGGATAAAGTACAGTTCCCGCAGCCAGGGGTCCCCACACCTCTGCATCTTAAACACTACATATAGAGAACAGACGGATGCTCCACAACCAAGATAGTCAGGAGTGACCAGTCCAGCCTAGGAGGCCTGGAATCTTCCCAGTGCTGGACAGACTCCTGGAACCAGGGGGCCAAACCAAGATCCCCTAGGAGGGAAGAGCTGGCCTTATGACGAGCATCCACCGGCGGGCCCGAGGCTGAGGCCAGAGCTGGACAGCTGGGTCCTAGCCCACACGCCTTCCTTTTGTGCCCCTGAAAAATGCCCCAAAGCTCTCGCCTGGTTTGGGGTCTGAGCATTTTGGTTCAGATGAGACACCTGCTTATGGCCAGATGACTTCTGTGGGTACACAGAAGTCTCTTGAACTCTTCTTGCAACTTTCTAAGGAAATGTGAAATTGTATCATATGAATACGTGATGTTATATAACATGCACATATATGTCAGTACACGAGGAATCCTTTGTGCCATCCTTACAACTCTGCTGTAAATTTGAAATGATATCAGTCAAACCCCTCACTCCCGACTCCTGGGTGGGGTTGGGGTGGGGGGCAGGAAATTAATACAACATACTTAAGAATGAAAACCAGACTGCCAGCAGTCACTTCCCTCTTTCTCCCAGCTCATCTCCAGAGCTTACTCTGCACATTCTTCTTGTTGGGAAATCTCTGCTTTGGAAAGTTCAGGCCACTCCGTTCCTTGTCCTCAAAATCTTTGTCCAGGCACCCTCGGCCTAGTCAGAGGAAGGGTGGCCCACACACCTCTTCCTGCACAGCAGCTGGGCTCCAAGGCCTGGTTGTGCCTCGTTTCTGTGTGCCCGACCACACCCAGCCCCTGGGGCTAACACTTTGCCCCCTGGGGAGCCAAGGCTCAGGGGTCACCAGGAAGACCTGCCAAGCTCCCTGATAAGCCCCAGAACCACACAGCCCTGGTTGGAAGGCCAGTTTGAACTCCTGCCCCCTGGGTGGCCTGTGAGGGAGACCATAGATAAGCTCCCTGAGCCTCAGTCTTCTCATCTGTAAAAGGGGCAATAATCAGTTAGTCAGGGGGACGAATGGGAACTGGCTTAGGGGAGGTGCCCAGCCCCTCTGTGGCCAAGAAGAGCCCTGGCTGGTTCTGGGTGGGGCTGTGGAGCTCAGCATTGAGTTGTGAAAGTTTCTAGGAGGGAAGCATTTTAATTTCATCATTAAATTTAATTCCATCATCAATTTAATTTCATCATTCAAAGTTAACTTCTATGTCACAGAGGAAAAATAAAAAATTATTTAAAATTACACACAAATGGTGGTGGGGCACAATTCTTTAGGCTTTGCCCACATACTGTGACTACTAAGCCCATGCATTGACAACACTGCAATGAACAGGCATGGCCATGTCCCCGCCACAAACACAGGTGCCAGCCGGCTCTGACTTGAAGGTGACAGCTGGCTAACTCTGCCCAGAGTGACTGTCCGGGTCCCTGGGTGGCCCCCCTCCAACCTACTTTGCATATTTCAGGTAGAGGAGCCATTTCAAAGACTCTGGGGCAGGCCTGAGCAAAAAACACACACCAAGACCTCACAACCTTCCTAAAGTGGCAGTGGGCAGCTGGCTGTAGCCCAGCGTTTTCAAGACTGATTCCAAGAAGGTGCAGAGGTGGAAAACACAAAGTCCATGGCTCCAGACGGGCTAAGATGATATGCACAATAAAGATGAGAAGGTGGAGGGCAAGACAGAGGGAACGAGAAGTGATGGGAAGACTTGGGAGTGTTTTGAGAGCAAGGAGAGGGGGCATTTCTGGAGGGGCAGCTGGGCACAGAGACATGGGTAGGTTGACCAGCAAGCCAAGCTGTGCGGGGATGGAGGTCTGCTCTGCATCCTTTGAAGTTCCCACCCCTAGAGTCTGATTGGAGATCTGCACTGGAATCCAAGAACCTGCATTTCTAAGACATCTCCAGGTGAAGCTGAGACCAGAGCCAGGACCACACATTGAGAACCACTGATCGAGGCTGCCTTGGTAACAAACTCCGGCCAATGAGAACGCTGCCCTTCCATCAGAAGACCACATTTCATGTGTCAATTACTTCCTACTGCTGCTGCTACTGCTGCTGCTGCTAAGTCACTTCAGTCGTATCTGACTCTGTGGGACCCCATAAACGGCAGCCCACCAGGCTCCCCCGTCCCTGGGATTCTCCAGGCAAGAACAATGCAGTGGGTTGCCATTTCCTTCTCCACGATTATTTCCTAACACACAGGTAAATGCAAAGACACATACTCAGGCATTTCACCTTGAGAGGCCTACCTAGTTCATCAGTGTCTTCTGGTCTCTCCAAAAACAAGAATCACCAGGGCCCTTGTTAAGGCAAAGGGTTCCGTTTCCTCCCTTGGTGGTTCTGATTTAGTGGATATGAGAATCTGCATGTTAACAAGAACCTACTGGAATTCTTATCTGTGCCTGTTCAGGGAAGGAAATCCTCCTCATAGGAGACCCTTACTTAACAGCCAAGAGAACGGAACCAAGAAGGCAACACCTTCCCCCAGGGGGATGTCCTAAGATTCAATTCAGTTCCAACACCACCCAAAGTCAGCACACTTCACCTGCCCAAAGGAGGGGCCAGTCTCTACAAAAAAACCTGTGCCCCAAACAAAGCAGTCAAGTTCACAGCAGGATGCAGGGTTAGGACAGGTGTGGCGCCTGGCGCTCAGGGACCCTGCAACCGCTGAACCTTAATGTGTTGCAGGTGCTTGGGGGTAATATCACTGAATTTGTGTAACAGCAGCCTTAGGAGGGAGGGAGCCTTAATCGTCAATTTCCAGATGAGGCAACAGGTCCAGAGAGTTGAGGTAAGTTGCTCAAAGTCACATGGGAAGTAGGTAACAAAACTGGGATGAGACCAGGTTTATCTGCCTCCAGAGACCGACTCTCAACACGCCTGTCCTACCTGCACTATTGTAACATCATAAGGATACTGTGTGATGTCACAGTATATGGTGTTAGAATATGCGCCATCATAAGGGATATTTGACTCATTTGAAAAGACTCTGAAGCTGGGAAAGATTGAAGGCAGAAGGAGAAGGGGATAACAGAGGATGAGATGGTTGGATGGCATCACCGACTCAATGGACATGAGTTTGAGTCAACTCTGGGAGTTGGTGATGGACAGGGAAGCCTGGCGTGCTGCAGTCCATGGGTTCACAAAAAGTCGGACATGACTGAGCAACTAAACTGAACTGAACTGAACTGATAAGGAATATTTGGTCTTTGATCCAAACTCTCAGGATCTCCTGAGAGGTAGAGGGAATGGGAGTGTCTTTAGTTACTCACTGCAAACCTTCTTCTATTGGGCCTGAGTTTAAGTCATAGATGCCTGATGGCTAGAAGCCCCTGGAAGGCTTCAGGATGCAGGCTGGTTGCCAGGGGGACAAGGCATATAATTAGAGGGTTGGTATTTTCAGCCCCACCCCTACCCCACCACCAAGAACAGGGGCTGGGGGTTGAGCCAGTCACCAATGGTCAATGATTTAATCAACATGCCGACAAAACATGGCTTCCCCAATGGCTCAGTGGGTAAAGACTCTGCCTGCAATATAGGAGACACAGGAGACTCAGGTTCAATCCTTGGTTCAGGAAGATCCTCTGGAGAAGGAAATGACAAACCACTCTATTGTATTCTTGCCTGAAAAAATCCCATGGACAGAGGAGCCTGGTGGGCTACAGTCCATGGGGTCGCAAAGAGTCGGATACTACTGAGCAACTAAGCACGCGTGCACACGCACACACACACAGCACAGTAACCTCCGTAAAAGCTCTATGTGGAGGGGTTTGGAGAGCTGCTGGTGCGAGAGGCTAGAGGGTGACACACCCAAACTCCTAGGGACAGATGCTCCTCTGCGTTGGTCCCTTCAGCAGCTTGCCCTGGCTGTTCAACTGCATCCTTCATAACACACTGCTAACAGTAAACAAAGTGTTTCCTGGAGCTCTGTGACCACTGTAGCAAATTACAGCAAGATAAACACTTGCTTTATGGCACTCTGCTCACCAGATACTGCATTTTTTACAAATTGAAAGTCTGTGGCAAACCCACATCAAGCGAGGCTGTGGGCCATTTTTCTAATAGCATTTGCTCACTTCGTGTCTCTGGGTCACATTTTGATAATTCTCACAAAATTTCATACTTTTTCACTATTATGGTATTTGTGATGGTGATCTGTGATAGGGGATCTTCAATGTTACTATAACCAAATGATAATGACTTGCTGAATGTTCAGATGATAGCAAAATTTAGCAATAAAGTATTTTAAATTAAAATGTGTACATTTTTTTTTAGTCATAATGTTATTGCATAATTAACAGACTATGTTGCTGTTCAGGCACTAAGTGGTGTCTGACTCTTTCGCGACCCCATGGACTGTAGCCCACCAGGCTCCTGTGTCTGGGGGATTTTGCAGGCAAGAATATTGGAGTAGGTTGCCATTTCCTTCTCCAGGGTATCCTCCCCACCCAGTATTGAACCCACATCTCCTGCATTGACAGGCAGATTCTTTACCACTGAGCCACCAGGAAAGCCCCTTAATAAGATTATAGGATATCGTAAACATGGCTTTTACATGCATTGGGAAACCAAAATATTGGTGTGGTATCTGGTTTACTGTTGTATTCTGGAATGGAACCCACAATATCTCTGAAGTCCCCTGTACTGAACTTAAGTACAAGCTGGAAAGAGTGTGGGTGACCAGGAAACCCCCCTACTTGTGATGGCATCGGAAGCGGGGGGCAGTCCTGTGGGACTGAGTCCCTAACCTGGCAGGTCTGTGTAGTGTTAGACTCTGGGTAGTATTAGAATTGAGTTAATCCATAGGTCATCTGCTGGTGTTCACAGAGAACTGAAGTGGTCAGTGTAGGAAAAGCCCACACATTTGGTGTCAGAAGAGCTGTGAGGAGAGAAATGGTTTTCTCTGAGCAGTGAAAGAAGATGTGGAACCACACGGCCTTGTCACTGACTACTTCCTGAGGCCCTCCCCACTCTGGGTGACTGGTGTCCTGCTTGCTCAGCCCACCGACCGTGGGTCCCTGAGTCCTGTCCTCCCCTCGGAGATCCTAAGTTGCCTTTTTCCATCCCTTCTCCTCAACATTCATAAACTCAAGTTTCTTCTCTGGGCTGATCTCAGCTAACAGTTCAGAAAGTCCTCATTTATACTAAGTTGTGAATGATGGATGACGTCATTCGACATTCTGTCAGGACGTGCTAACTCAGGGGAACCTCCAGTTGGTGTTACAGGAAGGTGGGGGAGGTATTTTTGGACAGGCCATGCTCCTTTTTAGATGGTAAGGCAAAGGAGAAAGGATACTCCATCCCACACTAGTTCCTCCCTGGGCAGCTTTCTATCTGGGACAGTGGACTCCTGGTACCCCATAAGTTAATGGCAAGAAGCTATTCCTAAAATTCTAGTTTATAATTCCTCTGTCACCCAAGGGTTGTTTATTAGAAAGTGTTGAGGTTTCCAGGTGGAAGACTCCTTTGCTTGGAGTACACCCGCTCATTGTCATGCTCTGGCACTGTTTCACTAGGTCAACTGAAACACTAGTTACCTAAGGGTTGCATCTGTATTTGACTTTGCTCTGTGCTGTTAATGAAGGGCTCAGGCACTGTGAAGTTGCATATCTGCCTGGAGATTTCTGTTCAGAGAAGAGAAAAGATTATCCCAAAGGTTACAGTTGTATTGCCCTGTAGGACTATCACTCATTTTGACTTTAACTTAGCAAACTTTTTACAAAATGACTCTTTTTTTTTTTGGCCACACTAGGTGGCATGTGGGATCTTAGTTCCCCAACCAGGGATCAAACTGGTCCCCCCTGCAGTGGAAGCACAGAGTCCAGGGCACTGAACTGCCAGGGAATTAATTCCCAGAGTGATTTTTTAAGTCAACTACAAATATATCATTTGTCCAGGTATTCTATGAACCAGCTTTATTTATATTGGCCTCCTAGATTCATGCTTGGTTTGAAGAAAGCTTCAAAAGATGTTCATTTTATATTGCATGATTTAGCTTTTTGAAAATCATACAATGAAACAACAGTCCTTCAAACCTACACCTTCCTCCTGGGTACCCCCCCTAGTTATGAAAACTCAGAGTTACAAGTAAGCCTGCAGAGATGATATGGTTGAGGGGTACTGGGAGAATCTTTTTCCTTCCTGATGTTCAAAAGGCAAAGTTCCCTGGAGCAAGTGAGAATGTGCTGAGGCCCAACCAGGCTACATTTAATGTCAGAAAGGGATGGCCAAAGTGTGCTGGGAAAGCGATGCTATAAAACCATGAAGTCCACTGTGTTCTGAAAACATGAACAGGAAATGCTATCCAAAATGTTTGGGGTATTCCTAGAAAGTCATGCCTGGGGAGGGAGAGGACGCTGATCTGTGTCCTAGAGGCATTTGGAGCAGATGGTGAAAGATATGCTTGTGTATCCAAAAAAAGCCATAGGTCTTCCAGAGAGAGGACACTGTCCCCACGACCTCTCCAGATGGAGTTTCCTGGGGAATCTCAGTGGAGAAGGGAGAAGGGACCAGAGCAGAAGCCTCAGGAGGTCTACACAGGGTGGGGGTGGGGCGGGGGGGGGGCACATGAGAAACTCAGGCTGAGTCCCATTCCCACCCCTGCTGTGGACCAACAACCAGCGCCTGGGGCTTCAGCCTCCCTGGACCTCAGTTTTCTCCTCTGTGAAAGGAGGAGGTTTACACTAGACAAAATGCAAGCCTTCACTCTCCAATACTTAGCCACCAGCCACATGGGCTCCACAGCCCTTTATAATGCTGATAGTCTGTATCAAGACACACTCGGTGTAAAATACACACTGGGCTTCAAAGGCATGGTACCAATACAAATGTAAAATATCTGATTAATAACTTTATCTTGATGACATGCTGACAATATTTTAGATATACCGTTAGATAAAAATATTAAAATCAATTTTACTCTTTTTTAATGTGGCTGCTTGAACATTTAAAATGACATCTGCAGTTTATTATGTATTTCTATGGAGACAGCACTGCTCTAAGGTCTCTCCAGATGAGCATCTAGAAGCAAAGAAAAGACACATTGAATGCTGATGTCAGGTTTGCTTTGCGATATTATGAAGAATAATTAGCCATGTGTCAATTGCTCTGACCAAATCTCTAATCACTATTTTGTTTCTACTGCAAGGCACTTAGTCCTCTCCTGGTCAGAGTCAGTGGACAGAAGTCCGCCATCCAGGGGACACGCTGGGAAACGAATGCTCACGTCTCTGGCTTTTAAGCACCCACATATTCATGTAGGGATTTGATCCATGAAACTACTAAAATGTGATTTGGGATTCCATCCATTCCTTTTTTTTGAAATTTTATTTTTAATTGGAGGATAATTACTTTACAGTATTGTGATGGTTTCTGCCATACATCAACATAAGCCTGTTATACAAAGGGAATTAAATCTGAAAGGAAAGATAAGTATTGTATATTAATACATATGGGCTTCCCTGGTAGCTCAGCTGGTAAAGAATTCACCTGCAATGCAAGAGACCAAGTTCAACTCCTGAGTCAGGGATCTTCCCGAGAAGGGATAGGCTACCCATTCCAGTATTCTTGGGCTTCCCTGGTGGCTCAGATGGTAAAGAATCCACCTGAAATGCGACCCAGGGAGACCTGGGTTCGATCCCTGGGTTGGGAGTATCCCCTGGAGAAGGGATAGGCTACCCACTCCAGTATTCTTGCCTGGAGAATTAAATGGACAGAGGAGCCTGGAGGGCTACAGTCCATGGGGTTCATGAAGAGTCGGATACGACTGCGTGACTAACACACACATTAATGTGTATACATGGAATCTAGAAAGATGGTACTGATGAATCTATCTACAGGCTATCTGTTACTTTTTGCAGCCCCGCCATCTCTGACCACTGTTACACAGCACTGACTTCTTGTCCTAGGCGGTGCGTTCGGAGACGTGACTTTCCATAAAGGATCATCTTAAAACTCAAATACTGGGAATCCCTGAGACCTGAGATGGGCAGGGGTGCCAGTTCTGGATGATCGAAAATGTGCCTATGGTTTTCAAAACAGAGTAACTTTTCAAATGCCAAGGAGAGACCAGTCATTAAGGAAAGTCGGTTGGGGTGATGCAAACCATCACCCCCAGTTTATCTACTTTGCAGAGTCGGATTTTAGTAATTAGGTTTCTTCAAAGCCAGTCACACCTTTGCTCTTCATGGGTCCAGAGAGCACTTCCAAGCCTTGTCTGAACTCCAACCCCAGGCTTTGTTTCTGAAAGACAAGCATCATGCACCTGCTATTCCAATTGTGCAAAATGACCAAAATGGGATTTCTCAAACGGAGCCTCTGCTGCTGAACTGGGCCCTTGAACATCCCAATGGTTTGTGAGTCCAGGCTCTGGGCATCTCCCTACAGGATGAACGAGGGCTTGAAGGCACAGGACAGCAGGGGCCCTGTGGTCAAACACATTTTCTTCCTGATCAGTTAAGACCAGCCGTTCCCCTGTCCCAGGAGAAAAGGAAGGAGAGGGATCAGCCATGCAGCAACAGGGAACCCTACCAACATGTGGGTGGCCGAGGGCAGGCAGGCCTGGAAGCAAGTAGAAATGCCTGGCAGCAGTCACACTGGTCCTCTTCCAGCATATTCACTGCTCTAAGAAGATCCTCCTCAGGGTCAGAAACACAGTAGCACAAGACAGAACAAGTTCCTCGTGGCAGAGCTCAAGCTATGAATGGAGGGGGATGTCCTGGCACTAGGCTGTAGCCCACGGCTAGGTCTATGTCACATCTCTACTACCGGGTGGACACCAGCTCAGCCCCTGTTGTCAATGGAGAAAGGGGGTGGACGCCAGCCTGGAAGGGCAGCTGGGAACCTGATGGGGAGAAAGCAGAGGGTGGGGAAGAGGAAGGACATAGCAGGTTTGGGCAATGGGAGCAGACCCAAGGGGACACAGGGGTAGGATGGGTGAAGGACAAGCTGGGAGGAAGTCTGAAAGTCCTTAAATGTCAACCTGAAGAGTGCAGACCTGGTCCTGGATGTAGCACAGAGCCGGGGTCTGCCAGCAGGCAACACGGATGGATGGAATCATTGGGAAGAACCAACCAACCAACCATCTGCATTCAGAGGTGGTACAGACGGATTCTGAGTATCACCTGTAGTGCCCACAAGGAAAGAACCAGACCCTAGGTAGGGTGGAGGATGCAGGGAAGGGGAGGAGGGGTGGAGCTTGAAGACCTGAGGGGGATCTGCCAGCACTGGCTGCCTGGATGCGGAAGGGGAGGGGTGGCTTGGGAAAGCTAGGGATCCAGCAAAAGGAAGGATCCGAGATGATGAGGAGCTGCTCAGCCCTGGGCCAGGACTGCTGATAACTCTCCCAGCTCACATGATATCTTCCTTATACAGTCTTCCACACCACACGGCCGTGCAAGGTCACAGCTATTGGTGTCCATGTTGGTGTAGGTGCAAATAACTTTGCTGCCTCCCCCAGGTAAGACCTTTCAGGGCAGGAAGATACTATTCTCACAGGTGGTTGAGGAACATTAGCAATGATGCTGGGAGGGGCCGTGGACCATGCGTTTGTTCAGCACAGGATTTCTGTGTCCAGGATTCCATGATGAGATTTCACGAGCACCATAACCCCAGGGTGTTCTCGATTACCCCAGAATGTTCAGACCATCTGCCTTACCCAGGACCTCATGTCCAGCAACTTAGCTGAGTCACTTCCAGGAGCCGGGACAGAGGCAAAGCCACAAATCGAGGCTTGTTGCCAGTGGTTAGCAACTCTAGCTTAAAAGCACCAACTGGGTAGGGAAGATGAGGCTGAAAAAGAGGTCTGGTGATTGCCTTTCAAGGATTCACACTTTGCACAAAATCAGACGAGCCCTAATAACCAAGAAAGGGATAATGACTGTGTGGAATTCAGCTCTGAGTCAAGAATGTAACCATGAACTCTCACATTTATGAAGTGGTCCTACCCGGATGTAGGGCATCACGAGTCTGTGTGGAGGGTGGAAGGACAGTGGCACAAGAAAGTCACTCTGATACCTAGATTCAACCTCAGCTCTAGGTCAGACACCACTTTCTAGGAAAGACTGTTCTGGGACCCATGTCGAGTTATCTGTCCTCAGAGTCCCTTTTACTTCTCTCACAAAGCAGTGTTTTCTCCTATGATTATTATTATGGGTTTACTATTATATTGGATTAATATCCTGCTTTGGTACCAGACTGAAAGCTCCATGATCTGGAATGCCTTCTGGTTTTTCTCTTCCTGGTGCCTAGGACAGAGCCTGGCTGTTCACAAGTGCTTGGTCAATGTGAGTCAAAATGAAGCTTGAGGAATAAAGGAAGAGCTAGGGGGTTCAGACAGCCCATTTCAGCAGCTGAACACTACCTGGCATTTTCAAAACAAACCTCCAAGGGGTCAATATTAAAGGTTCAAAGGGCAGCTGACTCCATCTTTGCAGGTAACCACATGGAAAAATTATGGAATAATTAAGAAAGCCTTCCTCAGTGATCAATGCAAAGAAATAGAGGAAAACAACAGAATGGGAAAGACTAGAGATCTCTTCAGGAAAATTAGAGATACCAAGGGAATATTTCATGCAAAGATGGGCTCAATAAAGGACAGAAATGGTATGGACCTAACAGAAGCAGAAGATAATTAAGAAGAGGTGGCAAGAATACATGGAAGAAATGTACAATAAAGATCTTCATGACCAAGATAATCACGATGGTGTGATCGTTCACCTGGAGGCAGACATCCTGGAATGTGAAGTCAAGTGGGCCTTAGACAGCATCACTACAAACAAAGCTAGTGGAGGTGATGGAATTCCAATTGAGCCATTTCAAATCCTGAAAGATGATGCTGTGAAAGTGCTGCACTCAATATGCCAGCAAATTTGGAAAACTCAGCAGTGGCCACAGGACTGGAAAAGGTCAGTTTTCATTCCAATCCCAAAGAAAGGCAATGCCAAAGAATGCTCAAACTACCACACAATTGCACTCATCTCACACGCTAGTAAAGTAATGCTCAAAATTCTCCAAGTCAGGCTTCAGCAATACATGAACCGTGAACTTACAGATGTTCAAGCTGGTTTTAGAAAAGGCAGAGGAACCAGACATCAAATTGCCAACATCCGCTGGATCATGGAAAAAGCAAGAGAGTTCCAGAAAAACATCTATTTCTGCTTTATTGACTATGCCAAAGCCTTTGACTGTGTGGATCACAATAAACTGTGGAAAATTCTGAAAGAGATGGGGATACCAGACCACCTGATCTGCCTCTTGAGAAACCTATACGCAGGTCACGAAGCAACAGTTAGAACCGAACATGGAAAACAGACTGGTTCCAAATAGGAAAAGGAGTACATCAAGGCTGTATATTGTCACCCTGTTATTTAACTTATATGCAGAGTACATCATGAGAAACGTTGGGCTGGAAGAAGCACAAGCTGGAATCAAGATTGCCCGAGGAAATATCAATAACCTCAGATATGCAGATGACACCACCCTTATGCCAGAAAGTGAAGAGGAACTAAAAAGCCTCTTGATGAAAGTGAAACTGGAGAGTGAAAAAGTTGGCTTAAAACTCAACATTCAGAAAATGAAGATCATGGCATCTGGTCCCATCACTTCATGGCAAATAGATGAGGAAACAATGGAAACAGTGTCAGACTTTATTGTTTTGGGCTCCAAAATCACTGCAGATGGTGACTGCAGCCATGAAATTAAAAGATGCTTACTCCATGGAAGGAAAGTTATGACCAACCAAGATAGCATATTGAAAAGCAGAGACATTACTTTGCCAACAAAGGTCCATCTAGTCAAGGCTATGGTTTTTCCAGTAGTCATGTATGGATGTGAAAGCTGACTGTGAAGAAAGCTGAGTGCTGAAGAATTGATGCTTTTAAAGTGTGGTGTTGGAGAAGACTCTTGAGAGTCCCTTGGACTGCAAGGAGATCCAACCAGTCCATTCTAAAGGATATCAGTCCTGGGTGTTCTTTGGAAGGAATGATGCTAATGCTCAATCTCCAGTACTTTGGCTACCTCATGTTAAGAGTTGACTGATTGGAAAACACTCTGATGCTGGGAGGGATTGGGGGCAGGAGGAGAAGGGGATGACAGAGGATGAGATGGCTGGATGGCATCACTGACTTGATGGACATGAGTTTGAGTGAACTCTGGGAGTTGGTGATGGACAGGGAGGCCTGGCGTGCTGCAACTCATGGGGTCGCAAAGAGTCGGACATGATTGAGCGACTGAACTGAACTGAACTGAACTGAATAATGTTATTTATCTAATAAAGAATCTGCCTGCAATGCAGGAGACCCAGGTTCAATCCCTGGGTCAGGAAGATCTCCTGGAGAAGGGAATGTACTCCAGTATTCTTGCCTGGAGAATCCCATGGACAGAGGGGCCTGGCGGGCTACAGTCCATGGGGTTGCAAAGAGCTGGACACGACTGACTGACAAACACTTTCACTTTCAATATTATAATAACAAATGATATTATTATTCCATGATAACTAATTATAAATAACTATAGTAAAGAATAACAATGTCTATAAAAAAGAGGAGAGAAAGAAATATAACGTAACTATCAACTTGGAGCATCTAACAAACAAACGAAACAATTTTTAAGCTTTGTGGTGGGGAAGGGGAGACAATACCAAGTTATATAGTTCAGGCCACTTGTCACATTTTCCTCAAGGGCATTTGACTCAGGAGAGAAGTAGACCTGCCCTCAGTCTCTCACTTCTTGTCTGATGGATTCTTTCATAGGACATAACAAGTTAACTACTTTACCTGTTATTAAACTGAAAACACTAAAACAAAAAGATTTTCCCCAGGAACCGGGAGCCCCCACGGGAGATCCCACCCATGACAAAGGTCATGCGGAGAAGACCTGACAGGTAAAGGCAGAACAGGACTCGAGGGACTCCCTGGACCTGCTCGATCATCTGCCCCAAAACCAAAATCTGTCTGTCTACTGTTTACTATATTATGCCTTTTACCAACTCTTCTGACATTAACAGGGGGCTGTCCCCGACCACCTTTCTCTGAAGAAAATCAAGTTAAGGCTCTAGTTAATAAGTCTCCTGGGCTTGAAAGGAGCATTTTAATTCTAACCCCTCTGTTACTATTTTAGCTTGCTTGGCAGGTTTATCCACGTTCTTGCAACTAATGCACATGATTGTGCACAACACCCCAAGCATAACCTTTGAGCGATAAAAAAGCTTTATTAGAATAATACTGCATTGTTGAGCCAATGTTTGCTACCGAGTTTCCTTATCCCTTACCCAATGTGCGCCTGGGAGTGCATTAGTTAATATAGTTGGTATGCAAGAAAGGAGCCATGGTTGCACGGGCGCAGGAGGGCCTAGAGGAGCTATCCCACGTTGAAGGTCAGGAAGGGCGGCAGTGAGGAGATACCCCTCGTCCAAGGTAAGCAGCAATGGCTGCGCTTTGCTGGAGCAGCCGTGAAGAGATACCCCATGCCCAAGGTAAGAGAAACCCAAGTAAGACGGTAGGTGTTGCAAGAGGGCATCAGAGGGCAGACACACTGAAACCATACTCACAGAAAACTAGTCAATCTAATCACACTAGGACCACAGCCTTGTCTAACTCAATGAAACTAAGCCATGCCCATGGGGCAACCCAAGATGGGCGGATCACGGTGGAGAGATCTGACAGAATGTGGTCCACTGGAGAAGGGAATGGCAAACCACTTCAGTATTCTTGCCTTGAGAACCCCATGAACAGTATGAAAAGGCAAAATGATAGCGTACTGAAAGAGAAACTCCCTAGGTCAGTAGGGGCCCAATATGCTACTGGACATCAGTGGAGAAATAACTCCAGAAAGAATGAAGGGATGGAGCCAAAGCAAAAAGAATACCCAGTTGTGGATGTGACTGGTGATAGAAGCAAGGTCCAATGCTGTAAAGAGCAATATTGCATAGGAACGTGGAATGTCAGGTCCATGAATCAAGGCAAATTGGAAGTGGTCAAACAAGAGATGGCAAGAGTGAATGTCGACATTCTAGGAATCAGCAAACTGAAATGGACTGGAATGGGTGAATTTTACTCAGATGACCATTATATCTACTACTGAGGGCAGGAATCCCTCAGAAGAAATGGAGTAGCCATCATGGTCAACAAAAGAGTCTGAAATGCAGTACTTGGATGCAATCTCAAAAATGACAGAATGATCTCTGTTCATTTCCAAGGCAAACCATTCAATATCACAGTAATCCAAGTCTATACCCCGACCAGTAACGCTGAAGAGGCTGAAGTTGAATGGTTCTATGAAGACCTACAAGACCTTTTAGAACTAACACCCAAAAAAGATGTCCTTTTCATTATAGGGGACTGGAATGCAAAAGTAGGAAGTCAAGAAACACCTGGAGTAACAGGTAAATTTGGCCTTGGAATATGGAATGAAGCAGGGCAAAGACTAATAGAGTTTTGCCAAGAAAATGCACTGGTCATAACAAACACCCTCTTCCAACAACACAAGAGAAGACTCTATACATGGACATCACCAGATGGTCAACATCAAAATCAGACTGATTATATTCTTTGCAGCCAAAGATGGAGAAGCTCTATACAGTCAGCAAAAACAAGACCAGGAGTTGACTGTGGCTCAGATCATGAAATCCTTATTGCCAAATTCAGACTTAAATTGAAGAAAGTAGGGAAAACCACTAGACCATTCAGGTATGACCTAAATCAAATCCCTTATGATTATACAGTGGAACTGAGAAATAGATTTAAGGACTTAGATCTGATAGACAGAGTGCCTGATGAACTATGGAATGAGGTTCGTGACATTGTACAGGAGACAGGGATCAAGACCATCCCCATGGAAAAGAAATGCAAAAAACCAAAATGGCTGTCTGGGGAGGCCTTACAAATAGGTGTGAAAAGAAGAGAAGTGAAAAGCAAAGGAGAAAAGGAAAGATATAAACATCTGAATGCAGAGTTCCAAAGAATAGCAAGAAGAGATAAGAAAGCCTTCTTCAGTGATCAATGCAAAGAAATAGAGGAAAACAACAGAATGGGAAAGACTAGGGATCTCTTCAAGAAAATCAGAGATACCAAAGGAACATTTCATGCAAAGATGGGCTCGATAAAGGACAGAAACGGTATGGACCTAACAGAAGCAGAAGATATTAAGAAGAGATGGCAAGAGTACACAGAAGAACTGTACAAAAAAGATCTTCATGACCCAGATAATCACGATGGTGTGATCACTGACCTAGAGCCAGACATCCTGGAATGTGAAGTCAAGTGGGCCTTAGAAAGCATCACTACGAACAAAGCTAGTGGAGGTGATGGAATTCCAGTTGAGCTATTTCAAATCCTGAGAGATGATGCTGTGAAAGTGCTGCACTCAATATGCCAGCAAATTTGGAAAACTCAGCAGTGGCCACAGGACTGGAAAAGGTCAGTTTTCATTCCAATCCCAAAGAAAGGCAATGCCAAAGAATGCTCAAACTACCACACAATTGCACTCATCTCACACGCTAGTAAAGTAATGCTCAAAATTCTCCAAGCCAGGATTCAGCAATATGTGAACCATGAACTTCCTGATGTTCAAGCTGGTTTTAGAAAAGGCAGAGGAACCAGACATCAAATTGCCAACAACCGCTGGATCATGGAAAAAGCAAGAGAGTTCCAGAAAACATCTATTTCTGCTTTATTGACTATGCCAAAGCCTTTGACTGTGTGGATCACAATAAACCGTGGAAAATTCTTAAAGAGATGGGAATACCAGACCACCTGATCTGCCTCTTGAGAAATTTGTATGCAGGTCAGGAAGCAACAGTTAGAACTGGACATGGAACAACAGACTGGTTCCAAATAGGAAAAGGAGTACGTCAAGGCTGTATATTGTCACCCTGTTATTTAACTTATATGCAGAGTACATCTGCATATAAGTACATATGAGAAACGCTGGACTGGAAGAAACACAAGCTGGAATCAAGATTGCCGGGAGAAGTATCAATAACCTCAGATATGCAGATGACACCACCCTTATGGCAGAAAGCGAAGAGACACTAAAAAGCCTCTTGATGAAAGTAAAAGTGGAGAGTGAAAAAGTTGGCTTAAAGCTCAACATTCAGAAAATGAAGATCATGGCATCCGGTCCCATCACTTCATGGGAAATAGATGGGGAAACAGTGGAAACAGTGTCAGACTTTATTTTTCTGGGCTCCAATATCACTGCAGATGGTGACTGCAGCCATGAAATTAAAAGACGCTTACTCCTTGGAAGGAAAGTTATGACCAGCCTAGATAGCATATTCAAAAGCAGAGACGTTACTTTGCCAACAAAGGTTCGTCTAGTCAAGGCTATGGTTTTTCCTGTGGTCATGTATGGATGTGAGAGTTGGACTGTGAAGAAGGCTGAGCGCCGAAGAATTGATGGTTTTGAACTGTGGTGTTGGAGAAGACTCTTGAGAGTCCCTTGGACTGCAAGGAGATGCAACCAGTCCATTCTGAAGGAGATCAGCCCTGGGATTTCTTTGGAAGGAATGATGCTAAAGCTGAAACTCCAGTACTTTGGCCACCTCATGCCAAGAGTTGACGCATTAGAAAAGACTCTGATGCTGGGAAGGATTGGGGGCAAGAGGAGAAGGGGATGACAGAGGATGAGATGGCTGGATGGCATCACTGACTCGATGGATGTGAGTCTCAGTGAACTCCGGGAGTTGGTGATGGACAGGGAGGCCTGGCGTGCTGCGATTCATGGGGTCACAAAGAGTCAGACACGACTGAGCAACTGATCTGATCTGATCTGATCTGATGCAAGAAACACAAGCAGTAGCCTTGGCATTAGCCACACAACACCCTTGAGTTAATAAGTTCTTCCTTTGTTGTAACCCACTGCACCTTTGCTCCATGTAGCTTTGTTTCCTGAGGGGGACTGCAGTTCGGAAAGATAAAGGGAAAACAAGTCTTCTGGTTGACCAACCTTTATCGGGAAAGAGTCACAAAATGTTAACAGGCCACAGGGCCAGAAGATAATGTACATAACGTAAGACCCTTATTTATGAAAAGCTATGCAGAAAATGTCCTGGTTCGATAAAGGTAAAACTGATGTAATGTTGAGCTGACTCTGCATGACTTTGTGTCTTTCACTTCTGGAAATGTGTAACTCAGGGTATAAAAGCCCCTTTTGAAAATAAAGCTGCGGATCCCACTTCTCCAGAGCTCTGGTCTCTGTCTTTCTTTCTCTTTCTCTCTCTCTCTCTCTTCCTTTTTCAGGCTGACTCCTTGGAGCACAGAGGCTGAGTTCACTTTTTTGCCCAGGCTTCTAAGACCCAATCGGGAAGGCACCCCACGTCTTCACCCAGGGGAGGTGTCCTGTGTCTTCACCCCACCAAGAGGGCGCCTGTGGCCTCCGTGATCAGAGCAAGTCCCATGTCAGGGGCTTTATTGGCTTTCTGTGTAAACCAAGAAATATCAGCCTCTTTCTCTCTCCCTTATTCTTTCTCTTTATTTTTATTTTGACCCCGGACCACCAGGTCCCAATCCATTAAAAGACCCATGTCATCTCTCTTGCTGATGCCGTCCATCCTGAGGGTACCCTAGGATCCTGCTGGGCCTGGACCCCGACACCAAGGACTGCAGGAAAAACTGATTATGTTGAACTTAACAGTAGGTAGTATTAGGTCCAATAAACTCCTTAGGAATTTTTAAAGGCAATTTGGACTCTATTTTCTCCTTTTACCTGGACTTTAACTACTATGTGAGATTCAGCCCTCTCTGCTTCCTGAGGCTAGGGTGGTGATTACGGACAAGCCGACATTTAGGCTGATGTAGGAGAAGGAAATGGCAACCCACTCCAGTACTCTTGCCTGGAAAATTCCATGGATGGAGGATCCTGGTAGGCTATAATCCATGGGGTTGCATAGAGTCGGACACGACTGAGCAACTTCACTTAATCACTTAAGCAATGCCTTTGGGGAGGGGGACTTGGGTTCCCCCCTTCCAGCAAGATGAAATGAATATCTCAGCATGAGACAGAATCCAAGAACTGGAGATGAGTCAGGAGCCTGGTGGGTTAGCGTCTGGTCCACGGGACACTTGGGGGGCCCCTCCTGTGCCTCTGCTGGTGGATTTTACACAGTTTTGATTCAAATTGACTAAATGGTTTGTGAACTAAGACAGCTACGTTGACAAAGCTCAACTCTCAGGACTGAGAATCGTGGCCATCTGTGTCAACATGACTTGACTAGTTCTTCCAGGAAGTTATTGTAAACCAATAAATAAATCTGCTGTTCACGGCAGGATATTCCTACAAAACAATCTGTCCTGGCACACTAGTTTGCTCACCTGGGAAAACAGCTTTGCTGATCAATGGTTTACTCTCGAAGACTCCCTTTAAGACTCTTGACATGCTGAATCCACCCACCCTGAACTGTATTATGTACTAAGTGACCACAAACTTTGCTGAAACCCAGCCAATTCTCGGCCTGAAAAAGCACAACTTAAAGAGCCTGGGCATGGACCTCTAAACCCTGTAAAGACACCTCCTAACCCTCTTTGCCTAGACACTGACAGGCCCAGGCCCTGGCCATGTCTTCTTTTGACAGTCACTTGAATGAACTTGGCTTTGCTTTACCAATAAGCTTTTGTGATGAAAGTTTTGGAGCCCAGAACTGACACAGGAAATCAGGTTTGAAACAGGAAGCATCTAAATGTGAGTTACTCTATATCTACAACCCACCAGGGTGGGGTAATCAGTAAATATATAGTCAGTTTTCCTCCAAAACATGAAGGCTTCTATTTCATTCCCTTTTTGAGGAAAAGACCTGGTATTTGAACACCTGCTTGTGACACAGTGCAAATGCACGATTTACCTCTGTGTCCCTCTGATTTTACATTTTCTGCATTTCCCAAATTTTCTACAATGAGTTTGCATTATTTGGAGGGTGAGTGAGAGGAAGCAAAGCAAACACCATAAAAAGAAAAGTAATTCCCTCGTGTATATTAGAAACAATTGTCAGGTCTTAATTTAAAACACACACTCAAGAGTATATAAAATACCCACTGAGAAGCTCATCTCATTAACCTAGCAAGGTCCCCCACTGGCATCAACAGGCATGTAGAAAAGTGGTCCAGCTTTCATCATGCTGCCTGGGTTCTCTCTTAAGAGGCCTCTGGCGGTGTTTGATAAAATATACCAGCAAAAGCATTCAGTCAGTCTAAGGTAAGGCCCAGGGATCTGTGTGTCCTTCTCTTCTTTTAATGAGCACTTAAATGATTCTCAAAATCAAGCCAAGGGTAAAGCACACTCAGATGCTGAGCCCAGCTTCCATCAAACACCATCCAGATGAAAAAGGAGCAGGTGAGCAGTTGACAGGGAAGGTTGCCTCACCTGTCTCATACAGGTGGCATCGCCCCGTGTCTGGGTGCTGAGCCTGTCTGGAAGCACAGACTCACGAAAGCCCCCATCTCCCACCAAAGCCAGGAGGAGCTTGCAGCTGGGCTCAGGCGAGCTCCCCAGCCAGAGCTGGCTCAGGGAGCAGGCTTCCCCTGCCCCTCTCCACAGTCCTGCAGCTCCCCGTGCAGCCCGGCACCGGCACCGGGAGCAAGACACCCGTCAGCAACCCCGATTGAGGCTCCCTTTTACCTTAAAGAAACTTCCTCGCTTGTCCAGACCGCGGGTGCCCATGGTCTGAGCTGACATGGCCCCCCGACGAGGCTCTCCTGCACGCCGGGGACTCCTGAAGGTAGAGACATGTGTGATGGTTAGTCCAGCCTGTAGGAAATTCCTTTCTAAGCCACAGAACACTCACAACAACCCTCCTGCCAAGATCTTTTTCCATCAACAACAAGAGTGCCGTTTTATTTCCCACCAAAGCCCTTCCATCTCCTTTCAGGCTGATTTCCTGCCGCCCATGGCTCAGACTCGGCCCCACCTTCGCCGCCCCCCTCCCGCTCCTCCAGCTGACGGCCCAGGCTCCCGGGGACTGCGGATAGCATAATGATTGCTCTGTGTGTTTGCTTGACCTCACGCTCAAGTCCTAGAGGGACAATGCTAGATGTCACTATAATCTGCTCCAAAGCTCACGGACTTAATGCGGCCGATCACAGAGGCCAGCGGAAGAGTGAGGCCTTGCGTGTCCCAGAAAATCCTGCAGGAATGGGATGAGGTCATTAACAGCTCTGCCAGCCCTCTCCCCCCAGGCAAGGTCAACACAAGGGCACCGGGAAGAAATCCCTCTCTTTTCTCCTAAGAAATCAAAGCTTCGGATGAAATTCTGTGTGCCTACTGACAGAGATTAGTTTGTGTTAAGAAACAGCATGTAAACAGCTCCAGGATAACCCGAGGGGAGGCGGGGTGGACACTGGAACGCAGAGAGGAGTTTAAGGGCATGATCGGGTTCTGAATCATAACTGCAGCTATTTGAGCTTGGAACTGCCCTCACTGGAGCATCAAAACCCAATAATCTTGTCTCCCGGGTCCAACGCCTTCCACATCCACTTATAAATAAAACACACATGCACACAGGCAGCTGGCCCCGCCCCGGCCAGTGCGTGCTGAGGAAGCATCTCTGATCCGGTCTAGTGCACCAGGGACGATAATCAAACTGCCCTCTGGCTCTCAGAGGTAGCTGACCCTAACCTCGACCAGCCCGGTAGAAGGACTGTAAAGGAAACATTAAATGAAAACGTGTCCGGGGGATCTTAGAGGGTTCAGCGGCAGGGGTGGGGTGGGAAGGCCCCAAAGACACATGAGCTGCTGCCAGTTTGCTGAGGCTCTTTCATCATGAACTTGGGGGGACAGAGGCAGCAGCAGCCCACAAACATGTCAACAAACGGAAGAGTAGTAGAGAATTGCTCGCTTTAGGAAGCGATGACCTCTGGAGACAGGCACGTTTCCGCCCTAAGACCTGCCACTCCTTCACATCCGCAGGGGGCTGCAATGACCGGTGGTTTCCATCTCAGAAAATGAGAACACAACATGGACCCGTCCTTCCTTCTGGAGCTGTCACCTATTTCAGTTATGTCTCTGTGGCTCCGTCCCTTTAAAGGTTCAGAGCTGTCTTCCCTCCGATTCTTTCCACTCGGAATCCCAATGGGATGAAGGTCAACCTTCCAAAAGCCTCCTGAGAAGACTGGTGAGTTTTCCATAGCAATTCTGTTGACTCTGAGATTCACGTTCACAGGCTCAGCTGCTG
This sequence comes from Bos indicus, assembly GCF_029378745.1. Lineage (NCBI taxonomy): Eukaryota > Metazoa > Chordata > Mammalia > Artiodactyla > Bovidae > Bos > Bos indicus. Next base: position 39,505,149 of record NC_091772.1, on the reverse strand, counting down.
CACGGAGCCCCAGTTCCAGGCCCTTTGAAGTTCATCACTTAATTAGCAAAGTCCAGGGGCTGGAGTGCTCCCAAAAGGAAAACACAGTGCTGTCTTCAGAGCACGGAGCAGAACCACAACCACAGTGGAACCTTGAGGGGCAAATGATTAACTGTTTCAACCAAGAAGCACACAAATTAAAAAGTACACTTGAATCCAAGCCTAGTGCCTGTAATTCTTTTCCTTCCAGATGCTTTCTCGGCAAGAAATTTGACATTGCACAGCAGTGAAGGAATGGCACGTTGAGAGCCAAGACTTCATTCCTCATCCAGACCTAAGTCTCTTTGTTCTGTTCAGAAGTTTTCCGTATACAAACCCTTTCTGATGAGCCAGGACAGGCAGGGGATACTGCCTATAACCACTGAGAAGTCTGGATTCCTCAAGTTTACTAGCTTACTTAGCTTCCTGAAAACTGAACGTGAACACGTCTACCTCAAGTGGTTCTCAAGGAAACGACCAGCCTGGATTCTGTGTGGAATTGGCAGATGCATCACATTTCTTCCAAAGGATGCAGATTCCATCTCTGCTTCTTCAAAAGGCTATGAGAGCAGGTGACAAAGACAGGCTGCCAAGGGCCACAGCAGGTCCTTTGCAGAGAATGAAATCCACATTATTCGAATTCTTAAATAAAGCTCTCATGGGTCGGGAAGAAGTTTGGGTGTCAGGTCTTTCCTATTGGAGCAGTAGTTTCCTTCCCAAACCATAGCCTCTGACACCCCAACTCAACATGGACAGAAATCTAATACAATTGATAAGGAGACTTTCTTTCCACTTGTGGTTCTCACCTGATCCCTCACCTACCCTGGAGTTACACCAACAATCTCATCCTAAAACCACCCCAGTACACAAACAGACTGAACCAACAAACAGAAAAGGAACGGTAGTTAGAGAGGCTGTCAGATTCCTCCAGACTTACACGGTGGAAGCTTGCTCCTTTCCTGGTTTCCCTGAACAGTGGAGCAGAGTCTCCAAAAAGGAGCCCAGAGTGTCCAGTGGATCTTTCCAGATGCTAGCTGAACGCCAGCAAAAAAGAGAGAGAGAGAGAGAAACCCGAATGGGACCGAAGGACACTGCGAACACTTTGGAAGGACACGGCCAAGCCCTTTCAGTAACAGCACTGAAAGAATGTAAACAGAGCCGGCGCTGTGGTCCAACTACAGGACAAAGGCAGGAAGCGAGTATTCCCAACTCTTCCCCTATGCCAGGCTCAGCCACTTTGGAGGAAGCCTGGCGATGGCTTCCATGTGGCCCCAAGAGCGAGTGCCGAGGTGAAGTCTGTCCTGGGATTTCAGTGTCCAGGACTCACTGCGCCGTCCGACCGGGCTCCAGGTGGTGTGGACCGTGCTGAGCAGGACCGCTCCCGGCTGGCCTTCCAGCCCCTTCCACTGGGAGCCGCTGAGGACGGCGCTGGGCTACCACCACCTGACCTTGGGCTGCAGGGCTGGCCGACAGGGCTAGAACACCCGGCACTTGGGCTCCAGTTCACCAAGCCACGGAGCCAAGTCACTGGCAAGTTTCCAGCTGTTGCTTAAAATTCCAGCTTGCCAGATCTTGGCAAGAGAGGCTGCATCTGAGACGGACCCCAGCCACCCCCTCCCCCCACCCTGATTTATTTAGCCAGCCTCTACCATTCTATTCTGTTCGCTTCAGGTACAAGTTTGAACCCCAAAAGCGGCAGCAGTAATACAGACTCTGGAGACCTCCACTCACAAGTCTGGTTTAAAAGACTCAGCTTCTTGGAGTCATGGGTTTCTCATCTCCTGCTGCTGTGCAAGTCGGCTCTGAAAGCTTTCTAATCACTCCTGTCTTCCTTCTTCCTTCTAACAGCTGAATGAAGCGAGGCAAAGTGGACTTCGGCTCTTGGTAAACAAGCTCTCATTATTATAATCATTTTACAGCCAAACGAACTGAAGTAGAAGAAAGTGACTCACCCCCCGGGGGACCTGTCAGGTCGAGGCCAGTCCTGGGACAGGCATGTCACCTTTCTGCCTGGTTCCTTGCTTGAGTGGCTCCAATGACGGCAGGTCCTCCCTCTTGTGAATATTTTTTGTCTTTACTAAGAGGTAAGAGCCAGTGGGGCGGGTCTGCGTCTGAGTCCAGGGAAGGTCTCTGAATATTTCCATAATTATCTTTGTATGACCAAGGATTTTACAAGTTGGATAGAAAAATCTCTATTCCAGCCCCTGGCTGGACGATTCAAGTTATTTAAATTTAAAATTCGTTCTTTGAACATCTTGTCTCCCTGCCCAGCACTGATTTTTTTCCTCTTAGTCGTCAAACTCTTTAAAGCATTTTGAAGATCATAAACATCTTTTGTTGAAAAGAGAAACTAATTTACAGGAAGTAAGAAACCAGAAGAGAAGAACTGTATTCCCAGGCTCTTGGTAACTGTTTTTAAAGAGAATTAGAAACAATGCTCTGTGTCTTGACATTCACAAGAGTAACAGAGGAGAATAAAAATAATCTTTCTTCTTTTTTTAGGAAGGTGTTCACAGTGAGACTGTGCATTTCAGCCACTCACAAGGTTGTCCTGTAACCAATTCCAGGGGAGGTCCTTCCTCTTGGAAAACAGCGGGTCTCACCGAGACCCTGCAGAAGCTTTGTTGATGCCTACAAAGCAGGCGTGGATACCTCCACCAAGGGCAGTGAATGTGCCCTGCACACAGGCGGGCAGCTTGGCTGTTACAAACTCCTCCTCCCCACTGATGGGAAACTGCCCCCTCTCCCCCCACCCACTGCCCTCATCTGACCCCTTGGGCCATCCAAGAGTTACTGCCCGCCTCCTTCTCCCTGTCCCTTCTGAGTGACACTCCTCGGGCCTTGGGGCTGCTGCCTGGAATAGGGCTAGGAAGGGAGAGGGGTAGCCCCTAAGGTCATTCTCAGAAGCATGTGTCTTTTAAGCTCCTCACTTGAAAAGTGCCACGTAGTTGGTGGTCACAGACGACACACGTGTGCAATGACCACATGTAAGTGAAGAAGCCCCATAAGCTGCATCGGCCCTGAGCCCAGAGGACACCATGGAAGGAAGTCACACAGGTTTACCGTCTACATGTGAGCACCTGAGTTTAGAGCTCTCCTTCCCGAAGTGCTCTGGCCACAATGGTGCGCGCGCGCGCGTGTGTGTGTGTGTGTGTGCGCGCATGCGTGCGCACGTGTGTCCAGCCGTGTCTGACTCTTTGTGACCCCATGGACTGTGGCCCGCCAGGCTCCTCTATCCGTGGGATTTCCCAGGGGAGAACACTGGAGTGGGTTGCCATTTCCTTCTCCAGGGGATCTTCCTGAGCCAGGGATGGAAACCATGTCTCTTGCACCATCTTCTGCACTAGCAGGCATGTTCTTTACCACTTTGCCACCTAGGAAGCCCCCAAAGGGTCTACGCTGGTGGTTCATTTTAACTGAAGGTTTATAACCTGGCGGCACCTAGATGGAGTCCACACTGAAGATACAATAGATGACGTAACACACTTTTTTTTAACACACTGAGTAAACTGTCTCCAGAGACCCTCAGTCAAGAATTCATGTCCAAGTGGTTTATTAGAGGTGACTTCATGAATCACTGGTCAAGGAGAGGGTGTGACACAGGGGAGAAAGGGCAGCCAGTACAAAGTGCAGCATCAAGCAAGCAGCCAGGGGCGAGTGGACTGCAGCCCTCCAGGGTTGGAAGCCCTAAAGCTGGCGTAGACTGGCCTTGGGTCCCAACTGAGGGGCCAGGGAGCTGGGATATTTGTTCAACTCCCCCCAGGTAACTGTGGGAAGCTGCCCCTAAGGGGCCTTGGGTCACCAGCTGCTCCCATATACCCCTGTTGTGGGTAGAGTGGACTGTCAAAGCCAAAGAGAGCCCTTGGGCAAAGCTGGCAGTTGGAAATCAGGCCAGTGTGCATGGAAACACTCAGTACCCAAAGGAGACGGGAAGGACTGAACAATGTCCCCTACACCTGGTAACTCAAACCAGGACATTTTGCCTAAAGTGTGGGTGTCTTGCTTCTCTGTCACAGCGAGCTGTCATCCTCCTACACTGCTGGTGGGAATAAGCTATAGATATTAATACAATGGAATACTGCTGCTGCTGCTAAGTCACTGCAGTCGCCATAGACAGCAGCCTACCAGGCTCCTCCGTCCCTGGAATTCTCCAGGCAAGAACACTGGAGTGGGTTGCCATTTCCTTCTCCAATGCATGAAAGTGAAAAGTGAAAGTGAAGTCGCTCAGTCGTGTCCGACTCCTAGCGACCCCATGGACTGCAGCCCACCAGGCTCCTCTGTCCATGGGCTTTTCCAGGCAAGAGTACTGGAGTGGGGTGCCATTGCCTGCTCCCAATGGAATACTACTCAGCCACAAAAAAGAATGAAATAATGCCACTTGCAGTAACATGGATGTTGATCATCTTACATCATCAGATCTTCACACTAAGTGAAGTAAGCCAGAGAAAGACAAATATCATATGATATCCTTTATACATAAAATCTAAAATATGATACAATGAACTTATTTATAAAACAAACAGACTCACAAACATAGAAAACAAGCTTATGGTTATCAAAGAGGAAGTGGGGGAGGAATAAATTCACAAATTATCTGTGGGTTGACAATTATACCCTCCTGTATGGAGAAGGCGATGGCACCCCACTCCAGTACTCTTGCCAGGAAAATCCCATGGACTCCCAGCGACCCCATGGACTGCAGCCTACCAGGCTCCTCCGTCCATGGGATTTTCCAGGCAAGAGTACTGGAGTGGGCTGCCATTAAACTGGGGCCAGGGGTCTCGCTATGACAAAGCTACTATTGGAACAGGGCCCTAACCTGTCTGTGGTATTTTTATTGACAAAGAATTTGACCCACATATCCTCATCTCACCTACCTGCTAGGGCATCAGGGGCTCCATCTATATACACAAGGCTCCCCCGCAGCCCAAAGCTACTGTTTTAACCAAGGCTTCATCACGGACTCTGTTCTCAGAGCTCTAGTGCTTCCTTTTCCTTCCTACTCCCTGATTTTGATTATTTTCAATTCCTCTATGTTTCCACTAAGGTGCACAAAAGGAGCGGACAGAAGTCAAATCATTCAGCTGGCAGGCTCGTGTGTGATTTCTGGATCACAGCTCTTTGTTTTCTCTGCTTCCAATTTAGGGGGAACAAAACCAAATCAAAATCAAACCACAAAGTGTTTGTGGGGTCCTATTCCCCTACCTCCCCACTCCCTTTGCTGAACTCAGAAAGATCTGTCTACAAAAAAGTACAGAAAGAAGCACTCCTTTTTGCTCTCTGTCTCTGAAATGCTGTCTTTCCACTCAACATTCCTTTCCCCTGAAGTCCAGGCTCCCCTCTCTTAATGACAGCACCAGGCTTGAATCTCTGTTTCACTCTGCCCATCAATCACTCCCAGTGCTGCAGGGTCTTTCATCCAAACCTCTGTCATCTTCCCCCCCGTCCTCTGTGTGCACTCAGACCTGGACTGCAGCACCCTTAATGGTTTCAGCATCTCGCTGCTGTCTGTGGTCCCCACTGTCTGTCTGCTCCCCTCCATTCTCAGAGGGATTGGTCCTTTCCAGCCTCCCGCTTCCTGTTGCTGTGCTGCACAGGCAGAAACCTGCTTTTAGGAATCTAACGTCCACAGTCCCTGGATGAGTACTCAGGGCCCTTTTCCCATCTGTTTTCAGTAGTGATGTGTGTGCAGACTGGCCCTGTCCCTTCTGGAATGGAGCTCCCACAATACTAGACACTGAGAACATTGCTGATCGGCAGCCCCCTCGTCATGGTGTTTTCACACCTGACATTTGCACACTGTCACCTCCGGTCACACAGCAAACCTGGGCCAGCAAGTTGATGAGTCCAAGGCTGGTAGCCGTGGGCAGGTGAGATACTGAAGGTACATGACTCCCGGCTCCCTGACCACCCAGGTGGGAAAACTCTCAGGTGCTGTCCTGTGCTGTCTCCCAAGGTCCTCGTGAGATGAGGCTCCAGTCGCCCCCAGGGAGCTGGCTTGATCACACAGCCTTTTCCCTCCCCCTCCTCACGACGGGCTCAGAGCTGGTGCAGAGATGTCAGCCGGGGTCTGGGTCGCTGCCTTAGCGACCTCGCTGCCTAAGCTTCAGCTCTCCCTTCTTGCTCAACCTCCTGGTGACAAGTGACCAAAGATTCTCTTTGCTGTGAATTTCCACTGCAGCCATGGGAGATCTGAACTTTGGTTTCCTCTGACCAGTTGTAATAATAATCACCCCAAACTCATGCCTGAGCCTCTCTGACTCTGGACCTTCCCTGCCCTCCTGCTAGGACATTTGGCCACTGCCTGTTTCCGCTCTGTTCAGTGGCTCCTTATTTGTACTCTGTGACATGCTGCAATATGCTGCTTTTATGTATCCAGAGAGGTCATTGCTATAACTTTCAGAGTTATAACTCTGGTGGCATGGACAGAAGCGTTTGTGACACCCACAGTAACGCATTGGGATGTCTCTGAGATATTAAAGTTTGGTCCTTATAAAACCCTTCCTTGCAATCTGCACCTGAATCCTTATCTTAGGGTCTGCTTTTGGGGGCAGCCAAACCAAGACAATCACAGTCACACACACACACACACACACACACACACACACACACACACACACACACACACTTTAATGGCTGCTCCCCCTTCCCTGTGTCCAGCCCCACTTTCCTGAGATCACCTCCCAGACAACAACTTCTACAAGAATCCTTGTCTCAGAGTCTGGTTCCCTATTTCTCCTAGGAATGCTGCTCACTTGGTACTGAATTCACAATTAATGGAAACACCTTTGCCAACATAAAATCCACAAACATATTTTGAATAAAATTTCTCTGACCCTGTAAATAACCACTACTCTTTGTGAGCATAATTTACACTCTCCAGGTAAAAATGGAAACAACAGACCTCTACTGCAAACTGTTGCAAAAATTTGACTTACTTGAAAATGAGTTAAAATGTTACATTACTCAATGCAACAAATGATCAATCTATTTTGAACTGAGGATATAATTTTTCCTACCAGAGAATCTTTTTTTTGGGGGGGGTCCTTCACTTGCAAAATAAATTCAAAGATTAAGAAGCACACTGGATGATAAGTCCTCTCAGGATACCCACATACTGTGGTCCAGCTCTGCTCCCATGTGACCACAATTAGAGCTTTTAAGAAACTCCTCCGATTTTTCTCATCATAATCACTTGCTTGTTTCCCCCACGGTAATGAGCAATTAATCCCACATTATAAATAGGCCCTTGGATCAGTGAGGGGCTTTTATGTTGTAAGTAACAGAAAACCCAATTCTAATTGGCTTAAGAAGAAACAGTCATGTCTCCTTATAGACGGCTGATTAATTGCAAGAGGAATGATAGTAATCAAACAGTGGAAAAACCAGACAATGCCAGGACCAGGTGAGTGAGATGAATACCTCACTGAGGCCAGAGAGATGCCATGTTCCTCCAGGCCCGAGATGAACACAACATCAGTTATAGTGCTTCCCAACAGAAGGCGGGGGATCTGAAACTTGTCATAAGGACCACATATGCTCCACCTAAGGGACAGTCAACAAAAAAACTTGCCTGGATTTTGCAAAAATATTGATGTCATGAAAGACAAGGAAAAACAGGAATCGTTCCAGATTAAAAGAGATTAAAGAGATCCAACGCTCCCAAAACTCACAATACTGGACTCAGAGAAAGAAACATGCTACAGAGGGTCCTGGGCTTACCAGGGGGCTCAGAGGCAGAAGAATCCGGTTGTCAATGCAGGAGACACAGATTTGATCCCTAGGTTGGGAAGATCCCCTGGAGGAGGAAATGGCAACCCATTCCAGTATTCTTGCCTGGGAAATCCCATGGACAGATGATCCTGGCAGGCTACAGTCCATCGGGTCTCAGAGAATCAGACACAACTGAGCATGCATGCACGTGCACACACACACAAACACACACACACACACTTAGGGGGTGTTACTGGGAAAACTGATTAAAATTGGTATCTGTGGCTTAAACTACTATATCATACCTGTAAATCAAAGAGGACATGTCTTACATTTGCTCATTCTAGTTTATTTTCATTTAAAATCTTTTAGGTTAATTTTAAGCTTTTTAAAAGTTAGTTTTGAAAATTGAGACACATTACTAATACTGTAGGAACTGGTGAGGCCTTGTCTTACCACTTTCTTTGTACTGTGACTTCTTTTTGGATGTATTTTGCTAAGTGAAACTTGTTAAAATCTTTTGTTATAGTATGTGTGCTGTGTTCGGTCATGTCTGATTCTTTGTGATCCTATGGTCTGTAGCCCACCAGGCTCCTCTGTCCATGGGATTTTCCAGGCAAGAGTACTTGAGTGGGTTGCCATTTTCTAATTCAGGGGATTTTACTGATTCAAGGATTGAACTTGCATCTCCTGCTTTGGCAGGTGGATCCTTTACCACAGCACCACCTTTGTTAACTAAGACTTTTTCTTAAGAAGACTTCCTCACAATGAAAAAAAAAAAAAAAGATTAAGCTGCAGTCCTGGATGACAGGACTGTGGGGATGTGAGAGAAGGTCCCTGTTCTGAAGAACATTTGGAAAAGCACATGCTCAAGGGGTGTGATGTCCACTGCTCTCACCGGGCCCAGAGAGGATCCAACCGCAGGGGACAAAGTGGAACAAATTGGCAAATCAGCATAAATGGAAAATAAGGGTTCTCTGAACTACTCTTGCAAATTTCTGGAAGTTTGGAAGTATTTCAAAATCAGAACTTAAAAAACAACTGAGCAATGAAAGTGATTAGGTGACCTGGAGGGCCAAGCCAGTGGCTCCATGATTTTAGCAGGGCCCCACTTTCCTGGCTTTCTTCTGTCTCCTGATTCTACCCTTCTGGGGTCAGCACACCTGTCCTCAGAGTGACAGGTGGTGGACTGGCTGGGGGACCTCAGGCTTCACACCCTCTCAGAAGGGGAAGTGAGGGCCTTCTTTCCCGAAACTCTTCCTTCACGTTTGGAAACCCTGCTCCATCACAGAGAATCTAATCAGGCCGCCCTGGCACTTAGGACATGAAGTCCCCTTACCCACCCACTATAGCAGACACCCCAGGTCTCCTCCAGTTTCACGCAAACTTTCATTCCCATTTCCAGCTCCCCCACGAGCCCACCCTCATCTGCCACAACCCTGAATCTCTGCAACAGACCCTCTCTCTAAACCTGCCCCCTTCACCACCTGGCAAACACTTTCTGTTCCTCCAGACTTGATTCTCGAAGCACCTCTTTTGTGTGACCTTCCAGGGTCCCCCAGTGCAGGGCCTCCTCTTTCCTGGGGGTCTCGACCCTCCAACAGCCTCTCGTGACATTATGAGGCCATGTTTCTACTTATTGCCCACAGGCCCTGAGTTTCTGAAGGGCAAAGCTGGGCTATAGTCCAAGGTTCAGAAAGTGCCCACACCCCCACCACACGTGGACCCAGCATCACGCCTGCCCCGCCGACACCACGTGCTTCCTGCCCAGTAGAAACCTGTGGAATGAGTTTCATGAGTGAATCTGTGAAACTGCTTACAGCAGGGCTGGACCTGAAATAATTCACTGAAATAAAATGTTCTCCAGTAAAATACATGTTAATTAGGTTGGGTATTTTACTCTGGGAAGGAAAATTACCCTGTTATTCAAGCCACATGGAACCACTGAGAAAGGCATCATTTAGCCCATACGTGGCAAGTGCATAAGTTCTAATTTCCTGTTTTTCTCCGAGAGGCCGCCGTCCCAGCCTGGGTCGGGCAGTGCTTGATCGCGGCCCAGCCTTGGCTCAAGAGAAAGACTGTCTTCAAAATATGGGGAAAAGGGAATCTCAGAAAAGCCACAAATCACAAATACCACATCATCAAACAGGAGGGACAGCCACGGTCGGCGGCCATTCTGACAGCCTTCACGCCCGGCATTAGGCCACGCCAGACACGTGGACTTGATGGTTTTGCAGCCCCTGCTACCCAGGGGAGGCCCTTTCCTGGGGCACAGAAGTGCATCACAGCTGAAAAAGCAGACCAGCTCATCAGCTAGATGACTTTTTCAGAGCAACTAGGGACTCATCCCTCTGAAAAGTCTAAACAATCCCTGCGCTTCATTCATCCTTCATTTTTAGTCAAATCATGCCTCTTAAAAACCTCCCACCGGAGGACATGGCCACAGTCACCCGCGCATCCGGAGACTGGACACCAAGGAGGACATAGCATCCTTTAGGGGGCCAAGAGCATGTGACCCGAATCTCCCTGTCAGGCGCACCGGACACAGCAAACTGAGGGGAGCTTGCAAAAACCAGCCTGAGCCCCGAGGGAGAAAGTACAGATTTAAATGCAATGCATGGTCCTGGACTGGATCTGAATCTAAAGAATAAAAAAGAAAATGGCTCTAAGTAGCATTCCAGGGTTAACTGGTGAAACCAGAATATGAGCTAGAGGTTGAAGTACTGGATCAACATTAGGTGTCCTGCATTTGACAACTGCACTGTGGTGACATGAGAACGACCTTGTTCTCAAGTACACACTGACGTGTTAAGTAGCACACTGACTCTCAAATCACCTAGAAAAAGAAGTGCAAGTGTGTGTGTGTGTATGTGAGTGTGCATAAGACAGACAGAATGAAAACTGATGTGGGAATATGTTAAAAATGTATTAATCTGGGTAAATAAATGGCATACAAATATTCTTTGTACTACACCTGCAATGTGTATCAAGTTTGAAATCTTTTTAAAATGTGGAAGTGCGTTCCATTGCCTCATTTTGTAAAATAAAATAAATGAGATTCTTAGTGACAGTGGTTTGGAACAGCTCACCATGAAACACTGGAAAACAGTTAATTAAGCAGAGAGGGTGGGAAAGCTTTATTCTATCACTTATACAAAGAGAGAAGGCAATGGCACCCCACTCCAGTACTCTTGCCTGGAAAATCCTGTGGACGGAGGAACCTGGTAGGCTGCAGTCCATGGGGTCGATAAGAGTCGGACACGACTGAGTGACTTCACTTTCACTTTTCACTTTAATGCATTGGAGGAGGAAATGGCAACCCACTCCAGTATTCTTGCCTGGAAAATCCCAGGGACGGGGGAGCCTAGTGGGCTGCCGTCTATGTGGTCACACAGAGTTGGACACGAATGAAGCCACTTAGCAGCAGCAGCAGCAGCATACAAAATAAGTTAGTCTGGCAGTACAATTTGATTGGTGAGTGGTTTTTAAACATTTGACACTTGATATAAAGTTGTATTTGTGGGTGTGTTTTATTATTCATTGTGCAATTTGACTATGCCAAACCTTTTGTGTGGATCACAATAAACTGTGGAAAATTCTGAAAGAGATGGGAATACCAGACTACCTTACCTGCCTCCTGAGAAATCTGTATGCAGGTCAGGAAGAAACAGTTAGAACTGGACATGGAACAACAGACTGGTTCCAAATCCGGAAAGGAGTACATCAAGGCTGTATATTGTCACCCTGCTTAGTTAGGCTTTTGAAAGAAGAATCAGGCGTCATTTGATGTGATTTTCCTTATCTCTAGTGTCCTTGCTTCCTGCTGCTGGAAAAACAATTGGTCTGTCTGCAGGTCAGGAAGCAACAGTTAGAACTGGACATGGAACAACAGACTGGTTCCAAATAGGAAAAGGAGTACGTCAAGGCTGTATATTGTCACCCTGCTTATTTAACTTATATGCAGAGTACATCATGAGAAACGCTGGGCTGGAAGAAGTACAAGCTGGAATCAAGATTGCCAGGAGAAATATCAATAACCTCAGATATGCAGATGACACCACCCTTATGGTAGAAAGTGAAGAGGAACTAAAAAGCCTCTTGATGAAAGTGAAAGAGGAGAGTGAAAAAGTTGGCTTAAAGCTCAACATTCAGAAAACGAAGATCATAGCATCCGGTCCCATCACTTCATGGGAAATAGATTGGGAAACAGTGGAAACAGTGGCTGATGTTATTTTTGGGGGGCTCCAAAATAACTGCAGATGGTGACTGCAGCCATGAAACTGAAAGATGCTTACTCCTTGGGAGGAAAGTTATGACCAACCTGCTGCTGCTAAGTCACTTCAGTCATGTCTGACTCTGTGCGACCCCAGAGACGGCAGCCAACCAGGCTCCCCCGTCCCTGGGGTTCTCCAGGCAAGAACACTGGAGTGGGTTGCCATTTCCTTCTCCATTGCATGAAAGTGAAAAGTGAAAGTGAAGTCGCTCAGTCGTGTCCGACTCTTAGCGACCCCATGGACTGCAGCCTACTAGGCTCCTCCATCTGTGGAATTTTCTAGGCAAGAGTACTGGAGTGGAGTGCCATTGCCTTCTCCAACCTAGACAGCAATTAAAAAGCAGAGACATTACTTTGCCAACAAAGGTCTACCTAGTCAAGGCTATGGTTTTTCCAGTAGTCATGCACGGATGTGGGAGTTGGACTATAAAGAAAGCTGAGCACAGAAGAATTGATGCTTTTGAACTGTGGTGTTGGAGAAGACTCTTGAGAGTCCTTTGGCCTGCAAGGCGATCCAACCAGTCCATCGTAAAGGAGATCAGTCCTGAGTGTTCATTGGAAGGACTGATGTTGAAGCTGAAATTCCAATACTTTGGCCACCTCATGCAAAGAGCTGACTCATTGGAAAAGACCCTGATGCTGAGAAAGACTGAAGGCAGGAGGAGAAGGGGACAACAGAGGATGAGATGGTTCGATGGCATCACTGACTCAATGGACATGAGTTTGGGTAAACTGCAGGAGCTGGTGATGGACAGGCAGGCCTGGCATGCTGCAGTTCATGGGGTCGCAAAGAGTCGGACACGACTGAGTGACTGAATTGAACTGAATATTTAAGTGATGCTAACAGCTTTAAGATGGGACCATACACCTCACTGCCTGCTAGCATTCCTTCCATCACGTCCTCGTCTCCTTTTCAGAAGTTAACAGAATTCTGCTGTGATTGCACAAGTTTATATTCTCACCAACAATGTACAAGATGAAGGGTCTTCAAAAAGCTAAAATTAGAACTACCATATGACCCAGCAGTTCCACTCCTGGATATATATTGCCCCAAATCCTCACTAATTCAAAAATATATATGCACTCCAATGTTAATAGCAGCATTATTTACAATTGCCAAGATATGGAAGCAACCAGTGTGTCTATCAACAGATGAATGGATAAAAAAGATATGATACACACACACACACATAATGGAATATTACTCACTCATTTCAAAAAAGAATGAAAATTTTCCACCTGCACCAACATGGAAAGATGAAGACAGATGAACTTAGAGGGCATTGTGCTTAGTGAAGTAAGTTAGACAGAGAAAGACAAATACTATATGATATTACTTATATGTAGAACCTAAAACATACAACAAACTAGTGAATATAACAAAAAGAAACAGACTCACAGATATAAAGAATAAGGTAGTGGTCACCAAGAAGAAAGCAATGGCACCCCACTCCAGTACTCTTGCCTGGAGAATCCCATGGACGGAGGAACTTGGTAGGCTGCAGTCCATGGGGTCCCTGAGAGTCAGACACGACTGAGCGATTTCACTTTCACTTTTCACTTTTCACTTTCATGCATTGGAGAAGGAAATGGCAACTCACTCCAGTGTTCTTGCCTGAAGAATCCTAGGGACGGGGGAGGCTGGTGGGCTGCTGTCTATAGGGTAGCACAGAGTCGGACATGACTGAAGCGACTTAGCAGCAGCAGCAGCAGTGGTTACCAATGGGGAAAGGGAAGAAGGGAGGGGCAACATAGGGATACAGAGGCACAAACTATTAGGTATAAATAAGCTACAAAGAGAAGGCAATGGCACCCCACTCCAGTACTCTTGCCTGGAAAATCCCATGGACAGAGGAGCCTGGTGGGCTATAGTCCATGGGGTCGCCAAGAGTCGGGCACGACTGAGTGACTTCACTTCCACTTTTCACTTTCATGCATTGGAGAAGGAAATGGCAACCCACTCCACCGTTCTTGCCTGGAGAATCCCAGGGATGGGGGAGCCTGGTGGGCTGCCGTCTATGGGGTCACACAGAGTCGGACATGACTGAAGCGACTTAGCAGCAGCAGCAGCAAGCTACAAAGATACATTGCACAACATGGGAATATAGCCAATATGTCTTAATAACTATAATGGATTAAAATCTTTAAAATAGTGAATCATTATACCGTATACCTGTGACATATAATATTGTATCTCAACTGTACTTCCAAAAACAAAAACAAAATAAAAAAAGAAGTTACAAGAATTCTAAACTTAGTGTTCATCAGTCCCCTATATTTCTTTACATGTCTGCTACATTTATGTGCATGTGTACATTTTGTCATATTTTTTTTAAATACAACTTTTAAAAAGAAAGTTGAATTCAGTTTGTGTAACCCCTGAGGGACCGTCAAGGAATATTACAGTTTCAGGTATTTTAATCTTAGAACCATTGGATGGGCTAATCTCTTAGGCTCTTTAGAGATAGTTACCTAGTGACCATGATTTCACACTTCTCGCAAATAACTTGAACACCATGAAATAGTCCATAAAACATGGATCATACCTACAACAACGTCCTGGAACCAGAAAATACCAGTGAGCAGTAGTGACTTAGAAATCTCTTCCTCACTTTGTCTTCAGTGCCTGCAACCACACCATGTTATTAGATTGAAATTCACCGTGGCTGGAGCATTTATACCACAGAAATAGGCAAGAACTGCAGGCAGGGGTGTTGTAAACACAGCAAAACACTGAAGGCACCCAGATCTAAGGCATCTTGGATGTAAAGCAACAAAGTTTTTCAGCTAACCTTTCAGATATTCAAAAGGGGGGAAAAAAAGGAAAAATGAAGAACTAAACTTTGTTAAAGATTAAGATTTCACAGCCCAGACAGACTAGTATAGAAAATGTCAAAGTGAATTCAGATGATAATTTAAGAAAATACTGTGCAAAACATCTGGATATAATCATCCAAAGTAATTTACAAATTACATTTTGTCCAGTAGAGAACAAGATTATCTCTTTAACAATTCTTGCCCTGAGGAAATACCTCCTCCTATAAAGAAAGATATAAGCATCTGAATGCAGAGTTCCAAAGGATAGCAAGAAGAGATAAGAAAGCCTTCTACAGCAATCAATGCAAAGAAATAGAGAAAAACAACAGAATGGGAAAGACTAGGGATCTCTTCAAGAAAATCAGAGATACCAAAGGAACATTTCATGCAAAGAGGAGCTCGATAAAGGACAGGAATGGTATGGACCTAACAGAAGCAGAAGATATTAACAAGAGATGGCAAGAATACACAGAAGAACTGTACAAAAAAGATCTTCACGACCCAGATAATCACGATGGTGTGATCACTGACCTAGAGCCAGACATCCTGGAATGTGAAGTCAAGTGGGCCTTAGAAAGCATCACTACGAACAAAGCTAGTGGAGGGGATGGAATTCCAGTGGAGCTATTCCAAATCCTGAAAGATGATGCTGTGAAAGTGCTGCACTCAATATGCCAGCAAATTTGGAAAACTCAGCAGTGGCCACAGGACTGGAAAAGGTCAGTTTCATTCCAATCCCTAAGAAAGGCAATGCCAAAGAATGCTCAAACTACCACACAATTGCACACATCTCACACGCTAGTAAAGTAATGCTCAAAATTCTCCAAGCCAGGCTTCACCAATATGTGAACCGTGAACTTCCTGATGTTCAAGCTGGTTTTAGAAAAGGCAGAGGAACCAAAGATCAAATTGCCAACATCCACTGGATCATCGAAAAAGCAAGAGGATTCCAGAAAAACATCTATTTCTGCTTTATTGACTATGCCAAAGCCTTTGACTGTGTGGATCACAATAAACTGTGGAAAATTCTGAAGAGATGGGAATACCAGACCACCTGATCTGCCTCTTGAGAAATCTGTATGCAGGTCAGGAAGCAACAGTTAGAACTGGACATGGAACAACAGACTGGTTACAAATAGGAAAGGGAGTACGTCAAGGCTGTATATTGTCACCCTGCTTATTTAACTTATATGCAGAGTACATCATGAGAAATGCTGGACTGGAAGAAACACAAGCTGGAATCAAGATTGCCGGGAGAAATATCAATAACCTCAGATATGCAGATGACACCACCCTTATGCCAGAAAGTGAAGAGGAACTAAAAAGCCTCTTGATGAAAGTGAAAGAGGAGAGTGAAAAAGTTGGCTTAAAGCTCAACATTCAGAAAACAAAGATCATGGCATCCGGTCCCATCACTTCATGGGAAATAGATGAGGAAACAGTGGAAACAGTGTCAGACTTTATTTTTCTGGGCTCCAAAATCACTGCAGATGGTGACTGCAGCCATGAAATTAAAAGACGCTTACTCCTTGGAAGGAAAGTTATGACCAACCTAGATAGCATATTCAAAAGCAGAGACATTACTTTGCCAACAAAGATCCGTCTAGTCAAGGCTATGGTTTTTCCTGTGGTCATGTATGGACGTGAGAGTTGGACTGTGAAGAAAGCTGAGCACTGAAGAATTGATGCTTTTGAACTGTGGTGTTGGAGAAGACTCTTGAGAGTCCCTTGGACTGCAAGGAGATCCAACCAGTCCATTCTGAAGGAGATCAGCCCTGGGATTTCTTTGGAAGGCATGATGCTAAAGCTGAAACTCCAGTACTTTGGCCATCTCATGCAAAGAGTTGACTCATTGGAAAAGACTCTGATGCTGGGAAGGATTGGGGGCAGGAGGAGAAGGGGACGACAGAGGATGAGATGGCTGGGTGGCATCACTGACTCGATGGACGTGAGTCTGAGTGAACTCTGGGAGTTGGTGATGGACAGGGAGGCCTGGCGTGCTGGGATTCATGGGGTCGCAAAGAGTCGGACATGACTGAGCGACTGATCTGATCTGATACCTTTAGACCCGGAGAAGGCAATGGCACCCCAGTCCAGTACTCTTGCCTGGAAAATCCATGGACAGAGGAGCCTGGTAGGCTGCAGTCCATGGGGTCGCTAAGAGTCGGACACGACTGAGTGACTTCACTTTCACTTTTCACTTTCATGCATTGGAGTAGGAAATGGCATCCCACTCCAGTGTTCTTGCCTGGAGAATCCCAGGGATGGGGGAGCCTGGTGGGCTGCCGTCTATGGGGTCGCACAGAGTCAGACACAACTGAAGCGACTTAGCAGCAGCAGCAGCATACCTTTAGACCAGAGCTCTCTGGATCACTTATCTAGACCATCTCTAATTCCTGAAACCAAAACAAAAGGGAAGGAAGACTTAAAAAAATTTTTTTTCCAACTGTTATTTACAATTAGAGTTTTATATTGTGATATCCGATTCATAAGTTTGGAAAACAAAACTATAACATCTCTTGGGTCTATTTGGATATATGTATGTCTCAGTGTGTGTCTTTGTTTTTGGATATTGTTGGGATTGGTTTGTAAATGAGCTCTAATCTAATTGGCCTAAAGAAAAATAAGCACTTACAAATCAAATAATTCTAAATACAAGAGAAATTAACCTAAATGAATTTCAGGTTCACGTGAATTGGGAAATAATCAGTATTAAATACCTGGTTTTAATGTTTGTTTGTTGATCTAACTAATATAGACATGTCTAAGAGTCATTAACATTAAGCATAAAATTTCCATTGGCCTAGGTTTAATATAAGTTACATATTGTTATTTTGGGCTTTCTTGGTAGTTTAGACAGGAAGGAATTCACCTGCAATGTGGGAGACTTGGGTTCGATCCTTGGGTTGGGAAGATGTCCTAGGGGAGGGCATGGCAACCCACACCAGTTATTTTTGCCTGGAGAATCCCATGGACAGAGGAGCCTGGTGGGCTACAGTTAATGGGGTCACAAAGAGTCAGACACGACTGAGTGACTAAGCACAGCACACAGTAGGGAACAACTCCCAGAGGCATGGAGATTGATTGCCCTGCAGGACAGTAACTACTTTGGTCTCTAAAATTGTGAGCCTATTTTAGCAGCTTTGCTTTTAATTGATTATATATACATCAGTCTCCACTTTTTTATAGGTAAGAAGTAGATTTATTTAGAGAGAAACTCATTCCACAGACAGAGTGTGGGACATCTCAAAAGGCTAGAGTGGTGTCCTGTGAATTACCTTGGCCATCTTGCTGATGCTTTCTAAACCAGTGAAGTAAATCTTTCGGTCATGCATCTTCAATGTCTGCAAAAGCGCTATATTTTAAAAACTCTTTAACGATCACACTTTGACAAAGGAGATACGGGCTGAAATTAAAGACTTCGGTCACTTTTCCTTCTCGTCAAATTCATGGCTGTCAGCCTTGAGGAGGAGAGACTTTGGACACACGAGGAAGGAAAGATTCAAAAGGCACCGAGTTGGATAGCTGGTCGCCTTATTCATCAGAGCCAAGCCTCATAGTTCTCAAAACGTAACCGAGTCTGGTTATAATAAGAACCAAAAAAAATCTTAACCACAGACAGATAGATGTTTTGCCAAAAGCCTGGTGCCTCTCTGGGCAAATTTCACCAAAGAACTTTAGGGAAGTTCAGCTTTTCACTCCCCGATCCAGAAGAGGACACGAACCCTGTAAACTAAGCAGTGCCACCAAGATGGTCCATAGGCAGCGTGATGTCAATAGGAACAGTTCCTGCCTGTTAGGAGCTGGCGGGGTTCTGTTATTGTTGTTATTATCTGACCCCCTCTTCTAGGAACCTTTAGATGTTTTCCTATTGACTTCACTCATTTTTTTCCCCTTTTTCCCCTTTTCTGGCCATACCATATGTCAGGCAGGATCTTAGTTCCCAACCCAGGGATGGAACTCATGGCCCCTGCGGTGGAAGCCTGGTGTCCTAACCACTGGACATCCAAGGAATTCCCTCATTAAATGTTAACACCATAGATATACTGTATATTTATTTATATGTCAGATGTGAAAAAGCAAGCGAGTTCCAGAAAAACATCTATTTCTGCTTTATTGACTATGCCAAAGCCTTTGACTGTGTGGATCACAATAAACTGTGGAAAATTCTTCAAGAGATGGGAATACCAGACAACCTGATCTGCCTCTTGAGAAATCTGTATGCAGGTCAGGAAGCAACAGTTAGAACTGGACATGGAACAACAGACTGGTTCCAAATAGGAAAGGGAGTACGTCAAGGCTGTATATTGTCACCCTGTTTATTTAACTTATATGCAGAGTACATCATGAGAAATGCTGGACTGGAAGAAACACAAGCTGGAATCAAGATTGCCGGGAGAAATATCAATAACCTCAGATATGCAGATGACACCACCCTTATGCCAGAAAGTGAAGAGGAACTAAAAAGCCTCTTGATGAAAGTGAAAGAGGAGAGTGAAAAAGTTGGCTTAAAGCTCAACATTCAGAAAACAAAGATCATGGCATCCGGTCCCATCACTTCATGGGAAATAGATGAGGAAACAGTGGAAACAGTGTCAGACTTTATTTTTCTGGGCTCCAAAATCACTGCCGATGGTGACTGCAGCCATGAAATTAAAAGACGCTTACTCCTTGGAAGGAAAGTTATGACCAACCTAGATAGCATATTCAAAAGCAGAGACATTACTTTGCCAACAAAGATCCGTCTAGTCACGGCTATGGTTTTTCCTGTGGTCACGAATGGACGTGAGAGTTGGACTGTGAAGAAGGCTGAGCACTGAAGAATTGATGCTTTTGAACTGTGGTGTTGGAGAAGACTCTTGAGAGTCCCTTGGACTGCAAGGAGATCCAACCAGTCCATTCTGAAGGAGATCAGCCCTGGGATTTCTTTGAAAGGAATGATGCTAAAGCTGAAACTCCAGTACTTTGGCCATCTCATGCAAAGAGTTGACTCATTGGAAAAGACTCTGATGCTGGGAGGGATTGGGGGCAGGAGGAGAAAGGGACGACAGAGGATGAGATGGCTGGATGGCATCACTGACTTGATGGACGTGAGTCTGAGTGAACTCCAGGAGTTGGTGATGGACAGGGAGGCCTGGCGTGCTGGGATTCATGGGGTCGCAAAGAGTCGGACATGACTGAGCGACTGATCTGATCTGATCTGATCTGATGTATTTCTGTGATTTATACACAAAAACAGTAGGATTTTGAGACTTCCCTGGTGGTCTGGTGGTTAAGACCCCACATTTCCAAGGCAGGGAACTTGGGTTTGAGTGCAGCCAGCAAGAAAAAAAATTTTAAGTAGGATTTTAAAATTCACCGCCCCTCCCCCAATATCCCATTTACTGTGAAATGGGCTTCGTGAACTTGACAGCTGCTGAGTTTGAGCTGTCAGTAGGGAAGTTCAGGAGTCAGGTGCTTCAACTGACCTGGCATTTCATGGGTGGATACACGTGGGAGTGGTCAGCATATACACATGCTATGGATTGAATTTTGCCCCTTGAATCCATATGCTGAAGCCCTAATCCCATGTATGTCAGAAGGTGGCTGTATTTGGAGACAGACATTTACAGAGGTAACTGGGTTAAAGTGAGGTTGTTAGGTCAGCCCCAAGGCAATATGTCTGGTGCCATTATAAGAGACCGTTAGGATACATAGAGATACCAGGGATGCACACACAGAAAAGACCATGTGAAGCAGCCGGGGGAGGGTGACCGTGTGCACACACCAAGGAGAGACGTCTTGGAGGAATCCAATCCCACCAGTACCTTGACTCTGAACATCCAGCCCCCAGAACTGCAAGAAAAGTAATGCATGTTGCTTAAACCACTCAGTCCGTCTATGGCAGCCCTCACTACCACAACATGGTAGCTGTCGTCATGGACCAGAAAGATCTACCTGGGAGCCGAGCAATCTCAAGACTTTGAGACTGTTCTGTGGAGCCAATGCTGCCAAGTGGGCAGAAAGGACAAGGCCTAGAAGCTTCCTGTTGGGTGTAGCAACATGAAGGAGGAGCTAAAAAATGGGAGGGAAATGGAAACGTCAGCCTTTTACACATATTATTTTCCTCGACCTTCTTGTCCATCTTGGGATGGAGGTACCATCTACAATTAATGACTGCTACAGCTATGACTGGGCTTCCCAGGTGGTGCTAGTCGTAAAGAACACACTTGCCAATGCAGAAGATGTAAGAGACATGGGTTCAATCCCTGGATCAGGAAGATCCCCTGGAGGAGGGCATGGCAACCCACATCAGTATTCTTGCCTGGAGAATCGCACAGACAGAGGAGCCTGGAGGGCTACTGTCCATTGGGTCGCAAAGAGTTGAACACAACTGAAGCAACTTAGTATGCAAGCACAGAGCTATGATGGAAACCAGGTGTGTTTGACTCCTAAGAGGCCCCTCCCTCTATGGCACCTTCTATTCTGTTCCTGAGGGTGAAGGCCCAAGGCTGTCAGTGTCTCTGCAGCCTCTGCCAGCTCAGCCCCCTGGAAAGTGAGTGGCTCCTTCATTTCCTGTCCCTACCAGTTACTGTCCCCTAGGAGACTCAGCTCCATTCCAGTTGTCCCAACATTCTAAGGATGAAAGCCCTGGGAGCGCCTTGTGTGTGGCTGGACCACACTGACTCCCTCCTAAGCCTGCAGTCGCACCCTCTCCCAGCTCCTGGTGACTGAGTTTCAGCCTCCTCACCAGCAATGCACCCAAGCCAGTTGAGCTCCCTGTCCACCTGCACCCCTGTCTCCATCTGATATGCCAACTGGAAGAGTGCCTTTTGCTGGACACAGATGGTGAAGGGCCATGAGACACCCGGGTGGCGGAAAACCCCTGGCTGCAGTCGATGCGGTCACGTTTCTCACTCAACAGTCAACATTCAGTTTTCCCCTTTGGCCCCTTTGGTCCTACTGTCCCCTCTTGGCTGCCAGGAGGGCAGCTTCGAAGGCCTCTGGAGTGTATGTCCACTCAATCCTGCCTGCCTGTATGTAAGTTCCCCAGGACAAGCTTCACAGCTGTATTTTATGGAGCTGCCTGCTCCACTTCTCAGTCTCAGAAGTCCCTCTCAGTTCAGAGTGTATTATTCCACATCTCCATCTCCCAGCACCTGGCATGGTGGGGTGCTCCCACGTCTCCCCAAGATAGTCCTGCAGCTGCCACAGCCTCCAGGGACCCTCTCCCAGCTCTGGGGTCTGAACTCAGCAGCTTCGACCTGCTCTTGATCCACTTTGAGACACAGAGTCGACAGCAGTGGTCCCGCCTTCTTCCTGCATGGCCTGTGGCTTCTGCCAACTTCCTCCTGGCTCTGCCCACAGCCTGGGCAGCTCCACCCCAGTTTTGCCAGGGTCTAATTATGAGAAGCAGACCTAAACATTCATCCTGGTCTGTAGGAAAACAGATGAGATCATGGAACTATTGACATTGATCTTTTTTTAGGAAAACTTATGAAGAATAGGGGAGGAGTCAGAAGATTAGGATTGGGAAAATGTTATTTCAAGGGGAGATTTTATTTCCCAAATATGGTCAAGAAAGAAATATTAAGCTAGTGGGTTGTGCAGAACAGTGATGCCCTGGAGACACGAGCATGCTGCCCCTAAAACACGAAGCTCTTGACGTTTTAGTATTTCTCAGCAATAGGGCAGGGGCTATGTTTGACTTCATGAAGGAGTCTGACAAGCCTCTCAAAATATTCTAAGAGATGCAATGTGGGTGGGATGGCAATACAGTCTGCTAACCTAACCACAAAGCCTCTAGAATACATCTATTCTTCATGTCCTTGGACCAAAACCTAACAGTGTTGGGTCTCTTTCTGCTTCATTTCTGCCAATCAGCTGGATTCATCTTCGCAACTTAACCTCTGGAATACTTCCAGCCTCATGTAGATTCAGCTTGACCCAACTTTCATTCTCCCCTTGGAAGAAAATACATTGAACTCGGCATGCAACTGAAGTGTTGAGAGAAATCAGAGAATGGCAATGACAGGCGGGCAAAGATTTTTTAATAGGATACAAAGAGCAAGTGCATGCAACCATCTCCATAGAACATTTAAAAGGGGCAACCATTCAAAAAGGGATAAAGTAGACTTCATTAAAATGAAAAACTTTGAAAATTAAAAAAATTAAAAATTGGTCTAACGAAACACATTATTAAAAAGCAAATATACAAAGAACTTATACTCAGAATATGTTTTTTAAAAACCCTGAAAACCAGTAAGAAAAAAGACAAAATGAATTTTTTAAAGGAGCAAAAGGTTTTAACATAATCCTTCACGAAAGAGACTATGCAAATCTAAAGCACATGAAAAGGTGTTCAATGCTATTACTCCTAAGGAAAATCAGAATTAAAACCAAAACAAGATACATCCATGTAAGCAGTTGAACAGATAAAATTTAAAATCATATCAAGTCTTCCAACAATAAGGAGCAACTGGAAGTCTCCTGCATTGTTGGAAGGAGTAAAATTTGGTTCAATCACGCTGGGAACCTGGAATATCTACTAATGTTTATGCTCACTCTGTAACAAGGAGTTCTAGGTCTAGGTATACCTCTAGGAAGGGGCTTCCTAGGTGGCACTAGTGGTAAAGAATCTGCCTGCCAATGCAGGAGACATAGAGACTCAGGTTCAATCCCTAGGTTGGAAAGATCCCCTGGAGGAGGGCATGGCAACTCACTCCAGTATGGACAGAGGAATCTGGCGGGCTATGGTCCATAGGATTGCAAAGAGTCGGACTTGGCATGCATCTAGGATAAATGAGTGTACACGCCGACAAAAAGACGAGAATATCCATGGCAGCCTGATTCACAGTAGCGCAAACTTCTAACAACTTAAATATCCACAAACAGGAAAATGGATAAACAAATGATGTTATTCATACTAAGAATAAGTGTTCAGGGATTAAAAGGAATAGATTGTTGATACAGAGCAAAAGAAGCCAGTCAGAAAAGTGTATATACTTTATGCCACAAATCAGGCAAAACCAAACTATGGTGACAGCTATCAGAGTATCGGCTACTCTTATTTGGGAATAATATTGACAAAAACCATCTGATATGATGGAGACATAAGAGATGTGGGTTCTCTTACAGCTGTTGGTTCTCTCATGTCTCCCACGTCTCCACAGTGCTTTGTGGACTGAAACGTTGAGGCTACAGGTGTGTGAGAGAAAAGTTCACTAAGCTGCATATATAAGATTTTTCTTTTATTGTACGAAATTATGTCTCAATAAATATAATTGTTTTTTTTAATGAGGGCAGATAGAGGCTAAGATACTCCAGGAAAGGCCTTAAAAATACAAAAGCAGTCTCTCTTCCTATTTCTTCTTTACTAGCCATCCTGCAGAGTCTAGAATCACTCCATTTGGGGTCCTAGACCCACTTCTTTTTTTTTTTCTCATATCACTGCCAACTATGAATCTTTTATTCTAGCTCTAATAAATTTCTTGCCACTATACAAAATGTGAAAATACCATGAGTCCACCTTTTTTTTATTCTTACTGAGATTGCCTATATCTTTTTAAAATTTATTTTTAATTTTATATTGGAGTATAGTTGATTTACAATGTTGTGTTAGTTTCAGGTGTGCAGCAAAGTGGTTCAGTTATACATTCTTTTTCATATTATTATATCCATTCTTTTTCATATTCTTTTCCCATTTAGATTATTACAGAATATTGAGTAGTGTTCCCTATTTCTGTTGACCAATAACTGGAATGCTTCAGTGGAGAAATGCTAAATGTGACAGCCTCTAAGCCACCGGCGATCGCAGACGGTCCATGGTTTCACACACTACCCAGTACACTGAACGCTGCCAGTTAAATCATCCCATCACACTTTCTTATCCTTTAGAATTCATTTCAATTTTATTGAAGGAGGTCTCAAGCCAGAAGGCTTATCTAGACATATGATGCTATTATATATTATTTTTCTGTATACATTAAAAAAATAAGGAAAATAATTGGTTGATATAGTCCTAAAACTCCTTCATAGACCGAATCTGGTCTTTCAAGAGCATCACTGTGCAGGACCTTTTAAAAGAGTGCTCCCCACTCTACTCTGTGGGAATTTCTCCCCAGCCTTTGCCACCAACAGCGCATGTCTGATGTTGGTATTTTCTTTATCTCACAGGAGGAATCAATGAAAGGTTTTCATATGACAATCTAAATTCTTATTACTTCCTCGAATGGTCCTGAAATGCTATCTGGACTGAAATGCTGAGGCTCCAGGTGTCCACTTAGACCCCCAAGAATAACAAGCAGGTTTGCCCACAACCAGGAAAGGATGACCACTCCACGTTCACGTGGCCTGCAGGGACTACAAGATGCCCCCAACCTGTGATACTCACAATTTCAGAGACATAAATGAATATATAAAGTATCTCATTCTAAGTCATGGTCAGTGACTGACTGACTGGAGGGTTTTGCAAACACCTTAATTCTCAACAGGATGATCAGCCTGAGGTCACAGAAGAGTCATTTCATTTGTATCTCTAAAACTACCATCCAGTTGTACCTAAAGAAAAAGTGGAGATTGAGAGTGACCTGAGCAGGGGTTTCAAAAGGGTAGGACAAAAAATAAGTTGACCACACTACTCCCACCTAAAGGGAGGTGGCCTCCTGGTACCTGTCATGGGTATTTTCCTGTAGAGGAGGTGGACACCTCCAGGAACCAGACCTGTATCCTTCAAGCCATTCAGATCATCCCACCGTGCCCCTTGCCCAGTCTCCACGCTCATAAGCACAATTTGAATTATGACTTGGTGCTGTAAGTAGGTTTCCTAGAAGAAAAGGACACACTGAGTGGATGGTGAGAATTACTGATCCACAGCATATCCCTCTTTCTCATTGCAAATCCATCTGCTGGCACCTTGGTTCATGTGACAACTGTGAGTTAGGTCAGTTAGCAGGAGTCCATGTGAGCTGCAATCACCACCTGGACATGCTGGCAGAAAGCAACTGGATCCAGCTATCCACCGCCCCTCCCCGCCTCCCCCCCCCAGTCTTCATGCCTTTCTTCATCTGTACCCTCTGCTACGTGACCTTGCAGGTCCCCCCAGGAGAGGCAGAGCATACTTCCCTGCCCCCATGACACTGGGCTTGGCTGTGTGACATGCTTTGTCCAACAGGATCAGTGACGTGGGCAGCAGCTTCACAAGTACTTGGGCAGCAGGATTTGCGCCCTGTCTCTGTCACCACAGGAGGACCCATCTCAGACAGCCCAGGAGGCTGAGACACATGTGCACCTGAACCAGCCCAGGCCTGGGATCCAGACACAGACGAGCTCCAGCCAACTCACAGACGTAAGCATGAGAAGGAAATGCTTGTGGTCGTGAGCCTCGAGTTTGGGGCGCTTTGTTAAGCAGCACCATTGAAGATGACAGCTGACTGATGCACATTTCCAGCCAGTCTCACTGTAGCTGTCACAGTGCCATCAATGACGTGCAGTTATCCCATCTGGAGCTCTTGGGAGCCCAGGGCTCCTGTCCCTCTGGGTCTAGGGCAGCTGGGTAGGCCTCCCTGGGGCTGGGACTTCTTCCAACCCTCTTCAACTGTCCTTGTCTCCAAGCTTCACCTGTGTCTGGGAACCCAAAACTGCAAATCCTTCTTCCCTCCCTTGAACTGAACCTCCCTTGGCCCAGTATCACCTTTGCAGCATCTAGACCTCTTCCCCCAAACCCACCTTGTCTGCTTCAAGGCTTTCTATCTGACCCCCTTGCTCCACAATCTTCTGCCCCTGCCCTGGTCCCCAGCTGGCTTGGAGGTCACTGTCAGAGTGCAGTGCCAATGGGATATACATATAATGCTGTATAATGGGATATACGGCACCAGGGGCGAGCATCAGGTGAGAAAAGTGCAGGGAGTATCTTTGCTGAATTCAGGTCCCCCCACCCGACCTCCTAGTAGCCTGTGCTGCACTTTTAGCCACATCTAGGACTATGTTGCTGCAAACAGAAGGCAAGATGACACAGGGGCCAAATGGCCTGTGAGAACCGTAGACTACATCACCGATGACCACGTGTGCTACGTCCCCCGTCCGGAATCCAGCCAGAGTCCACACTGACGAAGAGATGTACAACATTTCTCCTTACAAACCATCACCCTTAGGAGAAACGACAGCTTCCCCGGAGCCAGACGGATATTTGGAGACAGAGAACAGCCCCGACCTCCTCGGGGGCCTCACTCGATTCTGTGCTGGGCAAAAAGGAGGGCTGGGGGATGGGGCTAGACCTGCTCAGAAAAAGACATGGGGAAGGTCCTCGCAATGTTAGTTTATGGGGAAGGTCATCAATGATGTAGGGTTAAAGCAAAGGTCAACAGCCTCTGTCCTTGGGCTCATTTTCCCAAGGGGCCAGGCTCACAGCTCTCCAGGGATGCCGTGTCCACAGCATGGCCACTTTCAGAGAACGCTGAAATTTACTTTAATGAGAACAGTCACTTGTATAAAATCCAACACAGAGGCAGGAGGAGATGCAGGAAAAAGGGACTTGTTCCTTTCCGATAAATCACAAGGAACAAAGAGGGAAAACTTGGATCTCTAAAAAACTGTTTTGTTTTGTTTTTTTTTTTCCCTAGCCTCATAGATGAAACTTCACATTTTCTGGAGGTTGCTGTTTTGCGGCATTAAGAGACTTGTATTTTAATATAAAAACCACACAACCCTTGCTTTTTCTGTGCTGTGCCATTATCTGACTCTTGGCAGACTTCAAATTCTTCCTTTTAAAATGATTTCCTTTTGGAGGTCAGCTGAAAGGCCGGCTCAAGCACCACATTGATAGAACTGAGCTCTTAAAAGCAGCCATTATGGGTCCCAGTAGAAAAACACTCCGTGGTGCCAGCCTTCCGAGACATCAGGCCTCAAACGTGGCTTTGTGTCAACGCAGCTGGATCCACAGGCGAAAAGTTAAAAGACTGATTTAAAAATGTTTCCACTTCTGGAGAGGGAGGCCCCTCTCCCTGCAACTGTGATGCCGAACACAAGCAAAGAGCTGGGCTAGAAGGCTGTTCCACCAGGGCAGCCGTGGACCGAACTTCCATGCCCAGAGCTTGACTTGTCTTCCAGCCTCTCTCCTTATATCCTGGTGGGCAGGCGGCACCCACAAGTGCCCTGAGAGCTGGTGAGCATCACAGTCCAGAAGGAAAAGTCACACTTTTCTGATTGTTAATATTTCATTGACAAAATCTTAAAACCGTTTATTCTGCAGGCAGGACAAGCTCATCGGGAACCAGAATTTTTTTTTTTTTTTTTTTTAACTGGCAGGCAGCTTTAATACAGCCTAAGATTTTAATACCTGCTGAATTCTCTTAAAACTTCTCCCAGGAGCTTGACTTTTCTCTCTGCACGGTACTCCCTAAGGTAAGGACCGTCGTACAGACTGAATGAACAATAAGACAGGAGTCACAGATACCTAGGGCAAAAGCCAAATTATTTGGATGATTTAAATGGTTGACCACTGGTGAAGAACTGAAAAATTGGTTTCACTCTTGTTAATAGAGAAACGGAGGCATGTCAACGTGAGTAGGAGTTTACTGGAGCAAAAAGAGATTCAAATTGAGCAGCACTCAGTCTGAAAGGTAGAAGGAGCTCCCAGGAGCTGCACAAAATGAAAGACTTCCCCAGGCAGAGGGAGTGGGATCCAGGAAGTTATACCAGGTAAAAAGGTGGGATGGTTACGGCAAAGTCATTTCCTTTGGGGGACAGCAGTGGTCTATCAGGCAGGCGACCTCACTGCCCCTGATCACATGATTCCTGAGTGTGACTGGTTTAAGATTCCATTTCTGGGAGAGCTGAAACTGTCATGAACTCGGTTTGGTGAAGTAGGGCTTAGCATCAGCAACTGCACTTGGGGGCCGGTTGTCTTATTTTTAATACTCAACGTGGGAAGAGGATTGTCACTGATTGGTAGGGACAGACCACTCATCTTTGACTCTTTTTAAGTTAGCTCTTTAATATATGTATGCAAAAGTATGCCAATTATACACAAACAGCCTGAGGAATTTTCAGAAAGTTAGCACACCTGTAAGCCAGCACGCAAATCAAGAAACAGAATGCCACCAGTCCCCTCAGAGGCACCTTCATCCTCTCCTTCCCCCTGGCTTTTATCTTCTCAGGCAGGCATCAGCAAATCCATCCCTGACTGTCTGTGTAAAAAAAGTTTTACTGGAATACAACCACACCCATTCACTTACATATCATCTATATCACCGTGAAAGACATGGTGAGTAGTTGCCAGCAAAGACCTATGGCCTGAGGAGCCTAAAATATTTACTATCTGGACCTAGAAAAAGTTCAAAGACCATTGTTGTAGGGTGGCACTGTCCAGTAGAATATGTAATTTTAAGTTTTCTAATAGCCAGATCAAAAAGTAAAAGTGGCCAGAAGATCTCAGTTGACATTTCTCCAAAGAAGACATACAGATGACCAATGGGCCCATGAAAAGATGATCAACATCACTAATTATTAGAGAAATGCAAATCAAAACTATCAACCAATACAAGGAGGTATCACCTCACACTGGTCAGAATGGTCATCACCAAAAAGTCCACAAGTAACAAAAGCTGCAGCACGTGTGGAGAAAAGGGAATCCTCCTACACTGCTGGTAGGAATGTAAAACGGTGCAGCCACTGTGAAGTTTCCTTTTGTGTTTGTTTTTGGGCATACCATGCAGTCTGTGGGATTTTAGCTCACTGAGGAGGGACTGGGCCCCTGGCAGTGAAAGCACAGAGTCCTAAACACTGGACCACCAGGGAATCCCCTGGAGGTTCCTTTAGAAAGTAAAAATAGAGCTACCATATGACCCAGCAATCCCATTCCTGGGCATCTACCTACCTGGAAAAGGTGAAAACTCTAAAAGACGTGCCTCAGTGTTCAGTACTAGCACCAGCACAATCACAACAGCCAAGACATGGAAGCACCCTAAATGTCCATCAGCAGATGAATGGACAAAGAAGATGTGGTAAATATATACAATGGAATATTACTCAGCTATAAAAAAGAATGAAATAATGCCATTTGTAACTACGTGGATGGACCTAGAGATTATCATAATGAATGAAGAAATAAGCTAGAGAAAGACAAATATTATATGATACTGTTTATATGCAGAGTCTAAAAAAATGATACAAACAAACTTATTTACAAAATAGAAACAGACTCACAGACAGAAAACAAACTTACGATTACCAAAGTGGAAGAGGAGGAATAAATTGGGAGTCTGGGATTAACAGATACACACTACCATATGTAAACTAGATATACCACAAGGATTTACTGTATAGTATAGGGAACTATATTCAATATCTTGTAATAACTTATAATGGAAAAGAATCTGAAAAAATATATATGCATAAGTGAATCACCTTGCTTTACCCTTGAAAGGAACACAATATGGTAGATCAACTATAGTTTAGTAAACAAAAAAAAAGTAAAAAGAAATATGTAAAATTAATCTCCATTTATCCAACACATCTAAAATATTATCACTGTAGCATACAGTCAATATGAACAACTGAGATATTTTCTCTCTTTCATACTGTTTCCAAGCCTATGTATGTTTCACAGATCAATTCACTGCAGCTACACTTAAGTGCTGGACAGTCCTATACGGCCAGGGCCCACTCCAGTGGACAGCACAGTTCTGGAACACCTTCTGCTCTTGGAACCAGAGCTCCAGGACTTATTCCCGCCCTCCCCTCGACCCCGGCTCACCCTACTGCCAGCCAGGTTCCTCCCCTTCAACTAACTGCATGCGCCATTCTGTATAAGCTTCCTTCCTTCTTGAAAATATGAATGGAAGACAAACATTCAAAAATCCTACAACTCTTAGTTGTAACACGTCCCTAGAGCAAAGAAAGGTGAGAGAACTGCTTACAGTCTTTAGAGAAAGACTGAGTTGAAAGAGAAAGAATGAGTTGGTGAGGAGAATCAGACTTCATCAGACCTTGTTGGAGGAAATGAGGCTAATAAACAAGCTAAAACAAACCAACACTAAAGCTGTCAGAAGAAGAACAGAAGGAAAAGAGGACCTGATGAGCATCCCTTCAGGTATCTTTGGCAATTCAGCCATGTGATTATTCTACTGAGCCATGAAAGAATGTTGACTGCAGGACGAAACACGAATTTAATTTTGGTCTGCCTGATGTTACAGAAGCAAACGAGCAAAAGAAAAACTAACTAGCTGCCAATATTTAGAAATTAAGACACACCACTTACCAATGAATTTCTGGCATCTTTGGAAAAATGACAAGGGCTGGGAACAAAGTTTGGATGACAACAGTTGGTGGGATGGACTGGCAGGTGCCCCCCACCCCAGAAGGCGCGTGTGCTTTCTAACCAGCCACAGTCACCTTCTTCCAAGTCATCAAATAGCAGTTATGCACCTGTTGACATGGCTCCCTGGCTTTTAGTTTGTACTTTTGCAGTAGACATAACTTTGAGACAACAAGATAACTTTTTGAAATTATGACAGGGTAATGTTGAAAGCAAAGAAGTTACATCTACTGGCAATGGGGAAATTTTTAGCCAGGGTAAAAACTACTATTTATCAGGTTTATAGTCTAGTGTGGTTTCAATCTGGAGGGGCTTTGATCCTTTAGCTTATACTGGTAGAATAGTTGGTCCCAAATTCAGAGGCTGGCAATTTTTCTTATCCTTTAATTATCTGAGCAGCTCCCAAGAGCACACAACTGTGATCACAAACTCTTTCCAATCACACCAGCCAAACTGGAAAAACAGTCTGCCGACATCATTTCTAGAGTTATTGCCTCTTAAATCATTATGGCTTTGGACCTGACACACTCAGGGGTTTAAGTATGACAATCAGGAAATGAACAGTTTCGTCTTTGGCATCCCCACTTCAGCTGCTTGTACCTTGATTTTGTTCATTGACCTATGTCATGCTGTATTAAGTTACAAAGAGTTTATGAGCCATAGCACTGCATGTTTTATAGACCTATGAAATGTATTCTTTATAAAGTCAACATCTTTTATTTGAAAACATTTTGCGGACCAAAATTTACTTGGTCAGAAGAATTTTCTACTTCTAACAAGAAGTTCCTCTCAAAAGAAACTCAAAGAAAGTGACTCTATTCTTCCATGTGGCTTGCCATTTTGTTTTGGAACATCCTGGTAGCCTAAATCTGTCTTTATCAAGCTGGACAGTTTGCAAAGGAGCAGCCTCACTGCTCTGAGCCTCAGTTTCCCTGTATTTAGCATGGGGTAGAGACTGGAGTAGCCAATGTTAACATTACTTATTTACACCAGAATCCCTTTCTTCAATTTGTTTTTCTATGGCTGCACCACGCACGGAATGTGGGACCTTAGTTCGACCAGGGATCGAACTCCTATCCCCTGCCCTGGAAGCGCAAAGTCTTAACCACTGGATCACCAGGGACGTTAAAATGGCCCAGGGCAATGGGGAAGCCTCACAAAGAGTTCCCACACCTTTATCAGATGCCTCAACAACCCTGGACCGTCCTGTGATCCCCTGTCCCCCATGCCCTTCTGCTCTCTAACCCCCACCCATCTACAAGCCCCACCTCCCTCCAGAAAGCTCTATCAAACACCGGGGGTGTCCTGCCCCCATCTTGTTCTCCCCGGTCCCTTCTCCAGCACGGAGCACTTCCATCGCAGGGACCTTAGTGCAGCATCACAAACACCTCAACAGGACGGCTGCACAGAGGAGGGACTTGCCGAGGGCCACGCGTCCCCATCACTGGTCTGCTCTTCTCCACGGTGAGTCCAGAGCCTCCCCCCTGATTTCTGACTATGGTAGAGTCTCAAAGGTTTTGACCTTTGAGGAGGTCACCTTCATCACACAATACACCCCTTTACAATGAGGGTACATCACTGTATTACCAGATCATCTTCCACAATAATAATTTTCAGAATAATTTTCTACTTCTAACAAGACGCACCTCTCAAAAGAAACTTAAAGAAAGTGACTCTAGTCTTCCCCTTGGCTTGCCATTTTGTTCTGGAATGTGCTGGTGGGGTGTGGTAGCTGAAATCTGAATGAGAATAGAGAAAGGGAAGGCCCTGCCTCTATGGGTTAGTTGCTCATTTCAACAGGGGCCTTTTCATTCCATTGGTTGGCAAACCCTGTGAGGCTGCAATGGTTACTCCCAGCTCTGAGTGAACCTATAGATTTACTTCACTTCAATTGAACTGAAAGAACAAAGGCCAACCCATATTCAAGGCAGCAATGCCAAACAATCCTAGTAAAGTCCTTTTTTGAAAAAGTTGTTATGTGGTATATACAAAGGACTGAATATAACCCATATGATCAAATGCATCCCAAAGCACAGACATCTTTTAGGGAATGAGAGGAGCCAAAGCAGAATGGAGAAAGTGGGGTTTAAGCCCCATGTTGGAGATGATGGAAACATTTCTGAATCTCATTTATGTTTCAACAAAATACTTGCAGCAAATTTTAAGATTTTTAACCTGTGAGTTCCCAGAAAAATAAGGCATCTTGCTGCTTGACTGCTGTGGAGTAAGTCCAGGCACAAGGAGGTGCCAGGACAGGACCTCTGGAAATGTGCATGGAGAAGGCCAGTGGGGCTCCAGGATCCTAGGGATTGGAAGCTTGGTCCCTTTCTGCGCATCCCAGACTAGACACTCTCGCAGCAATTCAGGGCTTGATTGGATGTGTAAAGACACTTCTGTAATGATCAGAAGTATTTCTGGGTTGGACTCAAGGGTGTGGAGACAACATTCCTGAAAACTGTGGGGAGGGGCTTGCTGTGCAAAGTGAATGATGATGAGTGTTTGTATATTAAAAACAAAACTGCAGTGACCTGAATGGGAAGGAAACCCGAACAAGAGGGGATATATGTATACACATGGCCGATTCCTTTTGCCGTACAGTAGAAACCCACACAAACTGTGAAGTCACTATCAGTTCAGTTCAGTTCAGTCACTCAGTCGTGTCCGATTCTTTTCGACCCCATGAATCACAGCATGCCAGGCCTCCCTGTCCATCACCAACTCCCAGAGTTCACTCAGACTCACGTCCATCGAGTCAGTGATGCCATCCAGCCATCTCATCCTCTGTCGTCCCCTTCTCCTCTTGCCCCCAATCCCTCCCAGCATCAGAGTCTTTTCCAATGAGTCAACTCTTTGCATCAGGTGGCCAAAGTACTGGAGATTCAGCTTTAGCATCATTCCTTCCAAAGAAACCCCAGGGCTGATCTCCTTCAGAATGCACTGGTTGGATCTCCTTGCAGTCCAAGGGACTCTCAAGAGTCTTCTCCAACACCACAGTTCAAAAGCATCAATTCTTCGGCGCTCAGCTTTCTTCACAGTCCAACTTTCACATCCATACATGACTACTGGAAAAACCATAGCCTTGACTAGACAGACCTTTGTTGGCAAAGTAATGTCTCTGCTTTTGAATATGCTATCTAGGTTGGTCATAACTTTCCTTCCAAGGAGTAAGTGTCTTTTAATTTCATGGCTGCAGTCACCATCTGCAGTGATTTTGGAGCCCCCCAAAAATAAAGTCAGCTACTGTTTCCACTATTTCCTATGAAGTGATGGGACCAGATGCCATGAGGGAAGTCACTATACTCCAATAAAAATTAATTTAAAAAGCTAAATATCGAACCTGGACTGGCGACTCGATACTGGATGCTTGGGGCTGGTGCACTGGGACGACCCAGAGGGATGGTATGGGGAGGGAGGAGGGAGGAGGGTTCAGGATGGGGAACACATGTATACCTGTGGCGGATTCATTTCAATTAAAAAAAAAAAAAGTTTAAAAATAAATAAATAAATAAAAAGCTAAATAAAATCAGCAACTTAAAACCAGGAGTGTCTCCTTATTTTAATTTGTGTCTTTCTAGATGCCGCCTGCTCCAAGTCACATAAGGGGAATCCAGGCACCTGATGGAGAACAGACAAGCAACAACCCCCAGACTCCCACCCTAGTTAAGTGCTGAGAAACCTGACCACTCTCTCCCAGGCATGGCACCAGAGGCGAGCCATGGGGACGGGAGCCGTGACACCTGGATTCAGCCAGTTCCATCATGTGACCTTGAACCAGGTGTGTTCTCTAAGAGTTTTGGTCTCTTTGTTCATAAAATTTGAGGTTGAAATTTTGAGTCCTGAAAAAACTAGCTTTTAGTACTTTTAATCCCTTGACTATAGGAAAAATAAGTGCTCAGTGTAATAATACATGGCCCATTCAGAGGATCAGTGAAAAAAGAAGACCCTGGAGACCACATGGCACCAGAAGTGGGGAGGGCAGGCACCCGGGGAAGCAGAGGTGCAAGAATGGAGACCAGGAGAGCAGCCAGGGCTGAGGGGCTTGAAGGGAGCAAAGGGACCAGGGCTTTCTCACCTCCGACAACAGTCATGGCACAGCAAAGGAAAAGCATTGGGCCAGGAGCCAAGGGACACGTCTGGCTCCGTCATGGAACTGGTTTTGTGACTTTGGGTGGGTGACTGAGCCTCCCTGAGTTTCCATTTCCTCATCTGTAAACTGTAGGCAATGGTTCCTATTTCAAAGGGATCTGCTCATGAAAGCTGCAGGCAAGTGCGGAGCATCTACACAGCAGGTCATTCCCACCCAGACCTTTCCCTGCCTTGGTCTTAGTGTTCTTTCCTTCACAAGGATTTGGGCAGCTACAGACCCACAGAAGGGCCTGTCTGCACGGAGCTTGTCTCCCGGGGTCCTGTGTTCCTCCCGGGGGACCCGCTTGGTGGTGGAGCCAAGGTTGCATAGAGCCAGTCCAGGTGAGAACAAACCCCGGGCATATCAACGGGGCAGCGAGCAGAGGCCAGCGCAGGGTCGGACCCGGGCCCTCTGCCCACAGTTCCTGCTGGAATCCTGCTAATAGACAGGTGGGTCCACCTACATACAGATTCAAAAGGACTGCAGAGGCCTGCCGAGCTGAGCGGCTGATGCTGTCAGGCCACCGGCAGGTGTTCCAGGGACCGGTGGAGGCTTGAGTGAGGTCCCCAGGGATCCGTGTAAGGGGTAGGGTGGTATCCTGGTGTCACCCTACACCCAGAGCCACCGCCGACACTGGAGAAACAGGAGCTGGCCGGTGGGTGTGCCAAGGTCTGCACGTCACCCAGTCCACTGTGGCCATGGACAGTCCCACACTTCCTCAACAGGCTTACCCAGGCCTTGGGGTCAGAGCTGACCACATCTGAGATGCGGATTTCCCCAGACAACAAAGAGCTGTGAAAGGCCAGCCAGCAGCAAGGCCCAAGGTGATGCCCAGTGGGGAAGGGTGTGGCGATAGCCACCATCTGCTCCAGGTGCCCCCTGCAACCACCCAGAGTCCCGAAGGCCCCACTCCATCTCCATTTCCTGCCAGTGCTAAATTAAACAAAACCCCTCCACCACTTAATTGTCCAAGTTTTGCTCAAAAAATCTTTTTTCTCCTGTTTTAAAAGATAATTGCATAAAATTATAATCATAAAACTGTGTTCACGGCCTTACAGTATATAAAGAGGTAATTGGCATGACAAAATTAGCACAAAGGAGAGGACCCAGAACGAGACAGAAGGGGGACTTCCCTGGTGGTCCATGATCCCAAAGCAGGGGGCACAGGTTCCATCCCCGATCAGGGAACTAGACCCCACATGCTGCAACTAAGACCGGGCACAGCCAAATAAATGGATAAGTATATGTATATTTTGAAAATAATTACACAGAAGCAAAGTTGTTGTTTTTGTTGTTGTTGTGTGTGTGTGTTTCTTTTTCTGTCAAGCCACATGGCATGTAGGATCTGAGTTCCCCGATTAGGGATCAAATCCACACCCCTTGCAGTGCATCATCCTAACTGCTAGACTGCCAGGGAAGTCCCAACATTATAATATGTTACCTAAATAATGCTGGGATTAATCCAAACTTAATTGTTAGAAATTAACATGTTAATTGCAATCTTCAGAGCAACACTAAGAAAGTAACTAAAAAAGAAACAGGAAAAAGGGATTAAAATGGTACACCAAAAAGTATCTATTTAATATAAAAGAAGTCAACATTGGAGGAACAGAGATGCAAAAAGGCATAAGACATACAGAAAATACACATCAAAGTGGCAGATGTAAAGCATATATTACCAGTAATTACATTAAATGTCAATGGATTAAACACTCTAGTAAAACAGACTTGGGCAGAATAAAAGAATTTCTGATGATCTAACCATATGCTGCCTGTGATGGTTAATTTTATATGTAACTTGATTGGACTAAGGCATGCCCTGAAACCTGGTAAAATATTTCTGGGTCTGTCTGTACAGAGGTCTGCAGAAGAGATCAGCATTAGGATATGTAGACTGAGATAAGCCTGAGTGCTGAAGAACTGATGTTTTCCAACTGTGGGCCTGGAGAAGACTCTTGAGCGTCCCTCAGACAGCAAGGAGATCAAACCAGTCAATCCTAAAGGAAATCAATCCTGACTATTCACTGGAAGGACTGATGCTGAAGCTGAAGCTCTAATACTTTGGCCACTTGATGTGAAGAGCAGACTCACTGGAAAAGACCCTGATGCTGGAAGAGATTGAGGGCAGGAGGAGAAGGGGACGACAGAGGATGAGATGATTGGATGGCATCACTGATTCAATCGACATGAATTTAAGCAAATTCCAGGAGATAGGGGAGGACTGGGGAGCCTGGCATGCTGCGCCAGTTCATGGGGTTGCAAAGAGTTGGACATGACTTAGCGATTGAATAACAACAGCAGTGTAGACTGAATAAACAGCTTCACATGTGTGAGTAAACACCATCCAACCTGCTAAAGTCTTGAACAGAACAAAAAGGTAGAGAAAGGGCAACTTTGCTCTCTCTGTGTCGAGATATTCATCTTCTCCTGCACTCAAGACACTGCTGCTCCTGGTTCCTGGGACTTCAGACTCACACTAGTACTTCCACCCCCGCCCCACAGCCTCCTGATTATAGGGTCTTTGGATTTGGACTCAACATCACCAACTCCCCACACTCTCCAAGTTTTGGATCTGGACTGAACTGAAGCCCTTGCTTTCCTGGTTCCCCAGCTTAGAATGCAGATTGTGAGACTCCTTGGTCTCCAAAATCACGTAAGCCAATTCCTACAATAAATCTCTTCACATATCTAGACCTATATTTATATCTATGTCTTACTGGTTCTATTTCTCTGGAGGTACGCTATCTATAAGAGATTCATTTTCTCTTCAAGGACACACAGATTGAAAATAAAAGAATGGAAAAGGTTATGAAAATAGTATCCAAAAGAGAGCTGGTAGGGCTACCCCAAAGTCAGACAAAGTGGACTTTAAGACAAGTTACTAGACAAAGAACATTTATCATGATCACAGGACCAATCCATTTAACAACAGAGCCTCCAAATACATGTCACAAAACCTGACAGAATTAAGGGAGAAATAGAAATGCAACAAAAACAGTTGCAGATTTCAATGCTCACTTTCAGTAATGAACAGAAGAATTAGAAGATGAACAAGGAAATAGAAGACTGACTGACACTAGGAACCAACAAGACCGGACAGATACCACAGGACACGCCACCCAACAGCTGCAGAATACATTCTTCTTGAATGCACGTGAATATTTTCTGAGAAAGATCATATCTTAGGTCATAAAACAAGTCTCAACACATTCAAAAGGATTAAAAGCACAACAACAGATGAAATTAGAAATCAGCTGTAAGAGAATTAGGAAATTCTATATATGTGGAAATTAAACAATATACTCAAGTAACCAATTAATCAAAGAAGAAATTATAAAGGAAATTAGAAAATAGTTTGAGATGAATGAAAACAAAAACACAACATACCAAAATTTATGGGATGCAGCTAAGGCAGTGCTTAGAGGGAAATGTGTATTTGTAAAATGGCTATATTTAAAATACATGAGGTTTCTAATCAAAAGCCTAACGTTTCACCATTAGAAATTTTAAAAACAGCAAACTAAACCTAAATCAAGCAGAAGAAAGGAAATAAGATCACAGGGGAAATAAATAAATTAAAGAAGAGAAAATTGAGGAAGTTGTTTCTTTGAAAACATAAACAAAATTGATAAACCTTTAGTTAAACTGAATTATAAAAAGAAGACTCAAATTACTAAAATCAGGAATGAAAGAGAAGACATGACGACCCACTTTACAAAATTTAAAGAATAAAAAGAACTATGAGAATTTATATCAACAAACTTATTGTTGATATATAGAGAATACTACAAACAACTACATATCAACAAATTAAACAACTTAGATGAAAGGACAAATTCCTAGAAAGACACAAACTACTGAAACGGACTCAAAAAGAAATAGGAAATCTGAATAGATCTATAATGAAAAGGCAGAATTAGTTTTAAAATACCGCCCTAAAGTTCCTAACATGAGGAGTCCACAACTAGATGACTTCACTCGTGAATCTCCCCCAGTGTTAAAAAGTTA
The DNA here is from genome assembly GCF_029378745.1 of Bos indicus. Taxonomy (NCBI): domain Eukaryota; kingdom Metazoa; phylum Chordata; class Mammalia; order Artiodactyla; family Bovidae; genus Bos; species Bos indicus. The sequence continues at coordinate 39,465,900 of NC_091772.1, read as the reverse complement.
ACCAATACTTCACAAACTCTTGCAAAACATAGGAGAGATTGCTCGTGGCTGGGAGGAAGGAGGAGTTGGGGTGACTGCTAATGTTTTCTTTCTGGGGTGACAGAAATGTTCTGAAATTAGATGGTGGGTTATGGTTGCAACCAGAGAAGGCGATGGCACCCCACTCCAGTACTCTTGCCTGGAAAATCCCATAGATGGAGGAGCCTGGTAGGCTGCAGTCCATGGGGTCGCTAAGAGTCGGACACGACTGAGCGACTTCACTTTCACTTTTCACGTTCATGCATTGCAGGAGGAAATGGCAACCCACTCCAGTGTTCTTGCTTGGAGACTCCCAGGGACGGGGGTGCCTCGTGGGCTGCCGTCAATGGGGTCGCACAGAGTCGGACACAACTGAAGCGACTTAGCAGCAGCAGCAGCAGCAGCAGCATGGTCGCAACACTGTATATACTGAAGACCACGTATGCTTTGAAAGGGTGAATTTTCAGTCATGTGAATCATATCTCAATTTTTAAAAAGTAAAAGTCTTATTAAAGTTAGGGACACTATTAAATTTAGTTGATTAAAGGAGTTAGCTAACCACAGCATCCAGTCTGTTTGTCCAGAGCAGACCTTCGCTCCTCAAGACACACAGCAGATGCCAGCTCATCTCACAATGACGAGCCCTGTGTCGTAAGAGAAGACCTGTCTTAGGCTGACGGCGCAGAATCTGTTTAAAAATAAGTTAGAGGTAACAACTAAAGTAACTTCATGTTGAAAGAACAAAATAGCCTCTCAAATGAGAAAAGATGTGCTTTTATTTTCAAGCTAAAAATCTCTGAAGATCTTTTTTTTTTTTTTTTTTAACATATAGAGAAATCACCAGGATCAAGCAGGTATCCTTCCAAGAATTTGGAAGACCATTAGAAACTATGAAAATACTAGACTGTTTTCCATAATGTCTAATGTGTGGTATCAATGAACACTACTTCATGGGAGGATGAACTGCTATGGCATCCAACCATAAAACAGGCTTCCCATACGGCACCAATGATAAAAGAACCCGCCTGCCAATGCAGGAGATGTAAGAGATGCAGGTTAGATTCCTGGGTCAGGAAGATCCCCTGGAAAAGGGCATGGCAACCCATTCCAGTATTCTTGTCTGGAGAATCCCATAGATGGAGGAGCCTGGCGGGCTACTGGTTGCAAAGAATCAGATACAACTGAAGCAGCTTAGCATGCATGCATGCACCAACCTCTGAAGATCTTTTGAATAAAAAAGAAAAGAAAAAAAAAAAGACCTGATTATTATGAAGTGACTGTATTACCCAGCTAAATAAAGTACTTTCTTTTTCTTGTTCCTCAACTCAAAATGCATTTCAGGTGCATTACAGAATTGAAAAAAAAAAATGAGTAGTAAGACTAGATGAAAGAACAGGCATTCATCTATTTCATCTCTGCATGGGAAAGGTCATTTTCAGCATATACCCCAATCCAAACAAAAAAAGAATCAAAAAGGAAAAGACTGATAAATGTAATTATATTTAAAAGTAATCAAAGTATTTGTATATTAACCACATTATACACACAATTAAAAGGCAAAGCAAAGGGGTGGTTTAATATTTGCTAGGGATTTGACAAGAAATAATATAAATACTTATATAATTAATTCAAATAAGTCAGTTAAAAAAAAAAACCTACTTAAATTTCCCAATGGTGAAATTAGCAGAAGTTATGAATGGAAAAATAAAAACCCATGAGAAAACAGGATAGAAAAGATATGTGTTTAATCTGAAAATGTTGAAACTTCTTAGGAATAAAAATGCAAATAAAACTGACAATTAAAGGCCATTTCTCCCTTGAGAAATCAACCCAAATTATGAAGGAGACAAAGCTCAAAGGTGTTGATTCCTCAGAGCCTTTATTTTCCTTTAAGGTGTTTTCATTTTCTTTGAACAATTCCCATGTTTATTGAGTTAAATTCATTCCCAATTATCTCCTTTTCTGCTATTAAATGTAAAGGCTTTCGACTCAGCCAGAGCTAGATCAAAACCCAGCACTGTAACTTGTGGTGTGAATATGTGTGTGTGTTCTCTGTTCTGTGTTACTTCACCTCTCTGAGACTCAGTTTCCACATCCATAAAATGGGGACAAATAAGGCTTTAAGGGAAATACCTGTACATGACAGGTGATAAGTGACAGTAATAACAATGGTGAGACAGCCATGACAACCCTGTCTTGAAACCCTCTAGTTCCTCTAAAATGAGCATCTATTGCTTCCACAATTATGAGTCTGTTTTTATACTGGTGCTTTTGTTTTATACTGATATGATTTATATACCTTCAGTTCAGTTCAGTTCAGTCACTCAGTTGTGTCCGACTCTTTGCATCACCATGAACCACAGCAGGCTTCCCTGTCCATCACCAACTCCCGGAGTCCACCCAAACCCATGTCCATTGAGTCGGTGATGCCATCCAACCATCTCATCCTCTGTCGTCCCCTTCTCCTCCTGCCCTCAATCTTTCCCAGCATCAGGGTCTTTTCGAATGAATCAGATCTTCGCATCAGGTGGCCAAAGTATTGCAATTTCAGCTTCAACAACAGTCCTACCAATGAACACCCAGGACTGATCTCCTTTAGGATGGACTGGTTGGATCTCCTTGCAGTCCAAGGGACTCTCAAGAGTCTCCTCAAACACCACAGTTCAAAAAAATCAATTCTTCGGTGCTCAGCTTTCTGTATAGTCCAACTCTCACATCCATACATGACTACTGGAAAAACCATAGTTTTGACTAGCATCTTTGTTGGCAAAGTAATGTCTTTGCTTTTTAATATGCTGTCTAGATTGGTCATAACTTTTCTTCCAAGGAGCAAGTGTCTTCTAATTTCATGGCTTCAGTCACCATTTGCAGTGATTTTGGAGCCGAAAAAAATAAAGTCTGACACTGTTTCCCCATCTATTTCCCATGAAGTGATGGGACTGGATACCAGGATCTTAGTTTTCTGAACGTTGAACTTCAAGCCAACTTTTTTACTCTCCTCTTTCACTTTCATCAAGGGGCTCTTTAGTTCCTCTTCACTTTCTGCCATAAGGGTGGTGTCATCTGCATATCTGAGGTTATTGATATTTCTCCTGGCAATCTTGATTCTAGCTTGTGCTTCCTCCAGCCCAGCGTTTTTCATGATGTACTCTGCATATAAGTTAAATAAGCATGGTGACAATATACAGCCTTGACGAACTCCTTTTCCTATTTGGAACCAGTCTGATGTTCCATGTCCAGTTTTAACTGTTGCTTCCTGACCTGCATACAGGTTTCTCAAGAGGCAGATCAGGTGGTCTGGTATTCCCATCTCTTCAGAATTTTCCACAGTTTATTGTGATCCACACAGTCAAAGGCTTTGGCATAGTCAATAAAGCAGAAATAGATGTTTTTCTGGAACTCTCTTGCTTTTTCGATGATCCAGCAGATGTTGGCAATTTGATCTCTGGTTCCTCGGCCTTTTCTAAAACCAGCTTGAACATCTGGAAGTTCACAGTTCACGTATTGCTAAAGCCTGGCTTGGAGAATTTTAAACATTACTTTACTAACTTGTGAGATGAGTGCAATTGTGCGATAGTTTGAGCATTCTTTGGCATTGCCTTAAAGTTGCACAAAAATCAACAAAAAAATTTTTTTGAGGGAAGGGGTTCAGGAAAATTACAGGATCTTACCTATAAATGAAAAATCAACTGCAGTGTCAATTTTAGTAACAGAAGAGAAACTCACTATCTTGTCCGATCATAATAACTATAAAAATTAAATAGAAAAGAATCATTTGATTCAATAAATATAAGAACCATTTAAGATTAGGTAACCTTAATGGAAAAATGAAGAAAGATCTAAATCATGGGGAGAGATATCACAGTCTCCTTGTTGGCAGTCCAGAAATACTCCAGATGACAACATTCTTTAATTTAGAAGAGATTTAATGTAATTCCAATTAAAATACCAACACAACACTTAGGAATGAGGCTGAACTGAATCAGCTGTTTTTCCAAAGAATGAGCTGGTGATACACAATGAGAATTAAAAATCTCTTCATAGTGCAATTTTTAATTTGCTGATTTGAGTGTTGAGGATAAATCCTGCTAGCTTTGGTGTGATACTATAAGAAAACTGTCAGTTACAAATTCACTCTCATTTTCTTTAACTGAAACTAGAATTTACCTGGAAGAAATGGGGAAGGAGAAAATTAAATCTATTTTGTTCAGCAGTATCATGGTGAGGCATTAAATACATTTATTCTTTTTTTTTTAAATACCTATGGTTGAATTTATTGTGATTTTTAAATTAGGTCTAATTGACATACGATGATAGTTTTAGTGGCTCAGACGGTAAAGAATCTGCCTGCAATGTGGGAGACTTGGGTTCGATCCTTGGGTTAGGAAGATCCCCTGGAGGAGGGCATGGCAACCCACTCCAGTATTCTGGCCTGGAAAATTCCATGGACAGAAGAGCCTGGTGGGCTATAGTCCATGGGGTCGCAAAGAGTCGGACACAACTGAGCAACTAACACTCAAGGATTCACTATTCACTTATATTGCAAAATGATCACAATAAGTCTAGTTAACATCCACCACCATACACAGTCACAGAATTCTTTTCTTGTGATGAGACCTTTTAAGACCTACTCTCTTAGCATCTTTCAAACCTGCAGTACAGTATTACTAATTACAGTCACTGTGCAGTACAGCATCCCATAACTTATTTTATAACTGGACGTTCATACATTTTGACTCCTTTCACCCACTTCCCACACCCCACACCCCACCTCCAGCCTCTGGGAACCACCCAAAGGTGGCTTCTGAGCTCGGTTTTTTGTTTTAATTTCTCTATGTCAGACAGTATAGCACTTGTCTTTCTCCCTCTGACTTATTTTACTCAGCACAATATCCTCAAGTTCCATCCATGTGGTTGGGAAGGCATTCGCATTCATTCTTTAATCCACTTTGCCCAGTAGAGCACAGGACGGAGTGGGAGTGTGCAAAACGATGGCATCATGGGATGACATCACACGAATAGGGAGTGGCCATGTTTCAACCCATGGTCTGTCCTGAACATGCTTGGTGCAGAGCTCACATCTCCCTCTGGGTGTGCAGGGTAAGGGGGCGTGTCTGTCACCCCAGACAGCCATACAACCCAACCCAGGCCTGCTGGTTCCCGGCACGGTGCTCAGGCAGTGACCAGGGGATTGGCAAGGGGTGCCCTCAGCTTCCATCACTGTGGGGACCACATGGTGGGCCAGGCACTAGGCCAGTCAGGAGGCAGAGGGAGACGGGAAACCACCGTTTCTAGAGTCTTGCCTGTGGTTTCCATGGGGAGATACAGGTGAGGAGGGTAGGTAGGCTGAGAATTGGCTACCTTGAGTAATTTCAGTGGGCTCTGGGAATAGCAGCTGTCCTTGGTGGTCCATCTACTTCCTGGCCCTGGGGTGGTCAGGACTGGGAGAACAGTGGTCCAGAGTGGGAGAGGCCCATAGAGGAGGTGGTGGGGTTGTGGGCTCCGGATGGGTCAGTCTGCATTTCAAAGATGCTCTCACTGGGTGAGTGGTTTACTGTTTCTGGGATGTTACTCAATTCAGAGTCAGCAGGACCCCAGATGTTAACACATCAGAATGCAGAAAATACAGGACATGGCTGATGCACAACCAAGCTTGACCATCCATGGCACTCTGAGCAGCCCAGGCAGCTTATTATCAGGAGGGTCCTGATCAATCCCCAGTCATGCTTCTGCTGCCCACCTGCCTTTCCCCACATCCCCGGGGCCCTAGGCACCAGGTTTCTTACCTCAGTTAAGCAGGACTCCCAGGAAAGCCCAGCCATGCCCTCAAACACGATACAGTACACTGGGACCTTTCCATAAGATCTGGCCCCATCCAACCCAACCACACATCCCTTCCAGCACTGCTCTTCTCCGTGCCTTCTGTCTTCAAGGAAAGTGAAAGTGAAGTCACTCAGTCTTGTCCGACTGTTTGCAATCCCATGGACTGTAGCCTATCAGGCTCCTCTGTCCATGGGATTTTTTAGGCAAGGGTGCTGGAGTGGATTGCCATTTCCTTCTCCAGGGGACCTTCCCGACCCAGGAATTGAACCCAGGTCTCCCACATTGCAGGCAGACGCTTTACCGTCTGAGCCACCAGGGAAGCCAAGGGGCAGGTCCTAAATACCAGAGCTCTCTATAGTAGTGTGGCAGCACAGCAGGTCAAGTGTAAGACCCCAAAGGGGAGCCACAGGGGAGGAGCCAGCTCTGCCTTTTAGCAGGTGTGCGATGTGGGTGGAAGTAATAATACCAACCTACAAGGTTGTTGTGTGAATTAAACCGGATGAAGAGCGCCTGCACCACTGAGTTGTCGTCATCATCAGTTATAACCCCTAGATGCTGCCTTTCCAACTTATAACATTCAAGACCCAACCAGGAGCATCATCTTCTTAGAAATAGGATGTTGCCAGAGACACCAGTCAGAATTCTAGTTCAGCTCTGTGACCTTTGCAAGTTACAACCCTCGGTTTCCTCACCTGTAAAACGAAGATAAAAACAGTTCTGCTCACAGGACAAAGGTGTTAGTCCAGGTCCTCTGAGATGAAGATATGCACACAGGATCCACTGTGCAAAGACTGTCTTAGAGTGGGAGGGAATGTCTTAGAGGGAGCTCCCCGCTGTGTGGGGAGAGGAGGAAGAAGCAGGAGGTGGGGAGGGTCACCCAGCCGGGATGCAGGTCTCATCCGGTGAAGCAGAGAGGGATGGAAGGGAGCGGAGAGGTATACCCTAGGATGCTGTGCAGCCTGAGGAAGGCTGGGGAGGCCCCAAGGGCTGATGGAAGCAGTGATGACTATCACCGGGGGTTCCTTGTCTCTCAGCAATGGGCCTGACACAGTATCCCTGCTGGGTCAGTCACTGGCTGGGAGACTTGGCGACAGATTACAGAGCGCAGTGGTTGGCACTATGGTCAATCATGTCCCCTTTAGCTGGAAATCTGCCTTCTCATGGCCGCAAAAGTGTAAGGATGAAATGGATCAAAACAAGTTGTAGAGAAGGATAAACATGTGATAAAATAAGTATTGTAGAACGTTCATGGTAGAATCTGGGCTTCCCAGATGGTGCAGTGCTAAAGAACCTTCTGCCAATGAAGAAGACGCAATAGACACAGGTTCAATCCCTGGGTTGGGAAGATCCCCTGGAGGAGGAAATAGCAAACTGCTCTAGTATTCTTGTGGGTTGGAAAATCCCACGGACAGAGGATCCTGGTGGGCTACAACTGAGAACCAAGCACACATACAATGATAGAATCTAGGCAGTGTGTATACGGGGGTTCACTGAAAAATTCTTTTGACTTTGTTTGATTTTTTATTATGAAATAGTGGAAAAATAAGTATGCATAACCTTTCTAGGAAAGGCAGACTGGGAACCTTTTATGAATTTATTTCAAAGATAAGGTCAAGCCCATCTGGTACTGAAGATCATATCAGTATAATTTCTCTGATGTTTTGAATTCGTTGTTTATTCAGCAAACATTTAGGTTCACTGAAAAATTCTTTTGACTTTGTTTGATTTTTCATTATGAAATAGTGGAAAAATAAGTATGCATAACCTTTCTAGGAAAGGCAGACTGGGAACCTTTTATGAATTTATTTCAAAGATAAGGTCAAGCCCATCTGGTACTGAAGATCATATCAGTATAATTTCTCTGATGTTTTGAATTCATTGTTCATTCAGCAAACATTTATTGAACATGTACTGTGAGCTTGTATATACAGAAGATGTTCTAGGGAGGATAAAGAAATAGAAGAGCTTTATCCTGCAGATGTTACAGTAGATAAAACAAATACATAAAGAAAGTTAAATGACAACATTTTATGTCATATCTTCCAGGGCATACATTTTTAAATGTGTTTATTGGTTCTACTGTACAAACACTATGCCTGACAGTTGATAATAATAATAGTAGCAGTCACTTCGGAGAAGGCAATGGCACCCCACTCCAGTACTCTTGCCTGGAAAATCCCATGGAAGGAGGAGCCTGGAAGGCTGCAGGCCATGGGGTCGCTAAGAGTCGGACACGACTGAGCGACTTCACTTTCACTTTCCACTTTCATGCATTGGAGAAGGAAATGGCAACCCACTCCAGTGTTCTTGCCTGGAGAATCCCAGGGACGGGGCAGCCTGGTGGACTGCGGTCTCTGGGATCGCACAGAGTCGGACACGACTGAAGTGACTTAGCAGCAGCAGCAGCAGCAACAGTCACTTAACACAAAGCTCCCCACATGCCAGGACTTGTTCCAAAGGCTCCAATATCTGAATGTCTGTCTCAAGACTCATGCTGAAAATTTAATGCCCAAGGTGGTAGAGTTAGGAGGTGGAGCCCTTGGGAGGTGATCAGGTCATAAAAGCAGAGACCCCATGAGTGGAATTAGTACCCTTTGCAAAGAAGGCCTCATAGAGCCCTCTAGTCCCTCCCACCACATGAGGACGGGACAGAAACCAGCAACCAGGAAGACCCTCATCCGTCCATGCTGCCCTGATCTGAGACTGCCAGCCTCTACAGTTGTGAGCAGTAAATTCCTGTTGTTTGTCGCCCACCCAGTTCCTGGTGTTTGGATGCGGCAGCTTAAAGGGACTGACATCTCACTACACTCCATCCTTTAAGAAATAAGTTCCCTCCTGAAGTGGACACCTGTCCTCCATGGATGCCCCAGAACTCTAACCATACTCCTCGCATCAGTAACATCTTACAGAGTAAAGGCAGTTTTTCCAACAGAGAATGAAAAAAATTAAACATTCAAACCCTTATTTCCTGGCTTCCGTGCTCCTGGGCCACAGTCGTTTGACTTGGGTTCTGCCAAGCAGACCGGCTCCTGCAAGGCTTTGCCGGGAACGGAGGGATATGGAGAAAGAGGCAGGATCCAGAACGGGGCAGAGCAGGTGTGGCCTGAGTGTCAGTGGGGGAAGGGTCCCCTGACTCACCAGCTTCCTGACCCTTGGCGGGCTGATTCTGACGTGTCCTTCAGGGAGTCAGCCCAACCCACTCCTGAATCCATCCTAGGTTTCCGAGAACTCTGCTCCTCAACATGGCTTCCTGCATCAACCAGCTAGGGGTGATGCAGTGCAAGCATCTGAAAACCTGACCGCTACATTTCCTGATGCCCACAACAGTGGAAAGAGAACTATGACCTCTTTTGGACCCAATCTACTTTGTTCCACCTCGTCTAGCATGCCTTTTGTTCTGCAGTCCTACCCAACAAATCCCCATCTCACTCCCTACAACTCCGGGTCTCCAGACCCGTTTACCTTTCTTCTTCCTAGTGTGTCGGGCACGATGTTGTCTGCCTATGTGCTCTTCCTAACCCTCTCTCCAGCGCTGCTTCTCAGCCTCTGATGGGTAATTTCAATAGCCCTTAGCACTCATGGACCTCCCATTTGCAGATGTTAACTATTCTGCATTGGAAGGACTAGTGCTGAAGCTGAAGCTCCAATACTTAGGCCATCTGATGCGAAGAGCTCACTCGTTGGAAACGATCCTGATGCTGGGAAAGACTGAAGGCAGCAGGAGAAGGGACGGTAGAGAATGAGATGGTTGGATGGCATCACTGACTGAACAGACATTAAGTTTGAGCAAACTGCAGGAGATAATGCAGGACAGGGAAGCCTGGTCTGCTGCAGTCTATGGGGTCACAAAGAGTCTGACATGACTAAAGGACTGAACAACAAACCCGGGTAATCTGAAATTTTGCAGAGGCACAAATCTAAATCACTAATGCACCAAGGTTGATCAATTGCCTTGGTTTTTCTCTTCCTTCCACTCTAATACCCATCAGTGCTCACACTGGCCAAACCCAGCACAGACCCAGTTAGCAAAGGGAGCCTGAGGCAATGTAGCTGGTTGGGCCAGTCTGGTTGCCAACACAGTAGAATTTGGGAAAAGCAAAACTGGATCTGGGGCCATGGAGGATATGACAATTCAGCAAAAGCTCACGGAAGGCAGGGGGACCACAGGAACCAGGCTCTGGTTAGATTTCGACAAAGGGAGATGCCATGCACCATGGTCTGTTCATAAGGAGTAGGCTTTTGTTTGGTTGGTTTGGAGAGTCAGTAAGCTGTCGCCGTAAGTCAATAACAAATAACTCTATATGCATGTCTACCCCAGTTCTCATGTGGGGAAAAAAATGGGGATGAACAGAGAAAAGTGATACAGTAACAGCAGGACATCACAGCCACTGCCAAATGTGGGAAATGAATGCGTAGCGCTGCTACAGGAATCAGGAAGAAACATCGAAGACATAACTGGTGGGGATTCCACCGTGCCCACACGTTCTCATCGTGTCACTATGATCGAAACTGTGCATGACACACCCTTGGCCTAACTGGCTGACAGATCCAGGCCTCAGAAGGTTGAGAAAGCAGCGGGAGCGGCTGCTAGTCTTGACTTATTTCCAATTAACGAGGAGGAAGTGATTCGAGAAGTGGAAGTGATGGGTATGGAGAGAAGACGTTCACATCATCTTTATGCTCATGGCAGCCGGGAATGAGAAACCCAGTCCAGCTGAGAATCTGTAGTTCATGAGCAGAGACCTCAAAATGCTGAAAGGTGAGCTGACATCTAAAAAAAAAAATATATGTCCTCCTTCTCAACTAAGGTGAGCCATTCTTGAAAATGGGGTCTGACACTACAAACACAACTAAATAATTAGCAGAGATGTAGAAGAATCACAGTAAGCTGACGTGACTGCACAGACAACTCTGAAGTGAACTCAGAGCTAGAAGGGACAAGCTATGAGGAAAGCTTTGAGGCAGAGACAGATGTAAGTGAGTAGCGTCTATAAACCTAAACCCCAAGAAAGGGTGTCTTGCAAACAGAGCTAAAGAAAATCATCAAATAATTTTTTAGAGGTTCTTTTTTGAAACAAGAGAAGGTTGACCAGCAGCAGAACAAAAGCAAAACACACCTACTCAACTCCTGTCCACTGGAGTGTTTAATACCCATGATGTGTGCTTAGCTGCTCAGTCGTGTCTGACTCTTCGTGACCCCATAGACTGTAGCCCTCGGGGCACCTCTGTCCATGGGGATTCTCCAGGCAAGAATACTGGGGTGGGTTGCCACGCCCTCCTCCAGGGGATCTTCCAAACCCAGGGTTTGAACCCAGGTCTCCTGCACTGCAAGAGGATTCTTTAGCAGCTGAGCTACCAGAGAAACCCTAATACCCATGATACCAACAAATAAAGAAGTAAGACTTTGGGACTCGGAGAAGGAGACCAGCATTAACAAGGAGCACGGGATCCTCAAGGTCACAGAGCAGCTGTAAGAGGGTGTCTGGGTGTTCCACTGGCACATCCATTTCCCAGCCTGGAGGGAGCAGGTGCCAGGCTGTGATTAAAACTAAACTGCACATGAGATTATTTGTGGTCATCGTCCAGCATTCACAGAGAACTGAAGAGGTGCTGGGGCAAGGCTGGTAGGTAACATGGACCCTGGTTTCAAGACCAGAGAAGGAAGCTGACTCTTGCCTCTAAGGTGTGAGCTTGGGGGCCATCTTGTACATGACTTTAACTGCGGTTACTAGCAAAATGGTCTATCTTTGGGCAAAAGTGCTCACCCCCAGGGTCAGCTTGATTTCCAAAGACAAGGTCTGTCACTCAGTGACACTATGTTTTTGGTAGGGCTATTAGACTAGGAAATCAGTAAAATAAATAAATAAAATAAAAAATGAACCTGTTAGCCATGGATCTGAATTGCAAAAAAGGAGCTGACAAATAATGACACCTTTTTAGTAAGATGGAACATTGTGTGTAAGAGGATGACAAAACAGTAGTCACATGTCCACACGCCCAGAGCCCCCGTTGATAAATCACGATCACACAGGAGCAGGCCCCACATTTCTTTCCATGGCCATTCTGTTTAGGGTATTTACTCAAAAGGTAAACTAGAAAAAGGATTGCATCAAGGTTAAGTTTAAAGCAGAGAGAAGTGGTAAATCTTCTAAGCCAGTGTTTTCTAAATCTCAGTCTTGAGAGAAATGCCTTCGTAATTCTTATCACTGTGTACACACGGGTTTTTCTTTGATTAATTTTAAACTGTTTTTTTTTTTAAAAAGAAGCTATGTATTTGATGTGTTAATTATATTTTATACTATAAATTAGGTTCGTAAGAATTAAACAATGAAGTGAAAGTATAAAAATGCTCATCTGAGAACCACTGAAAAATCTTCTGGGCTGTCTCTACTGGTGTCTGTAACATGCTTTGGAAAAAATGGAACCAGATGACATCACTGAGATACAAAAAACCACTCAACTGGCTGAGACCACAGGCTCACAAAATGATGTTTGGGAAAAATCAATGTGAACTCCTTCGAGCAGGGGGACAGAATGCATCACTGGGGAGCGTGCTAGAGAAGACAACCGAGTGCACACGTGGAAGGGACTCCGGTTGAACTGACTGTGCAAGATGACGAAAGTGCCTGAGTCCCCATTGCACACGGGCTCAGGTAAGCCATTTCTAGGGCTATCCAGGTGGTGCTGCTGGTAAAGAACACGCCTGCCAATGCAGGAGACCTAAGAGACACGAGTTTGATCCCTAGGTTGGGAAGACCCCTTGGAGGAGGGCATGGCAACCCACTCCAGTATTCTTGCCTGGAGAACCCCATGGACAGAGGAGTCTGGTGGGTTACAGTCCATGGGGTCGCAAAGAGTCAGATATGACTTAGTGTGCACACACGCAGAAGCCATTTCTTTGTTGCAGCAAGTCCTGTTCCATGAGTCCCTGGCTCTCACAGAGAACATGGGGCTCAGTTCAGTGGGCACCTATGCAGGGATTCTGCCACATCAGACGAGGTGAGGAGAGAAACCAGGAGGTGAGAGAACAGAAGCCTGGCCACACAAGGATGAGCTGACTGCCTGAGAAGGGTTTCCCAGGGAAGACTGGGAAGCGGGGAAGGATGGGGCAGGTGGGTCATCTCGTTACAAATAGGTTCAACCTACTGGGCTCAGCCTAGGTAAGACCATCAGATGATCCGAGCTGTCCTGGAAGGCCCAGAGCCACTGCTAGAAGGTCAAGCACAGGCTGCTCAAGCATTTGGAGATGAAAACAGCTTAGTCCTCAACCAGATTCCCCAGAAGTAGAGCCCAGGATGGGGATTCAGGTGCACACGGCTTGCTGGGAGTGTCTTGGGGGTGAGGAAGGCAGAGGGGGAAGGATAAAGAGCCCAGCAAGCCTGTGCCCGCGGTTAAATCTGGCCTTGGCCTGACCCCACAGGCAGCTCTATAACATGAATGGAACCATATTTATCCCACTGGAGGCAGGACCTGTCTTCTATACCCACATCTGCCAGTCGATGACTGGCCTTTCCTGCAGGGTCTGTCCTTCTAAGTGTCACCAAGAACAGGTCTCTGGAGAAGGGGGCCACAGAGAGGCCATCAGAACCCGAGGCCCACCCCAGACTGTGGGGAGACCTTGGTGGTTTAGGAGGATGGTCACTACATGGTTGTTTGCACTTTGGAAATGATTGATGGGACCTGAGTTTTTGTAACTGATGTCTGAGTTCATTTTTTAAAAACTGTAAAAGGCCATTTTTTCTTCTACTTGGCTCCTGCTGTGTCCCTGACAGCCAGAACTTGCAAAAATCTCTCTTCCTGAGATCCTAAGAGGCTCCTGTAATTGTTACTAAGTCCAGCAGGGACAGATCCAGGTTTTAGGGAGCCTGAGGCTTATTCTATTTGGGAAGCCTCTGTTATGGGAAAGAATACAAAATTACTAATGCAGGGAATTCCTGGTGGTCCAGTGGTTAGGACTCACTGTTTTCACTGCCATGGACTGGAGTTCAATCTCTGGTCGGGGAACTAAGATCCTGCAATTCTGAAAATTGGCCCCATAGGATGGACAAAAAAAAAAAACCTACCCTCTGCCCCCAGACATTCACATGATTACTGTTAAAATTGGGATCTGTGACCAGCACAATGGTGACAGAAGATAAAAGGTGTGAAGTCTTCTGAGAAAGACCAGGATGGTTCTACAAAGACGGCAACCTCAGAGTTGAGTCTCGAAGGGTGAGTAGACAGTGGAAGGGGTTCCTGTCAGAGAGAAGAGCATGAGAAATGCCCTTCAGAAGCAAGGGATGAGCAAGTGCTTTGGGGAGACCATAAATCCAATTTTTTAAAAAAATTGGAATATAGTTGCTTTACAGTGTGTTAGTTTCTGCCATACAGCAAAGTGAATCAGTTATACATATACATATATATCCTCTTCAGAGTCTTCTCTTTTTTTTTTTGGCCATGCTATGCAGCATGTGGGATCTTAGTTCTCTAAGTGGGGACTGAACCCAGGCCCCCTCCAGGGAATGCAGAGTTTTAACCACTGGACCACCAGGGAAGTCCCTATAAATTCAATCTTGCTCACTATTGCTAGGGCACCAAGGGTTCTGTGGAACGGGAACTGGCTTTGCACAGAACAGACCATCTTGTAGGCCATGCCAGCTAATGAGGATTTGACCATCTGGGTGATGATGAGATACCACTGAATACCTCTGAGCAGTAGGTGACACTTCAGGGGGCCACCCAGGGTGGGAGGTGGAAGGCTGATCCATGCAAAGGGTGGAGCATATGGGTGAGATCCTATTTAAAGGGTCAAGACTTGATACCTGTGGGAGGTGGGTAGAGGAAAGGGAGTCCCAGGGAAGTTTCAGGTTCAATGTGCAAGAAACTTGGATAGAAGGTGGTACAATTCACCAATATACAGCACCCAGAAAAACAGCAGGTATAGTGGGAGAAATGAAACAGATGAATTTTGGCGCAGTTAAATTGGAAGAGGCTGTGGGTGGAGGTGACCAAGAGAGTTGGATGTGACTCTGGAGCTTGGGCGCATGGTCAAGGCTGGAGAGACAGTGTTGGCATGGGCAGGATGACCCACAGATGGCAAGGATGAAATCTGAACTTAAGCCTGAGGATTCCGCTCAAGCATCTGCAGCCATGTCCTGGGACCAGCTCACAGCAGGTCCAATTAGATCTCTAAATTAAGTCCTGCAAAACAGCTAAAATACGGACTAAAGAAAAGGCTAAAGAGAACAAACATTATGGAAATCACATTGACACCAACTGCTCTTCTTTCCTGTCCGAAGCACGAGTGACAAGATCATCACAGCTGAACATTCACGCCTACACTATTAGTGGAATTGTAAGTTCACTATGGAGAACAGTAAGGGGGTTCCTTAAAACACTAAAAATAGAGCTACCATATGATCCAGCAATTCCATTACTGGGCACATATCTGGAGAAAACTCTAACTTGAAAAGACACTGGTACCTCTATGTTCATAGCAGCAATATTCATAGCAGTCAAGACATGGAAGGAATCTAAGTGTCCGCTGACAGAGCAGTGGATAAAGAAGACACAGTACATATATACAATGGAATATTACTCAGCCATAAAAAAGAATGAAACAACACCATTGCAGCAACATGGATGGAACTAAAGATTATCATACTAAGGGAAGTAAGTCAGACAGAGCAAGACTGAAGAGTCATGCCTAAATCACTTTCTGGCCAGGGCTCAGGCTAGCTAGTGATTTATGATGTTAATAACAAGTAGGGCTTCTAGACTTGTCGCAAGTCACACCTGAGGGAGCTGCTGGCCAAGGGGAGCTGAGAGCTCGCTGAACATGTGGACGGCAGGTATTGGCCGCCTCCTCTCTCCCTGATACTGCAGACACTGACACCAGCTGTGGTGCTTTTTCCCAGTGGGGTCCCCAGCACCCTCTTCCACACAGC
Source organism: Bos indicus (assembly GCF_029378745.1). Classification (NCBI taxonomy): domain Eukaryota; kingdom Metazoa; phylum Chordata; class Mammalia; order Artiodactyla; family Bovidae; genus Bos; species Bos indicus. Next base: position 39,450,133 of record NC_091772.1, on the reverse strand, counting down.
ATCCTGCCCACCAGGTAGAGCAGCCCTACTCTGATTCCACCAGTGAAGAAGGGGAGACCCAGAGGTTGCTACCTATCCACCAGCATCAGAGTCAGTGTAGCACATGACTCTCCTGAATGCCTCACCCACACGCTAACACTTAATTTCTAACTGAGCAGGAGGGTTACCGTGTTCTGGATTCCCCAGGCTCCAGATCATCAACAGGACAGACAAAAGCCGAACCTCCAGACAAGAGCTCCGTCATCCCGGGGAAACAGGGCTGGTGATCCTTCTCACTGCGAAGGTTAAGGACTTGTACTTCCTGTACATTCATCTAATATTTGCTCAGGCTTTGTTTGTGTGACCCAGTTCTGACCACAGGGCCACCACACCCAGCCCTCACCTGGGAGCAGTGTTAGGGGTTGGCCTTTCTACCTCCTGCCACGAATGCTAATAGACTGACAGAAACAATCAGGTGCAAACACAGCTCCCCAAAGCCACCTGGGGCTCAGACCAGAACATGATCTTCTGTTACCTTGTTCAGTTTATCAAACTGCTTAACCATGGGTCCCTGCTCTTCAGTTGCTCCAGTCTCTTAAACTTGAAGAGGCTTCACTCAGAACAGAAAAATTAAAGAATTCTCCCAATTGTAGATGTCACAGCCATAACACCCTTAGGTCAGGCTGTATTAAGTGGGGACTGGTGGTCAAGGCTGTCAATCAATGTTGCTAAATGTAAGTTGAAACCTAGCAACAATTACTGATATAATTAAGGCATGATCTTGGGAATGTCTTTATAAGTCTGGCCTATGAAGAAAAATCCCTGGCCTTAAAATGTTCTGAAATTAGACTCAAGTGAATTTGATAAAAACATGTTGGACATAAATAAATCTGTTCCAAATTTTTCAAAATTGCATCCATATATTAAGATTCAGCCTATTCACAAACACTACACATGTGCCCCAGGGATGGGGCCCTGATCAAATCTGATGTCTGTTTCCTCAGGGCGCCTGAAAAGCTTCTGAACCAAATGAGACCTCTGTCTTTCTAACCTGCCTGTGTGCTGTATTGTAGAGATGAAGCCAAGGAGTGTGACAGGCCATACAGACCCCCCCTAAACTAAGGCCTTATTCCTTCCCCAAAGGAAGATGGTGCAGCAGTTTTTACCTTTTCCTCCTAAACGCATGACTGTTGGAGCTAATACCGACCATGGCACGCAAGGTGCCTGGCTGGGCTGTGACTAATCCATTTCCCAGAGGACCTGGTGGTTTGCTGAGCTTGGGAGGAAGTGGATGGCTATGAATCAGTGTCCAGGAGTGGAAAATACAATGTGATTCACATTAACTAGAGGAAAAGGTTGAGGGAGAAAAAACAACCAGAAATTAAAACCACACGCACTCTTATACATCAGCAAATGCCACACTGAGCATGTCACTGTGACTTCTGCTTTTAAAAGTCCAAGGAAGGAAAAAAAAAAAAAAAAGGCAAATTTCAAAACAAAGCCTAATTAAATTAGTTACAGCAAAGCTGAACCAGTACAGTGCATAATGTAGTTATATAAAAACAAATGAGTTCTTTTTAGTGAAGCTGGTACTTGTTACAAAAAAATAAGAAGCCAATACAATATTTGTCCATCTCAAACAGTCCTTTATATACCTTCATTAACTTTTGTTGAATAGTAGAAAACTTTTAATGTTAACTTTCGCTCAAACTGCACTTTTTCTTTGTAGTGAGAATTCTGGCCTCATTTAAGCCTTCTCTCAAGTAGCATCATTTAATTTTCCAATAATGAGGGATCTAGAAATGTAAAATGAAGGAGTGAGGTGGGGCTCCGTAGGCATCATTTAATTTTCCAATAATGAGGGATCTAGAAATGTAAAATGAAGGAGTGACGTGGGGCTCCGTAGAATCCAATCAACAAGGAAATAAAAAACAAACAAGAAACCTCAAAGCCACTGGGATCAATCCACCGGGAATCACTGGAAACACTGAAATCACTGGTTCTGAAGAGAGACACAGAACTCAGACTCAAAGTAAGAGCAATTAAGTATCCACATGAGGACTTCCCTGGTGGTCCTGTGGTTAGGACTCTGCACTTCCACTGCAGAGAGCATGGGTTCAATCCCTGGTCAGGGAACTAAGATCCTGCATGCCGTAAGGGATGACCAAAAAAAAAAAAAAAAAAACACCCTCCCAAAACAAAACACTGAAATTGTAAAAACAGAATCATGACTAGAAAATATGTATTAAAAATATATTATATATAAGAATCTATGTGGGCACAGATTATGAGTTTCTTTATTGGTGCTACATGGATAATTACGAATTCAAATTAATTAAGAAAACCTGAACAAGCTTGTGCCGGCAGGCTCAGTTGTGTCCAACTCTTTGCAACCTCATGGACCTCGCCAGGCTCCTCTGTCCACGGGGTTCTCCAGGCAAGAACGAGAGTGAGTTGCCATGTCCTTTTCCAGTGACCAAGCCTGCAAGCCATCAAATGAAGTTACTATTTGGATAGGATTTGATTTATTCCCAAGTGGATTTTAAAGTCAGGCTAGACCGGAAATGGAGTGAATGACGACTGTGTGGGGCGGAAGGTTTTGGGTGGATGTTTTGGGTGGGAGTGTTGTGTGACCTAATGAGTTTCTTGAACAGCTGTAATAATCAGTGGAGACGTTAGGAAATAAAGTGTCACTGATTTTGGAAAGTGGCACCAATCAGTGAAAAGGCAAAGTCAGTTGTGTGGAAGCAGTGGGGAAGAAAAGAGGAGGGAAGGAGAGAGGGTGGCACGGTTACCACCCCACTCCCATCATACATGTCTGCGTGTTCCAGGGATCTGAGCCCCAGGCAAAGAGTCTGGGTGAGGGCTGAAAATGTTTTATTTTTGTCTAACTTTCCCAAGTCTGGGAGTCTTCTTGGGTCGAGCTAACCCAATAACTGAAATCTGCACTGTATGATACGTTGTGTGAGCTCCTAAACACACATCTGCAGCTCCCTTTGCCAGTGAAAACAAAGCAATATTAGAACCAGCATTTGGGGCTCAGATGGTTCAGTCTCTGCATCCTGCATTTAATGCTACTATTTTCTATTCTGACCAACTTAGCAAAATGTGTAATTTACCAAGACTTGAAGAGATCACTCATCATTCCAAGTTACCCATCAGAAAGGCATTTTATAAACAAGTCTGGTTTTCCATAATTTATTGATCATATATTTCCAAACATCAAACTTTCTAAAACATGCAGAACCACATCACAGATAATAAAGACTAGGTATTATTTTCCAGTTGATTTTTCTTGCTGTATTTTTGGTTATAAAATTATGATACAATGAACCATATGGACATTCAAATTTAATGCTTTTGGTAAGTTTGGAAAAACTTTTTTTGCCAAAAAGAGCAATACAAATTTGTTATAGAAAAATTAGAAAACAAATTACTAAAATAAATTCCTTAAAACTATCATTCTATTTGTTAATCCTCTGTAGTACATCCTTCCAGAAGCTTTATGAATGCATCTGTCTCTACTTCCTTACTGGGTTTTATTTCATTTTGTAATGCTTATTATAACCTGCTATCTACAGTGTATTTATTTCTTCAATTATTTATTGTCTCTTTCTCCCACTTCTATGCATCTGTTCCTTCCTTTTAAGAGAATAGACAACTTCTTGGGGGAAAGCACTTTGCCCCTTTTGTTCACTACTAATTGCTCCCCCACCCCCAGACTCAAATAGTGCTTGATGCCTATTAGGAGTTATAAAGGCCTCGTGAATGAATGAAACAATGAACAGTTGATGCTCACTAACTATTTGGAAAATTGAAAGCTGGTAAGTACAACCTGGCTGACGTCAAGGTGATGGCAAGTAGGTGAGAAGGTCTTCTCCTCATCATCCTGATTCCTTCTGCTGTTGACTAAATCAGCCCATTAATTCTTGTCTGAATTCAGTATATGTAGCTACAGGTATGAATTTGGTTCATGTTCACAATGTGAGAAGTTACAGAAAGAAGACAGCCTTGAAGCAGAGGCAAGTCTACAATCAGGGTCAGTGTCAGCGGGCAAGAGCAGGGGTCTGCTGGACACAGGTGAGTCTGTGCTCTCAGTGCCACAATGGGGACCACCCAGCCCTCCCAACCCTTTAGATCTGCCATGTGACCGGCACGCCAGGGGCCTCCTGACCGTACCCAGCGTGGAAGACTGAAGGGGTGGAGAAACTTGTGCCTTAACTTAAGCAAGAGAGATACTAATAAGCTCTTTCATGCTTTTGTTTATGCAACATCTGGACACATTTTAATCACCAATTTCCCATTAACAGAGAAAAAGCGGCCAAGGAAGTATGCCTTCATTTAATAAAGAGCCACTGTGTCGTGACCAGACGACTTTTTCTGGCAAAAAAATCAAAGTTTGATCTTGCCCTTCCCTTTGATTCTTTTAGCAAGCACATCCATGCTGTGAGACAATTTCTGGGTGCACCATCCTGATGGGGTGTGGGGGCTAGCCTTTTTTTAACTTTTTATTTGGACATAATTTCAAACTTCCAGAAAACATGGCAGGAGTCCAGAACCCTTACTAATTAATAGGGAGACAAAAGGACCCAAAATAAACATAAGAAAAGATCGGAAGAGACACACTGCCAAGAAGATAAGCCAATAGCTAATAAGCACATGAAAAGATGCTCGACATCCTTAGTTACGAGGAAATGCTAAATCCACAGTAAGATGAGACTACACACACACACACACACACACACACACACACACAAAGATGAGACTACACGTCTATCAGAATGGCAAACAACAAAAAAGCTGACCACATCAACTGCGAGAATGGAAATTAGTCTCCCATTGTTGGTGGGAATGCAGTAAAATGGAGCAGCCTCTCTGGAAACAGGTTTGCAGTTTCTTAAAGAACCAAACAAATACTCATCCTATGACCCATAAACTTCATTTAAGTACCTACCCAAGGAAAATAAAAATCTATGTCCACATAAAGGATTGTATGTGGAATGGAACTGAAACCAATCCAAATGTCTATCAACTGTAGAATGGATAAAAAAAAGTGCTATGTCCAATCAATGAAACACTATTCCACAGTAAAAAGGAAACAAATGATGGGCATGCTGCAGTCAGGGATGACCGAGAGCAGCCAGACGCCGTGTTCGATTCCATTTGCATAACATTTCTAGCAAACTTTCAAAGTTTACTAAAACGCCCATACCTGTACACTTAAAGTGGGTTATCTTTATGATACATAAATTAGATCCCAATAAACTAATTTTAGCCTTTCCTGGTGGCTCAGTGGTAAAGAATCCATCTGCAATGCAGGAGACCCAGGTTTGATCCCTGGGGTTGAGAAGATCTCCTGGAGAAGGAAATGGCAACCCACTCCAGTTTTCTTGCCTGGAGAATTCCATGGACAGAGGAGCCTGGCAGGCTACAGTCCATGAGGTTGCGAAAAGTCAGACACAATTGAGCGACTAAACAACATCAAAGCTATTTTAACAAAGGGGAACATATTCTAAAGATAGCTCTGTATTGTGCTTTTTCTCTACTCAGAACTATAACTTGAAGACAGTTTCCTATCATCACCATAGTTCTACCTTTTTTGAAAAAGTGAAAATGTTAGTCGCTCAGTCATGTCTGACTCTATGTGATCCCATGGACTGTAGCCCACCAGGCTCCCCTGTCCCTGGAATTCTCCAGGCAAGAATACTGGAGTGGGTAGCCATTCTTCAGGGGATCTTTCAAACCCGGGCCTCTTGCACTGCAGGCAAATTCTTTACTGTTTGAGCCACCAGGGATGCTCTCTATCTTTATAAGTGGCTGTCTAACGTTTCACTGTATGACTGTGACCAAATTTAAATAAATAAATAGCCATGGGCACACACACACACACAAAAATGCTCTCCTTTCCGCATTCTGTCCTAAGGTCTCAGAGGGATTTCGCTTCCATTGTGCTCAAATTTAAAAGCTACAAGACCCCCTCCTTCCATTCCCCAAACTGCCTGGCACCCCGATATCAGATGCAAAGGTACCTCACCCATGTCCCCTTATCACTTGCCCTCCCATACATGCCACTTTTGGACTTAAAAAAAAAATCAACATTACTTTTGTTTTGATTTTCTTTTTTAAATCACAAATTACCTACTCCAAAATATCCATCCTCTGGTACCTGTGGCTTTCTTTGATCTGAGGACAGACAGCCGGAGCATGTCTGGGTAGGCCAGAAGACCAAGGAGCTATTGCCTTGCGATGATCCGTGGCAATGATGAGTGGGAGTTGGTGGATGAATGCCCTGTGTCCTCACTCCCGAGGAGAAGTAATTCCAAGGGGAGATCAATGCCACCTCCCAGAACTCCTGGGCAGGCTGGACCCCAGCTGCCCACAGTGGTCAGGGGCTTGTGAACACAACTGCTCCCCTGCTGCATCTCACCTCTCCTCTCCCCCTGCATCCTTCCCACCCAGAAGGATGGTAGTGGTACTTTCTGGCTGGTCCTTGCGCATTCACGAAGATGGAAATCAGCCATAAAGTCCACAGGCATGTCAGCAGCATTCATAACGCTCATGCTGGCATGGATGAGTTAATTAGAAAGCTCTGTTGGGCCAAATAGGGTACCATCACAAAGACCCTAGAGCACAGTCTTGTTTGAAATAGGGTACCACCGTGAAGACACTACAGTACCGTCTTGCTTGGTTGGCCAAGATGCAAACACAGTATAAATAACTTATGAGTGTTTGGAAACACATTTAATCATTTGAGGCTTAGGTTTCTGCCGCAGACCTCCAAGAACACAACTGTCAAGCCACCCTTAGCAGATGCTTTGTGACTTAGAACTCACAAAAAGCATCAGATGGCAAGTCTTTTCCATGCTCACTTGGAAAAAGCCCTGTAAATTTATGGCTGCTAATTCCAACCAACATAAAAGTGTCGCCTCCTCTCCTTCCAGCTTCAACTGTATTCGTGCCAGATGGGAGAGCCAAGGTACCAAGAGGCAAAGAAATGACATTTTCACCAAACTCAGAGCACTCTCCCCAATTGTAGGAAACCATACACTTCAGTGTAATTGACAATTTAGTCATCCCACTGGCTGCTCTTATTTCATTCTGACGCACTTGAGCAACTGGTATGTGCTGATGCCAAGTAAAACCATTTCAGGCCGCTGCTGGGGAGGTAGTGGTTGTCACTGAGGGAGCTCAACAACCCTAGACGCCTCCTGAGTCCAGGAGAAGCAAAGCTGTGATACCAGAAGGGGCAGAATCGCCTGCAAAGGGCTGAGCCCCCAGAGGTTTCCAGAACCCGGGGCTGTGTAGCTTCTAATAACCACATCATATGGCTTCCTTGGTGACTCAGTGATAAAGAATCCACCTGCCAATACAGAAGATGAAGGTTTGCTCCCTGGGTGGGGGAAGATCCCCTGGAGAAGGAAATGGCAACCCACTCCAGAATTCTTGCCTGGAGAATCCCATGGATAGAGGAGCCTGGTGGGCTACAGTCCATGGGGTCACAAAGAGGCAGACACGACTTAGGGACTGAGCGTGAGCACACAGAAATATCACTGAAGACCTGGGGTTTTGCCCAGAGTTAGAACCAAAACTGCCACTGGAAAAAGCCTTTAAATTTCAGCTTGTCTTTGCCCAATTTGACAGAAGCAGAGGCCGCATAAGAGAGGGACTTCTGGGTTCTGACCAAGGCCAAGGCCAACAGCAGACACCCCACACCCAAGACAGGTGGACTTCACCACTCAGCCTCTTGACTCGGGCATGGCCATGTGACTCGCATTATCAATATGATCACACGGGAGCACCAGTGAAGAAGTCTCTGCATTTCCGCCTGCACCCCCGCCTCTCTCATGGTCATGAGAAGAGCTGCTCTTGGGCTGCCACTGCCCTCAAGCCTAGATTTAGAATGCAGTCAGGCGGAACAGGCTTGAGCCCAGACCTGAGCGAGAGGCCTTGCTGGATCAGGTTGGAAGCAGTAGTCCAGTCGAGCCCAGCCCGGATCAGCCTCACCCCTCAACCCTCCCTTCGAGGTCAGCAGAGTCACCCAGCTGAGTCCACCCTCGATCAGACCAGCTGTGGCCAACCTCTACAGAGTGTGCTGCATAAACCCTTATTATGGGCTTCCTTGGTGGCTCAGATGGTAAAGAATCTGCCTGCAATACAGGAGACCTGGGTTCGATCCCTGGGTGGAGAAGATCCTCTGGAGGAGGGCACAACCCACTCCAGTGTTCTTTCCTGGAGAATCCCATGAACAGAGAAGCCTGGCAGGCTACAGTCCAGTTCAGTTCAGTTGCTCAGTCATGTCTGACTCTTTGCGACCCCATGGACTATAGCACGCCAGGCCTCCCTGTCCATCAGCACTCCCAGAGTCAAGGGGCTACTCCATGAGCCTACTCAAGGGGTTGCAAAGATCAGACACGACTGAAGGACTAAGCACACAGCCTTGTTTCCACTGTGTCCGAGGGCAATTTGCTGCACAAGATGAACTAATGCAGAGAACAAAGGGAAGTCTAGGAAGCCAGGAGTCCTGCTTCATACATTCTCCTTCCTAACTTCCCTGGACAAATGGGGTAATTTACAGGATATAATTGTGATGATCATACTTGCTTCAAAAGGTTCCCATGATTTCTCTAGGAACCCCCCAACTTCTGTGTCCCTTACTGGGACAATTCCTAGATGCTCCCTACACGGTCTGTCACAGGTTCCCAGCAAGACTGAGCCCTGGTTACCCACAGCAGTCCCCTGCTCAGGGTCCCACCTTGAACAGCCTCCCACTTCCCCGCCATACCCCTTACTCCCGCACTCTGCCCCCATGCATCACTGCCCATAGAAACACTTGCACTGACTGTTCCGTGGTTAAGACTCCAAGCTCCCAAGGCAGGAGACACGGGTTTGACCCCTGGTCAGGGAACTGGATCCCACATATCTCAACCAAGAGTTCGCATGCTGTAACTAAGACCCAGCACAGCCAAATAAAAAAATAAATGCTTTTAAAAAGATCACTCCTGAAGAACTGAGATTTTGAATTTTTAAAAAAAGAAACACTTGCACATGAATGCTCGACTCAAACTAACACATGGCTCGCTTTACAAATAACAAGAAGCACTTGAATGTGCCAGGCATCATGACACAGAGGTGACTTCACCTCTCTGTGCCTCAGCTTCCTCATCTGCAAAATGGGCTCAAACCACTGCCCACCAGGGCTGCTGTGAGAAAAGAATGTGTAATGCACCTCAAACAAGACCTGGCTCATGGAAAACCTTCAATAAACGCTACTATTTTGAAGCAAGAATTGCTTCTCCTTGGGCTTTCCTTGTGGCTCAGACAGTAAAGAATCTGCCTGCAATGCAGAAGACCTGGGTTCGACCCCTGGGTTGGGAAGATCCCTTGGAGAAGGGAAAGGCTACCCACTCCAGTATTTTGGCCTGGACTATACAGTCCATGGGTTTGCAAAGAGTCGGACAGGACTGAGCAACTTTCACTTTTCTTCTCCTTATTACCAACAGGCTTCCAAGCTGCATCCTCCTACTGGAAGGAATGGGTAGAATGGAGAAAAAGAAAGCCAGAAAAAAGAGGATGAAGAACAAGGAATATCTTCCATCCTCAAGAAGGTGAAAATGTTAGCTGCTCAGTCATGATCGATTCTTTGGGACCGCATGGACTATAGCCCCGCCAGGTTCCTCTGTCCATGGGATTTTCCAGGCAAGAACACTGGAGTGGGTTGCCATTTCCTTCTCTAGGGGATCTTCCTGACCCAGGAATCAAACCCAGGTCTCCTGCACTGCAGGCAGATTCTTTACTGTGTGAGCCACTTAGGGGCTAGATGAGATCCTCCCCATGAACCCACTTTAAATTCCTCCACCAGCTGATGGCAGCACTTGCCTTTAACTAAACGTGAGCTGGGCCAGCAACAGGCATCCTCCATGGATTATATTTGGTTCAGGACATTCTGCTTACTGAGAACCAGAGGCGGTACAAGAGGGGTGTCTAGGTGAAGACACAAGCCACCGATCCCATGCGCAAAGGCTGACGGTGATGAGAGCGCACGACAGGTCACCTTTCAACATTCATACCGAAGTCAGTTCTCCCGCGTTGCACATCTGAAAATACTTTCCAGTTGAATAACCCACAGAGAAAAGCAACGCAGAGCCCCGCTGGTTCCTGTTATTGTTTAGCTTACTGTTGCATCTTGTGGAAGCCGTTTATTTATAAAAGTGAGACCCAAAGATGTTTCATCTCACAGGAAAAACAAAGGAAGTGACAAAGAAACCTTGACCTCAAAAGACAACCCCTTAGCCCCATGATAAGACTTTAGTGCTTATACCTGGAATTTTGCACTTCCTTATGTTAACCCTCTTCCTTCTCAAGAAAATTCATACTTCCTGCTTTTTGCTGTTGATTTAGCTCACATTTATCCACTGTCTGCTACAGATTACAGCTTGTGCTAAAAAAAAAAAAAGAACAGGAGACACCGATCAGGCTCTTGCCTCACGGAGCCTGAAGTCAAACATGGGCAATCCAGAAACATGAACATCACTCCACATGTTATGAATCTCATGTAACATGAGCAGAGACCATGAATCTAAGCTCTTGGTGGGGTGGTGGTGGGGGAAGCAGGCAGCCTCATGAGAGGACTGTAAGGCAGGACCCCAGGGCCCAGCTAAGGGCTTCCCAGGTGCTGCAGTGGTAAAGAATCTGCTTGCCAGTGCAGGAGATGAAAGAGACACAGGTTTGATCCCTGGGTGGGGAAGATCCCCCAAAGGAGGAGATGGCAACCCACTCCCGTATTCTTGCCTGGAAAATGCCATGGACAGAGGAGCCTGGTGGGCTACAGTCCATGGTGTTTCAAAGAGTCAGACATGACTCAGCAATTGAGCATGAGCAACGAGTTTAGCTAGGATTCAGATTAAGAAAACAGAGTCACAGCAAACTATACGCACGTAAATCTAGTTCTCCAAAGCTGTGTTTGCTGGTCTGCCTGCTTCAAACGGTCTGCCTTCTCTGAGCAGAGCTGTGTTTGAAGGGCAGTTCCTGGTCCAGAAGGAATGGGCACTGGGGTCAGAGTTCATCTCACAAGCCTGGCATCAGAGAGCCCTGGGGGTTCACATCCCAGCTTGTCATCTGGCCTTGGGTGAGTCACTTTGTCCCAGTTCCACCCGGCAGCTCAAGACTGGAGGCTGGAGCCACCTGAAGTCTCCCTCACATATCAGTGGGGCCTGGCGCACGCACACACACACACACACACACACACACACGCACGCATGCACACGGGGCCTCAGCCGCCTCGCAGCGTGGCGGCTGGTCTCATCGGCAAGTCTGCCCCGAGCCTGAGAGCCAGCTGGGAGCCACGTTGGTTTTGCTGCTCTCAGCTTCAGAGTAACTCAGCGTCGCCTCTGCTGCCTTCTCTGTGAAGGTGGTCACCGAGTCCCCACCCAGATTCCAGAAAGGAGAAAGCAGACTTCCCAAATTGAGGGGACCCAGGGAAACTGTGATCCCCCACAGTGACCTACACAGATGTCCCTCTGACGTTCAATCCCTTTTGTACAGAGATCTATGATTGCATGAAAAAAAAAAAAAGATGAAAAGTGGGGATGGGAAGAGAGGCAAGTGGGGAATGTACCTGAAAGAGGAAAAAGGCTTTTAGGTTGGGACGGGGCCACCATCAGGACCATCTACTCTCGGTAACCAGCCAGCTTCGGTGTTCTCATTTCTGAGACGAGAATGAAATGAGTTAACCCATTGAAGGGCCGAGTCTGCCACACAGTCGGAGCTCTGTTACTCTGAGCACTTACAGTGAGCTGTCCTGACCTTGGTTTGGCCCCGCTGCTTACTGCATCATGACAGGATCCCTTAGGTACCTGAAAATAGGTAAGCATCCTCCCTGACCCTTTCGGAGAGAGGTACCATCCATAGCAGCACACCACAATAGAGCACACAGGTCCCCACGCACAGAAGAATTTGGAAAAGAGGATCCAGGGCCTCAGGGCATGAGGCTTTAGTTGTCACTTACCCTTCACGCCAGCATCTCTCAGTCCAGACTCCACCTGCTCACCATCCTGAAAGGGCTTAACGGGTATCTTCCCCAGTGGAAGGTCAGAAGTCCGCAGGTCCTTTCTTCATCTGCAATACACGGAGTTGGCCGTTTAGTGTCTTGTATGCATTTTTTAAATGCCACAGGGCTTCCCTGGTGGCTCTTTGGTAAAGAATCCGCCTGCCAATGCAGAAGACACGGGTTCAATTCCTGGTCTGGGAAGGTCCCATGTGCTGCTGCGCAAATAAGGCCATGAGCCGCAACTATTGAGCCTGTGCTCTGGAGCCCGGGAGCTGCAATTAACTGAAGCCCATGAGCTCTGGAGCCCTAGCTCAGCAACAAGAGAAGTCATGGCAATGAGAAGCTTCCAAATGAAAACCAGAAAAAAGCCCGAACAGCAACGAAGACCTAGTGGAGCCAAAAACAAACATAAAAATTTTTTTAAATGCCACAAAAACCACCCAGGGACTTGCCCATCACTTGGCTGGGAGGGGTTGCTGAAAGCTAAGGCACAGTCATCCTCGGTGTCCGGGGGGGGGGGGGGGGGGGTGCAGGGTGGATCCAGGAGCTGCAGATACCAAAACTCACCATGCCTAAGTCCCTTATTAAAAGGGTGCAGTAGTAGGTGAATGAAAGTGGCCCCATATTGGTGGTTCTGTGTCCACAGATTCAACTACTGTAGACCCAAATTTTGCAAAACTGAATCCAAGGACGCAGAGGGCAGGCTTACAGGATGGAGGGCAGACTGTACGGCTAAGGGCCTTTCCTTCCTGTTTTGATCCCTTTTCCGACCTCCTGGTCAGGTTATGAACAGGGGACTTGCCTTACCAGAATGCTGTTTATATCCCTATGCTGATGCTCAGATTTCTAAAATTCCAAATAGTCTTCTGTGGTAAAAAATAAAAGTAACTATAAACAAGGATTCTGTCTTCTCCATCAATCAAGTGACAATTTGTTCCTTTACCCCTTGCATTACATCTGTTGCAACAATTTAAAGAGTCCTGCAATCTGCAAGTGTAGGATTTGGAGATGAAACTAAGTGCAATATGAAATTCTCAAATGACCCCGTATCTTTTCTGTCCTGTCAACACCCTAGCCTTTACAGAATTACATAAGTCCATGAATGCAGTCATCTTGCTTACAAACAAACAGAAAACAAAACACAAACACTAAATTAAGGCTCAAGTTTCCTTTAGCAACCTAAATATCCAGACAAACAAATGGATAAAGAAGATGTGGACTGTAGCCCTCCAGGCTCCTCTGTCCATGGAATTTTCCAGGCAGGAATACTGGAGTGGGTCGCCATTGCCTTCTCCAGGGGATCTTCCCGACCCAGAGATCAAAGCCTGGTCTCCTGCATTTCAGGCAGATCCTTTACCATTTGAGCTACCAGGGAAGTCAAGGATGTGGTACATACAATGGAATATTATTCAGCCACAAAAAAAGAATGAAAAACCTGCAGCAGCATGGACGGACCTAGAGATTATCATACTAAGTGAAGTAAGTCAGACAGAGAGCCGCCATCTGATCCCACTTGTATGTGAAGTCTAAAAACATAATATAAGTGAACTTACTCACAAAAGAGAAACAGATTCACAAATATAGAGGACAAACTAATAGTTACTAAAGGGGAAAGGAGGCGAAAGGGATAAATTAGGAATTTGGGATTAGCAGGTACCCACTACTACATATAAAAATAGATAAACCACAAGAACCTATTGCACAGCAGAGGGTATTCTATTCAATACCTTGTAATAACCTATACTAGAAAAGAATCTGAAAAGGAATATGTATAACTGAATCACTTTGCTGTATACCTGAAACTAACACAACATTGTAAATCACCTACACTTCAATAAAAAAAAAAAAAAAAAAGAGTATGTTACTTGAATCTTAAAAAAAAAAAGGTTGAAAAGAACAGGCTGCCAATGGATTGTGCCAACAGTAGTTAAGTGTCAAAAGAAAACATTGTTCCATAATCCTAGTAAATTGGGAAATGAGGAGTTACACAGAGTAAAACAGGTTACTTTGTTGCAAGATTTCTAGGGTCTCTCTAAATACGACCTGGAACAGTTTTAAGTATGTTCCAGCTCGTATCTTCCAAATTTTTCTGCCCAAAGAGCTTTTGTTGTGAACACCTCAGGGTCACTGGCATATTTTTTCTCCCTCTCTTTTTCTTTCCTTTCTTCCTCTCCTTTTCTTTAATTGTCTTAGGAAAAGGTGTTGCCATCTCTCTCTCTCTAGAGGAAAGGCTAGAGAGGATGCTACAAAGCAAACTGTGCCACAGCCATCAGAGGAAGACCCCTGATAGCTGGGCCATCCAGTAGAGCAGCCTCCAGCCCTGCGTGGCTATGGGTCACCCGAGCCGTGCAGAGTCCGAGTTGAGATGTATAGAAAATAGACACCAAGTTTTGAAGACTTAGTACAAAAAAGTAAATTACCTCATTAACAATTTTTTACACAGACCTCATGTTGAAATATTTGATACACTGAATTAATTAAATAAAATACATTATTTAAATTCATTTAACCTGTTTAACATTTTTTTTAATATAACCACTAGAAAATTTAGAATGACATGTGGCTCCCACTACATTTCTATTGGACAGCATTTCCCTATGGAATAGCCCTCAAGGCCTTCCTGGCTCCTGGCACACCAGAATACAGTTGGTGTACTTGGTGTCTTTTGAATACACACATACACAAAGACACACACACACACAGAGAAACACACAAAGACACACACATGGAGGATGCTTAGCCTAAAACCCCTTGTTCTTTGATGCCAGTTCCTGCTACAATCCAAGCTTTCTCTTAAGCTCTATCTCAAAACAGAGCAGGTCACGGCTGGCATGTATGAAGAATTGATGACACTCCAGGCACTACAGCATGTACTATCCCCCTGATGCTCTTAAGCCATCCCAGCAGCTGCATGAAGAGACTAGCAACAGATTCTCAATTTACAGCAGGACAAAGTGAAATGACCTGGTTTTGTCGGATTGGGCTTCCCTCATAGCTCAGCTAGTAAAGAATCCACCTGCAATGCAGGAGATCCTGGTTAGATTCCTGGGTCAGGAAGATCCGCTGGAGAAGGGATAGGCTACCCACTCTAGTATTCTTGGGTTTCCCTGTGGCTCAGCTGGTAAAGAATCTGCCTGCAAAGCGGGAGACCTAGGTTCAATCCCTGGGCTGGGAAGATCCTCTGGAGAAGGGAAAGGCTACCCACTCCAGAATTTTGGCCTGGAGAATTCCACGGACTGTAAAATCCATGGGGTTGCAAAGAGTCGGATATGACTGATCAACTTTCACTTTCACTTTAGCACCATGAGCTGCTCATGGCAAAACCCAGACTTGTCATCACTGTCCCCACCTTTAACCCCCTTGGCGGTCCTCACCCCCTCCCCACGTCTGCTCTGGGGTCCCGGGTATCACGCTGTCTCACTCCTTTGAAGCCTCGCTGCACTTGGTTAATACATCTTAGTTTACATACATTTCCACAGCATGAATTACTACGTTGTACTATTACAATCTCAATTTTGTCTGATCCACACAGTTTTCTCTGAAGACCAGGATGAACTCTGCTCTTGCTTGAGTCTTCACAGAAAATGGCACTTTGGGGCCTCTGTGACTGTTTGACTAATATACAGAGTATTATATATTATACTTGAATGTCTTCCTCTCACAACCTTTTACAAATTATAGACTTTTGCTGGTGAAAGGGGAATAAGGGAAATTGATGTGGACGCCCACTGCTGACAAACAGAATAAAATTAGGGGCAGGGCTTCCCTGGTGGTCCAGTGGTTAAGAATCCACCTGCCAATGCAAGGGACATGTGGGTTCGATCCCTGGTCAGAGACGATCCCATGGGCAGCAGAACAACTAAGCTCACACACCTTGACTACTGAGCCGGAGCGACCTAGAGCCTGTGCTCTGCAGCAAGGGAAGCCGCTGTGATGAGAAGCCTGCGCACTGCAGTTAGAGAGTAGCCCTTGCTTGCTGCAACTAGAGAGAGCCCATGTGCATCCGTGAGGACCCGGCACAGCCAAAAATAAATAAGAATCACAACCTGAAGTACCTCAAATCACTAAAAATTAGAAAGAAACTGGGGGCCAAAGAGAGCAGCTGAGTGTCTGTGGTTCCCTCCGGCAGGACCACCTCTAAATACCTTCGCAGTTTCTCTCTTTCAGCTCACACTGTCAGTTTTACCCTATCCTTAACCTTGTCCCCAGAAGGCATCCTGTCCCCTACTTCCCTGACCACAGAAAATTGCCTGAGAAGAAACTGATGGGGGAGGGAAGGAAAAAAATGCAAGGAATTAGGAGAGTAATTACGGGTATTTCCAAAGCAAGAACATTTCTGGTAAGTTTAGAAGACTCTCATCCTTTAGCTACTTTGTTGTCAGAAATGGGCACCCCCCAAAAAAGTCAGAATGAAGATCCCCTAGAAGTTACAATATCTATGAAAAATAAGGATTCAAATTTGTTATTTTCTATTCCCTTTCCAAAGACTTTTGTGTAATGGAGAAATTTTAGATGTTTCCAATTGCTTTAAAACAGACTTACTGCTTAACTTTCCTTATGCAATGATCTCAGTTTTTCCCTCAGAAGCCAGCTTGCCATGACTTCATGAAATTTTTCTCACTTCCGTGGAAAAACATCCAAAGACAGGGCACACCTTCTCTTCTGTGGATCATTTTATTCTAATATGTATTCTTGCAAAGGATGAGCCAAGAATCCTGTTGCCCTTTGATGATCTAAACCTTCCCACTGTACTAACTCACTAAATTAGATTCTTTGATCTTTGCTTAAATATGTAAGATTAAATTAAATAAGATCAACAAGATTGTTTTGAATAATCTTCTCAAATAGGTTCATTGTTTTGGAAACATTCTCTCATCTTCAGAAATGACCAGCAGGTCTAGGAATGCATATATATCCATGATAATTCTCTAAGCATTTCTATTTCTGTCCTGCCAGTTAAGGAAAGGGGCCAGTAAGAACATTTGTTTATTCATTTTAATGAACATTTGCTGGATTTTGCTCAGGGTCTCAGCTGGACACTGCAGGGACACAAACAGGGTCCTGTTTTGAAATGTGGGGATCTCAAAGGGATGCAGAAGATGAGGGTAGTTTCAATCAGGGGGCAGGAAGAGAGGCATTTTAGAGAAAACCACTTGGTCAAAAGCAGATGTGCCAAGGTCAAAGGATTAGGATCGTCGTTGGCCCTGGGAGGACTGGGGAAGGAAGCAGATAGGCAGCCCAGGAAAGGGCCCGGACCAAGGGGAGGGGGCTTCCACTGTACAATGTAAACACAGCAGAGCTACTGAAACCTGTTGCAGGGTGGGCTGCTGGAGGTGGAAGGGCCTCTTAAGGCAAATAATGAAGGCCTGAACTATGGACTACGACCTTGAACTAGGCAAGGTGGTACCTGACACGAGAGCTGTTATGGAAGACTGCTGCTGTATAAGAGGAAGCTCTAAACAGGCCCCCAGAGAGGACAATGAAGCCTTGAAAAGCAGCTGGTGTGGGCGGGTAGAGGATTAGTACATCTTTCGATAAGCTGAGTCTAAGTTGAAAAGTCCAGCGCTAGTTGAAAAATTAAGAGGAGTAAATGTGTATTTCTGTTTCAGGACAGAAAGTCCCCTCCCCGCAAACCCACAGATATACAAATCTGTGTATATCTCTACACACAGATAGAGAGTAAAGGAAGAGTAGTCACAGCCGCCCTTGTGATCAACAAAGCCAGGGGTCAAGTTTCCTGTGTGGGAAGCAGGCATCCTGACCACTGGCCTTACTAAGACGAGAGGAATTGCCGGTGTGAGTGGGTGTTGGATTTTTTTTTTTTAATATAAGTTTTTTATTAGAGTATCAGTTCAGTTCAGTTCAGTCACTCAGTCACGTCCAACTCTTTGTGACCCCATGGACTGCAGCATGCCAGGCCTCCCTATCCATCACCAACTCCCAGAGTTTACTCAAACTCATGTCCATTGAGTCAGTGATGCCATCCAACAATCTCATCTTCTGTCATCCCCGTCTCCTCCTGCCTTCAATCTTCCCCAGCATCAGGGTCTTTGCAAATGAGTCAGTTCTTCGCACCAGGTGGCCAAAGTATTGGAGTTTCAGCTTCAGCATCAGTCCTTCCAATGAATATCCAGGACTTATTTCCTTTCAGACTGACTGGTTTGCTCTTCTTGCAGTCCAAGGAACTCTCAAGAGTCTTCTCCAACACAGTATAGTGGGTTCACAAAGTAGTGATAATTTCTGTGTATACATATATCCCCTCTTTTGGGGATTTCCCTACCATTTAGGTCACCACAGAGCACTGAGTTCCCTGTGCTATTCAGTTATCATTAGTTATTTATTTTATACATATTAATGTAATACATCAATATCGCTCTTCCAATTCACCCTACCATACCCCCCTCCCCATTTACCCCTTGGTATCATATATTTGTTCTCTATATCTATGTCTCTGTTTCTGCTTTGTAAACAAGATTGTCTGTATTTAATTTTTTCAGATTCTACATAAATGCAGTAATATATTTGCTTTTCTCTTTCTGACTTTTCTCTCTCTTTCACTCCATATGACGGTCTCTAGGTCCATCCACGTCTCTGCAAACGGAATAATTTTGCTCCTTTTGCCATCTAGTCAAGGCTATGGTTTTTCCAATGGTCATGTATGGATGTGAGAGTTGGACTGTGAAGAAGGCTGAGTGCCAAAGAATTGATGCTTTTGAATTGTGGTGTTGGAGAAAACTCTTGAGGCCTTTGGACTGCAAGGAGATCCAACCAGTCCATTCTAAAGGAGATCGGTCCTGGGTGTTCTTTGGAAGGAATGATGCTAAAGCTGAAATTCCAATACTTGGGCCACCTCATGCGAAGAGTTGACTCATCGGAAAAGATTCTGATGCTGGGAGGGATTGGAGGCAGGAGGAGAAGGGGACGACAGAGGATGAGATGGCTGGATGGCATCACCGACTCAATGGACGTGAGTTTGAGTGAACTCTGGGAGTTGGTGATGGACAGGGAGGCCTGGCGTGCTGCGATTCATGGGGTTGCAAAGAGTCGGACACGACTGAGCGACTGAACTGAACTGAATATTCCATATATACATGCACCACATCTTCTTTATCCATTCGTCTGTTGATGGACCTTTAGGCTGTTTCCATGGGTCTATGATTATTTCACTTTTGGATGATTTGGTCTGAGGTTCTGGAGGGCAAGGGATGGACTGCACAATTAGGAATAAAATTCATCCCAACCCTCTCTTTGAAGTCACTTCTCTCTATTGCGACCCAGGATATTAGACAATTTGTTCACCATGCAGCCAATGCAGGAGCCACCCCACCTTGGGCTTCATCAGAAAGCTTAAGACTGGTACCATGTTCTCAGTTCCTGCATTTATAAGGGTTATCGAATTCAAGGACAAGGTAAACAATTCTCCCAAGAATTCTCGTGTTACTTACTTTTGCAAAAAGCAGTAGATTAAAGATCTAAAACTACAAAGAAGAAAACCACCTGAGGATAACTCAGTTCGTTTCCAGTAGAAAGGTTAGTTTACAAGGTACATTTAGAAAGCAACCTAATTCTTCTTAAAAGAGACATGTTCTGGGCTATTAATGTCCTCTTTAAAAATCTTCCAAAACAAAACTACTGAAAAAGGCGCTAGTAGTAAAGAACCCACCTGCCAATGCAGGAGATGTAAGATATACGGACTCGATCCCTGGGTTGAGAAGATCCCCTGGAGAAGGGAATGACAACCCACTCCAGTATTCTCTCCTGCAAAATTCCATGGACAGAGGAGTCTGGTGGGCTGTAGTCCATAGCACCGCAGAGTCAGATGTGACAGAGCAACAGACACACACCCACCCATATACAAGGGATTAGGCTAGTTACTCCTCCTCTCCTTTCTTCTGACATTCTACTCATTCTGGATATCCATCACTGCATAACAAATCACACAAGACTTAGTGGCTGAAAACAACCAGCATTTTATTATCTGGTTTCCGAGGGTCTGGAATTCAGGTAGGGCTCATCCCCTAAGGTAATACAGTGTTATTTCTGCCACATTCTACTGGTTACAAGTGAGACTCAAACCTGCTGCTGCTGCTGCTGCTAAGTCGATTCAGTCATGTCTGACTCTGTGCGACCCCATAGATGGCAGCCCACCAGGCTCCCCCGTCCCTGGGATTCTCCAGGCAAGAACACTGGAGTGGGTTGCCATTTCCTTCTCCAATGCATGAAAGTGAAAAGTGAAAGTGAAGTCGCTCAGTCGTGTCCGACTCCCAGCGACCCCGTGGACTGCAGCCTACCAGGCTCCTCCATCCATGGGATTTTCCAGGCAAGAGTACTGGAGTGGGGTGCCATTGCCTTCTCCAGACTCAAACCTAGCCAGATGCAAAGGGAAGAGAGTAGAGGTCACCCCTGAATGGGGTGGGAGGACAAAGAAAACAGGCACAGTGGTGATGGTGGCGTGTCTGTCTTTAGAGAAATACAGTGTCCCCCAGCCTAGAGTTAGCTTGTACAGCAGATGTCTCATTTAAGGAAGCCACGGACAGTCTTGTTTTCTAGGTAAATCAGACAAAGCATTTCTAAGCTGTTTGTAACACAGAGGAGGGGAAGGAAGCATCAAATCTGTGGTTTGTTTTTTTTTTTTTTTTAGCCCATATGCAACTTTAATTTAAGCTCCAATACTGTGGTCACCTGATGCGAAGAGCTGACTCATTAGAAAAGACCCTTATGCTGGGAAAGATTGAAGGCAGGAAGAGAAGGGGATGACAGAGGATGAGATGGTTGGATGGCATTACCGACTCAATGGATATAAGTTTTAGTAAACTCCTGGAGATGGTGAAGGACAGGGAAGTCTGGCGTGCTGCAGTCCATGAGGTCACAAAGAGTCGGACACAACTGAGCAACTGAACAACAACAGCAGCAAATGCAACTTTAAAGAATATAACACTTGGAAAGCACTTTGTGAACTATAAAATACAGCCAAACTTGTGGTCGCTCAAAGCAATTTGGAAACGTCTCTGAAGTTCTATATCTCTGAAATTCTGACATATTATCAATGGAGATGACACTCTCCTTGGCAAGTTTTATCTACTTAACAAATACCACTTGAGCCACCCTAGGAAAGTGTTTGGGTAATTCTTAGAGTCCTTTTTAAATAGAGAACTTGGAAAGTAAAAACCATCACCAAGACTAGCCTTTTAAACTGTTTCTCCTTGGAAGAGGCAGTAAGTACAGCTGTGGGCAAGGAATATTTGCCTTGGGCTGTGGTTTAGGAAAGAAAGTACAGCAAAGTAGGAGCCAGGTGACCGGTCACTCTGCTCCCTCTGGAAGGGATGGTCCCATGGACATCCCAACACAAGTCCATTCATGGAAGCTGAAGTTTATTTCTTCTAGGTTCAGCCAACTCTCATTTCACATCTTCCTGGGTTTTGTCCATTTTAGCTTTGATTTTTAAAAATATCTTCGATTCAAGGTTGACATATATAAACATATATGTGACAAATCTATATGTATGACAGCCTTGAGTCAAGAATTTATAAAAAGAAAATGCTTATCTCAGGATATTTAATAATGTTGGAAGGCTGTTTGCTATTATCTTCTGTTTTGGGGTTTGTAGATGTGTTTATGGAGAAGGAAATGGCAACCCACTCCAGTATTCTTGCCTGGAGAAGCCCGTGGACAGAGGAGCCTGGCAGGCTACGGTCTAAGGGGTCGCAAGAGTCGAATACAACTTGGCGACTAAACCACCACCACCAGGTGTGTTTAGAGAGGGGTGAACATTTATCCCCTGAAGTGTTTTGATTCCCAAACTGTTTTCTTCTGATTGCAGCTCTGCGCGTGCATTGCCTGCCACGTTCTGTTCTTTTTGTAATGGATTTTCTTTCCTGGACCAGCAGTGAGCAGATACAGACAAGGGCCTCGGGTGGCTAACGAGGTTTCTCGAGTCCCATGCGCCCTCTGCTGTTGACTTGGTGAAGTGCACGTTCTTTACTGCAGAGAGCGCTTCTGGGCGAGGGGGATTCTGCTATTACAATACTCTTCTTTTTTTTTAAATCTCTGCAGGACTCCTCCAATTTTACCCCATTCGTTGTACTTGCTACACATTATCTACAAGAGGCAATGACCTTTCAGGGTTCCCTTCCTTCTGTTTTGAAGCCTTGGGTCCCACATGCATTCCAATATTTCCACCCAGGACAGGTCTAGGGGGATGTTGTCTGGTTTGGGTCACCCCACACTCCCTAGAGTCCTGTCCTTTGCTCCAGATTTTCTCTGCTGTCTCTGCCCAGTGCTCCTGACAGGGATGGGCTCAGAGACGCCTGGCTGGACTTGGGTGTTTATCTCATTACTCACAGGAAGTCCTCCCCCGGTTTCAAACCCCACTTACTAACTCTGTGACTTGGGACAAGTTCACTTAACTTCTCAGAGCCTGTGTTTACTTGCCTGTAAAATGGAATCAAGGCACTGCTCTCACAACACTGTTCAGGGTCCCTGAATGGAGTGATGTCCATAAAGTTTCCAGCACGGTGGGACCTGTTTTTCTTTTAATCACAGCCTTTTCAAAAATTCTCATCAGAAAAACTCTATTCAACTCAGACTTTTTTTTTTAATCATAACCACCCTTGGAAAAAACAAAAAATGACATCTAGGAGCAAAACTATTTCTTTTCATTCCCTGAATCCAGCTCCTCTGGGATCACTGTTATTCTCAGGCTTTTTAAATGTAACATTGTCCTCTGTGATTTCAAGAGCAAAAGGAGCAAGATGATGCTGTTTGGTTTTCTGCATTTTTGAAAAAATTAGAAAAAGATCAGTTTGAAATTAAAGTAGCCAACAGACCAGAAGCAACAAACTTTCGAAACAAAATACCAAATGGCCAAAAAAAAGTCAGTCTTAAAAGTACAATTTACAAAATTGCATATCTCATAAAAACAAAAACATGAAATGCCTTTCCTTCTAGATTAGACTGTTTTCTCTCCAGAAAGAGGAGGAAAAAAGCAACCAATGATGTGAGATTAAAATAAAACATAAGTGTTATCCATCCCAGCAATGGGCTTCCCAGGTGGCTCAGTGGTAAAGAATCTGCCTGCCGATGCAGGAGCCTCAAGTTCAAACCCTGGATCCAGAAGATCCTGGGGAGGAGGAAATGGCAACCCACTCCAGTATTCTCACCTGAGAAATTCTGTAGACAGAGGAGCCTGGTGGGCTATAGTCCACGGAGTCACAAGGAATCAGACATGATTGAGCAACTGAGTGCGCACACACACACACACACCAGAAACATCTAAAGAAATGGCCCACAGGGCATCAAATGTGGAGTGTGTGAGTTGTAAAAACTTGGGCACGTAAGTTAACTTTTCTAGGACTCAGTTTCCTCTTCTGAAAGTTAGGTGCTATGAGTCAACAATTTGGGGGTCTTTTGTTATCTGAAGTTCTTTGTCTATATAAATGCTCACAAAATTTAATTCACCATCTTGTCTGAATACCAATACTGCACCTGTTTTACAACACCTCTCGGGCAAGCACGTTCATGTAGATAAGCCACAAATTTGTAAATGCCCGGGGCAGTAATACCCCTTGCATTTCTAAAGTTGTCTCTTTAGGAAATAAAGTCTCAAAGGAGACTTCATTTTTCCTCCCCCCAAAATAAAAATCTACTCAGCAACATCTCAGAGACATGATTTTTTTCTTTTCATTGAAAATATAGCTTGTATAGTATTATTTGCCTTTCTGGGAATTTCATTCGATTTGGAGGAAAATAATACCCCGTAAGACTGGATTGTAGCACATGTCACTTGTAATCAGAGATTCCAAGCCTCCCAATATTCAATTATGTTTTTGTCTGTTTTTAAGGGTGAAATCTGACTTTAAAAAAAAAAGTAAAAGCCTAGGGATGTCACAAAGCAAGGCTTTGCTCTCCCTGAGCATTTTCTTTGTTTATTCACAGTATTCTTAAGTCCATGTGGAATGACAACTGCACCAGAGCCATGAAAGATTTCATGTGAATAGGAAATCCCCCATCACAAAGAAGGTTGATTTTCAGCTGGACACAAATGCAAAGTTAGAGAAAAATATTGGCAAATGTTCCTGCTTAAGTCAAGATGCTGCAGTTTCATATCTGCTGCTGCTGCTGCTAAGTCACTTCAGTCGTGTCCGACTCTGTGCGACCCCATAGACAGCAGCCCACTAGTCTCCCCCATCCCTGGGATTCTCCAGGCAAGAACACTGGAGTGGGTTACCATTTCCTTCTCCAATGCATGAAAGTGAAAAGTGAAAGTGAAGTCGCTCAGTCATATTCAACTCTTCGAGACCCCATGGACTGCAGCCTACCAGGCTCCTCCGTCCATGGGATTTTTCCAGGCAAGAAGACTGGAGTGGGGTGCCATCTAGCCGACAATTTATAAAAGCCTCTTTAATCCCTATAGTGTCATTTTAAGGTAACTGGAATGCAAGATTTAAAATTTCATGTGCAGAAGAAAAAAACGTGTGAAGACAGCAGAGCTCAGGTTTCAAACCACCTTTTCCTTGGTGACACTGGGCTACCGCACCCTGGCTCTGCACTGGGGCAGAGACCCAGCAGACAGGCGAGCAGCAAGCCAAGGCAGCAGGCGCCAGGAGAGGTGGGAATGGGGAGGAGTTCCCTGGGCTTCGAAGGGAAGCAGGTGTGTGAACCTGGCCACCAGTGTGGGGGTCAGCCCCACTCCTGCAGGTATAGCTCAGTTAGAGCTCAGTTAGAGCTCCCTTTGTCATCAGTGTCCTTCCCTGACCAGCTTCAACAGGATTTCCACAGCCTCTGCCGGCATCCTCAGTCCTTTTATAGGCTCTGCATGCAAACAGAATGAATAAACAAAAAAACCCCAAACCCTCTGCCATTCATGATGGAGAAATGAGGATTAAAAAGCACTCTCCTCTTGTTTCTAAGATCAGAATTAAAGGTGCCCATTTTCATCACTTCTATTCAACACAGTATTGGAAGCCCTAATCAAAGCAACCAGCCAAGGAAAAAAAATAAAAGGTATCCACTGGAAAGAAAAGAGTAATCTCTGTTCAGAGATCACATAATCGTATATTAGATAATCCTGAATATTCTGCAAACAATTAGAACAAAGAAAGAATCCAGCAAAGTTGCAGTGAACAAAGTCAACACACAAAAATCAGTTGTGTTTCTATACCTTTAAAATGAATACAAAAAGTAAATTAAGAAAATAATTCCACTTACAATCACATTAAAAAGAATATAATATGTAGGAAAAAATTTAAATGTTGCCAAGGGGGCAAAAGACATACTCTAAAAACTAGAAAATGTTGCTGAAAGAAATTAAGACGCAAATAAAGAGAAAGACATCCAGTGTTTATGGACTAGGAGACTTCATATTGTTAAGACAGCAATACTAACCAGATGAAATGCAATCCCTAAGAAAATACCAATGCCAATTTTTTGCAAAAATCGAAAAATTCATCCTAGAATTCATATAGAATCTCCAGAAACCCTGAATAGCCAAAACAACCTTGAAAAAGAAGAACAAAGTTGGAAGACTCACACTTCTTGATTCCAAAACTTACTATAAAGCTACAGAAATGAAAGCAATGTGGTACTGGCATAAAGACAGATGTGAAGGACAACAGATTAGGACGGAAAGCACCCAAATAAACCCATGCGTATATGGTGAAATACTTTTCAATGTGGGTGCCATGATGGTTCAATGAGGAGAGGCCTTATAACAAAGATCTTTGACTTTCCTAGCACAAAGACTCAGTGCTAGGAAAACTGGATATCCACACGCCAAAGAATGCAGTTGGCCCCTTAACTGATACCATATACAAAAATTAAAACAGGCCAAAGACTGAAGTGTAAAAGCTAAAATTATGAAACTCTTGGAAGAAAATATAGGAGAAAAACTTCAAGATATTGAGTCTGGCAGTGATTTCTTGGTATGACACCAAAAGCACAGACAACAGGAAAAAAAAAGAGATAAATTGGACTATATCAAAATTAGAAACATGTGTGCCCAAAAGGACACACGCAATTAAGTGAAAAAGCAACCCACAGAAGGGGAGAAAATATTTACACAGCATGTGTCTGATAAAGCATTAATATCCAGAATACAGAGAGAACTTCTACAACTCAATAACAAAAACAAACAACTAGGGTTAAAAATGGCAAAAGGCTTGAGTAAATATTTCTCCAAAGAAGATGTACAAGTGGCTAACAAGCAAATAAAAAGATGCTCCATGTAACTAACCATTAGAGAAAGGCAAATCAAAACCACGAAGAGACACTATGTCATCTATTAGAATGACTATTATCTCCCCTGCCCCCAAAAACCCCACAAAAAAACAAAATAACAAGTGTTAGCAAAGATGTGGAAAAACTGGAACCCTTGTGAACTCTTGGTGGGAATGCAAAATGGTGCAGCTGCTATGGAAAAGAGTATGGCAGTTCCTCAAGAAATTAAAGAATTACCATAGAATTACCATATTATCTACGGTAATAGAGTATCTATGGTAATAGAATTACCATATTATCTATGGTAATAGAATATCTATGGTAACAGAATTACCATATCATCTAGCAACTCCACTTCTGGGTATACACCCCTAAAACCTGAAGACAAATATCTCTTTTAAAGAGATATTTGAACATGCATTTTCATAGATGCATTATTTACAACAGTCAAGACGCAGAAGCAACCCAAGTGTCCACTGATAGATGAACGGATAAACAAAATACGGTATTACATACAATGGACTAAATTCAGCCTTTAAAAAGTAGGAAATTCTGACACATGCTACAGTATGGCTGAACTTGGAGGACATCATGCTAAGTGAAATAAGCCAGTATTTCACGTGGTAAGTACACAGTGGTATTCATGCAATATGACGTAGGCTGATAAAACAAATGCTGTAGTATCCCACTTATACGCAGTACCTAGAGTTGTTAAAATCAGAGACAGAAAGTAGAATGGTGAATGCCAGGTGCTGGAGTTACGGTGTATTGGGTTTTTCAGTTTAGAAAGATGTGGAGAGTTCTGTGGATGGATGGTGGTGATGGCTGTACAAAAATCTGAATGTACTTAATGCTGCTGAACCGTGCCCTTAAAATGGTTAGGATGGTAAATTCTGTTATATATACTGGAGTGGGTAGCCTTTCCCTTCTCCAGGGGATCTTCCCAGCCCAGGGATCGAACCCAGGTTTCCCACATTGCAGGTGGAATCTTTACCAGCTGAGCCACCAGGGATACTGGATTGGGTAGCCTATCCTTTCCCCAGCAGATCTTCCTAACCCAGGAATCGAACTGGGGTCTCCTGAATTGAAGGCGGATTCTTTACCAACTGAGCTATAAGGGAAGCCAAAATTCTGTTATATTTCACAACTAAAAGAGAAGGAAAAAGCTATAACCAGTTTGTTAGCTGAAATTCTTTTTGTTAATTAAAGATGAGAATTTGGCGGTCCAGCAACAACCCAGCCTTACAAATAAAAATAGAAGACAGTGTAAAGGCAGGGTTGGGTGGGGCTGGAGCAGTGCACCTCGGCCCTCAGCCCACGACTGCCTCCCTTCACTCCCTTTCCTATTTCATCAACTCGCTGCAAAAAAATTAATGATAGCCTTTAGGGCACAGAAAGGATGCAGGCTTGAGGATACCTAGGAAACTGTTTAATGAACAATAAACATCACAAAAATATTTGTGTATTTCTATTTCAGAGGAAATTGTGCAACCAGATTTCCTGGGTATTTTTCTACAGCCATGGGGAGGGGGAGGATCAGACAATGGTGGGGGGGGGGGGTGGGTCAGGGGTCACAGGCTCCTGGAGGCACTGAGTCCCACACCCACCCACACCCTCCATCATGAGACAGAAAGTTCCTCAGCCTGCTGACTCTTGAGAATCAGGCTCTGTCCATGGATGGCACCTGGGGCCATGCTGTCCAGCCCTGATTAGGTTGACCTTGAGCAGGTCAGGTCACTGGTGCGGTCCAAGCCTCCATCTTCCCCATGTCAAACAGGTATAAGAAGACTACCCATCTTTAGGACTGGCAGGAGCAGATCTGATAAGACATCACATGGACTGTGCAGACTCAGTAAAGGTCAGTTCTCACCAGGACTCCCAGGATGGTCAGCCCTCAGGATTCTATCGACAGGCTCCTGCCAAAATCAAGTGGTTTCTTCAGTCTCAATGGAGAAGTCTCCAGCCTTTCTCCATCAGACTCGGAAACCCTGAACCCTGTGTTAGAGGGCGCCACATGTGAAAGTCCTGAGTCCCAACTGCCCAAGGGGCTCTGTCTGCCGGGAAGACAAGCAGCTAAGAGAAATGAACCAGCATCATCCCTTGAGCTGAAACATTTTCAGCCTATGTACATCCTCTCATATACTTTATTTTTTACTGCACTTTGATGCGGCGCATGGAGGCTTCTGGGATCTTAGTTCCCTGACCAGGCATCAAACCTGTACCTCCTGCATTGGAAGGCAGATTCCCAACCACTGGACTGCCAAGGAAGTCCCCCGTCCCATATACTTTCAGTCATCTCCAGGCTACTTATGATGGCTAATACAAGGGAAACAGTTGTGAATACAAGGCAAATGCTACAAAACAGTTGCTGTGTGCTAAGTCGCTTCAGTTGTGTCCAGCTCTTTACGATCCCATGGACTGTAGCCTGCCAGGCTCCTCTGTCCATGGGACTTCCCAGGCAAGAATACCAGAGTGGGCTGCCATTTCCTTCTCCAGGGGATCTTTCCCACCCAGAGATTGAACCCAAACCTCTCACGTCTTCTGCGTAAGCACTGGCAGGCAGGTTCTTCCCAGGCGCCACCCGGGAAGCCCAAATAGTTGCTGGTACAGCAAATTCAAGTTTTTGTTTTGGGGGAGTTTCTGGAATTTTTTTTTTTAATGTTTTCCATCCGCAATTGGTTAAATCCACAAATGCAGAACCAGCAGATAGAGGGCAACAATAACATCCTCCCCCTCACAAGATATGAAGATGACCTGGACTGGGGCGATGGCCAGGAAGACTCAGAGAAACACAAAATGGGTACCACACCGGTTCATTTCAGGGCCTGAGCCATGGGACTCAACAGCACTTTGAAAGAATGCAAGGGTTTCACTCCCATCTAACCTCTTTTCTAGGATAGGAATGCTTTTCTCCGGGCACTTCCAATTCCTTTACACGCCACGGTGGCAGCAGACCCGGGCGGGGGGGTGGGGGGGGGGCGGCGGAGGGGGAGGTGGGTAATGGCTTTTTCCGTCTAAATATTCCTCTCCACCTTCTGCAATCTTGGGCTTCTTGATCTTTTCCCCACTCCTCTACTTGAAAAAATATCGCTTTTATCACATGTTGCTCCAAGAAAAATACAATGTGCCCAGAGCACATTCCTGTCTGACTTCCTCTGGAAACACAAGTCAGGGTTGATTCCACTCACGGCGAGTGTTCTCACCCATCTTCTTGAACAATCCCAAGGCTCTCTCCCAGCTCAGTGCTCTCTTCAGTGCCTGGCTCAGGGGGGCAGGGAGGGAGGGGCAAGGGATGCTGGAGCCTGTTCAGATGCAAGATGAGTTCAGAAACCTGAGTTCTGCCTGCACCAGTCTTCTGGGGGAAAAGAAGAGTAGAGATCTGCAGAGATCCCCAACTCCTGCCCCGGCAAGACAGTAGTGGTTCCACGGGACAGAACCCCAGGGTTCCAACAAAGGAACTGCCAAGGTCATGGTGTTGATCAGGGGGAAAGCAAGGGCAGGTCCATGAGTTTTGTACAAAGCTAAATTTTTATATTTTTAATAGGCTGTGATCAGCATCACTGCACTATTTAGGGATCTGAAAGTTTTACTACTCATTTCCCCAGTCAAGTCATTTGGTCTCTACCTATCCTGAGTCAGCAGAATGAGAAGCGGGTGGTTCATTAAGGGTCAGCCTCTCCAGGGACCCAGCACCATGGCAATCGCTGAAACCACGGCGGTGGTTTAATGGCCAGCACATCTCCAAACCAGCAGTCAAGACAGCAGTCTGCCTGTCATTTCTTTAACACTTCTCCTCCCATTCTCAGCTTCCATCCACTGCTGGGAGGGTGCTGAGAACTCCCTACCCTAAGAATGAGGCAGGAGGGCAGGAGAGAGCCGATTCCTATCGGGCACTTTGACCACAGAGTAACCACTCACCACTGAGAATACCCGACTCTACTTCTGACCATGTGAGCTGGTCACACTTCCTGCTCATTTGATCAGTTTCCAACTTTACATCCTGCTATGGGTTGAATGATACCCCCGCAGAAAGATCAGTGAGAGACCTGATCCTCAACACCACACTGAACGGGCCCTTTATTTAGAAATAGGGTCCATGCAGATTTCATCAGGTTAAGATGAGGTCTTTGCTGCTGCTGCTAAGTCACTTCAGTCATGTCCGACTCTGTGCGACCCCATAGACAGCAGCCCACCAGGCTCCCCCATCCCTGGGATTCTCCAGGCAAGAACACTGGAGTGGGTTGCCATTTCCTTCTCCAATGCATGTAAGTGAAAAGTGAAAGTGAAGTCGCTCAGTCGTGTCCGACTCCTAGCGACCCCATGGACTGCAGCCTACCAGGCTCCTCTGCCCATGGGATTTTCCAGGCGAGAGTACTGGAGTGGGGTGCCATCGCCTTCTCCGATGGTCCCAAATCCAATATGACTGGGGTCCTTATAAAAAAGGGAAATGTGAACACACACATGCAAAGAGAGGGCCATGTGCAGACCCGGAGAAAGGACTCTGTGGGAGGGTGGGAGCGGAGACTGGAGCCCTGTGTCTGCAGGCTGAGAACTGCCCGAGGCCACCCAAAGGCAGGAGAGGAATCCAGACTGTACCGTCCTTGGCACCTTCAGAGGGAGTCACGGCAGCCCCCAGAAATCTAATATATCTCAGTATTTTCACTAAAAGATGCTCTGGAGATGTGATAGGATGCTGCTAAGCGCATAGGTCCTGGCATTTGACAGACCTTTGTATTTTGGCTTCCCCACTTTTGTGCTGTGTGACCACACACGTTACTGAACCTTTCTGTGCCTTGGGTCTATGATCTGAAAAAAGAGGGAAAATAAAACCACTTGCTGTGTCCCACAGGGACAATACATGAAGCAACCATCTCATGCATTGAGATGAAGGCGTTCGGTGACCCTGGCTGGTGTGACCGGCAGTTGGGATCTTGAAGCCCTTGTCAATGGAAGCTCATATCTCCTGTAGCCCATGGCGTGCTCCATAGTCACACGACCCTGCATTCAGGAAGGCCCCACTCTTGGTTTAATGCTCTGCTGACACCTTCTTGAAATTAATAATTTTTGACCAGGGGCCCCCATTTTCATTTTGCCTAAGTGAAGTCACTCAGTCATGTCCGACTCTTTGCAACCCCATGGACTGTAGCCTACCAGGCTCCTCTGTCCGTGGGATTTTTCATTTTGCCATTTTCATTTTGCCTGGAGCCTCGCAAATTATGTACTGGTCCTGCCTGGCCCCTCCAGTCACACACGTGGGTTGAAAGCTTAAGGTCCCTGGTGTGTGCAGGAGAGCATCTTCTTTAGAAGTGAAGCAACTCTTCAGGGTTGGGAGCCTTTATTAGCTTTAAGCATCTTTATCCCTCAGCCCATTGCTCAAGTCTTTCTGGAGGCTACATTCAAATATCCCAATGTCTTTCAGTTAAGTTCAGTCACTCAGTCATGTCTGACTCTTTGCAGCCCCATGGACTGCAGCATGCCAGGCTTCCCTGTCCATCACCAACTCCTGGATCTTACTAAAACTCATGTCCATCGAGTTGGTGATGCCATCCAACCATCTCACCCTCTGTCATCCCCTTCTCCTGCCTTCAATCTTTCCAAGCATCAGGGTCTTTTGAAATGAGTCAGCTCTTCGCATCCGGTGGCCAAAGTATTAGAGTTTCAGCTTCAGCATCCATCCTTCCAATGAATATTCAGGGTTGCTTTCCTTTAGGATGGCCTGGTTGGACCTCCTTGCAGTCCAAGGGACTCTCAAGAGTCTTCTCCAACACCACAGCTCAAAAGCATCAATTGCTTCAGTGTTCAGCTTTCTTTATATTCCAACTCTCACATCCATACGTGACTACTGGAAAAACCATAGCTTTGACTAGATGGACCTTTGTTGGCAAAGTAATGTTTTATAATATGCTGTCTTTTTAATATGCTGTCTAGGTTGGTCATAGCTTTTCTTCCAAGGAGTAAGTGTCTTTTAATTTCATGGCTGCAGTCACCATCTGCAGTGATTTTTGGAGCCCAAGAAAGTCAAGTCTCTCACTGTTTCTATTGTTTCCCCATCTATTTGCCATGAAGTCATGATCTTAGTTTTCTGAATGTTGAGTTTTAAGCCAACTTTTTCACTCTCCTCTTTCACTTTCATCAAGAGGCTTTTTAGTTCTTCTTCACTTTCTGCCATAAAGGTGGTATCATCTGCATATCTAAAGTTATTGATCTTTCTTCCGGCAATCTTGATTCCAGCTTGTGCTTCATCCAGCCCAGCATCTGGCATGATGTACTCTGTATATAAGTTAAATAAACAGGGTGATAATATACAGCCTTGACACACTCCTTTTCCTATTTGGAACCAGCCTGTTGTTCCATGTCCAGTTCTAACTGTTGCTTCTTGATCTGCATACAGATTTCTCAGGAGGCAGGTCAGGTGGTCTGGTATTCCCATCTCCTGAAGAATTTTCCACAGTTTGTTGTGATTCACAAAGTCAAAGGCTTTGGTGTAGTCAATAAAGCAGAAGTAGGTGTTTTCTGGAACTCTCTTGCTTTTTTGATGATCCAATGACTTTAATCTCTAAATCTGAGCGCTATATGCACTTAAGAAAAAAAATCTCTCTTGCAGAAACTTGTTCCAGGTTTGAGGAAAAGAATGAAGAGAAAGCGTTTTCACGGCTCATGTTCTTCCTAACTTCATGGCCTGAGCCCCAGCGCCCTGGGCTGGGGCTGCTGAGAGAGGGGTGGCTCCTACAGAAACTGGCAGGCTGCCTCACAACAGGCAAGCTTTTATTTTTAGCTCAAAGGGATATTTGGCCTCTTTAGTCACTGTGCCCAAGCCTTCAAGAATCTTCATGCCTTAACTGTTTAAGTCAACAAAGTTGTATTAAGTACCTGCTAGAGACGATGTCAGAGAAGGCAATGGCGACCCACTCCAGTACTTTTGCCTAGAAAATCCCATGGATGGAGGAGCCTGGTAGGCTGCAGTCCATGGGGTTGCTAGAGTCAGACACGACTGAGCGACTTCACTTTCACTTTTCACTTTCATGCACTGGAGAAGGAAATGGCAACCCACTCCAGTGTTCTTGCCTGGAGAATCCCAGGGACGGGAAAGCCTGGTGGGCT
Source organism: Bos indicus (assembly GCF_029378745.1). Classification (NCBI taxonomy): domain Eukaryota; kingdom Metazoa; phylum Chordata; class Mammalia; order Artiodactyla; family Bovidae; genus Bos; species Bos indicus. The sequence continues at coordinate 39,416,793 of NC_091772.1, read as the reverse complement.
GCCGTCTATGGAGTCGCACAGAGTTGGACACGACTGAAGCGACTTAGCAGCAGCAGCAGAGACGATGTGGAGAAAAGGGAGCCCTCCTATACTGCTGGTGAGAACGTGAATTGGTGCAAGCCCTATGGAGAACAGTATGGAGATTTCTCAAAAAACTAAAAATAAGAACTATTATTATGTCCCACTCCTGGACATATACTCAGAGAAAAAATATAATTCAAAAAGACACATGTACCCCAAAGTTCTTTGCAGCATATTTATAATAGCCAGGACATGGAAGCAATCTAAATGTCCACCAACAGATGAATGGATAAAGATGTGGTATATATACACAGTGGAATATTACTCAATCATTAAAAGGAATGAAATTGGGTCATCTGTAGAGATGTAGTTGGACCTAGAGTCTATCATACAGAGTTAAGTCAGAAAGAGAAAAATAAATATCATATATTAGCGAATATGTCTGGAATCTAGAAAAAATGGTACAGTTCAGTTCAGTTGCTCAGTCATGTCTGACTCTGAAACCCCATGAACCGCAGCATGCCAGGCCTCCCTGTTCATCGCCAACTCCAAGAGTTTATCTAAACTCATGTCCACTGAGTCGGTGGACATCCAACCATCTCATCCTCTGTCATCCCCTTCTCCTCCTGTCTTCAATCTTTCCCAGCATCAGGGTCTTTTCAAATGAGTCAGCTCTTTGCATCAGGTGGCCAAAGTACTGGAGTTTCAGCTTCAACATCAGTCCTTCTAATTAACACCCAGGACTGATCTCCTTTAGGATGGACTGGTTGGATCTCTTCGCAGTCCAAGGGACTCTCAAGAGTCTTCTCCAACATCACAGGTCAAAAGCATCAATTCTTCTGTGCTCAGCTTTCTTTATAGTCCAACTCTCACATCCATACATGACCACTGGAAAAACCATAGCCTTGACTAGATGGACCTTTGTTGACAAAGTAATGCCTCTGCTTTTTAATAAGCTGTCTAGGCTGGTCATAACTTTCCTTCCAAGGAGTAACTGTCTTCTAATTTCATGGCTACAATCACCATTTGCAGTGATTTTGGAGCCCCCCAAAATAAAGTCAGCCACTGTTTATACTGTTTCCCCATCTATTTGCCATGAAGTGATGGGACCGGATACCATGATCTGCATTTTCTGAATGTTGAGCTTTAAGTCAACCTTTTCACTCTCCTCTTTCACTTTCATCATGAGGCTCTTTAGTTCTTCTTCACTTTCTGCCATAAGGGTTGTGTCATCTGCATATCTAAAGTTATTGATATTTCTCACAGAAATCTTGATTCCAGCTTGTGCTTCTTCCAGTTCAGCATTTCTCATGATGTATTCTGCATATAAGTTAAATAAACAGGGTGACAATATACAGCCTTGATGTACTCCTTTTCCTATTTGGAACCAGTCTGTTGTTCCATGTCCAGTTCTAACTGTTGCTTCCTGACCTGCATACAGGTTTCTCAAGAGGCAGGTCAGATGGTTTGGTATTCCCATCTCTTTCAGAATTTGCCACAGTTTGTTGTGATCCACACAATGAAAGGCTTTGGCATAGTCAATAAAGCAGAAATAGATGTTTTTCTGGAACTCTCTCGCTTTTTCGATGATCCAGAGGATGTTGGCAATTAGATCTCTGGTTCCTCTGCCTTTTCTAAAACAAGCTTGAACATCTGCAAGTTCATAGTTCATAGTATGGCTTGGTGAATTTTAAGCATCACTTTACTAGCGTGTGAGATGAGTGCAATTGTGTGGTAGTTTGAGCATTCTTTGGCATTGCCTTTCTTTGGGATTGGAATGAAAACTGACCTTTTCCAGTCCTGTGGCCACTGCTGAGTTTTCCAAATTTGCTGGCATATTGAGTGCATCACTTTCACAGCATCATCTTTTAGGCTTTGAAATAGCTCAACTGGAATTCCATCACCTCCACTAGTTTGTTTGTAGTGATGCTTCCTAAGGTCCACTTGACTTCACATTCCAAGATGTCTGGCTCTAGGTGAGTGATCACACCATCGTGATTATCTGGGTGGTGAAGATCTTTCTTGTACAGTTCTTCTGTGTATTCTTGCCACCTCTTCTTAATATCTTCTGCTTCTGTTAGGTCCATACCATTTCTGTCCTTTATTGAGCCCATCTTTGCATGAAATGGTCCCTTGATATCTCTAATTTTCTTGAAGAGATCTCTAGTCTTTCCCATTCTATTGTTTTCCTTTATTTCTTTGCGTCGATCGCTGAGAAAGGCTTTCTTATCTCTCCTTGCTATTCTTTGGAACTCTGCATTCAAATGGGAATATCTTTCCTTTTCTCATTTGCTTTTCGCTTCTCTTCTTTTCACAGCTATTTGCAAGGCCTCCTCAGACAGCCACTTTGCTTTTTTGCATTTTTTTGGGGGGGGGATGGTCTTGATCCCTGTCTCCTGTACAATGTCACAAACCTCTGTCCATAGTTCATCAGGCACTCTATCAGATCTAGTCCCTTAAATCTATTCCTCACTTCCAGTGTATAATCATAAGGGATTTGATTTAGGTTATATCTGAATGGTCTAGTGGTTTTCCCTACTTTCTTCAATTAAATCTGAATTTGGCAATAAGGAGTTCATGATCTGAGCCACAGTCAACTCCAGGTCTTGTTTTTGCTGACTGTATAGAGCTTCTCCATCTTTGGCTGCAAAGAATATAATCAATCTGATTTTGGTGTTGACCATCTGGTGATGTCCATGTATAGAGTCTTCTCTTGTGTTGTTGGAAGAGGGTGTTTGCTATGACCAGTGCGTTCTCTAAGCAAAACTCTGTTAGCCTTTGCCCTGCTTCATCCCGTATTCCAAGGCCAAATTTGCCTGTTACTCCAGGTGTTTCTTGACTTTCTACTTTTGCAAAAAATGGTACAGATGATCTTATTTGAGAAACAGAAATGGAGATACAGACATAGAAAACACACCAAGGAGGAAAGGGGTGGGGTGGGTGGGATGAATGGAGAGGTTGGGATCGACGCAGATACACTACTACGTATAAAACACATAATGAATGAGAACCTACAGAGTAGCACAGGGAATGCTACTCAGTGCTCTGTGTTGATCTAAATGGGAAGGAAATTCAAAAAAGGGGGCGTATATAAACATACAGTTGATTCACTTTGCTGTACAGCAGAAACACAACACTGTAAAGCAACTATACTCCAATAATTTTTTTTTAAGTATCTGCTGTAGATACGCCAGTGCTACTCTGGCAAAAACCAGACAAGCCCGTAACTTTCCCAGTGCATCTCAGATGCAGACAGGTACTGAGAAGAGAGACTGATAAATGGAGCAGGAGCCCTTGAGATCAACAGCTATGAACCCTTGACATGCTTGTGGTTTTCCAGCCTGTCCACCTCCTGGGGCAGACATAGACCAGGGGATGGGTTCACACAGGGGAGTCCCCTGAGAGAGACGACAACAGAATTCAGGTTTATGCCAAAGAAGGGCTATTACCCTAGACCCCAAAATCCAAGCTGGGAAGGAGGCAGGTGAGGATGTGACATGAACGAGGTGCAGGGACCCGATGGCAGGGCCAGTGGATTGTAGAGCAGGGCAGGGGCTGAGCCAAAGCAACTCTACATGAAAAACAAGGCTTCACATCTCATCATCGAGACAGAGGACAAGGTGGTTTGAGTCCCCTCACCAACCGCCACTGGTAAACTCGTCTGTTGAATGTTAAATTCTTCTGAAAATGCTTTACCTGTTACAGTATTTTGCCCCTGCTTCTGTGCTGGGTTTTCATACGGTGTATAAATACGCTTAGATTGTTTTGTATCTTGGTCCATTTTCCCAGCACTCACTAAAAAAAAGTTTCCTCAAAGGTAGTTTTGTTAAATTGAATAACACACAAGTATACAGCTGTATAAGAACCTTTAGTTCAGTCAACCTTCAACAACTACGCTGCTGTTTATTGATTTTTGTCTCTGTTTCTAGAATGATGTTTCATTTATAAAAGCATCAGAACCTCTGAGAACACAGTCTTGGTTTTCAAGTGAGGCTCTTTTTCTCTCTCCAGAAGAACTGAGTACAGCTTCCTCTGAAGCATTCCATTTTTTTCCTCAATCACTTTCCATGGTGTGTACAGGGAATTCTTCAGTACAGTAAACACCAACTAAGGCCCAGATGTTTAAATGAACTTATGGAGAAACAATGGTGAAAAATGCTACTTTTTCATACTATTCATTTTCTTTTACCCTTAATGTTGATCATTTTTTTCTCTTGCAATTGTTATTTTAATGGTTTCTTGGTACTTACACTAAATGATAAAAATTCCGTAGGAAAGTAAGTCAGAAAGGGAAAAACAAATATCGCATATTAACGCATATATATGGAATCTAGAAGGATGGTACTCATGAACCTATTTGCAGAGCAGTCATGGAGACACAGACATAGAGAACAGACTAATGGACACGGTTTGGGGAGGAGGAAGGAGAGGGTGGGATGTACCCAGAGAGTAATATGGAAGCATACATTACCATATGAAAACTAGATGGGAATTTGCTGTATGACTCAGGAAACTCAACCCGGAGCTGGGTAACAACCTAGAGGAGTGATGGGGAGGGACGTGGGAGGGAGGTCCAAGTGAGAGCGGACATGGGTAAACCTATGGCTGATTCATGTGGATGTCTGGTAGAAACTAACACAATTAGTGAATATCGTAAAGCAATTATCCTTCAATTAAAAGTAAATAAATTTTTAAAATAGGAAAAAAATAAGAAAGAGATCGATTTCCACCTTATGTCAACAGTTAAAATTAGATCTGATGATAGATCTCTTGAGATCTTAAGTCATAATGTTTAAACTCTCATCTCAGAAATATCTGTAAATGACGTGACTGACAAGGCCTTAATCTCCAAAATATACAAACAGCTCATACAACTCAACAACAACAAAAAACAAACCCAATCCAAAAATGGGCAGAAGACTTAAGCAGACATTTCTCCAAAGAAGAAATACAGATGATCAACAGGCACTTGAAAAGATGTGCAACATCACTAATCATGAGGGAAATCAGTCAGAACCACAGTGAGGTATCACCTCACACCCGTCAGAATGGCCATCATCAAAAACAAGAGAGGTTACAAATGTTGCTGATGTGGAGAAAAGAAAACCCTTTCTGCACTATTGGTGAGAATGTAAATTGGTGCAACCACCACAGAAACCAAAATAGAGATACCTCAAAAAGTTTACACTAGAACTGCCACATGGTCAATTCCAATTCTGGATATTTATCCAAAGAAAATGAAAACAGGAACTTGAAGAGATATCTGCACCTCATGTTCACTGCAGCACTATTTACAATAGCCAAGATATAGAAAAAAAACCTAGCTGTCCATTGATGGATGAACGGATAAAGATGTGGTTCAGTTCAGTTCAGTCACTCAGTCGTGTCTGACTCTTTGCAACCCCCATAAACCGCAGCACGCCAGGCCTCCCTGTCCATCACCAATTCCCAGAGTTCACCCAAACCCAGGTCCATTGAGTCGGTGATGCCATCCAACCATCTCATCCTCTGTCATCTCCTTCTCCTCCTGCCCTCAATCTTTCCCAGCATCAGGGTCTTTTCCATTGAGTCAATGAGTCGCATCAGATGGCCAAAGTATTGGAGTTTCAGCTTCAACATCAGTCCTACCAATGAACACCCTGGACTGATCTCCTTTAGGATGGACTGGTTGGATGTCCTTGAAGTCCAGGGGACTCTCAAGAGTGTGGTACATGTATACAATAGAGCATTATCTAGCCATCATAAAGAGTGAAATCCTGCCATTTGCAAAAACATGAATGTATCTTGAAGGCATCCTACTAAATGAAATAAGTCAGATAAAGAAAGACAAACACCTTATAATCTCATTTATATGTGGAATTTTTAAAACACACACACACAGCCAAGCTCATAGAAAAAGAAGACAGATTGCTGGTTGCCAGAGTTGTAGGTGCAGGGGGTAGGGACAGGGGATGAAATGGGTGAGGGTGGTCAAAAGGTGGGTGAGGGTGGTCAAAAGGTGCAAACCTCCAGGTATAAAATAGGTAAGTCAGAGAATGCAGTGAACAGCATGCTGACTACAGTTAATAATACTGTATTGCATATTTGAAAGTTGCTAAGTGAAAGTCACTCAGTTGTGTCCAACTCTTTGCGACCCCATGAAATTCTCCAGGCCAGAATACTGAAGAGGGTAGCCTTTCCCTTCTCCAGGGGATCTTCCCAACCCAGAGATCAAACCCAGGTCTCCCACATTGCAGGTGGATTCTTTACCAGCTGAGCCACAAGGGAAGCCCAAGAATACTGGAGTGGGTTGCCATTCCCTTCTCCAGCGGATCTTTCCGACCCAGGAATCGAACCAGAGTCTCCTGCATTGCAGGTGGATTCTTTACCAATTGAGCTATCAAGGAAGTTGCTAAAATAGATTTTAAAAGTTCTCATCACATACACAAAAATTCTGTAACTGTATAGTGACAGATGTTACCTAGACGTACAGTGATCACTTCACAATATAAATACTGAATCATTAAGCTACACACATGAAACTAATATAAAGTTGTTTGTTAGAAAATAATTCACAAACTAGGGGTAGTCTGGGTCCTGGCCAGTCACAAGTTCTGAATGGTCCGACTCACCATCAATACAGGCATTTTCTCTTCCCTTCCAGGCCCCTGGACATGGGCCTCTAGGTTCTGCCTTGACCTCATTCTACTTGTCCTGTGGCCTGTCCCTGGGTTAGTTCACTGGCCCACTCTGGTCCCCTCAGTATCCCAGTACCCCAACTCTGGCTCTTCACTGACAATTTCTATCGAGGTAACATGCAGGACTTTTAAACTCAACAGATTAGAAGTCACACTCAGTATTTCTTCCCGACTGTCTCCCTTGGCCACACATGCAGAAGGACACTCACATGCTCACTCAGGAATATCCACCCCATCTGATTGGTCCATTTTTCTCAAAACATTCCTTTTCTTGACCTCTGTGACACCATCCTATTAAATACAGATCTCTAAAGGAGCCCACATATCTTCTAGTCTTTGGAATAACCTATGACACAAATCTGCAGACACATTTGCTCAGCACTGGAGACCTAGAAATGCCTCCATCCAAATGCAGATGGACTTAAATTCACCCAGCCTGTCTGATCACAGTATCATCTTTTCCAGGGCTCCTCCTAGCCCACCACTCTCCTCTGAATCCCTGAAATACACACTGGAATCCTCTGTTCAGCTCCTCTCTTAAATGCAATCAAGCCTGAATAGCCAGAGGTACCAATGGGTAAAAAGTACCTAATAGATTGCAGGCAAGCTCTGATTCAAAAACAACTGCCAACAATGGGTGTGTCTGAATTGGGGGCTTCTGAGGCGCTGTCTAGGGAGGCTGGGTGAGCTCTGCCTGCTTACCGCAGCCCAGGGAGCCCACTCACTAGGGCCTGTTTGCACTGCTGACCAAAGAACTCCAGGTCCCTGAGACCCGATCACACCAGGGGGTGGGATGGGGAGAGCACTGATTCATGTTAATCAGAGGCATGCGTGTGCAAATGCTAAGTTACTTCAGTCGTGTCTGATTCTTTGAGATACCAGGGACTGTAGCCCGCCTGTCCATGGAATTCTCCAGGTAAGAATACTGGAGTGGGTTGCCATTCCCTCCTCCAGGGGATCCTTCTGACCCCACAGGGATCAAACCCATGTTTCTGATGTCTCCTGCATTGGCAGGTGGGTTCTTTACCCACCTAGCACCGCCTGGGAAGACTAATCAGATGCATAGGAGCTGGCAAGCCAACAATTCACTCTAAATTTACAAGGGGGGATTACTCTGCCTTTTAAATGTCCAGAACATATATTTTTACTCTTCTGCACACTAGTATTCCTTGAACATTGCCTAGACGTTAGGAGGTTTTGCATGAACTAAGCAATTTCCCCAAGTGGACCCCTTAAGAATGGTGGATCCGGAAGACGCTTCCTGGTTCTGGGGCCAAATGAAGTTGGCAAACATTCCATATTATGGAGTCATCCTAAAGAGTCCCGATGCACATAATAATAATGGCACTGAAAAGTCCTGCAGTGGAAAACCTGCTTAACCTTCTTATTTCTCTAAAACATTTTACCCCTGTGACTCTGTAGTAATGTCTCTGGAAAAGTGCCTCTGAACACACCACTTCGTAAATTCTGTTCTGGACATACACTTCATGGTGTGTGTGTATCTGAGTCCAGCCACCTCCAGCAAGTCAGCAGGGGTTCAGCTAAAGGAGTACTGGGCTTGAGGCTCTACTTCCAACTTTGGTGCTTTAACCTGTCCAGGCCTCTGTTTTTCTACCTACCAAACGGAATTATTAGTGTTGTTGTGACAAACAACTGTGATATTATCTGGAAACGCATTTTATAAAGCACTAGAATAATACGATTATCTGCTAAGGATATACTTATTGCTCTGCAACTCCTCCAAATGCTTTTTACAGAAGGAAACTTCTGTTCACTCTTTCAACACCCATTCACGAAGTGTTAGGCAGTAAGAGCTTGGAGCTGGCTTTCACCCTTAGGAAGTTCAAAGACAGAGGTTGAGCAGGGGCCACTGAATACTGCTCAAAAGTAATTGCTTCCCAGGTGACTCAGTGGTAAAGAATCAGCCTGCCAATGCAGGAGACAAAGGATGCGCAGAAGACGAAGGTTAGAACCCTGAGTTGGAAAGAGCCCCTGCAGTAGGAAATGGCGACCGACTCCAGTATTCTTGCCTGGAGAATCCCACGGACAGAGGAGCCTGGCGAGCTACACTCCGTGGGGTTGCAGAGTCAGACAGGACTGAGCAAACATGCATGTACAATACACACCCAAGGACTTGGGGTGCCTGACCAGGGAAAGGCGGCCGGAATTCAGCTGAAACCACTAGGAATCTGGCAGTATCATCAGACCTGGATTGACACGAGGAACAGGACAGAGCCTCGTGGTGGAATGTGGGCAGTGCCTGTGCTAATTGGGCCCAACTGTGGCCGACCTCTCAGGGCTGCATACCCTCGGACAGAGGAGAAATGAGTTATCTGTCTCCTCCAAGAGGAAGGGGAGGATTTAGCTCCCCAAAGAGATATTTCTGGAGAAGAATTATGGTGGTGGCCCTTGAATTTGGAGAACTGGGAGGGGGACCTGGGGTGGGTTTGGGGGAGGGCTGCTTGGACGTTCTCTCTAAACAAGCACATACCTGCAGCCCTAGAGGGAGTCAAGCTGCTTGCATCTATTTCTGCATGGGGGGCGGGGGGGGGGGGGGGGGGGGGCGGAGGGGAGGGCTATTTTAGATCTCCTTCTTCCCTCAGAGAACATGTTTGCAGCAGGGAGAGGGTCTCCAGACAAAGGAGGTCACAGTAGCAGGGCGTTCTCCTGTCCCCAGCCTCCAAAGGCTGAGAGCAGAGTCCCCAAACCCCAAAGCTCCTGTCAACCACCAGTGTTCTTTCTGAGGTCCCAAATAGGAGCCCCCCACCGCCCCCCTCGCCCCCCTCAATCCCAGGCCACGATGCTGTAGAGGTGCCAAGGCAGGGACAATGCATGTTTGTTCTAGAGATAGAATTGGAACTGGAGGCCAAAAAGGAAATGCCCACCTCTATGTACACTCACAAAAATACTCTCGCATACTTGAACTGGGTAAAATAGTAGCAGTTCCACAGTCAAAAAACAACTTACAAGGGAAAACAATCCGAAAAAGAATGTATCTCTGTGTACAGCTGAATCACTGTGCTGTATACTTGAAACTAACACAACAGTGTAAATCAATTATATTTCATGTTTTTTTTTAGAGTCACAGTAAAAACAAAAGAACATGACTATTTATTCTGTTTAAAGCCGCACTGCCTAAACTGCAGCATGCCACTCTGCCAAGGCTCAGAAACCCCCAGGTGGGGTCTAGACAAACAGGGCGATTGGAAACACTGTTTCCACCGCACAGTGACGCAAGGTCATAACCACAACCGGTCTTGATGTAAAACGTTGACATTTTGTTCAGGGGATTTTTCACATGAAAGTTGATGGTTTTCAACAGTGCATTAAAATACTATTTTTGTTAATGACCGAGTTCCGCCAGCTGTTTGTTTTTGCTGCAATATTTACAAAGTCCTGTTGGTCGGAAGAGTGCCCTGGGGTTTCCTTACTGAAGACAGCACGTTCCTAAGAAACCCTACTGTGCCTGAAACCCTCAGGGCTGCAAGAAAATACAGCCCCCCAGCTTTCGGGTTTTTGTGGCTTTCTGTCCTGAGTTAGGAAACCCCCCTGCACCCCCCTCCACTAGAGAAGCCAGGCGCCGGTGAGGGCCCGAGGTGGGGGCGGGGTCAGCCTCTCGCCTGTATTTCTTGGCAACACATCACAGGCTTTAAAGCTGAATTCTGCAAACTCTCCGAAGTCCCGCGGCCGTCGGGGGCGAGGGGCGCGGGTGGGTAGACACTGCGCTGGTGGGACCCGAGTCCAAGGGTGGAGACCGAACCCGGGGATGGGGGGACGTGGAAGCCTCAAAGTGTGAGAGTGACCCCCTCCCTTCCGCGCAGGAACCCTGGGCTCCTCCGCCTGCCGCACCGCCATCAATCACGGCGACAGCCCCTTCGTTCCCCGGCCGGCCTCTCCCCCGCAGGAGTGGGTGAGGGGAGGAAATCTCTAGCCCGAGCGTCTGCCCCGCACACTGGCCGAGCGCACCGACCCGGTCTGCCCCGGGCTTGCGACCCCAGCTCCAGGTTGCGCGGCTCAGGGCGCACTTGACACACCGTCTGCATCCCCGCAGGTCCAACTCCATTCAAGTCCCCGCGGCCGTCCGCCGTGCGCGCGCGCACCCCGAGCCCCCGCGCCTGCAGCCGCGGTGTCCCCCTCCCCACTACCCTCCGCGCAGAGGCCCCGGGAGGATTCCCGCTGGGAAAGACCATCCTGGCCCAGTCCCGGCGCCCCTACTCCCTGGTGCCCCCTTCCCCGTGCGTCCCCACGACCCCAGAGCCGCTCGATTGCCAGGCCCCCCAGGTCTCCTCCAGAGGGGAGGAGCGTGCGAGGACTAGCACCCCGCGCCCCGAACCCTGCAAAGCCTCCGCCCGCGTGCGCCCGCTGGGGGGTCTCCAGGCGCTTGGGGTGCAGGCCCAGGGGGTGGGGTCTCCGCTGCCGCCGCCCCTTACCTCGCACAGGCCCTCCCCGCAGGTCTCGGAGAGGGGGGCGACCCGAGCCCCGCGGACCGGCGCCGGGCTGACTTGCCCCGCCCGGGAGGCGCTGTTGGCGGAGGAAGAGGAGGCAGGCGAGGGAAGGGCTTTGTGTTTGCCTCGCGTCCTCCCTCGGCTCCAGCTCGGGCCATCCCCCTCCCCCAGCCGCCCTCCCGAACTCTGGAGCGATGGGGCGGGGGAGCCGAGGGGGCGAGGAAGGCGCCTGCGCGACCCGGGTCCACCCCCGCCCTGCCCCCCCCGCCCCCCACCCCCCACCCCGTACCGCCCACCCTGCGCCCCGGGACGCGCAGCCTCTACGCTCACCCCGGCAGCCGGCGCCCCGGCTGCAGGGCGGAGAGCTGCGGCAGAAAGTTGATCTAACCCGGCGCGAACCCCGCTGGCCCGGCTCCCGACCCGCCTCGGCGCCGCCGCCGCGCTTTGCTCGCTCCCCCGGGGAGAGCCAGGCTGTTGTTCCCGGAGACAAGGCCCAGCGTCCCCTTTCGATCTGCTCATCCTCCCGGCTGCATGAACACTTGCACCCCCCCCTCCACGGAACGAGCCCCACCGCCCCGCCGCAATCCCCGATCCGCCGCGCGGGCTGGGAGCCCTAGTCCCTGAAGCCCGAGTGGGGCGCGGCGCTTTGTCCCCGCTTTGAACGCGCCGGGTGCCTGCCGCGCGATGTTGTGCTCGTCTTCGCTGCATAGGGGGCCGCCTGGGATTGTTTCTGCATGAGCAGCCCAGCCCCCGGCCCGCGAGAGTGCGAGGATGTGGTTCGGCTCCGCGCTGGGAGACCTTTCTCACCCCTGGTGGGGGCGACGCGCACAGGCAGAGAGGCGAGGGGGTGCGGGCGGGTTCACCGCCCCGAACCAGGAGTGGTCTGGCGAGTCCCTGGTGAGGGGAAGTTCTCTCACTTCCCCGCTGGAGAGAAATACCTAAAGGTTACCAAAGTAGCTGGTGTCTCAAAAAAACAAAAACAAAAGAACAACTCAGAGACACCGTTTTTGGACGGAGCAGAAAAAGGAAGCCAACGGACAGAAATCTTATATTTTGTTTCCTTTCTGCCCCAGACCTTCTAAAAATCCCCAAATTTATCCTTTGTATTCAGCTAGACTCCCAGGAAGACGGAACCCACTGTGCTCGTCTTCTGTTCCAAGTCAACCATTCCATGAATAATTGAGCACCTGCTTTTGTGCCAGGCACTGCTGTAATGTTTGGAGATGAGCTAGAGGACAAAAGACCAAAAGATCTTTGTTATTGATTCCAAACAAAGATCTCCCTGCCCTTGGTGGAACTGACTTACTTGGACACTTGGACGGGGGTGGGGTGGGTGCAGGGGCAGAGGGTGACCCATGAGCATCAGTCAGCTAATTATCTGGGCTGTAGAGGCTGTCAGCAGTGGGAACTGGAGACAAAGTAAGCAGGCTGGGGAGTCCTTGTGTCTGGGGTGCTCCGAGGAGGCCAGCCTGAGCAGGTGGAATTCGGGCAGGTGAGGAAAGGAATAACCTGCAAAGAGGACTAGGGGTAGGGGCTCTGAGCTGCTGGGTAGAAATCACCAGAGTCTACATGGAGGGTAATGTGGTCTGGCTACATTGCTGAAAAATGGGTCTGATGTTGTACCAGAAAGTCCATTGCAAGGGGCAAAGGTGGAAACAAGTTAGGAGACTTGAAATGATCTCAGATTGAGAGAAAGGTGGCCAGAGCAGAGGTGAAGTATGGATTCTTACTGGTTTTGCAGGTAAAAGTGTCAGGAATTCCTCTGCGGTTGGATACACTGGAAGAAGGGCGAAGCAGACAGAGGCAGACCTGGCCCCACATCTCTCCCCCTTCCCTCCCTTCCTCCACCAGGAACGATTGTGTTTTGTAGACAACCCCAGGTAAATACTTGGAGAAGGCAATGGCACCCCACTCCAGTACTTTGCCTGGAAAATCCCGTGGATGGAGGAGTCTGGTAGGCTGCAGTCCATGGGGTGGCTAAGAGTCGGACACGACTGAGAGACTTCACTTTCACTTTTCACTTTCATGCATTGGAGAAGGAAATGGCAACCCACTCCAGTGTTCTTGCCTGGAGAATCCCAGGGATGGGGGAGCCTGGTAGCTGCCGTCTATGGGGTTGCACAGAGTCGGACACGACTGAAGTGACTTAGCAGCAGCAGCAGGTAAATACTGGACAGGTATGGCCTCTGCTCCTTTCTTCCTGTTCTTTTCCTTTTCTCCCTTTCTAGCACCCTCTTGAAAACTTCATTCATCTTGTGGACACAGGCTCAATGTATCCTAGAACTTGGGACCCATTAGGCTGTATTCCCCCCAGGTAAACATTCTACTGTAGAGATGGATTTGGGGGTTACTCAACCAAACTGTTTACTGAGTAGCAACTGTGTATGTGCCAAGCCCTGTTGTAGGCTTTGGGGCTACAGCAGGGAACCAAACAGACAAAACATTGTGTTCTCCTGGAACCCTCAGTCTCATGGGGAGAGAGTCAATAAACCAGACAAACAAGGAAGATATGTGACATGGTTGATGAAACGTGCCATGGTTGATGAAACGTGCCATGGAGGAAAAATGAACCTGGGGAGGGAAAGAGAGGTTGCTAGGGAGGCTGCGATTTGAGATAGGTGGTCAGAGAAAACTCCAGGAGGGGGGAAAAAAAAGAAAACCTTTTTAAAAATAATGAACCTTGGACCCTCTCAGGGACATTCTCACACTTGGCAGGTTTGGTCTCCCCCTGCCCGGGTCCCTGGAGACTGCAGTGTGCACTCCAGTCAGCCGCAGAGATCACAAGTGCTTTGGGCGCACTGCTGTCAGCTGAGGACCAGCCAGCCAAGAAAATGACATTTCTAATGAAGTTATTTCCCTTCCAGAGTAAACCAAGCAGTCCTGGTCTGGAAGCATTGCCCAGAGCTGGCAACTTGGCAATTTGTTTCTTTCCTCTGTTGAGCAGGGCAAATAGAGGTGAGTGTCCTGAAAAAAGTGGTTTGGTATTCCAGGATCTGAGCTGTACAGTCATCACAAGGATAATGATAGCTTCTCTTTATTTATGCATCTGCAATGGTAAATGGGTAACGTTTCCTTGATCAATCCCCATAGCCACCCTGAAATTATTTGAGGTTTTCTTTGTGACCTAGTATAAGATCTATTTTGAAAAAAATTCCATATTTATCAGAAAAGGCTTATTAAATGCTCCCCATAATCTAGTTCATACTTAGCGTATAGTAGTTGTTCAAAACTGTTTATTCCTGAACTCAAACACCAACTAATTAAATGTGAATTCATCTTTTGCATTTATTCTAATTGTTTGTGTCATTTATTTTTATAATTTTCTTTGCCAGTCTTCTAATTTATATCCTGCTTTCTCCCCTGTCCCATTCCTGAATAAAATGAACATTTTCCATTTCAACTGGAGTTCAGACATTTTTCTTTGCATTTTCTACCTCTTGTATTCTAACATTGTCATGCTGTTACCCAGTACATAAATATTTATGGGTACTATGCTTTTACAATGGATGGCAGTTATCAGTATAATAAGCCTCCTTTGCCCCATTAAACGGAGAACGCAATGGCACCCCACTGCAATAATCTTGCCTGGAAAATCCTATGGACGGAGGAGCCTGGTAGGCTGCAGTCCATGGGGTCGCTAAGAGTCAGATACGACTGAGCGACTTCACTTTCACTTTTCACTTTCATGCATTGGAGAAGGAAATGGCAACCCACTCCAGCGTTCTTGCCTGGAGAATCCCAGGGATGGTGGAGCCTAGTGGGCTGCCGTCTCTGGGGTCACACAGAGTCGGACACGACTGAAGTGACTTAGCAGCAGCAGCAGCCCTATTAAATGTTTTTGTCCTGATTTATTCTGAAATTCCTACCATGACCCCCACTTTCTTTGTGTTTATGTTCAATACATTTTTTAGTCTATCCTCTATTTTAAATCTTTTTTTTTTTTTAACATTTATGCAATTGTTTTTATTAATTCAACTCTAAAGATTGACTGCAGCAATTTTTGGATGGTTGACACCTTAGATTAACACTAATTATATTGCTATAAATTTGGTTCAGGGTCAGAATGGGAATCAGGAAAGAGGGAGAACAATAGAAACAAAAATCTTCAAACACTGAAATGAAGAAATACTTTTTTCCCTTGAATTAATGCTACTTTCCCATAGACTTCCCTAGACTGGTTTGCAGCCTAAGGTAATAGAAAACAAGGCTTGGGCATATGGAAGAAACTGCAGGTTAAGCTATGGTGCCAAGCGAGAGACTAAAACCGCGATCTGAGTGTCAGTCTCAGGCACGGCTTAGGAGCACAGGCAGATTATCAAATGTGTCCCAGGGTTCTTCCATTTTCACCTATTCAATTTCCCCTTTTCTGGCCAATTCAGGGTTGTACACAACCCCCTCGCTGCCTCCCCTGGTGTTTACAGGGAACCCGACAGGCATGTGTGGCTTCTGCTTAGACAGAAAGGCAGCAAGACCAGCTGTGATCCGTCTCCTCCAGAACGCCTGGACAGCCGGGTTGGCTGAGGAAGGCTTCCTCAGGCCTCTGGAAGGCCTGGAGCCCCGGGAAAAACACTGCTTACCCTTGGGAAACCTGGCAACAGTTGCCTGTAATTTCTGGTGGGAATGACCAATCAGAATCAATCCATCTCACTGGGAAAGGTCAAGGGGGAAAAAAAAAACAAAACAAAACAGCTTCCCTTCCAAAAACAGTAAAGAGGAAACAAGGAGAGAATAAACCAAAATATTTAGAATGGCTAAATATTTAGAATGGCATAAAAAGTGATATGCGTAAACTTCTTTTTGTTATTAAATCTAACTAGAAGTTTCCTAAAGTCCAGTTACCAAGTTGAATTGTGTGGGAAAGAAGAGAGACCGGCTGGAATTTTCCTCAGGAGTTCACAACGTCAGGCTGAGAGGTCCTAGGTTTGCGCTGGGGGAGCCTCTTAATGAATGAGGGCTTGGGTGGGCTGGGCTCCATGCTGGCTCCAGTCCCATTGGTCCCTGCAGAGTGAGCCTGGCGCCATTCACTAGTGTTTCCTGGTGCCTGGGGTAGAGCACTCTGGTACCTGGAAGCAGATGAATACCATGAGCTATTTCTGTAACGACCCACGCTGTCATGTTGCCCTTGGTTCGTGGGGTCACTGGACTTTGGGCCTTGTGGCCTGTAGCCTTGTCCTCGTCTGTTTCCTGGCAATACCTCTCGATGAGCCTGGTAGGATCAGCCACCGGAGTTTGCTGTGGTTGTAGGTGTATCCCCCGGTGCCGAGGTTTTCTTGTTAGCACTTGTAAGGCTGGGAGCAGAGGCATCACATGGGTTACTCAAAGACATAGATGTAACCAAGCTACATTGAGATCGTGTTGACTAGCTATTCTTTGGATGGGATAGTTGTCCAAATGAATCAATGTTCTTCTTCAGGGTCTCTACGTCACAGGTGAATCGGGCCACTCGTCCCAGATCCTCATCATATTTACATTCACTAACAAAGTTCTTGATATCAGCTCTGAGCTCGACCAACTGCTCTTCTGACATCTGAACAGCCACATCAGTCATTTTCTTTAGAAGTTCGGCTTTCTTTTGACGACTAAGCAAAATTTCAGTTGCTTCAGATTTTACTTTGTCCATTTCAGCAAGCAACGCCACTTCCCGATCCATTGAACAGCTCTGCAATTCGGCAAAAGCTTGTTTCATTTTCTTAATAGAAGCATCCATCTCTTCTTTAACTAGAACTTGATATCGTGCAAGAGACACTGTGCAGCTCTGGAGGTCTTTCACAGATTTTTCAATATTAGAACCAAGCTTTTTGTTGGTGAAAGAGAGGGGAACATCTTCCATGCCTAAATTTGAAAGCTGAGGTCCTACAGTAGTTCTTGAGAGAGACTTGGCAACGTTCCTATTTTGTTGAGAATTCTGAGTACAGCGCATAGTCAAAGATCTGGCCTCAAAATCAGAGACACCATTCTCCAGCAAGGATCCTGTTCCATCCAGCATTTCTGATGTGTCAGACTCAGGATCCTCCAGTTCTCTGGCTTCTGTTGAAAGTGTCTCCATACCTTCACTGAGTGAGTCCACAGACTCAGTATCATCGATGGCACCGCTGACATGATAACCATTAGTACCACCTTTCTCTGAGGAGGGCGCAGGTTGTTTCTCTTGAATGGAAACCGATTTATTGGAATCTGGGATACTGTTATTTGGTTTTGCTGCAGGTTTTGGCTTGCTTTTCTTCTTTTTGTTCTTTTTCTTGCCTGTTACTGTCCATTCTTTGAGTACTTCACTGGCACTACCTTCCATGAATGCTTGTACTGTTTTGTCCACACAATTACCAAAGTGCTGCAAAACCAGGATAATTTCATTGTTATTCTTATTGGGAACTATTATTGCACGCACTGCATTTATCTTTTCTTTCATGTTTTCAAAAGCTCCTCGTTGGGCCAGTACAGTATTGGACTGCAAATCAAAAATGAATCCTGCTGAATCCTTCTGGTTTTGTTTGCTAGACATTTCAGGTTTTTTTAATCTCAAAAAATGCAGAAGAAAAGTATTATTTTGCCTTGTCTTGGTTCTGACTGTAGTTATCTTTGATTTAAAAGGAGGCGACCGAAGGCTATAGTTGGAGGTGATAAATATAAAATCCTGGTTATTTGAAATCCTGTTCACTAGCATCGATCTCCTTTTCTTCTCTCATATCAAATTTGTGTCAAGAAATATCATTGTAGACATTCATGTCTCTTTTTCCAGGGAGATTCTATCCTGGGCCCCCACAGTCGCCATGTTCCCTAGTTCTGGCTCTGCATTCCGGATGCTCTGGGGTCTGAGAAGAGGAAAGGCTATTTTAAATCTTTTTGCATCTTTTTATTATGATGAGTCTTTTTGAAGCAACATTTATATAATTGAATTTTCTTTTTAAACCCAACTGATGAATTTCTTTCAATTTTTCCATCTTGTTTTATGATATGGGGGTTTTATAATCCCCTGCCACTTCCTGAGTTCTGTGCTTTTTTGGTGAAACTGACTGTACTTTCTCTCTTCATATTTTCTTTGGGCATTTGAAAAGCATAGTTCTTGTTTTAGCCAGAGTAGTTCATTCCATCCTGTATTCAGTTATGATTCTGTACTGAGAGGCAGACACTGTTCTAGGCACTCTGGTTATTTGATGAATATATGAAGGGCTTCCCAGGTGGTGCTAGTGGTAAAAACCCGCTTGCCAATGCAGGAGACGTTAGAGATGTGGGTTTGATCCCTGTGTCAGGAAGATTCCCCTGGAGAAGGAAATGGCAACACTCCAGTATCCTTGCCTGGGAAATCCCATGGACAGAGGAGCCTGGCGGGCTACAGTCCATGGGGTGGTACAGAGTCGGACACAACTGAAGTAACTTAGCAGGCATGAAGCCAAGAAGAATCTGTACAAACCTGATGAAAAGAACCCTTATCCTCTCTTTGCTTCCTCATAATTTCAGTTACTTTCCCACAATCACTCTTTGTTCAATGAAATATATAAGCACTTAGGCTTAATCACTTTGGTGATTTTCCTGCAAAGGCCCCTATGCATGTGTAAAAATAGAATTTGTATGCTTTACTTCTGTTGATCTGTTTTGTGGCCGCTTAAGTCTTGGGCACAGCCAGAGACTCTAAGAGAACAGAGGGAAAGTTTGCCTCCCTACACCATGCAGGTAGAGTCCCCAGGGCATGCTTGTTTATATGTCTCTCCTGGGTTATGTTTGGGTGCAATTTAGGTTTATTTATTTATAATTGGTCGCACTCTGCAAGGCATGTGGAATCTTAGTTCCCTGGCCAGGGATTGAGTCTCAACCACTGGATTGCCCAGGAAGTCCCTGGATGTAATTTAGGTTACATTGTAGTTGAGTTTAGCCATAAATTCATTAAATCTGGCCTGTGCCTTAAAAGTAGCAAATAATTGTTGACATTAACTGAAAAAAAGTGTCTCTTTTGAAACAGTTGAGTTACAATGAAACGCTCAGGGTGGCATTTTAGAAATTGTATGTGGGTGTGCTTACCAGTGCCTGTTTATACCCCACACCTCGTCCAGTGGGAGGACGAGTCCTCAGGGCATGCTGAAGAAGCCCTGTGGAGGAGAGGTGGAAAGAATCCCCCCAGCTGCTTAGGTTTCAGGGGGAGCCCTTCAGTGAACAGTGGTGCTGTTTACTGAGACAGGAGCAGTTTTGGAGGGATGAGAGGTAAAGACTCCTGGCTGTCTTTGGTTTATTGGAAAACTGCCTGCCCTGACTTGGCCCAGGTGCACTGAAGGATTTACCATGCTGTTCTGTTCCCTGCTCACCTCCCAGGCCCCTCATTCTTCCTAGTCTTTGGGCGCTGGACTTCAGAACAGAAACTTTTACATCACTGAATTATTATTTTTCTTCTGTGTGACTCATCTGTTGAGAATTAATTGTATATCTATATTTGGCCTGATGTCAGGCTGAAACAGCTTTGTCATTCACCACTGCCAGGACATTTCCAATCTCAGTTTTACTCCACACAGGCTAATTTCTCTCCTATAAGTACACCCCGTTTTCTCTTGGCTTCTGTGCCAACAGCATGTCCTCTGGATCCAGTCTTCCTCCTTCTCCGCTGCCTCCTCCTGCATGACCAGACTCCAGCGAGTGCCCCCCACTTTTGCTTGCCCCCCACCCAGCACCATACCCTTCACACTCTCTGGGTAATTAAACACATTGTCTCTACCACTGATCACAGATCTATAACCCCAACTCTAACTTCTGGTGTACCTGATAACTCCCTTACATCTTCTACTCCTGGGAGGTAACAGCTACTCAGTGTTTACATTCTGAAGTTAGAGCTCCTAATTTGCTCCCCTAAAACTCTCCCCAAGCTTCCCTATCTCTGCCTTATCCTTAATTTCTTGCTTTTTCTCACCTTTTTTTCTTCCAGTTTTACTAAGATATAATTGGCATAGAGCACTGTATACATGTAAAGTATACGGTATGCAGATGACTTACATACATCATGAATGATCACCACAGTTTATGAACGTCCATAATCTCTGATAGATATGAGGGGACTTCCCTGGTGGTCCAGTGGTTAAGACCTGTGCTTCCAATGCATGGGGGCATAAGTTCAATCTGTGGTTGGGGCTAAGATCCTGCAGGCCGCACAGCCAAAAAAGAGTACAAATTTTAAAAATCCACCCATGGTGGAGGGAAATAATTTTTTAAAAAAGCCAAAACCTCTTACAAATATGAAATTAAAGAAATAGAAAATATTTTCCTTGTGATGGGAACTCTTGAGATTTACTCTTAACAACTTTTACATATAACATGCAGCAGTGTTATTTACATTTATCATGTTGTACGTTATATCCCTAGGGTTTATTTATTTATCTTATAACTGGAAGTTTGTACCTCCTGATTATTTTCATACAATTTCCCTCCTCCTCCTCCCCTCTGCCTCTGGTAACCAAAAATCTGATCTCTTCTTTTCTAAAGTGTAATTGACCCACAGCTCTATGTTAGTTTCTGTTGCCCAACATAGTGATCTGGTATTTCTATACTTTTCAAACTGATCCCCGCAAAATGTCTGCTTACAGTGTGAAACCCTACGAAGACAAGACTCTTGCTTTTTCTTTCGTTCCAACTACAGACACATCAGTGACACCTTCCTGCTTTCCCCACAACATGTAACCTGAATCTGTGCCCTTCTCTCCGTCTCCCTTCCCACCAGCCTGGGCTGAGCCACCACTCCACAGAAGAAGGAGGCTTCTCCCTGAAACACTGCATCCAGTCTGGCCCTCTGAGGATCTTTGTACACACAGCAGGCAGAAGGACATACAGTAAGTCAACCTTCATGTCGAAAACTTTGAAAGATGTGAACATGGTCCTGTATGCCAGCTATTGCACTGAGCTATGCTATGCTAAGTCACTTCAGTCATGTCCGACTCTGTGCGACCCCATAGACGGCAGCCCACCAGGCTCCCCTGTCCCTGGGATTCTCCAGATAAGAACACTGGAGTGAGTTGCCATTTCCTTCTCCAATGCATGAAAGTGAAAAGTGAAAATGAAGTCGCTCAGTCGTGTCCGACTCTTAGCGACCCCATGGACTGCAGCCTAACAGGCTCCTCCGTCCATGGGATTTTCCAGGCAAGAGTACTGGAGTGGGGTGCCACTGCCTTCTCCATTGCACTGTACTATTATGCTTTTCAAGGTACTGTAAGATTAAAAATGTTTTTGTTGTTGTTTTTTTAATGTATCATTCATGTGAAAAGTATTATAAACCTATTACAGTACAGTGCTTTATCGCTGATTTGGTACCTGGACTAACTTTGTCAGACTCATGAAGACGCTCTCGGAACAGAACTGATTTGTGTATGGGGACTTGCTATACTGTAGTCAAAACCGAAGTCAGGTCACATTGCTTTCCTGCTCACCATCCGGCTTCTCATAGTGCTTCTGGAAATTCAGAGTCCTTCTTGAGGCCAACAGAAGGACTCTGGCACTGTGCTCCACCTTGAGGCCCACCCTGCACCGGTCCCCATGGTCCCCCAACTCCCCACTCCCTGCCCCTGGACTCTGGTCTTCTCTTTGTTGGACACACTGGGCTTTTTCCAGCCTCAGAGCCTTTGCAGGACCTGTTTTCTCTGTGGTCCTTTGCATGTTTGCACCTTAGGCACAGAGTGCACTTTTGAAGACTTTATAGACCCAAGGATTCTTTTTTTTTTTGTTATGTCCTTATAGTCCAGTGACAGTTTGGTGAGTTCTAAAGTTCTAGGTTCAGAGTTATATTTATTAAAAAAATCGAATTCCCTGTACGCTGTGGAGAAGCCTGAGGTCATCTGCATTCTTGCTTCATTGTAGGTGGTCGGCCTCCGTCATCTGAAAGCTGGGAAACAGCAGCTCTGTCTTCAGTGTGTTTGAATTCCACTGTGATGGGGTCTGAGAATTTTTCTTCATCCACAGTGAGGTGCCTTCTCCAGCTGTAGACTCTCATCCGTCTACATTCTGGGGAACTTATAGACATGCCTTCAGGCCCTTGCCGGTCTCCTTCTGGATCTGCACGTCAGCGTCCATCCTCCGAGCCTTTTAACTTCTCCACCTTCCCTCTCCAGTCTCCTCTGCTGTCCCTTGGAGAGGGCCTGGGTCACATCTCCCTGTTCATTGGTTCTTTGTAGCCTTTTTTTTTTTTTTTTTGCTGCACCATGCAGTTCGTAGGATATTAGTTCCCCGGCCAGAGATCGAACCTGGACCCTCAGCAGGAGGAGCAGAGTCCTGACCACTGAACCAACAAGCAATTCCCTGTATCCATCTATTCTTTATTCCACTTGTCACTTTCTGTATCAAAATGTTCTTTTCATATTTCCATCCATTTCCCTTTTGCGGGAGGTCTGATTCTTGTATCATATGTCTGACTTCTTAATATTTGTATCATTGCTTGTTTGAAAATGTTGGTGTAGTTGTGCCGGTAATTCTGCTTCAGGTGGTATTTATTGTTACATTTGCTGCCCTTCTGGCAGTGGTACCCTCTCAGGCATGGTATTTGAGGGCACTGGCTATTCTAACTGGCATAGGTATTAGAAGAGAGTCCAGGCTTGGCTCCAGGCTATATCACTCCTTGCGTATAAGGATCTGTGTACTACTTCCCTGTGGCTGCATGTTACATCACTGCACACGTGGCAGCCCAACATATAGCACACATGTGTGTCATCTCTCAGTTTCCCTGGGTCAAGTGTCTGGGTGCAGCTTAGCCAGGTTTCTCATCCTCACGAGGCTTCAGTCCAGGTGTTGGTGGGGGCTACACCCTCAGCTGAGACCCCTGCACCCTCTGCTGGGTTCTCTAAGCTGGTATGTTTGCTGGCAGAATTCACTTCCTTGCAGCTGTGTGGCTGAGGCTCTTGGCTCAGTGGCAATAAATGAAGACCAAATGGGAACAAGGAAAGGCCATTTATTTAGAGCTTTCAATAGCAAGGGAGTCGGCCACCATTATTTGCATTTGGCAGGGACTCAAAGGCAGGTAGAGGGGCGGGAAAGCTTGACAATGGAGCAAAGAGGCAGCTTCAGGTCAGGTGTGCCCAGACTGGGGCCGCTGGACTGGGGAGACTGGATGCAGCTGACCAGCTGTGGCTGGCTCGGGAGCTTGTTGGCCTCTGCTTGGTCCCACATTGGAAATCAGGACAAAATCAGGAGGCTATCAGTTATTAATCAAGTTCTGATTGTTTTGTCAAAGGGAGTTTTAACTTTCTCTCCTTTCGTACAACACAAGTTCTGGGCATTTTGGATCAGTGGTTACAGGGGTCATGGTTTTGCTTCCTGGACCAGTGGCTAGAGACAATGGTCTGATTTCCTACAGGTCTGACTTGAACATGGCAGCCGACTTCCTGGTTGCTATAGGTGGGTTTACCTGGACTGGTTGCTGCAGACGGTGGGTCAGGGTTCTCTTGCTACCTATGGCCGGGCCACCGTCTGTTTGTTCATTTGGTTGTCAGCTCCCAGAGGCAGCCCATGGCCCCCTGGCATGTGGCTGTCTCCTTGGGCTGTTCACAGCGTGGCAGCTGCTTCTTCATGGCCAGCAGAGAGCATCTGTCACTCTAACGCATTTTACTGTTGATAAGAATTCAGTTCACTATCATGAAGAAACAAGAGGGAATTTTATTCTAGCCAAATTGAGGATTATAACCTGGGAAGCAGATTCTTGGAAAGCTTAGAGAACTGTTTCACCTATTAGAAGCGGAAAACACAGACATACACATTTTCAAGACAAAGGATCATATGTCCAAGTGACAGCTTGATATTTTACCTAAAGTTCACGGGACACACAGTTTCGGTAAGCACCTGCAAAGCGAGCAGCAAGTCTCCATGACTCTCTCCAGAGCCGGGAAAACACACTGTTCTTTTAAGAAATTGCGTTGCTGGCATCAGAAGAAAGAAAAAATTGATCTTCACGGTTGAGCAAGCCTTCTTATCTTTGAGGCACTCAAGGTTTGTGTGTAATTCAAATGCACACGGCACACTGGGGAGGAAGGAGGTCCAGACAAATGCAGAGAGGGAATTTTATGTTGAATTTTTCTTGTCCTGCCTTAAAATATAAATTTTATTTCATCACTAGCAAGACAGTTTTTTCTGTGTTATTATGTATTCAAGGGGGTACATGTGCTAAGTTGCTAGGGATTCCTAGGTGGCGCCAGTGGTAAAGAATCTGCCTGTCAATGCAGGAGACTTAAGAGATGAGGGTTCTGTTCCTGAGTGGGGGAAGATCCCCTGGAGGAGGAAATGGCAATCCATTCCAGTATTCTTGCCTGGAGAATTCCATGGACAGAGGAGCCTGTCAGGGCTACAATCTGTGGGGTAGCAGAGTCGGACATGACTGAAGCGACTTAGCACATACATGGGAGTGACAGCCATACCTTTTCCTTGTTCTGTAGGCTAGAAGCAAGTCACAGAAGCAGAGGCTTGTAGGACAGACTCCAGAGTGGGGAGCACGAGGCCCTTTGCCACCTCGTGGGACTCGGCCTACTGCTGAGGGGGAGGGGAGGGGCCCCTGAGCCCTGGGGAAATCTGTGGTCACACCCATTACTGCCTTCCACCAGAATCATCCCCACTCTGGGTTTCATTTGGAAACTCCTAGAAGCAGCAGCACTGGGAGATAACTCCTTGCCCTAATCTCTGTCCACCGCTCCCTGGGGTCCACAGGAAGGGATGCCTAAGGGGCTCAGGTCCTGGAGCCTCTTTCCAGGGCCCCCTCACCGTGGTGGGCACTGGGGCTGCTCTGCTATGCTCTAACACTGCATTCACATCAGGGATGCTGGCAGCTGCCTGGGGAGAAGGGGCCCACGGTGCTGTTGCAGGGCAGTTGGGGGAGACACAAGGTAAGAAATAAGAAGCTTTCTTCTAATTAAAAGTGGGATTTGATCACCTAACCCACTCCCCAGTTCTCTAATGATGTGAGTGAAAAGCTGGGTTCCACTAAATACCATCACATGCCCTGTGGCTTAACTCATCCCCGCTGAGGTTCCCTTCAAGGCGAGACCCTGCGACTCCTGGTATGGGGTCTCTCACCCACTCCTTCCCGCCCCCATCAGTGCTCTGTTATATACTGGTCAAGGCCAGCAAGTCTCAACCTTGGTCGTACATTACACCTGGAGAGTTTGATAAAACCCTGAGGCTCAGGTCACAGCCCTGACCTATTAGAGTCTCCAGGGTGGGGTGCCTGCATCAGCAGCTTTATAGCTCTCAGGTGATGCTAATATGTAGGCAAAGTCCTAGAAAAGTCTGGAAGCTGCAGCCTGTGAATCGGTCCTTAGCCTTGCTGTTTGGGATCACCTGGGAAGCTTTTAAGACACACTGAGGCCCGGGCCTCAGCACCCAAGGTTCTGAGGGAGTTGGTCTGAACGTGGTTGGGATTTTCCAAAGCTTCCCAGGTGCTGGCATTCTGCAGCCAAGGGTGGGAACTGCTGGGCCTGCATCCAAGTAGCAAGGTGCTCATGGGGAACTGGCTTGTCCCTCTGCTCTTCTTGGCAAGAAAAGGGGCATGTGCCCTGTTTAAGTGTGATTCATAATGAGCATGGCCAGAACAGAAAGGTCTGTGTTGCTTTTGTTCAGCAAGTTGAAATGATCAAGAATAGGTCAGATTCGAGAACGTAGTTGTCTCTTAGTCGCTCAGTCGTGTCTGTCTGTGACCCCATGAGCTGTAGACAGCCAGGCTCCTCTGTCCAGGGAATTCTCCATGTCCATGGAATTGTCCAGGCAAGGATACTGGAGTGGGTTGTGTGCCCTTCTTTAGGGGATCTTCCCAATCCAGGGATTGAACCCCAGTATCCTGCATTGCAGGCAAATTCTTTACCATCTGAGCTAACAGGGAAGATTCAAGGATAGATCAGATTCCCTGCTGAGATCAGAAAACCTTAGGAGAGTTTTCCGAAGGAGACACTGGAATTTCCCCATGCTAGCATGTTTGGCAGAGAAGGCAATGGCACCCCACTCTAGTACTCCTGCCGGGAAAATCCCATGGACAGAGGAGCCTGGTAGGCTGTGGTCCATGGGGTTGCTAAGAGTCGGACACGATTGAGAGACTTCCCTTTCACTTTCCACTTTCATGCATTGGAGAAGGAAATGGCAACCCACTCCAGTGTTCTTGCCTGGAGAATCCCAGGGACGGGGGAGCCTGGTGGGCTGCCGTCTATGAGGTCGCACAGAGTCGGACACAAGTGAAGTGAGTTAGCAGTAGCCCTAGCAGCATGTTTGGTGCGTGTTTTTGTTTTTTAAGGGGGTATTAAGAGACCATTCCTCATCTCCTCCATCAGGTAGTCAGCTTGAGGAGCCATCTCCAAATGGGCAGTGAGGCCATCATCCAGTGGGGTTGCTGAGGGACACAGGATGGAGGCAGAAGGGTAGATCTGCTCAACTGAAAGGAGAGAGGGGGAACCACCAGGCCCAGGGTACAGAGCTGCGCCCTGCAAGGTGTGTTGAACAACAGACAAAAGACCCAGCAGATTCAGGAGAGGAGAGGTCGTGTAAAGCAGGGGTCCCCAACCTCTGAGATCTAAAGCCCGATGATCTGAGGCAGAGCTGATGTATAACAATAGAAATAAAGTACACAATAAATGTTATGCACTTAAATCATCCTGAAACTATCCCTTCACCTCCTGGTCCGTGGAAAAATTGTCTTCCATGAAACCGATCCCTGGTGCCCAAAACATTGGGGTTGACTGGGAGGACAAATGTGTGACAGCTTCAGTGACACGGTCATTGTCAGCTGCAGGTTTATTTTCACAGGTACGTCCTGCTCGGAAACAGTAAGTCAGTTTTCTAGACTTGGTTTAGAGATTGATTCTAAAGACTGAACACAAACCACATTAACACACTTATAACTGGTGCTCATTTTGCAGCCTCATCACAAGCTAAGATTAATTTTCCTTCTCTGCGAATCCAACATCACTCTTCCCAGGACATTTAAAGAGAAATGTTTCCAGCATCAAAGCCAAATGAATTCTCTTCTTATTCCCCTTCAATTCCTCAAAATCATGATCATGCTATATGTCGACTCACTTCCTGTTGGAAACCTTATTTTTTCTTAAATGTCCCTTCCCTCTGGAGACTTCTTATTGCCTTTCCCTTTCTCTTCCCTCCCTCCCTTTCCTCTTTCCTTTTTAAAATCATTTCTGTTATCAAAGGAGGACATTTAGCATCCCAGACCTTCAGAAATATCCAGACTTTCAATTCCACACACTGCTGCAGAAATCCACTTTCTCTCTGAAAACATGCTTCCGGAGACCTGGATATGGGGCTTTAACACTTAGTGTCCCCCACTGTCCCCTACAAGGACCGGCGGGCATGCTGGTGTTGTGGGGAGTCACATCTACTGGGCTCTCTGTCTGTTGGTCTCTGAACACAGGGCTTACACGGCAGATGCTCTCGGGGGGGCGGCGTTGCTCTCAGGCTAGCAGCCCCAGAGGGTAGGACATTCAGTGCTCAGCACAGGCAGAAGTAGGCCGTGGTTCACCCCGGGCCCCCGCACGCTCTGTGTCCCTGCTCACCTTCCAGATGTCCAGAGGCTGGGGCTGTGACCCTCCCATCCCCTAGTGAAGTCTTACTCTCCCAGCCTGGCTCCAGCCTCAGCATCTGCTTCTTCCTCGAAGCTGATGTCTCCTGTGGAGAGCCCTCCCTCTTCCTTCTTCCTGCTGCTGGCTGGGCCCTCAGCCTGCCCACCTGCTTATGAGTGAATGGGAGCAGGACTTGCAGAAGCGTGGGTCTCTCTTATGTACCCCAGCACCCCCCGCCCCCTCGCCGTGCCCCCAGACTAAGCTTCATCTCACAAGCCCAGGGTCAAGCCCACCCCTGCAGAATGGCAGCAGGGTCTAGTCCCACCTTGGGGGGCTTTCAGGGGTGTGTGTGTCCAAGTACTGGTCAGGGGCCATGTGGCCCTGGCATCTCCAGGGGCTGCCTGGATGGCTCTCCCACAGAAGCACTGCTGCAGAGGTGGCCAGCTTGGCAAGGCCTATGGCTCTCACCTGGTAAGGGGTGCTGAAGGGTTAAACAGGGTCGTGCCATTTCCCCCATATTCACCAGTGCTTACAATTCTTCCCTGGAAATGACAGCTAAGGTCCCATCAGAGAGACTGGTAAGCTGATAAACTTGGTTCTATTTCAGTGTCGCTCTCTGAAGCATCACAGGACTAGCTTCCTGGAGCTGCCATAGCAAAGTACCACTAACCTGGTGGCTGCAGCAATAGATATATATATTCTCCAACAGTTCTGGAGGCCAGAGGTCTGAAATAAAACAGGGTTGGTTCCTTCTTGCAGGGGCCTGGGGGAGTCTGTCCTGTGCATTTCCTTGAGTTTCTTGGTGCTTGTGGGCAGTCCTTGGCTTGTGACAGAGTAACTCCAGCCTCTGCCTCCATGGTCATGGGGCATTCTCCCTGTGTGTATCCAAATCTTCCTTTTATAAGGACACTAGTCATTGGAGTTGGAGAAGGCAATGGTAACTCACTCCAGTACTCTTGCCTGGAAAATCCCATGGACAGAGGAGCCTGGTAGGCTGCAGTCCATGGGGTTGCTAGGAGTCAGACACGACTGAGCAACTTCATTTTCACTTTCATGCATTACAGAAGGAAATGGCAATCCACTCCAGTGTTCTTGCCTTGAGGATCCCAGGGACAGGGGAGCCTGGTGGGCTGCCGTCTATGGGGTTGCACAGAGTCGGACATGACTGAAGCAACTTAGCGGTAGCAGCAGCAGTCATTGGAGTAGGGTCCCACCCCCTCAACTCCAGTGTGATCTCATCTTTACTTGATTATATCTGCAAAGGCTATTTCCAAGTAGGGTCACATTTACAGGTTGTAGGGTATAGGATTTGAACATATTTGTGTGTGTGTGTGTATGTGTGTGTGAGAGATACAATTCAATCCATAACAATTATCAAAGTAACTTAAAAGATAATTAAAGTCACAAAATGTGACAAATCTTGTTCTTCTTTGAACAATAGTATTGTGAAACTTGCCTAGCTTTACTAACAGCCCTAGCTTTTTCAAATACATAAAGGTTGGTTTATAAATACTTAGATTAATGAAAAATGGAAAAATACATGCTCTCATCTCTATTAAACCCCTAGTTCATGCACACAAATGGAAAAAGAATGATAAACACAAATAGTCCTCTACCATCAATGGCAAAACAAATACACACTTCATAAAAGTATAAAAATGATTGGTGCATTGCAGAGGAAGGAACACTTCCAAACTCATTCTACAAGACCAGCATCACCCTGATACCAAAACCAGACCAGTATCGCTGATGAACACAGATGAAAAAGTCCTCACCAAATTATTAGCAAACTGAATCTAACAATACATTAAAAGGATCATACACCACGATCAAGTAGGATTTATTCCAAGGATGCAAGGATATTTCAACATCTGCAAATCAATCAATGTGATATGCCACATTAACAAATTGAAGAATAAAACCATGTGATCATCTCGATAGATGCAGAAAAAGCTTTTGACAAAATTCAACATCCATTTATGATAAAATCAGTGTATCTCTTTTAAAAAGGTAACCTAAGTTTGTCTCTTGTTTAAGGTTAAAATAATATTTGAGAATGAACTTCTTTCATAATTCTTTTTGTCAAATGCCTCCAAATAGGAATTAACACTTTATCACATGTCTCAATTTTTCAGTTTCCTGCATGTGTTACACTTAGAGCGAGAAGCACCACAGAACTTTTAATTCTATATTGAGCACTTTTTTTTCACAGTCCCTATGAATTTACAAATCCGCAGATCCTCAAAATGCACTTGGATGGTAGATGCTCTAAAGATGGTAACCAGCTTTACCATCTCACCGGTTCCTGTTATTGAGTTAACAATTCTTAGACCTATACTTGTTTTCTTTTACTTTTACATAAAATACACCAAAAAACTTTTTGATTGTGTGCTTTAACATACTTCTGGACTTTTTCTCTATATCCTTGTTTTTGTGGTAGAATGGAAGAAGTTATGGGTCAAAGCTCAGATGCTGTGCTTTCCTGCGACAGGCCTAATAGGTCCCCAGAGGAGGTGACTAACCAGGTCCCTCACTGCGTAGGTGGAGTCACATAAAATGCCAGAATTAAACACCACTTTTATTTTCATCTTGTGCTTTTTTGCTAATGATAGTCTATGATTGCTTTTAAAAATAGCTATTGTAGAAGAGGAAGAGAGGAGATGAAAGTTGGTGTGAAATCACTGAATTGCTTTCTGGGGGCGGTATTTCTCTTTTTCTTTAACTTTATCTTTTATATTGGAGTATAGCCAATTAACAATGTGATAGTTTCAGGTGGACAGCAAACAGACTCAGCCATATACATACACATGTATCCACTCTCCCCCAAACTCCCCTCCCATCCAGGCTGCCCCATAACACTGAGCAGAGTTCCCTGCGCAGTAGGTCCTCACTGGTTACCCATTTTAAATATAGCCATGTGTACATGTCCATCCCAAGCTCCCTAACTGTCCCTTTCCCCCATTCTTCTGATGGCGGTATTTCAGATGGCCTGAGCAGCTGTGAATGAGACCTCTAAAACCAGTTCCCAGTTGTTTTATGTTTGGATTGGGGTGCTAACTGGGAAAAGGAGTTGGGGGGACAGGAGATCCCTAGGGAAGGGAAATTCAGGGGCGGTCTGGGCTAAACGTCCAGGATTCAGCCTGCAGAGAGCTGTGATTGAATTACTCGCGTGAGCTGCCTGAGGATGGGTTCTCCTCTCACTCACAGCAAGATGGCTGCGCCCAGATGACTGCAGGACACCACCAATGCCAGCATGACAGTTGGTGCTCCCCTGGGTGCGGAAACTACCCAGCTACCCATGCCCTGGGGGCTGAATCATCTGCTCCTCCACTTCCTGGCTGTGTTTGCTCCTGGCTTTAAACCCTGCCGCCATCCAGCTGTGTCTCAATTATCCTTTCAGAAATGACAGCTTAAATGTCCTCCCAGGGGGACCTGTCCCCACACTTATTACAAAAAATTGCTGTTGCATAAAAACCATTCCCCTCTTTGTTCTATTTTCTGCCTCCTTCTGCTAAATGCAATGACTTTCTTGGTTGAGCTATTTTTTTTTCTCCCCACAGGAAATCTCTCATCTTGCAAATGATGCAAAATCTTATGGAACTTTAGAAGGAAAAAATGTAGAATCAGTCCTGGATTGAATATGGAAAGAAGACAATTCTGTTTATCAGTACCACACAGGAATTTCCAGTATTAGCAATATTCCTGGCAGCGTATCCACGTGAGTTCATGTTTAAAGAGTGGGGTGAATATGAAGATTCACCCTGAGTTAGATCTCGGCCCTTCAATGAAGTTCTCCACAGTTATTCCTTCATCCAATGAAA
The DNA here is from genome assembly GCF_029378745.1 of Bos indicus. Classification (NCBI taxonomy): domain Eukaryota; kingdom Metazoa; phylum Chordata; class Mammalia; order Artiodactyla; family Bovidae; genus Bos; species Bos indicus. The sequence goes on along the minus strand of NC_091772.1, from coordinate 39,385,327 downwards.
ACAGGGGCTTATTAGAACTAAAAGATGACTCTCTTGCCTTCCAAATTCAGCAATCGGTTCAGTTGAGTTCAACTGAGTCGCTCAGTCGTGTCTGACTCTTTGCAACCCCATGACTGCAGCACTCCAGGCCTCCCTGTCTGTTACCAACTCCTGGAGTTTACCCAAACTCATGTCCATTGAGTTGGTGATGTCATCCAACCATCTCATCATCTGTCATTCCCTTCTCCTGCCTTAAATCTTTCCCAGCATCAGGGTCTTTTCAAATGAGTCAGTTCTTCACATCAGGTGGTCAAAGTATTGGAATTTCGGCTTCAGCATCAGTCCTTCCAATGAATATTCAGGACTGATTTTCTTTAGGATGGACTGGTTGGATCTCCTTGCAGTCCAAGGGACTCTCAAGAGTCCTCTCCAGCACTGAAGTTCAAAAGCATCAATTCTTCAGTGCTCAGCTTTCTTTATAGTCCAGCTCTCACATCCATATATGACTACTGGGAAAACCAATCCATCTCCAATTTCAAGTGTGTTGCTCTCCATGACCTATTCGGGAAACCCACTTGGTACTTCCTGTAATATTCTCAGGTGCCAACAATGTTGAATGACTTTCTAGAAGAGTATGTGTGTAAATGGTCACCTGTCCCCTGAAGAGCAGAGTGACATTTACTGTCAGAGCTTCTCAAACTCGGATGTTCATATCCATCACCTGGGACCTTGTTAAAATGCAGGTTTTAGGACTTCCCAGATGGTCCAATGGCTAAGACTCTGTGCTCCCAATGCAGGGGGCTCTGGTTAAATTTCTGGTCAGGGAACTAGAGCCCATGTGCCAGTTAAGAGTTGCAAACCACAGCTAAAAGATCCTGCATGCTGCAATTAAAACTCAGTGAACCCAAATAAATAAATAAAAATTAAAAAAAAAATTTAAATGCAGGTTCTGATTCAGGGGGTCTGTGTAGGGTCTGAGATTCTGCTTTTCTAACATGCCCCTGGGTGATGCTGCTGGTCCGAGCACCCTGTGAGCACCGCTTCCCTGAGGCACCTCCTGTTTCCGGCCAACCAGCCTCAGGACCCCTGGGCATCTTCTCAACACCAAGGAAGAAACTTTACCCCGCTTTTTTCTTTCCTCCCTGGTTGTGCTGTGCAGTATGCGCGATCTAGTTCCCTAACCAGGGATAGAACCCACAGCCACTGCACTGGAAGCTCAGAGGCTTAACCACTGGACCCCCAGGAAACCTGACCATCTTTGTGGGTCAGGTCGGCCCCTTAATACTCTACTGGCTCTGCAGCCACTCATCACACGTGGCTTTCCTCATGCAAATTCAAATAGACAAAACAAGATTAAAAAGGTTATTCTTAGTTGCCCAAGCCACCTTTCGAGTGCTCAGCAGTCACGTGCACCTCACGGCTACCATACTGGACAGCAGAGGTGGAGGACAGTCACATTCCTGTGGAAAGTTCCAGCGGACAGTGCCGTTTTACAGGGTTCCCCAAGTCTCTCATTCTAGTCAAAGCTGCCCACTGAAGGCCGACCCACACTTTGAGTAGCAAAGACCCACAGCATTTCTGTGTGGTTCTGCACAATCAAATATCCCAGGTGGTCTGATTTTACTCCATGAACTGTGGTTCTGAACCAGGGGCCCAGGAAGAAACATCCAGGCAGCCCAAAGCAGGTAACCAGATCGTCCAGTTCTGAATGATGGCGGGGGAGGGGATGGGTAATCGGAAACACACCCCAGGTGATTCTAATATGGAGCCCAGCCACCATTGCTTTAGGACTGAATTCAGTACCATGACCCGCACGCTGACACGCAGCCAGGAGGCCCTGGAAAAGTTTTCTGGGCTTGTTGTTACAATACACAACTGCTCGTGCCACCTGCACACAGCACAGCCGAGGAGGGTGAGGGAGGCAAAACACCTCCCTCCAGGACACACCTCTACCCTCAGCCCGCATAAGGAACAAGCCTGCCCCCCTCTGGCAGCCAGCAAGGACACCTGCTGTGTGTTCTCAGTTCCCTCTTTGCAACAGCCGGCCCAGGAAAGCTTTGCCTAGGGAAAAAAAAAATACAGGACTTTCCAGGGTGGGGGTGGGTCTCTGAAGAGCCAGCGGAAGACTGCTTGGTTTTGTCTACTCACAGCTTTTTTAATGTTTGCATTTTCAGGTGAAGTCTCTGAGACACAAGATTGCGATTTTAACAACTATTATTACCTTAAACGGAGAAGGCAATGGCACCCCACTCCAGCACTCTTGCCTGGAAAATCCCATGGACGGAGGAGCCTGGTGGGCTGCAGTTCATGGGGTTGCTAAGAGTTGGACATGACTGAGCGACTTCACTTTCACTTTTCACGCACTGGAGAAGGAAATGGCAACCCACTCCAGTGTTCTTGCCTGGAGAATCCCAGGGATGGGGTAGCCTGGTGGGCTGCTGTTTCTGGGGCCGCACAGAGTTGGACACGACTGAAGCAACTTAGCAGCAGCAGCAGCATTACCTTAAAAGTCTAATCAAGATGGGAACCTGAGACACCAGTCCTGTGAAGTCTTCATGCAAGACTTTTTTTTTTTTATAATGGTGCCAATTTTAAATACAGTTTTTATTTAAAACATTGCATTCTCCACTTCCAGTCCAGTGCTTGTAAAGTTCAATGTTAACTTCCTTTCCCTGTGTACACATTCCCTGTGTACATATTCAAGTATCAAGAATGCCCAGTTATTTAGGTAAGAAGAGGTGTTTTTGCAGACATTGAGGGTAAAACAGAATACCATTCTACCATTTCCTTGCTTCAAGGGTCCCCAAATTAAAACCTGCCTCATTTACTGAAGTAAACATTTTTATGGCAACACATTTTCTGACACTCATAGCCATCAGTATCCCTCTGAAGCTGCTCTGTGTATCTTCTGCCCCTTGAATTCCCTCTCCATGGGAAATAGACACTGTCTGGGCCAAGCAGGCCCATGAAAACCAGGCAAACAGTTACTGCTGAGCGATTTCATCTTTATGGGATCTGTGTCTCCAACTGCCTTTATGTCCAGACCTTTCTGGCTCCTCTGAATTATGCCTTTAGCAAGAAGAAGGATGCTATTATGGCCACCATGTCATTATCTAGAGCTCAAAAGTTGGGTTAGAATTGTTCCATTTTTATTTCCTGTATCACAGAACCTGGGTCTCTTGTTAACCCAGCCCTCCCCGTGTCGGTGCCTGCTGTGTGTTGGCATCACTGCTCTGCTTCGGTAATGAGAATCCTTGGGGAACCCAGCTCTGCACACCTTTAGGGAAGGGGAGGGGAGAAGTCAGGTCAGGCTGTGACACATGACCAAGTGCCAGGTGGGACCGATCACGACGATCGACAGACGTGAAGTGGGGGGAGAAAACAGAGGGACCTGGCAGCGTTTGAGACTGGCCTCCATTGCTTTCCAGACTGCTGACTCACAACCAGGAACTCCCAGGAAAACTGATACAGGATGCCACCTTCCCAGGGGGGCGTGTGGGGGAACTTACCCCTCACCCTGAAAGGCTGTCTTGTCCCAGATTCACGCGGGGAAACTGTGATGCCTTCCACGCAGCCAGCACGCCTGGGTTAAAATACCACAGGGCCAGAATTCCTTCCTGAAACAAATACCAAAACGGAGTTTAAAATTCGGAATTGGATTCAATTCCTTTTGAGAGTCATAGGTACAACCCTGTTACCTGGTCATCCAGGGCATGCGAAGCACTGACGCCTCCAATGAGTTGATTTGCCTGATTGATAACAAATGAGTGAGTTTTCTTGGCAGGGCTCTCTTTTTTCAGTCTTCAAACATTTTGTTCTTCTTCCTAAGAAGTGCCCTTGGTTAACATCCAGGTGGCAGATTAAATTCTGCCTGGGAGGGTAAAAGACCTGCTTCTGTTACCAAGGGGTCTGGGGAAAAAAATGAAGCAGTACCTTGAATATAATACCTTGCATTCAATTAATAGTAACAAGACACACGTGGGCCTGAGTGGGCATCGCTGCCCCTGGAGCACACATGTTACTTGACTGGCTATGCTGTTGCTTCTCAGTGCAGGGAGAGATCTCATCTTTTTTTTTCTGGGGACCACCCCATACGGGCAGAGACCAAGCATAAAATGTTATATTTCTAGAAGGAAGACTTTGCCTTTCCTCCTTGTCCTCCTCCACCCCAACTGTGCAGAGTCATATCTCAACCCACTTCCTGATTCTTGAGCGCTTTTAGTGGATATAAAAATGTGGCTTTTACCATGTCATCTGGGAGTGCAGTGTGTTCCCTGAGGTTCTTGTGAATAAGCCAGGAGTCCAAGACCAAGTTAAGGTCTGGCTGCAGGCAGCGCCACTCCTGAACCTGTCTCACCTGGGAGTGGCAGTTGTTTCTAGGTGGAAACTGATCTGGGCAGCCTGGGGATGCTGGTTTCTGAGCCCCAGGCAGGATCTCTAGCTGGGGTGTGTTTTGTTGTTGTTTTGGCTGTGCTGCTTGCAGAATCTTCTTTGCCTGACCAGGGATTGAACCCCGGTCATGGCAGAGAGAGTAAGCTGACTCTAGTGCCAGGCTCTTACTTCTTTCTTGGAGTCATGACATCTGTGTTGGATGGATTTACATCAGTGGAACATGTTTAGATTAGAAATGTAGCTAGATACAGTTGTAAGGTGCAACTCGGAGTTTGTGTGTTGAAATTTTCTCCTATATTCATCGTTACTTTCTGTTGTTGGGATTTAGAACAAAATCTTTTTCACCTGGAAGGAAAATGGTGGTAGCCTGCTCACATCTCTCCCAAGCTAATACTTCCCCAGAATCCTGACTCTCCTGCATTTTCATCTTAAACCATTTGCTCTGATCTGCTTTAGTTTTAAGTTTTAGGCTGTCTTTGACTGTGAGTAGATGCTTCCTGCCAGATAATAGAGAATGTGGTTTTGAAGAACTGATCATATTTCTTTGCATACTTTCAGCCATTCTTAGGGCTCAGTGGAAGTAGAAACAAAAAGGAATTTTGAAAGAATGAAAGGAATAATCTATGTCTGCATTGTGTTTTTCTGTAAGCTGTACACCAATGACACTGGTAGATGCTGCTGTAGGAAAAACACGGCTTTATGGGCGAAACACCTTATTTACACCAGTGATTCTCAAAGTGTGGCCCAGACCCAGCAGGGATAGTGGAAATACGAGTTTTAGGGCCTATCCTTAGAACTGCTGAACCAAAAACTCAGGGGCAGGGGCCCCAAATCTGTATTTTAACAAGTCTACAGGTAAGTCTGATGCATAATTAAATTTGGAAAATGCTGATTTAGACCATAAGATGAGTAAATGAATGCAAGTAAATGCATTTTTTCATATATGAAATTGAATAATACTGTATTTAACTTCTAAGCAATGGGAAGGAACAATTCAACCTGACATGAAATGAATTACTAGATATTATGGAATTAATGTTTTACATATCTGAAATCACTGGACACAGATTCTTCTAATAATAAAGCACCAGGCATCTGGGTTCAAACCCAGATTGGTGGTTGGAGTAAAGGTGTCTGACCAGAGCAGAGGGTTATTATCTAGCGTTTTAAGAATGAATCATCTTAATCATGGGTGAAACATTTGACTTATGTGTCAAAAAGATATGAAACTGAGTGGATACATTTTTTTTTTCTGCAAAAATTGAAAACTACTAGTTTTATGTTGAAAGCACTTTTTCACACATGTGCAGCTCTTTTTAGCAATGACTTGTAGGCATGGCTCAGAAGTAACCAAAAAACAAACTGCCAGGATCCAGAAATTCCTTGTCACATTTCATTGCGGGATTCGTATGCAGCTCTCTGGGATCCGTTACTGGATTAATTGTTCCAACAAACCTAAGATGTGATATCACCAAGTTCAGCTGTTGACAGACAGGATAAGATGGATGTTGTATAAAGAAGAAATGTAATTCACATATATTTGAATACACTTACAAAATAACTTCAATTTATGCCTTGAATGGCATAGATGCTGAAACCCTAATCTTACCTCTTCCCCCTCCTCCCACCCATTGCAACAAGAAAAACAAAAGCCAGGATGAGTATTAACTATGATTATTCACTCTATTTAAAACCTCTACAACTTGGCAAGAATGTGTGCTAAACTGTGGTTCAGTAAAAAGTTAATGGGACGCCTGGGTGTACTTTACTAAGGAAATAAACGTCCTGAGTGCAGCAGTGAGTTATCTGAGAGATTTTGGTGAGGTTTATTATCCTGCCTTGTGTTTTGAAATGAACCACAAAGTTCAATGTGAAATCAATCCTGAGGCATGGCATAATTTATCTCGTGCACATTGCTAATCTCTGCTTGTCCACAGGCTTAGTTCCTGACTTTTCCAACATCTCTGCAGTGCCTGAAACTCTAGATGATGATGCGATGAACACACGGCATTTTATTTATTAGAGAAAACTTGGCTGAATCAACCGGATTCCTGCAGTTGGACTGTAACACACAGCTGGATAATTGGAAGACTTTCAAAGATCCATTGGGTTGTTTTCATACAGAGTTCTGGTGTCAGATAGATGGTGTGTGTGTGTGTGTGTGTGTGTGTGTTGAGCAGCCACTGAAGAAAATAAAAATAAATGAGATGTATAACTCAGTACAAGATGACACAAAATCCAAGAAGGCAGTGTCCCATTTACTTCAAAATACTTGATCAAAATGGGTCAGAAGAATTGGATAGTTATCTATTAATGGGATAACCATCCTATTTTGAAAAGATGAAAATAAATCTTGGAAAGAGCAACATTACCAACTCTAATTTCCTATTTCTGTCCCCTCTGCCCCAAACCTGACTATCTTCATGAAAAATTAGGTAAAGCTCTAAGGCTACACTTAATTACATTTATTGCAGGTTGAATGTTATTCCTATTTTATATACTACAACTCAAAACTGTCTGGACGTTACAATATTATTACCCTGCCCTCCCCCCTTTTTAAATAAAGACATTTAGGCTTTTTTTTTTTTTAAACCTGAGTGCTTAAAATAAGTTCACATTTGCTGTTTGAGATACATAGAGTCTCAAACTCTAGCACGTACATTTAGGACTAAGCTACAAATGTCAGAAGCCACAGGTTTAGGAAAACATAATAAGCAGTTCTCCAGGTCTTTTTGGAGGTAAATACAAACCATGTACCTATAAAAGTGCACTCTCCCTTCAAGGGTAGGACCAGCACTTTGCTTTGGGAAGTGGCAAAGCCATCCGGAAATTTCATGGCCTCTCAGTGTATGCAAGGCCACCTAAGGGCATGTGTGGGGACAGCGACTTTGGTAGGCACTGGCCACGCTGGGAACACACTTCCTAGAAAGAGGGTGTGTGGTGGTACCGCCTGGGGTCATCCAGGCTGTTTAGTAAGAAGTGCAAGCTTCAGGATCCACTCCCCGCCCCCTCACCAGGGCCACTGAATGCCCTGGTGCATGAAATCACAGCCTGGGAGTTTACAGAAATCAACACATCCCAGAAAACTGCTGAGAGGGTTTCTCAGGTGATACCGGCAGGTTTGGGACGCTGTAAGAAGGTTCTTCCCTCTAACTCATCCCAACCTCTCCCAGATAAATCCCAGGACAGGGAAAACAGCTGCATCAGCAGTTGTGCACTGCTGGACAGCCGTCAGAAGCATGTTCTCAGTCAGCAGTTTAAGGCACAATGTGCATGGCTGAGACCTGGCAGAAAGACGCCCGGGGCTCATTTCAGAAAGGAACCCTGCCCAGTTCTTAGGTCAGCAATCATGGTGCATGAAACATGGAAACAACCAGTCCCAGAATTTCCTCTCTGAGACATTTAGCCTGGAACTATGGTTTCTCAAGATTTCACAGCAAATGTGTAAAAAAACAAAAACAAAACAGGCTTTGGATCAAATGTCTTTGCTTAAGACTAAGACTAAAACTAATCAAGACCAGTATGACAGAGTATTTAACATAAAAGCATTTGATGCTTCGTAAGCACCAATCCACATTATGGTAATATCCTGTCCATGTCTGTCATGTATTTATAAAAAGCACCAATATAGGAATAAAACACTTTTAGATGTAAACACTCAAGACAAAGCTAAGTTCCTAGTATTTTCCCACCACCTGGGAAGAGATTTTTAAAAAATAAATTTGGAACTGTGAATTACCAGCTATTTTTCTTCTGATTCCTATAAAACAATTCTATTGAGGTTCAGGTGGAAACTTGGCTTGTTTGCTCCTCTAGGGCTACTTTTAGATCCTTGTAATGATTTTTGTTTGTTTGGCTGCACCTCACGGCATGCGGGATCTTAGTTCCCCAACCAGGGATGGAACCCCCAGCCCCAGCAGTAGAAGCATGGAGTCTTAACCACTGGATTGCCGGGGAAGTCCCCTGATAATGATTTCTTGAGAGTCATGCAGAATATGGCTTATTATGTATTACTTTCTTTCCTTCTTAAGGAACCACCTTGGGGAAGTCTTAATTTTCACAACTGAAATCTACTAAAATCAGACAGGAGGGTGACTTGAGCCCTGCTGGACATCACTGTCAACTCTGGAATGCTCTCCCTGTTATGTCCAGCTGCAAGAATTCCTAACACACCATCGCACGTATCCTAAGAATGACAGGCCTAGCAGAGAACCTTCAAGATTCAGAGGGGACCCAAGATTTGTCACTTCATACCTGCAATCTGCCAGACACTGACCAGATTCCCAGAGGCGTCAACCAAGAAACAGTAAACATTCGATGACACCATCTTTTCACCTTCCCTGTGTCCTCCTCACTCCAGGGAGAAAGCAAAGAGGAAACTGCTCAAGGAAAGATACAGAACAGAGAAGTTTATTTTACACTATCCGTCCAAGAAAACAATCTCCATAAAACCAGTGCAAAATGTGTAACAGAATCCGTAAGTGTGTCTCAGCTCAGAAAGCCCAAAGTGGTGATTCCCTCTCCCGCTCCGCTGGCCAGCAGGTACCCCTCGGCCAAGGCCGGCCTCGGTGGGCACCGGCGACAGAAACATTCAACCCATTTGTAGCAGGTTATTTTTACAATTCATACCAGAGTGTGTACAGGGGAAGGGGAAAACCATACCGAATGAATAGGTGATCAGTGCTTAAAGTAAATACATGGGGCAGCACGGGGCGAGAATCCACAGTTTCAATAAATACAAGTGAACAAGCATGGGTGGGTCTCAACTCGGTGGAGTTGTCTGCGGAGTAATTCAGCATCGGACAGAACCTAGCGGAGCTGCTGAGCAGCGATTGACAGCAACATCCACAGTAACACGCCCTTGAGTGAGTCTGCATCCAACACATTCTGCGTTTCCAAGGTGTCAGTTCTGTTCCTCCTTCCTGTGTCCCCTCCCCACCCCCCGGGGAAGGGAGCGGGGCGCTGGGGCAGCTGGGCGTGGCGACTGGGAGGAGACGCTGGCCCTCGAGCCAGCAGTCAGGGTCCAGTGTACTCAGTACGAGGGGCGGTGTCTGTGCAAAGTGCGCTTCTCCACTTCCCGAGAAACCAGTGTCTGCAACTCCTGCCTCCGGGTCACACTCCCTGCCCCGCCAAACACCAAACCAAGAGCAGTCTCAGAGTCTCAGGCGGGAGGCACTGCCGTGCCGGCTGCCTGGTGCTCAGGATGGAGAGGTTAACCCGGGCAGGCAGGCTTCAACTATTGCTTGAGAGGCTAGAAAGAACTGGGGAGAGAGTGATGGTCAGAACGGACAGGCGGTCAGCTGTCTTCTTCCTAGAAAACCCAGGGCCTCAGGGCAGAGCCCCGGGTGTGACGAGAAGGAGCTTGTCCAGGGGCCTCTCCAGCCGCTCCTCCGATGGGCGCTAAATCCACACAAGCTGCAACGCACCTGGGCCTCGACCCCAGAGGACGCAGCTGGGACGCCCAGTGGGTCAGTGAGGATCCAGAGCCCGGGGAGAGAAGATGCGAGGAAAAAAGTCAACATCTCTGGAAGGAAAAGAAGAAAAGAGGGGAGCCCCCAAACCAAACCCCCAGACTCAGGAACCTAGAAACCAGCCCCAAACATAAGGAGAATCCCAAACGCTCCCTGTCACGCGTGGACCCTCTCCTCTCTCTTCTCCACAGTCTCGGCTCATACATTAGGCCGGTCTTCCATCCAATAACTTAAAAAAGGAGGAGGGATATATACTAAGTTTGCCTGGCACGGGCCAGTTAGCAGCCAGTTTTTCTAGAATCTCAGTCACTGTTCAAAAATGGGGCTTGAAAAGTCACGCGGAGGTCGGGAGTCTTCACGTGGAGGAGGGCAGAGACGGAGTCGGGGTGGGGGTCCGGGATTGGCGGGTCGGGAGGCGGTGGAGGGTAGGGGGGTAGGGGCAGGGCCCAGGAGGAGTCGAGGGGGCGGAGGCCTGCGGGCAGCGCGGAGGCGGACTCGGGCGCCCGCTTGTATTGCACAGAAGGAGGGGCCGAGCTGGGCGCGGCCGCGGGTCAGTGGTCCCCGCACATGGGCAGGTTCACAAACGTGAACACGTTGAACTCCGTCATGATGGAGAAGCACAGGAACACGCCGTATAGGAAAAGGCACCCGCACCCCAGCTTCCTGTCCAGCTGCCACTTGTTCAGGTGGACGCCGAACACCTGCGAGGCACAGAGCAGGGTCAGAGGGCGTGGGGACCCTCCTGGGTTACGAAGCCCCTCCTCCACCGCGTCCCAGACCCCGCATGCGCACCGGGTTTCCCTCCGGCCGCTCTTCCAGCTCCCTCTGTGTTCCTCTTGCGGCTCCGTCCCCAGCATCCTGAGCTCTGACTGTCGGGGCACCGGGACTCACACTTCGGCCACTCTCTTCCACCTACGCTCACTCCCAGGGGGGTCTCATCCGACTCCTTGGCTCTAAACCCCCGTCTACGTCCTGGTGTCTCCAGCGTGGGCTTCCTCCTGAACCAGCTGTTCTGACCTAGCCCCTGGGATGTCAGTTCGGCACTGAAAACTTCAGATATTGGAACTTGCTTCTCCTCCCAGACCTACTTCGTTTCAGTCCTTCAACAGCCCTCCAGGGCAGAGGGGCAGTGGTGAGACCCTGTCCCAGGAATGCCCGGCCACAGCATCCGGCGATGCAGTGCACCGGCAAGCCAGCAGGCACTCGGAGGTCAGACACAAGGTCCCTACAGGCCTCACTTGTCAGTCTCTATAATGCGGCTGATATCAGTGACTACCTATTGGAGTGTGGTGAGCTCCAGATGGGGAAATTCCTGCAGTAAGCACCTGTGTGGCGGTTACAAGCATAATAATCCTAAGTCATACCAACCTGAAGAACCTCCTAAAAAGAATGAATAGATGGGTTTTCACTATTGTGTAAGGCAGTATTTAGTTTGATAAAACCTTGGCATTGGAGTTGCATGCTGGACCTGGAAATGACCTCTCCTGCCCTTGTGAATTCCCATTCTCTACCTATGTATGTTCTCATGACAGGTGTAATTCAACAAATAGTTCCTCAACAATTCAGGAAAAAACACATTGCATTTCCTACGGTGAAAATTCAGTAGCATACATGTACGTCATCAGACACTTAGGGCAGGTGGGTCAGTCCACATGGTGGTGTGAACTCGCTCCCACCAAAGGTGTCAACTGAGTTGGAACAGTACATTATGCAAGTGGATGGATGGCCAAGGCAGTGCAGTGGCATCAGAGTGCATTCACTGTCCAGCAAGTCTGTCCTCAGTCTTTGGGTGTTGGTCACATCCATGGATTTATGGAGATGTTTAGGAACCTGGAATAGTCAATTAATTGGAATATAACCTTCTGTAGCCTCATCTTGCATAAAAAGTGGGATTCCCCCTATTGCTTTTGATAAATGTTTGTGTTTGACATGAGACAGGTTGTGCTTCCGAGAGGAGGCTGGCTCCTTTCAGAAAGGGAGGCTTTCTCGGGGGTTGCCAGGATCCATTTGTGGAGGACACAGCCACGAGACAGGAGAACCTCAAGGCTGACTGTCCCTATCCACCGGGAGGCCAAGCCTATCTGGTGTCCAAACAGACTCTGTAGCCAGAGAACCCAAGGGAATGGGGGGAGAGGTGGGGACTGGAGAGTGGAGAGAGCTGCAGACCCACCGTGACGAAGACGGAGGCCAGGAGCAAGCCCACGGAGTAGATCAACCCCCTGCTGTTCAGCCGAATCTGTAAGAGAGGATGACACAGAGTTAGGCTCCCGAAACATCTGCCAAGTGCGGGGCGATAAATTCTAGTGAGGCCAAGACCCTCATCCAGGATGGAGGGCAAATGGCAGCTTTGCAGTGGGTATGGCACTTTCCTTGACACCCAGGGGGCACCCTGGCCTGGTCCACCCTCAGCCCCATCCCTTCCCCCTCCAGCAGCGGTATTTGCTGACTGCCCTGTGGCCACTTGAATTCTCCATCCGGCATGGCCTGATTCTTATTTACTGGGGGACTTGACTTCCAGGGAGCTTCCGATCTCCCGACACACAACGTTTAGGGTAAATTTAATAACGTGGGTCATGAGAGCAATATTTTGAAAAATATGACTAAACTTTTTAATCTCTTTTGCATTCAAATGTCTGTGACCTTCACCTGAACTTGATGGGAAGTGGTGAGTGAGGGTTGCTATTTTGAACAGGCAAAGAAGAGTTAACATTCAATTCCTGATATTTTGTTTGTTTTCCACAGTAACACAGTGGGGTTAACAGGCAAACTTTGAAGATTAAAAAAAATACAAACAACAATTTCTGGAATTCTTAGGAGCCCTGTCCAGTGCAACTTCCCATGAGGCATACATAGTCTTAGTTCCCTGATCAGAACCTGTGCTTTCAGCAACAGAAGCAGAGTCTTAACCACTGGGTCACCAGGGAAGTTCAAGGGCAGTAAGTCTTATCCCCGTAAAAAACCAGTTTCTTGGGGTCTTGCTAAGCCAGACAATCTCACCAACCCTTCTCACCTCTGGATAAGACTTGGAGCCTCAACTGTGCAGTGTGGACCTAAACCAGCATCCCCTGCTCCTGCCTCACAGATGCGAGGCCCAGGAAGTGCAAAGGCAGACGGTCCCCATGGCAATGCCCTTCTGAGAGCAGGCAACACACTCGGATTGTTCAGCCTTGACATTTAACGTTGTTTTTATTTCTTGCCTTCGAAACTATGAATTTTATCCTCCAATTCCCTCTTGGCAGTTGCTAGAGAGGAAACAGGAGGCTGGCTGGTTCCTGAGTCAACAGGAATTTAGGCTCCACGGATGTGTCTTTTAGTGCAAACGCACACAGAGACTGCATCACCCCCAATTTCCTGCATGCATGTGGCTCATAAAACAGTCCCCTGAATCCTATACTGTTTGTTTAAGGACCTGAACCTGCAGCCTCAAAGACTCTGACTTCCCCCACATTGCAGTTTAAAATCTCTGTATGTTTTGAGGTCAGCTCCACCCGACCAGCAAATTCTTTTAGGAAAAACAAGAAGCCCCTGGATTTTCGCTAATTGGTTTATAACTCGGAACACATGTGGTTGTCACTTTGCATTTTCTAACTTGAGTGGTTTGAACACTTGCTTAGGCTTGGGTTCCAAATGGATACGTCCAGCTGGGACTTTACGCTATATAACATCACAGGGTGGGGGGCTTTCCTTGAACAGTGACATGAGGTCAGAAAGTGAATGAGCCGACCGAAGAGAAGCACTGGAACACAGCTTTCTTCCCGGAGTGCGTGACCACACATGGGCTGCACTGAGTTCTTGTGGCAGCTCCTCAAGGTGTCCTGAGCTGCCTGTAAAGGTGAGACAGCTGAGGCTCCAGGAAGTGAAGCCCCCACTCTCCCTGCATCTCCACGTGTTCCCAGAAGTTCTCTGAACCCTGTCGTTTTGGGGCTTTTACGGAGGCCTCGTTATGGAGGCACAGCTGATTAAATCTACAGCTGCTGCCGACTGAGGGACTTCCAGCCCCTCTCTCTGCCCCAGAGTTCACAGTATTGGGAAGCAAAGTTCCAGCCCTCAAACCACAGGGTTGGTTCTCCTGCCAACCAGCTCCATCCTTAGAAGCTATCCTAAAGTCATCTCATTCACATAAAAAGATAATTCTGAGGCTTTTAGGAGCTCTGTGCTAGAAAAAAAGACCAAATATAAATTTCTTACTACAAATCGCTGTATTACACAAGGTCAGGGAGCTGGTAAGGGGTCACGTATGCACTTAGAGTCAGGCTTCAGCCTGAAAATTCTAGACTCTTCAATGCACCTTGCAGGGCACAGGAGAAAAGCCAGGGCTTCCTCTACCTGCTAAGAACTCTCTAGGCTCACATGTGGGCCCCTTACCATCTTGGTGGGACCACCTGACTCCCTGGAGCCCACGCTGGCATCTGTGGTCTGTGTCTGAGGCTCCTCCTCAAGCCCTGGAAGAGCCACCACCCACCTCTCTGGTCACACCTGCCCACCTCCTACTGGGTTCCCCCCCGACACACCCGGAATAAAGTCCTCACCCCATCCTCATCTTCAGAATAGAGTGGTTTTGGGAGGGATCTAAAACTTTGATGGTGAGACTGAATCTACTTCAGGCCTTGGTGACCCAGGAAAGACCCTACCTCCCCCCAAACATCACCTCATTTTTCCTAAAATCTAAAGAGCAAGATTCACCTTAAGGGGATTGGGTGGTGTCATTGCAGCCCCTAGGGCCTTGTTAGAACAGCTTTGAGAAGAACCATTCATTGTGAAGCCCCCAGATGATCCCCAGTTACCCAACTAGGTCTGTGGGAACAGCCTGTGGCCAGACCCTGGGAATAGTTTCTGCATTTTCCTGGTTTCCATGGTGTCAGTATTCCTGCCAAGGTCAAGTGCAAGCTGCCCATGTGGCCTCACTGAGAGTGGAGTGGGGAAGGGCTACGTGTAGCTGCCCCGGGGTTGGGGCAGGGTTTGCAGAAAAAGAAAAACCGGCCTGGCAACTGGAACAGAAACTGCATACCAGAAGATCGACTCAAGAATGTTTTTCCTCGAGAAGGAAGACGTGGTAGCATTGAGAACTGACTGGTAGGTTCTGGGTGCACTGGCTGAGTCGGACACATCTTTGCTCTCAGAGGGTGAGGGAAGATGACACCCCACCCCCACCATGTGACTGCAGAGGCAGTGGACATGGCTGGGTGGCTTCTCGGAGGAGGTGACAGCTGGAGGACAGCCGGCATTGGAAGGAGGACATTGGGAAGAGCCTTCCTCCATGTGGCCAGTCTTTCTGGAAACATTCTCCTCATCCTTGCCCTTTCTGGCCGACCACCCCCCAGCCTCCTTCCCTGAATGGTTTTCTCACTACCTGACATCAGGGTATGGTCATGGTTCTCTTCTCTGTTTACACTTACTCCCTGTATGAGCTTTATGCTTAAAAACCCATAGCAACTCTCTTGACTGTCAGAGGTCTTGCCTCTGAATTTATCTCACTGTCTGCCTGATGTCTCCACCAGGATGACCCTCAGACACATCACACCTCATCTGGTTCTAAGCACAACCCTGGATCCTGTCGCTTAAATATGCACTCCCACCCTGGCTCCCCTGGGGGCTCTCTCCCCCAGGTCACATATTCTGTTTTTCCTACAAATGCTTCATAACTGGTCTGGCTGCCCTCTGTCATGTCTGGTTCCACGATGGTGTGATCACTTACCTAGAGCCAGACATCCTGGAATGCGAAGTCAACTGGGCCTTAGGAAGCATCACAACGAACAAAGCTAGTGGAGGTGATGGAATTCCAGTTGAGCTATTTCAAATCCTAAATGATGATGTTGTGAAAGTGCTACACTCAATATGCCAGCAAATTTGGAAAACTCAGCAGTGGCCACAGGACTGGAAAAGGTCAGTTTTCATTCCAATCCCAAAGAAAGGCAATGCCAAAGAATGCTCAAACTACCGCACGATTGCACTCATCTCACATGCTAGCCAAGTAATGCTCAAAATTCTCCAAGCCAGGCTTCAACAGTACATGAACTGTGAACTTCCAGATGTTCAAGTTGGATTTAGAAAAGGCAGAGGAACCAGAGATCAAATTGCCAACATCTGTTGGATCATCAAAAAAGGAAGAGAGTTCCAGAAGAACATCTATTTCCACTTTATTGACTATGCCAAAGCTTTTGACTGTGTGGCTCACAACAAACTGTGGAAAATTCTTCAAGAGATGGGAATACCAGACCACCTGACCTGCCTCTTGAGAAATTTGTATGCAGGTCAAGAAGCAACAGTTAGAACTGAACATAGAACATCAGATTGGTTCCAAACTGGGAAAGGAGTACATCAAGGCTGTATATTGTCACCCTGCTTATTTAACTTATATGCAGAGTACATCATGAGAAATGCTGGACTGGATGAAGCACAAGCTGGAATCAAGATTGCCAGGAAAAATATCAAAAACCTCACATATGCAGATGACACCACCCTTATGACAGAAAGTGAAGAACTACAGAGCCTCTTGATGAAAGTGAAAGAGGAGAGTGAAAAAGTCGGCGTAAAGCTCAACATTCAGAAAATTAAGATCATGGCATCTGGTCCCATCACTTCAGGGCAAATAGATGGGGAAATAGTGGAAACAGTGGCAGACTTCATTTTTTGGGGAGCTCCAAAATCACTGCAAATGGTGACTGCAGCCATGAAATTAAAAGACACTTGCTCCCTGGAAGAAAAGTTATGAAAAGTGTATTAAAAAGCAGAGTCATTACTTGCCAACAAAGATCTGTCTAGTCGAAGCTATGGTTTTTCCAATAGTCATGTATGGATGTGAGAGTTGGACTATAAAGAAAGCTGAGTGCCGAAGAATTGATGCTTTTGAACTGTGGTGTTGGAGAAGACTCTTGAGAGTCCCTTGGACAGCAAGGAGATCCAACCAGTCCATCCTAAAGGAGATCAGTCCTGAATATTCATTGGAAGGACTGATGCTGTAGCTGAAACTCCAATACTGTGGCTACCTGATGTGAAGAACTGACTCATTTGAAAAGACCCTGATGCTGGGAAAGATTGAAGGCAGGAGGAGAAGGGGATGACAGATGATGAGATGGTTGGATGGCATCACCGACTCGATGGACATGAGTTTGAGTAAGATCCAGGAGTTGGTGATGGACAGGGAAGCCTGGGATGCTGCAATCCATGGGGTCACAAAGAGTCAGACTTGACTGAGCAACTGAACTGAACTGAACTAACCCTTTCCCCACACTACAGCTAGAATTCTCTTCCTCAAAGGATGGACAGTCATAGCAGCCCCTCCCTTGTCCCCACGAGCATGGCTCTCAGTGTCCTTGCCCACGTGGCCTCTCTGGGCTCCAGTTCACCCCTGCCACTCATCCCTGTCCCTCCCACACCCCCTCCCACACCCCAGGCAGAGGAACTGTCCTTTGGTCCTTCAGTGCCTGGAACATTCTCGTATCTTGGGGCTTCTACTAGCTGTTCCTTTGCTTAGAAAAAGCCTTTCACCTTCACCTGCTTCGCTTCTGATAATCTCAGTTTTTCAGGGTAAGGATCATTTCCTCACACGCATCCAGGTGCCCTGGCCCCTGCACACAGCGCCACGTGCTGCCCTGAATGCTGCATGGCCAGCTCTCAGGAGGGCAGGGGTCACACTGTGCGGTCATGCCCTCCCAGCGGCTGGGGCCCCAGGAGCACAGGACAGTGTCTGTCTGGCTCACTGAGGCAGCCCCAGTGACGGCTACCAGCTCAG
Organism: Bos indicus; assembly: GCF_029378745.1. Taxonomy (NCBI): domain Eukaryota; kingdom Metazoa; phylum Chordata; class Mammalia; order Artiodactyla; family Bovidae; genus Bos; species Bos indicus. Next base: position 39,367,753 of record NC_091772.1, on the reverse strand, counting down.
CACAGAGAAGGCAGTCAATTCGTGTCTGAGTAGAAGAGTGACCTGGACAGAGGTGTGGTGGGGAGAACTCCTCCAATCACTTCTTTTTACCTCCATGGATTCTGGAATAAGGTGGACTCTTGCTTGGAGAGAGGGAAAGACAGACTTCCTTGCTGCCCCTGTTCGCTGCTTCTTAGGGTTCTTTTACATTTCTAAGCCCCAGCTCAGAAATCTAGATTTTGCCCTAGCTGCCTGGAGCCTGCCTGGTGACTTTCTTAGTTTGGTGGGAGCAGGTGGGAGAGACTTATCACTGAAATGGAATAAGAAGTACTCATTTTCCAAACCGACTTTTAGAAACAGCTATTACTGGGGGCACTTAAGTAGCTAGCTGGCTTCTGAGCAAGACACAAGTACTGAGAAATGTCAAAATCTGTGCAACTGCCTTCCTTCCTTGCTGTCAGATGCCTGAACCTAATACTTTGCACAAAACAGCTGTCTCACTGGTAATTATCCAGTAATCATGACCTGGAAATCCATCTAGGCGAAATGGAAAAATGGCTTCAGAACTGAAGCAGCTCGCTTGCGAGGGTGGGGAAGCCATTAAATCCACACAAGCCACTGAGTACTGATATCAGAGAGACAGGAAGATGTCATGGGGTCACTGAAATGCTAACAGGTGGAGGCCCCTGACTGTCCTTTCAGAAGGAACACTCTCTCCTCGAAAAAGCTGGAGGCGGAGATGAGGGAAGACTAAACATTCAAGACCAATAAGCCTCTAAATTTGCTTTTCCATGAGCCTGAAATTAGCTCTCCAAGCAACTTCTGCATCTTGGCCTGAAGTTACACATGCCCCTACAGTGTGGCTGGGTGTGGGGGGCTGGCCCAGAGGGCCCGATGGAAGCTGTGGAGGGACCAGGGCGTGGACAAATGGGTCATGGAAGGATCCAGAGTGGTTCCTCTGACACGCAGATGGAAACTGGGTAGACTCACCTCTTACTGCAGCTGCGGGCAGTGGCTGTTTGAGCTGCACCAATGCCTGTGGGATTTTACTCCTAACTTTTTCTGGATGTCTGAGAATCACCACCATGAATGTACATTATTTAACTGGGCTGAATTACAGCCACACTCTCAGGAGCTACTGATGTATGAGGAATGCTCATCCCTACAATTGAGGAAATAAAATGTATTCACTATTTAAACAAGGTAAATGTCCTGCTGCATGGATGGCAAACGCCAAGTGGACATGGTCTCACACTCAGGCTCTAGCAATAGGGAACCAGTGTGGGTTAATGACTGTCGGACAAAGTCGGTCTTGTTCCAGCCACATGTCAAGTGCTTGAATGTCTCATGGGACTAGTGGCTGACTGTATTCCACATTCCATGGCTGGAACATTTCCATCACTGCAGAAAGTTCAACTGGGCAGGCTCTGCTCCAGAGTTTTCCCTGATTAGAATTCTCTAGTTAAAGTTTCTCTAATTTTCTATGACTTGGAAGAAAAGCTATGACACACCTAGACAGCGTATTAAAAAGCAGAGACATCACTTTGCTGAGAAAGGTCCATATAGTCAAAGCTATGGTTTTTCCAGTAGTACATATGGATGTGAGAGCTGGACCATAAAGAAGCCTGAGCACTGAAGAACTGATGCTTTTGAACCGTGATGTTGAAGAAGACTCTTGAGAGTCCCTTGGACTGCAAGGAGATCAAACCAGTCAATCCTAAAGGAAATCAACCCTGAGTATTCATTGGAAGGACTGATGCTGAAACTCTGGCCACCTGATGTGAAGAGCCGACTCACTGGAAAAGACCCTGATGCTGAGAAAGATTGAAGACAGGAGGAGAAGGGGGCGACAGAGAATGAGATGGTTGGATGGCATCACTGACTTAAAGGGCATAAGTTTGAACTAGCTCTGGGAGATGGTGAAGGACAGGGAAGCCTGAAGTGCTGCAGTCCATGGGGTTGTGAAGAGTCAGACATGACTGAGTGACTGAATAACAACAACAACAAATTTTCTATGAAGATCATAAGTTACTTTTATAATCAGAAAAAAGGACTGAAAAAAGGAAAGTTTAATTTGTGGACTGTTGGAAAAACCCAGGAGATTATTTTGGGAATGGCAAAACAGAATCAAGGTGACTTGTATTGAAGGGAACTAGCGAGGCTTAAATGGAAAATACTGTTCTCAGTTGAAGTACAGAAAAGGATGTATACCCAGGGAGGCGGTCCATACGTGACCCAGGAAAAGGCGCTCAGAGGCTGGATGAGAGGGAGTGGAGGGGGCAGCTTGGGATGGCAGAGAGACAGACCCTACAATAGCGGGGCACTCGTGGACCGTGGCCGCTCTACAGCCCCAGTAAGAGGTTATCCTGCAGGTCCCTCCTGTCTGGACTCCACTCTCAACCTGGCACCCCGGACCACAGGACTCATTCATGTCTCCTCCCCTTCCTGAGTAGCCAGCTCCATAAATGACCTGGAGCCCCCTTACATGTAGGTGGGAATGTGTGATTTATGGGATAGAATATGAAAAGGAAAATGCATATAGATGTATAATTGAATCACTTTGCTGTACATCAGAAACTAACACTGTAAATCAACTATTGTCCAATAAAATAAATTAAAAAAAAAAACAATATAGGGAAAGATGAAAAAAAAAATCAACTCACACACAAAAAACCATTACCCTCTAATGGAGAATTGGGTAAAGGGCATAAAGAGATAATTATCTGAAGGAAGAATCTAAAAGGCCAATACATGTGAAAAAGAATGTTTAGTCTCTCTGGTAATTAAAGTAAGATTGACTGAAACACAGTTAAAAAACACAGTTAAAAAAAAAACTCATGCAGCTGAATTTCATAAAAGCCATCAAAAACATCATTATGTAAATCTATATATCTCATCAGTTTGAATGTCATCGTTTTTGATTAACTAAGAGTACCCACATGGTCTGCCCTGCATGGCATCTAGGCCACATGCCCCCAGGCTTGCTCTGCTCCACTTACTTGGGGCCCCTTCCTGTTCTCCAACAGGCCGAGTGCATGTCTGCCTCAGGGCCTTTGCACAGCTGTTCCTTTTGCCTGGAATGCTTTTGCTCTGCCCTGCCCCAGTTTCTCCATGATTGCCTCTTCTCTAGTTATTCAGACTTCGACTCACAGTCACCTCTTGTAAGGAGCTTTCCCAGACCCCCTCTGTCACCACATCACCTCCCAATTTCGCAGACAGCAGAGAAGAGATCTCAGCTCCTTAGGACACATAATGCTTCCTTCCAATGTCTTGTGCTTATCTTAACTCTCTGGTGAAATCTTCCTGCCAACAGGTAGATTCGCATGAACCAAACACGTATGGCCTTTCTCACCATGTGTTGAGAAATTTCAATGGACACACTCTCCCTACTTCAAACAGCTGCGAGGGAAGCAACTTGGAAACAACCATCATCTGATAAATGAGCCACGATATTTTCTTTGGAAAACACACTTAGCTACAACATATTACACAGACAGACTAAAGCATGCTCAGTGACAGGTTCAGAGAAGCACCAACACTGGGTTGGGTATGAATACCAGAGGCATCATCCTTTTTTTCCTCCCTGACACAGAGAGAAACCTCTAACTGCAGTTTCTCCCTCCATCTCTGGACAGTGTCTGGGACAGGAGTGCCCCTCAGCAGAGGGGGAACACTTTGGCAGGCTGGGAAAGAGCACTGACATCTAGCTGGAACTCCCAAGTCCCCATCTGCAAATCCACCTGGAGTCAGAGTTGGCTTGGTCTTGAGAAAGAGCGTGGGGCCGTCACTGCAGAGTGTGACGGTCACCAGATCCCTGGCAGAAACAGCATCATGTACTTTGTGTCTGTCCCTTCAGGAATAAAATATTTTGCGTGCAAAACAAATCTGCAGAGCAAGGGTTGGCGAATTAGGGCCTGCAGGCCAAACCTGGCCCCTCCGCTGTTTTTGCAGAGCCCATGAGTGAAGAAGGGTTTTTACATTTTTCATTGGTTGAAAAGTTTTGAAAAGAATCATACTGTGTCACGACATGTGAAAGTCATATGAAATTCAAATTTCAGCTTCTATACATAAAGTCGGACTGTAACCGCTACGTTTATTGACCCGCCATCACCTGTTGCTGCCTTCAGGCCAACACGGCAGAGCTGATGACGACTGTGATGGAGACCATCTAGGCCACGGGGCGTAAAGTAGTTACCATCTGACCCTTTCCCGAAGCTTGTAACAGCTCCGTCTGCTCTCGAGTCCTGAATGTCCCCACGTGGGCCTGACCTTGAGAAGACTTGGCCAGGAGAATTTGTTTCCTCTCAATGCGAGTGTTTCCACACCTCCTCTGCCCTGAGACATAGTCCCAGTGGCCGAGGTCACCAGGGAGAAAATTTCACTTACATAGGATCCGTAATCCACAGCCAGGGTTTGCAGTGCCCAGGGGAGACCGAGCCCAATGAGGATGTCAAAAACATTGCTCCCGATGGAGTTGGACACAGCCATGTCCCCCATGCCTGCAAGGACAAGAGGTCACTGGAGTGAGGAAGGTGGTCCCTGGGGGGTGCCCCGGCCCTTGAAGACTCTCTCCAGCCCCTGGTCTGACAGCCAGAGACCTGGTGGGCAGGTGGGCCAGCCCAGGTGCTCGGGTCTGTCCCGGACCATCCATCACTGTAGGATGATTCCAATTATAAAATAGTCATTGAATATGTATTTTCAATAAATAGAATGAAATATACATTCTATTGAACTGCTGAGCTTTACTTCAAATATGATCATTGGTTAAATGTAATTCAAAAAACTAAATCTGGTTGCAAAATTCTGAACCATTCTGTGGAAAGGAATAAACTCAACAGTCTATAAAGGGTTCATGAGCTCACTGACCCACACAGTTCAGTGTCATTACATTACCCATCTGCTCCACGCCGTATCCAAGTCTTCTAAATAACTGAGCACCATTAAGGAAAATAGTGTAACCAGTAGAATTTTGTGAGGACCGGTGGAGGACATTTTGCCAAGGGTGGCAGCCACACACTGTTTGCTGAAAACCAATCTCCTCCCGCACAAATCAGGTTCATAAACGAGAGTAGGTGCTGGAAGGAACGTGGCCATCTGGGGGGCTTCCACCCAGGGGTGGGTAGACTGTAATCTTGGTTTTGAGGGTGGAAGGGTCTGTCACACACTGAAGAGTAACGTCTGGCACTTAGTCTATGGGGTCCATCCTCTCTAAGCTCAGTTTCCTCATCCATGAAATGGGTATATGACTGCCCCTAATTCATAGAATTGTTAAATTAAGTAAGATCATGTGTACAAATTGCTCTGTTCAGTGTGGGGCTATCATCAGCAGATGTCAGCTATCACTGTATTTCTTACTATTTTTAATAATAGAAGCAATACAACCCTGGAGGGGATGAGGGGACACCCTAGTATACGAAAGGGTATATGGTATACCTATATAGGTATATAGTATATACCTATATAGGTATATAGTATATTTAGTATATAGAAAGGGTCTCTGCCTTGCTCGAGGGTGGATCTTCTGGCTTGTTTCCCTGTTATTCTGATGCCAGGAAGACTTCTGACCAGCCTGGCACTGAGGTGGGCAGTGCTCCTGCACAGCTGGGATGCGGTGCCCTGGTAACTGCCATGCAAACTCCCCCTAACCCCTAAGTAGGGAGGTCTGGCTTCCCTTCCCAGCCTTCCCCATGTGGGCCCCACCTTGTCTGGCCACAATGAGGCTGGCCATGCAGTCGGGCACGCTGGTTCCAGCTGCCAGGAAGGTGATCCCCATGATGACGTCAGGAATCCCCAGCGTGTAGCCGATGATCGTGACCTGGGAGCGGGGTGAGGGTGGGGGGGAAGGGAGGCAGGAAGAGGCAGTGAGCAGAGGGCCGATGCCAGCCCTGCCTGCCTGTCGACCCTGTCAGCAAAGCTGAAGAGTCTGCAATCTGGGCGGTCTAGGGGCAGCGTCTGCGTTCCATGTCAAAGACAGAGGGCCAGGAATGTCTCAGGAAACAGAGAGGTGGAGTTACAGAGCCCATGCTTTCCAACCAAGGACTGGCCTTTTTCACACCTTCCTTTGGGTGAGGCAGGCGGCCTGAGAGAAGAGAAACAGAGTTGCTGGAAAAAGGCAACAGCGGGACAGTTTTTGAACTCAGGATGTTCCTGGGGACCCAGAATGGATGGCTGCCATGCTGTGCTAGGAAATCCACTGTCCAAGTCTCAGGTTGGCTGCATGACGAGACTTTACAAGAGTTGGGAGGGGGCTGAATAACACCATCCAGTCCAGTAAGAAAAGCTGTCAGCTGCCGATTCCTTTCCTCCCTTCCTGGCAGCTTGGGAACATCATCTGTCCACATCACCCTCTGCTCCATGGTGGCTTGCTGCTGCTAAGTCTCTTCAGTTGTGTCCGACTCTGTGTGACCCCAGATACGGCAGCCCATCAAGCTCCCCCGTCCCTGGGATTCTCCAGGCAAGAACACTGGAGTGGGTTCCCATTTCCTTCTCCAATGCATCAAAGTGAAAAGTGAAAGTGAAGTCGCTCAGTCGTGTCCAACTCTCAGTGATCCATGGGATTTTCCAGGCAAGAGCACCAGAGTGGGGTGCCACTGCCTTCTCCGCCACGGTGGCTTACATCTGCCTAGAACTCAGGCACTTTTAGTGTAACTTACTTAACTCTCACTACAACCCCAGGATACACCTACTGGTGTTATCTCCATTCTCCGAGTGGCCTTGGGGCATCCCCTGCACAGAGAGCAGGCCCGTGGGCATGGGCAGCACCTCTGTGTACACAGGGGGAGGGGTTAAGTCAACACCAGAGGCAGTGCTTCTGTTCTGCAAATGAGCTCATTCTGGCTCCCAGTTTTCAGATGGGCAAACTGGGAGGACAGCAGTGGGTGGGACGGAGTGACCAGGGGCGGGTGGCACGAGTGAGTGGAAAGAGACCCGTTCCGGGTGCCCTGGCCTCAGAAGAGGACAACATGCAGGAGCTAAACATTAGGTCATTGTGGGATGCGCCCTCCCTCACGTTCTATAAAACTGCAAGAAATGCAGACGGCATGTGGCCAGTATCCCACTCCTGCCAGCTCCTCCAGGATCCCTGCATGGGAGTCTGGCCTCCCCTCCAAAGGTTTGGGGGACGTTATTTAAATCTGCTAGGATGCCTGGCTTGGTCTCTTTCAAGCAGAGGCTGTGTGTCTCATTCCGTCCAGTGCTGGACTGGATTTGTGGTGGCCTCAGATTCTCTGCCTTCCATGCTCCAGGGAGGAAAGGGAGACACGGAAACACAGCAGTTTCTTGTGGCTGCTCTGGAGCCTTTTGTGCAATGGAGCGGCAAGCATCCTGCTCACCTGTGTTTTTCTGTTCTCACCCTCAGTAGGGTCCCTGCACGAATTGGTTTGGCTCCATGGGGCTTGAGCTGGGAAGAGGACCCTGTCCCCACTGTGCCTATGGTTACCATGGTTACAGCTGAGGCTGGCGTGCTGGGAAGCGATTCTCCAGGTCTCTGTACCAGGTCTCAAGGGTTTCTCCTGGTCTCCCCTCACTCCCGGCCCTTTCCCAGGGCTTCTCCGAACCTCCCCCAGAGTGGAAGGAGGCAAACAGAAAGAGGGCGAGCCTAAGATCTGTCAGCTACTTTGCATGTTAGTGGACTTCAGAGAAAAACCACTGGACACCTGGAGGTCAGGGATACCAATGCTATTCCCCAAAGTTGGCACCCAATGAAAAGGTCAAACAAAAATAGTAATGGACACAGCATGAGGGAGAAACCCCTGCCTATGCGATTTGGATTGAAAAAAGTATGCCTGTGATGTTGAAGGCAAGGGGTAATTATGAGTTAGTTATGTCAGGTTTCCACATTTGCTATTACCTCCAAAATAATCTTTTCAGAACTTTTTTTAGCTCTGAGTTTAATTCTCCAGCATTTATATTTCATCTCTACCCGATGCTCAAGCACAATTAGATGTACGTATGTCATGGTTTTTAATTTCTTCCCAATTCCAATTATAATGAATTAGGGCCACTCCCCAGTTAAAAACGAGCATCATGCATGGGCAATGAGTGCACTCTGGGTTTCCTAGGATGGCTTTAGGGCAGAAACGCTTTTGAGCGAAGGTCCCTCAATCAATGCCAACTCTTGAATCATTGTTTTAGCTTCATAAGGGACCCTTGAGCATTCACTTGGTTCAGTGACTTCATTTTCTGGTTGAAGAAACTGAGCTGAGATGGGGAGTGACTATGATGGATGGAGTGTCACTTCTCATACCTCCCACCTTGCCTCCAGGCTGGCTGCCTGTGACCCTGCAGGCCTTCCCACCAGAGCAGGTCAGGTGTATGTCCCCCACTCCACAAATACTTGGCAGATGGAGGCTGGGTGGAAATCTCAAGCCAAGGCCCCAGAAGGCCCCCATATTTGCCTTTTCCCTCCTGCATTCCTGTGACCCACTGTGAAAAGACATTCCCCAGGTAGCCACAGGTCCAAAGAAAATGGGCAAACACAGAGGAGACACGAACCCCACCTGCTGCCTGAACCAAAGGCAACCGCAATGGAGCTGAAAGCAGACTGATTAGCTGGTGCCCGGTAAGACCAGTCACCCACAGTCTCCCTGCCGACACATGAGCAGGAGGATAAGTTCTTTTGATTCTAAGCCACGGAATCTAGGGCTGGTTGTTACACAGTGTATGGCAGCAACAGCTGACTGATACAGTTACTGGGCTAAAACCTCTGCCCTGGCTCCCCTCTGGAGAGGGGAGTTTCCGCAAATTGAAGGACGATGTTGAGAAATTCCACTAGGTGGCGCTGTCTCCTGACCCCCACCTTAGACTCTGGGAAGACGTAGCTGCCTGTCCATGGGGAGAAGGACTGAGAGAGGGCTGGTGGTCTTTACCGCCCCTTCCCTGCCTCCACCCAGACCCCACACTCTTCCCTGCACCCCATTTGTATCCTGAGAATCCTCTGCATCCTTGAGTTTCTCTCTGAAGGGACCCAGCACCCTGGGGTCCTGGACTCACCATCCACACCATCATGTAGGAGAAGGCTGCGATCCACAGCGTGGACGAAGCGAAGGTCACCATAAACCACTTCTCCCAGCGGGGCTTGTTGCAGTTGGGGACGGTGAAGTACAAGACGAAGCTCAGGGGCCAGGTGAATGCCCACTTCACTGTTTCCAGTTTGCCAGCTGGGAGAACAACAAAGGCAAAACAAACCAATCAGTGAGGCGCATTTTCCCGCTCCATCCTCAGCATGAGCGTCCCCAGACATTAAGCCTGACTGTGGTGCTCCTTACCACAAAGACTCGAGTGCCTTTCCACCCACAAGACCAAGAGGAATATAAAGTGCCCACCTGCCGGTAGGCCTCAAAATGAAGGATGTGTCGCTTCTGAGGAATACAGAGCTGGGGGGGACGGTTTGGCAAATGCAGCCAGGTGGAAAAGGATGCGGAGGATTCTCAGGATACAAATGGGGTGCAGGGAAGAGTGTGGGGTCCGGGTGGAGGCAGGGGAGGGGCGGTAAAGACCACCAATCCCCTTCCAGTCCTTCTTCCCATGGACAGGCAGCGACATCTTCCCGGAGTCTAAGGGGGTCAGCAGACATAGCGCCACCTAGTGGAATTTCTCAACATCGTCCTTCAACTTGCGGAAAATTTGATGGACGATCTGAAAGCTCTCACGGTTGCCAAAGCATTGCTTGAGTGTTTATATCCCAAGCTGCTATGGATTTGCAAATTCATAATTGCTTCCTGGCTTTATCTGCCTGCTTATATGGACAAGATGATGGATCTGTTAGTGATGACCTGTCCTACCATCTCAGCTGCTGAGTGCCAGAGACAATGGTGACTATTTTACCAGGAGTTCTTGTAGCCTCAGATTCGAAAAACCCATTAGCTCTCCTTTGGCCATGACTACCATCCTGCTTAGTGACTAAATAACAACAACAACAAACCATCCTGCATTAAGTACTAACTCACCTCTGAAGAGAAATATCAACCAAGATCTGCAGAAAGGTCTCTGTGCATCCTTTCTGGTCAACTTCCCAGCCCCTACCACCACAGAGTTCTTTCTATTCTCCAACTTCAAATAAATAAAATCATACAGTATTTTGTTTGTTTGTTTCTACCTTCTTTTATTCAACATAATGCTTTCTGAGTTTCATCCCTGGGTTGGTAACTCATTCCTAATTGCTATGTAGTGTTCCAGCCTGTGAATACACTGTGGTGTGACTGCATTCTCCTGTGTCTGGGATTTGGGCTGTTGCCAGTTTTCAGGTATTACAACTAACGAGGCTGTAAGCTTTTCTGTGTGAATCTTTCTGTGGGCATGTTTTCATTTCTCTTGGGCAAAGACCCAGGAGTAGAAATGCTGAGTCACAGGGTGGGTGTTTTTTTTTTAACTTTATGAGAAACTGCTGAACTGTTTTCTAAAAAGGACTGTTCCAATTTGTATTCCCACCAGAGTTGAGGTATTTTTAAAATTACACTGTGAAAAGTGATGACTAAAATCTTTAACACAATTTATAATTGTATACTAGCATCCAGCACTTATTTCATACATCTTTCGCCAGTCTCCAAATATTTTCTTAAAATTGCAGTTAAGTTACATGATATCACTTTTGACTCCTGGTCTCCCTAGACTCACAAGGTGGTCTCTAGCGGGAGGAGAGGGGGCTTTCTTATCAGTCCCCATTCTGTCTGTTCTGTCTGAATCAAGTGCCTCAGTTATTTAAACTCCCTGAGCCTCAGTTTCCTCATCTCTGGAATGTTGACAGAGCAGCAGTCCATGGGGTCACAAAGAGTCAGACACAAGTGAAGCGACTTAGTACTCCCACATACAGACATACAGATACATACATCATGCATGTGCGCTGTGCTCAGTCACTTCAGTTGTGTCCGACTCTTTGCCTTCCTATGGCCTGTAGCCCGCCAGGCTCCTCTTGTAGGTGGAATTCTCCAGGCAAGAATACTGGAGTGGGTAAGCCATTCCTTTCTCCAGGGGATCTTCCTGATCCAGGGATCGAACCTGGGTCTTTGGCATTGCAGGAGGATTCTTTACCATCTGAGCCACTGGGTAAGTCCATTATATAATATACAGCATATTAAATATATATAAATATTTGTGTATTAATATGCAACATATCAGGCCTTCCCACGTGGCTCAGTGATAAAGAATTCGCCTGCTAATGCAGGAGATGTGGGTTTGATTCCTGGGTCGAGAAGATCTCCTGAGGAGGGAATGGCAACCCACTCCAGTATTCTTGTCTGGAGAGTCCATGGACAGAGAAGCCTGGTGGGCTATAGTTCATGGGTATATGAAAAGAGTTGAACATGACTAAAGATGCACACACAGATGCAGCATATTAAATATATACAGTATATAGAAAGCATGTTATATGCATGCATCACATCAATCATACATGTGCACATGCTATATATGTGCACACACACCTATATTCATGTACACACACATATGCTTGCATGTCCTATACTCCTCTATTTGTATACTCCCACACAATTATGTACTTGTTAATGATACACACTCCAGTCAAGCCTTAGTGGCAGAAACATGCAAATCCAGGTCCCTGCAAGATTCCCGTGGGAGGGAAACAGATCTTTACCCAGTGGCCAAAGTATCTTGGCCTGAGAGGACCCTCGAGTGCCCTCTGCTGGCCTGAGGGCCTCTGCTCGCTCATTGCTGTGAGGAGGCAGCCCTACCCAGGGGAGGCCCTGGCTGGACACTCAGTCCCCAGTCCTGGCCTTGAATGGTGTTTCTTAGCAGCTGGTGGAGCAGAACAGGGGCCCACACTCGGGCAAGCCCATTCTCACTTCAGAGGCAGAGCCAGGTGCTGACCTTGCTCCCTGGCGTGGCAGAGGAACCCTGAAGATGGCTGGGGGACCCCAGGCCCCAAGCCCATGCCACCCAGCAGTGGCCCACGGACCAGCAGCATCGGCATCACCTGGGGCCCCACCTGGATCACCCAAGTCAGAGCCCACCCCTGGTCAAGGATGCCCACATGAGAGGGGCTGGTGAGGAGGACTCAGGATCCCACTGACTGTCTCAGCAGCTCAGGGCCCTGTGGTGAAGCTGAGACCCCCAGAGGTGGCAGGACCACACAGAGCATCCGTTCTCCTTGTGAGCCTGTGCTTCCAAAGGATGGAGGGTGCCTGACGTGGGTGCTTGAGCCCACACCTGCAGCCATGGCTCCTAACGTGTGGGGAGACCCTATGGCCTCCACATGTGCACCCTAATCCTGGGGTAAGGGTGGGGAGCAGGAGTTCAGGATACCCTGAAACTTCACACGTAGGCCTGGCACGTACTGCGTCCAGGTGAGAAACAGGGAGCTCGTGACCCGAAGGGGGCCCTCGATCCCGCTGAGTGATGTGGTCTGTGCACTCTCACACCTCTGTCTCTGATGTCTTCCTGGAGGAGTGTGTATGGGATCCTGGGCCGTGGGGCCAACAGAGCACCCAGCCACTTAAAAACTCTTTCATCAGGGATGACGTCAGGCGAGTGAGAGTTCTTGGAGCGAGGTTACAGTGCCGACAGTGAGCTCTGCAAACAGGGGCTGGGGAGGGGGTGGAATTCCAGACACAGCCCCCAAGGTCTGTGCCCCGGTTTTCAGAGCCCGTGCAGAGGATGAACCACCGTCCCTGACTGCGCTACAGTGTGAAGCAGAGCTGGCCTCCAGATAGGCAGGTAATCACTGGAGCCCTTGGAAGCAGAGGAGGAGGCTAGAGCCATGAGCAGAGCGGGGAGGACCAGACAACACACACTGTTCGTTTGAAATGAGACGCCACGGGATGAAGAAGACGGGGGCCGTAGGGTAGGGAGCAGCCCCAGCCGACAGCCACGAGGAGCCACCAGGAACCCTGCCAGGAACCTGAGTGTGCCGGGGCTGCTGGGAAGGACCGCAGCCCTGGCCCCCTCATCACTGCCCCGAGAGCCTTGGAACCCCCAGCCAGGCAGTGCCAGACTTCTGACCCTAGAACGTGAGCTAGCCAATGAGTGTAAGCAGCAAGGCTTGTGCTCATTTGTTACAAAGCAAGGGAAAACGAGCATGAGGCCCTAGAGGGAAAAGTGGGGGGCCAGTCATTCCATCCTTAACATGTTTTTGTCCTGGTCGATAGAAAGGTTGCCAAGAAATGTCACCAAATGTGGCAAAATGGATAAAAAGCCAGGATACATTTTTACTAACAAGCCAGGATTTAACTTTGGGTGATTCGGGGTCTGGGAATCTGGGTGGTATTTTCTAGTTACTTTCGGTTGGCAGTTGACCAGGTTGAAATCTGAGGAGCCTTTCAGGGACCCCGTCGCCCCCTGAGCTTTACTGGCTGGACACAAAGAGGGGCCCCGAAGGACACTGCATCCGAAAGGAACACTCGACTGTGACGCTGCGCCCATGTCTCCTTGTTAAACGGCCTTTCAAGTGGATCCAGCACTTCTTCCTCAGAGCTGACAGCCCCCACTACTTCCAACGTTGCAGAGAAGACACACAGGCTAATTAAGCTTCACGTACTTGACAGTGAATACGAACTGGACCAGCGAACACTTTCTTGAAACAGAAACTTCTGGAAGGTCTGGCAGACAGGCAGAATTCTTTCGGTTTGGTCCACCCATTCCATTAATGGTGGGGCTGGAGGACAAGGCCGCTGGCTCAGCTGAGTCTTTACTGGAGGCAGCAGTTGGTGGACAAGGACACTGCCCTTGTGGCCGGGGTCCTGAGCGCTTACTAGCCTCTGCATGCACCCTGAACCGTCAAGAAACGGGGAGACCCTGGGCCAGCCCCTGAGGTGTGATTCGGGAGCTCTCTGCCCTAGTCTGCATCTCCTGAGGTGCCCACCCTGGAGACAGCAGGTCCTGGGACCTGGGCCCCCAAGGGCTGCCTCGTCAGGACAGTGCCCCCACCAACCGCGATGGGGTGGGTAATGGTGGGAAACCCCACCCCACAGCACCAAGCCGCCTGGCTGGCAGGGTCACGAACTTTCCTCTTTGGCACCACAGGGTCCAGAGGAACCACTGACAGGGAGCCTTCCTCCTCCAAAGGCCCACATTTCAACCAGGCCTGAAGGTCACCGTCTTGGTCATCGGATCTGCTGTGAAAGAATCTTACCCACTGTAAAGGTTAACACAATATAAATATTTCTACAGCCATACAGCCAGCCCTTGAATTTGGTATCAGAAAGGTCACGTGGTCAAGGGCATCAAGTCAGTGGCTTCAAAACAGCTCAGGACCGCAGCCCGCCCAGCCCTAGCAGGGGCTCTTACACGGGGGGTCGAAGGGTGTGTATGGCCCCTCCTCCTCCTCCTCGTCCTCCTCCTCCTCGTCGTTCTCGTTATTCTCGTTGTCCTCATTCTCGTTCTCCGTCTCGTCACCGGCCTCCACGACCTCGTCCCTCCGCGTCCCGCTCACGCCTCTGTCTGGGGCGCTGCTGGGCCCCGTCCCGTTCTCCACTGTGTGCTTAATCGGGATCTTGATGGCCACCTCGGATTCTCCGTTGGCATAAGCCCTGCTGTTTATCAGTCTCTGTCTCTGGAGAAGGAAAGGCACGTTCTAACACAGAATCCCTCCCTACCCCCCCCCAGAGGAGCTGTAGATCCTCTCACCCAGGACCCCGGCTGTCGGGATTTTCCCAGGCTGCTGGCAGGAGGTGCTTCCAGAAGACTCTGCAGACAGGTTCTAAGGGACTCCTTAAAGTAACAACCAACTCTAATAGACTTTCTGGGAAGAAGGATTACTCTTTCGTGACCCACTGGGACTTACAAATCCCTTTAGAGGAGAGTCCCCATGCCTCAAATGGGCACTGCTTTTCTACCAGGGTTTGACTGCCTGCACACTGGGTTGTTAATGCTCCTCTCCAGATGGTAGCACTTCCCTGGTCCATATGTGAGAAAGCCATAAAATGTATCGGGATTAGGATCAACAAGGCTGCCATTCCAGAGAAAGGCATCCCCAGGAAAATGTGGGTGAGACTCTGAAGTACCCTAAACTAAGGTAACCTTAATTTAACAACTACTTTCCTGCGAGTTCACATCCGGGGGCTTTATTCAGAGGGAAGATAATGAGAAGAAGGGACGGAAGAGTCTTTCTGTACAGCTGGGAGCTGGACTACATCTCTGGACACGTGGTGGGAAGAGCAAGGACAAGGATGCATAGCTGAGCAAGAATGTTGGGAAACAGCTGAGGGACATTATTGTGTAAAACACTGAGGCAGGCGCTTTTACCTGCAGACTAGGGAACGTCCTCCCTGCCCAGTTCCCCACCCCAGCCGTGGCAGATGGACTTGTTTTCTCAGATACCTCATTGATTAACATGCGACTGGCCATGGAGAGTCGGGTCTTGGGGGGGAAGTGGCTGGTGATCATGATTCGAAGACCAGCCTCAGAGAAAGAAAGCTGATGTGGGTAGGCTGACAGCAGCTCGTCTACCATGATCACTGATGCTTTGCGGTGGAAATTGGCTAGGAAAGTTAAAAACAAAATAAAGATAGCGTTGAGGCTAGGAGTGGGAAAGAGATATTCATTCATCTTCCTTCCCTCCCTTATCTTTCTTGCTCCCTCCCTTTCTCCTTTCTTCCCTCCTTTCCTTCTTTCCATACATCCATCCGCCAACCCACCAACCCTCCCACCCATCCACTCATCCATCCATCCACCCACCCACCCGTCTGTCCCGGAAAGGTTGTGATTAAACTTTGAAGAAGAGTCAACATCTGCTTTCCATGGGCTCATCTATACTTCCTTTGAAATGACTTAAAACAGTTTGAGTCCTTCTCTGACATAGTAAGAATGAATTATAACATAAGAGAATTTTCCTTTCTCCTCAAAGGATTCTTTTCCTGCCACTAATATCTGGGGCATAGGAAAGACCCCAACTGTCTTTAGTAACCCTTTATGCCCTTTTCAAATGTCAAGAGTGTTCACAGTAGGCTGTTAAAAGCTCCAGGACTGATGCTAGTCCAAGCAGAGGGCACGGTGTGGGATGCAGGGCAGACTGGGGTGGGGGGCGGGCAGCTGGCCAGCTTACAGAGGCTCAAGTCCAGAGGGTGCTTAGGGAAAATCCTGTGAAATGATCTGCTAGCAGGCCTGAAGAATACTTCCTCCATGGCCCAATCTCTTCCGTGTGGATATTGCAATGTGAGGACGCAGCTCACAGGTCACAGCCTCACTCCTGTTCTCCAGGCCACTAAACCATGAAATGATCTCTGGAAATACTGACTAATAGTAGGTAGCTCTCTTTGGTTCTCTAAGAGTATTCCTTTTATTGTTATAAACTACCCTGCAGAGAAGAAATGAAATGAAATCCTTATGTGGGATAGCGCTGAATACTCAAAAGTCTTTCGTTAAACATGAGTATAATTAGTGAGAAATTAGTATAGTATAATTAGTGAGAAAACTACATCAAAAAATTGATTTTCAAATTCTAATAATTACCCACAGATTTCAAACTGAGCTATGTACTTGGAAATAACCTATAGATTTTTCTTTTTCTTTTTTTCCCTTCCCTGAAAAGTAAGGAAATGGGACTGAGAAGAAATAAACCCACACATTTCAATAGGAAAGTTAAAAAAAAAGTTAAATGAAAACTGAAACACATTCTAGGCAAAAGTAAATGATAATTTTCCATGTTCCTTTAAGAAAGAATATTATTAAGAGCATTGTATTATTTCTCTTGGAATAGCAACTGCTTACTAAGCATCTCCTGAATATCAGAATTTGGGGGAGTGATTGAGTGACTAACACTTTCACACTTTTAGGGCTTCCCTGGTGTCCAGATGGTAAAGAATCTGCCTGCAATGCAGGAGACCCAGGTCTGATCTCTGGGTCAAGAAGAGCCCTGGGAGGAAGGCATGGCAACCCACTCCAGTATCCTTGCCCAGAGAATTCCATGGACAGAGGAGCCTGGCGGGCTACAGTCCAGGGGGTCACCAAGAATGAGACACGAATGAGTGACTTCACTTTCCCTTTCTTTTCTATGTTATTTTGCAGGTGGGAAACTGAGGTAATATAGCCTGAAAGTGAATTCGGATATAAATATACACTAATAACAACTATCATTAATGGAGTATTTTATATACTTTATCTCCTTAACTTGCTATAAAAATTATCCTCCTTTTACAGAAGAGAAAATTGAGGCTCAGAGAGGTTAAGTAACTTGCTCCAAGGTCACACAGCCAGAATGGGAGACAGTCAGCACCTTGACACCCCTGGCGTCTCCTTTACTATCTTGTTTCTCTGTTATCAACCTCAGCACGTTTGGTCCAAGAACTTCCACAGCTTCCAGAGACCGCCCATCACCAGGATATTCCCGGACACAGCCAATGGGAGGGAGTGGGGGCGGTGCTCCCCGGGCAGGCACGCCCTGTGGGGCCGGCGGCACCCGGCGCAGCCCCGCAGTGGGGCACGGCCCCAGGGTTACCTCTCTTGAGTAGCACCACGGTTGCGTCGCAGTTGCCGCTGTCGTCCATTTCGGCGTTGTTGGCCAAGCCATTGACCATGTTTCCGGCCCCTTTGGTCTTCCTCTCGAAGCACTGGTGTATGCAGGCGTTGTATCTGGACACGGCCGGGAGCAGAAAGAGCCCATCAGCACTGCCGTTCCTCCCTCCTGGGCTCCTGGCTCCCCAAAGCTCCCCAAAGCTCCCTCAGCCTGGACACGGGTGAGAGACCCGGTGCCTCAGGTTAATATGGTTACTGTTTTATCATCCTGTTTTCCCCAGAATATTCAGCCCATTTCCCCAACTTGAGGATATATGGTAAGTGAAAATAAAACCAACTTCAGACAGATAAATAGGGACACACTGCTTTCTCTGCAGTCTTTCATGTCAGTGGGGGAGCTCTGGGATTGAGTTCCCTTACTCATGATCTATGTATGGATGTAAGAGTTGGTCCATAAAGAAAGCTGAGCACTGAAGAATTGATGCTTTTCAATTGTGGTGTTCGGGAAGACTCTTGAGAGTCCCTTGGACAGAAAGGAGATCCAACCAGTCCATCCTAAAGCAAATCAGTCCTGAATATTCATTGGAAGGACTGATGCTGAAGCTGAAGCTCCAATACTTTGACCACCTCATGTGAAGAGCCGACTCATTGGAAAAGACCCTGATGCTGGAGAAGATTGAAGGCGGGAAGAGAAGGGAATGACAGAGGATGAGATGGTTGGATAGCATCACCGACTCAATGGACGTGAGTTTGAGCAAGCTCTGGGAGATGGAGATGGACAGGAAAGCCTGGCGTCCTGCAGTCTATGGGGTCACAGAGTTAGACATGACTGAGCTACTGAACAACACCTCGTGGTCCATGCATGGAAGGGCTGTGATGAGACTCAGAGGGATGAGCAAAGACTCCCTCCTCTGGGCCGTGTCCCCAGGGCCTTTGCTATCAGGGCCATGCTGGGTGGAGGAAGGTCAAGGTGTCACATCCATCTGTCCTGCTAGCATCACAGTCCATGTGCACTGGCGGGCTGGCTGCCGAAGTCTCTGTCTGCCTTTGGTTTCCTGAGGTCACAAGCTGGGATCCTGGGAAAGTCTGTCACTGTTGTGCCATAATTCCAGGTCTGTGGGGCTCTTGGCTTTATGACAAAATTCTGGGCTGTGTTTCTTCAGAATGACTGAGGGAAAGAATCAAAACCCTGTGTGGAGTTTCTCCCATGTGTGTTGGAAGGAAGGCAGCTTAGTCAAGTTCCTGGGATGCTCTGGCAGGCACTGTCCTGGTCCCTTTATCATTGGTATTAGAAGACTCCCATGGAGGAATCCTAGGAAACTCAGGGGCAAAGACAGCCAGCGGGCAGCGTCTCCAGGGCACTGTGGCCCTCGCTGCTTTTTCCACTAAGAGACTTAAAGGTCCTGATGGCTTACTGACCATGGGAAAACCCACTGAGGGGTCCCACCAGCTTGGTCCCTGGCCTCCCACAGAACAGCACCCAAGCATTAGATTCTAAATCCAGCTCACGTGCCACTCAAGCTGAGTTCCCCCTCCTCTTCTTCATCCCTTTTCCTGCTACAGACATGAGGCCCCTTGGGGGTCCCTTCCCACTGCATCCTCTGTTCTTAGTGCAGCTCTGGGTGGTGGGCCTGCCATGGAGATACAGGTGGGGGATCCTCTACGGCTGGGCCCCTTCCTGTTCACCCTGGGAGCCTGAGGTGCTTCCTACAGGCCTGAGGGAGAAGAGAAAGCTAGTCTATAGGGACAGTGGCAGCCATGGAAAGGGCAGTGGGCAGGCCCACTCTCAGGGTTTATAATCTCAGGGCTTGCAAGGAATAGAATGAGAACATGACTATTCTGCAACATGATGAAATGATGGAGCCAGATATTGAGGATCAGCAGCTGCCAAGATAACATAGTGATCCAGGCGTCTGTTGGTGTGACTCTCCACCACTCTGGACACAGTCTAACCTGAATGGGATCAACGACTGACATGGAGGGATACAGGGGCTGGAGGAACAGGTCACACTACCCCGCAGATGTAATCAACAATGTCTTAACTGTGGGAAACTCTGCAGAGCCATCAATCAGATTTCATTCAAGACTAAATTGCAAGGAAAAAAAAAAGGGGGAATTTATAAACTCAAAGAGATCTAGAATATGGAGCAACCAAGAGTGATGAGTGGAATTTATTTGGATTCTGCTTTTTAAACTATTCATGACATTTATGAGACCGAAGGAACTGTAAAAAATGATATTTATGAGACTGTTGAGAATTTGAACATTGGATACTGAATCATATTAAAGAATTAGCATTCATTTTAGGTATGATCATGATAGTGTGGCTGGGTTAAAAATGAGTCTTTTTAGAGACAAGTACTGACATTTGGGTAGATGAAATGGTATGATGTCCGGGACTTGACGGGGATTCCCAGGTGGTGCTAGTGGTAAAGAACCTGCCTACCAATGCAGGAGACATAAGAGATGTGGGTTCAATCCCTGGGTTGGGAAGGTCCCCTGGAGGAGGGCCTGCAATCCACTCTTGTATTCCTGCCTGGAGAACCCATGGACAGAGGAGCCTGGCGGGCTACAGTGCATAGGGTCACGAAGAGTTGAACATGACTGAAGGGACTTAGCAGGCAAGTTGGGGTTTCAGATCATGTGGAGGGAGTGATACAGCTGGCAGTGTGGGTGCAAGTCAATAGTGGGGCAACTCGTGGAGAGCACATGGGGTGTGTCATGCTATTCTGCTGACTGCTCTGCAGGCCAGCATTCTTCATGGCATGGTCTCCTCATCCTCTGTCCCCCCTCCTGGAGGAGCTCCAGGGAGAGGCACTGTTTCTGTCATCTTGACTTAGAATCCACTTTCCCCCCCAGAAATACTGACTCTCCAGGGGGTTTGCTTTAAAAGTTCACAACTGTGTGTTGTGTACGTACTTGGATTTGGATGATAGGATACTAATGCTATGTATTGCATCATTATGAGCACTTTCGTGGAACTGGATATCAGTTAATTAACTATTCTATCACATCCCATCCTTACAAACAGCCTTTCAGGTAGAAAGCATCATTCCTTCTGTTCCTAGAAGCAAAAACTGAGATTCAAAATACCAGAACCACCTGGCTCAGTTCTGCAGCCAGGGCTGCAAGGGAGGCACTTGATCTTAACAACAAGCCCACACTGCCTCATCTGGGAACCAAATCCCAGTGAAATGACCCAGAAGGACAGAAATCAATCCTCGCCAAGGTCAGGTATGCTTCAGGCTCCCTTAAGGTTTCTACCTGCTGGGCCAAACCAGAATTGCTTTTTGACCTTCAGACAGAATGTTTAAAAATCATTTTAAAGCAATCCATCCAGGAGGCAGCTGACAATTCTAATACAGGCTGTTTTCAATGGCTGCTGCTGTTTTATATTTTTAATTGAATGTTTTAAATTTTGTGCTTGCACCCCAAAGCTGCTTTATTGTGAAGCATGCAATTTTATAAATCAGATTTTATAAAACCCAATGATTAAAGCCTCTGATTACTGAGGGGGATGGCAAAAGAGCAGAGATTTCAATTTAGAACTTGGGACCAGAATTTATGCAGAAAATTTCACGAGCGCAGTAGCTGCCTTTCCCCTTTATTTGTATCCTGCTGGTCTGAACAGCTGGGAAGTTGGTAATGCTGACGCATCAGCAGAAACACACCTCATTAGCTTTCACATTGGACTTGGCTTGGGGTAGGGAAATTGTTCAGTGTGTTTTCTTCATGTCCACATGCCCTGCCTGCAACTCACAGATGTTATGATGGCTCAGTAGAGGGGTGTGGTGCTTATGGAGTGCATGCTAGCAAAATTCTTCAATCTTCCTTCTTTTTAGATAAAAAGAACTTTCTGAAGGCCTCCTTATTCTTGTACAGCCCTTAGTGAATTCAGTATGGGACATGCTTTCATCTAAATTCAGATTTTAAAACCCAAGATCCATGTTCGGCTTATAGCAGACACTCAGTCAGTTCTTCTGGAATAATTGATGAATCCACCTTTTCAAAAGGGGAGATGAGAGCTCTTGACTCACTGGGGTCTCAAAGCACCAAATGTTAAAAAAAAATAAAACAAACACATGAAATAAAAAATGCTGAAAGAAGACGTGTATTATTGAGGCTTTCTGACGGTGGCATGGATTCCCTGATAGTTTTGCTCTTTGAGAGAAAGAGAAATAAGTTGGCTGCTCCTGTCTTTAAAGGCATTTCCTTGGAGTCTAGAAACTATGGAAAGCCTTTGGGCCAACTCGGCTTTTTTATGGGAGCTGATGCACTGAGGTGTGTGATTTGTGGGAAAAGCACCTGGTTTTGTCATCTTAACTGTGATGTCAGTTACCATCATGGCAATTCCACATCAGGATAACTTTGGGTGAGGTTCTAGTCTTGAAATAGTCTCGTTCAGTCACAAGATCCAGATGCTGGGTCCACGCTGAACATGGACAGTTCCTGAGGTGGAAACTGGGCATCATATTGGGTGGGATGGTGGCAGATGGCTCACAGCCTACCCCGGCCATGGGTCAAGCCAGCTCCTGCCTTCACTGTTCCTGTGACATTGGCCAACGGCCACACTGATTTCTCCCGACAGGGTTCTCAGCCACCAGAAGTAATTTTTGTTAGGCCTCAACAGCAAAGAAAACTTGACGTGTCAGTGGCAGACTGCTACTGGATGCATCCACATCAGCAATTTCTGGCAGCAGTCAGACAAAAGGAACTTTTGCCAACAAAGGTCCGTCTAGTCAAAGTTATGTTTTTTTCAGTAGTCATGTATGATGTGAGAGCTGGACTATAAAGAAAGTTGAGCACTGAAGAATTGATGCTTTTGAATTGTGGTGTTGGAGAAAACTCTTGAGAGTCCCTTGGACTGCAAGAAGATCCAACCAGTCAATCCTAAAGGAAATCAGTCCTGAATATTCATTGGAAGGACTGATGCTGAAGCTGAAACTCCAATACTCTGGCCACCTGATTCGAAGAACTGACTCACTAGAAAAGACCCTGATGCTGGGAAAGATTGAAGGACAGAGGAGAAGGGGACGACAGAGGACGAGATGGTTGGATGGCATCACCGACTCGATGGACATGAGTTTGAGCAAGCTCTGGGAGTTGGTGATGGACAGGGAAGCCTGGCGTGCTGCAGTCCATGGGGTCACAAAGAGTCGGACACAAAGAGTGGTCTCCTGTCCTCCCCCTAGAGGAGGCGGTCACTCCTGCAGTCACATGGGCTGGGGAGAGGATGGGCTAATTCGAAGCAATGCAATTGCTTCCGTGGGGGCAGGTGGCTGCAGCACAGAGTATCTCTGCACTGTTTACAAACTCCTCATCTCAATGGTCCTTGTCAAAAAAGATGACCCAGCAGGTTTCTGACCACAGTGCTTACATCTTACGTTAGAACATGGGAAGCATCAGCAACGTAACTCCTGATACAAGTGGTAATCTGCCCAGACTCCATGGGGAAAAAGAATGCATGATCTGGTGGTCTAAAACATGTCCACAAGTAATTGACTCTCCTCTCTCGGAAAGGCAAGGAGTGAAGACCAGACTGACTCTTTTCTAACGAATAGAACATGGCAGAAGGGACAGTGTGTGACTTGTGAGGCTGGATCATAGAAGGTGTTGCTAGGTCCTTCGTGCCCTCTCTTGAATCACCTGCTCTGTGGGAAGCCAGCTCCCGGGTATGGGGACACTGGAACAGTCCTAAGGAGAAGCCTATATGGGAAGTTTTGCCACCTTTCTTATTATGAAAGCGAACAAAGAAACAGTCAAAAACTAGGCTGCCAGGTCCTGAAGAGGGGCAAGGGCAATGTCCCTCTGTCCACATCATCACATAACGCTGAGTGCAGGAAACAGTTTGGGGAGAGAAACTGAGAAGGGATCTTACTCACTTCATGATGACAATGTAGATGAGATACATCAGCACGAGGACCAAAGACTCCCACCTGTGGACAAGCCAAGAATGGTTAGTTAGCGGAAGCCACCAAGACGCACGTGCCACACCCCAGACTCCCTTAGACGCGTGCGTGATGCGAACAACAACTAAACCTGCCAAGCACGGTAAGGATGAGGTAGACGCGAAAGCCACACACACACAGTTCCTGATCTATACACACGTCCTAGGCAGTGCCCAGCTTTCGAGGATTTCTTCCTTCCTCCACTTAAAAGGAGAATGCTTCCTCTTCTCTGTTATTTGCTCACTCCAAAGAGTGCTTTGAGCACAGCAAGACTTCTGTCATATTGCTGAATATAAGACTGCATGTATTAAGTCTGACCACAGCTTAATCATTCACTAAAACAATTCAGATACAAACGGCAACCTGGAGGAATTGACAGGAGCAACCAAGGGACTGTTGGCTTCATTGGAGTAAGGCCTGTTAGATTCATTAGATAGTGGGAGATGGAGACAGAGAAGGAGAGAGGGGAGGGAGGGAGAAGACAGACAGACAGATACACACACCTGGGTCAGGGAAGGTGCTGTCAGAAAGGATAAGAATGAATAAGTGGGAGAATGGTCAAGGGAAAAATAATGAAACCTCTGGAATGTACCTTGAACTTTTGATACTTTGAATGCTTCCTCTAGTTTCTTGATTTTAGTAACTTCCAGTTAGAAAACAAGGAACCTGATTTCTAGGTTCCTCTTCAGGTGTAGAATTTAACTAGTCAATTGAGAGCATCATTTTTGCTTCAAGAAAAGGTTCATGAGGGATGGTCTATGGAGAAATTTTAGGTTATGGCTTTCCTGTGCTTTTTCAAGTTCCATGTCTAGAAACTGATCCCGGAGAAATATGTGGTCAAACATGAAAAGGACACACACACAGGTTCCTGCCGCAGTGCTGTTTTAGAAGAATGCAGTGTTGGAGAGAAGCAGTCAGCCGACGAGGTGGGCTCTGAGTTATGGTGAGTAAGGCCTCGCCATGGGCCACCACCATGGGTCAAGAATGATTCTGCAGATACTGTATGAGGCTATTATAGACACAGTGCTGGTGATGCTGGTGATGCTGCTGAAAGAAGTTGGGGGTCCAAACCACCTAAAGTCTCCAGAAGGAGGCTAAGGACTGACACGGACTTGCCAGGAACCTGCTCTCACTTCCTCCTATGCAGTTTTCACGAGCAAGGCCAGGGAGATGAGAGGGGACTCCTTCTAAGACCAACAGATGGGAAACCACCTGTGAATCTCCTTGCTTCAGGTTTTCTGCACAAACGCAGCAGAAAGATTTCTGAGGTCAACTGTGATCATAACTCGTTGTCCTTATGGCAGCATGGTTAGCAGAGAGCAGCAACACTGAGCAACGCTTAGGCACCTGCTGTTTGCTGAGAGAGAGTGCTGGTTGTGTTAACTGTGCCATGAGTTCAAGTGGCAATGCCTCTGTAAGTTTTCTTGTGCTGCACTCAATCTCCAAGGACATGTGGGGACAATATCACCATTGCATATGGTAACCAGGTCCAGGTGGATCCCACGAGGAGGTTCTCCCTGGCCTCTGAGCTGAGATTCTCCCAGGCATCTTGATCCCTTTCAGCCCATTGATCACTGTTATTCAAAGAAGACTTCCTTCCTGTTTCTTACGGGTCAGTCAGTATACAGACCATTTGTCTTAGAGCAAGCTCTCCCAGCTGTCTCCCCCTTGCCCTCTTGGGCAGAGGAGAGAGAGAGCAGGATACCTTAATACCCTGAATAGCATGTAACATTTATGGTCAATGTGATATGTCCCCCGACACCTTTAATTCTGAAATCACGGTGACGACCTAGGATGCATAGGTGTTGCTCCTGCAAAGGGCTAGCACTCATTTTGCTGAAAATGAAGACGGCTGGGCTTTGTACATCTTTATTTTTACTTAAAAATGATATAACCTATTATTATTATTTGCATATTCTTTTCCATATGGTTTATTACAGGATACTGAATACATCAGCCCCCTGTGCTATATAGTAGGAACCTATTATTTGTACTTTTTTGCTACCTCATTCTTAGCTTTAAATAACACCATGCAAGTCGCCTACCTGCAGCATCACAACTGCCTATTTCTGAGACGTTATCTCAGAAAAAGTAGCTGTATTTTCACATCACTCTACTTCCACAGATCAAATATTTGAAAAAGGGAACAAGAATGCACAGCACACCCAATTTCTGTTTCCATTACAAACACAGCTGACATGCTCAGAACTCATCTCAAAAAAGGCGGTTTGGACATTGACCCAAATGCAAATGTTCCCACATATTTAATTTGGGCAATATTTTTAATCTATCAGGAAATCACTGGTTTTTCAGAGCTCCAAGTTTATCTTGAATGTTAGGCAGAACTTTAACAGGTTAAAGGTCATGGAAGTGCCTCCACCTCTGGCTCCTGTGATATATATGGTATTCAGAATATGGCAATGTGGTCTGAACAACTGGAAAAGTTCATCAAATCTTGTCCATGGCCTTGCCCATGGCTGACTGCAGAAAAGGACAGTTAAATCACACCATCTAATCTGGATGAAAGATCTGTCTCCAAAGGAAGTGCACTAGCCCAGCCCAAGGGAAACGGCCTCTGCTCCGTTAAAGCTGGTTTGTTTGTTCAGATGGACACAGGGTTCCCAAGAAGTGCTAGCCATTCCAAGCTGCCCTGACATTTCCCTGTCTTTCCTGAACTCTGATTCTGGTTTTTAAGGTACTATCTCTGAAACACAGCAAGGGGAACTTGGAAGGGGAAGACAGGTACTTACCAGGAAACTTGTTCATCATAAATGAACTGTTAAAAAGAAGATAAAAAAAGAGAAGATTAGACACACACATACATGCACACACATGCCTTATCACTGCACTTTATTTGCCCTCGTGGCTGGTTGGTGGGAACCAGGGCTGGGGCTGGTTTGGAGTCTGAAGCGTCTGTGGGTACTCCCCTCTGTGCTGGTTGAGTCTCTGGTCAGTGTCAGTGGAGGGAGGTCTGCTGGCAGACTGGGGTGGGCCTGGTTCAGAGAACAGAGCATCAGCCCATTTTCTGTCCGAGGGTGGAATAAGAGGGAAGCCCAAGCTTGTTATTTGTAGAATTTTGGATCTGGAAGGCAACGCAGAGCTTGGTGGGGGTGTCCAAACAGTAGCCATTTATGGGCCACCTGGAAGCTGTTTGCATGTCTCTGTGCCTTGTACAGCACCTTCAAGCTCTTATGTAAGCACTTGGGTGTCTAGCGGAGAAGGCAATGGCACCCCACTCTAGTACTCTTGCCTGGAAAATCCCATGGATGGAGGAGCCTAGTGGGCTGCAGTCCATGGGGTCGCTACAAGTCAGACACGACTGAGTAACTTCACTTTCACTTTTCACTTTGATGCATTGGAGGAGGAAATGGCAACCCACTCCAGTGTTCTTGCCTGGAGAATCCCAGGGATGGTGGAGCCTGGTGGGCTGCCGTCTATGGGGTCGCACAGAGTCGGACATGACTGAAGCGACTTAGCAGCAGTAGCAGTAGCAGTGGGTGTCTAGGGACTCAGTATTTTCCGATCAGTCAACCTACTCTTTCATTTCCTCTAAAGAACTTATTTTCAAAGAAAATTTTGCATCACAACTGGAAGTGGAGAATCAACACCATGTGTAGCTGCTGCTGCTAAGTCGCTTCAGTCGTGTCCGACTCTGAGACCCCATAGACAGCCGCCCACCAGGCTCCCCCGTCCCTGGGATTCTCCAGGCAAGAAGACTGGAGTGGGTTGCCATTTCCTTCTCAATGCATGAAAGTGAAAAGTGAAAGTGAAGTCGCTCAGTCGTGTCTGACTCCTAGCAACCCCATGGACTGCAGCCCACCAGGCCCCTCCGTCCATGGGATTTTCCAGCCAAGAGTACTGGAGTGGGGTGCCATTGCCTTCTCTGCACCATGTGTAGAGAGAGAATAAAAATGCATGCAGTAACGACTGTGAAGATCCTGGCTGGACGCTGTTAGCTGCCCACGCCCTGGGCCACGGGCCTGCCGTATGTGAAGGGAGCTTATCAGGGTCAGAGGCAGTGGAGAACACACAGGGCCACACAGAAAACCTCCTTCATCAGTTAGGATGCAAAAAAAATACACAACAGGACTGAATTTATTTAAGCCCTGATCCATATAGTAATAGCATCTAAAATCGCTTC
Source organism: Bos indicus (assembly GCF_029378745.1). Taxonomy (NCBI): domain Eukaryota; kingdom Metazoa; phylum Chordata; class Mammalia; order Artiodactyla; family Bovidae; genus Bos; species Bos indicus. The sequence continues at coordinate 39,340,282 of NC_091772.1, read as the reverse complement.
TTATTTGGGGGGGAAAAGTGGTATGATCTTGGCTCATTGATTTACACAGGGAATGGGGCTATGGAGAACACGCATTGTTTCCCTGAGATTGCTCACTTAGCTGGAGAGTTGGTCCTAAAACCCAGCCCTGGCTCTAATTTTCTGTTCCTTCCATGGCACCCTATTTGCCCAGATGGCATGGTGTTGAAACCAAATGAGTACCCTCCGTTTCATTCCAGCAGGAAGCTCTTTCTTTGCCTACACTCAGAACATGACTGATTTGGGCTCAAGCATCTCTGAGTGGCTTTCCATCGGGCCGGGGCCCACTGGAGTCTCCGAGGCAGAAGCATCCAGTATAGAGGGTGATCATGGCACTGAGATGGTTAACTTGGCTAACAACTGGCATCACGCAGTCGCTGGCGATGATAACCACCACCAGTTGTGAGAGACACAGACAACCTCAAAGCCCAGCAGGTGCAGCTCAAAGGCTCAAGAGAGGACCTCCCTCCAGTCACCCCGAAGGCATAGAGAGAAGGATGAGGAGAAAGTGGCCACCTTTCTTGGTAACTCACTGTTCCCAACAAGACACCAAAAAAGACATTGATTCCATCAGGTTTCGTCCTTCTGTCATCTGTTGTTATTGCATCCAACAGGCTGGCGTTCGGATGAAGATGTCAAACCAGGATGGGAAAAAAGAAGTCAAGGAAACTGCCCTATGACCCAGGTTGGATGGTACAGAATCCATTCCAGTCGCTTTTATGTAATCATTAGCTTTAAAAAAAATCCAAGGAATCATGGAACGGAACCAATGACTGAAGTTGGAAAATGTTTTCTATTAATTGAAGTTAATTCAATATCAGTCTTGGGCAACAGGATAGAGCAATCAATTTGTAGCTACTTAAGAGAGCACAAGATACTGGTGAAGAGTTGATTAGATGACCAATTTCATGTGTGTCTCTGGGGAGGGCAGCTGACACTCCACAATATGAAAGCAGCTCTAAGGAAGCCTTATTTCGTGACATATGACAGATGGGGGTAGGGCTCTGTATGTTTTTAGCTATTATCTTAATGATCATAGCAGTGAAAAAAACCAGAATGGGCTTAACTGTGCAAAGGATTCCAAAGTGAGAGCAGAATTTACAGGGAACACAATGTCAGAGAAATAGTGGGGCGCCCCACCATTGGAGGCAAATGGTGTGGAGGGAGAGAGAAGCAGAAATTTCCAGACAACAGAGGCAATGGTGCTGCTCCCTGACCCTAAGAGCCCCAAGGACTAAGCCACCCTGTGGCCCACTTGAGAACACGGTCTGGGTTTGATCTCCCTTCCTCAAAACGATTGGGTGGAAACACCAGGGGCCTCCAAAAAGAACAATACAATGGCTATAAGGAGCTAGCAATCAGGACTTTGAGAGCATCTGAATGGAAAGAGGCTTGTTTGTGGAGAGGAAGACCTGCCTGCGGAGTCTGGCGGCGCCTGGAGGAGGCGGGTTGACTGATGGTCGCCCACACAGGACATCTGCCCTGTTCACCGAAAAGGTCCTTCCAGGCAGCACATCTCCAGGGCATCCGGAGGGAGCGTGGAGCCAGCCTGTCTCAAAACTTCCGATGCCAAGGACAGTGTTTCTCACTGGGTGCTGCTGATGGCTGGATGGAGTGGATTTCTTATTCCTTAGAGATTTTATTTCATTTAATTCTTCTAAGACAAGTGTTGCATATCCCTCTGTATTTTCATGTCCTCTGTGAGTAAAAGAAGACAAAACGACTTCCCCCACCCCCGCAGGCGGGGAGACCAGGGAAGAAGAAAACCTGCATTCACTCTCCTCTCCTGAGATGAGAAACGCGCCCCCAGTTCCGGCCGGCTCCCACTAGGTGGCGCTCACGGTCCAGCCCCGCGCCTGGCCCCGCGGCCCTAGAGGGGAGGATGTGATGAAGGGATGTGATGAAGGAGGACCATTCCCCTTCTGGGCTCCAGGACATCTTCTGGGCAGAGGGCAAGCGCCTCTGGACAGACAGCCTCCCGCGGGCGCCTGTCACCAGCCCACCTCGGTCACGGGGCGGGGTCACGTTCGGGAGGCAGCTCCTTTCCGGGGCTCTGGGATGCTGACGGGCGGGTCCCGTATTTACACTCACATGCGATCACTGGCCCTACTAGGGTGCGGATGGAGCTGACCTCGAGCTGACCTGCCCTTTTTTTCCTGGATGTTGCAGCGGAGCCTTCAGGAAGCAGTGACAATTTATTTTCCTGGGCTCCAAAATCACTGCCAACGGTGACCTGCAGCCATGGTATTAAAAGACTTACTCCTTGGAAGAAAAGCTGTGACCAACCTAGACAGCGTATTGAAAAGCAGAGGCATCACTTTGCTGACAAAGGTCCGTATGGTCAAAGCTATAGTTTTGCTAGTAATCACGTAGGGATGTGAGAGTTGGACAGTAAGGGAGGCTGAGCGCTGAAGAACTGAAGCTTTCAAATTGTGGTGCTGAGGAAGACTCTTGAGAGTCCCTTGGACTGCATGGAGATCAAACCAGTCAATTCTAAAGGAAATCAACTGAATATTCATTGGAAGGACTGAGGCTGAAGTTGAAGCTCCAATACTTAGTTCACCTGATGTGAAGAGCCAACTCATTGGAAAAGACCCTGATGTTGGAGAAGATTGAAAGCCAAAGGAGAAGGGAGTAGAGATGAGATGGTTAGACAGCAACACTGACTCAATGGACATGAATCTGAGCAAGCTCCAGGAGATAGTGAAAGGCTGCTGTGCTGCAGTCCATGGGATCACATAGAATCCGACATGACTTAGCGACTGAACAGCAACTACTTGGGGAAGTAGCTTTCTGTTCTCTGCTGGTTGGCTGAAACCAGGCCCGCGATATCCCCTGTAACACATGTCGCCCCAGATTTGCTGCACAGCTGGTCCGGCCCTTTGACCCACACGTGGTTCCTCCAGATCGACCTCAGGCTTCACCTTAGGCTTTCCAGGTGTTCCAGGGACCAGCTAAACGGGAATTCACAGGAGTGAATATGAAAAAAACACTTTTCCTCCAGGCCTCTGGGAAATAGATGGGCTACCATGGAAACCAGCTTTTCAGTGTTGGCATGTGGTCTAGAATTCTTCCCAGAGACAGGCTTCCATCAGACATGCGACTCCCTGGATGACAGAGCATCCCAGATACTCGAGATGGGACACCAGGGAATGGACCGCCAGGGGTTACAGGCCAGTGAGCCAGAGAGAGAGGCTGGGCTGGCCCCGCACTGTTCGGTGGCCTCGGGTTGGCTGGTTGTAGGCGGTAACCACGGCCGGGTGGCTGCCTTGCTGAAGCTGAGACCTTGTAGCTGGAATCATAATCACTGGCACCATCAGAATTTTAAGCAGTGAAAGTAAAAGGAGAAAATCAACACCATCATTCTCTTTGAAGAGCCTGAAACCTTGAACATCCTCCCCGCTGGGAAGGGAAACTGCTCCCTGCAGATTCTCCTTCCTCGGCTACAGGTGCCCTCAGGAGATGTGCCGTCTTGGAGGCCTGCCTTCCCAGGCTCTGGGGCCGCGGGTGTGGGTGGGTGGCTTAGCTGAGGCCGTGGCGATTCCCTCTAAGAGGAGTCAGATGGGAAACACTGGAAAACAGCCGTGAGGCATGGATATGGTTTCCACTTGAAGGGTAAACAGGAATTCCCACATGAGGATCTCCAGTGGGCTGACCTGACGGTGCGGGGGCTAAGGGAGGGTGGCAAGGATGGCGGGTGTAAGGCAGGGCTTGAGCAGAGCCTGGGCAGGGATTAGGGCAACAGGGGGCCCTTTGGTTTGTTTGAGGAAATGGGACGTTCTCCACATCCTTCCCTGTGAGAATCTTCTGGCCGCCACAGTCATTCCCGCTTTGCCAGGCCCTGAAATGGAACCGTGGGCATGAGGACCTCAGAGTCTTCAGGCTGGAGTGAGAGGAAGGGGCCCGGTGGGGACAGGTCACGGAGGCCAGGGCCCAGAGGACAGCCATCCCTGTGGGTGCCCAGTGTCCCTCCTCTCACAGAAGGGGGAGAGATGGCTTCTGGATTACGGAAGATGAGTCATCTTAATGAAAGACTCCCAGGAGAGGGAGGCTGATGTTCAGTCTCCGGGTAAAGAGGTGTTTCGGGCGCTTCTGTAGAGGTAGATGCATGTTAGGTGCAGTAAAATCAGACTGCATGAGGCCGGTTTTGTTGGATGAAAAACCTGAATTCTTTGCTGGGCTCATATAGTTGTGCATCTTCTTTTCTTGCTCTGGGAGACCTGAGTGGGGGGGTAGCTACCTCACCTCGGGGAAATCCTTGGATTTCTAGAGCCTCGGTGTTACCATCTGTAAAATGGGACTCCTATCACAGCAGCTCGAGAACCTTCATCGTCAGGCCCAGTGCTGTACTCAGTCCTGTGAAGTATGGAGCCTGTGCTTGTTAAAAGGGTGAGGAGGTGGGTACACTTCCCATGGAAGGGTTTGCTCTCCACATCCACGCTATCCAGATGATAGGCACTAGTCACATGTGGCCGCATGCACTGAAATTAATGAAATAAGGTTCGGTTCCATGGTCTCGCTAGCTGGCTTTCCAAAGCTCAATGGCTCAATGGGAAAAGCATTTGAAAAAGAATAGATACATGTCTGTGTATAACTGAATCACTTTCTGTCCACCTGAAACTGACACAACGTTGTGAATCAACTACACCCCACTATAAAATAAAAATGAAAAAAAAAGACCCCAAAGGCTCACCTGCCTGGTGGCTACCATATGGGACAGTGCCCTCCAGGCTGTCTTTGGTGGTTGGGTCAGCTCACCTGTCTCTCTTTGTCCCCATGGAATCGCCTTCAGAGTTGGGGGCTGCATTGAGTCGGGGGGAGCGTTACCTCAGATAAGCTCTTTCTGCTGTGCCAGCACTTAGATTGCCCCTGGGGCCCCCCAACTGCCAAGGCCCATTTGGCCCTTCTCCAGGAGGGAAGCACCCCCCAGGCTGGATTTGGGAACCCCGATAAGTTATCTGGAGCCTGTCTCATGGGGTCCCTGGCTACCTCCACCCTAGCCAAGCTTCCCTTCTCCTGATGCTCAAAATCCCTGATCTTGAAGCAGAGATGAAGGGTAAAAATAAAGCATTCCTTTTAGGGCAGCTGTTAGATTGATGATGAAATGAATCATTTGCATTTATGTAAATTACATGATTATGTAAATTACAGTAACATTTCAATAAAGGAAACTATCTGGCCTGCTGGAATTTGGAGAAAGCAGACAAGGAGGCCAGAACTCTCACAGTCAGTTGGGGGTGGGTCCTTGGTGTGAGAGAGAGGCAGCCAGAGGGCCTGTGAGGGCCTGTGGACTATCCTTCAGATGGGCGTGTCATCAGGCATGGGACAGCAGCTGGGACTCTCTCAGGACCTAAACGGTGACATCTCTCTTGCAGAGAGAGACCCAAGTCATGGGGCGAGCCTCCTGGGCCACTTCTGGCTTCTCCAGGGCCGATGCGCCCCTGTAGAGTGTCCCCAGGACTAAAGTGGGCACCTGACGAGGCAGGAGAAGGGCACTGAGTGGCTCACACTATATGCTTCAGAGGAGGCGGGCTTGAACATCAGCAACATAGAAACAAACTAGAAAACAGCAGAGAGCAAAGGGTAGGTGCCTCCCAGACACCGAACGGAGCCCCTTGCCTCTAAGCTAACTGTATGAAGCTCTGCTGGCTTCAGAACATTCCTGCTGTGTTTGTGCTTTGGGGCCCGGCCTCTGCATCAGCCTCCAGGCCAGCTGTCAAGCAGTCCAGGTAGGAGCACCCTATCAGCTCTCCCAGGCCCAAGGGCCCCAAGTCTGTCAGAGAAGTTGACTTTCCCAGTGCTTCAGATCCCCAGCCCTTACGGATCGTCCTCAGGGCTGCTCTGCCTGAGCAAGTGTATTTAGAAGCAGCATCTGGTCCCTCTTCACTGGGACTTGGCCCTCCAGGTGAATGAGCTCTTCGTTGTGGCACCTCGGAGGCCCATCTTCTGAACATTTCAGAACCGTAAAAAGGGGAGAGAGTAAAAAGAACAAACCCAAAGAGCTTAATTATTTGGCTGGTTGGTAATTCTTTCTGGGTAGGAAGAGAGCTTCTAAGTACAGGACTTTTCAGTGCCCATTGCAGGGTCCAATGGAAAAGCTTTGTGTTATGCAAGGAACCACCCCCGCCCCCCTGCAAAAGTGACGAGGTTACCATGACACTAGGGGAAACACAGAAGGAGGAGACTAGGAAACCTTGACAGAAAGATACAGCGTGTGGAGCAGAAGCCTGGGGCTGGTGCATGGAAGGGGTCTGGGGACACCGAGAAACCTCCTTTGCTAAGTACTGCTCTTCGGGTATTAGATTGTTTTGCTCCTCATGCTGTTTGAAAGTCTCATGTGAAAAGGTCTCCAACAACAAACAGCTGTCAGAAATCCAGACCACCAAGCTGCCACGCCGCCTCCCTTTTGCGGCTCTCCAAGTGTCTTGGAGATCACACTTGCCCCGCAGCAGGTGAGTGTCTGAGGAAATAGTATCCGACTGTCTTTGAGACTGAGTTTCTGCAAGTGCTGCGGGGGCTGCTGGCATCAGAATCATGACGGAAGATCCTGGTTGAACTGAAGTTTCCTGGGTCCAACCCCAGGCCCTTCCGGATTAAAAACCTCTGGGTTGCATGTTTCTGGGAGGCACGCAGGGCATGTCAGTGCTGCTGAATTTGGAGGGACACCATTAAAGTCAAAAGAACCAGGACCAAGCCCCCATTATTCAGATGTTCTCTTTTCCATACTTCCTAACAGTGGAGAAAGGTAATTTTTCTTAAGATCATAGTAATCTAGGCTTGATGTTGGCTCAGTAAATACCCAGTCCAGTCTCTAGGTCACAGCACAGAGTCACTTGCTGTTGACTTTCGCCATTGGAGGGAACACAGAGCCGCCGGCGCCCCATGCCCAGCTGGCTCAGCTCTGATTCATCCACAGTAGGTGACTGCTTTGCTCAAAGACCGTGCTCGCGTGAGCATCACCCGCAGCCCAAGGAAGCAAAATTGCCTCACTTCTTCACAAGTCATTAGCAACGATATATTTGTTCTGTCTCAAACACGTCCAGATACACTTAACAGAAGACAGATTATTTCACACACAGTTCTAGGAGGCGTCTATGTGAAAATGGAGTGAAGCTGATATCCGCGAGTCTACTGACAGGCGCGGACATCACGGAGCCCTTGCTCCTGGGGTGGGGGTGGGTCTTGGACTTCGCTGTTCTGTCTCATTTCCTTGTCTGTAGTGGGGGTGGGTGGGCATCTCTCTAGAATTCAACAAAGTAGAGAACTACTTTCATTACCACCCCCCACAATACATCTCTTGAAAAATATGACTTTCACAAATCATCCTAAAATACCTTGACAGCAGAAGAGCTGAGCGCATGTGATCTATACCAGATGGGACATTGCAGGGCAGAGCTTCTGCAAAGCATGTTTCAGCAGTCTGGGCTGGGTGAACGGAGGCCTCTAGATCTGGGGTGATTGAGCCTTTTCCACAGGTACAAGAACACAGAGCTCATGGGTGTCCTCAAGTCTGCTGACTGGGAATTATACAGCGGAGTGAGTGTTCATCCCAGTGTGGGCGTCTGAGCCCTGCTCCTCCTTGGGGCTGCTCTCCACTCTCCTGAGCCTCTGTCACCCTTGGAGTGTGGGGGCTGTGGCTGTAAACCCAAGATCTTTGCTGTAGGATTTGCTATTGACTGAAGTACCCACCTGATTCCTTGGCAAAGTCTTGTATTAAATGTCACTTTTGACTTATTTGCATGTGTGTATGTGTTGGTCACTAGTCGTGTCCAACTCTGTGACCCCATGGACTGTAGCCCACCAGTCTCCTCGGTCCATGGAATTCTCCAGGCAAGAACACTGGATGGGTTGCCATTCCCTTGTCCAGGGGATCTTCCCGACCCAAGGATTGAACCCCGGTCTCCTGCATTGCAGGCAGCTTTTTTACCATCTGAGCCACCAGGGAAGCCCTTATTTGCATAGAGATTTACAATGAAATACTATGCAGGTAAATGCTTTGTAAACGGGTAAGTAAATCCTCAAGCGGATCTATTCCTGACTGGTAGGTGTGAAAACTAGGACCTGGAGAGACTGATTCCTCTAAGGTCATGAGAGCGAGTGAGAGAAGGACCAGGAGTCAGAGCTTCCACCCTCGTCAGCGTTCTTTCTGCTTTGCCGCCCTTCTATTCCTGGATGGCTCAGCCTGGGTTTGTCCCCACAGGAGACCTGGAGCCACTGCTCATTTAAACAAAGGACTGGCATTTGCAGGTGTTCTTTGTAGAGACAACATTTGCATGGCTCCGAGGACTGATGGAAGTGGTAGGTAGGGGGTGGCTGGCAGTAATGCTGCTTGTTACGTTACTCTGCAATGAGCTCTGTCAGTTCGGGTCAGAGATAAAAAAGAGCCTCAAGTAAGATGGGCTACAGGGGGCACACTGCAGAGATCTTTACAAAGTGAAAATCCATAGGACAATGAAGCAATGCCTATGGTGGGAACTGGGGGAAGATCTGTTTAATATCCTTCCCAGGCTAGATGGCTAGGATGGGAGTGGGGGCCTGGAATACAGGAGGAGGTCCAGCCTTGGGGAAATCATTCTACGTGTAGAGACACTTGGACCTGGGACATGAAGGTGTCCAGTAGAGACACCCACCACTAGGGACACAGTGTGGGGTGTCCCCATGAAGGTGGTAATGGCCACAGGGAGTGTAATGGCCACAGGGAGTGTGGGACAGGCAGGATGAGGAAGGAAGGACTATACCCGGGGACACTGCAGTGAGTTACAGCGGAGCCCGTGAGGAAGGTGAGAGGAAAGGATCATGAGAATCCCAGGAAAGCAGCAGGGACGCTCATGGAGCCAGGTGAGCAGAGCCACCTCCTGTTCTGAGCACCGGAACCATCGGGCTGGGTTCTGGGTGACCAGAGCACCTGCCTCTATGCACCTGTTCCACCTGGAGGAGTCCCAAGTTGCCCCGAGCTGAGAAGGGTGATCGGGAGAGAAGAGGCGAGGTGCCCGGCACACACTTACCACAATGAGCGCAACCACGGACAGCGTGTAGTAAATGGAGTCCCTCAGCAGGCACCAGGAGGAGAGAGCCACGACCTGGGGGGAAGGGGCGGCAGGTGAGAAACAGGACACGGACCGTGCGAGGGACACAGCCCGGCTCTGGCATTGCAGCCGGTGACGACCCAGACACAGCTCAGCGCTTCTCTCTCTGCCCGAGGCCCAGTCCATCTGCCAGTCGAAGGAATTCACTCAAGGTCTTCGGGCACAGTAGTCTGGTCTCCTGAAAATCAGGTGCCAGGATGGGTTTGAACCTGCCAGGACTTCATTACAGGGAGATGCCCAGGAGAGAAGACAGGGAGGGAGGGGGGAAGGGGGAGGGCTGCCCAGCTGTTACTCCGATCTGGCCCCCAAAGGAGAGGCAAGGCGGGGTTAGATGGACTATCTGAGGAAGGTTCTGCAAAACCAGGTCGAAGTCTCCCAGGAATCTGCCAGCCTCGGTATCCCTGATGCCAAGGAGAGGGGAGGAGCCTACTGACTTGCTGTTCCTGCCAGCACTCTGCCCAGAGCTGGGCATACCCTTCTGAAGGCCCCCAGCCTCTTCTCCCATCTCTGTGATATGCCTGGCCTTGTTGGCACTTGACCTCTGGCTTAATCAGAATTTTTAAAAGATTGATTTGCCTATTGATGTGGAGAAAATGCTGTCTTAGAGGTGGTGGCTCTGCTGAGACCAGTGGACACTTTGCTGGAGACTAAGCAGCCTTGGCCTCTTGTGTGTGGACTTCCTGCAGGCGAAGGAGACCCCTGGTGCCGCAGGAGGGGAGGGGACGGGCAGGGTATTGTGGGCGGGGGACCCTATTCTGGAGGAGAGTCCTCTCCCCTGGGTAAGTCCTTCAGAGTCTTTCATGGAGGGAAACCTGGTATTTTCCCTCTGTTTTGCAAAGTAGGTCCATTTTTGCAGACTCTCTGCAAAAGGAGCCTGGGAGAGTCCCAGATCGGAGGTGCCCCCTGGGCTGTCATTCTCACTCTCTCCCACCTCCCTAGGAAAGCGTCAGCCACCCCATGGCCACAGGACTCATCTAGCTGCCTTTGCCCTTGCCTCATAAGCGGAAAAGGACACAGCAAGTGCCACTCTGAGCTACGATAAGAACAAGGACCAAAGACAGCTGGAAAAGGGATTCCAGGGACGCCTCCTTTGGTGTCTCTTCCCTCCTGGATGACTGGGTCCAACTGTAAAGAAAAGATCAGGGCAAAGCCAAACCAGAGAGGGTATTCTGGATTCAAATAACATGAAAGATATGGCTTAAATAGAGCTAAAAATGAATAACGAGGCCAGCCTCTTTCTGTTAACACACTCTTCCACCACTGTAGGGACACTGAGTATTTTCTGTGCTAATTTTGCCTTGCTTGGTTTGGTATTTGCAGATCCAAGTTTCAGATGAAGGGCTTGTCAAGAAAAGGACTTGCACCACGAGAATCTCTTTAGAACAGAGTGTCCTCTCCAGCCTTTTATCATCTCTCCCTGGACTGTTTACTCTTTGAGCCTGTGGCCGCCACTCACCATCTAAGGAAGAGGACAAATTGGACTAGATTGTTCACGTTCCATCAGGTCATAAAAGGTGGTGAATATTTCAAAATGTATTATAATTAAGCAAATGGACTTAAAACATGTGGCAAGTATCAACTCTGAATTTTCTTAAAAATCACTTGGATTTCTAGTTAAAGATATGTGGACTGAACATCCCAGCACCGCTGCTGCTTCTTGTTCTACTATAACAGGGTTACAGCAAAGGGATTTTGTTTTTTTTTTAAACAAGAGATAAACCTGGGAGACAAAGAGACTAGAAGAATTGATCAGAGCAACAAAATTTTGAGCTGGAACGCAGAACAACTGAACAATCAAAGTCTTTCAGCTGGCAGTGGACCAAGCTCTAGAAGTGCTGGTAAAGGTGGCCTGAAACGGGATGGCGGCAAGACTGTTGAAGACTTTAATCCCACCTGATACTATTACAACAGTGTCAATCAACTATCCTTCCATATAAAATAAAAAAAAAATTTTTTAATTTAACTGCAGATTTCTTCCCTCACTTCAAATAGACCAGTGACTATACATCCCCCACCTTATCTGAGGCAGGAGACCTGGCATTTACAGAAGAGAAGTTTCAGAAACAGAGGAGAGGAAATGATTGAATAAATAATTAAAGGAAAGTGCTCAGAAGTTAAGGACTTCCATTTTTCTGACACAACAGACAAAAAGATGCACACCAAGGCATATCATTGTGAATATTCTGAATACTGGAACCATAAAAGAGTCCTAGAAGTCACTGGAGAGAGAAAAACAGGATCATATACAAAGAATAATATTTTATTTCTCAGCCAGAGAGCTGAAAGCTAGAAGACAACGGAGGAGTAACTTTGAAATTAGAAAGGAAAATGATTTCAACCTGGAATTCTACACCTGACCAAATTGCTCATTAAGTGTGAGAGGAGAATAAAAATAAAAGTCAATTATCTCAAAATATTTACTTCCTACGTATCCTTTTCCAAAAAGCTACTAGAAGATTGCTCCACTAAACTCAGGGAGTAAAACACTTGTTACATAGAATGTTGGCAAAATAAATCCTTACATCAAACAACAAAAATCTATTGTAATAAGAAAAGATCTCCAGAATGATGGTGAAAGAAGATTCTAGAGAGATGGTAAGAGGAGATTCTAAAAGAAATTTTGCAGCTGGTCAGAAGACACAGCAGAAATGGCGCCAGGAGGACAAAATCAATGGGATATCTTATGGTTCTGGACCCACAGGAAGGAGACTGGAGAGCGCTGGGGACAGAGCACTGCAGCCTAAGCAAGTGAACAACAGCAACAGAGACAACCATACACCACAGGGAAAACACAGAGTTGTGCAGGAAAGGAAGACGAATCATTGCTGGTATTGGCTGAGCTATAAACTCAGACATAATAAACGCAGTGTAGACTGCTGTCTAAGTAAATTAATGGTGTAAGTGTTTGGTGAGGATGGAGGGCTGGGTATTCGGGGTGAGCAGGGCTGAGTGCCAAAGAATTAATGCTTTTGAACTGTGGTGTTGGAGAAGACTCTTGAGAGTCCCTTGGACTGCAAGGAGATCCAACCAGTCCATCCTAAAGGAAATTAGTCCTGGGTGTTCTTTGGAAGGAATGATGCTAAAGCTGAAACTCCAATACTTTGGCCACCTCATGCGAAGAGTTGACTCATTGGAAAAGACTCTGATGCTGGGAGGGATTGGGGGCAGGAGGAGAAGGGGACGACAGAGGATGAGATGGCTGGATGGCATCACCGACTCGATGGACATGAGTTTGAGTGAACTCCGGGAGTTGGTGATGGACAGGGAGGCCTGGCGTGCTGTGATTCATGGGGTCGCAAAGAGTCGGACACAACTGAGCGACTGAACTGAACTGAACTGAGGGCTGAAAAAGACCTCCTCCTCCACACTGGAAAGCCTTGGAGAACACTTGAAACTGAAAGGTCAAGTCACTGTTCTAGAAGCATCTGATCTGGAGACACGGAGTGAGTATCAGGAACAACTAAACTAGTGGAAAGCAGTTGCCTCTGAAGGGTGGCAGGCGGCCCTGGTGGGACAGGAGGGTGGCTGTCTTTCATAATAAGCCGCCTGGAACTGGTTGCCTCTTTAAGCTCTGTGTGTATAACTTTAATGAAAATAAAAACTAAAATAAAAATGAGAAAGTGTAATGCAAGTTATCCATTTAGATTTACTGCTCTAAGAAATACACATCCCATTAGGTCTAAATGTCAGACTTGCCTGGATACTGATCTACTGTATCTCTTTATAAATAGAATAGTTTTTAATGTATAGACCATCTCCATGTTTCAGCTCTAGATTCAAAGCCTACAATTACCAAAACCAATTAAAAAAATTTTTTTTATTAAATTAAAAAAATGAAATTTAGTTGATTTATAATGTTTCAGGTATACAGTAAAGTGACTCAGTTTTATATATATATATATATATATATATATATATATTCTTTTTCAGATTCTTTTTCATTACAGGTTATTACAAGATATTGAATACAGTTCCCTGTGCTACACAGTAGGTCCTTGTTACCTGTTTCATACAAACAGTGTGTATATGTTAATCTCAAATTCCTAATTTATCCCTCCCTACCCCCTTTCCCTTTTGGTAACTGCAAGTTTGTTTTCTATGTCTGTGAGTCTATTTTGGCAAGACCAGTTTTTTTTTCTATAGAAGCAATGAACTGGAGGACAAGAAAGGAGTCGAACCAGAGAAGAATAATTCTCCACACTCTCGAGGGTATTAAAGCATCCTTGATTCTGCAGCATCTATAGTGAAAGCTGTGACCATGACCTGGTGTCCCCTACTTTCCTCTTCTGTGACCACTCCTCACCACAATAAAAAGACTTATCTGACACTTCCTGCAAACAAGAGGACCCAGAAGGTTTATTTAATTCAGTCCTACAGCAACCAGTAAGGTGGGCACTGCCACCCTCACTGGCTGGCAGTGTGGGCATGGCCAAGTTGAAGTCTTGAACACAACGGTACAACTAGCAGTGGGATGAGGGCTGGGATCTGAACCTGAAAGCTTGGATCTCATGGTCCTGACCCCACACCCTATGCTACTGTGAGTAAACAGAGGCAGGGTGAGAGCAGACACCCATCTGTGACATCCCCCATGGAGGTCTTCTTTTCTCCAAGACTTCAAGCCATTTGGCAGGGGCATTTGGTGAGAGACCAAAAAGCAGTGATCACAGCTTCCCAGGTGGCTCAGATGGTAAAGAATCTGCCCATAGTGCGGGATACCTGGCTTAAATCTATGGTCAGGAATATCCCCTAGAGGAAGAAATGGCTACCCACTCCAGTATTCTTGCCTGGAGAATTCCATGGACAGAGAGGAGCCTGGTGGGCTTACAGTCCATAGGGGTGCAAAGAGTTGGACACGAATGAGGGACTAAAACACTTTCACACACTCACAGCTCAATATAAAAATACACTGCTTTAAAGAGAGCCCAAGCAAGAAATCAAGGCAGAAGGAGTGACCACAGACACTGCAGACAGGGATATGGACGTGCTCTGGACATATCCCAGGAGGGAAGGAGAAAACTCGGAAACTATTCCATTTAGGTAGTTTTTGTTTTCCTTCTTTTTTTTTTTAACACCAACACAGCTCATTGTTTGGTGATGGAAGTGTTAGCTTTTCCACAGACATGGATACACTGATGTTTGGGTCCAAGCCACTCTCTCTGCTTCTCGGTGGGGGGGCTTTTATCTCTAGATGGAGGCCAGCAACCATCTGACTTAGGCCCCGAATGCACCCATGGGCACAGAGGGATCTGTCAGCACCCTTGCGTCAACATGGGAGGCTCTTTGGCATCTGCCGGCAGACAGCATCTTCTGGAGCACTCTGCAGAGTGAACACAGGTCCCCAGAGAAAGTCAGCAGTGAGTGACGCTGCCCTTGACCTCATTAGTCAATAATACAGACAGTGAGAACTGTAAGAGGTCGTCACTGGCAGACTCCTCTGTAAATTAAAGCCAGAGGCTCTGTTCTTCCCCTTTCACTCTAGGAATCCCTCCCAGCTGGAATTGCATCTTGATATTTCTCTTCTATTTCTGGAGTGCATTTTGCACTTCTTCTATTGAATATGCAGCTTCAGTTTCCTTCTTATAATTTCATTTAATTTCAGAGTGACATGAGGCGAAAAGAAAAAAAAAACCCCACTCTTCTAAAACAGAGAAAAACACCTCCTCCTGTATTCAAATGCTGAATGATCATTTGGAATTCTGACTCCTGCTAGGGAGTTAAAATTAATTGTTTATGACAGAACTATATATGTGTATGGATTTCTGTGTATGGATTTGTATTGCAAATCTATATATATCTATTGATATATATGGTGATACATGTACATCATACATGTGGATAGATGACATGTATAATACAATTTAATATTTTTTCCTTGATGGAGAATGGGATTTGACATCATGGACACATTTTAAAAAGAATGAATACCCTCAACTCATGAACACTCTGCCTTTTTAAAAACCCGTTTAAGCAGGCAGAACACCATAAGTTACATGACATAAACATAAAACTGCTATCATTTCAGAGAAATGTTGTTATTTCACACAAATTTCATGGAAAAGGGATTTGAAAATCATAACATGAGTCTTGTTCCAAGCTTTTGAGCTGACACAGATCCCACAGCCAATTCTTATCTCAAGCAAGACAGCCATGAGATTTGGAGGAAGGCTGGGGTTCTAGGGTGTCCCTCACATGGTCTGAGGGCATTCAGTGATGCTGGGGGCCACAGCAGGTGAGGGACAGGTGGACACCACTGTCTGTTCATTATTCAAGTACCCGTTCAAAATGCTTCAATCCTGGGAGAAGTCGCCGAAATACAAATGGCTCCTGCTTTCTGGAAATTTTCTACTGAGAATGGACAGTCAGAGTCAGGCCACATAAAAAGACAATAATAAACTGCAAAATACTATGAATGTCCTCTTACTACTCTTTGCAAACAGGAACAGAAAGTGAATTCATATTTTAAATTTTACATTTTTCCTAAGGAAACCCACTCTGAGTTCTAGTTTCATGTAAGGAAAACAAATGACAAGTGAAGAAGCTGCTCTTGGAGATATAAGACGAGGCCACGCTGGGACCATGCAGGCACACAGCAGTCTCCTGATGGCTCCACACTGGCCGAACCAAACAACCATCAGGGACGCTCTAAGGGTCCGAAGTGCCCAGGATGCAGAAGCACCTTCCCAGTCGTTTAGAACATTTAGCAGGAGCTCTCATGGTGGATGTAAATGCGGCCTGCTAGGCCTTCAAACCTTGGTAGCTCAGAGTGTTCTCGCATACATCAGAATTCTCGGGGAGACGGAGCCACCTTAAGGAAGGACTGTGCGGGCTTGTGCTCCTGGGAACAGGCGTGGGGCCTGTGGTCACTGCCAGACATTGTCACCCCAGCACTAGGGACTATATGAGTTTACCTATAAAAGAAGGGCATTTAGGGTAATTTCAAGTCATCAGCTGTGTTTTCTTGGATTCACCCAGAATCAGAGCCCAGGGCAAGATGTGAGTGCATATACTTTATTTGGGAAGTGATTCTACGAAACACTGTTGGGGAAAGTGAGGCAGGTAATGAAATGATAAAGACACAGCAGCAGGTGACTGGGGCGAAATCCTGGTGGGGCGAAATCCTGGTGGGGCGCTATCCTGGGGGCGGGTGCTATCCTGGTGGGGCATGATGTGCTGGGGTGCTCTGAGGGACCCTGGAGAACATGCCTCTTCCCTATCTTCTCCAAGGGGAGAGTGAGCTGGGGTATTTATCCACCTACTTCCACCAGTCACTGCTTGAGGGCTGCAACCAGAATGTTGATTCCCTGGCCAAGAAGAGCCCACAGATAGAGGAATGCAGGCCCTGGCACGGGGAAGTCAGGCCAGTGGGAACTCAAAAGGTGAGGATGAGGGGTCATGGGAGGGGACACCTGCAGTGTCTGCTTTAACCCTAACCATGGATTTACACAATGATCCAATAATCTGAGTAAGCATTCACACACACACATTTTGTAAGCTCGAAAATACAACCCATTGTCTATACACATCACACCTTTCTTATCCATTCATCTGCCAGTTGACACTTAGGTTGCGTCCACGTCCTGGCTGTTGCAAATAGTGTTGCAGTGAACATAGGGGAGCACGTGCCTTTTTAGATTATAGTTTTCTCTAGATATACACCTAGGAGTGAAGTATCACATGGTAATGCTTATATGTGGAATCTAAAAATGCAACACTTACTAGGCAGACCCAGATCCACAGACATGAAAAACAGATTTAGGGTAACCAAAGGGGAAAGGGAGGGAGGGATAAATTAGGATTTTTGGAGTAACAGATACATTAAAATATATAAAATAGATAACCAACAAGGACCCACTGTGTAGCACAGGGGACTAAGGTCAATATTTTGTAACAACCTACAAGGGAAAAGAAAATTCTGAAAAAGAATAAATAGGTCCACAGAAACCACCGCAGTGAGAAGCCTGCACACCACAGCTAAGAGAAAGCCCTTGCAGCAGTGACGACCCAGCACAGCCAAAAATAAATAAACAGCATAATTTTTAGAAAAGATGCTGGGAAACCACCCTTTTGTACAGTGTAGAACCAGGCCAGAAAATTCCCACTCCCTTCCAAGTTTTCCTACTTGATCTATTGAAAAGACAGTATAAAGAATTCTAAAGCACAGTGAATTTATTTATTTTTAAATTTATATCATTTGGGTTAGGAGCCAGGTACACATCAGAGGCAAGTATTTCCTCATTTTATCAATTATGATGCCCAAAAGGACAATGTCTGGGCTTGAATGATCATTTTACTCTCTTGATCTGTAACACATCCTCATGGGACTGGGGTCTCGAAAGTGCAGTGGGGCTTCTCTGCATTTGAAGTGTTGATGGCTGCTGCTGCTGCTAAGTCACTTCAGTCGTGTCCGACTCTGTGCGACCTCATAGACGGCAGCCTACCAGACTCCTCTGCCCATGGGATCTTCCAGGCAAGAGTACTGGAGTGGGTTGTCATTGCCTTCTCCAGAAGTGTTGATGGAAAACGAAGTTAATACATATCATGTGAGTTCAGAAATAAGATAGTTAAGATCATGTATGGGCTTCCCTGGTAGTTCAGCTGGTAAAGAATCCACCTGCAACGTGGGAGACCTGGGTTTGATCCCTGGGTTGGGAAGATTCCATGAAGAGGGGGAAGCTACTCACTCCAGTATTCGGGCCTGGAGAATTCCATGAACTGTATAGTGCATGGGGTTGCCAAGAGTCAGACGTGACTGAGCGACTTTCACTTCACTTCAAGACCATGTATTTGAGTTGAAGCTTCTGGAAGTAAGAACCTGGCTACAGCACACAATTGCATTATTAGCCATTAGTGTTTCCATTACATGATGCTTTCCATGCTGTCAGAAACCAGTAGTGGAAGCACAGTGGGGAAGATGTCCCATTTCCCTCTGATCTCTCTGAAAATTAAAATGCTGAAGCCAAAGAGGATGGAAAAACAGGAGGACCGGCTCCTTTCCAGTCCACAGGCTTGGGTATGGACTTGGAAGGGTCTGTTTCACACCTGGAAAGAGCCACGTTTCTCTGCATCACCAAGTTACAGAGGAGAGGAAATGTGTACAGTGTACTTCAAAGCGAAGATATCTACCCCCTGCTTGACATGGAATGGGACTTGCATCATCTCAGGAACTAACCTGACTTGTGACATCTCCAAAGGGAAGGTGGGTGGCTGCCCCCCGTGGGAGCACCAGGTTGGAAAGGAAGCACTTGCCCCTCTAGGTGTGGAAGCAAGGTCACATTCTGATCTCGGGGGTGTGCAGTGACATTTTCTTACTAACAAATACTGGCTGCTAGCCTGTGTGGCTCATGCGGCCCCAGTCGATCTGTCAGGCAATGTATTTTAAGTAACTTCTGTGACTCATGGCAGAGAGAACAGGTGACGCCCACGAATCAATCCTGCAGCCACGGCAGACTGAACCCAAGAAACGTTCTTTAATGGATGCTTGGCAGATCGTTTCCCCTGCATTAAAGATCTTGAGGATTAAAATACGGTAACACCAAAATATACCCAGCCTTGATTTGCATTTAGCAGTGAAGCAGAGGCTGTGGCAGCCAGTCACACATGCCAGCCAACAAAGCCCCTTCCCCAAAGAGCTGGCAGCTTCTATCCAAAATCGAGGGGAGAGGTTATCTAAGTATCTGTGTTAATTTCACTTTGTGGATGACCATGTAAAGGGGGAGTACTTAGTGCCTTAGTGGTTTAGAGGCTCAGGTATGGAATCTAAGTGCAGGGTGGAAGGTACAACAGTAAGGATGTGGTGCTTATCTAGTTCGAAGAAAGTTGAGACGTGGGGAGGGAAGGCTGTGAGGGTCTCACCCCTCCACCTGTACCCCCTCTCCATTTCCTTCTCTGCCCACCCCCTGGCCTGCAGGCCTGAGCGCAGTCTCCCAGCCTCATCCTCCACGTGTGGTACGGGAACAGAGGCCTGTGCTCCTCCAACGTTCAACTCTCCACCTGGAATGATCATTTTTACCTGCATCAGTCCCTCAGCAGTGTGTTAAGGATCCACACAAAAACCTCGGAGACGCTAAGATTTTGGGGTGAAAGGAACATTGTGCGTGGAGGCATCAGGAACAGAATGGCTTTACCTGGAGCACCCTGTCTCACCCTCAGGAAAGAAAACGCCCCTCTGAACATCTGGGGCCTTCAGGGACCCAAGAATAAGTGTTTCCCGGGAGGTCATGGCCTGAGATGCAGCCCCTTCCTGAATAGCCAACATTTTAAAATTGGTTCTTATGAGCCAGATACTGCACACCGTACTTCACTTGCCTTTTCCTTTCCAATCATTTACTTATCCCATTTTACAGATGAGTCAACTGAGGCTACATAACCTGCCCAAGGTTCACAGTTTGAAAGTGACTGAGCCATATTTTGACCAGGTCTGAATTCAAGAGCCCACATGGTCACCCCTTTGCCAAGGTTACTCAACTTAGCTGATCATAAGAGTGACCTGAATCTGACAATGGATCCCCAAGCCCATGTCAGACTTATCTTTTTCTGTTTTTGCACTACACAGCTTGGGGGATGTTAGTTTCCCAACCAGGGATAGAACCCGGGTCCTAGCAATGGGGACCCTAACCACTGGACAACCAGGAAAGTCCCCCCTTTTTTTTTGCACCCCAGACCTTTCGAATCAGAGCTGTACATTGGAATCTCTTGGAAGCTTTAGGAAACACTGATGCCTAGGTTCCACCCCCAGAGATGCTGAGTTAGTAGATTCAGGCTCTGGCTGGGCCATTGGGATTTCTCAAAGCTTCCCAGGTGATTCCTAACATCTGGCAGGGGTTAAGACCACTGGCCCAGCCTGCAACCACCTGTTAGTCTGCTGCTAAGTTAAGTCGCTTCAGTCGTGTCTGACTCTGTGTGACCCCATAGACGGCAGCCCACTAGGCTCCCCTGTCCCTGGGATTCTCCAGGCAAGAACACTGGAGTGGGTTGCCATTTCCTTCTCCAATGCATGAAAGTGAAAAGTGAAAGGGAAGTTGCTCAGTCATGTCTGACTCTTCGCGACTCCATGGACTGCAGCCTACCAGGCTCCTCCGTCCATGGGATTTTCCAGGCAAGAGTACTGGAGTGGGGTGCCATCGCCTTCTCCGTGTTAATCTGAGGTATGTCCAGATAATCAGAAATGAGGAACTACCAACCATCCCCTGTCCCCTACAATGCAGAAGGAAACCCAGCCAGTATGTAAGAGATTTTGAGAAATAACAACAGACTTTACGTATTCCTTATGACCATTTCAGAGCCCACACACTAGCAGTGTTGCCATCCACCACTCTGCTTATAAAGTAGTTCTGTTTTAACATCTCTTTTAGATTTATAATAAAAATTTGCTTTGAGAGTCACATCAGTATAAAACAAGAAGTGTGCAATTTCTGGGTCTCACTTTTAGCTAGAGAGACTCAAAGGTGAGGGCTGGAATCCTCGGAAGGTTTGTTCAGTGGTGTGGCTGGTGGCTGACGTTGGCTGTCAGCTGGGTTCCCAGCTGGGGCTACGGGCCTAACCTACAAACAGCCTCATCTGTGTTGTGTGTGTCAAGACTTTGTTCCTTTTTATCGCTGATCATTATTCCCTTTGTTTATCCGTTTATCTGCTGAAGGGGTGTTTGGGATGTTTTGAGGTCTGATGACCAAAGCTGCTCTGACCACTTTGGCATGTCTTTTGATCCAGATGAGGATCTGGGAGGGCTGATGGGGTCATCACTTCTGGCATTCTAAAAGAGCTGACATGGAAGCTGATTGAGGGCTGGGCCTGTATTATCTGCATCCACACTGAAAAGCCCTTCGTTTCCTCCTTAGAGGGACAAGGGTATCCGCAGCAGCATTCTGGTGCAGCCCGGCAGCTGGGATCTGTCAAAGCAAGACTCATTTTCTCCCTTTTCCTACAAACGACACGACTCTAGATCCCAGGAGTCACAGGGCACAAGCCAACCAAAGCAAAAGTGGTCTATAGAGCCTTCCCTGGTGGTCCAGTGACTGAGACTCAGTGCTCCCAATGCAGGGGGCCTGGATTTGACCCCTGGTCAGGTAACTATCAGATAAGGCAATGGCACCCCACTCCAGGACTCTTGCCTGGAAAATCCCATGGACGGAGGAGCCTGGTAGGCTGCAGTCCATGGGGTCGCTAAGAGTCGGACACGACTGAGCGACTTCACTTTCACTTTTCACTTTCATGCAATGGAGAAAGAAATGGCAACCTACTCCGGTGTTCTTGCCTGGAGAATCCCAGGGACGGGGGAGCCTGGTGGGCTGCCGTCTATGGGGTCGCACAGAGTCGGACACGACTGAAGCAACTTAGCAGCAGCAGCAGCAGGGAACTAGATCCTGCATGCTGCAACGAAGATCCCATTTGCCACAACTAAGACCAAATAAATAATAAACTAAAATAAATAAATAAATGTTAAATTAAAAAACAGTGGTCTATGAAAACCAAAGCCAGTCAGCACTGCTGTGCTGAAGAAGGTGAGTCAGGCATGCTTGATAATGAGCGTTTCAAAGAGATAAGCAGCTTCCTTGTGCAGCATATAAATTCCACCCATGTGGAGAAAACAACTCAACAGGCATCGCTTTCGACTGGCAACGTCTCAGCACTTAGGCCTGGCCAGAAGCGTAAAAGATAACTGCTGACTGGGGAAATCCAAAGGAAATGGAAAGCACACGGAGCATTTGTTCCCCTTCTAAACATATGAACTATTTTATGGCAGATATAGAAAGGGGTAGGAGGGAGTATTGGCTAACTTCCTCAAAAAAGAAGAGCAGCGGCAGCGGCCTTTTATTGAATATTTACATGTGCCAGGCACCAAACGAGTGACTTTTCTCTACAGGCTTTAGTTCATTTCATTCCTGCACAGGGTGGATGCTAGGGCCTTATGTCCCTCTCAGATTCATATTTTTTGTAGCCCTAACTCCCAGGACCTCAGGACCTGGGGCCTTTAAAGAGGTGATTCAGTTAAAAAGAGGTTCCTAGGGTGGGCTCTAAGCCACACTGACTAGAGTCTTATAAGAAGAGGAAGTGAAAGTCGCTTAGTTGTGCCCAACTCTTTTCAACCCTATGAACTTTAGCCCACCAGGTTCCTCTGTCCATGAGATTCTCCAGGCAAGAATACTGGAGTGGGTTGCCATTTCGTTCTCCAGGGGATCTTTCCAACCCAACCCAGGGATTGAACTCTTGAGGCTCCTGCATTGCAGGCAGATACTTTACTGTCTGAGCTACCTGGAAGTGGTATCATCTGGACCCAAATTACACAGAGGGAGGAGGACCACGTGAAGACGCAGGAGGAAAACGGCCACCAGACAAGAAGAGAGACCTCAGAATAGACAAATCCTGCCAACACCTGCATCTCAGACTTCTGGTTTCCAGAAGTGTAAGCAGATAAATTTCTGTTGTCTAAGCCCCCTAGTGAGTGACGCTCTGTCAAGACAGCCCCGGCTGACTCACGCAGGGCTACGTAATGTCTCCATCTTACAGACGTGAGAAACCGAGGACCACGGCCGCCTGCCAGGCTTGGGTGCCCAGCAGCGGAGCTGGCTGACCGTTTCCAAAGCCCAGGCTTGCAAATGTTTTATAGGAAAGACTGTTTTGCCTCAAGTGAAAAAATAAGAGGGAAGGCGGGTCCCTACCTTGTGGAGCTTACAGCTCACCATAAAGACAAACTCCTGTGTGGCAGGCAGAGAATCAGAGGGAGTCGTAGGAGACGTGTTGACAGAAACAAGGGGCTGGAGCGACAAAGAAGGGGCCCTGAGCCAAGGAATGCCGGTGCCTCCAGAAGCCAAACAAGATGATGAACCAGATTCTCTTCTGTAGCTTCCAGAAGAAACACAGCCCTACTGATGCTCTAGCTTTAGACTTCTGTCCTCCAGAACTCTCAGAAAATCAACTTGTGCTGTTTGAAGCCATAAGTTTGTGGAATTTTTGACAGTGTTGGTAGGAAATGAGTACACCTGTCCTAGTCTGAACCTCAATGACAACCTTGATGCTCCAGGTGCCCAGAGGGGCTGAAACTCAACCGATTCCATACCCAGTAAGGTTCAAATCAGAGTGCGGTTCAAATTCTTTTCCTGAAATATAAACATTCTGCTTTCCTTAGGTCAGTGGCTCCCCACAGCCCTACATCCAAGGCGGTGCCTGCAGAGTGGGTGTCTAATGAACCTGTCTCATTTTCCATCTCCCTCAACAATCCTGGGCAGAGGTCATGGTCAGTCCCATTTTACAGAGCGGCAAACAGAGGCTAGAACAGCAGAGGGACTTCTGGAGGTCCACAGCTGGAGGTGGCAGACTCAGGTCCATATTTGCCAGAGTCTGAATCCCACATTGCTTGCATTTTTTTACACTCTGTTTTTGGGGTAATATACATGATATAAGACTTACTATCTTCACCATTTTTAAGTGTACAGTTCAGTGACATTAGTGAATAATGTGGTCATTAGTAGGATGTTAGTATTGTCATTTGAAGGCTACAAACAATAATTTTGAAACATGGGGCACATTCTTCGGAAATGGCACTTAAAATGATTACTTAGTGTTTGGTTCCACTTGGGTAAGTCAAATCTTTAACACTTTGAATCCCAACTATTAAATAAATGAATGGAATTAGTGAATTTTGTAAATGAATAGACTCTTTATCAATTTAAAGTTATTGAAATGGTAAAAAAAAAATGTCGTTGTGCAACCCTCACCACCATCCATCTTCAGAACTTTTTTCATCTTTGCAAACTTAATCTCTGTATCCATTAAACATTAACTCCTCATTCCCTCCCCCAGCTCCTGGCAACCACCCTTCCACCTTCTCTGCGTGAATCTGACCACTCCGGGTACTTAAGATAAGTGGGATCATACAAGGTCTATCCCTCTGTGTCTGGCTTATTTCAGTGAGCACAAAGTCCTCCAGGCTCAGCCATGTTCACGCTTTTAACTCTTGCATGATTTCCTGTAGATGCACAGAGAAGCCTCAACATGGCTGAGGGTGGGGACTGTGTGGGTCATCTCAGCACCCACAGCCCAGATTTACAGAAACTCGGCGCATATTTCTGGCCCTCAAGAATGCTGTACCACTGAATTCTGAGACCAAAGTGTGGTCACACAGTCCCTGCATTGCCCACAGAGAGGCTTACTAATTATAACAGAATGAAAGATAATTGTAAAATCCTTCTTTAAGCCCATAATTTCCACCTACCCTCCCTCTCCACAAATCCCACTAACGTGAAAGTACACAACATGAGGTTTCTACCACATTTATTTCCTCTGCTCTTCTTGATTATCAAGATGGGGCAGAAGGAGAGGCAAGAGGCCTTAGGACTCTTTAAAAT
Source organism: Bos indicus (assembly GCF_029378745.1). Classification (NCBI taxonomy): domain Eukaryota; kingdom Metazoa; phylum Chordata; class Mammalia; order Artiodactyla; family Bovidae; genus Bos; species Bos indicus. Next base: position 39,315,837 of record NC_091772.1, on the reverse strand, counting down.
TGAAAATGTAATTTAGAAAGAGAAGAGTTGCTGTATCTTGGCTTATTCGAAACATTCCTGTTGTGAATCTTTCCATTCGGTTACTTTATTCCTCAGCTATAGAATTTCTGTTTGATTCTTTTTAATAGTTTCTCTCTCTTTGTTGATATATTCCTTTTGTTCATACCGTGTTTACTGGATTTCATCTAGCTATCTGTTTTCTGTCTCAGTCCACTCAGCATCTTTGTGATAGTTATTTTGAATCTTCCATCAGACAGTCCATAGGTCTCCCTTTCTTTAGGGTCATGTTCTGGAGATTTATTTTAGTTCTATGATTTGACCATGTTTCCATGTTTCTTCGTATGCCTTTTGATCTTCTGTTGAGATTTGGGCATTTGAAGAAAATAGACACTTTTCTCAGGCTTTACAGATTGTTCTTATACAGGGGATAATCATGTCCAATTATACCAGTTAGAGAGTATAGATTTCTCAAACCTTTCCTGGGGTCACTTCTTTAGGCTCCTACGTGTAATAATTTCCCGACTGAGGAAATGCGCTGTTTCTACTCATGAGCGCCCCTTTGTGTCTGTTTGTGATACTGCCGGCTCAGAGCGGCAGCTCTGGCAAGTCGAGGGGAGTGGGGGTTCACCTTCCTTCTCAGTGGCCCCCAGGCACCCAAGGTTGCTACTGCTTTCCCTGCTAGTGATCAGAGTCAGGCGAGACAGAAACTGATCCCCTGGGCAGCACGCTAAGAAGCTAGAACGCTGGACATGCGTTCCATCTTTCTCTTCCCTCCAGAGGAAGAGGCAGCCAGACGGGGGAGCTGTCTCCTGATGAGGCTGCACTCTGCTGGGAGGGGACGGATCACGGCAGGTTAAGTGCGATGGACTTTCCCACTTGCCCCACGGCACCTCTTTTGGCACTGCACTCACCTAGGGTGCTGTGACCTTTCAACTTGTTTTTGAAGTTCTCACACAGTCAATGTATGGTTCATACACCTGGTCCGTATTATTGTTGTCAAATCGGTGTCTCCGTGGGGCAAGGAGTGCCTGGGGCTTCTATTCCAGCAACATGGTCTCTCTCTACTCATCAGTGATATGAACATGTTTGCAGCTATTTCCAGAAGGTATCTGTTCAACTTGGCAGCTGATGAAAATTTCCTTTAAAGTTACTTCACATTTGCTTCTACCTGTGTGAATCCATGTCTCCTTATGAAATCCTGTCACTTATCATTACCCAGTGCTTATACTTGTTCAGAGAATGTGACAGTTAAATACCTCACAAATCACTCAACTGAACATGCTTCCCATTGAAGGTACCATGGGGTTCCATTCGCTGCTAACTTAGTGGGACAATTAAAATAATATGGGCCAGTAATGATTTAGTCTTCTCTTCCTTGCATCTTACAATGTGTCATTGTTTTATCTATTTTTAAGGAAATTTATTTGGCTCTGCTGGGTCTTAGCTGTGGCACGTGGGATCCTCAGCTGGTAGGACCCAGCTCCCTTACCAGCACAAACAACTTTTTGGGCAACCCAACTCATTATTTCCTTTGGAATCAGAACCCAGGAGTATAAGACCAAAAAATAACCACTTCTTCTTGATATAAGTTGCCCTGGTATCCATCCTAAAGATAGATTCGGTTCTGTTCAATTAAACATCCAATTTTGGGTCACTTGCTATAAACCAAGTACAAAAGTGCATGGTTTTGAGAAAAATACAGCAATTTCTGACTTAATCTATGCATAACTTATGTCACAGCTTTGCTATCAGGAAAAGTGATGTAAATAATATTCTTGCTCTTCTTTACTCTCTTCCTAGAACTTAGGAAAGGTGCTTCACTGTTCTGAGTCTCAGTTTCTTCAGCAGAAACTTATTAACAACCCTCCTCTTTAAGGACATGAGGATGAACAGGGTAACACCAAGTCTTACTGCAGTGCTTGGATGTAGTTGGTACTCAAGAAACATTAACTTACCTTTCATTCTGAATTTTTATGGATTTTTATTGGACTAAGGGGCTTCCCAGGTGGTGCTAGTGGGATAGAACCCACCTGCCAATGCAGGACAAGCAAGAGTTGCAGGTTCATTCCCTGGGTGAGAAAGATCCCCTGGAGGAGGAAATGGTAACGCACACCAGTATTCTTGCCTGGAAAATTCCATGGACAGAGGAGCCTGGAAGGCTACAGTCCGTGGGGTCACAAAGAGTCAGACATGACTAAGTGATTAAGCACAAGGGACTAAGTTGAAATATTTTATAAATCCAAGCAATATTAAAAACAATAACTGTTACTGAAACAAATTCACCAACAGCCCACAAAGCTACGGTAGACCAAAGTGATGGAAAGTGGACAAACTCTCCCCACAGTAACTATCCCCACAGATAAATGAGAAGAAAAATAGAATTCAACAAATATGGAGAAAGGGAAATCCAAAAGAAATTTGAACCAGATGAAGAGATTAAAAATACGTGAAGTAGGAGAGTGTTGTATTAAAACTCTCAGTGGGATGAAATGGAAAACTGGGACTCCATGGAAAAGATGTATATTTTAAGGAGTTACTATTTGTATTCACTTGTGGCCAACTGTTCTTGAACAAATACACTCCTGTGGGAATAAAGGATACAATATATGTTTGTAGTCACTTTGCCTCCTAGAAAAAATGAAAGTGTAATAACTTGTGGTTTAGTGTTATGGTTACAGCTGCTGTTGACAGCTGTTATGAGCAGCTGCAACTCTATCCCTCAGAAAAGACCTGACAGGTGGTACTGGCTAGGGCTGGACTTTCACAGAGATGGTCTTGGATCAGACCCAGAGAACTGTTGCTGGTGAGATGTTGGCTTAATAATGACTAGCTGCTATTATAGCATATTATATAATGTCAAATGCTTTTGGAGTTTTGCTTTTGTCTCACCAAGACAGGGCATGCAGTGATGCCCCCACTGCACAGGGAGAAACTGAGGAAACAGACACGTCCCCCTCTGAATTCTACTCGCACTTGTACTTTTAGTTCCTCAATGTGACTATATACGGTAAATTTTAGATGGGACCAAGCCTTGTATTTTAATTTCCCATCCTGGGATATATATATTTTGGGTCTATCTGGTAAACTACAAACATGACCCAAGATCATAAAGTTCTTTCCATCAAGAGGTGCAATCTATTCCCTCCTCCATCCCCAGTCTGGGCTGACTTGTTTTGGGCCATTGGATGCAGCAGAAGTTCTGGGGCACCAGCTCCAAACCTAGGTGTCTAGAGACCTCGAGCTTAGCTCTCAGTGGGAACCCTTCCACCAGCACGTGCGCCAGCCTGCTGGAGAATATGAGACGCAGCCTTCCCAGCCTGAGACACTAAACAAACCCAGCCAAGAGCAGCCCAGACCAGAAGGATCATCTCACTGAGCTGAGCTCTAATCGCTGACCCACAGAATTATGAGCCAGGTACAGTGGTTGTTGTTTCAAGCCACTAACTTTTTGTACAGTTTGTTACACAGCCATCGAGAACAGATACTATCCAGAACTCACCCACTTGAATCAGGATTCAACCTAACGATGACCCTGACTAACCTAACTCAGGATTCAGTGAGTATATGCTCACTTCCTCTTTCCAAAATCTGGATGGTCTAGCACCATGTCTCAGACTGAATTATTGGCCCCGATTCTCCACTCTGGACCCACACTCTATTTCACATACCTTTGTAGTTCTTCCTATGAAAGGTAGAAAGAACTTTCCAAGTCCTTTGGACACTGGAATGAGAGCAGAAAGTGATGGTTCACCAGTTCTGACCTTAGAATTCTGGCATATTTTCTTATCCTATTAATTGCACTTTTGCCATCACCATGAGAATACCTTCCCTTGAGTAGCTGCTGCTGCTGCTGTCTCAATCTTGGCCCCAGAATGAACAGATATGTAAGAAATAAATGCCTATTATTGCATACAATTGAGGTTTATGGACTGCTTATTACACAGCAATAGCTGACTCCAACACATAGCTTCACTTTGACAGAGCAAACATATTTGAACTTCCTTCTCAGATAAGTGAGGCAGCATTGGAGGCCTGGATTCCAGGATTCTGGGCCCACGGCCTACAGAGTAATCACTAAGTGAGTTTAGAAAAATGGCTCTTCAGCAGCTAAGACAAGATCAAACTGCAGAGTGCTATCAAAGCATCAGAGAGAGAGGATGGGTGGAAAGGCAGATGCCAGATAAAGAAGCCTCAAAACAAGAGGTGGCGGTGTCTAGCCAAGGAAGGTAAATTCCTTTATGGTTATTGAGGGAATGAAGGGGGAAGGGATGGTTAGGGAGTCTGGGATGGACATGTACACATGGCTGTATTTAACATGGATAGCCAACAAGGACCTGCTTAACAGCACAGGGAACTCTGCTCATTGTTATGTGGCAGCCTGGATGGTAGGGGAGTTTGGGGGAGAATGGATACATGCATATGTATAGCTGAGTCCCTTTGTAGTCCATCTGAAACTTTCACAACATTGTTAATTGGCTACACTCCAATATAAAATGAAAAGTTAAAAAAAATTTCCCTTGAAAAAGCAAGTAAGTTCTTGAAGAAAATTAATAGGATATGAGACCCAAAATAGATTTCTTGAGGCCTTGACTCTTTTGAGAGAGGTCTATGTCTTGCCTATTGACAAGAGAAGGAGTTGTTAGGTTAGTTCAGAAAAAGGGCCTTTTGGGAGATTGGGATTAGCAGATGCAAACTATTATACACAGGATGGATAAATAATGAAGTCCTACTGTAAAGCACAGGGGACTGTATTCAGTATCCTGTGATAAACCATAATGGAAAAGACTATAAAAAAATGTGTATGTGTGTAAACTGAGTCACTTCATTGTACAACAGAAATTAGCACAGCACTGTAACTCAACTATTTTTCAATTAAAAAAAATTAGAAAAGGAGGGGGGCTTTTATAGAGAATTATGTAAACTCTTCCCTGGTGGCTCAGCTGGTAAAGAATCTGCCTGCAATGCGGGAAACCTGGATTCAATCCCTAGGTTGGGAAGATCCCCTGGAGGAGGGCATGGCAACCCACTTCAGTATTCTTGCCTGGAGAATTCCATGGACAGAGGAGCCTAGTGGGCTACAGTCCAAGGGGTCGCAGAGTCGGACATGACTGAGCGACTGTCACTTCACATGTAGACTCTAGCTCCCTTTCTTCCTCTAGAGATACAGGAATGTGACAGGCCAGAAGGGGTCAGCACCTGGAAAGTAGCACAGCCCTCTGGGCTGAATCAGGTGTAGCCTCTCTCCTTAGGCACAGACTCGCTGTTCTTCCCCAGGTGTCTGGATCACATTCAGACAGGCCCATTTTCCATCTAGCACTGGCTAGATGTATGTGTGCTTAAGGCCTAGAGCAGCTGAGCACAATAGAAACAGTCTAGAATCTTTGCTGTCTGACATGGTAACTGCTATCCATGCGTCATTAGTGGGCACTGAAATGTAACTGGTGTGGCTGAGGAACTGAATTTTAAATGTAAATTAAATTAAATTTTAAATGGGAAAGTGAAAAAAAAGTAGAAGTGTTAGTTGCTCAGTTGTGTCCGATTCTTTGCAACCCCATGGATGGTAGCCCACCAGACTACTCTGCTCATGGGATTCTTCAGGAAGAATACTCAAGTGGGTAGCCATTCCCTTCTTCAAGGTATCTTTCCAATCCAGGGATTGAACCTGGGTCTCCTGTATTGCAGGCAGATTCTTTACTGTCTGAGCCACCAGGGGCTAGTGGCTATTATCCTTGACAGCACAATTCTAGAAGGCAGTGTGACGACCAACTCTAGGTCATCACGAACATTTAATAAATATTGTTAACTTCATTGGAAAAGACTCTATGCTGTGAGGGACTGGGGGCAGAAGGAGAAGGGGACGACAGAGGATGAGATGGCTGGATGGCATTACCGACTCGACGGACGTGAGTTTGAGTGAACTCCGGGAGTTGGTGATGGACAGGGAGGCCTGGCGAGCTGCGATTCATGGGGTCGAAAAGAGTCGGACACAACTGAGCGACTGAACTGACTAACTTGTTAACTATGGGAGCTTATTGAGAGGCCTCATTTCTCAGGGAAGGAGTGAATGAATTACTCATTCCATCTGCTCTGCCCAAATAAGACAGAAGATCCGGTAAGATGCTGGCAGGTGGCATCTTATCTGCTTTCCCCCATTAATGTGCTGGGTTAGGGGGGTGTTCCCAGTGACATCCGACAACAGCTGGGGTAGACCTGCAGCTGCCAGCCCCCCAGGAGCACCTCAGCCCATGGTAAGGCTTTAACGTCAGACAGCTAATGTTCTAGCAATGTCAATTCTTATTCTTCTCGTCTCTTTCTCTCAAGAATGCCTAATCTCACCATCTGCAATGGTGAGATTAGGGTCTCCCAATACAGAGCACTGCAGAACTTGCTGGTTTTAAAGAGCTTTGAACTTGAGATGCTGAAATGCAATCGTTATTGTGTCGCGCTTTCTCCCCAAAGAGGACTGTCAGCACGCAGACTGTTAAGACTCCTCAATTCATCCTTTCTTTTATCCCCAAAGGAAAGGAATCACCATTTAATCTTATTTCTAACATGCTGGAAGCTGCCCTGATGATAAAAAGATCTGTTTCAGGAATCAGGGTGACTTTGCAGGATTACAGCCTAGATGGGCTAGGAGACCCTTGGGCAAGGCAGATTTTGGTGGAACTCCCAGTTACTGAGTTGAAGTTGGGGATCATGGAGTGAGTCAACCAGGGGAAAAATGTAGGCTAGTTCCTCTGAAAATGCAAAGGAGGGTCTTTTTTGGCGAGGAGCGGGCATGGCTTTGTGACCTCTTGATGGGTCCTAAATGATTTTTCCCTCTGCAGAAAAAAGTGTCCTAAACCCACAGATATTCCGTGCCTTTGGTCTCTTCCTTCTTGATCAACCTTCCAATCAGTTAAGATTTTCCCTTGCTATCATTTAATTTGTATCCATAATTTAGTATTCACAAGTTAGGACGAGAACTGGTTTTTTAAGACCATCGACTGTCATTGAACAATAAACACAAGTTCCTTCAGCCAGTTTTCAATAAACTCAACACAGTACAAACATTAACAGCTTGTAGACTCCTTATCATAGATCTATCCCCCAGTGCTCTAAGGGATGGGCCGCAGCCGGGAGAAACACCCCACAAATCCCGCTTGAAATGGTTTGGATTGGAGGTAAGTTGGGGCTCCAGTGTTGTCAGCTGTTAACAAGTTACTCCAAAACATGGGGGCATAAACCAGCCATTCCTAGGCTCACAGACCCCAAGAGTCCATAGTGCCTGCTCATCTCCATTCTAGTCACATCAGTTGGGGTGGCTTGTGGATTGGGGACTGAAATCATGTGAAATAAGATGGCTTATTTTCATATCTGCCTCCTGGGGTGGACACATGCCAACAGCTGGGGCAGAAAGTCTGGGAGACCATGGACATCCCTCTCCATCCTTCGATCATCTTTCCTGCATGACAGTTCCGGGGTAGCTGGCTTCTTTCACAGCAGCTCAGGACTCCAAAGGTCCATGTCCTGAGAAACAGAGACAGAGCTGAGGGGAAGCCCTACCGCCTTTGTGGATCCAGTCTGGGGGCATGCAGTGTTACCTCCACTTCACTGTGTTTGGTGGAAGGGAAGCCCTAGCGAGCCCACAGTGAAGGAGACAACCAGACTCTATTTGTTGATGGCAAGAAAGTAAAAGGATGTGTGGCCATGGGTTGAGCCGCTGCAGGTGGGCAGGAGTGGGTGGTGTGGGGAGGTATGTGGTGCCACAAAGATGAGCTGGGCGGTAGCTGGGAGCCCCGGCCTGCCCCGGGGGTCCACCCTGCCATGGCTTTACACTTTGTTTTTGGGGGAACTGGAACTACTGAGCACTCTTAAACAGTAAAAACAGCTGACTACAGACCCTTTATGAATCTGAGGAAGGAGTCAGGCATGGCTCTTCCCAAAGAATCCTGAGAGTGAGAAGGCTGTGCATTTAAAATTCGCTCTGCTTCCTTTGGGAGTAACAATTCCCAACACTCTTCAAATTCACACTTTTTTCATGAGGTATTAACTCAGTTGATCCTCACAAAGACTCTGTGAGGCTGGCATGATTACTGTGCCCATTTTTCAGATGAAAAGCAGAAGCACAAGAAGCATAAAAGTTACTTAAGATCACTTAGTTAGTATATGATTGTTATGAGCTGAATTCTGCCCCCCCAATTTATGTGTTTTTGCTTTAACCCCCAGGACCTCAGAATGTGACTGTGTTTGGAGATGGGGCCCTTAGGAGGTGATGAAGGTAAAATGAGATCAGGTAGATGGGCCCTAATCCTGAGGTTTGTATAAGAAGAGATTAGGACACAGACATGCACAAAGTGGGGACCGTGTGAAGACTCAGGAGACAGACAGCCATCTGCCAGCTGAGGAGGAGGCCTTGAAGAAACCGGCTCTGAGACACCTTGATCTTTGACTTCCAACCTCCAGGACTGTGAGAAAATCACTTTCAGTTGTCTAGGGCCCCCAGCCTGCAGGACCGTGTCTTGGGGGCCCTAGCAAACGGATGCAGTGGTGACACCGGGGTCTGGACCCAGGTAGCCCATTCCCGGGGCTGGAAAGGGGGAAAGCACCCCCTGGGGACCTCCCCCAGTGGCCCTCTTCCCAGTCCCCGCCCTTCGTGTCCCCCCCACCCACCCCGCGACCCCAGGACAATGTATTTTAAGATGGGCTGGACCTCCTCCCCTGAACATTTCCAGGAGGATGCCCAGTGCAGATGCTAGAAGAAGAAGCCAATGCCAAGTGAGGAAGTAAAAGAAAAACAAACAAAAAAAAGACCGGAAAGGAGATCATTTAAACTAGGACGACAGGAGATTTAAAGCTCCGTGGGATCTGGCTTGGAAGTTGGAGATCAAAAACAAAAATCCCATGGCCCTCAGAGCTTCCCTGCCTTCATTACCCCACGGTTATGTAACCTGCAGCCTCAGCTGAACCGGGTCCAGAGTTCTCACTAGGGCATCACCACTCTTTTCATTAAATCTCTCTTTTTACAACACTGCTGTGACACAGGCAGCAAGTGTCCGGGGCCAGCAGTGAGGCTGAGAGTAGGTGGGCATGTGGGTGGTTCGGGAGCCACATGGCTTGCACACCTCCCCCAGGCCAAGCCACCGTGGCTTGCACACCACCCCCAGGACAGCCCCTAGCTCCGACCTCAGAGGGGACCCTTGAACTGCTCTCCACCAGGAGGCTTGGTTAGACTAGCATGGTTTCCACCCCCATTTGTCCTCCCAGATCTGACTGGAACAAATGTCACAGATGGTATCCATGGTGAGTAGAAAAGACCTCAGGGATGAAGCCAGCCCCACTGGACATCTTGGAGTCCCGAGGTTTTGAGACTGGAGTCTGCTTATACTCCTCACTGGCTGTTGGTGAGGGCGGCAGGAAGAAGGACCTGGACATTTGGCTGCCACAGTCCCAGGGGCTTCTCTGGGAACTCAGAAGTGCCCAGGGGTGGGGGTGGCCCAGATGTACAGTACAGAGCAAGCCCAGCAGGTGCACTCTGAACCAATCTAGAGGCCCATGGCTCATCAGCACGTGGAGTCTGGACCAAGCGGCATGAAGGATCAGCTGTAGAGGAGTCTTGTGACATCAGCTTCATTTGGAGCTTTGTCCCCTTTAGACTAAGCTCTGCAGGCTGGGACCACATCCGCCCGACCCAAGTAGTGACGGGTGGGTCACATTCCCCCCAGTCAGGCCTGTGAGGACATGGACTCCACCTGCATGGTCCGTCCCAAGCAGGCACTTGATAATTGTTGGATGTATGAAACAGCAGTGATTGGTCCATAGTTCTCCTACCGGTGGGAGGTCTGAAGCACCTGCAGAGGTGGTTTGCTCTCTCCTTCCCCTCTTTCCTTGAAGATGCCCTGGAGGGAGTTCTAAGCTACAGAAGCAGCACCTGGGACAGAGCCAGGTTTGGGCCCTTGGCTGAAGCCATCTTCAGGAGGATGGTGATGCGGAGGGGTGCTGGCATCCTTATAGATGTGGCTCAGTGCTGAATGATCAAAACTCCTCAATGGCTCCTAGGCCTTCCAATATCCTCCAAACAATCAGACACTTCCTGGAACCCGTTTTCTTAGGGTGACTTGAATATAGAAGCTTCCTTCCTAGCTCAAATGCCTGCTGTTCAGGTGGTCCCAGCATCAGTGGACATATCTAGGTCAGCCATCTCAGAATGGACACTGGGCCTGAAAACTGCAGAGACACAGAACTTGCTAGAGTATTTCCGAGAACTCACCTCATGCTGTCCCCTGACCAGGGACATGTGGATGCTCATGGGTCCTGGGTGGCTCTGTCCAGAGAACTGGAAGGACCTGCTGCCCAGCTCCAGGGGTGAGGTCATCTGGTGAACTCCAGCTGGCAGTTTCCCGGCTGATCTGCCTCGGCTGCAGATAGCAGCCTTACCCGAGGTCATGGCCTTCTTGGGTGGCCTTATCCACTAACTGAGAGATGCATTGCTATACAAAGTGGGCCATATATTTTTCAGAACTCTCTGCCAGGTCGGCTGAGGCTTTGGAGAGTCTGCTTTGCAGCCTGACTTCATCTCCCTCCCCCTTCCCTTCACAGGTATTGGTCAATAAAAACATCTTGTTCCCAGAACTCTGTCCTGGTGGGTGTCTTCTTGCAAAAAACCCAGCTGGTGACAGCATGTCATTAATTCATTTAAAATGTCTAGACTCTCCCTGATTTGATCTCTCCCTGATAGATTTAAAAAAAAGAGACAAAACCCAAACATAAACCAAACTACAGCAAACAATAATAATAGCAGCTGGAAAAGGAATTAAACCCCCTGGTGGGAAAGATGCTCTATCCCATAGAGGTCTGTTCAAAGATGAAGCTAAAGACCACATAATCTGTGAGATTAAAGCTTAAAAGATTATGGTTTAAAAAGGGGATTATGGCTTGGATGAGGAGCAAACACAGAGAGATTCACTAATCAAAACATATACACACAAACACCTCCCCCCCCCCCCCAGCAAATTTCAATTTGGGTTGTTGGATGCTAACCCAGGAGATCATTTGATCTTCCTTGAACACTCCTAGGGATTCAGCCTCATTCTTCATTATCGGTGTCAGGGTTCTTAGCAGAGAGATCCGTCAAGGATTCATCTGTGTCAACAGAAGCCAGGTCACAGGCAGCTGCAGAGTTGGAGGCAGTTTAGTCAGAATCCACACGGCAGCCCGAGGGGCCTCAGAGCCACAGACCGCACTTTCCTGATTCAACAATGTGAGCTGGTCCTTGGTTAACAAGAGCCTGCATGCATCATGCACAGGATGGGACCCAGGGGCAGAGGACGACATTGTGCTCCCGGAGCCCACAGCCAGGCTGGGCGACCCAGAGGAGCACAAGCAAAGTGCAAAGGGGAGGGCTTCCTTGGTGACTCTGCCTGCCAATGCAGGAGACATGGGTTCAGTCCCTGGTCAGGAAGATCCCACATGCCACAGAGCAACTGGGCCACAACTCCTGAGCTTGTGCTCTGGAGCCTGGGAACTGCCACTGCTGAGCCCACGTGCCCTAAAGCCTATGCTCCGCAATAAGAGAGGCCACCACAATGAGAAGCACGCGTGATACAACTAGACAGTAGCCCCCACTCGCCACGACTAGAGAAAAGTCCGTGCAGCAACGAAGACCCAGCACAGCCAAAAAATAAAAAGCACATAAATAAATTAGAAGCCCAACGTCTGGTGAAGGAGAGTCAACGGGTCCTTGGCATGAAGGGACAGCTGCTCAGAGAGGAAGGGCTTGAGCTGGGCCCTGCAGGAAGGGAATTTAGAACAAAGATACTACTGCCTGACCAAGACCATAGAAAGAGGTCTTGAATATTTACTGGTGTCATTCTAAGTGTTTTACACATGTTCATTCCTATAATTGTCACAGTGACGTCCCAAGTAAAAACTAGAACCCGTTTCACAGACAAGGGAACTGAGGCATATATAATTTAAGTAATGTGTTCAATGTCATACAGGTAGCAGATGGCTGAGATGGGATTCATTCTCAACGGTGTGACTCTAAATTCTCTTAATTATACATTTAATCTTATGGTTTTCAAGATGCCACTCTCACCAACCCCTATACTTCTGCAGAAACATTGAAGAATAGAAAAGGCGAACAGATGCTTATTCAATCCGACGGCAAACACTGCAGAGCTCATTACTGTTACCACTTCTACTAGTTCCCACAAATACAGAGACCCCTACACTAAATGCTTTTTCATCTCAAAGTTCTTTTTCAGAGCAAGAAGATTTTCCAATTATTTAAAAGCATATACCCAGAGAAAACCATAATTGAAAAAGACCCATGCACCCCAATGTTCACTGCACCACAGGACATGGAAGCATTCCAGATGTCCTTTGACAAAGGAATGGATAAAGAAGATGTGGTACATATATACACTGGGATATTGATAGTGTAAGTGAAAGTCGCTCAGTCATGTTTGACTCTTTGCAACCCCATGGACTATACAGTCCATGGAATTCTCCAGGCCAGAATTCTGGAGTGGGTAGCCTTTCTCTTCTCCAGGGGATCTTCCCAACCCAGGGATCAAACCCAGGTCTTCTGCACTGCAGGCGGATTCTTTATCAACTGAGCTATCAGGGACTTAGCCTTAAAAAGGGACAAATTGTGCCATTTGCAGGAGATGTGGATGGACTTAGAAATGTAAGTCCATATAGAGGGAAGTAAGTCAGAAAGAGAAAAACAAATATCATATATTAATGCATATATGTGGAATCTAGAAAAACTGCACAGATGAACCTATTTGCAAAGCAGAAATAGAGACACAGACATAGAGAATAAATGTATGGATACTAAGTGGGTGATGGGATGAATGGGGAGACTGACATATGTACACTACTGTGTGTAAAATGCATATGGCTTCCCTCATAGCTCATTTGGTAAAGAATCTGCCTGCAATGCAGGAGACCCCAGTTAGATTCGTGGGTCGGGAAGATCCTCTGGAGAAGGGATAGGCTACCCACTCAGTATTCTGGCCTGGAGAATTCCATGGACTATACAGTCCATTGGGTCGCAGAGTCAGACACAACTGAGTGACTTTCACTTTCCACTTTCATGTATAAAATAGATAACTAATGAGAACCTACAGGTAATTACTCAGCGCTCTATGGTTACCTAAATGGGAAGGAAATCCAAAAAAGAGGGCCTATAATGTGTATGTATGGTTGATTCACTTTGCTGTATAACAGAACGTAACACAACATTGTAAAGCAACTATATTCCAATAAAATTTTTTAAAATAAAATCAAGAAAGAAGAATCCCATCTTTGGAAATCTGTACTTTGGGGTTAGGAAAAATATAAAAATAAAGACAATAAACATGGGGAGAGCTGGCAGAGAAAAAAAGCCTACGTGTAAACTAGTTCAAGTGAGAGTGAGTTGCAGAGGTTAAAAAAGTGGGGTTTATTTTGTCCTAAAAAATAAAATCTGTGGACCTAATGTTTCCCTAAAAACGGATGTTCTAAGAGCACTCCCGCCCTGCTTGCTGTAATGAATGGGACTGGAATCCAGCGTTGCCTGTCCCTTGGTGTAATTTCCCCGTAACGTGGAGGAAGGACAGCAGATCATAGTGTACTCCCGCCTTCGTGTTTTATTCTCCTTAGTCACAGAGGGAGTCTGGGGTTTCATCAAATCTTCCGAGGCTCTGCCCTAATCCTTTACTCTCTGAATCACTCTTTCGGAAGGATTATGGAGCCCGTGTCATCATCCTTGTCTCACTTTCTCCCTCCACAGCGAGACCCCATTTATTTTAACGACTTTGTGAGTGAGGTGTGAGCAATCCTCCAACATGTCAGCTTCATGAAACTTGCATTTTTGGGGGATGTCGGAACATCCAACAAATCCCCATAAACTGGACACAGAGGCTGAGGTAATGGGTGGGAGAGGATGCTATTGTGAAGTATGGAAAGGAGCATGGGAGGGGCAGTTTTTTCAAGTGCTTGGCTCATTAGTGAATATTGTGTGTTTTGGCAACTTTGCTTCCTCGTGCAAACTGCTCACAGCAGGGACTTGGTTAATGAACACCAGAGGCAGACCGGTGGGGACCCCTGGCTCCGCTATACACGGTACTCTCTCTCTGTGCCTTTAAAGAAAGCATGTCCTCACTCTTCTTTCCTGAAGCCTTCTTGTGACATGGTGATTCTACAGAGACAATGAAAGCACATCAGAAACATGCAGCAAGTGTTGCTAACTAGCAAAAATAAGTGACTGACTTAGTTATGCTTCTTTGTAGAACTGTGTGTGCTGACAGGAGACACAGACACCAAAGAACTGACTTTAACTCGTGTCATAGAATAATACACTGGGATCTTGAAAACTGTACCATTCATTTGGTAACTAAGCGTTGACCAACCTGTAACTTCACGTTGTTTGTTGCCTTAGCTTGTATTTAGATCTCATATTGCTAGTTAATACTTGTTTATGTATTTTCTCGACACCCTCACCCCCATACCACCATCACCAAAGAAGCTTATACCAGAACAATCAGCTTGGACAGACAGGCTTAGTAGTCTATTAGAGATGATCATTGGCAGACATGAATAATAAAACTGAAAAGATTGCTATGGGAGTTTGAAGAAGAGATTATGTCTACCTGGTGAAACCATGGAAGGCTTCCTGCAAGAGGTGACATTTAATACATTCTTGTAGAATAAAAATGACTATGCTTTCGAAATTGGGAGATGGTGTGGAGTGAACAGAGATAAGTAAGGGCATTCCAGCCAGGAGGAAGAGCACATGTGTAAGCACTTGAATGAGGTAAAACCCGGCACAGACAATGAGTGGTTGGTTCAGTTCTGCTGTAAGCGTGAAAGCCATCCAGAAATGGGAAATGACCACGGAAGGTGGGCCTTGCAGGTAAGAGACAAGATCAAGGGGAGGTTCAGGAAGTTTAATCAGTGTGAAAATGGATTTGAGGAAGAGAGGATAAAGTCAGAGGGGAGGGGCCTCTGGTGGTCCAGGTGCCCAAGGGTGGAGGTCTGCACTAGATTGGTATCAGTGGACTCACAAAGGAAAGGACAGACACAAGCACTGCTGTGGTGGAAGGCTCAATCGGATTTGACAACGGGCTGGACACGGAGGGTCTCCTGTGAGGCTGAGGCTTAAACTGCGGGCGTCAGAAACCAAGGAATGCACTCAGTGTCCTTGGAGAGCTTGGGTGGGAGGGTGTGATGCTTGACTCTATGTGTCAACTTGACTGGGCCACTCGTATCTAGATATTTGGTTAAACATTATTTGGGGGCAAAAATATGAGGGTGTTTCTGGTTGAGACTGGCTCCCCAATGTGCGTGAGCCTCACCCAATCCACTGAAGGCCTAAAGAGAATAAAAGGCTGAAGAAGAAAGGATTCTTTCTCTCTGCCTGTGTCTTTGGGCTAGGACACTGGTCTCCTGCCTTCAGACTAGGACTTGAACTGGAACTTAACTAATAGCTCTCAAAGGGTTCTCAGGTGTTTGAACTTGGAGTATCCTACGCCATTAGCTCTCCTGGGGCCTCCAGCTTGCTGATTTGCCCTGTAGCTCCTGGGACTTGTCAGCCTCCATAACAGTGTGAGCTAATTCCTCATGGCAAATCTCATCTATATATATAAAATTATGTGTGTATATATATATATATATATGATTATATATAATCACACATATATGATATGATTTTACATATATAGTATGTATGATATATATACATATATATATATATATATATGTACACACACATCTGTTCTCTAAAGAAACCAGACTAATAGTCAATAGACAGAGTTTGGTTCAAGGTTTTGACTTTGAACTGGAGGCTGTCCCCTGGGACCTGGGTTGGAATGGTCCAGCAGCCCATTTGCAAACTAAATCCTGAGGACACAAGAACAGCCCGGGCCAGGGATGGAGGGTGTGGTGCCTGGCAGAGGAGGCTAAAGTCAAGATCAGACGAGTCTGTCCCATATCGGGTAGGGGAGATGGGACTATGGGCAGCTCAGTTAGGAGGCATGTCCCCACTGAGGGGATCCAAGAGGAAGAAGGCATTTTGCGAAGTAAGGCAGAAGAGGATGCCCAGTAGGAAAAGCTCAGTGCGTTTGCACCCCGAAGTTTGAGGAGCTTGAAGAATCGGTCCCAGCTGGGGTGTGGGTCCAGGGAACAAGCCAAGTCTCATGTCATAGGTTCTCAGAGAGTATCTCTGAGCTGACTCAGCTTTCTGGTGGCTTCCTTGAAGACAACTATCTGGATGAGGCGACACATCCCTCTCTCCTTCAGGTATATACATCTCTTTGTTCATTTGTGAAGGGCCCTGAAGGGCGGCAGCGGGGCAGGACCGACAGGTGGACTGAGTATAAAGCCCAGCTTGGCCACACACTGCCCACACATGCCATGGAATGGCCGAAGTGGGCTGGGCTTGAAGCACTGCAGTGAGGTTCTGTTCATGGTGGGACAGTCACTAGCACGTATGCGGACGAGTCACCCCACCCGCCCGAGCATCAGTCCACCCACCCACCCTGGTCATTTTCCTGTGGCTCGTGACCTCCCTGACTTTCTTCCTCTACACCCTCCATCCTACATGCTCAGCCCCCTTTGATCTCCTTCCCACAAGTGAGGGATGCACATATGTCTTCTATTTATATTCATGGACAGAGAGGAGGTTAGTTAGCATACTTCCTTGGGCTCTAAAGATTGATTCAGCAGAATCCAATGAATACTATTTGCCCAGCAGTCGTTCAGATTTAAATTCAATGAGAGGTCTTGAAACTTTATTGGAGCTTGAAATCCCCTACAGTAAATGTGTGTTCTGCATTTCAGCACCAAATAATTTTTAAACACTGAGCTATGGAATAAAAAATAAAATCAATACCAACTGCTATTACTTCTATGGGCAATGCCTGAACCAATCTCCGCCAGAATCACCCTTGCTATAAGAAGCTCAGTTGAGCAATATAAGTCACCCTCCCCCAGGCTGGAGCCCTAAGCCCTTAGCAGGCAGTAAATAGGAGAAGACAATCCAACCACATGGGTGGGCAACATGTTTATGGGGAACCCAGGTGGGCAGTTACTCTCCCCTGCCCCACTTCAGGTTAGAATGTGGTTACAGGCATGATGCCACAGGCCTGCTTTATCTCAGGAAGCTGCCTAACTTGGCCAATTTTTCTTTGCTGCATTGCTCACCAGGGCCAAATAGCATACTGGGTGGGTGGGTGGGGCGTTATAAGGCCTCACCCAAGGGTGATTCTTTAGAAAAGACTACTCTCAGTTGAGGGGTAAAAGCTGAGTGTCAGAACTGGCTTCAGAAAGTGGGCACAGCTGCTCAGAACCAAGAGGGCCAGGGAAGGGCAGCCTCTTCCTTCAAGTCCTACCGAAGTCCTAGCTGCTGCTTCCAGCTGCCACTGGATGGAGGAGCTGGAAAAAAAGCAGCCCCATAGGTAGAATGTTTTCCTTTCAAAGCTGTTAAATTGCATTCATTTTCCTTTGGTTTGGCAAGTTCAACAGACTGATTTGTGGGGGAAATGGAAGCTTTAAACAATCTGGTGGTTTGTCTTTTACTGGGAAGATGCTAAAAGATCAGGTCACTAAACAGAGGGTCCTCAGGTAGATGTCAGAAAGCCCCTGCTGTAAAGAATGTCTCCTACAAAGAAGATAGCACATGTTACACCTCTGGATGAGCAGATCTGCTGATGATGTGAATGGAGCCTGCAGGGTTGAACCTTCATCCTTTAACGGCAGTGAATATTAATTGCTGCAAATCCCAAGAATCAGATGACAGAGGTTTCTGAAACTCATATATTGCTATGAAATTCTGTCAGCAAGAGTACATTTTATAGAAAGAGAGAGAGGGAGGGAAGCAAGGATGGATGGAAGGGGAAGAGAATAGACCTCTTTGTGGAGAAAGCTTAGTAGAAGTCCTAATTGGAAATAGACTATTTAAGCTGTGGACTTCAGTGATTTTAAAAAATTATAAGAGAAAAGAACTAGAAATAAGCAGGGTGAAGTCTTTGAACATCAGCTAGCTCTGGCTGAACTGGGTGAGCACGGTTCAGGCAAATACTTCACACAAATTGTGACACCGCCCCTTGCCTCTCTTTGCTCATTCCACACCGTCTCCAGGCTCCCCAAGCTGAGGACCACTGCAGGACTGAGATGAGGGCAGTGTGGTCTGTTGCTTTTTCCTGATACCGTTTGTCTGTCAAAAGTCAGATGCCACAGGCAGCTGTGTAGAGAGGTGAGAGCGTGGACTTGTCTGAGAAATGAATGGGGCATGATTCCCTGCTGGAATTTGCTGGAAATTTTGCTGGAAATCCCTGATACTTCTGAGCCTGCTTTGTCATCTGTCAAATTTGGAGTAACTTTTTTACTGTACTAGTTATCCATTACTGTGTTTAGCAACTTAACGCAATAAACATTATCTCACAGGGTTTCTGAGGGTTTGGAATTTGGAAATGGCTCAGCTGTGTTGCTCTGGCTCAGGGTCTCACTAAATAGGGGCCACAGTCCATGCGATGACTTATAGGAGTCGGAGGAGCTGTGCCTATAGCAGCTCAGTCACATGGCAGGTGACCACATGGATGATGCTTGTTCAGTGTGGGAGGGAGACAGAAAGGCCTGCGTACCAGGACCCTGGGGTCAACAGGATGCTATGTTTGGGGCTGGCTATCACATTTGTCAAATATCTTCATTTTCCAAACTGTTCTAAATGTTATTACAAGGAATAAATAAGAAAATGCACTGCAGTGCCTTGTTCTCAGTCAAGCCTGCCCCCTTGCACGGGGATTTGGTGCAATTCTAGTGTGGCAGACACTCAGTTTAGCATCATGGACAGAGTCCCAGAAGTAGAGAAAGCATGGCTTTACTAGAAATCTGACAAATTACAACTCAGAAGAGGTGGCTACTTAACTGTGGAAGGTGGACCTACAAAGTGGCTGCTCTACAGACAGTCTCAGCTTCAAATATTCCAATGTATTGTTCATAATAAACCATCTTACTGTTCAACTAAACCCCAGTGTTTCCACACACAAAGTGGACTTCCCAATTTAACTCTTGGACCTGGAAATACCATAAACCTTGGTCAGACCAAGCGCTCTGATGTGGGTGAAGGCGGGAGGGACGACCATCCCGGAGTAGGGGAGGCAGATACTCGAGTGAGGATAGCTGATCCAGATGCTAACAGGGAGGAGGGGAATGCTGAGAATATGAAGGGAAAAGGACGAGATTTCCAACGAGACAATGAGGCTAAGGTTAAAGGATCCATTCCCTTTCAGGAATGGACCAGAGGCCGAGGGGAAGGGAGGGACACTGAATGGAAGTCACAGGGAGGGAGGGGCAGGATAACAGGGTGGAGTACCATTCCCCAGGACCAGCAACCAGGGGTTTTGAGCCAATCCCCCACAGCATTCAGGCTAATGGAGACTCATACCTAGATGATGTTACAGATGTCTGCACATGGCATTAACACCTGGAGAGATCGCAGGTAGCACCGGGCTTTCCGACTCCTTTCCACCCACTGTGATGTCTCCCTAGGGAAAATGCCCCCAAATATTTCCCTAGAACATGGTCCTGTTTGGAAGCAAACCCCTCACCAGGCCTCAGGAGCCCATTCCAGATCTGCCTCTACCCCTGGGCTCTCTCTCCAGCAGGTCCCTTCACCGGCATTCGGCCTGGAATATTCTGGATTGTCACATGGCTCCTCCCTCATAGCGGTCAGGTTTCAGCCTCACTACAGCCCCTTGCTCCCTGCTGGTCACTGACGATACCCCATTTTACTACCACCAAACTACTTCTGTGTGAAAATACCTTGTTGACTTACTGGGTCCTTGTTTATCATTGGTCTTCCCTCCACTAGACACAGTCAACAGGAGAACTCAGGGGGCCTGTTCATCAACATCACCTCCCTGAGCAATGGAAATATCACTTAGGATGTTTGTACTGATGGAGCAAATCTCTAGCCTACAGGGTGCCACCGGGGCTTGTAGAAGCCTCTGCTGCCCTTTATAGGATAGTGCTTAGCCTCTTAATCATGTCTGACTCTTTGTGATCCTGTGGACTATAGCTGGCCAGGCTCCTCTGTCCATGGGGATTCTCCAGGCAAGAATACTGGAGTGGGTTGCCATGCCCTTCTCCAGGGGATCTTCCCGACCCAGGGATCGAACCCAGATCTCCCACACTGTAGGTGTCTTTACTGTCTGAGCCACCAAGGAAGCGCTTAGAGGATCCCCTGGAATCCTCTGGAAATCCACTGGAAATCCCTACATGGACCTAGTGGGGTGCGGCTCAGGGCAAACCCAGAAATGACAGAGGTGAAGATTGAATGTTTCTCTGCACCGGCTTTGTGAACATGGCAGGACTACAAGCTGTAGCCAACACCCAGGAAGTCACAGCAGTTTTTTCAGACTGTATGCATACATGGCTCCAAGGCTGGCGCCAGCACACTCGGTTCTGAAATGAACAAGCAACTTAATGAGTAATTAAAAAAAGACTGTAAGGGAAAACATGTACCCAAACCCTGCAAGCTCCAGGAAACTTCTTCCTTCTGATGGCAAAAGGATTTCCTGTGTTCAAATACTGGCTAAGTGGTTTGACAACAGCCAGCCAACTGGGCGGACAGGTGTTCAGACCCCTAAAGGACTTGGTCACAGATATGAAGTCATTCTGGACTATTTATGGAGTCTGTTGATCCCATCTCTGATAGAGCTTGCTTGATAATGTGAGCACTGAAAGCCTGCAAACAACCTCAGAAATATCTACAAAATGGACCCCACTTCCATACTGTTCTTTTCTTTGGAAACAGGGAGACATCGGGGACCCTGAAGCTGGAGAAGTGAAAAGTCTGCACGCAGCGTCATCCTGGCTCTCCAGTTGGGGACTGTCCACGGGCAGATGCTGTGCTGTGGCCAGGAGTATGCAGACCAAAACCCACAGATTTCAGCCCCAGCCCTAGCCAAACCAGGCCCAGGGACTTGCTTATTCCCAAGGACCTTTTCCTTCTTAATTCCATTTGGGGTCTGTCGAGGTGGAGCCGGCAGGGTCTGGAGACTGGATCCTGGGGCAAGGAAAGGCAAGTGGATGGGAGGTGACCCACTGCTGGGGTAAAAGCTGCAGAGTTCCTGCCCCCACTCTAGTCCCAGCTTTGTGGGAAAAACATGACTTGTGAGGTCATGCAAGCAAAACCAAGTCAGCCAAAGATTCCAGGATGGAAAGTGAACACTTCACCCGGGACACGCCTCAGCTTTGCTTCCCTTATGTGAATGAGAACTCATCTGGTGGTCCCCTCAATCTTTCCTTCTTGTCCCTGAAACAGAGTCAGTTCCTCTAAAAAAAGAGACTAGAGAACAAGGGCAGAGGGGCTGACAAAGTCCTGAGGGACAGTGCTGCTGACATGGGACAGTGGAAGGGAATCCCTCCCCTCTTGGTGTCAGGGAAGCACACGGGGCCATGATGTGCTGGTTTTAGGAATGGAGGATAGAAAGAGCCTTAGGATCCATTTAGTTCCCCACCACATCCCAGAATACTCCATAATCAGGGCACATATAATACAGAGTTCAGAGAAGGGCCTCAGTTTCCAAAAGGAGACATCCTTGTGGTTCTCACTTGGAGATGACCTCCCAGGTCACCCATCTCAGCATTCTCTATAACTGGCTCTAAAACAAGAGTTTTCAAGGATGCCCTGGACCTGCCCTGTACATCTAGACCAGAGAGAAGAGCTGTCTGACAATCCATGACAGTTTCTTCTTCCAACTGTGAGACAAGTTCTACAACCCTCCAAGGGGGCCTCTGCATGGCTTTGCTCCACTGGTTTATAGAGTCCCACAGAGATTAAGGACGCAAATTCTACAAATCTGGGTGGTTCTGATTCCCACTCTGCTATTCCTACATGTGTGGTCTGGGGCAAATTTCTCCACCTCCCTTTCTGGGCTCTGTTTTCTCATCTGTAAAATGAACAAAAACAACATCCACACCGTGGGTTTGATAGAAGGATTAAAAACAAGTTACATATAATTTTGTATTAACTTAGTTGAGATCCCAATGTGTATTAGCTATTAATACATAAGCTGTTTTTAATTAAAAATGAAAAATAGTAAAATAAAAAAGCGAGCAGAAGAAAGTTGTATATTGTTAAAAAAAAAAAAAACGGGGG
Source organism: Bos indicus (assembly GCF_029378745.1). Lineage (NCBI taxonomy): Eukaryota > Metazoa > Chordata > Mammalia > Artiodactyla > Bovidae > Bos > Bos indicus. The sequence continues at coordinate 39,293,708 of NC_091772.1, read as the reverse complement.
GAAAAAAAGCAAAGATGCCATGGGGATTCTGGGACATATGTTTTTAGAAGCTGCACATTGCAGGGGCCACAGGTAGAGCAAGATAGGGGAGAAATAAGGTTTACTGTACGCTGACCATGATGAAATCCAAGGCTCTGATGTTATCTGACAGCTGAGCCAGTCAGTGCTTGAGTCTCCCAGCCTCTGGCTACCACACTGAGTAACCTGTTCTAACATTCCACACCCCAATGGCAGCCATAGCTTGATCTTGGAAGAAGAATCACAAACAAATAAAGCCCATGAGGCTGTTTTCTTTCTCATTTCCTAGGGAATGGCACTCACATAAACCCACTTCAGGGAAGGATGAGCTCTCCTTGTTGCCATGGAGACAGCATCCCCTTGGTTGAGTCAAGGGAGTGAGAGCCCCAGGCCCACCGCTGTTCCATCCTACCCTCCTTGTCAAAGCCAGGCCTTCAGAACATGAGCTCCCCTGTTGCCCCAGATGGTCCATGCACTATCTGAAAAGGTTAATGACGACTGTTTCTTGCTTTTAGAGATTCAGGTTCAGGAGGGAATAAATTCTAACCTCACATAAATAAATGGAGATGGGTCAGAATAAACAAGAATAGACTAGAAAAGTAATTTTATTATATTAAAAAAAGCCCCCAAACCAAAAGAGCAAAATTTACCTTGGTCACCTACCCTGCTTCTCTGAGTCCCTATTGCCTGATGAATCTGAAGGGTTGTATGGCTTGTCAGGAACTCAGAGATTCTGGACATCCCCATGACACTGCAGCCTAGTATGAGCAGATAAAACAACCCGGCTTCATCTGGACCGAGGGTGGGCAGGGGGAAGGGGTGAGGGAGGGAGATGATGGAGAATGCAATGGGTCAAGCCACACCGGGTTACATGCCATGGATTTCAGCGGTTTTGTTCTGGCTTCACCATATGCAAAATCACCACTTCTGGAGGTCTGTGCAGCTCCTAGGTGCCAGCTGTAAATTCACAGGGGCTGGCTGGCACAAGGTGGGCAGTGCTGTCCAGGACTCAGACACATCCCTGTGTTTGGGAGCCTAGAAGGAGCTAATGAGGGTTTTCCCCACAAGTGATACCAACAGGAGCGGGAGCTCCACGTGCAAGAGCTGGGAGGCTGCTCACTGAGGCTGAGCACGCGTTCCAAGACAGAAGCCTCCGGGCCAAGTGGCTGGTGAGTAACAGCCAGCCAACCACACTTTCAACGAAAAACCACCTCCCAATGTGTCTCAGTGACCCTACCAAGTTTCTGGATCTGACACTCCGTGGGAGACTTCAGAATGTGTTTGATAACAAGCTGACTGTTCTCTGAAAATTCACTCTCCAAATTTCTCATGACTGAATTGTTCTCATTTGTAGAGTCAGGACTCATGCACATCACTCAGGACAAAAATCCCAGACTCTTCCCTGACTGATCTCATTTGATGCCCCCCCACCATTTTTAATTTACCAGCAAATCCTCTTGATGTCACCTCCAAAAATATTCTAAACAGAACAACCACATCTTCTTATATTTTTGCCCAGAATTCAGCTCTCGCCTCATCGCTGGTTTCTCCACCACCATCTTGTCACCATCAGGTTCCCTTCTCCAAGGAGTCGTCAGAGCAAACTTTGCCAGAGGATAAATCAGATGTTACTCTACAGCTTAGAGCCCTCCCATAGCTTCCCACAGCACCCAGTCCCCACCACGACCCGTCCCCGCCAAGCTCTCTCCCATCTACGCCCCTCCCCCTTCCACACTAGGCTCCCAGTTGGCCTTTTCTCTGACCCTCAACAACGCCATGCTTGTTCCTGTCTGAACACCCAACTACTGCTTTCCTGGGATTCCTTTCCCAGGTCTCCATACAGTGCTGCCTTTGAAATCTGGGGTTCTTTGTGACACTTTCTCAGACCACTTCCCTAGAGCTGCTCCTCCTCCTCCCCTACAGGTCCCCCATCCCATTGCTCACGGCATTTCCTTCCAGGTCTCGTCTTTGTACTACAGTTTGACCATTTATTGGCTTCCATGCTCCTTGCCTGTGTCCCTCTGCTGGTCTGTGAGCTCTAGCGGTGCCAGGACCTTTCCCACCCTGTTCGTCTTTGTGTGTCTTGTGAATGCACATAAAAGGCAGTGAGTGGAGACCCTCAGAACACCAATCATTTTGTTTCAAGACTGTGTCTCAAGTTCTGTCCAGAGTCCCCACTGTCTCAATCCAGCTTGTCATTGGGGCACCTGGTGGCAGGCGGTGACATATGTCCACTCATTGTCTAATGCCCCAGGCACTGGTCAGATAGTTCCTGGGCACGTTTGTGTCAGGCTATGGGGCCTTGTGATCTCTATCTCTGATCCATACATCAACCCTCCCTTTCTCTGTGTCAAGGGTCACTTAGTAAATGCATCAAAGATTGACTGAGTGCCAACCACATGTGGGCAGTCCTCTGGGTGCTAGAGACAGAGTGGGAACCAGAGGGAAGGAGGCTGGGCTCTCAGGGACTCACAGCCTAGCACCATGATGGTTTCCCAGTGGAAAAGAGCTCCCCTCATTTCTGCAGCATCTCACACACCCCATCACCTTCGGGATGAGGGGGGCTGGCCACCGCACACGCCTCTTCCTGCTGCCCTTTGCTCTGTTCTTTCCTTGCTCTAGCCTGTGGGATTAGCCCACCCAACTTTTACAGCATCCCAAAGGCAACAGCTGTCTATCTGCTTGGCTGGCGTGTTTCCTCTGCTCAGAGAGGAACTCAAATGTCTGAAACAGTGCCTGCAACCAGAGTCTTAAAAAAAAATTTTTTTTTAAGTTTTATTTGGTGCCATTTTCTTTATGGAGTGAGATTTAGTACTGTTTTCTCACTCCATTAAACTATCAACGCTTGCAGAGGGACGTTCCCTGGAAATGCTTTATAAATCAATATCTCTTTTTCCCACACTCTCTATAATCCTTACTTTGTTTTACTTTTCTACAGCATTGGCCACCCCTGGACACACATGCTCTCTCCTTGTTCACTGTCAGACAATCTTGAACCCTCTCTTTCCTTCAGTCCGTCCATCCATCTATCCATCTATCTCCTAATCTTTCATTTCTGTTGGATAATCAATACTCCAACAGATAATGGCCTGCTCTGACTCTATCCTTTCCTCACTGGTGTCTCTCTAGTGCCTACAACACTGCCTGGTACATAGCAGATACTCAGAAATATTTGCTGAATCAATGAATGGACTTACTGCCCAAAGATGGAATACAGTAAACATTTCCCCCAGAACCCGATCCACGGACTACTACCACCAGAGGTTTGAATTCACAGATGACGATATGAAGAAACAAACACCTCGAGTTTACGTTTTTTTGTGCAAAGACAGGCTTGTGATTCTAGATCTCCTCAGGCTATGCGGGCTGGCTACGACTCCCACCACAAACACTTTAACCCATTTGCTCAAACCAGAAGCATGAAGTCTGATCAGTTCGGTCACAGCCCCTGCAGCGCTCTGTGCGTGTGGGGTGACAGGAGGGCAGGTGGGGTGCTCGGGGGACACGTGGCTGCGGGAGTAGACACAACAGCCTTCCTGGCACTCTGCACACACGGTCACCACTTGCTCACGTTCTGGACTTCTTCACAACTGTGTGCGGGTTCTGCTTATGGACTAAGGGCTTGTGTGCTGCCAAGTGGGTCTCGGTGCCCAGACTGAGGGGGCCTGGGGCCACTTGGCAGTTTCAGGGGGCTCAGGAGTGGATGTGAGGGACTCAAGATGCCAGATCCCCCAGAAGGGTGGAAGTTCAGCTGATGCTACATATGCTAATTTAGGGTGAGGAGGAATTCCCATCTTTCCCTTTTCACTGGATCACACCCTCTGCTTCCTTGTGAGGCAGGTTTTGTGGGAATGCAAAGGCACTGAGCTGTGAATGGGAGCACAGCTGTGGTGTGGAGGGAGCTTAATGCACCAGGCCTCTGAGCTGGGCTTGAGGGGGAACCTCCCATTGCTGGGCTTTCAGGATCCCTGAAGCCCTAAACTCCTCACAACTTAACGGCTCTGTGACTGACAGGTTACTTGGTCTCTCAGAGCCTAGGTTTCCTCTTTTGTAAAAACACTGTCCTCTTCAGAGGTTTCTTGTGAGGATCAGAGGGGTTTCAAGCATGAAAGTAGTGCCAGGCACAGGCTGACAGCTAAGGATGCTTGTTTAAAGAGACACGATAAAGCAGGCATCTGCCAGCCAGAGGGTTTCTGTCCCTATTGCATTCACCCATCAACCCAGGTTCAGCTGCTTGTGGGGCAGGGGGCCTGGCTGGACAATAGGCAGCAGAGGGGCCGTGGAATCCATCTGGGCGTGATCCTGACCAGAAAGACATGCGTGTCTAAAGATGGACCTTCTACTTGGGGTGGCTCTGGGATGGCTGTAAGGTTCTGGGCTCCTTGCACATTGAAAGGGAAGTGACCTTGCCTTTTTCTCCCACAGGATGAAAGAGTTCTCCAAGGATCTCTCCTATAAACTCAAATGCATCCAACACAATGCCACAGTCACTTTAAAGCATTTCTAACGGCCCTAGTCTTTACTCATCTGAAGATAAAATAAACAGGACAGAATGTCTCAGAAGGATGGTCAAGCATCATGGTACACAGACCGCTGAACTTTAGAGTAAGAGGGTGAAAACCCCACTTAAAATGGAAAATCTTAAAAAAAGGGGATACATATGAACTTATTTATAAAACTGAAGTAGAGCCATGGATACAGAAAACAAACCAAGGGATAAGGGGTGGGGGAGGGATAAATGGGAGATTGGAACATACATATATATATATATATATACACACACACTATATATAAAATAGATTACTAATAATAAACTGCCGTATAGCACAGAGAGCTCTACTCAATATTCTGTACTGGCCAAGATGGGAAAAAGAATCTAAAAAAAAGAGTGGATATATGTATGTGTATAACTGATTCACTTTGCTGTATACCTGAAACTAATATAACATTGTAAATCAACTATACTCCAATAATTCTTTTTTAAATGGACAAAGATTTGAACAGACTCTTGCCAAACAAGATATGTTTGGCAGGGAAGAAGCACATGAAAAGATGCTCGACATCATGACTTATCAGGGAAACGCAAGTTAAAACTACAGTGAGGTGCCACGCGTGCTCACTAGAATGGCTAAAAGCAAAACAAAGCAACAATCTGAAAGTACCAAGTGCTGGAGAAGATGCAGAGCGGCTGGAATACACAGCTTGCTGGTGGGAATACAAAAGGGTTTCAGCCACTTTGAAAGTCTGTTGGTGGTTTCTTATAAACATACTCACCATATGACCCAGCAATCCCACTCCTGCCTTATTTACCCCAAAGAAATGAAATCAGTGTCCACACAAGGACCTGTAATGGATCTAAACACGTTTGTCTGTGTCACACTAGCCCTAGGGTACTGCATAGGCTTTGTTCTGTAGGCATTTATCTGCTTTCTATGATAACCAGGGACCAATGGCTATGTACGTGGAGTGGAACGGATCATAGTCTTATCTCTGGGGAGACGGAGGAAAGCGTGGTTGGTTTCTGAGTAATCTAAACCAACTGGGTAATTCTAGTTCCTGTGCCACAGTGATGGGTTCAGGGATGGTCAGGTGACCTGAGTCCAATCAGATTTTTGTTTGATGATGCCATGAGGATGAAGGGTGGGGAGATATTCTTCTTCTTCCTAGTCAGTGTGAAATGTGTATATGAAGCCTGAAACTGCTACAGCCCCCAAGAAAAATAGTTATGTGGAAGGGAACAAAAGAGATTAGTGATAAGAGAATCACAGAAAACGTGGCTGGAGGCTTGATCAAACCATGCCTGAAGTCCAGTTTTCTTCTGTATTTTTCAGACATTAATATATTCCCATCCTCTAAGAGACCAAGTTAGAGCTGGGGCTTTTTGTTTCCTGAAACCAAAAACCTCTTACCTAATCTAGATGTGGGTTCTGATTTCCAGGGATCATTTCAAGGACGTAGAACAATCCAGGAACACGTGCTATGAGCCAAAGCTAAAGTGAGAATAGAGAGCTGGGATGAGGATGCAGAGGCCATTGAGGTGGAGCAGCAGAGAGCTGTGTGGGTGACCTTAAAGGAGTCCGGGCCAGGAACAACAGGGTCTATCAGGGGAAGATCAGGTGTGGGGCTCTGTTGGGACCCAGGCTTGTAGGGGAACAGAGGGGACAACCAAGGAAAAGATACCAGGGAACATAAGGGAGACAGCCTTGAGCAGACATATAGTCACAGGACAGGAGCATCCAGAGGGGACCATTTATGCTGCCAGGACCAACTGCCCAAGGTGGGCTGCCTCTTGCCCAAGGTCAAGCTTGGTCCAAGGACTGAGCAGAGCTGAGCCTGCAGATGGGGCTCAAGCAGGTACAGATGCTCCTCGTCCCCTGCTCTGGACGAGGGCAGGGGATCTGCTTTCAACAAGATCTTCCTAAGGCAGGTGGCCTGACGATGACCCTGGGAGAAACTCTCTTCTACTCGAATGTGGTAGAATATCCAGGGAACACACCAGCTGGACCTGACCCAGGCCTTGGTCTACTCCTGCACCACAAATTCTCCCATTACAGCATCCTGCCTCCTGGGCAGGGCCGCTGCCTGCACTTGGCTCCTCCTGGTTTTTCCATGGATTATTCCTTCTATTCCTTGAGCTTCCCCCCCGCCGGCTACCCCAACTCCAGCAGGGGATGGCAGGCCTACAGTTCCTAATTTTAGGTTTGGCAACTAGTGGTGTGAGATCTTCAGCCTTGCCTGTCCTCAGTTCCCAGCCTCTTGGGGAGACTGGATGCTTCTCTGAATGGGAATTTGATAGGTGGTGTGTGGCTGGGTTTTGTCTGGGGAACAGTAAGCCAAAAACCAAGGTGCACAGGTAACTGAGGTGACCTGTAGACCTCTCACTGTATTTATCAGCCTGAATCCCCTGTCTGTTTGGGGGAATTGTAAACCCAGCAGTGGACGATGTCCTTTGATTATGAGATCAGCTTCTAGCTGAGCACTGGCTGGGCTGAGTGCTTCCATCACCCAGCTTGGGTCGCCACCATGGTGCTGACATGTCCATTTCTTGCTTTCCTTTGTTCCATTTCCTGTGTGCCTGAGTGCTAAGTCACTTTAGTTGTGTCCGACTCTTTGCCACGCTATGGACCGTAGCAGGCCAGGCTCCTCTGTCTATGGGATTCTCCAGGCAAAAATACTGGAGTGGGTTGCCACGCCTTCCTCCAGGGGATCTTCCTGACCCAGAGATTGAAACGGCATCTCTTTCATCTCCTGCATTGGCAGGTGGGTTCTTACCACTAGCACCACCTGGGAAGCCCCTGTTTCATCTCCTACACTCAACATTTCTAAGGAACACCCATGAGCTAAGGGATAATTATAAGAACTCAATAATAACATCTGGAATTTTTAAGTCATAAGTTCCCCATGTGAAATGAGAGTGGATTTGACAGTCCGCAGATGTGACTCAAATCCAGGCTTAACTACTTCACGGTTGCCCCCTGCCTCCAGCTACTCAGTCCTCTGTCTGTGAATGAGGACGACACTATCTTAAAAGTCAGGAGGTGCATTTCTACAAATACTTATACAGTATCTAGTGTGATGCCTGCACTTTGGTGCAGGTAAGTAAGTCCCCTACATATGAACAAGTTCCATTCTGAGAGTGCTCTACTAAGTCACTTTTGTTCATAAGTCCAGCAAAGTTAGCCTGGGTACCCAACAAGTAAAGACTGTTACGACTTAGTGCCTCTTGGCAGTACCAGTGACATCACCCCTGCTTTGACACTTGCTTCTGGACATCCTGAGCTTGAAATAAAGATACGGTACTACTGTGCTCTGTACAGTACTGTCCAGTAAAGTACAACCATGTGTTGAGGGTGCACTCACATGACAGCGTACACCAGACACGTGAACCAACTTATGTGATTGCACATGTGAAGGCACATTCACATCTTTAAAAGCTCACAACTTGTAGGCTTATATGTAAGGGACTTACTGTAAACAGCAACTTAAAAAATATATATGTGTATACATATATATATAACATCTATCTGGTTTTTCTTATTCTTTCCATTTCTCTGCTGAAATTACCCACCCTCATTTATTCTTCCCACCTTTCCCTATTTAAGAGAGATGGTTTAAATGATTTTCTTCTAATTCTTGTATCTGGATCATCTGTGGTTTACTTCTGCGGTCTTTCCTTGGTTATGAGTTCTGTTCCTACCTCTTCACGGGTCCTGTAACTTACTGCTGCATCCTGGAAATTATGTACAGAAGAGTGAGAGCTGAGGAATAATCCTGGTTCTTTTCCCTCTGGAAATCTCCAGTTCTTCTCTTGCCTGTTGGCACAGGGAGGAGGTGATTATTCAGAGGTCAGCCTGGCTTCATCCGACCGGGGCTGAGTGGCAGCCCACTTTGGCTCAGCGCGACACCATCCAGCTTCCCAAGGAAGGACCAGTCTCCCAGTTCTTATCAGGATCTGATCTGGCATTCCAAATTCCCAGTTCCCTTTGCGTCCGTCCATTTCGGGTCTCAGGAGAGTGTGGGAGATGGGGCAGAGGGAATGATTTCCTTCTATTTATTGACTTGCCTTCATTTCCACCTTTCTCAGCAAATCTGGGGTGAGGAGATCAAATCATTATTGTCCCGGATGGTCTTTCAGATGCCAGTGGATGATGCTAGGCTCACTTGTCTCTATCCAGTGAACTTCTGGATCCTGCTGCTCCCCCGCATCCAGACCACCAGGGCTTACAGCTCACGTGGGATGGGCTCCTCTCTCTGGAAATTTGTCCATCAAGCCCTTCTGATCTCCACTGTCCCTTGACATCCCCGTATATGATTTTTACATTATCCAGATTTCTCCTTGCACTTCTAGGGAGCTCAGGCCTTCTGCATCCCAAGTGGAAGCAAAGACTGCCTAGAATGGCAGCTGTTATTTTGAACACAAAGGACATTCCCTGCAAGCAGGCTGTCCTGGCCCTGAGCTCCGAGGAGGCAGTCTGGCACTGAGGCTGGTGTCTCCTCCCTGTGAGCTGGAGGTGAGACCTACAGGATGGCTTATGTTCGAAGGCTGTTTTGAGTGTGTAGCCATGCTTTATGGACCCCACTCATATCTCCCCACCTTTTACCATTTCAGGTCCTTCCAACAGCCAGCCTCCTAAGTCTACTTGCTAAGAGGTTTTCTCTGGGCCCCAAAGTCCACCCTGCCTGTGCTCAGTAAATTGGAACGTCACAGAATTAATGTCCCTCAAAGGCAATCCTTAAGCAATGACGAGGAAGGCTGGTGGATAAATCCCCTGCTCTTGCCCATTGGGTGCGAAAACCTGGAGGCTGTGTGCTATGCTATCTTCCCGGCCCCCTGAAGCAGCGATCCCAGCCACCCACACCAGGGACTTGCTGGGGACACACAGCCCTTGGCTGCTTTCACTTCCCTATTTCACTCCCCTACTGCCTGGCTGGCCTGTCCTGGGATCACCTTTTATTTCATTATTTTTTTAGGTTTTTTTTTTTTTTAATGTGAATCATTTTTAAAGTTTTCATTGAATTTGTTACAATATTGTTTCTGTTTTCTGTTTTGGCTTTTTGGCCACACAGCATGTGGGATCCTAGCTCCTTGACCAGGGATCAAACCCTCAGCTCCTGCATTGGAGCACTTAACCACTGAACCGCCAGGGAAGTCTCTGAGATCAACTTTTAGATAAACTACTTGAATTTTAAATTGCTGTTTAGATTCCTCTGGGGAAACCCAATCTCAGGCAGGCAGGTCTTGATTCAGAGATCCCACCTCTGGGTGCTGTCTGGGGCTGGCACGGGCAAAGTGTTCACAGAAGGAAGGCAAACCCAGCCACTAGGAGATGGACCTCACCAGAGGACATCAGGTACATTTCTAGGATGCTGGGAGAGGAATCAGGGGCTCCTCTGCCAGCCTGTAATAACCAGAATATGAGAGTTCTGCATCTGGGATGCAGTTAGACTGTTTACTGTCTGTCTATGCTTATGTCTTGAAAGCTTAACATAACTGAATGGGAGATTTAAATTCATAAGTATGTTGTTTTGCAAAACTGGCAGCAGTTCTTTTAATATAATACGTAAGATACATTACTGTGTTGTCTCCAGATCTCAGTGTTCTGTCTTTGTTATTATGTTTTGCTCTTACATAAAGAAAATCTTTAGGACCACAGTCCTGTACATGCCTTGTGAGGATTCCAAGAACCTTTTCATACTTTCCAAGAAGCAATTTCTTTCTCGTCCCATAAAACTCCCCAAAGCACCTTAGGCGAACTCCAAGGCGCTGGGTATGTTCGCAAATTGCCAATGTAGCAGACATTCAATTACATCGAATTCATCAAAACCCTAATTGAGACAGGAACTCAAGCCTTATGGCCGAATCACTTTAATTTCAGATGGGGAGCAGACTCGGTCACTAATAGCCTTTCACGCCAGGACACCGTTAGAGAAGCCCACGGGCGCTCACTGGTAATTCTCCCCGCAAATACAAGTGCGGAGCAACGTAAATGACACTGCCAAGTGAGCCCCATGACTGGACTGATGAATCAGCTCAATTCCCAAAGTCTGTCCTGTGCTGCCACATGCCTCTGTCCCAGCTCCACTGCCTAGGAGGGCTTCTCGGAAGATAAGGCAGCATCTGTGTCTCACTGAAGTTGGTTTTCCTCCCAGCGATCAGAAGGCACAGGGACCAGGACCAGTCCTCTGAGGTCTTTCTACTAACACCTCCTCAACTTTTTTTTTTTTTTTTGGCTGTGTCAGGTCTTAGCTGTAGCACATGGGATCAGCAGTATGTCGTGCAGGATCCTTTGGTGTGGTGCACGGACTCTCGAGTTGTGACACACTGGCATAGTTGCTCTACAGCGTGTGGGATCTTAGCTTCCCAACTAGGGATTGAACCCTCATCCCCTGCATCGGAAGGCGGATTCTTAACCACTGGGCTGGCAGGGAATTCCCAACACCTCATCTTGCTTCTCATTTTCTCCCCAGCCTTCCCATTCCTCCCCACTGGCATCCCATGGTTGTTCAACTATTTTTTTTTTAACTTTTTTTAATTGGAGGATAATTGCTTTACAAAGTTGTGGTGGTTTCTGCCATACATCAGCATGAATCAGCCATAAGTATATATATATATCCGTCCCTCTTGAGCCTGTCTCCCACTCCCACCTCATCCCATCCCTCTAGGTTGTCAAAGACTACTGCCTTGAGTTCCCTGTGTCATACAGCAACTTCCCATTAGCTATCTATTTTACATATGGTCATGTGTATATTTAGGCTCAGCTGGTAAAGAATCCACCTGCAACTCAGGAGACCCCAGTTTGATTCCTGGGTTGGGAAGATCTCCTGGAGAAGGGCATGGCAACCCACTCCAGTATTTTTGCCTGGAGAACCCCCACGAATAGAGGAGCCTGGTGAGCTACAGTCCATGGGGTAGCGAAGAGTTGGACATGACTGAGTGATTAAGCACACAGCACATGTTTCAGTGCTACTCTCTCAATTCGCCCCACCCTCTCCTTCCTCTGTTGGATCCATAAGTCTGTTCTCTATGTTGAGTCTCTATTGCTACCCTGCAAGTGGGTTCATCAGCACCATTTTCCTAGATTCCATATGTAAGCGTTAATATACGATATTTGTTTTTCTCTTTCTGACTTACTTCACTCTGTATAACAGGCTCTAGGTTCATCCACCTCACTAGAACTGACTCAGATTCATTCCTTTTTATGGCTGAGTAATAGTCCATCATACATATGTACCGCATCTTTCTCCATTCACCTGTCAATGGACATCTAGGTTGCTTCCATGTCCTGGCTATTATAAATAGTGCTGCAATGAACATTGGGGTAGATGTGTCTTTTAGAATTGTGGTTTTCTCAGGGTATAAGGCGAGAAGTGGTATTGCTGGATCATATGGTAGCTTTACTTCTAGTTTTAAAAGAAATCTCCATGGGCTTCCCTACTGTTTCAGCAGTAAATAATCCACCTGCAATGCAGCAGATGTGGGCTGGATCTCTGGGTTGAGAAGATTCCCTTGGAGAAGGGAATGGCAACTCCAGGATTCCACTCCAGTATTCTTGCCTGGGAAATCCCATGGATAGAGGAGCCTGGTAAGCTATAGTCCATGGGGTCACAAATGAGTTGGACATGACTTAGCAACTAAACAACAACATATTGTTCTCCATGGTGGCTGTATCAACTTACGTTCCCACCAACTGTGCAAGAGGGTTCCCTTCTCTCCACACCCTCTCCAGCACTGTTTGTAGATTTTTGATGATGGCCATTCTGTTCCACTGTACTGTTAATAAGTTCTGGCAATAGGCAGGTCAAATTATTGCGGTGACCGAGGGTGGAATCTGGAGACAGTGACCCCAGGGAACCTTTTTCTTCTCAGAGCTGACAATGCTGTCTGACTGTACTAGTGTGTGCCGTGTGGACCACGCGCTGCCGAACAAGCTCCGTTTCATCCTTACAGTGATGCTAAGAGGTAGGTGTCCTGTACGCACTCTACAGATGAGAACACTGAAGGTTACAGAGGTGACATAACTTCTCCAAGGCTCCATGGCCAGCAAATGGCAGAGCCAGGATCCAAATCCAGGCGTATCTGATCCCCGGGCTCATGTTCTTTCCAAAACATCATTTTTTTCTCTCTCTGCAAAGACTTCTGGGATTCTACAAAGGTCTGAAAAAGAGAGCTGGGTAGCCTTGGACCTCTCCAAGTGGGCACAGGACAAGGAGAGTCAGGAGGGAGGTCAGCCCCAGAATCACCATCCGGCTCCTCTAACACCACTGTGGTTGGTGCTTCTCCCCCGATCATGTGAGAGGAGTTTGGCAAGGCCCTTCCAGGGGAGTGAAGTGACTGATCCCAGCACTTGCTAAAGTTCAGGAAGCAATTTGTCTTTTCTGCAGGTGTTCTAACCAAGCCAGTGATTAACTGCGTTGCTAATAAATTATGAAACACAAGTGCATTCAGCCCACCTCCTATGTAATTAGTTGTGTGGCATTTCCTCAGCACTTTTCAGCCATGTGTTTCATTTCTTTACATTATTTCTCCCCCTTTGGGCCTGATTTTGCATCAAGCTTCAGGAACAAATGACTAACGAACTAGTGACAACACTAACACCGGCCGGGCTAATACTCCTACTGCTACTGCTGACGGTGACAACGCTAATTAAGAGAGTGCTGACAGCCACGGGCTCTTCGGAATGTGACTGTTCATCTCTGGGAGGCAATGGGAGGGTGGCCAGCATAGGTGGGGGCCAGGGAAGTACAAACGGCCCCAAAGGCAAAGATGGACACTCACTTTTGGGGGGTACTAACTACATTTACGGAGAAGGCAATGGCACCCCACTCCAGTACTCTTGCCTGGAAAATCCCATGGATGGAGGAGCCTAGTAGGCTGCAATCCATGGTGTCGCTAAGAGTCGGACACGACTGAGCGACTTCACTTTCACTTTTCACTTTCATGCATTGGAGAAGGAAATGGCAACCTACTCCAGTGTTCTTGCCTGGAGAATCCCAGGGACGGGGGAGCCTGGTGGGCTGCCGTCTATGGGGTCGCACAGAGTCGGACACGACTGAAGTGACTTAGCAGCAGCAGCAACTACATTTACAAGAGATCTAAAAAATGCCATGTCACGAGTCCATAAAATCTAAGACGAGACAACGGACTGAAAGGATGAAGAAAGAAAACATTCAGTCTAGCCAGTCAGGTGTAACTTGATCACCACATATGGACCCAGCTGTCTGGCAGCCCCTTCTGGGGGTAAGCATCCAGCTGTGGGCTCTGGAGCTGACCCCTGATGGGATCAAGGTGTCCCTCTGCCTGTACCCCAGAAGCAACAAACCAACCAGGCGACCCAGACAAACCACTCGGGATGAAGATGATGGGAATGCAAAGCAGGCAGTAAGGGGGGCAGTGGTGCCAGGGAGCAGCTGGCATGAGAGTCGGTGGTGCTGGGTGCCCCCAGCCAGGGTCTGGGAAAGGATGTGGGAGATGGTTTGCAGGAACTTCCTTAGCCCTGCAAACCAACCAGCCGTCTCCAGCAGAACCTGCATCCTTCCTCCATAGCAAGGGGGCTGGAGGGGTCCCCGGGTTCCTCAGTACTGCAAGTGGGAGACCCTCACGGGCTACTGGCAGTCGCTTTTCCTAGAAGATATGGAGTCCTGGCTGTTTGGGCAGAGAGCTCAGGACTGTGTTTCTGAATAATCTTTCTATGAAAGAAACTGGGGCATCAGAGCCAGCCAGGAGGGCCGTTGGCTGCAAACCCCCAGCTGCCACTGCCAGGCTGCGGATGCCCAGCAGCCTCACATGATGGTGACATCAAGTGTCTTCTCCAGATTTTCCAAGACAGACACCAGTTGCACACGGGCCCCACGACACCTTCTGGCAGTGGAATAGTCTCTACAGGTAAAACACAGGCATGCAAAGCCTCTCATGACCCCCAAAGTGAGCTCAAGTGGATCCAGAAGTCAAATGCTTGATCCTTATAGAAAAAGAGAGAATGCTCCCCAAACTGTGACAAGTGAAGAAAAACAATATGTCATCTCCTCTCCCTCCACCCCATTAACTCCATTTCCACTCCTAAGGTTGGTTTACATCATTTCAGTTCAGATCAGGAACACAGCAAAATGAGGGTAACACCCTCAGATCTGCAGGCTGGTTACCTATTCACGTGGCTCTTGAACTCCACAATCCATCAGCCCAGAGATCAAATCACGCTGCTTGGGTTTCCAGTCCTGGCTGGGCCAGTTTCTCAGATCATGAGACCCCATGTCACCTGACCCAAGACCACTGGCCCTTGGGTGCACTCAAGGGAGACAGGCCGCTGCCTTACCTCCACAAGGGCCCCACCATGCCACGTTTTGGTGAGTCTTACCTGCCCCGCGAAGAGCCCACAGACGCCGATGATGCACAGAATGTTAAACACAGCAGAGCCCACGATGGTCCCCACGCCCACGTCGCCCTTGGTGATGAAGACTCCTGAAACACAGACCGAGGTTAGCCGGCTGCTGTGGTGGGCTGTATCCAAAGTGGGTGCGGGGCGGTGGGGGGAGATTTTTATTTATTTATTCATTTTCTATCGGAGCATAGTTGCTTTACAATGCTGTGTTGGTTTCTGCTGTACTACAAAGTGAGTCAGCCATATGTGTACATATATCCCTTCCCTCTTGAGTCTCCCTCCCTGCCCCCATCCCAGCCCTCTAGTTCATCACAGAGTATCAAACTAAGCTCCCTCGGCTATACAGCAGCTTCCCACTAGCTATCTGTTTTACACGCCCTCAAATATGTATACGTGTCAATGCTACTGTCTCAGTTCATCCCACCCTCCCCTCCTCCCACCACCTCATGGACACACCTCTGTTCTTGACATCTGCATCTCTATTCCTGCCCTGCAATTATCTTCAGCAGTGCTGTTTTTCTAGATTCCATGTATATGGGGGGGAGTTTTTTAAGTGTTAGTTAGACTGTTCTCAGGATCTACAGGAAACAGCCGAGGCTTGGAGAGAACTTTCCAATCTCTATTGGAGCCTCTGTCCACGGACCATTGGAACAGGGTCTGGGACCCACTCATGCAAAGCAAAAACACCACTTTAATAAGATGAAAACAACCACTCCAGCGGGGGCGGGGAGGCTAGTGCTCTGCCCCTCGGGGTCTCAGTGCTCCTGTTTCCAGAGCCCTCGTTCTTCAGGGAGGACAGAGCTGAGATGTTCCTCAGGGTGGCACCTACCTATGACCGACGTGAACAGCTCTGGGGCTGAACTGCCCGCCGCCATGAATGTGGCTCCCGCCACATCCTCACTGAGGTGCAGGCGCTGCAGGGGAGCAAAAGCATAGTGAATCGGGTTTCTCCTGGAACAGCAGTGACTGTGACTCCCCAGGTCCCAGCTCAGTCCCTCCTCAGCTTCCCCGTCTCCCCAGCTGGGCCACACCTCCTCCTCTGGGCAGTATCAGGGAGGGGGCTACATGTTCCCTCCAAGTAAAGGTTCTGACAAGATCTAGGGATCCCAAGCCAGATGCCCCGGGGGCTGTAAAGATAATGGGGGAGGGGAGTGGTCTTGTGAGGCAGGGTGGGCCTTCACCTCTTTTTTAAAAGCTCAGTTCCCTCTATGTTGCCAAGTATTCCTATTTATAGAGATGCCCAAATCCACATTTTTATGTAAAAGATTTTGACTTTTTTCATTATCTTGCTGATGTTCTCAAGCTAAATTAGGCTCATGGTAACCAGTTTTTGAGCCCTGAGTCTGGGAGTTTGGGGCTGGGGAGGATCACCCATCCTCAATGCAGCCTTGAAGCCTGGGGTAGAGGGAATTGGGGGCAGTGAGAATAAATAGAAAGAGATGGTGAGCCCCGCCAAGATGATCCACACAATGAGCTCTCCAGGTTACCTTGCTTGCTGACCCAAAAGGTGATTTGCAAGAAGGCACGTCAACTGAGGCTGGGTGGTGTGGGGAGCCTTTCTGCATTCACTCCTGGCCCAGAAAGGAAGCTACCGGCTGTCAGTAAATAGGCGGCTCCCTTGGGCATGCCAGCTTAAGGGACCCTGGTCCCTCTTCCAGCAGCACCACAGTTGCACTTCCCCGCTCAGCCATTGAGGGGCAGCACGGCCTCGGTGAAGGCCCCTGGCTCCACTGACCGTCTGAAGTTGCCGCGGAGCCCTGCTGAACATTTTGACCTGGAAACCTGGGTTCCCTGGATCTTGACTGAACAGTAAACGTTCCAGGTGGTTGTGAGAAGACCCTAAGATGGAGATGCGGCTGTGTGAAGGTGAAAGGTGTGGCTGTGAGGGTGGCCAGGCATCCCATCTCCCTGGGCAGGTACCCCAGCAGTGCTCAGGGTCCATGGCTGGTTTGCCCAGGCTCGCCAGAAGCTGTGAGCCTCACTCTGCAGTGTCTGCTCCAGCTCGGGCTCCCGCTGGGGCGTTAGCTGTGGAGTCCACCCCGGGGCTCATGCATGTCCTGTTCCTCTCTCTGTTTCATTCATCACATTGCTTCTTCCTCCTGGACCTCCCCTCCTCTTTCACCCCTCATTCATGTCAGTTTGGCCACATCTCACTGGGTCCTGGCTGGTTGGGGGAGCACTTCCTGTCTTGGGACCCTTTCCATCTATTAGAACAGTCATCAAAAGCTTTCTAGCTTCCTCCTGAGAAACTCCTATGTCTGGGCTGGGCATCCTCAGGGCTCCCCACACGCTGAGTCTTGTCCCTGGGTCTCCCAGCTTAGTTCTCCTGCCGGACTCTTGGCTTACATATGTCC
Organism: Bos indicus; assembly: GCF_029378745.1. Taxonomy (NCBI): domain Eukaryota; kingdom Metazoa; phylum Chordata; class Mammalia; order Artiodactyla; family Bovidae; genus Bos; species Bos indicus. The sequence goes on along the minus strand of NC_091772.1, from coordinate 39,276,460 downwards.
TTGTAAGACACTGCCACTGAGACCGCTGCTCACATCCTGCCCCTGCACAAGCCCTTCCCTGATCTCAAGGTGAGTCAATTCTGTTCCCCTCTGTTCTTCTGTTCCCCTCTTCTCTGCATCTCCAGCTCCAGCACTTCACCTGTCCCCGGGTCTCACTCTGGAGCTGCTCTGAGCCCCAGGCCCCTTGACGGCCAGGATCACACCACATTTCACCTTGATTCCTCCCCAGGGGGTGTGCTCACAGGTGCCATGTGTGTCCCCAGTGGAGGAGAACACATTCTGACAATTGCATGTACATTTCCAGCACCAGGTCTTAACTTGGCTATTAAACAATGTGTGATTAGAGAGTGGTTGGCTTTGTGTGAGGACTAAACTGCTCCTGGTGGGTTTTAGAGACCACAGATGACCCTGATCACTGGCACTTGGTGCCTCCCCCTCTTCTCCACCAGGTGACCCTGTTCTCAGGTTAAACTGCTTTGGACAAAAGGCCTCCACACTGGCCGGCCATCCATCTCAGAAACCAGCTCTCTCACTTCCCTTCTCCCACCTCCACTGTACAGAGGAACCCACTCGGGGTCTCTCTAGGGTTGCTGTGGGATGATTCTCTTTCAAGTACACAAAACTAACCGACTTCAGGAGGTGGAAGAAACTGCTTAAGCTAGTAGTTCTCCAGTGTGGCTTCCAGACCAGCACATCACCTGGGAACTTGTTGGAAATGTAACTTCTGTTCCCCACTGTCCCGCAAGACCCAGTGACTCAGACACGGCGGGAGGGACAGTCCAGGCTGAGGGCAACGTAAAGGGACAGGAGTTCCGGACAGACAGGAGGTGCACCTGGGAGAGACACTTTCTGAAAACGGGATTCTGAATTAAGAATAAAACAGAAAGCTTCCAGATAAAGGAAACCACATTTCAAATCAGAAAAAGAGATGAAAGAAGCAAGAGAATTGAAAGAGCTCTGGATATGCTAAATATTTTCAGATGAAAGGGATGTAATTGGCCCTGGCGTCCCCTGGGCTGACTTCGAAGAGACCCTTTCCTGGTCTCTGCAGCCAGTTCTTTCATTGTCTTGCTCTTGGGGGCCCTGCTTGCAGTATTTCTGCACACGCACAGAGAGGAAGGGTGGTGGAGGTGAGGCTGAAGACTTCTCACTCTTCGCGGACCCCACAAATCATGAGGGAGGATTATGGCGGCAGAATGAAAGGGAGGGGAGGAAGGTGGAGGAAAGAGGAAGAAAGAGTGAGACTTAAAAGAAAAAGAAAGTGGGAACAGAACACAAACTGCATTTCGAGTTACGCCAAAGGGTGCAGGGAGAGCTGGCCGGAAGGGTTAAAGCCCAGCTATGGATGGGCATGGGCTCCTCTGGTAGCTCAGTTGATAAAGAATTCGCCTGCAATACAGGAGATCCCAGTTCGATCCCTGGGTCGGGGAGATCCCCTGGAAAAGGGATAGGCTACCCACTCTGGTGTTTATGGGCTTCCCTCATGGCTCAAATGGTAAGGAATCTGTCTGCAATGCGGGATATCTGGGTTTGATCCCTGGGTTGGGAAGATCCTCTGGAAAAGAGAAAGGCTACCCACTCCAGTATTCTTGCCTGGATAATCCCCATGGACAGAGGAGCCTAGTGGGCAACAATCATGGGGTCTCAAAGAGTTGGACACTACTGAGCGACTAACCACTACCCAACACAGCATGGATGAGCACAATGAAACTCTAAGTAGACCAGTGAGTTTCTGGGCTACCATTGCCCACAGCTCTGAAGCATGCTGGTGCCTGGCCTTCCCACCCAGCAGCATGCAGGGCTCCTCAGGATCTCAGTGGAGGAGGCTGGAACAGTTCCAGTGCTCAAACATGTACCTCACAGATCTTTTCCAAGGAGGGGACGAAGAAGTCATCACACACAATGGCCAGCGCGTAGAACATGTACATGGCCTGGAAGAGAGGAGAGAAGGGGTTAAAGTCAGAGTCAGGGCAGAGCCCCTGGGGTGAGGGTCAGGCCACCCTCTGCTTCAAGAACATCCTGTCTTCATTAATTCAGCAGCTTATACTGTACACCAAGTCTTTGCAATGCCTGTCACCTATCACATGCTCACCTTGTCCACCTCCTAGATCCCCAAGTGTGCCATGGATGCTGCTCCCGGGCCTTTGCACTTGCTGTTCCCACTGCCCGGAACACGTTCCCTCCAGATCACCTTGCCTCAGCCCTCCATGTACTTAGGACCTCTGGGTTAATGTCAGTCTAAGCAAAAGGCCCTCCCATCCCCCGTATTCTGCTTTGTTTTTCTTGATCTGTTTTATATACAACAGGCTAAAAGCCTCAACGCCTCTTACAAGTCCATAAACTCTCTCTCCAAGACCATGTTCCAATATTATGTATTGATCTTCCTCGAGTAAGAAGCTTCGTCTAATGCACAGCAGTGCCAACACTTGGATTAGGATGAGAAATGAGCAGATTTGCCAGGCTCTCTGTGCTCTCAAGGGTGAAGCCTACTGAAAACCAAGTTAGTTTCATGCCCAAGGCAGTGTGAGGTAGGACACCCACCCACAGATGCTCTGTGACAAGGCTCCTCTGGACACCTAGGGGCCTGCCAGGCCACGGGCTTCTTTCCAGCTCAGAGCACCTCCTGGCATCTGAGGGCAGCCTGCCACTTTACTTACAAGAAACTCTCTTCTAGCTCTTTGCTGTGTTACCCACTAGAAGTCAGGTTCCCACTGGGAAAACAGAACAAGATATCGATGGGGTGCTGTGTGTGTCGGGGGGCAGGGGGATGAAGGGACTCTGTACCTTCTGTGCAGTTATGCTGTGAACCTAAAACTGCTCTAAAAGGTCTACCATTAATAATAATAAAACAACAGTATAAAGGAACGAAACAAATGTACAAAGTCAAACTTGAAGATGCAAAGGACCTACTGAAAGTGGTGACACAGATGATTCTATCAATACGCTGGTCCAAATACTTCAGAGAACGAGGCATTTGGGGATCAATTTGACCATTCCTATATTTCCAAAGGATAATATAATATCATCATTTACGATGATAACAATACCACCACTATTAATCATATTTGCCCCTCTTTGTTGGGCCAGGAATTAAGGCATGTTCTGGTGGTCTCAGTTCTCCTAACTCACATGGGAGGCAGGCGGTTCCTGATCCATCTCCCAGACACCACAGAGGACATCTTAACTTCTCCAAGGATCCTCTCCAAGCTGCCCACAGGGCCATTGTCACCCCGTGCAGAGGTCGCTTTTGATTTCTGCCCCATCCCCACTTCCTATTTCAGCTCACTTACTAATGACTGCCTTTGCCAGCCACACAGAGGGAGGGACAGTTTCAGAATCCTAGTCAGCCACTTTTGGGGGCTGCCCGTCAGAGCCACTGATGTCCTTATTTATTTATATTTGAAAAGGTTTATTTTGATTGTGTGTTCACATAAATATACCATTTATACAGAAGAATAAACGTGATCAGCATGAACATTAGTAAACCCTTGCTACCTCTGTATTTGGGGTGAATCCCTCTTTTCCTCTATAAATGAATGGACCGTAAACAGTGTTACAATAAAAAAAAAATCTTTAAGCATATATCCTTTTGCATTTCTAGGATAAGCTTCCAGATGGGGAGTTGTTGGATAATGGTCTTTAATGTTATTATTTTTACAAGGTGCACTGCAAAATACAAGACAGATTGCTGCTGCCACTACTGCTAAGTCGCTTTAGTCGTGTCCGACTCTGTGCGACCCCATAGACGGCAGCCCACCAGGCTCCCCCGTCCCTGGGATTCTCCAGGCAAGAAAACTGGAGTGGGTTGCCATTTCCTTCTCCAATGCAGGAAAGTGAAAAGTGAAAGTGAAGTCGTTCAGTTGTGTCCAACTCCTAGCGACCCCATGGAGTGCATCCCACCAGGCCCCTCTGTCCATGGGATTTTCCAGGCAAGAGCACTGGAGTGGGGTGCCATTGCCTTCTCCGACAAGATTGGAAGTCTCAAAAAGGGCTGAGCTGGCCCAATACCCTGGGATTGCCCACGTGGAGCCTAGGCCAGTGGAAACTGCGGCTCAGCTACAGCAGCCAAGGCAGGTGAATGTGGGTCGCGCTCTAAAGACCATGAGTGAAGATGTCTGCGGGAGGGGGTCATCTATGTGAGCTGCAGCTCCAGTATCAGACCACAAGGGCTTTTCTTCCCTGGAATGCATCAGGACATCTCTACTCAGACACCGACCCACGTGCTGCCAGGGACCATGGGTCATGTTTCAGGTTTATGTGTCTTCAAGATACATAAGGGAGAAGGGAGGCAGCTATGTCCTTCACGTGTTCCTCACTATCCTGTTCCAGGTTTGCCCAGAGTGAGGGCCAGGTTTGCCTGGAGTGAATAGGTTCCAAGACGGGAGCACTCAAATAGTAGCCGGTGTTGCCTTCTGAAGCCATTCAGGGAAGTGGCCAAGGAGCATGCCTGGAACAGCGACTGCTGGAAGAGGCAGCCCGCAGCCTTGGAGGGAGCCCAGGATGGGGTCAAGGACCTCACACCCAGTCCTGGACTTGACACTTCCAAGCTGTGTGACCTTGAGAGACTATCCTTAGCTCGCTAGCCTTCAGCACGAACCCCACCATGCTGTCTAGTTAGCTTCTGTGGCTGCTAGAGAGGAGCAAATGGAAAAGAAAAAGAGCCAAGACGTGTCCCAGTCATCCCTGCTGTCTCAGCTGAGACTGATCAAGCTCAACCCAGTTCTGCTAAACCCCAAACACCCACATGCTAAATAAATGTTTATTGTTGTATGTTGTTGAGGTTTTCAGGCCATTTGTTATACAGCACTATTGTAGTAACAGCTTAACAGCTACAGCCAAGGTGATGAAAGGAGCCATAGTGAAAACAATAATAATAAGAAGTAACTTCCAAGAAGTTTAAACTTTGCTGTTGTTCTAAATGGCTATATAGTCAGCTTTTCTAGCCTCCCTGGAACTAGCCATGACCACTGACACAATTTTGGGCAATGGGAATAAGGGACAGATTCAAGTAAAGTCACCCTTTCTTCTTGCCTTGAACTCAGATGTGATGTCTAGAATGCCAGCAGCCATTATGTGACCATGAGACAATAAACATGTCAATACATACCAACATGCTAAGGGTACCAGAGCCCCAAAGAATGCTATTCACCAATCTAATGCCAGAAACCACCTGCCTCTGTACTTCTTAGTAGGTGATAAAATGAATCTCCTATTTGCCTCAGTCCCCATTAATTGGGACTTCTGTACTTGCAGCTGTGTGCCTCCCTAACAGATACAAGGCATAAAAGATTCATTCTGCTGGGTGTGGGTGAAGGAGGTCAGAGAAGGCTTCACAGAGAAAGTGGCTAATGAACTAGGATTTTGAAAGATAAATTCTATTTCATCAGGCAATTTTAAAAGTTGATTGGGACTAATAAACTAGAGAACTTTGGTAAAAATAGTTAAACTGCAAAATATCTAAGGTAACATGAAGTCATCATGGCCTGGGGCTTTATGGGGGTGAATAGGCTCTAGATGAAATGTTGATACACATAAGGACTTCCGAATTGTTGAGGGCAAATGTATCCCACCAGCATGACATTAGCCCCGCTGTTTTATGTGGCATCTACAGTCAGCGGTTTTCACAGACAATTTCCTTTTGCTGCATTATCTGTACTCATGTTTCTCTATCTTTAATTTCAGTGAAGGTGGTACTGGAAAAGCAATTTCTAGAGAAGACTGTAGAAATCTGGCTTTGGTAGAAATCATTCTAAATCTCCCAGGGAATAGGATCAGAATAAACAACAACAACAACAACAAAAAGATCTTCCTTTTTTCCGTCTCTGTCTTTTTCATGGTTTCAAGTGATCATATACAATTATACTTGGAAAAAAGTTTTTTCTTTAAAAATCATTCTCCCCCTCTTGAAAAGTTTGGTGCTGGCCCCATGATGCTATGGCAGGACCAACTCCCACACCCACTCTCAGGCTCTGCTACCATTGTAGATATCATTCTGCTGGAACAGCTCACTGCCCTGGTGATTAGAGAGAGACACCATCTCAGCCAGCCTTGGATTCTGACCAAGAGGATCTGAGATTGGGGAGCTGGCTGCAGGGAAGAGGAACACGGCAGATGGTTAGGGGTGCCCCCTGGTCCTACCATGTTCATCAGGCTTCAGGGAACTCTGCTGCCTTTCTGTGGGCTTCCAGGTGGTGCTAGTGGTAAAGACCCTGCCAGACAATGCAGGAGACAGAACAGATGTGGGTTCAATCCCTGGGTCTGAAAGATCCCCTGGAGAAGGGCATGAAAACCCACTCTATCATTCTTGCCTGGAGAATCCCATGGACAGAGGAGCCTGGTGGGTTAAAGTCCATGGGATCGCAAAGAGTTGGACCTGACTGAAGTGACTTCACACGCACGAGCACACACACACACACACACACACACACACACACACACACACACTGCCTTTCAGTAGTCAGAATTTGCCTCAATCTGCTTGAAGACCTGACCAGTGGATGTTGGTGCATCAGTCCCTGCTCCCTCACTCCCTGAGAGGGTCCCTCCACTTCATCCTCCTGGGTTCCCACAGCTGAATCAAGCTTCAGGAGCCTGTAGTGTCATAAGTTCCATTGCTGACCTTTTAGCAGCAATCTCTCCTTCCCCCATCTCACTTCCTACACCACTAGCAACATTTCCTTCCTTCACAAGTGACCACTGAGTTCTAATCGTTGTCTTAAGGTCAGCTTCCAGGAGACCCCAAGTTAAAGTAAGAGGGAAATGGGTTAAGGAAGACTGTTGCTGCTGCTGCTGCTAAGTCGCTTCAGTCGTGTCCGACTCTGTGCGACCCCATAGACTGCAGCCCACCAGGCTCCTCCATCCCTGGGATTCTCCAGGCAAGAACACTGGAGTGGGTCGCCATTTCCTTCTCCAATGCATGAAAGTGAAAAGTGAAAGTGAAGTCGCTCAGTCGTGTCTGACCCTCAGCGACCCCATGGACTTCAGCCCTCCAGGCTCCTCCGTCCATGGGATTTTCCAGGCAAGAGTACTTGAGTGGGGTGCCATTGTCTTCTCCGAAGGAAGACTGTGAAAGGAACTCAATGCAGCATTGAAACCAAGCTGCACCACCAAATGCAGAATGTTTATAATAAGGGAAACTGTGCAAGGGGGAGAGGAGGGATGTATGTGATCTATCTGTACTTCCTACTCATTTTTTTTCTGTAAACCTAAAACTATTCTAAATAAATAAATGTATTTTTGGAGGAGTTTGGGATTAACATACATACACACACACATATATATATATATATATACATACTACAAATAAACAAAAGGGCCTACTATATAGCATAAGGAACTATATTCAACATCTTTTAATAACCTATAATGGAAAAGAATCCAAAAAACATGTGTGGATGTATACATACATAACTGAATCACTTTGCTGTATACCCAAAAGTAACATAACATTGTAAGTTAATTATACTTCAGTTTTTTAAATAGCTAAAAAAATAAAATAAACAAAACATCGTATAGAAAAAAAAAGAAATCAAGGTGGACCACTCTCAGAAACAACTATCTTCCTAAAGTCGAGTGGGGACAGTAGTTAAGTGTCTGGCAATGAGCTTTTCTTGTTGGAACATAAGTGCCTGACATTAGGCTTTTGATCTCCAGGGCATCCATTCCAAAGGCTCCCGTCTCAATAAACACATCGCCAGCTACACAACTAGATGAGGAGACAGGCTGCCTCACCCAGGAAGTTCCCCTTTCAGAAATCCTGTGTGACCCAAATAAGTGACCACTGGACTGACCCCGATTTTCCCTACCTGCACCCTAAACTCCTGCTCTTAGGTTTTAAATTTGCCAATAAAGAGTGAACCAGAGAAACCCTAGACATCCTACACTTGCCCTCAATAAAGGCAGGACCCCAGCTCTGTTCCCCACTCTCTCTCCCCACCCTGGCCACCCATGACCTCACCGTGTGGCCCTATACACCCAAGAATCTGGGAGTAATAAACTTTGTCCTTTCAAAGTTCCCTGGTTGCTGTTTCTGGGGTGTGTCCTGCCATTGAGATAGAACCAGGAGGGCCAATCCAGCCTCAACACTGGCTGCTGCTCAGGAGATGCCCATGGGAGTGCACCAGCAGCCCGACCAAGGTGAGTGCACTCCCAGCCAGAGCATTGCTCTCAAAGGCTGAGGGCAACAGACTCAGGAATGTTCTCTTCACCCCACCCCTAGTCCTCTGTAGTCGGCATCAGAAGGTCATCGAAACCACTGCCAACTGAAAAGGATTCTCTCACAGGGACTCAAATGCTAAAGGAGGTTGAGTGTATGTTAATACTCCTGCTCACCAGCATAAACCTGTCATTGTGTTACCTGATGCCTTTCACGTTACCAGATAAAGCCCATGGCTGACAGTGTTCTTGGAGGTCAGCACCCTGGGGTCACTGTCTCAGAGCCGTGGAATGAGATCTGCCTTCTCTTCCTTTGTTCTCTCGACTCTTTCTTCCCCACCCCAATGCCTCTCATATGGGGTCCACTCTGAGAATGGTTCCTGAGTCCCTGAGGACCTCATTTATTTCGCTTGCTTGACAGTTTCTCAGGGAAGTGGGGGTGGTAATTGCCATCTCCCCATAATATCCACTAAAGGCATGTTCTGGGGACAGGTTTCTGTAGCTGGGCTGATGTGTGCGTGGGCCTTACAGGGGCTCCCTGATGGGGGCAGGCACACACATGCTCCACTGACCCTCACAATCATGGCTGCAGGATGGGGTGCTGGTTCAATCCAGCCTCCTCGCAGTGGGGACCAAGTCATTAACCTGGTTCAGGTCAGCCAGCTAGTGGGTGGCAGAGGCAGGATTTGAGCCCAGGGAACTATCTCCCTACTACATGGCTCTCATCACCACACCATGGCACCTCTCTCTCTTTCTTTATACACATATAGATAGTTATAGATATATGTACAGATTTAAAGATTGGAGAAGGAAATAGCAACCCACTCAAGCATTCTTGCCTGGAAAATTCCACGGGCAGAGGAACCTGGTGAGCGCCAGTTCATGGGGTTGCAAAGAGTCAGATATATATATACACAATATATATATGTGTGTGTGTGTGTATATATATATATATATAGATAGAGAGAGAGAGAGAGAGAGAGAGAGAGCAGACGGGAGGAGCTGCCCCACGCCCCAACGCCCGAGGCCAGGGGCGGCAGCCGGGAGGAGCAACCCCACGTCCAAAGAGCCGTGGCTGCGTGGGCACAGGAGGGCCTAGAGGAGCTATCCCACGTTGAAGGTCAGGAAGGGCTGCGGTGAGGAGATACCCCTTGTTCAAGGTAAGGAGCAGTGGCTGCGCTTTGCTGGAGCAGCCATGAAGAGATACCCTACGCCCGAGGTAAGAGAAACCCAAGTAAGATGGTAGGTGTTGCAAGAGGGCATCAGAGGGCAGACACACTGAAACCATACTCACAGAAAACTAGTCAATCTAATCACACTAGGACCACAGCCTTGTCTAACTCAATGAAACTAAGCCATGCCATTGGGGCAACCCAAGATGGGTGGGTCATGGTGGAGAGATCTGACAGAATGTGGTCCACTGGAGAAGGGAATGGCAAACCACTTCAGTATTCTTGCCTTGAGAACCCCATGAACAGTATGAAAAGGCTAAATGATAGGATACTCAAAGAGGAACTCCCCAGGTCCGTAAGTGCCCAGTATGCTACTGGAGATCAGTGGAGAAATAACTCCAGAAAGAATGAAGGGATGGAGCCAAAGCAAAAAGAATACCCAGCTGTGGATGTGACTGGTGATAGAAGCAAGGTCCAATGCTGTAAAGAGCAATATTGCATAGGAACCTGGAATGTCAGGTCCATGAATCAAGGCAAATTGGAAGTGGTCAAACAAGAGATGGCAAGAGTGAATGTCGAAATTCTAGGAATCAGTGAACTAAAATGGACTGGAATGGGTGAATTTAACTCAGATGACCATTATATCTACTACTGTGGGCAGGAATCCCTCAGCAGAAATGGAGAAGCCATCATGGTCAACAAAAGAGTCCAAAATGCAGTACTTGGATGCAATCTCAAAAACGACAGAATGATCTCTGTTCATTTCCAAGGCAAACCATTCAATATCACAGTGAAGTCTATGCCCCAACCAGTAACGCTGAAGAGGCTGAAGTTGAATGGTTCTATGAAGACCTACAAGACCTTTTAGAACTAACACCCCAAAAAGATGTCCTTTTCATTATAGGGGACTGGAATGCAAAAGTAGGAAGTCAAGAAACACCTGGATTAACAGGCAAATTTGGCCTTGGAATACAGAATGAAGCAGGGCAAAGACTAATAGAGTTTTGCCAAGAAAACGCACTGGTCATAACAAACACCCTCTTCCAACAACACAAGAGAAGACTCTATACATGGACATCACCAGATGGTCAACACTGAAATCAGATTAATTACATTCTTTGCAGCCAAAGATAGAGAAGCTCTATACAGTCAGCAAAAACAAGACCAGGAGCTGACTGTGGCTCAGATCATGAACTCCTTATTGCCAAATTCAGACTTAAATTGAAGAAAGTAGGGAAAACCACTAGACCATTCAGGTATGACCTAAATCAAATCCCTTATGATTATACAGTGGAAGTGAGAAATAGATTTAAGGGCCTAGATCTGATAGAGTGCCTGATGAACTATGGAATGAGGTTCGTGACATTGTACAGGAGACAGGGATCAAGACCATCCCCATGGAAAAGAAATGCAAAAAAGCAAAATGGCTGTCTGAGGAGGCCTTACAAATAGCTGTGAAAAGAAGAGAAGCGAAAAGCAAAGGAGAAAAAGATATAAGCATCTGAATGCAGAGTTCCAAAGAATAGCAAGAAGAGATAAGAAAGTCTTCTTCAGCGATCAATGCAAAGAAATAAGAGGAAAACAACAGAATGGGAAAGACTAGAAATCTCTTCAAGAAAATTAGAGATACCAAGGGAACATTTCATGCAAAGATGGGCTCGATAAAGGACAGAAATGGTATGGACCTAACAGAAGCAGAAGATATTAAGAAGAGGTGGCAAGAATACACAGAAGAACTGTACAAAAAAGATCTTCATGACCCGGATAATCACGATGGTGTGATCACTGACCTAGAGCCAGACATCCTGGAATGAGAAGTCAAGTGGGCCTTAGAAAGCATCACTACGAACAAAGCTAGTGGAGGTGATAGAATTCCAGTTAAGCTATTCCAAATCCTGAAAGATGATGCTATGGAAGTGCTGTACTCAATATGCCAGCAAATTTGGAAAACTCAGCAGTGGCCACAGGACTGGAAAAGGTCATTTTTCTTTCCAATCCCAAAGAAAGGCAATGCCAAAGAATGCTCAAACTACTGCACAATTGCACTCATCTCACACACTAGTAAAGTAATGCTCAAAATTCTCCAAGCCAGGCTTCAGCAATATGTGAACCGTGAACTTCCTGATGTTCAAGCTGGTTTTAGAAAAGGCAGAGGAACCAGAGATCAAATTGCCAACATCTGCTGGATCATGGAAAAAGCAAGAGAGTTCCAGAAAAACATCTACTTCTGCTTTATTGACTATGCCAAAGCCTTTGACTGTGTGGATCACAATAAACTGTGGAAAATTCTGAAAGAGATGGGAATCCCAGACCACCTGACCTGCCTCTTGAGAAATCTGTATGCAGGTCAGGAAGCAACAGTTAGAACTGGACATGGAACAACAGACTGGTTCCAAATAGGAAAAGGAGTACATCAAGGCTGTATATTGTCACCCTGCTTATTTAACTTCTATGCAGAGTACATCATGAGAAATGCTGGACTGGAAGAAGCACAAGCTGGAATCAAGACAGCCAGGAGTAATATCAATAACCTCAGATATGCAGATGACACCACCCTTATGGCAGAAAGTGAAGAGGAACTCAAAAGCCTCTTGATGAAAGTGAAAGTGGAGAGTGAAAAAGCTGGCTTAAAGCTCAACATTCAGAAAATGAAGATCATGGCATCCGGTCCCATAACTTCATGGGAAATAGATAGGGAAACAGTGGAAACAGTGTCAGGCTTTCTTTTTTTGGGCTCCAAAATCACTGCAGATGGTGACTGCAGCCATGAAATTAAAAGACGCTTACTCCTTGGAAGGAAAGTTATGACCAACCTAGATAGCATATTCAAAAGCAGAGACATTACTTTGCCAACAAAGGTTCATCTAGTCAAGGCTATGGTTTTTCCTGTGGTCATGTATGGATGTGAGAGTTGGACTGTGAAGAAGGCTGAGTGCTGAAGAATTGATGCTTTTGAACTGTGGTGTTGGAGAAGACTCTTAAGAGTCCCTTGCACGATCCAACCAGTCCATTCTGAAGATCAGCCCTGGGATTTCTTTGGAAGGAATGATGCTAAAGCTGAAACTCCAGTACTTTGGCCACCTCATGCGAAGAGTTGACTCATTGGAAAAGACTCTGATGCTGGGAGGGATTGGGGGAAGGAGGAGAAGGGGACGATAGAGGATGAGATGGCTGGATGGCATCACTGACTCGATGGATGTGAGTCTGGGTGAACTCTGGGAGTTGGTGATGGACAGGGAGGCCTGGCGTGCTGTGATTTATGGGGTCGCAAAGAGTCGGACACTACTGAGCAACTGAACTGAACTGATATATATATAATCCCCTGAAGAAGAGCGTGGCAACCCACTCCAGTATTCTTGCCTAGAGAATCCCATGGACAGAGGAGCTGGGCAGGCTACAGTCCACAGGGTTGCAGAGTCGGACACGACTGAAGCGATTTAGCACACAAGCACATATATACATATATTATACATCTCCCCATATTTTTTGACTTTTAAAAACTTCATTTTTTTATTGTGTTAAATATGCACAAGATTTACCATTTTAACCATATTTAAGTGTACAGCTTCATGGCATTAAGTATCACAGCTGTACCACCATCACCTCTAGATCCTTTTCATCTTTCCAAACTGAAACTGTCTCCACTAAACATTAACTCCCCATTCCCTCTCCTCCCAGCCCCTGGTGATCATCTTTCTACTTTCTGTGTCTGTGAATGTGACAACTCTACTAGAGACCTCATATAAGGGGAATCCTACAGTATTTGTCCCTTTGTGACTGTCTTATTTCACTCAGCATAATGTCTGCACAGTTCATACATGCTGTAGCAGGGGTCAGAATGCCTTACCTTTTCAAGGCTGAGTAATATTCTATTGTAAGGATATGCCACATTCTATTTAATCATTCATCTGTCACTGCACATTTGGGTTGCTTCCATCTTTCATCTATAGTCAATAACTTTGCTGTGAACATTGATGTACAAATCTCTGAGTTCCTTCTTGCAATTCTTTGGAGGTAGATACCCAGAAGTGGAATCACTGGATCATATGGTAATTCTGTGTTTCATTTTCTGAGGACCTGCCATACTGCTCTCCAAAGGGGCTGCACCATTTTACATTCCTTCCAACAGTTTACAAGCTCCAGTTTCTCCATATCTTCACCAATACTTGTTATTTTGTTTTTATTTATTTTTTCAATAGTAGCTATCTTAACAGGTGTGAGATAATGTGATCAAGGCACAGTTTGGGGTTTTGTTAACGAGTTCATTTTTGAAGAAGTAGTTACCAACCCCTCCACCCCAGCCGCACCCCCGCCCCGCCTCACCACCATCAAAGCCCTGCTGTCAGGATAGGAGACAGGTGTGACAGAAATAGGAGGCAAGTGTATTCCTGGGCCCCTGGCAATCCTCCACCTAAGTATGTTCAAACACTCGAGGAAGCCCATTCATTCTTTCGAAAGAAGAGTCTCCTTTGTAGAATCAAGAATGAAAACTCCCTTCCATTGTCGTGGGCTTCCTTCCCTTTCAGGGTATTGCCCTGCAGGAGTCTTCACTGGACTCACACAGAACAGACAGAGATCAGGGCTGAGGGAAGGAGGATGGTCAAGGCAGGATGGGAGCAGAGAGTGGTGGCAGCAGGTTTGGGCATGCCTGTCAGAAGCTGCTACTTGGTGCCAGGGCCTCAACTGCCCAGAGAGGATGAGGCAGGCTCTGTGGCTCACTGAACAGTGGATGCCCATCTGAAATGGGCAGCCTGTGCTCTGCCCTAACCAGTGTTGCATGAGAATACGTGCTTAGCGAGGCCAGAGCTTCTGATCTCCCAAGAGAGAAGCTGCGAGTCTGGACTGTTGGGTAGCATCTCTTGAGGCTGAGTAAGGACTATGGATGCCCTGGTGCCCCTACTCTCTGCCTTGCTGATTCTGCTGCCTGCACCCAGGTCTCCTGGCTGCTGTCTGAATGAGCCTCGCAAGCTCTGCCTCAGGGCTTTTGCACGGTTATTCCCTATGCCAGTTTCACTTTCTCCCCAGCCATCCACCTGGCTCTGTGCCTCACTTCTTTCAGCCTTTGCTCAAACCTCACCTTCATGGAGCCTCCTTCTCCTGCACTCTCCTCCTCCTGTCTCTGACCCTGTTCCATTTCCTCTTTTTTCTATTACCAGGATTACCTTCTAGCATACCAAATAATTCTTATCATGGTGCATATTTTATTGTATGTCTCATTCCTTAGAATGTAAACTCCACACAGACAGGGGTCTTTACCTAACTTATCCTTTGATATATCCCTAGTGCCCATACAGGGCCGGCACATAGTATGTGTTCAATAAATAATTCTTAGATAAATGATTGAATTAAACAATTGTAAAACACTCAACCAGCCACACAGAACCTGCCAATTAAAAGCATTATAAATTCAGTTTGGGTCCAACTTTCCAATTCTTTGATCAGGAAAGTGGTACACCATCATGTCTGCTGAACATGTAAGCAAAGCATTTGGTATTACAGGTAAACACAGAGCTCTTCACTGGATTTTCTGTGAACTTTACGGAAGGACACAGGGCCTAGGTTTCAGGGGGTGAAGGGGAGGGTGTAGTAAGACCATCTGGAGGAGCTGATGCTTATACCATGTCTGAGAAATGAACAGGTATTAGCCAATCAAATAAACCAGGACAGAGTTGACTAGGCAACAGAACAGCAAGAATAAAAACATGGTTTGTGCTGAAAATGACACTTTGGCTGGAGTACAGATTATGAGTGAGCTGGCACCCCACTCCAGTACTCTTGCCTGGAAAATCCCACGGACGGAGGAGCCTGGAAGGCTGAAGTCCATGGGGTCGCTGAGGGTCGGACACGACTGAACGACTTCACTTTCACTTTTCACGTTCATGCATTGGAGAAGGAAATGGCGACCCACTCCAGTGTTCTTGCCTGGAGAATCCCAGGGACAGGGGAGCCTGGTGGGCTCCCATCTATGGGGTCGCACAGAGTCGGACACGACTGAAGTGACTTAGCAGCAGCAGCAGCAGCAGAGACAGATGAGGCTACAGAAACAAGTTAAGGTTAGTTGGGGGAGTTCTTATACTCTAGACTTAGAGATTTGGGTTCACAGGTGCAGACCATCTATGATGATCAGGAATCATTGTTGACTTTACTGGGAAAACCTTATGATGATGGTGATGATGAAAGTGGTTTTGATGGTATGATGATGGTTGTAATAATGCTGGTGCTGACAGTGATTGGATGATGATGGGGACAGTGATGGAGATGAAGATGGTGATGATGGTGGTTGGTGGTGATGGTGAAGATGGTGATGATGGTGATGATAATGGTGATGACGATGGGGACAATGGTGAAGATGGTGATGGTGATGATGAGAAAGATAATGCTGGTGATGATGATGACAGGTCACACTTTTTGAATACTGACCATTGAGCACATGACCACTGAGCACACTGGCCATATGACTAAGCATAGAAATGCTTTACAACTTAATCCTTTCAACTACCCCATGAGATACTATTGTTATCCCCACTTTTCAGACAAGGAAATTGAGGCAGACAAAATATAAGTCCTAAGTCACAGCACCAGCACAAAACAGAAACTGGACTTCAACCCCATTTGAATGATTACAGCCCAAGCCAGTCATGGTTCTAACCTTACTTTCAGCAGCAAGAGAAGAGATGTGGTCTGAATGCTCAGGATGCCCACTGGCTTGAGGGTTTCTCAAGACCCCTCATCTTTCCTTGAGTCATTTCTTCCCTTTCTGCCTTTCCTCTACTTCGCCATGATGCTCCCCCTCTCCCATTGCCACTAAAACCGTGTGACATACTCTGGGAGCTCTGAAAACCCCATGTGAGATGGTCTGGCAGCAGGTTTGTTAGCTAGCACTGGCCTCTCCTTCAGGCTCATTGAGAAAGTGACAATGACTTCTACTTTGAGGATATATTGTAAATAATAGAAAATTTAACTTTTCTGGGAGACTTTGAAATTCCAGCATATACTCAACTATCTGCAAGAGGATGGAACTCTTCAAGGTTGGTGAGAAACCTGCTTCTTGCCTTAAAGTTTTTAATAGCAACCAGAGCTGAGTCTTTCTGAGGCAATCCACAGTGAAGTAGGAATTTCCATGCCAGATTCAGAGCTAAGCTTATTAAACAACATGGAGCCTTTGAAAGACGCCAGTCTGGTTAAAGTTATCAAGACATTTATACTCTTGCCTTTCTGTCGTTTTCTTGTTATTCTCTGTCCAAACAGTCTTGGGAGCTGGTGGGTACTGCAGCTGCCAGATAACATCAAACAGTGGACGGCGGCCGAACCCCGGGCAGGTAACCAAAACTTCCAAAAACAGAGCTGGCCTGAGACGTGGGCACTTCAAGCAGGCTCATCATTGGCGCCTCTTCAAACTCATGCTCTTTAAATATTTATTCAACATTTATTTACTGGAAGATGGAGGCGAAAACTCATCCTCTATTAATTAAAAAGTGTATATAGAAATTAAGCCTCTTACTAATGCATTTCCAGCAATGCAGGCATAGTCAATATTCTGAAAAATAGACTGCAAAATCTCCCCTATTTTTCTGTAATTGTTATCCTCTTTCATCTTTCTTTTGCAAAAGGGATTACTCTTAAGTAAGCAATGTCTTGTTGGTGAATTCAAAGTTTTAATATCTAATATTTAGGTAGTGAAACACTTTATGCACTATTCATTCTAATTTTAAAATTTCAACTGGTGACATTATTCACAATAGTCAAGACAGAGAAACAACCTAAACGTCCATCAACAGATGACTGGCTAAAGAAGATGTGATGTGTATATATATGTGTATATATA
Organism: Bos indicus; assembly: GCF_029378745.1. Taxonomy (NCBI): domain Eukaryota; kingdom Metazoa; phylum Chordata; class Mammalia; order Artiodactyla; family Bovidae; genus Bos; species Bos indicus. Next base: position 39,259,309 of record NC_091772.1, on the reverse strand, counting down.
TATATATATATCTTGTTTTATATATACATATGTTATATATTATATACATATAATATATACAATGGAATATTACTAAGCCATAAAAAAGAATGAAATAATGACATTTGCAGCTAGACATAGATATCATCTAGAAATGATCATACCAAGCAAAGTAAGTCAGAAAGAGAAAGACAGACCCCATATAGTATCACCTATGTGTGGAATCTGAAATATGATACAAATGAACCTATGTACAAAACAGCAACAGACTCACAGACACAGGCAACAGACCTGTGGTTGCCAAGGCGGGGGTAGGAAAGGAGTGGGAGCTTGGGATTAGCAGAGACAAACATGTATAGGATGGATAAACAACAAGGTCCTATTGTTTAGCTCAGGGAACTATATTCAATATCCTGCAACAAACCATAGTAGAAAAGAACATGAAAAAGAATGCGTGTATATATATATGTATAACTGAATCACTTTGCTATACAACAGAGACTAACATTGTAAATCAACTATACTTTACTAAAAAAATAAAAATTCAGCTGGTGGAATGATGGGAGCCCTTATAAAGTACGTGTGATAGAAATCAGCTGACAGTAGCAAAAAGCAGGAGGATCTGTGCTATTCCTACTGTAGGTGGCTGTTTGCTTCAGGTGGAGGCGATCAATTTATTTGCCTTCAGTTGTGTTGTGCTGGAACGTGAGTAAAGAGGCACCATCTTGTTTCTCCAAAAGAATTTTTTTTTAATTTTGTATTGGGGTCTAGCGGATTAACAATGTGACAGTTTTAGGTGAACAGTGAAGGGACTCAGCCATACACATGCATGTATCCTTTCTCCTCTCTTGTTTCATATGCGATGTTTTGTGCTCCTGGGTGGTCAGTGACCTGAGAAGGTGCTCAGGTGGCCACACCGCCATCCAGCTTTGGGTACCCTGGCACAGTCTTCTGCCAGGTTGAAACTACTTCCTTGACTGCATGCCTTTACTGTATCCTCTTATCTGAACTGACCCAGGATACCTTTCTCCTGGAGTGGAAGAAGCTTTCCCATTCATGGTGGAGGGCGACACAGGTCATCCTGCTTGCGATTGGTGTAAAGGGTCAACAGGCTGGATGGCTGTGGGTAGCAGTCCAGCCTGGGGCTGTGTGTCTGAGTAAAACCAACAGGCTTGTGTGGGGCTTAAACTCTCACCTTCATTTTATTGCTTAAGATCTAGTGCAGTTAATGAACCCAGACCAAAGCTTTGTATTATAGTACTTCCAACTTCACACTTCAATGACAATCCACTAAAATCACTCCCAGATGAATACCATGGACTTTTAACTAGGAGGTTCAAAACCTCTCTTGCCAGACAATTAGCTTAGCTGGGCATAGAACGTCCCTCCCCTGGGCTGACATTCAGGGTATTCCAAGGAATCCTTTGTACCCAGACAACAGCATGAATGACTGCTGGTCTTGGGTGTCCTTCGTGCATTCTATTCACATTGTGTGCCCTTAGAAAGCAACAGGGCTCCAGATAGAGATGCTCTCAGACGTTCTACTAAACATCTTTCTGTTGCTGGAGGGACAATGCCTCTGATGAGAAGGGGACCGACTTCTGCTGCAGTCTGTAGATGATGACACCAACATGAGGAACTGGGGCTTTAAGGCAGAAGCTAAAATTTAATCATGCTTACACTCACCTCCCCCAGGGCTAAGAAAAAGCAAGCTGCAGAGCTGCAACTAAAAACCCAAGAGATCGTCTAAAGGCATAAGGGTAAAGCACACTGAAGTATGTGCATGCATGCTAAGTTGCTTCAGTCGTGTCCGACTCTGTGTGACCCTATAGATTGTAGCCTGCCAGGCTCCTCTGTCCAGGGGATTCTCCAGGCAAGAATACTGGAGTGGGTTGCTACATCCTCCTCCAGGAGATCCCCCCGACCCAGGGATTGAGTCTATCTCTTACGTCTAACCTGCATTGGCAGGTGGGTTCTTTATCACTAGCACCACCTGGGAAGCCCACATTGAAGTACAAGAGAGATGATTTCCTGGAGATGATAAAGAAACTGGACAACAGTGGCATCTTTGAGTTACTTCAGTTCTTTCCTGGAATGAATAAACAGGAATGGAAGAAATCTGCCTGGCTGGTTACTCCTGTGAAAGTGTTAGTTGCTCATTCGTGTCTGACTCTTTGTAACCCCATGGACTGTGGCCTGCCAGGCTCCTCTGTTCATGGAACTCTCCAGGCAAGAGTACTGAAGTGGGTTGTGATTTCCTTCTCCGGGGGATCTTCCCAACCCAGGGATTGAACCCACATCTCCTACATTGCAGACAGATTTTTTACTAGTTGAGCCATAAGGGGAGCCGTGGTTACTCCTGCTCTCCCTGTCAGTGTAAGGAAGTTGGTGGAGGCAGCGATGAACCATGGTTATGAAGCAGGAACCAATCGATTTATTGTTGCTTAGTTGCTAAGTTGTGTCTGACTCTTTGTGACCCCACAGACTGCAGCATGCCAGGCTTCCCTGTACTTCACTATCTCCTGGAGTTTGCTCAAACTCATGTCCATTGAGTTGGTGATGCCATCCAACCATCTCATCCTCTGTCGCCCTCTTCTCTTCTTGCCCTCAGTCATTCCCAGCATCAGGGTCTTTCCCAATGAGTTGGCTCTTCGCATCAGGTGGCCAAAGTACTGGAGCTTCAACATCAGTCCTTAAATGAATATTCAGGGTTGATCTCTTTTAGGATTGACTGATTTGATCTCCTTGCAATCGAAGGGACTCTCAAGAGTCTTTTCCAGCACCACAATGCAAAATCATCAATTCTTTGGCACTAAGCCTTCTTTGTGGTCCAACTCTTATAACTGTACATGACTACTGGAAAAACCATAGCTTTGACTATATGGATGTCTCTGCTTTTTAATATGCTGTCTACATTCATATAGCTTTTCTTTCAAGGAGCAAGCATCTTTTAATTTTGTGGCTGAAATCACCATTTGCAGTGATTTTTATTGGAGCCCAAGAAAATAAAATCTGTCACTGTTTCCAATTTTTCCCCATCTATTTGCCATAAAGTGATGGGACCAGATGCCATAATCTTAGTTTTCTGGACGTTGAGTTTTAAGCCAGCTTTTTCACTCTCCTCTGTTACCCCCATCAAGAGGCTCTTTTAGTTTCTCTTCTCTTTCTGGCATTAAGAGTGGTATCATCTACATTTCTGAGGTTGTTGATATTTTTCCCAGCATTCTTGATTCCAGCTTGGGATTCATACCCTGTCCTTTTACATGATGTACTCTGCATATAAGTTAAATACGCAGGGTGACAATATACAGCATTGATATACTCCTTTCCCAATTTTGAACCAGTCCATTGTTCCATGTCTGGTTCAAACTGTTGCTTCTTGATCTGCATATAGGTTTCTCAGGAGGCAGGTAAAGTGATATGGTATTTCCATCCCTTTAAGAATTTTCCGCAGTTTGTTGAGATCCACATAGTCAAAGCCTTTCGCGTAGTCAAGAAAGCAGGAGTAGGTGTTTTTTTGGAATTCCCTTGCTTTTTCTATGATCGCCTGCTCCATATCTCAGTAGTGTGGCCTGAGGTGAGCATTTCAACTGCATTGAGGTTTCAGTTTTCCTTGTTTGTAAAATGGGGATAACAGTATCTACCTCAAGTGGTTGTTTTGAAACTAGATCATGTAGAATTCTTAGCACCACAGCTGGAATGTTGCAAGTGTTCAATAAATGCTGAATAATATTACTGGGTCATCATTATTTCAATCACCTTGTTAGAAAGAAAAGTGGAACCAACTGAACTGAAATAGACTCAGAATCATTCCTATTTTTCTTCTTTACACAAACACAAGGCAAGATGAGCAGGCATCTTCCTCTCTCCGACTGCATCTGGGGGCCACTGAACTGGAAGCAGGCACTCAAAAATGGTTTCTTTTTCCTTCCTTGTCTCATAAGAGCTGATCCCCATCCAAGGAAACCCAACCCAAGTTTCACTTTCCAACAAACACAGGATTTAGGACTCCCCAGCGGTCAACGGGGAAGGCCAACACAATGGTAAAATCCAACCAACCCCTGGATCCGATGTTAATTACAACTGAAAAGCAGATGGTATCTAAATCTAGGCCCATCTGTTCCCTGTCTGTGGGAAGTTTCCCCAGCGGAGAAGACAGAGCCACAGCCAACTTCCTCTTGCCCCAAGGAAGACGGGACTTTTGCATTTAAGAAAACATCTTCTTGTTTGTCATGATAAGATTGTCTCTGATCTACAAAACCACAGAAAATTTAGGTCAGACACCCAACCAGGCAAAGTCAGTGGGACAACCTCAGGAATGTAGACAGCTACTCAAGTTCAAGCTCTCACCACAAGTGAAGCATTTTGGAGATAAGAAAATATTTGAATATGACTTGTGCCTTGGTTTATAAAATTCCCCCTACACTCCATATAGAATTCCCATTATGAGGTGGCCTAGATGAGAGAATTACTTGATTGGATTCTATTACTCATATGCTTTTAAACTGTGGTGTTGTAGAAGACTCTTCAGAGTCCCTTGGACTGCAAGGAAATCAAACCAGTCCATCCTAAAGGAAATCAGTCCTAAATATTCATTGGAAGGACTGATGCTGAAGCTGAAAATCCAATAATTTGGCCACCGGATATGAAGAATTGACTCACTGGAAAAGGCCCTGAAAGACTGAAGGCAGAAGGAGAAGGGGATGACAGAGGATGAGATGGTTGGGTGGCATAACCAACTTGGTAGACATGAATTTGAGCAAGCTCCAGGAGTTAGTGATGGACAGGGAAGCCTGCTGTGCTTCAGTCCATGGGTCTCAAAGAGTCGGACATGACTGAGCGATTGAACTAAACTATTACTCATACTTACATCATCTGTCTTTTTTTATTGGAATATAATTGTTCTACAATGTTAGTTTCTACTGTACAATGAAGTGAGTCAGCCATATGTATACATATATCTCTGCCTTCCTGAGCCTCCCTTCCACCCACTCCCCCATTCCACCCCTCTAGGTCATCGTGAGTACCGAGCTGAGCACCCTATGCTATACAGCTGCTTCCCACTAGCTATCTGTTTTACACAGGGTAGTGTGTACAGGTCAATTCTATGATCTCAGTTCCTTCCCCCACTGTGTCCACAAGTCCGTTCTCTGTGTCTGTGTCTCTGTTCCTGCACTGCAAATAAGTCATCAGTACCATCTTTCTAGATTCCACATAAATGTGTTAATATGTGTTAATATGTTAATATTTGTTTTATTTGAATTATTTGGTTGGTTTTTATTAAGTAATAAAAACTCAATATTCAGCATTGAGTAATACTCAACATTGAGTAATAAAACTCATACTTACATTACCTGTCTTTTAAACAACTGACAAAGAGATAATTTCTCATTTTCCATTCTTTAAAGAAAACAAAATCTACTAATTGAAGAATGAACATCAAGGCTGTCTTGGGGAATGCCAGTGTCCCTGGGTCTGGTCAGGTGGGGACACTGAATCCACAGATATGAACTAATAAAGAAAGCATTACCTTACAGACACCAAAAGCACCTCTTCTCTACTGCATTTTATCAGCCAGTTTGCACCAAACAAGGTGCCTTTGACTGTGAAAGAAGGACCATAATGGTTGTTTACTGCTGCTAATAGAGTGTTTAAAGAAGCTTGAGGTGCATGGAGTAGATGCTCTGGATGCCCCTTGGACAGCTTAAGAACCTGGTGGTTTCCTTCCCAGGATCACTTCCCACCTTACCTGGGGCCAGTGCCTCCGTGCATTTCTGCCTAAGGCCTCCTCCTGCATTTCTGCCTAAGGCCTCCTCCTGTACTGGAAAGCTTCCCTCAGCCCATGGGCAGAGCTGCCTGATGGTGCTCAGGATAACATGGGGTCAACCATCAACAAAAGGGGACAGGGTAGGAGTCAGTGCACTACACCCAGCCTGCTCAATCTCAACTGGACAATCTTGAGTCGTGTCTACATCACCCCTTGAGATCCACAGTGGGGTTCAGTTCAGTCACTCAGTTGTGTCTGACTCTTTGCGACCCCATGGACTGCAGCACGCCAGGCCTCCCTGTCCATCACCAACTTCCAGAGTTTACTCAAGCTTATGTCCATCGAGTCGTTGAAGCCATCCAACCATCTTATCCTGTCGTCCCCTTCTCCTCCCGCCTTTAAAGACCTTTCCCAGAATCAGGGTCTTTTCAAATGAGTCAGTTCTTCACATCAGTTGCCCAAAGTATTGGAGTTTCAGCTTTAGCATCAGTCCTTCCAATGAATGTACAGGACTGATTTCCTTGAGGATGGACTGCTTGGATCTCCTTGCAGTCCAAGGGGCTCTCAAGAGTCTTCTCCAACACCACAGTTCAAAAGCAGCAATTCCTCGGCACTTAGCTTTCTTTATAGTCCAACTCTCACATCCATACAAGACTACTGAAAAAAACATAGCCTTAATTAGATGGACCTTTGTTGGCAAAGTAATGTCTCTGCTTTTTAATGTGCTGTCTAGGTTGGTCATAACTTTTCTTCCAAGGAGAAAGAGTCTCTTAATTTCATGGCTGCAGTCACCATCTGCAGTGATTTTGGAGGCCCCCAAAATAAAGTCTGTCACTGTTTCCACTGTTTCCTCATCTATTTGTCATGAAGTGATGGGACCAGATGTCATGATCTTGGTTTTCTGAATGTTGAGTTTTAAGCCAACTTTTTCACTCTCCTCTTTCACTTTCATCAAGAGGGTCTTTAGTTCTTCTTCGCTTTCTGCCATAACGGTGGTGTCATCTGCGTATCTGAGGTTATTGATATTTCTCCCAGTGGGCCAAGCTATTCATGGCATTAACAGCTCTTTCTTACCCCCTTGGTTGGCTCCCCTCCTTCCCTGTCTTGTCTCCCTGACTACCTATCTCCTGCTTCTTGGGCTTCACTTCAAATACATGCCCTGTGGCCGGTGGTATGCTGGAGCAGCCCCATGCCAGCTCATAAGGACCAGTTATTAAGCTTTCAAGAATGTTCTAAGTCCATTGATGTATTGGTAGCTTAAAATTAGTCATGGTGTAGATAGTTACAGCATGGAAAATGCTAAAAATCACAGCTTTTTCCCTCGGGAGAACCAGTTGTTAAATATTTACCAGCACAACACAGTCTTCAGCCTAGTCCTTGCTTCTGGGTTTGTTTTGGGCACACCGAAACTAAGTGTGAGTAGCAGGTGCCCCACTGAACCAACCCATGAGCATTTAGGGAACAAAAGAATCAAATTTGCCATGATTATTACAATCATTCCTTCACCGGCCAAATGAATGATTCCTCATGAACTTAACTAGAGGAATAGGATTTACTTCTAAATTAAGAGTTAAGGAAGGAGGTAGAGAAATTGAAAGGGGAAAAACAAAACTTTTGCCACTTGAAATTCATCCCATAGGAAAATATAGCAGAAAATCTTCATGACTCTGGGTTACACAAAAATTTATTAGATAGAAACACTAAAATTTTAAGGAAAACCAGGAAAGAAAAATAAGGATAAAATGGACAACATCAAAATTAAAAACAAAACAAAACGTTGCTCTTTAAAGATACTGTTAAGAAAATGAAGAGGAAGGCCATAGACTGGGAAAAAACTTGCAATATATATGCAACTATATATATATATATATATATATATATATAGGTTTCCATATATATAAGTGATGTATGTGGGCTTCCCTTGTGGCTCAGCTGGTAAAGAATCCTCCTGCAATGCAGGAGACATGGGTTTGCTCCCTGGGTTGGGAAGATCCCCTGGAGAAGGGAAAGGCTACTCACTCCAGTATTCTGGCCTGGAGAATTCCATGGACTGTATAATCCATGGGGTCACAAAAGTCGAACATATATATATGTATATATAAAACTTGTATTCAACAAAAATAAAGAACACTTAAAATTCAAAAATAAGGAGACAAATAACCCAATTGAAAACATACAATATTTGAACAGACACTGAAGAATATGAATGAATGAGAAATAAGATTATTAAAAAATGCTCAACATTATTAGTCATTAGGAAAATGCAAGTTAAAAAGCACAATGAGATACCTCTACACATGCATTAGAATGGCTGAAATTAAAAAGACCAGCAGTATTGAGTGTTGGTGAGAAGGTAGAGGTACTAGAACATTCATCACTGGTAGGAATGAACACACTTTCCAACAAGTGTGTTGGAAAAATATTACAAAGTTGAACATACACTTGCAAACCACCCCCCAGGTATTTACCCAAGAGAAATGAGACCATCTGTAGGCACTAACTCGTGTACACGGATGTTCATAGCATCATAATAACCCCAATCTGGAAACAACTAGATGTGGTTGGATAAAAAACAGTGGTGCTGCTGCTAAGTCACTTCAGTCGTGTCCGACTCTGTGCGACCCCAGAGACGGTAGCCCACCAGGCTCCCCCATCCCTGGGATTCTCCAGGCAAGAATACTGGAGTGGGTTGCCATCTCCCTCTCCAGCACATGAAAGTGGAAAGTGAAAAGTGAAAGTGAAGTCGCTCAGTCGTATCTGACTCTTAGCGACCCCATGGACTGCAGCCCACCAGGCTCCTCCGTCCATGGGATTTTCCAGGCAAGAGTACTGGAGTGGGGTGCCATTGTCTTCTCCTGTACAAATGGATTCTGTTATTTTAGTTGCTAAGTTGTGTCCAACTCTTTTGTAAGCCCATGGACTGTAGCCCACCAGGCTCCTCTGTCCATGGGATTTCCCAGGTAAGAATACTGGAGTGGGTTGCCATTTCCTTCTCCAGGGGATCTTCCTGACCTAGGGATTGAACCCATGTCACCTACACTGGCAGGCAGATTCTTTACCACTGAGCCACAGGGAAGCCCACAAATGAATTGTATTTGGTAATAAAAGGGGATAAACTCCCTGCATATAGAACCCATACACATGACTACATGGATGGGTCTCAAAAGCATTATGCTAAGTGATGAAGTTTATATTGCCAGTAGTAAGATCACTGTCCAACCTGCCCCCCATGTGACATGCTGCAAAGAGTATCAGGTCACTTCAGTATTTCAGCTGAACAGGTATGACCTAACCAAATCATAAGAAAACTGAACACAAAGCCAGACTGGCCTGGACTCTTTAAAATTAGGAGGATCATGAAAGATAAAGATTAAGGATTTGTCATGGATTGTAAGCAATTACAGAGACATACAGTAAATGCAATGTGGGGTCCTAGGTTGGACCAGAAAAAAATAACCTGGTAAAATTTGAATAAGTTCTGTAGTCAGTTAATAGTACCACAGCAATGTTAGTTATCTAGTTTTGATAACTCTATTACAGTTATAGGAGACGTTACCATCAGGGGAAGCTTGGTGAAATGTATGTGGAGAATTTCTGTGTTATGGTGGCAGCTCTTTCTGTAAGTCTAAAATTACTCTTAGGGAGTTCCCTGGTGGCTCGGTGGTGAAGAATCCACCTGCCAGTGCAGGGGACACGGGTTCAATCCCTGGTCTGGGAAGATCCCACATGCCTTGGGGCAACTAAATACAGCTCTGGAGCCTGCATGCCCTAGAGTCCATGCTGCCCAGCAAGAGAAGCCACCACAATGAGAAGCCCGTGTACCACACCTAGACAGCAGCCCTCACTCGCGGCAGCTAGAGAAAGCCACAGACACAGCAACGAGGACCCAGTACAACCCAAAATAAACAGATAGATAGTTTTTAAATAGGTTTTTTAAAATGGCAATTTTTAGCATGCAAATCATACCTCAATAAAGGTGATTTAAAAAATAAGCAGTCCAAGCGAAGGGACTCAGCCATATGTATACTTGTATCCATTCTTTCCCCAATCCCCCTCCCATCCAGGCTGGCACATAACGTTGAACAGAGTTCCCTGTGCTATAAAATAGGTCCTTGTTGGTTAAAGACAGTAAAATGCTAAGAATAAAATTAATCTAAGCTAAATAAAGACTGTATATGCAGCCAGATTTCAATTAAGCAACTATACAGGCATAGGAAATGATACTGCTTAAAAATTTATTTCAGAAGATTATACATCTACCTCTAAACTAAACAATATGTTATGGCAAACCCGGGCTTCCCTGATATTTCAGTTGGTAAAGAATCTGCCTGCAATGTGGGAGACGCTGGTTCAATTCCTGGGTTGGGAAGATCCGATGGAGAAGGGAACAGCTACCCAATCCAGAATTCTGGCCTGGAGAATTCCGTGGACTATATAGTCCATGGGGTCGCAAAGAGTCGGACACGACTGAGTGACTTACTTCACTTCACATGGCAAATCTATAGAGAAGCGTGAGGGAAAGATTTAAAATTAAGAAGGACAGTGGACAACTTGAGGGTGAGTGGAAGTGGCATAGAAGAATGGGGCACTCCTGGGGGAAATGGCACTGGTTATCTTCTATTTCTTAAGTTGGATGCTGGTTTTTAGATATTTGTTTACTATGTTCCATGGCTTATATAAATGTTTTATATGGTCTTCTAAATGTATCAAATTATTAAAAATTAAAAAAACATAAAAGTTAAAATGTGTGCAAATATATATATATATAAAAGCAGTTCCAATGTAACTCAGAAAATCTGTTGCTACTTCAAGGGGCCTGAAATGAGGACACAGTGAGCACAGGAATCTGCATCCTCATGTTTTCCCCACCATCCCTGACCTTATGTCATGCTTCAATCAAGCATGACCTGTTTTTCCTTGTTTTATATACATGTCTGAATACCTACATACATGCATACATAGAGATATACACATTTATTTTTCTTATGCCTTCATTCAAAAGGGGGCAGGTTACTGCTAAAAACCGCTAAACTTTTTCAATAATAGGATTATATTTTGAAACATTCAAATCTAACTTTTTTAAAGAAGAAACCCATCTTTAAGAAAAATGGAAGTATGCAGATGGTTTTAGAGATGGGTGCCAAGTCTGATGTGTGATGCCAACAGCTGGACACAGAGATGAGCTGGTAGATGTTGAGCAACTGACACTCTGGATGCGGGGGAAGCCCTGATATGAAGCATTTGCTGATATCTGTGGTGTAACTACTGCCATCATGGCCAGTGTTAGACCACTGCCATGATGGCGAAGTTGGGAAAAGACAGACATGCACAGTTCGCTATTGTGAGCCAGGTAGAGCCATCGCCAGCACACCATGGGGCAGATGCGGCTGGAGAAGGGGGTGGAGCTCTGTGTATGGGGGCTTGGGAGAGAGGCCGTCGTGTGTGTTTGGAGGTGGAAGGTCCTCTTTACCTGGCTGATAAAAGCCATAGACAAGTCATGTTGTCTCCATCACAGCAGAGCTAAGGTGTGGAGAGAAAAGAATCACAGTTTGCACTCACAAGCATGTGAGCTGCACAATTAGGAATCACCCAGGGACCCGAGCCCCAAGAGGATGCTGTGCTAGAGAAGAGCGTTTTGCCTGCAGACCCCAAAGGGCGGGGCTCTGGACAAGCCCAGAGGCTTGTGCATCTCATTGGCAGGATGTAAGAACCAGTCAGACTGTGGAGAAGGCCCTACATCTCAGGCCACCTGGAATGAAAGGAAAAAAAAATTTTTAATGGATTTGGAGAAGTATGGGGAATGTCCACACTTAGTGTTTTCTAGTTGACTCTTTTTCTATAATTTTGGGGTTTGAGGTCAGTAAGGATGTAGCACAGGCCTATCTGTGCCTTAAGAGAGAAAATGCTCCACAGAGGAAGAATGACATGAACCTGACCACTCAGGAGTCTTGCAGAAAAGCATCCCAATCAGGTGTCACAAACCTGATAGAGAAGTGAGCTACATCTGAGCCGTCCAAGCTGCCAAGCTGACACTGTCCTTCCTTCTTCTCTCCTCCCTTTCTTCCTTCCTTCCACCCTCCCTCCATTCCTTACAAAGCATGAGCTACTACAGCAACATTTTTCAGTCTGGCTAAAACCACTGCCTCCTTCTCAATGTGATGCGATTATTTAGGGCTTGCTGGAAGAAAGCCCACACTTATTAAGTGGCTTACCTGGATGGTGAAATTATTCAGCTGCTTCGGAATTCTCTGCCTCTTTGAGTGATGGGGTGGGGGAGAGGACGATTTAATAAGACAAACTTATTACTAACCCCAAGACCAATTTTCCCAGGAGAACACACTACCAGGGAGGAAGGAGTTGTATTTTTGGATTCTCTTTATGCCTAAGGCGAACAGTGGAGAACAGGAACAGCGGCCACTTTTGATGCCCATGGTGTCTCTTTTTCTGCATCTTTCTGATGGTCAGCCTTTCCTTGACTTGGAATGATGAAACATCAAGGTGATATATTTGCCATACAGAGGAGGGGGTCCTTGAAAGCTCAGGACGATTCACAGTGTCCTCTGGTCATTTACAGAATGAATTCTGGGGCCTTCTTTTCCCCTTAAAATAGGAGACTTGTCTGAGGAGGTCCTTTGATGCATGAATGAGCTTCATTTTATAAATGAAAAACTGAGTTCTACTGAAGAGGGCATGGTTGTTTCTGGAGGGGACAGACCAAGTCATGGATGCCACTGCACTAGAAGCAGCTTTCAGGAACTCTTTCCAGACCAGAGGTTTTTGGAACATGCCTGCAGTAATCTGGTGGTCACCTACTGTCCTAAGTTAGGAAGGCATCCATTTCCCTTTCCTCTCATTGAGACTAATGGAAGAAGGCATACTGACTATTCTTGAACTGTGAATTCAACAGGATGGACCCGGATGATGGACTTATCCATCAGTGTTCCTTAGCTTCAGTTTCCTTTAGTAAAGAAGTGTCCAGTCACCAGCAGCTGCCTTGAAATAATTCAGTTTTGCTGCAGACGAGTTCCTCCAGGATTGTGGGACGTTCTCTGAGAGCTGATATCTCTTATTTATAAGCAACCAGTACTCAGAATTTTCTCCCTGGAAATCTTTGAGCTGAACAATAAGCACAGGTTCTGCTGTCCTTTTCAGGGATGCTAACATCTACCTGGGGGCACAGTAACACTCTAGGTTGCCAGTGCTCCTATTAATGTTCAGTCGTGTCTGACTCTTTGAGACCCTATGGACTGTAGCCTGCCAGGCTCCTCTGTCCATGGCATTCTGCAGGCAAGAATCCTGGAGTGGGTTGCCATTTCCTTCTCCAGGAGATCTGTCCAACCCAGGGATCAAACCTGAGTCTCCTGCATTACAGGCGGATTCTTTGCTCTCTGAGCCACCAGGGAAGCCCAAGGTTGCCAAGGCTGTGTCTAACTCAAAGCAGTTTTCTAAAGGTGCAAAGCATTAGAAAACCACACTGCTTTACCTAACAGAAGCAAAAGTATCCGCTTCATCCAAGAGTATGAGAGATCAGCCTTTAGCAGCACTGGACAGGGCCCTTCTGAACCCTCCCACTGACTCTCAGGACCCTTTCTCTGTTGCCACCCCCTGCTCCTTCCAAACCAGGTGGATGGCTTTGTCATCATCAGTTCAGTTCAGTTCAGTTCAGTTGCTCAGTTGTGTCTGACTCTTTGTGACCCCATGGACTGCAGCACGCCAGGCCTCCCTGTCCATTGCCAACTCCTGGAGTTTACTCAAACTCATGTCCATTGAGTCAGTGATTCCATCCAACCATCTCATCCTTATCCCCTTCTCTTCCTGTCCTCAGTCTTTCCCAGGATCAGGGTCTTTTCCAAGGAGTCAGTTCTTTGCATCAGGTGGCCAAAGTATTTGTCATCATGGGCTTGCTCAAGTCTTTTCTCACCTCCATTTTGTTTCTCCACTGGACTTTCCACTCCTCTCTTCACTTTCCCAATTCACTGCAAACCAGGACATGAAGAAAACTGAGACACATGCAGAATTTGCCAACCTTTATCTCAGCTCCGCCTCACTGCTCCTGGATCCTCTGATGTGTTACTCTGAGTGAGGGAAAGGAGGGGAGGAGAGGAAGCCCTTGCTACACACACGGTGTCCCTCAAGAGGCTCTGCAGGGTTTCCCACTCAGATGTAACAACTCCAGGAAACAGACATCATCAGCCAGCACCTTACAGGTGAGGATACTGAGGCTACCTGAGATGACATAACTTGCCCAACCACCCCCAGCAGGAAGCTCACCCGAAGCCCAGTGTGACTGCTTTCCCTTCCCCCTGCCTCTGTCTCCCTAGAGGCTGCTACAAGTGCATCTGGAGTAGGGTTTGCAAAGAGACATATATGTGAGCCACATATACAATTCACAAGATTTTTCTACTTTTTGAAGTAGTGTTTTTAGTTCAGAAAAAGTAAAATATGATATTGCTTATATGTGGAATCTTAAAAAACGGTATTGCTGCTGCTAAGTCACTTCAGTCGTGTCAAACTCTGTGCAACCCCATAGATGGCAGCCCACCATCTATGGGCTCCCCCGTCCCTGGGATTCTCCAGGCAAGAACACTGGAGTGGGTTTCCATTTCCTTCTCCAATGCAGGAAAGTGAAAAGTGAAAGTGAAGTCGCTCAGTCGTGTCTGACTCTTAGCGACCCCATGGACTGCAGCCTACTAGGCTCCTCCATCCATGGGATGAGGCAAGAGTACTGGAGTGGGGTGCCATTGCCTTCTCCGAAAAAAACGGTACAAATGAACCTATTTACAAAACAGAGTCACAGATGTAGAAAACAACCTTATGGTTGCTGGGGAGAAGTGGGGGAGGGGTAAATTAGGAGCTTGAGATTAACATACACACACTATTAGACATTGGCTTCCTTGGTGGCTCAATGGGAAATGGTCTGCTTGCCTGTATTCAATCCTTGGGTCAGGAAGATCCCCTGGAGAAGGAAATGGCAACCCACTCCAACAACAACTACTACTACTATTACATATACAATAGAAAACGAACAAGGACCTACTGTATAACACAGGGAACTCAATATTCTGTAATGGCCTATATGGGAATAGAATCTAAAAAAGAGAGGATATGTGTATATGCATAACTGATTCAGTTTGCTTCACACCTGAAACTAACACAACACTGTAAATCATCGATACTCCAGTAAAAGTAAATTTAAAAAAGTAAAAAGAAACTAGTAAAATCTTTTTTTAAAAATGAATATATCCACATGACAATTACACAATTCTATCGCATGAAATTGACATTAACCTATTAAGGTGATATTTATATGTTCGTTTTCCACACGAGGGGTTTGTGATCTGGTGTGTGCCACACAACAGCACATCTCAACTGGGACTCACCACTTTTCACGGGCTCTAGAGACACCCGTGGCTGGTGGCTGCCATGATGGGTATGCACAGACAATGCCCCATTTTCCGTCTCTGGGTTATTTTTTCTTAAATCACAGTGTTGTCATTGGACCCATTCCTCTGCCTTTGAGATCAACACCTTGGATTCACTTTCTGCCTTTTCTGAATCCTCTTTCTCGCTTCTCCACACTCTGCCTCCTAGTGGCACTGCCGGCTGTCTTAGGTGATCCGCCCACCTGCACAAGTTCTCTACAATGTCACCCAAAGGTGCACCGGCCCCTCTGGCTCTCTGAATGTGCCCCCTTTTTATACCCCAGTGTTCTAGAGTTCCGTAGTGTATGCTCCTGAAAGCATCCCAAAGCAGACCTGTCCACTCAGCACACACCCTCTCCCTCCCACCACTGGTCCTGAGTGCCATCTTCACTTTCACAGGATCGTTGAAAAGGCTTGGGATGGCCATCCACAGCTGGCTGATGTGAATGGCATCACTGCACATAAATGGCTTCAGCTGCGTTACTTTTACACACTCGTCAGTCATTCCATTATTAAATATTTACTGAGTGCCCACAATGTCAGAGATGCATTCTGAGGGGCTGAGGAAGAAGTAGGATTATTCCCATCTGGACTCTGGCCTTTTGAAGTTTACACAGCTGTGCTTCAGAGAGGCCGTCCTGCCCTGCGTGGAGTGAGAGCATTTTCTGACTGAGTGTCCCTCTCACCTTAAGAGTCACTTCAGTCTCTTGCGATGCAGTCAGTCACCTTATGGTATCTGTAATCTGCCTACATTCTCCCCACCACCTCCATCCATCATACACAGGTGTGCACACACAGGTACACACATGTGCACATAGGCAGGGGATAGCTTCCCAAGCTGTAAATTGCATACGATTTGGCAGAATAACTCTCTGAACATTAAGAGAAAAGGAAAGAAGGAAGGGAGGGAGAGAGAGAGAGGGGAAGAGCCAAGCCAGACTGGGTACTCTGCAAGCTCTAAGAATTTTACGTTTTGGTGCTTATCCCCATGCAGACATGACAAAGCCCTGCTGAGTATGGATTCGTGGACTTCAGTAAGTGTGTCCCCTTCTTTCCTTCAGTGATGCAAGATGACACAGGTGTAGGCTGTCACCCAACCTTGTCTGTTCTTATTCACAGACAGTGACACCCAAGGTAGTCAGGGAGGGAAACTCCCCAACAGTAAGAACTGTGAACCAACGAGAGTGGAAGCAGCCAAGAAAATCCAAACATGGGATTTTAAGAGGAGGCAGAAGGAGGAAAACAAGATCTTTTGAAATGTTCAACCCGCAAGTCAGAAGTGAATGGAATCAACTGAAATCGAATGTCATTTCATAATAAAATTATATTGGGCCCCTTTGCTGGTGCCCAGAGATCCAGCAGTTAAGAAATGAGTCCTGTTGAGGCACAAAATAATGGAGAGAAGTGTCACAACTAGGGGGAAATAGGAAGACACAGTGTCTTCTTAAACTTCTAAGGAGACGGCCACGGAAGGAGCAGCTACACTCTAAAGACCTAGGCAGCATGGTGCTGGAATGATGAAAACTTCTGTAGGCTGTATTGGGTAGTCTCCCCCTGAGTTGAGAGGCAGGTGTCTAGACAGCAACACGACGGGGATGAATTTTACTTTGTGGACACCAAAGCTGTCTGCAGGGACCTGGGGGTGTGGCCGGAGAGCTGTTCCTATCTGCTTTCTCCTCTGCTAAAGGGAGAGACTTAAAGGAATCTTTCTATTCCTGGCTGAAGCCTTAGTCGCAATTTTGTATCTTATGGGAAGAGGACTGTGCCCAGATTGTACTAACAATGAGATACCCAAAGAGAAAAAAGAAGTTTTTCTAAAGATAAATCTCTAAGGAAATGGAAATCTTTTAGGTGAGAGGTAACTAAACTGAAAGTTGTTTCTGAGTCAATAAAAGAGCAAGCAATGAGGAGGTGAGTAGCTTCCGATACAGTCAGCAAAATCGTTTTTCAAGTTTTGGTTTTATTTTCTGTGTTTGGGCTTTTGAAATTTGGATATATTTTGAGCCCCAAGAGGGGATCAGGCAGCTGAGGTCAGGCTGTTTGGGCCTCTAGGGAGTCAAGCGAAGGAAGAAAGAGGTAATTAAGGGGCCTCTTGAAAGTGATCCTGAGATTCATTAGGAGAAAAGTTGAGAGTGTGTCCTAAGGGTGGGTAATCAGCTGGAGACTGGCCTTCTGTTGGACTCCTTTGGTGCCCAGAAGCCAAAGGAGCAGAGTATTCCCGGCAAAAGGTCACTTGTCCCTCCAATACAGGGCACTGTGTCTCTGGAGGTCTCCAGAGGGGGCTGGGAGGGTGCAGAGCATGAAGAAAAACAAGAGGCTCATGGCAAGTTATGGCAATTCCACCAAGGAATTCAGCTTTCTACACCCATCCCAAGGGCAGGGGAAGATCACATGGATGTGGAATGGGGTAAGAGGGCGTGATCATTAATTAAAACTTAATACCACTTCTGTCTGAATTTTTGGAGAGTTCATTATATATGTGGACAATCTTCTCAACACCTTGACTCTCTATTTCTTGACTTCTTCCTGTCCTCAGATACTCACCTCTGGAATCATACCATTGTAGACCCTGTCATTATTAATATCTACTGTCCCTTCCCAACCTCAAATCTATCCCTTCCACCCTGATAACTTCCTCCACCTTCCCAGAGTATTCCTCTAACATCTCGACTCCAACAAGCCTTTTCCTAAATAGAGCCTCCATCTTGAAGTCACAAGAACCAAAGAGAAGCTTTGCCAGCCAGAAAGATGGGTCTTGGCACATTAATGACACTCAAGGGCATGGTGCTAGCCCTTGAACTGACTCCTCTGAAGTCTCTCCCTTGAGAAAAATAGGCACCTATGAGTTTAAGCCACTCTTCATTGAGTTTCCTATTCCTTGCAACTGGACACAAACTCCAAGGATGCAGAACCCACTAGATCCCTGAATCCTGTTCTCCTCCTGTTTCTTCCCCACTCTCATCTGCTCTCAGACCTCAC
This sequence comes from Bos indicus, assembly GCF_029378745.1. Taxonomy (NCBI): domain Eukaryota; kingdom Metazoa; phylum Chordata; class Mammalia; order Artiodactyla; family Bovidae; genus Bos; species Bos indicus. The sequence goes on along the minus strand of NC_091772.1, from coordinate 39,241,162 downwards.
TGCCAACTGGTTCAAATGTACCTACCACTCTCACCTTTACCCTTTGTTTGCTCTGAATTACTGCCTCTTTTAAGTTTTCAACCTAGTTCCTTAACTACTCATGACTTTCAAGGCACTTACTTTCTTAACCAGACTTAGCGGTTACCATGCTACACAGATATGTGTCTGTCTATCAGACAAAGAGAGAAGGCTAGGGTGACATTGAACGGTTGTTGTTGAATCACACGAATACACCGGGATTCTTGGCCCCCGGAGGAGAAGAATTCAATCCGGGGCCAGAGACGAGGCTTGATCGCTCAGAGCTTTTGTGTAATAAAGTTTTATTAAAGTATAAAGGAGATAGACAAAGCTTCTGACATAGGCATCAGAAGAGGGCAGATAGAGTACCCGCTTGCTAGTGTTAACAATGAGGTTATATAATCCAAAGAATGTCTGGAGGTTGTAAAGACCTCATTGGACCTACTCCCACAATTTACATTTTAAGATAACACTGTCCTCAGGCAAGATACATCCTTGTAAAGACCAGGTCTACTCCCATAATTAACATTTTAAGATAACAGAAGGTTGAATCCAAAGACTGTCCTTAGGCAGGATACATTATTGTTATATAATCCTAAAGAATGTGGAGAAAGAAAAAAAGTTTGTCCTTTCTTCCTCCTTGAGAATTCCAGACCCCTCTCTCCTTGGGGACCCCTAGACTCCCTATCAACCTGCCTAGGAACTGACTCTCTCAACATCTTGTGCGAAGACCCAATTTCATTTTGACATCATGCTGCTAGTCTTTAACTTAAGTTCAAAATAAAAGGTAGAAATGCATTTTCTACTTTTCTTGTCCCCATGGACATGTGTATATGTGTGCATATACATATACTTCTCTAATTGTGATTTTGTGGCTACACATAAATCAAGAAGATAGACTTCTTTCAATTTCCAGTTGGATGAATTCAGGTACGTCTTTGAAAATGACAGCCAGCCCCACCCTCTCACTGGGTCTCCCTTTTCCTTGTTCTTTTTTGAGATTTGTTGAATCTTACAGGACACAATAGAAATTAGCTCAATGATACCATGGGTATTATTTTGGCTTTTCAAATGGCATATTCATAAAAGAAATGTTTTTCCTCTAAAATTTATTTTAGCTGTTGCCTTTTTAAAGAACCAGAAAGAAATATGTAAAGTAGAAAAGTTAAGAGTGGGAAAAGAGGAAACTGCTGTGATTCTTTAGTTGCATCTAGTATAGCATTGTGAAAGTAACTTTCAGAAATTTGTCTAGACCAAACTGAGTAAATGGTGTTTTGGCAATTCCAAGCCTTTATTTTTATTTCTCCCAAAGTTTTTCCTAATACAGAGGACTGATAATGATTAGGTATGAATCAAACATTAAGATTTTTTTCAAGAAAATATTGAGAAATTTTATTTTCTAATTACTGTCACAATCTAAAAAGTAATCACCTTGGGAGGTGATATCTTTTTCTCAAGTTTTCTATCTTTCAAAATATATTTGGAATTTAGATTATGAGCATCATATCCTTCAGAAAAAGTCCAGTCATTCAATTCTTGATCATTTGGGAGTATGCTTTTCAAACTATCAAAGGCTTTTGAGGTGAAATCTAGTATTAATAAATCAGTGAAATTAAGTTAGGAGTAATATGCAAGTTGATGCTTTTAAAAATGGTGTCTGTATTTTGGTCAGAACTGAGATATTGGCTCTATCATGTCAACTCTATATTGTCCTTGGAGGACAATATCCTTCATTTGGATGGATTCATTTTGTAGTGTTTCCCGAAAAATCAGCTGTGGCAGAGGAATGTCTAACTATCCACCAAAAACTGGTGCTCTCCCAACAAGGCTGAAAAGATGCCACTGGGAAGTGGTACCCAGCTAAAGATAGCATGTCCCAGCGTCTCTTGTGGTTAGGTGCCGTCATGTGACTGGGTTCCAGCCAATCAAATGTAAGCAGGCAGAAGTGATGGGCACCACTCTCAGGCCTTTCACATCAAGCTCCATGGTCCACATCTGACCCATTCTGCTGGCTGGTTTCACAGTCAGGAAGATACTGGAAGCCATACGTAGAGGACAGCCTATGTGGGTCAATGCCCTTGACTGGCTCTGGAAATCAGCTAACCTCACTCCTGAAAATGTTGTGTGAGGAAGAATCCTCTCTTGTTCTGCTTGTGTCATGACGCATTTAGGGGTCTGTGGCAGACAGAATTCTAACGGCCCTACGGTGTACATATATTTTCTCAGTTATTCAAACACAATATGCTGCTGCTGCTACTGCTGCTAAGTCGCTTCAGTCGTGTCCGACTCTATACGACCCCATAGATGGCAGCCCACCAGGCTCCTCTGTCCATGGGATTTTCCAGGCAAGAGTACTGGAGTTGGGTGCCATTGCCTTCTCCGCAAACACAATATAGCTGCTGCTAAAGACAGGATTTGCAAGTATAATTATGGTCTCTAAGCAGGGGACTTTCAGATAGGGAGATTTTCTTTGTGGGTCTATCCTAGGCAGATGAGCTCTTCCTGGTGAAAGATATTTGAGGAATGAGAGGCACCCAGGGATATTCTCCACTGATAGCTTGGGAGATGCTGAGACGAGAACCCAGCCAGGGTGTGCCTGGACATCTGACCTACAAATGGCGAGAAAATAAGTAAGTGCTGTATTAAGCTTCCAGGTCTGTGGCCACTTATTACACAGCAATCGGAAACAACACAGGATCTCTTTGTCACTGTAATTAACCTCCCCTAACTGCCACATTGGCCTATTTACTTTACATGTAGACCCCATGGAATATCTATCTCATTGTTAAATGCTTAGAAAATTAGTGATAAAGAGAACTTCTAATTAATGACACAGATTTTCCAAGGCCATTGCTTATAGTGTCAGTGTATGTGTAAACAAACATCTTACATTGTAGACCAAGCCTTCTCATTTGTGACAAGCATGCTCCTTGAAAGCAGAGGGGCCATTCTAAATATGCAACACCAGGGAAGGACGAACTCAGCATGGCAGAAGAGATACAGCCCGATTTGCGCCGAGAAGGGCCAAATGTCAGCCTGGCTTGTAAGCCAATGACTTTCATGCTAGAGCTACGTTCTTCCACATACTGGGCTTGAACTTATCTGCAGGGTGACTGAGAAATCACACAAATTAAGAGGAGGACAGAATGCAGTCAGAAGAATTCTAATATGCCTAAAATTGGCTGGGCATTTTTAATGATCTAGTTGGGGAGGGGGGGAATCCTTGACTGTTCCACAGTTCCCAATACTTAGTTATTTTGCTCAACTCTGCAATGATCACTGCAAACCATCCTGATTTCTGGGCTGTGCCCAAAGGAGATCTCTCTAATTAGAGAGAGGACGGAGCTACAACCAGGGCAGCAGCTTATTAGAAATCATGAATCTCCTCTTGCTCTGGCTCTGGGACACCATCAAAGGAACTGCAGTTTCAGCATCTGCCTCTGAGCTCAGGGCAAAAGGAGGGTGGGACAGGGAGTTGATTTTGGCCTGGTCACTTACCCAGCTGTGCTGAACAAGCACATCTCTGGGCCGGAAGAAGGTGGGGAGGGAATATGACAGCAGCCATGCCACTGTGGTCACCTGTGAGATTCTAGTTCATCTCATTTTATTTTGGTCATTTGCAAAATAGCTTTATTGAGGTATAATTTACATACCATAAAATTCACCCATTGTAACTGTACAGTTTGATGATTTTCAGCAAATTTCATGCAACTGTACAACCATCACCACGGCCAGTTTTAGGATACTTCTACTATCTCCAAGTTCCCCCATGTCCATTTGTAGCCAATCCTTACTTCCACCCCCAATCTGCAGGCAACCAGCGGTCTGCTTTCTGTATCTTCAGTTTGACTTTGCTACAAATTTCACATAACAGATTACAAAGCCTCTAGTCCTTTGTACCAGGCTTCTTTTGCTCAGCTTAATGCCTGTGGGGCATCCGTGAAGTGTCAGACTCAGAGCTAGGCTCTGGGATAGAGTGATGAGTGAAACCAACGTGGTCCCTACTTTCATGGAGAACTGAGACCAGCAGGGAGAGAGCTGTTAATCAAACAATCCCACAAATAGATGTATAATTACACACTCTGATCACTGCTATCAGAGGAAAGATACAGAGTACTCTTAGCTCACACAGACAGGAGATGTGGTCTGCTCTGTGAGACTCAAAGGAGGCTGCAGAGAGGAGGTGATCACTTAGCTGAGACCTTAGGGATGCACAGTAGTTAACCTTCCAGAGAGGGAGAACAGACAGGCATCTGAAGGAAGGAAGGAGGTCAGAGCTGTGGGAGCACATGGTGAGGGGCAGCAGACAGTGGATAAGGAAGAACTGGGGGGATGTTAGCCTCAGCCTGAGCCCAGGGAGGACCTGGGAGTGTGAACAGCACCAGAGAGCTGTCCCATCTGGAGGCAAGAACCCATGGGCAGCACTGATACAAGTGGAAAGTAGGTAGAACTGGGTACCACTTGCTTCTCACCCTAAAATGTGCATACAAGTCTCCAGAAGATCTTGCTAAAGTGTAGATGCCAATCAGTAGCCTTGGAGAAGGCCCAGAGATTCTACATCCTATCCACCACCCAGGTGACCCGTACTGGTGGTCCATGGACTACACTTTGAGTAGCCAGGACCAAGAAGACCAGGTAGTGGATTTAGCAAGGGTGACGTTACCAGGTTTCCAGGCTCAGCAATTACAGGAAGTGTAGCTCCAATTTCAGACCCAGGAGATTCTGCAAAGAGGCCAGGTTTGGGAGGCAAGGCCAGGATTTATTCCTGTAGTAAGACAGCCTGAGAGTGCTCCTGACTATGTCCCAGAGAATTAGAGAACCTCTGACTAGAGGAGACCTTCAAAATCACTAGCCCACGGGACTTCCCTGGGGGTCCAGTGGCTAAGACTCTGTGCTCCCAATGCTGGGGGTTAGTGTTCAATCCCTGGTCGGGGAACTAGATCATACATGCCACAACTGAAAAAAAAAAAAAAAAAAAAATCCCCGAATTTCAAAGATCCCACATGCTGCAACTAAGACCCGGTGCCACCAAATAAATAAATGAATATTTTTAAAAAATCACTAGTCCACTATTCCTGAAAATGAAGGGAAACCATGCCTCCAATTCTTGGTGTTTCCTACCTTGAGGCGGGTGGGGGTGGGATCAGGATGGAGGATGAAGAGTGGTGGGCTAGAGAGAACAGGGCTTTGGCTCTTCCAGCCAACTTCTGGAAAGCAGCTCTGTTTTCTACACTGAAGAGATCTGGTTTACAATCTATTTCTTAAAAAAAAACAAAAAGACAAGGGAAGGAATGACAGGATTTGGTATCGTGTGGCATCGAGAGATGGTGGCCTGATTTCTGGCCATCACAGAAGATTCCTCTCAGCTCTGATCATTATTTGCTCCAGATTCTTGCACAAGCTCAGGAGTGTAGGGTGGGTGTGGCTATGGATTCCCCACCAGCCACAAAATGCTCCTCACCAGCCACATCCTGGGGAAGGGTTTGGGAAAAAGACTCGGACCAGCACCTTGTTTGGAGGATTTAAGGAATGGTGTTTACTTCTAAGGAAATGGAAGCAACCTACAAATCAATCAATTTGTATCAGTAAAAGGGAAAATGGAACATAAACTGTTCTTTGTTTTCCTGGAACCTGAAAAGGTACAAGCCTCCAAACTTCACGTCATTCCTGTGCCCTGGACAAGCTTCAGGATGTCCCCAAGTGGGGACAGGTGGCCTAAGGATACTTTGGGGATTGGGGGAGAGGTGCCCAAACAGCGGGACTCAGACTTTGAACGTCCAATCTCATCTCCGAGGAAGTAGTAACATCACTCCATTCCCAGGAAGGGCCCGGGAGTACAGCTGACCTAGATGTTTGATTTTTTTCAACTCCACATGGCAGCAAGAGTCAGAAAACAGAAGCCCTTTTATCTGGTCTTAATTAAACACAATATGCACAGAGGGGAGCCACTCTGAACAAGGGTGGAAGTGAGGCCAGCTGACTGCAGAGGGAGGGTCCCTGATGCAGGAGCTCCTATGTAACTGTCACCCTTATGGAAGCTGAGAGCTGGGAGTTCTTTCCTCCCAGGGTTTACATTTGTCCCCCTTCCTGTCTGAGCTACTCACCAACTCAGACTTGCTCCCAGGGTTCACTAACTGTACGCAGCAGCAGGCTGTCTTTCCACCTGCCTCATAAGCATACTGAATGAATAGCACTTCTCCTTTTCCCCATCACACCCTGAGTCTAACAAGTTAGCTGTCTGGTTCTGTACCCTCACGTGACCTCGCTCCTGCCAGGTCTTGTATTAATGGTGATCATACTCACACAGCCTTATTCTTCCTTAATCCTTGGACCTGGTGCCAGGAGGAAGTGGCACCCTTCCTTCCTCCTTTGATCCCTTTGCCTGTTTCTCTTAGTCTCCTACACGGAGGTTGATCTGAGGTCAGAGCTCAAGTTACTAGAGGGCAGGTTGCTTCACTCAGAATGACCTGTGAGTGTGCCTGCTCCCTCCCTTTCTGCCCCACGTGGGTATCACGTCCATCCTAGAGATTGTGCTATCTGGGCTGGTGTGTGTATTTCCACCAAATTGCCAGAGTTTGGTGCATGGTGTCAGATGCTCACTGAGTTCTTCACTTTGCTATTGTCTTGTGTGAGGTGATGCCCCTAGACAGAATTGGTGTGGTGACTGACCACACCAACATCACCTCCCCCCTGGAGAATTTGGGACAAGAATGATGTTGCTCGGGCAGACTTTCCCTCACATATCTATGCACAAGTGCTGAATTTCAGGTGTGCTTTTTACGCTTTTTTTTCTTTCAATCTACCTGGTGACACTCTTGCTGCACCCTGCCTGTCTGGCTGGAAACTCAGAACAAAGATGGGAAATGAGAAACATCCATTCTCCATGCAGTTCTAGCCTCTGCTCTCTGAAGGAAGCTGGTGTGGTCTCACCTGGCTGGGTTTCTATGGGGGCAGGTGCCCACTGGGCAGCTTTCAGGCAGCCCACTGCTTGGGAGAGGATCCCAGGATGTCACCACTGTCCTCTGGAATCATTTTCTCAACCTGTGACTGATCCTTTCTGACAACTTCAGATGTGGTAGATGAGGTGCTTACTGGGGAGTTTTGATTTTGAAAAGTGGTCCAAACTCTTTGCAGGCAAAATACAGGAACCCAGAGGATGGCTAGGCTATGTAATAACACAAGGACTTTGACTTTCTAGAGGGACCTGTGCATCTCTAAACTCTACCCTGACAACGAAGGGCTCTGAAAACATCTGGGATGAGGGCAGTTGACAGGAATGAATGTGTGGGCTCTAGGACACTGTTTCACAGCTCAGATCAGTGAACACATTCTGGAATCTATGTAAAGGCAAACCACGCCATTCACACTGGGAACTGCACCCGAGGCAGCACTGGATTCTGAAGCTCAGAGCGTTGCTATCCTCATTGCAGAGACACTACCCTTAGGTGACCAGCTGTCCCTGGAAACCTAGCTTATTTCTCAGTGTAGCCAACACCTGCTGGTTGTGGCCACCTACAAAATGTGGGGCTGAGCTCTTCTCAGAATACAGGATCCAGTGCTTCCTCTATGGCCTCTGAAGACTTCCCATCCCACCCTGGGATCCCTCCCTGGGGCCCCTGCCAGAGCCTCCTGGTCACCTCCCTGTCACTTGGCATCCCCAGCACCAGTAGCTGCTTAGCATGGAACAGGACCTTGACACACACTTGCAGAATGAATGCTGTGGGCAAGGTCCTCCAGAGGACAACCCAGGATCACCAGCTGTCCCAATACTGTCTAGGACCCAGAACTTCAAAAAAGAGCTCTCTTTCTCTGCAAAAACCAACCCATATCCAGGCTTCCCCTTCCTTGCCATGCCTACCGTCCCACTCCAGGGCTAGTGACACCTGCTTGAGAATTAGACACCCCTGGGACCACATCTCCCTTACCATCTCACTAGATGTATGACCTTGAAGATGTGACTTCACACAATAGAGCTTTGATTTTTAACTTATAAAATGGGGAGAGGAAGACATACCCACCTGGCTTATTTGGAGAATAAATGAAATCCTGATAATGGTAATAAATATCCCATTTACTGAGACTTAGGGTATCTCAGGCATGTGTCTTCAATTCAGTTCAGTTCATTCAGTCGCTCAGTCGTGTCCAACTCTTTGTGACCCCATGAACCGCAGCACGCCAGGCCTCCTGTCCATCATCAACTCCCGAAGTTCACTCCAACTCATGTCCATCGACTTGGTGATGCCACCCAGCCATCTCATCCTCTGTTGTCCCCTTCTCCCCCTGCCCCAAATCCCTTCCAGCATCAGAGTCTTTTCCAAGGAGTCAGCTCTTCGCATGAGGTGGCCAAAGTGTTGGAGTTTCAGCTTTAGCATCAGTCCTTTCAAAGAACATCCGGGACTGATCTCCTTTAGAATGGACTGGTAGGATCTCCTTGCAGTCCAAGGGACTCTCAAGAGTCTTCTCCAACACCACAGTTCAAAAGCATCAATTCTTGGGCGCTCAGCTTTCTTCACAGTCCAACTCTCACATCCATACATGACCACTGGAAAAACTATAGCCTTGACTAGACAGACGTTTGTTGGCAAAATAATGTCTCTGCCTTTTAATATGCTAGCTAGGTTGGTCATAACTTTCCTTCCAAGGAGTAAGCATCTTTTAATTTCATGGCTGCAGTCACCATCTGCAGTGATTTTGGAGCCCCCCAAAAGAAAGTCTGACACTGTTTCCATTGTTTCCCCATCTATTTCCCATGAAATGATGGAACCAGATGCCATGATCTTTGTTTTCTGAATGTTGAGTTTTAAGCCAACTTTTTCACTCTCCACTTTCACTTTCATCAAGAGGCTTTTGAGTTCCTCTTCACTTTCTGCCATAAGGGTGGTGTCATCTGCATCTCTGAGGTTAATGATATTTCTCCCGGCAATCTTGATTCCAGCTTGTGCTTCTTCCAGCCCAGTGTTTCTCATGATGTACTCTGCATATAAGTTAAATAAGCAGGGTGACAATATACAGCCTTGACATACTCCTTTTCCTATTTGGAACCAGTCTGTTGTTTCATGTCCAGTTCTAACTGTTGCTTCCTGACCAGCATACAGGTTTCTCAAGAGGCAGGTCAGGTGGTCTAGTATTCCCATCTCTTTCAGAATTTTCCACAGTTTATTGTGATCCACACAGTCAAAGGCTTTGGCATAGTCAACAAAGCAGAAGTAGACGTTTTTCTGGAACTCTCTTTCTTCTTCCATGATCCAGCGGATGTTGGCAACTTGATCTCTGGTTCCTCTGCCTTTCTAAAACCAGCTTGAACATCTGGAAGTTTGCAATTCACGTATTGCTGAAGCCTGGCTTAGAGAATTTTGAGCATTACTTTACTAGCGTGTGAGATGAGTGCAATTGTGCGGTAGTTTGAGCATTCTTTGGCATTGCCTTTCTTTGGGATTGGAATGAAAACTGACCTTTTCCAGTCCTGTGGCCACTGCTGAGTTTTCCAAATTTGCTGGCATATTGAGTACAGCACTTTCATAGCATCATCTTTCAGGATTTGAAATATCTCAACTGGAATTCCATCACCTCCACTAGACTTGTTCATAGTGATGCTTTCTAAGGCCCACTTGACTTCACATTCCAAGATGTCTGGCTCTAGGTGAGTGATCACACCACTGTGATTATCTTGGTCGTGTAGATCTTTTTTGTACAGTTCTTCTGTGTATTCTTGCCAGCTCTTCTTAATACCTTCTGCTTCTGTTAAGTCCATACCATTTCTGTCCTTCATCGAGCCCATCTTTGCATGAAGTGTTCCCTTGGTATCTCTAATTTTCTTGAAGAGATCTCTAGTCTTTCCCATTCTGTTGTTTCCCTCTATGTGTCTTATATACATACTTTGATTCTTTTTTGTTGTTGTTCATTTTTTAAAACTTTTTATTTTTTTTGGCTGTGCTAGGTCTTCATTGCTGTGTGGGCTTTTCTCCAGTTGCAGCAAGTGGGGGCTACTCTCTAGTTGTAGTGCATAGGTTTCTAATTGCAGTGGCTTCTCCTGTTGTGAAGCATGGGCTCTAGGTGCACAGGGGCTTCAGCAGTTGTGCTCCTGGGCCCTGGGGCACAGGCTTAGTAGTTGTGGCACATGGGCTTAGTTACTGCATGGCATGTGGGATCCTCCCAGACCAGAGATCAAACCTGTGTCTTCTGCATTGGCAGGTGGATTCTTTACCACTGAGCCACCAGGGAAGCCCTAATTTGATTCTTTCTTTAAGACCATATGGCAAGTGTCATTGTTTAACAGATGAGACTGCAGGACATTAGTAACTCTAATGGGTCATTCTGTGACTAGGAGGCGGTCTGGCTTTGACCTTCACTCTCGCTCCACAGACCTTGGCTGAGACACCAGATCACCTGCCCAACTGCTGCCGAGTGTTCATGGCTCTTCTCCCCACACATCTGTGACCTCAGATGCCTTTCACTTCCTCCCCTCCGATCCCCCATTCCCCATTAATCAACAGCCATCCCTTGGGTGGAGTCAGAAGTGGAGAGATGGGGTCAGTGTTGAGAGGCAATGCCCTTCAACATTCTTTCCTCCTTCCTTCTCCCTCAGGCACAGCCCGAGACAGGGCTCAATTCTCTAAACACGGTAGTGCCAGAGATGTACACCACACCACAGCTACATCCTGAGAGTTTTCTATCATTCTCATTTTGGGATGCTGCCTCGTTTCTGGAGTGACTATCCTACCATAAATGTGGCTGGAAATAGAAGTGGGCCCCAAACTCAGACTTCCTCCAAACACTAATGTTCATCTTGCAGTCACATGAAACAGCCCCCATGAGACAGCAGGGAAAATCCCATCTTTGCAGCTTCAAAACCAAAACAGGGCAGATTTCCCCTGGCAGCACGGGTCCTGACTTCCAGTCAGTTTACCTGAAGCAGGAAAACCTGCCCTTTAGTTTGCATTCTCAGTAAAAGGAAAACAGGAGGGTTAGTCCGCAAAAACATGCGTGTGTGCTAAGTTGCTTCCATCATGTCCTATTCTTTGAGACCCCATGGACTGTAGCCCGCCAGGCTCCTCTGTCCATGGGGATTCTCCAGGCAAGAATACTGGATTGGGTTACTGTGCCTTCTCCAGGGGATCTTCCCAACCCAGGGATCAAACCTGCGTCTCAGGTATCCTGCACTGGCAGGCGGGTTCTTTACCACTAGCGCCACCTGGGAAGCCCTGCAGAAACATGACCAGCCCCTTATTCTGACCCCCTGATTCTGAGTAATAAGTGATTACACATTTACATATATATTCAGTACCTGACAAACACATAGATGCACCATCTGCCAGCTTCACGTATTCCAGGGTTTCTATACAGGTGGAAGTGCAATTTCACCTGGGCCTCAGCATTCATTACCCAGCTCAGGCGTATCTGCTCTGGGCGTTGCCTCTCAACACTGACTCTCCCCTTCTGACACCCCCATCCAGCCCAGCTATAAGTCCTCCAAATCGGTTGGTTGACTTGATAATGTTTTGCCAGGTGGGAACCCTTGGAATCTCATTGGGAGTTGCCATTGGTTTGGATCCCACAGGCTTGCTTGCTAAAGTCCCCACCAGTAGGCACATCCCCCACTCCTTTTATTTTAAAGATGTCAAATTTTCTTATATTTCAGGTAAGCTTTTCATATTTTAATGGGGACATTCTGGAAACAATGACTGAGAAATGACTTTGGTGACTAATGAGATCATGCATCCTAAGACTGATTCTGAGATGCCAGGGGTCTGTGATTCCAGCAAATGGGGAAGGGGGTAGGTTTCTGCCTCCTTGGATTCCACCTCCATATCCTCTTCCTTCAGGATATCCTAACCAGGGAGAGCACAAAGTAAACAGTGATACTTGTGAACGAACATTTAACACTGACTTAGGAAGGAAGCTGGAAAGAAAGGAAGGAAGGAAGGTGATGTCTGGGTGTATAAGGAGCCCCATTCCCGAGAGCACAAAATGTGTGTGGATGGAGCAGGATCAGGGCAGCCTGAGCGCTGTCAAGGAGACGTCTCCCAGGGCACTGCCACTGTCATCACTAGCACTACTGTTCAATCTTTCACACACGTCATTCTTCTCTGTCTGAAAAGTTTCCATCATGGGTTTAGCCTAAAAGGAAGGTTTAAGCAAAATATGTTCCTTCTAAAGGGAGACTAAAAGTAAAAAACTGCGTTTCAATCAGAACACATGAGCTGAATCTATGAAGTTTGTTAAACTAGCCAGCTTTCAAGTCTTCACCAGTTCACATTCTTAACTGTGCGTGGTTTTTCAGGGTAATCCTGTAAGAAGTGGGAGAGGGGCATGGGAGAGTACTAAATTATCTGTAATTTTTAATTACTTCAATGTTTATACATTTCAATACATGTAAAGTGACATTGCTATTGAAATAGATTTTCTCTTTATTAATACCTGTCATTGATCTTTGTGACTGACAGGTGAGTTAGGACTACAGTGAAGGAAAGGAAGATCGGAGATGTTCTGCTTTTTCCTCTCGGCTTCCTTTCCCATTTCTGAAAATAATTTTGGAAATAAAGCAAATCAAATGCAAATGCTCCCCCATTCCTATGGCACAGAATGTCAGGAAATCCGCTTCGCCCGTCTTTGTGCAATATTAAGCGCCCACACATAACACATGGGATGTTTATTCCTCACTCTGGCACCGGCTTCCTCCCTTCCATACTGTTTGGAATGTACAAATGTGGAGGAGTTGGTGTTACCGGCCTCTGAGAACCTTCTGGTTTCACATTTCTGTAAAGGAACAGCTTTTGTGTTTTCAAGGCAGATTAAAGAATCAATTTGCATTTTAAATGGGCACTGTGGAAGAGAACTGTGTGGAGGGCTTCAGGTGGTTTCTGGGTGGTGCAGGTTGTGCCAGGGTAGGACGCTCGCTGGGAGCAGCGAGTCCCCCGTGCCCCTCCTCCTGGCAGGAGGGCCCACCACTTAGAAGGCAGGCTGTGGAGTCTGGGAGACTGGTTCGAATTCTGAACGTGTTTCCTGAGTGACTTTGAATGGGCTACCTGTCCTCCCTGAGCCTTAGTTTCTTCATCTGTAAAATGGAGCAGATTATAGCAAGTGGGTACGTGGTGTTTACTTGTGTCTGTGGTATGAGTACGGATGTCCGTCAACCATCGGAATGGAAAGATCAGTTCAGGGTCCGTACCCACACTGTGACCCTAACAGCTGTGCCCTTGGCAACTTGAAGTCTTGGAGGAAAAGTGTGAGTGGCAGACTCAGCAAGCTCTTGGGCTGTTGGTGTGAAGAGCACACTCACCCACGGGAGCTCCATTGGGGGCTTCCACCCCAGGCTTCTGCCCGGGGCTGCAGAGGGCAGAACGCAGCCTCTGTGCTTGGGCTGCCATCTCACCAGTGACTCAGGGATTCTGACTTATGTTTTCTTTGTTATTGGAATGGACATGTTTTAACTGAACAGCTTGGTCAATTTTGACACCAGAATGTATTTATGGCATCAGTAGAGAACTTGACCAGTACCTCACAAGCCCCCCCAGAGTCACTCAAGCCTAAGATGAACCATTATCCTGACTTGTATCTGTTTTTGTACTTTAATATAAGTAGAATCATACAGTCCACACTCTGTGTCAGACTCAGTACCCCATGTGTGAGGCTCAAACACCCTGTTGCACATAGCTGTAGGGGACTGTATGTCGTTACCCTGGCTGTGAAGTCTTCCACTGTGTGACGTGAGTGCCATGTACTTATTCCTTGCACTACTGACAGGGCTTTGGCTACTACAAACGGTGCTTCCATGGACATTCTAGTACTTCTGTTTTGTACATAATATACATTTCTGTTGATACCTAGAAGTGGGATTGCTGGGTCACAGAGCAACTCCACATTGCTGTTCAGCTTCTACTACCAAAAAGTTTTACAAAGTGATCGCATTAATGTATAATTCCACCAACAGCAGATGGGAGTTCCAGTTACTCCACATCTTTGGTAACACTTGGGATTTCCAGTCTTTCATTTTAGCCAGGCTGTACCTCTCTGAGGTACATCTAGAAGGATGCCCTGGCAAGAAGCTTCTTTGGGAACTATCTTCAGGGTCTGCTCTTTCTGAATAAAGTCTCTATTCCTTGCCCCAACAACTCATCTCGGTATATTAGCATGTTGTGCATACAAGCTTGGTAACCACTGTTAATTACTCACTCATGTCCGACTCTTTGCAACCCCATGGACTGTAGCCTACCAGGCTCCTCTGTCCATGAGATTTACCAGTCAAGAATACTGGAATGGGTTGCCATTTTCTTCTCCAGGGGAGCTTCCTGACCCAGGGATCAAACCCAGGTCTCCTGTATTGCAGGCAGATGCTTTACCATCTGAGCTACCAGGGAAGCCCTCTGGTAACCACAGTGCACAGGAAAATACTGTTGACTTCCCACGTTCCACTGATGGAGAGGACCATGTACACAGACAGTCCTGAGTGCATTCATGTTTGGCTCCTGAAGGGGTCTTGGTACTAGCACAGGAACATAGGTATCTTTACCTTTCAGGAAATCCAAAGTGCTTGAAAAAAAATGCTGGTCTCACCTGGTCCTCTTCTGTCTGCCCCTGCTGCCTGCCTCCTCTTGAGAAAGGCCGGCATCATCTCTATCTTAACAGCCAACACTCACTGAGGACTTGGTGAAGCTGTGGCTGGGCAGTGTTTTATATATATTTTCCACCATCCTCACAGCATCCTCACGAGGTAGGTAATATCATCTTCTTGTCTTCGAGGAGGAAAAACTCACCTCAGGAAGGCCATGTAACAAGTACACAGCTGTGCCACAGGCCTGGGGGGAGGTGGAATTCCGGCACAGGCCTCCTGCTGCCCACCCACCCGGTGCTGTGCAGTCCTGCCCCCCACAACCGACACGAGGTGTGTCCTGAAATGAGAGATCTCGCTGCACTGAAGTGGGAGGTCCACACTACTCTGCTGCAGTACAGGAGGGCGATGTTGACATAGCCCAGCCTCCAGTGGTCATGTTCCATCAAGTTACCACAAACACCGAAGTAGTGCGGACCAACCCCTTCCTCCTGGAGGAATAGAGGGTCAGGTTCCTGTGAGGCTCAGGGCACAACATTTTCCTCAAAGGATCAACCCAGAATCTTGTTTTATGTGCGTTTCTCTTTAAAAACACCTTCCTTAACACATACCCTTGAGTTGTTAACATTGAACTCATGGCCAACACCAGTGTCTCTTGTGCCTGAATGAAGCTCATCTAACACGTGTATTAATATTTTCTCCATCAGGCACATCCCAGCCTTCATGCACAGGAACCCTAGACCGCACTTCAGCATTGTGCTCGGAGGCAAATGTAAACAGCAACCTCATCCTCATCCCCTCCTGAAAGCACAAAATTACAGAGAGTGTGGCACAATGCGGGCTGAATGGGATGCTTGTTGACAGTTGCCTCACTCAACCTCAGCTGAGAACAAGCACGTGCAAATATTGCTTTGGGGGCTGCAAATAAATTTTAGCAAGTAGGCGAATCTGCAAATGCAGAATTTGTGAATAATGAGATCAACTGTGTATTTGTTGGTTGATTGATCTAGGGTAAGAATCTTCTTTATTAAGTGCTATGTGCTTGAGCAAACAGTGATCTCAAGTAAAGCACTGAACTAAGCAGAGTGATGGCCATGCCTTGACACTGCTGCAGATCACCAAGAGAAAACTTTCTTCCAAAAACCGCAGAGATCACTAGGAATAGCTGTGCAGTGTCTGCACTGCACAATCCTTTCGGCTGAGGGGAGGCAGCCTAGTTTGGGCTGCTCCACCCAGGAAGGGGCACCATTTTGTCATTTATCCAGAAGTACCATGTTTACCAGTGGTGGCTTCTCAAAGTGCTTCCTGAATGATTTTCTACAAATGTCCCTGGAAACCTATGAGGTCAGCAGGGACAGGTAGCCACGTGCTTGCTTTCCTGTTGGCAATCAAGTGACTTGTCCTAGGATATTCTAAGAGTCACTCTTCCAATGCATGTGGTCATTTCAAAGCTGACAAACCAAGGGGTCCTCTGGGCAGTGCCCACCAGTGTAGTGTTTCCTGTACCCAATGGGATGGACCAGTGGAGGGCCAAGGCTGCCTGCCACCTGCCAGCTCAACTGTTTGCTCCATTTGGGGGTTCACTCTTGATGCTGCCATGCCTTCAACATGACTGGAGAAGCATAGGGCGGTGACAGCAAATGGCTGAGGCCGGCACATGATACAGTCTCTAGCTGATCAATTTCCATCCAGGCCTAGGATGACATAAAGATCTGCCCACAGGTGACCAAAGCCCAGTGTTTCCCACAGAGCTCGGTCATTTCTACATAGGCCTACAGATTCTGAGCAACGTGTCTAACAGGACATGGACAAAGCTGAACTCCAAACCCCAAGTGACCCCCCATTCTGCCTGCCTGGTGATTGCTGCTCCCTCCTCCCATGACACCAGCATCCCTGCTGACACCCTACTGCTGCCTGCACAGACACCATGGAGATGCATCCACCCCAGGCCTCCTCCTCTTTCTGCCGTGCAGCAGATGTTAACCTCCTTCTCAGAGCTGTGCAGCTCATGTTAACCTCCCCTGTTCAGAGATGCTCATGAAGCACCTCTGCGTGTGCCCCACCCACCCCATTTTGCTGCAGCAACATAAAGAACCAAACTTTGTCCTGGAGTGACTACGGGAGCATTCCCAGTTGTCTCTGACTGGTGTGCTATCATGCTGAGAATCCTATTTTATTGATAGAGAAAAGTTGAGACTCACCTCTTGTGGGGTCATGGAGAAGTGGATTCTAAGGTGGTTTTGCTCTTGTATAATCTCAATTAGCTGGCCCTCCATGTCCTGACACCCCAAACAAACATGCCATCTAGGTCCAAAACCCTTTTTCTTTGTTCCACACACAGATTCAACAAGAATGCCAGCCCTGTTCTCCCAATCAAATCACCTCTCCAAAGACCCTCCTGCCTAGAAATGTGGAGCCTCCACTTTCTGGAGCTTGTTTCTCCTTGGCTGAGGATCCAAGGGAGCTGCTTGGTGAATTGCCTTTACCAACGGGATATGGCAGAGATGATACCATGCCAATGGGGAGCTTAGGGCTGCTTCTGATTATCTCATGGGACATTTCTAGCTGCCATGTGAAGAAACCTAGGCTAGTTCCCTGGAGGATGATACAACATGTGACCCCAGCTGATAGCCAGTCATCTGCCCAAAGACAGGCACCTGGCTGCTGACAACTGATGAGAGACACATAGGGAAGCCTAGCCAAGACTGGAAGAACCACCTGGGTAAGCCCTGCCCAAATTGTTGACCCACAGAACCATAGCTAAATAAGTGGTTGCTTATATAAGCTACTAAAACAGAGGTTCCTCTGTTACACAGCAGAAGCTTACTGATGCAATATCATTCATTTAGAGCTAAGATCATTAATGGGCCCTGACGGTGGTTAGTCATCATTACTCAAAGTAGGACTTTAGCAAACTGTAAAGTACTTGTGAAAAAAGAATTCTGTGATCAGCTTTGAAAGCCATGCTATTACACTTCCCATATGGAGATTCATGGCCCAAATTTGCATATTAAAAGTTTGTGAGAAACCCTGCATTTAGCACATAGTCAGACAATAACTTAGCATTTCTGTTCCCGATCAATAAAGGAGCCTTGATTTCCAACCTGAAGACCACAGATCCTCTGAGAAGCCCAAATGATTGTACTGGGGTCAGGTGTTAACCTGGAGATGGTGGCAGGTGGTTGCGACACCTCTCCAATGGGAACCAGGTGTCCCTATGCTATGGAATAGATGGTGTCTCTGCTTTTGGCTCCTGACCACCTGGAGGCTTCCTTGTACCTGCTGAGGCTGCAGGACAGGCCACCAAGAGGGCACATGAAGCAGCTTCCAGAAAGAACTGAAATAAGACAAGTGCTGCCTCCAGAAGGTGGATGAGCTGCCTGGAAGTCGTTGCCAAAATCCTCTATTTACAGAAAATGGCACTTTGTATATACCAAGCTGTGCTATTTATGTAGCTGTTTCTCATCAATATATGTGGGAATTCTGCAATTATCACTAGCGCTCTTCAAAGGCTTCCGGAATTGCAGACAAATGAGGGTCACAGATAGAGTCAGCTGAGCCCCGCAAACCCTATGCCCCCGGCTCCTGCTCTTTCACATGGCTTGGCTGCTGGTGAAAGAGCAAAGGGTAGGGCACGGCCAGGCCAGAGCCATGACCAGGGTCTAGCCAGATGGCCCCTCTCCTTGGGGCATGGATGGGGGAGTAATGTGGGTGGAAACAAGGCACTCAGGAATCTGGACATGGAGGGATCAGTCCAACAATGACCAGCCCACCCTGGTGCTGGACACAAGGCTGGTGACACTGCCCTGCAGCATGGCCACAGTCCCTGTGTCCACCCTACAACCCCTGGGTCCTCTGGCAGCTTAAAGAACTGGGAGGTTTCTAGAGCTGTGCCCAGAAATAAGGCTTTGGAAACTATCAAACACTGTGCCTACTGACCATGCCTGGAGTCACTTCCAATGTCATCACTCACATCGTTGCCATGGAAGGAGACTTCCCTCCCCATCGCCCACCAACTCAGGAGCCCTGCACCTGGCTCCAACCCCAGCCGTCAATCCTGCGCTCTGTGCCCTGGGCAAGTTGCCTGATTCCTCTGTGCCTCAGTTTCCTCACCTGCGAAAAGAGGAAGTAATCCCTGCGTCCTAGGTGTTATGTCATGGGACCCTCTCAGAGTCTTAGTGACCCATCTACAAAGTGGGAACAAGATCGGCTCCTGCAGGAGAAGCTGATGAACACACAGCTCTGAGCGTCTCATCCTTCATTTTTGTGCCATGTTCCCAGCACGAGTCTTATATTTGTCAGCCCCCTGGGAGGGGAGGACCACCTCCCATCCTGCACTGCTCACTGACAAATCTCTCCATCAACATGTCTTCATTTGATTGAAGCTGAGGTAATTATGCAACACTGGTCTCAACATGGTGTCAGCAATTTGCTTCTTTGGGCTGTTTGCTCTGCTAAACCTCAGTCTGTTCATTTATCTAAAATGGGAGGATTAAGGTGGAAGAAGGTGAGAGGAAGATGCTGGCATGCTCCTCCCACTGTGGGAGATCTGCAGCCAATGTCTGTCCCCCACCCCCAGCCTTTACCTTCATGGCCTGGAGTGGACCAACTGGATGCCCTGTTTGTGCAGCATGTGTGCACACAAGCCCTGGTGCTCTCTGCCACTCTCCCTTGTCAGCATCTTAATGGGAGAGAATAAATTCCTATCTACTTCGTTTTCTGAGCTTCTGGGAGATTCCTGATGCACTTGGACCACTGCCGGGTACACTGGTGGCTGAAAAAATGACACGAGGTATCCCCTGTTACCTTGTGACTGATCTTCAGCTGAGCAATGAACACTGGGGGACCTTCTTTCTGCTTGGCTCCCACCCTGACGCCCTGGACTCGTGCACGGACCACTGGCCAACTGAGGCTGGAGTGGTCTAGCATCTGGCCCTTTGCCATGAATATTACTTGGGGGCAGTGGTGGCTCTTGACTCTCTGCAGGAGTCCTGTTCCACATATGGAGCAGCTGCCCACTTTTGTTCTGCCCACACTGGTCATGTGACTTGATCTAACCCCAGGGGCCATGGAAATGAGCCTGTTCTCTTGTGATATGAAGGCACAGAGCCTCGGAGAGTGCCTGTCTGTACGCAAGCCCAGAGCTTAAGCTCCCAACCCCAACCTGCCGAGTTTCACTTAGGCAATATTGATACTCCTGTGTGTTTCCAGGTAGCACAGGCTCGTCAGAAGGGGCTGAGTCCCAGGAAATTGGACAGTGTCATGCCTGACCAGAGACGGGAGTCCTTTTGTCTTTTACTGCACCAATTGTGGCTCCTGGAATTAGACTGGACCTTGAGAATTTTTTTTCACTTATAGCTGAAGAGGCCAAAATATGAGAAAGGCTAGTGACTTTCTCAAGGTCGTAGAGCTGAACAGTGGTAGCCCTGGGACAGACTGGCCCACCACCACTGAGTCATCCTACAGTCAACACAGTAGTGACATCCTCACCAGCCACACTCTTTCTCCTTTGGTGAATGGTGCCATCGCCCATTTACCCCAAAGACAAACAGAGAGAGACCCTCTGCACTCAGTTGGTTTGAAGACATTCAAAGCAGCACAGCTCTCCTGCCAGTGTTCAAAGACTCTATCTCATTATTAGAAAGATCACAACGGGAAACATTCCAGTCTCTGCCACATCTCACAATGCAGGACACCCCTTCCCCTCCCTTCCCTGAATCTCCATGTCAACACCATCATTAAGCCACACAGAGACGAATACACTCACAGAAGAGCTTTTCCCTTCCTATCAGTTTTTATTTTTTTAAAAAAGACAAGGACCAGCTAATTTTATAAGGGATGACACAGTAAATCATCTCGTTAGTCATCCTGAGTTCTTTCCAGTTTGAACAGACTACTCTCTGAACTGACTTGTCTATTTACTATAGCAAGGGAGACAAGAGGATTCACTTTTTGCCATTTTTGGTATAGAAAAATCTGGTTTCTTTGCTAGCAAAGAGTGGAGCAAAACGTTCAGGCAGTGGCTAGTCATGGTTCTCACACGTGAGAACCGAGGCATGTGTAGACACTGCACACGGCAGCAGGATGGAGGGTCGATGTGGAATCAGAGGAAGGGGTGCACCCAGGCACCCCAGGTGCGATGAGCTTGAAATGACTGAGGAACACGAGGAAGGTCTGAGGGTGGGAGTGTACTCGGGGTGGGGAGAGTAGGACATGGATGTGGAGAGGTGGGCAGACACAGAACGTGCAGGCCAATCCCCACATATATCATTAAAGGACTGCCTGGACCACTGTGTGGGACGTGGACATGAGGGGAGATCCTGGTCCAGGAGAGGGTGATGGCAGCCTGGACAATAGCCATGCCAGTGAGGATGGAGAGGAGATGGGGATAAGACACAGTTTGGAGGTGGAAAGGCCAGGATGAGCTGATGGCAGTGGGGTAGGAGGGAAAGAAGTCAAGGCTGATTCTATGATTCCAGCCTGAGCAATTCAGTGGATGTGTTTCTGAGATGGCCAATCTAAGGGGCAAGAGGGTTTGTTGTCTTTTAAAAACCCATGGCTCCATTTCAAACTATATTCCAACTCCATATCAATCTACACTCCCTCTTCAATGGAGTGCTGAGTTGCCAAGGGAGAAATTAAACACACACACACACACACTCCTTTATCCAGAATCCCACTTTAAGTAATTGTGCCTAAGATGGTAAAATGTCTTTCCTATTGCCTTTTAAAAGAGGGTTATGGTATCCATATAAGCATCTGTGTATGTCATGTGTGCACTCAGACGGATGTGCACACATCCAGCCTGGGGATAAAATTGCCCTCTGGGACTCGTCCTCTGCAGAGGAGAGTAATAGGTTTTGCCTCAAGCCAACCCTGTGAAACAGAAAAGCAATGAAGTCAGATGAAGCTGGGCCTGTGTCCAGGAGAGGATGAGAGGGCCAGCACGAGCCAAAGCTGCTGGTCCCATCACAGTTTCAGATACTGAAAACCACTCTGCTAACTGCGCTCATCCCTCTAGTTCACAGCACTGAGGAAAAGACAGCTTTAACAAGTTCAAGAGGAGAAAAAGTAGATCCTCAGGCTCCTACCTTTGTATGTAAAATGAGATCCATCAAAGCACTAATAACATAGCAGACAAGACAGACTCCATGTTTACCTTTGGAATCCACTCCCAGGGCAGGAGAGGGTCTTGTATTCTGAGAATGCATCACGAGAGTCCATGAAGAGCATCCCCAGCCATGGGCCAAGGATGAGGCCACAGGTGGACCTAATTTGCATTCTTGCTTTGTCATTTCCAGGCAAAAGAGCCTTTCATCATGAAATCTATTTGCAAATAGCTCCTAGTATTCTTGGGAGTAAGATGAAGCAAGCCTTAGGAAACAAGACTTTCAGAGAGAGTGTCACAGGTGTCCCAGGAGTGGAGGACACACACCCATTGGATTAGGAGTTGGGTAGGTGGGTGCCATCTTCGTCCCTGGGCTGACAGTGAGAGGCAAGTTCGATGGCTGACAGTTTACTCCAAATATCCCCTAAACCAGCTCCCTGGGATCTGGTTCTAAATTCCCCAATGAAAGAGGGGCCACTTATTGAAAGGGCAATTTATCTTTGGTGTTCCTTAAGATTCCTTAAGTGTAAGAACAAGAGAGGACTGCTGCTGCTGCTAGGTCGCTTCAGTCGCGTCCGACTCTATGCAACCCCAGAGACGGCAGCCCACAAGGCCCCCCCAGCTAGCAATGGGAACAGTTCTGGAAACTCTTCAGGAGCTTCTGAAGAGGGTGAGAAGCTCTTGGGATCTCAGAGAAGCAGGGGTAGGGGGAGATGTGGCAGAAGAATCTGGCTCTGTCCTCACTGTGGCCCCCCAGGTTGAATGGGCTTAGCCAAAGCTACACCCCAAACCCACCTCTGCCCACTCCTTAACTGAGAACACATTTGGGTGGTTTTCATACTCAGGCACCAGCTTCAGCTGCTGAAATAACATCTCAGCAGACAGAGGCCAATGCTTCAGGGAAAGAACACTGTGATTGTCACCAATGACGTGTTTGTTCAGATGCTACATGTTGGAGCACATGTTCAGAGAGGACTCTGAGTCCTTGTGAAATTGGGAAACAGACACAGCTCTGTAGGGGCTACAGACATAGCTCCCTGGGGCTCTGCAAAGCCCAAGCTACCTAACAGCACCAACATCGTGGAGACAAGGCATGTAACTGGAGTCGGTGGTTTCAGAGGAAAGATACTATAAAATTGTAGTCGGTATAGAATATTGCTCACATTGGGACTGTTGGCAATGTCATCTCAGAGGAACACATAAATTAAGTTTGCCTTGTAAGTAACAAAATAAAGAAAATAAAATAGAGTGGGGACAAGTGGACCAATAATAATAAATTACTATCAATAATGACAAAATTTTGATAGATAAATAAGATGAAGAGCAGCATACAGTAGGCTGCAGGTGTCCGGTCCTGATAGGTAAATATTTGGTATCTAAGCAATGTGCCTACTCTCTCCCATCACCAGTTGGGGCTCCTCATTAGATCAAAGATAACACTGTCTGCTCCAAGCTCATTCTCTAAGCTTCTCTCTATTGCACTGGGTTCAGGATGTGAACCAAAGAGACAGTAGATGAACACCTGTAGCGTCTGTCCAGAAGGGGCTGGGTTCTCATAATTTTGCATCTTCTATAGCCTCATGGGTTTCAGAGAGAGAACAGATGTGCATAATAATAATGGTTGTTGTTTACTCAGTTTGTGTGTGACTGTTTGGTGACCCCATGGACTACAGTCCACCAGGCTCAGTCATGTCTGACCCTCAGCGACCCCATGGACTGCAGCCTTCCAGGCTCCTCTGTCCATGGGATTTCCCAGGCAAGAGTGCTGGAGTGGATTGCCATTTCCTTCTCCAGGGGATCTTCCTAACCCAGGAATTGAACCCGGGTCTCCTGCATTGCAGGCAGACGCTTTACCGTCTGAGCCACCAGGAAGCTAATAATAATGGTAGGTAATATCTATTCAGCCTTTTCCCTAGAAGCAGAACTAGATTCCAGGATTCTAGTGCAAGTCTTTTAGCTGCGAGGGAGGAGTCTCAGAAAGTGACCCCCCTCCAATCCAGAAAAGAGCAGGAAAATAGATCAGGGAGGAAGGGGCTGCTGATCCAGTGTGTTATCCGTAAGATGCTGGACTGGCACCTGCTGGGGCACCTGGGGGAGACAGGGCTGAATGTGTTTCCCTGTGCACATCGGAGGCATAAGGGAACAAAGGTATTTATCCATCAACCCCTCTCTGACTGAGGGCTACTTCTGGGGGTTGATAATTTCGTGGCACTTCTGGGCTGCCCTGCATTCTGGTAGAACAGGCTCTGGGGATCAGCAAAACCCTGGACTCATGGGAGCAGGGAACTGGGGTTTAGGCAGGCACACCAAGCTATAAATACTAAGTGGGTACAGGGGGCCTTATCCCAGCAGCGCCAGATACTCTACCAAGAGCTCTGCCCACATGCCTTCATATGTTCCTGAAAGCAGCCAGATTCACCTCCAGCGACTGACAGGGAAGATGAAGCTTGACCAGGCAAAGCAGATCGCCCATGGCTATGCGCCTAATCAGTAGAAAAGCCAGGACTGACACTCAGGTGGGTTTCACTCAAAGGGTACGCTCTAAGCCACCATCAGGCTTTATATCCAGCTTGAGGTCCTGGGGAACCAGCCACTGGCCAACATGTGTGCCGCCCGTGGGGCCTGATGGTCAGACTCTGGCTGTCTGAACTGGGTCTCACGCAAGGAGAGGAGTGAGTAACTTAAGATCTTTCGAAACATAATTTACCCTCTTTGTGCTAATCCTCTCTGGACACCAGTTTTAGCTTTGTGTTGACACTGACAAATTAAGGACATGCTCAGCACTTTTGCAAAAGTAAACAGGAAATTCCACAAGCTCTTCTAATCATTTTTCTCTTCCAGGGTGAAATCCCTTAACTAAACACGTCTGCCTGGCCAGAGAGTTGTTGCCAGGACCTTGCTGACCAGATCCTGTGGGTCCCCTTATACGTCGAAACCCCTGTGGCAGCTCCTCTCTAAGGACCCTGGCCTTGGAGCTATAGAAAGGCCTCTGGGCCCCCGTGTCCTGGTGTTCATGAGGATGGGGCCGGCTCCCAGTGGGTCTGACTCTGGTCCTTTGTGGTGGGCTAAGCACAGGTGAGCCACCCTTAGAGAGATGTACGGTGAGGAGAAGGTAAGGACCAAAACACCTAACATTTCTTGAGCATCTACTACGCACTCCCACTTTATAGATGTGGAAATCGAGGCCAGGAGAAGTTCTGTGACTTGTTCCAAAGCCCCTAGCACTTTGGTGATACACAAGCTCTCCTGCTCCTAATCTGGGTATCCTTCTCTCTCATCAAACATCTCATCTTGCAAAATAGGTTAATTGTCTAGCTCAGGGAACTATAGTCAATATCTTATAATAACCTATAAGGGGAAATAATTTGAAAAATAATATGTGTGTTTATGTAAAACTGGATCACATTGCTGTGCACCTGAGATATTGTAAGTCAACTATACTTCAATAAAAATATATATTAAGAAAAAAGAAGCCTATACATAACCCCACCCCCCCCCCCCACACACACAAAAATCCCATCTTGGATGCCTGGTGGCCTGTAAGTGCCTTCTACGCATCGTGTGTGTATGAGTTGCTAAACCCAGGCCATCGCTTAGATGCCAAGGGTAAAGGAGTAGCGCCTCTTTCCTGGAGACGTTTTTTGCCCGACCACCTCTGCTTTGTGATTTTGAGTTGACAATGCAAGAAAAAGGAGGGATGATGGTCAACTAGAATCTCTAGGTCTTCTAGGGAACACCCTGCCATGCACGCATGCTCAGTTGCTCAGTTGTGTCCAACTCTTTGCAACCCTATATGGACTGTTCCTCTGCCTATGTGATTTTCTAGGCAAGAATACTAGAGTGGGTTTCCATTTCCTCCTGAGGCTACTTAATTTATATTAATGAAAATAAAATAAAATTTAAAGTCAGACTAACCTCTCAGTTAGACTAACCAAGTTTCAAGGGCTCAGTAGCTCACATGGCCAGCAGCTCCCTTACTGGACTGAGCAGAGAGAGAACAACTTCATCAGCATTAGAAGGTTTGAGATACCACTGTTTTATAGACTTAAAGTGTTTAGTCTCAAGAGCAAAAAAGGAAAGGAATGACCTTGGAGAGACAAAAATCACCCCCCGGGGCTGAGGTGGAACTTTGATGTACAAAGCTGCCTCTCCAAGTAGGGGTGGGGGCAAGAAGGGCCCCTTCCACATTCTACTGGCACCCTGGCCCCTCTGACCACTGAGAACTGGCATGTGCATCAATTAGTTTATTCTTTGGCTCTTAACAAAAGCACTCTGAGCCTCAGGGAGGGGAGAGGATCTAAGGACACCATTCCTTAAGATATTATAATTAAACAGATGACTGGAAGCAGCCAAGGCCCCAGGGAAAAGATATCCGCCCTGTAAGGCTCCTTCCAGAGCCCCTCCCCCATGACTAAAAGGGGACTGAAGCTCGGAGGAGGCAGGGAGAGGAGGGGAGTGCTCCCCACCTGGGATGGGCTCTCCCCGTTCTTCAGGAACACGTCAAAATTAGCCTTCACCCTGCTCCACGTTGGGGGTGAAGTTGGAGTTGGAATTCAGGCCACAAAGCCAAGACTTCCTTTGGGATCTCTCCGCCCTCCTGTGCTTCAATCACCCCAACTAAGGAAGACCTGACTAAGGGTATCCTGATCAACATTAGAACATTAGAACAGACGGTGAAGCAAGTTTTCAGACAAGTGTGTTTTCCTGGGGATATTCACTGTTGATAGAAGTTTGCAGATGACGGATTTCCACTCTACCAGGAGCTTCCCAGGTGGCTCAGTGGGTAAAGAACCTGCCTGCAATGCAGGAGATACGGGTTCAATTCCTGGGTTGGGTAAATCTCCTGGAGGCAGGCACAGCAATCCACTCCAGTATTCTTGCGGAGACAAGAATCCCATGGACAGAGGAACCTGGCAGGCTACAGTCACAGAGTCATACATGACTCAGCACAGCACAGTACAAGGAACCCCTGGGTAAAGAAGGTAGGAAGGAATCTTTGTCTAGTGGAATCTCAGGGCTGAAGGTTTCTGACAGCCTCACAACCCGGAAGAACCAAGGAAAATTAAAGTCACAGTGCGGGGGAAAGTTTAACCAGAAATGGCTGCTTGATTTCCACAAAGCTCACAAAAAGGAGGGAAGTACAAAAATAAAAAAAGGAAGGCAAGCTTGGACAGGGAAGATTAAAGTGTAGTTTCAGGGAGTCAGAGCATCTGTGACCAAGGGCCAGCACCAGGCCAAGGGCAGGGGCTGTGCGGAAAGCCTCCCACGAAAAGCAAACTCACGATGTCCGTGTGTGACGGGTTGTGTGAGCTTAGCTGTGAAGCTTAATCAGGTTTCGGGACACGTGCTAAAAGGCCTGGGTGCTCTGGTGGAGATCCCAAATCACTGCCAGCTGCTCCCTGGGGTCCTCTCTGGGGCGGCCTGGGTGACAGGACACAACTCTGGGACCCTCCCAAAGAGGGCCTGCCACCCCTCACTGGAGGAGGCCAGATGACGTAAACAGCCATTTATGATGCCCTGAGGGGTGTTCGTCAGGGTACCTGGGACCCCAGCCACATGGCCCTGAGCTGACCTCCGGCCTTCCTGGACCTCTGTGCCCTGGCAGGGGAGAAGAGTGCTCTGGGTTGCCTCTGGCCATGCCTGACCCTATTCCCCAGGCAAGGAGGGACCACTTCCAAGCCAGTGCCTGAGTCACCTCCTGGGGCCTCCCACCCTTCAGACCAAAGTTTCCACTCCCTCTAGATCCTGAACTCTACATCTTCCATCGCAGGTTTCTGCTTCCTGCCTGGAATTCCCTTCCCTCTTCTCCTTTGGAAAACACCTGCCCACTCTTCAAACCCATTCCACTATTGGAGCCTTCATTTCACTCCTCCTGCCCTGGGGGGACCATGGCCGCACTAACATGCAGCAGGAGCCATCCAGGGGGGATCTGCCTCCAATACAGCAGGCTCCTGCAGAACAATACAGTGAGCTGTGACCAGACTGTTAGAAGGGTCCAGCCTGGTGCCACCATCCTGCAGGGGCTCAGAGATGCTTCCCAGAAGGCTGAGAGCAGGACTTTATATGTAGCTCCTACAGCTCTGACTTATGCATTTAACTGTTTCCTACTGGTGACAGGGATGACTCAGGTTAGCCCTGGCAGCCTTTCCTACACTCAACGATGTAATCTGACAATTCTTGAGCTTCAGGTGTGCTGGGTGCCATGGTGGGTGGAGCTTGTCCCAGTGCTGAACAAGTTGGGACTGAGTAGCTTTTGTTTTGTGATGTCCAGACACTACACGAGGGTTTCCTGTGAGGCTCGTGTGACGCTGCAGAAGGAGGGTGGAATGGGTTATATTTCTGAGGTTGGACAATATAAACTTGTTCCCTGACCCTGAGGAGGCCACCAGCAGGCCCAGCCTGACTAGATGCAGCAGAGGGGCTCCTCCTCTCCCGAGCCTAGGACCCCTGCATCACCTGCCTGCATGTGGATCCCCCAGGCAGCAGGTTGGGCTTCTCCACTGGGGTCTCCTCCCTCTGAGAGGCAGGTTGGGGAGGAAGCCTGAGTGGGCCTTGGCTGCAGACACAGGCTGTTTGGGTGGAGAATTCTGGAATTCCAGGTGCTGGAGCATGGTCTTCAAGGAATGAACACTGACTTTGGCCCCTAGACTCCTTGCCCTATGGTTTCCACAATGCAGGGCGCAGGGCAGGGCAGGCTGTGGGATAAGACACCAGTAATGACAAAGTGTGAGGCTGCAGGCTTATATCCACTCCTCTAGGTAAGGTGGGTAGAAGGCAATGGCAACTCACTCCAATACTCTTGCCTGGAAAATCCCATGGACGGAGGAGCCTGGTGGGCTGCAGTCCATGGGGTCGCTACGAGTCGGACACGACTGAGCGACTTCACTTTCACGAATTGGAGAAGAAATTGGCAACCCACTCCAGTGTTCTTGCCTGGAGAACCCCAGGGACAGGAGAGCCTGGTGGGCTGCCATCTATGGGGTTGCACAGAGTCAGACACGATTGAAGTGACTTAGCAGCAGCAGCAGCAGCAGGCAAGAGGGGAAAAAAAGTACCTTTAAGCAAAGGCCGGAATTATCCTGCTTTGTCTATTTAGCTTTCATGCCTGCCTGGGAACTCACTGCCACAGATGGCATAGGCCTTACGGGACCCTTGGCTCATGAAGGACAAGGCAACGTACCTTCCTCTGCCTTCAGCTGGGTTCAGAGGATCCCGGGGCTGGGGGGAGTGGAGGAGGGTGGAAGGGCCCTGCCTTTGGCTGCGACAACACCCCTTGGGAGACGGAAGTTTGTGCTGTTTGGGCTGAGAGTGGAAACCTCATCTCTCAGCTGTCAAGGCATCAGGGCGCAGAGGCAGCCAGGAGTCCCAGGTCCGATGCAGTGCCTCGGTCTTCTCAGCCTAGCAACAGGGAAGGTTCCCTGGAGCTGGGGTGGCAGCTGGCATCCATAGTAACTGTTCTGTGCTCATGACTCTCCTGATGGGCAGGAGGGCTGCAGAGGCTGTTTTATCATTTGGGGCCCCTCGAGCCTTTTTTTAAGTGGATGGTTTAGAGGGGTTGGGGTAAGTGGGGAAAGACTTGTAGAGTTGACGGCTTTCATCAGGAAAGGAGTCATGCTTAGGCAGCTTATGGGGCCAGAGGGTAAATATATTGCCAGAAGTCGCTCACAAAGCAAGGACAGCAGAACCAGGCTCTACCCCACATCTGGTCTAACTCCAGAGCCCGTGGTGTGGATGGAAAAATAAGGTCTCTGTCCCCTTCCCTGAGTTATGGTGGGCGTGTGACTGCAATAGAGGCTGGCAGAAATGACTCGTGTGACTCCAGAGGCTGTGCCACTCAGGCCATGGGCTTCCTCCTTGTCACCGCAACCCTCCCTCTGCAAGCCCTGGGCTGCCACCTGGAGCCATGCTGGAGGGGCCACACAGAGGTGCTCCAGTTGACAGTCCCAGCTGAGCTAGTCCTCTGGGCACTGCAGCCCAGACACCAGACATGGGAGTAGACGAGCCTTCTTCAAGGGGTCCTCCAGCAGCAGTGGCTCCAGTCCCAGCCATCAGCGCCACCACCAGCCATCCAAATCTCCCATCCTGGGCCCTGGATCCCGGGGTGCAGCACCCACCTCTGTGCCCTTTCTGAACTATTGATCCCTGGAACTGATAAGCAACAGGATGTAGTTATCTGATATGTCTCCCAATTCAGAGAATGTTTCACAGCAATAAATAACCAGAATGGAATCAAGAGCACGCAGGCGGAGCCCATGCCATGGAGATGGGAAAGAGCACTGATGTGTCTAGTGGAGAATGTGTCCCGAGTCTTACTAGTTCTGCAGGTACTTCTTCAAGACAGAGCCACCTCTGCCCCTCCACCCCCCCACCCCCACCCCCCGCCCAACTCTCGGGATGGGGACAAGGAAAATCAAAAGTCTTCCATCCACTGGGCCTGTGGATGAAGTGCTAGGCCAGAGGTGGAGATTAAGAGCCAGAATACATTTTCATGGACCACCTACTACGTGCCAGACACTGCCCCACCACACGACAGGAAGAGGTCTCGGAGGAAGCCACATGCAAAACTACATCCCTGTTCTCATCCCAGCTGTGCACAAAACTACATCCCTGTGGGAGAGAAGGTGACGAGCAATAAGCAAAGAACTAGATAATATTATGTCACAGGGTACTCAGCGCTGCAGAGAAAAGTAAAGCCACGTGAAGACAGGAAGTTTACAGAGGCAGGTTGGGGAAGGACGGACTCCCAAAGAAGGTAGCATTTCAGCAGAGAATCCCAACTCTGTTTGACCCCAGAGCCCACACCCTGGGCATGGGTATCGGGGAAAGAAAATGTCCATGTAGCCCCTAGCGTACACAACTGTGGCCTCTTAAAGACAGGACCTTTGGATACACAGTACCATATATATAAGACAAACGAGAAGAATCAGCTGTAAAGCACAGGGAACTATACTCGATATCTTGTAATAACAACCTAGAAGGGAAAAGGACCTGAAAAAGAATATATATGTACACACACACATATAATTGAATCACTTTTCTGTACACCCAAAACATTGTACATCAACTACGCTTCGATAAAAAACACCTTTTAAAAAGCACGTTTGTTGATCACCTGTTTGGGGCTCACAGACCCCACAGCAGGTGTGTGAACAGGAGGGGAAACCCTTCTCCTGCCTTCCCCTCCCTCACCCCCCAACTCCCCCCTTCCAGGCTCACCCTTGGGCCCCGCGGCAGGGCCATCAGCAGGGTACTTACGCAAAGCACGTGAAGGACCACTGCGCCCTGTCTTCGGTCCTCGTTGGTGAAGATGTCATTGGGGAACTCGTGCAGGGCTGCGGGATGGAGAGAGAAGAGCAGCTCAGTACACTCAGGTGACAACATTTCAGAACAGGAAGCCTTCAGAGCACTGCCTTCCTCAGTCTACTGTGAACTTGGATGAGGAAAAATGACATTTGTAAGTTCAAAGTTCACAAATCTCTAACTGGGAACTTGGTGATTCCTCCTAATAAGAATAGAGGCAACAAATCTCAGCCGTGTTAGAAACACGCAGGTCTGTGACCCCAGCAGACATGCTCAGGACCCACGGTCCTGCCATCTGCCTGGCTCCTGCTCACCCCCTTCAACACGGGGGCGGCGTGGAGATCACCACTTATGACCAAGGTTCATGAGGACACCTGGGAACCACTACTGTGCAGGTCTGTGTTCTAACACCTTGACAACTTCATTCCAGCGCATCAGTTTCCTTCTGCAGCATCACACGTCCTTGCAAATGCTGAAACATTTCTCCCAAGCAGAGGTCTGCGGGCTTCAAGGACTACCCGGGGGTCCGTGGCACATGCAGGGTTAAGTCCTTGCTCTGAACTGTCTGACTGGCCCTCTTTTCCTTGTCCTGCTCTTGCCCTGGCCAGGGCCCCCTTGGCCTCTTAGACTCCCTCCTCCTGCCTCCTACTTCTATACCACATTGCCCTCTGCTTCCCGGGAAGTCCACTGCAGGGCAGAACACATAAGAAATGTTCTTTTCTGCCCACTTTCCAAACCCAGGACATGGGTGGCTGCTGTGCAGAACCCCGCAGGGCAGGCCTGTCCCTCAACCCCCTGGCCCAGGTTTCCCAGCACTGTCTGCCCCCCACCCAGGGGCGCTTGAATCTGGCCAAAGCGGCACCCCACTCCATGGTTCTGAAGACAACAGGCATTGCCCATAGCTGCACCGCTCCTTCCTGATGTGCCCTGGGGATGGGCTGGCTGCAGTGGGTAGAGACAGAGGCTCTGACAGCAGGACATCTGCACAGGTTTGGGCAGAATTCACAGCAGCATACGCAGTGACCTCTGCTCCCGGCCAGCCGGCACCCACCCTCCCTGCACTTGACACCCACTATGCCTCCGACCCTCCCAGAAAGCTGTTGCTTCTGGACTGTAGACGAGGAACCCAGCGGCAGCAGGACCAGACGGTGTGCTGGAGCATCCACAGGGAGGGCCATTCACCCAGGAGACCAGCCCATGATGCCCTCACAGCTGTGACCTCTTGGCTCCTGGCACGGCTTGCCCATCTTATTTCACCTGGTGACCTCTTCCTTCTGGGGGGCTTCTTCCTAGTGGGGACCTGATCCAATCTAAATTCAGCCCCCACACACCAGAGGAGCAATCTGTGCAGCTGCCATGGGGCTTTTCAGTGCTGGGCAGTCAGGGGTAAATGTGATCAATCCATTTCCCACCTTCCTCCAGAGGTAGAGATGGGCCAATATGCAGGTTACTGTATCCATCAGGACAGCCTTGGGAAACTGAAGCCAGGGTCTGCCTTGTGATGGGCATCATATAAAACCGCCATGCATGGGGACCACTTACCATCAACGAGGAGGACGAGGGATGTGAGGGGCATCAAGGTGCCCCTGCCACTGATACATGGAAGCCAGCCACTGCCTTCCCTCCTGCCCCTCCTGTTGAGAGCAGCAGATGGAGGGAATGAAGGCCATGGTGCAGGCAACCCTACCAGTCTGCAAGATGCCCACACCGTGCCTGCTCCGTCATCCTTGCCTCTCTACCAGAGCCCCCAAGAATGGTTTGATCAAGGGCACCATGTCAGTAAGTGACACATTTTTATGTTTTGAATCGAGGCATTTTGAAGGACTATTGCTAATGCTGAAGTTTCAATACCTTGGTCAGCTGATGCAAAGAGTCAACTAATTGGAAAAGATCTTGATGCTGGGAAAGACTGAAGGCAAAAGGAGAAGTGGGTGGCAGAGGATGAGATGGTTAGATAGCATCACCAACTCAATGGACATGAATTTAAGCAAATTCCAGGAGATAGTGGAGGACAAAGGAGCCTGATGTGCTGCAGTCCATGGGATCACAAAGTCGGACGGACATGACTTAGTGACTGAACAACAACAATTTTTATTTTAAATGCCCTGGGTGCTCAACAGTGAGTTCAGGAGTGGAATGACCAGGACCAGATGGATGTTCTGGGCTTTGAGTTTGGTAGGGGAGGGTCTCAGCAGAGATCTGGATTCCCAATAAACCCTGGGGACTGGCTGGGGCTCTTGGATAGGCCCAGGCCGAGAGCTGTGCCCTTGGATGGGGAAGGACCCACAGAGCCCAGTGCTGGCTCTGGATAGGCAGAGTGAGCGCTGTCCAAAGTGCTGGCCCAGGAGGTGTTGGGTGGGGGTTGGGGTAAAAGGGTAGGGCTGGGGACCAGGACACTCTCCTTCAGGCTCCTCCTTCCTCAATGCTCAGGGAAGTGGGGAGCTTGGCAGTGTTCCCTTCTTGATCTGTCTTCCTGGCCTGGTGTCTGACTCATCACCAGCTGGAAACTCCCAGTCCTTGGTCAAGGGTGCCTCCTGCTGTCAGAACTGGCTAGGAGAAAATCAATGAAATTCTCCATGAGATGATCCTGTTACCCAAATGCTAGTCCATGTGCCTGACATGCAGTGAGGCCAAATGATACTGAAATGCTGGCGTTCAGAGCAGAGAAAAATTTTCTGCAGGGCCTAGGAAGGCTGAAGCAAGTCTTATGCCTTAAAAACCCCAAACTTCCTGAAAGCTCTCAGCAAAGCCCTTTTCTAGGAAAGGGGAGGGAGAGGCATGGTTGTTGTTGCAAACTTCTGGTGTCAAACCCTTTATTCCTGAGGTCAGGTCATGGTTAGGGAATGACATGCTTGTCAATCTCCACCAAACAGATGTGATTCTCTCTTCTGACATGAAAGGGCAGGTCCCAAGGCACAACTTCCACCCTCCAAGGTCTAGGGCCTGGTTAAGAGGAGGCAAAGCTCAGTTGTTGGCTCCCTCAGGGCCAAGTCTCCAGACCCTGTCTAGCTGTCATAGCTGAGGGAGCCAGATCCCTAGGACCCAAATGGCCCTCAGGCTCCTCAGGCTGCCTAGACAACAGGGACTGGATATGGCAGGACACAGTCCCAGCCTGGTCCCTGGGCCCCCCCAGCTCACCTGCTGGCCCAAGCCTGGGTGAGCTGGAGGACCCTAGGAGAAGGCCAGGATCCACCTCTTACCTCACTCTCCACCTGATGACCACCACTCTGCTGACCATTAGCTGAAATGCCCATGATTGGTAGTTCATTGACAACTGGTTGCCTGTTCGTGGGACCCAATGCAGTGCTAACCAATGGCCGAGTGGGACCACTAACGGTCACTCACTGACAGTTGGTCACTTGGGAGCGGGGCCCACGGCGGCACCAACCAATGGCTGAGGACCACTAACGGTCACTCACTGACAGTGGTCACTTGGGGGTGGGGCCCACGGCGGCACCAACCAATGGCTGAGAAGGACCACTAACGGTCACTCACTGACAGTTGGTCACTTGGGAGCGGGGCCCATGGCGGCACCAACCAATGGCTGAGGACCACTAACGGTCACTCACTGACAGTGGTCACTTTGGGGTGGGGCCCATGGTGGCACCAACCAATGGCCGAGCGGGACCACTAACGGTCACTCATTGACAGTTGGTCACTTGGGGGTGGGGCCCACGGCGGCACCAACCAATGGCTGAGAAGGACCACTAACGGTCACTCATTGACAGTTGGTCACTTGGGAGCGGGGCCCACGGCGGCACCAACCAATGGCTGAGAAGGACCAGTAACAGTCACTCACTGACAGTGTAGACCAATAGTTGAGCAGGACCACTAACAGTCCTGAAAAACCATTGCCTGCTAATGGGGTGCAGAGTGTAATGGCATGTGGCAAAGGCCTGGTCTATCACTATCCCACTGCAGAAGCAAGGGGCTGTGAGCAGAGTGGCTCACAGAGCTGGAGGTGACTGGGCAGTGGCTGAGACAAAGGGTGGGTGTGACCAGTCAGGAGGGTTGGAAGGCAGAGGACAGTCAGTTAAATGCTTTCCAATTGCTTCCAGAACGACAACATTCTTACTTGGTGGTTCCCAGTCATGTGGAAAGAATGGCTAGGTAAGAATTCCCCCGGAAGCCTCACCTGATGTGGGTCCCACTTTATGACAGCTCTTCTGAAAACATGTACTGGGCTGATGATGAAATTATTATGATGATTTCAGAGAGCTACTGCATGACTTGCAAAGAACATTGTAATCATTTTCAATTCCATCATGTTGGAAGCTTGTGTGACTCATTGGCAAAGACCAGTACCTGACGACCCTAGCCACAGGGGACATGACTCAGGAGCAGCCCCATCACCAGAGACCCAACTGGGGCAGCAGCTTCTTTGGGGGTAACTCATCACTTATCTCATCAGTAACCCTCTCCACCCCATATGCACCCTACATAGTGCCTGCCAGTACAAAGTTATTTCACGAAGTATTGTTTTGTCCTGGTTCTAAAGCAGTTTGATGTGATGGTGTTTAATTTCCTTAAGGCAAGGGTCAGCTTAGGCCGAGGAAAGGGCCCTCAGTCAGGCGTCTGGAGATGTGGGGCTCATCCCCAGGCTTCTTGTGGTGTGGCTTTTGCCAACGTGTCACTTCATCTCTCCAGGCCTGAATCTGCCTGCTGGCCCATATGAAAAATGGCTGCGGTTTCTGGTCACTGCTCCCTCCAGTCCACGCAGTGCAGGGTCAGTGCATACAGCAGGTGCCTAATAAGTGTTGACAGGATGAAGACCTCTGTAGGGAGGAGACGGGGTCCCTGATTGCAGATAGCATGAGCTGGCCTTGCCCAGCTGGACCAGTGGTTCAGGAGCTGCTGCTGGTGGTTGAGTTAGCTTCTCTGAGGTTGAACAACCCCCCACGTGAGGCCAGCACAGACTCTGGGCCACAAACTCAGCTCCAACAGTGCTTTCGGAAGGGCCACATCTGCCTCTGAGAAGAGCGTACAGAGACAGAGTGGCCGAATGGCTCTGCCCAGCACTTCTTGGCCTCGGCTTCCTTAACATTTTCCTGTGGCCGTTGGTTGGGCTTTGAGTATAAGCCCACCATGGGAAATGAGGCCTGGGTTCACGGCCCACCTCTGTGACTCATGGGTTTTCTTTTCCCCTCTCTGAGCCCACCTCCTCCATTGGTGAGAAGGTGTGTGGACGCCATCTGTGTAGAGTTGCTGGGAAGTGTGCAGACAGTGTGTGAAACACCTCTGCCATGTCATCTTCCTGGGTACCTATTGCTGTTCCTGTTCATTTTAACAGCGATAGGATGTTCGCCCAAAAGGGGGCCAAGGACACATTCCTCACGACGACGGTGTTAAAACACACCGATCACCAACTCCTGCATGCCTCGCCTGGGTTATTTCTCCGGGATGGTGTTTGGTCCGAAGGAGCCGCATGAGTGCCGGAGCCTCTGATAAGTGCTTCCTGTGTACAGGCTGTTGGGGAGCCCGAGGTCCTTGTGTCATGCTGGCAACCGCTATACATCCAGCTGAAGTTTCCCCCAAATACCTTCAAAATCCTCAAAGTCTCTTTCTGCTCCTCTCCTTCTCCCCCTAATTTTCTTTCCGGTACATCTTGCCAGCCTGGGGCAGGCAGCCGGCAGAGGCAAGCAGTGCTGTTCCCATGGAAACAACAGAGCCTGGAGGGAGCGGATTCCCCTTACCAAGGCAACGGCAATCAGCGGCCTGCTTCTCTCTCCTGGCTGCTTTCCTGGGCCTGAGTTTGATGAGTCTAAATGGAAGTCTGAAGGGGATGGAGAGCTTTTTTTTTAAAATGCAACAGGGACTTTCATAGCATCTTTAGACATACTAATTGCATACTGATCAAATGAAGCAGCTCAAGATGAAAATCAACACACCTAAAAAGGCCCAGCTCCCTGAAAATATCTGAGTGAAAGGAATCTGGGCCTCTGTGACCAAAACAACACCCTGCTCTCATCCAGGTTTGTTTGTTTTTTAATCATGAAATACTCAGAGCATCTTGATTGCCTGGCCCCTTGGGGATTGCACCAAGAACTGAGGTCCTGACACTGCCCAGCTCCTCTCTGTAGCAATGGGTGACTTCAAGCTTCTGTTTTAGATGTTCTGATACATCTTGCTGCTCCCTGGGCCCCTGGCAGACACCCTGGGAAGCCGAGTCTGCCAGGTGTGGTGACAGCCCCCACAGAGCCCTCCTGATGCTCTGTTGGTGGTCCCATTATGCTGTGCTGACATGTAACCTTCCAATACACTGCAGTCATGCCTTGGCCTAAATAACCCTATGAGCTCCCGGGAGTCAAGACCTCTCTCAGGGCAGCACCCACCAGGCCCAGCGCCACAAAAGAGAATGACACCGAGTGAATGGAATCAGACAGCCTTTCTCCTAGGACACAGCTTCTGTATGCACCCAGGACAGAATTATTAGCTGAAAAATGACACTGGGAGGCACGATTCAATAAAACACCCAACTGAATTCCAACCTGAGTGGTCTTTCAGGCTGTGGACAAATAACCCATTCTTTCCATCCCAAGACCTGGCAGGAGCACAGGTCTAAGCCTCCTGTGTGGTTAGGTGAGGCCATGCAGATGCTTTGGTTAATGAAATGTGAACAGAACGACAGGACGTCTGTTTTCCTGGGTCAACCTCAATAGCCAGGGTCTGACTCACTATTTTGTGTGCTCCTGGCTACATGTCAGGAATGAATCTTTCATCAACCAGGGTCCCTGAGTCAGATATTAGAATCCCATCCCCCTGAGGTGCACATTTGGTAGCCTGAGTAATAAACAGCACTTGCAGTCTCCTTAGCCACTGAGATTTGGGGCTGTTTGTTACCCAACATATCCAAGCCCACTCTGAGCAATGCAATAGCAAATGTGTCTTTGGCATCCCTATGGCATTCTGCACATGAGGTTCTGCCTTGAGACAATCTTTCGTTTCTCCTGTCTTCTCCACTAGACTGTGTGAGGGTAGGAAAGGTGGGAGGAAATTTGTTCTTCTGTGCATCCCCCACGCACAGCTAAGTGCCTGCAGAAGAGCAGTTGCCTCATGAGTATTTGCTGATCAGATGAACACATGTGTCATCACTGAAGTCCCCTGAACAAGATTATCTGTGAAAGAATCTATGAAAGTGGATGTATTCACAACTGGAGAAGTTTCAGGCATTCCAGATTCAGTGAGGTTGAGCAGGACATGGAGATGCAACAGGGAGCATGTTGGCAACAGGCAGGTGCAGGCTGCTGTGAAGTCATCATTTGAACTTGCTCCTCAGTCTAAGGACTGTCAGTAACATGAAAAAACTTATTAACAAATCAAAACCATGCAATGAAATACATACTTATTTACCTCTTACCATGTTCTCAGTACCGTACTCAACCCCAGTCCTAGAAACAAGAAGGATACACAGTCCTGACCATTGAGGAGTTAATAAAAGATTAGGCTGGGAGCAAGGGAACCCTCAACTCTTAAGTCACACCAATAACATGTGTCCCAAATTGAAGCAGAAAAGTAATCTTTATGGAGTACTGTAAAGATGTATTTATCACTTTTTCATTGCTTCTATGGGATAGGAATCATTATCTTCAACTTACAGAGGAGGAAACTGAGGCTCAAAGAAATTAAGTAACCAGCCCACAGTCACACTATGTTCTTGGAGGAGCCATCATAATTGGGGTCTGACTTCCTAGCATGTTGATGTCTCTGCAATAGAAAAAGCAGAGTGAATGGACTCAGATAGCCTTTCTCCTAGGATACAGCTTCTGTATGCACCCAAAACAGAATTATTAGCTGAAAAATGATACTGGGAGGTACAATTCAATTAAACACCCAACAACTGGATTCCAACCTGAGTGGTTGGAATTGGTTTTTTTTGTCCCTTTCCTTGACTTTTGGGGGCACAAGTCCCTCCTTTCAAAAGCCAGAACCAAAGTTACAGACTCAAATAGGTTGACGTGTGTGTGGAAACAAGACTGAACAGCACCTCTGTGAAGGAGAATGTAACAGAGGTCGTGGTAACCAGGAACCTCAATCCAGGGTTCCTCCAACTATTACTACAAAGGTATCCCCAATCAAATTCACTGACAAATGCCATTTCAGCCAAATGTCTATGTGGTGACGTATGCTCACCAGGCAGCCAGGGTTTTCTAAGAACCTGAATACCTAGATTTGAAGACCTTCTTCATCACTCATGAGTTCTGTGGCCTTGAACTAAATTCCTGAGACTTCTCCAGTCTTAATTTCTTACTGTGCAAAATGAGGGCATGAAAACAATACCAGTTTATGTGATTAGGAGGATTAACTGTGATGATACCTATGAAATACCAAGTACCTACAATCAGGTAAGTAATTATCAAAGGGTAACTCCTTTGATTCAAATAACGAGGAAGGAGAAATACGGACAGGAGGTGTTTCCCAAGGCATCCATGCCCACCTTCCTAGAGTCCCATCATGTTCATGCTGGGCAACCCTATCTCTTTTGCATCTCTTTGCGTGAGGGCCTTCTCCAAGGCTGACCATGGGTGCTCTGCCCTGATACTGCAGGCTGGAGAAGCTGGAGAATTCCTATGACTCATGGCCCTGAGAAGGCCAGGAGAAGCCCTCCACCAAAGTCTGATGGGAGGTTGGGTGTATTAGTATCCCAACTCCCTTCCCACACAGGTGGGGTCATGGGGCACATTCTGTGCTGTTTGCTGCTCTTCTCAGCGGGACTAAGTTCCAGCTTCTCAGAGTGACAGCTGGCTTCGTAACCTTCCTTTGATTGATTGCCTTTCCTTCCTTGTCTCACTTCCCAACTCCCCTGCCTAAATCATCTCCAAAATAAACTTGTACTTGAGCTTGCCTCAAGGCCTACTTCTGGCAAATCCATATTTATACAGAGGGAACTAGGAATTCTGCAGTCTTGTACCCTCCACTTCAACAAACGCTACTCTTTCCAGCAGAGAATTCATCCATATTCAGGTGAATTT
Organism: Bos indicus; assembly: GCF_029378745.1. Lineage (NCBI taxonomy): Eukaryota > Metazoa > Chordata > Mammalia > Artiodactyla > Bovidae > Bos > Bos indicus. The sequence continues at coordinate 39,201,219 of NC_091772.1, read as the reverse complement.
CCCTCCAATCAGGGCCTCATTCCCACGCATTTATAGAGAAGTGATGCACCCTGCCTTGTCAACAGCAGCATAGAACCGCCTCCCTCCTGAACACAGGTTGAGAGACCATCTTTGCCCTCTTTTTTGTGGTGCAGAGGTTGATCCAGCACCCAAGACAAGCTCCTTGATTTCCACTCCAGGGCTCTTTTCTCTCATGTCCATATTGGCAGAAGATTTTAAACAACCATCCCACAAGCTTTTCTCCTGGAAGAGAACAGACATTCTTTGCAACTGAAGAACCCCAGTCATTAGTTACATAGAATTTTGGCCTGGCAGGGCCCTGAAGTGTAATTCGATGAACTAGAAACATATTTCTTTATCAATAATAAAAAGCTGAGGCACCCACACTGCTCATGTGCCTGAGCCAGCAGCTACTGTAGGAAAATACAGTGATCCCACGAACAACGCTGTGCTCTCAGGCCACAGCCATGGCTGCAGAGAGCAGGAAGCCACTTTGCAGAGGCAATAGCCAGCCACTTGTGTTTGCTGCTCCTGCGGGATCATCATGGCTGTGTCAGTAATGAATTCTTATTAAAGGAAATGCAATATTTACGGTAAATAGGTCTGCAGTGCTCAGAACTTTATGGTCTCCTTGGACTGCTCTATTCCTCAAAACGTCCCTTGGTGCCAATGGCAGAGGCAGGAGGTTTGGATGGATGACCAGGGGTCTGACCCAGGTAGTGCATCCCTCGTGTTCTCATGTCTGCTTATTGATCCAGAGAAATGCAGACCAACAAGCTGACGTGTGCAGAAACCCAGTGCATAGCTCCTCAAGACAACGCACAAGGGCTGGAAAGAATGTGCACTGCTTCTCAGCACCCTGGGAGAGGATGAGGCTCTGTGAAAAACTTTCTTAGGAAAAATGTAATTAAATAGTTCTTTCTGAGTGTTGCAATTCCCTATAGGAATCTATGGTGAACACGTTCACTCTTTCAGCATTTATTCTATTGAAGATGAAGTGTGCACGCCAAATGACTGGTAGTTTCAAAATCGGTGATTTTTTAAAACGTTAACTCATCACATTTCAGAGCTAGAAGCAACCTTTAGGGTTCTGTTGATCTACAGATGGAAAGGTAGTTAGCATAAGGATTTGATGAGAAATGCTGTTGAAGTTTTCCTCTGCTTCCCTTTTTAAAACCTGCTCTCTTTTTTCTCCATGATATTATTCCATGATCACCAATTTCAGGGATAGAAAGCAGAGGTCATTTCATATGTTCATCAGTTGGTTGGTAATGAGTGACTGCTGGGTTGCCTCATCTTGGATGGGGTTCATTGTGGTGAAGCGCTGTGACCCACTAAGGATGGCTCTGCCATGGCTATGGGAAAGGAAATGGGGGCATGTGTGCTTCTTATTTCTCTGCACTGAGCTCTGCTGACAAAAATCCTAAAAATAAAGCGAATTGTCCCTTCTTACTCCTGGCAATAGTGATTACTCTAATTTCTTCTGGTCTTTACCTACTTTAGAGTGTAATCCACTGAAAAGCTGGACAGAGATTAAAAGTGCTTCAGTGACCAACTATACCTCAATTAAAAACATATTCAGAACTCAAATTGTAAAAAAAAAAAAAAAAGTGTTTCAATATGATCCCCCAAAGATGCCAAATATATTCAAGCAGATGTATTAGGTAGCTATGTATTTATAAATATTAGCTTGAAATCTAGCCTGTAGTAATGAAATAAATATCTAAGAAAACTCACAGCTAGTTGTAGGAAGAGATGTAAATAAACAGAAAGTTTATTGTAAATAAACAGAAAGTTTATTGTAAATAAACAGAAAGTTTATTGTAAATAAACAGAAAGTTTATTGTAAATAAACTTTCTGTGTATTGTAAATAAACTTATAGAAAGTTTTCTGTAAATAAATAGAAAAGTTTGTTTTGCCAAATAAACTATTTGGCAAAACACGATTTAATATTTGGCAATCTCTGACCACTCCTTGAAGGAAACATGAAGAAATGTTACCTGGAGGAAACCATTTTCCCTTTGTGATACATTAGCTATCTTTGAAAAAGCCCCAGTGAACTTTTTGGCCAACCCAATACAAATCGATGACAAGAAAGATATCTTAAGAAAGCCACAATGCTGTCTTGTATTTAGCAAAGCAAAACTGGTCACAGTTTGGAGCAGATAGATCAAAACAAGGGCATCTAGAACCTATTTGAGGTATGTTTAACAATTTTTGGTTGTATGTTTACTGTACGGATGATGCACTGAAGAGACTCTGGATTCTGTTGTCTTCCTCTGAAGACTGTCGTGTTTTGCTGGAGCAGTTAGTGGTGCTATCTGGTGCTGGTTTTAAGTTTTTTTTATAATAAAGGCCATTTTTATTATACTCTTAGGCCTGGGATATGGTCCTAATAGGTTTCAGTGGGAACTCTTAGCTGTTTAATAAATTTCTTTAACTTTAGAGACTTGAACTGAAAACTCTTGTCTCCCCAGTGCTGGTAGCTACTGAAATGTCTACTTAGCAGTTCCAGCCTTTCAGCTGCTGTCCCTGCAGGAACTGCCTGGAATCCCACACACTCAAAGCATGCACAATTTCAGAGTCAGTCAAGAATTTCAGGGGAATTTATATGCATGTTTTGCACTCTCCCTCTGAATTTTTCTTTCTTTCTGGGGTATCCCCCAAATTCCGGCTACTCTGGGAGGACCTCACACTAATCTCTGATGGATTGCCCCAATAAGATCACTGCTCTCACTCTGCTAGAGCTCTATTCCCATGCACTGTACATCATGGGAACTTGCTCTGGGAAAAGCCAATGGGTGTGGCCCTCACACAATATAGTTCCCTTCTTTCAAACCTCATATACTCTCTATTCTCTGTTTGCTTTATTTATTCACTTTCTGAAGCCTTTAAACAATTGTTTTTCTTTATTCTATTTACAGTCTATAACCATTCCTACAAAAGCATTAATCCAATATAAGCTACTCTACCATGATGGGAAGTCTAAAATCCAGAATATATCTTAGATCATAACCTGCCACAGAAAAGTGTCCAGTAAACTAAATGCACGTGAATGTTTCCCCAAACTTGCTACTAGTTATATTAAATCCTCCATGGAACTATTGTAGTCCAAAATAACTGTGTGGTGTACCCCAGGGAAAGTGAAGGTGACTAGATGGGCAGGCAAGTTATGATGGCAGGGCTAGGAGGCAACCTAGTTTCATACTAATTCATATGGATAAACCAAGGATTGGACAGAGAGAAATCAGTACAGTGTAAGATTCCAGGAAGAGACGTGGCAGCCTTGCAAAGCCCTCAACTATAAATATTTCAAGGTCAAGGCAATCCAAAGACACATCTGTGGCAGTTCTGATGTCTCTGACAGGTGATGCCCGAAGGCTCAGAGGCAGGAGAGTGTGTTCGGAGGCAGAGTGCTATCAGAAACCAGTTATAGCCAATGAAGTAGAATCACATCCTGCTCTCCTTTGGAGCCTAGAGGTCCTCTTACACGTTCCCCAGAGTGTCAGATTTTGACATTCCACATGAATTTGGCAGATTGAAATTCCCAGCAATAGAAGGTAGGTGTTTAATAGAGGCTTTTCAAGTCCAGACAAATTTATGAAAGCTTTAGAAACGAGAAAGAGAAGTATGCAACAAACAAACTTGACTAAATCTGGCCATTACCTAAAGAACATAAAGGCAATCACATCTATAATTTTTTTTTAAAAAAGGAAGTAAAGGAAAATTCTGCTCATTTCCTGAATTAGTTGAGACCAAACTCATAAATACAACAACTGGTGTTCACAGTGAGGAGGGAAAGGTTTCACTTTGTTCTGGTGTCAGAACTCCTTCACATTCCCCGTGACAAGTCAGCGACCACTGGGCACCCTCAGAATCCAGGATTTCTGTGTCAATTCTGGCTAGCTCATGTCTTTCTATGTGCTGATATTTCGCTGCAGGGTTGGTTGGAGTTGAAAACACAGTCAAAGAAATCAACATAATTATTTTGGGACAAAAAGATGCAGAGGCAGTGGCATAAACTTTGTGATGTAATAAACTTGATCATGATGTCATCAAGACCAGAGGCAAATGGACACATTTGCTGTCGTAAGTAAGGAAAAATCTTGATTTCATTTGAAGCAAAGGCTAATCCAAGACAATGAGCATCCTCTTGCCACCCCCACCGTCTGAGGGCTGGATTAGCCCAGACTTAAGGATGTGGACCTGCAGCTCACCGGGCATGCTGGACAGATGAATGAGGTGTGATAACTTTGTTGACTTCAAAGGATGGAAAGAAATTCATATTACATCCTCTGATCTTTTATCATGTAAACACTGAATGGAGGGGGCATTTCATGTAGATCTATGGACAAAACCTATTAAAATAAATTTTTAAAGAAGTGATTCTTCTAGTGTTCAAGATATGTATTTTTTGAGGGGGGGAGGTGGCTAGGAAGAGGTAAAATTATTATTCTGGGAGTGACTCCAATGTTTACATTTTCTGACATAGCTCAAATAAATATGACCAGAGTGTCAAACTTACTGCATGAAGATCTCTGATCTCCTAGGTAACAATAAGGTGAGCAGATAGGCCAAGCTACTTTTTCCTCTGAAGATGGAAATGACAAACTCCTTCGAGATCCTGGACCAAGAAAACAAGGTCTGGCCTAATCATGAGCTAATATAAGAGGCCAGTGATCATATGCCTACAGATGGGAGGGCAAGTGTGAGTTGCATTATCTAGGACACAGAAGCAAACCAAGGGGCTTGTTCTCAGTGATTTTAAGCAAATGGTTCTCTCCAAGGATACAAGGTTCCTTTGAGAATGATTCAAAGACCAAAAAGATTCTGATTTCTTTACAATCACAAATGTATCCTATAATGCTAGCAGGCTTTTCAGAGACACAGACGTGCACACAAACGTTCCCTATCCACTTAACTTAACTCAACAATACATGGCATAGTTGTTACACCCACCGCACTGGCTTAAATCCTGCAGAGGATAACTAGGGCACACTCTACACAGCCTTGTCCTCCTGGAGTTTTCAGTCAAGTTGGGGAAGCCAGATTTAAGTGTATACGCAAATTGGAGGCCGATAGAAGGCTATATCCCCAAACATGCTAAGTCACTTCAGTCGTGTCCGACTCTGTGCGAGCCCATAGATGGCAGCCCACCAGGCTCCTCCGTCCCTGGGATTCTGCAGGCAAGAACACTGGAGTGGGTTGCCATTTCCTTCTCCAATGCAGGAAAGTGAAAAGTGAAAGTGAAGTCACTCAGTCGTGTCCGACCCTCAGCAACCCCATGGACTGCAGCCTACCAGGCTCCTCCATCCATGGGATTTTCCAGGCAAGAGTACTGGAGTGGGGTGCCATTGCCTTCTCCGATCCCCAAACATACACGTAGGTATATATGTGCATACACATGTGCGTGTGTATACATGTGTATGATACATATCAACCACTGAACAACTATGCCCAAAGGCAGTGGTTGGCCTAAGACAACCAGAACATCTTATGCTTACAGCTCATGACTCTGGCCTCAGGGAGGTGGTCCTCACTTCACCACTCAAGCGACTGCCGTGACCCAGTGACTGGGGCTGGAAACAGGAAGCTCCCTCCCTCACTGCCTTTCTGGCACCTGTGCTGGGGCAGCTCAGACACCCGGGTCTGACACTGCGGGGGCTCCTGGACCCCTCTTTCTTCCTTGAGGTCTCTTCAGCATGAGGACTTCTCACATGGCCTCGGAGCTACAAAGGCACATGTTTCAAGACAGACACCCAGGAGAATACCCATAAAGTATGGCCCTTTATGACGGATCCTGGGAAGTCACGCAGAGCCTTTCTACCACTGTCTGTCAGTCAAAGGCCTGACTGCCCTCAGGGCTGGGCAGCGGGGGTGGGGGGGTACTGTAGACTCTTTGTCTTGACTTTTAGTGGGGTGGGGGAGGGATCCTACCCTGGAAGCACACGTGGTCCTGGAGTTATTACCATGGCCATTTGAGAAGATGAACACAGGCACTGTTTCCTCTGTCTGAAACGATGTGTTTAGTTGCTCAGTTGTGTCCGACTCTTTGTGACCCCATGGACTGTAGCCTGCCAGGCTCCTCTGTCCATGGAGATTCTCCAGGTAAGAATACTGGAGTGGGTTGCCATGCTCTCATCCAGGAGATTTCTTCCCAATCCAGGGATCGAACCCAGGTCTCCCACATGGGGTGGATTCTTTACCATCTGAGCCATCAGGGAAGCCTGTCTGAAATGATAACTTTATAGCTATATTTACAATGTATCCATTAATATGGATCAGAGTAGGTGGTATTTAGAGTCAGGAACTGAAGCCCCTGTGTGAGCCAGAGCCACAGGTAAGGGCCACATGTGGTGAGTCAGTACTGAGTGGAGCCTTGAAGAAGGGGAAGCTGTAGAGGAGGCCCTCCCAGGTGGGGAGGAAGTGGTAACCAAGGTGTGGAGGGGGGACGACCACAGCTTCTAGGTTCTAATGAGGTGGGGACTCTTCCATGTGTTTCTCCTTGAACAGAAGACAAGCTCTCCAGTGGAAACAGTGAGAGCTACTCACGCACGACCCTGTCATTGCTTTCCTTCTGTGACCTTCCCTAATCCTCGCAGCTACCCAGACAGCTCTACAGAGAGGGAGACTGAGACCAAGTTCACAAAGCGCATGTGCCCTTGGGGCAGACCCTCTAAGGGGGCACCCTTTCTTCTCCTCCACAGCAGCAGCCTCTTCGGAACCCAGGAGTCGGGGCTCAGCTCACATTTCCCCAGGCTCACAGAGATCAAGCACATGCTCATGCGAACCCTCGCTTTGTTTTATCCAAAAGAAAATGCTTCACCCAGAATCTACAAAAGCCTCTGGAATTGCATTGAATTTCATGGTACATTAAAACCCAGAATAGGACCCAAGACGAAAACTGGCCAGGTTTCCTGATTAGCCGTTTACTAAGCCTCAGGCTAGAGAAACAGAACCCTGGACTGTGTTGAGTCTGGGATTTTGCTCCACCGCGTGCCTCGTGGTGAATAGCTTTCTGCATCCAGGGCTTCCTATTCAAACGGAACAATTTTCTAGCCCCTTCCACCCCAAAAGGAGCTGGCTTGGCGTTCTCACCTTATGTAAGTACTGCGAATGTCTACCTGCATCTTGGCATTTGTCATCGGTGGAGAACAAGCTAGGAGTTGAACCCAGATCCTCCCGGGACCTGAGCTCCATCCTGATGGGAAGCGTGTTGGCACTTTTTGCAGGATCTCCATCCCAGGGTGCCATTTTATCCTTTGCATATTTCTGGGCGAGAGATGCTGGTGCCCCAGTGTCTCTTTTGGTGTGTTGGGACCCACAAGAGCAAGGTGCAAAGAGTTGGTATCAGGACTCCGGAAAGATGCCAACTTAAAGCAAGGTTTGGCGTGGGGGAAGCATTGTCCTGGTGCTACTTCTGCTCCTGAGAACTCCTCTGAAAGTCTCTGGGAGGGGCCTGAACCAGCCCTGCCTGTGCTCTGCTCGCCTTACCTCAGATCCCCTTTCTTACGCCGACCCCCTAGGGTGATTGCAGTCCCCAAGAGCCGGCACCCAGAGTCCCCTGAGCTAAAGGCTCTGTTTGGCACTGCCCTCTCCCATTCCCTGGTCCCAGCAGTTTTCCAGGGAGCCCTTCCCAAATCCCTCTCACATGCACGCTCCTGCCAGGCTCTGCTTCTGGGAAGCCAGGCTAACCCAAGAACCGCACGAGCGCTGCTTCTCCCACAAACATCCCCTTGATCATCCCGAAGGAATCCTGCACTCAATCACCACGGGAGTGGGATCCAGACCACGTGAGCGCAGGCTGGGGGTGGGGGTGGGGCTGCTGACTTGTTCCCACGCCCCGGGGTGTGTGCGTGGCAGTCCTACGAAGGGACAGGATCCCAAAGGGGCCTCACGCCTCTCCTGTCAGCCCATCCATTCCAAATCAGCCTGTTTATGCTCTGTGATGACCGTTTCTTCTGTCGAGACTCCAGCATGCCCATGGGTCCTTGTTGCCTGAAGGTGGGCTGGCTGGGGTTTAGGATGGGACTATGCTGGGGTAGAACTGCTCTGAGATGCGGTCAGGAAGGAGTGGAGCAGCCATGGAAACAGCTGCCCGTGGCTAAAGTTTCCAGGGCTAGTGCCAGCGGATGGAGCCAGGGGCATGTCTGACTTGTCTGAGCCACGAGGAGGCAGTGGGATCATCTTCTCACTGTGTTTCACTGGTCTTAAACATGTTCGAGACATTTCTATGTTCTCCTATCACATTGTTTAAAATATATATATTTTCACCAGGAAGCTCGGATCTAAATAGCCAAACAGAATAGGATTTCTGGTTATGTCTTGGTCCGTTGGAAGCAGGAATAGGCTCAGGTGACAACAGAACACCCAGCCCAAATCTGGTTGTCAGAACCTCGTGGTACTTGGGTTTGGGAATGGAAATGGTTGTGATTTTTGGGTGACCATTTCAAACGACAGAAAGGCAAGTGCTAGAAACAGCCCAAATACGCTCACGCTCTATAGTATCAATAAGTAGGTGTTGGTCAGGGGCAGGACTAGGCATATACAAGGGGGAAAAGTCTTGAAAACATCTTTCACACAAAAGGTATGGACCACACACATCTTGGCCAGCCTTGCCTCTCCTGGGGGAAACTACGTGGTGCTATAAAATGAATGAAATCAGCTCTTTTTATGCCCTCATGTTTAACAAGCCCGGATGAATAGCTAGCTGAGTGCTTACATCAGGGGCTGGCGGTCCTGGGTCCAAGGCTGTAATATTTGACCAGCTACATTCTCTTATGTATCCACCTACTGCCTCCTCCCTTTTCAAAACACATCTATAACCTGTTAAGGTATGAAAGGAAAGGAAACCTCTCACAGACAGATGCCCGGTGCTTTCTTTTCAAGGTGACAAGAACTTGGAGTTTTGTTATAACCAGTCCCAGGTGAAGTCAAGAAGGACAACAGGGAACATCTTTGTAGTAGACACTGTTGCTGGCAACTTAGATCCCCTTCTGTGGGATGGGTACCCACCTCCTGCTGCCATGAATGTTGTCCATTGAGTGCATCCTTCTCCTTGAGAATAGCCCTTCTCCTGAGAAGTAACTGATGCACAACACTTCACCCGAAATGCCTGGAAGATTAAGTGCTTACTTCCAGAGCAGCGTGTGGTCAACCCCTGCCTCAAGGTGGGACAACTTTTCAGGGCCATGCATGCTCTCTGGTCCCTGCAGGATCAGGCTGAGGCTGGCCTGCAGCTGAGAACACAGCTTGGCTCACTCATCCTGCTAAGCCTGTTTCTCTCCCCTCTGCATGAGAACTGTCCATCAATAAATCACTATCTCAGGGACCCAACCCAAGACAGCCCCTTGAGTTGGCTTTTGCTCTCAACTTGCCGAGGGAATGAGGCCTGTCACTGAAACATAAAATCCACATCCTGGGGAGAGGGGAGAGGTGAGAGGGCCTGTGTGCTCAGGGATGAACCAGAGCGAGCTGTGCCTCTTTTGATCCCTCCAAATCACCGCAGCTCAGAGTTGGACCAGTGGTTCTGTCTCTGTTCCGAGTGAAGCCCTGGGCCTTAGCACAGCTGCAGTCCGAGCTGAATGCCCCGGAAGTGGGCTGACAGCTGGGGAGCCAGATTTGGATTTGGCACCAGAAACAATCCTGCTTCCTCCCCACCTCCCCAACATCCTTGGAATAATTATAACTGGGTAGGATTTCCTTCCCCCAAATCTCCCTTTGAAGTCTGAAGAGGGATGCTGGGAAGATTTTATATTTTATATGGAACTTATTCCCCAAATGTTTCCATCACTTGGAAGATAACAAGTTTGGATGAACCCAGCATCCCTGCTGTGATGGCCCAAAGATCAATATGCGCAACACTTTTCTTGGTCATTTTCCAACCTCTGGTCCTCCTGGAGTCTTTGTCCTGTGACCACAGGAGCACTTCTCTATCAGAGGGAGACCCTGTTCTCCTTCGTGGTAAGGATTAAAAATGTCTAGAGAGTTCTAATCTCATGATTGACTTGGGGAGGAGGGCCTATGGATGGGTCCATCCAGGATCTAAACGTTCAGGTAATGCAGGCAGCATCTCTACTGGTTCCATGGAGGCCTGTAGGCTCAGAGATGTGGACTGATGCCCCTCCAGAGGCAGGGCAGCAACCACAGACCCTCCCTCCCTCCACACAGATCTACACCCTGGGGAGGCTGCTGGGTCCCGCCTGGAAGAAGCATGAGCTATTTTAACTTGGAATGCGGTAAGCAAGGCCAAGAAAGCCACAGCCAAGAGATACAGTGCAAGACAAGCACGCCCAAGAGAGTATTTTTCCCAACAAATCAGGTCTCTTCCAAGGCCCCAACGAGTCAGGCAGCACTGTGGTCCACAGGCGGCTCACCCTGGAGAATCAGCTGTATTTCAGCGTTTGGGGGTGGGGAGGGCTGGACCATCTCGGGGGGATGAGCAGGGAGTGGGCAGGACAAGTGCACTCCTGACTCTGGACCCCCAACCCTATATCCTGACCCTTGACCCTGACTCTGGACCCCTGATCCTGATTCCTGAACCTGACTCCTGACCCCCCATCATTCTCATATTCTAACTGGTCCTATTTTCCTAAGAAACTCCTACATCCTCCACCCCTTCACATTCCATAAGCACTTTGCATTTCCACTATTTTGCTCTGTGATCCTCAACCTGGTGCTAAGAGTACAGAAAATACTCAGTGAATACTCGTTGCAGTAGAGGCCTGACTATTATATCAAATGGTTTTAGTACTCAGTTTATTCATCTGATGAAAATTCTGGAGTGTTCACTCCGTTCCAGGCACTGTAAGTAAATAGACAATGCTCACCCTGTTTGCTGCAACTAAAGACCCAGTGCAGTCAAAGAAAAGAAAGAAAGAAAAGTGAAAGGAAATAATTATTCATGAAGTATGGAGCCAAATAAAGAAAGAAAACAGGGTGAAGGAAATAATTCCCCATGAAGTATGTGGACATGACAAATAAGTGACTAGGTGATGCAGGCAGTTAAAGTGCAGGCACCTTGGCCTCAGGACTAAAAGGCCAAAGGTCCACAGTGAGTGGAGTGCGATGGCAGCACCGACCTCTCAGCTTCATCAGCTCTCGGATGGGAAAGATGAGCGACCACAGACCTCTCACGTATGCATCAGGTATGGTGGGCTGGCCCCTTGTGCCAGGCCATGCACACACTCTGGCAGGTGAATGGAACTGGCACCATTGCACAGATGCAGAGGTTTGACTCAGAAAGACAATACCTTGCTCAAGGCCACACAACTCCTCACAGTCAGGGTCGGACCTAAATGAGGTATCCTTTGTCCCCAGAGTCCACGCCTTTAACCACAGTGTTGTGCTGATCCCCAGGGAGCAAGCCTCTGGCCCAGAGGTTAAGAAAGACATGTATGACTCTGTCAAGGTCAGAAGGTTTCAGTTTTCTCTCATCTTAGTGGACACTTTCAGACCTGGTACACAGTGGACAAGTGCGGACCTGCCCTAACCCCTTTGTTTATGGGTACTTAACCTCCCAGTTTAATAATAGCTCTAATTGCATTAATCGTTGAGTCACTATTGTCTTTTGGCAAATGTCCAGGTCAGGCTTTTCTATTGGTTCAAATATGCTGTTCTTATCAGTGTTACATGGCAGCCTGGATGAGAGGGAAATTTGGGGGAGAATAGATACATGTGTACAGATGGCTGAGTCCCTTTGTGGTCCACCTGGAACGATCACAACATTCTTAATCAGCTGTACGCCAATACAAAATAAAAAGTTTAAAAAATATTCTGCCTTTGGAGCTTTTTAAAGGTTATTGGATGGCATCACCGACTCGATGCACAAGAGTTTGGGTGAACTCTGGGAGTTGGTGATGGACAGGGAGGCCTTGTATGCTGCAATTCATGGGGTTGCAAAGAGTCAGACACGACTGAGCAACTGAACTGAACTGAACTGAATTTTATAAAGGATAACGTGGAGGCGCCCAGACATCTCTCTCCCCAGAAAACTAGGTGGATTAGCAACAAAGAAAAGCTAGAGGGACCCTTGCGCTCCGACCCGCCTCTCTCTCGGGTTTAGTGGCTGGAGGAGGACGTGGTGAGAGTCAGGAGGCATCTCCATCTGCTAGCTTTCTCAGGAGTCTGAGAAGACTTTCTTCTGTGGGGAGTCAGCCAGGAGCCACTCTCTCAATTTCCAAAGGGCCATGGTCTGTGCATTAAAGAGGTGCTACTCTGGGCCACCTCATTACTGTCCTCAGGGGCAGATGGCAGAAACATGGCCCTTGTGCTCAAGAGGACAGCTTGTGTGAACTGGCAACGGTTCACATGGCCAATGGTGAGCAGGAAGCATGGCTTCTGGGATCCCTTTGGAAGAGACCTTTGGAAGTTTACCGATTTAGAGATAGGCAAGCAGTTCAGGATCACATGCATGCGGTTGATAAGAACTTTCTCTATTCTCAAAGCTAGCTTTTATTTCCTTCTACCCAAAACCTCCAAGATCTAGTGTTGGATTCAGAAAGAAAATAGGGCAAGACTTGATTCCGATATTCAATATGGTCAAGGAAATGGCGAACTGCAGAGGGAGCCACCGTCAGGATGCTAGCATGCGGGCTGTCAATTAAGAAGACCATGTGCCATAAAATACTCCCAGCACTGACATTTTTTTTGTACATAATTTGATTTTTCTTCCAAGTTCAAAAGACAGTTCAGGACTCACACACCCTAAGGGCCACTATTAAGCTCAACAGCAGTTAAAACTTCACAGATAGGCATGTGGTGTCTCTAAATAGTGATTTCTTGGAATACCCTACTTTTTTATCTTTTCTTCCAAAGGCCCTTGAGTTCATTTGAAAAAATTAATTAGGAAAAAAGATCCATAAAAGAGCAAACTATGTAAATGTTTATAATAATATCTCCCAAACTTCAGACCTTTAGTAAATGTTAATTATGAATTGAGAACAAAGGATGTGACCTTTATTGAAAATATTACTCTGGTATTCACTTAAATTTTCTGGAGTCATGGCTTCATTATCCTGCCATCATAATTAAAATGAAATAAAATAAAATGAAACACTTGCCATTAAAACTTATGATCTTAAGTCAGGGTTCTGAAATATGAAAACCCATATACACTGAAGGAAAAGAAATAAAAACCTCATGGAGCCAACAGGGCTTCTCTGATGGTTCAGCAGGTAAAGAATCATCCTGCAGTGCAGGAGACACAGGAGACGCAGGTTCAATCCCTGGGTCGGGAAGATCCCCTGGAGGAGGAAAATGGCAACCCACTTCGGTATTCTTGCCTGGAAAATCCCATGGACAGAGGAGCCTGAGGGGCTACAGTTCAAAGGGTCACAAAGAGTCAGACACAACTGAGTGACTAAGCACAGCACACATGGAGCCAATTCAATTGTATCGAGAGGGGTCCTGGGTTTGCATTGTTCCCGTTAAACAGTAACTCCCCAGCCCCTGGCACCCACTGTTCTGCCATCTGTCTTTCTGAATTTAACGACTGTGGGTACCACATACAAATGCAAACGGATAGAATTTGCTTTTTGTATTTAGCTTATTTCACCCGTGATGAACTGTCACAGAAGATCATCCATGTTGTGGCATGTCTTAGAATTTCCTGCCTTTTAAAACACCTGGATAAGATTCCATTGTATGTATACTCCACATTCTGTTTCTTCATTCATCTGCTGGTGGACACTTGAGGTTCTTGCACCTCTTGGCTACTGTGAATAATGCTGCGGTGGACAGAAGTCTCTTTGAGACCCTACTTTCAATTCCTTTGGGTGTACTACAGAAGTGGAATTGCTGGATCATATGGTAATTCCATTTTTAATTCTTTCAATATGTCTTGATGCCATTTTGTTTTCTGACCCTGACCCCTAAGCCCCATCCAGGACCTCTGTTCCGAGACGCCTCTCCTCCATCCTCAAGCCCACCCTGGAAGGTGTCTTCAGCTCCCTCCACTTCCTGTGAGGCGCTGAAACTTTGCCTCCAAGAATAAACCCAGAACCAGCGCTGCAGACCCCAGCTGGCCCCACACTTGCAAAAAGCTGAGCCATGAGCAGAGGCAACCCCTCCCAACACCCCCGACACAGAGACCCCATGTGCTCAGGCCTCAGGGCACGTGGCCCAGCCTCCCTGCCATGTAGACCCTCCGGTTTCTCTCTGGTGCTCACAGAGGCAATAACTCTGATGACCACATTAAGGAAGCAGGTCTTTGGGGGGCATTTGGAGGCAGGTCTTTGGGGGCATTTGGAATATCCTTGAACCTCAGAGGCAAGAAAAACAGCTGGTGCGGCTGACGTAAATGCTATCTATCCTTCAGATCCCACCAAATATTCCAAATCCTAAATTTAGGTTTGGTTAAAATGCACACACACACACAACTACTCCACAACCCTGCAAGCCACTGAAATGAGATAGATAAATTCTGTGTCTAGCGTCCCAGGCTGGCTGCCTCTAGAATTTCTTCTCCATTTATTTCAATGGCCAAGAACTCTTTTTCTTTTGGTGCTTCTTCCCACTGCCTTGGAAGCCAAGCTCAGACAAAAATCTGCCAAAGAGCTACTGCTTGTGAACCATCAACCTCTACTGCCTAGGCAGGAGAATTATTGATGACCGAGGGCAGGTGTTTTCTGGAGGCTTTGGATCAATGAATCAGATCTGATCTGCTCACTGGCTCTAAGCTGTCTGGCCTCAGCAGTCATTAATCACAAGTAAACAAGCTAATCATAAGTAGGTAATTCATTGCTGCAGAGCCTTGATGGCTGCCGTGGAGACAGGAGGAGTGCTGACACATGAGCTCTGACAGAAGGCCATGCCTCAGAGAGGGAAAGACCAGGGCAACTCCAACCCCTTGGCCCATTCCCATAACCCAGCACACTTCCTGTCTGTTGGGCTGGTCTTCCCACTGGATCGTGAACCCTGCAGTTCGATTCAGTGCACACAGTGGCAAAGGCTTATTGACTGAGCCACACACTTCGGGTGTCCTCAGACTCTGCCCATAGGTCCCTCCTGAAATATCTGTGGTCTCACCAAGTTGGTGGCCAGAGGAAACATCTCAGCAGGAGGCTGCTCATTGTTCAGAACATTTCAGCAAGAGATGGGTTTTGTCCTCGCAGAAGCAAGAACACTTTCCAAATGGGAAAGAAGGGAGATTGTCCCGGGAATGCTCCCCCCATTCATTCATTCACTCATTCATTCATTCACTCACTCACTCATTCATTCATTCACTCACTCATTCACTCCTTCACTTACTTAGGTAATATAAGTTGAGCACCTATTACTTGCCGGCTTTTTGATAAGCACTGGAATACAAGGAGATCTCTGCCTAGTGGCCGATCATTTAATTTTACCAAGGAGTATAAGGTTTCAACTGGAATGAGCATGAGGAAGATGCTCCCTGGGGCTTGAGGAGCAGGCGAGGTCCATGACTCCCCTGCCTACAGAGGGAAGAAGAGCAGGGGTGAGGTGGAGGGGAACAGAGGGAAACCTGTCCCGGAAGATGAAGTGGAGCTGGGAGGCAGGGAGACCAACGTGGTGTTTATGTGACTGGAGGAGAGTAAGGCTGGAGTGGGGAGAAGTAGGGGAGCAAGAGGTGGGCAGAGCGGGCAATGCCAGCCCGGGAGAGCCAGGCAGCCCAGGCAGCCTAGGTGGGAGGTGCTGCTTTTGGTGCATTACTTATTTATAAAAATATTCATTTTATTTATTTACTAATATTTAGCTGTGCCGGGTTTTGCACAGCCAAATAAATATTTAGGTGGGGCATATGGGATCAAACCCAGGCCCCCAGCATTGGGAGCAAGGAGTCTTTAGCCTCTGGACCACCAGGGAAGTCCCATGTGCATTCTGTAGAAGGGGGAGCTTGATTAGATTTCATCTGCAGGAGGATCACAGTGGCCGTAAGGTGGGGAGAGTGTGGGAGGGTGGAAATCACGTGGGCCAGAACACAGCCCAGAGGAGAGGAAGAAGGCATCCTCCAAGGAGGTGTGGCCAGCAGTGTGCAGTGGGGAGCTGGTGCGGATGTTAGGGAGAGGCCAGTCTAGGAAGACATCTGGGTTTCTGCCTCTAGAAGCAGGGAGGTGGTTAATTGGGGAACCCAGGACAGGGAGGTAAGAGGGGCACTGGATCTGGAGGGTGGCCAAGGGGTCAGTTTGGACATGTGGAGTGTGAAGACCCCATGGCTCTCCAGGAGGCAGTGTCAGCTGGGTCTAGAGTTCAAAGGAGAATCCCGAGGGCAGAGGTCAAGTAGGGGAGGCCCTCAAACTCACTGATGAGAAGAGGTCATGTGGGAAGGTCACCCAGTGACCTGGCCTGACTTTTCTGACTCTCCAGGGAACCTCCTCTCCCCTCCGGCCACCCCCATTCAGGCTCACTCTGTCCTCCGTCTCAGAGCCACGCTGGGCTCTCATTCTGCATCCTCTGTATGGACAGGTAGGACTGCCCCTTTCCCAAGCATCCAACTGAAACATCCGAGTCCACTTGAATTTTCCTGACACTTGACTCCAGGCTCCAGACCTGGATCCCTGAGACCCCTCCCTCCACCCCATTAGACTCTTCTCACCCTAGTCGGTTGAATTTCCAGTAAGGCCTGAAGCCAGGCCTCTCAGATTCTCACTCTGCTGCTGGCTGGGCAGTTCTAGGCCTCAGTGTCCTCATGTGAAATTGTGGCTGCTTCCTCTTGGCACTCCTAGAACTGTGGACAGCTTGGCAGAGAGGCACGTCAAGTCCTAAATCTACTGTCTGACACACAGTTATTGCCCTATCAATGTCCATCATTATTGTTTTAATTTTTCTTTCAACCCACTTTGTGCACACTGATGGTCAAGATGTAGCAACACAGCATCTGCTCTTGACAGCACTGCCTCCAATATCAATTCCTTCCTCTGGACTTCAACCGCTCGTGTGCAAGGACAGCCTCTTATTTATATTTCCCTCCCCAACTTCCCCAACAACGCCCTGAACGTGCTCGTAAGTGGCCTTCCCTCTGATGCACGTGCAGCCATGAGACATCAGACAAGTCCAGGCAGCTTGTCAGCAGGAGGCAAGACAAGCATTTATAACGTTCCTGCCAAGAACACTGAGGACTTTCAGAGGCTTGTTATTAAACAGGAATCAATATGCATTTATTGAATCCTATTGGGTTTTTCTTACATAACTGAACTCAATTTTGCTGTTTCGAAGGCTTCCAGGAGGACACCAAGTCCCCGTTGTCAGGAAAGATGGGTCTCCTAGGACCCAGATGTTTCTGAGCCATAAACTCAGCTCTCAAAGACTGCGCCCTTTGCCCCAAGGAACTCACCTAAGTCAACTGTCCCCTTGGGACTCCTCCCTTCTCCAAGATCAGCACATAGAGTCTTCCCCGTGCTGAGTGTGATACAGGGTCTACAGAAGGGTTTGGATTCATCTGAGAGTGGGATCTCAGGAGCTGAGTGTGATACAGGGTCTACAGAAGGGTTTGGATTCATCTGAGAGTGGGATCTCAGGAGCTAAGTGGGCTAGTTCTCTGACAAAGGCACAGAAGCAAGCCATGAGTGAAGGACCCCACCTCCCATTCTCTAGGCCTCCTGTGGGGAAAGTCCCCAGTTAGTTACTGCAAGGGCACTTAAATTTGGTGCCATTTTTTGAAAATCCAAAACTCAGGTGGCTGTGAGTCCAATGGTGTAAGTGTGGTGCTTAGCACCAAGGTTGCTAAGGTGTGTAAAAGAGGGAGGCAAAAATGAACAGAATAAAACACAGCTTTTGATAAATATTCATTTCACAGAATCAACAAGGATAAGAGACCCCCAGCCTCCAGGCCAGACTCTCCAAATGAAAAAACAGGCCCAGGAAGATGAAGCACCTTCTTAGCCAGCCAAACTTTCCTCGAGTCTCCTAGTTGTTATTCAGTCACTAAGTCATATCTGACTCTTTGCGACCCAATGGAATGCAGCACACCAGGCTTCCCTGTCCTCTATCTCCCAGAGTTTGCTCAAACTCACCTTCATTGAGTCAGTGAGGCCAGACAATTCCAAATTATACAGATCACACTGTTTTGAACAAATTTCATGTTAAAACAAGCAACAAAAGACCAGTGTAATGACACCACCATCTGTGGCTAAGACGTCTGTGTGCTCTCTTAGCCAGACTTGTGAGAAGTGCTTTCTATGCATTTCTCAGGTTTCACAACCACTTTATCAGATACATACATCAGATACATCAGCCACCATCACTGTTTCACTGAGGGAAGCATTGTACTGCATAGACTTTGGGCAGCCAGCCCCAGTCCACTCAGAAACACAAATGGCACCAAAGCCCCAGGCTGAGTCTTCCTTCAAGGTCCTCAAAATCTGAGTGAGCTGCTACTGTCCCAGCTGTCACCTGAACACTCGTGGGCCTCATGTGAGCGGCAGAGTCCCTCCAGCCCAGGGCTTTCTCCCATCCTGCGGGTGGAACAGTGGAGTAGCTCCAAAGAGACAAGATGGATGCCTCCGGGAGCAACCCTAACCAATGAGGGATGGGAGCTGGAGATTAAAATTCCCAGCCTCCTCCTCCTCCACTGTGTCCCAGAGCTCCCCGCCGGACATACAGACTCCCATCTGCCCACAAAAGCTACCTGCTCACTAATACGCTTGGTACTAGTTTCTTTCCCTCCTCTTTCCCTCCCCACTGGTGCACTGATGCCTCTTGGTATCACCTCCCATGTAAACCTCTTATTTGCATCTTTGCTCAAGGTTGGCTCCTTGGGGAGCAAGG
The DNA here is from genome assembly GCF_029378745.1 of Bos indicus. Lineage (NCBI taxonomy): Eukaryota > Metazoa > Chordata > Mammalia > Artiodactyla > Bovidae > Bos > Bos indicus. Next base: position 39,182,492 of record NC_091772.1, on the reverse strand, counting down.
CTAAGACAGCAAGAAGGAAGGGCAGAGCCATCCTCTCTCCACATTTGTGAGGATGGGGAGCTTCAGAGAGATGTCAGGAAGCCAGTCAGGAGGTTGTGGCTTCCCCAACAAACTCAGAAGAGGCGTGATAATAGAGCCAAGAAGAGCTATGTGTGCAGTGGATAAAGCAAGAGACTTGGCCAATAAGTAATTAACCTGTAGACCTGCCCGTGGTCAGTGGTTCATGACAAGGGAGCTGAAACTAATCAGAGGTTGGCAAGAAAGGAAGCCTCGGGTGCCTATGTTAGCTCCAGAAGACTCAAAGGACCAGGGCGGTGACCCCAGAACCCTGATCTTTGCACACAGGGGTAAGTCGGTCAGCGAACCTGGCTTATGTGTGTCAGAGGCCTTGGTGAATTCTGCAGCCTCCCAGGAACCCACACACAGAGTGGCCACATGGAGGAAACAACAAGTTCTTCTGACTGTGCCTGGGCTATGCCCCCCTTCTTGAAAGTGACTTGGTGCTGGCAACCAACTCCATCCAATCCCCATTCAGCCCAGGTGCTGATGGTGCCAGGCCCTGGGCTGTGTTTTGGGACAGAGATGAACTTGAGACAGCTCTTTTCCTGCAAGTGCTTATGGTTTTTGGTTCCTTGTCCTGTAATATGAATGGCCTGGCAAGCCTGACCTTCACTTCACTGAGTATTAAAGCTCTTTGTGGACAGAGCACCACAGTGGCCCAGGGTCCAGACTCCTGCTGGTGGAAATACTCCTCCTGCCCCCAAGGGGTGCTGAGAAACATTGCTGGTGCCCCAGAGTGTGGTCACACTTGGGGTGCACTGTAGCTTTCTGAGCTTGACTTTTCAAACCAAATGAATCAATGGTTGTGATCCTGACACTCCCCTTTTAAAAATCTTTGAGATTCAAGTTCAGGAAAGCTCCCCTCAGTGAAGAAGGAGGTGTATCTGAACCCCATGGATATTTTCCATGGCAAATATAAGGAAGAAAAAAAAAACAAAAAAAAACACGGCATAAAGGAAGTCAAGGAAAGCCGTAGCAGTCCATTCCATCAGCAGATTTATGGACCTGAGTCGGGTCAGAAGACCACTTCTGAAATCAAAATAGGATCCTAAAGATGCATCTGTTGTCACGGAAAATCAATAAGGCCCCGAGCGGGCACTTCATCTCTCCCTGGGGTGTCGGGGAGGGGTGTGTCATTTATCATTTGCAGGAAGGCTGGGAGGAGACCAGGGCTGCCAGACCAGGTCACTCCCTGGCTCCTGACTCCGGGCAATCTCTGGATTCAGATTACTAAATGAGATGCCTGCTAATAATCTAGATGACAAATAGTAATAAATGAGTATGACTGAGGACTTCTCACTGACACCGTAGATGGGATTCCTGAAGAATGTCCAAGGGCGGGAGTAGATGTCCAGGGACCTGGGCCTTCTATTCCTCTGTAGGGTTTTCTATTTCCCTCTGGAGGAGGAGGCTACTTCCCTTGTGAAAATGACAATCACATTATTTCATCCCCTTCCAATACCTTCCCAGCCCAATATTAGTCATGTAATCCCTTCTGGTCTCAAGTCTAAAGGGTTTAATACAGAGAGCATACAGAGTCTCTAGTGTATTCATGTGCCAGGCTGGCAAACAGGAGAAATTGTCAGAGATGCTAATTGAGCCACTTGCTTTGACGGGAGCACTGATATTGGGTCTTTAGGCAGGTGGTACCCCCTGACAGGCGAGGCCAGGGAGAGCTGGTGACCCCTGGTCAGAAAACTCCCCATCCAAGAACTAGGGTAACTGTGATCCTTAACTTCAGGCTAAGCACTGTTCTTTTTCCAAAGAGTTCTTTCACACACACATATACTGTGGAAGAGAAACTCTATAACTCAAAATTACCTCCAGGTAGCAAATTAATCTGCAATTAAAATCCCTCTTTTTGGTGGACTTAGCTTGCCTTCAGCTAAAATTGGCCATCTGTTCCCTGCAGGTCTCTCTAGCTACAAACACCTGCCTCTTTCTCCTGCCTTCATTATTTCTATAAATAGCAGCAGCCCCTATATAGACTCCAAGATCTGAAATCATGTATCCTCTGGACGCCAGACCCAGCTCATGTCCAGGGGCTTCCAAATCAAGAGGTTTGTTTCCTCCAACCATCAGCTCTCCTCCAGTGCACAACCATCGGGGGCAGGCCCCTTGGAGGTCCACGCGATGGGGCGTTACTGACAAGCACGTTTCTCCAGCTTGAATCCTTCCTTTTGCAATCTCTCCTGCTCACTTCTTCTCCCATGGTAACCCTCTTCCCGCTCAACTGCCAACCAACTAGGTACCACAGTCCTTACTGTGATGGTCTACACACCAGTCCACGCCCCCGCAGATGCCCTGTAGCTCATCCACAGGAAGAGACTCCTTACCTTACAAGGTTATTTGTGCCTAACTCACAGCTCCCCAAAATCCCATATGTGCCCAGAGGAGTTAGGCTTCCCAGGTGGCACTAGAGGTAAAGAACCTGCCTGCCAATGCAGGAGATGCAAGATACGTGGGCTCGAACCCTGGGTCCAGAAGATCCCCTGCACGAGGGTATGGCAACCCACTCCAGTATTCCTACCTGGAGAATGCTATGGACAGAGGAGCCTGGTGGGCTACAGTCTATGGGGTCGCATAGAGTCGGACACAACTCAAACAACTTAGTACACACACATGCCCAGAGGAGTCAGGGCAGTGATACGAATAGAGAAAAGGAGGATTAAGAAGCAAGCGCTACTGTCAGCCCTCCTCCAGAGACCCCTGTGGAATTCTCTGTTTTGGGAGAGACCCTTTGAGGTTTCCATAATGACAGATGATGACATCCCAAGCCTGCCTCGACAAAAGCCACAAGCTCTCAGCCGCAATCCCCACCTTCTTTGAAGCAACCACCTCCAAGCGCTCACCTAGCTCTCTCCAACTGCTGCTGCTACTGCTGCTAAGTCGCTTCAGTCATGTCCAACTCTGTGCGACCCCTTTGACGGCAGCCCACCAGGCTCCCCCGTCCCTGGGATTCTCCAGGCAAGAACACTGGAGTGGGTTGCCATTTCCTTCTCCAATGCATGAAAGTGAAAAGTGAAAGTGAAGTCACTGAGTCGTGTCCAACTCTTAGCGACCCCATGGACTGCAGCCTACCAGGCTCCTCCGTCCATGGGATTTTCCAGGCAAGAGTACTGGAGTGGGGTGCCATTGCCTTCTCCGGCTCTCTCCAACAACACTATGTAATTTTACATATTCTGTATACTAGTCCTTTATCAGACCTGTGTTTGGCAAAGATTTTCTCCCAGTCTGGAGCTTATCTTTTTATTCTCTGAATAGTAGCTTTCACCAAGTTAGTAATTCACCAAGTTAAAATTTCCATTTTTAAAAAATTGTGGCTGATATACAATGCTGTGTTGGTTTCAGGTGTACAGCACAGTGAATCAGTTATACATTTACATACATACGTTCTCTTTTAGACTCCTTTCCCAGAAAACCCAACTTATCATTTTTATTTTCTGCACAATATGGATTTCGTGTTTGGAACTGCATCTAAAAAGTTATTGTCAAACCCAAGGCCATGTAGATTTTCTCCCACGTTACATTCTAAGAGCTCCAGATTTTATGTTCAGGCCTCTATTTTATAACCAAGTCAGTGATTCAGTGTTAGTTGCTTAGTTGTGTCCAACTCTTATTGACCCCATGGACTGTAGCCCACCAGGCTCCTCTGTCCATTGGATTTCCCAGGCAAAAGTACTAGAGTGGCTTACCATTTCCTCCTCCAGAGTATCTTTCTGACATAGGGATCAAACCTGGGTCTCCTGCACTGCAGGCGGATTCTTCATTGCCTGAGCCACCAGGGAAGCCCCATTTTATAACTAAAGTCATTTGCTTTGTAGCCAGGATTGCCCTTAGCTCTCTTTTAGATCAGGTCCAGGGTTTGCATCTGAGGTAAGCTCAGACTTATCATGACTTAATCAACAACACCTTGGGTGTATAACAAGGGCTCATCAATATGGACCTCCGAGAGCATTCATATATCCAGCGGCTAGGTTGGTGGGAAAGAGGCTTGCAGGGCATTGGCTCGCACATCTTCATCAGCAAGTGGACTGCTGGGGTCTAACAGAGCAGGGAGAGAGGAAGGCGGGCCTCAGCTGTGTGCTCAGGGGTGAAGTTAACTGCAGCTGGGGGAGAGGAGGGAGGGCTCGGATGTATGCTCAGGGGTAAAGCTAACTGGAGTCTTTCCAGGTAATTTGCCAACATGCTCTGTTAAAAATCCTTCCCTTCTGCTGTGGTCAAGGCTGTTTCCTCTGTTAGAGATTAGGCTCACGTCCTAATGTCAGTTTCAGGCTATCTCCTGGGTACCACTCATCTGTCTGGTTCAATGCTGTGGCTTTAATAAAATGTAAACTACATTTCCATATAGAGTAGGGAAAAAAATGTTCCTTCATTGCTCTTTTTCGAAATACATTCAGGGCTTCAGATAAATCCAAACCTAAATCTTACAGATTTTTCAATTAAATTGGAAAGATGATTTAAAAATAAGCTTTCATCTTCTCCCCAAGAACACATATTTATGAAAATATTTTAATATCTGTTTAGATACAAGTTGACATTTTCTTTATAGAGGTTGTGCACTGTTAAAGTCAATCCTAAATGTTACATGACTACTTTTTGGTTGGTATTATCTAAATAAAAGATTTGATGCATCTTCTAATGGGTCACTATCAATATTTAGGGGAGCTATCAATATCTGCATATTTATCTTATATCTGACCATTTAAAGCTTTATTACTAATTTTAAGAGATTACCAATAGATTTATATTATTTTTTGGTATATAGTTATATTATCCATAAATAACATTCATCTTTCTATTGAGAAGAGCTATCTAGCAGCACCTTTGAAGCAAAGGTGTTAAATAAACATGATCATGGTGGCCATCTTTGTCACAGATACGATTTTTATGGGCCATGTGTGTTTTCTGGGCTTCCCAGGTGGCGCTAGTGATAAGGAACCTGCCTGCCAAAGCAGGAGACAGGAGAGATGCAGCTTTAATCCCTGGGTCTTAAAGATCTCCTGGAGGAGGAAATAAATGGCAACCAACCCCAGTGTTCTTGCCTGAGAAATCCCATGGGCAGAGGAGCCTGGTGGGCCACAGTCCAAAGGGTTGCAAAGAGTCAGACACACCTGAATTGACTTAGTGTAGCGTGGTGTGTTTTCCGGTTACCTCCACTGATGTATGTTGGTTGGTTCACCTCCACGGATGTATGGTTGGAATCAGTCTTTTTGACAGGGGGGGTATCCTTTTCTTTAATATTAATTTTTTTTTCATATAATGTGATTACCCCCCACCCTGTGGAGACCCATCTCTACAAAACAGGACACTGAGAGATATCCTAATGTAGTAGTGTTAGCTGCCCGGTTGTGTCCATCTTTGCGACCCCATCGACTGTAGCCTGCCAGGCTTCTCTGTCCATGGGATTCTCCAGGCAAGAATACTGGAGTGGGTTGCCATTTCCTCCTTCAGGGGATCTGCCTGAGCCAGGGATCAAACCTGGGTCTCCTGCACTGCAAGCAGATTCTTTACCATCTGAGCTACAGGGAAGCCCAAGAGAGAGATACTCTACTATTAATCAATCTTTGCATCACTAAGTTCAGATTCTACTGGCTCATGAAAGAAACTTCTTTTGATGTCCTGACAAATCTAGTTAAGTGTTTCCTTTGGCAGTTCTGGATTCTTAATTTTCTTTCAGACTGCTCTCAGTCTAAACTCTGGGTTATGCTGAAGTTCTAAGCCACTGGGGATAAACACCGCCCTCCACTGCTCCCTCAGAGAAGGCAATGGCAACCCACTCCAGTACTCCTGCCTGGAAAATCCCATAGACAGAGGAGCCTCATAGGCTCCAGTCCATGGGGTCGCTAGGAGTCAGACATGACTGACTGACTTCACTTTCACTTTTCGCTTTCATGCACTGGGGAAGGAAATGGCAACCCACTTCAGTATTCTTGCCTGGAGAATCCCAGGGATGGGAGAGCCTGGTGGGCTGCCATCTATGGGGTCGCACAGAGTCAGACACGACTGAAGCGATTTAGCAGCAGCAGCAGCAGCCACTGCTCCCTGGCTCCCCTGTCCAGGGGCAGTGGGAGGGTCCTGCACAGACTTGGAGGCAGGCATCACTTCGCGGTTCTTCACTTCAGCTCAGTACCCTGGAGCCCACGTGGGGAACTTCAGAAGCAGCTGACACCAAAACCATCCCAACTTCGGGAGAAAGGCTGGACTGTGGCTGACAGGCTTTATGAAGTGGGCTCCTGGGCCTGAGCTCAGTGAAACAAGGAGAAAATTTCCTCAGACAGTTTAATTAAGTTGAGTGACTTTCACTGTCCTGGAAAATAAACTCAACCTTTTTCTCTATTAGCAAAAATGACAACTCAGCACCCAGGCAGATTGCTGAATTAATAAAAATTCATTAAAAAATCCATCTTTTAATTAGAAGTCTCTGCAGACTTAAGGATCAATCTGCCTAGAGAGAACACGGAGAAATTCTTGATGCCAAGGTCTCTGCCAGCCCATCGCCCACCCCTCCTACACTGCCTAGGACTCCTTCCCTGGGCTCCTCACACCACCTGTACCTGCAAAGCAGCTCCCAGGCCCTTGGTGGAAGCAGGACAGCTCCCCTGGGGGAGGGTCTTGTGTGGGCTGCACAGATCCTACTATTGACAGAAGGTGGTCAGTAAGAACACGGAGAGCTGGTTCAGATCTTGGTTTCCCAGAGGCCTAGCAGCCTGGCTGAGGGTGAGTAACTCACCAGGTGACCCTGGAGACGGGATTAATGCCAAAGCCTATGGATGGCACAGGTCAGTGCAGGATGAAAGGAGAAAAGCCCACGTGAAGGGCTGAGCCCAGTTCCAGGTAGTGCCCACAGGAGGTCCGCTGTTGCTGGTGTGACGACGAGTACCAACACTGCTAGTTATTATTATTATTCCTCCCTGGCAGGTGGGCGGTGGACCATGTGCTAGGAACCTAGACCTCTGACCTTTGCCAATTGCATACGCGCTCAGCTTCAGTTCTCTTTCTTTTATAAGGTAAATGAATATTTACCTAGCTTGTTGTACAGAGTTTTAAGGAACACGTGTTTTAAAATCCTGTAGACTAAGAAAAGTAAAGAAAGAAATTATCTTATGAATTGTCAAACAAACTTCACGGAGAAAAAACAGTGCCTCTACAACAACTATACTGAGACCGAAACACTCATATTCCTATGAATAGCATTAATTTATACTCACCCCGTCGGAGAAGGCAATGGTGCCCCACTCCTGTACTCTTGCCTGGAAAATCCCATGGACAAAGGAGCCTAGAAGGCTGCAGTCCATGGGGTCGCTGAGGGTCGGACACGACTGAACGACTTCACTTTCCCTTTTCACTTTCATGCATTGGAGAAGGAAATGGCAACCCACTCCACTGTTCTTGCCTGGAGAATCCCAGGGACGGAGAAGCCTGGTGGGCTGCCATCTATGGGGTCGCACAGAGTCGGACACGACTGAAGTGACTTAGCCGCAGCAGCATACTAACCTTGTGAAGATGTATCATTTTGCTCATGATGTTTTTACAGAAAGCCCTGCTTCTGTGGTGTCCAGAGAGGTGCAGAAATATCACCTGCAGATGATATAAGGGCACACCTGGACAGGTGGAGATAGGCTATCTGACCACATGGGGCATTCGCGGAGTTGTGAGGTGAGAACTCATACTCTCAAACCGGCCCCACCAGGGGGAGCCTGAGAAAATTTCATCCACATCAGGAGCAGCCAACGTGTTCATCACAAAGTGTTCTGTTCTCTCAGTGAGTTTCCACCAGAACAATGTTGTAGATAGACCACCACAAATCTGTTGCAGATTGACCCTTGAGAAGTCCACATCCCACCTCTCATCCCAAGGCAAGGACAATGCCTCCAGCAGGTAAAGGTACTCGTGACACTGATTGATACCGACTTTACACGTGCCTCTGGAATGCCTTGTTGGATCCACACACATGACCACACATGCATTTATGATGTACAGGACATGGGGCCCCATGGCGGGTGACAGAGTCTATTACCTTCTAAGTAATAAACATACTGAAGAATCTGCTGAAAGTTCCATCTCCATAGAAAAAGCACATGTGGACTAGTGCAAAGCTTCTACAAGCTCCCTAAACTCTCCCCCACCATGCATCCTTCCAAGGATTCATGGACCCCAAATGAAGAACTGTTGCTTTAAACAAGAGAGTATTTTAAGAAACAGTAAGCTAAATATTTGCAAAATTGAATCTTTTTTAAACCCCGAGATTACTTGGTATTTAAAGACCTACAAGGCAAATTCCTTTGTAACTCAACAATCTCTGTTATGCAGAGATTTGCAGACTATCATATATATATATATATATATATATATATACACACACACACATATACACACACACACATTATATATGTATATGTCTATAGAATATACATATGGGCTTCCCCAGTAGCTCAGACAGTAAAGTATCTGCTTGCATTGCAGGAGACCCAGGTTCAATCCCTGGATTGGAAAGACCCCCTGCAATAGGGAATGGCTACCCACTCCAGTATTCTTGCCTGGAGAATTCCATGGACAAAGGAGCCTGCTGGGCTATGGTCCAGGGGCTCACAAAAAGTTGGACATGACTGAGCAATTAACACTTTCAATGCTATAGTATATATATATAAAATATGTACATATAATATATATATACACATACATACATATATACATATACACACACACACAGATGGCTGCACTGCAAGGCATGTAGGGTCATAGTTCCCTGACCAGGGATCGAACCCTCATCCCCTGCAGTGGAAGTGCAGAGTCTTAATCATTGGACTGCCAGAAAATTTCCTATTTTCATATTTTAAATTCTCAAATATGGCTCTATTTTTAAAGGAACAGTTTGAAATTTTTGGATTAGGTTCACAAACTGTCTGCATCCTTTTTTTTTAAATTAATAATTTGAAAAAAAGAGGCGTTGATGGGGAGTGTTGTCAAAGGAAACTTTTTGACCTTTCCTGCTCTTACTTCTGTATCCCCTTCCCTGCCCCTTCCACCCATTGATGGGCTGGGGCTCTTAATCCACATGTTACACACTCAGAAAATTCCCCTTGACTTTGGCCGTTGTGGGAGGATCTACGCCAAGGAAATCAGCAAAGGCTACCAATCATGAATGGGGGCTTTTGCTTCCTGGAGCCAGTTTACCAGGTGACTCCTGTCTCATTCCCCAGTTATATACATACAGTCAACACCTGGAATGCTCATGGAGGTCACACCTGGCTTTCTGGCTTCCAGATCAAAACCAGAAATGCATAGTAATACAATTCAAGGAAGAAATTAGTGCCAAATTTGATCTTAATGGCATATTAATTAAGGATGAAGTCTGAAAGCAATTTCTGCGAATGTTAGGACCAGATTCATGGAGGGACTGAAACAGTCGTTTAAAGATGGGGCAACATTCGGGATCGGCCAGCAGTGAGGGCCTCCTGGCCACGCTGCACACCCCAGCACTGTCCACTAGATCGCCACAGCATGTGAGCATGGAGGCTCTGCTCTTACTCTGCTTCTCCCACTGCTTCTTCAAAGATGCCTTGACCCAGAAACCTCACAACAGGCACAGAATCCCTGAAGCTCCCTCCAAGCCCTTGACACTTGCTGCGCTGGGCCCCCGCTCCTTCCCGGATGCTGTCCTGGGAAATCATAGCATCTCCTTGCTCCCTCCCACTGAATTCCCCTTCCTGAATCCTCCTCGAGGAGGTGTTTGCCCCATTCAAGTGGCAAAATTGCAGCCTGAGGTTAAAGCCAACCCTCCACCTGCTCTGGGCCACACCTGAGCAACTGACATGGCTGGAGAGAAATGACACACCTGGGCTTAGAAGGGCTTTTCCCAAACAGGCCACTAGAACCCAAAGGAGCACCTGGGGAGCGGGTGATCTGACTACATTTTCTATGTGATTTTCTCCCTGCTCTTTGGAGTGATGGCTTCACACTCTCTTCTCTCTCCTCAAATGCATCCTTTCCAACAGCTCATCAGTCTGCCTTATGTTCAGAAAAATTAGGAGCAATCAGACTCTCATCTTCTTCTGCCAGAGCCTAGAAGCTCCCTGTATCCACACCATATCCTCTCTCTCTTGCTGTTAAAGGGCAGCATCCCCACAGCTTTAGAAGGAGGTCAGGGGTGCCTGTTCTGGGTCACTTCCCCTCCTGGACTGTCCACGACTTTACCTCCTGGTCTCCCCTTTGCTCCTGAAACACAAGTCTCCTTTTCCCTTCCATCATTTCAATCAACAAACAAACAGGTTCCAGAGTCCTCCCTCCAAATACATCTCGTCTTAAAAACAAAGCCTTCCCCAGTTTAACATGCTATGGGCTGCTGCCCCATTTCTGTGCTCCTTTTTCAAAGAAAAACTTGCAAAACTTCAACTTCCTCACCTTAATCTTGGACTTAGCTACTCTTTAATCATTTAACGCACTCCCCACCCTCTAAACTCTCTTGAAAATGGCTCTCGCCTAGGTTTCTATAGACTCCATGCTGCCCGATGTTTAAATGAGGGCTTCTCCAACCTTGTTTCCTTGGTGACCATCCTCCTGATCTCTCTTTTGTTTGAGGATGCTGTGATCTTTTCTCCTTCTTTCTTACTGGCCACTCCGTCTTGGCCTCCTTCACTGATACCTCTTCTCCTGGATCCAGATGGTGAAGGACCGGAGGGCTCCATCTCCAACGTCCATCCGGGTCAACTCATGGCTCTAAATGCCATCTGTAAGCTATGTTTCCAAAATGCGTATCTCTAGACATGCCAGAACTCCAGGCACATGTACACTTAGGTGACATTCAGACTTAGATCAGTTAGATGAAGGCATATTCGATATTTCTCCCCAAACTTGCCCCTTCTATGCACACTCCCATCTTCCCTGTCTGGGGAAAAAGTACAACAATCCCCCCATTTGTTGACCCACATGTTCAGGAGTTTTCCTTGCTTCTTTTCCTTCTCCTCTCCCATCCAAACCCTCAGGAAGCCCTCTCCACTGTACCCTCGCGTACATTACAAGTCTGCCCCTTCTCTTTACTCTGATCACCTTCACCATCTTTTTCCTGAACCACTGCAATGGCCTCTTTCTTGGTGTCTTGGCTTTCACTTGTGTCCCGCTTGTAATCCATCTCCCCTGCCACTCTCCTCTGGCAACCAGAGTGGCCTTTCAAAACACAAATCAGGTCATGTCACTTCTGGGCTTAAAACATTTCACACCACCCTGCTTATTACTTTCACAGCAATGACCACAGCCTGTAATGACCTGATTATTTGTTTCCTTATCTGCTTTCTGTCTCCTCTCAATAGAATATAAGCTCATGGCTCAGGGATCCTGTCTTATCCACCATGGTACCCAGCAAGAGGCCAGACACATAGTGGATAGTCACTCTCATATATTTTGGATAAATTAATAAAACTTTTTTTGAAAGGGAGTTCTTTTTATCTAATCTCAAGTCCAGGACAGCTTCTTGTGGTCATCAGAATCTCTGTGCATTAGGAAGGTGAGGTGTGCTTTAAATAGGCCCCAATCCTGGCAGAAGACAGGGCACTCAGAGAACTCCATCCCTGCAGGACGTTTTATCGCCCTCAGACACTGAAAGCCCTAAATATAGGCCAGCCATGAAAGATTCATGAGCTCCTGCTGCGACGGGTCAGAGCCATGGAAATCAGAGACTTCCATCATGGTGGACACTGTGACATTTATTCCTAATCAGCAAAGGCACGTACTTTATTACCTTTTGAGGGCAGAAGAACCAGGGTGATATTCCAGAAGCACAAGAGGCTTCCCTCTGGAGCAAGGAGTATACTTTGCTCTTGGATGCAAACATACAACACCCACGGGCCACTGCCACCGCACGGTGGCTGACAAAAAGGGTGGCCCCGGCTGGACTCCCTTCCCCGTGTCACTGCAGGCATCTTAGCTGCTCACTGTCCTCTTTTCTTGGGTGCATTTAACTTAATCCTCGTGTCGGGAGTCTGCAGCATCTTTCCTGAGGCAATGAGACTTTCTGGTCAAAAGGACTATTGGAGGAGTAGCAGCAGGGGTTAGGTCTGAAACGATGCCAGAGTTTGACATTTATAGTAATTCTGATTTATCATTTGGGATCCTACATTCAAGAAAAGTTAAACTTCTATATATGGTGAAAACATGGTATACTTTCTATAACGCATAGGATGAAGACTTTTATTTGAGGTTTACCAATCTACTTCTAAATAGACCCAGGGCAGCTTACAGTGAAATGAAATACAAAACTAGATGGCTAGGGGAACACAGAAAAGGCCACCAAAAGCTGAGTGCCCCAGCCTGAGGACCCAGCATACGTTCCCCGGTAGCTCCAAAGATGTGAGTTCTTAGGCTGCATCTACAGAGTCTGGTTTAACTGGCCCATGGTGGAGTCCGGGCCTCAGTGGGTTATTTTTAAAGTTCTCTGGTGAGTCTAATGTACTTTCAGTGGTGGACGGGCCCGCCCAATAGAAGCATGGTTAGAGCCTATGACATCCCAGAGATAAACCACTCAACACGATAGGGCAGTGACTTCGTGTGGCTGTTTTAAGACATCAAAAACAAAAGAGAAACAGGCCGTGCCACGCCAATTTCATTTTCTGCTGGAGGAGACCGCAAGTTGGTCTGCAGATACAAGATTTCCCACCTTCCTGGAAGACCCCAGAATCGAGCATGAGTTAACCACTTGGATAGCATCAGTAATATCACAGGCACACAATCAGCTCTGGCTTTGATGGGATGTGTCTTAACTAAAGACACATGTCATTACTCGCATCAAACCAGCATGCATTCTAGCAAACCATGTGAGTAAGCATCTTATATTTCTGGGAAAAAAAGGAATATGACCAAGTCCCTTATCGGAAAATATGTTCTAAGTGGGAAGTTTCTGTTGGACATTTCTGTTCCAGATTGTCAGTGAGCCTGGGCGTCCACAGCTCTCATGGCTCCACCCTCCCGACCTGCTCTCATAAAGGAATCCTGGAAGAAAGGCTGCAGGAGCACTGACCACATTTGATTCATGAAATCTGCCTTTCAAAGTGCTCTTTCCTGTATGTGCTCCAGGCCTGTCCAGTACGGCAGCCGCAGGCCACCCGTGGCTAACTAAACTTAAGTAAGTTAAATTTCAGCAACATTGAAACTCCAGGACTTCCCTGACTGCTCAGTGGGTAAAGGAGATGCAGTTTCAATCCCTAAGTCAGGAAGATCCCCTAGGAGAGGGAATGGCAACCCACTACCCACTACAGTATTCTTGCCTGGGAAATTGCAAGGACAGAGAAGCCTGGTGGGCCACAGTCCACAGGGTCGCAAAGAGTCAGACACAACGAAGGGGTCAAACAACAACAACAACATTGAGACTCCAGGCCCTCAGCTGCACCAGCCATGCTTCAAGTGCTCAACAGCCTGGGTGGCAGGTATTGCCGACTTGGACAGGGCTGGTGCAAGGGATTTCCAACCCACAGAAAGTTCTATGGGGTGATGTTGTTCTGGACTTAACAGGTCCTCGGCCAAAGTCCCTGCAGAATTATTGATTGGGGGCTGAAGAAGTGAAAGAAGATCAGATGTCTAAGCAGCATCGACAATCTCCTTGGGTAAAGAGGAAATCATGGTGTGTTTGGGGGCCTTGGTTTCTTAATCTGTATAATGGGCCTACTCTCTCCTTTCTTCTCTCAGCTTTAATGCACATAAAGCTTGTCCAAAAGGGAGACTACTCCTGAGAAATGTACTGTGTACACAGAATATGCTATTAGTGTTCAGTGAAACAATTTTAAGCACTAACAAACAGCCCCCAGAAACTAGGCCCAAGAGGAAGGATGACGGGGAGCCAATGAGTGAGGAGGGGTCTTTGTCTGGTTTGGGATCAGACAGGTCTCTGCAGGGTCCTTCCTTTCCCAACTGACCTCATCCCTTCCTTTGAGCACACACTCGATGGGCCACACCCACACACACCCTGACTGGCTGTGCACGTACGTGCATGCATGTGTGTGCATGTAGGCAGGTGTACGTACATGTGTGCACACATGTGCGTGAACTCAGGGCCTCAGGAGCCAGCGGTCAGAGGAGGGCGGGGAGGGATGTCACAGTCATGTCACAGGCCCGCTCTGGGAGGACAGGACAGGACAGTCCACTTCCACCAGCAGGGTGGTCACAAGGCCAGCAGTCCCGATGGCCTGGGGATGAAGGACCTTCCACTGCAGTGGCGGTTTTTCACAGGTTCCACGCGGCTGTAAGAAGGTCAACAGAAAGCCATTCATGCCCCAGGGGACTTGGGGACAGTGTGCTGTTTCCTTCTCAGCAGCTCAGCGTCCAGGCCTGTAGATGTGTAGTGTGAAGGGCCCTCTTTATCATGAGGCTGGAAAAGTGGGTGGGGGAAGCACCAGGGCACCCCCCACCTCCACCTGGGGTGCCCCTCAGCAACCCTGGGAGAGCCTGGTGGGTGACAAGGGCAGCTTCCTCCCAGGACCCCCACCCAGCTAGAAGGAGCCCCATACCTCCCTTCCCCATGCCCTGCTGAGGTCTCATCCCATCTCTAGGCCACCTCTGCCAGACAGACCTTCTCCTGGACTTCTTAGTCCACACAGGCGGCAGAGGAGAGGGGTCCATCTGCTCGGTCCAGCTTCCTGGCTGGGCACCCAGCGCTGTAAGGAAGGAGTCCTGCCCTCATGTCCCCAATGAGCCCACTTCAGTGCCTACCATCTGTTATGACCCCTTCTCCATCCCTCTCCTGTCACCACCTCTAATACATGCTCTGCATTTGCCAGTATCAGAACAAATCATGGAAAAGATGATAAAAAAACTCTCCTGTGTCTTGACATTTGCTGACGGAAAAAGATGACGATGAAGGATAAATGCTTTCGTGGAGGGATTCTCCACACAAATATGTACACATATGTCTGTGATGTTATTTCATCGCGACTGAAGTCTTCACTGGTGGAGGGACTTTGTGGGACATCCTCACCCTGGCAAAGAGGGGAACCAGCCCTCCTGTATACAAACTCACGCATGAAACAACCGGCATGATCAGACCCAGCAAATACACTTCAGGAATCTGGTGTCAGGAAAGGCAGATGTACAAGGATGCAGTGGTGTTTACGATGTAGAGAAATTGGACATCAATTAAGTGCTTCGTGAAAGAAGCCCAGGAGAATAAACACAGAGCATCCCTGTAGGGCAATGGCATGCAGTTATTAAACGCCATGGAATACTTTATGTTGACCAGTTACGGTGTTCATAATGTGGCTAATTGAATGAAGACACTTACACAGCCACCATTGGAGAGCTGGAGGGTGGTCCCCCAGGGAGGATGTCCCAATGGTCTCACCATTTAGGATATCTTTAATTCTTCTGATTAATGACAGAATTCCCTAACCAGAATCCATTCTCTGTTCACTGATATTTTCTTTCTTCAAGGCGACAGCAAGAAGCAGTTGCTTAAACAACAATAACCAAGCTTTTCAGGAAGATGCACACTGAGAACAGGCTTGGTCTGAAAAGTTTTCCAAACACACTTCAGAGGATGCATGGAGTGCTTAGAAGGAGTCTGGACACCAGGAGAGGAAACCCAAACTAAAGCCGTCAGGAGGCAGGTTCCTGGGTGAGAAGCTTGGGAGGAGTAATCAGCAGCTTGAACCTGCATGACAGACAGTGATGGGCCCCCAGGTAACCAGGCAGCATCCCTAGGGTGGGCAAGGGCACATTTCGGTAATACACAACCCTCTCCTTCACAGGTGCCCAGCGTGGGGCAGCAGGGGGCTGAGCCCCGGGAATCACTAAGAGAGGCTTGGTTTCCATAGGACCCCTATGGGCACCCCCTTGGGGCAGGAGGACACGGGGAACCACCTTCAGCTCTTACAGCTTCCACACAGGACAGCACACTTCGCTTCTGCCATGTTTCATTGGCAGAAAACTCATCGCGTGCCCACGCCCAGCTTCAAGGGCTGGGATGTGAGAGGTAGCAGGGCTGGGACTCTGACAAGCAGTAACAAGACGGCAGAGACATGGGCGGGAGCAGGAGCTGTGTGGCCACCTGTCACAGACACAGGCAACCGGCGGGGATGGGGTTGGGGTACAAGGGGGAGAGTCACCAACGTCAAGTACATCCTCGGGGGAGGTGCAAAGCAAGAGGAATGTTGAGGCAGATGGCCCGGATGTCAGGGTTGGGGGCGTGAAGCCACAAGAACCCAGTTAGAATGCCTCCCTCTCCACTAGGTCCCTTGAATGAGGGAGAACAAGTCACAGAATGTGGGGGCACTGGCGCTCAGGATGAAGGCAGCCTGAACTTGCCCCCCAGGGAGGGCATGCCACCCTGGGTGTGCCTGGATAACTCTGAGGGGAGCGTGTCCCTCCATCAGGAGCCCTGGATGCTCCTCAAAGACCCCAGCCCTGGCCCTGCCCCTTCCACACCCGTTCCCAGCAGCCTTGCCCTGCACTGGTGGTCCAGGGACCAGCAGCACCCAGGAGCTTGTTACAAATGCAGACCTTCAGCTCCACTCCAGACCTACAGCGTCATCATCTGCATGTTAACAGGATGCCGGGTGATTCATATGCGCAAAATTTAAGTTTGAGTCCTGGCAGGGCCTAGGAACAACATAGAAACTGGCATTTGCCGTCCCTCAGCCTTGCTGATGCTGGGGCGGGGGTGGGGATAGGGCTTGGGGGGTGAGGGGATGGGCTGATATTAAGGAGGAAGACACTCAACGGGTGTCCAAGATCTCTCTCAGCCACCCAAAGATCACAAATCCATACTCAGCTCCAGAGAGACAGCATACTAATTCTATTAAAATAAAGAGTTGTTGACCATTTATTAAATATTTCACAAAGCTCACACATTGCATTTGGATGAAAGAACCACTGCTTTCCAAGGTTCCATCTAGTACTCAGAGTCTGTTTAATTTTGCAGGATGTCAATACAGTCCGTGCCATAAAAATCAATCCATGTTTACATGGTGCCTCAAACGCATCCAGAATTTAAGATAATGACGTGTCAGGCACATGCCTGACCATCCATTCCTGGTCCAACTGAAAGACTTTAAGAGTGGTGATGAGCAGGTTACTAATACAAGGAGGTCTTGTAAGAAACCTGGGTTGACTCCATGGTTTTATTCAATGAGTCTTAGATGCGACAATTTTAGAGGATGTGTTGACTGGGAAGAAAATGTTGCTAAGTATAGCAAGAGTGGCCGGGATGCTCATGGTTATTCTCAGTATCTTTTAAAATATATCTGATGTATACACTTTCCATTAAAAGCAACCCAACTCAATAAGCCATGCCAGTCACCCAATTCAAGTCAAGTGAGACTGATCCATCACACACCACGCTCACAGTCTTCTACAGGCAGGCGCTGGGGCCCAAGTCTTCCAAAATTTATGGACACTCCAAGGACCACCTTCCCCCCAATCCTGCCTGCCTAGGTCCACGCTGGAGGAGAGAAGTGAGTTCGGAGTGAGTCTGATAACACTAGCATTTTACCACTCGAATGGGCCAAGGCAAGCGTGTCAACTAGTCCAAAGTTCTCAAGTACCTGTAGACAACAATTCTTCAATCCATCGACGTAAGTGACTTGACAAAGTCCAACTGGTTAAAAACTCAGCTAATTTTACCCCACTGTCTCTGAGATACAGACAGACACACACAGAGACGTGCATGTGTATATCTATGTGTTTGTATATGTGTCCGTGAGATGTATGGACAAGTGTGTGCATGTGTGTGAGACAGGCTGGAAAACACTCTGCAGGACACAGGACGTGTGAACCCAGAACTCGTCCAGACCTATGACCCACTGCAGCTCCCACCATGCCATGCCGGCCCAGGTGTGCAGAAGTCACGTGGAAAAGGTGCTTATGTAACTGCAGAGCGCGTACAACCTGGACCTTCTGGAGGACGAGTCTGGGAACAGATCCCTCGCCGCCCCTCAGATGCTCTGGGATTCCCCTGGGGGCACCTGATCCCGAGACTCTGCCACCTCTGAGCCTCGTAGCTGGAGCTGCCACTTTCGATTACCACGGGCTGGAGGTAATTAATTCCTGGAGCATCCACGTGGGCCTCTGCAGGGGCTGTTCTGTGCGCTCACCCAGCTGACTCCTTCCAGATGGGACACAGGGCGGCTGGAGTGACGGCCTAGAGTGTCTGTCCTCAGAGGCAGCCTGCTTTGGAGCCTTGGTCCCGTGATGGGTGACCCGTGGCTGTCGGGACCCGTGCGACTGCCTGGGCTCACCAGGCGGCCCGGGGAAGCCAGGGCAGGGCAGAGCACCGGAAAGCTCCGCTTTTTATAGCACCTCTCTAAGTACCCAGGCATGAGCATTTCAGGGGTGAAAAGCAGGGCTGACTTTTTCCCTGGTGTTCTTCTATCCCATCGAGGAAATTGTCTAATTAAATACACATTTTCTCAAATGGAATCGAATCAAGCACTTTCATTTTGAGTTAAAAAAGGTAGGCCATAAATAACTTTTATTTCAGTCTGAGTGTGTATCATGAAAAACAATGCTGCTTGAAAAAGCCCCAGTTTAATGCCTTCATCTGAAAGTTCAAGTGCAAGGTGGTAAACTGACGTGCCCCCAGGTCACCCAGCAAATGAAGCCTCAGAGGCCAGTCCTCCCGTGCAGCATTTCTCCACCATGACCAAAGACTCAGCTCGTAAAATGTGAGGCTCCAGGAAGATCTGGGATCCTGCCACTAGGGTTTCCCTTTACATCCCAAGCCACATGTCGGTAAGTACTGCATTATTCATTTTCTCTTGAGTTCAGACGTTTTTCTGGATGCCCTTTGCAGTGTTTCTTTTTATAGCATCAGAGAGCTTGCAGAGGAGCCATATCTGGCACATGCCTCCCCTTATATTAATCCCAAGAGAAAGCTCGGGATCTAATATTTAAGCTTCCAAGACATTAACGGGGGGCTCTGCCCAGATTTGCAGTTTCATCTCTTGTCTCTGCAGACACAGTGTCTCTCCCCCCACCCTGAGTGAATACTGGGAAGTGCTTTATGCCCAGGTCAAAGGCCCCCTGATGGCTGAGGTCACTACCCACAGCCCCCTCTTCCTCGCTCCTGCTAGCCTGCCTTGCCCGAAGACTGGGGTTTGGGATTCATGGGGGTGATAGGATTTCTGAGCCACTGTGAACTGCAGACTGGCAGTTTGTGAGAGAAATGTCACTGAAATGCCGGCCATTCTCAAGACAAAGTGGCAGGATGTGAAAAAGGAGACGGATGCTTGCCTGGAGAAGAAATGAACACGTGCTTTCTCTTCCCATGGGCCCTCCTCCCAAGGCTTCCCAATGGTGAGGCCCCAAACAGCAGCGCCCTACCAGATCTTTTTCTCATGGGTCTTTCTTTCAAGATTAACAAAAGCTTTATGGATCCAGATGGGGAAGAAGAGAAGAGCACAGGATTCGTGGGGGAGACGGCACTGTCGGTGGAAGAGAGAACCTGTGGTGTGGGGTGTACCTACTTAACCTTCCCCAGGACACTATAAACCAAGAGCTCATGCATTTGTGTAAAACTGTCTAATATGCAGTGTTGGACTTTGCATACAGTAGGTGCCTGATAAATGTCACCTAAGGAACTGATTCTGTATTATGGAGACATCGATCATTTCAGTCTCCCAACCAAGTAGTTTGAATTATTCAGCCTCTGTCCTCATTTGGATTCCCCCAGTAGCGGACCCCAAGATAAGTAGTTTATCTGCAGGGGAAGGAGGGTTTCCAAGGAGCAGTAAAGGAGTGGGTGAGTGAGGCCAGGGAGGGCAGGAAGCCAGTCTAGGGGGCGTCATGAGCTTGTTACCTCAGTGGGCAGTTGGGACTCAGTCCCACTAAGGAGGCTCTGAGAGATGGAGTTGAATGGCCTTGGACCAGTTCCACAAAGAGTCAAGGGGAGCTGGTGTAACCTCCTAAGCCCATACATCATTGGCTGAAGACTGCTCCTGGGACATTAGCTTCCAGGCATTTTCAGCTTGCTCTGTGGTTAGGCTGAGCACATGGCCATGGTTGGGAAAAGAATCCGATAGTTAATCTGTCCACTGATGACCCAACCCTGTATCAGGTTCTATGGAAGAGAAAGAAAACCTAGAGTATCAGAGAGTAGCTGACATCTCTGGCTACTTGTTCCACACCCAGCTCTCCCTCCCTCCTCCTCCTCCTGTCTGGATCCCGATTTTGCTCCAGTGATGAGTTCTCTTCACAAGCAGGGATTCAGGAACCAACAGTGGTGGTTCCATTCTATTTGCAAATCCTTGGCCCAGGAATGGGTGTGAGATGTGAGGGAGGAGTCTTCAAGGGGGCACTGAGAGCCTACCTCCCTGAGAATGAGAGACACAGCAGGGTGGGGAGGGAAGGAAGAAGAGCAGGAAGTCTGCATGTGATGCTACCATGCACCCTTTGTTCCCAATGACACACATCCTCAGCCACATCTGATCACAGCAACATGAACAAAACCAGGCGACACAGCCCTCTACAGCAACTACTCCTTAGCCCCCGTTCCCCACCCAGCACTCATATAGCTGGTTTTAGGAACAGAGTTGGTGTGGGACTTTGCACGTTTCTGGGTTAAATTTCATCTCCTCCATCTCCAGGATGGGGAGACAGTCTCAAACCTTGGTTCTCCCTAATGCTCTGTGGTTATGACTACAATCCTTGGGTCTCTTGCAAATGTGATAATCAGGCCTTTGATGTCTTCAGTGAAATTCTTTATGAACTGACATTTCTCGTTCACTATCATCTATAAAAATGATGAACTTCTGAGGTTAAGAGGGCCATGAGAGAGAACCCTTCTCCCACCCAAGGTCATTAATCACAGTTTTGAAGCAATCTTGTCAACCAGCTGCTAACATACTAGCTATACGCCATCCATGCCCAGTTATCCGTCTAGCCTCCAATGAAATCATAGCAGATTCTGCAAATCTCGTGTTGAAATCAAGACTCCACCGAACTACTTCATAGCTTTGAATTACTGGCCTGGAAAGCCTATCACAAAACAGGAAATAAACAACAAGTGCAAAAGACGCCTTCAATGAACCTTACATCCATCGAGGGTCAGGATGTTACAGGTTGGAGACACACAACGCAAACCTGTCTCCCCTCACTGGCCTGACAACAACTGGCTCCTTAAATGTTCGGGAAATGAGAAGGGCCAGTTGCCCAGCCTCTCCCCAAACCTTGGGTCCCATAAATACTGTATTCAATTACATCAGATCTGTCTCTAAGTCCCTGGCTTTGAGTATATCTCCTAACCCCCAGCATCTCCACCTTTTGAACTATGAAATGGTCACGTCACCAAGCTGGCCAGATTTCTGCAAGGAATATTCACTAAAATGTGGAGATAGCAGTTTGTAAAATAGAAAATGGCTCTGTCTGTGATGTTGGTGATCTTTTGCCCAAATGCTTGCAATAAATGAAGTCTTTCGGTCTGTTTTTAGTCTTTTTTTTTTTTTTTTTTTAAGGCAGCCTGAGAACACTCTCCATCCCCCAAAGCCCTCTCCTGGGTATCTGTTTTGGGTGCCCTCATTGTTCTATCAGTGGGTGCAAGTCACGTGGAGGGGGAGCAGGCTCAGGAGATGGGTGAGTGCGAACCAGTGTCCTGTATAAGGAAGGGAGGGGCTGCACACATGGTGAAGGCAGCACAGGAGAGGGGGGCATGGGAAGCAGACGCCATGGAGATGTTCAGTCAGAACCTGGGCACTCTCCTGAGCGATAGAAATAAAAACAATAATAAACAAGTGGGACCTAATCAAACTTATAAGCTTCTGCATAGCAAAGGACACAATAAACAAAACGAAAAGACAACCTACAGAATGGGAGAAAATGTTTGCAAACAATGTGACCGACAGCGGCTTAATTTTCAAAATATGCGAACAGCTCATACAACTCAACAACAGCAACAAAAACAACCCAATAAAAAATGGGCAGAAGACCTAAAGAGACATTTCTCCAAAGAAAAAAAACTACAAATGGCCAACAGGCACATGAAAAGATGCTCAACATAGGGTGCCATAGCTAATCATTAGGGAAGTAGAAATCAGAAGTATAATGAGATACCACCTCACACAAGTCAGAATGGCCATCACCAAAAAGTCTACAAATAACAATTACTGGAAAGGGAGTGGAGAGAAGGGAACCTTCCTACATTGTTGGTGTGAATGCAAGTTGGTGCAGCCACTATGGAGAACAGTACAGAGGTGCCTCGGAAAACTAAAAATAGAATTACCATATGATAGAGAAATCCCACTTCAGGGCATATATCTTCACAACTGTAATCCAGGAAGATACACATACTTCTATGTTCATAGCAGCGCTATTCACAATAACTGAAACATGGAGACAAGCTAAATGTCCATCGACTGATGAACAGATAAAGAAGGTGTATACATATACAGTGTGTCTGGTACACACAATACAAAGGAATACGACTCAGCCATAGAAAGAATGAGTTAGTGCCATTTGAAGCAACGTGCGTGCAACTAGAGATTATCATACTAAGTGAAGGAAGTCAGAAAGACAAATACCGTATTATATGTGGAATCTAAACTCTGGCACAAATGAACTTACCTACAAAGAAACAGTCTCAGACATAGAGAACAGACTTGTGGTGGCCGAGGGGGTGGGAGGTGGGGGGCAGGTAAACTGGGAGTTTGGGACTAGCAGATGTAGGCTGCTACATTGCTTCCTGGGTGGAGCTAGTGGTAAAGAATCCAGCTGCCAACACAGGAGACGCAAGAGACCCAGGTTTGATCCCTGTGTTGGGCAGATCCCCTGGAGTAGCAAATGGCAACTCACTCCTGTATTCTTGCCTGGAAAATTCCACGGACAGAGGAATCTGGCAGGCTACAGTCCATGGGGCCGCAGAGTCAGACATGACTGAGCACACATAAGCTTTTATTATATATACAGGAAACCACAATGGAAAAGAACATAGAAGAGAATGTATATATGTATAACTGAATCGCTTTGTTGTATAGCAGTAATTAACACAACATTGTAAATCGACTATGCTGTGCTGTGCTTACTCACTCAGTTATATCTGACTCATTGTGACCCCATGGACTGTAGCCCACCAGGCTCCTCTGTCCATGGAGATTCTCCAGGTAAGAATACTGGAGTGGGTTGCCATGCCCTCCTCCAAGGGATCTTCCCAAACCAGGGATCAAAACCAGGTCTCCCACATTGCAGGCAGATTCTCTACTGTCTGAGCCACCAGGGAAACCCAAGAATACTGGAGTGGGTAGCCTATCCCTTCTTCAGGGGAACTTCCCAACCCAGGAATTGAACTGGGGTCTCCTGCATTGCAGGCAGATTCCTTACCAGCTGAGCTACCAGGGAAGCCTGAAATCAACTACAGTTCAACAACAACAACAACAAAAAAACTTCAACACTCACCACTACTGTTCCCAGGCTCCTCCCCTCCAATGTAAACCACCCCAACCACTTCTCATGTCTCCTTGGAATCTTGGCAACTTTTGGTCTGAGACCAGAAGCCAAGGCCCTCCAGAACTTGGTCAGGCTCCTGAAGGACTCTGGTGGTTGACAGTGGGCTCTTGTGTCCATCTAGGCACTCTTCCTTCCAAAGGGCGGGATCAGGGTTGAAATTAAACAGATCCCTCACTACCCCTGAAGGATGCTCTGTTGAAGGGTGGAGCCTAACGCTGCCAGCAGGAGGGGCAGCTGTGGTCCTCTGGGCATCTGTCAGCCAAGCACCTCAGGCATCCCCAGTGAGCATCCCAGACCATGCCATCAGTCTCCACATCCTTCCTCCCTAATAATCCTCTCCCACCACCCCCCTCTCCCCCGACACATACACACACACACACCCTCAGGCCCCCACATTAGCCACCTGCTTTCCATTTTTTAAAGCTTCGCCGCTGATGAGTGCTGACAACAGAAGACACAATTAGGACAGAAATTCTTCTGGGAGCCTGATGCCCCGATAGTAGGTCTTTGATAAAGCGTTAACTCCGCCCTCGGAAAATTCTAACCCTGTTCTTTAAAAAGTACGCCATCTCTTCCCCTGGGTGTCTCAGATGTTGGTCTGAGGCTGAAATAGAGCAACCGTACTTGCAGGATAAGCCCCCAAGCACCTTATCTTTCACCCGCAATGCCTCCCCAGAGTGGAGCTGGGCTCCTCTGAATCATGTCCTGGCGTTGGGATGAGATGTGGTCTGGGCTCCTGAAAATAGCCACCAAGACAATCCTGTCTTGTAGCATGGGGACAAACAGGCACATCAGGAAGAGCAGATAAGGCTCTGGGTAAATGTTTCCTTCTTTCCCTTTGTTGAGGCTGGAAGCCCACTCGAGCATGCCGAGGAAGAAAAAGGAATTATTGGCAAAGTTTGATGTCCCTCTGACAGCCTGAGATCTGAGGCTCCGGTGGTATGTTGTCCCCTCTAGAGATGGGGAAGAGAGACCAGCACCAGAACAGGATGGCATAATTAAGCAAATAGTGGAAAGCTATTTATCGACAGCTGAGCACGTAACCTCCTGATGACCTTAAGAACCTCCGGGCCCCATGTCCACTTGCAGCCATCACTCAAAATACCTTTACTGCAGGGGCTGCTGGCTAGCCTTTCATGTGCTCTTACAAAAGCAGGGGATTAGCTTGAGTGACAAAACTCTTGGGTTTGTACAAGAGACCTCTCCACTGAGCCCCACAGCTGAGTTATCACAATGCAGGGGACCAAGAGCTGGCTGTGCTCAGAGATGAATAGACTAAGTGGATGCCCATTGATAAGATGACCTGCTGGGGCCGGGCACAGTTATAGGAAGCACCCCAGAGACATGACATCGAGTAAGATCAGGTGTGTAGGATGTGAGGTACACCAGTGGCTGAAGAGGCCGCTGGTGCCCTTGCTAAGCTAAGCTGGAGGAAGTGGTATTTTAAAATATATTTTCTTATTCCTTTAATATTTTTTGGTAAATGTCATTGAAGTATTATATACACATAAGAAAAGTGCATAAATTGAATGTTCCAGGTTTGCTGAATTTTCACAAATTGAATACACCAAGGTCACTGGCATCCAGGTCTAGAAACAGGACACTAGCAGGACCCCAGAAGTCCCTCTCCAAAGGGCACCTTTAAAAAATGTGAACCAAGGTGCCTCCTGTTCCCTAAGACCGCATTTCACAAAGCTGTGACCAGCCTAAGGGGCACCTTTTCCAAGTCTGCACAAAAGTCTTCTACAGGCCAGTGGCGTCCCAAGAAGTAGCCGCTACCTTCAAGACGTTGCCACACATTCAGGGGGCAGGCAGGTACCAAGATGACAACGTGGGATGCAGGCCAAGGCCAGTGATGCTGCACAGGGGGAGGGGCTGGTGGAGGACTCTCCAGGAGCCATCTCTGTGACAGACAACTTCCGGGAGCGCAGTGCCCAGTTCAAATGTCGCAGAGCCTCCTCTGCTCCCTCCTGTCACAGTCCCAGCCCCTACTCCTACTTGCTGCCATCACTCACCCCCAACCCAGTGACTACTCAAGCCCTTGTCTCCATTCTGCTGCTCCAGGGGGTCCTGAAAGGGCAGTTCTCTGAATGCACCCACTTCAGGGCTGTGTGCACAGGGGCTGCTGAGGGACCCCCTCAGCTGCACTTCCCCTGCTCAGGGTGTGAAGTTCCCCCCTCCCTATTTAAGAGAAAGAGGAGAAATGACCTCTGCTCTCCCTCTGATACTAACACCTCATGGAGCATTTACTAGGTGCAGTTCAGATCAGATCAGTCGCTCAGTCGTGTCCGACTCTTTGTGACCCCATGAATTGCAGCATGCCAGGCCTGTCCATTGCCATCTCCTGGAGTTCACTCAAGCTCATGTCCATCGAGTCGGTGCAGGGACCACACTAATTTGCTTTGCAGGTTTATCTTGCCGAATCCTGGACCACGTCCTGTGAGACTGGCTCAGGTAAACCCACTCAGCACAGAGGCTTCAGGATGATGTGCTGCCAAGTAGTGGGGCCCAGAGTTGACCTGACGGTCAAGTCCAACCTTACATCCCTGCCCATGACGGGCGGCGGAGGGGGGCGGGCGGGAGGGGGCTCATCCAATTAACCACTGGCACCATTGTGGGGATACAACATGGATCTGGAGAACCATCCAAGGCTTCTTTTGGGGAGAAAGGACAGAAGGTCACCTGCTGATGCCACGGTTTCAGGGTTCAGTGAAGCTGTGTGTAACCTACAGTGCTCTGAAGTAAGGCAGGACTAGGGTCAGCTATGTAAGCACCTTCTCTGAAACCCAATATTTTGTTTTCTCATCAGAAAATGTGGATTATGAAGACAATGTTGCACTTATGACTGAGGTTAAAAGATTGTACAAAGTAAGCATCAGTGACTTGTGCCTAACAAGCACCCATATATGGCAGATGCCAGGACCACCATGGTGACTTGGTGATGCTAAGATATGGTCAGAGCACCGTGTCTGCTGTTGTGCTGAGCTGGGACCGTGGGTTTGGAGACCAGGTCCAGCCATCCTGGCCTGGGCAGGACTGGTGGAGACCCAGGATCCTGACTTTTGAAAGGAGGGAGTGGCTGCCACTGTGGGCCTCCCCTAGGACTCAGAACCAGCTATGGTGGCGGAAGCTGGACACAATAGCTCCTGGGTCCTCAGTCATTGTATAAAAAGTGCCTACTGAATACCTTGCATATGTAAGGATTAATCTTCTATGGTGTTAAGCTGCTGGAATTTGGGGTCTTATCCAGGCAGCAGCTGGAGCTACCCTACATAATTCAACAAGGTGCTTTCTGCACATCTTTCCAGTGTTACAGGATCCACAAGGTGGGTTTGGATGCTCTTAGTGCCCTCATCTGAGTCAGGAGGGCCCCACCGTAAACCTCCAGGCTTGGCCTGGCGGAGCCACTTTATGGCAACGGTGGCCTGAGCTGGTGGCAGATGCTGGCAGTAGGCTCTGAGCCCCGTGGGTGCACGTACGGGTCTTTGCATACAGGATCTGTGGTCCACGCATTTGCCCATCCACAAAGTGCAGTTAACAGAGCTCAACAGGACTCCACAGAAAATCACTAAATCCGGAGAGTTCTATGGATGTGTCCAAAGCCCAACAGCCAGTTGGTGACAAAACTGAAGTTGGTGAGAAGTTCCCCACCAGAGGCATTCTGGTAGAATGAGTCAAGGTTACATGAAGGGCACCCTCCCTTTCTTCGATGCTCAAAGAGCTCATTCAAGTCACCTGGATGCAGAGAATAAAGGTAACTCCTTCCTTCCCAGAGTGATTCCCTAAAGCCACAAGCCTCTAAGAAAACACTGAAGACTCGGCCCTTGGCAACAGGCTCCGGCCAGCAACCAAGTCCAAGACCTGCCCAGAGGCAAACCTTAGACCCAGAATTCACATCTTCTTCCTTACTGCTAGGAAACAGGAACGTGGTAATTATACCACCACCTAATGAGAGACCTGGGTCTCCAGAGTTTGACACTTTTTATGTGTAAATATTAGCCTTCCCGCTGAAGCAGCTGACTTTCAATCTCCTGTGCTTTCCAACGTTTAATTAAAAGGCTCCAGCACTCTCCGCAGCTGCCTCCGCAAGTTGGCTCAGAATAAGTTCTCTTTGCCATCACAGCCTTTTCCTTCCAGAATTTTCTCCAGGGTCACTGAGCCACACTCTCTGAGGAGGCGGCTTGAGTCCTGGACTGGTGAGTCCGGGCTAGTGCTGAAGCCCGGCCAGCCTCACTTTCCACCTCTGGACAGTGGGGTAAAGGTCCCAAAGCTTCCCCACAGGGTTCTTACAAGGACACAATGAGATCCCAGGAGCTCACAAACAGCATATGCTCTTTCCCCCGCTTTTTTACATAATTGGACAGCAGTCAGTCAGTCAGTCCTGTCCGACTCTTTGCGACCCCATGGATTGCAGCACACCAGGCTTCCCGGTCCTTCACTATCTCCCGGAGTTTGCTCAAACTCAAATTTAGTGAGTCCATGAGGCCATCCAACCATCTCATCCTCTGTCACTCCTGTCTCCTCTTGCCCTCCATCTTCCCCAGCATCAGGGGCTTTTCCAAAGTATTGGAGCTTCTTGAAACTGCACTCACTAAATGATGACAATAAATGCCCTTTTTTATTATTAATCAGAATACTTTTGTGGTTTTTTGGTGTAGAAACATAAAAAGGATATGAAAAACAAAATGAACTTATTTATAAAACAGAAATAGAGTCACAAACATAGAAAACAAACTTATGCTTACCAAGGGGTTAGAAGGGGGGAGGGATAAATTGAGAGATTGGAATTGACATATACACACTTCCCTGGTAGCTCAGCTGGTAAAGAATCCACTTGCAATGTAGGAGCTGCTGCTGCTAAGTTGCTTCAGCTGTGTCCAACTCTGTGCGACCCCATAGACAGAAGCCCATCAGGCTCCCCTGTCCCTGGGATTCTCTAGGCAACAACACTGGAGTGAGTTGCCATTTCCTTCTCCAATGCATGAAAGTGAAAAGTGAAAGTGAAGTTGCTCAGCTGTGTCCAACTCTTAGCGACCCCATGGACTGCAGCCCACCAGGCTCCTCTGTCCATGGGATTTTCCACGCAAGAGTACTGGAATGGGGTGCCATTGCCTTAGGCAATGTAGGAGATCCTGGTTTAATTCCTGGATTGGGAAGATTTCCCTAGAGAAGGGATAGGGTACCCACTCCAGTACTCTTGGGCTTCCCTGGTGGCTCAGATGGTAAAGAATCTGCCTGTAATGTGGAAGACCTGGGTTCGATCCCTGGGTTGGGAAGATCCCCTGGAGGAGGGCATGGCAACCCACCCCAGTATTCTTGCCTGGAGAATCCCCATGGACAGAGGAGCCTGGTGGGCTGCAGTCCATAGGGTTGCAAAAAGTTGGATGCAACTGAGCGACTAACCACAGCATATACACTTCTATAGATAACTAATAGCAATCTACTGTATAGCTCAGGGAACTCTACTCAATACTCCATAATGGCCTATACAGGAAAAGAATCTTAAAAGAGTGGATATATGTGTATGTTTGGGCTTCCCTCATAGCTCAGTCAGTAAGTCATCTGCCTGTAATGCAGGAGACCTGGGTTTGATTCCTGGGTAGGGAAGATCCCCTGAAGAAGGAAATGACAACCCATTCCAGTATTCTTGCCTGGGGACTCCCATGGACAGAGGAGCCTGGAGGGCTACAGTCCATGGAGTTGCAAGAGTCAGACCTGACTTAGCGACCAAAACCACCACCACCATGTATATGTTTAACTGATTCACTCTGCTGTACAGAAGAAACTATCACAATGTTGTCAATCAACTATACTGCAATAAAACTTGGTTTTAAAAATAAAATAAAAAATACAGTGAAGCAGTAAAAACAAAAAACATAGAATAAACAAGCCTACACCCTGGCAAGGCTTTTACAAACTGACCCTCCTGTTGTGGACAGGTGGTGTTGGTGGGCCCATGCTACAGAGGAGGAAGTTACAGTTCTGGAAAGGTTAGGAAGTGGCCCACACATGCCCAGCTGGGACGTGGCTCAGCCAGGATTTACATCTAGACTCACATGTCATGAAAGCCTGTTCTCTCTCCACAACAGATTGTCCCCAGTTCTCCAGGTGAGAATCTCTAGGGGATCTTTCTGACCCAGGAATCGAACAGGGGTCTCCTGCATTGCAGGCAGATTCTTTACCAGCTGAGCTAGCAGGGAAGTCATCCCAAATAGAGAGGGACAGCAATTCTGGGGTCGTTTTGACAGAATCCAACACCAGGGTAATTGGATTAGTTCATCAAAAAGTAACTGTTGAAAGATGTGCTGAGGACCCCAGAGAGAGTGGCAAAACAAAGCAAAGAGGACTGTTAGCTGTGGCCAAGAGGACTCTGGGTGATCGTGCAGCTTCTGAAACAAAAATGAACCCCCTGGAAGCTGCCCGCCATTGGGAGGAGTTCCTCCTCTCCATGTGTGCATCACTGTTTCCGATTCCCTGCATACAGGACTCTCTAATTAGGCATGAGATGAGTGTCAGCTTTTTCTAAGAAAAGAGGGAAAAGGTGGGTTCTTAGCTGTAAGACTGTGAAATCCCTTCATTCTGTAATTAGCCAGGAACAAATAAGCACCAGGAAGCAGCTGTGTAGCCCCCGTGAAAGGCATGCAGAGGGGGAGGGTGGGCACAGAGCCCCACGGTAGGAACCATGGACAGCCGCCTTCCCTTTCCTAAGGAAATGGCAAGTTCTCCCAAAAAAGGTCATTCATCCTGAGGCCAGCAGTACAGGCTAGAGCTCTACAACCCTCTCCATCTCATGAAGTGATTGAAATGTTATTCCTGCAATGTAAATCTTCCTGGGCTGAATCCACCTGCAAAACATTTCTCGTTTCCCCCCGTGGGAAACTGGAGCTCAACACTGTCCCCCTTCTTTCTCAAAGCTGGCAGAGCGCCTCCCTGACCCCCAAGCCTTTTAATTGCATGACCAGTAGGGGCTGACGAACACCAGGTTTGCCGACATCCGTGGGAGAATAAAGTTCTGTGACTTCTGGGTTTTAATGTCCGTGAACATTTCCCTTATATGGGGGGTTTCTGGGAACAGAAACGTAGCTCTAAATCCTCACTCCTCTCATTTGATAAACCACTGGAATTTCAGCTTGGAGATGGGCATGAAGCAGGTCTTTTATTTTTTTAATTTTCACGGGCTCCATCTAGGGCTTTGCTGGCCCAGGAGGGAGGGTCTCTCTCAGGGGTCAGCTCATTCCTAGAGCAAACACATGGGTAATAAACAGTAAACATGAGCATACTTTTCAAAACAATCAATCCAGAGCCCTCACGCCAACCACCTCCTTTGTGGAGCTCTCACCTTCTGAGCCACTCTCCACCTGCCCTTCTGGAAGCCAGGGCCAGGTACCTGTACCCCAGGTAACTGTACAACCAGGACGGTCACTGTACCCCAGAGCCTGCTGAAACTCACCAAACTAGCCAAGCCCAAGGCTGCCCACTCTGCCTCTCCTGATCCTTTCCAAGGAGACCACAATAAAGGCTTTGTCCTCAGACTGTCTCCCCCACCCCCACTCCACTCTTACCCCTGACCCACTCTGGTACTGCTTCATGTGATATGACACACCCCCTTCTCTGGGAAGCTGTGTGGAACAAACAGTGTTTTCACATTGCTCCTCTCCTGATCAGTTGGCTTTATCATATCTCAAATTTTCTTATTTTTTAAAAGATTTTTTAATGAGGACTATTTTTAAAACTCTTTATTGAGTTTGTTAACAATATTGCTCCTTTTTTTATATTTTGGGGTTTTTTGTTGTTGTTGTTTTAGCCACAAGGCATACGGGATCATAGTTTCCTGACCAGGGATCAAACCTGCACTCCCTGCATCAGAAGGCAAAGTCCCAAACACTGCACCACCAGGGAAGTCCCTCAAATTTTCTATAAAACACCTTCTAGTTGAACACAAGTCTCTACTAAGTCACTCCCACCACACTCCACATCCACCTCCCACAAAACGGCAGAAAGCTTGAGTGGCTTCATCTCTATCGTGCTTTTCAAAGAGAAAAACCAACAGTTATGATGGAAAAAGAATCCAAGACATGCAGATGCAAGTTTAATACTCTGCATATTGGAGAAAATTTACCTAAAGTGACCTACCTTTGTGACGGCCTGATTCAACGGCAAAGCCTTAGTGCATTCCCTGTGGAAAATTCATGAAAACCACTGCAGAAGCATGATTTCTGAGGATCTCATTAGTTTGTGTAAGAATGCTCTGGGATTTGACCCAGTTTCCACTCCCAAAGTCTGAAAATAAAATATAAGTGTTTTCTGCATAAGGATTTGGTCATGTGTCATTAATCTCCTAATAAAATTGGGGGTAATATTGTCCCACTCAAAACTTAAACTATCTCTAGATGAGACACCACAGAGAAAGCCCACATGCCATTACCACCTGCATTGGGGGACTTCTGATTAAAATCCTGAGATTCTTGCACTGGATAAAATGTACGTGTGTGCTAAGTCACTTCACTCGGGTCTGACTCTTTGCAACCCCATGGACTTTAGCCTGCCAGGCTCCTCTGTCCATGGGATTCTCCAGGCAAGAGTACTGGAGTGGGTTGCCATACCCTCCTCCAGGGGATCTTTCCGATCTGCATCTCTCATGTCTCCTTCATTGGCAGGTGGGTTCTTCACCACTAGTGCAACCTGGGAAGCCCACTAGATAAAATATCCACATCTTAATTGAAGCTACCTGAAGGACAGAGCTATAGTCCTAAGGTTAATTAAGATACAGAAGATTACAACTGCCACCAATCAAAGAAACTTCATTGAAAGCTTGAAACATCCTCAGGCATTTATACCTCTTGGAACTGACAGCACGAAATCCATGTGTTAAGATGCTCTTGTGAACACAGGTTCAGTAATGCATCTGGCTACTAAGAGCTGACAAACCATTCCCTCTATTAGTGGAAGCTGCACAGCTGAGTGGGTCTCGGCAGTAACATTACACATTCTTTGGCCAGTCAGATGAGAGACCCTGCTCCTGATCAAAGACTTCCTTCCTCTTTGGTCGCTAACATTTTTCTTTCACTTATGAACACCCTGGAGCTCGAGATATGCATGCAGTGGTACGCATGCTTCAGCTTGCATTCAGTTCCATTGGTATGCATTCAGACTTCAGCTTGAAATTCTCCACAGGTCTTCACCTCTACCTGAATAACTGTGGGCAGCAGAAAAAACTCAACGGGCAACTGAAAGATGGTCGTAGGAGAAGAGCAACCAAGGACTAAAAAGAGTTAGGCACTGTCTAGTCTTCTGTAATTGATGAGTGCTTCTTTTAACTCTGAAATTTTCCAGTGTTTATCAGGATGATCTTTAAGATGACATACAAGCCTGTTTGATTTCCTGAACATGAAGTCAGGTGACCGCGGCTCTTCTCACACCACCTGCTTTGGGGGTTGGAACTGGCTAAGTGCTGTTTATATGGATGTCTCTGTGGCCTCAATGGGAAGACCTTGATCTCTGGTCACCCATGGATGCGTTTTGCTGACCTCAGCCCAGTGCGGGAAGCATGAGGTCGTCCAGGAAGAGAAGGGCTCTTCCCTCGGACAGTCATTCCACTGATCTGAAACTGACAGGATTCAAACCTGACTTCTAAGGACTCTAAAACAAAATGATTCTACAACCTTGTGCCATGTTTAAAGCTCCACTCACCATCCAGAAAGTCTTCCATCCCTCCAAGTCCACCATCCCCTGACTCAGTTTATAATATCGGTGCTTCTTGGTGCTGGGAATAGGGGGCGTGTTGCCTGGCTGGCCATGCAGAGAGTTCCCCCAGTTCAGACAGAGAAAGTATCTTGTTAGCAAACGATTATTTGACTTACTTTATCATTTTATCATTTTTTGAAGCTCTTTCTTGAATTGTTGCTGACTTCTGTTTGGAGTCCATAGAAAAGAGAGCCAGGTCAGTGCTTCTGCCTTGGGTCTCAGTTTCCATCGACTTCTGTTTGCTCTCAGGCCACACACCCATGGGGTGGCCAGATCCACGGCTATGTTGGCGGGGTCACCAAGGCAGACCCATCTCTGGGAGGACTAGGATGCCCTTGAGAGGCAGCCTTGGCTCTGTGACTCCCTGACAGCCCCAAAGACCCTCTCTCGTGCACCCTCTCTCATGGCCATCCTGGAGGAGGCTCCCAAAGCCTTCCTGCCCTCCTTCCTTCTCATTACCTCCCTGCCTCCCAAGTTCTCCTTCTTATAAGCTTTGCATTAACAAAGTCCCTGCAGGCTTCCTCCCTCCTCGGCAGCCCCCACGACGATCCTGGGATGCCCCATGGGAGCTGAGCCAGGGCAAAATCCAAGGCTTTACCAGACTCGTGTCCACACGAGTCTTTCTGCCAGCCAACCAGCCAGTGAAACCTTCACAGGTGGATAGAGGCTATTCTGCCCTGACTGCAAAGCCCGCGGGGCTCCCTGTATCCCAGCAGAGGTCCTGACCAGGTGGGGTCCTGAGGGCAGGACCTTGTGGAGACCCCACCTCTGGGTCAGGGTCAGAGACAAGGGCAGAGGCCAAGACTCAAAACAGGAAGGACGGGGCAGGGTATGATCACACATGTGTGTGCACGTGTGTGTGTGTCTTGCACGGGTGTGCCTGTGTGAGTTTGTGCCTGTGCACCTGTGCAAGCCTGTGTATGTGTGGTCATGGGCTGGGGCCTCTCGAGGGAGCAGGGCCGCTTACCGTGGATCAGCTGCATTTTTCTGCACTATTTTCCCCATTAACGTGCTCCCCTAAGGCTGCGGAAACCCTACAGTCCAGGCTCTGCTTTTAATTTCCACACAAATCATCTGCGAGAGGGGCCTCTCCTGCCTTCCTTCCCGCCCCCTTCCCCCATCCCTCCCACCCTTCTTCCAGCTCCATCTCTTCTTCCTCCTTGTCTCCCTGTTCCCTTCCTTCTTCTGGTTTCTCTCTATGGGCATTGGGTCCCCCTGCTTGGTTGGAGATGGCACCTTCTGGGTGGTGACCCTCTTTAAAAGTTCAGTCCCCTCTGCTGTCATCCTCTGTCCTCTTTTTGATGAGTCCAGAAATCCTCACAACTCCTTTGCTGATCCCCTAGAAAACTGCCCCAGAGTTGAGAACCTCAGGATCCAGACCCAGGAATGGGCTTTACCCCAGCAACAGTCTAACTGAAACTTATAGCAAAGAATACAGAAGGGGGCAGGGGGAAGGAAGAGACCAAGCAGAGCCCCTCCCTGGGCCTCAGACCCCAGGGCTTCCCCGGGGATGCCTTCCTGCAGCCGGGTTGAGCTGTCTTCCTCCCTCCATCTATTTAATCACAGGACCAGGCTGCTTTCTCGAAGCCGTGCAGACAGGCTTCCCCGCTACACCTCTGGATTAAAAATGAGATGGACTGTGAGGACATTCTCACTGCTTCAGGGTGAGTGGACTTCAGATCAGATGACAAGGTTGTCATCAGCACACAGGAGATGCCTTTTATGGGTCAGTGGGAAATAATACAGACGGAGTGACCGCAGGGCTGTACTCCTGTGAGGACAGATTTATGAGCCTCTACGAGGCACCGTCTGTAGGTTGTGATGCACCGGTCCAAGGCGCTATTTATCTAGCAGATCAGAAGTGCTTCGAAGACGGTGCTCACTGAAACTCACTGTCCAGTAAAGGGGGCAGCGTATTAAAATGACAAAATAAATTCAAGTTCAATTCCCAACTTCTACCTGAACGTGTCTCTATCCCAGACTGAATCAGACTTGAGAAATAACGGTAACTCCTATATATGGGGCAGGACTGAGCACTGGAGATGCTGTATGTGTGTATTACCTTTGCATTTGTTTACATGGCACTCCCTACATTTGAAAGATAGAAAATGTTAGTTGCTCAGTCATGCCCAACTCTTTATGACCCCATGGACTGTAGCCTGCCAGGCTCTTCTGTCCATGGTATTCTCCAGGCAAGAACACTGGAGTGGGTCGCCACTTCCTTCTCCAGCGGATCTTCCTGACCCTGCGATCAAACCTGGGTCTCCTGCATTGCAGGCATATTCTTTACTGTCTGAGCCACAAGGGAAGCCCCTACGTTTATTTCCTAGATTTTTCACTGTAAAAATGAGATAGACAGCATTATCTTGCAATCCTGCTTGAATAGCCCTGAACCACAAGGCTGACTCTCTTCTGTAAGTCACTAGGTTAAACCACTGGAAACTGGCATTTCCATGTATTAAAAGGACTCAAATGTCAGAAGCTTCCCAAGGGTCAGCCTTATAGCCTAGCCCCTGGATTCTTTTCTGGATGATTCTAGACATAAAGATGAGAACAGTGGGGGACAGCAGAGCTGTCTGCTTTTGTCCACGCTGCTCACACCTCTTCCCGCGTTGGGTAACCTGCAGAGAAGTGAGGCACTGGCTTCTGGAAATTATAGCCCTCTGGCAGGGGAAACCCTATTTCAGATTTTTCAAATCAGCATTATATTTCCTTTTAAAATTCTTTGGGTGTAGAAGGCAGTAAGGTTCTAGTGCTTCCCAGGTGGAACTAGTGGTAAAGAACCTGCTTACCAATGCAGGAGACATGAGATGAGGGTTCAGTCCCCGGGTTTGCAAGATCCCCTGGAGGAAGGCATGGTAACCCACTCCAGTATTCTTGCCTGAAGAATCCCATGGACAGAGGAACCTGGTGGACTATAGTCCATGGGGTCACAAAGAGTTGGACACGACTGAAGCGACTTAGCATGCACACACACAGAGAGGGGGTAAAAGAAGCACTGGCGGGGAGCGGGAACTCGAGGATAGAAAGGAAACGTCTCACACTTATGGTGGATGAGAAAAATCACAATTGGGAAACCGTACCTTGGCTATCATATGTGTAAAATAGCCCTGAAGTGCGGATAAGGGTATTTTGTATTTGTAGCTGGATCACTCAGGTTATACTTTTCCATGCTTATCACCTGGGAGAGGCAGGTAACCGAGCTCCATTCACAGGTATAAACTCGGAAGTCATGCTCTTCTCTTCTGCCTCCCAAAGACAGACTGAGGGCTGCCCATACTCCCCCATCCCCTCAAAGGAGAGAACTGATACCCGTGATAAAGCAGAAGCTCATATTTGGTCAGTTGCACTGG
This sequence comes from Bos indicus, assembly GCF_029378745.1. Classification (NCBI taxonomy): domain Eukaryota; kingdom Metazoa; phylum Chordata; class Mammalia; order Artiodactyla; family Bovidae; genus Bos; species Bos indicus. The sequence goes on along the minus strand of NC_091772.1, from coordinate 39,145,920 downwards.
AGGCTTGATCACTTCCAAGAACAGAAACACCTGTAGGCAAGCACAGAGGCAGAGCTCCATCATCCAGACGTGAAATCTCCTTCCCATCCTCGCTCTTGGCAAGAATCCCTCGGCCCTTGTGTTGCAGGAAGCCATCAGGCACGGATTTCTGAGAAGTCTCTCAGAGCCTCAGGACTCCTCTTCAACACAGAGTATTAACACTACAGAGAGCGGGTGACTGCGTCCAAGTCGACCAGCAAACACAAAGCAGAGAGACTAGGTTGTTCAGGGGTGAAAGGAGACAGCACGAGCTGGCAGCCAACCCTGAGGACAGCAAACGGGAGCCACAACCCTCACAACCAGGCCAGGAGAGAGACTTTTCTGTCAGTTCTACTGAGTTATGAAGAAATGACTGAGTCATGTGCACTAGGCAGGGTGAGGAGGCAAGAAAGACTTAACAAAGTCTGTACTGGAATCAGTGGAAACCCAGATACATGATCAACCAATGTACAGTCATTGAATTGGTACTAAAAGAAGTTTTCAATTACTTGAGTCACTCAGATGTGAGGAGCACAGCAGAGCGGATCCTTGACATGTTCCTGCAGATATGCTAGCTGACGTGTGAAGAGGGCAGAGTTGTTGATAAGCTTCTAAAACGGGATTGTGTCCACTGTTATTTAAGGTGCTCATGAACACACAGGTCTCCATCTTTAGTCAAACAAGAACCACTCTGGACGTGAAGACGCATTTCCTGACGGAAGACAGGGGCTCCATCCAGGGAGCACATCCCGGAAATGGTCTACATCCACTGCCTCGCAGTGCTCCCAGCCTCCGGCAAACACTTTACTGCCCTCGGGTCGGCCCAGGACAGGCCAGTCGGGGACAAGGGCAGGTCTCTGGAGGACAGCAGCACCACAGGGACCACCCATGAGGGCCTCAGCCAGCAGCTCATTTCATAACCAGAGTCATCACGCCTCATACTGGGGCCAGTGGGTATTGTCCTGCCCCCAAGAGGGTGATGAAAATCACGTGTGGTCTGGGAAACATCAAGTCCCTTCGTTTTTTCGTAGCAGTTACATTTTTGAGAAGGCAATGGCACCCCACTCCAGTACTCTTGCCTGGAAAATCCCATGGGTGGAGGAGCCTGGTAGGCTGCAGTCCATGGGGTCACTAAGAGTCGGACATGACTGAGCTACTTCACTTTCACTTTTCACTTTCATGCATTGGAGAAGGAAATGGCAACCCACTCCAGTGTTCTTGCCTGGAGAATCCCAGGGACGGGGGAGCCTGGTGGGCTGCCATCTCAGGGGTCACACAGAGTTGGACACGACTGAAGCGACTTAGCAGCAGCAGCAGCAGCAGTTACATTTTTGAGAAGGCAATGGCACCCCACTCCAGTACTCTTGCCTGGAAAATCCCATGGGCAGAGGAGCCTGGCAGGCTGCAGTCCATGGGGTCGAGAACAGTCGGACACGACTGAGCGACTTCACTTTCACTTTTCACTTTCACGCATTGTAGAAGGAAATGGCAACCCACTCCAGTGTCCTTACCTGGAGAATCCCAGGGACAGGGGAGCCTGATGGGCTTCTGTCTATGGGGTCGCACAGAGTCAGAGCAGCAGGTACATTTTTGGGTTTCCCTGGTAGCTCAGCTGATAAAGAATCTCACATGCAATGTGGGAGATCTTGGTTCGATTCCTGGGTCAGGAAGATCCCCTGGAGAAGGGATAGGCTACCCACTCCAGTATTCTTGGGCTTCCCTGGTGGCTCAGACAGTAAAGAATATGCCTGCAATGTGGGAGACCTGGGTTCGATCCCTGGGTTGGGAAGATCCCTTGGAGGAGGGCATGGCAACTCACTCTAGTATTCTTGCCTAGAGAACCCCATGGACAGAGGAGCCTGGCGGGCAACAGTCCATGGGGTCACAAAGAGTCAGGACATGACTGAGCAAAAAGCAGCAGCAGTTAGTTACATTTTTGCATCACTTGCTCACTGTGGTTTTCCTCAACCTCCAGATGCCCCTTTGGATGAAGGACCTCTACCTTTAAAGCAGTGGATCCACATGTGCATCCGAGGAAAGTAAAACAAATGTTCCATTTTCCCTGTGCTTCCAGAGGTTGGGGACATTTGGTGATGCACGGCCTGGCCTCAACCATAATCAAGGCCTTAAGTGCCAGAGGCTCATTGCATCCGGCTGCCCCACATGTGCGACAGGCTCTGCATGTCTGTGTCCCAAACTCGTGCACCTGTGGGTGCACCCACACACACATGCACAGATGAATGCACACACAGACACACACGCAAGTACACAGAAACAGACCCACACACACATCTTCTTCCTCCTGTTTCCTGTCTCAGTGTGCCCTCAGCCCAAACATCTGGGGGTCTTCATTCCTTTGTCCTTCTGTTATTTTTATTCCATGGCTACGCATTCAATCAAAAGCTAAGTCCCTCAGTCAGCCCAACCCCTGCCTCTGCCCCACTCCTGCAGTTCAGACCCTGAGCCATCACTTGCCCAGATACCCACAGGGACCTCTTGTGTCCCATGACACTTGCTCTCAAACCTACTGTGCAATAGAACCTCCTGACAACTCATATGGTGCAGCATAGACGGAAGGGAATGTGTCAATGTCTCACAAAATCACACGTGCCTCTGGCTGCAAGTGCAGCAACCCCATTTACAGGGGTTTACCTGGACAATGCACTTTCACAAGTTGAAATAATTCACCATGGTTTTATTTGCAAGAGTGAAATACTGGAAACAACCAAGTACCCATCCCTTGGAGTCAGGCTACATAAACAATTTTCTAAGTATTGACTCCTGAAATGTAAGTAGTATACATTCCCCCAAAATAAAACTGAAGATGAAATAATAAACTCTAATTATATACAAATGAATTGATTTGTACACAGTTATAAGTCACATGCACAAATAATAAATTCAGGTCCTTGGACTAGATACCCTTGGTGGGACATGTACTAAAGAAGAAAATGACTGCAAAGAAATCTCACTTTTCACCGAGTAAACCTGTTGGTGGTGGTGGTGCTATTGGTATAGCAATCCATGAACAACTTTGTGGATGTTGTAGGATGCAGCAAATGAACTAATGTATTGATGTATTTGTGCTGGAGAAGACTCTTGAGAGTCCCTTGGACAGCAAGGAGATCACACCAGTCAATCCTAAAGGAAACCAACCTTGAATATTAATTGGAAGGGCTGATGCTGAAGCTGAAGCTCTAATACTTTGGTCACCTGATATGAAGAGCTGACTCATCGGAAAAGACCCTGATGCTGGGAAAGAGTAAAGGCAAAAGGAGAAGAGGGTGGCAGAGGATGCTGGTTGGATAGCATCACCGACTTAATGGATACGAACTTAGACAAACTCCGGGAGATAGTGAGGGACAGGGAGGTCTGGTGCGCTGCAGTCCATGGGGTCACAAAGAGTAGGACATGACTTATTCACTGAACAACAACAACAACAATGGATATATTTGGGAACGAAGGGGCAGTGGGTGTGCAATGGCATCAGATCGTGTAGGATACGAATGTGCATTCCTCCCAGACACCCAAGCTCACGTATTTAGTTATGACATCTGTAACCTGCTTTCAAAGATTCTGAAAAAATAACCCAGAGTGAAGGAGAGCAGGCCAATGGGCAGATGTTAACAACTTGGGAATCCTATGTTTAAGGTGCAGCATTATTTATCGTATTAGTCTTTGAACTCTCCTGCTCGTTTGGAAGTTTCAGAATAAAACGTTGGAGAGAAAATAAGTCTTACTCAGCCCCAGGCACACAGAATGAAGTCTAGGCACTGAGCAGAGGGTCTCGGGGGTCTGGTCCCCACTAGATCTCCTGATTTAGCTCTTAACACCGCCCCACCTCCCAACCCCTTGCACCTGTGACCCATCTACACCTGCTGGGGTGCACGTCCTCTGTCATATCCTGCCTTCACCCCACCCCCTGCACCCCCGTGGGCCCCTTTCTGCCTATTCACACCATGACTTCTCCTGTAACCTCATCTCAGACAAGACTCCTTGTGGGGCATGATCTTCCTTCACATCTCTCTGCCTTGCTCCAGGCTCAGGTGTTACCACCATCACACCCTGCATCATGGTGCACTGAAATGAACCCACGGGCCTGTGTCCCGCACTAACCAGTAGGCTCCCCAGACAGAAGCGGCTTCAAATCCTGATGGCGTCATGGGGACCCAGCACCCCCAACAGAACTGGCCAACTCTAGGAGCCGGACAGGGACCTCTCTGAACATGGCAGGATGCCCGCTCCTGTTACTGTCCTCCTCTGTTCAAACTCCGGATGGTCCTGGGTTGAAACAGCACATGGGGTTCTGGAGGCCAAGACGGTTCAGTGCCCACAACCAGACAGAAAGTGACCTCAGGAGCAGAGGAAACAATTCTGCAAACCCTTCTGCTGCTGACACCCAGGAAATCCCTCCTGCCTGCAGGGCCTCCTGCTTTCCTTCTCTTGGGGAACAAAAGCACCCCAAAATGTGTAAACGTCTTCTATCCAGCTGACCACAGCCATCCTCCTGCTTCAGAATGACTGGAGTCTTTTACCATGTCGTCCTCTAACTGCTGTTGGCTCCAGTTTCTGTAGTTGGGGCTGAGCAGGTGGAACAGGAAAAGCTGGAGGAAGGGCGGTCTTCACCCTGAGTCTGGTTCCTCAAATGTCTTCTTGGCACGGCATCTGGCCACCCAGCCCCGTGGAGAGGAGTGAGCATCCCTCACTCCAGTAACACTGCTCCTCTGTTAACCGCCCACGGCCCGTCCTCACACGTGGGATGCGGCTGCCTGCATCTGCCCTGGGTGTGCTTGGCACACAGTTCACGTGCATTTTGTCAAACATCATGCACATCCCCATTTTAGAGACGTGTGAACCGAAACTTGGGAATTGGAGAGGTATAGCTGGTAAGGAGGCTTTTACGGTCAGAAGGTGACAGAGACAGGGCCTCTTGAACAGCTGTTGTTGCTGTTGTTCATTCACTAAGTCAAGTCCGACACTGCAACTGCGTGGACTGCAACACACCAGGCTTCCCTGCCCTTCACTATTTCCCAGAGTTTGCTTAGACATGTGTCCATCGAGTCAGTGATGCTATCTAACCACCTCATCCTCTGCCACCCCCTTCTCTGTTTGCCTTCGATCTTTCCCAGCATCAAGGTCTTTTCCAATAAGTCGGCTCTTCCTATCAGGTGGCCAAAGTATTGGAGCTTCAGCTTCAGAATCAGTCCTTCCAATGAGTATTCAGGGTTGATTTTCTTTAGGATTGACTGGTTTGATCTCCTTGCAGTCCAAGGGACTCTCAAGAGTCTTCTCTGGCACCATAATTCGAAAGCATCAATTCTTCAGCCCTCAGCCTTCTTTATGGTCCAACTCTCACATCTATACACGACTACTGGAAAAATCACAGCGTTGACTATAGGCACCTTTGTAGATAAAGTGATGTCTCTGCTTTTTAATACACTGTCTAGGTTTGTCATAGCTTTCCTTCCAAAGAGCAAGCATCTTTTAATTTCATTAATTTCCTGAACAGTGAACCTCTCCAAATCACTTGTTAATTGACCACTAATCAATTTAACTTAAGAACTCTCAGATTCCTGCGGACAAAAGAGACTTGCTCATACACCCTTCTGCTGGGTCTCCTTCTCTCCCCTACTCAGTAGGTGAGGTTTCATAAAGAAGTGAGCAATTCCTTCCTGATTAATAAAATAATACCTGCTTGCAATAGGGACTTCCTGCTTAAGCTTTTAGAACTTTTTCATTAGCGGTGACTGCTCATTAGAAACCTGGGGGGAATTTCAAACTCCCAGCGCCAACACTCACCACAGGTCAATTACTTCTGTCACTCTAGCGACCTGACAGCTGCATCTGTCTTTTTAAAGGTCTCCAGGTGATCATAATGTGTTACGAAGGCTGAGAACTACTCAAAGCATTTCACCAAAGTTGCCAAGCAAGGGGGTGAAATCTCCCCATCTAAGGATGGCTGCCAAAGATGCCAAACTCAGAAGGACTGCCCAGGTCAGAAGCCAGGTCCTTGTCAGCACACGGAGCACAGGAACATCCCCAATTCTTTCTGATGCATCATGCCAGAGGCACCCACGCACAGCACTAGCTACCTAAGTGCCTGATCCCTGGACCTGTGACATCTACACCATCACCTAGTAGACTTAGGCCAGTCCTGTCACATCAGTCTCTCCTCTCTCCCTGAGCTCCGGGTCTGCACCTTATAAAAGACCCCAAGTCCAATTCAATTCAGTGGTTATAAGCACAGCATGGGAGCCAGGAAGTCTGGCTCTGCTGACTCTGACTTGCTGCGGAGGTCACCTGCAGGCAGTTTCCCCAGGTAGGCAGTGTCCCATGTCCTCCTGTCTGCAACAAGTCTCTGGCCAAAGTGTGGGTTCAATGGGACCAGACAGATGGTCAGGGAGTGAGCACCCCAGTGACCCTCCGTCAATGGCGGAAATGATGGGTGAATGAAGATCCCTGCTTTCTCATCCCGTGAGGGGTCATCACCGAGGTCTCTAATGGGGTGAAGCCCCAGCTGCCTGAAGTGACTGGTGCCCTCACGCATCCTGCATGATGCTCCCGGCTCTCTTCCTCCCTCCCTCCCCCTGTTCTCTGGGATCCCCTCTACAGCCAAATCCTCTGCGTAGGCTCAGCTTACCCAAGGTAAGACATCAGGAAAACTTGAGTTAACTTCTCTGAGCCCAGGCTTCTCTAAAAGCCCATGGAAGTGGACAGAGGCACTGTACAAGGAGCTGGCTCACTGCCTCCCAGGGGGACAGGTAGGCAAGAAGAGCAGCTTTGACCATGCCGTCCTGAGGGGACTTACACCCCTCCCCATGGGGTTCTGAGTGTCTGCAGCACCATCCCACCTGATGGATAAACAGCTGGAAACCTCCAATAATACCCTTCCTAGGCAGGGGTTCAGGGACTTTTGCTTGGAGGCATCAGGCTACTCATTTAAATGATTAAATCAATCAAGGCTAAAGTCTTTAAGCTAGATCCCCAGTCCCTGTGCAAACTGGAGTAAACTCGGCTTCAGCCTAAAGTTTTCCCTTATGTCTTAGGGAGCTGGGGAAAAAAGACACTGGACTTTGACTGCCTGGCTGGTGCCAACAGGTGGTGATGCGTACTTGCACTGGGAGGCACAACGCACCTGCCTGTCACTCTTTTTGTGTCGTCAGTGACAACCACCGATCTTTCAAGGATCCTGCATCTCACTGGGGAATGTGACAGTGACGGTCTCACTCTTTTGTGTCCTTTTCTGTTTATTAGCCGAAATAGTTTTATAGAAAAACCTTCTCTCATCAACTGTTTTGTTACCCAAGGTACAGTTTTACAAGGAAGACAAAAATAAATGCTTATTCATTCTTGTTATTTGCTAGTTTTCACAATAAGGAGTTGGCTCCCTAGCATCTTCCAAAAGTGACCCAATGAGTTCTCCTTTTCAGTGTCATGATGGACTCGTGGTCTGATCTGTGCAGCCCTTATTCTAAGTGAGGCTGAAGCCCTCATATCTTTGACCAGTGGAAACCTCTCCAAACTGGCTACTGAGTCCTACTGACATAACCCAGATTTCAATGACTGTGTTGCTGTCTGGCTTGACCCCAGTTCCATCTTGTACATTTCCTGCCCTAGATCTAGAATTAACCACTTCCTTGAGGATCTCTGGTTCTTTAAACAAGGAATGGTATTTAGAGATGAGGGTCTTTTAAAATCCATTGTAAGGGGCATTCAATTGTGCTATCATGCTAATTGATTCAGTCATGTCCAACTCTGCGACCAGGCTCCTCTGTCCATGGGATTCTCCAGGCAAGAATACTGAGGTGGGTTCCTGTGCTCTCCTCCAAGGGATCTTCCTGACCTGGGGATCAAACCCACATCTTTTGAGTCTCCTGCATTGGCAGGTGGTGTCTTTACCACTAGTGCAACCTGGTCACTCAATGGATCCTTTTGAAGTGGGCAACTCCTATCTGTCAGTTGGACATTTTCTTCTGTTTTTATTTGATCCTCTCTTCTCCTTTTCCATATTCTCTGTTTTTCATTTGTTTCATATTGATCTAGGTTTAGATTTCATAGCCTCATCCTCTGATTTTTTTTTAATTCCTCTCCTTTATTCTATTCCACTTTTGTTTTATTCTGCTTTCTGGGAGATCTCTTCCACTGTATATTACTCCTCCCTTGTTGAACCTTTTGATTTTGTGATTATATATTTTATTTCCAGGATTTCTTTTATGTCCCTTTTTATAGCTGGCTGTTGTTGCTCCATGGGTGCAATAACTTTCTTACTTTCGAGGCTATCACTCACCATCTTCTGGTGTTTCATATGTGCACCACACTCTCTACGTGTCCCAACAAATTTCTTTCTGCCCTACTTTCTGGCTTTGGTTTCTGACTCTCCACTTCGAATGACCCCTTGGTGTTCACTCATATTTGAACAAAGTTTCTGCAGAGTTGGGAAAGTCTTGTTTCTGGCGAGGAAGAGGCTGGTTCCTTCTGGGCTCCAGTGCAGACTGATCAGGCAGGGATGAAGCAATTTCTCAGAGGAACTCCAAAGTCCTTATTAAACTGTAGGTCTTTTCTTTTAGGTGATTGATTTTCCCAAAGACTCCCCGACTCCAGGTTCCTGCCTGGTGTGAACAGGTTTGCCTCCCACTGCTGGGTACAAGCAGGGATCTAGCCATTCAGCATGCAGATTTTCACTGAATCCCCCATAACATTACAGAATCACTCCTTCAGCTCAGGTGATACCTGGGTCAGAACTTCTCAGGCTCAACTTAGAGAACGTGCTGGAGCTGTGGTTGGGGCTGGTTTCCTGACCGTGTTGTGGGAGAAGAGAAGATATCTCTATCAGGTTACATCATTATTCTAACAAAGAATCAACCAATTCTTCCGTCTCCAGATCTCCCTTAAGTCTGTGCCTTCAGGCTTCCCCGGTGGTCCAGTGGTTAAGATTTCAGCTTCGAAAGCAAGGGGTACAGTTTCGCTCTCTGGTTGGGGAACTAAGATCCCACATGCCTCATGGCCAAAAAACATAAAATAGAAACAATATTGTAACAAATTCAATAAGGACTTTAAAGATGGCCCACATCAAAAAAATTCTTTAAAAAGTTCACCTTCACAAGTACCTGGCACCTTGACGACGGAGCCTTTCCAGGGTTCTTTCTGGCTGGCCCCTCCTGTTCCCATCCTGCAGGGACGGAGTTGCCAACTTAATCTGCTATGTCAATTATTGCTCATTCTTCCACCCAACAGATGGCAGAACCGTGCTGACCAGTCTCTGCTTCCACTCTCTTAGAATTTGTGGATCCATGCCTTTCTTTTTTTATTGAGGTATATTTGACATATAACCTTATATTATCCTCAATCAATGCCTTTTAAAATTTATGTTATTATCGACATCTAAGGATTTTGTGAAGAAATGGAGTAAAATACATATGCAGTGTGCCATATTTAGCCAAATGTCATCTCCGCTGTAAGAGGGGTGGGGAGAAACTAGATTAGTCAAGACTATTATCTTTTGGGGTCACGAATTAAATTTGATCTTAGTTTTTTGATAGGAAAGGCTGAAAGGACAGTGTTATTATATAATTTATGGGTTAGTTGTCCACAGATGGAAGATGTGCTCTAAGATACATAAAAGGGGTGACTATTATTTTCTTTCTTTTTTATTTTTGGCCATACCATGTGCCTTGCAGGATTTTAGTTTCCTGATCAGGGATCAAACCTGGGCCATGCCAGTGATAGCAAATAATCCTAATCATTGTACCCAGGGAATTCCCAGCTATTTTCAATTGTAAAAGGAATAGACATCTTTTCTGGAAAACCTAGGGGAGGCACTTTAAAAGAATATAATAGTTCCCTGTCATGTCACTACCTCAAGAAAACTGATGTGAGCATTTGGTATTTACTTCCAGTCTCTTTCCATTTTAAAAAATGTAGGTGAAATCATATGTGGACATAATTTCCTATTTTTTTCCAGTCACATTCTATCTTAAGAGTTTTCCCATACTGGGAAAAACTTTTCACCAGCATCGTGTTTAAGGCTGTATTTTTCATGGAACAGATAAGCCATATTTTTTGAGCCATTCTCATAATTTGGTGCATTTCAACTCTTTCATAATTGGTGTTCTAATAAACCACGTGTCTGTTATGAATGTCTTTGCACACCAAGGAGGGCTCACATATCTGAGGCCCTCTTCAAGATACATTTCTAGAAGCTGACTTTTGGGGTCAAAGGGCATCCACATATTTCAAAGCTCTTGATGTGTTGTGGGCCAACTGTTTTCCAGAAAGTCTGTGCTTTGCTTGAGTTGAACAAAACATGCTATCTGACTGTACCTCTTTCTGGACCATTGTCCTAGCATCTCTGTTCCTTTGACAGGGGAGATGATGTGCCCGGCTATTTCTATCTGCATTTTGTTGAAAACCAATGAGGTTGGTCGTCTTTGTCATAAGTTGATTTGCCACTTGAATTTTCTCTTTAGAGGTTTGTTTTGTCCTTTACTCTGGTCTATTTTGGGTCTTAATGTTTTTCTTATTGATTTGGATGAATTCCCTATATATTAGAAATATTAATCTTCTTGTTCTGTCCTATTTGTTTCCAGCATTTCCCAGCTTGATGTCTGCTGGTTAATTTTGTTAATGGAATAGCATTACAGAATGAGATTCTATTTTCCTCTTATTTATTTATTTATTTGGCTGCATTGGGTCCTAGCTGCCTCATGCAGGATCTTTCATCAAGGCGCATAGGCTAGCTTGCTCAAAACCTGTGGGATCTTAGTTCCCTAACCAGAGATCAAACCCATGTCCCCTGCATTGCAAGGTGGATTCTTAACCCCTGAACCATGAGGAAAGTGCCCAGAAAGAAATTTTAAAATGTTATGAAGACAAACGATGGATTGTTTCCCCCTTGCTTTCTTTCAGTGCATTTATATTAAACAGTTTCAGCAGGGAGCTTGACTGAAATATTCCTATTTGAGGGAGCTACAGGAGAATGGCATAGAGACTTCAGTTTTTCCTGCTGTTCATTTGCTCCAGAAAAGGAAGTTGTAAATCAAAACGTAATCATAAGTCTGTACTGCAGAGGAGGGGCTGAGGGAAGAGTAAAAGGTGATTATTGGGTGTCAGAATCCTTGATAGAAACCCAAACCAGGAACCAGAGGAGGTAGCCAGTGTAACTGGAACTCCACTGTCAGGAATCTTCCTGGATAGAACTCTATTAAAAGACTGGGCACACATCCAGACAACTCCAAGGGCCCACCTGAAACCTGGCAATCGTCTCCTTGAAGAGGAGTTGGGAAACTTTTCAAACCTTTTTTCTAATGCTGCTATACTGTTCTGTTGTCATAAGGACCCAGGGATCTCAGTGTCTGGAGCCACTTATTTATTTATACAGCAAATATTCACTACATCTTAGCTCTGCCCAAGGCACCCCATGAAGCATCACAAACCGATGTTCACATTTTTCTGTTGTCTTCTTTCGTTTTTAGAAAAGGGTCTGACTTCTAACTACCTTCAGGTCCAGGTCAATTCCCCCCAGCCTCAGACCTCTGGGTTTGGCTGTTCTCAGTGACTCAGGAGGTGGCCAAACTGCAAAAGGGTTGAATGTTCCTTCAGACTGTGGTGGGGAGGGATGTCCCAGCTGGCCACGTGTCAACCCCCCTAATTCGAGCCTCATACCAAGATGGTGCACTCCCGTAGCACTGCCCTCTCCCATTTTAGCTACTCTTCCCAGTTCTGGTTATCTTTTATTTTGGTCCTAAAAACACTGTAATGTCTTCAATAGACACCAGGCGAAGAGAAGGACACCTACAAAATGACACAAACTGGTCAGTTACTGGGAGAGTTGAGTGGCTAGAAGTCGGTCAGGTAATGATTTGCAAGCTGTCCGGCTGTTACTCCACACCAGACAAGCACCGGGGACTCAGGCTGTGAGTCAGTGGCCTATTCTTGTAAGATATTAAGCCAAATGGGCATCTCAAATGAGCATCCTCTACTGTGCCATGAGTGGTCCTGAAATAATTTCCACTGGTCAGGCTTTCCAAGCTGCTGCCTTCGGGTGGTTCTTTCTGCCCCTTCCTTACCCCACTCTCCCGGCCTTTTATTTTCTAACTTGGCATTTCACCCACGAGGGAAATGCAGCGGTCACAGTCCATTAGTTCCCATTTCTGTCCTACAGGAAGGTCTTCTCCATGAGCTTTCGGCTCTGTCTTGCCATCCCAACCAGCACATTTTTCTTTGTCTGGTCACTCCCTTTGCCTGAATAATTTCATTAGGGTTTCATTTCATTAGGCGTGAAACAAAGAGGGCTTGGATGAGCTTGAATAAAAATAGCATGAGATGAATTCACAGACCAAATGCTTTAAATTCCTACTTTCTGGGGTTTGAAATCTGCCTAGTGCTATACTCAACGATTCTGTTGATTAATGCCTTCAAAAGTACCCCCGTTGCTGCAGATGGAGAAACTCTGACCCTGCACACACCCACAGCTAAAAAATAGGATGAGAACAGGTGTGGGGGTGAGGGGCCATAAGATCACTCTGCTGTAGCTCACATTGTACATTTCTTATACCCTGGTAGATCCTGAGATGAACACAAAAGAAGTTCGCCAAATACATTAGAAACAAAAGGTGAGTATGCTGGAAGTGTCAAGGGGAAGTCAACATCCCCAGGCCCAAAGCCATGGTGTGCAGCTGCTGGAGAGAGACTGTATCAGAGGCCACTACAGCACAGCATGTGGGTTTTGACTTCTCAAAACTATCACCTACAACTATCCCAGCTGATGGAAAGATGGCCAGAGCTTAGAGACAGAAGCAGATGAGATGCTCCCCAGGGACTCCTGCACTGCTCCCCATTTATTTTCCTTAAGTCAGTTCTATCAGACCAGAGGCTTGGACTTTCAAAGCCATCATCAAGCTGCTTGGTGATGGCCAAGGCTGCTAGGTCCAACGATATCTCAACATTTCCCAAATACTCACTTTATTTTCTTGCCAATGAACATAGTACCAAAGGATGCTGAAGACTCATGCTACTGCGTGGGGTCAGTGCACAGACTCACTGCTGCTGCTGCTGCTAAGTCGCTTCAGTCGTGTCCGACTCTGTGTGACCCCATAGACGGTGTCCCCCTAAACATTACACTCTCTGTTGAAGAGGCATTTGTAGAGGACATTTCCAGGAGCCGGGGACTGGGGGGCTACTTGGGAACACTGGGGCAGTTCACCACCTCAGGGAGAAGAAGGATTTGGAAACATCCTGATGTAAAAATGTGCTGAGGGGAAGGGTCACACCATGAGGAGCCTGGGGCCAAGCAGACTTCCCCACGCCAGCCAGCAGTGTGCTACGTAGCTCAGTCATGTCCAGCTCTCTGTGACCCTATGGACTGTGACTTGCCAGGCTCCTCTGTCCATAGGGTTCTCCAGGCAAGAATCCTGGAGTGGGTTGCCATGCCCTCCTCCTCCAGGGCATCTTCCCAACCCAGGGATCGACCCCATATCTCTTACATCTCCTGCATGAGCAGACAGTTTCCTTAGCACTAGCGCTACCTGGGAAGCCCATCAGTCAGCAGAGGACCCACCTTTGCTCTGCCCAGGACTCAGTCTCAAGAGACGACCAGATTGGAAGGGATTCAGGAAGAAGTCAGTCAAGGCATGGCTGCTGTGAAGTACCAAGGAACCAGGAAGGAACTACATGGCTTCTCCTAGACTCCATCTCAGGACAGAGATGTTTCCAGAAACAGCACCCAGCTCCGCTCCCTTTCATAATCCAATGTGGGCACTGACTTGTGTCAAATGTGTTACGAGCTCATGTCTATTTTGAAGGTGGTGTCTTGCACGGAAAACGCTCATTGCATATTTGAAGAAAGAATAAATGAATTTGTTCATAGTGTCACCTCTTGAGGTATTTTCAACTCATGATTCACTGCATTCTTTTAGCCCTTTATTTCCAGCATTTCCTGAGCACCTAATTATGAGACAGACAAGGTCTTTGGTGCTGGGACTCCAATGGTGAGCAAGGCAGGACACGGTTCTGCATTCGTGGAAGCCACAGACCCGACAGCAATGCTGACTTATTCTCCAGCCTTGTGGGGGAGGCAGAGGCGTGTTCTCTTCAGTTCCACCATTTTATCATTTCTTGATCTGATACATCCTCCTCATCTTTCCAGATCAAACGCTGTTCCTCTTTAATCTGTCTCAAATGACCATCACTCTTCCTACAGCACAAATTCCTCATCCCTGGTCCATTGGGGGAACTGCGCCAAGTCAGCACCGCAGGACCCACCACCCAGAGGGGACACTGACCACAGGCTTCAAATCAGACCCAGGCAGGCGCTGACTCTCTGCATTCAACCCACTGTTTTCTGTTGTTTAGTCGCTAAGTCATGTCCAACTCACAATTTTGTGACACCATGGATGGTAGCCCACTAGGCTCCTTCTGTCCATGGGATTTTCCAGGCAAGAATACTGGAGTGGGTGGCCATTTCCTTTTCCAGGGGATCTTCCCGACCCAGGGATTGAACCCAAATCTCCTGCATTGGCAAGTGGGTCCTTTAGCACTGAGCCACCAGGGAAGCCCACATTCAGCTCACTGGCTTGTTAAAAATGGCAAGCACGTGCATCCTGGGGGGCGGTAACTAAATATTAAAATTTCCCCCCAGCTGCCTCCTCCCCACTCATCTGCCCGCGTTTCTCCTCCTTGGACCTTCCTTCTTGCGGTAAAATGGCCGCAAGTCTCACTCAGTGTCTCAGGACACAGTAGGGCAGTTTCTGTGCTGAAATTCACAGCAAGGCAATGCCTTCCTTTTTTCCTTTCATCCTCTTATCTTTTGGGGTCACTACTGCTTAGCTGATCAGTTTCTTCAAGGACATTGTCTAATGCCTTTTGGCAAACGGGGAGTTTAATTTTTCCTCCTCTGGGGACCATATCATTTCACTTCTTTTTAAGTATTTTTTTTTCCAGGCTTTAATAAGCTTTCTGATAAAGTCTCCCAGCTCCTTGTAAGGCGTTTGCTTTGTTCCCTTACCCCTTTCAACATTCTTCTAAGAAGTGCCCCTATTCTCACCACTCTGTCTTGTTCTATAATTGAATACCTGTGTCACGAGTTTCACTGCATTCAAAAATGTTTCCACATATTTTATTTTTTCATATTAGAGACGTAATGCATGTACATGCAAAAAAAAAAAAAAGGAAGAGGCAGAAAAGTATGAAAATGGAAGATAACCATAAGCCTACTTTCTGGAGACATCCCCGTTAACATTCAAGACCACTCTATTCTGTATATATTTTGTGCATGGATATATTTTTTTACATAATGGCACTACTATAAAAAAAGTTTTAGCTCTTTTTAAAAGAACTTTCTATGGTATCGTTTGCATCTTCTTGTGTTATTAAAACTCTTCATAGCCATGATTTAGTGGCGCAATATTTTATACTATGGATCTAATTTATTGCACCATTTCCTAACCTGACACTTGGGTTTTTTCCCCTTGGGACTGTAGTTGTGTAAGGAATTTCTCTCCCTCAATCCCTTCTCCAATCAGACAGCCTCCTCTGACTCAGTGGCTCACCCACAAACCTGCCCTGAACCTTCTCCTGGCTACTGGTCAGAATGGGCACAGGACACTGTTCTCAGGGCACCTGTCCTGCCCAAAGCTGCTCAGCCCAGGTTGCACCTGGTGGGTGCACCTTGCCCCCAGACCCCTCAGTGTCAACATCTACCTTCCTGTTTCTGCTTCCTGAAGCCCACTGAGCTGGCCCCACTGCCCCAGCAGGCCCACCCCTGGCCTCCGGCACTACACACAGAGGGTCCTGGCCTGCCCGCTGCACCCGCTGCATCTCTTCCTGGAAAGGTCACCTCCCAGGTCTCTAAAAGAGAGATGGGAGGGGGCTCAAGAGGGAGGGGACATATGTATACTTGTGGCTGATTCGTGTTGACATGTGGCAGAGGCCAATGCAACACTGTAGAGCAGCTGTCCTCCAACAACTGCATTTTATTCTATACTTCTCAAAATAAAATGGGTCCAAAAAATTAACTCACTGAAGGAAAAACAAAAAGGTGTCTCCTTGTAATTCTGGTCTCAACCTCTTGGGATCTACAATCTAAAGAAGCAGTGGACATATATATGTATGCCTGAGTCCCTTTGCTGTCCACCTGAAACCATAACGACATTGTTAATCAGCTATACACCAATATAAAAGAAAAAGTTGTTTGTTTGTTTTTTTTAAATAAAGAAGCAGTGGGTTCTCCTCCCCACCAGCCACTTTCAATGACCTGACCCAGCACCACTGGCTTCTCACCCAACTCTTCCGGAAAATGGCTAGTTCTTGAAGGTGTTTCTTGATTATCTTTCCCTTCAGGCCAACTCAGTTTCTCTTGTTCCTTACTATGACCCCTTTGCCCAGAATGGTGAAGGTACACAGCAGGAGCTCAATAAATGCTCCCTTGCTGAATGAATGAAAGCATGAAGGTCAATCTCCCTTCCTTGGTGAACTACTCTACAGATGAGTTGTCACAGTATATAGATACACTCTATACCCACAGAATTTCTTAAATCTTGAAAATATCCATAAACTTTGGGCCAATATTTTGCTTCTAGGACTCTCTCCTGCTGACATGGGATGGAAACAACAATTCTGGCAAAGAACGGTCATCAGAACACTATTTATAGCATTAAAAATGGAAAGCAACTCTAATAAAGAAAAATGGGGAAATTGTTAGGCATGTTAATTGCACGTGAATGATGAAATACTATGCAGCTGTCAAAAACTGTGCTTATGAAGAATTTTTAATAACATGAAAATGACAGCAAATGTAATGTTAATGGTATATTTCTGAGTGATAAAATAAGGAGGATATTTCTCTTTATACTTCAGCATTTTATCAAATTTTCTTCAATGAGAATGTGTTTCTTTTACAGATAAAGTAAAGCATTTAAAAGTCTCCAGTTTCTGAGTTTAAAGGTATTTGGTTTTTTGAGGTCCCTATCTTCTTTTCTTTGCAAACGGTAGGAATTTTTTTAAGTGTGACAGAAAGAATGGTCAAAGAAGGAACCAGTTTTACAGGTTTAATCCTGTGAAACCCAGAGCTTCCATTGGAACTGTCAGCAGTCCTCACCCTTGCTGTACCCGACTCCCCTTGAAAGTGGAAAGAGATACCAGGGCTTACTCCAATCTCACTGACACCTGGGCTTCCCTAGTGACTCAGTGCTAAAGAATACACCCGTTTGCCAATGTAGGAGACACAGGAGACTCAGGTTCGATCCCTGGGTTGGGAAGATCCCCTGGAGGAGGAAATGACAATCCACTCCAGTATTTTGGCCAGGATAATCCCATGGACAGAGGAGCCTAGGAGGCTAAGTCCATGGGGTCACAAAGAGTCAGACATGACTGACCATGCCACACACACGCACTGACATCCTCTGGTGAGTTAGTTAGGGTGTAGACACCACAACAAAAACAGCATTGTCAACATTTCCTTGCTAAACCATACAAGATTCATATATATATATATATATACCACACACATATACCTGATTCAACTTGGTGGAGAAAGAGAAATGCATACCATGGACCACAAGAGGAAACTGACACATCTAAATGATTACTCTCATTATTATTGGTGCTGTTGTTGGTTAGGTTTTTTTTTTTTTTTTTACTTCCTATGCCTGAGATAAGCACCAGTAACTAGACTCCTAAAATAGATACTTTTGTGACTCAATTCTTCTCCTTGAAGGCCTTTTTCAGCTGCATCCTTCCTGCAGTTCTCTTCTGAAGCCAGGGCAACTCTGATGGCTTCCCTCTCTGTTTTCCCCTCTCTGTTTCTGACATGAAAGGCAGCCCCACTTTGCCAGGCAGCCGCCCTGGACAAGAGAAGCAGCTGGACAAGCACTGTCAGAGCTCATCCCGCCCCTTCTTCACTCCCAGGAAGAGGATGGAAAGTGGAACACAGAGAGACTAAAGATGACAAATGCCTACCATTTGATGGGCTCAGCCCACTGCCCCTAAATCTCCTGGTTCCATCATTTCACAAGATGACCACAGGGACCCATCACTGCTTCCTGGCCTTGAATCTTCATAGGCAGCCTCTTGGCACCAGTGCCCGAGGGTTTCCGAGGAACAGCCAAGCTCTTCTGCCCAAGGACTCATTGACAAGAACCAGCTCTCATCTCTGGAAACCTCCACTGTCCCTGGATCGATAAACCAAATCAATCCCCCATTTTTTCTACTGTTTTCAAACAAATCCTCTGTGTAGTCAACAGGTATCTTCCAGCAGACAGTGACTACAACCATGAAGTTAAAAGATGCTTGCTCCTTGGAAGGAAAACTATGACAAACCTAGACCGTGTATTAAAAAGCAGAGACATCACTTTGCCAACAAAGGTCTGTATAGTCAAAGTTATGGTTTTCCAGTTGTCATGTATGGATGTGAGAGTTGGGCCATAAAAATGGCTGAGTGCTGAAGAATTGATGCTTTTGAACGGTGGTGTTGGAGAAGACTCTTGAGAGTCCTTGGACAGCAAGGAGATCAAACCAGTCCATCCTAAAGGAAATCAACCCTGAATATTCACTGGAAGGATGGATGCTGAAGCTGAAGCTCCAATACCTTGGCCACCTGATATGAAAAGCCAACTCACTGGAAAAGACCATGATTCTGGGAAAGACTGAGGACAGGAAGAGAAGGGAATGAGAGAAGATGAAATGGTTTGATAGCATCACTGACTCAAAGGACATGTATTTGAGCAAACTCCAGGAGATAGTGAAGGACAGGGAAGCCTGGAGTGCTGCAGTCCATGGGGTTGCAAAGAGTCAGATGTGACTTAGCGACTGAATAGCAACAACGACAATCTTCCTGGGACCAGCTACACTGATGGGTAGAAACTGCCTGGTTCGCCATATTGTCAGAGATCAACAGGAGAGAGTGCCATGACTGACTAGTGATATCTGTCTCTGATGGCTG
This sequence comes from Bos indicus, assembly GCF_029378745.1. Taxonomy (NCBI): domain Eukaryota; kingdom Metazoa; phylum Chordata; class Mammalia; order Artiodactyla; family Bovidae; genus Bos; species Bos indicus. The sequence continues at coordinate 39,126,968 of NC_091772.1, read as the reverse complement.
GGGGCCACTCAGGAGTATTGCATGTTCCCCAACTGCCACCTCTGACCAGATCTGTCCCTCCACCTCCTCAAGGCTTGTGCTTGTTATCTTTGCAATTTCATACCTTATGAGTTGGGTGGGAGGTTCCTCTTACACACAACAGATTAAGTATTAATTGCTCCACCATGTCCGCCTCTTTGTGACCCTATGGACTATAGTCCACCAGGATCCTCTGTCCATGGGATTCTCCAGGCAAATACTGGATACTGGAGTGGGTTGCCACAACAGATAAAGCAACTGTCAATGAATAACTTCACCCATGCACCAGGAGGCCAAGGCCATGGTACTGCCCACCTAAATCAGGGGGACTGCACTGACTCCCGAGGACATGGGGAACACATGGAACCATGCTGCAGCCCCATGTTCCCCTTCATGCTGCCTTTTGCTCTCCCCACCACACTCCTGCACTTTGTCCCTCTCCTCTCACTGCAGCGATCACTCCATTCTAATAAATCTGTCATTCGTCTCCTTCTCCTTCATGAGACAATAGATTCCTTTATCGCTGGAATCTCACCACATCCTCCTTGTGGGCAGAGTGGATGAGCAGAGAATAGCTTCTCAGTAAAGATTTTTTTTTTTTTTTTTTTGATGTGGACCAATTTTTAAAGTTGTTATTGAATCTGTTACAATATTGTTTCAGTTATATGTTTTGGTTTTTTGGCCATGAGGCATATGGAATCTTAACTCCCCAAACAGGGATCAAACCTGCAATTCCTGTATCAGAAGGCCAAGCACTGGATGGTCAGGGAAGTCCCTCAATAAACATTTTTGAATGGAATTCAACTGGGTCTCTGGATGAAGATCTAAAAGTAGATTGACATATACAGGCTACTATATATAAAATAGATAACTAAAAACCTGCTGTATTGCACAAGGAACTATACTCAAGACTCTGTAATGGCCTAGATGGGAAAAGAGTCTAAGAAGAACGGATGTAAGTATATTCATAACTTATTCTCTTTGCTGTACACCTGAAACTAACACAACATTGTAAATCAACTATCTGCCAATAAAAAATAATTTTAAAAAGTCAGTTCTCTTAGTCTCTGTATGGACACGAAGGAAAGAGGTAGAAAAGCTCTAAAACTGAACTCCAGGCCCTTCAGTTTTTAAATCAACGTTGCCAGTCCTCTATCATTTCACAGTTGTTATCACATATAAATCAACACAAGAATGTTCTTAGTCACTTAGTCGTATCCCACTCTTTGTGACCCCATGGACAGTAGCCTGCCAGGCTCCTCTGTCCGTGGGGATTCTCCAGGCAAGAATACTGGAGTGGGTTGCCATGCCTTCCTCCAGGGGATCTTTCCAACCCAAGGATCGAACCCAGGTCACCTGTATTATAGGAGGATCTTTTACCCTCTGAGACACCACAGAAGCCCAAACACAAGAATACTCAGGTGGACTCTTCCAGATGCAGTATCATTTGGTACCAACATTCAAATACTCTCTCTCTCATACACACAACACACACACACACACACACACACACACACACACATCATATATATTTACTGATAAGCACTAAAATACTGAATCCTTTGGGGGACGTCACCCTGATATTGTGGAAGGCCACGAAGCCTCTCAGGCTGAACTGTAAGTTTTCCAAAGCAATCAAAGAAGGAAGGATAGGTACAAAATTTCAGCAAGTTCCACAAGGCAATTCAAAATCAGGCTTTCAGAGGTTCTTTTCGGAAATTGCATTTGCTGTCAGAGTATTAATACGCTCCTTCAATGCAGAAAATCATTCACTAAAAAAACATGAATATATCTGCAAATCCATGTGTTAAAAGGATTTCATTATTTCACCTGAAGTTCCCTCTACAAAAAGAAAAACACCTAAATTTTATATACTGTCCAGTGTGTACACTCCTATTATCCCAGACAACTGTGCCTTTTGGTAATTTTCCTTAGTAGAAAATAATATTTAAATTCTTCAAATACTTCAAGGTTTGGGATTTTGCTTTAAATCAGTTAGAAATTTTGTTTTAAACCAATGCTGATGCCAAATATATGATTGGAAGTTAGGTTATTTATGTCAGGGTGATTTTTTGACAAAAATGTAGAGAAAACAACAATTGTGAAGACATATGCAGCTGAAATTCTACTTCCATCACTGTGATCAAACCCAAGATGCTATTCTGCCTTTTATGTTTCAGGTACATTTCCATCGATGTGGCCTGGGTACCAATGGCAGTGTAGTTTCACGAGTCTGTCCTACCTCAAAGTGGAAAGGAATTGGAGGTAGCTAGGACAGAAGGCTGGTAGAAGGCCCACCAAAGTTTTCTTTTCTCACAGTGAACTGGTATTCCTAGCTGTAAACTTTACAGAAGAAACAGAAAGATGGATTAGAGACTGATGTTCTGGTGGTAGTGGTGGGTCCTGGTTTCTTGAGGATCCTGATGGAAGAAGCATTGAGCTGGGAGCCTGGTTTCAGTTACACCCACTACTAACCCCCATTCCTGACCCCTACGCTGGAGGCGATGCCAGGAGTGGGCCCTATGGGCGACACAGTGACCAAAGTGATAGAGAAATACACTAGACTTTGGAATTAAGACTCCAGACCCACTGGGGGCAGAGGTGATTCCTGCCTCTCGGAGGGAGCCACCCCCAGCAAGAACACACCCCATGGACAGAGGATGGCCTGGGACATTGTCTAGCAATCCCTGGGTGAGGAGCAGGGGAGGGGCGCGTGCTTTCGCTTGTCTTTACCTTCTGTGGTCCCTGTCCTAAAGACCCTGAGAGAGAACGTGGAAGAAAATAAGTGGGCTTTTAAAAATAAGACTGGATTTCCCTACTGGCCCAGCGGTTAAGACTCCAGACTTTCACTTCAGGGTGCGCTGGTTTGATCCCTGGTCAGGAAACTAAGATCCCACGAGCCACATGGCATGGCCAAAATGTAATAATAATAAAAATAATAAAGCAAAATAAATAAACAAAAATTAGACCATGTCAACCGTGATAGGCTTTGAGGAAACCAGGGGTGGGAAGCCTCCCGGGTGGGATGTCAGAGGAAAAGAATTACAACTCCATGAGAGGGACAGCCCTTCACCTCCTCAACTTGTCATTGGTCATCACTCCTGTGAGGAGCGGCAGGCACTGTAAGATGACCACCTTGTACCTGGAACAGGCCACCCTGACTGTCCACGGTTGCCTAAGCTGACCCGAGAACCCCATCTTGCCACGCTGCAACACATCAAAGTGGGAAGGAACTAGATTAAAGCTCACGCCCGACTCTTCACCCTGAGTTGACGCACAGGGACGGGCCAACGGCAAGGCAGGGAAAGAACCAGGGTAAACCTGGGAACCTGCAGGCTCCTGGTTCCTGATAACATCCATCCAAAGTCTACTTACTCAATCCCTGTGCTCAGGCCCTTTCCGTGACCATGGACTCCCTCACATTCACCCTCACCAGGCCAAGTGGATAAGGGCATCTTTATCTGCCCACAGTGCTGGGTCACAGGAACCAGAGCATTTCCAACACTAGAATGGCCACTGGCTTATCCATCCCAGTATTTCACTGTCTGAACACAAGCTCAGGGAAATTAACTCCACAAAGGACTGTGGCCTGTTTTGCTGACTGATCCAGGCATATATAACAGGTGCTCAAAACTCTTGGCTGAATAGAACTGAATTCTGAAAGGAGTGCCAAGGAATCCCTGTTGACAGCTCAGCATGTTCTCCTCCTCAGTAAAACACAAAGAATATGGGGGCAGGGGCAGTGGAGGCGGGCAGGGAGACTCCAGTGCTGGTCTCCTTTGCTGTCCTCAAGCTGAGGAGCCTTAAATTACATGCCTGCCTTGAACCTCTATCCTCTCATCTGTGAAAGGAGAGGAGCTGACTCCACAGTGTTTCCACCACTGTTACTTTGAGCCCTAGAGCTCTGCAGACATGCTTCTGCATAGGAGATGCATGGGGAACTCTGTCTTCATCTTCATCTGTTTTATTATGAGACATCCCAGAAATTTTCATCTGACTAAAGAATTCCACTGCAGACTTCCCCAGCAGTCCAGCGGTTAAGGTTCTACCTTGCAATAAAGGGGTGTGCAGGAAACCCTGGTGGAGGAACTAACATCCCGCATGTCCTGTGGTTTGATGGAAAATTAAAAAAAAAAATTCCTAATGATAAAAGGTAAAAAAAAACACTTAACTTTTTTTTTTTTTTGCCGGTAAGACACTACCACCTGACAATGGTATTATCCCTTAAATCTGGCTACACTGACATCTCATGGATCCTAGAACACCCCTAAAACCCTTCACTCCCCATGACCCCAGATATTCCGTTCCCGCTGCCTAGGATCCCCTTCCCTGGCCTCCCCGTGGCTTCCTCTTTGTTGAACTAATTCTTACTGAAAGGTCACTTTCTCAGCAAAGCCCCTGCTGTTCTCAGATGAATCTGAGTCCCTGTTCTTCATTCTCACAGCATCTGTCCTATTTATTAAGAGTACTTTTCACAGTTAAGATGAACTAAATTGGTACCATCTTGGGTCTAATGTCTGTTCCTCTGGCTAGATGATCATTTCCAAGAGGCTGAGGACAGACTGGGTCTGTTTTGTTCACCAACTTTGTTCTCATACAGAGCTGAACTCATACGTCTTACCTGAAAACTGCTTCTTAAAGCATAACAGAGGAGCCTGGAGGGCTATAGTCTATGGGGTTGCAGAGTCGGACATGACTGAGCAACTAAGCACAGCACAGCACAGCACAAGACGCTGCATAAAATGCTCAGTAAGAGTTCATTCCTGTGGAGGTACCATCCCACATACTAAAGACCCTGGACAAGCCAGGGCCTTCATCCCACTTCCCATACAAAAGGAGAGAAGCCACACCAGCTCTGCCCCAGCCCTCAGGCTCATCCTCTTGTGTCACGTCTCAAGGTCACAGATCACATCACCCTGGGGTGCACCTTCCAGACCTGGGCTATCTAATGTGAAAGCCACTGGCCACATGAAGTGAAATGAAAAATTCAATTCCTCAGTCACACTCATCACCTTTCAAGGGCTCAACAGCTGCGTGTGGCCAAGGGCTATTGTCCCGGGCAGTATACATACAGACCACTTACCACCATCGCAGAACTTTATTTCTATTATTAATTTTCTTTGGGGTATAGTTGATTTATACTTTTGTGTTAGTTTCTGCCATACAGCACAGTGAATCAGTTACACATAGACACATGTACTGTGTTGTGTGCTAAAGTCACTTCAGTTGTGTCCAACTCTCTGTGACCCCATGGACCATAGCCCGCCAGGCTCCTCTGTCCATGGATTCTCCAGGCAAGAATACTGGAGTGGGTTGCCATGCCTTCCTCCAGGGGATCTTCCCAACCCAAAGATCAAACCTGCATCTCTTACATCTCTTGCATTGGCAGGCAGGTTCTTTACCACTAGCGTCACCATCCACCCTTTTCTAGAGTCTTTTCCCATACAGGTCATTACAGAGCATTGAGTAGAGTTTCCTGTGCAATACAGCAGGTTCTTATCAGTTATCTATTTTATATATAGTAGTGTGTATATCTGTCTAGTCAAGGCTATGGTTTTTCCAGTGGTCATGTATGGATGTAAGAGTTGGACTATAAAGAAAGCTGAGTGCCAAAGAATTGATGCTTTGAACTGTGGTGTTGGAGGAGACTCTTGAGAGTCCCTTGGACTGCAAGGAGATCCAACCAGTCCATCCTAAAGGAGATCAGTCCTGGGTGTTCATTGGAAAGACTGATGTTGAAGCTGAAACTCCAATACTTTGGCCACCTGATGCGAAGAGCTGACTCATTTGAAAAGGCCCTGATGCTGGGAGGGATTGGGGGCAGGAGGAGAAGGGGACGATGGAGAATGAGATGGTCGGATGGCATCATCGACTCGATGGACATGGGTTTGGGTGGACTCCGGGAGTTGGTGATGGACAGGGAGGCCTGGTGTGCTGCGGTTCATGGGGTTGCAAAGAGTCGGACACGACTGAGCGACTGAACTGAACTGAACTGAACTGAAGTGTGTATATGTCAATCCAACTGGTATAGCCACTATGGAGAACTGAATGGAGGTTCCTTAAAAAACTAAAAATAGACCTACCATATGATCTAGCAATCCCACTCCTGGGCATATATCCAAAGAAAACCAAAATTCAAAAAGATAAATGGACCCCAATGTTCACAGCAGCACTAATTACAATAGCCAGAACATGGAAGCAACCTAAGTGCCTATCAACAGAGGAACAGATACACAAAATGTGGAACACTTTCTAGCCAGCACTGTTCTAATGCCTGCTTAGCCTGACACACGCCACATTTCTGGGTTGTCCTGGACCACACAGTTCCCTTTCTGGGTGTTGCCTTCCTTCCTAACACCATACCTAGAACTAGCTCACTGCTCATCTCCTCCAAAAGGACAGAGCAATATCCTACAAGCTTTCATCTATCAAAAAAACTAACTTCTCTGATCCTTTAGTCTACCCCACAGTTTTTAAATACTCAGTTGATTTTTTTCATGATTTTCACAGTTTTTGCTAACAACTTCCTTCAGATGTTGGCCCTCTCAATGCTGCCCCCTCACATTGCTGGACTGCTCCTGGAGGTCCTGGCTTCATTCCCCGGGACTCCTAACTCTGGAGTCTGGGCAAAGCCCTGGGTTGGTTCCTAATCATTTCTGTCCTTCTGACACTATGGCTCATTTGCTTCTTTTTTTTTTTTTAATTTTTATTTATTTATTTTGACTGTGCTGGGTTTTCACTGCTGTGTGGGCTACCCTCTAGTTGCGATGCGCAGGCTTCTCACTGCAGTGGCTTCTCCTACTGTGGACATGGGCACAGGGCGTACAGGGTTCAGTAGCTGTAGGCACGTGGGCTTAGCATTTGTGGCTCCCATGCTCTGGAGCTCAGGTTCAGTAGTTGTGGTCCACAGACTTAGTTGCTCTGAGGCATGTGAGATCTTTCCTGATCAGGGATCAAACCCATGTCTTCTGCATTGGCAGATGGATTCTTTTTTTTTTCTTTTAATCACTGAGACACCAGGGAGGTTCCTGGCTCATTTGTTTCTAAAGAAAACTTTAGACTGTTGAATCACAGCTCCAATATCTGCATTCATTTCTCACTTTTCATACAAGGCTGAGAAAAAAATTGCTATAGAGAAAACCTAAGCAAATCTGCTTTCCTGAAATGGACTCTCTTAACTTTGGGCTTATTGCTACTGAGTTCATCATGGATTTGATTATTTTGTGATCATTTCCTCCAAGGCTTCTGTCTAATCTTTAGATTAGAGCTTTAAAGCAGTAAATTCTTTCTCTTCTCTTTCATAACATCACATTAAAAAGGGATTTCTTCCTTAGTTGATTCTCTGATGTTTGTCAATTATCCTCATGCAGCTGCTGGCCTGCATCTGGGCTCCTACAGGAGCAGACACTGAGACAAAGATTCAGGTTTCCAAGTTACATCACTGGATCCCAGAATCAGAGAAGCCACTGCAACAAGAAGCCCGAATATTGCAACTAGAGAGTAGCCCCTGCTTGCCAAAACTAGAGGAAAGCCCTAGGGAAATATAAAAATACCCAGCATCAAGCCAGGTAAAATTCACAATGTCTAAATAACCACGGAAAGATTATCAGTGGTGCCAAAGACCAAGAAAATAGGACCCAAGTTGATGAGAGAAAGCCATCAGTCAATACCAGCCCCAAACTGATACAGATGTTAGGAATGGCAGACAAGGATGTTAAAACAGTTGCTATATCACATTCCAAAGTTCAAAAAGTTATGCAGAGATGAGGAAAATACTAACAAGGGTCAAGTTGAGCTTCTACAGATGAAAATATTTTCTAGATGAAAACGTCTGAGGTGAAAATATACTGGGCAGGATTAATGGCAGACAACACTTCAGAAGTTGGAGATCTTAAAGACAACAGTAATAGAAACTATCTAAAATAAAACAGAGAATGAAGATATTGCAACACCCGTCTCTCGACAATTAATATAACAAGTAGCCAGAAAGTAAGTCAGGAGGTAGGAAACCATCCTACCCACCAACTTGGCCTCATTGACACTTATGGATCATGCCACACAACAACAGCAGAAGGCATGTTCTCTGCAAGAGCATACAGCACATTTAGCAAAATAAGCCATATTCTGGGCCATAAAACTAGTCTTCATTAATGAAAAGTGAATCAAGTCATATAAAGTTTATTTCCCATCCACAATGGAATTAAATTAAAAATCAACCACAGAAAGATATGTAAAAAAATCACCCAATACTTGGAAGCAAAATAGTATGTTTCTAAATAAGCCACATGTTAAAGAAGAATGAAAGGAGAAATCTGGAGGCATTTTGAACCCCACAAAAATGAAAACACGTCAAACTTTGTGGAATGTCACAAAGAAGAAACTCTGGCACTATGTATCTATGAAAAATGTTTCAGATCAATGACTCTGGGGTCCACCTCTAAAAGATTAGCAAACAAACACAACTTCCATACTATTTTTCACTGTCGTTACATCACATGGCATTCCCATCAACAGCGCACAAAGGTTCCCTTTTCTCGACATCCTTGACAGCATTTATTTGTTTGTTTGTTTATATCACAGCCACCCTAACAGGTGTGAGCTGATACCTCATTATGGTTTTTATTTGCATTTCCCTGATGATTAGCGATGCTCAGCACCTTTTCAGATACCTGCTGGTCATCTGCCTGTCTTTGGAGAAATGTGTATTCTGTTCCCTTGCCTATTTTTTAGCATTTATTTATTTATAAATGTATGTATGGCTGTGCTGGGTCTTCGTTGCTACATGCAGGCGTTCTCTGGTTGTGGTGAGTGGAGGCTGCTCTCTAGTTGTGTTGAGTGGGCTTCTCTTCTTGTGGAGCATGGACTCTAGGGCATTTGGGCTGCAGCAGTTGCAGCTCCTGTGCTCTAGACCACAGGCTCAATAGTTGTTGCCCACGGGCTTAGGTGCTCCAAGGTATGTGGGATCTTCCCTGACCACAGATCAAACCCATGTCTCTCCTGTACTGGCAGGTGGAGTCTTAACCACTGGACCACCAGGGAAGTCCCTGGCTATTTTTAAAATGAGGTCATTTGTATAGTTTGTTCTTTTTTGTTTTGTCTTGTTCTTTGGTTGCTATCGCATTTAGGAGTTTCCTTTGTATTGTGGATATTAACTTTTTCTCAGATATATAGTCACCAAATATTTTCTTCCATTCCACAGACTGCCTTTCCATTTTGTTGATTTGCTATGCAGAAGCTTTTTAGTTTGTTGTAATCCCCAAAAGAACTACATATGATCCAGCAACCCCACTTCTAAGTGCATATTCAAAGGAACTCAAGTCAGTTTCTTGAAGAGATAGCTGCATTCCCGTGTTTATTACCACACTGTTCACAATAACCAGAACAAGGAAGCAACGTAAATGTCCCCTGAAAGATGAATGGATAAGGAAAATGTGAACATACCATATATGTATGCACACAGTAAACAATGAAATATTATTCAACCTTGAAAAAGGAAGGCAATCCCACCATTTGTGGCAACTGAATGATACGAAATGGAATAAGCCAACCACAGGACAAGTACCACATGATACCACTTATATCAAACTCACAGAAGCAGAGAATAGAATCATGGTTGCCCATGGCTCAGGGAGGAGACAGGGAGGCATTATTCAAAGGGCACAAAGCTTCCATTGTGTAAGATTAATAAGTTCTAGAGATCTACTGTACAGCACAGAGTGTAGAGTTAACAGTACTTTACACTAAGAAATTTTCTAACAGGATAAATCTTCTGTTGGGCTCCCTGGTGGCTCAGCTGTAAAGAATCCACCTGCCAATGCAGGAGACTCAGGTTCAATTTCTGGGTCAGGAAGATCCTCTGGAGAGGAAATGGCAACCCACTTCAGTATTCTTGCCTGGGAGATCCCATGGACAGAGGCTCCTGGCGGACTACAGTCCATGGAGTCACAAAAGAGTCAGACATGACTCAGCAACCAAACAACAACAATAAATCTTATGTTAAGTGTTCTTATCACACAAATAATAACAATAAAATAAATAGGACAGAAGGTGCTGGATGTTCTCATGGCATGGATTGTAATAATGGTTTCACAGATGTACCTTGTTTCCCATGTCATCAAGTTGCATACATTTGATATACACAGCTTTCTGCATGTCCGGAGAAGGCAATGGCACCCCACTCCAGTACTCTTGCCTGGAAAATCCCACGGACGGAGAGCCTAGTAGGCTGCAGTCCATGGGGTCGCTAAGAGTCGGACAGGACTAAGCTACTTTACTTTCACTTTTCACTTTCATGCATTGGAGAAGGAAATGGCAACCCACTCCAGTGTTCTTGCCTGGAGAATCCCAGGGATGGGGGAGCCTGGTAGGCTGCCGTCTATAGGGTCACACAGAGTTGGACACGACCGAAGTGACTTAGCAGCAGCAGCAGCAGCTGCATGTCAGTCATACCTCAGTTAGGTGCTTAAAAAAACACAATTAAGTTCAGAGTAAGTAGAAGTTAGAAATAGTACAGATCAGAGTGGTAATGAATTAAACACAGAGAAGAACAATAGAGAAAGTTGTTGAAACCCAAAATTGTTTCTAGAGATTGGCAATAAAATTTACAGATCAGGAATGAGAGAAGTGTCATCAATACAGATTCTATAAACATATTAATAGGGCACCAAGTAAAAATTATGAACAACTTGATACCAATATATTGACAACTTCGATGAAATGAACTAAATCTTTGACAAACAAGCTACTAGAAGAATGGCATTGAAACATGTATACTATCATGTATGAAACGAGTCGCCAGTCCAGGTTCGATGCACGATACTGGATGCTTGGGGCTGGTGCACTGGGACGACCCAGAGGGATGGTTTGGGGAGGGAGGAGGGAGGAGGGTTCAGGATGGGGAACACATGTATACCTGTGGTGGATTCATTTCGATATTTGGCAAAACCAATACAATATTGTAAAGTTTAAAAATAAAATAAAATTAAAAAAAAAAGAAGAAATAGATAACTTGCATAGTTCTCTATGAAATAAATTGAATATTTAGTTAAAAACTTTAGTATGTATAAAACTCTAAATCCAGAAGGTTTCACTGCTAAGTTCTATCAAACACTTAGGAAAGAAATAATATGAAGCCTACACAAACTGTTCCAGCTCCCATACAACTTAATTTATGAGGCCAGTATTCATCTGTTACCTACCAAAACCAGACACAGACATTATAAGCAAAGATAGACTAATATCCCTCATAAATGTAGATGCAAAATTATAAATAAAATTTTAGCAAATTGAACCCCAAAATATGTAAAACAGATAAAATATCATGACCAAGTCAGATGTATCTTAGACTCAAGGTTGGTTTGACATTCAAAAATCAATTAATGTTAATTCACTGTATTAACAAATTAAAACAAGAAATCTTATGATAATCTCAATAGATGCATAAAAAGAACTTGACAAAATCTAATATTATTCTTGATTTAAAAAATAACTGTCAGTTAACTAGGAATACAGGGGAACTTCTTCCATTGATAAACACTATATTGAAAAATCCTATAGTTTACGTTTAGTAAATTTGAAAGACTGGAGTGCTTTCCTCCTAATACAGAACAAGACAAGGACGGCCACTCTCTCCATTTCTGTTCAATATTACAGAAGCTCTAGCCAGTGCAATAAAGCAAGAGAAAAAAAAATAAATCTGTATTTATTGCAGACAACATGATCCTCTATAAGAAAAACTAAAATAATACACAAAAAGCTACTAGAATTAATATTTGCTTTAGCAGGCTGAAGGATAATACAAGATCAATATGCAAATATCTATTGAAAGCTTAAATGCTAAAAATGAACAATCAAAACTTGAAATTACAATGAGATACCAAAAATTCAAAAGTTTAAAAAGAAACATCATTTACAACAGCATAAAGACATGATAAATCTGGGATTAATCAGACAAATGTTGTGCAAGATCTGTACATTGAAAATGACAAAAGATTGCTAAGAGAAATTAAACACCTAAATAAATATACCATCTTCATTTGTTGGAAGAATCATGAGTCTTAAGATGTCAGTTCTCTCCAACTTGACTGTAGATTCAACACAATCCTAATTAAAATCCCAAAAGGGTTTTGAAGAAGAAGAAAAAAAACTATAGCACTTAAATGTTAAATTCAGTAGTGAATGCATATCAGTTAGAAGTCTTAGAAATTGTATCATAAGCCCAAAGGAAATGATGACCAGTGAGAGAAAAGAAAAGGCTCTAATTCTTGAAATAAGCAGAAAGGAAAGATTTAGGAGAAAGAAGTACAAAATGCCTTAAGTATTCAGTAAGGTAGGTTACATTCTTCTAAAGCAATGGTATGAGAAAATGGTGTCGATTTCCTCTGTATGTGAGAGAGAAAGAGCCAGGTTTCTCATGAACCATTAGCAACCACTTCCTCCTGCAATCTCACCACCTCCTGTGGACTGAGGTCCTCAGACAGCAAAGCTTCTGAGCTATAATACTCCTCCTTCAATCTCTCATGAAAGTGCATCAAGAATTAACAGACTTTCAGCATCACAAAGATAGTTTCAAATTATGTTCTTTATCTGCAGCTTCCAACTTACATAATAGATGCAAATAGCCTTGTTGGTTTCTCCAACCTCCAACTTGAGAAATTTCCTCGTATTTCCCTTACCTCTTTAACTATCACTTTAAAAAAAAGCACAATCTTTCCCTTTATAACCACCTACATTTTGAAGAAGGCACATATTTTCAAGGTAAAATGAAATAAGAGATGAAGACAAGGCCAGTCCTTCCTTGGAAGCCAATAAATGTTTGTTATCTACCAAGTTTTTAGGATTCTGCTTTTGTTCAAAGTTTGAAAACACTGCGAAACTCCTGGGTTCAGGTCTCCTTTTCTTTCCAAATGCAGTAATTTCCAACTAATTTGTTATCTTCTTTGGAGGACTGAGCCTCAAAATTTGTATCTCAAATGATTATTTCATACCTTTGGCAAGAACCTAACTGGTTATGAGGAAAAACAAATCATTTGTATTTTGAGGGGAGAAAAACATATGGCCTGGGGAAGAAATTTTGCTAATGAGAAAAAAATAATGTAGGATTCAAGAATTCCAAATCTGTATGTTAAAAATATGCAAGAGAGGGAATAAGGGAAATTTGGAAGAGTGCGTAGAATGTGCTTACCCTGCGAGTGAAAGCCTTGAGTCTGTTGCGTTGGGTTGACATGCACACATGACATACAGTGAATATCAGAGTGTATCATGTTGCTACCTCTAACACTGACACTAATGATCACTTTCTCGTTTATCCCAGCCAAGTTCTCCTCAAAATTCAATCCTATTCCTACTAACACAATCCACGAGGATGTATCCTGATGCCGAATTCAGTTCTGTTGACTTGGATGAAAATGCAAAAGAACATCCATATGCAGGGTTGCCAAGGGGAGGTGATGACTCTGCATGCCTACCCCTGGCAAGCTTTTCCTGGCACTAATTACCATGATTTGACATGACTGCATATTTTTTAGACACCATATGATCCTGGCAAGCGAACGTGTCAGTGAAAATTATACTCCATCAGCTGAAACCTTCCTAAATGCCAGGGAAGTAACGTGATCTGTGCTGTGAGCAGTCTCTAAAAAGGGTACCAATCCTGATCACGTTTTATTCCAATCAAAGGGTTAGCAAATGCACTGCACTTGCTTATTTCTCCTAAACCACTGTGAGTTCTTGACCTGCTCTCCCCAACTGCATGCTGCCACTGGGGCTGGTGAGTATTTTAAGTGCAGGAGATTTTGAATAAAAAAGAGATTATAAATCCCTCATTAGTGACTTTATATTGATTACATGTGGAAATAATACTATTTCAACAAGCAATAAAGCGGGGTAAATATTAAAGCTGACTTCACCTATTCTTTTACTTTATTTAACGTAACTATTAGAAATTTAAAAGTACATATGTGTCTTGCATTATATCTCTATTAGGTAGCACAATTCCAGACAATAAAGGTTATTATATCCTGTAGACCCACTGCTTGGTCTACTTTAAAGCATAGAAGAGGGGATATATGTATACATGTGGCTGATTCATTTTGCTGTACAGTAGAAACTAACAGGACATTATAAAGCAACTATATTTCAATAAAAGTTAATTTAAAAATAAAGATTGGGTTCTGTGTATCTACAATAGATAACTAATAAGAATCTACTGTATAGCACAGACAACTCTACTCAATACTCTGAAATGACATACATTAGAACAGAATCTAAAAAAGCGTGTGTATATGTACAACTGATTCACTTTGTTGTACAGCAGAAACTAACACCACATTGTAAATCAACTGTATGCCAATAAAAAGTTAATTTAAAAAATAAAGTATATAGATTTGAAAAGCAACCCAAAAAGGAGACTATCCTTTCAGTGAATCCACACACATTCAACCCGCAGGGAGCACCAAGAGATGGTAATTTCCTCTTTCAGAGAAGTAGATGGTCACCTTCAAGGGCTATTGTGCAGCTTCTGTGGTGACGACCGGTTCCTGTTGTTGCTGTTGAGTCACTTAGTTGTGTCCAACTCTTTGCAATCTCATGAACTGCTGCACAGCAGTCTTCCCTGCCCGTCATTATCTCCCGGAATTTGCTTAAACTCATGTCCACTGAGTCAGTGATGCCATCCAACCATCTAATCTTCTGTTGCCCCCTTCTCCTCTTGTCCTCAATCTTTCCCAGTATCAGGGCCTCTTCCAATGAGTCAGTTCTTCACATCAGGCGGCCAAAGTATTGGAACTTTAGCTTTAGCATCAGTCCTTCCAATGAATATTCAGGGATGATCTCCTTTAGGATGGACTGGTTTGATCTCCTTGCTGTCCAAGGGGCTCTCAAGAGTCTTCTTCAGCACCACAATTTGAAAGCATCAATTCTTCTGTGCTCAGCCTTCTTTATGGTCCAACTCTCACATCTGTATATGACTACTGGAAAAACCACAGCTTTAACTATATGGACCTCTGGTTCCTGGGGATCCTTTTTGTTGCAGCCAATGTCATTTTCATTATTAAAAAAAAAAATAATACCCCTAGGCCACCTCCCTGACAGCTAGAAGACTGAAGCCCCCAAACAGGGCTCAAGTTACCTTGTTCAGGCTCAGTCCCACCACTGCCTGTCCCATCCCAATACTCCACTGCATCCACAGACCTCTTCACTGCTCCCGAACTCCTCACAGCCTTCTCCTCTACCTGGAGTGCATTGATCCTTCTTCTATGCCTGTAAAACTCCTACTCATACTTTAAAACCCAACTCAGATGCCCCCTCCTTTGCAAATTCTTCCTGCTCTGACCCCCTGCAGCTCTCCAGCATTCTCACTGTCTAATCCCTAGAGCAAAGCTGGATTTCCCCATCATGACTCAACTGCCTCTCTGGTCAACCAATGAATGATTTGTGTGTGTTCACATGTGCACATATTTGCATTCGTGCACATGGGAAAGAAAAATCTATAGACCTAACATAATTACTCACTGAAATGTTGAGAGTGGTCAATTCTAGACTGGAACTATGGGTGACTTTTTAAATTGTGGTAAAATGCACATTACATAAAATGTATCATCTTAACCATTTTTAACTGTACAGTTCAGAAGCATGAAGTTTATTCGCATTGCTACTCAACAGATCTCTAAGACTATTTTTTACCTTGCAACATTGAAACCCTGACCCTGTCAAAGACCTCCTCTCCGCCAGCCCCTGGCTACTACCATTCTGCTTTATTTCTATTAGTGTGACTATTCTAGAATACATCATGTAAGGGAAAGCATACAGTCTTAATCTCTTTATGATTGTTTATTTCTCTTAGCATCATGTGGTCAAGGTTCTTCTGTGCTGTAGCAGATGTCAGAGCTTCCTTCCTTTTTAAGGCAGAATAATATTCCACTGTACAGATACACGCAATGCATTGCCATTCATTCACGACTAGACATTTAGCCGGCTTCTACCTTTTGGCTATTGTGAATGACATTGCTATGAACATGCGTGTATAAATATCTTTTTGAGAGCATGCTTTGAATTCTTTTGAATATGTGCCCAGGAGTGGGACTGCTGGATCATACAGTAATTCTATTTTTAATCTGCGAGGAACCTCCAGACTGTTTTCCACAGTGGCTGCACCATTTTTCAAGCCCACCAACAGCACACAGGGTGCTAATTTTTACATATCCTCACTAACACTTATGCTCTGCTTTTCTTTCTTTCTTTTTTTTTTTTAACAGCAGGCATCCTAATGGGTATGAGGAGGTATCTCAATGTGGCTTTGATTTGCATTTCCCTAATGATCTGTGATATTGAGCACCTTGCTATATGCTTGTTGGCCATTTGTATATGGTCTCTGGAGAAATGTTTATTTAAGTCCTTTGCTCATTTTTTAATTGGGTGGTTTGGTTTTTTATTGTTGACTTGTAGGGGTTCTTTATATATTCTGGATAGTAATATCCAGATATATAATTTGCAAGTACTTTATTTTGTTCTGAAGGTTGCCTTTTTACTGGATTCTGTCCTTAGACGTGCAGTTTCAGTGTATATGTTAATACTTTTACTCTTGCTGCCTCTGCTTTTGCTGTCATATCCAAGAAATCAATGTCAAATCCAGTGCTGTGAAGATTTTGCCCCATGTTTTCTTTCTGGGGTTTCATAGTTTTAGGTCTTACCTTTAGGTTTTTGATCCATTTCGAGTTCACTTTTGTATGTAGTATAAGGTACAGGTCCAACTTCATTCTTTTGCATGTGGATATCCACTTTTCCCATTTTTTGAAAAGATTTCCTTTACCCATTGTATAGTCTTGGCACCCTTGTCAAAATCCTTGACAAACCAAAATCAACATATTTTTTGGTTTCGATTCTGGTACTATCCTTCACTGGTAGTGGTACTGTCCTTCACTTTTTAAAATTTCAAATATATATATGTACTCTTTTTCAGATTCCTTTCCATCATAGGTTATTACAAGATATCGAGTATAGTTTCCTGTGCTATACAGTAGATCCTTGTTGTTTATCTATTTTATATATAGTAGTGTACATATGTTAATCCCAAATTCCTAATTTATCCCCCACCCCAAATCTATTATCCTGTTTGGAAACTGTAAGTTTGTTTTCTATCTTTGCGAGTAGCTAAGCTATTATATTTTCACTGAATAAAAATGTACTGGATATCTGCTATGTTAGACACCATCCTAAACTGGAAATTCAGCTATAAACAAAATAAATCCCCACTCTCCTAGAGCTTGTACTGGGAACAAGAAAAAATGAACAAATAAATACCTGATATCAGAGGTTGTGATATACATCATGAGGTGATATAAAGCAGAAGAGGCCTGTGATGGTGTGGGCTGCAATCTCGGATCAGGGACAGTCCCCTCTCCCCTTGATAAGGTCAACAGCACCACTGGCCATTTGGGGAAGGACAAACCAAATTAAATCATTTGATTTATGACTGTGTATTAAGCATGCTGTGAGGACTGGGAAAGCAGAGAGATGAATGGGAACACCGTCTCAAACTGGGTGAAACCTTGACGTCTGACAAATCATGAAGGAAAGTGAAGACAAAGCACTGAATGGGTGAAAGTGCTGAGGTCATAGAAAATTAACAAGCAATGCCTGAAGAAGGCTTTCAGCTTAGGGGTGGAAGCAGTCGGTGGATAAAACAGGACAGGAGGCAAATGGTTCTCCAAGTTTCTACCTAGGAATCAGCAGAGGTGACGAGGAGGTCATGCAAACACATCAAGTTTCCCCTAACCCAGCAGATCAGACAAAGCAGGTAAAATGCAACCAGAAGCTCCGTAGATCCCACGTATGAACAGAGGACGTCAAAACATACATGCGCACTTATAATCATGGGCATGTGATGCCCGCATGTGAACTGACTATTCCATGTATGTTAAGTACACAATTAGCTCATTTCACAGGACACTCCATCTTTGTCCAGGTGGAAGTTAAAAAAAAAAAAAAAAAGACCCTCAGCTTCCATAGGGAAATGTTACAGGAGGGTGGGCTCCTCCCATATCTTCCCTGCATCTGGTTGCATTCAAAATACCCATAGATTTCTCTTCCTGAGTACAGGGTTAAACAAAGAACTCAAGACCAGCAGTGGAATAGCGGCTGTCTGAAGGGATAATATCTCTGGAAACAGACTGGATTAGCCAAGCAGCATCCAGAGAAATAAGTATCTCATCATGATTACCTCCCATTTATAGCCCAGCCTCCTGGGAGGATGCTGATCAGGGCTGCCAAAGAAGATCAATCAATTCAGCCCGATTGGACTTGGTGGCTTTACCACTTGCACTCAGAGAACTGGGCTGGGATCACTTTGAAAAGACATCATCTCTCTTCCCACTCTCTATTTAAACAGAAGCCTCTGTCAGAAACGGATGGAAAATAGGTTTTGGCAGCCGAGTCCATGGTAATGGTAAGAGCTGAATGCTCACAATTTTGCAGGCTTTGCCGCAGAGACGTGGGGCAGCCGCCTGAGTGAGTGTATCGGAGCACTGGCTTGATCCTCTTGGGCCCAATATGCTGTGTTTGTCCACAGCTTGGTTTCTGGGTGGAAAAAGTCAGAACAGGTGATGGAGGGGAGCTGTAATTAAACCCTCTCTAGTTCCCCTCCGGATTTGTGTACTTTAGTTATCTTGTCTTAGATAAGATTTCTACGTTTCTACATTGCCTGAAAAGGTGAGAGGGAGGGACGCTGCACAGAGACTCTGGTGACCCTGGGGCCCTGGGTGGCTCCTGAGAAGGGAGGACATGTGAGTCCACGTCGCACATCCACCAGCCGCCAGGCTCCTAGAGCAGAGGTAACAGCCTCTCCAGGTTCTCCCCTAAAAAGATGAGGAAGCTGCTTAATTTTAATCACTATGACTCTCAAGTGTAAAAAAAACAAAAAGAAAAAAAGAACTCACTTTCTTTTCCTTCGAAACCATTTTTTTGTCTTCCTCCCACTGGGGTAAATTAGACAAACTCCTACATGACTTTAATTGATCGTGTTATCATCACCAACAGTAATCCAGCTTCTGGGACTTTTCAGGGACTCTGATCATTCACTGTGTAACGGACATGTGGGGGAGAAAGTTTTGGTTTCTGTGTTCCCACCCACAGATGAGAAATGGCATTTTCTCCTGCATTTGTGGGCCCTGGCATCCTGATCGATCAGCCAAACCATAGCCTTTATGCACGTGGAGTGAATCACACAAATCGCTGACGTGTTTACCAAGAGCAGACACCGTGAAGAATGCCGCCAGGCCCCCAGCAGAGACCCGGCACTTGGCGGATGTCCGAGGAACTGTCAGATGAGATGCTTGGGACAGGGACATCATCTGTCGAAGGCAGAGCAGACACCTCAAATGTCACCTGGGTGGTTTCATTGCCTCCAAAGATGTCTTTCCTTCCATTTCTACTTCAGCACGTCAAGTCTCATTGCTTCTTTCTGTGTCACATGTTCAACTGGATACTTGCCCCTCCAGGTCACTAGACAAATGGGGACTTTTGTCAATCTTGAAATTGTTGGAAAGGAGACACAACCATGCTTTGACTTGCTAAAACTCAAAACATTTCTTCTGGGAACCTTCTCCTTGTATAGGAGGAATAGCTGCTAACCTCAGTGGTGGAAACTAGTGGGAGGGATGTGGAACCAGAGCCCCAAGGAACAAAGAAAGAAAACAAAGAGTGGCTGCCAATCTCTCAGCACATCTCACCTCCACCACCCAGAAGAGGGGCTCACTCCTGTGTAAAGCATTTGTGGTTCTACAATAACAGAAGCTTGGCGCATAGAGAGCAGAGAGCACTCCCCAAGCCATGCAAGCCTCCTCCCTCTTTCTCACACTACGGATGAACATTGAGGGCGTCATTTAAGTGATGAAACCATCCCCTGCCATAGGACCTTTGCACCTGCTGCTCCAGCTTCCTGGCCATCCATATAGTCTATGCCCTCTGCTCCCATCCTGGCTCAGCAGCATCTCCTCAGAGAGGCCTTCCTAGACTATCTTCCCCATCCCTCTCTCCATCCCCTATTCCTGTTCTATTTTTCTAATTAGCTCTTATTCCCATTTTCCAGACAATGCATTTATTTATTCTTTTTTTTTTTTAACTTAATCACCTCCCCCAGCCAGAATGTAAGCTTTAGGAACGTGAGAAGGTAGCTTTGCTCCCTATTACATCTCTAACACCTGTAATAATGCCTGGTATAATATGTGCTCGGGATTCCCAGATGGCTCAGTGGGTAAAGAACCTGCCTGCAATGCAGGCGACACCAGAGATATGGATTTGATTCCTGGGTTGGGAAGATCCCCTGGAGGAGGGCATGGCAACCCACTCCAGCATTCGTGCCTGGAGAATCCCCATGGACAGAGGAACCTGGCAGGTTACAGCCCATGGGGTCGCAACAAAGTCAGACACGACTGAAGCGACTGAGCACAGCACAATACAGCACAGCATAACAGGTTCTCAGTAAACATTTGCTGAAAGGATGAACTGAATGAATGAATATAAAACATGAGAGAGCAATGCAGCACATTCCTGATGGTAACAGTGGATCTAATATTAAGAACAGGCAACATCTATGCGAGACACTGAGTCAAGCAGCCTATACTTCTCCCCTCCCCTACCCGCACTGGGTCTCTTCATCACCCAGATGTCTTAACCTATTGTGATTTTAGCCTGGCTCTTAATTACAAAGAGTCAGAAATCATTTCCCAGTGCTCTGTCATTTAAGGTTGGCTGCCAAGGAAAACCTCTTAATGCTTTATTCTGGACGCCAAAGGAAAAACCTGTTTTTAAAACAGGAACTTAATCTTCACAGCCAAGATTTGGTTGAGTTCAGTCTAGTTCAGTCACTCAGTCATGTCCAACTCTTTGAGACACCATGGACTGAAGCACGCCAAGCCTCCCTGTCCATCACCAACCCCCAGAGTTTACTCAAACTCGTGTCCATTGAGTCGGTGATGCCACCCAATCATCTCATCCTCTGTCATCCCCTTCTCCTCCCACCTTCAGTCTTTCCCAGCATCAGGGTCTTTTCCAATGAGTCAGTTCTTTGCATCAGGTGGCCAAAGTATTGGAGTTTCAGCTTCAGCATCAGTCCTTCCAATGGTGGATGGAGTCATTTCAGACTTCGGTTTACCTGTCGGCAACACACTTACCTGTTTCACCCATTAATGCTGGTACCTGGTATTCCTACTCATTGCAGGTCCCAGGGAACATCATTCCAAAATATTCCAACCACCCTTTCTTTAATAACTACTCCTGATCCATCCTTCTGCTCAGAGACAACCAGAGGCTGAATCAGCCTAGAGCCCCAACATCCAGATAAAAAGTGAGAGAAAAAGAACAGACATGCAGAAAATCAGTGCTACTGCTGGGTCTTCCCTTCTGGTCCACAGCAGGCACTGGCTGGAGGGATCCTTCCAAATGTGACTCCAAATGTACCTTCTCCAAATGTGAATCCACCTCCAGAAGAACCACTGCAGCTCCTGCTGTTCTTGGACTCCATTTTGCCTCCTGCACAGGATCCTGAGAGACCTGCATTGCTGGGCCACTACCAAGCCCCCAGCTTTACCTGGAACCCCTCCCCCACCTTCCCACCCTGCAGTCTTCTTTCAAATCCTCCAACACATCCTGCTCCTTTGGACCCCAGGGCCTTTGCACAACCTCCATCAACCTTCACCTGGTCAATCCTTTCTGTAGGTTCCAACTCCAGGATCACTTTCATTTCTATGAACCCCTCCTGACACCAAACCCACTGTGTGATCTCATGTCACTTACAATATTGTGCAATAGTAAACTGCCAAACAGATATTTGAATGTTATTTGATAACCAATTATCTGCTCTACGATGCTGTGAGTTCCCTGTGGGTAAGAACCGGGTTTGGCTTTGCTCATTAACTACTCCCTAGCCCCAAGGATGGCACCTGGCAAATGACAACCTGCCCCATTAAGATGAATTAATGCATATTCAATGTGACCTAGCCAGCATCTGTATCACAGGGTTACTGTTAGCAATTCTATAAGAATACTAACAAATACTAACAAAAAATATTTTATAAAAATATGAAAAATCATATTCTCCCCAAATCCCAAATGTATATCTGAAGCTATAGAAAAAATCTATCAGATTATGGGGTGTGTGTGTGTGTGTGTGTGTTGTGGCCATTGCTGCTATTGCTGTAGTCAGGTGCAGTGGCCCCAGCGAGGAAAGGAGACTTCCGCAAAGACTCCATTATTTTTGACACTACCATGCAGCAGAAGCAGTGGCTGGCTGAGTTCTGTCGAGCCCCTGATAATCCATGACTATCCTCCAGTTAACAAAGGTAAGTGAGAGGTGTGTGGGTGTAAGCACATACCCCGGAGCCCCTCACTTCTAATGAAGTAAGATACGGTGCCCAACACATAGGAGGCTCTACGTATACACCCTTAACAAAAAGAATGGGGCCCACCCGAGGGGTGCAGGACACATGATCAAGTCGGTACTGCTCCACTCTGGAGCATGAATCTACCACCCATGACTCATCGGCTTGTCTCTGAAATGCTCTCCATTAGACAGTAAATTTCCAGTTCTAACATTATGCCTCACCTGCTCACAGTAACCACTGTAACCCGGGGCCATCAAGGGACAGTCTAATGTACCACTAAGGCACTGATACGATTTCTTAAGTCCCCAATTAGGTGGACTCTTGGGGTCTATAATTAGCTCCACACACACACACACACACACACACACACACACACACTTCTTTCTTAGGGAGAACAGAGATCTGTTTCTCAAGCTTAGGTGATACTGATCACATTTGGCTGTTCTCATTAAAAAATAATAATAATAACAATTGATCCCTCTTCCCCAAGACCTAACTCTTTCTGGTAACGGCAAAAGAAGGAAACAGGTAGATGGAGGAAGCACAGAATAACTGCACAGTGAAGAAAGACTCTGCTTGGGGGCTCGTGTACCACATTACCAAGCCCCCCAGAGTTCCAGCCTGCTCATGAGAATTTTTGGAGAGAAGGTAAAGCAGAAAAGGAAGTTTAAACCTTTCCAAACAATCGACAACATAAACAGCATCTTCAGCAAAGTGGCTCATAGAGCCCCAGAACCAAACCTACATTTTGACACCAGCTCATTTGTTCAATTGTGTTCCTTCATTTACTGAATAAACCTTGCCAACCACGTTGATTGGGTCTCGCCCAGACCATGTGTACTTTGCTCAGAATCAGTCGGTTGAGCTTTATTTTCCCTGCAGGGATAACTTACAGGCAAAGGCTGTGCTGTAAACTATCGTGTCTGACTCTTAGTGACCGCATGGACTGTAGCCCACCAGGCTCCTCTGTCCACGGGATTTTTCAGGCAAGAATACTGGAGTGGGTTACCATTTCCTCCTCCAGGGGATCTTCTCAACCAAGGGATAGAACCCAAGTCTTCTGCATTGCAAGTGGATTCTTCACCGCTGAACCATCTGGGAAGCCCCCAAGCAAAGACAGAGGGTTTGAAACAGGAGTCTTGCTCTGGCTATGGACAGCTTCCAGGCCTTATTTATTTCTCCCTCCTTAACAACAGCAACACAGAAAACTTTTTTTAAACTTTATATAGGCCAAACTGTACTCCACTGCTGATCGCTGGCACCACACGTGCCCTGCAAACTCCAGGGGACAAGACACCACTGGGCTAAATGGCAACATCTATATCTGACTCCCCAGCGTTCTCTGTCCCGAACCTCTGCCCACACAGGGATCAAGCAAAGAGTTCCAGAAAGAAAGGATCCTTTAGACCGAGCTGCTGCAAACCTTTTCAGAAAAGGGACAGAGAGTTGATATTTCAAGCTGTGGACCAGGGGTCTCTGCAGCTGATGTGAATGGGTATGTTCCCATAGGACTGTTCTTACATACATGGGGGTGAATGGATTTGCCCCAGGGGCTTTAGTTTGCCATCCTGTGCTGGACTCTGCTCCCATCTAACAAAAGGCTCTTCTGAACCCACATCTCTTACATCTCCTGTATTCGCAGGTTGGTTCATTACCACTAGTGCCACCTGGGAAGCAATCTTTGAAAATACAATCATTGAAATGATAATAGTGACTTTTTTTTTTTTTTTTTTACTTTTTTTTTTTTTTCTTCCAATTTTATTTTATTTTTAAACTTTACATAATTGTATTAGTTTTGCCAAATATCAAAATGAATCCTCCCTGGGTCAGGAAGGTCCCTGGAGAAAGAAATGGCAACCTGCTCCAGTATTCTCGCCTGGAAAAGTCCATGGACAGAGGAGCCTGGTGGGCTACAGTCCATGGGATCGCAAAGAGTCAGGCACGACTGAGCTCACACACACAAGATATTCAAGGATTACACAAGCTTTCTTTTGAAGGAGATTTATGATGTCAAATGTATTATGTTAAGCATATACATATTGGGTATCTGTTTCCGGATTTCTTTCAATGGCCATTTACATATGATATAGTGCTCTGATTTTTGTAAATTTTTTTAAAGTTCACCATATGCTGTTCCATGTATCAACCAGTCAGATCCTAATTCCATGGTGTTTCTTTGTTTCTGAATCTGAATCATCCTGTCTATTAATAGTTTATTGATAAATTCAAAACTTTTAAACTACTTCCCACCAAATCGAACTGTTCATGAAATTACATGTTCCAACAAAGTATATGATAAAGTGCAAATTAATATAATGATTGTAAGTGAGATACCTTTTCCAGTATATTTTCTTGCTAGTTTGTGAATAAAAAGGAAAATTCAAAAAAAAAAAAAAAAGGCTCTTCTGAATGGCTCAGTGAACAGGGGGAGGCTGCGTGGTAAGAACCAGACAAACATGGAATCTGAGAGAGACTGATCAGAGTTCCAAACCCATGACAGGGCACAGCTTTGGACGGTCTTTTCCCATTTGTTTCATTGAGAAGTAACTTACATGCAATGAAATGCAGAGATTTTAAGTGCACATCCATTGTATCCTGAAACAGGTTTACCTCCACGTAACTAACCCCAGACCAAGACAGGAGGAACAATCCCGTCACTCTCTAGTTTGCCTGGTGCAGCCCAGACCCGACATCCGGTTCAACCGGATCTAGAACTTGCACCAGAACGGAATCAAGCAGAACGGATCATGAGGTCCGGCGTCTCTCACTCAATATGCAGGGTCTGTCTTGGCTAGTGGTAAAGAACCTTGCAAGGCAGGTGATGTAAGAGACGCAGGTTCAATCCCTGGGTCGGGAAGATCCCCTGGAGGAGGGCACAGCAACCTATTCTGGTTTTCTTGCCTGGAAAATCCCACAGACAGAGGAGCCTGGTAGGCTACAGTCTATAGGGTTGCAAAGAGTCGGACATGACTGAAGCAACTTGGCGCACGCGCACACACACACACACACACACTCTGCCACTTCAGTGTCCACACCCATTGGTGGCTGTGTCACAGGTCACCGTGGGATGTATCACCTTGCCTATGATTGAGGACACATGGCCCCAGACTCCTATGATCAAACTCATTTCGAATCAGAGTGAATAAATACTGCCAGAAGTGCCTAAACCAGAAACAACATACACCACATTCTCCCCTCTACACTCACATTTCTATGCAGGCCAAAGCCCTCCTCCCCATCCTATATACCTCCTTGGTTTATAGGACCTCCTTGGCTCAGTGTGAAATAGGAAAAAAAAAAAAAGGCACACACTCCAACTCATACATAATCCCAGCTCCACCAGAATCCCAAGTAGGCAGCCCTTGGCAAATTCTCTAGAAACCATGAATGTCTCTCCCCCAAGTCCTTCGAGCTACCACGTGACAGACAGGCCCCTGGCACTTCTTCCCCTAACGCTGGACTGTGAAGCTGGGCTGCATAATTAACACCCATGGTTATCTTTCAATGCCTGCACCTGGTGCTCTTAATTTAATTATCTCTCCGCTTGTACAATCCACTGCACACTGGGGCCTGCCCCACCTAGCCAGCTTGGCCCTGAATCTCCACTTGCCTGCGGGACTTCTCATCCAGAAATAATTAAGAACACAGGGCCCTCTGTCTTGTGGCCAAGTCGGCCGTCAATATTACTGGACCCGGAGGGAAGTTTTATCTCAAAGAAACGCAGTCAGCAAGAAGCCCTGGTTCGAGGGACAGGGAGGGACACTGGAGCATTTCTGCTGAGATGGGAGCAACCAGTGAAAAACTGGCCGTGACCTTTCAGAAAACCTGGAACAATCTGCTTCTGGGCATATTCTTTCCCTTGGCTTACTCCTGGAGGAGAGTGAAATAATGAATTGGGAACAGGCTCCCAGTAAGGCTAGGACGACAGGCTGCTCACAGTTATCCACGTGAGGACGCACACACAGAACAGGGTCACAAGCAAGCTGGGGTGATGCTGGCCCCTCCTGTACGATGGTGCCAGTTTATTCTCCCTCCCAGCCCTTCTATGACTACTGGTCACCAGAAAACCAGCAAGCAGTGATCTCAAACACAGGGAGGCCTCCATGTTTCTTTTTGGTTTCTTGTTGGACACGCGCTTAGCAACCAAAACGTTGTTCCTACCCTGGCAGTTCATGAGCAACAAATAAAACTACAAACAAAATAGCATTACGGGAAATATAAATTGGGGTGCACAATGGATTCCACGAGAGCACCTTATCTGCCCACTTGCCCTCACCTTCATGTATTTTCTTCCAGCGTCTGTCTTTGGGCTCACACATACCCATACACATCCTACCTCTTGTACTGGGTTAGAATGTTTTTATTCTAATGCATGCTCGCTAAGTCACTTCAGTTGTGTCTGACCCTTTGCAACTCTATGGACTGCAGCCTGCCAGGCTCCTCGTCCATGGGATTCTCCAGGCAAGAACACTGCAGTGGGTTGCCATGAGCTCCACCAGGGGATCTTCCCAACCCTGGGATTGAACCTGCATCTCTTAGGTCTTCTGCCTTGTCAGGCAGGTTCTTTACCACTAATGCCGCCTGGGAAGCCCCTCCATTTTAATAATCAGCTTTAAATAAGAAAGCTGGGCTGTCCTCAACATCTCTTTATTTCAGTCTGTTTCAAGACACACAAGAGAAGCTTCTAACAGCCATAAGAATTTTGGAGACTTTGTTTTATTTATTAACAAAAAGGCCCTCCGCATATATGCATTCATATACAATATTTGTTTTTCTCTTTCTGACTTACTTCACTCTGCATGATAGGCTCTAGGTTCATCCACATCTCTACAAATGACCCAATTTCATTCCTTTCTATGTCTGAGTAATAGTCCTCAGCCATAAACAGCCTGAGTACTGCACATATGGACCATGTCTTCTTTATCCATTCATCTGTTGATGGGCATTTAGGCTGCTTCCACGTCTTGGCTATTGTGATTAGTGCTGCTATGAACACAAGGGTATATCTATCTTTAGAATTATGGTTTTATCAGGGTATATGCCCAGGAGTGATGACCCAGAAGAGTGGGATGGAGGGGGTGTAGAAGGGAGGTTGAAGACGAAGAGGATATATGTATACATATAGGTATACATATAGCTGATTCACTTCATTTCACAGCTGCAACTAACGCAACGTTGTAAAGCAATTATACTCTTATATATATTTAAAAAAAAGGTAAAAAATAAAAGCAAAAGGCCCTCCCCACTCACATGGCCAATCCTAGTTCATCTTTGCCAAATTCAGAAAAACATTTTTCAGGAGATTTTGAAGTGTTTTTTCCAACTTCTCTGATTCTCAAGGGTGTCTGAAGGAAAAGCAGAACCCTCTCACTTCAGGGGCCCCCCTCTTCGCCAAGGCTCAGCTGAGGGGGGCCCACGGCCTGGCCTCCTGCTTGACAGATGGCTGCATCTCCAAGCCCCGACCCAGAGGTGGCCACGGCACACTCCCCGTGATTTACGATGCCTGCCGCCCTTCTTCCCCCTCACAGAACATGAGGTCCCGCGCACAGTAAATGCGGTGACTTGGGGACTCTGTCACCTCTCTGGGCCCAATCTGTCTTCCAAAGGCCAGAAGCTCAGACAGTGGGGTTTTCTCCTGGGTCTCTGCCTGACCCTCACTTCCCTTTCTGGACAAGAAGCAGAGCCAACTGGGGAGGTGGATGGGGGGGGCGTGTGCCAGGGAGTGTGGTCAGTTTCCTTTCTCTTCAGGATAAAAGAAGAAAATACCCCAACCTTAACTGCATGTTCTCCACCCCTGGTATTATGAAGACTGCTTAGTCTTGGAAGACAGCCTGGCTTCTCTCTAAGGAGCCTGGGGAGACTTTCCCCTCAGAGGGTAAAGGGGAAAACACTGCTGCCTAGATGGGAGGAGCTGGGATTTGGTGCCCAAGAATCTGGGTCTCAGTTCAGGCTCTCAGGAGGCCGACTCTGTGACAAGGATGCCGATGCAGGTGACTAACTTGCGAGGTGGACGATGGCCAGCAGGAGGGTGGGGGGGACATGACCCTGGGAAGGGAAGGCCGCCAGTCAAGCACGATCTGGGAAGCCAGTTATCCCTGTGGGCTGGTGGGGCCTGACCCCAATTCCCAGGGAATTCTAGGGAGAATGCATGAGCCATGCACCTCAGGGTTATTCTTACACAAGGGCGAGGGAAAGTGAAAGTGAAAGTTGCTCAGTCATGTCCAACTCTTTTCGACTCCATGGACTGTAGTCCATGGAATTCTCCAGGCCAGAATACTGGAATGGGTAGCCTTTCCCTTCTCCAGGGGATCTTCCCAACCCAGGGATCGAACCCAGGTCTCTCCAGCATTGAAGGCAGATTCTTTACCAGCTGAGCCCAAGAATACTGGAGTGGGTAGCCTATCTCTTCTCCAGGGGATCTTCCCGACCCAGCAAATTGAACCAGGGTCTCCTGTATTGCAGGCAGATTCTTTACCAACTGAGCTATCAGGGAAGCCCAAGGGAGAGGGAGTTGAGATATTTATTCACCAACTAATGCTCCACCAGGTGCCAATCAGAGGGGTGAGGAGCTAGTGTACCAGTGGGGTAAGGCAGGCATGGAATCCATTGACAAGCATTATTCTTAAAGTATCATCTCTTTTTAAAATTAATTCTTATTGGAGTAAGGTGCTTTACAATGTTGTATAAACTGTACAGCAAAGTGAATCAGCCATATGTATGCACATATCTGCTTTTTTTTAGATTTGCTTCCAATTTAGCTCACCACAGAGCACCGAGTAGAGTTACCTGAGCTATACAGTACATTCTCATTAGTTATCTATTTTATACATAGTACAGTGTATATGGGGCTTCCCAGGTGGTGCTAGTGGTAAAGAACCCACCTGCCAATGCAGGAGACATGAGAGATAGAGGTTCAATCCCTGGGTTGGGAAGATCCCCTGGAGGAGGGCACAGCAACCCACTCCAGTATTCTTGCCTGGAGAATCCCATGGACAGAGGAGCCTGGCAGGCTACAGACCATAGGGTCACAAAGAGTGAGATACGACTGAAGCATGGATGCATGTATGCATGCAATGTGTATATGTCAATCCCAACCTTCCACTTCATCCCACCCGACCTCCCAAACTCAAGCACATTTTACATAGGTAGCAGAATCTACCTATGTCTGCTTTATCCTAAGAAGCAATTCTCTTCCCTCTAGCCTTCCAATAAATCAGATTGTCCAGAAGGCAGTCCGAGTTTACTGGCTACAAGTGCTCAATAAAGGCCAGGCAGAGAACCCTGGAGGCCAGGGGCTGAGATGTCCTCGTGGCCTCAGTAGTGGTCTTCCGAGGGCCCCCCGAAATGCATCCAGCACTCAGGGGAGATGCAAGGTCGGGGGGTGGGGTGGTGGTGACAGGGGTTCTGTGCAGTTCAGTGCCTCGCCCCAGGCTGGCAGCACATCCAGCCCAGGCCCTCTGCCCAGGGCCTTCCCTGGCTTTTGCCTCTGTTCCCCCTGGTTGTCCTCTTGTGGTTTAGAGGTCACACTGCCCTGTGTTCCTCTTCTTCCGATGAGGAAACAAGGTCCAGATTTTCCCAAGGCACGTGTGAGCTCGAGGTGAGGGTCAAAGGGTCATGAGTCCCCTCCAGGCCGGCCCTGTTGTCTGAGAAACCAAAGTCCTCTCTCTCTCTCAGGCCCAGTCCTCTCCAGTTTTCTAAACTTCTGATGCCATAAACCAATATGGTGCACTACTCCACCCAGACCCTCAGCCTCTCATTCATTCAGCCACTGGGCTCAGGCCCTGCCTCTACAGAGGAGGGGATGGTGGGGCTGATGCTGATGGGACTCAGTGGGACCCCTTTGAGAGGCCTCTGCTTCTGGCTGGACTCCCTTTGGCCTTTGCCGAGGGAGAAATTATTTTGTAAAAGTCAGATCCTTTCTCAGGAACTAAATCCCAGCAGCAAACAAAAACCAGACCGGGAACCATCCGCTCAAAAAGACAAAGTGGGTTGAGGGCAAGGAGCCAATCCGTAGGCCCCCAACCAGAGCCCAGTGCCAGGGTCTCCCTTTCATGACAAGGGACAAAGAGTCACAAAGCTAAAGGAGTTCTCTCCTTCTCTCTCTCTCTTTCCTCTTTGGGAATGAAGTCAGGCATGCGCCCTCTCCATGTAATTCATCTCCCTTGTGGTCCCAACCAGCCCCGAGGCCACCACAGGAAATGGTGAAGCAGAAGAACTTTCCATAGACAGGTCCAAATATTTGCCTCCTGATGCCACCTGATTAAGTCTGTGATTCTAGCTGCCACGGAGAAAGGCGGAAATCTGCTGGTTGTTCCCGAGTCCTCTGCTCGGTGGTGGTGGAGGAAATGTCTCACATTCGCTGTTTCTCCCCGGGGCCCAACCTCCTGGTCTAAGTGTCGCTTGTATAACCGGGGGCCCATGGGGCTCAGACTAACGCCCATTTTCTCCAGGAGATTGCACTGCCAGTAACAGACAGGAAGCTCCTCAGAGGTGGGAGCTTAGGTCTGTCTGCTGACTTGCTGCTTTGTTCCTTTTTGTGTTTCACCATTTTCCTAATAAACACACGAATGACATAACTGGGTGGGTACTGCCAAGAGGCCAAGGTCAGGATCTTTATTCCCACATGGGCCTTTTTCTTTGTTTGTTTTTTTTGTTTTCAATCAGCTCTGCTTCCTAGAGGAGTATCCCTCACCCTCAGAGGGCCGCCACGGCCAGGAGCAACATGGCAGTGCCCAGGAACGCCAGGGGTCGTGTACCCGCCTCCTCCAGAGATTCCTGCAGCGAGCTTTCCTCATAAAAGTCTTCTATTCTCTCTCCTGCCTGCCCTCAGCTTCTGTCTCTTCACAGAAGCAGACATCCAGCAAACACAACCACGGCACAGGAGGGATCTCGATGGGGAGTCACGGACTTCTCTCAGTGTCACGTGGTTGGGGCTCCACATGTGGGGTTAGAACTGGGTCTCGGGTCCCATCCACGAGGGGAAGGAAATCCATCACCTTCAAAAGCAGGGGCAGCCTGTAGAGGGCAGGTTATCAGGGAGCCTGCCCCAACCTTTGTAGCGGGGGTGTGGGTGGTCATCACTGATGGCTGGCAGCTGGGAGGCCGAGGTTCCTTTTATGGAATTAACCAGAGAACCAGTTCCTCTCCCTCTTCCCTCGCCTACGCCTTTCTGAGCCACTGCCGGGCCACTGGCTGCCGGGCAAGAGGGATCTGATTCCAAGATCTGGCATGGAGTCCATAATGCACTTTTCCTCTCAAAGCTCCTAGAGCCTGTTCCACGTGGTCTGGCCCTGGGAAGACACTTAATACACCTCAATACACTCTGTATTGGGTCTCCCTCAATATACCTCCTCAGTCCCTCAACGTCCACTACCAACATCAGTTTCTCTTTGCCTAGCTGTATGATGGATAGAATTATACCCACTCTGCTCCCCGCAGCCCTAAACCAGAGATTCAGGGGAGTGGATGAGTATGTCCCTCGGCTGCCTCCCATCCAAAGCTTCCTTCCCTTCCCCGGGTCACCTCCCAAACAAGGACTGAGTTCAAGTCCTAGCTCACGGTTGCTCCCGGGAACCCATACTAAGACGGGCTGCCTGATGTACTGGGAAGAACCTCGGAGAAGAGGGAAGAAAGTCCAGACTCCGGTGATTAGGTATCTCTGAGCCTCAGAGCCCCCACCTGAAACAAGGGTTGAAATGTTGCCCAGGGAACCCAAGAATGTACTAAAAGAATTGGGACCACCACGTGACCTGCCAGGCTTCAGATGGCCAAGCGTTGATGGGATGTGGGAGTCAAGTTCCTTTTCCGAGCAGCCAGAGCAGTGGGGTGACTGCCCAGGTGAGACCGGACTCTGCTCCCTCTGCTCCTGGTTCAGCATCCTAACTTCCCATCCCCTTACTGGGCGAGGTTGGCATGACATCTTTACTCCATCTGCCTCGGAGGTGGAGAGATGACACTACCCCCGAAGCTTCCTGGCACCGGAGGGTGATTTTAAAAGCAACAGATACATTCTCCAAACTCTGCCATCAAAGCGGGGAGCTGGCTGGGGTCCCTTAAAAGGAAACTCCAATAAGCAGACTGTCAGGCTCCAAACCATAAGCCCTGCAGCTGGCCTGGTGGATGGGGAGAATTTCCTGGGGTGGAAAGTGATTTCACCAAGGTTGTGAGCGCCTGGAAAGTTCTGACCTGGGGTCGCTTTCTGTTCCTCCCCTAGAAACACAAATGTCTCTCCCATCTGCCAGGTCTCGAAGAGGATGAAGCATCCAAGATAGCAATCATCAAACAACTGGCTGATATTCACTGAGCACCATAGGATGCTACATGCTAGGAGGGGAAACAGGATACAACCGTGAAGTAGTGCATTAGTTTTAAAAATTAACATGCTTGGATCAGAGACGACTCTAGAATTTCAACGTAGCCATTTTGGAAGGCCTTTCACCCACCTCAATGGCTTTATACACTAAACAATTTTAGAATTCTCTTTTTTTTTAAGTGTTTGATTTTTCTGATTTAACTTTCCAACGAGGCATAACGTGCAGATGGAAAAACATACAGAAGTTCAGTGTAGAGTTCAGTACATTTCAACAAATGCAGGCGCCCTGGTGACCCACAACCCAACAGAGGCACAAGAGCAGTCCATCCCCCCAACAGGTCCCTTGACAGGTCCTGTCAAGGGCAGGTATGGTACCCTTTACACCTTCACAGTTCAGTGTACTTCCCAAGAGTAAGGACATACTCTTACACAAGCGTGGCAAAACTGTCAAAACGTGGACATCAACAATGCTAATAACAGTATGATCGAATCCACAGACCTGACTCATTTCCCTCATTATCTCACTCTCATTTTATTGGAAAAGGACACATTTCTGCACTGGATGCGGTCGAGAATCACACACCACACACACCTGAACTGTCGCCTGAGCCTCCTCCAAACTGGGGACAGCTGCTCTCACTGGCCTTCCACATCCTTGCAGGCCAGGTTGTGTAGGCTGCCCCTCAACTTGGGTTTGCCTGTCGATTCCTCAAGATGTACAACCCCAGAAGTGACTGTGCCCCTCTCAGGGCATCCCATCAGGAGGCACAGTGCCAGCTTGTCCCTACACTGGGTTAGGACAGGGTCAGCCAGCTTCCTCACTGTCAAGTTCCTATTTTCTTATCCCATGGGAATATGCTTTAAGATGATGTAAATATCCTGTTTATCAAGCATTTAGTCACTAGTTGAACTGTTATTTATGGTTCTTGCTTGAAACAATTATGAAGGTTGCCATATGGTGATTTTTCTAATTTCATCATCTCTCTACTCAAAGGAAGAATGTGTCTCATTTATTCATTCATCCATTCATTTATTCAAATGTGGACTCACAGATTCTTTTTTTTTAATTAATTTATTTACTTTAATTGGAGGCTAGTTACTTTACAATATTGTAGTGGTTTTTGCCATACATTGACATGAATCAGCCATGGGTGTACATGTGTTCCCCATCCTGAACCCCCCTCCCACCTCCCTCTGATTCACAGATTCTTATCTTATTCTATGGATCTTATTCGACTGTTACTATCACTAATTATTTTGATCTCAGATGGTCCCAGATTTGGCCAGTGAGAAGTCCTTCCAAAGCTGGTTGCTGTGTCCTTATGCAAAGTCAGGACTGAGAAATTTCCGGACACTGAGAGACCATGGGCCCCATTTTTGTTTCAGAAGAGATTTAGCTTTTATTAAAAGCTCTTCTTTCAATAAAGCATCCTTTGGCTACACTGTTGGGTCCTGGGGCCAACGGTTGTCATGGCTGCTATTTTGGAGAGAGGGGTGGAGCAGGGGCCCTGGGACTGCAGAAGGGGTGGGGTGGGACCCACTCAGCACCAGGAGGAGGGCACTGCCCAGCCTCAGCTGGACACAGGGCACACACCAGCCCCACAGCCAAAGCCAAGCTTGAGAGGCTACCAGGGCAGAGAGCAGCCAAAGCCATGTGCCAGAAAGGAGGGTGACAGGAGCCAATGTCAAAGGGAGGGACAGGCAAATGGGTGCCACCTTCGCAGGACATCCCTGGGCCCCACTGGCTACTTTTAACTCTGTCTGTCCTGTTTTCTCTCTGACTGGACCTTTCCTGTCAGCAGTCATCACCACCAGTTAAAAAACTGTTCTCAGCAGAAACACCAAGCAAGATGGTTCTCAGTTTAAAAGGAATCCAACTTCCCTCCAATTGCTGTCTCACTGACTGCCACCAGTGTGCAAGCTAAATGTGCATGGGTACACACACACACACACACTAACACTCATTCCCATCCTTTACTGAAAAATTGACACTTGATAGTTAACTCTTCCACCATTTATCCCAAGAGTGCGAATTCTACTTTTCCTACTCTATGGTGCCATGTGTCATGGTGATAAATACCACTTCTCCCGAACTTCATAGCATGAAACACGGAGCCTGTTATTCAACAGATATCCAGGGATGGACACTGGTTAATCATTACAAAACAGAACAGTTTTCTTAGGCAAACATGGGGAATGTACCAATGTCAAGTGGTCAGGCCCTAGGCTACCAAGGAAGTTCCAGCTTTGAGGATGATTCATATCCTCCCAGCCAGACCCTCTCTGTAACACAGCCACCAAGGGCAAAACCAACTGATGCTGACTCCTGTCTCCTCCTCCCTCCCAGGTAGGGTCCTTTCCCAGGTATGGTAAGGACCGGCAAGTGGGAAAATGGAAGGTAGGGAGACCACAGCCAGTCCAAAAACCTGGGCATCTACTCAGACAACGGTCAGCTCTACTCTTTTCCGAGACCACAGCCAGTCCAAAAACCTGGGCATCTACTCAGACAACGGTCAGCTCTACTCTTTTCCTAGTCAAAACAAAAGCCCCTGGACACTTCTAGAGTTTTCTGCAATTCATCCTACTGGATGAAGAAGGGTTAAAAAAGAAAGAAACAGTAGGCCTTTCTGTTTAGTTCTCTGCTTGCATTCCAAGCCTATTTGTTAATAATGAAGCAAGGCTCTGTTTCACCTCAGTGAAAATTTCAAGCCTCAATTATCTCAATTTCTTTGCAAAAGCCTGGTCTTTTCCCTTCTCAGCTTCCAGGTTTTCATAAATGGGGGAGCACCTCCTCTACAGGGAGCCAGGCTGCCACCTGTGGCCACTTCAATGTAAATTAAATAAAATTAAACGAAAGTTAAGATTTAGTTCATCAGTTGCACTGGCCACATGTCAAGTGCTCTGGGGATGCATGTGGCCAGGACCTTCCATGTGATAAACAGTGTAGAGAACACACTGTCCTCCAGGGAGTCCTCCTTGGTGAGGGGCTGGCTAGCCAACGGGTTCCCCCATGTTCAAAGGAGAGGGAGCTGCGTCAGAGCCATGCCGGGACCTCACGAGGCGTCCTCTGCACTCATATCCATGGATGGCATACTGGGTGCCAGGGGCACACCTGAGGGTGGCGGGGGGTGGGGGGGAAGCAGAGGCATTTGACCTGTATCTTTATTCTACTGACATTTCACCTTCTAAATCCTTCCCACTTATTTCTCAGCAAGTTGTAACATTTGCCTCAAAGCGGAACCCAATCATTGGTCCCTATTTTTTTTTTCCTTAAATTTTGATAAAGTAAGTTTGATGATGTCAAAGGTCTCTCTAGGGCTTCTCTGATAGCTCTCAAGGCAGGAGACCCTGGTTCAATTCCTGGGTTGGGAAAATCCCCTGGAGACGGTATAGGCTACCCATTCCAGTATTCGTGGGCTTCCCTGGTGGGTCAGCTGGTAAAGAATCCACCTGCAATGCGGGAGACCAGGGTTCAAAACCTGGGTTGGGAAGATCCCCTGGAGAAGGGAAAGGCTACCCACTCCACTATTCTGGCCTGGAGAACGACATGGACTGTATAGTCCATTGGATCGCAAAGAGTCGGACACAACTGAGCAACTTCCACTTTCACTTTTCAAAGGTCTCTCTGTGACCAAAGATTCTGTCATTATTACTTAGGGTCTCATGAAGAGAGGGGCATATGTAGTTTGGGGACCCATCCAGAGCAGGAGAGCTGATGACTATATCCTGGTTTTAGGAGGACAGATAAAAGTCTAGTCATTGGGATGAGTGAGGAGGTGGTGGGAGGAGAGACTGAATCCATAATCACACCCCAAACCCATTAACATGAAGAGACTACAAGAAAAGAAAAATCTCCAGAGATCTCCTTTCAGTATGAAAGTAAGTCACATTGGAGATAATTATCAGCTTAAATATATGCCACAGGTCTGCGGTATTTATAAGCTGTTCTTTAAAACAGTCATAGTAACCTTCACTTCGGGAAGTACTGGGATAACTTTTAGGAACAATAAGAGGGTCCATGGGGTCACAAAGAGTCGGACACGACTGAGCAACTGAACAACAAAAAGGAAGATGAGCCCACAGAAGGCATGACTGTTCACAAAGGGCCATGACGACTGCTTTGCCTTTAAAGAAGTTAACTTCCACTCTGATGATCAGGACCTTTGGCAATGGAAGGAAAAAACAGTACTCTCCCACTGCTTCCCCACCTCACCACACACACACACACACACACACACACACACACATACAATGACCCTGTCAATGTGTAGTTTGAAAAAGTAAGACCAGATCACGACGTGAGTTAAGCAGGAGGGTGGGCAGGTAGAAATAGATGGATTTCCTGTTTGAAGAAAGCCTCTGCCAACCTGGAAGGGGTAAGCAAAGAAAGAGTTATTTTTAAGAGTTGCAAAGTTTGAACTGGCTTAAATGTAGTCCTTGCCTGGAGGCAAGGAGAAAAACCCAGATAATAAATAATACCTGGACCAGCATGTCAGGGAAAAATCAGAAAGAAAAAAAGCAAAGGATCTTCATTTTCACAGCGTAGAGCCTAAACCAGGGAACAGGCAACCTTTGCTGTTGGACTGTCCAACCTTTGCTCAAGGAAGGACTGGGGGCAGGGGGTCCTAGCAAGACCCGTCACAGACCAGAGTTACAAAGACTAGCCTTGGAAATGAACCACTGATGTCTTCTCATTCTTCTGTAAAGTGTAAACAAAAACACCATTAGAAAGATGTGACTGTTTTATTGACCTATAACCTATCACTTGGGCTTCCTGGGTGGCCCAAATAGTAAAAATATCTCCCGGCAATGCAGGAGACCCAAGTTTGACCCCTGGGTCAGGAAAATTCCCTGGAGAAGGGAATGACAATCCACTCCAGTATTCTTGTCTGGAGAATTCCATGGACAGAGAAGCCTGGAGGGCTATATACAGTCCATGGCATCGCAAAGAGTCAGACATGACTGACAGACTAACACACACACGCACACACAGCTTATCATTTAGAAAGTAATCTTGTTCATTTCTGGATATCAGCTCAAAAGAAATTTCCCAGTACCCTATTCTAGCCATATCCTGCCCCATATCTTGCTAATGGTCCTCCCATTCAGAGACCCACCCTAAAGCCCACGGGGAGAACCTACCATGGGAAAGAGACTTGAAAATGCCAACAGTGGAAGCCCCATACTCTGCAGAGGCCATCCTGGTTCCTCTCCATCCCTAGGTCCAGATGAGGAGTGTACCTGGGCTCACCCAGAGGGCAGCAGTTCAGTTCAGTTCAGTCGCTCAGTCATGTCCCACTCTTTGTGACCCCATGGACTGCAACATGCCAGGCCTTCCTGTCCATCACCAACTCCCAGAGCCTACTCAAATTCATGTCCATTGAGTTGGTGATGCCATCCAACTATCTCATCCTCTGTCGGCCCCTTCTCCTCCTGCCTTCAATCTTCCCCAGCATCAGTCTTTTCAAATGAGTCAGTTTTTCACGTCAGGTGGCCAAAGTATTGGAGTTTCAGCTTCAGCATCACTCCTTCCAATGAATATTCAGGACTGATTTCCTTTAGGATGGACTGCTTGGATCTCCTTGCAATCCAAGGGACTCTCAAGAGTCTTCTCCAACACCACAGTTCAAAAGCATCCATTCTTCAGCACTCAGCTTTCTTTATAGTCCAACTCTCACAATCCATACATGACTACTGGAAAAACCATAGCTTTGACTAGATGGACCTTTGTTGGCAAAGTAAGGTCTCTGCTTTCTAGTATGTTGTCTATTAAAGCATACTAAAACTTGGTCATAACTTTTCTTCCAAGGAACAACCGTCTTTTAATTTCATGGCTGCAGTCACCACCTGCTGTGATTTTGGAGCCTAAAAAAACAAAGTCTGTCACTGTTTCCACTGTTTCCCCATCTATTTGCCATGAAGTGATGAGATCAGGTGCCATGACCTTAGTTTTCTGAATGTTGAGCTTTAAGCCAACTTTTTCACTCTCCTCTTTCACTTTCATCAAGAGGCTCTTTAGTTCTTCTTCACTTCCTACCATAAGGGTGGTGTCATCTGCATATCTGAGGTTATTGATATTTCTCTCAGCAATCTTGATTCCAGCTTGTGCTTCATCCAGTCCAGCATTTCTCATGACGTACTCTGCATATAAGTTAAATAAGCAGGGTGACAATATACAGCTTTGATGTACTCTTTTCCCGATTTGGAACCAGTCTGTTCCATGTTCAGTTCTAACTGTTGCTTCCTCACCTGCATACAGATTTCTCAAGAGGCAGATCAGGTGGTCTGATATTCCCATCTCTTTCAGAATTTTCCAGTTTGTTGTGGTCCACACAGTCAAAGGCTTGGCATAGTCAATAAAGCAGAAGTAGATGTTTCTATAGAACTCTGTTGCTTTTTCGATGATCCAGCAGATGTTGGCAATTTGATCTCTGGTTCCTCTGCCTTTTCTAAATCCAATTTGAACATCTGGAAGTTCACGGTTCACATACTGTTGA
Source organism: Bos indicus (assembly GCF_029378745.1). Taxonomy (NCBI): domain Eukaryota; kingdom Metazoa; phylum Chordata; class Mammalia; order Artiodactyla; family Bovidae; genus Bos; species Bos indicus. The sequence continues at coordinate 39,087,765 of NC_091772.1, read as the reverse complement.
AGCCTGGCTTGGAGAATTTTGAGTATTACTTTGTTAGCGTGTGAGATGAGTGCAATTGTGTGGTATTTGAGCATTCTTTGGCATTGCCTTTCTTTGGGATTGGAATGAAAACTGACCTTTTCCAGTCCTGTGACCACTGCTGAGTTTTCCAGATTTACTGGCATATTGAGTGCAGCACTTTCACAGCAACATCTTTCAAGATTTGAAATAGCTCAACTGGAATTCTATCACCTCCACTAGCTTTGTTTGTAGTGATGCTTCCTAAGGCCCACTTCGCATTCCAGGATGTCTGGCTCTAGGTGAGTGATCACACCACCATGATTATCTGGGTCATGAAGATCTTTTTGTACAGTTCTTCTGTGTATTCTTGCCACCTCTTCTTAATATCTTCTGCTTCTGTTAGGTCTGTACCATTTCTGTCCTTTATCAAGCCCATCTTTGCATGAAATGTTCCTTTGGTATCTCTAATTTTCTTGAAGAGATCTCTAGTCTTTCCATTCTATTGTTTTCTTCTATTTCTTTGCACTGATCACTGAGGAAGGCTTTCTTATCTCTCCTTGCTATTCTTTGGAACTGCATTCAAATGGGTATATCCTTTTCTCCTTTGCTTTTCACTTCTCTTCTTTTCACAGCTATTTTTAAGGCCTCCCCAGACAACCAATTTGCTTTCTTACATTTCTTTTATTGCAGATTCTCTTGATCCCTGTCTCCTGTACAATGTCACGAACCTCTGTCATAGTTTATCAGGCACTCTATCAGATCTAACCCCTTGAATCTATTTGTCACTTCCACTGTATAATCATAAGGGATTTGATTTAGGTCATACCTGAACGGTCTAATGGTTTTTCCTACTTTCTTCAATTTAAGTCTGAATTTGGCAATAAGGAGAGCATAGGGAAACTCACATTCCAGGGCTCCACCCCAGCGCTCCAGACTCAGGAGGTCTGGGATGGGGCTGGAGAACATGCAATACTCACACATTCCAGGGACCCGCTGGTCCTCAAACTGCATTTTGAGAAACATTTGCTGCTTGAGGGATACCTGGAGTCCCCCCAGGTCTGGCAGAAGGAAAGTCAGATAGACTGAAGAGGCCAGTGGGGAAGCACACTTCTCTTTGGCCCACGGGTTGCCAAGTGCAGGGCCTTCCGGGACAGCATGAGTCAGCACCAGCAGAGCCTCGAGCCCTGTGGGGGTGCTGTTCCCAGGAGACCATGAGCTCCTGCTCAAGAGTCCCTCCATGGTCTCCAGGGAGCCCTGGACAGATGGCAGCCTGGGCTGTTCTTCCGTTTTCCTTCCACTGCGCCTGCTGCTCCCCATGCCAGCTCCCGGGTAGCCCTGGACTTGGCAGGTTCTCAACCCTGCAGACGACAGCACTGCCCAGAGAACACCAGGGGTCTGGGGCCTATGGTCTGTGGTCTGGGTGGGTTGCTGAGGCAACCTGTGCTTTACAAGTTAACTGCTCCTGAGATGCAGACACCAGGCTTGCCTGGGGCCAGCAGCCCAGAGTGGCACTTCCTGGTCCTGCTCCCCATTAGGTTTTGGACACCAGATACTCTGCGGCCCACGTCCCTCCTGGCCAGCGGTGAAGTCACCATCACACTCACAGCTCCCACTGAAGACCTATCACTAAACACAGGAGACCCTCCCAGGTCACCCCATCCCTTGGCAGTTATCTGCATCCCTGCCAGACACATATCGCTCAGAAAAAAATGGCTTCCCGGCCACTGGACCCAAAAGCCCCTCTCAAGTTGCAAACTGACCCTCGAGGTGCTTTTTTTTCTCCAGGAACTATTTTTCCTGGCATACATGTAACATACAACGAAGAAAAAATCCTTTGCTTTTTTAAAACATCCAATACAAAATAAGCTATTGTTAAGGCTCCAAGCAGTCTGTCGTAACTCCCCAGTATGCTGTAAAAACAATAAGCCCCTTGAGGGTGTGTGTTCCTTGGCCATCACTCTCTCCCAGGGTTGGTTTGACTGTTTTGTTCCTTCCATGGCCTCTGTGAATGGGCATCCCCACCAGACACACACGCTAGGCTCTGTACTCTCAGCACTGGTGGGGCACCCAAACAGCTGACGATGTTCTCAAGCAGACACTTTTTTTCCCTCCCTTTATGTTGCAAACAAAGTCAGTAGCCAATTCTGGATGATAAGCTTAAGAAGATGGGCAAACCTCCAGGGAAACTGAGATGCCTGGCATAAGGCTGTCCAAGATGACCAGGTCTGAGGCAGACGCGATGCCCCAGGGGAATAGTCAGGTACATAACACAGTTATTCTTCAGTTGCTGTGTGTGAAAACTCCACAGCTTTGGCACGAAAGGAAGAAAGGAAGAGGGCATCTGGAAAGGACCCAGGGCCCTTTGGAAGGTGTTGGCTGCACCACTGACCCACTGCCACTGGCTAAAACAGAACAGTGGTGGACTCAGGGATGAGAGCTCAAGCCCTCCACTACTCTGGGACACCCACAGGGTCGGGGTCTGCAAATCCCTGAACTTCTCCAAACACCAGGGCCCTCCACCATGCCCCAGGGTCCTTACCACTGCCTGGTCCCAGGTGGGGCGAGTGGGGGTGTGGGGGACAGTGAAGGTCCAGGGTGGGGGTAGGTGAGGCTCAAAGGTTTGTAAAAGATTTTGTAAAAGTCCACGCAAGTCTGCTGTATAATTTCAGTCTGTCTTTTAACTATCCTCCCGCGGATGTTAAGAACTTTCTTTTTTTGTTAGTTTGTCTGTTTTTGTTTGGCTGTACTGTGTGGCATGCAGGATCTTAGTTTCCTGACCAAGGATGGAACCTATGGCCCCTGCAGTGGTAGTATGAAGTCCTAACCACTGGACAACTGGGGAATCCCCAGATGTTAATAACTTTCAACGAAATTCTTTTCAACTTTCAACAGATGAGGCAACACCCTTTTTGCCCTGAGACCACAGGAGACGCAAGTTCAGTTCATCCTCACGCTCTTCTTCTGCTTCCTTGATCCCTCCACTACATTTGGGGGAAGATTGGTCGAAGTAGAAAGGACAGTGGACTCAGAGTCAAGGGTTCGAGTCCTCTATGCTGGGGCCAGCGGTGGGGAGAGGGAAGTTCCCGGGGTGGAGGGACGTCTCCAAACACCAGCTGTCTTCTCTGGGAAACACTTAAGACAGTGTTCATTCTGCATTACAGAAATGCAACGCAGACTTCAGGAATGGAACTGAGGCTGACAATTCCACCTGGTGAAGAGCCTACTATGCGTCAGACTCTTTAACACGTGTTGCCTGCATTATTCAGAGAAGGCAATGGCACCCAACTCCAGTACTCTTGCCTGGAAAATCCCTTGGATGGAGGAGCCTGGTAGGTTGCACCCCATGGGGTTGCTAAGAGTCGGACATGACTGAGCGACTTCACTTTCACTTTTCACTTTCATGCATTGGAGAAGGAAATGGCAACCCACTCCAGTGTTCTTGCCTGGAGAATCCCAGGGACGAAGGAGCCTGGTTGGCTGCCATCTATGGGGTCGCACAGAGTCGGACAAGACTGAAGTGACTTAGCAGCAGCAGCAGCCTGCATTATTTATGTCTTAAGAGAAACCTGTATTTTCCTTGTCATCATTCGCACTTGTCACATAAAAGCATCACGATGAAACAGATCAAGAAATGCCTCCATGGTCACACACAGCAGGGAGACAGTTTCGACAGAATACAAGTTTCGGTGACTTTAGTTCCAAAGTCCTTTCCCTAAAACCTTGAGGTGATACATGTAAAAATGCCCTGAAAATGCTGACGCCAAGTCAAAGATAAGATGATGTGATTGTCCAGGAACCAGAAATGCTAATTAAAACAGCAGCTCACTCATCCTGTATCGTCAGGGAAGGAGCGATTTCACTTAAGTGAGGTGTTCCAGGTTTCTAAAGGTTAGCCCTAATTAAGAATCGACCTTGCAGAGGCTTTTAATGGAAAATTTTCAAAAGTAATTACACTCCCTTTTGCTATCTTAAATACACACGGATCTGAATTTCAAGATTTCTAAAAATAATCCAGAACGTTAATGAGTATGAGGCAAGAAAATGAGATACAATTGGAAATGTTCTTAGGGTCTGTGATAGGAGTTAAGGGGGACCTGGATGGCTGGACTTGTTCATGTAACAAGTCTACTTTCTCCTAGAATATTTTATTATGAAAAATTTTCAAAAATGCTGAAAAGTTGGGAAAACATTACCCCTCCAACCTAGATTGTAACATCACATTATAAAAGGCTTGTTTTATCACATAGGTACCCATCTGTCCACTCCTCTATCCAGCTACCAGTATGTCTTTTAAAAACGCATTTAAAATTATACTGCAGAGAACTTCCCTGGTGGCACAGTGGATAGGAATCCACCTGTCAACGCAGGGGATGCAATTTCAATCCCTGGTCTGGGAAGACTCCACCTGTTTCAGAGCAACAGAGCCCATGAGCCCCAGTTACTGAATCCCACGTGCCTAGAGCCTGTGCCCCACAACAAGAGAATCCACCAAAAGGAGAAGCACGCACCACAACAAGGGTAGCCCCCACTCATCGCAACCAGACAAAGCCGGTACAGCTACTAAGACACAGCGCAACCAATAAATGAATAATCAAAAACATAAAATCATGTTACAGAGACCAGCACACTTCTCCCTGAATTCTTCAGCATGCATATCATATTCATACTTGTTTGTGGTACTTTTCTATTGAGATGCAGTTCAGACACAATAAAATGCACAAATCTTATGTGAACATTCACTGAGCTGTGACGAGTGATATGCCCTTGTAGCCCAAAGTTCTCTCAAGATGCCGACCTTTACTACTGCCCAGAAGGTTCCCTGGCACCCTAGTCAACTCCACTCTCACTCCCGAGAGTCTACATTCTACAGGGCTTCCTTCTCCTCCCCTTGAGGCCAACTCTACAAGGGCCAGAGGTTCTGTATCTAATCTGTGACCTCATTTTAACTGCAATTATCTGGATGGGGGTCGTGACAGTAATTCACAGCCACTTTTAGAAAAGTGCATGGGTCTTAGACTGTCTTGCCATGAGGCCAAGAGGCATTCACCTCAACAAGGGCATAGGAGTATCTGATCTTGCCAGCAGGCTGGTCACTATATAAATGGCAAGCTACTGGATTGTTACAAAGCTTGACCAAGTATCTTTCCACCTGTAAGATCCAATGCTGATTCGTACAAGAAGAGAATTTCCACAGGGGTTAAGATTTCCATGTGACAAAGATTCATCTGGTCAAAGTTACATTTTTTCCAGGAGTCATGTACAGATATGAGAGTTGGACCATAAAGAAGACCGAGCACTGAAGAACTGATGCTTTTGAATTAGGGTGCTGGAGAAGACTCTTAAAATTACCTTGGACAGCAAGGAGATCAAATCAGTCAATCCTAAAGGAAATCAACCCTGAATATTCATTGGTAGAACTGAAGCTGAAGGTGAAACTCCAATACTTTGGCCACCTGATGCAAAGATCCGACTCATTGGAAAAGACCCTGATGCTGGGAAAGATTGAAGGCAAAAACAGAAGAGGACAGAAGAGGATGAAATGGTTGGATAGCATCACCAATTCAATGGACATGAATTTCAGCAAACTCCTAGACATAGTGAAGGACAGGGAAGCCCAGCATGCTGCAGTCCATGGGGTTGCAAAGAGTTGGACAGGACTTAGCAACTGAACAACAAAAGTATTTCACTAGTGCTCTGAGGGGCTCTGTTTAGAAAAAAAATAATGGCTCACTGAACTCTTTGGAGCCGTGGTGCCATGACATTCATGTGCTGTTAGTTTGGCAATCATTTACTGAGAAGGCAAGACATTTTCATGTTGAGATGTTGAGACATACACAAGTTCACAAGTTGAGACATCACATGTTGGTCTGTTGTGACATTGCATCTTGAGATGTTGAGACATGAGTGCATTACGACTACTGAAACATTCACAGGTTGACATTCACATGTTAAGATGTTAAGACATTTACATGTTGAAATGTTGAGACATTCACACGTTGATGTGTCAAGATGTTCAACATTGAGATATTCACAGATTGACACAAGGATACATTTCCAGATCCAGATGTTGAGATTTTCACACATTGATACAGAGAGACATTTACAGCACCTGGTGAGACAGTCCCATGCTGAGATGTTGAGATATCCACAGGTTGAGATGTAAAGACCTTCTCAGTCATCTCTCTGACTTCAAGCATCAGATGACTTGGGCCAGGCCCGAGATACAGACATGGGCTCCTCTCACCACCCTCTGATGAACTCTCCTTCCACATCCCTTCCCTGCAGCAGTGCTGATCCCACCCTAGAGGTCTCCACGGGCAGTTTCCACCCATGCCTATGGTGTCCTGCATCTTCCTGCCTGAAGATGTTATCTGGGCCCAGGTGTGTGTGCGACTCCTACATGGGCAGGCAAGAAACACTGTGGATCAACCTATGTGGATAAGATTTGAGGGGTGAACACCCCAGTTTCTTCACCTGTCAGTGGCTGGACACTGTTTCCCAGAGGGTCCATGCTGGAACTGAGCCCCAGGCATCCTCAAAGGTAGCACCCCCTATTGGTGTTTCTTGAGATCACCTCCCAAACAATCTATTTGTACCCAAATCCTTGTTTCTGATTAAGGTGAGAACCCTAACTGAGCCATCTCCAAAGCACCAGTCCTGTCTCCAAGCAGACAGTTGGAAAGCAGGATCAGGACCTCATCCCTGCCAAGAGTGAATGCATCCTCTTCTGCAGGCCACCAGGTTCTCAGGTCACCATCTCCTCATGGCACCTCTGCTGAAGCACATGGGTGGAACCCGCTCCTTGAGGAACAGGGGCATCAATGATGGAACTCCACAGAGGCGCCTCACATCCGTGATGTCCTTCCCGATGGGAGACAAGCTCACCTCCCACCGCATCCCAGGGAGGGGCCAGTCCTCTCTCCACCTGCAGGTGCCCATGCGGGCAGTGGTAGCAGGTGCTGACAGCTGTCTTTGGAGTGGGGCTGTGGGGAGGGGGCTCTCAGGATGAGTCGCTCCATGCGGAGAGGAGGTGCTGGAGCTCCATGTGGACTGTTCACAGCTTATGTCTCCTAGAATCTCTGGGTGAGCAGATATGAAGGATACTCACAGAAACACAGGAATCTTAGAACATGGGCACCTTGAATGAATGTTTGTTTTAATTGGAGAAACAAAGGATAAAAAAAGATACAAGCAGTGAAACTTCTGTGGAAAATAGTTTGGTGGTTCTTCAGTAAGTGGACCATGGGGATGTTCAAACAAAAATTTGTACACTAATGTTCAGAGCAGCACTATTTACTGTAGGCTTAAAGTGGAAATACCCAAATGTCCATCGACAGATGAGCAGAAACAAATGGGATAGAACCTCACAAATGGAATACTGTTCAGTTCAGCCATAAAGAGGAGTAGGATTGGTACATTCTTATATAGATATATACATACACATATACATATAAATATATTGATACATAATAATATATACATTTATTGATATACGATTATATTTATACATATATTGATACATGATTAGATATAGATAGATACAGTCCATGGAATTCTCCAGGCCAGAATACTGTAGTGGGTAGCCTTCCCCTTCCCCAGGGGATCTTCCCAACCCAGGGATTGAACCCAGGTATTCCCCCATTGCAGGTAAATTCTTTACCAGCTGAGCCACCAGGGAAGCCCAAGAATACTGGAGTGGGTAGCCTATCTCTTCTCCAATGGATATTCCAAACCCAGAAATCGAACCGGGGTCTCCTGCATTGCAGGCAGATTCTTTACCAACTGAGCTACCAGGGAAGCCCTCAAAGGCAGGGAACAGAATTCAAATGTGAACAGTGAGAAGTTCAAAGGGGGAGTTCAAATGCATTTGCAATAGTTTACTTCTTAGATGAGTGATGGCTATGTGGATGTTCATTATATTATTTCCTAGACATCTTTATGTCTGAAATATTTTGTCAGATTTTTTTTTTCCTTTAGGAGGTGATGTACTCAACTGGCAGGAGAGGTGCAAACCAATGGGAAGGTCTGGTGGGGAGGAGAGTTTGGTCCCAGTATCAGTGGTTCTTAACCAAGGGGTCTAGGGAGAGAATGTAGGGGACCCTGAACAGGGATGAGGAAATACATCTTTTTTAGTAACTTCTACCTGAAATGCAGCATTACTCTCAAATATAAACGTGGGCAGCAAACTGCATGGTGTATTAGCAATTTCTTAGCCTTTATCACCAATAGCTGTCAGTATTTTACAGCCCATGACACTTTGCAGGTATCTCAAGACAGCATTTATGCTCACCAACAATTCAAAATTACAGTAGTTATCAGACTCTCCACCAGCTCTTGCTATTGAACATGGACTAAAGAAGCACACAGATTATTACTCCATCCCCGGGCTGTTTATTCACTACACTGATAGATATATTTCAACAGAGGCAAATTGTCTTCTGTTGCCCTGTTTTTTATCCAATGTCTTCAAAACAAGATCCTTCAGCAGACTGCCAATGGGTTTGAGCATCCCTGGAGGAGGAGCAGGGTTGGGGTCTCCAAGGAGTCAGGTCAGTGGCTACTAAAGTCCGTGAGGGTCCCCACAGTTTCAGGACACAGAAGGTCAGAAATAAAAATCAGATCCCAATTTAAAGAGGAAAAGAAAGTTGTACTTGTTTATCTCAGCAGATAAAAAATGCAAAGCTGAGGGATCAGGTAAGCTCTTTGCACTGTGCCATTGTCCTGAACCCGTCTCCTCTCAGTCTCCTTTTATTGGATCTTACCCAGGGCCTGTCTTGTGAATTGTTCTGAACACAGATGGAAATGTAACACGAGAACTGAACTAGCGGGTCCAGTCTCCAAGGGAGCCTCCAAAATGACCTGAAACTCAAGTGAAGGCTGAGTCTGTAATTTGGTGATTAGAACCACATGTGACTTCCTCCCTTCTGGCCGGAAGGATGCCTGGGTGGGGCAGGGGCGTGGGGAATTGGCGGATTTCCGACTCAGCCTAGCAGAGGTGTGGCCAGGCCTCAGGAAGTCTGAATCTAAGTTAAAGGATCCCAAGATGGAAGAGAACACCATTGCTTCCAGCAGAAAGCAGCCTTGTCCACCACACAGAGTGGGGTACGTGTTTATGCCCCACAGGGAAGACCATGGGGGTTTCTGTACCTCAGAACTGCCTATAGAATAGGAAATGATGTATCTTAGGAGTGAGGCTAGTGAGAACCTTGCAGGCAGTGGACTCGAATTTTTCCCTTACATCTACCATTTATTGAGCATTTGCTACATGCTAGGCATGCTGCTATGTGCTTTTTTTTTTTTTTTTGAAAGATTATTTATTTAAAAAAATAAACTGTTAAAAAGACATACTTTGACTTGCATTCTAAACTCTAAATGAGCACTTTAATATTCTCTTTCATCAGGATGATCCCCTGGCCTCTGATTTATTCTTTATAGAAAAGGCTAGTGTTAATCGCTCAGTTGTGTCCAACCCAGTGGACTGTAGCCTGGCGGGAATTCTCCAGGCAAGAATATTGGAGTGGGTTGCCATTTCCTTCTCCAATAGATAAGGCTAATTTGTCACTAATTGAACAGTTTAGCAGACCTTTCTATATCAAACCATAAATGCAAAGGTACCATTAAATTCTTTTTTTTTTTCTGATTTTTTAATTTTATTTTATTTTTAAACTTTACATAATTGTATTAGTTTTGCCAAATATCAAAATGAATCTGCCACAGGTATACATGTGTTCCCCATCCTGAACCCTCCTCCCTCCTCCCTCCCCATACCATCCCTCTGGGTCGTCCCAGTGCACTAGCCCCAAGCATCCAGTATCGTGCGTCGAACCTGGACTGGCAACTCGTTTCTTACATGATATTTTACATGTTTCAATGTCATTCTCCTAAATCTTCCCACCCTCTCCCTCTCCCACAGAGTCCATAAGACTGTTCTATACATCAGTGTCTCTTTTGCTGTCTCGTACACTGGGTTATTGTTACCATCTTTCTAAATTCCATATATATGCGTTAGTATACTGTATTGCTGTTTTTCCTTCTGGCTTACTTCACTCTGTATAATAGGCTCCAGTTTCATCCACCTCATTAGAACTGATTCAAATGTATTCTTTTTAATGGCTGAGTAATACTCCATTGTGTATATGTACCATAGCTTTCTTATCCATTCATCTGCTGTCATCACTCATTATCAGAGAAATGCAAATCAAAACCACTATGAGGTACCATTTTACACCAGTCAGAATGGCTGTGATCCAAAAGTCTACAAATAATAAATGCTGGAGAGGGTGTGGAGAAAAGGGAACCCTCTTACACTGTTGGTGGGAATGCAAACTAGTACAGCCACTATGGAGAACAGTGTGGAGATTCCTTAAAAAACTGGAAATAGAACTGCCTTATGATCCAGCAATCCCACTGCTGGGCATACACACTGAGGAAACCAGAAGGGAAAGAGACACGTGTACCCCAATGTTCATCGCAGCACTGTTTATAATAGCCAGGACATGGAAGCAACCTAGATGTCCATCAGCAGATGAATGGATAAGAATGCTATGTGCTTTTTTAAAAATCAACATTATTGAAGTATAACTGATTTGAATAAACTGCAGCCTTTTAAAGTGGACAAGTCTATTGTCCCCAACCGTTCTCTCACGTCCCTTTGTGGTGCATCCATCATGGGCCCACCTGGCCCCAATGTAATCACCAATCTGCTTCCTGCCTTAGTAGATTAGTTTGCTTTTTCTAGAATTTTATGCAAATGAAATCACACAGTATGTACTCCTTGATATCTGGCTTCTTTCATTTATCAGGATGTTTCTGAGATGCATTCAAGTTGTGGTGTGTTTGGTTGTTAATTCCTTTAAGAGCTGAATAGTGGTCCTTTACATGTATGTAACCCTACTGGTTTATCCATTTACTAGTTGATATATATCTGGGTTTTTCCAGTTTGGGGCCATTATGAATAAAACTGCTATGAACATTCACATGCATGTCATTTTGTGACCATATATTTTCATTTCTTTGGGAGAAACACCAAGAGTACAATGGCTGGGCAATATGGCAAGTATATGTTTAACTTATAAGATACTCCACACTGTTCTCCAATGTGGCTGTACATTTTACATTTCTGTCAACCACAGATTAGAGTTCCAGTTGTTTCACATCTTTGCTAACACTTGGCATTGTCAGGTTTTAAATGTGAGCCATCCTAGTGAGTGTACAGCGTTATCTCATTGAAGTTTGAATTTTCAATTCCCTGATGACTAATGATGTTGTATATCCTTTCGTGAGCTTATCAGCTGATAGATATATGCATTAGTTGGGTTAATGTGATAAAGGACCTTGCTCAGGGGAGACACTTGCTCGTTTCTTGTTTCCTCTTTAAGCAATTTTTAAAGCACATATTCTTCTTGGAGAAGGACCACGTCTCAATAATCCTTGTGTCTCTAGCACAGTATATGACACATGATAGGTACTAAATAAATTAACTCGAAAAAAAAATAAACAAATGAATTCCAGTTAATTCTGGGATATAATAAAATGACGTTCTTAAGGCCAAGTAGAGTGTTCATCTATAGGTTTTTCTACACTGAATGGCCCAAGATGTAATTTTTTTGATTGCTGTTATTATACTATCTCTCCTTTCATATCAGACCTTCAGCCTCCCCCTGCCTCTAAATAACCCACCTTCAAAACTAGTGATCTGAATCTATCATGGGCTTGTTTGGGATGCAAACAGGTTTGTTTTGACTTCTAAATGTGCAACCATATAAATAAAAGCAAATAGGTCTGAAGGAGAGCCTTCAACACTTTAAAAGATTACCTTGGGGAAAAGTCCTCAGGAGATTCCTAGGTAATGATTTTCCCCACCAAAGGCTGAAAACATGTTGAAACTGAGGTCTCTGGTACAGCAGAATTCAGCAGTGAGGTCCAGAGCAGGGAACTGGGCTTGGGGAGAGAAACCCAGAAAGACGAATCTAGTTCAAACCCCAGCTCCTCCAGTCCTGATTTCCCAGACCCTAGAAAGTTCCTGGATCCCACCCAGGGGAACACAATGCGGTGCTTATGGGGCATTTTAAGAATTAAACGAGGGGATGGATGTGAAATTTCCCCACACATCACTCACAGCAGCCTTGCAATAAGCATCAGATCCTCTCCTCCAGAGCTCCTGCTGCCATGGGCACCAGTCCAGAGCTCCCCTGGCAGCTGGTACCACAACCCCCTGCTGCCGGGGCTACAGCTTGGACTCTGTCCTCAGAACTGCCCCTTGGAAGACTGGGCTCCTCATGCCCGGGGGGGTGTCCAAGGACTGATGGATACAAGCAGCCTCAGGCTCCTCACTTGCGCAGGGACCATCCGGGGTGTGACCAGAGCTGCAGGAGTGACCCTTCCCCACACTCCATCAGGCCCAGGCTGAACCTGGCCTGAGCAAGCATCCCCTTTGGCTTCTTGCCCTGCCTTGTCTGCTTCTCTCCTCCTTTCACAAACTCCACCTGAGAGCTCCCCCTCAACAAAACACGTGCTCATGAATCCCCATCTTCCTGCCTCCAGGAACCTGAGACACCCAGGAACATGTGGGCACCACTTCCTCCTGATGCACTGATGCCAAGCATAAGACTATTTGGAGCCACACTCATGGGTCAACTGAGTGTGAAGGGCCTGGAGAAGTTTTCCATAATTCTTAAAATCCACTGACTCTCTGGGTATCACAGTGTTTGGCCCACCACCCAAACCAATCACCGGAGGGGAAATCAAGGCAATGGAGCAATCAAACAAGAGACATGTGCAAGAGCCTCAGGAGGTATGCAGAAGAAGCAGCACAAAGACAACCTCTGGTAGGGTGCCAGTGGTATAAAGACCCTGACAAATACCCCAGGAGAGGGATCTGGAGGAGGCTGCGAGGGACCAGCATTAATGCCCATACGAGGGCTGGCAAGAAGCTTAATCACATAACTCAGAGGACATGGCAAACACTGAAGAAGTTCTCCAAGCCAAATCCCAGGCTGGAACAGGAGGACAAACTAGGACAAGAAGCCAGAAGTGACGGGGGTGGCCAGAAAGACAGAGGTCTAGGGGCCTGCTGAGTCAGGCCTGGACTCAGAGAACAGTCCCGCACCGTAGATGGGTCCCGCGGGTCAGTCCAGATGCTGTGTAACCCCGGATACAGAGATGATATAGACAGGGAAGAGCAGGAGTGAGCTGGACTCCTGAAAAGCAGGCCACAATCCACCCACCCAAGCAAACAAGTGTCAGCCACACCTACAGTGCAGCTGATAGTGCCTACAAGGCCAAGGCCATTTCTGGGGAAGACTGGTGAAGCACAGACTCGGGGGAAATGTCTAGAAAGACTCTATGGACGGTGGCCCTGGACCTGAGCCCCTGGGCACCATCACAGAGAGGCCAACATGAAAGCGTCCAAGGGCAATGATGACAGTGATCAAGGGACCTGGGAACTGGTTTTTGGGAAAAGCTAGTGGCATCAGAATGTATAAACACATTGAGGAGAGGAACCCCCATCTGTATGCACTGTTAAAGGTCTTCAGTAAACTGTCACTGGGGCTAGGACAGAGGTGAGTGAAAACTCAGCGCATGGTTCTCGTCTTTCCTGGATTTCTCTCAAGGTGATGAATAGGTCAGCGCAGGGCTGCACCCAAGGCTGACTCAAAACCACAGAACTCAAGGAGAAGCTGTCCTAGAACCCTCCTCTCTTTGTTCTCCTAACAGAGGATAAGGATATGTGAAACTAACAGGCATATCAAGTATAAACTGGTCTCCCTGTTCTAAGCACTTACGTTAAATCAGAAAAATTTCATCTCCTATGGGAATGCCCATCAACCAGCAATGGCTTCTGTGAGCTCTGGGTTGAGGGTATGTTGATTGATGACTGAAGGCAGGAGAAGAAGGCGACGACAGAGGATGAGACAGTTGGATGGCATCATCACCGACTCAATGGACATGAGTTTGAGCAAGCTCCAGGAGTTGGTGATGGACAGGGAAGCCTGGCGTGATGCAGTCCATGGGGTCGTAAAGAGTCGGGCACAACTCAGCGACTGAACTGAACTGATGTCCGGCAAGAGCAATGGAGGGGAGATGGCTACATGTGTGCCACAGATGGATCCTTGTTTTGTTTAGAAAGTCCTAACACATTTAAATGCTAAACAGTTAAATCAAGTTATCTGTATGTGTATTTTAAAAAGCAAACAATTTAACATCGTTTAAATACAGTAGCACAAATAACGTGGTAAAAGCAGAGGCAAAGAGAAAGGAAGGAAGAGAATGAACAGAGGACAGAAGGGCATGGATTCAGGGAAGAGAAGTAGGACTAAATCCAGATAAAAATAAGTCTATCACAGAAATTCTGCAAAGTAACTTTGATGTCTTCCACCAAATTCTATTAATATTTTAATTAAATGTTCTTTTTATGAACTACAGGGAAAAAAAGATATTTAACATTGAAACAGTATTTCACATTTTTCATATATAAACTCCCCAGCTGGGCATTCATTCCTTAGAAGCAGTAGAGCTGGTGACTCTCAATAATCCCTGGCTTAAGGTAGGAGCTAGGGCTGTGAAGAATGGCACCACACCCTCTTCTCCGGAACTCCTGGAGCCCTCCAACCATGCTCACACTCTCAAGACATGTTCTTCAGCCTGCTGGGTCCCTGGCTGAACATGTCACTCACAAGGATTAGCTGTACAACATGAATGAAGCAATCATTCCAGCTAAGAGCTTAGATGTATGTCTCAGAGGGAGCAAACAGCGTAGACAAAATACCAACCAGAGCTCACTGAAGGATGTCAAAATCAAAGAGGCCAGAATGCCAGAAATGAAGGTAACTTGGTGCTGTGCTTAGTCGCTCAGTCGTGTCCAACTCTTTGTGACCCCATGGACTGTCTGTCCATGGGGATTCTATGGGCAAGAATACTGGAGTGGGTTTCCATGCCCTCCTCCAGGGTATCTTCCCGACCCAGGGATTGAACTCAGGTCTCCAGCATTACAGGCAGATTCTTTACTGTCTGAGCCACCAGTCATTCAATCTGAATTTGGACTCCCCAGAAGGAGAATCTGAGACAAAGATTCAAGGCAGCTCATTTGCTGGGAGGGAAAGGGAACTCTGACATGGGGAAGTGGGGCAGGGGAGGAATGCAGACATTGAAGACCTAAGTGATCAAGCCACTTAGGCTGTGGGGTTGGAAGCCAGTGCTCTTGGGGAACCACATGCAGCAGCAGCTCAGAGCTGTCCACACAGCTGGAGAGGGAGCCAGAGGATCTGTACCCCATCTCCCATCACTTCTTGCTTGGGGACTGTTTCCAAGGATGCTCATTTTCTGGAACTTCTGGTCTGCTTCATAGGGCAGGTAGAACAGTCGTCTCTGGCTTTGGAGGACATCCAAAACCCCTTAGGAAAAAGACTCTGGTTCAGGCAAGAGAAGACTGGGTGGTGCACAGACATAATCTGGGCATCAGCAGTGTCTGTTACACCAGCTGATCCCTTAGTGAGCAAAAGGAAACACCTGACCAGTGTGGCTAATTGTTGGTCTAGAGAGACAGGGTGAGACAGGAGCCCTATGGCTGTCTCCCTATGTGGGATCTGTGGAAGTATGCTGGCTTGTTTCTATGGTGATTTAGGAAGCAGCTTCTTGGAGCAGTGACTCTGGAGATGGTTTCTTGGCCAGAGGGTCTTGTAAGCAATACAAATATGTATTGCTTGGCAAAGCATGAGTCTAGCCGGCACAGATGAAGGCAAAAGAGCGCTTGTCCTCAAAAGGGATGTATTTTCCAGGAGGAAGTGAGAACGAGTGATGCAAACAGACAAATTTCCTGAAGCAAGATGAGCTATGCATCTCAAGGGAGGGAAAGGACAAATTATCAGGGAATTTCCCCAAGAAAGAATTATCTGGCTGGGTGGCCATGATGTCTTTTTTGAGGAGGTGAGATTTGAGAATTATGCCACAGACTAGAGAAGGTATCGACAGGAGGAGAGAAGGGAGACCACACCAAGGGTGGAGGAGGAACGTCAGACCTTGCACAGGGGTATGGAAGGGAAAGATGAGCGTGCAGGACATCAGGAGTCTTGTGTGCACAGGCCATGTACACAGGCTTGTGCTGGGGAGCGGGAAGAGATAACACGGCACAAGTGAGGTGGGTCCTGGCAGGGTTTGTGTACGCAGCAGAGACACAGCTTTGTCGTCTGAGAAGCAGGAGGTATAGCACTTTGCCAGACTTGCTAAAGGACATCTGTAGTGGTCAGTCAGCACTGAGGGCCAGAACTGAGGTGGTGACTACATGCACAGCGAGAACAGATGCATGCAGGAGATAAGGAGGCAGTTAGTGAGTGAGGCACAATACTTCTTATCTGTATTGTCTGGCAGAATTTTCCAAGACGACAGAAATAACCCACATCTGCACTGTGACAGCTCAGCCCCACCACAGGTGGATGGCTCATCCAGATACGGCTGGGTTCGCATGTATGGCAGACTGGACCACTAGTGCTGAAATGAGAGTGGACAGAACCTTCCAACCAGCTGGGAGTTCCCAGTTCTCCTTGTAGAAAGCAAATCATCCTCAAGAGGTCCGTCTGAAGTGTGAACCGCCTTTGCCACCCATAAAGAACGTCTGGAGTGCGACAGCGTGAAACTGAAGGTGCACGTGGGGAGCCCGTGGCTTCCAGCAGAGCCTGCACACATGGCTTTGAGGAGCAAGGTCCATCTCCACCTTGAGACCTCCAGAGTCACTGTCCATCATCAACTGGCAGCCCAGGCATGGACAAGAAGCCAAAGATGGACAAGCCTTGGTTGGGTCAAAGAGAAGTGACTGGATCAAAGTCCAGCACCCTGAGAGGTCTGGAGGCAGCGCAAGAGGCCAGGGACTGTTCTAGGCGCCACTGTCAACACGCTTCAAAGACGGCATCTCCCTTCCCCTTCACAGCCCCACCCTCACCTGGCGGACGAGACATCTGAAGCTGAGTTCTAACTCATCTATGGTCTCTGCTTCTGAGGCACAGGCTGCGATGGGGCTCAGCACACGTTGCTCCCAAGTCCACGGTCGTCTTCTGTACTGTGTGTGTCAGCACAGCGTTTTTTATTTTGATAATATCACATTTTCATTTCTATCCTGGAATCATTTTTTATGGGGAAGATCTGGACTCTAACTTATAAGTTAATCACCCACAAATATTTATATTTTTAAAACTCCAGTCTATATAATGTTTCCCTTTTCATTTATTAAGAGATTTTTATTTTAAGAGAAGCTTTAGGTTTATAGACAAACTGAGTGGAACGTACAATCGAGAGTTCCCCTGTGTCCTCTCATTCCCTCCTCGGCCCAGTTACCCTGTTATGAATATCCTGCATGAGTATGTTGTATTTATAACAACTGATGAACCAATATTGACTCATTAGTATTATTTAAATAATACACCAAGTGTCACTCTTTGTGTTGTACAGTTCTATGGGTTTTGACAAATGATGTATCCACCATTATAGTATTATACGAAAGAGTTCCACCACTCCAAATATCTCATATAGGTGGTTAATGGTCCATCTACTTATTCTTCCCTTTCTCCATCCCCTGGAACCCCAGGCAATCATGGATATTTTACTATCTCCTTAATTTTACCTTTTCCAGAAGAGCATACATTTGGAGTTACACAGTATGCAAGCCTTTCAGGCTGGCTTCCTTCACTTAGCAATATGCTTTTATTAAGAGGGCTTCCCAAGTGGTGCTAGTGGTAAAGATCCTGCCTGCCAATGCAGGAGACATAAGAGACTTGGGTTCAATCCCTGGGTCAGGAAGAACCCCTGGATGAGGGCATGGAAACCTAGTCCAGTATTCTTGCCTGGAGAATCCCTTGGACAGAGGAAGCTGGTGGGTTACAGTCCATGGGGTTGCAAAGAATCAGACACGACTGAAGTGACATATAGCATGCATGCACAATAGGTTCCTTTATGTTCTCTTGTGGCTTGACAGTTCATTTCTTCTTATTGAAATAATATTCCATCATATGGATGTACCCCAGTTTGCTTACCCATATGCATATTGAAGGACCTCTTGGTTGCCTCCAGTTTGGGGGCTCTTCATTCTGTTCCGTTAATCTATTTGCCTCTACTTTCACCACTATTGCAGTGTATTTTTAAAATAAACAACAGGAATTTGCTTAAATCTTCTTTATTGAGGCCTAATTTATGTACAACATTTATCAGTTTCAGGTGAATATCACACTGCCTTGATTACTGTAGCTTTATAAAAAGGGCTGAAGTCAGTGTCAGTCCCCAAACATCATTGTTCTCCTTCAATATTGAGTTGGCTATTCTGGGTCTTCTGCCTCTCTGGATAAGCTTTAGAATCATTTTGCTGATATCTACAAAATAACTTGCCAGGACTTTGATTGGAATTGCATTGTATCTAGTCAAGATCAAGTTTGGAGGCACTGACACCGTAACGCTATTGCATCATTCTATCCATAAACATGGGATATCTCTCCATTTATCTAGTTCTTTGATTTCTTTCATCAGAGTCTTCTAGTTTTCCTCATATAGATCTTATACATGTTTTGTTAGACTTACACCTAAGTATTTAATTATTTTGCTGTTAATGTAAATAGTGTTGTATTTTTTACTTCAAGTTCTTGTATACAAGAGAGCAATTGACCTTTGAATCCTTGTATCCTGCAACTTTGCTACAATCACTTATTAGTTCCATGAGCTTTTTTTATTGATTCTTTGGGATTTTCTCATAAGCAATCATGACATCTGTGAACAAAGGCAGTTTTATTTCTTCCTTCTCAATTTCAAAAATAATGAAGGAGCAAAAACTTAAAAACAATAAAATGGCATGCAAGATTGTTTCAGCGATACAGCAATGCACTGTATTGTGGCCTGAACATGTTTACTGCCCTCCCCGTCATGGACCAACGTCCTGTTTACTCACTGGAGGGGGCGGTGTCCACAGATAACCAGATAGTGGTTTCCCCAACCCAGAAACCAATACTCAAAAGTGAAGTCCACCATGAGTCTTTCCAGGCTCAGAACCCAGGGCTTATTTCCAGGGTGTGGACTGAGTCTAAAATACTTCAATATCAGTACTGGCTCCAGGTAAGGTCCATGACCCAGTAATTGTGGAAAATGTGGCAGGGCCAGGCACCCTGTTCGCCAGCATTCTTAACAAGCATGCAACACCTTCTAATCACCTCTCCCTTTATGGTGATAAATCTACCAGCAGCCCCGTAAGACCCTCCACCACTCAGCTTCACTGAACTTATCCAACATGCTTTTCTGTTCCAGCCAGATGTCACTGAAAACCCTAACTGGCTGACCATCTGCATGTGGCCCAGACATTTCTAGACTAGGCCATACGTCTATTTTCATTTCTATTTTATGTCTCCACAAATGCTACTCCCATTCCTCAGGATGGCCTCCTGCCTTTTCAACTCTTATATATCCATCAAGACCCAATTCAAGTAGTCAGACAATGACAAATATGATATCACTTACACATGGAATCTAAAAACAAAAAGGGGTACAAATGAAGTCATGTGCAAAACAGAAACACAGTCGCAAATGTAGAAAACAAACTTATGGTTACCAGAGGTAAGTGGGTGGGGGAAATAAATTGGGAAATTGGGATGGACACATACACACTACTATATATAAAACAGGTAACTAATAAGGACCTACTGGGCACACAGGGAACTCTACTCAATACTCTGTAATCACCTATATGGGAAAAGGATCTAAAACAATAAAGTGGATATATGTATATGTATAACTGAATCACTTTGCTGTATACCTGAAACTAAAACAACATTGTAAATCAACTATACTCCAATAAAAAAAAATTTTTAAAGACCCAATTCAAGTGAAGCCACAACCATCTGGCAGAATTAGTATTTCCTTGAAAAATACAACAGATACAAAGATGAAAACAGAAATAACTTCTTCCAACCACCAGAAACCCTTTCTTACCATTTGGTATCTATACTATCCAAAAAATAGTATAGCATCTATACTAATCAAATTGTAACTCGCTTTTTGCACCTAGAACATTTATCATAAATATGTTCCCATGTCACCCAATATCCACAGACCTATTTTTTAATAATTGACCATGATTCCAATGTATGTTTGTCCTACAATTGGACATGATCTTATCGGGTCATCTGACCTGTCCAAAGACTGACACTGCCAACTCAGCAGAAATGTATCACGGTGGGTCCACCTAGAGCACAGCATAGGTGCCATGGCTCCATCCCTGCTTCCCATCACTTGGGCAAGACATAAAGGCAGATTAATTAAGGAATCAGCTCTGACCAATGGCCCAGTCACCTCTGTCACTGCCAATATTTTCTGCCTTAGATTTTAAGCTTCAGGAGAACAGAGCCAGTCAGCTTAACTTACTGTATACAGCATCATATTTCCATATTATTTGAAAATTGGCAAAAGAAAACCAAACCCACAAACAGAAATTGGTACTTAACCCTTCTTGAAGGTACAAAGTGGAAAGTTTGTGCCCCATCCTGAGTTTCCATATCAACCTGATGCAGGCCAACATTGCAATAATAACAACAGTAATAACTAGTGTTTTATAAAGCTTCAAAGTACTTTTCGATACTTACTATTTTGTGTCCTCTTCACAGACACCCCAAAGGTATATATTATTAGAGATGAAAAAAGGAGCTCCCAGGGAACCCAGTGAGGTTCTCTTGCAATTAAGGGTGAAGCTGAGACTTAGACATCGGGGGCCAAGCCCAGGAGCTGTGCTTACTCCCACTACATGGTGGTCTCTCTCTCTCTAAGGTCTTTTTTCCTCCCAGAATGATGACCACCACCAGGACAGAGCGTCCCTGAGGTGTGGGAGATGACACGCACAGGTCTACAGGATGTGGAATTAGGCTGATGTGGACAACCTTCCGGAGAAGGCCTTCAGAACGCCCTGAGCAGGAGCCATGACTCCCTCCACCCTGCCCCATGCAGTGCGAAGCATGCTCTTACTGGGCCGGGCACACTCCCCGAGTTCCAGCCGAGGTCCTAGCCAGAAACAGCTTCTTTTGTCACCACATCACGGTGACTCTTACAGGAAGGGCCCATCTGGAGCACAGATCTCACAGGGCTGTGGTCAGCGAGCTACAGCTGGATGGACACAGGGTCAGCAGAAGAGATGACAAGGACATCAGAGTTGGTACCCAGAGCCTCCAAACTGAGACCCGTCTTTTGCAAGGATCAGACGGCTGGCCGCACCCTCCGTGGCCTTCAGTTTCTTCATTTGTAGAACAAACAAATCAGCTCAATGATGTCCAAAAGGCTGCATTCTATGGGTTTATGGAATGGGAAACTGTTTCCATTTTGTGGACTTCCACAAAATGATGTAAAATTCCAAAACAGAATTCCTGGATGGCTGGGAGTTATGCCCAGTCACGATGCAAAAGCCTTTACTCCATTTCCAAGTCCGGGATCCTTTCTGTGGGACACTATAATATTAACCTTTAGAATCTCTCAAGTGAAACACACAATGCTCCCTGGGTCATCAAGTCAGGTGTTACAGCCCAGGCTTTACGGGAAGATGGACAACTCTTCACGGCCTAGAATCCCACTAGAACACACTCTAAAACCCAACCTGTATGACCCTCAAGTGATCTTCAGACCTTTTGTCAAATACAGACACCTGGACTCTACTCCTAGAAACTCTGATCCAGAGTGCCTGGTGGGAGGGAAAGGTGTGTGAAAATCTTTCTTCAAGGAAAAATTCCCCAGTGATTCTCAGCAGCCTCTTCATAACCTAACTTAAACATTTCAACCTAAAATAATTAGTTGGTTTGCCTATTGGGTTTCCCTGGTGGCTCAGACAGTAAAGAATCTGCCTGCAATAAGGGAGACCCAGGTTCGATCCCTGGGTCAGGAAGATCCCCTGGAGTAGGAAATGGCAACCCACTCCAGTATTCTTGCCTGGGAAACCCCATGGACAGAGAGCCTGGAGGGCTACAGTCTATGGGTTCCCAAAAGTGTCAGACACGACTTAGGAGCTAAACAACAACAGGCACCCAGGGCTTGCCAAGGCATCACCCCCACTCCCTTCACATGGCATCCCCACCGGTCTATGTCCAAATGTCTCCTCTTTGACTTGTCTCCTCTTTTGACTTTTACATTTTTATTTATTTTTTTATATTTATTTTTTATTTGCCTGCTTATTTTTACTGAAGTCTAGTTGATTTACAACATCATGTTAGTTTCTGCTGTGCAGCAATGGGAATCATCTCTAAATGCTTCCTTTTCAGAACATGTGCCGTACTGGACTAGAGTCTAGCCCCATGACCTCATCTTAACTTGATCCCCTCTGCAACGACCCCATCTCCAAATAAGGTGACATTCTGAGATGCTGGGGGTTAGGACGCCAACACAGCTTTGCGGGAGGGACACAATTCAAGCAATAACAGACACCATCCTAGTCCTAAAGATCAGAGACCACCCCCTGGGTCCTCATGTGCCCCATGTCCCTGGGACAAGAGCACACCCAACAGATGCAAAGTACATGCAGGGGTGAGGGTCCTGGTTAGACTGTCGCTTCATCAAACAAGCCTTTTTCAGTCTTCTAACTTTATTGAGGCTTTCAATGGCTAAGTCAAAGATCTCTCTTGGTAAATGTCACATTACGCTTGAAAATATGTGGGTTATTTTCAAATATCTTTTGATATTGATTTCTAATATAATTCCACAGTGATAAGACAATAGACTCTGTATGGTTTTAATACATTTAGACCATGAAGTTTTTGCACCTTGTTTTATGTCCCTGGGTATGTTCTGGTATGTCATACTTTATAGTCCATGGGAACATGAATATAATTTGTATCTTACTGTTGTGTGAAAAATGTATAAATCTTAATTATGTTGAATTGGTTCATGGTGTTTTCAAGTTTACTATATCCTTCTAATTTTCTGTATATTCATTCTGTTAATTTTTGAGAGTTTGATACTGAAACTCCAACTAAAAATCTTATCTACTTAAAAAATAATTGTAATATAGAGTGGAACTATATGTAACTTTGCTTTGTCTTGTCCAAGTCTCCTGTAAATGTGTTATCATACTTTCCCAATTTAAAAAATAAAAAAAGAGAAACACATAAACATAAAGACATCCGTTGCTTCACACACTGTCACAGGGACATCCTTTGGGAATTATTAACAATTCACTTTATTTCAATCCCCCTCTACCCAACCTATCACGGGTGACACATGATGGATCAAACACTGAAGGTGTTACTAACTCAGAGCTTCCCTCAAACAACTCAGCTTGTGTTTAGGACCCATCTCCAGCCCAGCCCTGTCCCCACCCTGTCAGTTTCTGGCCCTCGGCCTGCAGGGCTTGGCAAACCTCGCAGCCCTGGGTTAAGAACACAACTCTACCCAGCAGGTAGGACAGGGTGGGGTCTCTCTGAAACACCACATGGAAGCCAAGCACAAGCAAATGCCAATATTTATGGAGTCCTTTCTGTTTCTTCTAACTTGACCAACCCCTCAGCTTCGGTGCTCCTAACCTGCTCCTATAACTTCTCCTTAGAAAACAGGAAATAAAAGAGTTTCTGAACAGCTCAATAAGTGAACTGACATTATGTTCTACAAATTGTTACACGGGTTCAGAGATAGCGTAGGAATACACATCTGCACGGATTCTCACGGAGTATACTGAGTTATGAGCTCTCCCCTTCTGCAGACACCCACATGGATGCTGAGCTGAGAGGAAAACAAATGAAACAGCTACCTAAGGACAAAAAATGATAGCCCTGCATGAATCGTGGCCCTCAAGAAAAGAAGGAGGACTGCAAAGAGTTTTCCAATCCGTGGTCACAGCCTGGTGAGAGCCCCCCGGGGAGACACCAGGCAGGTCTGATACAATGCTCTGGAAGCATTCAAATTAATGACAAACAGGTCCTGGTTTGTTGGGAGCTTCAGGTCCAAGGATGCCTTTCCACGATTCAGCAAGTTTATAGCTCTTTTGGAGCTTGGCAGGCATCCCTTGCTGAAGAGAAGCCACCCCCTTTCTCGAGTGGAAAGTCCCTGTGCGATTCAAAAAATGACATCTTCATGGCAACCCCTGGATGTTCCCACTCAAAAGGAGCCGCCCAGACGCAGGCTCAAAAAGGCGGCAGAGACCCCTTCAAAGAGGAAAAATCCGGCATGTAACTCAGACTTAAAAATCGCCCAGGGGCTCACTACACTGGAGTCAGACCCATACAAATAATCTCGATAATAAGAGCTGTCATCGAGTGAGTGCTTATCCCACACACTGAACTCAGATGAATCCCAAGCCACTAGCTCGTGGTGTCTCTGCAATCCTGTTACTGATCCCATCCTGCTATTATAAGACCAAAAGCCTTCAAGGTCAGCATCTTCCCCAAGGTCATAACTGCAGGGGATGGAGTCAGCTTTCCTTGTTCTGTTGACTCCAGAGGCTAAGCTCTTGAGCCCTTCATGCTTTTAAGATCTGGTTCAACTCTGAACAATTGGCTAAAACCGAAGAGCCAATAAGATCAAACCAGCACATCATCCAAGGACTGCCTGATCCCAGAGGCCAAGACAGCGCCCCATCCGGCCACGATGTTCATGTCTCAAGTGGCCTTGGTGGCAGTGAGCAGGCATGATACATCCCGAGGGAACCACATGAGTCTGTGAAGTGGGGCTTGAGGGCTCCTTCGCAGGTGGCTCCGAGGACTGTGGTGCTTGTAAAAATATCAGAGAAACTTGATATGCAACCACCCAACAGGCCCCAAGGTTTGCCGACCCTATTACATGACAAACTGTGGGAGGCAGACCCCAAATGAATGTCCTGTCAAAGGACCTGTTGTACCAAGTCTGGAGAGATGATAAGGCAAGGGAGAACTTGGGTTTGCCAAGTAGAACTTCATTAAAGATTTCATTTCATAGCTTTTTTTTCCTTCCTATAAAGGTAGAGATTGTGTAGTCAGTGTCTTAAGATAAAGCTAACAGTGGTTGCTGAAAATAGTTGGATACTTAAATTAACGATTCATATAGATGAAAGGCATGACGTCTGTGATTTCTTGATTGACTTTTTACTATCCTGGTGAAGGAGCCAATGTGATCAATTATAAAATGTCCCTAGTTCTTCATTTATCCCTGTCCAGGCCCCGTGCAATTGGATTCTTCAGCTCATTCATTTCTGGGGACAGCTGTTCTTTGAATTTGGGCTGTTCGTAGGATCTCATCTGGCCAAGAGAATGTGGTGGGAATGACATTCAAGACACATGAGACCACCCAATCCAGCCACCCCCCAGATATAATCAGATGACTACAGGCTCAGGAACCAACTCAGCTGACATCAGGTGAACCTGACCCAGATCAGCATCACCACCCACCCAGCTGACCCCTGGATTCAGAAGCCACAGTAAATGCTTATTATTTTAAACACTTGAAATTCAGGGTGTCCTGTTACACAGCTGTAGCTAACAGACACAATAGGGTTCCCAAAGGACGAAGGAAGACTACTTTCCCAAGACACTCCCATGGCAGATATGAACTTGTTCTGAGCAAGCCATTTCTCCAAGGCCATCATCTTATTTACTAAAATATGTTGCTTTGAGAAGAACTCCCATTTATGGACTTTTACTATGTGTGAGGCCCTGGGAGTCCATTTTTTAATTTAATCCTCCCTGCAAAGTTTTTTGGACTGCCACACACAAGGACTGTGATGTAACATTCTCCTGTTCATGAGAAACAGAGACTCGGAGGGGCCAGCTGGCCCAAGGCCACACACTAAGTGGCAGATCCAACATGCGACCCCAAGGCCAACTTCCCTCACGCTCACATGCTTACAGAGTGTGCCTCAGAAGTTCTGTCTCTGTAATTAATTAACGGTGATGTGCTGGGGTTGAAAAGGTTACAGTGGGACCATGTATCAAGTTCATATATATTTTGCAGATTGGAGGTTTCACCAGCTTCCCCCAGGCCAGGAAGGGGCGGCGGGGGGACAAACACAGGCTCCTTGAACTGCTCCCCATGCCAACAGGAAGATTTTTCTCCCATTCAAAAAAGCCAAAAGAAGAATGTAAGTCAGGGTCCAGAAAACTCTTCCTGTAAGGGGCCAGGCAGTAAATATTTTAGGCTTTGCAGGCCACATGGTCTTGAATGTGTCCTTGAACCAAAAGAGCAGCCATGGAGAACACATACACGATTGGGCGTGGCTGCGTCTGGTAAAATTTTACTTACAAAACAGGGGTATTTTGCTGAGCCCTAGCCTTAGGAGTCAGGCTATGGGATCTCCCAAAAGAAAATAATTGCTCTAACTCCATAGAACTTTTTTTATTTTTTATTTTACAGTGTTGGTTTTTCTCAGCTTGATGACTCAATCACCAAACCTACCTTTGAATTATTTTAGCTGTTTCCAAAAATCAAACCACCTTCCAAGGACATTTGACTCCATTGAGAAACCGAACACTGTAAGTCCCTGGTTCTGAAAACTGTCCCCAGAGTTCAGCTTAAAGATCTTTCAGCCAGTATCAAATCTTTACAATAAGTGGACTGGATCACATGGAAGAGAATCTGTGTGTGTGTGTGTTATCTCTTTGACTCTTAAAAATTTAGTTTCTTCATGTCAAACACGTCTATTTTTCTTTTGCTGTCTTTTTTCCCCCCTCACAGCTTTATTCAAATACAGTTCACATCTCATACAATCCACCCATTTAAAATGTGCAAGTCAAACTTTTTAATACAGTTCTGCCACAGACTCAATGAACCATGGATCAAAAATATTTTCTTAAATTCCAGAAAGTTCCAAAAAGCAAAACTTGAATTTGCTTCATTCTGGCAACTATTTACATAGCACTAGACATTATAAGTAATCTAAAGATTATTTCCAGGATAGGGAGGATAGAGAATTCCCTGGCAGTCTAGTGGTTAGGACTTAGCGTGCTTGGTGCTGAGGACCTGGGTTCAGTCCCCGGTTGGGGAACTAAGATCCCATAAGCCAAAATTTTTTTAAATAATTAAAAATAAAAAAATAAAGTATGGGGAGGATGTGCATAGGTTATGTGCAAACACTACATTGTTTTATACCCAGGACTCGAGCACCTGCAGATTTTGGTCCCCAAGGCAGATCAGAGACAACAGTGCATTCACAGGGTTGTGGCAACCATTACTTTTGTTGTCTTCGTTCTCCGTAAGTGGTAACATGGAGTGAGATCCCACACATTATTCCTGCTCGACGGCCTTGTGACTATATCCAAAATCAAAGTTGTGTTCCCTGGAGGGTTATTTACTACCCCTGAAGAGGTACAATGAGCAGGCAACAGTTATGCCAGCATTGCTTTCTTCCCTTCCATTTTTCTCAAATTACCACCTTCAATGATCGATTCATCTATTTACAATGCAAAAAATTAAAAATTAGCAAGACCAGACTCAGTAGCAGTTTGTTTGCTCAACAAAATGGAAATTTGCATACACGAGTTGGCTCTTTTTTAAAAATTCCATTCCTTCTGAGTTCTCTGATTCGTACTGATGCCACAAACCACTTTGGTGGAATCATTCCTTCTTCTTCTCACTTTGTAGCAGGCCAAGTCCCCCACCTCTCCACAGACACACACACAGCATCCATTTGGGGTCCATTCAAGCCCCCACCAGGCTTCCGGGTGGTTCTAGTGGTAAAGAACCCATCTGCCAATGCAGGAGATGTTTCAATTCCTGAATTGGGAAGATCCCCTGGAGAAGGGCATGATAACCCACTCCAGTAAAATTCTTGCCTGGAGAATTCCATGGATAGAGGAGCCTGGCGGGCTACAGTCCACAAGATTGCAAAGAATCAGACATGAGTGACGCGACTAAGCACGCATACACACGAGCCCCACCAGAACCTGCTTCACAGACCCTGGTTTGAGTGCCCTGGTTGTGGTAGAGTGGTGCTCCAGAGCAAGAAAACCAGCCCAGAGAGACGATAAAAGGCACCTCTCTCTATGACCATCAAAACACCTAACTAGGACTGTTGACATCACAGATAAAAATATCTTTCCAGAAACAACCGGCATCCCAAGGTGTATACACCTACCTGCTAGACACACATACACAGAGATACATGCTCACCATACATACACACACTGCTCTACCTGTGAAGATCAAGAGCCACCCACCCTGAAGAATCACCACTTCTCCAGGCCCCTCATTTCTACTTTCTGGCAGGATCGTACCTCAACAAAACAGCCATCCGGTAGTCACCAGCACCCAGTCCCTGGGCCCCTCCAGCTGCTAAAGAAAAAACCCAGTTTGTCGGACACGGGGAGCAAAAAAAGGGGGATGGGATATTTAGAATGTCCTCCCTAAACTCTCCTGGTTCCCAGACTTCAGGATTCTAGATTCTAGAAGAGGGTGGCTGATGGCATAGGGCAAAAGCCGAGATGGGAACTCATTCACAAGAAAGACTACAGCCTTTATTTCTTTTAATAAAATACTCCATGAGACCTCTGGGTGCCTGAGGGACTGATGCCCCCTGGCCACTTCCTCCTCCTTTAGGGGCTCCCGTGATCCCTCAGACACTCCTCTGAGATTTTGGGTGGTTTTCTCCCTGTGGAATGGGGCCTCTTTAGTCATGATCTGCGTTTCTATTTATTCTTCCCCAACACTCAGGCCTGAAAGTAGCTCAAGAGCAAAAAAAAAAAAATTGGAGAGAGGTGCATTTTTGTCATTCTTGGCGTGTGTCAAAGTCATGTTGGAAAAAGAATTCTGGTCAATTTTTAGAGTTGCTGAGAGGCATTGAGTGAGTGTGCTGAAGATATGTTTTGGTATAAAAGACAAAAAAGAGACCGTGTGCTTATACAGTCACCCTCTATTCCGACAGGCGTTCACACCCATGGGGGTGGGGAGAACTGACAAGAGCTGGGAGTCCAGGCTGCCTCTCCTGGTCCTGGTAGGGGCTACAGAGGTGGCCCCCAGGCCTCTTCTCCTGCTCAATGTCTCCCTACAGCTTATACCCCAGGAGGTAGCCAGAGCAATCTTTGGAAACATGAATTCATTAAAATCATCTCCATTCTGCCAACCTTCCATCAGCTTCCTCTCCAATTGAGAATAAATTCCTCCAGTGGTTGAGTGCCCCAAGGCTCTGACCCCTCCTGTCCCACCCCCAGCCCCAATGTCCTTCTCTGTTCCCCAAGGATCTCTGGCCTACAGTGGGTCTTTTCAGCAGCCAGTCCGTCCATCCAGAAAGTTCTTCCCTGGGTGGGGACAGCACCACCTCCTTCCCATAACCAGGTTTCCATTTTCCCCACAACCCCAACCAAATGGGATCCCTCCCATTAACCCCATCACCACCTGATGACCCCACTTCCCTTCTCCTTAGCAACTTTATTCTTTGTAGATTTCTTTATTCTGTCACGTTCCCCCAGGAACAGACACTTCATAAGAACTTGGGGCTTGTCTGCCTGGCACACTGCATGCAAAATGGGATCTGACTGATGCTGCACAAATCCTGCATAAATCAATCAATCCATCAATAAAAGGGGAGCTTTTTTAAACTTTTTTTTCAGAAGTAATTTCAAACTTTCAGAAAAGTTGCAAGAATAGTACATTGAATGCCCATAAACCCTTTATCCAGATTCACCTTGCTGCCCCATTGCTTCATCGTTCTATTTATAGCTATATAATTTCTATTTATAGCCTTCTATTTCCATCCATCCATCTATCCACTCCATTCATCTATACACTCACCCATCCATTCATCTATCCCCCCACCATGCATCCCCCTACCATGCATCCCCCCACCATGCACCCACCCATCCATCCATCCATCCACCAACCCATCCACCCACCCATCCATCCATCCATCCACCAACCCATCCACCCATCCATCCATCCATTCTTCATTATTTCTGAACTGTTCCAGAGTAAATAGCACACATCATGGCCCTACACCTTTAAATACTTCAATGCTTATTTTTCAGTAATAAAAACATTCTTTTACATGTAATAAAAACATTCTTCTACATGATCCAGGCACACAATTTCAATAATTTTATCATTGATATAATTCTTATATCCAATCTACTGTTCAAATTCAAACTTTGTCAACTTATTTAATAATGTCCCTTAGAGAATTTTTCCTCCAGTACAAAATCCAGTCAAGGTCAGCATGTAGCTGCCCCCTCTGCTATATGCCTGAAAAAAAACACAACACTGAAAATCAACTATACTTCAATTTAAACACACACACACATATAAGTGGGATGATCAGTCATGGAGGCAGAACCGTATGTTCTGTGAAGGTAGCAAATCTTGTGACATCCACTCCATCTTGTGTGTGTTCCACCCACTGGCCTCCCTACCTGGGGGTACTCTCTCACAGGGACACGAAAATAGGTTTTTCTCTTGGTGACCCACATACCCTGACCCTGGGGACAATGCCACTGAGGCCGCCTGCCTCTGCACACCTCTCCAGCCTGGCCACAGAGTTGGAGGACTAAGGGAGGCAAGCAGGAACCCCTCAAAACCTGGAGAAGTTTACAACCATCTCCAAGATCCACCATTCCAGCCATCATAAATAGGCAGGGCCTCAGAAACTCTCTTCCCATTGTGTGAATCACAACAGAACAAAAGGATCTGATACTTGGGTATCGTGAAATATTAATAGGATGTTTTAAAAATAAAATTGAAGAAATAAAGAAACGTTAATCAAAATAAATGGAAGGAACAGTAAACCTTCACGAAACAGTCAGGCCACCTCTCTCCCCTGGTACAAAGTCCAGTTCTAATGAATCTCTAAACAGAAACGTAATTATTGGCTGGATTTATTTTTCCTGGCTTTCCACAGAATCCATTTCTGTAAAACAAAGGAAACAAGCTTTGTTCTATGCTTTTTGCCTTTAATAAAGGAAAACTGAATGTGCTGGAAATTCTCCCTCTGGTCCTCCTGACCCACCGTTCCCAGGCCCCAGCCCCTGCTCTGAGCTCCAGAAGGCCAGACTTGTCTTCTGGGGGCCACTGCTGGCTCCCAGGGGGATTTGGCCACTGGCGGGAGCTTACGGAGGGGAGGAGAGAGTCCAGGGCACTTACTGCCTGTTTCTCTCCTGGCCCCAAGCTGCTGTCAAGCTGCCTCCCCACGGCTCACAGCACCGGGGGCCCTGTCTTCCTCTCCTCCTCCGGCTCAGGGCGCTGATGACCCCTCATTACAGCAACTCCACAGACTGCACTCCCTGTCCTCTTGGTCCTCTCGCCCTGCCTACTTCTCACTAAGTAGATCTTTCCCCAAACTACCTCTATTGCTCCTTGCAAGTATCCCATCTGTTGCTTCCCAGACCCTGGCAGAAGGAAGAGCTCCTGTTCCCCGGGGGCACACCACGACCAGAGGGAAAGACCCCCTCACACACAGTCTGGTGGCCAGGCGTCCTCAGCCATAGTGTCAGTCAGTGGGGAGCAGGGCTTAGAGATTGGCCATGGATGCTGAAAAGGGACTCAGGCTTCTGTCCGGCCTCCTCTCTTGATGGGGTGGGACTCTATTTTGACCTCACGGCCATCTAAGTTATTTTAGGAATTGAAGAGGATGATGCCTCGGGCTATAAATGAGTTGATGTCATCTCAGAAAAAAAGTCCCTCCTTCCATTCACCCCCATGAGCTGTCAGAACTGAAAAGCTGCGCTCCTTGGCTGTCAACTGCCAGGGCGAAGACTGAAAAGTGAACATACCAGGAGGATGAACTCATTCATCCACGGTCTGAGACACTGTCCGGGACAGCATGTGTCACAATATTAATGCAAATATCAGACTGTGTTCAAGAGCCTGCGAGAACAAGATCATTGACTTCCCCCCATGTCCAGCTGCATAACTGGCCTTCTACAGACACAGCCTAAGGGCATCCCTTTAATGAATCCACAGCTTGATTTTCTCTGATTAAATAGATGGGTAGAGACGTCAAATCATAGTGGCATGGCATCTGGAGACGATGACAACTAGGGCAGCTGCAAGCACGGAGCCCTGCGACCATGAATCTGGGCTTTGTGGGACTGTAACGCCTCTTGGTGTGAATCAGAAAGAACCCTTTTCTCAAAAGCAGAACTGCTCATCCATCAGCTGGAGCAATGAATGCAACCAATGGCTTTGCAGCTACATGGATGGACCTAGAGATGCTCATACTAAGCAAAGTGAGTCAGACCAAGAAAGACAAGTATCATGTGATATCACTTATATGTGGAATCTAAAATACGACACAAATGAACTTATCCATGGAACAGAAACGGACTCACAGACACAGAGAACAGATTTGTGGTTGCCAAGGAGGATGAGGATGGGGAAGGGATGGTGTAAGAGTTTGGGATTAGCAAATGCAAACTATCATGTATATGATGGATAAACAACAAGGTCCTGTTATATAGCACAGGAAACTGCACTCGATACCCTGTGATAAACCAAAATAGAAAAGGATATATATACATATACATATTATATATGTAACTGAATCTCTTTGCTGTATGCCAGAAACCAACACAACACTGTAAATCAGCTATACTTGAATAAAATAACTTTTTTTTTTAAGTGCCCCACGGTAAACACCAAAGGGTTTTTAACTTGGATATGATAATATGTTTGTCACCCAATCTCACTGTGGATCTTATCAGTCCTCAAGGAAAACATTACAACTTAAAAACAGTATCGGATAGATCAGAGGGGAATCTTAGTACCAAGAAAAGCAGTGTTCTGGCTGGTGTCCCCTCCTTTAACAAGGCGAGAGGGCAGTGAAATTAGCCCTCTGACATCAATTTGTAACTTATCAGCCGCCACAGCAGACAGCCAGCTTTCAAATGACTGAAATGAGAGGAAGCACCCAGTGACTCAGGACGAGCATTTTTTATTATTCTCACGCGTGTTAAGGTCAGATCGCTGCCGCTAACAAATACGTTCAGTAATCATAACTGATATTTTCTGAGCTCCGATCCCGCACCAGGCACCGCATGGGGACTTGCTATGCCTGGTCTCATCTGACGTTCAGAGATCTCGTGAGTAAGGTCGTCCTGCCTCCGACAGACTCAAAAGCAAACGGTCCTAGTTTAGTAGACTTATTTTTAAGTTTTTTTTTTTTTTTTTTTTTTGACATGGACCATTTTTTAAATACTTCATTGAATTTGTTACATCACTTCTGCTTTATGTTTTGCTCTTTTTGGCTACAAGCATGTGGGATTTTAGCTCCCCAACCACGGATCCAACATATATCCCCTGCATTGGAAAGTGAAGTCTTAACCACTGGACTGCCAGGGAAGTCCCCAAGTAGATGTGTTTGAATGCCAATCATGGTGTTGATGATAATTACATCAATCAAATGGTTGGCCAAGATATAAAAAATAATTCTGAGAGCAAAGGAACAATTCCCCAGCTAAAGCAAGTCTTCAACCCTCTTGGCAAATGAAGCACTGATTTTAATTCCTCTGGTGGCAAGCATGGTTTCCAGCACCCCTTTGGTGGAAGGTTCCATAAAATGGGTAAGTGGTTACAAAAGTTCCCCTTAGGCTTCAGCATCTTGTTACTCTCCTGGTAACCCCTCATATAGAATGCAGAATGAAAGCACCCACAAAGAAGCCTGAAGATGCTACCAGCCTCGTGGTAGGAGGTCACCTGAATACGCCTGTCTAGTCCTGCTGGCTTTACAAGGCCTGATCCCACTGCTTCTTGAAATGTCCTGACCAAAGAAAGTCTTCAATGTAAAAGAACAACCTTGCCAAAAAAAATCCCACACTAGGTGAAACCTCCAGGTCCTAGGACATTTCTGGGCTGGACCACCCAAAGGCTTCTGTGTTGTCGACCTGCTTACCCTGCTAACTCATCAGTTAGCACAAGTATAGTCAAACATGGCTCTGGGTCATTCTGTTACAAAAAGTCCATTCAAACTGACACATTTGGCTTTGAAAAAAAAAAAACTGGGGCAATGTAAGCATGGGGGGGGGGCGTAGTGGGAAGTGATGGCTCATATGGTAGCTCTATTTTTAGTTTTTTAAGGAACCTCCATACTGCTGTCCGTGAAAGTGAAAGTGTTAGTTGTTTAGTCGTGGTCCCACTCTTTGCAACCCCATGGACTGCAGCCCACCAGGCTCCTCTATCCATGGAATTCTCCAGGCAGGAATACTGAAGTGGGTTGCCATTCCCTTTTCCAAGGGATCTTCCCTGGCCCAGGGATCGAACCTGGGTCAGGGAAGCCCATTCTCCATAACAGTTGTACCAATTTACATTCCCACCAAGAGTGTAGCAGGGTTCCCTTCTTTCCATGCTGTCACCAACACTTATTTGCGGTCTTTTTGAGATGGCCATTCTGACCAATGTGAGGTGATACCTCCTTGGACTTTTGAGTTGCTTTTCTCCAATAATTAGTGATGTTGAGTACATTTTCATGTGCTTCTTGGCCATCTTGAAGAAATGCCCATGAAGATCTTTGGCCCATTTTTTGATTGGGTTGTTTGTATTTTTGTTATTGAGCTGCATGAGCTGTTTGTATATTTTGGAGATTAATCCCTTGTCGGATGCTTCATTTGAGAATATTTTCTCCCATTCTGTGGCTTGTCTTTGCTTTGGTTATGGTTTCCTTTGCTGTGCAAAAGCTTTTGAGTTTAATTTCGGTCCCATTTGATTATTTTTGTTTCTATTTTCAATACTCTAGGAGGTAGGTCAAAAAAGATTTTGCTGTAATCAAAACTACAGTGGGCTATCACCTTACACCAGCTAGAATGGCTATAATCAAAAAATCCACAAACAACTGCTGGAGAAGGTGTGAGGAGAACGGAAACCGCCCCCCCCCCCCCCCCCCCCACACACACACACACACTGTTGGTGGGAATGTAAATTGGTGCAGCCACTATGGAGAGCAGAATGGAGGTTCCTTAAAAACTAAAAACAAGCTACCATATGACCCTGCAATCCCATTCCTGGGCATAGATCCAGAGAAAAACATGATCCAAAAGGATATATGCACCACAGTGTTCACTGAAGCACTGTTTATAAAAGCCAAGACACGGAAGCAACCTAAATGTCAATCGACAGAGGAATGGATAAAGAAGATGAGGTACATAAAACTCTAGGGCATCTTTCCTCCATTGTCCTCTGACACACTTTTAGTTATTTTAAACACATTCAAGTGTAACAAACATCTTAGAGATCCAAGGAATAAGATAATTTTACTCCTTAAGATGACCTGTATTGATTCCTAGCTGATCCAACAGCCTGGAAATAGAAAAGGCTTTCAATTTTCTAAGACCAAAGTCATTCATCATGAACTTCTTCATTTTTGCTTTTTTGACCTTCACATATTTTCAGTATCTTTATCAGTTCAGGCTTTCCTCTGCCCTCTGCTTCCTTACTTCCAAGCCCAGTGACCTGTGCATACCAGAGACTTGGTAAATGTCTGCTCAATAAATTACTAATCATCTTGCATGTTTCTGAGACTCAGGTTTTAATTCAATTCAAAATTTCACTTGTATTGCTTTCAAAGGCTCTGATGTGGCTGTTCTATTTCTTGAGTAGTGTTGCATTCATGTATGGGGAGATTAGAGACAAAGGTTCATGATGTTTGTCTGCAATACTTTTACCTGATTTTCCCAAATAAATATGTTTTATATATATGTATATGGGCTTCCCTGATAGCTCAGTTGGTAAAGAATCTGCCTGCAATACAGAAGACCCCTGTTCAACTCCTGGGTAGGGAAGATCAAATCTAATCCTAAAGAAAGGCAATGACAAAGAATGCTCAAACTACTGCAAAATTGCACTCATCTCACACACTACTAAAGTAATGCTCAAAATTCTCCAAGACAGGCTTCAGCAATACGTAAACCGTGAACTTCCAGATGTTCAAGCTGGTTTTAGAAAAGGCAGAGGAACCAGAGATCAAATTGTCAACATTCACTGGATCATTGAAAAAGCAAGAGAGTTCCAGAACAACATCTATTTCTGCTTTATTGACTATGCCAAAGCCTTTGACTATGTGGATCACAATAAACTGTGGAAAATTCTGAAAGAGATGGGCATACCAGACCACCTGACCTGCCTCTTGAGAAACCTGTATGCAGCTCAGGAAGCAACAGTTAGAACTGGACATGGAACAACAGACTGGTTCCAAATAGGAAAGGGAGTACATCAAGGCTGTATATTGTCACCCTGCTTATTTAACTTATATGCAGAGTACATCATGAGAAATGCTGGGCTGGATGAAGCACAAGCTGGAATCAAGATTGCTGGGAGAAATATCAATAACCTCAGACATGCAGATGACACCACCCTTACGGCAGAAAGTGAAGAAGAACTAAAGAACCTCTTGATGAAAGTGAAAGAGAAGAGTGAAAAGTTGGCTTAAAACTCAACATTCAGAAAACAAAGATCATGGCATCCAGTCCCCACCACTTCATGGCAAATAGATGGGGAAACAGTGGAAACAGTGGCTGACTTTATTTCTTTGGACTCCAAAATTACTGCAGATGGTGACTGCAGCCATGAAATTAAAAGACGCTTGCTCCTTGGCAGAAAAGTTATGACCAACCTAGACAGTATATTAAAAAGCAGAGACATTACTTAGCCAACAAAGGTCCATCTAGTCAAAGCTATGGTTTTTTCCCAATAGCCTTATGTGGATGTGAGAGTTGGACTATAAAGAAAGCTTTATATAAATTGATGCTTTTATAAATTGATGCTTTTGAACTGTGGTGTTGGAGAAGACTCTTGAGAGTCCCTTGGACTGTGAGGAGATCCAAGCAGTCCATCCTAAAGGAAATCAGTCCTGAATATTCATTGGAAGGACTGATGCTGAAGCTGAAACTCTAATACTTTGGCCACCTGATGTGAAGAACTGACTCATTGGAAAACACCCTGATGCTGGGAAAGATTGAAGGCTGGAGGAGAAGGGGCCAACAGAGGATGAGATGGTTTGATGGCATCATCGACTCAATGGACATGAGTTTGAGTAAACTCCAAGAGTTTGCAGTGGACAGGGAGGCCTGGCGTGCTGCAGTCCATGGGGTCGCAAAGAGTCAGACACAAGTGAGCGACTAAACTGAAGGTGTCCTGTTTTGCATTTCCTGAGAACCAAGTCTGAGACAAAGACTTAGAGCAAGTAGTTTATTGTGAAGTAGATCCCAGGACAATGGAGTGAAGGTGCATGGAGAGCACGGAAGGGAAGGGAAACAGGAGCTTTAAGGGGGGTTATACATGGGGGATGATATGGAAGTTGCTGTCATGGCAACAAAGGCAGAGACCACTGGAAGCTCAGAGATGCACCAGGATTCTTCCCTGATGCTGGGAAAGATTAAAGGCAGGAGGAGAAGGGGACGGGAGAGGATGAAATGGTTGGATGGCATCACCGACTCAATGGACATGAGTTTGGGTAAACTCTGGGAGTAGGTGATGGACAAGGAGGCCTGGCGTGCTGCAGTTCATGGGGTCACAGGGAATAGGACACGACTGAGTGACTGAACTGAACCCACTCCAGTATTCCTGGGTTTCCCTGGTGGCTCAACTGGTTAAGAATCCGCCTGTAATACAGGAGACCAGACTTTGATCCCTGAGTTGCGAAGATCCCTTGGAGAAAGGAAAGGGTACCCACTCCAGTATTCTGGCCTGGAGAATTCCACGGACAAAAAAGTCTGGCAGGCTACAGTCTGTGGGGCTGCAAAGAATCAGACACAACTGAGTGACTAACACACACACACACGCACACATATGTGTACAGGTAATAATAATGTATGTTCAACATTTGGTCCTGGACCCTGTACTGGCAAAATGCTCCTAAAACTCTTGGAATTTCCTGAGTGATGGGAGTGGTTTTCTTATTCTTAAGGAGCCCCTTTGGAGCTCATGAGGTGACTCAGGTGGGCTCCCTGGAGAGCCTCAGGCTGGTGTTACTCATAAGAAAGACCCAGTGATTAGAGGGCTAGAACTTTTAATTCCACCCAGCAACCACAGGGAAGGGGAGGGGGAGGTCTGCAGATTAAGTGCTATCAAAATTCTTTGGAGCAACTTGAGTTGATGAGCTTCCAGGTTGGTGAACATGTCCATGTGCTGGGCGGGTGGTGCACCCCAGTCCTACGGGGACAGAGCTTCTGGGCAGGACCTCCCCCTGTGTACCTCTTCATCTGGATGTGTCTGTATCCTTTTATAATACCCTTTCCCCACTTTTTTTTTTTTTACTGAGATATAATTCATGCATATAATAGCCTTTAAAATAAACGGGGAAACATAAGTAAGTGTCTCTTGAGTTTCATAAGCCAAATTATGAAATTAACTGAACCAAGGAGGAGGTTGTGGAAAGCTCCAATTTATAGCCCGTGGGTCAGAAGCACAGGTGACACCTGGGACCTGGGACTGAAGGTCACTTCAGACTGTGTCTGAAGTGGGGGCAGCCTCATGGACTGAGCCCTTGACCTGTGGGCTCTGACACTGTGACCAGGAGGACAGTGTGAGGATCGGATCAGATCTGCAGGACATCCAGGAAGTGTCCACTTAGAACTGGAGAACTGCTTGGCACAGCTGGAAAACACACAGAGAAAACACACACACTTGTGTTGAGACACAGAGAGAGATCACGCACATGTCAAACCCCCGACACAGGACATGGACACAGAGCCAGAAATGCTCAGTGTCCATAAGAGCAGCTCACTCCAGGCGGAAGGGCCACAGTATGAGCCAAATCAGGGACAGCATGCCTCCCAGAAAAATGAGCAGATGTCCCAATCCAGGAGCTTCACAGCAGCGATTCTGTAACAGTCTCTCAAATGAGGTGGAAATAATCTTCGAAGCTCCACACAGGCACCCCTCGTGTTAATTTCATAATACGGCCCCTGTGATGTTGGTAAATCACCATGTTTTGACTGGAACGCAAAACACACATATGCAACACCTCTGCAACTTGACCTGCCAGCACCGGACAGGACTCAACAAAGGCAGGAACCAGCTGCAACAGAAGCTGAGCCGTCGGCAATGCCCGGGCCAGCTTGCCTTTAGACACATTGGCTCCAGAGGCGGCTTTGACATGACGGCAGGTTTAAGTGAACGTAATTACAGGTGAGCAAGCTGGGTGGACCCTGCTTTTCCAATCCATCCCTGATGCTGCCCGGAAGTGAGACAGGCCCAGGAGAACGAGCCTACTAGGGAGTCTGTGGGACGAAACTCTGGGATTCCCCACCGATACACCCTGCCCCAAGCATGGGAGGAGCCGATGGCTTTGGTGAGCCTGGTGCACCAACCCTTAACGTTAGAAGGACCCATAACCCACCATCAAGTGGGCACAGGTGGCTGAACACGTGGTATGAATCCACGTACCTACTGTGAACGTATCAAAACACTCTGTACCACCAGGTACATAATTGCTCCCTGAAACCCCTCCAGCACCCCATCCCATGCCTCCCTGAGCCCCCTCAGCACCTCCAGCACCGCATGCCACG
The DNA here is from genome assembly GCF_029378745.1 of Bos indicus. NCBI lineage: Eukaryota > Metazoa > Chordata > Mammalia > Artiodactyla > Bovidae > Bos > Bos indicus. The sequence goes on along the minus strand of NC_091772.1, from coordinate 39,048,382 downwards.
TCTCCACGATCCAAAGGATAAGAACAGGGCTCTGGCTCCCTTTGACTCAGCGGCCAGTCCTGACCTGTTAGGGCTCCGCTTTGTCACTGCTAAGTATTTTAAACTGCACTCTGGCCTCCTAGTTCTTCCAGAGCAAGAATCTACTTTGTTCTTCACCACATCCAAGCACTTCCTATAGTGCATACAGGGCATCCACAGATGCAGGCGAGCACCTGCGATGGGGCAGGTTTGCTGGGGGCAGGGAGATGGGGGGACCTGTTGAGGCCACACCTGCCTTAGAGACACACCCATGTCTCAGGAACAGGTTCCAGAAGCAGGTCCCAGGAGGCGCTAAGCCTGAGGCTCTGACTGCCCTGCCAGGTGGTTCTGCTGGGAAATGCTGACTTGAGACACATTAGCAATACTACACACACACACACACACACACACACACACACACACACGGAGTGAAGAATGAAGCTATTCTGTCCCTCCCAGTGTCTCCACCATGAGCTTGCAGGATAGTGGAACCCAGGGTCTTTGAGCTGTGTTGTGGTCAAAGCTGAAACCACCTGGTAGGTCTATGCCGGGAAGAGGAAAGAAGATCACCTCAACAGCACATTGGGAGAGGGGGCTGGGACAGCTGTAAGGATACCCACATCTCCAGACCAGGACTCTGTGTGGCTGCCCCCTGAGGTCTGGACACAGCTGGACACAAAGGGAAGGTCAGTGTGCCAGCACATGGTTGCCTCCAGAAGGGAAAAGAAACCACCTTGAAAGCTTCCCTGGTGACTCAGATGGTAAGGAATCTGCCTGATATGCGGGAGACTTGGGTTCGATCCGTGGGTTGGGAAGACGCCCTGGAAAACGGAAATGGCAACCCACTCCAGTATCCTGGCCTGGAGAATTCCATGGACAGAGGAGCCTGGTGGGCTACAGAGAATCAAAAGAGTCGGACACGACTGAGGGACTAACACTTCCCTCATGGTGGCCTCCAACACTGCGAGTGGCCAGGAAGGAGCCCTGCTGGCACAACCGCCCATCACCCCATGAGCCTCACTGCCGGCCTCTCCCCCTAAGGTGGCCAGCAGAGCTGTGTCCTCGGCAGATGAGTTGGTGGGCAGCCCCCGAGGGAGGTGCAGCCATGACCCTGGGTGAGGGGTGATCCAAGTTCGCAGACTCTGCCATGCCAGCCTGTTACTAGGGGAGCAAAGTGGGCTCCGACTCCAGGGAAAGAAGGCAGGAGCAAATGGGTGGGGTGGGGCCAGGTGCCCGGAGTAGATGAGGGACAGAGCCAGAGGCAGGACCCAGGCAAGCCCTGCTCCCTGAAACCCAGAGCAGCTCTGAATACCCCTACCAAGCTGCCTGAAATCACAGGAATGTAAAGAAGAGAGGTGTTCTATAAACACCGTGCGTGCATGCTAAGTCGCTCAGTCGTGTCCGACTCTGTGCAACCCCATGGACTGCAGCCCGCCAGGCTCCACTGTCCATGGGATTCTCCAGGCAGGAATACCAGAGTGGGTCGCCATGCCCTCCTGCAGGGCATCTTTCTGACCCAGGGATCGAACCTGCTTCTCCTGTGTCTCCTGTATTCTTTACCACTAGAGCCACCTGAAAAACTCCTGTAAACGCCACACCCCCAGAAAAGAAATCCTATGTCCCTGACAAGAAGGGGAAGGCAAAAAGACCTCCAAAAAAAGGGCATGAACCCATCATGGTGACTCAGGGAGGAGAGGCAGCCCCTTGGCTGCAGGAAGGAGGTGCTGCGGGCAGGTCTCAGGTGTGGCTCAGCTAGGGCACCCAGGTCTCTCCTACCACTTGGGTCAGGGTAGTGAGGGCAGTGGCCTGGCAGGGCTGATCAGCCCTGAAGACCCATTTTCCCTTTTGCCTCTTTTCTGTAAACATGGCAGGTCAGGGAGGAGTCACCGTGGGAGCAGAGGAGAAACGCAAGCATCACTGGAACAGAACAAGGCAACTCTGTTCCCCATGCAGGACGCGTCTGACCAGCCCTGGAGGATCCAGAAAAGTCGCCATTTCAAAGCAATGCTAACAGAGTCGGGAGCCCTGACAGCCTGATGTCGTCCCCACTGTCTCCTCTGCAAGGCCCACGTCAGGTGGGGTCACACCCCCTCCTGTGAGTCGGGGTGACTTCACTTCTGGTTGATTTACAGCTCCTGGATGCGTGACTTAATCCCATAGGTCCTGAATGTCCTGCTAGACATTCTCAAGATTGGATTTTTCATCTGACTGATTTATGAACCGTAGCTCAGATGACACAGAGAACCCCTGTCCTGTCAAATGGACCATGGTCCTCGCTCGCCAGAGACCAGATGCTCGTGTTGTATAGCCCCCCGACACCCCCACGGCAGCTGCAGCCTCCCTTCCTTGGCCCGTGAAATCCCGGGGGCCCTGCTTACCGCCTCTGGTTGCTCCTGAGCTTCTGTCTCACCTCTCCCTCTCCAGCTGCATTGTTAGTGGGCAAAGGCTGTAACCCTGACACCAGTGCCTGTGAGCACAGTGAACACAAGAACTGTGGATTCTGGTTGTGCCGTGATTACCCACTCACCCTCCAGCAGAGCCACTGGGTCCACACAGATATAAACATCACCAGCGTCTGTGTTCTTGATAAAATCGTGAGCACCGGGGCCCTACCATGAGATCCCCTCATGATGACAGCCAGGAGGCAGGGAAGGCCTCAGCCCTGCAGGGTCAAGGATCTGGCCCCAGCCCTTCAGTGACCTACATGGGCTGGGCCCGTGATCCCACCCCTTCGAACCACCTTCCACTGACTCCCACTTGGTGCTGGGTGGAAAGTCCCTCCAACGCACCCTCCCACCGTGCCCCTGAGTGGGAGTGTCCGATGCTCACCCCACTCTCAACAACTGGTCCTCAGAGCGTCACCCTCCAGAAAACCAGCACTGGGGCCCCTACCAGGGCTGCCCAGAGCCTGCTTTCCATTTCTTGCTTAAAACATTTTCAGTCTGGTGAAAAAGAGGGGGAAACAGGCCTACTGGACAGCAACCTATCACAAGTGAAAGTACAGGAAACAGATACGGGTGTGTGGTGAGCAGGTCTGAGTACAGAGACGCAAAGGACCTTATCTTTGCAAAAAGGCAAAAACTACCCCCAGGTGCTCTCCTCCAGCCGGGACAGGATGTAGGTACCCCAAAAGCAGGTGTCTTGACCACCAGCCTGCTTGGCCTCATAACCCATAAAATCAAAGCAAATTTCTCCTTCAGCACTTTTTCCCACATTTTTGTTGTTCAGTAGCTAAATCAGCTTTGACTCTTTGCGACCCCATGGACTGCAGCACACCAGGCTTCCCTGTCTTTCACCATCTCCTGGAGTTTGCTCAAACTCATGTCTATTGAGTCAGTGACGCCATCCAACCATCTCATCCTCTGTCGTCCCCTTCTCTTCCTGTCCTCAATCTTTCCCAGCATCAGGGTCTTTTCTAATAAGTCAGCTGTTTGCATCAGATGGCCAAAGTTTTGGAGCTTCAGCTTTATGCCGAAATGCGTAGTTAGTGTTCTAAGAAATGAATGTCCTTCTGTGTAGGGCAAACACCACGCGTAATTCATGTCTGATGCGGCCTCCTGCCCATGTCCAGACACACTGACAGGCCACAGCCTGGGAAATGCCGGGCTGTGTTAGGACAAGCCTTGGCTGGCGCTCATCCTGGAGCCCATGGGACGGGCAGCATGCCTGGAGGCGGGAGAACTGGGTGGCCTACTCGGCCAAGAACCCACCACAGTCACTCCCTCCAACCTGCAGACAAGGAAGGCCTCAGTGAGCGAGGACACTCAAGTGTCCAGAACAGCGGGGGAGGTGATTTAGGACAGGCCCAGGCTCCCTTCCTGCAGCCTCCTTGGAAAACACTGGCCCCGGAAGGAAGACTGTCTGTCTGCAGCCCTGTGACCCTTGACCCTGCAAGAAACCAGAGTAAAACTTGGGGCAGAGAGTTTGTAGGTCAAAAACTACTGTCGTCCTTCAACAGTGCCTGGTTGTACTGGGTTGTTCAGAAATGTCGTTCAGCCTTTTTTCATCTTTTTTTTTAATAATTTTATTTACGTATTTATTTTTGGCTGTACTAGGTCTTGGTAGCTGCACAGGTTTTTCTCTAGTTGCGGTGTGCGGGCTTCTCATTGGGGTGGCTTCTTTGGTTACAGAGCATGGGCTCTGGGGCGACTGGCCTTCAGTATTTGCAGCTCGTGGGCTCAGCAGTTGCAGCTCCCCGTCTCTGGAGCACAGGCTCAGTAGTTGTGACTCATGGGCTTATTTAATTGCTCCATGCTGTGTGGAATCTTCCCAGACCAGGGATCGAACAGGTGTTTCCTGCATTGGCAGGCAGATTCTTTACCACTGAGCCACCAGGGAAGGCCCTCTACATAAGATCTTACAGAAAAAGCCAAGCAAACTTTTTGACCAACCCCACAGAAAGCTGAGCTGGATGATGGATGAATGCACAGGGTGACAGGTTCATGCCCGTCATCAGGAAGTGCTCACAGGAAGGGGTTTCCTCCCCGTGCACCCCGATACCCGAACTTCTATCCTCGGCCCACATGTCCAGCATCGCCCTTTCTTCTGCTCACCCTCTGCAACGTAGACCCTCCCAGCGAGGAGCAGGGAGGTCACTCAGCAAGTTTGTAAAGCCCCAGGGGGATTAAACTTGTCACTGAGACACCTCCCTGCCACCAGATGGGAAAGGGCAGAAGGAAAGGTTCACATTCAAGAGCCGCTCAAAACCCCAGGACTGACTCTGAGAACAGATGGTGCTGCGTGTCCAACCAGACGCGGGAGCTGGAACACCACACGCTTCAGACTCTCAGTTCAGTCTCAACCTCTGACTTGTCAAGTCAACTGAGAAAAGAAAGACCTCGGAGAGGCAAGTCTGGGCCTCAGAGTTCAGACGGGCCCTGACCCAGAACGGGGCTGCATTCCAGACTCGCTCAGGTTCCTGGGGCCCATTCGGTGCCACGCAGGTGCAGAGCCCCAGGGCAGACCAGGGAGGGGGCACCAGCCTCCCCCCAGCTCTTCCTGGGGAGGCTCTGACCCCCCTCCTGCTCGGAGGGTGGCCTGTGGGCCTCTGAGATGCTGAGTGATGCTACAAGCCCGTGACATCTCCTTGTTCACATTAACGGCTGAAATAAAACCACCACCTCGCCGAGGCCCTTCCCTATCACATGCGGTCTGGACAAATAGCTGAGCAGAAAACGGAAGAAAACAAAACCCATCGGGGTAGCAGTTCAGCAAATAGCCAAATGAAGTGTAAAACGTGTCCTGCCTATGCTTTAATCATCTCTCTGTGTGCACTTGTAAACGAACAGAAAGAGATCCTGAAGGACCCACCCTGTCACTGTCCTCTTGGCAATGACTGTCTCCCTGGAGCTCATGAGGAGGAGGTTACAGGTGCATGAAAAGGAATTTAGCTTTTACTCCACAGGGTTCCATACTGTTGGACTTTCTAGGCTAATTGTGTGTTCTTAAATGACTCTTCTAACTTAAAAGAGCCAAAGATAGAAATATAAAGCTATATATACTTGACCTGTCCCAAGCTTCCGTATAACTGGACCTTTGGATGGATTCCTGGAATGCCTTCCTCTCCACCGGCCCACCCGCTGGGAGTCAGCCAACATCCCATGCACAAATCAGGAGGAGGAGGGGAGCCCTTGGCTGAAGGGAAAATGGAGCCCTGAGTCTCAGCCTCCTGAGCACTCCTCCAACACTGCAACTTAACTAAGGCTGCCTCCATCACCACAAATAACCTTGCCACCTTTATAAAGTAAGCAAGTGCTCTGGTTCACAGGGCTACTTTCAAGCCTGACAGTACACTAGCCTGAATTTACTGTTCTTAGAGTATAGGCTCCAGAGAAGGCAATGGCACCCCACTCCAGTACTCTTGCCTGGAAAATCCCACGGACGGAGGAGCCTGGAAGGCTGCAGTCTATGGGGTCGCTGAGGGTCGGACACGACTGAGCGACTTCACTTTCACTTTTCACTTTCATGCATTGGAGAAGGAAATGGCAACCCACTCCAGTGTTCTTGCCTGGAGAATCCCAGGGACGGGGGAGCCTGGTGGGCTGCCGTCTATGGGGTCGCACAGAGTCGGACACGACTGAAATGACTTAGCAGCAGCAGAGTATAAGCTCACGTCCATTTGCTATTCCAGTACTTGAAATGTGAATTTGACCATGGGCAGGAAGTGGGTGCAAACGTACTCATTAGTCGCAACGTATGAAAGAATCAGAGAAAAAAGTCCTTGTACCACAGACAGGGCCTGGCAGCCACGCCCTCAAATGGGCCAAGGGCTACCCTGGGCGACTATAACTGCCTTTCTCTGGAGTCATCCTCTTGAAAGACATGCTGCAAGATGAGTTCTGTGCTGACCAGGGCAGCGAGAGGGGAGCTATGTGCTGTCACTAAAGCAAAAAACGCTGCTCTAGTCCCCTTGACCACCTCCAAGGATGCGTGCCATCATCTTCTTGGGGTGATGCTTGTCAATTCAAAGATGCCTCCTCCTGGAAGCCTTTCTTCCCCTGCCCCCGCCATCATCCTGACCCTTTGCTGAGCCTGCCAGGCAGCCACACGCCTTCAGCAGAGGAGTCATCACTGTGCAGGGAAGAGGTCAGATGCCCTGCCCCCACCTTCAGGGGGGTGAGGCCTGTGGGCCCAAGCCCCCCACCCCCACCAGGAGACCAGCCCGCGCACCCCAGAATCAGGGAAGAGGGTCTGTGTGTCAGCTCCTTGTCCTCATTTCCTGTCTGTGGTCCTGGAGGGATTCTCTGCCTGGCAAGAAATCACTGGTAGACCCTGCAGCCAAAAGCTGCCCAACACTAGGCTGGTTCTCCTCCGGCCCTGGGCCCCTGAACATGGGTTTCGGTTCACGTCCAAAGTCCTCCAGGATCTGAACTCAATTTCACACGAGCATGTGAGCAACCAAAACCGAGGCTCCAATGGCCCTAAAATGTGCTTCTTGATGAAGGAAAGAAGAAAGGAAAAACAGAAAAAAATTTGAGAGACTCCAGGAAAGCAAATAAACACATCTTAGAATGAATTTTACAAAGGCATTTTCCCAGAAGATTTAAAGCCCACTGGCCATCCTGGGAGCTGGCCCTTGCCTTTCCCCTAGAGAAGCTGAATCTGGCTAAAGATACAGGTGGCACGAGGAGCAGGGAGCAGTCATCCACACATCTGGAGAGCAGGACTCCAGGGTGGTTATGTAACATGTGGACTGCGCCATCACGCTCTGTTTACACTCCTGCGGTCCCAAGATTGCAACACAGGCGACAGCTCTGTGCACCAGCCGTGTGGGAGGAACAAGTGACCAGAGTAGCCTGGTTCCTCCCCTGGTGACCAGAGTCAGTCCTGGAGCAGCCCAGCTGGGACCCAGCAGGGAGGAGTTGGTGCAGGAAATTCCTGGCCCGGAATCTTGCACTTCATTCCTCAAGCTCTCACACAGAGCCTTCTTGCTTTTTATTTGCTACACAATGGTTAACAAAGGAAGACTGAACGTCTGCCGAGCATACACTAGCAGGGTGTACGTGGAACTATCCTGTGCTTGGGAATCGTCGGGATCGTGTGAGACTCACATTCAGATTCAGCAGGTCCAGGTGGACCTAAGCTCCTGGTGGCCAATGAGCCCCCAGCTAGGCCGACACCTCTGTCCTCTGACCATCACATATGACCCCTGGAATGATGTTAGAAGGGGCAGTGTGAAGGCAAGGGCCCATCTGTTGAAGAAACTGAAAATCATCAATTAGATGCCAAGGCTCCTGGATAAGGTGGCCAGGGGTGGAAACAGCTCCCTAGGACCAAGCAGACCAGGCCCATCCCCGGGGGTCACCTCTGGCATTGAACCTGGCTCCGATTCAGGCCCTCATGACCTGCTGGGCTCTCCTGCTGTGCAGGGTCAGGGCTCTGGGAGGATGGACGCTGTAGCGGGGAGAGGGTGACACTCTGTGCCTCCACCCCAACCAGGTGGATGACTGGGATCTTCCCAGAGCACAGGGTGCCCAGGACACAGGCGGGAAGCCCAGCTCTCATTGGGGGAGAGGTGTCCCTGTCCCTATACCCCCAAACGATGACCCTCCATCTGCTTGGGAGCGGCGGGTACATAAACAAGAAAGGGCCATCTCAAGTTAACCCGCCTACATGGAGAAGAATCCAGACCCAGTTTCCACTCTCCTTTGGTGGGCCACTTCTCAGGAGCCTGAGGACCCTGCCTGCTTCCAGAAAGCCCTTGACTCCCTAAAGTTGGCTCAGTGCTTTCTCTCCCAAGTAGGAGAGGGGAACCCCGGACCTGCGCATCTCAGACTCTGATGTGCACAGACTCACCTGGCGACCCTTAGGCAGAGGGCCCGGCTGGGTGTGAGACTCTATTTCAAACCGACTCCCAGGAGATGCTGAAGCTGCTGCTGATCCTTGGGCTTCATTTTGAGACGAAAAAGACTAGAGAGTGTGCCAGCCACCTGGTGAGGCTCTTCATTTGCATTAATATACTAGTAACACCATCACTGGCTTGGATAGACTCAGACCCTCCACCAGACAGATGAAATAGCCAACAGTCTCTGAGATTAGGAAATCCAATCGAGTTTTGGAGCTAGAAAACGGGGGTGTCTGGATTTTAAGTCAGTGGAGGAGAAAAGGGCAAACCACTCCAGTATTCTTACCAGGAGAAGCCCATGAACAGGATGAATAGGCAGAAAGATACGACCCTGGAATATGAGCCCCCAGGTTGGAAGGTGTTCAGTGTACTACTGGGGAAGAGTGGCAGGCAGGTACTAATAGCTCCAGAAGGAATGAAGCAGCTGGGTCAAAGTAGAAATGATGCTCAGTTGTGGATGTGTTTGGTGGTGAAAGTAAAGTCCAGTGCCCCAAAGAATAATGCTCCACAGGACATGAATTTGAGCAAATTGCAGAAGACAGTGGATGACAGAGAAGCCTGGTGTGCTGCAGTCCACGGAGTTGCAAAGAGTCGGACACGACTTAGTGCCTGAACAACAAAACCACTTAAGTTTATGTTCTTTCCTCAACAAAAGGAGGGCCCTAGTTTATCAGGAGAAAGTTCAACCTAGGTTCAGTGCATTGGGTCTCAGAAGGCAAGAATACATGGAATTTACTTTAGAAGGATATCAATCAAATGTTTACCAGCTTTTTTTAAATGGTCTGGGGTTTGAGGGAATGTTTCATTTAGTTCATTCACTGTATTTAACAAACATTTGTTGCGTTTCTAGATGTTAAAGGCTTGAAAAACTTAGGTCGTGACATGGGCACCTTCACAATGAAATCAAGAGTGTATTGTAGCCCGGTTTTGTATTTTTCCACTCCATATTCCAAAAGGCACAGATGATTTCAGACATTTTAATAAAAAAACTAGCTCCACAAATGTTTCTAGGGTGCATCAAAGGAAAAATCTATACTGACAAGCCCTCAGCCAATTTGGGACTTCAACATCTGCTTTTGGAAGAAACCATAGATGTCACCTCCTCTCGCTGGTGAACTCCAAGCATGTCTTTAGCCTTTAGCAGTTTCAAAACGAAGCCACAGCCCCTCAAAGGAGGAGCTTTCTTTTTACAAGGGTGATTGGGGCAACACTTATAGCCGTGGAACTGAAGAAACAAAGAGTCAAGGACGTGGTAACATCAGGTTGGCCAACACGCCTCGAGGAGACCTTCTCCTTTCGACCTGCTTTATTTGCCCATCAGAAAATCTCACAGCGTGCAAGGAAAATATGCTTAACACGCTCCATCCACAATTTAAGCCACGGCCAGTTTGAAAGAAAGAGAACTGACCAGGCACTCATCCACTTGGGAAGCCCCCATCTGTTTCCCAAGGTCCCTCTATTATACCTCTATGGAGGGAGGTCTACATCACGTAGATATTAGGGGTCAATAATGACAAACAAAAATGATAACATTTCACTTTCAAAATTTGTTTCCGTGAAAATCAGGAACAATAAAAATGCAAATATTCTCGTGCTGAATTAGGATAAGTTAACCACATGACTCAGTAGCAGGCAGGAGCCATAGGAGACATGGGTTCAACCCCTGAATTGGGAAGATCCCCTGGAGGAGAACATGGCAACCTGCTCCAGCACTCTTTTCTGGAGAATCCCATGGACAGAAAGGAGCCTGGTGGGCTACAGTCCATGGGGGTTCCAAAGAGTTGGACATGACTGAGCATGAACGCACACACACCAAAAGCAACCCAGCATCCACTTGGTCAGAACAGACGTCTGTTTGGTTCACAGGATCCCTGGGCACTCAAGACCTGCACCTCTGTCAATTTTAATCAGTTTCCCAGAATGAGACATTTCAGAGGACTACAACCTGACTTTGAAAATAGTTGGAACTGTAAGTCTTAAACAGAAAAGCACAATTGGCAACATAATTCACATTCACCTGGATGGGATTTCCCCAGCTGCTTTTCCCCTTGGAACCCTGGACTCCAAGGAAGTTAACCAGAATTACCAGAAAGGGGTTCTGCTGCCCAACTGTTTTGGGAAATGTAGGCTTAAATGAACTCAAGCAGGTTATTTCCTGTAGCTCTTAGAGGTTTCGATGTGAAAGTGTCTGGTCTCGCCAAGAACAAGCCTGTTTTCTAAGTTTGGTGGCTCAGGGAAGCCCCTCCCCCAGGTTTGTTTTCCAAACTAGGCCAGATTGCTGGAAAATGGAAATCATTTTTAATATGTTCCAGGCAGTACCTATTTTTCAGGCAAGTGTTACTATTTGTTTTATTTTAATTAGCTCTATGAGTCCGGGAGCAGGAGGACACACAGCGGAAGGCCCGCCCTCATCCACAGAGCTGACCCAGCCCATCTGGGAACCATCACTGACGTAGGGCTCTCATGTTCTCCAAAGACAGGCATGCTGTTCATCCACCCATCCCCCAAACATCCAACCCAAACCCACTCGGTGCCGAGGCCTGGGGTGGGCCCTGGAGAAGGTGCAGGAACTGCCAGACCAAGGCCTGCCCTCGGGGAGCTTCCTGGGGTGACTATTCCATTGCAAGGATCTTGGCAAACAAGTTATCTTGTTCAGTGAGGTTCTATGTTTCCTCATCCTTTCAGAGTTACACAGAAAGAAAAACCATTCTTCACATTTCCTCCTGAAAGAGACACCATTCAGGAGATTCTAAGAAAAAGCGGTGCACTGGGGAGCCTGAGTAACTGGCCCTGGTGTGTGGTGTGGGGGGCAGGAATATATATTTTTTCCTTCCTTCCCCAGGGATGTGACAGCTCCTGGCAGTGTTGATCCTCCGTTGAGAGCTGCTCTCATCCCACATGGGTCTTCCGTGAACAAATATCGCAAGCAGCCAAAACAGGAAGAGTTAAATTTAGAAACACAACTGTCACACTGCATTCAAGAAGGAAAGAGAAAAATAACTCATCAGGTCTTCAAATTCAGTCCAGGCCCAAAGATCCTGGTCCAAGTGTGCAAGGCATGGATTCACTAAGAAGCCAAGGCACCAAGGATGCCCCAGAATCAACTTCTCATCACTCCTGGACCCTCCTCCACAATCCTGTCCTCCCCAAAGAAACTCTTTTTCAGCTTTTGCAGGGTAACTGGCACTCTCTCAGAAACTTTTTTTTTTCCTGTACAATGTTTTGCCATTATCTTTTAGTTGAGAGATTTCCAGATTCACAGTCTTTTAAGAAAAGAAAAGAACGAACACAACACTGTAAAGCAATGAGCCTCCAAAAATCCTGTGATAAACCATAATGGAAAAGAATATTAAAAAAAAAAAAGAACGTATACATATGTGTAACTGAATCACTTTGCTGTATAACAAGAGTTAACAGCATGGTGAATCAACCATACTTCTATAATAATAAGGGAAAGAGAGAGAGAGAAAGCACAGATGATGACATTCAGCCTCCTGGTGTCCCTGTCTAGCAGACTGCTTGTCTCCCCCTAGACCCCGCAGGTGAGCCAGGGGATGGGGAAAGAAGAGACAAAACAGGTGGAAACTTAGGAATGGAAGGATTCTCACCTGTTCTATCACAGAGAATCTGCTGCAGTGGCCTGAGAAGGAGGACAGGTACCTCTGAGCCTTCCCACGTGGTCCTGGAAGATGGAGACCCCAGGAAAGTTGAACTCTGCAGAACTGGAGAGGAACCAAAGCTGCCACTAATTGAGCCCCTACCTGGGCTCCAGGCATGGGGTTACACTCAGGGCAAATGTTATTCATTAAGTAATTATCTGAACAACAGCTCACATTTTCTATGCACTAATTACGCAACCTTATGTGCAAGAAGGCACTTCCAGGGCTTCTGGGGCCAAAGCTTACACAATTTGGGGACCCTCTTTATAAAAATGCATATCAAATGATGAATAAAAATGAGACAGAAGATCTTGGAGGGGCCCTAGAGAGTGTGAATAGCCCTGAGGCTCACCATTCCCAGTCCAGGGAGGTGCTTATCAACAGCATCTGCTATGAAAGACAAGGAAATGGAAACTCCTCTGGGAAGTGACGAAACTGGCCCCAGGGCCTCTCCGAAGCCTGTAACAGAGCCAGGTAGCTAAAAGGCGGTGATGCCATCCTCCAGGAGGGAAAAGGAGGCCATCATTGCCTCAGGAACTCAACTGTCTTTTGGTAAATTTGTGAAACTTGATGAGTGTTTTCAAAGCCTTCATTTTTAAAGAGAAATGAAGAGAGAAGTAATTCGTCTCTTTCTAAGTTAACTGGTTTCAAAATCTGCTTGATGGTGACACTATGTCCCATTGAAATGGAAAAACGCATGGGATCACCCAAGACGGAAGTGGTCCCATCCCTCAGGGACCCTCTAAGCTGAGAGATAAGGTCACCAGGGCTTCTTGCTGCTTTTGTGAAATGAGGGCCAGCTTCAAAGTGGTGATAACACTCATCTTGTCTGCCCAGCAAGCTACCCTGGAGGGCATAGACGAGACCCAGAGTTGGGGGCGACCCTCCTACCTCATGTAGGTCTGTTCTCTGCCATGAAACACATGGGATGACCTCAGTGGGCATCAAACATTTACATTCTTCTCTAAAAATGGTCATTTCTTCCCTGGAGCTTTTCCTCCAATTCCTTCACCTTTATCATGTCCCTTCCTGAAGGGAGACAGCTTCAGGAAGCTGTTAGAGGTGTGAGGTGTTAGACAGCCAATGCCTGAAACAGAGGACGAGTCTGGTTCATTCTCTGCTTCAAGCACCTGTTAAAACTGTGACACCTTAGATGGGTCCTCTAACTGCTGACTCTAAGGTCCCTTACCTGAAAACTTAGGGTGAGAAGAGTAGGAATCACCCCATGGCAGGGAACAGAAAGCAGGCACATACGGATTCCTGGGAATGGACAAATAAGTGGCAACAAAGTCATATGATGGAAAACAAGAGAGCAGTTCAAATGAATGATTTTGCACATACCATCACAGAACATCAGTCTAGTAGAATAACGTTTACATAAATTTGAAAGCAAACCAAACCATATTACTTATTGCTCATGCATACAAATACAGGAGACAAAAACTTTTAAACACAGGTCAACCACCTTGAAAATAAAGCTGATGGTGCTTCCGAACGTGGAAAATCGGAGGAGGTGAATAAAGGGAATGTCCATCTGCTTTGCAACTGTTATATTTCTGATAACTGAAAAGAGACTAAAAGCAAATCAAGAATGTTGTTGTTCAGTCGTTCAGTCAGGTCTGACTCTTTGCAACCCCATAGACTAGAGCAGGCCAGGCTTCCCTGTCCATCACCAACTCCCAGAGCTTGCTCAAACTCATGCCCATCGAGTTGGTGATGCAATCCAACCATCTCATCCTCTTTCGTCTCCTTCTCTTCCCGCCTTCAATCTTTCCCAGTATCAGGGTCTTTTCCAATGAGTTAGTTCTTCTCATCAGGTGGCCAAAGTATTGGAGCTTAAGCTTCAGTATCAGTCCTTCCAGTGAATATTCAGGGTTGATTTCCTTTAGGATTGACTGGTTTGATCTCCTTGCTGTCCAAGGGACTCTCAAGAGTCTTCTCTAGCACCACAGTTCAAAAGCATCAATTCTTCAGCAATCAGCCTTTTTTATTGTCCAGCTCTCACATCTGTATATGACTACTGGAAAAACCATAGCTTTGACTACATGGACCTTTGTAGGCAAAGTAATGTCTCTGCTTTTTAATAACCTGTCTAGGTTGCTTTTCTTCCAATGTTTCTTCCAACATTTAAAGAATGTTATCATTTATTAACTCCCAGAACAAATACATTGGAATTTGTTGTATTTTCTCTTATAGTTATGAGGGTTTTGTTCTCTCAAGATAAAATGTGAAAAACAACAACTGTCGCAGAGAAGTTCCAAGGAGTCATTCATTCAATCAATCATTTGTTCAACAAAGAATGAACGCCAACAGATATTTGGGGCATTCAGGGAATCATCCAAACCCTGGGGATACGACCGTGAATTGACGGCCCTGCTCCTGCCCATGCAGGGTTCATCACCCGCAGGCAAAGACCAGCACGGGTGGAAATGATGAGTCAACACTATGTTCCTGCCTGGAGTTCAGTACAGGGAGGAGTGAGATGCTGGAAGGGGCACCTGGGCGTGGCCAGGCTTTCACTCCAGCTCTGCCACCGCCCCCCACCCCCAGATGCCCCAGGGATGCCTGACTCACAGGCATGGTAGGAAAATTAAGGAGATACTGCAGGTCTCCGTCCAGGCACATTTAGCCCAGCCCTGACTCCAAGGAGACACCCAACAAATACCTGGTCCCCTTACCTCGTCCCTGAAAAAATGCCTGGTCCCCTTACCATTTCTCTGGAAAGAACCTATGGATTTTAATCCTAATTCAGGAATGCTGAGTTTACATCTGAAATAGTAATAATCATGTCTAACACCTGAGCATGACTGTATCAAGTCCAACTTCTCCATGTGTTCTTCAAATATCATGTTTGAAGGAGGAATGTTTGGTGCATAAAGTAATCAGGACAGTGAGGGGGGACTCAGGTCATACAGGGGCCGAGGGCTGGGAGGGGGCAGCTAAGAAATTGAAGAGAAGGAAATGCAAACAAGGAAGACCGGCAGCTGACCTTGCAGGTACGCCAAGCGGAAGAGGAATAAGATTTATTTTACAGAACTCACAACGACTAAAAGGAAGACATTCTGGTTCAGCACGAGGAAGACAACTGTAATAAACCTGGAGGCCCAGGGGAAAAAAAAGGCCTCTCACAGGATGTGGGGGGTGAGCTCCCCTCACTGAGGACATCCTGGGACAGGACAGAGGACCACTTTGTGGTGATGTTACAAAGGGATCTCGGGACTTACATGAACTGCTAGGTCATGCAATTTCTTAAGAGTCTCTGCATGTTAAGAGTTTGTGACTCTAATTTATGGTTTTCAGAGAAGATAAAACATCCATGTAAGTATGTCACTCCTGCCCAGCCCAGTAACCATTCACTAACCCCTTAACAGAACATTCTGTCTGTGGAAACACCCAGCAGGACATTCACAGTTCTCTCCCATGTGTTTTCACATTTTCCCCCACGACAGTGAAGACAAGGAGGAGCCATTCCTGGGCTGGATCAAGATAGGAGCACTGGGGAGGAGGGGACGTGAGAGAGAAGCCCCCAGGCTGGGTGCCCAGGACCTGCCCTCTGCAGGCCCAGAGCCTAGGACAGGGCCATGGAGCCTAACCGCTGTGCACCCTCCAGCCGTGACGCCCCAGGCAAAGGCCAGACTGTGGGGTCACCACACAAAAGCCAGTTAGGTGTGCAGAGCCAGCCCAAGAGCCCAGAGCAAGGGGACAATGAGGAGACCACCACTGTGATCTCGATTGGATGGAGAGAAACAACTTCTCCACCCTCCACCCCCTCTGCAGCCGGACTCAGAAGAGGCCCTCAGCCCCAACCTGCTGGCGTCAGAGCAGCTAGAAAACTCAGCTAGAAAACTCTAGCTACCACGCTGGATCCAAGAAACATGCCCGTCCTTGTCTGTCCCCACCAAACACCAGTGCTGGGGAGCACCAAGTGAGTCACTGCACCAGACAAAAGAAGGAAGTGATGCATAGCAGAGATTCTCTACTGGCCCCAGAAGCTGTTGAGCAGAATGACCAAGAGTGTATGCGTGTGCCAGTCACTACAGCTGCATACAAAGCAGCCCAAAAGGGCAGCTCCAAATAGCAACAACTGTGTATTATCATGTCTGTCTCCTGGTTCTGGGGTGACTGGACTCAGGCAGCTCTCACTTGGGGCCTCACGTGGCTGCATCTGATGGTAGGTGGGGCTGGGGTCATCTAGAGGGTGTCTCTGCTCAGGTGTCTGGGTGGTGATGCAGGCTGTCCATGGTCAGCAAGGCCCTTGCCGATGGCCCCTGTGAAGCCTGAGCTTCCTCCCAGCAGGGTGGCCGGGTTCCTGAGCCACCATCCCAAGAGGAAGAGCTGGGGGAACCCTACTGCCTTAGAGGACTCAGCTTTAGAGATCACAGAGCTTCTGCCACAGTCCATCTGTTAGAAGTGAATCATGAAAGCCAGTCATATTCAAGAGGAGGAGAACGAGAGAAATTTCATGTTGAAAGACAGATCAGAGCACCTGTAGGTATGTCTTAAGGCACCATAAGGTACCAGCCTTTTTCAGGGGCTACAAACAGCATCCCTTAGCCTTCAAGGACCCAAATGTCTCAAATTCCAGGTGAGAGTTACTTCCCATTGTGTCAGGCCTTGGGCTGAAGAACATCACTCAGTGGGATGTATTTTTTTGGAAGTCTCACCTTTGAGAGCTCTAAGAGCTATGAGACCACAGACCTGAATACCAGGGTAACAGGGTTCCCCACTTTAAACACATTGAGCCACCTTGAAAGATGATTTTCTATAAAATATAGATTCCATTTCACACCAGACAGAGCCCAGTGAGGGATGAACTGGTTACCTGAGGATATGGATACTCTAGCTTAATTCTGAAGCTGGACAATCCAGTAAATGCCCCTGAAATAACACATATCCCAGAGAGCAAAGGACACACATTTCTCAATTCTGATTCAGGGTTCACATTCAGTCTTGACCCTGAGTTTACATATGTTCTAGACCTCGGGCCCCAGCAATGCTCCTAGAAAGAATTCTTTTACTTTAGTTGACTGCAAAGAAGATCTGCCTGGTGGACAAAGGTTCTGTTTTCTTGCAGAAGGAGCTTATGCAGGGCTCCTTGGTTTCTCCTTTTCTCAACTTTGACATGTCCTGAGCTTTGCTGAGGTCCCCTGAAGGCCAGCACAGACACGGATGCAGTCAGATGAATGAGGACAGGAGGGATGTCTTCCTGAAAGCCCTCCACTCTTGGCCCGGCCAGAAGGGCTCCCCTGCTGCTGCCAGGCCAGAAGGCCTCCTCTGCTGGGTCTACCTAAGCTCCCACTTATTGCAGGAGGGCCTAGTGAGCGGTCAGCACTTGTGCAAACACACATTCTGATGCAGTAAAAACAAATGGGGTGAGTCCAAGGGCTTCGCCTAGCAAGACAAATTCACGCACAGACAGAGGAAGTGCTGGGTGATGCTTTGCGCTCTTCTTGGGTCACGATAAGCTTTCCAACCTGTTCAACAACATGAAACCACGTCCTTGGGAACAGAGAAGTAGGTGTTTACATGTATAACCGTGGCGGATTCATGTTGATGTATGGCAAAACCAACACAATATTGTAAAGTAATTAACCTCCAATTAAAATAAATAAATTTATATTTAAAAAAAAGAGAAGTAGGTGTTTAGCAATCACTGTTGCTGCTCTGCTCACCTTTCTCTCCTTAGCTCTTGGGTGCTCACTGGCCCAACATCCAACCGCCAGCACCTGCCCCTCAATTCCCCTGGGGCTGTCTCTACCCATAGGTGCTACTCCACCTGTGCAAGGGGCATCACCACCCCCAGGAGCAGCCCTCAACCAGTGAGTTACAGGAGCTGGTGCATCAATACCCCAACTCCCTCACCCCCTTGTGGGAGAACATCCAGGTGTCTTCCATAGTCCATCCCAGCTCACTAACCTAGTGACCACACTATAACTGGTTCAGGAAATGCCCTCTCTCCCCTATTTCACTTCTCTATTCCCTACTCCCAGGGGTTCCTTGGGCTCATCTCCCAAATAAACTGCAGGCATCCAAACCTTTGCCTCAGCATCTGCTTCTAAGGGAGCCAGAACTGAGTCAAGGCGCCTGATGGTCACAGCAAGCCATGGATGATCACCAAGAGTGTGCCGTCACTGGAGAGTCATATGTGTGTCTCAGAGGCCCTCCTCCCAGTCAACATGTATGTCAGGAACCGACAAAGAAACAAGGAGCACAAAGAATGAAGATTGGGCCAACAAAGGGTTCTGCTGGGACAGAGCTTACTGTGGACAATGCGGCTCTCAGCCTTTCCAAAGACCCTAACAGACACACACACACACACACACACACACACACACACACAAATTCCCACCTTAGTGGGGCCGGTGACCTTCCCCAACCAGGTATCTAGTTCCCAGTGCAGATATATCATCTCTCTCTGATGCTGTTTGTGAGAGGAGTGTGCCCAGCTCCAGTGAAAATGGATGCCATGCCAGCCCCCAGGAAGCAGCTTCCTCAGCAGAAGGAGCACGGCCTCTGACTCAATGAATCAGACCATTTTCTGGACCTTCACGGCTCTCTTCCTTCCACTTCTTGTCATCACTGAATAAGTGAATGTGCAGTGTTGCATCAGAAGTAATAACACCTTAAAGACAAGGGAGATCACCCCTCCTCTCTGCTCCCCCTTCCCCCTTTCCTTTTTTAAAACCACAAGGTTGCTTAATCCAGTTTGTGGTTCTGCTCCAAGGGAAGTAAGAGGGGTCATTAGGGGCAACTGGCCATCTATGACTAACCTCTTCTGGTCAACCAAAGTGCTTGCTAATTTCACAGACATCACAAAGGTCTCTTTGAAAGTGGACCTAAAATAAGTATCTAAGGAAAGTGACCAAAATCTACAAGGCACTTCCTAGAGAGAAATATACCCAACATGTTAGCATTTACATGGAAAGCACGTCACATGTGTGTGAGTAATCTACATGTATTTGTGTATGTGTGAGTGTGCATGTAGAATCAGGATGCATCTATACTCAGAAACAGGGATGAATCTCAAAAGCAGTGTGCTACAGACTAAGTCTTACATCAGAGAGCATATAGTGTAAGATTCGTGTACAGAAGGTCCTATGGTGATAGAAATCAGAAGAGTAATTGTGTGGGGGTGGGCTGGGCTGTGGGTTTACTGAAAAGAGACTTGAGGAAACTTCCTGGAATGATGGTAATGTCCCATATTATGACAGAAGTTGGCCATGGAGTTTGCATAGTTAATAGGTACCACTCATGGATTGTACACATAAGACTTGTAAACTTCATTGTGCATAAATGTTACCCAACATTTGGATAAACATCTTGTTACCCAAGATGGATAAACAGATCATAAAGTCTAGCTAATGACACACATGTTAAACCTATATGAGACAGAGTGTATTTACTTCTTCAAATCACTTACAATTCCACCAAAAAAAAATAAGATAGATTAACGGATAGATACAGGGGTGGAGAGGTGAGTAAACACGATAAAGCCAGTAGTGTGAAATGCAAATTAAAGAACTTAGGTGCTGAGTCTGAGGGTGTTTGCTGTAAAATTCACTCAATTTCTCTGCATGTTTGCAAATTTTCATAATAAAATGTGGGAGTAGGAGAAAAGGTACCTAAAGGCAAGAGTCTTGAGACTAAATGGGGAGAGAGAAGATACAAAATGGTAACAACAATGACACTGTGGCATTGAAAAGACAATTCTAGGTTCATTACTGTGTGCCCTTGGGAACCACTAAGTAGATCCACTGGGCACCACATTCTTTGTCCTGGGTCTCATTAAAGGAAACATCCTTCTGTGAGCTACAAATACACAGTGATTCCTGCAGAGAGGCCAATATTCTGCATCAAACTTGGGTCAATGATGAAGACACTCACAAAGAGATGAGTACATCTGTGTTCCATCTTCCCTTCCTTTAAACTCAGTATCAAATTATAATTTAACTTAATAGGTCTCCTATGTGTGGTTAAATGGTACAGACGGTAGGGAAACTTTGTTTCTGGAATATGGCAGGACAGTTGCCCTTGGGACATGGATCACATCTTTCTGGATGAGTTGACCTACAGGAAGAGACCTCAGCAGAGAATAAGTCCAGCTTCTTCCCCACTTCTCACCACCCCTTACTTCTCCTTCCTTCATCCACTGACATCCACTTGGCACACCCAACCTTGCACATGCAGTGTAAAGACCTAAATCCCTATCGTTGGTGACTTTTCATGGATTTGCCCAAGAGAGTCAATTAAGATTGCAGCATAAGTGAAATTCCATTTCCCAAGAAAGATCCATTGGGAAGTGGAGGCTGATGCTAACAGGATGTTCATGTGCCCAACATGTATGGTTTGAAAATTAAGAATATTTTTACTTTCCACCTAGCTATTATAATATTAATACAGTCAGACTGACTTTACTCTCCTCCTAGAGGAGACGTCCGCATGCCCAAGCCAGTGCATGAGTGATAACCATATCCTCCTGTGTATAACTGAGGCTTTGGGTGCAGGACCCCTGAGCACACAGTGGGTGCTCCAGAAACGGGCATCAGGTCACAG
This sequence comes from Bos indicus, assembly GCF_029378745.1. Lineage (NCBI taxonomy): Eukaryota > Metazoa > Chordata > Mammalia > Artiodactyla > Bovidae > Bos > Bos indicus. The sequence goes on along the minus strand of NC_091772.1, from coordinate 39,027,808 downwards.
CTGGATACGTGCTTTGTGCTAAGCTTCTTCATTTTCATATTTATTTGTGTATTTCCTTGGCTGTGCCAGGTCACCATTGCAGGGCAAAGAATCTTTTATTGTAGCCTGCAGGATCTTAAGTTGTGGCATTCAAAGTCTTAGTTGCAGCACGTGGGGTCTTGATCCCTGACCAGAGATTGAACCTTGGCCCCCTGCATTGGGAGCATGAAGTCTTAGCCACGGGACCACCAGGGAAGTCCCTTGTGCCAAGTTCTTCACACACTTTATCTCATTGACTCTCCACGGCAACCCTTTCTGTTTGTGCTGTGAATTACCCCCACTTTGCAGGGGAGGAAACTGAGGCTTGGAGAGGTTAAATGACTGGCCCAGGGCCCCACAGCCCATAGATGTCAAAGCAGGATGCCTCTCCAGGTCTGTGGGACCCTGGACCACATCCCTGACTCCACTCAGAAGTACTTTACAATTATAAAATGTGGACATCCCTTCTCTTCTGGTTCTCGCAATGAGTCTGAGGCAGGGTGGGTACTCCAAGTGCCTATTTCGTGACCCGGACCCCAGTCCCATGCTCCTGCCAGTGTGGCCTGACCTGCTGGGCTGCAGCCTGTTCTCTTCCATTCCTCGGCCCAGTGTCCCCAGACCCATCGGTGGAGCCCTGACATCCCATTGTAGACACGGGGCTAGGGAGCAAGGCCTTGGCCGGGATGGACAAACCACTGAGCTGGGCTCATGTCCACTTCATTCTGAGTCAGCTTCTAAAATAGGCTGCTAATCTTTAATTCAGGGATTTTATTGTTCTATGATAGACATTTCAGTCACACTAATGGTCTCACACTATATCAGGAACCACAGAAGCGCCAGTGTGATAACCCAGACGTGAACTCATTTAACCTTACTGTCCAAGATGGAAACCTTGTCAGCCCAGACCAATCCCAGAGGAGGCAAACTGGAGGGTGGCCATCAGCCCACTGGCCGTGGGGAGCGCCCAAGTAGAAGAAGTAACAGGCTTACTGCCCAGATTCTCGAGTGTGAGCTGGTTGGTGGGAGCCACAATAAGCAGGTCAACTCGGACATGCTTTCCCCCAGCCCTCAGCCACACCACTGGCTGTGTCCTGGGAGCCTGTTTAAAAAGTCTGAGGCCTAGGAGACTCTGGGGAGAAAGGTCAGGCCCTCCCCAGGCTACATCCTACCCCAAAGCTCCCAGAGGCCGTTCCAGGCCTGAGAGCATCCCAGTCAGGGACAGAGGGTGGAAGGGAGAGGCAGTCAGCACCCTGAGATCCTGCCCTCAGCTGCTCTGGGTCAGCCTGGCTGCTGAGAGGGAAGGGATTAGGAGGGCAAGGTCAGAGTTACTGACAGGACACTCTGGAATAAGGGGTTAGTCCAGACCAGGGGGTTTTCGAGCATTTTCATTTTTTATTTATTTTTATGATTGACTGATTGATTTTTTTACTCTTTGGCCTCACCACGTGGCACGCAGGATCTTAGTTCCCTTACCAGGGATCAAGTCCACAGCCCTCACAGAGGAAGCGAGAAGTCTTAATAGTTGGACCACCAAGGAAGTCCCTGAAGCATTTTTAAAGAATAAACATTGATTCTTCTCTTAAGATCCCTAAGGATCCTTCTAGTGACAAAGATAACATAGCCACCATTTATTGTCGTTCAGTCACTAAACCGTGTCTGACTCTGCAACTCCATGGACTGCAACATGCCAGGTTTCCCTGTCTTGCTTTATCTCCCGGAATCTGCTCAAACTTGTGTCCAATGAGTTGATGATGCCATCCAACCATCCTATACTCTTGCTGTTTTATGAAGCTTAGCTCACTTCATGATGTGAGCATCTAAATATGCATTTTACAGATGGTGGAAAAGAGATTCAAAGAATTCAGGAAACTCACCTGGTATCACATAGGTTGAAAGTGACAGAACAGAGACTTAGGATTTACTCTGAAACCCAAGCATTTTCCACATTTCACCAATGATTTCACATATCCTCAAACATCCATTATTTTTCCTACACTCCTTGCATTTACAAAGAAAAGATGTAATTTGCAAGCAGACACACCTGGGATAATTTCTACATGACTTGTGACCCTTTCAAGGTGAAAAGAGAATCAAAGTGTGTCACCTGACCAGGTGAGAACCATGAAAGTTAAACCAAGAGCTAGTGTTGTGTTAGGGGCTCAGGTGGCTATTTTTGACCCCAAGACTAGCCCATCAGGTTCCTCTGTCTGAGGAATTCTCCAGGCAAGAATAGTGGAGTGGGTAGACTCTCTTTTCTCCAGGGGATCTTCCTGACCCAGGGATCAAACCTGGGTCTCCTGCATTACAGGCAAATTCTTTACTGGCTAAGCCAGCCTCAGAAGACATAAATTTAGGTTATAATTTTTGTCTACAGGGAGTATATTGCTTTTGAAATAAGATAAGCATAAAGGAAAATTGAGACATTTGTTTTTTTAATAAGAAACAAGTTTGGGGGGAAAATGTGCTTTCTCTTCTTCCAAGGGAATGGGAGAAGTCTCTCACGCAGTTAGAAGTGGTCTTGCCTGAGTCCTGACCAGAAGAATGTGAGCAGGAGGGAGGGTCTAGTCCATAAAACCCAGCTGTGAACAACTCCCCTGTTCTTTCCCCTTCAAGCAGAGAAGCACAGTGACCTTGGAAACCAAGCGTGAGAACAGTGAAGCCTCAAAATGGAAATTTCAGAGTCCACAGACCACCTCTAGCAACAGGGCCACCCACAGACTAGAACTTCACATGAGAAAGAAACTTCTTTTGTGTTAAACCCCCAAGTCTGAAGGACTTACTTGTTACAGCAGCTACTGTTGCCCTAATTCAGTAAAGAACTTGATAAAAATTGAAGAGCAGATCACAATGGGTTTCCAAGGTGTTCCACTTAATGTCCACAGCTACTGTTGGAATCATTATGAAAATTACAACTGTAGAGAGAAGTTAGAGAACTGTTATGTGAGCTAGTCTAATGGAGTATACATTTTAAGACTTTTAAAAATAATCTTAGTTGTTTCCTGGGTTCAAACTCAGGGATAAAACATTAAGGCGATTGAAAACTTGTCATTCCTCATATTCTGAAAATATTTGGTTAAAGAAACTATAGTATTAACTTAACTTCATCTGTTTCCTTTTATGGTTTTAATGTAGCTACTAGGAATCTCAAAATTACATCTGTAGCTTGCATTATATTTCTACAGGACCGTGTTCTTCTAAATGATGCAAGTGTCAGATTTTCTAGATAATTATTGATATGCATTGATTATCCAGGTGGGACAGCTAGGGGCCCTGCTCTGCTTCTGGAAAAGCCCTGTAACCTCAGGCAGGTCATTCATTTTTTTCTTTATGTAAATGGTGAGAGATTTGGACCTTTCGTGCTTTGTAGATCGGTCATATCCAGTCTCGTGGTATTAAACCAGCTGACCCTGATGTTACGGTTTAAACTCCAAAACAGGAGGATCTCAACCCCTCCCTGTGTACACGACCTGCAGCTGAGCCGGCCTTCACTGGCTCGTGCGTCTGAGCCCGGCCCCCAGGTTCTGCTCATGGTCCACACCTAGCTTTGGACACCCCCCTGAACTGCTTCTCCCATCCTGACCTGACCTCCCTCCCCCAGGACAGTTCAGATTTGACTCTTAGACTCTGTGGTTTCTGGCCATTCCAGTAAACAGCCACCTGATCCAGTAACACCTCTAGCACAGCCCCATGGGGTCAGTGCCTACCGGCCTCTGTCCTGAAGCAAAGGCTCAAGGTGGCTTCCCTATGCTCAGAGAGCTCAGACCCAACAAGTCAGGCAGAGAGAGGGAGCTGAGCCCTTTATCAGAAGAAAATGGAAACAGAAACAGACCTTCAGATGTCGAAAGCAAACTTATGGCTATCAACAGAAAAATGCGGGGGAAGGGATAAATCAGGAGCTTGGGATGAACATATTGACCCTTATTATAAGACAGATAACCCACAAGGACCTACTGTACAGCACAGGGAACTCGACTCAATATTCTGTGACAACTACATGAGAAAAGAATCTGAAAAGGGATGTATATAGGTATATGTGTAACTGAACCGCTTTGCTGTACACCTGAAACTAACACAACATAGCAAATCAACTATATTCCAATAAATTTTTTTAAAAAGGGAAATGCAGTCATCTCAGAGTGATGCCCACACCAAAGGCTTTCATTTTAAATAGCTTCCTTCTTCCCAAGTTTCTTTGAAAGAGGCACTCTGAGGAAAAGCTCATTTCCTTAAAATACCAAAGAACTAAAAACCAAAAGATGATAGATTTTTTTGATAGATTTTTTTTTCTGGAGGCAGACTGCAAAGTGTAGAATAAAATTCTGCAAAGTGTACCAACACACATTCCTAAGAATCCCTCTCTGCTACAGTTGTCTACCACCCTCAGTATTACATTTAGCTGACTTAATTTTCCATGGATCAAATTTATTCAAAGTTAAATTTCTCATAATAATTCATCTGAGTAAACAGTTTCAAGTGTTATTTGCCAAAAGACAATGTTTCCGGGCTCGAGATGAGATTGGCAATGTCAGGCTAAGAAAACAACCTTAAAAATTCTCAGAGGGCTGGAACGATGACAGAAAAATTAGAGCCTGGACCTCAGTCTTTTTCATACAGATCTGGAGGAAAAAATTACAAATTTTCACCAAAACCAGGTCTTCAAGGGGGCAGGGAAGAATGCCATTTAAAAGAAAAAAATTTTTTTAAATCTTAGATGTCTTTTTAATGTTATTTATTTACTTATGACTGCACTGAGTCTTCATTGCCTCACGGGCTTTCTCTAGTTGCAGCGAGAAGGGGCTACTCTTTGCTGCCACGCTCGGGCTACTCATTGTGGGGGCTTCTTCTGTTGCGGAACACAGGCTCTAGGCGGGTGGGCTCAGTAGTAGCAGCTCACAGGTTGCTCCATGGCATGTGGGATCTTCCCTGACCAAGGATCAAACCTGGGTCCCCCGCATCAGCAGGTGGAATCTTACCCACTATGCCACCAGGGAAGTCCTTTACACGTCTTTAAAGTGGCAGCTGTCCTATGAAAAGTGAGCCATATCAAGCTCGCCACACCCACAAAGATAGCACAGCCACTGTCCAATGGGCCGGGGATCCTGGCTGTCCCCTGGACCGTGCTCTGGCCTCCTGGTTATCAAAGAGAGGGAGCGGGGAAGGGAGAGGGGGAGGGAGGAACATGGATGGCAGAGAGATAAAAGGACAGGGAGGGCAGTAGGACACGGAATTCTGGGAACACAAAGCAGGGACTTACTAAGGGGAACTGGACCTGGTGTCTTAGGGGTGGAAGAGTTTGTGAGTTCCTATTCTGCACTCATGCAATGGAAGGGGCAGAGGGTTAAACTAGGTCTGCTTCCCAAGTGAGGAAGCAAGCCAGCCCCATCCCCCAACTGTTTCCACAACCAGAACATGTCAACCCATCACCAGCCTCCCAGTCAATTTCATTCCGATGGCGTCTCCAGCCAGGGGTTCCGAGGACACAGCCTGAGAATCCCTGTGACATCAGAGGGCACCAGGCACACTTCACAATAAGAGTCAAGTTAACTCCCACCTGTGACCCTGATACTGTGCTTCCCTTGGCCACACCGGCCCCCACACACTCAGGTCCCCATGTGGACACTCAGCGCTGGGCACCAAGGGAGCCCTGACACCATCCCGGGGAGCCGTGAGTGCCCTGCCCTGTGACACCATCGTGAACAGGAAGGAGGCCAGTCCAGAAGGCTGCTTCCCAGCCTGCACTGGAGCTGCAGGATGGGGAGCTCTTGTTTGTTGCCACCCCCCCACCACTGTTGCCCCCTGGAGTCTCTCCTCTCCTCCTTGCCCTGCGCCCCCACTTTCTTGCCAACACCAACAGGTGCTGGCTTCAGCTCTTCTTAGCTGGACATCTTCTGTTCTGCCTGTGAGCTGAGTCATTCCTGTCTCGCGATGGCATTTCACGCGCCTTATTCTTTTACACCTGTCACTCTGAGAAATGCATTCTTTGAAACAGTCAGCAATGCCACTCACAGCGAGCCAGCACCATCTCCCCTGACACATGGTCCCAACTCCAGGGAACAGAAGCTTCCATCGCTTGGCCCTGCACAGAGCTGGACCCCAGTCCCAGAGCTGGGCTCTGTACTTTGTCTGACGCCATTCTTTTGCATCCAAAGGTGTGCCCACGGCAAGGCTGGGCTCCTAGAACTGAATCTCCTGTCTCCTGACATCCCAGTCACCGCCCGCATTCTCATTGCAAAAAGATGGTGACATATCTTCGACTGTAAGACCCGATTGGCAAACAGGGTTACCAGCACAGCGGTGACCCGAAGCATCCCTGCCACGCCCCTTGGGCCAGGCCCCCACAGAAGCCCACCTCCCAGGAGACATGCAGTTCTGTCCACGTGGTAATGACAGGTAAACCTTCAACCCGGCTTTCACTTGTAGCTCACGCAGCCCCCACGTGCTTCAGTGAAGGGTATTCTTTCAGAGTGCTGAATAACAGCCACAGGGACCCTTGAATTCTCCAGCTTAAGGAATATAGTTTATGTCAGGTTGTAGGCTGTTTTTTGGCAGGGAAAGGTAATCTATTTTTAGTTCTTTCCAGACATCGGAAAGAGAACTTCTATCCACCTTCCCAAGAAAAGCACACACACACAATTTCACCTTCTGTAACCCAAGGGCTAAGGTTCTTTGGGCTGCAATGAAGATTGCATATGTCCATCTAGGCTGATGCTTAAAATGAGGCCAGCGTTTGCATGTAGGATCACTGGGTGGTTGAGCTCCCAGGCCCTTAAAGGGGGCACACTTGAGGCCCAAGACTCTACCAGGTAAGGAAGGAAGAACCACCCCCGCCCCACCCACAAGAGATCTGAGAACTCCATGTCAGGGCTGACAATGCAGCCACAGGCCCAGTCCATCCATGAGCTAAAATGTTTTTTTTAATTTTTAAAGATTATAAAAATCTTTAAAAATGTCTTATAGACAGAGCACCGGCTTTGGGTTCCCTGCAGCATACAGCAAACCCCCGCTGGCTCTCCATTTTACACACAGCAATGTACGTGTTTCAGTGCTGCTCTGTGACAGTCTGGAGAGGTTGGGATGGGGAGGGAGGTTCAGGAGGGAGGGGGCACATGTATACCTATGGCCGATTCGATCGATGTGTGGCAGAAACCATCATAGTATTGTAAAATAACTGTCCTCTAATTAAAAATAAAATTAAATAATAAACATGTACTATAGACACTATAGAAGTATCAGGTCTTCGAAGCCTAACATATTTGCTCTCTGGCCCTTTTCAGACAGGGTGGCCGCCACCTGGTCTAAACAAGCAGACTTCATCCGTCCAGAGGCCACCTGCCTTGGCCAAAGTCTGGCTGAGCTGAGTTCAAGTCCCTTTGATCCCCTTCTGTTAGTTTTCTCTTGAAAGTTCAAAAACATTAGAGGTAACATGTTCTGAGGAAAGGCACATTCTATTTGTTATATCAAATATAACTGCTGACACATGAACATCCATTTCTTCCAAGAAGCTCAACATCAGAGGTGAGGGTCTGGTTCAACACCTGTGCCTTTACTGTGACAGAAACAAGGCTCTCAATTAAAAATCAGGCAAAGAGGACAGGACATCCTCACCCACCTGCTCCTGACTTAGTGTCCCTCGGTATGGCACCAGCATCCATATTTTAGACCAGGACTTTGACTCACCTTCTCCCCCACCGCCCAAGGGAACAAACACAGAGGTGGAAACACTCCTGAATTGTCCCCCTGGGATCTTGCCTTCGCATTTCTTAGACACCTGCCCCTAAATGTCCTCAGAGTCTCTCTGGATCAGAGCTCAGAGGAAAACCACAGATCCGGCTCTTCCCGGGCTATGGCCACTGCCAGTAGCCCCGTCCCCAGTATAAAGGCCCCAGTGCAGCCGTCATCTTACCTGGTTCAGTGCAGTTCTTGCTGCTCCGCGGTCCTGCATCTTCTGAAGTCAGTGAGTCATTCACCTGCATTAACTTCCTCCCCACAGTCCACTGTGTGTCTTGCCCGATGAAGTCCATGAAGTTCAGATCTACGGAGAAAGACACCACAGCCACACATCACTAACAGCTGGTGTGACCCTTGCCCACGCTGGGTGCCCAGCACCTTCAACCATCATCGCTCAGTCCCGCCGACAGCCCTGACACCTCTGACTACTACGCTCAGCATCCTGTCTCTTAACTCCTGGGAGGCTTCTCCACTGCTGGATCCTGCCAGGCCCCAAGCAGCAGCCCTCAGCCAACGACTGCTAGAGGGCAGTGTATAAACACCTCACTGCTCCAGAGGGATGACTGAAGTGTGTGTTCCAATCCAGATTCCAGTCTACTCCACTGGGATGACTCTCCAGATGTCTTCAGGGCGACTTTCCTGATAAAGCACACTTTATTAGCTGTTGTCCTTCCCTATCTTCCTGGAGGAGGAAATGACAACCCACTCCAGGGTTCCTGCCTGGAGAATCCCATGGACAGAGGAGCCTGGTGAGCTACAGTCCACGGGATCACAAAGAGTCGGACACGACTAAAGCGACTGAGCATGCATGCATTCCCTGTCTTAATTCTGTGCCCCCAGTGACATGCTGAGAAATGCTGAACAACCAGTTCTCTGTAGGAAAAGTCCTGATTTGTAGCCACTGGTCAATTTCCATGGTGTAAATTAAATTCTCACCATGTCCAATTTCAAGCTACCAATGTGACCTCACTGAACATGGACTTGGGAAAAGAAAGGGCCCAGTTGGGTCCACTAAGTCAGTTAGACTGGCTCCTGCTCAGGAGCATCTGGTCCCCAACCTGTATCTCTTTGAAGGGAATTCCCTGGTGGTCTAGTGGTTAGGACTCTGCACTTTCACTGCTGGGGCCCAGGTTCGATTCCTGATGGTAGAACTAAGATTAACAAGCCATGCGGTGAGGCCAAAACAAAAACAAAAATGATATTTATATTCAGTATTTCCTTGAATCACCTCCCAAATAAAGCACCTGCAATTAACACCTGCTCAGGATCTGCTTCTTGGATCACCCAGGCTAAGACACCATGTCAACATGCCCAGAGCCTAGGCTAGTGAATCCCACATAACAAGATTTCCACAAACATGAGATGAAGAGCACAAACCAGGGGAAAGCTGATCACTGAATGCATGAGTAGGGCTGAGGTCTCCGGCTGAGACGACCATGGGGATGGAAGTGTCAGGACAAAGAGCAGACACGGAGGGACACGCTGGGGACAGTGTGGTGCCTTCTGCTCAGGATTCGTTGAATCTGAAGTGTCCGTGGACCATCCGCAGGGTGGTGTGCTGCCCGGATAATGTGGGTGCAGACACTGCAGGGCAACAGTGCAGCTACCCAGAACATCAGGAGAACCATAAACAAGCAGGGAAGCATATGGCAAGAGTATGAATGGGGCTTCCTAAAGAGAAGGAAATGGAAGAAGAAACCATGGGAAACTCAGCATTCCTCCAGAGAAAGTAGAGTCAAAGCCTTCAACAAAGATCATGAATGCAAACTAGTACAGCCACTATGGAGAACAGTGTGGAGATTCCTTAAAAAACTGGAAATAGACCTGCCTTATGATCCAGCAATCCCACTGCTGGGCATACACACTGAGGAAACCAGAAGGGAAAGAGACACGTGTACCCCAATGTTCATCGCAGCACTGTTTATAATAGCCAGGACATGGAAGCAACCTAGATGTCCATCAGCAGATGAATGGATAAGACAGCTGTGGTATATATACACAATGGAGTATTACTCAGCCACTAAAAAGAATACATTTGAATCAGTTCTAATGAGGTAGATGAAACTGGAGCCTATTATACAGAGCGAAGTAAGCCAGAAAGAAAAACACCAATACAGTATACTAACGCATATATATGGAATTTAGAAAGATGGTAACAATACCCCTGTGTATGAGACAGCAAAAGAGACACTGATATATAGAACAGTCTCATGGACTCTGTGGGAGAGGGAGAGGGTGGGAAGATTTGGGAGAATGGCATTGAAACATGTATAATATCATGTATGAAACAAGTTGCCAGTCCAGGTTCGATGCACGATACTGGATGCTTGGGGCTGGTGCACTGGGACGACCCAGAGGGATGGTATGGGGAGAGAGTAAGGAGGAGGGTTCAGGACGGGGAACACATGTATACCTGTGGTGGATTCATTTCGATATTTGGCAAAACTAATACAATTTTGTAAAGTTTAAAAATAAAATAAAATTTAAGAAATAAATAAATAAATAAAAGAGACAAGAAAAAAAAATCATGAAAAGAAAGAAAAGAGCAAGGGAAGTGGTGTCACAGAAGGTAAGCAAAAAGAGAATTTCAAAAAGGACAGAGTTGCCAATGGCCTTGACCACTATGGACAAATCATGTAAAAAAATTTATTTTTATTTTTATTTTTATTTTTTTGAGCCGCCATTCCCACCCTGAGCCTTGCTCCTCCCCCCCTCCCCCAATTTTTTTTAATCATGTAGGAAAAATGTAAAATAACAATAGAGCAGGACCTCAGAGAGTCCTTGGGTTTTGGAAACAGCACACAGATGGCTCTCTCTAGTGGTTTGGAACTCAAGAAAGACATGACATGAAGCTTTGGCTACCTCTTGAGTGTCCAGAGTTGCTGTGGTCAGGAAATGGATATAAGAAAAAGACAAAAAGAGTCTAATTCATGGGACCAGTGGCCTTTATGAAAGGCCAGAGGCTGGGCCCCACCCAGTCAAACCAACCTAGTGTTCTGAAATGGTCAGTAAAGAGTTGAAGGTCATCATACCCTCTCCTCTATTTCCATGGTAATTCTAGTTTCTCAAATGATGTCACTTTCATTATGTAACTGGAACCTCATGACACTGCTCTGGAAAGAAAGATGGAGCCTGATCACTGTCTCCTGGGTCCACTGCTGTCTCTCTGACACCAAATCACTGCTGGCTCAGAGTAGGTGCTCAGGAAATTCATGTTGGAGTCACCATTCCCACTCAGTGAATGGATATGGTAAGACTCGTGGAAGTTTCTGGAAATCACAGTGCATGTGGGCATCTCACCTAACCCAAAAGGACACATATAAGCCTGCAGCTCACGCACTGAGGTCTTCCTCAATCAACTGGAACCTGCTCCCACATGTAAATTTATCAAGCAGCTAATTACAACTTTACACATTAGCCAGAAGAGCCCCTATGTTTATTCTCTCTCTCTCTCTCTCTCGACTCTGTGCTTCCAAGGCAGGGGCTGTGGGTTCAACCCCTGGTTGGAGAACTAAGATCCCACGTGCTACACAGAGAAGCAAAAAACAAACAAACAAACAAACAAAAAAAACTAGCATATGCAGCCCAACTAGAATAAACCATAATTTAAGACTGAAATACAAAATACCTACATGGTGACCAGATATATCAGTTTAACCATAATTGTGAAGACAATCCTAAAGATATTTCAAGGTCAAAGCAAGATATGTGTATAGTCTGGTTTACCTGAATAGTTAATTCTTAGGATTAAGAATAGTGACAAGCAGAGAAAAAATATTGCAAAAATTCATAAAAAAGGAATAAGGTCAGTGGCCTCAAAATTCAATAAGCAGACTTAAAATACCATATCTCAGAGTGTGAAGAAAGACACCTCGTTTGTCTCAGGCTGGGTTTCCAGAGAAGCAGCCCCTGAGGACAGAGACTTGAGCACAGGTAGTTTACCTGGGGGCGGTAATCCCAGGAAGCAGCCACGGAGGACAGGGCAATGGAGCAGGGTGGGAGCCAGCCGGAGGAGGCATGTTTCAAGTCTGAAGCTAAAATGCATGAACTAGAGCTTGACCCCTCTGGAAAGCTCTAGGGGACAGTGTACGTATTCAAAGCAGACACCCAGAGGGTGAGGGAGCTGGGGTATTTACCCACCTGCTCTTGGTCTGCCATGGGCTGAATGAAGTCCATTCCCAGGGGACATTCATTCCCTGGCACTTCCAATCAAGATGGACTCTGCTGCTACTGCTAAGTCACTTCAGTCGTGTCCGACTCTGTGCGACCCCACAGACGGCAGCCCACCCGGCTCCCCTGTCCCTGGGATTCTCCAGGCAAGAACACTGGAGTGGGTTGCCATTTCCTTCTCCAATGCAGGAAAGTGAAAGTGAAGACGCTCAGTTGTGTCCGACTCTTAGTGACCCCATGGACTGCAGCCTACCAGGCTCCTCCGTCCATGGGATTTTCCAGGCAAGAGTACTGGAGTGGGGTGCCATTGCCTTCTCCCAAGATGGACTCTGGTGCCCAGTAAATGGCCCTAGATAATTAGACACAGGTGCTGGAAGTTGTACGAAAGATGTGAGGACAAGTGATGCAGGCAGGATGCCAGGGGCATCGTTCTGCCTACATGAGACCAACAGAGTGGCCTCTCTGCTCTCATAATCTGGGTCAAAGAAAAATGTCCTGCGGGGCTGCAATCCTAACATTCAGGAAGACTCCAACATTTTGCAAAGAAGCAAGAGCATCCCTTCCAGTGACTTCCAAAGTTCCTTCTCAGGCCAAATTTCCATAGTTCTGTAATTCCGAGAGAAAAGCTGATACCAATTAAGAAATGTAAAAATAAAGCCAGCTATTGTAGCAGAAAATGAGAGGATTTTTTTACACAATGATTCAATAGCTTCAGGAATTAGAGACTATTAAGGCAGTGCCTCTGGATTCCAAAATCTACAAACTTTAATCTCAACAAAAATATATTTGAGCACTGACCACTGATACACAGATGCAGAGACCAGAGTCTGAGAACATAACACTGATGAAAAAAAAGCATTGTGTTCACTCACTTCCCACTGAGGACCACACGTGACAATATGACACCCCGTTTTCTCTGTCCTCACACAATTGCTGGAGAGGTAGGAAGGGGCAGTTAGTTCTCAGATCAACCTTCCTCTGGAGTAAATAAGTTAGAGTAGAAGTGATCTGCCTAAACTCAGAGCCAACCCATGGCCACATCTACCACCAGCTAACAGTCATCACAACAGCCATTTATTGAGTGTCTATTTTGTGCAAACAACTTTCCATTCTTTGCTATGTTTCATCTCAACAGTCTTTTTTTAGAACTGTTAACTCCGATTACAAATAAGGAAATCTAAGCACGAAGAGGTTAAAAGACTTGCCCACAGAGCAAGCAAAGAGGAACAAAACAGGGATCTGAACCCAGGTCTGGGGATCCCCAAAGGCCACCTTCTTGGTAGATCCCTGGAGAGGACGGAATCCATCTGGCCATGTTACTCAGCTACCGCAAGACAGAAGCATGATGCAGCCTGCACTTTATAACAGCTGAGACCATCTCATGGGGTCTGCTTCCCCCAGAAACTCTTAGGACCAGTGATGAGGCAGGAGCATCACTGGAAAGAAAGCATCACACACATAAAAAGAAAATGGTCCTGAACCCCACTGGATGTAGGATGCTCAGCTCAATGTGGATTTCTCAGAGACTCAGCCAGTCTCTTGGTCACGACATGGAGGGTTACAGTCTCAGATTCAGGGAGCAGGGGCAGGTGGCCAGTAGGGAAGGCGGAGGGCTTTGGGGAGCTGCCCGCTTCTCTCCCCTCCCCACCCCTGGCTTTCCTGGACTTCTCCACTCTGCAGGGGCTGCTGCTCCATGAAGCTACGCTTGAGCTACGTCAACAAAACCCCTTGGCCCCCCTCCACTGTGTTCCTGGCTCCTCCTGCCAGGCCCTGGAAGTTACGAGTTGACCTAATTAATCAAGGACAGGGGTGGGGGAGGGTGAAGAGGGAGGCAGCAGGCTCACATGTCCTGTGTCACCAGCTCGGAGCAGGGGAACAGGAGTGGGCCATGGAGCTAGCTCAGCGTACCTGCCGGAGGAAAGGGGTTCCCAACCCGAGACTCAAGCACAGGCATTAAAGAAGGAGCGTGGGGCTGGAAGCCAAGTTTCCATTACAGAGCTGTGTGTTCTCGGTCTCTCTCTCTCTCTTCTCCTCCCCTTCCTGCCCTCTGTGACCAGGGCCTGGAAAGCCCAAGGAGTCCTGACCCAAAGAATGGGTTTCCTCGGGTGCCCCAGGCCCCTCAGCTTCACCCTAAGACTAAATAAATACCACACTTTTCCTAGTCCCAGATAGGGCCCTAAGCTTGGCAGAGAGGTGGGGCTACTGCCACCCCTGCTCCCAGGAGTGGAGGACCCCTTTCAGATGAGGGTTTGATGCAGCAGCATGAGAACTGTCCCCAAGCCTCCTGCCCATGTGCCCGACCACCATCCTGCCCCTTCTCCCTCCACACTCTCCCCGGGGTTTCACCCCTTTCACTGGTGGGATAAAGCAGCCAGCAGGGACCCCAACCCAGACTCAACTCCAAAGGCCAGGCGTGTGTGTCCCACCTCAGCCCAGAGCTCAGGAGCCCAGGGGAAGTGGCCTCCAGGGGTCAGCAGGACCCCTTGATGGAACATATTAACTCTCCCCTGCCCCAGAACCGGGACACAGCATTTCTTCTTGAAAACAGGGATGGAGAGAAATACCCAGAAGGCTCCGGACAGCAAGTGGAGACATGGAGTCTTGCAGAGAGCCTCATGCGACCCTGAGGACAGCGAGTCCAGGAAACTCGGTGAACAGAACAAGAGACAGAGCCCATGGCCACAGGGCTGGCCCTGCTGAGCTATAAATACCCCACCCTGCGGTTTACACAGCTGTCTCCACTCTGGGCACCCTGGGTCTTCACCCCGGGGTCAAAGGCGGGTTTGCATCAGCCTGCAGCCCCGGGACCGCCTTCTGCAGACTCTCCTGCACCCTCTCCTAGCGGCCCCCTTCCTGCCCCCCACCCACTCACCATGGTCCTCACCCTCTGTGGTTGAATGGAGGGGGGCAGGGGCGGGGCTGGCCTCTGCATTAGGATTTTCACATCAACTCTGCAGCCGGAAGACAAGCATGGCTCTGCATGGCTCTTGGTCCTTGGAAAGGAGAACAGACTGTGGAGAGCTAAGAGCCCACCATACCCACCAGGAAAGGAAGAAGCCGGAGGCTTTATGGCCTGGACATTGGTCCCTCCATGGCCTCAAACCTTCCAGAAAGATAGAGAAGGCCACAATCTCCATTTAAACCTCTCCTCTCTCTGGTGTCTACATGCCCTGTCCAGTGGGTGCCCATCTCCTGCGCTCTGGTTGCGTGATGGTGATCACAAGCCAGGCTGCACTTGAAACGAATTCCAGTATCAAGGCACCGCACCCCCACTTCAATAGAGAAACCCCACGGAAAGTTGAGGTTTCTTGGTCCCTCTGACAGGAAAGAAGGCTGAGCACAGAAGAATTGATGCTTTTGAACAGGCATGTTGGAGAAGACTCTTGAGAGTCACTTGGACAGCAGGAGATCAAACCAGTCAATCCTAAAGGAAATCAGCCCTGAATATTCATTGGAAGGACTGATGCTGAAGCTGAAGCTCTGATACTTTGGCCACCTGATTCAAAGAACTGACTCATTAGAAAAGACCCTGATGCTGGGAAAAATTGAAGGCAGGAAGAAAAGGGAACGACAGAAGATGAGATGGATGGTATCACTGACTCAAAGGACATGAGTTTGAGCAAGCGCCGGGAGATGATAAAGGACAGGGGAGCCTGGCGTGCTGCAGTCCGTGGGGTTGCAAAAGTTGGACATGACTGAGCAACTGAACAACTGAGGGGAAGAGGGGACAGCAATCCCTGGCCACCTGCCCCAGGGATGCGGCCCTTCCACCGATGCCTGTCCTCTGCAGGGCTCCCATACACAGCGCTCAGTCGGCATCGGCGATAGCATCTCCTGGGGGCTTACAAGAAACACAGCACTAGAGCCGGGCTCTGCACAGGGCACAGAGGAGGCTGAGCTGCTGCTCCCAGGCCCCAGTAAACAGCTTCAAGTGTTATTAGCCAAAACACAATGCTTCCAAACATAAGATGCAGAGGGAGGCTGCAGGGCATGGGCAGAGGGTCCCTGCCCAGTGCTGCTGAGGCCATGATAGAGAACAGGAGCGAGATGCCAGGGCTCTGGGCTGGGTGGTCAGACATGTGCTGTCCAGTCGAGTCCCGCATCCAAAGAGGCTGGTCCCGTGACCACTCCCCGTGCAAATCCACCCATGGGAGGGGAATGGGCAGGTCCAGCCATCTCTCCCCACAAAGTCCTGATGGCTGCAGTGTCTCCCCTTCCCTCCTGACTCCAACCCCTTGCAGCCCAGCCCACACACCCTCCCAACAACCACACTGTCACAGAGCTTCACTCAAACCCCCACCTGGTAGGACTGGGGAGTCATCACAGCATCCCCAGGAAAGACCCCAGTGATTCTACATCACCCTTTGGGGGTCATGCCCATTGATACAGGGCTAAATTTAAATGACAGACCTGGGAATTTTAGTGGCAAACCTAAAAAAGAATCCAAGTGTTTGAGGTTCCTGGACAAAACCCAACGTGTGGTCCCTGAACCAGCCACCTCAACATCCCCTGGGAGCTTGTTAGAGATGCAGAATCAGACCTCCAGGGAGGCTCTGAGTTTAAACAGGTGATTCGTGTGCACACTCAGGTATGGTTGGCTCTGCAGCCTGGTGCTGGGTTGAGTCTTTCTTTTCCCATTTGTTCACAGACAGGGACGGCTGAGCACCTTCCAGTTCCCAGGACAGCACTCGACGTGATCTCTCCACCTCTAAGTCCCCAGGGATCAACAAGGACCCCCCCTCATTGAGCACAAGCCCCTGCAGGAGACGTGCTCTGGCATCCAAGATGCTAGCTGGCCGCCTTGAGACACTTCCTCCATGCAGGCATGCATGCTAAGTCACTTTAGTCATGTCCGACTCTTAACAAACCTATGGACTATCACCCACCAGGTTCCTGTGTCCCTGGGATTCTCCAGGCAAGAATACTGGAGTGGGTAGCCATGCCCTCCTCCAGGGGATCTTCCCGACCCAGGGATCCAACCCACGTCCTCCATGTCTCCTGCATTGGCAGGCAGGTTCTTTACCACCAGCACCACCTCGAAAGCCCCACTTCCTCCATACCTGCCTGAAAAACAAGATCAGGTCTAGGCAGCTGGGTTTCAAAGCTTCTTCTTTTCAAAACAGCTCCCCCCCGCCAAAAAAAAAACAGCTCCCTTCTTCCCCACTGCCCTACTAACTAAAGCAAACAGGTACATTCCAAGGACCCCAGGGGCTGGACTTCTGGTCACAGGATTCACCACCTTGGGCATCTGTGGCCAGATCTGTTCCTAGCTGTGGGCTCTTGGAGAAGTGGAATCATATTAGCTCAGTTGCTGCATCTGAAAACTGAAAGGCTTGAATAATCCCCCCACTAAAGTCCTTGAGCTCGGATTTTATAAAATATAGGGTAGAGTCGTATACCCCAGGAGGATGGGCTGCATGACTTATTAAAGAGTGGGAAGAAAACATGAGAACCCCCACAACTGTATTACATCCAAATTTAAAAATAAGAAAAATGCATATTTAATATTTATAATGCTGGCTGACAGTAGCATCCCCACTGAGCCCAGGTGCCAGCATGTCCCATAATTAACATAATAGAAGGGCACTATCAGCTTCTGCAGGTGGCAGGCAAGGGTCTTGCTCTCAGAGCATCAAGCAAAGTGCCCTTTACATACACTCAGAGAAGCAGATTTATAGATATTGTTTGAGACAGTAAAAATTTTAAACTATTTTGAAAGGAGATGGGGGCATGATCATGAAATCTTTTTATACCATCTGGATGTTCATTATCATTTGGCAAAGAACTCTTTTAAACTGTTGAACTTAAAGATGAATTATGCATTCATCTACAAATGAATGCATACAAATATGCCAACCTTTTCTGAGACGATTGTAGCCACCAGCTAAGTATGCATTTGCTAGATATTTTCAGAAAACACACACACACACCCTTTAAGGTGGCATTTTAACCATCAGGTGAAAAAGTACCTACTTTCCTAGAGAAATCTTTTCTAAGGAGAAAACATTTTGAAAACAAATATCAAGAAACTGTGTTGCCTTCCAGAAATGACAGAAATCAGCAGCATCTAAAACAATCATATTTTCTACTGTAAAACATGGATGCAGAATTATGTTACCTGATTAAAAACATTCCACACACAAAGAGTTTCAATGAGTTTTTAATCCATTTGTTAAAAATATGTAAATTCAACACCTTCTGAAAAGTAGCATGATTAATTGATTGAAACCAGAAAAAGTGGGAAGTTGTGAACAAGAAGTCTTTGCATAATTGGTAGATGAGATGGAAAAATTAATGTCTTGATTTAGTAGGTATGGTTTATGATGTTGTTTTCCCCACTTGGATCTGTGTATCTTGGTGAATTATCTAAGTTAGGACAGCCCATAAAGTCAATACTAAACTGAATCTTTAATTAAACTGACTTTCAATTGGCTGTATCTCAAACTATGAAACTAGTATCTTCAAAAATGATTTTAAAATATTCAATCACATTGTCCTCAATAAAATAGTTCTCATAGAACATAACAGTATTAATAATCATAATACTTTAGTAAAATTGAAATATTTTGCTCTATTTTATTCTTTATTATTGCTCTATTATTAAATCTTTATTATTGCTCTTATTAAATCTTTATGATTGCTCTATTACTAAATCTTTACTTTCTTCCTCAAATTTATGTTTCTTGATACATAAATCCCTTAGACAGCAAGGAAATCCAACCAGTCCATCCTAAAGGAAATCAGTCCTGAATATTCACTGGAAGGACTGATGCTGAAGCTGAAACTCCAAAACTTTGGCCACCTGATGTGAAGAGTTGACTCATTTGAAAAGACCCTGATGCTGGGAAAGATTAAAGGTGGGAAGAGAAGGGGACAACAGAGAGTGAGATGGTTGGATGCATCACCGACTCAATGGACATGAGTTTGAGTAAACTCCGGGAGTTGGCAATGGACAGGGAGGACTGGTGTGCTGCAGTCCAGGAGGTGACAAAGAGTTGGACACGACTGAGTTGACTGAACTGAACTGATTATTAAATCTTTATTATTGTTTTTATTAAATCTTTATTATTGCTCTATTACTAAATCATTATTTTATTCCTCAAATTTATGTTTCTTGATACATAAAAATCAGGGGTGGATCCAGGTTTTGTGAGAGCTGAAGTTTATGTAATGTTGAGGTCCCTCTTTTAAACAAAAAAGTTTAGAAACACAAAATTAGATACAAGGCTTAAATGTAAGTATATACAAAATATACATTACAGTATGAGAAAGAGATCTGTTCAAGAAAATTAAAAACATGAAGGGAACATTTCATGCAAAGATGGGCTCGATAAAGGACAGAAATGGTACGGGCCTAACAGAAGCATAAGATATTAAGAAGAGGTGGAAAGAATACACAGAAGAACTATACAAAAAAGATCTTCATGACCCAGATAATCACGATGGTATGATCACTCACCTAGAGCAAGACAGCCTGAAATGCAAAGTCAAGCGGGCCTTAGGAAGCATCACTACGAACAAATCTAGCAGAGGTGATGGAATTACAGTTGAGCTATTTCAAATCCTAAAAGATGATGTTGTGAAAGTGCTGCACTCAATGTTCCAGCAAATCTGGAAAACTCAGCAGTGGCCCCAGGACTGGAAAAGGTCAGTTTTCATTCCAATCACAAAGAAAGGCAATGCCAAAGAATGCTCAAACCACCGCACAATTGCACTCATCTCACACACTAGTAAACTAATGCTCAAAATTCTCCAAGACAGACTTCAACAGTACGTGAACCGTGAACTTCCAGATGTTCAAGCTGGCTTTAGAAAAGGCAGAGGAACCAGAGATCAAATTGCCAACATCCATCAGATCATCGAAAAAGCAAGAGAGTTCCAGAAAAACATCTACTTCTGCTTTATTGATGCCAAAGCCTTTGACTGTGTGGACCACAACAAACTGTGGACAATTCTGAAAGAGGTAGGTATACCAGACCACCTGACCTGCCTCTTGAGAAATCTGTAAGCAGGTCAGGAAGCAACAGTTAGAACTAGACATGGAACAACACACTGGTTCCAAACAGGGAAAGGAGTATGCCAAGGCTGTATATTGTCACCCTGCTTATTTAACTTATATGCAGAGTACATCATGAGAAATGCTGGGCTGGATGAAGCACAAGCTGGAATCAAGATTGCCAGGAGAAATATCAATAACCTCAGATATGCAGATGACACCACCCTTATGGCAGAAAGTGAAGAAGAACTAAAGAGCCTCTTCATGAAAGTGAAAGAGGAGACAATGCAAAGGTTGGCTTAAAACTCAACATTCAGAAAACTAAGATCATGGCATCCACTCCCATCACTTCATGGCAAATAGATGTGGAAACAATGGAAACAGTGACAGACTTTGTTTTTTGGGGCTCCAAAATCACTGCAGATGGTGACTGCAGCCATGAAATTAAAAGATGCTTGTTCCTTGGAAGAAAAGGTATGACCAACCTAGACAGCATATTAAAAAGCAGAGACATTACTTTGCCAACAAAGGTCCATCTAGTCAAAGCTATGGTTTTTCCAGTAGCCTTATATGGATGTGAGAGTTGGACTGTAAAGAAAGCTGAGCGCCGAAGAACTGATGCTCTTGAACTGTGGTGTTGGAGAAGACTCTTGAGAGTCCCTTGGACTGCAAGGAGATCCAAGCAGTCCATCCTAAAGGAAATCAGTCCTGAATATTCATTGGAAGGACTGATGCTGAAGCTGAAAGTCTAATACTTGGCCACCTGATGTGGCCAAAGTATTAGAGTCAGTGAAGAACTGACTCATTTGAAAACACCCTGATGCTGGGAAAGATTGAAGGCTGGAGGAGAAGGGGCCAACAGAGGATGAGATGGTTGGATGGCATCATCGACTCAATGGACATGAGTTTGAGTAAACTCCAGGAGTTTGCGATGGACAGGGAGGCCTGGCGTGCTGCAGTCCATGGGGTCGCAAAGAGTCAGACACAAGTGAGCGACTAACCTGAAGGTGTCCTGTTTTGCATTTCCTGAGAGCCAAGTCTGAGACAAAGACTTAGTGCAAGTAGTTTATTGTGAAGGGGATCCCAGGACGATGGAGTGAAGGTGCATGGAGAGCACGGAAGGGAAGGGAAACAGGAGCTTTAAGGCGGGTTATACATGGGGGATGATATGGAAGTTGCTGTCATGGCAACAAAGGCAGAGCCCACTGGAAGCTCGGAGATGCACCAGGATTCTTCCCCAAACCATCCTGCAGCAGGATAAGGGCTGTGGCTCCCATTACCCCCTGGCCAAGGGCTACCCCAGAAGCATGAACTCCCCCAAATTCTGAGCTGCACTTTCAGGTGGGCCACGCCACCTACCAGACCCACCTCGAGCCAGAGAGACATATGGTCCAGGCTTGAGTTGGCACCATCACCAGAGTGGAGTCTGAAACCACATGGCACTGCCCACAGCAGCTGCAGCTCCAACCCAAAGGAGGGCAGAAGAGCTATCTCAAGGGCCACGCAGGTGTGTCAGCTACTGAAGGTAACCTGGCCTCATCTTACAAACAGTCTCTCTCAAAGCAAGTGGGAAGCTGTGATTGGTCTGGGGCCACATGTAGATTTTCTAACAATGTTTTCCTTTTCTCCCCCTTCTCTCACCACGGAACTAGATGCCAGAACTAAAACATCCTCTGGACGCTTCACAACGAAAGAATAGGACCAAAGAGGGAGGGGCCGAGTGGGTTTCTTTTAGCTGGAGAGCCACTGAGTTCTCACATTTTCCTACACTTTGGTCCACTGCTCACATCTTTCCAAGCCGGAAACTGATGCTTGCCAGAGGCAAACAGCAAAGTTGAACTGAAATAAAGGGAGCATCCAAGCCCCCAGGGTTCCTTCCCAAGTCAGAGATCTCCCAACAGGACTGGGGAGACAAAGGAGGGAGCCCCCAAATGGACAGATGGGGACAGGCTGACCCACACCTCCTTCCAGCCTTCCAAGCCACCACTTGCTGCCTGAGCAAGGACACCTTCGCTTCTGTCATTTCAGCCCAATAGCAGCCCCTCCCCAGCTCCCACACAGTGACTTCCTCGCAGTGGATTCCTACTCATTCATGCATGCCCCTCTGGCCACTCCCTCTCCCAAAGCCTGAGAGATGCCACCAGCCAAGGCCAGTAATCCTCTGTCAGGGAGCCAGGAGGAAAACAAAAACGTAAAAGGCCTCTTCCATTGTTTCTAAAAGTGAAGGAAGAAGGGGACAAGGGAGAGGTGGTCAATAAAAGGAAACACACACACACAAGCAGACTGAGATAGGGTGATGAAGCAAGGGATTCTGGGAACCAAGGGCCATGCCCATCTCTTTCTGAATTATGAACTCATATAAGGAAGGGGAATGGGCAGGGAAGGAAGCTGAGCCCCCCCCCCCCCCCCCCCCACCCAACGCCACCTGCCCCGGTGACATAACCAGTCCATTGATCACACCAGCCTATCTGCAGACACAGCCTCCAAGAAATCCCCCAATGCCTTAGGCATCTTGAATTGTCTTCTGTGTTTTACACAGGTGACTTGATGTATCAGATTAAACCTTGCGTTAAGATAAAAGAATTGTCCTGAGAAACATCAGACTTTGGTTTAAATTCTGGCTCTGTAACTTTCCCGCCCACACAGCCTCATAGGCATGAACCTTTTCCTAGAAGCTGGCCTTACACTCGTGTGATCTGTCCCAAATACCAGCCTGTGTTGTGCTGTGCTAAGTCACTTCAGTTGTGTCCAACTCTGTGTGACTCTATGGACTGTAGCCCTCCAGGCTCCTCTGTCCATGGGATTCTCCAGGCAGGAATACTGGAGTGGGCTGCCATGCCCTCCTCCAGGGGAATCTTCCCAACCCAGGGATTGAACCCGGGTCTCCTGCACTGCAGGCAGATTCTTTACCGACTGAGCTACAAGCGAAGCCCCTAAACAGCAGTCTACCTGGATGCACAAAGCTTTTTAATAAAGGCAGTGAGCCTATGTTACACCCAGGAGTTTGTACCTCCTGCAGTACAGACCCCTGGGTAGAAGACAGGCTCAAGGGTGGACAGTACACCATGGGGAATATAGCCAAGATTCTATAATAACTACAAATGGAGAGGAACCTCTGAAAATAACAGCAAAAATGCCAGTGTCCCCTCTTCAGGGATCCAGGACTCATCAGACCACATCACCACCCGGCGGGATGAGTGACAGCACCTGGCACATTCCCACGCATCCCCTCGTCCCTGGTCATGGCAGCCTGACAGCCCGCCCAAGCATCCCTCAGCTGCAAACTGCATAGAGAAGGATGGAAAAGGGTGAGGAGGTCCAGTCTAAACGCCCCTCCCTCTGAGAGGCTTCTCCTCCTAAGAGCTCAGCGAAGCCACAGAAGGCACTGTGAACCATGCCAGCTGGTTTACGAGGAGTCGAAGCCCATGATGAGTCCCGGGAGGGGGTGGAGTCTCCGAGGCGCTTGGAAAGCCTCTCCTTGCAGCCTCTCGCGCCAGGGCCACCCTGATGGGGTTTTCAAATAGAAACACTGCCTCTCCGACTCGAGGGCATCCCACCCTTTCTGATGACAGGTGTGAGCTGTCACCGCTGCCAGATGATCAGCAGCGAGAGCTCACTGAGTAAGAGGAGCGTGGCCGTCTGGGCCAGGGGGGTCACCTAACTCGGGAAGGCAGAGCTACGGCCCCGTGTCCTCCATGGTCAGGGACCCGGGCCTGGGTGCCCTCAGCCTCTCTGAAGGGTTCCTCTTCCATCTTTTATGGGAAGCAATAAGCCAGAACATTCTCTTCTCCAGAGGCAAAGACGTACTGGCTCTTTTCACAAACGCCTACCAAGGATGCCCTAGCTGAAACCTGGGACATTTTTAAATCTCTGGTTCATTCTGTCCTTGGTTCAGGTTTCCTTAACCTTACAATCACTACCGCTCTTGCTACTATTTCTAAATATCACAGAGGTGTAACTTCAGCAGCGTAATGAATGGACCTCCATGAGCACTGGGCGCCAGGTGCCAAACAGAGGGGCACATGGACTGGACTCGGGATGCTCACCTCCCAGAGAGGGCCCACCTCCTGCCAGGCACCACTTGCAGCTCTCACCTCGTGTCTCAGCACCTCGCTCATCTGCTGGCACCCTTGGGAGGTGCGTGTGTTCACTCCCACTTCTCCAGTGAGAAACCCATCATTTGGACTCTAGGCCAGTGACTTGCCCAAGGGCCCATCCTGAACCTGGCCGCACACGGCGCCAGGTAAAGGTCTTCAGCACCTGGAGGGCCTGAGGATTTAACTGGCAGGACAAAGATCTGAGATGCTATCTGGCTTTTTAGCAGCAGAACTTGGCCTGGCACCTCCGCCTGATAGTTCCCATGCCAGGAATCCTTCCTTCACCTTCACCTCCTAAAGCTCAGGAGTCTTGCCTCAGCTTCACTCAGAGGCTGTTTTGTATAAGCTTCCCCTTGACATTTCCATCAGAGACACAGGAGGGACAGGACTGATTTTATACAAGTAAAATATGATGCAAGAATCATGCTGAAATTTTACTGTGTTCAAAAAAAAAAAAAATGCTGCAAATACTGTATAGCAAAACATTAAAGGGGGGACTTCCCAGGCGGTCCAGTGGTTAAGACTTCACCTTCCAATGAAGGGAGTGAGGGTTCAATCCCTGATAGAGGAGTTAAGATCCCACATGTCTCACAGCCAAAAGACCAAAAACATAAAACAAAAGCAATACTGTAACAAATTCAATAAAGCCTAAAACATGGTCCACATAAAAAAAAAAAATCTTAAAAAAAGTTAATGGGGAAATCTAGGAGATAGGTATCTCAGTGTTCACTGCAGTTATTTCCATGTTTCTGTATGGATGGACGTTTTCATATAAAACATTGAGGGGAAAATAATGTTGCAGAAGGTCCCAAAGGTACATGATTATTCATGGCATCCCCTTTATAACATCTGAGAGTGATAAAAAGAAAGATTATTGCAACATGGCCAAGGTCTATGTGTCCAGGGAACCCCTCCAGAGGGAGCCAGTCTGGGGCCACGTGTGGTCTAACACCTTGGCTGGGTCTTTCTGCTCAGCTGTGCTCTGCTTCGAAGACCATATCTACTGTGCCTAAAAGGCCTCAGGTGGCATGGTACTCTCACCATGGCACCTGCCCACCATGGCCGAGTGCACCATAATCCCCATCATTAAGAAGACAGCCTCTGATCAGTGTCCCTTCCGGAACCAGGACCTGCCACATTGCGTGTGGGAACCAGTACGTTCAGCACCTCCCAAGTTGCACCCTTGTTTTACTTCCTCTTCCAAAACCAGGGTCTGACTTCTGTTCTCATCTCAGGGGCCTGGAGGGCTTCCTTCCCCTCAGTAATAAAACTGTATCAGCAAAGCGTGCTCTGTGGGCGGGGTGGGGGTGGGAATGGGAGGTGGGGGAGGTTTGGAGGGGGCAGGAAATCATTTGGCTCAGAGGCCAGTTGTCTCTGAACAGCTCTATTCCCAAGGTCTCCTCTGGATATGACTGGGACAGGAGAATGCACCTGACTCTAATCCAATTACGAAACAGGCCCCATCCCTGCATTGATGTTAAATCTAGAGGAACAGCATTTCTTTGGTGAATTACTGCCAGGACGAGACAGGGCCTCCACCTAAGTGTACTGAGGGTCCCGCAGCCTATGAATACTTCCTTGCTACCCAGCTTTATCCCCCACCCACTGCACCCACCCCACATCCTCCCAGCCCCACCCTGAACAAGCTCTGGAGGAGCTGGGGTCTGCTTATTCCTCGGCTGAGCTCTCTGGAAAGCTCAGACTTAGTGGAAAAGCTACAGGAAACTGTTCCCTCTCCTATCTCCCTCATCACGATGGTTTCAATTACTGTTTTCTCTGGGAATTCAATTAATTGAAAAGAAGCACAGGAACTAAAGAAGTTTCCTTTTGCCTTATTCCCTACGGAAATGTTAAAAGGGGCTTTTACAGAAGGCCTTCACTCCACTAGGCCCCTGCCCAGACTTTGAAAGGAGCAGAAGAGCTCAGGGCACAGGAAGCAGTCCATCAGAGGATCTGCGGTAACAGCTGGTGGAAACAGGGGACCCAGGGGTGCCAGCCTCCAGGAGCTTAAAACTGTGAACAATGGCACCTCTGGTTTAAATGCAAACAGGTGAAAAGACAGGCAAGGTGTTTCCGGCATCCCTCCCAACAAGGACCTACACTTACGCAGAGCCTGCAGACAACGGCTTGTGGACGCAGGGCTCAGAGACTCTGCCAGTCTTAAAGAGGTCCCTGAAGGAGCAAAAGGGGAAGACTCAGCCCACAGGGGAAATACCAGGTATGTCCAGGAGCTTTTCTGCCCTGTAACTTCCCAGTTCTGGCAGGTTTCTCCATCAAGCGCAGTAACAGAGACACCCAGCGAAAGGCAGGAGAGAGAAGGTGCCTTCTATGAATTCATTCCTTCAAGGAATCAATCACTACTAAGAGAAAAAGACACTTCCCCAGATGGTCCTCAGCCCTTGCTGGAGGTAAGATTGGAGGCCACGGTCCAGGCTTTGTCACTGAGTCTTTTACGGGATAGAGGATGCTCTCATGGTCTCCTACTGGGCCATAAGGACTCGAGGAATCCAGGTACACTGGCTTGGCCAGGCAACTCTTCAGCCTGTCTGCCAGCAAGGGATATACTGCCTGTTCCCTCTGGGCAGCGGCAGTCCTGGAGTCAATTTTCCAAGAGGAGGATCGATTGAGGAAACCACTGTTGAAGCTCAGATTGTAAATTTTTTTAAACAGCCCTGTCCAGGGTTACAGATGGCCCTGGAAGGCTCACGGGGGCAGGAGAAAGTGTCAGCCCAGCTCTCTGGCTCACCTTATGTGACTCTCTGTCTCCTTCCAGGATTTCTCTCTAAAAACCTATTTTTGCAAATCGTTTAAAAAAAGACCCAAGTTGGGTTTGGGCCATGGTACTAGATGAGTCATCAGAAGTCCAAACTGGGGAGGGTTTCGTGGAAGAATATAATTTTGGAACCAGGAAGGTCCTTGGAGAATGTGAGCGCAGTGCAGTCCAACAGAAATACACTGCGGGCCACGTATGCAATTTCACATTTTCTTGCAGACACATTAAAACAGTAAAGCACGGCAGGTGGAATTCATTTTAATCATGCTTTACTTAACCTGATATATCCAAAATATTATCATTTCACCAAGCAATAAGTATAGAAACTATTTCATCACCTTTATTGAGATAACAACTTATCTACCATAAAATTCAACCATTTAAAGTGTACAATTCAATGATTTTTTATATGTTTACAGAGTGGTGCAATCATCATAATTTTTGAATCTTTTCATCACCCCAAAAAGACAATCATTAGCAGGCCTCTCCACGCACTCCTTGCCCACTAGGCAGCCACTCATCTTCCTTCTGTCCTCATGGATTTGCCTCTTTTGGACATTTCATATCATTGGGGTCACACACCATGTGGTCTTTGGGGACCGGCCTCTTTGACTTAATGTTTTCAAGGTTCATCCATGTTGAATCAGTATCTGTACTTCATTCCTTTTACATATATACATATACATATATATATACATATATATATATATTTGGCTGCTCCAGGTCTTAGTTGCAGCACATGGGATCTTTAGTTATGGCATGCAAGATCTCGTTCCCTGACCAGGGATGGAACCCAGGCCCCCTGCAATGGGAGCTTGGAGTTTTAGCAACTTGGCCACCAGAGAAGTCTCAGTACTTCAATCCTTTTAATGCCTGAACAGTATGGATAAAAATTATCAGTGAACTATTTTACACTCTCTTTTCGTACTTACGGAGAAGGCAATGGCACCCCACTCCAGGACTCTTGCCTGGAAAATCCCATGGACGGAGGAGCCTGGTAGGCTGCAGTCCATGGGGTCGCTAGGAGTCGGACACGACTGAGCGACTTCCCTTTCACTTTTCACTTTCATGCACTGGAGAAGGAAATGGCAACCCACTCCAGTGTTCTTGCCTGGAGAATCGCAGGGACGGGGGAGCCTGGTGGGCTGCCGTCTATGGGGTCGCACAGAGTTGGACACGACTGAAGTGACTTAGCATAGCATAGCACAGCATTTCGTACTTAGGGCTTTCCTGGTGGCTTAGACAGTAAAGAATCTGCCTGCAATGCAGGAGACCCAGGTTCAATCCCTGGTTCAGGAAGATCCCCTGGAGAAGGCAACGGCCACCTATGTCAGTATGCTTGCCTGGAGAATTCCATGAACAGAGGAACCTGGAGGGCAACAGTCCACGGAGTCACGAAGAGTTGGACACGACTGAGCAACTAACGCTTTCATTTTCACTCTTGTACTTAGCCTTCAAAACCCGTTGTGTCTTATACATGTGGTGTACATCTTAGTTGGACGAGTCACTTTTCAAGTGCTCTGGAGCCACATGAGGCTCATGGCTCCAATATTATTGCAGATCCCATCATCTTTAGAAAATTAAATAAAACCCTGGAAGGAGAATTACTTGCCCAAGGCCACAGGCTGGTTAGTGGAGACATCACAGCATGAACCCAAGTGCTGGACCCATCTGATGGTACCAAGCTTTTCCTCCTCACCTTTGCTTTGGGCCATGTGGAGAGGATACAGATGGAAAAGAACAGGCTAGACAGATATCAATGGAGGTCCCCAGGTCCACTCTCCTTCCTCAACAACACTCCCAATGTGGTTGGCCATCATTCTGTTTCCACCTGGGCACAGGCCCTACAGGACAAGGGCAGGGCACCCAGCCACTGTCACCCTAAAGAAAGCACCTCCCACAATCCAGATGAGCTGGTTCCAACAGCAGTAGCTGCTAAAAGACAACCAAGGTTAAACTGATGGGTCACCAGGAATAACCCGCTCACCTTCCCAGATCAAGGGAGGGAAGATACAGACATCACCTACTCTATGGGGTGCCCATGAGAGGAGATACCGATACACAGGGAGGAGAGCTTGTTGGGTTAAGGAGAGTTGGTGAACTTCTGCCCCTTAGAAATAATGTTACCCATGGATTCCCACCCCATGAATCAAAGGCATTTACTACTTATGGGAAAGAGTAGATGCATTCCTTCTTCTGTAGATGCTACAGTTTAATAATTAATACCAAACACTTTTATGGCAGTTATCATGCACCAGATAGTCTTCTAAGCAATTTATACACAGCAACTTTCATTCTCACAAACATTTGCAAGAGTATTTTTAAGTATTGTAGAGTTGACTCACAATATTAGTTTCAGATGTACACCAGTGATTCAATATTTTTTGTAGATTATAAAATCCATTCAAAGTTATTGTAAAATACTGGCTATGTTCCCTGTGCAGTACAATATAACCTTGTGGCTTACTTATGTAATATATTATAGTTTGTGCCTCTTAATCCCATACCCCTACCTGTTTCCTCCCCTGCTCTCCCCACTGCTGCTGCTGCTGCTAAGTCGCTTCAGTCGTATCCGACTCTGTGCAACCCCATAGACGGCAGCCTACCAGGCTCCCCAGTCCCTGGGATTCTCCAGACAAGAACACTGGAGTGGGTTGCCATTTCCTTCTCCAATGCATGAAAGTGAAAAGTGAAAGGGAAGTCGCTCAGTCGTGTCCGACTCCTAGCGACCCCATGGACTGCAGCCCACCAGGCCCCTCCGTCCATGGGATTTTCCAGGCAAGAGTACTGGAGTGGGGTGCCATTGCCTTTTCCAGCTCTCCCCACTGGCAACCACTAATTTGTTCTCTGTATCTGTGACTCTGTTTCTGCTTTGCTATATTCATTCATTGATTTTATTTTTGTATTCCACATATAAGAGATAACATATAGCTATTTGTCTTTCTCTGTCTGACTTATTTCACTGAGCATAATACCCTCCAAATCCATCCACATTGCTACAAATGGAAGAATTTCATTCTTTTCTATGGCTGAGAACTATTCCATTGTATATATAGACCATGTCTTCTTTAACCATTCATCTGTTGATAGACACTTAGGTTACATCCATATTTTGGCAACTGTAAACAATGCTGTTATGAACATTGGGGTGTGTGTATCTTTTTGAATTAGCGTTTTCTTTGGATAAATAGCCAGAAGCAGAATTTCTGGTATCACACTCCTTGACTTCATATTATACTACAAAGCTATAGTCATCAAAACAGCATGGTCCTGGCACAAAAACAAACACATAGGTCAGTAGAACAGAATAAAGAGCCCAGAAATAAATTCACACACTTATAGTCAATTAATCTACAGCAAAGGAATAAAGAATATACAGCGGGGAAAAGACGGTCTCTTCAATAAGTGGTGCTGGGAAAACTGGACAGCTACATTTAAAAGAATGAAATTAGAACAGTCTCTAATACCCTGTACAAAAATAAACTCAAAATGGATTAAAGACCTAAATATAAGACCAGAAACTATTAAAATCCTAAATGAAAACATGGGAAGAACACTCTTCGACATAAAATGTAGCAGTATTTTTTGGATCTGTCTTCTAAGGCAAAAGAAACAAAAGCAAAATAAACAAGTGGGACCTAATTAAACGTTTTTTTTTTAATATTTATTTATTTTTACTTTATTTTATTTTTAAACTTTACAATATTGTATTAGTTTTGCCAAATATCGAAATGAATCCGCCACAGGTATACCTGTGTTCCCCATCCTGAACCCTCATAATTAAACTTTAAAGCTTTGGAATAGCAAAGGAAACCATCCACAAAGCAAAAGACAACCTACTGAACGGGAAAAAATATTTGCAAATGGTATGGCTAATAAGGGATTAATATCCAGACTATCATACAACTCAGGGGAAATAGACCTGAAATAGATATGTTTCCAAAGACATACAGATGGCCAACAGGTACATGAAAAGATGTTCAACATTGCTAATCATCAGAGAAATGTAAATCAAACTACAATGAGATACCACCTCACACCTGTCAGGATGGCTGTCATCAGCACCTAAATGGGTGGGATGGGGGCTGTTGGGAGAGGGGTCCAAAAGGGAGGGGATATATGTATACATAGAGCTGATTCATTTCATTTTACAGCAGAAACTAAAACAACGTTGTAAAGCAATTATATGCCAATAAAAAATTAAAAATTAAAAGTCTACAAATAAAAAATGTTGGCAAGGGTGTGGAGAAAAGGGAATCTTTAAACACAGTAGGTAGGAATGTAAATGGGTATAGTCACTAAGGAAAACAATATGGAGGTTCCTCAACTAAAAAAAGAGAGAGAGATTTTAAAAAATTACTATTATCTGCATTTGAAGATGAAGAGAGCATGGTACAGAGAAGTAAAGTAAGTTGCCCAAGATCACAGAGCTAGTAAGCAGCATGGCAGGCATCTGAACCCAGGCCGTGGGCTCCAGATTCCAGTTTCCTGCCACAGAGCTGCCCTGGAGAAACCTGGGACACTCAGGGAGCCCAGGTCTCTCCCTGTGAAGTCTCCTCCTCTTTGCTGGACCCCCGCCAACCTCCCTGCCCACACAGCATGGTCTCTGGAATCATGCCTTCCAGCTCCAGAGAACATTCACTTGTGGCCATCCCTGCCTAGACTTCCCTTGCTAAAGGCATGAGTCAGGAAGACCAAAAAAAAAAAAGTTCCTTATGAGTTATTATTACTTGTCAACACGCTTGTTGTACGAGCCACAAGGGTCCAGATTTATTACATTGGAAGGAGAGCTGTTGAGTTCGCTGCTGAGGAATGACAGACTCCACAACACTTGGATTCACTGCTTTTGTCCCCAAAAACATGCTCCTCACCCTCACCCAACTGCCTGAAATCCTAGCCCAAGACAGCAAGCAGCCCTGTGAGGGCAGGAAAGGCAGCTTCCCTGCCAGTGAACCCAGCCTTCCCTCACTGAGAATGGAGTGGGGTCCCCAAGACCTAATCCCCCAGGACCCCCCGGGGCATCTGGGGTGACCACACAAAGGCATCAGGGTGCCTGGTGTCCACTATTAAGAGTAGATGGCTATCCGTCTGCCCCAGTAATGTCACCCTGTAGGAGGACACACTGGGATGGCAAAGGCCAAAGGTCACAATCCAGCTGGACACTGGCAGATGTGTTTAGTTTCGTTCATACAGTGTTGTGAAAGTTCCCCAATTCTGTACAAAAAGCCAGATTTCCAGTTTCTTTTGCAAAACCAGAAGACCTGGCAAGACAGGCCTGAGTCCCTGCCACAAAGGCACTTAGAGGGCACCTACTCCCCTGTGAATGAGGAAGCCCCCTTGCCCACACCCCAGTCCCCACCACTCCCCACTGCCTTTTACCAGCTCCTTAAGCACAGATGCAGAGCATGTGCCCTGGATCTGGCTGGGAGGATGACGGCGAGGCCTGGGCTTATCAAGCAGCCCCGGCTTACCTTTCCCTTTAATCCACACTCAAACACATGGAGTCGTGTCAGCCAGCATTGCTCCTGTTCTGTGATGACACCTGCCTCTCTGCACCCGAGTCCCGCTCCTTCTTTGTCCTTCCACTTCCTGGCTGTTCTTGCGCCCACTGAACTCTGAAACATAAACTCAGAGCTTGTGTTCCCCTGACATGTGAAGGCTTTGTTTCCCCATCCATTCCAGAAGCTAGCTCTTAGAGAAAAGGAACATTTCATATACTTCTCCCAGCTCCTTTTCCTGCCAAAGTAGGTTGGATCCACGGTGGGCACTCAACAAGAGTGATGTGCATGAGGAGAAGAATCTGATGGGGAATTGGAGGAGGACAAGGGCAGAGGCCAGGACTTCGGCAGCTTCTTACTGGTGGAACCTGTACCGAGACCTT
This sequence comes from Bos indicus, assembly GCF_029378745.1. Taxonomy (NCBI): domain Eukaryota; kingdom Metazoa; phylum Chordata; class Mammalia; order Artiodactyla; family Bovidae; genus Bos; species Bos indicus. The sequence continues at coordinate 38,995,145 of NC_091772.1, read as the reverse complement.
GTAAGGCCATGGAGGATAGGGCTATAGGATACAGACAAGGTTCCCATCAGTAAAGATGCTGATCAGTCAAAATTAACAACCACAAGACAATGAAAAAAGTGAATGCCAGCTGACATGGTTCAAGGGTCTGAGAAGCCCAGAGGATTGCAACCCAACTGCTCAGAAGAGCTCGGGCTCCGCAGGCAGTGCTAGGGCTGTGCCAGGTGATGCTTGGCATGGGACTCATCCATGTGTATCACACACACATGCATCAGATTCTGGAGTCTGAAGTAATTTCATGCTTCTCATGTAGTAAGAACGTCTTAAAAAATGACTGACTCCTCAAACCAACAGAGGCAGATCATTTAACGCTCAATACATGGGGTCACTGGATGAACTTCCCAGGACATGACCTGGACCCTGGGATGGACCCTGGGATGGACCCTGGGATGCTCAGATGTACGTCCAGAGGATGGCAAGCTTCAGGTCTGTCCCCCTCCTGCACCCACTCCTATAGGAAAGGGCAGATGATCCCATGGACCGCAAGGGAAAACGCTGGGATGCCGTCCATAAATGATACCATTCTGTCCACTTCCAGGGGGCCTACTGGACCAGTGCTATTGCCTAATCCCATGGGGAGACCAAGCATCCAGGAATTGCTTCAGAAGTTTCCACATGACCGTGCTTCACCCTCAGAGGCAAAGGACCCATTGCATAATTCTATAAATCCAAATGCACACACATCTTCTATGAGATTGTAAAACCAGGTACCACGTCTTCGTGTATCTCTTTAGAATATAACATAGAGCCACCAACACAGGAGAATTCTAAATATGAATGTGGACCCTCCCCCATATTGGAAGCCTTACTGGGAGATTAAGAAAAGTTTATCATGGGAGCCATGAAAAGAACTGTTGAGTAAGAAATGTGGACTTGTGCTGTCTGGTTCTTGTGATCCAGCAGGACAAAGCCACATAGAGAAAAATATACCAAGACAACCCAAGGGAAACTGTAAGGGGATTCTGGAAAATAATGCACCCCTATTCTAATTTTAGGCTTTTTTTTAAACTAAAAGGAGAGGTAGGAAGGGAAAAGAGAGCAGTTTCTGAGTATCTTTCTGAGTATTGGAAAAGATGAATGCCAACCACACTGTCAGCTCACTGATTTCAACAGATGATGGCAATGATTAAAATCAGCCGTCTGGGTTAATTAGCACCTATTACCGCAAATACATCGTCACCCTGTCACCACCACTGCTTTTCCTTCTTGCTCCAAGTTTCGGTGGCAAAGATTGTGTTACCCACAATTTTAGGGACTTCCCAAAGCTCAGGGTCTCTTCACCGTGAAGGTCATCTGAATGCACCCTGCCTTGGGCCTGCCCCTTCCACTGGTGAAAGACCATTTGGTTCCATTCCAAAGCTAGTTATGTTGGCCCCAAAATTCTTTAGCCTCCAATTCATGGTTGTCTAGGGGAACATTCACTCTGGCTGACACGGTATTGAGAGGAACAATGCTTGCCCGAGATGGCTGTAAAAGATAACGAGGAATTTATTAGGAGTGCTCCGTGTTGTCTTTGATGGAATCAGCCATCACCATAAACTTCCAATCGACTCTGCTAGGCTGCAGAATGCACCAAGAATGCAGCCCGACCACAGAGAAAGTCCACTTGGGGTCTGTACCTTCCATGGCATTAGAAGTTCAAAACATAAAGAATCTGGGTGACTTTCCAAAGCAAGGGAGGTGGACCAGCAAGGGAAATGATCAGCATACCTTGCTGCCAACTATCTGGGAAAACTGCACAAGAGAAGCCAGCTACAGCAGACTGGGGAAGCCTGCCCCAGGCCCCTGTGGCCCTGGAGCAAGTATTGCCGATTCAGGGCTTCTTGGCTTCCCCTACGCACCTGAAGCTGCCCACTTCTCCACCTGAGGGCTTCCTCCAGCACCACGGGAGGCTGATCAGCACAGAAGCAGCTGAGAAGTACAGTCAGCCCTCCATATCGCACATCCCCACATCCCCAGATGCATCAGCTGTGGATCTGAGGCTGGCTGAGGCTGTGGGTCCTGCATCCATGGATACAGAAGGCTGACTCTACTCCACCATTTCATATAAGAGACTTGAGCATCCATGGATTTGGTATCAGGGGTCCTGGAACAACTTCGCCCTCAGATACTGAGGGATGAGTGTCAGAAGATTTAATGCTGGGGGAGGGGAGGAATGCAAGCAGCGCATACCCCTCCCCAAGTCCACGAGCAGGAGGGATCTAGTGACTATACACCCAGCTTCCTGCCCCTGAGGCATGCTCCACACAGCCTGTGAGACATCTCAGGTTGACCAGTTGTTCACGGCAGCATTCGTTACCTCTTACTGGTGTGTTTCTGCCAGTCTGTCTCACTTTCTTCCTTCCTTCTCCTGGAGGAAGTCCTGATTTATCTCCTGTGTCAAGCCCTTGCCTGAGGGTCTGCTGTTGGGGAAACTCCAACCAAGACACAGGCTCAATAGATAGGATTTTAATTCGTAATTGTTTTTCTTCCTGTCTGTGGCTTATTCCACAGGGAGCACTTTAGCTCTCCCTTAAGTTTCCCAAATATAGAAACAGGGGGCAAAGGGAAAACACGAGAAGCAAAGAGGGACACCTTTGTCCCAACAGTAGCGAGAGGCCCAACTGGCCTGACAGCTGCCTACCAGCAGTGGTTGCCAGTGCCTCCCTAGTCTGGAGTCCCTAAAATCTCTCTGCTCACAGGACCTTGCAATTAGGGGCAGAGATGGGTTTTCAGTTCTGAGCACAATTCAGCATCTTCACGGGCAGCAGTATAGCAGAGTGAAAGTGTAAGTGTTAGGCCCTCAGTCGTGTCCGATTCTGTGCGACCCCATGGACATGAGCCCACCAGGTTCCTGTGTCCATGGAATTCTCTAGGCAAGAATACTGGAGTGGGTAGCCATCCCTTCTTCAGGGGATCTTTCCCACCCAGGGATGCAACCCAGGTCTCCTGCATTGCAGGCAGATTCTTTACTGTCTGAGCCACAAGGGAAGCCCTGTAGCATAAGGCAGGGAGAATAAATCGATTCTCAATTAGTGATGTCGGAAATGGGACCAGGAGGAGAGGATGGTGGCCAGTACACCAGGCATTTACAATCATTTCTATAAAGACTCTGGAATCAGACAAACTCAAAACTCAAAAATTCAACTCTAACACTGAAGATTGCAGGCATCTTAATCTTTCTATCCAGGTCTCAGGTCCCTCAACTGTGTAAGTAGCAGATAATGGGTACTATTCTAGAAAACTCTAACAGGGATTGCACGTGATGATATGTAAAATCTCCTGGCACACTTCTAGCTCAATAAGCATTTGGTTTCCTTCACCACTGGGAGCCAGAGAGCTATTTAATAAAACGTGTTTTGGATTTCTTAAGCAAATATGTTATTTGCCAAAACTACTTAATATAGTTAATGGTGAAAAATCTCGAAAGGATTAAAACATTTTTTTTTTAAAGCTCTAAGATCATAAACTTCTCTCCCTCTGGCCACACCTCTCCTCTGGTTGAAGAAGTTTTTCCATGGAATTTAACCCTCCGGGCAAAGACATTTGATTCTGAACAAACCGTCATACACCCTTTGGAGTGTGGTAGCCCTAATTCCCAGCTCCATTAAAAACACAAAAAAGAAGATGCTAAGAAATGTGCTTGGATGACACATGCTTTAAATAATTAACCATCAACTATGCAAGTTGAGACTGCGTCTATTAGTCAACTGCTAGATTTAGAAAGGGGATGGTCCCATATGGCAGGCCGAGACCACACCCCCATCTCAGGAACGCAGTGCTCCCCCAGCGTGGGTATTCCTGCATGAAGACAGTGGGAAGCCGGGCCAGGAAGAAGTCACTTTAAAACCTAGTGCAAATGGTATAAGTGGTGGTTTGGAAAATATGCTAGGAAGTTAGCTGCCAAAAACCAAAAATGAGAGCAATTTAAGGCACTTTCCGTTGCCAGCAAACATGCCAGCGCCTGACATGATGCCCAGCACAGGCAGACACAGAGAACATAGTTGTCAAATGACTTAATGATCTCCAACCCTTGTACATCCCCTCTGCACACCTGGCATGTCCACAAGTTAAGGTCTGAGAACTATAAATAGGAAAGGCAGCCTTTCAGATCAGACAAGGGACAAGAAGCAAGATCAAGGGCACAGTATGTTTCTCCCCCGAGGAATAACCTTCCCAGCATGCCAAGAACAGACAGTCCTCGCTCTGCACGGTTCTCAGGCATGAATTCTAGGTGTCACGGTTTAGCCGAATAATGCTTGTTACCAAGAACACAGTTCAGGTTTATGTTATGAAGATATGTATTAGCTGGGCAAGACTATATGGCATTGTTGCTTTTATTTTTTTATTATTTTTTATTAAGTCACTAAGTCGTGTCTCTTTTGTGACCCCATAGACTGTAGCTCACCATGCTCCTCTGTTCATGGGATTTCCCAGGCAAGGATTTTGGAATAGGTTGCCATTCACTTCTCCAGGGGATCTTCCCCACCCAGTGATTGATCACACTGGTGTCTCCTGCATTGGTGGGTGGATTCTTAACCACTGAGCCACCAGGGGAACCCAATACACATTAGCCGTGGAAGTGAAAAAGTCGCTCAGTCATATCTGACTCTTTGCAACCCCATGAACTATAGCCTGCCAGGCTCCTCTGTCCATGGAATTCTCCAGGCAAGAATACTGGAGTGGGTAGCCGTTCCCTTTTCCAGAGGATCTTCCCAACCCAGGGATGGAACCCAGGTCTCCCGCATTGCAGGCAGATTCTTTACCATCTGAGCCACCAGGGAACCCCTTATCAGCTGTGAGGAGTTGCTAAAAGCAAAAACTTACTGCTAACTCTTTAGTCCACAGTCAGTAGGCAAATAACACACACACGGTGACTGGCAGCCAGCACATCAGGATTTTCAGAGCTTACCACCACCAGGGCATCAGTGACTCGGCCACCAGCAGACCAGCAACTGTGCAGCAGTATTGCTCCTTGTCCTCCAGTGAGAAACCTGTGTGACATTCTACAAGATGAGTAACCAAAAGAAGGACCTGGCCAGCAAGACAAAAGTGCAGCAAAGAAATGGCAAGTGGTAATTCTGGAAGGGAAATGTGATCCCTGGAGAAATGGAGCTGAAAGAGACACGATCTGCTGAGTGAAGAGATGCTGATACTCGTGAGGTTGGAGGGACTCAATGGATGCAGCCAGAGGAACCACGGAAGGCAAACTTAAGAGCACAAATGAAGAGAGTGGTCATGATAAAAAGGATGGAGGCCTCCTGGAGGCAGTGAGGCCAGCTCAAAGCTTTATGTGAAAGGGACTCCTGGAGATGCCTTGAGACACTGAACACACAGAAGATAAAATGTTAGGGGCCAACCAAACTCAGAAAGTGGTGGGACAGCTCACCAAGACATGTAAAAGATGCTCAGCCCGCACTGTAAACGCTATTTCAACTACTCCCCATAAGTTTCTTTGTAAAGTACAAAGAAACCCTTTAATTCTTGGTATTTCTAATATTTTTAGTTAGGTACAGTAAATAAATACTAGTTTTACCATTCATTTCACTATCCACTTAAAACCAAGAGTAAGGTAGATTTCCATGATGTGACAAAAAAACTTTACAAAACCACCATCATTTTTCTCATTGAGTGTAAACATTGCTTGGCATGGTTCCAGCTTGTGTGGTCATTTTTACCAACAGGGTGTGTACAACCCTGGTGGGTTAAAAAGATGCCCGGCACACAGAATTCTCTCTAAAAGTAGCTCATAAAGAAGAGAAATAGGGAAACTTGGCCAAGAGACTGGTCCTGATCCCTGCCTCTGATAAACAGGCAAGATGCCAGCTATGTGGTCAGTTTTCTCCAGGACTTCTTTTCTCCCCCTCATTCTCGGTCTATGCTGTGCTCCAGAACAAAAACAAGAAACAAAACCATTTGGTGCAAGGATGAACCTTTACCATTTATCTAGTACTCATTTGGAAAATGGGTTTCCCCCACTGAATGTTCTCAACTGTCTAAGGTACAGGAAACACACATCACCCCTGTTTTAAAAAGAGAATAATAAAAAAAAAAAAAGCCTGAGAGAAAAGACAGCACTACCGCTAAACCGCACAAGCAGGAAGTACTCAGAAACCTAGAACAGTGCTGACCAAACCAACAGAAAAAAACAAATGAATGCAAGCCACACACGCAACAAATTTTCTAGAATCCACATTGAGAAAGGAAAAAAGAAAAGGGAAATTAACCTTAGTAATTCATTTTAACTAACCCAGCATATCAGAAGTATTACCATTACAACACATTAGTCAATGCAAAATTATTAAGGAGATATTCTCACTCCTTTGAATGAAGTCTTTAAAATCTGGTGGCCGTTTTCCACTGACAGACACCTCAGTCCACATGCATGGGCTTGACTGGCTGCCTGTGGCCCTTGGCTACCATGCTGGACAGGACTGGGAATTGTCTTGTCTCCAGGAATGAACATTTCTGTGGCTATGGGCTTGATATTTTCATCCACAAAATTACTGCCTTGGCTCTTACAGTCTTGCCTCCTAAAGAGTGTACTGGGAAAGTCATAGATCTCTAGAAAGAGCTGAAGACACTGCAGAAATTGGATTTAAATTTTTTCTTTTTAATTTTCTTTTAGTCAGAAAACTACGAAGCCAAGTGACTGAGAAAGGGACTCAGGTGAGGATGGACATCAAGGTGTACAAGGATCAATTACTGCACCTGGGCAGGAAGATGCCTCATCACAGAAGGCCCCACAGAGAGAGCCAGTACCCCAATGGGGTCATTGACTCTGCTTTCTAAGTGGTATATATTGTTCTATTTATATTAACATGTGGCTGACAAATAAATAGGAAATTGGCTTTTGTATACTGATCTTCTATCCAGCAATCTGGAAGAACTTCCTCATTAAATCTAATAATTTTTTAAACTAGAAAATCACAATGTTTATAACTCAGTTTATGTCTTTTTTTTAAGTGATCTGCAAGTTGACCTCATTTAATATTTTTTTTTAATTGAAGTAGAGTTGGGGCTTCCCTGATAGCTAGGCTGGTAAAGAATCTGCCTGCAATGCAGACCCCAGTTCAATTCCTGGGTCAGGAAGTTCTCCTGGAGAAGAGACAGGCTACCCACTCCAGTATTCGTGAGCTTCACTGGTGGTTCAGATGGTAAAGAATCTGCCTCCAACGAGGGTCACCTGGTTCAACCCTTGGGTTGGGAAGCTCCCCTGGAGGAGGGCATGGCAACCCATCCCAACGTTCTTGCCTGGAGAATCCCCATGGACAGAGAAGCCTGGCAGGCTACCGGTCCCTGTGGTTGCAAAGAGTCGGGGACTAAGCACACACAGCGCAGAGTTGATTTACAATGTCTCAAGTGTACAGCTAACTGATTCAGTTATACATACATAGATATATTTGTTGTGTTGTTGTTTCAGTCACTAAATTGAATCCAACTCTTTTGCAACCCCAGAGACTGTAGCCTGCCAGGCTCCTCTGTCCATGGGATTTCCCAGGCAAGAACATTGGAATGGGTTGCCATTTCCTTCTTTAGGGATCTTCCCCACTCAGGGGCTGAACCTGCGTCTCCTACATTGACAAGCAAATCCTTTACCACTGAGCCACCTGGAAGTCAACATACATACATACATATAAACACATATATATGTACATATACATACATACACCACATACACAGTCTTAGATGCTTTTCCCTTATAGATATTAAATACAGTTCCCTGTGCTGTGCAGTAGGTCCTTGTTGGTTATCTATTTTATATATAGTATTGTGTATCTCGGAGAAGGCAATGGCACCCCACTCCAGTACTCTTGCCTAGAAAATCCCATGGACGGAGGAGCCTGGTAGGCTGCAGTCCATGGGATCGAGAAGAGTTGGACACAACTGAGCGACTTCACTTTCACTTTTCACCTTCATGCATTGGAGAAGGAAATGGCAACCCACTCCAGCGTTCTTGCCTGGAGAATCCCAGGGACGGGGGAGCCTGGTGGGCTGCCTCTATGGGGTCGCACAGAGTCGGACACGACTGAAGCGACTTAGCAGCAGCGTTGTGTATCTGTCAATCCCAAATTTCTACTTTAGCCCTGCCCCTTTCCCCTCTGGTAACCATAAATTTCGTAACTAGTTTATTTCTTGCAAGAAGATCCAACCAGTCCATCCTAAAGGAAATCAGTCCTGTATATTCATTGGAAGGACTGATGCTGAAACTCCAATACTTTGGCCACCTGATGCGAAGAGCTAATTCATTTGAAAAGACCCTGATGCTGGGAAAGATTGAAGGTGGGAGAAGGGGACGACAGAGGATGAGATGGTTGGATGGAACCGCTGACTCAATAGACATGAGTTTGAATAGACTCCGGGAGTTGGCGATGGACAGGGAGGCCTGGCGTGCTATAGTCCATGGGGTTGTAAAGAGTTGGACACGACTGAGCGACTGAACTGAAATGAACTTATTTCTTGCACTGGAAAGCCTTCACCTTTGACCTGTCTTCCCAATTTATTACATTTGCAACAACTTCTGATAAAATATTGATAACAAGAGATAAAGAAAACTCTGGCCTATTCTTAATTTTGAAGAAAGAGCTTTTAATATTTCTTAATTAACGATTACATATTTATTTCCAGGTTTTGATACTCTTTACCTGGCTATTAGTCCTGGTTTGCAGAGCTGAAGACAGAAATCAAGATAGAGAAAGACAACAGGTGTGAATTCTTAAATACTTTTATGCATCTGTTGAGATGAGCACATTTCCCTTTATTTATCTGTTCATGAGGAAAACTATATTCAGTTCAGTTCAGTCGCTCAGTCATGTCCAACTCTTTGCAACTCCATGAACCACAGCACACCAGGCCTCCCTGTCCATCACCAACTCCCAGAGTCTACCCAATCTCATGTCCATTGAGTCAGTGATGCCATCCAACCATCTCATCCTTTGTCATCTCCTTCTCCTCCTGCCTTAAATCTTTTTCAGCATCAGGGTCTTTGCAAATGAGTCAGCAATTCGCATCAGGTGGCCAAAGTATTGGAGTCTCAGTTTCAACATCGATCCTTCCAATGAACACCCAGGACTGATCTCTTTTAGGATGGACTGGTTGGATCTCTTTGCAGTCCAAGGGACTCTCAAGGGTCTTCTCCAACACCATAGTTCAAAAGAATGTATTAATGCATTTCAATAGATGAATAAACATATTTTAAACTATTGAATAAAATTTTTAATATTATACAGTTCTTGAGGTTTTCAATCTCTTCTTCAGTCATGTTTTTAAGTAATATCTATCTTGAAAATGCTAATTTTACTTGAGATTCCTAGTAACTTGAGAGGAATGAGAAAGAGACTTTATCATTTTAATCTCTGCTGCAGCTGTATCAATGAACCCCTTTTCATGCCTAATATTATTCATTTGTGCTGGTCAGTCTTGTCAATAAATCTGTGTATTTTATTGTTCTTTACAAAGAACCAAACTTAGGTTTTGGTAATTCTACTGATTATAACTTGGTCTACTATTTCATTGATTCTATTCTTATTTTTTATTATTTCTTTCCTTCTAATTTCTGGGGGTTTATTTATTTTTCTTTCCCCTAACTTCCTAAACTGAAAATTAACTCATTTATTGTTAATCTTCCTTTATTCAGATATAACAAAATACATCCTATTATTTTTTAATTAATTTATTCATTTTTAGTTGGGGGCTAATTACTTTACAATAATGTAGTGGTTTTTGCCATACATATACACTGATATGAATCAGCCATGGGTGTACATGGGTCCCCCATCCTGAACCCCCCTCCCACCTCCCTTCCCATCCCATCCCTCTGGGTTGTCCCAGTGCACTGGCTTTGAGTGCCCTGTTTCATGCATTGAACTTGGACTGGAGATCTGTTTCACATATGGTAATACACATGTTTCAATGCTATTCTCTCAAATCATCTCACCCTCGCCTTCTCCCACAGAGTCCAAAAGCCTGTTCTTTATATCTGTATCTCTTTTGCTGTCTCACATATAGGATTATTGTTCAGTTCAGTTCAGTTCAGTCGCTCAGTCATGTCCGACTCTTTGCAACCCTGTGAACCACAGCGCACCAGGCCTCCCTGTCCATCACCAACTCCCGGAGTTCACTCAGACTCACATCCATCGAGTCAGTGATACCATCCAGCCATCTCATCCTCTGTCGTCCCCTTCTCCTCCTGCCCCCAGTCCCTCCCACCATCACAGTCTTTGCCAATGAGCAACTCTTCACATGAGGTGGCCAAAGTACTGGAGTTTCAGCTTTAGCATCATTCCTTCCAAAGAAATCCCAGGACTGATCTCCTTTAGAATGGACTGGTTGGATCTCCTTGCAGTCCAAGGGACTCTCAACAGTCTTCTCCAACACCACAGTTCAAAAGCATCAATTCTTCGGCACTCAGCCTTCTTCACAGTCCAACTCTCACATCCCTACATGACCACTGGAAAAACCATAGCCTTGACTAGATGGACCTTTGTTGGCAAAGTAATGTCTCTGCTTTTGAATATGCTATCTAGGTTGGTCATAACTTTTCTTCCAAGGAGTAAGCGTCTTTTAATTTCATGGCTGCAGTCACCATCTGCAGTGATTTTGGAGCCCCAAAAAATAAAGTCTGACAGTTTCCACTGTTTCTCCATCTATTGCCCATGAAGTTGTTACCATCTTTCTAAATTCCATATATATGCGTTAATATACTGTATTGATGTTTTTCTTTCTGATTTACTTCACTCTGTAGAATAGGCTCCAGTTTCATCCACCTCATTAGAACTGATTCAAATGCATTCTTTTTAATGGCTGAGTAATACTCCATTAAAAGGAAAGTTATTACCAACCTAGATAGCATATTCAAAAGCAGAGACATTACTTTGCCAACAAAGGTCCATCTAGTCAAGGCTATGGTTTTTCCAGTGGTCACGTATGGATGTGAGAGTTGGACTGTGAAGAAGGCTGAGTGCCGAAGAATTGATGCTTTTGAACTGTGGTGTTGGAGAAGACTGTTGAGAGTCCCTTGGACTGCAAGGAGATCCAACCAGTCCATTCTAAAGGAGATCAGCCCTGGGATTTCTTTGGAAGAAATGATGCTAAAGCTGAAACTCCAGTACTTTGGCCACCTCATGTGAAGAGTTGCTCATTGGCAAAGACTGTGATGGTGGGAGGGATTGGGGGCAGGAGGAGAAGGGGACGACAGAGGATGAGATGGCTGGATGGCATCGCTGACTCGATGGACATGAGTCTGAGTGAACTCCGGGAGTTGGTGAGGGACAGGGAGGCCTGGCGTGCTGCGATTCATGGGGTTGCAAAGAGTTGGATATGACTGAGCAACTGAACTGAACTGAACTGAACTGAATACTCCACTGTGTATATGTACCACAGCTTTTTTATCCATTCATCTGCCAATGGACATCCAGGGAATCTTCCCGACCCAGGGCTAGAACCTATGTCTCTTATATCTACCTGCATCGGCAGACAGCTTCTTTACTACTAGTGCCAGCTGGAAAGCTCCATTAAGAAATTAGAAATTTAGAATTATTACATTTTCCCAGTTAATTGTATCACTTACCATTAAACATTGACTCTTTATCCCAAAGAATAATCTTTGCCTTAAAATCTACTTTAATGAATAATAATATCCAATCCTATCCAATCCAATAGTGCCTTTGGGTAGTGTGTACCTACATCTATTGGTTTGGAAATCCTATATCCTCGTCTTAGAATTTTAGTAATCCCCATAACTTTTAACATGCACATTTAACTTAATAAACTAATAACACTGTAATCAATCAATATAGCCACTCTTCTTGGCAAAAATACAAAGATTTAAAATGTTTTTCTGATTACTGGCTCAAATTGATCATTCATTCTTACAGGATTGCTATACACAATCTAAAATATTTTCAAATTCTTTATATATATATATATTTATACACATACATATATATATACTATCTTATGACATTCTTCAGGGTTTAACTTCACCTAGAATTTCAGAGAAAACTGTGATGCTTCTCCTAGGAATCTAAGGGTGATCACCAGTGTGAGACAGACTATTTTGTTCATCTCTTGTGATGGGATTCCAGGTCATGTAAAGAAGGGTTCCCAAATCACCTTGGGGTATTTCCATGGCCAGATGTTCTTGGAGAAGACTTGTTCCAGCCCCATCCAAGGCCCAGGTCAAAAGAGTCAAGCTTCCTAGCATTTTCTTTGGTGGGGAGGTTTAACATACAGTCCCCTTTGTACTGATCACAGGGTTTCACTTTCATGTCAGAGTCTCAGAAAACTTCCCCAATCCACTTTCACCCCCAGCCTTGCCTTCTCCCTTGCTTACTGGGATGGGCCAATGCCAGCAGAAAAGATGAAGCTGTCGGGGACAGCACACTCCCTGGCTATTCTATGGACGCCTCCAGCAACATCTCTTACTTCCTACTAAGTTCAGCTGGGCTATGATATAACCCAGTTCTTCCTGCTGCTTTGGACCAGGAGGATTATCAGGTGATCTTGTCTTCTGCGTATCACACAACAGTCACAGTGACCTTCTGAAAAGGCTCATCTGAGTATGTCACTTCCCTTCTGCTTTAAACCCTTCAAAGATTCCCCCTTGTTGGGCCTCCCGTCTCTTGAGGGGGGAATGTTAGGCAGTTAGAATAGAGAAAAGGAGTCCAAAATGGTGGTGGCTAAAAGACAAAGAAAGGGAAAGCCCGCAAAAACAGAACAAAAGAAAATCTATGCACCAGGGTGAGAACATCGGGTGAAACAAACACACCCGCTTCCTGGCCTGTCCTAATTTGCATAGGGCAGGCTCAGGGCTATTCAAATCCTAAAAGATGATGCTGTTAAAGTGCTGCACTCAATATGCCAGCAAATTTGGAAAACTCAGCAGTGGCCACAGGACTGGAAAAGGTCAGTTTTCATTCCAATCTCAAAGAAAGGCTATGCCAAAGAATGTTGAAACCACCGCACAATTGCACTCATCTCACACACTAGTAAAGTAATGATCAAAACTCTCCAAGCCAGGTTTCAACAGTACATGAACTGTGAACTTCCAGATGTTCAAGCTGGCTTTAGAAAAGGCAGAGGAACCAGAGATCAAATTGCCAACATCTGTCAGATCATCAAAAAAGCGAGACAGTTCCAGAAAAACATGTATTTCTGGTTTATTGACTATGCCAAAGCCTTTGACAGTGTGGATCACAACAAACTGTGGAAAATTCTTCAACAGATGGGAATACCAGACCACTTTACCTGCCTCCTGAGAAATCTGTATACAGGTCAAGAGGCAACAGTTAGAACTGGACATGGAACAACAGACTGGTTCCAACAGGGAAGGGAGTACGTCAAGGTTGTATATTGTCACCCCTGCTTATTTAATTTATATGCAGAGTATATCATGAGAAATGATGGGCTGGATGAAGCACAAGCTGAGATCAAGATTGCCAGGAGAAATATCAATAACCTCAGATATGCACATGGCACCACCTTTATGGCAGAAAGTGAAGAAGAACTAAAGAGCCTCTTGATGAAAGTGAAAGAGGAGAGTAAAAAAGTTGGCTTAAAACTCAACATTCAGAAAACTAAGATCATGGCATCCGGTCCTATCACTTCATGGCAAATAGATGGGGAAACAATGGAAACAGTGACAGATTTTATTTTGGGGGGGCTCCAAAATCACAGAAGATGGTGACTGCAGCCATGAAATTAAAAGATGCTTGATCTTTGGAAGAAAAGCTATGACCAACCTAGATAGCATATTAAAAAGCAGAGACATTACTTTGCCAACAAAGGTCCATCCAGTCAAAGCTATGGTTTTTCCAGTAGTCATGTATGGATGTGAGAGTTGGACTATAAAGAAAGCTGAGCACAGAAGAATTGATGCTTCTGAACTGTGGTGTTGGAGAAGACTCTTGAGAGTCCCTTGGACTACAAAGAAATCCAGCCAGTCAATCCTAAAGGAAATCAGTCCTGAATATTCATTGGAAGGACTGACGCTGAAGCTGAAACTCCAATACTTTGGGTACCTGATGCAAAGAACTGACTCATTTGAAAAGACCCTGATGCTGAGAAAGATTGAAGGCAGGAGGAGAAGTAGATGACAAAGGATGAGATGGTTGGATAGCATCACCGACTCAATGGACATCAGTTTGAGCAAGCTCCAGGAGTTGGTGATGGACAGGAAAGCCTGGCGTGCTGCAGTCCATGGGGTCACAAAGAGTTGGACCCTACTGAGCAACTGAACTGAGGCTCAGGAGAGAGGAGACAAAGCTTATAAAAAGAGAAAGCCAAGATGGATTGAGGCCTCTCCTTTGGGGTCAGCCCGCCCTCACGCCTCAAGGGTGTACTATCCTTTGTTTGCCGAATAAAACTCTGAGCTGTAACCAAAAAAAAGAAAAACTCCCCCTTGCTCTGAGGTCAGACACCTAAATTCTTTTCCCCCCACTTTATTGAGATATAATGGACATTTAACACTGTGTACATTTAAAGGGCACAACAGGATGGCTGGATACACATACATGCTGTGAAATGATTATCACAATCAGGCTGGTTAACACCTCCATCACCTCACATAGATGTGTGTGTGTACAGTGAGAGAATTCTCTTAGCAACTTTCAAGCATGTAATATGATATCATTAATTAAAATCAACATGTTATGCATTAGATCCCCGAAATGTTTTCATCTTACAACTAGAAGTCTGTATCCTCTGATCAGCATTTCCCCGTTTCCTCGAGGCTCCTCCTACCCCTGGCAAACACCATTACGTTCTCTATTTCTTTGAGTTCAGCTTTTTCATTTTTATTTATTTTATTATTACCTTTCCTGGTAGCCCAGGCAGTAAAGAATCTACCTGCAATGCAGGAGACCTGGGTTTGATTCCCGGGTGGGGAAGATTCCCCTGGAGAAGGAAATGGCAACCCACTCTAGTATTCTTGCCTGGAGAATTTCATATATAGAGGGGCCTGGTGGGCTACAGTCCATGGAGTCACAGAGTCAAACACAACTCAGTGACTAACACTTTCACTTTCATTTTATTACTATTTTTTTGTGTCCTGTGGCATCTTGGGATGGAACCTGGGATGGAACCCATGCCCCTTGCATCAGAAGCAACAGGATCTTAACTGCTTGACCACCAGGGAAGTTCTGACTTTTTTAGATTCCATGTACAACCTCATCATACAGCCTGCATCTTTCCCTGTCTCATTTCACTCAGTATATTGCCATCAAGGTCCATCTGTGTAGACTCCTGAATTCTTACCACAACATAACACCAGCCTGCCCACCTTCTCCCACACTCCTCTGCCCTGACTCCCTCCACTGCAGCACAGAGGTCTTTCACACTCAATCTCCATCCACCTCCAGGACACAGGAGACACTGGGCTCCCCGCCTTCAGGGATTCAGTGCCAACTTGTTTCTCAGATGTTCCTTAGGTGCTCATGTCCTCAGAGAAGCTTTGTCTGACCTCCAAGCTAATTCAGGCTTTCCCACTACATGCTTCTGCAGCACTTTCCTTTGTAAAATACAATTCATGTCTTATGGCAAGACAAGAAAAATCCAAACATAAAAAACTTCTCTGTCCTTTGTCTTCCCCTTCTCTGCACCGCGCACTGTGTATCTGCATTATTCACAGACCAGACCTCCCCATCAGCAGGAATACCTGCTCAACCATAAAGAGCAACACTCTCTCAGCACCCACAAGATGACTCCCTCCTTAAAAGATAACATTCCTTCTTGATCCTGTTCGGGCTCACATGAACACTACAATGATATTTAGGTCTGGGTTATGTAAACTGTCAATAATATGTTTTTTGATGTACAGCCCTCTGTCTTAAAAAAACTTACATAACTGTGTCTTGATTTCTAACAGGCACAACAGTTCTCAGAGCTTTCTGAGATGCTGGGTTCCTGGGTTAAAATCCTCAAATTTGGCTCAAATAAAATTTTCCATTTCTTTCTTAGATTGACTGACTAATCTTTTGTCAACACCTTCTAGATCTTATCTCAGCTCCTGATGACACACTCAGTTGTGTCTCTCTGGTGTCTGTCTTCTCAATGGACCCCAGCATTGGGACCCTCACAGCTATGTCAGGGCCTGGCTCAGGGTGTCCACTGACTGGACACTAAAGGAGGACTGACTGATGATCAGTGCAGAAGTCAGCATCTCATTGTAGAAGGGAGGAAGGCCTGGGTGATGGCTCAACAATGGAATGAAAGGAAGAGTCAAATGGAAGAGGCACTGGGAAGAAAGAATTGATGGTGTTTGGTAAGTGGGTTCAAAGGATATTTTCAAAAAGCTACATATATTATTAGAAAAAACTGGATTATCTGTATTTTAGATGTCCGGAGTATGAAATGTAGGAATATTCAGGTGCAGCTGGAAATGCTGGCGTGGGGTCCCAGAGGAGGAATGAAGATTGTGACCATGTGAACTGGGTGGGTGGTGGCTCACTGGAAGAAGGTGTAGTGTCCGGGAGGGGGTTGGGATAGTGGAGGGCAGACCCTCGGGAAGCATCCTGGGAGCCCATGGAAAGAGGGAAGAAGGGAAACCAGTGAAAGACACAGAGAAGAGCCCTGAGAGGAAAAACAGGAACCAGGGAGGGCCAAGAAAAGAAGGTCTGGGTTTCCAGCAGGAGATGTCAAGGGCTGCAGTGGAGGATCAAGGAGAAACACTTTCATAGTAAGTCTGAAGAGGTTCTGCAAGTTAAATCCTGCCACGAATGCCCCGGCCCTCTCATTTTTCATAACATTATACATCTTTGCAGGATAAACATCAGGAAGGCAGACAAATCAGAAGCATCTAGGATTCCAGGTCCTCCTGAACTGTGAAAAGTGTTAGCTTCAATTAGATTATGTTTAAAGCTTTCAGAGACTAAAAATAAAAGCATGAAGAAATTCCCAACTCTTCGCAGGGGGGAACTGTGTTCTGGAATTACATAGATTGCTTCCCACCTCCCATTTCCCCACCCCACAAGAGCTATGATTCAGAATCTTCTAAGTTATTTGAGCCAATTTATTTCTGGTTCACGGAAATGACATTCCAATGTTATTTATATACTCAACATCTCATACATCATATATGTAAACTTATAAATCATACTTCCTACTCATTAATACAGGTCCTAGGAAACTATACAGGTAAGTTTAGTAATTCTCTTCCAAAATAACACTTCAAGTTATTTGGAGAGTAAAAACCTTGCTTTAGTATCATAAAAACAAGACATTGAGCATCCCAAAATGAAAAAAAAAATTATTATTGCTACTTATACATTTAAAAAGAACAAGAAAGGCACTCTTTGAACAAGTTTAATGCTTAAAATACTGGACTTTACTAAGAAGGGTATACAGAAAAATTTGAACTTCAAGAGAAAACTAAGCATTGTCTAGAACACATCCTTCCAGGCTGTCTGATCCTACTTTTTCTTTGCCCTTGAGCTATTAATTAATTCAATTCTGTAAATTGATAGTAATGCAAAATAAGTATTGTCTACAAATGTGAATGTGTTCAGTGGATTCAACTGACTTCTCCCCACAACTGAGAAAGAGTCCAACTCTGCACATTCATTCCAGTATTCCTGATCCACCTGTATGTCTGCTCTGTGGATTCTCCTCTGAAACACCTATAACATCTTACCGGATTCCTCATCCATAATGATGAGTTCAATAAAATCTTTAATAGATGGTTACTTTAAATCTATATGAGAGCTAAGATTTACCATCTCTGAAAAATTATCATAAGGATGGGTTAAAAGCCAACCTATCCTTCCTGAACACCGGACTGTGTCGAAAACGTCAGCTGCAAACCCAACTGCTGGCATCAGAGTCCTGGGAAAGACTGGGTCCTCCCCACAGCCCAGGCCTCTGTCGGCCGAACCCCAATCTGTTGGGGCACCTCAAACCCGACACCAGCAAAACTGACATCCCACACCTGTCTGTTGACTCAATGGATGAGTATATGGATGAATGAAGTGGAACATCTACAAAAACAGGGTTTTTATTTACTCCAACAGGGCCCACGTGCACTTGCTCCAGACTAAGCCGTCCCCCCACTCCACCGTGTCTGGGTTGTAAACTAATCTTCCTCTTGGATCTGAGACTCCAGGACACCCATTCCCAATCCCACGCCTCACCTCCCTCCCTCCACCTTTTCCAGGAAGTCCTTTGAGTTTTAATTCTCAAATTAGAACTCCCAGTTGAGATGAAAGTCTGCGGTGGAGATCCCAGAGCATCACGACCCCCAGGGAGATGCTGGGGCCAAACACTTTTTCCAAAGCACTGGTCTCGGGACCTTGACAGTATAACTCGGTCAATCAAAGACAGCCTTTCAGACCTCGCTGCCTGGTGGGATCAAGTTCACTTATTATTCAGCATTTCTACAGCCTGGAACATTCATTTCTCGGCACGGTTTTGCAAGTGAGACAAAGGGCAGCCATTCTGCAGTAAGATGAGCCCTACAGTCGGGGAGGCTGATTCACTGCTCATCATGATTGCCTTCAATGAGAGCTAAATGCGCCCTGAATTCATGGCCGCCAGGTGAGTCTGGAAGGAGCATCTTAGCCATAAGGGATGGAACTATTAGTGCTCATCATTGCTGCCCTGGGGCAAACCCACCTTGCCAGCACTTTTCCAGGCTTTGGATTCAGACCTGCCTTGCCTGCCCCAACCTGAGTGAGACCAGGAGGGATCTTCCTGACCACCAGTCCCGCCTTAGACCAAGAAGGACGAATGACGTGAAGGGGAGCCAGGCTGTCCTAAGAGAGGGTCCCCAGCCTGAGTGGGGATGGCACAGATGTTATTGGCAGGGGGAGGGCAGGAGCAGGGGCAGAACAGAACTGTTTCTTGGTGATACCTGAGGGGTCTGCACAGACCCTGGTGACTCAGAGGCCATGGACTAGGCAAGAACACACGGCTGTCAGCTTTGACAGGCCCCATTCGGCTGAAGCCTGGCTTGGCCCACATGTATGGGCTTCTCAGATCCAGGTGGTTTGCTGGGAGACCTGTCCATGTGGCATGATGCACACTGGCGGGTCCAGAAGGGTCCTGTTTACAGGCACAGAGCAGGGAGAGGCAGTGGCCATCACTGGTCAGATCCACGGGTGGTGCAATTTCATTTCTGGTACCTGCCCAGACCCGCTGCGTCTCGCAGGGACACCACCCTGCTGCCGTGAGCCTTGGCTGTGAATGGTTCCCACCTGCCCCCTTCCCCAGAGCACCTGCCTCACCTGGCAGGTAACCCTGCCCCCAAGCCAGGGGCCAGTGAGTGGCTGGCTAAGTATAAAGACAGCCCCTCTACCCCCTCAGACAGGATAGACTCTGGGATACAGCTTGCTCAGGACCTCCCTGTGGGATGCCCTGCCCCCAGCTCAGGCTGTATCCCCTACCCACCCTGCCTCACCTGTTTCCTCCCCCCATAACACTCACCCACCCGGGGAAAGCAGCCTCTGCCAACCAGAGAGCTTGGATAGCCTGTAACTTATCTGCTCACTCCCGAGGAGGACGAGTTGCGGTGGGCAGCATCCAGACAGGCTTCCCTGGTCGCCAGGAGCCTGGGTGCACAGCCACACACACGCAGCTCAGACCACCACCATCCCTGGAGCTCCTGGCTCCCAAGAAGCAGAAGAGCCCTGGAAAGCTCTACGTGTACACATTTCAGAGCCAGCCCTCGCCAAGCAGCGGGACAATGCTATTTCAGAATTTCAGAAGCCGCAGATCCGCTCCAATTAGGGCCGTGATGGCTGGTGGAAACACCATCAGCCCCTGCGTTCAGTGGCAATTACATAAACTCAGGGGGCAGCACCAATTATCACACAGTGACCCAAAGCCCCGAAAGGCATCGAAGCGCCTTTGACAATTTTCAGTGGGGGGAAATGAACAGATTCATCCTTTATTAACACACATTTAGAGGTCAACAGAATTTCTAAGACATCAGATGGTGGAAAAACATAAAACAGGGTGCATTAAACTGCCTCTCTCAGGTGTCGGGAGGTGCAGAGAGGAGATGGAGGAGGTGCACGGATAAGGGCCCCACCCTGGGGACCAAGATGCTCCCTGGCATCCAAGGGATGGCTTCCAGTCCCGTGCTCTGCAGTGGTCAAGGACAGAGAACTGGGGGCCTGCTCACCCCAGCCAGACTGCCCTCCAGGACAGCCCGTATCCAGTCCTGGGCCAGGGCCACCTGGATGCACACCTCTATGACCGAGGCCCCAGAGATCAAGCTGGCCTCTGCAGAAGTCCCCGGGCAGCAGCCCACACATGGGGACAGTCACCCGCCAGAGGTACCACCTCCACTCCTAGAGAAACGCCCCAAACAGGTGTCATCGGGGCTGAAGATGCAGTCAGCATGTCCTGATTCCTGGGCCTCCTCCCCACCCTGGGACTTGGGGACCCTGGGCAGGGACATGGGGGTCAGGGTCCACAGGGGAGGAGGTGCCTCTGTCACCTCCCAAGGGTCTCCAGACATTTCCTGTCAGATGCTGTGGCTCTGGGAAGACCTGTTCTCTCTGTTCCTCTTCTTAAATAAGGCTTTTCTCTGAAGAGCTCCAGTGATGACGGTTACAATGGCTCCCGTGTAATTAACACTCTGCTCCATGCTGTGAGGCTGCACACTGGCCTTGGGAGCTGTCCTCGCACATGGATGGGGGCGGAAGACAACTCCTTTCTGGAGATGCTGTGAGATGAGAGAAAGCAAAGCCCACAGAGAAGAGGAGGAGGAGGAAGGAGGGGGCGGTGGAAGAGGAGGGAGGGAAGAGTAGGGAAGAATCCATGACAACAGTAGCATCTGTCGTGGTGGTCGCTTCCGTCTAGAGAAGGCCAGGAGTGTGACTTGGTGTGTCTCTCACCTGGCCAGTCCCCTGCCTCCACACCCAACAAGGGTGAGGATGCCACGACACCTGAGACTCCTCCATCCCTCAGTTCCACCCCCTCTTGGCTCTGCTTTGCCCATGAAGCTTTCAGTCCAACAGATGGGATCACAGAGTTCAAGCTCAATCGTCCACTTTGCTTTAAAATCCAGGGTACACTTTACAAAGGCACATCCACGGTGGAAAACTACTTGTGAGGATCTACAAAAACCAAATATAGGCACGTCCCCCCGAGACCCAGTGATTCCACAACGGGGGGCTCAGACGTCATCAACACGCACTTGGTGACCACAGAAAGGCACATACAACTCACAACAAACACTGGAAACGACTCAAATGCCCATTAGTTCTTACCAACACTAAGTGGCCATGATAATGGATCCCCTCCAACCCACTGAAACAGTGTAGCTGGATCTCCCAAGAATAATATTCAGTTGAAGAATATACACACAGGCTACAGTGAAATAACACAGAAACAGGCAAAATGTGCTGTGAGAAGTTGGCTCAGTGGTGACTCCTGGGGTGACCAGATGGATCCACGAGGGGGTTTCAGGAGTGCAGGTGCTGTTTCCTTTCTGAAAATTCATCAAGCTCTACACTTATGGTAAATATACTTTTCTGTGTGTCTGCATTTTGAAAGTTTAATATATGTATGTATATATACGTGCATGTATATATATATATGAGTGTGTGTGTGTGTGTATATATATATATATATATATATATATATATATATATATATACTTTTTTAAAGGTTTCAAAGTAACAAAATGAGTCACACTCTGTCTGTACGGAAACCATCCTTGTCATTTCCAACTTGGGTTGAACATGGAAAGCGGCAAAAAAAATGGGAGAGGGCCGTAGACTCTGGAAGTGAAGTAAAGGTAAGCAAGGCTTCATCCAGGCCTCAACCAGAGACTCAGAAGAGGCGAGGCTGGGAGGGGAAGCAGGTGGGGTGAGGAACCAGTGAAAAGGAGACAGAATCAGAGCCCCACAGGAGAGCTGGGGGATTCACATCGCTCCACCCAGAGTCTCTCACGGAGGCAGATCTCAGTCCAGCTGATTTCAGCCACCCGTGGACACTCCCACCATCAGCTTCTCATGCAAATGACCCTGCATGTTGTACTGAGGTGACGCAGGACCAAAGGCAGGGTACCACATGAGGAGGGTGTGGGGGAGCCAAACATGCACCCCAAATTCCATCCTGGCCCCGCCAGTTTTCAGATGCCTCAGAGACACAGAAGCTGAGCTCACATAGGACTTGAGCAGATGCTGACCCCAAGAGCACAGGTTCCTATGGTTTTGTTTATATTTCTGTAAGATGACAAGTGTTTTAAAATTAGTATTTATTGGCGTGTACTTGCTTTACAATGTGGTGTTAGTTTCTGCTGTACAGCAAAGTCAATCAGCCATACATATACTTATATTCCCTCCTTTGTGGATTTCCTTCCCATTTAGGTCACCACAGAGCACTGAGTAGAGTTTCCATGTCTTTAAAGGGACCCCATGCCAGACCTCCTCCTAAGGTAATTCTCGCAGAATCCCTTTGCAGGAAGACTTACAGATGGCCGAGCAGGCAAAGGCAGGCGGCCAAGCTAGGAGATGAGCAGATGGTGCCACGGGCTGACCAAACCCTGACATCCCAACCCGCCACCCAGCCCAACTCACCCCTGCCTGGCCAGTGACACCACAATTCCCACACCCTCCCCTTCCACTGCAAAAAGAACTCCACTTTATAAGGAAATGGAATGAACACCTGCAGCTCTGGAGACCTGGAGGGTCTCTAAACCCAAAATGTAAAGAATGTTCCCCCAAAGGGGACCCAGTGTGATTGCTGAGGTAGGTGAGGGTTGAACCCACCCAGTGTGAGTTGTGTTGCTGTAAGTTCTCATTATCATCGTTTCAGGGCAAGCACCACATAATATAATGAATATTTCCTGTTAAAGTTAATTGTATGGTTTGGAAGTGTCTGGGCAGTTCCTTGGGGAAAGGACGAAACTCTACTGCCTCAACTCTTCTCTAAGCAGTGAGGATGATCAACCTGCAGACAATTAAGTTACAGAACCAACCATCCCTCCCTCCCTTTCATCACCCACCTCCCTGGCAATGGGTCTTCTGTCACATTTGTTGGCCGTCCAATTGCTCACTGTAAGCTTGTTTCTTATCTAAAAATATCGTGGGGGTGAAGAGAGAAGCTTACCGTGAAATACAGGCCAGCCTATGGCCTCTCTAGGGATGGGTGGAGACCCCCCAACACCCCCAGGAGCTGCCTGCTTCCCCCAAGTTGTTTTCTTGGTCTTAACTCACATCACTTACTATCAATACCACACAGCCCACTTCAAAGTTATAACATTCTCCCAAATCACAATAGACACTCATTTCCTAAGCTCTGATGCTTGCTCCTTGGAAGGAAAGCTTTGACAAAACTAAACAGCATATTAAAAAGTAGTAGCCCTCTTTTTATACCATACCATGGCCCACAGAAATGGAAGCAGTGACAGATTTTATTTTCTTGGGCTCCAAAATCACTGTGGATGTTGACTGCAGCCACGAAATTAAAAGATGCTTGCTCCTTGAAAGAAAAGCTATGACAAACCTATATAACATATTAAAAAGCATAGACATCACTTTGCTGACAAAGGTCCATCTAGTCAAAGCTATGGTTTTACTTGCAGTTGAGTACGGATGTGGCAGTTGAACCAGAAAGAAGGCTGAGCGCCAAAGAACTGATGCTTTTGAACTGTGGTGTTGGAGAAGACTCTTGAGTCCCTTGGACTGCAAGGATATCAAACCAGTCCATCCTAAAGGAAATCAACCCTGAAACTTCATTAGAAGGACTGATGCTGAAGCTCCAATGCTTTGGCCACCTGACGCGAAGAGCCAACTCATTGGAAAAGACCCTGATGCTGGGAAAGATTGAGAGCAGGAGGAGAAGAGGGCGACAGAGGATGAGATGGTTGGATGGCATCACTGACTCAATGGACATGAATTTGAGCAAACTCCAGAAGATGGTGGAGGGCAGGGAAGCCTGGTATGCTGCAATACATGGGGTCGCAAAGAGTTGGACACGACTGAGTAACTGAAAAACAACAACAAAACTATATGTAAAACTAGATAGCCAGTGAAAATTTGCTGTATGACACAGGGAGCTCAAATCTAGTGCTACACGACAACTTAGAGGGTGGGATGGGGTGGGAGGTGGGAGGGAGGCTCAAGAGGGAGGGGACATCACATACCTATAGCTGATTCATGTTGATATATGGAGAAACCAACACAATATTGTAAAGCAATTATCCTCCAATTAAAAATAAATTTAAATAAAAGAATAAGAGAGACCCCATGGAGCTCCCTCACCCCTTCTACCACATAGAGACATGGAGAGAAGTCGGCCATCCATGTACCAGGAAGAGGGCCCTCATCATATACAGAATCTGCCACTGCCTTGACCTTGGACTTCCCAGCCTCCAGAACCACAAGAAGTAAATGCTGTTTCAATGATGCCCACCCCTTTTCCCAAAGCATATGTGCTGCAGCAACCCGAGCTAAGACCTGCCCCCCACAGGAGGAGTGAGGAGTCAGGAAACACGAACAGACATTCATCAGGGCATGCACCTGTCACCAGCCCTTCGGGGCTTCAGGAAGCTTGACTCAGTGCCCTGTGCTGGAAGGGGCAATGGTGAGAGAGGGTGGAGGGCGAGGGGCCAGAAGGGCAGGTATGAGGTGGCAAGAACCTGGACCTGAAAGGGGAAGGAGAGCAAAGATGAGGGAGGAACTGAAGGAAGACGATGTAGAACTCCAGCTCAGAAGGTGTAGTGAAGACACGGGAACCCGGGGTGCTCAGGTATCACACTTGGGTACCCAAGCTGGAAGGGATCCTGGTGGAGGAGGTAAGTCCGTGAGTTTTATTTTTAGCAACATTCATACTTGAGGATGAAGACAGGCATCTTAGTGAAAATTAAATGTTACCCTAGGGTGGCAGGAGGCCATTCCATAAGGAAAGGAAGCCCAACTTCCCTTCCACCCCAAGGAAGTCTGCATTTCCCTCCCAATAGCTTCAGGCCCTTGACAGAGCAGCAGAGCTTCAGGAACAAGAAAGGTCTCTATCTTGACCTGTCAGAAGTACAGTTAATCAAGGCGCAAACTGTATGCTTGGGGTTTGTTCCTGTGCAGAGGGAGAAATCCGATTGTCTGTCTGCTCCATGGTTTGTGGCAGTTCTTCTCAAACTTCCATCACACTCAGTAGCAGACCTTGTTGGAACCAAGTTTCCTGGCTCCCATCCCCAAAGATTCCAATTTGGCAGGCTGGGGTTGAGCCTCTGACCTGGCACATCCAACAAGCTCACAGGGATGGCCAGGTGATACAGATGCTACTGATCCAAGGATCTGGCTTTGAACGTTGCCAGCTTCTAGGAGCAAAAATTTATGACATGCAGAAGAAATGTATCGAGCTGTGCAATCTCGATGGCTCTGTGAAACCAAAGGGGAAGCATATTTATAAGAGTAATTCTCATGAAATAAAAATGACTAATGATTCGGGACTGGCTCAGCAGCAAATCTACGTAGGTGCAACTGTAAATGAGCCTTTGAAGGAAGCATATTTCCAAGAGGGTAGTGATTTAAAATTAATGATAGAATTGGAGAGTTTTAGTGTTACCCGTGTAAAGACAATTTACATGGACAAATTCACAGCTTGGCATACATGCTCCCATTTTACAGATGAGGAAACAGAGAACAAAGGTGAGTCATAGTTACAGGAGTGGAACCAGAACCCATGTTTCCAGACTCACTGTCCAGCACGCCTATTATAAACAAGAAGAGCCAACTTTCTTATCCATTGACGTTTTCACAGCAGAAACTATAAAGATGCAGGAGGATAGTGTACTTTTACTGTCCTTCGTGGTGAACAGGGACAGACGAGTCCTGCAGAACATCAACATAAAAGATTTCATTCCTGGTGTCTCCTAAAATAAACCTTCAATCGGCGCTGACACTCAGAACGTTTGTCTGAGGAGTGCTCCCAGGCAGGCACACCTCTCACCTCCCCTTCCTCCTCCTTTCCTTCTCACTCCACCTCTCAAAGCACTCAAAAACATTTATAACACAAACATCAACGTGAAAGAGTCATCAAGGGACACTATGGGACCCCAGAAGCCCTCAGGAGCATCCCTTCCCAGGCTGGACAAGATGTGTCCATTTATGGCTTTCTTGGCTCAAAATTGAAAGATGATGTTGTTCTGGCCATCTTAGGCAAAACAACTGTCCAGATCTGCCTCCAAGGGGACATCCTTCTCCTCCCAGGCTTAGAGCTGTTGTTTGCAATTCTGCACACGCTGCTGGCTTGGCGGACCAGAGGGAGCCTGGGGAGATCCCCTCCCCCAACCCCAGACCATTTACCACTCTTGCGAAATTGAGTCAACGGGTAAAATTCTGTTTTTCCTTCTTCTTTTGTTATCAGAGAAGCACTCAGTGTATAGGAAAACCAAAGCAACTGTCAAGAAGGGAAGATAAGAAAAACAAAATGTCTATTTTAAAAAGTGAAGGTCATCATGTAACGTGTTTTCAGGCGATGACTTCGTCTGATACTCATGACCCTCTCGATGTGTTTTCCAAGTGGGTGTTTCTTCTTTGCTATCACTGTCCCGTGAACACTCTGCTTTTGCCTCCAGTTCTTGTAGCAGTTCTGGGGGTTTCTGATGAGGAACAATTTTCAGTAGAAGGACAATCTGAGGTGGACATAGGTGGGGACACTTGATGCCAGGCAGAGAATGCCTTATGAGTAAATTAAACAAAAACTTAAGAGCTATTCAAAGCACTCTAAGACAGGGACTCTGGTGGATAGAGCTCTACACAGAAACATGTGGAAGCCCTGTAACTCCACAAGAATTGTCTGCAGGTCTACCAGTTAGCCCAGAACCCACCAGATGACTAAAACCACAGTAAAACTAGAGATTGTAACAGACTCATGCACAATGGTACTTCATTAATAGTAATCAAATATTTTAAATAACCTAAGATATTTTCAGTAACCAACAATAACTAATTATATACATACATATTCAATATATTATATAGGCTTATCCTACATACTCAATGGAATGTGAACTGGCCCGTGAAATGGTAATTATAAAACACTGATGGTTCTCTTTATTTAAAATGTTACTGCTACTAAGTGGCTTCAGTTGTGTCCGACTCTGTGCGACCCCAAAGACGGCAGCCCACCAGGCTCCCCCGTCCCTGGGATTCTCCAGGCAAGAATACTGAAGTAGGTTGCCATTTCCTTCTCCAATGCATGAAAGTGAAAAGTGAAAGTGAAGTTGCTCACTCGTGTCCGACGCCTAGCAACCCCATGGACTGCAGCCCACCAGGCTCCTCCGTCCATGGGATTTTCCAGGCAAGAGTACTGGAGTGGGCTGCCATTGCCTTCTCCATTTAAAATGTTAAGTCCCCAAAATGCAACACAAAACATATCTATAAGTCAAAACCCCAACATAAAGCACTGTATTTATTTTATGATGACCACCTATTTTTTATGAGAGGACCATTCAGTGCATGAGGAATATTTACTGAATATATAAAAATGTTTATGCATATGAGCAAATACTAGAAGGAACACTGGAAATTAACATTTGATCTTGGATAATTTTAACTCACCCTAAAGAAGGAAATGGCAACCCACTCCAGTATTGTTGCCTGGGAAATCCCACGGACAGAGGAGACTGGTGGGAGTCAAAAGAGTCAGACATGATTGAGCAACTAAACCACTACACCACCACCACCACAGCTTTAATTCAATTTCTTTTTTCTTTTTATTTACTTTTTACTTTATTTTCATTTATGTTTATTTTTATCACTTATATAGCAGGGCTTACTTCATCTGGGATGCAAAGCAGGTTTCATTTAGTTGGTACAATGTCTTTTGACCTAAAAGAAATAATCCAACAAATAACTACTGAGCTTCTCCTCCATCCCAGGCTCTTCCTGCTCCCAGAAATTGGACGTTCCCAGTGCAGGAGGGGTCAGCAACACAATGAGAAAAAACCTACACAGAATATCCAGTGAGGACCAGCACATGCTCAGGTAAATGCCTCTGTGAGGTGTATACAGAGTCGACCACTCTGGCACTCCCTATTTGGTTTCCAGAAAGTCAAACCGTGGCCAATATTGATATGCTGAGTGTATTAGTTTCCTATTGCTGCAGCAATAAATTCCCACAAGCTTAGTGGCTTGAGACAGACCAAACACTTGCATTTATGGGGGTCAGAAGTCCAAAAGGAGTCTCACAGGCTAAATTCAGAGTGCTGGCGAGGACAGGCTCCATCCAGAGGCTACAGGAGAGAAGCCCTCATCTGCCTTTCCCACCAGATCCTAGGCAGCCCACTGTCCTTGGCTCCTCGCCCCCTTCCATCCTCAAGCCAGGAACGGTATCACCTTCCCTGACTTCTGTCTCCTCTTTTCATGGGTTAGGACCCTTGTGATGATTAGTGGGCCCACCTGGATAACACAGGATCATCTCCCAGCTCAAGATCAGCTGATTAATAACCCTAACACCACCTGCCACCTTAATCCCCCCACCTCCACCACACCACCCCCACAGAATGGAACACATTCATGGGCTCTGGAGCTTGAAATACTTTAAAGTTTCTTAGTTTTATTCTTACATACTTTATTCTTAAATGTTCGGCTATGTAAATAATAATAAAAATAATCATTTGCTACCATTGGAAATGTTTTGAGATTCACGCTATGGTTGAATAGTTTTTTGGTGTTAGCTGTTGGTCATGGACGTCTTTGAGAGGAAGGGGGAGTATTACTGCACACCACACTGGGGCAGCTTATGGTTGAAATCCCCAACAGGAAATCTTCAACAATATCTTTCTTCAGAGATGTTTGTTGTTGTTGTTCAGTCGCTAAGTCATGTCTGAGTCTTTGCGACCCCGTGAACTGTAGCCTGCCAGGGTCCTCTGTCCATGGGATTTCCCAGGCAAGAATATTGGAGCGGGTTGCCATTTCCTTCTGCAGGGGATCTTCCTTACCCAGGGATCGAACCTACATCTCCTGCACTGGCAGGCAGGTTCTTTACCACTGAGCCACCAGAGAAGCCCTTCAGGGATGTTTATCACAATGGAAACTACCCCTGCCTACATGTGAGACTTTGAACATGTCACCATAACTCAAACAAGGGTATTGGTACCTAATCCATGGTTTTCTGGAAATAATTAAGGAGGTAACATATGTGACAGAGGTGTGAACCTAGAAAACACAATGACCAGGTGGTGAATATGAGATCAACCTACCTGCTGCTGAGTCCCTCTATCCATGATAACTTCATTGCAACAAACTAGAAATTTTAAGCTAAAATCTGAACAGGCATTCTGGGATATTATGGTAATTAGCACATGTCACGTGATTCACCCTTTCCTGCGGTCTCACTGAAAAAAGAAAAAACAAAAACCCAGGAAGACATAAAAGATGCTGAGTGTGGATGAGCCCCTGAAACACCAGAATGGGATGTGACAGGCGGACCACCAGATGGGAACCCTCTCCCAGAAACAAGCTGCTGAAAGAAACCACTTGCAACAGGACCCCTCACCCCAAGAATATGTCTTTCTATATCCAATCACTGAGACCCCCAATTCCTGGAAATACAAGTTAACCAGCAAAAGGGATATGAATGAGGGTATACTGCCTCTTGGAGAATAAGAGAAGGGAGGACAGAAAGAACCGCAGGGAGGATAGGAACTAGGGTTGCAGGTTTTCATGCACCTGGGAAGACCTATCAACTGATCAAAATTATATGAATAAAGATCCATCTAAATATTCAAACTACCAGGTAGCAGAGGGTCATATTCCAATCAAAGGTCCTATTCTCTGGACAAAATGAAAGAAAATCAGAAACTGGTATTTTAAAATATATACATATAAGCACCCTGACAACTTAGAAATTAAAAATCACTTCCCTAAACAACTAATTGCAAAAAAAAGAAAGAAAGAAACTACAAGGCTATCTGAAAAGTACAAGAATGGCCGCATGACATTTTAAAACTTTTAAGGTGAATCTAAAGCTGCTCTCCGGAGAAGGCAATGGCACCCCACTCCAGTACTCTTGACTGGAAAATCCCATGGATGGAGGAGCCTGGTAGGCTGCAGTCCATGGGGTCGCTAAGAGTCAGACATGACTGAGCGACTTCCCTTTCACTTTTCACTTTCATGCATTGGAGAAGGAAATGGCAACCCACTCCAGTGTTCTTGCCTGGAGAATCCCAAGGACGGCGGAGCCTGGTGGGCTGCCATCTATGGGGTCGCACAGAGTCAGACATGACAGAAGCGACTTAGCGGTAGCAGCAAAGCTGCTCTCAGAGACAAATGTGTCATTGAGCTGTGCTAAATGGCTCAGCCGTGTCTGTCTCTTTGGAACCCTATGGACTGTACCTACTAGGCTCCTCTGTCCATAGGGATTTCCAGACAAGAACTCTGGAGTGGGTTGTCATGCCCTCCTCCAGGGGATCTTCCTGACCCAGGGATCAAACCCACGTCTCTTATGTCTTCTACATTGGCAGGCGGGTTCTTAACCCCTGGCGCCACTTGGGAAGCCCCAAATGTATCATTAGCAACAAAGAATAAAAACATATAAATAAAGCACATAAGTCAAGAAATTAGAAAAGAAACCAAAAGAATTAATAAGATTTTAAAGAACTATTAAAGACATAATCAATGACTCATAAAATAGGAGAAAAAGCAAAACTGCAAAGATACACATGAGATGGGTCATCCAAAAATAATAAAACAAACTAAATACAGTCGGATTTGACCAAGGAGAAAAGAAAGAGAAACACGTAAGTCAGAAACGAGAAAATGTTACATAATCAGCATTACAGAACAAGTTAAAATGCAATGCATAATTTTGTTCATTTACAAAATCTTAAAGAGACTAGTGCTTTTCTGGGAAAACAAATTACCTACACAGAAAAGCAGCAAGGGAAGAAATTGAAAAGTTTGTCCAAAATTACCCTCAAGAAACTCTAGGCCAGGCAGTGCTACAAAGTGTTCTTTCAAATTCTAAAGTTGCAGATTATTCCCACGCTTCATAAAATATTGTAGAATGTAGAAAAACATGAGAATCATCAATTTGCTTTGTAAAGCAAGTGTAGTGATAACACCAAATCCTGGCAAGGAAGTTATATGTCACTATATCATGAATACAAAAAGAAAAATTTCTATATAAAATATGAATCAATAAAATCTAACATCATTTTAAAAGAAAAAATATAGCTACCTAAGATTTATTTCAGGAGCAATTTAATATGGATTTACTGACATTATGTTACATTCAGTTCAGTTCAGTCGCTCAGTCGTGTCCGACTCTTTGCGACCCCATGAATCACAGCACGCCAGGCCTCCCTGTCCATCACCAGCTCCCGGAGTTTACCCAAACTCATGTCCATGGAGTCGATGATGCCATCCAGCCATCTCATCCTCTGTCGTCCCCTTCTCCTCCTGCCCCCAATCCCTCCCAGCATCAGAGTCTTTTCCAATATCTCTTCACATGAGGTGGCCAAAGTATTGGAGTTTCAGCCTCAGCATCAGTCCTTCCAGTGAACACCCAGGACTGATCTACATTAAACACGTCAATAAATGTTAACAAGGCATTTGACTGCAAACAACATTCATGGCTGCTTTTTCAAAAACTCTTAGAAAACTAGAAATAAAAGGAAAGTTCCATTGCATAATGAAAAATAACTAGATTAACTGACAAGTGATACTAAAAAGCTATTCGAATATAGAATGAATCTTAAAAATCCTCCATAGTAGCAAATTATTGTTTTTATTATTATTTACATAGCTTAACATTTACAAATAAAATTAAGAAATTTTAAAGAAAAAACATTTCAAAAATAGATATAAAAACAAAACAATAGCAACAATAAATAATAACAGAAGAACTTTCACAAATAAATGTAAGAAAAATATAGGAAAATAATCATGAATCTTGACAGATTTTTTTAAAGCCTTGATTAAGAAGCACACTATGAGATGAATCAATGCTGTAAAATGTTGCATTTTCACAGTTCTTTTTTATAAATTTGTCAAAACCTACAGGCATTTGGACAAAATTTAACAGAGATTCTAAAGTTCACCCACAAGGATAAATGAATACTAGCAAATGATTTTTCCCCCCAAACAAGAGGTGAGGAGTTTTGTCCCATCAGATAATTCACATGTGAACAAACTACAATGATTAATTAATGGGGAAATAGAACTAAGTAGATATCACAAGAACAGCTTTAAGCATGGGCTACAGGTGACACTACAAATGTGAGGATAAAGGAAATATTAGTCAATAAACAATTTGTGTGAAATCTGTTAATCTGCTAAGATGGAGAAG
The DNA here is from genome assembly GCF_029378745.1 of Bos indicus. Lineage (NCBI taxonomy): Eukaryota > Metazoa > Chordata > Mammalia > Artiodactyla > Bovidae > Bos > Bos indicus. The sequence goes on along the minus strand of NC_091772.1, from coordinate 38,962,889 downwards.
GCAATGGCACCCTACTCCAGCTTGGAAAATCCCATGGGTGGAGGAGCCTGGTAGGCTGCAGTCCATGGGATCCCTGAGGGTCGGACATGACTGAGCGACTTCACTTTCACTTTTCACTTTCATGCATTGGAGAAGGAAATGGCAACCCGCTCCAGTGTTCTTGCCTGGAGAATCCCAGGGATGGGGGAGCCTGGTGGGCTGCTGTCTATGGGGTCACACAGAGTCGGACACGACTGAAGCGACTTAGCAGCAGCAGCAGCTCCTACTAAGATAAATTTCAAATTAAGTAAAGGGTTAGTTTTTTAAAACATTAAACCATAAAAATGAGGAGGGGGAGACCAAAGGATTACATGATATAAATATATAATTGAGATCCTGGATCTGAGGATAAACAATGAAAAAAAAATAAAAGGGAAAAGAGAGTTCTGACTAGATAAAAATAATTTTTTCTGTATGCCAAAAATCCAGGCAAAATTTACAAAACAAGATAAAAGATTTATACATAGGCTATATAAAGAACTCTTACAGATTACTGAGAAAAACACTATTATTCCATTGGGGGAAAAAAAGGAGAACTGACATGAACAAATTTTTCTCACAAGCAAAAAAATACAAATGATCAATAAGAATCTTTAAAAATAATTACAAAATAAAATATTTTCATGTTAGATAATTATAAAACACTGAAATATGTGGGAGCCATTTACTTTATTCAATGAGAAAATTATGAATATAAGCCTTAAGCATGATAAAGATATAAAACTCAGGTTATCTATGTATTAACACTGATAAATATATCAAGCAGAGAAATATAGAAGCAAACATTTTAAATTTTAAAAAGTTAGATTCAATTTGTTTAACATCTATTTGATGACAATAATTAACTGTTTGAAAATGAGTATCTCTAGCAGTTGGTATTAGTAACTGGTCACCTGAGGAATTTCTGCAAATTATTTTTGAATCTTTCTTCTTTGCTTTGAAATGATGGCAGGTTTTAATTTTGTTTTGTTCTGTTGGGTTCAAAATATATTTCACTCTTGTTAGCAATCAATTTCTTAAAATAAAAAACAATTCAGTTTTACTAGCAAAGAAGGAAGGCAAACTAAAGCAATGAGATACTGTCCGTCTGCCATCAAATTGAATTTAAAATGTGTAAAATTATCACAATCCTCAATTCTGGCAGGGAACACTGAATTGAGCACTCCCAAACAGTGCTGTTAGAATTTCTAATTCATTCAGATTCCTGGAAAGTCAGTCAGTGGTGTGTGGTAGCCTTTACAATGGGCCCACACTCTGACAGTGAAACAGTATTTCCAGGGACCCAGCCTAAAGAGGCCATCAAAGACCTCAGCACAAGAACAACCATCACGGTGAAGACATGGAAAATACCTCACTATCTCAAATGGAGGCCTAAATAAACAAATTCTGGCATAATCAGAGGATACAATGTCACAGTTAAAACCATGAGATGTGGAATCCAACAGCCTGAGCCCACAGCCTACTTGGCCACATAGAAACTTTGTGAGCTCGAGCAACTGACTTAAACTAATTGTACCTATTCCACTGGTACAGGGAAAGCACTTGGAACAGTGCCCCAAACATGCCAAGTGTTCAATATATTTCACTTAACTTGTAAGAAGTATTATATATGTGTGTGTGTATGTTCTTGTGCATGCTCGGTCACTTCAGTTGTGTCCGACTCTTGGCGACCCTATGGACAGCAGCCCGCCAGGTTCCTCTGTCCATGGGATTCTCCAGCCAAGAATACTGGAGTGGGTTGCCGTACCTGCCTTCAAGGGATCTTCCCGACCCAGGGATCAAACCTGCATCTCCTGCAACTTCTGCACTGCAGGCAGATTCTTCATCGCCTGCAAATATATATAGGAAGCCCCCATATACATTTATATATTGTAAATATATAATAACGTCACACAATACTAAGAAATACTGTGATTTTAATAATATTACTATGTAGACATTAAAATTAATTTTTAGGTTTCATGCCATGGAGAAATCTTTATAACAAGTTTAAAAGCAGACTCCACCAACACTACACAATCTTTTCCAGAAAACAGAAGGAAATACCTCCTGTTTCATTGCGTGGACCCAACAAAACCAGACAAAGATAATACTAGAAAAGAAACCTAGGGCAGGTATCCTGGGTGATCACAGATATAAAAGTCCTCAAGAAAATATGATCAATTCAAATCCAGAAAAATACACCATGAAAAAAACACCCTTGTCAAGTAGGGCTTATCTGTGGTATGCAAGGCTGATTCTATATTCAAAAACCAATCCATGCAATCCACCACATTAACTGTCTAAAGAAGAAAAACCACGAGATTGAATCATTTCATGCAGGTAAATCATGTGATGAACTTCAATATCCACTTCTGATAAAAATTCTCAACAAAGGAAGATTCTAGTGTCAAAAGATTACATACTGTAGCATTCCATCTGTATGACATTCATAAAAGACAAAAGTACGGTGGCAGAGTACAGGGGGTTGGGGTGGGTACAGTGTGATACAAGTGGATAGTTTAAGGGGGATTTTGAGGGGTGACAGTTCTGTTCTGACCATCAGTCAGTTCCACTGTGTATTCAGTTGCTTTTAATTTTAAAAGCAGGATTCAAGACCTTATCCATAGTATTACAGCAATTTTATAATATGTATGGGAGGAAACATATCAACATCACAACCCTGGAAATTACTGAAACCAACCTGTCCTCATGCCCAGATTTATCAAAAGTAGGTTCAATGAGTTTTCTTTCTGTATGTATCCCAACAAACACTTGTGATGTCAAATGAGCAAACCGTCATAATGCAGAAGGTCATTAACTTTCAAAGCTGGGGTTATTAAGATCCTACGAAACTTCGGAAGTCATGTTCAGATCACAGACTAGAATTACAACATGAGGGGTGAAAATAGTTGAAATCTTATAAACTCAAAGACCCCTAACAAGAAAAATTAATGGACACTAATTTTTAAAATGACCAATCATTCTCATGGCTATATGAAGTGACTACCCAGGTAAAAGGTAAGCCAAGGTAAGCCAAAATTTTACCTTTCTCCTAAAGTAAGCTAAAAGTGTTCCATGGACCAAGATTTCTGAACAAACAAATCGATATGCTACAGGAAGTAACTCACTCTAAAAATCCCTAAGTTTCCCCATTTAATGACCACACCACAGGACATATAATTCCCAGCAAGATACCAGCATTTCAGAATTTGAAATAATTTCACCCAGTCCATATGTATCAAATATATTTCTAATCTGAATTTTCTGCTATTTTTGTCTTAAGTATTTACTAAGCAATAAGTCAGAAAACCAGGATTCTGTTTCCAGTTTAAATTCTCTTTCACATCAGTTTCCTCAAACATAAGATCAGATGTTAACATACTAAAGTGCCCACGATCTCCATCCCCAGTATTCTCCAGCAGTCAACAAACAGTGGTGAATAATGGTAAAAGCAATGTCTCAAAGGGCATGTCTAAACTTCCTGAAGGAGGCAAGTGTTTGGGTGAATTATTTTCATGGAGCATTTATTCAGAAATACTGTGCAAATGACAGACAAAAATTATTCATCAAAGAAAACTGTTAACTAGCCATGCATGGCCTTTATCTGGCACTTAGCTCAGGTTACTGTACCCGAAAGTGATCAAACTGCAAGGATGGAGGCCACCTCCTCCCCCGATGTCCCCCCTAACTTCACTGAGACAGACTGACCTTCTTCACACTCGTCCCCCTGCCCCTCAACTTACAAGCAGTCTTTGGAGTACAGCAACATTACTGGTGGGGAAATTGCCCTTAATTCTTCAAGTTATCATTTTCTTTTCTTTTTTAAGGATAAGTCAGGTGTAATAGCACCAAGAATAGAATATTTGTATGACATATAATTTTCTCATAAGCTTAATTTTTGGAATAGGTGATAGGAGTTACTTAACGTGACTGTTCGTTTTATACAAAAAGGTACCTGGAGTGTGTATGGTTACAGAGGATCAACACAAGTCATCTTTGTGACGTTGGGTCAGTTCAATATTTTGACTGGGTTGGTACACATACAATATAAATGAATAAGGTTGGTAGGCTGCATCAATGTGTCCCTACTCTGGTTATGAAATTATACTTCACTCAAGTTTTGCAATAGTTTACCATCAGAAGAAACAGCGTTATTTCTTGCCACTGCCTGTGACTCTACAATTATCTCAATAATATTTTTCAATGAATAAGAAAGGATATGGTAAAATCTATGCCTTCCCCCAACCCCGACCATCAGCCCTCTTAAAAGACAACAACCCTTACCAGTTTCATGTGCATAGGAGTTAAAAGGGGCTTCCCAGTTGGCACTAGTGGTAAAGAATCCGCCTGCCAACGCAGGAGACAGAGGTTGAATCCCTGGGTCAGGAGGATCCTCTGGAGGAGAAGATGACAACCCACTCCAGTATTCCTGCCTGGGAAATTCCATGGACAGAGGAGCCTCACGGGCTACAGTCCATGGGGCCAGGAAGAGGCGGACATGAGTGAGCCACTGAGCACACACACTGGAGAGAAAAGGGGGACAGCAGGAAGGGAGGAGAGGAAGGCGGGGGGAGACTCGAGGCAGCTTCAGATGGTCCTGCAACGTATCAGAATAAACTGTCAGCTCTTTTGAACAACTGTCCTTGGGTATAGGAGTGTTTCTGCTGAACAGCCCCCCTACACACTCAACCACCACCTCCTCCCCCACTGGATTCCTGGGAATAACCAGGTTTTTGTCCTTAGGACAGGACACCAGGGGACTCTCCTCTGGGAAATCTGACCGCCCTCTGATAAAGATCTAAAACTAGGAGCACTATCCAGGGACACAGCCAGTCAGGTCACCTTACACAGGCACCATCAGCAGATCCTCCCCCCCGCCCATGTGCATGGTTCCCAGCCTCCTTGTTAACGGGGCTCACTTAAATACGAGCAGAGGCGACAGGTCCCTTGACGTAAGAAGAAAGCACATAATAGGGAAAACAACAACAGACAAGAGCAACTGGGAGACAGAGAGTTCATTCAAAGAAAAGAAAACCACAGACTACTATTAATATACTTAGGGATATAAAAGATGATACTGTATTGATGAAGCAGAACAGGATGGTACTAAAAATAACTTGCAGAGGAAAAAAGAGCTCTCAGAAGGTAAAAATATGACAGCAGAAATAAAAAGCCTGGCATAAGAATTAGAGGGGAAAAAAAAAAGAATTAGAGGGTATGATTAAGAAAACCTACAGAAATTAGAACAGAAGGATGAGAAAAAAATAGGAGAGAAGAGATAATAAAAAAGATCAATGCAGGAAGTCAAACACCCAATAATACATAATCCAGAAAGAGTAAGCAAAGAACTTAGGGTTGTCGTTGTTCAATTGCTCAGTTATGTCCGACTCTGTGACCCCATGGACTGTACCACGCCAGGCTTCCCTGTTCATGACCAACTCCTGGAGCTTATTCAAACTCATGTCCATAGAGTCAGTGATGCCATCCAACCATCTCATCCTCTGTTGTCCCCTTCTCCTCCTGCCTTCAATCTTTTCCAGCATCAGGGTCTTTTCCAATGAGTCAGGTCCTCGTATCAGGTGGCCGAAGTATTAGAGTTTCAGCTTCAGCATCAGTCCTTCCAATTAATATTTAGGACTGATTTCCTTTAGGATTAACTTGTTTGATCTTCTTGCAGTCCAAGAGACTCTCAAGAGTCTCCTCCAGCATCACTATCTGAAAGCATCAATTCTTCAGCACTCAGTCTTCTTTATGATCCAACTCTCACATCCATATGTGACTACTGGAAAAACCATCGCTTTGACTATACAGACCTTTGTCAGCAAAGTGATATCTCTGCTTTTTAATATACTGTCTAGGTTTATCATAGCTTTCCTTCTAAGGAGAATCTTTTAATTTCATGGCTGCAGTCACCATCCTCAGTGATTTTAGAACCCAAGGAAGTTAGAGTAGAGGAAATGACAGACAAGTTCCCAGACCTAATGGACATTAGCTTTCAGGATAAAAGAACCAGGTGAATGTACCCAAGAAAATACATGAACTGCAACAGCCATATAACTGTGATACAACTGCACATCAGGAACAAAGCAGTGAGCACACATGCTTTTAGAGAGTGAGAAAACAATTAAAACAATAAAAAACTAAGACACCATCAAACTTCTCAGAGGCAACACTGGAGGCTAGAAGAGCTAAGCCTACAAAATTCTAAAGAAAACATGCTCCAACCTAAACCCTGATCCAGTCTAACACTCTTCTAAGTGTGGGGGTAGAATTAACATATTGTCAAGCCCACAACATCTCAAACCTTTGTTTTGATTCCCACACCCCTGTCTTAGGAGGCACTGTGAGTGTGGTATCCCAAAAATGCATACCAAAAATGAAGAAATAAACTAAGAGAGATACCTATGTGGGTTCCAGGAAAAATGGCTTTCAACATAAGGAAAGCTGGAGAAAAAAAAAACAACACATGGAGGATGAAACTGAAGAAAGATGTCAAGATGACAGCTGGGCAGCAGATTTAACAAGCCACCCGTCCAGATTAGAACGGGCAGAAGAATCTGGAAAAGACTTCTTCCAAAAGAGCGCTGGACAGAATATCTGCACATGAGGGCTTCCCCCGTGGCTCAGATGGTAAAGAATCTGCCTGCAATGCGGAAGACCCGGCTTTAATTCCTGGGTCGGGAAGATCCCCTGGAGAAGGGAATGGCTACCTATGCCAGTATGCTTGCCTGGAGAATCCATGGACAGGGGAGCCTGGCGGGCTACAGTCCATGGGGTCGCAAAGAGTCAGACACAAGTGGGCAACTAACACTTTCATACTCTGGGCACATGAGGAGGAAATGAAGGCAACCAGAGGAAAGTCTGGGCTTCAGTTAATGGTGAAGGCTTAGAATACCAAGCCACCAAATATTAAGTCATGTTCAGAATAGAAAAATTAAGCCCAGTGTATCTCACAGCTGAGCCACCAAGAGCACTGAGGTGGCTGCAATAAGAAACTGACCTGATTGCGGCCAGTGGTGCCCAGTGTTGGCTGCAAGGTAGACCCATCTGCCCCCCTTTAGAAAAATCCCAATGTCCAAGCTATACCCTAGGGCATTATATCACAATCCCCAGCTGGTAGGACCCAGATGCAAGGTTTAAAGTTCCCTGGTGATTACAACATGTGCAGAAGACTGAGACGCACAGAACTCACCAAAGGTGTGATTCCAACCCTCATGCAAACCGTCACAGACCTTTACCTGCAGCAGCTACTTATAGTCTTGACTTTCAACCACCCACTATATATCCACCTAGGTGTCCTACCAGTAATCAAAGTCAAAATGTTCCAAAATGAGCATTTCATGTTCTTTCTTAAAAATGACACTCTGTGTGTGTGTGTGTGTGTGTGTGTGTGTGTGTGTGTGTGTTCAGTCACTCAGTCATGTCTGACTCTTTGTGACCCCATGGACTATATCCTGCTAGGCTCCTCTGTCCATGGGATTTCCTAAGCAAGAATATTGGAGTGGGTTGCCATTTCCTCCTCCAGGGGATCTTCCCAACCCAGGGATCAAACTGACATCTCCTGCATTGCAGGCAGATTCTTACCCACTGAGCCACTGAGGAAACCCGATTAAAATGACTCTAGTAGTAACTTAAAATAGAGTTACCATATGACCCAGCAATCCCTTTCCTGGGCATGCATCTGGAGAAGACTCTGATCTGAAAAGATGCATGCACTCTAATGTTCATAGGAGCGCTAGTTAACAGTAGTCAAGCATGGAAACAACCTAACGTCCATCAAGAGACGGATGGATAAAGAAGATGTGGTCCATATACACCATGGGGTAAAAAAGAATGAAAATCATCCCTAGAAAAGAATGAAATCATGCCATCTCCAGCAACATGCACGGACCTAGAGACTGTCATAATAAGTCAGACAGATAAAGACAAATAGCATATGATATCACTTAAATGTGGAATCTAAAAAAGTGGTAACAAATGAACTTACTTACAAAACAGAAACAGATTCACAGACATAAAAAACAATTTATGGTTACCAAAGGGGAGGATAAATTAGGAGTATGGGATTATCATACATACATATAAAATAAACAACAGGGACCTACTGTTTAGCATGGGGAACTATATTCATTATCTTATAATAAACTATAATGGAAAAGAATCTGAGGAAGAATACAGAGAGACCAGTGCTAGTGACTCCCTGATGGCCAGTGGGGCACTCCGTCTCCTGGTCCCCCATGCTCATCCCCATGACCTTTGTTCTTACGTCAAAATCCTGCTCAAGAAACCCACTTGGTACTTCCCGTCCTTCCCAAGTTTAGATTCCAATGCATGTCACGATCGTGAAAATGACTTCTGCCAAGGCCAAACAAGCAGAAGCACACAGGGGAAAAGGAAAAGGAAAATACAAAGTTGCAACATGAAATTCCCTGGAAGTAGGTCGGGTGATGAGCTTACTTTATTTGTTCACCCTCTCTCAGAAAAGAAGCGTGATTGACAAACAAGCGTGCTGGCTGGATCTCATGATTTAAATCCCCAAGTTGTAGGGGCTTCCCTGGTGACTCAGTGGTAAAGAATTAACCTGCCAATGCAGGAGACACAGCTTCCATCCCCAGTCCGAGAAGATCCCACATGCCATGGAGCAACTAAGCCCGTGTGCCACAACTACTGAACCTCTGGCTCTAGAGCCCGGGAGCAACTACTGAAGCCCTCGAGTCCCAGAGCCTGTGCACTGCAACTAGAGAGTAGCCCCCAACCGCCGCAACTAGAGAAAAGCGTGCAGAGTGACGAAGAACCAGCACAACCAAAAATAAATAAGTAAAATAAATTTCAATTAGCAACCTGGATGGGTTTGGGCATGCTCCAGAAGGGACAGGGGCCTCTCCCCTGTTCCCCTGAACTCTCACCTAATCCCTGCACTCTGGAGTTCCCAGGGTCAGGACCAACCTGTTCCGTGGTCACAGATGGGTCCAGACAAGTTGCATTTCTATCCACGTCTCAAATACTTTGTATTGCCATTCTCATCCTACCTCCCCACTTTCCGCACATCGATCTCATTAAAAGGCAGAGGCATCACAGGAGGTCTATGCCTAGCACCCTGTCAGTCTGCTGCAGTCTCCCCCCATCCTGGGCACCGTGGCACATCCTCACTTGCCATAAACAAGAGAAGCAGTCTCCCCTGCATCTTTGGCAACACTTTGTTTTCATTTTTGCTGGTCTGATACTATAAAATGGTAACTCGTCATTTTACAATTTAGCTTCTCCTGTTACTATCAAGGCTGAGAATTTTTACTTGTGTCAACAGGCCATTTGCAAATGTTTTTGCTTGCTTGTTTGTTTTAGGAACTGCCTTCCAGCTTCTTTTACCCATTTTCTGTACATTTGTGGTTTTGTCCTTTCTTCACCAACCCTAACGCCTTTATTTTCCAGGTTCCAGCATCTCCCACCCTGGACCAAGACCTCCTCCACATCATGCTGTATTTCTCATTTGTCTCTCAAAATTCTTGAAAATCAGTTGTTCAATGTGTCTCTTCCCACAAAAGTCAGAGCATCATGAGGATACCGTGGGTATCCATCTCAGACACGGCTATCAGCGCAACAATGAGCAAAAACCTGCCACACATTTCCAGAAAGAAGCAACGAAGATCCCTATGTTTTACACCAGTTGGGTCCAGGCAGAAACTCACTCAAGGGATACTGTTGAAGGGAGTTTCATAAGGGACCATTTACAGAGGTGGGGGCAAGGTTGGGAAGACCAGGGAGGTGAGTGAAGTCCCTAGGACATGCAACAATGAAAAGCATCACCCAGCCCAGGGGTGAGGATGAAGAGAGAACAGGTGTAGACAGACAGGGACCTCACAGCAGGAGGGAGACTGGGAGATGCCATCCAAATCTGAAACATCACAACTCCATGATTCGAACTGCCCGAATGGTGCCCATCACCGCTTCATGCATAGAAAATCTCCTTCCACTGAATCCTCAATACTTAATTCTCAGATGGCACAAAATGGGACCACGTGTAACACCCCTGAAAATGAGAAAATAAAACCATTCCCAAATAAGCTCTACAGAAACTGAACGCTGGAAGAGGCCAGAAAAACTCGAATTCCCTTCCTGGCAGGACTACCCATTTGCCCTGCGACTTCAGGGACATTTTCTGAACCCTCGCAGACCCCGGTTCCTCCAGGATAAACGTCTGTGTCCTTTTATTCCCCCCTCCAAAACTATTCTGCTCAAGAAACAGAAATCTTCTGAAGGAAAAAGAGAGTTGCCAAAAGCCTATCCTATCAGCCAACTTCCACCAGACCTTGGAATCCTCCGCAAATGGCTGGTTTTGCAATTCTTTGGGCTTTGCCAACCCTCCAGGGTAAAAAAAAAAAAATCTTCCCACAAGGATTCAAGACTCACAAGAGGAGGAAATCTTTGAGAAAAATCTGGGTTGATGAGCAGCTAAGAAAAGCCAGGAGGAAGGAGACACATCTATATATGTTTAGGCAGAAAATAGAAAAGGTTGAAAAGGAATGTTTTTCTAAAATACTGCTTCTATGAAAGCAACCTTCTGTTACTCCTTCACTCCCCAGTCGACTGGAAAAGACAGAGTGGCTCCTGCTTTCCATTTGTGTCCTCTGAGGCCGGGGCTATGCAGCTCTGATGCGGGCAGCTTCAGTTCAAGTCCTGCCACTGAATGAAGTGCCTCTGATGGAGGCACCCACCTTTCTCAGGTCAGGGTGAGTCTATGCAAAATAGGTAACAACATCAAATTTGCTGGGTTGAAGGCAGAATTAGAAATCATGAAAACTAGTGTGTGCCTGTAAGCTGGGCTCTGACATACAATCGCTGGGTTTCATCACAGGCACTGTCGCTCAGACATCGAAACAGCCTCCACACCGAACAAATGCCTTTTGAGCATCTACTCTGGGTAGGGTGACGGGGTGACAAAGGTGAGAAAAGTTCACAGGGCCCCTGACCTCCTGGGAACTTAGACTCTGGTGAAAAGGAGATGTCATAACGAATACATAATCAAGTCATAACGAAATATATAATTGCCAACTGCAGGAACTGCTACAAAGGGAAGACAGAGTGTGTTCAGAGAGCAAACTGGGGATCCAGTCTGGCCAGGAAGGTCTTGGTCCCGGAAGTGAAGGGTGGAGGATAAACTGTAGGGTGGTGACAATGTGGCCTGCATGTGCTATGGGTCTGGGGTCGGGTCTACGGAGCAGAAGAAAGGCCTGCCCGGCCAGGGGAGAGGGAAGATAGAGTTTGATGAGAGTCCAGCCAGCCTCGACCCCTGGGAATCTACAGGAGGGACTGAAAGGTCATGATCAGGGCCCTCCGAGGGATAGGAAGCCACAAAGCTCTGCCACTGAAATCTGAAGCTCAAGTCCCACTGGGTCCACCATCTCTGGACCCCCAACCAGGAAGACGAGCAGTGGTGTTACCATGATTGGGTGATCTATCAATAGAAATTGTAAACACACTCATACAGATACACACACATATGCACACATATATACATCCATCCATACATACACACATATGCATACACATATAACATATAGACACATATATACATACTTGTGCATATATGCATACACCCATATATACACATTTATACATATACACATGCACGTACACACAGACGTGCACACCTATACGTACATACACACACGTATACATGGGATTCCCAGGTGGTGCTAGTGATAAAGAGCACACCTGCCGATACAGGAGACATAGAGACGTGGGTTTGATCACTGGGTCGGGAAGATTCCCTGGAGGAGGGCATGGCAACCCACTCCAGTATTCTTGCCTGGAGAATCCCATGGACAGAGGAGTCTGGTGGGCTATAGTCCATAAGGTTGCAGAGTCAGACACAACTAAAACAAATCAGCATGCATGCACACACACATAAATACATACACACATACTCATATAAACATACACACACATATACATACTCATGCACATACATAAACACACAAATACATACACACATATACATATACACTGCACACACATATACCACACTACACATATATACATAATCACACACATATATACACACATGTATGTATGCATGTGTGTACATGTACACATGTATATATTATCTGCCTTTACCATCTTGGGAAATATATACAATCACTCCTAAGTCATCATCGCTTTGGATCCTGTTTTTTCCCAAAGACAACCACAACAGCATCTTCCATCACACATGCCCACTTTTCTATATGTCCTGACACTCCTCCGTTGAGTAAGTGGTTGCATCTATGTCCCCTCTCTGTGACTGCGGGTTGACATCTGTCACTTCCTTGATCAACAGAAAGCAGTGGCAGTGGTACACACGACACCTGAGGCTGACACATAAAAAGGCCAGGCACATCCACCTTGTTGTCCCGGAGCCCAGCTGCCATGTTCTGGGGAAGCTCAGACAAAGGCACATGGAGAGGCCACATGTAGATATCCGGGGTGACAGCCCAGCTGAGGGCCCAGCCAACAGCTGGCATCAACACCACACATGGGAGTGATGCTGCTTCCAGACGACTTAGGCCCAGCTGTCAGGTCACCCAGTCCTTGAATGTCTCCACCTGAGACCCCGACACAGCCAAGCAGAGGCCAGTCCTCCCCACCAGGCCCTCCCTAAGTCACTGCCACAAAGAATCCTCAAGTAAGAACATAAAGGAGTCGTTTCACACCATTATTTTGGAGTGATCTCTTATGCGGCAACAGTAACCAAGCCAAAGAGTAGCTCCAAGTTGTTTACACATATGTATAATTTTCCTTAATCACCATTCACCACCCTACGAATCTCAAGAGAGAGGATGTCTTCAACCACTCCCTCCAAAGGACCTCTGGACTTTGTCCACACCACTTTTGGAAAAGGAGGACCAGGTTCCTGACTCCAAATAAAAATTAAACACTTTTAAATCACTCAAAACACACAAAGTAATCCATTCAGACTGCAAAAAAAAAAAAATAGAAAGAAAAAGAAAATCCGCCTTAGCAAATTGGCTGTGAAAACATCAAAATGAGATCTTCATCAGCAACAAGTAAATAGGGCAACTTGGGCTTTCCTTCTGCACTGGAGGCTCAAGCGTCTGCAAAGAGTGTGCTCAACTTGAATGTAGCAACGCATAGAAAGGGTACTCGGCCGGGGCCTGGCACTGGAGAACGTGCCAAATTCCGGTTAGCATTATTACTGCTTTTGTTGTTGCGAGAATTAACATTTCCCTTTATTCCAGTGTTAATTCTTCCTGACTTAAGCCTAACAATGCTCCTGTCCCATCTGAGGAGAGAATCTATACTGAGTTTCGTTAGGGGTTCCTAAAAGGGATCTCCGATTCCATACATCAGAAACGTTATTTATATAATACACCTGCTGTACACCTCTATTTTGGTTTGGTAAAAGAACTGTCCTTTTTATTGGAAAAAAAAGAAAAATCAACGTGTGTTAGAAAACAGGCTTCTGAGAAGTTACACTTAATCACTGCATGGTTTTCAAGGTAAATAAACAGAAGCATCACCTTTGATCATTATGAAGGTACCACTCCCCACGTGGTTATATAAATATTACAAGCTGCCCCAGAGAGTGGCACAAACGCCGGGGGACAGAGATGGGATCAAAGAGCCAGGTCACCTCAGGTTCATCTCTTCCTCTGTTCCTCAACTGCTGTGTGACTGTAAGTGAATCGCTTGGCCTCTCCAAGTCAGAGTGTCTTCAAAACTAGGCTACATTCCAAACTTTTTATTCATACTGAAAGGACCCTCAAGCAGAGGAGCTCCTAAGTTAGTAAAAGTCACTATTCAGATGGTTAGGTATGCTGAATGGCAATCCCTTAAGCAAAATAATCACTTGCAGATTCACACATGTTAATTAGTATCTTAAAAATTATTTCAAAAAACCTGGGCCTTGAGCAATCTTGCTGCGCATCATGTAATGAAATTATCATTATCTAGTGGAAGAAAAGGTGATTTGAGACAGAATTACAACTTGCATGCCATCCAGGGGGCTCAATGGCACACGCTCCCCTCCCATTGACATGTCACTGTTATCTTAAGATGCTGGGGTAGGGGTCTTCTCAGGCCCCATATTTATGGGAGGGGGTGTAGAGGAGGTGAAAAGGCAGAAGGAGAGAGACTAATCAGGGGAAGGATGGAAGATAGGGCTGTACACTGGACCCAAATCTGAGTCCCTAGCAGGGACACTTCTGTCCATCCTCAAATGACATCTAGTCACCTAGCTTCAAGTCTGCAGAGTGTCTATGACACCCACTTCCTCCGAACATCCCAGCTTTCCTCGGGCCCAGGAAGCTCCCTGCCACTGATGGACTTAACCATCTGGGTCACATTCCCCACTGAGAAAAAAATGTCTTTTGTAGCCTGGAAAGTGGTAGGAAGTCTATGGCCTGAGAGCCCTGACCTGTAGGAAGATGGCGGGTGTGTAACTGACTTGAAACGGCCCTTTTCATAGTATGGACTGGCTTTATACTTGTCAAAGCTGCGATGATGAAAAGGGGGTTAATGAAAACCCTCCTCCTGAGACAAGGCCAGGAACTGCTTCTGGCAGATCAGACTCTGCCCTTGGAGAGTCCAGCCTCCCTCACTGGGCACCGTCCACTTTCGGATGTCAGTCCCCATGGCCAGACAGTCTAGGTTCCTGGAGAAACGCAGAGAACCAGGAGTCTCGAGGGCTCCACTGAGGACCTGGACGGACTCTCTCCTATTACCATATATGCTGAAGTCTGCTAAGACCTGAACCAAGACCCACCATCCACTTTCCCCACCAGGCAGGAGCACAATCAATTGGGGAAGGTCCCTTTTTTAACTGATTGTACCCTTAAGTATATTTGAGCATCACTATCCAAATGCCTTCCTTCTGCACTTCATAACCCCTTGTATTGGAGCTCCGTGGATCTTAACATCAAAGCATGTATCTATCACTGTTTTCCCTCCAGAGCATTTCCGTATCTGTTTTCCCACCAAGCGCGCCACTGGAGGAGCCGGGATAGAAAACCGCTTTACAAGAGCTATTCTTCCAAGCCTTTCCTCCGTTTCTCTGACAGCTGCACACCCAGGGTCCAAACTCTTGCCCGGGAACAACTGTGCTGAGCACAATTCTTCAGCAGGTCTATTTCAGCTCAAGAAAGGCCGAGGGCAAAAATAAGACAGAAGTTGTGTGCCGGGAGGGCGCACCGCAGGGCACCCTGAAAGTAAGGTACAGACCATCGGCGGTCCCGTCTAACGGCTTCATCACGCGTTGCAAGTCTGCAAAAGGGATCCGTGTTCCCAGCGAGGGACCAGTGGAGGAGAACCAGTCGCAAAATCTAGCCGGGGCGCGGGGCGGGGGCAGCACTTTTTTCCTATCATTAGTTCCCGGGCACCTGTTCTAGAAGGAGGGGGATGGAGCTTCCAAAGAAACAGGCAGTCCATCCCGCCTGTTCTGTTCGGAGCACTAACTGTGTTCACGGGTCAACCAGCCCTCTCCCTGCCCTCCCTCCACAGGCCAAGGAGTTGCACAGGTGGTCACGCGCGCAGGGGCCGAAGCTCACCAGGACAACTTCACTACTGCCCACGGGGGACCTGTTTAGGGGTTACAGTCCCCACTGCTGCCTCCCTCAGTCCCTCCAGCTCGTGGCAGGAAGCGGGTTAGAGCCGGGAGGCACAGGTGACGGTTCCCAGGGCAGCCAGGCGCCCAGCGTGCCAGCCACGGTCCTACCCGCGCCCCGCGCCCGCGCGCACGGTCCTCGCCTCCCGGGCCCCTCCGCCCGGGGCAGGGGGCGTCCCCAGGCCTGGACGCCCTGCGCCGCCGCCAGAGCCGCAGCGCCCACTCGGGGCGAGCGGCTAGCACTCACCGTCGTGGTCCCGCATGCTCGACAGCGACCAGAGCAGCAGCGCCACCAGGGCCAGGAAGCAGACCTGGCTCAGAAGAAGGTCCCTCCGGCAGCTCCGGCGGCGCTCACGCTCCTCCAGGTCGGGCGACGGCATCCTCTCCGCGCGGCAGGGCAGCGGCCCCGGCGGGGTCCCCGGCGGGCGGCGGCCGCTCCGATCGCGGGCGGCCGCAGCGCGGCTGGTGGCGGGAGGCAGCTCCGCGCGCGGCGGCGGCGCGTCCTCGCTGCGCTCCCGCCCGGCGGCCGCCGCCGCCGCCTCTCCTTCCTCCTGGCGGCCGCCGCGGTTCTCCCGATCTCCGTCCTCGTCGTCGCTCAGTCCCTCCTCCTCCTCGTCGTCGTCGTCGTCGTCGTCGTCGCCGCCGCCGGCCCGCGCCGCCGCCTCCGGGCGCTCGGGGTCCCCGTCCTCCTCGCGCGCCATGGCTCCCACGCTCGGCGTCCGCGCTCGGCCTCGGGCGGCGGCGCGGCGGGGGCGGCGGGGGCGGCCGGGAGGCGGGGGCGGCGGCGGCCGAGGAGGAGGAGCGGGGAGGACCGGCGGGAGGAGGGCCCGCCGCGGGCCAACTCGGCCGGCGGGCGAGGCCACCCGGGGCTGCTCCGGCCTCGCCGGCGGCGGCGGGAGCGCGTCGCGGGGCCGTCCGCCTACTCCATGGTCCGCGCGCGGGGCCGGGGCCGAGCCGGGGCCGGGGCCGGGCCGAGCGCGCCGGGAGCTCGGGGCGAGGCGGGAGGCGGCAGCCGGCGGCGGCGCGGCGGCTCGGGCGCGGGCGCGGGCTGGGGGCAGCGGCGGGGACGCGGCGGCGCTGGCCAGCCCGGCGGAGAGGGGGCGCGTGGGGAGGAGACTGAGCCGGGGAGGGAGCCCCGCGCGCGGTCCTGCGCTCGTGCCGGCGCGGGAGGGCCCCCTCTCGGGACACACGCGCCGCCGAAAGGCTGATCTCCGGGGGGGAAAGGGTTCGCCCGAAACTTTTTGAGGAGCAGAGGGTCTCTCCCGCCCCCTCCCCGCCCTGTGCCGGGAGAGGGGCGCCGCAAGTGCGCTTGGCTGCGCGCGCCGGGCCTCCGGGCTCGCTTCCTCCCGCGGGCCTCCTGGGTTTCCCTCCGCCCCTTGTGGGGATCCCCGTGCGCGCCCGGCTCCGGACCTGAAACAGGACTCCCCGAGGCTCTTTGGTTCGCTGGGGGTGTCCTGGCTCCCCCCTCTGGCCCGGGCTCACACTTCACTCGGAATAGTCCTGTACCAAGCCTCCAGGCTGTGGCCGAGGGAAGAGGGTCAGGGCGGCGCGAGGGCCCCCGGCCAACCCCGGGACGAGGCTCCTGACCTTCCTGTCGCCGAGAGCAGTCAGGCTGCCCCCAGTCCTGCGGTCAGGGCCCTAATCCTCGCACTCCCCAGCCTCCACTTGTGCTCCAGCCCTCACCTGCAGCGTTGCAGAAGATGTCCTTTAGAGAGGACACCCGGTGGTCTCAGGTACACCCACCCTCCCTCCTGGGGTTTCCAGCTTCCCCAGTGCCCGGTGCCTCCCTTGAGCTGAGGCTAGGATGGCGGATCTAGCCCCAGAAGGAGATGCCTCTATGGTGGGGCTGAAAACAGAAGTGAAGTGAAATGAAAGTCGCTCAGTCGTGTCCGACTCTTTGCGACTCCATGGACAACGCAGTCCCTGGAATTCTCCTGGCCAGTATACTGAAGTGGGTAGCCTTTCCCTTCTCCAGGGGATCTTCCCAACCCAGGGATTGAGCCCAGGTCTCCCGCATTGCAGACGGATTCTTTACCAGCTGAGCCACAAGGGAAAACAAAAGAGTTTGTTCAAAAAATGATCACTAGAACCCAGGTGTTGGTCTAGGTGACTGTCTCTACAGAGTCCGGTCATTTCAGGGAATCCAGCTGCAAACATCTATGGAGGTGAGAAGGAAGGAGAGACCTCTGTGTGGGTTTCTCACTCCTAGGTCTGGGAGGATCCACAGAGCCCAAGGGTGACCCCACCTATGGGTGACCTCCTAGCCCAAGCTCCCCAGATGACCCTGCCTCAGCATCGGGGAACAGCAGGTCATGGCCAAGGACAAAACAGACCTTCCTAGGTGGCTTCCTCACCACAGAGAGATCATCTCACCCAGCATGCCTGAGAGCTCTTGCTTCCTGGGCGTATCATTCCTTTAGTCCTTTCTCAGCCTGGCGTCTCCCCAGAAGCACCTCCCCTACCCTGCCCTTGTTGACCCTTCTGCTCCTGTTGGTTACCAGCTACCAACCCTGGTATGAGGATTTAAACCCTGGAAGTCCCTGGGGAAGGGGAGGCGCTCCAGTCTCATCACCTTGATCAACATTCAGAAGAAAGTTTAGGAGCTCAGAAAACTGTCCTTTATTCAACTAACCAGGAAAGACACTCGCTTTTTCTCATGTAAATAGGAAAAATAAAAGTGAGAGAGGGAATCTGGAACTAATTGGGTTAGGGAATGAGCCACAGGCACAAGGAATTGAGTAATATGGGGGTGGGAGAGGTGTCAGGAAGAGAGCAGGAGGGCAGAGGGGAGGAACTAAGAGTTGGCAATGCCCTGGAAGTGCCCTGGGCACGTGCAGGGAATGAAAGAGCAGAAGCCAGGTGGGGAAAGAGAGGGGAGGGAGACAGAGATGGAGAATCCTTCTTAGGCATGCTGAAGTGATTTTTTTTTTTTAGTTCATCTTCATTTCAACAGATTTCACAGCAAAGTGGGTATAGCAGAGACAAAGACCCCTGAGAAGCCCAAAGAAGGATGGGTGCTTCCAGTCCCTAGCCTGACAGCACCTGCCGTCAAGGGCTCCCATCCCAAGCAGGGGTGGCTCCTCAGCCGGAAGAAAGTTTCCTTCTAGGGTCAGGAAAGCCCCCTACCCTCCCTCCAGCGGGCACCCTTTGGGACTGGGAGTTGGGGTGGGAGAGCAGGTTCTCACATCCTCTGCCAACCCCGGAGAAAGGAGACAGATCCCGGTGGACTCTTCCCACCTGTGTTTGTCGTACCTGCCCTCTCCCAGTCTTCAGAAGCTCCCCCCAAGAAACTGGATTTTGGAAGGAGCCGGAACTAACTTATGTGCTATTTATCTTTCACCATCAGGATCCTCGTCAATCCCGAGGCAGCTTTCGCCTTTTATTTCTTAATCTGTTTGCATTTGATCTCACATTTTATGCAAAGAGCCTCGGGGAGAAAATCCCAGGCCCTGATACAGTCGTCTGAGAATTCGCTTGCTTGGAAAGAGAAGCATCACCCCAAGATGTGCCAGGGCCTGCACCCTTCCAGGAGCAAGACAGGCGTGGGTACGAGGCCCCTACACAGCCTGGCAGCCTGGGCTGGGTGGTGGTGTCACCATCCATGCCCTCTTTTTAACCTCCAAAAGCATTCCACGCAAAGACTTTGGACTGGATATGAGGGCGCAGAAGTGGTTCATCTTTCTCACAGATCTGCCTCGATCACAAAGGACCACGTGCACAGACATCAGCCCAGAAGCAAGGCCCGGCCACCAGGGTCTTCTGTGTCCCCCGGCCTCGCTCCCAGGCTCCAGGCGCTCTCTAGCCCACAGTGCCCACACCTGATAGACCTGTTTTCACAACAAAGCAGGGTTGCGTCTCCATAACACCAGACAGTGCCAGTTGTCAGACAAGCCACCGGCGAGAGATGGGAGGAAGAGGGTGGGGGAGGAAAGGAGAAAATCAGAGGAGCCACTTGCTGGGTGAGGTGACAAGTCAGCCTTCTGGGCATGACTGGCTCTTACCCAGGGAGGCGAGGCCTGAGCAAAGAGAGGGAAGACACTGGGCGTTCACAGAACACCTTCAACACTCTAAGGCCATGTGCTGGTGGATGGCGGGGAGTAGGGGAGCGACTTGTGCATAGGGGAGCCTGGGACAGCCCTTGGACATGACACCTGTCCACACCAGGCTAGACACAGACTCCCAGGCCTCCGGTCTCGGGACAGGTCTGGTCAACCACGACCCTGGCCGAACAGACCAGCTGCGCTTCACCTCTAGACATGTCGCCTGCACATCGGGCACTCAGAGGCCAACAAAACCCCAGCGTCTCCAAAGAAGGTCTGACTGCTGATCCCCTCCTCGTTCTTGTCCAATGCCTTCATCAAAAGGCTGGTAAACCTGTTCCTTTAGATGCTTCCTGGGGTGTCGGCACTTCAAAGAGCACAGAATCATCACTCCTGGACAAGTGTGAGTCCACGCTGCAGGTCAGGAGGCTGTGGGAAGGCCCTGTCCACAATCTGGGGCTCGCAGGACTTGAAGCATTCAGTTAGAAATGAACTTAAAAGAAGCTGCTTGTTCTATTTATTTATTTTTTCTTTTTTTAAAGTTTTTATGGGAGTATCCTTGATTTACCATGTTGTGTTAGTTTCAGGTGTGCAGCAATCGGTTATTTTACAATTGTTTCCCATTTTTGTACTCTTTTTCAGGCCAATGGTCAGTGTTTGTTGGGTGCTTTTGACTCACTTCATGGATGTGACTGTAGTTTTTTTTTTTTCCCCCTACCCGTGGACCAGAGTCATTATCATAGGTGCCCATCATCTTTTTTTAAATTTACTGAGGATTATTTACATATAGTAACATGCACAAGGCTTTAGCACTTAGCTCAATGACTTTACCTATTCATGGACAACCTACTTGAGTTTCAGATCAGGACGTAGAGCATTCTCTGGCCCCCTCATGCCAACCCCTCCTTGGACAATAACCCTCTGAAGGTAACCCCTCTTCCCTGCTCTCTCTCGTGGGTTATGGGTGCCTGTCCTTGAACTTCAGGTGAACAGAGGCTCCTTTCGCTCAGCCTTGTTTCCATGGGATCTGTCCACGTGGATGTGTAGGGCTGTGAAGGTTTCTTTTCGTGCTGCGTATGTGTACATTGTTTTTTACCTAATGCTTCAGCTCCCTTCCAAGTTTAGTGTAAGCCAAGAATAACCACACCACTGCCTCTGGATCTGAGACAAGTGACCTCCCAGATTGGCTCGCTTTAGAAGGAACTTCAGCTGAAACTGAAACAGTCATGGGCTGCTTCTCAAACCGGTTACATGACCTAAGGGTAATTGCAGGACAGCAGATCAGCTGGCCAGCTTAGGGGTCAGGCTTTTAAAGACATGCCTAGAAGAACTGCTATGATGTGCATAAAATTTGGAGGCTGCTTTTTATGGAAAAAGCACAACCCATTTCTTGTACATTCTTTCCATCCCCTTTTTCTTCTAAATGAGAAGAAAGTAGAATTAAGGTGCCATCAGAAAAGACGGCCCCCAAACTCCGAAGCAGGGCCATGGAGGGTCCTTTCAATCCAGCATTAGTGGATATAAACAGTACAAGGGATCTTGTTGGAAATGTTCACTCCCAGCCCATCCTGAGGAAAAGGATTCAGGAGGCCTGGAAATCTACATCATTCAGACATTTCCAGGGACCCATCTGTGTTAAAGTTTGAGATCTGTTCTAGAGGAAGGGACAGTGCAGCGCGTCTTTTTGGTGGATCCTGGAGGAGAAAAAAAAAATCTGAAAAGGGAAACTATGTTACCCAGTCCCTTTTTGTCCAGATTTGTAATTGACTTGTTTTGGATATTTGGAAGAAATAGAGAAAAGAGAGAGGACACAAGCATACCCTGTAGCCAAGGCTATATATTAATCTCTCTCCTGTTTCACAAATGAAAAAATCCTATAAAAAATAATCCAGGGAAAATAATAAAGAGGTTACAATTTTAAATCCTCAGAAGACAAAAAATAAGCAATTACAGTTTGAGCAATTTTCTCATTCTATGAGAATCGTTCAGAAAGAAAACATGTAAACCCACTCATTTTCTTTTGGCACTGTGCCCTAGGACAGGTAGCATGCTGAGTGTGGCAGGGGCACTACGAAGGGACCTGGGGGCCTGTTTTTGTAAAAATATAAACGTTAGGCTTAGGAATCCTGTTTTGAATGACAAAGACAGATGTGTAAAGTGTTTTGTCATTTTTGGTTTCAAAATCTCATCCTGATCAACTACTGTGATATATTATACATCTTAAGTAGCAAAAGCAAGATGCATTATGAACTGTATACTGTCAGTGCTGCAAAATTAAGCAAAATCACTTGCATGTCTCCCTCTATATACTTTAATATAAATATATATATATATATATGTAATATATATACATATGTCTGTGCTTAGTCACTCAGTGGTGTCTTACTCTTTGCAACCCCATGGACTATAGCCTGTCAGACTCCTCTGTCCATGGGATTTTTCAGGCAAGGATACTGGAATGGGTTGCCATTTCTTCCTTCAAGGGATCTTCCTGACCCAGGGATTGAACCAATGTTTCCTGTGTCTCCTACTTTGGCAGGTGAACTCTCTACCACTGAGCCACCTAGGAAGCCCTATATATACAAACATACATATGGTCAGCAATGGTTACTTCTAAATGTGGGATTTCTGGATTTGGGGTGGAAGTTAGTGACCAAGGAGAGACTTTCACTTTTTATTTTATATTGGGTTTTATTTTTACAATTGTTTTTCTGGCAGTAGCCTGCCCTATTTTTCTAATAAAAAAAAATAAAGAACAATTAAAAGAATCTGCTCACGTGTAAGTAGTTAGGATGCTACTGCTGCTGCTAAGTCACTTCAGTCGTGTCTGACTCTGTGCGACCCCATAGACGGCAGCCATCAGGCTTCCCCATCCCTGGGATTCTCCAGGCAAGAACACTGGAGTGGGTTGCCATTTCCTTCTCCAATGCATGAAAGTGAAAAGTGAAAGTGAAGTCACTCAGTCGTGTGCGACTCCTAGCGACCCCATGGACTGCAGCCTACCAGGCTCCTCCATCCATGGGATTTTCCAGGCAAGAGTACTGGAGTGGGGTGCCGTTGCCTTCTCCAAATAGTTAGGGTAAGTTGACTTAAATTAAGGGAATTGACGTGACCTGATTCTGGCCTTGC
This sequence comes from Bos indicus, assembly GCF_029378745.1. Classification (NCBI taxonomy): domain Eukaryota; kingdom Metazoa; phylum Chordata; class Mammalia; order Artiodactyla; family Bovidae; genus Bos; species Bos indicus. Next base: position 38,940,101 of record NC_091772.1, on the reverse strand, counting down.
CCGCTGTGTGAGTCCTGTGCTGACTGCTTGATGCCCAAGGTCGCAGGTTGGGTGGGGAGTTCTGTAGGAAGCAGATCGTTCATCGAATTGGGCTGCAGATCCACCAGCCAGCCATCTCTCTGCTCGCTGACAATATGAAAGACAATTGACAAGCCTTCCTCCAAAGGATGTTGGCTGCAGGGAGACCTTCTGAGGATACATAACATTCAAAAGAGACCCAAGTCAGTCACTCCTTGCACTTCAACAACCTGTGTTATCCACATGAGGGTCCTCACAGCAAACCCTGCCTCCCCCACACCTGGAATCTAACCACAGATTGGAATGCACTTCCATTAGAGCCCAGCTCAACTGCCAGGGTAGCATCCCAAGATTTGTTAACACATGGCCCATCCCCAAGTCCCTGTCATGGGAAAAAACCTGAGGTCAGGGTCTGAGACAAGGGGATTTCCCACCCCCCACCCTCCCCTCCCCAACCGTGCTGTATGGGTTTCATTATCTCCTTTGATCCTCCTGCCACCCAAGGTGAGGCTGACAGTCCACACGGCTGGCCTGGAAAAACTGTGGCGCCGCGCCCCCTGGTGGCAGAGGCAGACATGCTCCCGGGGTTGTGTTAATAATGAGCCAGGTCATGAACTGGTTGAGCTTCCTCGGACTGGATCCACGTTTCTGCTCAGACAAATCTGACATTGGGCGTGACCGGGGCGTCGCAGGCAGCACTCCATTCCTCCAGAGTTTGTTTCATGAGCGAGGCTTCCTTACATTTTTACTACCAGTTGTACTGCCTGAAGGTACTTAAATATTTCACTTGTTTAAAATTAAATCCCCTTTGGAAATGTACACCTGAGGGAAACAGGCCTCCTAGGTAGCTTGACCTTTCCAGTGACTTAGGGTCCTTGCCGCTTACAATGTTGACCATGGACCAGGAGCATCTCCTGGGAGATGCAGAATCTTGGAGGCCCATCCCCCTACCCCACAGGCTGGCTGCCTAAGAATCTGCATTTTAATAAAACCCACAGATTTCTGTGTATGTTAAAAACAGAGAAACACGGATGCGGTTGGGACTTCCTCTTGGATGAGATGACTAGGACTTCATAACTTCCCCTATTTGTGGCTAACTAACAAATTATAACACTCAAGATTACATGTACCATTTTGTTCAACTTGCTGTGTCTCATTTGCTTTTAAACACTTCTTAAATATGGAAAACCAACAAAGCCAAACTCCTAAGGTTTAAACATTCAAATCAGTCTACAAGCAATAGATTCTGAGGTCCTGAGGTATAAGAATTCCAGCTACACCATTAAACGTTTAGCTGTGAATAGCAAGTCCCTCCAATCCGGAAAATATTCAGAAGAGGAATTTCTAAGTTAAATCCCAGGCCGGGCATAAACTATGTTAGTTCACACCACCACCGGTGTACAAGGCACAAAACACGGTCTAAATTAAACTTTGAAAAAGCAGTGTGAGAATTTGAGACTACAACCTTATGTTGATATAATACTTTTTCTTTCAGTGCTTCTCTGCGTAGTCTGCATAAGTCATATTCTCATTAAACTATTATGTCCAAAAATACCAAGTTTTCAAGTCAGATGATAAAAATGATCAAAGGAATGAAAAAACTAGTCCTTTGACAAGTTAAAATAGAGTATAATGATTTCTTTTAACTTTTTGCATGCTTGCATGCTAAGTCGCTTCAGTCATGTCCAACTGTTTGCAACCTTATGGACCATAGCCTGCCAGGCTCCTCTGTCCATGGAATTCTCCAGACAAGAATACTGGAGTGGGTTGCAATGCACTCCTCCAGGGAATCTTCCCGATCCAGGGATCGAACCCAAATCTTTTATACCTGCTGCATTGGCAGGCGGGTTCTTTACCATTAGCACCACCTGGGAAGCCCTTTAAACTTTTTATTTTGAACTAATTTTAAACTTACAGAAAGTTGCAAAAATAGTTCCTCTCATGAACTTCCCCTAAGGTTATCACATTGGGTATCTACTGCACAATAATCAAATCTATAAAATTAACACAGGGACTTTCCTGTGTTAGGACTTTGCCTTCTAATGCAGGGGATGCAGATTTCAATCCCTGGCCAAGGAGCTAAAATCCCACATGCCTGAGAGCCAAAAAGCCAAAACATAAAGCAGAAGCAATATTGTAACAAATTCAATAAAGACTTTTAAAATGGACCACAAAAAAAATCTTAAAAAAGACTAAATTACCACAGTTATACTATTGCTAACAAAATACAGACCGTATTCAAATGTCATCACCTTTTCTGCTAATATCCCCTTTCTGTTCAAGATAGAATTCTCTGGTCTCCCACACTGCATTCAGTTATTTTCTTTTCCACTAATCTCTGACAATTCTTTTTCATTATCTTTCATGATCTTGACACTTTTGAGGAGTATTGGTGGTTTATTCTATAGAATGTCCCTCAATTTAGGCTTCTCTAATGCTTTCTCAAGATTTGCGTGAGGTTATCCATTTGGGGCAATGAAATGACACTGAGTTCTCATTGCATTGTATCAAGAGGTTTGTAATGTCCATGTCTTATTACTGGTGATGTTAACCTGGATCACTTGGAGTTAGTATCTTGGGAGGTGATACCTTGGAAACAGGTCAACTTGTTTCCCTTCAAAATTTTACCCATTAGTTTTAGCATCCATCGATGGATCTTGTCCCCAATAATGATTATTGTGGTACTCAACCATTTTATTAAAAGTTACTTACCATTTCCCTGAGGTATTTAATAAATACTAGAGGAGACTGAGTGTGTGTGAGTAGGCTGGGAATTTGAGAAGGGAGAGGAGGTATGTTCAAATAATAAACGAGGGGTAGGGACAGGAAAGCAGAAAGAAAAGAAAGTGAAGTCGCTCAGTCGTGTCTGACTCCATGGACTGTAGCCTGGCAGGCTCCTCTGTTCATGGAATTTTCCAGGCAAGAATAATGGAGTGGGTTGCCATTTCCTTCTCCAAGGGATCTTCCTGACCTAGGAGTCGAACTCCCAGGAGCTACCAGGGAAGCCCTGGAAAGCAGAAGGGCTCCTCTAAATGTGATATTGTTAGCATGTCTTGAAATCCCAGGAAGCTGTAACTGTAGCACCTGATTTCAAGACCTCCTAGATAAGATTTCACGACCTCTCCATACATATGAATCTACCAGTCAAGGAATCAAGGTTTGTAAGACTTAGAATTATGCCTTTAAAGGACAAGAAAGCTGTTCAGAGTGGGAAAACCTAATAACTAACCACCTCCATGATCCCATATCTAGTGTTAGTAAAATGCATAAATAAGCCAAGGTAATTATTTACAGTGAAATAGTTGGCATTTTTTATTTTAAAGTCATCCATACTACATTAGTATTAACAAATTCTTTTGATAGACACGATTTTTGTCTTTGATTCCTTGAAATAGTTTTCATAAAGAAGTCTTTGGCTAGACTTACTGGGTATTGTGCTTTTGGTTACCAAATTTTAAAATGTCATGATTCAAAGGTGTTTTGTTTTGTTCTTAAAACGTGTATTCTTCTCTCTTTAAGAGAAACTTCAGAGGCCCTAAAGTTACAACACGAGCTCCTTGCTCCACATGCCAGTCACTTTTATTCCTTCCTAAGCAACAACCTCTGGTTCCAGAACTGTGAGTGCATAGTGTGCCAAAAGCAGGGCTGGAAGGAACCAGGAGGTATTTGCAGGTTTTCCTTAAATAAGGAAACAGGAAAAAAGAAGGAACCAGGACTTTAGCTTAACTGACTTGAAAAAAAAGGAATCAGGACTTTAGCTTAAGTGACCAGAATACTCAAAAAGAGAGGATTCAAATTACTAATATAAGGAACAAAAGAGTCTATATGAATTAGAAGGAAGTACTATGAACGATGAACAATTGTATACCAAGAAATCAGATAACTTAGATGAAATACACAAATTCTTAGAAAGTCACAAACTACCCAAACTGACTCAAGAATAAATAAAATATCTGTATAGACCTATAACAAGAGATAAAATTAGTATTCAAGAAACCTCACAAAGTGCAGGACCAGATGGCTTCACAGATGAGTTTTACCAAATGTTTAAGGAAGAATTTAAATGAATGCTTTACAAACCCTTACAAAAATAGAAGAGGGAACATTTTACAACTCATTCTATGAGGCCAGTATTTTTCTGATACCAAAACCAGTCAATGACATCACAGTGGGAAAAAGAAACTTATGAATATAGATGACAAAATCCTCAACAAAATACTAAAAATCTGAATCCAGTGACATACACAAAGGATTATATACCATGAGCAAGTATAAATTAACCCAGGAAAGCAAGATTGGTTTGATATATAAGAATCAACAAATAATACTGCATTTCAGTAAAATAAAGGGCAAAAACAACATGATCATTTCTATTGATGCCAAAAAAAATTTGACAAAACTCAACATCCCTTTGTGATTTAAAAAAAAAAAATACTCAACAGACCACACAGAGAAGAAAAGTTCCTCAGAATGTCAAAGGGCATCTGTGAAGAAGCCGATGAAACATCATAATAGCAAAATATACAGAAGCTTTTACTCTAAGATTGGAAGCGTTAAAAGGTTATCTGCTCCCAAAACTTCTATTCAATATGGTATGAGAGATTCTAGCCAGGGCAATCAGGCAAGAAAAAAGTAATAAAAGGCACCATACTGATAAAGGACAAAATAAACCTATTTCTATTTGCAGGAATCTGCAAAAAAGGTATTAAAGCTAATAAATGCCTTTAGCAAAAATGCAAGATACAAAATCAACATACAAAAATCAATTGAATTTCCTTCCATACCATAGTAGTAAATTTTTGACAATAAAATTTTAAAACAACTCCATTTACAATACTTTCAAAAAGAATGAAGCACCCGGAATAAATTTGGCAAGACAAGTCCTTAGAAACATACAAAACATCATTGAAACAAACTAGAGACCTAACAAAATTGAAAGACAACTTGTGTTCAAGGACTGGAATACTTACTATTGTTTAGATGGCGGTATTCTTTCAGTTGATCTACAGATTTAATGCCATACTTCTTAAAATTCCTGCTGCCCTTTTGCAGAAATTAACAAGTTGGTTTTGAAATCTACGTGAATACAGGCTTTCAGTTTCCAGTTCAACATATAAGGAGATTGGAAGTTGTTGCTCTTCCTTAACAATTTGTCTTGTGTTTATTAACGTAATTAAAAAGCTGAACAAGCTGGAAAAATCAGCAACTCTTTTAAGAACCATTGAGAGAAGTGAGGTCACAGGCAAACTGTTGCCCTCAAAATTAAAGAGACAGACATGAAAATATTAATCCAGAAAGTCACAAATTACCAGAACAGAAACCCTAGGCACAAACCTCCCAGGAACTCAGTGCCAAGGTAAGAAAAATATAAACTATAATTGATGAGTTACTGGAGGCTCAGGGTGGGCAAGTCTGGGAGGTAAAACTCCAGGGACTGAAGCAGTCATAAGAGGGATCTTACACTTTCGTGTTTTACCTCCTGGGACTTGATCAGATCTTCACAATGATATTGAAGAAAATTCCCTCATGCTTCCAGCATGGAGAGAAGAAAAGGAACCCTTTGAAATATGACAGAGCATTCTGTCCTTCTTCATCAGGCTTGTCCTCAAGAGAAACTCTCTTATCAGACCCTAAACTCTAGGAGACTTATCAGAGCCTAAACAACCCAGGAAATACGCAATTCCAGCCCACTCTAGCCATCTCTCCCACCTAAGCGGGTAGGGGAGACTAAAAAGCACTTAGGAACATCACAGGTCAGAGGTACAGGGTCACTGAAAGACTGAAGTTGCATCAACAGGACTGTAGAACACTCCACTCCCCCTACACCTCACCATCACTTTTCTAAAGGCCTCCTTATGGCAGTTCCATTTACTCAGTATATCACATCTGACTATCAACAAAAAATTACAAGACATACTAAAAGGCCAGAAACACAGTTTGAAGAGACAGAGCAAGCATCAAAATCAAACTGAAATATGACAAAAGATGTTGGAATTATCAGACTAAGAAGTGAAAACAATCATGATTAATACAGTAAAGTTTCTAATGTGTAAAGTAGAAACCACATAAGAACAGATGGGCAATGGAGCAGAGAGATGGAAATTCTAAGGAAGTGTCTAAAAGAAATGGAAAGGATTGAAAATATTATAAAGGGAGTGAAGAACGCTTTTGATGAGCTCACTAGTACACTGGATACAGCTGAGGAGACTGAATTTGACGATATGTCAGTAGAAACTTCCAAAATGAAAAAGCAGAGAGAAAAAAAAAATGGAAAAAAATCACAGAACCAAATATCCAAGAACTGTGGGATTACTAAAAAAAGATATAACATCCATATAATAGGAATACCAGACAAAGAAGGAAGGAATAGAAATATTTGAAGCAATGATGATTGATAACTTCCTCCAAATTAATATTGGACATCAAGTCACAGATCCAGGAAACTCAGAGAACACCAAACAAGATAAGAGCAAAAAAAAAAAAAAATCTAGGGCATATCATATTTAAACCTTAGAAAATCAAAAATCAAGAAAAAGCTTGAAAGAAGTCAAGTTTTTTTTTTTTTTTTCAAAAAAAACAAACCCTTACCTATAGCAGAGCATGGATAAAAATTGCATTTAATTTCTCTTCAGAAATCATGCAAGCAACACAAGAGTAGTGTGATATATTTAAAGTATTGAAAGAGAAGTACTCCAAGCTGGAATTTTGAACACTACTGAATTATCCTTCAGCAGTGTAGGAGAAGGACTTTCAGACAAATAAAACTTGAGGGAATTTGTTCCCAGTGGATAAGCCCTGAAGAAATGTTAAAAGAAGTTCTTCAGGGAGAAGGAAAATGATAGAGGACAGAAGCCTGGATTTACATAAAGACAGGGGAGCAGCAGACAAGGGATACACTTGTGCCCAGTCGTGTCTGACTCTTTGCGACCCCGTGGACTGTAGCCCATCAGGCTCCTCTGTCCATGGGATTTTCCAGGCAAGGATATTGGAGTGGGTTGCCATTTCCTTCTCCAGGGGATCTTCCCAACCCAGGGATCATTTCTTATGTCTCCTGCACTGGCAGGTGAGTTCTTTACTACTAGCACCATCTGGGAAGCCTCATAGAGAAGGGATAGATCAGATCAGATCAGATCAGTCGCTCAGTCGTGTCTGACTCTTTGCGACCCCATGAATTGCAGCACGCCAGGCCTCCCTGTCCATCACCAACTCCCGGAGTTCACTGAGACTCACGTCCATCGAGTCAGTAATGCCATCCAGCCATCTCATCCTCTGTTGTCCCCTTCTCCTCCTGCCCCCAATCCCTCCCAGCATCAGAGTCTTTTCCAATGAGTCAGCTCTTCGCATGAGGTGGCCAAAGTACTGGAGTTTCAGCTTTAGCATCATTCCTTCCAAAGAAATCCCAGTGCTGATCTCCTTCAGAATGGACTGGTTGGATAAGTGAAGGTAAAATAAAAGTTTTTATTTTTCTTATTCTTAATTGAGCTAACATACAGAAGTTCATTACAATAATAATAGCAACAATGTACTTGACTGTGAGATACATATTTTTGAATGACAGCAATGATACAAAGGACGGGAGGGGAAGATTAGGATTATCTTGTTACTGAACTTGTTACTATAAGGCATTCACACCAACTGTGAAGGAGTGTAGCATAATTTGAAAGTGAACTTGGTTTCATTGTAAATGTATATTACAGACTCTACAGCAGCCACCAAAAGAAGTACAACTGATACGCCAAGAAAGGGAAAAGAATTGAATTGTATAAAATGCTAACTAAAACCCACAAATATCAGAAACAGAGAGGAGAACAAAAATAGGGTCAAAAAAACAGAGCAATGAATAGAAAACAACAGCAAATATGGTAGATCTAAATCCAACTGTATCAATAATTACATTAAATAGCTATAATGGAAAATAATTTCAAAAATATATGTGTGTATATGTATAACTGAATCACCTTGTTGTGTACCTGAAGCACTGTAAGTCAACTATACTTCAATAAAATGTATATATTAAAAAAATAATCACTTTAACAAGCACCCCCAAGCCTCTATTCACTTGGAATCCCACTCTCATTGGGTGTATATTTATTCTGAATAGGAGACATTATATTGTTAAAAGTGTAAGAAATAAAACCACTTTAAACACCAATGGTTTAAAATATAGCAAATAAAAGGCAGATTGTCAGGGTGGATCAAAAAGCAAGACTCAACTACATGTGGTCTCTAAGAAACACACTTAAAATATGAAGCTACACATCGATTAACAATAAAGAGATGGAGAAAGATGTTACCATAGTTACACTAATAAGAAAGTGGAGTAATAAGAAGAAAGTGGAGTAGCTGTATTAATTTCAGACAGGTCAGACTTCAGAGCAAGGAAAGTTATCAGGGATAAAAAGGGATATTACATAATGATGAAGTGGTCAGTTCTCCAAGAGTATGTAACAAGCCTTAATGAGTTTATTTGTGTCTAACAACAGAGTGTCAGACTATGTGGGTCAAAAACTGATGGAGTTGTAAGGAGAAAGAGATGAATTCATTGTTATAGATGGAGACTTCCACACCCTTCTCTCAGAAATGGACAGGTTCAGCAGACTGAAAATCAGTAAGGACATAGTTGAGCTCAACAGCACCATCAATCAACTGGGTACAATTGACAGCTATTGATTACTTCATCCAGCAAGAGCAAAATACACATTCTTCTGAAAGCTCACATGGACATTCACCAAGAGAGATCACATTCTGGGCCATAAAAAACACCTTAACAAATTCAAAAGAACAGAAATCACAGAAAGCAAGTGCTCAGGCCACAGCTGAATTAAACTAGGAATCAATAACAGAAAGCTGGAAAGTCCCCCAAATATCTGGAGATTAAACAATACATTTGCAAATGATACTCGAGTCAAGAAGAACTCTCAAGAAAAAAATTAAAATGCTTTGCAGTAAATGAAAATTAAAATGCAACTTATTAAAATTGGTGGGATACAATAAAAGCAGTGTTTACAGGAAAATTTATCGCACTGAATGCTTATATTAAAAAAATAAGAAAAATCTAAAATCAACCATCTAAAACCCTTACATGTTAGGAAAATAGAAAAAGAAAATGATTTGGATTTTATTTAAATCCAAAGTAAGCAGAAGGAAAGAAATAAAATGTCAGCAGAAATCAATGAAATTGGAAGCATGAAAACAATAGATATTATCAGCAAAATCAAACTTCAAAAAGATTGATGACCTCAATAAGCATCTAGCTAGGTTGATTAATAAAAAGGAAGCAGAAAAATGATTAACATAGAAATATAAGAGGGGTCATCACTGCTGATCCCAGGATATTAATGGGATAATAAAGGAATATTATAAACAACTCTATACCCACAAATTTGATAACCTATATGAAATAGATGCATTCCTTGAAATGTGCCAAAATTTACACAATTTGAATATTAATCTGAATATGTGTAGAAAAGATAGTATGGTTTTATATATATATATTAAAGAAATTGAATCAATAATTAATAACTTTCCAAAACAGAGAGTACCAGACCTGTATCAATTCACTGGTGAACTCTATGAAACATGTAAGGAAAAATTTATACCAATTCTCTACAATCCTTTCTAGAAGGTAATAGATATAAAAAGAGGCCTTTCTAACTCATTTCATAAAGCCAGCATTACTGTGATCTCAAAACCAGTTCATAATGTTAATTTCAATTAATGCTATGGATGCTGGTACAACAGTTTATTATTACTATTTACCTTACATTATATTATTATTATTATTGACTGACTTGGGTCCCTCCAAATTCACATGCTAAAGCTTTAACCCCCAATATAGCTGTACATGAAGACAGGAATAAATCACTGAGGTTAAATGAGGTCATAAGAGTGGGGCCCTAATCCAATAGGATCCTTATAAAAGGAAGAGAAACCAGGAGCCCACTCACAGCAGAAAGGCCACGTGAGGACACAGCGAGAAGGAGGCCACCTACAAGCAGGGAAGAGAGCTGGAGTCAGTCCTTCTGGCACCTTGGTCTTGGACTTTCAGCCTCCAGAACTTGAGAAAAATAAATTTCCATTGCTTAAGCCAGCCAGTCTTTAGTATCCTTTTCAGTTCAGTCGCTCAGCCGTGTCTGACTCTTTGTGACCCCATGAACCGCAGTACGCCAGACCTCTCTGTCCATCACCAACTCCCGGAGTTCACTCAGACTCAATGTCCATCGAGTTGGTGATGCCATCCAACCATCTCATCCTCTGTCGTCCCCTTCTCCTCCTGCCCTCAATCTTTCCCAGCATCAGGGTCTTTTCCAATGAGTCAGCTCTTCGCATCAGGTGGCCAAAGTATTGGAGTTTCAGCTTTAGCATCAGTCCTTCCAATGAACACCCAGGACTGATCTCCTTTAGAATGGACTGGTTGGATCTCCTTGCAGTCCAAGGGACTTTCAAGAGTCTTCTCCAATATCACAGTTCAAAAGCATCAATTCTTCAGCACTCAGCTTTCTTCACAGTCCAACTCTCACATCCATACATGACCACTGGAAAAACCATAGCCTTGACTAGACGGACCTTTGTTGGCAAAGTAATGTTTCTGCTTTTTAATATGCTCTCTAGGTTGGTCATAACTTTCCTTCCAAGGAGTAAGGGTCTTTTAATTTCATGGCTGCAGTTACCATCTGCAGTGATTTTGGAGCCCCAAAAAATAAAGTCTGACACTGTTTCCCCATCTATTTGCCATGAAGTGATGGGACCGGATGCCATGATCTTCGTTTTCTGAATGTTGAGCTTTAAGCCAACTTTTTCACTCTCCTCTTTCACTTTCATCAAGAGGCTCTTTAGTTCTTCTTCACTTTCTGCCATAAGGGGGTGTCATCTGCATATCTGAGGTAATTGATATTTCTCCCGGCAATCTTGATTTCAGCTTATGCTTCTTCCAGCCCAGCATTTCTCATGATGTACTCTGCATAGAAGTTAAATAAGCAGGGTGACAATATACAGCCTTGATGTAATCCTTTTCCTATTTGGAACCAGTGTGTTGTTCCATATCCAGTTCTAACTGTTGCTTCCTGACCTGCATACAGGTTTCTCAAGAGGCAGGTCAGGTGGTCTGGTATTCCCATCTCTTTCAGAATTTTCCACAGTTTATTGTGACCCACACAGTCAAAGGCTTTGGCATAGTCAATAAAGCAGAAATAGATGTTTTTCTGGAACTCTCTTGCTTTTTCAATGATCCAGCGGATGGATGTTGGCAATTTGATCTTTGGTTCCTCTGCCTTTTCTAAAACCAGCTTGAACATCTGGAAGTTCACGGTTCACATATTGCTGAAGCCTGGCTTGGAGAATTTTAAGCATTACAGCAGCTCAAACAGACTAATACAATTATTATTCAAATTTTTATAAACATTTGCTCAGAAAGGATAAAATGGTTGATCGTAATAGAGCTGGCTTCCCAGGTGGTTCAGTGGTAAAGAATCCACCTGCCAATGCAGGAGATTTCAGGAGATGAGGGTTCAATCCTTCGGTGACAAAAATGAAAAGATTATTGTTAAAGAAAACCAGATATCTCAAGTTAAGGAATTTAGCGCTTTTCTAAATTGGGAAATGGGAAGATGCAAGAGTCTGGGCGCCCCAAAATCATTCCTTTGATCTGCACTCAGCTATCTGCGGCCAGTATCCTGTGTCTACATTGTGAGTTTCCTCAAGCTTCAGCCTTGGGGGTGGCTGCAGGTTGATGACTGCTAGGTGGCAGGCATTCTGTGTTTCCTTCCTGAATTCCCACAGGGCTCACCATGAGTAGGGGGCTGCAGAGGTTAATGATGATAATCTTTTGTTAATCTTTTGTTTACTGATACTGCAGGCAATATTTTATTTCTCTTATTTATATGCTAAGTCGCTTCAGTCGTGTCCAATCCTGTACGACCCTATGGACTGTAGCCTGCCAGGTTCCTCTGTCCAAGGGGATTCTCCAGGCAAGAATACTGAAGTGGGTTGCCATGCCCTCCTCCAGGGGATCTTCCCAACCCAGGGACTAAACTCAGGTATCATGCCTTGCAGGCGGATTCTTTACCATCTGAGCCACCAGGGAAGCTCTCTTATTTATGCTATGCTAAGTCACTTCAGTCGTGTCCGACTCTGTGTGACCCCATAGACGGCAGCCCACCAGGCTCCCCCGTCCCTGGGATTCTCCAGGCGAGAACACTGGAGTGGGTTGCCATTTCCTCCTCCAATGCATGAAAGTGAAAAGTGAAAGTGAAGTCGCTCAGTCGTGTCCAACTCTTATCGACCCCATGGACTGCAGCCTACCAGGCTCCTCTGTCCATGGGATTTTCTAGGCAAGAGTACTGGAGTGGGGTGCCATTGCCTTCTCTGCTCTTATTTATACTTTCTTATAAATAATTTATTTATATTTCAATAGAATTTCAAAATTTGTAGACTATTCACTCTAAGATATGTCTGAAATGCTTTCATATATCTGAAAATAAATATTCCAATATGAAAGATAAATCTAAAGATGTCTTATTCCAATCAGCATTGGACAAGCAGCATCCTTTCTGACCGCATATGTGTTCTCTGTACAATCACATGATCATCGACTGGACACAAGGTAGGGCGGTGAAATAGGGGAACTAGGCTAGTAAGACTTCCAAAGATTAGGACCAGGAAAAGTCAAAGAGCAAATCAGAGCCCAATATTGAGGTCAGAGCTAAACTCTGATGCATCCTTACACCATATATCAGCATTTCCTGTGAAACCCAATTGAACTCAACACGCCTAAGTGAACTCTAGCAGACCAGAGTCTCGAGTCTTTGAGAAATGCAGTATCACTTTTAGAATAGTTTAAATTTGCAATCTAAAAAGTTTTACCACTTTGTTAAGGTGTCTGTAATAAAAACCAGGCAGCATTTGGGCATTCTGAATGGAACAAGCTCTCCAAAGGCTTATTCTCTGAAGCTTTCAATTACGGCATGCCTGACCTCAGATCTACCAAAGCTGGTCTGCATGCCCTAGCCACCTTGGAGGGGAGCCAGTCATTTCTGTGACTTAGTCAGATCCCTCCAAGGGGATTAGATGACAACTTTATGGAGGAAGTACCCTTATTCCTGAGCACAGGCAACTCTGGGAGTCTAGCATGACGGATGTGCCGGTGAGAAGTGTGTATTTTTGATAAGTTGTACTTTCTTTTTCATTTAGTTCAAAATAGCTGTAAATTTCTCTTGAGACTTCTTTGACCCATGTGTTATTCAGAAGTCTTTTTTTGTTAATTTCCAACTATTACAGGATTTTTGAACTATCTTTCTATTATTGCTTTCCTGTTTAATTCCACTGTGGCCTGAGAACGTATTTTGTACAATCTCTATTCTTTCAAGTGTGTTAAGGTGTGATTTATGACAAAGGACGTGGTCAGTCTTCGTGTAAGAGCCCCATGGGCTTGACAAGATTGTGTGTTCTGCTATTGTTGGAAGAAGTATTCTATAAATGTCAGGGAGACTGATGGTGGTGTTCAGATTAACTATATCCTTACAGGTTTTCTACTTGCTTCATCTATCAGTTATTGAAAGAGGGGTGTGGAAGTCATCAACTGTAAGAGTGGGTTTGTCTATTTCTCCTTGAAATTCAATTAATTTTTGCCTCAAATATTTTGATACTAGATGCTTTCACACTTAGAATCATGATGCTTTCTTGGGAAATTTACCCCTTTACTGTTCTATAATGCTCTTATTTATATCTGACTTTTTTTTCTTGTGTTGAAGTCAGTTTTAACTGAAATTAATGTGATTAACTCCAGTTTTCTTTTGATTCATGTCAACATGATATATCTTTCTCTATGCCTTTATTTTCAGCATATATGAACCTTTAGATTTAAAGAGAATTTCTGGTGGACAAAGTATATTTGAATCTTTTTTTTTCCTTCACTCTGACAATGTTTGTCTTCTAAATCTGGTATTTAGAACATTCACATATATTGACTACTGATATAGTTAGATTAATATCTACCACGTTTAAACTGTTTTCTATTCGTCACACTTGTTTGTATTTCTTCTTTCCTGCCATCTCTGGTTTTAATTGAACATTTTATACTATTCCATTTTCTTTCCTTTCTTAGTATACAGATTGTTATTTTAACAAATTTAGTGGTTGCTCTGGAGTTTACAGCACACATCTCTGGGACTTCCCTGGTGGTGCAGTGGTTAAGACTGCGTTTTTCAATTCAAGGGGCACGGGTTCAATCCCTGGTTGGGAAGCTAAGATCCCACATGTCTTAGGGCCAAAAAAACCAAAGCATAAAACTAAAGTAATGTTGTAACAAATTCAATCAAGACTTTAAAAATAGTCTACATCAAAAACAACAACAACCTGACTCATATTTAAAAAAAAAATAGCAATATACATTTGCAACTAATCTAAGCTCACCTTCAAATAACACTATATCATCTCACATGTATTGTTGCTACTTTATAATAGAATATTCCCAATTCTTCCTTCTCATCCTTTACGACTTTGCTGTCCGTTTCATATATCCATATGCTTTAGTCACCCAATACATTATTACTATTATTGAAACAGTTATACTTCAATATCAGTTAAGAGTAAGAAAAAATAGGTACTACATAAAACTGGGCTTCCCTGGTGGCTCAGCTGGTGAAGAATCTGCCTGCAATGCAGGAGACCTGGCTTCAATCCCTGGGTTGGGAAGATACCCTGGAGAAGGAAATGGCTACCCACTTCAGTATTCTGGCCTGGAAAATTCCAGGGACTGTTACAGTCCATGGGGTTGCAGAGTCAGACACGACTAAGCGACTTTCACTTTATTTTTGGAGAAGGAAATGGAAACCCACTCCATTTATTCTTGCCTGGAGAATCCCATGGACAGAGGAGCCCGGCAGGCTACAGTCCATGGGGTCACAAGAGTCAGACACAACTTAGCAACTAAACCACATAAAACTAAAAAGCCTCTGCACACCAAAAATAAAACATCAACAAAATGAAAATGCAAGTTACAGAGTGGGAGAAAATATTTGCAACTTATATATCTGATACGGCATTCATATCCAAAATATAGAAACAACTCATACAACTCAACAGGAAAAACCCTAATAATCTGATTTTAAAATGGGGAGAGGAACTGAATAAACATCATACAAATGGCCAAGAAGTCCCTGAAAATGTGCTCAACATGGCTAATAGTCAGGGAAAGGCAAATTAAAATCACAATTAAATGGTGATCATCAAAAATATGAGAAACATGGGAATTCCTTGCCAGTCCAGAGGTTTGGACTTGGAGCTTCCACTGCCAGGGCCCAGACTCAATCCCTGGTCAGAGAACTAAGATCCCACAGACGGAGCAGCACAAGAGGTTCAGGGAACCATGAGCAACAACAAGTGCTGGCAAAGATGTGGAGAAAAGGGAAGCCTTATGCACCGTTAGCGAGAATGTAAACTGGGGAAGTCGCTATGGAAAAAAGTGTGAAGGTTTCTAAAAAGTAAAAATAGAGCTACCACATCATCTAGTAATGGCACTTCTGGATATTTATCTGAAGGAAACAAGATCACTATCTTGAAAAGATATTGGGCTCCCATGTTCATTGCAGTCTTATTTACAATAGGCGAGACATGGAAATAAACTAAGTGCCCACTGATGAATGAGTGGATTAAAAAAAAAGAAAAGGCAGCCATTACAAGGAGAGAAACCCTGCCATTTGAGAAACAAAGGTGGACCTGGAGGGTGTTATGTGAAGTGAAATAAGTCAGATAAACAGACGGTTTTATTTCACTTATATGTGAAATCTAAAACAAATCGAACGTATTGACAGAAAACAGATGGGTGATTCCCAGAGGCTGGGGTTGGGAGTAAGCAATTGGGCTAAAGTGGGAAAAAAGAGTAAGAAAAATGAAAATGTTTATTTTTATCTTTTAAAAATTCCCTTCTCTAATGCTTTTCCTTTTTTTAATGTAGATCCAAGTTTCTTACTTATGTAATTTTTTTCTTCATGAAGAACTTCCTACACATTTGTTTCTGGACAGGTGTGCTGGCAGTGAATTTCCTCCGTTTTTGTTTAACTGAGAAAATATTTCTCCTTCACTTTTGAAGGATAATTTTGCTTGATATAGAATTCTTAATTTTTTCTTTCAACATTTTAAATATTTCACTTCACTCTCTGCTTGCCTGCACAGTTTCTGATGAGAAATCCTCCATAATTCTTATCCTTATTTCTCTATAGATAAGACCCCTCCCCCCTACTCTGTCTTCCTTCAAGACTTTGTCAGTTTCCTGTAATTTAAATATGATATATCTAAGTGTAGTTTTTTTTTTATATTTGTCTTGGTTTTCTCGGAGCTTCCTAGGTCTGTGGTTTGTGTCTGTCATTAATTTTTGAAAATTCTCTGTCATTATTACTTCAAATATGTCATCTTTGTCTTTCTTTTCTTTTTGGTATTCCAACTGTGTTTATGCTATAACTTTTGGAATCTCCCTACAGTTCTAGAATATTTTGTTCTGCCTTTTTTTTGCTGCTGTTGTTCTTTTTATCCTTATTTTAGTTTGGGAACTTTCTATTGGCATATCTTTAACCTCTCTGATTCTTTCCTTGGCTCCTCTGAGTATACTGATGAGCCCATTAAAGGTTTGCTCCATTTCTATTACAGTGCTTTTTGATTTGTAGGATTTCGTTTTGATTATTTGTTATAGTTTCCATCTCTCTGCTTACATTATCCATCTGTTCTTGCATGTTGTCTAGTTTTTCCATTACAGCCTGTAACATATTAATCATAGTTATTTTTAATTCCCTGTCTAACCAGTTCAGAGTCTGTGTACTAGCTGAATCTGTTTCTAATGTTTCCTTTTTTCTCTACAGGCTCTGATTTTCCTTGCCTTTTAGCATGCCTCGTAATACTTTATTAAATGTTGAACATGATGTATTGGGTAATAAGAACTGAGGTAAAGCCTTTAGTATAAGATCCTGTGTTCATCAGTTTGAGAGTCGGGCTGTGTTTAATATTGCTGTAATTGTAGATGTCAGAGGCTTCAAATTTGTCTAACTTCTTTGTTTTTACCTTTCCTGTTGTCTATGGGCTCCTTAAATAGAGTCTGTGCCTTGCAGCTCTGTCAGCTGTAATCCAGTGTTATCAGTTCGGTCACTCAGTCGTGTCTGACTCTTTGCGACCCCATGGACTGCAGCACTCCAGGCTCCCCTGTCCATCACCACCCCGGGGAGCTTACTCAAACTCATGTCCATTGAGTCAGTGATGCCATCCAACCACCTCATTCTCTGCCGTCCCCTTCTCCTCCTGCCTTCAATCTTTCCCAGCATCAGAGTCTTTCCCAGTGAGTCAGTTCTTCACATCAGGTGGCCAAAGTATTAACATTTCAGCTTCAGCATCAGTCCTTCCAATGAATATTCAGGACTGACTTCCTTTAGGATTGACTGGTTTGATCTCCTTACAAGGAGTCCAGAGGACTCTCAAGAGTCTTCTCCAACACCACAGTTCAAAAGCATCAATTCTTCAGTGCTCAGCTTTCTTTGTGGTCCAACTCTCACATCCATACCTGACTACTGGAAAAGCTATAGCTTTGACTAGACAGACTTTTGTTGGTAAAGTAATGTCTCCGCTTTTTAATATTCTGTCTATCTAGTTTTATCATAGCTTTTCTTCCAAGGAGCAAGCGTCTTTTAAGTTCATGGCTGCAGTCTCCATCTGCAGTGATTTTGGAGCCCAAGAAAATAAAGTCTCTTACTGTTTCCATTGTTTCTGATCTATTTGCCATGAAATGATGGGACCAGATGCCATGATCTTGGTTCTTTGAATGTTGAGTTATACTACACTCTTACTGATGTGGGGGTAAGCTGCTGGAGAGAGGAAGCATTTTATAATCATTTAATTAAATCTCAGTCTTTTTAACAGGCCCATATTCCTGGGCTGTGACTTTCACAAGGGCCCCTTAGTTTTTTTCCCTTTCCCTTGGGTTCTGGTAAAAATCTTTCCCTGGGAGAGTGAGCATCTGCTTTGGAGAACTCTCTGGGCATGTCTCACAATGATTTCCCCTCCTCTTGTCAGAGCCACGAAAGGATCTTTATTTCTTTTTCAGATTCTGTTGACGTGGACCATTCTTAAAGTTTTTATTGAATTTGTTACAGTATTGCTTCTGTTTTATGTTTTGGTTTGAAGCGCCTATGTGGGATCTTAAATCCTGGACGAGGGATCGAACTCGTACGCCCTGTATCGGAAGGCAAAGTCTTAACCATTGGACCATCAGGGAAGTCCCTGAGGGGATCTTTCTTGGCTTCATGATAAGAATCTGGTGAGGTTCCTGAAAATAGGTCCTGAAAAGCATTGGGCTGCCTAAGACTTCAGACTCCAGAGATTTCACACTTTCAAACTATTCTACACGTCCAAACCCTCATGTAGGTGTTCCTACTTATCTATGGCTCCAGCGCCTTCTGCTCCGGGTAAGCAGACTCTGTGTTCACTTACCATCTCTCCAGACTGGAGGCGACGGTTTACCCTCAGATTTCAAATCCTTGATGGGCCGGAGGAAATCTGTTTATTTTCAGTTTGCTCAGAATTTTTCTGTTGTAAGAACAGGAATGATCACTGCCAAACTCTTTACATGTTAGAGCTGAAACCAGAAGTTCTGAGTCTGTCTTTTTGAAGTAATGGAAAATCTAAGCCACCTGGGAGCAGACAACAGCATTATTTCTTGCTCGGGTAACTGGAGATTTTAGAGGTCATTCAAGACTTATGTCTGGTTTGATCTCCTGGCTCAGCAACACTGATAAGAACACTTATTCCTTTCATTTTTCTGTTCTGATTCCTCAGTGTCATCTACAGCCTGGTTTCCAGGTGGCTGCCAAAAATTTCCATGCTATACACCCGCTCTGAGAAAGAGTAACTCTCCCCAACACTGGAAAGAAAGACTCTTGGGCTTCCATCTTAATGGAACAACCCCAGGTGACGTGTTCCTTGTATACGTTAGCTGTCGCTGTGAGACACTGTGTAATAACCACTGTGTAGTCTTGGTGCCACTTAACCGTGAGTGTTACTCACATGGCTGACAGTCATCTGAAAGGAGATCTGCTTGTGTCATCTGGGCTCCCCCACACATCGCAGGTTGGTGGGGTGTGCTCATGTAGGCTGGGTGACCAGATGGCTCTACTGTTAGCCAGGGAGGCTCTGCTCCACCTCCCTCCCTCTCCTGGGCTCTGAGGCTGAGTCATATCATTGTCATAGAAATGGCAGGGGTACAAGAGGGGAAGTGGAAACACAGACAGCTTCTTATGCATAAACCTGGCACAGTGTCCTTTCCAACAGTCAGAGTAAGACCCACAGCTGTGGCCAAAGTCAAAGGACAGGACAGGATACACTGCTCAAGATGAAGCCATGGTGAGGGCATAAGCGCAGGTGAGGATTATGGTTAAATACTCCATCTGCTGCTCTCACGAGTCAGCCAGCCACTGTCTTCACAGGAATTCAGTGCCTTGATTGATGAAGACCAGTCAGAACTCAGACCATAGAATGGCTGATTGATTTCTACTGTATTCATTTGCTACGGCTGCCAGAACAAAGACTTAACAGAAATCAGCTAACATTTAATAAGTATTTCCTACATCCCAGGATCTATGTTAATAGCATCTTGGGTTTATTTCCCTTAATCTTTACTACCCAAAAAGAGCAAAAAGAAATCAAAATAAAGCAAAACCAAAGAAAACCTGGGAAATAAGGACTAGTGTTAGAGGGAAGTTCCTGGTGGTCCATTGGTTAGGACTCTGCTCTTTCACTGCCAAGGGCACAGGTTCAATCCCTGGTCAGGGAACCAAGATCCTGCAAGCCACACGGCGTGGCCAAAAAGAAAAAAAAGAACTAGTGTTAGAGATGTGGAACTAAGGTTCAGAGGGATGGGATAACTTGCCGCAGTCCCAAAGCCAGTGAGGAATGTGGTCCAGGGACCCAGAACCAGACCTGCCTGACTTTAGAGGCAAGGCGTCTAACCACCAGGCGGTACTGCCTCCAGGTGGGTTTGGTTCTGTCCTCCATATGGTGTGTCTTGTATGATAGGCATCCAAAAACTGTCTTGACTGAGTGGCTTTTTAGAATAAAATACTTCCAGCTGTTCTAAAATGTTGAAGCAGCTCTAATTAGTGTAGGCATACCTCTGAGATCTGGGTTAAACCCAGGAAGTCTGCTGCCAGGATGTGTGTATGTGATGAGCCACTTGAAATGAGCTGCCCCTGGGAATAAAAAGAAAGGAGGAGACATGCTTCCCACCTTCGAAAGATCATGGTCACAGCGAACAGTTAGAACATGCAGATGGAACAACAGATTCTGCTTGCACAGGGCAACTCATGAAAACACACAAATGAAAATAAATAGTCCATGTACAGTGCAAGGTAGTGGGGAAAAGATGGATTTTGCAAAAGCCTACCAGACTTGGGCTTTGAAATCATTTCTACCACAACTACTGCACCCAAAACTTGGAGACTGTTTCTTAACCTTTCTGAACTTTGATTTTTCTCAGCTATCTAATGAATATAATTAATGTCTGCTTCCTAAGACCCAAGTGAAAAAATGCATGAAAAGGATCTGTGACAGTGGGAAGTCAATAAATATCCAGTACTCTTGCCTGGAAAATCCCATGGACAGAGGAGCCTGGTAGGCTGTAGTCCGTGGGGTCGCTAAGAGTTGGACACGACTGAGTGACTTCACTTTCACTTTTCACTTTCATGCATTGGAGAAGGAAATGGCAACCCACTCCATTGTTCTTGCCTGGAGAATCCCAGGGACAGGGGAGCCTGGTGGGCTGCCGTCTATTGGGTCGCACAGAGTCAGACACGACTGACGTGACTTAGTAGTAGTAGTAGTGTGTGCTAAATCACTTCAGTCGTGTCCAACTCTGCAAACCAATGATCTGTAGCCCACAGTCTCCTCTGTCCATAGAATTCTCCAGGTAAGAATACTGGAGTGGGTAGCCATTCCCTTCTCCAGCAGATCTTCCCAACCCAGGGATCAAATCCAGGTCTCTGGCATTGCAGGTGGATAGGCAAGGACTATAATTTGGGGGGTTTACATTTTGTGATGGAAAATGCATGACTTTCTTTGGGTGGACAAATCAGATCTCCTGAT
Source organism: Bos indicus (assembly GCF_029378745.1). Classification (NCBI taxonomy): domain Eukaryota; kingdom Metazoa; phylum Chordata; class Mammalia; order Artiodactyla; family Bovidae; genus Bos; species Bos indicus. The sequence continues at coordinate 38,918,969 of NC_091772.1, read as the reverse complement.
CCTGAGAAAGTTATGTAACCTCTCTGAACATCAATGTTTCTTTTTTTGTTGGACAAATCCTGATTGAGCATCTACTGTGTTTGAGGCACTGGACTAGGCCAGCAGAGGCATGACCAACGCAATCCCTGACCTCCAGGGACCCACAGTACTTGTCTGTAGTAGGTACCTTCATCCTGCCCTTGTAGTGACGAAGGACAAGAGATGCTGTGTGTCGAATACCACTGGGCACATAGCAGTTTAGTCTGCATCAAACAAAATTCATCCATGAAGGATGGAAGAACGCCAAAGAGAAGGGTAGTGGGTATGTACTGGTTTTTTGTGGCTGTCACAAATGACCATAGACTTAGTGTTTAAACAATCCAATATTACCATCTTACAGTTCTGAAGGTCAGAATACTGACATGGATCTCACTGGGCTAAAATGTATGCATGAGTAATGTTGCATTCCTTTCTGGAGACTCTAGGGGGAGAGCTAAGGACTGAATTGTGTTCACCCCAAATTTATATGTTGAAGCCCTAACATCTCATGCAACTGTCCTTGGAGCTAAAGCTTTTAGGAAGTTATTAAAGTTAAGTAAGTTATTAAAGTTAAGTTCATCCCCTGAAGAAGGAAATGGCAACCCACTCCAGTATTCTTGCCTGGAGAATTCCATGGACAGAGGAGCCTGGCAGGCTACAGTCCATGGGGTCGCATGAGTCGGACACCACTTAGTGCTTTCTTTCTTTCGTAAGGTCATAAGGCTTCCCAGGTGGCGCTAGTGGTAAAGAGCCCACCTGCCAATGCAGGAGATGTAAGAGACCCAGGTTTAATCCCTGGGTCGGGAAGATCCCCTGGAGGAGGACATGGCAGTCCATTCCAGTAATCTTGCCTGGAGAATCCCATGGGCAGAGGAGCCAGGCAGGCTATGGTCTGTAGAGTCCCAAAGAGTTGGACATGACTGAAGCGACTTAGCACGCACACACAAGGACATAAGGATGGAGTCCTAATGCAACAGGACTGGGTATTGGTGGCCTTATTACAAGAGGAAGAGAGAGAGAGATCGCTCACCCTGTGTGCAGGTACCAAGAAAAGACACCACCCACAAGCCAGGAAGAGGACTTGATCTTCACCTCCAGCCTCCAGAACCATGAGAAATCAATTTCTGTCACTTAAGCCACCCAGGCTATTTTGTAATGGCAGCCTGAACAGACTAATACAAGAATGCATTTTTTCCGTTTTTCCAGATTCTGAAGTCTCCTCCGTTCTCTGGTTCATGGCTCTCCTCCTCCAGCCCTCAAGCCAGCAATGTCACCTCTCTGAATACAGCTGGGAAGGGTTCCCTGCTTTTCACGACTCATGTGATTCGACTGGACCCACTTGGATAATCCAGGAGACTCTCCCCCATGTCAGGGTCCTCAACCCTAATCACATCTGCAAAATGTCTTCCGCCTTTGAAGGTAATACACACAGGCTCCAGGGACGACGATGTCTTTAAGGGGCCATTATTCTGCCTACCGCAGGCCCCAGGGAGGTCTGTTTGGAGTCCAGGCACAGATTCTGGAAGAACATCTAAGTGCACAGAAAGAGAGATGAGAAAGTCATGTTTTGTATTTCCAAGGCTCAGCATTTCTGCCACAAAGAATACACTCTGCCAAACAGGGAATGTAAGTGGTCTGGTCAGACATTTCCAAGCAGACATGGTCCCCAAATACCAAGAGTTAGCAGGCCTGGTTTGCTGGCGTCTTTTCTATAGCATATACTTGATTCTGATCATTGATAAAAGAACAAGGGGGGCTCCAGGAACAAGTACTCTAGGAACCCCCACCACTGCGTTCCCAAGACAAGAGAAGCACTTCCCCGGGGCCATCTCCAGGAAGAGAAGGGGAAGGGGCAGAATTTGAAAGCCCCAAGCATTTACCTGGGAAAGAAACTACTTTTTAAAAATTTATTTTTATTTTTAATTGGAGGATAATTACTTTATTATGATGGTTTCTGCTATACATCGACACCCAGATACATTACCATATGTAAAATAGATAGGACTTCCCTGGTGGCTCAGAATTTGCTGTATAATGGAGGGAGCCCAAAGCAGGGGCTCTGTGAAAGAAACTATCATACATTGGAATGAATGAATGAATGTCACTCAGTTGTGTCTGACTCTGTGATCCCATGGATTGCGACCCACCAGGCTCCTCTGTCCATGGAATTCTCCAGGCAAGAATACTGGAGTGGGTTGCCATTCCCTTCCCCAAGGGGATCTTCCCAACCCAGGGATTGAACCAGTGTCTCCTGCATTGCAGGTGGATCCTCTACTGTCTGAGTCACCAGGGAAGCACTTTATAACTGAAAGGAGCCAGCTAAAGCCCAAAGAGAGAATTATTGTTCATCATCAAGGCTGGTTCCCAGTTACCCTGAGGGGTGGGGCAGGGGTGCTCCTAGGGAGATTGATCCTTTTATTGTTAATAAGCAAGTCACACTTTCTTTCCCCACCTGAGGTTGGCATGTGTTCCTGTTTGGCCTCACACAATGTTTTATGTAGCTACACTTACGATGCACTCCAAGAAATGAGTTTCCCATTTCATCCTGACTGGCCTCAATTATATGCCCACTGGGCTGCTCCCCTTTAAGGTTCTTCCTGGAGCCCTAACATGGGACACCTGGGGACAGGACCCCCTTGACCCGAACTTTGCCAACAATCACAGCTTAAGCTCTGCCTAGAGGCAGGAGGGTGGACCAGATGTCTTCTAGCTTAATGAGTCTGTGGTGGGTAATTCAGGGTGATTGTAACAAAAAATTGACTGTCAATATTCATTTGGCTATTGCAAGCTGAAAAGTCTGCTTGCCAGGAGGTCAAAGCCTCCTTCCCAGGGGGGTGCCTCCACCTGCCCCTCACCTGGCTATTTTGCAGAATGGTTGCTATAACCCAGAGGGGTATAAATAAAAATCTTATTGGTTTTTCTTACTTTCAAAACATTCCTCTCCCACAAGTATCAGTGACTCTGAAGCTTGAACCAAATATCCTGATTATTTTACCTGGGAAAGAATGATTTATTCCCCCCAATGATTTTATCCTGATAAATATATTATTTCTTAGCATGCCACACAGATGCACACTCACCTCCAACATAGTCAGCGACCCTTCAGACAGGGAGCTGTGAGTGTGCAGCTGATCCAGGTAGTCTTCCATCCACCTGCTGGGCTGTCTTCCCCTGCGCGCACCTCCTCAGGGGCTCCCCGCTTCACCTGCCCTCAGGACATCGGCACAAAGCCCGGTCATAGGCAGGTACCAGGTAGTCAGGGAGTCGGTGTTCCCAGCACGATGGCTAATTTCCACATTGGAGTAACCGAGAGTCTGCAGAAGAGTATATCTTAAAGTTTAAGAACAACTTCCAGGTGTTTCTGAAGCACGGAGCATCCAGTTTCTAAAGATCAGCTGTCTGTGGATACGATTAAACCAGTCTGATGCTCTCTTGTACCTTTTTTTGTCATTTGGTGGCACAGAGAAGGACTATCACCCTGCAGTAATTCTGAGCTCCCAGCTTTTTGTTTGGTCCATGTTCCATTTTCCCAGGCCACACATTTTGGGAAGGTATTTTTCACAAGAGTAGAGCTGAATGATTTGCCTCCCTTTTTCTCCTAACTGCTTCCTGTGCCTGGAGGCACTCACAGGTCACTGGTCTATATCAGGAGGCCACATGTTGCTCATTCTCCTTGAGAAGCATTGCCCCTTTGCGGCTCCAGTTTCAACGGTTTGTTCTCCAGGTTCATCTGAATTTCACACAGGCCACTTGTGCCTCAAGCATGCCTGTCTTTCAGTTACACATAAAAAACACTAAGTCAAAGATCTGAACTCCATCCTTTTTCCTTCCTAATTACAAGGTGTCCATAAATTATTATCTAAAATGCCAGGTCAGGGAGAGTGTGAACTTTGGGGAGAAACAGACCTGAGTTTCAATTCTGGCTTTGCAAATTTTGCTATGTGACCTTGGGCAAGTTGCTAAATCTCTCTCAGCCTTAACAGAATGCTTCTCTCTCCCAGAGGGAGAGAAGCTCACTGAGGCTGAAGCTGCAAATCCCACTTGGATAAGGGAGGACCACTGTGGCTGTCCACTGGACATGTGGACAGTGTGAGCCCAGCATCCCAGGTGGCGTTAGTGGTAAAGAGCCTACCTGCCAATGCAGGAGATGTAAGAGACCCAGGTTTAATCCCTGGGTCGGGAAGATCCCCTGCAGGAGGGAATGGTAACCCACTCCATTATTCTTGCCTGGAGGATCCCATGGCCAGAGGAGCCTGGTGGGTTACAGTCCACAGGGTCACAAAGAATCAGATATGACTGCACGCAGGCTTAATTTAACTGAGCTTTCTGTTTGTAACCAAGATTCTGCACCAATTCCATGGCCCATGGCTCACATCTTTCTCATTTCTGGGCCCGTGGCCCATTGAGTCCTATCTGCCTCCTCTGGGATCCATTGAGTCCTATCTGCCTCTTCTGGGGTCCATTGACCCTTGCATCTGTCCTGATCACCCATTAGAGCGAATCTTCCAGAGTCCGTGCAGAGGAAGGCCTGTCTCCTCTAGACCTCAGATGTTTCAGCATGCTACTTGGAAAGGGCACAGACTTTGAAAAATTAAAAGGTGAATGTGCACTAGATTTGCAGGAAATTGGTGAAGAGACCCTGGGGGTTGTGGGTCAAGCTCTGACTATAGCATCTGCAGCAGTTTGTCCCTAGCATGTCACCGGCCGCCACCGCCCACCCTGAAGGCTGTGGGGATTCCGAGGAGGAAGGGAAAGCATCTGAGGGTGACAGTCCTGCTTTCCATGAACAGAGTCAGGTTGTCAGAAGCCCACCTGAAACCTTTAGGGAGCAACAAAGGGGACAAGGTGGAGACAAGAGGGGGGAAAGGGGGACATAAACCCAGCAAGAAGTCCCCAAACCTGAAAGACAAAGCAACCACACCAGATACCAGCGCTGAGTATAGACAGCCCGGCGCATAGATTCTCGTTGCCTCTGCACAAGCCTCCACTGAAACACAAACACTTTTGGGAAACAAGTGCCACAAGCATGTGCACACATGTGAATGCACGTGGACACACACACACGTGTGCGTGCACACTCTCATTCATCCCATAGCCTGGTGGAAACCCAGCTCAGCCTGGCTGAGCCTTCCCCAGTGACCATCTCTCAGGCTCAGCTCCAAGTGACACCTTCCTGCACACGCAGCACAGTGGGGTGGGGTGGAAGGACACCCTGGGGTGAGTAGCATCCCTCTTTAAACGGACAAGTTCTGTTCTCAGATCATAAGGGTTTCCCCGTGCACCCACGGAGACCAGGCTCTGGTGTTTGCCTAATGTAAGCAGTTAGCCATTCTAAGTTAGGGAACTACTACTGACGATTGCCAAATTGGGTGGGGGGGGGGGTGGTCGAGTGAGCCCCCTTGTTAGCAGAACTTTAAGAAAATAGGGCTTGTTAATGCCTCTGGAGTCTTCCCACAAGGCGCAGTGGTAAAGAATCTGCCTGCCAGTGCAGGAGATGCAGTTAGATCCTTAGGTTGCAAAGATCCCCTGGAGAAGGAAATAGCAACCCACTCCAGTATTCTTGCCTGGAGAATTTCATGGACAGAAGAGCCTGGCGGGCTACAGCCTATGGAAGCGCAAAGAGGCAAACACAACTGAGCACACACACATACACTATGCCTCTGGCAGATTAAAGAGTTTCAGTGTGATTAGGGAGAGGAAAAGATATTAGACAACCTCCCGACTCTTTTTCCGGTTCCTGAACAAAAGCCCTGAGCGAATCAGGTCCCATAAAAGCCCGGCAGATAAGCCCAAGGTTTGATTTTCTGTGAAGCTGTTTTCAGGTCTTAAACTCACACAGTCTTAAGAATCTCCTGTTTTTCAGGCCCTGCCTTCACCCACTTCCGTGAGGATTTCTGCTCCTAGCCCCTGGTGTGGGGCAGCAGACCCCTGTCCCCACCCCAGCTAAGAAACAGACCAGCCTGAACGCAAGTGCTCAGGGTCCCAACCGTCTCTTTTCTCTCTCTCCCTGACCCCAACACTCCAGATTATTACAGAAGGGGGACTTCCCTGGTGACAAATTGTTAAGACTTCACCTCCCAAGGCAGGGGGAGCAGGTTCAATCCCTGATGGGGTAGCTAAGATCCTACACGCCTTGTGGTCAAAAAAATCAAAACATAAAATAGAAACAATATTGTAACAAACTCAATAAAGGCTTTAAAAATGGTCCACGCCAAAAAAAAATCTTAAAATTACAGAGAAACCCAGGATGACTTGTTCTAGCCGACTGGCAACATCCTTCAGTGATCATGCAGTTTTTCCTGAAGGAGAGAAAGAAGGTGAATCTGAGAGTAAAACACTCAGGAAAGCTGCACAGAGTGACGTCACTGCCAGAGCACTCAGTGGCCAAGGAGACGAAGATTCTGTTAAAGTCCATGCCGGGAAGTGACTGGACAACTTGAATGAATCATGGAATTAGAGCATCAGTGTCATTTACCAACCCAACCGGCACAAGCCGCCAATCAGCCCTGGTGCACAGGCTACTTCCCAGGAAGAGGTGGGGAAGCTTCACACCAATTCCCCCCTTACACCTGCTGGGTGACTTGGGACTTCAGTTTCCTAGACTGTAAAATGAAGAGTGTGTGATTCTAGTTCTACAAGTTCATGTTATTCCTAGAGTTTCTAAGGCCCAGAACTCTGTCTCTATTCACATGGCCCAGTAAATAAATATTTCTTCTTCCTGGTGCACAGATGTAGTCAGCAAGTATGCTCACAGGTCTCCAAGAAGTTAGCAACTCTATTTTTGGAAGGACCATCCCCAGCTGGGGTGTCCAAAAAAAGGACAAATCATCAACAAATAACTCAGCCTTTGGTATTTCAAACACATCATAAAATGAATGGCGAGGGATTTAATAGACTTGGGTTGAGGGAATCTGCCTTATATGCAGAAGAGTCCAAAAACATCATAAAAAAATAAAAAAGACCTGCCAAACTCACAAATAAATGTCTCCAAGTCCTGATACCATGTTTTCCTGGTGCATTCCTCAATTTCACTGGCTATAATGGGTTCCTGTTGAAACCTGGATTTCACAACTTTTGTTTTGAATATTCCCGGCAGCACCAGGGAAGATCAGATTTCAAAAAGAACATTTTGGCTTTTGGTGGGGGACAGGGTAGCAATAAGCACAGTCATAGAATTTCCCCTGTAGACCTTCTTCATCTTGACTTTTTTGCTCCCTCCTCCCCACCAGCACAGAAATTCAAGAAAGACCCTGCAGGGCAGAGCTGTTAAAGGGACAGAATGCCATTGCATGGATGCTGTTGGTACCCAGCCCACATTCCCTGGACTCTTACCATTCTTGTGTATGTCAACTTAACACCTTCCAATTGTAAGAGGCTATGCTGAACTACGGAGAAGGCAATGGCACCCCACTCCAGTACTCTTGCCTGGAAAATCCCATGGACAGAGGAGCCTGGTGGGCTGCAGTCCATGGGGTCACTAAGAGTCAGACACGACTGAGCGACTTCACTTTCACTTTTCACTTTCATGCATTGGAGAAGGTAGTGGCAACCCACTCCAGTGTTCTTGCCTGGAGAATCCCAGGGATGGGGGAGCCTGGTGGGCTGCCATCTATGGGGTCGCACAGAGTCAGACACGACTGAAGCGACTTAGCAGCAGCAGCAGCATGCTGAACTAAGAGCCTTTTCTGGTTGCTGGAGTCCTCTCTGCCTGGGCCCTGGAGGCTGGAAGGCCAGAAGAAACGCCTAATGGGAGCAATCTTAACCTGCTGGCAGAGGGGAGTAGTGGACCAATGAACGCCCCAGCTCCCCTGCGCCTCGGGAAGGACAGCTCTGAGCAAGCTTCTCCCCGTCTCAGATCTCCAGTGGCTGGCCCCTGGGGCGCTCAGGAACACACCAGCTGTGGCTTCTCCCCCTTCTCTGCCTCACTTCTCTGCTCTCCTATCAGTGCTTCCTGGGATCACCTCCCAAATAAATTAGACTCCTTGGAAGCTCAACCTGAGAAAGCCATTCAGTGTAATTAGACACGTAATCAGATTTTTACATGCATACACTTTTAGTTGTAGACAGGATATATAGACAACCTTTCTAGATATGATTTAAGGGATCTCCAAACTATTTATCACAGTGGAATCTAAAAAACAGCCTTCATTAAGGAGGTTATAGCCTTGCATTACACTCCCTGGTGGCTCAGCTGGTAAAGAATCTGCCTGCAGTGCAGGAGACCCAGCTTTGATCCCTGGGTCAGGAAGATCTCCTGGAGAAGGGAACAGCTACCCACTCCAATGTTCTTGCCTGGAGAATTCCATGGACAGAGGAGCCTGGCAGACTATAATGGATTGGACTCGCAAAGATTCAGACACGACTGAGTGACTAACACATTCCTTTTATCCTTTTATTTCTTTCTCTTATTGCAAAGTGATAAATGCTTATTGCAGAAAAAAATTTTAAATATAACTAAGCAATAGGCCGGAGAAGGAAATGGCACATCACTCCAGTACTCTTGCCTGGAAAATCCACGGACAGAGGATCCTGGTAGGTTGCAGTCCATGGGGTCGCTAAGAGTCAGACACGACTGAGCAACTTCACTTTCACTTTTCACTTTCATGCATTGGAGAAGGAAATGGCAACCCACTCCAGTGTTCTTGCCTGCAGAATCCCAGGGACAGGGGAGCCTGGTGGGCTGCCGTCTCTGGGGTCACACAGAGTCAGACACGACTGAAGCGACTTAGCAGCAGCAGCAGTAAGCAAATAGGCAGAGAAGGCGATGGCACCCCACTCCAGTACTCTTGCCTGGAAAATCCCATGGACAGAGGAGTCTGGTAGGCTGCAGTCCATGGGGTCACTAAGAATCAGACACGACTGAGCAACTTCACTTTCACTTTTCACTTTCATGCATTGGAGAAGGAAATGGCAACCCACTCCAGTGTTCTTGCCTGGAGAATCCCAGGGACAGGGGAACCTGATGGGCTGCCGTCTATGGGGTCACACAGAGTCGGACACGACTGAAGTGACTTAGCAGCAGCAGCAGCAAGCAAATAGGATAAAATTTATGTCATCAATAATCTTACCACCCAGGTTACATTACTGTTGATATTTTGGTGAGCATCTTTTCAAGTGCAAGGATGAATGTGTGTGTATGTACACATGCTCACAAAGAGAATCATGATGTTTACACTGTTTGGAATTCATTTGCTTCCATTAACAATGTCTTAAACATCTTTCATATAAATATTCTTCTGCTACTGCATTTTAATAGCAGAACAGTTTTCTGTTGTGCAGTACTGCCTTAATTCACTTAATCAATTGCTCTTCATTCGATATTCAGGCTGACATTTCACATTTAAAACAGACATTAGTTCTGTTGATCCTCTCCACAACCTGGGAAAATTTGGGTCAAATGGAACAGGGATTGTTTGGCCAATGAACCAGCAGGGCCCATCTCATAAAGGAGGCAGGAATAAAACACTGAAGCGTCACAAGGACCATTAAGCTCTAGACTCTGTGGAACTGAACTTAAGTCGCCTTAAAGATGCCAATTTATCCCCTACCCTGCACACACGCCTTTAACGAGGCCTCCATTCATGGACCCCCAGATTAACGGGTATTGCACCATGTCACCTTAATCTCTGGGACCACCATTGATTGAGTGAGGATGGATACCTGACCCACGGGAGGCTAATCCACTGGCTGGCCAGACTCATGGCTTCTGTGCCCTGGTTCAAAAGAATGAACCAAATCAACCATAGTCTTCTCTTCCCAGGAATTGGAGCTAAGAGATTGAGGGGAAGGTTTCTGGTCATCTGTAGGCACCAGTAAGCATGAGTTTCAGGCAGGGGACCGTGTGTGGGGCCATTTGCACATCAAAGCCATGAGACAGCATTGCTCAGAGGAAGGTTGGGAAGTAAAGATAGGGTAAAAATAACAGAGAGTAGCAAATAAGGAGGGAGCAGAGGGTGGAATTGGAGATTCAGGAGCTGCCAGCTCCCTTCTCAGTTCACACCCAACCTGAAGCCCATTCATGTCTATTCCTTGCTGTATTCTTGAATCGCTTTCCCAGATACAACCTTTCTTTTGTTATTTCTTAACTTGAACTCATCTGAGTCAGTCTATTCTCTGTTAATGAAAGATTTCTTAACTTGGATATAAAGCCTACAGACCTGCATACATGGAGAAAGTCAGCAAGTGCTGGAATTGCTGGGGGAATACTCAGGGCGGAAGCGAGATATATCCTGGCCTTAGGAGGTGAGTGGGAATGGGATGGCAGCGATGAGCCCGACGACAGGCTGAGATGAAGGGACAAGCTCAGCAGGTCTAACAGAGGGTCCCCGCGAGCGCACTGGGTCTTTTCGGAAGAAGGAGGGTGACGGGCAGGAGGGGAGGAGGAGCCCCAGTGAAGATCAAGAGAGACCTCCATTTCATGGCAGAATGCCTGGACAGTGTGAAGAAAGTAAATGCCCAAGGAGCAGCCCACCAGCATCACCTGAGGGCTAAAACCTAGACAGTGCTGTTTGCTCTGTCATAGCTTAGGAATCGAGGTGGCGGGAGAGAGGGAGAATGATGCGTCCTGGACACCTGAGCCTCCCCCACTGCCTCAGTTTCTCGGTCATAGCTTAGGAATCGAGGTGGCGGGAGAGAGGGAGAATGATGCGTCCTGGACACCTGAGCCTCCCCCACTGCCTCAGTTTCTCGGTCATAGCTTAGGAATCGAGGTGGCGGGAGAGAGGGAGAATGATGCGTCCTGGACACCTGAGCCTCCCCCACTGCCTCAGTTTCCCCACCCTTAGGACAGAGACAGTGTCCTTCTCTTCAACCATCCACAGCTCACCTGGAATTCCTCCACAAATTACATATCAGCCCTGCTACATTCTTGCCCTGGAGCCGGGAAAAGACTGCCCAGGACTGAGGCAGAGATTTAGCACAGCTTTGTCCTTGAGAGCATTGGAAAGCTGAGGACTCAAACATTTCTGGGTGGCAATAATGTCGCAGTGGAGCATTTCTAGCAGGCAGCCAAGGAAGTTCATAATGTGTATGAGCAGGTATCAGTGGCAAGAGATAGAATGACCATGTGAGTATTACTAACAATGTGAGTTTTCCCCCTGGGAAACTGAAAACAGGTGGTGTCATGCACTGCCAATCAATCATCAATCAATCAAAACTTAAAACTTGGTTTCCAGTCCCAGATTTGCCATCATGAGTGTAGGTAAATCATTCCCCTGTCGGAATGGAGGTGGGACCAGGTAATGGTGAAGCTGTCACCCAGGGTCAACGCCCTGCTTCTCCTAGTCACCCCTGAGTGCTGGGTGGGGTTCTGGTGCAAAGCGAAAGAAGTGAATTTAAGTTGTTGCTGGAAATCTCATCTCCCTCCCCCGCCATCCCTGCACTTCCCTGTGAGTCCTGACACTCACCTGCCCACAGGAGGCAGCACGAAGCTGACCCCTCTCTTCCCAGCCCCCTCCCTTCAATTCAACTCAACCAGAAAAAAGGCTGAACCTCTATTTGGTCCCTCCACTGCGTCCCATCCAAACTCCTCACTATGGGCTGCTGCAGCTGCTGCTAAGTCACTTCAGTCATGTCTGACTCTGTGTGAACCCATAGACGGAAGCCCACCAGGCTCCCCCATCCCTGGGATTCTCCAGGCAAAAACATTGGAGTGGGTTGCCATTTCCTTCTCCAATGCATAAAAGTGAAAAGTGAAAGTGAAGTCACTCAGTCATGTCTAACTCTTAGGGACCCCATGGATTGCAGCCTATCAGGCTCCTCTGTCCATGGGATTTTCCAGGCAAGAGTACTGGAGTGGGGTGCCATCGACTTCTCCACACTATGGGCTAGAAGGCTCCAAATGACATCTAGGACCTGTCCTGTTAGGCAGACTCCCTGGGGCAGCCATTCTACTGACAGGCTGCTCTGGGTCAGACCCTTCTCCTTCCTCTAATCAGCTGAGGCCAGAGTAGCTGAGTCTCCTGTGAGAGGACATGCGGGGCTGCTCCCCAAGCCCATCATCCAGGACCCAGAAATTCAAGTGAACCGTTTCCTAGGAAACGTTCCAGGAAAAAAACCTGGTCATGGAATGGGAAGGGGGACCAGTGTGCAGCACTCAGCCCAGTCCCATGGAGGGGCTCTGACTCCACTGGCGGCTCTGGGGAGGCATCAGAGTTGCCTGAATTGTGGGTGTGGGGCAGACAGGGCAGGGTGTCTAGACCCCCACACCCATCAGTCGGTCCACACTTCTGGGTCTCCGGGCACCCTGGACCCAAGTGAAGGTGGTCAGTCTACCAGGAGAGAGGCATCAATGCTGGATGCCGACGGGTGTGAGCAGACCGCTGCATGGTGTGCAGCACTGGGTCCATGTGAACTGGAGGCGGTCACAAAGGCCACGGTGAGGGTCTTCCTTCTTCCTTTGCAGGGAGACTCTGGAAGCTCCCTGAGCTTGCGGCGTGGTCTGGGAGCTTGTTACATCTGATCTGTGATGGAGCAGCACTGGGGACACCGATAGCGGCTTACGGAGGAAACCACATGGCTGTCTCATCCCTGCTGGGATGGAAACAGAGATCCTCCAGCTCCAGGCGACTCTGCTCCTTCCTCATCAGAGGATGTGCAAGGACCACGCTTCCTTCCCTCCCCTCAAGCCCTCCTCCTCAACCTCTGTTTCTGTTGGAACAACATCATTCACAACAGCCAGGTGGGTGTTCATTGAACCTTTTCTTCCATTTTCTTTTCTATGCACAGATAATTATGTGCATCAAGTTGCCATGCAGGGGTAAATATTGTAATTTGGCTTCAGGGATATTAGGCATAACGTGGTTTTTGTTTCCTCTGCCTTACCGGCTAAACAGAAAGCATGGCATCTCCTCCTGGAGGGGCTTGGACTACAAATACGGCTTTTTATATAAAAAAAAAAATCTTTTCTGAGCCCTGCGGTGCATCCTTCATGTTCTGAATAGCAGCATCATTGTGACATCCGGTGGTGGGCAATTCAGCTGGTGAGTCATGCGCCAACGAGACATACGCTCCAATACCATCATGCGATGACAGGCAGCCTGCAATCAAGCGATCAAATGTGGGACTTTTATTAACAGATTAAACAAGAAGCTTTCTCCAGAGGCTTCTAAATCAACAGAGCCCATGGTTATTGCCCACTCACATTATACTCAAAGAATGCTAGGCATCATTTACATATGAATCCTCACCTAGCTGCTCCAGGAGAGGAGAAAGCAAGTCACAGCAGGCTGACTTCTCTCCCTAGGCTGGAGGAGAGCATTCTAACCTAGCAAACAAACTGAGGTTGCCTGATGTAACAGGGCCACCGAGTGAATGGGGCTGGATTCCAGTTCAGGGCTGGGCCTGTGCTTCATGGACATCTCCTTGGGATCTATCTTGAGATCTCTCTGAATTAGTGTGGAGCTTGGGTACCAAAGGAGCTCCTGGTTCTGGCTCTGGAAGGTGGCATGGGCGTCTCCCCAGTGGATGCTCTGAAGGTCACCTCTATCAACCCTAAACCTGAGAATAAATCAAAAGTGGACTTCTATTCCCTCCAAACCTGCCAGAAAATTGGGCAAGGGTGACTGAGCAGCTTGGGGCCATGAATGGCTTTTATAATATTCGCTCAGAATAACCTTACGGGGTGCCCAGGAGCTGTGCATGCACGTGGTTCATCCTCTGTGATGTGACTGGAAGTGGGAAACAAGAAGGGTGACCCGGGACTTCCCTGGTGGTCCAGTGGTTGTGACTCCTGCTGGTAATGCAGGGGGCATGGGTTCGATCCCTGGCCAGGGAACTAAGATCTCACATGCTGCACGGTGCAGCCAAAAAAGAAAGAAAAAAGTGTGGCCCTTCCTCTCTGCACTGAAGGCTGACTTCTGGCAGGACAGCAGGGAGGGGATTTCAGCTGAGGATGTCAGCTTAAGTGTGTCTGTCCTGGTGCCCAGCTGTGTGCCTGGACCAGTGACCTCTCGTTCAGTTTTCCGAGTCTTGAAGCCAAGAGTGCTTTTCTCTAGGAACTGGCTTGCAGAGAGCAGAGAACGTTTACACTAAGGTTTAAGGGATGCTGTGATTTAAAAAGAAAAATTAAGGCGCCTGGGAGGAAAAGTAAACACATTATTTTAAAGCTAATTAAACAGGCTTTATGTAGTACCTGCCAGGTGCAATGGATCGAAGGGAATGTACAGTTTAATAAATCTCCAATTTCAGGGGGTTTATGATCCCAGAGGGTAAAGCAGTTTGGAGTGCGATGATGAAAAGCAGAACATGGGAGGTGAGAGGCGCCTGCACACAGGCTCAAGTGCGCGGCCACAGAGCGCTGGGCGCCGTCCCCAGCAGTGGCTGACAACAGCCTCTGTCAGAGCAAATGCTTCTGCACGCTTCCTGTGGTCCCGGCACCACCACGAGGACCTCACCTCTGCTCACTCGTGAAATCTTCACATCCGTGCCATAAAGAGGTGCCACCATCATCCCCACTTCACAGGTGACCAAAGTGAAACACAAAGGGGAAGCAGAGCACCCTCCCGTCCTACCCAGGACCACCTTCTCTATAGGACTTCATGGCCCTTTTTTGTCTTGTTACTTCTCTTGCCGCTGTGGCACTCAATTACATCAGCTTGGGCTGCACACAGCAATTCAATTCAACAAGGCTGTGTCAGATTTCAAGGCTCTATCAGATTTCAGGGCAGTGCGGCATCAGTAAGGACCATGGCAGGGGCCCCACCCTCGAGGAATCTATAATCCAGCAACAAAGATGACCTTGGATATAGACTCAAATCAAATTCACAGTGGAATGCCCCATGTGCTGAGAAAAGGGAAGGACCGTTTACTGTTAAGGATGGATTTGAAATGATAACCAGATATGGTATATCTTTTTACACCATATCTTTTTAAACAAGTGATGTTGGGTTTTTTCATGATCATGAAAGTAGGAACTCATTGGAAAATATAGGGAGGATAAAGAAGAAAATTGAAATTATGCATAATCTCACCAACCAGAGAAAAACATTATTATATGTTGATGTATTTCATTCCAATCTCTTCTATCTGCAAATTAAGGCTTGTTAGAAAAAATGGCAATAGAATAGTACTGTTTATGTGATTTTGTATCAACATTTTATCATAAGCATTTTCCATTGTCACTAAAAGTTGTTTGACATATAATCTTTAAAGGCTATATGACACATAATTTTTAAAGTTTACATAACATGCTCACGCATGGACATGCCATAATTCACCAGTCCATTTTACTGTTGTTGGCTGTTTACATTTTTGCCAGGTTTTGCTAAAAACAATGCTGCAATATGTACTGTGGATGTTGTTTTTCTCAAATCTTGCATGGAATCTGCCTTCTGTAAAAATGGTTAAACATTTGTAAGAAATTACAAAATGGCTAATGAAACCTTATTTGTTCTGATATTGACATTGCTGCTCTAAGAAAGCCAGGTGTCCTAGACCATGGAGGAACCAACCCAGTCTCGTGCGCCCAGGAGAATCTGCCTTCTCAGGCCTCATGCCATCTTATTGGGTCCACTGGCCAGCCGGTAGATGCAGGGCCACCCTCCCGTCACCATCTTGCCATATAGTAGCCAAGTGGTTCCCAGCATCTCCACTTCTATCCCAAATATCAACGGTCAAGTAAAAAATGTTTCCTTTGGCCAATACTCTCCCAAATCCTTGGAAATGAGGCTTGTTGGTCCACTTTGAGTTACATGTCCAGCGTTATTGTTTGATAGTCATGAAGGTCAAGGAGATGAAAATTCTGGCTGGGCAGACCTGTGTCTTAAAGAGTTTCCAGCTATGCCACTTTTATGTAAACAAATAGTAAAATGGGCTAGCCTGGAGCAGATACAACCACCAGTCTCTTGGGATAATCCTAACCACACCTCAAATTCAATATGCCCCCAAATACATCTGTCTTCCCTGCCAAAGCACGTGCTTTCTCCTGTGTCCCCTTGTCCCTGGAAGTCATCATTACATGTGGGACACCCTGGGCATCAGCTCACCTTGATCCTATTTATATCCCACCCCCCACCTCATGGTGCAGTGGTAAGGAATCCACCTGCCAATGCAAGAAACGCGAGAGACACGGGTTTAATCTCTGAGTCAGGAAGATCCCCTGGAGTAGGAAATGGCCCCCTGCCTGGAAAATTCTATGGACAGAGGAGCCTGGTGAGCTACAGTCCACAGGGTTGCAAAGAGGCGGACACGACTGAGCACACACATACACTCTTTGCTTGCGTCCACATCAGAGTCTATGAAAGCTAAAAACTTAATCTCCAGTGACTCTCACTGCTGTGTGTAGTCATGCAAACACTACTGGCCAATAATATATAAGCAAGTGATGCTTGGAGCTATTGCAGCCATCTTATAAGGACCAGAGTCATACACTAAGGAAGGAAAAGCACGGAGAAGGGCCCTGGGTCACAGAAGATGTCTCACTATGCTGAACTAGTCTGAACCGCCCACCTCTAGGTTTCCTGTCACATGAGACAACTAAGCCTCTACTTTTTAAAGTCATCATTGTTTGCCGTCAAATGTAATTCCTAAGAGATACACCCTCCTCCCAGTCACTAGAGAACCTCAGAGTTTCTTCGTCACTTCGCACAGTTACTCCTCATCACTGCTCAGTCACCTAGCACTATGGATTTTACTTCTCTGGGGAAAAACTAAAAGCCACAATAAACCAGTTGTGTGTCAGCCATGCATGGTGGTACTTTATGGTATTAGCAGACCAAATATGGACTTGGTGGGAGGTTGTTAAAAAACAGACTCAAGTTGTAGACGAGTAATTAACTACAATTATTTTGCTAGAAAGTGTTAAAGTCCTTGCCATGTTTGAAATGTTAAAATGATTCAGTTATTGTTTTTGCTCAGTCACTCAGTCGTGTCCAACTCTTTGTGACCCCATGGACTGCAGCTCATCCTCGGTCATCCCCTTCTCCTCTTGCCTTCAATCTTTCAAACTTTATTTCAATAAAAATTTTTAAAAATATTATTGAATAATAATAGCATCTCTAGCTGTGTGAAACAGAACAAAATATGACTTATAACTCAAACTGCCTTTTAAAGAGAATGGATCCTGTTAGGAGAAGCTCTTTGTCTGCCCTGGATGTAGAAATGCTTTGTGATGCTCTTTTAGGAGCATAAGCTACAGGCCACTGAGTGACCTTGCTTAGTGGAGGGGAAACTCTGGGGGAAAGGGAGGACAAGGGGAGGACTCCGTGTGCTGTGGGAAGGGCAGGTCATGGAGGAGCCCCAGGCAGCTGAGTGTTTGGAAAGGACTTTGAAGAAAAGGAATGAAGACACGGAGGATTAAATTGTTTGTGGTGTGATCCATTAGACAATGACTCGCCAGCTGTTTAGGATTTCCCTGGTGGCTCAGACGATAAAGCAACTGCCTACAATGTGGGAGACCCGGGTTAGATCCCTGGGTTTGGAGGATCCCCTGGAGAAGGAAATGGCAACCTACTCCAGGACTCTTGCCTGGAAAATCCCATGGATGGAGGATCCTGGTAGGCTGCAGACCATAGGGTTGCAAAGAGTCAGACACAACTGAGTGACTTCACTTTTTTTCCCCCAGCTCTTTAGTAATATCCTCCAAGGTTTTGTGTGAGTGACTCAGATGGTAAAGAATTTGCTCACTGTGCAGGAGACCCGAGTTCAATCCCCGGGTCAGGAAGGTCCCCTGGAAGAGGAAATGGCAACCCACTCTAGTATTCTTGCCTGGAGAATCCCACGGACAGAGGAGCCTGGTGGGCTGCAGTCCATGGGGTTGCAAAGAGTCGGACATGACTGAGCGACTAACACTTCCATTTCTTAAAAAATTTATTTATCTTTAATTGGAGGATAACTACTTTACAATTTTGTGTTGGTTTCTGCCATACAGCAACGTGAATCAGCCATAGGTATACATATGTCCCCTTCCTCTTGAACCTCCCTCCTACCTCCCATCCCATCCCACCCCTCTCGGTTGTCACAGAGTACCGATTTGAGCTCTGAGTCATACAGCAGATCCCCGCTGGCTGTCTATTTACATGTGGTAATGTACATGTTTCCATGCTGCTCTCTCCATTCATCCTACTCTCTCCTTCCTCCACTGTGTCCACAAGTCTGTTCTGTATGTCTAGTCTCCACTGCGGCCCTGCAAATAAGCTCATCGGTACCATCTTTCTAGAGTCCATATATATCCGTTAATATACAATATTTGTTTTTGTCTGTCTTACTTCACTCTGTATAATAGGCTCTAGGAGAAGGCCACTTTTAAACTGAAGAAGGGATCATTTCTCCCCTGGACAAGCACAAGGAGGAAAATATTTGATGCAACAAGGCAATGACCCCAGTGAAAGAAGGTCACCAGAATTTGAGCACACCTGGAACTCACAGGCATCTTGGGGTGGTCTTGGGATTTCAACAAGCCACGGGTTTGGCTTTAAAATTTTAAATTTTAAATAATTTTAAATAAATTTCAAGCTCTGGGAAGCCCCAGCTGATATAAAGTCTTTATGTGATAAAGAGATGACTGTGTTCTTGAATAACATGCACCCTGCAAAAGATATATGTGAGCAGATAAGCCATGTAGCAGACCAGCAAATGTTTTTATTTACTATCTTTCTTCTTTATCAAATTCTCAGTAGCCAAAACACATGGATGAAAGACAACGAGATGAAAAATATACGAATTTGAATCGAGAGCCCTGTAGGGAAAATGTAGGAGGAATTCTGATAGGAAGTCCAGAGGGAAGGATTAGAGAAGATGGCATGGAATAAATAATCAAAGAGATGTGAATAGAAAATTCATCTGTACTGAAAAACAGCATGCATCTTGAGATTTAAAGAAAATGCTAAGCACGATAACTTCACAAGCATGATAACTTTAAAATCACATCTAGACCTATGCTGGTAATTTTCTAGCCAATAAGGATGAAGAGGAAGATTCTAAAAGCTCCCAAGAGAAAAACATCTCTTAAAAAACAAGAACGTAAGGGCCATAAAGATCTTATGCCAGACATAATCTCCAGTGCCATGAAAAAAATGATATATCTGACTATATAAAGACTACAGATTCCTGCCTTTTGCTATTTACTGAAATCTAAAATAAGACAAAACTTTATATCTATTTGAGACATATATATGTAACTAGATTTAAAAGTCTTGAAAAGGATACCAAGCAAGCTTAACTGGGTGCACCTCTGGAGGAAGGAGGGGGATGACATGGAAAGAATTTTCACTGTTTTTATTGTGTATTCATCTCCATTTCAATTATTGAAACGCTGCCCTATGACTTGAAGCTTTTTTAAAATATATTAAACTCATAAAAACAGAATTCCCTTTGCAAAATAACAGATGAGGAACTGCTTACTTAATTTCATCATTGATTCATTTATTCTGCCCATATTGACTGGCCACCTACTATGTGCCAGGCACTATTTTAGGCACTAAGAATACAGTTGTGAACAAAACAGACAAAAGCTCCTGCTGTTGTGGTGTTTTATACTCTAATTAGTAGAGGTATTGGCTTCCCAGGTGGCATTAATGGTAAAGAATTTGCCTGCCAATGCAGGTGACATAAGAGACACAGGTTAGATCCCTGGGTCAGGATGATCCCCTGGAGAAGGGAATGGCAACCCACTCCAGTCTTCTCACCTGGAGAATTCCATGGGCAGAGGAGCCTGGCAGGCTACAGTCTATGGGATAGCAAAGAGTTGGACACAACTAACGCGACTTAGTACACATGTATGCCAGAAGAGACTCCCCAAGCCTCATTCTTTCTCTCTCTCTCTGCCTTGTTGGGGCTCAGCGAGAGGTGGCTGTCTGCAACCCAAGGGTGAGCTCTCACCAGCCACAGACCCTGCTGGCATCTTGATCTTGGACCATCAGTCTCTGGAACTTCAAGAAAAATATTTCTGTTGTTTAAGCTGCTCGGTCTGCAGCTTTTGTTATTTTGCTATGGTATTTGCAAACTGACTGGTACAGACAACAGCAAGCAGAGTTTTATAGAGCAATATACTCCTAGATGCACATTAGGCATTTTATGTCTGTTATATCCCAACAGAAAATGTAAAGGATAAAATAAAAGAATGCCTCCAGCATCACCAAGGAGGAACACCTGAACCAGGTAAACAGCTGACATTTCTGGATCCTCTCTTGGATCTGGACACTGGGTCCCAGCTGAGCTGCTGCCAGGAAACAGGGAGCCGGGCCAGCCTGAACTCCCAGAAGAATTCTGGGCTGGAGCAGGATGGAGAACAGGGAGGGTCCTGCTACTGAGAGTCAGCTAGGCCTTCTTTTTCCCTTGGGCAATGGAGGATGGAGGAGGTGGCCCAGCTGGGAGGGCAGAACAGGGCAGGAGATGACCTCTGCACCATGCCCAGGCCAGTGGTCGTGGTCAAACCCTGGTGACCCCGCCTTCTGTCCCCACAGTGCTCGGTCTACCAAGTGCCGCATGACTCTGAAGGCAGAGCTGTTGGTGGACAGCGAGACCCACCCAGATGCTCGTGAGCTGGGTGTATGAGAGACGCTGTGTGATGCAGAGTTAGCACCAAGAGTGGAATGATTCCAGTGGACATTCATTACCTGGTCTGTGGCTTGAAAGAAACATGCTCCCCTTTCCTGTTTTGCTTTCAGAACCTTGGTATATTTCATTTTCTGGCCCCAACCTGACCACATAACAGCACTTTTGACTTGAAACTGCTTTCCAGGAGAACTTCTTTAGCAATCCTGAGACAGGTTGGGACCTGAGACCCTTTGCTTACACCTGGACACACCTCTCCGCCAGCAACAAAATGCAAAGAAACTGTATGGGACTGAAAATAACTGTGCATGCACACTTGGGGCTAATTCTGGACCCAAAAGATACAAAGAGACAGTGAAAAGAAAACTCAACTGCCACTTCTGAGGAGGCTGGATCAAAAACAAGGTGTCAAAAGCAAAAGCAGAGTGCTATGCATGCCCTCAGCACACAATACCACCAGAGGGGTGGGCAAACCACTGACGCTGTCCCTCCAGCCACCTCTGACACACCCCTACCCTCATCCCAAATAAGGAATCAACTTGCCCCACCTCTGGGAGTGAGCAAAGAGCCTGTTAACTTCTCGCTCCCCTCTCCCCACCCTGGCTGCAGCAGGGCCCCCAATAAAGCCTTGCCTGAATTTCCTGTCTAGCTTCTTGTCTATTTCTATTGATTGGGGAAAGCCAAGAAATTGGGTCAGTAACAATCCTAATAAAACTTTATATCTATGCTTTTCATATGTACTCTCACTTCTAAAAATGTGAAATGACTTCCAACCAAAAATTAAAGAAAAAAATTAACTTATTCATTTAGAAAATATTTGTTGATAATAGGAAAGGCTCTGCATCCAAATCTAGAGATCTACAGAGAGTGATCATTTACTTAAAGATTCACGGCTAAGTTTCTCTGTGCCTTTAGGAGTTTATTGATTATTAGCTAGGTGAAATATGAAGGGGATTAAAGATGGAAAAAGTAAATTAATACCAGATTGGGACGAACTGAGATGAAAACATTACTGATCAGTGAGAAAACGAGATGCTATTTTCAATAGGTTCATTTACACATTTTTTCAGAATACATTTTGTGAAAAGTGTGGTATAACTATGTACAAACGATCCCTTCCCATCAAGTGAACAGTCCTTGATAGTCTTATATGAAAAGGAAAATAGTTTCACTTTATTAATGTAACTGAATTTAGTTACATTATTTCCTATGAATCATCATTAGGAGACAACAGTATGAAGCTATGAAAATCACTTGAAGTATCCTCCATAAAGAATTATACTTTCTCCACTGTTCCCAACAACGGGTGTAGACCTCCTGTTACAGTCTAGCTCCAACTGATGCTGAGAAAGTCAGAGGTTGTGTGAATAAGGATAAATACTCTATTTTGGTCATTTCCCTAAATTTCTTCCTACCGATGTTAGTGAACATAAGAAGAAGATGTGCCAAGGGTTAAGTACTTCTGGTGAAACCAAGTTAGAGGCTGTTTTATTGTAGGGTGTCTCAAAGACCAGATGCACTGAGACGCACGCTGAGTCTTACGATGGGAATGCCTTGTGTGGTGTAGCCCCAGCTAACCTGCTCTGAGGGCAACCTTCATGGAGCATCTTGCAGGC
The DNA here is from genome assembly GCF_029378745.1 of Bos indicus. Classification (NCBI taxonomy): domain Eukaryota; kingdom Metazoa; phylum Chordata; class Mammalia; order Artiodactyla; family Bovidae; genus Bos; species Bos indicus. Next base: position 38,896,845 of record NC_091772.1, on the reverse strand, counting down.
TAGTGGTCTATCAGAACACATCCCAAAAAAACACTCTTCTGTCTGAAAATATCAGGAAAGACAGTTGTTATAAGACAAATGCCCTTCACCTTGGGCTCACTCTGCTGTGCGTGGCCACCATGCTTCCTGACATTACAGGACAGAGTGCAAGGCTGTCTTTTCTGGGACACCCTGGTTTCCAGTTCAGAGGCTGTGAGGCACGAAGTGGGATGTGTCTACTTGTGTTCTCCGTAGCATCGCCTAACTCTGACCTCTATCCTCTAAGTTTCACGTTTGACTTGCAGGGTGTCTGTGCAGGGGTTACAGGGATTCCTGCGGTTGGCAAGAGACTCAGGCTACACACAGAGGTGAGAGATGGGGGCAAGGGTGGGGCCAGAGGTCCATCCTGCCCTTAGAGGTTGGCTGAGGGCACTAGGGTGGCAGGGGTCCAGGCAGCAGGGAAACCTAGAGGAGGAGGGCTCAGCAGACCGGCAGGGACAGGGGACAGGAGATGGTCATGACATGTTAGTTTCAGCTATGGTTCTGCAGTGATAACAAACAAAGCTAAAGTCTCCCTGTTTTAGCACAACCACAGTTTTACCTCTCGCTCACCCCACAGCATGAGATGAGCCAGTGGCTTCGTGAGCAGCTCTTCTCCATGCGGTGACTCCAGGGCCCAAATCCTTCACTTTAGGATGCTGCCATCTTAGCCACGTGGTTTCCATGGTTACTGAGGAGGAGGGAAGGAGACACAAACCACCTAACGCCATGAGCTGGAAACTTTGGAATGAAAATCCACAACCATAACTCCATGGCCCCATCCATTTAGCCAGTCTGCACTTTTCCAGGATCCAGACGTTGACCAGCACTTAGGAAATGCTCGATAAAGTCTTGTTGACTGAACAGTGCAGGGTTGCTGGTTTTCAACTAAATGTATTGACTTTCCTATTTCCCTCAAACACGGAGGATATAATTCCAAAAGAAAGCAGTGGACCCTCCGAGCAGGCGATTTCATGGGAAGTTCAAGCAGGCACACTAATTGTGGGGCCTCCCACGAAGAAGACCTACTGGGTTGTTAGCTCTTTCTCTGACTCTTCAGAGCTTGGACAGACAGGCCCACTTACCCATCCTCCAGCAAGTCCCCTGCACCCTGCATGTGCTGCAGAATCTCTGCCAGCTGCTCCTTGGTGGCATACATGAGCTCACCCCCACCACCACCACTAATGGGAATAACTTACAGCAACAAACAAGGGAAAACAGAGATTCGAGAGTTTCCTATTCAATACACAACCATGCTTAGAAGTTAATAAATGTAAAAGGTTGAGAAAATTGAGCATGAGATTAAGGAATGTGACTGTTTCTCAAAACCCAGAGTATGATGAGCTCATCCACTACAACTGCCCAAGGACAGAGAAGCTGGTACGACCTGAAGCTCTGGCTCGTACATTGAGCAGATTTCCCCCATCATCCCCACGACCCAGGGAAAATTCAATCATATCATAATTACTCTTGACCAAGGTGAATGGGAGTGGGGATGGAGAAGCAGCAGAAAAGCACCCACAGTAAAGAGCTGTTTTCTTAGGAGCCCCCTGGGGCTTTTTTATCCTAACAAATGATGTTCATCACTGTACTAATCTAAGAAGGCATTTTTCCGTTTTAAAGGCAGGGTTTCCCAGAGCGCAAGCTCTGCAGTAATTTGATGGAGGTCTCACGCTGTCACAATTAGCATGACCAAGTGATTTTCCAATTTTCAGAATGCCTTGGCAAGAAGGAAAGAATAAAACCCATGCCCAAGCTTATGGCTAAGAAATAATCACAAGGAGTGCTATTCCCATCACTGCCTCCCTCTTAGTCTTAGGTGGTCTGCAGAGCCTGGTCTCTGAGACTCTAGGCAATGTCTCAGGGTGGTCCAGGCTCTGCAAAAGGACTTCCTCTCCTGCCCGCTCCTGGTTGAGACAGATCAGCACAGACATCCCTGGGTGTACCCCCCTAGGGTTTCCCTTAGTTTGCAGGGACTCACTCAGCCTCCTCAGGCAGATGTTCATTGCTGAAGCTCCAGTGCCTGGCACGGTGGCTGGGGCACAGTATGGACTCAACCAATATTCACTGAATTAAACAATCGAGTGTTTGATGCCCTCCACACAGGGGTATAGGGCTTCGCTTGTGGCTCGGCTGGTAAAGAATCTCCCTGCACTGCGGGAGACCTGGCTTTGATCCCTTCGTTGGGAAGATCCCCTGGAGAAGGAAAAGGCTACTCACTCCAATATTCTGGCCTGGAGAATTCCATGGACTGTCCATGGGGTCGCAAAGAGTCAGACATGACTGAGCGACTTTCACTTCACTTTCACACAGGGTAATCAGAGAAACATGGCTAACGATCCCTGCCTTCAAGGCTCTTACAAGCTCGCTGGAGAGATGAGGACAAACACAGGGCATCTACCGTTTTCCCAAACCACGCAAGGTAGTGGCTGTTCCAGGGCTGAAGACCTGCGTGATGAAACAGTCGTTGGCGCAACCTTCACCAGCAAATCACTGGCCCATGCTCCCCCTTCTACTTCAAAGATGGCCGAGCCCGGCCTCCTGGGGACAGGAGACGCCTCCCCTCTCCCACCGCTCATTCTGCAGTCCCCAGCCCCACTCCCACTGTGCTGAAACCCCTGTCCTCTGGGCCTCAGCCACTGCGGTGGTCACCAAGAATGCCCCCTCCCCTGTGACTCCTTCCACGATCAGACCTAGTCCCTGGCAGCCTTGGGAATCAGAGTCTTACACAGCCCTTAGCCAAGCTAACTGTTCTGCCACTGGATTGGGTTATTTTAGTTTATTCCACTTCCTCTTTTACTCTTAAAACATGGTGTACACCCCCTTTGTTTTTAATTAATTTATTTTTTAATTGAAAGATAATTGCTTTACAGAATTGTGTTGCTTTCTGTCAAGCATCAACATGAATCAACCATAGGTATACATACGTCCCCTCCCTCCCCTTTGTTTTGACAGAAAACAAGTCTGCATCCCTCTTAAGACCCACCCTTCCCTCTCCATATAGTCAAAGCTATGGTTTTCCCAGTAGTCATGTATGGATGTGAGAGCTGGACTATAAAGAAAGCCGAGCGCCAAAGAATGGATGCTTTTGAACTGTGGTGTTGGAGAAAAATCTTGAGAGTCCCTTGGACTGCAAGGACATCCAGCCAGACCATCCTAAAGGAAATCAGCCCTGAATATTCATTGGAAGGACTGATGCTGAAGCTGAAGCTCTGATACTTTGGCCACCTGATTCAAAGAACTGACTCCTTGGAAAAGACCCTGATGCTGGGAAAGATCGAATGCAGGAGGAGAAGGGGACGACGGAGGATGAGATGGTTGGATAACATCACCGACTCAATGGACATGAGTTTGAGTAAGCTCTGGGAGTTGGTGAAGGACAGGGAAGCCTGGCATGCTGCAGTCCATGGGGTTGCAAAGAGTTGGACACGACTGAGTGACTGAACTCCCTCTCCGCCAATCTGTAGGCCCTAGGCTAAGTGTAAGCTTTTCAATGTCTCTTTAGAGGGTAAATACCAACCCTTGGCCACAAAGCCCATATCTTTATTGAAAACCCTGAGCGCAGGTGTTGGGAGTCAGCTCAGCAGCTTAGGGGCACCCCCTCTGTGGTTCTGTCTTCTCCGGGTCCCAGGAGACCAGCCACAGCCTCAGCATCACGTCCTCATTCAGCTGTTTTTAAGGGCAGAAGGTACAGACCCTTCTGCCCACACAGCTCTCTCTTACTGGGGAAGCGGGCTATCCCCCAGCCCTCCGGAAGGCCTCCCTCCACCAAAAGAAACAAGATGGTGATTCTGTTGGCAAGGAAGGTGGGTGAACGTGAGTCAACAACAGCGTCTGCCACCATCAGCCAGGGTGTCTGTGGCCACAGGTGAGGATCGTCTCTTTAGTAGTACTTTTTTCTTATTTTCTTTCTTCTTTTTTTTTTTTTTTGGTGGGAGTGGGGAGCTCTTTTGGTGTTAATGTAAACAGTGACACTTTTCTTTTTATAAAATGATTAAGCTGATGTCTTTTAAAAAAAATTACATTGGCTGAAACAGTATTAATTTATTTTATTGTAAAACAAGACTGGTGCTTCGGGCTTTGTTAACCAAGAGAAGGGGGAATCGGGGTAAGAAATTAATGATATTGGATGGACGGCTGCCTGGCCAGGAGCTTCTAGAGGGAAGAGGAGGACTAACGGAGTGGCAGTTCCCCCAAAGGGAACTTGGATATCCCTTAAAGACACTGAATTTTACCGTGGCATTGGAACACTTGGCAAAGAAAGCAGGAACAGGTTTTCTGCTACCAATGATTTATTATTTCCCAAGGCCAACTGGGAAGTCGTTTCAGCTGCCCAGCCAGCTCATAAACTCCATTTCTTACTACACCAACTTCCTAACTTGAGAAACCCCGGGAACTCAGGGTGGGCAGACAGAGAACTGTGTAGAACTTCCTCCAGCAGCTCAGAACCTGCGTGAGAGGGACCATTTTACACAGATGTCCTCGACTTTGCCACAGATTGTCCCTGATTCTATAGAGAGGGTCGGGAGATGTGGGGTCTACTTGGGAAAGAGAGCTACCAGATTCTGTCACATGCCTAAAGACAATGGCATCTTCACAGGGCTCCTCAGGTCTGGGGCCAGATTGGAAAAACTGAGAACCTGGTGTGGAGGGATGGAAACCAGTGGGAAGTCCCCCGTTGAGGCCTGGAAAATGAACAGATAGACTGTACCTGGTAATTTTGCTCTGAAGTGAGGCCTGGGTGGGTGTGCTCGCCAAGGACTGGCCTCAGGCCTGTGCTGAGAAGACCCCACCTCCTGCACAGCAGTGCTTCTCATGCTTCGGCCGCACCAGAATCGCCTAGAGATTCTGCTGTGACTCACATGGCTGGACCCCAGCTCCAGGGCTTCTGATTCCATGGTTCTGAGGTACAGCCCGAGAACTGGCATTTCTAACAAGTTCCCAGGGGACACAGTTGCTGCTTGTCTGGGGACCACACTTTGAGAACCACTCTCCACAGCCTCCTTCTGCCAGTCCTTTCCAGTGGGGACCATGCTTCCTTGCTCGTGGGTCTGAAATGACAGCCAGTCACAACCTTGCTTCACGTTATTCAAAAATCCAAGGGACGAGTTTCTCCCTAACTCTTTGGTCAGAACTCTTCTCAAGGCCACCTGGCTTCTTATTCACATTTGCTCTCACTGAGGATGGTCCCCTCTCCCCCCGACATGTGATAGAGAGAGTCCAGCCTCGTCCTGGGTGGTGTCTCCCTTCAATGTCCAACAGAGACCAGTGAAGCCAAGCTCTCTGGGTCATGGGACTTCCCTGCCCCTGCCAGCAGCTTCCAGTCTCTATCTCAGGGTTAACACACATGTGTGCCCATTTCTACTCCCTGGCACTGTCTTACCATTTTTCACATGCCCCTTATCTTCTCACAATAGATCCATCAGTATATCACAGGCCTTATTATCCCATTTTATAGATGAGAAAATGAAATAGGTGAAGAAATTCACCTAAAGGATTAGAACCCCAGGTCTGTTCCTGAGGAGAGCCCCAGAATCAGGACTAATTTTCCAGCATCTTGCTTGGTACAGACCTAAACATGAATTACAAATGTCTTGGGAGAAGCTGGACTTCAAGAACTCAAAAAGCACACAGAGAAGGAGAAATATATTGAAAATGTTGAGGCAAGATGGAAAACCAGAATTCCTCATGTGACAGAAGTAAGAGCCCTCCTTCATGTTGAGGGGGAGATTCTCCACATGCTTTGCCATTTTGGCCAGAGTGACGTTGAGCTGGTCACTTCACTCTCCCGAGACTGCAGATGAAAAGATGGGGCAAGACCCCAGGTGATCTGATTTCAGGTCCTTAGAGCCCCCAAATGGACCTGAACATCAGGCCCTAGGGGGCCCCACAGGAGGAGCTGAGTGGGCTCTGGGAGACTCTGTCTCTGCTGCCCCACAACCCTGGCCTCAACTGTCTCTAGAGTTTGTGCTTCTAATTTATGCAGCATTTGAAGAAGGACAATGGCAGGTTTTGTTTGTTCGTTTTTTGTTTTTTGTTTTAAAGCAATTTGAAAAATCACTGCATAGATAGATCTCTGGTGTCCACAATTTATGTCAAGAAAAAATTGGAATACAATCATTAAACACGAAAGAAAACACAAACGTTGGGCCCATTCTTCAAGACTTCAAGGTCAACTGTCTGATGACCTCTCCTGAAGCAGTGCTGGCTGCTGGTTCCCTGGCTCACAGGACCTGTGAGGAGAGCCTGGCTAGTTCAGCTCGGTTCAGTTCAGTCATTCAGTTGTGTCCGACTCTTTGGGACCCCATGGACTGCAGCACACCAGGCCTCCCTGTCCATCACCAACTCCCAGAGTTTACTCAAATTCATGTCCATTGAGTCAGTGATGCCAACCAACCATCTCATCTTCTGTCATCCCCTTCTCCTCTCGCCCTCAATCTTTCCCAGCATCAGGGTCTTTTCCAATGAGTCAGTTCTTCACATCACATGGCCAAAGTATTGGAGCTTCAGCTTCAGCATCAGTCTGAATATTCAGGACTGTTTACCTTTAGGATGGACTGGTTGGATCTCCTTGCAGACCAAGGGACTCTAAAGAGTCTTCCCCAACATCACAGTTCAAAAAAATCAATTCTTTGGTGCTCAGCTTTCTTTATAGTCCAGCTCTCACATCCATACATGACTACTAGAGAAACCATAGCTTTGACTAGACGGACGTTTGTTGGTAAAGTAATGTCTCTGCTTTTTAATATGTTATCTAGGTTGGTCATAGTTTTTCTTCCAAGTAGCAAGCGTCTTTTAATTTCATGGCTGCAGTCACCATCTGCAGTGATTTTGGAGCCCAAGAAAATAAAGTCTGTCACTGTTTCCATTATTTCCCCATCTATTTGCCATGAAGTGATGGGACTGGATGCCATGATCTTAGTTTTCTGAAGGTTGAGTTTTAAGCCAACTTTTTCACTCTCCACTTTCACTTTCATCAAGAGGCTCTTTAGTTCTTCTTCACTTTCTGCCATAAGGGTGGTGTCATCTGCATATCTGAGGTTATTGATATTTCTCCTGGCAATCTTGATTCCAGCCTATGCTTCATCCAGCCCAGCATTCTGCATGATGTACTCTGCATATAAGTTAAATAAGCAGGGTGACAATATACAACCTTGATGTACTCCTTTCCCAATTTGGAACCAGTCTGTTGTTCCATGTCCAGTTCTAACTATTGCTTCTTGACCTGCATACAGATTTCTCAGGAGGCAGGTCAGGTGGTCTGGTATTCCCATTGCTTAAAGAATTTTCCACAGTTTGTGGTGATCTGCACAGTCAAAGGCTTCGGCATAGTTAATAAAGCAAAAGTAGATATTTTTCTGGAATTCTCTTGTTTTATCGATGATCCAGCAGATGTTGGCAATTTGATCTCTGGTTCTTCTTCCTTTTCTAAATCCAGCTTGAACATCTGGAAGTTCACAGTGCATGTATTGTTAAAGCCTGGCTTGGAGAATTTTGAGCATTACTTTGCTGGCGTGTGAGATGAGTGCAATTGTGCAGTAGTTTGAACGTTCTTTAGCATTGCCTTTCTTTGAGATTGGAATGAAAACTGACCTTTTCCAGTCCTGTGGCCACTGCTGAGTTTTCCAGATTTGCTGGTATATTGATTATATATATAATATATTATATATTATATAATAATTTATATATTTCACAGCATCATCTTTCAGGATTTGAAATAGCTCAACTGGAATTCCATCACCTCCACTAGCTTTGTTCATAGCAATGCTTTCTAAGGCCCACTTGACTTCGAATTCCAGGATGTCTGGCTCTAGGTGAGTGATCACACCATAGTGGTTATCTGGGTCATGACGATCTTTTTTGTATAGTTCTTCTGTGTATTCTTGCCACCTCTTCTTAATATCTTCTGCTTCTGTTAGGTCCGTACCATTTCTATCCTTTATTGAGCCCATCTTTGCATAAAATGTTCCCTTGGTATCTCTAATTTTCTTGAAGAGATCTCTAGTGGATTACAAACATGCATGAGTATGCTGTATCCACTCTAACACTTGAGTAGGAACATTCAACACCACTGTCCAAAAGAGTTGGGTAATCTGGCGATTTCAGATGCCACAGGGACATGTAGAGACCTAAAGAGCTGTGGTTTTTCTTCAAGGCCCATAACACACACTAGAGGCTACAAGGACAACCCTACCAAGGCTCAGACTGAAAGCCAGCAGTTACATCCAAGAAGACGCAGTGTTAGGGGTCTTGGCAGACGGGAAAGTTCAAGGGAGGCTGCCTTAACGCCTGCAATATGGGATTAGAAAGACAGGGGGTGGTGACTTTGGGTCTGAGGATGAGAAAATGAGGTGAGACCTACAGGTTAGGGAAGCCTGCTAAACTCAGTGGGTGCCTGGGTGGATGCCTGGCAATAACTCCTCTCTCTGCCCAAGGCCAAGGTATGGGGGGAAAAACACATAAGCAAGCTCTTTGATCTTTATATTTTTATTTTTCATATTTTTTTTAATATTATTGAAGGCCGCCAGGCTCCTCTGTCCATGGAATTCTCTAGGCAAGAATACTGGAGCGGGTCGCCATTCCTTTCTCCAGAGGACCTGACCCAGGGATAGAACCTGGGTCACCTGCACTGCAGGCAGATTCTTTACCATCTGAGCCCCCAGGGAAGCCATATGTATGTAAACTACATCTAATAAAGATGTGACTTCAACCAGCAGTGCCTGAGAGGCCGTAGGTGTTCTTGTTTTTAACCAAAACTCACTGAAAATGGAAGAGGAGAGAGAAAAAAGTAGGGGAAGGGAGAGTAGGGAAGGAGGAGGGAGGGAGGAGGAGAGGGAGGAGAAGCGGGGAAGGAAAGGGGGAGGGGAAGAGGAACTAGCCAGGCCACCTTGTAAAATGTAAGAATGGCCCACCTGCCATCCTCAGATCACTGGAGTACGTGAGAGAAGATAGCACAAATGTTGCCTTTTCTTGAAAACTATGAGAAAAAAGCAAATGCACAGGTTCTTGCTACAGGAGCCTGGTTTCTGGGGGCGTGGGGATGGACAGTAAATATTGAATTACCTGATAATTACTGAATTGCCTGACCCTCCTAGGGACATTCGACTCCTGCTAGTGACACCACCCCTGGGCCTAGGACTTATGCCCTCAGGATTTCCCATGGTTTAGGCAGAAGCCCAGTGCACAGGGACATAGCTCACAGCCTGAGAAGGGATGGGTTTGCCAGTGATCGATCCTCCTGCCATCAAGTCACTCTGGGGACCAACAGGAGCTGGCGGTCACCAAAGCTTCGTTCCAAAGGCCCCAGAAGGCCAGCAGAGGAGGGAAGACACCAACAGAGAACAAGGCTTTCAATTTCTCCTCCCTGTAAATTGATCATTAAATAGCTACCCCAGTGGGGTCGGCAAACGAGATTGAACCGGTAGCCCCGTGAGTGGCTTGGCTAGGCCCAGAGTCTATGGAGCAAGAAAACCTTAGCAGTTATTCCCATTGACAGGACTCGGACGATGAAGGAGATTCATAGCTAAGTCTCGGCAGCTGCTACCATGCGTTGGGGCTGTGCAAGCCTGAGCCGAGGTACAACATTGCAGTGTGCCGGGTGTGTACACATTCTATTTCCTTCTCAAGATTAAACACGCCCTTGCCCTGCATGCCTCTGCTCACAGCCTTCTGGGTGTAAATGTATGAAATGTGTGCATCCGATGTCTGTTTCAAGTTGAAAGGGGAGCAAAAATAAGATGATATTTTTAGACACTGGGAGAGACAGACTGGATGGGGTTGAGAATGAAAGTAAATTCCAGAGACCAAGTGAGCAGATGCTTTTCTTAAATGCAAATAGTCCGACAAATCACCGGGAAGTGACGCGCTGTCGGAGGATGGACTGTCATGAGACACTTGGTCCCTGCCAGTCTTTTTCTTTGTATTCCTGCGCAAACTCAGGAAAGTCCGTGAGAATCTTAAATCCATGATTTAAATTAAACTTGGTCTTCCATCTGGTTGGAGTGGTATCCAGTCTGGTGTCGAGAGAATAGCTTTGGTGAGCATGGCAAGAATTCTTGTTTCAAAACACCCAGACCCTAAATGACAAGAGGAAGAATGTTTACCTCTGAGTTCGATCATCTACCTTGTCATCTACATTTTTGGCTTCTTGTTTATAGATCGAAACAATCTAATTTTTAAAAATACTTACTGAATTTCTTCTATACACAGATGCTTTACCTAAGTAAACAACATTTTCAATTAATGGAAGAATCAAAGCTAAAGATGTCCATCTCCAAGAAAACTGGTGTCCAGTGGAGGAGACAGCCGTACAACCCCTGACGACACCAGGTGGTAAGGAGGAAACCACATAGGTAGTTGTGAGATATGATGCCAAGAACCTGGGCTTTGGAGCATCTATCCTCTTTTTTTTCCCTTGACTACACCCTTCAGTGTATGAGATCTTAGTTCTCCAGCCAGGGATGGAACCTGTGCCCCTGCAGTGGAAACACAGAATCCTAATCAATTGTATCTACTATTACTAATAATAGGCCTAACAGACTTCCCCAGTAGCTCAGACGGTAAAGAGTCTGCCTGCAGTGTGGGACACCTGGGTTGGGAAGATCTCCTGGAGAAGAGAATGGCAACCCACTCCAGTATGCTTGCCTGGAGAATTCCATGGACAGAGGAACCTGGCAAACTATAGTCCATGGGGTCGCAAAGAGACACGACTGAGCGACTGACACTTTCTAAGTTATATTTTGTCTGAAGACTTTTTGAGTCCTTCTCAACCGGAGTTCCAGGAAATTAAGTTCTAATGCCCTAAAGCATCAGCTAAATGTAGTGGATTGCATTCTCCCTAGACGTCTAGAATGGTACAGGCTAGTTTGCTTTTTCCCTTGGAGGAATTCAGAAAAATTTCTCCAAGCATTATCTGTGGGACTTACTTAAATTGAGAATGGCTGAGTGAGGCCACCCTGTTTAGAAAGACATTTTTACAGTAGGTCCTTATCACAGGGAACTCTGCTCAGTATTCTATAATGGTCTATACGGGAAAAGAATCTAAAAAGAGTAGATATGTGTATGTGTATAACGGATTCACTTTGCTGTATACCCAAAACTAACAAAAGATTGTAAATCAACTATACCCTAATAATTTTTTTTTAAAGAAAGACATTTTTAAAGCATCAGAAATAAGACAAAGCCTTATGTTTTTCATGGGTATTTAAAGTCTCTGTCAGGTACTCTACAAAGTTTCAAGAATCTTGTTAGGAATGGACAGAAAATCACTTAGCTTTGGCACAACACTTGTCCTCCAACAACAATAAAAAATGACTGAAATAATGCACTGAGAACAATACAGTCACAAACTAAAATGCATTCCTTTGTTAGCAGACACTCAGAGAATGCACCACTGAAGAAACAAGCATTTGAACGAGCCTGGCAGTGCGGGAGGTTATAAACAGATCAAGCACAGATGTTGCTAACAAGCTTCAGCGTCTGGGGTTTGACAGATTGGTTTCAGTAATGAAATACACAAGAGGTACTTTCGGAGCGCAGCTACAGTAAAGATGTGCAAGGAAAGATACAGTCTCGACAACTGAGTTTTTGTTATTAAATACAAGGTCTTATGAGATTAAAAGAGAATTCTGGGGTGAGGCTGTCAAGATAATACTACGTGGAAGATACACTCATTCCTCATTCATAGGCAAAGTCCTACAGTAAGTTTGTTGCAGCCAAAAGTGTGCCAAGGACTACAGGATGTCAGCAACATGGGCAGACGTATAAAATTAAGACCTTTAAGATGAAGTTGAATTTTTGTGTGTCTTTTGGTGGGGGTCTGCACGTCGCAGCTTGCAAGATCTTTGTTCCCAGACCAGAGATTGAACCTGGGGCTGCAGCAATAAAAGTGCTCACTCCTAATCACTGGACTGCTAGGGACGTCCTTGAAGTAGAATTTTTATAATACTTTATCATAGAAGGAGACTGTGATGAACTGATGCTTGTGGTTCCCAAAATTCATATGTTGAAGTTCTAACCCCCAGTGGATGATATTTGAAGGTAGGACTTGGGAGACCATCAGGTTTAGGTGAAGTCATGGACATGAACCTCCCCTGATGGATTTCGTGCCTTTATTAGAAGAGCAAGATACACGAGAACGTGCTGTCTCCACAACCACCAACCGCCGGAAGTGCAGAAGCACACAGCCAGAGGGCAGCCATCCGCAAGCCAGCACACAGACCCTCAACAGACACCACGAGTCTGCCCGCACGTTGATCTTGGACCTCCCAACTGCCAGCACAGCAAGACATACATTTCCAGTGCTTAAGCCACCCAGTCTCTGGTACTTTGTTACAGCAGCCTGAGCAGACTAAGGGACCCACTTTGAAACTCGCTTGTGGTCCATACAGATTTGTATGTTATTTCACAGCAAAGGGTTTAAAAGATGTGACAGACTTAAGGATGCGTTCTACATTTCTTTTGTAAAAGACAAGTGCTTCAGGTTTGCTGACCTTCCCTGAGATGACAAGTGGCCGTCACCATTCTGCTATCAACACATATTTCTATTTAAAAGATGTTCCACACATGTCCAATCAAGGTGAAGATGACATTTAAGCGAAGTGAAAACAAATTGTTTTTTAAAAGAGACGTGTGCTTCTGAAGGCAGCATTTTCATCGAAGATGTTGGGGGTATGTTCCCAACACTGTGTGATTTTTTTTTAATCATGTGTGTTGCTGTAAAAACTCTTGCTCCCTCCACACTCTGAAAACTTGGAACAGCTTCTGATAACCTTTTAAACAACCTTCCGAACAGAGAATGTCACCAGCTTAGAAATGATTTGTCCAAGATACACAAACACAACACCCTCTGATGAGTTTGCAGGAACAAGCAAACTTGGTTTGTTTGTCATCAAGGTCATCAAGGGGGAATCCACTTTGCCAGAAACATTTCAACAGGAATCTTTGCAAAGTTGGTGGACAGACTGAAACTTGTGTATTGTGATTTGGTAGGTTTAGCCCACATTGCATTTATTCTATTTAATTCAACTTAGTATGAAGTTGCTACTATGAAACCAGTTTGGACAAATAAAATTGGAAATTTCATATGATTTGAATATATATATATGGCATCTAGTGGCCTAGAGTCCTGTGGCTTTCCTGAGACAGGAACTTGAACCTCACAACCCATCCATCTCCACTTAGGTGAATTAGGGGTTGGGGACCTCAACCAGGACCACAAAGAGCCAAAGACCTTGTGTCTCGGTCCCTGATGGACTTGGGAACTGCATGGCTTATCAAATGCCTCCAGGGCCTAAGACAGAGATGAGGCTGTGATGGTATTTGGAGGTGAGGTCTTTGGGAGGTTATTGGTTTAGATGAGGTTGTATGAATGGGGCCATATCATGGGATTAGGAAGAGGAAGAGACACACTAGCTCTTGAGCATCTAAGTAGTGGGTCAAGAGAAGCTCAGAGGCCCCTTACACAGTAATAGCAAGAAGTTCTGTGTGATGGTGACAGAAAGAGATGCATCCAGCAGTTGAAAGAGGACACAGTGATGGAGCTGGAGGTCAGTGACCTGCAGGAGTCAGTGGACAAGAGCCACATGGAATGAAATACATGATAGAGAAATAAGACCAGAGAATGGAATGTGTCTCTAAGAAGGAAAACTCAGCTTTCCACCTATGGAGGGAAAAACCCAGCTCTTCCTTATAACATCTTTCTTTCCTGTTTTACACACAAACCACTTCACTCTGCCACCAAATGTGTCCAGGTTTTGCCCCACCCCAAGCAATTCTCTGTGACACCAGCTAGGTGTCTTACAGTTTGACCCAATTCTAGTACCATCTGCCTGGAAATACTTTCAGATCGCACAAGTTAAAGGCTCAGTCCCAAGAGACTTCTCCCACCCCACCTCAGAGACCAATCTCAGGCAGGAGGTCGCCAGGTGACCCACAACTTCCATCCAATCTGGCTACAAATCAGAGGGTCCAACGACCTCCTCCTCAGGTTCAATCAACTTGTTCAAGGAGCTCAAAGAACTTACGTTTGGCAGTTTATTAAAGTATATGATAAAATATATGGATGAAGAGCTGAATGAAAGGAAACTTAGGTGAGATCTGGGAGGGTCCTGAGCACAGGACAGCCTCTGTCCCTGTGGAGTTGGGGTGCATCATCCCCCATGTGGATGTAACCCAGAAGCTCTCCAACCCCGTTTTGGGGATTTTATGGCAGCTTCATCCTTTAATATGATGGATCACTGACTCCATTGTCGGTCCTTCCCCCTTATCTGGAAGGTGGAGGATGAACTGAAAATTCCAAGCTTCTAATCATGGCTCATTCTTTCTATCGACCAGCCCTGCTCCAGGATCTCACCCAGTCACCTCATTTAAACAAAAGATGCTCCTATGAATCAGGAAATTACAAGGGTTTCAGGAGCCCTGTGGAAGGAACCAGGGTCAAAGACCAATATACATATTTCATATTACAAATCAAAAGTGCACGGCTTCCCTTGATCCCTCATCTCCGGACACCTTGGCCCTCTGTAGTTTCCTAGAACTGAGATGAAATCCTGAAATAAAATGAAGAAAAACTCTGAAATGACCAAGCACAAGCTCCCGCAGCCCGGCCAAACATAAAAGGGAAATTAACTCAATTAAAGACAAGTTAGAGGAAGTGGCATTTCTTGCTCACCTGAATTGTTTGGCTTGAGATTGCAGCCCTTCAGTGGACTTCAGCCCTTGGGGGAGGCAGAGGCCCCTTCTCCCAATGGAAGTGTTTCCTCTTCCATCCTGAACAAGAATTCCTTGGGAGCAGAGATTAAGAGGACAATGGAGCACCTCTCAACTACACTAAGAGCTTTCAGAAGATGCCTTTGGTGTGGAATCTGAAGGGAAAGATGTGATTCTGTAGCAGAGGTGGGTGAATGGGTCTGTAGTTTTTCAGGTAGCACAGCTCATATAGCAAATGCCTCCAAGTTACCATGTCTCTTCTGTGAGCCCTAGGCTGCCTTCAAATTCTTCAAAATAAATGCAGCATTTGATGAGAACAGACAACTTTGGAAGAGATAAAAAAAATCAGGGTTGTAGGCTTTCCATAGATCTTCCTATCTTTCCTGGCTATGTTTCCACTGGGGAGAGACGAGCACAAAAGCAGCCGTAATCAGAAGTATTGATTCTAGTGCTGAAAGCATTTTTCATCCATGTCTGAAATTATATTATCAAGCAAGGAAAGCAAATAGAACAAGCTTTCTTGTTGATTGCAACTATAAAAATGGATGTGGTGTTATGGACCATAGATTTTCAGGGAACTCACTTCTATCTTCTTTAAATATCTTCCTCTAGGTAGCCCCTCTCAGGCTGAACATTCATGGCTGATTTGTGAGCTCCCCAACCAAGACACATGTGCTCCAGTGCAAAGATTTAGTAATTTCTGGGACATTTTCTGATTTTTTTTTAAAGGGCTTCTTGGAAGATTCCTGGAAACACAGCTCACAACAATAGGTATATGTGTTAGGTGGTAGCTACCTTGCCTTTAGTAAGTTGTAGGTGACTCAATACCTAGTACTGAGTGAGGTGATAGGGACACATGATGCTGCTCCTGCTAAGTCGCTTCAGTCGTGTCCGACTCTGTGTGACCCCATAGATGGCAGCCCATCAGGCTCCCCCGTCCCTGGGATTCTCCAGGCAAGAACACTGGAGTGGGTTGCCATTTCCTTCTCCAATGCATGAAAGTGAAAAGTGAAAGTGAAGTCTCTCAGTCGTGTCCGACTCTTAGCGACCCCATGGACTGCAGCCTACTAGGCTCCTCTGTCCATGGGATTTTCCAGGCAAGAGTATGGAGTGGGGTGCCATTGCCTTCTCCAGGCACACATGATAAATGAGATTAAATCCAAGCTTTCGTTGACTTAGAGTATTTCAGGCAATACAGACACAGAGACCAGCTCCTGACACACCACGGAAGGAACACTGGAAGGGTGGAAAGCACTGGATATTAGAGTGCCACAAGGAGGAAACTGGCAGACCTGGAAGGCTTCCCAGAAGAGGAAGAATCTAACCCAAGTCATAAAAGTTAAATGGGAATTCCTTAGCAAGACACACAGAATGGATGAAGGTTGGAAAGTCTGTGAGGTTTCGGGGAATTTGCAAAAATCTCAATACAGTGTAAGAGGTACATGAAGTTTTTCTCCAGGAATGTTTACGGAGGTATAATTTACATGCAATAATATGTACCATTTTTGAATAATAATCAGCTATAAAAAGGAATAAAAGGATGCCATTTTCAGCAAGGATGCCATTTTCTAGAGATTATCATACAAAGTGAAGTTAAGTCAGAAAGAGAAAAACAAATAGCAAATGATATCAATTATATGTGGAATCTAAAATATGACACGAATGAAACTATATGGAAAAGAAACAGACTCACAGACACAGCGAATAGACTTGTGGTTGCCAAGGGGGATGGATAGGGAGAGGGGTGGACCAGGAGTTTGGATTTACAGATGCAAACTATTACATTTAGAATGGATAGACAAGGTCCTACTGTAGAACACAGGAACTATATTCAATATCCTGTGATAAACCATAATGGAAAGGATTTTAAAAAGAGTGTGTATATGGGCATCACTGAATCATTTTGCTATACAGCAGAGATTGGCACAACACTGTGAATCAACTGTACTTCAATTTTTTTAAAAAGTACTATTTTTAGTGCATAGTTCTATGAGTTTTGACATATACATATAATGATGTTACCACCACAGTCAAAATGCAGAATAGCTCCGTCACCTCTAATTTCCCTCCAGTGCCCCTCTGTAGCCAGCACCCTTTCCTGACTCTCTACTCTGGCAACCACTGATCGGTTTTCTATCCCAGTGGTTTGTCTTTCCCAGAACGTCATATAGATGGAATCATACCGTGTGCAGTCTCGTGAGTCTGTCTCCTTTCACCGAGCATAATGCGTATGAGATTCATCCATGTTGTTTTGTATATATACATGGATGTTTTTAGAAACTCAAGGCTACAGATATTTGACATTTACACTAATCATCTGATCCTAAAAATCTAAATTGTGATAAAGTTTTAATTACCAAGAAGATTCTTAGAGGGGATTCTGCAAGGGTGGCTGCTTACATGCATGGATATTCACCTCCATTCCCATCTTCTCATCTTCCCATCTGGAACAACATGACTCACCGAGTACAACCAAAGGTCACATTAAAAGAAAAGGTCTTTGCCTGGCCCAGTTCACCCTCAGAAAGCCTGTCTACTCCACAGAGTCATGTGAATCCAGAGGGGAAATTCACATGGAAATGCAATGACACAATCCCCGTGGACTGTGGTGGGAGGGGGTGGGGAGGGGGTGCTATGACTTGTCCCCAAAGAGATCCAGGGACAGAGAGGTTTCTGCCATTTTCCAGTAGAGTGAGCACTTTTCCAGGTTTTTCACCCCCACCTCATTAGAGGAAAATAGCCAGTTGAAACACCAGAATTATAACCTCTACGAATTCTAAAGGATACCCACCCAGAGATGAGTGAGAACCATTTAAGAGAGAGATACTTACACTTGGGGAAAAGTTGGAACCCCCTGGGGAGGCTTAAAAGTTAATGATGCTTGAATTCTGCCCCTAGAGATTCTTCATTAATTGGTTTCACTGTGTCCTGGGCTTGGGGATTTTTTAAACCTCCTGGAGTAATTCTCATGTGTGGCCAAGGTTGAGAACTGCCAAATTAAGGAAGTACAGCAACCTGAGGGAGAAGACTAAATTTAACAAGTAGGAGAGATGAATACTGTCAAAAGAGAGCTAATGGAAGAGAAAGATGAACTTAAACCAAAAGCGAGAGAAAGCTCCCAAGAGCACTCAAGTTAACACAACCAAAAACATTTTCTAGAACTAGAATGCTTATTTCTGAAATTACAGGTTCAGTAGACAAATTGAGAAGAAATAGTCTCTGTAGAGAATCAAATTACTGTTTTGGAAGGTCAAGTGGAAGAAGTATTTTATAAATGATGTGGAATTCATAAGGAACTAAGAAAAGAGACTTGGAGGACAGGCCAGGATATGTGAATGTGAGTAATAAAAGATCACTAGAAGGGAAAAGGGGAACAAATAAGGAAGTGGTAAAAAAGGAAGGAAATCATAAAAGAAAATCTCTCTGGGAATAAAAATGTTTTGAGTCTTCATGTTATAAGAGTGACAGAACCCCAAATAAAATTAATCATAATTTTTTTTCAAAAAACTCAAACCTCCCATTTATATTTCCTGATGAGATTCTTGAATTCCAATTATGGAAAAGAAAATACTACATGCTTATAGAAAGAAACGACAAATTACTTCCAATGGAAAAAAAGATTGGCTGGCATTAGCCACCTTGCCTGCAATACTGGAGGTAAGATTGTGAGAAGATGTTTAAGGGCGACTGAAAGAGGGCAGAATCTCAAGAATCCTACCCCCGGACAAAAAACCAACCACCTGTCAAGGGAAGATATTTTGTATATGAAGAGACTCAGAAGGTCTATGGGAAAAAGGTGTAATTCTTCCATCAAACCATTCCAGATCATAGAAAAAGATGGAAAATATTCCAAACCATCCAATGAAGCTACCTTAGTCATACTAGCAAAACCTTTATGTAGGATGTCCAAAAACAGAAACTAAACAAAACACTATCTAGGTTAACTTTATTTACAAATACACAGGCAAAAAAGTTATCAGTGAAATATTCAAAGTTGAGTCTATCAGTATATTAAAGGAGTGATAAACCATGACTCCAGAGGATTTATAGGGCTATAAAAATTATTTAATTCCCAGATAAACATATTTTTTAGTGGATAAATTAGTTTCATATGGAATTTAGGCAATATAAATCACAATCCCAGCAGAATTTTTGTAGCTATAAATGAGTTGATTCTAAAATATGTATAGAAAGGCTAAGGAACTAGAATGGCCAAGTCATTTTTAAAAAGAATAAATTAGAGGAATCACGCTGCCTGACTGGAAGACCTACTTTTAGTAAAACTATGGTAATTAAGGCAGCAGAACAAAACCAGAGGCCAAAAAGAGACCCATGCAAAAAGACAAAGTGATTTTTGACAGACTTTAGAGCAAAATTAAAAGGCAAAAGCAACCTTTTGAACCTTTAAAAAATGTAATATCTCAAGGATATTCAATTTAACATAATAATTCTTGAACTACATTTTAAATTATGATACATAAATATTATGCTATACTATAGAGTCATTTTAAATATGTACCTATCAAAAATCAGATGTTAGAGAGATCTATATAATAGTAAGGATTCCTACATTTTATTCAAAGTGGTAAAATACTGATTTGAAGTAAACTGAAAAATTAAGTATGTATACTGTAATCCCTAAAGCAGCCTCTAAATTGTCTAAGAATGAGTCAACATAGACAAATTAAAATGGAATATTTTGAAATGTTCCAATAACACAAAAGAAGGCAAGAAATGAAGACCAGAGAATTGAAAAAAAAATAGAGGGAACAAAGAGGGAAAAATAACAAAATGAAATTCCTAAATCCAAAACTCCAAAAATGACATTGAAGATAAACGGTTCAAATATATCAAGTAAAAGTGAAATATATTGTCAGAATAAACGGGAAAACAAACAAACAAATATATGACACAGTGTAAGCTGCCTGCAAGAAACTCACTTCAAATACAATGACACAGTTAAGTTATAAGTAAAAGGCTGAAATAAGATATTCTATGCAAATATTAAAAGAAAGGTAGAATAGCTCTATTAATATGAAACAAGTAGACTTTAGAGCAAAGCAATTATTAAGGGTAAAAAGAGGTATAATAGAGTGATAAAATGTTGATTCAAGAGGAACATGTAATAATCCTAAATGTATACACATCAAATCAATAAGCATCAAAATAGCTGTTGGCAAAAGCTGAGAACAGAAAGAACAGTAGACAAATGCACAGTTACAGTTGGAAACTCCAGTATTCCTCCCAGAGTCACTGATAAAATTAGTTGAATGAAAATCACCAAAGAGGTAGAAGAAATGAAAGACACCATTGAATAACTGGATCCAATAAATATTTATAAAGCATTCCCACACGACATTTTCTTCCAGTGCTCAAGGAACATTCATAAAGGTATACCAAATCCAGGGTTATAAAAAAAGATTAACAAATGTAAAAAGAAGAACTGAAATCTTACAAAAACTACTGTCATTCCAGGAAGACTGCAGGCTTATGCAAGGATATGCTCCCAGGAAACACCATAGGAAGCTTCACCTTCTAGAAGGAGGGAGGGTAAGAGGGGAAACAGACCTCACTAAACTCATCCTGCCAGTCATGACCCCAGGGAACAAGCAAGGGAAAACAGTGAGTCCCAGGGATGGGAGACCAGTATCCAGAGTTGCTACAATATGTTGTCTAAAATCTCCAGTTTCCAACAAAAAAAATTACAAGACATTCAAAGAAACAAGAAAGTATAACTCATATATCAGGGGGAAAAAAAAAAACAGGCAACAGAAACTGCCTGAGAGAGAGAGAAGTCAAAACTAACAGAAAACAACTTCAATTAGCCATTATAAATATGTTCAAGAACTGAAAGGAGCTATGATTAAAGAAGTAAAGGAATATGTGATGCTGCATTATGTAGACTATATAATAGTTATATAATAGTCTATATAACTAGACTATATAATAGTCTACATAATGCTGCATTATGTAGACTATGTCAATAAAAAGACAGACATTATATAACAGAACCAATGGTCATTTGGGAATTGAAAGGTATAATAATGGAAATGAAAACTCACTAGACAGGCTGGAGGGTACATTTCAACTGGTGGAAGAAAGAATCAGCAAGTTTGAAGATAAGTTGATAGAGATGATGCAACCTGAAGAGCAGAGAGAAAAAAGAATGAAGAAAAATGAACATCTCAGAAATGTTTGGGATGCCACTAAGCCAACAGATGCATAATGAAGTACCAGAAGGAAAGGAGATGGAGAAAGGAGTAGAAAAAATATTCAAAGAAATAATTTTGAAAAACTTCCCAAATTTATTGATGAAAATAATAATCTATACATTGAGGATGTTCACCAAACTCCAAATATGATAAATACAAGGAGATCCACAAATAGACAAATCACAGTAAAAATGTTGAGATCTGAAGACAAGGAGAAAATCTTGAAAGCAGTGCAAAAAAAAAAAGACACATCACTTACCAGGGAATACCAAGAAGAAAATAATTAGCTTCTCCTTAGAAACAATGGAAGTCAAATGCAGTGGGATAACATGTTCAAGGTGTGCAAAGAAAAATAGTCCACCTAGCATCCTAAGATGGCAGAATCTTCTTTCAAAAATAAAAGGAAAAATAAAAGCTCTGTCAGATCAAAAACAGAAATGTGTTAGCAGAGCTGCCTTACAAAAAATCCTAGTAAAAGTTCTTCAGGTCGAACACAAGTGAATATGGTATATATTATCCAAACAAACAAAAAGCACCAGAACAGGTTAGTGTGCAATTGTAAAAGATAATATAACTGAACAAAAAAGAAGACCTAAATAAATGGAAAGAAAGCCTGTGTTCACAGATGGAAGATTTAATATTGTTAAGATCGCAATATTTCCCAAAGTAATCTACATATTCATTGCCATTCTTAACAAAATTCCAAGGAGTGTTTTTGCAGAAATGAAAATTTTTGTCTTAAAATTCATATGGAATTGCAAGGGACCCAGAATAGCCAACATAGTCAAAAAATAAAAATAAAATTTGAGTATTCTCACTTTCTGATTTAAAAATTTAATGCAAACCAATAGTAATCAAAGCAGTGGCATAAGGATGAAAGTGAAAGTCAGTTGCTCAGTCGTGTCCGACTCTTTGTGACCCCATTCACTATACAGTCCATGGGATTCTCCAGGCCAGAATATTGGAATGGGTAGCTTTTCCCTTCTCCAGGGGATCTTCCCAACCCAGGGATTGAACCCAGGTCTCCTGCATTGCAGGCGGATTCTTTACCAGAATTCTTGCAGGTGGATTATTTACCAGAATTCTTTACCAGAATCTTAGGCCACAAGGGAAGCCTAAGAATACTGGAGTGGGTAGCCCATCCCTTCACCAGCAGATCTTCCTGACCCAGGAATCAAGCCAGGGTCTCCTGCATTGCAAGTGGATTCTTTTCCAACTGAGTATCAGGGAAGCCCAGCACAAGGATAGTTGTGTTCATCAGTAGAATAGAATTAGGAGTCCAGAAATGCACTCATATACCTATAATCAATTGATGTTCAACAAAAATGCCATGACCATTGACTAGGGAAAAAAAAACAGTTTCCAAAAAATGGCTTTGTGACAACTGAATATCCACATCCAAAAGAATGAAGTTGGACCCTTCACACCATAGATGAAAATTAATTCAAAAATAGATTAAAGACCTAAGTTGAAGAGCTAAAACTGTAAAAGTTTTAGAAGAGAACATGGGGGCAAATCTGCATGACCTTAGATTTGGCAGGGAGTTCTTAAATATGATGCCGAAAGCACAGGTAACACAAGATCAGATCAGATCAGTCGCTCAGTCGTGTCCGACTCTGCGACCCCATGAATCGCAGCACGCCAGGCCTCCCTGTCCATCACCAACTCCCTGAGTTCACAAGAAAGGACAGAAACTGGACTTCATCAAAATTTAAGTTTTATACATCAAAGGTCATTTTCAAGACTGAAAAGATAACCCACAGAATGGGAGAAAATATTTTCAAATAATATATGTGATGAAAGACTTGTATCCAGAACATGTAAAGAATGTGCACAATTCAACAACCTAATAGTAAAAATAAGTCAAGAACTTGAACAAATGTTTCTCCCAAGAAGACATACAAAGAGTCAGCAAGCACATGAAAATATACTCAACATCATTAGTCATTAGGAAAATGCACACCAAGAACCACAATGAGACACCACTTCCCACTCAGAACGGCTGTAATAAGAGAGTCAAATAATGACAAGTACTGATGAGGATGGTGGAGAATTGCAACCTTCATTTACTGCTGAGAATAAAAAATAGTGCAGCCACTTTGAAAAACATTCTTTTTTTAAAAAAGTATTTATTCATTTATTTAGCTGTGCCAGGTCTTCGTTGCCACGTGTGGGAGCTTTCATTGCAGCGTGTGGGATCTAGTTCCCCAACCAGGGATTGAACCTGTGCCCCCTGCATTGGGAGCACGGAGTCTTAACCACTGGACCACCAGGGAAGTCCCTGAAAAACATTCTGACAGTTCCTCAAAGGATTGAAAATAGAGTACCAGGCTTCCTTGGTAGCCTGATACTTGGCTCAGTGGTAAAGAATCTGCCTGCCAACGCTGGAGACATGAGTTCAATTCCTGATCCAGGAAGATCCCACATGCTGCGGAACAACTAAGCCCATGTGCCACAACTACTGAGCCTGTGTTAGAGCCCAGGAGTAGCAACTACCGAGCCCCCGTGCCCTAAAGCCTAAGCTCCGCACCAAGAGTCACCATCGCAATGAGAAGCCTACGCACCACAACGAGAGAGTAGCCCTAATAGCTGCAACCAGAGAAAAGTCTGCACAGCAACAAAGACCCAGCACAGCCAAAAATAAATAAAGTATTTTTAAAATTACTGAGTCTGAGGCTACAATTACAAAAACAAAATAAGAGTTACCATATGAACAAACAGCCCCACTCCTAGGTATATATCCAAGAGAAATGAAAACATATATCCACAAAAACACTTGTACACAAATGCTCACCGAAAGATTACCACAACTGCAAAAAGGTGGATAGAATCCTGCTGTCAGTCCTCTTCATTATAGGGGACTGGAACACAAAAGTAGGAAGTCAAGAGCTACCTGGAGTAACAGGCAGATTTGGCCTTGGAGTAGAAAACAAAGCAGGGCAAAGGCTAACAGAGTTTTGCCAAGAGAACGCACTGGTCATAGCAAACACCCTCTTCCAACAACACAAGAGAAGACTCTCCACATGGACATCACCAGATAGTCAATACTGAAATCAGATTGATTATATTCTTTGCAGTCAAAGATGGAGAAGTTCTATACCCGTCAGCAAAAACAAGACCAGGAGCTGACTGTGGTTCAGATCATGAACTTCTTATTGCCAAATTCAGACTTAAATTAAATAAAGTAGGGAAAGCCACTAAACTATTCAGGTAAGACCTAAATCAAACCCCTTATGATTATATAGTGGAAGTGACAAATAGATTCAAGGGATTAGATCTGATAGACAGAGTGCCTGAAGAACTATGGATGGAGGTTCATGACATTGTACAGGAGACAGGAATCAAGACAATCTCCAAGAAAAAGAAATGCAAAAAAGCATAATGGCTGTCTGAGGAGGCCTTACAAATAGCTGTGAAAAGAAGAGAAGCAAAAAGAAAAAGAGAAAAGGAAAGATATCCCCATTTGAATGCAGAGTTCCAAAGAATAGCAAGAAGAGATAAGAAAGCCTTCCTCAATGATCAGTGCAAAGAAATAGAGGTAAACAATAGAATGGGAAAGGCTAGAGATCTCTTTTGGAGAAGGCAATGACACCCCACTCCAGTACTCTTGCCTGGAAAATCCCATGGAGAGAGGATCCTGGTGGGCTGCAGTCCATGTGGTCGCTAAGAGTCAGACACGACTGAGTGACTTCACTTTCACTTTTCACTTTCATGCATTGGAGAAGGAAATGGCAACCCACTCCAGTGTTCTTGCCTGGAGAATCCCAGGGAAGGGGGAGCCTGGTGGGCTGCCATCTATAGGGTCGCACAGAGTCGGACATGACTGAAGCGACTTAGCAGCAGCAGCAGCAGAGATCTCTTCAAGAAAATTAGAGATACCAAGGGAATATTTCATGCAAAGATGAGCACAATAAAGGACAGAAATGGTATGGACCTAACAGAAGCAGAAGATATTAAGAAGAGGTGGCAAGAATACACAGAAGAACCATACAAAAAAAGATCTTCATACCAGATAATCATGATGGTGTGATCACTCACCTAGAGCCAGACATCCTGGAATGTGAAGTCAAATGGGCCTTAGGAAGCATCACTACGAACAAAGATGGTGGAGGTGATGGAATTCCAGTTGAGCTATTTCAAATCCTGAAAGATGATGCTGTGAAAGTGCTGTACTCAATATGCCAGCAAATCTGGAAAACTCAGCAGCGGCCCCAGGACTGGAAAAGGTCAGTTTTCATTCCAATCCCAAAGAAAGGCAATGCCAAAGAATGCTCAAACTACTGCACAATTGCACTCATTTCACACGCTAGCAAAGTAATGCTTAAAATTCTCCAAGCCAGGCCACAACAGTACATGAACTGTGAACTTCCAGATGTTCAAGCTGGATTTAGAAAAGGCAGAGGAGCCAGAGATCAAATTGCCAACATCCGTTGGATCATTGAAAAAGCAAGAGAGTTCCAGAAAAACATCTATTTCTGCTTTATTGACTATGCCAAAGCCTTTGATTGTGTGGATCACAACAAACTGGAAAATTCTGAAAGAGATGGGAATACCAGACCACCTGACCTGCCTCCTGAGAAATCTGTATGCAGGTCAGGGAGCAACAGTTAGAACTGGACATGGAACAACAGATGGTTCCAAATAGAAAAAGGAGTACATCAAGGCTGTGTATTGTCACCCTGCTTATTTAACTTATATGCAGAGTACGTCATGCCAAATGCCTGGCTGGAGGAAGCACAAGCTGGAATCAAGATTGCCAGGAGAAATATCAATAGCCTCAGATATGCAGATGACACCACCCTTATGGCAGAAAGTGAAGAAGAACTAAAGAGCCTCTTAATGAAAGTGAAAGAGAAGAATGAAAAAGTTGGCTTAAAGCTCAACATTCAGAAAACTAAGATCATGGCATCCGGTCCCATCACTTCATGGCAAATAGATGGGGAAACAGTGGAAACAGTGACAGACTTTATTTTCTTGGGCTCCAAAATCACTGCAGATGGTGACTGTAGCCATGAAATTAAAAGACGCTTACTCCTTGGAAGAAAAGCTATGACCAGCTTAGACAGCATATTAAAAAGCAGAGACATTACTTTACCAACAAAGATCCATCTAGACAATGCTATGGTTTTTCCAGTAGTCATGTATGGATGTGAGAGTTGGACTATAAAGAAAGCTGAGCACCGAAAAACTGATGCTTTTGAACTGTGGCACTGGAGAAGACTCTTGTGAGTCCTTTGGACTGCAAGGAGATCCAACCAGTCCATCCTAAAGGAAATCAGTCCTGAATATTCATTGAAAGGATTGATGCTGAAGCTGAAGCTGAAGCTCCAATACTTTGGCCACTTGATGTGAAGAACTGACTCATTGGAAAAGATCCTGATGCTGGGAAGGATTAAAGGTGGGAGGAGAAGGGGACGACAGGATGAGATGGTTGGATGGCATCACTGATGTGATGGACATGAGTTTGAGTAGGCTCCAGGAGTTGGTGATGGACAGGGACGCCTGGCGTGCTGCAGCCCATGGGGTGGCAAAGAGTTGGATACGACTGAGCGACTGAACTGAACAGAACTGCTGTTAATCAATCAAGGACGAGATAGACAAAACATAGTATTTCTATACCATGGGATATAATTTGGCTGTAAAATACAATGAAATATTGACAACAGAATGAAGTATTGACACATTCTGCAACATGAATGAACCTTGAAAACTGTGTGCTAAATGAAAGAAAATGTCACATTTTCTATTCCATTTATAGGAAATGTCCATAATAGGCAAATCTATGGAAATATATAGTAGATCGGTGGTGCTTAGGCTGGGGGTGAAAGGGAGGAAGTGAAGGGAATGGGAGGTCATAGGTTAAGAGTTCATGGATACAAGATTTATTTTTATTTTTTTTTCTAAATTTTTGTTCTCACTTCACAGCATGTGGCACCTTGGTTCCCTGACCAGGGATTGAACCCTCACCCTCTGCATTGAAAGGTGGGAGTCTTAACCCCTGGACCACTTGGGAAGACCCCAAGATTTATTTCTGAGGTGAAGAAAAATGTTCTAAAACTAACTGTGATGATGGTTGCAAGTATCTGCAAATATAATAAAACTCATCTGTTCGCTTTGAATGGTGAATTGTATGGTATGTGAGTTACACCTCAATAAAGCTGATGATATCAAATGCCAGCAAGAATCTGCACCATGATTACAAGGAGAAATACAGAATGGTTCAGTCACTCTGGGAAACAGATTAGCAGTTTCTTATGAAGCTAAGCATGTACCCAGTTAAACATGACACATCTCTTAGTATTTACCCTAGAGAAATGAACATTTATGTTCACTAAAAAGCTGTACACAAATGTTTAGAGCAGTCCGATTCATAATCCCCCAAACTGTAAGCGATTCAATTCAGTGGGTGAGTAGATAAACAAACTGGTATATTTATACAACGGAACCCTGCTGCTGCCGCTGCTGTGAAGTCGCTTCAGTCGTGTCTGACTCTGTGCGACCCCATAGATGGCAGCCCACCAGACTCCCCCGTCCCTGGGATTCTCCAGGCAAGAACATTAGAGTGGGTTGCCATTTCCTTCTCCAATGCATGAAAGTGAAAAGTGAAAGTGAAGTCGCTCAATCGTGTCTGACCCTCAGCGACCCGATGGACTGTAGCCTCCCAGGCTCCTCTACTCATCAGTAATAATTATAATAATAAACTACTGATTCTCGCATCAACTTGGTTGGATCTCAGGGCCATTAATGTTGAATAAAAGAAGCCAGTCTTAAAAAGTTATGTAATGTAAGATTCCATTTTTTTTTTTTGACGGTCTCAAGAAATGCAAAGTTGGTGATGAAGAACAGATCAGCAGTTGCCAGGGGTTCAGTGAAGAAGGACAAGACTATAACATGGTAGCATGAGGGAGTTTTAGGGGGTGATGGAACTATTTTTTATCCTTATCATGGCAGTAGTTATAGGAATCTATAGACATGTTAAAATTTATAAAATGACATGCCCCAAAAGTCAAATTCTATGTTCCCAAGAGTTCATTTACTGTATGTTAACTTAAAAATTAAAACTAAAAAAATTTTAATCAATACATAAAAGCAAAATAAAATTACAGAAAAATAAAAAGGACTCAGGAGAGAAAGGGAAGTTAGGAGAATTCACCTAACAGCCTCAAGGCCAGCAAAGGAGACTTTTGAGGAAGAGGTACACAGATACACACAGGTGTACCTAATAGGATTTATATAATGTGTTACCAAGCAGCCATGTGGCAGGCAATGTGATGGACAGGATGCAGGGTACGTGGCTGGACAGCATCCAGTAAGATCACGTGACCAGGAGTTGGAGGGAAGTTGGGGCCATGACTCCAGCTGCATCCTTGACCGAGTTCCAGGTAGGAAGGGACCCGATGTGGTTCATGGTTCTCTCTCTGGTGCCTGCAGCATCTCAGGGCGAGAACAGAAGGAAGGCTCCTCTTGTCCTCAGGTGTGTAACACACAGAGTGAAAGGGAGGCAGAAAGTGAGCCACAACAAGAGCTCCTCAGCCACTGTGACCCCAGACACCCGCCCCATGAGAAACCCTCCACCAGGACCCTGCCAGCCCCCTGAGAACTGGCCCAAAGGCTGATTTTTGGGTGGTTTGTTACTCAGCAGTAGCTAACAGATACATGTGGGGAAGTGCCAGGCCACAGAGGAGAGGGCGTGGACCTGCCTTCCAGCATATCTCTTCTCTGCTGAGACAGAGAAGAAGCACAGAAAACGGACCTGGCTCCTAACTCCGCATCCCTCACTCACCCTGCCACCCACCTCATGATATTTAGTCACTCCTGGGCACATGGGACCAGCTTCCCCCAGCAGACACTTTCACACATTTTTTTACAGAGGAAACCGTGATAGACAGGCAATCTGCTTATAACAAGACATGGGTTTGATCCTGAGTGGGGAAGATCTCTTGAAGAAAAAAATGGCAACCTGCTCCAGTGTTCTTGCCTGGAGAATCCCATGGACAGAGAAGGCTGGTGGGCTGCAGTCTACGGGGTCAAAAGAGTCAGACACGACTGAGTGACTAAACCACCAACCATATGAGGGGTCAGTACCGTGAAAGGCAGGCGGAAGAAATAGGGCTGGATAGAAGAAATGTCACCTGCGAGGCAGGCCTTACCCACAGGGAGCTGCCCCAGGTCCACTCCCCACCTCACTTGGTCACTGGACCCCGGACATAGGTCATCTCTAGGGGTGTGACCCAGGAGGAGCTGACAGCTGAGAGTCACCCACTGACTGCACTCCCTGGAAATGAAAGCAAGTCCTTCCTGGAGGGAGACTGGGTCATGTCCTGGCATCCACCATGGATATAATCAGAGTCCAATGGTCATTGTCGGTGTTTGATATTCTTAAAACAAAGATGGTATAAAATCACCCAACACATGTGTGATTTCACTCAACCTCAGACCCAGGGGCACAGGCTCCTCCTCTTGAAGAAACAAGTGTGTAGAAGGCAGGCGATTGGTGGGGTGGTAAGAGTGTACAGCCCGGCAGCCCCCACTCAGACCGAGCCTCCAGTTAGGAACCATGAGCACCCTCTACTCATAAATCCAACTAATTGAATCACCTGCCCCAGGTCCCATGCATGGTGAATAGACAAGGAGTTTTTTTTGTTTGTTTGTTTTTGAGATAGTCTCCATTTTATTTGTAGGACAGAAATTCAAAACCACAGGGGCAGGAATGACTGGAGTATTTGCATTTTGCAAGATGCATTTTTGGTTCTTCGCACTTGAAATCACTTAAAAAAAAATTTGTGTGTCAGTCACTCAGTCATGTCCAGCTCTTTGTGACCCCATGGACTGTAGCCCACCAGGCTCCTCTGTCCATGGAATTCTCTAGGCAAGAGTACCAGAGTGGGTTGCCATTTCCTTCTCCAGGGGATCTTCCAGAACTAGAGTTCAAACTGGAGCCTCCCGCATTGCAGGAAGATTCTTTACTGTCTGAGCCACCAGGGAAGCCCCTAATTGAGGGATAATTACTTTATAATAATTATAAAGTAAATATCCTGGAGGCGGGGCCAGTGTCTGGGGCGGAGGACCTACTGGCTGAAATGCTGCTCCTCAAGTGGCCAAACCTCACACAGAAAAGCTGCCAATAGCCGCCCTCCTTTGTGAAAGTAAAGATGCATTCTGAAACACAATAGTTTAACATTTTGACAGGCTCAGGTTGGGATAACTTCCCAGGGCAATGTCTATGGGCTTACCAAAAAAAAAGCCCTACAATCAGAAGAGTTAGCCAATGTGATTTGCCCAGGAGATTTTTCAACCGGAGATGATGTCTGGGAGTTTGTATGGCAGTGACTGAGTTAGGAACAGCACGGGGCTGTCCTCTCAGGATTACCCCCTCCATGTGCATCCGTGACACAGTGATACCCAAGGAATACTCTTCCCCAGATGACCTCTCACCTTTGCAACACTCCGCTCTCTACCCTTTGGGTGGAGTTTGCAGAAACCCTGGAAAGTGGAGATGCCTAGCAGGTGATGAGTTCCCAGAGACCTGCAGAGGCTCAGATGCGGTGTGTGTGAAACTTCAGATCCGGAACACGGGCACCTGCACAGTCTTGTCAGGTAGGCACAAGATCGGACCCCACTCCTCCCAATGCGGGTGAGGAAGCTTAGTCTACCTCAGATACCAGGATCAGCTCAGTCATGGCAGGTTTAGTCTTTCTCCCTCACCTTCCTTTTCCCTGGAAAGCTCAGATAAACCTGGTGGCAGAGAGATGAGGAGGTGGGCACACGGGCATCCAGGAGTGGGCAGAAGCTCTGTGGACTGTGGTTGTACCTACCCAGCCTGGGGTCCACTGAGGTGCCCATCCTGCCTGCTTCTGGGCTGCAGCCCTGTTCCCAGCAGGTTTGGGTTCCCACAGGTTTCATGTCCTCCCCACTGTGCTGTGCTTAGTCGCTCAGCCATGTCTGACTCTTTGTGACCCCACGGACTGTAGCCCACCAGGCTCCTCTGTCCATGGGGATTCTCCAGGTGAGAATACTGGAGTGGGTTGTCATGCCCTCCTCCGGGGATCTTCCCAACCCAGGGATCAAGCCCAGGTCTCCTGCATTGAAGGCAGATTCTTACCGTCTGAGACACCAGCAAAGCCCAAGAATACTGGATTGGGTAGCCTATCCCCTGTCCAGGGGATCTTCCTGACCCAGAAATCAAACCCGGGGTCTCCTGCATTGCCGGTGGACTCTTTACCAGCTGAGAATCCAGGTCCTCCTCACTGCAGACCATCAGATCTGCCTGCATCTCAGGAGCCCAGAAAGGCCCCAGCGGACTTGGAGGAACACATGAGGAGACTTCCCTGTGTCTACCTGGCCCTGCAGAGGCTGGCTGGTGCACAGAGGGGCTGCCCTACCTGGGTGGCCTGCTCAAGCATGCCCTGCTATTGGACCCCAACCTCTGCATGGGGTTTCAGGAGCGTGTGGAGAAGCTCAGAGCCTGAGCACCAATGGCCACCATTGTCCTTCCCTGCAGGGTGAGAAAGAGAGAGAGAGAGTGTGTGTGTGTGTACATGTGCCAGGAAGGGACACACCCTCTTGACGCCCAAAGTCCACACCTGCCCTCAGACCAGAATTCTCTGTCTCCAGGGAGGTTCCTAAGCTCAAGAAGTCCTTGTCATGAACAAAATGCTATTTATGCAGCCCTTTGCCCATTGCTGAGATGAATTCTCTCCACGTGCTGGTTCCTTTAGTCTTCACAACATGTGTGCTTGTGGGGTGTCTGTGTCACAGTCAAGGAGACTGAGTCACAGGGAGCCAGTGAGGCCCCCATGGCTGCCAGGTCTTGAGGCTGATTCAAGCCCAGCCGCTTTCAGGCCTGGTGAACGGCCCCGCCAGCTTTGCTGCTTCACAGGACACAGCCCTCCCACCCAAGGACCCCTCTTGCCTGGCGTGTGGCTTCAGTGGGTGCCGAGGGCCCATGTGGACCCCTCCATTAGGCCAAGGTCCAACTCTCCCAGACGTCATGTGAGCCATGTGGGCAGACTGGGAGGACAAAGCCCAGCCCCAGGCTTCATCCAGTCCAGGTCACTGACCCTCTGCCCACCCCCATGCCAGTGAGTTAGAAACAGCACAGGGCCATAGTCTCAGGATTACCCTGAGACCATCATGTCCACCACACCTGGAGCAGCTATAACTTAGCCCTAACCAGAGCCTTGAACATGCAGGGATGTTGAACATGGACTAGAACACACTAGAATCATCCAGGTAGCTGTAAAATACCTCCTCTGCCCAGACCACACCCAGGATTACATCAGAAGCTCTGGGATAGGGCCCAGGGGGTCAGGACTTCAAACTCTCCAGGTGATTCCAGTTGGAACCAGGAAGCCCCTGATCATCTTCAGTATCCCCTTTCCTGACCTCTCCCCCTACAGCCTTCAGCAGTCCCCTGCCTGACCCTCCTTCATCTCTGC
The DNA here is from genome assembly GCF_029378745.1 of Bos indicus. Lineage (NCBI taxonomy): Eukaryota > Metazoa > Chordata > Mammalia > Artiodactyla > Bovidae > Bos > Bos indicus. The sequence continues at coordinate 38,864,468 of NC_091772.1, read as the reverse complement.
CATTAATGTAGACACTGGATTCTCCTGATGAAAAGATACCGTGAGCTCAAACATCCCTATGTTCCCTCCCTGCTGCAGAGCGAACAGTATTCTGCACACACATCAAATCCAGTTATCTTTGCTGAGCTTGCAAAACTGCAAGAGAGCTACAAGCCTCACATTGTTTTAGCCTTGTCTTAATTTTTCAGCAAAACACTCATAAGTTCACGCAGCTGCTGTCAGAACATGGCTGTGACACCAACAGAAGCCGCCAGGTTGGTAAGACCCCAGGGACGGCAGCCAGAACACATTTCTCCCACTCCAGCCCATATTCAGAGGTGGCCGGCCATGCATCCTGACTGTCAGGGCAAAAACTCACTTTTACATTGCCTCTAGCATTCTTCTAGAAGTCACTAAGAAGAAAAGTTTGAAGGGAATTGTTTGGTTTCAACACACATTTTATTGCAAATGTCCTTGGACCTTGCCAACTAGTTTTGCGCAGTGAGCAAGGCACATCTCTTATGATTTCCATCTGTTGTGAGCTGAATGGTGGCCCCCAAAAGAACGACCAACCCCTAACCCCTGGAATCTACAGACACGACCTCCCATGGCAAATGGAGTGATTAAATTAAGGATCCTGAGAGGAGTGGCTTTTTCTGCATTATCCTGGGCATCCCTTTAGTTCTACCAGCTCGGAGGCCACCAGCTCTCCCCAGCTGAGCAAGGGGGTTTCAGGTGGTCTTGCTTTAGGACCTGTACCCACTCTTTCCTTCCAAGGAAGGAGAGGCAAGGACATGGAGTCAGGCCCCAGGGGAGCGGAGACCTCAGTGCGGAGGCCATCCATTTCCCCAGGTCTGTTGCGTGCCATCTCCTGACAAGTCACAGCAATTAGTCGGTGGCGAGGATGGGAAGGCTGCCAGCTCTCATGTGTTCTCCCCAGCCTCTCTCTTGTTCGCTGAGCAGGCCATCGGCAGGAAGGACAGAGCTCCAAGACCCAGAGCCACAGGTCACTCCCCCAGACCTGGACGCTGAGGGGCAGGAGGGCGTGCCTTCCAACCTCTTTATGTGAATTCCCAGCACCATCAGGATGGGCAGTCCTGCTCCTCAGTCCCCTGAAGGCTGTGCCACGACACCACCTAAAGACCGAAGGCCCATGGGAAGTTTTAGAAAGATGGTGACCCTGTCTCTTCCTGGGAGAAGTGCCAGAGCTTGTTGTTTTTGTTCAGTCACTCAGTTGTGTCCGATTCTTTGTGACCCCATGGACTGCAGCACGCCAGGTTTCCCTGTCCTTCACCAACTCCCAGAGCTTACTCAAACTCATGTCCATTGAGTCGGTGATGCCATCCAACCACCTCATCCTCTGTCATCCCCTTCTTCTCTTGCCTTCAATCTTTCCCAGCATCAGGGTCTTTTCTAATGAGTCAGTTCTTCCCATCAGGTGGGCAAAGTATTGGAGCTTCAGCTTCAGCATCAGTCCTTCCAATGAATATTCAGGACTGATTTCATTTATGATGGACTGGTTTGATCTCCTTGCCCAGAGCTGCCTCTGCGCTGTCTGCAGTGGGTGATGACAACACAAAGGTCAGATGTTGCTGTCCAAACTGCCAAACAAAGCAAATCATCTCTTTTGGGGGCAGTCCCTCAACTTTTTGTTTGTAATTTTTTTTTCACAGATTGATGGATGGCTACACGGGCTGCAGCATGTGAAACTTCCCAAACCAGTGATTGAACCCATACCCCTCAACCCCCAAGTGGAAGTGTGGAGTCTTAATCACTAGACCACCAGGGAAGTCCTTTTTGTTCATAAAGTTAAAAGACCTGACAGCCCCCAAAAGGCCACAAACTCAGGGTTTGGAAAGCCATGGGGGTGGTAAAATTCGTGAAGAGAAGATTCTGAAGGGGACTGATTCTCCACTCCTAGCAGAAGTGATGCCCACAGAGGTGAGAGGGAGGTAGAAAGAGAATTTTCACCCCAAAACTTCCTTTGTCTGGTCCTAAGATACGTTTTATCTTGCGCCTTCTGCTCCTCAGTTTGCCCAGCAGTGTAATGGGTATGGCCATTGTGATGAAACTTCAGGAGGTCAGGTCTGTCAGTGGCTGGTCTCTTCGGCCCCATCTCAGCTCTGGGCAGGGGCTATGGAAGGTACAGAAGATGGAGAAGGTGGAGAAACCCATGTTTCAGCCCCGCTCTGCTTGTCTACAGCACATCATTGGTCCCAAGGACTCTGTGTCCCCACCTGAGAGCAGATGGAGCCCTGAGGGTACCTGTCCTTTTGTGCCCACAAGCACCTCAGGGACCCCAGCTCTCCTCCTGCTGACCTGGTGGAGGAGGACGGCCACTAGTTCACCTCAGGAAGAGAGGGGAGGGACGGCCGTGCACAGCACAGAGTTTAGACACAGCTGGGTCTACATGTGGGCTTGTCACTCACAGCCAAGAGTACATGGTGGAAGAGACAGTGGGTGATTTCAAGGTTGGTTCAGAAAAGCCAATGCAGCGTCCATCTTATATGCGGGAGCCCTTGATTCTGAGGGCCTGAGCCTTTACCTACCGCCAGGCCACACGGAGAGGGTGTGCATAGTCCTGGTCGGTAGCCCCGCCCAGATCCAGCCGCCACGTGGGAAGGGCAGGTCCTCCCGGTGATCCAGCCTCCAGCCATGGAGTCTTCCCCAGACTGGATTCTCCTTCCTCCCAGAAAAATGGGAGAAGTTAAGGCCTCCAATGTCAGGAAGCAGACACAAGCCATCCTCACCAGGTCCTGTCTGGAATCCCGAGCCCCAGCATCTGCAATCATAAAGTGGCCATCCAAGGCTGCTAGGCTTTGTGACACAGAGGCAGAGCCCGGGTCGTCTTTCACTTGCCAATGGTTTACCGCGCTCATACACTGTGGTGGTGTTCAATCACTGTTTGAAACCCCATGGACTGAAGCACTCCAGGCTTCCTTGTCCTTCCCCACCTCCTGGAGCTTGCTTAAACTCATGTCCACTGAGTCAGTGATGCCCTCCAACCATCTCATCTTCTGTTGCCCCCTTTTCTTCCTGCCTTTAATCTTTCCCAGCATCAGGGTCTTTTCTAATGAGTTGGCTCCTCACATCAGGAGCCAAAATATTAGAGCCTCAGCATTAGTCCTTCCAGTGAATATTCAGGGTTGATTTCCTTTAGGATTGACTGGTTTGATACAGTGTGCCTGGCTCTATTCTGGGCACTAGGGACACAAAGATGAAGAAAACCGAGCCTGTCTTTAAGGACAAAGTCTTGTATGGGAGTTGATGTGTAGCCCACACGATAGTTAATGGTGCTGTGTGTGCAGGAACCAGTCCAGAAACCTAGAGGAGCTAATTCTGGTGGGGAATCTAGAGGGGCTTCCTGGAAGAGGCATCCAGAAGTACAGAAAGGTAGATATTGCCCTGTTTTCTCCACAGAGAATCAGAAGCTGCATAGCACAGTTAAGTTATTGGGATACAAGTTGCAGCAGTGGCTGCTGAGCCCATAAAATCCTACTGAGGCATGTCTGTGCCAGAGGCCCCACCACCACGCTTCTCGACAACACCTGCCTCCCCCACAAGCCTTTGCTCAATTCCAGAAACATGTCAAACTCCTATCACCTTCTCAAACACCCTTCCCACTGGCTAGAACACTGTTCCCACCACTCTTCTTCAAACTTAGCTGTATTTTCCCCTGGGTCGCCTCAGAAAGCACCCCCATCCCCCATATACAGCCCCCCTCCTTCTCTCTCACACCCACCACATCTGCAAGCTTGTAGTCCACTTGTTCATCTGTAGCCTCCCTGGACAGACTGCACACTCCATGCGGGTGAGAACAGGACTGTTTGGTTGACCTTTACACTCAGCACCTAGCACATTACTGACCACCCAGCCGGCCCTCTGTAAACGGTGCTGGAAGAACAAGCCCAAGGATGAATGAATGGCCCCAGCCTTGGGCTTCAGATCTGTCCTCATCTCTGATTTGCTGATTAGCTTTTTCCTGGCTCCTAATGTCACCACTAGTCATGAGACTACTGGAACCCATCCCACTTAGGGACATCTCTCTGCCACCTCGTACTGGCCTTAGGAGCTCCCCCATCTGTAAACACAGCCCTCCTAGACTGGGGCTTCCATCATCCACCTGGAATCACCCTGCAAACCTCTCCCCACAGGGGGCCAGGACCCCAGTTAGCAATCACGTCAGCCCCGACACAGGGCTGCGTCATAGCAAAGGGGACAGTGAAGGAAGGGCTTCTCAGAGCCAGGACAAAGGAAAAAAGTCCCACAAGCCACAAAGCATCTCCAAGTGCCAGAGAGCCTCCTCCTCTAGCCTGGAGGCGATCACATGCACCAACATATTCACACTTAGACAAGAAAGGGTTTCATCAGATTTGACAAGGTCGCGTGATGTCATTCCACTGAATCATTCCAGAGATGACAAAATCAAAGAGCAAACAGGGAGACTGGCTTCCCTAGAGATGCCAGGATGGAAGAGGGCTATTCACAAAGAATAGTGAACTGGTCTTACCTTGATTCTCAGGCCAAGGAGTGACTGGGTGGGGGTCCGTGGCTTTCCCTTGAAATGGTTTTCCTTATGCATTAACTTTGCCTTCTTTTTACCGGGAAGACCTGCAGGACGATGGCTGTGGAGGTGAGCTGTGGCTTCTCTTGGCACTGGCCCTGAAATCAACATAAAGCCCAGGATGCCTGACATCTGGGAGGAGAGATTGTGGACGCCAGGCTCTGCCTGCTGGTGGGGGCCTCAGCGACACTGCCCCTTGGGTTGTGCCACCGTCTTAATAAACACAAAGCCCATGTGTCACATCTACATACAGCCAGGAGAGTTTTACACAGAATCACTCAACAGGAATGCAGATGGCTGCCACTCATCACAGCTCAGCTGGGCATGATTTCACAAGCAAACTAGGACCGTCTCTCACATCCAAGGGCCCTATGTTGATTTCAGGGCCAGTGCTGAAAAAGGACACAGCTCAACTCCACAGCCATCATCCTGCAGGTCTTCCTGGTAAAAAGAAGGCAAAGTTAATGCATAAGGAAAACCATTTCAAGGGGAAACTACAGACCCCCAGCCAGTCACTTCTGTGACCTGAGAAGCAAGGGAAGACCAGATCACTAATCTTCACTTGCCCTCTTACATGCTGGCATTGACTGAGTCGCTGATCAACAAGAGTACATCAGAAAGACCTAGGATCCAGCCCTGGCTCTGCCCCTCACTAGCTGTGTGTCTGTGAACAAGTGACTTCCCTTCTCTGTGCCTCCATTTATCTTCTGTAAGATGAGGATAATCATAGTAGCTTTTTCAAAGGGTAGTGAGAAGAGTAAATGAAATAGAACTCAGTCCCCACACAAGAAGTACTCATTGAGCACCTACTAGGTTCCACATGCCATTCTAGGTGATCAGGGAAGAAATACACCAGGGAAGAAAATAGACAAAGATCCTTGCCCTCGTGGAGCCTGTATTTGGGTTTGGATAGATTAACAATAAGCAGCGAGCCTAATAAATAAGTATCAATACACTCTGTAGACGGTGATGACTGCTCCAGACAAGAGAATATAAGGTGAGCCAGGTGGAGGAAACACAGCCACTTTGTCCTTCCTACAGCAGTTCCAAGCAACAGGTTGGAGAGGCCATCTGTAGGTTTTCCAATCAACTGCTCAACTGAGCCCTGCTTACAGTGGCTCCCGCCAAGACACCAGCCATGAGAAGAAGCCACCCTCCAAACTGGCCCACCCACTAGCTGAGTACAACCGAACGACCTCAATGGATGGGCACGAAGCAGAATTGCCCAGCTGAGCCTGGCCTGAATGTCCGACCCACAAAACCATGAGATACCATAAAATGACTGTCGTTTTAAATCACCAGGCTGGGGAATGGCTGGTTACATAACAACAGATAACCAGAAATGAACAGGGATAGGGGGGTTTATATAAAGCATATAAACTCCTAGTCCAGCTGCCACAAAGTGCGCTCAGACTGTATCATCCCTGTTATTATCCCACCTGGACCCAAGAGCACAGCCTGCTCGGCTTTGGCGCCTGTGGAATCCAGGAGAAGACACGAGTCCACTTGCCTCCCCTCCTCCATTCCTTACACCCCGTCCTGGCCTGTCCTTTCCCACTTCTCCCCACATTTCATTCTGTCTCCACTTCATTCTCTCCACATCCTTCTTTTCTCGTCACAGTCCTCTGCTCCCTCCTCCTCCCTCCCCAGCACCTCACACCCTGGAGCCTCACCCCCACTCGGAGCCAAGCCTTCCTCCATTCGTCTACGTTTCTATTTTCTCCAGGATGAAACAGGACCAAGTGCAGACGCGTCCTTGAACATCCCATCAGGGAGGAGGGATGACACATGCTTTCTAGAAGAAAGGAGAGCAGGCCGCCTTGATTACTCCCCTGAGAAACTTCAGAACTTGGGACATTTCAAATTGACATGAAAGAGCCACAGGCAAGGTCACTGGCAGCTATTTCCACCCAATCTGGGCTTTAACCAGCTCTTCTGTCCCCGTCACAGGACGCTCCTCTCAGAGAACTCTGGCCTCTTCCCTGAATCGCAAGAACAAGTGCTGCTGGCCCCCCGGGCACAGGGGGATGAAGGATGCACCACACGTGGTTGCCCTCCCCCACCTCCATGAGGCCAGAACTGGCCACAGTGGCCCCTGCTGTGAACGACCTTCAAGTGAGAGCAATGTGCCCTAACGTGGCAAAGATTCCTCAGCCTGGCTGTGCATTAAAAGAATCTAAAGTGAAAAAGACCTTGATGTTGGGAAAGACTGAAAGCAGGAGGAGAAGGGGGTGACAGAGGATGAGACAGTTGGATGGCATCACCGCCTCAATGGACACAAGTTTAAGCAAGCTCCAGGAGATGGCGAAGGACAGGGAAGCCTGACATGCTACAGTCCATGGGGTTGCAGAGTCAGACACGACTGAGTGACCGAACTGAACCGAAAGTGAAAAATGAAAGTGTTAGTCACTCAGTCATGTCTGACTCTTTAGGATCCTATGGACCATAGCCCTCCAGGCTCCTCTGTCCATAGGATTCTCCAGGCAAGAACATTAGAGTGGGTAGCCATTTCCTTCTCCAGGGGATCCCCCTGACCCAGGGATCAAACCCAGGTCTCCTGCATTGCAGGCAGAGTCTTTACTGTCTGTGCCACCAAAAGAATCTAGGGAGCAGGTAACAAACATCCAGATGCCAGAACCCACCCTGAACACACTGAATCAGCCTCTCTGGGGCTGGACTCCAGGCGGCCAACCCAGTACCTTCCTGCTGTTCTCTGAGAACCAGGAACTTTGCATCTAGAAACGACAAAGCACCAATCCCTCCCTGCTTCACAGACCAGACTTTTCCCACCCAGTTTAAGCAGCAGGGTACCTCTCAGTGGCTCCTGTACCTCTTCCTGTTGTGCCTGCTGGCTGCTCCCCTCTGGCTTCAGATGACCAGGAAGGCTGTGCAGAGAGAAACATGTGACTTTCCTTCGCCCAGCAGCTGGCTGAGCAGGTGGCTGTTGTCAAGATAGGAGCGTTCTCTTCCACTTCATCAGAGAGAATGGAGGATGTCTTGAAGCTAAGGCTTGACTCCCATCTGCTCCCCAAGATAAGTGCAGCCTGCTTTCTCTGGCCAAGAGTTGAACAACTGGCAAGGAGAGTCTGGCTCACACCTGCTTTGTGGGAAAGCTTTCACCCTTGCTAAGTCGGGTTTAGACCCCAATCCCATGGTTTGGGAAAGCTTTTTAGCAGCAGAATCAGGGTTTTATTTGGGAATCCCACACTCCAGACAGTTAACAAAGAACTACCCTGATTGATGCTCCAGGTCTTCCTTGCGGCCATTCTTCTTCTGTCAACGCATCAGCAGCTCCCGGGCCGCCTGGTGCTCACAGCTTCCAGGAAACCCAGTTCTGTGCTGCTTCATTCACTCGGTGATTTCCGTGAGATTCAGAATATGTCTGGAGCTCTTAAAATGGCCCAGCAGAATGGAGGATCGTGCTCATTCACCGTCTACGGTCACCCAGGACAGATCAGAAAATCGAGCTTGGTGAGCACGTACGCACACACATATACACTGTGGGGAGACAGCAAATTAGAAAAGATGGCGTGTTCAAGCTCTCTGGCCCCACATTTTGCAAACAATGTGTAACAGGTGAGAGTAGTTATAGCACTGCGCATGCGCGTCACCAGGTACTCGCTGAGCTGTGGGCTACTTGATGCGGTCCGCCTGCGTCAGCTCCGCCTGGAAAAGCCCAGAAGGGTTGTGTGTGGTGATGTTCTGTCTGCTGCTACGGCTGCTGTGCCAGCCAGGAGAGAATAAATACGTCTGCAGTTCCTACGGATCCTCAAATTTTCTTCTAGCCTCTTAGCTCCTGCCTTGCCTACGCAGGGTTCATGGAACAGCACACACAGTGTGAACAGCGAGAAGACTGGCATTGTAAACAGGAACAGCAATACACATATGCACAGCTACCCCTTGAAGATACCCCTAGGACACACTTACTCCTTGAAGCTTGGACAGACTGTCCCTTCCCCCGCGCCCCCTTCCCCCGCCAGCGGCAACTAAAATTAGACATGGACCTATTCGTGTTCTTGGGGTTGTCTTTTAAGGATAAGATGTCCACCCTCTTAAAAATCACATACTTTGTTTCAAAAAACCGCATGGGAAATGGAGCAGAGACTCTCCGGGCACTTCATACAGAAACACTTATTCCTATGGATATGCTTTTGATGTTCTCGGAGGCTGCCCCATGCCCACTGCAGCCTCAGCACCGAGGACCCCCCTCCTCCTGCACTTCCAGGATCCGCTGGAGGCTGGAGCTGCCCCTGGTACAGACAGTGCTCCCTTCCTAGGTAGTGGGTAGTTGGAGTCCCAGGCCCTGGCTGTCCTCAAGGATGTAGCTCAGCTCATCGGCAGTGAAATGTGAGCTCATCACAGCCGTGAGAAGCTGGTTTGTGTCTCACCTTCAGTTCTGAGCTCAGGTCGGTATAAGCAAGTGAAGGCAAGCCCAGCTTTTCCAGCTGAAACTCTCAGACTCACTTTCCAGCAATTCTTTGACTTAGTCCAGAGAAAGGAAAAAAAAAAACTTTTTCCCATTACCAGTGCCTTCAAGCAAGATTTGACTTTTCAGAGCTGGTCTGCACAGGGGCTCAGAGAACGCCAGCACTGTGTAACGTATGCAGCTTGATAGAGCATCTTCTGAAAATGGAGAAGGGGGAATCACGAGATGCCAAATGATCAAAGGTTCGTGCTTGACTAAGGCCAAGTGTGCTCACTGGACCAGCAGAAGCAGCAGCATCCTCTGGGAAAGTATTAGAAGTGTAAATTCTTAGTTGAGTTCCCACCCTGTGTGCATGCATGCTCAGTCACTTCAGTCATGTCTGACTCTCTGTGACCCTACGGACTGTAGCCCGCCAGGCTCCTCTGTCCATGGGATTCTCCAGGCGAGAATACTGGAATGGGCGGCCATGCCCTCCTCCTGGGGATCTCCCCAACTCAGGGTTCGAACCAGGTCTCAGGTCTCCTGCATTGGCAGGCGAGTTCTTTACCGCTGGCGCCACCTGGCTTACCAAGTCAGAAATTACGGAGCTGGAGCCCAGCAATCCAGGAGATTTCCAATGCCGCTCAAACTTGAGGACCACTGGCTTACCCTAATGGATGGGGCAGCCTCTGACCACGGTGCTGGGATCGAGGAGGAGACAGAGCTGCTGCCCCAGGACTGTGCAGTGGAGGGAGGGTAAGACCAGTGCCTGCAGCAACGAAGCACCCGAGGGAATGGCCACGTGGGCAACTCAGACCAAAGTCAGGGGTCCCAGGGACAAGGTGCTAGAAAAATCCAAAGGGAAGAAAGAAAGGAGGGCGAAGGAGAGAAAAGTCAAAACAGAATAGGAAAAAAACATTTTAATTAAGTTTAAAAAAAATTTTAAGGAACAGATTAAAAAAAGAAGTCCAGGTAGCCTGATGCCCAGCTCTGTGAGGTCCTTGGTGATTCACCATCAGCCCCAGGAGCAGGGCAGCATTAGTTCACATGGCCGATTAGCAGGGCGAGTGCAATGGGGTGGGGAGCCAGAACACTCTAGCAGTCTCTAGAGTCTCCAGGCAAATAGAAAAACAGGAAGCCCAAACACTTCCATTCTACTCCTGTCAGTGCGAGCATGCGAAGTTTCTCAGTCGTGTCCAACGCTTTGCGACCCCATGGACTCTAGCCCGCCAGGCTGCTTTGTCCATGTGATGATTCTCCAGGCAAGAATACTGGAGTGGGTTGCTATGCCCCCTCCAGGGCATCTTCCCAACCCAGGGATCAAGCCCACATCTCTTTCATCTAGTCTGCATTGATCGGCGGGTTCTTTACCACCAGCATCACCTGGGAAGCCCACTCCTGTCAGTACCTGGTAGCAAACACCTACTTGGCACCTCCACACTGTTAGTAGGAAGGAATGTGATGTCCCAGATGGTACAGAGTTTTGATCACAAGGAGTAGCAAAGCCGTGAGTCAGATACGGGGATTTTCCTAAGCAGACATTCCATTAAGAACCTTATGGCCTTCTCCCGCGCCCCCTCCAAAGTCACATTTCATTTATGTTCATATATGGTGTTGTTTTTAATCCTCTACCAAGTTCCTCTCAGAGCTCCCCACTTTGCAGTGCATTAGTTACCATGGGAACAGTGAGGCCCCAGTGGAATAGGCATAGCTTAATTGATGGATGGAGAAAGTCATTTTGTGCAGTGTTGGATAATTATATATATATTCCTATATTGTATATGATATAATAATAATTATAAATATACATATGTATAATTATGAAGTCTAGGACTTTAGGGAAATTCTGACAACTCAAGGAACCTGCTAAAGGAAACAGTCCACACAATGAAGGTAAAATGCTAGCAATATGGAACAGCCCAGCTCACTACCTAGGCCTTACATTGTAACCTGGCAAAAAAAAAAAAAAAGAATATTGGGTGAGGGACCAGAAGGTAGAATGGAAAGAACACTGGCATGGCAGATGGCAGAGCTGGATTCTTACGCCAGGCACATCCCTAAGTCAGCACATCACTGCCTGGGTGACATAAACCAAGTCACTTCACCTCTCCGAGGCTATTTCCTCATCAACTGAGAGAACCGATCAAAATGTTCTAATCCCCCTTTCCGTGTGCACATCCTAAGATCCCAACCTTGCTTAGTCAACAGCCTCATAGAAAACTAGCATCTTGTGGCAAGGGTGAATTTATTCATCCATTCATTTATCCATCCAACAGTAATTTCTTAAGTATTCGTGTTCAGCCATACTCTAAGGCTGGATGAATTCTGTAAAAAGCTGAAGTGTTAAGACCTCTGTTGAACAGTATTTTTTGAATACAGAGGTCTCATAGCGTGGAAATATACTGGAACATATGCAAACATGTTTCTCACTGGTCAACTCTTTTATATCTTGAGTGCAAGCGTGCTAAATCCCTTCAGTCATGTCCCACTCTGCAATCCTATGAACCATAGCCCACCAGGTTCCTCTATCCATGGGATTCTCTAGAATACTAGAGTGAATACCAGTGTGGGTTGCATGCCCTCCTCCAGGGGATCTTCCCAACCCAGAGATGGAACACACACCTCTCACATCTCCTGCATTGTCAGCCAGGTTCTTTACCACTAGCGCCATCTGGGAGGCCCTCATGTCTTAGCCAGAAACAAACACAGAATGAACCCCAGAGGACAGCTCTACAATCTCATCAGCCAGGCGTGGGTGCTCAGTTCCCTGTGTCCACTTCAACAGGCCCACTGACGCGATGGAGTTTATCTTCCCAAATTATGTATGTTTGCCTCTGCAACTCAAGTATCTTCACTTAAGAGACAGTGGGTCCTGCATGGTTATCGAAAAGCTCAGGATTAAAGACACTGATTTGGTACAACCTCCAGACATTCTTTGGATTATATAACCTCATTGTTAACACTAGCAAGCGGGTACTCTTTCTGCCCCCTTCTGACGCCTATGTCAGAAGCTTTCTCTATCTCCTTTATACTTTTATAAAACTTTATTACACACACACACACACACACAAATAAAGACACTAATTTGGTCTAGAAATTTCTCTGCGTGTTTGTCCTTTTTCATCCCTACCTTATCCTCTCTCCAAAATCAAAAATGAGGGACTTCCCTGGTGGTCCAGTCATTGAGATGCCATGCTTCCACTCCAGGGGCATGGGTTCAATCCCTGGTTGGGGAACTAAGATCCTGCATGCCACACACAGCCAAAAAAGAAAAAGAAAAAAAAAAAAAAATAAAAGACCAGAAGATGATGTTAAAATGATAGTCCAGATTCAAAGATTATTTCCTGGCAGTAAATATTCTTCTATTTTCCAAGAAGGACGTCCCAGGGTCTTCTCTCTTTCTTTCTCCTTTTTCCCAAGGACTTTAACCCAGAGGCCCTATAAAAGCCAGGTTGCCTCAACCAAGCATCACCTGCCTCACTCAGTTGCTTTGTTCTAAATAAAGATGAAGCCAGGAGTAGTCCCTGTTTATTAAGGGGGCTGTTTATGAGTTGTTCGGTGGTCGTCCATACCAGCCTGCCTCACCATCCTGCCAGATGGGAGGGTTTTTTCCCATATTTTGGGTGATGCTCAAAGAGATAGAGCAACACGTGTCCTATCACAGAGCTTGTGTGAATGAGGCGAGTCCATGAGATTTCAGAGCACAGGGCAGCGTGAACCACAATGTATGAGTCCACACCCATGCTGTATAACAAAACTCCCCCAAATGCAGTAGGTTAAAATGATCATTATTAAAATATATATTGATGTAAGTAGTACTGCTGCCGAGTCTGTGGGTCATCCGAGTCATTCTGCCAACCTTGGTTGTGTCTACTCACATCTGGCCAGCTGTGGGTGGGCTGATTACTTTCAGCTGGACTCCCATGGTTGTCATGATGGCCTTGGCTGGGATGAGGGAAGATGGGACTATATTTCAGGTCTAATACTCCCTAAGCAGGTCAGGTATACTCTCGTGGTTATTGCAGGAAGGCAAGCCTCAATGCATAAGCAATTTCCCAGCCTCTGCCGTGTCACTCATCACATGTGCTAACATCCCATTGGTCAAATCAAGTCACATGGCTGAGCTAGGCATTGAGGAGGGGCCAGAAGGCACTGCCCACAATGAGACGAGTGAAAAATTACATCATCGTTGCAAGTGCATCTCACATCCTCAGCACCCTTTCCACGTCCACAGATGAAGGCAACATTGACAATGGGACTTTTTAAAATTCAGTTTCTATTTTTCAAAGAAATATTTAACATTATGACTTTCATCTGTGGATAGCAGTGAAAATAAGCCTATATTCTAAGGAAGATGGAAAATGAAAAATTTTTAGTTAAGGTATAGATGAAAGATCTATACAGGATCTAGCTTTTACACAATGGAGTATTTACTCAGCCATTAAAAAGAACACATTTGAATCAGTTCTAATGCGGTGGATGAAACTGGAGCCTATTATACAGAGTGAAGTAAGCCAGAAAGAAAAACACCAATACAGTATACTAATGCATATATATGGAATTTAGAAAGATGGTAACAATAACCCTGTATATGAGACAGCAAAAGAGACACTGATATACAGAACAGTCTTTTGGACTCTGTGGGAGAGGGAGAGGGTGAGATGATTTGGGAGAATGGCATTTAAATATGTATAATATCATATATGAAATGAGTCGCCAGTCCAGGTTCGATGCACGATACTGGATGCTTGGGGCTGGTGCACTGGGACGACCCAGAGGGATGGTATGGGGAGGGAGGAGGGAGGAGGGTTCAGGATGGGGAACACATGTATGCTTGTGGTGGATTCATTTCGATATATGGCAGAACCAATACAATATTGTAAAGTTTAAAAATAAAATAAAATTTTAAAAAAACTGTATAATCTTGAAAACAAATAATTTATTTTCGTTTGTCTCTAGTGCAAATCCAGAATTTCCTTTGGACCCACTAGTTGGGTCTAAACAAGGAGCCAGTATCTGAATGCAAATCCTTATAAAGTCAGATATTTATACAGTTTCTAAGATTCCCATCCAACCACTGCAAATGAAATACTTTCAAAGCAACCTTCTTTATAAACTTTGGAATAAGGATAAAATATAAAGCTTTCTCAGGGAGAACAGAAATGAGTAAACCACAAGGTCTGGGTTATTTCTCCTGGATACCTGATTAAAACCAACCATCCCAACGGCCAGGCCAGTTGTGACTTTATGACACTCACATGCTCGCATGGCACCTCGCCCTCTGAGCACCAAACATCTGAATGTTCTGAGAGTTTTATAGACCAAACATTTGGATGCTAGAACACATTTTTCCATTTTCCATCTGGGAAGGAATGAACACAGTCTGAGGTTTGTCTCTCAGACTTCCTAAAAAGATGACCTTGGATGCCTCAGGAAAGGCAGCAAGGCAAGTCTGAGTAACCCACATTTCCAGGACCTTCCTTATAATTCATCACCTGAAAGATATCAATGCAAAGTACTCCAGAGTGTTGGAAAGGGAATTAGTGTCCAAGAGATAAGGATGAAATTGAGAATTCAGCATGTTCCCGTTAAGTGCTGGGCACTTTTACAACTGTGGTCCTAACCCATGACACCACTGGCTCCCACTTTCCATGTCGGGAAAATGAAGCTCCTGCGGGTCATGACTCACTCAGATTCACACTGCAGCCTCAGCTGTTGCACAGATGCCATCCATCAAGTACCTAATTATATGTGCACAGAAACCAGGTGGGAAGAGTGAACAAGGTATTAAAGAGAGCCAGTCCCAACACACAAGCATGAACTGCTGTTTGGGGTATATGTGTGGCCGTGGCACCTCTACCTACAGCCTGGCTCTGCTCTGTACCATCCTCCAGACAAGTTACAATGCCAGAACAACCTCCCCCGGAGCAACTGTGATCTGAGAGTTGACAGAAGAAAACCAAACCTCTCCCCCACTAACCCCAACTGCCATCCTACAGCCCTCACGCCAGAGGAGCTACAGCTGTTGTTTAAACTCTGAGATCTGGTTCACAACAAAGTTTCCAAGAGCAAAAACTCACACATTCAAAGGGGAAAACCACTCCACTTGAGTTAATTCCCTTTTCCATTGCCACCAGCCTCACTGGGAGAATACGGAAGAGGATCAAAGCACTGGGGTTTTCAGAGGACAATAATTGCCTTGCAGCCCAGGACTCCCTGCTCCCTTCAGCTCAGAAGCAGACTAAGAAGCACGTGAATATGGGCAAGAAAAAGTGCCAGGTCCACATTTGGAATCAACAGACAGGAAGAACCTGTTCCCTCCAGTCTAATTTCATTTTCAACATGAGCATGTATATTTGTTTTGCTTCCGCTGAAGAATTGATCCTTTGAACTGTGGTGTTGGGAAAAGAGTCTTGAGAGTGCCTTGGACTGCAAGGAGATCCAACCAGTCCATCCTAAAGGAAATCAGTCCTGAATATTCATTGGAAGGACTGATGCTGAAACTCCAATATTTTGGCCACCTGATGCGAAGAACTGACTCATTTGAAAAGACCCTGATGCTGGGAAAGATTGAAGGCGGGAGAAGGGGACAACAGAGGATGAGATGATTGGGTGGCATCACCGATGTGATGGACATGAGTTTGAGTAAACTCCAGGAGTTGGTAATGGACAAGGAGGCCTGGCGTGCTGCAGTCCATGGGGTCGCAAAGAGTCGGACATGACTGAGTGACTGAACTGAACTGAACTAATGTGACAAACCCTTGGTCCCCATCCTTTCCTTGCAGAAACTGCTCCTAATGTTGGGAGGGAGCATTTGTATGAGATAACTTCTACCTTCTAGATGGTGTCTGGCCTGAGCCATCTCAATTCCTCTGGCTGACCTCCTGGACTTTCTTATATGGAGTTGGCCTCTGCCTGCCTCATTGTCAGAGACCATGACCATGTGAAGTCACTCAGTCGTGTCTGACTCTTTGCAACTCCATGGACTGTAACCTACCAGGCTCCTTTGTCCATTGAATTTTATAGACAAGAGTACTGGAGTGGGTTGCTATTTCCTTCTCCAGGGGATCTTCCCAACCCAGGGATCTAAATCTAGGTCTCCTGCATTGCAGGCAGAGGCTTTACTGCTGACCCATTAGGGAAGCCTCATTGTCAGAGAAGTGAAGTAAAGTGAAGTTGCTCAGTCATGTCCAACTCTTTGCAACCCCATGGGCTATAGCCCACCAGGCTCCTCCATCCATGGAATTTTCTAGGCAAGAGTACTGGAGTTGCCATTTCCTTCTCCAGGGGATCCTCCCAACCCAGGGATCAAACCCAGGTCTCCCACATTGCAGGCAGACACTTCACCATCTGAGCCACCAGAGAAAGGCTGTTATCAAAAGAGTCCCTACTATCCTCAGGAATGTTACAAGCACCCAGGTACCCATTGGGCCCCCAAGACCTCAGCAGCCCTGTCCTCTGTCTGCTGACTGATCACAGGGACATCTGTGCTCAGGGAGGTTGGCTGTGACGAATGCTGACACTGCACCCATCTCTGTTGAAGTCAGATTGACACTAGTCATTCTGAGAAACCAGGAAGGTCATGTTGCCTTTCCAAACTCCTATTTCCTGAGCTTCAAAATGGGGAAGAAAAAAAAAAAAATATATATATATATATGTATATACACCTGACTCACTGAAGAATGGAGAGGATTCAACTAAAAAATTAGCAAAATATTATTTCCTTTTTTCTTGAGTAGTTGAGACCAAGGTGACACTGGAGTGATGCTGATGGTTTGATCATAGTAACAGCCACCACGGGAGCCAGCCCTGTGCCGGGCACTGTGCTGGATGCTTCCATCCCTCCCTCCATCTCCACAACACAGCATCTTAAAGGAATGAATGTACAAAGCCTGGTTTGATCTGTTCTTGGAAGAAGATAATGCTTTACTCATATTAGGTCACCCCAGGGGCAACTTCCCAAAAGAGGTCATTGGGCAGATGATGCAGTAAATATGAGGACCCAATCCTTCCAGGAGTTTAACTCCTTCTTGGGACCATAGATCCTTCTGGATTCAGAGTCAAGTGAACAATCTGCTTTCTTAGAATGGGCGGAATGTCTGACTCCCGATGGAAATACGTTTGGACTGAGACCACCTTCCTTAGGGGATTTGGTGTCAGGCACCTCCCTTGCCTTTTCAGCCTGTCAGTCATGAGAGGGCTCTAGAGAAGTAGACGCCTGACTTGAGGAGTCTGGATCCATCCATCCACCCAACCAGTCACTCGTCCATCCCAACATGTTTATTCAGACCTATGCTACCTTGAGTCAGAACGGGCTGCTGCCTTCCTTGAACTTACATTCTAATTAAGAATTAACCTCAGAATATATTTACAGAACAAAGGAAGAAAGTTTAGAATCAATAGATTGGAATTCCCTTGTGGTGCAGTGGTTAGGACTCCGTGTTTTCAACACCAATGCCTTGAGGACAGGTTCAATCCCAGGTGGGGGAACTAAGATCCTTCAAGCCACGTAGTCAAAAAAAGGGAGGAAAAAAAACAACAGATAGAGCGCTGGTCTCCCAATAGAAGAATAATTAGTCAATCTTTCTGTAAGACAGTCCAGTAGTGAGTATTGAAACCTAGAATATTTTAATTTCCCATTGATCCAGCAAAGCTACTTCAAGAAATACATCCTAAGGATATCATCATGTATGTGCATGAAGGCTTACTAATATTCTTTGCAATACTGCTTAGAATAGTTTTAAAAATTGGAAACAACTTGCTAATGAAAGATGAGTTAGATAAATTATGGTACATTCCAACACTGGAGTACTGTGTGATCATCAAAGATTATGTTCTATATATATATTGTTAAGTGAAAAGGGCAGGTTATAAAATAATGTGTAGAATAAGACTTCACTTTGATTTTTAAAAATAATATGGGATTATATAGATGGATATAAATATACCGAATAAAACTGGGTCAGCTTAAGGCTTTAAAATGGCTTTCATCATCAAGCTGGAATCGAAGAGTAATGTCTTTACTGAAGGTTTCTGGTGATGATGATAACACACAGTTTTTTAAAATACTTCTTTTGCCAGCCTTCCTTTCCTCAAACTTTTGTTCTACACGACAGATAATACTTTCCTCCCCTTTCTCTTTTTGACCTTGCTCAGGCCTCCCCCAAGACTCCCAGCCTTTGAGCCTTCATCACTCACCTCTCTCTCCTCTCTGTCATTGTTGTTCAGTCGCTAACTCATGTCCGACTCTTTGTGACCCCATGGATGCCTGGCTTCCCTGTTTTCTCTTCTACTCACTAATATTCTCCTTCTAATACCCTCCCCCCTGCCCTCTCCTCCTTCTCTTCCCCATCCACGTCCTTCCTCCTCACCTTCTGATTCTCCTTCTCCCTCTCTGTCTCCCTCTCCCCCCTCTCTGTCTCCCTCTCCCCGCTCTCTGTCTCTCTCTCCCCCCTCTCTGACTCTGTCTGTCTGTCTCCTCCAAATTCCTTCCCATCTCTTACCTCCTCTGCCTTGGAGCATCTCCACGCCTCCACAGAGAGAGACCAACTTGACCCTCTCAGCTTGTCCAAATTTCTTTCCCACCAACCTCCCCAACCAGCATAATAAAGACCTCTTGTCTTAGAAAAGGAGGGGAGAGATCCAAACACTTGGAATTTGGGTTTGAGAATCCAAATACTCAATGCCTTTCCTATGTATGTTGTTAATTTTGGGTGTATCTGAGCATTAAGATTTAGGGTGATTTTATTTTCTTTATTTACCTGTTCAATGTTTTCAGATTTTCAAAAAGTAAACATGTTTTACTAAATAAAGAGGGAAAAAGCTTTTCTTAAGTGATAAAATATAGTGGACACTGTAGCAGTTAGAATTCTGATCATTTTCCCCAAAGAAATTACAAAGTCCCCCATGAGTGTCATTAGAAACCCATCCTGAAAGGGGAGCCCCCCTGGGACAGGTCCCGACTGCTGTGATGGCCCCAGGAGGCCTCCAAGAGCACCACCTTCCCATCACTTTCCCGGTATGAGTCATGATGATTCCAGCCCTGGCCTCTGATGTCCTCTAGCTGACACCACAGAGCAGAGATGGGCTCCCCCAAAGCCCTGCCAGAGCTGCAGATCTGTGAACAAAATAAATATTGTGGTTGTCTCAAGCCCCTGAGTTTGAGGGGGTTTGTTCTGCAGCCATAGTTTGCAGCACAATTGGCAAAGCCTGGCTCTCAAATTCCATGACCCTCTGAGAACCTGTGTATCCTTTTTCTCCCACTGGGTGATGGAAGGTGAATCATTCACTCCAGTAGGATTGTCCGAGGGCAGGTGGGAGCAGGGCAGAGAGAGACCACAAGGTTCCCCAACAGGACCCCTTTCTCAGCCCCCATGGTGTATCTGTTTTCACGTTTCTGAGACCCACAGACACTCCCCCACGTAGAAGCCACAAACAGCAATCTCTCTGAGAGAGTGGGACTCCACATCGAGCTTCAGGTCACAGTGCAGACGGGGTCTCACCCTGGGGACAGCCTCCCCAAAAGCTTCCACACCAGACACGCTTGACCCCAGGCTGCTGGCCTTGAGATGAGGATTTGAGAGCAAGTGATTTATTCAGAAGGTGATCCCAGAAGACACATAGGAAGTCAGGGAAGTGAGACCAGGGAGGAACAGCAGCAAATAACACGTGTCACCAGGTCAGTTACCCTGGTGAGCCACCGGCACCCAGTCCTGCCAGGGTCACAGGAGACCACCCGGAACCTGCCTCCAAGTCGTCCCATCCAGAGAACAAGGAAGCTGGGGTACCCTCCAAAGCCCACCTGCCCTGCCCCATGCAAGCCTTGAGCAGCCACACAGAACAAACAGCAGACACCTCATGTAGAACAGCAGGTGCCCCAGCAGGAAGCCATCAACCCATGTGAGAAAGGTGAGTGTTGAGGGGATACGGGCGGGCATGAGTGTCTGCCAAGCTGCTGTGAGGCTGGTCAAGGCCCCAGGGTGTCCACCAGAGAAGAGTTGGCAGAGCGTCACCTGCCCTCCCGACTGGAAGGGCGCAGGAAGCATAGAGGTCCTGAAGCAGAAACCTGGTGAGCAGGATGGAAAGGGAGGTCAGAAGGGGAGGCCAGAGCACACAGGATCACAGTCAGGATTTACTCTGGATTTTATGCTGAGTAAAAGGAAAAGCCAGGCTTCCCAGTGGCTCAGACCGTAAAGAATCGGCCCACAATGCCAGAGGCACGGGTTCGATCCCTGGGTTGGGAAGATGACTTGGAGGAGGAAATGGCAACCCATGCCAGTATTCTTGCCTGGGAAATCCCAGGGACAAAGAAGCCCAACAGGATACACAGTCTGTAGGGCCGCACAGGGTCGGACACGACCAAAGCGACTGAGCACGTGTGGTGTGGAAAGGAGCAGCACAGTCTGTCTTGTGTTCTTGAGAGAATCATTCCAGCTACAAAGCTGAGCAAAGACAGTAGGAGTTGATGACCAGTTAGTCGACGGTAACAACACTGCAGGCAAGCCACCGTCACCGTGGCTTCCACCAGCATGGAGGCCTCAGAGGCTACAAGCAATGGGCCGACTCCAGTAAGCTTTGCAGGTCCAGGCACCTGGGCGAGGGGATCAGTTGATGAGTCAAGGGCACCTGGAAGCTGTTTTGCCCAAGCCCACGGATGAGGGATTCACCGTTGTCAAGATGGGAGGGCTGGAAGCCTCTTGGGTGGCTGGCAGGTCGGGAATGGGTTGGACGCCTGTCAAACATCTGAGCAGAGATGCCATGTGGCAGCTGCCCAGACATACCTGAGGTTCAGGGCTGAGTCTGGGTTAGACACATGAATCTGCTGGTGAAAATGGATAATAATCCCGTTAAGCTGGCAGATTCCTCTGCCTCCCTTGGTAATCACCACTGGGCTCGCACAGTTGACAATGAACCCTACTGGCAGCCCCGTTGAATTCCTGCCTTGGCCCTAGGGCAACCCGGGAGGCTTCCTTTAGTAGGGAACAGTGCCATGCCTGCTCAGCTACAATTCTCAGGCACGGGGCTGAGTTTTCACCCTCACAACTGTTTCTCCTTTGTTTCCCCATATTGATCGGTTGCTTGTCCCCAGCCTTGTCTCTTAGAAGCTCTCCCAGGATGGCTGACACCTCTGAGAGGCACCAGTGAGAGCCCCCTGTCCCCTGCTGGCGCCCTGAAGAATCAACATCCCACTGACGTCAGGCACCAGCCTTTGCATGTGGAAGCCAAGGATCCTGGGGTGGCAGCGAGGTGGGTTGGACAAACACTGTCCTTGTGCATCTCACTCAGGCCAGAGATGGGATTGCATTCCAGGTTGCTCTGGCGGGGCTGGACCAGCCTCCCCTCCTGCCAAGCCCTGGGCGGTGGGGGGTGGCGGAAGGATGGGACCTGGTGTTCCACAAATGAAGCAGAGAGCATCTTCTCTGAACAAGTGTCGTTTGGATCCAGGCCCAGTCACTGACACCACCTGCCCCATCTGGACTGACCTCAGGGAACCCTGCAAGCCCACTCCTGGCATCGGAAGGAACGTGCAAGGAGTCTGGACACCCTGTGGGGCATATCAGGAAAGGACCTGGGTCTGCAACTCCTCTGTCCTTGGATCTGACGAATTCTCATGTTTTATGGAGATTTTCTTGTCCAAAAAGCCCCAGGTTTCCGAGCGGGAACGCAGTGCGTCTGCCTTGAACATTTGGAAACAGCCCCATGTCCAGCCTGCAAACCATGATGTAAAACAGCCTGGGCGGCTGTCCCTCGCCTCCAGCGAGAAGAGAACAAGCAGCTGGACAACACTGTCTGAAGGAGAACAGAGAGCCAGGGAAGAGCTAGGAACATCTCCCCTACTCCACGCGTGAGCTGCCCCCAGCCTCCCACCTCCTCTGGAGAGGACCAGTGTCACCACGGGTCCCCTGCCCGCCTAGGTCTACCCCCTCTCTCAAGAGTCCGTGTCTGGGCTTCCGGTTGCCTCTTGAACAGTTTGAACTCTGGCCTCCCAGGAGTTTTTGTTTATCTTTGCAAAAAGCTTCAATCCTTTCCTCCTTTTCTAAAAGCATCTTAGGGCCCATGGGTACTGTTTACTTCAGGGAGGTCAAGTCAGAATTTGGCGTGGTGAGGAAATCCCAACTCGCTCATCCCTTTAGAGTGAGAGGGGACAGGACGGTGTGGGAATCCATCGCTCTGACAAATGAGGAGTAGGAAAGTCTCAAATTGGTTCTGGAGCCCTGGACTGAAGCCCAACATTTCTGAAACTGCTTCCTCCCCTGTAAGATGCAGGAGAGCAGATGGAACTGCTCCCCCAGGTAAGTAAGGGCCCCCCACGTGTGCTGAGGTGTATGCCCTGTACCAGCTGCACAGACACCTCTTCCCTCCCCGCCCCCAGGCTATCTCCCAGCCGGGGCCCTTCCGGTCCTAAATGCTGGATGGTGCAGCACCGCTCACAACAGCCAAGACCTGGAAACAGCCTACACGCACCAGCAGATGAGCAGACAAAGAAGAAGTGGTGCATGTGCACAATCAAATACTATTCAACCAGGAGAAGCAAGGCAGTTCTGCCACTGGCAACAACATGGATGCAGCCTGAGGGCATTAGGCTGAAATAACCCAGACAGCAAGACAAACACTGCACATACCACTTACACGTGGAATCTTTTTTAAAAAAGTCAGATTCACTGAAACAGAGAGTAAAAAAAGTGGTTGCCGGGGGCTGAGGGGTGGGGAAAATAGGAAAAGTTTGGTAAAAGGGTATAAACATCCAGCTATAAGATAAAGAAGGTGAGGCTCTGATATGAAATATAATGATAGGGCTGATAACACTGTATTGTATCATTGAAGTTCGCTCAGAGAGTAGAACTTCAATGTCCTCACACATCCAAACACTAATTACACTAATTGCTGCTGAGCGGAGGAGTTTCCAAGCAAAGGTCTCCAAACAGGTAAGGATGCTCCCAGGTCCTGCATTCCCTGCCCTCTCCCCATCTACCTCTGCATGAGATCTGGCTCTGGGAATAAGGAGGTTTCCTCCACCTCCTGGAGGATCCCCCAGAGAAAATTCTTGCAACGTGAAGGGAACTCAGTGAGAGGGGTCTCCGTGGGAGGAGACCGTTCCATCCACACAGCTTTGGTCCACAGAGCAGACAAGGAGAGCAAACACTCTGGGCAAGGTTGGCGCCATTCCGGAGACAGAGCAACAGTCGAAAGGAAAACAATAATGAGGGGGCTCCATTCATGGAAGGAAGAGTCATTAAGTGCCCACCGAGTGCCAAGCCCCGAGGGTCCAGGAGTAGACACAACAGGGCTGGAGTCCTGGGAGCTCCTGTTCTCATGGGAGAGAGGCGGGTGGGTGGTGAGCAGTCAACAGGGAAACATGTGTCAGCTGGTGAGAAGTGCTGGGGGCTTGGGGGATAGAGCAGGGAGCGGTCCGGGAAGATTTCAGCAGGAACGTGAGTTTCAGTCCGAGCCAGGAAGGAAGGGGGTCCTGCCCCAGATGGCAGGCAACCTGGACAAAAGTCAGGGTCTCTGTGGGGTGAGGTGAGGCCCCATGCCCTCAGGGCCACCTGTCTTTCTAACATCTGGGCAATTGTTATCATAAAACTGAGGGACACTGGCTCACAGCTGTGTGCCATTTGGACAAGAGTGATTTGGCCTGGTCTGTACATTAAGAATTCCTTCCATCCGGCTGCCTTTCCTGCAGCAGCTGCATGGGAATTACCCAAAGACAGGTTAAAACTAGGGATTCTGGAGGCCCCCCCCAGACTCTGGCTCGGTGGATCAGGACTGGGAATCTTCCTCTCTCTGCCAGTCCCTGCTTACATATTGGGAGCAGCAGACATTCGAAGGTAAGGCTGCCTCTGTCTCCCTCTGAGTTCTTGCACAAGGTCCAGCCCTGGGTCCCATTGAGAAGCTTTTCCTAATAGCCACCATGAAGGTGAAAATGTTAGTTGCTCAGTTCTGTCCAACTCTTTGTGACCCCGTGGACTGTAGCCCGCCAGGCTCCTCTGTCCATGGGATCTCCAGGCAAGACTACTGGAGTGGGTTGCCATTCCTATTCTAGGAGATCTTCCCAACCCAGGGATCGAACCCAGGTCTCCTGCATTGCAGACGGATTCTTTACCGCTGAGCCACCAGGGAAACCCTAATAGACACAGAATTCAGGCCAGTAATTGGCCTTTTCTCATAAACTAAATACTGCATGACAATTCTATAAGATGTGCCCCCCTCAATATACACACACACATACACACATAAAATTCATCTGGGAAAATACAACCCAGAAAATGGGCTACATCCGCAAAATGATTTTAGAAAATGCCCTTCCATCGGCAGGAGCAGTGTATGGAGGAGGAGTGGGCACATCTCTGGGTGGGGGGCTCCTGACTCAGTTATGGGACCTTGAAGTGGGCAACACTCCCCTCACTGTAAAATGAGGGCTGGGCTGTAGGAGACCTGGAGTCGGGTGCACCACTGCTTCTCAACATGGAGGGGTCTTGCAATGAGCTCAGCCCAGCGTGACCAGCCCCAGGTTTGGGCCAAGCGGCCCCCTCACAGTAATAGGTCAGGTGCAGCTAAGTGTCCCACGTGGCACTGATGCCAAAGAACAGAGACTCAAGAGAAATGGGGTCACTGGACTCACGTTCTCCTCTGTATAAAGGAGCTGCCCCAGCCTGTGCTGCGGGGGGAATGGTGACTTGCTGGGGTCAAGGCTGTAATCACGGGTGCACAGGGCCTGGCGGGTGGCTGTTCAGTATCCAAGGTTGCTCATGAGGGCTTGGGAGAGACCAGTCCCCCCAGGGAGCTCTGATCCCTGACGGGGGCTCAGGGCCCTTGGATGAGCTGTGGGTCCCGTCTTATCTCTGATGCTTCCAAGCTGGACTTCAGTTCTGTTCAGTCAAAAGCCCTCAAGGGTCTTCTTCAAGGGGACGCAGAAGAATCAAGGCAGGGTCTCTGTGCAGCTGCCTCAATCCAGCAGGAATGCCGGCTGAAGTCCCCACAGTCAGTTCATCAGGCTGAGAGGTGCACCCGCAGCCACACTTAAGTGCACTCATGGGCACACTGCACTCAGCTGCCCACACTGCGTGCAGTCTGATGCTCCAGGGTGGGGTCTGCACGCTGAAGCCGCTGGTGCCCCTAGCCCTCAGGCTCCATCGAGATTCAGCAGGCACCTTGTCTGACATTCAAGTCACCACACCACCCTCAACGGAGAGGAAGTCACTGTCCTGGGACCTCAGTTCTCAGCCAACACGATGGGGACCTGGTGCCAGGCATGTGTGCAGGGGGCTCCGAGGCAAGGAGGAGCTCTGGTCTCCCCCCAGGCACCCTGGCTCATCCACTGGTGATGTTGGGCTGCCTCTCCCCCCACTTCCTGCCATTGCTTCCCACCACCTTCCAAATAAGCCACTCGCCCTGGAATCTTTGCCTGGGGTCTGCTTCTGGGGGATCTGCCTAATTAAAGCCTGGCTGTTGTTTCTCTCCAGCATTCCTCAGACCCCGGAGTCCATGATTCTCTCCTCCCCACCCTCAATGCTCCTTCTCCTCTGCTGTGCACCCCAGCCCAGGATCCAACCTCGCTGGGAGGTGAACTGCCCAGGTGATCCGCATCTCCCAGTCTGCCTCACCTGCCTGAGCTGTGGGAATGTCCAAATCCAAGCCACTGCTGGGTTTGCTCCATCTTTTGGACCTGCCCTGGAGCTGGTATCCAGCAGGTGGAGCTTCTAGAACCAGTTCAGGGTCATGCCTGCCCAGCTGAGCCTTTGCGAGGGTCCACCACCTTGAAACATGCTTGACCTCCTCGTCTCCAGCCAGCAGCCAAGGAACAAGTCCAGGCAACCCAGCATGGTTCCTGGTCAGTGTCCAGCCCTGGAGAACTCACCCCTAAGCTTGGTCCTCACGTCCTCAGCTCCCAGCCTCCTGCCTCTCCTCACTGGCCATGACTGTGCCCCCTGATTTGAGGGTTTTTCTGACCTTGATGTTCTAGGGACTCTTCTCTTTGCATCTGGTCCCAGGAGAGCATCAGACTGTGAGAACAGCAATGAAGAAGCAGTTTCTCACCTGGTGGAGGGTTTGGGTAAGTGCACAAGCAATAACAGCCACTGTGACAAGTTCCTAGGCGGGGAAGTCAGTGCTATGGGAGCCCAGGAGTGCACCGAGGGTGAGGTCAGTACCATGACTAAGAGTTCTCCAGGGCAAGAGTGGGAGGGAGACATGAGTGTCGGTCCAGGAGCAGCAGCTACAAAGGCCAGAGGGAATAAAAGACTCTCTGATGAACCCCTGCTACTGAGCGGGGAGCCTGGATTAACACTGGAGCCTTGACAATAAGTAATGACACCTCCTCCCTCCATTAAAATGAGAATTTAAATATTTAAACTTGTGGGTGGTCAGTTCACTAGGGAGCTTTGTTTTCTCACGGAATCCCACCTCTGAGTTCCTCCCTCTGCGTCATTCCATCTCTGCAGGGGATAAGCACCATTATCCACAGAACCATTAAGAAGACATCAGCCAAGGTGCAAACAGCCTAATATAGCCCTCTGTGTGGGCTGCAGCAAAACTGAACTCTGGGGAGCTAGGGTCCGTGGCTGAGCTGTGTGATCTAGGTAAAAGGCTGCTGCTGCTGCTGCTGCTGCTAAGTCACTTCAGTCGTGTCTGACTCTGTGTGACCCCATAGATGGCAGCCCACCAGGCTCCCCCATCCCTGGGATTCTCCAGGCAAGAACACTGGAGTGGGTTGCCATTTCCTTCTCCAATGCAGGAAAGTGAAAAGTGAAAGTGAAGTCGCTCAGTCGTGTCCAACCCTCAGCGACCCCATGGACTGCAGCCTTCCAGGCTCCTCTGTCCATGGGATTTTCCAGGCAAGAGTACTGGAGTGGGGTGCCATTGCCTTCTCTGAGGTAAAAGGCAGGAGATGGTAAAAGCAGCTGATCAAAGACTGCACTGACCATCCCTGCCAACTCCCCACTCCAGGCAAAGATGGAAAGTTCCAGAAGAGAAAGCAAGGTCCCTCACCAGCTCTAGGTGCTCTAGCTCAGCCCTCCATGGGGCTCCCTTGTCAGGAAAGAGACTCAGGTGGATTCATCCCCTCTAGACACTGAGTCTTGAGAACTTGCATTGATTGGCTTCTTTATCATCATGCCTTCTCTGAGTCCATCAACCCAGTGGGGCTGGGGTGGGAGTGGGGAGGATGTTTGCAGGCAGGAAATACAAGGAGGGGTCTCAGAACCTGCAGAGGTGGACAGGGAGGGGCAGGAGATTGGCTGGCGATGGGGTGGCGTTGGAGTGTTGGGGTTGGGGTGAACCACCGTGGAGGGGTGAGCTGGTGTTGGGGTGAGCCACCCTGGGGGGACTGACAGAATCTGAGACCCACTGAGGTTTGGAAGGCTGCTCTTCTGTGTGAGTTGACACTTGGAAAAGGGCAGGTTTACCTACACGCCCCACCCTGACACTCGCACACTCATGCACCAGCACACGCATTCCCCCTTCGGCCCTCCCCACCACCCTCCCTCACAAGATGGTTGTCCTCACACCAGTGAGGAACCTTGCACAGGTCCCCCAGGCTGGTCACCTCCCCAGGGGCAGCTTCCGAGTCACTGGAGAAGGAGGTTATGGAGATGCCTTGCTCAAAAACAGGAAAGAGCAGACGGGGTGTCAGAGTCCCAGTGACTCTGGGTACAGTCCCATCGGAAGGATGGCCCAGCCCAGGACCAGGGCTTTATTAAAAAAAAAAAAAAAAAAAAACTGCTGTTGTCCAAACCTCTTTAATTACCATCTGTTCTCTGTTCCACTAACCCCCAGTCCTCTGGTTGTCTTAGGGAGCAATGTGGGTGGGTCGTTGTCCACGTATCCCATCCCTGCTCCATCTTTAGAAAGATGAAGTCAAGCCACTCAGCACTGCCTAATGACTATGCTTTCCAAAACACTGCCCATCTCCACGTTCTCCCTCCAAGCACCTCACAGCGACCCGTCCTCATGAGGGGGTCACAAGGTGAGGGGGAGCCTGAGGCTTGTGTGTCAGAAAATACGAACACCGTGCAGAGGCTGGCGTCCCTGCTGTGTTTGTGCTCATGGAGGGCGGGGCCCAGGCCAGCCAAGTGGACTCAGGCAGCGCTGGGAGGGAACCTAGAGCCACACTCACGCCCGCTGCTCGTACAAAACAAGGGCAAAAGCAACTTTGCAGGAAGGGGGCTGGCATTTCTGCCAGGGCTTCCCTCAGTTGGAAGTGTGTGTGTGCTGGCCACCTAATTTCTAACACTATGCCTTCACGTGTGCGTGTGTATGCGGACATGTGTGTATGTGGACACATGTATTAATCTATTCATAAATTCACACTAGAACTAGAAGATTGTCTAGAACTGCAAAGGTCTAGAGCAGGCACAGTGAATGCCAGTGCAGGCACCAAATCCAGCCAGCTGTTGCTTTCCTGTAGACTATGAGCCAAGAATGGTTTTTACATCTTTTATTTTTTTTTGTTTTGTTTTTACATCCTTTAATGGTTATGTTTTTAGCAGCAGCAGTTAGCAGTTTATATAAATACCTACATTATAGTCTCAGTTTTCCCCATTGGCTGGCAAAGCCTGAAGTATATACTCTCTGACCCTTGATGAGAGCATAGGTGGACCCCTCTTCTCACACAGCGACTCTCGTGGAGTCAGAGTAATAGACACAGAGAATGTGATCGTCAGGATCTTGGGGTGGATGTGGGGTGCACTGCGCAGTCGGAAGAGTTTGTTCTAGTCCCTGATCAAGGACCTCCAGCTGCAGGTCTAACCTGGAGAAACCCTCGGCGTGTAAAAGCAAGATCATAGCCACATTGTTCCTGACAATAATAAATAAATGGGAATTGAGAAGTAAATGATGGTGCATTCAAATGGCAAGCTGCACAACAGGAAGAAAAATCACCTAGACCTGGATATTTGTAATTATGAGCAGACCTCAGAAACACAGTGGTAATTGAAAAAAAACAAATTGCAGCATGATCTGCATATTTTGAAACCAATTGTTTACGTTTACAAGTTCAAAATAATACTATGTGTTGTTCTTGGGTACATCTGTGTGTATATGTTTATATATGAGAAGATGTCCAAGATGGACTGTAGGTATGCACACTTAACTTTCACATTATTGCCCACAGGAAGGCAGGCAAGGAAAACAGGGAGGGAGGTGAGAAGTGAGATGAAACGGTGGCGCCAAAGGAGTTCAACAGCACCAATAGTATATAATCTTACACACTCATACTCACACCCACACACACCAAAAAAAAAAAAAAAGGAAAATGGATAAAATGCAAGTACAAACTGAGAGGTGGAAAGCCAAGTACCTGTCTTATTATTCTTATCTCTGAATTCACAGAGTAGATTCTAAAACTACCATTGTTTTTGATTTGCTCTTTCCCACTACAGTTTATTCTGAAATTCAAAGTAACTAAAGATCAGTGTGAGGTTTCTGGTCTAATTGGAAGGAACATGGATATTTAAAAATTTGAGAAACACTAAACTGAAGCTGCTGCTGCTGCTGCTAAGTTGTTTCAGCCGTGTCTGACTCTGTGTGACCCCATAGGCGGCAGCCCACCAGGCTCCGCCGTCCCTGGGATTCTCCAGGCAAGAACACTGGAGTGGGTTGCCATTTCCTTCTCCAAAACTGAAGCAGTGGCTTTCAATTTTTAAATCAACTTCATATGGGAGAAGGCAATAGCAACTCACTCCAGTACTCTTGCCTGGAAAATCGCATGGGATGGAGGAGCCTGGTGGGCTGCAGTCCATGGGGTCGCTAAGAGTCAGATACGACTGAGCGACTTCACTTTCACTTTTCACTTTCCTGCATTGGAGAAGGAAATGGCAACCCACTCCAGTGTTCCTTCCTGGAGAATCCCAGGGACGGTGGAGACTGGTGGGCTGCCGTCTATGGGGTCGCACAGAGTCAGACACAACTGAAGTGACTTAGCAGCAGCAGCAGCATCGAAATATAATTTACATACAACGCATTTCACCCTTTTAACATACAATTCTGAAAACAAAAACACTAATTCCGAAAGATACGTGCACCCCAATGTTCAAAACGGCACTATTCACATTAGTCAAGATATGGAATGAATGGATAAAAAAGATGTGTATTTATACAATGGAATATTACTCAGTCATAAAAAGAATGAAATTTTGCCATTTCTAGCAGCATGGATGAAATTGGAGGGTATTATGCTAAGTGTAATAAGTCAGACAAAGACAAATACTGTATGATAACACTTACATGTGGAATCGAAAAAATGTAACAAAGTAGTGAATATAACAAAACAGAAGTCGACTCACAGATATAGAGAACAAACTAGCAGTTACCAGTTGTGGGGGAGGGAATATATAGGGATGATGGAGGGAACGGTACAAACTACTGAGTGTAAGACAGGCTCGAGGATGTACAATGTGGGGAATATGCCGATATTTGGTAATAACTGTAAATGGAAAGTTACCTTTCAAAACTGTATAAAATTAAAAAAAAAAAGCCAAATTGTATACAGATGGTATGAACTAACAGCACTTACTATGCAACAAAATATTACGCTAACCAAAATAAAGTTATGTAATTGCCTTGAAACATAAACTCTTCATCTCAAAATTATATATACTTTTCCATGAATTTCACCAAATAGACACAACACACCCGTGAAACAATCACCACAATCCAGACATTGAACACTTCTGTCTCCCAAACTTCTTACCTCTTCCAACTGACCTCTCCCCGCCAGCCCCTTCCCCTGGTAAATACTGGAGTAGGTTGTCATTCCCTTCTCCGGGGGACCTTCCTGACCCAGGAATTGAACCCAAGTCTCCTGCATCATAGGCAGATTCTTTACCATCTGACCCACTGGGGAAGTCCTCTAATTCCTGAGTGGGTTTCATTTTTTTTCCCACAAAACTTTTCCTTCAAAGAGACACGTGGGGGAAGCCCAGGAAGTGAGCCCTGTGAGATCTGAGCTGTGCTGGATGAAGTGGGGGAGCAGGGGTGCTGACTCTGAAAACCGCAGGAGCTCAGCTGTGGTTTCCTCCTTTTTGAACCTCCTTCTTGAACCCAAGCACTGCTTTTAACACAGAGTGTTTCTCCTACTGCACATGAGAGCAGCTGCCTTTTTATTATGTCTTGAATGAGAAAACACCTGTGTGCTGAGAGATTTGCTGGCCCATCACGGTGTGGAGGGCATCCATTCTAAGAGAATTTAGTCCCACCTCTAATTTTAGAGATGAGCATTCTGGGACCCAGAATTAAGGAGAAAGTGAAAGTGTTATCGCTCAGTCATGTCGCACTCTGTGTGACCCCACAGACTGTAGCCTGCCAGGCTTCTCTGTCCATGGAATTCTCCAGGTGAGAATACTGGAGTGGGTAGCCATTCCCTTCTCCAGGGGATCTTCCCGACACAGGGATCGAACCCTGGTCTCCTGCACTGCTGGTGGATTCTTTACTGTTTGAGCCACCAATGAAGCCCAGAATTGAGGAGGCTTTTGGTTAAACTCATATGGCTGGAGAGTGTGAACCAGCACGAGGGAAGGGACATCTAGTCAACCCCATTATGGAGTCAGAGGTTCTGACAACATGCCTGATCCCCTCTGACCGCATCACTCTGCCCCAGGATGTCCAGATAGATGTGTCCTCTGCCCCTCCCAGGCAAGTGGTACCCAGAATGCCAGGGGAAGAACTGGGATGGACTTCATCAGCCCAAAGACTGTGGAGGAATCCAGGACATCACTCTTCCACATGAAAAGGTGGCCAAAGAGGTTTCCACCTTTCAGGCTCACTCATCAAACGGGATGAGTCACAGTGCAAAGCCAATAAACATGAGATGGTCCAGCATCCTGTGCATAATAGACACTCAAATAACAGCTGTTCCACTTGCACAGAGCACGTAGAAAGTCACAGAGGACATTTCTTTCCACTCTAACGACAAAGAAAGGCCAGGAAACCCACAAAAACATAATTTTTGTGTCCATCAGAGAGTTGACTGCAACCACATGAACTAAATACCCAAAGATGGACTCCCCTGAGGGGACATGGGACACAATCTTTCTCACCTTCCTCAGCACATAGCAATCCTGACAGAGGTGGCCTCCCCAGAAGGTGAGGCAGAAATCACCTAAAATTCTAATGACTTCTAGAGGTCAAGTACAGACTAGCGTGTCCAGCTTAGAATCGCTGGGACTTCTAGACACACCGAGTGTTCACAGTCACTCAGGTATTCTTTGCCGCAGGCTTCCCCCAGAAGGCATGGGCAAGATGGTTACAATGAGTGTCCCGAGGTGGCACAGGGGTGCGGCTGGTGACCTGCTGCAGTGCAGTCCAGGCCCCGAGCCCAGCCCTCCTCCCACACCCTCCTTCAGATGAAACCACAACCCGAAACTGCTGGAGCAGGCGAGCAAAAGCACCTGAGTCAGACCCTGACCCTGACACAGAGCAGAGGTCTGCTGCTGGGCCTGGGGAGTGGGGAGAGAGGGAAGGGACAGGGAAGTCCCTCCCATCTCAACATGGAGAAACACTGCAGAGCTTGGTTTCTAAGGGCAGTAGGTGATGTGCTGATAAATTCCTCCTCCTGAAAGGCAAGATCACACCTCTAATGATTAGAACAGTTCTATCCTAACAAGGATTTCCTTCAGCCCACTTTATTGTCATCCCTTCCTCCACTCCAAGCTCCTGGCAACCACTGACATAGTTTCTTACCTTAAACTTCTCCCTTTTCCAGAGTTTCCTAAAACTGGAAGTTAAAATGTGTACAGAATTATGAATCTGACTTCTTTCATTTAGTAGAGCACATTTAGGATTCGCCCATGTAGTTGGGTGTGTCTATTTATTCCTTTTTATTGCTGCGTAGGATTCAATGTGTGGGCCCACCAAAGTCTGTTGATCCGTTTCCCAAGGGAGGAACTGTGACCGTTGATGCTTCTGTATGGTTACAAATAGAACTGCCACAAACACCCGCATGCAAATCAATCAATCATCCTCTGTCTCCGAGACTCACAGCCTGACCTAAGCCCGAGGCTGAACCAGGAGAAGTGATACACCTTTCACCCCCTGCCCTCATCACGAGCACCAGGTGACAAGCACCCAGTCTACCACTGGAGGGTGTCAAGACCATGGAGAATCGACTACACAGGTCCTCCTGAAAGCTGAGTGTAGAACAGGACCCCCCCACCCCGCACCCCAGCACTCCAATCACTGCACTAAGCATAAGATAACAGCACCACTGATGGAGGAGCCTGAAGGAAACAAACTTAAAACCTAAGGAAACTGACTCAGCCATCCGTGCTAACTGCCTGGTGGGAGAGCCATGCCCTTTCCTGAGTATAAACACTGCTTACTTCAGTCTCTACGGTCTTTCCACAACCAACATCTGGCAAGCAATCAAAAATGCGGAAAGCAAGCAAGAACAACCCACTGTAGAGAGACGAAACAACCACTAGAATCAGACTCAGATGACTCAGAGGTGGGAACTGTCAGACATGGACTTTAAAATAACTGTGATGACTGCGTTGAAAAAAATCTCATGGGAAGATTGTACAGGAATCTAATAAATCAAATGAGGAGGTGAATAACAGGGAACTTCAGCAGAGAGTCAAAAAGGGTCAAATGGGAGTATTATAAACATAGAATGGGATTCCAGAGATTAATTCTTTTTCTGGCCTTATCAGCAGGTTGGGTACAACTGAGAAAGGAATCAATGAACTTGGAGATAAGCCAATAAAAATTATACATACTGAAATCTAAAAAGAAAAAGAAGAGTGAAAAAAAAATAGAACAAACTTGCATAAGCTGAAGGAAAATAATAAGCAGTCTAACATACATGTCATTAAAGAGGAGAAGAAAGAGAATGTAACAGAAGAAATTCTCTTTTATTCTTCATTATTAGGTTGGTGCAAAAATAATTGCGGTTTCAGACAGTAAAATTTAAATCTTTATAACTAGGCTCAAACACATCTTTATTAATCAAAATAGGAACCATTACAATCAAGACATTTTTGCCAATGAGAAATGAATCTGTTTATTCCTGCAGTGTAAAAATCCATGCCTCAGGACTTGACAAACTCTTGGAAAGCATTTTCTGCATTTTGCTACTTGTGGAGGCATTTCCCTGCAAAAAGTTGTTGAGATGCTTGAAGAAGTGGTAGTTGGTTGGCAAGCGGTCAGGTGAACATGGTGGATGAGGCAAAACTTTGTAGTCCAATTCATTCCACTTTTGAAGCATTGGTTGTGCAACGTGTGGCCAGGCACTGTTGTGGAGAAGAATTGGGCCCATTCTGTTGACCGATACCAGCTGAAGGCATTGCAGTTATCAGTACATCTCATTGACTTGCTGAGCATACTTCTCAGATGCAATGGTTTCACCAGGATTCAGAGAGCTGTAGTGGATCAGACCGGCAGCAGACCACCAAACAGTGACCATGACCTTTTTTTGGTGCAAGTTTGGCTTTGGGAAGTGCTTTGGAGCTTCTTCTCAGTCCAACCACTGAGCTGGTCATTGCTGCTTGTCATATAAAATCCACTTTTCATCACATGTCACAATCTACTCAAAAAATAGTAGAGAAGACACTTCAAAGTGACATTTTTTTTTTTTTTTTTTGCAATCAGTTCATGAGGTATGCATTTAATGAGCTTTTTCGCCTTTCCAATTTGTTTCAAATGCCAAATGACTATACAGTGGTTGACATTGAGTTCTTTGGCAACTTTTCTCATAGTTGTAAGAGAATCAGCTTCAGTGATGACTCTCAGTTGGTTTTGTCAACTTCCAATGGCCAGCCAGTCACCTCATCTTCAAGGTTCTTGTCTTCTTTTCAAAACTTCTTGAACCACCACTGCCATGTAGGTTTGTCAGCAGTTCATGGGCCAAATGCATTGTTGATGTTATGAGTTGTCTCTGCTGCTTTACAACCCATTTTAAACTCAAATAAGAAAATCACTCAAATTTGCTTTTTTGTCTAATATAATTTCCATAGTCTCAGTTCAGTTCAATTCAGTCATTCAGTTGTGTCCAACTCTTTTGTGACCCCATGGACTGCAGCACACCAGGCCTCCCTATCTATCACCAACTCCTTGAGTTTACCCAAACTCATGTCCATTGAGTCGGTGATGCCATCCAACCATCTTATCCTCTGTCATCTCCTTCTCCTCCTGCCTTCAGTCTTTCCTAGCATCAGGGTCTTTCCAAATGAGTCAGTTCTTCGCATCAGGTGGCCAAAGTATTGGAGTTTCAGCTTCAACATCAGTCCTTCCAATGAACACTCAGGACTGATCTCCTTTAGGGTGGACTGGTTGGATCTCCTTGCAGTCCAAGGGACTTTCAAAAGTCTTCTCCAACACCACAGTTCAAAAGCATCAATTCTTCAGCACTCAGCTTTCATTATAGTCCAACTCTCACATCCATACATGACCACTGGAAAAACCATAGCCTTGACTAGACAGACCTTTGTTGGCAAAGTAATGTCTCTGCTTTTGAA
Source organism: Bos indicus (assembly GCF_029378745.1). Lineage (NCBI taxonomy): Eukaryota > Metazoa > Chordata > Mammalia > Artiodactyla > Bovidae > Bos > Bos indicus. The sequence continues at coordinate 38,829,073 of NC_091772.1, read as the reverse complement.
TATGCTATCTAGGTTGGTCATAACTTTCCTTCCAAAGAATAAGCGTCTTTTAATTTCATGGCTGCAGTCACCATCTGCAGTGATTTTTGGAGCCCAAAAAAGTAAAGTCTGACACTGTTTCCCCCTCTATTTGCCATGAAGTGATGGGACTGGATGCCATGATATTAGTTTTCTGAATGTTGAGTTTTAAGTCAACTTTTTCACTCTTCTCTTTCACTTTCATCAAGAAGCTCTTTAGTTCTTCTTTACTTTCTGCCGTAAGGGTGGTGTCATCTGCATATCTGAGGTAACTGATATTTCTCCCGGCAATCTTGATTCCTGTTAGTGCTTCATCCTGCCCAGCATTTTGCATGACGTACTCTGCATATAAGTTAAATAAGTAGGGTGACAATATACAGCCTTGATGTACTCCTTTTCCTATTTGGAACCAGTCTGTCGTTCCATGTCCAGTTCTAACTGTTGCTTCCTGATCTGCATACAGATTTCTCAAGAGGCAGGTCAGGTGAGGTATTCCTATCTCTTTCAGAATTTTCCATAGTTTATTGTGATCCACACAGTCAAAGGCTTTGGCATAGTCAAAGCAGAAATAGATGTTTTTCTGGAACTCTCTTGCTTTTTCGGTGATCCAGCGGATGTTGGCAATTTGATCTCTGGTTCCTCTGTCTTTTGTAAACCCAGCTTGAACATCTGGAATTTCATGGTTCATGTATTGTTGAACCCTGGCTTGGAGAATTTTGAGCACTATTTTACTAGCATGTGAGATGACTGCAATTGTGCAGTAGTTTGAACATTCTTTCGCATTGCCTTTCTTTGGGATTGGAAAGAAAAAATGACCTTTTCCAGTCCTGTGGCCATTGCTGAGTTTTTCAAATTTACTGGCATATTAAGTGCAGCACTTTCACAGCATCATCTTTTAGAATTTGAAATAGCTCAACTGGAATTCCATCACCTCGACTAGCATTGTTCGTAGCAATGCTTTCTAAGGCCCACTTGACTTCGAATTCCAGGATGTCTGGCTCTAGGTGAGTGATCACACCATCGTGATTATCTTGGTCATGAAGATCTTTTTTGCACAGTTTTTCTGTGTATTCTTGCCACCTCTTCTTAATATCTTCTGCTTCTGTTAGGTCCATACCATTTCTGTCCTTTATTGAGCCCATCCTTGCATGAAGTGTTCCCTTGGTATCTCTAATTTCCTTGAAGAGATCTCTAGCCTTTCCCATTCTATTGTTTCCCTCTATTTCTTTGCTCTGATCATTGAGGAAGGCTTTCTTATATCTCTGTGTTATTCTTTGGAACCCTACATTCAAATGGGTATATCTTTCCTTGTCTCCTTTGCTTTTTGCTTCTCTTCTTTTCACAGCTATTTGTAGGACCTCCCACCTCCTCAGAGAGCCATTTTGCTTTTTTTGCATTTCTTTTTCTTGGGGATAGTCTTGATCCCTGTCTCCTGTACAAAGTCACGAACCTCCGTCCATAGTTCATCAGTCACTCTGTCTGTCAGATCTAATCCCTTAAATCTATTTCCCACTTGCACTGTATAATAAATTTAAAATAAACAGCAAGTAATAAATCAACATCAAAAAACGTAAAGTGAGAAATCTGCCTTAGAATGATGGTTAACATAATCACATTTATTTAGAATGTATTCCAATATCAAATGGCAAATTTCAACAAACTGCTATTACTTCTGCATCAACCTAACAATTTTTTTTCTCTGCCTTCAAATTTCTATGTTTAGATTTCAGCAATTTAACTATGGAGTGTGTGTGTGTGTGTGTGTGTGTGTTATATTTTCCCGATCTGGTTACACCAAGCCTCTTGCTTATGAGCTTTCATTAATTTTCGACAATTCTTGGTCATTATCTTTACAAATATTTCAAGTATTTGGATTTGCTTAAAGAAATGAAGAGTGAAAAATCGTAAAACTAAAGGCAAATATGAAACACATTTTTTATAGAATATTTTTAGTCTCAGATGAGAAAATACCGTAAGTTGGTAAAAGTAGTGCTGCTGCTGCTGCTGAGTCACTACAGTCGTGTCCGACTCTGTGTGACCCCATAGACGGCAGCCCACCAGGCTCCCCCGTCCCTGGGATTCTCCAGGCAAGAACACTGGAGTGGGTTGCCATTTCCTTCTCCAATGCAGGAAAGTGAAAAGTGAAAGTGAAGTCGCTCAGTCGTGTCCAACCCTCAGCGACTCCATGGACTGCAGCCTTCCAGGCTCCTCCATCCATGGGATTTTCCAGGCAAGAGTACTGGAAGTAAACAATAGTGGTGGGTCTTCTAACTAGTTAATTCTTTTCTAGACATCCCAGAAATAGTCCAGTCCATCACCTAACCCACTGCTCCTGTGTCTTCTCAATAAGCCAAGGCCCCACTACTCCTTATGGTTCAAGATATCATCAGAGGTTGTCCCTGTTGAAAAGTAGAGGAAGCCCCCCATCATGTCTGCTCAGCCGACCCCTTGCTCTAACCTGCCGGATGGGCAGCTCCTTGAGAGCACAGACTCATCTCCCATGGACAGCATCGCTCCTCAAGCCCATGCCACCTGTGTACCCACTCTTCCCCTCTGGAACCTTCGATGACACTTCAAGACCCTCCTAGGTGCAGCGAAGCCCACACCCCAGGAACTACCCACAACCATGGGGGCATGAGAGACCGGTGGCGAGTGTCCTGACCTCCATCCTTCAGGGGAACATTCTCCGTGCTTCTCACACATCTTAGCAAAATCGAGCTCTGCTTCTCACAGAAACACACTCTCATTTTTTGTTTTCTGTTTTTAATACACTCTGGTTTTGATTCTTTCTCCTCCCCTGTCTTACCCTCCTGCCTCCTGGGATGACCTCGCAGAAAATCACCTGCACCCAGCTGTGGTCTCAGGCTCTGCTCCAGCCAAAACAGACTCCATATCGATGACTCAGGACCTCGGGGTCTTCTGGCTTCATCAGTCCAGAAAGAGTGTTTGTCATTGCCCCAGTCTCACCAGGGAACAGCTGCATGCCAGCAAGAACCACTTAACTTGCTCATCTGAAGAAATGAGCCAATCGCTCATTCCAGGGAGAAAGGGGCCGGCAGGGTGAGTGCTGCCCTCCCAGGGACCAGTTATTGCTCTGCATTCCTTCCACTGACATTAATGCCCAGAGGAGCCAAGAACATGTGGTCGAGGAGCCAACTGTCCTAAGTTATCTTCCGCACACAAATGCACAGTGCAGCGCCTAAAAAGGGGAAATCGAATCGTGACAAATTTACGGCAGGTTTCGGACCTGGACTGTCCTCAACCCATCTTTCTGTGCTTCTCAAAGTGGAGAGTCTGGGCCAGTGCCCCAGAAGCCAGTGACCCCTGTGACTGAAAGCAGGTCCTTACCATGACAAGCCTGGCAGCTCCCCGGGCAGCATGGCCAGCCAACACCTCCTCCCTCTCAGTGCACTCTGACCCCTGCAGTGAGTCACTTCTCCTCGGGAGCCTGACCACCAATCCATCAAAGAAAAAAGACAGCCTTCTCCCTTTTAAGACAAAACATCTCCTCAAAGCACTGGACTCAGGGCTGTTCAGAGACTCATGGGGGATTCCCAAGGAAACCAAGGGACAGCTTAGAGCTTTGCAACTCCTGCAACCCCAGGCTAAAGCCCACTGAGAGCCACCTGTGTGCAAATAAGGCACCAAGTGAGATTCAGAGATGAGGAAACCCATTTCCTACTCTCAGTGAGAGTTCAGTCTAATGGGACAAAAGACAGCTAAGAGCACAGGAAGGTGATGCCCTCAGGCTTTTCCAAAAAGGACTCAACTGCCTTTAAAGTTCTTGAAACAGCAGAGGATTGAATTGAGACACGTGCTGTAGGGCATAACTGTGGAACCAGATTTCAAGTGGAAAACTGAGTTAACAATGCCTCAAATCCAGAAAGAGCAAAATTAAAAATCACTAAATTTAGAAATAGTACCTAGTTAGAGGGCTTCCCAGGTGGCACTAGTAGTAAAGAATCTACCTACCAATGCAGGAGCCACAAGAGACTCAGGTTTGATCCCTGGGTCAGAAAGACTCCCTGGAGGAAGAAATGGCAACCTACTCTAGTATTCTTGCCTGGAAAATTCCATGGACAGAGGAGCCTGGCAGGCTATAGTCCACAGGGTTGCCAAGTGCCAGACACAACTGAACACACACACACACACACACAACCCTAGTTAGAGCTTCTTATACCTATAGGAAGTTTGCAAACTGGGAGTTTTCATATTTAAAGCTGATATGATGCTCAGGAATGTGATGCTACAGGATGGTTTATAAAGTGAAAATGAGGCAAATATTTACACCCCTTTACAAAGATGGGTGATGACAGTGGGGACTTCTGGATGGCAGGGGATTGGTTTAAAGTGATTCTCTCATATCCTTTTAGGAAGGTGACTGAGGTTTCTTTTACGATTATCAGAGACGTTTACAAGAAATAACTCAAGTATAAGCTAAATTCAGTTCTGCTTATGTGGCTCATGGGAATTCTCATCTGCTCTCCTTTTAGTGTTTCATTTTGGCAATGGATACGGACACTAGAGACATGTAGACCAGGGAGAAATGTAATGAAGGTCCGAAGTGTGTTTTTTCTTATGGGAAGAGAAGCGTTGCCTCTGAGTTCTGCCCAGGCTCCTGGGAAGCCTCCATCTAAGAAAGCACCTCTTTCTATACAGTGGAGCCATGACGAGAGTCTCTCTTCTGCTGCAGGCCCTGGACCAGGCCCCAGCATCCAGGGGAGCAACTCACTCAGTGTAGCTTCGGGACCAACACAGGACCCCAGACATGACATTACCTTTAAAAGCCATGAAACTCCTTAAAAAAATGTGAATCCAAACCCCAGAGAGATGCTATGATTAAAGATGGGATGAGAGTTGATGCTCCTAAAACCCTCTTGGCTTTTGGAAAGCTTCTCTGAGGCGTCCTGACATGTTCAGCTACATCACCTGGGCTTCTCCAGTCTTGAAAGATGTTCCAGCCCCATGATCCTTATCTCAGCACATTTTCAGGCTCAATTGAAGATGAGGCAAATTCCTCAAAGCTTCTGCCTGGAGAGGTGAGGACTGACCTTAGTGACTGGCTGTCCAAAAGAATAGGGCAAAAATGATGTTCTAACGATTCTGAGCCTAAGACATCTTGCCAGAGAAAGACAAATATCTATATCGCTTATATGTGAATCTTTAAAAAAAATGATACAAATGAACTTATTTACAAAACAGAAACAGACTCACAGATTTAAGAGAATGAACTTATGGTTACCAGGGGGGAAGAGAAGGGGGCTAGGGAGTTTGGGATGGACATGTACACACTGCTATATTTAAAATGGATGACCAAGAAGGACCTACTGTATAGCATAGGAAACTCTACTCAATTCCATGTGGCAGCGTGGACAGGAGGGAAGTTTGGGGGAGAAAGGATACATGTATATGTACGGCTGAGTCCCTTTGCTGACCACCTGAAAATAGCACAACATTAACCAACTGTACTCCAATATAAAATAAAAACTTAAAAAGAAGAAGTCCTGCAACTTCTGTCTCTCACTCTATGGTCACTCCCACTCGGAGCCCAGCCTCCATGCCGTGAAAGGCCAAAGCCACACAGAGGCCACACACTCATGCTCCAGTGACAGTCTCTGCCCTACCAGCCGTGTGGCCAAGGCATCTTGAACGTCCCACCCCATCAAGCCCGCAAGTAACTGCAGCCCAGCCTCCTCTGACAGCAACTACACAAGAACAGACCCGCCCGGATAAGCCCGACAAACCTGCAAAAGCATGAGAAATAATATCAAATAATACCAAATTCACTTCGTGAAGCCATGAAGTTTGGTGTCATTTTTAACCAGCAAAGAGATAACAAGAGTCCAGGTATAGGGGACATTATAAGAACCAAGTTCCCTGCCCACAACAAGGGCTGGTCCCCTCATCCAGCTGCCCTGTCCTTCACAGTTCTGCATGCCTCCTGGGCACCTGAGAAATACAGGAGGGACTCCTTGCTTCTACACTCCTGCAGAATGCAACAAGTGCACAGCGAAGTCGGGAGTGTCTGGGGAGACTCTCAAGTTCAAGGGCCTCGCTGTGCAAAGAACCTGAAGCTCAGAGAGATAAAGGATAAGCTGGTGACAAGGCCAGGGCTGCAGGCTGGCGCACCTGACTCTTGTCCTATGCTTCCGATGAAGCTCCCTGCTGCAGCTCCCTGCTGCCTCCTCACCTGTCCTGGAGTGAAGCAGACAGAGTCTTGAACACATATTCTGCCACACAGAACTTTCCTGGCAGAGTTATTCTGAGAACCGCAGGAATGCTGTTTGTAGGAGACCTCAGATTAATCTGCTCACCACAAGCTCATTGCACTGCCTAGAAGGGGCAGTCTGCCAAGTGAAAGTGAAAGTCGCTCAGTCATGTCCAACTCTTTGCGACCCCATGGACTGAATTCTCCAGGCCAGACTACTGGAGTGCGTAGCCTTTCCCTTCTGCAGGGGACCTTCCCAACCCAAGGATTGAACCCAGGTCTCCCACATTGCAGGCGGATGCTTTACCAGCTGAGCCATAAGGGAAGCCCAGTCTGCCAAATGATGTCCCTTAAAATCGACTCATTACACCTGCTTTGAGCATCTACCATGTCCCCGGATATGAGTTAGGCACAGACATCAGGTACTCGAGTGTAAATAAAGGAATCACTTCTGGAAAGCGATCAGCTGAGGCCAGGTCACAGACAAAGTCTGCTTGCATGCCTTGAGATGAGTCCTCCACCAGCACTGTCTGTCCATGACAGGCCACGGACTCATCAAGGGACCACTTCTGGGGAGCAACACAAGGCTTCTCAAAGGGTGGTATTTGAGCTCGCTTTGAAAAATAAGCAGGAATTGACAACACAGGTACAGGATGAGGGTACAGGCCAAAAGAAAGAGAAGACAAAGGTATGAAGGTATTAATAATATCCACATTCATCCCTTCCAGATTCTGTTTTCCACACAACTGTAAGACAAAACTCAGCTAAGTTTTCTGCCACTGTGTAACAAGGGTCTCCTTTCCTCCCTATCCCATCACACGCTACTCATTTCCTTCTGAGTCCCTTCCTCACCAGAAGGACTTTGAATATTCATTTTCCCACCAATGTTCTCAGCTTTCCCAGTGACTCAGTGGTAAAGAACCCACCTGCCAATGCAGGAAATGAGGGTTCAATCCCTGGGTCAGAAAGATCCCCTGGAGAAGGAAATGGCAACCCAGTCCAATATTCTTGCCTGGAAAATCCCATGGACAGAGAAGCCTGGCAGGTTACAATCCATGGGGTCATAAAAGACTTGGACATGACTTAGCAACTAAACGACGGTAATAACTGATGTTCTGTTTGTGACAATAGAGGTATTTTTCAGGGCTATATAGGCTTTCTTCATCACGTTCCTTTCTTCCTCCTGAGTCGCCCCATCCATGTTGCTAACAATAGTCTTGACCTCTTCTATCATGGTCCTTTCAGCTTTTACCCATTACCCAATTCCAAAGCCACTTCCACATTTTTAGGTATTTCACCAGGCTTCCCTATCCTTCACTGTATCCCAGAGTGTGTTCAGATTCATGTCCATTGAGTCAGTGATGCCATCCATCACATCCTGTGTTTCCATTATCTACCTGACTGACAGTGTAACGGTGAGTATGTGGCTATGCATTTGCCAAAACTGATAAAAGTTTACATTGCAGAATTATGAGGGAAAAATGCAGACAAATCCCAGTAGAGGTATTTCAAAAATACCTTGTTAGTCTTCCTCGAGACTGTCAAGGGACTTCCCTGGCAGTACAGTGGTTAAGAATCAGCCTTGGAATGCCGGCGATGCAGGTTTCATCCCCGGCCAGGGAAGTAAGATCCAACATGCTGGGGAGAAGCTAAGCCCACATGACACAACAAGAGAGCCCGTGCTCCATGAGGAAGACCCCGGGGGCCACAGCTGAGACCCAACACAGACAAACACATACATATGTTTTAAAAAAGACTGTCAAGATCATCAAAAACAGGAGCCCAAGGAAACACGATGAATGTATTGTGGTACCTGGATGGGATCCCAGAATAGATAAAGGATAATAGGTTAAAACTAAGTAAATCCAAATAAAGTATGGGGTTTAGTTAATAACTATATATATATGTATTGGTTCATTATCATGACAAATACACTATGTTAGTAGTAAATAATAAGAAAGTAAACTTGGTTTGGAGTACTTGGGAACTTTGTACTACATTTGCAATTTCCCTTTAAGCTTAAAACTGTTATAAAAATTAAAAGGTTGTCTTAGAAAAAATAAGGGGGTCATTCAAGTGTTTCAATTGGGAAAAGTACCATGACAATCCTAGGGTTTGGGAAAACAGTCCTGTTGGATTGGGAGAGGGAAGGGCTGGCATCCAAGGGGTCACATGGATCCACTGTGGTTGGCGATGACAGCCTTGACCAGAGTCTGATCTTACCCCTAGCACTGAGGATCATGATGAACTAAGTTCAAGGTACTGAGAGGGTAACAGGCAGGAAGGCCAGGGGTCTCCAAATAGAGGAAATAGCCTGCAAGTGTCAGACATTTTTATCTCTCTTAAGCGGCAGGAGGAAACAAACTAGCAATATTTTTTTCCTTCTCTATACAAATTTAAAAGGAGGTTTCTCTTAAAATACTGTGTTGCCATAATGACACCCGGTTTCGCCTGAAGTTAGCTATTCTCGAGTCTAGAGATAACCAATGCCTTTTTCTTATGGAAATGTTTGTCTTAAGCTATGCTAATGTACTATGCCTTTACCCCAAAACTCTGTCTCCAAGTCGGTTCCGCCTCTTGGCCCAGAACCTACTTGACAAACCAGTATGGATATTGTTCCCCTAATCTATGTAAATGAAACTATTTGTATGGTGGTCTGCCCTTCTTCAAGATTCAAGTTAATCATTTTATGGCCCAGGATAAACCATTTATCCCAAAATGCATCTTATGGGTGAGGGGCCTGGTGCCATTCTGAATTTTAAGACATTCCTTTCTTTCATTAACAGACTGCTAGTGACTATATAACATCCAGCTAAACACTAGCAGGGGGGTACTCTTTCTGCCCCCTTCTGATGCCTATGTCAGAAGCTTTCTCTATCTCCTTTATACTTTAATAAAACTTTATTACACAAAAGCTCTGAGCGATCAAGCCTCGTCTCTGGCCCCGGATTGAATTCTTCTCCTCCGGGGGCCAAGAATCCTGGTGTATTCGCGTGATTCAACAACAACCTTTCAGTACCACACCTCATTTTGGGTACCAGACTCCTTGGTTAGATAGGTTGAAATGGCTGTGTGTTTTGAATTCAAAGCAAATACCAAGGTGAACAGACATCAAAAGCCCAGCTCTAATTGTTCAGAAGTCTACAGTTCAATGAACCTGGAGACAGGGTCTCAACAGGTGCTCCTGAAAGAGGCCTATGGGTCTTCTTGAATAGCTGAACACTAGGGACAGATAACCCATGTTTTTGTCTACCCCTAAACCCTCTTTACCATGACTCTGGCTTGTACCATTGTTGTTGAATACTATCCTTCAGTCCTCATCATAAAACATGTCCCAGGCTTGCTTCTGAAAACCCCAGCAAAGTAAGTTTTGATCAAATCCATTCAGCTTTAATGTTCAGTTCCCCACAGAAATGCAGGTCAGTCAATCAGGATGCAATTTGTTGAAAGCCTGCCTTTTAGACAGAAGCATCCGCTAATACAGGAGAAAAGAGAAGCACCGGCATGATGGTGGTGCCTTGCATTTGCAAAAGAGAGCCGTCAGCCACTTGGCTAAGGTGAAGTGTTTTGAAGTAAACATATGAAATTGAGCAGTTTCCTGCTTTCTGTCAGCTGAAGATTAGAAGCCAGAAGTTAAAAGCAGGCATTCTTCCCTTCACAAATGACATGCAGTGCTCAGAGAGCTCTTTGTAAAGCTTCACGGAATGGTGGTTATTTACAGTGTTCCTTGCACCCAAAACAGAAGGATCCTCTAGCTATATTACCTGTGCATAAAGCAGGGATCATGTCCTGTTCAGGCGCCCATAAGCCCCCTCCCCACAATATGCTAACATTACTGAGGGGAAGGAGGAAAGCAAGGTGGGATGGTGGCTGTTGGAGGTTGGTTGGTTGCTTTGTTGTTCTATTTTGGTTTTGTCTTGTTTAATGTCCATCCTAAAGGAAATCAGTCCTGAATATTCATTGCAAGGACTGATGCTTAAGCTGAAACTTCAATACTTTGGCCACCTGATGCGAAGAACTGACTCATTTGAAAAGCCCCTGATGCTGGGAAAGATTGAAGGCAGGAGGAGAAGGGGATGACAGAGGATGAGATGCTTGGATGGCATCACTGACTCAATGGACATGAGTTTGAGTCAACTCCGGGACTTGGTGATGGACAGGAAGGCCTGGAGTGCTGCAGTCCATGGGGTCGCAAAGAGTCAGACACGATTGAGCGAATGAACTGAACTGAGCTGAATGTTTAGGTCTTCTCTTGTTTCTGTAACAAGCTCATCAACAGCTCTCCATAAACCAGGGTCAGTAATGGCCCAGCAGATTCAATTCAATGCTTTACGGGACTCAAAGACTTCACCAACAGCCTCCCCTGCAGGATAGGTGGGGTGCCCATCCCTGAAATTTGGGGGGAAAAAACAAGGAATAGAATATCTTCAGATCACGGATTCCTCCTCAAGTAAGAGCCAACAGCCCAGGGCAGCCCTGTTCCTCCCTGACCACCCCACTCTCCAAACAGGGTACTGCCTTTGCTGGAGCCCAGATGCCCCATTCTGTTTAATCCACACCTGCCTCAGAGGCTCACGTAGCCAATTACCACCACCAACAGAGGATGGGGCCAAAGCTGTGCCAGTTTGATGCGACCCAGACAGTGCGAATCTTTGACCTTTCTCTTTAAAAAAGCAAATATTACCTACACCTGTGTACGCATGCATTCATGTGTGCATGCTAAGTCAAACCCATGTCTCTTGAGTCACAGACACAGAAAACAAACTTACGGTTACCAAAGGGGCAAGGTGGGAAGGGTGAGGGATAAATTACTGGGATTAACAGATATACACTCCTATTATAAAGTAGATAAACAACAAGGACCTACTATAAAGCACAGGGAGGTATACTCAATATCTTGTAATAAACTCTAATGGAAACGAATGAAAAATAAATATATACATGTGTATATCTTTCCAAACCAACAAACTCTTTTATAATATGTTTTCAATACTTGTAAATCATCCCATTGTGTATGAAAATATGCATTTATCAAATCCATTTTTTGCTATATTTTTATTATTTCCTCTATTTATAAAAGACATTTTAGTGAACATCCTTAGAACTAAATCTTTGAACAAATCTTTAGTGGTTTCCTTGGGATAAATTTCAGGACAAATAAAGGTTAGGAAACAGTGTTTTGAAACTCTTAAAGCTTTTGCTATTCACTGCCTCACTGAGCTTCAAAAATGAATATACCATTTTCATCTGAGTGGGGCTGCATTCCCACTGACATAGGAGATTATTCAAGTATATTTCTGAAATGACTTCCCTCTGTTAAATGCTTTTATTTTAAAACCTGGGTTCCACATACTATTCATTGCAATTGTGAGTGAACTCATTTTTCATAGTTTGTAACTATAACTTGTATGTAGGAGAATTACAGATTTTTAACCCCTATATTAGAACCCCAGTCATATTTCTGTAGTCTCTTACAAGAACTTTCTGGTTGACCATTTTAAGTTTCCCAAATAGAAAATGACACAACTGGTAAATGACAATAACGTCCTCTGTAAATCTTCCCTTCCAGAACTTATTCCTCATTATCTGTCTCACTTCTTTGGCTAATGCCGTGTAAAACAATATTGAATTACGGTCTGGACCGTGGCAATCTTTTCTTGTTTCTGACTTTAATGAGACTGTCTCCAATGTTCCTCCATTAAATGTGATGCTTTCTCTTAATTTAAGATTGATGTTTTAATCAGTAAGCAATTGTTCAGCTGTTTTCAGTAACAGAAAACTAAAATTCAACTGGCTGATACAGTAAATTAGAAGCCCCCCCATCCCCTGACCCTCCCCCCACCCCCACAAGCTCAGACAAGCTTTGATCTAGTCAATCACCTTCTCCTCATTTTAGGTCCAAGGCTCCTTCCTCTCCTGACCATTGCAGCAGTCAGAGGCTTCCCAGGGCTGCAGTTTTCTTGTTCACATAAAACAGAAGGAGAACATCTTTATAGGTAGCTGCTTTCCCAGGAGCCAGAAGAAATATCCTTATGTCACACTGGCCCCATGGATAGTCACTAATTTATTCCTAAACAGCGGCTGTGGCCAAGCGGACAGGTTATGTTAATTGCTTAAGTCAATTATAAAATAGTCATGGAATGACCCCAAAACAGTACATATCCGTACGATCATCTTTATCAAAATTAAGGACCCACGTGTCTCTTCCCAGTTCAAAGAGTTTTATCAGAAACAGAGACTGACGTTCATCTAATGCCTCTTCAGCATCTATGCTCTCTTTCCTGGCGTCTTTCTTCAGTTAATTATAATTGTTTCTACACTTTAAGATCCTTCAAAGTGATTCTTCTTAGAATTTCTTGCAATACCTTGTAGAGCTCTTTTACCCATGAGGCATTCAGTAAATACCTCAAAAATTTCAAAAAAAAAAAATCCATCTGGAATCTGGCCTCCTGGGAACCTGGGAACTAACAGGGGCCCCAGTAGCCCAAGAGCTTTAAGTCTATGGGACAACACGTTAGCTTTAAAAACATTCGTGTTGATTATATATATATATGTGCTTAATGTTGTCCTAGCCTGTGATGCCAAAAATTTTACAAGCTCTAAGTTGATAGGACAACACCTTAGCTTTTAAAAGGTTCGTGTTGAATATATATATACTTAGTGCTGCCCTAGCCTGTGACGCCAAAAACATTAGGAATCCAAGCTATCCCTTCAACCTGGTTTCTATCCAAGCTGAGCCTGGTTGCCTGTGCCGTGTCCTGCAGAAACTAGGGTGGTGTCCACCACTGCATAAAGTCTCCTGCTCCCCAAATGCCACTTCCCATGTCACTGCGTGTCCTGTTTATTTATGAACTTGTCTCCCCTTTAAGCTCATTTAGGACAGGCTTTCTGTATCTGATTTGCATTTGTGTCAAGCTGAGCAGAATACTTGTGTTTGAAGACAATATTTGCCAGAAGTTATTTTACTCAGAAACATTTTGAAATATCAACTTTCCAGCCATGAATTTCTAGGTCACTGGCTGAGCCTAAGCAAAACATTCAATACATGAGGGAGAAAATGATTCGCGTTTTATTTTCACTTGGATGTTATTGTATCCTCAGACAGTACTCGGCTCTCCTGGGCCCCCCAGGAAATACTTAAAAATGATGCCTTGTATTGGTTCAAAGTTTTAATGGGGTCACTGTAAGTTTCATCTATCAAAAACATTTCCGAAACTCAAACCTCAGTTTGCTGGTAGATGTTGTAGGTGGAGACATTCAGCTTTTACTGTATCATCACTGGGCCAAGGTTGCTTCAGGTTTGACCAACAATAAATCATCAGCTGAGAAATGGGAGAAGCAGACATGTCATTGGCAGAAATTAGTGGAAGTTGCTTAAGCTACTGACCAGGGGCCGCAGGTAGAGATCACTCTGCATGTCCATTATTTCTTGTGTAGAGTTATTTAGAAACATAGTATTTCCCTGGCTTGGGACCTTGTGCATGTCTTTGCATCAGACATTGTGTGACTCTGAATCCTCCTTGGAAATGTGAGCCTAAAATATATTCCACAGACATCTAATATGTAACTGCCATTTCAGGTCACAGTGGTGATAAAGGAGCAAGTACACGGGGGTAAATGCTGCTGCTGCTAAGTCGCTTCAGTCGTATCCGACTCTGTGCAACCCCATAGAAGGCAGCCCACAAGGCTCCCTGTCCCTGGGATTCTCCAGGCAAGAACACTGGAGTGGGTTGCCATTTCCTTCTCCAAGCATTAAAGTGAAGAGGGAAAGTGAAGTCGCTCGGTCGTGTCCGACTCCTAGCGACCCCATGGACTGCAGCCTACCAGGCTCCTCCGTCCACGGGATTTTCCAGGCAAGAGTACTGGAGTGGGGTGCCATTGCCTTCTCTGACTGGGGTAAATGGATGGCGGTAAATGTGAAAATGTGACCCTAATCAACAAACGTGTTTGTACCTCTTCTCATTTCTAGAGATTAACCATGTCTGCTTGCCTTGATGGAGCCAAAGACAGTTGGGGAACTGTGCAATCATTGCATACATTTTGGACTGTCTATCTGAACATCCCAGATGGTAAAATAAGATTTTCAACCTCTGCCTGAATCTGTTTTAGTTCAACCTCAACCCTCACTCTTTTTGCCCACATTTAAGGTCATGTGTTCCCTCCCAGGATTTTTCAGAATCACTGAAATTTGTACAGTCAATAAATCCATAGAAATCAGAGCTGCACAGGACCTCAGAGAGCCTCATTCCACAGAAACGAACCCAGGTGAGCATCCAGACAGACCAGGTGATTTACAAAGTTTACACACCTGGTTAGCACCCAAGGCAACACCATTAGTCTAGTCTCCCCATTCCAAGAGGAGCATTCTTTCCACAGGGACTCAAAACTGTTATTTCAGTTTGCAAGGACCCCCATCAATCACTAATGGCTTTTGGTCACGTAAGAATCAGTGATTATGCCACTGATCTCTTACCAGCCCAACATGGATTCTTTGGAAAAATGTCCATGTGGTTTTACCAGTTACCCATGAAGCCACATCTGCTGATGGATGACAAGTCACCCATCAGAAGAATTAAACTAATGTGTTATTTTATATTAACGGCCCTCCCTGGGATTACACGTGGTATTGTTTCCACATTATTAATTGTTCTCACCTTCTGAGAACATAACAGCTACAGTTCTCCCCACCGGGTTCTCTAAAAACAAAATCTGCTAAACATTCCCCAAACCCAAGTCCAGGAAGAAAAATGTGAGACCTTTAAACAAAATTTTTCATGTTTTATGCCAGAAAACAAGGAACTTTGGTTTGTAGGGGACCTTGTCAAGGGCCAGGCAGAGGTTGGCTCTAGAATAAACATGATCCCAAATGTTGGTGTACCAATTCTATGGAAGTTGTGTTCAGAATTGGTTATTGGTAAGGTTTGGCCCCCTTCAAAAAAATGGTTGTTCTTGGGGTCAGTCATCCAGGAAGGAAACTGGAGAGAGGATCCATAGGACTCTTGCTTTTCATCTCTTGGCTTTGAGGAGCTGAGATATCCAAATGTGTGGGACTCACTTATAGGGGCTAAGGTTGTACCTATCACTTGGGGTACAAATGCATCTTTGAGAACCTCGTAAAAGCTGTAGACTCCATTCCCAGGAAAATGCACAGGTGCACGTTCAATTACAATTTTAGGGCATCAGTGGGCCTTGCTAACATTCAACCATGGACCTTCCAATGTCCACCCAGGATCTGATATAACAGCCAGCTGGGGCCTAAGGGGAGGAGTGCGTCTTCTGCAGAGTACCCCAAGAATAAACGAAAACAAGACAAAGCTAAAAGGAAACCATACATCCTGGCCAGTTTATCTAGGTTCCTCTCAGCATCTATTTCCATTGTACTATCCAAAAGACTTCAGGAAAGTTTCGTTGAGTGTCAGACTTTTTCAAATACACAATTAAGGAGAAGGGCTATGTCCCTGCTCAAGCCAGAACACGGGTGAGAAATCCTCAAGAAGGTTCCTCTTGGGAGGACAAGATATGGGCTGTGTTGTCCAGTTACCCCCCACAACAGGAAATATACTCCTTGGACAACCCAGGTTTATTTTTCCATTTAGGAAGATGCACGTGTTTCACCACTGACTGTGAAATCTCTCCACATCAGTGAGGATACTTCAACACATCCTCAGCAAACTGGTCCTCTAAGTTGAGCTGATTCTTCATAGAGGTTCAGGCTGCAGCTAAAACTGGATCCCTGATTTTAGGTCTTCTTAATCTTATTTACAAAAGATATAATGGATGTTATAAAAAAATTTTTTTTATTATGCTTTCTGACCTGGTCCTGAAGGTGGGAATTTAGCATGAAGACCACTTACCTCTCAGTTCCTTTGAAGATTCCACTTGGCAGATGAAGGCTTTGGTGAGTGGGTGACTCCAGTTTTTACATGTTGTTGGACTGAATTTCACCTAGTGCTTATGGCTTATGTTGCTGGCCAAAATCTTGGCTTTCTTTGCCCACTGAAGTTGAATAAAAAGTATGGGGACAGAGTTTGGAGGAAATAGAAAGGTGACTTTAATTCTTAGCAGGCAGAGAGGGGAATACAGTGGGTTCATGCCTCAAGAACTGTGCCCACCCCCATGAGGAATTTAGGGTCTTACATAGGACGAGGGGGCTCGCAGTCAGGAGCCAGTGATGAGGAACAAAGGTGGTAGGATCTTGATTTCTTCCTCTTGCATGGTTTCAAAGACAGC
Source organism: Bos indicus (assembly GCF_029378745.1). Lineage (NCBI taxonomy): Eukaryota > Metazoa > Chordata > Mammalia > Artiodactyla > Bovidae > Bos > Bos indicus. The sequence continues at coordinate 38,812,617 of NC_091772.1, read as the reverse complement.
CATAAACTGATGTCAGTAACTCAGCGATTGAGTCTGGCAGTTCAGTGGCTCTGCAGCCTTCTTCTGTATGTAACTACAGGTGTTGTAAGGGTAAACACCAGATACAGGATGTATTCAGCAGAGAGTCAAAGGGAAAATAGGTGTGAAGTGTATGGCTCCTGCGGAGTTAGAAGGCAGGAAAGCGAACTCAGTTATGGACATGCAGGGTCAGGCCGCTCTGGCTCTCTTAGTCTTCTTTATTCTCAGGAAAGAGAAGAACTCATTCCTCTTTTTTCCTTTCACTGCAACATGTACAACATGAAATTGTAAACAAGTGAGACAAAGCTGAACTAGGGGACATCAGGGTGAGAGGAAATTTGCAGAGCTTTGGAATCTTCATTCAGGGACTTGGCTGAATGAAAGGGGTTAAGTCTCTGTGCTTTCATTGCCGGGTCCCTCGTTGGAGGACTGAGATTCCACATGTTGCATGGCCAAAAAATTTTAAAGATTAAAAAAAAAATTATTGACATTTTTCTTCAGTATTTTACTTTATTTTTTCTAATCTTGTGCCATGTACAAACTTTTAAAAGTATTATGGAAAAGTGAGCATGGTAGTCGGGATGGGGTAGGAAAGGTGAAATAAGCCTACCATCCATCATAATACTACCATTCAGACACAATACAGTTCCTTCGGGCCTGTTTCTTTCCTGTGATTTTTCTAGGTGTTTTGAGTACAGTTGAGATAAAACTCTACAAAGCAATCACTATCCAATGAATATTTATGTAATAACTTCCGATATCATTAAAAGTATAACATAAAGCATTATTCTTAGGAACCACATGATATTCTTCTTCCTGAATGCTCCATGATTTACTCAACCATTACTTTAATGACAGGTATTTACGTTTTCAACTTCTCACTTTTTATAAATAAACCTGCAGCGGCCACCTTTGCATTTTGGCCATAAATCTGGGCCATGTTTAGGATTATATCTTCAGGAAATATTTTTAGAAAGAAATTTATAGGGTCAAAGGAAATGGACATTTTGAAGACTCCAGACATACGCTGTGAAATTGCTGAGCTGCTTGCTTTGGAAAAAGAAGGACAGAGAAGACTGCCTTGCCGTTAACAGGCTGGCTCAGTCATGGGTGATGGAAGCAGGGCTGGGTTCACTCCCCGTCCCAGGAGAGAGGATTGAACCCATTGGAAACAGAAATTGTTTAGTAAACAGAAGTATAATTAGACTTTCCTGTATTTTCCCAAGTTTTCTACAGAAAATTTATCATCAGATAAATGATTGCGATTAAATGAGCTCATTTACAGAACAGAAGCAGACTCACAGACTTAGAGAATGAGCTTAAGGTTGCTGGGAAGAAGGATGGGGAGAAGGGATAGTTGGGGAGTTTGGGATGGACATGTACACACAGTTATATTCAAAATTGATAATCAACAAAGTCCTACTGTGTAGCACAGGGAACTCTGCTCAATGTTATGTGGCAGCCTGGATGGGAGGGGAGTTTAGGGGAGAATGGATGCTGCTAAGTAGCTTCAGTCGTGTCCGACTCTGTGCAACCCCAGAGACGGCAGCCCGGCAGGCTCCCCCGTCCCTGGGATTCTCCAGGCAAGAAGACTGGAGTGGGTTGCCATTTCCTAGGGGAGAATGGATAGATCTATATATATGGCTAAGTCCCTTTGCTGTCCACCTGAAACTATCATAACACTGCTAATCTAATTGGCTATACTTCAGTATAAAAGAAAAAGTTTTTTTAAAAAGGCTTAAAAATTAAATACATTTTAACATGTAATTAAAAGAATTAAGGGAAATATTTATAAATTGTGAATGAGGTTATATTCTATAGTGAAATTTAGTATGTTTATTAATCAACCACTTATTAAAGAATAAGAAAGTGAATTTTGTGTAAAAATTTTAGTTCTATGTATGTGTCTATTTATAAGATCACTATCTTATAAATAGTGATCTATTTATAAGTTAAACAATGGTTTATGAAAACTTATGATTTTGAATTTCTACCATACAAAAATTGACTAATAATTTTAATCCAACTTTGGGAAGTTGTAAAATTTAAATTAATATCTAACATGGATTTTTCTTTTCTTTGAGAAGAAGAGTAAAAGATAAGAAAGATTTAACTTGTGCCAACTCAACACATTCTTCCTCATCCTATCTTTTTCCCACCACTGTTCAAATAAGCAGCATCCTTTATAAAGAAAATAAAAAGTCATTGTGATTATTTGGAACTGCAAAATAAGGACACTGTCCTTGCTTCTTAAGCAATAAATAGCAGAAGAACCCCTGCCCGCCTGACCTAGTACAGTTGACATGGTTTATAAACCTCCCTCCCTCCCAGAGCGCTTCCTTAAGGGATCCTCCCCACTACTGCTCAGCAGCTCTGGTATCATTATGCCTGTCATCCAGATGGAAAGACTGGGTGTCCCCAGATTGAAGCATCTTACTTAATAAATAGATGAGAAAGCCTTGTGGACAACCAGGCTCCAAAAGAACTGACATTCTTTGTTTTCAGCTCCTTTAACTTAATCTTTTTCTTGTTTATATGAAGTCTGCATGCTGCTATGGAAACAGGGGCTGCCCTTGTAGCTCAGTCGGTAAAGAATCTGCCTGCAGTGCAGGAGACCTGGGTTCGATCCCCAGGCCGGGAAGATCCCCTGGAGAAGGAAATGGCAACCCACTCCAGTATCCTTGCCTGGAAAATCTCATGGACAAAAGAGCCTGGTGGGCTGCAATCCATGGGGTCACAAAGAGTTGGGCACGACTGGGCAAGTAACACTTACTTACTTATGGAAACAGCACCAGTAGCTCCCAGCATTGTAAGAAGCTGAAGACAGAAAGAACAAGTACGTCTCTCTTTCATTTGCGCCTTGAGCATTGACTGGTGAGGGACCAGCTGTGTTCCAGACACACCTTTCTTTGACTTTGAATAGCATGGCAGCGGGCTATGGGTGGGCTGCTCTTTGTAATATATTCTTCTTCCCCCTGGGGAGAAGTGATTGTCGATATTAGGGTTAGATATGGTTAGATATAGAATAGCCCCGTGGAGGGACAACAGCTTATCACAGCCCTGTGTCCATGGGGACCCCAGAATGATGTTGATAAGTGTCCATCAACTCAGGTAGCTTTCTCTGATGGGAAACACCATAATCCCTAAAATGTGTATGAACCTGTCGACTCCTTTAGAGATAAGACTGCTTTGTACACTTTGAGCTTGTGAGGTCAGTATTGTGACCATCTTCATCCCCAGAGGGGACATGGAGGCCATGTGTGGCCAAAGCTGGCTGGCGGCTCTCCCTGAGTGCTCAAGGAGACAAACTCTCCCAGACTCCTCTGGTTAGGAAGGGGCAGCTGCTTGGACAGAAGGATTGTGGGCAGAAAGGATAGAGCCTCATTATCTCCGGCACCATGCCCCAGACCCTCTAGTCAAATGAAGAGGATGTGATCAAGGATTCCAAGGAGGCTCCAGAAGATGGAAGTGAACTGGATCCCTGAGTCACAATGTAGAAGAGGGCCACGTGCTGTTCAGTGGACTGTAATATGCGTGAACAATGAACACCAGGGACGGGAAGTTGTAAGAAGCCTTGTTTGTTTTCGCAGCATTACCTGGCCTAGCGTAACACATACAAAGTGACTGGCTCAAGATCACCTATGAAGGACATTCAGTTTATACCATCCTCTTGCAACTCCTCCTGTGGAGCTTTTAAAGAGGATTAGGAAATTTTGTCTCTAATCTCTTTGCAGTCCATCTCTGCTCATGCTGGAGTAGCTGGAGGCTGGGAGCTGGAATCATCTGACTCTGACTCCCAGACATGTCTGGAGGTTGAGGTTGGCTGTTGGCTAGAACTTCAACTATGGCTGCTGGCCAAAATAAATTAAACACAGCTTCTCCACGTGGTCCCTCTGTGTCCCACAACATGGTGACTGAGTTCCATATGCGAGCATCCCAGGAGGACCAGATTCAAGCTGCATCATTTTTTATGATCTGGCGTCAAAAGTCACATGGTGTCGGGGACTCCCTGGTGGTCCAGGGGTTAAGAATCCCCCTTCTGATGCAGAGGACGTGGGTGATCCCCTGGTTAGGGAACTAAGATCCCACATACCATGGAGAAATTAAGCTCCTTTGACATGACTAGAGAAACCTGAGTACGGCAACGAAGAGTCCATGTGTTGCAACAACAACAAAACCAGCACAGCCAAAATTAAAAAAAAAAAAAAAAGGTCACATGGTATCACTCCCAACAAAGTCACAAGCCCGTCCAGATTCAAAGGGAAGGACCGAAATCCCCACATCTTAGTCTCAGGGCATTTCAGTGTTGCAGCCATCTCTGGAAATACAGCCAGTCAGCCATTGCTAACAAGACATACAGCAACCTGAGATAAGAGCTTTGGTCACATTTCCCTTTTTTGACAAGAAAAAAAAATGTGTGTGTGTTTAGAAATTTCCTGTAAATGTTCACAAGAAACAGTTGACAATAATTTCTTCCAAGGAATGAGACTGGAAATCTAGGGTGGAGGAAAAGACTACATTTCCATCACAGACCTTTTTACGATATGAATTGTTTCTCACATTTGTGTTATTTTCCTAACACTAATAGATTTTAAAGTGACAAATGGGGATATTCTGAGTTGATTATACACATTTTCCTTTTTTTTTTTTCCTGTTGAAATCATTAGATTCTTTTGGAGGCAAACCAAATGATGCAAAGGAGGAAAAAAAGAGAATTTCTTTGATTTTTCAATCAAGACATCAATTTTCATTTTGTGCTCACTAGATGACAATTGGGCAAAATCAGAATCACATTCACACATGCAGGAAATTCTGAATTTCTCTACAGCAGTGGGTACCCGGCAGGATGCATACTCTGGGCACCTGGAGAGCCATACAGAACAAGATTCTCTGGGCTCCACAGCTGACCTCCTGCATTCCAGCCAAGAATCTGCACCTGAAAGTTTGTGCCTGTGATTCGCTACCATCAGCCCGCCCTGGGCTTTTAAACTTGGCTTTGGAAAGAGGACAAATGGTGGCCCTGCCTCTAGGTTGTGACCCACTCGGACTCCAGCCCCACGTTCCAGAGGTGGGCCACCTGAGCTTATCAGGGATGCTATCTCAGGTCCCATCCAAAGCCACCGAATTAGAGTCTACATTTTAGAGAGATTCCATCAGTAATTCTCGGGCATCGAGCACAAGAAACACTTATGCAAAGTACATAATGCAAATAATAGAGAAATAAACAGACAAAAAGTCCTACTTTAAGCGTGCCAAGTTGCTTCAGTCATGTCTGACTCTTTGCAACCCTAAGCTCACCAGGTTCCTCTGTCTGTGGGATTATTCAGGCAAGAACACTGAAGTGGGTTGCCATGCCCTCCTCCAGGGGATCTTCCCAACCCAGGGGTCAAACCCACATCTCTTGTGTCTCCTGCATTGGCAGGTGGGTTCTTTACCACCAGTGCCACCTGGGAAGCCCCATCTTCATGAAGCTTATTTTACTTGGAGGAGATTAACAGTAAATGGTAGAAATAAACTTATTTACAAAACAGAAACACTAGCAGATTTAGAGAACAAACTTATGGTTAAGGGGATTGAAGGGGACGGATAGTTAGGGAGTTTGGGATTAACAATACACATTGCTGTATTGAAAATGGATAACCAACCAGGACCTATGGAATAGCATAGGAAACTCTATTCAATATTCAATACTCTATTCAATATTAGGTAACAACCTAATCAGGAAAAGAATTTGGAAAAGAATAGATACATATATAGGTATAACACAACATTGTTAATCAGCTATACTCCAATACAAATTAAAAAGCTTAAAAAAATTCAATTTAAATTAAAAGTTAAAAAAATAGTGATAAGTATTATATATGATGTGAACCGTGAACTTCCTGATGTTCAAGCTGGTTTTAGAAAAGGCAGAGGAACCAGAAATCAAATTGCCAACATCCGCTGGATCATGGAAAAAGGAAGAGAGTTCCAGAAAAATATCTACTTCTGCTTTATTGACTATGCCAAAGCCTTTGACTGTGTGGATCACAATAAACTGTGGAAAATTCTGAAAGAGATGGGAATACCAGACCACCTGACCTGCCTCTTGAGAAATTTGTATGCAGATCAGGAAGCAACAGTTAGAACTGGACATGGAACAACAGACTGGTTCCAAATAGGAAAAGGAGTACATCAAGGCTGTACATTGTCACCCTGTTTATTAACTTATATGCAGAGTACATCATGAGAAATGCTGGACTGGAAGAAACACAAGCTGGAATCTAGATTGCCAGGAGAAATATCAATAACCTCAGATATGCAGATGACACCACTCTTATGGCAGAAAGTGAAGAGGAACTAAAAAGCCTCTTGATGAAAGTGAAAGAGAGTGAAAAGTTTGGCTTAAAGCTCAACATTCAGAAAACGAAGATCATGGCATCTGGTCCCATCACTTTATGGCAAATAGATGGGGAAACAGTGGAAACAGTGTCAGACTTTATTTTTTGAGGCTCCAAAATCACTGCAGATGGTGACTGCAGCCATGAAATTAAAAGACCCTTACTCCTTGGAAGGAAAGTTATGACTAACCTAGATAGCATATTCAAAAGCAGAGACATTACTTTGCCAACAAAGGTTTGTCTAGTCAAGGCTATGGTTTTTCCTGTGGTCATGTATGGATGTGAGAGTTGGACTGTGAAGAAGGCTGAATGCCAAAGAATTGATGCTTTGAACTGTGGTGTTGGAGAAGACTCTTGAGAGTCCCTTGGACTGCAAGGAGATCCAACCAGTCCACTCTGAAGGAGATCAGCCCTGGGATTTCTTTGGAAGGAATGATGCTAAAGCTGAAACTCCAGTACTTTGGCCACCTCATGGGAAGAGTTGACTCATTGGAAAAGACTCTGATGCTGGGAGGGATTGGGGGCAAGAGGAGAAGGGGACGACAGAGGATGAGACGGCTGGATGGCATCACTGACTCAATGGACGTGAGTCTGAGTGGACTCCGGGATTTGGTGATGGACAGGGAGGCCTGGCGTGATGCAATTCATGGGGTCGCAAAGAGTCGGACACGACTGAGCAACTGATGTGATGTGATCTGATCTGATCTGAAAGACATAGCTATAATGTATTTATATAAGTTATATGTAAATCAGGCTTCCCAGGTGGCATTAGTGGTAAAGAACCCACCTGCCAATGCAGGAGCCATAGAGATGCTTTCAATCCCTGGGTCGGGAAGATGTCCTAGAAGAGGGCACTGCAACCGATTCCAGTATCTTTGCCAGGAGAATCCTTGAGACAGAGGAGCCTTGCAGGCTACAGCCCATAGGGTCACACAGACTCGGACACAACGGAAGCAACAGGGTCGCAAAGATTCAGACACCCCTGAAGTGACTTAGCACGGCAAGGCAGGGTGAGGCGAGGGCACCTGGGGCAGAGGGAGGGGTGGCTTTGAGGAGATGTGATGTGATCTCGTGGTATCGTCATAATTTCCCTCTGGCTGCTGTGGGTGGGCTGTAGACACAGGCACCCGGGCCCAAAGCTACTGCAATAACCCAGGGGAGGCAGTGTGGGCCAGAGCAGGGGGAGCATGGGGCTGTGAGAACTGGCCAGACACCCCCTCCTGCTCCACACGGGCAGTGGGTGACAGCCCCTCTCCCACCCACAGGAGTGAAGGACAGAGCCAGCCTTGTCTGTGCCCCTCCAAAGTGTCACCCGGGCCACGGGGCCTGAGGGGGCAGGAAGCCATGCAAAGCTGAGGTCATGAGTCATAAGAGAGCTAAGGTTGTGACTCCTTTTTCCGAGTTTCAACAGCACGCTGCTTACGATGGCACCACTGTCTGACTGTGTCATTAGCAGAGGTTAATGTGCCCTGTGGTTTTACTCTTCTGTATAAAGCACCATAATGGTGGCCAGCGGGGGAAATTAGCGTCCCTGCAAAGCACAGAGGTCGTAAAAAGCACAGTTTAGTTTCCAGGAAGGTTTGGAAGAAGACCCTGGGTGACACACATGCAATTTCTCCTCTCACTCATTCGGGAGCTGAGTGACTACCATTAATCTCTATCAGCAAAGATAATTAAGTAGCACAGTTGTGGTGGGGAGGTGCCTGGAGGAACAGGCAGAGAAAACAGGAAGCATCTCCATTCAGTTGTACCTACCCTCCCACGGATGGGCTCCCTGCCTACACGTTCATCACTATGTTCTTTCCCTCGGGTTCACCCTGGTCTGACCCTGCCCTCTCCCCACCACCAGGGAGCATCCTAGTGCTTACCCTCCTCTGTCTCATGCCCTGAAGCTGATGCCATGAGTCAACAGGAAGAACCCTTCCAGAGGGACTATAGGAACAGATAGATGCCAGAGAGCTGTTGCCATGGGGAAGGAAGGGGCAGCGCCACACGTGGGCTGAAGTGAAGTGCATGATGCTGCCCAGGGACAGGAGGAGAGCACAGACCCACAGACAGACACAGGGACCCATGCCACTCCCTGGTCTCACCACCAGAAGGAAAGTGAAGCCTGGGAAAGCAGACTGACTTGATCAAGGCGACACAGGGGGCTGGTGCCCAAACTGGGGGTTAAACACTGAACCCCTTCCACAAGATACCGCGTTGATTGTGTATTTGAATGATGCAGGGTTGTTCTCCTCGGGGAACAATCAGGAGCTGCGTCCTCCATGATGCGTCAAAATTAGCACTTCCCTGGGGACCCTAAAGGCTAACCCCAATATCTGACATCACCCTCGCCTCACTTTCCATCAAGAAGTATTAGGAGAAAATGCTACTTCCATCCAGGGTCCAGGTTCCCATGTCTTTCCTCTGACCCACCCCAACCCCTTAGGGTGAGCCGGGTTTTTCTGCTGCTCAGTTTTTACTTTCTTGAGTTCCAAAATCACTGCAGATGGTGACTGCAGCCATGAAATTAAAAGATGCTTGCTCCTTGGAAGAAAAGCTATGACAAACTTAGAGAGCATTTTCAACAAGAGACATTACTTTGCCAACAAAGGTCCATATAGTCAAAGCTATGGTTTTTCCAGTAGTCATGTATGAATGTGAGAGTTGGACCATAAAGAAGGCTAAGCACCAAAGAATTGATGCTTTCAAATTGTGGTGCTGTAGAAGACTCTTGAGAGTCCCTTGGACAGCAAGATCAAAGCAGTCAATCCTAAAGGAAATCAACCCTGAATATTCACTGGAAGGAATGATGCTGAAGCTGAAGCTCCAATACTTTTGTCACCTGATGCGAAGAGCTGACTCACTGGAAAAGACCCTGATGCTGGGAAAGATTGAGGGTGGGAGCAGAAGCGGGTAACAGATAATCAGATGGTTGGATGGCATCACTGACTCAATGACATGAATTTGAGCAAACTCTGGGAGACAGTGAAGGACAATGAAGCCTGGCGTGCTGCAGTCCATGGGGTCACAAAGAGTTAGACACGACTTATAGACTGAACAATAGCTGCCTCCGCCTTCCCAAGATCACAGGTTGACTTGGATTCTATTATCCTTGCTCTCGTTCTCTCTGCTTCCCAGTTCTGCTGGGGAGGGCTGGTGTGGAGAAGGGGGAGGTGGGGCCACGGTCTTTCTTACTCCTTAACCTACCAGATTCCTCCATGACTTGTCTCTTCAAAAAACCCAGAATCAAAAGACTCGTACCTGTTTCCTCCAGTTCTCATTTCCTTATGGAGGGTCCCGTGTCATATAACATGCATTTGAAATAAATCTAAATTTAAGCTTTGTCTGTTTAATTTTGAGATCCAGCCCAGGACCCTAAGAGGGTCAGTCAAAGAAAACCTTTTAATCCCCTCTGCTCCCTTATACTAAATCTAAAATACTAGAGAATTAACATAGTCCTTATATTAATTTTCTCCTGTCTGTCTACTCCCCTGAGATCCATGAGGGCAGAGATCTTTGCCTGGTTGTTCACTGATTTCTCACAAGCTTTTCTGAGCTTGGCGCACAGTATGTGTTAACTCAAGTCCCAAAGCACAGTGTGGCCAAATAAACTGAACTGTTGGAATTTGGAGCAGAGAAAGGTTTACTGCAGGGCCATTTTTCATGCCTAAAAAGCCCTGACCTCTCTGAAGGAGTTTGGACAAAGCATTTTTAAAATCCAGGTGAGGAAGGAGAGTGGCAGAGTCTATGATCAGCTTGTACACAGTTCTCTGATTGACTGATAGTGAGCAGGAGTGTGGGGTCACAGGGATTAACAGTATCGGTCCTCAGGCTCCAGGAGGCCTGGGACTATGTGCTCTTGGTCAAGTAGTTAACATTGTCCGTGTTGGGGGAGGGAAGGATTTTTCCATCTTCAAAACAACTCAGGAAGTTTGCATCAAATACTGTTATCTGGGTACTTCAGAGAGGAACTAAAGCAGAGGATATAGGTAGAGGCCGGTCACCAGAAGGCTCCAGAGGGTCTTGCTAGGCATAGAGTAGGCACTTAATGAATAGTTGATACATAAATTAATGATGCTTTCATGGTTAGTCGTTTGCTTGTCTGTAGATATTTCTTTAGGAGACAGATAAGTGAGCTGGCTGGGCCAAAGAGGGTGCATTTAAATTTTCAATCAACACAATCAACTTATAATCAAGAAAACACATTTTCTTGAGTGTACTTCCAACACTTCCAACATCAGAGCATGATGTCTTTGCTTCCTCACCCTAGATCAATTCAGTTCAGTTCAGTTGCTCAGTCGTGTCCGACTCTTTGCGACCCCATGAACTGCAGCACGCCAGGCCTCCCTGTCCATCACCAACTCTGGTGTTCACTCAAACTCATGTCCATCAAGTCGGTGATGCCATCCAGCCATCTCATCCTCTGTCGTCCCCTTCTCCTCTTGCCCCCAATCCCTCCCAGCATCACAGTCTTTTCCAATGAGTCAACTCTTCTCATGAGGTGGCCAAAGTACTGGAGTTTCAGCTTTAGCATCATTCCTTCCAAAGAAATCCCAGGGCTGATCTCCTTCAGAACGGACTGGTTGGATCTCCTTGCTGTCCAAAGGACTCTCAAGAGTCTTCTCCAACATCACAGTTCAAAAGCATCAATTCTTCGGCGCTCAGCTTTCTTCACAGTCCAACTCTCACATCCATACATGACCACAGGAAAAACCATAGCCTTGTCTAGACAGACCTTTGTTGGCAAAGTAATGTCTCTGCTTTTGAATATGCTATCTAGGTTAGTCATAACTTTCCTTCCAAGGAGTAAGGGTCTTTTAATTTCATGGCTGCAGTCACCATCTGCAGTGATTTTGGAGCCTCAAAAAATAAAGTCTGACACTGTTTCCACTGTTTCCCCATCTATTTGCCATGAAGTGATGGGACCGGATGCCATGATCTTCGTTTTCTGAATGTTGAGCTTTAAGCCAAACTTTTCACTCTCTTTCACTTTCATCAAGAGGCTTTTTAGTTCCTCTTCACTTTCTGCCATAAGGGTGGTGTCATCTGCATATCTGAGGTTATTGATATTTCTCCTGGCAATCTAGATTCCAGCTTGTGTTTCTTCCAGTCCAGCGTTTCTCATGATGTACTCTGCATATAAGTTAAATAAGCAGGGTGACAATATGCACCCTTGACGTACTCCTTTTCCTATTTGGAACCAGTCTGTTGTTCCATGTCCAGTTCTAACTGTTGCTTCCTGACCTGCATATAGGTTTCTCAAGAGGCAGGTCAGGTGGTCTGGTATTCCCATCTCTTTCAGAATTTTCCACAGTTTATTGTGATCCACACAGTCAAAGGCTTTGGCATAGTCAATAAAGCAGAAATAGATGTTTTTCTGGAACTCTCTTGCTTTTTCGATGATCCAGCAGATGTTAGCAATTTGATCTCTGGTTCCTCTGCCTTTTCTAAAACCAGCTTGAACGTCTTCAAGTTCACAGTTCACGTATTGCTGAAGCCTGGCTTGGAGAATTTTGAGCATTACTTTACTAGCATGTGAGATGAGTGCAATTGTGCGGTAGTTTGAGCATTCTTTGGCATTGCCTTTCTTTGGGATTGGAATGAAAACTGACCTTTTCCAGTCCTGTGGCCACTGCTGAGTTTTCCAAATTTGCTGGCATATTGAGTGCAGCACTTTCACAGCATCATCTTTCAGGATTTGGAATAGCTCAACTGGAATTCCATCACCTCCACTAGCTTTGTTTGTAGTGATGCTTTCTAAGGCCCACTTGACTTCACATTCCAGGATGTCTGGCTCTAGGTGAGTGATTATCTTGGTCATGAAGATCTTTTTTGCATAGTTCTTCTGTGTATTCTTGCCACCTCTTCTTAATATCTTCTGCTTCTGTTAGGTCCATACCATTTCTGTCCTTTATTGAGCCCATCTTTGCATGAAATGTTCCCTTGGTATCTCTAATTTTCTTGAAGAGATCTCTAGTCTTTCCCATTCTGTTGTTTTCCTCTATTTCTTTGCATTGATCACTGAGGAAGGCTTTCTTATCTCTTCTTGCTATTCTTTGGAACTCTGCATTCAGATGTTTATATCTTTCCTTTTCTCCTTTGCTTTTTGCTTCTCTTCTTTTCACAGCTATTTGTAAGGCCTCTGCAGACAGCCATTTTGCCTTTTTGCATTTCTTTTTCTTGGGGATGGTCTTGATCCCTGTCTCCTGTACAATGTCTCGAACCTCAGTCCATAGTTCATCAGGCACTCTATCAGATCTAGTCCCTTAAATCTATTTCTCACTTCCACTGTATAATCATAAGAGATTTGATTTAGGTCATATCTGAATGGTCTGAGTGACTGAATTGAACTGAACTGAATGGTCTAGTGATTTTCCCTACTTTCTTCAATTTAAGTCTGAATTTGGCAATAAGGAGCTCATGATCTGAGCCACAGTCAGCTCCCAGTCTTGTTTTTGCTGACTGTATAGAGCTTCTCCATCTTTGGCTGCAAAGAGTATAATCAATCTGATTTTGGTGTTGACCATCTGGTGATGTCCATGTGTAGAGTCTTCTCTTGTGTTGTTGGAAGAGGGTATTTGCTATGACCAGTGCGTTCTCTTGGCAAAACTCTATTAGCCTTTGCCCTGCTTCATTCCGTGTTCCAAGGCCAAATTTGCCTGTTACTCCAGGTATTTCTTGACATCCTACTTTGCATTCCAGTCCCCTATAATGAAAAGGACATCTTTTTGGGGTGTTAGTTCTACAAGGTCTTGTAGGTCTTCATAGAACCGTTCAACTTCAGCATTACTGGTTGGGCCATAGACTTGGATTACTGTGATATTGAATGGTTTGCCTTGGAAACGAACAGAGATCATTCTGTCCTTTTTGAGATTGCATCCAAGTACTGCATTTTGGACTCTTTTTTTTTTTTTTTTTTCAAACAGAATAAGTTATTTTATTACAAGAACAAAACAGACTTGCTAACTTTTTGTCTAATTTCACTCATATTACAAATGCAAAGTATATATTATCATAGGATGTAAGTTACCAAACTCCAAACTATTGTGCATAAATGAAATAAACTCGCAGAATTAGAAAGAACATTAAAGTATTTACAGTCTTTATAAATAGTGTAAAGTATATACCATATCTACAGAGTAGATATCGGACTCTTTTGTTGACCATGATGGCTACTCCATTTCTTCTAAGGGATTCCTGCCCACAGTAGTAGATATAATGGTCATCTGAGTTAAATTCACCCATTCCAGTCCATTTTAGTTTGCTGATTCCTAGAATGTCGACATTCACTCTTGCCATCTCCTGTTTGACCACTTCCAATTTGCCTTGATTCATGGACCTAACATTCCGGATTCCTATGCAATATTGCTCTTTACAGCATCGGACCTTGCTTCTATCACCAGTCACATCCACAACTGGGTATTGTTTTTGCTTTGGCTCCATCCCTTCATTCTTTCTGGAGTTATTTCTCCACTGATCTCCAGTAACATATTGGGCACCTACTGACCTGGGGAGTTCCTCTTTCAGTATCCTTTTTGCCTTTTCATACTGTTCATGGGGTTCTCAAGGCAAGAATACTGAAGTGATTTGCCATTCCCTTCTCCAGTGGACCACATTCTGTCAGACCTCTCCACCATGACCCGCCCATCCTGGGTGGCCCCACATGGCATGGCTTAGTTTCATTGAGTTAGACAAGGCCTTGGTCCATGTGATTAGATTGACTGGTTTTCTGTGATTATGGTTTCAGTGTGTCTGCCCTCTGATGCCCTCTTGCAATACCTACCATCTTACTTAGGTTTCTCTTACCTTGGACAAGGGGTATCTCCTCACAGCCGCCCCTCCTGACCTTGAACTTGGAGTAGCTCCTCTAGGCCCACCTGCGCCCGCACAGCCTCCGCTCCTTGGGCGGGGGGTAGCTCCTCTTAGCCGCTGCCCCTGGCCTCGGGCAGGGGGTAGCTCCTCTCGGCCACTGCCCCTGGCCTTGGGCAGGGGGTAGCTCCTCTCGGCCGCTGCCCCTGGCCTCGGACCTGGAGTAGCTCCTCTTGGCCACCCTTGTGCGCCGTCACAGCCGCCCGCGCTCATAAAAATTCTTACCTTGTTTCAGTATGGGTTTCCCATGCCTACACTGGTGAGATTGAATATTTAGTCTTATATTGATTAGCCACTTATATTTCCTCTTTGAACTTATTTTATTTAAGTATTTTAATAGGTAAAACATTTTGGGAAGAATATTATAATTGTTCAGGGAAAAAATTGCCCCAGATTTGAGAACAAGCAAAAGTGATCCCTGAGTCTCCCTTTTTTGGCATCTGGATGTTGCCTAGGGGATCTTCCAGGGATGATCAGATTCTATAGAGGTATGCGCCTTTAACTGACTCGCCATTGATGAGGCTATTTTACATACCTGTAGGGCCAGCGGTTAAAGACAGCTGGCAGCACTGTTCTCGGTTCCTGTCCACAGCAATGCAAATAGATTTTGCCCCACAGAGAATATAACTCTGTAACTCACGTTCTGACTTGAATCTGTTGTAACAACTGACTGACTCCTTCAGTAATTAGTGAGCTAAATAAAATCTGGGATGTGCATTCATTTTGTATTTGTACGCCATGTTTGTAACGTCTTGAAAATGATACCTTAGCCAGCTTTCCCTAGTCAGCAGAAGGAACTCAGCCGCCCTTGGTGCGGGGGACTAGGGAGGGGTTTTAGGATTATCTACAGTGGTGATACCAAGAATTAATGCTCAGAGTCTGACCTTTCCACTGTCTTTCCTGATTCCAGCTCAGAGTTTGGGGGCAGGGATGGGGAAGGAAGGGTTTTATTTTGTTTAAATCATTATTTTTGCTCATTGCATTTAAAAAATATTTATTAAAATACCTATCTATTTATTTATTTAGTTGTGTTGGGTCTTAGTTTCAGCATGTGGGATCTAGTTCCCTGACCAGGAATTGAACCCAGGTCCCCTGCATTGGGATCGCAGAGCCTTAGTCACTGGACGAGCAGAGAAGAGCCACTCATTGCATTTCAGTCAAACTTGCAGCATTCCCTTTGTGGCAAAGTTCTAAACTTACAGGCAATTTTCCCTTTATCTTTAGAGAAGGCTGTTATGTGATGTTTGTGTTATGACAACATGAGGGAGTGTACATCCTAAGGCGCTCAGTAGTGTCCGACTCTTTGCCACCCCATGGACTGTAGCCCACCAGGCTCCTCTTGTCCATGGTATTCTCCAGGCAAAAATACTGGAGTGGGTTGCCATTTCCATCTCCAGGGAACCTTCCTGAACCAGGGTTTGAACCCATGTCTCTTACATCTCCTGCATTGTCAGGCGGGTTCTTTATCACTAGCGCCACTTGGGAAACCCAAAGTTACTACAAAATAACAAGCTCCAAAGCCAGGTTTTGTGCAGATAAAAGGTGATTTTCTCAATTCCTTCATCTCCCTCCCTCAGGAATCTGGAGGATCTAAGAGAAGACCTTGGAGATGGGGATATTTCATATCTCAAAAATTTTATAGTGCAGCCTACAGCTAAATTTCAGAATCCTGTGAATGTTAAATTTCACCATAAAGATTTGTTTAGCAAAATTTAGCAGTGGGAAATGCTACTAGACAAACAACTGAGTTCATTTCTAAATCATAATGAAAGAAAGAGAAAGATGGAGAAGAAACCTATACACTAAAAGAGACTAACTAGATGTATCAGCCAATCATAATGTGTAGAATGTATTTGGAAAATGGAGAAGGCAATGGCACCCCACTCCAGTACTCTTGCCTGGAAAATCCCATGGACGGAGGAGCCTGGTACGCTGCAGTCCATGGGGTCATGAAGAGTCTGGACACGACTGAGCGACTTCATTTTCACTTTTAACTTTCATGCGTTGGAGAAGGAAATGGCAACCCACTCCAGTATTCTTGCCTGGAGAATCCCAGGGACGGGGGAGCCTGGTGGGCTGCTGTCTATGGGATCTCACAGAGTCGGACACGACTCAAGTGACTTAGTAGTAGTAGTAGTATACTTAAAAAAGAATTATTCGTTGTTTATCTGGAACTTGAATTTAACCAGCATCCTGCATTTTATCCAGCAACTCCACACGTGGCAGGGATGGAGCCCAGAGTTCCCTGCAGCCTCTCTAGGTAGTGATGCAGACTGTGCCAGAGGGTGAGGAAGACAGGTGATGAGCTCTTACTTGTGGGCAAGAGTTACTGGATGGGCACGTAGCTTAAGAACATAGGGAGACCTCAGGGGAAGGGGACATAGCAAGGACAGCAGTGGGCCTGGTTAGTCAGAAAGGAGCCCAGGTGTCGCCCAAGCTGAGAGACATAGATGCAGACCCAAGCTCAGAGGCCAGTGGAAATGGAAACCTCGGGCACTGGCCTCATGGCACAGGAGAGGCATCAGTACAGGGGGGAGGCAACGTCATGGAGGATCCAGATGTCAACAGGGAAACCCTCTGTGCGTCCTCATCATGGCAAGGTCACACAAGACACTCTTCCATCCACACTCTCGGCTGCACCTTAGGGAGGAAGAAGGCAGACATGGAGGAAAAGTCTAGGCATCTTACCCAAAAGAGACTGGCATCCACCTAAAGAAACCGCTTAACGTACTCATTCATATCAAGACTTAGAATGGACAAAACTCGGGGACCCAATTGGATAGAGAAGACCGGGCATAGAGAAATAAAGTGGAATGTACTAATACTTTGTCCACACTTCCGAATATGCGGTAATTTTATGATACACTCATTTTTACATAACACTTTTATCTTCATGATTGCATTTTGGAATGCTTTACATGGTATTAATCATTTAACTGCCCCATGTTACAGCTATTTTCTGGTTATTACATTGTTGTAATTCAATGGTTTTGTGCTACCACCTCAATTGTGCTACCACTGCAATTTTAATTTTCATGTCATCTATCAAGATCTGTCAGTTATTCCTTACCCATTTTGTCTTGCTTAAGAAAATTTTCCTATCTCAAGATTATTAACAAATGTTCCTATATTTTCTCCTAATGCTTTTATACTTACTTGTACATTTGGCTTCTAATTTATTGTATATATAATACATATGATACATTTTATGATTTATCAATATTTTATAGCTGATAATTCAAGAACCCTATAATACACTTCATCATATGCGTTTTGAAAATCCTGTATGTATTTAGAGATTAATTTAGTGAGAATAGAAAAATAGTATAAAAACAGTAGGGTTCTTCACTTACTCAAATTTCTACTGATGACATTTATTGACAATTTGTAATTTTTTCATGTAGGTCTTGAATGTTTCTTGTTACATTTATTACTAGATATTTTTTGGTTTTATGGCTATGGAATCTTATTTAGTATTACATTTTCTAATTTATTGTTCCTAATGTTAAAGACATCTTTTGATTTTTTATGTTGCTCTGATATCAGACCACTTTATGGACATCTGTTGTTTAATCGCTAAGTTGTATCACCAGGCTCCTCTATCCATGGGATTTTCCAGGGAAACATACTGGAGTGGGTTGTCAATTCCTTCTCCAGGGGATGTTCCCAACCCAGGGAGGGAACCCACATCTTCTGCTTGGCATGCAGTTTCTTTGTCACTGAGCCATCAGGGAAGCCCAATATAGAAATCTACCTACTTCTAATAATTTGTCACTTGATTTTCTGGGTAATTATATCATCTCCAAATATCTCATTTTCCCCTCTCTTAGTGCATTGACCTCTAGTATAATGGTTAATAGTAGTACCAATTTTCCTACCTTTGTCTTGTTTCCAGCTTTGATGGGAACGCTACAGGTGTCCAGTAAATATCAAGATATTATGTCAGTTGTGTCAGTAGCTCATAAACCCATAATATCAGCATCTACCTGGTACCCCACCCTCTTTCCTGAGTCCACACTCTCTGCTCCCACCTGCCTGCTATGCTTGGCTGCTTTGGCAGTATGCTATCAATCACCTTGACGGGTGACCCCAAGAATCCCTCTCCCCCAGCCTCCTCAGCCTTAAGCTTGGAGCTCTCCTGGAGCCCTCCTGCAGCATCCCTGAGCTGCCCCTACCATTTGAAGAATCTCACCTGCATGGGGTTTGGTTACTGAACTCCACTATCTGATTTCATTTCCCTTCTGACTTTCATGCATTCCTCATAATTTCAGGTCCATGAAAGGTAATACATGCAATTTTATAGATGTGTAATGGATGTGTTTTATGTCTTTTCTGTAATTTCTAGAGATCTAGTGCAAAACTGGGTCCTGGCTTACAGATATACTCATTCTAGTACTTTTATCCAGCCTCCTCTTTCCCCTCTTCTCCTGAGACAGGCTGGGAGCTGAGACCTGAGACCCTTCGCCGCTGTGCTTGCAGGACGAACATCTCCTTGAGCAACAAAATACAAAGAAACTATGGGGGACTAAAAATAACTCATGCATATTGTAGTTGGACTGCAAGGAGATCAAACTAGTCAATCCTAAAGGAAATCAGTCCTGAATATTCATTGGAAGGACTGATGCTGAAGCTGAAGCTTCAGTACTTTGGCCATCTGATGCGACGAGCTGACTCATTAGAAAAGACCCTGATGCTGGGAAAGATTGAAGGCAGGAGGAGAAGGGGATGACAGAGGACGAGATGGTTGGATGGCAACACTGACTCAATGGACATGAGTTTGAGCGAGTTCCAGGAGTTGGTAAAGGACAGGGAAGCCTGGAGTGCTGCAGTTCACGGGGTTGCAAAGAGTCGAACACGACTGAGCTACTGAACAACAACAACAATATTGCAGTTGAGGCAAATTAAGAACAAAATACGAAAAGACCCAAAAAACCCCAGTTGCCACTTCTGAAGAGCCTGGAGAAAAAGCAAGGAATTGTGCATGACCCTTGAACACAACACCACTAAGGGGGTGGGAAAACCACCTAAGACACCCGTCTGGCCGAACCCCTGGATAAACCCCTACCTTCACTCTATGGAAGGAACCAACTTGCCGCCCTGGCTCAGGGAGCGAGCAAGGGAAACTGTTAACTTGTTCTCGCTTCCTTCTGCTGCAGCAGGGGCCCAGTAAATCTTTGCTGAATTTTTTGTCTGGCCTCTTATCAATTTCCATTGATTAAGAAAGAACCCTTGGTAACACTCCCACAAAAGTCATTTTCACCCTTCATCAGAGACTTGCACCACTTCTCAGCATGTTATCAAGAACTTCTGGTACTGGATACATTTTCTGACTCTACTGGAGTCTCTGGAATGAAAAGGGCTGCCCAAGCCCCCCTGATCCATTATGAAAGCTATTTAGAGACAGGCTGGATATTTGCATCACTGCTGTAAGTTCTGTCCTCAAAGTTACCTTCTCAATCAACACTGGTCCAGAGAGAATGTAAAAAGAGATGAGATTTCACGCTGGTGGCTGAGGTTATAAAAGTCTATTTTAGAAGCTCAGAGAAGTTGACTCTTGAGCTCAAATGGCAACCTGCTCCAGTACTCTTGCCTGGAAAATCCCATGGGCGAAGTAGCCTAGTAGGCTGCAGTCCATGGGGTTGCTAAGAGTCAGACACGACTGAGTGACTTCACTTTCACTTTTCACTTTCATTCATTGGACAAGGAAATGGCAACCCACTCCAGTGTTCTTGCCTGGAGAATCCCAGGGATGGGGGAGCCTGGTGGGCTGCCACCTATGGGGTCGCACAGAGTCGGACATGACTGAAGTGACTTAGCAGCAGCAGCAGCAGGACCTCACAAAGAAGTTTTAAATATCAATGGAATATTACTCAGCCATTAAAAAGAATGAAATAATGCCATTTGCAGCAACACAACTGGACCTAGAGATTGTCATATTGAGTAAAGTAAGCAAGAGAAGGAGAAATAGCCTGTGGCATTCCTTATATGGTAAATCTAAAAAGAAATGATACAAATGAACTTATTTATAAAACAGAAATGGACTCACAGATTTAGAGAATGAACTTAAGGTTGTAGGGGGTGGGAGAAAGTAAAGATGGGGGGAAGGGATAGTTAGGGAGTTTGTGATGGACAGGTACACACTGCTATATTTAAAATGGAGAACCAGCAAGGACCTACGGTACAGCATAGGAAAGTCTGCTCAGTGGTATGTGGCAGCCTGGCTGGGAGGGAAGTTTAGGGGAGAGTGTATACATGTATATGTTTGGCTGAGTCCCTTTGCTGTCCACCTGAAACTATCACAACATTGTTAATCTAATTGACTATACTCCAATATAAAATTAAAAAAATTTTTTTAAATCACTGGGATAAAAAACTGTCCGAGAAAAATGTCCTTAATCAACTGTGCTACACAGGGGGACAATATTACTTCTAGTTATTTAGAATCACTTTTGATCTTAAAAATTCATAATTATATATTGCCTGACTTTTTTGAGGCACATCTGCTGTTTTCTAGGTCCCTCTGCTGGCTTGGTCTGAGTTGTCTACTTGGGGATCAGTTAGCAGGAACGATTCCATCCCGTTGACTCCTCTCTCTAAGGAGCTGTGGAAGAGTCAGGCTCAGAAAGAGAAATTAAGAAAAAACAAGAGAGCTAACACATTACTTTTACTCACATGCACCAAAAAGTGTCGGTCTCGTGCGCAGACAAGTGGATTTGTGAGAATGAAGAATCCTCCCTAATTTGCTTTGATTGGAATCATCCCATGGCTGGCTTTAAATTTTCAAACTTGACAGTGGAAACAGCTCAGAAGCCTCGTGGCTATGGAGACTGCTGGGTTCAGGGAGTGGGATGTTAGCTTTTTGAAGACTGAGTCATGACTAGAAAAAGACTTTCAAACCCCCGGCACAGTGAGCCTGAAATTTATCTCCAACACGGTAAGGAAAAGAGGATAAATTCCAACAGATATGACCAAGGTTTTGCTGCCACCTACATTCCATCCCTAGATCAGGCCTGACCTCCAACCGTCACACGGCAGCCAGCACCCTCTTCAATCCCCATTGCTGCTCAAAGTGAAGGTAGTGGCCAGGAGCAGGCAAGAAACCTGGGGGACATCCCATAGCAAGCCACCTGGACTCCTGGTGCACCTGGTAACTCAGCCGCACCTGGACAAGTGACCCAGAGTGGACTCAACTTCAAGAGCAGGCTCCCCATGTGCCTGATGTGAGAGGAGAATGTAGACCTGAAGGATATTATGGTGTCTGGTTTTGATTCATTAGTCTTCAGCTGGGATCCCCTAGAAACTGACCCTGAAATGAAAATCTGAGTGTAAGTAGTTTATTTGGGAGGTCGTCCCATTACAGGAAGGGGGATAGCTGGCCAGGAAGGGAAGCACCCAATAAAAAGCTGAGATGAGTCAGGACATCCTGTGGGCAACTAATGGACCATCACATCGAGCAGTCAGGGAGACACAGTGCAACAAGGCACAGAGCTGTCCAGTCTTTGGGACAAGGGAGAGGACGTGAGGTGTGTATCCATCACACGCCATCACCCAGGGGACACGAACTTCCATCTGCCCACCTTAACCAAGCACACCAGAGAGCGCCCTCTGGTGGAGAGCTGCCAGTACTTGCAGGAGGCAGCCCGCAGGACCCCCAGAACAGTGACCTGGAGGGCAGATAGACAGGGCACTGACCCCTCCTGCAACACTGCGAGATGTGCAAGCTTCAACAGCTGAGTTTTCCAAGTCCTCTGCATAACACATCTATCCTTGTCTCCCCCGTGGGCGGATGCAGCCCAGCATCATTTTTGGGACCCCATAGTGGCCTGGCTCAGGCCATTCACGTGCTCTTCCACAGCCTCCCAGATCACGGCTGTGGTCACTGGGGCCTCCTGGGTCATGCCTGTGGTCACTGGGGTTTCTGCAAATGAACTGGAGTCTGTAAAGAAGGAAAACATTTTCCTCAACTCTCACAGGGTCCCTGTCTGGGTCCAAAAGTTAAACTGACAAAGACAAGTTAACAGGAGAAAAGCAGGCACATTTAAACACATTTTTTGAATGTTCACATGTACATGGGAGCTTTCACAAAAGAATGAAGACCTGAATAAGTGACCAGAGCAGGAGAGCAGGCAGCTTTCACACCTCGCAGAAGAATCAACACATCAGTGAAGAATCAACTAGAAGAGGTTTGGGCTGGGGCAGCCTGCGGTAAAGAAGTACGTGGGAAGATGAGAGTGAGCTCAATGAGGTTTGTTTGCACTGATTTCTTGACTCCCAGTTTCCCTTTCCTGGTGCTAAAAATGTCTGCCTTCCTCCTGGCAGAATGTGGGCATCTCTCACACAGGAGTTTTCTGACCTAGTTCAGGGAAGAAGGGAAGGTAGCTGGGGTGAAAGGGTCAGAGCACGCCGCCTGCTTCTGCCGTCTCTCTAATTTCTCCAGCTTGGGAGGGCCCATCTGCCAGGGTGCAGTCTTTTAGGGGAGTGTGTCCAGAACCCCATCACATCAAATAGTAAAGTCAGCCTCCCAGAAGAAAACCATGCCCTGCAGACCCAGGGGGAGAGGTCATTTCAGACTCTCAACCACAGCTTTCATCGTTACATCACTCACAGAGGGTTCTACCCCTCAGGAAAGTACCAGGGTTTCTCATCTGGCTAGGGCACCCGGCCTCGACATGGCTCTGGCCATGCTGTCAACTCCCAGTGGGCTGAACGTTACGGAGCCCAGTGTCCTATGCCCCACTCTTGATTCTGAAACTTGTCATGGCTTCCCATTCCCTGAAGAGTAAGGTCCAGCCCCTGAGCCATCAGAATCCACACCCAACCTGGCTTCCCAGGCAAGGAGCCGGTCAAGCAAGCTTCTGAAACATGGACAGACTAGGTCCCCTTCAACACCCACTCCTTGGAATACCCTCCCTCCATCTCTCTGCCCAACAAAAATCTCTCATTTAAGGGACAAGGCAAAACTCACCTCCTCCAGGAAGCCTTCCCAGATCACCCCAGCCCACAGGGAGTCCCAGAGATAGGTCTCATCTGCACCACCCATGTGAATTTAGAACATGTTTTTGTGCTGCAGCTTATTACTATTTTATGTACATTTTCATGGCCCATTGGGATGATGAAGTCCTGGAGCGAGTAAGCAGTGTCTCACACTTTCTCCTGCTTCTCCGAGTTCCTAGCAAGAGCCAGTGGGCACATGCATTTCTGTTGGCGCTGCTGATGGAAGAAGAGACTCCACCAGCCTTCTGTCTGTCCTGGGCTCCTAGGACGGAGCAGGAAGTCGATCACTGCTTGCTTGAGGAATGAATTAGTTTGTCAATCAACCTCTGTCCTTGGCATTGATGGAATCTGAAATAAAAGCATTACTTGGTCCTCATCCAATCAGTTCAGAGTCTTATTCACATTTTGTGTTTTTATTTGGACCTCTCCACCCACTCTAAATGTCACTATGCCCACAAAGGTATCTTGCAAAAGAGAATTCTATGACTTTGTTTTTACTTTTCCCTCAATAGAACATAACCTTTGAAGGGAGAAAGCAAATTTAGGTGGCTTTTTAAATTTTCTCCTTTGGAACTAAAAGCATGGAAATTCAGTACATACAGGACCTGGCATTCATTGTTGCCATGGCACCCTGTCCTTTGAGGGGCTGGAGGATCTTCCCACAATGCAGCTCTCTACAGACTTGCGGGGACTGGGCAGATGGAGCACAGAGCCAGACCCTGTGCTTCTCATCTCTATCTGACTGAACCTAGCCATGGGCTCAGCAAAGTTGGTCCCAGATGATGGCTTGTGGCCCATTTTACATCACAAACCAAGGAAAGCGACTCCGGGAAAGCAGTTCTGTGTGTGACAACGTGGTGGAAAATGACAGAAGTGGACGCCAGCATCAGTAACACAGGAGGCTCGGCATCAGGCTCCAGGGAGTCCTGAGCAACGGCGGCCGGGCTGGGGAAGGCTGGGCTGGAGCCCTGGAGACCCAGGCAGGATTCCTCCTCACTCGTAGCCCCTGCTTCTCTTTCTGTGTGTGTGCGGCTCATCTTCTCTGTGAGCCATCGGACCTCCCCCTCCCCCACCACCCTCAGAGACAGACACTCGCACAGTCTGGGCTCGGCACCCCTGCCCCGAACTCACACACCCCAACCAGATCCACCAGCCCTAAGAGGCGGGGTCATAGTAGACAGATACGGCTGGTACAAGTCACCTCTGGGGTGTGGGAGGGGGTCTAAAGAATTCACTGTGCCCTGGAAACACACCCTCAACACGTGTCAACAACACACGCCCTGCAGAGGAATGAATACCCGAGGGCCGGCTTCATGACCGGGAACGCCAGGATACAGGAAAACATGGCCCCCGTCCATGAAAGCTGCAGAAGAGCCTCACGACCCAGGCCCGGTTATAAAAGACCTAGAGCCCATCTAAGTTGTTTGCTCCTCATGGGGACACTGGAGGAGGTGGGATCTCCTCTGAGAGCAGAGTGTTGTTTTTGTGACAAATGTGTTTTCCACCAGCCTTTGAGCACTGCTCCAAGGGAGAAAGAGCCCGTGGGAGAAGCAGGTAGGAAAGGCAAAAGGTGGGTGAGTCGTCGCCAGGTGAACCCTCCTCACCCAGCGGCTGCAGGAGAGGCTTGTGCTCTGTCTCTGACACACCCCAGGACAGGGGAGCAGCTGGGAGCCTTGTCACATGAGCCCAGTCCCAGAAAGAGGTTCTCTCAGTATAAATCTCCGGTTATCTGTTGTTGCTCAGCAAAACAGTGACTTAAAACAAGTCAAGGGCGTTCTCTGGTCATCCGGTGGTTAGAAGGGGTTGAAGGGGTTGCAGATTTGATCCATGGTTGCAGAACTATGATCCCACATGCCTTGGGGCCAAAAAATCAAAACATAAAACAGAAGCCATGTTGTAACAAATTCAATAAAGAATTTTAAAATGGTCGACATTACACACACACACACACACACACACACACACACACATATATATGTGAAAGCGAAAGTCATTCAGTCATGTCCGACTCTTTGCGACCCCATGGACTATACAGTCCATGGAATTCTCCAGGCCAGAATACTGGAGTGGGTAGCCTATCCCTTCTCCAGTGGATCTTCCTGACCCAGGGATCGAACCGGGGTCTCCTGCATTGCGGGCGGATTCTTTACCAGCCAAGCCACCAGGGAAGCCCATATATATATAAATCACCAGCCAACTGTGTTGCTCACAAACCTGCAGTCTGGACAGGGAGCAACAGGACAGCTTGTCTCTGCTCCATGCAGGGGTGGGGGTGGGGACGAGGCTCCCCCTGTTATACAACTCACTCCCACGGTTCCCAGGCAGGGCTCCTGCCAGCTGGGAGCTCAGCCAGGTGCGGTCAGTGGCCTTGGCTCCTCTCCCCCAGCCGCCCCCAGGCCCCTGGGCCTCCTTATAGCACTGCAGCTCGGTTCCCACAGCAGTACCCCAAGAGGTGGGGAGAAGTGCGCCCCCACCCCAGCCTCACCCCAGGGACTCTGGTTGACCAGAAGTCTTGGACAGACAGGCAGACAGATGGCAGCAGAGATGCTGAGTCATTTCCAGGCCAAGTGGGAAGAGTCCTGCCTCTCTTCTGGGTCCTCATGGAACACTGGCCCCGGGGTAAGCAGGCAGGATTGGGGCGGGGGGTGGCAGAGGACAGCTGTCATTTAAAACATCTACCACCCTGAGACCACCAAGCTGAAGAGACTACCAACACAGCTCAGCTCCCAGCTAGCAGCCGGGTGAGAAAGCATCTTGGACTTGGCTCAGAGAAGCCCCCAGGTGGACCCAGAGGTGGGCTGAGCGGACATGGCTGAGGTACCAGCAGCCTCTGGTACCCGAGAAGAGGTTTTAGGAGCTGACATTGTCCAGCCACGAGAAGAGACGACATAGAGGTGAGATCTAGAGTCAGGACTTTCAACTCGAGTTTTTGGTGAGCATCCTGACCTGGGCAAGTCACTTCATTTCTCTAAGCATCAGTGTCGGCATCCGAAAAGTGTGGGTTAAAAATAACCCTTTCAGGGGGAAGCCTGAGGAATGGAGAGTGTTTGCCTGGTCTCAAAGCATATCCCCACGAGACACATGTGAATTGCAAGAGGGAAATAGCCACTTTATAGTGAAGAAGCCTGGCAGACAGCACCGTACCCGAGTGATCAAAGTCAACAACTTCTCGTACAGAGACAGATCAACATCGCTGCTTCCTGGTGTTGCACCCTGAGAAAACACACCCTCACGTCTGCAAGTTCCTGCAAAGAACGCACAACCCGAGTTTCATCTCGGGGGAAACATCAGAGATACTCAAAAAGGGAAACATCCTACAACATAATTGGCCTTCACTCTTCTGAAACGTCAAGGTGATGAAAGACAAGACTTCTGAAGTCTGTTACCAACTGCAAGAGGTTTAAGGGACTGACAACAGATTACAGTGTCTGAGCCAGTATTTTTTTTTTCTACTACAAAGGACAGAAATGCAATGATGCCTATATACATTGTAGTATTTTATAACTGTATGATTTCCCAACTTTTATAATGGGGTAGTGATTCTATATTTTTGTTTTGGAGAAAGTGAAAGTGAAAGTTGCTCAGTTGTGTTCGACTCTTTACAGTCCATGGAATTCTCTAGGCCAGAATACTGGAGTGGGTAGCCTTTCCCTTCTCCAGGGGATCTTCCCAACCCAGGTCTCCTGCTGTTTTTTTGGAGAAATATACCCTAAACTTTAGGGTCTAAAGAAAAAAGGGGCCGAAGGATATCCTGTCTGTAACATGCTCAAATAGTAGGGAAAAACTTTCTTATACCTTTTCTATAGATCTGAGGTTGCATCAGAAGTTTCCAGTCAAAAGAAAAAACAGGAACCACCTCACGGCATTGCCGTGGTTCATTTTATTTTACTTACTTATTTTTGGCTGCCCTGGGTCTTTGTTGCTGTGCAGGCTTTCTCTAGTTGCTGTGAGCGGGGGCTACTCTCTAGCTGTGGTGTGTGGGCTTCTCATTCCAGTGGCTTCTCTTGTTGCGAGCCCGGACTCAAAGCACATGCGCTTCAGGAGTTGCAACGCCAGGGCGCAGGAGTCATGGTGCACAGGCTGAGTTGCTCTGTGGCATGTGGAATCTTCCCAGACCAGGGATCAAACCGGTGTCCCCTATATTGACAGACAGATTCTTAACTGCTGGACCACCAGGGAAATCCCTTGCTGTTGTTTTTAAAGGGTGACGCCATGGCAACACCTCCATCTCCAGAGCTCCCCTCCCCGCCGAGACGGCTGCATCCTCTCCTGTCATCCCGCCCCAGGGCTCCAGGACCTTCTTGGCCCCCTCTTCCTGGCCACTCTGCCTCTGGGTCCTTCCCATGCTCCATCTCCACTGGCCAAAAAGATTCTTCTAAAAGGCAAATCTGACCCTAAAGGCACTGTGGTCTGAGACTGCACGCTGTATGACTTCTAGTCTTTAAATTTGTTAAGGGGTGTTTTACGCCCCAGAGTGTGGTCTGTGCTGATGAATGTTCCACAAGAACTCGAGAAGAACGCCTGTTCTGCTGGTGCTGAATAAAATGGTGCACAGAGGGCACTATCTCCAGTTCACTGATGCTGCTATTGAGTTCTAACTCTGCCCTGCTTTTCTGCCTTACAGATCTGTCCACTTCTGATGGAGGGTGTTAAACTCTCCATGTAACAGTGGATTCATCTAGTTCTCCTTGCAGTTCTATCAGTTATTGCCTCGTGTAGCTTGATACTCTCTTTTTATACGTGGCTTGCCTGGTGGCTCAGACAGTCAAGTGTCTGCCTGCAATGCGGGAGACCCAGGTTCGATCCCTGCCTGGGTCATGAAGATCCCCTGGAAAGGGCATGGCAACCCACTCCAGTACTCTTGCCTGGAAAATCCCATGGACAGAGAAGCCTGGTAGGTTACAGTCCCCGGGATTGCAAAGAGTAGGACACGACTGAGCGACTTAACCAACCCAAACATTAAACACTGCTGTGTCTTCTTGGAGGACTGACTACTTCTTTATTATGGAAACTTCTTTATCCCTGATGATTTTCCATCCTCTGAAGTCTGTGTGTGCTGTGTGCTAAGTGGTTTCAGTCGTGTCCGACTCTTTGCGATCTTATGGACCGCAGCCCGCCAGGCTCCTCTGCCCATGGGATTCTCCAGGCAAGAATACTGGAGTGGGTTGCCATGTCCTCCTCCAGAGGATCTTCCCAGCCCAGGGGGTCAAACCCACGTCTCTTATGTCTCCTGCATTGGCAGGTGGGTTCTTTATGACTGGAAGCTCTGAAGTCTACTCTGTCTGAAGTTAATGTAGCTACTCCCACTTTTCTTTGATCAATATTGGCATGGTATATCTTTCTCCATCTTTTTACTTTCAGTCTTTATACACCTTTATATTTAAAGTGGACTTCTTATAGACAACATATAGTTGGGTGTTGTTTTTTGATCCACTGAAAATCTCGCCCTTTCAATTGGCATATCTAGATCTTTGCACTATAATTGGCTCACAAGAGAATTTAAGAAAACACCCACACTATAAATCCTGAAATGAATTTTCAAAGAGGTACAAAACTGGCTAATGCCCACTGAGCAATAATTAATTACACCTCCATCAGACACAATTTATTTATATTTCTGTGGACAAGAATCATTTGAATTACTATAGTTTGGCTTAACTTATAGAGCTGCAACATAGCTCTAAGACAATAAAAGGCAGAGATAGTCAGGAAGGGTGGCCCTAGACAGGATATTCAGTGATCTTTCTCACCAATTCCAAAGCTTTCCCAGTTTTCCCTGGCACAATTGAACAGATAACTGTTTCTATTTTTCTATGACTTGCTTTAATTTCTACTTTAAGTCCCCATTCAGCCTAGGGAGCAAAAACATTACCTCAGTCAATTTGGGTTCACTTCTTTCCCATGGATATCATATGTAAGTTTTGGAGGTTAAAGCAGTTCCATTACTGGGGAAGGGGCTATCTGGTCTTTGGTGTCATCTCTCCAACTTGCAGGACACTCAGGTAAACATTGAACTGTGCACGTTGCCATGGAGACGTCCCTTTCCCCATCAGTTGCTCCTTTATATCTACAAGTTCTTGATGCTATTTCAGGTGCCCTTTTTAGGTATACATCAAAGTTCACCCTCTGAAACTGTGTGTAGGAAAGTCCATTTGGGCCTCCAAAGCCTGGTGTGCTCAAATGTTCATGGGGCCATTTCTACCCTGGGGATTTTTGGGGCCTCTCCCTAGAAGCAGGCTCCAAGACCACTCTGTTCTCAGAGTCCACACAGACATCCAGAGGCTCCATCCCCTCCTAGGACACGACCCAGGAGGCAAAGCCAAGAACCCTCACCCTCTGTGATCCACCCCTCTCCCTCCCTCCTCTTCTGAAAATCTGTGTCTAAGGGAAGAATGGAAGGCACTTCTCCTCCTATGAAGTGTTTTCCTAAATCTTTTATCCATGTTGGATGTCCTGCCCATCCCTCAAAGTATCTAAGCCCCCAAAACTCATGAGACAATAAGAGAGATTCTTGTTTCGTATTTTCTGCTGCCCAGGTCCTTCTCAGAATACAAAGGGCTGGCTCAGAAGGGAAGGTAAATACACTGGGGAGAGACACTGGTTATTATTTCAAACATTTTATTCCACCCCCCACCACATATGTCCCCAGCACAGGGGCTGTCAGGCACCTCTGGGTCCCACAGCACTTGGCACAGGGCTTACACACAGCATGAGTTCAGTGCGGGCCAATACACGTGGCATCTAGCACAGTGACATTCAATTAATGTCAGATTCCCAAAAGGAAATCGATGGACATTATGGTTTCGAGTAACAGCTCTGAGTTGCATAAAAGAGGGTTCAAATCTTAATCCTTCCATTTTCTAGTTTCCAGACTGTGGGCAAATAATACGCCCTTGCTAAATCTCAGCTTCCTTACCTTAAAATGAAGGAAAGAGTCCTGAGTTCACAATGTTTCTATGAAAATGCAATAAGATGTTATATGTAATGTACTTAGCATGATGCTTGGCATACAGTAGGTGCTCAATGAATGGTGGTTACCGTTACTGTTATCACCGCTATGAAAGTGAAAGTGTTAATCACTCAGTCATATCCGACTCTTTATGACCCCATGGACTGTAGCCCAACAGGCTGCTCTGTCCATGGGATTCTCCAGGCAAGAATCCTGATGGGTAGCCATTCCCTTCTCTAGTGATCTTCCCAACCCAGGGATTGAACCTAGGTCTCCCACATTGCAGGTGGATTCTTAACCATTACTCAGACTCTAATTATGCTGCCCAGGACCTAAGATGCCTAGATCTTCTGTAACAGTGGGTTCCTATAGTGAAGTGGTGGCTGCAGCAGGGGAGAGACCTGGCCTGGCATCATCATATTACCTGTTCCCTCATCCAGGTAAGGTAAGCCTCTGGTGGACTCCCAGAGGTAAGAAAGCCCACCTTCTACTGTGCTGTGACCATGATGAAGAAAAGTGTGCACCCCAGTCTCATCACAGGGCACCAGTGTAGGCAGCCTTGCCAGCTGTGTGGTCAGAGGTCCAGGCAGCAGCAAACTGCAAAGGGCACAGTCTCCAGAAACCAGGCCTGTGTGCCTGAAGCACTAGCCTGTGTCTAGAGACAAGGTCCATTCTTGAGACTCTAAAGTCAGGGCTCTGTCCAACATGAAACAGAGGAATGTAGGTAATGTGCCATTCAGCTCCAGATTGAGACACAAGTTGGGCTTAGATCTCAGGTATTTCTTGCTAGTAAAACCCAACCACTGAGATAGGAGTGGAGCAGAAGT
This sequence comes from Bos indicus, assembly GCF_029378745.1. NCBI lineage: Eukaryota > Metazoa > Chordata > Mammalia > Artiodactyla > Bovidae > Bos > Bos indicus. The sequence continues at coordinate 38,781,595 of NC_091772.1, read as the reverse complement.
AATCCTTTCCTAGATCAACTAGATAAGACAGAAAGCAGACACTAGGGCAATGACTGTTAAGCTTTAGTCTGCATCAGAATCACCTGGAAGGCTCCTTGAAACACACTTTGCTGGGTCCCAAGCCTGGAGTTTCAGATTCTATAGGTCTGGGGTGTATGGTTACCAGATTTGTTAACAAAAATACATGACTTTAGATTTAAATTTGAGCTAAGTAACCATTTCTTTAGTATTTAATCCCAAATAGCACATGAGACAGACTTAGACTAAAATAATCATTCTTGTTTATCTGAAGTTCTCATTTAATTTCATTATTATTCCAATGAGTCAACTCATTGGGAAAGACCCTGATGCTACGAAAGACTGAAGGCAGAAGAAGTGGGGAGCAGAGGATGAGATGGTTGAATGGCATCACTAACTTGGTGCACCTGAGTTTGTGCAAACCCTGGGAGGTGGTGAAGGACAGAGAAGCCTGATGTGCTGCAGTCCATGGGGTCGCAAAGAGTCAGACATGACTGAGCGACTGAACAACTGAACAACAACTCATTTAACTGGGGCATCCTGAAGGTTATCTGGCAACCCTACTGGGGTGGGGCTGGAACCTTGGCATGTCTAACAAGTTCTCTGGTGATGCTGTTGTTATGGTCTGAGAACCACTGAATAACTCAGACGCCCCCTTTGGCAATTTCCAGTTCAACTCTGAGTACTACTGGCTGGAGCTTCCCGCCCCAGAGGCAAGTACACAGGGATCACAGACACCTTCACATATCCAGGTATTTGCCTCCAGGCTGGGAAGTTGGTGACAGAGGCCCAGGTAGTGTAAGAGCCTTCGGCAGCTCTTGACTGTCTTGGTCACTGAGAGGTGGGTTGCAGAGACTCATCGTTTAACCCAAAGGATTATAATAATTTCAACACCAGAGCTAATCCTCTATGGACAGGGCACACTTGATCTTCTTGGCTAAGTCTGTGCAGACTACCTTGAGAGGAGGAGACACAGGTTTCCCCGTGACAAGGAGCTGCTCCTCTGCATTTGGAAATCACTCCTCGCCTTGGTTTCCTGCAGCAGCACCATTCAGAGCGCTATGATTCCCCTGCCTTTGCTCAAGATCACAGGTGCTGAGAGATTCAGGGCAGCCCCTAGGTCCTTCTTTATTTGTGTTGACCAAGCACCTGTTTGCCTTCATCCTCACACCCAGGCCCTAGATGGCACGAGAGCTGCAGATTGCTGGGGCCGGGGGTGATTCTTGTCATCTGCCTTCCAGGTAAGCAACTCTTGTTTCCCATTGACTCTGTTTACATGCAGAGAGCATATATAAAGACAAAGAGTAAAGTACTGAATAAAAAGAACACAAAAGAAAACATTTAGATGAAATGAGCAACTACTTACAGCTGTCACATGAGCTTGGGATTGTCCTGTCGCCCCTCCTTGTGTTTTAATCAGTGACAGTGGACACTGGCTTTTAAGTCCTCCATGACTGGGTATCCCTGCCAGAGAGGCTAATATATTTGGTCTGGTTGTAGACTGAGCAAAAGGAGTTTTAATGCATATATATGGAATCTAGAAAAATGGTACTGCTGCTGCTGCTTCTAAGTCACTTCAGTCGTGTCAGACTCTGTGAGACCCCTGAGACAGCAGCCCACCAGGCTCCCCCGTCCCTGGGATTCTCCAGGCAAGAACACTGGAGTGGGTTGCCATTTCCTTCTCCAATGCATGAAAGTGAAAACTGAAAGTGAAGTCGCTCAGTCGTGTCCAACTCTTAGCGACCCCATGGACTGCAGCCTACCAGGCTCCTCCATCCACGGGATTTTCCAGGCAAGAGTACTGGAGTGGGGTGCCATTGCCTTCTCCGAGAAAAATGGTACTGCCGAACCTATTTTCAGGGCAGGAACAGAGATGCAGACACAGAGAATGGACATGCGGGCACAGCGGGGGTGGGGCAGAGGGATGAACCAGGAGATCAGCGCTGACATGTACACTGTCAGGCTTCCCAGATGGTGCTAGCGGTAAAGAACCCGGCTGCCAATGCAGGAGACATCAGAGATATGGGGTCAACCCCTGGGTCTGGAAGATCCCCTGGAGAAGGGCATGCAACCCACTCCAGTATTCTTGCCTGGACAAAGAGTCAAACACAACCGAAGTGATTTAGCATGCACGCACACATATATCGTGTGTAAAACAGAGAGCTAGTGGGAAGCTGCTGTATAGCACAGGGAGCTCAGTTCAGGGCCCTGTGATGGCCGAGGGGGTGGGATGGTGGGGGATGGGGAGGGAAGGTCAAGAGGGAGGGGAAATATGTATATGTATAGCTGATTCACTTCATCGTACGGTAGAAACCAACACAACACTGTAAAGCAATTATACTCCACTAATAAAAAGTTTTTAATTAAAAAATAAAACTCCCCTGGTGGTATAATTAATATAGCAAAATGTTGAAGTTGAACTGTCATCCTGCGAGATCATGACAAACACTGACATCATGAATCCTGCATCCCTGCTCTGGGGGAAAATACACGCTTAGGTTCCCATGAGCCTCTGGTCCCAACAATGCCAACAGCCAATCAACACATAACCTGGTGCTGTGTGTGTTTCTATCTCAGGACACCTTATCTGATGCATACAGTTGACTCATTAGCCTTGAACTCACAGCCCACAGCGTGATCACTCACGCCCCAATGAAGCTCACCTGACACACGTGTTTTCTCCACAAGGCACTCTTCCTCCTGAGCTTAGGAAGACAGACAGCACTTCAGCCCAAGGCACTGAAATTACCAAGAAAACGCACGAGGTGTGGCACTGAACACACAGTGAGGAGGGCAGTGTTTACAGTCTAAGAGCTGAAACAAGCAGGCAGGGCGTGGCCTTGTCCGCCCTCAGCCAGGAGGGGCTGCTCCACACATGCCCTCAAATGACCACAAATGTGGGTGAGTACTGACTTCTGGGACCACAAACCCATTGTAGCAAATAGGCAAATTCGAAGTATAGAATCCTCAGATAATTAGGACAGACTGGACATCTATCGTCAGCCCCAGAGACTGGAAAGTACAGGTCCCCCAAAAGGTAAGTGAAGAATGCCCACTACAGCATCCTCAAACAGCATGAACACAAGGAGACATGAGGAGTTGAGGAAAAAATTGTAGTCGTAGGACCTCAATTTGGGCACAATGCCCACTAGACTGTGGACGGTTGGTTTTCCAGTTGCTAAGTGGGTTTTAGTAACCCACTTAGTGAGAGACTTTATTTTCTTGGGCTCCAAAATCACTACAGATGGTGACTTCAGCCATGAAATTAAAAGATGCTTGCTCCTTAGAAGAAAAGCTATGACCAACCTAGATAGCATATTAAAAAGCAGAGGCATTACTTGGCCAACAAAGGTCTATCTAGTCAAAGCTATGGCTTTTCCAGTAGTCATGTATGGATATGAGAGTTGGACTATAAAGAAAGCTGAGTGTTGAAGAATTGATGCTTTTGAACTGTGGTGTTGGAGAAAACTCTTGAGAGTTCCTTGATCTGCAAGGAGATCCAACCAGTCAATCCTAAAGGAAATCAGTCCTGAATATTCATTGGAAGGATTGATGCTAAAGCTGAAACTCCAATACTTTGGCCACCTGATGCAAAGAACTGACTCATTTGAAAAGACCCTGATGCTGGGAAAGATTGAAGGCAGGAGGAGAAGGGGATGACAGAGGATGAGATGGTTGGATGGCATCACTGACTCAATGGACATGAGTTTGAGCAAGCTCCGGGAGATGGTGAAGGACAGGGAAGCCTGGTGTGCCGCAGTCCATGGGGTCGCAAAGAGTTGGACATGACTGAGCGACTGAACTGAAGTGAAGTGGGTTTTACATCCCCCCTCATAAGATACTTACAGGAGGGATTGAATGAAATGTGAAATTACTTCATGTGGTAGAGCTACACTCATAGACATAAGATTCCAAAGTCGAGCCATTAGGTCAAAATATGGAGGGTCATAACTGGCTAAGGTTGATGTGCTACTGTTTGCAAAGCCCTTCAAGACTCGTCTTGCTTGTCAACCATGCTGGCTGGTCCCTGCTATCCAGATAGTCCAATGACAGCCAGACTCAGAGGTCCAAAGCCATGTGGGGTCAATCACCTCTGAGTCCCCACAGCCTTAACATTCTCGCTTGGAGAAAAACGTACTTTGGAGAAGTAGTTTTGGATCTTTAATCACTGGGACAGCTTTCAAAGACTCATGTCTGGGACTTCCCTGGTGGTCCAATGATTAGGACTCCATGCTTCCATTGCAGGGGTACTGGTTCGGTCCCTGGTCAGGGAACTAAGATCTCACATGCTGCGCAGTATGGCCAAATGATAAAAATAAATAAATACATAGATGTGAAAGTGTTAGTCACCCAGGCATGTCCGACTCTGCAAACCATGGACTGTAGCCTGCCAGGCTCCTCTGTCCATGGGATTCTCCAGGCAAGAATACTGGAGTGGGTTGCTGTTCCCTTCTCCAGGGGATCTTCCCAACCCAGGGATCGAACCCTGGTGTCTGGCATTGCAGGCGATTCTTTACCATCTGAGCCACTAGGGAAGCCATTTTAAAAAGTAAAAAAAACAAAAAAGAAGTTCTGTAGGGGTCCCATGGGGTGGACTTAGAGGATACAGACAGGGTCCCTACCGTGTCCACTCACAGGACCCCACCTAACTCCTGCCCTCTGTGCAGAGCTGCCTCCATCCGGCCATCCATCACCCAAAGTGCTGTCAGGCACAGAACTCATACAACACACATCAGCAGAAGGCTGAGCTAACATCAATGTTCTCCTGAAAAACAAAGACTCGGGGCTATGGAGTGAAGAATCAGAGAGCCCCAGATAACAGAGGGAATGTTTTCAGGGTGAAGTTGGCCAGGCACAGTCTTGGACATTCTGGCCAGGATCATTGGAATAAAGGTGTTCCAAACGGGACAAAGTTATCCTGACAGGAGACACCAGGTTCACTGCTTAAAGACAGGAGCTAGGGTGGGGCTTCCCTGCAGGCTCCCTGAAAAGATAGTGCCTCCAGCTGCCTAGGATTATGGCTTTTAGGGGCAGTGAATGTAGGGAGACTTCAACCAGTTTGATTCCAGAAGCTGAATCAAGCTACCTCCTCCCTTAAAAGCAGACAGTTCACCAAAGAGGACGTACAGATGGAACCAAGTTTTGAAAGCACATGATGAAAAGATGCCCCACGTCTTAGCCAACGGGGAAGGTGAATCAAAACCACAGCGAGCTACCACTGCAAAGCCGTCAGAACAGTGAAAATAAAAGTGACAACACCAAATGCTGGCGATGACATGGAGAAAATGGATCACCCACGCATCGCTGGCAGGAATGTGAAATGATACATCCAACCTGGGAAACAGTTTGATAGCTTCTTATAAAACCAAACACAATGATCCACAACCCAATGATCCAGAAAGTGTACTCTCAGGCATTTATCCCAGATATATGAAAATTTATGTTCATACAAAACTCTGTGTGTGAATGTTCATAGAAGCTTTATTCATAAGAGCCAAAATTTAGAAATATCCCAGGTGTCCTTCCACAGGTGTGCAAACTGTGGTATATCTACACCATGGAACATGCTTACAATAAAAAAAGAATGAATTATTGATACACACACCAATTTGGACAAATCTCCATAAAATTATACTGAGTGGGAAAAAAGTCAGTCCCAAAGGTTACATACTGTGCAATTTCATTATAAAAGTGGAGACCAGACTAGTGTTTACCAAGAGTTAAGGATTTGTAGGTGATGGCGGGAAGAAGGGCATAGGGGAGCAATGGGAATTTCTGTAACAGGGAAACACAAGAGATCTTTGTGGTAGTGGAAATGCTCTGTATCATAAGTGGGCTGGTGGGTTCACAAGTCTATACATGTGATAAAATTGCACAGAATCAAATATACACAGAATTGAGAACAAGAAAAACTGAGAAATCTAAACCAGAGGGGTGGGTGGGTTCCACTGGTATCAGTATCCTGATTGTAATATTGGACCATAATTTTGCAAGGTGTTCTCATGGGGGGAAATCAGACAAAGGGCACATGAGCTTTCTCTGTGTTGTTTCTTAAAACTGCAGGTGAATCTATAATTACCTCAAAATTAACATTTTAATTTTTTTAATGATACAAAAAAGAACAAATGCACATTAAAAAGACTGATTCAAAATCCTGGAAAAAATACAGCCCTGAGGAGAAGAAGGATAGATAGGACAACCTCGACTGGACAGAGTCAAGGGAATAAGCAAAATTGAACCATCAGGTGTTTAGTCACTCGGTCATGTCCGACTCTTTGTGACCCCATGGACTGCAGCATGCTAGGCTTCCCTGTCCTTCACCATCTCCCAGAGTTTGCTCAACTCATGTCCAACGAGTGGGTGATGCCACCCAATGTCTGTCATCCACTCAATCCACCACCCACCCAACTCTGTCATTCCCTTTTCCTCCTGCCTCCAATCCCTGAACCAGGAAGACTGCCTGGTCCAGGAGGTGAAGACTCAGGTCTGTGGGAGTAGGAAGTCTCGGAGTGAGTGAGGTGGGATGACAAGAGACCACAGGGAATGGAGAGGACATCCTTTCTAAAGAGGCAGCCACTGCTTACCTCCAAGACATTTTTGCCAAGCGAGAAAGCAGACCCAGTATCACCAGGTTTTCCACATTTTCTTGGAATGGTAAAATCTGAATTTTAATAAGAAATCTTCCCATTTTTAAATGTTAGCAGCTAATTTGAAAAATTCCAAAATACTATCCAGGTCAAAGGAAATTAACTGTAACTTGTATTCAAGCAACCGGTTTTTGATCCTCCATCTAGTCCGTTCCATCTGCATTCTACTCACCCTCCAGGGCTTAGTGAAGTTTTTATCTCATCTTTGACCCTTTTCTGACTCCCAGGTGGAGCTAAATGCCTTTCTCTGTACTTACCCAACCCACTCCACCTCCTCATCAGTCCCTGTCTTCCAAGTATTCATCCCACTGTGTTGAAATGTCTGCTTGCCTGAGAGCTCTGAGCAACTGACTATGGCCACAACAATGCTGTGAACCAAACAGGTCAGCTGGGAACAGGCTAATCTGGGCTGGAGGCTCTGCTGACCCTGGCTTGGTTGGTGTCTATGTCTGAGTTAACTGGGGGTCAGCTGGTCTGGGTGAACCGTAGCTGTCACGGTTCTGCTCCGTGCATCTCATCTTCCTCCTGGAATCAGGGGGTGTGCCCTTTCATGACAGTAACAGAGGGCAGGAAGGAAACGTGCCAGGGCACGCTCAGAATTGGCACCCTGTCATTTCCACCACGTTCTATTTGATAATTCTATCACGGACTGGGAAAATAGACTCTTTCCTCACCTCTTTAGTGAGAGGGGCTGCGAGATCAAATGCCAAGGGGGTGGATTAGACATTGAGCAGGATGAGGAACTGAGGTAGTGATGCAGTCTGCACACGCTCCTGAAGTTCACATCCCTGACTTACTTGTCTCAGTCCCTGGAACCTATCCTTGGGCCAGATGCACAGTAAGTGCTTAATAGCTTTTGGGGGGGTGGGGTTCGGGAGAGAAGGAACGAGCCAATAAGTAACCTTTTATGGATGAGGGAACACTTCCAGGGGGATGCAATGACTTGCCCAAAGTCACCCAGTTCGTGGAAGATTCAGAAATAGAATTCATGTCTTCTGTCTCTTTCCACCATCACGAGATGCTTAGAAATGAAGCCTCCTTGGCCTGGCACTCACCCCTGTGCACCATGGGTCTGCTGAGGCTGGTATCTGGGGTGGACACCCACAGGCCAGCCCAGAGCCCTTACACAGCAGGACCCTGGGATGTGAATTCCCCAGATTTGGGTCTGGCTGTTCTCTGCTTGCACAAAAAGGGAAGGAGAGACTGCTCTGCCAGCAGAAGGGGCACAGGGCATCACTGACTTCCCTGCTCCTTACACGCTGATCTCCCATCAGGGGTTCGGAGGAGGCTGCTATTTTAGGGCAGTTTCCTGCAGTCTGATGCTTGTGTTTCTAATCACTGTTGCCACTTGCTAGCATTCCCTTTGGTATAGGAGCAGTTTAAGCCACGTGCATTTCCTGTGCATTTCCTGTGCACCGTGCATTTCCTGTGCACGCGCATACTCTGGAGGCTGCTTAAGGTGGAATATGGAATTTTATTTGCCTAGAAAACTCAAGCCCCTTTCTCCTCTCCAAAGGAACTGGTGGCTGTGACCTCACAGGGGTGGGGGATGGGGGAGGGTGAAGGTGGGAGCCTGAAACATTGTGCAACCCCTGCTGCAAAAGAGAGGGCAGTCAGCTGGGGTCTCTCACTGCCCCTACCTGACGAATAAGGAGGAGCGACCAGGGCCCCAGCTCTGTGCATTTCCATCTTTCTTGGCTGCAGGTTTAAGAAAGTTGGGTTCTAGCACCAGGCTGTGTTGCCTTAGAGAAGCTACCGGACTTCCCTGCACCCGAGCCTGTAAAACAAAGGTGGCAACTAGAAGTATGTTTCTGAGAAACAGGCTCAGATCCCCCAGAGGTTCACCTCTGAGCAGCTGGCTATGGAGGGTGGGAGTGGTGGTGGTGGTGGAGGAAGTGGGGATGGCAGAACTTCAGGGAAAATCACGAGCCCACTGGTGGTCGGTGGGCTGCTTCAAGCCACACCCTGAAAATTCATATGTTGAAATCCTAATCCCCGACCTGATGGTATTTGGAGACAGGAGGTCATCAGGTCATGAGGGTGGGGCCCTCACAGTGGGATTAGAGCCCGTGTTAGAAGAGACAAAAGAGAGGCTGCTCTCTGTCTCTCTCTGTGTCTCTGTCTGCCTGTCTCTCTCTCTCTCTGTATGTCTCTGTCTCTCTGTCCTCTGTTGAGGACACAGTAAGACCACAGCTGTCTACAAGCCAGGAAGAGGCCTCTCACCAAAACCTGACCAGGCTGTACCCCATCTCAGGTTTCCAGCTTCCAGAACTGTGAGAAATTTCTGCCATTGAAGTCCCCAGTCCACAGTCTTTTTACGTCCATGGCAGCCCACAGCTCCAGGAGGACCAGCCATGAGGACTCTCTGACTGAGAAGGGGGGCGGGGGGTGGAGATCCACGTGGCAGCCAGAGTGAATGATGGCCTCGTCTCTCCTGCAGTGGGCACTGGCCTGCTTCTCTCAGTTCCTTCCTCCACAAGTTGAAGAAAACAGCACTTCTGGGAACAACATCTGCCTCTTCTCTAGCCGTGTTCCATCAGAAGTACCAGCTCCTAAGTTTGTCCTGAGTGAGGGCATGTACTTTAGAGCCAGGGACAGAGTGATCTATTCCTGTGACCTGCAGCGGACGTGGGGTGAACTGCTCAGATCCCCTTCAAGAAAGGACACATGCAGGAGTGAGCAGTGTGGTCGGCTGAGCCAGGACTGTCTTCACGGCCATGTGACACACTCCATGGCTCAGCCCATTCTCAGAAGGCCCCATACTTGGCCGAATGCCCTGCTGTCACTGTCTCTAATTTCTTAGTAATTTTGAACCAAGAGGCCCCATTTTCATTTAGCCCTGGGTCCTGCTTACAGCTTCCAGCTTTGACAGCTCAGGTCAAGCTGAGTTCACATCCAACCAAGAATGGAGCAACGTTGGGCCTAGACGTTTCTCCTCGGATGGTCAGAGGGGTTGGTTCAGACCTTGCCAGGTCTGCACCTACTTCCTGGAGAACACAACAGTTCTGCCCTGTGAGATCCACTCCCCTCACCCAGCTGGATCCATATTCATATACTTTTTATTTGTTTTTAGTTAAGTATTTTATTTTTTCTTCTTTTAAAACTTTTTATTTTATATTGGCATACAGTTGATTAACAATGTTGTGATAGTTTCAGGTGGACAGCAAAGGGACTCAGCCATACATACATACGTATCCATTCTCTTCCAAACTCCCCTCCCATCCAGGCTGCCACATAACATTGAGCAGAGTTCCCTGTGCTGTACAGTAGGTCCTTGTTGGCTAACCATTTTAAATATAGCAATGTGTACCTGTCTATCCCAAATTCTCTAACTATCCTTTCCCTTCCTTTTTAATGGCTGACTAATATTCAACTGCATAATCTGTCCTTGAACATTTAGGTTGCTTCTACGTCCTGGCTATTGTAAATAGTACTGTAATGAACATTGTAATGAACATTGTAATGAACATTGGGCTGTATGTATCCTTTCAGGCCATGTTTTTCTCTGAATATATGCCCAGGAGAGGGATTTCAGGGTCATCAGTTCAGTTCAGTTCAGTTGGTCAGTCGTGTCTGACTCTTTGTGACCCCATGAACTGCAGCATGCCAGGCCTCCCTGTCCATTACCAGCTCTTGGAGTTTACTCAAACTCATATCCATTGAGTCAGTGATGCCATCCAACCATCTCATCCTCTGTCATCCCCTTCTCCTCCTGCCTTCAATCTTTCCCAGCATCAAGGTCTTTTCAAATGAATCAGCTCTTTGCATGAGGTGGCCAAAGTATTGGAGTTTCAGCTTCAACATCAGCCCTTCCAATGAACACTCAGGACTGATCTTCTTTAGGATGGACTGGTTGGATCTCCTTGCAGTCCAAGGGACTCTCAAGAGTCTTCTCCAACATCACAGTTCAAAAGCATCAATTCTTAGGTGCTCAGCTTTCTTTATAGTTCAACTCTCACATCCATACATGACTAATGGAAAAACCATAGCTTTGACTAGACAGACCTTTGTTGGCAAAGTAATGTCTCTGCTTTTTAATATGCTGTCTAGGTGGGTAACTTTCCTGCCAAGGAGTAAGCGTCATTTAATTTCATGGCTGCAATCACCATCTGCAGTGATCTTGGAGCCCAAAAAATAAAGTCAGCCACTGTTTCCACTGCTTCCCCATCTATTTGCCATAAAGTGATGGGACCAGATGCCATGATCTTAGTTTTCTGAATGTTGAACTTTAAGGCAACTTTTCCACTCTCCTCTTTCACTTTCATCAAGAAGTTCTTTAGTTCTTCTTCACTTTCTTCCATAAGGATGGTGTCATCTGCATATCTAAGGTTATTCATATTTCTCCCCACAATCTTGATTCCAGCTTGATCAGCTTGCAGGGTCACATTCCCACCAACAGTGTAGGAGGGGTCCCTTCTCTGCACATCCTCTCCAGCATTTATCATTTGTGGATTTTTTGATGATAGCCATTTTGACTGGTGTGAGTCAATATCTCATTGTACTTTTGATTTGCATTTTTCTAATAATTAGCGATGTTGAACATCTTTTCATGTGCCTCTTGGCTATATATCTGTATGTCTTCTTTGGAGAAATATCTGTTTAGGTCTACTGCCCATTTTTTTATTGGATCATTTGTTTTGATGCTATTAAGCCTCATGAGCTGTTTGTAAATTTTGGAGACTAATCCCTTGTCGGTTACATAATTTGCAAATATTTTCTCCCAATCTGCAGTACATTCATACACTTTTAAAAGCTTCCACTAATCTGTTCTCTTAAAACTGCAGGATTTTCATCTGCAACCTGCTGGAACTTTTAGTTTTCCATAATTGATGGGTTTTGGCTCCAAAATCACTACAGATGGTGACTGCAGCCATGAAATTAAAAGACGCTTACTCCTTGGAAGGAAAGTTATGACCAACCTAGATAGCATATTCAAAAGCAGAGACATTACTTTGCCAACAAAGGTCCATCTAGTCAAGGCTACGGTTTTTCCTATGGTCATGTATGGATGTGAGAGTTGGACTGTGAAGAAGGCTGAGCGCTGAAGAATTGATGCTTTTGAACTGTGGTGTTGGAGAAGACTCTTGAGAGTCCCTTGGACTGCAAGGAGATCCAACCAGTCCATTCTGAAGGAGATCAGCCTTGGGATTTCTTTGGAAGGAATGATGCTAAAGCTGAAACTCCAGTACTTTGGCCACCTCATGCAAAGAGTTGACTCATTGGAAAAGACTCTGATGCTGGGAGGGATTGGGGGCAGGAGGAGAAGGGGACGACAGAGGATGAGATGGCGGGATGGCATCACTGACTTGATGGATGTGAGTCTGAGTGAACTCCGGGAGTTGGTGATGGACAGGGAGGCCTGGCGTGCTGCGATTCATGGGGTCGCAAAGAGTCGGACACGACTGAGTGACTAATCTGATCTGATCTTAAATTTTTATAACCTCTTTTAAACAATTAATCATATGGCCTCATCCATCCCCGTCATTAGAATTTATCTGGTAATTTCATTGCAGATCTGCCTTGGAGACAGCGTTGTTCCCCACCTGGTGTACTGTATGGCCCTTATGGGCCTGGCCACCTCTAGGTCATCAAGGGCTCTGGCGGCCAGTGTTATATGCTGTTCTTTCTCAGGGGTGCAGCAAGATTGGTAAACTATCCCCACCCCCATAAGTGAGAGCAAAAGATCTCATCAATCAGGTAAACATCTTTGTGAAAAGTTCAGGGTCCTCAGAAAAACTTCCCAACTCACCCTCTGCCAGGCTTAGATCAGAAAAAAAAGGCACATGAACTCTTACTGGTTTTTTATTTTAGAAATTTCTCTCGGAGGCAGAATCATAGGGGCGGTTGGTTGGTGGTAATTTGTGACACTGTGGGTGTAAGTGAGGTTGAAAACGGGCCCTTGGTAACTTAAGATACAGAGAAGGAGCTCCTGGATGTGGTGAAGACCTTTGATGAATGGGTGTGCGGGGCTGTGCTCAGATGAATGGATACATGTTTGAAAAGGGCATCCTTCTTCCTCATGCAAAGAGCTGGATTCCAAAGGAAAGGGTAGTCAGGGGAGAGGGACTGTCCCTGGACTGCCTTCCTAACTCCAAACTCCTCCTCAAAGTCCCCCAGAATCCCACCCCACAACGTGCCTGTGCTTCAGACCCACTTCCAGAGAGACACCCGTGTTTGAAGAGAGTCCTCAGGCTTCCCTGTTAGCTCAGATGGTAAAGAATCTGCCTGCAATGCAGGAGACCCGGGTTCAGTCCCTGGGTTGGGAAGATACCCTGGAGAAAGGAATGGCTACCCACTCCAGTATTCTTGCCTGGAGGATCCCATGGACAGAGGAGCCTGGTGAGCTAGAGTCCATGGGGTCTCGAAGGGTCAGACATAACTGAACGACTAACGCTTTCACTCGGCTGCACAGGAGTTTTGAGCTCACAGCCTCTACCAGGCTTTGATCCTGTTGTGGAAGCCTCTGAGGACGAAAATAAACTTGCTCAGCTTAAAAGCTAGGGGAGTCTTTTATCAAAAATTTTCAGCCACACTCTTTATTGGTGAAAAGAAAGAGAAAAAACGCAGCCCCTCCCCTCACTGGCTAAAATCTTGATTACTATATGTCGTTCCCTGGAAACAAGCATGAACATCTCCAGAAAACATCAACCATTAATAGCACTTAACCTCCTCAGGCTACAAAACAGCCAAAAGAGCCACTTAGGGGCAAAGCATCTTCTGATTAGTTCTTTAAGGGAAAATCTCTCCTCAGTAGGAAATGGTCCAGGGGTTGCCAGATGGAAATGTGGAAATACCCACCACCCAACGGTCCAGCAGGCCAAGCTGCCGCGCATCCCAGCATCTTCCCCGACTCCTCCCTGGCTGCATCACTGTAGCCCCTCCATGCCCCACCCCCACCAAAAGCCAGGGTCCCCTGCCCACCCAGCTTCACAGGCACCTGCAAACCCCATCCTGGGCTTGGGGAGCCTACAGCTGTTCTTGAGAGGTAACCAAACATCCATTTTAATTACACTGTGGGCTGTATAAATATTGTGCTCCACAAAATGGTACGAAGCAGATATTTTTAGGGGGTCACAGATGCTTCATGGGATTATCCGAGTCACAGGTCTGGAAGAATTTTTCCTCCAAAGAAAAGGAAAAGCACGTCTCCAACATCTGCTGTGGGGACTCTTGAGGGGCTCGACTCCTTCGCATCGTCAGTTTCCTTCTGAAACCCAGCAGGTGGGCTATAAGCAAATGGAGCAGATCCAACACCAGGCTAACCAGACGCCTGACCCCAACACGGGCTGCGTCCCCACCCTGGACCTGCCTGGCCTCCCGATTCATGATTCACCTTGCAAACACTCCTTACTAAGCACCTACTGGGTGCCAGATGCCATGGCTGTCACTGCAAATGTGGGCGAGACACTAACACACGCTAAGTGGTGGAAAGGGACTTCTGGTCACAAAGATGTACAAGGTTCACAGCATCCCTGGTGGAAACTGCCCTCAACTGGAAACAACTCGAATACCATGGACACTGCTCAGCAGGAATGCGCGTGAACCACGACGTCCCACAAGCATGCCTGGAGCTCAGACACAGGAGGAAGAAGAAGATTCTGAGGTGAAAAAGCCGTTTACCTGAAATACACAAGCAGGCATCAGCATGAGGTCAGAAGTCAGAACAGCGGGCACCCTCGAGGAGGAGGGACAGAAGGGGCCTGAGGGGGGCTCCCGCGGTACTGACACTTCCTGTTTCTCAAGTCACGTACTGGCTACAAAGGTCTGTTCCATTTGAGAAAATCTGTGGAGCTGCACACTCATGGTTTGCAGATTTCTCCAGTAAGAGGTGTATTTTAAAATAGTAAAGAACAGCGATGTGCTGTCCCACGGTCAGGAAATGGCCAGGGCAAGACCCAGCCCCAGGTGTCCCGGCACCAGGGTCCAGGCTCTCACCCTTGGGTCCTGCTGCCCCCAAGAATCAGAGCCCCCAGGTGGGGTGCCTGGGAGCCAGCCCCTGCTGTGCTCCAATCTCTGGGTCTCGCATGACTGCCTCCCCCATCTTCTCTAGCTGACTGTAGCCGCCTGAGGGCTTCCTTGGGTGTCTGCAACCCACTGTGCCTGGGAGTCAGCACCACTGTCCCAGGAGCAGCCCCTTTGCAGCCCCTGTCCTTGATGGGACGCCCTCAAGCTGCGTCCCTGGCATCTCCCTGAAATCCTCTTGGGTTGAGCTCAGAGGGGACCTGCTCAGATGCAAACCCTGCACCTTCTGCTATCCTTCCTGGGCTCACATCCCAACGCCCCAACTGATGGGACCACAACAGGACCCCTCACACTCGAGGGGCAGTAAATCCCCCTCCAGGCTTTCGTTGCTCAGTAGCTTAGTTGTGTCTGACTCTCTGCGACACCATGGACTGCAAAATGCCAGTCTTACCTATCTTTCACCATCTCCTGAAGCTTTCTCAAACTCATGTCCATTGAGGCAGTGATACCATCCAACCATCTCATCCTCTGCCATCCCCTTCTCCTCCTGCCCTCCATCTTTCACAGCATCAGGGTCTTTTCCAATGAGTCGGCTCATCACATCAGGGGGCCAAAGTATTGGAGCTTCAGCATCGGTCCTTTCAGTGAAGATTCAGGGTTGATTTTCTTTAAGATTGACTGGTGTCAAGTTAGAAGGGCTCATTTCGCCTCCTTCACTTGTAAAGCAGTCCATCATCAGGACCTCCCTAAAGGATACAGGCAACTATGAGAAAAGTTTCAGTTGGGTAGGTCAAGTATAACCTTTAACCATTCAGGAGGACATTCTTTGGAGACGAGATCTATGTGAATCCTTACAGAATAAGTACAGATGCAAGGTGGAAAAGAGCATCTGAGATTGGCGGTCATTCCTGCAGAAACGAGGAGGTGAGAAGTGGACTATGCCCACTGGGGTGTGTGCCCATCTGGAAGAACACACAGACGCTGGTAACTGCAGGGGCCTCTGGGTATAAAAACAGGAGAAGGGGACCACGAGAGGGATGAAAAACTGAATTTCCTCCATGCTCCTCTGTACTATTTGGATATTTTTTTCCTTATGTGTGTGTTTTTCAAAAAAAAAATATTAAGGAGCTTATTTATTCATTCAACAAGCAATTTTGGTATGTACAATGGGTACTGGGCACTAAGAAAATGACATCCAGTGACAGCAGGGAGGCCCTGACTGATTCCCACCTTTGGGGGCAGACTGGTGCTGAGGGCTGTGCAGCTGAGCCCTGTAACCTGTCATCCAGGCTGAGGTCTCTGACCGAGGGGGTACCATAAACTGAACATCAAGATAGCGGTGTGGAAGTGAGACCCAGACAGGATAACACCCACCCACAGCCAGAACACAGGGGTGGAAAAAAAGGGAGGCCATAGAACCTTGGGAAGATGACAGCTGAATGGGGGCAGCTTCCTGGAGGAATTGAGGGTAGGACTTAGATGATGGGTTCGGGGGCAGGCAGAACTCTGGTCTCCAAGAAGATGCTACTCCCCACACCCAGAACCATGGCTCTGAGGATACATTACACCCACGAGCACCCAGCCTGTCTCAGCCAGGGTGGCTGCCACAAAGCACCGTAGACGGAGTGTCCTAACAGCAGACACTTATTCCTCCAGTTCTCGAGGTTGGACGGCTGAGGTCAGGGGCCACACAATCAGGTTCTGCTGAGAATGCTCTAGCTGGTTTGCAGGTGGCACCTTCCTGCTGCGTCCTCACATGGTGGAGAGAGACGGCGCGTGTGAATCTTGGTGGAATGGGTCTAACGGTTCAGTCCACATGGCGTTACTTACACAGCCACAGGGACTCCGCAGGTGTCATTAAGGTTACCGATAGGCTGACATGAAGAGAGAAGATTCTCCTGGGTTACCTGGGTGGCAGTCACCCGAATCCTTTCAACCCAGAGGCAGAGATGAAGGCAGAAGGGTTCAGAGAGCACACTGAGGCCTGAGAAGGCCTCCTCGTACTGCCGCAGGCTTTGCAGAGGGGCCGGCCTAGTGACCAGGAAGGTGGCTGGCTTCCAGGAGCTGAGAGAGCTGGCCTGGCTGACAACCAGTGAGGCTATGGGGACCTCGGTGCTACCACCATGAGGAATTGAACTGACCCTTTCCCGGGCCCCCAGATAAGAGCCCAGTCTGGCCAACACCCTCACTTCAGGCCTGTGAGATGGAAGCGAGGAACCCAGTCAGCCCTGCCCCCACTTCTGACCTGCAGATGCTATGAGAGTGTGAACGGTGCTGTTGGCAGCTGCTGAGTCTGTGGTGAGCTGAGCACGTGTGTGAGTCCACACAGGAACACTCCACTGAGGTGACCGATGCCGCGCGGAGCTGGGGCCTGAAGGCCGGTACCCACGGGCCCCAGCAAAGCAAGCCTGCCGGAGAAAATGACCACCTAGGCACGACGGCAGGGGGCCACCGACTCAGCCCGAAGGTCCAGGAGGCAGAGCACAGGGTGAGGCCCGGCCTACCTGGAAGGCCCAGTGAGGCCCCCGTCCCCCCAGCCTGGCAGGAACAGGGTCCAGTGTGACCAAATGACCCAACTCTTCAAGAGAATCCAGAAACTCACTTTTTACATGAAATATTCTCATTCCAATTTTAAAAACACTGTGCTGGCCAACCTTGAGCAGAACAAGCAAATGAGAGAAGTCTTGAGCCAGAGGTGAGCTTCTGGGGCATCCACCAACTGTGAGAGGTCAGGCAGAAGAGCACCCAAGTGGGGGCCTTTCCAGGAGGCCATGGGGATCCAGTCCTCCCTACCATGCAGAAGAGGAGGGACTCACACTCACAGAAGACCCCAGCCCCCGTGCCCTGTGGGGGACCCAGTCCCAGCCCCCGACAACCAGACAGCTTAAGGGCAATGGGCCTTTTTCCAGAGGCCGCCACTGAGGCCAGAACGGGGAACCTCCCAGACATGAGCTGGTGACTCTGTCTCAAAACTACACATCCAATTCCAAAATCTGAGTCTGTCCAGCCACTCCACCCAGCCTCCTGGCATCACAAGACTTTTGATGGCACAGGGGTTTGCTGTGTGTTCCCGAGGCCTGAACTCTTCCCCCCTCGCTAGTGAACCAGCCCCCTCCTCGCTCAAGGCTTGGCTGTCCTGTCTAGCGCTCACCATGGCAGCCACCCTTCCGGCAGCCCAACATTTTGGATCCTGTTCCCTCACCCTTGGTAGCTCAGGGTCTCAGCTTCCCAGACCCAAATTCCTGAGAAAGTACTCTACCTGGTTTGAGTCATGTTTCTGCCCCGAGTGATGCTGGGTCAGAGGTCTCTAGCCAATCCATGGGGTGGGCTTCCCTGTGGTCAGATGTCAGTCCAGGCAGGACCTCTCTGTAACCCTTCCCTCCCTCCTCACACCCCTCCAGACCCTTATCCCATTTTTAAGCAAACTCATCTCAGGGCCAATCCCCAGAGGTATGAGTAGGACCATCAGGGGACAGGCTCGAGCCAGTCGTGTCCCTAACAGCAGCCCCCCCAAACGCCTGACACTCGTAAATGCAGCTCAAACAGCAGTGCCTGGACTAGGCACGGTAAGTGGTCTCTCATATCATCCAAAGACTCTGAGATGCCCATCATGACCACAGGCAGGGGCACTGGCAGCAACACCACACCATTTACCTCCTCATCTGCTGAGTGGCCCAGGTGAGCCAGGAAGCCCCACATCCCACTCCCAAACCATCAGCGACTCCTGACCACAGAGCTGAGAGTCAACTCAGCCCAGGGTCTCTTCACTTCCCTCTGAGAAGATGAGATTTTGACAGCAATGAGCTCCTTCTCTGCCTCGTTCCGACATGGAGAACTTCAGAAACCTGTGCAGGGACCACAGGTCAGTGAGAAAAACAGACACACGATGAGGTCGGAGGATGACTCGTGCCCAGGGGAGGCTTGAGTCTTAAATTCTCTTTATAAAAACTTCATTTTGTGTGAAGCAATTATCCTTCAATAAAAAAAAAAAAAAAAAACTTCATTTTGAATGGAGGGCAGAAGGCTATTAAGACAGTGCTATTGAGTTTATAGGGCTCCCCTGGTGGCTCAGATGGTAATGAGCCTGCCTGCAGTGCAGGAGACCCGGGTTTGATCCCTGGGTGAGGAAGATCCCTGGAGAAGGAAATGGCAACCCACTCCAGTATTCTTGCCTGGAGAATCCCATGGATGGAGGAGCCTGGAGGGCTACAGTCCACTGAGTTTTATGGACACATAGTAAACTGCCTATGTGTATGTAAGTACACAATCTGATCTACGAAAAACATAATGCCTGTGAAACCGTCACCACCCCCAGGGCAATCAACGCATCCACCACCCCAAACTGCCTCCCCACTCCCCACCCATCCCCGTCTCCTGGCAACCACTGACCTTTCTGCCACTACAGTTTACATGTCTGCTATGTTACATGAGTAGACCACAGGCACACACTTGTTTCCTCTGGCCTTGCTCACTCTGCACAGTTCCAACATTCACCGTGTGGTTGTGCCCACAATGAAAATTCAACCCCATTTCTTGCTGAGTAGTATTCCAGGGTAGAACATCCCTTGATCTGTCAATTGTTGATGGACATTCAGTTTATTTCTAGTCTGGGACAATCCCAAATACACTGCCATGAACATTCACGTACAAATTTTTATACTTGTGTGTACGCTTTTCTCTTGGGAAAATACCTAGGGAAGGACTAGTTGGATTGTTTGGCAGGCATGTGTTTAAGGATGGCCATTTCCATGAAGCTCCTGGGTGGCTTTTGGAGGGTCCACACTGTGTGTATTTAACCTACAAGATAAGGTGCACACTGGTCATGAGGAACTAATGACCCACACACTCACCCACAGGGAGGCCTCATCAGGCTGCAGCTGCTTCGTTCCATGTGTGGAGGGGGTTCCCAGAAGGAAATATCTCCCAGCATCACCTCTGATTTTGTGAAATGCTCAGTGCACAAGTTCCTGATGCCAGAAATGGCCCACGAGAGGGCTGTGTAATCTGTCTGCGGGAGACCCTCGACATGCTGGAACATCTCACAGGTCTACAGCAGATCAGTTGTGATCTTCACTGAAAGCTGTGCGTGGACCACAGCAGGGGTTCTGTAAGGGCGGTCTCACCAGCATCACCTGGGAGCTGGGCTAGAAATGCACATTCCCCACGCCATCCAGACCTACAGAGTTGAAACAATGAGTGGAGCCCCGCCATGTGGGCTTCCAGGTAATCAGATGTACATTCCAATTTAAGAACCAGCAGCCTAGAACATTTTTTAAGCCCTTCGACTCTACTGGAATTAAATCCATCAGAAGTTGTGTTACATCAGGGGCACACCCCCTCTGTGACCTCATTCCATCCCCACAGCTGTGGAAAGAAAGTGAAAGTGTGAGTCGTACCCGACTCTCTACTGCCCCATGGACTGTAGCCCACCAGGCTCCTCTGTCCATGGGATTCTCCAGGCAAGAATACTGGAGTGGGTAGCCATTCCCTTCTCCAAAGGATCTTCCCAACCCAGGGATCAAACTTGGGACTCCTGCACTGCAGGCAGATTCTTTACCGTCTGAGCCACCAGGAGAGTTCACCCTTTTAGAACACTGCAACCCTGTGTTAAAGTCTCCTCAAAGAGCCAGGCTGCCAATGGAATACTGCAAAGTGATGGTCATCACTTCTTTCCCAAAGACTCCAAACAAAATGAAAGTTCCAGGAACTCAATCGCTGAAGCATTTAAACCCAGCTGTCAAAACCACCTGTGTGTCTACCTGGGGCTTTCACCCTAGCGTATTATGACATAAATAAATCTAAGGAAAGAAAAAGACAAAGATTTTAGGTGATACACTACAATTCTCTTTACTGCTCTAGAACCCTCGCTCCAAATTAACACATCAGCAGGAACATTAATCAAACTTGAATAGGAAGAATTTGAGTAAAAATATTGAATACTTTTTGTTTTAATCTTCAGCTTAAGCATGATTGCTGCTTGACATTGTAATTGGAGAGAAGGTCTGCTCATTTTCCTGATATTCCGGCAGGCTTACCACTTAGCCCAGTCCTTGAAAACTCTCTCCAGCTTCTGGCCAAGCAGAACTTTGCCGCTCACTTTGAACTTGCCGGCAAGGAAAGCCTTCTGAGGGTTCATTTTGCCCAAAATCAACTCCATGAAGACAGGCTCGGGGATTGTGAAGACGGTGTCCGCTGGGAGCCTGGCAGGTCCTCGATACGTGTCCCCAGAGCCGTTCTTCAGATCAATGGTCCACTGGTGGACAGTCTTCCCATCTTTGGTGATGTCCAGCTGGAAGATGGCATTGACTTTCTTCACCAGCTGGCTCCCCACTTCTTTGACGTGCTGGCTGATGTCCTCAAACACTGGGACGGTCTGGAATTCTGACAGCGAGAGAGGGTGTGGCACAGCAGGTTCCCGACCTGGACCCAGTTCCTTGAACTGGCCTGCCTGCGGCCCATCCCCTGCCTTGATCTTGAGCTGATGGTCAATTCTCTTCCACATCCCACTGCACTGGTCCTCCTGACCTTGCCGACTGGTGTGTGAGCAGCTGCGGCCAGGTTAATATACACAAGGTCAGATTGTGACATCAAAGGCAAGGCCAAGCGGGGACTCAGGCTGTGTGTGTGTGCCACAGTCTCATTGGCTGAACGGGTGCTAAACACGTGACATGGGGTTAGGGCTCGGCCAGGTCATTGTGACACAGATCCACACCACCACTCCCCTAAACCACAAGGTCCCACAAGCCCAGCCCAGAAAGGTCTGGACCCTGGGCTGGGAATAAAGGAAACTGGCCCGCAGAAGGTTCTCTGGTGACATGAGCTCTGTCTTTTCAACAGCCCTAACTGAGAGAGCACTCATTCTGATTCTTTCAAAAGCAGATGATCTTAAGGTCCAGATACTGGTGCTTCAACTACCTACTGGGGAGTGGGAAAAACTGTTAGAACAAAACAGCTGGTGGAGGAGGGCTCAGCACCAGGGCCTGCACTGGAAGCTTCCAGAAGCAGAATGAGAGGGGAAAAAGGAAAGAAACAAATATCCCTGAGGTCGGCAGAAGACACTGCTGGTCTCACAGGATAACTGCAGACACTATCACAGCCCTCACTCCAAGCCACAACACCGCTGTAGGCACTGCACATGTATTTTATCAACACACTTAACTCTCCATATAACTGTCTGAGGTGGGTACTGGTACAATCCTCATTTTACAGATGAGGAAGCTGAGGCAAGAAGTGAAGTGACTTTCCAAAGCCACCCAGTGAGTCGTAGGGCAGCCAGGTTTAAACAGAGGGAGAAAGACTTCAGAGCCCACTTTGGGTCTGCCTGATGCTTTCTCATGATGAGGTTGAGGGCTTAGGCAGGAATGCCACCGCAGGGATCTTGTGCCTTCGCCGTGCATCCTATCAGGGGGTCTATGGTGCCAGAATGTCCCCCCACGGTGATGCTGACCTTGATTCCTTGGTTAAGGTGGCGTCACCGGGTGATGGGCAGCTCCCTGCAGAGTTACTGCTTCTCCCTTTGTAATGAATAAATGTCTCGTGGAAGATGATACTTTGAGACTCTGCAAATACCCTGTTTCGTATCACACTCCAGCCCACTCCTGTCTGCCCCCATCCCTGACCCACTGGTGTTAAATGCCCATCACTCCTTTTAGATTTAATGACTGGAATTCTGCTGGAAGAATGAGCTTTCCCTCATTTTTTTCACCTGTGCAATCATTTATTTATCCCAATATGGACTCATGGATATTGCTTTATTCTTATCATCTGTTATGATGATTATTTATTTTCTCACTCACCTTGTCCCAGATTGGGTCATTGGGAGCTCTGGCCAGGTGGGTACTTGTGTCCTTTCCCCACCATGGTGTTCTTAAATGTAAGTGAAGCTGGTAGGGAGTTGCTGGAAGCTCTTTTCTCTCTGGGAGGAATTCAGAAAGTACAAAAGTTTTCAGTACATTTTCTTTGGTACTTGATGGATGAGCTGGTATTATTAACATGGAGCAGTTAAACAAAATCCAATGGGCTCCAAAACCAAGTCTTTCCCCTGAGGCCACCAAGTATGCAACTAATACATTAAGAGTTTAAAATGAAGAGGATGGATTGCCCCAGTAAGCTCGCTGGGAACAGTCAATGGACCACCGAGCCCCATGCCCACCATGCCTGATTTTCCTCAAGGATGGGTTGTCCCTTCTGAACTGTTCAGATGGGTCCCCAACAAGGCTGCCATTCCTGCCTCAGCATGTCAGAGGAGAATACAGTTTCACAGCCCATGCATATCCCTCCATGAGTTCCTATCTTTTAGAGGAGGATATTTCTACTATCGGGCTTCCCAGGTGGCTCAGTGGTAAGGAATCCACCTGCCAAGCAGGAGACTTGAGTTCAATCCCTGAGTCAGGAAGATCTGCTGAAGAAGGAAGTGACAACCCACTTCAGTATTCTTGCTTGGGAAATCCCATGGACAGAGGAGCCTGGCGGGCTATAGTCCATGGGGTCACAAAAGAGTCGGACCCGACTTAGGGACTAAACAATAATAAGTACTGGCAAAGGTGTGGGAAAAGAAGCCTCCCACACTGTTGGTGGGAATGTAAACTGGTGCAGCCACAGTGGAAAACAGTATAGTTTCCCTAAAAAACTAAAAATAGATCTACCATATAGTCCAGCAATCTCACTCTTCGGCATATATCCAGAAAAGATGAAACCTCTAACTGAAAAGATATATTCACCCAATGTTCACTGCAGCACTGTTGACAGTAGCCAAGACATGTGTTAAGTTTCTTCAGTCGTATCCAACTCTGTGCGACCCCATGGACTGTAACCGGCCAGGCTCCTCTGTCCATGGGATTCTCCAGGCAAGAATAATGGAGTGGGGTGCCATGCTTCCCTGGTGGCTCAGATGGTAAAGAATCTCCCTGCAATGCAGGAGACCAGGGTTTGATCCCTGGTCATATGAAGACATGAAAGTAACCTGAACATCCACTGACAGATGAATGGATAAAGAAGTCTGTATAATCTCCAAATTCACATGCTGGAACACTAACCCCACCATGTGATGGGTTAGGAAGTGAGATGTGATTAGGACTAGATGAGGTCATAAGGGGGAAGCCCTCATGAGTGTGGTTAATGCCCTAAGAGTCACAGGAGAACTTGCGTCCCCTCTCTCCTCCCTAACTTGAGGATACAGTGAGAAGTCCACAGTCTGTAACCTGGAACAGAGCTCTCCCAAGAGGCTGGCACCCTAATCTGGGACTCCAGCCTGAAGAACCATGAGAAATAAATTTCTGTTGTTTATAAGCCACACAGTTCATGGTATTTTTATGACAGCAGCCCAAGCTAAGACATGTGTACACACAGAAAAGGGTGAAGATCAATAATGATATTAATCCACCACATCCATGGGAAGACAGTGCCAAGCCCTGAAAGCCTTTCTCACTGGAAAAAAAGTTACTGTACTATACCAAACTCATGTACAAATATATTTGTAAAGTCCCAGTAACTTAGATTTTATATATATAGAACAGAGATCATCCCTCCCAAAAGGCATTACTGGCCAGGGTAAGGGCATTCCTATTTCAAGACACAGCTGAAGATAGGGCCAAAGACAGGCAAATAGTTAATTAGATAAAATGTGTAAGATATGCCTGCTCATAAATTAATAAGACTGATTGTGAATAAAATAACAGATAAAGTTTCTAAGAAAAGTGATGCATTTTTCTGATGTTCCTGACATCATTCAAAATGTTTTTCAGAATACCTTTTATAACCAATGTCACAAACCAAGGCTCAGCTGGTAAAGAATCCACCTGCAATGTGAGAGACCTGGGTTCAATCCCTGGATTGGGAAGATCCCCTGGAGAAGGGAAAGGCTACCCACTGCAGTATTCTGGCCCGGAGAATTCCATGGACTGTATAGTCCACAGGGTCACAAAGAGTTGGACGCAACTGTGGAAAATTCTTCAAGAGATGGGAATACCAGACCACCTGATCTGCCTCTTGAGAAATCTGTATGCAGGTCAGAAGCAACAGTTAGAACTGGACATGGAACAACAGACTGGTTCCAAATAGGAAAAGGAGTACATCAAGGCTGTATATTGTCACCCTGCTTATTTAACTTATATGCAGAGTACATCATGAGAAACGCTGGGCTGGAAGAAGCACAAGCTGGAATCAAGATTGCCAGGAGAAATATCAATAACCTCAGATATGCAGATGACACCACCCTTATGGCAGAAAGTGAAGAGAAACTAAAAAGCCTCTTAATGAAAGTGAAAGAGGAGAGTGAAAAAGTTGGCTTAAAGCTCATCATTCAGAACTAACGAAGATCATGGCATCTGGTCCCATCACTTCATGGCAAATAGATGGGGAAACAGTGGAAACAGTGACAGACTTTATTTTTGGGGGCTCCAAAATCACTGCAGATGGTGACAGCAGCCATGAAATTAAAAGACACTTACTCCTTGGAAGGAAAGTTATGACCAACCTAGATAGCGTATTGAAAAGCAGAGACATTACTTTGCCAACAAAGGTCTGTCTAGTCAAAGGCTATGGTTTTTCCAGTGGTCACGTATGGATGTGAGAGTTGGACTGTGAAGAAAGCTGAGTGCCAAAGAGTTGATGCTTTTGAACTGTGGTGTTGGAGAAGACTCTTGAGAGTCCCTTGGACTGCAAGGAGATCCAACCAGTCCATTCTAAAGGAGATCAGCCCTGGGTGTTCTTTGGAAGGAATGATGCTAAAGCTGAAACTCCAGTACTTTGGCCACCTCATGCTAAGAGTTGACTCCTTGGAAAAGACTCTGATGCTAGGAGGGATTGGGGGCAGGAGGAGAAGGGGACGACAGAGGATGAGATGGCTGGATGGCATCAAGCCCTCAGCCACCTCTCAGTGTGTGCCCTGAGGAGATTCAGGATGGAAAAAAGCAGGATAGTGGCCCTAGATAGCTGGGGTATAGACCAAAGCAATGATTTCAGTGAACCCAGACTCTCCCATCTTCCCAAACACAGAAAAGCAGCTAAAGTCATTAACTTGAGGCATCATGTTTTCTTAATGAACAGTAATATTCTGAAGTTCCACTACTGGGTTTTGTTTTTGTTTCTTTCCTGGTGGCTCAGCCAGTGAAGAATCTGCCTGCAATGCAAGAGACCCAGGTTCTATGCTTATGTTGGGAAGATCCCCTGGAGAAGAGAATGGCTACCCACTCGGTATTCTTGCCTGAAGAATTCCAGGGACAGAGGAGCCTGGTGGGCCCCAGACCACAGGGTCACAAAGAGTCAGACACGACTGAGCAACGAATTTTTTAGGACTTCCCTGGTGGCTCAGATGGTAAAGAATCTGCCTGCAATGCAGGAGACCTGGGTTCGATCTCAGGATCAGGAAGATCCCCTGGAGAAGGGAGTGGCTATGCACTCCAGTATTCTTGCCTGGAGAATCCTATGGACAGAGGAGCCTGGAGGGCTATAGTTGGGCTGCAAAGAGTCGAACACGACTGAGCACACACACAGAACTCCTGTATATCCTGGCTCCTCTTCAAAGCTGTCCCTCAGAGCCATCTGAGAGGCTGTCTTCCCAACTTATGGTTCTCAATTTTTAGGTTGTGCCTTTCTCCTTTCTTCAGTCAGCCACCTTCCCTTAACTTCGGGGATGCCTAGAGGAGCGTAGAACCCAATAGAGGTGCTAGAGAAACAAAAGGAGGAACTAAGTGAATGGCACTCATCCTTGAGGTAGGTGTTCACTCAGGAGTCCACTGAGAGGCAGGGGTAAGAATGACACAGGCCAGGGACCTGTTAGAGGGATGCGACCTTCCTCATGTGGGGGAAGGAGCTGGCTACATAGTTTCCCTGCAGCTGCTGATTGCGTCTGGGCAGGGCCTGAGGGTAGCTGAGCGGCAGCCCAGCCCAGAGGTCAGGGAAGCAGTGGGCAGATGAGGAAGCCCGCGAAGTGACCAACCAGGCGAGCCAGGGGACCCCAGATGCTCCCTACAGGTCTATAGCGCCTGAGTAGCCGCACCCACATTTTCCCCCGGTAGAAAGACTCCGAGTTGTATCATTTCTGCCTTTCAAGGCTCAGGGGAGGTCAGTACCCTGTGCTCACCCTGGAAGTCTGCGTGGATGGGAATTCTGGAAAACATAGTTCCAGCTCCACTAAGTTGTTCAGGAGCAAAGCTGGAGCCACATCAAGTGCTTTGATTTTTAGAAACAAAAGTCATGTACACACAGCTATATTTACAATGGATAACCAACAAGGACCTATCGTATAGCACAGGGAACTCTGATCAATGGTACATGCCAGCCTGGATGGGAGTGGGGGTTTGGGGGAGAACAGGTACGTGTACATGGATGGCTGAGTCCCTTCACTGTTTACCTGAAACTATCACAACATTGTTATTTGGCTGTACCCCAATACAAAATGAAAGGTTTAAAGTTTGAAAAACAAAAAACTTCAAACTAACTCTAAGGATAAAATGGCCCAACAGGCTGAGCACTGGCATTTAGCTACGGTAGAGGAAGTGTCATTTTATTCTCATTTTCTTTCCTTCTTTCCCACTCACTGCTGTGGACTCTGGTCACCCCGCCAGAGCAGAACAAAGCAAAGTAAGAAGGACAACTTGCCATGTCCCTAGCCACTCCCTCTAACACACGGTTTGGAAACCCTGACGACCCCCCTGGAGAAAAGTCTGATGCAGTCAGTCAACAGAGCTGGGTCAGCCCCTAGGTCTTACTGAACTCAGTACATCAAGACCACTGTGGAACAAATTCTGATAAGTTCCTCTGGCTGTTTGGAAAGATTCATCAACCCTGAGCCTGGAGAGGGCCGGGGGTGCAAACCAAAGAACAAGATCTCTGCCAGACAAGCAGGAGCTGTGCCTATCTCAGAAGGATGTTTTTGGTACAGTGTGTTATTTAACTGTGGTCACTGTAACTGTGGACATATCACAGAAGCCCGAATGCTGATGGTAAAGAGAGCCTGTAAAGATCTTGAATTTTTTTTGTTTAGATGGTTTTTTATTTTAATATAAATTTATTTATTTTAATTGGAGGCTAATTACTTTATAATATTGTATTGGTTTTGCCATACATCAACATGAATCTGCCACGGGTGTATATGTGTTCCCCATCCTGAACCCCCCTCCCACCTCCCTCCCCATATCATCCCTCTGGATCATCCCAGTGCACCAGCCCCAAGCATCCTGTATCCTGCATTGAACCTGGACTGGCGATTCATTTCATATATGATATTATACATGTTTCAATGCCATTCTCCCCAAATCATCCCACCCTCTCCCTCTCCCACAGAGTCCAAAAGACTGTTCTATACATCTGTGTCTCTTTTGCTGTCTTTCATACGGGGTTATCATTACCATCTTTCTAAATTCCATATAGATGCATTAGTATACTGTATTGGTGTTTTTCTTTCCAGCTTACTTCACTCTGTATAGTAGGCTCCAGTTTCATCCACCTCATTAGAACTGATTCAAATATATTCCTTTTAATGGCTGAGTAATACTCCATTGTGTATATATACCACAGCTTTCTTATCCATTCATCTGCTGATGGACATCTAGGTTGATTCCATGTCCTGGCTGTTATAAACAGTGCTGTGATGAACATTGGGGTACAGGTGTCTCTTTCAATTCTGGTTTCCTCAGTGTGTATGCCCAGCAGTGGGATTGCTGGGTCATATGGCAGTTCTATTTCCAGTTTTTTAAGGAATCTCCACACTGTTCTCCATAGTGGCTGTACTAGTTTGCATTCCCACCAACAGTGTAAGAGGGTTCCCTTTTCTCCACACCCTCTCCAGCATTTATTGCTTGTAGACTTTTGGATCGCAGCCATTCTGACTGGTGTGAAATGGTACCTCATTGTGGTTTTGACTTGCATTTCTCTGATAATGAGTGATGTTGAGCATCTTTTCATGTGTTTGCTAGCCATCTGTATGTCTTCTTTGGAGAAATGTCTGTTTAGTTCTTTGGCCCATTTTTTGACTGGGTCGTTTATTTTTCTGGAATTGAGCTGCAGGAGTTGCTTGTATATTTTTGAGATTAGTTCTTTGTCAGTTACTTCATTTGCTATTATTTTCTCCCATTCTGAAGGCTGTCTTTTCACCTTGCTTATAGTTTCCTTTGTTGTGCAGAAGCTTCTAATTTTAATTAGGTCCCATTTGTTTATTTTTGCTTTTATTTCAAATATTCTGGGAGGTGGGTCATAGAGGATCCTGCTGTGATGTATGTCGGAGAGTGTTTTGCCTATATTCTCCTCTAGGAGTTTTATAGTTTCTGGTCTTACATTTATATCTTTAATTCATTTTGAGTTTGTTTTTGTGTATGGTGTTAGAAAGTGTTCTAGTTTCATTCTTTTACAAGTGGTTGACCAGTTTCCCCAGCACCACTTGTTAAAAGAGATTGTCTTTTCTCCATTGTATATTCTTGCCTCCTTTGTCAAAGATAAGGTGTCCATAGGTGTGTGGATTTATCTCTGGGCTTTCTATTTTGTTCCATTGATCTATATTTCTGTCTTTGTGACAGTACCATACTGTCTTGATGACTGTGGCTTTGTAGTAGAGCCTGAAGTCAGGCAGGTTGATTCCTCCAGTTCCATTCTTCTTTCTCAAGACTGCTTTGGCTATTCGAGGTTTTTTGTATTTCCATACAAATTATGAAATTATTTGTCCTAGCTCTGTGAAAAATACCATTGGTAGCTTGATAGGGATTGCATTGAATCTATAGATTGCTTTGGGTAGTATACTCATTTTCACTATATTGATTCTTCCAATCCATGGTATATTTCTCCATCTATTAGTGTCCTCTTTGATTTCTTTCACCAGTGTTTTATAGTTTTCTATATATTGGTCTTTAGTTTCTTTAGGTAGATATATTCCTAAGTTTTTTATTCTTTTCATTGCAATGGTGAATGGTATTGTTTCCTTAATTTCTCTTTCTATTTTCTCATTATTAGTGTATAGGAATGCAAGGGATTTCTGTGTGTTGATTTTATATCCTGCAACTTTACTATATTCATTGATTAGCTCTAGTAATTTTCTGGTGGAGTCTTTAGGGTTTTCTATGTAGAGGATCATGTCATCTGCAAACAGAGTTTTACTTCTTCTTTTCCAATTTGGATTCCTTTTATTTCTTTTTCTGCTCTGATTGCTGTGGCCAAAACTCCAAAACTATGTTGAATAGTAGTTGTGAAAGTGGGCACCCTTGTCTTGTTCCTGACTTTAGGGGAA
The DNA here is from genome assembly GCF_029378745.1 of Bos indicus. Lineage (NCBI taxonomy): Eukaryota > Metazoa > Chordata > Mammalia > Artiodactyla > Bovidae > Bos > Bos indicus. Next base: position 38,751,751 of record NC_091772.1, on the reverse strand, counting down.
ATGCTTTCAATTTTTCACCACTGAGGATGTTTGCTGTGGGTCTGTCATATATAGCTTTTATTATGTTGAGGTATGTTCCTTCTATTCCTGCTTTCTGGAGAGTTTTTATCATAAATGAATGTTGAATTTTGTCAAAGGCTTTCTCTGCATCTATTAAGATGATCATATGGCTTTTATTTTTCAATTTGTTAATGTAGTGTATTACATTGATTGATTTGCAGATACTGAAGAATCCTTGCATCCCTGGGATAAAGCCCACTTGGTCATGGTGTATGATCTTTTTAATGTGTTGTTGGATTCTGATTGCTAGAATTTTGTTAAGGATTTTTGCATCTATGTTCATCAGTGATATTGGCCTGTAGTTTTCTTTTTTTTGTGGCATCTTTGTCAGGTTTTGGTATTAGGGTGATGGTGGCCTCATAGAATGAGTTTGGAAGTTTACTTTCCTCTGCAATTTTCTGGAAGAGTTTGAGTAGGATGGGTGTTAGCTCTTCTCTAAATTTTTGGTAGAATTCAGCTGTGAAGCTGTCTGGACCTGGGCTTTTGTGTGCTGGAAGATTTCTGATTATGGCTTCAATTTCTGTACTTGTGATGGGTCTGATAATATTTTCTATTTCTTCCTGGTTCAGTTTTGGAAAGTTGTACTTTTCTAAGAATTTGTCCATTTCTTCCAAGTTGTCCATTTTATTGGCATATAATTGCTGATAGTAGTCTCTTATGATCCTTTGTATTTCTGTGTTGTCAGTTGTGATCTCTCCAATTTCATTTCTAATTTTATTGATTTGATTTTTCTTCCTTTGTTTCTTGATGAGTCTGGCTAATGGTTTATCAATTTTATTTATCCTTTCAAAGAACCAGCTTTTAGCTTTGTTGATTTTTGCTATGGTCTCTTTTGTTTCTTTTGCATTTATTTCTGCCCTAATTTTTAAGATTTCTTTCCTTCTACTAACCCTAGGGTTCTTCATTTCTTCCTTTTCTAGTTGCTTTAGGTGTAGGGTTAGGTTATTTATTGGATTTTTTTCTTGTTTCTTGAACCTTCCCCTTAGCACTGCTTTTACAGTGCCCCACAGGTTTTGGGTTGTTGTATTTTCATTTTCATTCATTTCTATGCATATTTTGATTTCTTTTTTGATTTCTTCTGTGATTTGTTGGTTATTCAGCAGCATGTTGTTCAGCCTCCAGTGAGGACCTTTAATGACAGACACAACAGGAATGAATATCAAAAATGTTATGCCAAAAGACTGCATAATATAAATTCCCTTTAGGAGAAGGGGGTGAAGAGGATGAGATGATTAGATAGAAACACCAGCTCAATGGACATGAGTCTGAGACAACTCTGGGAGGTAGTGAAGAACAGAGAAGCCTGGCGTGCTGCAGTCCATGGGGTTGCAAAGAGTCGACAGGACTTAGTGACTGAACAACAACAAACGTGAAGTTCTAAAACTGGCAAAACTAATCTATAATGGAAAAAAAATCAAAAGACTCTTTACTCTGAGGTGTGAGGGTGAGATTAACTGGGAAGTGGCATGAAGAAACTCAGGGGTGATGGGTATATTCATCTGTCAAAATTCTCCATGGAGTGATGTGTACTCATGCTTGCAACTTGTTTTGAAATGCATTAAAAGACAAGAGGATTGACGGATGGATAGATAGACATGTAACAAAACAAATACAGCAATATAGGAGTATATGAGTGTCCATGAATCAGCCTAGTACTGAATTATAGGTAGATGTCAACAAACTGACTGGTGAAAAGATGGGGAAAAGGCTATTAGAAAAGGATTCATAAAAGTTACAGTCATTTAGAAGGCAGGCCAGACACTCAGAATACATAGTACGGTTCACACCATTCTTTTTAAACATATGAAATACAATCACCCTGTTGAACTCAGTTCCTCTCAGTTACTAAGTGCTGGTTATGTGACAATTCCAAGTTGAACATACGCAAATTTTGTCCATAGCACATGAAGAATCTCTACTTATTCTCTATTTGGCAGCCTCGTTATCAGTCATCTATAACATAAAGTGCTGCATAACAAACCATCACATCTCAGAGGCTCACAATAATAAGCAATTATTTCTTGCTTACATGGCTTCAGAGAGGTTAGGGATTGGCCAGTCTGGTGGGGGTCCACTGGCCTAGGCTCCAGGCCCTGTGTCTCTCGTTCTGCTTGATCAGCAGGCTCCCAGGGGCAGGTTCTTCTCACTATGAAGACCACAATACAAGAAGGCAAGACCTCCTGCACAAGTTTGTGCCAAGACTTTGCTCACATTTCTGTTAAAATTCTACTAGCCAAAGAAGTAACACACCTAAGCCAAATAATCACAGCCCCTTATTCACCTAGCTCTGGAAATGGAGAACTCACCTCTTTATTTATCACTGCAAGAGATTCTGGGGCAGCTTCGATTTGGGGTCTAGTGACGTGGAGCCTCTGTCTGCTTGAATGGCCCCCTCCATAGCTTCCACTGCACAGGAGAAACAAATCTCAAGCGTGTAACCACACCAATTCCAGTGAACTGTTCTATTTTGCCTCTTCAGCTCCCCTCAAGGTAGAACCCCACGGGGACAATTACAAACATGGGGCCAAGAGATAGAACACAGGGCACTTCTTTTTCTGCTGCAGGAGAAGTCAATTAGGGTTTCAATTTCCACTGTTAAATGTCACCTTTTTACAACATCCTGCAGGAGAGCTGGCAGCCCTGTCCTTGGGGGGGGGCGGAAACTCTTTCAAGGAAAGGCTTATTGTCTAAAAAGACACAGAAGGGTCCAGAGATTAAGGGGCCCACTCAGGCTGTCTGGATTTCCTGGAGCTCTCGGTTTCTATTTCCAGCTGAACATCTGGCTCCCTGATAGCCCCCAGAGAGTCTTTTGAGCCTCCCTGCCTCACTTTTCTCACCCCACTCCAGTACTCTTGCCTGGAAAATCCCATGGACAGAGAAGCCTGCAAGGCTGCAGTCCATGGGGTTGCTGAGGGTCGGACACAACTGAGGACTTCATTTTCACTTTTCACTTTCATGCATTGGAGAAGGAAATGGCAACCCACTCCAGTGTTCTTGCCTGGAGAATCCCAGGGATGGGGGAGCCTGGTGGGCTGCCGTCTATGGGGTCGCACAGAGTCGGACACGACTGAAGTGACTTAGCAGCAGCAGCAGCAGCAGCAGCAGCAGCCTCACTTTTCTACCGGTTGCAAAAAGATAATAAACCCCGCTGCCAGGCAATGCATATAAAGTGCCCCCAAGGAGTGCAGGAGGGAGGCAAACTTCTCAAAGGAGAGAGCTGTCAGCATGTATTCGCCTGATCTTCAGGTATCTCCAGTGTCTGGAACCCCTCATTAGAGCATGTGGTCCTTCCCCTGAGAAGTCAGACAAGAGCCAGAATCAATGAAGCCAAAAGACTCCCTTCTCTCGTCTCTGCTACAAAGGAGATGAGTCAAACTGCATGATGACCGGTCACTCTTCTTCACTTGCTAACACTCTGCACCCTATTTTCAAAGAAGGAGCATGTTGTTGGCATGGCTGAAGGGTTAAACACTCCCACTCCATCGCTACAGCCACTAGTGGGTATTTTATCACAGTTTCTGTGCAGGAACTTTTTGTCCACAAAAACCCTTCCTCCACCCAGATGGGTGAGACTTTGAGAGTATCACCAGTTTCTAAAGTTAGGTCATAAATTGCTCTCCTGTTTGCAGGGTGGTGTTGCCCCTGAAAAGACCCCATCTGTTCATAGTCTGCAACTTATTTTGAAATGCATTCAAAAATTAAGAAGGGCTCATACACTTTTAATTTTTTTTAATTATTTACAACTTTTTTTCTGTTTTTAATTATAGGGGAACTCATTTCCTCCCTCTCTGGGTATTTCACCCTCATCTATAGAACAGGAACATTGGCCTTTTCCAAAGTATTAGGAGGAAGGACAAGGGCAGCTGGAACTCTCATAATGCTGCCAATAAGAACGCCAAAGAGTTCCACTCTGGGAAAGAGGTTTCAGTATCTAAAATGGGTAGGTTGTTTTTGTTTTTTTGGATATATCTGTACAAGTGGAATTGCTGGGTCCCAGACAATATTTCCAGGGATATACCAAACAAATATCTACATTTTTTCTTAAAAGACACATATTAGAATGACTTTAATCAGCCAAATGTGGTAACCACCCATATGCCCATCAACAGTAGAATGGATAAATTACAGGAAACTAAACAGCAATGAGAATTAACAATCTACATCTATACACAACATAGTGAAATTCACAGTCATTGTTTTGAACAAAAGAAGCCAGACCCTCCACCTCCCCCTGCCAAAAGGAGTTCATATAGCTTCTAGAGAGCTAGTAATTTTCTAAATCTCGATCTGAGTGTTTTTAATTTGGGAAAATGTATTGAACCACACATTTATGATGTGTGCTCTTCTGCAGAGGTATATTACACTTCAATGAGAGGTTTTAAATACATATGCACACAGAAAAAAGTGCCCACAAATCAGAACAGAAAGTATTGGAGGAAAGTGTCCACCCAACCTTCCACTTTCTCCCTCCCTACTCCTCCCCAGGGGAAAGCTATGGCTGACTGGTATTGAAGGGGAAGCTGGAATCACAACCACACAGAGCCTGAGTGACCTCTCCTCCCCAGGCTCCCAGGCCCTGCTTCGATCCCCTTGTCTTGACTGCCGTGACCTGAAACGTGAGAGGCAACGATTCTCCTTTCTCCTTTCTCCACTGGCACCAGCCAGTGGACCTGCTCTGCAGACCCAAGTACCACTGCTCATGGGCACCCCAAGTCCTGGGGGAAGAAGCAGGGAGCCTTGGCTGACTGTAGCATAAACCATGTTCTCTGGTCCAGGGCTACCAGCAACAGAGGTGCTACTCTGACCTCCAATTCCCATGGCTTACATCTATTTCTCAACTGATTCCAAAGATGGAAGAGGAAGACACATGATTAATGATCACCCCTTAAACTTCAACAACATCTTCCTCAGCAGTTAAGAAGGTGAAGATAAGAATAAATGTATTGCTCTTCTTTTATGAAGCATTAAGACCAGAGGCTGGGAGTTCCTAATGGATCCAAGGAGATAGTGATGCCCCTTTGGAATAAAACCAACTGGGTAATTAGAAAAGAAGAATGCGATTATCTAATCTCCTTCCTCTAAGATTTCCCTGCACTAACAAGAAATTGCTTTTCTGGGTGACTCCTAAACTGGAGATCTAGAGATTTTGAATGTAATATCAGAGGTTATCCCGTTGCTGAGTTAGATGTCCCAGTCACTGGTTGCCACAGATGGAAGAAATGGGGGCGGAGGGAGGTCACGATATTTTTCAGCTCCTTCCATCAAGAAGTGAAGTCCATCTCTCCATCCCTTTGGTCTGGGTCTGTCCAAGTGACTTGCTTTAGACAGTGGGATGCAGCAAACTTAAGACAAGCAGGAGCTTAAAAAGTGCTGCACCATTAGCCATGCCCTCTGATTACTGGAGATATTCCACCACCATCTGAAGAAGACTGCTGGAGGGTGAGAGGCCACATGGACCAAGGCCCCAGAAATAAAAGTGAGATGCCTAGATCACCCAGCCCGGCCAAGAAGCCCATGTGAGAAGAGCCACCTAAACGATCCACAGAACCTTGAGAAAGGAAAAATGTGTGTTACCAACATACAAGCGATCAGAACAGCCAAAATCCACACACTGACAACACCTACTGCTGGAGAGGACGTGGAGCAACCGGCACTCTCATCCCCTGCTGGGGGGATGCAAAATGGAGCAGCCACTTTGGAAGACAGTTTGGCAGTTTCTTACAAAACTAAACACACACTGACTATAGGATCCAGCTGTTGTGCTCCTTGGTATTTACTCAAATGAACTGAAAACTATATCCACACAAAAACCCACGCAAGGATATTGATAGCAGTGTTATGCATGATTGCCAAAACTTGTAGCAACCAAGATGTACCTCAGTGGGTTAAAAATGAACTATGGTACATTCACACAATGGAATACTGCTGCTGCTAAGTCGCTTCAGTCGTGTCCGACTCTGTGCGACCCCATAGACGGCAGCCCACGAGGCTCCCCTGTCCCTGGGATTCTCCAAGCAAGAACACTGGAGTGGGCTGCCATTCCCTTCTCCAATGCATGGAAGTGAAAAGTGAAAGTGAAGTGGCTCAGTTGTATCCAACTCCTAGCGACCCCATGGACTGCAGCCTACCAGGCTCCCCTGTCCATGGGATTTGCCAGGCAAGAGTACTGGAGCGGGTTGCCACTGCCTTCTCCCAATGGAATACTATTAAGCACTAAAAAGAAATGAACTATCAGGCCATGAAAAGATACAGGGAAACTTCAAAGCATGTTGCTAAGAAGCCAATCTGAAAAAGCTACATACTGTATGAGTCCAACTATATGACATTCTAGAAAAGGCAAAATTATGGACACAGAGAAAAAGATCAGTGGATGTCAGGGGTTTGGGGGTAGGGAGGAATGAACAGGTGGAGCACAGAGGAGTTTCAGGGCAGTGTGACTATTCTGTATGATACCGTATCAGTGGAGAGTCATCGAAGTAGTAGTGTAGCATTAGTCAGTCAGTCATGTTTGACTCTTTGTGATCCCATGGACTGTAGCCCAGCAGGCTCCTCTGTCTACAGAATTCTCTAGGCAAGAATACTAGTATGGGTAGCCATTCCCTTCTCCAGGGCGTCTCCCTGACCCAAGGATTGAACCTGGGTCCCCTGTACTGCAGGCAGATTCTTTACCATCTGAGCTACGAAAGAAGCCCCATATCAATGGATGATGATGATGGTTTAGTTGCTCAGTCGTGTCTGACTCTTGTGACTCCATGGACTGTAGCCCACCAGGCTCCTCTGTCCATGGAATTCTTACAGGTCATCACTTGTCAAAACCCACTGGATGTACAACACCAAGAGTCAGTCCTTATGTACACTGTAGCTTTTGGGTGATAATGATGTCTCAACATAGGTTCACTGATTTTAACAAATGTCCCACCTTGATGAGGTACATTGATGGTACTGGAGGCTGTGCATGTGTAAGGCCAGGAGAATATGGGAACTCTCTGTATTTTCTACTCAGTTTTGCTATGGACCTAAAACTGCTCTAAAAAATTAAATCAATTAAAGATAACATGTGTTATTCTAAGCCACACCGTTTTTAGATGGCCTGTTACACAGCAAAACCTAACTGATATACTGAGTCAACTGTTGAATGGGGAGGAGAATCAAGGGGAATTGAATCTGCCACATTAGAATCACAGACACTAATGAGAAAACACAGGAGAAAACAGCTGCCACGGAATCCAGGAGTGAGTGCAGTCATGCCTGTAGTTGGGCAAGTTAGGCAGAACCAGATGAAAGTAAGTTAAACCCAGATGACTGGGTCTGACATTTTACAAGGACACACTTTTTAGGCCCCATTATGTGCTGTTTTTGTGTTGTCCTTACTATTAGGAGAACGGACTCCCTCCACTGAGGTTTGACAGTAAAATTCCTATTTCTGGAAGCTTCAAAAGTGGGGCACAAGGTAATGAATGCAATTCCTATGTCGACAGCTAAAGAAGCACAGCATGAGCTGCTTGGACCTGAGCAGACCAGCAGGTGCCTGCTCCGGTCACCGGATCCCAAAGGATCTGGTCGCCAGCACCAAGGAGGGGAGAAAAGACAACAGGAAACGGTCGACATGATGGACTACCTGGAGGTAATTTAATTGGTTCTCTGGAATGAGTGATTCACCACCTCTCTCTTTCACCACCCACCCTGCCTTCAATCTCCCCTGTCCACGCCACACACACACCCATTCACACACACACACACACGCACACACACCAGCAAACAATACATCGGGCCCGAGTCCCTTTATTAAAAACCCTGACATCAAAAACCAAGGACTTCTCTGGGCATTTGTTATCATGTGCTGAGAATGTGGCCATGGATGGTTAAACAAGAAAAGTCCCTGCAGACGAAAAACTGAAGCCAGTACTGAGGTCAGATTCTAGCCTCAGCAGCTGTGACTCCTCTGACTCAGGGAGTCAGGGAGAACACTGGAGTGGGGTGGAGGGAACAGCACAGCTCATTAACAGACAGAGCTGGCCATGGTTTCAATTTAACACCATTTCCTGAACTGATCAGAATTCCACCAAGGCTGTTAATTGGCTGCTGACCATATGCCTCTCGTTTCTGAATGTGCTTCCTGATTCAACGTGGAAATGACAACTGAATACACATTGGTCATACCTGACCTGCCATACCTGAGCCCCTCCATTCACAGTCTCCTCCCATATTCATAGGACGATTGAGGACATGAAAAAAAACGTCCTGGATGGGTGATGAGACGGCTCTTCCTCTTCAAAGACAGGAACAACCAGGGAGCTATGCCCAAATTTGGAGAGGTTTTTCTAGCTCAAATCAAACAATACCTTGAAGATTTCCCTAAATTCTTAACCTGTGACCAAACAGGTTCAAAAAATGAGGAGCTAGGGAGAGATAAATTGGGAGACTGGGGTTGACATATGTAAACTACTATATACAAAATAGGTAATTAGTAAGGACCTATCATATAGCACAGGGAACTCTACTCAATACTCTGCAGTGGTCTATATGGGAAAAGACTCTAAAAAGGAGTGGATATATGTCTAACTGATTCACTGTGCTATACACCTGAAGTGAAGTGAGTGAAGTAAAATTTGCTCAGTTGTGTCCAACCAACTCTTTGCGACCCCATGGACTGTAGCCTGCCAGGCTCCTCTGTCCATGGAATTCTCTAAGCAAGAATACTGGAGTGGGTTGCTACGTCTTCCTCCATACCTGAAATGAATACAAAATTGTAAATCAACTACACTCCAATAAAAATTTTTTAAAAAGAAGTTGGACTCCAAAGACCCAAGAAACAACTTCTTAAAAACTGCAATGTCAAGGTTTATAAAAATGTGTGTGTGTGTGTTAATATACTGTCCCCACCCAAAGTCATGTTATGATATTGGATTGTCTGAAAACTATATCCCTTCTTTTACCAACCTCAATAAAGTGCTGACAAAATCAGGAGGAAGACAAAGCAGTTGGAATTCTCGTACACTGCTGGTGGAAGTATGGAATATCAGGCTTTTTTGCTGCTGTTGGGAACAGAGTCTGTTGTTCAACATTTACACTACAGCACTGGGGCTTCCCTCATAGCTCAGTCAGTAAAGAATGCGCCTGCAATGCAGGTGACCCTGGTTCGATTCCTGGGTCAGGAAGGTCCACTGGAGAAGGGATAGGCTACCCACTCCAGTATTCTTGGGCTTCCCTTGTGGTTTAGATGGTAAAGAATCTGCCTGCATTGCGGGAGACCTGGGTTTGATCCCTGGGTTGGGAAGATCCCTGGTTGAGAAGGGAAAGGCTACCCACTCCAGTATTCTGGCCTGGAGAATTCCATGGACTGTATAGTTCATGGGGTTGCAAAGAGTCAGACACAACTGAGTGACTTTCACAACAACTACTGGGGGAGCTAGTGTTTATATCACGCAGGGTTCTTATTTGCAGACAAGAGAATCCACTGCAACAAGTTTAAGCAGACAAGGTTTATTCTATTAGCTGTCTCACAAAACATCTAAGGGGGCAGGAAGCTCAGGTGCTTACATGGCCAGGAGTGATGCAGCCGGGAGACATGTCCCACCTCCCCACAGGAATGTTCCAGCAGAAACCCTACTGCTGTCACCATACACAGTCTGATTTTGGAGGTGTGGATAGTGGAAGATCCCATGCCGCCCCAGAAGCAGCATCCATGTGTCATCTTGTCTCACGTGGATGGGTCTGCTTGGAGGAATTCAGCCAAGCATGGCTCCCCAGCTGCATGGGAGTCTCAGAAAAGGCCCTTTCAGCTTCCCACAATCTACAGCACAGAAGACATGAGCTAGGGGATTGACAGTGATGGTGAGTGCATGTATCTGATGGGGGTACCTGCTACAGGTATTTGGGGAGGGAGAGCAGATTGAGTCCAGGGGATCTGGGTGGAAGATTCGCAAGGAAGGCTGGAAGTCAGTGCCCAATAGAGGAGTCACCTGTGGGCAGGTGAGGACTGATGTCAGGACAGGGGCTAAATGTCTCAGAGAGGATGCTGAGAACAAACAGAGCAAGTGAGAGAACCTCTGGGAACACTTTCATTTACAAAGTTAGATCCAGTGAGACACAGGTTAAACTAAAGTTGCATTTTGCATGAAGAAGAGGAAAAAGGCTTTTTAATGATTATTTTCACTGAGGGTTGGGGGAGAAGCAGAAGCAGTGAGATAAAATAATAAATTGGTGATGTTCTGACATAAGTCACTGTCAGGCTCAAAGGGTCCACATATACTTCCTTAGGAGGTGATCAGAAGTCAGTAGGCACCTCCCTGATGTTCACACAGCACCTCACTTTTCCTCAGGGACACCTCACCACCCCCAATCCATGAGGTCCCATCAGTAAAAGTGCCCTGCCCACCCTTACCAACGTGAGCAGTGGGAAGACATCCCAAGTCAGCTCCCCAAGGAATCGGAATTGTTTTTAATGAGATAGAGTTGACATACAATATAAAGTTGGTTTCAGATGTCCTACGTTGACTTCACACATCCATACACCACGCTAAGCTTAGTAACCACCTGCCCTCACAAAGTTACTGCACTGTTATTGACCATATTCCTTATGCTGTGTCACACTCTCAAGGAATCTGAATCGTGAGCCAAATGACAAAGACTCACCTCCCACCCAACCCCCAAATCAGAAGTTATCCCAGAGGCCGTTCCCTACAAAGGTTCCTTCAGGGATCCTCAGGGCTGCCCTCTATCACTTTTTTTTTTTCTTTTTGGTTGTGCTGGATCTCAGTTGCTGTGTGCAGGGCTTTCTCTAGTTGCGGCAAGAGGGGACTACTCTTCGTTGTGGTATGGGCTTCTCATTGCAGTGGGCTTCTCTTGTTGCAGAACTCAGGCTCTAGGCACATGGGCTTCAGCAGCTGCAGCGTGGGGGCTCAGTAATTCTGGCTCACAGGCTCTAGAGCACTGGCTCAGTGCCTGTGGTGCACAGGGCTTACTTGCTGTGCGGCATGTGGGATCCTTCCTGACCTGGGATTGAACCCATGACCCCTGTATTGGCAGGCTGACTCTCAACCACTAGACCACCAGGGAAGCTTCCTATCACTGTTGAGCTCTCAATGAAAAATGCTTCCATCGAGTCTGTGAGCTTCCTAATGCCCTTCTAATGTTCGTTAGGTTTAAGTTAACTAGTGTCTATTTTTATTGTTCATGCATAAGTGCTGCAGGAGAAAGAGTCCCAGTCTTCTCCTGGTGAGGCATGTGCTTGTTGACCCTCACTCGGCAAATCGCGGGATTTGGCAGGTCACTGTGATAATGGCCGCCAGTGAACATGTGTCCCTTTGCAATGGGACATTGCTGCCCCTCCCATCAAGACTCCATCCTTGAAGTCTATGTCTCCACACCACCTGGATCTGGGCTGGCCTTCTGACTTACTTTGACCATTAGAATATGGCGGGTGTGATGGTGTGTGATTTCTGAGTCTAGGCCTTAAGGGGCCCAGCAACCTCCTGGAACCCTGAGGCTGCTACGCTGTGAGGAAGCCCAGGCTCACTGGAGGAGGTGAGCTGGAGAAACAGGCAACCTGTTGAAGTGGTCGTCCAGGTGGGACCAGTTTGGCAGTGACAGCAGACGGAGGCAGTGAACAGGGCAGAGGCAAAGCTACTGGCCAACTGGGCATTTGCCAAAGGTCCCAGGAAGCAGTGAAAGTGAAGTGAAAAGTGAAAGTTGCCCAGTCGTGTCCAACTCTTTGCAACTCTACGGACTATACAGTCCATGGAATTCTCCAGGCCAGAATACTGGAGTGGGTAGCTGTTCCCTTCTCCAAGGGATCTTCCCAACCCAGGGATCGAACCCAGGTCTCCTGCAATGCAGGCAGATTCTTAACCAGCTGAGCTACCAGGAAGCAGGGAGCCCACAAATGAAAAGAAACAGCCTTGGTGCCAATGGAGAAAAAGTCAAAGTGGTCTGGTCAGAAGATCCAATCAGCCAGAATACTGCCTCAAGGCAAAGCCTCCCCTAGAGCCAGGCCTTGCCTCTCTTCCATTCTGGGAAGACTACGAGAGGTGAGGAAGCTGCAGAAGAAATGAAGAAATGTGTGAGGCTAGCAGAGATGGGTTCATGAGATTTAAGGAATGAAGCCGTCTCCATGAGAGAAGTACAAGGCAGAGCAGCAAGTGCTGATGAAGAAGCTACAGCCAGTCACACAGAAGACTTAGCCGAGATAATGACTGAAGGTGGCTGCACTAAACAGTAGGTTGTCAATGAGATGAAACAACCTCGGGTTAGAAGATGCCACCCAGGACTTTAATATCTAGAGAGGAGAAATTCACTGAATGTTTTAAGCTCACTATTGAGAGCTACTGCTCAGAAAAAAAAGATTCCTTTCAAAATATTACTGTTCATTCACAATGTACCTGGTCACCAAGAGCTCTGATAGAGACGGACACGACGCATGTTGTGGTCATGCTTGTGAACACCGACCGTATCCATTCTGTAGCCCACAGAGCAAGGTGTCATTTCTACTTTCAAGTATTAGTTTTTTTAACAAATACATTCCATGGGCCATAGCTGCCACATAGAGTGAGTCTCTGATAGATCTGGACAAAGTCAACTGAAAACCTTCTAGAAAGGATTCACCACTCAAGATCCATTGAGGAATTCATGACTCAGGGGAAGAGGTCAAAATACCAACATTAACAGAAGTTTGGAAGAAGTTAATTCCAACACTTATGGATGACTTTGAAGGTTTCAAGACTTCAGAGGAAAACACCTCAGTAGATGATGTGATCTTATATACAGAAAATCCTAAATACTATACCAAAAAAAACTGTTAGAACTAATAAACAAATCCAGTAAAGTTTCAGAATAAAAAGTCTATATACAAAAATCAGTTGCCTTTCTATACACTTAAAACTATCAGAAAGAAAAATTAAGAAAACAACCCCATATACAATGACATCAAAGCAGTAAATACTTAGGAATAAATTTTTAAAAAGTAGGTAAAAAACCCATACATTGAAAACTTTAAGACACAATGGAAGAAATTAAGGAAGACACAAATAACTGGATGAAAAGCCCTTGTTCATGGACTGAAAGAATTCATATTCTTAAAATGTCCATACTACCCAAAACCATCCATATATTAAATGCAAAATTCCACTGGCATTTTTCACAGAAATAGGGAAAACAATCCTAAAATTGATATGGAACCACAAAAGACCCCAAACAGTCACAGCAATCTTCAGAAAGAACAAAGCTGGAAGCTTCATTCTTCCTGATTTCAACCTATATTATAAAGTAATCAGAATGGTATGATACTGGCATAAAAACAGACACAGAGACCAATGGAAGAGAATTGAGAGCCCAGAAATAAACCTAATTTATGTCTGTGCTTATAAAATATGTTCCACTAATATTTGACATGGGAGCCAAGAATATGCAATGGGGGAAGGACAGCCTCTTCAACAAACGGTGTGGGGAAAACTGGATAAACACATGCAGAAAAAGACACTGGACCCTATTCTACACCACTCACAAAAATTAGCTCAAGATGGGTTAAAGACTTAAATATAATAGCCGATATAATATTCCTAGAAGAAAATATAGGTAAGAAACTCCATGGCATTGTTCTTTGCAGTGATTTCTTGGATATGACAGCAAAAGTACAGGCAACAAAAACACAAACAAGAGGAACTAAAAAACTAGAAAGCTTCTGCAGAGCAAAGGAAACAATCTGCAGAATGTAAAGGAAAGCCATGTAATAAAAGGAAATATTTGCAAACCATAGACCTGGTAAGGGATTAATATTCCAAATATGTAAGGAACCTGTACAACTCAATAGCAAACAATAAATAAGGAACTTGATTTACAAATAGGCAAAGAAACTGAATAGACAAATTTTTTCCAAGGAAGATATACAGAAGGTCAACAGGTACATGAAAAAGTGCCCAACACCACTAATCTTCAAGGAAATCAGAACTACGAGATTTCATTTCACATCTGTTAGGATGGCTGTTCTTAAAAAGGAAAGAGATTTCCAATGTTTGTGAAGGTACGAAGAAATGGGAACCCTAGTACATCATTGATGGGAATGTAAATTGGTACAGCCACTGTGGAAAATAGCTCGGGGGTGCCTCAAAAAATTAAAAAATAGAAGTACCACATGATCCAGCAATTCCACTCCTGGTCATATATCTGAAGGAAACAAAACCAGTATCTGGAAGATAAACTCACACTCCCATATCCACTGCAGCCTTATTCACAACAGCCAAGATATGGGAACAATGTAAGTGCCTGTCAGTGGACGAATGGATGAAGAAAATGCGGTCAGTACACACAATGAAATATTATTCAGCCAAGAGAAAGGAGAAGATCCCGTCATTAGCAACAATACAGATGAAACTTGAGGGGGTTAAGAGTGAAATAAATGAAGATAAACACTGCATCATCTGAAAACATTCTAGAACCAATGATGATGAAGAAGTTATGTTGGGGGCCTGTGGAACAGCACAGCGCTGGTCAGAAGTCAGCATGGGTTCACAAGTGGCACAGTTGTTCTTGTTCAGTTGCTCTGGGACTCCATGGATGGCACCATGCCAGGACTCCCTGTCCATCACCATCTCCTGGAGTTTGCCCAAGTTCATGTCCATTGAATCGGTCATGCTGTAACACAGTGATGCTGTACTAATACTGTTTGACAGAATCAAGGGATTAATCACCAAATTACTCTGAAAACAGGGTTGCTTGACTTTGGCAAGAGTGGTGACACAGGGAGAAGGAAAGCGGGGTGAGTAAGAACATGACGGATGCATCTATTGACCTGTTAAGAAGATCCCTAACCAGGTGCCAACTCTGCATGCTGAGCTGTGCAGCATGTTTAGCCAGGACCTGGATAAAGACAGAAAAACTCATCTGACGATAACACAGAGCTGGAGGAAGAGCCAGGATGACACAGAAGCCCAAGAGGCCTGAGCCCAAGAGGAACAAGATTAAGTTCTTCACTGGGTACCTTCCACTGGCCAGACTCTGGTCACACGGGACACATGTGAGGCTTTAGTTGCCTGCAGGCTGGTGCGAGCCACAGAAGAGATGCGGCCACTGCAGGAAAGTAGCTTCCAACGCATGGGGCGCCTGCTGTGCCCTTGAGATCACATGCAGCTCTGCCCACGGGAGAGACCAAGGCCCCTGGGCAGGGATGGCCTGATCTCAACAGACTTGAAGTGAGCTGCTGCGTGACCTTGGCGTGGCTTCTCTGCTCTCTCTGGTGCTCGGCGCCCACCTCCACTCAGGAAGTGTCTGTATTTGGTCTGTGTTTTGTGTTGCCAGAAGAAGTCTGTCTCCTATAAAGTAAACCACGGGAGGCAAGATTAAAAGGCCCCTGCTACCCGGTGGCACCAGGCAGTGCTCTGTTTAAAGTCCCAGGCCCACAGTCTGCCAAGACCTCTCAGGAAAGCCGTACATGGTACGATTCTCTCCCATCCTCAGTCAAACCATGCTTTAGTGGACAATAAACAGCGAGTTTGATAAATAAGCAGCGAGGAGGAGTCGGACAGGTTGGGAGGGACATGAAGACTGGGATTTACACTCTGTAAGCAGAGCTGCCCCCAGAATCTAATTTTAGCCACTTGTCTCACAGTAAGAGTTGGAAATGACCTTCAGCAGGAGAATAGGAGCCTGAGGAAGGCAGGGATGAACAGCCTCTCTGAGGCAGTTGAGGATGTCGTGGGGTTTCTTCCTGAGCTGTCATGTTTCCTTCCTAACCTTGCCTTGCGGTCAGACCTGACCCTCCAGCTGGCCATTAAGTATATACACGCACCTCTGCTGCTGCCTGGAGTTGAAAGCGACCTTCCAAGATGATGGAAAAGCACTCTTCCACCCAATGCTACAAAAGCAGCAAACATTTTCTGACATCTACCATATTCCCTGCACACTGTGAGGGAGGGGAGATGTTTAAAAACACGGTTGGCTCTCCATCTCTGAGGATGACCACTGCGCAGAGGACCGACTGTCCCAC
The DNA here is from genome assembly GCF_029378745.1 of Bos indicus. Taxonomy (NCBI): domain Eukaryota; kingdom Metazoa; phylum Chordata; class Mammalia; order Artiodactyla; family Bovidae; genus Bos; species Bos indicus. Next base: position 38,735,712 of record NC_091772.1, on the reverse strand, counting down.
ATCATCTTACATAAGGGACTGGAGCACGTACTCTGGTCCTGGACTGTGATGAAAATAAACAAAACTCTTCCCCCACACAAGCAGGCTCAGAACTTCTGCTCTAGCGCTCTCAACATTGCCACCCCCCATCACATGGTGTGGTTGCATCCATCAAGGCAGCATCTGTGTTAATGACACTTAAACCCATTGCTCCACTTTTGTTTCTGACCCAGTGTCTCTTTCACGTCCTTCAGATATTCAGAGTCTTGGTTTTTGCCCCTTCAGCTCATCTCCCTTTATGGTTTTCAGATCCTTCATCAAGTTGACCACATGCTACTGTTCACACTCAGGTCTGTCTGAGTTCCTCTGAGGTGGGATCCGGGAACTGGGTTGTGAGCGATGAGCCTCGTGTTTCATCACTGTCCATATGCCAGGCACACAGGCTCTTCTGTCTGTACAGACAGGCTGCAGCTCTTCACTCAGCATGAGCTGCTGGTGATCAAATGCTATGGCAGGAAACCCCTGACAGATCTGTTCAACAAGTCCATTGCCCTACGACAGAGTCTACAAAACTGGAGATTCACTCTGTAAAAGCTGACTTAGACAAGGGAAACAGGACAGCTTCCTGGACCTCAATGCCTGTGGGCTGGAGGAATGACCACAAACTGCATCTGGGTCACCAGGATTTCAAACCAAGAGGTTTACACCACTGCAGATTCAAATGGACCATCTGGATACTGAACAATCTGCACTGGGTCAGAATAAAGCAATTCAGCAAGCCCCTTTCCAACTCTGTGTTCCAAGTACTTGAATGTACAGAGGTGATGTGATCTGAGCTTTTTTCCCCCTATTTTCCAGCTATGTTCTTATATGAAGCAGACAACTGGATCAGAGTACAGGGGCTGAGAAATTATTATAAAGTCACAGAGTGTCAGCATTACCCATCTATGGCCTTATCATCCTAAATGCGACTCATCTCATCTGATCTCAGAAGCTAAGCACAGTCGGGCTTGGTTAGGACTTGGATGGGAGATTGCCTGGGAATACCAGGTGCCATGAGCTTTTAGAAAAGTTTCAACATCACCAAAATGCCAAATAAGGATGTCTCTTCTATACTTAGGCAAGAAGTATTTCAAGAGAGGATAACTATATAGGCATTAGTATATTACAGATATGCTATGTATATTATGTATGGTAATATATTATTATTATTGACATCATATAACGTCTAAAAATTATCACTGTTGTACCACTAGATCAAACTTAACTGAGAAACCCTTTACCAGACACGGTTCTTCCTTCACGTTGCTATGGGGACTTGGACACCCAGACAGCCATGCGGCTCCTGGGAGGTCATCTGTGTGGTCTGGCATGGTGGGGCTTCCCCCTGCTACATCCCAGAGGTGGATAAACCAGACACAGAGCAGCATGCACGTGGTGTTAGTCACTTGGCCTTTCTGAAGAGGATTTCCTTCACAGGCACATTCCCCTTTCCTGCTACTTACTGTCCAAGGAAAATGGCACCAACTATAAATCACCACAGACAGGCTCTCACCATAGAAGCAGGAGCCTGTGTGGACCCTGAGGGAAGGCCCCCTGCAAAAGGGTTATCTGGAAAGATGTGTATGTATATGCAGAAGGGTCAGACACGTCATATTTCTATAAACACAATCCTTAAGAAGAAACATAGCAGAATTTGGCTAAGAATAAAGTGGTTTGTTGAGCTTTGGAGTTTATTTCTTTTTAGAAAAAAAGAGAAAATTTATAAGATGCAAAGGTCTCACATAATGTATTATCATGGACGAATGTTCTCTTTATACCCTAACATGAGCCCTGGCCTAGCCAGTGTTTGGAAAAACATGGACAGTGTGACCGCATTTGGGACCCATCATGGACACTCAGAAACACACCACAGGGTGAAAGGAGGACTTGATGACAAGTGCTGTCGGGCCAGCCTGTTCCAAGAGCAAGCCGAGAATCAGAGGAACCAACGTGGCCTTCCTGAGGGGACCCTTGAGTGTGTTCCTTGCTGCCCTGTGCATGGGGCACCTTCCCCATCCTGGCAGCACCCATCTCCTCTATTAAGCCACAGCAGCAACAAAAAATGGTAACGCTCCTTTGGTGGTCTTTTGTGTGTTTTTGTATGTTCCCAGTTTCTTATTTCCATCTTCCTTTTCAGGATTCAGGTCCAAGTCTTTAAAGTAGTACAGGTGCCTAGCATCTTTCATGAATTTTTCAGGATCCAGTTCTGCCCAATGATAATGCACTAAAAAGAACAAAGATAAGACATATTACTCAGAAAGGTCCCAAAATTTGCTTTCAAATCATATTAAAATACATGACCAAGCATAACAAAACAGCTAGAGATATCCTTTCAAGTTCATACAACAACAAGAGAATGACAGTGTTTTTTTTCACCTTACTGGGAGAAATGTGCCGTGCTGTCATGTATCAGTGCTAATACCTCTCACCAAAGAGACGCCAATTTAGCAGAACTTCATCCTTAGAGCTCAAAAAGACACCAACCAAGTATCTGGGAATTAAACAACATACTTCTGAATGGTCTTGGTATCCAAGAGAAGTCACATGGCAAATCAGAAAACATTTTAAAGTGAGTGAAAATACAACAATCAAAATTTGTGATATTCATCTATAGCAGTGATTAGAGGAAAATTCATAGTATCAAATGCTTATTACATTAGAAAACAAGAAAGCTTTCAAGTCAATAATTGGAGTTTCCATCTTAAGGAATTAAAAGAATAAAAGCAAAGTAAACCCAAAACAAGCAGGAGAAGGGGAATAACAAGAGCAGGAAGTAATGAAATTTCAAACAGAAAAACAAAAGAGAAAATTTTTTAAAAAGATGACTAAAACTAATATACTTCTTGCTAGACTTATCAAGAAAAAAAGAGAAGAAACAAGTTACGAGTATCAGGAATCAAAGAGGCAACAGCAGAACATTTTACAGACATTAAAAGAATGAAAAGGATATATTGCAACTTTATGCCCACAAATTAGACATGGATAAAATGGACAAATCTCTTGAAAAAAATACAAGGCTCATTTCCAAATACTTTTAACAATGAGGGAGGCAGAGGGATTGGGAGCCTAAAGAAAGCATACGAACAGGGTACAAACTAAATGCTTGTTCTTGGGATATTTTTTATATTGCTCAAAGGAGGGTAGGTTCTTTACTATAGAATGCCCAAGTGTCTTCCTTGGCAATTCTTAGAATTTCCTTTTGCAATTCTGAGCCTACAACAAAAGCCAGATGGTCATGCCAAGATTGACATGGCAACCATTTGTCATCCAGTTTAGTTCAGTTCAGTCGCTCAGTTGTGCCTGACTCTTTGTGACCCCATGGATTGCAGCACGCCAGGCCTCCCTGTCCATCACCAACTTCTAGAGCTTTCTCAAACTCACGTCCATTGAGTTGATGATGCCATCCAGCCATTTCATCCTCTGTTGTCCCCTCTCCTCCTGCCTTCAATCTTTCCCCAGCATCAGGGTCTTTTCCTATGAGTCAGTTCTTTGCATCAGGTGGCCAAAGTATTGGAGTTTCAGCTTCAGCATCAATCCTTCCAATGAATATTCAGGACTGATTTCCTTTAGGATTGACTGGTTGGATCCCCTTGCAGTCCAAGGGACTCTCAAGAGTCTTCTCCAACACCACAGTTCAAAAGCATCAATTCTTTGGTGCTCTTTATAAAGCACTGAAGACTATATAAAATTTTCTTTATAGTCCAACTCTCATATCCATACATGACTACTGGAAAAACCATAGCTTTGACTAGATGGACCTTTGTTGACAAAGTAATGTCTCTGCTTTTTAATATGCTGCTTAGGTTGGTCATAGCTTTTCTTCCAAGGAGCAAGTGTCTTAATTTCATGGCTGCAGTCACCATCTGCAGTGATTCTGGAGCCCCCAAAAAATAAAGTCTGACACTGTTTCCATTGTTTTCCCATCTATTTGCCATGAACTGATGGGACTGGATGCCATGATCTTAGATATCTGAATGTTGAGTTTTAAGCCAACTTTTCCACTCTCCTCTTTCACTTTCATCAAGAGGCTCTTTAGTTCTTCACTTTCTGCCATAAGGGTGGTGTCATCTGTGTATCTGAGGTTATTGATATTTCTCCCAGCGATCTTGATTCCAGCTTGTGCTTCATCCAGCCTGGCATTTCTCATCATGTATTCCTGCATATAAGTTAAATAAGCAGGGTGACAATATACAGCCTTGATGTACTCCTTTCCCGATTTGGAACCAGTCTGTTGTTCCATGTCCGGTTCTAACTGTTGCTTCTTGATTTGTCATCCAAGTTTAACTAAATCCCAGACTTAACAGAGCAGTTTCTATCCCCTCAGATCTAAATTAATTGGATGAACTTCAGTAAAAGCAAAAGCACAGTAGTTTACACATGGAGATGCCACATCTGTAAACATGCTTCCAGCAGATGTACTCAACACAGGTCACACTCTTAGGAAAGAGTCATATTATGAGTAGATGTCTCAATGGAATTATCAGCCTTCCATTCCAGAGCCCAGCTTGACACTGAAGTTCACAGGCCCACATGAGGAAGGCTTGTTTGAACTGCAGCTTGTCCAAGTTCTTTAGGTCTATCTGGACACACAAGAGGAATAAAAATTTCCTCCAGGTCTACCCTCGTGCTCTGAAACCCACCTGCCACAGTTCTGCACTACATTGTAACCGATATCTGAAAAAACACAAAGGTAATACGTAACTTAATTCCCAGAGACCATAATACTTCCATTTTACAGTCCAGAAAAGTAACCCACTTGCTCCTATATTTCAATCAAGATATTAACCCAAACTTAAGAGCCAGGGCCTTTCAACACCTTTCTCACCTGCAATACCAGTAACTAAAATACTGAAACTAGTTTCCATGTCCCATCTTTGGGGAACTCCACCTTCTTGGCATAGATTAAAACCTTTGTTTTTGAACCTAAAATGAGCTTTGGGATCCTGTTTGAACACATTATTCTTTTACATTTCCTACCATTAAATATTCTACATTTTAATGAACTGTGATAATAAATTTATGCTTCAAGCATCCAATGTGCAGATGAAAGTGATATGGTTTACTACACAAGAATAAACGATCCAGAAAGTGCTCGTGATATTCTGCTTGATGGTAAACACAGGTCACATTATACCTACAGTATGTCTCCAACTTTGTAAACTTAGAAAGCCATAGAATTTTCTGCTTAGAGAAAACATAAAAGCATTAAGAAGTGTCTAATAACTTGGCACCACTATTTCAAGACCTTATGAAAGAAGCTGCTGGGGTGGTTCTTCTTCACTGCCTTCAAACGCTGGTTGGGTGGGAGAGAGTCCAGGGTCAGGAGCAAGGGCTCCTTCAACAGCCTGTATAAACCCTGAGTCTCTCAAAGATGCTGACTTCCAGCTGATCTGTTTCTGGTTTTAAGCCTTTTGAGCAACCAGAAGATGTGACTGCCAGAGTCAGAACATACACACCACAGACCTGCTCTCCAAACCACTGTCAAAAGAACCTAGTTTCATTTATTTTTATTTAGTTCTGGTCATGGCTGGAAACTAACATGAGCTCACTGACACAGAAAAAGCAGACTGTTCCATGAAAAACATAAGCTACTGGGAGGTCAGTGTTATCAATGAAGGATTCATGCAGCCTGTCTAGCATGTTAGGGACCCCAGTAAGGCCTGTGGCACGCTCTCAGAGCAGACATTCTTCCTATGCATGAGTTCTGTGGGTCCTGGCTTGGCACTGAGAACATAGGGACAATGGTGTCATTTCTAACTGAGAAAGGAAAGCTTGGTGTCAACTAATAAGCCAAGCAGGGGAAAAAATAAAACTAATGTCATTTGATCATGGAAGGAACAAACTCTGACAGCAGTTAGTTTTTATTTTTTGCCTTAAATTCTACCCCACGTATTTCTAATGCATACTTGTTCATATTTAACCACACCCACAGTGGCTCAGATGACGGTCTCAAAAATCTTAGTTTGATCCCTCCAAGCTGCTGCTGCTAAGTCGCTTCAGCCATGTCCAGCTCTGTGCGACCCCATAGACGGCAGCCCACCAGGCTCCCCATCTCTGGGATTCTCCAGGCAAGAACACTGGAGTGGGTTGCCATCTCCTTCTCCAGTGCATAAAAGTGAAAGTGAAGTCACTCAGTCGTGTCCGACTCTTAGCGATCCCATGGACTGCGGCGCACCAGGCTCTTCCGTCCATGGGATTTTCCAGGCAAGAGTACTGGAGTGGGGTGCCATTGCCTTCTCCCCCTCTAAGCTAATGCCACCCAAAAGAACTTTGTGCAGTGACAGACTGTGGTCTATCAGCTCTGCGCAGCGTAGCAGCCACCAGCTGCACGTAGCCACTAAGCACTTGAAATGTGGCTACTGTGACTAAGGAAATTAAACATATTTAATTTTAATTAATTTGCATTTAAATATCCACAGGCAAGTAGTGTCTACTATATTAGCACACTCCAGGTTATCAGCAAGCTTAGCTCTGCACTTGAGCAATAAGCAGAATCGTTATTACGGTCAGAGTCTTGCTGATTTGTTTCTAATAAATAAGGCAACTGAGGTGCAAGGAAGTAAATCCAACCCCCTTGCCAGTAAAGTGACATAATATGCCTGCTCCTGTGTAATATCTGCATCCTGTAAAACAAAGGCCAGAACAACACTTGTGGTTTGGGACCAATAACCTCCTTCCAGCAAGAGGAGAGAAAACAGGGCAGAAAATAACGCTGGAAGAAACACTCCTTAAAATTTCCCAGATGAATTGAAAGACATGCATTTATAGATTCCAGAAGTTCAGGAAACCAAAGCAATCATCAGAATGAGGCTTAGATATTTAAAACAAGATGCTGGAATTGTCAGATAAGGAAAAGTAACTACGATTAATATGTTAAGGGCTCTACTGGGAAGAGTAGACAACGCTCGAGAAAAGACAGGTAATGTATGCAGAGAGACAGAAGCTCCAGAAAGGATCAAAAGAAAAGGAAGAGAGCTTCCTGTGGGCTCATCAGCCCCAGGAGAAGTCAGTGGGCTTGCAGAAGGTCAACACAGACTTCCAAACTGAACTTCCAAGAGAGAGAGAAAGGAGTGGGGGGAAAGAAACACACTGTCCAAGAACCTTGGGGAAACTGCACAAGGGATAACATACACAAAACCAAATTCCAGGAGGAGAAGGTGGAAAGAGCAGAGAAGTAATGATGGCCAAGAACAGCCCAGACACCAAATCACAGACCCAGGAAGCTCAGAGCATACCCATCAAGAACCGCACTGGGGCAGATCATAAGCAAACTGCAAAAAACAAAGAGAAAATCTTGAAAGAAGCTGTGTGCAGAGTGGGAGGAGAGGCACACGTTACCTGCAGCAGAACAAGGCTGTGAGTTACACAGGACTTCTCAGGAGAGACTACGCTAGCAAGGAAAGAGTGGAATGAGATATCTAAAATGTTCAAGCGAGAAAACCACCACCAATCTAGAATTCTATACCAACAAAACTATCCTTCAAAAGTGAAAGGGAAATGAAGGCTTGGTTTGATCCACAAGAAACGCTCAAGGAAGTTCTCAGGCAAGAGGAACACGACACAGGTCAGAAACTTGGATTCACATAATGAAAGGAAGTGTATCCCCTGACCAGGGATGGAGCCCATGCCCCCTGCAGTGGAAGCACAGAGCCCTACCCAGTGGGCTACCAGAGAAGTCCCCAGATCAGTTCTTTTTCTTATTCTTGGTTCATCTAAAAAAAAAAAAAGTCTTTAGATGAACCAAGAATAAGAAAAAGAACTGATCTGCTGAAGGTAACAATGCACTGGGCTGTGGGACACACGGAAGGTGACATGAGTGACACAGCATCACCAGGTCTGGGACCCGCTTCCATGAGGCACCTGCACAAATAAGGTGGCCACGCTGTTTGAGGATGGGCTCAGATTAGTGAAAAATGTAGACTGCAAACTCTAGGAAACCACTGGAAAAAGGTTGTTTAAAGTTAAAAAAAATAATAAAATAAAAACACTATCGCAGGCACAGAGTGTCTTATACCATGAAACACCAGCACAGGGATGGAAAAAGTGACAAGAATACTGACACAGGGAAGCAAAGTAAAGTTCAGGAATGAGAGATCCCACCTTCACCAGGGAAACAGCAGCAAAAAGTGACGAGATAGCCTTCTACAGAGCATACACACACACACACACACACACACACACACACACAACTGCTCTAGCACCTTAGAAAGAAACGTGCTCTGCCAGGACTCGTCTCACTATGCAGACAAAGGTTAAGTTGGAAAAGCACACGGATGGCAGCATCCAAAACACTTTCCTTGTTTGGTTTCGAGGGCTGAAACCTCAGGACAGAAATGCGGGTATTGGTCGGGAGTGCCTCTCTCACACCCTCCCAGTGGCAGCTTGGTCGATGCTCAAACAAGGGAACACTGCAGCCTGTGGTCCCAAGTGGAAACCACACTCTATTTCATAGGCAGCAGCCCTGATGCCTTTAGCCATGGGCCAGAAAGAGGGTAACTGAGCTGCGGCCTCACAGGAAACCTTGGATCCTCCTAGCACAGTGAGGAGCCTGAGGAATGGGATGGAGGACAAAAGAGGAGCTGATTTTAGCAGTTTCATGTCCATTTGGTAAGATAAGGAATGTCTGCTGTATAACAGAGAGATGGTGACACCCTGGGAATGTCCTCTGAACCAAGGGGGTTTGGGCTCATTTTCAAAGAAACACTTGCCCAAGATCCTGCAGCCTCTCACTCCATCTTCTCTTGCTTTTTTTCTCTCTCTCAAGCCTCAGAAATTCAGAGCTGCTCCCCTTCAGGCCTGTGATGCTCCTGAGGGCACTTGTTTTTAAAGAAAAGTAAATGAAACCCATATCAAATGAAAACCACAGCTCCCCTCATTGTGGGGAGGTGGGGGGACTGTTTTCCTGTAGAGCAAGGTAGATGGCAAGGTCACCTTCCATCTGTCACCACCTGTCTGCTCTTACAGACTTCTGGACACTGGGTGGTAGCTCTGGGAGGAGCGGCTGGGAGGACACATTTCGGCAGAAGGGCAGCACAGGTCCACAGGCCTCAAACCCCTAATAGACCTGTGGAGACCCCTGTAGGGTCTACAAATCTGGAAGCGTCCCCTGGTCTTCGCCTGGTGCGGGTGTCTCAGAGGACCCCTCCTCAATTTACACCTGCACCAGCCACAGAGTCTCTGCCGCCATCTCGGTGTGAATAACTACAGCTGGACCCCCCATCTTAAACAGTCAGGAAAGGAGGTTTCACTTCAGGCCCCTGGTCCAAAACCCAGCGGCTGCAGTTATATTCATATAAATGTGGCTTTGACATCTTCATGGACCCATCTACACTGCCTCAAGAGCCTCCATCCCATAAGCAGCAGCGGCTGGATCCTCAAGGCTCAGTGAGTCTGTCTCCTAAGGTGCCAGCACCTGGGCCCCACACGTGGTCCTGAGGGACCCTGGCCAACCTGGCCACACCTCGGTCTCTAGCACCACAGATCCCTCAAGGCTCACCCAGACACCTGACGGAAGTCACAGCTGAAACCTGCGAGGCCTGTCAGTGCTCGTCAAGGGCTGAGGCCGTGAGACACCTCGCTGCCTGGACGCAGCTGACCACTCAGCCTCTGGGGCTCACCTCCCCTCCACTGAGACCCGCGGTTGGCCCAGGGGACCCAATGCAGCTCCTTTGCACCTTCCCAGGGCAGGCGAGACGGCCCCTCAGCGGCTCTGCCACGTCTTGGTGGCCACGTCTTGCCGAGGGGACCTGGAGGCACCCTGCACAGCAGTCTCACCCACACGGGGTCCCCATCCACCCCGTCCGCTGGGCGTGGTGGCCTGCCTGCCTTTTCCACCATCACTGAACTCCACTCACTTAGTTCATAGAAGAAAAACTAAGGAAGCAGAAACGACATAACTCACTCACTGTCACACAGAAACTGGTAGGATGCAGGTAAGAACCTGATGAAGTTCTGAGTCACGGCTGGATTCACTTAATTAGCATAATCAGAAAACTAACTTCAAGAGCCGCCCTGCACACTGCCTTTATGTGGCCCGTCACCCCCAGATTTAGGATTTCTGGACGGACTGTAAGTCAGAGGTGGTAACGGTATTTCTGACAACAGAACTGACTATATCAATGATGATCAAGTCCTCAGCAGGTCTTGGAAGAGGTGGGAATGGAACTTCTACACATATATGCCACATAAAAGGTTAAATGTGTGTTCATGAATACCAAACATGACTTATACACCAAATTTCAGGTTCAGAAGACTCCCTTCTGAGGACAGTGAAAAAGGTGGCTTAAAACACAGCATTCAAAAAACAAAGATCATAGCTTTTTCCCCCCTGGAGCCGTGCTGGTTCTGCAGCTCTGTGGCAAGCCACGGAGTCTGGGTTCTGATCCGCAGGATGGGGTTTGTTAAAGTTGTCAAGAACAAGGCCTACTTCAAGAGATACCAAGTGAAATTCAGAAGAAGGCAAGAGGGCAAAACTGACTACTATGCTCGGAAACGATTGGTAATCCAAGATAAAAATAAGTACAACACACCTAAATACAGAATGATTGTTCGTGTAATGAACAGAGATATCATTTGTCAGATTGCTTATGCCCATATAGAAGGAGATATGATAGTTTGTGCAGCTTATGCTCACGAACTCCCAAAATATGGTGTGAAGGCTGGCCTGACAAATTATGCTGCGGCATATTGTACTGGCCTGCTGCTGGCCCGCAGGCTTCTTAATAGGTTTGGTATGGACAAAATTTATGAAGGGCAAGTCGAGGTGACTGGAGATGAATACAATGTGGAAAGCATCGATGGTCAACCTGGTGCCTTCACCTGTTACCTGGATGCAGGACTTGCCAGAACTACTACCGGGAATAAAGTTTTTGGGGCCCTAAAGGGAGCTGTTGATGGAGGCTTGTCTATCCCTCACAGTACCAAATGGTTCCCTGGTTATGATTCAGAAAGCAAAGAATTCAGTGCTGAGGTACACCGAAAGCACATCATGGGGCAAAACGTTGCAGATTACATGCGCTACCTGATTGAGGAAGATGAAGATGCTTACAAGAAACAATTCTCTCAGTACATAAAGAACAACGTAACTCCAGACATGATGGAGGAGATGTATAAGAAAGCTCATGCTGCAATACGAGAGAATCCAGTGTATGAGAAGAAGCCTAAGAAAGAAGTTAAAAAGAAGAGGTGGAACCGTCCCAAAATGTCACTTGCCCAGAAGAAAGATCGGGTAGCTCAGAAGAAGGCAAGCTTCCTTAGAGCTCAGGAACGAGCTGCTCAGAGTTAAACCAAACTACAATTTTCTATCAAGATTTTTCAGATAAGAATAATAAACTTATTGAACAAGCAAAAAAAAAAAAAAAACAAAGATCATAGCATCCGGTCCCATCACTTCGTGGCAAATAGAAGGGGAAAAAGTGGAAGCAGTGTCTAGATTTTATTTTCTTGGGCTTCAAAATCACTGCAGATGGTGACTGCAGCCATGAAATTAAAAAACACTTGCTCCTTGCTATGTGTTTTTTAAAGAAGAAAAGCTATGACAAACCTAGACAGCATATTAAAAAGCAGAGACATTACTTTGCCAACAAAGGTCTGTACAGTCAAAGCTATGGTTTTTCCAGTGGTCATGTACAGATACGAGAGTACCATAAAAAAGACTGAGTGCTGAAGAAATGGTGCTTTTGAATGGTGTTGGAGAAAACTCTTCAGAGTCCCTTGGACTGCAAGAGATCAAACCAATCAATCCTAAAGAAAATCAACTCTGAATATTCATTGGAAGGACTGATGCCGAAGCTGAAGCTCCAATACTCTGGCCACCTGATGTGAAGAACTGACTCACTGGAGAAGACCCTGATGCTGGGAAACAGTGAAGGCAGGAGGAGAAAGGGACGACAGAGGATGAGATGGTTGAATGGCATCACCGACTCAATGGACATGAGTTTGAGCAAGCTCCAGGAGATAATGAAGGACAGGGAAGCCTGGCATGCTGCAGTCCATAGGGGTTGCAAAGAGCTAGACACGACTGGGTGACTGAACAACAACAAAACTCATACCAACTGTTTCAGTTCATGAATAAAAATCAGTGGCTTTAGGTCAGAGCATCAAGATCCAGAACAAGGTGGGGTTTGTGATGATGACAAAGGAGGCCGAGCATGAAGGGACTCCCTTCCAACTTTGGCTTCATGTTCACATGAGTGTGTGACACACGTTGAGCCCAGATCAGTGGACATGGCTGTCACCTCCCCATAGTGACACTCTGACAAAACACGGAGCCTGGGCCAAGTCAACAGGACCTACAGGACTGACCATCCCACATGGCCCCCTCACAACATGGCTTAGCAACCCCACCTCTTCCGAGATCTGCGTCCTGCCTGTCGGCAAGACGGCTCCACCGCGCCTGGCCACACCTGCGGGCTCAGCTCACTGTCTCCGTGCTGGCAGCGAGCATCCTAATAGACATCCCACAGGCAGACCCCAGGCACCCCACTCCAGAGGCAGAAGCCACGTCCCAGGTGTTCTCTCACTATGTGGCATCTCCAGGGTTAGGGTTAGGGTTCCCAGGGTTAGGGTTAGGGTTCCCTAACCCTAACCCTAACCCACAGGCGGACTTGATCTGAACCACAGTTCACAGGCCAAAGGCTCTGAACTGCACACCGGCTCTTGATCCCATGCATTCTGCAGCTGCCTCCCCACTGGCCTGTGCCCTCCAGCCCGCTCCCTAGGGCTGTTGGCTCACCTTTCTAAACTGGAACCTGTGTCCCTTGTGCACCTGACAGCTCTCAGAGCCCCCCCGGGACCCCAGGACAGAACCCAGGTGGCTCAGACCCGCCCACCAGACTCACCACGGCCTGGACTGTTCTGGGCCCCTGCCTCAGACAAGCATCCGGATAGCAGTCGATGTGCCCACTCTCCAGCCTCTGCCCGCGCCCACCTGTCCAGGTCATCCCAACACGCACACCTGCTCTCCTCTCAGCTGGGCAGCTCCATGCCCTTGCCCCCTTCGCCCCGTTTCCACTGGCCCCTCAAGGTCCTGCCCCTCAATCCCTCATTCCCTGGAGTCTCGCCCGCATCCCTCCACACCCCCACGCCAGTGTGCCGGCTGACATGTGGCTGGACGGTTCCCATGCTTCTCCCTGCACCAGTGAATGCTGGCAAGTGATGTGTTCACAGGGAATTAAGCTAAGCCAAGGGCCATCAGGCAGCAGAGACATCGACCCCATGACCTTTAGGCAGGGAGTTGGACCCAAAACTACAGGGAACCCCCTGGAACATGAGTGGGCAGCGCCAGGAGGGTGCAGTGAAGGACAACAGGTGAGAGGCTGCACAGAGTGCCAGCTGCAAGTCCCCCCAACACACAGCTCCCAAGAGGAAAGTGTGGAAGTGGGAGCTCAAGTCTGGAACACTCTAGTAGCATTAAGAACCACAGTGGTCAGCTGATGCAGGTGCATCTCAGCTCTTCTTTCCATCCTGGAGGGCAGCAGGATTTAAGGCGACCACAAGCGAACGTCCATAAAGTAAACTGCCCCAAGCCGTCCCATCCTCCATCCTTGACCAGTGCCCCCACATAAGAAGACCACGTAGCTCGAGGAGGCCACCCTACCTGCATCCAGCCCACCTACGGCTCCCGCTCCGAGGACACGTCCCCCTCGGCCCCACTGCTGGCACTGCGGTCTTCCTTGCGGGGAGCACTTCTCTCCTTGCTTGACTCAGAAGGCCCTTTGGCTCTGGTTTTTTCTTTCCTCTGCTGCTGCTTTTCAAGCTTTGACAGCTGGTTGTTAAAAAAAGAAAGAAAGAATTATTTTACAAATGTAAACTCATGCCTGTATGTCCAAAACACCAATGACCTCACAGGCAGCAACCACGGACAATGATTTCTGTCTGATAATGTGGGGTATCGCATTGGCTCTGACACACCAGATACCATACCCACTGTCTATCCATCTGACACCAGATGCATCAGACGTGTGATCTCCGTCAGACCCTCCCCATAGCTCAGCCTGTCCCAGGGTCTGTGGGAAGGGTCCACTCATAGGCTGCTCTGACAGGCTGAGCAGGAAAGGCTTTTAGTCTAGTTTATAGTTTAGCTATTTTTTTCTTTCATGGCTCTATAGCTTTTTCTCATGGGCAGGTTGTCTTCCTGTTCACTGTTTCCTAAAGAGTGATAAGCTCTTTAGATAAGCTCACTCTCCTATTTACTGAAGGTTAAGAGAAGCTGTGACACAAAGCATGTGGACATCCCCTTAGCTCTCGGTTTGTCCTGAGACTCATCCATGGTCCAGGCCCTGGTGTTCGCAGCGGGCTGCATGGCGGCTACCTGGAGATGCTGCCATGGGGCCCTCACACATGTCCCCCAGGCCACCTGAGGCCACCCGAGGCCACTTCTGCCCTTCTGGGTGCCTCCCCAGCTTTTTCAGAGACCACAACCAGACAGCGGGAAGACAGATCTGCTGGAACTCTTGAGCAATGCCCAGCACTCCAGAAAGGCATGCTGAGAAACTCATCTGAGGAGATGGACCAAGCTGTGGCCAGAGGACTTTCTTGGACCAGAAAAGCCATCTGTGACAAAGCCTGACAGATGGCAACACCCAGGTTCATGGGCTCCCCAGGCCAAGTCTGCAAACATTTTGCTGTTCACATGGAAAAGGGGGAACCTGAAGGGCTGGCTGCTCCCCACTGGTCTCTGCCCCAAGCCCAGAGACATGAAGAAAAGTCACTGTAAGCAACCTGCCAGATGCTTGCTTTACTATTTTTAGACTCTGAGCTAAACCTTTAGACAGATCAACAATCAGAAACTTTCAATTTGGTGTCCAGAAAACCAAATTTATTACTGGTTGACTTAATATTCTCTCTCCCCCTACTCCCACTCCAGGTGCCTGAACAACTGCAGTAAATAGCCAGGTTGGTTGAGCAGGGAATTCAATTTTGTGAACAAAGCCTTCTCTTCCCCTTTGACCTGGTGACTCTCTTCCCAGAGAGCTCCCTGGGATAAACTCCCTCTCGTGTGTGCAGGAAAGGCTCCCTGGCATGTGCACTGTGGTATTAATGTATCAGCAAGAACCTAGAAACAACCCAGGTGTCCACCGATAGGAAGACAGGTAATTAGAACGTGGCACAGTCATACAGAGTGATCCTCTAGAGCAGATGGACATGGATCAACATAGATAAGTCTTTAAACCCAGTTTATAGTCAATACAAACCAATGTCAGTTTCAGAAGCCTTAATGGCAGGATTTCAGCAGATATAAGAGGGGCTTGGAGAGTACAAACCAAAGTCAGTTCACTAGTTAACTTTGGGGAGAAAAAGTAGAGCGTGGTATCACAGTAGAATGAATATATACGGGCTCTGACTGTAACCACCGGCTTAACTTCTATAAAAATAAGACAAGCTCTAGAACAGGGCTGCTGACCACTGCCAGACGTGAAATGCTTGCTACTGGCACTCAGGCCAGCAATGATAAGATTCATGCCAGGACATAAATGAACACATGGCTTCCTTCGTCTGCAAAGTCTGACTGTGAAGAAATACCACCGCTGAACTGTATGCTTGGAAGCCACGCTGAGCTCCTCCAGCCCGAGCTCTATGACCTGCTGTGGCCTGGTAACAAACAGCTCAAGGACAGATGCTGTGAGCAGGATGGTTTTAGGCAAAGAAGAAACAAGCGAGTATTTTTTTATTATTATTAAGATATAATTGGCAGAAAACATGATATTAGTTTTAGGTGTAATGGCAAAACAAGAAGGTTAGCATTTTACACATCTGAGTAAAGGCTACAAAGAGCTCCTTGCCCTCTGTCCCTCTGCACTGTTATGTTTCCATAAATGATTATTATTTTCTCTGTGCTTTTCTATCACAGACGCGGGAGGAACATCCTTCATCAAGATGCCAGCTGGGCTTCCCCAGAGGCTCAATGGGTAAAGAATCTGCCTGCCAATGATGGAGACATGGGTTTGATCCCTGGGTCAGGAAGATCCCCTGGAGAAGGATAAGGGAACCCATTCCAGTATTCTTGCCTGGAAAATTCCATGGACAGTGGGAGCCTGGTGGGCTACAGTCCAGAGGGTCAGAAAGTCACACACAACTGACTGACTAGGCGTGTGCACACATGCATACACACACAAGATGCCAGCCTCCCTGCCTTGTTTCCCTTCTGGCACTCTTTCCTCTATGAAATGATTAGGACAGGAAATGGGGCCCATCTGTCTAGTTCTTTTTCTTGTAAAATGATCTTGGATGCACAACATGAATGTATATAACCATACTGAACTGTACACTTTTAAATGGGCAGGATGTTAAATTTTATGTTGTGTGTATCTTACAACTAAAATAATTTTTACTGAGACATAACTGACATATAACATTTTATCAGTTTCCGGTGTACAATGTGATTCTGTATTTGTATATAGTACAAAATGATCATCACAGTAAGTCTACTTACCATCCACCACCAAGAAAATGTTTAACGACCTTAGAAAACATGATGTTGGCAACCCCTTCCTTTTTTATTTTTCATGTCCTTAGGTTATGGAATCCAAACATCTAGAAATCAACATTCAGCAGTGAACTGTGATAAGCTGCTGCCAGCAGTTTATATTCACATCAGTGTCTGTATGCACGTTGACACATGTGTGTTCTACATATACATGTCTGCAGGCAGATGGATACTTATACATACCTATATAACTGTGAATATGTTCCAAGCTAGCCTCTGAGAAAGCATGATTTTTATTCCCCAAAGAGGATCTCTTGGTTTTGGTTCCCCTCTTTAGAGGTAAATATAAAACAATGTGGCCATCTCCAGTGACACAAGCAGACCAAGGCTCTGTGATGCTGAGAGTCCATTATACACAAAGGCTTGTTTGTGATTCTGTTATCTGCCTCCCACTCTTTAACACTGTTGAGAAACCAGATCCTGGCTGGATGACAGGGAACAATTCCCAGTAGAAGCAGGCTTCCTAAGGGTCCTCAGGTCCCCACATCGCCCATCCAATTCTGCACTGACCCAGGGGTGCCATCAATGCCGAGTAAAACTGCGGGAGCATCCACTTGACCTTCCACCCCAGCCCTGTGCCCGCCGCCCTGGACCAAGCTTGTGGATCACGTGTGACAATTACTGAAGCAACAGGCACAGCCCGACTTTCTGTAAAGGATGTGATGCTGACTCTTTCATTATTTATCTTAAAACAACCCCGACCACACATGGCTCCATGCCTCAGAGTAAAAGTTTCTCTGCGAGAACATTCTGAACTAACCTAATAAATTTAAGCCTTTTCTCGGAAAAAGTTGGAATCCAATGCAGCCAGAATGTGGAATTTACATCTCAAGGCAAGAAAGCGGTGGATTTTTTTTTTTTTTTTTTGAGGAAACAAATGAGAAAGAAAAAGAAGAAGAAAAGGGTGTGCATACAGACTCCTGTAGCACGCCGTGGCTTTCAAGTTAACGAGGACACAAACGGCAAGGAAAATATAAACCATGACAGGCCTGTGGTGACACACCTACACCAGCGCAATGGAGGACTTTTGCTTTTTGTTTCTGTGTTTTTTCATTTTTAAAGATTTTTTATTTTATTTTTGGCTGCACTGGATCTTCGTTTCTGGTGTGGGCTCTCTGGTTGAGGTGAGGGGGCGGCTCTTGGCTGTGTACAGTGGCTTCTCTTCTGCAGAGCACAGGCCCCAGGCACGCACGCTTCAGTAGTCGCAGCTCATGGGCTCAGTAGTTGCGGTGCACTGGCTTAGCTGCCCCATGGCATGTGGGATCTTCTCAGACCAGGGATGAAACCTGTGTCCCTTGCATTGGCAGGTGGATTCTTAACCACTGGACCATCAGGGAATTTTTTTTTAATCATCTGAGAGGGTCCATATTGCAAAGCAGTTTGCAAACCATACAGGCTCTAGTGTCTCAAAGTGAAACCCAAACCTTCCAAAGGCAGTTCCAGGCCAAGACAACCCCAGGGGCCAGGTAACCATCCCGAGGTCAGCCCATTCCTCTCGCGCCGCATCTCTGAAGGTGGCGGGGGGTAGGTCGGGGGTGGTTGTAGCAAAGAATAGAGGACTGGACTATTTAGACCCAAACCTCCCTGACTCATGCTTAAATCCACTGAGAAAACAAAGAGCTTTCTTTTTAATCAAGATGATCATGCTCTAAGTGCCTAACATACAAATAAGCTGGTTGAACACAAAGGTCACAGTTCTCCATCATAGGGCCCGCAAACATGATCATGATCTGCGGCTCCAGGCAAGAGCATGAGTGAAGTGACCACACATGAGACATCAGGGCAGGGTGGAGACTGCGGCCACACCACAGAAGACAAGCTCCCTAAGCTCTACCAGGGCAGTCACATCCTGTTTTCAAGCATGCAACTGGGCAAAGGTAAAGTCACTGGGGTAGATACAGCCCCCTGGTGGGCTCCTGGCTTTGTACCTCTGCCCAACTGATCCGGACTGCTCTGAACAGCCCACTAACAGGTGTGTCCTTACCAGCATCCCCCGGAGAAACCACACTGGTGGCCTGAGCTACAGTCACCATCCAGTCCCTCCTCTTCCCTCTACTCAGAAGTGGCCCTGAGCCTGCTCTCACACGGACCTGAGGCACAGTCACGAGGACCGGACCTAAGGGAGCTCCAGGGGGCTTCAGAGGACCATTTTGCTCCCAAATAAACACAAGTGCATGAGACTTCTCAGAATGGAGGCAGTTCTCAGAACGAGGAGGGGGTGTCTGGGGGACACAGAAGCCCTGAGGAGGGGCAGGGGCAGGGCCAAGCCAGAGGAATCAGCTGTCCTCTTGGAGGGGGGCACGGATCACTAAGTTCCTCACTGTTTCAGCTACATGTGGGCACGTCTGGAGCACGACCAGCTGACAGCAAAGCATCTCATCACACACCCATCGAAGTAAAGGAGAAATGGACCTTCAGGGGGTGAGACTTGCTCAGGGGTCGTCCACAGGATGCAAGAGGCAGACACAGGACAACACCCCAGGCCTCTAGACACCAAGCTCTACATTCTCTCCAGGGAGTCATGTGGCCTTAATCTATAAGCTTCAGTTCAGAAATTTATGAGCACTGGCTACAAGTCATGTCCTGTCCAAGGTGCCAGGAACATAGGGGAGAATCAGACATAGCCCTGGCTTTCTGGGCCGAATGTCCACCACACAAATAACTAGCGATTCCCACTCCAGCCTGGTCTTATTCTCAGCCCTGGGTGTGCAGGAAAGGAACTATTACCACCCCGTTTTGAAGTGGAGAAGCTTACAGCACTGGCGACCCCAGCATCCTGCCCGAAGCTCATGGCAGGCCAAGCAGCTACCCTCCTTTGCACTCAGCCTTGCAGATGGAGACACACAGGGACCTCGGGGCCATTTCCTTTCAACAAATGAAAACAAAACCAGCCCTGACCCAGATCCTGCTCCTTAGTGGTTTACCAAAAAGCCACTGCAGGACCTCAGTGTGACTGGATGTTTCTACCTGTGGCTGAAGAATCAGAAGGACCAAACCTAAGGTGAGTGAACTGGATACTCGGCTAAGAGGAAGCAGGATGGGGAAGCCTCCAGAGCAATGAGGACCTGGAAGAGCGCTTCGAGGTCACTGGTACTGACCTCAGGAGAGGCCTGCAGGCCCATCAGCGGCAGTAGGAGAGGTGGGCCAGGGTGAGGGAGGCAAGTGTGGCTCCAGCCTGTCCACAGATAAACGGGGTGGCCACGAGCAAGGGGCAGCCGCAGAGGCAATCAGCACCAGGGAACACGGGGTGGCCAGTGTGTGGTGGGCTGGTGGGGTACAGGCCCTCAAGTTCAGGGAAGCCTAAATGGAAGCAGAGCTGAGGGTGGGGCGGGAGTCCCTGGAGGGAGGGGAAGGTGGGCCCACTCCAGGCAGCACTGCCTCTGTATTCATCTTCACTACAGGACACTCACAGCGGAGGGTGCAGGCCCCCCCCGGCATGAGGCGACTGAACCAGAAGGTCAAGGGCTGTGGAGGACAAGGCTGAGAAGCAAGAGGCCAAGGGAAGTCAGGGCTGAGCCAGGAGAAGCTGAGGAAGGGAGGGCAAGGCATGGCCAGGACTCAGAACATCCCCTGGCTGGGATCAGAGGTGGGACAAGGTGCTGCTGGGGTAACCATCACCCAAGACAGAGGTGGAGACCTCTGCCAGCTGACTGGGGGGCTGGGGCAGATGGAGACGGCTATGGTGGTGGGCGGTCCAGCACTCGCTGCTGAAACATCTTTAAAGGCGGGTCCCTTCAGCCTGTGGAACAATCCAGTGGACGGTGACATAAAACACGAAATGAAGGAGCAACTCCAGGGTGCTGCAGACACCAGCCAGTCCCAGACTTGCACCACGGTCCACACAGTCAGCATTCCAGCCACCTTGAGATTCTGCTCTTTCCGGAGAAGCTCAGCAGAGGGCATGGCTCTGCGGCTGGGGATACCCGTCCAGGCTGAGAGGGTGTGAAGGGGGAGACACAGAGACGTGTGTCTGCTGTTGCCACCACACGCCTGCCCCTCTCAGGAACATCCAACCACCCAGCTGACAGGCGCGAGCAGCCGTGTCAGAGGGACCGAGAAAAGTGATTTCTTTACATTTCTGAACATAACAGGTACCCAGGAACCCCTGATGGAAGGGTCCCTCCTGGAGCAAAACGGTGCCTCAGACTTGCTTCTAACACAATTTTGCAAAAAGGTGTGAATAATTACAACTTCTAAGTGTTTCTGTATGTTCTCACAAATCCCACAAAAACCATTTCAGGTCTTCTTGACTTTCAGATGACAGCCGACTAAAAGGAGCACCTCCCTCCTCAAAGGGTCCACGAGTGTGACCTGAAATGTTAATTTCCTCCCTTAAAAGTCTGTCTTCACACCAGGGAAACAAATGGCCCCTTAGATGGTGACAACCAATTTGTCACCTTGAGCATTCTGAGAAGTCAAGAGCAGGTCATCTTATTCCCAGATTGATTTTGAGCACCACGGAGGGGTGGAGTCAATTGAGAGAGCAAGCTCAAGGCCACGGCCAGGCCGGGGAAAGCGCCAGGCCTCCGGACTCCCAGCCGAGCTTCCTGTTGACCTGGCTCCTTAGGAGCCAAAGCTCACCTGGACAGGGGCTTCTGAGGTCAGCCCTAGCGCTGGGGCAGCCAAACCTGTGCTGTCCTTACGAGGGTGGTACCAGGTATAGTCTTGCCCTTGAGATATTTCAATGCTGGTTATTTCCTGTTAGACTGTTCTGTCCTGCACATGAGCAGAATCTAATCAGAGAGTGAAGGAAATAACAAAAGAAAAGCTCAAGCCCCATGAAGTCAGTTACTAGGATTTTTATAGACCATGGTGTAGATGGAAAAGTTCTGTTCCAACCCACCCCTTGCAAAGATTCCACGAAAGTCTTATGGTGCAAGTCATCGAGATCAAATGTCTCCTCTGCAATTACGTTTTAAAACACCACGAGGTAACGATGGCTCTGCAGACACTGGCCCACACCTGCTGACATCAGGAGGCACGAGCGGGCAACCTCAGGAAGCTGCTGAGGAGGGGACACGGCTGGCATGTCCCCTCGTTAGTAAAGACAGGAGCTAAGAGACAAAATGCCCCACACCCAGCAGCCCATGAGTCCTTCTCAACAGCTCTAGAACCTTCCCTCCATAAGCTCGCCATCCTTCCTGGGTCCACCAACTCCTGCCGCCAGAATGCCCTGACGGTGCCGATTCATTGAAACCGGCCTGCTGACCACTCTCCCACCCTGCAGATCCACCAAATGCACTGACACCAGACAACTGTTTTGCTGGCTAATTAACACACCTGAGACAGTAAGGAAGATGCGCTGTGGAGCAGAGCAATGCTCCACCGACGGTGTTCCTCCTGGGGTCAGGTGCAATCACACACACACACACACACACACACACACACACACACACACACACAGGAGGCAGCCATCCAGCCCCACCATGGAGGTGCAGGAAAGCCCAAGGGTCCCTGCACAGTGACCAGAGAAGCCTGCAGCCCCTCCACCATGGGCAGGGATCCATCAAGAAATGACACAGGCTGGTGCTGGAAACCTGGGAGAGGGCACCCACCTCAGTCTGAAGCCCCCGAGCCAGCCCACGTTACCCTCAGGGGCGGGGCACCTGCTGAGGTCCTGGAAACCTCTGGGCCCACGACCTGCGGCTTCTCCTGCTGCCTAACAGGCCGGAGGGCAGAGGACAGGAAGAGGACAGAAGAGAAGGTAAAAAAAAAAAAAAAAAAAGAGTAGGCCAAACCCGAGTAGCCTAGAGAAACTCCAGGAAGACAGAAGTGTCAGACTACGGTGGGATTTTAAACAATCTATAGAAACCGACTTCCTCGGACTAGTTCTAACTGATCGAGCCATCTTTAAAAACTGGAATTTGTGTCGGGCAATTTGTTTTATTGAACTGTAACTCGATATAATTTCCTATTATGCGATAATTCTGAAACCTCTTTTTTTAAAGTGTCCTTGTGTAATGGAAAATCTGACAACATTCAAAGAGGATGTTGCCATACACGCCAAGGCGTCTGCCATTATGTCAACTGTTGCGTTGTGTTATTTTTAAATCAACTGGCTGCTTAATAAAAACATAACAAAGCAAAGTACACACATGGTACCTAATTTTCATACATTATTAACTCTGCTTGAGGTTTTTGTGGGAATTAAAAAAAGCCGGGGGTGGGGGGCGTGGGGAGAAGTCAAGCAAGGAGGCATCTGTTCCCATCTGAAATTGTGCAAGCTAATTTTATTTTCTAATTTCCCCCTTGTTTACAAAAACCCTCTTAGGCATGCACAGTGGTAGGTGAGGGTGGGGTGCTTGCTGTCTCTGCCTTATTCCTACTCAGCTGCCTGTCCCCCCATCCACCCAGCCTTCCCTGCGGGCGATGCGACACATTGGGTGGTTTGTTTCGGGCCATCGTGGGATGGAGGTCAGCCCAGGCGTGGGCTTCTCCATCCTCGCAGCGGAGGCTGTTGGGGTCCCTGCAGGGTTAGGACAGCTGCCCACCAGCCCACGACTTCTGACCTCCTGCCAGAGCATCTGCACCTTCATCATGAAGACGCCCGCAGGCCCTGCCAGAGCACAGGTGGTCCCAAGGCGAGCACCTCTGGAGGTGACTTCGGTCCCTCAGGGGGTGCCCAGGGGTCACACGCTGGCTCCCCGTCCCCATCTGGTTTCCACCCTCCCTGTGCCCCCTGGGAAGACTATCCACGTTAACTACCTGAACCGAAGCCTCTCACTTTGGGGGCACCCCGACCAAAGTGCTTCAGATGCTCTGAGATGAGCCAGGGTCTCATGTGAGCACTCCCTGTGTCACTGGCCAGTGTGACCCCGCATTCTCCACCAGTCAGCACCTGGGATACTGGAGGGCCACGGGGGAGATGAGGGTCCCCCATTCAAGGGGCTGAGGGATGCAGTTTACAGTCCTGTGACATCTCATACAGGTGAATGCTCTGAAGACTGGTCGCCCACATACATGGCCAACGATGTGTTTCAGCATCCAAGAGTTTTGTTGTTGACCACCCCCTCCCCACCCCACTGGGGAAAAGGACCCAAGAGCCCTCCTCACGCCTGTGCCCTGGGCCCTTCCTTCACTGGAAAATCTCCAGAGTGACAGGCGACAGCTAACCTCTCTGGGCCACTGCTGTTCAGAGGCAGAAATAACAGGCGCCTGGTTTATTCAACATCCATCTAGGGCTGGAGTTGATACTGAGCTCGCTGTCAGCACGTGTCTGGTTAATCACTGGGGAGCAAAGTTTAAGGAGACACTAAAACCATTTCAGTGTTGGTATTCCAGTGCATAATTGGTAACAGAAAACTCTTCATGAGCATTTGAAACTAACAGTGCTCTGTAAATGATTCAAAATGTTTCTTCAATTTGCAAGACTCTTAAAAAAGAGGAGGGGGAACCTTTCCTCTGCCCCACTTGGTCTCACATGTTGCACAAATGCCAACAGAGCAGATCTGGAGCAACATAATAATCCAGAAAAGGGGAAGACATGGGCCCCAGAAAAACAGCGCACACGACCTACAGAGAGGTCAAAGCCAGGGTGCTCAGCCGCCAGGGGTTTACCTGTCCACATTGGGGGCGGGGGCAGGTGGGCATGAGGGCTCCAGAGGGGCTCCCAGAAAGGGGCCTATGCTATGCTATGCTATGCTAAGTCACTTCAGTTGTGTCCGACTCTGTGTGACCCCATAGATGGCAGCCCACCAGGCTCCCCCGTCCCTGGGATTCTCTAGGCAAGAACACTGGAGCAGGTTGCCATTTCCTTCTCCAATGCATG
Organism: Bos indicus; assembly: GCF_029378745.1. Taxonomy (NCBI): domain Eukaryota; kingdom Metazoa; phylum Chordata; class Mammalia; order Artiodactyla; family Bovidae; genus Bos; species Bos indicus. The sequence continues at coordinate 38,711,437 of NC_091772.1, read as the reverse complement.
AAAGTGAAAAGTGAAAGTGAAGTCGCTCAGTCGTGTCCAACTCCTAGCAACCCCATGGACTGCAGCCTACCAGGCTCCTCCGTCCATGGGATTTTCCAGGCAAGAGTACTGGACTGGGGTGCCATTCCTAGAGACAGATAATGCTTAGAAACAGAGGTCTGGGAGCAAGAGGACAAAACAGTGCTTTCAGCAGGATCTCAAGAAGAAAAGATAAGTACACACTCCCAGAAAAGCAAAAGACTGAACAAGAGAAAAAAAACATAGGATACAACTTGGATCCTGGGGTGACCATAGTCACGGGGTCATGGCAACATAAAACCATTTACTGATTCAATTAAAATGATATCACAACACTGGGAAGATGGGGGATGTGAACAGTGCAGATTCCTCCTCTACAGTAATGTGAGATAAATAATGTCAGAACTTAGTACATCAAGAAATGGTAAAAGTTTATTATTTAGGGATAAAGAGGGAAAGGACCCAAGGAAACAGCTTAAAGTATGTTAGAGGTACTTGCTTGTGGGGAAGAGAACAAGGACGAGGGAAAACAGGCCAAAAAAGGGTATTTTTATTACAAGCCTTTATATGTTAAATATTTTTAATTATGCACATAATTACTTGAATAGGCAATTTAAAATTTAAGAAAGAAAACTCATACACTGGATATAGTTAACCACAGATCCAATACTACGGAAAGAAATTAATGACTCAGGAAAATCAATTCATGTAATCCTAATACACAGAGGAAAAGATGATAAGCAAAGACAGCAGAAACTTGGAAGTCACGTGTAGGAAGGGAGAAAAGGCGAGATCAGAGCAGATACTGAGAAAGCAATAAGTAAAGACATTGCAGAAGGACATGCCACGGGCTCAAGTGTATCCTGGAAGGACCAGCCGTCAGGGAAATTGAGAGAAATCCACACAGAGAGTATCATCTTCTCTTCCACATGACTACATGCCAGCAGAGAGGCAGCAGTAAAGCACTAGGGACCTGGGTGTCCCATGAACGAAAGGATGACTGCATGATGACAGACAGACATGTGGGTAAGGAAGGAAGGAGGCCAACCAGCCATTGGGATGACACCTATAGAACCTGAAGGCAACGGATGATGACCCAAACGTTCCCAGTCAACCAGGGTGTCCCCAAACTTGCAAGTCTTCAGAATGTATCATGGCCATTCCCATCCTTAAAAAATAAATGCATAAATAACTTACTCATAGAACTCCAGCCTCTTGAGAGACGAATAAAGGAAATTGTATTAAGTAATGTAGCCAATAAAATTGAGTTATGCAAATCCCAAAACTAATCAGTGAAGAAGAAAATAGAAATGTAAACAAGAAATGAATTAATCAGAATCTGAAATTCATGTTCATAGGCAATTTTTTACATAAGAAAAAATGCCAATGCCTAATAAGCTTATGAGAAAGAGCTCAACTTCACTAGCAATTAAACTGATGCAAATAAAACAATGAGATGCAATTTAGAATCCACCAAGTTGACAAGGATTAAACAATGATAATACTCAGCCTTCATGAGGGTTTAAGAAAAGGAACATTACATGATGCTGATGGAGAGTTAGTTTGGACCTCAGGAGTGCAATCTGGCAACCCACAGCAAGTGGCTGCACACTTCGACCAATAATTTCACCTCTTAAAATTTATCTTGTGGAAAATAAGTGGCTTAGTGCACAAAGATACATACAAAAGGGTGTTCAATGAATTGGTTTTTACAGCAGTAAAAACTGTGGAGCAATCTAAGCGTCCACTAAAAAGAGGCTTTCAATCCATTACAAGACTTTCTGTATAGACTGACTGACTCTAAGGCATTGCTATGGAATATTTATGGCTGTGGGAATCAAAACCTATTTAACAGACTTCCCATCTCTTCACCAATTAAAAGAGCTTCCCAGGTGATGCTAGTGGTAAAGAACCCACCTGCCAATGCAGGAGACGCAAGAAACGTGGGTTCGACCCCTGGATTGGGAAGATCCCCTGGAGGGGGCATGGCAGCCCACTCTGCCCAGTATTCTTGCCTGGAGAATTCCATGGACAGAAGAGCCTGGCGGCCTACAGTCCACGGGGTCACCAAGAGTCAGACACGACTAGTGACTAACACTAACTAGCACTAACCCGTTGTTGTGCGGGATGCTCCGTGGGTCTCAGGGTGTTCAGCCGCATCCCGGCCGCTACTCACTAGAAGCTAGCAGCATTCTCCCTCCCCAACCACCTGTTAAAACCAAAATGGTCTCCAGACACTGCAAGATGTCCTTGGTGTGAGAAATGGTTGAGAAATAAAAATAACTTTTTAAAACAAATACAAACAACAACAAAAATACCGTTCTTAGAACTGCTGTGAAATCTCAGTTTATGTTACAGGATAAAGCTGCTCTCTCCAATTTGCCCCTCGGTTAAGCACCCTTTCCCACCTCTTGCTCAGACCTTTTTAAAACCTGAGTCGATGAGGGATCCTGCACTGTTTTTCTGAGGTTCCTGCCCACATATGTGTGTAGGCTGTGTGCCCCCACTGATCCAGGGAACAGAAGAACTGGAGACCAAATCGACCTACCTGTAAACTAACTACCCACCAACCAACCACCTAATTAATTGACTTGGGTCAGCATCCCTAGGTACAGACAGACAGCCAAGAGCAGCCAGACACTTGGGGGAGCACCCACAGCTCAAGAGAGAAGGATCAGGTAGACTAAACAGAACAGCTGACTCTGAGCAGAGATAATTCTGTGAACAGAAATGAACATTTAAAAATCCAATCAATATTTTCAGAGGGCATTAAAAAGACAATACTACTAAACCCTCTACCGCTCTCCATGAATCAAAACCACAAGGAGATACCCCTTTACACCTGTCAGAATGGCTGTCATCAAAAAGAACACATATAACAAGTGTTGGCAAGGATGGGGAAAACTGAAAAACCTCTTACACTGTTGGTGGGAATGTAAATTGGTGCTGTCACTATGGAAAACAGTATGGAGAGTCCTCGAAAAATTAAAAATAGAATTACCATATGATCTAGAAATTCTACTCCTGGGTATTTATCTGAAGAAAACAAAAAAGCTAGTTAGGAAAAAATATATGCACCCCTATATCCATTGCAGCATTATTTACAATAGCCAAGATTCAAAAATAGCCTAGGCATCCACTCATAGATGAATGGATAATGTGTGTCTGTCTGTGTGTGTATATATATATATATATATATATATGTATATATGTATGTATACACATATATATATGTATATATATACACACACACATATATATATCACATTTTAAGTGTGTATGTGTGTGTGCACATATATGTATATTATATGTATACATAATTAAACATTATTCAGCCTTAAAAAAGGATGAAATTTTGCAACAACATGGATGGACCTATAAGGTATTAGGCTAAGTGAAATAAATCAGAGAAAGGCATGATCTGTTTGATTTCAATTCTATGTGGAATCTAAAAAATCATAAATGAACAAACATTACAAAACAGTTATAGCTAGAGAGAACAAACAGGTGGCTGCCAGAGGGTTGTGGGAGGAAAGAAATCGGTCAGGAGGATTAAGAGGCACAGACTTCCAGCTACAAAGTAAATGAGTTATGAGGGAGAATATAGTCAAGAATCATATAATACCCTGCATGGTGACCAATGGTAACTAAATGTGATAATTTTGAAACATATAGAAATATCCAGTCATTCTGCTGCCTAACAGGAACTAACATTGTGCGTGCGTGCTCAGTCACTTCAGTTGTGTCCAATTCTTTGTGACCCTATGGACTATAGCCCCCCAGGCTTCTCTGTCCATGGAATTCTCCAGGGAAGAATACTGGAGTGGGTTGCCATGCCCTCCTCCAGGGGATATTCCTGTCTCAGGGATCAAACCCATGTCTCTTGCATCTCTAGCACTGCAGGCAGATTCTTCACCGCTGAGCCAAGGGAAGCCCCAACTAACACTGTACTATAGGTCAAATTATACTTCAAAAGCAAACTCAAAGAAAAAGGGATCAGATCTGTGGTCACCACAGGGGAAAGGCGTTGGGGGGGATTGCATGAAGGCAGCCAAATGGCACAAACCTCTAGTTACAGGATGAATAAGCAACGGGACATAATGTACAACATGAATACAATTAACACTGCTGGATGTTGTATATGAAAGCTGTTCAGAGAGTTAAATCTAAGAGTTCTCGTCACCAGGAAAAAAATTTTTTCTATTGATTTAATTGTGCATCTATATGAGATGACAGATGCTTCCTAAACTTAATATGGTCATTTCATGATGTATGTAAGTCAGATCATTATGGTGTACACCTTAAACTTATACAACATTGTATGTCAACTTCATCTCAACAAAACTGAAAAAAAGAAAAGAAGACATAATACCCCTAAAAACAAAGTAAGAAAACAAAACAAAAACACTAGCTGGGGTCAAAAAGCAGCAATCAGAACAACAACAAAGAGAGTTCATGGATACTTAAAACATGACTATCAGAACTTAAAACTCAGTATAAGGGCTGGATAAAATTCAATCATTGTCCCAGGGAGAAAAATAACAGAAAAAGACACAGAAAACACTGAAAAAGTTTAAGACAGAGGAACAATCTATAATAACTATAAAGTGACCTCTAGGCTTTCCAGAAAGAGAGAACAGAAAAGTAAACAGGGGTGAAAGTAAACAACAGCAACAATAACAGGAGGAAGAGACTTCCCAGAGCTAAAAGCAAGCTAGAGAATTGAGATTTATGAAATCCTGGATTACTAATAAACAAGATGAAAACTGGACACGTCTTAATGGAATTTCAGGACACCAAAGAAAAAGGTTCCCACAGGATCCCCGGAAGAAAAAAGAAAGCTACCACCCAGCCGAGGGATGAAAATGGGACCGATCTGCAAGCATCCCCAGAGGCAGGAGAAAACCCTTGGGAATCCTGAAGGATTTTGAACCTACACATCTGTGTTCATCCAAACCAACGGTCAACTGTAAGGACAAGATGTACAGTTCAGATTTCTAAGAACGTTTACTTTCCAAACGTTCTTCTTAGGGGGAAAAAAAAAAAAAAAAAAAGGTGACTTGAAGATGGACATCAGAGCAAATAAAAAAGAAACCCAAGAAGCATAAAGGGTGGGGTTGGGGTGGATCCAGGAAGGGGCCTCTAGATCACGGTGGGCAGCTGAGGCTGAGCCTGCTCCAGGGTGGAGCCAAGTCCTCAAGCTTGGGGACAAAAACTAGTACCGAGAACAGGAACCACCAGTGACAGGGAGGAAAACCTTAGGGACACGGCAAAGACACATGCTGACGAGGACATCAGTTTGCCAGTTCTTAAAAGCATTTTACTGACAATTTCCTCTCCTGACTTATTCCAGACCCCATCTGTCCTCCAGCAGAAATAGTGACAGCTTTGCCTCTGATCCCCATCCTCGGAACAGTGCAATTCCCTTCAGCACTCCCGATGCAGAGACATCTAAGACCGTCCTGCTGCCGGTCACTGGCGGCTGGGGGGCCCTGAGGATGCGGCGTGGCCCACGGTAGCCGCCGGCTCTACGACCTCAGTATTGACACTAGTTTGGCTCCTCCAGTTGGCCTCGGGTCTTCATCCAAAGCTGCTAAATGAGCCAACTGCTCTAATTCACTCTAGATTCAACATCTGCCTCATCTGGAAAGCAGGGAAAGGGGAATTTATAACAGGAGATAGGTAATGGCATCCATGTGAGAGGCTGAATTGCCAAGAAAATTAAAATTAAGGAAGGGGAGCTTGTTATGGGGGTGAGGGGGGACGTTCTACACAGATGGGGAGATTCAGAGGCCCCAGAATGGAGACCAAGCATTTCTTCTGTGAAAAGATAGTCAGCCCTTCCCTCTGTCTTGGCTCAAAAGACCAATGCAAGGGTCTCTTCTCTGGGCACTTCTGCTTCACCTCTCTGTTCTGTTTTTGAAGAATATACAAGTAGACACTTACTCTAAAAACCCTTTGGCAGAGAGTTGAAGAAGAGGTTCTCAAAACATTTATTATGCAACAGATTAAAATGATTATAGAGAAATGCCTCCTATAGCAACAATAAGGTTACATAACAGGGCTTTAAAATGGACCTCGGGCGTCACACTGCATTAGTGGTATGCAAAACGAACGACTCCAGAAGGTCATTTAAATCAACCGTGGAGTGCGTTTTGTTCCTTCTCGGAATCATCCACGCACTCGATGCGTTTCATCTGGTAGACGCACAAATAAGTAATCTGCAGGACTTACAGATGATTACGTAGGAGCTGAGACCAAAACAAGCGCACAGGACATCACCCACCTGGCAGATGCTTACCAAAGAAAACCAGACTGCTGCATCTACGGCGCTGAGGTTAGGCAAGTGCTAACTCCTAAGTGACCTGTGTGCCAGCCTGTGTCCCAAGGGATGCCATCCTAGAAGCTCCCCAGGACCCTCCACACCAGATGGCCTTCCTGAGAGCACTCAGCTCACAGGGGCAGCCCCCGGCTCTTTTGCTCCAACCTTCCTCGGACCACACGTGATGAAGAAAAGCCTAAAGTCTTAAGAGCAAAAGCTCTATCACTATAAAAGCCTAAAAAGCTCAAAGAACATCGCCCGGATCTAGCAAAGACAGGATGAATCATCAGAAACTAACCTATTTAGGGAAGGTCATTTGCATTGTTTTTAAATGCTATGCACTCCTGATGAGGGAATTTCTCACGGATTCATTAGGCCAAGCTTGTTGGTAACATCATCCCCTCTGGCCACAGGCAGATACTGAGTGCTGTCTTGCGTGTGAGGCATCAGGCAGGGGACAACTGCCTGCACACCCCTGGGACAATAACTCTCTGGGGCTCACAGTCCCTGATGAGAAAACCTGGTACCCTGTGCATCACTGAGTTAACGAATGAAACAGCCAATAGGTTAACTGGTGCTTTACTGATGTACTGACCTTTGTTAGGAACGTTCCATAACACACCATGGGAGGGCTTTCCCTGCTGGCTCGGTGGTAAAGAACCTGCCTACCAGTGCAGGACACAAGAGTTCGATCCCTGATCCAGAAAGATCCCACAGACTGTGCAGCAACTAAGTCCGTGGGCCACAACTACAGAACTTGTGCTCTAGAGCCCCGGAGCCCCACACACCAAGCCCACGCGCAGCAACTACTGACGCCCACGTGCCCTAGAGCCTTTGTTTCCAATAAGAGAAGCCACTGCGAATGGGAAGGCTGTGCATTGCAACCAGAGAGTGGTCCCCGTTTCTGAAACTAGAGAAGAGTCTGTGCAACAACAAAGACCCAGCACAGTCAAAAACAAATAAATTTTTTAAAAAATTGTAGGAAAGCAGCAGCTTTTACACCACCACAGAATTAGGCACTTCTTTCATGGCACCTGTCACCAGGTACTCTCTTCCTAGGATGTCATGCTGAACTGTGTAATTATTGTTAAAAACAAGTATATGAGCAAATCCTAGAAAATTCTAACAGAATAGTAAAATTACATGTGTGCTCTGATGAAGTTTTACTGACTTGCTTATACATATGAGCCATAAATGTGTTCATACTCATTTCTTACCATTTCTCTTATGTAAAAAAAGCATTATTAGAATAAAGATGTTCACTTTGGTGTTACTTACAACTGTGAAAAAATGTAAGATAATCTAGATGTCCAATATAAAGGAGAGTTAGGAACTTTTAGTAGAGTGATTTAACAACTAGTATATAAACACAAAAATGATAAACATAAAAATGAATCACCCTCAATGAAGATATTTAAGAAGAGTTTTAATTAGAAGAAGTATGTGGTGGTTACACCAAAATAAAGGTTATATGACTATCTGAAAAAGACTATAAATGAGAAATTAAAATCGTTCCATTAAGAGGAGTAAAATAGTTTTCTGTATTCAATGTTTCAATGTAATGTTGTTTAATTATTTTTTAAAGATTTGCTCTATTTTGGTTATAAGATTTTCCTCTAGTTTCTCAGTTTTTTGTTTTTTTGTTTTTTAATGAAAAGCAAAGAAAAAAGCAGTTACCTGGGAGCACAGTAAGTAACTCTTTTCTAGACCCCACCAAGACAGGGCTGTTCACTCTTATGAATGTCCTCAGTGACCTGCAATTCAATCACCCACACGGGACCCTCCCAGCGAGGGCAGGCACCTGGGGTCAGCATGACCAGAAGGGTGGGGGAGACCAGAGGAGATCTGCGACAAAGACGCAGAGACCACAGGTGTCATCTGGCCATCCTGTCTGACCTGGCAAGAGGCTGTTGCCCCCTCCCCCCAAGACAGGGCTGTCCCAGCAGGTGACCCAATTTGCTCAAACACTCGAAGTCCTGAGCTGGGGGAAACGCACTGCGGGGGCCGGACCTGACACCCACCACAGTTCACCTGGAGAATTCTAAGAGAGGCTCAAGAGTGGAGGTGTGCTATTTACACAGAGGCCAAGAGAACCTGGGTATACACCAGATCCAAAAAGGCACGAGCAGAACGGGTCTGCTGAGCGCTCCCTATAGACCAGAGGCGCGCTGGGAGTGTCCTCTGGGCTCTGCGGCATCCCTCGTGGGTGCTGGGCTCGGGGGAGCCCACTGCTCCTGTTCCTAGAAAAGGCCTCCCTCCCGCTGCCTCCAGCTGAAGTTGCTCTTCAAGCATCTATACCATTTCTATGATGGAAGAGATGAGAGTAATAGAGTCTCCATCGAATGCTGAGTGCTGAGCTGCACAAGCTGCACGAGCACCTCTTGTCTCTGCACCCTCACTGCCGCTCTGCAGGACGGGGACTAAAAGCCTCTCTACTCAAATGGAAGAAAATGCAGCTCAGAGAGCCTGAGAGACGGACGACAGGATGGGCTGCTCTGCACTGACCGCGCTCCCCTTCTGTAACACGTGCTGCTTAACTATCTCTCTTCCTGCTGACCTGAGGGACGGACCCGTGGCCCCCAGTGGCAGTGGGCAGAGAAGGCCTGACGTGTGTCACATGGGGATTTCTGTCTCAGCTTCTTGTGCTGCATCCCCACTGTGATGGTGGTTCCGTGAGTGCCAGGCCTTCCCTGCTCCCCGTGGTGTCCCTGTGGTCAGAACAGCCTGACAAGGAGATATTCCGCAATACCTGCCGGCTGGACAAATCAAGCTCATCACCAAAATGTCCTGCCCGGCCCTGTCCACTAGGACTTGCTCTGTGACAGAGATGTCTTGGTCTGCACTGACAACAGCAGCCAGGAGACACATGTGGCCACTGAGTACCTGAAATGTGGCCAGTAGGGCTAGCTAAGGAAAAAATATGTTTTTGCACTATCATCTTCATTTAATTTTTTTTAATTGAAGTAACATCGGTTTATAACTTTGTATGTTTCATGTATATAAAATTTTAATTATATTTCTACTTCTCCATACCTTACAGCATACTCACCACCACCAGGAAAACAGTTAAGCAGGTATCTCAAAAAATTAAGACTAGAACTAACATATCATCCAGCCATCATCCCACTTCTGACCATTTGCCCAACGAATTTGTATGTGCTTAGTTGCTCAGTTGTATCTGACTCTTTGTGACCCCATGGAATGCGGCCTGCCAGGCTCCTCCATCCATGGGGATTCTCCAGGCAAGAATACTGGAGGGGGTTGCCATGCCCTCCTCCAGGGGATCTTCCCAACCCAGGGATCAAACCCAGGTCTCCCGCATTGCAGGCGGATTCTTTATGTTCTGAGCCACCATGGAAGTCCTGACCAAAGAATACGAAAAACTAACTCAACAAGAGACCTGCGACCCTGCCCCTCACTGTTCATCATGGCATCATTAACTGCCAAGATACAGAAACAATCCAAGTGCTTGTCATCAGATGAATGGATAAGGAAGATATGGTGTGTATATATTAATAGTACAATGAAATACTTCTCAGTCATAAAGAAGGAACGTGTTTTTATTTTATTTAATCTTCATGAATGCAAAGTTCCATGGCTAGGTATGGCTGGTGCCTGCCCGCTGGTCAGCTGAATCTACCCCATTCTGTAATAACACAGCCCGCTGCCTTCCCAACCATGCCCCATGCCTCTGCTCCCACATCACCCTGTACCAGCCTGGTCCCCATGTGGACACCATGCTGACTAAGTATGTAGTGGGTATGAAGGTGGTACCTTCAGGCACTCATTCAGGAGCAAGAGGAGAAGCAAAATGATTCAAATAAGCACAACTAGTGATGAAGACATGGTTTGGGGACAAAAGCCGATAGAAAACATTCTTCACTGATCACTTTCTCTTCATTGATATAAGTGAGTCTTGGGAACACATAGTCCCTCCCTTCCTACCCCTTCAACCACCCCAAGGAAGAGGCATAGAAAGTCAAAAACAAAAGCAAAAAAAAAAAAAAGCAAAGAATAATTCTGCTACCAAATTTACCAATTATCAACAATTGGAGTCATGGCTACTCAGGTACCAATTAAAAGCAGAAAAGCTGACTCTACATCCCTGTCACATTTCCAGGAAACGTTCAAATGTAAAAGCAGCAAATGTCAAATTAAGCGAGTTCCAAGTATGAGGTATTTTAAGGAGGAATGCTGATTAATTCATGTGCGGCTCCATACTGTTTGGCAGGAAGACCAGGCAGGTTTTATTAAAGGAAGTGGAACTCCTAGCCTGGTGTATCAGCTGCTACGACCCCAGTTCTGAGTGACAGTTCTCTTCCGGCCTGATGGCCCTGCTTCCAGGATGTCCTTTAGGCCCCTGGCATCAGGGACAACCAGATCAATGGCTGTGAGAGCACCAGCCCTACTCCCTAAGTGATCCTATCTACCAGTACTCTTGCCTGAAGAATCCCATGGACAGAGGAGCCTGGCAGGCTACAATCCAAAGGGTCACAAAGGGTCGGACACGACTGAGTGACTAACACTTTCACAAGTCAGGCTAGTCCTCACCCTGGCGAAACCAGTCAGCTCTGTGATACAGGCAGAGGAGGTGATCCCTTTTTCCTCCACGAGTCCTAGACGCCCCAAGTGCCCCCAGACACATGGCATTCCCACTAGAAACGGCCAGAGGAAGCAAAGATGCAGAGTGGCTGATATAAATATCAACATACCACAGGCCAGAGACTTGCTCCTAAGAGGGCAGAAACCACTTTGCTACCTCCAATTTGCAAATACTAACCCTCTGTCTGTGGCATCATGTCCCTTCATAATCACACATGGAAGAGAGGATCTCCGTTCAGCCCTGGCACTGGCCAACGTGCACCCCAAGTGAGGAATAAACCCAGGAAAGGGGCACAGCTGGGATACGGTGCATACATCTTTGGTATACAGTAGGCATCCAGTAAGAGTACGTTCTTTTATACACTTGGCACTGCACCTTACGCTGCCAGCGAGGTGCTCACATTTGTCACGGGACTTCATCTGGCTTCTACCTCTAGTCATGGTGCCGACAGTGAAAGGTGAGGGGCAGCCTGAGAGCTGGCTGGCGTGAGGGTCTCCAGGCAGCGGGGCTGAGGGTGCAGGCAACAGGTGGCCTCGCCCACCCTGCGCTATTCAAGACAGTGACCACCAGCCACACGGGGCTTTTTTTTTTTTCCTTAATTCATTTTTTTTTTAATTGAAGGATAACTGCTTTACAGAATTTTGTTTGTTTCTGCCAAACATCAACATGAATCAGCCATAGGTACACGTGTCCCCTTCTTCTTGAACCTCCCTCCCATCTCACCCTTCTAAGTTGTTATAGAGCCCCTGTTTTGAGATCCCTTTAAATCTAAACTTAGTGAAATTAAACGTCACGTTCCACACTCATGCTGACCACATCTGAGGCGCTCACAGTCACAGTGGCTGTCGGATACTATGTAGATGCCACAGGTTTCCAACATCACAGAAGATTCTACTGGACGGTGTGGGTCCAGATGCTTGAAAAAAAATAGTAAAATGGACAAGACACCCTGACTTTTACTGTCAACGTGCACAGTAGTTCTAAACAATAAAGAGATAAAAGATGCCTCCCTGTCCCCCAACCCCTGGGCCTCCCCACATCCTGTTGTCCAAATAAATCTCCCTGGTGATACAGGGTAACTCAACCACAAGCTGACGACCATCTCAGCTGCATCACTGCTCACATGATGTTAAAAGGGAGGGGGGATAATGTGAGTTCTACTCCCTTTCTCTGTCTATAAGAGAACCACCTTAAAGAAAGCCTACAGCTAATTCTACAAAAAATCTAGAAAGAAAACTAGTAAAAGAATCTATAATTACCAAATGGCATATAGCCCCTGAAAATGGCATGTATACAAGGGGGCAGGTAGATAACCCAGGGCACTTTTCTTGTATCAAATGCACCTGTTCATAGGGCAGAGAAAAGGCAAGGACCTCAGGGCTCTCGTTCCACAGCAGGATCATGTCCCAAAGATGGTTCTAAAATAGAACTTCTTCCTCCAGACCAGACTGGAAGCCACAGAGAACTGCTTAGCTCTCTATGATGATCTGGGCATTAAACATTGATGGGCTACGGACCTTTTCCTAGAAGGATATTAAAAATGCACACTGTTTCTAATTTCAAACCCCGAGACGGTCTGTAAAGCTTCCAGACAGTTCTGTGTTTCTGATTTCTTATGCAGTCCTCCCCTCCCTTGCTGCTGCTCTGTCTCCCTCCCCCATAGGAGGAGGTGCACACTCTCCGAGATTGCATGTTCACTCTCTCAGTGGATCAACTACACTTATTTTCCATGACTGTCCTAGAGCTTACAGCATGCACTTTGTAACTAACTTAAGTCCCTGCACACTGCAGTGTCAACACCTGGGGTGCAGGTCCTGCGAAGGGCATCCCAATTCCTCCCTCCCATCCCTGGTGACTCGGCCGTCCCTTCAGCTCCCCCTTCCCCAAGCCAGCCTCACCCAGGGCAGCATGACTGTGACAGACTGAAACACACAGTTAACTTTCGGATGAAGAATTTTAAAAAATCTAAAAATGTATCCCATCTTGATATATTCTTTCTCTCATACTCTTCTTTATGGAGATCTGAGTTTCTGACCTGCATTATTTTCCTTCTGCCCTGAGGAACTTCTTTCAACATTCCCTGCCAGACTGGGCTGCTGGAGATGAAGTCTCTTTTTGTTGGTCTGAGAAAGTCTCTATTTCTCCTGTGCCTTTGCCAGGTAACTTCATTGAATACAGAACTCTCGACTGGTGGGGGTCTTCTTCACCACCCGAAATACCATCCTCTACTCTCTTCCTGTGTGCATGGCTTCTGACAAGAAGCCCTGCTGATGCCTGTCCTTATTCCTCTCTAGGTAGTGATGCTTCATCTCTAAATTGAAAAACTTTCCAGTATAACACCTTCCTCTTAAAGCAGATACCCTCTTTATGGAACTCATAAAATTCTCAGTGGGGTAAACCTGAACAACACATGCAATACAAGCCAATTAATGAGGCTCAGATAGATGGCACGGGGTCACAGAAGCATCTGTGAAGGGGTCTTGCCTGACTGCTGCATTGCAATGCTTAAAATAATTCCACGGCTTGCAAGAAAAGCGGGCTGTAAATGAATCTGACTGCTGATAAATGCCCCCAACTGACAGACAGCTCAGCATGTCCAGCTGGTATCTGATGCAGGGATAATCCACTCCCATCCCCCTCAGGAGGCTCCTCTGTCAGGTGTGCGGGTCAGGACTTGGAACCACTTAACCGCCAAACACTTGCCAGACAAACCCGAAAAAAAAAAACCCAAAAAAAAACCCACTGAGATAAAAGTAGAGAATGCTTACTGCTTGCTTCTGGCCATTTGTCAGCTTCACAGAAAGAATGGTTGAAAATTATTATGAACCCAATAAAACAGAAGGCTATCTATGGTGGTTTTAGGGATAATGAACCAACTGGGAAACTCATAGTACAGAAAATTGTCCTTTCAGTCAACTCATTGATTCAGGGAACAAATATTTTAAGACAATGCTGCTGGGAATTCCCTGGAGGGCCAATGGTTTCATTGCCAGGGCTCAGAATTTATCCCTGGTCAGGGAACTAAGAGTCCACAAGCCACTCAGCACAGCACCCGCCCGCCCCCCCCAAAAAAGATGATGCCTCCTAAATTTATCCATCATCCACTCTGAACTGGATTCAGTCTGCATTTGACCCCTTGAAGGATGGGCTTCCACCTGCTCCAGGTGGCCTAGTGCAAGAGCCTTGTCTCTGCTGCAGAAAGTAGCTGCCAGTGGCTCTGCTGTCTCCCCAAGCCCTGCAGCCTTGGTCACATGGCCCATCAGAAATCGACAGTGCAGGGGGGCGGCTGGCGTTCTAAGCAGGACTCACGCTCAGAGGCAGGGCGCCAGGGGCTTCATTAACCACACCCTGGCAACGGGCCATATGCTATGGATGTCAGAAGTAGGCCTTCAGGGGCAAATCAGTGATTTGTTCATCCGCATCATGGGTTCTCACCAGTGACACGAGGGGCCTTCATGAAATATGGAGTGGTCACAGTATTAGCAACATAAACAGAATGTAAAAGTCCACCTGCTGCATAGCTTCCATGCCTGGGAACCTGGCCCAGGCTCCTGCGCCCATGGGCAGGGCTGTGTACTCTGGTAGGACACAGACCCAGGGTCCCACGCAGACCCTACAGGTAACAGTTCCTTGTGTCTGCCTATTACCAGGTCTCTCTATAATCAATCCCGTGGAGCCTCTGGTCTGATGGCTGTTCCCATCTCATGTTGCAGAAGGGTTATGGGGTGGAATACCTAATGCTCACCCACCTCAAACATCCTGGAGCTGATTATCACCCGCCAGAAAGAATCTGAGCATTGTCACAGCCAGGTTGATTAGGTCAGTTCCCGGCAGTGGTTTATCCATCTTCCCTCCTGTCCATCAGACGGTCGGTGTCACATATAAATCAGAGAGTAATCATTTAAAATTTCATCTTTAATATCTGTTCTTTTTAAAAAAAGAAAAGGGCGGGGGGGCTTCGAGTTTCAGACTCCCTAGAAAATTACAGACTGGAGAGGCCAATTACAATCATTGCCTCAGCTGGGACATGCGTCACGTGGCTCCAGAGCATCGTTGGAGAGCGGAGAACAGGCGGGGTGACTCACTGTCACGCGCTGTGCAATGGAGCCTGTTCCACACAGGGGACAAAGCGGCACCTGCCCAGCAGCATTAACCAAGTACCATCGCCATAGCAACTGTTGTCAGGCCAACAGACCTTTTCAAAGCAATCAAAGAAAATGTAAATCAAGGAAGCTTTCTGGACTCAAAAGTGGAGGAATAGGGCCCCCGGCTCACTCCTGGATTGACTTCATAAGGGAGTGCTCATTATGGGTGAAGCGATTTAGCAGCAGCAGCAGCAGAGGCATTATGGGTTTAACTCTGAGAGCCAACTGGACATTTCTTTAACATTGAAGAAACGCCCCTGACATAAAGCCTGGGGTCTCACCAGCTTTCCCCCCGTCCCTCATAGGCCATCCTAATAGATGGTAGAGTTGAACACAGAGAAAGGAGCAGTCCTAAGAAGTCAAAGGACAGGGAGGCAAGGAGAAGATCTGTGTCTGGAGGAGCTTACTGACTCCAAGTGCAAAGCACACTAAAAGGAAATGAAATCAGTTCTCTATGGGGTCCCCCAGAGTGAGCAGGGGAGAAGAGGGATGACGAGATGGAGGGGCAGGACACAGGGAGGTCAAGACGGAAAATGAGTACGACACCAAATGGGTAAAAAATGCTGTCTCCCACGGTGGGAAACAGTGCATCTCCACATCAAGCATAAAGATAACATTCATTGCAAATTCTGAGAGCTTATTTCTCACATACTTTTCAGATCTCCTTTCACAGCAGATCACAGGTACAATATGGCCTCAGCTGTAATCAAGTCTCAAAATATAAATTCCTTGAAGAGAGTGTGTAGAAAACAGCAAGCATTAGAACTCCAAAGATACCTCATGTCTAGTGAGACGAGGTCACAAGTAGGCAGTGGGTTCACCTAGAAGACTCATGTTCCAAACAAAGAACAATTTCTGGGCAGTAAAGTTAGAGATGAGTGGAGGTGTTAACAGCCCACCCAGCACCTGGAAACCTCTTAGTCAGCTCTATCTCCTGCAGTCAGGTGACGGGCTTGGTGCACCTGGGGAGGCCAGCCAAGGTGGGGCTCCAGGCATTCTTGGACCCCTCCCACCTGCAGCCGCAGACACCAGAGTCCTCCGCCACCGACAGGCCGTCTCTCACCACTGCCTTCTCTGCCGTCCCATCTTGATCGCACTGACATCTGGGTTCTGAGCACCTCTTGGTTTCAAAGTCTTTTCTGTGCCTTTCTGTCATACTTCCACTCAAAAGGCTCTCATAGCATTTCAAAAATCTGGGGAAAACCTGCACTCATCACTTACGACCCATGAGACAGGAGCATCAGGATGCAGGGTTGTAGAACCCACCCCCGCCTCCTCCTCACCAAGGACACTGTAGGAGAAGCTCACACTCGTGCATCCTGTACGGAGAGCAGAGGTTTAATTTTTAAAAAGAAGCAATTTTAGTTCTCAAATCAGTGTTGAAGACTTTGGCAGAGCAGACACTCCTGAGCTGTGCCCTTGCCTGTGGATGGATTTGGATAACAGCCTAGCAAAGTCAAGGGAAGAGGAGAATAAGAGGGTGTTCAGGATCTGCTCCTCCACCAGACTCAGCCCCCAGTTTTCCACCCTCCCCTCAGGTTCCTCTGAGACAGGCGTCTGTGGGAGGTTCTGATACTTAACGTCTTCATTAAGCGGTGCTGGAGGCACATCTGGGGCACAGGGCACCCCCCCCGACTCAGCAGCATCACCTTGGGTGGGTCCTCCCAGGTGACACCAGAGCACCAGGTGGATAATGGGGACCCTTAGCCAGTCTCAGTTACCCTCCCCTAATCCCATGTCCAGTATCCTGGATGACAGAAAACAGAGAAAAACAAAACCCAACAGTAAAACAAACCAGGAACCACTCATCACTGAAATGTTCCCTAAGTCATTGGCACTGCAGAGACAACATGGGCTCTTCAGCAACAGGTTTGGAAGTCAGGGCTCCGTTCACAAAAAAGGCAGCCCTCTTCCCTCTTGGGAAAAGAGCTGCGCGTGTTTTCTTTAGGTTCACAGAAGAGCACACTGAAGCCTCAAACATTTAAGTGCACAAGGATTGTGAAAGGCTGTAAAATTCTTGAACTCAGGCAAAGAAAGCAGAAGCTCCCAAGAAGAAAATATTTACTTGACCATCAAGGTCACCTGCCCAATTTCTTACAGCAATTAGGAATTAATCCACTTTTTTTTTCAGTGAGGCATACTCCCAATAAACAAAACTTCTGTCTTTTTCCAACACTCTTTAATCTATTGAATTGGCAAAAATCCACACTGATACGCAGAGCCCAGTGCTAGAGAAACAGCACCTGCTAATGACCTGAGGAGGAGCCTCTTGATAAAAGCAGCATACCCTGACCGTGTGTCCAGAGGCTACAGGTCTGGGAGCTTACACCAAGAATCAACCCAGGTACAGAGCAAGACTGAGGACACAATGCACCTCCCCAGCACTGCCCTTGAGAGGAGAGGCTAGGATATAACTTAAATGCCCAGCAAGAGGCAGTTAGCTAAACAGACTCGGCTACCTCTCATGGTGAAAACAGGAGGCACTCGTTAAAACTGAGGTTGAAGAGATGATTTGAAGATATGCAAAAATGTCTGTATCATTAGGAAAAATTAGGTTATGAAACAGTGCAGTGTGATCCTATTTGGTAAATTTATACGCAGATATAGAGGGGGTGTACATGCCCTACAGAGGAATGAGGGGAAGTATGACCCAGAAAACAGACTGACAGTACTTTTGTGCTATGAAGTGAGTGTAGTAAAAGTCACTCAGTAGTGTCCGACTCTTTGCAACCCCATGGACTGTCGCCTGCCAGGCTCCTATGTCCATGGAATTCTCTAGTCAAGAATACTGGAGTGGGTTGCCGTTTCCAGATCTTCAGGGGATCTTCCCAACCCAGGGATTGAACCCAGGTCTCCTGCATTGTAGGTGGATTCTTTACCATCTGAGCTACAATGCCAGGTTCCCATGGAGGGGAGAATTAAAAGGTGATTTTATTTTCTTCTTTGAAAAGATAAGATTGAGTATCATCACTGATTTCAAAAGAAGAGTGTTTGAATAAAATGCTCCCACCGTGCACTCAGCAAGGACGAACCTGTCCTCTGTTACATCTGAGCAGCCGCCCTGCAACCTCCTAGGACACGATTCACTATGTGGTACCCACACTCAGGAAGCATCCTGTTTAAGCTCACAATGGGAAGACAGGATGGATCTTACCGACCGGAAGGGACACCTGGGATGGTGGGAAGGCCAGCCTTCAAGATTCCCTAGGACCTTGTGACCTTGTGAAGCCACACTGCACAGGGCTAACCAGTGTAACCACAGGACACCACAGAGATGACAGTGTGTGACTTCAAAGGCCAGGGCTCTAGGGAAGCCAGCTGTCATGTTGGGAAGACATCTGAGTAGCCCTGTCCATGTGGCAAAAAAACTGAGGCCTCTGGCTAACAGCCAGCACCAGCTTGCCAACCCCAAGGGCTATGCAGGAGACGGGCCCTGCCGACACAGTGGCTGCGACCTAACCAGAGTTCCCTCCCTGGCAGAACCATCCAGCTCCATGGTCCACATTCCTGACTCACAGAAACAGTATGAAAAACGTCTATTGTTGTGTCAAGCCGCTGAGTTTGGGGTAGTTCTCTGCACAGCACTAGATAATGAACACAGATGCTGTCTGGCTTAAAGCATGACCCCCGTGATCCAGGCAGGCTTCACTTCGCAGGGGCAGGGGGGCCATCACCCACATGGCTGCAAGGTGTGTCCCTGGAAACAGGGGTGGGGACTTTTTTCTGCCACCGGGGTCCAGGGCTCCACCAGTGACCTGGGAGGCCAGCCAGCTTCCAACAGTGCTTGGTGAACACTCTAAATGGGACAGTAGAGGACGGGACACCAACCCCACCCCCCGAGGAGACAGCATTTGAGCTTATCAACAAAGAGACCTCTGAATCAACCTGGGCTCTGAATCAATCAAGATCACACATGTGGCCCCAAACTGCAGGCCCAGCCCCCAGCAGCACCAACCAGCTTCCACAATGTAACACTCAAAATCGTGCCTGCCACCCAACAACTCCTCATGTGAACTGTTCGCTCATCTGGACTTCCGATTTCTGCTCCAAGTCATTCTACAAGTAAGATTATTTTTAACTCTCAATGTTATGACCATTTTTTAAGTGACTTGGGTTAACTGCCCTCTCTATGTAAATGCTACAAGCACAAGCAGTTTGTAATTTAAACAGCATTTTTTCCACTCCCTGCCCTACTCTTTCCTTTTTTTTTTTTTCCTTTCTGTCATAAACTTTTGGTAAGGATCTCAGGGTTGTCAGTTATTTTAAACACTGCAATGCAAACAACCACTGGAAGTCGAGACAACTCAGGCTTCCAAGTCAATAAAATTATTATTGCTCAGAATAGTGCAATAGTTTCCGTATATATCACCAAATCACTAAACTGGCAAAAAAGAAAAAAGAAATCACCAAAGTAGGAAAGAAGTACCTCTGATATAAATCCATGGAGAAAAACAGAAATTGAGCAATGCAAATACAGGAAAAAAGCAAACCTGAGAAATTTAATTTGGTGACTTAGGAAGAGAAACTAAAGGGACTTCCCTGGTGGTCCAGTGGCTAAGACTTCGAGCTCCAGTGCAGGGGGCTTGGATTCAATTCCTGGTGAGGCATATAGATTCCACATGCTGCAGTTAAGACCTGGTGCAGCCAAATAAATATTAAAAAAAAAAGAACATAAAGCGATTCATTTTTTTAAAAAAGAGAAACTAGGCATCTTCTCCCCTTTACTACCAATATTTTTGAAAAAGGGACTCTGTAATGGTTAGTATCAGAATAGAATATAGCAAAATGTTTTCATAATGAAGTCTAAACAGAAAAATATCTCCATGTAAGGTTTTATTATCATCTTGGACAGATTTTTTTTTTAATGGAGAAAAATGATCAGATAAATGTTGCCAGGCAGTTTGGCAGGACCCTTGGCTGAAAAACACTCTAGTCCACTCAGCCCTCAAAGCCTCCTGTACTGACCTCCCTGGATGCAAGCTGGAAATGCTGCTTCTCCTGCCCTGAAAAGTAAGGCTTCTAAGGGTCGATTCAGATGTGACCCAGATTTTAAAGAGCTAAAGTTCTGAGACAGAGGAGTGACAGCATTTCAGAGGAACTTACTCTCACCCTCCTCATCAACTGGGACAGACGTTATTCTGCAGAGTTAGACTCGGAAACTTGACAAGAAGTTAAGACCTCTAGATCCTTCCCTTTTTATTACATAAGAGTCGGAACCTGCAAAGAATTAAGTCCCTCCCACTCCTTCCCCCAATAACATGTGGAAATGAGTAACAAGCACAAAATAATATATGACTCATAGACATTATCTACCATGTAGCATTGATTTGTAGCATTTTTCACACCAGAAAAGGTTTGACATTTTATTAACCATAAGGTGCTTGCTGCTGCTGCTGCTGCTAAGTCGCTTCAGTCGTGTCCAACTCTGTGCGACCCCAGAGACGGCAGCCAACCAGGATCCCCCGTCCCTGGGATTCTTCAGGCAAGAACAATGGAGTGGGCTGCCATTTCCTTCTCCAATGCATGAAAGTGAAAAGTGAAAGTGAAGTCGCTCAGTCGTGTCCGAATCTTTGTGACCCCATGGACCATAGCCTACCAGGCTCCTCCGTCCATGGGATTTTCCAGGCAAGAGTACTGCTTAGGTGAATACAAAAAAAAAAAAAAGTTGATCCATTGACCTCAAATGGTTTAAAACATCACATAAAAACAAAAATCACACTAACGTTTAAGAAAACCTCAGAATTCCAGTTTAGGACTTGAATATCCCGGACAGATTAACCTGTGTGGTGGCTGCCGGTTAACACTCGCAGGTGATGACAGCACCGTGGACAGCGGGCAGCACTCCCTGCGGACACATGACATCTGGTGACTTGTACGCTGTCTGTCGAGTCACTCATCGGACAAGCAGCTGCTGAGCACCGACCACACACCTGACAAGCATCATGCTTAGTGCCAGCAATAGTGAGAAGCTTCAGACAGGACCCGCTGGTGGCAGAAGACGCTCACCTCTTGGCTCAGAAGCAAGAAGCATCTATACCGAGGAACCATGAGGATGGGCTGAGCAGCACCTGTCTGTCCTCTCACAACAGGTGTTTTCTGTATGATTGTAATGACACACCCCAGTCGGCCCACGTATCGATTAAAGGATTACAGACTACAGGATTCACCATGACCACTTCTGCTAACAATGTGATGCTTACATACTAAGTTTAACCAACGGAGTTCCCCCACCAACCCAAAAGTTTTTAAGGGCAGGGAAGACGACTCATATAGTCTAAAAGAATAACAAATCTTTAAAAGAATCCTTGTATACTCAGAGGCTTTTTCTGAACCTAAAATTCTTTACAATACAGAGTTATAATATTATTTTACAAACACTGCTATCAAATAGCAATTTAGGAAGTTTATTTTGGCCCAAACACAGAAGCAAATCTTCTTTTTTTCCCCCAAAGTTAGTATTGGTAAGCTTTTCTATGAACGCCCAAATTCAAAGAACCACAAATGATCACTGATTATTTTAACTGTGGCATGTGAACCAAGCTCACACCCAAGTCTGAAGTCAGGACTTTATACAAAGATACAAAAGTTGCAAAAGCATAACTGGCTCATATGCTTTCTAAATAGGATGACTATTTTCTTTCTAATTTTGCCAATGTTAAAACAGTGGTAACTTGACTTCCAATTTTTGGAAGCCATCCTGCAAGGTGGTTTGACATTGGGAAAGCTCTGGAGTGCCCTGCTGACTGTAAGTTGAAAGGTTCATGCCTACTGGTGAAGCTCTTCCAGTTCATGTTTCCTCCAGGCAAACCTCCTCCTCAGCAAAGCCTTCTTGGCAACCTTGTTACTCTCTAGGACCAGGTTCTGTAGGAAGGGCTGCTCTGCTCCCACTGCCCCCACCTTTTTTTAATGTAGAAATAAATGTCCTGCAAGTCATCAGAAATTAAATAAGCAAATGTAGTCATGCCAAAATCTTCCTACTAAAACATCTGTTCTAACAACAACCAATTAAAGTGATGACAGAGTCAATAAAAAATAGAACAGATGACCATGCTGGTGCTGTTTTTAATGCTTTGCGCCATGAACAGCTCAGGAGTGAGGGGTTCAGCTTCCTCAGGCTTCAGCCTCTCAGATGCAGTCAAAGCTTTGAGAGGAGCATAACTCAAGAGTGCCATCAGCCAAAAACATGATGCTGTTCCACACTGATCGAGATGGGCAAAGGCCTTGGGAAACGATGGAAGGGAGGCCATCGACAGGGTATTCTTCGTTCATCACAAGGATCAATTAAAACCTCTCCATGACCCTAGATTCTTTACAACTGCTATGTTTTAAACATTTTTCATCAAGTGTTCTCAATTAAACAGGCTGTGAAAATAAATATGAGAATAACATTTAAACTGTAGAGACCAAGGTCTCAGAATGAAATACTGGAGAAGAGAGGAGCCCCCAGCCCAAGGACGTCTGTGAAGGGGCAGCCTCTCCATCCTGCCTCCCTTCCTCCCACCAAGGAAAGCGCCGCCCGGGCTCTGCGGGTTCCAGTTTGTCTACACTGTGGAGACGTCTGTGTGTAGACGTCTGTCTACACTGTGGAAGAAGGCTAACCATGGAAAGACAAGGATCTCTGGTCTCCACGCTTGTGAGGATGTCATCACTTCCAGCCCAGACTCTGCAGCGCTGGGCCCCATCACAAGCATCATCAGGAGCACATGGACGCCCCCTGACTCATGGCGGCCTAAGTAAACAGGGAGAATGGGTCACCCGGGGAGGGGGAGTGTGGTCACATGCTGGCCACTGGTGCTGTTTCACTATAACCGAGATGCTGGGGAACAGGCCCTGGTTACCCGTGAGAAGCAGGAGGCTGAGGAAGGCAGGCAGGTCCCCAGGGCCCAGTCACTGACAGATGCTGACCATGACCAGGAAAAGGACTGCAGCCAAAGAGACACCAGAGCTTCTGAGAAAGACCGTCTGGCCTCTGTGAGGGCCTGGGCTCAAAGGTCAGAAGGAGCCGCTGGCCTGCAAGGGGTGGCAGCACCATGGACAGACCCCGTGGGGCACAGCAACCCTACCCACCAATACCTGAGTCCAGAGCTTCCGGCCCGGGCTCCTTGGAGGTGGTCTTGGGCACCACCTCCCCACCATTTCTCGCAGATATAGCGCTGCTGCTAAATCGCTTCCGTCGTGTCTGACCCCGTGCAACCCCACAGACAGCAGCCCACCAGGCTTCCCCGTCCCTGGGATTCTCCAGGCAAGGACACTGGAGTGGGTAGATATAGCGCTAAACACCCCCAAAGACTTGCCCCTGCCTGGTCCCCACACCACACAGTGGCCCGTCTGGGTGTCAGATAGCCTTGGGGATGCAATCATATGCCTACCAAGGAGTCCCCCACTAAGTCTGCAATCAAGCGGTCCACGGTGTCCCCTTCCCTGATGGCTAGAGAGGCTCAAGCCAAGACACGTGGCGGGTTGCACGCTGCAGAGACCCCTCTCCTAGGGAGACTCTTACCACCTCTGAGAAGCTCATCAGCCAGAACCAAGGGAAACAAACATCCAAGACCTGCAGCTGCAAAAATGGTCAATTCAATCACAGTAAAGCTGAAAAGAAAACCTTCTGGTGACCTCATATTCAACTATCAAAAAGAGAGCCAGAAAAATCCGGGAAAGGGCAAGTGAAAGAAGCTATTTAAGTTTCCTCCTAAAAGAGCAGTGAGTGGCTCAGAAGAGCTCGTGGTCCACGTGAAAATGAGAACTCTGCAGCTCGCTCTGCTCAGCAGCTCCAGACCCAGAAGAGCACCCACCCAGAGCCACAGCTCGTAACAATCAGGGGAGGGCTCGGCTTCTGCGACACTGACCAGGACAGCCGGAGCAGGGGCCACCACCAGCCCTCTGCTGGGCCACACACAGGACGGGCCCTGCAACAGGTGAGGGTCAAGGTGACCCAACAACAGGGCCCCCGGTGTCCCCCACCTCTGAACAACACAGAGTGTGGCCGTCATGCTTCAGGGCTGACGGGCTCACTCCAAAGTCCTCGACGAAAACATAACTGCCTGCTCTTCCTCAGAGCTGTTACGAACTGACCTCACAGTTTACCATGTATGTATTTAACACGCTGGCATCTCATAAACAGAAACTCAAGAAAATCCGAGACTCGGAACAGCTTGCCAGAACAGCGCGTATAGTCAGGTACCATGGAACGCTCCTGGCTACAGCAAGATCCCAAAATGTGCTTTTTACGTTTCAAAACATAATTCAAAAATAGATAATAAAATCTTGTCCTACAGATATCTGTTATCTGAGAAAATGTAAACACATGGACAAACATATGTTGTTCGATTCAACAGGATTACAAGAGCCACGCACAGGCACGTGTAACATCTTCAAGGAGCTATGTGGAACACGATGCTCCTTGTTTCTTTATGAAACAAGAATTGGCTGGGACTTCCCGGGTGGTCCAGTGGCTAAGACTCTGCACTCCCAATGCAGGGGGCCCAGGCTCGATTCCTGGTCAGGGAACTAGATCCCACATGCTGCAACTAAATGTCCTGCACACCACAACGAAGATCGAAGATCCCAAGTGCCACAACCAAGACCTGGTGCAGCCAAATAAATATTAAAAATAATAATAATAACCAGCAGCCTCAGACTAAAGGTAGTACCTGTCACATTGTGCAGTATTCTAGTAAGTTGCCCTGGGCAGTTTCACACCTATGCGGACCTCTTACTTGGGACGTGCAAGCAATCCCAGCCTGCCGAGGGTGGGTCAGTGACTGTGCGGGTGCCAGAGATGGGGCAGCAAGGAGATGGGGGCAAGGAGACCCCTCCAGAAGCAGAGGCACAGGCAGCCCCTACCTCGTGGGGAAAGGAGAGGGCACTTGGGTCAAAGGGCACCAGAGCCCCAGGACTGCTGGAAGCTTTCTGTGGAAACCTGGTGGAGTCAGACCCCATTGGGCAAGAAACCTGATTTGAAGCAACGACAACCAGCTGGCATTTTGAACGCAGAAGACAGGTCAGTGTAGGGACAAACGATGGATCTTTGTCACAATTATTGAGGATGAACCAAACACCTGGCAGGGCAAATAGTGATGCCCTTATTCCTCGGACAAATGTTTGCTAAAGCTCCTACTACGTGCTGGGGAGGTGTTCACCTTAAAGGGGCACCTATATCCTTTCACGTGCATCCTTTCCAATGACCTAGGAAGGCAACTGCCGTGGGTGAGAGCCACACCCCACTCACTGAGCCCAGCACCTCCCCTCTGCCTGCCCCCCAGGGACCTCGCTCTGGGGAGGCCCTCCCGAGCCCCTGGACCACCTTTGAGCATCACAGTTCCTGCTGTGTCCAGGAACACCTGCTGCTGACGAGAAGCCAGCCCTGCCTTTCTGGCTACCAGCTGCAGAGAACAAAACGCAGAGCCACAACACCAGCTGGTGGGCAAGGCGACTTTCAAGAAACCAGATCCAGAGTTCTCCAGGAAACCAGAGTCTTCCAGGTCTTCTTTTCATGGTAAAACTACCCAGATGTCTTGGGCATCCCCACTGCCCTAGGCCTCTTCATGTCCACATCCTCTTGGTGAGCGTTCCCCCTCACACCTACCACAGGTTGGGAGTTGAGGCCGCCATACTCACCTCGCCCGGTCAAGGCCAGTGGGATCCACAGGCCTGCTGCTGCCGCCCTGCCCCACCCACGATCTACACCTGCAAATTCAGCACAAAGTTCCTTTCCCTCAGCTCTGGGTTTCATTTATAAGGGCTGGAAACTATCGTGCTTTCTGGCTCATGTAATGAGAAAAATGGGCTTCCCTGGTGTCTCAGCAGTCAAGAATCCACCCCACAATGCAGGAGACGCAGGAGACCTGGGTTGTATCCCTGGGTTGGGAAGATCCCCTGTAGGAGAGCACAGCAACCCACTCTAGGATTCTTGCTGGAAAAATCCCATGGGCAGAGGAGCATGGTGGGGTCATAGAGAGTCGGACAAAGCAACTGAGCACTCACGCAATGAGAAAAATCCTTTGATTAAACATACACATATACACACTCATGCTAATTCATCTTCTAAAGCAAACAAAACTATGTTTAAAAAAAAGTTAATACAATCTCTTTCACCAACTATGTGAATTTGAACAAGTCATGTGATTTAAGTCCTAATGTTCTCATTTGAAAATGTAAATAATAATAGCTGACAGTATGGCAGAAACCAACATAATACTGTAAAACAATTGTCCTTCAATTAAAAATAAAGTCTTTAAAAAAAAAAAAAAATTAAGTAGACAAATGTAATCTCACTGAAACACATCAAACTGTGCTAAAGGATGACACAAAGTGGGAAGAAAAGGATACTAGGAGGATGGTAGAGTCGAACTAAAATCAGATGTTGGGAAGAAGAGACCAATTTTTCTTACAGAAGAATTCCAAATCATTAGGGTTGCCAGACTTAACAAAGTACAGGACACCCAGTTAAATATGAAGTTCAGATATCTATCACAAGGCACATACTGACATCACAAAACTACTCGTTTATCTAAAAATCAAAGTCATCTGGGGTGTCCTGCAACCCTACAAATAATCCATGTGGATGTTTCTGCTCTAGGAAATGGAGTTTACTCTTCCCTGAACCTCTTCAAGGTGGGCTGTGCTTAGGGGTTCGCTTCTAAGAATGGAGTAGGGAAAATCAGTGCCCCTGCAGCAGAGAGACCCAGCCATACATCACCAGCCAGGGGACCGCGTCTCATGTCCTGTAGATGTCACACGTCCCCCTACATGATGAGACACGAAGGGCCCTCCACCCTGTGTGCTCATTTTAAAAGCCCATGCGTGCATGCTAAGTCACTTCAGTCATGTCCAGCTCTTTGTGACCCATGGACTATAGCCTGCCAAGCTCCTCTGTCCATGGGATTTTCCAGGCTAGAATACTGGAGTGTGCATTGCCATTTCCTTCTCCAGGGGGATCTTCGCGACCCAGGGATCTGACCCAGGTCTCCTGTGGCTCCTGCATTACAGGTAGATTCTTTACCACTGAGTCACCTGGGAAGCCCCTACAAAGATCATAATTCCGGTCTAATCACAAGACACATAGTGGGACAAACCCAGGCATGGGGACGTTCTGCAGGGTATCTCAGGACTGTCAGGTCAGGATCGTGGAATTGCTGCCGTTCCCCTTTGTTAAAAATGAGAAAGATGGAGAAACTGTCCCAGACAAGGAAAGGCAGTAGGGACCCTGAATGGGATCGTGGGATGGACCGAGAGGGTGAATGGAGACAGGTAGATCCAAACAAAGTCTGGAGCCTGGGCCACCGTCAGGCACGCACGCCAGTTTCTAGCTCTGACAGATGAGCCATGGAAATGCAGGAGGGTGAACGATGAGACACGTGGGTAGGAGGTACCCAGGAACTCTCTCCTTGGAGTGAAAACTACCCCACAAGTTTTACTTAAAAAAAAAATCAGAGGTAACAGAATGAAAGGACCTGCAGCATTAACCCTGGGATGGTCCTAGCAAACTTCAAAGGACAAACCTGAGGCAGAAAGTGGTGGGGCTGGTGTGACCCAAGAGCCCTGGAGTGAAGTTTCTGGTCATCGTCTTCTGCCATTGGCTCATGTCCCTTTATAAAGAAGTTCTTATTTTTAAAAAACTTTTAAAAATTAAGATTATTGGCACTTCATGAGTCTTGTCAACTTCCTCCCTGTGTTTTGCTGGAGAATTTTGAAGCCTTTCTGCCTTGGGCACGTCCTTCGAAGTTTGCTGGGACCGTCTCAGGATTAATGCTGCAGGTCCTATAACTCAGAGAAGCCTGCATGCTGGGCAAGCCCTGGCCTCTTGATGTCCATCTCTCTGCGTGTGTGTGGCTGTGTGTCCATTTCATAAGCACATGCACACACATGCACACACATACTGCGATGCTTGACTTGAATACACAAAAAGCTGGGCACACCTCCAGAATCCAGGAAACTCCCTTTTTCTTTTTTATTGATTTTTATCAGAGTATAGTTGCTTTGCAATATTATATTAGTTTCCGCTGTCCAGCAAAGTGAATCAGCTATATATATACATGCTGCTACTAAGTCGCTTCAGTCGTGTCCGACTCTGTGCGACCCCAGAGACAGCAGCCCACCAGGCTCCTCTGTCCCTGGGATTCTCCAGGCAAGAATACTGGAGTGGGTTGCCATTTCCTTCTCCAATGCATGAAAATGAAAAGTGAAAGTGACGTCGTTCAGTCGTGTCCCACCCTCAGCGACCCCATGGACTGCAGCCTATCAGGCTCCTCCATCCATGGGATCTTCCAGGCAAGAGTACTGGAGTAGGGTGCCATTGCCTTCTCCGATATATACACATATCCCCTCTTTTTTGGATTTCCTTCCCATTCACGTCACCACAGAGCAGAGTTCCCTGTGCTACACAGTAGGTTGTCATTAGCTATCTACTTCATACATAGCATCGGTAGTGTGCATATGTTATCTCAGTCTCCCTATTCATCCCTCCCCTTTCCCCGCCTGGTGTCCATACTTGTCCTCTACATCTGTTTTGCTTTGCAGATAAGCCCATCTATACCATTTTTCTGGGCTTCCCAGATGGTGCTAGTGGTAAAGAATCCTCCTGACAATGCAGGAGACGTAAGAGACACGGTGTGTTTGATCCCTGAGTCGGGAAGATCCCCTTGAGAAAGGAATGGCTACCCACTTCAGTATTCTTGCCTGGAGAATCCCACGGACAGAGGAACCTATCAGGCTACCATCCATGGGGTCGGACATGACCGAAGTGACTTAACACGCACATACCATTTTTCTAGGTTCCACATACAGGCGTTAATAAGAGATATTCATTTTTCTCTTTCTGACTTCAGGTAACTCACTTTTACAGAAAACTCTAGAATGAACACTGCCCTCCCTCCTCTCTGCCACCCACCCACCACCAGCACAGATTTGCACCCAGCAGCGAGCCCGGTGTGTAAATACAGAGCACCTTTGTGCACATTCTCCACAGCCTTGGTCCCGGATGTTTCTAGAGCACAGAGCCCTAGGGAGGACCACACTAGAAGCAGTCCACTACCCAGAGGAAGGGTGGTTTCCTAGGCACAGGCCTCAAAAGTGAAATCGGGGCTTTCTGGGGTCTGGCCTGGATCGACCTGAGCACGAACGTCCAGAAGGAGAAGCCGGTCGGCCCCTCCTTGGCCCCAGCCATCCTGAGGCTGTAAACAAAATATGTTCAAAGAATTTCTACCAACTCAGATATATACATTTTCAAAAATACAACATGAACATATAAAATACAAATATGACTGAGGCAGTGTTCCAGATTGGAGGAAACCAAAGAGACATGACTGATGAAACCTGGATCTCAGAGAAGACCCCAGCACAGAAAAGTGGGAAAACTAGAGAAATTCACTTTAGAGTTCAGATTAGTTCATCATATTGTACCCATGTTAATTCCTTACTTTTGATAACTATGCTGTGTTCATGTAAGATCTGAATACAGGAGAGGCTAGAGAAAGAAACTTATTATCATTGTGGTAACTTCTTTTCAAGTTCTAAGATCACTCCAAAATAAAAAGTCTGAACAGATACATTTTTGCAAGGAACATGTAAGAGACTATAAAAAGAAACCCTATAGACCACATGCATTCTTTTGTAAAGATATTTCAAAGTTATTGAAAAGAGTATGAAAATTGACTTTTATTTCATTTTTAGATTTCAGACTACAAAGTAACCTTTGCAAAGGAAGGCAGCAAAGGTTGAGCCTTACTGTTTGTACCTTGTCAAATGCTAAGCTGGATGGGTGGGTGAATGGATAGATGGGTGAATGGATGGACAGACATAAAGACAGGTGGAGGAGCGGTGGCGAAGCAGGTGGGGGAAAGGGGCCAGATCTAGACCCTGCACTGCCTCACTGGCTTACTGAGCGCCAGCATCGCCACAGCCCTGGCAAAAGAGGGGGAAGATCACCATGTAAACTTCACATGCATGCACACCAAGTCGCTTCACTCATGTCCAACTCTTTGCTACCCCATGGAGTGTAGCCCACCAGGCTCCTCTCTCCATGGGAGTCTCCAGACAAGAATACTAGAGTGGGTTGCCATGCCTTTCTCCAGGGGATCTTCCCAACCCAGGGACTGAACCCGCGTATCTTAAGTCTCATGCACTGGCAGGCAAGTTCTTTACCACAAGCGCCACCTGAGAAGCCCCTATAAACCTTGTGTTAAATACTAAAATTCATCTACAGAGAAATCGCAGGAAGTCATTTTCTGAGTCTGCTCCCCCGGCACTGCATCACTGCAGACTCAACCTGGGCTGATGGATTTCCCCTCGAGGGGGCAGTAGGAGAAGCAGCAGGTAGCTGGGCCCAGCTACCCATATTCAATCAGAAGACGCTGGCACGAGGGGCTTTAAGATGGCCAGTCCCCCCTCTTCACTGGAATGTTTGCAAGAATCTCCAAGTAAGGAGAATGCTTTCTTATGCTGGAAAGTGGATGTACCAGTGTCTCCTGTCTTACTCCTCTTACTTGTCCTAAATAACTCACAGTAAAGTATTTTTAATTGGAAAAGAACAAACAGAAAATGAGCTCGGATCCCAGAAGCAATGCTGTTCTGAAACGTTTTTTAAAAAAATAAATATTTTGATTTACTAAATTACACGCACAATCCATTTTGAAAGGAGCATAGTTCAAGGTACTTAGTCAATTACTGTCAAACACTTTCTGGGAAACTTTTCTCCCAAATTGGATCATGAAAACAAGATGTCTTTGGGACGCCAGCCCTATTAAGACCTTGTCAAAGGAAAACCACTTCTCAGAGGGGTTAGCACTGCCCTTCTGACCCAAGCAGGATGACAAACGGCCAGGGAACTGGGAGGACCAGACCACTGGGCAAAGCCAGAGACACATCATTCCTACCGAGGCAGGACTCCTCCCCCTAGCCCTTTATTCCCCATTCCCGGCACATACCGAAAGCAATAAAAATGATTTTGAAGTAAGAGCCATAAAAAGAAAGTTAATTTATCATTTAGCCTCCCTGAGCCACAGCGTACTATCTGAAGCAGCTGTATCAGTTCAGCCATGTGACAAGAAAGTAGTGACCAGACAGTTGTTTTACATCTGTTTAAAGGGAAAATAGAACCAAAAAAGGGCATGAATCACAGGCTGGAATCAAGATTGCTCAGAGAAATAGCAACAATCTCAGATATGCAGACGTTACCACTCTAACTGCAGAAAGTGAAGAGGAACTAAAGAGCTTCTTGACGGGGGTGAAAGAGGAGAGTGAAAAAGTTGGCTTAAAACTCGACATTCAAAAAACTAATATCATGGCATGTGGTCCCATCACTTCACAGCAAATAGATGGGAAAAAACAGACGCAGCAGCTAGATTTTATTTTCTTGGGGCACCAAAATCACTGCCAATAGTGACTGCAACCATGAAATTAAAAGACGCTTGCTCCTTGGAAGAAAAGCTATGACCAACCTAGATAGCATACTAAAAGGCAGAGACATCAATTTGCTGACAAAGGTCTGTCTAGTCAAAGCCATAGTTTTTCCAGTAGTTGGATGCATTACTGTACAGATGTGAGACTTGGACCATAAAGAAGGCTGAGCACCGAAGAACTGATGCTCTTGAACTGCAGTCCTGGGGAAGACTTTTGAGAGTCCCTTGGAAGGAGATCAAACCAGTCAATCCTAAAGAAAATCAACCCTGAATATTCACTGGAAGGACTGATGCTGAAGCTGAAGCTCCAATATTCTGTCCACCTGATGCAAAGAGCCAACTCACTGGAAAAGACCCTGACGCTGGGAAAGACTGAAGGCAGGAGGACAAGGGGGAAACAGAGGATGAGATGGTTGGATGGCATCACTGACCCAATGGACATGACTTTGAGCAAACTCTGTGAGACAGTGAAGGACAAGGAAACCTGGTGTGCTGCAGTCCATGGGGTCATAAAGAGTTGGACACGACTTGCTGCTGCTGCTACTGCTAAGTCGCTTCAGTCATGTCCAACTCTGTGCGACCCCATCAATGGCAGCCCACCAGGCTCCCCCATCCCTGGGATTCTCCAGGCAAGAACACTGGAGTGGGTTGCCATTTCCTTAGAGAGTGAACAACAACAAGAACCAAAAAAGGGGGAGGGGTACAGTTAGACCTCTATTCCTATCTAATCTGAGATGTCATTGCATACAGGTGCACAAAGACATAAAGCACGACAAGCATTTCATTATTAGAAATTTAGTATCAATAGCAATGGAATACTACTCAGCCATAAAAAAGAATGAAATAATGCCATTTGCAGCAATATGGATGGACCTAGAGATGATCATACCAAGTGAAGTAAGCCAGACAAAGAAAGACAAATATCATGTATCACTTACATGTGGAATCTAAAATAGGACACAAATGAACTTATCTACAAAAGAGACTCCCAGACACAGAGAATAGACTTATGGCTGCCAAGAGAGACAGGGGTGAGGGAGGGATGGAGTGGGAGCTTGGGATTAGCCGATGTAAACTATTATATACAAAATCGATGGACAACAAGGTTCTGCTGTATAGCAGAAATCAAAACGACACTATAAGTCAACTACACTTCAATTAAAAAAATATGTTGAATTACCTTTCTTTACACAGGACCCAGCTTGAAGGGCCAAAGTTAAGGAGGGACCTGAGACAGAAAGAAAGTCTAGGTTTGATTTCAAACCTCCTTTCCCTTAAGTGCAGTGGTTGGTGGTGAAGACTTTAAGTGTTTGGATGGGCAAACATGGAGCTGGAGCTTAAGAGTGGTCAAATATACAAAGTCCCCCTCCTTGAGGGCTGGAGGACGGGCACAGTTATGGTGCTCACCCAACATCTGAGCGCAAGCCCACGAAGTGAGTGGTCCCAAGAGACATGTGAGCAGAGGTGACCAGCAACTGCTGGTCTCCATCCTTCTCCCCTCCTGCACAGCAGGCCAGTGTTATAAGCTGGGGGAGCCTGGGTCCCTGAGTCAGCAAATGGAGTAGACCCCTACCAACCTAGTCTGTGTTTTGGGGCCAGTAACTTTTACTGTGTGAAGCTACGGAGACATATGAGTGTCTCCTGTGGCAGACGGCATTTCTTTTATTTACTTATTTGGCTGGGTCTTAGTTACCGTATGCAGGCCCTTTAGTTGCAGCACGTGGGATCTAGTGCTCTGACCAGAAATCGAACCTAGGCCCCCTGTATAGGGAGCATGGAGTCATAGCCACTGGACCACCCTGAAAGTCCCTAGCATTTCTTAAGACAGTTCCAATAAAGATACTTCCATTCAGAGAATAATTAAGCTAGAACTTTGAAAAAAAAGAGCAAGGAAGTTCTAAAATGTAGCAGGTTATGATATGTTTACGGGGAAGATGAAAGTATGCAAAGCTGCTCTCATACGTACACGTTTCCTCCATCATCCAACAGAAACACTCACACAAGCAGGAAAAAATTTACATACGAGCGTGTATACTAACACACTGCCCATTTGTATTAGGAAAAAAACAATTTTAACTAAATGCCCTTCAAACAAGGAAAGAATACAGCCACTCAATGACCTGTTCTCTGTGGTCCCCACCCTCTACCCCTAGATGTGTGCTCTGCCCACATGGCTCTCCAGCTGGACCTCAATCAGCACTGCCCACAGCTGGCCACGCACAGGGACACCCGTAAGGTGTGAATTCTCTGTGATGGGTGACAGCCACTGGTGTAGGATGCCAAGTACATGGGGATTTGTCACCGTATCCTATTTATGTGAGCTCAACGTTTCCTATGGCATAAAACTTTAAAAATGTCAATTTCAGAACAATTGCCATAATTAAAAGTGACTAACCTTTGCAATAAACAGAAAAGACTATGCTCACTGAAAGAGGCAAGACCACTAACCCAAGCAGATAAAGCAACTTCTCAAGCATTTGTATCAGTGGCTGGAATGGGCTGCGATTAACTCATTTGTTCACTAAAGCACTCACGTCAGTTCAATGGTGATGGAAGCAGTCTGGATCGAGATTAACTTGACAGTGCATGACCTGGCCTGAAAACACAAAATACTGAGAAAGAAGCATTCCCAGTGGAGCCACATTTTCTAGACTATGCTGTAGACCCTAAGACTCAGTTCCTGTTCTGTTGTTACTGGAATTAAATTTAAGTGGAATATCAAAATATAGTGAAACAAATTAATAAACAAAAACAAGCTTTGAAATAACTTTAAATTACAAATTAAAGTCAAAATATGGAAGTATGGTTCATAAACATTTATTCATATCCCAACTCATAATTAAACTAGTAATGTAGCTTTTAAACTAGTAAGTGCCAAAGCTAGTTATCTGCTTTTTGATGACAGCTATTCTGACAGGTGTGAAATGATGTCTCATTGTGGTTATAATTTGCATGTCCCTGATGACTAGAGGTGTGGAGCATCTTTTAATATGTCTATTGGCCATCTGGATACCTTCTTTGGAGAAATGTCAGTTTAGGTCCTCTGCCCACTTTTTAATCAACTGTTTTGTAGATACTGAGTTGCATAATTTCTGTATAGACTCTGGATACTAACCCCTTATCAGATATGTCATTTGCAAATTCTTCTCCCATTCAGCAGGTGGCCTTTTCATTTTGCTGACAGTTTCCTTCACCATGCAAAAGCTTTCTAGTTTAATACAGTCCAATTTGCTTATTTTTGCTTTTGTTGCCCTTGCCTGAGGAGACAGATCCAAAAATATATTTGTATATATATAAATATACAAATATATAATATATATATGTATGTTCTGCCTATTTTCTTCTACTTTTATGGTTTATGATTAAGTTTTTAACCCATTTGAGTTTATTTTTGTGTAAGAAAAAATCATATTTTGGTATAAGAAAATGGGCTAGTTTCATTCTTTTACATGCAGCTGTCCAGTCTTCCTAACATCATTTATTGAAGAGACAATTTCCCACTTTATATTCCTGCTTCCTTTTCAGAGATGAACTGACCATATGAGTGTGGCCAAGAGGGAGAGTGCATGAGGGAGCCCTCATGCACTGTTGGTGGGGATGTAAACTGGTGCAGTCACTATGGAAAATAGTCTGGAGATGTCTCAAAAAATCAATAGAACTACCATAAGATCCAGCAATTTCACTTCAGGATATATACCCAAAGAAAACAAAACACGAATTGAAAGAGATATATGCACCTCTATGTTCACTGCAGCATCATTTACAATACGCAAGATATGGAAGTAACCCAAGTGCCCATCAATGTATGAATGAATAAAGATGATGTGGTTATAAATACACAATGGGATATTAATCAGCCATAAAAAAAAGAATGAAATCTTGCCATTTGCAACAACATGAATGGATCTAGATGTTATCATGCTAAGTGAAATAAGTCAGGCAGAGAAAGACAAATACCACATGATCTAACTTAAATGTGGACTCTAAAAAACAAACAAAGCAAAACAGAAACAGATCGTAGATACAGAGAACAAACTGGTAGCTGCCAGAAAGGGAGGGAGGTGGGAAAAGGAAGTGAAGACCAAGAAACAAATTCCCAGTTATAAAATAACTAAGTCACAGGAACATAATATACATAGTAAGGAATATAGTCAATAATACTGTAATTTTGTATGGTGACAGATGGTTACTAGAATTATCACGGTGATCATTCAGTAATGTATTTAAATGTGGAATTGCTATGTTGTATAACTGAAACTAACATCATATATTAATTATACCTCTATCAATAAAATAAATCGATAATATAACCTTAACAAAAAGACACTGTTAATATCGATTAATGGTCAAAATAGGAGGTTAACATTGTAAGACACTTTGATTTCCATGTCTCCCTTATGAATCTAACCTTTTACTCAACAAAATTGTTTCCCACCTGTCAAACACAGACCATGTTTCTAACTGTGACATACAAAGGCTCTGGAGACAGGCCAGTGATTCCCAGAACCTGGAAAAATACAACAGGATGAGTAAGCCCTGAAGGATGGCTTTTCAAGCTTGTACCAAGGGATTCTGCTCAACACCATCCAACGTTCAGGGAAAACAAGAACACACAGACCTGTAAACCTCAGTGCAATTACAAGTGAACTGAAGGTCAATGGCAAGGACACGAACCCATTTCTAGATCAGCTGACTCCTAGAGGACCAAGTTCCACCCACTGATCTGAGAGGTGTTGAGGCTTCATTTCTTTGAACAGATCATATTATAGATCAGAAAGATGGCAGTTAAGGAAGTTGCGTCAGAAGAAACCTTAGACAGGATGACCTGAAAGACTGTCTTCTACTGGAACCCAGTTCGTTTACTTAGTAGCCACGTCCCATGACCTTGAACAAGTCAGTCAAGGGCAGAATCGAGCTTCCCCCCGTCTTGTGGTACTTGAGGGTCCACAAGCACGGATACAAAGCTCAGAAACCATTAGTTCTCAACTGTGTTTCTATTAACAATGATCATCTGCTATGTACTATAATCCTCCTTCAGGCGGAATAATTTCATTTTTCAAAAGTGAGGTTTACTTTTAGATTACACATTTAAAAAAAAAAACAAACAGAAAAACAACATTCTCAACACTTTTTTTTCTTCCAATTTGGATTGGGGGCAAGAGGAGAAGGGGACGACAGAGGATGAGATGGCTGGATGGCATCACTGACTCGATGGACGTGAGTCTCAGTGAACTCCAGGAGTTGGTGATGGACGGGGAGGCCTGGCGTGCTGCGATTCATGGGGTCGCAAAGAGTCGGACACGACTGAGCGACTGATCTGATCTAATCTGATAGTTGATTTACCAAGTTGTATTACTTTCAAGTGTACATCAAAGTGAATCAGTTATACATACACATATACCCACTCTTTCTTTTTTTAGATTCTTTTCCCATCCAGGCCGTTATAGAGTATTGAGTAGAGAACCCTGTGCTATACAGTAGGTTCTCATTAGTGTCTCATTTTATATATAGTTCAACACTTCCTTTAAAGAAAAAACAAAAGAAACATCTAGAAAGAAGAGCAGAGCTACCAGGCACAGAGAGAAGGCACATTAAAAGTTTATGAATCCAGGTCTGACCAACCTGTAAACAAGCAGACTATTTGGCTATTGAGCTGATTACCTCTCACATTATTAGAAGCCCCTTATAAGTTAAACTGATCTTCCCAGGTGGTGAAGAATGTGCCAAGGCAGGAGACACAAGAGATGTGGGTTTAATCCCTGTCAGGAAGATCCCCTGGAGGAGGGCATGGCAACCCACTCCAGTATTCTTGCCTGGAGAACCCATGGAGAGAGGAGCCTGGAGGACTACGGTTCACAGATCTCAAAGAACTGGACACAACTGAAGCAACTTAGCATGCACTTGTTCCATGGCATGTGGGATCTTGGTTCCCCGACCAGGGATCAAACCCATGTCCCCTGCATCACAAAATGGATTCTTAATCCCTGGCCCAGCAGAGAAGTCCCTCAATTTTTAAAAAACATATAAACTTTCTCTGTACCAGAATGTATTAGAGACAGCAGATCCAGAGAGTGGGAGACAGATAAATGAGTTACATACCAACCGACAGTCTTAGGTTTATATAACTGGAATCACATTGCATGTATTCTTTGGAGTTTTCCACGTAAGTTCACAGATCTCCACTGTGTTCAATTTTTAAAACTAACCAGCCAGTTCTCATAACACCTTTGATGAGAATCCACTTCTTGACCTGATCTGAAACACCATCTTTATTACAAACCAAACTTCTCATCAATAATCAGGCTCCCTTTCAGGCCTCTCATCTCCTCGGTGATGGGTTTCTCTCTTGCTCAGCCAGGACCATCTGTTTTCATTACTGTAACACTGTAATATTACATTTTACATCTAGGAAGGCCAAGTATGCTCCATAAGACAACAGACACACGAAAAGATGCTCAGCATTGCTAATTATTAGAGAAATGTGAAGTCCAGTGAGGTATCACCTCACACCAATCAGAATGGCCATCTCAAAATATCTCCAACAATAAATGCTGGAGAGGGTGTGGAGAATAGGGAATCCTCCTAAATTGTTGTTGGGAATATAAGTTGGTACAGCCACTATGGAGAATAGTGTGAAGGTTCCTCAGAAAACGAAAAAGAGAGTTATCACATGATCCAGCAGCCTTACTCTGGGGCATGCATCTGGAGAAAACTGTAATTTAAAAAGATACATTCACCTCAATGCTCACAGCAGCACTGAATATTCACAGTAGCCAAGACCAGGAAGCAACCTAAATGTCCATTGATAGAGAAGTGGATAAATAAGAACTGGTGTGTGTGTGTGTGTGTGTGTGTGTATATATATATAAAGGAGTATTGAGTTCAGTTCAGTTCAGTCTCTCAGTCATGTCCGACTCTAAGACCCCATGAATTGCAGCATGCCAGGCCTCCCTGTCCATCACCAACTCCCAGAGTTCACTCAAACTCATGTCCATTGAGTTGGTGATGCCATCCAGCCATCTCATCCTCAGTCGTCCCCTTTTCCTCCTGCCCCCAATCCCTCCCACCATCACAGTCTTTTCCAATGAGTCAACTCTTCACATGAGGTGGGCAAAGTACTGGAGTTTCAGCTTTAGCATCATTCCTTCCAGAGAACACCCAGGGCTGATCTCCTTTAGAATGGTCTGGTTGGATCTCCTTGCAGTCCAAGGGACTCTCAAGAGTCTTCTCCAACACCACAGTTCAAAAGCATCAATTCTTCGGCGCTCAGCTTTCTTCACAGTCCAACTCTCACATCCATACATGACCACTGGAAAAACCATAGCCTTGACTAGACAGACCTTTGTTGGCAAAGTAACATCTCTGTTTTTCAATATGCTATCTAGGTTGGTCATAACTTTCCTTCCAGGGAGTAAGTGTCTTTTAATTTCATGGCTGCAGTCACCATCTGCAGTGATTTTGGAGCCCAGAAAAATAAAGTCTGACATTGTTTCCACTTTTCCCCATCTATTTCCCATGAAGTGATAGGACCGGATGCCATGATCTTCGTTTTCTGAATGTTGAGCTTTAAGCCAACTTTTTCACTCTCCACTTTCACTTTCATCAAGAGGCTTTTGAGTTCCTCTTCACTTTCTGCCATAAGGGTGGTGTCATCTGCATATCTGAGGTTATTGATATTTCTCCTGGCAATCTTGATTCCAGCTTGTGCTTCTTCCAGCCCAGCGTTTATCATGATGTACTCTGCATATAAGTTAAACAAGCAGGGTGACAGTATACAGCCTTGACGTACTCCTTTTCCTATTTGGAACCAGTCCGTTGTTCCATGTCCATTACTCAGCCATAAAAAAGAATGGAAATCATGTCATCTGTAGCAACATGAATGGACCTGGAGATTATCATACTAAGTGAAGTGGGTCAGAGAGAGAAAGACAAATACCATATAATATCCCTTATATGTGGAATCTAAAATATGGCACAAATGAACTTACCTACGGAACAGACAGTCTCACAGACACAGAGAACAGACTTGTGGTTGCCAAGGGGGAGGGAGTAGAGGAGGGATGGAGGAGGAGTCTGGGGTCAGCAGATGCAGACTATTATATATAGAATGAATAAACAACAAGGTCCTACTGTATGGCACAGGAACTATACTCAATATCCTATGACAAACCATAATGGAAAAGAGAATGGAAAACAATATATATATGTAAAGTTGAATCACTATGCCATACACCAGAAATTAACTATACTTGTAAATCAACTAAAAGACAAAATATTTTTTTAATGGTTTGGACAATATAAAGAGAAATGATAAATTCACGTCAATAATATAAGTTTTTACTTTGTCTTTGGTTAGAATGGTATTAAATAGCAAATAAAAAGCACGGTAAGTCCAGAGACTATGGATGAAAGTAAAAAGCTTTACACTGTAGTAACTTTCAGTTCAGTTCAGTCACTCAGTCATGTCCAACTCTTTGCGACCCCATGGACTGTAGCACACCGGGCTTCCTTGTCCATAACCAACTCCCAGAGCTTATTCAAACTCATGTCCATTGAGTTGGTGATGCCATCCAACCACCTCACCCTCTGTCATCCCCTTCTCCTTCCACCTTCAATCTTTCCCAGAATCAGGGTCTTTTCCAAGGAGTCAGTTCTTCATATCAGGTGGCCAAAGTATTGGAGTTTCAGCTTCAGCACTTCCAATGAATATTCAGGACTGATCTCCTTTAGGATAGACTGGTTGGATCTCCTTGAAGTCCAAGGGACTCTCAAGAGTCTTCTCCAACACCACAGTTCAAAAGCATCAGTTCTTTGGTGCTCAGCTTTCTTTATGATCCAACTCTCACATCCATACTTGGACCTTTGTAGTAACTTTACAGGCACTTTTTCCTGCTTTTTGAGCAAGGAGTCTGGTATTTTGTCTGCAAGTGATCTGGCCAGCCCTTAGACGTTCGAGGTAACAGACCCCATCAAGGCACAGGCCAGGGCGCAGGTCCCTCCCTCTGCAGCTCACACTCGTGGTTCCAATCGTGGCTTCAGACCAGAACCTCCTCTGACCCGACCCCAAAGAATCTGTGTCATTGGTCTGGGTGCAGCCAGGCAGTGGGAATATTGATTTCTCCCATTACTTTGCTGCATGTCAGAGGCTGAGAACCAGCAGCTTGGATTAAGGCTAGCAGATACCGAGCATACCTGCCCAATGAAAATCAGTAACGAGAAAGAAAGGTTCTGTTCCCCTTAGAAATGGTGACTCTGAACAGGGCACAGAGCTTCAGGTTTATATAATGCTCCCCCCAGCCCCCATAGCCTTCTTTTCATGGCGTCCTAGAAGCAGGGGAGGAAGACGGAACTACCTCCTGAGCTCTCACGCCTCCTGCCCACATGCCTCTCAAAGGTCACTAAGTGGTTGCGTTAATCACAGCCTTCAGAAGCACTAAGCACCTACCAGAAGCCCACAGCACACAAGGGCTAGCACAGATTTCCTTTTTCTGTTTGAATTAAATTTTTTCTGAAGGCTGACAGAGTTGGCAGCAAATCCAGGTCAGACATTGCTTTAGGAAACAGGATTCAGAAAGAACCTCTGGTAGCACATGTACCCACACCTGGGATAAACCCACTCCACATACACTCCACACTCGGGTACCGGAGCTGTGGACAAGGGGAGCTATGCCGCTCCACTGCTGCCACCCAGTGGCCAGCGGGTGCCACAGCCCTACCCAAGAGCTGCTCGGAGGAGGGACTGGGCAGTGCCACGGATTCTGAGTCAGGAGGTGGCCAGGCCATAGCACAGAGGAGATGCAGGACAATAGGTGTGTTCTTGGGAACGGATGTAGGAAAACAAAACCCTAGGTTCCTGCAATGAAGAGTTGTCTCCACCCCAGATTGAGACAAGCTCCAGGAACTAAGTCAAAGCCAGAAGGTGTCCCTGGCTCCCAGGAGACTGACCAGCCCCTGATTCTGGGCTTACCTGCTTCGGGTCGGAGGCAGCAGCACCAGGGGCTGGAGATTCCAGTTCTATGGTCACAGGCCCGTCGTTCTGAATGTGAACTTGCATGTAGGCGCCGAACTTGCCATCTGTAAGAGCAATGGCAGCCATCACGAGAGGTGGAGACCTCAGGTTAAGGCTCTCCGCGATCAGTTCAATCGGAAACCTGGGAGCAGGGCCGGCCAGCCCCAGAATAAGGGAGACACAAGACCACACACATCAGAGGGGCCCTGCACGCCCTGCAGCCCTGGCAAGTGGGCGGCTGGGGAAATCATGGGTTAACAGGACTGTGAAGCCATGAGGACATGAAGTGTATGAACACTTTAGAGGGCAAAGAATTTGGTAAAATTCAAGTTGAACCAACACCACAACTCTGGAATTCCATTTTGGGGCAGACAGCCCAGTGTTTATGACCTGGGGTCTCATGGGGGGACAGATGGGCACAGTCTGCTGATGACACAGCACTGTTTGACCTTGAGAATCCTGACCCTGAAGGCCAGAGAAGGGCGAGAGGTCCCCAGCCCCTCCCTAGAGGATGGACAAGGAGTGAGAGGGGCTCCCTGGAGGAGGCTCCGCAGGGCACAGGACTTCAAAGGCCACGGGATTCAGGGCCCCAGCCAGCTCTGAGGCCTCTGCGTCCCTCCTGCAACACACGGAGACCAGCGAGAGGACCGAGGTTGAGATCCAAGTTCGAGGAGCAGGGGAATGCTCCTGTGTGCAGAGTCAGGGTCTGCTCTCCGCATCATGGTCTGAGGGACCATGACTGCCTGCCCATCCCTGGGGGTCACGGTGCACTGCAGCTCAAGATGGGCTCTCAAGACGTGGAGGAGGGACACCTGCTTGGTTCTTCACTCCGGTGGTCCCCACAGTCCCCTGGGGAGGAGCCCTCACTTCACATGGAGCACCTTTCACAGGACGGACCACCTCTGGGGGACAGGCCAAGGAGAAGGGCAGCCCAGGAGCCCCTTGGGCTCCCCCCTCCAGAACGGCTCAGTGCTGGGACCCCCGGACACCAGAGCCACCACAGCAGCAAGGGGCCCCTCCAATGATCCATGACCTCATGGAGGGTCCCGGCAGAACAGGCTCGGGCAGTGGCGCAGGCAACTAAGAGAAGCCAAGCTGCTCCCCATTTTTAGAGGCGACATGGATCTAGTTCCCGCTGGGCACCAGTCATGCTCAGATGACGGTGGCTTCCTGTGGCCTCCACTTAGATTAAAGTGGCCGTTCAGATCCACAGAGCTTTTGTGCTACCCTTGTCAGGAGCTAAAAAGACATCAGCTGGGAAGGAAATCATGTGTTTAATTGCAGGCTAAAAATTATGGCTACAATTAGGAGCAACTTTCAGCCGCAGCTCTCCTCAGGGAAGCTGAAGGCAGGCTCAGGAGGAAAGGAATTATTTCCGACCTTGAATTTCTGTTGCCAGGATATACAGCATATGCTT
This sequence comes from Bos indicus, assembly GCF_029378745.1. NCBI lineage: Eukaryota > Metazoa > Chordata > Mammalia > Artiodactyla > Bovidae > Bos > Bos indicus. Next base: position 38,668,526 of record NC_091772.1, on the reverse strand, counting down.
CACCCCGTTTATCATTCTAAGTAGCAAGAAATTTCTTTTCTTTGCCTGTTTTTCTTCAGTTAAGAACAGAACTATTGTGCGCCTTTCCACTGGTACAGACAATAAATCCAAAGACATGTTTCAAGAAGTCTTAAAATGGTAATATATTTTTTTCCCAGTCCAGCTCACAGAGTAAAGCCCCCAAGAAAACTTACAATGGTTAGGAAAAATAAAAACATTAAAAAAAAAATAATAATGTCAAAAGGCAGGAACATATCTACAAAACTACATCTGGGCTCCAGTGGTGATATAATCAGGTTGCTCTGAAATATAAGTCCCACATGTTTCCAGCAGCAACACTCCCCACTGGGGCCAACCCCGCAAGGTCCAAGGGCCCTACCAGCCCCAAACCACAGTGCTCCATGTACCGAGAAAGGCTGATGTCCACGCCCCTGATGTCAATGCCTGAAAGCCTGCCGACCTCCACCAGGAAGCCACACCCTGCCTCTCTGTGGCCCGGTGTCTTTCAGGATGACCGGCCACCACAAGGAACGTGCACGTGAGTACAGGCAGGGCACCAGCCCAGAGCCCAGCAAATCAGCATGCAGGAAAACTGGTCACTCTTTTTTTTATATATATATCTATGTGTGTATGTAGGTATTCATTTGGCTGCACCAGGTCTTAGTTACAGCACGCAGGCTCTTTGATCTTCCTCGCATCATGCAAGATCTTTAGTAGTGACATATGAACTCTCAGGGGCGGCACATGAGATCTAGTTCCCTGACCCGGGATCAAACTCCGGCCCCCTACATTGGGAGCTCAGAGTCTTAGCCACTAGACCACTAGGGAAGTCCCTAAAGGCAATTTTAAAAAGATAAGTCACAGGTATAGGTGGAAAGAAACTCCTTTCACCCTTGTCACCATCCAAAGACAGGAAACGACTCAGCATGAAAGGAGAAGTTTAAATCTTTCAGCAGGGGAAGCAGGAACAGTTTAAAAAACTTCATGGACTCGGGGTCTACAGATTCAGATCTCAACAAAGATGTGATTCCCCCATCGAGAATTCCTAGATTTACATGAACAGTAACGCCTCTGGCATCGTAGCACTGGCCAAAGTACGTAACACAGGCTTCCACTGAAAGTTTACGCATGTGATGAAAATGTTTTAAGTATTAATAGTAAAAAGAGAAGAAAATTAAGCAAACCCATAAAAAAATTAAACCCTAACCATGAAGGAAAGACTCAACATGGTCTTCCTCCTTTGGGCACTTTTCTGCAAGATGAACTTGTCAGGGCTGGGACATGCCCAGAGGGAATATGGGTCGGGATGAGGGGTGGAGGACAGTCAGAAGTCTCCTGCATTCCTTAAACAACCTTCCACATTCCTCTAGCTCTCTGCCACCCACCACGGATCAGACCTGCAGGGAATACATAGGTAGCTCTTTTTAATCCCATGGAGGCTTCTGATTTGCTGAACAAAGCTGACAGGTAAGCGCTTTCCTAGACTGAGCACAAAACGGCTAAGAGTGGGAACAAGATGCTGGAGAGTGGAGATCCCTCTTTTCAACTGTTCCATTCTGGTATCACATTTATTTTTGTTTCCTAACTATAAAAGCAACACATGCTCAGAACTCAACTCTGAGAATGGTTAAGGACACCCGCTAAGCGGTACTTCTAGGATTCAGCTGAAGGATGGAGGCTCCTGGGTGGGGGGTGGGGTGGGGTTGTAGGGGGCCACATGAGAACTCAGCATCCTGAAGCCCACTCAGGTTGGGGGTGTCCACAAAGCGCCCTCAGCCTCAGGCTCGTTCTGCAAGAGAGGGGAGGACTGAGGATTTGTGCGCTGGGTTTCTCCCCCAAAGCAAGTATTTGAAGGGAAGGCAGAGGATGAGAAAAACCCTCTGAGAACAGCAGAGGTGTGAACTGCGGAGGATGAAAGATAGTCACAGACTCTGACGTTTCTTCCACTGGAGGCGGGTCTCCACTCTTCCCCCAGAATCCGGGCGGCTGAGTAACTGCCCTAACCAACAGCACGTGGGGCATGACACAGGCCACTTTCCAGGCCTGTCTGTGGGGCTGGCGCTTCCACTTCCTGCTCCTTGAAGCGTCCCCTTCTGGTTGGGGAAGCCAGGCACCATTGTAGAAATCCAGCTACTCCAATACAGCTGGGCTAAGAGAAGCCAAGCATCATGGGGAGCCCAGGGGAATTAGATGAGGCAGGGCACAGAAACAAGATGAACAGAGGCCATCCCAGAAGCAGATCCCCAGCCCCAGCCAGCACCGTGGCCGCCACCTGGCAGCGTCGACCCCACCACGGGTTTCTACCATGAAGGCAGGGCAGTCCCTGTGTTAGTTGCCCAGTCATGTCCGACTCTTTGTGATCCCATGGACTGCAGCCCGCCCAGCTCCTCTGTCCATGGGATTCTCCAGGCAAGAATACTGGAGTAGGTTGTCAGGCCCTCCTCCAGGGGATCTTCCCAACTCAGGGATCGAACCCAGGTCTCCTGCATTGCAGGACGATTCTTTATCGTCTGAGCCAAGAAATCCCTCAGGCTGATCGGGGTCTGGGACAAGAGCCCGCCCAAGCCCTTCCAAGATTCCTGACCTGCAAAATAGTGATGAAGACAGTCATTTTTTGTTTGTTTTTACTTGAAAATACTGGATTTAGTAGAAAATATCACATTGTAAACAAGTCCATTGATGCATTAGTTTAAAACAGAATGACAGCACAATCATGCCTAAAAGTTAAAGATGAAACACTGGTACCAAACACAGCACTTAAAGAGAGGCCTGAGCTAGGCTCTGAAAGATCTTTCTCAGAATCAGAGGCGGCGGCAGCTTCCAACTGGCACAAAAGCAGGGAGGAGGAGGACACATCCAAACTGTCAGGGCACAGCGGTAACAGGAAATGAGAGCAGCACACTCGTCTTGTGAACAAAGAGTGAAGGAGCGAAGGGCAAAGCATCGTGTTTCCTGATGCCCTGGGGACCTGAGACCATGCCACATGAAGCCAGGAGGGTTAGAAGGGCAGGGTATTTTACATGGGGAAAGGATATTAGGCAACTTAGAAGAAGTTGGTGTGTTTTGGGCACTCAGCTCTTAGGGATGTAGACATGTAACCTGGGAGGGGATGGATGTCAATTTGTGGTCATTTCACAGTACATACATACGTCAAGTCACTAAATCTAACAGAGCGTTACAGGTCAATTACATCTCAAAAGAACTGGACATTTCTTTTTAATTTCTTGGCATCAGGGTTAAATTTTCTAATTTTCAAATTAAACTACATTGTCTTAAAGTCACTGAAGAGACCCTGAAAATCTTTCAAGAAAGAAAATGTATTCAGCACTTTATGTTCCTTCAGCTCACAGAGGACTTTCCACGTTGGAGGTGAAAGCCAGAATCTCAAAATTAACCCAACGACAGTAAGCGTGTAAAACATACTCCCTGCACTTTGTTCCACTACAGAAGAGCAAGCAAGGCACGGGAGATCACCGTAAGGCCTCTGAAAGCCCAAAGGAGCTGAAAATAAATTCTGATTAAAACCCCTGGCATCATCCATGTTGGCTTTTCATCAGAATGATCTGATGTACCATATCCCATGAGCTTAATTCTGATCCTTTATAAAATTATAGTGTTTACAGTACACTGCTTCAGGCACTTCACATAATGACCTGGACAAAATACACATCTTTTCAAAAAGTAAGAGCTGTTTTTAGGAACACAAAGCACTTAAGGGTACATGGAACACTCGTGTTGAAGGGCTTCCATGAAAGTGGCCTTGTTTTCACCCGCAAGTTCCCTGACAACCATCACTCATGTCCCACAGAAAGGGCTCTCTCCCGTGCTTCTGTGATATTCCTGGTGCTCATCCTTCTAAGGAACTTGGTGCAGTCTCAAACACATCTGAGGTTACTCAGAAATGGGATGATTCTACACGGCAGGCAGATGACACAATGATGGCAGCAGTTAATCCCTGGCTCAGCAAAGAAACATCATTATTCAAAGCACTGAACTCCTAATTGGGGGAAGAACCTTGTTTGTAGCAAAGCCATGTTGGACAGAGGACCCCAGTGGACGTCCACAACCAGACTTGTCCATGGAATTCTAAACTGGGATGTTCCCAGATGAGGGATGTGTATTCCTTCTCTACCAGGACCCAAGTAAAGGGCAGGACTTGACTTAAGGTGAAAGGGTCCTGATCACATAGAACCCATCTGTCCTTTTGGCAAATGGACACTTCACATAAGAGGAAAATTTAATTTAAAGAAATACCAGTGAGGAGCTGGGACAAAACTCCTCTGAACATGACCGATCTGAGGAGCTGACAGCCCTTGAGGTGGGGTTCTGCTACAGAACTCCAGAGTCAGGTCATGACATTTATCACTTATGGTTGAAAACAGGCCCAATAAAAAAGGGACCTGGGTTTATTTAACCCAGAGAGAGAAAGTTAAAGAACAAGAAAAACTACAGAATTAACTGGTGACAACAGCTAAATGTCTACAGGAGGCTGACAGCAGCAGCAGACACAATTGTGGTTGATCAGACACAGAAGTGGTCATCCTGCGGTCTCACCCTGAGGTTCATCACCAAAGGAGGCTAAATACACTTTCCCAGTAGCTGAAGCAAAAGGCACACTGCTGCTGCTGTTAAGTCGCTTCAGTCGTGTCTGACTCTGTGCGACCCCATAGACAGTAGCCCACCAGGCTCCCCCGTCCCTGGGATTCTCCAGGCAAGAACACTGGAGTGGGTTGCCATTTCCTTCTCCAATGCATCAAAGTGAAAAGTGAAAGTGAAGTCGCTCAGTCGTGTCCGACTCTTAGTGACCCCACAGACTGCAGCCCACCAGGCTCTTCCATCCATGGGATTTTCCAGGCAAGAGTACTGGAGTAGGGTAACATTGCCTTCTCCAAAAGGCACACTAGGATAGTCTAAATGCAACTCGTCCCCTGAAACATGAAAACAGACTAGAGGTGAATGGCCCTCAGAAGAAAATTCATAATGTTGGATTCACAGTTCTCCTACAAACCAGGCCCACTCTTCTCAGGCCTTTTCTAGGCTCCCTCTTGGTCGATGAAGCTTGGATAGCATCTCCCACAACCAGCGGTTAAGTCTACACTGTTCACATGCCAGCAGAGAGCCACACGCAGCCACGGAGTGCTGGAAACGGGGTGGGCCTGGATCGAGGTGCACAGTGAGCAGAAAGCTTCAGTACAAGGCAGGAAAGAAGAACGCTCATCAGGAACTCTCTACACTGACTGCGGGGTCAAATCAGAACCCTGGGGATGTCCTGCGCACCAGTTTTGCTTGTTTCTTTTTCCTTTTTTTAGTATGGCTCCTAGAAATTTGAGAGGACATGCGACTCCCCTCTTCGGCCGGCAGTTGCATTCCTCGTCAGGCAGGGTGAATAACCAAAACAAAGCACCCTGCATCCTGTGCGCTGCTGCGCCGCGACACGCCTCAAACGTGGACAGAAGCACGGAGAAGGGTGAACGGTACCATGCAGCCTTCAGAAGACACACATGGCAGCGGCAGGGGCAGCGGCTCCAATGTGGTTTTAACAAAATAATAAACTATTATATAGCACAAGGGCACTCAGCTCAGGGCTCTGTGATAACCTAGATGGGTGGGATGGGGTAGGGAGGGAGGGAGGTCAAAGAGGGAGGGGATATATGTATGTGTGCGTGCTAAGTCGCTTCAATCAGGTCCGACTGTGCAATCCCATGGACTGTAGCCCACCAGGCTCCTCTGTCCGTGGGATTCTCTAGTCAAGAATACTGGAGTGGGTTGCCATTTCCTCCTCCAAAGGATCTTCCCCACCCAGGAATCGAGCCCGCATCTCTTACGTCTCCTGCACTGGCAGGAGGTTCTGCCCACTGAACCACCTGGGAAGCCCACATATATATACACATAGCTGATTCACTGTTGTTGTACAGCAGAAACTTAACACGACATTATAAAGCAATTATACCCCAATTAAAAAAAAAGTAATAAGTATAAACAGCGAACTTTCTGGAAAGGAAATCTGCAGACTGTTGGTCCTCTGCTGGAAAATGTCCTGGGGACACTGCCCCCCTATCCCCTGGGGGACCCCACCTACCTTTGACGAGCTCCGGCCTGTAGGCCTTGCGCAGCTGCTCCAGGAAGCCCTTGTAGAAGGACTCGGCCTGCTCTGCAGGCATGGCCAGGTGGAAGTCGGGCTTGTTCCCCTTGAGGACACACTGCAGGGTGAACTGGCTGACGCACAGCACCTCGTACTGCTTGTCCATCACGCTCTTCGACCAGTGTTTCCCACTTTCATCCTCAAATACACGCAGGTTTAAGATCTTCCGGACCCTGGGGGAAAACCCGGGTGAGAGCCACCTAGAGACCCGCAAGACCCAGACACACCCATGCCCCTAAAATGTCACCAGTGCTCTGCAGACGGGGAACACTGTGCTGGCTCCATCGCCTACATGACGGATGACCTCGGGCAAGTTCCTTTCCTCCCTGCGCCTCATCAGTAAAAAGTGAGAGTGCTGGTCACTAAGTTGTGTCAGACTCTTCTGGACCCCATTGACTATAGCCCGCCAGGCTCCTCTGTCCATGGGATTTCCCAGACAAGAATACTGAATGGGTTGCCATTTCCTTCTCCAGGGGTTCTTCCCCACCCAAGAATCGAACCTGGGCCTCCCGCATTGTGGGCAAACTCTTTACCGTCTGAGCCCTTCAGTAATGGGATAATGCTGCTGCTGTTGCTGCTGCTGCTGCTGCTAAGTTGCTTCAGTTGTGTCTGACTCTGTGCAACCCCATAGATGGCAGCCCACCAGGCTCCCCCATCCCTGGAATTCTCCAGGCAAGAACACTGGAGTGGGTTGCCATTTCCTTCTCCAGTGCATTTAAGTGAAAAGTGAAAGTGAAGTCGCTCAGTCGTGTCCAACCTTCAGCGACCCCATGGACTGCGGAGCCTTCCAGGCTCCGCAGTCCATGGGATTTTCCAGGCAAGAGTACTGGAGTGGGGTGCCACTGCCTTCTCCGAATGGGATAATAACAGTCCTTTCTTTTATCAGCCCCTCTAATTCACAGAGCTTCCAGTGGGAACTTGAGCTGAGATGACGAACCCTTCTTCACTATCTGCTCCTTCAAGCTGGGGCTATATCAAAACATGAGCTCAGTTCTATTTTCTAGAGAATTCAATCTTTACACAGGGGTAAATGATGACCCTTTTTAACAATTCGGCAAACACCCTGGAGAAAACTCATGGTCAGTGCAGAAATGCAGGAAGATCTGGGGAGAGACATTTTGACAACCATGTCACAGGCTCCTTATAGCCAGAGGGGCTTTCCCTGTATGTGGGGATGACAAAGGACATCCACCTCAGCAAGGAAGAGGACTGGCTAACATTTATAAGGTCAGACTTGAGACAAATAACAACTATTTCCATGCAAGCTGCAATTCCACCCCCTGAACCCACCTGTGTGGATGATGCCAAAGACACGTTCAGAGCCTCTACAAATACTCGCTCGCCACCAGTTTTGTAGGCGCCTTCTGCAGGGGACATGTCCATGGCCCCTTTTCCATGGCTGAGGTCCACCTTCTGTTGAGTCCTCTCTCTGAACCACCAAGTTACATACTAGCTCTCCATTTTGTCAGAGCCACAGAAAGATTCAGACCCAGGCCCCAGCTTTTAACCCCTACACCACCCCCAGCCTCCTGTGTATCTGAGGGACAGCTATGAAAACACCGACATTCGTGAAGTGGTACTGAATGGTCCTTGCCAGACAGTAACACCTTAGCAGGAATTCGGTTCCAAGTCTGGTTTTCAACCTAACACAAAAGGGACTACTGGGCGCTGCTGCACTTTTGCTCTGGGCACCAAAGGGCAGAGAGAAAACAGATCCAAGCTTTGGAAGAAAGTGTGCCAGGTAGTGCTGGGGAGAGGAAACGTGAGGACAGGCCAGTCAGGCAATAACAGTGACAAAGCTCCCACCTTAGAAGAGAGAGCACCGGCTTCCAGGTCAGGCAGCCCAGGTTCTAGTCTGGAGTCAGGCTTTGTGCTACATACATGTGTGCAACCGTCAGCAGGTAACGTAACCTCACTGACCTGCAGATCCTCATGTGTCCAGTGAACAACTGAGCATTTCTGACATGTGTAACAGGGCCCAGACAGTGCAGCTCAAACTGGAAACATAAACTATTCATGTGAAAAGAGGCTCAGTGTTTGCATTAGGAGAATGGCTCGAGGCTGCAAGAGCACACAGGGACAGAGGCTGAGCTGTGCTCCAGCCCGCCACTGACGTCACCCGCCAGGTGACGGCTCTTCCCTGCCCTCCTCGTCCGTGACACAGAGGTGGCCACAATGCACCGAAAGGCACACAGATGAAAGTGACAGAGGCTCACTTTACAGGAGCAAGACACTACGGAAGTTCCGTGTGTGTGTGTGTATATACATATATGTATCTTTTTTTTAAGTTTTGTTATATATTTATTTATTTGGCTGCACTGGGTCTTAGTAGCAGCACATAGGATCTTCAATCTTCTTTTTGGCATATGCAAGATCTTCAGTTGTAGCATGTGAGATCTAGTTCCCTGACCAGGGATTGAACCTGGGGCCTCTTGCATGGACAGCATGGAGTCTCAGCCACTGGACCACCAGGGCAGTGCCTATATATACATACATATATATGTCTGTGTGTATATATTATATAAAGAACTAGCCAGCTAGCTGGACAACCAGCACATATCCCACCAGAACAGCAGTGATGTGGAATGTAAGATAAGATGCCTCTTACATGTGCTCCAGTTCCTTCTGTGTATCTTCCAAGGAAATACCCAGCAACACGCAGATGCCCCGTCCAATGGCGCTTATCTGTTCTCCTCCAACTGGGAAGGCAACAAAAGGGAAAAGAGACTCAGAACCAGGCAGGTGCCATGAAGCACGTATGAGTATCCACAGGAAAGCTTAAACGCTGTACTTGTAACTTCTTTGGCAAAGGCCACAGGTACTGAAACATATAAGAGCTTACATTAACTCAGTATTATGATCATAGCTGCCCATTCTGATTTGACATCTGGAATGAATGAGTTGTGAACAACCGTGACACATGATTTTCAGGCCTCATGTTCATTTGTGTTACCATGAGTGAGACACCTGAAATTTTCTATGAGTCTGCCCATCTGTAACAACAGAGCTTTCCTCCCAGAGAATCCAGCTTAGCAATGTTAGTTCTGAGAAAGGAAATACTTGCTTTTCTTGAAAATCAGCAAACTGGGTAACACAATACAGAATGCAAAAACATTTATGTCATACAAAATAAATGATTTCTCTACTAACTGCAGAAAAGAGAAATATACATAAAAAATACATCTTAAAAGTTAAGCTTCAAGTCAGAAAAATTCTATTATTTCCCAGTTTATTACTAATGTTGCATTATAAGCCAATGACCTCCAAATCTTTTTGAATGATGCACCCCACCCATAAAAAAGAAAATTCTCTGAACACAGATTTCTATTTCAAATATTTGCGTGTATTTAGAGTCAACTGTTGGAGAAGGCAATGGCAACCCACTCCAGTACTCTTGCCTGGAAAACCCCATGGATGGAGGAGCCTGGTAGGCTGCAGTCCATGGGATCGCGAAGAATCAGACATGACTGAGTGACTTCACTTTCATTTTTCACTTTCATGCATTGGAGAAGGAAATGGCAACCCACTCCAGTGTTCTTGCCTGGAGAATCCCAGGGACAGGGGAGCTTGGTGGGCTGCCATCTATGGGGTCACACAGAGTCGGACACGACTGAAGCGACTTAGCAGCAGCAGCAGCAGAGTCAACTGTACACTCTGGGCTTCCATGGTGGCTCAGTGGTAAAGAATCCACCTGCCAATGCAGGAGATGCAGATTCCATCCCTGGGCTAGGAAGATCCCCAGGAGAAGGAAATGGCAACCCACTCCAGTGTTTTTGCCTGGGAAATCCCATGGACAGAGAAGCTGGGTAGACTACAGTCTATGGGGTCGCAAGAGTCAGATACGACTTAGGGACTAAACAGCAAGTACACAACACTACCATTTTATCAATGGTGGCACACTACTTAAGCAAGAAACATTATTACAGGGGTCAAACTAAAGCCATATTTCAAATGTTTATCTTCATAATTTTCAATTTTAGGGCCAACTTGTTACTGAAGCTCATTAGATTATTGATGTTTGGTTAGTTTATTCTGTACTGACCTAATGTTCCAATCCAGAGAAGGGTCAGCTCTGATATTTTTTTGCTGTCTGCTTCTGCTGGATGATAATATCCATAAATGTTCCTGACAAGGCATCGCATACTGTGCCATGTCCCACATCCTGCAAGCTCAGGAAAGAATGAGAAACCCTCCATTTCTGCAGGCATCTGACAAGGGACCATCTGACAGTCAGAAACCAGGAAAGTATATGCCTCGACTTATTCCTTAAATAACTCTTTTTACAGCTTAACGTTTCTTATTTTTATACTTTAAAAAACCAAACATTTTAATATTTTCTTCTATGCTTTTTTTTTTGTAATGGACTATGAGTGATGAACCACTGACTCAAAATATGAAACCAAAATCATCTATCCTGACATAGCCAGTAAACACTCAGGGTTGTTTGCCTGTTTGTATGGCTTTAGAAAACTTCGGCTCTATTTGTTCTTTAATTAAATCCATATTATTTTCTTACAATATCAGTATTTTAAAATTTTTCCCCAGAGTATATTTTAAAAACTGAAAAAATGATTATTGAACTATGTTCACCATTAAAGTAATGCCATATGCATTATAGAAATTTTTTAAAAAAACAGGAAAGAAAAAAAGAACACAGAACATCCAAAGACAAGCACTTTAGTATGTTACTGATTGATTTCCTTTTGAGATTTCTCCACTCACAGATTTTACTCCATATTTGTTCTCCACCGAATAATATTATATATAAATTTTTGTGTCTCATCTTTTAACAGCACATGGGCCTGTTTTCACATTATGAGCTTTTCCTAAACATCTTTTAGTTGCAGCCCATCCAGTGAAACAGCTGCATTCTATCTATGGATGGACTAACCATCCTATTTGGCCAGATAAATGGCTTGCTTTCAAGTTCTCACTTCAATAAATAACACCGTGGTGAAAATCTTTGGACACTAAAGACCTTTTTTTTTTAACAGACGTTTCTGTATAGCATAGTTTTAGGTTCATAGCAAAATTGAACAGAAGGTACAGAGGCTTCTCATATACCCTGCCCCCAGACAGTCCCCCCACCACCAACATCCCTCATCAGATGGTATATTTGTTCCAAACAATGAACCTCCATGGACACGTCATCATTCAAAGTCCACAGTTTACACCAAGGGTCACTCTTGGTGTTGTGGGGGTTTGAACAAATGTCTCATGACATATATCCACCATGACACTATCATATAGAGCAGTGTGACTGCCCTAAGAGACCTCAGGGCTCTGCTGGCTCATCCCTCTAAAGCTTTTTCCACAATTAGGATTAACTTCGTAGATAAATCCTCAGAAGTAGAATCACAATTTGAAGTGTTTCAAATCACTATGTGAAGAGTTTCAACATTTTCATAATGTGGTATTGTCCTAAAGAACAAATTATGCACCAAAGCCTTGAAATGACACTTTCCTTTTGGAGAAGTTATGCCCCTCCCTAGGGATGTTTTATTATAGACAAATGGATTTCTAAAGGGAAAAAACACAGGGCTAGGAAAGACCTGAGATATTTAGTCAATATAAATTTATTTTGTGTAAATATAAATTTATTTAGTTTATAAGTAAACTAAAATAGTTTATTTGATGCCATGTATGTTGGCACCATACAAGACCTCTTCTTTGAGAAGAATTCACCACCTAATTAATCCATTCAAACCCAACCAATCTCTTTCCAACATTCTATGAATCTATTCACATTTCAGCTCATAAAGCTGAGTGAGGAATCTAAAAAAGAGGTATGTATGTATATGTGTAACTGATTCACTTTGCTATGCACCTAAAACCAACCATTGTAAGTCAACTATACTCCAATAAAAATTAAAGAAAAAGCTGAGTGATAGACATGGGGGTTACTGTCTTGTTCCATCCATGTAACCATATGAATATGTCTGAAATGTTCCATCATTTTAAAGCTTTTAAAATTAGATGATCACAATAACCAAGCTAAGGCATCAATGTGCCGGACCATGTTCATAAAGGAGGCTACTACATAATGTGACTCCTAATATTCTCCTCTGTCACTCATAAAATCGGAAGTTGCATTTTAGAACCTTTGAAATAAAATGCCACTCACGAAAGGCCAAATGGCAGTGGAGCCAGTCATCCTAAAGCAATCAGAAAATGTCTCTGTTGTAATTCAAGGAGAAGGCCTGGCTAACCAAAGGCTCCTCCAGCACTGCGAGAGAATTCCATCTTATTAACTCCTAACCACAGTTAGCACTCTTGCATGTTTTTTCTTTTTTTTTCCTTAACATGCAGGATGGTTTCTACGTTGTTTTTAATCCAAAGCATGTAATTTAAATAGTAAACTAAAATCATTCAAACTATGCAGCTAATCTCACAGAATCATGTTTTTAATCAGATTGGCAGAATGGAGAGTTGTCGGTTAGGACCAAAACTCAACGTTCTGCAAAGTGTGCTCGCTGCTCATGACGATCACATTGAGCAGACTGCAAAATTCTTCTCAAAAAAAAAAAAAAGGCAATAAACCCCAGAGTTATACTATCCCCCGTTACTCCAGGACCATATCGCAAACCAGTTACCAAAACACCTCAGAAATCATGTTGCAGGACTGAAAAGTAGAATCTCAGATTTAAATACATGGTTTTACCGAGTTTGATGGTTTCTTTAGGGGAGTTTGCTGTTTCGTTCTTAGAGCTATACTTTCTTGGACACAAAAACACGCGTTTGGTATACACTGGCTTGAGGGCAGGGTTATCTACAAGGGAAACAATACTAGAATTCTGCCAATAAGAATAGGAAAAACTAGAAGACAATGTAGCCATTCCAAAAAAAAATAATAATGTTAACATCTTTATGATCTTGTCTGAGTTTTGAAACGATTCCCTTGTACCCACTAGTCATCTGGACCCCTGATGTCCACACGAGACCACAAGTGACCAGGAGAAAGACTGAGGGCCGCGAGGCTCGGTCCACGAGAGACTGGTGGAAAGAAACGCCTCCCGATGCTTCAGGGTCTCCCCGGGTTACGGGAGCGAACACGCTCAGAACCAGCCCCTGCGAACACCTGTCAGGAGCGCGCACCTCGCGGGGCGTCCAGCTCCAGGAAGACCGGGACACGGAGAAAACCCGGGGTGGGTGTGGGGGGACAGAAAGGCACAAACGCCGAGGGGAGCGGCTGGGGAGGAGCTGCGCGCTCCGGAGACGCCCCCCCACGCGCAGCCCAGCAACACCCCGCGGAAGGGCGGGCCGGGGGACGCCCGGGGGTGCGGCCATCCGCGCTCCGAACAAAAGCAAGCGCCGCTGAAGACGACGGTCACCGCGTCCCTCAGCGGAGACCCGGCGGCCCTTGGAGAGCGCCGCGGGCCGGGGGACGGAGGAGCGGTCGGGGTGCTCGGGGCCGCGGGGCTGGGATCGCCCGGGGGTGGCGCCCGGGAGAACCCTTGGCAGGGGCAACCGGGCGCGGGGTCAGGGCGGCTCCTCCCGGCCCCGCCCGACTGACCTGTGACGCTGGCCCGGGTGACGCGCTGCACCACGGCCTTCATGGCGGCGGCTGCGGCGAGCGGGGCGACGCCGGGCGGCTTCCGGCCTCGGGGACTCCGCGGGCGGCGCGGCGGCCGGCGCCCTCTGCCGGGGATACCCGGAAGCGCGCCGCAGCGCGGCCCCGCCGGCCTCGCCCACCGCAGGTTGGTCCCGCCCTCCGTAACTTGGCCCCGCCCTCCGTGTAGCCCCGCCCCGCGGTGGGCCCCGCCCACTCCCCGTTCCTGCCCACCCAGAGCTGAGCCCCGCCCAGACTCAACCCCTTTCCCGGCCCCACTCCTAGGCAGACTCACAGGTGCTAAGTTTCTGCTCACATCCCGCCAGTCATCCCTGCATCCCAGCTTTGTCCCGATTCCTAATCCTAACCGTGTTCCTCCTGCTGTTTTCCCACCCCTCTGACTCCAGATCCTCCCAAATTCCTTTTCCCTTGTCTTCCTCCCTCTGCAGCTCCTCAGAAACCAGACATAAGAGGATCTGCTGCCTAAAATAGCCATCTAACTGTTTAGGTCAATCCTAAAGGAAATCAACCCTGAACATTCATTAGGACGGATGCTGAAGCTCCAATACTTGGCCACCTGATGCGAAGAGCCAACTCCTTAGAAAAGACCCTGATGCTGGGAAACATTGAAGGCAGGAGGAAAAGGGAGCAACATAGGAGATGGTTGGATGGCATCACCGACTCAACGGACATGAGTTTGAATAAGCTCTGGGAGATGGTGAAGGACGGAAGCCTGGTGTGCTGCAGTCCGTGAGATCGCAGAGTCGGACACAACTGAGCAATTGAACAACAAACTGTTTAAGTACTCATTTGACCTACCTGTCATGTTTCCTGCAGAGATACATGATTCTGTAATTCTAATTCCTTCTCTAATCCTAATATTTGGCCTCTCTTACAGGATTATTAGAAGGTTTGAATAAAATACACTGTGTAAAAGTGCTTGGAAAGCTGCAAAGGACTGTACAAATATTACCCTAACAATCATTGTCACAGATTAAAAAAAAAAAAGAACTCCTCTGAGTGTGTCTTCTTCAGTCTGATAGTGCTGGTGGGTACAGAGGAATGGGGTTCCTGATATTCCTGAACCAAACTTGGTCTTCCCTGCCCTACTTTTGTGCTGAGCACCTCAGAAATGGCAGCTGGTTTATGGTCTTTTTGTATCTTAGTTTTCATAATTGTGGGCTTCCCAGGTGGCTCAGTGGAAAGAATTCAGCTGCCAATGCAGGAGACTCGGGTTCCGCCCCTGGGTCGGGGAAAATCCCCTGGAGAAGGAAATGGCAACCCAACTCCAGTATGCTGCTGCTACTGCTAAGTCACTTCAATCTTGTACCCCAGAGACAGCAGCCCACCAGGCTCGGCCGTCCCTGGGATTCTCCAGGCAAGAACACTGGAGTGGGTTGCCATTTCCTTCTCCAATACATGAAAGTGAAAAGTGAAAGTGAAGTCACTCAGTCATGTCCGACTCCTCGCAACCCTATGGACTGCAGCCTACCAGGCTCCTCCATCCATGGGGTTTTCCAGGCAAGAGTACTGGAGTGGGGTGCCATTGCCTTCTCCAAACTCCGGTGTACTTGCCTGGGAAATTCTATGGACAGAGAAGCCTGTCAGGCTACAGTCCATGGGATCCCAAGAGTCAGACACAACTTGGCTACTGAGCACATATCCACGTTCATTTCTGCCCCACTGTGACTGTGCATGGGTGCTGTTATTTGTGGTCCCTTATGGTTTCTTTGTATCCTGTTGCTGGAGCTGACCTCTGTCCAGGTGCAAGCACTCAGGTTGAAGGTCCCAGGTTTCAGCCTGTGTCACCCTGACCCTTCTCTCCTGAAACAGGTCACAAACTCTCATGTGAGAGATGCCCCTCTATACTGGGAGGAAAGGAGCAGTCTTATTTCCAAAGACAAAAGCTCACCAAGAAGAATCTGAACCAATAAGCTTTGCAGTTTCCCCCAGTTTACTTGCCTACCTCATATTCCTTAACCTGTCATGTTCCTCCATGATTCTTCAGTTCAGTTCAGTTCAGTCACTCAGTCGTGTCTGACTCTTTGCGACCCCATGAATCGTAGCATGCCAGGCCTCCCTGTCCATCACCAACTCCCAGAGTTCACTCAGACTCACGTCCATCGAGTCAGTGATGCCTTCCAGCCATCTCATCCTCTGTCGTCCCCTTCTCCTCCTGCCCCCAATCCCTCCCAGCATCAGAGTCTTTCCCAATGAGTCAACTCTTCACATGAGGTGGCCAAAGTACTGGAGTTTCAGCTTTACTATCATTCCTTCCAAAGAACACCCAGGGCTGATCTCCTTCAGAACGGACTGGTTGGATCTTCTTGCAGTCCAAGGGACTCTCAAGAGCCTTCTCCAACACCACAGTTCAAAAGCATCAATTCTTCGACGCTCAGCTTTCTTCACAGTCCAACTCTCACATCCATACATGACCACTGGAAAAACCATAGCCTTGACTAGACTGACCTTTGTTGGCAAAGTAATGTCTCTGCTTTTGAATATGCTATCTAGGTTGATCATAACTTTTCTTCCAAGGAGTAAGCATCTTTTAATTTCATGGCTGCAGTCACCATCTGTAGTGATTTTGGAGCCCAAAAAAATAAAGTCTGACACTGTTTCCACTGTTTCCCCATCTATTTCCCATGAAGTGATGGGACCGGATGCCATGATCTTCGTTTTCTGAATGTTGAGCTTTAAGCCAACTTTTTCACTCTCCACTTTGACTTTCATCAAGAGGCTTTTGAGTTCCTCTTCACTTTCTGCCATAAGGGTGGTGTCATCTGCATATCTGAGGTTATTGATATTTCTCCCGGCAATCTTGATTCTAGCTTGTGCTTCTTCCAGCCCAGCGTTTCTCATGATGTACTCTGCTGCTGCTGCTAAGTCACTTCAGTCGTGTCCAACTCTGTGCGACCCCATAGACGGCAGCCCACCAGGCTCCGCCGTCCCTGGGATTCTCTAGGCAAGAACACTGGAGTGGGTTGCCATTTCCTTCTCCAATGCATGAAACTGAAAAGTGAAAGTGAAGTCGCTCAGTCGTGTCCGACTCTTAGTGACCCCATGGACTGCAGCCCACCAGGCTCCTCCATCCATGGGGTTTTCCAGGCAAGAGTACTGGAGTGGGGTGCCATCGCCTTCTCCGGATGTACTCTGTATATAAGTTAAATAAGCAGGGTGACAGTATACAGCCTTGACGCACTTCTTTTCCTATTTGGAACTAGTCTGTTGTTCCATGTCCAGTTCTAACTGTTACTTCCTGACCTGCATACAGATTTCCCAAGAGGCAGGTCAGGTGGTCTGGTATTCCCATCTCTTTCAGAATTTTCCAGTTTATTGTGATCCACACAGTCAAAGGCTTTGGCATAGTCAATAAAGCAGAAATAGATGTTTTTCTGGAACTCTCTTGCTTTTTCGATGATCCAGCGGATGTTGGCAATTTGATCTCTGGTTCCTCTGTCTTTTCAAAAACCAGCTTAAACATCTGGAAGTTCACAGTTCATGTATTGCTGAAGCCTGGCTTGGAGAATAGAATTTTGAGCATTACTTTACTAGCGTGTGAGATGAGTGCAATTGCAAACATAATGACAAAAACATACATACACACACAAAACACAGGCCTGCTTCTTTAGGTCTTCATCTCCTTATCAAGACTCTCATGTCATGTAAGTGAAGTGAAAGTCGCTCAGTCATCTCTTTGCAACCCCCTGGACTGTAACATGCCAGCCTCCTCTGTCCATGGAATTCTCCAGGCAAGAGTCCTGGAGTGGGTAGCTGAAAACTTTATATAAATCTGTATGCTTTTCTCCTGTTGATTTGTCTATCACTTTACTTTTTCAGACCTGAGGAGAATAAGGAAAACTTTTTCCTCCCCTAGAAGAGAAAGTTTCAAGTTGAAAACAAGAAAGAGTCATTTGGCCAGAAAAGACTACAAAATATTATGCTGGAATGTTAAATACTACACACTCAGATCAGATCAGATCAGTTGCTCAGTCGTGTCTGACTCTTTGCGACCCCATGAATCACAGCAAGCCAGGCCTCCCTGTCCATCACCAACTCCCGGAGTTCACTCAGACTCATGTCCATCGAGTCAGTGATGCCATCCAGCCATCTCATCCTCTGTTGTCCCCTTCTCCTTCTGCCCCCAATCCCTCCCAGCATCAGTCTTTTCCAATGAGTCAACTCTTCACATGAGGTGGCCAAAGTACTACACACTAAGTTGCCAAAAATAGTATCACCGGTAGTAAAACAAACATCATACACTTCTGATACTTCACTGAGGAAAGACATGCTATCACTTTAGTGGTATTGTCTGCCAAAAACATATAATCTGAATCCAATCATGAAGCAAGATCAAACCTAAATTAAGGAGCATTCTACAGAATGCAGATTGAAGGCAGAAGGGGACGACAGAGGATGAGATAGCTGGAGGGCATTACTGACTCAGTGGACAAGAGTTTGAGCAAGCTCCTGGAGATGGTGAAGGACAGGGAAGCGTGGCATGCTATCCTCCATAGGGTCACAGAGTCCAACACGACTGAGTGACTGAACAACAACTACAGAGTAACTAGAATAATCCTTCAAAAATGTCAAGGAAAAGAAAATCTGAGATATTTTTCCAAGTTATACGGAGCTTTTCTTTTCCATTTTTGGCACCGCACAGCAGACAGGATCTTAGTTGCCCAACCAACGACAGAACCTGGACCCCCAGCAGTGAAAGTTCCAAGTCCTAACCATTGGACTGCCAGGGAATTCCATGTTCATACGCGTATTTCATATACATCTCCTTCTGATTTAGGTGCATTTACGTGGGTTTGTCACTTGCAATCAACGGAGACCAGTGGAGAAAACCCTGCAGCACCAGAGGGCAAGGACCCGGATCCTCACTTTGTACCCCCATCTCTAGAATACTAGTAGCCACTGTTGGGATTTAATCCACATCAGCTGAAAGGATGAGGGTATCTGTGCTGCTCCTAAAGAACCGATGGAGTCTACTGAATCCAGGAGTTACGACCCAGTTCATAATACACTTACCAAGCACCCACATAGTACACAAAGGGCTGCTCCAAGTCCCAAACTAAACGTGGAGGTTTCCCAAACCTAATCTTAAAGGGACCACAGAAGCTCTGTTTGACAGCAACATGAAAGAAGTATAAAGTTACATCAACTAATTTCAGAACACCAAGTTTACAAAGTTCAATATGATATTTCACTTCAATCTTTCACTCCTGTGATACAGAAGGACACCCGCTGAATATGCAATTTACTTTTTTTCAAGGGGATATTTATTGCCTATTTTTTATTTTATTTTAAAGCAAACTTAAATGTATTCACTTTTCACAAATGGAAAGTGGAAATCAAGGTATCTCTCAAATGTATATGCTGAACCAAAGTTCTGTTTTCAGAGTTCAGCAGTCAATCATGATTTTGGTCCAGGGCCACTAGTCCATGATTTCAAATAATTGATGATCCTGGCAGTAACTGGAACAAAATCTTCTCTATATGTGACAATCGTTTCCACATAAAAGCCTTGTGGGGGCTCAGATAGTTCGTTTCTTGAGGCATCCTTTTGTTCTACTTTATCACCTTAAAAAAGAAAAAAAAAAAGGAACATCTGCATCATTAACTTTTTTATCTTTTTTTTTTTATAGTTGATCACAAACTTCTAACTATACAGCAGTCATTAGAATTATTAGTAGAGTCTTGAAAATTAAATAAACTAAGGTAAGAATTACCCCACCCCATCAGATTCCTGACACCATTGTCAAAAGAATTTTTTAAAATAATTTTTTTTAAAAAATGACCACTATAGGGGACTTCCCTGATAGTCCAGACACTAAGACTCGGAGTTCCCAATGCAAGGGGTCCCATTTCAATCCCTAATCAGGGAACTAGATCCCACATGCCACAACCAAGACACCCGCAATCAATAAATAAATGTTTTTTTTTTTTTTTTCAAATGACCACTACAGAGATAAATGTTTTAAAACGCTCAATTGTGGATATGTGTATTTTCAGGCCCCTGGTAATTTTCAACACCAAACGAAATCATCAGCACAGTTTTTACATAAAAAGCTTTACTGAAATATATTTTTCATATACACATTTAACTCACTTATACAATTCAGTAGTTTTTAGTCTTTCCAGATCTGTGCAATCAGCACCAAATAAAGTTTAGAATACCAGACACACACACACACACAAAATCCCTGATTTTTTTAGCAGTCGCTCCCCACCAAGCCCCAGGCAACGCCTACTCTGGAGGAAACTAGATTTATACCCCATTTCTGAAAGCTGGAGGATTTCCTCTTTGGTAGGTAATCTATTGGGAAAATTTCAATACTCCAGCAGGTGCAAGTCCTGAAACCCTTTGCTCGCTGAATGGGAGGAAGGCTGACGCTATAGGAGCATCGCCTCTTTAAACCACCTTCTAGTGTCTTTTGACATTTGACCGGGAACCTCACAAATTCTTCAGATTCTGAGGACAGTGATGGCCTCATTCAATAACTCAGCAAGGTCGAGGGAAAAGGCTCTAAAAGTCCTTTCCTGCCTGGTTCCATGATAACGATAAGCAGTCGCCCCAGTGCTCCGTAGAATAAACCTGGGGAAGCGGCCCCGCGAAGCCACTTCCGCTAACCGCCCGGACACGGCCCACGAAAGGCCGCGCGTCTGCGGAGGTCCTGCCAGAGAGCCGTACCTGGCGGCTTGCTCTTTTTCTGACTCAAAAAAATCAAGGAGCCCAGCAGGGTCCAGGCGCCCAGTCCGTAAACGACTGACATCCGCCGGTACCAACGAAGGGCTTGCGCCGGCCGCATGACACCGCCGCGTAGACCACACTCCTCCGAGTCTCGGGTGAAGGCGGGCCTTCCGGTCTGCGCGTCACCGCCGCCGCCTCCAATGAAGAGCCGCCTTGGGCAGCCGCT
Source organism: Bos indicus (assembly GCF_029378745.1). Taxonomy (NCBI): domain Eukaryota; kingdom Metazoa; phylum Chordata; class Mammalia; order Artiodactyla; family Bovidae; genus Bos; species Bos indicus. The sequence continues at coordinate 38,647,912 of NC_091772.1, read as the reverse complement.
TCCGGCGTTGGCCCCCGATGCATCCTGGGGCGTGTAGTACGGACCTCCCACCCGGAAAGAACTCAGGTGTGGGGCTGGGCCCGAGGGCTTCCGTCTTTTGCCTGGAACCCACGACCTTGCCTTCCATGTGACGGGGCCCTATGACAGCTTCTCTTAAGCACACCTCTCAGTTCAGTTCAGTTCAGTCGCTCAGTCGTATCCGACTCCCTGCGACCCCATGGACAGCAGCATGCCAGGCTTCCCTGTCCATCACCAACTTCCAGACCTTGCTCAGACTCGTCCATCCATTCGGTGATGCTATCCAACCATCTCATCCTCTGTCGTCCCTTTCTCTTCCTGCCTTCAACCTTTCCCAGCATCAGGGTCTTTTCCAATGAGTCAGTTCTTTGCATCAAGTGGCCAAAGTATTGGAGCTTGCATAATTGTAACGACATGCCTTACAAAGGCTTCAGGTGGCACTTGTTTTGGGGTCCCCCCCCTTTTTTTTGGACCCCTTAGCTTGTGGGATCTTAGTTTCCTGACCAGGGATGAAGCCAAGACCCCTGCACTGGAAGCAGAGCCTTAATTACTGGACTGCCAAGGAAAGCCCCTGGCACTTATTTTTATTGGAATATAGTTGATTTACAATGCTGTAGTTTCAGGTATAGAGCAAACTGAATCAGTTTACATATACATAGATCCCCTCTTTTTTAGATTCTTTCCCATATAGGTCATTACAGAGTATTGAGTAGTTTCCTGCACTATAGGTCCTTATTACTCCTGGAAACTAACAGAGGAGTCCAACAAAAGAAATTCCTGGATGACAGCTGTCGTAGCAATTGTGTGTTAGTTGCTCAGTCATCTCCAACTCTTTGCGACCTCAAGTAGCCCTCCAGGCTCTTCTGTCCATGGGATTCTCCAGGCAAGAATACCAGAGTGGGTTGCAATGCCCTCCTCCAGGGGGATCTTCTGCACCCAGGGATCAAACCCAGGTTTCCTGCATCCCAAGCAGATTCTTTACCATCTTAGCCATCGGGGGCCTATGTGAAAGGGGACATAACCTCAAAACAAGAATGAACTCCACTGGGTAGAATAGCTAGAATTTTTATAATTGAGGTAACGTTGGTTTATAACATGTTTCACATGTACATTATAATTCAAGTTCTGTATGCACTGCAGTCACTTCACTACCACAATCCCTAGTTTCCCTCCATCACAGTACAACAGACCCCCTCCCCTCTTAATCCATTTCACCCTTCCCCATCCCTCCTCCACTGGTAACCACCAATGTGTTCTCTGTATCTCAGGTGAGGGAGGGACAGTGCCACTCCAGACCACTCAGCCTCAACAGCTGCACATTATTTCTTACGTTTCCTTATCTGTTAATATTTGGACAGTAAATGAAGATTAAGTTCAGGAATTACTTGTTGGAGAATTTACATAAAACATACTCAAGACTTACAGAGACTTCAGAAATCAAATATGTATTAGCACTATTTTAACCAATGCTTTCTCCATCCAGATTTATTTCCTTTCTGATCATTGATTTTCATGTAAGCAAGTTGCCAAAATACATTAGCTCTGATTTTATACAGACTCTAAAAGTTAGGATACAAAAAGCATATAAACATCTACCAATACCAAAATGTTTATGACCTTAAAATTTCAGAGAGTAAGAAAAGGGCACAGATAAGGAATATAAATAAATTAAAATCTAAATAGTTACTAACACTTCCTTTGATTATTTATTAAAATCCATTGGCAAAGTAAAAGGAATGTTAAGCCTTTATAAACATTTGTGAACACAAAATGACAGTGTTTTCTTCCATTTCCTGCCTATATCCTTAACTCAACAAGCACTGGAGACAGCCAGCTTCTTCAGATGGTCCATGAACACCTGCAGGCTAACGTCATCAGTGAGGATGGGCGCTCCCGTTTCCTGAAATAAAACAAGAAGGGTTTACTGGCAGGTATCTTAAAAGCTGGTTAAAATTCATGAATTAGGGACTTTCCCCTCAGGAAACTAGAAGTGCTGTCCCTCTGCCAAGAATACTCCTGTCACCCATGCCCATCTCCTACCGAGCTAACTAATTTTTTCAAGTGAAGCATAGTTTCCTCACAAAACCCTCCCTGATCCACTAAGATCTGGCCATCCCTGCCACTACACAGTTCTGAGAACATGCTCTCTTACTTCATCCTCTGTGTAATTCTCAGGACTCCTCCAGAGCTGGCTCCCACATGACAGAATTCAAAAGAGCAACAAACTCACCATTAAGAGTAAGAAATGTTAACATCCTCTCTCAAGAACTTATAGAACTATACAGATAATCAGCAGAAGTATATAAGAATTCAACATCACCATCAACTAACAGGACCTAGCTGACATTTACAGAACAATCTATAAATCTATCCAACAGCAGAATACCCAATCAAGTGACCATGGAACATATAGGCCAAACAGACCATATCCTAGACCATAAAACAAACCATCAAATTTTTTAAAAACTGAAATAATGCAAGGTATATTGTTTAACCACAATGGAATCAAAATAAAATCAATAACTAAAGACAAAAAGAAAATCTCTGGAAACTAAACACTTATAATCCAAAAGACAAAAAAGAACTCTCAAAGGAAATTTTAGAAAATGTATCAAACTGAATGAAAACAAGAATACAACAATCAAAACTTGTGGGACACAGCAAAAGTCATGCTGCAAAGGGATTCAGAAGCACTAAATGCATACAATGAAGAAGTGAAAAGTCTCAAATCAATAATCTAAACTCCTATCCTCAAGAACCTAGAAGATGAAAGATATAAACCCACAGCAAGCAGAAGAAAATAAAGATTAGAGCAGAAATCAATGACCCAGCAAACAGATAAAAGGACAAGAAAAGGAAATAACGGGTTTCAAATTGGAATGGAAGAAATAAACTGCTTCTACTTGAAGAAGTCTGTAAAAAATCCCAAGGAATCTACCAAAAAACTGTCAAAGGTAGTAAGTGACTCAGGAAGGTCACAGGACACAAGTCTACAAAAATGACTTTATGTTATGCTTGCTGACTTATGATTCTTTGATTTTATGATAGCATAAAAGCAATACTCATTCAGTAGAAATCATACACCGTATTTTACATCTTGAGTTTTGGTCTCTTTCCAGGCTAGTGATACACAGCCCGTTTCCTGTGACGCTGGGCAGGTCCCAGTCAGCCACACTAATCACATGGGTGAACAACCAAGACGCAACCATTCTGACCCAGACAACCACTCTGCTTTTCACTTTCAGTTCAGTATTTAATAAGTTACATGAGATACTCAATACGTTCTGTGTTATTATAAAATATGTTTTGTGTTAGACGGTTTTGCCTCACTATAGGCTGATGTAAGTGCTCTGAGCATATTTAAGGCAGGCCAGGCTAAGCTATGATGTTTAGCAGGTTAGGTGTATTAAATGCATTTTCAACTTACGATACATTTATTCAGATGTAATCCCAGTGTAAGTTAAAGACCTGTACTAGCAATGAACAACTGGACACCGAAATTAAAAATACAGTATCACTCAGAGTCACTCAAGAAAAAAAGAAAAACTGATGAAAGAAATAAAAACAGACTTAATAAATGGAGAGACGTACTGAGTTCACAGATAGGAAAGCTCAATAAAGGTACCAACTCTCCCAAAATTGACAGAGAGGTTCAGTGCAATTTTTACCAAACTTCCAGCAAGATTTTTAAAAGATAGATACAAGATTATTGTACAACTCATATGGAAATGCAAAGAAATCAGAATAGTTAAGCAAGTTTTGAAAAAAAAGTGACAGAAACCAGTCTACCTGATTTCAAAACTTACTATGCAGCTACAATAACCAAGACTGTATAGTGTTAGTAGAGAGACAGAAACATAGGTCAACAGGACAGAACAGAAGCCCCAAAGTGGACTCACACAAATATGCCCAAATAATCTCTGACAAATATGCAAAAGCAATCAATGGAAAAAAGGTAGCCTTTTCAAGTAATGGTACTGGAGCAATCGGATACCCATAAACAAAAAATAAACCTAAGCCTCACATCTCATACAAAAATTAACTCAAAATGGATCACAGACTGAAATGCAAATTTAAAGTAAAAAAAGTCACAGGAGATATTTGGAATCTAGGGTAAGACAAAGATTTCTTGACATCAAAAACACAATCCATTAAAAAAAAAGTGCACTTCATAGAAATAACTTTTACTTTACAAAGACCCTGTGAAGACAATGTATACACAAACCAGAAGTGAGAGAAAACATACGCAAACCATGAATCTGACAGAAGATTAGCATCAAGAATATATAACTCTCAAAACTCAATCATTTCTAAAAAACAAATCCAATTAAAACATAGGCAAGACACAGCCTTCACCGAAGAAAACACATAGATGAGAGAGCACCAAAAAAGATGTTCAACATCACTAGCTATTAGGAAAATGTAAATCAAAACCACGATGTTATACCACTCACATCTGTCAGGACACAAAATAAGAATAATGACAACATCATACGCAGACAAGGACAGAGAAATGAGGCTTCATACACTGCAGCTGGGGATATAAAAGGAGACAGTCACTCTGGAAAAAGAGTATGGCAGTTTCTTTAAAAACTGTGAACTATCAGCCAACTCAACTAATGAACTCCTAGGCATTTATCACAGAGAAATGAAGACTTATGTTCAAGAAACTTGTACAAGAATGTTTACAGCAGCTTTATTCCTAATGGCCAGAAACTGTGAACACCACAGCTGTCCTTCATGGGTGAATGATAAACTGCAGTATGTCTACACCATGGAACACTACTCAACCAATAAAGGAGCAAATTATCCACACATCCAACAATCTGGATCTCTAGATAAGCACGCTGAGGGGAGAAAGGCCAGTCCCCCAAGATTATGTGCCGTGTGGTTTCATATATGTTCACTGATTCGCAAAAGTTTCTGCTATACAGCAAAGTGATTCAGCTACATATACATGTGTAAATATATTCTTTTTCACACTCTTTTCCATCACAGTTTATTACAGGATGTTGAATATAGTTCCCTGTGGAACCTTTTTCATGAGAAAATTACAGAAATGGAAACCAGGACATGAGCTGCCAGGTGTTAGGGAAAGGGTGGAGGCAGGAGGGATGTGAGTGGCACTATAAAAGGCAACACAAGAGACCCCTGGGGAGATGGAAATGCATATCTTGACCTCATCAATGTCCATATCCTGGTTATGATATTGTTATAGCTCTTCAAGATGTTACCACTGGGGGAACTGGGTTAAGGAATAGGGGATCTTTCTGTGTTATTTCTTACAACTGCATATAAATTTTTAAAAATTACCACCCCCAAGAATGCTCTATGAAAAATAAGACTCATTTAAAGGAGACATAAATGCTGGGAATAATCAGATAAAGAAGCCAGAGCTGAGAAGTGAAGAGGAGGGAGGAGGAGTGGTGAGCAGGAGCAGAGGGGAGACAGAGCAGGAAGCGGAGGGCTTGGGGAGATGCTGCGTGTCTCTGAGGGGAGCACACGGAGGTCACAGGTCAGCATCCGGTCCTTTGGCATGAACCCATCAAACTCCACTGTGCACTGCAGAAGGGGATCCACATGTCTCCCTGCCCCTAGCCTACACAGTAGACTCTAGTCGCCCCCTTATCCACAGTGGACAGGTTCCAAGACTCCAGTGCCTGACACCACACACGGGTAGAATGGAACCCTGCATATACTAAGGTTTTCCTATACAGGTGTTAACAGGCAGGTGGTGTAGACAGCGTGGATGCACCAGACAAAGAGAACACGGGTGAGAGGGAACAGGAAGGTGTGAGGCTTCATCAGGCTACTCAGAATGGTGTGTAATCAAAAGTCATGAATTATTATTTCTGACTACTTTCTCAGGTAACTGAAACCTTATAAACTGAAAATGCTGGTAACAGAAAATTTCTATATTATTCAAAGTTTTCTTCCCAGCAAAACACCCAAATTATCTCTGGGCCAAAAAGGATTCAATTTGTAGCATTTATTTATTTTCTCACTTCGGGTTTTTTTTTTTTGGTCACACCATGTGGCTTGCAGAATCTTAGTTCTAGGGCAGGGCTCGAACCCTGGGCCCTGGCAGTGAAAGTGCTGAGTCCTAACCACTGTACTGCCAGGGAATCCTCCAATTTGTAGAATTTAAAAGCAACATTTTAAAAAAGTAGCCTGGCCTCTCCTCAATTTCCTGACAGTTACTCACCTGTCCCCAAGCATACAGGTTATTGTGTGTCTGAGACGGATTCACTTTGGACAAAAGAAATCGAGCCTTAAAAAAAAAAAAGTAGATTTAAAGATTAAAAATGGCATTAATATTAGTTTAACAGGAAAAAAACGTCTTTACTTTTTTTTTTTTTGGTTAAATTAGAAGTTTTTTTACCACACGGGAACCCATTTGTTCAGTTTATGCCCAAAGGCTCTCCATTCACTGGGCTCCTGAAACACGAGGTATATTTTACTCTGGTAATCCTCTCCTTTCCACACCAGCATATTCTAACCACTCATTTAGAAAGAAGTTGTATTTGGAAGCCACCTGCCTGTTGATTTCGGTCACCATGTGAAATACTGACCAGGCTGTGTGGATTTAGAGCCTTCAGAGGCATCGTGCACGAGGCCAGCAGAGCAGCGGGCCGAGCTGGCTCACCTGGCTGCCACCGTGCTCTGTGTGGATGTACCGTGGCATCGGGAACCGCGCCTGCAGGATCTCCTGTGCATCGTCCAGGGGCGCCTGCAGGAGATGCTTGAAGTTTTCATACTCGGGCATGTCCTGGTAGCCTGCCTTCCGCCACTGGGCTATGGTCTGCAGCAAACAGACAAATCACAACTTGTTGTGGAGATGCTGTAATGACAGTCTTAGGATGGCCCTGACATTCTAACACTCCACTCAGGACCTGTTTCTAGTGACAAGGTCTTAAGTCAGGAAAGACGAGTTGCAGAGGGGAGCCAAGTGGATCTGACCAGGATACCACCATCTGAAAAAAGTCTCAGGTTATAAAACGCCTGTTAACATTAGAAAACAATTTCTTCCTTGCAGGACATTTGAAATCACTTCTAATGTACAGACACCAGAGAGTCAAGTCAGTTGTTAAAAAGAAATGAACTGAAGGTAAAGAATGTATCAATATATAATAGAAAAAAAGAAAACATCCTTGAACATAGAGGATTTTCTTTTGAGGAATCCCTCCTTTCCTTAGGGCACAAACCTCTCAGAGAAAGGAATGAACACCACCTACAGCCATCCTTGGGAACCACAGACCTGGCATAAGGTTCACTGGGCCATGTTATCTCAGGTAAACACTCTAGCCCCAAACTTAGCGGTGTTTACTAGTAACTCTAATGCAATTCCGAAAGGACAGTGTGAATATAAAGAGTTCACTGAGAAAAAGTAAACTGATTTTGCCTGACAACTCAGAAAGCAATAAATCATAGTGATTTAAAAGGACCACCTAAAAAAAAGTATGGAGGTTTCTCAGAAAACTAAAGACAGAACTATCATATATGACCACTTCTGGGCATATATCTGAAAAGAACAAAAACACTAATTAAAAAAGATACGTGCACCCCAATGTTCATAGCACACTTCTCACAACTGCCCAGATATGGAAGCAACCTAAGTGTCCATCAACAGATGAATGGATAAAGAAAACATGGGATATATACACAACTCTACCCTAAAAAAAGAACAAAATTTTGTCATTTGCAACAACATGGATAGACTTGAAAGGCATTATGCTAGTGAAATAAGTCAGACAGAGAAAGATAAATACTGGATCAGCTCACTTATATGTGGAATCTGAAAAATACAACAAATTAGTGAATATAATGAAAGAGAAACAGTCACAAAGATCTAGGGAACAAGCTAGCGGTTACTGGTGGGAGGAGGAAGGGGCAGGATAGAGCTCAAGGATGTACTTAACAACGTGAGAAAAGTAACCTTTAAAAATTGCAAAAAAATAAATAAATAAAAATTGCATAAAAAAATTTTAAAAATGTAAAAGGACCACTTCAGATTTACTTACAGCAAGTAATATTGAAATTACTAAGTATACAAATACCATAACCAAGGTCTTACCTCACCAAGATAAATGACAATTTGGAAGAAGGTGTCCATGAGCAGAATTCTGTCAGCAAGAATGCTGCTGCTGTCCAGGAGCACGGGCTGCAACACAGGGAGAGAACGGCGTGGGTCTTCCCTTGGTGCCCACATGGCCACCTGCCAGCCCCCCACCCAGGGCCAGCCCCCTGCTTCCCTCCAGGCAGCTGCAGGGCCGAATATACACTGCAGGGAGGTTCACCCCCTCTTCGTGCCAAGTTCCCACTTTCTGCTCCGATGGGGCAACTCTAGGTTTCAATTTTGTACAAGAAAGAGATTTAAATAATCTCTCATCAACTGGGAAGCAAGATGAATGTTATCTTCTGCTCTAGGAACCAGAAATAATTCCAAATTTTGTTTTGTGCTAGAAATAAATTCTATCAGAGACATATTTCTCTCAAATCTACTGCGGTAGATGACAGAGAACTACAATGCCTACATGAAAAAGAACATCCTTTAATACCAGTTTTAAAGTTCATTTGATTATGACTTTTATTTCAATAATAAAAGTATACTTAAACTCATTAAGGGAAATCTGAAAATTTCTGCTAAAGAACAACAAATATGGTCACTGTGGTTTATTTTTTTTATAGTTTTCATTCCTGGTGGCTTTTTAAAAATCATCTTTAATCTAACATAAGGATTTACTTTATTCTATTACATAAACTTTGTGAATATTTCTGATTACTTAACTTCCCTACATTGAACATTTGGACTGCTTTCTAATTTTATGCATCCTGTGACTTTTTCCTATGCACGTTTTTTTAATACTCAGAAATGCTGCTAAATTACTATAAAGACTCAAAAGATTTCTTTCTTATAGTTTTGCTCGAAGAGTGAACTTGCTAGACTAAAAGCACTCCATATCAGCTGATTCCTAGTGCCTAGGTCCCTTACCTCTGGGGGGCCGTGGAAAGAGTAGGAATACAGGATGGGCTGGATCATGATGAGGGACTGGGTGAGGTCCTGCCGGGCAAAGTGGTGCCGATAATACGAAGACTCGTCAGGGCTATTGTTGAAGACTTGAAGGAATGGAGACCTTCTAAGATGGAACATGAACTGCATTTACAAAGAAAAAAGAACAAAGCACATAACTGTCACCTTCCTAGACCCCCAGAGAGCAGAACTGCCACCACCCGTAGACAGAAGAACCAGCCCTCAGGACCAAGGCCTTCAGGCGCAGTGAGCTGAGGCTGGGATGGCAGCCCATGGCCGGGGAACAGGGAGGGGAGAGCTGAAAGATGACCATTCTTTACTGAGGTGAAAGTGGCTGAGATTTGCTGCTCAACAATTGAACATACTCAACACTACCAAACTGCACACTTAAAAATGGGTGAGAGGGTCAATCGTATGCTGTGGAGTTTTCACAATTAGAAATAAACATTTCTAAAAAAGAGGGGGTTCTCTGGGGAAGTCAAAGTTTCCACATGGAAGGGCCAAGGTAGAGAAGCTTGTCTTCTTGTGGGCCTTCTTCTAGCCTCGACAGTTCGCACAGAGGCCAGACGGACACACGTCAGAACCGCCCAGCCAGCCCGTCCAGTGAGCTAGGCTCTTGAGCCTCCCTGAAGCCCTAGAGTCCAAGTTAAACAAGCTAAAGACTGAAATCTAGGTCAACTCACCAAATCGAGTATCCAATAAGGTAATACCTGTTTGTGTAGCAAAGTCCTAACAAGTTCCCTTAAAAATGAAAGTCTGCTTCTTCCTACTTATTCCTCACTAAGGCATCCCTGAGGGAAGGAGGAAAACGTTGAGTTTGCCTCCTGTTCTGGGGAAGCTGCTCTGTGAAGGGCCCGACCCACACACCCCAGGCCCGGCTACAGGGCTGGCTCCCAGCCACCAAGTGAAACAGGCGCCTGGCCCTCAGCAAACCACGAATCAGAGATCATGCCATGGCCTCACAGCAAGGGGCCTGTTCTGCCTTCTCCCCAAAGTCTGTGCACCTGCTCTCTGGGTGTCCCCTGTGTCTCCCAAGGGGCTCTGGCACCATTTGACCTTGACCTGAATGACCTTCATCACCTACAGATGAAGTCTCCAAACACATGGAGTCTTCACTTTACCCTGAGAGCAGTGAGCTTTATTTATATGACTTTCTTCTTTTGTTATTTAACATGTATTACTTACCTGAGGATACAGAGAGAAGGAATCTGATAACCTAAATGACATGGGGTCTTCTTTGTTATACTGTCCAAACTTCTGACACTGGTGAGAGAAAACAGGAAAAAAAACAACAACAAAGTGAGCATTACCTGAAAACTCCTGGGAAGAGGGCCACGCCCCACCCTCACCTCCACCCCTTCCTGCTCAGCCCAGCACTGCACTTAACACTCAACACCTGTGTTTGGGGAGGAGATGGAGAGATCTTGGAGGGGCCGGAGATCTTGGAGGGGCAGGAGATCTGGGAGGGGCCAGAGCCCCACGTCCTAACAGCTCCCATGCAGTGCCGGCTGCAAGGGGCTAGAAGAGGCATCCCAGGCAACTCTTCCATAGGAAAACCTCCAGGACCGGGATAACCTAACATCCCATCTCTCTACCACTCCGCTGTCCTCTCACAGGCAAATTTATGAATGTTTTCTTGTCAGGAAGCATTTAACAGGAGGCTTCCTGTGTGCAGTTGTGGATCTGTCAGGAATCCTCTGTTCTTTATTAATTCATAAATATTCAGGAATTAAAAGGAGAAGCAAGCCTCTCCCAGGGGCTGAGGAATCCAGGCTTTTCCTTCGTTAGTTTTTCTATATGGTGATAAGTACCCTCTTCCTTTTTATGAACCATATGGTAAAAGTGATTATTTACAACCCTCTCTCTTTCATATGGATGACCTCAGGTTTCCTTGATAACTTGTAAATTTTGATTTTATCTCTGCTGAAAATAGCTATCTTGTAAGACAGTATAAATACCTACACAATATTGAATAAAACACCTCTGCTCCATCAGAGCTTTGGTCCCCGTGTCTTGCTTTCTCTCTCTCTCTCTCTCTCTCTCTCTCTCTCTCTCTCTCTCAGGCTATCCCCTGGAGCACAGAGGCTCTCTGAGTTCACTTTCCTGCCCGGGCTTCTAAGACCCTCTTGAGAAGGCGCTCTGTGCCTTCACCCCATTGAGAGGGCGCCTGAGGCCTCCGTGAACAGAGCAAGCCCCATGTCAGGGATTTTATTGGCTTTCTGCGTAAACCAAGGAATATCAGCCTCTTTCTCTCTCCTTTACTTTCTTATCAGTCGACTCCGGACCACCAGGTTCCGGTCCATTAAAGGACCTCAACATTTTCTCTTTCATTCCGATGTCCTTCTCTCACACCCCCTCCTTTCTTTCACACAACCCTCTAGTCACCAAAGGATCCAACTGCCCACCGTTTGGAGAAAGCTCATCTCTGGCAACGAGCCTCTCTGCATCACATTCTCGCACAGACCTCACCATCATAAATCCTCTCCTGCCGTGAGCCAGGGGACCCCCAGCCTCTTCAATTTCTCCTGTCAGCCAGCCACTAGAGCAGCAATTTCCTGAACCCCATTATCGAACGACTGATCCTCCTCTGCCTCTTCTGACAGCCCGGCCCCTCCCTCCCCATGACTGTGGCGGGCTCCTCCACCCTCTTCCTCACCTCCCATCCTCACCTCCTTGTCTACAAACAGCTTGACAGCCAGGCCAGTGTCACCCATGTCCCTTCTCCAGATGCAGTGCTGACCTCTGACCTGAGCTCCTTCAGGACCTCTCCTGACTACAGGGGGACGCTTTCCTTGGACATGCTTTGCAAGTTCACACTCAAAATAAACTACTACATTAAAAAAAAAAAAAAAAAAAAGGAGATTCCTTTCCTCCACTTTCAAGTTGTTCTCCTTTCCCCTTTTCCAGCGCTCCACCATTCTTGCAATTACCCACACTTAAAATCTGACTCTGTGTTGATTTTCTGAGTCCACAGACAGTTTGACCAGGTTCAATCAATCCTCCTCTCAGCATACATCCTGATTCCAAACTTCCTCTCCCCTCCAACCGTACCGCCACCATCCTGGCCTCTGCCCCCTGGAGCCAGAAAAATTCTCCATGGGCCTCCCCAACAGCAGCCCTTTCACCCTCTGATGGATCTTACATGGTGACAGGTGGCATCACGCTGCTGACACACCTCTGCTCAAGAACCACACTTGCCCCTTCCCCTCTGTGACTCCACAACCAGGGAACCACGCAAACAACCTGCACGGCTGCTCCCCTGCTGCACACTCAGGCACCTGTGACCGTGGCCTCTGCAGGTCCCCACACACTGACCGCACACTGTGCCCACAGGCTGGCAGTGCTGCACCCCAACTCCCCCCCAAACCGTCCAAGGTCTGGAGGGAAAATGCAGAAGCCCAGCATTCACAGGGACTCCCGAGTCAACCCTCAACACACTTAGGTCTACACCATCATCTAAACAGCCTGCGTGTGGAGCCTCTTCCCACCTGTAAGGTGAGCCCTGGAGAAAATGTGTATTTGATGCTTTGTTTACACCCTTCTCAGAACCACCAGTGCTTGGTATGAGGTAAGCAACTGATAAAACTCTTGTTTACAGAATATATAAAATAAGAGGTTTCAATGAGTTTTCTTTTCTCAAAAGTAGAATTGAGACCAAGACTGAACTCAGTGCCACTGCCCCCAACTCACCAGCCGGATGAGCTGTCGGTCCAGCCACCGGAGCACATCCGGCCCCTCCTCCGTCTCGGCTCGGAACACCCCCAGCCGTGCCATCAGCACCGCCGCCGCCTCCTGGTCAAACGCCGCTTCGATGTGCTTCAGCTGGCTCTGCACGTCTGCCCAACTGACCGGACATCCCAGGGTGAGGGCCGGCTCTCACATTCACACACGCACCTCTTCTTAATCTCTGCTTTTACACACACACACACGCACACACACAAACACATGCACACACACATGGGAATACTACTCAGCCACAAAAAAGGGAATTCTATTCCACCATTTCCAACAACATGAATGGACCTAGAGGGTGCTATGCTTACTGAGACACGTCAGACGGAGAAAGACAAATACTAAATATGTTCACTTACACCTGGAATCTAAAAAATGAAACAAATGAATATAAAAAAACAGAAACAGATTCACAAATAGAGAACAAGCTAGTGGTTACCAGTCAGGAAAGGGAAGGAGGGAGGAGCAAGGAGAAAGAGGTAAAACCTACTGTGTATAAAATAAACTGGCTACAAGGACATACTGTATAGCACAGGGACTAGAGCCAACATTTTATAATAACTTTGAATGGATTACAACCTATTAAAACATGCGATCACTATGCTGTACACCTGAATCTAATGTGTGCTTGGTCACTCAGTCATGTCTGACTCTTTGCAACCCCATGGACTGCAGCCCGCCAGGCTCCTCTGTCCATGGGATTCTCTAGGCAAGAATACCGGAGTGGGTTGCCGTGCCCTCCTCCAGGGGATCTTCCCAACACAGGAATTGAACCCAGGTCTCTTGCACTGCAGGCAGATTCTTTACCAACTACTTCAAAACAGCTTTTTTTTTTCCAAAACAAAACATAAACGTTGAGGCCTTTATGTACTGACAAGAAAGGTGTCCTTGACACAGTAACGAGAGAAGCTTATGCACACCAACACAAAAGCCATCACATATATAATGCACACACGTGGTACATGACTGCCCAGAAATGGGACTGTGGACAGTGAAGCCAGCACGGTAACTGTACTTCACCTCAGGGGAAGCAGGGAGACCCACTCTTTACATAACTATGTGCTGTTTGAATCTTTTACGAGGACGGTATGCTTGTGGGTCACTTATTTGATAAATAAAATAATGAAACATCACTTTTAAAGAACTTATCCCTACTAAAGGAGTGTCTTCTAAGCTGAGTGAGCTGCAATGCTGCCTCCTCCCCTGCCCCCTCCTCCCCCCACCCTCGTCCCCACCCTGCTCTGGTCAAATGAGCCAGCAAGGGCTGGTGAGGACCATGCAATCAGTGGATCACAGAGGTGAACAACTAGATACTAGATTCCCTCCACAGCAAAGACCAGGGGCTCAGCAGAGAGGAAGCTGGGGTGCTCACTTGCGGGCAACGGTGGTCACACGGATGCGCCGCTGGGTGCTGGAGTGCTGGTAGTGCGTGACGAACTGGATGGCGCCTCGGCCTCCTTGCGGGATCGGGGCGTTGTGCTGCAGGGCAAGAGGCCTGTGACTGTCAGTGCAGGACCCCACACAAGCAGTCAGAGGCTGCAGGTGCGTCCTAAGACGACCAACACCATGGTGACAGCAAGGTTCTCAAGGCGTGTTGAATGTGACACTTAAAATCAGGGCTTTTCACTTTTCATAATTCTTATCTCAAAAACAGAGAACCAGCTGGGGCTCAGTGACAACTTACTGGGGTGGGATGTCGCGGGGAGGTGGGAGGGATGTTCAAGTGGGAAGGGCCATGGGTAAATCTATGGCTGATTCATGTTGATGTATGGTAGAAACCAATACTGTAAAGCAACCATCCTTCAATTATAAATGAATAAACTTTAAAAAAAATTAACTAAAGATAAAAATTAAAAGAATACTGGAGTGGGTTGCCATTCCCTCCTCCAGGGTATCTTCCCGACCCAGGGATCAAAAAAGAAAAAAAAGCAACAAGAGAACCATATTCAAATAAACACTGAACACGACTTAATGATATACATGCTGAGGGGTTCAGCGAGGAAAGACACTGATAACTGCAGCTTGCTTCAAAGTCCAGCCAAATAGAAGGAATTGAGGGAAGGCTAGACAATTACAGAACCTCAGTGGTGGCTACTGGGGTATTCACTGTACAATTCTACTCATTCTTCTGTATGTCTGAGTTTAAAACAGTAAAATCCTGGAGAAAAACTGACACACTCAGAAATTCACCAACATTATGATGGCTGATAAAAGCCATTCCTCTTCTGATGACCTTATCAGTTCAATAAAGTGACAAGGGCAATCTCCTGTCTGACTCTGACCAAACCCCAGAAAGAATAAAAAAGATGATGCCAGAATGGTATCGGACCCAACACGGGCCCAAAGTAGTATCAGCTTCTGGAGAGAGAAACCAAAGGCCACTGGTCGGTAATAAACCAGAAAACACAACACGGAGACATGACTATTCACAAAGAAATCCAGCCCACCTGGTTGACTACTTCAAAGTAGATGCCGAGCGTTGTCGTGGGATCCAGGCCACAGATTTTCCACTGGCTCGTGCCACCGACACCAAGCTCCTAGGGGTGAGAAGACGAATTAAAAAGAATTAAGACAAAAAAGATACTCCAGTGATTAACTGCTAATGACAAGTACTGACTCTGAGGACAGGCCCCTTAGACTATCTCACTCCAAACAAAAGCCTGAATTTCAGGCATTCCCTGGCAGTCCAGTGGCTAGGAACTGTGAGCTTCCACTGCAGGGGGGCACAAGTTCAAATCCCAGGTCAAGGAACTAAGATCCCACATCTGCACAGCACAGCCAAAAAATAAAGAAAATCTAAATTTCACGAAAAAAGTAAAATTACAAGCCAGAATAAAGTTTAACACTTATCACAGTGCTTTAAAATCAGGCTTTTCAAATGGGCACTCTGATCAGTTTTCATTACATCACTGAGACGTATCTCTACACAGACACACACAGTGCAGAACACTGACGTCAACTGAGAGGATAAGTCAGGGACAGGGAAGAAGCAAATACTAGAAGAAAAAAGAACCGCCTGCTTAGCTTGAAAGATTTGTGTGCTTCCCCCATTGTTGCTAGACTAAGAAATAATTACAGAACTTGAACTGTCAAATATTAATTCTTAACCCAATTCCTTTACACAAAAGCAACGTATAAATTCTTGGTAAGAGAACTGAGATTTTAGCTGTGTGAAAGCTACTTTATGTTGAACAGCTGAACGGCTCCCCAGTGATAAGAAGTTCACTGAAGTGTGAAGGGTATCACAGCTTTAAGCATATCATTGAGAAGAAAAGCTACAGGTATCATACACCTAGAACCACGAACCAGGGTCTGAGACATACATTCAACACCTCACTAGAATACGGAAAACCATCCTTGGAGAGCAACCTGACTGTGCATTGAGAGTCATGACACCTCTCATACATTTCTCTGAATCCACCCGCAGAGTAAAGGGTCAGCTGAGGACAGCTGACATCAATCCAGTCTCTATGGAGCCGAGCCAGGAGCCTGTGTCCCCGGGGAACAGAACCAGCATCTGAGGAAGGTGACGCTCAGGCAGGAGAGGGGAGAGTCACAGTGACATCAGGTCACAGCTCCTTGTGCTTCATGAGACTTTCCTGAGAAGACTGCGAGATGGACAGAGGTCTGGGTGTTCACCTTCCCTTTAACTCCTGCTGGGCAGTGAGGCCACCCCCAGGAATGAGGGTGAGGAAGTAACGGGCCTGCCCACCTCCTTTTCTGGCCTTGTTAACCCTTCTCTCCACACTGTCCACCTCCATTTTTAATACGTGAAACTCATTCAAGTTTCAGACCCACGGGTTCAGGATACTGTCACCCGAAACATGCCATGATGGCCTAAGGATTATTTTAAACTGAAGGTCATTTTTTAAAAGCAGAAGTAAAAAAACTCTCCGTCCTCCTCCTGCCAAGAAGGCAGGAGCTTCTGAAGTAACCACCAAGGACGTGCTAGATGCTCATCAGCCCAGAGGTGGCATGGAAGAATGTGTAATGACTTGTGCTTAAAAAACCCTCCTTTTTCATGAGTTTCCCCGTCTATCTATGTTTCCTCCATCTACCACTCTTCAGGATCCGAAGTCCCATTCCTCTGTGTTATCCCTCTTCAACAGATTTATTGCTCTTCTGTTAAGAAGCAACATACTCCCCAAGTTCTAAGCACCCCTTGCAGTTACCTATCACTAGGCACGTACGTGCTGTGTATATGTGCGATGCACACACCAACAAACTTGCTTGTTTGCCTGTTGTTAAGCTGTTTTGTCAGGTCCCGAACAATGAAACTGACATGGGCAGAATAGCACCAGCTGCCAAGCGTGGTCACAAACCATCCAGAGCCCCACAAGGACTTCTCACTAATACACAAACTCCTTAAGTAAGCATTTACCCTGCCTTGATCAGAAGAAAATGGAAAGATGGAACTAGGAGTCACCATTTTATTGAGATTCAAATACACTGAAACACAGGGTTATCAAAGTATAACCTAATGCAATCAGAGGAAAGGCTGCTGGCAAACAAGATACTCGTGTTGTGCTATCATCTCATTCAACTGGTTTCCTGCTGAGGCAAAAAGGGAACGGCCCCTATACTTGAGGCATGAGCAGTATCACCTCCCCACAGCTCGGCTGCAGGCACACAGATCACTCAGGAAGTGTGGGCCCAAAAGGGTTTCACTTGCATCTAATCATCCGCCCAGCCTCCACTTCACAGCAAATATACGACAGAAAGCAAGTCAAATGAGAAAACAGACACACGGAAACCTCGTGACACTCAAGGACAGAAGACACTGGCACGTGGCTCCGTCTCTTCAACAGATGTCGTCAAACAAGACAAGCTAGAAAGCATAAACAAAACGACAGGAAGTCCATTCTAGATCTTAGAAGACTGAGGATACATAATCCCAGATGCAATGCTGGTTAGAGGGAAAAACAGCTGCAAGAGCACTTGGAGAGAAAGCAGGCAAAGAACGTGACTGTGTGTTAGATGGTATCAGGAAACTGCTTTCCTAGTCTTGAGAATAGCCTTGTCTTCAGAAGCTGCACACTGAAACACGGACTCAAGACATCTGCAATGTGTTTTCAAAGGCAACATAGGATAGCGAATATGGCAAATAGAGGATATCAGATAGGTAACTCAAATGTGGCCAACGAGAGGACAGAGCGATAATCCTGACAAAATGTCCAGGATTGATGAGCCTAGGTGGGGAAAGAGGATTCATTACACTCTTCTCAGACTTCCCAATGTGTCTGAAAACTGTACTTCCCTCGCCGTTGCCTCCTCCCTCCCCATCAACAAGTGTCATGGCTGATCCCTGCTGGACCCCAGAGCAGCTCATCAGCATGAACTAATCAACAACACCTTCTGAGGCAGATTCTAAGTCTATGGGGAATATTTAGGAACAAGGAAGCCTCCCAAGGCCCCAGTGAGAAACAGGAGTACAAGTCCCATAGTACTTGGGGATGATGAGGGACTCATCAGAGGCGCTTGGGGCAGCAATCCACCTCACCCAGAGGGTTACAGGAAAATTCTCACAAATTATCTTGCCTCTGGCAACTTCAAACTTGCTCTAGGTAGTCACTAGTGAAACAGTCACTGCTGAGGACAGAACTCTGATGTGAAGGGTGAAATCTAGTGCGGGCATCCCCGGTGCTTCCCCTGGGCTGCTCGCTGAATCCTCCCAATAGTGCTATACAGCAGGTCCCATCACTTCCTTTATTCCCCAACAGAGATGCTGAGTCCTGGATCCGTGAAGTACCTTGTCCTGACCACCCTCCCCGAGTCCACATTCAGCCCTCTCGTCCACCCTCAAGTTGAAGATGACGGTGGGGAAGGACATAAACATCATCACCCTGCCCAGAGCCAGCCTGGACAGGCCTCACTGGACCGCTGGTGCACCCTTGGTAGCTGAAGTGTGAGAAGAGGAAGCAGGCCACCAGCAAGGCCACCTCCCCATCTGGTAAGGGCTGAACCGTGCTTCCACGCACTCGAGGAACACCAACATCTGCACGCACAGTGTCACCCACCGCCCAGCCAACTCGAATGGTCTCTGAGAAGTGAGACAAAGGCAGCCCTTCCAAGGGCAATAAGCACATGAGTTTATTTCAAAAGGGCTGTACTCCATGGGATGGAATGCCTAGTGGTTCTCTGGCGCGACCACCCAAGCAGGAGTAGCAGGTGAGGGGGACCTGGGCCTGGCTCCTCTGTGTCAGCTCTGACCCTGAGCAGGACACTGAACCTCTGCGAGTCTCAGCTTTCTCCTCTCTGACCATTCAGATGGATGGATGGAAAGACAGAGATGACACTACCCCTCCACCCCTCTGCACAGACACAAGCCAACAGGTGACACACAAAAGGTCATCCAGCTTCAACCCATCTAAGCGGTCAAATCTGGGACAGAGGAGGGAAAGGTGATGAAGTTTTTCTTACGTTTTCTGACACACACGGTCCTTTCACATTTAGAGACACACAGGGTCCGATGGCTCCCGCAACCTTCAGCTCCCTTGAGGTCTGAGACAGAATTACACAAGAGCACACAGTTAACAACCACTAAGAACCACCCTCTTACAAAGGACACAACTAAAACTTAGAGGAAGAAACGGCAGGGTTATCATTCACCCAGAGAAAACCCTACAGGGATTCCAGTACACAAAAGCTGGTACACGGTTCTCCATGGCTTCTGTGAACCAACCAGAACTTTAATAAAACCCTCCTTGAGAAGCAGCATGTCTTGTTCCAAAGATGATGCCACATGTCCTGCTTTCTCCAAGTTGAAATGATTGTGCACACAGAGGACAGCAATTCCACCAATGATACCACATTCCTCCCCAATGCCACGAGCCTGCTATAATGAGTCACAACTGTCAATCAGCAAACATGCTGTCTTGTGTATCTTTAAATATACTTAATTCTGAATTCATTTCAGCAAAGTCCATTCTTCATCTATTTAAATAAACCTCAAACATTTGATGATGTTGTTTGAAGTTTAACCCAGATGATTTACTCATTATCACCAATTCGCAAAGTAATATTTACCATCGTATTTTCTAATGGTCACTTTGACTGTTTTCTCAGTGACTCAGGATCAAGGGTATAGGTCTACAGTCCCTGAGTGGAAAATAAAAAGCTATACTCATGATGCCGCCCTATTTAAGAGCACTCTGGTCCATCTGCAGGCAGGTGTTATGCACGAATCAGTGGCTGAGTGGGTGCTCAGCCTACCACCCGTAATCTACGGCCTGCTGTCCTAGGGCAGGGCAGAACCTGCGGAGAGAGCAGACAACTCTGTGTTTCAAACACTGATAAATACACAGTTCATTCTTGAGAAGCAAAGCAACCAGAGATGGTGGGATTATTTTGCTGGGAAATTCTTATCTTTATAAATGCTCATGTCCTGCGGGGTGAGGTTTCTCTAAAGCCAACTACTAAATAAGCAGGAACACTATTCTTCCCTTAAATATTTAGAAATATATTGTACCTTTACTTCCAAAGTAGCACCAAAGGCCATTCGGAAATTGCCATTAAAATCTTTACTGAAAATTCTTTGGAATGTCTGCTTGAAGAGAGAAGTGTTGAAAGAATCTCCCATCACCATGTAGCCTCTAGGAAGAAAAAAGGAAAAAGAAAGTGAACCTTTAGATGACTGAAAGCCATTCAGAGGCTTCTTGGGTACTGACAAACAATTAATTTAGAGAAGAAAGTAAAAAGCAAGCCTGTCTATAAAGGTGTTACTGACAATATACTGCTTGCTAATGGTAACAGCCAGTTCAAGCTGTACTCTGGAAAAACACTATTTTTAAAACATGAAACAGAATTAATTAGAACAGCGCTTGTATCTTGATCACTATGGCAGTTATATAAACCTACAAGAGATGACAAATACCTCACAGAATTAGACGTACACAGAGATTTTAAAAATGAATGCATGTAAACACTGGTGAGAGCCAAGTCCAGTCCATAATGGAGTTAACTGTATAAACTAAGTCAAGTTTCCTGGTTGTGACATTGTGCTGTATTTATGTAAGTGCCACCACTGGGCTCCAAAATCACTGCAGATGGTGACTGCAGCCAGGAAATTAAAAGATGCTTACTCCTTGGAAGGATAACCTTGGTATCTAGGTTATGACCAACCTAGATACCATATTAAAAAGCAGAGACATTACTTTGCCAACAAAGGTCCGTCTAGTCAAGGCTATGGCTTTTCCAGTAGTCATGTATGGATGTGAGAGTTGGACTATAAAGAAAGCTGAGTGCTGAAGAATTGATGCTTTTCAACTGTGGAGTTGGAGAAGACTCTTGAGAGTCCCTTGGACTACAAGGAGATCCAATCAGTTCATTCAAGGAGATCAGTCCTAAGAATTCATTGGAAGGACTAATGTTGAAGCTGAAACTCCAATACTTTGGCCACCTGATGCAAAGAACTAACTCATTGGAAAAGACCCTGATGCTGGGAAAGATTGAAGGCGGGAGGAGAAGGAGACGAGGATGAGATGGTTGGATGGCATCACCGACTCAATGGACATGAGTTTGGGGTGAACTCTGGGAGTTGGTGATGGACAGGAAGGCCTGGCAAGCTACAGTCCATGGGGTCACAAAGAGTGGACACGACTAAGCAACTGAACTGAACCGCTGGGAATTGCTGGATGAAAAGTATGGACAGATCTCTTTGTACTATGTTTGCAATTCCTTGTGAATCTTAATTACTTCAATTAAAAAGTTAAAACAAAAATGATATAATCATCAGCTGCGTGTGCTCAGCCACACCTAGAACACGCAGGGATTCTCAAACCCTGCACATCAGAAACGCTCAGCAACTTTAAATAAGCTGATGCCCAGGCCATGTGCTGTGCTAATTAAATCCGACTTTAGGAACAGGACTCAAATCAAGAGTAGCTTTTAATGTTCGCAGGTGATGCCAACGTGCAGCAGCTTCAGACCAGCACTGCACGTCTGTGGATCTCACCAAAATCCCCAGAGAGTTTGTTAAAACCGACCGCCACACTGGAGCCTCAGCCTCTGATTCAGGAGGTCTGGGGTGAAGCCCAAGTGTGCACATTTCTAATCAGGCCCCATGGAGCACTGAGGCGGCTGGTTGGGCCTCATCCTGCTTTGAGGACCATGCCTCCACAACGCCATCCACCCAAGGTGAGGACTTGTGCTCTCAACCCACCCCTCACTGCACCCTCCAGGCTGTCAGGAAGTGTGGTTGCTAGGCCAGGGGAGGGGCGGCTAGTTTCTCCGGCATTCAGACCTATTCCCTACCCTTCTCACAAGGAAGTGCTAAAGGCCACACACTTCATGCTTGCCATCTTGCCCGGGTGTCTAGACAACTCTAAGAAATGAAGTTCCTCTGAAACGACAGGTTCCTAGGAAAGCCTGACCTCCCTCCGATCATAGCTTCTTCCTCCGAGAAGTACACCACCCTCCCCAGCCCAGAAACCGCAGCCCAGAGCCAAACGAATGCTCCTGTGAGCCAGCCTGGGCCCTCCCCATGGTTCCACCCCTCATTTTTCTTTCCTTAGAACCACCACTCTCACTTTACTCAGGGAGGGGCTCGCTGTCCACATACCCAGTAAGATTTGGACAACACTTCATCTCCAGGAGTCCAGTCTGATCAAGGGCACAGGCGTAAATATCAATGCAGTGACCGTTTGCAGCAGTGCGGTTCGCAAGCATCTCATAGTGCTGCAGAGAGAGAAAAACCATCTTCATGGAACAGGGACATCACCCATTAGGTATCCTCAAAGTTTTTCGAGATTGGAAGCTACACTTTTTTTATATGGATGTCATAAACTGTCCCCATGTCCCCTGTTTGATCACATCCACTCTAATCAAGGTCTCAGAACTGGGGCAGATATTTAATGTCAGCGAGATCTGGCAGGTCATCTCAGCAAAAGCAGCTCGCCTGCCACACAGCATGGCCTGGGCAGAGCAGAGGCTGCTCCCCTGAGCAGCCGAAGCCCCACCCTGGGTGACTACACTTACAGCCCGTGGCCAGGAGCACCTACCTTGGTTGCCTTTTTCATGAAGCGGGCATTGTCTTTCTCAATGTCATGCCAGGAACGAATAGGAACCTTTAATTCATCTCCAACCACCATGCCAGGTCCCTGGGTGGGGGGTCCCCCAGTGAACAGCATGATCCTGGCTCCCGTGTTTGGAAAAGTGCCCTGTGACAGTGAGTGGCAGCATGTTAGAGACACACAGCCCGCCCCAAGCATACTTCCCACAGAGATGCCGCAAACACGCGCTCCCTCAGCTGTCGTGAACTGTCGTGGACACTGAGGACACTGCAGCAAAGAGCAGACGACACTATGGACAAGCAGCTTCTCACTTCCAGGCTGAGGCTCTGGAGAGCTTTTATTAATTTACTGTGATCCCACTGCCCTAATGGTCTTGTGTTTCTCAAGAAAACTTTCTGTAATTTTCAAAACACTGAGGGCTCCTTCAGTGTGGACAATAATAATCACTGAAGTACATTCTGATAAACTAACACAGCCAGCTGACTGGGGTCACAGCTGATTTTTCAGACAAGGCCAAGAACACACCTTCTGCCATCAAGCTTGCAAGGTTTGGGGGCAGGGCAGTAAATTCTGAGTTACCTCCAACAGGCCTACAGCAATGGACAAGGCAACACCAGTGGATCGCAAAGGCCTCTTCCCCTGAGGTACGGGCCACGGGTCCCTCTGTAGCTCCCCAAGGAGATCAGTGAGGTTCATGTCAATCTTGTGAATGGGCTGCAGAAACCTGCATGATTTCGAATGGACACGTCAAATCTGAGTTAATAAAGTACTCTGGTCCTCGGCCCACGTAACACATAGCTACTGCTCTTCAAAACGTGTATCAGAGTAGAAAAAACTTGCAGTTTTTTTTCTTCAAAGTTGTCTCTAACTACAAACACAAAAAACTCAAAGCAATTTTATACAGGACAATCTCTTAAAGCCTAACGTATAATACTTTGCACATGTAGTGTGAAAGAAAATCAATTTCAAACAGGAGCAAATCAGTTTAATTAAAGTTTAAGTGGCCAAAAAAAAACAACAACAACAGCAACAATCCTAAAGACACGCCTAACAGGAACTCAGTTCATGTAACGTTCACAAGCAGGGACAACCTTCATCGATCGTTCTGAAGATTCTCTCAATGTTTCTCTTAAACACTTGGAGTCATCAGGGAAACACCGGTTTCTTAGAGAAGAGGCTGTAACCATCACCTTATGTTGGCCAACTGTTAACCCAGCCCTTGGCCGTTCTAGGAGTGCAGCAGGCCATGTGAACTAAGTGCCCAGTCTCAGGACACTCAACAGAAGCCTTTTCAGTGTCCCCAGCTTTACAAAATGGGGGGAGTTCCCTAGTGGCCTAGTGGTTAGGATTATGGGCCTTCACTGTTGTGGCCCGGGTTCAACTCCTGGTTGGGGAACCGAAGTCCCGAAAGCTGCAGTGCTGCCAAAATTAAAAAAAGGAAAAAAAGGACAACAGCCACGTGTCTAAGAAGAGGGGAATGACTGTGTGCAGTGCTCTCAAAACCTCTATGGTGATCCAACTCTAAAAGGAAAAGCATCCTGAGCAAAACTGCCCCAGGATATATGTGAACGTATATATTTATATAGATTATAAATTTTCAACATACACTGATGTATTATGCTTATTATTAAACATTAAATATTGATTAGGCCTAATCTTTTCTTCCCCTTTAAAAATAAAATACAAAGCACTCTCGCTGCGCCCCCCCCACCCCCCACCCAAGGGGCTAGGCTCACCTGCTGGACACGGACGGGCGCTCCTGCGGCTGAGCCGGGCGCATTGGCTGCACGGGCATCGCAGGCTTGGTCAGGCCCAGCATGTCCTACACAAACCAAAAAGACGCATTTCTCATAACACGATAAGAGAATGGCTCCTATTTTTTTCCTTTTTCTTAATGAAACTTTAAGAACTATCCCTGCTCCTGCCTGAGGACAAGCTGCACACTGACCTGGATCTGCTTGGCAGTAAGGTCCTTCGTACCCCGGAAGACGTAACTCTTGGAGATCCCCTCGCAGCTGAGTTCGTGAACCTGTACCATCCTCCCAAACGTGATCAAACCCACCAGCGCGTCCGGAGGAAGGAGGCTCAGGGACATCTGCAGGGACTCCTTGAGTGCTTGGAGGTCATCATCCTCCAGACACGTGTCCACCACATACAGGAAGATCAGAGGGGATGGGGCGCCTCGCTGGATATGGGGGAAAATGGCATACAGTTAGTGTACAGACAGACGTGACCTGCTCTTTTTAAAACAAAACAGGTATGCACTAAATAACAACTCTTTATTTACACCTGTCAGGGATAACAATATCAAAACAAACTTCTACTTACCTCATTAAAAGGTAGGTTTTATCAAAACCAACTGGATGCAGACTATTTGTATCCAACAATTTATTCCCCATTTTGAATGCCAGGCCTTGCTCTAGGTCCTGCCATACATCAGCAGACCAAAAGGCCAGAGATCCCTATCTGCCTGAGGAGCTAACTTTCAAGAATCGAGAAGAGGGGCAGGATTGTGCAGGTAGGGCAGGGTAGGGGTGGAGCTCCACCAGTAACTGGGAGGCTAGGGCAGCCTTATTAAGAAAGTAACATTTTGGATTTCAAAAGAAAAAAAAAAAAAAAAGAAGTAACATGTGAGCAAAAAGCTGGAGGGGAAGGAGGGAGCAATGCAGATACAGGGAGAGAGCTCCAGCCTGAGGAAAAGCCAGAACCAAGGCCCAGGGACATGTCTGTGCCCACACACTGAGCAGTCAAGGATCCCGCGGGCCTTGCAGCTGTAAATCGTTCATATGGGCAAGAGACAAAGAAGACAGAGTATTTCAGAAGAAACTCAATACTTAACACTGCTCCTTAAACACATGACAATTACCTGTATCACGTACTCAATTGTAGAAAACTGGGGCATCAATTCAGCAGGCTGGTTCACCTCAGATATGCCTGCGTAAGCTGGAGGAAACTGGAGAAAACAAGACAGAGCAATGTTTCATGAGGGCTGAAAGTTACACTATGTCTCCTATCTTCCATTTATAAAAATAGTAATAGTTTAATGACCACGTATTTATTATGAAAGTATTAAACCTAGAACATGTTACTAAAATACAAAAATCTATTAACACTGCCCTATATCACACTGGAACTTTATTTTAAATGGTTTTCAGATATGTTGTAACCTCTAAATGATTAAAACACACACTATTAAAAACCATTTCCTAATTGTTGCCTATAAATGAAGGGCTGAGATTTCAGCTGTCTTATCAATTATCTATGTGGAATCTAAAGCTTTTATTTAGGTTTATTATTCTAGCTGTGATCAATAAAGTAATACACGTTCATTGTAGAAACCCTGGCAAGTACAAGAAATTTCATGGATAGAGGAGCCTGGCAGGCTATAGCCCACGGGGTTGCAAAAGCTGTACATGACTGAGCTACTGAACAAGAAAAATATAAGAAAAAAGAAACAATCCCCCGATCACACACACACCCACACACACTCCCACCACTTGGAGGCAGCCTCTGTCAACATCTCAGCTTCCACACTTGTTCTTAAGCACAGCTGAGATCATCTTGCATGCACAATTTTGCAACCTGCCTTTTGGTGCTTAACATGTCATAGGTGTCTTCTTTTTTCTCTGCAAACATTTTAGATTCGTAGCTTGTATGTTGCTTTTCCTTTCCCCCAAGTTAAAAACTGAGGTATGACGCCGTACATATCAATTTTACCATCTTTTTGAGTGTCCGGTTCAGAGATCTTAAATACACTTATAACACTGTGCGACCACCTCTAACATCCATCCCCAGAACTTTCCTCATCTTGTAAAACTGAAACTCTGAACCTGTTAAACAATCTCCGGTTCATCCCCATCCAGCCCCTAGCACCCACCTCTCCATTACTCCAAGTACCTCATTTAATGGGGATCATATATGCTTGTCTTTTTAGGACTGGCTTATTTCACTCAGTAATATCAGTAAAGCTCAATTACATTGTAGCATTAAGTCAGAACATCCTTGCATCTTAAGGCTGATACTATTTCACTGAATACAGGACACTTGCTTACCCATTCACCTGGCAGCAGATACTGAAGTCAGGTGAAATGTTTAGCTACAGTGAATACTACTACTATGAATAGGAGTGTATATCTACAAGATCCTGTTTTCAGTTCTTTTGGATATATATCCAGAGGTGGGAATGCTGCATCATTTGGTAAACATCCCTAATGATTAGTGACGATGAGCACCTTTTTATGTGCTTATTGGCCATCCATCTATCATCTTTGGAGAAATTATCTCTTCAAGTCCTTTGGACATTTCTGAACTAGGCTTCCCTGTTGTTGACTATTATGAGTTCTTAAATATTCTACACATTAATCCCTTAGACATACGATTTGCAAATACTTTCACCCACTGTATGAGCTGGCTTTTACTCTCTTGACACTGTCTTTTTGATCCAGTAGAATTCTCACAATTAATAAAATTAAACAGACATCAATTCTGAGTGTAATAGGGTGTAGGAATGTTTTTAAGACTTGCATATACTTCTGAATCGCCCATGGAATCTTGAATGGTGGGACTTCCCTGGTGATCTAGTGGCTAAGACTCCATGTTTCCAATGCAGGAGGCCTGGGTTTGATCCCTGGTCAGGGAACTAGATCCCACATGCTGCAACTAAAGATTCTGAAAGTTGCAATGAAGATCTCATGTGCCTCAGCTAAGACCCGGCATGGCCAAAATAAATGAATGAAAAAAACAAAAATACTGAATGGTACCTGCTTCTAATTCCCAAGCTTATACTCAGTTATCAACTACAGGCTAGTCCTTTATCACTGGTCTCAGTGTGCACTGAGCATGAGACTCATAATTATGATCAAATTAAGAATAAGTAGATTATGACTATCTTAAGATCTACTAGAACAGTATATATTATGATGAGCATAATTAATTATTTGCTAACTGCTTTACCAAGGTATAGTTTATATACCATAAAATCACTCATTTTAAATGCACAATTCAGTGATTTTTAGTAAATGCACATAGAACTGTGCAATACTTATCATAATCCACTTTTAGAACATTTGCTTCATAGACACAGTTCATGTCAAAGAGAATTCTCTCCCATCATTTGGGAGCTCTTAGCTCAATAACTTAAAAATGCTTAAATCAAAACAAGATAAATACTGATATTTGACCCTAAAAGTTAGAAGGGTCAGAAAATGAAAATCCAGTATCCAATTAAAATAAATTGAAGTCAAATGTAATATAAATACCTTCTGTTTTTTGGGTAACATACTCAGTGCTTACAGAGAGCGTACTTAGAAAAAAAAAGAAGGGAGTTCTACGTCCTCTCCACAGCAAACGACAAAGACTCAAATAAAGAAATGGAATGACCATTTCAAAGAAAAATCACGGATGTTCAATGTTCAATATTACCAGGAGAGACCCAAATTCACCTCAATTTTTTCAGTGTAGGACAATGAACTGAAACACAGGGAATACTTTTAAAATAATTATATTCACATACCTGATTTCTCTGGAAACAGAAATTACAGGCCCAAAGTTTTGCTCGATAATCAACCTGACTGTGAGAAAGATAAAATATTACATCCAGGTTCTATTTTCATTTTTAAACAGTACTGAGTGGGGGATTTTTGTAGAAACGAACACCTCGGGCATTAATACGTCTCTGGTCAATAACGTGTTTTAAGCTAGAAAACATTTACGTGTAAACTTCAAGTTCAGTTAATCTCAGAGATGTGTGTTCCTATGTGGGTGCATCAGTGGATGAAGGCACATAACACCTTCTCTGCAGCTCGAGTTCTAGCTAAGGACACAGAAAGGCTCCTTCAAGCAGCAACAGTGAATGGCTACTAAACCCTTTTTTCTCTTTTCTGACTTCCTAGATAATATTTAGAAGTTTGTGAGCTATAAAATTTATTCGTTACTTCCTATGGCCCCATTATCTAAACAGTCTTTATGATTTTCCTAACATCTTTACTTTTTGGATATGTGAAACTACTAAATTTTAGTACTAAAAAGTACATTGCACACAGGAAAAACTCCTCAGATTTGAACCACACTTAGTTCACTTGAAGAAGTTGGGTAGGAATGCTTCTGGGTTGATACACTTCCTAAAACTTGTTGCTTGCCCCCTGCTTTCTACATTTAGAAAATTAACATCAGGAGCTATTATTTTAAAAGAGCAGCAGCATCTTATACATGGGCACATCAAATAAAAGCAAGGAGAATGAAGTTAAAAAAAGTTCCCTTATATAAAAATTTTATCCTTTAAAGAGTATTTATGGCACTCTTTATTTGTTTACAAATTCTTTGAAAGAGTGCCCACATTTACGAGAGCGATCACAGGTCACTATTCCAGGCGCAAAAAAAAGTTACACTTAACAATAATATCTTTTAAGAGCTCAAATTTCTTCTGCCTGTTACTTCTTCCTGCTGTACGGGATCACCATACCAGGTAGGTGCGACAGAACTGTCTAAAGCATTTGGATTTTTCTGGAAAAAGCTTTAAAGACACCAATAAAATGAACAGTTAAACCAAAAATAAACTGCAAAGCAGAAGGGAAAAACACCAACCAATCCTTTCCCTCCACCTCACCCCGTAAGTTCTAATTCTATTTGGAGTTATCAGGCCGGAGGGATTCCCAAAAGCACTCATTACCTAAGTATCTCACTATTCACTACTCATCTCAGATCTGACATCTTGCCCAAATGAATCACTTTTATGAGAATCACATAAACGTCGGAATTTACTGTAGTTATCCTTTCTACTGGTTTTTAAAAGAGTTCATACCAAAGTGGATTGAGAATGGCTTTGCAAGTTGGCCTGCTGCAGAGCACCGGTTCATACTGTACGGGAGGCAGGTCTGGTCGTTCTTTTAAAGGAGTAAGAAGACAAGCCAGGGGAACAACCATTCTTGTAGCCTCGAGTCTGCTGGAAGGCCACACATTCCAACTAAAACGCACGCCATCGCGTTCTTCATTCTGCTGAATGAACTCCAGGTATGTGGCCATTGTCTAAAAAAAAAAAAACTACAGATAAACCCTTAATTGTACTTGAAATTCCCAAATGAACTTCAAAAAAAAAGATGATGACCTAACTCAACATTCTTTAAACACTTACGTCTAGAAGAACTTGTCACTGGAGGATGCCAACGTCTCACTTCTCTCTGACCCCCAAGCGTCAGTTAACTTTACCGCTACCTTTCCTGTTCCTTTCTCAAATCCCCGTTTCTAGCACTTAAAAAAAATAAAAGGGGCGGAAGGTTTACAATCACTTGGTCATCTCTAAGCTGCATGCAGTTGAGTAAGAGTCATTTAAATCTCCTCAAACAGCACATTATCACTTCAGCCGAGCAGATTTCAACCCTGTGTTCAAGCCCTGTTTCAGAAGCTAGCTATCTTCCTCCCTGACCCTCTTTCCTCCTGATTCTATTTGAGTAAAACATTGTATTAAAATTTACATTCCAAGTGATCTTGGTTTTGTGGCCTTTTCCCTCTTTCCATTATTCACTACAGAGAAAAGACCCAGATACTGATGCTCAAATGCTATTCATGGAGTGAACAGCCCCCAGTTCTTACCCAAAGTACTTCTTGGGATCACCGGAATTAAAGGCCAGTGGA
The DNA here is from genome assembly GCF_029378745.1 of Bos indicus. Lineage (NCBI taxonomy): Eukaryota > Metazoa > Chordata > Mammalia > Artiodactyla > Bovidae > Bos > Bos indicus. The sequence continues at coordinate 38,617,492 of NC_091772.1, read as the reverse complement.
CTACTACACTACATACACACCTCACCAGCACCCTACCCTCTCACCACAGTCACTTATGCTCATGCCTTGAAAGATTCCAATTTTAACAGCCATCCAGATTAAATACATTTTCCAAACTCAGATAATGCCAATTCCCCTGAGTGCTCTATACATCCTGTTTACATACTAAAATCTAGGCTAATGTACAATTCAGCTATTAGGTAGGATTCAAGGGAACAAAAAGCTCAACAATGGGAAAAAAGGTAAATTAAGGAATCTGTTATATAAGTGGCCTCTAGTGCTCACTTATGCAATGCTAAATAATGACTGTCTCCAATTATTTTAAGATGTGCCATACTGTTAATAATTTGGACAAAGAGAACAATAAACAGCTTATAAATGTGAATGAATCGATTACTCTGCTACACACAACATAGACCACAGAAATTCCAAATGTCTGTTCCAATTAAACCCCTGAGGCATATGTTATTTCTGGCAAAAGTGGGAAACTGAGGCACTATATATACAGAAACACTTCCACAGCTTCCTGGGCAGCAAAAGGTAATTTAGGTGGGAATGAAAGCACTCTCAGCAAGCACCTCAGCAGCCTTCATTAAGTGACCATTTTCCTTCTCAAAACATTTCATTACTAATAGGTACTGTATTTCCATCCTATGTCCCCAAGCATCTACATATTAAAACCTGCACTGTCCATTTGCCACTGCCTGTCTTCCCCTCACTCTTTCAACAGCATGGAATCTTAACTCTGGGCTCACAGCCAACAAGGAACTTCACCAGGTCAATAAATCCTCTGAAACTGCATGCAAAACTGTGTGCATGAGCCAACAGTGCATTTTTCTAGAGACGAGTCGACCACTAACATCGTATTTTCAAAGGGGAAAAGTTTCAGAATGGGTTAATAGCTGAATGGATGAACTTTGAACAAGTAAAACTCTAAAGATCCTGTATATGTATCTGTTAAAAAAAAAAATCTGTACCATTCATTCCACCTTAAGGGCATGACTTTTAAGGACGCAGCTAAGGCTAAGCAAGGAGTCCGAAGACCTGGGTTCTTAGCTCCGACTCCGTTACGAAGCGTAAATCATTTAACCTAATTCTAGAGTTCCTCAACTTTAAAATGGACGTTGGATCCTTCCGGACCCCCCTCCCCCGAGTCCGAGGGATTCTGTGCCAAAAGCAGGCCCGCCGCCCCAGCTGGCGGGGACCGCGCCACTCTCAACAAACCCTTGGGTCACCGATCCCCTCAGTTCCTCCGCCTGCTCGGAAAAGGCCTCGCCCCAGGAGGAACCCACCCGCCCTCAGCAGAGACTCTTGTCCCAGCTCTCGGCCTCTCATCACCTGTGCTGTCCGCTCACCTGGCCCAGGGAGCTCACCTGTCCGCAGCCTTCCGCAACCACAGCTGCTAAAAGCCGGACTCCGGCTCCCACCACCTAGTCCACCTCAGCTCTAAGCCGATTGGTCAGCACTCTTGTGCGTCACTCCGCGGCGCCGTCCGCTAGCCAATCAAACAGGGCCCGGGGGCGGGAGAGAGGAAGGAAGACACTCAGACAGGCTGCGCCGCCATATTGAAACAGGGCAAGATAGACACGCTTCATGCCTCAAAATCACAATTCCTCAGAATACACGTTCTTCCACGTTCACCTCTAAACCCTTCTGCCGCACGGAACACAGGCGCCTACATAACTGTTTTCTAGGCGCAACCAGGGCGCCTCAGGAGCTCACCGCCGTCCAATAAGACGTCCGCTCCCTTCAGTGGGAAGTCCCCCTCATCACCTTAGTTACCGGGAAGCGAGAACGATGACGTCAGGTACCGGAAGAGGGCGTGGCTTCTCGCAGAGGAAACCAAGTTGGACGGAAGGAGGTCTCGGCACGCACGAGGGGGCGGAGCTAAGGGAGCCTGGGGTGCGTCAGCGCAGGAGTCCTGTCGGACTGTTCTTCGTCCTGTGGGTGTTCCTGTCGTGGTTTCTGCAGGTGCATTGACGCTCTCTGCGGGGCCTGGCATTAGTAAACAGTTCTTCTCTATCCGTCATCCTTCCACGAGAAGGTGAATAATTGGGAGCTGTCGTAGTCAAACATTTTAAGAGATTAACGAAACTCCTAACGGTTAGGATGCAACTTTCTAAAACCACCACTACCGTTTTACCCCCTCTAAGCGGCAAAACGGAGCGCGTTTGTTAATCTAATTCAGAGATACCGCCTCTGTATAGCATATAAGAATAAGCAAAATTATATAAATGTAAAACTATTCTTAGATCATAGCAAGGCGTCCAAGAGTTAATTAGCTCAAGTTAGTTCAGTTCAGTTCGGTTCAGTCGCTCAGTCGTGTCCGACTCTTTGCGACCCCATGGACTGCAGCACACCAGGCCTCCTGTCCATCACGAACTCCCAGAGGTTACCCAAACTAATGTCCATTGAGTCAGTGATGCCATCCAACCATCTCATCCTCTGTCGTCCCCTTCTCCCGCCTTCAATCTTTCCCAGCATCAGGGTCTTTTCAAATGAGTCAGTTCTTCACATCAGGTGGCCAAAGTATTGAAGTTTCAGCTTCAACATAGTCCTTCCAATGAACACCCAGGACTGATCTCCTTTAGGATGGACTGGTTAGATCTCCTTGCAGTCCAAGAGACTGTCAAGAGTCTTCTCCAACACCAAGTTAATATTAGTACAAAGTTTTAAATGACCAACAGATCATAGAAATAAGTTTCAAGTTGATGTACTCTGAAGTTACTGTTAATATGAAAATTTCTCAGGAATCCCCTCACCGTCTAATGGTTAGGACTCCCATGATCTCATTGCAGAGGGCCTAGATTCAGTCGCTGGTTGGGGAACTTAGCTCCCACAAGATAGGCAAATTCTATTCCCCTACGTAAGCCAATGAGAACAAAGCTCCTTTAAGACATGTAGTAATCTAATTTATTAGAACTCTCCAAAGTTACTTGCAGAAAAAGAAAAAAAGTTGAATAACGGTTCAGTTTTATTGAACAAATTTACAATTTTCATGTTTCTAAACCATTATGGAAGAGTAATGTTAGGGTTTTTTTAAGTAATTAAACTGGTGTAACTCTAGGACGTTCAAATAAATTATTCTCTGAGTACGGAGACACAATTAAGGTAATACACATTTGTGTTATATTTCACAGTGCAAAGATTTTACCATGTCCAAGCTCATGCTGCTTGCCCGCACAACAGGCTAATAAATCGGGAGACCACCTGTTGGGGCAAAGAATAGCAACTTTAATCTAAGAGCCAGCAGACCAAGAAGACTGGTTCCCACCAGGTTGAGGAGGGGATGTGTTGATTCTTTCCTGCACCCATTCACAGGTGGGTCTGGTGAGGATGTTTCCTGTGAACTAAAGAAAGGTATTTTAGCTTAACATGCAGCCATGGGAGGCAGAGTTCCTAAACTGGATCATTATGGACACTTTAAGCTTATAGACGACTTCCCTTTAGTGATTAAATTGAAGCAAAAGCAGTAGAATACAAAGTTTAAAGAAAAAGAAACAAATCCAGTATTGAGTCAGATTTATTCTTCTCTTTTACAGAAAGACATAGCTGGGTTTTTTTTTAACCAAACATTGGAAGACTATCATTTGCCAAAAATTTTCTTGAGTTATTTGAACCTGGATTCCTAGTACTAGAAATTTCTGTAAGAAGGATTTTTTTCAATCTATCATATTGAAAGTATTAGAAATTTATTTATTTTAGGAATTTCCGTACTTTATGAATAGTGAATTTTAGGAATAGTTGATTTATGTGACTGTGTAGTTATCTTGATAAATGTGGGAAGGAAGAAAATTTCCTCTGTTCTTCTAGGTTCTTCTGGCTGACTGAAAAATTAAATCAACATGAGACATTAGCAGGAGAAAATGAAACAAAATTTTAATAACATATACACAGGGGAAAGACCAGGTTAACTAAATAACTTATCAAAATGTTTGAAACCCTCACCTTAAAAACCATCCTCAGTTCAGTTCATTTCAGTCACTCAGTCATGTCTGACTCTTTGCGACCCCATGAACTGCAGCACGCCAGGTCTCCCTGTCCATCACCAACTCCCAGACTCCACCTAAACCCATGTCCATTGAGTCACTGATGCCATCCAACCATCTCATCCTCTGTCGTCCCCTTCTCCTGCCCTCAATCTTTCCCAGGATCAGGGTCTTTTCAAATGAGTCAGCTCTTCGCATCAGGTGGCCAAAGTATTGGAGTTTCAGCTTCAACATCAGTCCTACCAATGAACACCCAGAACTGATCTCCTTTAGGATGGACTGGTTGGATCTCCTTGCAGTCCAAGGGACTCTCAAGAGTCTTCTCCAACACCACAGTTCAAAAGCATCAATTCTTCGGCCCTCAGATTTCTTTACAATCCAACTCTCACATCCATACATGACTACTGGAAAAACCATAGCCTTGACTAAACGGACCTTTGTTGACAGAGTAATGTCTCTGCTTTTTAATATGCTATCTAGGTTGGTCATAACTTTCCTTGCAAGGAGTAAGCATCTTGTAATTTCCTGGCTGCAGTCACCATCTGCAGTGATTTTGGAGCCTAGAAAAATAAAGTCAGCCACTGTTTGCACTGTCTCCCCATCTATTTGCCATGAAGTGATGGGACCAGATGCCGTGATCTTAGTTTTCTGAATGTTGAGCTTTAAACCAACTTTTCCACTCTCCTCTTTCACTTTCATCAAGAGGCTCTTTAGTTCTTCCTCACTTTCTGCCATAAGGGTGGTGTCATCTGCATATCTGAGGTTATTGATATTTCTCCTGGCAATCTTGATTCCAGCTTGTGCTTCCTCCAGCCCAGCATTTCTCATGATGTGCTCTGCATATAAGTTAAATAAGCAGGGTGATAATATACAGCCTTGATGTACTCCTTTTCCTATTTGGAACCAGTCTGTTGTTCCATGTCCAGTTCTAACTGTTGCTTCCTGACCTGCATACAGGTTTCTCAGGAGGCAGGTCAGGTGGTCTGGTATTCCCATCTCTTTCAGAATTTTCCACAGTTGATTGTGATCCACACAGTCAAAGCCTTTACATAGTCAATAAAGCAGAAATAGATGTTTTTCTGGAACTCTCAACTAAAGACTAAAGAGGATATTGAGGGTGTGGAGTGAGTTATCAGACATCACACAGTAAATAAGGGCAATGTGGTTGGGCAGATTAAACTCACTGCCTTCTTCATTCATAACTTTCTAGAGATGTGGTCATCCTCTTCCTAGTACAAGGAGGGAGACAGCCTACAAATGGAGATCCTTCTTACAAATATAAATGTTTCTTACAAAAGGATAATTCCTACTGGCTAAGAGTTTTTTCCAAGTCTGCTGTTTCTTAGAAAATAACCAGCTTAAAATAATTAATACACCAAGAGACATATTTGGGGGAAGCAAATTCTATTCCCCTATGTAAGCCAATGAGAACAGAGCTCCTTGAAGAAATGTAGTAGGCTAATTTGTCTCTAAGATATTAAGAAGAGGTGGCAAGAATACACAGAAGAACTGTACAAAAAAGATCTTCACGACCAAGATAATCATGATGGTGTGATCACTCACCTAGAGCCAGACATCCTGGAATGTGAAGTCAAGTTGGCCTTAAGAAAGCATCACTATGAACAAAGCTAGTGGAGGTGATGGAATTCCAGTTGAGCTATTTCAAATCCTGAAAGATGATGCTGTGAAAGTGCTGCACTCAATATGCCAGCAAATTTGGAAAACTCAGCAGTGGCCACAGGACTGGAAAAGGTCAGTTTTCATTCCAATCCCAAAGAAAGGCAATGCCAAAGAATGCTCAAACTACCGCACAATTGCACTCATCTTACACACTAGTAAAGTAATGCTCAAAATTCTCCAAGCCAGGCTTCAGAAATATGTGAATCGTGAACTTCCAGATGTTCAAGCTGGTTTTAGAAAAGGCAGAGGAACCAGAGATCAAATTGCCAACATCTGCTGGATCATGGAAAAAGCAAGAGAGTTCCAGAAAAACATCTATTTCTGCTTTATTGACTATGCCAAAGCCTTTGACTGTGTGGATCACAATAAACTGTGGAAAATTCTGAAAGAGTTGGGAATACCAGACCACCTGACCTGCCTCCTGAGAAACCTGTATGCAGGTCAGGAAGCAACAGTTAGAACTGGACATGGAACAACAGACTGGTTCCAAATAGGAAAAGGAGTACATCAAGGCTGTATATTATCACCCTGCTTATTTAACTTATATGCAGAGCACATCATGAGAAATGCTGGGCTGGAGGAAGCACAAGCTGGAATCAAGATTGCCAGGAGAAATATCAATAACCTCAGATATGCAGATGACACCACCCTTATGGCAAAAAGTGAAGAGGAACTAAAAAGCCTCTTGATGAAAGTGAAAGTGGAGAGTGGAAAAGTTGGCTTAAAGCTCAACATTCAGAAAACGAAGATCATGGCATCCGGTCCCATCACTTCATGGGAAATAGATGGGGAAACAGTGGAAACAGTGACAGACTTTATTTTTGGGGGCTCCAAAGTCACTGCAGATGGTGACTGCAGCCATGAAATTAAAAGATGCTTACTCCTTGGAAGGAAAGTTATGACCAACCTCGATAGCATATTGAAAAACAGAGACATTACTTTGCCAACAAAGGTCCGTCTAGTCAAGGCTATGGTTTTTCCAGTGGTCATGTATGGATGTGAGAGTTGGACTGTGAAGAAAGCTGAGCGCTAAAGAATTGATGCTTTTGAACTGTGGTGTTGGAGAAGACTCTAGAGAGTCCCTTGGACTGCAAGGAGATCCAACCAGTCCATTGTGAAGGATATCAGCCCTGGGATTTCTTTGGAAGGAATGATGCTAAAGCTGAAACTCCAGTACTTTGGCCACCTCATGTGAAGAGTTGACTCATTGGAAAAGACTGTGATGCTGGGAGGGATTGGGGGCAGGAGGAGAAGGGGACGACAGAGGATGAGATGGCTGGATGGCATCACTGACTCGATGGACGTGAATCTGAGTGAACTCCGGGAGTTGGTGATGGACAGGGAGGCCTGGCGTGCTGCGATTCATGGGGTCACAAAGAGTCGGATACGACTGAGCGACTGAACTGAACTGAACTGAATTTGTCTCTAAAGTTAGTAAACCATTTCACTCACAACAAAAGGTGAAGACCTTTCTTTTTCAAAATATGTATTTATTTCTTTCAATTTTGGTTCCACTGGGTCTTCATGCTGTGCCTGGGCTTTCTCTAGTTGCAATGAATGTGGGCTATTCTGTAGTTGTTGCGCACAGGCTTCTCAGTTGCAGTGGGTTCTCTTGTTGCAGAGCACAGGCTCTAGGTGCATGGGCTTCAGTAGTTGGAGCTGGCAGACTCTAGAGCACAGGCACAGTAGTTGTGGTGCACTGGCTCATTTCTCCGTGCCACATGGAATCTTCTTGAGCCGGGGATTGAGCCTATGTCCCGTGCATTTGGCAGGTGGGCTCTTACCCACTGAAACACCAGGGATGTCCCAAGACCTTTCTTGGTTACAGCCATGAAGACATAGACATGAACAGAATATAAAACAAAGAATGTTGTCTGCTATCCATTTCTACAGGGATCAGTCATGAGCCACTAGAGCCTCTGACGTACCATACACCCTGAGAAGAATTCAATACAAAACCCAGGATGAAACATTAAGTGTTTTGGATATACATGCCCCTAGGACAGGCTAGTGAACACAAGTTAATATGCTTGATACACAGTTAGGCCAAACAATATCGAAACATCAGAGCCTGGAGTAGAGAAAGGTTTATTGAAGGCCATTCAAGGTAATGAGTGGCTCACGCCCCCCCTCAAAACCCAGAACTCCCCAAAGGGTTTCAGCAAAGCTTTTTTTTTTTTTTTTAATAACTAGGCTTTGAGTTCTAATTCTTTTTTCCCCCCCATTCCCCTGCTGCTATTGACTGTTATTGGCTGATACTGACTATTCTACTAAGAACCATTTTGAAATCAGGAATCCGCAACTAATAAAACGGGTTGTGTTCTGCTTTTAGGAAATGAAAACACATTTTCTATAGAAATATTAGTAATTTTAGGTAAGAGATAACACATTCTCGGAATACCACATTCTGTTCCAAATAAGGGGGATTGGGGGGATGAGAGCACTAGTGGTTTACATCTGCTGGAACCCCTCAAGATTTGCCCGTGCTTCCAGTGGAGCAGGTGGACCAGCAGCTCACAGGAATACGCGCTTTCCACCCCGGAACTACAATTCCCAGAATGCCACGGGGCAGGCTCCCCGGTTGATCAGGCCCCTGAGCACCATAGGTCTGCTGCACACATGGCGACTCCATGCAAGGCAGTGATCATCCCGGGCAATGGGGGCGAGGATGTGGCCACCCACGGGTGGTACGGCTGGGTGAAGAGGGAGCTGGAGCAGGTAGGAGCCGCGCCGACCTGCGCTGGGAGGGTTGGCCTGGCGTCGCAGGGCGCTCCGCTCCCACACCTTGCAAAGCCCTGCCGCCCTGTCTTAGACTCTGCAAGGAGGGCTGGAAATCGGGCTGGTGAAGCAGGCTGGAGGGCTTCTCTGAGGCTAGAGTCCTAGCTTCACCTCTAGAAACTAGAGAACGCCCACTCCCCGTATCTCCTGCAGGTTCAGATAATTTACCTGTCTCCTCTGCTCTCTTTTAATTCATAATGTTGATATATACAAAGGATGTACGTAACACGTGTGTTCATCCTGAAGCACGATGTAATCAATACCTGAGAGTCCTGTCACCAAGCCGAAATCTAGAACCTTCCCAATACCTTCAGAGCCACCTGTATGTCCCTCCATCCCATTTCCCTGCCCTCTAAGCCAGTGAACCAGTGAAGTTGTTCAGTCGTGTCCAACTCTGCGATCCCATGGACTTTAGTCCACCAGGCTCCTCCATCCATGGAATATTCCAGGCAAGCGTACTGGAGTGGGTTGCTATTTCCTTCTTCAGGGGATCTTCCCCAGCCAGGAATAGAACCCAGGTCTCCCACATTGTAGGCTAACGCTTTACCTTCTGGGCCACCAGGGAAGCCTGTCTGTTTTTAAATTCAGTCCACTCTGAAAAAAATGTGCTTTTCAACGTCCATATGTATGCTTTAAACAATACCTTGGTAAATTTGGCTTCTTTGTGAGTTTTATAACAATGGCATCTGTGTTGTCTTCTGCAGATTGAATTTTTTTTTTAAACCCTCTTCTGTAATTAGGTAATGACTGTTTCCTGAGTTGCCAACCCACTCCAGTGTTCTTGCCTGGAGAATTCCAGGGACGGGGTAGCCTGGTGGCCTGCTGTCTATGGGGTCGCACAGAGTCGGACACGACTGAAGCAACTTAGCAGCAGCAGCAGAGCAGGTCTAGAATAAAATCTCAGGCTTATGGCTGAGAGCCACGATGGAGCTAGAAAAGTGTCCAGGAGGATGGGATCTCCCCCTCTCTGTACCAGCTTTGTGCACATCTTACCTATTCCCTGGAGCATAGTCGGATTGGCTCCAGGTCTGGAGCCCTCTGTCTACATATACACTGGTGGTGATAAATGGAGATTTGTAGATGCACATATAGAGATCTGCAGAGCTGGCTGGATAGAGAACTACTGACAGGTGGCAGTTCATGAGGAGGGACTGTTTGTTCATATTTAATCCTATACCATTTAATCCACTTCATTTCATAATAGAAGCAAATACTTATTGAATTGATAAAGCTCATATCAGGTGTCTCATTTCTTGTTAGCCATTACTAGTTGTAACTAAGTGCCTTATAATAGTTTTTTCTTTCCCCCTCATATTGTAGATACCTGGTTTCCAGTGTTTGTCTAAAAACATGCCTGACCCAAGTAAGTTTTTTAAATGTATCTTTAAAAAGCCCACTCTTGTTGGGTTTCAATCTTGCCATTTTCTGGTAGAGAAGCCGAAGGGAATACATACCTCAGGATGAATGATGGCAAGTATTTGAGGGGAGGAGGCTACAAACCAAAAGATGTGATAGAAAGTTCTAGGAGGAGCAAGAAGAGCACCCAGGGTTGGTAAAACTTAATTTTCAACTTTGTAAGCAACTTGATTTTCCCTTCTATAATCAAATATTTTCAGGCAGAATTCATGGGTTTTTCATTTCAGGCAGAGATATGACAAAAGTTATAGCATCTCTATGAGATCCTAATAATAGAAAATGTAACTTTGCCACTTTTGTTCTGAGCATGTCTGTGACTTGTCTCAGGAATTTCCTTCTTGGAAAGAAAGAGTATATGTGGACGTCAACTTGAGAGACAATGTTGTCAACAGGATTTCTGTTTTTCAGTTGAAAAGTTTACATTAAAACTTCAGAGTTGTATTTTTTCTTTAGTATTTCCTTACAAGAACATGGTAAAAAAATAAAAACAAAATTATTTACCCAAACTACAGATTTGAGTCTTTCCAACAGCAACACAGGAAACTTTGGCTCCATGAAAAAAGCCCCATCCCCTGTTGGGGTCCTGTAGTTTACTGAGCAATCCTGTGTTAGAAGGGTGGGCAGGACTGAGCTAAGACTGCCCCTGTTGAGTGACAGACTCTTCCTTTCCCCTGAACCGCAGTCACAGCCCGAGAGAGCATCTGGCTGCCCTTCATGGAGATGGAGCTGCACTGTGACGAGGAGACCATCATCATTGGCCACAGCTCTGGGGCCATCGCAGCCATGAGGTTCGGTCCCTGTTGAATGTCACCCCTTCCCCCGCCCCTGCCAGGGGCTGCAGCCGTGCTTGCCTGGGATATAGCTGGTGCATGTCTTAAGTTTCCACTGCAGAGGAAACAGTGCTGCCCTCAGAAGTGGTAATATGATCTGTCCTAATTCCTTCCTGGTTTGGTTAGTGGATTAAAGAAATGTAATTCACTCAGACACGGATACAGTGATCCTTTTAAAACAAGAGTGCCTCCAAACCCCAGCAGCTCCTGACCCCCCCAGAAGAATATCTCGGCCTTGAACACCACCACCACCCATGTCATCTCTGCCATCTCCCCATAGCTGCCCCCTGCCTGGCTTATAGACCTCACCGCAGTCCTTGAACACTCTGAGCACACGCCTTCCTCAGGCCCGTGCTGGCCATCGTCCTACCTGGACTTAGTCCCGAGACAACCTGTGTGGCCTTCTTCTCTCTTAAGTCTCTGCTCCACGTCACCTTCCAGTGAGGCCTTCTGGAATCACTCCCTGTGAAACAGCAACCTCACCTCACCTCACTGAATCTTACTCCCTTTATATCTGTGATGCCCCTTATTATCTATAGCACTTTTTATCATCTGACATCCTATTCATTTCTTGTCTGTCTCCTGCCACTCAAATGTAAACTCCATTAGGTGGGACTTTGTTATTCTGACACCGAATCCCCAGCCTGGGGGAGTGTCTGGCATATGGTAGGTGCTCAGTAAATCCCTATGGGAAGGTGGAAGCTGTCAACCAGCCCCACCCCCAGTCCTCAGGGTTCACAGGCACATCCCTGCTGCCCTATTAGAACGTCACCCTGCAGGCTTCTAAGGCCTAGAGTAAGGACAGAGCTGGCTGAATAGCCTGTTAGGGTTGGGTTTCCTCATTTGTGAGGCTGGATGACAAAGGATTATTGTTTTGTGTGGCCTCTTGTCCTACTCAGTCTCTCAGGATGTCACATGAATTGTTTGTCAGAGAAATCTTGCCAGGTCCCATAACCTGTAAGCCACACCTGTTGAAGCTACAAGAATGCTTTCTGATGTGGACCTGCAGAATCGTGGTAGGCATAGTGTTCACAAGCTGCAATGGGTTGTCTGGAAAATGAAGAAATCACTTTACGCCAAAATCTGTACCAACTCAAGGCCAGCTGAATTTTTCTCAGGCCGCTGCTAATAACCATGTGCCTTCTTTAAAGGCAGGAGCCCCTTCCCAGTCTCTGCTCAGTAAGGGAACTACCTACACCGTCAGCTGAGCGTCTGCTTGCTGGGCACTGTTTGAGGGAACAGGGCCAGAAACAGCAAGAAGGCCCAGACCTGCTGGGGGGGAAACAGATGTGACACAATGCAAACGAGTAACAGCACAGAGTGGAGCATCATGTGAGAGGCAAGGTTCTGCAGTAGGACACAGACCACCCGCTCCCGTCACCTGGGCTGGGGAGGTGTTATGCCTTAGAGTGCTGATTCCTGGGCCTCGCTCTCAGTCCTCTGAACAGATGCTCTGGGGCCGAGCCAGGGAAACTGCGCGTTAACCAAAAGGTAAAGCCAGTGCAGGCTGAAGGTGGATGCACCCACACATCGAGATGAATGATTACCCTTGTTATGCTTATTCCAGGCGAGGCCTGCACTACTTTGAGAACTGAGTAGAAGCTCAGGTAGCCCAGGTGAGGCAGTTGCCTGCTGGGCTCCTAGTTCTCCTGCAGTTTGCTTGCTCTTTTTCATACCAAGCTCAGCAGCCTGCACCATGTGCTTTCTGTAGGCTGAGTCAAGTGATTTTGGGTGGCTTACTGCCTTTCTGGGAATTACATTTAACACTAGACATAAGCTACGTCATTCCTGTCTCTCCAGGTACGCCGAGACCCACCGGGTGTATGCTATCGTGTTAGTGGCTGCGTACACATCTGACCTGGGGGATGCGAACGAGCGTGCAAGCGGTAAGTCTGAAAGCAGAGACCCCGGGGAGAGCCCCTCCTGTAGTCAAGGGGCTCCATGATAAAACAGCACTGTCTTCTGACAGGCTAACAAGACGTTTAATCGCACATGAGAAATACTCACCACCCATCTAGATATAAGTTAGGCACTTAGAGCGGTGGACCAGCTTGTAATCCACAATCTAGAACTGAGCCCCCGAACCACACCTTCCCTCTTCACCAGTAGCCACAGTATCAAGCCCTACAGATCGGCAAACTCACAGTGGGGTTCGGATTCTTCATGTCCCTGCTGTGGTCTTCACTAGAGCAGCTAGAGTGGAAATGGTCCACGGCACTGAGATGCTCGGTGTTTTTCTCACAGGCTACTTCAGTCGGCCCTGGCAGTGGGAGAAGATCAAAGCCAACTGCCCTCACATTGTGCAGTTTGGCTCCACCGATGACCCTTTCCTTCCTTGGAAGGAACAACAAGAAGTGGCCGACAGGCTGGAAGCCAAATTGTACAAATTCACTGACCGCGGCCATTTCCAGAACACGGAGTTTCATGAACTGGTTAGTGCAGTCGGGTCCATGCTGAAAGTACCAGCGTAGACAGGATGGCTCCTGCTATCTGCATACCAACATGGGAGGAGGGCAACTATCAGATTATTAATAGTCGACAATCTCTATTATCACGTGAATACTGACACATAAAACAGATCCAATTAAGGCCCAAAATACCTAAAAAAACACGTTTCAGTTTTCAAACAGCATTTTTGTTCTCAACAGAATCTACATCTCCTCAAATTGCTATGACCTAAAATATTCTTTTTCCCACTTGGAAAGGGACAGGGGACAGCTTAACCACCCTTACCTGTCCAAAGTGAGTAAGAGTAAGACAGAAACAAAACCTAGGTTTCCTGACCCCCCCAGTTCGGATTAAAACAGGTTTCATGTTACGATGAAGGAGCTGCATTGCTCTCTGACATAAAACTTTTGTTTTCGGGGAAAGAAAACATGACTGAAGGCCCAGCGTTGGTGAAGAGCTCTGAACGCTCTGCAGTTGGGAGCTGACCCCAGATGTTAACCCAGACCAAGTCCTTCCCCTTTGACACCTGACCCCTCACCCTCAAACACGTCGAGAGTGACACATAAGGAGGTGGAGGCAGGGGTGTGCAGGGGCAGGTGGTGAACATAAGAAGAGCCGACTGGATCGGCAAGGATCGGGCCAGACCGCTGAGGCCAACCGGGCAATGAACAGGGAGAACTCCTGGGCCCCGTTGCCATGTGGGAATTTTTGCCAAGATATTGCCAATCTTTCTGATTTTTCAATCAAAACAAATTTATACAGTGGGTTTTAAATTTAGGGACTATTGTGTGTGTGTGTGTATATATATATATATGTATATAATCCATATGTACATGAATTATGTTCAGTCCACAGACATATGGGTTATGTTAGCTGGCAACTACAGTGTAAATAAATTTACAAACACTGTGAGACACAAAGTTCAGACCACCCCTGTGTGACCTCTGCCTTAGGTATTCCCTTAGCCAGGTGCTGTAAATGGTTCTCTGTAAAGCCTGAGAAAAGCCTGAGAAAAGCCTGAGAAACAGATATTATGTCAAAGGACAAAGTCATGGAACAATTTGGATTCTGTTACAGTCTTAAATATTTTAAAAAATGATCTTTCCACGCCTCAAGTTTTGTTCTGTAAAATGCTCCACCTTTCAGTTTCCATGGGCCTTGAGATCTCTTTTAGCATCATTCCATGATTTTTCTTCTAATCACACTCCCTCAAAAAACCCTTTCTCATTTTCCAATGTTTTTTGGCTATGATGATCCCTAAGTATTGCCTCAAACACTTTCCAGTAAATTCACACCTGACATTTGCTTCAGTAATGTGAATTCCCACCATTTACACCTCATGAAGATTCAAAGCTATCATTTGAAGCTGAAGAGTCTTGATTTCTAAATGTGCTTTTAAAAAGTCAGGAGACAGTCTCTAAGCTTTCAGCAGTAACTACCTTAGGGGGCTGGGAATCTTGCTAGGTATGGTGTGGTGGACATCTCTTGTTTACTTTCTACAGCTGGGAATGTTCTGAGTTTGCTGGGCTGAATGTGTCTTTTATAACTAAAAATAAATCTGATGAGTTAGTGAAAAGCAAAGTAGATAAATCAGTTGAATAATTTTCTTAAGAGAGGTTGTGTAGCACTGATATGACTAAGCCTGTAATCAAAGTTCGATTCTGTTTGAATTATTTGGCAGTAGTAATTGTTCTATATATGTTCTTTCTTGTTTTCTGCAGTCCTTTCTTAAAAGCAAAAACTTATACAAATAACAGTCCATAATACTTTGTTGTACTCTTTCTCTGTAGAAAAAAACAAATACATACAATTGAAAAATAATTAACTTCGCTATTCTTCTTTCCTATAAAAGTAACGAGTTTGGAGCCATATGGCAGTCCAGCTGTGCCACTCAGCATGGCAGCCAGTAGCCTCGGGGAGCCAGCAAGACAACGTGCAGTTCTTCACTCACGGAAGCCACAGTGCAGGTGCTCTGCCATCATGGGTGACTAGTGGCTGCCTTGCTGGACAAAGATACAGAGCATCTCCATCCTGAGAGAAGGTTCCCCTGGACAGCGCTGTGCTAGAGCACATGATACATTCTTCCCTCACCCACCAACACAGTCGAAGTGACTCCACTGAGTTACTTTTGATTGGTTTGCTTAGTTGATCACGATAAAAATTACCGCCCTATAAAACTTACTCATCACCAAACCGAGATCAGAGAAGTTACATGACAGAATCCCACATGAACTATTCATGAAAACTATCAGATCGTGGCCTTTCATGATTCTCTGTTTGACTCTGTACGTACAGATCAGTATAAAGCAGAGACAGGCCTTGACAGACTCCAGGGAATATCTGTGTTCAGGTGAGCAAAATGCCGTACACTAAACGGAGATCAGCTGTGAGGAGTAGGACTTCACGTCCAGTTGGACTTTGTGGTGTTGTGAGCCTAGAGCCCCACAGTTTGTTCTCGTCAGAACTTACTCCTATAAATATCCATGTAACCAACATCAGAGGTGCTGTATTTTTAAATCACCTCTTCCCTTCTTAATATTCAGAATGAAAAACAGGCTAAGGGGAAAAAGTTTAAAGGGACTCTTTAGTCTGGTAGGTAAGGAATACTTATGGTTTAGCCACAGATTGTCAACTTTAAACAATCTCTGGCCCTCAATATATAGTACAAAATCTGTATTAAAAAAAAAAATCTGTATTTAAAACGCAAACTGGTTCCTTCTTTCCACTTCTGACTCTGACAGGCCAGGTCCCAGGAGGGCAGATACTCATCCTACCAGTCCACTCTCAGGGGAACCGAAGCCCTCTGTAGTTTCTGGCTCCCAGACCCTTCTGGATCTAAAACATACCCAATAATTGAAATGATCTCTGTTTCAAACACCAGTGTCATCAAATGCTAATTCTATAGAGCTCACCACAGAATTTATATGGTTCTTACAAACTGGCTACTGAGCTGAGTTTTATTTTACTATTTATCTCAAAATAACCCTTTGTGATGGTTCTTCAAACTGAGGTTTGAACCCAGGCCCCAGGAGTAACTTTCCTTTCCCTTGGCCCCTGGCTTTTGACCTGGACACAGAAACCTTTAAGTGGCGCCACAAAGTGAAAGTACAACAGCTGAGATCCTAAAAAGCCCTATAGCTGAATTCTGTGCAACAAAACATGAAGTGACCTATTGTTTTCTGTTCACCTAAGGATTGGGACTGAAAGTGCTATTGAAACTGAGGACAGTTATAACAACTTCTTGCTTAGTTCAGACCTGTTATATATGGAAACAAATTGAAGATAGGATAAGGAAAGAAGAATGATACTCCCTTCCCCCCCCCAAAGGAATGGAAGGCAATGGATTATTTTTAGTTTTAATTTTAGTTAAATAAGAATCTAGGGGAAAATTCTAGCAAATAATACAATTAAGCCACAGACTTTAACAACAAAGAGCCAGGGAAGATATTCCCTTTAGGATGAGAACAATGAACATTTATGCACTGAAAACATGTCCTTGACAACAGTCACCGTTTGGGTTTGAGGTAAGTACACCAATGTAATCCTCAGAAAGAACATTTCTGACATAAAAAGGCATCAGTAGTGTGTGGAAAGGGATGCTCTGCTGTCTCCCACCTCATGCTCCAAGTCTGCGTCCTCCCCTGCTATTCCTCCTTCCCCACTTTTCGTTTCTTCTCAATGAAACCGTGGAGAAAACAGAAATGGTGACACTGAGCCATATGTAAAAAATTCCCAATGAAGACCTTGATAAACACCTTTAAAACAGGCATTTTAAAGTTCTGGCCATTATCACAGTCCTTGGCGAATACTGACTCGCTGGCTTCTTTTCTTGTGAATCATCAGAAATCTTGAAAGTTCCAACAGGTGGTCTTCCAGAGGTTCTAAGTATTTTACTTACTGAAGAATGGATTTCTCCACTAACCTTATTATCTGTTTCATACCCTGCTGACTATACTATCAATATAAATTTAGTCTTCATAGATTAAAAAAAAATATTTTTCTGTAGCCGCAAGTCTGTACCTTGAATGCTGTCAAGGGAGTGTGATGTTCCATCATGAATTAAATTATTTGCTCCTGAAGTAACTTCATTTGCAAAACGTCAGCAAAGTTCATAGTTCTCTATTAAAATTCGAGCCACTCTGTCATGTAAATACAGTTAGATGGTGAAATCTCACCACCTTCATGGCAGTCATCAAAAACCTTTAGAAAAGAAAAAAGGTTACATTCAAACTCAAGTTTTAAAATTAGTATATTATAGGTAATGTCTTAAATATCAACTAAAACTAAAAATTCTAACAAAATATCCAATATTTCAAGCATTTATTTAAAGCAATATTAAAAACAAAACTTTCAAAGTGAAAGGTTAGGTCCTGGAAGAAGTCCTGCTCTGATCATGGTTGCCACAGCACTAAGCTGACTAGTCTACCTGTCCACTGGGCAGAAGGCAGGCAACGGTCCAGGATCGGAGATCTGTACACACAAATGACTTAATCTTAACTAATCAAGTGTTTCATATTTAGTCACCTTCCTTTTTGTGAAAGTGCTAAATAGAATTCCCAACAGAGTAGCCTTTTTTCTGGGAGTTGAAACCAGGGCATGAGCTGTAGACAATAGAAAGCAGACAGGCAGTCCGAGAATATACACACCACAAGAGCAGGGACAGAGCCTGCAGCATGGGTGGGAACGAACAAATGACGAGTGTGGGCGTGCTACAAGGGAGAACATGTCACCTCCGGGTGTGAGGCCTGGTTGTCAAGTCTCAGCTGAATGCTCTCAATCTTCCTTGCCCTAAGTCCCCTCACACTAATACCACTAGCTCTAAGGGTGCAGGAGGATTATGAGACCACAGACATTTTCAAAAACATGTCTGGCCCACAGCAGGTTCTCACCAAACCCCATTACCCTCCCTACTTAGGTGAAATGGTTAGCCCTCAGCAAAAACTGCATTTTGCAGGGAACTCTCAATGTATGCTCAAAGTATGTGGCAGCCTGGATGGAAGGGGAGTTTGGAGGAGAATAGATACATGAGTAAGTATGGCTGAATCACTCTGCTGTGCATCTAAAACTATCACATGGTTAATCGGCTATACCCCAATAAAAAATAAAAGGTTAAGAAAAGAATTGTGCATTTTGGGATCAAGAGCAGAAAACCAATTTCCTTAAGGTGGTTATTATAGGGAAGAATGTAAGGTGATGACATGCTCACTAAAGGTCTGTCATCAAGGTTACATGGTGCTTTCAGCAGCTCTTGCTGGTACGTTAAGTTAGGTGGCATCTGCAGTCGCAGGCAGTAAAGTAGAAAGAGAAGCCATTTTAACTCACTGGGCAGAGTCCGCAGGGTGCCCGGACCAAGCCTGTAGGCGGGATGATGGGACTGACCGCCCGGTAGAGTTTCATGTGTCCGTCCACACTGCCAACGGTGCCCTCTTTGGCAGCAATGATCGTCATCTCTACTTTCCCATCATAAATGAGTGTATTCAAGATGGTCTCTATGTCCTCCATGGACAGCTCCACCTACAAAAGCAGTATGTTAGAAAGGACTCAAAACAAGGAGTCATCCTTCTGGAGGGTGCTGATAACAGTAAAAGGTCACAATTCTTGATGAAGTGGGGAAGGATTGTGCTACAGTAACTGAAATCACAAAGAAGTTGAACAATGGCCTGAGTGAGAGTAGACCACTCAGATTCCAGGGATAGAGCACTGAGCTCACTGCTGAGCTTGATACCTGCTGATGTCTTCGCCCTCCTAGGAGGATCTAGACTTGTCACATTTCTTTAGCAAGAATCTGATGGAGATTTATAAAAATGCTTAAGCAGAAAGGTACTTTAGACAGCAAATAGTCCAAATTCCTGTGCTGTTTTTTTTAAATAAAAGAGAACTGGAGAGCAGAAATGAAAATGACTTGTCCAAGCAGCCACTTCAGCATCTTCTCTGATGGTGAGGGGCAATTAAGCACAGTGTCCATATGTACAGATCTTCCAAAGAATGTGCTGACAGTGCCACTTACATCTCCTAAGTAGGAAGCTACCAATAAATGACAACCGATACTAATGACGGATGTTTGGCACATATGTTGAAATGTCCCCAGGAGAGTCAAGAACTTGTCAGAACAGACTTTTGCATCTGGTAGTGAAATGCATGGCCAGGCTTCCACCCTGCTGCTCTGGAGCCCAAGCTCAAAGACATACAGTTCAGAAAGTGCCTGACGGCCAGGACTGCCTTTGCCTGCCTGGCTTAGGACAGTGGGTTCTACATTTTGCGGATTCTGTAGAACATACACAGATATCACCTGAGAAGAGGGTCTGGGCCAGATGTGTTTAGAATACAGTGTAAACCATATCCCTACAATGAAGCAAAAGTTTTTAAAAATAAGATGAAAATTAGAGACTGGGCTCTGACCTTACTGATTCCCAATTCACAGATATACTTCCACACTTCATGTGATGAAGCAAATGAACTATTTCTTTGTATCATTGGATTCTGTTTGCTTTCTCGTGCGGTTTCTGCCTATTAGGGTAGAAATATAAATTTCATGAAGAATACCAGTACCTTCTGAACACAATTTCTATAGAGGATAATCAACAACAGGACCTATTTTGTTTAGGAAAAAGGACCAATTTCAGTATTTTCAATTCCTATAAGATACAATATGTACGATTAAACATTGCTTATGAAAAAACTTAAAAAAAAAAAAGAAAAACCACTTGGAGGGATGTTTCCTCAGTTATAGCTCACCTTGGTTTGTAGGAATTTAAAACACTGTTGGTTAAGCACCTCCACAAATTCAGATTCAAAATCCTGGTCACTGTACCAGGCCCCACCTGTCACAGAGCGGTCTGGCTGCAGGTTATAGAGCATATACACCTTCTTTTTTGAGGCCTAGGGGAAAAAACCACATACACAGCAGACGGTTAAAAGGTAACAAAGCAGTTTTCCAAAACTAAGACTTAAAAACCCCAAAACTTTATATTTCACACCAGTGTGGGATTTACAGAATTACTGGGACTACAGGACAACATACCAAGTCGCCTTGTGCTTGGCTTCCCCTATTAACACCCGACATTATCAGAGTACATCTGTTATAGCTAATGGACTAAAGCAGCATCTCCAAATGGTCCAATGTGAGCTACAATTTTGAAAATGTTTTTTGATCAGTTGTTTTAAATCATGACATAGCCGAAAGAACGATAAACACCTGAAATATACTTGGAGCAATATATGTACAGTGAACATTCAAGAGAAGAAAAGAGACTGTTACTCACTGCCACAGACTTAACGGCTTTGATAAGCTTTTTACTTTCCAAATTCTTTAGAATTTTGTTAATTTCTGTTAATGGCAAGTTGCTTTTGTATCGGATATCTCTGCTCCATATTCCTGTAAGAAAGTAAAGTAAGATAAGTTTAATACTATAGGATTTGTGTTTCTTTTCCCATTGCTTATATCTCATTGTAAATCTAGCAAAATATGTATATAATCCTGGAGCATTGCTATAGGAAAAATGACGCACAGGTAAGAATCTCAGATAAAGTAACAAAAATATGCAAAAAAGTTGTATGTTCCATTTTCTAACTGGAAATTTCTTGGAATGCTAACATGGTATCTTTTAAAAATCATATGATAAGGGACATTTTTCTAAAGGAAGGAAAATCTTGATGTCATTGAATTAACATACATTGGCCTTTCCGTGCCCTCCTACATTCCAGCCTCTTTTTTCTAAAATTTCACTTTAGATCGTATACTGTGAAAAACAAACTTAAGTTTGGGTCAGGGTCAGTTGCCATCCTCAATGGAGAGTAATTAAAAAAAAAAAACCTTTAGAGAGCATCTATGTGTATGTATGTCCACTATATTTGGAAAACAGAAAGATTACAGTTCTTACAGTCACTAAGAACCTGTGCAGAAAGCTACGATTTTTCTTTCAAAGAAGGAAATAAGTATTATACGTATAAAGGGAATTTATGTAAAAATATTTTGCTGTATTTTCTTCCCAACAAAAAGGCATAAGATAGGAAGATTTTGTTTTAAATAGAGAATGCTGTCTTCATATTTATTTTTAAAATGTAATTTAACTTCCTAACACATAGAAAAATTGTACAATTTTAGGTTACATCATAATTGCTGAAGCTAATATCAATGACTCAAACAGGTCTTAAATTGTAATAACAGCAATTTAGATCCCGTTCTTTGAGGGCAACAGGAGAGGAACTAAACAGCTGTGGAGGGAGCTACATCAGACACTGCCATGGGGCACTAGGTGTCCCATGGTTTCCTACAAAAACCAAAGAGATGTTATGATCCACAGTTTACAGATAAGAGGAAGAAACGAAGGCTTCCAAAATTTAGAAAGTGAGGATAAAAAAACCCTTCAGTTTTAATTTATTTGCTTCAGATAATACATGTACATGGTTCAGAATTCAGAAGTTTCTTTCCATCTCCGCCCGTGGCCATCTAGTTCCTGCCTCCCTTGAGGCAACAACAGCATCACTCTTGGGTGCCTTCAAACATATGTACATTATAAATATGTATACATATGCGTGTGTGAGTATGTGTGTTATATTTTCTTCTCCTTTGAACACAAAGTTCAGCAGACTGAACTGACTACTCTACACCCTGGGAAGCCAGGATCTCCGTCCCTAATATCTGGTCTGAGAGACAATGTTTTTTCTGCTTGTTCCTCTAAAACTTACCTTTATTTCCTGCATCCTCTATGATCTGATACACTAGTTTTTCTTGGTTATCTGATCCTTTCATTTTACTGCAGGGGAATAAAGCAGAATTAAAAAGGCAAAGAGGTTCAGGCTAATCTAATCATCTATACAATCACTTAAAGGAATGAGTAGACAAGTCATCACATTGACTTATTTACCAAAAGGGCTTACCTTAAAAAGAATGAGACAGGGCTGTATGTACCAGAATGAAAAGATGTCCAAGATACAGTAAGTGAAAAAAAACAAGTTGCAAAACAGTATGGATAGCATGATCCAAATTTGTTAAAAAAAAAAAAAAAAGAAAAGAGATTATATATAAATATATGGTATATAAATATATAATAATCTATATATATTTATATATACCTATAAGAAAGGATATATACCAAATTATTTAGAGTCACTATCTCTGGGGAATGGAACTCCTGTGGGAGGTAAGATGATTTGCAGGACCAGGTTTACATGATGCAATTCTGTACTGGCCTTTCCTACCCAAACATATATTACTTTTACAATATTAAAAATAAAAATCAGGTGCTTACCCAGCATTCTGAGAATCCTTTATTCTATACAGAAGTCCTGTATTGCTCCTTAAGAGATCCAATTGACCCTAAAGTTTTGTTTTTTTTTTAAAGAAAGAAAATAGCAGTGAACTATTTTGGAGACATATCAAATCCAATGGCAAGCATTAATGCACTCTTCAATGTTTTACACAGACTAAAATATCCTACCTTGTGTAATTGTCAGTTCCTTCCTTGAGTACTTAAGATTTTCCCTACATATCACATGTGATATGTATATTTTTTAAACTTAGCTCTTTATATCACCATTTCCTCAAATATTAATACATAACAATTTCCTACATGTTAGATCCTAGCCTAGTTATAAGATCAATGCATAAGAACTTTAAACAAGCAGCTTTAGAATAATAAAAATTCATATTCAAGTAAACTGAATAAATATAAACATAATAAAATACAACATCTTTAAAAAGTTCAGATAAAGGCTATTAATGCAAAAATATTTTGACACAATGATTCCATGCTCTTGCATTTCCTTGAGTCTGAACTTGTGAGAATGCCGATGGCTGTACCACTGGGCTCCTGGCAGTTCAGGGAAGCATCACTGAGAGAGGTTCCCATGAGTCAAGGCTGGGCAGACCCGTAACTTGGAATCAGGTTGGTATATGGGTGAAAAGCAGTCCTTTCCCTCCCTCCCCCGGCCCCCTAAGTGGAAAAAATTGAACCACAAAGCCCAATTTGGAAGTTTGTTTAATTTAGTTTGTGAACGTTTAATGAACACCTGTCCTGGGAACATTTTTGGGGTGGGGAGGACAGACATGAATTCCAAGAGAGAATTCCACAGCTGATTTCAATACCATCGGGGTGGCGTGAGGACAGAGCCAAGTGAAGGGGGGGATGGGCTCCCAGGAAAGTCGCTTTGGCCCAGCCTGTGGGTTCAGGGGTGCTGCCTGGAGTTGAGTCTTAGGATGAGGAGTCAGTGTGTGAGGAAAGGAGGAAGGGCCTTCTAAGCAGGGGAGACAGAATGAGCAAAGGCCCGAGACACAGAACAGCGTGACGTGCCAGGGAACAGAGAACAAGCTGTTCCCTGTGAAAACTAATTTGTGAGGCAGGGGGTGCAGAGAGATGAGGTCAGTGGGGAAGGCAGGGGCTCAGAGTGGTAAACCCTGGAGTCTGGACTTGAATCTCCAGAGCTGAGAGAAGGGTTTCTGGTGGGAGGGTAACTTGGTCAGAAGTGCCTTTAAGACACAGCAGGTTGCTCTGAGGCACACGCAGCGAGGAAGGCCGTTAAGATGCACCTAACAGTTCAAGAAGCCAAGAGCCTGAACACATACAGGGGTGGGAGGAGTGAAAACAGGGGAACGAATTTGAGGATAGTTTAAGGCAACCCACTCCAGTATTCCTGCCTGGAGAATCCCATGGACGGAGGAGCCTGGTGGGCTACAGTCCACCCGGTCGCAAAGAGTCGGACACGACTGAGTGACTTCACTTTCACTTTCACTTTAAGAGCTAAAATCGGCAACACTAGTGATTTATTAACAATTACTCCCTTGCTTAAAATTCTTGAGTAGCTTCACCACTGCCCACTGCAGGACTGGCAACAGGTGACTGCTGAGGATAATTTTCAGATAGAAAGAAAAAGGCTGAAAGTGGAGTCTGAGGACAAAAACATTTATCACCATACTTCCCAGCATCCCTTGCTCTATGCTTCCAGAAGCTGAAGACCTTCACCATGGTGAAGCGACTAGAAATCACAACACTCCTTCTCTTTTGGTTAGAACAGGGTTCAGCAATCTGATGCACTGCTTTTTTTTTTAATTGAAGTAATGTTATATTAGTTTCGGGTGTACAACATAGTGATCTCAAGTTTTTATAGACTGTACTCCACTTAAAGTTACTATAACATGTTGGCTATATTCCCTGTGTTGTACAACACATCCTGTTTCACCTCTTATGCCCCTGCTCACTTCCCTCTTCCAACTGGTAACCACTAATTTGTTCTCTGTATCTGTGAGGCTGTTTTGTTATTAACATATTCGTTTATTTTTTAGATTCTGTTGGGAAGCGCAGTACAAAATAGCCATATTAAGAAAAAGTCCTTGGGAAAATGGCGAAGGGCCAAAAGTACCCGGCTTTGTGTACTGTGGACAAAAACATCTCCTGCCTTTGGTTATGCTCGGCGCCAAGATTTAATAATAAATAAAGATGTTACTTGAAAAAATGGGTTATGGGATAAGCACATGAGTCACCTAGAACACACTGTCCTTAAAATGTTTTTACTGATTATGTGTTAACCCTGTATGCGCTCTGCTGGCCGTATACTTTAAGCTCTTTGTTCCTGCTTCTATAGAAAGACTTGACTACAAAAATAAACTTGTCCGTCCTTACAAGAGACTGTCCGAGTGTCATTCTTTCAGGTTCGTCGCTTCCGAGTCCCGGGGAAAAAATCCCCAACAGATTCCACACATAAATGATAACATACAGTATTTGTCTTTCTGACTTATTTCACTAATACCCTCCTCCAGGTCCATCAATGCTATTGCAAATGGCAAATTTCATTCTTTTTTTTACAGTTGAGTAGTATTTCATTGTATGTATATGTGTGTGTGTATATCTCTATCTATATGCCACATCTTCTTTATCCACTCATCTGTTTTTGTTTGTTTGTTTTTTCCCACTCATCTGTTGATGGGACAGTTAGGTTGCTTCCACATTTGGTTATTGTAAATAATGTTTCTATGAACATTTGAGAATTGAAGTTGCTCAGACGTGTGCAACTCTTTGCTATCCCATGGACTGTAGCCTACCAGGCTTCTCCGTCCATGAAATTTCCCAGGCAAGAGTACTGGAGTGGGTTGTCACTTCCTTCTTCAGGGGAACTTCCCAACCCAGGGATCCAACCCGGATCTCCCACATGGCAGATAGACTCTTTACCCACTGTGCCACCAAGGAACATTTGGGTGTGTATACCTTTCTGAATTAGTCTTTTTGTTTTCATTGATATATATACCCAGGAGTAGAACTGCTGGATTGTATGGTAGTTCTATTTTTAGTATTTTTGAGGAACCTCCATACTGCTTTCAATAGTGGTGGTACGAATTTACATCCCACCACCTACAGTGTACAAGGATTCCCTTTACTCCACACTGCCACCAACATTTGTTGTCTGTGGTCTTTTTCATGATAGCCACTCTGACAGGTGTCAGATGATACCTTATTGTTTTGATTTGCATTTCTCTAAAAATACTGCTACAGTTTCTGTCAGAGCATGTTCTGCCTATGTTTTCTTCTAGTTTTACAGTTTCCGATCTCACTGTTAGGCCTTTAATCCATCTTGGAGTTTGTTTTTATATATGGTATGAGAAAATGTCCTAATTTCATTTTTTTACATGTGGTTATCCATTTTGCCCAGCACTACTTGTTGAAGAGACTCTTTTCCCCATTATGCATTGTTTCCTCCTTTGTCTTAGATTAATTGACCATTAAGTGGATGGGTTTATACTGGGCTTTCTATTCTGTTCCACTGATCTATATGTCTCTTTTTATGCCAGAACCATACTGTAGTATGGTCTGAAGTCAGGAAGCATGATACCTCCAGCTTTGTTCTTTTTCTCAAGATTGTTGTGGCCATCTGGACTCTTTTCTGTTTCACATGCATTTTTGTATTATTTGTTCTAGTTCAGTAAAAAGTGTCCTGGGCATTTTTATAGGGATTGCATTAGATCTGTAGATTGCTTTGGGTCATATGGACATTTTAACAATATTAAATCCTCCAGTCCATGACCATTGGATATCTTCCTATTACTTTGTAGTATTTTCAATTTCCTTCATCAGTGTTTTAGAATTTTCAAAGTTAGGTCTTTCACCAGTTTGTCTCTAGCTGTTTTACTCCTTTTATGTTACTTCTAAAAGAGACTGTTTTCTAGCTTCCTCTTTTTGATAGTTCATTATCACTGTATAAGAAAGCAACAGATTTCTGTATATTAATCTTGATCCTGCAACTTTACTGCATTCACTTATTAGTTCTAATAGCTTTTTTGATTGAAACTTTAGCATTTTCTTTATATAGTATCAAGCCATCTGCAAGTAAGGACAGTTTCACTTCTTCCCATTTGTATGCTTTCTTTTTCATATCTGACTGCAGTGGCTACGACTTCCAATACTATGCTAAATACAAGTGGTGAGATGGGCCTCCTTGTCGTCCTCCTGATTTTTTCTTTCTCTTTGGCCGTGCCTCACAGCTTGTGGGCTCTTAGTTCTCCAACCAGGGACTGAACCTGGCTCCTGGCAGTGAAAGTGCCAAGTCCTGACTACTGAACTACCAGGGAATTCCTATCTTCCAGATATTAGAGGAAAGGTTTTCATCTTATCACCACTGAAGATGATCTTCTCTGTGGGTTTGCCAGAAACAGTCTTTATTATGTTGAAGTATGTTCTCTCTATACCAACTCTGATGAGTTTTTATCATGAATGGATGTTGAATTTTGTCAAATGTCTTTTCTGCATCTGTTGAGATGATCATGTGACTTTTAAGCTTCCTTTTAATGTGGTGGATTATACTGACTGATTTGTGCATACTGAACCATTTTTGCATTCTTATAATAATTTCCATTATCATGGTGTATGATTCTTTTTGTGTATCATTGAATGTGGTTCGCT
The DNA here is from genome assembly GCF_029378745.1 of Bos indicus. Classification (NCBI taxonomy): domain Eukaryota; kingdom Metazoa; phylum Chordata; class Mammalia; order Artiodactyla; family Bovidae; genus Bos; species Bos indicus. Next base: position 38,590,462 of record NC_091772.1, on the reverse strand, counting down.
AATATTTTGTTGAGGATTTCTACATGTATATTCATCAGAGACACTGGCTTCTGATTTTCTTTTTTTACTATTATCTTTGTCTGATTTTGGTATCAGAGTAATGATGGCCTTGTAGAATGAATTTGGGAGTGTTTCCTCCTTTTCAAATTTTTGCAATGGTTTGATAAGGATAGGTATTTGCTCTTCTTTATGTGTTTGATAGAACTACCCTGTGAAGCTATCCAGTCTTGGACTTTTCTTTGCTGGGAGGCTTTGATTAATAATTCAATTTTACTACTAAAATTGAATTAGTAATCAGATAATTACAATCTGGTCTGCAGAAATTGTCTACTTCTTCCCAATCATCACGTTTATCCCTTAGCTGTTTATTGTAGTTATAATTAATATTTCCATTTTTGTCTTTTAATCTTCATACTAGTTTATGTATTTGATCCAAAGCCTTTACTATATATTTGTCTTTACTAGCAGCAAGATGGAGAAGGCAATGGCACCCCACTCCAGTACTCTTGCCTGGAAAATCCCATGGACGGAAGAGCCTGGTAGGCTGCAGTCCATGGAGTTGCTAAGAGTTGGACATGACTGAGCGACTTCAATTTCACTTTTCACTTTCATGCATTGGAGAGGGAAATGGCAACCCACCCCAGTGTTCTTGCCTGGAGAATTCCAGGGACGGGGGAGCCTGGTGGGCTGCTGTCTATGGGGTCGCATAGAGTCGGACACGACTGAAGCAACTTAGCAGCAGCAGCAGCAAGAAGCAAACAGAAGGTGGGAACAGATTATGCCTATATGTACATGTGTGCCAGTATGTACCTTAGTGACAAATTACTAAATATAACAGTTAAAATACAATTATTTGTCTTGTAAAAATGCATATTACTTCTTTCCTTAGTTTAGGGAGTCTGAGCTGTTTCCTGGTTTGAAGTCTTATCAGTCACAACTTACCACACTTTTGAGAATGGTTTCATTCTACATAACAGAAAGTAATGACAATTACAACATATAAATAATTACATGAACTAGCTGGATTCACCTTACCATGGACAACAGTCTATTGATGGCCACTGCCCGCTGTTGGGCTTCTATATGCGGCATTTCATTCTGAATTACTTGGTCTGTGATTCCATGAGGGAACTGGTGACATAATTCTATAATCCTAGGAACAAAAGAATTAATGATATTCATGTTTTTACCTAGTTCAAGAGTCAGTAGGGGGAAAATATAGGCAGAACAGTTTAGAAGTGTGCCTTTTTTCACATTTGACAGATAATCTGGGTTTCTACAATGGTTCTGAATGAAAGCACATTAAAAATGAGGAAGATGCTTTTGAAGTACACAGTTGCATTTTTATTGTATTTAAGAGAAGCATTTCTTATTCATATGAACTTTAAATTAGGACAAAAGTCAAATGAAAACACAGAAAAACACATTAAAGCTGAGGCTTCAATTTTCTCAGATGCAACAAGTATGACAAAGTGAAGACGCAGTGCCTTGGGTAGCCACAAGTCTGTAAGCAGGAGGCAGATCAAACACTTCTGGAGGGAAGTCAAAGTTTCTTTAGGGACAATTCACCACAACTGGGACCTGGTTTTGGAATTATCCCTAACAAACAAAAATAAACCTCAAGTTTCACCTTGTCACAGGATCATCATGTGTGTTATTAATAACAGTTTAAAAAAGCTGGGGTCTTTATAAATTCTGTGGTAACCTAAACACTTCAGTGCACGGTAGAGAATATAAAATTATAAGATGTTTCAGTTCAGTTTTCACCCGCTCAGTCGTGTCCGACTCTCTGCGACCCCATGGACTGCAGCACGCCAGACCTCCCTGTCCATCACCAACTCCCGGACTTTACTCAAACTCATGTCCATTAAGTCAGTGACGCCATCCAACCATCTCATCCTCGTCGTCCCCTTCTCCTCTCGCCCTCAGTCTTTCCCAGCTTCAGGGTCTTTTCAAAAGAGTCAGTCTTCGCATTAGGTGGCCAAAGTATTGGAGATGCTTTGGGAGATGCTTTGGGTAAGCGTAAGATGCGTTGGGTGCCCTAAAACCTTCACTTAATTATGGCGCTCAAACCGTTTGGTGTCTGTTGCTTCATAATCGAAAACTGCACCCTAAGTCTGGTTAAACCTTCCGTCACGGGAGTTCCTTGGTAACAAGGGCGATCCTGGATCAGAACGTTGTTTACACCAGTACCCCATGGAGTCGCAAGGAGTCTGACACGACCAAGCGACTAACACTTTCCCGGGGGGAAACGCCGAGTCTTCACTCTGGGCGTGGATCACTTTAAGGAAAGGTGCGCCTGAGTAGACAGCTTCCCTGACAGACCCAAGGAAAGGCCGGCCACACAATCTCGTCAACTGTCCGACTCGCTCTGAACTTCTTAAGAGTGCCGTCTTCCACAGACGGGAGAAGGGTCCGGGAGAAAGGAGGCCTCCAGAGGCGGGGAACGAGCCTCACTCCCCGATTTACCTGTTTTCGATTTCCACCGGATCCGCGTCGGGCGGCTGCACCTTCACCTTCACCTCGGCCATGAGGGCGCAGGTGCCGGGACCTTGGGGGAAGAGACCTCTCCGGGCGGCCGGACTGCGAGCCGAGGGAAGCCAGTCGCGGGTAAAGACAGCGCTCGGGGGGGGCGCAAGGGTCTTTCTTCCTCAGGTCGCAGGCGGTCCTTCTTTGCCGGTCGCCTAGAGGTGGCCAAGTCGCGCCTGCGCCGCTTCACGCTCGCGCGCGCTGTTCTGATATTTTCATTCTGGTATTTCGTTCTGGTATTTCCAGAAAATCAGAGACTGTCGCACGAACAAGCCTGGTTCTCATTTTGAGTTGGGAGGCCACCTTGTAGCGCTTTCCAACCTCTGTGAAGGCAAGTTCTCGGACGCCTACGGTTAGGCCTGAAGAAAGGAGCGCTCTGCGGCCGCCTGTCTCCGGGCCAACCGCAGGGGCGGAGCTAGTTGCTAGGAAGCGGGTTCCTGCCAATCACCTGCCCAGCTCCCGGTGGGCGGGGCGCGGCTCGCAGCGTCTTGGTAACCCGTACAGCCGCAGTGAAGGAGAAGACCAAGGGCGGTGAGCGGTGGGCTGCCTCGGTGGGGGCTGCGGAGGTACCCAAGGGGTCCCGATCGGGTCCTGGTGGCTGGGGGAGGGGGAGGGAGAAAAGGGCATCCTTCGTTCAGCCGAGTCGTGGCGGTGTCCTTGGCTGCACCTGAAGGACGGAGACGGGGACCAGACGGGGTTCCAGAACCGGGCGGTGAGGGGCAGTCTGGATGGAGGGATGGCGGGGTGGGGGATGCTGTTGACGCAGTCGGGCCTAGCGGATCGGTCTACGGATGGATCCCCTTCGCTCGGGGCCCACTGGCCTACGCACTGTCAGCCTTTCAAGGACATCGCCTAGTCGCCGCAGGAATTATCCCCCCCACCCCCCCCCCGCCACCCCCAGACGTTTTTATTTTGAACTAATTTTTAACCATTTTTAAATTTTAACTGCCTCTCACGTAAATGAAAATGTGAGGATGGGCACGCTCCAGAGCCCTTCTGCAGGGGCTGTCGCGCTATCCGTATATGTATCTGCAATTTAAATTCTTAGCCTCCGACCTGGAACTATCCAACCAGGCATCAAATTCACCCCTTAAATTTAGCCATCCCACCTTTGGGTTATAGTCTATGACAAACCTCAAACCACAGAGACGTTCGGGGTAGTTTTATTTATTTATTTTAAAAAAATTTTTTGGCGTCATGTCATGCGTGGCTTGCAGTAACTTGGTACCCCCACCAGAGATTGAACTAGAGCCCCTGCAGTGAAAACATCAAATCCTAACCACTGTACCGTCAGGGAATTTCCAAGGCAGCATTGTTTAGAATAAAACCCAAAACTGAAAAGAAAATAATAAATGCCCAATCACAAATTGGTAAATAAGATTATGTAAGTATTTGGAAAATTGTAAATAATAGGGGAGGGTACAAGAAGTACTCTATAAAAATTGAATTTCAATGTAGATTTTAACTGAGTAAAACCTATGCATCCATTATCATTGAAATTTGAACAGACCATCCGAGATGTAAATGGTTTTTAAGGTGTGGGATTTCTCCCCTAAATCCTTTATGTATTAATAATTATGAACACTCCCATACCCAAGAAAAAAATCACTAAGACCTCCATACTTGTACTTAATTACTTATAAATACAGTAGATGGAATGGGAGACTGTTTTAAGGTGTGGGTCCCCCCCCCCAATCCTGGGTGTATTAATAATTATGAACCCTCCCATCCCCAAGAAAAAGATCACTAAGACCTCCATACTTACACTTAATTACTTATAAATACAGGAGATGGAGTGAGAGACTTTTGTGTTCATTCCTCACTTTTTATATCCATGCCAGCTTTCTTCTGGCTGAGGCGTGACCCTCTGTCATTTTCTAAAGTTTCTTTTGCAGCTTTCACAGGCACGAACCAATTGATGACAACTGCAGGACTTTGAACATGGAGCTTTCCCAAGGGAGCTGGCTCTAAATGAACATTTCATGCTACATACAAAGTTACTTCTGTTCCTCTTGTGTGCTGTCTTGCCTGAAGTCAAGAGAGGTGGTGTACTAAAAAGAGGCAGGTCAGACTGGTAATGATCCAGGGATTGCTTAGGTCTGGTCATCAGTGATGATCTCTGCTCTGACATGTGCATTTAACCTGCTCACTTTAAATTTTATTCCCCCATCCCATACACTCCTGCTTCCCTCCCACCCCAAAGTGAGGTAAATACTCAGGTAATCAAAAGCCCACACAAGATCTCAACAGCAAAAATACAGCAGAGACAATAATTATTTCCATTAAAAATGGTATTTGGGGACTTCCCTGGTGGTCCATTGGTTAAGACTTTGCCTTCCAGTGCGGAGGGTGCCAGTTCATTCCCTGGTTGGGGAGCTAAGATCCCACATGCCTTACAGCCAAAAAACATAAAACAGAAGCAATGTTGTTACAAATTCAATAAAGACTTTTAAAAATGATCCACATCAAAAAAATTTTTTAATTATATTTATATTACACACGACATTGTAAATCAACTATATTTCAATTTAAAAAAAGACAAAAGAACTGAAATGAGTCTCCCAAAAAAGAAAAAAGAAAAATGATATTTGTAGATGGTAGAGGAACAACATTCTCTTTAGTTTTTACTAGTCTTACTGTATTTGAATGAGAGACTTCTCTTCAGTGTCTGTTCACATATAGGTGTCCGTTGGAATTTATTTTCATCCACTTTTTTTTTTAATGTAAGGAGGGAAAATGACAGCTGGTTCAGTGTGTGTCCCTCAAATCATACCCCTGCGGGTGCCTCAGCCCGGAAAAGCCAACCATGAAATTGATAACAATACGCTTTTGGAAATGAAATCAGGTAAGAATCAAATGTACTGAAATTGTTTAAAATAACCCTGCCATGTTCTCTATATTCATCTGGTTGTTGATTTACCCTCTTTGCATCCTTTCTATAATCAGAATCTTGGGATGATTGTAAAACTTTCAAAATTTGAAACAATGTTGGTTTCTAGAGTGGCATTTATATAGGTTACAACAGCTGGCTCTTGCCAACCTTCCATTTGTGTTGGAAAGATTTGCAGCAACACTATGACTTACTTTAACCAAGTTGCTGCTGCTAAGTCGCTTCAGTCGTGTCCGATCCTGTGCGACCCCATAGACGGCAGCCCCCAGGCTCCCCCGTCCCTGGGATTCTCCAGGCAAGAACACTGGAGTGGGTTGCCATTTCCTTCTCCAATGCATGAAAGTGGAAAAATAAAGTGAAATCACTCAGTCGTGTCCGGATCCTAGTCAGGTTAGGATGTCCCATTGCTTCCCCAGACTTTCCCAGGATTCTGTGTTTTTCTGGGATATCAGTTTGACCTGCTAACACAGGTTTCCCAGTCAGACAGGTTGGAGAGTGAACAATCCTGGCTTTGAAAACATCTAGTGATCTTCAGTACATTCCTCAGCCTTTCTTAGTCTCAGCCTCTAGACTGTAAGAGACCGATAATATTATCTATAGTTTAGAGTCATCATGAGGATTAATGAATTGATATGTGATGTGAGAGGCACACAGGTTCTGGCACATGGTGATGCCAAAAGACATCACAACTATTTCTGCTGAAATAAAGCAGTGAATGTGTTTCTTTTTCATGCCAGAAACACACACACACACTCATTTACATATGTAATATAAAGAGAAGGAAAAGTTTTATAGATAGAACGTATGAACAATTACTTGTTTAAAACAGACTCTTGATTTGCAGCCACATGGATGGACCTAAGAGATGATCAAATTAAGTGAAGTAAGTCAGAAAAAGACAAATATCATATGATATCACATATATTTTGAATCTATAAAAAAATGGTACAAATGATCTTACTTACAAAACAGAAATAGACTCACAGACATAGAAAACAAACTTATGGTTACCAAAGATGGTAGGAGGAGATAAATTCAGAGTTTGGGATTAACAGGTACACAGTACTATATATAAAATAGATAAACAACAAGAACCTATTATATAACACAGGGAACTATATTCAATATCCTGTAATAGCCTATAATGGAAAAGAATCCGAAAAAGAAAAAACTATATACATATGTATAGCTGAATCACTTTGCTATACACTTGAAAGTAGTACAACATTATAGAAAAATAGATTTCAATTTTTTTAAATAGAAAAATTAGACTTCAATTAAAAAATAGACTCTGAGACTCCAGTTACGTATTTGAATAACTAATGTGCATACAAACTATATGTACCGATGATGTGACACCTGGGCTTCCTAGACTGAGAGGTCCAAATAAGAATATATATATTATACTGTGTCTTCCTTTATCTTAAAAGCTAATATTATTTTAAAAATTCCTCAAACCAAAATTCAAGTCTTAATATATGTGCTCATAACCCTCAGGAGAAGTTGGGTAATGATTGACAAATGATGACAGGGTATCCAATTTCTCTAATATCTGAAATGTCTAATAAATGAAGGATTCTGCAATTCAGTGCCAAAAGTAATAATATCCCAATAGGAAAAATGGACAAAGGATGTGAAAAGACATTTTATAGGAAAGGAAATACGTGTTTTAAACGTATGAGAATATGCTCCTATTCACCCTTCACTTGCTTGCTGAGCAGAGCTTATCCTCTGCTTCATTTACTCCCTTGTACTTAATCACCACTTAACAAATTCTATGCAGTCGTTTCCTGTTTGTGTGTGTTTTTTTTTAAATTATGAGAGGAGGGACTTTGGTCACTGATGTATTCCCAGCATCTGAAACAGTGTCTGGCATGTAATAGGCATTTGGTAAATACTTGTTGAATGAGTGAGTGAATCTTACTCAAAATATAAGAAATATGAGTTAAAGCTATGAGATACTTTTTTTTAACCTGGGAAATAGAAATGAAATATCAGCAAAATAAAAGAAAAAATGATCACACACGATATGGTTGAGATGGTGGGTTAACATGCACTTCCATTCCCTGCTGGTAGCAGGGTGAATTGTTTCAATGTCCATGGAGGGAAGTTTGGCAACATTAACCAAAATTACAAACTCACATAGCTTTTAACTCAAGAACAGTACTAGTTCTACATATTTTGCAGATATACTTATAAAAAGAACTCTTTGCAGGGTTATTCATTATAATGTTTGCAATAGCAAAAGTAAAAAAGAAAGAAAAGGAAAAGAAGATGGTTTATATGTTCATCTGTAGGGATTGGCTGTTGGCCAGTGATTCATCCATTGGAATAGAATGCACTGCAGCCATAAAGAAGAATGGGGTGCTTTTGAATGGAGCAATATAGGACAATATACAAGATACAATGTTAAATGAAGAGAAAAAGGGTGTGAAACAGGGCATGATATGCCGTTTGTATGTACAAAGAGGGGGAGACTTAAAAATATGTACGTATATGCTTGTATGGATGTAAACTACATACATATATTGGAAGGACAGTTGATATTATTGGTTGCCTTTGGGCAGCTGATGAGGGCAGGGAGCTTGGAGGGAAAGTTTTCATTGTATATCCTTGTTTGACCTTTTGAATCTTGGATCATCTGAATTTATTACCTTTACCTTTATTACCTTATTACCTTTATTAATTTTCCCAAGAAGTGCACGAATCATTTACCAAGTCCAAATAAAATAATAACAAAACCATTTTTTAAGCAATGCTCAAAAATGAAAAATCAGCTTCTGCTTTCTAAGTAGACACTGTGGCTTTAAACCCCTGCTTGGTTTGTATCAGCGCTCTGTCGAAGAGGCAAAATGCCATAGTGGTTCAAGAGCATGGTCTGTGAGCAACTAAGATCCAGCACAGTCAAATGAATAAATTAAAAAAAAATGTTTTAATCCCTCCTGTTTTAAAAAGAAATCAGCCTGATCAACAGATCCAACTTCCCAGAAGTCAGATCAAAATTCTGCTGTCATTTACCAGATTTCTTAACCTCTCTGGGACTCAGTTCCCTCATCTATAATGTGGATATAAAATAGACCTATCTCATAAAGTTGTACTGATAAAATTAGTTAATTCACATAAAGCACAGTGCCTGGCACAAAAAACTCTATTGTTAGTTATTGTTATTCACTTCTACAGTATATATTTTTTAAAAATCTCATTAAATGACTGATCCCTAGGCATTATTCAGGGACTTGCTACTTTAGTGTTAATTCTAGATATCCTGTTTTGGGTTTTTCAGACACCCCGGATGTCAACATATATTATACCCTGGATGGCAGCAAACCTGAATTCCAAAAGAAAATTGGTTATGGTGAAAACACTACCTTTAAGTATACGAAGCCTATTACCCTGCCTGATGGAAAAATACAAGTTAAAGCTATCGCAGTCACTAAGTAAGTCAAGAGCATAATGACTGGGATGATTTATATTTATTATGTTTTAACTTTACTCATTTCAATGAGAATCGGTGCTGGATTATAAAGACACTAAAGAAAAAGTTATCTTAATTTCAGCATATGTCTGTAACCTTTGTGTTTGTCTTTTATTGAGTTATACTGTAAAATACACATATTTACATACATAATTAACATGAGGAAAAGTTTTATGGATAGAACATATAAACAATTACTTGTTTAAAACAGATTCTGGATTTGCAGCCACATGGATGGACCTAGAGATGATCATATGGGTAAAAGGGTATAGTTCAGTGACGTGCAGTGTGTATTGATACTGTTTTTAGTCTGAAATCCACACTGGGATTTTGGGAAAGTGAAAGAAAGTGAAATCGCTCAGTCATGTCCGACTGTTTGCTACCCCATGGACTGTAGCCTGCCAGGCTCCTCCACCTATGGGATTTTCCAGGCAAGAGTACTGGAGTGGGTTGCCATTTCCTTCTCCAAAGGAAGAGCCTTTTCAGGGTTTGGGACCTCCGAACAGATTTGTCTTGAGGAAAATGCTGCTTTTAATAGATGGTTCTTTTATTCCCCAGGACATGGCCTATGACCACCATGGTTCTCCATCTGATTTTGTACTGACTTTATTGCCCTTCAAAGCTACCATCATCTTGATTTGTTAGGTGTTAGCTAATTCATTCTTTTCTTTGTCCTTTCTTTCCTAGTCAACACTTTTTTTTCAGTTTCAAGTATAGAGATACCACTTAATTTGGTAAACTTCACCGTGGTAAACGTGGTAAACTTCATCTTTAGAGAAAAAAGATCCTCAAATGCTTTGCAGATTAGTCTGTGATAGAGGAATTATTTTGTGCCGCAAAACAGGTTTGGCCACATTTCTGGAAGACTAATACTGGGGCTGGCCCAGGTAATTTAAATTAGACTCCAGGCTCCCCCTGCTGGCTAAACTACTGCATGGCCTTTTAAGCTACAAATTCTACAATGATGATTGCTTGGCATTAAAAAAAATTTTTTTTAATAATAAAATGAAAACAGAAAAAAACCCTGACACATGATTATTCTTTATTAAAAATTGTGATATGTGGCTTTTCCCACTTGCCAACCCATTTCTACTGAAACAAGTCATCTCAGTTATTGAAAACTAATAAGCTGATTACTCTGGCGCATCATGCTGCAAGGTGACAGTAAAATGAAGTCGCGATCAATGACTTTGTAGTTCAAAGGAGTTAATAGAACTTCCAGCAGAGTCTGAAAAATAAGGACACTGTTTATGCGTCTCACCATCTTGTTCTGTGCCCACTAAGTGTCTGCTCTGAAATGCTGTTAGTATTTCAGATATGCTCAGCTTAGGAAAAGTACCTATACAAAAAAAATTTGAAAGTTAGTGCTTGTATCTAATTGTGATAAAATAGTTCTTTATGGAAATCATGCAGCTTTGTTCAAGTCTCTGTGTCTAGGTTTTTCAGGCCATTAGTTTCTTAATAAGGAGAAAAAGGCCTTTAGATAAGACTGTTAACAATGAAAGGTCTTTAACATATTAAGAGGAAAACCTGTGGTCATGAAGTTTTGAATGATATACAAAAATATTTGTGATATAGTCAATGAAAAAAATTAGGATGTAAGATGACACACTAGTATTGTGACACTTGCAAAAATACACAGAGGACTTCCCTGGTGATCCAGGGGTTAAGAATCCTCCTGCCAATGCAGGGGACACAGGTGTGATCCCTGGTCCAAGAAGAACCTTCAGAGATGCTGCAAAGTAACCAAGCCTGTGCTCCACAATAAGAGAAGCCACTGCAGTAAGAAGCCCATGCACCACAATGAAGAGCAGCTCCCGCTTGCTGTAACTGGAGAAACCCTGCTGCTGCTGCTGCTGCTAAGTCACTTCAGTCGTGTCCGACTCTGTGTGACACCATAGCCAGCAGCCCACCAGGCTCCCCAGTCCCTGGGATTCTCCAGGCAAGAACACTGGAGTGGATTGCCATTTCCTTCTCCAATGCATGAAAGTGAAAAATGAAAGGGAAGTCGCTCAGTCGTGTCGGACTCTTCGCGACCCCATGGACTGCAGCCCACCAGGCTCCTCCATCCATGGGATTTTCCAGGCAAGAGTACTGGAGTGGGGTGCCATTGCCTTCTCCGAGAGAAACCCTGCACGCAGCAACAAAGACCCTGCATAGCTAAAATGAATAAGTAAATAAATTTGCAAAATACACAGAGATAGAAAAGGGCAGTGATCCTCAAGTGACTGGGAACCAGGCTTCTGCTCAGAGCCACCCAGGCCGTAAACCCGACCATTCCTCAGGATTCAAATGGTCCCTGGATGGAGATGTTTGTGATGTGAGGAAGTTATCTTATTAGGAGGACACTGTATCTTGGATAACAGGCCATGAGCCAGTGATGATGAGCATCCAGGTGAGATGGATGCTGAGGTGAATGAGTTAAACAAGCAGTTCATCTAAAAGACTTTCTATATCTGCATCCAGATACCTGTATCTGTAAATTTGTTTTGTTATTGAGAATAACAAAACACATGCTTCCCCAAAGGTTAGCCGCCCGTAAGTCTCTCCAGCCAGTGAGCATGCAAGTACCCACTGATCATGTTATTTCTTAAATACTGTCATTCACTGATAGGTAGTGGCTGTTCAGACCAGTTGTATATTTCTGAGAATTGTTTTCTCCTTCTAAAAATGTGGCTTAAGACTTTGACATGGCTTAATGGTAAACATTTCTTAGGGCTTCCCTGGCAGCTCAGACAGGAAAGAATCTGCCTGCAATGCAGTAGACCTGGGTTCGATCTCTGGGTTGGGAAGATCCCCTGGAGGAGGGCATGGTGACCCACTTCAGTATTGTTGCCTAGAGAATCCCATGGACAGAGGAGCCTGGTGGGCTACAGTCCATGGGGTCACAAAGAGTCAGACATGACTAAGCAACTGAGCACAGCACAGCAAACATTTCTCAACTGTTTTGGAACTGGTATCTATTCATTTCTGGATGTTTACTTAACCAAAGAATTTTAAGTGTTTGGGGACACTTAAAGTTTCAAGAATTTTAAGAAATGTAAAAAAATCAACATGTAAGAAATCTGAGAAATTGCAAAAGAAATAATGAAACAGATAAAAACACATCAAAGGCCAATAGGTAAATCAACGAGCAAAGCAGATAAAGGACACTGAAGGCAGACACCAACTTGAGATATAAGAGTATTAAGTTCCTGGGCAGATCAAGCAGAATCCCTTGTGTTCTAGCTGTGAGCTTTCAGTGCAAATTAGTGAGAGTGAGAGTTAAACATACCAGACAAATACACCAAAGTGTGGTCACAAGGATGTGGCAGAGGCTGCAGACTGCTCCCCAAATCTGTGTTGCCTTCTTCAAGAATCATAGAAGCTTCCCTGGTGGCTCAGTGGTAAAGAATCCGCCTACCAGTGCAGGAGACACGGGTTCGATCCTTGGTCCAGGAAGATTCCACATGCTGTGGAGCAACTAACCCCATGCGCCACAACTATTGAGCCTGTGATCTAGAGCCTGGGAACCACAACTACTGAAGCCCGCACACAACAAGAGAAGCCACCGAAATGAGAAGCCCGCTCACTGAAACTAGAGAGTAGCCCCCGCTCACCACAACCAGAGGCAGCCTGGGAAGCAGCGAAGACCCAGCACAATGAAAACAAAACAAAATTATTTTAAAAATAAAATAAGTAAAGTTTATTTTTTAAAAAAATAGAGCCTAGGATTTTTAGCAGGACACACGTGTTTTCAGTCCTCCTTGAAGCTAGCAAGAGCCCCGTGAATGCATGGGGTGTGGCCATTGAATGCACGTGGAAGTGACGTGGCAGTTTCTAGATTGTGCCCTGTAGGAGGAGGCAGGCCGTGGTTCCTGCCAGCTGGAATGTGGCTGTGGTGGTCAGCCACGTTGGGTCACAAGGACGTGTCATGTCCTAGATATGATGGGGCAACAGGGTAGAAAGTCAACCCTAGGCCCCGGGCACCATGGCTCCCATGCATAGCTCTGGGTGGGTTATAGCCCATTGATATGGTTTTTCCAGTGGTCATGTATGGATGTGAGAGTTGGACTGTGAAGAAAGCTGAGCACTGAAGAATTGATGCTTTTGAACTTTGGTGTTGGAGAAGACTCTTGAGAGTCCCTTGAACTGCAAGGAGATCCAACCAGTCCATTCTAAAAGAGATCAGTCCTGGGTGTTCTTTGGAAGGACTGATGCTAAAGCTGAAACTCTGGTACTTTGGCCACCTCATGTGAAGAGTTGACTCATTGGAAAAGACTCTGATGCTGGGAGGGATTGGGGGCAGGAGGAGAAGGGGACGACAGAGGATGAGATGGCTGGATGGCATCACCGACTCGATGGACATGAGTTTGAATGAACTCCAGGAGTTGGTGATGGACAGGGAGGCCTGGTGTGCTGCGATTCATGGGGTCACAAAGAGTCGGACACGACTGAGCGACTGAACTGAACTGAACTGACTCTGTTTAAGCCACAGTTGTTTTGATTCTGCATTACAACAATCAAGCCTATATCCCAATACACCAGGGACATATCTCAAGCAAATACCTACAGAGAACATATTCAAGGGTACAGGTGATCGAAACAGGCCAACAGTGTCAAGCGTCAGCGAGTGTGTGGAGAAACTGGAACCCTCAAATGATGCCAGTGGGGATGTACATGGAACAACCACAGGTCGCAGTTTCTAAAAAGTTAAACTCACTGACCATCTGACCCAGTGGTTCTGCTCCAGTGTATCTGTCCACATATATGGCTGGACCAGCCCTTGTTGTTGTTCTTATGATTCCAAAAGGCCCTCAGAGTAATCATCAAGGAACTTGGAAAGAGAAGAAGTTTATTACCTACAAGTCCTGGGGATTATGTGGCACCCAGTGAGGTCACAAATACAAAGAGATGGGGGCGGGGGGAGAGAAGAAGGGACAAATCACAGGCCAAGGGTCTGCTTCTATTAGGGTTGAGGGCGGGGGGCTGGGGGGTTCCATGGGCTCAGTCTTCATTGGTGAATTTTGAATGTATGAGCAAGAATTTACAGTGAGAAGAGAAAAAAATTGCCCAATTGGTCAGTCATGGAAACCAACCAAGATCTCTAAAAGGGCTTCCATGGCGGGGCAGTGGCTGGATCTTCATCTGGTCCTGTGGCTGGTGATGTGTTTACTCAAGAGCACCATCTTTGAAGTGGATGCCTCAGCAAAGCCTAAGTTAGGCGCCTGATTACAAACAAGAGAAAACCCAACCTCAGGGGCTCACACTATAAAGACTCATACGTGAATACTCATAACAGTATTAAGTATTGTAACCTCCAAACTGGAAAAATCCAAATGACTGCCCATTGGGGAATGGATAAACAAACTGTACATTTGTAAAATGGAATGCTACTCAAGAATAAAGATGAATGAATTGCTGACACGTGGCAACTACATAGGTGAACCTCAGGAACAACAAAAAACAGGACAAGTAAAGGCAGCCAGACGTGTGAGACTGTATTTGTAGGATTACATTTATCAGCATGGCAACCCACCCCAGTATTCTTGCCTGGAGAATCCCATGGATAGAGGAGCTTGGAGGACTACAGTCCATGGGGTCGCAAAGAGTCAGACATGACTGAGCAACTAAGCTCAGCACAGCACAGAAAAGGCAAAACTATGAAGACAGGAAGCAGGTCAGTGGTTGCCTGGTGTAGGAGGTGGAAGTGAGGAGTAACTAGAAACAGGTTGTTGTAACCCTGGACTGTGGTGGTAGGTGCACAGTTGTATAAATGTATGGAGTATCATCAAATTATATACCTAGAGTAAGTGCATTTTATGTCATGTACATTATACCTCAGTAAAAATGTTTAGAAAAATAAAGAGTATATAGATGAGCTGCTGGTGCTGAGGGGAAATCACCTCCAGAATTTACTTCTGGCCACCTCTCTGTTGGTTTCTCATGGGACTTCTATTGCATCATGGAGGAACAAGATTAATTGTGAAATATTATGAATAAATTGAAAACTGGCTAGTATTTGGGGAATAACTGTTAAAATCTTCCAGGGCAGTGTATATTATGCTACCCACAGTTGGGATAAGGAAAATTCCCATAACTTATGTGGAATGAATGATATACAGGTAACCTCATTCTTTGCTTCAGAATAGTTTCAGGATTAAGGTATGACATCTTTATGGTGAATGTGGTAGATAGTCCTCCAAATGGCCCCCCAGTGAGCCATGCCTCCCACAATATCCCCTCCTTCTGAATCTGGGCTGGCCCTACAACTTACTTTTGACCAAGAGAGTGCTCCAGACATGACGCTAAGGCCAGACCACAAGAAGCCTTGCAGTATCTGCTCTGGTCTCTTGGAACATAAAAGCTGGGAGAAGCCAGCCACCTTGTAGGAAGTCTTTGATTTACCTGAGACCTACTACTATGAGGAACCCCAAGTTCACCACCTGTAAAGGGAGATAGAAAGGGAAGGAGGGAGATGACTGGCAAGTCCCCAGCTGACTTAGAACCTGAGGGGAGAAACCATTTTGGACATCTGACTGAGTTGTACTTTCACTTGACTCTGGCCCAAGCTGACACCTGACTGCAACCACACGAGAGGTGGCAAACCCACACCTCTGTGTTCTAAGACATAATGTTTTGCAGTGGCTTATTACATAGCAAGAGATAACTGAATAAGAGTAAGGTTAAGACCATAGAAATGGTAATATTTTGGTCTCTCCAATTTAAAATATTAATATGATAAATTCATTCTAGAGTCATCTTAATTGCTGGACACCTTGTCTTTGAACCTTTGTGTGACACACAGACTTTTCCTGTTTGGAATAATTTTCAGAGACTGCAGAGAGAGTGCCATTGTAACAAAGGTGTTTCAGGTGGACTCTATTCCACCAGATCCAGTCTCTCCAGAAGACACTGTGGAAAATGCTCTCAAGGACCCTCCGAAGCAGGCAAGTACTGACACTATGATGCATTTGAATCGTCACCACGTCCCTGGTCCCTTTCCTCAGTGGTCACATCTTCCCCTTCATTTACCCCCAGAGTCAGTCTGTCATCCATTTTCAGGTTCTTATCGTTGGGGTCACTCTCAACCACTGCACAGTATCTTTGCTGGTTTCCCACCTTTTGGCCAGTCCCCACCCTGCCTGTTGGAGACTCCTCACTGGCATCTCTATCTAGGCTCCTGTGTCTTCTCCTCTTACCCTATGGAAGAAAGCAGAAACCCTCAGCCTGGCCTCTCAGAGCCAGTTTCTGTCCTCAGTCATCCTTTCCTGCTTTGTGACTCCCCTGTTTACGTTCCAGCTCAAACTCGATTGTGCATGCTGTGTTCTGTCTCTGCTCCCCTAGCTCCCAGGCCTTCTTTCATCAAGTGCTTTGATCACGTGATTACTCTGCTCCTTGTCTGTCTCCCCCATGTACTGTAAGCTCCCAGGCAGCAGAGAGCAATTCTGCCATACTCCATGTCCTGCATGGGGACAGGTAGGAGAGGGTGGAGGCATTTGTTGAAAAGAAGTATCGGGCTAGTAGGAGCCCTCAGGGGGCATGACCTTCAGTTATGTTGAAAGCTTTGTTTCCAGATACAAAGCCTCACCTCTTTAGAGAATGAACTACACCTATCTAGAAAGGACATTTGAAACTCTAGTCCTTGGGTTCTGGGTATCAGTGGGATGGATCCCAGGGTCAGAGGGTGGGCCAGCCCACAGTGAGGCAGTTAAACAGAAAGTCTCAGACTCTCGTTGGGGTGATGGGAAGTTTTTTGGGGGAGTCCCTTCAGCCTAACAATTAACCAGAGGGCAGCAAAGAGGCCGTGGGACCAGAGTGGTGGATGCAGGCATGGTGTGGGGCCCACTTGTGACCAGGGGTCTACACTGACCGGGAGGCAGCCAGCAGGGGTTGAGCCAACATGTACCAGCAGGTGTTCAGGCTTCAGCCAAGCATGAGGGACTGACCCTAAGGAGAAGAAAGCTAGAGAGAAGCATGTCTGTGTTTCAGGGCCGTGTGTGGGAGGACAGTGGACAGAAGATCTGTCTGGGTCCGACCCCACCCTGTCTTTGCCCCCATGGTCTGGTGGTCCCTCTATTGTCACTGTGTCTCCCAAGAGTGTGACGTCCTACCTGTGTGCTGTCACCTGCCTCCAGGCTTGGCCACTTGACATGGAAGGGGCATCCCAAGCAGGCGTGCTGCCAAGCAAACAGCCCAGAGTCAAAGCTGTGTGTGTCCAGAGACAGTGAGACAAAGGTGACTTGGTGAAAACGACTCTGACCCCTTTCTAGTAAAGAAGTGCAGGCTGTGTCACCGTCTCTCCTATGGAACTTCTAATTTTCATATCTAAACAGGCGGAGTCAAGTGATTGATACATAGTCTCTTCCCTTCTAGGAACTGAAAAATGGATTTGTTGAATCAAAAGGAAGGAAGAAATATAAGAATCCTGAAAGTAAACTGGGTTGGAATGTTAACCTTGGAAAGTTTCCAGGTATGAAGTGACAGGACGAAGATACAAGTTAATATTCTAAACCACCAAACAGGTTCAGGGCTTGTGTTCTTGTCTTCCGAGGGGTTGACTAAGAAACACCAGGACAGTACAGTAAGATCTCATTTGACTTTTAATGCCATCCTGGCTACAGGAAGGAGAGTCAAGCTATCCAGCAGACTCAGATTTATCTATTCATTGCAGCACGGGAGACTACGTGGTACAGGAACCGTGGCAATCTCATCAACTAAAGTACAGACAACAGTTGCTGGGGGAAGGTGGGGTTTGGATGAAATTTAAATGAAAGAAGAGTTCTGATAGGTAGGCGAAGCAGAGATCAGTGGGAAATGGTCGCCATGAGGTATGGACCCGAGAAGGGGACCAGGGTTCTGTTTCCTTGGAAACAACAAAGACACATGTGGAAGGTAGTGCCCAGAGACCTTTCTCTGAAGCTCTGCACTTGGGTTGGACATTGAGGCTGCTTCTCTGTGGTTGGATGGCATCACCAACTCAATAGACACAAGTCTGAGCAAACTCTGGGAGACAGTGTAGGACAGGGGAGCCTGGTGTGCGGCCATCCATGGGGTCACAAAGAGTCAGGCATGACTGAGCGACTGAACAACAACTCTATGTCACAGTGACCTGGGTCTTCCAGGCAACAGTTGGATGTTTCATTCTTACTGATAGGATTTCAAACAGCAAAGTTTTCTGATAATCTGATTTTAGAGAGCAGGGTTTCTTGGTCAGTAAGAAACAGTGGTCACTCAGAGTGGGAACTGTTAGGATGTGTGACAGCTGCAGTGTGTCCTTGGGACACATAAGATTCCCTGCTGACCTTGCAACTGGATTTATCCATTCTCCCCCCTGGTGCAGAATGCTGGGCAATGTGGCAGGGCAGATTTTCATTTTCTCAGTCTGGGCCCACTTTTTTCTTTATTGCTATGAATTCAACTGAGTGGGAGCTTCTCTGCATAGTTACTACATTAGAAAATGTGACAACAGTGTCCCCTTATTAAAAGGTTTCTAACTATGAAGACACATTTGCATGAAAGCACATATGATTTCAGATATTCACAGAATGATGCTTTTGATGTAATTGTAGACATGGGTGAAAGAAGTGACCCTAAAACATTGAAAGACCTTCGCTTCTCAGAGAGTCCGCGGGAAGCCCCAACTTTCCGTGATGAATTGGGCTCTAGACCAGCCCCCCAGCAGCCCCAGGTAACTGCTAAAGAAACTCCTTTGTTACTAAAGATCTACTGTGTTTTTAATGCTTCCTGCAACATACTTTAAGAAAATGTCCCTGCCTTTTCACCATGTTTTATACCAGATACCTAGTTGAACAAAAAAGGCCCCTGTACTCATGGTGCTCACATTTTATTGGGGATGGGGGCAGGCAGATATAAACGTGTGAATAATGGGAAAAATAATTAAGAATAGTGATTTGTCATGAAAAGGATAGACCTGGGTGATAGGATAGAGCCATGGTTTTCCAAGTGTGGTCCCCAGACCAGTAGCATCAGCATCACCTGGGAGCTCATCAGAAATGCAGACATCCAGGCCACCCGCCCCCACCCTGCCCCAGCCAAGACCTGCGGCCTCAGGGCCTTTAGGGTGGGCCTCATCATCTGTTCTAATTGGCCTTTCTTCTGATAAACACCCAAACTTGAGAACCCCTGGGATAGAGAATGACCAGGTAGGAAGAACAGTGTCCTAATTCAGGGGGATAAGAGAAAGCCCCCTCAAAAAGGTGACATTTTAATTGAACCTTCAAGATGAACAGAAACCAGCCCTGCAAAGATCTCGGTCGAGTAACTTCAAGTTCAGGTAAGTGAGGATCACCAGGAGGCTGGTGTGGCTGGAGCATGGTGGGAAAAACGATGGCTGCTGCATATGGTAGGACAAAGCACTGAGATGAACTCTATGTAATTTACCGTACCAGAGGTTTTGCCGTGATTTTATATATGTTCTTCATTTCAGTTCCCTGGGTTTGCACACATAACTGGCCAGAAGAGCTTGACAAGCACAGAGATCATGAGGATTCACAGGGAGACGGACTTTCTCAAGTATGTATTGCTTTCTCTCTACTGTCTGAGTACTGCTAAGACAACAACATGGTCAAAAATAATTTGAAGATGGGGCATAGCAATGGTATTTTCCCCAACTGTTTTGTTTTTTTAGTTAAATTTTTACAAAATTTAAAGGCACAAATGACATACATAAATGGCACTTAAAGAGTACAATTGATATATACGTATAATCTCAAGACTATCACCCCAATCAAGAAAATGAAAAAATCTACCACCTCCAAGAGTTTCCTGCTTTGCACCCTTTTAAAATCCTCCCCTGTGACCTGCCCCATTCCCAGGCACCTGTTGGTCTGCTTGTTGTCATTGTAGCTTAGCTTGCATTTGATCCCATATATTTATAGGGAACAATTCAGTATTTGCTCCTTGGCCAGGCTGCTTTCACTCCGCTTGATGACTTGGAGGCTCACCCATGTTGTATGCATGCACTGGACGTTTCTTTTTAACTCTGATGTGTTCCATCATATGGATACATCACAGTTTGTTTATCCTGTTTCCTATTGGATGTACATCCAGATTGTTTTTAGGTTTTGGCTGTCGCAGATAAAGCTGCTATGAATATTTGTATACATGTCATCCTGTGCATGTATACTTTAATTCCCCTTAGCTCACTAACTAGGAGTGGGGTAGCTGGCTCATATGGTAGGCATATGTTTAACTTTTTAGGAAAACTGTCCATATGTTTTCCTAAGAGGCTGTACCATTTTACACTCCCACCAGTAGTATATGATGGATGGGAGTTCCAGTTTCCCTACATCTTCACCAACATTGTTATTTTTATTTTTGGCCATTCTGGTAGGGTGGGGGTAGTGGTTTTAATTTGCATTTCCCTTGGGGTTGGTAGAGTGGGTGACCTGGATAAAGGTGATCAAAAGATACAAACTTTCACTCGTAAAATGAGTAAGTCCTGGGGATGTAAGTGGTGAAGATAGTTAATGACACTGTACTGCATACTGAAAGTTGCTAAGAGTAAATGTAAGAAGTTCTCAACATGAGGAAAAAAATTCTGTAACTGTGTGGTGACCGATGCTGACACTGTGGTGATCATTTTGCAGTATCCACAATTATTGATTGTTAGGTTATACACTTGAAACTAATACAGTGCTGTAGTGTCTTCTCTGTCTTTATTGGTTTTGTCTGTGGTTTTATCAGTTATTGAGGAAATTATACTGAAATCTATGACTATAATTATGAGTTTATCTACTTGTCCTTGTATTGCTTTCAGTTCTTTGCTTCATGTACTTTGAAGCTCTGTTGTTCAATATATAAACCTTTTGCATTCCTATGTTCTATTGCTGGATTGACCCCTTTATCCTTACAAAATAAGCTTTTTTAAAAAAACCCACTTTTATTGGAGTATGGTTGATTTACAGCATTGTGTCACTTTCAGGTGTACAGCAAGGTGAATCAGCTATACGCATACATGTATCCACGCTGTTCCGATTCTGTTCCCACATAGGTCATTACAGAGTACTGAGTAGAGGTCCCTGTGCTGTCCAATAGGTTCTTATTAGTTATCTATTTTTAAATATAGTAGTGCATATACATCAGTCTCAATCTCCCAGTTTATCCCTCCTCCTGTGAAATAACCTTTTATTAACCCTGGTAATAGTCTTTGCTTAGAAATCATATTTTTCTGATATTAATATCGGCATTACTGCTTTCTTTTGATTAGTATTTGCATGGTGCATCATTTTTTCATCCTTTTCTTTTTAACCTATTTGTGTTTCTCTAGTTAAAGGTTTCTTTTAAACAGCATGTAGTTAGGTCTTGCTTTTAGAAAATAGAACAATCTCTGCACGTGGTGCTGAGAGTATTTATATTTATTCTGATTATTGATATGTTTGAATTTCAGTCAGCTGTCATGCTATTTGTTTTCTGTTTGTCTTACCTATTCTTTGTTGCCCCCCCCCCTTTTTTGGCTTGCTTTTGGATTAATTGGGTATGTTTTATGATTTCATTTTATTTTGTATCCTTTGTTGGCTTATTAGCTATAAGTTTTCTTTTAGTGGTTGCCTTAGGGTTTATACTACGTATTTTTAACTTATCACAGTCTGTCTTCAAGTGATGTTAGACCACTTCATATATAGTCTAAGAACTTCCAGTACCTGGATAACTGCAGCCTTTGTGCTATCATGATCATTTATTTTACTCCTACAAATATTATGAACCTCATAATACATTATTACTTTCATTCAATATCAATTTTTTATAGTCCTTTATAGTTCTACTGTGGAGAAGGCAATGGCACCCCACTCCAGCACTCTTGCCTGGAAAATCCCATGGACAGAGGAGCCTGGTAGGCTGCAGACCATGGGGTCGTGAAGAGTTGGACACGACTGAGAGACTTCACTTTCACTTTTCCCTTTCATGCATTGGAGAAGGAAATGGCAACCCACTCCAGTGTTCTTGCCTGGGGAATCCCAGGGACGGGGGAGCCTGGTGGGCCACCGTCTATGGGGTCGCACAGAGTCGGACACAACTGAAGCGACTTAGCAGCAGTAGCAGCAGCATACTTCTACTGTGGTAAAAATACAGTAAAATTTACCATTTTAACAATTTCTAAGTGCACAATTCAATGGCGTTAAGTACATTCACAGTGTTGGGCTACCGTCAGCACCATCCCATTTCCAGAACTTACTCATCATCCCAAATAGAACCCAGTTTGCCCAGCGCCATTGCTGAAAAGACCATCCTTTCCCCAAGTGAACACAACTACAAAGGCTGGTGACTGTTGAGAGGCCCAGGTAGAGACTGGTGCAGGCAACCGAACAACCCAGTGCACAGTATGCAGGTACCATAGACGCTACGCGGTTCAGCTAGGTCACAGGATCGGGGCCCTGACCTGCCTGGAAATGCTTGGCGGCAACAGGGTGACTGACAAGGGAGCCAGTTCCAGGAATCCTTTCACAACCAGGTAGGTAGATGAGGGCTGGAGGATGCCGCCACCACCTAGAAGTGGGCAGACGGTGTTGGGGCAGGACCTCGGACTCCACGCAGGTGAGTGATGGTGTAGGCAGGGCTTACCTGACAGGGACTCTCCAGAGCCAGGTAAGAGTCAGAAAAGTGCACTGTGGACATTACTGGAATTCGCAGGGCTCACCCGCACACACGTCAAAACCCAGGTGCCAGGAGGTGCCAGGGCCCCACTCGGAAGTGGGGTCGAGGCTGCTGATAAAACTGCTGCTGTGCCTGGAAGCAAGAGGCGCCTGGCCTCCAGGTGAAGGGCACCATGGTCCCAGCTGTGTGGGACTTTGTGATAAAAAGGCTTAGAGAAGCACCTCCCGTCTTAAACTTGTTCCACTGCCTTTGAGAGCATTCTGCTTCCTGTTTTGTTTTTTAAGAATGTTCAAATGCTTGTCAATGTTGTGCACTGCTCAGCACAGGGCTGCTCAGGGGCCTCTTGTGTCGTAGGTGTGCCCGCTGCCTGGTGGCCCGCCCATCGGACCCCTTTGCTCGCTACTGTCTGGAATGTGGCTCCTCTGTGCCGCCCATCTTCGGTTGCCGTCTGCCGCCCCCAGAAGGAGCTCAGGTGAGTAGCAGGATCCTTGAAGCTTCTTCCACTGGTCGATCTGGTCTGTATTTGCAGCAGGAGCATAGCACCTGGCACACGGGAACCACAGGTAGTTGTTGAAAAAATTACTGGCAAATGAATCTTGCTCTATCCAGACTCCTATTTAGGAATCAGAAACACATTTGCAGTGCCATTCCTTTTGTGTGGTCTCAAAGAAGCACAGGCTCAGAAAAAGACTGACATCTTTTGATTTCAGTGGTTCACTTATGGATAAATACATGTTTCCTACTCATATGATATTTCTGTTCATAACCTGGGGACAATATGGAAATATATTCTACAAATGCCACAAGTACTAATTACAGGTCTGTATATCTGTAAAATACACCATTCTGTCCAAAGAAGCTGTTTATATCAGCTATAGATCGATCAGTACGTCTACATTTAAAAGTTTTAGCTGACCATAGATAATAACTGATATTATCCTACCACTAAGTGGTTAGTTAGTTAGGGAATTTGCTGAAAGTCCAGTGGCTGGGACCGGGTGCTTTTACCTCCATGGCCCAGATTTGATGCCTGGTCAGGAAACTAAGATCCTGCAAGCTGCACAGCTCAGCCAAAAAAAAAAAAAAAAAAAACCCAAAAAGGTTTGTAGTTAGTTAGAAAACATACTTAACTTACTAAAAATCAAAACCTTCACCTAAATGTATTCATCTCTTATGCACTTGATACTTTGGGGTTCTTTTGGATTCAGGTTTACAAAATGATGCAGAAGGATCTGGGAAGTTTACTGAAAAATGACCATTTAAAAAGGATAGTCACAGGGTAGGAGGTGGGAAGGAGGTTCAGGATGGAGGGGGCATAAGTATACCTATGACCGATTCATGTTGATGTATGGCAGAAACCAATACAATGTTGTAAAGCCAGTATCCTACAGTTAAAAATAAATCTAAGCATTTGGTAGTATTCACCAAAAATAAAAAGATAGTCACTAGGAAAAAGTCATTATTCAATGAATTCAAAGTCCAGAGTTTTAGAATTGAGTTACGCCTTCAAGCAAGAGGCTAGGTGCTTAAAGGGAGATGCTGTAGAAGTTAATTTAATTTACTCTACTCCCATGATATATTTTGAACTCCTTAAAGAAGGTGGTATAGCAAATAAAACGTGAACAGGTCTCATTGGTTTGAATTTTCCCTGCTTATATATTTGTTGGTGCAATGTCAAAGTTGTTTTCTTACTGGTCTGAAAACAAATTTTTCAAAACTTTCTTTGTTGTTACAGGGAGAAAAGGTTATCAGGGATTATAAATATTCAAAATGATGAGCTTCAGAACGTCTATACTGCCTGTAAATGATATTTATTAACATGCCCTAATGTATAAACCGCTTTGTAATCTGAACTATTGAGTTCTTACCATGTCCTGCTCTGGGGTGGATCCCACTCCTAGGGTCCCAGACCTAAGACACTCAGGGTCTCATTAGAGACGTGCAGAGGGGTTCCTCTCAGCTCCAGAGCCACTCTGCATCGTCCTGCTGAAAGCATACACAGAACTGAGTTGTATTTGTTGGTGAGTTACAGCATCACCTGAATTCACCTTATCAACACATTTCTTTATGAAAGTTGGGGATTGCAGGGGGACAGAAAGGATCCTGAGTGCTGGCTTGGACCCAGATTGAAATGCATGACCTTGATTCCCTGAATTTCTATGAGCTTCGTGCTGGTGGACAAGCTGGCTCTCCTGTCTGAGGAGGCTGGCCCTCCTGTCCTTGAAGTATATAATACCTCACCTGGGGCAGTGGCCTTGAAGGGAGACTCTTCTCAGGATTCACCACCACCTTTTTAATTCCTATATTTCCTGTGTTGAATTTTTTTTTTTTTGCTATTTTAAAAAGTTGAGTTTTTTAACTTATTTTCTAATAGAGCCTGGTGGGCTGCAGTCCATGGGGTTGCAAAGAGTCGGGCACGACTGAGCGACTAACACTTACTAAATAGAGCTCTAGGGAATACAGCAGACTCCTTAACTTCTCACAGTCTGTTTCAGAATAGACTTAAATCTAGCAATACACAGAAATTTCCCTCCTTCTAGAACTCCCTGTTAAGTCCCTGATTACTTGCTGGTTCATCAGTCGCTCAAGACAGGACCATGATCTCAGGTTGGTGCAGCCACGGTCCTCCCTGTTGGCTGGCCACTGAGCGCATCATCTTGACCGAGCTCCAGATTGTGTGAGCCCTGGCCGCCAGCAGCCACAAAGCTGCTGGTGTTCACAGCCCATCCTGCTCTGATGGAGCTGGAGGAGGACAGGGAACAACCCAAGCGAGACCCAGCAGACGTGTGGGGTCTTCACCCAAGGTTCATTGCTTTTCAGTTCATCCTCTATCTTTGGTTGGCTTTCAGAATCTGAAATGGTTATTTTTTTTTTAACAGTTTTATCCAACTTTATAATTGCCTTTTAATGTATTATAGAAAGGATTTGTCAATTTCCTTACTCTACTGTAAGCTATTTTTTTATTTTTCTTTTCTTTACACCTCTCTTTTCTACAATAGATATCTTTTTACCTTAATAAGAAATGAGTAAAAATGGCAATTATTTAAAAGAAATTTTTTACAAAAGTAAATTAAACCTTACGTTCTAAGATCAATTTGTGCCTTCACGTTTTGCATCTGAAGACCAACCTGGCCTCCTTCTTCATGCAGATGGGCTTATGCACAGAGTGTGAGAACGTGGTGCCCCTGAACACACCCATCTGTGTGGTCTGTGAGGCTCCCCTGGCACCACAGCTGCAGCCACAGGCCAGCTTCCGCCTGAAGGTAATGAAACGTGAATCTGTGACAGTGTGAGTGAAATCTATAGAAATCAATGTTTGAGCAGTTGAACGTCTTTCTTCAGCTGATGGCACTGGCTAACAGTTGATGAACTAACACCCATGAACAAAACCCACTCTCATTTTTGGAAGGGCATCCGCCCAAGAGTTGAAATTGCCAACAGGATCTAAACATCAGGAAAGATCCACAGAAATGTGTTTCCCCAGACATGGGTTTGGAGGACAAATTGCACTGCAGTTCACACAGGTTTTTACTCAGTATATTTTTAAATTGAACATTGTCATTCATGTTGACTTGTAATCTTGTCCTTAAAGTCACTTGATGTTTGTGTTTGCTTTGTTTGATTATGGGTCTCTATCACCTAGAAAAGGAGGATTACATACAGCCTGTCACAAGGGTGAAAAAGTCAAGTATCATGTCGAACTTCAAAAACATCTTGTTAGACAAATGGCATCATGCCAGGAACATTTTGGGGGTAGAATCACTGAACCTACAACCATATCTTTTCTCCATTTTTGAATTTATGGTCCCACTCCTTTTTACTTAACCTCAAGTATAAGTTCACTACAGGATGAAATAGGTTTAATATAGATAACTTTGGGGATAAAAGAACAAAAAATTTCAGCAATAAGGGAAGTGCCCTTATTAAGTGCCCTTAATGTACAGTGAGAACTGTAACACCTCAGGGACTTCCCTGGTGGTCCTGCTGTTAAGACTCTGAGCTTCCACTGCAGGGGGCATAGGTTCAATCCCTGGTCGGGGAACTAAGACACCCCTTGCTGTGGGGCATGGCCGCACTACCTAGGCTACTATGTTAACCATCTTTTCTGTTTTCTTGTTTGTGTGTGTGTGTGTGTGTGTATTACAACTTATCTCCAGCTTCCTGACTCAGAAGGTTGAACTTACCACTCATTTTCTAAAACAGTCTTTTCACTTTTCCAATTCGAAGTGAGAAACTACAGAGCAAATCCAAATTCATATAGAACAAGATTACTTGTAAACATACAATCTTTTGCTTGTCTTGGGTCTTCCTGTGTCTTGTTGAAGCCAGAGATCGAGGGCCTACCCAGGAGTACAGTTTAAACACTGAAAAAAAAAAAAAAAAAAAAACTCACACAGAAGCAATGTGAAAAAGTTAGTTTGCCTTCCTAAGGCCAGATGAATACTCTTTTTCAGGTTTTTTTGTTTTTCATTTCGGGGTTTGCTTCTTTTAAAACTACGTTCAGTTGTCAGGCACTATTTCTGTTGTAATAATTTCTAAACCAATCCAGTTTCAGGGTCTGGTGTTAGTATAGGGTCTCCAGGCTGATGAACTGGAAAGACTGCTTGGTCATTACTTTGCACAGCTGTTTTCTCATAGCAACACTTTCTTCTTTTCTTTTCTTGTGGTGGGGGGAAGTACTTTGATTTATTGAACTTAAAGTACTGAATAAGAGAAGGGGATTTTTTAAAAAAAGCATTTTATTTAAATGATTAAGTAGATATGAAACTTCGCAATCCTGGCTTTCAAAGTGTCATGCCTTGAAATACAACCTAAAACTTGAACCAACCTACAGACGCCACTTTAAGTTAACATGGCATATGGCTTCCTTTTTCCATGGTGTGTGTGTATTCAAACTTGTGTTCCATGTAAGTTAATTCAAAAGATAAGTTTTAGATGCTGAAATCATCAGGACGTCTGGCTGCTTCACGGTGGTAGATGCCTCTCATTATTCCACATTATTAACACCCTTTTTGTCCTGGCATTACTACACTACTCAGATGAATGGGAGGAAAAATGAACGTGTTTCTCTGAAGAGATTAGAGAAGCACCGTGGAAACACACAGGTCTCTTTCCCTGTTTTCAAGGAGAGAGTGATCTGCCGCGACTGCGGCACCGGGAACCCGGCTCAGCTGAGATACTGCGTCTCCTGCGAGGGGACCCTGCCGTCCTCGCCACAAGAGGTGGGTTGACCGCACGCACCCGTCCTGTATCTCAGTGGTCGATAAATGTTCATTGTTGATGATGAGAAATATAGTCTACAGAGATGGGGGAGGAAGTTTGTTGGGGAGGAGAGGGGAGAGATCACAAGTGACTCATGGTACACTGAAAGCAGCATTTCTGCGTGTGGAGAGGACACTGCACACTCACCAACACACAACTGTCTTCACAGTCTTCAGGAGGCTTCCATCAAGTCGGCAGTTTCTTAGAATTTCATTTAGTGGCTTTGTGTGGAAGCTGGTGCAGCCGGTGGGGCCCCAATGGCCAGGAGTCATTCATGTGTCACTCACAGGCAGGCATGTCTGTTTTGGTTTTTGTTTAAAATTAATTTCTTTAAGAAAAATTTTAAGCTTTATTTCAGTAAGACACTTCAGATTCCCTTAGATTATAGCCTATCAGTAAGCAAAACGCATATGTACTGGTTTTGTACTGCGTTGCCAAGTTCCAAACTTCTTGTCCTAGGAAAGCAAGCGGAAAAGCACCAGCGCTGGCAACGACTGTGTTATTTTAAGCAAAAATAAGTGCCTTTTCAGCACTTCAGTGAAGTGAGGCTTTAATCCAAAGAAGACTCAGTTCCACTGTGTGCCTGCTCTTTTTTGAAGTTTAGCAAGTGGTGGGCACCATTGCTTGGCTTTCCCGCTAGCCTATCTAGAGTGTTTAAAATGAAGGAATTGAAGTACAATTCAAGTCCAGTGATTAGGTTCTGTGTAGATGATCTATTTCATGTGTATGAAATGATGACTTCCAGGTGACTGGCCCTGGCCTAATAATCCCACAAAGAAGTCAGCATTTTCCAGCCAATTTAGAAGAAAATTCCTGCTTCCTTGGGGCCGTTGCAAAATACAGCTCTCTGACTGTTTTGGGGGGTTGTTCTCATCTCATTGACTTTCCGTAAAGGAATTTGTGTGTGCTCTTTGTTCTAATTTATTCATTGGTGAGGCTATCATAGTTTTACTTGAGCAGAAATACCTTATTTCCAGGGTTTGCAGTGGTTCAGGGCTCTCTTCCCTTCTGGATTTGGGAGGACACTGTGTAGACCTGCCTATGTGGGTCCATGTCCACCTTCCAACTGTCCACGAGTGAGCAGAGGACGCTTGCCTGGAGCCATTGTGGGGGTGTTTAAAACAGCTTCTTTGTGCCTCACAGCCACTCCAGGCCAGGTGCCTCCTCCTCCATACCCAGGCAGAAATCACTTCTTAGGACTTGGGTCTCAGCCCCTGCTTAGTGGGGCTTCCCTGGTGGCTCAGTGGTAAAGAATCTGCCTGTCAAGCAGGAGATGTAGGTTTGATCCCTGGGTCAGGAAGATCCCCTGGAGAAGGAAATGACAACCCACTCCAGTATTCTTGCCTGGGAAGTCCCATGGACAGAGAAGCCTGGGAGGCTACAGTCTATAGGGTCACAAAAGAGTCAGCACGACTTAGCAACTCAACAACAACCTGCTTACTTAAGAATCTGGAGACAGAGACCATTAGTTCTCTCAAACTGAGACGTCTCTCATTGCTATATTCATTTGCATTTCTTTGAGGTTAAACCTTTTCACTCATGTATTGACTCTAGGTGTTTTTCTATGAATCATCTGCTTCCCTTTTTAATAAAACACTCAGAATTATTTGTGGGAGTGTCTCATGTAAATAGTGTAGGAGGTTTCGTGTGAAGGGCTAGTCTCTCCTCATCTTAGTCCCTTGGCTCCTACCCGAGAAGTCATCACTGGCACTCAGCTTCTGAGGTCTGCTTTCAGCCACCGGAGGCATGACTAATTAACTGTAGTTTGATATGAACACTGACCCGGTGCTTTGCACCTGGCATTTATCCTGTTAGTAACCTTCTCATTTTCTCCATGACTTCATAACATTACTCTGTCTCTGTATACTGTGGTAGGTTCAGGCCATCCCCTGGTGCTGGACACTTAAGCTGTTTCCAGTTACTTCCTCTGAATCCACAATCCTGCAGGGAATGGTCTTGAATATCCTTCTTAATGTATTTGTTCATCTGCAGGATAAATTCTAGAAGGTAGAACTGCAGGGTCAAGAGAGTATCAGCCTTTCTTCTTTTGATGGCTGCAGTTGTATGGGATGGGCGTAAGCTGTATGGGAAGACTGTGTCTCTAATATTCATGAAAATTTGAAAGTATTTTCTGTCCTCTAGCCTAGTGTTCCGACTTGCTACTCAGTTTGCTTTAAATGTGGGGCCAGCAATCACCCATCTGCTCGCTTCTGTGGCTCCTGTGGCCTTTATGTGAGGTCCTTGGCACGACCCTACGTGGAGAGCAGCCTGGCTCCAGCTGCTGGAGAATTTGGCCTGTTTGCTGAGGTGAGGCCTCCACGCTAGTAAAACCTGGTCCCGGGACGGGGTTTTAACTCTGAATTTGTGTACCCGACCCTGTGAGCAAGCCCAGGGGACAAGAGCCGAAACACTTAGACCCTTCTTGTGGACTTTAACTAGGTGTACAAATGAGTTCAACCAGTTTATGTTTTCAACACATTGATTGCTTTAGGATTCAAAGATATGCACTTATAGATATTCATGTCTATATAAATAGATGTGATATTCATAGATATCATAGTCATAGATATTCATATCAGGCAGATATTCATAGATATGCATTTATCTACACTAAATTGAGGCCTAACCACATATACAAGGCAATAGATGTCATTGCACACATGCTCAGTCACTTCATTCATGTCCAACTCTTGGTGACCCTGTGGACTGTAGCCCTCCAGGCTCCTCTGTCCATGGGATTGTCCAGGCAAGAATAATGAAATGGGTTGCCACGCCCTCCTCCAGGGGATCTTCCCAACCCACGGATTGAACCCACATCTGTCATGCCTCCTGCATTATCAGGCGGGTTCTTTACACTAGCACCACTTGGGAGGCCCTGCTGCTGCTGCTGCTAAGTCGCTTCAGTCGTGTCCGACTCTGTGCGACCCCACAGATGGCAGCACACCAGGCTCTGCTGTCCCTGGGATTCTCCAGGCAAGAACACTGGAGTGGGTTGCCATCTCCTTCTCCAATGCATGGAAGTGAAAAGTGAAAGTGAAATCGCTCAGTTGTGTCCGACTCTTAGCGACCCCATGGACTGCAGCCCACCAGGTTTCTCCGTCCATGGGATTTTCCAGGCAAGAGTACTGGAGTAAGGTGCCATTGTCATTAGGGAGATTTAAAATACATGGGATAAAATGTATTTTTTTCTCTTGAATTTCTTATGTAGCACACCAAGAAATTTCCCCCTGCTCTTTTATATTTTAGAAAACTTACACTGGGGTACATAAAATTGCTTTTGCCACTTATAACAACTGGGCATATTTGAGGAAAATCTCCCAAGACTATTTTCAGAAGGACTTAATCTCTAACCAGCTTCATGTTAGCCATTTATGGATTTGTCTAAACTACAGAAAGATTTTTCAGGTCTGTTCTCCTCTTTAGATTCTTCCTTTCATCAGAAGAATTTGTGAAGACTGATCATTTGTAGAGAGAATGCACATGCACTCGACAACTTTGCATCCATTTTTAGGGAGTTCATGCCTTTTTAAGTCTAAGTCCTAAGTGTTAGTCGTTTCAGTCATGTCCAACTCTTTGCAACCCCATTGTAGCCCACCAGGCTTCTCTGTCCATGGACTTTGCCAAGCAAGAATACTGGAGTGGGTGGTCATGCCCTTCTCCAGGAGATCTTCCTGACCCAGGGATTGAACCTGAGTTCTCTTATGTCTCCTGCATTGCAGGCAGATTCTTTTACTGTCTGAGCCACCATGCCTTCTTAACCCAGATTGAAACACAGATACCACAACTGCCAATAACCCAGGTGGCATGTTTGTGCAAGTGAGACACGTTGGTTTTTCCTTAAGACACTTGACTGCCATCTGTTGGAAATTGATTGTAATTTACTAATTTTGTTGGACATTTTCTTCCATCTACGGGAAAAATTGTCCTAATGTGCAAACATACAGCATCCACCAGGTGAATATCACCCCTTTAGATGCAGTGCTCTTGTGCAGTGTGCAACATATACAACATTACATGAGGGTCCTCTCAGTCCCCCAGGCCCAGAGGACGGAGAGTATCTCAGAGAAAATGCTGGTGCCCGGTAGCTGAGTGTGGATGGTCCACTGGATTGTAAAGTTGAGAGGATGGATTTCTTCCAGGCCTCAGGGAGTAGGACAGTCAGTGGCCAGGGGGTGGAGCTGGCTTCACAGATCAGGCTGGGCATTGCTGGGAAAAACAAGCAGGGAAGATGAGGCAAGACCTGGAAACTTTTTTTTTAGTTCAAAGTAGTGTTTTGGAGTTACTCTTGCTTCTGATTAGGACTGTTTTCTGTGAGTAAAATGGAAAATGAATTAACTTATATTATAATTCTTTTAATGTTTCCTGTCTTGCTCACGTAGCCTCGACCTGTCTGGCAGCCCCTAAACGTTCCTCTGCCCAGGCCTGACGCTGGACCTAAGAGGGATGTGAGCACACAGACCACTGGCCTGTTCTACCCATCGGGGACCCTCCTGGCGAAAAAGGAGCTGGAGGTGGCTTCCCAGAAGCAGAGGCAGGAGAAGACGAGTGACCACAAGCCTCTCCTCACAGCTGTCAGCCCAGGGAGAGGTGAGACAAACACTTCTCTGCAGGGCACCCACACTCAGCGAAAGAGAATTTCCTTTTCTTCCTTTTGATTTATTTTTTATATACAGGAAGTGCCTTTATTTTTCTGTTTCCAAGTCATTTTGGTCTGAATGAATGATAACACTTCCTTAAACTTTTAGCGTGTTTTGACCCCTAACCCCATTATCTAGTTTGTAAATGAAATAGCACATAAGCCTTTGTATACTAACAGACAAATGTTGGTAGTCTGCATCCCTGTTGCTGTCTGCCATCAGCTCTTTTTAGTGTGGTAAAGTTCACCTGACATGAATGTCACCGTCTTCCCCATTTTAGAGGGTACAGTTCGGCAGTATTTAGTACATGAGCAGTGTTGTACGACCATCACCGCTCTTCCTCTCCTTTTCCAGAACGTTTTCATCTCCTCAAAGGTAAACCCTGTCTCCTGTAAGCACCAGCCTTTACACCACCCACCCCCCCCAAGTGTGTAGTCACCACTCGTCTGTGTCTGTCTTTAAGGATTTGCTTGTTCTGGATGTATAAATGGAACCATATGATGTCTTTTGTGACCAGCTTCTTTCACTTTGTTGTTCAGTCACTCAGTCGTGTCCGACTCTTTGCAACCCCATGGACTGCAGCACACCAGGCTTCCCTGTCCTTCACCATCTCCCCAAGCTTGCTCAGACTCATGTCCTTTGAGTCAGTGATGCCATCCAACTGTCTCACCTCTATCTCCCCCTTCTCCTCCTGCCTTCAGTCTTTCCCAGCATCAGGGTCTTTTCTAATGAGCTGGCTCTTGGCATCAGGGGGCCACAGTATTAGAGCTTCAGCTTCAGCATCAGTCTTTCACTTCGTATAATGTTTCCAAGTTTGTCCATGCAGCATGTTTCAATACTTCATCCTCTTTTTATAGCTGAGTGATACTCTATTGTGTTTGTTCATCAATAGTGGACATTTGAGTTGTGTGGCTTTGGCAAGGTCTCTTTCCCTGACCACCGCCAGCCTTTAAGTCCCACATACTGCTGGCCAATTGCTTTATTACTTTCCACAATGCTCTAGGGGTATAAACTGCTCTACAGATTGATCCAGCTAAATGTGAGGCTTTTTTTTTTTTTTTTAACATGGCTAGTTTTTGAGGTCAGTGTTTGAGATGTTTTTCAGACTTCAGGAGAGCTTGTCTTGCTTAGCTGTTTATTTCTGTGCTTCTCTTTGGTAAGGTGGCCAGCCTGTGGTTTAACTCCTGTCTCTAGGCTCCTCTTACTTGCTTTCTACCACATCATTCACTGTTATCCTTAGGCCGTAACATCCCCTCCTGTGGGGGCTATGGCCAGCTGGAGGGCCTGCCCCATCCAGAGCAGGCAGCTGCCCCTTGGGCCCAGGCAGCTGAGCCGACGCAGAAGGGCAGGCCTAGTGCGGCCGTGTGTCACCCACCTGGGGACGAGAGAACAGACACATGTGAAATCTCTCAAGTCTTAAGTGGTGGCAATGAATTAGAATTATTGTAAACCCTGTGCCGACTGGAAAGAGGCAAAAGGAAGCTTTTCAGAAACATTCTGCATATTGACGGGCATATATACTTGCCAAGACTCAGACTGTACCTTTAAAATAGGTGTATTTTAAAGGTGTATTTTTAATAAGTTGTTTCTCAATATGCTTAATTTTAAAAGAGTAAAAGAAAAAGACTCCCTTGGGATTTCCCTGGTGGTCCAGTGGCTAAGACTCCACATTCTCAATGCAGGGGCCACAGGTTCGATTCCTGGTTGGGGAACTAAGGTTCCCCATGCCTCCTGGCACAGCCAAAAAATAAAATAAAAAGACCCCAGATATGGCAATCAAAATGTTCCATTGGAATTCTATAGTATTCTATGATTGTTCTTAGTTGCCTATCATGTCTGACTCTTTGCAACCCCATGGACTGTAGCCCGCCAGGCTTTTCTGTCCGTGGGATTCTCCAAGCAAGAATACTGGAGTGGGTGGCCATTCTCTTCTCCAGGGTATCTTCCCGACCCAGGGATCAAACCTAGTTCTCCTGCATTGCAGGCGAATTCTTCTACCGCCTAAGCCACCAGGGAAGCCCATTCTATGATTAATCATGTGCAAAAAAAAAAAATTAACCAGGAACAACAACAACAAAAAAAAACGGAACTTACTCTAGTACATAGTCGAGGTTCAGTAAGTAAAAACCATCACAGAGTTTGGCCAAGTGAAGCTAGCTTTCTGAGAATGCATGGCGTGCTGGTCCTTCTCTGCCTTTACCTCGGAGGAATCACCCGTGTCTTCGGTCTTCTCTCCTCCTCAGGATACTGGAGAAAGCAGGTGGACCACATCTCCGCGCACCTCCGGTCTTATGCTCAGAACAACCCTGAATTCCGAGCCTTGATTGCAGAACCCAGGATGGGAAAGGTGGGTGGACTCTGAGTGGAACTTCCACACCGACCGTCCCTCGGGATCGGTCTAAGGTTGCCCCCACTGACTGTCCTGAAACTGCACTTGGCTTGCTCTTTTTCCTTCTCCTTCCTGCTTTCCACGCTTCCTCACTGTCCTCCCCACAGCTCTGCCTCCCTCAATCACTTGCCACCGAGTCTTGTCCCAGGGTCTGGGCACCTGACTGAAGACGGTGCATTGTGAGTATCTTATGCTTCTAGATGCCGCAGGCTGTGGGATTCTGAGTCAGAACCATTGTACTTAACTGTAGGGTTGTGTGTGGGATTTCCCTCATGGCTCAGATGGTAAAGAATCTGCCCACAGTGCAGGAGACCCGGGTTCAATCCCTGCATCGGGAAGATCCCCCAGAGAAGGGAATGGAGGGTTAGACTGTAATGAAAGAATAGTGTAGTATAGCCACATTGGCACTAAATCCCATCCCTTTTCACTCGCCCTTGTGGCCATAAGAGTTACCAGGTAATCTGCGCTCAGTACCTGCATCAGGTCCTCCATCTCTAGTCCTCTCAACATACCTACAGTGGGTAGCCTCACCTTGTGGCAGTTTTGAAAACATGCCCACAGACTCTTGGAGAGTCTGCCCTTCAAAGGATGGAGTCTGCGTCCCCTCACCTTGAATCTGGGTGAGCTTGTGATTGTCTGACTAACAGACTTTGGCGGAAGTGATGCCTGGGCCTCCCAAGGTGTGATCATGCAAGCCTTCCCCTGCTTGGCACGCTCACCACCAGCACTCTCTCATGGAGCCTGGCCACCCCACTGTGAGAAGCCCAAGCCACGCCGAGTGGCCACACATAGGGGCTCCGTCTGCAGCCCCAGCTGAAGCAAGTCCTTGCATGGTCCTGCCTCATGTGGAGCCAGGCAGATGACTGACGAGATCCTGGTCATCCCAGCCCCTGAGCATGGAGCCACCTCTTGCCACTTGAGTCCTTCCAGCTAAGACCTCAGGCATGGAGCAAGACAAGCTGTCCATGCCATGTCCTTTGGAATCCATGAACATGATAAAATGGTGGTTATTGAATGCCACTAAATTTGGGGGGTTTTACGCTGCAGTAGATAATCAGAACGAGCCTTATTTGATATCCAGGAAAACTGGCTCAGGGAACTTGGTAACCTTCCCAGGACTACACCCTGGGTCTTGGGGGATCAGGATTTGAAGCAGGTCTGTCAGATCTCAAGGGTACTGCTATTATAAAGGCACATCTATGAAAAGACCTTTTCCTCCGTCATGAGGTCAGAAGAACCTTTAAAAGTTGGCCCAACCCACTCCTCTGCCACCAGGTTAGGCCAACATTGAAACTGTGTCATTGTCAAGTATTGCTAAATTTTTTTTTTATAATCCATTCTGGTGGTTTGTTAAATCTTTGGCCCAGTCTGGGGGTCTGTAGGCTATGACCTGTGGGGTGAATCTGGCCTGTAGTTTTGTAAATCAAGTTTTATTGGATCACAGCTGCACTCATTCATATACTTATTGTCTGTAGCTGCTTTTGTGCTACAATGGCAAGGACCCTATGGCCCACAAAACTAAAATATTCAGTGTCTGATCCTTAAAGCATTTGCTGAGTCCCATTGATACAAATTCCTTCTGGCACTTACAGAGACAGCAGCTCACCTGAATATCTGGTCCTTGATTGCCAAGGACCTGCCCCACCCCCACCCCAGGTTACCTTTTCCTAGTTGACTTGCAGCCATGTGACTTAATTAAAGTATGTCTCCTGCAGAGAGTATAAATTTGAGTCTTGCTTTCTTAACCAAATCTGGCAGTCTTGACTCTTTGATTGGCGTATTTAGTTCATCTATGATTAATGGAATTATAGATAAGTATGCATTTGTGTCTGCCATTTGCTCTTTGTGTTCTGTTTCATCCGGTTTTTTGTTTCTCTATTCCTGCTTTCTTTTGCGTTAATGAAATAATTGACTGCATGTACAGTTTGGCATCTCAGAGTTTCTTGGCCTCAGGGCCTTGAGTCCCACACTCCTGGTCGTGAATTCTCTCTCTTACTTTTTTTACAAGCTCATCTCTGCTACTGTTCATGAGGATGGATATGAAGTCAGCATCAGGCTGAATTATATTCAAGTCTCAAACAAGGTGAGTAAAACTGTCAAAAGTTATTCATTTGAGAACTGACTGACCTAGAAAAGGGTAGCTTATAATTTATTGAAATGCTTCTACATAATCCACAGAAAGGAAGAGTTTCCAATAACTGTAGGCTAGCAATTTCATAGAATTAGATAAGTAACTGAGCTAAACCTCAGAGAACCCATCTTTCAGGCACATAAAAATGTCATGAGAACAGGAATTATCACCCTATTGGTCCTTTAGTTCTCTGGTTACTTAGACTCACTGAAGTCCAGGTGAAAGGCTGCACAAGTGTTTGCTATATGTACTTTGACCTCTTTGCCTATAAAAATAAGCCAAACTTTGTGGCCATATATCCCTTGACCTGCCCTCTTATGTGGTAACTGGAACATTGTCACAGAGCCTGTGTGTGACCAACACTAATTGACCGATTCGCAGCTTTAGTTTCATTTGACAAGAAGTCACAGTATACACAAAGAACAATGAATGAATTGAGAAGGTGAGTGAAGAAGGCAAGGAAAAGAAGGGGGAACTTGCCCATGGCTGTGACCTGGCCGGATAGATGCCTAGGCCATGCCTAAGTCACAGGGAGGCTGGGAGCGGGATCCCATGGGAAAATGCACGTGAACATGCTCTGAGACCAAGGAAAGTGCTAAATGCTATGATTTCTGTTGTGTGGCTGCAGCGGAACTTAGGCTGGGAGGTGCTTAGGAGAATGGGACTGAGGAATGCAGGAGGTAGGGTTCGAGGGGGTGTGGGTGGTGGGAGGCTGAATGACAAGGGCTCTAGCCTGATCCACCAGGAGCTCTGGCATGTGAATAACACCAC
Organism: Bos indicus; assembly: GCF_029378745.1. Classification (NCBI taxonomy): domain Eukaryota; kingdom Metazoa; phylum Chordata; class Mammalia; order Artiodactyla; family Bovidae; genus Bos; species Bos indicus. Next base: position 38,552,782 of record NC_091772.1, on the reverse strand, counting down.
CTTTGTCCCCAGTTGAGGTGGGGGGAGGGGCATAACCACTAGGGCAAGTCAGCACCCACCTACTGAGGACAGCTGGGGACAGGGGTCAGCCATGAGTTGTTAGCAGCCAGTGTAGCAGCTGGGATGGTAGCTGATGGGTTTAGGGGAACTGGGCAGCCGCCAAGAGCATCTACAGTGTGTGTCCATCATGTAGAAGTGGGACAAGTGTCCCCAGGTTCACAGTATGTTTCTTCTTAGCCTGTGTGTTCTGTGCTCAAGAAGTAGTGGGTGGCCCCATGGTGGGGTGGGCAGGATGCCACGCTGTGTGAGTGGTCCAGGTGGATCGGAATTCCAGGTCTGGCCTTTGTCCACCCATCCTGATTTTATAGACATCCACGTAACCTCATTTTACCTTCTGGTCATAATATTTCCACTTTACAGATGAGGAAACTGAGGCTCAAGGTTCCTAAGGTAGTAAGTGACAGCACCAGGATTCAAGCTCTGCAGCCTGAGCCTGCCCGTCAGGCCGACCTAATTCCAAGACTTGGGAGGGCACAGTTACATACACGTTGTATAGAGGGGCTGGGGCAGCTGAGGGAAAGTGGGCTGGCAGGAACCCATTTGGAGGCTGTTGCCATGTTCCTCGTGAGAGAGCAGGGGCCAGACCGAGGCGGCGTTTAAGAGGCAGAATGGACAAAGCAACACGGTAAGGTCAGGGAGATGTCCAGGACGGCCAGGCTTCAGGCTTGACCATCCATCATTAACAGAGACAGGGGCAGGTGAGCAGGGAGACCGTTCTTTGTGCTGGGACGTGGCGTCATTCACTGTGCGTGAATTTTTTCATTGGCCAGAACTTTTACCTGAACAAGGCGATGAATTTCAGCGACCACTTCCTGAGCAGCATCACTGAGGGCGGGAACGGGCTATTCGGCAGCGGGTCCAGCTTGGGTGAGTTGTCCCCTTTCTGGGACTGTTAAAACATTGACCCATTAAATATGGACATTGTTAAGAGGACAAATCCTATGAGTTCTCATCACGAGGAACAGTATTTTGCCTACCTCTTTAGTTTTGTTTCTGTACGAGATGACACTGTCCACCAAGCTTCTTGTGATCACTATTTCATGGCGTAAGTCATCATGCTGCACACCTGAAAGTTAGGCAGTGCTGGATGTCAATTACATCTCAACAAAACTGGAAGAAAAATAATAATTAAAAAAAGAAAAACCAGGAGACTTCCCTGGTGGTCCCGGTGGTTACGACTTCTTCCAGTGCAGGCGCTAAGGGTTCGATCCCTGGTCGAGAAGCTAAGATCCTATGTGCCTCGAAGCCAGAAAACCAAAGCATAGAACAGAGGCCACAGTGTTGTAACAAATTCAACAAAGACTTTAAAAACGGTGCCCATCAAAAAAAATTTTTTTAATGAGAATAAAAAAGGACAGTGGACCAAACACACACAGTGACTCCACAAGGATGGCAGAGAAGTGCTTACCATTTGCTGGCCAGCCACACCCGGCCAGCGCTTTCACCTTCAGGCCGTGTTACCTCCTCTGGCCTCCCAGAAGTCAAGTGTGAGACCTTTGCAGATAGATTGGGGCAGGGGGTACAGTTTGGGGTCTGAAAACTGTAGCTTCTTTTTTTCCCCTCCTTCTCATCCATCCTCTAGTTCTGGACTCAGAGGGCCAGCCCCAAGAGTCCTTTCTGCCAGGTTTCATCAAATAGAAATTTCTATAAAAGCCTTTTCCTCCTCCTGACTTCCAAGGGGGCACGCGGGGAGGGAGAGTGGCTGTTCCACAAGGGAGGTGGCAGGGGGCGTCACTTGGTCCTGGACTCCTGTCATTCCAGTGAGCGACTACAGCCAGGGTGCTCTTGACACTGAGGAGAAAGTCACCAGGACCAAGAATTTCAAGACCAAACCCTTTCAAGAGAAGAAGCAGCAGCTTTCGGTACGTGTGCTCCTTGATGCTTCAGCCTGTGCGTCTAGTGTTTTGTTTTGAGATTTTTACAGATTTATTCATTTTTAATTGGAGGATAGTTGGTCTCCAGCGTTGTGGTGGTTTGTGCCATACATCAACATGAATCAGCCACAGGTATACACACCACCTCCCTACCATCTCCCACCTGCCACCCCATTTTGAGATTTTTTTTAAATGGAAGAATACTTTTTCATTTTCTGTTTCCTTTTTTTTTTACACTATGTTTCCATCTTATGGAGGTAATACCCTATAAAATCTCTCAAGATTATTCACTGAAATTATTTTACAGTTCTTTCCAGTCTCCTGAACCACCTCTCTTTTTTTCTCTAGAATCAATTCCATCTGCTTATCTTTCTCTCTCTCTTTTTTTTTTTTTTTGGTTTGTCTTAAACACGTGCTGACCCTTGGATGTCAGGTCACGTTGACAAATGAAGGGCTGGTTTGATCAGCACGGGAGCCCAGCCTGGGTGCCTGGCTAGGTGTGGGCCCGAGGTCCATGTCGGCAGAGGGTTCCTGAAGTGCCTGGCCTGGGAAGGCTTCTCCCCTGGTGGGCAATGTGGTGGTGTGAGTGCTGTGGTGTTTTCCATTCCTTCCTGGCCCTCCATCCCCTTCCTTTGTCCATCATAGAGACCTGGGCTCTGCCCTTCACTTGCTTGGGCCCCATGTTCCCAGTAGAAGCCTCTGTTAGGCAAATCATGAACCATCTGGGAAACAGCATTGGGTTCAAGCAGCAGGAGAAACCTCCACCCTACTATACCCTTCTCTGGAGACAGGGGGCGCTAGCCATCCCCACTTTCACCCTGAAGCCCTTTAATAACGCACTGTGGATTCAGCCACACCCAGTGCCCTCCCGCCTTCTGGGCTCCCTGGGGAGAACCCACTTACACTACTGGGGTCCACACTTTGCTTTTCTTCTTGGCTTCGATTCCTGATGCGTCTGATTCCATCTATTTTCTCCCTCTGGAATTCCTCACCATTTCTGATCCACGGACAGTACCTTTTCCAGGTTTCCCACAGCTGTTTGAGTATAGTTTTTCACAAATATGGGCCCTGAATAGTTTTAAGGGGAGCTTTGGAGAGAGAAAGAGACACGGGTGCCCTTGCTCACCCACCATCCTGCCCTTTGGCTGGATGTCTTTGGCTGTGGCAAGGGGAACAGAGGTACTTAGCCACGAGCCCAGAGCCAGGGTCCCCGCCTAAGATGCAGGTGGATACGGACAGCGTTGGTTCTTCCTCCATCCTCAGTCACATCAAGCCCCGGGCCTCTCCGGCTCACACTCCAGCACCCAGCCTGCAGCAGGAGTTCTCCGCAGGCGGGTGCTCACATTCAGGCTGATTTCAAACACCTTATAAAGTATAAGTTCACACGGTAAAGAATCTGCCTGCAATGTAGGAGACCCAGGTTCGATCCCTAGGTGATCCCCTGGAGAAGGAAATGGCAACACACTCCAGTATTCTTACCTGGGGAATCCCATGGACAGAGGAGCCTGGCGGGCTACAGCCAGACCCACCTGAGCAACGGACACTACATAAACCATGCAGAGTCAACGTCAGGGTTCACCTGGTTGCTTTTCCTAGAAACACTGATGATAAAACTAGTGTGGGGTTTCTGGGGTTTTTTTGTGAGGTTTCTCATTGCATCCCTGTCCTTAGTAGCACAAACGAGTGTCTATGTGGAGTCCTTCCCCCAGGCAAGACATCAGAGACCGGCTGGGCTTACTTTAGATGTGTTTACTTGTGCTGCTGGCCATTGAGGATCCTACATACCACACATGCATTCCTCCTACACACCACATACACACCACACACACACGCCTGCATATGCACACACGCACACACATACACACCCCTACATGCCGGAGTCCAGCTCCAGCAGCCAGGGATTCAACTTGAAGAGGTGAACAGTGTCGGCGAATGAGACAGCCTCTCAGTTTTCTTGGACTGCCTGTTTATTTCAAGTTTAAGATTCTCTTTTATACTTTTACAAAAACATTAGGTCAGAGGTTTGATATTTTCAGTTCCCACTGACCCAGATTTATTTTCTCCATAAATCGTTGTTGCTCTTCAGAGTTCCTGCTTCAGTGATTCTCTCGGGAATCAGCCCTATCATCTATTATCTACCTCCTCTAATGTGTTCTATAGTTGTGATTACATTGTAACTCATGCTACATTCCTGTTTACTACTTATCTTCCTAAATCCTGTTTGCCCCTAACATCCTGAGCTCACTACATCTTAAAAAGGCTTCTAGCTATGCTGCTGCTGCTGCTAAGTCGCTTCAGTCGTGTCCAACTCTGTGTGACCCCATAGACAGCAGCCCATCAGGCTCCGCCGTCCCTGGCATTCTCCAGGCAAGAATACTGGAGTGGGTTGCCATTTCCTTCTCCAATGCATGAAAGTGAAAAGTGAAAGTGAAGTCGCTCAGCCGTATCCAACTCCTAGGGACCCCATGGACTGCAGCCTATCAGGCTCCTCTGTCCGTGGGATTTTCCAGGCAGGAGTACTGGAGTGGGGTGCCATTGCCTTCTCCGTTCTAGCTATAGTGTATCTAAAAATCCCTAACTTCTATAAGCTATAGTAAAATATGCTAACTTTACAACATTCCTTAAATCTTTAACTTCTAACTGTTTTAATTATTTCTAAGCCCTAAATTCAGTAAACTCCTTTTCCATAAACATTCTCCTCACAAATAGGCTTCAGATAGCAATCCCACACATGGCCTCAAGCTGCGGCCTATGTGCTCATCCTGGAACACTCCTTTGTAAAAGGCCTTGAGCAAATGTCAATGATTAACTTTATGAATTATTTTATGAGCACAGCTGCAGACGTTTTTGTGCCTTCTCATGTTCCTCTCAAGAACAATAAGCACCTTAATATTCCTTTTCAGTCAACTCAGCTGAGGAGAGGAAAAGACAAGTCAGAATTACAAGGCCTAACTACTTAATCCTGGGTCTGTGCCTGCGGAATGAGGAGAGGGGGCCAGGGGCCGTGCCTCCATTTTGTCAGTAATGCCTAACTCAGCTCCCAACACCTACACATATGCATCACACACACGTACGCACACACACACATGCTCACGCTTACCTGTCTTAGAGGCCCAGAATGTAACCCAGAGAGGAGACATTTGACCTGAGGGTTGAGCTGGCCCAGTGGGACTTGCCAGTAAAAATATTCTGCGGCCGCACAAATGACCAGCTTGTGTGCTCCTGCAGCCTGAAGACAGGCTTCTGCTGAAGGAGGTCGGACCCGCAGGGGAGGGAAGAGCATCTGTGATGGAGCAGCTGCTGGATGAGGTGAGGACAGCCGGCCTTCCGCCCCATCTCGGGCACACTCACAGAGCCGATTAATCAGAAACTGTCCAGGCAGCGGGCCCAGTGCTAGTCAAAACCTGCACAGTAGGGACTTCCCCGGTGGTCCAGTGGTTAAGACTTTGGGTTCCAGTGCAGGGGGTGCAGGTTCCATCCCTGGTGGGGGAGCTAAGATCCCACGTGCCTGTGACCCAAAATCCAAGAAGTAAAACAGAAGCAATATTGTAATGAATTCAATAAAGTCTTTAAAAAAATGATCCACATTAAAAAAAAACACACACACACTTCACACTGTTACCTGTTGCTAATTTTTATAGCAAAAAAAATAGGCAGAAAAGTGCAAAGGAACCCAAATAACTTGCAGGCCGGGGGATAGAACCCATGGTCTGTGACTCTGTGTGAGCTTCCTGTCTCCTGAAGAAGCAAAGTGGTCCCTCTGGGGGCCTCCTACTGGGTTGGGGGTGGTGGGGGACAGGAACTCAAGTCCATCACCCATGTGACGCGACAGCTCTGTCTTCAGAGCTGGTCCTGGGCTGCCTGCTTCTCCTCTCTCCTGAATTAAGCAGTTTACTTCTGCCAGGGACTTGTTACTAGGAGGGCAAGCGGGTGCCACGGAACACAGGCTCTTGTGCGAGTTTGTCCCTTTCCCCATGCGGCAGGGAGCCGACCCCAACTGCAGTGACAACCAGGACCGGCCTGTCCTGAGCCTGGCGGCCATGAACCAACACCACGAAGCCATCCCGGTTCTCGTGCAGAGAGGAGCGGACGTGGACCAGCAGTGGGGCCCGTAAGTGAGCCGCGAAGAGGGGAGAGCGCTGGGTGAGGTCACAGCCAGCCGGGGCCTGGTGGGGCTCCACTGTCAGTCTACACGCCCACCCCATTCAACCTGAATCACTTAAGGACCATTTCAACCCATTCTGGCCTGAATGAGAGACTTGACTGTTGTCTGTTTTCCCAACTAGGTAAAACAAAGGTTTTTAAACAGATCATTGGATCATCTTTTGATGGCTTTTATAAATGATGATCCAGTTTGTTAGCTCATAAATTTATTTATATCTGTGGAGCCACAAATCCTTAGTCCTTAGGTGCTAAGCCCTGCTTTCGTCATGATCTGAAATGGTAAGAGTGTTCCCCATGGAAATGTACCCGTGAAGTTACTGCAGAAAGAAAACCTTGTCCTGGCATCTCCAGATACTAGCAGCACTGGAAGGAAGCTCAGTTGACCACCATATCTCCTGGTGCCTCGGTGTCCCCAGCCAAGAAGCAGGACAAAGAGACACTCGGAGACATGGGATGGTTACTTACCTGCCTCTCGAGCCACCTGGCCTGGTGACTCTTTTGTTGACTTGCGAATCACTTTGGAAACTGGGGTGGATGGTGTTTTGAGTCCAGGGCCTTGCTGTTAACAGCTCATATCCCACTGCCCTGATCACAGGTCAGCCACTTGGCCTCCCTCACTATTGCTGAGACCAGGTGGTTTCCCTCTATGAACTATGCCTCTGAGGATGGCAAGGAGCACAGGGGATGAAAATTCAATAGCTTCACTTCTGCCTTCCTCTGTTTCAAAGTGTCCTCTAGCATTTTTATTCAAAATCCCTTAATTTTTCTATGTGTGTTTTCAAAGGTTTCTGCCCAGTAGGACCCCATGTCAGTAGACAGGACCCCTTTTTAGTTTCACTTTATAGCAGAATGTCTGGGATGTGGGTGAATGCATTTGATGCCTGGAATTTACTTTCTCAGGTTTTCTTACTGCTCTCATGCATCATATCTTGTAAGTTTCGTCATTTACCTACACTTACATTATCATTATTAATAGAAATAATGCCACTGTGGTTTGTGTTAAGGTATACTTTATATTTGTATAATTCCGACAAGGACTTTTTTGGGGGGTTGCAGTGAGTCTTCGTTGCTGTGCAGGCTTTCTGTAGTTCTGGCGAGTGGGAGTTACTCTTCGTGGCGGTGTGTTGGCTCATCACGTGGCGGCCTCTCTTGTTGGGGAGCACAGGCTCTAGGCACGGGAGCTCAGTAGTTGTGGCACACGGCTTAGTTGCCCCGCGGCATGTGGGATCTTCCCGGACCAGGAATCCAGCCTGTGTCTCCTACATTGGCAGGCAGATTCTCCTCCACTGTATCACCACAGTAGTCCAAGACAAGGATTTTTAAATTGCGTCTAAGAATAATATTTTTGGTTTGAGAGATTTACAAAAATCTCTCAAGCATGTTTTGAATCAGTGCTTAAGTGTGATGAATCCTGGCTTTATGAAGATCAGCTAAGAGGATAAAACTTCTCTGGACATGGAACAGATGACCTGTTTCTCTTTGGTGTCCTCAGTTCCCATTCTTGCTTTATTGTCATTCTGTAAACTGACATCTTACCCATGGGTGATCTCCTTGCGTTTCTACTAAGTCTAGCTCGTGGCTGTATGGTCTGGCTGAGTGTGTGTAACAGTACTTTTTCACATCCCCCTGTGTTGTCTTGGTTACTGTTAACAGTTTATGGGTCATGTAGGATGGGGTTCAGAAAGCAGATTTTTCCACCGAGAGCCAATTCTGCTAGGACTGGTTAGTATTTGCTAGTTTGAAATGTTTGGGCCTGAGTCCTCCCGGCTTCCGTCTCTCAGCTGGATCCAGCACATGAGCTCAAGGCTCCGCTGAGATCTTTAGGCACAAGCCCCTCAGAGATCTGACTTTCTTAGAGAAGAGGCCCTTTGCAAACAAGGACTCACATGCTCTTTCACACCCCAAGCTGGTGAAGCTGATGGAGAGAGGTCACCCAGGGTAGTCTCTACAGAAGTAACCCCTGTTAAGCACCCTGGCAGGCAGTAGAAAGCCCCTTCCTAGGATTTCTGGCTCCCCAGTTTGTGTCTTTCTTACCAGAATAAACATACTCAGCAGAATGGGGATCTTGTTCAGTCGCTTAGTCGTTCAGTCGTGTCCAACTTTTTGCGACCCCATGGACTGCAGCACACCAGGCTTCCCTGTCCTTCACCATTTCCTGGAGAGAAAGTGGATGGCCAAGGAGTAATACACATCCTCCACCAAAGCTGATACCTCTTACCAGCAAACTTTAAAAGCACAACTGGAAGGCCTTACGAGGAGAGGGACATGGAGACGCGGTTTGCTTTTGGGCGGCAGCTGGGCTTCTTCACAGTTTCAAACTGTGAACAGTTTCAAACTTTGCGCCTCTGAGCTCTGCCCCAGGAGGCAGGTGAGGCAAATGCAGCTATCAGTGTACTTAGAGGTTCACTGTGGAGATGTATTGTTAGATAATTCAGGATTTACGCACAGAGAGTGTACCTTGATTCACGGAGATACCTAGATCGGGGTAAACAGTTTGCATTGTTATACATTGGTAGAAAAGTGTCTTTATGATACAAATTTACAGAGTACCATGGTGTACTTGCTGTGCAAAACCGTGTTCTGGAAGGTCTGATATGACGACGACTAGATACTCAGAGGAACAAACTCACAGCTTGATGTTCTGACATGAGGGTGTGTTCCATCTCATGCCCTTGCTGTGTTGGAGTCAGTCTGAGGAGCAGAGTATACAATGAAGATTTATCATTTTCCCAAATGGACTGTGGTTACTCAGGAAGTATTAATTACTAATCTGGAAGATGTAGCCATCAGCAACCCGGCCCCCCTCACCCCCACACCACCTTCATTCAATAAACTGAACACCCTCTGCTCTCAGTCTGGGGAGAACTCTGAAGGCAGGAGGTCAGGAGTCTACTTGGGAGATGCTCTGATCCTGTGACTAAATAAGTTCAAATGGGAAATGTGTGATGAAGCCCCCCCAGAACCCAAGGGTGTGAAGTGACAGGTAAACCTTCTACCACCAGGGAGGCGGGAAGGATGAAGGACGAGGAGGCTGGTGTTACCGAGACCTCCGTGGTCAGGCTCCCAGCATGCTGTACACCCCTCACCCTGAATTTGTACCTGGGTGGTCTCAGCTCCCCAAGAGAGGAACAAGCACTGTGTCACACGTGACCTGGTGGCCCTGGCACCTTTAAGGGCACCAGGAGCCACCCACACGTGTGCGGAGTAGACAAAGAATTCAAGTGTCTTAGAGCCCAGGAGATGTGACCTGAAAGACCTCATGAGAAACGTACACTTTGAAGGTGACCCCTGGGAATTTTGCTAACGGTTGGGGTGACAGAACAGTTTGGAGGCAGGAGAGAGCAAAATGTGGAGAAAATGAGCGTATTCTTCTCATCTGTCAAATGGGGGTGATTGTGCTCAAGTCATAGAGTTAGTGGAAGATGAAATGAGTGTTTTGAGGTGCCCGTGAGGAGCCTAATGATTGGACTCGTGGTAGCAGTCACGATGCTGTGGTAATGAAAAGGTGGGTTGTCAGGATTTGAGTGGAAAGTGTCAACTGCTCAATGATGGTCAGTGCATAAGACGGGGATGAGAAGGGCCAGGGAGAATAGCCCAAAAAGGTATTAGGACTGGGTTTAAGTTCTGAATTCTTCTGTTGCTGTTAAGAGATGTTGCCAAGCCCTCCCAGCTCCACATTTTCACATTAAGGAAAGGGCATGTGTATTTTATTAATGCCCCAAGCTCTAAGAAGATGAACTTCATAAGTGCTTCTTATACTGTAACATGTGTATGAATCACCCAAGGATCTTGTTAAAATGCACATTCTGTAGATCTGGGTGTAGCCAGGGATGAGATCCTGCATGTCTAACAAGCTTTCAGGAGAGGCCAGTGGTCCAGGTGCCACCATTTGAGTAGCAGGGATCAAAGCCCATTCTTACAAACACTGAGATGTTAAGAGACGGCCCAGCGTGGCCCTCAGTAAGGAAATGGCCTCACGGTGCTGTTCGACATGGGATTTTCCCCATGCCTCACAGGTCAGTGATGTTGATCTGCTCAAACAAATAATAATATCACCACCACCACCAACAGCAATATGAAGGCTGATCCCCAAATCTTAGTTGCCAGGAGCTACTGTATGCCTCAACCCAAAGGCAGATCTTTGGAAAGCCATGGGAATTCAGATGTAAGGCACACAGCCATTCTCACTTCCTGCCTCTGGAGAAAGATGAAGAGGAACTAGCCAATCACACCACCGATTTACCTGGGACCAGGGTCCTTGGCTGGAGAAGGCAGTGGCACCCCACTCCAGTACTCTTGCCTGGAAAATCCCATGGACGGAGGAGCCTGGTGGGCTGCAGTCCACGGGGTCACTAAGAGTCGGACACAACTAAGCGACTTCACTTTCACTTTTCATTTTCATGCATTGGAGAAGGAAATGGCAACCCACTCCAGTGTTCTTGCCTGGAGAATCCCAGGGACGGGGGAGCCTGGTGGGCTGCCGTCTATGGGATCGCACAGAGTCGGATACGACTGACGCGACTTAGCAGCAGTAGCAGCAGGGTCCTTGGCCAGGTAAGCTGGCGGAATGGAACATACATGAATGCTAAGATCTAAAATTAGATGAGACCTGAAACCACTGGGGTGGCTTGGTACTGAGAGTTCTGCTGTAGCAAAAACCAGTTGAAAGTGCTAAGTTTCTCACTTTCTGGAAAATGGAAAGTCATCACCTGGACAGTTCCGACTCTGGAGCCAGAATCAGGCAGGGGCTTCCCCATACCCACCGTTGGAGGCAGAGATTCATAGACATGTTTACCTGCAATTCTTGCAAGTCATGTGGGTCTAGGAGGCAACACTCCTTCCCCAAGTTTGTCTGTTCATTCTCTTCATTGGTGTATTCATTTCACTAGTGGTTTCTGAGCACCTACTGTGTGCTGGTCGCATTCTAGGCAGTGGACATACAGCAGTGATGGAGACAGACCCCGCCCTCATGGAGCTCAGAGTGTAGTGGAGGAGACAGACAGTAAACAAGTGAGCAGATGAATGAATCATTGCAGAGAATGCTAAGTGCTGCAAGGAAAATAAAGCCAGGTAAGAGAGTTGAGCATGGTGTGGTCAGGAGAGGCACCCCCAGGACCAGAGCAGAGGCTCCTAGAGTTAGTCTGGGACAGGCTTGCTTAGGTACAGAGCAGCGTGGGAGGTTTGTTTACCAGTTTCATCATTTCTGGACCTGTCCTAGTGACACTGTCTTATTTATGACTGGGCTGGCAGAAAGATTTCTTAAACTGTGTATGATTGCTGAAAACAATTCATACACACCAAGTAACTTTTCAATTGTATCAGAATAAGATGTGGACCTGACTGAAGAAAACCACATCCTGTGAAAGAGCTTGGCAGGCCTCGGCTACCTTTACCTCTTCATCTGCAGTTCTGTCTTCAAGGACAACTAATGTAAATATTTTAAAGTTCTCCTGGGAGTCAGCTATATCTCTGTCACTAAACAGTATACTTAAACTGGTCCTTCCTGATCTAGCATGCTCAGATAGCATCTGTTGACTCCTGCTGTGATAAATGGTGATTACACTTGCTGACCCCACCATCACGTTTTGATCATTCTGTTACTGTTTTTGGTTCTTTACTAATTACTGTGAAAATAACAGTGATAGTCCTCAACTCCTCTACATTGATTATCATCTTTCAGTGATATCACTTGACTGACCCGTGTGTACTGAGAAGTGTGTACAAGTACGTTCAGTTCAGTTCAGTTCAATCGCTCAGTCATGTCTGACTCTTTTCAACCCCATGAATCGCAGCACGCCAGGCCTCCCTGTCCCTCACCAACTCCTGGAGTTCACTCAAACTCATGTCCATCAAGTCGGTGATGCCATCCAGCCATCTCATCCTCTGTCGTCCCCTTCTCCTCCTGCCCCCAATCCCTCCCAGCATCAGGGTCTTTTCCAATGAGTCAACTCTTCACATGAGGTGGCCAAAGTACTGGAGTTTCAGCTTTAGCATCATTCCTTCCAAAGAACACCGAGGACTGATCTCCTTTACAATGGACTGGTTCAAAAGCATCAATTCTTTGGCACTCGGCATTCTTCACAGTCCAACTCTCACATCCATACGTGACCACTGGAAAAACCATAGCCTTAACTAGACGGACCTTTGTTGCAAAAGTAATGTCTCTGCTTTTCAATATGTTATCTAGGTTGGTCATAACTGTCCTTCCAAGGAGTAAGCGTCTTTTAATTTCATGGCTGCAGTCACCATCTGCAGTGATTTTGGAGCCCCCAGAAATAAACTCTGACACTGTTTCCACTGTTTCCCCATCTATTTCCCATGAAGTGATGGGACCAGATGCCATGATCTTCATTTTCTGAATGTTGAGCTTTAAGCCAACTTTTTCACTCTCCTCTTTCACTTTCATCAAGAGGCTTTTGATGAAAGCCTCCTCTTCACTTTCTGCCAAGTATGTATTAGTGCTCTATATCTTCACTTCTGTCCTTCCTTCCCCTTCCTTCCCACAACTTCTGTTAGTCAATAATTACACAGCACGAATCACAGTTATGTTTACTTGTGTTAACATAACTAAGATGTTCATTCTTCATCCATAGGTTGATTCCAATGGTTGAAAAGTATGGAGAGTAATTGCATTATAATAGCTACATAAATATCATTCATTGCTATATTCTGATTACATTTTATTGTTTGTTGGTTCAAGAAAACAACAACATTTACGCCTGTGAAATAAAATTTCCTTACCAGAAATGTCAAATGGATTCTCCTTACACACCATAAATTATTCAAAATCAGGCCACATTTTTTTTTTTTTCACAATCCATGACTAAGTTGTTCATGTTTTATGTATCTTTGATTCCTCTGGACTTTCTGATTGCCTTTGTTTTTTTCTGATTTGAAAAAGAACACACATTTACCACATCTGTAATCTTACCTTGTTCCTTACATTTTCAGTGCTTTTCCTCTTAGAGGCTTTCTTCTTAGAGTATACTTATTAGTCAGATTTTGTGTGGCAGCTCTCTGGCCCTGCAGAACAGTGGTCATCATGGCATTTCTTTTCACTGGAATCCACCTATAGTTACTCTTCACTCTTCCTTATTTCTTGGTTTTGACCCTTGTCAGGCTGGAGTGTGGGCTTAGGTAACCTCTTCAGAAAGGGTATGTAGAAAAAACTTTTGAGTCCTTGAATGTCAAGAATGACTTTCTTTTGTCTTCACTCTTGATTAATATCTTGATATTAATTTCTGTATTCAAAATGATTTTTCCTCAAGTCTTAGTAAGCCTTGTTCTGATTATTTCTAGCATCCAGCATAGCCCATGCAAATGCTACAGCGAATTCTTCCTTATTGTGACCTGTTTGTTCCTCCTGGAAGCATTTACCACTGATGTTCTGAGATTTCATATGGGTATTTTTTTTGATGTACTGTTGTTCATTCATCCAGGTGGCCCTTTCAGTCTGAAAAGTCATGTGTCTTTTCAGGGGAAGTTTCTTCTATTTTTTTTAATCTCTCTTTCTAAAATTCTTATGAGTTAATGGTGGGCCTCTTGAATTGACCCCCTCTATCTGTCTTTTTAAATTTATTTCCCCATATTTTTCATCTCCCTTTTTCTCTCTGTTTAAAGAGGTTTTCTTGGCTCTCTTGCTAACTACTCTTTATTTCAACAGTCAGCTTTTTTACTTTCTCAATTCAGTTCAGTTCAGTTGCTCAGTTGTGTCCAATTCTTTGTGACCCCATGGACTGCAGCATGCCAGGCTTCCCAGTCCATCACCAACTCACGGAACTTGCTCAAACTCATGTCCATACAGTCAGTGATGCCATCCAATCATCTCATCCTCTGGCATCCCTGTCTTCTCCTGCCTTCAATCTTTCCCAGCATCACGGTCTTTTCTAATAAGTCAGTTCTTAATATCAGGTGGCAAACGTATTAGGGTTTCAGCTTCAGCATCAGTCCTTCTAATGGATATTCAGGACTCATTTCCTTTAGGATTGATTGGGTGGCTCTCTATGCAGTCCAAGGGACTCTTAAGAGTCTTCTCCAGCACCATAGTTCAAAAGAATCAATTCTTTGGCGGTCAGCTTTCTTTATGGTCCAACTCTTACATGCATACATGATTACTGGAAAAACCATAACTTTGACTAGATGAACCTATGTTGGCAAAGTAATGTCTCTGCTTTTTAATATGCTGTCTAGGTTGGTCATAGCTTTTCTTCCAAGGAGCAAGCATCTTTTAATTTCATGGCTGCAGTCACCGTCTGCAGTGATTTTGGAGCCCAAGAAAATAAAATCTGTCACTGTTTCCATTGTTTCCCATCTATTTGCCATGAAGTGATGGGACCAGATGCCATGATCTTTGTTTTCTGAATGTTGAGTTTTAATATTTTCACTTTTTAACTTTTTAAGTCTCCTCTTTCACTTTCATCAGGAGGCTCTTTAGTTCTTCTTTGTTTTCTGCCATAAGGGTGGTGTCATCTGCATATCTGAGGTTATTGATACTTCTCCCGGCAATCTCGATTCCAGCTTGTGCTTCATCCAGCCCAGCGTTTCTCATATACCCTGGATATAAGTTAAATAAGCAGGGTGACAGTATACAACCCTGACATACTCCTTTCCCTATTTGGAACCAGTCTGTTGTTCCAGGAGAAGGCAATGGCAACCCACTGCAGTACTCTTGCCTAGAAAATCCCATGGATGGAGGAGCCTGGTGGGCTGCAGTCCATTTTGTCGCTAAGAGTCAGACACGACTGAGCAACTTCACGTTCACTTTTCATTTTCACGCATTGGAGAAGGAAATGGCAACCCACTCCAATGTTCTTGCCTGGAGAATCCCAGGGGTGGGGGATCCTGGTGGGCTGCTGTCTATGGGGTCGCACAGAGTTGGACATGACTGAAGTGATTTAGCAGCAGCAGCAGCAGCTGTTGTTCCATGTCCAGTTCTAACTGTTGCTTCTTGACCTGCATACAGATTTCTCAGGAGGCAGGTAAGGTGGTCTGGTATTCCCATCTCTTTAAGAATTTTCCACAGTTTGTTGTGATCCACACAGTCAAAGGCTTTGGCATAGTCAATAGAGCAGAAGTAGATGTTTTTCTGGAGCTTGCTTGCTTTTTCTATGATCCATCGGGTGTTGGCAATTTGATCTCTGGCTCCTCTGCCTTTTCTAAATCCAACTTGAACATCTGGAAGTTTACTTTCTAAGAGTGCCTTTTGGTTCTGATTGCTTCTTCTTCAAAGCCTCTGTTTTTGTTTTATGTTGTCTTCAGTCATTTTAAATTTTTTTATGTTTGTGTGTCTCGGTTTTTTCTCTTTGATGCTGCCAGTTTTTCTCAGATGTGCACAATCCTTTATCATCCATTCAGGTTTGCGAATGGGAAATGGGCTAGGTGGGTGGGAATTCTGTGTATATAGCAGGAGCTTATCAAATGACAGGGGGCTTTGCGAGTCAGTGAAGCTACTCTCAGGCTGGGACAAGTGGAAGGCTTCCCTCTGGGCATGGGAGTTGCTGACCTGGTTCTCACCATGTATCATCTTCAGAAAAGAGGCCACCAAACTTTTTCTTCACTGGGATACGTTTATGGCTGCAGATACATCTGCACGTGCAGGGGACGGGGTGGTCGTGTTGAGGGAAGGACCAGGGGCCAGGAGAATGCAGACCTTCAGCTGCTCATCTCATTTCTGTCTCCAGCCATGACTCCCACCTTCCATCACTCCTGCCACCTCTGATCAGGAGCCTTTCGTGAGTTCTGGAATGCAGGTACCACCCCTTCCTCCACTGTGACAGCCACTGCTCCCTCACTGGGCCAAGCTGACCAGGCAACGTGGAGAGAGAGTCTGGCACATAGCAAAATATGCTGTCTGACCTCTCAGGCCTGCCCTCAGGGCCCTAAGGCTGGTGTTTGTTTTCATATCACACAAGCCACACTCACTGAAGCCAAGATCATTGTCCCCACACAAGAATAGGAGCCTCAGCCCTGAAAGGTTATTGTCATAGGACAGTCACCAGGATTCAAACCAAGGGTAAGACCATGTCCCACACATTCCATGAACTCTTGCAGGAAACATACTAACATAGTGTGTATTCATATAAATTGACTACAAACCAGATCCTTGTGGGATTCCTCACTTTAAAACTTTCTCTCTGATATCAAAGCTTACCCTGCTAATCTTCCAAGGAAAGGAGCAGAAAGGGGAGAGTCAAGAGATTTTCCTGGGTTAGTTAAGTAGGTCATGGGTGAAACCAAGGCCCCGTTGTGCCTGCTCCCTCTCCAGTCTCTCGAGGATTCTAACCAAGGATTTAGCCAGGGATTTTTTCCCACCCAAACAGGCTCCAAAATACAGCTCTTCATGAAGCAACTCTGCTTGGCCGGGCAGGAAGGGAGTGCATCGCTGCCTTACTGGGGTACGTTCCTTGGCCTCTGGGGGACACTCCAACTGCCACAGTGATCCCCCTGTTGGTCTGTGAGGATTTCAGGGGGTCCTGGTGCCCAAACAGCTGACCCAGTGAATGGGGGCCACCATCCCACCACGGCTCCCAAGGCACTAAGGGCTTTTCAAAGCACAATGAAAATGCTGCCCCCCTTGAATCCACCTGGTTGTGGGTTGTGGAGGCTATGGGAACCCTCTGTCAGGACTGGCATTGGACGTGTGAGATCGCAGAGCCTGTCAGAAGGGCTCAGGGTAGAGCCGCCTTTGAGGGCTGGGTCGTGGTGGCCTCTCGGGGAAGTTTGGGACGGGGGCCCGGGAGCCCCAGCAGCAGGGAGGAGTCAGGCCCTGAGGCTCAGGGACTGGAATCCGTCAGCTCACCCCCATTTTCCTTCTCAGATGCAACGCCAGCGTCCAGAAGAAGAATGCAAGAGGCCAGACGGCATACGACCTGGCCCTGGAAAGTGGGGATGAGCCCGTCACCTCGCTCTTTGCTGCTAAGCTTGGCCTGGATGAACGCTAAGCCTGAAAGCCCCACAGGCATCATTCAGAGAAGTCACCCAGCTCCGGCTGTGCTGTGTTCGCTTCCTTCCAAATGCATATTCGAGGTTTGGAAATCGAGCTTGAGAGCCACTCATAAGATTTTAAAAACTATGTGACAGTGTAAGCCACCCATGCCCTCACTCCCTGAGTATTTCCCCAAACGCCCTGGATCCTGATGAACGTAGTGTACACTAGTGGTGTGTTGCTGCTTGTCTTTGCATTTGCTCTTGAATCTTAATTTATTTCTCAGTACACAGTAATTGCATACTGTTGTTCCGTCTTTAAATCGTGTCCAACTCTTTGTGACCCAGTGGACTGTAGCATGCCTGGTTCCTCCGTCCTTCACTCTCTCCCGGAGTTTACTCAGATTCGAGTCCCTTGAGTCGCTGAGCTATCTCACCATCTCCTCCTCTGCCACCCCCTTCTCCTTTTGCCTTCAGTCTTTCCCGGTCTTTTCCAAAAATTGCATATGGTTCTAAGCAAAGAAGTGTAAAATCTCGTGAAGTCTCCCTCCCATGTCCGCCCCACGACCACTCACTCCCTTCCTCAGACCACCAGTGACCTCCGTGTCAGTTGTGTGTTTCCAGAAGTAGCGTAGGATTATATAAGCAAGTGTATGTCGTATGTGTCTGTGTTCGTGTAGAGTACACGTAAACGTTAAGTGAAAGTAACACACCTATATTCTGTCCCCTCTTCTAAGACAAGTAGTGGGAAACCACATACTGCTCTGCATGTTATTTGCTTAATATATCTAGTAAATTGGTTCCAAAGTAGTGCATAAAGATTGAGCTTATTAGAGTCTTTCCCTATGAAGCTGAACTCATCACTATTCGTATTGTTATGGCTTGTTCTCTGGTTGACAGGTAAGCTTCAAATAAACCAGTTACAGGAATGTGAAACTGTGATTCATTCCTTTTTTTTCAGATTATCGTCTCAGTCTTCGTGCTAATGTGCTAACGTTGCCATCACAGAGTCTCAGAATTGTTCCTTTTAACCTCTGAAAATAGGATATTCGTTAACTTAGAATAATTAATTCATGACCATAAGTGATAGACCCTGTCAGGGTGGCTGCTGGCATCGCCGCCTGCACTTCCTTTCCCAGGGTGGACGCCTGTTGGCAGGGGGATGGGTGCAGAGTCAGACGGGAGCCCCAGTGGGGTTGTGGGCTTGAACGGCAGTGACCCTGGCTCCCAGGTCAGAGGCCCAGTGGCCACATAAAGGGCGCAAGGGACAGGGGAGTCAAGTGAACCCCCAACCCATCTCCCTCCCCCTCACATCTTTCAGGAGAGCCAGGGCCCCTCACAGTAGAGCCCGTTGGGGCGAGGCCCCCTAGAAATGGGTACTGAGACACTTTGGGGCAGAAGAGGGTGGGTGTTCACTGGGGACCAACACCTGTGAGAGGAGGAGGTGGGGCAGGTCAGGGGGCACTGCCGGTGGCCACAAACACACCCACCTACCCACACCCCCACCCAACGGCCCCCCGGCCGCCACCACCTGGGCTGCTCTAGTGGCCTCCCCGCAAGGCAGGCGGCCGACGGCTTCCCCTCAAGGGAAGGTCCCAGAGGGTGAAGCCGGGTCCAGCTGTTGATTTGATCACCTGTCCCAGGAGCACCCACCACCATTCCCATGGCTCCTGCTGTGCTCAGCTCCCCAAGGTGTGAGAGGCAGGACCATCAAGAGAGGCGGGAGGTTGGTTCAAGATGGCAGACACATGTACACCCATGGCTGATTCATGTCAATGTATGGCAAAAACCACTACACTATTGTAATTAGCCTCCAATTAAAATAAGTAAATTTTTTAAAAAAAGAGGTAAGGACTTTGAGGGGCCACGTTGGGAGTAAGTACACAGAATGAATCCAAGTGAGTCAGTGAGAAGTTGTCTGAAGAAGGAGGCTCTGTCCTTAGTCAGCAAGCTCCAAAAAACACTTTCCTTCCTTTTCCACCACGGTTGCCTAAAACGGATGGTTACTGTGTAGATTAATATAGAAAGTATATGTCAGCGAAGTATTCAGAGTTAGCTGTTAGCTCTTTCCCTGGCCATTTTCTTAGCTATGTTAAGTGGACATTTATACAACAAACAGATCCGGATTTGGCTCCTCATGTTGAAGAAATTAAATTTACTACCCGCTCATCCCCCGGTGCTCTCAGGCCTTGGACAACTTCCTCATCACGGGACAGGGGACCCCAGGCTTCTTTCCAAGCCCTACCGCCTCCCCGCATCCCGAGCCTCCTGGGTACGCCCACCTGTCCCTGCTCCTGCCGTGATGACATCACATGTGTGGATGGGGTGGGGGTTGGACAACTAGGTGAAGGAGGGGAGCACTCACGCCCCTGCCTGGCTCCTGAGCTGGGACCTCTTATCCCGCCCTCAGACTGGGCCGACACCGCCCATGCTCCTGGTTCTCCGGCCTCTGTGCTCAAACTGGAACCAGGTGGCCAGCTTCCCTGAGTCTCAGCTGCGGACATCAGGAGGTGAGGATTCTCAGCCTTCACGAGGAGCGCTATCCAGTTCCTGTAATAAATCGCTCCCTATTATAGTGTACGTCTATCCCATCGGCTCTGGTTCTCTGGAGAACTCTTGACTCGTGCAGTGCTTTAGTCTACTGTCCTTTTTCTTTGATATTCAGCCCCGTTTTCACTCTTTTTCTTTCTCAAATGGGGTACAACATGCCAGGGACCGGGCGAGACAGGCTGGTCCAAGGTGATTCCCAGTGAGTCACGTGTTTGGGAATACCAAGGGCTGTTGCTTCTGAGACTGGATTATCTTATGTGGCAGAGGTGACAAGAGCCTGTGATGTCATTTAAAAATAACAGTAACAATTAATTCATTTAATCAAAAGGGGGATTGTCCCAGGTGGGCCTAACCTAATCAGTGGAGCCCTTTAAAACAGTGTTTCAAGGTCAGAGACCCGAAACAGCGGAGTCTCTTGTGGTTTTGAAGAAGCAAGCTGCAGGTGGAGGGGCTGATGGTGGCTTCCTGGAGCTGAAGGCCGCACCATTGGGAACTGAACTTGGCCAGTGACTAGTGACTGGGCTTTCTGTCAATAAGCACTTGGTTCCAGTTCTGAAAGGTGAGGCTCACGACTCCAAGCACAGAGCCTAAGGCCCAACACATGCTGTCACCCACAAATCAGGGAGGGCAGGGGCTGTAGGGGCCTGTCTCCCCTTGGGCCGTCCCACCCAACGGGCCTGGAGACGCAGGTTCCTCCTGCCTGAGGGTTGCCAGAGGCCCAGCAGGGCCGGGGTCTCCTCCCCGCAGCCTCTCCGGCCACCCCCAGCTGCAGGGATGCTCCAGGAGTCCCTACCTCTGTCAGGGTGTACTCAGGCCGCATTCCTGTGACCAGGGTGGCCTCAATTGCTGCTCTGTGCAGATATTAGTGCTTGGTCTCTGTCCCCTGCGGACACTGAGGACCAGTCCTTGAATCTGCTCTTTTCACTCCTGTCTTGTCCCTTTTCTGGGGCCTTTGGCCTCAGCGCTGATGGGCTTCCAAGTCACTTTGCTTGGCTCTCTGTCACCGTTCGCCAGGGCAACCCCAGTGCATACCCTGTGGGTGCCCACTCCCCACTCCACCTGGGCCCAGGTCACCCAAACCCACCGGCTGGCATGATGCCTGCACTTTGGTCCCAACCCTGCTACCCAAATCCTGGCCCTGCCCTTGCTCAGGCCTGGCCTCCCCAACAACTCTGGTCCCTCTGCTTCCTTCCTCCTATCTTGCCTGTGTCCTGCTCATTACAGGCACCCACAACTGTCCTCGTGAGAAACCCAAACGCCCTTCCTGAGTTGCCCGGGTCTCCTGGACCAGCAGCTTAGACATCACCACAGCTTCTCTGGTTCTGCTCTGAGATCCCACCCGGGCCCCAGAGCGTTACCTGACTCCTCAGCTCCAGGCTGGGAGGCTCCTACCCCAGCCCCTCTGCCCCTCCCTCTACAGAGATGACCTGTCCAGCCAGTTCTCCCCAGTCACATGCCTGTCTCCCCAGAGACCAAACATCTGCAGGCATGAGATTCTGGTACCTCCTTCCAGTCCCCAGCATGGGGCAGTGACACCATGGGTGATGAGTCAAATCGACCTCACCTGCCAGCACTAATCAAGGTTGTTTTAAGATCTGCTTGTCCTCCAAGGGGCTCGGAACCTAGACAAGACATTGGCCCGAGCTGTTTTCCAGGGACTTGGAGTCAGCCGCATCTGTCTGCGCTCAGCCAGCTAAGCTGGGTGGGCGCCAGCATCCCCGGGGTGACCTAAGGGAAGTGGGAATCTGAAGCCTGGTTCCACCTGTGCAGAATGAGGCTCATCATACCTTTCCCCAATCACCACTCCCTGCGCTTCAGGCCGCCCTGCTGCCTGACTGGTTATCCTGTAAATCTCAAGTCCCTTGCCTTTGTGGAGGCAGGTCTGAGGTTTGTTCTCCCATCTCCCTGCTCGGTGGCTCTGCGAATAAACCCTCTCTGCTGCAGACTCTGCTTTGATTTCCTGCAAGTCTAGCAAAATGAACATGGTGGGGTATGTTCTCAGCAAATAGCTGTTGAGAAAATTCACTGTATCTGTGAGTTCGGGCAAAAGAATCTTGTAGACAAACCGCAGGCTTTGCAACAGCGGGTATCCTGGCTGTGGAGTTTGAGAAACACATTTGTTGTTGGTTTTTAATCAGATAGTTCTGATATAAGGTTGTAAAGAAAAATAAAAGTATGTGTGTCAATAGACTAGAAAATATTTGATATCAAATCTCATAATCTACAAAACTTCAGAATGTTTTACATTTCAAATAATATTCTGGTTATGTGGGTTTATAGGTTGTTATAAAACAGGTAACTGTTTTATCTCTTTAGGCACTTTTACAACCAAGGTGTATATTTAGGCTTCATCAAATTTTGACAGACTAAAGTGAAGAAAATGTGAAAGTCACTCAGTCCTGTCCAACTCTTTGGGAACCTAGGGACTATAACAGTCGATGGAATTCTCTAGACTGGAATACTGGAGTGGCTAGCCTATCCCTTCTCCAGTGGATCTTCCTGACCCAGGAATCGATCCAGGGTCTCCTACATTGCAGGCAGATTCTTTACCAACTGAGCTATCAGGGAAGCCCGATTTACTAATTCTCTTACTGGAGATGATTTATTGTTTCTGCAAACCATTACATGCTTATTGTAAGAAAATAAAACAGTGCAGAAATCTCAAGTGAAGGAGGGATAGTTGTACCATCCAGAGAGTTTTCTAGATGTCTCTGTGGGTAGACTACTTACATAAATATCTTTGTTCACTAATAAAGTTGAAATCTATTTTCTTGTTTTAAAAAAATAATTGTCTTAGTTGCTAAGTCATGTCCAGCTCTTTTGCAACCCCATGGACTGTGGCCCATCAGGCTCCTCTGTCCATGGGGATTCTCCAGGCAAGAATACTGGAGTGAGTTGCCATTTCCTCCTTTAAGGGATCTTCCAGAACCAGGGATTGAACCCACATCTTCTGCATCGGCAGACGGATTCCATACTGCTGAGTCACCGGGAACCTCTGTGCCCAAAGACCAACATCCTGATTTTTTTGCTCCAGGTACCAAGAAATCTGTTCCCTCTTGGGGAAATATCCCTCACTTCTCCTACTCTCTCCTTCAGATTCTTTAAAATCAGGATCAGCTTTTACAGGGAAAGTGAAATTATCCAATCAAAAGGTGTTGAGGGAGCATTTAGTGTGTGCCCGCTCTATGGGGCGGAAAACTTCAGAATATTTCAGACATAAAGAGTGACCCGGTGTGTGACGACCTGCTGTGATGTTGAGAGAGGATGCCAGATGCCGAATATTTAAGGCTCCCACATGTTAGCAGGTTTGTCCCTTACCCAGTGGCTCAGGAGGTGCCCGGGGAAGGTCACCAATTAAAACTGTAGCCAGGTCCAGTCATCTGTGTCCAGTCACCCTGTCCTGTCAGCCTCTCGGTGCTACAAAGGGCTTTAACCCTCTCCCTTCATTTGAATCCCATGGCATGTCCTCTCTGTGGTAGGATGTGGGCAAGGGTGCGTCCAGCCTTGAGACTTACCTCGTTGTTGAGACTTGACACAGGCTGACATTTCCTACTCCAGCCACTTGCCATGTTTCCTACTCGTCTGATTCAAAGTTCTGCATGCTGGCCTCACACTTGGTGGAAGTGCAGTGTTTACACAGAGCTTGTCTGTACCTTCGTGCCCTCCTGACAACCTGGTCAGACGTCCAACCTCATGTTCCCACGTCTCCCCATCTTCCAGGGAACGAAAAAACAGCATCTCAGAATCTTACTGTTTTGCTGTTTTATTGTTCTTATCGTTTCATTTACGCACCCCACCCCCAAATGGATGCAAGGGCTTCCCAGGAGGCACACTGCTAAGGAATCCACCTGCCAGCAAGAGATGCAGGAGATGTGCATTCGACCCCTGGGTCTGGGAAGGCCCCTGGAGAAGGAAATGGCAACCCACTCCAGTATCCTTGCCTAGAGAATTCCATGGACAGGAGCCTGGGGGCTACAGTCCATGGGTTACAAAGAGTCAGACATGACTGACCATATACGCCTGTGGCTACAGCTGTGTACAAGCAAGTGTAAAAGAAGGCCTAATTAATAGTGACAATGGTAGGGCAACTACAGCACTTGTCTAACTATGGATTTTCAGTGATAAGCTTACCTATATATTCTTTATTCTTTTTTGTTGGTGGTGGTGAGTTGTTTTCTTTTTTTGCCATACCTTGAGGCTTGTAGGATCTTAGTTCCCAGACCAGGGACCGAACCCAGGCCCCCACAGTGGGCGTGCACAGTCGTAACCACTGGACCACCAGGGAATCATTTTTTAACAAATAACTCCAGGTATGATTTATTAACCAATAGGCCATGAGAAAGTGCCATTGAATGGAGTTTAGACAGATTCCGAATTTGCTGCTATTTTCTCAGGGAATACAGCTGAAAGAGTTTTAGAGAATCTGAAGCAGAGACATAGGTGATTAATTCTCTTCTTGGGTACAGAAGCAGCAGGCAGGGAGGCTTGGCATTTATACTGACTCAGATACAGGCAGCTTCACCACTGTTTTTATAACATCTAGATTCAAATCACGAGGAATAAGGAATGCCATTAGTCAGGACCTCAGCCTGAGTCAGTTGGCAAGTTTCTCTCTTTAAAAAGAACACAGAATCTGCCTGAAAGGCAACAGATTGCCTGTGATGCAGGAGATGTGGGTTTGATCCCCCAGCCAGGAAGATCTGGAGCAGGAAATGGCAACCCATTCCAGTGTTCTTGCCTGGGAAATACCATAAACAGAGGAGCCTGGAGGGCTACAGTCCATGGGATCACAAGAGTCAGACATAACTTAGTGATTAAACCACCACCACAATGTGAAGGGAATGTCTGAAAAGGCTCCTTCAACTCCACTAGACAACATGAAAATTTACCAACTAAGACCTAATCATCCCTTGGTTCCCACACCACATTCTCAGGGCGGTGGGCAGCAGGGTTACTTTTTTCAGAATGGAAACCACCATTGTTTACTCAGCAATCTGAGCCCTGGTAGGAATCTCTGCAGTTCGATGCATGGAGAGTGGAGACATGCTTTAAGAGAGAGAAAAAAAAAGAGCTACAGATGCAGCTGGAAGCATATGGTGGCCTTCAGGTTTGAGATAAAATAGCAAAAGTAGAAATATGTGCTAGCTTTGAAAGATGTTTAATAGCTGACTTGAAACAGGCCAGGCGTCTTACCTTTTCTCTCCTACCATCTACATCCAAACCTGAGTAATAGTTATTGTCAGGCTGTTTTTTGTTTTTGTTTTTTAAAAAAACGCTTTCACCAAGTTTCTCCCGTGGTTTAAATGCCTCAGTATTTTATTTTGTCCCTTTCCTTTATAATTCCAATTCTAGATTTCTCAAGGTGGTTTTTGAAGCCCTCCAGGATTTGACCTGACCATTAGTAACAATTTATCTTACTTCCCTAATACACCCCCTAAAGTCCAGGCACAGGAGTCTCTCTCTCTGGAATCTATAGCTGTTGTTTTCATACCTAAAAATTCTCCCTCCAATTTTTCCTGGGTTCGGCTTTCTCTCCTCTGACTTTCCAGGTCCTTGTCGTCATTCCTTGATCCTACAGGCAGTTCCCCACCTTTGATGAGAACATCCCTGGTTACACCTCTCCTCTGTGCAGGCAGCCCCTCTGGCTGACCGGGAGCACCGAGAGACAGGGGCACAGACACGGCCTTTGGCTGTGGACTGTCCTGGTATTCCGTAAGGACTGAGTTGTTCTTTTCTATAATACTGTATGCAGCTCGAGCAGAGATCAGAACACTACATTTTGCTTTCTTTTTTCTCCCCAGACTGACATTATAGAGCTGGGCACTCAGTCTGGCTGGCCAGCAGGGTGGCTACACCTGCTTCTGAAATGTTTGCTTCCACACTTAACAGATTAATAAATAGACACTCAGAGGATTTAGCAATCCAAACAATCAGCTCTGATCTAAAAACAGAGCAAAGCCTCTGGTTTCTCAGAACCATTTCTCTCATTCGAGTTGCTTCCAAGTATGACAAAGAATTTGCTTTGGAAAACTTAATTTTTTTTGTTTTTTTAAACAATTGAAATGCTGTCACTGCCAGTTTAGGGTTTTACCAAGTGTGTGTTGTGCTTTATCTTATGTCGGCAATTCTAGGTCCCAGATATTTCTTTGGCCCCAGGTTTTTATTTTTCCTCTAATGACAAGATTTGGGTGGGTTAAGATTTAAAATTTTTAATTGAGGTGAGATTCAGGTAATATAAAGTTTACCATTTTGACCATTTTTAAAGTATACAGTTCAATGGTTTTTAACATTTCCAATGTTCTGCAGCCATCATTACCATCGAGTTCCAGAACATTTTTATTACCCACAAAGGCAGTCCTTTATTGTTAATGGGGAACAGTCATCCCCATTTCCTCTTCTCTTAGTCTCTGGCAGCCACTATCGTGCCTTCTGTCTCTTTGCTTTGGCTTATCCTGGATATTTCATATAAATGGAATGTTTGCTAAACTATTAACATGATGTATTGATTTTTTTTTTCCTATGTTGAGCCAGGAAACCACTCAGTCACAGTGTGAAAATCCTTTTCATATGCTGCTGGATTTGGTTGCTAATACTGTGTCAAGGGTTTCTCCGTCTATATCCATAAGGGTTAGGTGTCTGTAGTTTCCTTGTGTTGTCTTTGTCAGGTTTTGCTAGTAGGGTAATACTGGCCTCACAGAATGATTTAGGAAGAGTCTTTTTGGTAAGATTTTGAGAATGGGTGTTAATCCTTTAAATGCTAGAAGTCGCCAATAAGGCCATCTGATTTCAGTCTTTTTTGGAAGGTTTTTGATTACTAACTCAATCTCCTTCTTCATGTTGGTCTGTTCAGATTTCCTACTTATACATGATTTAAGTGTTTAGATGTTTGTTCATTTCTTCTAGGTTAACCAGCTGACACACAATTATTCGTGGTGTGTTTACCTAACTCTAAGCAGTAGCAGTGGTCCTAACCACTGATTTGATTCACCAAAGGCAGAAGTGGAGACGTCTGAGAGTGAGGAGGAGGCAAGCCAGTAGGGGGCTGCCACAGGAGCTGGGAGAGAGTGGGGAGGGGGCTGCAGGTGAGAGTAAGCGGCTTAGGGGAGGTCGTGTTTCCTGGAAGACCTCCTCCCTCGCCCAAATCCCCTGAACACAGTTCCGGGATCCTCTCCCTCTACAAAGGACCAGGCTGTCCAAGAATCACAGACTGACTCAGTTCTTATGCCATCCAAAGCACTGCATTACTGCGGAACCTTGGCCTCAGAAGCTCGAGATTTCTGTACCACCCCTGATTCCCTACCTTTATAGGTGGGTGAATGAGAGAGGCAGTTGAGGCCACAGATTTGTAAAGCAGCAGAGTTTTATTAGAACAAAAGGCCCCAAACACGACAACTTGAGGTAGAGGAAGTAAACTGAGTTCAAATGACCAGTTAAGGAATGTGTTTTCAAGAAGAGCGTAAAATGTTTTGATTTAGTCTGTGCTCTTGGATGGAGAACGCAATGGCACCCCACTCCAGTACTCTTGCCTGGAAAATCCCATGGACAGAGGAGCCTGGTAGGCTGCAGACCATGGGGTCGTGAAAAGTCGGACATGACTGAGCGACTTCACTTTCACTTTTCCCTTTCATGCACTGAAGAAGGAAATGGCAACCTACTCCAGTGTTCTTGTCTGGGGAATCCCAGGGACGGGGGAGCCTGGTGGGCCGCCGTCTATGGGGTCGCACAGAGTTGGACACGACTGAAGTGACTTAGCAGCAGCAGCGCTCTTGGAGCGGGTGAGGGGGTCAGTAAGGATGCTCCGGCGGGGCCTCGGGTCAGACTGAAATGGTGTTCTGTGGCCGGCACACATTCCTCCTATGTCTGTTGAGGTGGGACTTCTGGATGAAGCCTTGCCCGCACCCCTTGCACATGTGCGGCGTCCTCCCCTGGTGTGTCATCTGGTGGAGGATGAGGTGTTTCTTGTGGGAAAAGCCTTGGCCACACTCTGTGCACAGAAAGGAGTTCTCTTCCAAGTGTGACCACTTGTGCATGAGCAGGGCGGACTTGTTGCCGAAGCCTCGCCCGCACCGCCGGCAGTTGAAGGGCTGCTCCCTTGTGTGCGTGCTGCAGTGCCGGATGAGAGCCGACTGGTGGCGGAAGCCCCGCCCACACTCCCTGCACACATACGGCTTCTCCCCGGAGTGCGTCCTCTGGTGTTCCACGAGGTTGGACTTCTGGCTGAAGCCTCGCCCACATTCCACACACACCAGGGGCTTCTCCCCCGAGTGCGTCCTCTGGTGTCTGATGAGGTTCGACTGCTGGCTGAAGACACGCCCGCAGTCCTTGCACACGATGGGCTTGTGCCCGGAGTGCGTGTTCTGGTGCCTATTGAGATGGGACTTTAGACTGAAGCCCCGCCCACACACCCCACACACGTAAGGCTTCTCCCCGGTGTGTGTGCGCCTGTGCGAGATGAGGGTTGAATTCTGGCTGAATCTGTGTCCGCACACGCCACACACGTAAGGCTTCTCCTTCAAGTGTGTCCTCTGGTGGTTGACGAGTGTGGACCTCTGCCGGAAGCACCACCCACACTCCTTGCAGGCATACGGCTTCTCCCGTGTGTGTGTCCTCTGGTGCTTGATGAGGTTCGACCTGTCGCTGAAGCCCAGCCCACAGTTGCCACACACGATGGTCTTCTCCTTCAGGTGTGTCGTCTGGTGCCTGATGACGGCTGACTTCTGGCTGAAGCCTTTCCCGCACTCCTGGCACACGTAGGGCTTCTCCCCAGAGTGTGTCCTCTGGTGGACGATGAGGTTCGACTTATCGCTGAAGCCTCGCCCGCACTCACCGCACATGTATGGCTTCTCGCCGGAGTGTCTCCTCTCGTGTATGATGAGCTTCGACCTCTGTTTAAAGCCCCGCCCACACTCTCCGCACACGAGGGGCTTCTCCCCCGAGTGTGCATTCTGGTGTCCGTCCAGGCTCCTCTTTAGACTGAAGCCCTTCCCACACACCCCACACACGTAGGGCTTCTCCCGGGAGTGGATCCTCTGGTGACTGAGCAGGTTTGTCTTCTTGCTGAAACCCAGTCCACACTCTCCACAGTTGACAGTCCCAAACCCCAGGACTTCGATCCTCTTCAACAGCCTGTCTGTTTCCTCAGGGGTCCCCATTTGTGCAGGGCCGGCCTCTATCTCCATACCTGGGACCCCACCCCCAGAGATGACTGGCTGCCTCTGGGGTGGCCTGGGGAATGCTTCTACAGTACTTTTCTCTGTCTTTCCAAACAAAGGCCGGGCACCTTCTCCCTCCTGCCCTTCCACTTCCTCGATCCAGGCACTACCACCAGCGGCCTGCTGCTGCTGGTCCTCCAGGCACAGGTCTCCTGGCTGGACGGGATCTTCGGCATACAGGCACGTGAAGATCCAGGGTGGGGGACTACACAGCACCTGCTGCATGTGGAATTTCTGACTGCAGAGATCCGGAGGGCAGAAAGGACAGAGGTGGAGTTCTGGCTTTGGTTCTGTGGCAGAGAGAGGAGTCTGAGTCAGAACTGAGACGTGGAGCCGCCAAAGCAGTTCTGCCTGGTCTGATGGTTAAGACTCCAGTCCCTGTTCTTCAAAATGTTTACATCTTCAGGGCCACCCAGCAAGACTTCCTGCAGAGGACCCACTACAACGACCTCCTAACGCACAGCCACCCAGTGACACAAACAGGGTCCAAAGGGATTGTCTGTGACCAAGAGAGCTCTAACCAGAGGACCCACATGGAAACGTCTTTCTCTTTCCCTGTCTCCCTGGGAGGATGGGGTGGAAGAAGAGAGCTGTCCCTGAGCCTGGAAGACCCTGGTGTAGGAGGCAACACAGTGGAGTGGTTAGATACCACATGTGAGACACCTGAACCTGGAGGGTCCCGACTCACGCACAAATACTTATTAGAGGCCTACTCTGGACCAGAATTCCCACAAGGCAGGGCTTCCCTGGTGGCTCAGACAGGGAAGAATCTGCCTGCCAATGCAGCATACACAGGTTTGACCCCTGGGTCGGGAAGAGCCCCTGGAGGAAGAAATGGCAACCCACTCTAGCATTCTTGTCTGGAGAATATCCATGGACAGAGGAACCTGCAGAAGAGCTGGACACAACTGAGTGACTAACACTTTCTTTCACTTTCACTTTCGGGAGGCTTTCAGCAGTAGACAGCACACACATGGTCTAGGTCCCCCAATGACTGGTGCCACGGATCAGTTTGAGTCTTGTTAATTTCCATAATTAACCAAAATAAAAATGGCACCAGGAATCAATATAAAAGTTTTCTTCTCATAGTACCTCTCGTAAGGAGATGTCAACACTGAACAACTTGCTTCAGCACTGCTGGTTCTACTCAGCTGGCGGAATGCAGGATCACATCATAGTCTGAGGAACCAGGTCCAGACCTCACTGCATCTGCCTGAACACTTGCATTCACTGATGAACTGAACTTTTGAAAACCAACTGTGTATACATCTACATTCTAGAATTATTCCATCAGTAGAGAATGCTACTGTATTCTGAGACAGGGCCTTCAAAGAGGTGATTAAGGTTAAAAGAAGTCATAAGGCTCTAATCGATATGTCTGATGACCTCCCTGTAGGAGGAAAGCCAGGATGTGCAGCCTCAGAAAGCCCGGGTTAGGACAGAGTGAGGAGGTGGCCATTCAAAGTCCAGGAGGGTAGCCTCCTTTGTAAACTGCCAACACCTCTGCCAACCAAGAACTGCGAGCCTCCAGAAACACAGTAAAACCTTTTGCTTCTGCCATGAATTCTGCTGCTGTGTTTCAGCAGCCTGAGCTAGGAGAGATGCTGCTGCCTCTACCTTGAGCTCTTCCCTAAGTGCCTCTGTACCTGCCCTACAGTCCCTAAGTAAGTCCCATGAAATCCATCAGCTGTTCCAGTAAATGTGAAAAGGCCAAAGTCCCTATTCAAAGATAATAGTTGGTTTGGCAGAAAATGCAATAGCAGCTATATGACACCGCAAATCACATTAGATATCATACCAAAACTCTCTAAAAAACAAAGAGCCACAGCAAAACAGGTGCTAAGACTAATAAGAAATAATAGGATTGATATGTAACACACAACTCTATTTAAAACGGATAACTGACAAGGACCTACTCTACAGCACAGGGAACACTGCTCATGTTATGTGACAGCCTGGATGGAAGGGGAGTTTGGGGGAGAATGGATACATGTATATGTATGGCTGGGTCCCTTCACTGTCCACCTGAAACTATCACAACATTATTAATCAGCTATACATCAGTGTAAAATAAAAAAAAGTTTTTTAGAAAAAAATGAAAGTTTAAGGAATATAATATAGAACAAAAGAATTTTAACATTAAAAACTTCATTAATGAATGAGATAAAATTGTCATGAACCTTTACATGCCTAACAGTACACTGAAGTGAAATATATAGCAAAAACTTAGAAAGAAATGGAGGATTTGATATAAATTACAATGCCATTGGCGAGTAATCTGCTATGACTCTTCCATTCCATTCAGTCGCTCAGTCGGGTCCAACTCTTTGCGACCCCATGAACTGCAGCACACCAGGCCTCCCTGTCCATCACCAACTCCTGGAGTTCACCCAAACTCATGTGCATCAAGTCGGTGATGCCATCCAGCCATTGCATCCTCTGTTGTCCCCTTCTCCTCCTGCCCTCAATCCCTCCCAGCATCAGGGTCTTTTCCAATGAGTCAACTCTTCACATTGAGATGGCCAAAGTATTGGAGTTTGAGCCTCAGCCTCAGTCATTCCAATGAACACCCAAGACTGGTCTCCTTTAGGATGGACTGGTTGTATCTCCTTGCAGTTAGGGAATACCTAATAAACACATGTATATACACATTCAGTTCAGTTCAGTCACTCATTCATATCCAACTCTTTGCCACCCCATGGACTGCAGCATGCCAGGCTTCCCTGTCCATCACCAACTCCTGAGCTTGCTCAAACTCATATCCATTGAGCTTGGGGTTGCCATCCAACAAGCTCATCCTGTGTTGTCCCCTTCTCCTCCCGTCTTCAATCTTTCCCAGCATCAGGGTCTTTTCAAATGAGTTCGTTCTTCCCATCAGGTGGCCAAAGTATTGGAACTTCAGCTTCAGCATCCATCCTTCCAGTGAAAATTCAGAACTGATTTCCTTTACACTGGACTGGTTGGATCTCCTTGATCAAACTGTCCAAGGGACTCTCAAGAGTCTTCTCAAACACCACAGTTTAAAAGCATCAATTCTTTGGCACTCAGCTTTCTTTATGATCCAACACTCATATCCATACCTGACTACTGGAAAAACCATAGCTATGACTATATGAACCTTTGTCAGGAAAGTAATGCCTCCACTTTTTAATATGATGTCTAGGTTTGTCATAGCTTTTCTTCCAAGGAGCAGTTCAGTTCAGTTCAGTCGCTCAGTTGTGTCCAACTCTTTTCGACCCCATGAATCGAAGCACGCCAGGCCTCCCTGTCCATCACCAACTCCCAGAGTTCACTAAGACTCACATCCGTCGAGTCAGTGATGCCATCCAGCCATCTCATCCTCTGTCGTCCCCTTCTCCTCCTGCCCCTAATCCCTCCCAGCATCAGAGTCTTTTCCAATGAGTCAGCTCTTCGCATGAGGTGGCCAAAGTACTGGAGTTTCAGCTTTAGCATCATTCCCTCCAAAGAAATCCCAGGGCTGATCTCCTTGCAGTCCAAGGGACTCTCAAGAGTCTTCTCCAACACCACAGTTCAAAAGCATCAATTCTTCATCGCTCAGCCTTCTTCACATCCGGTCCCATCACTTTATGGGAAATGGATGGGGAAACAGTGGAAACAGTGTCAGACTTTACTGTTCTGGGCTCCAAAATCACTGCAGATGGTGACTGCAGTCATGAAATTAACAGACGCTTACTCCTTGGAAGGAAAATTATGACCAACCTAGATAGCATATTCAAAAGCAGAGACATTACTTTGCCAACAAAGGTCCATCTAGTCAAGGCTATGACTCTTAGCAGACCAAAAACAAGGATATAAACAACTTGAAAAATGTAAATGATTTCTATTATATATGCTATTTCCCTTGATTTAAGACAAAATTAGCTAAGCCTTCAAATTTGATAAAACTGAGAAATAGAAAATCTCCTACAGAAAAAGAAAACATATACTTTTTATTATGAAATTGTCAACAGTATTTTAAAAGCTAAAAAACACACAATTCCCTACAGTTATCTATTCCTCTATCATTTAAAAAGAATGCCAAGTCAAAAAACTCCCCAGAAACTCCACTCTTTCCAATTCTCTACCCCCCAGGCTAACCACTGATCATGGTGAATAATAATGCAGATGTCTATGTTCACATATACATGTTGACACAGTCTTTCACACAAACCCAACTATGTAATAAACATTCTTTTGCAATTTTTCACTTAAAAATGTATCTTCTAAGTATCTGCTTTTCTGTTAAAGAAGGTAAAGGAAAATCTGCTCTTCATTAATGAACAATTAGGAAGCATCATCACAAAAATGGAAAGTTATTAAAAAAAAAAAAAAAACAGGCTCAGTAAACTGTGGGACAATGTAAAATGGACTAATACACATGTGAATATCATTCCAAAAAGAAGGAAACAGAAGGGAACAAAAGAATCATGAAAGAATCATGTCCAAAAATCTCCCCAATGTGGCTCTAACCATAAATTTATAGGTTCAAAAATCTGAGCACATGCTATGACAGGAAAAATAGTGACATCGCAGTCAAACAGCTGAACACCAAAATACAGAAAGCTCTGAAAGTACCAGAGGCTTAAAAAGTAACAAAAAAACAAAGCAATAACTGTGGAAATGACAGCTGATTTCTTATTAGAAACAATGGGAGGCCTAAACAGGGGAACAGTAACCTTAAAGTGGTGAAAAAATAAGCCAATCTAAAATTCTAATCCAGGGAAAATATCCTTTTAAAAATATAGTAACATGAGCCACCAGACTATGTATGTGGGAGAGAACTAAGTGAGGCAGAGACGGCAAACCCAGTGCAGGGAGACGAGACACCAGGACGCTCGGGTGCCGCTGCAGGTCTGGAAGGAGGCCAGGAGGGCAGTGCATACGGTGAGCGGCCAGGGCCCGGCAGAAAGACCTCCCCACCCCCAGCCCTCTGAACCACCCAGGGTCCCTACTCACCCAGGCAGCTGACGGGCGAGCATTTCCTCTCTTCTCTCCAGGTCTCCTTCCCTTGCTCCAGCTGGGTGATGAGTTCTGGTTTAGAAAACGGAATGCCTGCTCAGAGGAAAAGAGAACAAGATGGTTGCAGGTTATCCTGCACTCAGAGCCACACCAGGGGGGAGGATTTCTAAAGGTGGTGGGGAAGATGTGAGAGTGGTGAGCTCCCCCAGGGAAGGGAAGCCAGGATGGGAGTTCACTGACCCGACTTCATGCTGTGAGAGAACACCTCCCTCGTTTACAAGAAGATACTGACTAGGAAGAGATGCCAGGCTTACCAGAGAGCCTGCGGGAGAAGGCTAGAAATGCGGAGTATCACACACATATACACACCTGTACACGTTTATAGAGTGTCTCTGCTTTGGAGTCCAACCCAAAGGTAAGGCCAGAAAGCAAGAGGGCTGCTCCAAGTTGCCAGCAGCCAGGACCCGGGTCCTAAGAGATGCAGGCTTACCCAGTGAGACCAGGTTGCTGTAGTTCTCCAGCATCACCTCCCGGTACAGGGACCTCTGAGCAGGGCTCAGCAGCACCCACTCATCCTGGGTGAAATCCACAGCCACATCTCTGAATGCCATGTGTGCCTGTAACACAAAACAGCCCTGTTCACCCGGGAGCCAGCCCTGCCCAGGCCTCAGGGTAAGGGGCAAGGGGGAGGCGGCCCAGGGGAGGCAGGTGAGATCCTGCCTTTCACCCTGGTGCTCTGTATTCCAAGATCTTTAAAGCCCTGTCACCACCTGGGCAGTGGCACTTGTCAACACGTTCAAGGTCCTAGCTGGGCTGATGTGGAGAATACATACAAAAATAGCCTGTAACTTTCAGGAGCTTTATGTTGAGGGAAAGCGCCAGACTTTTAAGAATTTAAAAGAATAGTCTGAACCACGGTATTAGTGTTGAAGCATCCGAATGACTGAGGTTCACACAATTCAGTTATGGCAAAGACCAAACACAACTCAGTCCCTCCCTGAATCCCACAGCCCCTCCGGCCCTCCTTCCCTGAGAGGCACCAACCAGCAGGGAATGGTCAAGAGCACGAATTTGAACCCTACTGCCCTGGTTTGGAGCCCATCCCAGCCATCAGCTAGCAACTCCGCTTTTTCAACTGTGGGTAGCAGTCCACTAAACGTCCTGTCCCACACTGTGGTGCTCAGGGTGGACGTCCCTGCCATTCAGTCCAGAATTCATCTCACATGCCATTCTCACACCCTGCCCAACTTTACTGCCTTTATCGCAACACTGTTTCAAAGTGGAAAGCACCCTGCAATAGGGACATCAGGAGAGGTTTTCACAAGAGGCCCAGGAACTTGGTCTTGAACGAAGCACAGGAGTCTAGGGAAGAGAAATGTGCCAGGTGTTCCCGATGAGGTGTATGGGGAGCACAGAAGAGGACACCTGCGCCAAGGAGGAGAGGAAGCCTGAATCCTGGGATGTAGGACCACTCAGGAGGAATAAAAGGCACTAAGTGGGAGAAATGCAGAACAGGTCGAGCGTAGGACAGCTTGTGGGTTTTAAATGATTGTAAAATATACATAAGCATTTTACTATTTTTACCATGTGAAGTGTACATTTCAGTACATTAAGCATGCTCGCACTTAATGTGGTACAACCATCACCACTATCCATCTCCAGAACTGGTTCATCATCTCACGTTGAAACTCTGTGGCCATTAACCACAATGCCCTTTCTCACAAACCCTGGTAACCAACCATCATTTTACTTTTTGTCTCCATGCATTTGGCTATTCTAGGTATCCCAAATATGTGAAATCATACGGTGTCTGTCCTTTTGTGTCTGGCTTATTTCATTCAGCGTAATGTCTTCAAGTTTCAGCCACAGACCAAAGACATACAGATGGCCATGAGACACATGAAGAGAGGCTCAACATCGCTAATTGTTCAGTTCAGTTCAGTCACTCAGTCGTGTCCGACTCTTTGCGACCCCATGAATCACAGCACGCCAGGCCTCCCTGTCCATCACCAACTCCCGGAGTTCACCCAAACTCATGTCCATCGAGTCAGTGATGCGACGCAGCCATCTCATTCTCTGTTGTCCCCTTCTCCTCCTGTCCCCAATCCCTCCCAGCATCAGGGTCTTTTGCAATGAGTCAGCTCTTCACAAAAGGTGGCCAAAGTATTGGAGTTTCAGCCTCAGCATCAGTCCTTCCAATGAACACCCAGGACTGATCTCCTTTAGGATGGACTTGTTGGATCTGCTTGCAGTCCAAGGGACTCTCAAGAGTCTTCTCCAATACCGCAGTTCAAAAGCATCAATTCTTCGGTGCTCAGCTTTCTTCACAGTCCAACTCTCACATCCATACATGACTACTGGAAAAACCATAGCCTTGACTAGATGGACCTTTTTGTTAGAGAAATGCAAATCAAAAGTACAATTCACACCAGTCAGAATGGCCATCCTCAAAAAGTCCACAAACAATAAATACGGGAGAGGATGTAGAGAAAAGGGACCCCTCCCACACTGTTGATGGGAATGTAAAATTCGTAACAGACCCTCTAGAGAACAGTATGGAGGTTCTTTAAAAAACTAAAAATAGAACTACCATATGATCCAGCAGTCCCACTCCTGGGCACATATCCAGAAAAATTCATAATTCGAAAAGATACATGCACCCAGTGTTCACTGCAGTACTATTTATTATAGCCAACACACGGAAGCAACCTAAATGTCCACCAACGGAGGAATGGATAAAGAAGATGTGGTACAGCCTTCCCCGGTGGCTCAGTGGTAAAGAATCCACCTGCATTCACACAGTTTCAGTGGTAAAGAATCCTGTGAATTTAGGAGACACGAGTTCGATCCCTGATCCGGGAAGGTCCTACAGGCTTCGAGCGGCTAAACCCATGTCCTGCAATTACTGAACCTGTACTCTACAGCCCGAGCTCTGCCACAAGAGTAGCCACTGAAAGGTTGTTGTTGAATCACACGAAGACACCGGGATTCTTGGCCCCGGGAGGAGAATTCAATCCGGGGCCAGAGACGAGGCTTGACTGCTCAGAGCTTTTGTGTAATGAAGTTTCATTAAAGTATAAAGGAGATAGAGAAAGCTTCTGACATAGGCATCAGAAGGGGGTAGAAAGAGTACCGGCTGGCTAGTGTTAGCAGTGGAGTTATATACTCTCCAATGAATCCAAAGAATGTCTGGAGGTTGTAAAGACCTCACCAGACCTACTCCCATAATTTACATTTTAAGATAACAGAATTAGCCAGAAGGTTTAATCCAGAGACTGTCCTCAGGCAGGATACATCCTTGTAAAGACCAGGTCTACTCCCATAATTTACATTTTAAGATAACAGAAGGTCTAATCCAGAGAGTGTCCTCAGGCAGGATACATTATTGTTATATAATCCTAAGGAATGTAGAGAAGGAAAAAAAAGTTTCTCCTTTCTTCCTCCTTGAGAATTCCAGACCCCTCTCTCCTTGGGGACCCCGAGACTCCTTATCAACCTGCCTAGGAAATGACTCTCTCACCACCTCAATGAGAAGCCCGTGCGCCACCACTAGAGAGTAGCCCCCACCTGCCGCAGCCAGAGAAAAGCCCAAGCAGCAGTGAGACCCAGCACAGCTATGAATAAATAAAATTTTTTTAAAAAATGTAGTACATCTTTGTACAATGGACTATTACGCAGCCATATAAAGAATGAAATAATGTCATTTTCAGCAACATGGATGGACCTAGAGATTATCATACTAAGTAAAGTAAGTCAAACAAAGGCAAATATATCACTCATACGTGGAACCTAAGTTTTTAAAATGATATAAATGAACTTATTTATAAAACAGAAACAGACTCACACACTTAAAAAACAAAATGTATGGTTACCAAAGGGGAAATGTGTGTGTGTGGTGGGGAGAGGAATAAATTAGGAGTTTGGGATTAACATACACACACTACAATATATAATATAAAAAGTACATAGACAGGTAACCAACCAGACCCTACTATATAGGACAGCAAACCCTACTCAATACTCTCTAATAACCTATATGAGAAAAGAATCTGAAAAAGAATGAACATACGTATATGTATAACTGAATTACTTTTCTGTACACCTGAATTACCACAACATTGTAAATCAACTGTACTACAGTAAAAATTGGGAAAAAAAGATGACCTGAATCAAAATATGAAGGGCCTACAAAGGACCAGGGAGAAGCTGACACACAGCCAACAGCTTCAAGGTATATTTCTACTGGAAAAACTATCAGGCTCTGAAGAATAACAAGAAAACTCCTAAGTGACTCTAGACAAAAAATATACCAGACTTCCATGAGACTTTTCAAAATCATCATTCAACTCACGTGCACTGCAGGTGGGAATGTGCAATGGTGCAAGCACTATGGAAAACAGCACAGCAGTTCCTCAAAAATGTAAAAATACACATTAGCATATGATCCACCAATTCCACTTCTGGGTATTTCCCCAAAAGAATTGGAAGCAGGGACTTGAATAGATATTTGTACACTCACGTGAGCAGCGTTATTCACAACAGCCAAAATGTAGACGTGACCCAAGTGTCTATCAGTAGACAAATGGATAACACAGTGGTGTGTGTGTGTGTATGTGTGTGTATGTATATAATGGAATATTATTAAGCCTTAGAAAAGAAATTCTGACACATGCTACAACATGGATGAACATTAAAGATACTATGCTAAGTGAAACAAACCAGATACAAAAGGACAAATATAAAATTCCACTTATATGAGGTACCTAGAGTAATCCATATAGACAGAGTACAGCGATGGTTGACAGGAGCTAGGAGGAAGGGGAAACTCAGTTATTGTTTAATGGGGATAGTTTCATTCTGAAAAGTTCTGGAAATGGAGAGTGTGAACAGTTGTACAACAATATAAATGTACTTAATGATACTGGACTATAGACTTAAAACAGTTAAGATGGTAAGTCTTATGTTATATATATTTTATGACTTTAAATGCATGGCAAGAATATCATTCAAAGCAATAAGAAAATATTTCGGGGACTTCCCTGGTGGTCAGGTGGCTAAGACTTCACACTCCCAATGCAGGGGGCCTGGGTTCAATCCTTGGTCAGAGAACTAGACCCCACGTGCCACAACTAAGACCCAGCAGAGCCAAATAAATTTTTTTTTAATTTCACCAAGACAGAGTGCCCAGAAATGTAAGACTGGCTGAATATGAGGAAATTCATTACTGTATATTATACGTATTAATGAACTGGACCAAGGAGAAAAAACATGATTGCATTTATACATGCTGAAGTATTCTTTAACAGAACTCATCCAACATCCAATTCACTGTAAGACTAATGATCCATAGAACTTTCATTTTGAATTTTAGACTTAGAAGTTGCAAAAATATGAATTCCCATGTAACCTTAATCCAGTTTTCTCTAATGTTAACATCTGAGAAAACTATACTACAATGATCAAAACCAGATTAACATTGATTATTATTACTATTTTCTAAACTACAGCTCATAACCACATTTCAACAGGTTTTTTCTACTAATGTCCTCCTTCTTCTGGTCCAGGATTCAACTGAGGTTCTCGCACTGCATTTAGCTGTCATATATCTTTAATCTCCTCCAATCCTTCTTTCATGAATGACATTTTTGAAGAACAGCCCTCAATTGTGATTTATCAGATTTGACAAGAAAATGATTAGAATGACCCTAGTTCACTTTTGGCTAGATTGTCTCAGAAGTCACGTGCCCTTTTCATACCCCTTGATAGGAGTTCATGATATCGGTATGTTTTACTACTGATGATGTTAACCTTGATCACTTGGTTAAGGCAGCGTCTGCTGGGTTTTTTCATTACAAAGTCACTCATTTTGCCTTTACATTTAATACACATCTTGGGAGAGTTACTTTGAGATTATACAAA
This sequence comes from Bos indicus, assembly GCF_029378745.1. Classification (NCBI taxonomy): domain Eukaryota; kingdom Metazoa; phylum Chordata; class Mammalia; order Artiodactyla; family Bovidae; genus Bos; species Bos indicus. The sequence goes on along the minus strand of NC_091772.1, from coordinate 38,513,121 downwards.
TATCCTGTTTCTCTTCAACCTTTTACCAAATAATTTTAGCATCACTTTGTGGGAGCTGTCTTCAACCATTATTACTGCAGTGTTGACCAAATGACAATGTTCTACCCCCTTCTTTCCTTTGAAATTCATTAGCTGGAATTCTGTAAGCAAGAGTTGTCCCTTCTCTTTTTTTTAAATTAATTCATTTATTGTTGGCTGTGCTGGGTCTTCGGTGCTGCATGCAGGCTTTATCAAGTTGGGCAAGCGGGGACAACTCTTCGCAGCAGTGTACAGGTTTCTCGCTGCGGTGGCTTCAGTGGTCATGGAGCACAGGCTCCGTTGCTCCACGGCATGTGGAATCTTCCCAGACCAGGGATTGAACCCAAGACCCCTTCACTGGCAGCCAGATTCTTATGCACTGTATCACCAGGGAAATCCAAGAGTTGTCCCTTCTTATTTACTTCAGTGTGGATTCATAGCTTATCCTAGGGGTTATATTAGAATATTATCACTATTTTGCTGCTCAAATTATTTCATCAAACACTGGGTGCTCCTTCAGGCTGATCTCATCCCTGCTTTCACCCACAAATGTGCGACAAGGGATGCTGTGCCAGTCACAGGCTTAAGTCTGTATGCTCTCAGAGGGCCCAAGGCACCAGGTTAAGAACGTCAGCACCCCTGCTAGAGGGACCAAACAGAAGCAGAGGCCCGATACCATGTGGAGAGGGTGTGGGGCCTAGCAAAGACGACACTGGTGTCTTCACCTGCTTAGGCTAACCCAGTGACAGGAACTGTATCGATGGCTCAAGAGGAGCAAATGAGGTACCCTACCCTCTAACAACCACCTCCTGGTCCAGTGGGAGGGTCAGACAGTCATGACACAGCCTAAGCCCTGGAGTCCTGAGCCCCAGGGTCCCACCATGAACAGGGAACCTGGGAACACTGCCGGGGATGTGCAGGCTGCTCTGCACGGGGAGAGCATCCCAGCTCATCACCAGTTGACACAGAAACAGAAATGCTCGGGGAAACACAAGCAGACAAGGAATATGCTTCTGTGCAGCTGTAAAGCAGGGTCTGACCAGGCTGGGAGTCGGGGAGGAGACTGAGGAGGAGACTTGGAGAAGCTGGAGGCATTAAAGTAATTCTAAAAATTACCTAGGCATTATGTGCCCCACACTGTAACTGCATTGCTAGGGTTATCTCCTCCAACATCCCCGGGAGGTGGACACCATTCTGATGATTCCCATCTGGCAGATGAGGAAAAGAAGGCTCAGGGAGGTGAAATAACAAGCTCAGGGCCACACAGCTAGACATGGTAAAACTGAGATTTGAACCCAAGCATCCTGACTTTGGAGTCGGGACAGAAGCAGACGATTAGGAAGGTCTCTTTCTAGCAGGCTGAGTGCCAAGTTCAGTATGTGGATGTCAGGTGCCCAATGCAAGAGGCAGGTGGGGAGAGGGACAAGAAGGTGGAGCAGAGACGAGTGAGGGCGGAGCAGGAGTGAGGACCAGGAGGAGAGGGGTCCAGGGCACAGTGTATGTGCTGCTGAGAGACAGGGCAGGTGAGCCTGGAAAGAGCAAAGAGGCCAAGCTGCGGGTGTTCATTGAGGTCCACAAGGTCAGAATCGGGGGGAGGGCCAGACACAGGGACACTGTCCCCCGGAATTCCTCCCCGGCCACACACCTCCCCTCTCCTGCCTCTGAACAGAGCTGCTCTGACTGAAACAGCTATTCATTCCCTTGAGTGTAGTGATGACCCTGTGGTTATTTTACAGGAAGCTCTAATGTTAGAGCTGCCTCCTGAGGTAACTGCAGGGGAGATGACAGGACGGGGACACAGGCAGTGAGGGCCTCGCTGGATGGAACCAGAACAGAAGGCCGAGGCCTTCACAACAGACAAGCCTGAGAGTGCACAGGCCTCAACACACCACAAGGATGGGGGAGGAGGGGGTGGTCAAGGAGGACACAGAGTCTGAACAAGAGTCCCTGGGACAGCAGCCACCCCTACCACAGACCATGTCCCCTGGGGAAACCAGCTGGGCTCTGATCCCCGGGCGGGGCGTGCTGGGCACAATATGTCAAGGCTGAGCGAAGGAAACGCACCTTTGGTTCAGCACACGGAAGGCGAGCAGTCCCCACGTGAGTCCGGGCTGTCAGGAGCCCTCCCCTCGCCCACCAGGCTTCCTCTCTGGGCAGCACAAGAGCAGAAAGGTTCAGGAGAGTCACTGGAAACTCACGCCCTTAGGCTTTCCTCTTCCTTAAAGGCATCAGGAATGGACCTGTCACAGAAGAAAAGGCTGCGGGCAGCTCGCTCAGAACACAGCCTGCCCCAATAATGCTGCCGACACCAGGGCTGAGCTGACCCACTCTTGCCTCAGACCTTCCTAAGCAAAGTTCTTACTTACTGGGCACTTAGGACTGTAAACATCAGAGACGGTTCCAGGCACAGAACCGTCTTACTTCATTCTAGCCTCACAATCCAATGGAGTACAATTTATTATCTTTATTTTACAGATGAGAAAACTGAAGCACAGTGAAGTCAGTCCCTTATCCAAGGTGACACCGTTACAAAGTCACAGAGTCTGGATGAAGCTGGCAGCCGAGGCTATGCTCTTCAAGTAGGGCAGGGACAGTGAACCTCTGTGGGTTGTAGGCTTCTCAGTGTGCCATTTTGAGATGAATCAAGATTGCTCCCCAGGTGACAAGGGTTACATCTGGATGGTGGGTCTGTAGAGTTCTATTTATTTCTGTCTAAAATCCCTCCTTAATAAAACTTTAAAATGGAACTCAAAATCCCGAAGTCCGGAAACACTGGAGCCCTGCACATCCGTGACTGCTGGGGTCAACGCAGGTTTCCAGGACCTTTGAGAAACTTGCCCAGTGGGCCTCAGACAACCTCTTCCTCCACGGCCTGAATCCAGGGGTGACCGGCCAAAAACACACCCAAGATTGCTGCCAAAGTGGCCCGTTCCACACCCAGCCCATCCCCAGGCACATGCTGCCCACGGCAAACCACCCACCAAAACTCCTGGCGGCGGGCTGGCCCTCATCCCGGCAGCTGGGAAACATCAGGGCTCCATGCCAACTTACTCAACCCTCTGGCCCCCAGGGACTTGGGGATAAAGGCGACACGCCCACCCCCCGTCCCCAATCATCATCGCTCTTTCGGCCAAGGCCTAACGTGTCCTCACCCACAGAAGCCCCGGGACGTGGCTGGATTCCGGCATCCGCCACCACTGGGCATCACGGCTGAGCTTCGCTCACGTCCATCGAAGATGCGCGCTCACATCCAAAATATGACATCCGCGAGGGCACGGCCTGAACCGCGACAGCGCGTCCCGCCGCCGCCTCCTCTGCCCGGCACCCGCACAGTCCCCAGCCTCAGGCCCAGCCAACAGCCCAGACTTTCAAGACCTACCTTTCCATGCAGGGAAGGGCACGCCTGCAGCTTAGAGCCCCACGGGCGCCACACTCACCAGCGAGGAACAAGGGTTCACTCCAGCCACCAGCTGGGCTAGGACGCTAGGACTACACTACCCAGAATCCTCGGCCTAGCGGCAGGACTACATCTCCCAGGATGCTCGGCGCGCCCAGAGGCCTCTGAGGGAGCTGTTTCTCAGTAACATGCCCTTGGGAGAATGGCCACTGTGGCGCCTAGATTTCCGCCCCGCCCCCTCTTTTACAGAGGACCCGGGGTGAAACGCCTCTCCTTCAGTGACCACTTCGCTAACGCCTCCGCCTTAAAGAATACACTCCCCAGTGACCCCAGCAGTGACTCCTGCCTCCGGTGCTGGGCCCACCCCTCGGCTGGCGGAAGTGATGTGCCCGGGGAATCTCCGTTTAGTTCCGGGGTGCGCGGCGGAGCGGACAACGGTTTCCGGGCCACGCTTGCTCCAGGGAAAGCAAGGCTGTGTCTGGGCGGGTGGGGAGAGGGTTCCGTGAGCCGCGCAGGCGTAGTGTCGACCAGCTCCCTTTAATTCACTTAAACCCACGGTGGGGACTGAGACTGAGAAGGCGAGGTACCTTACCGCGATCTTACTGTCAAAGGAGGCAGCCCTGGGTTCCGAGCCCATGTCCCCAACTAGCGCACCCGCACCGCTCTCCCTAGATCCTGTCCCTCTGTCGCAGTCCGCGCGTTTATGGGCAATCTCATCCGTCTTCTGGGGGACAGAAGCCTCACCGTTAGACCATAGCTTGGGGCTCAGTCCCTCTTAGTGTCCTTTGAAAAAGCAAAATATCAAGAATGACAACCTAAAAGTTGAGAATTGTGTTTCAATTGATGGCCTTATAACTAGGAGACAGCCTCGCAGCTCTGAGGAACTGCTTCAAAGAGTTATGGGAGGAGCAGGATATGTAGGAGTTTGCTGAAAAGAAAACAGGGTGTTTGAACATCGAAAGGTTACTGCTGATCACAAAGGAACAGACAGCTTTATGAATTCAGAACTTTTCTACTATGGGAAGATGAAAGAATCTGGGCTCCCTTAAATCATTCCTTTGAGATGCATCTGAAGTATCTAGGGCCAGCATACTGTTTTTCTCCATCCTTAGTTTCCCTAAATGTGCACCCTCAGAGTGCCTGCAGAGGTTGATGGCTTCATGGCAGGCAGCATCCCGTTGTTTACTAAAACAGCATCTTTTTCTTTTTGGTCTACAGCTCTCTGAGTCTTTGTTCAGGGTTCTGATTGAGGTCAGGGAGGTACTGGTGTCATCTGGGACACACCCACTGGGGAGCTGAGGAGCACACCCCCTTCACTGTGGAGGGTGTTTCCACCAAGGCACCCTCTCAGTTTTCCTTACTTCCCCTAGATTTGCTTTCTGAAGTTTTGTCATCTAGAAGACCAAGAAGATGTTCACATGGCCTGCAAAGCCAAGGAGAGACAAACATTTCCTACAATTCTTTCTCAGCTCCCTGATGGTGCATCTGTCCCCTTCTCTTGCCCAGAGGCTGCCTCATTCACAGTGAATTCAGTTCAGCCCCTGCCCTAAGGAAAGTTCCTAGTCTGACTTGGACACTCTCTCCACATCCCTTTCTGCTCTACGATAGGACTAGTAGTTCACCAAGAAATTAGAGTCCACTAAAAAAAAAATATATATATATATATATATATATATATATATGCACAACCTAAAAACTGAGAATTCTATTTTATTAGGCAGATTTTCAGAAGACCTCAAGCCTAGGAAGCAGCCTCTCAGTTACCTCTGAAGGACTGCTTTGAAGGACAGGGGAGCCAGGATGTATTGGAGTTTTATAAAACAGATAATAAGAACATCAAAAAATTACTATTAATAAAGGAAAACCAGACATCAAGTTAATGAATTTAGTGCTTTTCTATGAAGCAGAAGATGCCAAAGTCTGGGTACACTGAAAGCATTCTTTTGACAAGCACCTTAGCTATCTAGGGTGAGCATCCTGTTCTTTCCCATCCTAGTTCCCTGAAGTACATGGGGATGGGCCTGATGGCTTGAGATCGAGTGTTCTGTTTTTCCATCCTGAGGTCCCTAAGGGCTCACCGTGGGGCAGGGGGCCTGTAATGTGATGGCTTAATGGCCCACAACATCCTTTGTGTAACCATTCTTAGTCCTCACCAGCAATGAACAAAGAAAAGTCGAGAATGTCACCTACCAAATCAGTAAACAAAGGATGCTGTGGCTACTACAGTCACCCCCAACTATGCACCCTGAGGGGATTCAAGATAGAGAAAAAAAGAGTGCTGGTCCTAGATAGTTGAAAGTGAAAGTTGCTCTGTTGTGTCTGACTCTTTGCCATCCCATACAATCCATGGAATTCTCCAGGCCCAAATATTGGAGTGGGTACCTTTCCCTCCTTCAGAGGATCTTCCCAAACCAGCGATCAAACCTAGGTCTCCCACATTGCAGGCAGATTGTTTACCAGCTGAGCTACAAGGGAAGCCCGAGAATACCTGAGTGGGTGGCCTATCCCTTCTCCAGTGGATCTTCCCGACCCAGGAATTGAACTGGGGTCTCCTGCCTTGCAAACGGATTCTTTACCAACTAAACATTGGGTATATATCAAAGGATGATTTCAAAGAACCTAGACTTTTGGATTTTCCCATACCTAGAAGTGCTAAGTTCATTAACCTGAGATTCTAGTTTTTCTTTAGGTGCGTGCTCAGTCGTTCCAGTTGTGTCAGACTCTTTGTGACCCTATCGATTGTAGCACTCCAGGCTCCTCTGTGCATGGGATTTTCCAGGCAAGAATACCGGAGTGGGTTGCCATGCCCTCCTCCCAGGGATCCTCCGGACCCAGGAATTGAACTTGAGTCTCCTGCAGTTCCTGCTTTACAGGCAGATTATTTATTGCTGACCCACCCAGCAAGTCCCCTGGTTTTTCTTTAAATAACAGTAATATTTTGATGTTTTGACTACCTGTTTTTTTTTGTTTTGTTTTGCTTTGTTTTGTTTTCTCTCAAAAACCCCTGTATCTCTTGGCTCCTTCCTTACCTCTTCTGAACAGTACCTCAGAGCCACCTGAGAGGCTGTCTCTTGGGCTTAAATCCTCAGTATGTCCACTGAGTAAAACACAATTCTCACAATTTATCACATCTGTAAACAGTAGGATTTTCGTTTCAGCCCCAATCTCCAGTTCCTTACAACTTTTTTCTCTTGTTTTGGCTAGAACTACAGTTGCTGTTGTTTAGTTGCTAAGTCGTGTCCAACTCTTTGCAACGCCATGGACTGTAGTGCGCCAGGTTCGTGTGTCCATGGAATTTCTCGGGCAAGAATACTAAAGTGGGTTTAGGTTGTACATATTTTTTAATTGGACAACACCAATACTGTATTTATCAGACTCACTGATAATTAGTGTTTTGCTCCAGGGTCTCTCTTATGTGTCCAAGTGAACAAGCTCTTCTTTCTATCCTTTGAACCACGTGTAATTGCACACACTGTAGACCCTTAGCTATGTTGGCATGTGTTTCCTAAGAACAAAGACATTCTCTTATGTGACCACAGTAGTTACTGGGTTCAGTAAATTTAACACTCAGTTCAGTTCAATGGCTCAGTCGTGTCCAACTCTTTGCAACCCCATGGACTGCAGCATGCCAGGCTTCCCTGTCCATCAACAAGTCTTGGAATTTGCTCAAACTAATGCCCCTTAAGTTGGTGATGCCATCCAACCATCTCATCTTTCGTCATCCCCTTCTCCTCCTGCCCTCAATCTTTCCCAGCATCAGGGTCTTTTCAAATTAGTCAGCTCTTCAAATCAGGTGGCCAAAGTATTGAAGCTTCAGCTTTAGCATCAGTCCTTCCAAATTTAACACTAGAGCAATATTTTACATTAGCCTGCCATCCACATTCTGGTTTGACAACTGGCCCGAGTGTGTTTTATAATATGTACCCCTCCCCAGCACAGGATCCAGTCTAGGATTTGAGTTTTAATTGTGGTGTCCCTAATTTCCTCTAATCTGGAATATTCCACACTTGTGTTTTTGTCTTTTATGACAACAGCATTTTTGAAGAGTTGGGGCTTCTATTTTGGAAACCATGGTTCTTACTAGGGTCTGCCTAGGGCTCCCGTACGGTTGGGCCCAGGTTGAGGTCCTGGTATGAGCACTAACTGGAGTGGGATTGTGTCCTTCATGAGGCATCACGTTCAGTGCTGCTCAGTTTCTGCCTGGTACCAAAGACCATCTCTGGGTAGACCCTTAAAGACCTTATACCCATTTTTCTATTTTTAAAGCTCTTCTCAGGAGCCAGGAGCTTCCCTGGTGGCTCAGATGGTAAAGAATCTGCCTGCAACGCAGGAGACCCAGGTTCAATCACTAGGTCGGGAATATCCCCTGGAGAAGGGAATGGCAACGCACTGTGGTATTCTTGCTTGGAGGATTCCATGGACACGCGAGCATGCTGGCGTGTAGGACTGGCGTGCTACAGTCCATTGGGTTGCAAAGAGTTGGACATGTCTGAGCGACTAACACTACTACTACTACTCAGGAGCCAGATACTCTTGTTTTACCTACATCACCTTCTTGAAGCCCCCAAGCTCAGAGCTGGCAGCAGCCAGTAAGCTGCAGAATCCACCTCTGAGCCCCCAGTCCTGCTCTTACCACACATGCATTAAGTGCCCACCACACACCACTCACAGGGCTTGTTAGGTGAATGTGTTACACTCCAAGCCCTCCAGCAGCACAGACTCTGGGAAAGAAGGACATGTCTGCAAGTAATAACCAGCCAGCCATGTTACTAGAGACAAACACCACCGAGGTACCAGCTTTCCACTCTGAAGACTTCTTCGGTTAGAACTGTATAAATGTCCTTTTCTAAAGTAGAATCTTGAAAGTTGACTCAGCTATAGTAACATTATGCTTAAGGGAGTAACTGATTGAATCTTAATTCTTTTCCTCCCATTTTATTATGAAAATTTTCTGACACAAATAATTGGGAGATTGGAATGTCCAGACGCCCATCACAGTTAATATATTATCATATATATGTATTTGTCACACACCTCTCTTTCTGCCCATCCATTAGTTCATCTAATTTGGGATGCACTGCAAGGTCACAGACATCGGTTCACCCCTAAGCACTTCAGCATGCAAGTCATTAGCTAAAGTTCAGTATTTGTTTACAGCTCATTTTGAAAGTAAAATGTGCTTACAGTGAAGTGTGTGAAACTAACGAGTACCATTTAATGAAGTGTGACAGATGCAGACACCCATAAAACCCCAATCCTTCTCCAGTTACAGAACGTTCCCATCACTCCAGGAAGTTCCCTCAGGCCCCTTCCGGCTACATCCTCATCCTCGTGGCCTTAAGGGCAATTGCTAGATTAGTGATTCTCATCCTAGAACTTCATATAAATGGAATTAGCTTTTTCTCTTTTTTTGAGAAGCCTGTGGCTTTAGCAAATAGTTGCGTATGTTCAACACAGCTTACTAGTCTCCAGATACATTTATATCTGTAAAAGGATTAGTTTAGGGACTTCCCTGGCTGTCCAGTGGTTAAGACTCCATGCTTTCACTGCAGGGTCATAGGGTCCATCCTTGGTCGGGGAACTAAGATCCAGGCAAGCCAAAAAGGTGGTGCAGCCACACACACACACACACACACACACATAATTTAGTTTACAGGAAACATTTGCTTTAGTTGAGTGGTCAGGTTTGGAGGGTTGTACTGGCAAGCCCTCATACCAAGGTAGATGCATCGACAGACTAGATCAAGGCACATCCCAGTGCCATGTGAGAACAAAGTGGTCCCCAGGGCGGGAGAGTCAGTGACTCACAGAGTCAGCCCCAGCCTGGGGCTTCTGGGCCTTCGGACATCCTCAGATACATGTGTCCATACCGAAATCAAAGATACCAGGTTCCTTTGACCTCTTAAGATTCTTTTTAGTATTTCAAAACACCAGATAGAAGAGATACTAACCTTCCACAGGGCACCAGAGACTAAAAAAAACCCCTTTCCCCCTTGGCTTTGGCTGTTAAGATACAATTCTCATGGCTAATATTTCCAGAAAGCCCACACTGTCACTGTCATGGGGTAGAGTGTTCCACACCTCCAATTTCATTTCGTGATATCAGTTAGAACTACAGTCTGTGCGTCTAAAAGTGAACATGTTTCCTCTAAATATGAGCTTTGTTTGGTAGATTTTTAAAAACCTTCAAAACATGAGGCCTCTGGAGAATTATAATGAACAAAACGGCTGGGCTAGTAAGAGGCAGGCCCCTCTTCCGTTGGTCCTCAAGGAAATCCCCTTCTGGGGAGCTTCTGGGGTCCAGGTATAATTAGATCAGATCAATTGCTCAGTCGTGTCCGACTCTTTTCGACCCCATGAATCGCAGCACGCCAGGCCTCCCTGTCCATCACTAACACCCGGAGTTCACTGAGACTCAGGTCCGTCGAGTCAGTGATGCCATCCAGCCATCTCATCCTCTGTCGTCCCCTTCTCCTCTTGCCCCCAATCCCTCCCAGCATCAGAGTCTTTTCCAATGAGTCAGCTCTTCGCATGAGGTGGCCAAAGTACTGGAGTTTCAGCTTTAGCATCATTCCTTCTAAAGAAATCCCAGGGCTGATCTCTTTCACAATGGACTGGTTGGATCTCCTTGCAGTCCAAGGGACTTGCAAGAGTCTTCTCCAATACCACAGTTCAAAAGGATCAGTTCTTCAGTGCTCAGCCTTCTTCACAGTCCAACTCTCACATCCATACATGACCATAGGAAAAACCATAGCCTTGACTAGACGAACCTTTGTTGGCAAAGTAATGTCTCTGCTTTTGAATATGCTATCTAGGTTGGACATAACTTTCCTTCCAAGGAGTAAGCGTCTTTTAATTTCATGGCTGCAGTCACCATCTGCAGTGATTTTGGAGCCCAGAAAAATAAAGTCTGACACTGTTTCCACTGTTTCCCCGTCTATTTCCCATGAAGTGATGGGACCGGATGCCATGATCTTCGTTTTCTGAATGTTGAGCTTTAAGCCAACTTTTTCACTCTCCACTTTCACTTTCATCAAGAGGCTTTTGAGTTCCTCTTCACTTTCTGCCATAAGGGTGGTGTCATCTGCATATCTGAGGTAATTGATATTTCTCCCAGCAATCTTGATTCCAGCTTGTGTTTCTTCCAGTCCAGCGTTTCTCATTATGTACTCTGCATATAATTTAAATAAGCAGGGTGACAATATACAGCCTTGACGAACTCTTTTTCCTATTTGGAACCAGTCTGTTGTTCCATGTCCAGTTCTAACTGACTTGCATACAAATTTCTCAAGAAGCAGATCAGATGGTCTGGTATTCCCATCTCTTTCAGAATTTCCCACAGTTTATTGTGATCCACACAGTCAAAGGCTTTGGCATAGTCAATAAAGCAGAAATAGATGTTTTTCTGGAACTCTCTTGCTTTTTCGATGATCCAGCCGATGTTGGCAATTTGATCTCTGGTTCCTCTGCCTTTTCTAAAACCAGCTTGAACATCAGGAAGTTCACAGTTCACATATTCCTGAAGCCAGGTATAATAAATGACTTTTAAAATCACTTGATTGTTTTAAATCATGTCTTGAAAATGTGAATGGTTCACATTATAGAAAGCTGAAAGTACATTTGTGATGAATTGTTCTTTTTTAAAAAAGGCGGAACACTCGAGTTCTGAGTTTGGTGTCTCCTTGATGCGAGGCAGGGGTCGGGAAAGCCAGCTTTAACGAACTGTGAGCACGGACAAGACATTGACCTCTTTGGGCCTCAGTTTTTCTATCTAAAATACGTGGGTTTGAACTGATCTCCTTGAAGGTCCTTTCCAGTGAAGTCCAGAGGGCTCTGACCTTTGACCTGAGACCCTCCTCCCCTGGAAGCCTCCCCTCCGCTCTCCACATGGCCTCATCGCCACTGAACAGCAGGGGGCACCCTCTACACAGGGAGCCCTCCCCTCCCCATAGGTGGCTGGCCGTCCAGGTGGAGACTGGGCACAGGCCAGCCACTCAGAAGTCAGGGCTCAGCTGTCTAGAGCCAGCCCTTCCCAGGAACAATGGGGATGACCACAGCCTCAGAGGAAACCACCCATCTTGTATCTTTTCAAATATTTGTGAGATTGAAATATTTAAATGTATTTTAAGCATGGATACCATTGAAGATAATGGAAATCATGATGCATATTCTTATAATCGGGCTTCCCTGGTGGCTCAGAGGTAAAGAATCCTCCTGCAGTGCAGGAGACCAGGGTTTGATCCCTGGCTGGGTAAGATCCTCTGGAGAAAGAAGTGGCAACACACTCCAGGATTCTTGCCTGGAGAATCCCCATGGACAGTGGAGCCTAGAGGGCTACAGTCCATGAGGTCACAAATAGTCAGACATGATTGAGCAACTAAGCACAGCACAGCATGTGCCTGGCATGATTCCAGGCACTAAGACTTTGACAATAAACAAGACAGAGCGTCTGTCTTCTCAAGAGCTTACAATTTCCAGGAGGATGCCAGGCAATAAATACTTTAAAAAGTAAACAAATAAATGAAGGTGTAATTTCTTTGGAATTAATTTTAGTAACAATGAAATATTACTTGTGGTGTTCTTGATGTTACGTTGCCATAGACTGAAAGTGTGTGTCCCTCCAGTATTCATATGTTGAAACCTCAGCTCCAATGTGACGATATTTGGAGGTGGGGCCTTTGGAAGCTGATTCGGTCATGAGGACAGAACCTTATGAATGGGATTAGTGCCCTTAAAACAAAGACCCCGAAAAGTTCCCTCAGTCCTTCCACCATAGAAAAGTTTGCTGTCCATGAGACAGCCGAACCTGAAGCGGGTTCTCACAAGACACCATATCTGCCAGGGCCTTGATCTTGCACTTTCCAGCTTATGGGACTGTCGGAAATAAATAATTTGTTTAAGCCATGCAGTATTTTTGTCTTGGCAATATGAAGGGACCAAGACATGTGCTCATGTAAGAAAACACCTTGCACTTAAGGAACCGGTACAAGAATCCTAGCAAAGAACTCAAGTCAGGGAGCTGCTGGCTTCCTTCTCCACTTCCAGAAGATGTGGGCAGAAGTTGAGAGGCTGTGGGTTCTCTTCTGGTAAAAGAACTGAGGGCAGCTGGGGACAGGGATCAGCCATGAGTTGTTAGCAGCCAGCGTAGCAGCTGGGATGGTAGCTGATGGGTTTAGGGGAACTGGGCAGCCGCCAAGAGCATCTACAGTGTGTGTCCATCATGTAGAAGTGGGACAAGTGTCCCCAGGTTCACAGTATGTTTCTTCTTAGCCTGTGTGTTCTGTGCTCAGGAAGTAGTGGGTGGCCCCATGGTGGGGTGGGCAGGATGCCACGCTGTGTGAGTGGTCCAGGTGGATCAGAATTCCAGGTCTGGCCTTTGTCCACCCATCCTGATTTTACAGACATCCACATAACCTCATTTTACCTTCTGGTCATAATATTTCCACTTTACAGATGAGGAAACTGAGGCTCAAGGTTCCTAAGGTAGTAAGTGACAGCACCAGGATTCAAGCTCTGCAGCCTGAGCCTGCCCGTCAGGCCGACCTAATTCCAAGACTTGGGAGGGCACAGTTACATACACGTTGTATAGAGGGGCTGGGGCAGCTGAGGGAAAGTGGGCTGGCAGGAACCCATTTGGAGGCTGTTGCCATGTTCCTCGTGAGAGAGCAGGGGCCAGACCAAGGCGGCGTTTAAGAGGCAGAATGGACAAAGCAACACCGTGAGGTCAGGGAGATGTCCAGGACGGCCAGGCTTCAGGCTTGACCATCCGTCATTAACAGAGACAGGGGCAGGTGAGCAGGGAGACCGTTCTTTGTGCTGGGACGTGGCGTTGTTCACTGTGCGTGAATTTTTTCATTGGCCAGAACTTTTACCTGAACAAGGCGATGAATTTCAGTGACCACTTCCTGAGCAGCATCACTTGAGGGCGGGAACGGGCTATTCGGCAGCGGGTCCAGCTTGGGTGAGTTGTCCCCTTTCTGGGACCGTTAAAACATTGACCCATTAAATATGGACATTGTTAAGAGGACAAATCCTATGAGTTCTCATCACGAGGAACAGTATTTTGCCTACCTCTTTAGTTTTGTTTCTGTACGAGATGACACTGTCCACCAAGCTTCTTGTGATCACTATTTCATGGCGTAAGTCATCATGCTGCACACCTGAAAGTTAGGCAGTGCTGGATGTCAATTACATCTCAACAAAACTGGAAGAAAAATAATAATTAAAAAAAGAAAAACCGGGAGACTTCCCTGGTGGTCCCGGTGGTTACGACTTCTTCCAGTGCAGGCGGTAAGGGTTCGATCCCTGGTCGAGAAGCTAAGATCCTATGTGCCTCAAAGCCAGAAAACCAAAGCATAGAAGAGAGGCCACAGTGTTGTAACAAATTCAACAAAGACTTTAAAAACGGTGCCCATCAAAAAAAATTTTTTTTAATGAAAATAAAAAGGACAGTGGACCAAACACACACAGTGACTCCACAAGGATGGCAGAGAAATGCTTACCATTTGCTGGCCAGCCACACCCGGCCAGCGCTTTCACCTTCAGGCCGTGTTACCTCCTCTGGCCTCCCAGAAGTCAAGTGTGAGACCTTTGCAGATAGATTGGGGCAGGGGGTACAGTTTGGGGTCTGAAAACTGTAGCTTCTTTTTTTCCCCTCCTTCTCATCCATCCTCTAGTTCTGGACTCAGAGGGCCAGCCCCAAGAGTCCTTTCTGCCAGGTTTCATCAAATAGAAATTTCTATAAAAGCCTTTTCCTCCTCCTGACTTCCAAGGGGGCACGCGGGGAGGGAGAGTGGCTGTTCCACAAGGGGGGTTGCAGGGGGCATCACTCAGTCCTGGACTCCTGTCATTCCAGTGAGCGACTACAGCCAGGGCGCTCCTGACACCGAGGAGAAAGTCACCAGGACCAAGAATTTCAAGACCAAACCCTTTCAAGAGAAGAAGCAGCAGCTTTCGGTACGTGTGCTCCTTGATGCTTCAGCCTGTGCGTCTAGTGTTTTGTTTTGAGATTTTTACAGATTTATTCATTTTTAATTGGAGGATAGTTGCTCTCCAGCGTTGTGGTGGTTTGTGCCATACATCAACATGAATCAGCCACAGGTATACACACCACCTCCCTACCATCTCCCACCTGCCACCCCATTTTGAGATTTTTTTAAATGGAAGAATACTTTTTCATTTTCTGTTTCCTTTTTTTTTTTTACACTATGTTTCCACCTTATGGGGATAAAACCCTATAAAATCTCTCAAGATTATTCATTGAAATTATTTTACAGTTCTCTCCAGTCTCCTGAACCACCTTTCTTTTTTCTCTAGAGTCAATTCCATCTGCTTATCTTTCTCTCTCTTTTTTTTTGGTTTGTCTTAAACACGTGCTGACCCTTGGATGTCAGGTCATATTGACAAATGAAGGGCTGCTTTGATCAGCACGGGAGCCCAGCCTGGGTGCCTGGCTAGGTGTGGGCCCGAGGTCCCTGTCGGCAGAGGGTTCCTGAAGTGCCTGGCCTGGGAAGGCTTCTCCCCTGGTGGGCAATGTGGTGGTGTGAGTGCTGTGGTGTTTTCCATTCCTTCCTGGCCCTCCCTCCCCTTCCTGTGTCCATCATAGAGGCCTGGGCTCTGCCCTTCACTTTCTTGGGCCCCATGTTCCATAGAAGACTCTATTAGGCAAATCATGAACCATCTGGAAAACAGCATTGGGTTCAAGCAGCAGGAGAAACCTCCACCCTACTATACCCTTCTCTGGAGACAGGGGGCGCTAGCCACCCCCGCTTTCACCGTGAAGCCCTTTAATAACGCACTGTGGATTCAGCCACACCCAGTGCCCGCCCTCCCTCTGGGCTCCTTGGGGAGAACCCACTTACACTACTGGGGTCCACACTTGCTTTTCCTCTTGGCTTCGTTTCCTGATGCGTCTGATTCCATCTATTTTCTCCCTCTGGAATCCCTCACCATTTCTGATCCACGGACAGTACCTTTTCCAGGTTTCCCACAGCTGTTCGAGTGTAGTTTTTCACAAATATGGACCCTGAATAGTTTTAAGGGGAGCTTGGAGAGAGAAAGAGACACGGGTGCCCCTGCTCACCCACCATCCTGCCCTTTGGCTGGATGTCTTTGGCTGTGGCAAGGGGAACAGAGGTGCTTAGCCATGAGCCCAGAGCCAGGGTCCCCGCCTAAGATGCAGGTAAATACAGACAACGTCGGTTCTTCCTCCATCCTCAGTCACATCAAGCCCCGGGCCTCTCCGGCTCACACTCCAGCACCCAGCCTGCAGCAGGAGTTCTCCGCAGGCAGGTGCTCACATTCAGGCTGATTTCAAACACCTTATAAAGCATAAGTTCACACGGTAAAGAATCTGCCTGCAGTGTAGGAGACCCGGGTTCGATCCTTGGGAGATCCCCTGGAGAAGGAAATGGAGAAGGAAATACACTTCAGTATTCTTACCTGGGGAATCCCATGGACAGAGGAGCCTGGCGGGCTACAGTCCACGGAGTAGCAAAGAGTCAGACCCACCTGAGCAACGGACACTACATAAACCATGCAGAGTCAACGTCAGGGTTCACCTGGTTGCTTTTCCTAGAAACACTGATGATAAAACTAGTGTGGGGTTTCTGGGGTTTTTTTGTGAGGTTTCTCATTGCATCCCTGTCCTTAGTAGCACAAACGAGTGTCTGTGTGGAGTCCTTCCCCCAGGCAAGACATCAGAGACCGGCCAGGCTTACTTTAGATGTGTTTACTTGTGCTGCTGGCCGTTGAGGATCATATATACCACACATGCACGCTTCCTACACACCACATACACACCACACACGCACGCACACACACATGCTCATGCTTACCTGACTTTGGGGCCCAGAATGTAACCCAGAGAGGAGACATTTGACCTGAGGGTTGAGCTGGCCCAGTGGGACTTGGAGAGTAAAAATACTCTGCGGCCGCACAAATGACCAGCTTCTGTGCTCCATCAGCCTGAAGACAGGCTTCTGCTGAAGGAGGTCAGACCCGCAGGGGAGGGAAGGGCATCTGTGATGGAGCAGCTGCTGGATGAGGTGAGGACAGCCGGCCTTCCATCCTATCTCGGGCACACTCACAGAGCCGATTAATCAGAAACTGTCCAGGCAGCGGGCCCAGTGGCTAGTCAAAACCTGCACTGTAGGGACTTCCCCGGTGGTCCAGTGGTTAAGACTTTGGGTTCCAGTGCAGGGGGTGCAGGTTCCATCCCTGGTGGGGGAGCTAAGATCCCACGTGCCTGTGACCCAAAATCCAAAACATAAAACAGAAGCAATATTGTAATGAATTCAATAAAGTCTTTAAAAAAATGATCCACATTAAAAAAAACAAAAAACAAAAACACTTCATACTGTTACCTGTTGCTAATTTTTATAGCAAAAAAAAAAAAAAAAATACAGAAAAGTGCACAGGAACCCAAATAACTTCCAGGCGGGGGGACAGAACCCATGGTCTGTGACCCTGTGGGAGCTTCCTGTCTGCTGAAGAAGCAGAGTGGTCCCTCTGGGGGCCTCCTGCTGGGCGGGGGGTGGGGGGGCGGGGGACAGGAACTTGAGCCCATCACCCGTGTGACGCGACGTCTTCAGAGCTGGTCCTGGGCTGCCTGCTTCTCCTCTCTCCTGAGTTAAGCAGTTTACTTCCAACAAGGACTTGCTACTAGGAGGGCGAGGGGGTGCCACGGAATGCAGGCTCTTGTGAGAGTTTGTCCCTTTCCGCACGCGGCAGGGAGCCGACCCCAACTGCAATGACAACCAAGACCAGCCTGCCCTGAGCCTGGCGGCCATGAACCAACACCACGAAGCCATCCAGTTCTCGTGCAGAGAGGAGCGGACGTGGACCAGCAGTGGGGTATGTAAGTGAGACGTGAGGAGGGGACAGCGCTGGGTGAGGTGACCCCTGGGAATTTTGCTAACGGTGGAGGGAAGGGGAAGAGATAGCCTTCTGTGGTGATGGAACAGTTTGGAAGCACGAGAGAGCAAAATGTGGAGAAAATGAACGTATTCTTCTCATCTGTCAAATGGAGGGATTGTGCTCACGTCATAGAGTTAGTGGAGGATGAAACAATTGTTTTGAGGTGCCCGTGAGGAGCCTAATGATTGGACTCTAGTGGTAGCAGTCACGATGCTGTGGTAATGAAAAGGTGGGTTGTCAGGATTTGAGTGGAAAGTGTCAACTGCTCAATGATGGTCAGTGCAAAAGATGGGGATGAGAAGGGCCAGGGAGAATAGCCCAGAAAGGTATTAGGACTGGGTTTAAGTTCTGAATTCTTCTGTTGCTGTTAAGAGATGTTGCCAAGCCCTCCCAGCTCCACATTTTCACATTAAGAAAAGGGGATGTGTATTTTATTAATGCCCCAAGCTCTAAGAAGATGAACTTCATAAGTGCTTCTTATACTATAACATGTGTATGAATCACCCAAGGACCTTGTTAAAATGCACATTCTGTAGATCTGGGTGTAGCCAGGGATGAGATCCTGCATCTCTAATAAGCTCTCAGGAGAGGCCAGTGGTCCAGGTGCCACCATCTGAGTAGCAGGGATCAAAGCCCATTCTTAAAAAAACCGAGATGTTAAGAGATGGCCCAGCGTGGCCTTCAGTAAGGAGATGGCCTCACAGTGCTGTTCGACATGGGATTTTCCCCATGCCTCACAGGTCAGTGACGTTGATCTGCTCAAACGAATAATAATATCACCACCACCACCAACAGCAATATGAAGGCTGATCCCCAAATCTTAGTTGCCAGGAGCTACTGTATGCCTCAACCCAAAGGCAGATCTTTGGAAAGCCATGCGAATTCAGGTGTAAGGCACACAGCCATTCTCACTTCCTGCCTCTGGAGAAAGATGAGGAGGAACTAGCCAATCACACCACCAATTTACCTGGTCGCAAAGAGTCAGAGACAACTGAGCGACTGATCTGATCTGAGAGTCCTTGGAGGTAAGCTGGCGGAATGGAACATACATGAATGCTAAGATCTAAAATTAGATGAGACCTGAAACCACTGGGGTGGCTTGGTACTGAGAGTTCTGCTGCAGCAAAAACCAGTTGAAAGTGCTAAGTTTCTCACTTTCTGGAAAATGGAAAGTCATCACCTGGACAGTTCCGACTCTGGAGCCAGAATCAATTTCTCAATTCAGTTCAGTTCAGTTGCTCAGTTGTGTCCAATTCTTTGTGACCCCATGGACTGTAGCATGCCAGGCTTCTCAGTCCATCACCAACTCCCGGAACTTGCTCAAATTCATGTCCATCCAGTCAGTGATGCCATCCAATCATCTCATCCTCTGGCATCCCTGTCTTCTCCTGCCTTCAATCTTTCCCAGCATCATGGTCTTTTCTAATAAGTCAGTTCTTCGTATCAGGTGGCCAACGTATTGGGGTTTCAGCTTCAGCATCAGTCCTTCTAATGAATATTTAGGACTCATTTCCTTTAGGATTGATTGGGTGGCTCTCCATGCAGTCCAAGGGACTCTTAAGAGTCTTCTCCAACACCATAGTTCAAAAGAATCAATTCTTTGGTGGTCAGCTTTCTTTATGGTCCAACTCTTACATGCATACATGATTACTGGAAAAACCATAACTTTGACTAGATGAACCTATGTTAGCAAAGTAATGTCTCTGCTTTTTAATATGCTGTCTAGGTTGGTCATAGCTTTTCTTCCAAGGAGCAAGCGTCTTTTAATTTCATGGCTGCAGTCACCGTCTGCAGTGATTTTGGAGCCCAAGAAAATAAAATCTGTCACTGTTTCCATTGTTTCCCATCTACTTGCCATGAAGTGATGGGACCAGATGCCATGATCTTTGTTTTCTGAATGTTGAGTTTTAATATTTTCACTTTTTAACTTTTTAAGTCTCCTCTTTCACTTTCATCAGGAGGCTCTTTAGTTCTTCTTTGTTTTCTGCCATAAGGGTGGTGTCATCTGCATATCTGAGGTTATTGGTACTTCTCCCGGCAATCTCGATTCCAGCTTGTGCTTCATCCAGCCCAGCGTTTCTCATATACCCTGGATATAAGTTAAATAAGCAGGGTGACAGTATACAACCCTGACATACTCCTTTCCCTATTTGGAACCAGTCTGTTATTCCAGGAGAAGGCAATGGCAACCCACTGCAGTACTCTTACCTAGAAAATCCCATGGACGGAGGAGCCTGGTGGGCTGCAGTCCATTTTGTCGCTAAGAGTCAGACACGATTGAGCGACTTGACTTTCACTTTTCATTTTCATGCATTGGAGAAGTAAATGGCAACCCACTCCAATGTTCTTGCCTGGAGAATCCCAGGGGTTGGGGAGCCTGGTGGGCTGCCGTCTATGGGGTCACACAGAGTCGGACACAACTGAAGTGACTTAGCAGCAGCAGCAGCAGCTGTTGTTCCATGTCCAGTTCTAACTGTTGCTTCTTGACCTGCATACAGATTTCTCAGGAGGCAGGTAAGGTGGTCTGGTATTCCCATCTCTTTAAGAATTTTCCACAGTTTGTTGTGATCCACAGTCAAAGGCTTTGGCATAGTCAATAGAGCAGAAGTAGATGTTTTTCTGGAACTCGCTTGCTTTTTCTATGATCCAACGGGTGTTGGCAATTTGATCTCTGGTTCCTCTGCCTTTTCTAAATCCAACTTGAACATCTGGAAGTTTACTTTCTAAGAGTGCCTTTTGGTTCTGATTGCTTCTTCTTCAAAGCCTCTGTTTTTGTTTTATGTTGTCTTCAGTCATTTTAAAGTTTCTTATGTTTGTGTGTCTCGGTTTTTTTCTCTTTGATGCTGCCAGTTTTTCTCAGATGTGCACAATCCTTTATCATCCATTCAGATTTGCAAATGGGAAATGGGCTAGGTGGGTGATAATTCTGTGTATATAGCAGAAGCTTATCGAATGATGGGGGGCTTGGCATGTCTGTGAAACTACTCTCAGGCTGGGACAAGTGGAAGGCTTCCCTCTGGGCATGGGAGTTGCTGACCTGGTTCTCACCAGAGGCTCCACATATCATCTTCAGAAAAGAGTCCAGCTCCAGCAGCCAGGGAATCAACCTAAAGAGATGAGTGGTGTTGACAAGAAACGACGCAGCCTCTCAGTTTTCTTGGACTGCGTATTTATTTCAAGCTTAAGATTCTCTTTTATACTTTTACAAAAGCATTAGGTCAGAGGTTTGACATTTTCAGTTCCCACTGACCCAGATTTGTGTCTCCATAAATCATTGTTCCCCCTCAAAAGGAGTTCCTGCCTCAGAGATTCTCTTATCTACTTCTTCTCATGTGTCCTTGTGAATACATTGTAACTCATGCTAATGTCTGAGCTCCATACCACATTCCTCAGTTTATTTCTTATCTTTCTAAGTCCTGTTTGGCCCTAGTATCCTAAGCTCACTATTTATTTTATTTTATTTATTTTTTTATTTTTTAACTTCACAATATTGTATTGGCTTTGCCATATATCAACATGAATCCGCCACAGGTATACACGTGTTCCCCATCCTGAACCCTCCTCCCTCCTCCCTCCCCATACCATCCCTCTGGATCGTCCCAGTGCACCAGCCCCAAGCATCCAGTATCATGCATTGAACCTGGACTGGCGACTCGTTTCATATATAATATTATACATGTTTCAATGCCATTCTCCCAAATCATCCCACCCTCTCCCTCTCCCACAGAGTCCAAAAGACTGTTCTATACATCAGTGTCTCTTTTGCTGTCTCGTACACAGGGTTATTGTTACCATCTTTCTAAATTCCATATATATGCGTTAGTATACTGTATTGGTGTTTTTCTTTCTGGCTTACTTCACTCTGTATAATAGGCTCCAGTTTCATCCACCTCATTAGAACAGATTCAAATGTATTCTTTTTAATAGCTGAGTAATACTCCATTGTGTATACGTACCACAGCTTTCTTATCCATTCACCTGTTGATGGACATCTAGCAACATCTGTTGCTTCCATGTCCTGGCTATTATAAACAGTGCTGCAATGAACATTGGGGTACAGGTATCTCTTTCAATTCTGGTTTCCTCAGTGTGTACGCCCAGCAGTGGGATTGCTGGATCATAAGGCAGTTCTATTTCCAGTTTTTTAAGGAATCTCCACACTGTTCTCCATAGTGGCTGTACTAGTTTGCATTCCCACCAACAGTGTAAGAGGGTTCCCTTTTCCCCACACCCTCTCCAGCATTTATTGCTTGTAGACTTTCGGATCGCAGCCATTCTGACTGGTGTGAAATGGTACCTCATTGTGGTATTGATTTTCATTTCTCTGATAATGAGTGATGTTGAGCATCTTTTCATGTGTTTGTTAGCCATCTGTATGTCTTCTTTGGAGAAATGTCTATTTAGTTCTTTGGCCCATTTTTTGATTGGGTAATTTATTTTTCTGGAATTGACTGTAGGAGTTGCTTGTATATTTTTGAGATTAGATGTTTGTCAGTTGCTTCATTTGCTATTATTTTCTCCCATTCTGAAGGCTGTCTTTTCACCTTGCTTATAGTTTCCTTTGTTGTGCAGAAGCTTTTAAGTTTATTAGGTCCCATTTGTTTATTATTTGTTTATTTTTGCTTTTATTTCCAATATTCTAGGAGGTGGGTCATAGAGGATCCTGCTGTGAAGCATGTCAGAGAGTGTTTTGCCTGTGTTCTCCTCTAGGAGTTTTATAGTTTCCGGTCTTATGTTTAGATCTTTAATCCATTTTGAGTTTCTTTTTGTGTATGGTGTTAGAAAGTGTTCTAGATTCATTCTTTTACAAGTGGTTGACCAGTTTTCCCAGCACCACTTGTTAAACAGATTGTCTTAATCCATTGTATATTCTTGCCTCCTTTGTCAAAGATAAGGTGTCCATAGGTGCGTGGATTTATCTCTGGGCTTTCTATTTTGTTCCATTTATCTATATTTCTGTCTTTGTGCCAGTACCATACTGTCTTGATGACTGTGGCTTTGTAGTAGACCTTGAAGACAGGCAGGTTGATTCCTCCAGTTCCATTCTTCTTTCTCAAGATTGCTTTGGCTATTTGAGGTTTTTTATATTTCCATACAAATTGTGAAATTATTTGTTCTAGCTCTGTGAAGAATACCGTTGGTAGCTTGATAGGGATTGCATTGAATCTATAAATTACTTTGGGTAGTGTACTCATTTTCACTATATTGATTCTTCCAATCCATGAACATGGTATATTTCTCCATCTATTAGTGTCCTCTTTGATTTCTTTCACCAGTGTTTTATCGTTTTCTGTATATAGGTCTTTAGTTTCTTTAGGTAGATATATTCCTAAGTATTTTATTCTTTTCGTTGCAATGGTGAATGGAATTGTTTCCTTAATTTCTCTTTCTGTTTTCTCATTATTAGTGTATAGGAATGCAAAGGATTTCTGTGTGTTGATTTTATATCCTACAACTTTACTATATTCATTGATCAGTTCTAGTAATTTTCTGGTGGAGTCTTTAGGGTTTTCTATGTAGAGGATCATGTCATCTGCAAACAGTGAGAGTTTTACTTCTTCTTTTCCAATTTGGATTCCTTTTATTTCTTTTTCTGCTCTGATTGCTGTGGCCAAAACTATGGTGAATAGTAATGGTGAAAGTGGGCACCCTTGTCTTGTTCCTGACTTTAGGGGAAATGCTTTCAATTTTTCACCATTGAGGATAATGTTTGCTGTGGGTTTGTCATATATAGCTTTTATTATGTTGAGGCATGTTCCTTCTATTCCTGCTTTCTGGAGAGTTTTTATCATAAATGGATGTTGAATTTTGTCAAAGGCTTTCTCTGCATCTATTGAGATAATCATATGGTTTTTATTTTTCAATTTGTTAATGTGGTGTATTACACTGATTGATTTGCAGATATTAAAGAATCCTTGCATCCCTGGGATAAAGCCCACTTGGTCATGGTGTATGATCTTTTTAATGTGTTGTTGGATTCTGATTGCTAGAATTTTGTTAAGGATTTTTGCATCTATGTTCATCAGTGATATTGGCCTGTAGTTTTCTTTTTCTGTGGCATCTTTGTCAGGTTTTGGTATTAGGGTGATGGTGGCCTCACAGAATGAGTTTGGAAGTTTACCTTCCTCTACAATTTTCTGGAAGAGTTTGAGTAGGATAGGTGTTGCTGCTGCTAAGTCACTTCAGTCGTGTCCAACTCTGTGCGACCCCATAGATGGCAGCCCACCAGGCTCCCCCATCCCTGGGATTCTCCACGCGAGAGTACTGGAGTGGGGTGCCATTGCCTTCTCCAAGGATACATGTTAGCTCTTCTCTAAATTTTTGGTAGAATTCAGCTGTGAAGCTGTTTGGACCTGGGCTTTAGTTTGCTGGAAGATTTCTGATTACGGTTTCAATTTCTGTGCTTGTGATGGGTCTGTTAAGATTTTCTATTTCTTCCTGGTCCAGTTTTGGAAAGTTGTACTTTTCTAAGAATTTATCCATTTCATCCACGTTGTCCATTTTATTGGCATATAATTGCTGATAGTAGTCTCTTATGATCCTTTGTATTTCTGTGTTGTCTGTTGTGATCTCTCCATTTTCGTTTCTAATTTTATTGATTTGATTTTTCTCCCTTTGTTTCTTGATGAGTCTGGCTAATGGTTTGTCAATTTTATTTATCCTTTCAAAGAACCAGCTTTTGGCTTTGTTGATTTTTGCTATGTTCTCTTTTCTTTTGCATTTATTTCTGCCCTAATTTTTAAGATTTCTTTCCTTCTACTAACCCTGGGGTTCTTCATTTCTTCCTTTTCTAGTTGCTTTAGGTGTAGAGTTAGGTTATTTATTTGACTTTTTTCTTGTTTCTTGAGGTATGCCTGTATCACTATGAACTTTCCCCTTAGGACTGCTTTTACAGTGTCCCACAGGTTTTGGGTTGTTGTGTTTTCATTTTCATTCGTTTCTATGCATATTTTGATTTCTTCTGTGATTTGTTGGTTATTCAGCAGCGTGTTGTTCAGCCTCCATATGTTGGAATTTTTAGTAGTTTTTCTCCTGTAATTGAGATCTAATCTTACTGCATTGTGGTCAGAAAAGATGCTTGGCATGATTTCAATTTTTTTGAATTTACCAAGGCTAGATTTGTGGCCCAGGATGTGATCTATCCTGGAGAAGGTTCCGTGTGCGCTTGAGAAAAAGGTGAAATTCATTGTTTTGGGGTGAAAGTCCTATAGATATCAATTAGGTCTAACTGGTCTATTATATCATTTAAAGTTTGTGTTTCCTTGTTAATTTTCTGTTCAGTTGATCTATCCATAGGTGTGAGTGCGGTATTAAAGTCTCCCACCATTATTGTGTTATTGTTAATTTCCCCTTTCATACTTGTTAGCATTTGTCTTACATATTGTTGTGCTCCTATGTTGGGAGCATATATATTTATAATTGTTATATCTTCTTCTTGGATTGATCCTTTGATCATTATGTAGTGTCCTTCTTTGTCTCTTTTCACAGCCTTTGTTTTAAAGTCTATTTTATCTGATATGAGTATTGCTACTCCTGCTTTCTTTTGATCTCTATTTGCATGGAATATCTTTTCCAGCCCTTCACTTTCAGTCTGTATGTGTCCCCTGTTTTGAGGTGGGTCTCTTGTAGACAACATATATAGGGGTCTTGTTTTTGTATCCATTCAGCCAGTCTTTGTCTTTTGGTTGGGGCATTCAACCCATTTACGTTTAAGGTAATTATTGATAAGTATGATCCCGTTGCCATTTACTTTATTGTTTTAGGTTCGAGTTTATACACCCTTTTTTGTGTTTCCTGTCTAGAGAATCTCCTTTAGCATTTGTTGGAGAGCTGGTTTGGTGGTGCTGAATTCTCTCAGCTTTTGCTTGTCTGTAAAGCTTTTTATTTCCCCTTCATATTTGAACGAGATCCTTGCTGGGTACAGTAATCTGGGCTGTAGGTTATTTCCTTTCTTCACTTTAAGTATGTTTTGCCATTCCCTCCTGGCCTGAAGAGTTTCTATTGAAAGATCATCTGTTATTCTTATGGGAATCCCCTTGTGTGTTATTTGTTGTTTTTCCCTTGCTGCTTTTAATATTTGTTCTTTGTGTTTGATCTTTGTTAATTTGATTAATATGTGTCTTGGGGTGTTTTGCCTTGGGTTTATCCTGTTTGGGACTCTCTGGGTTTCTTGGACTTGGATGATTATTTCCTTCCCCAATTTAGGGAAGTTTTCAACGATTATCTCCTCAAGTATTTTCTCATGGTCTTTCTTTTTGTCTTCTTCTTCTGGGACCCCTATGATTCGAATGTTGTAGCGTTTAATATTGTCCGGGAGGTCTCTGAGCTTGTCCTCATTTCTTTTAATTCATTTTTCTTTTTTCCTCTCTGATTCATTTATTTCTACCATTCTATCTTCTAATTCACTAATCCTACCTTCTGCCTCTGTTATTCTACTATTTGTTGCCTCCAGAGTGTTTTTGATCTCATTTATTGCATTATTCATTATATATTGACTCTTTTTTATTTCTTCTAGGTCCTTGTTAAACCTTTCTTGCATGTTCTCAATCCTTGTCTCCCAGCTATTTATCTGTGATTTCATTTTGATTTCAAGATTTTTGATCATTTTCACTATCAGTATTTGGAATTCTTTATCAGGTAGATTCCCTATCTCTTCCTCTTTTGTTTGGTTTGGTGGGCATTTATCCTGTTCCTTTACCTGCTGGGTATTCCTCTGTCTCTTCATCTTGTTTAAATTGCTGAGTTTGTGGTATTTCTGTATTCTGGCAGTTTGTGGTGTTCTCTTTATTGTGGAGTTTCCTTGCTGTGGGTGGGTTCATACAAGTGGCTTGTCAAGGTTTCTTGGTTAGGGAAGCTTGTGTTGGTGTTCTGGTGGGTGGAGCTGGATTTCTTCTCTCTGGAGTGCAATGAAGTGTCCAGTAATGAGTTATGAGATGTCTATGGTTTTGTAGTAACTTGGGCAGCCTGTATATTGGAGCTCAGGGCTGTGTTCCTGTGTTGCTGGAGAATTTGCATGGTATGTCTTGCTCTGGAACTTGTTGGCCCTTTGGTGGTGCTTGGTTTCAGTGTAGGTATGGAGGCATTTGATGAGCTCCTGTCAATTAATGTTCCCTGGAGTCAGGAGTTCCCTGGAGTCAGGGTTTGGACTTAAGCCTCCTGCTTCTGGCTTTCAGTCTTATTTTTACAGTAGTCTCAAAACTTCTCCTTCTATACAGCACCATTGATAAAACATCTAGGTTAAAGATGAAAAGTTTCTCCACAGTGAGGGACACCCAGAGAGGTTCACAGAGTTACATGGAGAAAAGAAGAGGGAGGAGGGAGTTAGAGGTGACCCGAATGAGATGAGGTGGAATCAATAGAGGAGAGAGCAGGCTAGCCAGTAATCACTTCCTTATGTGCACTCCACAACTGGACCACTCAGAGATGTTCACGGAGTTATACAGAGAAGAGAAGAGGGAGGAAGGAGACAGAGGTGGCCAGGAGGATAAAAGAGGGGAATGAAAAGGAGAGAGACAGATCCAGCCAGTAATCAGTTCCCTAAGTGTTCTCCACCGTCTGGAACACACAGAAATTCACAGAGTTGGGTAGAGAAGAGAGGGGTTAGGGAGGAGACACAGGTGACCTGGTAGAGAAAAAGGAGAGTCCAAAGGAGGAGAGAGCAGTCAAGCCAGTAATCTCGCTCCCAAGTAAAAATGGGTACTGAAGATTGGGTTCTTAAAGGTACAAAATTGATAACAAATACCAAAAAGCAAAAATTAAAAATCTAGAGTAGAGTTTGGAATTTCAAAAATACAATGTTAAAGAAAAGAAAAAAAAAAAAAAGAGAGAGAGAGAGAGAAAAAACAAAGTCACAAAAATTATAAAAATATATATATATAAAGTTTGCTTTTAAAAAAATAGGGTCTTTTTTTTTTTGCAAAGTCATAGTAGGTTATAAAAGTGAAAATTAAAGAAGTAATAGAGGACTTAAAATTTTTAAACATTTTTAAAAAAGAGAAAAAGAATGATTGTAAAAGTAGTAAAAATATGTCTAGGACTTTCTCTGGTGTTGTTGTGGGTATTGTGGGTTCAGTTCATTTTCAGATAGTTCCTTGGTCCAGCTTATATTTCTCAAGATCTATAGGCCCCTTCCTATGTAGTTGGAACTAACGACAGGGTTTTAATCTGTTGCACCTGTCACTTCCAAGGTGGTTCCCTCTGTTTTAGCTTCTTCTGTTTGCCAGTCTCTTCAGTGTCTGACTTCCGCCCTGACACAAAGGGGGCGGTGGTGGACACTTTTTTTTTTTTTTTTTTTTTAAGGCTCACTTTTTCAGTCACGCTGTGGGGAGGGAGGGACGCTGCAAACAAATAACACTGGCGTGTGCTCGCAGTGCCTCAGCCACACTGGGCCTGCCCCCGCTCACAGTGCGTGTACCCTCCCTGTCCACACTGCTCAGGCTCTAGGTTGCTCCACCGGGAACCGTCCGAAGCCGGCCCTGGGCTGCATGCACCTCCCAGGTCTAAGCCACTCAGGTTCAGGCACTCGGGTAGTCCTCAGAGGCGCAGACTCGGTTGGGCCTGCGTTTTGTGCCCTTCCCAGGTCCAAGCAGCTCAGGTGATGAGGTGTTTGGCGAGCATGGTCGCTGCAACTTATCGCCTCCCCCGTCCCTGCCACTCAGTTTTCTGGGTGTACAACTGGCGCACCTTCTTAGGCGGATCTTGACCGTCCAGAACCCCAAGAAGTCTTAGTTAGCAAAGAAGCCCACTTACAGTTTTGTAGATAATGTCTGTGTGGGGCTGCAATTGCCCCCTTTCGGCTCTGGCTGCCTGTCACCGGAGGGGGATGGTCTGCAGCCGGCTATCTATGTTCAGTCCTTTGTTCTGTGCATGGGCCTGGCGGTGTCTTAGGTTAGGGCTGGCTTTTCGCGTGGTAGTCATCCCACAGTCTCGTTTGCTAGCCCAAGTTAGTTCACTCAGATAGTGCTCGGGGCATTCAGGCCAGATCCTTACTCTAAGCAATGCAGCCCGCACCTCCCTGCCCAGCCCCCCGCTTGCTAGTGGCGGGTGCAGGCGTCTGTGCTGCTTCTCCGCTGGGGGAGTTACCGTTGGGCTCAGTAATCTGTGGGTTTTAATTATTTATTTATTTTTCCTCCCTGTTATGTTGCCCTCTGTGCTTCCAAGGCTCTCCACAGACTCGGCAGTGAGAGTGTTTCCTGGTGTTTGGAAACTTCTCTGTTTTTAAGACTCCCTTCCCGGACGGAGCTCTGTCCCTCCCTCTTTTGTCTCTTTTTTTGTCTTTTATATTTTTCCTACCTCCTTCGAAGACAGTGGGCTGCTTTTCTGGGTGCCTGATGTCCTCTGCCAGCATTCAGAAGTTGTTTTGTGGAATTTACTCAGCGTTTAAATGTTCTTTTGATGAATTTGTTGGGGAGAAAGTGGTCTGCCCGTCCTATTCCTCTGCCATCTTAGCTCCTCCTCCTAAGCTCACTATTTCTTAAGGGCTTCTAGCTATTAATATCCCTAAAGTTCCTAATCTCTATAAGCTATAGTAGAATATGCTAACATTACAACATTCCTTAAATCTGTAGCTTCTAACTATTTTAATTATTCCTAAGCCCTAAATCCAGCATATTCCTTTGCCATAAACACTTTCCTCACAAATAGGCTTCAGATAGCAATCCCTCCCATGGCCTCAAGCTGCGGCCTATGTGCTCACCCTGGAACACTCTTTTGTAAAAGTCTTTGAACAAATGTCAATGGCTAACTTTATGAATTATTTTCTGAGCACAGCTGCAGAAGGCTTTGTGCCTTCTCATGCTCCTCTCAAGAACAATGAACACCTTAATATTCTTTTCAGTCTACTCAGCTGAGGGGAGGAAAGAACAAGTCAGAATCACAAGGCCTAACTCCTTTATCCTGGGTACGTGGCTGCGGGACAAGGAGAGGGAGTTGGGGCCGTGCCTCCATTTTGTCAGTAATGCCTAACGTGGCTCCTGACAGCCAACACACTTTTTCTCCACTGGGATACGTTTATGGCTGCAGATACATCTGCACGTGCAGGGGACGGGGTGGTGGTGTCGAGGGAAGGACCAGGGGCCAGGAGAATGCAGACCTTCAGCTGCTCATCTCATTTCTGTCTCCAGCCATGACTCCCACCTTCCATCACTCCTGCCACCTCTGATCAGGAGCCTTTCGTGAGTTCTGGAATGCAGGTACCACCCCTTCCTCCACTGTGACAGCCACTGCTCCCTCACTGGGCCAAGCTGACCAGGCAACGTGGAGAGAGAGTCTGGCACATAGCAAAATATGCTGTCTGACCTCTCAGGCCTGCCCTCAGGGCCCTAAGGCTGGTGTTTGTTTTCATATCACACAAGCCACACTCACTGAAGCCAAGGTCATTGTCCCCACACAAGAATAGGAGCCTCAGCCCTGAAAGGTTATTGTCATAGGACAGTCACCAGGATTCAAACCAAGGGTAAGACCATGTCCCACACATTCCATGAACTCTTGCAGGAAACATACTAACATAGTGTGTATTCGTATAAATTGACTACAAACCAGATCCTTGTGGGATTCCTCACTTTAAAACTTTCTCTCTGATATCAAAGCTTACCCTGCTAATCTTCCAAGGAAAGGAGCAGAAAGGGGAGAGTCAAGAGATTTTCCTGGGTTAGTTAAGTAGGTCATGGGTGAAACCAAGGCCCCGTTGTGCCTGCTCCCTCTCCAGTCTCTCGAGGATTCTAACCAAGGATTTAGCCAGGGATTTTTCCCCACCCAAACAGGCTCCAAAATACAGCTCTTCATGAAGCAACTCTGCTTGGCCGGGCAGGAAGGGAGTGCATCGCTGCCTTACTGGGGTACGTTCCTTGGCCTCTGGGGGACACTCCAACTGCCACAGTGATCCCCCTGTTGGTCTGTGAGGATTTCAGGGGGTCCTGGTGCCCGAACAGCTGACCCAGTGAATGGGGGCCACCATCCCACCATGGCTCCCAAGGCACTAAGGGCTTTTCAAAGCACAATGAGAATGCTGCCCCCCTTAAATCCACCTGGTTGTGGGTATGGAGGCTATGGGAACCCTCTGTCAGGACTGGCATTGGATGTGTGAGATCGCAGAGCCTGTCAGAAGGGCTCAGGGTAGAGCCACCCTTGAGGGCTGGGTCATGGTGGCCTCTCGGGGAAGTTTGGGACGGGGGCCCGGGAGCCCCAGCAGCAGCAAGGAGTCAGGCCCTGAGGCTCAGGGACTGGAATCCGTCAGCTCACCCCCATTTTCCTTAGCAGATGCAACGCCAGCATCCAGAAGAAGAACACAAGAGGCCAGACGGCATACGACCTGGCCCTGGAAAGTGGGGATGAGCCCATCACCTCGCTCTTTGCTGCTAAGCTTGGCCTGGATGAACGCTAAGCCTGAAAGCCCCACGGGCATCATTCAGAGAAGTCACCCAGCTCCGGCTGTGCTGTGTTCGCTTCCTTCCAAATGCATATTCGAGGTTTGGAAATCGAGCTTGAGAGCCACTCATAAGATTTTAAAAACTATGTGACAGTGTAAGCCACCCATGCCCTCACTCCCTGAGTATTTCCCCAAACGCCCTGGATCCTGATGAACGTAGTGTACACTAGTGGTGTGTTGCTGCTTGTCTTTGCATTTGCTCTTGAATCTTAATTTATTTCTCAGTACACAGTAATTGCATACTGTTATTGTTCCGTCTTTAAGTCGTGTCCAACTCTTTGTGACCCCGTGGACTGTAGCATGCCTGGTTCCTCCGTCCTTCACTCTCTCCTGGAGTTTACTTAGATTTGCGTCCCTTGAGTTGGTAAGCTATCTCACCATCTCCTCCTCTGCCACCCCCTTCTCCTTTTGCCTTCAGTCTTTCCTGGTCTTTTCCAAAAATTGCATATGGTTCTAAGCAAAGAAGTGTAAAATCTCGTGAAGTCTCCCTCCCATGTCCGCCCCACGACCACTCACTCCCTTCCTCAGACCACCAGTGACCTCCGTGTCAGTTGTGTGTTTCCAGAAGTAGCGTAGGATTATATAAGCAAGTGTATGTCGTATGTGTCTGTGTTCGTGTAGAGTACACGTAAACGTTAAGTGAAAGTAACACACCTATATTCTGTCCCCTCTTCTAAGACAAGTAGTGGGAAACCACATACTGCTCTGCATGTTATTTGCTTAATATATCTAGTAAATTGGTTCCAAAGTAGTGCATAAAGATTGAGCTTATTAGAGTCTTTCCCTATGAAGCTGAACTCATCACTATTCGTATTGTTATGGCTTGTTCTCTGGTTGACAGGTAAGCTTCAAATAAACCAGTTACAGGAATGTGAAACTGTGATTCATTCCTTTTTTTTCAGATTATCGTCTCAGTCTTCGTGCTAATATGCTAACGTTGCCATCACGGAGTCTCAGAATTGTTTCTTTTAACCTCTGAAAATAGGATATTCGTTAACTTAGAATAATTAATTCATGACCATAAGTGATAGACCCTGTCAGGGTGGCTGCTGGCATCGCCGCCTGCACTTCCTTTCCCAGGGTGGACGCCTGTTGGCAGGGGGATGGGTGCAGAGTCAGACGGGAGCCCCAGTGGGGTTGTGGGCTTGAACGGCAGTGACCCTGGCTCCCAGGTCAGAGGCCCAGTGGCCACATAAAGGGCGCAAGGGACAGGGGAGTCAAGTGAACCCTCAACCCATCTCCCTCCCCCTCACATCTTTCAGGAGAGCCAGGGCCCCTCACAGTAGAGCCCGTTGGGGCGAGGCCCCCTAGAAATGGGTACTGAGACACTTTGGGGCAGAAGAGGGTGGGTGTTCACTGGGGACCAACACCTGTGAGAGGAGGAGGTGGGGCAGGTCAGGGGGCACTGCCGGTGGCCACAAACACACCCACCTACCCACACCCCCACCCAACGGCCCCCCAGCCGCCACCACCTGGGCTGCTCTAGTGGCCTCCCTGCAAGGCAGGCAGCCGACGGCTTCCCCTCAAGGGAAGGTCCCAGAGGGTGAAGCCGGGTCCAGCTGTTGATTTGATCACCTGTCCCAGGAGCACCCACCACCATTCCCATGGCTCCTGCTGTGCTCAGCTCCCCAAGGTGTGAGAGGCAGGACCATCAAGAGAGGCGGGAGGTTGGTTCAGGATGGCAGACACATGTACACCCATGGCTGATTCATGTCAATGTATGGCAAAAACCACTACACTATTGTAAAGTAATTAGCCTCCAATTAAAATAAATAAAAATTTTTTTAAAAAAAGAGGTAAGGACTTTGAGGGGCCACGTTGGGAGTAAGTACACAGAATGAGTCCAAGTGAGTCAGTGAGAAGTTGTCTGAAGAAGGAGGCTCTGTCCTCAGTCAGCAAGCTCCAAAAAACACTTTCCTTCCTTTTCCACCACGGTTGCCTAAAATGGATGGTTACTGTGTAGATTAATATAGAAAGTATATGTCAGCGAAGTATTCAGAGTTAGCTGTTAGCTCTTTCCCTGGCCATTTTCTTAGCTATTTTAAGTGGACATTTATACAACAAACAGATCCGGATTTGGCTCCTCATGTTGAAGAAATTAAATTTATTACCCGCTCGTCCCCCGGTGCTCTCAGGCCTTGGACAACTTCCTCATCACGGGACAGGGGACCCCAGGCTTCTTTCCAAGCCCTACCACCTCCCCGCCTCCCGAGCCTCCTAGGTACGCCCACCTGTCCCTGCTCCTGCTGTGATGACGTCACATGTGTGGATGGGGTGGGGGTTGGACAACCAGGTGAAGGAGGGGAGCACTCACGCCCCTGCCTGGCTCCTGAGCTGGGACCTCTTATCCCGCCCTCAGACTGGGCCGACACCACCCATGCTCCTGGTTCTCCGGCCTCTGTGCTCAAACTGGAACCAGGTGGCCAGCTTCCCTGAGTCTCAGCTGCGGACATCAGGAGGTGAGGATTCTCAGCCTTCACGAGGAGCGCTAGCCAGTTCCTGTAATAAATCGCTCCCTATTATAGTGTACGTCTATCCCATCGGCTCTGGTTCTCTGGAGAACTCTTGACTCGTGCAGTGCTTTAGTCTACTGTCCTTTTTCTTTGATATTCAGCCCCGTTTTCACTCTTTTTCTTTCTCAAATGGGGGTACAACATGCCAGGGACCGGGCGAGACAAGCTGGTCCAAGATGATTCCCAGTGAGTCACATGTATGGGAATACCAAGGCGTGTTGCTCATGAGACTGGATTATCTTATGTGGCAGAGGTGACAAAAGCCTCTGATGCCATTTAAAAATAACAATAGCAATTAATTGATTTAATCAAAAGGGGGTTGTCCCAGGTGGGCCTAACCTAATCAGTGGAGCCCTTTAAAACAGTGTTTCAAGGTCAGAGACCCGAAACAGCTGAGTCTCTTGTGGTTTTGAAGAAGCAAGCTGCAGGTGGAGGGGCTGATGGTGGCTTCTGGAGCTGAAGGCCGCACCATTGGGAACTGAACTTGGCCAGTGACTAGTGACTGGGCTTTCTGTCAATAAGCGCTTGGTTCCAGTTCTGAAAGGTGAGGCTCACGACTCCAAGCACAGAGCCTAAGGCCCAACACATGCTGTCACCCACAAATCAGGGAGGGCAGGGGCTGTAGGGGGCCTGTCTCCCCTCGGGCCGTCCCACCCAACGGGCCTGGAGACACAGGTTCCTCCTGCCTGAGGGTTGCCAGAGGCCCAGCAGGGCCGGGGTCTCCTCCCTGCAGCCTCTCCGGCCACCCCCAGCTGCAGGAATGCTCCAGGAGTCCCTACCTCTGTCAGGGTGTCCTCAGGCCGCAGTCCTGTGACCAGGGTGGCCTCAATTGCTGCTCTGTGCAGATACCAGCGCTCGGTCTCTGTCCCCTGCGGGCGCTGAGGACCAGTCCTTGAATCTGCTCTTTTCACTCCTGTCTTGTCCCTTTTCTGGGGCCTTTGGCTTCAGCACTGATGGGCTACCAAGTCACTTTGCTTGGCTCTCTGTCACCGTTCGCCAGGGCAACCCCAGTACATACCCCGTGGGCCCCCCCGACAACTCCGCCTGTGCCCAAGTCACCCAAACCCACCAGCTGGCATGATGCCTGCCCTGTGGTCCCAACCCTGCTACCCAAATCCTGGCCCTGCCCTTGCTCAGGCCTGGCCTCCCCAGCAACTCGGGTCCCTCTGCCTCCTTCCTCCCATCTTGCCTGTGTCCTGCTCATTACAGGCACCCACAACTGTCCTCGTGAGAAACCCAAACGCCCTTCCTGAGTTGCCCAGGTCTCCTGGACCAGCAGCTTAGACATCACCACAGCCTCTTCTCTGGTTCTGCTCTGAGATCCCACCCGGGCCCCAGAGCATTACCTGACTCCTCAGCTCCAGGCTGGGAGGCTCCTACCCCAGCCCCTCTGCCCCTCCCTCTACAGAGATGACCTGTCCAGCCAGTTCTCCCCAGTCACATGCCTGTCTCCCCAGAGACCAAACATCTGCAGGCATGAGATTCTGGTACCTCCTTCCAGTCCCCAGCATGGGGCAGTGACACCATGGGTGATGAGTCAAATCGACCTCACCTGCCAGCACTAATCAAGGTTGTTTTAAGATCTGCTTGTCCTCCAAGGGGCTCGGAACCTAGACAAGACATTGGCCCGAGCTGTTTTCCAGGGACTTGGAGTCAGCCGCATCTGTCTGCGCTCAGCCAGCTAAGCTGGGTGGGCGCCAGCATCCCCGGGGTGACCTAAGGGAAGTGGGAATCTGAAGCCTGGTTCCACCTGTGCAGAATGAGGCTCATCATACCTTTCCCCAGTCACCACTCCCTGCGCTTCAGGCCGCCCTGCTGCCTGACTGGTTATCCTGCAAATCTCAAGTCCCTTGCCTTTGTGGAGGCAGGTCTGAGGTTTGTTCTCCCATCTCCCTGCTCGGTGGCTCTGCGAATAAACCCTCTCTGCTGCAGACTCTGCTTTGATTTCCTGCAAGTCTAGCAAGATGAACATGGTGGGGTAGGTTCTCAGCAAATAGCTGTTGAGAAAATTCACTGTATCTTTGAGTTCGGGCAAAAGAATCTTGTAGACAAACCGCAGGCTTTGCAGCAGGGGGTATCCTGGCTGTGGAGTTTGAAAAACACATTTGTTGTTGTTTTTTAATCAGATAGTTCTGATATAAGGTTGTAAAGAAAAATAAAAGTATGTGTGTCAGTAGACTAGAAAATATTTGGATATCAAATCTCATAATCTGCAAAACTTCAGAACATTTTACATTTCAAATAATATCCTGGTTATGTGGGTTTATAGGTTGTTATAAAACAGGTAACAGTGTGTTTTATCTCTTTAGGCACTTTTACAACCAAGGTGCATATTTAGGCTTCATCAAATTTTGACAGACTGAAGTGAAGAAAACGTGAAAGTCGCTCAGTCGTGTCCAACTCTTTGGGAACCTAGGGACTATAACAGTCGATGGAATTCTCTAGACTGGAATACTGGAGTGGGTAGCCTTTCCCTTCTCCAGGGGATCTTCCCAACCCAGCGATGGAACCCAGGTCTCCCGCATTGAAGGCAGATTCTTTACCAGCTGAGTCATAAGGGAAGCCCAAGAATACTGGAGTGGCTAGCCTATCCCTTCTCCAGTGGATCTTCCTGACCCAGGAATCGAACCAGGGTCTCCTACATTGCAGGCAGATTCTTTACCAACTGAGCTATCAGGGAAGCCCGATTTACTAATTCTCTTACTGGAGATGATTTATTGTTTCTGCAAACCATTACATGCTTATTGTAAGAAAATAAAACAGTGCAGAAATCTCAAGTGAAGGAGGGATAGTTGTACCATCCAGAGAGTTTTCTAGATGTCTCTGTGGGTAGACTACTTACATACATATCTTTGTTCACTAATAAAGTTGAAATCTATTTTCTTGTTTTAAAAAAATAATTGTCTTAGTTGCTAAGTCATGTCCAGCTCTTTTGCAACCCCATGGACTGTGGCCCACCAGGCTCCTCTGTCCATGGGGATTCTCCAGGCAAGAATACTGGAGTGAGTTGCCATTTCCTCCTCTAGGGGATCTTCCAGAACCAGGGATTGAACCCACATCTTCTGCATCGGCAGACGGATTCCATACTGCTGAGTCACCGGGAACCTCTGTGCCCAAAGACCAACATCCTGATTTTTTTGCTCCAGGTACCAAGAAATCTGTTCCCTCTTGGGGAAATATCCCTCACTTCTCTTACTCTCTCCTTCAAATTCCTTAAAATCAGGATCAGCTTTTACAGGGAAAGTGAAGTTATCCAATCAAAAGGTGTTGAGGGAGCATTTAGTGTGTGCCCGCCCTATGGGGTGGAAAACTTCAGAATATTTCAGACATAAAGAGTGACCCAGTGTGTGAGGACCTGCCGTGATGCTGAGAGAGGATGCCGGATGCAGAGAGTTTAAGGCTCCCACATGTTAGCAGGTTTGTCCCTTACCCAGTGGCTCGGGAGGTGTCCGGGGAAGGTCACCAATTAAAACTGCAGCCAGGTCCAGTCATCTGTGTCCAGTCACCCTGTCCTGTCAGCCTCTCGGTGCTACAAAGGGCTTTAACCCTCTCCCTTCATTTGAATCCCATGGCATGTCCTCTCTGTGGTAGGATGTGGGCAAGGGTGCGTCCAGCCTTGAGACTTACCTCATTGCTGAGACTTGACACAGGCTGACATTTCCTACTCCAGCCACTTGTCATGTTTCCGACTCGTCACGATTCAAAGTTCCGCATGCTGGCCTCACACTTGGTGGAAGTGCAGTGTTTACACAGAGCTTGTCTGTACCTTCGTGCCCTCCTGACAACCTGGTCAGACGTCCAACCTCATGTTCCCACATCTCCCCATCTTCCAGGGAACAAAAAAAAAGCATCTCAGAATCTTACTGTTTTGCTGTTTTATTGTTCTTATCGTTTCATTTACGCACCCCACCCCCAAATGGATGCAAGGGCTTCCCAGGAGGCACACTGCTAAGGAATCCACCTGCCAGCAAGAGATGCAGGAGATGTGCATTCGACCCCTGGGTCTGGGAAGACCCCCTGGAGAAGGAAATGGCAACCCACTCCAGTATCCTTGCCTAGAGAATTCCATGGACAGGAGCCTGGGGGCTACAGTCCATGGGTTGCAAAGAGTCAGACATGACTGACCATATACGCCTGTGGCTACAGCTGTGTACAAGCAAGTGTAAAAGAAGGCCTAATTAATAGTGACAATGGTAGGGCAACTACAGCACTTGTCTAACTATGGATTTTCAGTGATAAGCTTACCTATATATTCTTTATTATTTTTTGGTGGTGGTGGTGAGTTGTTTTCTTTTTTTGCCACACCTTGAGGCTTGTATGATCTTAGTTCCCAGACCAGGGACCAAACCCAGGCCCCCACAGTGGGTGTGCACAGTCCTAACCACTAGATCGCCAGGGAATCATTATTTTTTAACAAATAACTCCAGATATGATTTATTAACCAATAGGCCATGAGAAATTGCCATTAAATGGAGTTTAGACAGATTCCGAATTTGCTGCTATTTTCTCAGGGAATACAGCTGAAAGAGTTTTAGAGAATCTGAAGCAGAGACATAGGTGATTAATTCTCTTCTTGGGTACAGAAGCAGCAGGCAGGGAGGCTTGGCATTTATACTGACTCAGATACAGGCAGCTTCACCACTGTTTTTATAACATCTAGATTCAAATCACGAGGAATAAAGAATGCCATTAGTCAGGACCTCAGCCTGAGTCAGTTGGCAAGTTTCTCTCTTTAAAAAGAACACAGAATCTGCCTGAAAGGCAACAGATTGCCTGTGATGCAGGAGATGTGGGTTTGATCCCCCAGCCAGGAAGATCTGGAGCAGGAAATGGCAACCCATTCCAGTGTTCTTGCCTGGGAAATACCATAAACAGAGGAGCCTGGAGGGCTACAGTCCATGGGATCACAAGAGTCAGACATAACTTAGTGATTAAACCACCACCACAATGTGAAGGGAATGTCTGAAAAGGCTCCTTCAACTCCACTAGACAACATGAAAATTTACCAACTAAGACCTAATCATCCCTTGGTTCCCACACCACATTCTCAGGGCGGTGGGCAGCAGGGTTACTTTTTTCAGAATGGAAACCACCATTGTTTACTCAGCAATCTGAGCCCTGGTAGGAATCTCTGCAGTTCGATGCATGGAGAGTGGAGACATGCTTTAAGAGAGAGAGAAAAAAAAGAGCTACAGATGCAGCTGGAAGCATATGGTGGCCTTCAGGTTTGAGATAAAATAGCAAAAGTAGAAATATGTGCTAGCTTTGAAAGATGTTTAATGGCTGACTTGAAACAGGCCAGGCGTCTTACCTTTTCTCTCCTACCATCTACATCCAAACCTGAGTAATAGTTATTGTCAGGCTGTTTTTTGTTTTTGTTTTTTTAAAACGCTTTCACCAAGTTTCTCCCGTGGTTTAAATGCCTCAGTATTTTATTTTGTCCCTTTCCTTTATAATTCCAATTCTAGATTTCTCAAGGTGGTTTTTGAAGCCCTCCAGGATTTGACCTGACCATTAGTAACAATTTATCTTACTTCCCTAATACACCCCCTAAAGTCCAGGCACAGGAGTCTCTCTCTCTGGAATCTATAGCTGTCGTTTTCATACCTAAAAATTCTCCCTCCAATTTTTCCTGGGTTCGGCTTTCTCTCCTCTGACTTTCCAGGTCCTTGTCGTCATTCCTTGATCCTACAGGCAGTTCCCCACCTTTGATGAGAACATCCCTGGCTACACCTCTCCTCTGTGCAGGCAGCCCCTCTGGCTGACCGGGAGCACCGAGAGACAGGGGCACAGACACGGCCTTTGGCTGTGGACTGTCCTGGTATTCCGTAAGGACTGAGTTGTTCTTCTCTATAATACTGTATGCAGCTCGAGCAGAGATCAGAACACTACATTTTGCTTTCTTTCTTCTCCTCAAACTGACATTATAGAGCCAGGCATTCTGGCCGGCTGGCCAGCAGGGTGGCTACACCTGCTTCTGAAATGTTTGCTTCCACACTTAACAGATTAATAAATAGACACTCAGAGGATTTAGCAATCCCAAAAGATCAGCTCTGATCTAAAAATAGAGCAAAGCCTCTGGTTTCTCAGAACCATTTCTCTCATTCATTTGAGTTGCTTCCAAGTATGACAAAGAATTTGCTTTGGAAAACTTCATTTTTTTTTTTAACAATTGAAATGCTGTCACTGCCAGTTTAGGGTTTTACCGAGTGTGTGTTGTGCTTTATCTTATGTTGGCAATTCTAGGTCCCAGGTATTTCTGTGGCCCCGGGTTTTTATTTTTCCTCCAATGACAAGATTTGGGTGGGTAAGATTAAAATTTTTAATTGAGGTAAGATTCAGGTAATATAAAGTTTACCATTTTGGCCATTTTTAAAGTATACAGTTCAATGGTTTTTAACATTTCCAATGTTCTGCAGCCATCATTACCATGGAGTTCCAGAACATTTTTTTTACCCACAAAGGCAGTCCTTTATTGTTAATGGGGAACAGTCATCCCCATTTCCTCTTCTCTTAGTCTCTGGCAGCCACTATCATGCCTTCTGTCTCTTTGCTTTGGCTTATCCTGGATATTTCATATAAATGGAATGTGTTTGCTCCCCCCCCCCCACTTTATTCTGTTTACATGATGTATTGATTTTTTTTCCTATGTTGAGCCAGGAAACCACTCAGTCACAGTGTGAAAATCCTTTTCATATGCTGCTGGATTTGGTTGCTAATACTGTTAAGGGTTTCTCCGTCTATATCCATAAGGGTTAGGTGTCTGTAGTTTCCCTGTGTTGTCTTTGTCAGGTTTTGCTAATAGGGTAATACTGGCCTCACAGAATGATTTAGGAAGAGTCTTTTTTGGTAAGATTTTGAGAATGGGTGTTAATCCTTTAAATGCTAGAAGTCGCCGATCAGGCCATCTGATTTCAGGCTATTTTGGAAGGTTTTTGATTACTAACTCAATCTCCTTCGTGTTAGTCTGTTCAGATTTCCTACTTATACATGATTTAAGTGTTTAGATGTTTGTTCATTTCTTCGAGGTTAACCAGCTGACACACACTTATTCGTGGTGTGTTTACCCTAACTCTAAGCAGTAGCAGTGGTTCTAAACAGTAGCAGTGGTCCTAACCACTGATTTGATTGAGCAAAGGCAGAAGTAGAGACATCTGAGAGCGAGGAGGAGGCAGCAGAGAGCGCAAAGGAGGCAAGCCAGTAGGGGGCTGCCACGGGAGTTGGGGGAGAGTGGGGAGGGGGCTGCAGGTGAGAGTGAGCGGCTTAGGGGAGGTCGTGTTTCCTGGAAGACCCCCTCCCTCGCCCCAATCCCCTGAACACAGTTCCGGGATCCTCTCCCTCTACAAAGGACCAGAGTGTCCAAGAATCACAGACTGACTCAGTTCTTATGTCATCCAAAGGACTGCATTACTGCAGAACCACGGCCTCAGAAGCTCGAGATTTCTGTACCACCCCTGATTCCCTACCTTTATAGGTGGGTGAATGAGAGAGGCAGTTGAGGCCACAGATTTGTAAAGCAGCAGAGTTTTATTAGAACAAAATGCCCCAAACACGACAACTTGGGGTAGAGGAAGTAAACTGAGTTCAAATGTCTTTTTGACCGCTTAGGGAATGCGTTTTCAAGAAGAGCGTAAAATGTTTTGATTTAGTCTGCGCTCTTGGAGCGGGTGAGGGGGTCAGTAAGGATGCTCCCGCGGGGCCTCGGGGTCAGACTGAAACAGTGGTCTGTGGTGGGCACACATTCCTCCTATGTCTGCTGAGGTGGCACTTCTGGCTGAAGCCTTGCCCGCATGCCTTGCACACGTGCGGCGTCCTCCCCTGGTGTGTCATCTGGTGGAGGATGAGGTGTGACTTGTGGGGAAAGCCTTGGCCACACTCTGTGCACAGACAGGAGTTCTCTTCCAAGTGTGACCACTTGTGCATGAGCAGGGCGGACTTGTTGCCGAAGCCTCGCCCGCACAGCCGGCAGTTGTACGGCTGCTCCCTTGTGTGTGTGCGGCGGTGCCGGATGAGGCCCGACTGGTGGCGGAAGCCCCGCCCACACTCCCTGCACACATACGGCTTCTCCCCAGAGTGCGTCCTCTGGTGTGCCACAAGGTTGGACTTCTGGCTGAAGCCTCGCCCGCACTCCGCACACACCAGGGGCTTCTCCCCCGAGTGCGTCCTCTGGTGTCGGATGAGGTTGGACTGCTGGCTGAAGACACGCCCGCAGTCCTTGCACACGATGGGCTTGTGCCCGGAGTGCGTGTTCTGGTGCCTATTGAGATGGGACTTGAGACTGAAGCCCCGCCCACACACCCCACACACGTAAGGCTTCTCCCCAGTGTGTGTGCGCCTGTGCGAGATGAGGGTTGAATTCTGGCTGAATCTGTGTCCGCACACGCCACACACGTAAGGCTTCTCCTTCGAGTGTGTCCTCTGGTGGTTGACGAGTGTGGACCTCTGCCGGAAGCAGCGCCCACACTCCTTGCAGGCATACGGCTTCTCCCCTGAGTGTGTCCTCTGGTGCGAGATGAGGTTCGACCTGTCGCTGAAGCCCAGCCCGCAGTCGCCGCACACGATGGTCTTCTCCTCCAGGTGTGTCCTTCGGTGCCTGACGACGGCTGACTTCTGGCTGAAGCCTTTCCCGCACTCCTGGCACACGTAGGGCTTCTCCCCAGAGTGTGTCCTCTGGTGGATGATGAGGTTCGACTTCTGGCTGAAGCCTCGCCCGCACTCACCGCACATGTACGGCTTCTCGCCGGAGTGTGTCCTCTCGTGTATGATGAGCGTCGACTTCCGGTTAAAGCCCCGCCCACACTCCCCGCACACGAGGGGCTTCTCCCCGGAGTGCGCTTTCTGGTGTCTGGCCAGGCTCTTCTTTAGACTGAAGCCCTTCCCACACACCCCACACACGTAGGGCTTCTCCCCGGAGTGGATCCTCTGGTGACTGAGCAGGTTCGTCATCTTGCTGAAACCCAGTCCACACTCTCCACAGTTGACAGTCCCAAACCCCAGGACTTCGATCCTCTTCAACAGCCTGTCTGTTTCCTCAGGGGTCCCCATTTGTGCAGGGCCGGCCTCTATCTCCATACCTGGGACCCCACCCCCAGAGATGACTGGCTGCCTCTGGGGTGGCCTGGGGAATGCTTCTACAGTACTTTTCTCTGTCTTTCCAAACAAAGGCCGGGCACCTTCTCCCTCCTGCCCTTCCACTTCCTCGATCCAGGCACTACCACCAGCGGCCTGCTGCTGCTGGTCCTCCAGGCACAGGTCTCCTGGCTGGACGGGATCTTCGGCATACAGGCACGTGAAGATCCAGGGTGGGGGACTACACAGCACCTGCTGCATGTGGAATTTCTGACTGCAGAGATCCGGAGGGCAGAAAGGACAGAGGTGGAGTTCTGGCTTTGGTTCTGTGGCAGAGAGAAGAGTCTGAGTCAGAACTGAGACGTGGAGCCGCCAAAGCAGTTCTGCCTGGTCTGATGGTTAAGACTCCAGTCCCTGTTCTTCAAAATGTTTACATCTTCAGGGCCACCCAGCAAGACTTCCTGCAGAGGACCCACTACAACGACCTCCTAATGCACAGCCACCCAGTGACACAAACAGGGTCCAAAGGGATTGTCTGTGACCAAGAGAGCTCTAACCAGAGGACCCACATGGAAACGTCTTTCTCTTTCCCTGTCTCCCTGGGAGGATGGGGTGGAAGAAGAGAGCTGTCCCTGAGCCTGGAAGACCCTGGTGTAGGAGGCAACACAGTGGAGTGGTTAGATACCACATGTGAGACACCTGAACCTGGAGGGTCCCGACTCACGCACAAATACTTATTAGAGGCCTACTCTGGACCAGAATTCCCACAAGGCAGGGCTTCCCTGGTGGCTCAGACAGGGAAGAATCTGCCTGCCAATGCAGCATACACAGGTTTGACCCCTGG
The DNA here is from genome assembly GCF_029378745.1 of Bos indicus. Classification (NCBI taxonomy): domain Eukaryota; kingdom Metazoa; phylum Chordata; class Mammalia; order Artiodactyla; family Bovidae; genus Bos; species Bos indicus. The sequence goes on along the minus strand of NC_091772.1, from coordinate 38,469,937 downwards.
GTCGGGAAGAGCCCCTGGAGGAAGAAACGGCAACCCACTCTAGCATTCTTGTCTGGAGAATATCCATGGACAGAGGTACCTGCAGAAGAGCTGGACACAACTGAGTGACTAACACTTTCTTTCACTTTCACTTTCGGGAGGCTTTCAGCAGTAGACAGCACACACACGGTCTAGGTCCCCCAATGACTGGTGCCACGGATCAGTTTGAGTCTTGTTAACTTCCATAATTAACCAAAATAAAAATGGCACCAGGAATCAATATAAAAGTTTTCTTCTCATAGTACCTCTCGTAAGGAGATGTCAACACTGAACACCTTGCTTCAGCACTGCTGGTTCTACTCAGCTGGCGGAATGCAAGATCACATAGTCTGAGGAACCAGGTCCAGACCTCACTGCATCTGCCTGAACACTTGCATTCACTGATGAACTGAACTTTTGAAAACCAACTGTGTATACATCTACATTCTAGAATTATTCCATCAGTAGAGAATGCTACTGTATTCTGAGACAGGGCCTTCAAAGAGGTGATTAAGGTTAAAAGAAGTCATAAGGCTCTAATCGATATGTCTGATGACCTCCCTGTAGGAGGAAAGCCAGGATGTGCAGCCTCAGAAAGCCCGGGTTAGGACAGAGTGAGGAGGTGGCCATTCAAAGTCCAGGAGGGTAGCCTCCTTTGTAAACTGCCAACACCTCTGCCAACCAAGAACTGCGAGCCTCCAGAAACACAGTAAAACCTTTTGCTTCTGCCATGAATTCTGCTGCTGTGTTTCAGCAGCCTGAGCTAGGAGAGATGCTGCTGCCTCTACCTTGAGCTCTTCCCTAAGTGCCTCTGTACCTGCCCTACAGTCCCTAAGTAAGTCCCATGAAATCCATCAGCTGTTCCAGTAAATGTGAAAAGGCCAAAGTCCCTATTCAAAGATAATAGTTGGTTTGGCAGAAAATGCAATAGCAGCTATATGACACCGCAAATCACATTAGATATCATACCAAAACTCTCTAAAAAACAAAGAGCCACAGCAAAACAGGTGCTAAGACTAATAAGAAATAATAGGATTGATATGTAACACACAACTCTATTTAAAACGGATAACTGACAAGGACCTACTCTACAGCACAGGGAACACTGCTCATGTTATGTGACAGCCTGGATGGAAGGGGAGTTTGGGGGAGAATGGATACATGTATATGTATGGCTGGGTCCCTTCACTGTCCACCTGAAACTATCACAACATTATTAATCAGCTATACATCAGTGTAAAATAAAAAAAAGTTTTTTAGAAAAAAATGAAAGTTTAAGGAATATAATATAGAACAAAAGAATTTTAACATTAAAAACTTCATTAATGAATGAGATAAAATTGTCATGAACCTTTACATGCCTAACAGTACACTGAAGTGAAATATATAGCAAAAACTTAGAAAGAAATGGAGGATTTGATATAAATTACAATGACATTGGCGAGTAATCTGCTATGACTCTTAGCAGACCAAAAACAAGGATATAAAAACTTAAAAAATATAAATGATTTCTATTATATATGCTATTTCCCTTGATTTTAAGACACAATTAACTAAGCTTTCAAATTTGATAAAACTGAGAAATAGAAAATCTCTTACAGAAAAAAAAAACATATACTTCTCTTTATTATGAAATTGTCAACAGTATTTTAAAAGCTAAAAAACACACAATTCCCTACAGTTATCTATTCCTCTATCATTTAAAAAGAATGCCAAGTCAAAAAACTCCCCAGAAACTCCACTCTTTCCAATTCTCTACCCCCCAAGCTAACCACTGATCATGGTGAATAATAATGCAGATGTCTATGTTCACATATACATGTTGACACAGTCTTTCACACAAACCCAACTATGTAATAAACATTGTTTTGCAATTTTTCACTTAAAAATGTATCTTCTAAGTATCTGCTTTTCTGTTAAAGGAGGTAAAGGAAAATCTGCTCTTCATTAATGAACAATTAGGAAGCATCATCACAAAAATGGAAAGTTATAAAAAAAAAAAAACAGGCTCAGTAAACTGTGGGACAATGTAAAATGGACTAATACACATGTGAATATCATTCCAAAAAGAAGGAAACAGAAGGGAACAAAAGAATCATGAAAGAATCATGTCCAAAAATCTCCCCAATGTGGCTCTAACCATAAATTTATAGGTTCAAAAATCTGAGCACACGCTATGACAGGAAAAATAGTGACATCGCAGTCAAACAGCTGAACACCAAAATACAGAAAGCTCTGAAAGTACCAGAGGTTTAAAAAGTAACAAAAAAACAAAGCAATAACTGTGGAAATGACAGCTGATTTCTTATTAGAAACAATGGGAGGCCTGAACAGGGGAACAGTATCCTTAAAGTGGTGAAAAAATAAGCCAATCTAAAATTCTAATCCAGGGAAAATATCCTTTTAAAAATATAGTAACATGAGCCACCAGACTATGTATGTGGGAGGGAACTAAGTGAGGCAGAGACGGCAAACCCAGTGCAGGGAGACGAGACACCAGGACGCTCGGGTGCCGCTGCAGGTCTGGAAGGAGGCCAGGAGGGCAGTGCATACAGTGAGCGGCCAGGGGCCCGGCAGAAAGACCTCCCCACCCCCAGCCCTCTGAACCACCCAGGGTCCCTACTCACCCAGGCAGCTGACGGGCGAGCATTTCCTCTCTTCTCTCCAGGTCTCCTTCCCTTGCTCCAGCTGGGTGATGAGTTCTGGTTTAGAAAACGGAATGCCTGCTCAGAGGAAAAGAGAACAAGATGGTTGCAGGTTATCCTGCACTCAGAGCCACACCAGGGGGGAGGATTTCTAAAGGTGGTGGGGAAGATGTGAGAGTGGTGAGCTCCCCCAGGGAAGGGAAGCCAGGATGGGAGTTCACTGACCCGACTTCATGCTGTGAGAGAACACCTCCCTCGTTTACAAGAAGATACTGACTAGGAAGAGATGCCAGGCTTACCAGAGAGCCTGCGGGAGAAGGCTAGAAATGCGGAGTATCACACACATATATACACAGCTGTACACGTTTATAGAGTGTCTCTGCTTTGGAGTCCAACCCAAAGGTAAGGCCAGAAAGCAAGAGGGCTGCTCCAAGTTGCCAGCAGCCAGGACCCGGGTCCTAAGAGATGCAGGCTTACCCAGTGAGACCAGGTTGCTGTAGTTCTCCAGCATCACCTCCCGGTACAGGGACCTCTGAGCTGGGCTCAGCAGCACCCACTCATCCTGGGTGAAATCCACAGCCACATCTCTGAATGCCATGTGTGCCTGTAACACAAAACAGCCCTGTTCACCCGGGAGCCAGCCCTGCCCAGGCCTCAGGGTAAGGGGCAAGGGGGAGGCGGCCCAGGGGAGGCAGATGAGATCCTGCCTTTCACCCTGGTGCTCTGTATTCCAAGATCTTTAAAGCCCTGTCACCACCTGGGCAGTGGCACTTGTCAACACGTTCAAGGTCCTAGCTGGGCTGATGTGGAGAATACATACAAAAATAGCCTGTAACTTTCAGGAGCTTTATGTTGAGGGAAAGCGCCAGACTTTTGAGTTTTAAGAATTTAAAAGAATAGTCTGAACCACGGTATTAGTGTTGAAGCATCCGAATGACTGAGGTTCACACAATTCAGTTATGGCAAAGACCAAACACAACTCAGTCCCTCCCTGAATCCCACAGCCCCTCCGGCCCTCCTTCCCTGAGAGGCACCAACCAGCAGGGAATGGTCAAGAGCACGAATTTGAACCCTACTGCCCTGGTTTGGAGCCCATCCCAGCCATCAGCTAGCAACTCCGCTTTTTCAACTGTGGGTAGCAGTCCACTAAATGTCCTGTCCCACACTGTGGTGCTCAGGGTGGACGTCCCTGCCATTCAGTCCAGAATTCATCTCACATGCCATTCTCACACCCTGCCCAACTTTACTGCCTTTATCGCAACACTGTTTCAAAGTGGAAAGCACCCTGCAATAGGGACATCAGGAGAGGTTTTCACAAGAGGCCCAGGAACTTGGTCTTGAACGAAGCACAGGAGTCTAGGGAAGAGAAATTGCCAGGTGTTCCCGATGAGGTGTATGGGGAACACAGAAGAGGACACCTGCGCCAAGGAGGAGAGGAAGCCTGAATCCTGGGACGTAGGACCACTTAGGAGGAATAAAAGGCACTAAGTGGGAGAAATGCAGAACAGGTCGAGCGTAGGACAGCTTGTGGGTTTTAAATGACTGTAAAATATACATAAGCATTTTACTATTTTTACCATGTGAAGTGTACATTTCAGTACATTAAGCATGCTCGCACTTAATGTGGTACAACCATCACCACTATCCATCTCCAGAACTGGTTCATCATCTCACGTTGAAACTCTGTGACCATAAACCACAATGCCCTTTCTCACAAACCCTGGTAACCAACCATCATTTTACTGTCTCCATGCATTTGGCTATTCTAGGTATCCCAAATATGTGAAATCATACGGTGTCTGTCCTTTTGTGTCTGGCTTATTTCATTCAGCGTAATATCTTCAAGTTTCAGCCACAGACTCTAAAGAAGATGGACACATGGCCAAGAGACACATGAAGAGCGGCTCAACATCACTAATTGTTCAGTTCAGTTTAGTTGCACAGTTGTGTCCGACTCTTTGCAACCCCATGAATCACAGCATGCCAGGCCTCCCTGTCCATCACCAACTCCCGGAGTTCACCCAAACTCATGTCCATCAAGTCGGTGATGCCATCCAGCCATCTCATCCTCTGTCGTCCCCTTCTCCTCCTGCCCCCAATCCCTCCCAGCATCAGGGTCTTTTCCAATGAGTCAACTCTTCGCAAAAGGTGGCCAAAGTATTGGAGTTTCAGCCTCAGCATCAGTCCTTCCAATGAACACCCAGGACTGATCTCCTTTAGGATGGACTTGTTGGATCTCCTTGCAGTCCAAGGGACTCTCAGGAGTCTTCTCCAACACCACAGTTCAAAAGCATCAATTCTTCGGTGCTCAGCTTTCTTCACAGTCCAACTCTCACATCCATATATGACTACTGGAAAAACCATAGCCTTGACTAGACGGACCTTTTTGTTAGAGAAATGCAAATCAAAGTACAATTCACACCAGTCAGAATGGCCATCCTCAAAAAGTCCACAAACAATAAATACGTGAGAGGATGTAGAGAAAAGGGACCCCTCCCACACTGTTGATGGGAATGTAAAATTCGTAACAGACCCTGTAGAGAACAGTATGGAGGTTCTTTAAAAAACTAAAAATAGAACTACCATATGATCCAGCAGTCCCATTCCTGGGCACATATCCAGAGAAAGTCATAATTCGAAAAGATACCTGCACCCAGTGTTCACTGCAGCACTATTTATTATAGCCAACACACGGAAGCAACCTAAATGTCCACCAACGGAGGAATGGATAAAGAAGATGTGGTACAGCCTTCCCCGGCGGCTCAGGGGTAAAGAATCCACCTGTATTCACACAGTTTCAGTGGTAAAGAGTCCTGTGAATTCAGGAGACACGAGTTCGATCCCTGATCTGGGAAGATCCCACATGCCTTGGAGCGACTAAACCCGTGTGCCACAACTACTGAACCTGTGCCCTACAGCCCGTGCTCTGCCACAAGAGAAGCCACCTCAGTAAGAAGCCCGTGCGCCACCACTAGAGAGCAGCCCCCACCTGCCGCAGCCAGAGAAAAGCCCAAGCAGCAGTGAGACCCAGCACAGCTGTGAATAAATAAAATTTTTTTTTAAAATGTAGTACATCTTTGTACAATGGACTATTACGCAGCCATATAAAGAATGAGATAATGTCATTTTCAGCAACATGGATGGACCTAGAGATTATCATACTAAATAAAGTAAGTCAAACAAAGGCAAATATATCACTCATACGTGGCACTTAAGTTTTTAAAATGATATAAATGAACTTATTTATAAAACAGAAACAGACTCACACACTTAAAAAAACAAAACGTATGGTTACCAAAGGGGATGTGTGTGTGTGTGGTGGGGGGAGGAATAAATTAGGAGTTTGGGATTAACATATATACACTACAATATATAATAAATAAAGTATATAGACAGGTAACCAACTAGACCATACTATATAGGACAGCGAACCCTACTCAATACTATGTAATAACCTATCTGAGAAAAGAATCTGAAAAAGAATGAACATATGTATATGTATAACTGAATTACTTTTCTGTACACCTGAAATTAACACAACAATGTAAATCAACTGTTAAGTTCAGTTCAGTTCTGTCACTCAGTCGTGTCCGACTCTTTGCAACCCCATGAATCGCAGCACGCCAGGCCTCCTTGTCCATCACCAACTCCCGGAATTCACTCAGACTTACGTCCATTGAATCAGTGATGCCATCCAGCCATCTCATCCTCTGTTGTCCCTTTCTCCTCCTGCCCCCAACCCCTCCCAGCATCAGAGTCTTTTCCAATGAGTCAACTCTTCGCATGAGGTGGCCAAAGTACTGGAGCTTCAGCTTTAGCATCATTCCTTCCAAAGAAATGCCAGGGCTGATCTCCTTCACAATGGACTGATTGGATCTCCTTGCAGTCCAAGGGACTCTCAAGTCTTCTCCAACACCACAGTTCAAAAGCATCAATTCTTCGGCGCTCAGCTTTCTTCACAGTCCAACTCTCACAGCCATACGTGACCACAGGAAGAACCATAGCCTTGACTAGACCGACCTTTGTTGGCAAAGTAATGTCTCTGCTTTTCAATATGCTATCTAGGTTGGTCATAACTTGTCTTCCAAGGAGTAAGCATCTTTTAATTTCATGGCTGCAGTCACCATCTGCAGTGATTTTGGAGCCCCAAAAAATAAAGTCTGACACTGTTTCCACTGTTTCCCCATCTATTTCCCATGAAGTGTTGGGACCAGATGCCATGATCTTCGTTTTCTGAATGTTGAGTTTTAAGCCAACTTTTTCACTCTCCTCTTTCACCTTCATCAAGAGGCTTTTTAGTTCCTCTTTACTTTCTGCCCTAAGGGTGGTGTCATCTGCATATCTGAGGTTATTGATATTTCTCCCGGCAATCTTGATTCCAGCTTGTGCTTCTTCCAGCCCAGCATTTCTCATGATGTACTCTGCATATAAGCAACTGTACTACAGTAAAAATTGGGAAAAAAAGATGACCTGAATCAAAATATGAAGGGCCTACAAAGTACCAGGGAGAAGCTGACACATAGCCAACAGCTTCAAGGTATATTTCTACTGGAAAAACTATCAGGCTCTGAAGAATAACAAGAAAACTCCTAAGTGACTCTAGACAAAAAATATACCAGACTTCCATGAGACTTTTCAAAATCGTCATTCAACTCACGTGCACTGCAGGTGGGAATGTACAATGGTGCAAGCACTATGGAAAACAGCACAGCAGTTCCTCAAAAATGTAAAAATACACATTAGCATATGATCCACCAATTCCACTTCTGGGTATTTCCCCAAAAGAACTGGAAGCAGGGACTTGAATAGATATTTGTACACTCATGTGAGCAGCATTATTCACAATAGCCAAACTGCAGATGAAATCCAAGTGTCTGTCAATAGACAAATAGATAAACAAAGAGCGGTGTGTGTGTGTGTGTGTGTGTGTGTGTGTGCGTGTGTGTGTGTATGTATATAATGGAATATTATTAAGCCTTAGAAAAGAAATTCTGACACATGCTACAACATGGATGAACATTAAAGATACTATGCTAAGTCAAACAAACCAGATACAAAAGGACAAATATAAAATTCCACTTATATGAGGTACCTAGACTAATCTATATACACAAAGTAGAACGATGGTTGACAGGAGCTAGGAGGAAGGGGAAACTCAGTTATTGTTTAATGGGGATAGAGTTTCATTCTGAAAAGTTCTGGAAATGGAGAGTGTGAACGGTTGCACAACAATATGAATGTACTTAATGATACTGGACTATAGACTTAAAACAGTTAAGATGGTAAATCTTATGTTATATATATTTTATGACTTTAAATGCATGGCAAGAAGAATATCATTCAAAGCAATAAGAAAATATTTTGGGGACTTCCCTGGTGGTCAGGTGGCTAAGACTTCGCACTCCCAATGCAAGGGGCCTGGGTTCAATCCTTGGTCAGAGAACTAGACCCCACGTGCCACAACTAAGACCCAGCGGAGCCAAATAAATAAATAAACAAAATTTTTTTTTTTTTTAATTTCACCAAGACAGAGTGCCCAGAAATGTAAGACTGGTTGAATATGAGGAAATTCATTACTGTATATTATACGTATTAATCAACTGGACCAAGGAGAAAAAACATGATTGCATTTATACATGCTGAAGTATTCTTTAACAGAACTCATCCAACATCCAATTCACTGTAATAATAATGAATCCATAGAACTTTTCATTTTGAATTTCAGACTTAGAAGTTGCAAAAGTATCAATTCCCGTGTAACCTTAATCCAGTTTTCTCTAATGTTAACATCTGAGAAAACTATACTATAATGATGAAAACCAGATTAACATTGATTATTATTACTATTATCTAAACTACAGCTCATAACCACATTTCAACAGGTTTTTTCTACTAATGTCCTCCTTCTTCTGGTCCAGGATTCAACTGAGGTTCTCGCACTGCAATTAGCTGTCATGTATCTTTAATCTCCTCCAATCCTTCTTTCATGAATGACATTTTTGAAGAACAGCCCTCAATTGTGATTTATCAGATTTGGGAAGAAAATGATTAGAATGACCCTAGTTCACTTCTAGCTAGACTATCTCAGAAGTCACATGCCCTTTTCATACCCCTTGATAGGAGTTCATGATATCGGTATGTTTTACTACTGATGATGTTAACCTTGATCACTTGGTTAAGGCAGCATCTGCTGGGTTTTTTCATTACGATGTCATTCATTTTGCCTTTATATTTAATATACATCTTGGGAGAGTTACTTTGAGATTATACAAATATCCTGTTTCTCTTCAATCTTTTACCAAATAATTTTAGCATCACTTTGTGGGAGCTGTCTTCAACCATTATTACTGCAGTATTGACCAAATGACAATGTTCTACCTCCTCCTTTCCTTTGAAATTCATTAGCTGGAATTCTGTAAGCAAGAGTTGTCCCTTCTCTTTTTTTTAAATTAATTCATTTATTGTTGGCTGTGCTGGGTCTTCATTGCTGCATGCAGGCTTTATCAAGTTGGGCAAGCGGGGACAACTCTTCGCAGCAGTGTACAGGCTTCTCGCTGCGGTGGCTTCAGTGGTCATGGAGCACAGGCTCCGTTGCTCCACGGCATGTGGAATCTTCCCAGACCAGGGATTGAACCCATGACCCCTTCACTGGCAGCCAGATTCTTATGCACTGTATCACCAGGGAAATCCAAGAGTTGTCCCTTCTTATTTACTTCAGTGTGGATTCATAGCTTATCCTAGGGGTTATATTAGAATATTATCACTATTTTGCTGCTCAAATTATTTCATCAAACACTGGGTGCTCCTTCAGGCTGATCTCATCCCTGCTTTCACCCACAAATGTGCGACAAGGGATGCTGTGCCAGTCACAGGCTTAAGTCTGTATGCTCTCAGAGGGCCCAAGGCACCAGGTTAAGAACGTCAGCACCCCTGCTAGAGGGACCAAACAGAAGCAGAGGCCCGATACCATGTGGAGAGGGTGTGGGGCCTAGCAAAGACGACACTGGTGTCTTCACCTGCTTAGGCTAACCCAGTGACAGGAACTGTATCGATGGCTCAAGAGGAGCAAATGAGGTACCCTACCCTCTAACAACCACCTCCTGGTCCAGTGGGAGGGTCAGACAGTCATGACACAGCCTAAGCCCTGGAGTCCTGAGCCCCAGGGTCCCACCATGAACAGGGAACCTGGGAACACTGCCGGGGATGTGCAGGCTGCTCTGCAGGGGGAGAGCATCCCAGCTCATCACCAGTTGACACAGAAACAGAAATGCTCGGGGAAACACAAGCAGACAAGGAATATGCTTCTGTGCAGCTGTAAAGCAGGGTCTGACCAGGCTGGGAGTCGGGGAGGAGACTGAGGAGGAGACTTGGAGAAGCTGGAGGCATTAAAGTAACTCTAACAATTACTTAGACTTTATGTGCCCCGCACTGTAACTGCATTGCTAGGGTTATCTCCTCCAACATCCCCGGGAGGTGGACACCATTCTGATGATTCCCATCTGGCAGATGAGGAAAAGAAGGCTCAGGGAGGTGAAATAACAAGCTCAGGGCCACACAGCTAGACATGGTAAAACTGAGATTTGAACCCAAGCATCCTGACTTTGGAGTCGGGACAGAAGCAGACGATTAGGAAGGTCTCTTTCTAGCAGGCTGAGTGCCAAGTTCAGTATGTGGACGTCAGGTGCCCAATGCAAGAGGCAGGTGGGGAGAGGGACAAGAAGGTGGAGCAGAGACGAGTGAGGGCGGAGCAGGAGTGAGGACCAGAAGGAGAGGGGTCCAGGGCACAGCGCACGTGCTGCTGAGAGACAGGGCAGGTGAGCCTGGAAAGAGCAAAGAGGCCAAGCTGCGGGTGTTCACTGAGGTCCACAAGGTCAGAATCGGGGGGAGGGCCAGACACAGGGACACTGTCCCCCGGAATTCCTCCCCGGCCACACACCTCCCCTCTCCTGCCTCTGAACAGAGCTGCTCTGACTGAAACAGCTATTCATTCCCTTGAGTGTAGTGATGACCCTGTGGTTATTTTACAGGAAGCTCTAATGTTAGAGCTGCCTCCTGAGGTAACTGCAGGTGAGATGACAGGACGGGGACACAGGCAGTGAGGGCCTCGCTGGATGGAACCAGAACAGAAGGCCGAGGCCTTCACAACAGACAAGCCTGAGAGTGCACAGGCCTCAACACACCACAAGGATGGGGGAGGAGGGGGTGGTCAAGGAGGACACAGAGTCTGAACAAGAGTCCCTGGGACAGCAGCCACCCCTACCACAGACCATGTCCCCTGGGGAAACCAGCTGGGCTCTGATCCCCGGGCGGGGCGTGCTGGGCACAAGATGTCAAGGCTGAGCGAAGGAAACCCACCTTTGGTTCAGCACACGGAAGGTGAGCAGTCCCCACGTGAGTCCGGGCTGTCAGGAGCCCTCCCCTCGCCCACCAGGCTTCCTCTCTGGGCAGCACAAGAGCAGAAAGGTTCAGGAGAGTCACTGGAAACTCACGCCCTTAGACTTCCCTCTTCGTTAAAGGCATCAGGAATGGACCTGTCACAGAAGAAAAGGCTGCGGGAAGCTCGCTGAGAACACAGCCTGCCCCAATAATGCTGCCGACACCAGGCCTGAGCTGACCCACTCTTGCCTCAGACCTTCCTAAGCAAAGTTCTTACTGACTGGGTACTTAGGACTGTACACATCAGAGACGGTTCCAGGCACAGAACCGTCTTACTTCATTCTAGCCTCACAATCCAATGGAGTACGATTTATTATCTTTATTTTACAGATGAGAAAACTGAAGCACAGTGAAGTCAGTCCCTTATCCAAGGTGACACCGTTACAAAGTCACAGAGTCTGGATGAAGCTGGCAGCCGAGGTTACGCTCTTCAAGTAGGGCAGGGACAGTGAACCTCTGTGGGTTGTAGGCTTCTCAGTGTGCCATTTTGAGATGAATCAAGATTGCTCCCCAGGTGACAAGGGTTACATCTGGATGGTGGGTCTGTAGAGTTCTATTTATTTCTGTCCAAAATCTCTCCTTAATAAAACTTTAAAATGGAACTCAAAATCCCGAAGTCCGGAAACACTGGAGCCCCGCACATCCGTGACTGCTGGGGTCAACGCAGGTTTCCAGGACCTTTGAGAAACTTGCCCAGTGGGCCTCAGACAACCTCTTCCTCCAAGGCCTGAATCCAGGGGCGACCGGCCAAAAACACACCCAAGATCGCTGCCAAAGTGGCCCGTTCCACACCCAGCCCATCCCAGGCACATGATGCCCACGGCAAACCACCCACCAAAACTCCTGGCGCCGGGCTGGCCCTCATCCCGGCAGCTGGGAAACATCAGGGCCCCATGCCAACTTACTCAAGCCTCTGGCCCCCAGGGACTTGAGGATAAGCGCGACCTCCCCGCTCCCATCATCATCACTCTTTCGGCCAAGGCCTAACGTGTCCTCACCCACAGAAGCCCCGGGACGTGGCTGGATTCCGGCATCCGCCACCACTGGGCATGACGGCTGAGCTTCGCTCACGTCCATCGAAGATGCGCGCTCACATCCCAAATATGACATCCGGGAGGGCACGGCCTGAACCGCGACAGTGCGTCCCGCCGCCGCCTCCTCTGCCCGGCACCCGCACAGTCACCAGCGTCAGGCCCAGCCAACAGCCCAGACTTTCAGGACCTACCTTTCCGCGCAGGGAAGAGCACGGCTGCAGCTTAGAGCCCCACGAGCGCCACACTCACCAGCGAGGATCAAGGGGTCACTCCAGCCACCAGCTGGGCCAGGACGCCAGGACTACACTACCCAGAATCCTCGGCCAAGCACCAGGACTACACTACCCAGAATCCTCGGCCCAGCGCCGGGACTACATCTCCCAGGATGCTCGGCGCGCCCAGAGGCCTCTGAGGGAGCTGTTTCTCGGTAACATGCCCAAGGGAGAATGGCCACTGTGGCACCTGGATTTCCGCCCCGCCCCCTCTTTTACAGAGGACCCCGGGTGAAACGTCTCCTTCCAGTGCCCACTTTGCTAACGCCTCCGCCTTAAAGACTACACTCCCCAGTGATCCCTGCAGTGACTCCTGCCTCTGGTGCTGGGCTCACCCCTCGGCTGGCGGAAGTGATGTGCCCGGGGAATCTCCGTTTAGTTTCTGGGGTGCGCGGCAGGGGGGGACAACAGTTTCCGGGCCACGCTTGCTCCAGGGAAAGCAAGGCTGTGTCTGGGCGCGTAGGGAGGGGTCGTGAGCCGCGCAGGCGTGGTGTCGACCAGCTCCCTTTAATTCACTTAAACCCACGGTGGGGACTGAGACTGAGAAGGCGAGGCACCTTACCGCGATCTTACTGTCAAAGGAGGCAGCCCTGGGTTCCGAGCCCATGTCCCCAACTAGCGCACCCGCACCGCTCTCCCTAGATCCTGCCCCTCTGTCGCAGTCCGCGCGTTTATGGGCAATCTCATCCGTCTTCTGGGGGACAGAAGCCTCACCGTTAGACCATAGCTTGGGGCTCAGTCCCTCTTAGTGTCCTTTGAAAAAGCAAAATGTCAAGAATGACAACCTAAAAGTTGAGAATTGTGTTTCAATTGATGGCCTTATAACTAGGAGACAGCCTCGCAGCTCTGAGGAACTGCTTCAAAGAGTTATGGGAGGAGCAGGATATGTAGGAGTTTGCTGAAAAGAAAACAGGGTGTTTGAACATCGAAAGGTTACTGCTGATCACAAAGGAACAGACAGCTTTATGAATTCAGAACTTTTCTACTATGGGAAGATGAAAGAATCTGGGCTCCCTTAAATCATTCCTTTGAGATGCATCTGAAGTATCTAGGGCCAGCATACTGTTTTTCTCCATCCTTAGTTTCCCTAAATGTGCACCCTCAGAGTGCCTGCAGAGGTTGATGGCTTCATGGCAGGCAGCATCCCGTTGTTTACTAAAACAGCATCTTTTTCTTTTTGGTCTACAGCTCTCTGAGTCTTTGTTCAGGGTTCTGATTGAGGTCAGGGAGGTACTGGTGTCATCTGGGACACACCCACTGGGGAGCTGAGGAGCACACCCCCTTCACTGTGGAGGGTGTTTCCACCAAGGCACCCTCTCAGTTTTCCTTACTTCCCCTAGATTTGCTTTCTGAAGTTTTGTCATCTAGAAGACCAAGAAGATGTTCACATGGCCTGCAAAGCCAAGGAGAGACAAGCATTTCCTACAATTCTTTCTCAGCTCCCTAATGGTGCATCTGTCCCCTTCTCTTGCCTGGAGGCTGCCTCATTCACAGTGAATTCAGTTCAGCCCCTGCCCTAAGGAAAGTCCCTAGTCTGACTTGGACACTCTCTCCACATCCCTTTCTGCTCTGCGATAGGACTAGTAGTTCACCAAGAAATTAGAGTCCACTAAAATATGTTTTTTATATATGCACAACCTAAAAACTGAGAATTCTATTTTATTAGGCAGATTTTCAGAGGACTTCAAACCTAGGAAGCAGCCTCTCAGTTAGCTCTGAAGGACTGCTTTGCAGGGCAGGGAGCCAGTATATATTGGAGTTTTACAAAACAGATAATCAGAACATCAAAAAATTACTATTAAGGAAAACCAGACAGCAAGTTAATGAATTTAGTGCTTTTCTATGAAGGAGAAGAACCAAAGTCTGGGTACACTGAAAGCATTCTTTTGACAAGCACCTTAGCTATCTAGCAGCCAGCACCCTGTTCTTTCCCATCCTAGTCCCCTGAAGTACATGGGGATGGGCCTGATGGCTTGAGATCGAGTGTTCTGTTTTTCCATCCTGAGGTCCCTAAGGGCTCACCGTGGGGCATGGGGCCTGTAATGTGATGGCTTAATGGCCCACAACATCCTTTGTGTAAGCATTCTTAGTCCTCACCAGCGATGAACAAAGAAAAGTCGAGAATGTCACCTACCAAATCAGTAAACAAAGGATGCTGTGGCTACTACAGTCACCCCCAACTATGCACCCTGAGGGGATTCAAGATAGAGAAAAAAAGAGTGCTGGTCCTAAATAGTTGGAAGTGAAAGTTGCTCTGTTGTGTCTGACTCTTTGCCATCCCATACAATCCATGGAATTCTCCAGGCCCAAATACTGGAGTGGGTAGCCTTTCCCTCCTTCAGAGGATCTTCCCAAACCAGCGATCAAACATAGGTCTCCCACATTGCAGGCAGATTATTTACCAGCTGAGCTACAAGGGAAGCCTGAGAATACCTGAGTGGGTGGCCTATCCCTTCTCCAGTGGATCTTCCCGACCCAGAAATTGAACTGGAGTCTCCTGCCTTGCAAACGGATTCTTTACCAACTAAACATTGGGTATATATCAAAGGATGATTTCAAAGAACCTAGACTCTTAGATTTTCCCATACCTAGAAAAGTGCTAAGTTCATTAACCTGAGATTCTAGTTTTTCTTTAGGTGCGTGCTCAGTCGTTTCAGTCGTGTCAGACTCTTTGTGACCCTATCGATTGTAGCACTCCAGGCTCCTCTGTGCATGGGATTTTCCAGGCAAGAATACCAGAGTGGGTTGCCATGCCCTCCTCCCAGGGATCCTCCGGACTCAGGAATTGAACTTGAGTCTCCTGCAGTTCCTGCTTTACAGGCAGATTATTTATTGCTGACCCACCCAGGAAGTCCCCTGGTTTTCCTTTATTCTAATATTTCTAATATTTTGATGTTTTGACTACCTGGTTTTTTTGTTTTTTTCCTCTCAAAAACTCCTGTATCTCTTGGCTCCTTCCTTACCTCTTCTGAACAGTCCCTCAGAGCCACCTGAAAGGCTGTCTCTTGGGCTGAAATCCTCAGTATGTCCACTGAGTAAAACACAATTCTCACATTTTATCACATCTGTAAACAGTAGGATTTTCGTTTCAGCCCCAGTCTCCAGTTCCTTACAACTTTTTGTTCTCTCCTATTGGCTAGAACCACAGTTGCTGTTTTTTAATTGCTAAATCGTGTCCAACCCTTTGCAACACCATGGATTGTAGCGCGCCAGGCTCGTGTGTCCATGGAATTTCTCGGGCAAGAATACTAAAGTGGGTTTAGGTTGTACATAATTTTTAAGTGGACAACACCAATACTGTATTTATCAGACTCACTGATAATTAGTGTTTTGCTCCAGGGTCTCTCTTATGTGTCCAAGTGAACAAGCTCTTCTTTCTATCCTTTGAACCACGTGTAATTGCACACACTGTAGACCCTTAGCTATGTTGGCATGTGTTTCCTAAAAACAAAGACATTCTCTTATGTGACCAGTAGTTACTGGGTTCAGTAAATTTAACACTCGGTTCAGTTCAGTGACTCAGTCGTGTCCGACTCTTTGCAACCCCATGGACTGCAGCACGCCAGGCTTCCCTGTCCATCAACAAGTCTTGGAATTTGCTCAAACTAATGCCCATTGAGTTGGTGGTGCCATCCAACCATCTCATCCTTCATCATCCCCTTCTCCTCCTGCCCTCAATCTTTCCCAGCATCAGGGTCTTTTCAAATTAGTCAGCTCTTCAAATCAGGTGGCCAAAGTATTGAAGCTTCAGCTTTAGCATCAGTCCTTCCAAATTTAACACTAGAGCAATATTTTACACTAGCCTACCATCCACATTCTGGTTTGACAACTGGCCCGAGTGTGTTTTATAATATGTACCCCTCCCTAGCACAGGATCCGGTCTAGGATTTGAGTTTTAATTGTGGTGTCCCTAATTTCCTCTAATCTGGAATATTCCACACTTGTGTTTTTGTCTTTTATGACAACAGCATTTTTGAAGAGTTGGGGCTTCTTTTTTGGAAACCGTGGTTCTTACTAGGGTCTGCCTAGGGCTCCCGTATGGTTGGGCCCAGGTTGAGGTCCTGGTACAAGCACTGACTGGAGTGAGATTGTGTCCTTCATGAGGCATCATGTTCAGTGCTGCTCAGTTTCTGCCTGGTACCGAAAACCATCTCTGGGTAGACCCTTTAGGACCTTATACCCATCTTTCAATTTTTAAAGCTCTTCTCAGGAGCCAGGAGCTTCCCTGGTGGCTCAGATGGTAAAGAATCTGCCTGCAATGCAGGAGACCCAGGTTCGATCCCTAGGTCGGGAATATCCCCTGGAGAAGGGAATGGCAACCCAGTGTGGTATTCTTGCCTGGAGAATTCCATGGACACACGAGCCTGGCGTGCTACAGTCCATTGGGTTGCAAAGAGTTGGACACGTCTGAGCGACTAACACTACTACTACTACTCAGGAGCCAGATACTCTTGTTTTACCTACATCACCTTCTTGAAGCCTCAGAACAGCCAAATGGTGATCACCCCATTTTGTGGATGAGGACACAGAAGCTCAGAGCTGGCAGCAGCCAGTAAGCTGCAGAATCCACCTCTGAGCCCCTAGTCCTGCTCTTACCACACATGCATTAAGTGCCCACCACACACCACTCACAGGGCTTGTTAGGTGAATGTGTTACACTCCAAGCCCTCCAGCAGCACAGACTCTGGGAAAGAAGGACATGTCTGCAAGTAATAACCAGCCAGCCATGTTACTAGAGACAAACACCACCGAGGTACCAGCTTTCCACTCTGAAGACTTCTTCGGTTAGAAATGTATAAATGTCCTTTTCTAAAGCAGAATCTTGAAAGTTGACTCAGCTATAATAACATTATGCTTAAGGGAGTAACTGATTGAATCTTAATTCTTTTCCTCCCATTTTATTATGAAAATTTTCTGACACAAATAATTGGGAGATTGGAATGTCCAGACGCCCATCACAGTTAATATGTTATCATATATATGTATTTGTCACACACCTCTCTTTCTGTCCATCCATTAGTTCGTCTAATTTGGGATGCACTGCAAGTTCACAGACATCGGTTCACCCCTAAGCACTTCAGCGTGCAAGTCATTAGCTAAAGTTCAGTATTTGTTTACAGCTCATTTTGAAAGTAAAATGTGCTTACAGTGAAGTGTGTGAAACTAACGAGTACCATTTAATGAAGTGTGACAGATGCAGACACCCATAAAACCCCAATCCTTCTCCAGTTACAGAACGTTCCCATCACTCCAGGAAGTTCCCTCAGGCCCCTTCCGGCTACATCCTCATCCTCGTGGCCTTAAGGGCAATTGCTAGATTAGTGATTCTCATCCTAGAACTTCATATAAATGGAATTAGCTTTTTCTCTTTTTTTGAGAAGCCTGTGGCTTTAGCAAACAGTTGCGTATGTTCAACACAGCTTACTAGTCTCCAGATACACTTATATCTGTAAAAGGATTAGTTTAGGGACTTCCCTGGCTGTCCAGTGGTTAGGACTCCATGCTTTCACTGCAGGGTCATAGGGTCCATCCCTGGTCGGGGAACTAAGATCCGGGCAAGCCAAAAAGGTGGTGCAGCCACACACACACACACATACAGAATTTAGTTTACAGGAAACATTTGCTTTAGTTGAGTGGTCAGGTTTGGAGGGTTGTACTGGCAAGCCCTCATACCAAGGTAGATGCATCGACAGACTAGATCAAGGCACATCCCAGCGCCATGTGAGAACAAAGTGGTCCCCAGGGCGGGAGGGTCAGTGACTCATAGAGTCAGCCCCAGCCTGGGGCTTCTGGGCCTTCGGACATCCTCAGATACATGTGTCCATACCGAAATCAAAGATACCAGGTTCCTTTGACCTCTTAAGATTCTTTTTAGTATTTCAAAACACCAGATAGAAGAGATACTAACCTTCCACAGGGCACCAGAGACTGACAAAAAACCCCTTTCCCCCTTGGCTTTGGCTGTTAAGATACAATCCTCATGGCTAATATTTCTGGAAAGCCCACACTGTCACTGTCATGGGGTAGAGTGTTCCACACCTCCAATTTCATTTCATGATATCAGTTAGAACTACAGTCTGTGCGTCTAAAAGTGAACATGTTTCCTCTAAATATGCGCTTTGTTTGGTAGATTTTTAAAAACCTTCAAAACATGAGGCCTCTGGAGAAAGAAAATGAATGAAAGGGCTGGGCTAGTAAGAGGCAGACCCCTCTTCCATTGGTTCCTAAGGAAATCCCTTCCTGGGGAGCTTCTGGGGTCCAAGTATAATAAATGACTTTTAAAATCACTCGATTATTTTAAATCATGTCTTGAAAATGTGAATAGTTCACATTATAGAAAGCTGAAAGTAAATTTGTGATGAATTGTTCTTTTTTAAAAAAGGCGGAAGACACTCGAGTTGTGAGTTTGGTGTCTCCTTGATGCGAGGCAGGGGTCGGGAAAGCCAGCTTTAACTAACAGTGAGCATGGACAAGATATTTGACCTCTTTAGGCCTCAGTTTCTCTCTCTGAAATACGTGGGTTTGAACTGATCACCTTGAAGGTCCTTTCCAGTGAAGTTCACAGGGCTCTGACCTTTGACCTGAGACCCTTCTCCCCTGGAAGCCTCCCCTCTGCTCTCCACGTGGCCTCAGCACCACTGAACAGCAGGGGGCACCCTCTACACAGGGAGCCCTCCCCTCCCCATAGGCCACTGGCCGTCCAGGTGGAGACTGGGCACAGGCCAGCCACTCAGAATTCAGGGCTCAGCTGTCTAGAGACAGCCCTTCCCAGGAACAACAGGGATGACCACGGCCTCAGAGGAAACCACCCATCTTGTATCTTTTCAAATATTTGTGAGATTGAAATATTTAAATGTATTAAATATTCCCTGCTCAATCATGTCTGACTCTTTGTGACCTAACCAGGTATTCCTTTTTGGCTTGCCTGGATCTTAGTTCCCCGACCGGGGATGGAACCTATGACGCTGCAGTGAAAGCATGGAGTCCTAACCACTGGACAGCCAGGGAAGTTTAATATTCCATTGAAGATAATGGAAATCATGATGCATATTCTTATAATCGGGCTTCCCTGGTGGCTCAGAGGTAAAGAATCCTCCTGCAATGCAGGAGACCAAGGTTTGATCCCTGGCTGGGTAAGATCCTCTAGAGAAAGAAGTGGCAACACACTCCAGGATTCTTGCCTGGAGAATCCCCATGGACAGTGGAGCCTAGAGGGCTACAGTCCATGAGGTCACAAATAGTCAGACATGATTGAGCAACTAAGCACAGCACAGCATGTGCCTGGCATGATTCCAGGCACTAAGGCTTTGACAATAAACAAGACAGAGCGTCTGTCTTCTCAAGAGCTTACAATTTCCAGGAGGATGCCAGGCAATAAATACTTTAAAAAGTAAACAAATAAATGTGTGATTTCTTTGGAATTAATTTTAGCAACACTGAAATATTACTTGTGGTGTTCTTGATGTTACATTGCCATAGACTGAAAGTGTGTCCCTCCAGTATTCATATGTTGAAACCTCAGCTCCAATGTGATGATATTTGGAGGTGGGGCCTTTGGAAGCTGATTCGGTCATGAGGACAGAACCTTATGAATGGGATTAGTGCCCTTAAAACAAAGACCCCGAAAAGTTCCCTCAGTCCTTCCACCATAGAAAAGTTTCCATGAGACAGCCGAACCTGAAGCGGGTTCTCACAAGACACCATATCTGCCAGGGCCTTGATCTTGCACTTTCCAGCTTATGGGACTGTCAGAAATACATAATTTGTTTAAGCCATGCGGTATTTTTGACTTGGCAATATGAAGGGACTAAGACATGTGCTCATGTAAGAAAACACCTTGCACTTAAGGAACCGGTACAAGAATCCTAGCAAAGAACTCAAGTCAGGGAGCTGCTGGCTTCCTTCTCCACTTCCAGAAGATGTGGGCAGAAGTTGAGAGGCTGTGAGTTCTCTTCTGGTAAAAGAACATCGCATTTGACTGTGACAAGATTTTAAGCCTGATTATGCCTTAAATTGTGTTTGTTCTGGCTAAAGACTGAATTCCAGTTTGATATCTATAGTCGGATTCCAGCAACTAGAGAATGAATGGATTGTGTTTCCTTTAAGCCTTCTGATATCTGGGTGAAAGGAATATATTAATATGTACTGTTCTTACATATCTCACCAGTGAACCACCTTCAACAGGAAAAGACAGCTTCTATTAGTCTTGATAGCATTCTTGTGCAAATTAGAAAAAGGTGTCGTCTTCCTTAAGGGATTTTGTTTTTCTTGAAATTTTTCCTGATAGACATTCATTTCTACAAGGTCTCAGATGTGAGTTGCACTCCTTAGTTTTGTTCGGCTCACACCCCGCACAGCAACCTCAAACTGCCCTCCTGACAGGTCCAACCAACACAGTAGCAGCAGCTTGGTCTGGCATGGAGTGGGGTGGGGGAGGCAGTTTAACGTTCACGCTTTCCTCGCATCCTCTGAATGTGTGTTGCTCCACTGTTTTGGAATCACAGTGGTCCATGAGCTCTTGAATCAAAACCAAGCTTTATCTGTGTATGTAGAAGAATGCAAGTTCCATCCCAGAGGAGTTTTTTGAGCTCTGACTGAGCCTCCAATGCCAGTGGGTGTCAGGCACCCCAGACCTCCATCCCCTGCTCTCAATTCCAATGATCACCCACCTTCCTAGAGCCTTTCCCAACATCTCCCTTTCTGCCCCCGCAACACATCAGTGATTCTTAAATCTACCGGTTTTCTGTGTTGTTTGGCCACAGCCTTGGGTGTAGCCTCGGGCCCTTTGTTCTCTTTCTGGGAGAAACACACCAGCTGCTCAGGCAGTGTCCTGGCATTCGGAAAGCTCCTTGCCGCCTTTTAATCTTCTTTCCTGTTATCTAAATGGAGCTCTAACCATTTACCCGAACTGCTCAGAAACCTCCAGGGGCGCCTTGCTGGCTACAGGATAAAATCTCAACTCTTCCAGTCTTACCTGGATTCGGCCACTTCAAACAGCTTGGAATTTTCTCAAAACATTGAGCTTCTAAGTCCCCATCTTCCAGTACCCTGTGAGCTGAATATCATGCCTCCTTCTTCCAACAAACTCTTATTCATCCTTCAAAGCCCAGCTCAAGTGTTGCCTCTTCTCCAAATTTCCTTACGCTGTCCTGATTTGACTTCTGTAATGCGTTTTAGAAACCTCTGCCTTAATATTTTTTGTCACAGTCTGCTGCAACTTGTTTCTCATCAGGAATGAGCTCCCCAAAAGGCAGGTGCTGGGTCTCATTTTACTGCCTGTTGCTTTCAGAGTTGGTGCTCCAGAAAGTACTCAAGGGTTGGCTGAACCCTTGAAATGGAAAGACAAGATCAATGGGGTGACTCCGTGGAACTGAACAAATTCTTTTTTTTTTTTTTTTTTGGTGGCACTGCAAGGCTTGTGGGATCTTAGTTGCCAACTGGAGATTGAACCCAGCCCTCAGCAGTGAGACTGTGGGGTCCTAACCTCCAGACTGCCAGGGAAGTCCCTCAGCAACTTCTGAAGTGCTTCCAGGGTGGAAGCGAGGTGGCTGCTGTGGCCTTCGCGGGGGCACTGTTGTTCAGACATTGAGAAAACTCAGGTTGTATAAAATCAGAGCTTTCCAGAACGTTCTCCTATCCACTTGAATTCTGGGGTTCAATGGGACTGGGGCTTTACAAAATGAAATAAAATGATTTTTGCTGTTGAATATAGAGTGATCATCTTTAGAAAGACAAATACAAGAAGAAAAAAAATCATGGTATCAGTGAATTGCAAATTCAGAGTTTTAGGATTGATTTATGGGCTCCAGCAAGGTAGTCAGACAGGGAGTAGACAGGGGGTCAGACATTAAGCAGTGATCTTGTTTATCTTCTCATTCACTGCTGGAATTCCAATTCACAAAAGCAAAATCAGTCTTGCTTATGCACTTTGAATCCCTTCGAGTTTAAGATTCCACTGAGAAAATATGAATGGGTCTCTTTATCCTGCCTGCAAAATTCACTGATTTTCTTTTCGCCTAAAAACAGACTTTTTTAGAATTCTTTTTCTTAAGAAATAAAAAGATCATGTTAGATTATAAATATTGAAGTAGATTCACTAAAAAAACAAATATATATCTCTCACAAATGTATCTATTTATATTAGCTTGAAATACAAGTTTATGTCTCTATTGGTTTGATAATATGCTGTAACACACACGGCTAAAACCAGGCATTGGGTCCTTACTGGGCTGCTGTGATTCAAACTGAGGGGATCCTTCTCCTGCACCCAGGAAACTCACAGTCTCACCAGGGAGATGATAAAGTCAAGAAATATGTCCATGCAGTGGGTGTAGAAAGGTCTTTAACACCTTGTTCCATCAGATAGTCCTCTGGCGATGCTGGGATCCACATCAAAGGGCAACACGAGCTGACTCCAGCTGCGGTCAGAAAAGCACAGTCTAGTCAGGCAGATTCACGTGTAAGCAGGTAGGCGCTCAAGAGACAGGCTTCTGAAGTCTTCGGGTTTGGGCCTGTTCCTTCACAGGGGAGGTCCCAGGCATCAGACCCTGGTCTGTGCAAGGTCACAGTGCCAGGTCTCTGAGCCAAGCCCAGCACCTCATCCCACTTCATAGCGGCTCTAAGTCTGGCAGGTGTGCTGGGATTGCTTGGTGTCCCTGCACCAGGGAGAAGCGAAGCTCTAAACTCAGTGCGTTAGAGAGGTGATTTCAGCATTTTAAACACCATGTTCTATTATAGTTTTAGTTAAGTAACTAAATTTTCATTATTCATCTATTAAGTTAGCTTATTCATACGGAGGGCTTAAACAGTATCCGAAACAATTATTTTGTTGTTTAGTCGCTTGGTCGTGTCCTACTCTTTTGCAACCCCATGGACTGTAGCCCACCAGGCTCCTTTGTCCATGGGATTTTCTAAGCAAGAACACTCAGTGGCTGTGGCTCTTGAGCTCAGTTGCCCCGCGGCAGGGATCAAACCCATTGCCTCGCAGGACAGATTCTTAACCTCTGGATCACCAGGGAAGTCTCTAGTTAAGTAACTTTTCTAAGTTAGGAAATCAGCTTCCTGTTAACCATAAGCTGGGACACTTTCAACTCAAGGGTAGACATTTATGTCAACCATGTGGGTCATGAATACAGCCTGTGTGTGGGGGACATGGGCATCAGCTGGGACCCCAAGACCTTTAGATTCTTGGTTGTCACTGAGCAATACACCAGCTGAGAGAAGACAGCAGTGAATTCGGGGGAGAATTAGATGTCTTAAAACAGCAAATGATGTCAATGTAGTTCTTCCCTTCTCTTTGATTCTCTCTCAAGTGTGAGTATTGCAACAGGCTTTCTAGGAGGAATCTTTTTTTCTCCCTTATTTGCACTATTTTGTTAAAGGAATGTTTCTTGTGAGTTCCCTGGTGGTCCAGTGGTTGGGACTTCGCACGTCCAGTGCAGGTGGCATGGGTTCGATCCCTCGTTGAGGAACTAGATTCCCCAAGCCACATGGGGTGGCTAAAAAATAAAAGGAAAAAAATTGAAATTAAAAGGGAATATTTCTTGATTGCATCTCTTTATCCTTTATTTGTATTTCTTTTCTTTTTTCCTTTTATTTCATGTTGTGATACTTGGAAGACCCAAGTGCTTTTGGCATGTGTTGTTAGCCAGAGATGTTCTACAGTTTCTATTGCTGACGTGTTGGAATCTTATAGGTTTCCTGTTTTGGAGAGTGTTTCAAGCACCAAATGTTTGATATTGCTGTTTGCACTCCGGATAACAAGATGCTTATGTATTTTCCCAAGTGTCTTTCATGCCTTGCAGCCCGTGGCAACAAGCTCTGACAGGTCCAGAACGAAAGTGAAGATTGCAGGACTGAGTTTCCAGTCTCAGCTTTACGGCCAATTTTCCGGGTGGTGTTGAGACAGTCCTAACTGCCTAAGGCATAATTGGGATGATGATACCCACCTATGAATAAGTTTGTCGTACAGATACATGAAGTCACGTCTGCAAAAGATTCTCAACTCCTCGGAAGAGGTGGTTTTACGGAACCACAGTGATGACAGCAGCCAAGAGTCAAATCGTTTTTAGTAAGACTAGCTCTAGCGTACTTGTCTGATTTCATTATACCCAGCAACTTTCTCAACAGGTCGCAGCGGGGTGTACAGTGAAGACACAGAAGGATAAGGAAATTAGGAATGCCAGTCAACATGTAGGAGGGTGTGTCAAAGGCTACATGTTCCTTGCCACTGTCTTTAATACCCGGTACTCCAAGAGCACTCTTCCCTGGGTCAGGAAGATCCCCTGGAGAAGGGAATGGCAACCCACTCCAATATTCTTGCCTGGAGAATCCCATGGACAGAGGAGCCTGGCAGGTTACAGTCCATGGGGTCACAGAGAGTCGGACACGACTGAGAGACTAACACTTTCACTTTCTTTCTTCACTCTTCAAGAGGCACTGGCATGTCCAACTTCAGGGAGTCTTCACCACCTTGTCTGGGCATATTTCCAACATCTTGGGAAGGGCAGACAGAATAAGCAGTCACGGGCCAAAGAGGCCAGC
This sequence comes from Bos indicus, assembly GCF_029378745.1. Lineage (NCBI taxonomy): Eukaryota > Metazoa > Chordata > Mammalia > Artiodactyla > Bovidae > Bos > Bos indicus. The sequence continues at coordinate 38,444,989 of NC_091772.1, read as the reverse complement.
CAGGCTGCCATTCCTGCCCCAGGAGACTCTGACCTTCTGAGTCTTCGCTGGTGAGGTGGGAATTCCCACCAGACTTCTGGACCATGTGATGGGGAGGGGCTCAGATGAAAGCTTCCTGCCCTTGAAAGTCCTTTTTGTGGCTGACAGACTGCTATTCTCTGGAAACCCATAAAATCTTACCAGTTGCTCAAAGGATCTGTGGGGGAGTCAAGGTCAATGTCATGGAGGAGACTTTGTTAAAACCTTCTTAACACTGTGGGACTCTATGGTCAGAGGTACTAATGACTCTCTGTGACACTTATTTTTTTTTTAAGGAGAGATACTCATTTATTGTTTCAACTCACACATACTCATTGAATTCCAACCAAGTTATCATGTGCTCGAGATAGAAAGATAACACAACCAACATGGTCTCTGCCCTTCCAGAGTTTAAAATCATATGGCTGTAGTAGTAAGAAAGCAGAATTACGGTCAGCTTGATTTGAGTGTGAAACAATTAATATTAAGAATATTCCTTTCACTGTCTGGAAATGAAATTCATGGTTAATAAGCATATATAATTAAATATTACATATATTATATACCATATGTATGATAAATAGGTATGTTTTATTTGATGTGTATATAATGTATATTCCAAATCATGATATAAATAACTAGAAGAAAATTCATTTATGAAGAAATAATATGTAATACATATTCCAAAATGTAGGTGCTCCAGCATGACTACACTAGAAAATGTAATAAAAGAGCAAATATTCACACCCCTCTGTAAAAATTGGTTATAGTTAATAAGTTTAGATTTAAAAGTAAGTGAGGACTTCCCTGGTGATGCAGTGTTTAAGAATCCACCTGCCAACGCAGGGGACACAGTTTCCATCCCTGATCCAGGCAGATCCCATATGCCACAGGACAACTAAGCCCATGTGCCACGACTACTGAAGCCTGTGCACCTAGAGTCTGTGCTGCGACAAGAGAAGCCACCACCATGAGAAGCCCCAGCACCAAACTAGACCATAGCTCCCACTCGCCGTAACTACAGAAAGCCCACGTGTGGCAACGAAGACCCAGTGCAGCCAAAATGAAAGAATGAGTTTTCTTAAAGCAAGCGAGAAGCTCAGAATTACATTCCAGATGAGAAGTACAGAAAAATAGAAGAGTTAAGGGTGGGGGATAGAATAGAAACTAGTGTTCAGAGAAGACAGACCAGACTCACTTGAAGATCATCAGAGAAACAGGGAAACCATCTTACCATAAGCAGGGATAACACTTCTAAAGAGGGGAAACGGAGGGTGCACAAGTTATCAGCAGGTGCCTCAGCAAGAAACAGACGGCGTGCTTGGAGGAGGATGTAAGGAAAGTCCAGGAAGGTAAAGGCAGGCTCTGGCAGCTATCAGGGACAGCTGAGGCTCTGGAGGGGTAAGCGAAGGAGTTTCAGAGCAGAAGTAGCAGTTGACTGAACGCAGTGAGTCTTGGAGCCTCAGGCAGGAGAACTTGGCCACAACTGATCCTTTGCTGGGTGGGAATATACCAAAAGCGAGTACCCTCACCTCGCCTCCACCCTCCACAGTGCTCTCAGGGCTTCCTTTGCCAGATCCAGCATAAGCCTGGGGCAAGGCACATTTGGAAGCCCTGTAGGATGTGAACTGCTTCTTGAGTTTGCTGGGCTGTGGTGTACTCTGCCTACACCCCAATCACACTTCTACCAACTTCCAAAACACCTTTGGGGAATGGTACCCTGCTGAGAATCACTGCTTTACCTCCTCAATCTGAAACATTCTCTTCTGGTCCAGACCCCTGAGAGCCTTTGGAAGCACACGGGTGATGGTTACTTACCTGCAGCCTGTGTCTAAGCATCAGTGGGCAGGTCTGATCATGGCTTTGCTTTAAGATGCTCAACTTGTCCCAACAAACTGGTTATACTGTCACCTATTCCCGTGGAACCAATCACACCAAACCTTGGTGGCTTAAAGGAACAGGCATCATTTCTCAGCCCGCAGCCAGCATCAGCTGTCGGGGAAGCCCCCAGTACAATGTAAATGCTGTGGTGAATACAACATAAAATCTATGTAAATACTTGCCAGTGCCCAGAAAATTCAAGTTTTGCTTTTTGGAACTTTCTGGAACTTGGAAGGGGATGGATATTTTTGACCTACTGTTGGTTGCATCCTCAGATATGGAACCCAGGGACACAGAGGGCTGACTGCAAACTTCTCTCACAAAAATCAAGGTACTGTCCAGGGAAAGCTGAGACTCCTCCTGTTTGGGGGCAGAAGTCACTTCACTTAAGAGCATTGTAGACTATACCCTCTGGAGGAAAGGACTTCCCTGGTGGCTCAGACAGTAATGTGGGAGACCTGGGTTCAATCCCTGGCTTGGGAAGATCCCCTGGAGAAGGGAATGGCAACCGACTTCAGTATTCTTGCCTGGAAAATCCCATGGACAGAGGAACCTGGTGGGCTACAGTCCATGGGGAAACAAAGAGTCGGATACGACTGAGCGTCTGACACACACAGGGAACCCTGGACTTAAGTGAAAAGCAGGCAGCAGTCCTTCCAGCCATTCACAGGAAACAGGCTTTCATGCAGAGCAGCAGAGGAAGCCCAGACCGGCCACAGAATACTTTACATCAGTGGATAGAAAAAGCTGAGGGTGCCAGCCTCGTCGCGGGAACTGAGCTTGGATTTAAACACCAGTCTCTGTTTAAGAGCCACTCTTGTAACTGCATCCTGTTGCTTCCCCAAGAAAACGCAAAGATGAGAATGAAATCTTAAATCTGAAGTTTGAAACCTAATTATTTGAGTATTTTATATCTTGCAGTTTTGTCTATCTTTTGTTTATTTTTTATCATGCCCTGAGGTAGATATTCTGCCTAAATGGTGATTATACAGAAAGAGGAACTAAGGGGTAAGTAACATAATTACTTTAATGTTTTTAATTAAGCCTTTTATAGACACTTTAAAATAGGCACTAAAAGTACTAACACAGCACAGTGAAGTCATTTTTCCTAATTCACAGCAGGTCAAGGACCAAACTTGCGTGAGGATTTAGGCTTTTTGTGGCTTGCATCATCTCTTTTTCTCTATTCTATTTGTCTGTAATAATATATAATAAATATGTCAATATATGTTGAATGAACATTTTTATCTGAAATTAAATCCCTGCTTTCGCAATTTATTAAGTGAAAAAAATCAGTAGTTAGATCTGTTCTTTAAAAGTATAAAGGCTTTCCTGGTGGCTCAGACTGTAAAGACTCTGCCTGCAATGCGGGAGACCCAAGCTTGATCCCTGGGTTGGGAAGATCCCCCGAAGAAGGGAATGGCAACCCACTCCAGTATTCTTGCCTGGAGAATCCCATGGACAGAGGAGCCTGGCGAGCTACAATTCATGGGGTCTCAAAGAGTCGGACACAACTTAGCGAGTAAACTGAACTGAAGGGACCCCAACCTCCATTCTCTGACAGAGATCAGCAATTAGACAGCTATCTAGGAATGAAAACAGCTCTAGGAGAGTTCAGGAGTCCACCTGAAAGCTTCAGCAACAAGGTGGAATAAAAACCTGTGAAGAACTGCATAAAAAGAATAATTCATAAATAATAAAGATTGTGTGGTATGTGAGGCAACATAAGATATAGAGTGTAATACTTAGGACAATATCATAAGGAATGGGAGGAAATGGATCCATACTGGGGTAAAACTGACATATTTTATCAGAATTAAGTCAGTATTAACTTGAAATGAGTTATTATTGATAAGTTAAAAATGTTGATTAAAATACCTACAGTAACCAGTGGGGGAAAACTTTCAAAAATTATAAAAGCAACAAAAGTAGTTAAAATGACATCCTAAATATTTGTTCAACACAGAATAAGTGGTAATGAAGGAAGAGAGGAACAAAAAGGAGATGATACACACATAGAAAACAAAAAGCAAAGTGGCAGTTGTAAATCCAGCGTCAGATCAGATCAGATCAGTCGCTCAGTCGTGTCCGACTCTTTGCGACCCCATCAATCGCAGCACACCAGGCCTCCCTGTCCATCACCAGCTCCCGGAGTTCACCCAGACTCACGTCCATCGAGTCAGTGATGCCATCCAGCCATCTCATCCTCTGTCGTCCCCTTCTCCTCCTGCCCCCAATCCCTCCCAGCATCAGAGTCTTTTCCAATGAGGTGGCCAAAGTACTGGAGTTTCAGCTTTAGCATCATTCCTTCCAAAGAAATCCCAGGGCTGATCTCTTTCAGAATGGACTGGTTGGATCTCCTTGCAGTCCAAGGGACTCTCAAGAGTCTTCTCCATCAGTAATTGCCTTAAGTGTGAATGAATTAAGTATTCTAAACCAAAAGACAAAAATTGAAAAATTGTCATATACACATACATAAGCCTTTAGTCAGATTTACTTGGGAGTCTGTAATTTTCTCTGCTCACTGTACCACCATGTAAATGAATGTGTTGTTCTGGAATTTAAGCGTGTATGAGGAGGGGAAGGAGACTTTTCTATGTTTTTGAAAGTCTTTGGCAGAGTTTCATGTTGCTGTGAGTGTGTGAGGTGTGGTGCCTCTCAATAATTACACTGATGGGAAAATTGAGAAGAAACTGCTCAGAGCCACAGGAAGAATCAGTAGCTGAACCCAGGAGCACACGAAAAGCAGGTTTCTCCAGAGTCCACCACACCTTTTGGGGGACTTATTAGGGAAAAAAAAAAATCCTCTGAGTCCTTGTAAACCTTGACTTATGGTTTACTCTGGGGCAGGGAGAAGGTGAAACAAAAATTGTCATCAGACTATAAAACATCCACCTAACCTTCACCAGTTTGGGGTACTGCTTCCAGTTTAATTCTCTAGTGGTTCGCCAAACCCAGCTAACAGACTGGATAACAACCAGCCCTCCAAAGTGCTTCATAATGTGCTTAAGCTTGAACAATAAGGTGGAAACTTCTTGAATGTTTTCTTTCGCCAACTTGAGGATTTCACATACTTAAATCTTTGTTTAAAACAGAATTTTATAATTTTTAAAAGATTTTTCTGATGTGGACCATTTAAAAAGTCTTTATTGAATACATTATCATTATCATTACAATATCATTCAGTATACATTATAATATCATTACATTATCATTACAATATCATTCCTGTTTTATGTTGTGATTTTTTGGCCATGAGGCATGTGGATGTCAGCCCCCCGACCTGATTGAACCTGCACCCCTTGCATTGGAAGGCAAAGTCTCAACCATTGGACCGCCAGGGAAGTCCCTCCCATGCTTAAATCTTAAATGCTTGGTCTGAGAACCATTTAATGAGTAAGGGTTTTGAGCACTGGTTTAGTATGATATGAGAGTGAAACACAGTCATGAAAACTAGTGACTGTGGAAGTCCTTTAATATAACACGTTGCCTGCTGGACCCACAACGGTATTTTCTCTTTCACCAGTTCCTGGGCTAACAACCTGGCAGGCACCCCTTCTACAAATCTTTATGGGGGTGGTAACATAAATACAGATGCCAGGGCTCTGTCCCTCTGACTGTATCACAACCTCTGGGTGAGGACCTGGGTTTAACTATTTTTAAAAAATCTCCCCAGATATTTCTAGCATGCAGCCAGGGTTGAGAACCACAACCATCCAACTCTTTAGTATTTCATTCACTCAGTTTCTCATCTTTCTGCATTTTCTCTTGAAGTCATAGTCCAAAGGACCATGGAAACACTCCCTAAACTTGGGGGGAATAAAACACCTAAATTTGGATCTGTTGGTTAATTCATACTTGAGTCAACATGCTGAAGGTTAATCATACCCAAAGGGAAGAAATGAGAGGTTTTTTTCTTCCAACTCCTATCTCACATGGGAGAATGGAGAGAGACATGGTGTTTGCCTTTTCAGAATTCTGCACACCCAGCCTGAGTCAGCGCTTGAGCACGAGACCACGTCGTCTTTTGGGGTTATGTTCAAAACCATCACCTGGGGGCCATATCTTCGTCTCCGCTCTCCTGGTGACCTCCTACAAATTTCCCTGCTGTCCTGGGCCAGTGAAGTGCAAGGTGGGCCCCTGGCTCCCACACATCCTCAAGCCAGCCACCCCAGGGAAGAGCTAACCTGCACAGCCTCTGTGGTCTGCTGGGCTCCAGCCAAAGCCCCTTTAACACCCACTCACCAGTGGATTCAACACACACCTGCTGCCTTTGGATCAAGTGAGGCAAATTGACTACATTTCCTACATCAAAACCCTTCCCAAAGCCCCCTCTCCCCGCCACACCCCAGTCCTGGTGGAGGTCCTCATTCTCTTACCTGAATGTCCAGAGTGGCTCCCAATCAGACTTGCTTGACCTCAAGCCTCAGCCCCTCCAAACCCAGCCCACACGCTGCCCAGAGTCATCCATTTACCACTCAGATAGGGTCAGTCCTCCTCCCTGCTGGGCAAGCTCCAGTGGCACCTGCCACTAAGGTCTGCACGGCCTGGTTAAAGGCACCAAAACGGTCATAAACTGGCCTCTGCCCACTTCCTGAGCAGCTATCCACTGCTCCTGCTTCATGGAATCCCCCAACAACTGTCATGTACAGCCCTCCATACACATCGTTCTGAGCATTGCTTAACTGTCTCTTCATCCTGCTGGTGAGGAAGGGATTCCCGTCCTAGGTTATGGGGATGGCCGAGGACACGGACACTCGATGAATGGGTGAGACCCGCACCTGTGCTCACAGCTGGGGGAGGACCCCAGGGGGACTGCACTGGAGGCAGAGCAAACAGCCTGTTTCAATGTTTTATTTATTTATGGCTGCACAGAGTCTTTGTTGCTGAGAGAAGGGGCTGCTCTCTAGTTGTAGTACACGAGCTTCTCATTGCGGAGGCTTCTCTTGTCATGGAGCACAGGTTCCTGGGCATACGGACTTCGGTAGTGGTGGCACGTGGTCTCAGAAGTTGTGGCTCCCAGGCTCTAGAGCACAGGCTCGGTGGTTGTGGTGCATGGGCTGAGTTGCTCCATAGCACGTGAGATCTTCCCGGATCAGGGATTGAACCATGTCTCCTGCACTGGAAGGCGGATTCTTCACCACTGAGTCACCAGGGAGGCCCGAACAGCCTATTGCTCGTGGAGGTGGGCTTGGTGGTATCGAGGGGCGGGGTGACCTCGGGCTCATGCTGGAGGATGTGGCTGGCTTGTCTGAACAATGCCACAGGCTGACACCCTCTTCTCAGAAATAAGCAGGATCCGTGCTGGTCTCTCTTGACAAGGAGGGTTGTTTAGGTGGGGGCCTTCCTCCTGGGGAGCAGGGTGGCTAGGAGAGGCTGTGGCCCAGGCATTTGAGGCTCTGTGGCTTCACTATATGTGCACTTAATACCAGGCCCTAATCTGAGGTTTTCCATCACAGGCCTGAGAACTCTGTTCCTGTGTTTCTCCATTTCCCTCCCCCTGACTCTCTGGCCCAGTCCTGGTCCCCAAGACTGTCAGCTCAGGCTTCCCATCCACCAGGACATGTCCCCTGACCTCTCCCCTCCAGCCAGTCACTCACCGACCCCTAGTACGCCCTTGCACAGAAGCTACAAAAGTACTTTAATTTTCTGTCTCTTTTCTGGAATGTAAGCTCCTTGAGGACAGGGCCCTGAACAACTTATTTGTTTTCAAATCCTCAGTAAATGTCCAAGAAAAGACGGCATAATTTAAGAATATAACTCATACATTTACTTTTATCAAAAACATTCTAATTTACTTTTACTAAATGTTATGCCATCAGGAAAGACAAGTCCACTGGAATTCCTTAAAGAAAACAGGAAATAATAAAACTTCCAATTTCTACAGGGAAACTGTGAGGGGAAATTATGTAAAACTTGTTTTGCTAATGCACCCTCCCCGCTTTCTTCACAGGGTTGAGCTCGGCCCACGTGCACACCTGCCCTCCCCTTAAACTGTTAAGCCCAGATTCCAAGAGAGCCTGGGATTCTAAAACACCATCTGAGGTCAGCGTGCAGGTACCAGTTCACGTGGGCAGGAGCTGAACTCACCTCTGCCATCACCCAGGTTTCCTGGGCTGAGGCATGTGGGGTCAGAACCTCCAGGCACCTTCAGGTAGGAGACAAACAGAGACAAAGCTGCTTCTGTAACCCTTGACCCCTGCTTAGAAGTCTCCCAGCATCTCACAACTGTGAGAAGCAGAGCCAGGATTCAAACCCAGGTGCGCCCAGTTCCGGAGACGGCACCCAGCTGGGCCAGGAGGACAGTGGACTTGGTGCCCGGGCTGCTGTGGGAGCTCGTCGCCCACAGCAGAGGGCACAAGCCAGCAGCCTCAGGCTCCAATGGTCCAAAGACAAGTCTTCCTTGGTGTGGGCTATACTTAAAGTTTATTTCCAATTTGCTTTTTATTGTGGGAAAATACACATAAAATTTAACTACTTTTAAGTGTACAGTTCAATGGCATTAAGTATACTCACACTGTTGTTTAGCCATCTCCACTATCTGTCTCCCAAACTCTTTTCCTCTTACAAGACCCTGTCCCCATTAAACACTAACTCCCCATTCGCCACTCCCCCAGCCCCTGGCAACCACAGTAGAACTACAGAAAGTAGAACCACAGTTCTACTTTCTACTGAATTTCTATAAATTTTATGATTTTAAGTACCTTGTTCAATGGAATGATTTGTGGGCTTCCTTGGTGACTCAGTGGTAAAGAATCTACCTGCCAATGCAGGAGAGGCGGGTTGGATCCGTGGGTTGCGAAGATCCCCTGGAGGAGGAAATGGCAACCCACTCCAATATTCTTGCCTGAGACAGTCCACAGGGTCACAGAAGAGTCAGATATGACTTGGCGACTAAACAATAACAATGCTATTTGCCTGGTTGTGACTGTCTTATTTCCTGTATCATAACGTCAATGATGTTCTATGTTAGGTCCATGTTGTAGTATGTGTCAGAATATCCTACCTTTTTAAGGTTGAATAGATTTCCATCACGTGAATATACCACACTTTATTCATTCATTCATCCATCAACCGACAGCGGGGGTACTTCCACATTTTAGCTATTGTGAATAATTCTGCTATGAGCATGAGTGTACAAACACCTCTTTGAGACACTGTTTCAGATCATACATCCAGAAATGGAACTGCTGTATCATAGGATAATTCTATCCTTAATAAACCTAGCAGCTGTACTTTGCGGCATTCCCATCAACAGTGTACAAGATTTCCAGCCCGTCTACATTTTCACCAAGACTTATTTTCTTTGTTTTATTATCTTTTAAATAATAACCCATCCTATTGGGGATGAGGTGGTATCTCACTGTCGTTTGACTTTCATTTCCCTAATGATGACTGATGTTGAATGTCTTTTCAATTAAAAAAAAAGTGTCCAACATGAAGCTGGTATTCATTGCCACAAGGCAGGCAGGCCTGAGGTGAGGTGGGGACTCCCTCTGGAAGGAGCAAGGCTCTCCTGGTCAGCCTGGTCCCCACCGCTACTCCCTCCCTGCTGCCTGACCTGGCGGCACGGGTGCCTGAGACTCCCTGAGGGGTGGTCAGCGTTGCCCTCAACAAGTGCAGACCTTTAGGCAAACGTCTCACCCCAGTCCAGTCTGCGTTTTCCCCACCTGGCCCCTGGGGCCTCTGGAGACCACAGGTGACTGGATTTCTTCTCCTTGTGCTTCTTACAATCATCTCCCAACAGGAGGATTTGCTAAACAAACAACAGAGAAAAGCTTTCTCCCATGAAACTTAATAAATCCATCAAGAATCTGGGCATGACCATGGAGGGACATCCTGAGCCCAGACGATCTCGGGAGGGGCCGCCCGAGGCCTTTTGAAATCAAAAGCAGGCCGAGCCCTGGTCACAGCAGCGTTTCGTTTCGCTGCTTTGGAGTAAATGGAACAGCTTGATGAGACTTTCTTGAGATGAGAGTGACAATACTAAAGAAGTTGCTGGGGCGAAACGTGTCTACCGCTACACCCACTGAACAAACGCGCAGAGGGTGTTCTCGGTGATGAATGCCTGCCCTGTGCCCCATGGGGAGAAGGCGGGGATGGCGGGAATCCACTCTCCCACGGTCTACAGCCTGTACCCGGGATCTGTGGCAGACACCAAGACCGAGAGAAGAAAATCTGCGATCTTGTGTGTCTGAGAAGACGGGCAGGACCCTTCACGCCTGCTCCCAGACTGAACCTGGTGAATCGCCCGGCTGATTCACCGAGGAAGTCAGGAGCAGGAGAGTCTGGGGCAAACCCAGAGAGGAGAGGAATCACCCGGGGCCATCTTCCTGGGACCTCTAAGTCTTACCCTTATGCAAGGATCTATTCCTGTTAACCACAGGCTGCTCCTTCCTAGCACCTGGAGGATGTGCACCCATTTCACAGGAGAGCAAATGGAGGTTTGTGTCACAGTGGCACATGACCCTGGATGTGATCTACAAAAGTGTTATTAAAGGTCTGTTTGGCTATTTAAAAACTCCGAGTGCCTACCTAAGTTGATTAGGTGCAGCCTGAATCAATGAAAGCTTTAGCAAAAAGATCCTCAAGCTACCCATAGTGGGGTCTGGTCATTCTGCAAATGTGGGCTGGCCCCAGAAATCCTTAAGGGGCCCATGGCACATCAGAACAAAGGTGAAATTGAAAGTCGCTCAGTCATGTCTGACTCTCTGTGACCCCGTGGACTGTACGTCCATGGAATTCTCCAGGCCAGAATACTGGAGTGGGTAGCCTTTCCCTTCTCCAGGGATCTTCCCAACCCAGGGATCAAACCCAGATCTCCCGCATTGCAGGCAGACTCTTTACCAGGTGACCACAAGGGAAGCCCATATCAGAACAAAGGGGCAGATCTATTATGATTGTAATAATAGAAAGCAGGTTCATTGAGTACCAGCATTAAGTATCCTTCAGGCCAAGTAGGCTGCTAAACCTCCCCACATATTCTGTCCCCCTGGTCTTGGAGGTCATACTGAATTTAGGTATTCGAGGCATAGACAGGTATTCAGGCTTTGGCTCCAGGGGCTGTGCTGCCAGTCATCATGCGAAACTAATCTTCCAACCACTCCAACCTCAGGGCTCTGTGTGCTTCTCTAAATGAACTGCCATCTGCTCGCCCTGCCTACTCAGAGTACCATTCCAAAAGCAAATCTGCCCCCCTACACTCCATGGCTTTTGGTTTCCTGCAAGAAGTGAGAGCACCTGTGTTCGTGATTCTAATTCCTCATGACACACTGAAGTGGGTGCTGGTCCAGAACCAGGAGAGCTGAGCAGTGTGGGCACAGGTGAGTGGCAGATGCAGCGCACACTGTCCCTCTGCCCTAGAGGTTGGTCCCTGTGGCCCACCCACCGTGAGTGAATAAGCATGGCCAGTTCTTCCAGGCTGCCCGATTCAGGTCACAGACGATGCCACCCCACTCCTCCATACAGCAAAAACTTCTTAAATAATATTTTGGGTTAACGTTTTTGTAAAATGCTTTACTGTTTTCCTTCCATTTTTTCTTCTTCAACTGTCAGACTTAATTTTAGCAATTTTGATGGAAATTTTTCTAAATGGCTTTACATGTTTCTTTACCTTTTTCTTTCAGGGCAGCTTGAAAAAATAAAACCTTTAGTATGGAGAATTTTGAAGATACACAAAAGTAGTTCATAGTAGAAACCCGCAGTGTGCCCTCTGCCAGGTCTGGCTTCTGGGCTCATTTCACATCTGTGGAATCAGTCACGCTGTGAGTGTAGCAGGAATATGGTCATTATCATAGTGAATGTCTCTGCCAGGCATTTTCACTGCTAAGAAGGATTATGTTGAGTGAATAGATCACAGTTTATCTGTCCTTCTGCTGATGGACATTTGAGTTGGTTTTGATTGGAAGATGGAGCCAGCAGAAATACTGAAAATGTTCCTGCCTGTGACACTGGAGACTCTGTATGCTCACTTCTCGCTCTTCTTACTTTTTATTTAAGTATAGTAGATTTATAATTAGGTTAATTTCTGCTGTACAGCAAAGTGATTCAGTTACATGCATATGTGCCTTCTTTTCCATTATGGTTTGTTACAGGATATTGACTATATTTCTATGTGCTGTACAGTAGGACCTTATTGTTTATCCATTCTGTATGTAATAACTTGTATCTGCTAATCCCAAACTCCCAACCCATCTGTCCCCCACCACCCCTCCCCTTGGCAACCACAAGTCTGTTCTCCACGTCAGTGAGTCTGTTTCTATTTTTTGGATATGTTCATTTGGGTCATATTTTAGATTCCACATATAAGTGATTGTATTTGTCTTTCTCTGACTTGCTTTACTCAGTATGATAATCACTAAGTCCATCCATGTTATTTTAAATGGCATCTCACTTTTTATGGCTAAGTAGTATTCCACTGTATACATGTACCACATCTTTATCCACTCATCTGTCAATGGACATTCACGTTGTTTCCATGTCTTGTCTATTGTGAAGAGTGCTGCTATGAACATTGGGGTGCATGTATTTTTTTTGAATTACAGTTTTCTCTGGATATATGCTCAGGAGTGGGATTGCTGGGTCATAAGGTAGTTCTATTTTTAGGTTTCTGAGCAACCTGTATACTGTTCTCCATAGTGCTGCATGAATTTACATTCCCACCATCAGTGTAGGAGGGTTCCCTTTTCTCCATACCCTCTCCAGTATTAATTATTTGTAGAATTTTTAATGATGGCTATTCTAACCAGTGTGAGGTGATACCTCATTGTGGTTTTGGTTTGCATTTCTCTAATAATTAGTGATGTTGAGCATCTTTTCACTTGCTTGTTGACTTTCTGTATTTCTTCTTTGGAGAATTGCCTATTTAGGTCTTCTCCCCATTTTTCGATTGGGTTGTTTGCTTTTTTTTTGCTGGGTTGTATGAGTTGTTTGTATTTTGGAGATTAAGTCCTTGTTGGTCACACTGTTTGCAAATATTTTCTCCCATTCTGTAGGTGGTCTTTTCCTTTTGTTTATTACTTCCTTTGCTGTGCAGAAGCTTGTAAATTCTGATTAGGTCCCGTTTGTTTATTTTTGTTTTATTTCTGTTGCCTTGGGAGATTTGACCTAAGAAGACACTGTTGCGATTTATGTCAGAGAGCATTTTGCCTATGATCTCTTCTAGGAGTTTTATGGTGTCGTGTCTTATGTTTAAGTCTTTAAGTCACTTTGAATTTATTTTTGTATATGGTGTGAGTGGGTTCTAACGTCACTGACTTACATGAGGCTGTCCAGCTTTCCCAGCTTTGCTGAACAGACTGTATTTTCTCTATTGTGTATCCTTTCCTCCTTTGTCATAGATTAATTGACTCTAGGTGTGAGCATTTCATTTGTATTGAGCATAAAAACTTAGGAATGAAACTGCTGGATCAGAGGCTAGAGGTGATTTAAGACTTAGGAAATGATGCCAAACAGGTTTCCAAGGTAACTGTGCCAATTTACTCCTGCCTGGGATTAGTAGCTTTAAAAGCCGGGAACATGCCTTCAATATTGAAAGAATCTCAGTATTTGAATCACTCAGTTGAAGCCTGGTATGACTTGAGTGATCTGAACCATCTTCATTTCAACAGAGATATGGAAAATGTTGCTCAAGGGTACAGAGAGGAAGGTCATTTTGGGAGATGCCCAGTGGTTTTCTCACCTCCAGGTATGACCCTCTGCTTAGAGCTCCTCTCTGTTAAGTTTTATGCTCAGGGGACTCCTCCACGGGTTCCCAGGGTGGAAAGCAGAGTACCTGGACCCTGCCTGTCCCAGCTGTAGACTCAGCCTTCAAAGACAACAAATTGGAAAACCCTTACATGGCCCTGTAATGAAATCTTACAGTAAAAGTAACTGTATAAGTTAAATTTTAGGTGAAAGAATCGCTACTTGTGGGTGATACAATTGTGTATCTGGGAGATTCAACTGAAAAATGAATAGAAATAAAAAGAAAATCCAGTAATGTGACTAGTTACAAATTTAACATTCAATAAGCAATGGCTTTCTGATGTGCAAGGAACCTGTTAGAAAATATAACAGAAGGAAAATTCACTTGCAATACCCACAAAAGACAGAATATCTAGGAATAAACTCAATTAAGATGAATTTAAATGAATCAAAACTTTATAGCTCCAGTAAAACTTAAAAAATATTGAGCAAATAGCAAAATACACCCAGTTTTTTAATAACAAGAACTGACATTATGCTTTTTCCTCCCTGTGCCCAGTCACTTCAGTCATGTCCAACTGTTTGTGACCCTATGGACTGTTACGCATCCTCTGTCCATAGGATTCCCCAGGTAAGAATCCTGGAGTGGGTTGCCATACTTATCTAAAAATTTAATGCAATCTCAATAAAAAATATCTATTTCTTAATTAGACAAGCTGATTCTAAAGTTCATATGAGGACTTCCCTGGTGGTAGAGTTATTAAAAATCCACCTGCCTGTGCAGGGGACAGGAGCTCAGTCCCTGGTCCAGGAAGATCCCACAGGCTGTGGAGCAAATAAGCCCATGTGCCTGCAGCTACTGAAGCCTGTGTGCATAAAACCCGTGCTCTGCAACCCAAGAAGCCACCTCAGTGAGAAGCCAGCACACGGCAACTAGAGCAGCCCCCACTCGCCACAACTGGAGAAAGCTTGCACAAAGCAAAGAAGACCCAGTGCAGCCAAAAAAAAATAAATAAGTAGAAGTATAAGATTTACACAAAGAAAATATGAAAAAATTTAGACATTAAAAAAATAAAGTTCATATCATGCAAAACTAGCCAAGAAAACTCTATAAAAGAAGGCTAATAGGTGAGACTGCCCTTTTAAATAATAATAACTAGGGCTTCCCTGGTAGCTCAGCTGGTAAAGAATCTGCCTGCAATGCAGGAGACCCCAGTTTGATTCCTGGGTCGGGAAGATCCCCTGGAGAAGGGATAGGCTACTCATTCCAGTATCCTTGGGCTTCCCTGGTGGCTCAGTTGGTAAAGAATCTGCCTGCAATGTGGGAGACTTGGGTTCGATCCCTGGCTTGGGAAGATCCCCTGAAGAAGGGAATGGCAACCCACTCCAGTGTTCTTGCCTGGAGAATTCCATGGACAGAGAAGCCTGGCGGGCTACAGTCCAGGGGGTCCCAAAGAGTCAGACGTGACTGAGTGACTAAGCACACATAAAACTACACTTACTTAAAGGTGCTTGAAACAGCATATGAATGTACAGTGAGATCAATGGGACAAATAAGAGTCCAGAAATAGACCCCAACACATATGGTAAGACGACATTTCAAAGCAATGAACAAAAGGTAGATTATTCAATAAATGACTCTAGGACAGCTGAGTGCCAGCTGGAGCCATGGCGTGCTCCTTACACTGAAGAAAATTCCAGATGGAGAAAAGTACTTTAAGAACATAAAAGCACGGAAAGAAGCTTGAGGGTTGTTGTTTTTTTTTTTTTAAATCATCTCCAAATAGGGAAGATTTTTCTAAATAAGACATAAATCCCAAAAGCCATAAAGGAAAAGGCTGCTACATTTTCATACCCATAAAGTTTTTATAGACGATTAAGAGGTACAAACTATTATGTATAAAATAAGCTATAAGAATATATTGTACAGTATGCAGACTACAGTCAATTTTTTATAATATCTATAAATGGAGTATAACCTTTAAAAATTGTGATTCACTATATTGTGTACCTGTAACATATAATACCAGAGAAGGCAATGGTACCCCACTCCAGTACTCTTGCCTGGAAAATCCCATGGATGGAGGAGCCTGGTGGGCTGCAGTCCATGGGGTTGCTGAGGGTCGGACCCAACTGACCGACTTCACTTTCACTTTTCATTTTCATGCATTGGAGAAAGAAATGGCAACACACTCCAGTGTTCTTGCCTGGAGAATCCCAGGGACGGGGGAGCCTGGTGGACTGCCATCTATGGGGTCACGCAGAGTCGGACACAACTGAAGCGACTTAGCAGCAGCAGCAGCAGCAGCAGCAACATATAATACTGTACATTAACTATATTTTTTTACAGTAGATTAATTTTCTAAGGAAAAAAGTTTATTTAGGGAAAAATAGTTATTTCTAAAAGTGTTTTGAAATGACAGACTTGGAAAAAACATTCGCTACTAAAACAATAAAGGCCTAACTGCCTTACTACTGAAAGAACAACTGTTATTTAAAAATCAGAAAGAGCTGGTTAATATCCGTAATCCAACATCCAAAAGAAGAGTGAACAAAAGACAAGAGCAGGTAGTTTATATATAAAAAGGTGCTCGACCTAATTCACAATAAAAGCAATGGAAATCCCAACGAGACAATAAAAATTGAAACGACAGATAATCCACGTTGGACGCAGGCTTTGGACACCACCAGAGGCGGTGCTGGTGAGAGGCCAAGGACTCTGTGTTCTCCAAGGCCCTTTGGTGTTCGGTGTCAAAAACTGGACGCGTGTACCTCTGCATCCGGCACTTCTTCCTCTACAGATTCTGAGGGCAGAATTCCATAACTGAAAATTGTTTTTAATAGCACTAAACTGGAAACAATTCAACTGGCCTTTCAGTAAGAGCCTGGCCAAGTGTGCTCTAGAATGGGGACTGACAAGCTGTTTCTTAAAGGGCCAGATAGTATTTTAGACTTCGGGGGCCAAGAAGCAGCACAGAGTTTATTATGTAGGCACTTCTTTAAAACTATGCTCAGTCAAATATGAAAACAGATGTCTTTGGTCTCAGGTCTAGGATATCCATCACCGACTCAATGGACATGGGTTTGGGTGGACTCTGGGAGTCGGTGATGGACAGGGAACCCTGGCATGCTGCGGTTCATGGGGTCACAGAGTCGGACACGACTGAGCAACTGAACTGAACCAAACTAGGATATCCACACAATGAAATGCTATCCAGAGTATGACGAGGCATGTCCAAATATTTATTGTGTGAAAAAGCCCCAAGGCATATGTTTTAAAAAGTAAGAGGTAGTCAGTTCAGTTAAGTCGCTTGGTCGTGTCCGACTCCTTGTGACCCCATTGACTGCAGGATATGCAATCAACACACAAATATCAGTTGTGTTTCTATATACTAACAATGAACAGAGTGAAAAGGAAATTAAGAAAATAATCTCATTTACAGTAGCACAAAAAGAATGAAATACTTAGGAATTAATTTAACCAAGGAGGTGAAAGACTTACATACTGAAAAGTATAAAACATTGCTAAAAGAAACTAAGGACACAAATAAATGAAAGGTATTTTGTGTTCATGGATTGGAAGACTTAATATCATCAAGATGTTACTATTACCCAAACTGATCTATAGAGTCAAGTATCAGATCACATCAGATCAGTCGCTCAGTCGTGTCCGACTCTTTGCGACCCCATGAATCGCAGCACACCAGGCCTCCCTGTCCATCACCAACTCCCTATCAAAACCTCAAAGATATTTTTGCAGAAATAGAAAAATTCATTCTTAAATTTATATAGACTCTCAATAGACTGCAAATAGCTAAAAAATCTTAAAAAAAAAAAAAAACAGAGTTGGAGGATTCATACTTTCAGTATGGTACTGGCATAAAGACAGACATACAGACCACTGGAACAGAATAGAGAGCTTGGAAATAAATCTCACATACAGGGTCAAATGATTTTTGACGAGGGGACTAACACTATTGATGGGGAAAGGACAGTCTTTTCAACAAATGGTGCAGGGAAAACATTCAACTATACACAGATGATCAATAAACACATGAAACAATGCTCAAATGTCACTCATCATTAAGGAAATGCAAATCAAAACTACAGTGATATACAACCTTCAGCAATAAGGATGGCTATTTTCAAAAACCCAGAAAAGAACAAGTGTTGGCAAGGATGTGAAGGGATTGGAACACCTATTCACTGTTGGTGGAAATGTAAATTGGTGCAACTGTTCTGGAAAACAGCTTGGTGAGTCCTTGAAAACTAAAAAATAAGATTATTATGTGATCCAACAATTCCACTTTTGGGTTTATATGCAGGGTCTATAAAAAAGCAGGGTTTCTTGGAGAGAGATTTCTACATCCATGTTTGTAGCAATATTATCCACAGTAGCCAAAAAGGCTGAAGCAACCCAAGTATCCACTGACAGATAAATGGATAAACAAGATGTGAAATACACTCACTCACACACATACACTGAAATATTATTCAGCCTGAAAAAGAAATGACATTCTACTATACACTACCACATAAATGACATTATTTGAATGGAACTTGAAGACATTATTTGACGTGAAATAAAGATACAAAAGGACAAATATTGTATGATTTCACTTACATGAGGTATCTGAAATAGTCAAATTCATAGAGACAGAAAGTAGAATGGCAATCACCATGGGCTGGGGGCAGAGGGGTATAGGGAGTTATTGTGTACTGGGAATAGGTTTCAGTTTGGGGCAATGAAAGAATTCTGAACATAAAAAGTAGTATGGCTGTACAATAATGAATATACTTAAGGTCACTGAATTGTACACTCAAAAATGGTTAAAATGGCAAATTTTATATTATATATATTTTATCAGATTAATAAAAGAATATTATTTAATGTTTTTAGAAAGCAAAGGATGTAATAATAAGCTTCCAATTATACAAATTTATGTGCATACAAATGTGTATATAGGAAATTTCTGAATGACATGTGAGGAACATGCTGGGTTTCTGGGATGGCAGAGAGCCTTGTTGTTTAGGCACTAAGTCATGTCACCAACTCTCTTGTGATCCTATGGACTGTAGCCCACCAGGCACTTCCATCCATGGGATTTCCCAGGCAAGAATACTTGAGTGGGCTGCCATTTTCTTCTCCAGGGGAATCTTCCTGCCCAGGGAATGGAACCCGCATTTCCTGCATTGGCAGGCGGGTTCTTTACCACTGAGTCACTAAAGAAGCCCAACAGAGAGCCTTACTCTTTCAATAAAAACTCTGGATTTAGAAAGAAACATTTGCCATAAAATAGTAAAGTGTTTTCAACAGTCATAGATCATCAAAATCCCTTCTGCCACACCAAACTCACAATTCACAATCTACTTCCCACACTGGTCACACCACACCTACTGCTAAAGTCAACATCAGCCTACTCAGCGCCTTTGTGTAATTAGAATAAGGCAACCACTCCTCTGGGCGGATATGACTCTCAGTCATGCAGCTGGAGGGCAGAAAGAAGGACGGGTTTCAGGCCCACTAGCCCTTCACTGGGGTGCCATTTTTGCAGTGCACAACATGTACAACTGTTCATGGTGTTTCTGCCTGGGGCCAATTTTCCCCTACTTGACCAATGTTGTTTTTCACAGACCAAGAGAGAATACATAGCACCTTTGTTAAAAATACAATTTCCTTAAAAAAAAAAAAAAAAAAGTGTTTCTTTGAAAAGCTTACAAAAGATAAGGGGAGTAATCCACTCTTTTCAGTTGATACAATACAAAAGGCACCATACAAATTTTCTGTTAATTGTTGATTACAGTGATATTCATAACCACACGACCTGTGAAACTTTCTGGTTACTTGGAATTTGAATTTTTCTCTCAGAAAGTCCTAACTGTTTAGTTACTAGGGAAAACTCCCTTGTTCTCTATTTTTCTTTCTATCAGTTGGGTCCCTGTAACCAACTGTGTTGAGGGATGTGGTCTATCTGTATGTAGTCTGAGGACTTTGATGCACCACTGTGAGGCCAGAAGTTATAGGGTCAATGTGATGTCTGATTTCAGATAAACAAAATGCACACCAAATGGTTTCTGTATTGCCTTTTTTCTTTTTTCAAAGAATAATGTTTGGTACAAGCCGTATGACCCGATGCAAAGAACTGTGATTATTTGTCATACTTATGTGCCACAGATTCATTACAAATCTGGAAAATGAAAATGACCTGGAAATACTGAGTCAGCAGCCATGAAATTAAAAGACGCTTACTCCTTGGAAGGAAAGTTATGACCAACCTAGACAGCATATTAAAAAGCAGAGACATTACTTTGCCAACAAAGGTCCATCTAGTCAAGGCTATGGTTTTTCCAGTAGTCATGTATGGATGTTAGTTGGACTATAAAGAAAGCCAAGCGCTGAAGAATTGATGCTTTTGAACTGTGGTGTTGGAGAAGACTCTTGAGAGTCCCTTGGACAGCAAGGAGATCCAACCAGTCCATTCTAAAGGAGATCAGTCCTGGGTATTCACTGGAAGGACTGATGTTGAAGCTGAAACTCCAATACTTTGGCCACCTGATGCGAAGGGCTGACTCATTTGAAAAGACCCTGATGCTGGGAAAGATTGAGGGCAGGAGGAGAAGGGGCTGACAGAGGATGAGATGGTTGGATGGCATCACCAACTCAATGGACTTGGGTTTGGGTGGACTCTGGGAGTTGGTGATGGACAGGGAGCCCTGGCGTGCTGCAGTTCATGGGGGCTGCAAAGAGTCAGACATGACTGAGTGACTGAACTGAACTAAACTGAAGTGTCCAAGCAAGAAGGAAGGTCTCAGCTACCCTGACAGCTGGTTTTTGGCTCTTTCTCCTTAGATACACATGTTTGCAGCTCTTGATGACCCTAAGTCCATGATAAGCAGGTGCTTTGTAAAACCAGACTGTTCTGAACCTAAAGGTAACTCTCTTCCTATTAAACATAAAATAGACCTACTTTCAAATGTATTCTGTCCTTTAAAAATATTTTTCGACTTAGAGAAAAGTTGGTTACTGACCCTTTACCCAGATTCCCCTAATGTTACTATCTAGCATAATCATGTAAAAGTTAAGAAATAGTCATGGGTACAGTACTATTAATCCATCTGCAGACTTTATTTGGACTTGACCAGTTTTCCCACATCTGCTTTTGGCTGTCATATATCCTTAATCTCCTTAGATCTGTGACTTTCCCTCTCTTCCCTTATCTTTCATGACTTGGGCATTACTGAAAAGCACTGGCCACTTATTTAGCAGGACACCCTCCATTTGGGTTTGTCTCACTTCATGTACCTATCAGGGGAGCAGCATGTTGACATCTTTTTACAGTGGTATTGCCTTTGATCACTTGGTTATGGTGCTGTCTCCTGACCATAAGATTACTGTTTTCCTCTTTGTAATTAATAAATATCTTGTGGGTGGGGATACTTGAGACTGCAAATATCTTGTTTTTCCACAAACTTTTGCTGACAACTTGAACATTCATTTGTGGATCTGAGAACTATTAGATTGATTTTCTCCAGGAGATTTCTGTTCCCCTCTTTCTTTCTACATTTATTAATTAGAAATCTTTTATAAGGAAGAGCTGGCCTTTCTCCCTTATTTACTTGTTAATTTTGAAAACTTTATTTACTTATATCAATATGTGCTTATGGATATTTATTTTATTGGGTTATAATTCAACATTGTTATTTATTTTATTGCTTCCATTGATTGCTCCAGCTTTGGCCATTAGAAGCTCTGTCATGTTTCTGAACCATCTGCCACATCCCCATTCTTTTCAAGTACTTCCTCCCTTACTGGTCTGACAGGATGCTTCAGACTCTTCATAGCAGCACTATTTACAACAGCCAAGATATAGAAACTACCTAAGTGACCATGAACAGAGGAGTGGATAAAGGAGATTTGACACATATATACAATGGAATATTACTCAGCCTTAAAAAAGAGTGACATTTTGCCCTTTGTAGCAATATGGTTGAACTTTCAGGGTATTATGCTTAGTGAAATAAGAGAAAGAAATACTACATGATATCACTTAAATGTTGAGTCTAGGGGACTTCACTGGTGGTCCAGTGGCTAAGACCCTGTGTTTCCACTGCAGGGGGCCAGGGTTTGATCCCTGGTTGAGGAACCAAACATGCCCACAACTAAGAGTTTGAAGGCCTCAATTAAAAAGTCTCACACACCACAACTGTGTGCAGCCAAATAAACAAATAAAGATCCGGTGCAGCCAAATAAATACTTACGAGCTGCCAGTCCAGGTTCGATGCACGATACTGGATGCTTGGGGCTAGTGCACTGGGACAACCCAGAGGGGTGGTATGGGGAGGGAGGAAGGAGGAGGGTTCAGGATGGGGAACACATGTATACCTGTGGCGGATTCATTTTGATATTTGGCAAAACTAATACAATTATGTAAAGTTTAAAAATAAAATAACATTTTAAAAAAATGTGGAATCTAAAAAATAAAAAAAGAGAGTGAATATAGCAAAAAAGAAACAGACTCACAGACCTAGAGAATAAATTAGTGGTTACTGGAGGGGGAAATGAAGGAGGAAGCGGCAAAATAGGGATAAGGGATTAAAAGATACAAACTACTATATATTAAATAAATAGGTACAAGGATACATTGTACATCACAGAGATTACAGCCAATATTTTATAATAACTGTAAATGGAGTATAACCTTTAAAAATTGTGAATCACTATGTTGTATACCTGAAACTTACAAAATATTGTAAATCGCGTATACCCCAGTTTAAAAAAAAATTTATGCTTCAGGCTCACCTTGTGTTTTCCCCATCCCACTGCAAGAAAAGACGCACAAGTGATATTGATGTCTAATTAATCATGAATAAAAGTAAATATAATTATCGACAGTGGCGTGATAGGATTAAATAATACCCTAGACCTCCATATCACCTCTGTTCAGAGGCTCTGCAATTAGCTTAAGTTCCATGGTTTGATTCATTTTAGGTAATTTCTAGAACAGTGCAGGACACATGTGTGCTGCATGCTCAGTCGCTAAGTTGTGTCCGACTCTCCGTGACCCCATGGACTATAGCCCACCAGGCTCCTCTGTCCAGGATTCTCCAGGCAAGAATACTGGAGTGGGTTGCTGTGCTCTCCTCCAGGGGATCTTCCCGACCCAGGGATTTAACCCAGGTTCTCTCACATTGCAGGCGGATTCTTTACCATCTGAGCCACAGGGGAAGCTCACAGGACACATAGTAGGTCATAATATAACATCTCTGAGAATACGTGTTCCACACGGGCATTTTTCTTTCTTAGCCTCAGAAAAATTATCCTCTTGGCTAAATTCAGGTTTCTCTTCCTTAGGACACCAGAGAAAATGGATACATCACATCTCTGTTCACCTCATGCTCAGAACAGCCCTCAATTCTGGACCTTAATTCCAGAGCCCAGGATGGGAAAGGTAAAGGAAAAGACAGTGGGACACAGCAGGGATTCAACTGAAAGTCAAAAAGTCACCACCTCCGGAGGGCCTCTGAGCCTGTCAGTCCCCAGTCAACAGGGCTCCCCAGCTCATTTTCCAGGTTGTTATTGCTGTTTTTCCCTAAATCTGCTCATTGTCAGGCTCAGCACTGTTTAAATCTTGACGAGAAAGAGCAAGAAAGCAAAGTAAGCAAGCATAAGGACTTTTCTCTGCAAATGTTACCCAAGTATGTTGGTTCTGGCCTCCAGCCAAGAAAAACACAGATGATCCAAGAATCGCCACCCTCCGCTGGGACCTGCAACCCTTCAGCCCAGAGGTTTTATTTTGCAGGCAGCGGTAAAGAAGCAAGAGTGGTTTAACCCCAGTGCCGAGGCCCCTGGGCTGGCAGCTCTGTCTTACACATGTCAACTTGTCCCAAGCATGAGACAGGGTACCGCTGGGCACTCTTTCCGTGGGATCCAGCAGAAAACCCGGGTGGTGTTTAAGAAAAAGCAAAGTGAATTAAAAAACAGAAGACTGAAGTTCAAGAACCCCGCCAACAGTCAGCCTTGGGCTCAGAGAGGGAATAAAACTAGGCTGATGCCAAGATACCACCTACTTTCTAGGTTCTTGAAAATGATTTTTTTTTTTTTTTTTGGTCCTGTTGACTGATAGCAAGTCCTGTAGCAACAATAGGAATTCCTAGGATCAGGCCAGGCTTAGAATTGACCAAAAGCCCCAGGTTTAAAAGCTACATGATACTGAAGTTCTATCAGAGCTAAAAGAACTGACTAGATGGGACATTCAAATTATTCACTATGTAACAGCGGTAATAATCATACTAGTGACCACACATTCACGTGCCTAATATCTGAAGGATGTTCAACTCCAGTCCTAACCACCAGCCCATACAATAGGTGGTTTTACCTTTTGTGGCAGTTTTCTTTGTTTTAATGGCCACCAATCTTTAACTATTAAGATCTTTGTCCCTCGCCTTGAATCCTGATACTTCTAGAGAAACCTGCTCCGTTTTGACAACTTGGTCTTCAGTTGCTAAGACCCAGCCACCCTAGGTTGTTCTTTCCCAGGTGAGGACATCCAGATACACAGGCTGATTAAACTTCCATTGTCGGGGACTTCCCTGGTGGTCCAGTGATTAAGAATGTGCCTTGCAATGCAGGGGACACAGGTTCAATCTCTGGCCAGGGAATTAAGATCCTACATGCCAAGGAGCAACTAAGCCCATAGACCACAACTACTGAGCCATGCGCTCCGGAGCCTGTGAGCCACAAGAGAGTCCCTGTCCTGCAGCGGAAGATCCCACATGATGCAACAAAGATCTTCTTATGCCACAACTAAGACCTGACACATAAATAAACATTGAAATTAAAAAATAAATAAATAAAAAATAAAGGTCTGACACATAAACATTAAAATAAAATAAATAAATAAAAATAAAATAAACATTAAATAAAAACTCCAATTGTCTCTCCAGTAGACGGCAGACTTATATTGCTAGGAAGGTCTAAATAAGTACATAAAGGTTAAGCTTTTCTTTTTGTTCTTTTGAATTAACATTCCTATTTGGCATGGCTTGTGCTTTGAGTAAAGCATCTGCAGGTTGCGTTGTTTTGACTCCCTGCATTTTCAGATGATTGTCTCTGCCTCTGGGCAGTGGAGTTCATCAAGTCTTCTGCTGGCGGATGAACAGATGGCACCCGGGGCTGTGCTCGGGTGGCTGCTGGGCACCCCTTCCTGCCCTGTGTCCAATTGCCCCTTTGTGCTCAGTGAGATAACTCTCCAGGGTTACATGCCAGTAAAGGCCCAGTAAGTAACAGAACCAGGGTTTTACCAGGATCTGCTTGTTAATTTTCTCAAGCGGGCTCTCTCTGTTTCTTCATTTTCCTTTTTTTTTTTTTTGGCTGCAAGCACAGCTTACCAGGTGGTGCTAGTGGTAAAGAACCCACTCCTGCCAATGCAGGAGACTTGGGTTCAATCCCTGGGTTGGGAAGATCCCCTGGAGGAGGGCATGGCAACCCACTCCAGTACTCTTTCCTGGAGAATCCCATGGACAGAGGAGCCTGCCGGGCTATACTCCTGACCATATGGGTCACAAAGGAGTCACAAAGCGTATAGCGTCACAAAGAGTCAGACACGACTGAAGTGACGTAGCACGCACGTACAGCTTGCAGGATCTTAGTTCCCCGACCAGGGGTAGAACCCATGCCCTTGGCAGTGAAAGCACTGAGTCCCAACCACTGGACCACCAAGGAATTCTTCTTTGTCTTCTGAAATAACTCAGAATCCCTGTGCCTCACCAGCAAAGTTGGAAACATCATCAATTTACATGAAATAGCCTCCTAATGAAGTCCAATTCATTAATTTTTCCTTTGTGTTAATGCTTTTGTTTGTGTTCTCACTTTACTGCTGCATGTTGGCCCTGCCCACGGTTGCCTCTCAGAAAACTCGTGATGAATGATCAGAGGGAGGAAGGAGCAAACCATGTAGGCCCAGACTGTTCCAATGCTCAGTGAGACAGTCTTGTTTCAACCTGCCGGGTCTGACCTCTCCCAGAGCTCTCCAGGACCATGAAGAAGCCCAGGAAATCCCTGGGAGGCAAGGGGTTTTCGCAGAGAGGACAGTTGAGGCAGTTAAATGGGTGACATCCACAGAAGCCACTTTTTCCAGGTCAGAGCAGTCTGCTTGGCAGCTGTGGCAGACCCTTGTGGATGGTGAGTTCAGAAGACTCAGGGTAGGGTCAGTAAGGTCACTCCAGGAAAGGCCAGAGAGTAAATGATCTGTATTGTCCCCACTCGTCTCTGCCCCTGCAGTGTGGAAGGAGCCCTAGACAACACACAAACCAGGGGCGTGGCTGCGCGCCAAACTTTACCTACAAGACCCGGCGGTGGGGAGGCTGTAATTTGCTGACTCCTGACTCAGGAGATGGTGGTCAAAAAACAGGGCTGGGCCTTGCCCTCAGCTGTTCAGTTGGAAAATTTCTCTTTTTTTCATGTCTTCATTTAACAAACACTTAAACAGCCACATTAGGCCAGACATTTGGAAAGTGAAAAGTGAAAGTCACTCAGTCGTGTCCAACTCTTTGTGACCCCATGGACTATACAGTCCATGGAATTCTCCAGGCCATTTCCCTTCTCCAGGGGATCTTCCCAACCCAGGAATGAAACCCAGGTCTCCTGCATTGCAGGTGGATTCTTTACCAGCTGAGCCACAAGGGACACCCAGACATTGGGAAGAACTTTATCGATGCACTTAATTATCACAATGATTCTATTAATATTAGGCAAGTATTTACTATTATTCTCCCTGGTTTGGTACAGAGAGGTTAGGTAACTTGCCCAAGGTCACACAGCGGTAAGTGGGAGCATCAGGGTTTGAATGCAGGCAGCCTGTGCTCTTCCCATCACCCTGTGCTGTGCAGAGGCAGGCTGGCCTTCACGGAAGGAACACACTGGGCACCCTGCTCTGTGTTAGCCTGGAGGGAGGGGACAGGGCTGAGGTGATGAAGACCCAGTTCTGAGATGGGAAGGACCCTATGGGGCCTTCTCAGGACAGACTACCCCTGACTTCTGGTCTTCCACCTCCCTCTTGTCTGTACAAAATCTTTAGCCAAAGAATAAATTTCACCAGAGAGATGAGAAGATATAGAAACAAAGGAAAGCAGTCCAAGACCAAATAATAATTTTGTCAGGAAGCAAACTGTCATGAACTGTCTTCAGTTCCTCCTCAAGAGCTGCAGATAATATTGAGCCATATCCTATGAGCTGTCTTGTAGATACTGAAACCCCCACAAGATGCAAGAAGCTAACTACTTGATGACCAGACTGTAGCCATGACATAAGCTGCCACAATTCCAGGAACTGGCCTCAAAGAAATGGGAACAAGCTGACCTTGGAACTGAAGATTAACCATACCTATAACCATCAAGATGATGCTGGTCAGACCACCGATGACCAATTTCAAGATGACTGTCAGAGCTGACTGTGCTGCTTCTGTATGTAGCCCCTCCCATAAGAGCTCTTGCCCACTGATGGTGGGGGTAGCTTGCCTTTGGACAGTAGTCTGCCTTCTCCCCTGGTTGCTGGTCTCTGGAATAGAGCAAACTTTCCTTTCCACCAACACCTGCCTCTCAGGTATTGGCTTTGGAGCACTGAGCAGCTGGACCTGATTTCTGTAACATTCCTACCCTCAAGGAGCCCTGTGGGAACTGTGCAGATCAACAAGGAAAAGCATAAGATGCAGGATGACTCTACTTTTAAGAAAGCAGAGAAGTCGCAAAACTCACCTTCAGGGATAAAGGTCAGAAAACTGGTGACCTTGAGGAGGACAATGGAGGACACAGGGACATTCTGCAGTGCTGGAAGGGGCCAGTGTCTTCAACTAGGCACCCCATATATTTGGGTAAAAAAATTGTCAAGCTGACCCAGTAAAATACACGCATTTGAAAGGAAACAGACCTGGGGGTGGTGGGTGGAAGCTGGCAGGTAGTGAGGCAGCTGTTCAGGCTGTGGCTCTCCGAGGTCTCATCCAGATGCTGGAGGGTCCCTCAGCCCCAGTCCCCTCTCCTCAAGAGTTCTACAGGGAGGAGATGGAGTCACAGACAGTGACATGAACTCTGAATGAGTCCTCTGGGGGCAACACTGACATCCCTCCTCAGCAGGCAGATGGCTGGGAGCTGCTTCCAGACCAGAGTCAAGGCCTTCCCCACAAACCCCTTTGGGGTGGACTGGGATACTTGCCATGAAGCCTGGGCACAGATGTGGGATCCACAACACACTCACCCAGGGGACCCCACAAAGAGGGAGGGAGAGGGCCTCTCTTTGGCCATCAGCCAGGACTGTGTCCCTGACCTTACTCAGCACCCTGTGAGGTGGGCTCGGATTGTAAACTCCTTGCAGATAGGAGTCTTCTTGGGAATCTGGTGCCTTGAACAGAGACTTGGGAAATGGCCTGCCCACACGCTGGCACTGGTTTTAGGTAGGACTGTGGCCACGCCATAGGCAAGTGATGTAATAGGATTATATGACCTGAGTCACGGAGGAGTCAAACAAGATGCTCTGTGTAGAAGTGCTCAGCCCACTGCCAGGCAAGAGGCAACACTGCATGGATGTTAA
Organism: Bos indicus; assembly: GCF_029378745.1. Lineage (NCBI taxonomy): Eukaryota > Metazoa > Chordata > Mammalia > Artiodactyla > Bovidae > Bos > Bos indicus. The sequence continues at coordinate 38,416,824 of NC_091772.1, read as the reverse complement.
CTGCCATGCTTGGAGAGGGACTGTCCCATGTGAAGGTCACACCTATGACCTCAGCCAGATCAACTGTACCAGACGTCTCCACTAGAGCAGCCAACCACCTGTTCAGGTGCCATCTGCGCCCCCACCTCCGGAAGCCTGGGCTCTGCCTAAAATGTCAAGCAAAACCTTGATGTAATTATGTAATGAACAGGTGCGTGAACTAGCTAAAGAGGGATGTTCCAAGTCTGGCTGACACACGGAGAGGCTGGACTCCCCACCATATCAACACGAGGCCCCGCCGCAGACAGCAAGACGGGTCCTAACAGTCTCTTGTGTCCAAAGAGAAACATGGGAGGGCTGTTCCAGCTGCCTCTGAAAATGCGGGGCTTGTGTGCAACTGGACACGAGGCTATGAGCAGGTGGCCTCTGGAGACAGGCCTCTCTCCCACAGCCCGACAGCCTTGAACACGGTGGATTGTGAAGTTATTTGTCGTACGAGCTGATCTGACTGAAATTCTAATTCCAGAAGTGAGTCATGGGCTCGGCACCAATACTGTGGGTGATGTGCACATGGATGGTTTTTGCTGCCTTGTTTGTAGTGACAAAGAAACTAGAAACTGCCAGAATGTCCAACATTAGGGGCATGGTTGAAGAAATTGATACTTACACACCTCTGTTTAAAAATAAATTAAACCTGTGTCTTTTGACCTAGAAGGAGTTTTACAATGTCTTGTTAAGAGAGAAAATCAATTTGCACAGTACTTAATGCACTGAGAATAATCCCATTTTAATAAAAGGATAAAACCCCATCTAAGTGTATAAATATTCACATGTTTGTTCGGGGATGGAAGGGGTACAGAAGGATACACAACTGAAGGAGTAGGGAGAGATTATTAGCTTTTCCTTTCTCTTTATTTTTTTATTTGGAGATTTCAAATTTATAGGAAAGTTGCCAAAATTAAAAGTGGTACAAAGAACCTATACATATCCTTGGTCAAGATTCATCCACTGTTAACATTTTATCCTTTAGCTTTATGATATATGCATGTTTCCTGCCCGCCCTTCACTTACTTGCAGTTTCTACACACACACACACACACACATTTTTTTTTCATGATCCATGTGAGGGTTAGTTACATACATCATGGTCATTCACCCCTAAAGACTCCAGAACCTATTTCCTAAGAACAGAGAGGTTCTATTACATCAGCACAGCACAGCCTTTGGCTTAAGGAATTAAATACTGATACAAAGTATGTTCTCTGATCATGAGAATTAAACTAGAAATCAGTAACAGAAAGACAGATGAAAACATTTCCCCAAGATATGGAAACTAAAAGACTTGCTTCTAAATAGTCCAGGAGTCAAAGAAGAAATGAGAGAAATGAGAGAACAGTTTGAATTTAACAATGTTAATACAATCTTTGACCTAATCCACCGATTATAATTCCTCATGTCCTTTGCCATGTGACTTGACACTGCTGTACGACCAACTGGCATGAGCAGAATTTATCTCCCCCACTCTAACCGAACTGGGGATGGGAAGAACGATTTGCTTGAGCTAAAGAAAAGGGGGCTAAGTGAGAATGTGTCGGTTCCTGATAATGGCTTGACATTTTGGCAAAATGTAAACATATGAGTGACCCCTGGGCTGGAAAGATCCCTTGGAGAAGGGAATGGCTACCCACTCCAGTAGTCTTGCCTAGAAAATTCCATGGAGAGAGGAACCTGGCGGGCTACAGTCCATGGGGTCGCAGAGTCGGACACAACTGAGCATGCACATGCACGCACACACACACACACACACACACACACACACACACACACACACACACACACAAAGATACAAGCAGTGTATTTGCTTTTCAGCCACCACTTATCTTCAACTCAAAATTCTCTCTCAAGATGACCCGAATTAGCAGGTTATCACTCATAGCACAGATCAGTCTGTCTGGAATCCCTGACATTTCATTGCAGAGGAATGAGACGGCAGGTCCATCTGTGGGGACAAATACACACCCGGGGCTTGTATGTACAGCTGTCGGCTCTTCCTTGAGCTCTGGGTTGGAAAAAACCCATTAGTTCAGTTCAGTGGCTCAGTCGTGTTCAATTCTTTGCGACCCCACGGGCTGCAGCACGCCAGGCTTCCTGTCCACCACCAACTCCCGGAGCTTATTCAAACTCATGTCCATTGAGTCAGTGATGCCATCCAACCATCTCATCCTCAGTTGTCCCCTTCTCCTCCCACAGTAGTATGTATAATGGTCATCTGAGTTAAATTCGCCCATTCCAGTCCATTTTAGTTCACTGATTCCTAAAATATCGATGTTCACTCTTGCCATCCTCTGCTTGACCACTACTAATTTACCTTGATTCAAGGACCTAACATTCCAGGTTCCTATGCAATATCGCTCTTTACAGCATCAGACTGTACTTCCATCACCAGTCACATCCACAATTGGGTGTTATTTTTGCTTTGGCACTGTCTTTTCATTCTTTCTGGAGTTAGTTCTCCACCGATCTCCAGCAGCATATTGGGCACCTACCGACTTGGGGAGTTCATCTTTCAGTGTCCTTCCTATCTTTGTGCCTTTTCATGCTGTTCGTGGAGTTCTCAAGGCAAGAATACGGTTTGCCATTCCCTTCTCCGGTGGACTACCTTTTCTCAGAACTCTCCACCATGACCCGTCTGTCATGGACTGGGTGGCCCTACACAGCATGGCTCACCGTTTCATTGAGTTAGATAAGGCTGTGGTCCATGTGATCAGTTTGATTAGTTTTCTGTGATTGTGGTTTTCATTCTGTCTGCCCTCTGATGGATAAGGATAATACATTTATGGAAGATTCCTGATGGGAGAGACTGACTGAGGAGGTCACTTAAGCATTAAAACAGATACACTCAGAGAGTAGAATATGACACACCTGTATTGTTAAATACCTATACCTTAAGGCCAAGTGCACATCAGGTGACAGCTGGCCCCTCCCAGTCTGCTGGGGGGGTCCCTGGAAGGCCAGGCTGGGGAAATGCTGGTGCTGACTCTCTGAAAGGGAAGAGGGTGAGAAGAGCCCAGAAGACCCCTTTTTTATTTTTTTAATTGAAGGATAACTGCTCTACAGAATTTTGTTGTTTTCTGTCAAACTTCAACATGAATCAGCCATAGGTATACATATGTCCCCTCCCTCTTGAACCTCCCTCCAGAAGACCCATTTCTTGAAGGCTGATCATTGTTGTCCTGGGGAACCTGGTACCTGAGTGACCCCATATATCCAGCCTGGGTCTTGTAGGGGGAGGGGAAAGGAGCCTGGGGAGCCCTGCAGCCCATCCCAGTTATCAGAAACAAGCGACAGGACAGTCTCAGACTTTTCCCTTGGGGGAGACACACACATTTCCCTTGAATAAAGGGATTCCAGCTCCCTCTAAGCACAGACTCCAGAACAGAGGTCCTGGTGTACAAAGATCACAGATGCAAAATTTTACATATGCAGAGCTTTCTTTGCCTTCTCAAAGGGAATCATGTCCCACCCCCAACCCACCCAGCCAACCACCCACAAAATAAGAACTACTGCTCTTAAGAGAGTTGGAAAGCAAACTGGTTAGACTGCCATAGGTTGTAACAAGAAAATATTTTATTTGAGAACATTTGATACTGTGGGAAGCATTTCTACTAAATCCAAAAGCACCTGACTGATGGTCTACTTCCACTCTCCACAAGCCAGCCAACAGCCTCGGCCGGCAGACGCGAGGTGTGTCTGTCCATGGCTGACCCCTCCATCACCGCACACCTCCGTCAGGGGCACAGTCAAATGGCAGGCTGCCCGGCTCCTCCAGCCCCAAACTGACCTCACTTCACAGGACAGGAGAAGAGCTCTCGCCTCCCAGGCCAGGGCCCCAGCCGGAAATGCTCACAGGAGAAAGGTGAGGCAACGTCACACACAGACACTGTGACCAAAGTCAGCGCATGCCCCGCTCTGGGGACAGCACAGCCGGGTTGGGACAGGCTGGGTCAGCATGTGGTCGTCACCAGGACAGCGCAAGGCCTCGCGGACACAGCTGGGATCTTGGACTACAATCACTCTGCTCACTTTAAATGGGACAGAACATCTCTCCTCAGGAAGATCAGCTCAGGCCTTTCTGGCTGAACGCGCTCTCGGCTGAAGTCGGCACACCTGGCAGTCTTGGCTGACCTTGGGAGTCCAAGGTGCGGACAAAGGCCTGTCCAGTGACTCTGCTGACCAGGGGGTCACCACACACGCGTCCGCCCACGCCCCTCAGCTCCGCGGAGCTCAGAACCTGCAATGGGTGAGTGCTGCTGCCGGGCCTCCTATTGGCCCTCTCCTCTAAGCACGTGCACCATGAAGAGCTGCGCTCACATCAGCCCTCTCCTCCAAGCATGTGCGCCCCGTGAGGAGCTGCACTCACGTCAGCCCTCTCCTCCAAGCACTTGTGCCCCGTGAGGAGCCGCGCTCATGTCAGCGTCGCAGACGCAGAAAGAAGGCGTGCTTACACTCCGTGCTCTCCAGGGGGTAATACTTGTCATAAAAGTCTAAGACGTACTCTTCCGTCTTGAACCCGAACTTCTGGTAGAGCAGCATGGCAGGGTTGCTGGCAGAGACGTGCAGGGTCACGTCCTTGCCCATGCAGGTCTGCAAGAGAGTGGAGAAGCACACAGTGGGAACGAGAGAGCCTCGGGGAAAAGGAGTGGGTGGAGAGAGTCCCTGACATGCAGGCAGTCAGGTATGGAGGCTGGAAGAGTCCGGCCTGAGGCTGGGGCACGGCCCCACCAGCTAGCGCCCGTCGGGGGACCCAAGCCCGCTGGCCGCCGCCAAAACCCTCGATGAAACGTTCCAGACTGAGGAGGTGGACGGTAAGCTGATTGAATGTTTTTTCCCAGTTTTTGATGGAACTTGCTCAGTAATTCCCACATGTTGGTGTCTGTCCACCTTTAATGAGGCCTCTTAGTATACGAAGCCTTAAGGACCCTGGTTTGTATCCAGTTTTTTCCTCTCTGGAGCAAAGAGCCACTGGGGATATTTCACTGCCAACTGTTTTATAATTCAGTTACATTTAAGTATATCCAGCGTAACAATACCAAACACTATGACAAACTTGAAGAAACAAGGGATGAAACCAGACATTCTGTTTTTAAAAACTAGATGTCATCCTGCAAGACAATCATAAACGCTTCCCCCTGGACCTACTAGGAAAGATGTCAAGTTATGTGACCGGGTATGAAACCTCAAGACTTCTGTTTAATTATACAAGCTGGGTATCCCCTAGGGACATTCCGAATCCCAAAGACGACCCCCTCCCCCCCCTCCCCCGCCCCAGCACTCCCAGACTTCTCAGAACTGAGGTTTCTTCACGTAGCACCAGCCTTATCCAGTGGGGGAAAAGAGGGGTGTCTGTCTACTGCAGCTAGGCAGGTTCTCAGATTCTTTAGCCACACAGAAGAGAGCACCGGAAGTTACATAAACTCAGAATTGGCTCTTTAGTGAGGAGGTGCTGAGATTGTGGGCTTCATGAGTCTTGGAGGTTTTACAACCCCGTCCTTAAGGCTTCCTATACTAAGATGCCTCATCAAAGGTGGACAGACACCAACATGTGATAATTATTGAGCAAGTTTCATTAAAAACTGGGAAAAAACATTCAATCACCAACTCCTATTTAAAAAGAACCTTGCCTACATGACACACAGTGCTCCATACCGAATGGCTTCAAGTAAGTCACCAGATGAATTCTGGGGTAAAAAAAAAACCTTGCCTGTGCTTCTGGTGTTTGTATATAAATATATGGTCTATCTTCCTCAAAGGTGATACAGATACATCAAAGGATGGATTACTTAGAAGGTTCACAGCAGCTTACACAGTGACAGTAAAACTACAAATAAGCGGCAATAACAGAATATACCTACTGCTGATAGGATGAGGTTTTTTTGGTTTTGGTCATGCTGGGTGGCATGCGGGATCTAGTTCCCCCACCAGGGACAGAACCCGCACCCCCTGCATTGGGAGTGCAGTCTTAATCACTAGTTCACCAGGGAAATCCCTGATAAATGGTTTTGTTAAAATGTTTAAAAATACCTAAGAACTAAAAATCACATGTTCACCCCCACTTCTCAGAGTCACCACGGTGGTGACTCCAAGACCAGAAGCAGTTACAAGATGGACGGTCCCGGACTTCCCAGGTGGTCCAGTGGCTAAGACTCCACGCAACCAATGCAGGGTGCCCGGGTTCGATTCCTGGTGAGGGAATGACCAGGAATTTGATTCCCATGTGCTGCAACTAAAAGTTTGACTTCTGCAATGAAGATCAAAGATCCCACGTGCTGCAAGAAAGACCTGGTGCAGCCAAATAAAAATTAACTAAAAAAAAAAAGACGGTCTGAGTGTTGCAGGCTCTTACCTCTGTACGCACCTCATTTTATTTATTACACATGTCCACAAACTGATTTCTTTGAAACTTGGGTCTGAGGAGTGACCTCTTTGGGGGTGAGGCTTCTGTCTAGGTGTAAATAACCTTGTGGACAACAGAGCTGGCTCCCCTTCACCTGGTGTTGCCTGGCTCTGGCCCCGTCCGCACTCCAAGCCTTTCAGGGCAGGTAGGCAGACAGTGAGCAGAGACAACATACCTGAATCAGATGATAAATCATGAAAGTTGCGATCCCCGCTCTCCTCCAGTCAGGATGGACAAACAGAAACGAAATATAAGCTTCGTTGTACTTCACGTCGGGGACCATGAAGCCGAACGCGATGATGACTTTCTTATAGAGGACGACGACGCTGAAGTCAGGGTACTGCAGGCACTCGGACAGGTCGACGCCTATGCAGAGAAGCGATCAGTCAGCCCAGGCTCTGGGATGAGTGAGCGGCAGGCTGTTCAGTCTGTGCTTCAGCTGCACCTGCCTGCTAAAAACACCCAGACTGCAGACAGAGACACCACTGCAGACGCCACACATAAATACCAAAATTAGCATCATCTGGTCTGTGTACATATGTTAAAGAAGGGAAGTGGGACAGGGTGGATAGGAGAGAGCACGCAGGCTGGAAGTGGGCACACCTGGCTTTGAGCTTGGCCTCTGGGCCATGTGCGCCAGCTGGCACATACCCCAATGCCGTGCCTCGGGAATCTGCCTCAGGTGAGATGAGAGATACCCAGACCTGAAGGGAAGATCTAAGACCGCCCAAATTGTCGTGTTCTTTACCTCATACACAGACCACTGACAAGCTCTTTGGTACAAATGTCACTTTTTACAATAAAGGAGTTAAATATCACATAATTCCACGCTTATTGTTTGGAAGCCACCTCGCGCAGGGACAGGAAGAAACAGACACTCCCAGAACGTTCCTTTCAGCCCCATCCCACCCCCCACTACATGCACTGACATCCTGACAAAATCTTATCCAGCCCCTAGAAGACGTATTGTTTCCTTTACATTTCAAAGCAGAGCCACAAAGAACATACATTTAGCAATGAGAGAGTGTTCCTTTAATTGATGACTTCAGAGACTATATATAATGTGGTAAGGCTGATAAAATGATATATTGCATTGGGTCTATTATTTTCAAAGTCTGTGATTGGGGTTTTTGGCTTTTTAAAAACAACTTTTGGCTGTACTAACACCAAGGACTAGTTAAGTAAACAAAGCACACAGAATTATTAAGCAAACATCAAAAGTGTCCAGACACATCCAAGCCACCAGCCTGGGATCTCGATACATGCGGGAGATAACAGGGTGAACCATTTCTTCTGAAACCAGAGACAAACAGGGAAGAGGAACAAACGGCACTGTTTATTGCTTTAACTTCTGTGTGGATCACAATATACTGTGGAAAATTCTTAAAGAGATGGAAATACCAGACCACCTGACCTACCTCCTGAGAAATCTGTATGCAGGTCAGGAAGCAACAGTGAGAACTGGACATGGAACAACAGACTGGTTCCAAATAGGAAAAGGAGTGTGTCAAGGCTGTATATTGTCACCCTGCTTATTTAACTTATATGCAGAGTACATCATGAGAAACGCTGGGCTGGAGTTAGCACAAGCTGGAATCAAGATTGCTGGGAGAAATATCAATAACCTCAGATATGAAGATGACACCATCCTTATGGCAGAAAGTGAAGAAGAACTAAAGAGCCTCTTGATGAAAGGGAAAGAGGAAAGTGAAAAAGTTGACTTAAAGCTCAACATTCACAAAACTAAGATCATGGCATCCGGTCCCATCACTTCATGGCAAATAGATGTGGAAACAGTGGCTGACTTTATTTTTCGGGGCTCCAAAATCACTGCAGATGGTGACTGCAGCTGTGAAATTAAGATGCTTACTCCTTGGAAGGAAGGTATGACCAACCTAGACAGCATATTAAAAAGCAGAGACATTACTTTGCCAACAAAGGTCCGTCTAGTCAAGGCTATGGTTTTTCCAGTAGTCATGTATGGATGTGAGAGTTGGACTATAAAGAAAGCTGAGTGCCGAAGAATTGATGCTTTTGAACTGTGGTATTGGAGAAGACTCTTGAGAGTCCCTTGGACTGCAAGGAGATCCAACCAGTCCATCCCAAAGGAGATCAATCCTGGGTGTTCACTGGAAGGACTGATGTTGAAGCTGAAACTCCAATACTTTGGCCACCTGATGCGAAGAGCTGACTCATTTGAAAAGACCCTGATGCTGGGAAAGATTGAAGGCAGGAGGAGAAGGGGACGACAAAGGATGAGATGGCTGGATGGCATCACCAACTCGATAGACATGGGTTTGGGTGGACTCCGGGAGTTGGTGATGGACAGGGAGGCCTGGTGTGCTGCGGTTCATGGGGTCGCAAAGAGTCGGACACGACTGAGCAACTGAACTGAACTACTCGCTTCTTCCTGATCTTAGGAGAGAAAGAGATGTTCATATTTTAAACTGTCTATATGAGCAGACAAACTGAATGAAACCATATGAGTAAAGGTTTTGGGGTCACATGACACACACACTAGTTTTAAAAACTGCTGAAGTGAACGATACAGAAGGTGGACCTGCTGAGCTTGAATAGGGAGAACATACCAGGCCAGAAGAACTCCTGACACATGGAGTTTATGGTTGGGATGTGATTTGGCCGGACATAGCAGTAATCAAGAGGGGCGTCTGGCTCCGGCATCCAGTGAGGGTCCCCCCTGTGCAGGTGGGAGCGGATCTGGGAGAGCAGCTGCAGTTTGGGTGGCTTTGTTTCATAATCACGCCTCCAGAATCCAGAAAAGAAACACACAGAAGACAAGGAAAATACCCATTACTCCCAGCCATTTGATTCACAATGCTCCTTGATCTGCTGAAAATTTTAAATTAATTTGCACTACTTTATACGTCAGCTGACTTAAGAGCTACAGTATTCTTCTGGTATGACACTTAAAATTATCTCTACTAACGTTCGTTAGACAAGACCTAGTGGAACCTGCCAGGAAGTCCACTAGTGCTGGTGAGCCTTAATGAATGGACTGTGGAAACAGAAACGGCTTTCTAATTCCACCCTCTGACCCAGGACAGAGCCCGGGGAGGAAGGCCCAACTCCGCCTGGACATCCGGAGACCCAGGGGCAAGGAGCAGGCTTGTATGCTGACCCATGGGTCTGCCCAGGGGGAGCGTGGGGGGCTGGGCCAGGAGGACACATGACTGGGGTGGCAGAGATAACTGTCAGTCATGTGCAGCCCAGTGCGGGTGGGGGTGGGAACTCTCTGGTCAGCTCACTGTCCAGGTGCTGCCTACATGGGATATTCATCATCAGTCCACAGACAGGCCCCACCGTCCCCTTGTTTCCTTTTGCAGACAACTAACTATGTACAATTTAAAATAAAACAATAAGTATAATAATCAGAATGAAATCTCAGAGTTGCCCTGTATATTTATTTCAAAGGGACCAACCTTTCTATAATAATATACAGTTGAAACACACTGTATATTGTTTCAGGACGAGACTAGACACAGAGCAGAGGCCTGGTCCTTGCCAACGCCAGTTCACAGACGTGGGGAGGCTGGGGCTGGCTCAGAACCCAAGCACCACTGCTCGTGCCACACCCAGTGTCACAGCTGTCCTCTGTGTACCTGATGTAGGGTTTCAGGATCCGAGACGTGTATGGGCTGACGATGCTCTGGTCCACAGCCGTATCTTCCGATCCCACCAAACGGTACAGAAACTTTGTGCTCTGGTGCCGGAATCCTTTCCTGGATGGCAAGGCAGTCTGTGAGAAAGACAGGCCAGTTATACAAAAATAAAATTACTCAAAGGGCTGGTTTCATTTCTACAGATGAGTAGTACTTAGGACATTTTTATGTGGCAGAAAGTAGGTCTTTCTGCAGGACTTAACTGGAAAATTTAAGGTTCATAAAAACTTCATAAGTACCTTTGCATAAAACTGGATATGAAAACCTAATTGCAGTTTAATAGTTTAAAGGCAAAATAATTAAAAAGTTTTAAGTTATGTATAGCTTCTCCAAGTTTCATGTTGTCTATAAGGCACCTTGAATCCGTTCATCAAATATCAGTCAGTCCAAGCATCAGGTGGGTCACACACACATGTACACACACATACACGGCTCCTGTCTCATGAAGGGTCTCTGTTACCATGGCAGAAATCACTGTTGCATGTGTATATGGATTTATTACAATATGTCTCTACTGAGTAAATCTCACAAAAGTAGGACTGACATAGATTATTATCCCTACACCTCAGTGTGAGCAGAGAGGACTGACCAGAGGGTAGAGGGGACATGGTCCCTGCTCCCCACAGGCCTGCAGACGCCTGCTCTCCACACAGGGCTGCTCAAGGGCCCTCGGTCATGTCGTAATAGAACACGGACAATTAGGTTTCATAGCAAACAGCTCAGACGGAAGATTAAAAAGTACATTTACAAAGCGGTTTGCCAGGGGTTGGATGAAGTTTAGAAACCTGAGTTGTTTTTGTAGAATCAGCTTGCTCTTGGGCTAGAAAATAACTTTGTTGGAAGAAGAGCATGAATTCCTTTCTTAATAATTTTGCTCTGATTACTTCCCCAAACTGGACACCAAAACTTTCAGAGGCCAATCAACTCTGAAATTCTGCCAGGACTTTGAGTTTTCAAGTGAAATTCAAACTTGGGGTACACAGTTTCCAAGTACAGCCCGTTTCCTCCTGAGCCTGAAGGCACACCCATCTCCTGTATCAAAAGACGAAGTCAATGTCCCCTCCTCTGGAACCTGGCAGGCCTGACATAGGCCTGACCGGTCAGAACATGGCAGAAGCAATAACACTCTGGGACCTCTGAGCACAGGCCATAAGGGAGCTGGTGGCTTCCTCCTCGAGTCCAGCTGCTGTGGTACCCAGGTGGGACACTGAAGGGCTGGTGGCCACATGTAAACAGGCTCTAGCGGACCAAGCTCCAGCTAAGTGGAGCCACAGGGTGCCCCTTCCTTCAGCTCATGAAGTAGAAAAATACCCAGCTGAACCCAGTCAACCCACAGACTCAGAAATAGTTATTGTTTTAAGCTATTAAGTTTTGGGGTGGTATGCAACTTGAGAACAGGTAACACCAGCCACTGAGCCTGTGAACAGCGTCAAGTCAGCATGTGGAGGTGAGGTCTGTGAGACCCCCGGATATGCACAGTCCTCACCTTATCTGTCTCCCTGGCTTCCACACCAGGTTAACCATCCTTAGCTTCTGCCTGGTCCATGAACTACCCCTGCCCCCTACCGGGCTCCTCCCTGCCACACTCATGCCACCCCATCCATCTGAACACAAGGCCAGAGCCTACTTTTAAAAAGTAATAAAAGTCACCTTCCTGGTCTGAAACTCCTACATGGCTTCCAGCTGTGCATTCAGAATAGACACAGACTCCTGTTCCACGCCCTGCAGGATCCACGACCCCATTGGCCAGGTCCTCTGCCATTAAGACATTCCCACCCCACGTGCCAAATGAAATCCTGCCTCGGGGCCTTCCTGCCCTAAACCTTCCTGGACGGGCTCCTCCTGAGGATCAGAACCATGGAGCATCACCTCCACAAAAGGTGCAGTCCACCTCCCACCGCGCTCCCCATGGCACTCACTTGAAGGAAAAGTCCCTGCTCGTTCAGTACTGTCATCTCCCTGCTCCTGGTGTCGGGGACCTCCTCTGTCTTAAGTCACTGTCTAATCCAGAGCCACGCCCTAACTCCCTTCAATTCCAAAAAGGCTGAGAGGTGAGGAAGCTGCAGAAGAAAAGTCTGAGGCCTGTAGAGGTTTAAGGATTATGAGGTTTAAGGCAAGAAGCCATCTGTTTCCATGAGAGAAGTGCAAGTGCTGATGCAGAAGCTGTGGCAGGTCATACAGAAGACTTAGGTGAGATAGTGACAGAAGGTGGCTGCACTAAACCACAGAATGTCAATGTAGATGGAACAGTCATCCAGTGGAAGAAGCTGCCATCCAGGACTTTAATAAGTAGAGAGGAGAAGTCAGTGCCTGGCTTCAGGCTTCAAAGCTTCAAAGGACAGGCTGACTTTTTTTTTCTCTTAGGCTGACTCTCTTATGAGGAGGGGCTAATGCAGCTGGTGGTGGTAAGCTGAAGCCAGTGCTCACTCACCGTCTGATTTATGCTCCGTCTACACAGCCTGTGCTCTGTAAATGGAACAACAGAGCCTGGATGACAGCACATCTGTTTTCAACATGGTTTTCTGAATACTCTAAGCCAAGTGCTGAGACCCAATGCCAAAACTGAAAAGCCGAGAGGAAAAAAAAGCCCCTACCCACCCCCAGAAAGGAAAAGAATATCTGAAAACTGTGGTGTAACTACTAAAAGTGTAATATATGCAAAATGGGAATAGCAGGAGGAGCACACAGGACAGAAGAAATACCTGAAATGATAACAGCTGAGGATTTCCCCAAGTTAATCAGACACCAAACCAAAACCACAGATCCAAGGAGCTCACAGAACGAGGAGGACAAATGCTAAGAAGTCTATCGGTCACCTGTAACAAAAGGGCAGAGGTGCCAGGCAAGATAAATGAAAGCAAAAGCACTTAAAGTGTGTGAATACAAATAAATATCAAAAACAAAGAGAAAACTGTGAAAGCTTCCAGGGCACAGGAGAATAAAAGAAGACCACCTATAAAGAAGCAAGTGTTAAGAATGACAACGCAGCTTCAGGAACAAGCTGATAGTGAGGTGATGATGAAGTGGTGATGCTAAATGTCAACAGGGGAAAAAAAATGACAATTTTATATCCAGCTATACTATCATTGAAATGTGAGAGTGAGGATGTTCTGAACTTCAAAAAGACCACATTTTAAGAACTGTTACAAAAAGTGCTTCAGCAAGAAATTAACCTGGAAGAAATGATGGGAAGTGAATGAAAAGTTTAAGTTTAGTGAGGTTTATTGTTGACTAAATAAGCAACACAATGGAAAAAAGGAAAAGGAGAGCAGGCAGAGGTAGTTTTTTGTTTGTAGGGCGAGGATCACATGGTAATATTTAAAAAATAATACAGAAAAAGAAATACATGTCTTAAGTTAAGACCTATAAAAAGAATAAAAATGGAACAATTTTCTCTATAGAAAAGCATCAACGTCACATAGACTATTTTCTCTGACTACAAAATAATCTGATTAGAAATTAAATCAATTACTAAAAGATAGTATAAAAATTCTCATGTATCTGAAAACTAAGAGTTATTTAGCACTAAATAACTCTTGAGTTAAAGAGGAAAGGTTAACAAAAATTGCAAAACACTAAATACTGAACTATAAAAAAAGTCACATCATTTCAAAAGTCATGAGTAATGGCTAAAATATCACAGGGACAGTTACAGCTACGAATATACTGATCAGAGGACAAGAAGGCAAGTGGATTGAACAAACGCATTTACGGCTGCTCCCCTATATAACTGTATTAAAGTGACACTAACATTCCAGGTTAAGATGGGGGATGAAACACAAACATTTAATTTTACTTCTTCCCAAAACCCCGCCACAACTATAGAAATAGTCTTTAAAAATAAATAAATAAAAGACAAATACACAAGAACAAAAAGATCGGAAGAAACCACAGTAACTGGGAAGCAGATAGATTAAAATTAAGAGATTTCAAGCCAGAATCTAGAGCTGGCTTTGGGTGAAGTGAGAACCAGTCCAACCTGTACTGCAGAATCCTCTTACAATGCAACTGGCAGCACCAGTTTTGTCTGGCACCAGGAATAAGGCAGGCAGAGAACTAAGGTGCAGGTAAAAGCACAAGCTGGAATCAAGATTGCTGGGAGAAATATCGATAACCTCAGATATGAAGATGACACCATCTTTATGGCAGAAAGTGAAGAAGAACTAAAGAGCCTCTTGATGAAAGGGAAAGAGGAAAGTGAAAAAGTTGACTTAAAGCTCAACATTCACAAAACTAAGATCATGGCATCCGGTCCCATCACTTCATGGCAAATAGATGTGGAAACAGTGGCTGACTTTACCTTTCTGGGATCCAAAATCACTGCAGATGGTGATTGCAGCCGTGAAATTAAGACGCTTATTCCTTGGAAGGAAGGTATGACCAACCTAGACAGCATATTAAAAAGCAGAGACATTACTTTGCCAACAAAGGTCCGTCTAGTCAAGGCTATGGTTTTTCCAGTAGTCATGTATGGATGTGAGAGTTGGACAATAAAGAAAGCTGAGTGCTGAAGAATTGATGCTTTTGAACTGTGGTGTTGGAGAAGACTTGAGAGTCCCTTGGACAGCAAGGAGATCCAACCAGTCCATCCTAAAGAAGATCAGTCCTACCAATGAACACCAAAGAAGGGTGTTCATTGGTAGGACTGATGTTGAAGCTGAAACTCCAATACTGTGGCCACCTGATGTGAAGAGCTGACTAATTTGAAAAGACCCTGATGCTGGGAAAGACTGAAGGCAGGAGGAGAAGAGGACGACAGAGGATGAGATGGTTGGATGGCATCACCGACTCAACGGACATGGGTTTGGGTGGACTCCAGGAATTGGTGATGGACAGGGAGGCCTGGTGTGCTGCGGTTCATGGGGTCGCAAAGAGTCGGACACGACTGAGCGACTGAACTGAACTGAAAAGCTGCGTGCGGAGCAGTAAGACCCCTCAGCAGGGCTGTGCTCTCTGAGGCTCCAAGGGACAACCTATGCCAGGCCCTTCTCTCGGCTTTTGGTGTGGCCTCAAGGCCTGTGCTCCTCAGCTCTGCAGACACACCGCTCGAACCACTGCCTGGGCCGTCACTTGGCAGTGGTTCTCCTGTTCTTGGGAGGACACCAGTCATGCTGGGCTAAGGGCCCACTTTGCCCCATGCAACCTCAGCTTAACTACTTGTATCTGCAAAGGCCCTATTTCCATGTGAGGTCACATGCACAGGCACCAGGAGTCAGGAAAATACACACGTTTGGGGACACAATTACATCAGTGACCTGCAAAACACATTAAGCCTGTCTTCTTCTGGAAGGCTTCATCTAATAGCAGCATGCTCCATCCATGCTTCCTACACTGTTTATGGATAAAGAGTTTAAAAAGGCAGAGGGAATGGTTAACACTAAAAGTCAAAGAGTCGCTTCCTCTGGGGAAGTGGGCAGGCTGCAGAATTAAGGTGGTTTTAATGCCCTGTTTCTTACTGATCTTATTAACTTCTAAACTATACCTGTATGTGTTCTTGTATGGGTAAGATGCCTTTCATAATTTTAACAGTTAAGTATAGTGATTAAAAGGAACAAAGAACAGGTGACCAGATGACAGCACAAAAGCATATGAATAAGTGGCAAGTGACTAAGACCAGGAGAGCCCAAACCTAAGGTGGCTGTGAGGACAGGCCAGAACCAGTGTCTCAGGTCAGCAAGGACATCAGGTCCAAGTGAAGCTGAGGGCGGGCAGGGGGCCATAGACTGAGGGGTCTCTTGGGTCAAGAGGTATTAAAGCTCCAATGACACTTCTGCCATCCACATACAGAAACCACCTCTCCCTTCAGGGCAGACCAGATTCTCTGGAGGCTCCAATGAGAGATTCTGATGCAGCCAAGGGTAGAAGTTCTGTCCAGAAAACAGGGAGACTCAGGGGAAGTTTAACAACTGCATGGTCAGCCCCTGGCTCTCCTCACAAGGTTCCTAAGATGCATGCAGGCAGGTTACGGCTTCCCAGGAAGGAGAAACAGGAAAAGAATTACAGGGATCCAGCTGGAGTGAAGGTCTTTGGAAACTACAGAACCCAGAGACCGAATCCAGCCTGCTTTCGTACATACTGTTTCTGGCGCACAGTGATGCCTTTCATCAGTCGTGTATGCTGCCCTCACACCACACAGCAGAGCTGGGTAGCGAAGTTACAGCTACTTACTCTCTGACCCCTCAGAGAAAAGGCTTGCACACCTCTGGTTAAGAGGGTCCAACAGCCAAATAACAGGAGTGCTCCGAACAGACAGAAATAGATGCCAGGAAATTCCAGAACTCAAGAAAGAGCATTTCAAATAGAAAGGCCCATAGGGAAAGGCCCAGCACCGGGAAGAACAGCCCCACATGCAGCGCAGTGCTGGGTAACCAGAATACCAGCAGCAAAGTCCACACCCCACCAGTGTCCAGAGAAGACAGGTAGAAGACCAGCCCACCACAGAAGAAGACAGGAAACATGCAAACAGTCCAGACAAGCAAAGCACAAACAACCAGGAAACAGGAGAATGTTCTAACTTCACCTGTAATCAAAGAAATGCATCCAAAAAACAAACAAAAAAAACACGACTTCATTTTATAGCCATCAGAGTAGCAAAATTAGTTAAGGAATGGTTAGCAGCAATGCCAGCAAGACACAGGAGAGAGACTGGCTGGCTCCTGCCATGGGAGGGTGGAGTTCTGGCACTTGTGGCGCAATCACCTGTCCCTGGAGCGCTCACACACTAGTGTCCTCCGGCCAGGCGGACACCACGCCGACTCGCTGCTCTTCCTGCAGGGTGTCTCCTAACTACACAAATGAAACCACACCTTCACTCCTGCTCAGCTCAGCGTCTGGTACACTGGCACACTGTACATCCTCCACAAACCTGCCAGTCAAAGCTACAACCCAGAACATGAGTAGCCACCCTCGGAGACTAAGAGATATGCAGAGAATGTCTAGGTTCTGTCTAGAATACCCAAAAGGAAAACAGAAACCCAAACTCAGATGTATTCAGGAATGTTCACGCTGGACAATTAAAATAAACACAGCCCAGTCGTCTTTGCACTTCTCCCTTCACTGTTCTTCCACTCTCCAGAACGCACCAGGGAGCCACAGTCCCAGGAGTTGAAGAGTGAGACAACACCCACCTGGTACCGGTCAAGGATTCTAAAGTCCTGACAGGTCGTCCTGTACGTGGCCTGTCCAGCTGGAAGCCTGGAAACTCCTCCATCTTTGGCCCCGTAAATTCCGTCCACTAACAGGAGCGCAGCGTTCACGACCTGATCCAGGTCAAAGAGTGGCAGCCCCCGGTCCCTCTTTGCCTGCCGGACGATCAGCTTCCGCTTCAGTCGCCGGGCCTCAGGGGTCATGGCCACGGCCCCAGGACAGGCCTCCAGCCGCCTGAGGAGCAGCTTCTCCTCATAGATGCTCACGGGGGTGAACTTGGGCCCCTTGGGCTTCCGGTCCTTCTCCAGTACAGGTTTCCTCTTCTCTCGAGCCCTCATCTGCAAGGACGTGTTGGAGTCTGTGTCCTCACTGTCGATGTCCATCCTGTCGGGCTTCTCCTCCTCACTCTCTACCTCCTGCTTGATCTGCTCGGGGGCCCTGACCTTCTTTCTGCCCCCGAGCCCTGTCCCTGAGGCAGCCGTACCGGCAGGGGGCGGGACGTACTCCATCCCAGGGTCTATGACACCGTCTCCTTCCATCTCATCGTCATCTGTGAGAAACAGAAAGTAAGTGAGGAAATGTGGCCCCACCGCCCCCCAGGGAAAGCACACTCACCGCCCCAAGGGCCACACAGGCCCTGAGACCCCAGAACAACGGCTCACCATGAAACAAGGCCTGTGGCGGCATCACATCCGGAATGAGGTCAGCTTCCGAAAGCAGGCTGGGCGTGGCTGAGTGAGAGGCCGGGGTCCCTGGGGCGGAGAAGTCCAGGGATGGTGAGGGCGATGGGCTCGTGAGCGGAGTGCGGTCCGAGGAGCTCAGGGACGAAAAGTCGATGACTTCTCCTTTCTCGAGAATCACGTCAGGCCTGCGGCCTCGGCTGATGAATTTGACAGGTGTGGAAGAGCTGCTCCGGTCAGCAAAGCCAGCCGCCTCTTTCTGGGCTCTCCTGATATCCTTGGCTTCCTGAGTCCGTGATCTTTTCTCTTTCAGTTCCATGGCAGATTCCACAGGATTCCGACTCGCTCTCTTTCTAAGTCCCTCAACAGTGATGATGGGATCTAAAGTTGGTTTGGAGGCTGCTGGTGAAGAACAAAAGATCTAAATTTTTAAATACCGATTCAGCACTAGCTACTTTTACTAACTTATTGTGAATCTACTACCATAGAAAGAGAAATGTTCAATGAATGCCCTGAACTAAGATTAAGATTTCTCTTAACCAGGAAAAAGGAATTATAATGTAAATACAAACACTTTCCACACGGACTTTCACTTACTGGAACTGGTAAAGGTTAAAAGTTTAGAAACTGGGATGGCTTAGGGATGATAAAGAACCTGCAATGCAAGAGGCCTGGGTTCAGTGCCTGCATTGGGAAGATCCCCTGGAGAAGGGAATGGCAACTCACTCCAGTATTCTTGCCTGGAGAATTCCATGGACAGAGGAGCCTGGAGGGCTACAGTCCATGGGGTCACAAAGAGCTGGACACGACTGAGTGACTAACACTAAAAGTTTGATAATGCTCAGAGAACACAGGGGAATAGGGTATTTTCATGTCTTTTTGGTAGAGCATAAAGTTTATCACATCTTTTTGGAGGGTAATTTGGTAATATGACTAAAATTTTGAATAAATATATGCCCTTTGATACAATAACCTATTTCCAGGAATTTATCACAAAATATTGGCAAATGTATTAAAGTATTGTTTAAATAACAAAAACGATAGAAATAACCAAAATGTGCATCAACAGGGTAATGGTTTAGTTATCATGCAGCTACTCAGTGAAATGCAATGAAATAAAAGGAACAGGATAGACCTACATGTACTGCTATGGAAAGATGGCCAAGATATACTTGGTGAGTGTGGAAAAATTGGAGAAGAGGTAATATAGTATGAACCAGTTTTTTTTTTTTTTTTAAGAAAATGCTTAAATATACAAAGAAGACTTCTAAAAGCACTCACAAGAGACAACAGTGGCCCCGCTGAAGTTAAGCTGCAGGAGGTGGAGAGGGACTTTCAGACTTTATAGCTTCAATATTATATGTTTTATTCCCAGCTACATTGTTAAAAAGTTATAAGTTTATTATCAAAACGATTTTAGATTAAAAAAATCAGATCAATATGTGACAGTAAGGAGCTACTGTTAGTTTTTTATAAGTGAGAAAATGCCATTAAGGTGAGGTTACAGGAAAGAACCCTTATGGCTAATAATGAAATATTTAAGAAGGAACTGCTGATACCTGGAAGTTGCTTCTGAATAACCCAAGGGTGTGGATGGGTGGGGGGCTGGGAAGAAGCACCCAGGGGCCCAGATAAATGACATTAAAGGAGATCTCCAGGGTTAACAGCTAAAGTGAAGACAAAAGTGTGAAGGGATTCACTACATGACTCTCTTCACATCTGTATATTTAACATTTTCCATACTAAAAAGGTTAAAAACATAAAAAAAACTTACTGAAAATAGACAACCTTTTAGATACCCAAGGAAATTTATAAAGTTGCTAAGTCATGTCTGACTCTTTTGTGACTCCATGGACTGTAGTGCACCAGGCTCCTCTGTTTAGGGGATTCCTTGATTAGGAAGTTACAAAATATTTTTGTACACTATTTATTTACAGAATAAAAACCTGTGTTAGAAGAAAACTGTGGAGCAGAGCAGCTCCAGGGAGGCCACAGTGCCTGCCTGGTAAAAATAGGTCGTCTACACTGGCATTTCTGGGCTCATGACAGTACCTTTCACTTTCAGAGCGGAGGCGGACAGCTTCTCTCCCTCGGGTTTCAGCGTTGGGGGCCTGTTGTGGACGAGCTTCCACCATCCTGGTTCTCCGAACTCCTGAGCTCCCGAGCGGAAGTACATGGGGCTCCCCACGCTGAGGCAGCCAGCGACCGTGCTCCACCAGGTGGAAGTCTTCTTCCTGAGAGTCCGAGGATTTAAAAATTATTGGCTTTACAACTCTCTCCTTACCTAGATGGTGCAGTCTCTGCCTCCAGGTCTGGGATGGGCTACGGAACCTGCCTCTTTGAAGGAACAGAGCTCTTCAGGTAAGGGAGAGGCACAGGGTTCTGTATGGCTTCAAATCCCGTCTCCACCACCCCTTCTATTAACAGCTGCCTCAGGTTCTTCATCTTTAAAATCAGGATAATAAAACTGGCAAGGCTGCTGAGAGGATTAAATGGAATAATGCCATAAAACAGAGCTCATAAAACACTTCTTATCAGAATCCACATGATTATAGAGTTTCAGTTGGGAAGATCCCCTAGAGCAGGGAATGGTAACCCACTCCAGCATTCTTGCCTGGGAAATCCTGGTGGGCTACAGCCCATGGAGTCTGACACAACTTAGCAACTAGACAACAACAACAGGCTAATTTTATTTAACTTGAGCTGCTTTTATGTATGGGGAAAAGGAAATGGCAACCCACTCCATTCTTGCCTGGAGAATCCCAGGGACAGAGGAGCCTAGTGGGCTGTCGTCTATGGGGTCACAGAGTCGGACACGACTGAAGCGACTTAGCAGCAGTAGCAGCATTTATGTATCAGTTAAACCAAGTCTCAGGAAAGCAAGCAGGAGAGTCCTTAGCCCTGGTAAGTAGTTCATTTTACACACGGAGTCGGAGGCATCCCTCATTCTGCTACCTGCCTTCACGTAGCAGAGGAGGAATATAACTATATGGTACGTCCCACAAACACAGAGTCGAGCCTCAGGGGAATAATCAACTCTAACCAAATCCCCCACCCCCCAACCAAAACACAACAAGCATTTAAAAATAACTACACTAGAGTGTATACACCCAAAATTTTAAATATGTAAAATGTCAACTGGGGCTTCCCAGGTGGTATAGCGGTAAAGAATCTGCCTGCCAATGCAGCAGACGCAGGTTGGATCCCTGGGTCAAGAAGACCCCCTAGGAGTAGGAAATGGCAATCCACTCCAGCATTCTTGCTGGGAAATCCTGGTGGGCTACAGTCCATGGGATCACATAGAATTAGACACAACTGAGCATGCACAGCACACAAAATGTCAAGTACTCAGGTTCCTGTAAAAAGTTGGTCTATCATATAAGGAAAGTGTTCTATTTCCACCTCAAAAACATAAACCAGTGACCAGAAATCCTGAAGAATCGTCTTTAATTACAAAGGCCAGTCTAACAATGGAAAATACTGCTGAAAAGGCAAAGGAGAAAGGTATTCTTAAGAACAGAGATATACTAGACAAATACAGACAAACCAAAAGAATTCCACAAAAAAAAACCAAAAAGACTGTAAAGGGCCTAAGCACTGAGATGGGAGAGTGACCCCCAGCCTCTGGCCCCAGAGTACCTCTCTTCTGCTACCATCTCACCTGGTTTTGAAACTTCCAGACCCCCACCCAGAGGTCTAACAAGGGGAACCTACTCCAGAGGTCTCTGGAGCTCTGTTCATTTTTCTTCCCATTGTCCTATTTGGCTTCAAATCCCTCTAGTGAATTTCCCATTTCAGTTATTGTACTTCTCAGCTCCAGAACTTCTTTTTTATTTACTTAGGACTTCCATCTCTTTGATGGTATTTCTGTTTCATTCATACCTTGCTGCCTGATGTTTCCCACCTCTTCCTTTAGTTCTCTGGGCATCCCTAAGCTGTTCTAAAGTCTTTGACTAGTAACTCCACCATTAGTCCTTCTTCAGGGATAGTTTCGGGTTTATTTTTTCCCTTCAAATGGGTCATACTTTCTGGCTCTGTGTATTCCTTAGGGTTTGTCTGTTGAAAACAAACATCCGACATTTGGACGTCAGTCTTTCTTCTTTCCCCAGGGTTCACTGGACATGATGGCTGCAAGCTGTCTCTGTGCCAGAAATCAGCTGGACTGAAAACTCAAGGTCCTCTTGGCTCACGTCTAAGCCTGTGCCTTCCCCTGGGCATGCATGGAGACTAATCGCCCCTGTATAGATGGTTGCTTTCGAACATCTTCAGTCTTCAATGTCTGGCTCCAAAAGAGGGACAAAGAGGAAAGTGAAGGTGGGGAAGAAGGTGCCAGCCCTTAAGTTCCTTTAAAGTCAATCCAGCCAGAGAGGCGGGGCCTGCAACAGTGCGGGGAGGTGCAATGACAAAGGCTGCTTACCCCTTTGTCAGCACTTCTGTGATCAGAAGCAGCAGCGGGAGATCAGAGCACAGATATGATTGGAGGACACGGTCCTGTGTGTGCATCCAGACCCCACACTGTGCCAAGCTGCTCCTGGAAGGCGTGTGTGGCTGTCTGTCACTGGGCTGAAGGATGTGAGGTCATTAGACACTACTGTACTCAGAGCTAAAATTGACCAAATGGACTGTAATTTATGGTCCAGCTTCTTCTAGAGGACAATCCACCAAGTAGAACAGCACTGACCATGAAAACCTGCCAAGATCTAATTTGATCAGTTTTTTCCCTTCCCTGCCCCTTACAAATGGGGTGTATTAAGTTCCATAAATAGACCTATATAATTAAACTAAGACAACAGATTTCCTTTCCTTAAGAAAAAGAACCAGTTAAACTGTCAGTTCTTTTCTTAGTACCACTAAATATCTCCAGAACAAAAATAGCTCCTTTTGTAAAAAGGCACTGAATCTATTTCTCCTCATGGCAGCCTGCAGACGGTCACCCTCCCCGATCCCGCAGCAACTCTGGCACAGCTGTGACTTCTTGGCATCTGAGGACATGGGCGAGGACAGGCACAAACTCCCTGTGCCCACCTTTATCGTGTCCATATTGCCCCAAATCTGCAGGATTCGTGCATCTCAGCCAGAACTTCAGAAGGCAACTAACAATCACAGTCTCAAACAATCCACCAATGCAACTGCCAACTTGCTAAATCCCTGAGAGCAATGAAAATCTTGCTCGATGCACATGTACCTTCAGCTTCAACGTCTGGTCTGGATGTCTGTGGCCCGGCATCCCTACATCTGATGACCCAAGGAGTGGGTCACAAAGGAGGGGCAAACTCAAAGCATCATGATGAAAAAGAGTAACAAATGCGGAGTAGGAAATGGCAACCCACTCCAATATTCTCCCCTGGAAAATTCCATGGACAGAGGAGCCTGGCAGGCTACAGTGCATCAGGTCACAAAGAGTCAGACACGACCGAGCAACTGAGCACCCAAAACATATTGCTCAGAATATACAGGTACCATCTTCCAGGGAATGCAATATACTTCATATTAAGTCAGATCTCCAAAGTGTCTGTATCTATTTTTTTAACTTTTTATATTTGAGTACAGTTGATTAACAATGTTGTATTAATTTCAGGTATAAAGTGATTCAGTTATGCATATACATGTATCTATCCTTTTTCAAATTCTTTTCCCAACTAGGTTGTTATAGAATATTGAGCAGAGTTTCCTGTGCTATACAGCAGTAGGTCCTTGTCACTTATCCATTTTAAAAATAGCAATATGGAGCTTCCCTGATGGCTCAGTGATGAGGAATCCACCTGCCAATGCAGGAGGTACAGGTTCGATCTCTGGTCCAGGAAGGTCCCCCGTGACAAAGCAACTACGCTCAGGACTACTGAGCCTATGCTCTAGAACCCAGGAACCACAACTACTGAAGCCTGTGTGCCCTAGAACCTGTGCTTCGCAGCAAGAGAAGCCACCTCAATGAGAAGCCCACGCATTGAAACTAGAGAATAGCCCCTGGTCACCACAACTAGAGAGAACCTATGCAGCAACAAAGACCCAGCATAGCCAAAAATAATAAATAAATAGGTAAATTTTTTTAAAAAAGAGTAACAAATGAATAAACCACATGCATGTAAATCTGCCTAGACCTGGCAAAGTGTTATGAATGCCAAAAAGTACACAATGGTTTCTACCTTCCAGAGCTAATAAAGACAAACACTAGTAATTAATGAAGAGCAACTTCAATGAGTCCAGTCAATAACTGCCATTATTTCTCTTCTTCTGACCTCCTATAAGGCACTGACTCTAAAAGGACATAATAGTCCTCTGTCCTCAAATTAGTCACCTACCCAGCTATTATGCAGCTTCATTTAATCAAACTCTGTTTTTCAACAGTCTAAGAATCTGTTCAAACATCTTCCTGCTCAGTAGAAACCAGTAGTTTCCCCTGGATGTAGGGTAAGAAGTATGGAAACCTACACTTATATCTATGCTGGTAATTATACCCACCTCTGCTGAGATTGTTAACTTAAAGTGAAATCATCTTCTGGATTAAAAAATTTTTAGGAACTGCCTCAAGTGTATACGCTAAAGCTCTAAAGGCTTGCATTAGGCTGTCTTAAGTCGCATGTATTTTGCTCTTTACATCTTCATTCAAGGATAAGACTTTTAAAAGTCACATTACCTATTTCCTAGTAGAAAAGTCCAGTGTTTCTCAATAAAGGCACAGATGTCTTCCTTCCACCGGAAATAGCCCTGCCTCCCGCTGCCTTCCAGGGACAAGTTGTACATCGCCAGCACGACCACCTGGAACACAAGTGCACAGGTTGGGAGAAAAGTACCAACAGGAAGAACGTTTGCTGTTTGAGTGGGCATCAGGGGAGGGGAAGGATAACACCCTGGAGAATCTTCAGTACAGAATTCTACTTCCTGTTTGCTTTCCACAGATGAGCATCACTTAGCCTTGTAATCACGTGCACTTGCTCCTCACATGTCACCAACGCCAGGCTGCTGTGTGGCTGAGCTGGTGAAGAGTAAGGACTGTCCTAAGCACCCCCATGCCCGCCCCCTCCATCACTCAAAGGCAGCACTAAATGCTGTGTTAACCACAGGCATCAGGAGGCCCCAGGGGCTGCTCCATCTGGTGTTGCTGACAGACAGTGCTGACCTTTACTAAATATTCTGAGCATCACCCCTGCACATACACTTTCTAAGCCCTTCAGAGGCAGAAACAAGAGACTATCAGAATTTCAGAACTGAAGACAATGTGAGGTACCATCTACTCTGGGTTTAGCCTTTCTCAGCCATGGCCAACTTCTCCCGAGATGAAACTGGCATGGACGAGGGATAGAGACCTGACGGGCCTGGCTGCCCTGTTTATCCTCAGAGAGCATGACACCCCCAGCTCCACTGCATCTGGCCCAACCATGTATTTCACAGGTAATGCATTCACAGCCCCAAATGGGGAAGTACTTTCTTGAAATATAAATAACACACTGTATAGAAGAGAAAAGAACAAAAAAGGAAGTAAAAATCATTTTAAATCCACCATCAAGAAATCATCTTTTTTAACATTTTCGGTGACGGTCCTTTCAGACATTTCTCTTCTCATCTAAAGAAAGTTTTGTAGTCATAAATGGACAAAAATCTATACATGTTATTCAAAACCATGTTTTCATCCTTATAAAAATGATGATTAATTTTGGGTCAATGAAACTGAAAAGGGGACAGAGAATCTAAGAAGAGAGTCCTTCCATAATTCCAAATCTGCCTATATGTGCACACATCAGAATAATGGTAATATTAATCTGATCTTGCCAAGACAAAGTATTCTATGTATGCTTTGGAAAAAAAAAAACAATACCAGTTATAATATTCATTAGACTGTAAACATCCTCAGTACAAGCTTCATTTTCTACTCACATATTTTCAGGCAAGTCAAAAAACGCTCCCTAAAACCACCACTGACAGATTTCATTAGATGTCCTAATAAAAGCAACAATAATTAAGATGACAGTCCCAGGCTGCAAACACAACTACAATCTATAAGGACACCATAAGTGACTTAGACGGTATAACAAAATCACCTTCTGATTATCCTGTTTATTTCCCCTCATAGCAAAAAGTGCTAGGGATAATTAACCTATGTATTTGTCTGCTTATCATCTAAAACAAATGTCCAGAAAGTCAGCTGCCTGGGGCTGTCTTGGCTGTCTCATTCACCATAGAAAAGAAAGAGCTGGATGAGAATTAGCTAGTCTCGACTAGACTCTACTCTCCAGGCCTAGAACAGTGCCTGGTGCATGGTATGCACTCGGCATTTGTTGAAAGAACAAACATAAAAACCGAGTGAAAATGAAAGTGAAAGTCACTCAGTCATGTCCAACTCTTTGCGACCCCATGGATTATAAAGTCCATGGAATTCTCCAGGCCAGAATACTGGAGTGGGTAGCCTTTCCCTCTGCCAGGGGATCTTCCCAACCCAGGGATGGAACCCAGGTCTCCCGCATTGCAGGCGAGAGACCTTTACCAGCTTTACCAGCTGAGCCACAAGTAAGTGATGTTTAATTCATAATTTTTAGAACTTAAAAGGCTGCATATACCATTGGTGCCTTGCTATAAACATATTAATATAAAAACAAACCCCCCAAAATTAACACAACCTGGAGATCAGTTATAAGATACTATTCAGGCAATAGTTGGGCAGGGTTAGGTTGGCCAACTTCACTTTTTTTAAATTGAAGCACAGTTGCTTTCAGAATTGTATTGTTTTCAGCTGTAGTGTAGTGATTCACCATCTTCACATTTTTTAGAATGGTTTTATTTTTCTAAAAACAGCTGCCAGAAAAATGTGAACCTCTTTGATTAAAATCAGAAATTTGGTATTATATATAAATGAAACTGTGTGGGTGAGATTTTCAAGAATCTCAAACCCAGTGTGCTAAGTTGGCAGTGAGTAATTTTACTAAGAACTCTTTTCTCCACATATTCTGTATGATTTTCATTGTGAAAAAGTGACCCTCAAAACAACTCAAAAGCTCATATGTAAGTTCCTCATTCTCTAGACACTTACTCCAATAAATCTGGGGCAGACCAACCTCACAAACTCTAGAGGTTTTACTCACTTGCTGCCATGTCAGCTTCAGCCTCTCATACTGCTCCTTGCCATCTTCTGAGCAATCAGAACAGGTAAACCTAAAAAAATTATCGCCCTTAAGGTAACTGAGCTGTTCCCTCAGCTGACCTAGGAGGAAAACAAAAAGATACATCATTAGAACAAAGTAACCAAAGGTTTAATCAGTTTACCAACCATTTTCCAAGTTTCCCAGGCCGTCTTCCATTTTTCTTTCAGCCAACCCAAGTCGGAAGGTTATTCTTCTACTATCAAGTGCATGCCCAGTAAGATAGATCCGTGGTTCCCTGACTTTCAGAAGACATTGAGAAGACAGGTACGGTTATCCTCACTGGCTGTTCCAACTGTTAACATTCCTGACTCCTACAAGAGGTCTCCTTACATACCCTTTAAGAAATATCTGAGCTCCCACTGTGCCATTTGGCTAGGAACTGGGAACAGGATGCCCAGGGCAGATGCGCTGAGCGCCCTCAGAGGCTTATAGCTGCTGCGAGGGGCACAGGGCGGGCAAGCAGGTAACAGCACCACAGCTGCTCTCCATCCTGTGTATCAGAACCACCCAAGAAGCTGTTTGTTTTAATATCCCTGGGCTTGTCCCACACACAGTTAATCAACCTCTAGATGTAGGGCATTTTCTGAAGTTCCCCAGGAGATGCTGAAGCTCTGGGAGACATGAAGACCCCTGGAGTGGAATGTGATGTGCTCAGTAGGGCAACATGAGGGCACATAAAAGAGATGCCAATCTACACTAGGAAGACAGGAGAGCTGGAAAAAGTGGGGGCACTGGGGCCTGAAGGATGCTTAGAATTGACAGGTGTAAAAAGGTGCTGGGGGTGTAGGGAGGATAGAGGCTGCAAAGACACACATGTTCCACAAAGGAAATTCACATGTGCAAAGTCCCAGGGAAAAGAAAGACCTGCTCGTGGAGAATGAAAAGGTCACCCTGGCTACAGAGCTCTGCGGGGATTATCTGTGGGGAGAGGAGGACATGAAGGAGAGGCTGGAGCAGTTGCAGGTGCCCAGCAGGAAGGGCGGTTTACAGTGAGGACAGGAGAGAGCCACCCAGCCATCCAGAACCCTGGATCTACAAGCAGAGACAGCTCAAGAGCAAAAACTAGCTAGTGCACATGTGCGTGCCTCTGCGCACGCATACTTGTATGTGCTCAGTCGTGTCCAACTCTTTGTGACCTCACGGACTATAGCCCCGTCAGGCTCCTCTTTCCGTGGTATTTTCCAGGCAAGATAACTAGAATGGGCTGCCATTTCCTACTCCAGGGGATCTACTTGACCTAGGGATTAAACCCATGTCTCCTGCAGTGGCAGGTGGATTCTTTACTCCTGAGCCACCTGGGAAGCCCCCAAAACTAGCTTATAGGTAGTAAATTTTAGGTTTGCTTTCTGTGAAAATGGTGTTACTTTATTAAATAGTAATTAGGAATCTGAACAGCTGAATCCATCTTAAAAACATCTCCACATACCAGAAAATGACCCAGTTCACAACAAAAAATACACATACACACATATATCTAAATTTCTCTGACTTGGTTACAGGTTCCAGTACACAGAGTACTCCTCCGATACATGTGTCTTTACCAGTCTCCATCTAACGGGAAAGCCCTGCTTCGGTAACTGCCCTGATGCCTGGCAAAGGACCTCCTGGGGGGTGTGTGTGCATCTACTAGCAGATCTACCAGCAGATCAAGGAAGCCAGCAAGAAGAAAACACTAGAAACAGGCACAACACATTTCTAATCTGCTAATTCCTTCTATCAGCAAACTATCGCAGCTGTTTTCCATGTAGGTTAAATATTACCTGAGTTATAAGTCTGAACTTCAGCTCTATGCTGGGCCTAGAATTTGGTTGCAAATCCACAATAATGTGACCCTGATAGAAAAATGCAGCTGATTCTTTAAGTCACACAGAATTTCT
The DNA here is from genome assembly GCF_029378745.1 of Bos indicus. Taxonomy (NCBI): domain Eukaryota; kingdom Metazoa; phylum Chordata; class Mammalia; order Artiodactyla; family Bovidae; genus Bos; species Bos indicus. The sequence continues at coordinate 38,387,874 of NC_091772.1, read as the reverse complement.
AATTTTTACTGGGTGGCAATCAAGAACGTTAATTTAACAAAGTGACAGAGGTTGGCAGTCATATTTATTAGGACAAATGTGTCTATGTTTTATATAAGCCTGCAGTTAAGCAACTAAACTAGTAATAAATCAAAGAGTTATCTTTTTATTTAGATCTACTTCACATTCCTGTTTCTTTCACAGGTTAGGAAAACACATCTTCCCACAGGAACTGACAGAGCAAAGGAAAGGAGAAGCTCCTTACTGGCTGGGATCCACTTCTGGCACTTGTCGCAGAAGTAGGACAGCTGCTCCTCCATCCACGACACATCCCCTTCGTCACTGTTGAGGGAGTCCCCGCTATGGTCGTGAGACAAGTCCACAGATGCCTGGTCCTCCGACTCCACGATCAACAGGGTCTCCCCCTCCACCTCCCCCTCCTCCAGTCCCTCCGAGGTTGATGTTCTCGTGGCTTCATCGTCGTGCCGACTAATCAAACCACTCAGGTGGATGCCACCCTCCATCCCTCCCGGCTCACAGGGTCAGGGTTCTCAGGAACAACTCCAATCTTTGGACACCTCTACGCAGACACAAGGGGCTCTAAAGACATTATTTAGAATATATGAGCCATTGTCCTTTTTCTGATCAAGTTTAAAAGGACAGTGAGTAAAAAAGATTTCACTAAGCTGTTCTCCATCAACACACACATTGAATGCTGTCTCTTTCATCAATACTTCACACACACTTCAAGTCACGTTTCTTGAGATCCCTTTGCCAACACCATTTTCTCTCTTTCTGCTTCAAGTTGCTCAGTCAGAAGAATCTGCTCTCCCAAAAGACGAATATTTTCTTTTTTCCGATTCTGCCTTTCAATGTCTCTGATCACTCCATCATGAAGCCTCTAAAAATGTAAGAAACAGATTTCAGTAAAACTGGAACAGGTAGTTCCCATCCTTGTATCATTCAAATCTAAAACACAGTTTAGATACAGTTAAAACTTTTAGATTCCAACTACCCAATTACTATTTTAATTTACTGTATGCTGCTGTTGCTAAGTCGCTTCAGCCGTGTCCGACTCTGTGCGACCCCATAGACGGCCTCCTACCAGGCTCCTCTGTCCCCGGGATTCTCCAGACAAGAACACTGGAGTGGGTTGCTATTTCCTTCTCCAATGCATGAAAATGAAAAATGAAAGTGAAGTCGCTCAGTCGTGTCCGACTCTTAGCGACCTTGTGGACTGCAGCCTACCAGGCTCCTCCGTCCATGGGATTTTCCAGGCAAGAGTACTGAAGTGGGGTGCCATTGCCTTCTCCCAATTTACTGTATAAATGTAATAAAGAAACCATAAAATTAACTTGGTAGACTGTCATAGTATTATTACAGACTTCTTATTGTCTTTTAGGGAAGTCCACATCATTTAATACAAATATGGTAAATAACAATTAAAAATTAAAAACTGGGGCTTCCCTGGTGGTCTAGTGGGTAAGAATCCTCCTGCCAATGCAGGGGACACAGATTTGATCCCTGCTTCTGCTGGGAAGATTCCCCATGCTTCAGGGCAACATTAAGCCTGTGTACCACTATTTAGCAGATGTGCCTCAACACCCTCAAGTCTGTACTCCACCACAGTAAAAAGCCTGAGCACTGCAACCTGCAACAAAGAGTAGCCTCCACACCCTGAAATCAGAGAAAGCCCAAGCACAGCAACAATGACCCAACAGCCAAAAATAAATCTCTTTTTAAAAAAAGAAAGAAAAACTGCCACTGTGCTGAATTTTAGAAGTTTAGTTGATATATGATACTTTAAAAATTTGAGAGCAATGGAAAAAAATAAAACAAGTGAAAAACAACAAACGAAAAAGAAACAGAAGAAAAAAAGAGAGCTAAATAAAAATTTGAGGAGGGAATTCCCTGGCGGTCCAGTGGTTAAGAATCTCCGCTTCCACTGGTTGGGGAACAAAGACCCTGCAGGCCACCTATGTCCCCTGCCCCCCAAAAAAAACCTTGATGAGAGTTAAAGTAACTGTGAACTACATTCCTATTAGCAATTGTCCTAGCTGAATAATAAATATCATAGAAAAAAAGTACTAAAATTTGAACACAGTTTCAGAATGCGAGAAAGTAAAGAACGTGGCTTGTTCTGTTACATAAACAGAATAAGTAAAAATTACACAGAATTACCATCAATTACCTAATGGGCAGAGAAGGGGAAAAAAAGAAAGCTATCAGCAGAGGAAAAACAAAGGCCCACCAATGGCAATTACTTTCACAAACACTAATGACAGAAGGTTCCAGAACATGAATGTGGCATCTAAGATGACTTCCTGAAGCATCAATCCAGTCATTATTAATAACAAACATTTTATAGTTTACAGGTCATTAAATACTCTCCTAACAGTGGCCTGTGAGGCAGAATAATGGGGGCAGGGCATGGGACCTGGGTAAATGTTTTTTTGTTTTTGTTTTTTTAATTTTAAACCAGACCTCTTTCAAATAAACTACAAGGTAAGTATCTCCATCTGCAAGGCTAGCTTGCAATTCATCAACAAGCACCAAGTTACAGATCTGTTTGTTTTTGGTTTTTAAATTTACTATTATGTCTACTTTAACAACTCACCAAGTACCTCGGTGCTGGCCCTCCTCCAGGCCTGGAGCTTCAGTGCTCATCATCAGGGAGCTAAGAAATTTAAGAGTCCTGGGACTGATACACAACTGAAACCCATCTGTCTTGAACCCTGCGCCCTTGGCCAGATCTCCAGACAGAATCGGAAGCTCTCATTCTACTCTTCCCTCCCCAGCTCCTGTCCTGTGGGCCTCCTGTCAGGACACATTGACACACCCCACCCAACCCCTGAAGCCCACACCTTCCACACCTGCTCTGAGGCCCTCCCTTCCTTTCTCAGACTTTGGCACATGGCTTAGGTTCTTGTTCTCCATCCATCATTTGCTAGTTTCCCCCCCAAGTTTCAAGATCTGTGCCAACTGCCTGGCACACCCTTCCTGGGACTTCCAGTTGACAACTGTGCTGACCACCCAGACCTCTTCATTACCATAACTCTTAAACCTGGAACCCAGCTCCTGGTGCAGTTCTTACTCCTCGGGTAGTACTGCCAGTTTTGCTGGCTTCCTGTGAGGATGAGTGCTCCGTACAGTGCCTGGTATGTGGTAGACAGTCAGGAAACAACGGGGGACCACGCCAACCACTGATTTATTTCTTGCTTCCCTGAACCTTCCAACACACCCAACCATGTCAAATCACATGTCCTCCTCTTTCCCAGGAAGTAAGCCACATGAATGACTGGACGGATAACAAACACAAGTTATTCTGGTCAACCTTCACCTCTAACTTACAAATATCTAAACCTTTCACTTTTCGCATTCTAACAGCAGTTCTCAACTCTGGCTGCATGTTAGAACCCCTGGGTCGCTTTTAAAACATACTTAAGCAGGATCCACACCCGCAAGAGATTCTGATTTGACAGGTCTGGAGCAGGACCCAGGCGGTTTCACGGTATTTAATAAAAAAAAAAAACTTCCCAGGAATACTGGCACTTGTAGCTGGGGGTCAGAACCAAGCTTGAGCCCAGCCTTACACTCGGAAAAACCCCTGCTCCCTGACCTCAGAGTTACATCCGCTACAGCATTCTCAACCCCCTTGTCAAATTTCCTCCCATCACCATCTTTTCCTTCTTAGAGAAGGAAGCCTCCTGCCTCTGTTCGGAAAGCTATCCCCTTAGCTGTGTTAGTTGCTCAGTCGTGCCAGAGTCTTCGCGACCCTATGGACTGTAGCCCCCCAGGCTCCTCTGTTCATGGAAATTCTCCAGGCCAGAGTACTCGAGCGGGTTGCCATGTCCTCCTCCAGGGGATCTTCCCCACCCAGGGATGGAACCCAGGTCTCCCGCATTGCAGGCACATTCTTTACCCTCTGAGCCACCAGGGAAGTCCCTTAGAGCCCTACTTTAAGCCCAAATCTCTCATCTCCTCCATGTCCTGTCATCGTTAATCATTCCATTCCCTCCGCTAAATCCCTGTACCACCGTCGGCCTCGTCTGCCGATTTCCAGAGAGTGGAACAGGACAGAGGCCTCGCCGGCAGCATCTCCGCACCACCAGCACACGCACCGACTCCCCCCCCCCCCGCCCCCATTGCCTGTGCCCACCCGGGGCGACCCAGGCTCCGCCGCCCCGAGCCACTCCCCTCGCTCGACCCTCAGACCCACGACCCGCTGCTCTTCCTCTTCTTTCTTCCCTACGAGCTCGGGGCCAAGGCTTGCGCCCGGGGGTCACGCTGACCGATTGGGAAACGGAAGACCCGAGAACTGAGAGACACAGCGCAGACGGTCAGTCTCCCGCGCTCCGACCCCGGCGGGCCCGGGGGCCGGGGTGGGGGGCGTCTCGGAGCCCAGTGTACCCGGGGACTCCCCCCTCACCCCCAGGACCGTTCCTCCCAAGGAGAAGGGGGTCCCCCGGCCCCGGAGAAGGGAGGAAAGGCGAGGAAAAGAGGCACCACGCGGAGCCAGGCCCGAGGCCCGAACCGGGCGGGCCTGGAACACCGACCTGCCGGTCCTGCCGCTGCTTCAGATGCACGCCCGCCACGGTGGCCGCAGTCAGCAGCACCGAGAGGCCCAACACCACCTTGGAGCGTCTGGACATCCCCGTCGCCTGCCTGCCTGCCGGCCGCGGGCTCTGCTCGCAGCGCCTGAGGCCCGGGGCAGCCGCCGCCGCCGCCGCCGAGTGAGCATCGCCGCCAGGGGCGGGGCCAGGCGCGATGCCTCGAGCGCAGAGCCCGGTCGCCGCCAGGCGCGGGGAGTCGAGCGCCGAGCGCTGTCCTTACTCCGCCGCAGAGCGTGACTTCTGGTGGAGCCTGGCGGGTACCCGAGGGACCAGATCATCTCCCTGCCCTGCGGGCTGGAAAAGGGACAACTTCCAAGAGCCCCTACCCAGAGCTGGCCCCGGCATCACCACCCGGGACGGTTTTGGAGGCCTGAGCCCCCTCCTCTCATCCGCCGTCCTCTGCGGCAGAAGTGTCGGGAGGCAAGATTCCGGGCTTGAGTACCTTGAGGACCCTCCGCCGCGCGCGTCCCCTCCGCCGCGCGCGTCCCCTCGGAGCGCGGGGCGCTGCCACGCCACCATCCCAAAACGCGGCGCTCGTTGCCCCTTGGCGGGGGAGGGCACCAGGAGAGGGAGTTTTTCTGGTGAGACGTGGTAGTCCACCTGCTTCCACCTTGACGCGGTGGGAGGGCGAGGCAGGGTCTGGTTTTTCTTGTCGTCGTCGGGAAACCTTCTGACTGCAGAGCAAGCTCTCCAGGCAGCGGTTCCTCTTCTGCTGGTACGAAAGACACTGTCACCTTGTCTCCAGGTAGCCCTTGAGACATCCCGTCTATACCGGTTTCTGCGTTCAGTTACCCGCGTTACTAGGGTCAAAAATGATGGAGCGAAGTGGAGAACTGAGAAGCCCACCGAAAAAGATACTATGCCCAGCTCACGCAGATGATGGGCTTTCCAAGGAAGAGAGGTGTTAGGATCAAGAAATGGTTGGATGGCATCACCGACCCAGTGGACATGAGTTTGAGCAAACTTCAGGAGATAGTGAAGGACAGGGAAGTCTGGCATGCTACTGTCTATGGAATCGCAAAGAGTCTGAGGCAACTTATCGACTGAACAACAATATTTTTTCCCACTGGAATTCCCAAGGGACAGATTTCCTCCTGTGCAAACAGCTGTGGACACTGTTGATTTGGGCTGAGTCTCACTCTGAGGTTTCTTCCACCTTGTTCTCTGTAGTGCTTTGCTATTCCAGCGTCTGTTGTGCAGAGTGTCAGTTACTTGAAGTGAATGCTGCTCTCCAGAAATGTAATGAGATAAAACTAACTTTTAAAGTGAAAATAATGTTTTCAAATATTTCGTCTGCAGCATTTTTCTCTGCAGAGGAGGAAGTACCATTGAGTTGGAGAATAGGATCCGTGTGTTGACCTTGGAGATAGAAGCAATTTAATTCAGGGCATATTGGCTTTTTCTCTAAAGAAAAAAAAAAAAGGTATATTAGACTACTTTTTACTTGCGGTAGACTCCAGTATTTTCTCCCTCTTAGTCAGTGAGCCTTCAGTAAAGCTGCATGTCTTTAGAATGTATGTCAGAGTGAGATCATGGAAAAAGCAAGAGAATTCCAGAAAAACACCTATTTCTGCTTTGTTGACTATGCCAAAGCCTTTGACTGTGTGGATCACAATAAACTGTGGAAAATTCTGGAAGAGATGGGAATACCAGACCACCTGACCTGCTTCTTGAGAAACCTGTATGCAGGTCAGGAAGCAACAGTTAGAACTGGACATGGAACAACAGACTGGTTCCAAATAGGAAAAGGAATAGTCAAGGCTGTATATTGTCACCCTGCTTATTTAACTTCTATGCAGAGTACATCATGAGAAACGCTGGGCTGGAAGAAACACAAGCTGGAATCAAGATTTCCGGGAGAAATATCAATAAACTCAGATACGCAGATGACACCACCCTTATGGCAGAAAGTGAAGAGGAACTAAAAAGCCTCTTGATGAAAGTGAAAGAGATTGAAAAAGTTGGCTTAAAGCTCAACATTCAGAAAACGAAGATCATGGCATCTGGTCCCATCACTTCATGGGAAATAGATGGAAAAACAGTGGAAACAGTGTCAGACTTTATTTTGAGGGGCTCCAAAATCACCACAGATGGTGACTGCAGCCATGAAATTAAAAGACGCTTACTCCTTGGAAGGAAGTTTTGACCAACCTAGATAGCATATTGAAAAGCAGAGACATTACTTTGGCAACAAAGATCCATCTAGTCAAGGCTATGGTTTTTCCAGTAGTCATGTATGGGTGTGAGAGTTGGACTGTGAAGAAAGCTGAGCGCCCACAAATTGATGCTTTTGAACTGTGGTGTTGGAAAAGACTCTTGAGGGTCCCTTGGACTGCAAGGAGATCCAACCAGTCCATTCTAAAGGAGATCAGTCCTGGGTGTTCTTTAGAAGGAATGATGCTAAAGCTGAAACTCCAGTACTTTGGCCACCTCATGCGGAGTTAACTCATTGGGAAAGACTCTGATCCTGGGAGGGATTGGGGGCAGGAGGAGAAGGGGACGACAGAGGATGAGATGGCTAGATGGCATCACTGACTCGATGGACGTGAGTCTGGGTGAACTTCGGGAGTTGGTGATGGACAGGGAGGCCTGGTGTGCTGCGATTCATGCGGTCGCAAAGAGTCGGACGCGACTGAGCAACTGAACTGGACTGAACAGAGTGAGATGGTCTTTCACTCTACCATGACTGATTTTTCAACTTGTCTTTTTGAAATGGATTGTTATTCTGCTTTTCAAAAGTCCCTCATGGGGATTCACTGGCTGTTTGGGAGTTAGGACTCTGTGCTTTCACTTCCATGTCCCAATTCCTTAAGAGCCCTCAAGCCTTAAGGTGTGGTCTCCCCCTCACAAAATATACCTTATGAGTTTACAGTGTCAAATTCAGAAATGGCTTATCTGTTTGTTTATATATTTATTTATCTGCAACTAAGACCCAACATAGCCAAATAAATAAATAAAAATACTAAAAAATCATCCCCATTAAAAAAAAGAGGGGATATATTTTAAGGTATGCTAATTATGAAAGGAAAGTTATGACCAACCTAGACAGCATATTAAAAAACAGAGACATTACTTTGTCAACAAAGGTCTGTCTAGTTAAGGCTATGGTTTTTCCAGTAGTCATGTATGGATATGAGAGTTGGACTGTAAAGAAAGCTAAGTGCCAAAGAATTGATGCTTTTGAACTGTGGTGTTGGAGAAGACTCTTGAGAGTCCCTTGGACTGCAAGGAGATCCAACCAGTCCATCTTAAAGGAGATTAGTCCTGGGTGTTCATTGGAAGGACTGATGTTGAAGCTGAAACTCCAACACTTTGGCCACCTGATGCGAAGGGCTGACTCATTTGAAAAGACCCTGATGCTGGGAAAGATTGAGGGCAGGAGGAGAAGGGGACAACAGAAGATGAGATGGTTGGATGGCATCACCGACTCAATGGACATGGGTTTGGGTGGACTCTGGGAGTTGGTGATGGACAGGGAGGCCTGGCGTGCTGTGGTTCATGGGGTCGCAAAGAGTCTGATACGACTGAGTGACTGAACTGAACTGAATTATGATTTCAATAAAGTTATTAAAAGAAGGCAAAAAAAAAAGCTGTTTGTATGTATCAATTCATTTCATTTGCACAATAGGTGCTGTTATTATGCCCATTTTACAAAGGAGGAAGGTAACTTGCCCAGAGTCCACAGCCTGAAACTTACAGTGCAACATAATTGGTTTTTAGTTTTGTTTTCAAAAGACATAAAAGATTAAACTCACCTGGTTTAAAAGTGAATTTTCACTTGATTTAACAGAGAACTTTTAACTTGAGGTAGTCGACAAGGAAAATGTGTATATGTAGACTCTTTCAATTCTGTATTTCAGGTACTTACAGAATGGGAGGAGTAGAAAGAAAGGGAGGCAGTTAAGGCTAGACACACAGGTGGGAGAAGAAAGAGAAAGAAACAGAAGAGAACAGGAAAGCAACGGACTCCCCGTAGGTTCTGTGGTCAGAGCATTGGCCTCTCAGGATGCTCATTTGGCCTCTGACAGCTACGCCCCGTTCACAAGGGCCTCGAGTTCCGTTTTCGAGTATCCCATTCCTCCCTTTGTGGGAGCCTTGCTATCCTCTGGCAGGATGTTGTTCTCAGAAAGTGGTCTCAGTGAGTGAAGCTCTATGACAAAGGGCTTCTGGCTTCACTGGGAACAGTCCCTGACCTCTGGGGGCCTCAGTTTCCCCCTCTGTACTGTGGGGACAGTGATATGTCTGCTGCCCCCTGGACTTGCTGGTTGAGATGACGAATTAGCAGCATGACTGCACCAAGTCAGGCCTGTGGCAGTAATGCGTGTCATGCTCTGGCCAGTGAGTCTTCAGGGGTCCCCTAGGAATGGCAAGATGGGGACCCCCTCAGCCTTGAGGGGAGGGGGAATCCCTGTCTTCACAGCCTTGGGAGAAGTCTGTTCATTTGCAGCTCAGAGGGCCTTTCAGCAACATCCCAGCTGGAGGCAGCGCGAGTGTTCTCACCGCACTTGTCCCAACCGTGATTCAAAATTCTTGGTGTGGCTGGCTGAGTTCCTTTGGATTCAAAATCCAGTCACGTTGTCAGAGAAAAATGTCAACCTTACCGGTTGTTAATGGAAGAAAGGAGCTGTTAGATCCTTTAAAGACAGGCAATTTCGACTGCTGTAAATTTATGAATCATTGTGAAAAAAATAATGGCTTTAACTGACAATACCACACGTTAGCAAAGACGTAGAACAGTTGGAACGCGCTGTGCTCTGGGTGGGAATGTCTCTTGGAACCACTTCAGCTGAATCTACTGGAGCTGAACCAGTTTGAATCCTGTGACCCAGAACCTTCAACCCCAGATGGAGGCCCCACAGAACTGCATACGTGTGTGCACCCAAAACATGTGCAAGTGTATCTGCGTATATCCCACTTGCAGAAATCTGCAGGTGCTTACCTTACTGGGGGTGGGGGCAGAGTGGGAGAGTATTTCCTGAAAGAACAGAGTGTGAGTGGGTCTTCTGGGATGCTGATATCATCCTGTTTCCTAATCTTTTTTTTTTTTTTCCTCTTTAATATTTATTTATTTGGCTGTGCCGGGTCCTAGTTGTGGCATGCGAAATCTTGGTTGCAACATGTGGGATCTAGTTCCCTGGCCAAGGATTGAACCCAGGCCCTCTGCAGTGGGAGCTCAGAATCTTAACCACTGGACCACCAGGGAAGTCCCCTGTTTCCTAATCTTGATGCTGCTACTGGGTATTCGTGAAGATGAATCAAGTGGTAATAGATTTTGTGCTCATATCTATATGCATGGCCTACTGCTATACAAAATCCTATATAAGGGACATCCTTGGCAGTCCAGCAATTAAGACTTGATGCTTTTACTCCTGAGGGCTCCGGTTCAATCCCTGGTTGGGAAACTAAGGTTCCACAAGCTGTGGGGCAAGAAAAAAAAAAAAAAAAAACTTCTTATGGCTTCACATTTTATCATTGCATCTTGCACCAAGAAAGTTTTTTCTCCACGATGACTATCAAGAATTGAGGTCTTATTAAGTGAAGTAAGTCAGATAAACACAAATACATGATCTCACTTATATGTGGAATTTTTTTTTAATGTTACAAATGAACTTATTTACAAAACAGAAATAGACTCATAGATATAGAAAACAAACTTGTGGTTTCCAAAAGGAATGGGGAAATAAATTAGGAGTATGGCATTAACATATACACGCTGCTGCTGCTGCTGCTGCTGCTACTAAGTCGCTTCAGTCGTTTCTGACTCTGTGCAACCCGACATACGGCAGCCCACCAGGCTCCCCCGTCCCTGGGATACTCCAGGTGAGAACACTGGAGTGGGTTGCCATTTCCTTCTCCAATGCATGAAAGTGAAAAGTGAAAGTGAAGTTGCTCAGTTGTGCCCTACTCTTAGCCACCCCATGGACTGCAGCCTACCAGGCTCCTCCGTCCGTGGGATTTTCCAGGCAAGAGTACTGGAGTGGGGTGCTATTGCCTTCTCTGATATACACGATACTATATACTATATAATATAGGTAAAGAACAAGAACATACAATATAGCACAGGGAACTATACTCAATATCTTGTAGTGGAAAAGAATTTGAAAAAGTACACACACACACACACACACATATATATATATATGTATGTATTTGCTATTGTTTAGTAGCTAAGTCATGTAAGACTTGCAACTCCGTGGACTGTAGCCTGCCAGGCTCCTCTATCCGTGGGATTTCCCAGACAAGAATGCTGGAGTAGGTTGCTATTTCCTTCTTCAGGGGATCTGCCCAACCCAGGGATCAAACCCAAGTCTCCTGCGTCTCCTGCATTGGCAAGTGAATTCTTTACCACTGAGCCACCCGGGAAGCCCCTGGTGCGTGATACTTCTTCCTAAGCAAAACCACTGGGAGACCTAAACACTGCCATCAGATTGAAAATACCATCCAAGACAAAAATATGAATCTGACCTTCTCAAAAACCTCCCAGTGGCTCCCCATTCCTTAGGATAAAGCTCCAAACTGCTTAGAATAGCAAACTACCCTTTGCCCCTCCCTGCAGTCCCTGCAAAGTAAAAGTGAAAGTCGCTCTGTCATCTCTGACTCTTTGTGACCCTATGGACTGTATGTCCATGGAATTCTCCAGGTCAGAATATTGGAGTGGGTAGCCTTTCCCTCCTCCAGGGGATCTCCCCAACCCAGGGATCAAACCCAGGTCTCCCACATTGCAGGCGGTTTCTTTACCACCTGAGCCACAAAGTCAAAAACAAGTGCAGCTGGAGATCAGCAGCTTGGAGAGGAACCAAGCAATGAAAACGAAGTGGAGGAAGTACAGCCCCCTCCCCATGTTTGAACACTATGGTCATCAGCACTGGTTCCACCTGCACTCGTGCAAGGGTGGGATTTGAAAAAATGCCTTCACCACTGAGTGTAATGTGGCTTCTGTCCTGCAGGTTTGAATCGGGGCCAGGTCCTCGAAGCTGTTGTGGGTTTCCAAGTCGCTGGTAATACTAATCATCTACTCTTACCTAGTGGGAGGTGTTCATAAGTAAGCATAGGTTCAAGGTGGAATAAACAGTGGGCAGGAGCGCGCAGGTGAGGGTGGAGGCATAGTGAACTTGAAGGTCATGTGAGGCAGGGATGAGAAAGAAAGAGGAGGCAGAGAGGCCACCGTTTGTTTAGGAATAAGGTGGAGGGCATCGCTGAAGTGGCGCCAGTGATCATCTTTTATGTACATGTTCCAATCTCAGCACCAAATGGCTTGGAAACATCGCACCACGTGGGACCCCAGATGGCACCAGTAGGACTGTTTAAAAAGCAAATGTAGGGCCTTGCCTCATGTATGGCCCTGGGTGGGCCCTAGCAGATAGTTAAGCAATAGGGTCCCATCTTCCTTGAGCTTAGCTTCTCATTTCAGCCATCCATTGTCCAAACTGTCCCTGAAGAAAGGTGTCCTTGAAGGAAAGAGAAAATTGACTTTCTCTCAGTAGGTCCAACACAGTCTTCCCTCTAGTGCTGGAACTGATCAATGAAAATGGATCAATGGGAATTCAATGGAGGAACTATATAATTCTACACTGGAGGTGTGTCTCTTCTCTCCCTCTTAGGGAATTATTCAATCATTTATTTATATCAATATGGACTCATAAATACATGTACAATTTTTTACTTTTCCTTTTTCTTTTTGGCCACACTGTGAGGCTTCTGGGATGTTAGTTCTTTGACTAAGGATTGAACCCAGGCCCTTAGGAATGAGAGCATGGAATCCTAACCACTGGACCACCAGCAAAGTGCAGAAGATGACCTCTTCTTGAATGGGTGTTTGCTTGGTTGCTGTTAACCTTTGCTTGTTTTCTGGAGCTCCTATAATGTTGACTCAGACAGCTTCTAGTTGTTTTCTCAATATTTATATGGTTAGCAAGATTCTTGAAATAAAAAAGTAAAATTCCTAAAGCAAGGCTTCGAGAGTCACAATTTTACTGATACCACTTCCTTCTTCTTTTTGTTATCTCTTTACACTTTCCTTAATCTCTTGTAGCTCTAATTTATGTTCTTATTTTATACAGCAGATTTGTTCATTGAGTTTTAGGAGTCATGACAATATGTATGGTCAGATTCTCATGTGCTCTTGGGTAACATTTTTCCAGGGAGAGGTCTTCATCCATCTTATTTTTTTTTTCCTGTTATTTTCCTCAGTTTTTTTCTTGTGAATAAATTTATAAACTTAATATTTCATCTTTTATTATTATTGTTTTAATTTTTATTATTCCTCTTTGAATGAAGTGAGTTCTTTGTGGTACTATTTGTCAGAGAAATGTATGGCTCAATCATCAAGACATAATATAGGATTTCCAGGAAGCGATCTTAGCGACTTAGCAACTCTTAGCGATCCCAAGGACTGCAGCCTACCAGGCTCCTCCGCCCATGGGATTTTCCAGGCAAGAGTACATTCAAACCTAGCATACGTAAATAAACCCCTCAAAAAAATGAGTTAAGGTTTAGTATTTTTCTTACAAGGGACAGACTAACATTCTTATTTGGGAACTTTCTGTGAGGAACATGAAGACATCAGGCAAAGAGTGCATAAATCAAACCAACATGGGGACAGAAGAAAAAATGAGATGTCCCCAGGAAGTCTATCGGAAGCTAAATGGCACACAGAGCCCTGCTCCACGGTCATTCCAGCATGCATTCTGATCTGTGCTCTTCACTGTCCATGGCAAGGTCGCTCTTCAGGAGTGGTCTGCAATGTGGAAGGTCTAATCACCTTCTGATGCCAGGACAGAATTATATGTCCTTTGAAAAACCTTTTTGCTCTTGAGGAAAATGGTCACTTTTCTTCTCATGCAGCTGTATTTTCACCAAGCAGGACAAAACGTAATCCTGAATTTGGTGGATTCCAAACACATGCTCCCCTTTGTTAGCAACAGCAAATATTTTGTCTAGGGAGGGACCACGTCTTTGCTTGGTGTCCCTGGAACCTAGCACAGTGCCCTGTGCTTATCAGACTCAGACAAGAAGCCTGCTCCCAAGAAAGCAACAGTGGAGAGTGAACCTTAGCTCCTTGTACACCACCAACTAGTACACAAATCAGATTAAAATGACTTTAAAATCTTTAGCATTTTAAAACACTGGGGTATTACGCAAGTAAAAGTGCAAATCTTTTTTTTTTTTGGTTGTTGCTGTGAACTATTTTTAAAGTACTGAATTTGTTATAATATTGCTTCTGCTGTATGTTTTAGCTTTTTGGCCATGAGGCACGTGGATCTTTGCTCCCAAAATTTTATCAATAGTTAATAATGATTAATTAATTTGGTTATTAATTAAGCAAAAATTTATTAATGCGACGCCATGGACTGTACAGTCCATGGAATTCTCTAAGCCAGAATACTGGAGTGGGTAGCCTTTTCCTTGTCCAAGGAATCTTCCCAACCCAGGGATCAAACCCAGGTCTCCTGCATTGTAGGCAGATTCTTTACCAGCTAAGCCACAGGGAAGCCCTTATTAATCAATAATTAAGTTAATTTCATTAAACTTTTCACAACATCCATCTAGCTATTTCTCTCCCTAGGAAGTTCACAATATCCATCTAGCCATTTCTCTCCATAGGAAGTGATTTTAAAGAAATTTACCCATGCTTGACATTTGGTAAGTCTTCAGTTAAATTAGTGTTCATGGAGGGCCTGACTCAGGCTCTGAACTGGAGGTGGGGGGTGGTTTACAAATATGAATAATACTTGGGCCTCTCTTCTGAAGACCCGCATGCATGCATCCATTTTTCACTCTACTGTGATTGTTGGTTTGCTGGTTTATCTTGTCCATTAGATTATAGGCTTTTTAAAAATACTTATTTATTTGTTTTTGGCTGTGCTGGGTATTCGTTGCTGCTCAGGCTTCCTCTAGTTGCAGTGCACAGGCTTCTGATCTTGGTGACTTCTCTTGCTGTGGAGCACAGGCTCTAGGGGGACGAGCTTCAGTAGTTGCAGCACCTGGGCTTCAGTAGTTGTGACTCACGGGCTTAGTTGCTCTGAAGCAGGCGGAATCTTCCCAGACCAGGGATCGAACCCATGTCCTCCACATTGGCAGGCAGTCTTATCCATTGTACCACCAGGAAAGTCCCACAAGTTTGTTTTCTATATGTGTGAGTCTGTTTCTGTTTTGTTAATAAGTTCATTTGTATCCTATTTTAGATTTCACATATAAGTGAAATCATATAGTATTTGTCTTTCTCTGACTTACTTCAGTTAGTATGATAATCTCTAGATCCATCCATCCATCCATGTTGCTGCAAGTGACATTATTTCATTCTTTATTTTTCCTATTATTATATATTATATTTTACATAATATAAACAAAATCACTAATATAACTAAATGTCTAGTAGTTTAAACTACAATGAACTACAGAACAGGTGGAAAATGGATTTACTTACTGGCAGCAAATAAACATTCTTTCTTATGGCTAAGTAGTATACTGTTTGCATGTGTGTGTGTGTGTGTGTGTGTATACCACATCTTTCTTATCCATTCGTCTGTTGATGGACATTTAGGTTGCTTCTGTGTCCTAGCTATTGTAAATAGAGCTGCTGTGAACTTTGGGGTACACATATCTTTTCGAATTAGAGTTTTCTCTAGAGAATTAGTTTTCTCTAGATACATGCCCAGGAGTGGAATTGCTGGGTGCTGGGTCATGTGATAATTCTATTTTTAGTTTTTAAAGGAACCTCCATACTATTCTCCATAGTGGCTGCATCAATTTACATTCCTACCAACAATATAAGAAGGTTCCCTTTTCTCCACATCCTCTCCAGCATTTAGTGTTAGTAGACCTTATCTGAGGTTTTTCTCATGAAGAGGCTGGGGTTGTGTGTGTTTGGGAGGCAAAGTGCCATTTTCATCATGTCTCATCAAGAGTGCGTATTAGACACACGACTAATCATGGTTTAGGTCCATCTTGATCATCTAGCTGAGAGAGTATTTATTGGGTTTGTCCACTAAAATTACTTTTGTTTTCCTTTCTGTACTGTGCTCTTTGAAAAAATCAGTCACTGCGCAACCCCCATTTGAGGATGGAGAGTCCACATCTTAGTCTCCAGACTTGTCAATATGTCTCACAGTAAAGAGGAATGAAGGATGAGGAGGGGTAGTGAGAGGAAGGAAGAATTGGGATGATTATTAGGTTTCCTTTGGGGGCTTCTCTGATGGCTCAGATGGTAAAGAATCCCCTTACCATACAGGAGACCTGGGTTTGATTCCTGGGTTGGGAAGATCTCCTGGAGAAGGGAACGGCTACCCACTCCAGTATTCTGGCTTGGGGAGAATTCCTTGGACGTACAGTCCATGGGGTCACACAGAGTCAGACACAACTGAGCAGCTTTTACTTTTCACTTTAGGTTTCCTCTGGGGCTGCTGAATGAATGCTTACTTATGGGGAAGTAATGAATACTTCCTTCATTCATTACTTACTTCAGTAAGTAATGAATACTTACTGATGGGGAAGTCTGGGGGCAGGGACGGGGGAAGGAGAGATTTCAAGGAAACATTCAGGACTTTTTCAGACTTACTGGGATGGTTTACAGAGACTCAGAATGGAGACACCAAATAAGCTATTGATCCAGGGGAATCTAAAACTCTAAGGAAGGTGTGGTTTGCACCTTTGAAGGAATTGAAATTTAACAATAAGAAATGGGTGAGATCTGCTTGGGAAAGAACGAAGGTAGGGAAGATGAAAGGAGCCAGCATCCAGCTCTGAGGACAAGCTGAGAACAACAGTTCAGTTGAAGGAGGAAGAGAGAACAGAAAGTGATGTAGGTACATATTGTAGAGCATGTAATGTGCTTCTCAAACCCCAGTGCTTACCAGAATCACCAGAATCTGGGTAAAGCCCAGATTCCTGGGCACAGAAAGGGTTTGCATTTCTAACAAATTTCCAGGTCAGGCTGATGCTACTACCCTGAGGACCACAGTTCGAGACCTGCTGGCAGAATGAACGCTTTTGACTTGAATAGGCATCAGAAAACCGGGGCGGGGTGCGGGGGAGGGGAGGGGGGGGATAAAGGAAGGATTTTCAAAGATTGAAGATGAAGGTATTTTCTTGCAGATGGGAACAACTGATAGAGTGAGGGAGCTGGACCACGCAGAAGGGGCAAAGTCCTTGATGATGAAAAAGGGGCTGGATTTGAAACCTCATGGGGGCTTTGGCCTCTGGTGGGACCTAGGCATTAACCCCATGCTAGCAAGTGTGCATAGATTTTGTGGATTAGAGGCAGGAGACTGAGGAAGCTTGTACCAGGGAGCTTCTGTATATTCCATAAAGAATGAAGAGTTGGGACTTCCCTGGTGATCCAGTGGTTAAGAATCCACCTTGCAATGCAGGGGACATGGTTTGATCTCTGGTCGGATAACTAAGATCCTACATGCTGTATAGCAAGTGAGCCTGTCACCACAACTACCGAGCCTGAGCCTAAATGAAGATCCCATATGCTGCAACTAAAGTCCTGATGCAGCCAAATAAATAATAATAAAGAATGAAGGGTTTATCTGGAAGATTCTACACTCTGTATTCTCAGGGAAGAATGAAAGCAGAGTGGAGAAAATGAGAGAGGAGTTTTGAGGCAAGGGGGCAATGTATGAACTCATCATCTTGGGGAATGGAAAATCCGTTTCCTAGACGAGCCTAATAGAACTTTTTCCCTGAAATCAGAAAAATGTTCTATAATCTATGCTGTCCAATATGGTAGCCACTAGCCAAATGAGACCATTTGTCTTTAAAGTAAATAAGAGTAGACATTTATTTCTTTAGACTCACTAGGCACATCTCATGCCTCAGTGGAGAAACAGAGTGGGCTCCGGGTGTGTGAAACCAGCTGGCCCTGGTTGGTCATTTTTCTTCAGTAAGGCTCCCCAGCTCAGGGACAGGCCCAGAGGAAGGCAGGTGGTACAAGCCTTTCAGCATGGGATTTTTTTCAGATGTGTGCAGCAAAGGAAGAAAGGATCAGAGAATTGAGGGTATTGGGGATGGAGGGGTTTACCAAGCAGGACTATAGAATGTCTGGTGCAGAACACTGAACAGGAGCATTGAAGACAAGAGGACCCTCAAATGTGTCCCCACTGTTAAGATGACCCTTCTAGAATAGGCACTCATCTAACTTTATCTGTAAATTGTATCTCAAAGGTAAATTGTTGACAAGAAGCATCTCTTCATAGAACACTCCAGCTAATAAAGAAAAAATGATAGGGCTTCCCTGGTGGATCAATGGTAAAGAATCTGCCTTCCAATGCAGGAGACACAGATTCGATCCCTGGTCCAGGAAGACCGCAGGTGCTATGGAGCAACTAATCCCATGAGCCAAAAGAAAAAATATGCAAATCACAGCCACAGGAAGATATCTCCTTGCACCTGTCAGACTGATTATCACTGAAAAGTCTACAAATAACAAATGAGGATGAGAATGTGAAAAAAGGGGCCCCTTGTGCACTGTTGGTAAGAATGCAAATTGGTGCAGCTGCTATGGAGACAGAATGGAGATTCCTCAAAAAACTAAAAATAGAGCTAAACTAAAAATAAACCATAAAATCCAGCAATTCCACCCCTGGGCATAAATCCAAAGAAAATGAAAAAAAAATAAAAGAAGGGAAGATAGAATTAGAGCATCCACAGTCTATTAATATAAATCCCTAGAGAAATATGGACATAGGTAATACATATCAATGGCACTAAACCACACAAACGAGGGACAAGATATTTTACATCGCTTGATGGAAGAACTCAAAAGCAACTGATGCATTCTTGCCGAAAAAACCCATTCTGAGTCTGATCGAGCTTCTAGATCCGGCAACCCCCTTGCAGAACATGTTAGTGTGGGGGCCAAGCAGGAGAAGGGGGATGGAATCAGCACTTCAGAATTGTGAGGCATCCCACCAGACACACAACTTGGCTTCTTCAACAAATTAATTGCAAGGGGTGGGGGGAAGAGATGGAGAGGAAATCTAAAAGAATCTAAAATTCCACATATAGGGACTTACCTAGTGATCTCCTGGTTAAGATTCCATGCTTCCACTGCAGGGGGCAAGGGTTCAATCCCTGGTCAGGGAACTAAGATCCCACATGCAACCTGGCATGTTCAAAAAAGAAAAATAAAGAAATAAAAAGGAAATTTTAACTCAGCCATAAAAAATGAAATTCTGCCATTTGCAACAATGTGAATTCACATGAAGGGTATTATGCTAAGTGAAATAAGTCAGACACAGACAAACACTATACGATCTCACTTATATGTATAGCACAGGGAATTACAGCCATTCTCTTGGAATAATTTGTAATGGAATATAATCTGTAAAATTACTGAATCATCATGTTGTACATCTGACATTAATATGATATTATAAATCAACTATACTTCAATTTCAAAAATTAAATAAAATCACATCATCTAATAGAATATAAAAATAGATAAATCAATAAATAGGACATTTCACATCACTACTAGAAAGAGAAAGCCAGCATCACTTTCTTTAATCAGTGGTGAAAATATAGGTCACAATATGTGGCGCTAGTGGTAAAGAATCCGCCAACCAATGCAGGAGACAAGAGACACAGCTCTGATCCCTGAGTTGGAAAGATCCCCTGGAGGAGGAAATGGCACTCCCCTATTCTTGCCAAGAGAATCCCATAGACAGAGGAGCCTGGTGGGCTTCAGGCTGTGGGGTTACAAAGAGTCAGGCGAGACTGAGCATCTGAGCGTATAGCCCAACAGAATGAGGTTGTTAAAGTTTAACTATTTACCGCTGGCATGCCTGCTGCTACTGCTACTGCTAAGTCACTTCAGTCGTGTCGGACTCTGGCATGCCTGACAGAAGATCAAAGCCTGAGGTTGGCTTGCTACTTAAAGGGAATCTAGCCAGTATTAGAAAGGTGTTGAAGACTGATTAGCACCAAGCTGAGATTTTCTCCTGGACCTAGTCAGAAGGGTCTCAATTAAAAAGAGAACCACCTTTTCACCTGGGGCATTCCATGTTAGTATTTACCAGAGAGCAGTAAATATACCCCAAACAACCACAGAGCCTTGCCTGGTTGACAAACAACAATGGTGAGTTCATTACTGGGAAGCCTTGTGGTAGGAAAATTACTGAGATATTAATTTGTATTCTGTTCAAACAGTAATTTTTCTTCCATTCGTACCAACCAGGTAGATGTTCCTTCATGCTTTCTAGTCTTCAGGGAGGTTTGGGTTGAAAATCAAGGGTTTTTGAGGGTATCTCTCTTGCAGTCTATAAAGAAAACCTAAACTCATGAGTTGGGACGGGGGGTGTGGATGGAGAGAGGGCAGGGAGGTTGCTCAGGCTGGGGAGGGAGGCAGGAGGCCCATGATCCAGAAGCAGTGAGGAGATGGGGAGGTGGAGAAGGTGGCTCCATGGCAAACTCACCATTGGGATGGAAGCGTGGAGTCAGGTTAAAGAAGATAAAATCTTGTGACTTGGTCCCCATACCTGAGTGTGTGAATCTGGATTCATACATAACTGTAAGTCTCTTCTGGTGATTAGATCAGTAACTCATAATGATAATCAACTCACTCCCAAGCTTTATATATATATATCTCTTACATTTCCAACAAGCTTTATTGTAGACATTGACAAGCTGATTCCAAAATTCATATGCAAATGAAAAGGACCTAGAAGAGTCAAAATAGCTATGAAAAAGAAGAACAAAATTGAATGATTTACAGAACTTGATTCCAAGATTCATGAAGCCACAGTAATAAAGACAGTGTGGCATTAAAATACACAAATAAATCAACAGAATAGAATAGGGTCCAGCGATCGACCCACATGTATACAGACGACCGATTTTCAACAAAGGTACAAAGGTGATTCAGAAGAGACACAATAGTCCTTTCAACAAATGGTACCAGAACAATTGTATATTCATATCCAAAAGCTTGAACTTCAATCCACATCTTGTACCATACACAAAAATTAACTCAAAACAGATTATAGACCTAAATTCAAGGCCATTAAACTACAAAATTTCTAGAAGAAATTTCTGGGAGAAAATGTTCCTAAAATTGTAAGAAAATCTCAAAACCTAATAAATTTTTCTTAGATACATATAATTCTATGATTCAAAAACAACAATGGATAAACTGGACTACATAAAAATTAAAAACTGCTCTTCAAAGACAGAGCTAAAAGGATGGAAAGACAAGCACCAGACTAGGAAAAATATATATATATATCTGATAGAGGACTTTTCATATTCAGGGAATTCTCACTAGTCCATAATAAGCAAACAACACCCACAGATAGTCAAAATATCTGAAAAGACACTTAACCATAATGAAACATAATTTATTAAGTCTCCCCTGGTGGCTCAGATGGTAAAGAGTCTGCCTGCAATGCGGGAGACCTGGATTCCATCCCTGGGTCGGGAAGATCCCCTGGAGAAGGAAATGGCAACCCACCCCAGTATTCTTGCCTGGAGAATCCCATGGACAGAAGAGCCTGGCAGGCTACAGTTCATGGGGTCACAAAGAGTCAGACATGACTGAGTGACTAACACACTGACATATGTATATACTCAAAGACACATTTTTAACCTGGTGGTGAAAACAGCTCAGGCAATTAGGGAAATGTACATTAAAACCACAATAAAACACCACTCCTCCTATTAGAAGGGCTGAAATTGGCAAATACACACAAGACATGTGGAGCAAGGGGGACCATCACTTGCTAGGTATTGCCATTTCTAGGTATTTACCCAGGAGAAATAGAAGCATATATCCATACAAAGCTTTTGCAGAAATGTTCATAGCAGCTTATCTATTTATATTTACATGTTTATGTGCCTAAAACATGGAAATTAGTTGTTCAATACGTTCATACTTAGTTTATAGAACCACACCTTCTGTCTCATAGGAGTAAGTTAAAAAATCATTGCGGAGACTTCCCTGGTGGTCTAGTGTCTAAGTCTCCTCCCTCCCAACACAGGGGCCCTGGGTTCGATTCCTGGTTAGGGAACTAGATTCCGCATGCCTCAACTGAAGATCCTATGTGCCACAACTAAGACCCAGCTAAGTCAAATAAACAAATAATTAAAAAAAAAAACAAACAATCATTGTGTCCTGCTGGTCTTTGGAGACCCAGCTTGTGGTTCATGGGTAATGGATACACTATCTTTTCTATGACTCACTGGAGAGCAGAGAAGCAAACAAGCGTCATTTTTATTAGGTATTTAGGGGAAACTCCTGGTAGAAAATGACAAAGCACCACTCCCACTGAGCAAGAGGGAGAGAGAATTTATTCAGGAGTCCCAAGGGTAGACTTGCTTCAAGCTGGGCTGGATCCAGAACCGTCCTGAGGACTCAGGCTGGCTCTCTCCGTCTCTTGGCATCGCCTTCCTCTGTGTTGCCAACATTCTCAGGCAGCTGCTGGTTGCCTGCCCTGGGCTTGTGTCACATCCTCCCTCACCCTCCAGGGAAAGAGTGTCCTGGCAACAGCTCCTCCCCAGGGCTGGTTCAGTTTGGATCTCTGCCCCGGAAGCAATCACAGTGGCCAAGTCAAAGGGTCTAATTAGTCAGGTTAAGTGCCCACCTGCCGCAGCGGGTAGAGTCAGCCCACCCAGAACTGCATGTTCAGTTACTAGAAGATGGGGGAATGGATGCCGGAGGGCAGGTGGAAAACCAGGTGGCCTCCTCAGGTAGAGGCGTCCCTGCCCCAGACACAGGTGCACCCAGGAGCACGGAGAGCTCATTAGTGTGGAAGAGACACTGAGATCTTGTTCTTGGAAGACTTTGAGTGTGTTTACAGACTGAGTAATCCTCAGGCGAAGGGGGGTCCCCCCATGGCACATCTCAGGCCAGCTGGGGTCCCTGATGGACACACTGCCCATTTCTGCTGAGCACAGGGTGGATGCTCTTGGCAGCTGGTGCTTTCCTAAGAGCAGTGGTCCTTAACCTTTTAAAACTTTTGTTTTCTCACTTGTGAAATGGGTACAAAAAGTTTTTCTCCCCCACAGATAGTTGTTTGGTGAAACAACATGGCTAGTGCAGGTGACCCAGTGTCTAGATTAGAGAAGGCAATTCGATTAACATTGGTCATGGGTATTTAAACAATAGGAAATGCTTCCAACACTCACATTCACAAATATGGTCCATTTGATTCTCAGTAACTGTGTGAAGTAGGTAAGAGACACGTTATCATCCCTCATTATGGATAAAGATGCTGTGGCTCAGATAATTTAAATGACTTTGCATGTCCCTGCAGCATGTCAATGGCAGAGCCATGGTACAAAGCGAAGTCCTTGGCCTTCAACGTGACCTCCCTGTCAACATACCACCCGGTCCCCCGTCCCCCACGCCCCGCCCCGCCAAATCACAGTGCTGACCAGAAACTGTGAGGATGGCAAAGAACAGCCTTCCAGAACTGCACAGGCTCCCCTTGCTGGTCATCAATAGTCTAGACCAGAACTGTCAGATACAATTATAACTCAAATAACAGAGTAGTGTTAAATTTTCTGGTAGCCACATTAAAAAGCAAAAAACAAAACCAAAACCCTTGAACTCTATCTTAATATTTCATTTAACCCAATATATTCAAACTATTGGGCTTCCCAAGTGGCTTTAGTGGTAAAGAACCTGCCTACAAATGCTAGAGATGTAAGAGACATGGGTTCGATCCCTGGGTAGGGATTACCTGGAGGAAAGCATGGCAATCCACTCCAGTATTCTTGCCTGGAAAATCTTATGGACAGAGGAGCCTGGTGGGCTACAGTTCATAGGGTCACACAGAGCTGAACACGACTGAAGTGACTTAGCATGCACACATTCAAAGTATAATCATTTCAACATATAAAATGATATACAAAAGTAGTAATGAAATATTTTGAAGTCTTTTTTTCATAGTGTCTTCAAAGTCCTGTGTGTTACACTTAAAGCACATCTGAGTTCAGACCAACCACCTTTCAGGTGCTCAGCAGCTACATGTGACCAGCTGGTAGTTCTCATTTGGGATAATATGGGACTAGAAGCATACTAGGTGTCTATTTAGGGCACCAGAAAGGGGCTGAGAGAAGAAAGAGAGAGATTTCGCATCCAGGAGTTTAACCAGAATCTTGCAAATTATTCTACAAAGGAGAGATTTTAAAAAAGGATACCCATTTTATGGTTTATTGTTTTTATTTTGAATTACAGTCGTCTGAGGGTAATGTCCTTGATTGGAAGACAGCCTAATGAAGTCCTGGAGACAACCTCAGTTGCAGCATAGATGACACAAGATGGCAACAGACTGCACTCTACCTTGTTTAATCAGGAAAATAATTTATTAAAGATGTTAGGGAGCTCACGAAATCTCCAGGAGTCCCTAGAATCTGTCTAGGAAGGGAGCAGCGAGCTAAAGGATGCTCAGACTGCAGTTCCTAGCGTCTCCACTGGGGGCTCTGCCGCGGCCGTCCGGGTGGCCGGGATCCATCCTCGTTGAGTTCAGGACCCGCCTCCAGGACCCTAAACCCCAGGGGTAGATCCAGGGTCACAGGCTTGCACCCAGCAGCAGAGGAGTCTGAGAAAGGAATCTCCTGGCTCCCTTGTGACTCTTACAGGGAGATTACCCAAAAGTGAAGACGTGCACTACATCAGCCGATTTGGTTTGTTAAATTTTAAATATTGTCAAATATATTACAGTGACAAGACAGTTTTTAATATGAATACATGATTAAATAACAACAATTATTCTCATTTTCCAGGTTGAGTAATACAATATTGCCAGGACTTCGGAACCCCCACCCTTACCTCTGTTTGTGTGCTGAGCTTAGTTGCTCAGTGGTGTCCAACTCTTTGCTACCCCTTGGACTGTAGCCCACCAGGCTCCTCTGTCCATGGGATTCTCCAGGCCAGAATACTAGAGTGGGTTGCCATACCCTCCTCCAGGGGATCTTCCCAACCCAGGGATCAAATTCAGGTCTCCTGCATTGCAGGCAGATTCCTTATGGACTGAACCACCTGGGCACCCCCTGCTTATCCCTGCCTAATTTTACACCTGCCTCCTGGAAACATATGCAGGTTAAGAAGCAACAGATAGAACCAGACATGTAACAATGGACTGGTTCCAAATTGGGAAAGGAGTGCATCAAGGCTGTATATTGTCACTGCTTATTTAACTTATATGCAGAGTACATCATATGAAATGCCAGGCTGGATGAAACACAAGCTGGAATGAAGATCACTGGGAGAAATATCAATAAGTTCAGATATACTGATGACAGCACCCTTATGGGAGAAAGTGAAGAGGAACTAAAGACCTCTTGATGAAGATGAAGGAGGCTGGCTTAAAACTCAACATCCAAAAAACTAAGATCATGGCATTCAGTCCCACTACTTCATGGCAAATGGATGGGGGAAAAAATGCAAACAGTGACAGACTTTATTTTCTTGGGCTCCACAATTAGTGAGGACAGTGACTGCAGCCATGCGATTAAAAGACCCTTGTTCCTTGGAGGAAAAGCTATGACAAACCTAGACAGTGTATTAAAAAGCAGAGACATCACTTTGCTGACAAAGGTCCGTCTAGTCAAAGCTATGGTTTTTCCAGTAGTCATGTATGGATGTGAGAGTTGGACTGTAGAGAAGCCTGAGGGCCCAAGAATTGATGCTTGCAAACTGTGGTGTTGGAGAGATTCTTGAGAGTCCCTTGGACTGCAAGGAGATCAAACTAGTCAATCCTAAAGGAAATCAATCCTGAATATTCTTTGGAAAGACTGATGCTGAAGCTGAAGCTCCAATTCTTTGGCCACCTGATGTAAAAAACTCATTGGAAAAGACCTTGATGCTGGGAAAGACAGAGGGCAGGAGGAGAAGTGGGTGACAGAGGATTAGATGGTTGGGTGGCATCATCGACTCAATGGCCATGAGTTTGAGCAAACTCCGGGAGATGGTGAAGGACAGGGAAGCCTGGTGTGCTGCAGTCCATGGGGTCATAAAGAGTCGTAAAGATTCGTCAAGAGACATGACTGAGCCACTGAACAACAACAACAATTTTACACCTGGTCTTCTTTCCAAGTGAACAACATTTTGGTGACTCTTGTATCGATCATTTTCCTGCTTTGCCTAGTGATTTTTTTTTTAATTGTGATATAATTGACATATAACATTAAATCTGTTTTAGGTATACAATGCAATGATTTGATACATATATGTGTTGCAAAATGATTACCATAATAAATTTAGTTAATATTCATCACCGCACATATTTTTTTTCCTTGTGATGAAAACTTTGAAGATGAACTCTCTTGCTGGGCTTCCCCTGTGGCTCAGCTGGTAAAGAATCCACCCGTAATGTGGGAGACCTGGGTTTGATCCCTGGGTTGGGAAGATCCCCTGGAGAAGGGAAAGGCTACCCACTCCAGTATTCTGGCCTGGAGAATTCAGAGTAGGACACTTTAATTTTGAGATAATGCAGTTTCACATGCAGTTGTGTGTCCTTCATCCAGTTTCCCCCAATGGTAAGTCATAGAGAACGAATGAAGTTTATTATCAGCAGAATATTGGCATTGAGACAACCCACAGGTCTTCTCCAGACCTACACAGTTTTACTTGTACTCACTGGTGTGTGAGTGGTGGTGGTGTGTGTGTGTGTGTGTGTTCATTTTTTTTTTTTTTTTTAAGTCTTTTTTTTTTTTTTTTTGGATGTGGACCATTTTTTTTTTAAGTCTTTATTGAACTTGTTACAATATTGCTTCTATGTTTTGGCTTTTTGGCCAGAAGGCATGTGGGATCTTAGCTTCGAATCCACACCCCCTGCATTGGAAAGTGAAATCATAACCACTGGACCACCAGGTAAGTCCCTGCATGTGTGTTTGTGTGCATGAATGCTAAGTTGCTTCAGTTGTGTCTGTTCCTTTTTGATCCTATGGACTGTAGCCCACCAGGCTTCTGTGTCCATGGAATTTTCCAGGCAAGAATAGTGGAGTGGGTGGCCATGCCCTACTCCAGAGGATTTTCCTGACTCAGGGATCAAACCCATGTCTCTTATGTCTCTTGCATTGGTAGGGAGGTTCTTTACCACTAGCCCTACCTGGGAAGCCTCTGTGTGTGTGTGTGTTTAATTCTATACAACTGTATCATATATTGGAGAAGGCAATGGCACCCTACTCCAGTACTCTTGCCTGGAAAATCCCATGGACCGAGGGGCCTGGTGGGCTGCAGTCCATGGGGTTGCTAGGAGTCTCGGACACGACTGAGCGACTTCCCTTTCACTTTTCACTTTCATGCATTGGAGAAGGAAATGGCAACCCACTCCAGTGTTCTTGCCTGGAGAATCCCAGGGACGGGGGAGCCTGGTGGGCTGCTGTCTATGGGGTTGCACAGAGTCGGACACGACTGAAGCGCCTTAGCAGCAGCAGCAAACTAATACAAAACGTAAAACGAATATGAAGGTAGAAAGTTAATTTTTTTTAAAAGGAAATAACTAATTTCAGCGGGATCAGAGACTGAAGTATGACTGTCCTGAGTCCTCATTTTCCCACATAGGATGTTAAAAGATAATGCACCAAACTCAAGTATACATAGGTATCACTGTGAACACATTTAGTTTCTGAACTAAACAAGCAAAACCAGAAGAGACGTTGTTGCCTCTAAGAAACTGTCAAGGATTACAACAGTCATAGG
The DNA here is from genome assembly GCF_029378745.1 of Bos indicus. Lineage (NCBI taxonomy): Eukaryota > Metazoa > Chordata > Mammalia > Artiodactyla > Bovidae > Bos > Bos indicus. The sequence continues at coordinate 38,360,634 of NC_091772.1, read as the reverse complement.
CAGGGCCTTTTTCTTTTTTTAAGGGAATTTGGAAAGTATTTTGATTTTTTTAAATACTATTTTTATTTATTTGATCCTTACCTGTGGCATGTGGGCTCTAGTTCCCTGACCAGGGATGGAACCTGGGCCCCCTGCATTGCAAGTGTGGAGTCTTAGCCACTGGACCACCAGGAAAAAATCACAGGGTCTGTCCTTCTGGTAAACCTACTATAGCAATGGGCCATCTACCTTCCTGTATATCTTTACTACAAATAGAAGTAGAATAAAATTTTTTTTTTAAAAATAAGCAATAAGAAGAATGTTATATAAATGGAATCATACAATAGGTAACCTTCCGTATTGCTTGTTTTAAATCAGCCTAGTCTCCAGAGACTCTTCCAAGTCATTGCTTGTTGACTAATGGTTTTAAAATGTGTCTGTATTCCTAAATATGGTTTACTTTGATCTGTTTTTAAAAGTAATTTGAATCTTATAGTACATTTCTTCTGTCACCTGCTTTTTTTCTTTCAACAATATGTCTTGAGACCTACTTTTGTTAATGTGTGTGGCTATGAGCTATTCCTTCTCACTGTACAGATTTATCACCATGTTTTAATCACATCAGTTATTGATGGTCGTTTGGGTTGCGTTAAGATTCTTATTTTTCTAAGTATAATAAATGCTGCTATGATGAGTATTCTCGTCTGTGACTCTTGGTACAAAAGTGCAAGACTTTTTCTAGATTCAGAAACTGAAGTGGAATATCTGTGTCATTTAGTATGTGTGTGTCCAGTTTGACTAGGTAAAGAAAAACTCTTTTCCAAAAAATTTTTTAAAAAACACTTATTTGGCTGTGCCAGGTCTTAGTTGCTGCACTGGGATCTTCAATCTTCAGTCTTCACGTGTAGCATGCAGGAGTTTCTAGCTGTGGTATGTGGGATCAAGTTCCCTAAACAGGGACTGAACCCAGATGCACTGCATTGGGAGCACAGAGTCTTATTAAGTCATTGGACTATCGGGGAAAAAATAAAGGAAATTGAATAATGAAACTGGGAAGTCCCCAGAGTGCTTCAGTGAATATACATACCCATTAGAAATATTTGGCCAATTTCATTGTTCCACATCCTCACCACACTTTGAGTATTGTCAGACTTAAACATTTTGAAAGTTGGTAGTTTGTTCAGTAGTGTTCGATTCTTCGCGGTCCCGTGGACTGTAGTTTACCAGGCTCCTCTGTCCATGGACTTCTCCAGGCAAGAATAGTGGATTGGTTAGCCATTCCCTTCCCCAGGGGATCTTCTTGACCCAGAGATTGAGTCCAGATCTCCTGCATTGCAGGTAAACTCTTTACCATCTAAGCCACCTGAAATCATATTTCGTTGTCATTTTAATTTGTATTTTCCTATTTACTAATGAGGCTGAGTATCTTTTTATATGTTGATGAACCATTCATGTTTTTTCTTCTGGGAGATGCTTGTCTAAGTCTTTTGCCTTCTTTCTATTGTTTGTCTTTTTCACAGTCATTCATGAGAGTTCTTTCTATAGTCTGGATTCTAATCATTTGTAAGATATATGTGTTGCAAAAAGTTCTCTGCTGTTTAGCTTACCATTCTCTTGTGCCTCTTGATACATTTTTAATTTTTCTGCAGTCAGCCTTATCAACTTTTGTGGTCTGTTTTTGTTTCTTAAGAAATTCTTCTCTACCCTCTGGTCATGAATACATTCTTCTACATTATCTATGTATATATATATATTTGCATGCTTATTTCAATGTTTAATCCACTGAAAATTGTTCTGTGTGCACATTATTCAGTTTCCTTTATTTTTTCCCCAAATGGATAACCAGTACTCCGGTTTCACCTATTGAATGACACATCTTTCCCCACTGCTCTGCAGTGCCTTCTCTCATAGATCACAAGTGTGGGTCTCTTTCTGGGTTCTCTGTTCTGTTCTGGCAGTCAACTTGTACACTAATGTCTACTTATGCACCAATGTCTGTCTGTCCACCAATGCCCAGCCTAGCACCAATGTCTCACACTATTTTAATTACTACTGATGTCTGATATTGTCTGCACACCTCGTTTTTCTTCAGGAGTGGGATGGTTATTCTTTCATATATACTTTACAATAATTTGAGCAGACCCCACAGGTGGCCTAGTGGTAAAGAATCTGCCTACCGATACAGGAGATACAAGAGACAAAGGTTTGATCCCTGGGTCAAGAAGGTTCCCCTAGAGTAGGAAACAGCAACCCACTTTAGTACTCTTGCCTGGGAAATCCCACGGACAGAGGAACTTGGTGGGCTACAGTCCATGGGGTCGCAAATGTGTTGGACACAACTGAACACACATGCACAGAAGTATCTGTTTTTTTAAGTATTGATGTGGGTTTGGGTGAACTCCAAGAGTTGGTGATGGACAGGGAGGCCTGGCGTACTGCAATTCATGGGGTCGCCAAGAGTCGGACACGACTGAGCGACTGAACTGAACTGAACTGAAGAACTGTATTAAATCTACAGATGAATTTGGAGATTTTTTGACCTCTTTTTCATGTGGAGTCTAACAATCTGTTAGTATGGTAAATCTTTCCATTGATTAGCATATTCTTTAACACTTTCCAATAAAAGTTTTTGAATTTTATTGACAGGAAATTTGCACAATATTTTTAGAAAATTTATTTCAAGGCTCTTTGTCTTCTGGTTGCTGTTGTAAGTCACTTTTTAAATTAGGCTTTTAATTTTTCTGACTGTTTACTATGTAGAAATGCAATTGACACAATACATATACACAGATTATCTATAAACAATTTTGCTAAACTCTCTTATTACTTTTAATAATTTGTCTGAAGATTCTCTTGAGTTTTCCACCCAGACAATCATACTGACTACAAATGATGGTTTATTATTTCCTTTATAACCCTGTAGTTTTATTTCTTCTTTTTTGTCTTATTGAACCTATAAGAAAGCTGATCTATTGTTGAATAGAGCAAGCAGTTTTGTCTTGTTCTGGGGTGCTGATTCAAAGATGAATTCAGTTTGCAAAAAGTTATCAAGCTGTGGACTTATAATTTGTGCATTTTTTTTCTAATGCTACATTAAGTTGTTGTTCTCTACTAAGTCATCTCTGATTCTTATTTGACTCCATAGACCATAACTCGCCAGGCTCCTCTGTCCATGGATTTCCAAGGCAAGAACACTGGACTGGGTTGCCATTTCCTTCTTCAGGGGATCTCCTCGACCCAGGGATCAAACCCACCTCTCCTGTATTGGCAGGTGGATTTTTTACCATTGAGCCACCAAGGAAGTCCAACTCTATGTTATATGCTTCAATAAAAAGTTAAAAAAAAAATCTAAGGAATATTTTTCCCAACATCCTAACCTGTCCTCATAACTGTATGCTCTAAGGGTGCCATTGAGCAGCTTTGTACCTGTCTATTGCAACTTGACCATACATTACCAGAGAAAAGGAGTCTTAGGAGAGGCTAGGGGAGGTATTTTTTTCCTGGTTTAGAACCAGGGGGGGGTGTGCAGCAGACCCTGAGGACAGAATGGGGAGGGGAGGTAGAAATGCAGGGAAACAGATTTCCATTAAATGGAAGGAAAAGCTTTCTAACAGCAGTGTTGTCAAAATGGAACAAGGGCTGCTATTTTGGAAAAATGAGCTCCACAGCTCTGGAGGTATTCAAGCAAGGCTGACTACACACCTAACGACGGAGGCCACCTCCTCCTCCTAATACTGGGTGAGCTCTGGACCACTCTTCCAACGCCAAACTTTTGAGATTTTGAAAAGAATTGAGTTCATTTCTTTTCTTTCTTTTTTTTTTTTTCATTTCTTATCCTACTTTGAGGTGCTGCTCTATCAATACCTCTCACAAAACTTAGAATACTGACGTTACAGAGGCAAAACTGATTCTTTGAAAATGTTAATAATACTGTTGATAAACCCATCTGGTCTGATCACACACAAAAGAAAGATAACATCAGAATTCCTTTCTTCCAAAGAGATATCCAGTAAATATAAGAATAGGTGTGCATCCAACATGGTCAAATAAAAGTGTGATCAAACCTGTTATCCTTCCCCCCTAGTGCCCTAAGTATTGAGCTACGTTTTGAGATTTCTTGCCTTAGATCCTGTCATTCTACAGTGTTTTCAAAAAATGGACAGAGTGGATCAGATACTCGGTGATTTGAAATCCAGTGAAAGAAAAAAAGAAAAAAAAAAAAAGCTCTGTTAATGGGTTTTTTGTTTTGTGTGTGTGTGTGTGTGTTTTGTAAAATAAGGAATTTTGAAAAAAGTGAAGTTTTTAAGGTTTTTATGAGATGGGGCATACTTCGATGATTTCACAGTTTTACTCTATTTTTACTTTCATTCAACCAAGCGTCTTCTTTCTAATCAGGCTCCAGTTTGTTGGTAGATAAAAATACACTCGCAGAGGCTCCCAGAAGCTGCGCCATCGGCCTCGGACGAGAAAGAAGCCTGGTCTCCTCGTGCCGCTATGGAGATGTCTTCCTCTTCCTCCCCCGCCTTCCCTCCGCTCCAAGTTTTTTTCCTTCTGCGTTGATCGTTTGCAGAGAAAATCTGGGGTTCAGACAGGGATGAGCCCGGAGAGGGGTAGCTCTTGAGGGCAGCCCCAGAGGCGGGGCGCGTCTGTCCCCAGCAGTCGGGGCTGAGCTGAGCCCTTCTCCGAGCATCCTGAGTGTTGCCGCCGAGCCGAGAAATCCGTTACCAGGCTGCCGTGTCCCCAAGGGCCATTCCAGGGCGGAAGAGGACGGGGAAAACCGCTGTGTTGATTCTCCCGCCCTGTGGGCAGGTCGCACTGCGGGTCAGGTTACAGACAGGTGAGTCGGGCGGTTGGGCGAGCGGCTGGCGCCCAGGGCACCCCAGGCCGGCCGCGCCCCCGCATCCCCTGGAGCTGGCACACGTCTGATCCCCAGGAAGTGGGGTGACCCCGCGGCCGTGGAGGCGGTGCCCTGCATCCCTGGGCACATCCGAGCAGGGGCGTGGGACCGGCGGCGGGCCCTCTTTCCCCCAAAGCGGGTACAGCTGCTCTTAGAAACTTGGCATCTTTTTCTTACCAACTCCCCTTCCTTCTCCCCACCCCCCACCCCCATCTCTGGCCCTCCAGGTATAAAGGTAGATTAAAAAAACAAAAACAAAAAACCCATACAAAACAAAACCCAAACCCCAAACCTAAATTAAACCCTAAGCTATCCAGCCAAGCTCCCAGTAGGGGCGGTAAGGGGAGGTAAACCCATCTTGACTGGCTTCCTGGAAAGTATTTCCCAGCCTCAGAATTTGGGGAGCAAATGGTTGGGGGAGGCAATCATCGGAGTGAGCGAGGATAAGAAAATTGTTTTGAAGCTGCGTTTGCAAAACTAGCACTTGGCTTTTTTTCCAGAGTGTTTATTTAGGGGTGAGAGGGTTCGCGGGATGGAAGGGGCTTGGGGTGGAAGCAAACGGACTGGTTTTTCTTAGATTGTATGGCCCAAAATAACGTGTTCTAAAGATGCTGAATTTAAAAAAGATTTTTTTTTTTTTTTTTTTTTTTTTTTACTGTGTTTATTGGGGGAAGGGGGAGCTGTTGTAGATGAAGGGGAACGGAAGCCCCCAAGTTCCCTCTTTACCGGATCAGAATCCCGGGCGTCTCCTCGCGGCCTCCACACAACCGAGACTTCAACAAACCCAGGAATGATCCACAAGGTCCAGAGGAGCTGAGCCATTTTCTGGCTTGCTTGTCGGAGACGAATCCACGGGTGGGGGCCGGGGGCGGGCACTAGCGGGAGGCCCCAGCTTTGAGGAGCAATGCCCCGGGAAGCGCGCGCCGGGTTTCGTTCCAGGAGATCTCCCTGAAGTGCCCGTGGTGCGGCATGGGGCAGGGGGTTCAGAGAGAAGCGTCCTTCCTTTTTTACAAAGGGGAGGGGGGAGAATCAGACGTTAAATTCTTTTGCAAACATTCATGCCTAAGGAAGGGCTGGAACAGGCAGCCCCGGCCGCCGGAACCGGTCGGACAGGTAGCGAGCTTGTTGACACCGTTATGTTGCAGGGCGCATGCTCACTCCCAAGTTTCCTGGTGCCTTTTCTATTCCACCTTATGAAACTTTTTTCCTCGGCGTGGTCTCACCCGCGATTTCAGGCAGAGGTGTCGCGGAGCCCGGAGGCTGGGAGTCTCCCGGCGTGCGGGGGAGAGGCCCGGCCGCGCGGCGGCGGTGGGGGGCGGAGGGAGGGGGCAGGCGGGGCGGGAAGGTGGGCTCCGGCCGCGGGGAGCCGGGGACCAAGCCGCCGCCGCCGCCTTTAGTGGGGAGCAACCTGGACTAGGGGCCCGCAGTCCGGGGAGAGGGCCCCCACGATGCCCAAAGTCTTCCTGGTGAAGAGGAGGAGCCTGGGGGTCTCGGTCCGCAGCTGGGATGAGCTCCCGGACGAGGAGAGGGCAGACACCTACATCCCAGGTGAGCGCCGCGCGGGGGCCGGGCCTGGGCGCCGGGTTCCTGGGGTGGGGGCAGGGGTAGCCGGGTCCCCTCTACTCCACGACCCGGGCTGGACTCCCTCCGTCCCCCATGCCCCTCCTTTGGGGGAGGGGGGAGGAAGTTACCAAGGAGGACCAAGAGTGAGAGGCTGGGAACCCGGGACGCCCTGCACCCCCTCCCCCCTAGTGGGCGCCTCTAATTGCCCTGCGGCGGGACCGTTGGCTGCTGCGGGCAGAGGTGGCCCAGGAGTGGGACTGGGGGCCACAAAGGGGCAATCTCAATCCCATGTCCTCGTGAGGTTGCACAGGGATAGGTCAACCTCTCCGGGGCTAGGTGGCTCGAGATCGGGTCCCAGGGAGTGGAAATTTGGTGCGCGGTGTCCCCAGCCGCGCTTGGCCCTCGTACCTCGTGGGCACGGGAACTTGGAAAGAGGAGCGGACGCCCCCCACCGCCCCCCAGGACCCCAAGCTTGCTCGGGAGGCCGAGTCAGGGGCTCGATCGCCCACCCCCGCGGCATTGCCCACTTGGCGAGGTGCCCAGGTCCGGGGAGGGGCGGCGGCGGCACCGCCCGCAGGTCAAACTGCTGCGGGCGCCCGGGCCTGACGCCGCGTGTCTGTGTGTCGGGGCGCGGCCCTCGCTCCGCAGTGGGCCTGGGCCGTCTGCTCCACGATCCCCCCGAGGACTGCCGCAGCGACGGCGGCAGTAGCACCGGCGGCGGCAGCAGCAGCGCGGGGGAGCCCGGAGGCGCAGAGAGCAGCTCGTCCCCGCGCGGCCCGGAGCGCGAAACCCCAGAGCCCGGCGACGGCGAGGGCCCGGATGGACACCTGGCGGCGAAACAGCGCCCGGTCGCCAGGTCGAAAATCAAGGTACGGAGTCGACTCTGCCCCCGCCGCCACCTGCACCACGCCCTGGCGTCGGGCTCCCGGGGCCGGCGCCCCTCCCTGCCGCGCCCGCCCGCGCGCCCGGGCACCGGTGCACCCTGAGCGCCCGCTGCGCCGCTCCTGCACCTGCCCTTGGGCCGCGGCCAGGGCGCCTCCGCATGTCCTCCTGCCTGCGGGCTAGCCGGTCGCTGCGCCCGGAAGACCCGCTCCCCGCGCGGGCACAGCCCTCCCGCGTGGCCTCTGGAGCTGCCCAAAGCGCTCAGGCACAGCCTCCTTCCCCCATTCTGTGCATAGAGCCTGAAGCACAACCAGGCCGTTGGAGTTCCAGGGGTGGGAAAGGAGGGACCCCAGGCCCTGGGTTCCCCTCCTCTGGGGCGCAGTTCCCAGCGCTGTTTGAACTCGAAGGGAGTTTCGCCCCGTTCCTTGCGTTCCGGAGACAGTCGTGGGAGCTTGGCACACAGTAGGTCTTTCACAGTATCAACTATTCCCAGTGCCAATTATGAAGTGCCCGTTAGACACGAGGTCTGTGCCGGGCACTTTTAAACTGGTGTTTATCAAATCTTCTTGAATCATATTGACGGATAATCGGATTCAACTGCAAATTGCCCCATGGCCCCGCCCGCAGTGGCTTGCAATGTTTGTTTCCCTCTCTTCTCGCGATTTAGTCCCCACCCCCCACCCAGCCTCTTGGAATTGTAGGCCACAGTTTATCACGACGCCCATCTGCGCTTTCCTGGGTGGAACTTCCAAGATTGCCTGCTCAAAGGTATCCGCTACCTCCAAGATTAAGTCTCAATCCACTGACTCACAGCCAGCCGGAGCCAGGGAGTGGTGTTTTTAGGAATCATATGACCCCAGCTCCTAGCCAGGTGGGCCTTAATGCGAACTTTTGCGGGTTCCAGTCCCTCGGTGAAGTGTTAATTCTTGGGCGCTCCTGGGAGGTCCCAAGGCGCCCCCTGCCCAGGCCGGGGGATGGGGAGGAAGCCCTAGAACACTGTGGATTGGGAAAACTTCCGTTACTTTTGGTGGGAGGGGTCTTCCCTCCCCCGTGCATATTCCTGGCTCCTGGGGCTTGGCTCTGGGAAGGGCTGGGGTGATTTGGTTATGAATTGAGGCTAGATGCTGAGCTGGGAATCCTTAGGAAAGACAGCTTTAAAGGATGCTGTCGACTGGGTGTGGGCATCCTGCTTGGAAAGGTTCAAAGTCAGCTGGTGGGAGGCTTTTCTGGGCCTGCTGGGGTTAAGTGGGAGGGACAGTTTGCCTGCGGCTGCTACCTCTGCCCTCCAGGAAATTCTACAAAGGGTCCCACTTGCATATTTATCTCCCGGCTGGAAGGACAATTGAAACGTTGTTTTGGGGATGATTTGTAGCTAGTTTAAACCTCTATCCCCCAACTGCCCACATTGCCCTGGAAAGAAAGTGGCAGGGGAAAATTATCCAGTCCCTTAACCACCATTTTAGGAGATCTCTGATGCCCCGGGCCAACAGCTCCACTGGGGCCCTGGATTAAGGGATGAAGAAACTGATCTTATTCCCAGGATCCTTGTCTTTGTGCTGCCCCCAGGGGTGGGGGTGGAGTGTTGTTTGCTCCTCAACCCTTAACTAAATTTCCAGAGGAGTTTTTGTTTGTTTACTGAGGCCAAAGTTCAGGTTCCTTCTCCTCTCTTCTTCCATCGAAAATTGGAGACATCTTGGCGTCAAGATGCTCCAAGATTATAGAATTATCAGCCATGGTATGGTCCATTTTCAAATAACTGGTCAAACCACCCTTGACTTAGCATGAGGTGTGACTTTAGAGTTCTGTGCAAAGTAGGACGAACGGTCTAAGAGGGGGAAGCCACTGGAGCAAGATGCATTTTTTTCAATGACTAGAAGGCACTCATTAAACAGTTGGTTCTTAGAACCAGAAAAGGGCAGAGACAAGCTCCATCCACAGCATTTACGCTGTACGTAAATGTACAGCTGTACGCAAGGCAGACAGGGGATAAAGTTGTGCCACCCTTGTGTTTCAGAACCATCTGACAGTAATGGTTAGGGTTCTACGCTCTGGCTTTTGCAAGTTGCTAAACCTTCCAGGCTCTATAAAGGACAGAAATGGTATGGACCTAACAGAAGCAGAAGATATTAAGAAGAGATGGCACAAATATACAGAAAAACTGTACAAAAAAGATCTTCATGACCCAGATAATCACTATGGTGTGATCACTGACCTAGAACCAGACATCCTGGAATGTGAAGTCAAGTGGGCCTTAGAAAGCATCACTACGAACAAAGCTAGTGGAGGTGATGGAATTCCAGTTGAGCTATTTCAAATCCTGAAAGATGACGCTGTGAAAGTGCTGCACTCAATATGCCAGCAAATTTGGAAAACTCAGCAGGCCACAGGACTGGAAAAAGTCAGTTTTCATTCCAATCCCAAAGAAAGGCAATGCCAGAGAATGCTGAAACTACTGCACAATTGCACTCATCTCACACGCTAGTAAAGTGATGCTCAAAATTCTCCAAGCCAGGCTTCAGCAATATGTGAACTGTGAACTTCCAGATGTTCCAGCTGGTTTTAGAAAATGCACATGAACCAGAGATCAAATTTCCAACATCCACTGGATCATGGAAAAAGCAAGAGAGTTCCAGAAAAACATCTATTTCTGCTTTATTGACTATGCCAAAGCCTTTGACTGTGTGGATCACAATAAACTGTGGAAAATTCTGAAAGAGATGGGAACACCAGGCCACCTGATCTGCCTCTTGAGAAATCTGTATGCAGGTCAGGAAGCAACAGTTAGAACTGGGCATGGAACAACAGACTGGTTCCAAATAGGAAAAGGAGTACGTCAAGGCTGTATATTGTCACCCTGCTTATTTAACTTCTATGCAGAGTACATCATGAGAAACGCTGGGCTGGAAGAAGCACAAGCTGGAATCAAGATTGCCAGGAGAAATATCAATAACCTCAGATATGTAGGTGACACCACCCTTATGGCAGAAAGTGAAGAGGAACTAAAAAGCCTCTTGATGAAAGTGAAAGTGGAGAGTGAAAAAGTTGGCTTAAAGCTCAACATTCAGAAAACGAAGATCATGGCATCTGGTCCCATCACTTCATGGGAAATAGATGGGGAAACAGTGGAAACAGTGTCAGACTTTATTTTTTGGGGCTCCAAAATCACTGCAGATGGTGATTACAGCCATGAAATTAAAAGACATTTACTCCTTGGAAGGAAAGTTATGATCAACCTAGATAACATATTCAAAAGCAGAGACATTACTTTGCCAACAAAGGTCCATCTAGTCAAGGCTATGGTTTTTCCTGTGGTCATGTATGGATGTGAGAGTTGGACTGTGAAGAAGGCTGAGCACCAAAGGATTGATGCTTTTGAACTGTGGTGTTGGAGAAGACTCTTGAGAGTCCCTTGGACTGCAAGGAGATCCAACCAGTCCATTGTGAAGGAGATCAGCCCTGGGATTTCTTTGGAAGGAATGATGCTAAAGCTGAAACTCCAGTACTTTGGCCACCTCATGTGAAGAGTTGACTCATTGGGAAAGACTCTGATGCTGGGAGGGATTGGGGGCAGGAGGAGAAGGGGACAACAGAAGATGAGATGGCTGGATGGCATCACTGACTCGATGGACGTGAGTCTGGGTGAACTCCGGGAGTTGGTGATGGACAGGGAGGCCTGGCGTGCTGCAATTCATGGGGTCACAAAGAGTCGGACACGACTAGCGACTAAACTGAACTGAAAGCTTCCAGGCTTCAGTTTCCTCATCTGTAACGTGGGAATCTTAATAATAATGACATTTGCCTCATAGAGTCATGAGGATAAATGAGTCAATCAGAAAACATGGTAGGTGCCCAGTAACTCCAGCTAGGATTCTTTGGGTTGGTGGAGAGGCACAAATACTATATTAATTATTAACGCTATTACAGGAAAGTGAACGCTCAACCAGAAGCAAGAGGAAAGATGCAATACATTCTGAGCAGAGGGAGGTTTCTTGGTGTGGATTCTAGGGCAGTGAGAGAGTGCGAAGAGGCAGGCTTTAGGGCGGAGCCTGAAGCTTGAGTAAGAACAGGACTCAGAGCTGAAGGGAGGATGGGAAACGGGCCTGGGGTCAGGGAGAGTCAGGGTGAGGAGCTGGAAATATAGCTGGGATAGGCTGAGATGGTAAAGGGGCCAAGCCAGAAAGTGTGGATGCTCTGTGGGAGAAGGAAAACCTCATTTGGGTCCATCTCGCCAGCTGTGCTTGGGCTGTTCTGAGCCTCAGTTCCCTGATCTGTAAAATGGAGAAATAATAGAATGGGCCTCTCAAGCATTGGGGTAGACAGTGGATACAAAATGCTGAGCGATTTTCTTAGCGTATAAACTGCCCAGTGGGGAGTTAGCCAATAGTGACCTGTGGCAGGTTTTGTTGATGTCCAATATTTTGTTGCCCCCAGCAAGGACAAGGGATTTACCAACTGGATTGGGTGGATTTAAGTATTATTTGGAAAAAACCCACCCATTTGATGTTTGGAAGGCAACGTAAGCCTCATCCCTAGCTCTTTGCCTGTTGACTTCAGTCTCCCAAGACAGAATTGGAAGCTCCAACCTTGTAACTTACCATCTCCTTGGCTGACCAGACTCCTCTTCTTAACTCTAGAGCCACCAAAGGCTGGGAACATTCCTAGTGGGCTCATATTTCCAGCAGCTGGTACAGTAATACCTGACTCATAGGAGGACTTAAGTCAACATGGAAGAGAAATACAGGCAGGGAAGGAGGAGTCAACAGTTCCTAGATACAAGTGACAGTATTTGGGGAAGAACAGGAAGGAAAAAGGGGGAAATGCTTGGAATGGATACTTGAGAAAGCTTAAATTAGTTTAAAGGGGGAGAAGGAGAAATAGGAGAACAACGTGTGAGCTGCAGATGACGGTTAATTATGGGGCATTAAATGGGGTAAGTCTTTCCTGGTGGCTCAGATGGTAAAGAATTTGCCTGCAATGCAGGAGACCTGGGTTTGATCCCTGGGTCAGGAGAAGGAAATGGCACCCCACTCCAGTATCCTTGCCTGAAGAATTCCATGGACAGAGGAGCCTGGGGGGCTATAGTCCATGGGGTTGCAAAGAGTCAGACACGACTGAGCGACTAACACTTCCTTTCAAATTGGGATAAAGAGAGAGCAGGCTGAGCTCCCAGGAGTGACTCCCGGAGCCACACTGCAGAACTGGGCTGCCTAGGGAGCTGCTGCAGTGGCCGCTGTGGCTGCTGTTTGCCCATCACAATGCTTCTGCTAATGCAAGATGTGAAAAAATTGCTGCATACTTGCCTCAGCTCAGTTAACTCAGGCCCGCCTGAAGTCAAATCTACAGCAGTGCATGTAACTGGTGGAACCCAGGTCACATCTAAAGACCACAGCTGCGAGGGATTCTGGGAAATGTTGTGTCGTGCTTTCTAGCCTCTCCTATGCAGGATGGTCCACCTCAGAGCAGGGACAGAGGCTGAGCCTGTCCACCCACAGGATCTACTCAAGGGCCCAGATGTGGTCCAGTCTCCTCATATTTATGGGGAGAAAGATAACGCTAGAGAGGTTGTTTTGAGCTCCTCACAGGTGCTAGCGGCAAAGCCCAGCCCAAGGCTCCTTTTTCTTTAGGATGTTGTGCTGTCGTTGAAGTGTGTAGTCGTTATTGTGTAGTTGTGTTGTTGTGCTGCCGCCTTAGCCACTAGTGTGACATGAGGGAACCTGAAGCAGTTTCTACCACATGACAGGAAACAAAGCACAGGGTTACCCCTCCCTCTCCCACACAGCGTGCCCAGACCCATGGGCCTGTCCCTGGGAAGTGTAGGCACACATTTCGCAGACTCCAAGCCCCATCAACATGTCAGTGTGGGCACCTGTAAGTGTTTTAGCCCCTGTTTCTTCTGGATGATAAGGATATGTTCCCTTCAGCATCTCTGCATTTGGGAAGACTGCATTCTGCCATGCAGTGGACTTGTGACGCTTAAGGATGCAGGAGGGGTGTTTTTATCCCAAAGAAATTGGGGAATTACACTTAGCACGTTTTGAGCACTCAGACATAAGCAGATGTGTCAGTGGTAATCTTGTCCACATGGCCATGGAAGGTAGCCTAGACCCATGGTAGCCTACTGCAGGAAATAGGTTCATTAGTTTAAGGAACTTGTCTGGTGGAAGCATCCACAGAAAATAAAGGATTTTTTTTTTTTCCCTTTAGAAGTTGACAGGTAAGTGACCTTAGCCAGCTTTGAAGTTAGTCAGAGGGCCAGCCCAAGTCCCCACCTCCCCGGACGCTCCTGAAATCTTCCGTAGCTCCGATACAATGATGGGTTTGTTTCTGCTGCAGAGGACTGTTTTTCAGAAGAACTAGAGGGGAATTTTGTGTGTATTTTAAAACGAAAGCCGAGATCCTGAAGAAAACAGGACAGCATAAGAAAGCGCCAAGCTGCAGGGTTGGGGAATTAACTGTCTCTCTTCATCTTTCTGGCCATGATTGATCGCCAATTAGTTAATGAATCTCCAGACTGATGTCACCTCCCACCCTCCATGGTAGCTTCCCCACTTGAGTGCTGAGCCTCTTGGAGAGTTAATTTTGGATTAAGGGTGAGACTATTAAACTTTCAGAAGATGACTGAAGTATACTTTTTCAGAAGTATCTGGAGCAGTACCCTGTAATTGCACACATTAATAATTTCTATATTGAAGTATGAGTATTAACACCAAACTGTAGCTTCTGGTTTTGTTGCCAATGGAGATAAGAGAGAATGTTGGTTTTCGGAACTTTTTCGATTTCAGAATTGCAGATGAAGGACTAGGGGCTGGTGACCCACACTGACGGTTAGTTCCCTTTTTCTTCCATCAGTGAGAGGAAAACTCAAAAGACAGGTGGAGAAACAAGAGATTTTGTTACATTTTATTTAGGATCACAGGACGCTGGAACTTGTCAAACTCTTAAGAGTTAGGATTTACCGGGCAACTAGTATTCCTTAACAATCCCAAGAGGCAAGTATCGTTATTGCCCACATTTTATGGGGGGAGGAGTGTGAAATTACTCAACCTTAGAGAGGTTGAGTAACTTGCCTACTTAGAGAGGGCAACCTTAGAGAGGTTGAGTAACTTGCCTACTTCCCAGACTGTGAGTGGTAGAGCAGGATTTGAATTTAAGAAAAGAGTTCATCTAATCCCATTTGGGGCTTCCCCCGTTGTCTCAGTAGTAAAGAATACGCCTGCAGTGCAGGAGCTCCAGGAGACAGGTTTGATCCCTACTGACCTCCCTGGAAGAGGGCATGGCAACCCACTCCAGTATTCTTGCCTGGAGAATCCCAGGACGGGGGAGCCAGGCGGGCTACGGTCCATGGGGATGCAAAGAGCTGGACATGACCGAAGCGACTTAGTACTCACAAATATGGTGGTCTTAAGAGAATGTGATACATCTATTACCATTCCAGTGATCTGCTGCTGCTTCACAGATAACCCCAGAGTTAGTAGCTTGGCATAATGTGTTATGATATCTTCTAGTTCTGTGACTTGACTGTGCTCAGCTGGGTGGGTTTTGCCTGGGGTCTCTTGCGGGTGCAGTCGGATGCCAGTGGGACTGGAATCTCCTGGGGGCTTGACTGGGCAGGATATCCAGGAGGGCTTACTCAGGTGGCTGGTAGTCAGTCTTCTGTCTTTTTTTCTAGCTGCTTTCATTATATGATCCTATCATCTTTTTTTAATTTTGTAACAAGTCCCAATTGATGGACATGTAGGTAGTTTTCCAACCTTTTGCTATCCAGACCAAATTTCCAGGCATATGTGAAGTGCACTCTGTGGGATAAATTTCATCTTTAGAAATTTATCCTCCAAATGTTTTTCTGCAGAATTCTTGGGAATTTTTCCTTTTAAAAAAAAAATTGATGTATAGTTGATTTACAATATTGTGTTAGTTTCACAGGTACAGCAAAGACATTCTGTTATACATATATATATATATATATATTTTTTTTTTTTTTTCCTGATTCTTTTCCTTTATAGGTTACTACAAGATATTGAATATAGTTCCCTGGGCTATACTGTAAATCCTTGTTGGTTATCTATTTTATATATAGTAGTGTGTGTTTGTTAATCCCATACTCCTAATTTATCCCTCTTCCCCTCCTTTCCCCTTTGGTAACTATGTTTGTTTTCTATATCTGTTAGTCTATTTCTATTTCATAAATAAGTTCATTTGTATTATTTTTTAGATTCTACATATAAGTGATATCATGTAGTATTTATCTTTCTCTGACTTCACTTGTATGGTCATCTCTAGATTTGTCTATGTAGCTACAAATGGCAATATTTCATTCTTTCTTATGGCTGACTAATAAGACATCTCTCTTTTCTTTCTGATGAAGGAATTTTTCCTTCCCTTTTGCCATTAAAAAATTTTTTTTGGTCGTTCAGCATGTGGGATCTGATTTTCCAACCAGCGATTGAATGCTCACCCCCTGCATTGGAGTTCGGAGTCTTAACCACTGGACCGTCTGGAAAGTCAGTCCACTTAACCACTGGAAAGTCCTAGGCTTTTTATGACAAGTGAACTAGTTTGGCAGAAGCTAGCTTTATCAGCCATGATCCTTTGCCTTTTAATTAAGCCTACATCTTTCAAAGAGAGACTCTCTTCAGAGGCTCTGGATACAATTCATCAGTGTCTGGGGCTGGACTGCTCAGGACACATTTACAGGCAGCAGGTGGTCCTTTCTAGGGATTCTCTGGATAAGCATTTATCGGTGACTCCGTTTTCCATATTGTGAAATGGGGATGCGCATAAACGTGGAGAAATGGGAACCCTGCCTTGGCTGAGGGTCATGGGAGAACTTTTCCTTTTGCTCTAGGAAGACCAGAGGGAAGCTTCCTGAGAATGGGGTGTCCTCCCTCAGCAGTCCCCTCACTCCTCTTTGCTCCCCAAGGTTAGAAAGCTGTCTATATCTTGCTCAGTCAGATGCCCCGCTGGCCCTGCACCACCTTCAGTGGTTACTGACCCCCTCCCCTCTGCCCTCAGCATTTTCTTCTTTTCAAACCAAAAAGTGCCACTGATATGAGATTTCCACCCTGGACAATCATAGGAGGTATCTATAGCTGTGAAAAGAAGAGAAGCGAAAAGCAAAGGAGAAAAGGAAAGATATAAGCATCTGAATGCAGAGTTCCAAAGAATAGCAAGAAGAGATAAAAAAGCCTTCCTCAGCGATCAATGCAAAGAAATAGAGGAAAACAACAGAATGGGAAAGACTAGAGATCTCTTCAAGAAAATTAGAGATACCAAGGGAACATTTCATGCAAAGATGGGCTCGATAAAGGACAGAAATGGTATGGACCTAACAGAAGCAGAAGATTAAGAAGAGGTGGCAAGAATACACAGAAGAACTGTACAAAAAAGATCTTCACAACCCAGATAATCACGATGATGTGATCACTGACCTAGAGCCAGACATCCTGGAATGTGAAGTCAAGTGGGCCTGAGAAAGCATCACTACGAACAAAGCTAGTGGAGGTGATGGAATTCCAGTTGAGCTATTTCAAATCCTGAAAGATGATGCTGTGAAAGTGCTGCACTCTATGCCAGCAAATTTGGAAAACTCAGCAGTGGCCACAGGACTGGAAAAGGTCCGTTTTCATTCCAATCCCAAAGAAAGGCAATGCCAAAGAATGCTGAAACTACTGCACAATTGCACTCATCTCACACGCTAGTAAAGTAATGCTCAAAATTCTCCAAGCCAGGCTTCAGCAATATGTGAACCGTGAACTTCCAGATGTTCAAGCTGGTTTTAGAAAAGGCAGAGGAACCAGAGATCAAATTTCCAACATCTGCTGGATCATGGAAAAAGCAGGAGAGTTCCAGAAAAACATCTATTTCTGCTTTATTGACTATGCCAAAGCCTTTGACTGTGTGGATCACAATAAACTGTGGAAAATTCTGGAAGAGATGGGAATACCAGACCACCTGACCTGCCTCTTGAGAAATCTGTATGCAGGTCAGGAACAGTTAGAACTGGACATGGAACAACAGACTGGTTCCAAATAGGAAAAGGAGTAGTCAAGGCTGTATATTGTCACCCTGCTTATTTAACTTCTATGCAGAGTACATCATGAGAAACGCTGGGCTGGAAGAAGCACAAGCTGGAATCAAGATTTCGGGGAGAAATATCAATAACCTCAGATATGCAGATGACACCACCCTTATGGCAGAAAGTGAAAAGGAACTCAAAAGCCTCTTGATGAAAGTGAAAGAGGAGAGTGAAAAAGCTGGCTTAAAGCTCAACATTCAGAAAATGAAGATCATGGCATCTGGTCCCATCACTTCATGGGAAATAGATGGAGAAACAGTGGAAACAGTGTCAGACTTTATTTTTTTGGGCTCCAAAATCACTGCAGATGGTGATTGCAGCCATGAAATTAAAAGACGCTTACTCTTTGGAAGGAAAGTTTTTACCAACCTAGATAGCATATTCAAAAGCAGAGACATTACTTTGCCAACAAAGGTTTGTCTAGTCAAGGCTATGGTTTTTCCTGTGGTCATGTATGGATATGAGAGTTGGACTGTGAAGAAGGCTGAGCACCAAAGGATTGATGCTTTTGAACTGTGGTGTTGGAGAAGACTCTTGAGAGTCCCTTGGACTGCAAGGAGATCCAACCAGTCCATTGTGAAGGAGATCAGCCCTGGGATTTCTTTGGAAGGAATGATGCTAAAGCTGAAACTCCAGTACTTTGGCCACCTCATGTGAAGAGTTGACTCATTGGAAAAGGCTCTGATGCTGGGAGGGATTGGGGGCAGGAGGAGAAGGGGACAACAGAGGATGAGATGGCTGGATGGCATCACTGACTCGATGGACGTGAGTCTGGGTGAACTCCGGGAGTTGGTGATGGACAGGGAGGCCTGGCGTGCTGCAATTCATGGGGTCACAAAGAGTCGGACACGACTGAGCGACTGAACTGAACTAATGTTGCATGCAGAGCATTTTAAAAATAGGAATTTACTGAGAGGATTAAAGTAAATAAGATCCAGGTTGGAACTGTGGTCGGCACGTTCCCCGGGCACGTTGATGCAGGGCTTTCAGAAGACAGATCTCCCTTTCTTCGCGTTTCTAATCAGAATGACCAGGGTCATGTGCCTGTGTTCTATTTTATTAGCTGTGTGACCTCTCAAATGACCTTCCTGTGTAGACTTGGCTTTGAGAAGCTCCAAGTACCCTTTGCCAAGATTTGGGCTATATTTAAGTCTTTTTCACATCCCTTCAATGGAGGCAGTGACCAGAATGGGGACTTGGGCACTGTGGACAAGGAGGAGACCACGATCTGTCCTGATGACGGGAGAGCCTTGGGCACAGTGGAGTCGCCCCCAGGCTCTGTCACATCCCACCACTTCAGCGGACACAGGGCAGAGGTGGGGTATGAGGCAGGAAGGTCTTTAGACTCAAGCCCCGTGGTCCTCTTGTAACTTCCAATGTGCCCCACCTCCCACCGCCCTCTGACAGTCCAGTTTATCAGGGACCCGAGGTAGAGCCCTGCCCTTCTCTGCTTCTTTGCTTCCTCGGCTCTCTTCATCAGCTGCTCTCCAGGGCTCAGGCTAGCCAGGCTGGACCCCACGCAGCTCCTGTTTCCCAGCCCTCTCCTGAATCTTCTTTGCCCTTCCCCCAACTTCCTCCTCTTTGGCTGTGACACTCACTTCCCTAGAAGCATGTTATCTTGCACCAGGACGCCCCCCCGCCCCAACCCCCATCTGGGGTTAGGTGCCCCTCCGAGCAGCCTCTTGCACCCTGGACTTCCTGGATGGCAGTGGCCTGTGC
The DNA here is from genome assembly GCF_029378745.1 of Bos indicus. Taxonomy (NCBI): domain Eukaryota; kingdom Metazoa; phylum Chordata; class Mammalia; order Artiodactyla; family Bovidae; genus Bos; species Bos indicus. The sequence continues at coordinate 38,341,519 of NC_091772.1, read as the reverse complement.
CTAGACCAGCCGCTTCTTGGGAACAAGCCATCCTGGTGATGGGGCACCCTCCAGCTCAGAGCACAGGCTCTGTCTGCGATTAGGCACACATTAATGTTGGCTGAGACTAAGATGGAGCAGTTGAGAATGAACCACTGGAGGGGGCCAATTGAAAAGCCCTGCTCTGGGGTCTTCACATTCTGCCACCTGTGAGTCATTGCCCAGAAACTCTGACCTGCACGGTGCAGGGCTGCCATCTAGGCTTGGGGCATGGGGGCTGGAACCTGCACAAACACTTGCTGACTTCCACCAGGCATTTAGTTGAGGAGAACAGGTGAACCCTGAGGAAATGCTTCTGCGTGATGGAAGCCTGTAGAATGAGTTGGAATAAAGTGCTAAACCATCTGAAAGCCAGTCCTTCATGTCTCAAGTGTGGTCTGTGGACCGCACGGTGGTGTCTCCTGGGAGCTGGCTATAAATTCAGACCCCAGCAGACCTCCTGAATCAGAAGTTGCATTTTAACAAGACCCCCAGAGGATTCATGTGCACACTGGGGTTTGAGAGGCTCTGGTATTAGGGGTACTGGGACCAGTTTGGGCAGGCGCTGCAGAGCCTGGAGAAGCTTATCTGGGAGGGAACAGGTGAGTTGGGGCTTGGTGGAGGTGGTACCTTGGGTGGATGAAAGGAGGATGTTTGAGACATGGAAGGTGTTAAGCCAGGAAAGGACCAACTCTTCTTGCGAATGACACTTGTCTGAAACAAGTTTTTTAGGTTCTTTTATGAGTAGAATTTTGGCAGAACAATTGGATCCATCTTCTAAAGGACTTCTCTGGTGGCTCAGATGGTAAAGTGTCTGTCTACAGTGCAGGAGACCCGGGTTCGAGCCCTGGCTTGGGAAGATCCCCTGGAGAAGGAAATGGCAATCCACTCCAGTACTATTGCCTGGAAAATCCCATGGACAGAGGAGCCTGGTAGGCCCCAGTCTATGGGGTCGCAAAGAGTCGGACACGACTGAGCAACTTTCACTTTTACTCTAAAGGATCTAGGAAACCTTTGATGAACATAGCAGATCTGGTGTTTTTCATCACATAGAGATTCTGTTTTCTTCCTTTGAGGCAGCAAATGCAGTTGAGAGAATGGAGCGGACTGTTCAGAACCTGGGATTTGATTATGGTTTTTCTGGTAATGAAGCTGTGGGATTCTGACCAAGTCCCTTCGGAAGCCAACTGTAATTTGTTCATGATTCTGGGGCACGGCTGGGCTAGGCAGTTCTCCTCTGGGCCGGTTTGTTCACTCAGCTGGTGGTAGTCCTGGGTGGGCCGGAAGGTCCAGTGGCCCCTTATCCACACCTGGCACCTCAGTGCTCCTCCGCCGAGCTGCTTGGGCTTCCTCACGGCATGGTGTGCTCGGGCTTCTTGGTGGCCCCTGGCTTCCGAGAGGGGGGAGGGAGAAAAGCCACTGCTAGGTCTCTTAAGATCTGGAAGTGACAGAGGCTCTGCCAGGTCCAGGGGGCGAGGACACAGTCCCTTTTGATGGATTCAACCTCAGTGCAGGCCCGGAAGGAAGGAATTGACTGTAGCTGTCTCTAGGGGCTCCTCTCTTCTTTCTCCCTTCCATCTTCAGCACGGGCTTCCCCCTTAGGGTCCGAGGTGGCAGCTGGAGCTCTAGCAAGCAGGAAGGACTAAGGCCAGGAAGGGCACCATCCTCCCCCTTCCAGAGAGTGTATCCCACTAGGCTGGTGGTCCCACCCCCACTTGCTGGGGGCAGGGCGCTGCTGGAAATCAAGAGCATGGATATAGGGGGAGCGGCTCTGTTCCACCTCGCTGCCCAAAGCCTACACCTGCTGGGAATTTTTAGTGGGGGGCGGGGCAGCCCGAGCCAGGGCCAACCCCTCCCCTACCCTCGCCCCCACCACTCCCCGCTGGACCTCACGCCCCTCTCTGCCCCAGTTCACTACAGGCACCTGCGGCGATGCGGCCATGCATACCTGCGACCTGTGTGGCAAGGCCTTCCGTCTGCAGCGCATGCTCAACCGGCACCTCAAGTGCCACAGCCAGGTGAAGAGGCACCTGTGCAGCTTCTGTGGAAAGGGCTTCAACGACACCTTCGACCTCAAGCGGCATGTGCGCACGCACACAGGTAAGGGGGCGCAGGCACTCAGGTGAGGGGCATGGCGCGAGCTCCTGCGTCAAGAAGGAGGGAGCCCTGAGCAGAGCTGTTTCTGGAAGGATCGCGGGGCAGGGGTGAGGGGGGCCGAGGGAGGGCCAATTTGAGCCAGGCCACCTGCAGCAGTGCCCCCTGGGGCCCGCGACCACCCACCCCCGCCCCCACCCCCCAGCCTGGTCTCGCCCCCAGTGAGATGCGGTTGGAGGCAGGTCACTGGTTGGAAGTGCCCTGCGATGCCCACTCGGAGCATCTGGGCGTCAGGTGCAGCCATCGGGCCGGGCTGATGCTAGAACACGGTTCCTGTGGTCCCTCTGCAGATATTTTGTGCTTCTCTCTTGGGAAGTGATCCTGTCTCAAAATAGCATCACGTTGGTTCCTCCTGGGAGCTCACAAAGAGAAGAAAACACTCAGCGGACTTAGCGCTCTCCAAGCCTTCTGAGGGGGTGGGGAGGAAGGGTCAGGGTGTGGGAGGTCTGGCAGGCGGGCAAGTGCCTGCCCCTCCAGCCTTCCTCAGCTCCCCCTTCTTGTGCAGCGCGTCTGGGTCCCCACCATCTCCTTCCACAGACAGCCCTGGGGGGTGCCTGCTCATCGGTCTGCCGGCACCTCTGATTGCTGGTAGCCTCCGTAGTTTTGTGTAGGAGGTATCTGGTCTGCAGGCTTCTTCTTGAGGACCACACCTTTGCCAGAGAGATCCCTTGAGAATTCTAAGATGCCATTTCCCAGCTTAAAAAAAAAAATCTCCAACTCTGGGCAGGATGAAATTCAAAGTCTCCATCTTGATGGGTTCCATATAAAGCCCCTCTCCGTCTGGCTCCCATCTTCAAATCTGCCTCCTGTCCCAGCCCCTCCGAACCCTCACGCACCCCACTGGGCTCCAGCCTCTCATCCCATCCTGCCCAGTCAGTCTTATGCGGGTCCCTCTCTCTCTCCCTACAGTCCCTAGAATTTGTTATAGTCCTGCTGATCCCTCAGGCCCTTTCAGGGTTCAGGGTTCCCCCCTCCGGCATTTTGGGGGTGGGAAAATGTCCACTCCTCTCTCTCAGTGGGGCTCGAAGCTCCCCAAGCCCCACACAGGGCCCTTCTCGGACCCTTGCTATTGAGATTTCCTTTATAGACTCCGTCACACATTTTGTTCTTAGGGTGCTTGCCATGAGCCCCTTCCTGGCTCAGAAGGGTGTCCTTCACCCCAAAGAGTGGTCTGGCATGCTAAAAGGTTTTTCTTTTTTCCTTTAAAAAAACTTTGCTAAAGTGAAATTTTCATTTAAAATTTCATTTAAAAGTAACAATGCATCCAGAAAAGCACCCATGTCATAAGAGCACAGTTTGAGAATGTAGGAGTTTCTACAGAGTGAACACACCCATCTAACCAGCTGGAGTATTGACAGACCCTGTAAGTCACTGCCCTGCCCTGCACCCCCTCTGGTCACTGTCACCTTACCTCCGAGAGGCACTGTTAGCCTGACTTCTGGCAGCATCACTGACTGTTGTCTGGCTTTGAATGTGATGAAAGTGGAATCAATAGAGGATGCTCTCTGGGGTTTGGCTTTAATACTTTCATTTCAGTCCTGAACACGAGAGAACCTGTAAAAGTTTGACCTCTGTGTGGCCAGGCTGACACCTTGGGTTGAGGCAGGAAGAATACTTAGGGAGTGGCCGGTGGTAGGGTAATTGTTGCTGCTGCTGCTGCTAAGTCGCTTCAGTCGTGTCCGACTCTGTGCGACCCCATAGACGGCAGCCCACCACGCTCCCCCGTCCCTGGGATTCTCCAGGCAAGAACACTGGAGTGGGTTACCATTTCTTTCTCCAGTGCATAAAAGTGAGAAGTGAAAGTGAAGTCGCTCAGTCGTGTCTGACTCTCAGCCACCCCATGGACTGCGGCCCATCAGGGTCCTCTGCCCATGGGATTTTCCAGGCAAGAGTACTGGAGTAGGGTGCTATTGCCTTCTCCGAGGGTAATTGTGGAGGGTCCTAAATAGGGTGAAGGGTCCTATAGGTGGTGGGAGTCCTGTGTAATTGTGGAGGGTCCTAAATAGGGTGAAGGGTCCTGTAGGTGGTAGGTGGTCCTATGAAAGTTGGAGGGATTCTGTGGTTGATGGGGCAGCCCCAGCTATCAGTGGGCCCAACAAGTGGCTACAAAGCTGGTCTAACACGCAACTACCCCAAGAGGTTAAGAAACTGGGGACTGGTTGCCCAATCATTTGTCGTTGGCTGTCCGGGAGAGTTCCTCAGCTTTGCATCTTTTTCTGAGCATGTCGTTGAGGGCATGGCCTATTTCTTCTGCAGCTCCTTGCCTGGTGGGTTCTCTGGCCACTCCCTGATCCTGGATTCTGGCCTTTTAGACAAAGTGAAGGGGGCTCGGGGAGCATTGTGGGCTGCTGGTATGGTCAGTTGGAGTAAACATGGAGCTGCCTCATCTGTGACTGAGTTAATTCTCCGTTAGTGGAAATATGAGGGACTGACCACTCTCAGGGAAGAGTTTGCAAGTTGAATCAGTCACATAGTGGTTAAGAAATCCAGATCTGAGCTAGCTGTCTGTGCAGGCTTGTCCAAATTACTTTTTTTTTGCTTTAGTTTGTCCATCTCTAAAGTACGCATGGGGTTTTAATACATATCACCTAAGTGATGGCTGTGAGATTTCAGGGCAGTAATGGTGTATAAAGTGCTTTGCACTCTGTAAGCATTTAGTAAATATGAGCTATTAGAGGTGGTAAATGTTGAAATAGTTGGCAGAGTTTTCCTGAGGCCTGAAGACTTACCTCTGTGCTTCCAGAGACCTCAGCCCACATAGAGAGAAAGAACCCAAACCCTGGACTCCCCAAGAAAGCCAGCGGGTGTGCCAGACAGAAGAGAAAGTGGCATCAGGGAGGCTTCTCGGAGGAGGTGTCCTCTTGGTTGAGTCCTGAAAGAGGAGCAAGATTTTTATAGACCTCTAGTGACTGCTAAAGGAGAGGCCGAAAATCCCTGGGATCCCGCAAGCTAGGCGGTACAGCCCTCCCACCAAAAAAAATCGTGAACTATAAAACTACAAAGTGACTTGAATTTTTTTTTTTTTTCTGTACCATGCAGCATGTGGGATCTTAGTTCCCTGACCAGGGGTTGAACCCTCACCCCCTGCAGTGGAAGAACAGAATCATAACCACAGGACTTCTGGGAAAGTCCAAGTGATTTGCATTTGAGTCTCTATTGGACAGTTCTTAGATCATTGAATCTATAGATAATGATTTTAATTTTTTTAATCATAATTTTAACTCTTAAAGTGACTCCTCCTTAAGCTTCTTAAGGGGCCCAGAGCCAGTTCTAGACCTCTGGTCTTCTGATGCTCAGCCGTGTCCAACTCTTTTCGACCCCATAGACTGTAGCCCACCAGGCTTCTCTGTCCGTGGGATTTCCCAGGTAAGAATACTGGAGTGGGTTGCTATTTCTGCCTCCAGATCTTCCCGACCCAGGGATCGAACACACATCTCCTGCACTGCAGGTAGATTCTTTATGGTGCTTTAACATATTCCTTAATACTTTAACAAAGAGTATTAAGGAAATGTCTGGAACCTGTTTTCCCTGCTCTGATTTATTTTCTGATGGAGACTTGCCTCCAGGTAATGATGAACCAGAGAGAGGAGTCACGGGCTTGTTGACAAATTAGCTGCTGGCAGATCAACAAAAGGTCACCAGCTGCAGTGATGCTGCTGAGCAGGAGCTGGAGGGACAGACCTGGCCTCCTGGCTCGAGAGGCCTGCCCTGTAAACTCTGAGCTCTACGCCAAAGGGATAATCGGTAAAAAGAGCAAAGACTTGGGGGTCCTCTGACCTTGTAGCTCATGTGAACCACCTCACTATCTCCAAAGAGCTCAGCAGAATTCTGTGAACTTGGCTTTGTCTTTGGTTGAGACGCAGATGCTGGATTTTTGCTCTGGACAGTGACAGGTAAATGTTGAATTTGGACCAGAAGCAAAAATGTGGACCCTGTTTTCCCAAGTACAGTAGCTAGTTCAGTGAAGGTTACGGTTGCTCCTAGTCCAGTTGGGCCAGTCCATGATTAATGTAAAAACTTGCCTAAGATCTCTGGACCCTTGTTTTGAGAATTGAAGGGACAGTGTTGAGAGGTGGACAGAGCTGGGTGGGGCCCAAAGAGCAGGATGAATCCCCTCCCCCCTCATCTCCTTCTTCCCTCTGCAGCCCTGGAGAGAACAGGGTGTCTAAGGAAAGACTCAGAACAGGAGGAAACATCTTGGAAAAGACCCAGGGAAACTGGAGCCTGGAAATGTCTGACCTTAATATCCAAGTAGATGAAAGAAAAGATTAGACTTCTCTTTTGGATATGGCTTCACCAAGGAAAGAGTAGATAGGGGGTGTACAAGTGAGGTGGAGGGTTGGCGGCGGGCGGGGAGCGGGTAGCCACGTGACATCTGACTCCAGGTTGAAAGAAACTGGAATAGAAAGAAGAAGCTCTGTTACCATCTTGTGAAAATATATTGGCAAATGAGTGGCTATTTTCAATCCAGATGGTTTTAGGTTGGGTTCCCTACAAGCAGTTTCTGAGATGGTGATTCTTTTTCTTTTTTTTTTTTAAATAATTACTTTTATTTTTAGTTATTTGGCTGTGCCTCGTCTTAGTTGTGGCATGCAGGATCTTTAGTTCTCTGATCAAGTATTGAACCCGGGCCCCCAGCATTGGGAGCACATAGTCTCAGCCACTGGACCACCAGAGAAGTCCCTGAGATGGTGATTCTTATAAACCGATATATTGAAGGGTGGGCTCTTGGGAGAAGCCTGCAAGGCAGTGGGGAGCCGCACAGTGTAGCAGGAATGTGGCCTTAGCCTGATCCCACCGGGGTCTTGGGTGGGACTGGCTCTACAGGCCTATCCTGCCCCAGGCAAGTGGGGGCCCACTCAAGGGGGTCCAGTCAGGGAACCAAGAGCACTCACTGCACACAGAATAGAGGGGTTTGCTCTGTTTGAGAGGAGTTGACAGGGTCACTGAAGCCAGCATCAGGCTAAAATGAGACAGAGGACAGAGGGGGGGAGAGTGGGGGAGAGCTTTCAAGAAAGGAATGTATATTCAGTTCACAGCCCATGAAAAATGTCATGGGTCTGTTTTTAGAGAATATTCTTTTGGCTTTGTTTGAATCTTTTAGGTTGAACCAGCTGGCCATCCATGGAAGGAGATGGTTTGGGTTTTTGGTGGGGGGAGATCTGTCATTTAGAGTAGAATGTAGCAACCAGCATGGGCCGGACTTGGTACTCACCGTCTCTGCCCTCGATGCCTGGGGACCCTGAGCACCGCTGGCACCTGGGGGCGAGAGGAAATGCTGAGTCACGTCTGCGGAGGTGTCAGGGGTGTGGTCTGGGTGTTGTTCGTCACTTTGACCAGGTGTGCCAGGCTCATCAGACAAATATGGCTTTAATTGAAAGCATTTTGTTTTCCTCATTTGTAAAAGTGACTACTTACTGTGTGAAAGACTCCAGTCGACATAGAAGCTATAAAGGAGAAAGCATAGCTGCTGTAACCAGCTGAAAGGGGCACACATGTCTGGGGTCACCCGCTCAGTTTGTGGGAGGCTCCAGAATGCGTAACCATGTTGGTTATACCTTTACAACTCTGGCTAGAATAAAAGAGTCAGTTCGAAGTCTTTGTCATTCCTGTGGAAGCTTCTGAGTTCCATGGGGGGAGACTGAGGAATTCAGGTTGGAGGTCACTTAAGGGAATGGGGGGGCTGTTGACCAGAGCAGTTGTGTCTGCCCTGCCCCCACCCCCACCCCAGCCCCCAAGGGGCCCTCTGGCCTTATCTTCCATCTGGGCCACATTAAGAAAGAAAAGCCAGCAAATCCCGTCTTGATTGAAGAGGAGGAAACGATGGTGTCGTTTGTTTGGAGGCTAAAGGAAGGAGTGGAGAGATTGGATTGGGAGAAACACAGGCTGGCAGAGGCTTGAGTGGGGTGTGTGGGGGAAGAATAGAGTTACCTCCACCCCTCCCAGCCTGGGGAGCTGAGAAGAACACAGACTCCTTCACTCAACAAGCTTTCCCTTCTTTGATTTTGACTTACTTTTTAGCTACAAAAAATAATATAAAAAGGAAAGAATGAAAGAAAGAAAAAAAAAAAAGAAGCTTCTTCTCCATACCAAGCCCTATTTCCACTCTTGAAAGCAAAGAAGTCGCTCAGTCATGTCCGAGCCCATGGAGCGTAGTCAGCCGCACTCCTCTGTCCATGGGATTCTCCAGGCAAGAATACTGGAGTGGGTTGCCATTTCCTCCTCCAGGGGATCTTCCCAACCCAGGGATCGAACCCAGGTCTCCCTCACTGCAGGCAGACTCCTGACCATCTTGAGCCACGAGGGAAGCCCCTCCTGAAAGCAAACTACCATTTAATTTATTTCCCCAGAAATTTTTAGTACACACTGCTTTTTCATGTACTGTCTATCTGGGAGACTGTTTCCTGCCTGCACAGGTGGAGGTGTCTCTGTTGAATGGGTGTCAGAGCGTTTCTCATTGTGAGATGATGATGTAATTTCAAATATGGAGGCATTGTCTTTCTTTTTCTTGCTCCAAATGTAACACTGTCTTTAATTTTCAGGTTTTTTTTTCCTTTCCTCCCTTCCCTATTTCTTTCGTTTCTCACCTTCTCTTCTAATTTTAGAGAACACAATCACAAATCTTATATATCCTTTGCCTCCTTGTGTTAGTCTTCCTGTAGATAATGTCCCTGAAGCTGGCTGAAGGGTAGACCACTTCCGATGTTTATGGGCATGGTCACATTGCCTCTCGCGGATGTCGCCCTAAATGCCCATTCCCACGAGGAGGCCTGAAGAGAGCTTTTCAAGGAAGCCCACTTTTGAATACAGTTCAGTAAAGAAGACTCAGATACAGCAAGCAGAACCAAACAGATATTGCCAGTAACAAAGACTTTTCTTTGGGGATATGTGAGATGAAGGTTGATTTGGCAGTAGAAATAGAACATTTGAAAAGAAGGAACCCTTTGTCATAACCCACACACAGTATTTTCTGGACTAGGTGATACAGGCCCACAGCACCGCACTGAAAGTGGCTAGGGAAGGAAGTCTGTTCCTGCCTCTCTCCACCAGCTGCCTAGGGACCACATTTTATTATTATTTTATATATATTGCCGTGCCACGTGGCATACAGGATCTTTGTTCCCCAGCTAGGGATCGAACCCAGGCCCCATGCCGTGGAAACATGGAGTCCTAACCACTGGACTACCAGTGAAGTCTCTAGGGACCACATTTTAAAATGTTATCCTTTTTTAAATTTTTTGATTTTTTTATAATTATTTTAATGTTTTTTAAAAAATTTCATCACATGTCTGTTCCATAATGCTTTTTAACAAATGCGTTTTTTTTTTTTTCCAGTCACTAACATGCTTTTATTTTTGTCATTGACAAATGATACTGTGATTGAATCATTGCTTTGGCTCCTTAAATATTACTTAGGTGTACATTAAAAATATATGTCTACATTAAGAAATGTAACACATTAAAGAAGTCCTCTTTAAATATTGTTGTTGTTTTATCACTAAGTCGTGTCTGACTCTTTTGTGAGTAGGAAATTGCAACCCACTCCAGTATTCTTGCTTGGAAAATCCCATGGACAGAGGAGCCTGGCAGGCTACAGTCCATGGGGTCCCAAAAAAGACACAACTTCGCAACTAAACAACAAGAAATTCTAAAGAGTGCCTTTGTATTCTTTTGACCTGGATTGTAGGCACTTGAGACTGCATCCCCTTGAGTATTTACTGTGTGCTGGATCCTGGCTCATAAGATCTCAGTTACTCCTCAGAGCAGCCTTACAAGGGGGTATTAATTATTGTCCCCATTTTACAGGTGAGGAAACTGAGGCATGGACTGGGTTGATGAGTGGCCGATGGGTAATTCCAGTGGCCTTGGACTCTGTTACTGTCTAGGTGTCAGGGATGGTGTCTCTCAGTTCTGGAACCCCACTCCCAGCACAGACACGATTAGCCATTGTTCAAGAGCACTCATGTCCAAGACAGGGAGACCTTGGCACTGGTCTCCCTCACCTGGGCTCCTTTCTGGCCATCTTCTTTGCCGATCTCTGAGTCTGTAGGGGAAAGGAAGACTCCAGGAGGCAGGAACTTGTTCCCAAGCCCAGAGTCACCAAGAGGCAGCTGCTGTGTGACAAGGTCTGCTTGCTCCAGGGAGTGAGGGGTGAATGTGGTGATGGGGTGGGGGGAGCAGGTTTGCAGAAGTCAGAATTAACTGCAGTAACAAGGTGTGGGGGCCTTCTGTCTCCCCCTCCCCGCCTCTGTTGTCCGCACGATGCAGGGTTCCAATACCCTCTCGCCCTTTCCATCCAGTCTGTGCTGTGTGCGGTGCCCGTACAATTCAGCTGAGCAGCTGGATGAAGAGAGGAAGGAGATGTGACTCTGCATGTAGACTTGTCTGAGGGGAAGGGCTCGGGACAAGCAGTGCAGCCCCATCTACCCCCCTTCTCAGGCCACCATGGGGTGGGGACCTCCAGGAGTAGGGTGGGAAAAGCACCCACTTCCAGAATCCAGGAGTCATTGCTCCAGGTTAAAGCTGGTGGAAGTGTGCTGGTTTCCCCACCGGCTGACTTTGGATGTTTTAAAATAGTCGCGGGCTGTTTCCGATCCCTCCTGAAAGGAGCAGCTGGTCTCTGGGTGAATTTGTCTTGATGAGCTTCGGGTTTGAAATCAGGGTGATTCTTGATTGGCCAGAGGTGGTAGAAGCCAGCTGCCATGTGGGCCCAGAGGCCTGGGTAACACAAAGCCCCTTGTGGCCCAAACATGCAACCTACGTGGTGTATTCCTTTGGGACAGGTGTCATCATAGCCCTCACGTTTGTAGAAAACTAGCCCCCAAGATGTGACTGACCTCTCTTTTCCTGCGCCAGTAGGGTTCATTCATTCATTCACTGGAAAGTGATTTGACAGGGACAGTGTTGCTCAGTTGTGTCTGACTCTTAGCGGCCCCATACTGTAGCCCGCCAGGCTCCGCTGTCCATGGGATTCTCCAGGCAAGAATACAGGAGTGGGTTGCCATTTCCTCCGCCAGGGGATCTTCCTTTCTTTTCCTGGGCCAGGAGGGTTCATTCATTCAAAAATGGTTTACTGAGCACCTATTATGTGCCAAGTGCTGAGCATTATAATGAAGTTTCTTTTGGCAGTTTTTCTGGAACCAGCAGAATATAATACAGGCCTGCCTTCTGCTTGGGTGGGCTGGAGGAACACCCCACCACAACACTGAGCTGATGGGGTTTTTTTCACACTGAGTGTAGAGGCAATGATGGAGGCTTCTGGATGTGGAAGAATAGTGGAAGCCATTCAGTTTGTTCAGGTGGTTGAATGAGGGTGGGAAGTTTTTTTTTTTTTTTCCATTTTGACTTCCTTTATCATCTGTGTAACTTCATAAACAGATATAGCTCTCCAGGAAGCACCAGTAAGGCACTGGGGACTTGTAACCTTGAGGAAAAGACTGGGGTGCATGTCTGCCTCAGACACCCCAAGTGCTGTCCTATGGCTTCAGCTGGCATTGCTTCAGACCTCAGCATAAGTAGCCTTAGCATCACCTGGGAACCAGCTAGAAAATACAGGTTCTTTGCCCTACCCCAGAACCAGGATCACCAGTGAGGGTGGGGGGCCTGGAATCTGTGTTTTGACAAGCCCTCTATTTAGGTGATTCTGTTTTGGACTCAAATTTGAGAACCACTGCTTTCACTTGAATTAGGAGGTCTAGGGTGGGGGCTCGAGGCTCTGCACTTCCAACTAGCTCTTAGGTGATGTGATGTGGGGTGGACCACACCTTAGTACCAGGTTGTACAAGGCGAGGGCGTGGGCTGCAGCAGTGCTTCCTTAATCTCTATAGTCTTTAAAAGATGGGATTTGGGTGCAGCTGAACAACAAAACACTGGTGCTGCTAAAAAGGGATGAAATCAGGCTGTAAACACTACCATGGTAAACTCTCCAGGACTATTTACTTATTTTTATTTTTTATTGAAGTATAGTTGTTGTATAACATTGTATTAATTTCTGTTGTATAGCAAAGTGACTCATTTATACATATATGTTCTTTTTGGGGGCTTCCCTTGTGGCTCAGATGGTAAGCCTGCAATTCAGGGGTCCTGGGTTCGATCCCTGGGTTGAGAAGATCCCCTGGAGAAGGAAATGGCAACCTACTCCAGTATTCTTGCCTAGAGAATCCATGGACAGAGGAGCCTAGTGGGCTACAGTCCGTGGGGTTGCAGAGTCAGATACAACTGAGGGACTTTAACTGTATGTTCTTTTTAGATTCCACATATAAGTGATATCATATGATATTTGTCTTTGTCTGACTTATTTCACTTACTGTGAACATCTCTACTTGCATCCATGTTGCTGCAAATGACATTCATTATTTCATTCTTTCTAACAGCTGAGTAGTATTCCGTTGTATATATGCACCACATCTTTAGCCATTCATGTGTTGATGGATATTTAGGTTGCTTCCGTATCTTGACTATTGTAAATAGTGCTGCTGTGAACATTGGGGTGCCTGCCTTTTTCTGAATTATAGTTTTGTCTGAATATATGCCCGGGGGTGGGATTGCTGGGTCATATGGTAACTCTATTTTAGTTTTTTGAGGAACCTCCATACTGTTCTCCATAGTGGCACCAATTTACATTCCCACCATTAGTGTAGAAGGGTTCCCCTTTCTCCACACCCTCTGTAGCATTTATTTGTTGACTTTTTAATGATTGCCATTCTGACTGGTACCCTAGGAATATTGTTAAGCAAAAAAAGTAGATTTTGAAGATATCTTTTAATAGTTTGCTTCCATTAAAGCTAGGATAGTAAAATCGTAATAAATTTCATTGTTGTATAAGTCAAATAAGCATTTTAGACTGTGAATTTTAATTTTTACTATTTTTTAAGCAACTCAAACAATTTTTTCTTCTTTTGGCTGCACCATGGAGCATGCAGGATCCTAGTTCCCCTACCTGAGATCAAACCCATGTCCCCTGTGGTGGAAGTGCGAGTCCTAACCACTGTACCAACCAGGAAGTCCTTGAAAATACCTATCTTGATTGATGGTTTTGCATACTCTTAAATTTTGAGCCTAAAGCTCTGGGGATTCCTGTGGGAAATGGTCCTCCTGGCCACCAGGCCCTGAGATGGTCTAACTACTTGCAGCCTCCTCTCTGCTCCATGGACCTCTCTGGACTTCTAGAAGCTCCATCTCACCCAGTGGGGTACCCATGGGGGTGTGGGGGTGACTGTCATTTGATTGCTGAGCTTCTTGCTCTGTATGGTACCTGTGGCTTCTCCAGCCAGGAGGCAGGCCCCACTGATAGTAGACCAGATTTAAAGTCAGCATGAGGTCTAGGTTGGAGATGCTTTCCTGACTGTAGCTAATGCCATCAGTGCCCTGCCCCTGCCCCTGTCCCTTGTCACTTCTGAGCACATCTGTCCACATCGAAGCTGACCACTGCGGGCGTTCTTGCTGGAGGCCTCCCACCCCCACCTCCAGGCAGGTGGGACCTGCTGGGGAGAAAGAGCCCCACCCACCAAGGGCGCTCTCCAGGGTACTGCCTGAGCAGAGGGACAAAGACCCCAGCTCCCGAGGGGCAGGGTGACTCGGAGGTGTGTGTGCTTCTCTGTCCCGTACCTTGCTTGACCAGTTGAACCCTGGTTGCCCACTGACTGGATGACTCCCCGCCCCCAACCTTGTCATCTTCTCCCTCCCCTGAAGGTGGGGAGTCACCTCACACTGTTCCTGGGGTCTCCCTTCCTGGAGGCACCTTCCAAATACCTCCTTTTCCAGGAAAACCCAAACTAAAATAAAAGCATGATTTACTCTGCCCACTCTGAAACCCAAACATTAAGGCAGGCAAGTGAGAAGATTAGAGCACCTCCTCTTAAAGCCAGGTGGTAGAGTTTTGCTGTTTGCATCTGTTTTTATTATGTTTGCTCTGTGGATAATTTTGTCTCCTGCCTTAACCATTTTCCTCATATTCTTCATCCTTGGTTATGGTGATCGTTTTTTTCTCCCTATTTCCCCAACCCGGGAGCCCCTGACAAGTATGTTTCTCTTGTTTCTCGGAGGAGTTGGACTTTACTGCATCTGAGTGACACCACACACTATTTGTCTTCCTCTGTTTGGCTCGTCTCACTGAACATAAGGTCCTCAAGGTGCATCCACATTGTTGCAAATGGCAGGATCTCCTCCTTTGTCCTGGCTGAATGATACTCCATTGCAGATATGTGCCACATCTCCTTTATCCATTCATTTGTTGAGGGGCACTTAGGTTGTTTCCACGTCTTGGCTGTTGTGAATAAAGCTACAGTGAACACGGGTGTGGAGATAGCTTCCTGAGATCCTGTTTTCATTTTCTTTGGATAAATACGGATAGTGGGATTCCTGGATCATACGGAAGGTCTGTCTTTAAGTTTTCAAGGAACCTCCACCTTGTTCTCCACAGTGGCTGCACCAATCTACATTCCCACCAACAGTGCATGAGGGTGCCCTTTTCTCCACACCTTCTCCAGCATTTGTTACCTCTTGTCTTGTTGATAATAGACATTCTGACAGGTGTGAGGTGATTTCTCCTACCTTGTTCAATTGCTAGGTCATGTCTGACTCTTTGTGACCCCAAGGACTGCAGCATGCCAGCCTCATCTGTCCTCCACTATCTCCTAGAGTTAGTTCAAACTCATATCCTTTGAGTTGGTGATGCTATCTAACCATCTAATCCTCTGCTACCCACTTCTCCTTTTGCCTTCAATCTTTCCCAGCATCAGGGTCTTTTCCAATGAGTTGGCTCTCCTAACCTGTGTGGTGGCAATTTGCACTTTTCTGATGATTGGTGGTGCTGGGCATCTTCCCTTGTGTCTCTCAGCCCTTCGTATGTCTTCTTTGGAAAAATGCCTATTCAGTTCCTTTGCATGTTTTTTGAATCATTTGGGGGTTTTTTTGCCATTGGGTTGTATGGGATGACTTTTAATGGCCTCATAGGTGGGAGGCTCTGGCTTGGCCTTGACCCACAGTTCTGTGTCTGCCCCTCGCCCCTGCAGGCATTCGCCCCTATAAGTGTGACGTCTGCCACAAAGCCTTCACCCAGCGCTGCTCCTTGGAGTCCCACCTGAAGAAGATCCACGGGGTGCAGCAGCAGTACGCCTATAAGCAGCGCCGGGATAAGCTGTATGTCTGCGAGGACTGCGGCTACACGGGCCCCACCCAGGAGGACCTGTACCTGCACGTGAACGGTGCCCACCCGGGCAGCGCGTTCCTCAAAAAGACATCCAAGAAACTGGCAGCTCTCTTGCAAAACAAGATGACGTCCTCGCTCCAGGGAAACGCCAACCTGAGCGAGGAGGAGGAGAAGTAGGAGAGGGCCGTGGACACCAACTCTGCCACATGTCCTCGGATTCCTGGTCTTGGAGGTCCCCTGCCCCATGTGGTATTCCAGAGTCCAAGTGGTCCATTCATCTCTCTGTCCTGGGGGCCTCACTGGGGGCTCCATGCCAACGCTGTCATTGATAACAGTGGCATCAGGCCTCTGTCACCTGAGCCCTCAGGAACGCTATCACAGTAATGGAAGCTTGTGGAGAGCTGTGATCACCGTCTGGGTCTAGTTTTCATTTTTATTTTGTTTTTAGGATTTTCACACATGGAGGTAGGGGTGTTCTGAGAGAGACACCCTTGGAGAGATTGATATGGTGCCTTGAAATAAAAGTACTTCCACTTGAAATGCTACTCCAGCAAGGCAAACGAATTCTGTTATTCTGAAAGCGTTGGCCGGAATTATTCTAATAAAGGGAACATCCTTGTGGAATTATCCGGCTCAGAATGCAACAGGAGAGTGCTGACCTGGTGCTCCCTGTCCAGGGCTTATCGTGGGACCTTCGACTTGAGGTTGTTTGGGGGTCGATGTTTTGTACTGGTAGGTGGGTTTGAAGAAGCGAATCTTGAGCACTGGGTAAAGGTAAACACATGCCTGGTGAGCTGGGCAGAGGCGCTGGGCTCGGCTTGCACGGGCTCACAGACACTCTTGGTGCCAGGGTGTTCCGGTGGAGATGCTCTGGCCTCCGGGGCCAGGCCTGAGGGCTGAAGGCCATTGTCCACCCTCCTTGAGTCTAGCACTGGGGGCCAGGCTGGAGCATGAGGAGCCCCGGAGCATACTTAGCGCCCTTGAGTGATGGTGGGGTGGGGGGGGGACAATGGTAGCATCAGTATCTCCCTCACGCCCTGTGAGTGTTGAGCGCAGTGACCTTCAGCCACCTGCACATCCTCACCTGGGACGTTAGCGAGAAAGTCGGCCTGAGACTGAGATGGAGCAAAAGGGAAGCTGGCAGGGAGGGAGTGTGGGGTGGTTTTCAGGATCCCCCCCATGCCTGGAGGGGTGGGAAGAAGGACCCAGATCTCCCCAGAGCCACTGTGGTGGGAGAGGTCTACCCCAGTCCCAGGAGCTGCCGGAACCAGGCAGGAGGGCTGATCCACAGCACCTCGCTGCCCCTTGACCCCTAGGCGCTGGGTGAGTGCACTGGTTCATTCCCCCTCTGGAAAGTTCAGAAAACCTTGGCTTTGGGGCTGGTCTGGGAACGTTCTGATGGCATGGTTGTTTTCTTCTTTCCTCCCTGCCCACATCATCCTCCCCTTCTTCCCTCCCTCATCGCTTCCACCTTCTCTCCCCCACTTCCTCCCCCCGCCCCCAACACTGTGGTCAGGCTTCAGGTTACAGTCTGGTTTAAGTGGTACATCCTATAACTCAACACTTCTCTGTAGAGTCAGCAGCACTTTTCTTCAGAAGGAAGGAGGAAATAAATTCTCTTTTCACACCTATGATGCACCAGGCACCAAGCCAAGCATGACGTTCTCTGGTCGCTCCTATAGGGTCAGCATCTCTGTGCCTGGAGCTGCGGTTGGAACTGGCTGCTGGAGGAAGGGTCCAGGGATCCTAAATCTGGTTAGAACTCCTCTCCCCGCCTCACCCCACCCTCCCTTCAGAAAGGAAAGACAAGGCCTCAGGTTCAACGTTGGCTGCACCTGAGGCTGGCGTGAGACGAAGGCAGGCTTTGGGGGATCCTCACCACCTGTGTCACCGCCCCGGGGCAGTGGTGAAGGGTAGACGGCACTGCGGGGCCACGTGGGTCCTGGGACCTACGGCGGCGTGTGGGGTGGGGTGGGGTGATTGCCAGGTGCAGCCTCCTGGGACAGAGCCAGTGCTGAGGGCTCAACCCTGGCTCCAATGGGTGAGTGACGTTGGGTCTCAGCACTTGACCCAGGAGAGAGAAGCCAGGAGGCGGCTGGTTCTTTTTCCTCGGTTATCTGACATTCCTGTAAAGGAATACCTAAGTGACTCTGGACCAGCTGCCCTGTGGTCGGTTTTGCACAAGGAATTGTGAACTAGCTGATGTGGTGTTCTCTTTAGGGTCAGATTTTTATTAAACAGAACTCTTCTGGTTGCAAGTGACAAAAAGTCAATTTAAAATGACTTTAATGGAGAAAAAGAATGTATTAGCTGTAACGTCTGGGGTTTTTCCAGCTTCAGGGGTGGCTGGGCCTGGGTGCTTAAATCATTTGATCCTGTATCTTTTTTTCTTTTATCCAGTTTTCCTCCAGGTGGCTTCTTTCTCAGGCAGGTTCGAATGGGGGCTGGATGACCATTCACTGTTCCGGACGGGGCTTTATCCTGGGCTGATGCTTCTTGTCTCTGATTGGCCCAGTTTCTCTCTCATCACTGCCTCCCCTTGACCCCAGCCAATTACTATGCTCTGTGCCCAGGCCTGACCTGGGGCTCCTGCCTCCTCTGAAGCAGGGCTGAGAGGGCAGGCTGACTACACCTCTGGCCTAGGAGAGGTCTGAGTGCGTCCCCAGCAGGAAAGCAGGGTTCTTTGACCAGAGAGGACATGGATATTGGGCAGGTGTACCAGCTAAGACAGGGCACAGCTGTGGGAACAAAGATTCCCAGCACGTGATGTGGCTTAAAGCAGGATGTTTCCTCCTCACCTGGTGGCTCTGGGTTGGCAGGTAGCTCACCTCCATGCCATTACTTAGGCACCCGGACTTCCCGTGCCTGCCGCTCTGGTTCCTTGTCAATATGTGCTTCATAGGAGCTGAGTGTCTGGGTTTCGGCCAGTAAGAGAATTGTCGCAGTTTGGTTTCCTCCAGAAGCTGCTTCTGAGGTAAGAGTTCAAGGTCAAGTTGCTGGCTTAGGAGGTGATCCCAGAAAAGAACAGATGTAGGGTGTGGGGGAGTGGGACAGGAGAAGGAAGACAATACAGGGACCATAACTAGGAAAGTTGGGCTTCCCCAGGTGGCACAGTGACAAAGAATCCGCCTGCCAATGCAGGGGATGCGGGTTTGATCCCTGAGTTTAAGATTCCCTGGAGAAGGAAATGGCAACCCACTCCAATATTCTTGCCTGGGGAATCCCCTGGACAGAGAAGCCTGATGGGCTACAGTCCATGGGGTCGCAACGAGGGGGACATGACTTAGCGACTGAGCATACACAAACAAATACAACCAGGAAAGTTACTGGTGGGCAGTCAATCCCAGCGGGGGGTCCCTGGGAGGCAGTTGCCCACAGGAGGGGCACAGCAAGCCATTGTCCACTGGCTCTGCATGCCTGGGGTTTGGTTGAGGATGCTGGCATGGGAGCATTCATTTCTGGGCCTTTCCATCTTGCCCTGTGCACTGACCAGGCATGCCTCAAGTGCCAAGAAAACCCCTCAGGCAGAGCCCGAGGGCTTGGCCGTGAGCAATGTTAATACACCAAGTACAGCAAATGCTGAGGGGACATGGATGGGGCGGCACTGGGTCTGGTTCAGGTGTGGACAGGTCCCACCCACCCTCTGAATCGGCTGGCCAGAAATGGCACATAGCCCTTTCAGTCATATTTCAGGGTGAGGACTTTGCCATGTTGGGGTGGGGGCGGGGGAGGGAACACAGGTTCTCAGCCACGGGCTCTCGTAGGCCAGGGCAGAGGGGACAGATCACAGGAGCAGCTTGTAGATTCTGCCTCCGCAGGCAAAACCAGCTGACGACCACCCAAGCCTCTGTCCCCTCCTCCCACCGGTTTGCTTGTCCTCCTCTCAGCCAATTGTCAGGAAATCCCGCTACAGCATCCAGGATCAGGATTTAGGGCCCTGGTTCTCAGGTTGGCAGCCCTGGAAACTTAAGTCCAGAGTGGTGAGGATGGATATGGATGAACTTTTGTTATCTTCTGCCCTCATCGGAATCCATCCGTTAGCCTGTACGAAGTCAGGCTAGGTCAGGAAGTTCTCTTCTGTTGGTTGATCTTTGGTCAGCACGGAGAATGGAAACGAATTCTTGTGCTCGTCAGAAGTGCCTCCTGGTGGTTTGTTTTGGAAAGAGGGATCTGTTATCACCCGTGTGCTGTATGTGCTTGATGTCCTAGGTTGGGTTCCTTGAAGCAGAGCCTGAGACCGGGAATCGAGGACATGTGGTTTACTGGGGGAGGCTCTCAAGATAAACCGGGAAGGAGGTGAGGGGCGCCGGGTACAACGGAGAGAAACCAGGCGAGGATGTGGGTGCAGCTGGAGTCTAACCGCAGCCTGATCTCAGGAGCCACAGACGGAGTCTCATCTTGAGGCCGAGGGAGGCTGTTGGCCGTGGCTTGTCTCTGGGAGGTGGTGGGGAGGCAGGACCATCGGGCTGTTAAGCAGCCCACACTCTTGGCATCCAGGGGTGGTTCACGTGGCAGTTTCCAAGGTGAGGGAGGGAGAGATCATAGGAATGGATTCTTAGCTGTGAAACCGATTGAGGTCCAATATTTACATTTGATAAGGGACCTCTTTTGGAGCTAAAGGAGTGAATCACTTATTGCAAATTATCTTGTGTTTGGGAGAGAAATAAAAAATAGTTTTAAATGTATGCAAAGACAAGTCCTTCCTCCATACGTGTCTCTCATCTGCCAAGCCTCTCCTCTACCATCCATCATGATCAACCACTGTTAGCTTCTTGGGAACCTTCTGGAGTTTCTTTACTCCTATAGAAGCAAATATGAACATATGTGTCCTTGTTCTCTACCGTTGTTTTTTAAAATTAACATATAGCATCATGCATACTCTTTGGAACCCTGCGTTTTTCTTTTTTTCTTTATTTTTTATTGAAGTATAGTTAAATTACAGTGTTGTGTTAGTTTCTGGTGTACAGCAAAGTGATTTACTTACACATATACATATTCTTTTTCGTATTCTTTTCCATTACAGTTTATTAAAAGATTGAATATAATAACCCGTGCTATATAATAGGAACTTGTTGTTTCTGTTTTATATATAATAGTTTGTATCTGCTAATCTCAAACTCCTAATTTATCCCTCTCCCCACCCCTATACTTTTCTTCTAATAATACATCTCATAGTTCTTACCATAATAGTACAAAAAAGAAACCTCATTCTCCTTTATGCCGCTGCTGCTGCTAAGTCGCTTCAGTCGTGTCTGACTCTGTGTGACCCCATAGATGGCAGCCCACCAGGCTCCTCCGTCACTGGGATTCTCCAGGCAAGAATACTGGAGTGGGTTGCCATTTCCTTCTCCAATGTATGAAAGTGAAGTCACTCGGTTGTGTCCAACTCCTAGGGACTCCATAGATGGCAGCCTACCAGGCTCCTCCATCCATGGGATTTTCCAGGCAAGAGTACTGGAGTGGGTTGCCATTGCCTGCTCCGAATTCTCCTTTATAGGTCCCTGCTATTGTATCCTGTGGATACACTACTAACTTCTACTGATGGGCATTTATGTTGTTTCCAACATTTTGCTACTATGAAGAATGCTACAGTGAGTAACTTTGTACATTTGTCATTTCACATATGTGTATACATACCTGTAGGATAAATTCCCAGAAATGCAGTTGTTAGGGCTAAGGATAGACCCTCCATAGCATTGACCAATATGGCCCAATTCCCCAACACAGAGATATACCAGTTTGATTAGCAGTCTCACAAAGTGTGAGATTGCCCTCTCCTCACACCCTACCGACCTTGTTTTGCCATGGTTTGGGATTTGGACCAAGCTGAT
Source organism: Bos indicus (assembly GCF_029378745.1). Taxonomy (NCBI): domain Eukaryota; kingdom Metazoa; phylum Chordata; class Mammalia; order Artiodactyla; family Bovidae; genus Bos; species Bos indicus. The sequence goes on along the minus strand of NC_091772.1, from coordinate 38,320,366 downwards.
AGGGGACAAATAGTTTCTCAGTGTAATTTTGTTTTGTTGTTATTGTTCAGTCACTAAATCTTGTCCAACTATTTGTAGCCACATGGACTACAGCACGCCAGGCCTCCCTGTCCCTCGCTGTCTCCTGGAGTTTGCCCAAGTTCAAGTCCACTGAGTCAGTGCTGCTATCTAACCATCTCATCCTCTGCTGCCCCCTTTTCCTTTTGACTTCAATGTTTCCCACTATCAGGATCTTTTCCAGTGAGTTGGTTCTTCCCATCAGGTGGACGAAGTATCAGAGCTTCAGCATCAGTCCTTCCAGTGAATATTCAGGGCTGATTTCCTTTAGGATTGACTGGTTTGATCTTGCTATCTAAGGGACTCTCAAGAGTCTAGCACCACAATTTGAAAGTATCAATTCTTTGGTGCTCAGCCTTCTTTATGGTGCAATTCTCACATGTTTTGTTTCACATTTTTCTTATTCTGTGTGAGAGAAAGAGGTTGCATGCTTTTCATTTGATTAAGGCCTGTTTGTAGTTCCTTTCCCCATGAACTGCCTGAATGCCCATTTTTCTGTTGGGATGTTGGCCTTTTTTTCTGTCCAACCAGTAGAAATTTGTTTGTTTGCTGGTTTTCTCCCAGATCATCATTCATCTTTCAATTTTGCTCATGCTGGCTTTTCCTGGCCAAGCAGAAGTTTTGTGATGTTTCTGTAGTTTGAATTGATCCATCTTTTTCTTTTATGGCTGCTGGAGTGTGAATCGTAGTTAGAAAGGCCTTTCTACTCTAAGGTTGTATCGGAATTCTGTCATGCTTTTTTCTAGGACTTTAATGGTTTCATTTTATTGCGTATAAATCTTTGATCCGTTTGGACTGTTTCCTGGCGTATAGTGGGAGGTATGGATCCAACTTTATCATTTTCCAGATGGCTGACAAGAGATATTTTTTAACAGGGAGCTGGTCCAAAACACACCAGAGAACGCTGTCTTCAGGAAAAGGTCTTATGCCTCGGCAGAAGGTATTGCGAATTATAGTGAGGAGCAGTTTTCTTTAATTAGCAGAGATTCGTGTGTTCAACGAATATTGACTGAGTGCCCACTGTGCGTGCGGTACTAAATACCGAGGCTGGAAGAAATGGACTCAAGTCCTTGCCCTCCAGGAGTACTGTCTCTCTTGGGGGAAGACAGATGAGAAATAAGCAATAAACATATACTTTTTGGGGGGCCACGCTGTGTGGCTTGTGGGATCCTAGTTCCTGGACCAGGGATTGAACCCAGGCCTATGGCAGTGAAAATGCCAAGCCCTAATCACTGGACCGCCAGGGAAGTCTCCCATGTTACATAGTATGGAGAAGATCAGAATTGGTGCTCCATTACTATGACCATAAGCACTGTGCCAAACTTGGCTCAGGGAGGGGGTGGGCAGGGACGGGGGCAGGGCACAGCACGGGGCGGCGGGGACAGCCGCCCTCTGCTGTGTGGAGTCCGGGCCTCGGGCCCATCTGAAGGCTGCTTCTCTTGAGCATCTGGTACCTGATGCTGGCTGTCGCCTGGGCCTGGATTCCCCTCCCTGTGTGTCTCTCATTGTCTCTCTGTGGGTTTCCTCTGACGTGGTGGGTTCCTAGGAAATGTTGTGCAGGGAGCATCAGGCTGCTGTCTCCTGCAAGGAGGCTGCCTCCAGAGTCCTGCTGGGTCACTTCTGCCACATTTTCTGTCAGAGGCAAGTCCCTAAGGCCAGTCCACATTGAGGGGAGGGAAATGAGTCTTCCCCTTTGGTGGGAGGATGGTTCTAGATGAGCTAATGAGAACCGTCCATGTCTCTGTGGCCCTTTTTAGGAAACAAAATCTGCCATCTACAGCAAGGACGGTGGGACAAGGGAAGACAGAAAAGATGGGGAGTTTAGGTGTTTTGTGTTGGGGAGGTGGGAGGGGACATGTGGCCTGGAGAAAGTGAGGGCAGAGAGGAGAGCCAAGGCCGAGGCTGGGACAAGCATGCGCTCAGCTCAGCATGTCTGAGAGCAGGGGCTGAGGAGAGCTGGACAAGTGTAGACAGGTCAGAGAGGTGGGGCAGCAGGCGGCCGCTGCAGGCTGTTGCAAAGACAGCAGCTTTTCTCCTGAATGAATTGGGAGACCATTGAGAGTTCTGAGCTGAAGAGAAAAGTGATCACTCCAAGGTTGGAGCAGGGTGGTTGTGGCTGCCATGGGAACAGATTTGGAGGTGGGAGGATTGGGTGGAGGTGGGGAGACCAGCTCGGAGGCCACTGCAGAAATAAAGGCAGGACATGAGGTATGTTTGGACCAGGGTGATAGTGGAGGAGGTGGTGAGAATGTCTAGATGCCGGGTTATATTTTTCAGAGTGGAGCTAACTGGGTTTGTTGATGAATTGGATGTGGGTTATCGTCAGACCATACATCTTTCTTTGCCTGGGGCAGTTCCAGTTTAAATATGAATGACACGATCGTCACCCTCGAGTCAAGGATGACTCCAGAGCTTTTGTGCAAGAGTAGAAGTGCCATTTACTGATCTGAGGATGACCAAGCGTGAGGAGTTAGGTCCGGGGAGGTCTGGAGTCAGGAGTTCTGGTTTGGATCTTTTCAAGTTGATGAGATGTCCAGGAGTCTGGGAAGGTGAGAGCTCTGCCTCGAGATTGGAGTTGGATACGAGAGCCTGAGCCTTGCTAGAGCAGAGAGAGCATGAAGACATGAGGCTAGATGCCAGTGTTCCAGGGAAGAGAAATGCTGTAGGTTCGTCATGGGCATGTGGGCAGGCAAGCGTGGTGGTAGGGAGTGAAGGAGGGCCCAGCGACAGGGACTACGAAGGAGCTGCCATTGGAAAGGAGGGATGTGGTGGGGTGGGCACAACTTCACAGGTATTTTATATCACATTTTCTGTCCCTTCGAATGAAAATCTTTCCCAGATGTGTGTACTTCCTCATCTTAAATAGAAGACGGTGAACACAATCTGATCTGTTATGAGTGACCTGGTCACTTTATAAACGTCACCTGCTGTCACACCATTTATGGTCAAGGCTTCCCGAGCCACCATGGCCCACGGGCTGCTTGTCTCCACGCCCTGCAGCCCAGGAGGCCACACCTGCCCTGGCCTTACTTTCTCCATGTCCTCTCACCACCCCTCCGCCTTTAAGCCAGGACTCTCTAGGTTGTGATAGTTGGTCTGAGGACTGGCTTGCAGGGCACACTGGGGTCACAGGTGAAGTGGAGGCTGTCCTGTGACCTGCAGTCTCCATTGAGGCTACTTCCAAGGCTATTTTCTTTACTTCCTCATTCTCCCTGGATAATTGCTTACTGGAAGGTGACTGAGATAAACAGAGGGAACTATTAATATAAGAGCTATTCTGTTGCCAAGTTAATTTAGTTGTTCATTATTTACTAGGCAGTCCCGCCCCATATGTCCCAAACGTTGTTAGATCAGGACGGGGGTGGGGGTGCTGCAGGGAGTGACCGACTAGTTTGCTCACACAAGTATTATTCGTGGGCCTGCACACAAAGCCAACCCAAATCCCTGCCTGTCTGTTCACAGTACATTTTGATTTACAGAAGGTCAGGAAGATCCCCTGGAGGAGAGCATGGCAACCCACTCCAGTATTCTTGCTTGGAGAATCCCAATGGACAGAGGAGCCTGGTGGGCTATAGTCCATTGGGTCGCAAAGAGTCAGACATGACTGAGTGCACATGCACACAGGACAGAGGTAGGAAAAATGAGTAAAACTTGGAAGCATGTAGGGGGTGCTCAGAGCTGTGGAGACATCAGCCAGCAGAGGAGCTGCGGAGGGGAGGCTGCAGGTGAAACAGGGTGGTCCTGGGGCCTTGGTGAGCGTGATGGGGAGTCTGGACCCAAAAGCCCAGGATCCAGCAGCACTGAGACCAGGTGACTGCTGTGGGTCCTGGAGGTCACAACTCCCTGATCCCCTTCCCTGGCCTGCAGGCTGACCCTGACCTCACGGCCCAGAGCTTAGCTCCAGCCACAGTGGACTCTGCTTTCCACTCATAGCCCAAGCACATCCCTGCCTCAGGGCCTTTACACGCCCTGGATAGCTGCATGCTCACCTCTTCACTTTATTCTGGTCTCTGCCCAAATGTCACACCATCATCAAGGCCTCTGGGTGACCAGCGCCCAGTGAACCATGTCCCTCAGTGCTCTGTCCCATGCAGCCCCCCTCCTAAGTGGAATCTGAGTTGGTCCTGTGACTTACTTTAACCGACATGATGTGTCAGAGGTGATGCTGTGCCAACTCTGGACCTATGCCTTAACGTGGCCTGGTAGCTTCTGCTTTTTGTCTTTTAAATAAAATTTTGTTTATTTTAAAATTTTATTTTGTTATTTTTCGGCCGTGCTGGGTCTTCATTGCTGTGAGGGCTTGCTCTAGTTGTGGTGAGTGGGGTCTCCTCTCTAGTGGCAGTGTGAAGGCTTTTCATTGCAGTGGCTTCTCTTGTGATGGAGCATGGACTCTAGGGAGCTGGCTTCAGTAGTTGTGGCACACAGGCTTAGTTGCTCCATGGCATGTGGGATCTTCTCAGACCAGAGACTGAACCTGTGTCCCCTACACTGGCAGGCGATTCTTAACCCCTGAACCATCAGGGAAGTCCTGGCACCTTACACTTTGGAATTTGGGGAGCCTTGAGCTGCCACATAAGAAGTCTGACCACCCTGCTGGAAAGGCTGTGGGAAAGGCTATATGGACAGGCCAAGCGAAGAGGGAACAGCCCTGAGACTGCACGCAGAGGGGGCTCAGCTCTTTTGACATCCCAGCAGAGCCTGGGCTTCTCACCATCCAGCCGAGATACAGGTGTGTAAATGAATTACCCCGAATGTTCCCACCCAGCGAAGCCTCATACGACAGCAGCACCAGGAAAACTCTGCAGGGAGCAGAAGAACCACCCAGCTGAACCCAGTCAGTCCACAGAATCTGGAATGATAACAAAGTGATTGTTGCTTCCATCACTCAGATTTGAGGAGGTTTGTCATGCTGCCCTGTGGGGCTGGAACACTGCCTGATTACCACTCAAGAGGTAGCCTCTATCTCTGTTTCCTTTCCCCTGTGTTGTTTTTCTTCACAGCACTTAAAACATGACATTTATACATGCATTTGTTTACTATCTGTCTCTCCCACTGCCCTGCAATCTCCACGAGGTGGGCATTTTGTTTGTTCTGCTCATCGTGTTATCCCTGGGGCTGAGGACACTGCCTGGTTCATGGTAGGCTCTCAGTACATACTTGTTGAATGGATGAATGTGTAAGGACCCACTCTTCTGAGATCAAAACAGCCTTGGTGAGAATGACCCCTTTCCTCTGAGGAAAAAAACATCCAATCTCCAGCTTGCAAGAACACAGAGATCTTAGTTTGGTCCACCTGCAGCCCACTGCAGTGGAAGCATGGAGTCCTAAGCACTGGACCACCAGGGAAGTTCCAAGAATCCACACATTCTTATTGTACTCCTGCCACATGGAAGATTGATTGGAAAACTAATAGATAAACATATTTAATAGCAGCTTTAAACATATCCTGTTTTATGTCTGGGGAATTGCCTCTGTTCCCAGAGAGGGGACAAGAAGCAGGAGGGAAAGGAAGTTGGAAGAAGGGGCAGAGGCACCAGGCCTCAGGTAGATGAGTGGAGGGAGATGGCCCAGCTGTTCACACCTCCCAGGGCCTTCCCTGCACCCCACACCACAGAACAATCCCCCTGGAGAGGCCTCCTGGGCCCCGGAGTCTGGCCTTCTGTGCCGAGGCTCGAGTCCTGCGGCCGCCACAACAGTCCACAGGGTTGCTATTTCAGGTTTTTCCTCAGTTCCATCCGCCTGACGTTTTCTCAACCGGTTCCAAGCCCAGTGCACCATTTTAGCTGACGTGGGGGAGTGTTTCGTGGGGACAGCAGATGGATGGGATGACAAATAGCAGGCTGGTGGGGACAGCTGAGAAGCACTTTTCCTGTGCAGGAGCTGTAGGCTGCGCACGTGCCCTATGTGGTCTGGACGTGCTGGGAGCAGCAGCCTGTGTGGGGCGGTGGGCAAGCTGTGCCCCTGTCCTTTGCTGCCAAGCATCTTGTCCATTCATCCAGTTGACCAGATCATGACTGTCCGGGCAGCAGACAGGGCTGTGATGTGGTCCCAGGGAAGTTAAAGGGAAAGAGAAGACAGCCCAGGGTTAACCAGAAGCAGGTTATTGCTGGGGGCTCAGGGCACCCCGAGGGGTGGGGAGCTGGCTCTTCATCCACTGCGTGTGATCTGTTGGCTGAGGGTGGCCCTAGGGGCATTTAGCCCCATAGAGCTTTGGTCCACCTGCAACACCATGAAACCTGCAGGCTGAAGTTCTCAGCTTTTTACTAAGAAGCCTTAGCTCAGGCTGCTATAACAAAGTACCATAAATGGGGTGGCTTAGAAACAACAGAAATGTATTTCTCCCAGTTCTGGAGGCCACAAGTCCAAGATCAGTGGTCAGCATGTTCTAGTGAAGGTCCTTTTCCAGTTGCAGATGGCCACCAAATTCTCATTGTGTCCCCAGGAGGCGGAAGGAGAGCAAGCCAGCTCTCTGGCTTCTTCCTGTAAGGGCACTGATTCCATCACCAGTGTGCCTGCACTTGGTCATCTAGCTATACCAGCGGCTAGCAGGCAGGCTCTCCCTTCCTCTGACTTCACCCCTTTGCCCCCACTTCTTCATGCCTGGCCTCAGGGACTATCCACACAACTGGCTCTGTTTATACAGTAGTTTACAGATTAAGAAGGAAAACGACATACAAGTTCGTTCACAACTGGGTCTTATGGCCACTCCATGAGGCACGTGAGAAGTTACCAGCTGCGTTCTGCCATTGAGAAAACAAAGGTTTCCTACTTACCAATGGATGGGCCCAAGGTTATGTGGCTAGGAAGTGACAGGTCCAGGAGGCACACCTGAGACCTTGTCCCAAGGTATATCTCCCGTCTTAGAGCCCCTCAGAGGCCCACGGCCGTCATGAGGGTGGGAGGGGGCCAGACAGGCCATTCTCTCCCTTTGGTCTCTAGTCTGGACTCAGTGTTTTCCTGGTAACTCGAGACCATTCTGTGTGCTGCTCCAAATAACCTGAGCGCACTATGAAAAAGGCCTCTTATCTCTCCAATTACACTAAGAAGAAAACCTCTGTAGCCGTAGCTTTTGGCGCTTCTTTAACCAAGAGAAAGTGGGCCTCAGATTTGACCTTCAGAAAGCAAGCGAACTGAGTTAGAATGAAGAGCACTGTTTTATTTCTGTTGTCTTTATTTTACATTGCCTCCTGTTTACAGCAGGTCATAGCTCTTTTTCAGAGTGGTGGTAAGATACAGTTTGCTTTTGAAATACATTTCCTCAAATAAGAGAGTGTTGAAAGAAAAACATTGTGTAAATAATTGTCTAAGTGGTCCTTGGGTATGGTGAACGTCCTGGTGGTGGTACAGGATTGACAGAAGTTTAGGAAACACTCGTGCCCAATAGAGAAGAAATGTCTTCATTACTCGCAACAATAACACAGCTACTACTGAGTATCAGTTATGTGCAAGGGACTTTACATTTGTTATTTCTAATCTCTATAAAAACCCTACAAAGTAGTTATGATCTTGCCCATTTACAAACTGAGGCTCAAAGACTTTGTATAACTTGTCTGGGTCATGCCATTAGCATGGTGAATTGTAAAAATAGCCCCATTTCTTCCCTTCTCTGGATTCACACACCTTTGCAAGGTAACTTTTTGGCTTTTCTTTTCAAAAGGTCGAGTTTAACACTGGTATATTTAAAATGGATACCAAAAATGACCTACTGTACAGCACTGGGAACTCTGCTCAATGTTATGCAGCAGCTTGGATGGAGGGGGAGTTTGGAGAGGAAGTGGATACATGCGTATGTATGGCTGTGTCCCTTTGCGGTTCACCTGAAACTATCACAGTGTTATTAATCGGCTATTTGCCAATACAAAATAAAAAGTTTAAAAATTAAAAAGTTAAATAAATAAAACAGCAACAAGAAAAGAGGTAGAGTTTATTTCGAGGACACAAGACAGACATGGAGTTTACAGTCTGCTGCTGCTGCTGCTAAGTCGCTTCAGTCGTGTCCGACTCTGTGCGATCCCACAGACAGCAGCCCACCAGGCTCCCCCGTCCCTGGGATTCTCCAGGCAAGAACACTGGAGTGGGTTGCCATTTCCTTCTCCAGTGCATGAGAGTGAAAAGTGAAAGTGAAGTCGCTCAGTCGTGTCCGACTCTTCGAGACCCCCTGGACTGTAGTCCACCAGGCTCCTCTCTCTATGGGATTCTCCAGGCAAGAATACTGGAGTGGGTTGCCATTTCCTTCTCCAGGGGATCTTCCCGACCCAGGGATTGAAGCCAGGTCTCCCGCATTGCAGGCAAACACTTTAACCTCTGAGCCACCAGGGAAGAGCTCAGATCTACATATAATACCTTTCAAATTGCCAAGCTCACGAGTGAAGCCACAGCCTCTCAGCAAAGAGCTGACCAGAACTAACCAGAATGTCTCTGGGGGCCACCCTGACCCCCCAGGTCTTTTCCTGCTCTTCTCGGGCAGGCTAGTTCCCTTTCGTTATTTGTCCTTCCACTCATCTCTCTTAAAATTGTTCCATGTGACTTTTATCAGCCTCTTTCACTTTCTCGGTCTTGCATTCAGGATGCACACAGGCTTACAACTTGTGCCCACCTGGCCCTCGTGTCATGTTCTGTGCTGGTCACCAGGTCTTGGATTTTTAAAAAATTCCCCACCTTGTGTGTAACTGCTGATCCTGGTGATGGATAAAGAAGCATTCACACGTGGGGCAGTTTAATGAGCACATACGCGGATGTACTGAAGACCCCGCATCTGTCAGGCACTGTTGATGTGTCCTGTGAGTGGGGAGGCGACACAAACATCTGGAAGGGTGAAGCGAGAGAAACGGTAGGACATGACTAAGAATGCAAACGGGCGGTGAAAACAGTGGCTCCAGAGGAGGCCAGAGGAGGGTGGACCCGTCACGTGCTGATCGGTGCCAGCTCCAAGGAGGATGGAACGGATGCTTGTCCAGTACCCCTTCCATCTCCAGCATCATCACACGTTTCCTTGAAATAATTTTCGCGACAGCACTGGGGTCAGAACTGTCCAAGTTACCTGATGAGGAGAGAAACACAGGGGCAGGGAGTGACTTGCCTGACACTGCAAGGCTGGACTTGGGTCCAGCCCGCCCGATGCTGAGGCTCCCTGTCTCCGCTCTGTACTAATCAGGGCAGGCTGGGGCTCAGGTCCAAGCACTTAAAGAGCTAAGGCTCGGTCAAACAAAGGGATGAAGGGAAGTTGTTTTCGGCAAAGGCTTTGGTGCAAACAACAGCTCAGAGATGCGGGAGCCCATGCCATAGACGGGACTGGCCTGAATGGATGTTTCCAATCACAATTGACCTTTGCTTGTTGTTTAGACTGTTTTCTTATTGTTTCCTATCCCATTCATTTAGTGACAGTCCTGACTTACAGACATGTTATATGACATCTCAGCATCATTGCTTTTTTTTGTGTGGAAATCATTTAATTAATTAAAAAATTTTATTGGAGTACAGTTTCTTTACAGTGTTATGTTAATCACTGTTTTAACAAAAAATATTTTTATTTATTTTTGGCTGTGCTGGGTCTTCAATGCTTTGTGCGGTCTTTCTCTAGTTGCGCTGAGAGGGCTTCTCATTGCGGTGGCTTTGCGTGTTGCTGAGCATGGGCTCTAGGGCACATGGGCTTCAGTTGTTGGGGCTCCCAGGTTTCAGAGCACAGGCTCAATAGTTGTGGCGCACAGGCTTAGCTGCTCTGTGGCATGTGGAATCTTCTGGGACCAGGGATTGAACTCACGTCCCCTGCATTGGCAGGTGGATTCTTATCCACTGTGCCACCAGAGAAGTCCCACTCATTGCTTTTTAACACCCTATCGTTCATGGAACATTTTTTGAGAGATCTTTTAATATGTATTGCTAACCTTGATTAGTATGGATTAATATTTTCATGTTGCAAAGTGTCAGATTTCATTTTCTTGGGCTCCAAAATCAGTGCAGACAGTGACTGCAGCCACAAAATTAAAAGACGCTTGCTCCTTGGAAGAATAGCTATGTCAAACCTGGACAGTGTTTTAAAAAGCAGAGACATCACTTTGATGACAAAGGTCCATCTAGTCAAAGCTATGGTTTTTCCAGTAGTCATGTGTGGATGTGAGAGTTGGAACATAAAGAAAGCTGAGCATCTAAAAATTGATGCTTTTGAACTGTGGTGTCAGAAAAGACTCTTGAGAGTCCCTTGGACTGCAAGAAGATCCAACTAGTTAATCCTAAAGGAAATCAACCCTGATTATTCATTGGAAAGACTGATGCTAAAGCTGAAGCTCCAATACTTTGGCCACCTGATGCGAAGAACTTACTCATTGGCAAAGATCCTGATGCTGGGGAAAACTGAGGGCAAGAGAAGGGGGTGAGAGAGGATGAGATGGTTGGATGGCTTCATCAACTTAACGGACATGAGTTTGAGGAAACTCAGGGAGTCAGTGATGGACAGAGAAGCCTGGCATGCTGCAGCCCATGGGGTCGCAAAAAGCTGGACCTGACTTAGCGACTGAACATTTTCGTGCACTCATCTTTCTCAGCTGTGATCTTAGAAGTCTTCACAGCAGACTGTCCAAGGCCTTGGTTTAGAAGGATGTTGGGCTCAGATCAGCCCCAGGAGGCAGTTTTTCAGCACAGCCCTGATGACTACCTGCTCCTGAACCTCCCCGCATGGGACGATGTTTGCTCAGGGAAAGCCTCCCCGGCTGGAGCCTCAGAAACCGGCGTTCTGTAAACAGCTTTGTTCCTATCTACCCCACTGCTCTTGTGAGCCAGGGACCCAGTCATTGGCTGGAAGAGGCTGCCCACAACTGGGCAGCCAGGTCTCCACGCTGTCGTATCAGAAAAAATGAGGAATCACAAGCTGCCTCAAATGGGAAGAAGAGAAGAGAACTCTCATGTGGTTTGCTTCAGTTCAGATGTGTGTGAATGACTGAAATGCCCAATGAGGTACACATGGGTCCACCCGTAAGTGGGCTTCTTGCCCTAACTGCAGGCCATCTTCTCCCACCACTAGGTGGCAGGCCTGTTTTAACACAGATTTTAGAGGAGCTGGAGGGCTACATTTATTGGGGTTGCAGTCGGACACGACTTAGCGACACAAACAACAATTCAAGCAATAATGCTTTTGAAGCTATAAAGTAAACAATTTCACCCCATCATGTTGGCATGTTACACGCTCTTAATAGTGAAGATGCAGGAAAGCAGGATATTTCAGCAGCACTGGTGGGAGCGGGAAGGGCTTCACAGGTGGCGCTAGTGGTAAAGAATCTGCCTGCCAATGCAGGAGACATTAAGAGCCGAGGGTTTGATCCTTGGGTTGGGCAGATCCCTGGAGCAGGAAATGGCAACCCACTCCAGTATTCTTGCCTGGAGAATCCCATGGACAGAGGAGCCTGGAGGGCTACAGTCCATGGGGTCGCCATGAGTTGGATACGACTGAAAAGACTTAGCATGGTGGAAGCAGGAGGTGAAGTCACAGTGGTGGGGGGACTGGGCAGTGACGCTCACGCCGGGCACGATGGGGACCTGGTGGACACGGCAGGCCTCATTTTGATGAAGATGAGGATGGCCAACAGGTACTGGTTCCTGTCGTGTGCCAGGTACGCAGCCACATTTAATCTGCACAGCTCAAAGAAATGCTCTCATTTCCCGTCAACTTACAAATGAGGAAGTCAGCCACAGAGAGGTCAGGTAACTTGCCCAAGGTCACAGAGCTGGTAAGTGGCAGGGCCAAGATCCACATCTGCTTCCACTGCACTGCATGTGCCTTGCGTGTCCTGTGAACAGGCACACGTGGGTGTGCTCACTGCAGCGCTGTTGGTGGGAAAGAACAGTCTAACAGCTCACGGGTGAGACTGTCAAGTAGGAGGGGACATGCAGAGTGGCTGGGGGCCCTGCGCTGGATTTAGGGGCATCAACCTGGATGGTCTTGAGACTCGTGTTGAGACAGAGGTAGAAACCAACACAGAAAGCAGAACTGTCTGTTATGCATGGAGACCAGCACAGGTGTTAAGTTTAAAGACTGTAAAAGGACATGCTAGAAAGAGAATGCACCAAATTTATAGTGGTGTTTATTTCAAGGGAGGCTTCCCTGGTGGCTCAGATGGTTAAAGAATCTACCTGCAATGCCAGAGACCCGAGTTCTATCCCTGGGTCAGGAAGATCCCCTGGAGAAGGGAATGACTACCCATTCCGATATTCTTGCCTGAAGAGTCCCTTGGACAGAGGAGCCTGGTAGGCTACAGTCCATGGGGTTGCAAAGAGTCAGACACAACTAAAGTGACTTAACAGGCACACACACACCTCAAGGGAGAGGGAAACAGGATTAGGGAGAAGAGCTTTTATGTGTAATGCCTATTATTTTTTTCTCTCCATCTCCCCATCTCCCTCCCTAAACCTCTTGAGCAAAAAGGAAAATCTCAAATCCCACTCTAACTCCGAATAGCGTTTTATGATTGATCTTCACAAATGCATTTCTTAAACCTGACAGCTGTGATTGTCAAGGCACCAGGGAAGCCTTTGCTCACATAAGGTGGTCTCCCTAGAAATTCTCTTTAGTGTAAATAGTTTTCAAGTTGAGCGGTTAGATGCCAGCCAGGACATCTTGTTAACCTGGAAGGAAAGGAAGGAGGTGGTGGGAACCCAGGAGAGTCACTTCTGTCTTTTACTTAGTAACTGATTGGTTTAAGACAGTGTTTCTCCCTAGGCACCAACTCCAAACGACTAAGGTGTTTCTTTAAACATAAAAGGTCCAACCTACCTTGCTTTGGTTTTTGTGTGTAGGAGGAGGGTAGGGTAGGTTATAATCAAATGTATAATTGCTCAGGTGGAAAGATCAGTGATTAAAACAAATTATCCCCTCCAACTCCTTCTAAAGCCTGTAGGCAAATTAAGTAAGAATGACTTTATGTGCTCTCAGTCGTGTCCGACTCTTTGTGACCCCATGGAGTATAGCCCGCCAGGCTCCTCTGTCCGTGGGATTCTCCATGCAAATGGGTTACCTAGAAACACAATGACTTAGGACTAACTTGCTTCCTGTATTCACTAGGGTGAATGCTTACGAAAATCGTTATGTTGGATTTTGTTGACAAGCTTTCCTAGAACTGGAAGAGGTTTATAGAGGTTAATGGTCCCAGATTAATGGGGGCTAATGGCTCTGAGCAAGAATCCAAGTCTGAGGGGGAAAAAATTGAAATTTGGCTTTCAGTGCCACCATGGAGCTTTTGCTAGCTGCTAAATGCATTAATAATAATAAGGTGTAGGGAGTTTCCCAGCAGTCCAGTGGTTAGGATTCTGCACTTTCAGTGCCGGGGCTCGGGTTCAATCCCTGGTCAGGGAACTAAGATTCCACAAGCCACACGCCAAAAAAAAAAAAAAAGTGTAAGATTGCAGATGAAAAAGGGGAATAGTTTTTGAGCAGATAGCTTTGCATCTACCGGATGCTCTCAAAGCTCAGGGCAGTTTGGCTGTTCCGCACTTTTGTGAGGAAGTCTCAGGAGAGGCATCTGTACCTCCTTTTCAAAATGTTTGAATTATCCTCAATTAGACTCTCTCCTTGCTGCAAGTCCTGTTTCACTTCACTGGAGGTTAATACACCGCATCACATACGGGAGCAGGAGGAATCCAGACACCGGTAACAGCCACGGCGACTCTTGAAAAGCTGTGGCTCCTTTAGATGTGCTCTTCTGAGCCTCAGCAGTGAAACTGCTTTTCGCTTGACCCCCCTGCACCCCCAGGGCTGAGCATCCATCACTGGGGAGGCTGAGGGGTGGGGGCTGCAGGGAGGCTGTAATTGTCCTCGCTCCCAGCAGGGCTTCCTGGGCAGATTGAGGGTCCTTCATGGCACAATTGGCACCGCCTTAGCTTGGGAGCAAATTGCCAACATCCACTGGATCATAGAAAAAGCAAGAGAGCTCCAGAAAAACATCTACTTCTGCTTCATTGACTATGCTAAAGCCTTTGACTGTATGGATCTCAACAAACTGTGGAGAATTCTTCAAGAGATGGGGCTACCAAACCACCTTACCTGCCTCCTGAGAAATCTGTATGCAGATCGAGAAGCAACAGGTAGAACCGGACATGGAACAACGAACTGGTTCCAAATTGAGAAAGGAATACGTCAAGGCTGTATGTTATCACCCTGCTTATTTAACTTATATGCAGAGTACATCATGTGAAATGCTGGACTGGATGTAGCACAAGCTGGAATCAGGATTGCAGGGGGAGTATCAGTAACCCCAGATATGCAGATGACACCACTCTTATGGCAGAAAGCAAAGAGGAACTAAAGAGCCTCCTGATGAAAGAGAAGAGTAAAAAAGCTGGCTTAAAACTCAACATTCAAAACACTAAGACCATGGCATCTGGTTCCATCACTTCATGGCAAATAGATGGGGAAACAATGGAAACGGTGACAGACTTTTATTTTCTTGGGCTCCAAAATCACTCCAAACAGTGACTGCAGCCATGAAATTAAGACACTTGCTCCCTGGAAGAAAAGCTACGGTCAACCTAGACAGCGTATTAAAAAGCAGAGACATTACTTTACCAACAAAGTTCCATATAGTCAAATCTATGGTTTTTCCAGTAGTCATGTATGGATGTGAGAGTTGGACCATAAAGAAAGCTGAGCGCTACAGAACTGATGCTTTTGAACTGTGGTGTTGGAGAAGACTCTTGAGGGTCCCTTAGATAGCAAGGAGATCAAACCAGTCCATCCAAAAGGAAATCAGTCCTGAATATTCATTGGAAGGACTGATGCTGAAACTGAAACTCCAGTACTTGGGCCACCTGAGGTGAAGAGCTGATTTAGTGGAAAAGACCCTGATGCTGGGAAAGATTGAAGGCGGGAGAAGGGGACAAGAGAGGATGACATGGTTGGATGGCATCATGTCCCAATGGACATGAGTTTGAGTAAACTCTGGGAGTTGGTGATGGACAGGGAGGCCTGGCGTGCTACAGTCCATGGGGTCACAAAGATTCAGACATGGCTGAGTGATTGAACTGAACTAGCTTGGGACTGAACTGAACTAGCTCAGGGTGCAGAATGACAGGTCAAGGGTGTGACTATCTTCACCAGAGAGAACTTGCTGGGTCTGGGCTTCTGAACTCCAAGGTGGTGCTTGGTGGGGCTGGGGCCACACCATCTGGGACACTCCAAATAGTCTCACATGATTCCTGACTTCAGAAATTACAGGAATACAGGCTGCTTAAGAGGCTTCCTTTGTGGCTCAGCTGGTAAAGAATCTGTCTGCAATGTGGGAGACCTGGGTTTGATCCCTGCGTTGGGAAGATCCCCTGGTGAAGGGAAAGGCTATCCACTCCAGTATTCTGGCCTGGAGAATTCCATGGATTCTATAGTCCATGGGGTCGCAGAGTTGGACACGACTGAGCGAGTTTCACTCACTCACTCACTAGGCTGTTTGAAAAGCATGAGAGGTGTGGGGAGTCATCACAAAGTCTCCCTCAATCCTCCGCCCCACTCAAAGCTCACTTTCCCTGTGAGGTGACCGTGTGTGCATATGCGTGTAACACACCCCAAAGCTACCGGGTCAAGATTAAGATGGGTTAAGATTCTGAATTTACAAACAAAATCTAAACAATTCCAGGTTTGTGAAATCACCCTGTAAATGCACACATTTAAATAAAAAGCAAAACCAAAAGCCTTTACTTCATCTTTTATTTCTTATAATTAATGGCTAATGAAAGCAAAAAATGACTGTAGCACCTACTATTTTAAGATAGCAACTGTAACTTAAGTGCTAACCTACTCTATGAAACAGGGAGCCATCCCTCAGGGTGGTAGTGGGTGTTTATTTAGGTTTCCCAAACCCAGTGACTACTAATCAATTTTATCACTGATTACAGGGGGAAAAAAAAAAACCAAAACATGTCATTATTATTCCCTGTAGCTGGAAAATTCCATAAACAATTTTGTCCATGTACACAGTTCCTTGACTCAAACCAGAAGATAGCTACCAAAATACCCAGAAGTACGGTTGTCAGAGAGGGCCCAGCCGCTTCTAAGAATTACCTGGAGGAAGGCCAAGGGGCAATGCAACGATATGGGGAGTGTGCACCATCTTTCCAGAGAGCAATGTTTACTGGAGGCTAAGAGATCACGTTTATTCTTTAAAAATGGTAAATGGATCCTTTCTTCCTCGTATGAAATACAGGGAACCCCAAAACCTAAGGCATGATTTAGGAACCTCCACTGGCAGAAGCAGTTAGCTGATAGGAATTCTCACTGCATACACACCCCGGGGGTGTGTGGCCCCATCCCCGCGGTGTGCCCCAGGGAAGCACTTGGCACACTAAACCTCACCGCCCTGAATGTCTCAGTGTGAAGACTGAACGTCCTGCCCTGGACACAGAAGGTCTGAGAGTCACCAACACTGTGCCAGTCCAGTGCTGCCTGCCCCTTATCCAGGGAAATGCCAGCCAGAGGTAGCGGAGCTGGTCTTTTATGGGCACGAGTCCGATTCTTTGAATTTAACTTTTCTGGCTTCACCTTTTTGGTTGCAGTAATTCCACCAAGTTACTGGTTGCGCCTGTGTTGATGCAGCTCTCAGACCCTATGGCACCTGATCTCAGATCACAGCAAACAGCGACCCAACTTCCCGACTGTGAACAAGCGCTTCCTGTTCCCATGAGGCTTCCTGCCCCTAATCTAGTTTCTGGATATTCTGGTTCTTTTCCTTCTTTGTATATTCTTCCAGTCGAAGAAGCCACTTTGCCCAGTACTGGGAGCAGAGCTCGGCGTCCATGAAATGTGGGTGGGCAGGGGACCCGTTTTTGTAGGCCACCACGATCAAGCCACACTGAACCTAGGAAAGAGCAGGGCGATTCCAGAGTTTGCAGCGGCACCAGGACTGAGGCTCGCTCCCTTCTCACTCCAGGGCAAGCCCAGAACAAAACAATCAGCAGTGAGAGCTCCCGCCTCAGTTTCTAAGATGGGCTGATGATACACAAGAACAGAAAGATGAACATAAAGAACCCACTGTGATCATTGAAGAACTATTAACAACAAAAAGCCCAGGAAGTGGGGAAAGTGCTCTGTGAAGTGCAGAAGGACAGAACAGAGGAAGAGGTCAGATACACACAGGACAGAACTTGAAGGCGCTATGGCCTGGCATGGGCAAAGCCTGAAGCAAGCCAGGCTCTGCATCCTGACCTGAAAGCTGTAGTTGGCGTCATGGTTCACGGCACCGACATACGCCACGACTTGTAGTGGGTTGTCAAATGTGTTTCGGATGAAAGGCTTTGGCTTCTCTGATGTCTTCCAATCAATCACACAAAGCTTGCCCCTAGAGAGAAACCAAAGGAAGCCCTTGAAGGTGACAGCTCAAACTGCCCTTGAAGGTGACAGCTCAAACTGAGACTCTGTTAGGTTAACCCTGTTCTTACTATAGTTTGCTGCTTGTCACGCAATGACTATGGCTTCCATTGCCCCCAGTTCCAAGCAGACAGCCCTCTTGAGCTTTCCTTGGAACTGAAGAGGTATTGAGCCCCTCATTCAGGTCAGTGACGAGGTGTGAAGGGGTTGACCACAGGGCTGCAGTGAGGGCCCAGGGCCAGGACTGGGAAAGTCTCCCCAGAGAAAGCCTCTAAACTTTCTAGGCTTCTCTTTGGACCTCCACAGTTTAATAGTTGACAAGGGAATTGAAACTACATCTGCTATTATCTTAGTTGATTTTGCTTCAAATGTCTATCAGAATGAACCACAACAGACCAGCAGCAAAGTCCCCATTGTAAGGGACCAAGCATCATGGCGCCTCAGAAAGCAAACCTGGAGCTCAAGTCCATCAACACTTAAAAGGTACCAGTAATATGTAGAAATTCAAATGAGAAGACCTGGTTCCTGTCCTAGAAGTTTACACACAGGGCAGGGATATATTACTTTCTATTAGGGATCTTAGGGAAAAGAAAAAGTCCTGCCACATTTTTTTTAGTAAAATAACTAGTACATTCCTTCCTCTCCCCTATCCTGGTAGGGTTTTACACTTGCCAACCGCACGTGTCAAAAGGACTGCAAGGCGGATGGGTTGAGAACCAGTGACCCTCAAGCACTCTTACTGCTCTGCCTTGACTTCAGGTTCAAAACCAGCTGTTCAGAGGGAGATCCTCCTGTTAACATAGCCCTGGAGTTAGAACCTATGCAAGGTATTTATAAAACCAGGCTAGAGGAGCGCTATCTAAAAGAAAGAAAATGTGAGCTATACACACCATTTAAAATTTTCCAGTAGTTACATCCAAAAAGAAACAGGTAAAATCTTAACATTTTATTTAACCCAATATATCCAAAATATGATCATTTCAGTATATAATTAACATTAAAAAGTTGTTAGTGAGATATTTTACATTGTTTTTTGTGCAAACTCCCTGAAATCTAGTTTGTGTATTTACAGCGCACGTCGGTTTGGACCAGCCCCAGTCAAGTGCTTAGTGGCCCATAGGGCCCACTGCTGCCCTACTGGATGGTGCAGATGTAGAGGTAACACATCATCTTTGGAACTGTTTTCCATTCTGTAAAGCTTGACAATCTCTGCAAACGAAGAGAGGCCCTAGCATCCCCAGGGGGCCGCCATTCCCAGTTCTCTCGATAAAATCAAAATATCCTACAGTATCGACTTCTGCCATGTACCAGTTTCCAGAAATGTACTATAACTTATAGAACTTAATATTATGGAAAAAAAATCTTAATAGTATAAACCCAAATTAAAATTGCAGTAGGACAGTCCACAAATAGCTCTTTAACAAATGAAAAGGTGCTTAGCCTAATTTATTTTGAAACGCAGACTGGAATGATGAGACACAGTGTTAAAACACCCGTTCCCTGTGACCCCGCAATTTCCCTTTCAGGTCTGTACCACAGAGCAATGGTTTGATATCCCGGGTGCAAGTGACAAGTGCCTGGAGAATTTAAGAACTATTCGTGCCCAGGCCTACTTCAGATCGACTGGATTTACTCATATCTCATAGGTTGCTCACCAAAACAAACCAATGAACCTGTGCACCTGCTGAAAAAAACTGTCCAGACAGAACACAAGGAGACCTGGTTACTGCTACAGTTTGTAACTGTGAAACTCTAGAAATAACCTGAGAGCTCCCAATATGGAAGTGGATACAGTTCATTCATACTAAACAGCAGTTAAAAATACAGAAGAGGGTCAAAATAACAAGGCTAACACTTTCTGAACAGATAGTATACATTTTAAGTACTGTACCAGGAATGTCTCATTTAACCTCTGTAACAAACCTGTGAGGTAGGTACTATTATTTGTCCTATTTTACAGATGAACAAATGGAGGTACAGAGAAGCTAAGTAAGTAGCCCAAAGTTAAGAAGAAAACCCAGAAACCAAACTCAGGCAGCATGTCTCCAGAGCCCAGTATCTTTTAACCAGAGTTCCAAAGGTTACACTAACAGATTTTGCCCCCACCGTCTTTATTGCTCACATGCTTTTTTGGGGAATATGGATATCTGCAGATTATATCTACCCTTGAAATCTGGAGTAAGTGGGGAAAACAGTAACAGCAGCAATTTAAAGATCACAGGAAGTTTTAGTGAGCTCAGTGTTCCTATGCATGTCAAACACTGCATGGAAGCCTTGAAGAAAGTTGATTTTCAGGGCCAATAGACCAAGGTGTCATTTTTAGAGAAACAGGAAAAACAATGCAGGAATCAGATTGGATCTTATGGCTGGTACCTTGCCTGAGGGTGGGGGGCGGGCGGACATGCTGGAAAACAGGCCATCCTAGCCATACTGGACAGTTACATCTTTCCTCTGCCAAACACCCTGACTTGGGCACTTAGATTGACAAGGATGATGTGGCTCTCACCTGATGTGACTTAGCACAGGCTCTACCTTGAAGCAGGAGTTGAGAGGAAAAACTAGTGCTGGATGGGAACCATGCGTCCACCCAGAATTAACTCACCTCCACACTTGACGTGAAAAATCAAATATACTTACTGATAATCAGCCACACAGTCCAGCAGACCCACATACTGTAAGGTCTCATGTTTAACCGCACTTTCCAGGGCCCGCACTCCACTGATGTCTTTCAAAACATGCTGCACACTTTGGATGTAGCCAGATTCAAGGAGACTTTCATCTCTTTCTTTTAAGTTCCCCTGGGGTGAAAGTATGCTTTCCAAGGCTTCATGAAACTGCTTCCCTTGTAAAAACATGTCTGAAAAGAAAATCAGAAGAAAGGGACAACAAAAAATACCCCAAACAAAGCTAGTACTAAAGAACAAATACTCTATAAGACTCTGAAGAGTGAAATTAAAAATCACATGAATTTCCTTTAAGTGATAACCTCTAAGAAACCGTATTTCGGCCTCCTGTGAAACCTAAGAACGCACTTTGAGAACAAAAGGGACTAGAAGAGCTTAGATAATACAATGGATTAAAATGAAGCATTTCTAGTAGAATTAGGCCAAAGCTAGAATTGAAGATTTGGGGGCTGCAGGACCATACCTAGTGAATTCACAAAGCACTGTGAATTTTAGAATTCATTTAATGTAGGTAACCAGTAAGTTAACCAGCTGTGACAGTTGTTAGACATTTAGAGAACTGCACTTGTTTATGGTTCTTTTTACAACCAAATCTGACTTATGAACACTGGTGGAAGCGTCCTTTACCAATAGGCTTAGTGACAGGAAAGGCATGAAAATCAAGGCATGCAGGGATTAACGTTGTGGGGCTTGGGGGAGGGGAGGAAAACATGACATTCTGCACCTGCGCTTGCTTTTAGGACGAGAGCAGCCTGAGATAGTGGCTCTGTCCTCGTTTTTTTTTCCTCATACACTTTTAAGTTAAGAAAAGAGGACACAAACATATTCAACAAGTGCGAGATATATATTCACTTGACTCTTGATTAAGGGAGGAAAGACTCTTGATTAAGGGTGTTGCTACGCTAAGCACTAAGTTTGGCACTTTCAAACTTAACTTTCAAACACAGCAACCTGGCAAGGTAAGGCTCTTCACCCCCATTTTAATGAGGCCCAGGCAGTGGCTATTAAACTTCCCAAAGCAAAAAGCTGCATGGGCCTGGCCTCAGAGTCCATGCTCACTCCAGCCCATCACCCAGTAGAGCAAGAAGAAAACTCAGGGGCCATCAGGTAGCGTGACACACAGAAACAGAGGAGGAAACAGACGTGCTTGGAGACACACCCACAGAAAATGGGGAGTCATCTCAGCTAATGAGGCAATGTCGAACCATAGTACCTTTGCCAAGTTGTTTTTACAAAGATTTTGAAAGGTCAGTTCTATTACTGGCAAAAAATGGAATTGCTCTGGGGACACAACTTAGAAAGTGAAGTGAAATTCAACTGAGGACCTAAGTTATTCCACTCCAAATTTACCTGGCTTAATTGGACTTATCATTACATAAAAGGCCTACACATGTTTAAGACTTATGGAATTAAAACCCAGGGAAAAGAAGTGTAGTTTTCATCTACAGATTAGCTTTAATGAAGCAGAACACAAACATGTTAAAAACAGGAAGGAGAAAAACGGCTTTATCAAGAGCCAAGCTAAGAGACAACCCACTCTCCAGTGCAGTCTTCACCCCTGGCGAGCTCTTCACATGTAAGGTGCAAGGCAACAAACATGAGGATCTGGGTTACAGGATCCCTTAGGATGGTAAAGCTAAGAACATTAAACATGATTCAACTTGTGAAAATAAATTTTAAAAGATTTAAGCATTATTGCAGATAGCAATTAAGTTGGAGTGTTCCTTGAATAAATTGAAGGAATAAAAGTGCAGTGTTTTCAAGTCTTATATTAACAACAAAAAAATCATGAATCTCCTATATTCTAACTGACAAGCATGGGTATTTTAGAATTAACAAATATTCAATGTAGCAAAACAAAACAAAACAAAAAAAACGGAAAAAATAAACCCCAGCTTTCCCACTAGGATCAACACAAGTATAAATCAAAGTCAGACTTTCTTATCCTCTGCAATCTTCAAAAGGTAAATTGGTGCTTGGGAAAATGGCCCTATGTTCTGGGTCTTTTTTTGGTCACACTGTACAGCATGTGGCATCTTAGTTCCCTGACCAGGGATGAACTAGCGCTGCTGCAGTGGAGCCACTAGACTGCCAGGGACGTCCCTTCCTGCTCTTTTTCTTTCTTCTTTATTTTGGGCCATGACATGAATCTGTATGTGACTGCCCCATTATTAAAAAAAAAAATTAATTCTGCCTGTTTAAGGTTGATCCTAAATTGATGGAGAAATCATATCATAGTAATCTAGATCTATAAAGTTGACTTCATGGAGTCAACCAGTTTTCTTTCTGCCTGGGATATCGGGGTGGCTCAAACCAAACAACTTGTCTCCTTTATCAAAGAGCCAGCAAAGTACTTCCTTCCTTTGTGCCAAGAGCTACAGACCTAGGTACGAAACATCCCAGCAGATTTCTTAGATTCCCACAAGCTGTTTCTGGTTTAAAGAGAATAAAACAAAACAAAACTTTCCATAGGAAACAATGTCCATTTTAAATTCTAGTGTTTCAGATAAAAAACTTAAAATGCCATTAAAATATTTTTTAAAAATGCTGCTTGTTTAACAGGCTGAGAAATTTGGTTGTTGTTACTAATTAACCACGTTAAGAAGGTAGTCAGCCCCAGCATGCAGTCCTTGGCTGAGGCAGCTGAGGAATTTATATAGCACTTGACCATTTTCGCCATATCCAAACGCCACCTAAATACTTAACATTTTTCCTTTAAAACACATATGACCACAAGTTTAATGTGTTATGCATACACATATCTTTGTTCTAAGATGCCTCAAAATAAGTATTACTCCTGTATTAAAAATTAAAGTGCTTCTGGACCAGTATGGGTGCATGTCCTGCACTCTGGGAAGTGCGGACTAAAGGATGCTCAGTGCAAACTTAGCTTTAACAACGGTGATCCTGCTGGGGAGCAACGAATTCACCTGTACTAACGTTCTCTTCTTTCATCTTGCTTTTGGGTGGAATCTGTTTTACAAAAGCTATTCTCCTTGGTTGTTCAAGTTAGTGAGTTAGGACAGGAGTTGCAGGCTCTGAACATCTACCTCAGTTTACTAAGATCTAAATACAGATCACACATTCTGACTTATTGCGTCTTTAAATTTATGAGTCAGTCACTGCTGATAAGCAGACCAAAGGGGCATTTACTAGATTCTGAACAGAAAGCCTAGCAACAACTAGAACTCCATTATGTGATGATCGACTATTCCATTAAAAAAAAAATAAAACAGGAAATTCTAATAAAGTCTATAGCTTATAAAACAAATGAATTTTATACATCTTTTAGTCAAAGTATTTATCTCTGCTTTATCTGTAAAATGGGGATAATGGTATCTGTGCTTCATAGGGTTGTCATGATAATGAAGTGAGTTATAAAAAAACGCTGTTAATACTATCATCTGAAAGCAGCTCCTCCTTAGCTATAGGGGTGCCTTCTACTCTGGGAAACATAATAACTGTTAAGAATCAGGATTGAGAAGATTACTTGAAGTATATTCGGCAAAGCCATCCTCTCCTAGTTCCAGAATCATGCGCTGCCTCCACTTCTCCAGGTAGAAAGTCTGTTCTGACGTCATGGTCTGCTGCAGGACTCGGGTCACGCTTGGTATCGCATTCCTTTGCAAAGGGATTTTCAGAGGAACTGGAGGATCCCTTGCTGGGTCTGGTTTTATGCTTTTCTCTGGATTGAACAGAGGAAACCAGTTTTGTGGAACTCCTGCTTCTTCTTCTTGCTTTGGGGCCTTACTCTTACTCACCGGTCCGTAGAGTAAAGCATCTTCCTCGAACAGAGACTGTGGAGTCCGAGCATGGCCTCTGAACGACAAGACAGACCTGACCAAATCAGAGTATTTTTCCTGGTCCACTTGTTCATAAGGGTTCACTCTTTTTTTCCGGCCACACAAATAAGAGGAAGTGGAGAAAACAACACGGGGGGCTGCTTCTACAAAAAACCTCTTTGAACTCTGAAGCTGTCTGCAGATGGTCTGAAATACCTCCATCTTTAGACTTTTTTTCACTTCCCTCTGGTATACTTGTAACGTTGAAGGCCTTTTTAATTTTTGCTTTCCTATCAAAGAAAAAGTGGTGTTAGATGTGTTAAATGTTTGAACTATCAAAGTGAAAGCTGCAACGGTATGATATTGCTCTTTAAAATTGCATTCAATAAGTTTTTCAACATGTTTTAAACAGAGAACAAATGACTCCATATCGGATCTATTAATTCTAACCTTAGTTCCCTGCCGGGGCTTAATGTGGGCTTTGCACCTTTTGTAGGAGAATGTTATGCCTATAGCCTGGAATATACAGGAGGGCCCATTCTCAGAGTTCTGATCTTTAAAGGTATTAACACATTTCCAAGCATAAAAAGTTACAGAACAGAAAATAATTGTCTTGTTTGAGGTTTTTAGGAGCATTGTGACCAGACCTCCCTGGGCAGCTACAAGAACAAAGGATTCCTGCACCAAGAAGTGTGCAACAACCAGTGACATGCCACTCCTCTTTTAGGATAAAAGGAGTCTAAATTCTAACTCTGGAAAAATGGCTCTTTGGGGCACTAGTCCACCATCCTCTGGGTCTGCTGGCTTTCCAGATAAAGTTGCTATTCCTTCTCCCAACAGCTTATCAGTCAATTTCTTGTCTTGTACTGCAGGTGAGCTTGGAATTGGTACCATTTGTACAAAACTACTTTTGAAGGACCAGCATTTGTTAAATGTGAAATAGCAGACAGCTTGGGACAACGTGTCCCTAACACTCACTATGGTGCCAACTGCCGCCTATGAAGGGAACTCTGTGTGATACAAAGAAACACAGGACAGGACGCTAGAGAGGCCTGGTGGTCACACTTCGCAGTTTAACCACTAATGCCTAAACATCAGATTTCTGGGGGAAAAAAAATTTTTTTTATTGGAGTATAGCTGATTTACAGTGTTTTATTAGTTTCAGGTGTAGAGCAAAGTGAGTCAGTTATACATACACATATATCCCCTCTCTTTTAAGATTCTTATCCCATATGGGCCACTGCAGAGTATCGAGTAGAGTTTTCTGTGCTTTACAGCAGGTCCTTGTTTGCATATGTGCTGTGGTGTCCGACTCTTTGCTACTCCATGGACTCTCTAGGCAAGAATACTGGAGTGGGTTACCATTTCCTTCTTCAGAAGTAGTGGGGTATGTGTCACAACCCTTTCAAATTGTGGTGCTGAAGAAGACTCTTGAGAGTCCCTTGGACAGCCAAGAGATCAAACCCAGTCAATCCTAAAGGAAATCAACCTTGAATAGTCACTGGAAGGGCTGCTGCTGAAGTTCCAATAGTTTGGCCACCTGATGTGAAGAGCGGTCTTTCCAATAAGGAAAGATTGGGTCTTTCCAATAAGACCCTGATGCTGGGACAGATTGAAGGCAAAGGAAGAAGGGGGCAAGAGAAGATAAGACGGTGAGAGAGCATCACTATCTTCACCGTCTGAGCCACCAGGGAAGCTCACGTCACCAACTTGATGGGCATGGATTTGATCAAACGCCAGAAGACGGTGGAGGACAGAAGTCTGGCGTGCTGCAGTCCACCGGCTGCTGCAGTCCATGGGTCGCAAAGAGTCGGGCACGACTGAACAAGAGCAACAATATGTCACTCCCAAATCTGCCATTTATTCCTCCCCCCTTCTCCCCAGGTAACCATAAGATTGAAAACCAGACTTTCTGAAAAGCAGCATGGAGGGAGAGCTCTCATCTAACCCCTCACACCCCCTACAGTGGGCGCCGCTAGGATCCATTCAAGACTGGGCACTCGCGCTCCCGACCGGTCTGAATCGCCAGGGGCGGTCAGTAGGGCCCCGCCGCCATGTACGCGCTTCGGCGGAGCCCCACAGGACCAGGCCGGCGGCGACTCCTCGCGCGAGAATCACGGTAGGGAACAGCCGGCAGGGAGGTACCTCAGAAGCCGGTGCCCCTCCGCTAGCTTCAGCGCGCGAACGTCTCCGCGGACCGGTTCTTTCGTCCGTCCCGCGCTTTGCCCTCAGGCTACGCCCCGCCCAGGCACGGCGGCCCCAGCAAGCACTGCGGCGTTCATGCCCCGCCCCTATCCCTGGTCGCCCCCCAGCTCCGTGCATTTTCCAGCATTCTGTGGGGAAACCCTCCCTCCGGCGGGAGCCCGGGCGCCTCCAAATCGCGCCATTTCTCTCTCGCGAGATCTCGTGACGTCAGAGCTCGTCGCCATCTTGGGCTCTGGCTGAGTAATAAATTCCCCCGGCACAGGCGCGCGCACCCTTTCTTGAGACGTGCCTCGCTGCTAGAGTCTCTGGGTTTCCGCGTCCCCAGGGCGGCCCTGCGGTTGGCGGCTTCCGGGTGGCCCGGAGCGAGGGTAGGCCCCCGCGTCGCTTCTTTGCCCGGCTCCAAGATGGACGGCAGCGGGGACGGGGGAGGCCGCCCTGGGGGAGCACGTGGGGGCGCCGCTCGCCTTTCCCGGGGCTGCTGGGACGGTGGCGGAATCTCGAGGCCTCCCGCCGCCGTCGGGCAGGGAGGCTGGCGGAGGCGGGGCCGCGGCCGCCCCTTCCCCTGAGAGGCGCCCTGGCGGTGGCGGCGGCCCAGCCTCTTCTCTCCTCGCACAGCCAGGCGGCCCCGCTCGAGATCCGCGTCGCCATGGCCGCGGTTCCCGAGGTGTTGCAGCAGCAGGAGGAGGACCGCAGTAAGGTGAGGCCCTGGTCGCTCTCGGGCTCCGGGCCGGGAGGCCCCACCGGGCCTCTGGGCCCCACGCTCCTTTCGCGGGCCCCCAGGGGACCCCGCCGCCCTCCCTCCGCGTGGTCCGGGGCGCTCCCGGGACCCGGGCAGAGGGCGCACGCTGTGCCTATGCGGTACACAGCTCTCCCCCGGGGAGCCCGGCGGTGCACGTGAGAACCACTTTGCGCGGTGCAACGAAGCTCCGAACCGCCCCCACCCCCTCCAGAAATTTTGGGGAAATTCCGCCCAGGCCGAAGTTGGACCCGTGTTCCCTGCAACTTCACTAAAGCGCTCAGTGCGCCGCTGCGGTACTTGTGTCATTTTATGAGGTTCTCAAATAGCTGAACTTTTCGCCCTTTAGACGTGTGTGGATGTTAAATTATCCTTCCCTGCCACTCGAATCTGGAGGTAACCAGGGCAATAAATGCGTGTCACCGTAAAGATCGAATTAGGTCTCCGCTTTTATTGGTCCTGTCTTGACAAGTTACTTTGGAGAATACAGGGGTTGGTGTGAGCCACAGCGGTTTGTGCAGAACCGTCAACAAAAAAGTTTCTAAAAAAAAATTGAAAAATGGTAATCTAGGAACTCGAGGTGCTCTCAGATTTAGTCTGGAAGGCATCGCTTTAGAAACCAAAGCACGTTTTTTGGTCCACAGGTCTTTGGACAGACCTTTTCATCTAGTAAGTGGCGGTTGTACGGCTGCTGGGTTAGTTACTGAAGGTGTAAGGAGAGCGTTTTCGTTGGGGGTGTTTTTATTTCTTTGAAAGCTGAAAGAAAGTTTTCCCTCCCTAAAGCCGGAAGTGGGAACTTGAGACTCCAAAGGTAGTTTTCTCTAGAAGTTTAGATGACCGAATAGAAATTTTGATATCCCCCATCTTGCATCTCCTTTTGCGACCCATAATTAGTTTTACACTGCTGTTTAAAACTAAAGTGGACCTTTCTGTTTGTTAGTATTGTATAGCCCTGCTTGGTTTTAAGTACCTTCACCACCCTCTGACCCTCCAGCAGGACAGAATTGTGAAGGCTACTTCTTTCTGGTTTTAGTGACTGCAGGAAAGGACTATATAGAATTATTGCCCCGATTTTTTTTTAATTGCAGAAGTAAGGAGATAGGAAATTTAAATGTTACTCTTAACACAGCTTCGTTTTTCTTTCTCATCTCTGATATTGGTCCTGTGATGTGGATTAAGATGGTTTTTGAAGTGAAAGTTCATGCTTGTTCGACTCTTCGACCCCATGGACTGTATAGTTCATGGAATTCTCCAGGGGCTCTTCCCAACCCAGGGATCGAACCCAGGTCTCCCGTATTGCAGGCAGATTCTTTACCAACTGAGCTCTGAGGTTTTTAAGAAACCCAACATTAAAATGGTTTTTAATGTTCACCAAAAAAGGGAGTTCCAAATGGGACAAGAGTGAAATAACAGGCGGACAGATCTTGGGCAGTTATATTGCTGTAATATAGCTTTGTTAGTTAACTGAAAAGTTTTGCTTTTTTGCTGAAAATATTAGAAGTTCAAATTTTCCGATTGTCTGCTTAGGGATTTCCATGAGGATAGGGGTTTTTCAAGGTTGGCCCCACAAATAAGTCAGGGAGCATAGTTGATCTCGAGGATTTTTAATCTGTCTACAGAACTTTTGGCTCACAAAACGAGAATTGGCCTGTATCCAGTAGCCTGGTGCTTCCATTTAGTGGTTTCCATTTGAGCTGATGGTGTAGATTTGTCCCCTTGCCCAGAAAGCAGTTGCATGATTAATTTAGTTTTTAACTAATTCTGTACTGATGGGAAAGATTGTGTTATGTTTTTAAGTTTAGAAAAGTAAGGTTTTGCCAAGTCTAGCCCCTGAAACAGTTAACTAAAACTTTGATACCATTAGGTTCATCTCCAAGATAAATTAGTGCAGTACTGAGGCGCCGTCCCCCCGCCCAACAAACACTGGCTGGATCAACATCCTAAGGTATCTGTAGTTTTTAATGGTTAGGGGGGGAAATTGGGTTATGCAGAACCTTGTTCCCCTAAGATATTTATTCAGGCCTCCAGTCATTTGCATGTTCTCCAGGTCTCCTGTTCACCTCAAGGTCCTTTAAACATCACACTTATATTCCCACCTACAGACTCGGTGTGTGTCTGTTGTGATCCTGTGAGTCTCGCCAACCTGTGGCAAATGGAGTGTGGGTCCTGATTGTCTCCTGGGGTATTTTTTGACTCTCGTTAGTGAGCTGAAGTCAATGTGCCAGTGTACACAGAAGCTTTGTAAGCCTGCTCCCCACCGCAGCCTGGCCTTGTTACTTTCCCCTTAACTTGTCACTAGTTGGTTACCTAGGCTTTGGATGGTGTTTTCCTTTTCAGAGCCAGTCATCAGTGTTTCACCTGCTACTGCTCTGGTTTGCAGGCAGTTGACACGTGTGGAAGTTGTCTGTAGGGACACCACTCTACCGGCCTAGATGGGGTGTCCTATAACTTATATTACAGGGACAACCTGAATTTTCACCAATACTGCAAAGTCCAGAGTAACTGATTCTTGTGGGCTGGAATTTTCCACTGTGTTTATGCTGCCAAGTCGCTTCAGTCGTGTCCGACTCTGCGACCCCATAGACAGCAGCCCACCAGACTCCCCCATCCCTGGGATTCTCCAGGCAAGAACACTGGAGTGGGTTGCCATTTCCTTCTCTAATGCATGAAAGTGAAAAGTGAAAGTGAAGTTGCTCAGTCGTGTCCGAGTCTTAGCGACCCCATGGACTGCAGCCTACCAGGCCCCTCCGTCCATGGGATTTTCCAGGCAAGAGTACTGGAGTGGAGTGCCATTGCCTTCTCCGACTGTGTTTATGGCATGACTTTAAATTCGAGAAGTATGACTTCTCAGAGTTGCCCACGCCTTAGTTCTGGATCAGCAGCTTGCACAGAGTGTCTTAAGATCTCCCTTTGTGAATGCTACCGTGACAGATCACGATCTGCCCACTTGATGTGCTGTGGGAAGAAATGGCCCAGGGAGATTATACGAGAATTTTTTGGATTCTGAGATCTAAGTGCTACTTTGGTTTGAGACCTAGTAAGAGACTAAGATCTAATAATGTAGAACTTTAGCTTGAACCAGGGTTTCTTAATCTGAGCACTACTGACAGACATTTTGGGCTTCCTTAGTGGCCGTCAAAAATAAATGCAGATATTGTCAAATGTCTTGGTTGAGAATCACCAGTTTAGACTTTCTAAGATGGTATGGTGGGGAAGGTCAGCTTATGTTAGAGGCTAATCTTTAATGTGCCAATTTGTTTCTATTTTTTTTCAGATGTTTGATAAATTCTAAAGAAATAGCATAAAACATAAGCATTGTTGACTGTCTTTGACATTAATAGAATTAGCCTTCACCCAGTGTTGAGGAACCTGATCAAAAGATGGTGAAGGGTTCTGGGTAGCGGAGGGTTACAAAGGCTGCTGCGCTTTGTAACACCGTGTTGGAGTTCACCGGCCACTTTGGACAGTGGAAACCTGAGGCTCTGATGCCAAAGTGGTGTGGGGTAGAATTGAAGTTGACTGAGACTGTGCTGCAGGGTAGAACATGGTTTAAAAGCCTGCTTTTTAAATATGTTGCTCTCTGTTGTCCTGATTGCTTGAGGAAATTAGGATATAGTACCATTGACCAGTGGTGACAGGCACATGCAGTGAAGTTAGGTAGTATTTACGGAAACAACCTTTCAGTGAACCCAGGTTTATAGAGAGAAGGGATGGTGGGACATCTTGTCTTGCATGAATAGCAGATTTGTTTTCTGTGGGTCTAAATTGAGAAGTATCTTTACATTACTGTGAGAAACTTGCTCCTTCAACCCCCACCCTGAAAGGATACTTCACCCCCAACACCTGTATATTTTCTGATTAGCCATTGAGTTACTCCTTAAAAAAAAAAAAAAAAGATTATGTATTTTAGCTGCCCAGCTCCCTGACCAGAGATCGAACCTGCCCCCTCCCCGCACTGGGTAGCGCAGTCTCAGTCACTGGACCATCAGGGAAGTCCCCACGGAGTAACTCTTAAGAAGAAATTTCCCCCCCTCTAAAAGGGGAAAGTGAAATTTCTCAACTGTCTCGTACCCCAAAGGCAAAACGTAAATACATAGGTAAGAGTGAAGGTGCAAGAGCAACTGACCTTCAGTACAGACATTGGGTCCTTGGCTTGACTTCCCCTCTTCCTTTTTACACATTTGGTGTAAGTTGTTCAGACTGATACATGGTCTGGAGAGAAAACTGTAGTTTTCTCAATAGTTGCTTATGTTAACCTGTGGTACGTGTTTTCTGTCAGAAGAGTTTATGGTTTACTTGTTTCCGAGGGGTAGCTCCACAAGCCCTTGGGTCTAGTTATAGTGCCTGTGGGGCACAAATGCAAGTGTTGCCAGCCTTATCCTCAAGAGCAGGACATAAAAAGCTCGCATGTTGTGCTGGGGGGTGCCGGGTAGCTGGTGAGTGATAAAATGAGGTTAAAATACTTAACATCTGAAAGATCTGGGAAGTGTGGTACCTTTACCTAAACACAAGAATTCCACCAGGAACAGGCAGCCTTCTCTTCTCTCTGTTGCCTTTTTTGTGTCTCAAACTCAGATGACACAATCCTAAGCTCAGGCAGCTCTGTCCATGTTGCTGAGTAATCTTTGTTGGTAGTAAAGGTAAATTTTTTTTCTCAAATTTTTCTCTTTGATCTTGGGTTGAACACAAAGTAAGACTGCTTTGTAAAGAGTTGTGGACTTGATACAGTGGGAACTTTTGGTAGGGAGACTTCATGAGATCAAATAGTAGGTGAAGGTCATTCAGTTGTGTCAGACTCTTTGTGACCCCATGGAGTGTACAGTCCATGTTGTTCTCCAAGCCAGAATACTGCAGTATTCTGCCTTTCCCTTCTCCAGGGGATCTTCCCAACCCAGGGATCCAACCCAGGTCTCCCACATTGCAGTCACATTCTTTACCAGCTGAGCCACCAGGGAAGCCCAAGAATAGTGGAGTAGGTAGTCTGTCCCTTCTGCAGTGGATCTTCCCAACTCAGGAATCGAACCGGGCTCTCCTGCATTGCAGGCGGATACTTTACCAGTTGAGCTATCAGGGAAGCAGTAGATGAAGAGTTTTAGCCACTCAAGTACTCTTGCCTGGAAAATCCCATGGACAGAGGAGCCTGGTAGGCTACAGTTCATGGGGTCACTGAGGGTCGGACACGACTGAGCGACTTCACTTTCACTTTTCACTTTCATGCATTGGAGGAGGAAATGGAACCCACTCCAGTGTTCTTGCCTAGAGAATCCCAGGGATGGGGGAGCCTGGTGGGCTGCTGTCTGTGGGGTCGCACAGAGTTGGACACAACTGAAGCTGCTTAGCGGCAGCAGCTGTGAAAGGAAGAAACTAGTCTGTGTGTGCGCATACGCACGTGTGTGGCAGCTACATCCTCTGTAGCAGTGGTATGTTGATTCTCAATAGAATTTCTGTGCTAGGAGATGTTTATAGATCTTGTAGTTCAGCCTTTCACCGTGTGAACTCTTGAAAATAATCCAGGTATCTTGTAATTAGATGGATTTCTCAATGAATTTCATCTTAGCCAATGGATTCATCTTAATCTCTTTGGTTCCATCTTGGCATCTGACTAGCTCATGGGCTTGCAGCCTTGTGAAATGATGATTCAGTTTATCCATTCGCTGAGTGCGCTGCACTGACCTTCTTCCAAGCCTGGGTTCCTGTTCTGGGAACTCTGGGTTACGTGGTTGCCAAATGCCCTGCAGTCTGCTGTGTTCTACTGTGGACGGCTTGTGTGTTGGTGGACTACCGGTAAGAATGGCTGGTGTCAGCAGGGATGGGTCCCTGTGGGCTCATCTCACCAAGATGAGTGGTGGAAATCTGATCACTTGCTGCAGCTCTTTACCTAGTTTTTAATTAGGGACTTTCCGTAGCTGTTATGTTTGTGAGTAGACAGATCTTCTGGAAGTCTTTGGTTCTGTGTTCCTTGAAGACTGAGGTACGATATTGGCAGGGTTGGAATTACAGGGAGGGGAGAGACAGTAGTGGAGGGAGGAAATAAACCACAGATACAGTGCTACCTGGAAGGGCAGAGCTCTTGTGTTGCTCATAGTTCAGTTTTTCATGTACTGGTTCTCCAGGGGTAAGCTGGCATAGAACACAGACAGGTTTCAGTTAGCTTCAGGGCAGGAGAACTTGAACCATAAAGAGAAATTCAGAGAAAGATAGATGTGATACTGGAATTTCTTACAGAACACTTCCTTCCTGTGAGCTGAAACAGTAACAGAGCAATGTATGTTTCATAAGTATGCATCATGTGAATCTGCTTTCAGAAATTGCTGCAAATCCAGTAATTTGGATTTTCTGCAGCAGAGCGTTTTTGGATTTATTTCCTTACTAAAGCGAATTGGACTGGGCATGGCATCCCTCACTTTCCAGCTGAAATAATGGCTCCATGTTGCTTACAATGGGTTATCTGTTGTTTTGGTCCTGTCCCCAGTAGGGGTCTTCCGTATGTTAGGCAGTCAGGTGAAGGTATAGCAAAGGAACATCCTTCAGAGAGCGTCAGTTTGATGGGAAGAACCTGGTGTAGCCCGTGCTTGCCGGGTGCTTTCTGCTCTGGGACTGGAGAAGGGAGAGGCACTTCAATGTGAAAGACAGGCTTTCCTCTGCCTGTGGCAATTTCCGTGTAACGTTCACGTTAAGCTGGAAATTCCGGGGCTGGCATATTCAGTTTCTTGCATGTATACAAAACTGGTTAGATTTAAGTAATGTTCAGCTAGACCTCATTCTGGCAGATGAGAGTCACCGTGGAGATGGTTTCTTGTTCACTTTTTTTTTGTCATTTGGCCCTATGGCAGTAGTGTAAACTGGAGTCTGTAGCCAGTGGTAACGTTTATTATACTTTATCTTCCACCTAAGGTTCTGAATTTCTGAATCGAGCTTTGTGTGTTGTCCAGCCGCAGAGGTACTCTTTGCCATCTTTGAACCTCTTCACCTTTTGAAGAGGGGGTTTTTGTAGATGGTGTTAACTTGGCCTTGTACCAAAGTGAGTCAAGTGCGAGATCCGGACCCTGTGTATCAGCTCAGAACTCTGCAGACCATCCTTTGGCCAGTGTCAGGTGCCCCAGCTCTGATGAACAGATGAGGGGAGTGCACGGGGGTTTGGTTTTAGTTTTTTCTCCTTTTCAAGTTCTCTTATCAAGCATTTAGATTCCCTTTCTGGGGGGTCACGAGGCACGTGAGATCTTCATTCCCTGACCAGGGAGCAAATCTGCATACCCCATAGTGGAAGCACCAACTGGTAACCACTGGACCATTAGGGAGGCCCCCCAGATTTCTTAAAACAGTTACAATTTTGTTCTCCAAATGAAATGCTTGTTTACTCCCTGTTTTTCTCACAAAGATCACTGTAGTCCTTACTATCAGGGTTAATGTGATAAGTATTTTGGGGACTGAAATTCCACCTAAAACTTGGTATGTGATGCAGTGGTTTCTGTAGAAATCTGCAAAAGAAAGTCTTTTTTTAAACTTGCCTTCCACATAGAGTAAATAAGTTTTAAATTTGGTTCTCACAAGTGGCCTAAGGGGATGAAAACCAAAATTAACATGCTTAAGGTTAGACTTGGTTCTGAAGTCTCCTTTCACAGTGTCCAGGGGCTGAGGCAGCCTGGGGATGCTTGCTGAAACTAGGGGACAGGTGGTGAGTAGGGGCTTTGTGTGGAGGCGTGCCACCTGCTCCTGTACTCTCCACCCTGTTGGTTTATGTATTTAGCAGGTACTGTGGCATAGGACTATGGGGTGTGGACTCTGTTGACGGATCAGAAGGAGTGCTGAGCTTTTAATCACATGGATACTTCCGGAGTGAGGATACAGTGCTGACTTAGAAGCTTGAAACATTTCACAACTTTTTACTCCTTTGTGATTTATCTCTTCCTTGTCTGGAGAGCTACAGTACAAGGAAGTTCCTTTGACTTGTGAATAGGGGTGGTTTTTGAGTTGGTGAGGGTTTGCATACTCAGAGTTTTGCACCTAACTTTTCAGACAATTCTTTAAGGCCCAAACGCAGACTTTCATGTTATCTGTTGTGAGTTTTTTTTTAATTGTTGATTGTTTTGTCTGTGGGAGAAGGGTGTTATATCATGTTGAGGGGTGAGATTGTTCGGACTCTGTTTTGTGGTGATGACAGCTGGAGAAGAAGCTGGGTGCTTGATGTCTTCTTAAGGTGCAGTCTTTCCAACCTTGAATGGACTCTGTTAATTTTGTGTCCTTATCACACTATCTCACAGTAAAAAATGAAATAGCTTTGCTGACCAGAAAGGAAGATAGGAAAACTGAAAAGTCTGGGGTTACCTGTGAGGTTGGAGGTATGGGAACAGGGCCGACCTCAGCGTTCACCTTTGAAGCCCATTGCAGCTTTGATTCCTGCTGTGATGAGCCCATGTACATCCGCCTGGGTGCTCCAGCCCTAATTCCAGAGGCAGTGCCGGTGGTGCTTGCTGGCTTATGGGGTTTGGCACTTAGACAGAATTGTCAGCATGTTCAGAAATTGAGAGGAAGCCAGGATTTGTGACCTCAAGGCAGCAGAGTCTCAGGAAACGTGGCCCTTGTTGCTGAGCTCAGGAAAATGCTCCTTAGTCCTGGCCCCGGGTCTGCCATTTCTTTCCACCATTAACCAGACCAGCTTTATTCATGTACCAATTCTGATACATAGAAACATAAGATCAGGCGGGTGGCCAGTACTCTCTGCAGTCAGACTGTTGTGAGGTGTGTATGTGTTCTGAGGTCTTTCTGAATACTGTATTTGCCCAGTCATGAATTATCAGGAGGGAGGCTTTATCAGAAATGTGTCAAGAGCCAGAGTCGCAGCTCTGATGAAATGAAGTATCCCTGACCTTGAAGCTTTATCTTTGTTTGCAGAGATTTCATAAATAGACATGTGAAAATTAAGCCAAACAAGCAAATATTTCATAGGTGTCATCAAGAATTTATTTGAAATACATGTTTAAGTTGACATGGCAGGAACTGTTAAGTATGTTGTGGTCTCACAAATACCTGATGTTAAAATCAATTCTGGTGGCAAGAACATGAGGCTTAGTTCTTCTAGCTAGGAAGGCTGTTGTTATAAGGCTAACTCTGGCTATTGCAATCAAAATTTTTTCTTAGTTACAGTGCTGAAGGAAAATGGGACGTATTGACTCTTCCTGAGATACTACAAAGAAGTAAGAAGTAATCCCATACATTTTTAGAAAATATATTTAATCTTTTTATACCTGATGGAACCAATTTTTCTGTCTTTGGTGGTTTTATTTTGAAGAAAAGAATTCAGAGGGAAATACTTGGGATTCCCTGTTCCCTCATCTTAGTTCTTAGGTCCAGTCTCCACTTGGCACTCCATCTTCCTGTGTTCAGTAACCCAGAGTGTCCTGGCAGCCTCCCTTCAGCTCTAGCTTACAGTTGTGGGCCTGGGGAGGGATGAGATGCTTAATCCATGCAATTTCTCATCTGACAGGCCTTCAGATCCACTGTTAGCCTATCTGTCATAAGAATGAAAGACTTTACCATATTTTAGATTCAGTAGGAATTTTTTTTTTAAGGGAAACCATTTAGCCACTTTCCCCCCAAAAATACACTTCTTTAAAGAATTCTTTTTAAACTGGCAAAATTGGAGTTGAGTATTATTTTCCTCCTGAATTTCCAGCTCTCAAAAATCAGGTATTTTTGTTTCCATAGTAGTGCTCACCCTTCTGCTTTATTTATATGTAATCACAGTGGAATTCTGATAGTTTATGTCTTTGTTGGTTTTTACAGTTCATCTCCTGTTCTAGATCTCTTGTATCCTTGAGACAGTCCTTGAATATACATAGGTCCACGCTGGAGTGGATTTTTCTCTCCATCCAAGACCTCACACCACATAACTGTTCTTTGTACCTTCTGTCTCTGTTATCCCAGCCTCTAACTTTTAACACCTCTTGAATGTTTTTGTAATTTGGGCATGTATGTAGGAAGTTCACAACTTCATTTTTATCTATTTTAAGCCTTCTTAGTACAGTTCTTTAAGTATCTGGTTAAATGTATTTTTCACACAAAGTATGTAATGTACATGATATCAGAATCATATAGTTGCTGTTTTCAGATTATAGGAATTCACTGGACCCACCCATGCACTTAAGAGCAGTTGTCCCCACAGTTGCAAATAGATACCTCAACTGACTTTGTTCTAAATGGTCATGGATAGATTGCTACAAGTTATTACTAGCTCCCCATTTTTGGATGGATGCTTTTTTAGGACTAAAGTGGACTTGAGACTAATAGCTAAAAAATGTATTTCAGCTGAGATCTGTGTCAGTGGACCTGAATGTTGACCCCTCGCTTCAGATTGACATACCTGACGCACTCAGTGAGAGAGATAAAGTCAAATTTACAGTGCACACCAAGGTAAGTGACAGAATGACCTCAGCAGTGAAAGCAGCGCCAGGTCACATCTGTGCTGCAGTGGGTGTGAGCCGAAGTGCTGCTGAAGGTAGCGCTCCTGGGTTAGGCCCCTCCTCCCTCTCCATCAGATACCGGCTCCTGTTACAGCCCTGTGCACTGTGGGGGAGCCTGGGGCCCACTCTGCTGGTGTGAGTGTGGCTTGTGCTCCGCCTGGGAAGCACACCAGTCCTGCACAGCTCCACCTTTGTTTCTAATTTGCATGCATGGCAAATGCTTGCTTTTCCCATCTTTGCTCAGTTCTTGGCCATCACCCAACCTATTATGATTCAAGACTTTTTCTCCAAATTTTAAAAATTTTATTTTCAAGTGTAAATGATTTACCATGTTGTGTTAATTCTTCTCCAGGTTTCTCATTTGACAAAAGCACTATGCCAGTCTGAAAACTACAGAAAGTTTAACTTCTCAGAGCCCTTTCAGGAACATTTTTAGCCTTTCTCCTTCCATGCTAGTTAAGTGTACTCCGTGCTTGTCTTACGCCAGGCACTGTTTTAAAGGGGTTACATGGACCTGATTTTCTGGACGTGATTTCCATTATGATTTTTTCTGATGGCCATCTTACAGGTGAGGGTCTGAGGTACAGGTCTAGATAAAGTGGCGTAGGCACAGTGTGAGGCAGGACATTTGAGCGAGAGCCCTTGGCGGGTGCCTCCCCAGCACATGTGTGTCCCTGAGGTCCTCTCCCTCGTGGGTTTCTCTGCTGCCCTGGTGCATGATTAGCATACCTGTTCCTCAGGAGGCAGTGTGCGTGTATCTGTCTGAGTTGACCTGAAAGGTGGAGCTGTGTGACTAGAATTCCTTGAAGAACACATTGAATCTTAGCTCTGACTTTGCTGGTGGTAGGGAGGTCGTGTGTTGCCACTTTGTTCTTTATTAGATCTCTTAAAAACCAGATGATTTATTGTGCATTTTTCCCATTGTGCACTGCATGAAACCCAAACCACTTTTTCAGAAAATGGTAGTTAACTGTCACTTTGTTTTTTCTTGACAGACCACACTGCCCACGTTTCAGAGCCCAGAGTTTTCTGTTACAAGGCAACATGAAGACTTTGTGTGGCTACATGACACTCTTATTGAAACTACAGACTATGCTGGGCTTATTGTAAGTACATTTTGAATAATCAGATAATTATCGAAGCAAGTATCTAATACTTTGCTATTCATTTTGAGAGATTTACCCATGGGTTGTGAAAATAGTCTGAGTTCATCTGTCAACTAGAGTATATGTTAGCTGTTACTGGTAAAGTCTAAAGTAAGTGAAAACACTGTTAGAAGCACAGTTTTATAGTCTACAGTCTAAGAGGGTAAGCAGTTCCATGGTGTACCGTCTTGTCTACTTTTGGGTGTGGCATTTCCTTTCAGCCGTCAGGTTGAATTGATTCCTGGTGGTGGTGGTGGTGGTTGGTGTGTGTAGTCTGCTGAGAAGGCAGTTGTCTTTGTGCTCAGCTGTGGAGAGTTGATGCCTGGCTACAGAAAGAGACTTAGCTGATTTTAAAGGACAGAGAAATGTGGCTTGACCTGCCAGGCCAAGAATCTGGCCAGATAGTACTGAATCAGTACTGAACAAAATCAGTACTGAAGCTTATGTTTTAAGAATCTTCATGCAAAATTAGAATCTTTTGTCCTGGAATAAAAAAATTCCTTGTAAGTCCAGAGGTTATTACCTGGATGCTGCGTCTTCATTGGTTTTATTTTAGCCTTGGTTGTAATATATCAATTAGATAGTTGCAGCAGGATATACAGTTTGCCTTATAAATTAAGTTGTTAACTGAACAGATGTCAAAGTGAGTGCCCAGTTGTAGGAAGGACCCTTCTTTTTTAAATGGCCAAAAGGAACGAGGGTAAGAAGAAGCATAGTTGACTTTCAGAGAGCCCCCCTTCCCCCGCCTCCTGTGGGGTGAGGGTGCTCAGGAAGTCAGTGCCTTGCCTGCAGATCCCGCCAGCGCCGACCAAGCCCGACTTTGATGGCCCTCGAGAGAAGATGCAGAAGCTGGGAGAGGGTGAAGGGTCAATGACAAAAGAAGAATTTGCCAAGATGAAGCAAGAGCTAGAAGCGTAAGTGACTTTCCTTGATGGGGCCCTGTCTTCTGAGGAGAAAAATGACTGTTGTACAGCAAAGAGAATCTGCCAGCTAAGGTTTTCAAGTGTAGCAGTTAATGACTTGCATGGCTACTGTCAGTAAGTTGCATGGGGGTGTGGGGGCCTGGTCTGTAGACGATTCCCTGATGATACTTGGAGAAGGAAATGGCAACTGATGCCAGTATTCTTGCCTGGAGAATCCCAGGGACAGAGGAGGCCTGACAGGCTACGTACAGTCCATGAGTTGGAGACGACTTAGCAACTGAACCACCTGGTGATACTGGATAGACTAATTTTTCTCTTTGCAAACAATGCTAGTCATGGAATGTTGGTCTGGCAAAGTGAAGAACTAAACCTTTGACTGTAATGTACAAAAGCTTTCTTCCCTGACGTTTGTTTACTGGAAATACAGTTGAAATTAGATTGTAGCAAATGCTGTTAACAAGGAAGCATTCTCACAATGGCTACATTGATGGCTTGAAAGAAGTCCAGGTCTGCAAGAAGCTTATTTTAATCTGATTGTAATTCTTTGCAACAAACATGGATTCTTTATGCCATAGTTGGAGGCTTGCACGAACTATCCTCTTGCTCCTTCCTCTTGCCCTCCTCCTATTCATTGGGGTCCATTTCAGCAGTTTTTGCCAATATGCTGCCACAGGCCCAGGTGAGCTAGGCCCGGGCTCATACTCCTGCCAGGCCCGCATGGGCAGCTCTGAGGATAGAGCACCAAACTTGCAGACTTGGTCTTCTGCTGTTGAGCGTAGAGTGTGTAGGTTGAGATAAAGCCACTTTGTAATTTCTGGTAGTTCCCAGCTTTGTTAGACACATGGCTGTGTACATGGCTGCAAAATTAAAGGACTGCCATGGTTTTAAAGAAGCCATTGTTGTGTGCTGTAATTGCACGTGGGTTTGGGTTTGACAGGTGTGTCCATCAACTCTGGTTATGTCACTTCCCCTTCCATGCTGCTGCTGCTAAGTCGCTTCAGTCGTGTCCGACTCTGCGACCCCATGGACTGCAGCCCACCAGGCTCCCCCGTCCCTGGGATTCTCCGGGCAAGAGCCCTGCAGTGGGGTGCCATTGCCGGCTCCTTCCCCTTCCATGGCTATTCCACAGATTCCCAAATGAGAGCTGCCTCATCACCTAACTGGATACTGCATTACGCCAGGCTGCTCGGGGCCGGTTCAGGTGGTGTGTGTAGCTGTGGGGCAGCGCTGGCGTCCCGGGAGTGGTGCTGGGCGGGGGGCTGAGCGGCGCGTGTGCCCTGTGTTGCAGGGAGTACCTTGCTGTCTTCAAGAAGACGGTGTCTTCGCACGAAGTCTTTCTCCAGCGGCTCTCCTCCCACCCTGTTCTCAGTAAAGACCGCAACTTCCACGTGTTTTTGGAATATGATCAAGATGTAAGTCATTTTAATTCCATTTCCACAATCTTAATTGCAATGTACAAAAAAATACATATTTTCTGAAAAGTTGACTTTCAAAGTTGGATTTCCCTTTTCCCCTTCAGTTAATTTTGGGGTTATTTGAAAGTTGATCCTAGTTTTTTTCATCGAAAGGGGACATATGGTTGCCTTAAAAGAATACATTCTTTTTCTTTATTATATATGAGACAAGCACTGACTTACAAATTTCCTCATAGTCTTTAACCAGTGAATAATAGCATAACAACAATTCTACCCAGAATTTAAGGGCACTAAGACTTGATGCCTAGGTAGTTTTTCAAAGTATCTCCAGAGTCATAGAATATGCGAGAGACTCTGGGCCAGGAAGATCCCCTGGAGTAGAAGATGCTAGCCCACTTAAGTATCTTGCTTGGAAAATTCCATGGACAGGGGAACCTGGTGGGCTATAGTCCATGGGGTCGAAAAGAGTCAGACATGACTAAGCACGCACACACAAGACTTGGTACATAGATAGTTTTTCAGAATACCTCCTGAGTCAGAATTATCACCTGTCCTTAGGTTTAGTTTTGTTTGATTTTTTAGATGTGGTTACAGTGGGGTTAAAGGTGGCTTGGGTGTGCTTACGTTACTTGGGATGTGTTCAGAACTTGATAGAAAATATATGTACCATTAATTATTTTGAATTTCTTTTCAGCTAAGTGTCAGGCGGAAAAATACTAAAGAGATGTTTGGTGGCTTTTTTAAAAGTGTGGTGAAAAGTGCTGATGAAGTTCTTTTTTCAGGAGTTAAGGTAAGTGGCCTTTAGCTGTTTAAGAAAATTTTCTTTGTGTGAATAGGTGACCTTTTCTTTCTTCAGAATAGGTATTTGTGAAACAAATGGTATTAGCTTCTCAAAATGGAAATATTTTCAAGTTTTGGTTATTTTTATCAACTTACTGAACTTTGGCTCATTTTCCCAAAATACCTGTTCTTTCCCAGGAGAAGGGATAAGAGCCTCACTCTTTGGTTTTTGTTGTCTCCTTTTCTGTAAGGAAATGACACTCAGTTATCCTTAAGAAAATAAGTTACGTGACCAGTCTTGGCTGTCTCCACAGCTGCACTGTCCCTGTAGCCCCAGCCTTGTGTGGAGTTGAGCGCCTGACTGGTGCTGTGCCCTGGTGTAGTTAAGGGACTGAGGTTTCTGTTTTGTTTACAACACTGGATTTGTAGGCCTTTAGTAATGAAGAAAACATAAAACATGAGAAATAATTTTACCTGTTTCTTTTTATACTGTGGCTGCTAAGTAGAAAGTTCTAAGTGGCACATTTGGCTCACGTTACTTCTGCTGGACAGTGCTGTTCTGGAACATAAATAGATGTCCAGGTTTCTCAGTAGCAGCCTAGGTGTGGTTTATTTCTTTGCTCCTCAGTTACTGTCTGGTGTCTGACTTTGCCACTTGTGGTCTTGAGTAAGGAGACTAGGATGTGGGTAACGCAGGCCTGGTCAGAAGTTTGGAAGCTCTGGGGCTGTCTCCGGGTGGCGGTGAAGGTGTGCTGATACCTGTCTATAGTAGGGGTGTTCGGCATCCCTGGTCAGTGCCCCCCAGATGCCAGTATTGCATCCTAGGCCATGTTTCAGAAATGCAGGTATCTGAGACAAGGTAGCAACCCATCTAGCTGGACCACCACTTTAGTGGAATTGCCTCAGGAGGTCAGCAAGCTTTACTGGGCTGTGCTAAATGGCTCTTCAAAATGGTTCTCTCGATGTTTCTTGCCAGCCTTTCACTTT
This sequence comes from Bos indicus, assembly GCF_029378745.1. NCBI lineage: Eukaryota > Metazoa > Chordata > Mammalia > Artiodactyla > Bovidae > Bos > Bos indicus. The sequence goes on along the minus strand of NC_091772.1, from coordinate 38,277,854 downwards.
GGCTAAATCCCTGGTGTGAAATGTTAATTTAAAAAATAATTTAAATTTCACTGGTCCTTAGAGGTTAAGCTTCTTATGCCCAAGCTTATTTTTAAAATATAAAATATATACTCGTACGTAGAAGTTTTGCTTTTTTGAAACTTTTTTGCCTTCCCTTTTAGGAGGTAGATGACTTTTTTGAGCAAGAGAAGACTTTCCTCATCAACTATTACAACAGGATCAAGGATTCCTGTGCAAAGGCTGACAGGATGACCAGATCTCATAAAAGTGAGTGCACTCACCCACTAGCTCCCTACCTCTGCTTAAGTGCCAGCTCTGTTCACATGAAAGGACTGCCCTTGTTCCACAGATGTCGCAGATGATTATATCCACACCGCAGCCTGCTTGCATAGCCTGGCTTTAGAGGAGCCTACAGTCATCAAGAAGTAAGTTTTTGTTGGGAGACATTTTCTTTCATCCCCTAATTGAAAACTGTTGTGCAATTAAGAGTATAATGGATAAGGGCTGCATAGTTCAGTTCTGTCCTGAGTACAAGCCCATCAAAGGTGGATGGTCTCCAGCATGCATTTTATACACCCTCCAAACAGGACTACTCCTAAGCCGTCTATAGGGAATGCAGGGCACTTCTGTACCAAGTGTGGCAACTGTTGTCAAGGACTTGATTGCTGTCAGACATAAATGTGTCTGTTTTGTGGGGTTTTTTTTTTTAAGTTAATTTTTGACTGCTCTGGGGCTGTTCTCATTATGGTGCGTGGACTTTTTGTTGCGGAGCTCAGGGCTCTAGGCATGCAGCCTCAGTAGTTGGGCACACAGGCTTGGTTTCCCTTTCACAGCATGTGGAGTCCTCCCAGACCAGGGATTGTCTCCTGTGTGGGCAGGCAGATTTCTATCGCCTGAACCACCAGGTGGTTTGATTAATTTGATTTGGAGTTGTCACTGAGTGAGGTTTTTCAGCGTCTCTATTCAGGTTATTTCTGGTATGAGATGGTACAGTTGGCCCCCTCCATATCCATGGGTTCTGCATCTGCAAGCTAGAAGAAACTGCAGATAGAAAAACATTTTTTAGAAAGTTCCAAAAAGTGAAACTTGAATTTGCTGCACATCAGCCACTATTTGCATAGCATTTACATTGTACTTAAAACTGTTTGTATCCATTTACATTTTATCAGGCACAGGAAGTAATCTAAAGATGATTTAACATATATAATAAGAGGGTGTACATGTATTATATATATCAGGAGCTTGAGCATCTGGATTCTAGGGTCCATTCAGGGTGGGGCTGGGTCCTAGAGCCACTGCTCAGCTGTTACCATGGAATGCCTGTTCTACTAGGCCTGGTCTAGTGGGTGGTAGTATATTTAAGACCTTAAGTCAGAATCGTGTATATTTGCAGGTACCTGTTGAAGGTGGCTGAGCTGTTTGAAAAACTTAGGGTAAGGATTTTTACATTGGTCTTCATAGTAGACATTTCATAATCTGTAGATTTCTTCTTAGATGATGGTGGCCTTTTGTTTTGTTTTTTAACAGAAAGTGGAGAGTCGAGTCTCCTCAGATGAAGACTTAAAGCTGACGGAGCTCCTGCGATACTACATGCTCAACATAGAGGCTGCCAAGGTGCGGGCTCCTCCCAAACAAGGCCTGGTGATGCAAGTGTATTCTCTGGGTTAGAAATGAAGGGAGATGGGAATTTGTTAGGATCATTCATGTAAGTGATGTCACCCTAAATAAAGAAGTAAACTGAGGCAAGTGCCAGTTTATTCAGGAAGAGCAGAGAAATTGCATGCCGCATGGGAAGCCACAGGAGATTGCATTGAAGGTCTGGAGTGGGCTGTATTTTGGGGCAAGGAGTGCAAAGACAAAGAGTTTGGGAAGGCATGTCATTGGCCTGAGGGCACTGGTCCTGAGCAGGAGCTCACTGGCTAGGCGCTCACTGCTCGGGAGGGGAGCTCAGGCTGGGTCTTCTGTGCATCAGGTGTTTGTGGAAGTTAGTCTCTCAGTTCCTTCGTCCTACTCTGAGGGTGCGTGGGTCCCCCAGGTTCAGATCTTCTCAGTGACGTGCCTTCTTAGGTGTGATACCAAGTCCTTAATGTGTGTTCTTCAGGGCCCTGGAGGAGGAGGGCTGGTGCCAATAAGTGTTTGGGGAGTTAATACAGACAGATAAGAGTTTGGGAAGTTAATATGCTGCTGGATGGGGACATAAGTGGACATACACCTAAGGGGCTCTTTGTGAGGCAGGAAGGGCTTTGGGGTTTGTTATCTTTTATTGAATTGTAGTTGTCACTGCATCCTTTGAGTCATGAAGCATTGCTTAACCAAAAGCAAGATGTAAGCAGAGTGACATTTGGGAATGGAACACGTAATCTCCACTGTCTACACTGTCCTGACTACATGTTTAAATTATTTTTATTTATGTCATCTTTCAGTCACTAAGTCATGTCCAACTCTTTGCGACCGACCCCATGAACTGCACACCAGGTTTTCCTGTCCTTCACTATCTCAAATTTGTCTGTTGCTCAAACTCATGTCCATTGAATCTGTGATGCCATCCAACCATCTATCCTCTGTGGCCCACTTCTGTCCCCAGTCTTTCCCAGCATCGGGGTCTTTTCCATTGAGTTGGCTGTTCACCTCAGGTGGCCAAAGTATTGGAGCTTCAGCATCAGTCCTTCCAGTGAATGTTCAGGGTTGACTTCCTTTAGAATTGACTGGTTTGATCTCCTTGCTGTCCATGGGACACTCAAGAGTCTTGTCCAGCACCACAGTTAGTATCAATTCTTTGGCTCTCAGCTTTCTTTATGGTCCAACTCTCAAATCTATATATGACTATAGATGAAAAACCATGGCAAAGTGGTGTCTCTGTTTTTTAATATGCTAAGTTCATCATAGCTTTTCTTCCATAGAGCAAGTATGTTTTAATTTTGTGGCTGCACTCATGTCTAGTGATTTTGGAGCCCAAGAAAACAAAATTTGTCAGTGTTTCCACTTTTTCCCCATCTATTTGCCATGAAGTGCTGGGAACTGGATGCCAGGATCTTTTTTTTTTTTTGAATGAGTTTTAAGCTAACTTTTTCCCTTTCTTTCACCCTTATCAAGAGACTCTTTAGTTACTCTTCACTTTCTGCCATTAGAGTGGTATTATTATCTGCATATCTGAGGTTGTTGATACGATTTTTATATGAAATGTACTAAATTAGGCAGCATAAAATTTTAAGCTAATGGGGAAAGGTCATCAGGAAGTTGAAATTCTTTTCCCCATAGTTTAGTTTTATTTTAAGCGATTAGTCTTTTGACATGTTTTCTTTTGGGAAGTAACCCTGTGGTCATCACTGTTTGGTTCCTTCTCTTGATGCATGTAGAGAAGTCTGGGAAGACTCAACATTGCATTAATTAATTGCCCTTCCCTGCCTCATGTTGAGATCTTAAGGGGTGGAAGTACATGAGGTGGCTGCAGTCTGACCTTTCAGGCAGTAAACCAAGGTACTTGTCTGGTTCTTAGAGACTTTAGCTGGTCTTCCTGTTCTGTTCTAGAGATTTTTCAGTATAGGTTTAACTACCGTATATCATGTCTGTCGATTTGCCTTCTAGGATCTCTTATACCGACGCACCAAAGCCCTCATCGACTATGAGAATTCAAATAAAGCGTTGGATAAGGCCCGGTTAAAGAGCAAAGATGTCAAGCTGGCCGAGGCACACCAGCAGGAATGCTGCCAGAAGTTTGAACAACTCTCTGAATCTGCAAAAGATGGTGAGTGAGGCCTCTTCTTTCTTTTTGCTATATTTTTTAAAAATATTTTTATTAGCTTTGTCAGATCATCTTTGCAGGATGTGAGATAATTTCGTTGCTGTGCGTGGACTCTAGTTGTGGCACGCTGGCTGGCTTCGTTGCTCCTTGGCACATGGGATCCTTGTTCCCTGACCAGGGATCCAACTCATAGCCCCACCATTGCAGTGCCGATTCTTAACCCACTGGACCTCCAGGAAAGTCCCTACTTTCACTTTTTATTGGGAAACAATTTAAAAAGTTTACAGAGAGAAGTTGTCCAAATGGTGCAGAAGATGCGCACATGTCCTCTATGTCACCTGCACACGTTCATGAGTTCCTACTTGTGTGATTTTATAAACATATCTGGGTGGTTTGTTTGTTTTTTAACTGTTTGAGATTAAGTTATATCCTTAGTCGTTTTATCTGTAAAAACTTGGCTATGTTTCTGCAATACAGTTACCAATGTGGGTTGCATTTAGTTTTCACTCTAAAATCTCCCTTAATCTAGAAGGAACACATTTCAGGTTTAGTTTGGTTTTTTTGTTTGTTTGTTTGTTTGTTTGTTTTTAAATCACGTTGTCTTTTGGAAGACCAATTTCTTTTTACAAATATTAATAGATGTCCCTTACTTTTGTTTGGTCTATCTCCTCACGATTGGGTTCTGGATGCTGTGTAATTGTGTCCTTTCGAGGGCATCACATTTGAGGATATGTTGAATCCATCATCCCCTCATATCTGTGTGTTTTGATGACACAGTCAGGGGTTTGTCCACTGTGTACTTGACTTTTTTTTCCTGCGAGCCGCTGATGAGACCAGGCATCGCCCTTCCTCCCGGATGTAGCCGAGGCAGTTGTCTCTCCTGCACTCCAGCTTTCCTTTCTCTCCCTTACTTTTTAAAATCATTTTTACTAGAATGTCTGGATTCCTATTTTCCAGAAGTTTTAAAGTTTTTCAGTGTATTAAGCTATTTTGGTGTTTCTACTGTCCAGAGTGAGCCTATGGGCATGCCTTTAAGCTGGCGTGTCCTATGACACCCCCATATTTTTGAGCGTTTAGATACTCTGTTTTAGTCTTAGACTTCTACTCCAGCCCTGAAAATCACCATCTCTTCCAGGAGCCCATATTGAGTACTCTCTGTGTACATTGCTTCTGGGGCGGTGCTTCTAGACCCTTCCACTGACGGTGAGGAAGTGTCAGGGTGTGTGCATACGCACCTACTCCCCAGGGATCATGAGTCCATGATAGTGACTCAATTCTGGTCCCATCTCCACGGTTCTTTCTTGCCCTCTACCATTCCTGGATAATGGGCTTTTTAAAATAATTTAGGACTTCCCTGGTGATCCAGTGGTTAAGACGCCACACTTATAATACGGGGGGAACAGGTTTAATCCCTGGTCAGGAAACTTAGATTCCACATGTCAAAAATAAGAAGATAAAATATAGTTTTATAACTTTATTGGGAGATGGCATACCATTTCCATTAAATATGAGTGTAATAGGTGGCCTTTTCCATAGGGGATCTCAGTACCGTGAAACTCTTAGGGGCCATGGAACGTAGCAGAGCAAAAGTTGAGGACTGTGGTCTTACAGAATGTGAATGTACGTTATGGTGGATTGTGTACTTGATTCATCCTCAAGACACCCTCTCCCTTCAAAACTCTAGGTTTCCATGTGAAACCCATATCTCATCATAAGACTGTTCTCTCAGAATGTTCCCCTCCTCTGTGGATCTGGAGGGTTCTGCTCCTTTGTTTTGGCTGAGTCTGGCCAGGACCATGGGGCCCTCCCTGGGAGGAACTGGGCTCCTCTGTGCAGAATCTCTGCTCATGGCCTGTGGACACGCCCATGTGGCTGCCCTTGGGATTTCTTTTGGAGAGTCACCTCCTCCTCTCTCAGTTCAGTTCAGTTCAATTCAGTCACTCAGTCGTGTCCGACTCTGCGACCCCATGAATCACAGCACGCCAGGCCTCCCTGTCCATCACCACCTCCCGGAGTTCACTCAGACTCAACGTCCATCGAGTTGGTGATGCCATCCAGCCATCTCATCCTCTGTCGTCCCCTTCTCCTCCTGCCCCCAATCCCTCTCAGCATCAGAGTCTTTTCCAGTGAGTCAACTCTTCGCATGAGGTGGCCAAAGTACTGGAGTTTCAGCTTTAGCATCATTCCTTCCAAAGAAATCCCAGGGCTGATCCCCTTCAGAATGGACTGGTTGGATCTCCTTGCAGTCTACTTAAAGTAAAATTCTAGCTTAAAAAAAATAGCTAATTTAAATGTATAAGGAAAAAGGAGACTTCAAAGCTACCACATTGAAATCTCAGGTAATTATATAGACCAGAGTTAGTGGCTTTGATAATTTTTGTGTTTTTCTTTAAATGGTGCCAATTTAGGCCGAACTCTATTGCGGAAGGTTTGTGCTGATGGCATTTGATAAGCCTGGATGTACTGCCTGTAAAAGTGCAGTGTCCTCTAGGATACCAAGATGAGTGGCTCTTAGCCTCATGGCCCTAGGTTGAGGCTCTCAAGTTGTGGCTGACTAGATGGGAGCTGTTGGACAAGCACAGCACAGTGGGCAGGCGTCTTGGGAGATGGATGGGTGTCTATTGAGTTCTGTCTGGTCCTGGAGGGAAGGAGGAGAGCTTATTATGACACTCTGCATGACCAGCCTGATTAATATCTGAACTACTGTCAACGTCAGTATGTTTCTGAGTTTTTACGTGGCTCTTAACATGACATTTCTTTTCTACTTAGTGCTGTGTAGATAAGGTCCGAAAGGGTGAGTTTGCTTCTCGGACCTTCAGCATCCCCTGAGGCTGAGGGGGATTTGATCAAAGGAAGTTTAAAATAATCCATAAAAAGACCCTTGCTGCAAGTCTGTGCGGCCCACCCTCTCCCCGCCCACTCCCCACACACACTGCATCCTGGAGGGAAAAGGCCAAGCAGCTCAGCTCAGGAAACCCCAGGTGTTCAGGGACAGTTTCCATGTCAGGTGTGTGTACCGATGGCAGAGAAGTGAAAGGTGAGGTGTGGTGGGAACCAGAGCTCTGGAGATCATTTTGTTTGTGAAAATGAGGTATGGAAGTTAAAGATGGAAATTGCTCAGTTTTTCTTGGTAATCTTTCTTTTGTAGAGCTGATCAATTTCAAACGGAAGAGAGTGGCAGCGTTCAGGAAGAATCTAATTGAAATGTCTGAACTGGAAATAAAGCATGCCAGGGTAAGTCTTATCTTCACACGAGTCAGCTTTGGAGGGTGTTTTTCAAATTAACTTCCCAATTCACTATTCCAGTATCGTCATGCAGTGGGGGCTGGCTTTGTGGCTTAATCCCGTGGGTGGGTGAGAGCCACTTGATGGAGTATTTTTTTCCACTGCAAACCAAAAATCTGAAGTGTAGTCTTGATGAAAAGCTGCTTTGTGAGAAGAGCATTCTTGGTGGCAGTTACCCTGCTTCCCTCCTGACGCCCTGTGGGCCATGCTGTGGAGGGCTTGTCCTAGTAATTTGTAAGCAGCCATCATAGCAATTGCAAGCTTAAGTTTGCCAATTTACTAACCTTAGACTTCTGATACTAATTCCTTTTTGGTTTAAAAAGGAAGAAAAACGTCCTCATGTATGTAATGTGTGTAGGATAATTTAGCCCAGAAGAGATGGAGAGCAGTGGTTCTCAGTGCTGGAGCACGTTAGAGTCCTACTCGAGCTCTTCAGGGTTTTTGTGCCCACGCCCAAAGCTCTTTGGGTGGTTCCTGGGTGCAGCTGATCCTGACCCCCTAGGGTGCTGTCTGGTCCAGGGCGGTTGGGTCAGTGTCACTGCTCATCTGCACTGGTTAAAGCAGGGAGACTGGACATTTGTGTGTGTGTTGAATTCCTTTATTTTGATCACAGCAGAGATGTTTCCTCACTTGGTTCTTTAAGTCCTACTGTATCTGACCTTCTAAATTGGAGTTTTAAAGTATCGTCTATGTGTCATTTATACATAATGTCCTGAGTATTCTAAGTTATTTGAATTCCTTTAAAGTGAGAACTTTGTAAAACATATCCCGCCAAGTCCTATGTGAATATTATTTGTAATCTCACCCACAACTGATTTTTAGCAACTTTTTATCCAGTCTTTCCAAGGCCTTTGACCTCTCATTTATATCATGTGTAGGTTCAGCCACATCAGCGGGATTGGCGTGGCTACAGTGGGAGCAGACCTAGGGTGGGCGTGGGCTGAGGGTGCTGAGAGCAGTGACCAGGCAAGGGGACTTGTGGTTCAGGTGTCACTGCGTGAAAAACAAGCACCAGCCCAGACGTCCGTGGGTCTGAGGCCTGAGCTCAGCTGACTTGAGGTGCGAGGTCTGGAGCATTCACTGGATTCCTTTCTTCCAGAACAATGTGTCCCTCCTGCAAAGCTGCATCGACCTGTTCAAGAACAACTGAGTGAAGGACTGAATGTGAAGAAAGCCCGCATCACTTGCACTTAAATCATTACCACAGAAGATTGATTTGATTTATCTTGACTTCAGTTTAAAATTATGTGAATACATATTTTGATTTCTAAAGATCTTAACACTTAACCATGTTGGTTTAAAAATATTTCTATTGCATGCTCCTTGGACATAACTAATCTTGATGCAGTTAATACCTCAGTGGGTAGAATCTTAAGTACTGGGTTCTCCTCTAATTTGTAGTAATGAAGAAGGGGTTCTGGAGCGAGTGTAATCAGCAGGGGCCCTGCACATGTCATCTCCAGTTTCATGTGCTCGGGTCCCTGTAATTTAGGGTAGGTGCCTGTTAATAGCAGATGAGTCAGCTACTTGTTGCAGGTGACAGACATTCCATCCCTTTGTCAAGTGATTTTCCCCTTTCTTACTCTCACAGATCGGTAGTCACCTTCAGTTGTTTGTACTATAACAAGAGCAAGAAAAATATCATATCTTTATATATACCCTTTGCAACTCCATTTTTGTAGCTGGGATACAAATATTTGTGGGGAGAGGCTTATCCTGAAGGTATAAGAACAACTAATGTGAACCCCTCCCTTCCTGGTGGGGGCACAGTATGTGTGTGCTTGGACGTTTTATAAAGCATCCAATAAAATAATCCATGCTCTCCTGTCTGTGGAGTGATTCTGGGGGAAACAGGCCCAATGCGCCGGGCTGCAGCCCAGCTTTGGGGTGGTGGGGTAGTTGCCTGGCGCTGTCCTGGCCTCTCTTCTCATCCTCATTCACAGGACAGGCCTGTTCATAAGGGTCCATCTGCCCCATTGTCCGTCACTGAGCCTTGAGGTGGTGTCCGCCAGATTTCCACCTCTGAAGTTTTATTACATCTTTCATAATTATTTGAAAGATACACTTGGAGACTGTAAAAAAGTTCACCCACCGCACTGCTTTTAGCAGTCTTAATCAGTTGTAACTGGTGTGGGGGTTGTAAAACATTGGTTTTGAACAAATGTTAAACTGATGTTGAAGTCTTGTCTTCCCAGCCAGTTAAGCAGCTAAAAACAGGCCTGGACACAAGTCGTTCCTGCTCTCTTGTTGATTTAAACAGTCTGGGTTCCTAACCGTGTCTCCGTCCTGCTCACCTGGCGGCCCGGTAACCAACACTCGGGTGTGTCTGGGGTTGCACCTGGACCTAGGAGTTGGTGGCTGCCGGCCCACCTTGCCTCAGGGCTTAATAGGGGGAACTTGGTTTGGACAGCCATTGCTGGGTGTGGTAAAGGTGGCCAGGATGCTGGGGACTAGGTTCTGGTCATGCTTAGTGGCTTAAGGGGCTCCTCTTCTGAGCCAGCCAGGTCTGTAGTGCAGCAGAGCTTTAAACTAGGTGCCCCTCACGGTAATGGGCTTGTTACCTTCTGCACTAACATCTTGCTGGTCATGAAACTCCATGGGGTTCTGGGTAGGTGGGGGCATTTCTAGTCCTATCACCTCTCACCCCGTGTCTGTCAGTGGAGCCATTACTGCCTTTCTGCAAACCTGGGCTCTTCCCCAGGGGCCAGATGAACTGGTGCCGAGGACAGGCTCCCCTGTCCCTACACCCCTCAGCACAGACAGAAGGCACCCCTGCCTGTTCAAGCAGAGCGAGGTGATTCCTTGTTGCCATTCAAAAGGTGTTCACTTTCTGTTCATAATCTTTATTTCTGACTACTAGAAGAAATCCTCAATCATACGGCATCCCATGAAAGTCAGTTACTGAATGTTTCTGATTTCCCCTCTACCTATGCATGTGGTTGTTGGTATTTTACAGAAAATGATCCAGGGCTTGGTCTCTTGAGCCTTGGAGTCCTGAAGCCTGAACACTTGTACATCTTTTTGTCTGGACTGTTAGTCCCACCAGAAACGGCAGGACCCCCTGCAGACAAGTGTGGAGGCAGTGAGGGTGGGCCACACACACCCCACCCCCATTCCAGCAGCCTTCCTCCCCATTCTGCAAAGGCTTCACTTAGAAAGATTTAGCCTAGCCATTTTAGGAGGATTTTAATTTTAATTGGGTCTTAACTTTCATGCTTTACAAAACCTCTTTTTAAAGCTTGTTAAATCGTGAGACCTGTAATCTTGGGAAAAGAGAGCCGGTAATCCCAGCCTACAGCCACTTCATCCTACACCTGCCTTTCAGCTCTTGCATTAATTCATGTGCACCCTCAGCCTATCAAGGGTTTTTAGCATCAGTCAAAGGGGTGGAGGTTTTGAGGGGTCAGGAAAGACTGGCCGCCTTTTTTAACCTCCATGTTGCAGACTTGTCATTTTGGTAGAGTTTGAAGACTGGGGTGGGAACGATGTATCTAAAACTTGGTGTGCTGCAGTCCCTGGGGTCGCAGAGTTGGATATGACTCAGCGACTGAACAACACATTGCAAGGTCACGGGAGGGGACTCTTCCCTGTTCTGAGACCTAAGACCAGGCGAGATTCCAGAGCAGCAAGTTAAAGCCCTGCTAGGTTTAGGCTAGGGCCAGTTTTTCCCAGATATAGGCCTAATATGCTAATTCCTGACCTAGTGATGGAATGCTCAGCTCCCCGCTGGCCTGGCCTGCCAGGGAAGGGAGGTGCCTGCAGACAGCTGAGTGAGTCACTCGGGGGTGTCACTCATCTCTGCTCTGGGCAGTTGATTGTATCATCAACCTTTTCAGACTCTAGCAGGCAAGTGGCCAGGCATGGACTTTAGGGCAAGAGTGGGAGGAAGAACCCAGGAAGAGGCTCCTGAGGACCAGGGGAGACGCAGCCACTGAACAGGCAGGTGATGGATGAAGTCCATTTGTTCTGGAAAGCTGCCCTGGCCCAGAAAGTGGCAAGTCTGGGTGGATTTTTCCAGAAGGAAACTGCTGTGAAGCCTGTGGGGCTTGCACAAGTGTTTCTTGTTTGTGTCTTCAGTCCTCTGGACCTGTCTGCACTGCCTGCAGAGCGCTTGTCCCACAGAGCAGGGCTGGGACAGAGTCAGGGCCCCAGACAGGCCAGTGTGTGCAAGCTGAGGAGGGCCTTGGGGGTCAGGGTTGTCAGGAAGCCGTGCGTCACCAGCAGTTTCAGCCCGAGTTCACTCTGGCCACGTCTGATCATGACCTTGGTCTACAAAAGACCCTTCTGATGCGACATAAAGGCCCAGTCCTCAACTGCAAAGCCCCACCTGATTTGCAGATGCTGCCCTGAGGTGGTTTGCTCCCAAGGCGTCCATACCCCACGTGTACTTCTATAATGGGACCACCCACCCCAGGAGCCTGATCTTCCCCCCGTACCCAGGCTGGCTTTGGTGACATGCTTGTAATCCATGGGATGGGACAGAGCAGCACTGTGGGTGGGTGTGGGTGGAACCTTCCCGTAGGGACAGGAGGAAGCCTTGCTCTCTGCTCCCTCTGGTCTCTTCCAGTGTCTGTCTCTCCAGCTGCAATGCTGGGAGAAGCCAAGCCACGTGCAGGAGGGGCCAGCTGAGCCCAGCCTTGAAGCCCTCCCAGCCCGGGAGCCAGGCAGGTGAATGAAGGTATCTCCAGACCCCCGGTGACCAATAGGACTTAACGTATGATGGATGGGAAGGTTCAGTGTGGTCCAGAGGGGTGGTAGCTCTGGCTCAGAGCTACTGTGGGAGACTTAAAATGCTGAAGCCCGGAGACTCCCCTGGTGTCCAGCGGCTTAGACTCCTAGACCTACACGACCTACCCCCCACCCCCCAAAAAAATACAAAACAACAAAATGTGTTAGAATTGCTGATGCCTGGGCCGACCCCCAAGTTTCTGATTCCAGTGTAGGGGGTTAGTGGACAGCACTCACCCCTGGTTCTGATGTAGAGGCAGGATCAGAGCCCCTTGTTTAGGTGAATCCAGTTATTACCATGAGCCAAGTGCTCATTAAACCCATTTTACAGATGAGGAACATGAGTCTCAGCTGGACACACAGGTTAAAGGGTGCCTGTGGGAACGCTTGGTCCTCCTCCTAGAGTGAGAAGCCAGGCTCTGTCCAGAAGGCTGTGGCTGGGGCCCCCTGGGTTTTGGCGAGGAAGCCCTCAACCCCCTAGGAGGTGGGTTACGCCTCCCGAGGGCCTGGGCTGGGACCGCATCTAATCAGCCTGATGAGAGACTGAACCGCCCACTCCTGCCCTGTGAGCTGCTCACTGCCCTTCCCTCTAATTTTATTGTATCTCCTCAGCAGTTTCCCAGGACCTGGGGGCTGCAATGGGAGTCCCCTCCTTGCCTTAATGAAGGGGCTGCTTTTTCCAGCTGGCTGACTTCTCTAGGCGGCGGGGGGGTGGTCTGCAGCTGTGTGCAGAGCCCTGCAAGGGGAGGGAGAACCTGTTAGCAAGCGGTCTGGAGTAGAGTGGGAGGCAGTGGTCCACCTAGTGCTGTTCTAGATGCTTTTCCAGACGCTTTGTAGAATCGTCACGGGACTGCAAAGAGAGCAGGGGCATGGCAGTCGGATGCCCAGCATCTGGCTCTGGGTGGTTCCCTCTCCTGTATCCCTGCCTCATGTTGGGGTTTAATTCTCCTGATCATTTTCTTCCCAGGCTTGTTCCTCTGACTGGTCTGTGTCTCCTGGGGGTGAGGACTCTGATGCTTTCTCATCACCCAGTTGGTTTGCTTCTGCCTCCCTCCACCAGCCACTCCCAAAGCTCACACCTCTGCACTTTTGCATGGGGACAAGGGCAGGGTCGGTGGTGGGGGAGGGGGTGTTCTCTAGTGGTTGGGGGGTTGCTCTGAGCACAACAGGAGGGCTAAGATGGGGAGGTTTGGGGCCCCCTGTGTGTACCTAAGGGGCGTTGGAACATCAGTCTTGTCCTGGGTAATAGTCCCAACTAGTTGGAGGAGCTGTGAGGACTGAGGGAGGTGGTCCAGGCAAAGGCTTTGGAAGCACAGTACTCAGTGCATAGTAGGTGCTTCTTGAAAGTGACGTTGTCCCCTTATTTGTCCCCACCGGCTCTTGGCTGAGGGCCATGCACACAGCAGACTCCCAGTTAGGGCTGTTTGTTCCACTGGTTTAGAGCCATTTAATAGGGTGCTCAGACACTCAGTTGTGCCCAACTCTCTGCAGCCCCATGGACTGTAGCCCGCCAGGCTCATCTGTCCATGGGATTCTCCAGGCAAGGATACTGGAGTGGAAAGCAATTCCCTTCTCCAGGGGATCTTCCTGACCCAGGGATTGAATGTCTTACATCTCCTCATTGAGTGTGAGATAGTGAAGGACAGGGAAGCCTGGCGTGCTGCAGTCCATGGGGTTGCAGAGTTAAACACGACTTAGCGACTGAACAGTAACAAAAATACCATCTGAGGAATTCCATCTCTGCCTGGGTTCCTATCTCAGGCGTCCAGAGGGCAGCCAGAGGTTGACAGGTTGTGACTTTTCTCTGGCCAGGCAGGCAGCCCCTGCAGCTCCTAGACCCCAGCCCCGGACTGTGGAGCTGCATACCCACAGGGGCCGTTTAGTGGGTGAAGCTCTTTGGCTGGGGGTGGGGTGGGGGGTGGGGGGAGGCAACCCAGCACTTCACCCGAAGGGGGCGAGTCAACCACATGAGGCTTCCGCTCCCCCTGCCCTGCTCTGTGGACACCCCACCCCCTGGGAGCCACTCTTTGGTCTCTTTCCCCCGGGGCACTGCAGGTACCCTAGGATCAACACTAACCACCAAGACCACCCATTGCTGCCCCTGCACACACAGTGGGCCCTCTGTCCCGGGGCCCAGCTGCTCCCCCAGGGAGGGACCCACCCAGAAAGGGGCAGGAGCTGGGGGTCCTCAGCTGTGGTGGGGTGGGCTGGAGGTGGGGGTCCACAGGCCCAGACCCTGGCCCCCTTGCCTCCATACCCCCTGCCAGGCTTCCAGAGCCACACCCTCTGCCCTGATCGTGTGAAGAGCCTGAACCCCAGGAAACAGCGCTCTCAGGAGCTCCAGAGACTGGCACTTGGTGGTTTTCCTCCTCAATTACAGAGGAGTCTGGCGGGCTACAGCCTGTGGGGTCACAAAGAGTCAGACAGGACCGAGCATGCAAGCACTCCTGAATGACCAGTATCTACTTCAAGGGGCCCACAGGGGCGAGAGGGAGGTTGAGGGGCAGGAGGCAGCTGCCCGGAGGTGGCAGGGCACCCCCTCCTTGCCCCTCTCCCTTAGTGTCTGAAGGTCTCAGTGCAGAGGGGCCCCGAGGCCAAGGTCCAAGAGCCCTGCTGTTGGCTTCACACTAAACAAGTCTGAGCTGACGTCAGCGTCTTGAGGCTCCAGGGATGCCAGAGTTTCTACTGCAGAAAGGGCAGGTCAGGCGCAACCTTGAGCAGGAGAAAGGGTTCTGGTGGGGTCTCCTGGCTGGGGGTCCTGTGGGGCCCGGGGCCAGGAAGCAGGAGGCGCCTCTATCCAGTGGTCTTACCGAGGACTGGACAAGACATGCCTCCAATTACCCCCATCTCCTTGGACAAGTCACTCACCCTTGATTTCCCATCTGAAAAGTAAGAGTGGAAGTGTCCCCAGGGGTGAAAGCGTCTGCAGTGGTGGATGGAGGGAAAGAGGACCACTAGGCGATGTGGAGACCCATTCACACTCTAAAGGCATCAGCGTTCAAAGGCAAAGACCAGGGCAGTGAGTCTCTGGAGTGAGGCAGGCCGAGGAGGGGATGCCCAGAATGACTCTACCCAGGCTGGTCTATAACCTGATGAACAGGAGTCACAGGAGCATGAGGAGAACTCATCACTCACTCTACCAACAGCCTGAATCACGTGCTGGGCGTGAGGGACAGCAGGGGATGAAACACACACCATCCTTGCCCTCCTGGACTTTATTCTGCTGTGAGTGTGGGGGCAAGAGCAACAGTAAACAAACGAGCAGGTTCATAGAGGTGTTGGGATGCTGCTTTGCTGAGACACATGTCTGGGAGGGTGAGCAGGGCTGGAGCCGTTATTTTACATGCAATTGCCAAGGGTAGCTTCACTCATCAGAGGCCTGAAGGTGATGAGAGAGGCCCATGGGTGTTTGGGAAGAGAGTCCAGGTGGAGGAAAAAGGAAAGAAAGAGCAAGGATATTCAAGAGGGAGGGGATATACATATACCCATGGCTGATTCCTGTTGATGTTCGGCAGAAATCAACAAAATTCTGTAAAGCAATTATCCTTCAATTAAAAAATAAGTAAATTAAAAAAAAAAAGAGCAAGGACGATGGTTGTCCAGTGGGGCATTTTTAGAGTCTGTATCCGTTAGCTAGTGCTGTGCAACAACCACTCGAGCACATAGTAGCTTAAAATAAAAGCTCTTGATTTTTAATGGCTAGACCCAGCCAGGAAGTATTTCCAGTACCAAGGTTGGCTGCCAGGCCGGCGGGGGCAGGGGCTTAGAATGACCGCGCCTGGGAAGGGTGGTCTTGGTTCTGTGGAGTCCCGGCTCCCAGCAAGCCTCACGCAGGTTATGTTCATGGCCCCTGGACAAGCTTCCAGGAGAGTGAGTCTGGGCTCGAACCGACACTGTCACTGTATTTTTTAATTAATTTCTTTTAGAGTATAGTCACTTTTACAATGTAGTGTTAGTTTCTACTGTACAACAAAGTCAGTCAGTCATACATATACATATATCCCCTCCCTTTTGGATTTCCTTCCCATCTAGGTCACCACAGAGCATAGAGTAGAGTTCCCTGTGCTATACAGTAGGCTCTCGTTAATTATCTATTTTATATTAGTACACAGTATCAATAGTGTATATGTTAATCCCAGTCTCCCAATTCATCTCACCCTCCCAGCACTGTCACTTCTGACGTATTTTGTTAACTTATAAGATTCAAGGGGAGGGCTATTTGACCCAGCTTTTTGATGGAGGTGCTGCAGACACCAAGGCCACGTTTGCAAGTTCCTACAATCCCCTGAGTTGCAAGTGAGCATCCAGGGCTCAGAGTGACCCACCCGAGGCCACATGGCCACGGAGACTCCAGCTCAGCCTGGTTTAATGTCAGTTTGTGCTTTTTTTGTGAAAACGTCTTCTTGTCCCCCAAGTTTCTTAAATTGTTTAATTTCCCCCAAATTACATGTTAAGGGAGAAACTACAGAAAAGTAAGTGAAGTCACTGAGGGGCAGGACAGAGAGGTGAGACACCCAATCGTCTTGCAGGCTTTCCTTCTGCACAAGTGTGACTCCCGCCTCCCCTGCTGACACCCCACCCCCAGGACCTCCTTCCTGGGCTGGAGGTGGGGGTCCTATAGGCAGGGGTGAGACCCCCTGGCCAGAGGGATGGTCTGGACAACCTGGTGGAGGGAGGGAAAGGCATTCCTGGCCAAAGTGGTGGAAGCAAGCTTGCTGCTCATGGGGGCTGGGAGAGGTGAGGAGGACACCTGGCCCCTCCAGCCTCCCTAGCTGCCCTCCCCCAGCACTTGCAACCAAAAGAAGCTGTGCCCGCCCACTTCCTGCTCTGGGTCTCTACTTACTCTTCTGTGAAATGGGTCTAATGGGCCTCACACCTGAATGGACATAGAATCAGCAGGGAAGGTGCTAAAAATGCACAGTCCAAGGCTCCATCTCTGGGTGAATGGAGGGGTATGGGGGTGGTAGGGCTCGGGGGAGGAAAGTACATTTTTACCCAGCGCCCCTGGGGGGCCTCTGATGACAGCCCTGCGCCCATATCAAGAAGCTCCTTGCCCCCGTTGGACGCCCCCGGGACCCATGAAGCACCCGCTGCAGCAGGATTGGATTCACCTAGGATCTTCCAGACCTGGGCGGCCCTTTGGTGCTACGCCTTTGCCAAACACTGCCCACCGCCGAAGCCCCTGGCGTGGCTCCCACCCGAGCCCCTGGCGTGGCTCCCGTCCTGGCCACTGATCCCAAATGCCTCAGCAGCATCTCAGCCAAAAAGCTGTGAGGGCAACATGTGTAAAGGCCCCTCTGGGGCCCTGCAGAGGGGAGCTCTGTGGCCTGGGGGTCTCGGGGCTCCTTCCAAGGACTCTTCCTCGGCCAGGCTCCCTCTGTGGCCTCAGCCTCCTGGCCTTGTGCTGCTCCTCACTCCATCAATATTTGTTTCTCCCCTGGCTGCAAACAGGCCAGTATTTGCTTAAAGGCCTGAGCAGACGTGGCAGCCCTGGGGGTTCCCTCCTCTCTGCAAACAGGCTCCCCAGACAGCCCTGCCTCTGCTGGGCCTAGCATAGCTCTCCCAGGTCACTTCACGTCGAACCAGTCATCTGGCTCCCCACGTGTCAAGTCTGGTCCCAAGCACATTCCCCCCAAATGTCCTCCAAATGCTCCTGGCTGCGGCAGGGCTCCTGATCCCAGCTTGAACAAGCCACATAGAGTCTGTGGGGACAGGATGTGCTCTTGAAACAGATTTGCACGTGGTTTTCTAGGAAACCAGCTCCTGAACTGGGTGGGTGCAGCACACAAGCCCGGGAACCCCCAGCTGGGACCCCAGAGTTGGGGAACGCTATTGATTAGTGTGTGACTGGCCCTCGGACAGGCCACTGAACATTTTTTTCTGCCAAATTTATTCATATTGGTGGTGTTCAGTCGTGTCTGACTCTTTGCAACCCCATGGACTGCAGCACACCAGGCTTCCTTGTCCTTCACCATCTCCTGGAGCTTGCTCAAACTCATGTCCTTTGAGTCAGTGATGCCATCCAACCATCTCATCCTCTGTCATCCTGTTCAGATGGGATCTTGTCATTTTTGCCTCCTCGGAACCTGGGGACCTTGGCTCTTACCTCCCTCCCACACACAGCAGAATATTTTGAGGTCCATCGCCCTAGTTTTGAGCACTGCTCACATCAACACAGGTGTGGCAATTGTTCCTTTCCTGAGATGGACTTTGATGGCAAACTGGACATTTGCTGTTTCTTAAAACACTTTTCATTTACTTGAACTACATTTCAAGAAGTACTGGTAGTAAAGTTGCAAGGACAGTACCGAAAGCTTCCCATCCTCCTCTACCAGCCTCCCCAAACTTACAAACACGTAGCCCAGTGGTCAAGTCAAAGTTTAACTGACACTAACACCCTGAGTCCAAGCTGAAACCCTGCGTGAACCTCGCCAGCTTTTCCACTAAAGTCCTTCTTGGCTCCAGGAACACATCCAGTACCCTGCACATGCATCTGCTTGTACTATGTCTCTGCTGCGTTGCCCTTGGCAAAGGTTCCCAAGCTGTTCCTTGTCTGTCGGGACCTGAAGACCTGCGAGGTGTGTTGACTGGTCACCTGGCCAAAGGCCCCTCAGCCCAGGCTTGGTGGGGTCCTCACAGCTGGGTGGAGGACCTGAGCCTGGCCAGGGCACCGCAGACATGGAGCCTGGGATCCCAGGCCACAGGGTCACAGTGTTGACTTGTGCAACGATGCCTGGCTCTCTGGGCTTCCCCAGTGGCTCAGCTGGTTAAAGAACCTGCCTGCCAGTACAGGAGAGGCAGGAAACGAGGGTTCGATCCCCTGGGTCTGGAAGATCCCCTGGAGAAGGGAATGGCTAACCAGTCTGCTATTCTTGCCTGGAGAATCCCATGGACAGAGGAGCCTGGTGGGGTACAGTCCATGGGGTCACAAAGAGTTGGACACGACTGAGCTCGCACACGTGTGCACATACTGGGCTCTCTGGTCAAGTGGTCCCAAGGGGCTTTCCCTCTGCGAGGTCAGAGTCACTTCTCACCCCTGCCCCATGAACAGACACCTCAGGAGAGATTCCTGGAGGCTGTTCAGGTGCCTTTTCTCCTCAAACTTTCCACGGTTCTAGCCTCCATCAGCCAGCAGATCTTGTCTTCAACATTGCTCTGTTTTCCCCTCCCTCCTCACCTTCTTCTCTCTGTGTATTGATCAGATTGTATTGATCAGATTTCCACAGCAAGAAAGAGCTGTCCCTTCTGCTCCATGGACTTATTTGATCAGGTAGCTATTTCTATCCAGGTGGACTTCAGGATCTTCTATTCTGTGAATGATAATCTGATACAATCATTTTTTACTTTATTCCCAGTCCTGCAACCCTGGCTGCGAGGAGCGCCGTCAGGACTCCCGTGTCCTGTGGACCAGCCCCCATGTTTTCTGGCTCCTTATAGTTTCCCAGGATTTTGCTGCCCTTCCTTCTTGCTTGGCTAATTGTTAGCTATTCTGCTTGGGTTCTGTGGGCCTTTGAGGGCAAGGTCACACCTTCTGTTTGATATCCATTATGGGCTAGACTGTACATAAAACATATTCCTTAGTTGACTGGTGTGTTGGCAGAGCTGTGTCTTTGAAGGAATCCCTGCCATGTGGAGTTGGAAGTTGTGATTTTTGGATGAGGAGCTGTTCAAACCAGGCAGAGTCCAAATCAGCTCCAAAATGACTGCCTTTTACAGTTCCTGTCCCTTCTATCTTGGAGTCCCCCCAGAGAGCCCCCTAGGGTCTGAAAGCTGGAGGCCACCCGAGTCACACTGACTAGGAGCTCTGTTTGTGTGGCACACGGGGGCGTGCCGAGAGGTCATGATGTTAACCTCAACCTTTGTTTACAAGCTTCACCTGATCTTACCAACTCCTGAGAGAGCTGGGAAGGTCCTTAGTTTGGGTTCCCTCAGAAGTCGACCGGAGAAGGCAATGGCACCCCACTCCAGTACTCTTGCCTGGAAAATCCCATGGACAGAGGAGCCTGGTGGGCTGCAGTCCATGGGGTCACTAAGAGTCAGACAT
The DNA here is from genome assembly GCF_029378745.1 of Bos indicus. NCBI lineage: Eukaryota > Metazoa > Chordata > Mammalia > Artiodactyla > Bovidae > Bos > Bos indicus. Next base: position 38,258,055 of record NC_091772.1, on the reverse strand, counting down.
GACTGAGCGACTTCACTTTCACTTTTCTCTTTCATGCATTGGAGAAGGCAATGGCAACCCACTCCGGTGTTCTTGCCTGGAGAATCCCAGGGACAGGGGAGCCTGGTGGGCTGCCGTCTATGGGGTCGCACAGAGTCGGACATGACTGAAGCGACTTAGCAGCAGCAGCAGCAGAAGTCGACCTTGTTGCAAGGATTCAAAGGCAAGGGCTTTCTAAAGGGCGGTGATCCCTGGTGAGGAGTGGGGAAGGGAGACAGAGCTTAGGGTTAGAGTTAGTTCTGGCTTCTTATTCTGACTCCTCACAGCCCCACCTGCATTCCCAGCCTGTTCTGCTGAGCTCCTGGGCCTGGGCTTTCCTTCTGGGTCTGGAGTGAGAATTCTGGGCTGGGAGACCTGGGCTCTGCCATCAACTGTCTGAGGTTCGTTGTGGGCCCTGGGTGCAGCCCTGCCTCCTTGCACAAAGAGGGAATCATCCTGGTCTGGCCCACCTCCTGGGACCACCTAGGACTTCAAAGCAGACAAAGTGAAAGATGGGTTGTCACAGTCCAGGGCCTGGCTGACTTCCTGGGCTCTAAGAAACGGAAAGAGACAATGAACATATAAAAAGAAGTTCCACCTTCCTGGTTTTTGGGAACATGTGAGTTAAAAGTTCAACTGTGGGAATTCTCTGGTGGTCCAGTGGTTAGGACTCTGTGGTCTTACTGCTAAGGGCCCAAGTTCCATCCCTGGTGGGGAAACTGAGATCTTGCACAGGATGGCCCAAAGAAAAGAAAATACTAGTGATTGGTGTGTGTGTGTGGAGGTGGGGAGGCTGTCTTAGCCCCTTTGAGGGGCAAGTTGACACAGTCTATTATAATACAAAAATGTCCACATCCTATAACCAAGAGAATCACTTCTTTGAATCTGCAGAAGCGTGACATCGTGGGTGTGTGAGGCTGGTCACAAAAGCACTACTCCATGATCCTGAGCAAGTTCCAGCCTTTATTTCCAACCTGTCACAAACTAATACATTTTTACTCTTACAGTAGAATGAATTGCTAGAGGAATAAAGTTTTTAAAACACAAAGGCTTACAAAATACAAGCCCATGATTTTTATTGTGAGATTTGACATAGCATCACTCTACCAAATTGCTATAGAAGTTTCTCAGTGTTTATCCGCAGCCCGGGGCACACGACCACAGACCCTGTGCTGTGATGCTCAGCTGTGCTGCTTGCAAAACAAACAGGAAAGAACCTAAATATTTATTAATTGAAGAATGACTATATAAAAATGTTATGTCCACAGTATAAAATCCAGGTAAGAGTAAAAAACTAAAGGAGAAATTTATAAGACTGCAGCCATGAAATTAAAAGACGCTTACTCCTTGGAAGGAAAGTTATGGCCAACCTAGATAGCATATTCAAAAGCAGAGACATTACTTTGCCAAAAAAGGTCCGTCTAGTCAAGGCTGTGGTTTTTCCTGTGGTCATGTATGGATGTGAGTGTTGGACTGTGAAGAAGGCTGAGTGCCGAAGAATTGATGCTTTTGAACTGTGGTGTTGGAGAAGACTCTTGAGAGTCCCTTAGACTGCAAGGAGATCCAACCAGTCCATTGTGAAGGAGATCAGCCCTGGGATTTCTTTGGAAGGAATGATGCTGAAGCTGAAACTCCAGTACTTTGGCCACCTCATGAGAAGAGTTGACTCATTGGAAAAGACTCTGATGCTGGGAGGGATTGGGGGCAGGAGGAGAAGGGGACGACAGAGGATGAGATGGCTGGATGGCATCACTGACTCGATGGACGTGAATCTGAGTGAACTCCGGGAGTTGGTGATGGACAGGGAGGCCTGGCGTGCTGTGATTCATGGGGTCGCAAAGAGTCGGACACGATTGAGTGACTGAACTGAACTAAACATAGAAAGATGGCTGAGACTCAGAACTGAAAAGATGCAGTGTTCTTATGTGTTAAATGTAAAAAAAAAAAAAAAAAAAACAGGAAAAAATAGGAAAAAAAAAAAAAGAGCAAACAACCCACAATAAAACAACACTTTATGTTTCCTGTGGGCTTGTGAATGCATGTGAAAATGTATAAAAACGGGACTGGAGACACATCTGTCTGGTACAGACACCTGGTTTGGTTGCACGTCACTTTTCTGTGCTTTGCAGGCATTGCTTGTTGTTTTTTTTTTTTTTTACACATTCAGCGTTTGTGCCAGCCCCATGTTGAACGTGTCTATTGGTGCCACTTTCTAAGCAGCATTTGCTCACCTCGTGTCTCTGGGTCACATTTGGGTAATTCTTGCAATATTTCAGAATTTTTCATTATTATCGTGTTTGTGATGGTGATCTGTGAGTGGCGATCTACAGTGTTAGTACTGCAAAAGATTATGACTCCTTGAAGGCTCAGATGATGGTTATCATTTTTTATCAAGAAAGAACTTTCTTGGGGAGGCTGTGCCACGTGGCTTGTGGGAAGGAAAGTACTTTTTTTGGCACATGAAAATGTATTACTATTGTGCTTTCATCATCAGAATGTATGAGCTTGGTCTTTCCTTCTTACCTTTGTATAAGGTCAAAACAGATACATGGCTACTTTGATAACCTTAAAGTGGGCTCCAGGAATGTCGCCAATAGCATGGCCTTTGTGACCAAAGCCAGCAACCAGAACTTCATCATTTTCCTCAATAAAATTTAAGCAACCATCATTGAGTACAAAAGCTGTGATTTTTTTTTTCTTTTTTACCATTCTTGATTAGCTGAACCCTGGCACACTGCCTGATGGCAGAATCTGGCTGTTTGGTTTCAACCCCTGCTTTTTCAAGCACAATTCCCTTGGCATGAGAAGTGCCTCCAAAAGCGTTGGCCTTCAGTGCTGTGCGCCCACATGGGCTTTCTTGTACTGTTTTATCATGCCACTTCTAGACTGCTCAGTGGCTATGGAGCTTCCTGGCATTGTAAAGACTGCGACACTTGCCCATCCTGCTGGTATCACAGGCCTGAGTGAAAAGGGAAGTACTTTATAATTAAGGTATATACATTGTCTTTTGGACATAATGCTATCACACACTTAAGACAGTGTGAACATCTTTATGTGCCCTGGGAAACCAAAAGAATTTGTGTGACCTGCTTTATTGCTGTGGTCTGGGACCAAGCCTGCAGTATCTCCAAGATCTGCCTGAATTGGGAATGGTGAGTAAAGGGGGAATCTTTCATAAGGGCTTAATGTTTATGAAAAGAACACAACCAAATATTACTTGCATAATGTAAAAAATATGACATCTGAACTGTGGTGTTGGAGAGGACTCTTGAGAGTCCCTTGGACTGCAAGGAGATCCAACCAGTCAATCCTAAAGGAAATCAGTCCTGAATATTCATTGGAAGGACTGATGCTGAAGCTGAAACTCCAATACTTTGGTCACCTGATGTGAAGAACTAACTCATTTGAAAAGATGCTGGGAAAGATTTAGAAGGGGACAGCAGAGGATGAGATGATTGGATGGCCTCACCGACTCAATGGACATGAGTTTGAGTAAACTCCAGGAGTTGGTGATGGACAGGGAGGCCCGGCGTGCTGCAGTCCATGGGTTCACAAAGAGTCAAACACGACTGAGCGACTGAGCTAAACTGAACTGAGGCAACGTTGATCTAAGGCAGGCAGGTTACACTTAAAAGAGAATTTTCCAGACTCTGCCCTACCTCCTAACAGAGGGATAAACCACCCACTCTGCCCTGCAGTGAGATGTGATTAAATGAACAGTAAGAATCAGGTGCAGACTGGTGAGAAAGAAGGCACAGTTGCAACCTGAGAGGCTGGGAGGAGAAGACTGGCTGGCTGCTTGTAAACAAGCCTTGTGTGAGGGGGCCAGCGGTCAAGGAGAGAATTTGGGTTTTAGGTTCAAACAGAGAGTAAAATTCTAGTGCCTGCCTTCTGAGTTGAGGGTAGACTGAGCACAGGTATTAGTCTCGGCTCCTTCCTGAATCCCAGCTCACGTGAAACAGTAAAGGGAGGGAAACCCTCAGAGTTGAAGAGGGTGCAGAAGTTGTTAGCTGGCTCAGCAGCCAGGGTTAGGGTTGAGTCAGTTCCTCTCTATTTCTATTTTTCTGAGAGTTTTGTTTTTTTTTTTAATTATAGTTTTTTTTAATTTCTCAAATGCTTGTGCCTATCCATTCATTCAATCTGCATTCTGGGACCCCATGACACAACCATCCCCCCACCCCAGCCCAGCAAATTTAAAGACATCATGACCTCCTTCATTGCTCCAATTATGCCCCTCCCCAGCATCGTCCCTGATCTACTGAATCATTTACATTATTCAAGGAGTGTTTGTTTTTTTTTTTTCCATCTTAAAATCTCCCTTGAGAAGCTCACATCATCTATGTGGTAATCCTGCCAAAAAATGTTTAACCTGAGTCCAGTCATGAGGAAACAATCAGACAAAGTCCCCAGTATTTGGGACGAGCTACGTGACAACCGACCCGGACCCTTCAAGCATGTCAGTGCTGTGAAAGACAAACAAAAAAAAACAAGGACTGTTTCTGATTAAAGGAGAGAACAGATATGTGACAACCAAAGGGAATGCGTGAACCCCGATTGGCTACAGGATGGGAAAAAAGAAAGCAAGTGTAAAGAATGTGTCTGTTGCTGGGAGCATGTCCACACGGTCTGTGCGGGGGATGACATTATTGATTCAATGGTCCGTTTCTCTGAGTGGGATGTGGCATTGAGCTCACGGAAGAGAATGGTCTTGTTCCTAGGAAAAGCACACTACAGTATTTAGGAGTATCCGCACCCCAAAATGACTGTGTGTGTGTGTGTGTCAAGGGGAGGGGTAGTAAATGAGGCAGAATGTTAACAAATGATGAATTTAGGTGAAGGGTGAAGAGATGTGTGTTATACTCTTCTTTCAACATTTTGCAGGTTTGACAGTTTTCACAATGAAATATTAAGCAGAAGAGCATCTTCCCTGGATCCATGTCTGCCTACAGCTACACCCAGTTTTTCCACCGATTGAAGCAGCCAACCTTCCGCATAGAGTCTCTGACACTCGGGCTTCCACTCCTCCCCCGGGCCATTCATGCGTCTGTCTATTCCCGCCTGGTTTCTGCCCATCGCCACACCGACCTGCCTCGCCCAGATCCTTACCGCCTCCGTGCTGCCCACCCTGCAGTCACATTCCACATGGGCGTCCACTCCTTCCTCTCCAAACCCTCTTGTCTCTCAGCCTCCATAACACTGGCTTCTCCTGGTTTTCCTTCTGCCTCGCCAGACTCCTCTTGCTCTTCTTCACTTTCTCCCCTTTCTCTACTCACCCTCGAAAGCCTGGGTTCCTAGGAGCTCAGACTCTTTCTTTCATTAAGTCTTTCTTCAGGTGGTTCACTGATCCCTATAGATTTGAAGAATGAATTTGTTCTAAAGATGCCCACACTTAACAGCTCTTTTTTTTTTGCTCATTCTCTTGGTGTTTTAAAATTAATTTTTTTTTGCTTTTGAAAAGTTTATTTCAACATAACTATACTTATAGAAATTAATTAATTTTAGTTGAAGTACAGTTGATGTACAATGTTGTGTTAATTTCTGCAGTACAGCAAAGTGCTTCAGTTATATACACCTTTTTTTCATATTCTTTTCCATTATGGTTTATCATAGGATATGAATATAGTTCTCTGTGCTGTACAGTAGACCTTAGACAGTTCTCATTTGACATTGCTCCTGGGATATTTTGCAGACATCTCAGGTTGAACTTTTACTCATTTATTCATCCATTGAGCACACTGAGCAATTACTATGTGCTAGGCACTTGCTGGAAACACTGGGGAAGGGCAAGAAGGAGCCAGTTATGGCTACACTGTTGGAGACATTCTTATTGGGAGACAGGTGATGAGCAAATAAGAAAGAATTTGAGGGTGGTAAGGACTCTGAAGCTGGCGCTAGTGGTAAAGAACCTGCCTGCCTGCCAATGCAGGAGACATAAGAGAACTGGGTTCAATCCTGGGTGGGGAGGATCCCCTGGAGGAGAGCATGGCAACGCACTCCAGTATTTGCTTGGAGAATCCCACAGACAGAGCCAGGCTACAGTCCATGGGGTTGCAAAGAGTCAGAGATAACTGAAGCAACTTAACATGCATGCATGCGCATGGACTCTGAAGAGACTAAAATGATGAAAGGGATGTGTTTTAGAGACTGCTTGGGTGGACTTATATATTAGGATGATCTGAGATGTATTTTGAGGGAGGTGCATTTAAACGGACGAGCTCAGGTTGAGATGCAGGGGCGACATGACAAGATTGTGAGATGAGGGGTTCAATGCCCTCTGGATGGGAGTGTGCTTGGCATGTTTTGGAAATGAGATGTGTCCCCAGAATCAGAACCTTGATCCTTTCTTTTCCTATCTGGTTTGTATTTTAAAATTTCAGAGCATGTAAGACCCTGTCATCAACTATATCTGAAAAACCTTGAATTGACCTTGCATTCTTATTTTGGGGTCTTCTTCAGATCAAGAACAGTTCCCTCTCTGAGCTGGACAGTACCTTGATTCTTTTAAGGGCAGTGAGTCAGAATGTCAGGACAAGATGCAGATGTTTGTCAGAATTTCACCTGTCCTTTTACCCATGTGCAAAACACAAGGAATAAGCTGACATCTGCTTGAAGGGGGATGGTTTCCATTGTCGGCGGGTCTCCATTCTTGGAGACCCACTACCAGCCCACCCAGTCCTCTCCAGCTGGCCTTATGTTCCTGGAGACCAGGAGGGACAATGAGGGAGAGTCCTGGGACTTATAGCTAAGACATTGCTGAAAGTATCCTTCCCAGCAAAGTGGAAAGGGTAACCTGATTCTTATAACCTTTCCCAGTAGAAGTTGCAGCAAATGATGATAAAATCTTTGCACCTCCCTCAGGGCTGGATCGGAGAAGGCAATGGCAACCCACTCCAGTACTCTTGCCTGGAAAATCCCATGGACGGAGGGGCCTGGTAGGCTGCAGTCCATAGGGTTGCTAGGAGTCGGACACAACTGAGCGACTTCACTTTCACTTTTCACTTTCATGCATTGGAGAAGGAAATGGCAACCCACTCCAGTGTTCTTGCCTGGAGAATCCCAGGGACGGAGAGCCTGGTGGGCTGCCGTCTATGGGGTCGCACAGAGTCGAATATGACTGAAGCGACTTAGCAGCAGCAGCAGCAGGGCTGGATCCTATTAGGGCTTGCTAATGAGGCAAAAATCCATCTTTTTTTAAATAGAGGGTTGAAACTTATCTTTAAAAGGATCAGAAACATGCTTAGACCTTAAATTTTTCTGAATGGGCAACACATTCATATCTTTCTAGAATTTAAAAGAAATTAAAAATGTACCCCAAATATTTTCCTTTTATTCCTGTCCCCAACCTCTCAGTTTCTACCTGCCTCCATCTCCTGCCCTACAAACACATAACCACTATTATCGCTTTTCTGTGCATCCCTGTGTGAGACCTGCTCAGAGCCCCAGAGTTGATATAAGATTATTTTATACTGAAGATATTTGAGATTCAACAGATGCAGAAAGAAGTCTTCTTGGAGCTTCCTTTATCTGACTAAAAGAAGAAATTTCTGAGAAATGAGGATCATCATAAATTTCCTCTTTGGGGCAGGAGAGAGACCAAGAATAAACCTTCGAAAAATCCCCTCTTGGGAGAGTTTCACAGTGTATGCAGAAAATGGAAGGACCTACATGAACAAACACCATCACAAATGTTCTAATGGCCAGTTTGTTTTCCTAAAACCCATTTGTCTTTCCTAAAGAAATCTGCTTGTTCTTCCTATAGAAGTCTTTTTCCTCCTCTTCCATTTCCCCTACTAAGTGAGGTGTGTAAGTAGATAAGGCCCAGATTCTAAGGACTACTCTTGTTATTGAGGGCTCTTGCATGGATGAATAAATAAGCTCTGCTTTTTCTCTTACTACTGTGTCTTTTTCAGCTTAATTTACAGGCCCCAGTCACAAAGCTAAGAAGATAGAGGAAAGTTTTTCCTCCTTGGCACTTGCAAAGACTTTTTGGGAGTGGTATATATAAATATAGCCACAAGTCTTTTTGTGGATACTTGTTTTAATTGCACTCTGGGAAAGATCTGAGTGGATTTGCTGGGTCACAGGGTAGGTATATGTTTAATGTTAAAAGGAACTCCAGAATTTCCCCAAGTGGTTGTTCAATTTTCAGTTTCTGCCAGCAGAATATGAGAATTCCAGATGCTCTCCCTTCTGCCAACACTTGGTATTGCAAGTTCTTAATTTTAGCCATACTTGTGGGTATTACATGGTATTTGGCTGTGGTTTTATTTTGCATTTCCCGGATGACTAGTCATGCCGAGCATCTTTTCATGGGCTTGTCAGCCATCTGTATCCTTTGTAAAGTGTCTACTCATGTCTTTTGCCTATTTTTTTTTTTCATTGAGTTGTCTGCCTTCCTACCAGTGAGCTGTGCAACTATTCTCTATATTCTAAATGCAAGTTTTTTCCTAAAGTCTATGTGTGGTGACTGTTTCCTGCCAGCCTGTGGTTTGCCTTCTTAGAACAGGAAGCTTTTTTCCCCCAAAACTTATTCATTTTTAATCGAAGGAAAATTGCTTCACAATATTGTGTTGGCCTCCCCTATACATCAACATGAGTCAGCCACAGGTATACACGTATCCCCTCCCTCTTTAACCTCCCTCCCACCTCCCACCCCTTCCCACCCCTCTAGGTTGTTACGGAGCCCCGGTTTGAGTTCCTTGATTCAAATAGCAGATTCCCATTGGTTATCTGTTTTACACATGGTTGTATATATGCTTCCAAGTTACTCTCTCCCTTCGTCCCACCCTCTCCTTCTTCCCCCTCCACCCGTGGCCATTAGTCTGAGAACAGGAAGCTTCGATCCTCTGCCACTGACCCCTCCCCCTGGCCAGCTGGCCTCCTCGCCCCCTCTGTCCTTTCAGATCCCTCTGAACTCACTTCTATCCTTTTCTTTCCTACTTTGCAGGTCAGCCTACTCCATTCTTCCCCCTCAGATCAGATCAGATCAGTTGCTCAGTCGTGTCCGACTCTTTGCGACACCATGAATCACAGAACGCCAGGTCTCCCTATCCAACACCACCTCCCGGAGTTCACTCAGACTCAGGTCCATCGAGTCAGTGATACCATCCAGCCATCTCATTCTTCCCCCTAATCTTACACTAAACCCTTCTTGGAACTCAATTTTTTTTTTTTTTAAAGAGTCAGTTCTACTTGAAAAGAAGATGTGTCTCCTCCCCTCCCCCCACCCCTCCCCCTAGCTCTCTCTCTGCTGACCCGTGACTGGCTCGTGCCCAGCCCCACATCGACTCTCTTCTTCTCCATCCCCGTTATTCTTCAGTTTCCCCACCCTTGCTTCCACATCCATCATGGACCAAAGATTAACCTTTGAGGATAAAACCAGGCTTTTCCCCCAGTTGAGGCTTTTGTACAAAGTGTTCTTCCAGAAACCTCTCCAGTTCCTATCTTGCCAGAAGAAACTAGGGGTGGGCACCTAGAAAGTAAGTCCTACCACACCGAGAACCCCAAATTACAGTTTCACTGGATGAGAAGAAGCCCCCAGAACAAATTTCATTTCTCCTCCTGTAATGTCCTCACCTATGTGGGTCTCCTGCCATGTTCAACGATTACAGTCCATGGAAGCATTTACTAACCCTCACCTGGGTCAGAGTCACTCACCTGGGCAGCTTTTAATCCCCACCCCTCAGGGCTGAGTCTGCCCATTAGACAGACAGTGATGGTTCCCAGAACATCAGTGTCTGTACCACCTGTGAACCCGTGAGGAATGCAAATTTCTAACCACAGGAGGGGGCCTCGCACTTGAGCGTGTATCAGTCACTGGGAGGGCTTCTCAGAACAATTGTGACAGAGATTGCTGGGAGCAGTTCCAGAATCCAGGAGGTCTCCGTGGGCGTTTGCATTTCTAACACGTTCCTGCTTCAGGAGCACGCCTTGAGCATCACTGTGTGGGACGGTCTGATTCAGCTGGTCTCGGGGGGTGGGCCTGGTACCCTACGTTTCACAGCTCCATGGGATTCTGATGTACAACTGAAGTTGACATCCCCTGGTCTGTGGGCTGGGGTGCAACACGGCTGAAACTGTGCAATTTTAACAGAAAGAAGTGTCTGATTTATTTATTTAAAAATTAAAAAAATTGAAGTATAAGTGATTGACACAAAGGAGTTTTAAATACAGGACCCTCCTAAAGCGTTTCTTCCTTTGTCTAACCTTCCCTTCCAGAGCAGCCCTGCGTGTCCAGTGTACTCGTGGCCCCATAAGCTTCTGCTGAAGTCCAGCAGGACCCTGAGGTTCTGAGCAGGCCTGGCTCCCGGGTCCAGGGCGGGGCCGGCAGCACTCGGGCCCAGGGGCTTGGGACCTGTCGGAGGACAACTCCAGGGAAGGAGTCCCTGCAGACCTGCAGACGGTGCCACAGCCCGCTTGGCTGGAAAGAGACACGCCATTTTTGGTGCCAGCTGAGCGGTAAGGATGGAAACTGTTGCCAAGGGCCTGTGGACTGGGTGTTTGAGACTGCCCTAGTAAACTCCCAGGGGATGGTTTCACACTAGTACAGGTGAGCTTTTGCTGTCCAGCCATGCCTCTGTCAAGGGTGGTCACCAAGACGTTTGATTGTTTTCATTTACTTTTTTATTGAGGCATCATTTACAGATGATAAAATGCACACATTTTAAGTGGACAGGGACTTGGTGGTCCAGTGGCTAAGACTCTGTGCTCCCAACGCAGGGGGCTTGGGTTCAATCCCTGGTCAAGGAACTAAATCCCATGTCCCTCAATGAAGAGTTCACATGCTGCAACTAAGACCCACTGCAGCCCAAGAAACAAATATTAAAACAAAACAAAACAAAAAATTCTTAAGTGGATGGTTTGATGAATTTTTACCACTGTCTACACCCATGTGACCACCAGCCGGGTCAGCACAGAGAACGTTCCGTCATCCAGTGAGGCCCCTCAAGCCCTCTTCCCAAGCCCCACCACCCACTGCCCCCCTCTTGTGACCCCAGTGTCACAAACAAACTGTCAAACTCCGTATAAATTTAGTTAGATGGGATGTGCTCTTTCGTGTCTGGTTTCTTTTCCTTTACATTGTTTTTGAGCTTTATCCATAGTATTGCGTGTAAGAGCAATTCATTCATCTCCCTTCAGTGCTGTACACCGTGTATTCCTGTATTCTTCCACTGATGGGCATTTGGGTTGAGTTTAGGGTTTGGCTATTCGCAGTTCAGCTGCAATGGGTGCTTCTGAGGACCCTGCTTTCCTTTGGCTCATCCCCAGGAGGGGATCGGCTCAGTCGGATGTTACATGTATGTTTGATTTTAACAGAACTACCTGACAGGCCTCTGCAGGGTTTGGACCAATCCACCCTTTCACTGACGATGTGTGTGCCCTTGTTACTCCCCAGCCTCACTCCCCTGAATGTTTCCAGAGCTTTGATTGTAGCCATCCTGGTGAGTACACAGTCCAGGACTCTGAGCTTTAATCTGTAACCCCTGTAACCACTAATGTGAATCACCTTTTCATGTTTCCAGGCCATTTGGCTAATTGCCATGTCTAAGTTGTTTGTCCACTTTTTCTACTGGGTATCTGAGAACTTTTGATTAAGGGAAAAGCGTCATGAAACAATGCCTTACTTATGAATTGAGAGGGGGCTCAAGTGGGTTTGTGCAGAGGATGGGAGTGAGAGAAGGGATCTTGGTAATGAGTCTGCTCCTGGCCCCAGAAGTTAATGGATCTATCTCCCTAACACTGAGAACAGCCTACGAGCAAGACTGGGAGTCGGTAAAATTCATGAAATAGGGGGACCGTTGTTTTTTTTTTTTTTCCTATTTGAAAGCAGGCTGTTGTGGACCTGGTAATAAACGGTATTCTCCATTTTCTACTTTCCCATCCCCTGAAGCTAGGCCAGATTGTGGGCCCCCTCTGGTTCGGGACAGCAACCTGTAAGCAGCCTTTGGCCACCAGATCACTAATACAACCCTGACTCAGACCTGTTGATCAGCTTGCTCGGATCCCATGAAAAGCCTCCCAGTATCTGGGGGCGCTGGAATTGCATCGCTGTCTACACTCTAGTTTCTTCAGTGTCAAGATGCACAGCCAGTAGCCCAGGTGTCCCAGCACCTGGATCCCTAGATCCCCAGGAGACATCTTAGAGGCTGCCCTGTCCAGGTCTTGGCTGAGCACTTGCTCTGCGCGGGTTAACTTCCAGATCGGGGATGGATTTTGTGTCCCTTTGTGTGCAGGGCTCAGGTAAGTGGCCACCTGGCTCCCGTACAGCCCTATCAGTATTTGTGAACTGAATGGATGAATGAATGATTTGGGGTTTGATTCATCTCCCAATCAGGCAGGCCATCTTTCATTCCTGCCACTGTGGGCCAAAGGAAAAACCAGGGATGTCTTTTCATGTTTTACCAGAGACTCAAAAGCCATTTTTTTTTTTTTTAGGTTGCAAATGATATTTTTACTTTATGATTTTTTAATTGGAAGATAATTGTTTTACAGTGTTGTGCTGGTGTCTGCTGTGCAGCAGCGTGAGTCAGCTATCAGTGTACACGTATTCCCTCCCTCCTGAACCTCCCTCCCACTGCCCCATCCCTCCCCTCTAGCTCATCACAGAGCATGAGCTGAGCTCCCTGTGCTTTGCAGCAGCTTCCCACTGGCTACCTATTTTGTACATGGGACTATACCTATGTCAGTCCTATTCTCCCAATTCTGTGTCCACATCAGAGACTCAGAAATTTTGACATCTTGTTCCTGATGATTTCATGACGTTCGAACCTCCCTTGGTTATTGAACACTTTCATGTCAGCTAAAGAGATCCCTTGTGTCTCCACTGACTTCATAACATAAAGGATATGTCCAATTGGGAAAAAAAATGATAAGAAGGTTAAATGCTCGGTGGTGCCATTCTAGAATCCTAAGAATCAAGCAATCAATCCAACAATCAATCATTTAGGCCCCTAACTAACATTTACCATGTAATCTCCTTAGTGTCAGGCACGTGGTGTATAATGCTGGAGATTTCAGTTTGCTGATGGATGGATTCTCGGACTCCATGTCTCCTCCCGGAGCCTCATCCCGGATCTTCTCTTGACATGGGTTTTCTGCCACACCTGTGGATTCCTGGATCCCCCGGTGATGGCTGTTAGACCCCAGCCCTGGCCAGTTTCCAGTGTCTGATTGTGCTAGGTTGTAATACCATGTATTGCCAGCAGGTGCCTCCCTTCTGTTAATAACACCTGATGTTTCCTGAAAATACCGGTTTCTATTCGACAAATGCTGCTGCTGCTGCTAAGTCGCTTCAGTTGTGTCTGACTCTGTGCAACCCCATAGACGGCAGCCCACCAGGCTCCCCCATCCCTGGGATTCTCCAGGCAAGAACACTGGAGTGGGTTGCCACGTCCTTCTCCAAGGGCGTGAAAGTGAAGTTGCTCAGTCCTGTCCGACTCTTCAGGACCCTATGGACTGCAGCCTACCAGGAATGAGAAGAAGATAAAAGTAAACTTTGTGGGCTTGACATTTCATTTAAAAATAAAAAAGTTAACTTGGAACGAAGAGTGACTGTGGGTAATGAAAGGCATGAACATTTTTTTTGGACTAGTCCCATTCAAAGGAACTTTTGGAAATTTGCTCTGCCATCTGTCCTGTGTGATTTCTGTAGCCACTGGCTACGTGTAACTGCTGAGTGCTTGACACCTGGCTTGTCTGACTGAGAAACTGAATTGTAAATGTTATTTAATTTTAATTAAAGTTTAAATAGCCACACATGCCCGAGGGTCACAGCTTTAGAGTAACATTTGTTTCTGTCATTTCAGCAAAGGAGAGAGCAGAGAGTAAATGGAGATACAGCACAGCAGTCAGTTAAGGCCCCTGCTCACCACGTCCAGATGAGGGTTCAGCTTCAGTTAGTTTATTGTCAAGACAGTGGAATCAGAGCGATTTGGAAGTCAGCCTGGCCTTGCAACTTAACAGCTGCTGTGGCTTGGGGCAAGCAAAGTCATCTCTCTGAGCCTCAGTTTCTTCATCTGTAAATTGGGGATAATAATACCTTCCTCAAGACTCTGGAGTGCAGTGCCGCCTGAGGGCAGTGTCTGCAGACCGTAAGAGCATCCCCTGCAGGCAATGACGACAGACATCTAGTTCTGAGCTTGTCTTCCTCCTCAGTGTCACCACAGGGTCGTCTCCTAGGAGTCAAGGGGCTGTGTCAGCTTTATTCTCTGGAGGTCAAATCAAAGGGCAGACCAAGGGGCTCTCGGGGTGGGGCCGACAGGGAGGGCAGGGATTGTCTTCATCCCCACTGTGCTCTCTGGACAGTTAACTCCTGCAGGATCTCTGTCTGCTTCCTTCCTCCCGTTCTGGTCCAGCAGTCTCTGCCTCTGTCTGGGTTATGTTAATCATCTTTTACCAGGGATTTTTGGGTCACCCTGAGGGGACACCCCCCCGCCCCCGCCTCAGTCGCTCCATCCTGAGTCCCGAGTACTTGGGGGCCCTAACGCACGTGTGAGATGCTGGGGATTTCCTTTAAAGCTGCCCTACCCGGAAATCCAGAAAGCTTGTTTAACATGCAGATTCTGACTCAGGAGGTCTGGGGGCCCCCCCGAGAGCCTGCGTGTCTTGTCATCTAAGGCGTTTCCTCAGCCTGGAGTTTTCAGGGCTCCTGAGGGTGAGAACCGGAGAAGGCAATGGCACCCCACTCCAGTACTCTTGCCTGGAAAATCCCATGGGCGGAGGAGCCTGGTAGGCTGCAGTCCATGGGGTCGCTAAGAGTCTGGCACGGCTGAGTGACTTCACTTTCACTTTTCACTTTCATGCATTGGAGAAGGAAATGGCAACCCACTCCAGTGTTCTTGCCTGGAGGATCCCAGGGACGGGGGAGCCTGGTGGGCTGCTGTCTATGGGATTGTACAGAGTTGGACATGGCTGAAGTGACTTAGCAGCAGCAGCAGCAGAGGGTGAGAACCGCTGCTGTGATGTTGAGAATCCAGGATCTGTATCGGAGAGACCTTCCTGCCTTGCAGAGGGACAGGGAGAGGCCTCTCAGCCTTCCTTAGGGAGACGGCCCCTGAGACGGTTCCAAACGGAAGTTCTGACGGGTCGGCGGGGCATTATGGGTGAGTGTGGGATGAGTGTGGACTGGAGGGAGGTTCTGGTCAGAGAACTAAATGCTCAGACCTCGGTTGATGGGCGTGTGCTGCCTGAGGTTTGCAGGATTTTTTTTTCCCTTTTAATTTTACCATAACTTCAGGCTTACAGAAAAATCCCAAGAATAGAACAAAGAACTTGTTTTTCACTCCTCATCCACGTTCTACGTGTGTGTGTGTGTGTGTGTGTGTGTGTGTGTGTTCCTGAATTATACGAGAACGGTGCAGCTAGGATACTCTTTACCTCCCAAAGCTTTGATGGTATAATTCCAAAAAATACAAAGGATATTCTCTCCTAGAATCACAGGGTGGTTACCTGACTCAGGAACTTCAGTCAACCCAGTGACGTCACCTCAGGCCTCGTTCAGGTTCAGATTTCACCAAGTGTCCCAATATTATCCTTTTAAACAAAACGACATTTAGAATCACAAGTTGCCTCTGGTCGTTCTCTCTCTTCTAAGCCGCTCCTCAGGCTTTCACGTCTTTGAAGAGAAAGAGCCGGTCCTGTTACAGACGCTCCCTTGGTTTGGCTCTGTCTGATGTTTCCTCAGATTAGACTCAAGTCATGCGTTCTCGGCCGGAATTTTACGGAAGGGATGCTGCTTTCTGCTCAGTGCATCATACTGAGAGAATGTGAGGGCGATTTTTTGGTTTGGGAGATTGTAAAGCAAATTTGGGTTATGAACACTCCCAGTGAGAAGGAAAATCAAGACCCAAGTAGTGGGATGGGATGAACTGAGAGAATGAGACTGACATATATACACTATTGATACCATGCATAAAGTAGATAACTAATGAGAACCTACTCTGGAGCACAGGGAACTCTACTCATTGCTCATTTGTTGCTGTGGTTTAGTCGCTCAGTCGTGTTTGACTCTCTTGTGACCCCATGGACTGTAGCCCACCAGGCTTCTCTGTCCATGGGATTTTCCAGGCAAGAACACTGGAGTGGGTTGCCATTGCCTTCTTTAGGGAACTTCCCAACCCAGGGATGGAACCTGAGTCTTCTGTATTGGCAGGTGGCTTCTTTACGGTGTCCTAAATGGGAAGAAATTTGAAAAAAGATGGGATATATGTATACATATGGCTGATTCACTTTGCTGTAGTGCAGAAACTAACACAACATTGTAAAGCAGCAATACTCCAAAAAAATTAATTTTAAAAAGAGAAGTAAGAAATAAAAAGGACGCATACAGGGAAGCTGGTGTGGTTTGTTCAAGCATCTGCGATTAACTCAGATTTTCGAAGGATGGAGCTGAGGTCTAAAGGCAGAGGAGTCAAGTCAGAGAGGCAGGAGATAGAGTAATGAAAAGCTGACGCCCAGAATGAGCTGAGGCTACAAAGAATGCTGGAGGCAACCACGTGGGCTTTGAAATTGCTTCTTAAAAAAACATAAATTTGCTTTTCTGTCAATAAGAAAATAGAATGTGCCTATTGTGGAAAATCCTGAAAGCATAAAGAAGAAGATAGCTACTCCCTGAGTCCTAAAACCAGCTGGAACCGCTGCTAGTATTTTGGCTCCTTTTCTCCCAGCTTCCAGAAAGGGCTTTGAAAGCCCTACTTGGAGCAAGAACTGAGATAAAGAAGAGCCAAGTCTTGTCTGCCCCCCAAAATAAGGAAATTTTGTCACATGCCGCAACATAGAGACACCTTGAGGACTTTATGCTCAGTGGAAGAAGCCAGTCACACAAGGACTCCACCTGGTGTCATGCTGGTGGGGGCTGGTGAGACGGCTGCCTGTGTGCCCACACTCCTCAGCGGGGCGTCTGTGAGCTGGGAGGAGGACACCGAGTCCGGGGAGGCCGAGTGCAGGTTTGGGACCCAGAGCCGCTGCCTCGGTCTTTGCAAAACTCAGAGGCTCATTCCAAAAGTTTGGGCCTAGGCAAATACATCACTGATTTGTAAAAAACGAAAGGGGCGTAGGCAGGGGCTGTAATGGGGGCGGGTCCCAGCTTGAGATTAAGCTCTGGGCACTTAAATTGAGGCTGGAGAGGCCCCTGGGGTGGGGGCAGGCAGGGAGCTTATGTCACCCAAAACAGCCTTCACAACAGTCTGACCAGGTGGGTATTTCTATTTTTTTTCAGGTGGGTCCTTCTCATTTTTGTTTTACAGACAAGGAAACCAAAACTCAAACGTAGGTGATGTGTCAGACTCCATAAGCTCCCTACCCAGGTCCTTGGTCACCCAGAGGTCACCCCAAGAATCGCATATGGCTGATGACTTCCTATAGTTCTGCACAGGGGTGTCCTCTGACCCTCTGAGGGTTGAGTGAGTTAACGCCCTCAACCAGGAAATTGATGGTAAATACCCCAATTTGTTTGCTTCTTGCTCAATGTTTTTTTATGATGATAAAAGCACACATGTACCATCTTAACCATTTTTGACTTTGCAGTGTTACCGGTAGGCACTTTGTTATGCAACAGATTTCTAAAACTTTTCATCTTGCAAAACTGAAACCGTGTGCCCACTGAATAGCTCCTCGTCCCCCTCCCCCAGCCCCTGATAACCACCATTCTACTTTCTGTTTCTATGAATCTAACAACTTTAGATACTGCGCTTAAGTAGAATCATGCAGCGTTTGTCCTTGTGTGACTGGCTTCTTTCATTTAGCATAAAGTCCTCCAGGTGTATCTATATTGCAGCATGTGACAGAATTTCCTTATTTTTTAGGCTGGAAAATATTCCACTATATGTATATATCACATCTTGCTTATCCATTCATCCACCAATGGACACCAGGGTCGTTTCCACCTCTTGGCTGTTGTGAATAATACTGCTGTGAACATGTGTGTGCAAATACCCCTTCGAGATCCTGCTTTCAATTATTTTGGATCCATACTGAGAAGTGGGATTGCTGGGTCATATGGCAATTTTAAGGTTTTGAGGAAATGTCATAGCATGTCCCACAGAGGCTGCACCTTCTTATTGAGGAGATAATTGTGGGTCCCAGAGGGACTGGTCACCACGGTAACCTCCTCACAAATGCTCTCCTTCTATTGGCTGCCTTCTTTTCCTTTCTCACCTCCCAACTCTCCTACCTGTGTTTCCTGGAGTCCAGGTAAACTACAGGCACCAGGTCTTTATTGCAGAGTCTGCTTCTGGCCAGACCCTCAACTAAGGCCTGTCCCTCACCTGAGGCTATGCAGTTAGTAAGTCGCTCATCTGAATATCTATTGCTGTATAATAAGCCATCCCAAGACTCGACTGCTTCAGTTCAGTTCAGTCGCTCAGTCGAGTCCGACTCTTTGCGACACCATGAATCGCAGCACGCCAGGCTTCCCTGTCCATCACCAACTCCCGGAGTTCACTCAGACTCACATCAATCGAGTCAGTGATGCCATCCAGCCATCTCATCCTCTGTTGTCCCCTTCTCCTCCTGCCCCCAATCCCTCCCAGCATCAGAGACTTTTCCAATGAGTCAACTCTTCTCGTGAGGTGGCCAAAGTACTGGAGTTTCAGCTTTAGCATCATTCCTTCCAAAGAACATCCAGGACTGATCTCCTTTAGAATGGACTGGTTGGATCTCCTCGCAGTCCAAGACAACAATTTATTGTCATTTGTGGTTCTGCCCATTGTCTGGGCTTGCTGGGTGGACTTCATTTGAGGTCCACTGTGGCTGCAGACAGATGTTGACGGGACTGGAGGCATCTGAAGGCTCGACGGGCTGGCCATCTGGAAGCTATTGGCCATGGCAGCAACAAGTGGTCTTTATGTGGTGGACTTGCTCACAACCCAGTAGCTGGCTTCAGAGAGGAGCATTCCAAGAAGGAATATTCCAAGAGGCAGGAACAGGAAACTGCCAGCCCAGCGGAAGAGGCCCAGTGTCTTTCCCACTATGTTCTGTGGGAGAAAGCACGGTATAGGCTAATCCAGATGAAAGCAGGTGGAGAAATGGACTCCACCTCTTGACGGGCTCAGGAAGAGCATTGGGGTGGGAGAGATTTTGGTGTCCATCTTTGGAAAGTACAGCTGGCCACAGTGATGGGGCCAGGGTTCAGACCCAGGGAGTTCAAATTGAGATATCACGACCTCAACCTCTAGCCTGCCTCCACCTAAGAGGTGCATTCTAGGGAGTCCTGATGCTTCCAGGGGGCTGGAGAGCCAGCAATAATGGCAAACCTGAGAAATGCTGTTTTGATTGATTATGACCCCAATTTTATGTTCAGAGGGATGTGGTCTGGGGAAGTAGAGTTCTCCAGTGGGGTGATAAAAGTAGAGACAGTGGTAATCTTGAGGTTAACTTTTGGAAAATGATATGCAGCAGAGCGTGATGTAGCTTCTTTGTAAGCATCAGGAAGGAGTGATGTGACCGTGAGGTGGGAAAACTTGGTAGGGGTGAGCTCAGTGATCCTCCCACCCCGCTGGGAAATCAGATCCTCATCCCTGGACCTATTAATGTTATAAGGAAAAGGGGTCTTGGAAGATCTAACAAGGATCTTTTTATTTTTTCAAAATTATTGAAATATGTATTTTTATATAAAATATTATATGCTTTCATGTTCTATAATTATCTCCTCATCTGCTATGACAAGGATCTTGAGACATTATCTTGGATTATCTGGCTGAACCCTAAATGCCGCCATGTATGTCCTTATAAGAGACAGGCAGAGGCAGACCTACACACGGAGAGGAGAGTGAAGTGATGACAGAGCAGAGAAAGATTGAAGATGCTGGATTGGGTGCTGGAGTGATGCAGCCACAGCCCAGGAAGGCCAGTGGGCACTAGAGCTGGAAGATATGAGGAACCAGTTCCATCCCCAGAGCCATCAGAGGGAGAAGAGCCCTGTTCACACCTTGGTTTGCATCCAGTGATACAGATGTCAGATTTCTGACCCCTGAAACCTTGAGAGAATCTATTTCTGTTGTTTTAAGCCACCAGCTTTGTGGCAATTTGTTACAGAGGCTGCAGAAACTAACACACAAGCTAAGATCACTTTGTTTGCAGACAGGCTGGTGAGTAGCATGAATGAGCTGTGTCCAGTCAGCATTCAGATAATGGGTTGGCAAACTCACTTCCCTGGTGGCTCAGACAGTAAAGAATTTGGCTGCAATGTGGGAGACCTGGGTTCGATCCCTGAGTCAGAAAGATCCCCTGGAGAAGGAAATGGCAACCCACTCCAGTGTTCTTGCCTGGAGAATACCATGGACAAAGAAGCTTGGTGGGCTACAGTCCAGGGGGTCATAAAGGGTCAGACATGACTGAGAGACTAACACAAACTCATTGATAATGAGAGTATTTCTGGGTGATTTATGGCAGGTTGCACAGCTCTCTGCAACGTGTTTGTCATGAAGGGGTCTCTGGCCCCAGGCAGTGGTGGGGTCTGCAAAGAAGAGCCAGAGGGCTCTGCAGTTAGCTCTGCCCAGGTCACTGTTTCAGTCAACGTTGCAGACACAGATGGTGAGCGACTACGGCACCGGATAGGAAGGTGATACAACGTTGGCGGTAAGAGTGAAAGTGGTCCCCAAGCTGAGAGGAGTTAGTTCAATAGCTTGGCACTTTATGGGTTGTTTTTTTTTTTTTTTTGCTGCACTGCACAGCATGCGGGATCTTATTTACCCCATGAGGGATTGAACCAATGCCCCTAGCATTGGAAGCTCAGAGTCTTAACCACCGGACCCCAGAGAAGTCCCTCAATAGCTTGGAACTTTAGAATAAAGCTAAGATGAAACAGATGAGAGAAAGTTAGATTTTCAGAAGAACCCACTGCCAAGCACAGACCAGGTTGAGGAGTTCTGGCCAGGAAGTAGTTTCTTTGGAAAGGAGCTCAGGGCTATATTCATCAAGAGTACTGTATGGGTTTTTTTTTTTTTTAAGAACAGGATTTGGGACACTTTGTGGGAGGGCAGTGTCCAGTTCTTAGGGGCTTGGGGGGAGGTGCTAGGCACTGACTGCTGGTTGGAACGTCTGGGATAACCCTTACATTTTTAACAATTCTTTCCTTTTTTTTACAACGAGGGGCAGGACCGTAAGGAATCAGGAAACAAGTGTGCTGGGTCACTGACCCTGTCCACCCTCTCCCTTTCACCGCTCTGCATCGTGCCCCTCACCCCTTCAAACTTTACCACCCAGAACATGAAGCTACATAACACTATGTAATGTGTAATAAAATATAGTGGCCTAAAGCAACAAGAGTCGTTCACTGTCTCACCATTTCTGTGGCTCTGGAATTCAGGAGCGGCTTAGCTGTGTGGTCCTGGCTCAGGGTCTCCTGTAAGGTTCTCATCAAGGTTCAAGGTCTACACTCATCTGAAGGCTTGATTGGGGTTGGAAGACTGGCTTCCAAGACGGCTCACTCACATGGATGAAGCGCTCACGCTGGCCGTTGGCAGGAGGCCTCAGATCTTTACCCCACAGGGCTTCTTGGGGGTCCTCAGCATGTGGCAGATGACTCTCCCCAGAGGCATGACCCCAAGGAGATCGGGTGGAACCCGTGAGGTCTATCATGACCTAGTCACATCCTGCTATTTCCGAAACTGATCACACAGGTCAGCCCTATGAAACGTGGTGGGGGACCCATTGCCAGGAAGAGGTAGGGGTCCATTTGAAAGTCTGGTTACCATGGGAGCAGCAGGACGGGATGCCATGTGGCTGGAAGTTGATCAGGAGCTGGAGGGTGTGATGAAATCCTCCCCAGCTCGGGTTGGCCTAGTTCCAGCCCAGCTCCGGGATGGAGATCTCTGCTTCCCCGTTCAGCCAGTGGTGCTTCTGCACATGCCAGGAGGGATTGACAGCTTCCTTGGAGTCCTGCCAAGACGCAGTCCACAGAGCAGGCCTTCGGGTGAGGGTGATGCACCGTGAAGACAAGAACCATGGAGCTGCTGGCAGGAGACAAAGGCTTCCACTGAGGGGATGTGACATAGGGAGCCAGCCAGTCCACGGCCACCGCTGCTGTCAGGAAACAATAGGCATTTCAAGAAGGCACCGGAGGTGCAGCTGAGCAGTCAGTGACCTGTCACTGTGGCCGCGTGCTCTCCCCACTCTGCCATCTCAGAGGCTGTGCCAAGGTCCCTGGGATTTGTCTCAAAAGATCAGTTGTTCAAAAGGGCCCTTTAAATCTGCAGTGTCTTCTGGGCTTCCTGCATGTTGTCCTGCCCAGTTCAGGGTGGTGCTTCTCTATCGTCTTCCGTTTGTGAAACGCAGTTACCCACACGCGTTAGGTGAGAAGAGACAGGGAACCAGGAGAGGGTTTGCACGAGGCTGTTTGGAACGGCCGTGCCAGCACGTGGAGGTTCTGTCTGTGTCTGAGACTTCTAGCTGAGGTCGGGTGTCCAGCAGGGAGCTGGTGGATGCGCTGTGCCAGGAGCAGTGGCGGGGGACCTGGACTCAGCCACAAGTCTGCTGGCCGGGGTGCTGTGGGCAGCTTGGGCCTTGGCATTGAGCAGAGCTGCCAGCTGGATGCGGGTCTGTCCCTGTAGGCATCATGCAACACAGAGTTACAGATGAAGCACCATTTGGCAATGATGTCTCCTAAGCGCTGAGAGCACAGGAGGAAATTCCATCACAAGGACTTTCCCCGGGAAATGTTTACTGGCTGCCTGGTCACCCAAGGCAGGGGCTCACGTGGCTGGCCTGAGTGTCCGTGAAAGGAGCATCAAGAGGGAACATCTGTGGGAAAGACTGTGTTGTGCTTAGTCGCTCAGTCGTGTCTGATTCTTTGTGATCCCTGGTGGGCCACAGGCTCCTCTGTCCATGGGATTCTCCAGGCAAGAATACTGGAGTGGGTTGTCATGCCCTCCTCCAGGGGATCTTCCCAACCCAGGGATCAAACCCAGGTCTCCAGCACTGAAGGCAGATTCTTTACTGACTGATCCACAAGGGAAGCCCAAGAATACTGGAATAGGTAGCTGTTCCCTTCTCCAGGGGATCTTCCCAACACAGGGATGGAACCCAGGTCTCCCAAATTGCAGGCAGATTCTTTACTGTCTGAGCCACCAGGGAAGATAGTGCTGGTCAGGCTTAAGGATAACAGATCAAGGTGGAAGGCTGCCCAAAATATTCCCACAAACTGTTGGGGACGACAGACTGGTGTTTCAATCAGTATTCAGCTGCTAAGGAATGGGATGAGCTTTGCATATCAACTTGTGCCTCCGTGGAATGGCTGACTGGCTTCCTGGCCGTCCAGCATCTGCTTCCTTTTTCCTCAATCTCTAATTTTCTTCTGGGAAAACTGTTTGCCCTCTCCCCACTCAGATGCCATCAAACATTGCTAGAGGGGACCTTTTCCAGAAGTGAGCATCACTCAAAGCCCACCCATGAGTGTGCCCTGATTTGGTTTACCTGGATGTTGGGAGTGCTGAGTCAGCTGAATTGTCCATAAATGGAACTAAAGTTTAATTACAAGGGGGAAGTTTGTTATTTTCAAGATAACTAGTCAGCAATGTTTGTAAAATCAAAAAAACATTTAGTTGTGCAAATAACTACTCCCTTTTCACTAAATTCATCATTTCTAATTGCACTGCACACTTTCAAATCTATTGTGAGCATATATCTCCCACTGCTTCTCCTCTTTGCCTGTGCCCCGCCCAGGCCCCCACCCCCTGGTCCCTGTCTACTCTGACCTGTGTCCCAGGATGCTGGACATTTAAGCCAGGACATCCTGTTTTCAGCAGGGTCCAGCCAGGGGGGTGGTACGTGCAGGGTAGGAGAAAGGCAAAGTCTGGATATTGACCCCCTAACCCCCAGCTCCTTCCTTTCTGGGTCTGCACAGGTCAGGGACCTCCCTCCCCTAAGGTCCCCTGCTCCTGTCTAGGACCTCATGTGGGTCATTCTGGATCATCTGGGAAGGACCCCTGATATTGCTCACCCCAGGATTCTGTCTAACCCGGCACTAAATCCTCCTGCACCTTTGTCAACAGTCTGCCAAACTCCCCTCAAATTGCCCCATTTGAGTGCCCTCTGCACCCCCAGGGACTGTGCCTGACACGATATTTGAAACTGTATTTTGTGCAATACTTGAAAAAGTTCTGGGTGTCCTTTTCCTCTTTTGAAAACCTTAGGAGGGATGCGCATGTGCGTGCTCAATCGAATTGCTATTGTCTGAGCTTAAAGAGCAGAGGTGGCCTGGCCCGGAGGAGACAAGAGTAGCTTTGTGTTTTCTTCAGTGTAAGGCTCAACCATGTTTTAAAAGTCGTGGCTGCCAGGGAACATGGACCAAATAGGGCGATGTTGTGTCCCAGGAGTCTGTCCCTGGAAAGCTCAGAGAACATCAGGGCAGGACTGGAGGACACGGTGGTGTGCTTGCACCGCACCATCTCATGAGCTCCAGGTGGAAGCCAGGACAAGGGCTGAGGATGGAGCGAGGCAGTCAGGATGGAGAGGAAGTCAGTGTCTGCTTCTGAAGGGACCCTGAGACTTCCCTGGCAGCCTAATGGTTAGGACTCCACACACTCAGTGCTGAGGGTGCTAGGTTCAATCTCTGGTCAAGGAACTAAAATCTCACAAGCTGTGCGGGCAAAAAAAAAAAGGGGGTCCTGAGAGAGGACTCTGGAAAGGGACTTGTGCTCCAGACACTGGTGACAGTTACTGCAAAACACCATGGGGTTAGGGTGTAAAGGTTAAGGTGTAAAAGTCAAGGGAGTAAAGGTTAGTAGGACACCCAGAAGATGTGGGGCCATGTGGCTGCAGAGCAGAAGAACATACAGCAAGGTGGGCGAGGCGCCTGGTGATCAGTGAACAGAAGCAGGTTCTCCCCGGTATACATGTGAGTCTGTTTTTGTGCAATAACATCTATATTTATTGAGAGCAAAAGGACTGGTGAGCTGGAGGGGAAGCTTAGCTGGGTGTATGTGAGATGCAGCAGAGAAGGGAGAAGGACAGAAAGACAAAAGGAACCAGTCATAGACCCTGGCTCGGGTTCCTCCGTCATGGCAGGGGCCCCAGTGCCCTCTGAGAATTTCCTCTCCCTCAAGTGGGTCTGAAGAAGGGTCTGTCATTTGTTGTTTTGAGATCATCGAGATGTTAGCATTGCTACTGTCACATCCATTTTCCAGACATGGAAACAAAGGCTGGAGTGGGATGCCCTCCTGGCCTCCACTCTGTCAGGACAACAACAGACCAGCAGCAACTCAGTGGGGGTCACTGAGGACATTTTCTCAATGGAGAGGCTGTTCACAGCCAGGTGGGGAGAGTGGAGAGAACCGCAAGGGCCGATGAGGTGTCCACTAGCAGCGCTGGCCAGCAGGGCTCAGGGAGAGGGGCTCCAGTCGCTGGTTAGCTGGGGGACAGAGGTGGATCAATGCCCTGAGCCCTCCCTGCATCTCCTTCCAGTCTCCCCAAGGCCGTATCCACCAGGAAGAGGGGGACCAGACCCCCAGGCAACACAAGCCCTCACTTCAATCGCTCTTTGTGACCCCATGGACTGCAACGTGCCAGGCTTCCCTGTCCTTTACCATTTCCTGGAACTTGCTCAAAGTCATGTCCATGGAGTCAGTGATGCCATCCAACCATCTTGTCCCCTGTCGCCCCCTTCTCTTCCTGCCTTCAATCTTTCCCAGCATCAGGGTCTTTTCCAATGAGTCAGCTCTTCATATCAGGTAGCCAAAACATTGGTGCTTCAGCTTCAACATCAGTCCTTCCAATTAATATTCAGGGTTGATTTCCTTTAGGATTGACTGATTGGATCTCCTTGCAGTCCAAGGGACTCTCAAGAGTCTTCTCCAACACCAAAGTTTGAAAGGATCAATTTTTCAGAGCTCAACTTTCTTTATTGTCCAACTCTTACAACCATACATGACTACTGGAAAAACCATCGCTTTGACTATATGGACCTTTGTTGGAAAAGTAATGACTCTGCTTTTTAATAAGCTGTCTAAGTTTGTCATAACTTTTCTTCTAAGGAGCAAGCATTATCTTTTAATTTTGTGGCTGCAGTCACCATCCACAGTGATTTTGGAGCCCAAGAAAATAAAGTCTGTCAATGTTTCCATTGTTTCCCATCTGTTGGCCCTGAAATGACGGGATCCGATGCTGTGACCTTAGTTTTTTGAATGTTGAGTTTTAGGCCAGCTTTTTCACGCTCCTCTATCAGCTTCCTCGAGAGGCTCTTTAGTTCCTCTTTGTTTTCTGCCCTAATGCTGAGCTTTCCAGGGTTTAGGGGGCAGGGCAGGTCCTAAGCCTGCAGGGTCTTTCTGGAGAAGCCAGTGAGGGTGCTCAGCCCTGGGCTGTGGTGTCCAGGTACCCAAAACTCAGACCTTCTCTCCCCGCTCCTCCCTTCCAGGTTCTACTTTCTTTCTCCCCACCTCCCCCACTGCTGAGAACAGGGGGAGGGGGCTTATAGAAGGTTTCTCCTCACCCCAAGGCACCCCTGCCTGATGCCTGACAGACGGGGGACAAATGTTTGTCGCGTGTGAGGGAAACGGGGGGTGAGAGGAGGCCTGGGGTGAAGTTCTGTGCCAGGGGGACCCGCGCCAGCCCAGCGCAGGCAGGTATTTGCCAGGTGATGCCCCAGCACAGGGAGGAATGGCAAGGAGGCTGGAAGGGGAGGTCACAGTGCATTGTGGGCAGTTCCTATGGGGCACCTGGGACCCCATCCTTCTGGGATCACTCGAGGAAGCAGGTGGGATGTGCCCCAGAATTGTCCTACCAGGAGAGGAAGCTGCGGGAAGCATCCAAAGGCTCCTGACCCTCGTGGGTGAAGGTGGCACCTGGCGGCATCAGACCTCATCGCCCCAAGACCTCACTACCCCCACTCCGTCTGTCCGCCTTTGCCCGCAGCTGCTGGCTGAGCACCTTCAGCTGGAGCAAGGAAGCCCTGCGGGTGCTCAAGGTGGAGGCCCAGCCTTCAGTTCAGTGGGCTCGGAGGAGGCCCACCTACTGAGCGCCTGCTATGTGCACTTGGGCGGCCAGGGACAAGGCACCCGCTGAGGTTGGCGCCTGGCCTGGAGATGCTGCCGTGGACCCGGGCTTGAAGCAGGCGCCCAGTGTGAAGTCTTGGAGTGAAGGGTCCTTGCAGCGGAGGGGGTCTTGGGGAACACGGAGGAGACGCGTTTGAAGGGTTGAGAGGGGCTGGGCATGGACCCAAGGGGTCTCTGGTTCAGTGGAAGCACAGGTTTGCCAGTGGAGTGCGGCAAGGAGGAGGCAGCAAGGGAAGACGGGTGCCCGCTGGACGGGCCGGCTGTGTGCTGCTGGTCTTCACTTCCATCTCTGGGGTCCCGTTCAGCTGAGCTGGAGGATGTGGACAGCTAGTGGCTGGAACCAGTTAGCAGAGAGTTTGTGGAGCCCTTAGGCCAATCCATAGCCCAAGGACCATGCGGGAGCTCCTGTGCGCCCAGGTCCCTGCCCCACTCACAGACTGGCCTTTGTACTGCTGGTCTGACACAGGCTCTCCTTGTGGCCAGAGTGAGGGCACTGGAGCAGGTTTTCCATGAGCAGCTGGATGAGGTGGTTGCAGGGCCCCAGGGAGACCTGGCCAGGGGGATGGAGGGCTGGACTGGGGGCTCCCAGGGTGTGTCTGAGGGTTCCCAGGAGAAGGTGCCACACCATGGGTGGCTGCTGCTTCCAAAGGGCTCACTCTCTCCCAGGGCAGGAGGCTCTTCTGATGCCCCCTTGCTAATTAAAGTAGCTCAACAACCCCCACTCGCCCTGAGCGGGGCTGTGGGGCTTGCACATTCCAAAGGGCAGCCTTCCAAGACTCAGGTACAGAATGTTTCTCATGCTGGCCCTGGGGAGACTCCTGGTGAGCTGATGGTCCGTGAGGGTCCCTCACTCAGCCTCCTAAGGCCACGATCAGTTCCTCCTGGACCATTTTTTTTTCTGGCTGCCTCGCTGGCTGTTTCCCAGATGGTCTCGCTGGGCTGGGCGGGCCTCACATAGGCCCTGTGCTCACCAGGGTCTCACGCTTGGCTTAATGCTCTGCTGTCAGCATCTTGGAATTCTTCATGATTTTTGAACAAGGAGCTCTACAGTTTGATTTTTCCCTGGCCCCACAAATGATGTCACTTCTCCTGTCTCAGGGCTCAGGAGAAGATAGAAATGCCCTGAATTACTCAGGAGAGGGTCCCCAGCTCACCCACCCTCTTCAAGCTCCTCCTGTCCTGGACTCAGGGTGAGGAGGACACAGTTGTGGGCATTTTGCAAGTGTCAGTTTACTCCAAGAAACATCTTTAAAGAGAATTGCTTCACGAAAATGATACATGCTTACCATGAAAAATTTAAACAATACAGAAAGTGAAGAAAAAGTGAAAGGGAAAGTTGCTCAGTCGTGTCCAACTCTCTGTGACCCCATGGACTGTATGTAGCCCGCCAGGCTCCTCTGTCCATGGAATTCTCCAGGCCAGAATACTGGAGTGGGTAGCCGTTCCCTTCTCCAGGGAATCTGGGATTGAACTGAGGTCTCCTGCATTGCAGGTGGATTCTTTACTGTCTGAGCTACCAGGAAAGACCAAGTGACGAAAAAAATAATTCAAATTCCATCACAGAGAAGTGCCTTTATTGGCATTTTGGTGAACATTTTCATGGTGCTGTGGATGTATGTGTACATTTATATACTGTCTAAGCTCGGACTACTGTAACAAAAATAGCACAGACTGTGTGGTTTAGACAATAAACATTTATTTCTCACAGTTGCAGAGGCTGGGAAGTTCAAGATCAGAGAGCCCAAAGATTTGGTGTCTGGCAAGGACCCAGTTCTTGGCTGTAGATTCTACCCTCTCACCATGTCTTCACCTGGTAGACAGGGAGCTCCATATAAGGACACTAACTCCATGCTGGGGGCCCCACCCTCATGACCTCATCTAATCCTAATTACCTCCCAAAGGTCCCACCTCTTCATACCACCACATTGGGGGTTACAGGTTCAACATATGGATTTGGGCAGACATGCAGGACATAATATATGGGGTTTTCCTGGTGGCTCAGATGGTAAAGAATCTGCCTTCAATGCAGGAGACCCAGGTTCAACCCCTGGGTTAGGAAGATCCCCTGGAGAAGGGAATGGCAACCCACTCCAGTACTCGTGCCTGGAGAATTCTATGGACAGAGGAGCATAATATATATAGAGAGATATGTTTATATTCATTGGTATATATCTACACACATTTCTGACATAATTAATATAATTAAGATCATTTATATAAATATTTATTATTATTTTTACTTTACATTTACATTTCAGCTGTTCGAAGTCCAGGACATATAGATCTACTGCACTCATTGTTAACAGCTGCAGAGAATTCCACTGCATTTGTAAACCACCATAAATGACTTAGGGCCTCCCTGATGGCTCAGTGGGTAAAGAATCTGCCTACAAGCCAGGAGACATAGGAGACGTGGGTTTGGTCCTTGCGTTGGAAAGACCTCTTGAAGAAGGAAGTGGCAACCCACTCCAGTATTCTTGTCTGGAAAATCCCATGGACAGAGAAGCCTGGCAGGCTACCCTGAGGTCACAAAGAGTTGGACATGACTGAAGTGTCTAAGCATGCATAAATGACTTAACCAGGTCCCCACCCCAACAACATACATGTCAACTGCTGCCAAACTTTGACTCTTAAAACAAGGCAGTGAGGATACATCCTGAGTGGAGGCATCTGGGTTTCATGTTCTCCTGCTGTATAGACATAGGGACTGGAACATTATTCAGCCTCCCCACCCCCACCCCTGACAGTAGGCGAATAAGATGGAGCATATTTTCACCTCTAGGGTTGAAGCAGTTGTTTCCACATGTGCTGAATATCCCAGTCCAAATCTCATTTGTTCACTTGGCTGTTCACCTACCCCACTGGCTCCAGTGACTTCTTTCTTTAAATCTGGAAGAGTTGTGTGCTTCTCTTAGTCTCTGGTGTCCCCCATGAGAAGGGACAGTGACAGTTCTCTGCTCTAGGAAAACTCACTCAGAGGGCATGTCACACCACAGCTCTGGGATCACCATCAGCACCACTCTGGTCTCACAGAACCCAGTGTACAGTCAACACTCAACAAACATCTTGGGAGGGGGTGAAAGTGTTCACACATCTTTTTTTTCTTTATCCCCCTCCCAAACATTTTATTATAGAAAATTTTTTGAACATACAGAAAAGTTAAGTGAATTCTGAAAAAAGTTGAGCAAACATTCAAATACTTACCACCGGATAACATTTTGCTCTGTTTGCTTCACGTATATCTGTCCAGCTCTCTAACCATCAATCCATCTTATTTCTTTTTATACCTTTCAAGGAGAGTTGCAGACT
This sequence comes from Bos indicus, assembly GCF_029378745.1. Classification (NCBI taxonomy): domain Eukaryota; kingdom Metazoa; phylum Chordata; class Mammalia; order Artiodactyla; family Bovidae; genus Bos; species Bos indicus. The sequence goes on along the minus strand of NC_091772.1, from coordinate 38,227,744 downwards.
TCACCCCTAAACACTTCAGCTCATGTATCATTCTGTTGAATAATTACTTCACAGTTCATTTTTCTCTGGTGAAATTTACATGCAATGAAGTTTCCAAATCTTAAGCACACCATCTGCCAAGTTTTGACAAAAGCATCTGCCTGTGTGAATCAGAACCCTGTCAAGGTTCAGACCATTGCCGTTGTCACCCAGATGGTGCCCTCAAGCCCCTTCCTGCTCCACCCACCCCCACACTGCCCCCAGAGGCAGCCATGGTTCGCATCTTTACTTCATCTTTGATGAGTTTTGCCTGTTCTTGACCTTCTCATAAATGGTGTCCAACTGCAGAGACTATTTTGAGGCTGGCTTCTCTCACAAAGTAGAAAGAAAAAGAAAGTAAAGTCGCTCAGTCGTGTCCGACTCTTTGCTACCCCATGGACTGTAGCCTACCAGGCTCCTCATTCCATGGGATTCTCACTCTGTAGTAGTTCTGAAATCCGCCCACATTGTTGTGTGTGTTCATCCCTCACACTCTTTTGTGTCACTTAGCACACTTTCAAAGGCCCTTAGTCCATTTCCATTTGACTTGATTTGTTCAGGGTTCCACTGTCAGTTAGAGGGGGGTGGTCAAGGTTTGTCTCCATGCCTCCAGGTAGGAATGTACCCCAGAAGTTATGGATGGAAACTTCAATATCACAGTAATCCAAGTCTGTGGCCCGACCAGTAATGCTGAAGAAGCTGAAGTTGAATGGTCCTATGAAGACCTACAAGACCTGCTAGAACTAACACCCAAAAAGATGTCCTTTTCATTATAGGGGACTGGAATGTAAAAGTAGGAAGTCAAGAAACACCTGGAGTAACAGGCAAATTTGGCCTTGGAATACGGAATGAAGCAGGGCAAAGACTAATAGAGTTTTGCCAAGAAAATGCACTGGTCATAACAAACACCCTCTTCCAACAACACAAGAGAAGACTCTATACATGGACATCACCAGATGGTCAACACTGAAATCAGATTGATTATATTCTTTGCAGCCAAAGATGGAGAAGCTCTATATAGTCAGCAGAAACAAGACCAAGAGCTGACTGTGGCTCAGACCATGAACTCCTTATTGCCAAATTCAGACTTAAATTGAAGAAAGTGTGGAAAACCACTAGACCATTCAGGTATGACCTAAATAAAATCCCTTATGACTACACAGTGGAAGTGAGAAATAGATTTAAGGGACTAGATCTGACAGACAGAGTGCCTGATGAACTATGGACGGAGTTTCGTGACATCGTACAGGAGACAGGGAGCAAGACCATCCCCAAGAAAAATAAATGAAAAAAAGCAAAATGGCTGTTTGAGGAGGCCTTACAAATAGCTGTGAAAAGAAGAGAAGCAAAAAGCAAAGGAGAAAAGGAACGATATACCCATTTGAATGCAGAGTTCCAAAGAATAGCAAGGAGGGATAAGAAAGGCTTCCTCAGCAATTGATACAAAAAATAGAGGAAAACAATAGAATGGGAAAAACTAGGGATCTCTTCAAGAAAATTAGAGATACCAAAGGAACATTTCATGCAAAGATGGGCTCAATAAAGGACAGAAATGCTATGGACCTAACAGAAGCAGAAGATGTTAAGAAGAGGTGCCAAGAATACACAGAAGAACTGTACAAAAAAGAGCTTCACGACCCAGATAATCACAATGGTGTGATCATTCGCCTAGAGCCAGACATCCTGGAAAGTGAAGTCAGGTGGGCCTTAGGAAGCATCATTATGAACAAAGCTAGTGGAGGTGATGGAATTCTAGTTGAGCTATTTCAAATCCTGAAAGATGATGCTGTGAAAGTGCTGCACTCAATATGTCAGCAAATTTGGAAAACTCAGCAGTGGCCACAGGACTGGAAAAGGTCCGTTTTCATTCGAATCCCAAAGAAAGGTAATGCCAAAGAATGCTCAAACTACTGCACAATTGCACTCATCTCACATGCTAGTAAAGTAATGCTCAAAATTCTCCAAGCCAGGCTTCAGCAATACGTGAACCATGAACTTCCAGATGGTCAAGCTGGTTTTAGAAAAGGCAGAGGAACCAGAGATCAAATTTCCAACATCCGCTGAATCACGGAAAAAGCAAGAGAGTTCCAGAAAAACATCTATTTCTGCTTTATTGACTATGCCAAAGCCTTTGACTGTGTGGATCACAATAAACTGTGGAAAATTCTGAAAGAGATGGGAATACCAGACCATCTGACCTGCCTCTTGAGAAACCTGTATAGAGGTCAGGAAGCAACAGTTAGAACTGGACATGGAACAACAGACTGGTTCCAAATAGGAAAAGGAGTATGTCAAGGCTGTATATTGTCACCCTGCTTATTTAACATATGCAGAGTACATCATGAGAAATGCTGGGCTGGAGGAAGCACAAGTTGGAATCAAGATGGGCAGGAGAAATATCAATAACCTTAGATATGCAGATGACACCACCCTTATGGCAGAAAGTGAAGAAGAAATAAAGAGTCTCTTGATGAAAGTGAAAGAAGAGAGTGAAAAAGTTGGCTTAAAGCTCAACATTCAGAAAACTAAGATCATAGCATCCAGTCCTATCATTTTATGGCAAATAGATGGGGAAACAGTGGCTGACTTTATTTTTCTTGGCTCCAAAATCACTGCGGATGGTGATTGCAACCATGAAATTAAAAGGCCCTTACTCCTTGGAAGGAAAGTTATGACCAACCTAGACAGCATATTAAAAAGCAGAGATATTACTTTGCCAACAAAGGTCAGTCTAGTCAAGGCTATGGTTTTTCCAGTAGTCATGTTTGGATGTGAGAGTTGGACTGTGAAGAAAGCTGAGCACTGAAGATTTGATGCTTTTGAACTTTTGTTGGAGAAGACTCTTGAGAGTCCCTTGGACTGCAAGGAGATCCAACCAGTCCATCCTAAAGGAGATCAGTCCTGGGTGTTCACTGGAGGGACTGATATTGAAGATGAAACTCCAATACTTTGGCCACCTGATGGCGAGAGCTGAATCACGTGAAAAGACCCTGATGCTGGGAAAGATTGAGGGCAGGAGGAGAAGGGGATGACAGAGGATGAGATGGTTGGATGGCATCACTGACACAATGGACATGGGTTTGGGTGGGCTCCGGGAGTTGGTGATGGACAGAGAGGCCTGGGGTATTGCGGTTCATGGGGTTGCAAAGAATTGGACATGACTGAGCCACTGAACTGAACTGAACTGTCTGGACCACACTGCCTCCTTGTTCCCTCTGCCTCCAGCCCCACCAACACTGCAGGATGTCTTGATGGCCCTCTGCACCTCCCCCTCTAATTCTGCCTTCAGTCCACTGCAGGCCAGCCTTGGCTTCTGCTCCCTATCTCCTTGCAGTATTCAGCACAGTCTGCCCGTGCCTTCTAGAAACACCCTTCTCTGTTGCGTCTACTGCCCCAGTAGACTTTCCTCCCACCTCCCTGGCCACTCTGACTCCGTTTCCTTGGCTGCCTCTCCCTCTCTGGATGACCTGCAAACACTGAGAATCTTCAAGGTCAAGTTCAGGACCACTGTCTCTGCCCTCTCATGCTCCGGGTGGTCACATCCAGAACCACTGCTTTAAATTCCATCCACATGCTGATAGGCCCCCAGTAGGTTCCTTCCTTAAGCGCCAAACTTATACAACCTCTACATGGGGCTCAAATAAACACCTTCAACTTAACTGCCAGAAACAGAGCCCTTGTTCCCCTCGCTAATCTGACCCTACTCCATTGCCTTTGCTCACTCAGTGGTCCCACTAACCACACAATTTCTGCAAGCCTGGAGCCTGGGGGATCCTTGATTTCTCTGGCTCCTGCATCCAGCTCACAGCAATCCCCCAGAGCCTATCTCCTCATCAAACCCTAAATCTGTCCCTGTCTCTGCGTTCTCCACCCGACAGCCCTAGTCCATGGAACATCTTATAGTACACCATATTTCTAATTCATCTGAAATTCAAATATAAATAGCATCCTGCATTTTTTATTCAGTAAGTCTGTCTTCTCTGCCTACCAGGCGTCAAAACTGGCCAGGGCCTCCTACTTGGTCTGACCTCACCTTGCCAAGAAGCTCCCTGTGCCTGCTCCCTGGCCCACCTGGGCTCCAAGTGAACCAGGAGAGGCCTCTGCCTCCCCAGCCTGCAGCACTGGTGGGGGGAGAGGAGTCAAATCCCCCATCCCCAACCTCCTGAGATGTCTGCATGGCTCAGCCAGAGCCAGGCTTCCGTCTTCTCATTCCAGGTGGCTTCCTGTTCATCACTCTTGCCCCAGGGTTCTGATTGAAGGATGGAGGGGACTGATATTTGTGAGACTCCCAGCAGAGGGCCTGGCTCACCCAGTGCCCAATAAATGATGGCACCCCCTCATCCTCCTCATGCCTGTGTGGACACTGCAAAGACAGGAAGATGAGGAAAGGATTTCTTGGTGGGAATGGCCCTTGCTCTCTCCAACAGCTTTCTTTTAAATCACTACATTTAAACCATGTGTCGTGGTGAGGAGCCCTGTTTCAGGAAGTTCTGGGAGTCACAGGGACAAAGTCTGGTCTTGCAGCTGGCGGAGCAACGTGGGGGTATGGACACTTGTGTGCAGGCTCACCGCGCCAACACAGGACAAAGTCCAGACCCTGCGCCGGGCCTGTGGCCAGCCAGCCTGGCTTATCTGTCCAGCCTCTCTCCTCCCCCCTCATCTCCGGTCTTCTGGTAAACTCTTGGAAGCTGAGTGAACTGGCTCCTTAGGATCTGAGAGAATACCCTTTTACTAAAAGCCTGCTCTTGGGGAAGATGTTACTTACTCTCTGGGCCTCTACTTTTCCATCAGCTGAATGGGGCTAAGGAATGCAGCCCGTCTCCCCAGCTGAGCAAATGAGACCATCTAAGAGCTGATGATGCTCTCTGCCCATGTGAGTGGTCCTCCTTGGAGACCAGCTCCCTGACAGGGAGGTTTCCAGCTGCTCCCTGGGCCTTGGAGCTGGCTCCGCTCCTGTTTCTGTGGCTCTGTGTGCTTCCCTGTTGCCTTCAGCAGTGTGTTGCTAGGTGCCTCTGGACTCGGAGAGCTCCTTGATCTCCAGGAGCTGTGATTTCCCCTGATGGTGCCTGGCACACAGATGGTGCTTGATAAGTGCTTGATAAACAAGCACAGACTGTGGAATTCCACTGCCTTTTTGGTATCTAGAAGACAGAGAGAGGCCCCTCCACCTCCCCCCACCTCCTGCCTATTCTAGAGCAAAGCCTTAATTCCTGTCCCTGGAAACAGGACCTCCCCTGCCCCCCTTTTTGGTCAACTCTAAGTCAGAAGATATTAAGAAGAGGTGGCAAGAATACATAGAAGAACTGTACAAAAAAGAGCTTCACGACCCAGATAATCACGATGGTGTAATCACTAACCTAGAGCCAGACATCCTGGAATATGAAGTCAAGTGGGCCTTAGGAAAGATCACTACGAACAAAGCTAGTGGAGGTGATGGAATTCTAGTTGAGCTATTTCAAATCCTGAAAGATGATGCTGTGAAAGTGCTGCACTCAATACGCCAGCAAATTTGGAAAATTCAGCAGTGGCCACAGGACTGGAAAAGGTCCGTTTTCATTCGAATCCTAAAGAAAGGTAATGCCAAAGAATGCTCAAACTACTGCACAATTGCACTCATCTCACATGCTAGTAAAATAATGCTCAAAATTCTCTAAGCCAGGCTTCAGCAATACGTGAACCATGAACTTCCAGATGGTCAAGCTGGTTTTAGAAAAGGCAGAGGAACCAGAGATCAAATTTCCAACATCCGCTGAATCACGGAAAAAGCAAGAGAGTTCCAGAAAAACATCTATTTCTGCTTTATTGACTATGCCAAAGCCTTTGACTGTGTGGATCACAATAAACTGTGGAAAATTCTGAAAGAGATGGCAATACCAGACCATCTGACCTGCCTCTTGAGAAACCTGTATAGAGGTCAGGAAGCAACAGTTAGAACTGGACATGGAACAACAGACTGGTTCCAAATAGGAAAAGGAGTATGTCAAGGCTGTATATTGTCACCCTGCTTATTTAACATATGCAGAGTACATCATGAGAAATGCTGGGCTGGAGGAAGCACAAGTTGGAATCAAGATGGGCAGGAGAAATATCAATAACCTTAGATATGCAGATGACACCACCCTTATGGCAGAAAGTGAAGAAGAAATAAAGAGTCTCTTGATGAAAGTGAAAGAAGAGAGTGAAAAAGTTGGCTTAAAGCTCAACATTCAGAAAACTAAGATCATAGCATCCAGTCCTATCATTTTATGGCAAATAGATGGGGAAACAGTGGCTGACTTTATTTTTCTTGGCTCCAAAATCACTGCGGATGGTGATTGCAACCATGAAATTAAAAGGCCCTTACTCCTTGGAAGGAAAGTTATGACCAACCTAGATAGCATATTAAAAAGCAGAGATATTACTTTGCCAACAAAGGTCAGTCTAGTCAAGGCTATGGTTTTTCCAGTAGTCATGTTTGGATGTGAGAGTTGGACTGTGAAGAAAGCTGAGCGCAGAAGAATTGACGCTTTTGAACTGTGGTGTTGGAGAAGACTCTTGAGAGTCCCTTGGACTGCAAGGAGATCCAACCAGTCCATCCTAAAGGAGATCAGTCCTGGGTGTTCATTGGAGGGACTGATATTGAAGATGAAACTCCAATACTTTGGCCACCTCATGCGAAGAGTTGACTCATTGGAAAAGACCCTGATGCTGGGAGGGATTGGGGTCAGGAGGAGCAGGGGACGACAGAGGATGAGATGGCTGGATGGCATCACCGACTCCATGGACGTGAGTTTGAGTGAACTCCGGGAGTTGGTGATGGACAGGGAGGCCTGGCCTGCTGCAACTCATGGGGTGGCAAAGAGTCGGACACGACTGAGCGACTGAATTGAAGTCTCCTTGGGATGATTAAGCTCTGTATTCCGATTAGCCCCTTTCCATGCTATACGAGATCAGCACTGATTTTAAGCCAGGCCCATTATTTGTGTTATTTTATTTGAGCTCCCCAATGACCTTATGGTTGAGCACTTGTTACCATCATCCCCATTTTAGGAATGGAGAAACTGGGGCCCAGAGAGATGAAGTAACTTCTCCAAAATCACAGATTCAGCAAGCAGGGATTTGAACTCAGCCAGTCGGATGCTGGAGCGCATGCTCTTGAAGCTCTGGGGGTTGGGTGTTGTGAGAGTGTGAGCACAAAAGCGGAGGCTGCTGCGGGGACCGGGCGCCGGAGCAGATGGAGGAACTGGGACTTGGAGGCAGGAGCTGGGGAGGAGTCGGCCGCGGCGGTGGGCGGGGCTACGGTGAGAGCCGCCAGCAATGGGAGGGGCCTGACGGGCAGGCCCTCCAGGATCCCCGCGGGAGTCCGTGATGCTCGGAAGGCTGACTGACAGCGGCCTGCGGAGTGGGCCGGGCCAGGCCGGGCCGGACCGGGATGGGGCCGGAAGGCCGGCTCTGCTACGTGGCGGCCTCGGGCAGGCTCGGCGCTCGCCACCAGCCAGCCCCGGGGCGGCGGGACTTCCCCTAGCAGGCGCCTCCCTCCGGGTTTGCTCCAGCTCGGACTAGTGTTTATTTAAAGCTGGATTTAAAGGTCGCCAGCTGCAGCGAACGATACAGCAGGCATTCTTGGAGACTCCGGCCACCCCAAGAGGGTGCGGCCCCCCCACCCCCCACCTTGGTGATGGCTTCCCCTTCCTTCCCGACACGTCAGCAGCCCAGCCGTAGTCCTGAGTCGCCTGAGGGCGATGGGCATCCCTCTGGCTGCAGCCAGGGCTGCTCCGAGGACCTGCCAGGTCAGCGTCCAGCGAGGGCGCGGGGCTGGGCGGGGTCTGGTGACAGTCGTATCCCCAGGGCCTTGCACTGTGTATCTCGTAAGTGCACACAGGCATTTAATCTACATAACATAACCTGCAGGCATCTCTGGAATCGGTTTGAACTCTGGCCCCACTGCTTACCGCCCAGGAGAGGACTTAACCTTTATTTTAATTAGAGCCTAATTACAATATTGTGGTGGTTTTTGCCATACATTCACATAAATCAGCCATGGGTGTACATGTGTTCCCCATCCTGACCCTCCCTCCCACCTCCCTCCCCATCCCTTTCCTCAGGGTCATCCCAGTGCACCAGCCCTGAGCACCCTGTCTCATGCATGGAACCTGGACTGGTGATCTATTTCACATATGATAATATACATGTTTCAATGCTATTCTCTCAAATTACCCCACCCTTGCCTTCTCCCACACAGTCCAAAAGTCTGTTCTTTACATCTGTCTCTTTTGATGTCTGGCATATAGGGTCATCCTTACCATCTTTCTAAATTCCATATATATGCATTAATATCCTGTATTGGTGTTTTTCTTTCTGACTTACTTCAGGCATCAGTTTGAAAGTGAAAGTTGCTCAGTGGTGTCCAACCCTTTATGACCCCGTGGACTATACCGTCTATGGAATTCTCCAGGCCAGAATACCAGAGTGGGTAGCCTTTCCCTTCTCCAGGGGATCTTCCCAACCCAGGGATCGAACCCAGGTCTCCCGCGTTGCAGGCGGATTCTTTACCAGCTGAGCCACAAGGAAAGCATCAGTTTACCATTCCAGAAATGGGGATAAGACGCTTCTTTACCCTCTGAAGGTGTTTTGAAGATTGGATCTAATATTTGTTGAGCACTTACTTTGTGTCAGGCATTATTTTTAGGGCTTTGCTGTTTTCACTCAACAGCATATCAAGTTGTTGTTCCCTTTCTATGAGTGAGGAATGGACAAAGAGGTTAATTTTCCCAAGATCACACCATTTGGAGCCCTGGGCAGGGTTATCCCATTGTCCAGGCCAAGGTCCCTGCCCTCCCCCGCCTCTGTTCCAGGAGGCAGGCGCCTACCATTCACCGAGATCCCCACAGTGGGAGCCCCCACCCCATAAGAAGAGGGTTGTCAGAGATGACAGCTGTCTTCCAGTCTCTTTTTGAGACTAAATTGTGGTAAGTGTCCTCACCACAAAGTACACGTGTTCCTTTTTTAGACAGTTCAGGGACGACTCAGGGGCCCAGTGGAGCCATTATAAGGAGAAACCAGGAGAATATGGGATTAGAGCCTGTCTTACTGGGCGGATCCCAGAAGCCACCTCGCCCAGTCCTCTGCGGTCTGTCCTGAGGTCACTGGGCTACTTGAACTGGAGGTTTTATGTGGCCGCAGATGGGCCCAGCCTCACACTCTGGGGATCGTCCATCAAGTGTTCATGAGCTGGGGCAAACCTGCTCACCCCCGAATCTGGTTACTGTCCCTGGGGGAGGGGACAGCCACTGGCTAATTTAAAACAGAGCATCCCACCTGAGTGGCCTTTGGCTCCTGCTGTCTTCCAGCCCTGCTGGCAGCAGACCTTTTCTCTGTGGCATGATTTGCTGATGTGGCTGCTGTTGGGTACGGGGGGAGGAGTGCGGGAGGCACCGTTTTCTGAGCATATGTTTGTGAAACTAAAACCCTGCCTGTGAGAACCCTCTGCATGTTGCAGCTGTGAAGAGACATGAGAGCAAGGCCAAGGGAGGCCTTTTGGTGGGACGGCTGGCACCCCTGGGAGGATCCAGCTCTGTCTGGGATCTGGCAGCCGTGACTGCAGGGGAAATCAGGCCCCTGTCTTCTCTCAGTTTCCCCTCTCCCATCTCTTCCTCTTCGCTCTTCTCATCCTGATTTCCAGAAGAGAAGAAACACACTCGGGACTCAGGGGTGCACATGTGGCCACTGGATTTCCTCGCCCTGCCCCGCCCCCAGCCTGGGGAGATGATGGTGCTCCCACATGGCCATTGGTTCCAGGCCTGGACTGGGGTGGTCTCCAGTGGGGTCAGGGGGTCCTGGGAGACATGGAGGCCCTTAAGGCTCAGCGGCCGTGCTCCTGTTGGGCGATGAAGGTGTCTAGCTCCACAGCGTTCTCCTCTCCACCCAGGGCCCTTCCCAACTCCAGAGGGACCCAGCCCCCTGCAGCCCTCTCCTCTCCTGTTTTCAGTCAGACCCAGGGTTCAGATCGCTCTACTGCCTCTTCCTGTGTGACTCTGGGCAAGTCCCTTCCCATCTCCAAGACTCAGTTTCTCCATCCATAAAATGGTAAGTATCCCAGAGCCCACCTCACAGGGTGGGGTAGTGAGGTTACATGAGCTTATGCCCAGAACCACCAAAAGCACTCTGTTTGGATATACCACGAATTTCCCCACTCACCAAATGATGCCGCAACAGGAGGCTGTTTATTTTCAAGAAAGACGGCACACGTTCTTTCACGTAGTGGAGTGCTCTTAGTGATTAGTTTTTGAACAACCAGTGAGATATGCTGCCTAAAACAACCTGCATGGGTCCTTCTGGCCAAGGTCATCTGAGGAACCGCTTGAGGGGTGGTTAGCAAGTTTAACCCAGATTGGAACCGATCCTATGGCGTCATAGGCTCTAGTGCGAGTGTGCACAGATCCTTTGAGGACACTTAAGAACACAAAATCCGTGGTTACAGGATGGGGATCAGGCAGGGACACCTCCGATGAATGGGACCGCCAGCTGCCCTAATGTTATGCAAATAGGTGCTTGAAGCTTGGATAAAAATGCCCATGAAAGCATCCTACAGATTTCAAAAATGTTGCATCGCAGAGAACCAAGGAGGGAGAGAAGACGTGCTTGGACGACTCAGATGACTCAAAAGGTGGCTTTGACGATGGCAGAGGCCCTGAGCCCACAGGTGCGGTGGATGAGGTGGCAAAAACTTGAGTGACAGGACAGGGTGATGAGAGCACTCTTCTAAAGTAACACGTTGTCACACATAACCTGTGATCATGACTTGCCAACCTCACAGATGGCAAGTAAGTTACTTGTTATAAATAGATAATTAACTATTTCATTGACTGAAAAAAAGATTATCTTAAATACATTCAGTTAGGTCACACATCCTTTGGATATTTGAGGGGGGAAACAGGGAATTGTTACAGGAAGGGGGACCCCTTCCAAGGGCCCGAGAGTGGGCTTTTATCTAACACTCGGAAATGAACTGTCCAAGGAGACGCACGTGCTGACAAAGCAAGAGACTCTATTGGGAAGGGCGCCCAGGCAGAGAACGGCAGCGTAAAGGAAACCAGAAGGGCTCTGCCACGTGGCTCACAGTCTTGCATTTTATGGTGATGGGATTAGTTTCTGGGTTGTCTCTGGCCAATCCTTCTGAGTCAGGAGTCCTTCCTGATGGTGCTTGCATCCACTCAGCCAAGATGGCTTCCAGCCAGAAGGATCCTGGGAGGTTGGTAGGACATATGGACTGGAGTTTCCTCTCTCCTTTTGACCTTTCCCGAATTCTTCCAGTTGGTGGTAGCTTGTTAGTTCTGTGTTTCTTACCAGGACCTCCTGTTGTAAAACAACTCATATAAAAGGCGACCTTGGTGTCTGGCCATGGCAGGTCGTTTCAGCCAGTGGTTCCCCTAATGCTACGCTAAGTCGCTTCAGTCATGTCCGACTGTGTGTGACCCCAGAGACGGCAGCCCACCAGGCTCCCCCGTCCCTGGGATTCTCCAGGCAAGAACACTGGAGTGGGCTGCCATTTCCTTCTCCAATGCATGAAAGTGAAAAGTGAAAATGAAGTCACTCAGTCGTGTCCGACTCTTAGCGACCCCATGGATTGCAGCCTAACAGGCTCCTCCGTCCATGGGATTTTCCAAGCAAGAGTACTGGAGTGGGGTACCATTGCCTTCTCCGGGTTCCCCTAATAGAATCATCCTATTTGGGGGCTTGTTATTTGAGTCTCTGGGTGCCCCTTCACCCCACACATTCTCTTTCCAGAGGGGGCCCCCCTCTGTCTCTGTCACCCTTCCTCTGGCTGCCTGCCCTGGGGGTGGCTGCACGTGCCAGGGAATTGACTCCCCTCCACCAGGAGCAGCCCTGAGGCCGTGACCAAGTGGTCTGGTGTATAATTTCCCCCAGCTCCCTTGTCCCTTGAACAAGCCAGTGCTGAAGTCTGTGTTCTGTGCCAACCCCCACAGTTCCCTGGGGGATTAAGTGCCAGGGGCCCCAGTGGTTACGCGCTTGACAAACACACCCTTTATTGGCCATTCTCTGACTCACTTTCCCTCTCCCTTCCTGATCCCTCCAGGCTTCCCTCCAAATAAAGAAGGTTGACTCCATGTTTGTCTCAGGTCTTCTCCTGGGGAAATCCAACCTACGGCAAGTGCAGATGATGAAGGAGAGTGGTGGTTATCATCACCCATCGTTATTTTGATAAAAGCAGGAAAACACGGTTCCTGCTTTGGGCCTCCTAGCCCCAGAGCTGGGGGAGACAGGCGAGGGGGTCTATTTTAGGTCAGATTGGGGAGGGGGAGGTCTGACTACATGTTTATCTCAAAGCAATCTCAAACTAATTCATCCTCTCTCCCTCTCTCTCAGTCAATTATATGCTTGAGCAGCTAAACCCCAAATCGGTCCATCCAGAGCAATTAAAAGCTTCCTTTGCCAGGCCTTGGGGATTGATCTCTGATCAATGAGAAGAACACCACAGCTGGAAAGCAGCCGAAACCAAGAACAGGGCAACTGTGTCCTGTTCAGATGAGCTAGTCCACCATTAAAATTTGTTTTTAAAAGTGCCTCTTATTTTCCAATATGGGATGGGAGGTGGGGTGAATGTCATACTAATGACCAGAAATGTCTCTTTTGTTTTCTAGCCCACTTGTCCCCAGATGAAATTTATTTGTGAAAACCTGTTTTGGGCCCATGAACCATGGTATTATTATATCATTGTATTTGTAAACACTGTATTCCTAATTATATTTAGAATGAATCATACAGCAGTAGCAGTGGAATCACATAACTTGTAGGTACAATGTGCTGGTAGCTGTGCTAAGAATGTCACATATTTTATTTTAGCTGACTCTAATGATACTATGAAGCGGTCACTGTTATGGCTATTTATTGATGCAACTACTCAGGCTCAGAGAGATTGAGTAACTTGCCTGAGACCACACAGCAGAAAGTCGCAGAAGAGGATTACAAACCCAGGCAGTCCAGCTTCCAAGCCTGGGTTCTTCACCATGAAAAAAGTAGCCTGGCTTTTCATACCAGGAGAGAAGGGACCAGATGGCTTGGCTGACTTTGTTGTCAAAGCCAGGCTCACCCTGACTTGCCTTTCCCCAGGGAGCTGAAACTAGGTGGATTTTGATTCTCAGCCATTCCTCCCTGCTGGTCTCTGTCACTGAAATGTCAGAGGGTTCTGTAAACCAGCTTTCCCCAGGTCCCAGCTCCTGTGGCCTCAGAAGGAACCCTTAGGAGACAACTCTGTGTCCACAAACAAGCCAGTTCACACTGAAGTTAGTGCTGCCTGGGAACAGCTTATCAAGAAAGGCAGGGTAAGTGTGGAAAACACAGGACGCTAGCCCTGCACCCTCTTAGGTGGTCCACTTTCAAGAGAGTGTCCCAGGAGACTCCAGGGTGCCCATAGAATGGGGAGTGGATGAGCAACAAGGAGAATGTCCTGTCCAGGGGACATCTCGGGATTATAGGGAATAGTGGTCCCAGTGTCACCAGTCATCATGCCCTGTGTGACTCTGGCCTCATCACCTCTCTGCTCTATTTCCTCCTTGGTGAAATGGGTGGATGGTTCAGAGGAGTCCCGAGGCCCCTCTTGTCTCAGGGATCGGGGAGCATCAGTTTCCACAGGCAGCTGAAACCCCACTCTCTGCTCCCCATGCTTCTGCTCACTCCACATCCCCGTGCTGGTTTGCATGGTTCTGTGACCCTCTGAGGATGCAGCCCAGCCACTGTAAATGTGTGAGGTCAGTGAATGGGAAATTCCCTGGGTTTGGATTTGCAAGGTGGGTTTGGCATAGTGGTTCCGAACCAGACATGATTTTGCCCCTTGCCAGCCTCCCCTTGGACATTTGGGAATATCTGGAAATATGTTTGGCTGTCACAGCGAAGGGGAGAATGCTCCTGGCATGGAGTGGGCAGAAGCCAGGGCTGCTGCTGAACACCCAACAGTGCACGGGAAAGAGTGACCGGGGCCCCAGTGTCAGTGGCAAAGTTGAGGAGCCCTGGACCACAGGAGGCTGGATGACCCACAACTGCAGGTGCTCCAGACTGTGCACGCCCTGGAACTCCCTCCTTTTCAAATTCCTTTGCCCCAACAGCCAGGAGAAGGCTCCCAAATAAGTACGGCAATGACAAGTCATAGTTATTCTATGAATAAGGAAAACATGCACATGGTAAGACATTCTACAAAACGGCTCAAAACAGTACACAACGGAGAAGAATCATCTCACACCTCCCTGTATCCTGGTCTCCCAGTTCCTCTGCCCTGGGAGAGGGCATCACTCACCTGTTTCTTGTGTTATGTTCATCTTTCCAGGCCCAGAGTTTCTCAGTGTCAGCCCTAATGGCATTTCAGACCAAATAGTTCTATGTCATGGGGACAGTCTTGTGCATTGTAGGATATAAGCAGCACCCACCAGATGCCAAAATTATCTCCAGACAATGACAAATGTCCCTGGGGACCCTGGTTGAGGACCACTGTCCTGGAGATAGCTTCTGCATATTCTCACATATATGTATTCAAGAAAGCATGTCTTTCTCTTTGGGGGAGATGGGCACATATTAGATGTTCCATGAATATTTGTTAAAAGAATGGATAGGGATTCCCTGGTGGCTCAGTGGTAAAGAATCTGCCTGCCAATGCAGGGGACACAGGTTCTATCCCTGATCTGGGAAGATCCCACATGCCGCAGAACAACTAAGCCTGTGCACCACGACGACTGAAGCTCACGTGCCCTAAAGCCCGTGCTCCACAACGAGAGAAGCCACCACAAGGAGAAGCCTGCACACTGCAACTAGGGCGTAGCCTCTGCTCCCTGCAACAGGGAAAAGCCTGTGAAGCAAGGAACTCCCAGCATAGCCAAAGATAAATTTTACAAAATTATTTAAAAGAATGGATAACTGAGAATTGTTGTTCAGTCACTGAGTCGTGTCCGACTCTTTGCGACCCCGTGGACTGCAGCATACCAGGCTTCTCTGTCCTTCACCATCTCCCGGAGCTTGCTCAAACTCATGTCCATTGCGTTGGTGATGCCATCCAACTGAAAATAAGTCAACTTAAATAATAAATCGAACCCTATCCTAAATGGCCGGTTACATGTATCCTAATACAAGCACAGGATATGAAACATTTTCTTCCTGATTTCCCCTTACCCGTTTTGCTCTAAAGAGGACCATCTTGTGATGCTCCCCAAACACTGTTTGTCTCACTGCTAAAGGCTGGGATTTGGGGGTTGAATCCCCAATGCCCTTGCAGCCTGTTCTCAGAAGCAGCTGGAACTGTCCTCCATAACGACTTACTCCCTGCATTGAGGACCGCCTTCCCTGCCCCCAAATGACAGGCTGGGGAGGCATCAGGGAGGTGTCCCATCTACCTCAAGTGGCCCCTCCCATCTGTCTGTCCTGCTCTGCCAACATCTGGCTTTCGTGACAAGCTGTGGCCTTGGTTCCAGAAAGAGTGCCCTTTCTAAGAAGGTGGGGGCATTGGTCCAGCTTGGGCAATCAGCCCAAAGTCCATTTTGTGATTCTGGGCGGCTGCCCAGTCTCTCTTCCTGGAGTGCAGCAGGGCCTGGGATGGGCTCTGGATTTTCATGTTTCCTGGAGGGGAGTGGGTGCGGGTCTGGGAGCTGGCAGGTGACTTGTGTCCACTACCACGGGGATCGGCTCAGGGGCGACACCCTGCCCAGGGCCTGCCTGCCTATCACTCACTCTAGGCCCTGGGGGAGTAAAGTCAGCCTTCTCAGGGCCGGTAGGGGAGGAGGGTAGGCTGGGCCTTATGATCCACCCCAGAAATAAGGCGGGTCAAGGTCAAGAGCCCTGGCTGTCAAGAGCCTTGGTGAGAGGTGTGGCTGGCATGTGTCAGCGGGGAGTTCAGCTGAGGCCAGGTCGAAGGGCCTTCTTTGTGGTGGTTTTAGGTTAATCAGACGTATGTGGTGGCTCAGGACTACAAAGATACATGTTCTCAGAGAGAGAAACCTTCAGAAGCTGCATGGTTCCATCCAGCTGTGAGGTCCAACCCCAAGGATGAGGTCATCGCTGTGCTTTATGCCAGATTCTACTAGTCAAGTCACAGTGGCCACCAGGGTCAGGGTGGAGAGACTCAGGTCTCACTTCTTGGTAGGGGTGTGTCGAGGTCTCACTGTGGAAGAGCCCGTGGACGGGAGATGCTGCCATCTGCCACGGGTCTTTTACTGGGTCTTTCTTCTCTCTCCCCATGGCCGCAGCCCCTGATCCACTTCCCTGGAACCATGGCAACCGCCTTCCCGGAAGGCACTGACTTGTACCTCTGTTCTCATCCTTTCCTCCCAGTGGGTTCCAGCCCCAGGGAGTGGGTGAGAGCAGAATGCCCCATGGGTAACCAGGAGCCCTCCGTCGCTGAACTCCCCCAGAGGATTCCCTTTTAGGCTTCTCTCAGCAGCTAGTTCAAGCCCAAGGCCAGGGCAGGTTCAAAGGACGGCTTGTGTTCTCCACCCAAGTCCCTCCTTTCCTCAGCTCCTTCTGTGTTGATGGCTGGGTGGGGGCGGGGCAGGACAGGGAACATTCCGGTGTGAGCGGGGTCTGAGTCTGGGCTTTTTGGCTGTCCCAGAACATCCTTCATCTCCCTGGGACCTGTCCTCTTCTTCCCTCTTCCCTTCCTCACGATCCTGTCTGTTCTCAGTGTCACCCCAGGTTCCTCCTTGAGGGGTACTTGGTACCACTTGCAGCCTCTCACTGACCCGGAATCCCTCATGCCTCTGAGACTGCTGTCACGTGGTCATCAGTGGCCCCTCATTACCAAAGCCTTTCGGTTCTTGTCTTGTTTGCTTGGCCTCTCTGCAGCACTGGGCGTGGACCACCTTCTTCCAGGAACTTTTCTGCCCTGCCCGCCCCACCCCCCACCCACCTCCTCTTACCTCTCAGATGGACTCCTTTCCAGATGCTTCGTTGGTTCTCTCCTGTCGTTTAACCTTATGACTTATCTGTCCCCTACGAGCATTAACTGCGGAATCTATTTCCCGTTCTCTACTCATCTCATGAGCTCGGAATCTCACATTTCCAACTGCCTACTAGCTATCCCAACCTGGCTGCTCCCAGCCATCTCAGAGTCATTCGACCAAAGCTAAACTCAGTGTCCACTTCCCATTGTGATCATCCCCTTCCCATGGAGATGCCGGTGAGCATCACCCCAACTCATCAACACGAACCTCAGTGCATCACCAGTGCAGCCTTCTTCTGCTGCTGAATTTTAATCATAGGCAGTTTTAGCAAGTCTCGTGCCAGAATTTCCTGAACCCATTCATTCATCCATTCATTCTGTCTGGAGTGACAGACAAATATTTACTGAGCATGTGCTATACCCCAGGCATTGTTCATGTGGCTGGAGATACAGCAGTAAGCCAAGTAGAATTCTTGCAATCTATGAGGGAGAGAAAGACAATGAGCAGATAGACAGGCCAACACAGAGCGGGACCAATGGTGATAAGGGCTGTGAGACAATAAGACTGAGTGAGGAGCTGGGAGAAGAGGCAGGTGAGCATTTCCTGTCAGGTAGACAGGGAAGACTTACTGATCAGACTTACTGATGACTTACTTGAATAGAGGCTGGAAGGAAATCCCAATCAGCCAAGGGGACACTAAGCCATGGCAACTGCCTTCCCAAAGGGCACTGACTTTGTGCCTCTGCTCTCATCCTTTCCTCCCAGCCCCTTTCAGGGCTTTCTGTTTCCCACTGAATCAAGGGTCTTCACAACTGCACTTTGACCCTGTCTTCCAGCTAAGTCTTACTGTGGTCAGCAGAATTCTGCAATGGCCTGGTGAACTCCACCCCCTATTTTTACCCCTCTGTGTGATCCCCTCCCCCAGCTGTAGGTGGGACCTGTGACTGGCTGTTTGACCACAGAATGTAGCTTCCCTGATTAGGTTATCTTATATAAGATTCCGTCTCAGCCAATTTATGTGGTGAGAAGGCTTCCAGGAGCCTGCAGTGGCCTCCAGTAGAAACCTGGGGCCCTTGGTCCTGGAGTTGTGAGGCAGTGGATTCTGCCAGTCACCTGGATGAAATGGGAGGCAGGTTTGTCCCCTCGAAGCCTCAGGGATACCACAGCTCCACAGACACCTTCTGCAACTCGTGGGCAGAGAATCCAGCAGAGCTGTGCTCACTCCTGACCCACGGAAACTGTGAGACAACGAGCGTGTGTTCCTTGTTACACAGCAATGGAAAACCAACACGCTCGCCCCTCAAGCCCTGTGCAAGTCCTTTGCTGCTCCTGCTTCCAAACAGGCTATTTTTTCATGCCCTCCTCTGACTCTACATTTTCTCTCTGGTTAAATTTTGTCTGTCCTTCAAAATCCCATTCAAATGCGCCCTCTTCCTTTCTGCACCCCGGTTTGCCCTGGCCCCTCCAGTCCCCCACCCCATAGCCCTTGGTCCTCTCCCCCACACTTGCCCCGTCGGTTGTCTGCATGCCCCGACCCACTCCCTCACCCCTTCCCCATCGTCCATCTCAGGGTGTTACTCAGGGCCTGGCTTCCAACACATGGAGGGCTCCTCACTTGAGGGGGTTTGGGGGGTCCTGGATGGGGCTCTGACCATCGTGCATTCCCTCCCACTGCTTGGAGGCTACTCTGGGGCTGAACCTCTCATCAGATTCTCAAAGAGGCCTGAGGTCCTGAGAAGATAAAGACTGACTGAGGCCGGACAGATGTCAAGACCCAACTCTTGAATTGAAGCCCCTGGGTTCTCATCCACTAAGGGATTTCCGTCTGAAGCCTGGGTGCTAATCACAGCTTTGCTGGAGGAATGTGAGGCTTCTGGAGTGTTCTGCAGGACAGTGGCTGTCTGACACGTGTCAGAGCCCAGTCGTCTGCTCTGGGATGGAGGTGGTTCAGCGGGAGGAAGGAGGAAGGGAGAAGGGTGCAGCAGGGGCCCAGGAAAGCCCGCTTGATGGCGAGAGGAAGAAACAGAAGGGAGAGTCTTGGAGACCAAGCGGGCAGGGGAAAGGAAGCCGGCTTATTCTGCTCTGAAGGAGTGGCTGCGTTTCTCCTTTTAACTGTGGCAGGTGCCTGATCACCGCTCCTGCTGCTGGCTCCCCTGGGCTCCTTGGCAGTGCCAGGGTATTTTTAGCCCTCCAGGAAGTGGAACAAAGCACCTGGGCAGGCAGTGCCGCGCTCTTGGCTTTGGCTGAGGCCGTGCTCAGCAGCTTTCTAAGAAAGCACGGGGGGCCTTCTCCATTGCAGGAGATGTGGGGGATGTGTGTCCAGCTCCCTCATGTGCCTCTGAGGCTGTCTCCCTCAGAGGCTTGGAGGGGGACATCCTCACCAGCTGGGGGCACTGAGAGCTAGACTGGGATGTTAGGGGTGGGGGCGAGTAGCGGGCCTCTCTCCAGGAAGGATCAATCAATCAGTTCAGCTGCTCAGTCATGTCTGACTCTTTGCAATCCCATGGACTGCAGCACGCCAGGCCTCCCTGTCCATCACTAACTCCCAGAGTTTACTCAAACTTATGTCCATTGAGTTGGTGATACCAGCCAACCATCTCATCCTCTGTTGTCCCCTTCTCCTCCTGCCTTCAATCTTTCCCACCATCAGGGTCTTTTTCCAATGAGTCAGTTTTTCGCATCAGGTGGCCAAAGTATTGGAGCTTCAGCTTCAGCACCTGTCCTTCCAATGAATACATAGTGTCAGATGCTTGGCTGCCCCCACGCCTCACTATGGGGGAGACACTGACTTGTAGGGGAGCCACTGGTGTGAGGTGTGCAAGGCAGGAACTCTAGGTTGGGGGCTGGGAAGATGGGGGGTGGGGGCTGCTCTGGACTAGAAACATCTGTCCCTGCAGTGAGGGGGACGTAGGGGAGAGCAGCCTGACCCCACACTCCGAGGACCCAGTGATGGACTCTCAAGGTCAGCCTTGAGCCTTGATCTGCCAAATATTTGCTTGGATCACTGACCCAGCTGACTTCTGGCTCTCACGCCCCCTGGGCTTGTATCCAGGTCCTGTGCCAACCAGACACCCCACGCTTTGTTCCTGGAGGGGTTGGTGCTATTTCCTAAAGAGGCCTTTCCAGGCAAGTGTGGTGGCCATGTCCCATCATGGGGTTCCTGAACTGCGGACCAAGGTGGACAAGCTGGGGGGTTGCAGCCAGGAGAGGAGTCCCCCTGTACACTTTGTTTGAAGCAGCGACTTCAGTGAACTGGACTGAAGTGGCCAAGGTTCAGCATGGCTGCCCACGCAGAATCAACCAACACAAGGCCAGGTCACCCGGGGCCTTCTTCCCCCAACCCCGCAAGCCTGGGAAGGAGAGTAGCCTTGCTCCCCAACTCCCCTAGAGCGGGTGGAGGAGGCTGAGATGGGCTTGGTCAGGGCCTAGAAAGGAGGGAAGAACCAATCTTTCTGTCTGCCTGCCTGCCTGTCTGTCTCTCTCACACACACTCCCCGCCGAGTGTCCACTCTATGGGTAGCCACCATGTTAAGTTCCGTACTGGCACCAGCCCCTGAATCCCAGGGACTCTGCAGTTACTTTTGATCCATTTTGCTGACGTGGAAACAAAGATTCAGAGAGGTTAAGCAACCTATCTAAGCACACACAACCGGGTGTCAAATCCAGGTTGGGTGTACAGACTGCCCATTGCAGCCGATTAGAGGAGGAGGAGGGCAAAGGTCGTGCGCTTGTTCGCTGAGATTCTAGAACAGGGCGGGGGAAGGGCTGGTGGGGGGCAGGGCCACGTGCCTGCCTGGACCACTTACTTCCCAAGATTGAGACGGGATCAGTAAACTTCTGACCGTCACCGGAAGCCAAGCTCAGACTAAACAATGCTCTGTGATCTCAGCCCCGCTCTCTGCTTTTGCCTGTACCCCTTACTCCTGTTGCAGCCTCGCTTCCCATTATTCACCCTTCAAGGCCCAGAGAAAAGGCCAGCTCCCCCAGAATGGCTTCCTTACCCCAACTCTACCTCCGGGAGCCACGACTTCCTTTCCCTTTGAGTCTCCGGTCTCTTGACTTCTGTCTTGCACTGCACTCAGCCTGTTCTGATTAGAGTCTTATAATCTTTCACTGTGTATCTGTCCATCTTACTCATTAGGTTGGGAGAGAAAGTGTTTGTTATGGTAGTGTTTATTTGGTCACCTGATATTAAGAGCAGACTCATTGGGAAAGACCCTGATGCTGGGAAAGATTGAAGGCAGGAGGAGAAGGGGATGACAGAGGATGAGATGGTTGGATGGCATCACGGACTCAATGGACATGAGTTTGAGCAAACTCTGGGAGATAGTGAAGGACAGGGAAGCCTGGCGTGTTGCAGTCCATGGGGTTGCAAAGGGTCAGATATGACAGAGTGACTGAACAAGTGGGGTCCTGCTAACTCAGTTGCCTGATCTGTGGTGCTTGCTGATTCCCGGGGTGTAAATACTCCTGCCATGGCCAATTTCGAGCTGTGATGGTTCAACACTGGGCTCACAAAATTCCCGAGGATTTAACAGTTGCTGTCATGCACCAGGACTCAGGGGCTCCAGTTCAACACTGCTAAGACTTAAAGTTTACACTTAGTAGGTGCCGCCCAATGGGCTGATGCCACAGAATCCTTGCTTGGGTGGACTATTCTATTCAACATTTTTGTTCTTGCCAGGAGTCTCTACTTTGTTCCTAGAATACTTTACAAAGGACATCTGGGGACATGGTAACAGTCCTTCTTTCCTCCCTGTGTTCATGCCCCTTTGGGATGTGACTTTTCAGCTTCCCCCAGGAAGAGCTGGAGCCAGTTTCTGAATCCTCAAATCGGGCTTGGCCTTGTCACTTGACCTTGGCAGTGGAATACAGTCACAGTGACTGCGACCTTGAGTTCTTCTGCTCCAGTCTTTTAAATTTTATTTTTATTTATTTACTTTTGGCTGTGCTGGGTCTTTGTCGCTCTGAAGGCTTTTCTCTAGTTGCAGTGAGTGGGGTCTACTCTCTGGTTGTGCTGCGTGGGCTTCTCACTGTGGTGGCTTCTCTTGTTATGGAGCCCAGGCTCCGGATGCACGAACTTCAGTAGTTGCAGCTCCTGGGCTCCGGAGCACAGGCTCAACAGTTGTGGAGCATAGCCTTTGTGGGATCTTCCTAGATTAGGGATCGAACCCGTGTCTCCTGCATTGGTAGGTGGATTCTTTACCGCTGAGCCCCCAGGGAAACCCCCGGCTCTTATTTTGGGATCCTGGCAGCTACAAGATATAAAGCCCAGGCTTCCCTGTGAGGATGAAGCCATACGCTTTGGCTGAGCCATTGTATCGACACATCAGCCAGGCCAGGCAAACCCTGCCACAGGCCATAGGAGTGAGCCCAGCCCAAAATGCTAACTTGCAGAATCATGAACTAAGTAAATGGCTGTTGTTTTAAACCACTGAGTTTGGGGATGCTTTTTAAGCAGTCAAAGCGCTCTGATGTAATAGCATCCTTGCATTCATAAGTAGCCTCGTTTTCAAGTAGATTGCCCATCTCTGAGTGCGTTGAAATAGCCTCCTGCTCCCTGCAGCTCATTAGCTGTGAACTCAGGTATTAGCACTGCTGCCCCCAAGTATGTTAATCCTCCTAGAAGGACCTGGAAGATGTGGCCCCCTGACCCCCCGATTAAACGGCTGAGGCCTGGATGAGAGGCCTGGTGGACGAAAGGCCTGGAGCCCAAGGCCTTGGACTCAATCTGAGCTCTCTTCTCGTCCACCTGTGTCTCATGCAGCCATGAGACTGGGAGCTGCCCTTTTCCTAATCTTCCAGTGAGGACTGAATTGCCTTTGTGGGGAAATGTCCCACCAAGAGTGGGAAAATGAAACAGATTCCTCTTTTCCACCCTGTTGTATAATTTTGGGGGTAGGAGAAAAGATCCTGATGTATTTGGGTTGGGGAGGAGGGAGAGAGCTGTGCCCTAAACCATACTTAATAAATTCCTACTTTCAGTTCACAAGCAAAATCTTGCCTGTGACCTGTGAAAGCTTTTGTGAAAAATGCAGCCCAACCCATTCTGCCTTCTAGCTTTGAACCACCGAAACTCAAGTGGTGAAGGGGCATCATTTCAGAGACGGAGAGAGGAAGCAGGCATGAAATGGGTTTTGCAGCTGCACGTGTGGTATGGGGTTATCCTCCACCAGCTGTGTGACCTTGGACAAGTCACCCAACCCCCTTGGGGCCTGCAGGGCAAGGGAGACTGGAGAGTCCCATAGCCTCTTCCTGCTGTTGTCTTCTTACTGGCTTAAAGGGAAAAGTGAGGGAGAGCCAGAGAGGCTTCTGAGAGCTGACCACTGGGGTTCACCAACCCTGTTCTGTCTACACATGGTGTGCTCACCATCATGACCTGGAGGCAGTGTAGAATCACACTCTAGGGCATGGCTCAGTTTATATTTGGCCTTGGGATGCTGTCAGAATATAAACATCCAACATCACTACCCTGTCTGCCACCTCAACTCAGCGCCGGGCACCCTGGACCTGATTGGATAGGTGGGGAAATAGTAGTGGGGGAGGGTTCATTAGCAGCCACTCCATCACAGAGTAACATGCTGTCTCTCATGGGCAAGATGTGTGACCTTAGGCAGGTTACTCAACCTCTCTGATCCTTCATTTCTTTCTCTAAAGTATAATGTCATGTGAAACTTTTACAACACTGCATCACAATAAATACTGAAGGAAAACAGAGGGGGTGCTGATGCCTGCTGTATTACATAGAACATAGGCCAAAGTGAATGGTTCTCTATCTACCTAACAGAAAATTATGTTGACCTCAAGGTCTTGTTTGGCCTCAGCCAGTCACACCACACCTGCTCAGACCTTCTGGGAGGTTCCCATTTTTCAGTTTCAGGATTTTGACTTTGCTCAGTTATTTGTGGACACCTGGAACATACTTTAAAAATTTTTTATGATAAAAAAAATTTTCCCCCTGGATTTTATGGGGACATACTTGGTGCCTTTTACGGGTTGTTAAAAGAATAGATGATACTGTCCATCTAAAGCATGAAGCTTAGCGCCTAGACTCTTAAAGCCTTCACCAACAGCAACTGCTATTACCAATCCCCCATCACCTTTCTCCCTCCTCCTCCCCGCCCCCCATGTTGGCGGGCGCTCCGCTAACCCGGAGTTAGATGCCCAGCTGTGGCCGGCAGGGCGGCTCAGGAGCCATCATGCAGGGAGGTCAGGGTTGGGATCCAGCGTACTAGCTCCCCAGGCCCCGGGTCAAGTGACCTGAAGTGCCCACAAGGTCATTCTCCCGTTCTCCCTCCTGATGGTGCGGGCTGACAGTGGCTTCTCCTTCCAGACTTACCCTCCACCGATGTGTGGATCGAGGAGCTTTGAAGATTCAGCAGAGGCAAACCCGCTGCCTTCGGGCAGGCACAGCAGCCCTTCTCCGCCCCACGGTACAGCTGGGCATCAGTTACAGCCATCGGGTCCACCCCCGCCCCCGCCCGCTCTCCTGCTTTGCAGTACTGCCTGGCCCGACCCCGTGGACTACATTTCCCAGGGTCCCTTGCACGCGGGCATGCCCGCTAGGTTTAGCCAATGGGAAGCGGGGAAGGGAGACAGGCACCGCCTCTCCCTACAAGGGAGGAGAGAAACCCGGCGGGGTACCTCCAGCGCTCTCGGCTCTGAACCTTGTCTGCAGCTCTGCAGCCCGGGCGGGCGGTGTCTCCTCCTTGGTTTTAGCTACTGATCTTGCCCTGCTTCCTCTGTCCCTCCAGCCTGGGGGAAGCAGCGGTTTCTTGCCTCTTCTTTTAGGTTTTCATCTGCTCCTTCTTATATTAATTCCCTGTGGAATCACTTGGCCTGGACTCTTGTTTTTCTGTTGGGACTCTGGCTACTGCCCTGGAAAGCCGCTTGCAGACAGAGGCCCTGGGTCACCCCTCGGGCCTGGGGATGCCGCCCTTGAAGAAGAGGGTGTGCCCTAGAAGAGCTGTTTTCATTCAGTATTCATTGTGATTCAACCTTGTAAAAGTTTCACATGACATCATACTTTAGAGGAAGAAATGAAGGATCAGAGGGGTTGAGTAACCTGCCGAGGGTCACACAGCTTGTGGGTCATCTGGCTGTACACGTCCCCTTTGTCTCACCAACTCCTTACCCAACACGGCCCGGAAGGACCAGCGTGCGGGCTCTCACCAGGGTTAAGGGCAGCACTATCTGGGCACCCTGAGTTACCTTGCCCCTGTGTGCCCTCTCCTTACTCCTTGGACCATCAAGGGTCTC
Organism: Bos indicus; assembly: GCF_029378745.1. Taxonomy (NCBI): domain Eukaryota; kingdom Metazoa; phylum Chordata; class Mammalia; order Artiodactyla; family Bovidae; genus Bos; species Bos indicus. Next base: position 38,202,548 of record NC_091772.1, on the reverse strand, counting down.
CTTTTCCAAGGGATGCCAAGTCCAGGTCTTTTCAAGCTAATTTCTTGTCCTCACCTATCTTGCCATGTAACAGGCAAGGTCTTTCTCTAAAGTAATGAAAACTCTAGGACTAATCTGGTGTTTCAGTGGCTAAGACTCTGTGCTCCCAATGCAGGGGTCCCGGGTTTGATCCCTAGTTGGGGAACTAGATCTCACATGCTGAACTAAGAGTTTGCATGCTGCAACTAAGACCTGATGCAGCCAAATGAATAAAAATGAATACATTAAAAAAATAAATAAGCAAAAGCTCTAAATTCAGTCTCTGCTGGGCATCCTCTTTGGAAAGTTACCTCTCTACAGAGGGGAATCTTAGCCCACCCAGAGCAGGCCCCCTGCCTTGGTGTCAGAAGCCTGTGAGACCCTGTCCCACACCTGCAGACCAGCCTGCCACTCACTTCCTGTTCTAGACCTCCTGGAGGCCCTCAGCTTCCAGCGGGCCCCTCCCATCCCAGGCCCTTTGCTGCTCCATTGTCATCCAGGAAACATATGGGCAGCTGTTTTTGGCAAGCCACAGGGGGCTGTGGTTAACCTGAAGGGGCCCAGAGGGGGTAAATGTACCACTTGGTGAGGTGTGTTCTCTCCCTGAGCCACCTGGGCCCTCTGGTGAGTGAGTGGCATGTATAGTTATAGTGGCACTGACAGTGGTGGATGTCCTTTAGCCTCTGAATTAAATTCCTCTCCCCCTGCTTGTAAAGATCAGGAGCTAAACCTGCAGCTTGAACTACAAGATCCCGATGCAGCAGGTAAGGGATGTGCCGAGGTGTGCTGAGAGCCCCCTTCATTACAGAGGAGGAAACTGAGCCCACCTAGGGACAGGGGCTTGGTCTGAGTATTCTGACAGCAAGGGCCTTTCTTTCTTCTTCTTCTTTTTTTTTCATATCCTTTTCCATTATGGTTTATCACAGGATATTGAATACAGTTCCCTGTGCTCTACAGTAGGACCTTGTTGCTTATCCATCCTACATATAGTAGTTTGCATCTACTAATCCCCAGACTCCTACTCCACCCCTCCCCTTCCTGTCTTCCCCCTTGGCAACCACAAGTCTCTTCTCTATGTTTGTGGATCTGTTTCTGTTTCTTAGATAAGTTCGTGTGTGTCATATTTTAGATTCCACATATCAGTGACATCATATGGTAATTGTCTTCTCTGTCTGACTTACTTCACTTGGTGTGATCATCTCTAGGTCCATCCATGATCCTGCAAGTGGCATTATTTCATTCTTTTTTATGGCTGAGTAATATTCCATTATATATATATGTATATATATATATGTGTCTGTGTGTGTGTGTGTGTCTGTGTGTGTATGATGGCTTCTTTACCCATTCATCTGTCAATGTACATTTAAGTTTTGGCTATTGTGAATAGTACTGCTATGAACATTAGGGTGAATGTATTTTTTTTTATTTAGAGTTTTCTCTGGATATATGCCCAGTAGTGGGATTACTGGATCATGTGGTAATTCTGCTTCTTGTTTTTTAAGGAACCTCCATACTGTTCTCCATAGTGGCTGCATCAATTTACATTCCCACATTTACATTTCCAGTGTATAGAAGGGTTCCCTTTTCTCCACACCCTCTCCAGCATTTATTGTTTTTTAGACATCATTTTAATGATGACCTTTCTGACAGGTGTTAGTTGATACCTCATTGTGGTTTTGATTTGCATTTCTGTAATAATAATTTTGATGTTGAGCATCTTTTCATGTGCTTATTGGCCATCTGTATGTCTTCTTTGGAGAAATTTCTATTTAGGTCTTTTGCCATTTTTTGATGGGTTGTTTGCTTTTTGTTATTGAGTTGTATGAGTTGTTTGTATATTTTGGAAAGTAAGCCCTTGTTGGTCGATTCATTTGCAAATATTTTCTCCCAGTCTTGCCTCTTTTTTTGTTTATGGTTTCCTTTGCTGTGTAAAAGCTTGTAAGTTTGATTAAGTCCCATTTGTTTATTTTTGCTTTTATTTCTGTTGCCTTGGGAAACCGACCTAAGAAAACACCCGTATGATTTATGTCAGAGAATGTTTTACCTATGTTCTCTGCTAGGCGTTTTATGATGTCTTGTCTTATCTTTAAGTCTTTAAGCATTCTGAGTTTATTTTTCTGCATGGTGTGAGGGTGTGTTCCAGCTTCACTGATTTGGATGCGACTCTTCAGCTTTCCCAGCACCCCTCGCTTCATAAAGAGACTCCAGGAGCCTTCCTGGGTGCCCAGCTGGGTCTGGCGTTGCAACTTCCTCTGGGGACACTCAGACTCTGCCAATTCTGCAGCTGCTCCTGAGACTTCGGGGTGGCCCAGCAGGGTGTGGGTCCTCAGGGAGTTCCCAGGCTGCCTGATGGGTGCCGCTGGACTGCTGGGTGCTCAGGGGGACTGCCTGGGCCTCCACTCGCATCACAGCGGGAGGTGCTCTCTGGGGCCCACCTGTGAGACGGCACCTGTTTGGCTTGTGTTCTCGGGCTGAAAGGTGAAGCCTTCTCTGTTCCTGGAAGGTGATACTGGGATCTACTCCAAGGAGGCCAGACACTCTCTGGGAGATGCTGTGACAAGGAACATTTTGCCAAGTCTCATTTGAAAAGAAGCAGAATGAGCCTGTGTGTATGTGATGTTTGTGTGTGTGTGTACATGGGTGTGATGTGTGCATGTGCACAACAGACTTCTGTTTGGCATGTGTAAATTTATGTGTGTGTTATTGTTTGCACATGTGTGGATATGTGTGTATGGGAATGTGTGTTTATATGTGTGTTTCATGTGTACATGTAAGCAAATATGTGTGCTGGGCCTGCTTATGAGAGCACAGAAGTGTATTTGTGTGTGTCATATGTGTGTGTGTTGTGCGGAAGAGGGCTGGGTGTGTATGTGTGAACAGAAGCTCTTACCATTGCATGTTTTCACCTCCTGGTTGTGTTCCCTCCCGGGGAGGAGGCTGCAGGCTGGTGATGAGCCACCTGTGTTGACCAGTCTTCCCTCGTGTCATCTTTGGCCCCAACTTTTCTTCTGCTAAAGGCTTCATCTGGAGACTTCTACCTTTTCAGTGATGCCTGGAGATGAACTGTCCTTCCCGCTAATGAAGATGTGCGTGTTCCTCTGGGAAGATTTGGAAAATACAGAAGACCTCAAAGGAAAAAGAATCGCCCTTAGTCCCAACACTCAGAGTCCAGGCTGCAGGTTCATGTAACATGCTTCTCTGGGCTACAGCTGGGACTTGGTGGGACAGCACAGCAGAGACACATGGGCATCGCTGTCACCCAAGAGCCCTTGATCCCTTACCCTCACCCTTGTTGGGTCTTTGGAACCTGAAGGCTCCTAAGTTGTCTTCCTCTGTTGTTGAATTCTTAATGGCTCACAAAGTCCCTGAGCTGACTGGTTTGGCCAGAGCTATGAAGACAGACACACTGACCTCCATCATGGTTGGGCCAGTCACTAAACCTCTCCAAGTCTCAGTTTCCTCATCTCTAAAATGGGGTAAACGTAACTACATTGGAGGGTAGTTGCCAGAAATCCCCATCCCACCCAAACCTGTGCATCTCTACTGTGGTTCCAGTACCTGCCAGGTGGCCTGAGACATGGGCTCTGGTAACCCTAGCTTCCCCCTTCCTGTCCTGGCCCTAGTGATGGCAGCAGTGACTTACTGTTAGCACTAAACTGTCTGGTTACTTCGCCATCCCATTTGGCTCCTCAGGAAGTCCAAGCTGCAAAACAAATTCCCTGTGTTAAATTCCCTTGATTGAAAGATCTCATGTGATTTCCCTTGGTTGAAAGACATGATGTGCAGGGTGGTATCTGGAGCTTATAGGACACTCACCAGGGGTACTCAGGTCCATGGCTGTGGCCCCCATTGGGCTGGTGACATCTTCACCAGCTAACTTGTCCTCCAAATGAAGAGGTTAGGAGCCCTCCTCTCTCCCCTCTCTTGATCCAAGCCCTAACTAGACATGTTTAGCTTTCTCAGTAGATGGTTCAGGGACTTCCCTGGTGGTCCAGTGGTTAAGACTCTGCTTCCACTGTAGGAGTCATGGGTTCAATCCCTGGTTGGGAATTAAGATCCTGCATGCTGCAAGCCAAAAAAAAAAAAAAAAAGAAGAAGAAGAAGAAGAAAGATGGCCCAGTGGTATTGGAATCAGCTCTGGAGTAAGGCAGCCCTAGGTTTGAATCTCAGATTCACCATTACTAGCTGGATGACCCTTGAACAGATCACTTCAACTCAGCTGCATTAGCTGAAACCAGGGGGTAAGGACAGTGATTCCCAGAGAAGGCATCAGCACAGTGCTTGATGGAGAGGAGGCCGCCATGTTTGTTAACTGTTATCACTAATATTATCATTACAGCCCTTTCTTTCAAGAACTTGGGATCTTTTAACTTGTATTTTGGCCAATGGACATAAAAATGACTCACCCGTGAAGAGCTCAAAGGTGGCCAGAAAAGGGTAAGCAGATTTGCACAAGGGCCAAGAATCATTGTAGGAAGAAAAAGATAAAAGACCCAGAACCTTCCCTTTGGATGTCAGCCTCAGAGCACCTTGAGTGGGTTGAGGTGGTCGCTGAAAGGACGAGGACCTCACCGTGATGGAGGCTGTGCCTGGTGGGGTCCAGATGGTCACAGAGGGAGGGCCAGCTTGGCAGTCGAGGGCAGATGCTCACGAGGGAAGAGCTGCAACACTTCACTCATCTGTGTCTCCTCCAGACACTTAGAAGCCCATCCTGGAATCTGCCCTTCCCCTTCTCTCCTCCTCCTTGGCCCACATATTTGCTTCCACCCAAAACACCTTTTCATTGCTTGTTATCCTCATATCCTCATATCAAACCTCATATCCTTCATGATCTAGCTGAGCGGCCACCTGTGGTAGCTTTGGTGACATCCCCAGGCAGAATGATACACCCCATCCTCTGTGCTAAGAGTGTGCTTCTGTTCTGTGTCCTCCTGGAAGCTTCTGTGCCCTTTATTAGGGTACTTAGCCCATTGGTCTCTGTGCCAGCATCCTACATTGTACATTCTTCTGTTACAGCACCTGCTTGTGTACTAAGTCAATTCAGTCATGTCTGACTCTTTGCGACCCTGTGGATGGCAGCCCGCCAGGCTCCTCCGTCCATAGGACTTCCCAGGCGAGAATACTGGAGTGAGTTGCCCTTTCTTCCTCCAGAGGATCTTCCTGACTGAAACCGTGTCTTTTATGTCTCCTGGCATGGGCAGGCGGGTTCTTTACCACTAGCGCCACCTGGGAAGCCCCCAGCACCTATTGCACTCCTATAGTAACAGTAATAATGACAGTCGGTGACTGTTGGCAGCTTCACCTACATGCCAGGCTCTGTGCCAAGGGCCTCACAGGCAGAACCCCACTGGACCCTCCCCAGGTCCCTCTGAGGTCCGCATCTCATAGCTGGATGGATAGAGACCCATGTTCAAACCCGCCGCTGGCTACCTGGTTCTGGAGATTGAACTCTTAAAGGCCTGTTGTTGCCCTTGTGACCCCGGCCCCTGAACCCTCACTCCCTGGAAAGAGCCAAAGAGCCGAGTTTATCTCTACCTTTGTGTACCCAGAGGCTGGCAGGATGCCCGTCACCCATCGGGCACCTAAGGAATGCCAGGAGACATAAAGTCCCATTGCACTGGGCTGATGTACCAACATTTATTAAACCGTGTCCCCTGCCACGGGCGACGGCTTCCGGACACGTCTCTCCTGGGTCTGCGTTCTTTTCTTTGGGTCGGATCCCGGGATCCCGGGGGATGGAAGTCTGGGCCGAAGTCATGGCGCTGCCTCGCGCCGCCACGTCATCCTCCACGAAGGGGCCGCAGGCAGAGGCGGGGGCCAGCCCGGATCTAGGCGGCCCTCGGGCCCTTCTCACCTGCAGGGGCTCGAGCCTCACGCCCGCCGCTGGCCCCCCTGACCCTGACCTTGGCCCGAGGGGCTTCTTCCAGCTGCGCTCCCCTAGCCCCGGCGGCTAGGCAGCCGGATCCTGCCCTGGGGAGGGTAGCAGCCCCCGGGGCATCCTCGCTGGCCGCTCTTCCGCCTCCGGTTCCTTATTTGGTGGGGAGAGAGAAGAGTGGAGCGAGGCAACCCGGGAGAAAAGTGTAGGGGGTGGGGATGGGGCGGGGAAGGGGTGGCCCTGAGTATCGAGTATCGGGGGCGGGGTGAATAAGCCTTCAGTCTCCCTCCCGTCGCTGCTGGGCTGGGGCAGCTACCAGATGTCTTCGGACCTTCGCTCCACATCCTCGGATGGCAGAGAGAGAGGCAGTTTCTACCCTGGCCTGTAGCGCTGGGTGGGGTGGGGTGGAGTTGGATTGGGGAGGGCTGGCCAGGGGATGTGGGGCCCCTCACCCCACACCCCCAGCTGGACGCCCTCCTCCCTTCTTTTCTCCTTTTTCCTTCTACTTCCACATCATCTTCTGGCATTTCCACTCTACCTACAAATAGAAGGCCAGAGACAACCTGCCTGGTCAGGGATAACGGGGTGAGACCAGAGACCTCTACCTAAGCAGAGATACCAGTAACTCTCACACCCAGGTAAGGGAGTCCTAATCAGTTGCCCATCAGAACAAGACCCAGTTTCCCCCTCAGTCAGTCTCTCCCATCAGGAAGCTTCCATAAGCCTCTTATCCTTATCCCTCAGAGGGCAGACAGAATGAAAACCACAATCATAGAAAACTAATCAAACTGATCACATGGACCACAGCCTTATCCAACTCAGTGAAGCTATGAGCCATGCTGTGTAGGGCTACCCAAGACGGACGAGTCCCGGTGGAGAGTTCTGACAAAACGTGATCCACGGGAGAAGGGAATGGCAAACCACTTCAGTATTCTTGCTTTGAGAACCCCACGAACAGTATAAAAAGGCGAAAATATATGACACTGAAAGATGAACTCCCCAGATTGGTAGGTACCCGTATACTACTGGAGATCAGTGGAGAAATAACTCCAGAAAGAGTGAAGAGACAGAGCCAAAGCAAAAACAATGCCCAGTTGTGGATGTGACTGGTGATGGAAGTAAAGTCTGATGCTGTAAAGAGCAATATTGCATAGGAACCTGAAAATGTTAGGTTCGTGAATCAAGGTAAATTGGAAGTGGTCAAATAGGAGATGGCAAGAGTGAACATCGACATTTTAGGAATCGTGAACTAAAATGGACTGGAATGGGTGAATTTAACTCAGAGGCCAATTGTATCTACTATTGTGGGTAAGAATCCATTAGAAGAAATGGAGTACCCCTCGTAGTCAACAAAAGAGTCCAAAATGCAGTACTTGGATGCAGCCTCAAAAATGACAGAATGATCTCTGTTCGTTTCCAAGGCAAACCATTCAATATCACGGTAATCCAAGTCTGTACCCTGACCTGTAATGCTGAAGAAGCTGAAGTTGAACAGTTCTATGAAGACCTAAGAGACCTTCTAGAACTAATACCCAAAAAAGATGTCCTTTTCATTATAGGGGACTGGAATGCAAAAGTAGGAAGTCAAGAGATACCTGGAGTAACAGGGAAATTTGGCCTTGGAGTACAAAATGAAGCAGGGAAAAGGCTAACAGTTTTGCTAAGAGAATGCACTGGTCATAACAAACACCCTCTTCCAAAAACACAAGAGAAGACTCTACACATGTACATCACCAGATGGTCAATATCAAAATCAGATTGATTTGCAGACGAAGACGGAGAAGCACTACACAGTCAGCAAAAGCAAGACTGGGAGCCTACTGTGGCTCAGATCATGAACTCCTTATTGCCAAATTCAGACTTAAGTTGAAGAAAGTAGGGAAAACCACTAGACCATTCAGGTATGACCTAAATCAAATGCCTTATGATTATACAGTGGAAATGAGAAATAGATTCAAGGGATTAGATCTGATAGACAGAGTGCCTGAAGAACTATGGACAGAGGTTCGTGAGATTGTACAAGAGGCAGTGATCAAGACCATCCACAAGGAAAAGAAATGCAAAAAGGCAAAATGGTTTTCTGAGGAGGCCTTACATATAGCTGAGAAAAGAAGAGATGCGAAAAGCAAAGGAGAAAAGGAAAGATATAAGCGTCTGAATGCAGAGTTCCAAAGAATGGCCAAGGAGAGATAAGAAAGCCTTCCTCAGCAATCGATGCAAAGAAATAGAGGAAAACAACAGAATGGGAAAGACTAGAGATCTCTTCAAGAAAATTATGCCAAGGGAACATTTCACACAAATATCGGCACAATAAAAGACAGAAATGGTATGGACATAACAGAAGCAGAAGGTATTAAGAAGAGGAGGCAAGAATACACAGAAGAACTATACAAAAAAGATCTTCATGACCCAGATAACCATGATGGTGTGATCAGCTCACCTAGAGCCAGACATCCTGGAATGTGAAGTCAAGTGGGCCTTAGGAAACATCACTACAAACAAAGCTAGTGGAGGTGATGGAATTCCAGTTGAGCCATTTCAAATCCTAGAAGATGATGCTGTTAAAGTGCTGCACTCAGCATGCCAGCAAATTTGGAAAACTCAGCAGTGGCCACAGGACTGGAAAAGGCCAGTTTTCATTCCAATCCCAAAGAAAGGCAATGCCAAAGAATGCTCAAACTACCACACAATTGCACTCATCTCACACGCTAGTAAAGTAATGCTCAAAATTCTCCAAGCCAGGCCACAATAGTAGGTGAACCGTGAACTTCCAGATGTGCAAGCTGGATTTAGAAAAGGCAGAGGAACCAGAGATCAAATTGCCAACATCCATTGGATCATTGAAAAAGCAAGAGAGCTCCAGAAAATACATCTAATTCTGCTTTATTGACTATGCCAAAGCCTTTGGTTGTGTGGATCAAGACAAACTGTGGAAAATTCTTAAAGAGATGGGAATCCCAGACCACCTTACCTGCCTCCTGAGAAATCTGTATGCAGGTCAAGAAGCAATAGTTAGAACTGGACATGGAACAACAGACAGGTTCCAAATTGGGAAAGGAGTACAATATACAGTCAAGGCTGTATACTGTCACCCTGCTTATTTAACTTATATGCAGAGTACATCATGCGAAATGCCAGGCTGGATGAAGCACAAGCTGGAATCAAGATTGCCAGGAGAAATGCCAATAACCTCAGATATGCAGATGACACCACCCTTATGGCAAAAAGCAAAGAAGAACTAAAGAGCCTCTTGATGAAAGTGAAAGAGCATAGTGAAAAAGCTAGCTTAAAACTCAACATTCAGAAAACTAAGATCATGGCATCTGGTCCCATCACTTCATGACAAATAGATGGGGAAACAATGGAAACAGTGACAGACTTTATTTTTTTGCGCCCCCCAGTCACTGCAGATGGTGACTGCAGCCATGAAATTAAAAGACGCTTGCTCCTTGGAAGAAAAGCTATGACCAACTTAGACAGCATGTTAAAAACCAGAGACATTACTTTGCCAACAAAGGACCATCTAGTCAAAGCTATGGTTTTTCCAGTAGTCATGTATGGATGTGAGAGCTGGACTATAAAGAAAGCTCAGCACTGAAGAATTGATGCTTTTGAACTGTGGTGTTGGAGAAGACTCTTGAGAGTCCCTTGGATAGTAAGGAGATCCAACCAGTCCATCCTAAAGGAAATCAGTCCTGAATATTCATTGGAAGGACTGATGCTGAAGCTGAAACTCCAATACTTTGGCCACCTGATGTGAAGAACTGACTCATTTGAAAAGACCCTGATGCTGGGAAAGATTGAAGGCAGGAGGAGAAGGGGACAACAGAGTGAGATGGTTGGCTGGCATCACCGACTTGATGGACATGAGTTTGAGCAAACGCCGGGAGTTGGGGATGCACAGGGAGGCCTGGTGTGCTGCAGCTCATGGGGTCACAAAGAGTTGGACCTGACTGAGCAACTGAACTGACTGAACTGAACGAGTTGCAATGGCAACCCACTCCAGTATTCTTGCCTGGAGAATCCCATGGACAGAGGAGCGTGGCAGGCTATGGCCCACGGAGTCACAAAGAGTCAGACACAACAGCACAGCACAATCAGTTGAGACTTATCTACTCACCTGTAGGTTGCCAGATAAAATCAGGATGCCTAGTTAAGTTTGAATTTCAGATAGGGAATGCATGCAACTTTTAATATTTGCCCCATGCAATATTTAATATAAATATGCCCCCTATTGCATAGGACACACTTCTACACTGAAAGAATTATTCAGTGTTCATCTGCAATTCAAATTGAACTAGGCATCCAGTTTTTGATTGAACGAGGCTTTTTTTATTTGCTGAATCTGGCAATCCTTTCCCTGAATTTGAAACTCTCAGAATTCTGCTCCCTCCCCTACCCCAACCAGCCTCTTTTTTTCACCTTCTTGGTGGAGGTTCAGCCTCTCCTAGACCCAGGCTCTTTTTAATTTTCCTCCTCCCCTGGTTTTTATTTACTTTAGCAAAATCACACTGGGTATCGATTTCAAAGTCTTTGATGTTATACTGGAGACTCAGTTGAGGGTGCCTGAGCTTTAGGAAGGTTTCCTCAGGACACTGGGAGGAAATTAAACCTCAGAAAATATGTTTGACTTTTTTTCTTTCCTCCTGAAAAGAACGTCTGTGGGTCGGGCTCCGTTCTGGTCACGGGAGCGCAAACAGTGGAGTGAAGGCCAGAACCCTCTCTTCTCAAGCCTCCACCGGCTACGGTCCCGGCCCGTGAGTGATTTATCTCCAGCTGCACTGGCGGCTTTCCCAGGGTTTCCATCCTCAGCTGAACTTACTGAGGGAGGCCCTAAGCCTGCAGGCTCCAGGGGATCCGAGAAGTCAGTGAGACTGGGGCTTCCCAAGCCGTACTGTGCACATGGATTCCTTGGGGAGCTTTCTCCAGCCCTAGCACTGGGGCTCGTGAACCCAGGATCTCTGGACATGGACCCAGGCATCGTGAGTTTGAAAAAAATGTCCTCCGAGGATTCTAGTGGGAGGCCCCAGGAGCCGGAGCCCTGCTGCTCTGGCTGGTGGGAGTTGATGGGTAAATGCCCCAGGTCCCTTCCCCCTTGTTGGGGTAACTCCGAGGCCCTTGCCTCTCTCTGGTGGTCACCTCTGTCCTGGGTGTCCCAGCTGCCCACAGCACTAACTGACTTCCTTCACTTCCTAGGTGCTTTTGGTTGCAACCAACAGACACCAGGTTTGGTCTCTGTCCTCCTTTCTCTTCCATTTTCTCATCCAACCTCTTCTGTGTGTGAGTGCCTGCTCAGTCACATCTGACTGTTTGCGACCCCATGGACTGTAGCCCACCAGGCTCCTCTGTCCATGGGATTTTCCCAAGCGAAAATACTGGAGTCGCTTGCCATTCCCTTCTCCAGGGAATCTTCCTGACCCAGGAATCGAACCTGTGTCTCCTGCATCTCCTGCATTGACAGATGGGTTCTTTACCACTGAGCCACCAGGGAAGCCATAGAGTCCATCACAACCATCCAGTCTGGCTGCTAACCCTAACCCCTATTCTCACCTACTTCCCTCATTTTCCAAGCCTTCATATCAAGGTTGCATCTGTCTTCTAGAATTTCCATCTTCAAGATAACTGAGTTAGTTGTGCCCCACTCCCCAAAACATTCCCTGGGAATTTTTTTTTTGTTTTCTAAATGACTTCCAGGTGGGTTATTTGTACCAGCCACTATGCGACAGGGCTGGGACTTACTGAAATTGGCTTTTACCAGTCAAGTCCCACCCCCGGGCCTAGGGTGGGGTCAGACATACAGTCTGCATGGCTGCCAGGTGGTGGGGGGTGGACCTGGGGGAGGGGGAGCTTTGGGAGCAACCACAAGGTAAAAGAAGGGTGACCTGCAGAGGAAGGGGTGGGGTGGGACAGGAGAGTAGAGGGCTTGCGGGAGCCCTGAGCACCCTAAGCTGATTCTCAGAAAAGGCAGTGTCCTTTGACAGTTCTGAGGCTCTCTGACTGTGGTTTCAGCTCCTGGCAAACTTCTTTTTTCCACTGTGGGCGGAGTTGTCTGTTAGCCTGGCTGTGTCTACGGGAGGGGCCTCCAGAACAGATCCTGGGACAAGGGCTCATGTGCCTGTGGTTTATTAAGGAGGTTCTCCCAGGAGAAACTTCGAAGGGAGTGGAGAAAGCAGGTCAGGACAGAGGGAAGGCCACAGCGGGAGCAATTTTAGGCAGAGTCCCGCAGAGGGTGTGTTAGCCTTGGGACCTCTGGAGCGTGAGGAATGCTCAGGGTTATCCTGACTCGAGGCAAGAGGGCCGAATGTCCATACTCCTGTTAGTCCTTCACCAAAGATGGTGGATGAGTGGGGTGTGCAAGAAGACTGTGAAGCTCCAGTGCTCTGGGTTCACCGTCTCCAGGCAAGGAAACTCTGTGGCAAGCGGGCAGCCTTTCAAGGACGAACCTCAGGGGCACTCTCTGGAGAGCAAAAGCCCTTTTGAGTGGGGAGGAGTCAGCGATACAAGCTGTTATAAGGAGACCCAAGGGGTGGGTGGGGCCCTGGGCATTGCCCACTCCAGGCCATGGTGGCTTGATCAGCCAAGTCCACTCATCAGCTTTCACCCATAAAGCAGGGTCTCTGCCTCTGACCTGTGAGCCCAGCTCTCACATTAATTTTGCTCAGCCCCCAGTGAGCTGGTCTGCCAGTGCCTTAAGCCCTCTGCACTCATTGTTAGTCGCTTAGTTGTGTCTGACTCTTTGTGACCCCCTGGACTGAAACCCACCAGGCTCCTCTGTCCACAGAGTTCTCCAGACAAGAATACCAGAGTCCATTCCCTTCTCTAAGGGATCTTTCCGACCCAGGGATCGAACCCAGGTCTCCTGCATTGCAGGCAAATTCTTTACCGTCTGAGCCACCAGGGAAGCTAGTTGCCAACATTTAAATCTTAGGCGATTTGTGCACAAGAATCTGGGTCTCTAGGTCAGATTTATTATCAGAGGCCCACGTTCCACGTGGCCACAATTGGTGGAGGCCACCGTGTCTTCCTGTGCTGATCAATATTAGTGGAGGGTCCTGATACCACATCCTCCACTGTTCTCTATCATGTTCCAAACACATGCACTATAATTTTTCTTCATAGGAGAGTCAAGAGGAAAGATGTTGGACTCACATCTATCAAGTGGAGGGAAACACACAGCCGAGGACGGTTAATGTGGACATGAGATATGTTTGCGTCTGAAGACTGCAGCCCAAGACGCCCATAGGAAGCCTCCATCCTGGTGCCCGCTGGGCTGTGAGTTTGCCCCTCTGGCTATGAGCTCGGCGCCCCCACCAGACACTTCCTTTTCCACCAGGATCCAGCTGCTCGTCAGCTCCTCCCCCACCCCACTTTGTTAGAAGCAGCTGTTTTTCCCCTTCCAGCCCTCCAAGTGCTGATTTCATTTCTTTCCCGACAGAAGTTTGGAGCCAGGAGGGAAATGGTTTGGCAGGAAATCAACAAGCCATGGGAGGAAGAGGACAGAGTGGAGAAAGCAGACGCCTCACAGAGGGCTGGGCCGAGGGGGTCTGAGTGGGCAGACTGGACGGGGCTCCAAAGACCCCCAGAAGTCCCTGCAAGTCCCTGGAGTTGGGTGGATTAGTGGCCTCCGTGGAGTTTACTTGCTCTCCTCTGAGTTGCCTTAGCAACTTTAGCTGGGGTGGATTCCAGAAAGTTCTTTTTCCCAGCAGTTTTTCTCTCTGGTGTCGCTGGAGAGAGGTGAAGGCAAGCTGTGGGGAGGAAGGGAACCACGGGGGCCCGGGGCTGGCAGGGCACGTTTGAACCTGTGTGTTGAGTGTTGACAGTGCCAGGGCAGGAGACTTGCAGGGTGATGAGAGGTACCGGAGGACCAAAGGCTGAGAGCTGTAATGTGTGGAGGCCGTCGAGACTCAGCACCCGTGGCCCCTGGGACAGGTGGCCCAGGCCCAGAGGAGCCCAGTCCCCCGCTCCCCAAGGTCTCATGTTGTCCCTCCACCCTCACCCCAGCCACAGCTGCTTCGGCTCTTCTCCCCTAAATCGCCCTCTCCTCCCAACCCAGCTAAACCAGCGTCTTTTGAGTTCTGGAAAAATTCCTCTCCCCTTAACTATGCCATAAAAGGGCTGAAAGTTTCCAAAAGGAACACTTAACTGAGACATAGAGGGGAAAACCTGGGTGCAGAAAAACGGCTGATGTTACAGAGTGCAGACCCAAGTCCAGCTCAACCGCACATCTGGTGGGGGGTCGCCTGGTAGTGCGGGAGCCAACTGTTCTTGGAATTCCTTGACTCAGTCCAGCCTGTGTGGTGGCCGCGAACACAGGCCGACTTCTGGGCGGAAATGTGGCTCTGGGGTTGGGGGGCTGTTTCCAGCCTTGTGGGACCTTCAAGTTGCTCAGAGCCTGCTGGGCCCAAGTCTTTGTCTGAGAAGGAGCTCTCTGCACCTCCACCCCACCCTGGGCTGAGCCAGGCCCCTCTCAGCGGCCCTCCCCAACCCAGCCACCTCCTTGAGTCTCGTCCTGGCCCTGCCTCCTTCTTCATTCTTCTCTTGGAGGTGACTGGCTTCTGGCCTAGGAGAGCCCACCACCCCTCTCCCCACGCCCTCTCTCTCTGCCTGGCCAGTTTGCCAGAAGCATGTTCCCTGGGCTTGGGGCTGGCTCCAGCCTAGAGCAGCGGGGTGCACTGGGCCCTCCAATGGGTCTCTCCATTTCCAAGCCTGCATCACCTTTGGGGTCCCCTAGGAGTCTGGTTTTTGTCTTGAGGGATTGAACTTGTCCACGAGGAAGACGTGGCTGATCTACCCAAGTGTAAAGTGTGTTATTTTTCAAAATAGGTAAAACATCTACATGTTAGTATAATCACACATGAAACATAAGTGTCTTCACCCCTCTATCCCTTCTTCTTCTCTAGAGAGAACCACTACCTGTGCGTCTTCCAGAGGTAGTCCCTGCAAGCATATATATGTGTATATTTTGTGCAAGGTGTGTACAAATGTATAATATAGATTATATACATTTGTATGTACATATAAATATATGCAGGGCACACACGCGCACACACACACACACAGAGTCAGCCTTTCCTATCTGCAGGTTTCACACTATGGGTTCAATAAATCGTGGATCAAAAATATTCCCCCAAAGGAGGAAAGAGAGGGTAGAATATATGGAGAGTGTAACATGGAAACATACATTACCGTATGTAAAATAGATAGCCAATGGGAATTTGCTGAACTCAAATGGGAGCTCTGTAACAACCTAGAGGGGTGGGATGGGGAGGAAGATGGAGGGAGGAAAAGGGAGGGGACATAGGTATACCTATGGCTGATTCATGTTGATGTTTGGCAGAAACCAACACAATACTGTGAAGCAATCATCTTTCAATTAAAAGGGGTTCCCTGATAGCTCAGTTGGTAAAGCATTGGCCAGCAATGCAGGAGATCTCAGTTTGATTCCTGAGTTGGGAAGATCTGCTGGAGAAGGGATAGTCTACCCACTCCAGTATTCTTGGGCTTCCCTGGTGGCTCAGCTGGTAAAGAATTCGCCTGCAATGCAGGATACCTGGGTTGGATCCCTGGGTTGGGAAGATCTCCTGGAGAAGGAAAAGGCTACCCACTCCAGTATTCTGGCCTGGAGAATTCCATGAACTGTATAGTCCATGGGGTCCCAAAGAGCTGGACACGACTGAGGGACTTTCACTTTTCAATTAAAAATAAATAAATTAAAAAAAAATTCCTCCCCCCAAATTCCAGAAAGTTCCAAAAAGCAAAACCTGGATTTGCTGTGTGGGCCAGCATTGTATTAGGTATTGTAGGTAATCTAGAGATGATTTAAAGTTTATGGGAGGATGGAGGTCTATCATATGCAAACACTACACCATTTTATATGAGGAACTTGAGCATCTGAGGATTTTGGAGTGTGGCTGAAGGTGGGGGTGGGGGCCTGAACACAATCCCACTGTGGGAGGGGCAACTGTATATAAATTCATTTAATATATTTTGGAGATAGTTTTGTATGGGCACGGAAAGTGCTTCTTCATTTTAAAAAGTGGCTGCTAGTATCCCTTGTAGCATTGTATATTTATTTAACCAATTCTTTATTTCCAGGCCTTTGGGTTGCTCCCAATCTTGCTATCTCTCTAAGCCACAGTGAGCATCTTTATCTTTGCAATTAGACTGCTTGGCGCAAGTGCCTGTGTGTCTGCAGGATAAATCCTGGCAGTGGTGTTCTTGGCCAAAAGATATGTGCATTTTTAGTTTTGATAAATATTGTCAAAATGCCCTCTAAAGGGCGACTGTACTGATTTCTTAAGTCCCATCAACAGTATTTGAGAGCTTCTGTTTCTCTACACCCTCACCAACACAGAGGGCCGTCAAACTTTTTGATATTTGCCAGCCCAGGAGCTAAAAGTAATTGGTATGTAGTAGTCATTATAATTCTTTATACCAGTGTGGTTAAAGCATCTTCTCATTATGTTCAAAGACCCTTTATTCCCATTTCTATAAGTTCTTTTCTAACCTTTCCCATCTTTTTTTTTTTTTTTTTTTTTGGCTGTACCACCTAGCATGTAGGATCTTAGTTCCTGGACCAGGGATTGAACCCATGCTCCCTGCAGTGGAAACACGGAGTCTTAAACATTGGACCACCAGGGCGTTCCCTATCTCGTTTTTTGTTTTTTTTTTTAATTAGGTTGTTGGCCTTTTTCTGGACTTCCGTGGTGGTTCAGATGGTAAAGAATCTGCCTGCAATGTGGGAGACCTGGGTTCAATCCCTGGGTTGGGAAGATCCCCTGGAGAAGGGAATGGCTACCCACTCCAGTATTCTTGCCTGGAGAATCCCATGGACAGCGGAACCTGCTGGGCTACAGTCCATGGGGTCGCAAAGAGTCGGACATGACAGCAACTTTCACTTCACTTCAGTCGGGTTTTTTTTAATTGATATCTAGAAGTGCTTTATATATTAAGGAAATTGACCTTTGCCAACCCTCAAGTTGTAAATCTCTTTGTATTTTGTTTATAATTGGACTTTTATTAGACACTTGAATTTAAAATTTTAATATAATTAAATTTATTACTTTAAAAAATGCCTTCCAAATTTTGTTTTGCTGAGAAAAATCTTTCCCACTCTGAGCTTATTTTAAAAACTTATTCCATTTTTCCTAATGCTTATATGGTTTGTTTTAATGTTTAAATTTCTGACCCATCTGGAATTTATTTATTTATGTACTTATTAATTTATTGAAGTGTAGTTGATGAACAATATTATGTTAGTGTCAGATGTACTACATAGTAATTTGATAATCAAATGCATTATGAAATGATCGTAGCAATAATTCTAGTAACCATCTGTCACCATACATAAAAATTAGTATTTAATACTGTATTCTGTTAGCTGTAAACCACATCCCTGTGAATTATTTATTTTGTAATTGGAAGTTTGTGGCTCTTCATCTCCTTCAGCTATTTTACTCAACCCCTGACCTGTTGGTGACCACCTGTTTCTTCTTTGTATTTATGAGTCTGTTTCCATTTTGTTTGTTAGATTCCACATATAATGAAAATACCATGTGCAGTATTTGTCCCTCTCTGTCTGACTTATTTCACTTAGCATAAAACACTCTAGATTTATCTGTGTTGTTGTACATGGCAAGATTAACTTCTTTTTAATGACTAATATTCCATGTGTGTGTGTGTGTGTGTGTGTGTGTGTATATATATATATATATAACCTAAACTGTATCCATATATAAAAACTAATCAGTATCCATTCATATACTGGTAGGCACTTAGGTTACTTCCGTATCTTGGCTATTGCAAATAATGCTGCAGTGAACATAGGGGTGCATATAACAAATATTTCAAATTAAATAATATTTCAAATTAATATTTTGTTTTCTTCAAGACAACCCAGGAGTAGTATTGCTGGCTCATATGGTAATTCTATTTTTGATTTTTTGAGGAACCTCCGCATGTTTTCCATAGTGGCTGCCTCTTTTTCCATTGCCAGCAGCAGAGTATGAGTATTCCCTTTCCTGCACAGTGTCGGCAGCATTTGTTATCTGTGGTCTTTCTGCTGGTGGCCGTTCTGACAGGTGTGAGCTGACATCTCCTTGCGGTTTTGATTTGCATCTCTCTGATGAATAGCGGTGCCGAGCATCTTTGCTTGTGTCTATTTCGGGCTGAGGAGTAAGGTGGGGATCCTGCTTTATTTTTCCCAGGTGGCCGCCCAGTTGTCCCAGTGAATCAGGCTCTTCTGAAGGCTCCCTCTTTTCTCCATGGATATAACTATAAAACCGCTTTCTTCGGCACATATTTAGTGGGGAGTTGGTGGGGAGGTGGGTGACAGATCCTGCCTTAGTCTCAGCCCCGTTTTCTTGAGGGGTTCAGTTCAGAATCCAAACTTGCAAATTCCACTCATGGAAGCAGAAGCCCTGCAGTTCATGAGGCATCTCTTTTCTCCTTGGAGGGTGGCTCCTTGGTCCCACCTTCCCCACTCTCCCCGCCAGGGCCACAAAGCATACCTTCCACTCGCCCCTGAGCAGTGATGGAGGAACCCCAGGTCTAGTCCCCGTGGAGCATGTCCAGGTCTGGTCTGTGCTCATCCACACCCAGGGGCTTCAGAGGTTTCCCCTCTCTTTATCTTCAGAGCACACCTCTTGGTGGCTCCTCACCTGCCCAGTTTAGGGATGAAGGTGATAAGGCTTGGAGAGACTGTGCCAGCTCAGGATTGGATCCCGAATCTGAATACCCAGAGTCAAATTCAAGACCTTGTTCTCAGCACCCCTAGTTTTCCACACCTCTTTGCATCTCAGGTTTCCCCTCTGCAGGCACTACTGGCCCAGCCAGGACCCCTCTCCCTGGGTGCCCCCTAGTACTATCAACACCCTCCTCTGCAGACGTCTATCAGGGTCAACTCACTGCTGGGCGACCATGAATGGTAATGAGTTTTCTTTCTTATTATTTCCAGTTTTACCAGAAATGCAGTGTAGTGGCCAGTCCATACTCTGAATTCGTGGTGAACTGACAAACACCTGCATGTGGAAGGAGAGACATCACTGATCCAATGGACCCAAGTCACCAACCATCAACCTGGCCCTTCTCGCTGCTCTGGTGCTGGGAGCTCCCACAATCACACTCGTGCTTTAAAGGCCGCCTGGATAATTTTCTTGTTCTAAATCTGAGCTTATTCAAAGAAAAATGACTTTCGCTTGGCGTGTGAAAAAGGTCAGGTCATTGCACTGTTGGAAACGTCTACATGCTTGCAAAGAACGGAGAATTTTCTGAGTGTGTGGCTCCCTCAGCGCCTTTACCGTGATTTGTTTCTCCCTTTGTGTGGAGTCCGGGTGAGTGTTTTTAAAAAGGCATCTGAAAGCCTGAGCGTCCTGTCACCTGCAGGAGGGGACGGGTCAGCTGGCCACTGCCGTCCAGGGGAGGGATGTGTTTTTGACTAAAATATGAAAAGTTTCAACATTCATTCTAGAATCTGCCAACACTCGTTAATTTTTCCTTTCATAAGCAATTGTTTAAAAAGGATTTTTATTTTATGTTCATCTTAATTTTCCCCGACTTTTCATTTGAAAAAATTTTCAGCCGCAGAAAACTGTGAGAATAATAACTGTCAAATTCATCACCAGTTAACGTTTTGCCACATTTACTCTATCTCGCTATAGAAACGCAGACGTTGGTCCAAAAAAAATCAGTAACATTTCCTTCATTCTTTTCTTCTTGTTTTTTTTTTTCCCTGGACTATTTGAAAGTTGCACATTTTGTGCAGGTAAGTCTGCACATCTATTCTAAGACATGAACATTCTCCTTTATAAGAACAAAACCCTTATCACACCAGTGAATCTTACACAGAGGCACATCTGGTCTCTCTCTGAGGCCAATATTCAGATTTTGCCAGTTTTCCTAATCCTGGCCTTTCCCTCTTGATCCAGGGTCCAGATAAGGCCCATCACCTCCCCCCACTGCTGGGTCTTCTCTCCTGCCTCTCATTTGAACCTTCTCCTACCCACCTTGTCTTTCCAGACGCTGGTATTTTAAAGCGTTCAGGTTGTTCCTTTGGCAGTTGTGTGTGCATGCTTAGTTGCTCAGTCATGTCTGACTCTGCGAGCCCATGGATTGTAGCCTGCCAGGCTCCTCTGTCCATGGGATTTCCCAGGTAAGAATACTGGAGTGGGTTGCCATTTTCTTTTCTAAGGGATTTTCCTGATCCAGAGATTGAACCCACATCTCCTGCATTGCAGGCAGATTTTTTACCTGCTGAGCCATCCAGGGAACCCATTTGTTTTGCAGAATTCTCTTCATTTTGGATTTGACTGATTCCTCTTTATGAAGAAACTCGGGTGAACTATTGTCTACTTTGCCAGGATCGATCTTAAGTTCTGCTTTTGAAGAGCTGCTCACATGAAATAAAACCCAGAAGATACAGAAGAATTCATACTCAAGGGTCTCTCTCCTTTTCTGTCTCTTCCTGGAGGCAATGTGTGCTCCAGATTTCTATGTCTCCTTCAGAGACAACACCCCACGGACCTGTCTAATGATGGCTCCACACCTCCACCTGGGGAGTTCAGTGGGTGTGACTGTCATGTCTGTTACTCTCTTGCCTAGAAGCCTCGAAAGACAGTCAGAAGTCCCGCTAAGATGCTTATCTGGCCACTGGTCCTTCCCCTCCCTTCTCACCCTGTCACAGAGACAGGCTGGGACCTGGACCCTCAACCTGAGTCCTTGCAGGTTGCACCTGGACAGACATTCAGGAAACACTTGTGCAGAGTGGCTGTGCCTGCACACACACATAGCATGCACACACACATAGCATGCATACACACACCTGCCACACATGCACACACCAACAAACACACACACACATACACACATATACCACACACACACACCACACACCATATGCACACACACAGCACACACACACATGCATACACACCATATGCACACATACACCATACATACATACCCCCCCAACACCATACACTCACACACACCATACATACACACACCATACACACATATACCACACACATACACACTGCACACCATACACACACACCATACACATATACACCATACATACACACACACCATACACACACACCACACACCATATGCACACACACACCATACACACATATACCCCCCACACACACACCATACACACACACCACACACCATATGCACACACACACCATACACACATACCCCCCCAACACCATACACTCACACCACACACACACCATACACACATATACCACACACATACACACCGCACACCATACACACACACCATACACATATACACCATACATAAACACACACCATACACACACACCACACACCATATGCACACACACACCATACACACATATACCCCCCACACACACACCATACACACACACCACACACCATATGCACACACACACCATACACACATACCCCCCCAACACCATACACTCACACCACACACACACCATACACACATATACCACACACATACACACCGCACACCATACACACACACCATACACATATACACCATACATAAACACACACCATACACACACACCACACACCATATGCACACACACACCATACACACATATACCCCCCACACACACACCATACACACACACCACACACCATATGCACACACACACCATACACACATACCCCCCCAACACCATACACTCACACCACACACACACCATACACACATATACCACACACATACACACCGCACACCATACACACACACCATACACATATACACCATACATAAACACACACCATACACAAACACCACACACCATATGCACACACACACCATACACACATATACCCCCCACACACACACCATACACACACACACACCATACACACACACCACACACTATATGCACACACATACCATGCACACATACCACGCACCATATGCACACACACACACATACACACACATGCACACACAGAGCAACAGAGGCTTCTGGTCAACAGCTCTCCTGAGATCCCAGCCAGAACCACCTGGTCAATCCACAGAATGGTGAGAAAGAATGCATTACTGTTTTGAGTCAGCATTTTTGGGTTTTTATGACACAGAATTAGGTGGCGGAAGCAGGGCTGTTTCTGCTCTGCAGGTGGGAGTGAGCCAGCCTGCTGGAGGGATGCAGGGTTTGCCTGCCTTGGGGACCTGCAGGGGTAGAGACAAGGGCAGACACAAAGCAAGGCTTTTAAAATAAAAGTTATTTTTATTTACCAAAGTAATATACAGTACATACACACACACACATATGTGGCAACAACTCAGACGTATCAGAAAATGTTAACATGAAAACAGCTGCACCTCACCTGCTGAGCTTTCCTACTGTCCGAGAGACAACATCTTTTGGAAGATAGTTCCAGTTTATGTTTTTCTCTCCAAACTCCAGATCTCAAACTTGTACCTCCATTCCTCAGTCCCTGTCATTAGACAGTAGCTACTCAGCCCGCAGTCGCTCAGATGAGCATTTAGGTCCCTGTTCCCAATGTGTGAACTCTCTGAGACTGTTTCTGGTTTCTGCAGGAGCACCTCCTCTTCCAACAACAGTTGCTGATGTAACTCTCGAGTCCCAGCTTTGTAGGATAAGGGTACTGGCACCTCCTCCCTTTCTTCTGCTTTTCTCCTCCCTTCCAGAGCCCATATTTGAGGGTCCACTTGGACCACTGCATAGCACTGCCTTCCTGGGGGAGTATCCATGAAATTCTCAAAATTAGGTGCAAAGTTGTGTGTGTGTTTAGGTTCCATTTCCCTGGGAGAGTTTAGAACTCCCATCAGATTCTCAAAGGGATAAGATCCAAAGGTGGAATATTGGGCCCTGAAGTGATGGTAAAAGTGTTAGTCACTCAGTCCTGTCCAGCTCTTTGCGACCCACGGACTATAGCCCACCAGGCTCCTCTGCACATGGGATTCTCCAGGCAAGAATACTGGAGTGGGGGTTGCCATTTCCTGTTTTCCACCTGTCCCCAGATCCACCCCCACCTTCTCTATCCCCTGTGCCCTGAGCCCCTGGGGGGGCAGTGACTCAGGCCAGGTGGGGAGAATGGAGGGGGCAGTGGTCTCCCTCTGCAGGGCCCTCTCAGGCTGGCTGTGTCTCCCCGAAGGACCTGCTCCATACAACCACTCTCTCTGGGGACTTCCCTTGTAGGGGTAACCACAGCCGGGTTGCTCCCAGCCCCAGCTCACTGCCTTGTCCTGTGTGGTCCCACCACACCCCACCCACACTTCTGTCAATCGTTCCTTTGAGAACCCGCCTCGACTTTGCCTGATCTGACTCTGGCATTTGATTCCTGCTGGGACTTTAGAGTTCTCAGTTTCCTTGGACACAAACCCTGAGTCTTCGGTCATGTGCTCTTGGCAAAGGGAGAAGTTGAATTGCTGTGCTGTTTCCCCAGGGGTCTGGCTGACCCTGTGGGAGAGCTGAAGCTGGGAGTCCTTTATTGTTACCCCAAATCCAGACAAGGGGCCAGCAGCCTTTAACTGGACCCCCAAATGACCAGCCATCAGATTCCTGGAGGGGAGTGCCAAAGTAGATGCCTTCAGGTGTGGGCAGCTCCTGGGAAGGGCCTCCCGGCAGTGGGCCCCAGCTCTCCCAGGGCACGAGAGCCTTGGGGCCCAAGGAGGATGGGGGAGTACACAGCAGAGCCCTCTGCACTCCTGATCTTGGTCTGGCCGTTAGACTTGGGCTTCTTTCCCCCACGCCCCAGTTCCTAGCAGTGTCTGATATACAGCAGGTGCTCAGCAAATCCTTGTTGAATGAGAGCTGGGTAACAAGTGTCTTTGATATTTTGAAGTTCATAACCGCAGGACTCCTGTGTACCACTGTTGTTTTGCTTTTTAACTCTTTGCTTTGAAATGCTTCCATAGTAAAGTCATTAAAATAAGATTAAAAAATTATCAGATTTCCTATTGTTAGCATTTGGCACTGTCCTCTCCATATATATATAAAACATAAGTACAGTATGTGTGTGTTAGTCACTCAGTCGTGTCTGACTCTTTATAACCCGATGGACGGTGGCCTGCCAGGATCCTCTGTCCAAGGGATTTTTCAAACAAAAACACTGGAGTGGGTTGCCATTTACTTCTCTAGGGGATCATCCCCACTCAGGGATTGAACCTAGGTCTCCTGCATTGCATGCAGATTCTTTACCATATGAGCCACCAGGGAAGCCCATATATAGTACATATGTATCATATACACTCATACACATATACACTTGGGCTATTATTAATTTCTGAAACATTTGAAAAAGCTGGAGAGTCCTGGGTTTTGGCTGGCAATACTTCAGTGAGTGTCTCCCAAACACAAAGGCATCTTCTTACACACCCTCTATACAGTTTATCAGACTCATGAGATGGGACATGGACTCAAAACGATGATCTGCTATGTGATCCATGCACACACTCCAGTTGTGCCCATAATGTCCTTTATAGATGCCCTCCCCCCATCCCATGTTAGGGATCCACCCCCAGATCATACCGCCTTCAGCCGTCATGTCTCTCTAGAGTCCTGTGTCCTTTGCTGCGCTTTGGAGGACCACAAACCAACTGTGTTGTGAAAGCATCCTTCTGTTTGGGTCTGTTTTCCCAGGATGGGATATGATTCTATCTCTCACTTCTCTGCCCCAGATCTGGCAGGTTTAAAGTTCATGGCATCTCTCATCCCAGGGGGAGGAGCCCCTGCTCCCAGTTTCTACTCTAAATCAAAGTCCAAGGTTTAAATGTCCCACTGGAGGTCACATACTTCTTGAGTGATGGAGCTGAGGTGACATCCAGGTGTCTTCAGTGGCAGCCCAGGATCTTCCCCATCGTCTGGTAGGATGAGTGATGAGTGACTGTGACACACACATTTTCCCCTCAGCCTTGGCTGGCCTTCCTCCCCCCAGCCTCGGTGTGTTCATGGGATGATGGGCAGGAGATATTTAGAAGATGCGAGAGGCTAAATCGATTTTCCAGAGAAAGCACTTAGAGCTGCTCTCGGAGGAAAGCCTCCTGGAGGAAGGAGCTTGGAGTGGAGAGCAGGGCGGGGAGGAGGGCGTGAGGGAGGAAGGCAGAGAGGGCCATGGAGCCTGTGGTGGGTGGGGGTGGAGAGGAGAGCTCGCTGTGCTGTGTGACTTTGGAGAGAGGTGGGGAAGGGATGTTTGGAGATGTGGTGGTGGGGGCTGTGGGTTTGGAATATTCCTTCACCCCTGCCCCCCTCCTTCTTCTCCTGTGTTTGCCTCTTCTAGTCACTTTTGATGCTTTCGAACTTTGGGGCCGAAGAAGACTCTTGAGAGTCCCTTGGATAGCGAACCAAGGGATCAAACCAGTCAATCCTAAAGGAAATCAACTTTGAATATTCATTGGAAGGACTGAGGCTGAAGCTGAAGCTCCAGTGCTTTGGCCACCTGATGCGAAGAGCTGATTCATTGGAAAAGACCCTGATGCTGGGAAAGATTGAGGGCAGGAGAGGGGGGAGACAGAGGATGAGATGGTTGGATGGCATCATGGACTCAGTGGACATGAGTTTGAGCAAGCTCTGGGAAATAGTTTGGGAACGCCAGGGAAGCCTGGCATTCTGCAGTCCATGGGGTTGCAAAGAGTCGGACATGACTTAGTGACTGAACAACAAGAAGACATTGTAGAAAACCCTATCAAGGCTTTGGGAGAGGCCCATGTTTCATGTGAGCTCAACTCTGTCTGTTCCTGAGGTGGCTGGGCTCTATTCTGGTTACACACTCACGGATGGAGGTGTCTCCATCTGGGTCACTGTAAGGGCTGCCTCTGTGCGGTGAACACAGGTGCAATGTGCTGTCCCGAGGGTCCCCAAGGCTTCTTCAGACCAGCATCGTCAGGCTGTTGAGTTGCAGATGACCGCAGAAAGGCTTCTCTGCTCTTTCTGATATTGCATAGGTGCAAGTTTCCTGCCCCTGGACAGGCTGGACATCCCAAGGCGGAGCCCTGGGCATGGGAGAGCACTTGCCCTCCCACATCCTGCCTGCTGGAGCTCTTCCCCTCTTTGGGCCTCAGCTCCTCCATCTGTAAAATGGAGCTATAAATACCGACTTCCAGACAGGATGTGTGTGAGGATTAAGGGGGACAATATGTCATAGTGTAAGAGGCATATGGGTCTTTGACGACTCCTCACGCCCACCCTCATTGAGGACAACAGCAGAGTGCATGGAGCATGATAGGGCTGAAGGGTCCCCCCTACCCCGCAACCTGACCAGGATTGCTAGGCATCTCCCACACAAATCACACACTCAGATTTCCCTGTCCTATCTTCCCTTTGTTACCATGGAGATAGGCGACCAAGAGGAACTTGAGACTTAGAGGGTCCTCGAAGGATGCTGGGCCTTGTGCAGGGAGGCCTTGGAGAAGCCCCCTCCCCTGCAAGTTCTCCCCTACAGGGGGCACTGGAGACCCCTCATTCTTTGTTTGGAAGATGCAAGTGTTTTCAGGACATGGCCATTAGCATTTCTCATCTCTCTAGGAGAACAATTGCTCAGAGGAAACTAACAGCAAATCCCCAGCTGTAACCTCGGAGCAGAGTTTAACATGACCCTTTGCATCTGCCTGTCCCTCCTATGAGCTCCTGGCTGGGCAGCTGGGGCTGCTCCTCGACCCCCACACCCCCACCTCCCATCCAGGCTCTCCCTGCCTCTGGGCCACCTCCACCTGCTCCTGCTTCATCCTCTGGACCACATCAGCCCCTGCACAGAAGCCTCTGTGGCTCCCCATTGCCACGTGAGTTAAGTCCTCAGCTCTGCTTTCAAGTGCTTTTCCAATCAAATCTTCCAGCATCTTTCTCTGGGTACCCCACCTCTGACTGGGGTGGGTCTTCCATGTGCCTGGGGCTCTCCCAGCCCTGGGCCTTTGCCCAAGCTGCCCCTCTCGCCTGGGAAATCTTCACACATCTCTTCCCACCCCCTCAAAGCTCACCCCAAATGCCATCACCTTCAGGAGGTACCACCCCTCATTCCACCCCCAACACGATCTCTCCTGCCACTCGTTCTTGGCACTGACTCCGCCGGTCTTGTCTGCATCCTCTGGAAACCATCAGCGGAGGCCAGAGCCGGGTCGCACCAGCTCAGGTTCAGTAAAGTAACGTGGACAGTTTGAAATCCACCATGGGGGGAGGATTCACGCCAGGAAAAATCAGCAAACACAACAAATCTGTCCAGCAGTATTTACTCACTTTCCACATTTTAGATGCTGTGCTGGAGGTTTTACTTGCTTTATCCCAGTCAACCTTCACATCACCTCTGCGGGACAAGTTATCAAGGAGGCAGCTGAGGCTAGAAAGGTTGAGAAAATAGCCTAAGGTCACACCAGTAGTGGCTGAGCCCTCTCAGCAAGTGGAGGGGGGTGCCCTGTGCTTTAGAGCAGACACCCAGCTTTCTTTTGGCACCAGGGACCAGCTTTGCGGAAGACAGTTTCCCACGAACTGGGCAGGAGGTGCGGTTTGGGGATGATTCAAGCATGTTACATTTACTGTGCACTTCATTTCTACTTTGATGTCACCACCGATCTGACAAGAGGTATCGGTCTGTGGCCTGGAGTCTGGGGACCCCTGCTTTAGAAGGTTCTGCTCTCTCCTTGGGGTAAGGAGGCTGGGTGCTGGGGGACACGCCTACCTAGAGCCTGTGAGACCATCTGGACCGAGCCCGATATACCTGATTCCCTGGATCTCCTGCCCCGATGGCTGGAGGCTTCCTCCCAGGGCCTGTGTGGGTCTCCTCCCTGACCTTAAACCCAACCCCAAAGGAAACCCTCGTAGCTCAGTTGGTAAAGTAGCTCACTCTTTCTGCAGTGCAGGAGAGCCAGGTTCAATCCCTGGGTCAGGAAGATCCCCCTGGAGAAGGAAATGGCAACCCGCTCCAGTATCCTTGCCTGGAAAATCCCATGGACAGAGGAGCCTGGAGGGCTGCAGTCCATGCGGTTGCAAAGAGTTGGGCACAACTGAGCGACTAACACTCTCTTTCAAAGGAAACCCAGGACTGGAGTGGGTGGAGGAGAAGCCGAGAGGCAGCTTTTTGTGAAAGCTCTTTAGTCGCAGGGCTGGGAAGTCGTGTGTGTATGTATAGGAGGCTTTGGTGGTAACAGATGGAGTGGTTGGGGGCAGGCCAGGGGCCAGGCCTTCACCTGGTCCACACTCCCCCCGTGGCCACATCCTGGAGTGGGTCTCCATGGAGCCCTAGAATTCTCAAACCTAGCCTCCCAGGTCTTTTGAAAGAGTACAGTCAAGGTGGGGACATGGAGTATATTTTACTCATTAGCTTGATTTATCACACTTAGATATTCAGACACGTGGTATGGGCTTCTGTTTGGCCCCGTGGCTCAGGCCGGTGAGTGAAAGGAGAACACGGCTAGCACAGTTCACGTGGCTGAGCCAGGGCCGGGGCCCAGGGCTGGCTGAAGCCAGGATGGCCACACAGCATTGCTCCGCGCTAATTGCCCAGAGAAGAGTGCGGATGGGGGCGGATGTGCTAAGAGAGAAGCAGAATGGTCAGGCTTTTAGGAGTGCGGGTAATAACCGGGGACCATCTCAACTCATTATCAGCTTGGACTAAATGCAGGTGGTGCAGAGCTGGGCAAACTGCGAGGATGCTGGATTAGGGACTCCAGTTGCTTGAGGACCATGTTGGGGGATGTTCTCTGGGGAGAAGTGGAGGAAGTCTTTTCCCTTAAGGGAAAAGGCGGGGCCCTGACCCCCTTAACCAGAGCTAACAATGAGGCTGAGATAGTGGACAGCCAGCCCTGTCCGTGGGTGCAGCCCTGGCTTCCTCCAGCCAAGAGCCCCTCCCCTTGCTGCCAGCTTCAGCTTCAACTCCACACTTAGGGGGTCTGTTTGCCCCACTGCCTACTGACAAGGGGCCTGGACATCTGGGCTGGGATGCCGGTCAGAGGGATGGGCAGGGCTGCATGCTTGTTAGGAGGCCTGTATCTCTTGGCCAAAGGAAAAATTCAAGACATCTTTGGTCATGATTTAAAGAAAGAATCAAAGGAAAAGAGGAGCTCCGAACATAGGAAATTCTTACCCAAAGTCAGCGCTGGGGCTGGGGAAAGGAGGATGACGTTGGAGCCCCAGCCGGTCCCAGCCTTCTGGGGGACACGTGGCAGTGAGGCTGTCCTCTCTGTGGCCAGAGGTAGGCTCCTGGAGGACATTCTGAGGGCATGAGGTAAAGCATGTGGAGCCGGGTGTGGACGGGGTTACTGGAGCACCACCCTGCGAGGGTCATCCTGGGAGGAGCCTCTGTCTTTGCTATCATGGCCTCCTCCTCAGAATGTGTGTGGGGGGGTGCATTCCTGAGACATTTCCTTCGAATTCTTCTTGATTTTCTGGTCATTGTGACGTGAGGGCTGGGGCCCCTCCTAAGGCGGAGGGTGGGGGGCAGAGACTAGACTGGGTGGGGGGAGCCAGCGGTTGGCAGCACAGAAGAATAGCTGCAGGTAATCTCCCCCTTCCCGTGTCTCAGACTGGAGAGAAGTCTTTATGGGACCTGAACCAGTGTAGGCAGGGCCAGGCGTCCAGGGAGGGGCAAGCCCTGTTTTCTGTGGAAGGGGAGCTGGGGTGTCCCTGGCAGAAGGCACTTGGCTTCCGTTCGGGTTGGGTGGGCCAACAGAGCCAGCCCTTCACCTTGCTGCCATGTGCAGGGACTCTGAGGGGTCCACCACTCCTTTTCCTTTGGGGGCTTTGGAGCCCATCCAGGGAACATGGCCTAGGAAGTCCAGCCCTGGCCTCTAGGGGGTGGGGGGGGTTTTCTTCCAACTGGCTCTCCATAAGCTGTCAGATGCCTCGAGGAGGCCAGAATAAGTGTTTCTAATAAGAGACACCCCTCGTCAAGTCTGGGGAGGTGGCCTAGGTCTGAGAAGCCAGACTGAGGTCAAATCTTTTTCTGTACCACTGGCCACCCTCAAAGGCACCTTCCTTATCCCTGTATTTTTCCACCAACATTTATGGAGGATGTATCAGCTTCCTGGGGCTGCTATAGCGAATTGCTAGGAAACTACAGATACACACACACACATACACACACATAATTTTCATTGTAGTAAAAAAATATATATAGCATAAAGTTTACCATTTTCCCATCTTCTACCCATTTGTCATGGCATTTCATGGCATTTCATTTGTACGTGACATGTCATGTCAAGTATACTTGTTGTCGTGCAGCCATCCAAGAGGGACCAGGAAGGCTCATTCCCAGGCTCCCGGACCTTAGGGCATCATTCCTGGTGGAGTAGGAGGTGCCTTCCCTCACGGTCCTCCACCCTGCTTCCTTGTGGAGCTCCAAGGAGCAGGACCCCAGACAGGGCTGAGAATGGGGCCAAGCCACAGCAGTAGCACAGGCCTGGTGTATCCCAGTGACTTTGAAGCAGATGACCACCCAGCATGTCCCCATTCCCCTGCTGCACACTGTCCCCCTTCATGTCACCATGCCAGCCACACCATCCACCCAGAGCTCCTTCTCCCTCTAGGCTGATGATTCTCAAAGTCTGGGCCCTGGACCAGCAGGACTTGGCAGAAATGCCGATCCTCGGCCTTTACCTTAGATCCAGTGGGACAGAGACAAGAGGTGAACCCGATAACGTTGGAGCAAGCCCTCTAGGTGACTCTGATCCACACTCTGATCTCATGTGTATGAAGCTGCTCTGGGTATGCAGAGGAATCCTGTTTGGAAAGAACTCACTACGTCCTCTGCAAAGCTACCATTTTTACTACCGAAAGCTCCATGAGTAAGTAAAACAAGGAAGCTGAGAGATCCGGCAAGATCCTGTGAGTCAGGCATTGCAAATGAGCTGCCTGAGGGTGCTTCTCTGCTTGGATTTGTTTGGCCTGCACGTATTTTAAAAAATTTAATTAGTTGCCGGCATTAAAGAAACAGAAAATTTCACATAGAAATTCAGATTTCAATGTTTCTTGAAAAAGAATAAAATTGGTGTGTCTGGCAGTCTGGCTACAGCATGTCCCCATGCGACAGTTGACTGGGGCAAAGCCCAGGCCACCCGGTCTCAACGAGGCCTGGGCTCCCCAGTTAGCCACGGTCCCCACTCTTCCCTAAGGTCAGGAGGAAGACCCACCTGACGGGTTCCCTCATTATTCACTGAATTGACTTTAGCAGGGGATTTGAGTTTTTAAACCTTCTGCATGAATGGAAGCCACTAATTTTAGCCCACTGTGACGGTTAATTTTTAAAAAGTATGTATTTGTTTGGCTGTGCTGGGTCTTCACTGTAGCCTATGGGGTCTTTTAGCTGTGGCATGTAGGATCTAGTTCCCCAACCAGGGATTGAACTCAGGCCCCTGCATTGGGAGTGCAGAGTCTTAGCCACTGGACCACCAGGGAAGTCCGTATGATGACTAATTTATGTGTCAATTTGACTAGGCCATGGAGGCTGCGAAGCAAATGAGCAATCTTATAATATTACTAATTAATAAATAATAAAAATCGACAATGATGTTATTAACAATAACAGTATTTGCTGGCTGTTTATTATATGCCAGACACCATGCTAAGGGCTTTCTTCTAAGTAAATCTCATCCAATGTTTGGAATAGCCTTATGGGACAGGTACCACCAGCATCACTTTGACTGATGGAACAGTCCCAGTGAAAAGTACCTCATACAAGGTCACCTAGCTCAGGAGTGTCAAGAAAAAGATTCGAACCAAGATTTGGATTTCAAAGTTTATGAGCATAAGCACTGTACCATACTGCCGTGCGGGAGCATGGGCTTCAGTCTGAGTTTCCAAATGAGATTATGCAGTAGAATCTGCTGGGGTAAAGAAAACAGAGGCCCTAGATTGTGATTCTGGTAGTCCTTGAATCACAGCTTGCCATGTCCAGCTGCGCAGGTCATGCACTGTACAACTGTGCTCAATGGACCAACCCCAATGGTGCTGTAGGCAATGGAGAGGGAGATGCTGATGTCTCCCACCTCTCCTAGAGGTAGAGGGAATGGTGTTACGTTCACAGAGTGAACCCTTCACAGCAATGCAAGGGAATAAATAATACCTGCCAAAATATGGTTGAATCTCAAAATCTTGATATTGTATTGACAAAAAAAAAAAAAAAGCCAGACACCAAAGAGTCTGTCTTTAACAATTTCATTCATAGTGGAGAAACATGGTAGACATAGGGTTAGCTGAGTGATCAGTGTTAATATCACCAATATTAAGACATATTGACATCATAAACCTTTGACATGATGATGCACGTCATTTTAATGAGAATTCTTGCCAAAAAATGCATAACCTCACTCCGGCTATGAGACAACATTGAACAAACCCAAGTTGAAGGACATTCTACAAAATAACTGACCAGTACTCTGTAGGGTCGGGGTCCTTGGAGACCAGGAAAGATCAAGGAATTTCCCCTAGACCCCAGGAGACTAAGAAGAAACAGTTAATGAATGAAATGTGGGACCAGGGATAAAATTCAGTCCCAGAAGGACAGTGCTGGAAGAAAGGTGAAATCTGACCACTGTCTGCAGCTCAGTTACTGAATGTTAACCTGAATCTACCAATGCTAATTTTCTGTCCTTTACTACCAGGCCGGGTGATGTGAGATGCTAATACGGCAGAATGAGGAGCACACAGAAACTCTCTGTATTATTTTTTGCAACTTTCCTCTGAGTCTAAAATTAGTTCAAAATTCAAAGCTGAAAACCAAGAGAGTCCAATAATCTAGGCAGTGAGCTGTCCGTACCACTGACCCAGCTCCTCCCGCAGGCCACGCAGATGGTCTGGCAAAGTCCATCGGGAATCAGACACAACAGTGTAGCTCTACAGCAAGAGGAAATGTTTGCTCCACTGAGTGCTTTTGCAGAAGCGCGGAGACGTAGCCGGTGAGGACGGTCGTATTTTTTTTAATTAATTATATATTTTATTATTTTTGGCTGCACTGGGTCTTTGTGGCTGTGACTGGGCTTTCTCTAGTTGCAGCAAGCAGGACTACTCTCTGTGGTTGCAGTGCATGGGCTTCTCATTGCGGTGGCTTCCCTGTTGTAGAGCACGGACTCTAGAGAGCTTGGGCTTCAGTAGTTGTGTGGCAGCATGTGGAGTGATCCCAGAAGCAGGGATCAAACCTATGTCCTCTGCACTGGCAGGTGGATTCTTAACCACAGGACCACCAGGGAAGTCCCCGTTGTGTTTTGTTTTATATTATTAAAAATGTTTTTTTATTAGAGTTTAGTTGATTGACAATGCTGTGCTTGTTTCAGGTGAACAGCAAAGTGAATCAGGTATATGTATACATACATCCACTCTTTTTCAGACTCTTTTCCCTTGTATGTCATGACGGAGCATTGAGTAGAGTTCCCTGTGCTATTCAGGAGGTCCTTATTAGTTATCTATTTTATACACAGAGGACAGTTTTAGGCTCTCACATCTCGGCCAGGTGACGGCTGCTCTGGAGCCGTGGGTGTGCCTGGTATGTGGGCCTTTTTGCCATTGCTGTGCCATGGGCGTGCAGGAAGTGGGGGTGTTCTGACCCTGACCAGCAAGTCGGCATCACTGTGGAGAGGAGACAAGGTGAGAGAGGCCTGCTGGCCCCCCTCTGCCCAGGGCCCCGGACAGAATGTGGCCTGCTCCCTTCTCGTGACTCCACCGACCCTGGGACCACACTGTTCCATGTCAGCCCCTTCTGGTTTCCGGGTAGCACTGTGTCTGTGGGTCTCCCTTAATGTGGCTGACCAGACCTGGCTGCGTGGACTGGGTTTCTGCTGTGGATCTGGGCCCCTCAGCGGGGAGGGTGTCTAAACTGGTCCTTTAAGGCAAACGCACGGGTCCCTTCTTCCTTTCCACTCCTCAGGTTGTCCAGAAGGAGGTATTTGAATCTCAGGGATCCTTTTGAGCCCTGGAGATCCCAGATGATGGGCTCCTTTGCTGACAAATGGCTCAAAACTTCTCTGTGAATTTTAAAGGATGCCTCCCCCTTTCATCTCAATAACACACTTTTCTCTTGATTCTAGAACTTTCTGGTGCTGCTCTTGAACTGTCTGGGATTTGGTCTCTGTCTTAGGTTGCCATGGTGTCCAAAGCCAAGGTCACAGTTGCGAGGCCTTGCACCAAGGCCACAGATGAGGAGTCCAGAAACAAGATCAACCTCCAGAATGGACTGAGCCCCTTGTAACCATTACCAAAAGCCCTGGATCATCATCACCAGCCCACTTCCTGGCCCATCAATCAGTTCAGTTCAGCCAGTCAGTCATGTCCAACTCTTTGCAACCCCATGGACTGCAGCATGCCAGACTTCCCTGTCTGTCACCAACTCCCAGAGCTTGCTCAAACTCATGTCCATCGAGTTGTTGATTCCATCCAACCATCTCATCCCCTGTTGTCCTCCTGGCCCATATTAGGCAAAAATACCCACCCTGGTCCTCACTCTAAAGTGCTCTAACCAATCACCTAATGCCATCCTCCCAGCAGGAATTTTCTTTGGCTTAAGACTATAAAAATTGGCTACTCACCCACGGAAAGCATCAGCTGTCCCTTGAGCTGGCCCCGTGTTCTAACCATATCCCCCACCGGCTCTCCCTGGCCAGTCAGGAGGTGGCCCACTGTGCTCGCAGCGCCTACATTATCTCTGCCCTTTGTCCTTAATCAACTAACTCCCTTCTGAAATACCCTGTGTCTGAAAATGCTTTTCCAACCCGCGTTCGGACTGCCACAACTGTTGTGTTCTCTGGGAGCAATCCTTGATCAAACGTCTTGAGGGCAGACCGTTTGTTTGGGATCCCAGGACAGAGCCGGTAGAGGTGTGGGGAGGGAGAGAGAGAGGGGAGGGAGGTGACAAAGGAGGGTGCGGTTGGTCAGCTGACCACGGTGGGCAACTGACGCCCAGCTGTACTGGGGCCTCTGGGACAGATCCACGGAGTTAACCCCACCCACTCCCCTGGCCCAAGGGCTGAGGTCGTTGCACTATTTTACACTGTACAACAACATTTGTACACTTCTGACGACTGCACCCGAGTGTGAGTGAAGCGGGCCTAGCCTGCAACCTCACTCAGCACCACGGGGCTTGGCTGCAGCTCCCAGGGGGGTCAGAGCCTGCGGACACGGACAGCCACTCCACGTCCTGAGAGAGGGACAGAGCACATCTGAGGTTGGAATTAGAAGCGAAGATTCCTCAGGGCCCTGAAGAGAAGAAGGTTGGGGAAGCAGACCTGGGTCCATCCTGCCACCCAGGGGAGCCCCAGTGCGTCTGGGTGCCGCTGAGAACCTGGGGCCCCTGGGAGGATCTGGGGTGTCCAGAGACCGCCTTGGCCCTTGAGCTGTCTGCGGCTCAGCATCCTCACTGCTTGAAGCCGTCCTTTCTCTATACTGTGAATATTACCCAGCCGTTCTGAATTCAGATTCTTTATTCTTGTTAAAAAAGAAAATAAAAGCACCACCTCTTTTTTTAATAATTAAGTTTACTTATTTTTAATTGGAGGATAATTGCTTCACAGTATTGTATTGGTTTCTGCTAAACATCAACATGAACCAGACATAGGCATGTATATGTCCCTTCCCTCTTGAACCTCTCTCCCACCTCCCTCCGCATCACCCTTCTAGATTGTTACAGAGCCCCGGTTTGAGTTCCCTGAGTCACACAGCACATTCCCATTGGCTATCTGTTTTCCATATGGTAATGTACTCTCTCTGTAAATCCCACCCTCTCCTTCCTCCCCACTCCCTATGACCACAAGTCTGTTCTCTGTGTCTGCATCTCCATTGCTGCCCTGCAAAGAGGTTCATCCGTACCATCTTTCTAGATTCCATATATATGCATTAATATATGATATTTGTTTTTCTCTTTCTGACTTACTTCACTATAGTAGCCTCCAGGTTCATCCACCTCATTAGAACGGACTCAAATGCATTCCTTTTATGACTAATATTCCATTGCATATATGTACCACAGCTTTTTTATCCATTCATCTGTAGATGGGCATCTATGTTGCTTCCAAATCCTAGCTATTGTAAATAGTGCAGCAATGAACATTGGGGTACATTTGTCTTTTTCAATTTTGGTTTCCTCAGGGTACATGCCTAGGAGTGGGATTGCTGCGTCTTTTGGTGGTTTTATTCCTAGTCTTCAGAGAAGGCAATGGCACCCCACTCCAGTACTTTTGCCTAGAAAATCCCATGGTCGGAGGAGCCTGGTAGGCTGCAGTCCATGGGGTCACTAAGAGTCGGACACGACTGAGCGACTTCACTTTCACCTTTCACTTTCATCCATTGGAGAGGGAAATGGCAACCCACTCCAGTGTTCTTGCCTGGAGAATCCCAGGGACGGGAAGCCTGGTGGGCTGCCGTCTATGGGGTCGCACAGAGTCGG
This sequence comes from Bos indicus, assembly GCF_029378745.1. Classification (NCBI taxonomy): domain Eukaryota; kingdom Metazoa; phylum Chordata; class Mammalia; order Artiodactyla; family Bovidae; genus Bos; species Bos indicus. Next base: position 38,166,319 of record NC_091772.1, on the reverse strand, counting down.
ACACGACTGAAGCGACTTAGCAGCAGCAGCAGCAGCAGCAGCATTCCTAGTCTTTAAAGGAATCTCCAGGCTGTCTTCCATAGTGGCTATATAAAAGCACCATCTCTTTATTGGTTGTTTTTTTTTAAGGGCGGTCAACCAGTGAGCTAAAGCCTCTTTTGGCTTCAGGGCATGAGGCTTGCAGGGGCCACCAGACCTCATCTACCCAGAGGTGTTCTTGCTCATCCCCTAAATATGCCAGACCCAGGATGGCACCTTAGTAGATTCTTGTTTTCAAATAGAGAAGGAGTTATTGCTGAAATGAGAGGCCAAGAGGCCACCAGAGTCCATTGCTGTCTAGGCAGTCCTCTGGGGTCCCACTGAGCCTCCAGGACAGCCCTGTATGATGGAACCTTCTGGGATGGTGTCAGGGTGGTGTCTGTCCCATCCACGACAGCAGCCACGTGTGGCTACTGAGCATCTGACATGTGGTCGGTGCAACCGAGGAACTGAATTTTTAAATTTCACTTAAATCAAATTAATTTACATTTAAATGGGCCCCGTGTGGTTACTAAATTGGACTGGAAAGATCTTGAGCAAAGGGAATCCTAAGCTAGTTTCCCCAGCCGGGGCTGAGTTTGGGGCCTGGGGAGAGTCAAAGGTGTGCGCTCAGGTGCAGGACTGGAACCCAGAAAGAAAGCGTCTGCTTCCCAGCTCACATCTTCTGGAAGAGCCCGTCCAAATCCAAGAAGTTATGTTCTGCCCTTTGCCTGGGATACTGAACTTGACCTCCACCATCAGAGCAAATGGGAAAAACTGGCATCTCAGAGGCCACCTGGGTCAGGTGTGCTTGCGTGTGCTGTCTGCCTTGGTTACCGTGTCACCTGGTTGGGGAGCTGGGGTCATACCATGTACCCCCACTGTCCTGGAGGGGAAAGCTGAGACTCCGGGAGCCCCGCTGCTCAGCCTGAGATTCACAGTGAGCAAGTGGCCACATCAGGGTTTGAATGCTCGTGATCCCTGCACACTTGGGGTTTTCCCTGGAAGGAGGTGTTTTGTTCTGAACTGTCTCCCACACTCTTTCTCGGAGCTCATGACTGACACTCACCGGGAAGGGTCCAGCAGATGCCCCAGTGCAGGAAGCTCTCTGTTCCCTCGGTCCTCGTGGTGGTAGACTCCTGACCGCTGGCAGCATCTCTGCCCTGACCTACCCCCGCCCCTCACCCATGAGACTCCTGTTAAAAATAACAAAGAATAACAAGAAACAGAGCTCCGCAGTCATGGGGACAGCACGTGTTTTCCATTTTCTTCGTCTCTTCCCCGATTCTCTAGATGTGGATTAAATTATAACAAAGAACTTCCTCTTCTCAATACTCTGGAATGACCTAGATGGTAAAAGGATCTCAGAAAGAGCGGATGTGTGTATATGTATAACTGACTCACTTCACTCTACACCTGAAACTAACACAAGTCTGTAGATCAGCTATACACCAATAAAAATGGAAAAAAAAAAAAAAAGGACTTACTGACTGTAAGGCTGGGAGACAGCAGGAAGGGTTGTCTGGCGGAGGAATTTATCTCCAGATAATTTTTGTAAAACCATTCCTTATTTAAAAAAAAACCCAGTCCCACATGCTGAAGCTGAAGCTCCAATACTTTGGCCACCTGATGCGAAGAGCCGACTCATTTGAAAAGACCCTGATGCTGGGAAAGATTGAGGGCGGGAGGAGAAGGGGACAGCAGAGGATGAGACGGTTGGATGGCATCACCGACTCAATGGACATGAGTTTGAGCAAACTCCGGGAGATAGTGAAGGACAGGGAAGCCTGGCATGCTGTAGTCCATGGGGTCATAAAGAGTCAGACACGATTGAGCAACTGAACACCACCACCAAGTCCCCAAAACTTTTGATTATAAAATTCACACGTGTTCCTTACAGAAAATTTGGAAAACAGACAAATACAATGAAATGATATGTATGGTCACTCTCCTCCAAAAATCTTCACTACCCGTTTGTCATATTCCTTTCCAGCTCTTTCTCTCCTGGCATGATTTGTTTTGTTTGTTGTAGCTGTGACTGCAGATTTTAGGGAGAATTAGAGATTGTGGTTGGGTAAAGATTAGGAGGATTTGGATCCCATGTGAAGTCAAAGGAATACCATAAATCACTGCTTTTCAAAACTTCTGGGATGGAGGCCCAGTTGTTAAACATTCCGACCCATCACCCACCTTCGACCACGTGTGGTCCTCCGTCTCAGGACGGAAGCAGCACAAGTCCCATGGGGCTTACCAGCGCATTCACCATCACCCCATCAGCCAAGTGGAGCCTCCACACCCGTGCCTGGATGCTGTAGCAAAACTCTCAACATCTGCTCTTGATTCCTCACAGTAGCTCTGGTCTAGAGCTGGGATCTGTGAACTAGACCCTCGGGCCAAGTCCTGTCCCCACTGCACTTGAGCTCAGGGTGATTTTGACTTTTTAAGTGGTTAGGGAAATTTTTTTTTTTAATCTCATGGCATCTAAAAATTTTATGATTTCAGGGGCCATAAATAAAGTTTCACAGAAACACAGCCTGTGCCCTCCATTTCTGCATCATCTATGGCTGCTTTGGTGGGACTACCCTGCAGAACTGAGTAGTTAAGTCAGAGACCCACTGGCCTGCAGGACCTAAAATATTCACAGCCTGGCTTTTTACGGAAGAAGTTTGGTGAGCCTTGCTCTAGATCACTGATTCCTGAGTTTGCTGCCTCTCAGAATCTCCGGGGATTTTTTTTTTTTTTTCTAAGTCCACAGCTTGCCAGGCCACCTCCTGCTCTTTGGACTCGGGATCCTCAGGGAGGGGCGGGACCCTGAGACTCTGCTTTTCAAATATGCCCGACCCCCATCCCTGACCCCTGGGGGTTCTGATGATTCAGGGATCTGGATATCAGGCCAGGTGTCCCAGGGAGACGTGCTTGTCAAGCCCCCAGGCTGAGTAGCCAGGATGTCCCAGAGCTTGACTCAGAGTCTCTTCAGCGACAAAACCTCTCCTGTCCTGAACTGTCTGCTATGTGGGCTCTGCAACCGCACTCCTGGCAGGTCCAGCCCTTCCCAGGACACAGCTCAATTCATGGGTCCTGGCGGGGCCCTGGCCCAGAGCCCCTCCTGCCGCAGTGCAGCCTCTGCTCTGAGACCCTTGGCCACCCTTAGACTGTCCCCTTGGGCTCTTGTGGCCTCGGGAGGCTAGAATTCTTAGCCTGCCTTGGGGGTGGTAGGAGAGGAGTGCCAAGGCCCAGGGTCCTGTGTGCTGTGCGCCCTCTCTGGACACCCCGCCCCCCCACCAACCCCCTGCTTTCCTCACTCTCTGGTTTATGTTTCTGGCTCCAGAACTGGAGGCCTGAGCCAACTGCACACACGGCTGGAGTCAGTTCTACAGGGCAGCTGAGAGGTGAGAGCTGGGAGGGAGATGACCGTAAAACAGGTTTGTTTCCTGCTGGTCTCCTCTCTCCCTGAGGGTCCTCATCAACATCTTTATACAGTTGTTCCTTGATGTGGGAGCATCCCTCGTGGCTTAATGGTAAAGAATCTGCCTGCAATACGGGCGATGCCAGTTTGATCCCTGGGTCAGGAATATTCCCTGGAGAAGGGACTGGGAACCCACTCCAGTATTCTGGCCTGGGACAGAGGAGCCTGGCAGGCCACAGTCTAGTCTGTGGGGTTGCAAAGAGTCCGGCATGGCTTAGCAATCAACCTACTACCATCACTACCCCACTTGATATCTAAGAAAGATTGGTTATAGGACCCCCTGTAACAGATATCTAAATACATGGATGCTCGACTGCCTTATATAAGATGGCACAGGACAGCCAGCCTCCACATCTGTGGGTTCCAGATCTGCAAACTCAGATTCCGCTGTTGGGTGAACCACAGCTGCAGAACCCGGGAATGCAGAGACCTAACTGTATTTGCAGCTCCTTTCTGGTTCCCTGATAGCTCAGTTGGTAAATAATCTGCCTGCAATGCGGGAGACCCCAGTTCAATTCCTGGGTTGGGAAGATCCCCTGGAGAAGGGATAGGCTACCCAGTCCAGTATTCTTGGGTTTCCTTTGTGGCTCAGCTGGTAAAGAATCTGCCTGCATTGCGAGAGACCTGGGTTTGATCCCTGGCTTGGGACGAACCCCTGGAGAAAGGAAAGGCTACCCACTCCAGTATTCTGGCCTGGAGAATTCCATGGACTGTATAGTTCATGGGATCACAAAGAGTAGGACACGACTGAGCAACTTTCACTTTCACTTTTCTGGTTATAACTTCAGCTCTGCCCTCTCCCCCTCTCCTTCTCACCTCTCCCCATCTCCTTCTCACCTCTCCCCATCTCCTTCTCACCTCTCCCCTTCTCTATATGTCTTTCCCTCTTTCCCCTAACTCTGCTTTTTCTCACTCTCTGGTTCTTCCTCTCCTGCTTTAGTTTTTTGGCCAGACCCACTGCTTCCAGGCAGAGCTGAGCCACTGCCTCGGAGGGCTGGCCCCTCCTCCAGAACCAGATCATGTGGGGTGGCTCCTTTGGGGACAGTGGCTCAGGCCTTTGGGCTGGACCTGTTCACAGAGTTTATTATGGGGAAATGTATTCAGGCCCTGCCCTCAGAAAGCTCACAGTTTGGGGCAAGCGGGACAGACACAGGCAATTTTAACAGTGCCTTAAAGGGTGATCTTGGCTTCCCAAGAGGCTCAGTGGTAAAGAATCTACCTGGCAATGCAGGAGATGTGGGTTCGATCTCTGGGTTTGGAAGATCCCCTGGAGAAAGGAATGGCAACCCACTTCAGTATTCTTGCCTGGAAAATCCCACGAACAGAGGAGGCTGGCAGGCTACAGTCCATGGGATCGCAAAGAGCTGGACAAGACTTGGTGACTAAACAGCAGCAGCAGTAACAGAGATCTAAAAAATAGTGACTTAAATCCCCAAGCCCTTGTTCTTTTACTAAATAAGAACTTTAGAAGTAGACAACCCAGGGCAGAACCCAAGCTTGTTGCATATTTCTGCTCCCTTGTCTGTAGTAAGTAACTTCTGCCTTCACAGTATCCTCATGATCTAATATGGCTGCTGGAGCTCCACCATTGTATGAACCGCAGGATGGAAGAAGGAGAAAAGGCAAAAAAGGCATTTATCTCAGTTGACACAGATGCCTTTGAAGGAGGTTTCCTGGAAGCCCCACCAACACCCAGGCTTATGTCTCATGTAGTTATGCCTTCACACCTAGCTACAAGAGAGACAGGGAAATGTGAGTTTGGCTGGGTACATTCCTTCCTAAATACAATCATGATTTTGTTGTTTACCCAGAAAGGGAGAACAGATATTGAATGGCAACCAGCACTTTCCATCACACCCTCAAGATGGTTTTTATGTTTGTTTTTTTCCAAAACAAAGAAGCAGTGCAGCATAGCAGAAAAAAGCTCTGGCTTGGACTCAAGTCCAATGCCTCTACCAATCCCAGCTGTGCCATCTGGGCAAAGTCACATGCCCTCTCTGAGCCTTTGGCTCTCTCGTCTGCAAAAGGGACTGCTGATGGTATTTCCCTTCCAGAAGGATCAGGAGGGACCCAGTGGAAATCTATGAATTATGTGCTGTGCTAGCCTGTGCTTAGTCACTCAGTCCTGTCTGACTCTTTGCCATGGACTGAAGCCCACCAGGCTCCTCTGTCCATGAGATTCTTCAGACAGAATACTGAAGTGTTGCCTTGCACTCCTCCAGGGCATCTTCCCAGCCCAGGGTTCAAACCCAGGTCTCCCACATTGTAGGAACATTCTTTACTGTCTGAGCCACCGGGGAAGCCCAAGAATACTAGAGTGGGTAGCCTATCCCTTCTCCAGGGGATCTTCCCAACCCAGGAATCAAACTGGAATCTCCTGCATTGCAGGCATATTCTTTACCAGCTGAACTGCCAGGGAAACCTCTATGAATTATAGCACACTATATAAAAATGAATAATATTTCATAGTAAAATTAAAAACAGGCTGACTCCTTCTTTGGACCAGAAGGGAACAACTGGTGGTTCACTTCTCCCTGGATGGAAGTGGTGCCCCTCTGTTCTCTTTGCTGCCCCGTGCCAGCAGGCTGTGGGAGCAGGTGAGACTCAGTGTGGACAGAGTTGGGGCCGTGCAGGTACAGACAGTGTCCTCATGCCCTGGGCACAGTGGGTATCTTAGGAGAATGTCTACCTGTGGATGACATGGTTCCCGGTGGTTCCAGCTGATCATTGCTGTATGGTGGACGACAACCCCAAACCTATTGGCTTCAAATGGCAATTCATTCCTTCTCCAGTATCTGTAGATGGACTAGGCTCAGCAGGGCATGCTCACTTTCGTGTCGTCCTTCTTGGGGTTTCAGTCAATGTCAACAGGGACTGCAGGCATCTGAAGGTTTGACTGGGCTGGTCCCCCCAAGAGAGTTGCCCTACATTTGTTGTTGTTCAGTCACTCAGTTGTGTCCGACTCTTTGCAACACCAAGGACTGCAGCAAGCCAGGTTTCCCTGTCCTTCACCAACTCCCGGAGCTTGCTCAAACTCATGTCCATAGAGTCAGTGATGCCATCCAACCATCTCATCCTCTGTCATCCCCTTCTCCTCCTGCCTTCCATCTTTCCCACCATTAGGGTCTTTTCCAATGAGTCATCTCTTTGCATCAGGTAGCCAAAGTATTGGAGTTTCAGCTTAAGCATCAGTCCTTCCAGTGAATATTCAGGGTTGATTTCCTTTAGGATTGACTGGTTGGATCTCCTTGCAGTCTAAGGGACTCTCAAGAGTCTTCTCCAACACCACAGTTCAAAAGCATCAATTCTTCAGCGCTCAGCCTTCTTTAAAGTCCAACTCTCACATCCATATATGACTGCTGGAGAAACCATAGCTTTGACTAGATGGACCTTTGTCAGCAAAGTAATGTCTCTGTTTTTTAATACTCTGTCTAGGTGCTCTACATGATTGGCAGCTAATGATGAGCTATCTCCTGGACCCACCCACCCCTACTCATCTGCCACATGGTTTCTCCATGTGGCTCAGGCATCTCACAGCATGGCAGCTGGTTCTGAGTGGGAACCATCCAAGAGAAAATATTTCAGGAGGAAGAAAGCAGAGACTGCCACTTCCCTGGAGGCTAGACCGGAAGTGGGATGCATTGCTCTGGCCTGGTTCAGGTGCTGGAGGAACACATTGCCTCTCCCCACGGGGCAGTCACGTGTATGTCAGGAAGGGTGGGGACTGGGGGCAGCGTCTCAGAGACCAGCCACCAAGGCAACCTGGGCTGTTGCCAAGGTGAAACTGCTCAGGTGCTAAAGTGCTGTGCCCCGAGCGCAGCCCCAGAGACTGCTGGGGCAGGGCGTCCGCGGTGTGGGTATAGTGATACTGAAAAGCTCCCGAGATGATTTTAATGTGCAGTCAAGTATGAGAACCCTTGGCTTAATCCAACCCTGGAGAAAACCCGAAAGACCCAGAGAGGAAAAGACCTCAAGGCTTGATCCTGGAGGTCTGGCAGTTTCCTAATTAGACTTTAGGAGGCTCTGCTCCCTGCACTGGTTTGGTTCCCACAAGACGTTCTAAGCAAGTAGCACAATTAGCTCATATGACAGGGGATAGAGGAGCAGCAGGGAAGCCAGGGTGAAGAGAGTTGTTATTAAGTGGGGAGGGACGTGAGGTGGGCCTATAAAACGACCTGCAAGTCTCTTTGATCCAGACTTTTGATCTGAAATCAGTCGTTTGGCCAGTTTTTTCCATTGTCTTCACCAGGAATTAACTTGTGTCAGAAAGCAGTGCAACTTCTAAAGAAATTGTCCGAAATCCTGTTTTTAGAGCATTTTTGGTCCATCAGCCTACCAATACTTAATATACCTTTCCTCTAAATGGGCGGTACCTAAATGATGGTTTCCAACACCTTCATTGCAGGATGGAGGGGCAGGGAGATGGTTCATGAATATTCAAAGTTTTGCCCACTGGCCACACACATTAGAACATACTGTTTATTCCCGAGACTCATGAGCTATTAAATGTCTTCTGTGAGGGAGAAAGAGGTTTTATTTTTCTGCATAGTTTATTTTGGTGCCTGTCCAAGTTTTGGAAGGGATCTTTCTTTTAAGACCCTGGGCATGTATCAAGAGCAAAGCGGAGTTTTAAAAATGCCCTGCACACAGAGAGGCCATACGCCTATCGGTAACATTGGTGAAGTCAGGGCTGGGAGGCAAGGAGGAAGTCGGATGAGGAGCTGACTGTGAGCCCAGTCACCAGGGAGATGGCTGTCTAACAGAAGCCACATAATCAACTTCTCCCCTCAAAATGAATAAAACCATGTAGTGAAGACAGCTGTGGAAATGTGAATGTGGACAATACATAACTGGAATTCTTTTGCAATGGAGGGACCTGATAAGACATCTTGTCCAATGACCTGTGGGATGTTGGAACCCCCATTACTCTACTGCTGAAGCCTCGCCAAAGTAGGGACGGGGGATTGTCCTTTCTCTCTCTCTCTCTTTGGCCAGTTCTGCTGCTACATAGACCTCCCTGACACCCACGCACCCATCCTCTCTTCTCCTTCCACCCTGCTCTGTGAATCACCTAACGCTCCACATCAAAGGGGCTGGAATTCCGCAAGTGGCATTTGCCAGGCTGTCTTGCTGGCAGGCTTCTGCTGAGGTTCCTCCAATGGGAGGCACCAGAGAGATATTGAAAACATCAGAAGAGGAAGCTCATCCTGTTCTTTCTGTTGCAGATGGAGCCTCCAGCAGAAGCAGCAATAAGTGGGAAATTCCATGGACAGAGAAGTTCCATGGGGTCGCAGAGTCAGACATGACTGAGTGACTGAGTACCTGAGCCCATACACATACATACACACACACACACACACACACACACACACGAAAAGGCTAAAGTGGAAGGAGACTGGAGGAACTTGAATACCATCGGCTGCACTGTCCCTCCCATGTTTGTGTCCCTCCCATGCTTATGATGTCTGGAGCTACAGCAGCCATCTTATGCCCATAAGGTGATAATGAACTCTCTGAGGTTGGTGGTGCAGGAATGCTGGGAAAATCTATGATCTTTCTTGATGTCGTTGGGCTGCTATACCAAAACTATCACATCCATAGTTTTCTTTTTTATTAAATAATTGTGTCTGTATTTCTTAAGCCACTATTACTTGTGTGTTCTGTTATTTACAATAAAAAAAAAAAATCCACTGAGACAACACCATGAAATGAATGGATTTCATTTCATTTCAGAGAGGTTTAACAGCAGAGCTGGCTGGAGCGAGTCACCAGAAACCATGCCCTTGCATTTGAATCCTTGTCTCAGGGTTTGCTTTGAGAGGACACAAAATAAACCCCTCTCCAAATAAGACCATTAAATGTTTGTTAATAAACAGATGAATGGGTGACTGAATTGACACATGAATGGGCATAACTTCAGTCTCTTCATGTTCAACAATTGATGACTTTTCTACAGTTTTTGGCTGATATCTATTTTGGGTTTTCTTGGACTCTTTTTTTTTGACCTCTGACTGCACATTAGAAAGTCACTTGACACTAATTATTGACTTCTCAGATCTTCTGCCTGCTGTTCTGCAATTGTTTAAACATACTAATAAAGTATTGGCCAATTTATTTACTAGATAGTTTTAAATGATAATCTATTATTAATATATATTCTATTATTTATTAATCTATAATAGGTAGTATAATCTATTATCTATAATAATCTATTATTAGATTATTTATTTAATAATATATTTATTAGTTTTTAATAAAAACTAGATAGTTAATATTTTTCAATTTAGCTCTATGCAATGCTGGAAATTAAAGAACATTGTTTTCCTCCGGTGCCTATTAGTAGAAAGCTGGGGCAAGGGGCTATAGGAGTCATGCAAAACAGCTTGGCTTTTGTCAGGAAAAGAAATCCTTCCCAGTGAGTCTGTGGCTAGTGAGTAAATCCATATCACCTGCCTTCACTATTCAAGGTCGTTTTAAAACCTACACGTCCTCCAAACAGCACGGACCCCAAGCAACATGTTTGCCCAAGTTGTTTTTCTTAGAAACTTGGGGTCAGCTGTGTCTAATTCTAGTTGCACCAGTTAAGAGTGGAGAGGATCACTATGCTCCAACCATGCACACATGAGTGTCCAGTTCAGTGAACTTTTGGCATTGGAGAGCCGAAAACTCCACCCTAGGAAAGTACAAAGGCCTGCCACTTAGTTACGCCTGCTAAGAAGGAGGAAATGACAACCCACTCTAGTGTTCTTGCCAGGAGAATCCCATGGACAGAAGAGCCTGGCTGCTATAGTCGAGGGGGTTGCAAAGAGTTGGACACAACTAAAGCAACTGAGCATGCATTCCCAATAGACTATGGCCTGGGAAACCTAAAATATTTCCCATCAGATCCTTTGCAAAAATAGTTCACCCCTTCTGATTTAAATCCACCTCCTTCCTTTCAGTCTTCTAAATCATGAATGAAATTCTTCTCTGTCCCTGAGGGTCCTGTGTGGCTGAGTGATGCTCTGAGTGTCTGTGGCTTTGACATCCCTGAGTCAGAAGGAGAGAATCAGTGGGAAGATGCAGGAGGGGGGTTGGATGGACGTGGGTGGGCAATTGGGATTATTGAAAGAAGATAAAGGGCATCCAGACAAGTGAGCACTTAGGCGCTCAGTCATGTCCAACTCTTTGCAACTCCATGGACTGTAGCCCACCAGGTCCTCTGTCCATGGGGATTCTCCAGGCAAGAATACTGGAGTGGGTTGCCACGCCCTTCTCCAGGGGATCTTCCAAACCCAGGGATCGAACCAAGGTTTCCTGCATTACAGGCAGATTCCTTACGATCTGAGCCACCAGGGAAGCCCAAGAGCCTCCCCTTTGTGCTGTCACTGAAAAGCCACCCTTGTCAGCTTGGCCAGGCATCCAAGCAGAGCCACCTTCTGTGGCTCTGGGCTCTGGGAACCCTGGAGTGGCTGGCACCCACTGGCTTCCATAAGTCATCTGGCACCAGAAGTGTAACTCGGGGCTGTGTATTGTTTCCTGGAGGAAGCAACCACCTTTCCTGGTCTGCGGACACCGTGTCACCTGCCTGGACATTGGCGGCAGTGTTAATGGCACCCCTGATGGCTGCTCAGGAGCAGGGACTTGGTGGAGCTCCTACGGTGACATAGGACAGGCTACCAGGGCCATTTTCAGTCCTTGGAGTCCTAGTCCATGGCCACGGCAATAAGTCTTATGTGATTTGTGGGGATGAAATAGTCTCTTCTCTCTTCACCCTCCCTGACCATTGGGGTCATTTTTCCAGCATTTGTGTGCTTTGCAGACACCTGCGGCTTCAGGCACCTGCCCTCAGTGCTACAGCCACCCCCACCCCTTAGAGCCTGGAGTGCCTAGGGGTCTGGGGGTCCATCTCCCTGCAGGGCAGCCAGTGACTGACCAATGCCCAGCTCTCCCTGCCTCCAGGTTGAATTTCTGCCCCAGCTCCCTGTGGGTCTGCTCAGGATGGGCCTTGGTCAGGTTCCCATGCAAACAGGAGGGGCCTGCACCTTGTCTTCGGGTGGAGCCCACAGGGGTTTTAGGCTGTAGCCACTCACATCTCTGGACGGTCAGGAGGTGGAGTTCAGGGCAGTCCATTGGTCTGAGTCATGTGTATCTGGACAAATGTGAGTAAACAGAATTCTGGAGCAGGAAGAGTGCAGGCCCGAGGACAAGTGTGTTCTGGCCCTTTTCAGATGCAAGAATTGACTCGCTGTATCAACCTGATATGCTCAGTGCAGTCATCACCCACACACTGCACATATCAGTGCTGCCCAGATCAAGGAGGGCACCGGCAGCAGCGAGTGAGACGGTGGGGTAGGCTCCATCGCCGTTTCTCAGCCCTGAGCTTCCCACTGTCCTCACCTCTCACCTGGCTGCCCCCGGCTCTTCTGGGTGGAAAGAAGTCCAGAGAGGAGAGTTGAGGGCCAGGGAAGGGCCGCACCCCAACAGGACCTGAAACTGCTCAGGTTCCGGCCTCTCTCACCCTTGTCCGGTGCCCGACAGGTGTGCAGGCATCCTGGCCCCGCCATCGCCACCCCTGGGGGTCTGGCTGGTTCCAGCGCAACCCCCACACCCCACCTGCTCCTCGGGCCACAGGCCATGGCCTCCTGCCTTCACATTCCTAGGGTGAGGTGAGGCGGCTGCCTCCCCACTGGTTCCCAGGAGGGTGGGCCTCCCAGCCTCCAGCCACTTTCTTCAGAGGACTCTCTGCCCCTCTGGCCTCTCAGATTCAGCCCTGCCTAACCCCGAGGCAGTCAGAAGACAGGATCATCACCTGGTTTCTGTGCGTCTGAGCCAAGCATCTTGATGTATAGGCCTCTTACCACCTATTTGGTCGGCTTTGGTCTTTGGGCCTCTGTCAGAATGAGAAGGAAAGAATCCCTTTCTTAAAATCCTCTTACATTGTCCTGTTTCAGTGCCTATCAGTTCTCTGGGGCTGCTGTGACAAACGACCACAGACTGGTGACTTCAAACATTGGAAGTTTAAAAACAGAGATGCCATTTGACCCAGAAATCCCACTCCTGGGCACATAGCCAGAGAAAACTCAGGTGAAAAGGTACATGCATCCAATGTTCATAGCAGCCCTCTTCACAACAGCCAAGACACGGAAGCAACGTACGTGTCTACTGACAGATGAACGGATAAAGAAGATGTGGTACATATAGATAATGGAATATTCAGTTCAGTTCAGTTCAGTTCAGTTCAGTCGCTCAGTCGTGTCCGACTCTTTGCGACCCCATGAATCACAGCACGCCAGGCCTCCCTGTCCATCACCAACTCCCGGAGTTCACTCAGACTCACGTCCATCAAGTCGGTGATGCCATCCAGCCATCTCATCCTCTGTCGTCCCCTTCTCCTCCTGCCCCCAATCTCCTCCAGCATCAGGGTCTTTTCCAATGAGTCATCTCTTCACATGAGGTGGCCAAAGTATTGGAGATTCAGCTTCAGCATCAGTCCTTCCAATGAATATTCAGGACTGATCTCCTTTAGGATGGACTGGTTGGATCTCTTTGCAGTCCAAGGGACTCTCAAGAGTCTTCTCCAACACAACAGTTCAAAAGCATCAATTCTTCAGCACTCAGCCTTCTTCACAGTCCAACTCTCACATCCATACATTACCACTGGAAAAACCATAGCCTTGACTAGACAGACCTTTGTTGGCAAAGTAATGTCTCTGCTTTTTAATAAGCTGTCTAGATTGGTCATAACTTTCCTTCCAAGGAGTAAGGGTCTTTTAATTTCATGGCTGCAATCACCATCTGCAGTGATTTTGGAGCCCCCAAAAATAAAGTCTGACACTGTTTCCACTGTTTCCCCATCTATTTCCCATGAAGTGATGGGACCAGATGCCATGATCTTCATTTTCTGAATGTTGAACTTTAAGCCAACTTTTTCACTCTCCTTTTTCACTTTCATCAAGAGACTTTTTAGTTCCTCTTCATTTTCTGCTGTAAAGATGGTGTCATCTGCATATCTGAGGTAATTGATAATTCTCCTGGAAATCTTGATTCCAGCTTGTGCTTCTTCCAGTCCAGCATTTCTCATGATGTACTCTGCATAGAAGTTAAATAAGCAGGGTGACAATATACATCCTTGACGTACTCCTTTTCCTATTTGGAACCAGTCTGTTGTTCCATGTCCAGTTCTAACTGTTGCTTCCTGCATATAGTTTTCTTAAGAGGCAGGTCAGGTGGTCTGGTATTCCCATCCCTTTCAGAATTTTCCACAGTTTATTGTGATCCACACAGTCAAAGGCTTTGGCATAGTCAATAAAGCAGAAATAGATTTTTTTCTGGAACTCTCTTGCTTTTTCGATGATCCAGCGGATGTTGGCAATTTGATCTCTGGTTTCTCTGCCTTTTCTAAAACCAGCTTGAACATCTGGAAGTTCACGGTTCACGTATTGCTGAAGCCTAACTTGGAGAATTTTGAGCATTACTTTCCTAGCGTGTGAGATGAGTGCAATTGTGTGGTAGTTTGAGCATTCTTTGGCATTGCCTGTCTTTGGGATTGGAATGAAAACTGACCTTTTCCAGTCCTGTGGCCACTGGAGTTTTCCAAATTTGCTGGCATATTGAGTGCAGCACTTTCACAGCATCATCTTTCAGGATTTGAAATAGCTCAACTAGAATTCCATCACCTCCACTAGGTTTGTTCATAGTGATGCTTTCTAAGGCCCACTTGACTTCACATTCCAGGATGTCTGGCTCTAGCTGAGTGATCACACCATCGTGATTGTCTGGGTCGTGAAGCTCTTTTTTGTACAGTTCTTCTGTGTATTCTTGCCATCTCTTCTTAACATCTTCTGCTTCTGTTAGGTCCATACCATTTCTGTCCTTTTTTGAGCCCATCTTTGCATGAAATGTTCCCTTGGTATCTCTAATTTTCTTGAAGAGATCTCTAGTCTTTCCCATTCTGTTGTTTTCCTCTATTTCTTTGCATTGAGGAAGGCTTTCTTATCTCTCCTTGCTATTCTTTGGAATTCTACATTCAAATGGGAATATCTTTCCTTTTCTCCTTTGCTTTTCATTTCTCTTCTTTTCACAGCTATTTGTAAGGCCTCCTCAGATAGCCATTTTGCCTTTTTGCGTTTGTTTTCCATGGGGATGGTCTTGATCCCGGTCTCCTGTACAATGTCACGAACCTCCGTCCGTAGTTCATCAGGCACTCTGTCTATCAGATCTAGTACCTTAAATCTATTTCTCACTTCCACTGTATACTACTCAGCCATGAAAAGAATGAAACAAAGCCATTTGCAGCAAGCAATATGGATGGATTTAGAGATTGTCATACTAAGTGAAGCAAATCAGACAGAAGAAGACAAGTACCATACGATATCACTTATACATGGAGTCTAAAAATGACACAAATGAACTGACTTGCAGAACAGACCCACAGACGTAGAGTCCGTGAGAACAGACTTGTGATTGCCCAGGGGGAGAGGAGTGCAGAAGGGATGGAGTGGGAGTGGGCGTCAGCAGATGCAAACTAGGGTATAGAAGATGGATAAATAGCAATGTCCTACTGTGTAGCGCAGCAAACTATACTCGGTCTCCTGTAATAAACCATAATGGAAAAGAATATGCCAAAGAAAGCATATATGTGTATGACTGACTCACTTTGCTGTATAGTAGAAATTAACACAATTGTAAATCCACTATACCTCCATAAAATAAAAAACATTTTTTAAATCAGAAGTTTATCATCCCACAGATCCTCAGACTAGAAGGCCAAAACCGAGGTGTTGCCAGGCCCCACTCCTTCTATAGGCTCTAGGTGAGGATCCTGCCTGGTTTGTCCTGCTATGGGCAGCTCCGGGCGCCCCTTGGCTGGTGGCTACATAACCCATTCCTCGCCGCCTTTCCTCTTCCGTCTGATCACCCTCTGCCTCACTCTTATGAGCTCACCTGCTGTTGGATTTAGGGCCCACCAGTTAATCCCAGATGATGTCATCTTAGGATCCTTAAGTTAATTTCTTCTGCAAAGATTTTAATTTTTTGCCAAATAAGGTCACGTTCACAGGTTCCTGGAGTTAGTCATGCTGATGGAGCCACCATCCAACATAGAATTTCTTATTTATTTTATTTTATCCCCTCTCCCCTCTTCTTATATTCCTTCTCCACCACAGGCCATGGGAGACCACAAACTCTTGGGCACTCCTCCCTTGGAGGGGTGGAGTCTATGTCCCTCTCCCTGAATCTGGGTGGGCTCATGTCTACTTCCACCAGTGGGGCATGCGGTTGCTCTGTGACTTCCAGTGGCCTCGTCCTAGATGGCAGGACTTCTGAGCCTCCGTATCCCCCTGTCTGAGACCACCATGCTGGAGAGGCACCCTATGGACGCTCTGGTTGACGGGCCCAGCTGAATCCCGTCAAAGTGCCAAACGTGTCAGCAAGCACCACGAGCCGTAGACCAGCCCAGCTCCCCGCAGATGCCATCCGGTGACCTCCCTGGGCACCGCGTGGAGCTGCTCCAGCTGTGTGCCCAGCTCTGTGGTAGGTGACAGGCCACCTGTCTCTGCTTTTTAGAAGCTTCTTGGGGGAGGAAGAAGCGCAAACAGAAGAGTGTTCTCACAATGGGCTTAGTGCAGTGCAGGAGACAAGCCAAAGGCTTTGGGTGGAAGGGCGGGGGTGAGGGGTCTGCGGGGAGCAGGGTGGGTGAGGAGCTTTGCGAGGGACAGGGCTCAGAGGCCCTGGAAACAGGTGGAGAGACGTGTCCTGGGGAAGGAGGCGGGCCACGGGGGAGCTGTTGGGGAAGTCAAGTCCAGGGGACATCCTGGCATCCCCCACCTCATCCCTCCATCCACCGCTGACCATGGCTGCAACGAAGACACTTCCTGTGCATGCAGGTGCGTTCCCAGCATGAGCACCCACCACGGTGGCTCTCCCTGCCTTGGGGGGCTCATGCCCCTGGGAAGTAACCGTGGGGCACAGCTCAAGCCCCAGCTTTGGTCCTCTGAAGAGATAACCCTCGGGCACGTCCTGTACATTCCTGGTGGGGGGCCAAGGAGGGAGCGAACCCCAGGTGCCAGAACAGGAGCTCTGTCCCGGCCTCCCTCCTCTGACCTTACTCCTGCCTCCTGGGCCTCCTCCCGAGTGAACTCTCTGCACCCAAGTCATGGGCTCTGCTCTGCTGAGCCCCAGCTAAGACCCCCATAGAGAAGAATGTTTAAGTGAAGGTTGTCAAAGGTTGTCCAAATATCACAATATGGGTGGTGGGCTGCATTCTGGGGAGTGGCCGTTGGATCCACAATGAAGAGGTGGCATCTTTGGGGGCCAGTTTGATGGAGTGATGGGGGAGGCAGTCCTGAGGGTGGGAGGTGGAAACGGCACGAAGCTCAGAGGAGGGGGAGGACAGGGCCCCTTTACTGTGTAACGGTTCCCAGCCATCCCCCCCATCACATTCTGCTCCCTTCCACAGGTCTCAGGTCCCCTTTGGGGCATGGCATTGCTTTGGAATGTTCTGGAATTTTCCGTGATGGACATTCTTACACCCTAGGGGCTGGCATCCATGCAGAGGGGTCTCAGCCCCTCTCTCAGTGATATGGACCCTCAGCCCACGTGCCCAGCTCTGTGTGTGGAACTATTGTCTGTTTTTCGAGGCCGCCACGGAGAATCCTCCCCGTCCCAGCCACCCCCAACAGTGAGGTTAGCGGCAGCCAATGGTGGAAAAAGAGGGGCAGACAAAACACAAGTGTCTGTCCAAGGTCAGCCAGGAAGCCCACGGCATCCGCAAGTCTGGGCCGGAGAACAGATCTCCTGGCCCAGCCGCGGCGTGAAGGGCTAAGCTCACATGCTTCCAGAGAGGCAGGAGGAGGAAAGGGAAGTCCTGTTCCTTTCTGTCTACGGAGACACACCCCGTGGGTGCTGGCAGCGTTTGTGGGGCCCTCTGGAAGGAGCCAGGAGGCTGCTTGATCTCAAGAAGTGGGAGCAGTCTACTGGCCGGGCCTGGGTGCCACTGTCCTGGGCATTCTGCCTGCTTCTGTCCTGAGCCCCGGGGCACCCATGCATTCATCAGTGGGCCAACGGGGCTGGCTTCCTCGCCCACGCACCAGGGCCCAAGTCCAAGTCCAGGGCCTGGGGTTTGGAAGGAACAGAGATAAGGGAGGGAGAGAGGATGGAGGGGGAGGCCTTACACCTGGAGGGACTGAATGATGCCGGCCTTGAGCACAGGGGACACCCAGGCAGGAAGAACAGATGTGTGTGTGTGATGTTAACAAACCCACAGCACTAACAACAGGCATGTCCCTGAAGTCAGGAAAGTACAATTTTTTTTATTTTGCAATATGTGAGGAAGCAAGACGCAGAGCTCCCTTAAGGCACAGAATGTAAAACTGAATTTTAAAATGACAGTAAAAGTGAAAGTCGCTCAGTCGTGTCCGACTCTTTGTGACCCCATGGACCATACAGACCATGGAACTCTCCAGGCCAGAATACTGGAGTGGATAGCCTTTCCCTTCTCCAGGAGATCTTTCCAACCCAGGGCTCGAACTCAGGTCTCCCGCATTGCAGGCAGATTCTTTACCAGCTGCAAGGGAAGCCACAAGGGAAGCCCAGAAATGACAGTAGGAGGATTTAAAGAGAGTTCTCCTGAGATGCTGAGTTCCCTGGCCTCTGGGATAGGGACAAGCTCTCGTCTACACTTAGGAGACTTTAGCAAGTGCTGGGGAGTATTGTCTAGGCCAGTGTGCTGGTAAATATTTAGGAACTAGCTCTCAAAAAAAAAAAAAAATCTGATTTGCAGCGTTTGCTGATGTCCATGGTATAAACAGTCCCTCGATGGCCCATCTCATCCCACCTGTGTGATGTCACTGACCGTGGAGCCGGAAAGAGATCCACACAGTCTGTTGTCAGACGTGGTGTGCATGGTGCTAGCAACACCTCCCCCTCGCCTCCAGATGCTAGCAATCTCCCTCATTTTGCAGCAAGAAGGAAGGAAGCCCAGAGAGAATGACCCTCAGGGCCACACGGGGAGTTAGTGGCAAAGCTGAACCCCTAACCACATGCCTTATCCTTTATTCCATGACATCACTTATTATTTGCTTTACTCTGGCATAAGCAAGGCCTGTTCTAACCTCAGCCTTCTTTCTCTAGTTTTAAATTGTGTGTGTGTGTGTGTGGTGTGTGTTGGCCACGCCCTCTGTTGGGGACATAGCTCCTCACCTGCCCAAAGCTTGCACCTTCACATTCTTTGGGTATCAGCTCAGAGCAGCTTCCCAAGCCCCACACCACATCCACTTCCCGCCATCAGGCTACAGCCCTGTCCATTTGCTTCAGAGCACTTAGTATTGAACATCACCTTATGGTAAACTCCTCCCTAAAGGGCAGATTCCATGTGTTCACTGTTAGGTCAGCTCCTAGACTGGACCTGGGATCTCTTCCTCTATTTGCCATATACTCATTGAGCAGCTACTATGTGCCAGGTGTGGCTCTGGCATCTGGCTTTCAGAGAGGAGCCGGGTCCCTCTGCTACAGCAGGTGGCATGTGTAGAGGTCCCTTCCTGACTGTGTCTGGAGCTTGGGACCCACCTGCCTGACCCCAGAACCACAGAGAACAGAGGCGGCAGATCTGGGCTGTAGGGAGGGTCCACATCGTCCAGACTCCTGGCTGCCCTTCCTGGTGGCCACCGCTTCACGTGTGGAGTCCGTGTCTGTCCTTGTCAGCCACATGTGCTATCCCCCTACCCAAGGCCAGAAGCCATCTTTAATTTGGGATCCTGAACGTGCAAGTTCAAGACCCACAAGAGACCTTAGTCCTCCCCCTCAAATCTGTGCCTTGGCCCCCAGGCTGTCAGAGGTGTGGATTCTTCAGTAGGAAACCTGGGAATGTTCATTCAGGGCCCACTTTACCCCTCAGGTGGCCCTGCAGGTAGACCTGAGCTCCGGCCTCACCCAGCCTGCCGTATATCGCTTCATGGTTGATCATGGGCTGCCTGGGCCTCCCTCCCAGGGCTGGATGGGACATGGTCATGGGCTTCAGCCTCCCTCCCTGAGCACCGCGGCCCTGCTCATGGCAGGACTGGGGGGAGCCCACCCCTCTACCTCCACCCCAGGCATCCTGTTGTGCTGCCCTGTGGAAGGCCTTTTTCCTCCATCCTGCTCTCTGCCCCGGGGGCCTTGTGTTTTCCTCTACACCTGGAATCCTGGCTGCTTCTGTCAGCTTGGCAGTCGTAGCCCCCTTTTCTGAATCCTCACTGGCCTCTGTCCTTTCCTGTGTCCACCCATGTATGCTCTGCGGAGGGGCCAGCGAAGGTCCAGGGCCTGGCCTCCGCAGCCCCAGTTTAGCTTCGTGCACCATCAGATGGTGTACATATAAGAAGTGCTGCCGTTGGACCTTAAGGCAAGGATTCACGGGCAAGTCGTTTATTTGGGAGGGGGCCAGGAGATGTTGATAAGGATTGGGTGCGGGTCAGAAGGGAAAGGGAGGAGCTGGTACTGGTGTGTCATGGAGCCGGGTACCTGTGTGGGGATGCTCTGCGAGGCTGCAGTGCCCACTCCTCAGGATGATGCCCCACTACCCCAAGAGAAGAGAGTGGGTTTGTGCCCATGGGTCATTGGCTGAGGCACTGGAGCTAATTCCCAGGGCCCTTCCATCCTGACCTGTTCACGGGCAAAGCATCCTCCAGAGGCTTCAGCTCCTGCCTTTGAGCAAAGAGAGGCAGATACTGCAAAGGGAGGTGGTAACAGCCAGTGAGTCTGGGTGGGTCTGGACTGCTACAGCCCCTTCCAAATAGATCCATCCACCTATCCGTTCATCTACCCATCCATTCATTCAACCATCTGTTCATCCATCCACCCACCTGTTCATCTACCCGCCTGTTCATCCATCCACCCATTTCTCCATCCACATACCTGCTCATCCATCTACCCATCCCTCCATCCACCCATCTGTTCATCCACCTACCTGTTCATCCATCCACCCATCTTTCCATCCACCCATCTGTTCATCCATCCAGCCATCCATTTATCCACCCATCTGTTTATCCATCCATCATGCGTTGTTGGGTGTATGCTTGAGCTGGACCAGGTGTTGGTGGCTGGGGCTGCCTCTTGGGCTTCTTGTGGCAGGAGATGGAGACACTTCAACCCCAGGAGAGTCTGAAAGGAGGATGTGAGAGCTTGGGGATGGGGGGCAGGGTGAGGGCGCAGTCACAGAGTGTGGAAGGTACCCTTGGAGGCACTGTTCCCAGGGGTGAGAGGGAGCCAGGGGCCCTGCTTGGGGAATCCCAGGTGGGCTCTGTGGGGAAGAGAGAGGAGGGGAAGAGGGAGAGGGCCATGGTGAGAGGCAAGGCCACATGGTCAGGCCTGGAAGGCCATGGAAACCATGGCAAGGAGACGAAGCCAAGACATTGAAGAGAGTCACCCCCAGGAATGGCTGCCCAGATTCATGTTCAGGAAAGACAACCCATCACCCTTGTACCCTGCCCTCTCCCCTGTCTCATGGGACCTGAAATGGGTTCTACAGGGGAGAGGGCAGGAAAGTTATGACCAACCTAGATAGCATATTGAAAAGCAGAGACATTACTTTGCCAACAAAGGTCCGTCTAGTCAAGGCTATGGTTTTTCCTGTGGTCATGTATGGATGTGAGAGTTGGACTGTGAAGAAGGCTGAGTGCTGAAGAATTGATGCTTTTGAACTGTGGTGTTGGAGAAGACTCTTGAGAGTCCCTTGGACTGCCAGGAGATCCAACCAGTCCATTCTGAAGGACATCAGGCCTGGGATTTCTTTGGAAGAAATGATGCTAAAGCTGAAACTCCAGTACTTTGGCCACCTCATGAGAAGAGTTGACTCATTGGAAAAGACTCTGATGCTGGGAGGGATTGGGGGCAGGAGGAAAAGGGGACAGCAGAGGATGAGATGGCTGGATGGCATCACTGACTCGATGGACGTGAGTCTGAGTGAACTCCTGGAATTGGTGATGGACAGGGAGGCCTGGCGTGCTGCGATTCATGGGGTCGCAAAGAGTCGGACATGACTGAGCGACTGAACTGAACTGAACTGAAGTAAGTCATAAATGTGTGTGTGTGTGTATTTTTTATAGTGTATACATTATAAAATATACAAAGTGAAGTTTCTTGCTCACCTTGACCCTCCACATTCAACCTCTCCCCATCAGGAGCCCCTGATTTCAGTGTTTTATCTTTCTAGAGGTGTTTCACACAGCTATGAGCAATATTTCCTTTTCTCACAAGTGGTCTTTGGCCTGCTCCTCTTCCACTTAACAATACAGCATCGTGGAGGTACTTCCAGCTCAGAGCATCACACTCGCCTTATGAAAGGCCTTGAATATTCCATTAGGTGTGAGAGCATAGAAATTAACCCTCCGACATCCAGGACGCACGGTCAGTTCCAGTTGTTCCTTGCTACCGACAACGACACCCTCTGTGTGTGGACTTTGTTCTGAAAGAGAGGGAGAGAAAACCACCCAGATGGCTTCAGAATTTCTGTCTAACAAATATTTATTGGTGCATATTTTAAGTGCCAGGCCTGTTGTCAAGCTCTACGAAGCCCCTGCCCTCAGAGCCAGCCTCATGATGATTCCCACTGCCCTGATGTTTCTCTCCAGGAGGGTGGGTGTCCACAGAGCAGGCGAAGTGCTTTGAACCACAGTCTCGGCATTTGGCTGGGTCCTACAAAGCTGCTTGACCACAGGCTCAAGGGCGACTGACAAACATGCATCCGGGCAGCAGAGAGTTGTGAGTGTGTCAAGATATATTTAGAAGGAGCCCCTCAGTGCTCCAGGCTGGAAAGCAAATAGCCGCTTGCACAGCTTTTACAGAGAGCATAGAAAAAGCTGGAACTACAGAACTCCAGGAAGGCTGTGCTGGAGGTTTCTCTGAAATGACAGGCTCTTGGGCACAGTCTATCTCCAAATGCAGAGGCCTCTGGGAGGTCCGTGGCTCTTGCATCAGGACTGAGTCTCAGCCAGCTCCAGAGGAATCCACCCAGCAGGGCAGAGGGCTTCACTGGGAGGAGTGGGCTGAGGGTTGGATTGAAATGCAGAGGCAGACAGGACTTGTTGCCAGCAGAGGTTTGGGAGGTGACTCCTGGAAGCACAAATGGGGGGTGCGGGTGGTTAGGGGAGAAGGAGGATGGGAAGATGCTGGTCAGAGTGTAAACCAGGGTGCTGAGGCCCAGGGAGCTGACGTGGAGCATGGAGCATCCTTTAGAGTCGCCACTGAGGGCAAGGATTCTGGGGATTTATTCTGCCAGCATCCTTGTCACTGGTCAATGTCTCCTAGGGAGGGAGCGGGGTTGAGTTCCAGCCTGCGCTGCTGGAGGCTGCAGAGAGAAGCTGCTGGGTTGGCCTCCAGGGGATTTTTATTCAAAACCTCCTAATTGATGTGTCGGCAAAAGAAACTAGAGCCAAACAAAACAAGCTGAGCCCCTGGGATGCAGAGTGCAGACCTCCAGATTGCTGGATGGAGGGCAAGACCCTACTGCTCTCCTTCCAGGCGGTGAGACCTCCCAGCGCCTGGGATCTGCAGAACCAGAGAACCCTGAGCAGTGAGTGGTTCCTTCTGCTCCACCCACACTTAAAAATTCTGAATGGATTCACCTGACCTGGATCAATATACTTAAAACTTAGGGACTGGAATAAAACTGGAGCACCAGGAGCCTGCTATTCCTGAAGCCAACCCCCAAGACTTCTCAGGTACATAAACCAATGAATTTGCTATACTGCTGTTTAACCCAATTGGAACTAGATTTCTGTCCCTATCTCAAATAGTCCTGGGGATACCCTGCCTTGACACCCCCAGAGACCCCAACAGTCCTCACTCCCACCAGGTAAGTAATAAAAGTGACTCAGTTCCAATTAGTTTTGCTGAACAGATGATCTGCCGATTTTAACTGGTCTCTACGGGAAGCACACATGTGGCTGGGTTTCCAGATTTTTTTAGGTGTAGGGGAGGCTTGCCGTGTCCCACACTCCATACTGGGAGGCATGGATCCAGTGACCATCAGTGGTTGCCCAAAAGTGCCAGGTAGCTGAGCCCAGGTAGCCTATGCCTCTAGGCTGGTGGCTTTCACGCAAACTCTTGTCTGGAGCTGGTAGATATTAGGGGTGAGTCTGCTGTCCACTTTCCTGTTGAATTGATTGCCTTGTTTATTTTCGCATTTGATCTTCATCTGTCAGTGAGCCACAGACAGGGGTGGACTGCCAGCACCCAGCAGAGCGTCTGGCCAATAAGAGGTTCTCAAGACACACGTGATGACTGTATCACGTGAGCTGCCCCCTGACCTGCCAGCCTCTGGAGGGGCTGTGTATTCACGGGGGGCTGAGTTGACTCAGCTGAAGGATACCATTGTCCTTGTCACAGCCCTGCAGGCAGGTGACAGCGATCCTGTCTCAGCTCTGCTTCAGAGGGCTTAGGCTCTCCTCCTTGGAGAAGTGGGCCCACCTCCCTGGCCCTGGCATCCACTGGACTGGACTGGAGTCCTGGGGGCAAGAAGGGAGTCCCAATCCAGGTGACCGGCCCTGCTGAGCCACTCTGGGATAGGGCAGATGGGGGCAGCTCTGAGGGCTCTCCCCTCTCCTGGGGGGTGTTCAGGAGCCTAGCTGCACCTCTCTACTCCCATGCCACCTCACTGCTCATCAGATTCAAGAGGGCAGTTGGGAGGGGAGACAGCTGCCTGTTGCTCCTGACTCATTTAAATGTAACAGATACATAGAAACGTGCACAGGTGTTTAAATGTACAGGTTGATGCATTTTCACAGAGCAGCCCAGCTCAAGAGCCACGACCACACCTGCCCCAGAGCCCTGCACCGCCTGCAGCCTGTCCCCGCGAGGCAGCCCCTACTGGCGGATGGCAGTGCCCCATGGGCACGGAATCACCCAGCACATGCTCCATGCCTGGCTTCTTTTGTTCAGCGTAACGTTCTGTGTATATAGTCACAGTTGTTCATTCTCACTGCTGTAGGATATTCCACTGGATGGCATTTATTCATCCATTTATTTACTTGGCTGGAGAATCCGATGGACAGAGGAGCCTGGCCAGCTACAGTCCATGGAGTTGAAAAGAGTCGGACACTACTGAGCTGTTACTTCTTTTTATTTGTTACGGTTATTATTGATGATTATTTATTTTTGCCTTTAAAAAAAAAAACATTTTACCTGGAGAAGGAAATGGCAACCCACTCCAGTATTCTTGACTGGAGAATCCCATGGACAGAGGAGCCTGGTGGGCTACAGTCCATGGGGTTGTAAAGAGCTGAACGCGACGAGCAACAAAACATACCATTTTGCCACTGATGGACATCTGAGTGGTTTCCAGTGTGGGGGCTGTGATTCATGCTTTCCCCTTCAGCATGCATCTGGGAGGGGATTGTGGGGCCATGGGGTGAGGGGTGAAGGAGTAGGTCAGCTTCCACGAATTCATAGAACAGGGCTTGTTTACTTAGGGGAGCAGCAGTATACAGTTTTCTGAGGCATTTGGTCTTTGTCAGGGTGCAAGCTGTCTTACTAGGCTGGGAAATAGTCTCATTTTCATTTTAAAGAAAGCTGTTGTCTCCCTTGACGCCTTGACCTCCACAGAAACTGCCAGAGCCCCTCCCAACTGAGCCCTGGGCAGCAGCACCTGCAGGGGTTGGGTGGGGAGAGACAGAGAAAAGCAGCTGTAGAGCAAAAAGGAATGAAACCTGGAACCTGGGGACAGTGAAGTGAAACCGAACAGCTCTGGGGAAAAATCTATAGCTTCAAATGGGTGACGATTGTGTTTTCTCCCAAACTGTTGTGAAACGTGCCTTCAATTTGGAAGATTCACAGGACTCAGCTCAGAATTACTCCAGGAAAGTGAGATGAATCCGGTCCCCAGGTGGATTTCAAAGGTGGCAGGAGGCTTGGCGGGAGGAGGAGGAGGGCAGCCTCGGGGAGGGTTGGGAGGGTGAGCTGGGAACTTCCAGCCTCCTGCCCAGGGCCATGCTTCTTCAACAGCGCCTCCCAGCCCGGCAGGCCTCAGGGAGTGGGGGAGAGGGAAGGGACTGTGGAGTTCTCTGGGCCACAATGATGGGACCCCTCCTCTCCTCTCACTCAGCCTCACTTCGTGGGGGACACCACCCCAAGGCCAGGCTGTTTGCTAAGAGGGACCTTGACAAGAAGACAAGGCCAGGGCTGTGGCCGCTGAGAAGCAGGGAGGCACTTGCCTTGAGCTCCACTTTGAAGGGGCACCTAGAACCTCAGGAGTCTGGATAAATAACATTTTAACATGATTTTTTAAAAATTCGAAAGTGACACAAAAAATCCATGATGAGTAAAGAGCTAAAACTTTAAATGAAGACTTCCCTGGATGGGTGCTCTGAAATCTTGGCATTTAGGGAGAGATAGGGAGTTTGAAATTATTTGTAGGGACCCTGAAATGCCAGCATGAGAGGTACATTGTGCCCATCCCAAGGTCCCAGTCTCTCAAGAAATGTTTATGTTACTGTGTCTCACAATGAAATGTTTTGCAGTGTCTGGGAAAGCTAAAAACACATATGCCCTGTGAGCCAGCAATTCCGCTCTGGGTATATGCCCAAGACAAATGAGAATACATCCATCAAAAGACAGGTACAAGAATGTTCTCTGCAGCACTGTTTGTCAATAAACAAGCTAGTCCAGTTGTGCAACAGAATAGTATACAGTCACGAAAAAGAAAGAGTTGTGCCTTCACTAGCATGCATGAATCCTGCAAACAAACATGGAAAGAGCCAGGCACAGAGGTGTACACATTGCAGGCTCCCATTGCATCAAGTTCAAGAGCAAGCTAAACTGTCTCTACTGCTAGAAGTCAGGATAGCCTGTGGAAGGTAGACCTGTCTGAAGGGGCTTGAAGGGCCTCCTGGCTGCCGGTAGAAACCTGTTCTCCACCTGGGCTGCATTCCATTCCCTAAAACTCACCAAGCTGCCTATTTATAATTTGTGTGTCTTTCTGTGTGTACATTACACACTTAAATGGGGAATTCTAAACAATCGTGTTCCACAACTCAATCACTCATCCTATTCATCAGACTCTGCTCTAAATAACTTTATTTTCCCCCAAATTCAAATGGACCTTCAGAAGATGCAGAGTTGATCCACTGGGAATGTTTAAGAGTATATCTTGAGGGTTAATAGTCATTCTGAAGGTCGAATTCCAGAAATGTTCCCAGTAAGGACCAAGCAGCCCCCTCCACAGTGGCTGGGTCCTGGGGCTGGGCAGCAGGGTCTGGGTGGGCAGTGAATTTATGGGGCAGATCAGGAGGGAAGCCCTTTGGCCCTCCTGGTGGGCCATCCTGCTGGCAGGGGTGAGCTGGGGGCACCTGTGGGGTTGGGGCCATTTCTGAATGTGCTTCCTTGGCTCAGGACCAACCCCGAGTCCATAAATGATGCAGCGTCAGACGTTCACTGACTCGTGGGTCCTTTAAAAACATCACCGTGCGGATTTGGGGATTTTGATCCTCTGGCTGCCCTGGAAGCCCCTGGGAGCCTGGCCGGAAGTGGCCCACAATGGGAGGCCCCTGAGGAATGCCCTGCTGCCTTGCCAGTCTGGCCGAGAGGGGAGTCCCAGCTAACTGCGGGGGCTTCCTCTCCCCGCCCTTAACATGCTGTGTGCACCAGGAAGCCACCTGCTCTGCAGAGACTGGGAGCTCCCATCTGTGTCTGGGTTGGAGCTGCTCTCTGGAGGCTGGTGAGGACACCAGGCCCTGATAGGCGGCTCCAAGGCCAGGGGGCTTGTGTGGTCACTGGTGCTCTCTGTTCTGTGTGGGCCCCAGGAAGGTTTGGGCTCCTGCCAGTAACACGCCTTAGTGCTCTCCAGTCCCTGGGGCATGTCTGTCAGGGGCCGCCTCCTCCAGGTTTCACTACAGGACAGAATTCACAGTCCTGAAGGCAGTGGCCGGGCCAGTTGGCTCCAGAGCTGAGTCAAGAAAGAACATTGACTAGGACTTGGTGGAAGACAGAGCCTCCAGGGGAAGAGGCCCCTGATTTAATAGGAAGAGCCCTCCATGCTGGCCGCCAACTCAATTTCACACTTATTTATTGAACACCTCCCCATGCCAGACACTGGACCAGGCCCAAATTGTTCATTTTAGGGGGTTGAAACAATAAACAAAATAAGCACATTATGCAGTATATTAGATGGTGGTAAGTGCTATGGAGAAAAAGAAAATTAAGCTGGGGAAGGAGACAAGGGCTGCTGGGGGTGACGTTTTGAACAGGAGGAACTTGCACAGAAGTGTCTCTTAAGCAGAGCCTTGAAGGGTAGCAATGAGCCTTGAGGGCCTGGGGAAGGGCTCCAGGCACAGGTGACAGATATGCAGAGGCCACCAGCCCCACTGCCAGCAAGTGGGTGTGACCAAAAGGGAGGCCAACCTGGCTGGGGCGGGGGCTGGGGGCAGACACAGAAGGGATTAGGCAGGGGACAGGCCAGACTGCAGGGCCTCCTGGGCCACGATAAGGAATTCAGTTTTACTCATGGAGTGAGATGGAGAAGGCAATGGCACCCCACTCCAGTACTCTTGCCTGGAGAATCTCATGGACGGAGGAGCCTGGTAGGCTACAGTCCATGGGGTCGCTAAGAGTTGGACACGACTGAGCGACTTCACTTTCATTTTTCACTTTCATGCATTGGAGAAGGAATTGGCAGCCCACTCCAGTGTTCTTGCCTGGAGAATCCCAGGGACAGGGGAGCCTGGTGGGCTGCATAGTCCAGTCTATGGGGTCGCATAGAGTCGGACACAACTGACGTGACTTA
Source organism: Bos indicus (assembly GCF_029378745.1). NCBI lineage: Eukaryota > Metazoa > Chordata > Mammalia > Artiodactyla > Bovidae > Bos > Bos indicus. Next base: position 38,138,105 of record NC_091772.1, on the reverse strand, counting down.
GCAGCAGTAGCAGCATGGAGTGAGATGTGGTCAGACGAACTCAAAGCCTTGTTTGGTGGATTGGGTCGAACTTTCTAGAAAAGCAGTTGCAGTAAGAATGAAAAATTTTATAATGTTTGTTTTTCTACTGTAGATCTTTTTCTCAGCATCTTGCTAAAGGAGAAATAGGAAATGCTGCAAAGATTCATGTTTAAGCGTCCATTCATTCATCCATTCATTCATGCATTCATCCAATAAATCATTCACCCATTCAATAAAACACGATTACCTGCTCATAGAAACCCTAGAAGTCCAAAACTAGGAACAATTCAATACATTATTGCATATAGATCTGATGAATTGTTATATAACTGCTAAAGAGTATTTTTCAAAGATTAATAATGAGGAAAAAAATTTTAAACGTATAAATGAAGGAAGTAAGATGTCTCCTGATGTTTGATGAGATCTCCATTATTGTTTAAATGGACACCCTCACTTACTGTACCATGATGAGCCTTGAATACCTTATGTTCACTGAAAGAAGCCAGTCACAAAAGCCTGCAGAATGTACGATACTATTTTTATGAAATGTCCAGAATAGGCAAATCTATAGAGACAGAAAGTAGATTAGTGGTTGCCAGGGGCTGGCCGGAGGGCAGGGAGGGGTGATGGCTAATGGAACTGCTAATGGGAGATCCTTTTGGGGGTGATGAATATATTCTGAAATTGAATAGCAGTGGTGGCTGCACAACTCTGGGAATACACGAAAGGCCACTGAATTGTACACTTTGAAAGAGTGAATTTGATGATGTGTGAAATAGATTTCAATAAACCTGTTATTAACAAATGGACACCTATTCAAGTGAAGAAAGAGTAGAAAGAAATACAATAAAACACTGGATGGTAGTTTTGCGGGGAGAGTTACAAATTTGGGGAGAATAACTCCCAAGGGGGCTGGGAGTTACTCTTCCTCTAATAGGGAGGCTGCAAGATCACATAATGGGGGTAGAAATACCGAGATAAGTGAAGAACTGAAGCCAGTAATTTTACCTACAAGGAAGACAAAACTGAACGGGAGGAATCGAATGGTTGATGCAGAGCATCCCTGGTGTTCATGGGGAAGATCTGAGGGGACAGGGTTCATCCAGATGTCCCACCAATGACACCACACAGGGAACAGCTACTCGAGTCTACTGGGCTAGGTCCTTCTGCAGAGTCTCCTCTGGCCTGGGGCTCATCTCCTCTAGGCTTCTCAGCTCCCAACCTTCCTACAGGATCCTGGACACCAACCTGGTGAAAGGGATGAATTTCATCAGTGTCAGAGGAGAGTGGGAGGGAGTGAGAGGTAAGCTACTTCCCTCTTCCTTCCCTGGAGCCAACCAGCTCCCATCCTGGGCAGGGAGGTGACTTCTAAACACCGTGACTATTTCAGCAGAGACTTGATCTCAGGGTGGGCTGTGTAGGCGGCAACAGGGACAGACTCTGGGCAGTCAGAACCTGAGCTCCCAGGAGATACAGCTGTTTGTCTTTGGACCAACCCGTTGGCTTACTTGGAATCCTCCTTGGCCTCTCCTTGAGGACAACTAGAGAAGCAGAGTTAGAAGGAGTTACTCAGACCGCAATAGAAAGACCCCAATCATGTTACGAATTTAGGAAACATAACACTTGGGAGGCATCCAGAGAAACAATAATGAGCTTCATTGAATGAGAGTGATCTTGGTTGTTACTGTCACCAAATAGTTCTGCTTCTTCTGAATGCAGAAGAATTCTGGCCCCTTGGAGTTAGGGATGATGTTACTTGCTTTGACCAATGAAATGTGAGCATCCGTGGAATGTACCACTTTGGGCAGAGACTTTGAAATACAGGGAGTGATTCACCAGGTCTCCATTCCATGGCCATGGTCCTCACAGGAGCAGGCATTGAAAGGGAGTTCCCACGTACCTGAGTACCGCGATCAGAGCTCTCCTGACGCTAGTCCTGTCCAACTTTGTGACGCTATGGACTGTAGCCCTCCAGGCTCCTCTGTCCATGGAATTCTTCAGGCAAGAATACTGGAGTGGGTTGCCATGCCCTCTTCTAGGGGATCTTCCCAACCCAGGGATCGAACCCATGTCTCTTATGTCTCTTGCATTGGCAGGCAAGTTCTTTACCATTAGCGCCACCTACAAAGCCCACAGCGTACTGTGACCTTTTCCAATTGAGGTGGATTGATTCTGTCCACCTCAACCAACAAAAAAATGTATCAAAATAAAGAATTTGAGAATGACAAGGCTATGATTTTTAAAATGATGATACTAACAAAGATTGATGATAAGCTCTTAAATATAAAACTAAGACTGAATAATTATAGGAGTTATGCTTATGGGAAGGACATATATGCATTCTAAACCTTGAGAAATTAAAAGGACCCAGAGACTGTCATAGAGAGTGAAGTCAGAAAGAGAAAAACAAATATCTTATATTAACACATAAATGTGAAACCTAGAAAATGGTACAGATGAACCTATTTGCAAAGCAGAAATAGACATAGACATAGAGAACAAACACAGACACCAAGGGGAGAAAGGGAGGTGCGATGAATTGGGAGACTGGGATTGACACAAATATACAGCAATGCATAAAACAGAATGAGAGCCTGCTGTACAACACAGGGAACTCTGCTCAGTGCTCTGTGGTGACCTAATGGAAAGGACATTCAGAAAAAGGAGGATATATGTAAACACATAGCTGTTCTACTTTGCTATACAATAGAAACTAACACCGGAGAAGGCAATGGCACCCCACTCCAGCACTCTTGCCTCGAAACTCCCATGGATGGAGGAGCCTGGTGGGCTGCAGTCCATGGGGTCGCAAAGAGTCAGACACAACTGAGCGACTTCACTTTCACTTTTCACTTTCACACACTGGAGAAGGAAATGGCAACCCACTCCAGTGTTCTTGCCTGGAAAATCCCAGAGACGGGGGAGCCTGGTGGGCTGCCGTCTACGGGGTCGCACAGAGTCGGACATGCTAAGTCGGAAGCGACTTAGCAGCAGCAGAAACTAACACGTTGTAAAATAACTATACCACAATTAAAAAAAAATTTTTTTAAAGCAACAATAAAACCAATTCAAAAATGAAAGGGAAGAAGTGAGAGTGTTGATTTCCTTTTCCCTCCCACCCAGTGGAAGTTTATACTGTCTAATATTGAAAAACAGAGTTTAAAATAAACCTAAGGATGCTAACCTCTCTCTAACTGTTTGCCTCACATTATTCTTTAAACTCAGAAGAAATGAACTTAGAAATGACTATATCTAGTGATGAAGAAAAAATTCAGTAAAGTTCAGCAATTCTTTCAGCTCTGTTCCACCTTTTTTCTTCTGTTAAAATTAAGTCTTAACACGGTTGTCTTAGTTTGGGTTCTTCTGGAAGCAGACTCTAAATTTGAGTATTTCAGTGTGTGTGTGTGTGTGTGTGTGTGTGTGTGTGTGTGTGTCGGGCTGGAGGGGGAGTTACAGGAAGCCTGGGCAAGGGGATTGGAAACGCAGGATGTAGGGGGGAGGAAGTGGGGCTAGGTGTCAAAGAGAGGGGACCGCTCTTTGTGGGGAACCTGGCTCAGCCCACTGGGGAACTGGGGGAACCTCCTCAGAACTGCCCCACCCATGGGGAGAGGACCTGGGGCGTTCGACCTTCAACTTCCATCAAGACTGAGGGCTCCCCTGGTGTTACCTTCCTGGCATTTCTTCTCTTCCCTGTGCATGGGGTGACCCTCTCCTGCAGCCAGAGGCCCCCTCTGGCCGAGGAGATTTCGGTGATTTTGAGGGAAGTTCGGGACTCCCCGAGGACAGTGATTGTCCACAGGATATAGCTGGACACCAACAGCAGCTGCTGAGTTTCTTAAATTGAAGAAACCTGTATCATGGATCCACCCCCGCTGAATTATGCCAAGTGAAAGACGCCAATCTCAGAAAGCTACATATTGTGCAATTCCATTTACACGGTTTTCTGGAAAGGTCAAAACTCTGAGGACAGAAAACAGATCCTTGGTTGCCAAGGGCTGGGGAGGGGTGAGGGGTGATTAAAGGGAACTCTCTGGGGGTGGATGAAGATGTGGTGGTCCAGGACAGCACATTTGTCAGCATTCATAGGACTACACACCTGAGAAGGACAAGTTAAACCATATGTAAATTGTATCTCGAAAACCTGTCTGTGATGCTCTTAAAAATGTTTGCATACTAGACATCCGGTCCCATCACTTCATGGCAAATAGATGGGGAAATAGTGGAAACAGTGGATGGCTTTATTTTGGGGGGGCTCCGAAATCACTGCAAATGGTGACTGCAGCCATGAAATTAAAAGACGCTTACTCCTTGGAAGGAAAGTTATGACCAACCTAGACAGCATATTAAAAAGCAGAGACATTACTTTGCCAACAAAGGTCCATCTAGTCAAGGCCACGGTTTTTCCAGTAGTCATGGATGGATGTGAGAGTTGGACTATAAAGAAAGCTAAGCGCCGAAGAATTGATGCTTTTGAACTGTGGTATTGGAGAAGACTCTTGAGAGTCCCTTGGACTGCAAGGAGATCCAACCAGTCCATCCTAAAGGAGATCAGTCCTGGGTGTTCATTGAAAGGACTGATGTTGAAGCCGAAACTCCAATACTTTGGCCACCTCATGCGAAGACCTGACTCATTTGAAAAGACCCTGGTGCTGAGAAACATTGAGGACAGGAGGAGAAGGGGACGACAGAGGATGAGATGGCTGGATGGCATCACCGACTCAATGGACATGGGTTTGGGTGGACTCCGGGAGTTCCGGGAGGCCTGGCTTGCTGCAGTTCATGGGGTCGCAGAGAATCAGACACGACTGAGTGACTGAACTGAACTATTTGCTATTTCAAGAAAAGTTTAATTCTCCCTTGAGGATGTAGGGACTTGGTTCTAAAAACAAATCAAGGCAGAAGTGAGGTTGTGTGAGAGTTGAGGTCATGAAAGACGGTGGCCTCCTGCCCTCTTATTCCTTCCTGGGTCACCTGTTCTGGGCGACCCTAGAAGCCAGGTCATCAAAGCCTGAGAGAGGCCCCACCTCAGAGAGCAGCCGAGGTCTCAGGCCACCAGCTACATGAGAAACCATGTGGGTTCTCCAGCCCAGGCCAACCTGCTCCCTGGCCCACAGTCTATAATCTCACAGGGGCCTTGAGATAGACCCACCCAGCCATGCAACTCTCAGTTCCCGACCCTCAGAAACTGAGTGAGATAAAATGATTATTCCTGTTAAGCGGCTGCATTTTGGGTTCCTTTGTTCTGCAGCAGTTGATAACTACTACACTGACTTAAAATTGAATTCCCGTTTTAAAATAAAATTATCCATTCCTGGAGATGAGCGTATGCTAAGAGACAGCTGGCATGATATCGGCATAAGGCGAATGTTTCTGGGCGGAATCCGGAGGTCACCGTGCTTGTGTTTGTCCTCTTTTATTCTCTTGAGCTGCTTTTTATAACAAACCTGTGTCAATAAAGTGGAAAAGAGAAATAACGACTTGGAGCCCGGGGTCGATGCAGTGGCATTGTTTTCCCGGGAGGCGGCTCAGGGCCAGGCTGGGTCTACAGGAAGCAGGAGCACCATTCCTTCAGACAGTTGGAACACTCCCGGGCCTCAAACTCGGTGGCTCCGCAGCAACAGATCAGCCACTTCTGAAACTCGGCTTCCCTCTTGTGCATCAGGAGGAACTGTCCCAACAGGACGTAAGCCTGTGGGGAGGACACAGGAAAGTACTCAGCTATGCTTTTCCTCCCCCAGTGCGAGGACACCGGAGAAAACCAAGGAGTGGGCACAGGTCAGATCCAAGGGGCAGTGGCCGTCCCTGAAATCCTGACCTAGGCCATGGGGACTCGATCCTGACCAGAGGCTGGCCCTGGGTGAGAGGTGCCTGCATGCGTGCTCAGTTGTGTTCGACTCTGTGCGACCCTCTGGACTGTAGCCCGCCAGGCTCCTCTGTCCAAGGGACTCTCCAGGCAAGAACACTGGAGTGGGTTGCCATTTCCTCCTCCAGAGGATCTTTCGGACCCAGGGATAGACCCACGTCTCTTCTGTCTCCTGCATTGGCAGGCGGGTTCTTTACCACTAGAGCCACCTGGGAAGCCCCAGTGAGACCAATGGAGAAATGCAAACTCCTTTTCGTCCATGGGAGGAACATACAAGGAATGGAGCACGCTGAGCCTTGCCCCTCTTCCCACCCTGAGGAGTCTCTGTGGATGGATGAAAAATGCACTAGACAAAGTTCTAGGGTGTTCTCTGTTTTTCTGAGTCCTGGTCCCACAGCTTCTCATTCCTCTCACTCTGTTTCATCACTGTTCCTACTGAGGGGAGAGGACCACATGGAGAAAGAGACATCTGAGATCCACAGACTGGCCGAGCCACTGAACAGGGAAGGCCGGAGATTTAAGGCCACATCCAGTGCCCAGCTTTCCAGCCTGGAGTGAATGGGAACCAGTGTCCAGGCCGTAAGTCCTGGGCCCTCTCCAGGAAAACCTGCTGGTGTCTGGGTATTTCACTTACATAAAACCAAGCAAACTTCATTTGGACTATTAAAGGGATGAATTTTTTAAAAGACATTAAATAAAAGCTGAATTCCAGTCGTAAACTATACCCAAGCATTGGAGTTTGGTTTTTTTTTTTTTTTTTTTTTTAGCCTAGATCCAGTTTCTCACAAGAAACAAAGGCCAGCATTTCATGGTCATTTTATCTGGTACTTTAACCATCTTTTGTAAAAAGTAGTGTTATTGCTTAGAATCACCTCATTTTATTTTATCAGTATCCTCATCTTTTCAAGGGTGATTTTACTGAGTTTTTTTTTTAATTCAACTTTTTAAAAAAATGAACATTTACTGAATATTGATTGAGCCCGTTGCTTCAATGAGTGTGGGCGGTGCAAGACTGGGAAACACAGAGCTTTGCCCCAGGAAAGAGAACTCGATGATAATAGTAAGAGGCCCTTTTGAACTTCATCAGCAGGCTCCTGACATGGTTTCCTGCATCTCATCCATCCTCTGAATGGACTCACTTAGAACCCAGAAGGTTAGGACTCCTGTCCTCGGCCCCATTCCAGCACAACGCGACTGTCTGCCGCCGGGCCTGGCGCCTCTGCCATCTGCTGGCATCCATTGCTGCTCTGGTCCTCAGAGTCTCCAGGTCCCTCTGTGTTCGGCAGCCAGGATGCCAGGGAGTGTGTGGCTCTCAGGACCAGAGGCGAACTTTCCAGAAAGCCTGCAGGCAGGAGGGCCTTTGGAGCTGGGGAAGTCAGCGTGCTTCTCTCTGCTCCCAAAGGAAGCTGGAGTCGTGGGCCCTCATCATGGCCCTAATAGAAACCAAGCCTTCTTGGTTTCTCTCCGGGCTCCAGAGGGTGAATTCCTACCCAGGGAGCCGCCCTCTGCCTCCTTGGGAGCACAGGAAACTGACTGCAGGGAAAGGGATGCGGGCACCCTGATTTCCCACCATCTCTCCCACGCCAGCCTTTGCCCACATGGTGGGATGGTGGCTCCAGGGAAGATGTCCCCTCAATGCCTCATCCCAACCGTGAGCAGGTCTGGACCAGGCTCTAGCTTGCATGCCCATTCCTTGCTCAACAGCAGTGATATTTGAGTCTGGGGTCCCTGCAGGTGACCCTCGTTGGCACACAGGTCCTGTACTCCGAGGCCCCACTTGCTTTCCTGTTGTGCTGGCGCCATCTTGAAATTCCTAATGAACTTGCAGCAGGGCCCTCCCATCCTCACCCTGCACTGGGCCCGGCAAATTAGCAGCTGGTCCTGGTCAACGTTCATTCAATGTTTCAGTCTCCACAAGAACACCCAGACTTCTCAAGTACAGACATGCAGTCTCAGCCTCTGTCTGCCTGACTCCCCTGCCAGCTCCCAGCTCCTCAGCGCCTGTGGTGAATGCATTTCACAGCACCAGGCACTGTGTGTAACCAAAAACTTTTTCTCTAACTAAATGCTACATTTATGCTGTTGCTGTTAAGTCACTGTCACGTCCGACTCTTTGCGGCTACATGGACTGCAGCACGCCAGGCTCCCCTGTCCTTCACCATCTCCCAGAGTTAGCACAAATTCATGTCCATTGAGTCAGTGATGTTATCTAACCATTTCATCTTCTGTCTCCCCCTTCTCCTCCTGCCTTCAATCCTTCCCACCCTCAGGGTCTTTTCCAATAATTCGACTTTGCATCAAGTGGCCAAAGTATTGGAGCTTCTGTTTCAGCATCAGTCTTTCCAATGAATATTCAGGGTTGATTTCCTTTAGGACTGACTGGTTGGATCTCCTTGCAGTCCAAGGGACTTAAGAGTCTTCTCCAGCACCAGTTTGAAAGCATAAATTCTTCGGTGCTCAGCCTCCTTTATGGCCCAACTCTCACACAGGACATGGCTGAGGAAGCTGCCACGAGCAGAGGTAGAAATTGAGAGGGTTTCTGTTCACAGCCAAGGAACCTTGGGGATCCCCAGCTTGGGGAAGGGGCTGCCATGCCCAGGCCTCCTGTGGGCAGGACACAGAAACCCAGGAGCTCAGAGGATTGTGGGGCAGAAGAATGACTCTGTGGGACATCACCATGGTAGATACTAGCCTTCCCCAATGGCTTAGATGGTAAAGAATCCACCGGCAATGCTGGTGACCTGGGTTCGACTCCTGGGTCCAGAAGATCCCCTGGAGAAGGGACTGGCAACACTCTTCAGTATTCCTGTCTGGAGAATGCCATGGACAGAGGAGCCTGGCAGACTACAGTCCCTAGGCTCACAAAGAGTCGGACATGACTGAGCAACTCTTTCATTTCATGGTAGATACAGGTCATCACACGTGTGTCCAAACCCATAGAATGCATGACACAGAGCGAGCCCTGCTGTGAACTGTGCGCCTGGGAGGGTTCATGTCCATCTAGGTTCTCCTGTAACAAAGCTACCACTCTGAAGGGGATGCTGATGATGGGGGAGGCTGGATGGGCACAGGGGTATTTGGAACCACTCTGAACTTTCTGCTCTATTTCGCTGTGAACCTAAAACTGCTCTAAAAAGATAAAGCCTGTGGAAAGCACTGCAGGAGTCTGACTTTCTGCTGCTGCATCTGAGCTGGCTGCCCACAGCCCCCTCCCCTCTACAGACCTGTGGCCCCACCCACAGACCTGGCCTCCCCCCCCGAAGCACCTGCTCATCTTGTAGATGCTACATTGGGGTCACCTCCTGGATCCTCTTAGAGGCTCAGCCAGGCTCAAGGAGGTGATACAGGGTCTCACCACCAAATCCCAGCATAAGTACCCTCCCTGTTGGGATAACTTCCTGGCAGCAATCTTCTTGTGTGATTTTTTATGAAATAACACATGGCCGTTCTGTCCTCACTCAGGACCTTGATCAAGGCACTCAGTCTCCAGGGCCTCTGTCTCCTCCTGTAAAGTGAAGATAGCAACCTCTCATCTCATTCATGGCTGGCTGAGGGGCTCAAAACTAAGGCAGAAGGTGAAACCCCTGGCGTTAGTGCCTGGAATCAGTGGCCCTTGCAGTGAGTAGATGTGGAGAGCCGGTCACAGCAAGCCAGGAGGTCGGGGACACAGAGGAGCAGGTCTCCAGAGACCTAGCCAGTTCCGTCTCCCCTGTAGCCCTAACTCTGTGTATCAAGCTCTCAGATACCTGGAAAATTCCCATTATTCATTCATTCCTTTGTCTTTAATATGCCTGTCATCCTATCTATCTCAATTGAAACAAGTTGGAAAAGGCAAAACGATAGGGACAGACAACAAATCTGTAGTTGCCAGGGACTGAGGGTGAGAAATGTGAAAGGTAAGGGGAAATATTTTAACGCGGTGGGATTGCTGCAGATCTTGATTTTGGTCATAGCTACACAACTGTGAGCATTTGTCAAAAATTGCAGAACTGGGTACTAAAAAGGGTGAAATTTACCACATGTAAATTTAAATATTTTTTGAACCGAGTATGGCTGAACAAGAACAAAACCTCACAATTATGGAGACATTAAGCCAATGGTGGTAGAAGCCGGAATAGCAGTTATTTGTGGGAGTGGGGAGGTGGCGTTGACCTGGAAGACACGGGGGGCAACTGTCGGGAATTGTGGAGGAGCCTGATCACTGGATGAGGGTGGTGGGGCTGTGCAGGTGTGTTATTGTGAAAACTCACTCAGCTGAACCATCACATCAGTGTGGATGTGATACCCCACAATAGAAAAGTCAAAGGGATAATAATTTCTTCTAAAAAATAACTTATAATTTCAAATGTCTCCCCTAGTCAGACTTGCCTGCTTTTATTCCTGCTCCCAAATGCCCTTCCCACCTTTATCAGGAAGGAAAGAAGCAAATTCACCTCTCTCCACCTTCCTGACAATCCCATCTAAAAGACATTAAATTGTGGCAGACTGGGGTGGCATTCAGAGTGTTTAACGAATGGCTCAGGGCCGCGTGTCAATTAGAAAACTACAGAACCAGCTGTCCCACTGTCCCTGGACACAGCCATGCACTGGGCCGGTGCAAACCAGACTGTTAGTCACACACACAGTGGTGCCAGTGTCCCTGGGTGTCTCTGCAGCCTCTTCCTGCCCTGGCCGTGGACCGACTTTCAGAGCTAAAGGGAATGATCAGCTGTGGCCCTGCTGGTGGGGCCTCTGTTGACCAAGAGCCTGTGGATTCCCGCCTGCCCACTTTCTCTGCGAAGAGCTCCCTGTCCTTCCTAAGGCTCACACAGCCTTGTAACAGCATCAGAGAAACAATTATTCGTACATAGACCTTTCTGATTCCATCGGCCACCCTCGAGGCCGTACCTGGACAGCTAGTGACATCTTACAACAACTCATTTCCTCTTACTCGGGTGTAGATGCCAGGCTGCTATTACTCCACCTGCCAAGGCCTAATAGGAGGCGAGGGACCCGCTTCCCCAATCCGAATTTCTTCAAGGTGGGTGGGGAGATCACCCAGGTCACCCATCCTGACATCTTGGCCCCAGACTCTGTGGCCGGCTCGCCTCTGTCGACCCCTGGGTGTGTGAATGCCACGTGAACCTTGCACAGCCCAGCTGCTCCGAGTCACAGTGATTCAGTTTGCACATTTTCTGTGGACCCTGGTGGCTGCCTAAGCACACGGGTCAGTGACTCTGAAGCCTGTGGCACCTGGCCAAGTGGCAGCTCTGCTCTCTGATGGCCGCTGGCAGGGACGCGTGGCAGCCGCTGCCACCTAGCAGGTTGGGGGAGATGGGTTGGGAGGAGAAGGTGGAGAAACTGGAAAAGAGGGATTACCTTGTTGAAACCTTTGGTGACCAAGTTGATTGCCAGCTCATGGCTGATCCCGTCCACCCAGGCAACATCCTTTTCTCCGATGGGTTCAGACAGGAAAGCTCTCAGCCTGGGAGACATGTGGTCCATGTCCTCCTGTAACAGCAGTGGAGGCAGGGGCATTAGGAGGCTGGGGAACACCCTCAGACTTCCGAGGGCGGGGGGCTGGGGCCAGTGATGGTGGGTGTCCTCCCACCATCCAGTGTTTACTGGAAATTTTTAGATGCCAGGAGCAATGCCCTGTTCACAAGCCTTTCCATACCCATCCCCACCTGCGTGGACTAAGAGAGGGGTAGCAGTGGCCTCAGATGAGCCCAGTAACTCCCCATGAAAAGGGTGGGCTGGATGCTAAGCAGGGGTCCCCAACCTGTTTGGCACCAGGGACCAGTTTCATGGAAGACAATTTTTTCACAGACTGGGGGAGGAAAGGGGATGTTTTCGGGATGATTCAAGGGCATTACATTTATTGTGTACTTTATTTCTATTATTATTACATCTGTTCCACCTCAGATCATTGGGCATTAGATCCCGGCGGTCGGGGACCCCTGATGCTAAGAACTCTGCTGGGTTCCTTTCCAACCTTCCCACCCTAAATGCTTGAAGAAACAGCTTGCTTCTCTGAGCTAATTAATCTATGTTCTCCAACATTTTTTTCATATTTTTATTTTAGCCTTTACCACACTCTATAATAGCTGGTTGTTTGGTTGCAAGGAACAGAAAACTCTAACTGGGTCAAATATTAAAAGAGACATTATATAAGGCAGAAGCCCAAGAGTGAGATTGGGTCTGGTACAATCAAGATTGTGGATCCATTTCTCTGAGTTTTTCAATTTGGTTTCAGTTGGAGTTGGTTCCCCTCATGGTGGTGAAATGGCTTCTCCAGCACTCAGATTTTCACCATCCCCACCAACATCTCTGCTCTAAAAGAAGTTTCAAAAGAGAGGGGACGTGTTTCTTAGCAGTTCCGAGCAAGCTTCATCCAGCTGAACTCCCCGTCCTAGATCTGGGGGTGGAGTCAGCTTTCCCTAAGCTGTATGAGCTGTGAGTTCAAGTATAGCTACCTGCACAAAATCAGGATTATTACGGATAGAGGGGCAGGTGGTGTGAAGGCTGTAGCCATAATGTCCCATATGATCCACCCCTTTGATAAACTAATGTTGGTACCCTCACTTTCCCTTACATAAGCATCAGAAATACCCACACTTGGGTATTTAAATAGACTTGCCCCCTCCCCCAAAGGGTGAAACTCCTGATTCATTCAGTTACTGCATTCAGATTCGAGTTCATATTTTCTGGGAGGTGCATCAGACTCCCCATCATGTCTGGAAGTATCTACTCACAGGATGGTAACCTATGAACTAAGTTCTGAAGTTCACAGTCATCAGCATAGTCAGCAGTGTTGGGGAAAACCAAGCTATCTGCACCAAAGATTTCTGGGGAGAATTCTCCCTTTGGAGAAGGAGAAGACGGGAGACATACTCCATTGCCACTGGTCAATAGCATCTCTGATACTGGAGGTTGCTTGCCCTGACAGTAAAGGCAGCTCCTCCATCAGACAAGAGGGCAGCCCCCAGGTTTGGATGTTGGTGGATTTCCCGCGTCCACTGCCTGGTTAACGTCCTAATGGGCTTGGGGTCGATGCTGCCCAAGGAGAGCCACTGCAGTAGCACTCTACTTCTGTGGGCACGAGCTCAGAGACTGGCCCGAGGGACAGGCCATCTGAGGTCACGAGTTGGCCACTTCCTTTGGCATCTCAGCTCCCTTCATTAACTGGGTTTCTTCTGTCCAAAGCCATGGCTGGTGGTTGAGGTGGAGGTCTTGACAGGTCTGTATCCTCGCTCTGTGCCTTGCCTGCTATCCTGCTCCTCAGACTCGTGGCCACATCTGACCACATCTCTGAGGTGGGGAGGCACCCCAGATTTCCTCCTCACCCCCCTGCATCCTAGGGGGTATCTTCACAGGAAGGCAAGTGGCCCATTTATCAAGTGTGACCTCCTTCAGACAAGATTTCTCAGGAGAGACTTGGGAACGGGGGGCAATGTTCTTCTGGGCTCCCCCATCCTTTCTCTTGCTGAGTCACCTGACTTGTCCCTCGTGTTCTAACTTTAGTTGGTTACATCACCTTTCCCAACCCAACAGGACGTGCTCAGGTCACAGGTAGAAAGGCCCTCTCCTAACAAAACTGCGTTTTCATCTCTCTGCATTTTCCAATGGGCCACCTTCCCCTGAATGTGAGCCTCCAGGGTCTCAGTGAGGATGCAGAGGTAGCCAGCATCCTGAGTACCCCGTTAGATCTCCAGGGGTCAGGTCTTCATACAGGGTGAAGCGGGCCCACCAGAACCTGCTGCTTTGCTCCACGAGGGTCGCTGTTCTTCTCATCTGAGGGCAGAGAGACACAGAATTTCCGAGCAGGAGGAGGAGCCCAAGAGTGCAGGCCGGGTCAGCCACTTTGCCCAGGGAAAATTCCACTCACTGTCTGCACTGGCCATCTGTTAAGTTAAACATCTCTGCCTATTTAAAGAATACACGGAAAGTACAACATTGTTATCAGAGCCCCAGCGGCATGAAAGAGCCAGTGAGGAGCAGTACCTGTGTGTTTGCTTTTCTCGCACACCTGATTCCACTTTGATCCTCAAGACACTGGTGCATAGGTGGTGGTTTTTACCCTCCCCAGCCTCTCTGAGCGGAGAAGGCAATGGCACCCCACTCCAGTACTCTTGCCTGGAAAATCCATGGACAGAGGAGCCTGGTAGGCTGCAGTCCATGGGATCACTAAGAGTCGGAAACGACTGAGCGACTTCACTTTCACTTTTCGCTTTTATGTATTGGAGAAGGAAATGGCAACCCACTCCAGTGTTCTTGCTTGGAGAATCCCAGGGACGGGGGAGCCTGGTGGGCTGCCGTCTCTGGGGTTGCACAGAGTTGGACACGACTGAAGCGACTTAGCAGCAGCAGCAGCAGCAGCAGGCTCACTGAGAAAACGTCCTTTCATTTGTTAGGGAGGCTTTGTCTGCAACAGGGGTTCTCAACTGGGGGTGAATTGTCTCCTCGCCCAACACTTGGCAATGTGTCTGGAGACACTGTCACAGCTGAGGGGGGAAGAGCCACTGGAGTCTGACGGTAAAGGTCAGCATCTGACGGTAGAGGTCAAGGTTGCTGCCACACACCCTGTAATGCTTGCAGAGCCTGTCCACAACAAAGGATCATCCAGCCCCAAATGTCCACAGCATCGCGGCTGAGGAACCCTGGGCTACAAGGAGCAGAGAACCCTGACTTGAACGGTCTTAAACAATAAGTACATTTCTAATCTCATAACCAAGAAACCCACGGTGAGGTGGACCCAGGCTCTGTTTCTCAAGAACTAGGTTAGCTTGGCCCCAAGGTCCCAGGATGCCTACAGAACTTGCTTGGGACCCATCCTGACATGAGAGAATCCAAAGGAAAGAGGGTCCATGTCTGCTTGGATGTCCGTAGCACCTCTGCAGCAGAACTTCCCTTCCTGTTGTTGGCCAGAACCAGACCACATGCCAGCCCTGAACCAGTCACTGGCCAGGGGAGGGGGACCCCAAGAAGGGGATGAGGTCAGCCTCCCGAGCATGTGGCCCCTTGGAGAACGCTGTGTTCTCCAGGAAGTAGAAAGGGAAGAGGTGGGACCCAGGTAAACGAATGACCTTGTTGGCTCCATATTCTAAACCCTGGACTAATAGTCACACCAACTAAGGTACACGCCAGTCACGTGGGGGGTCTTGTTGAGAATTGCAGGTTTGGATTCGGCAGGTCTGGGGTGGATATGAGATGCTGTATCTCTAACTGGTTCCTGGAAGATGTTGATACAGGGGCCCACACGTCACACTGAGCAGCAAAGCATGATGTGATGCCACTTATCCTTTTCATGTTATTTGATGTTTAATCGTGGCAAAATACACAAAGCATAAAATTTACCATCTCAACCATTTTTAAGGGTTCAGTAGGGTTAAATATGTTTATGTTTTTGTGTGGCCGATTTCCAGAAGTCTCTTATCTTGCAAAACTGAAATTCTTTTTTTGGGGGGGAGTCTGTTCAAGTTTTATTTCATGTGCAAGTAGGGTGTGCCCACTGATGGGCACTTGGGTTGTTTCTGCCTTTTGGTATTGTGAACAACACTGCTACGAATACAGGTATACAAGCGTCTCAAGACCCTGCTTTAGTTCTTTTGGGTATGTCCCCAGAAGTGGGAGTTTTGGATTCCATGGTGATTTTATGTCTAATATTTTGAAGAACCATCATCCTGTCTCCCATATTGGCTATACCAATGGCATTTATTCTTAAACTTGGCAGCACATTAGATCACATTGGGAAATTGACACATTACTGATGCTTGGGCCCCTCCTTCCACATTTGAATTAATTAGCATGAAGTGTACCCTGAATGTTGGAATTTTTAAAAACTCCGCAGGTGATTTCAGTATGCTGCAAAGTTTGAGAATTACTTCTGCCTTGTCATTGGCTTCTTTCTCAAAAATTATAAGCAGGTTTTCTAGGAGGATGGGGTTCCAGCTAAGAGGCTTTTCCAAGGTCTCTGAATCATCTGTGTTGCTAGATGGCCTAAGAGCGATGACACAATGGCAGTGTCTACACCCTGCCCCGATCACCAGACATCATATCCTCATTAGCCATCAACAGGAAGATTTAACTGTGACCCTGACAGCTTTGAAGGGCTTCCCCAGTGGCTCAAATGATACAGAATCACTTGCAATGCAGGAGACCTGGATTCGATCCCTGGGTCAGGACAGGGGATCCTTGGAGACAGGGGATGGCTACCCATTCCAGCATTCTTGCCTGGAGAATTCCATGGACAGAGGAGCCTGGCTGGCTACAGTCCATGGGATCACAAAGAGTTGGACATGACTGAGTAACTTTCACTGACAGCTTTGATGTCAGAGAATTCCAGAGCAAGCAGATCTCAATAATGACCTATACCCCCTTTTTCAAACTTAAAAAAAGGGGAGATCTTTACTTGAAAGGAAATTTTATCTGGAATCCTTTTTATATAAAATAGATCAAGGCAGAATTACTCTGTTGACTTGGGAACAGCCGAGAACACCAACACCTGCCCCAAACACGGATCCATGGCCTGGTCCCCTGGTACTGCCCCCGGTCCCTCTCTTGTCCAGCCTAAACCCCTCATCTCACTCATGAGAATATGCTGCTGCCGAGTCGCTTCAGTTGTGTCCGACTCTGTGTGACCCCATGGACTGCAGCCTACCAGGCTTCTCTGTCCATGGGATTCTCCAGGCAACAACACTGGAGTGGGTTGCCATTTCCTTCTCCAATTCATGAGAACATAGAGGCCCCAAAATGCATGCAGCCAGCTCAAGACCACGCACCCAGCAGAGCATGGCTGGCTCTGGTCCCCAGAAGAGCATCCCCTTCTAGTCAGTGGTATTTCTGGGCAGTGGGGAGGGGTGGAGGGGGAGGTCAGGAGTGGAGGCTCCAGTAGGGTCTGATTAAGAGCTAGACGATCATGTGACAAAACCACTGCAAATGCCTTAACAAAACCCCGTCCCATCAAAGACTCCTGTGTTACAGGGTGTTCTTTCCAGTGACTTCATTCTGAATCTCCAAGTGCTTGGGGAGGACACAAGGCAGGAATGGGCTTCCCTGGTGGCTCAGTGGTAAAGAACCTGCGTGCCAAGAAGGAGACGCACGTTCAACCCCTGGATCGGGAATTTCCCCCGGAGAAGGAAATGGCAACCCTCTCCAGTGTTCTTGCCTGGAGAATCCCAGGGACGGGGGAGCCTGGTAGGCTGCCGTCTCTGGGGTCGCACAAAGTCGGACACGACTGAAGCGACTTAGCAGCAGCAGCAGGGGCTTCCCTGGTGGTTCAGATGGTAAGAAATCCGCCTGCAATGCAGGAGACCTGGGTTCCATTCCCGGAGACCAGAATGGCTACCCACTCCAGTTATTCTTGTCTGAAGAATTCCACAGATAGAGGAGCCTGGCAGGCGATAGACTATGGGATTGCAAAAGAGTTGGATATGACTGAGCGACTGGCACTTTCACTTTTTCACTTTACTATGTGCTATGTACTACTATAATGAAAGCATCTTCATTCTGCCCAGTCTTAGGGCAGAATCAGTCCCATGACTTAGGCATCAGGGATGGAAAGATCATTTTCAATGACCATTAATGTTCATCATTCAAAAATAATGGTGAGGAGCTTCCCTGGTTGTTCAGTGGTTAAGACTTCACCTTCCAATGCAGGGGGTGTGGGTTCAATCCCTGGTTGGGGAGCTAAGATCCCGCATGCTTTGCGGCCAAAAAACAAAAAACAAAACAAACAGCAGAAGCAATATTGTAACAGAAGCAATGTTGTAACAGATTCAATAAAGACTTTAAAAAGGGTCCAGGTCAAAAACAGATCTTAAAAAAAAAAAAGTTTAAAAGCCTCGCCCTTAGCTCTAATTCTACAATAGCAAACATCTTTGGTGGCTGTCTTACACATGACCTTTTAATTATAGCTCTTTCTCTGGATGGGTCTACCCCTGATGCATACCCAAATAACTTCAGTGATTTCACAGGTCTTTACTGAGCACCATGTGTATGCAAGGCTCTGTGAGTTGTCTATGAACCTGTAGGACAAGTCCTCCTGTAGGTACCTTGCCCAGAGGAAACTTGACTGGCCCATTGGGAGGTGTAACAAGGTGAATTTAGCAATAAGAGAGGCTGTTCCCCGAGGTAAGAGGGCCCCTCTTAAAGGAACTAGAGAGGAGGAGGAGGGTTGGCTCCATGGATTGCAGACCCCACTCCAAAGGCAATCTGGGTCCGAAGACCATGGCTAGCCCCCTGCTGGGCACCCTGGTTGGGTGTCAGAGACTTACTTGAGTCTCAGCCCAGCTCTGCCCATGAGCAGCAGTGTGAGCCTGAGCAAGAAACTTTCATTTCATATTTATAAAATCAGAATGTTGGGTTCACTGAAACACACCATTCTGGTCCCTTCCAGCATGGTGTGTCTTTGTTAATTTACAGTCTGCGGATGGTACGGAATTCACACAGGTTTCCAATCCCTATTCTGCCATTTTCAAATCCCAAATCCAAAAGGCTCTGGAAACTAGATTTTTTTTTTTTTTAATTTCTTGGCAGCAAAACCTAGTCTGAACTGACATGAGGCTATTTATAGTCTTTATTATGCCACTTAGTGTGAATATTTATACATTTTGCCACAGGCATATTAATGGCTTTGTTTACAGTGTACTGAGCCAGACTCCACTGAGAACGGTCTCGGACGCACAGAATAGGCACTGTATTGCTTTTCTAAAATCCAAAAAAAAAAAATCTGAATCCCCCAAAACTTCCACCTGCAGTGGTTCTGAGAAAGGCTTTACAGACCCTGAGCTAAGATCACTGCCTGCAGCCCAGACCACCTGCAATAGTCCCCTGGCGAAGACACTTATCTCCCCGGCCCACCCAGACATCACCTCTCTTGTCCATGACTCTCAGCCTCCTAACCCCCTTTCCCTAAAAATACTTGCCCCTTTGTCTGAAATCCTGTCTGCCACACAGCCTTTGTCTGGGGGTGGTTCTAGCTGGGACGGTTCCTGGCTACACTTTTCTTTCATGAAAATATTTCCTCTTCTTTGGGGGCCTGTTCTCTGCAAAGGATCCCGGGATAATCTAATAAAAAAAATCACCTAATGAATAGATGAGTATATTAGTTACCCTCCATGGACAAGACATCTGCTTTGGCTACAGATGCCTTTTTTCCTTCACTTTTAATTTTTAATTATGGTTAAAAAAAAAAAAAGTAAAATTTACCATCCTAGCCAATTTTCAAGTGTACAATTCTGTGGTGTTAAGTCTATTCACATTGTTGTGTGACCCATTCTCAAATCTTTTTCGTATCCATTAAACAACAGCTCCTGGGCCCTGGCAACCACCGTGTTAGTTTCTGTCTCTAAGAATGTGACTACTCTAGGGACCTCACAGAAGTGGAATCGAACAGTATTTGTGGCTGCCTTAATTCACTTAGCATAATGTCCTTACTGCCCACAAAGGTCCGTCTAGTCAAAGCTATGGCTTTTCCAGTAGTCATGTATGGATGTGAGAGCTGGACTATAAAGAAAGCTGAGCATCGAAGAATTGATGCTTTTGAACTGTGGTGTTGGAAAAGACTGCAAGGAGATCAAACCAGTCAATCCTAAAGGAAATCAGTCCTGAATATTCATTGGAAGGACTGATGCTGAAGCTGGAGCTCCAATACTTTGGCCACCTGATGCGAAGAGCTGACTCATTTGAAAAGACCCTGATGCTGGGAAAGATTGAAGGCAGGAGAAGAAGGGGATGGCAGAGCATGAGATGGTTGGATGGCATCACCAACTCTATGGGCATGAGTTTGAGCAAGCTCTAGGAATTGGTAACGGATAGGGAGGCCTGGCATGCTGCAGTCCCTGGGGTCAAAAAGAGTCGGACACTTAGTGACTGAACTCAACTCAACTAATGTCCTTAAGTTCATCTATTTGGGTTTCCCAAATAGTTGGCTCTAGTGGTAAAGAACCCACCTGCCAATGGAGACATAACAGACTCGATACTTGGTGAGAAAGATCCCCTGGAAGAGAGCCTGGCAACCCACTCCAGTATTCTTGCCTGGAGAATCCCATGGACAGAGGAGCCTGGTGGCCTACAGTCCATGGGGTTGCAGAGTTGGACACGACTAAGTAAGTGACTTAGCACGCATGCACACATGCTGTATTATGTGTTAGAATTTAACGTTGAATCACAATATTTCATTGTGTGCATGGACCACACTTTAGAATCATTCACCTGTTGATGGACTTCTGGGTTGATTCCGCCTTCAAGCCATTGTGGATAATTCTGCTATGAACATGGGTGTCCTGTAACAGACACATTGTTTTAACTTCTTAATTTATACCCCCTTATGGATAGAGCTTTCAGATTCCTCCTCTCACTGCCACTATAAATAACCCCAGAGAGGAGGGGGCAGCAATGCTTTCTGGGGAGGAGCTTCCCCAGGTGGAAGAAGATTTTAGAAAGAGGAAAAAGAGAGCTCACCCCATTATTCACCAGAGGAAACGGGATGTTTGAGAAACAGGTAATAAGGGACAAAATTCTCAAAGTGGGCAGACACACTGGATTCCAGAGGGAAAGTTCTGGCTCACTGGCCGGGCCATGGTGATACTGCATGAGACCCAGTGGCCTGCTTCCCTGGGCTTCCCAGCAGATGACGAGAACAGGCCACTCCCAAGGGTCAGGGCAGGGGTGCAGCAGCCAAGAGCAAGGGCTGGGTAGGTGAGCCTGAGCACCAGGCAGAAGATCCCATAAGAGCTGATGGGTCAGCCAAAGCCTGGCGTCAGGATGAAGCATTCCCAGGATCAGGGACCTAACAACTAGGGCAAATGGCCAAGCTATAGACTACAGCACTGGGTGCCAAAATATCCCTAGAAGACCAGAAGGGGCTGGTCACCCCTGCAGACCTCAGGGGTCAGGCCATCATCCTGCAGATACCACGAGGACTCAGAGCTCCCCGCCCCCGCAACCACTGCCATCAAGACCTGTAAGTGTCATCCCAGCCCCACAGCCCGGAACTCCTTAGGGAGGCTGGAGAGGTGGAGAGCAGTCGTAAGAAGACTGTCTCCGAAAAGAGACCCTTTAAATTGGCCTGGACAGTGGACTGCCCACACTGAAGGGACACAGCCTGAATTTGAACAGAGAATGTGCCTTAGGTGCAGTTGGCGCCAGGCCCAGATCCCCTGGACCGGCCCAGCTGCTAAAAGTGCTGTCTCCAACACTCAGCAGAGGCTCTCCCGGGGTTATCTGCCCGCAGAGGATGTACCACACCCAGAGACGCCTGGGAGGCTGAGGGCAGCAGGGAGGCTGAGGGCAGCAGCGACCCTGACACTGAGTACAAAGCCCGGTGCCCTCGTCCTGGGGCGGGGCCGGCTCACTGGCATGGCTCCCACTCCAGGGCTCTTGCGAGGTCAGCCTCCCAGCCCTGCTCACTCCTCCCCCTCCTCCTCCCCTGGGCCAGGTGCACCTGCATCCTGGTCTCAGGTCGGCTTCCCGGAACTGACCTCTAGCCTGTTTGCCTGGATCCCAGTGTGGAAGAACAAAGTGCATTTTCTCTGAACATCTAGTGCAGTGGAGTGCGTTTGTGACCGACAGTTCAGTTCAGTCGCTCAGTAGTGTCCAACTCTTTGTGCCCCATGGACTGCAGCACACCAGGCACACGACAATACGGTCACGGTGACCCGGTTGAGGGGTTCATAGGCCCTGGGTGAGGCCCCTGGAGACAGAGACGCTCTCAGGCGGCCGATGACCCTTCTCCACCTGCCTCAGACTACAGGGCTAACTGGATGGTTGCTGGGCTGATCTCAAACTCAAACCATCGGTGAGGGTTTGTGCCCCCCTGACGAGGGTGGCCAGGTTTAGGAAACAAAGACACAGGTGCCTAGTTTAATTTAAACTCCAAATAAACAAATAACTTGTTAGTATAAGCCTGATCCAAGAATTTCACAAGGTATACTTACTCTAAAGAACTTATGTGTAGTTTATCTGAAAGTCAGATTCTACCGGTGCCTCCCACATGTCTCTGAGCCACACTCTCCCCACCTCTGACTCCATGGAAACCCCTCCATCTGCCTACACTCTGACCCCTGATCTGCCCAGTGAGCTGCAGAGTCAGGAATTCTTCCGGCTGGGATTTCGCTCCTGGCTTGGCCTCCCTTGGGCCAGCATTCTGCCTCTCTCTCTGCATCTGAAAGCCATAGACCACGGAGCTGGAGGGGAAGCCAACTGATAATACATGGCTGGGGAGATAATTGCAGTTGAGCACACAGATGACCCATCACTTAGAAGTCGCCTCGGAGGCAAACACGAGTCTGGATTTAGCTTGTCCTGCTCATCTGGAGAGACGGTCAGTGCCAGCCCAGCTCCCCCTGGGGCGGGAACAGAGTGTCCGCGGTGGGCAAGTGAGGGACACAGAACCCAGGGACTCATGTTTGCTGGGCACCTGCTGCCTCTTCACGGTCACGGTCACACTTAATCCTCAGAATTAACCTGGCAGCACTAGAGAACTCTTCCCCTTCTGAGCGATGGGGAAACTGCAGCCCAGAGAGGCAAAGAGGGTCACGAAGCCAGTGAAGGGCTGGGAGGGGATGTGAGCTGAGGTCTGCTGCTCCAGGATCAGAATTCGAGGAATCAGAACCATGAAGGCAATTTTCTCAGAAGCAGTCCCTGCCCCACCCACATCCCCTGGGGCTCGAAGCTTCCACAGCAGGGACCTGCAGGTAGATAAACACCCAATTCCCCACCCCCCCACCCCCCCCAACCCCTGCAGGTGGACAGCCCCAGGCAGCCACCTGCTCTGAACGCAGCTCCGCCTTCTGTGGGCTTCCCAGGTGGCACTAGCAGTAAAGAATCCATCTGCCAAAGTAGGAGACGTGTGTTCAATCCCTAGGTCAAGAAGATCCCCTAGAGTAGGAAATGGCCACTCACTCCAGTATTCTTGCCTGAAAAATTCCATGCACAGAGGAGCCTGGCGGGCTACAGTCCATGGGGCCGCAGAGAGTCGCACATGACTGAGCAAGCATACAAGCCTCCTACCCTCCCTTCCCGGGCGCCTCTGCCCTCACTCCTCATCCCCGCATCCCCTCCCAAATGGCTTATGGCATTTAAATCAGATTCAGTGACTGCTAACTAACAGCTGGCTTCCAGTGTTTGAAACTCTTCTCCTATATCATCTCACTTAATCTCCTTGTCAGGGTGTGGAGGTAGGGTCTACAATGATCCCCTTTTATAGATAAGAATGCATGAACTGGCCCTGGGCACCGAGAGGCCTCAAAGCCACGTGTGCTCAAGCTAACATCTGGTTCCCAAACACTGAGTCATCAAGAAAGGCTTCTGCTGCATTCTTGGACAGTCACTCTCTACCCCCCAGCTCTGGACTGAATTCCTCTGCTTGGGTGCAGATACATACCAGTGAGGTCTGCAGCAGTCAGCCATGGTACAGGAGGGAAGCAGTGATGTGCTGCGTTGGGGGCCGTGTAGTCAGTCCATTCTAAGACACGCAAAGCGCGCGTGTATGCGTCTTCCACTTGCCCTTTGGCAAGATTCCTAGATTCTAGTCCAGGTTCTGGTCCAAGACTCCTCTTTATCCCTTGGCTCACATGTGTGCTCCTGCCCATGTCTGGTCCTCAGCACTGCAGGTCCAGCCCCTTCCAAGGGCTGTGAGCCTGGGTGAAATTAGCTGTGAGGGGTCTATGCTCCTGTGAGTCTCAGTGTGAAATTAGCTGTGAGTGACTCGCTCCATCTTCCCAAATGCAAAGTCCTGCTTAAGACTCAGGGCTTCCCAGGTGGCGTTACTGATAAAGAACTTGCAGGAGACTTATGAGACTCGGGTTCAATCCCTGGGTTGGGAAGATCCGCTGGAGAAGGGCGTGGCAACCCACTTCAGTATTCTTGCCTGGAGAATCCCATGGACAGAGGAGCCTGGTGGGCTATAAGTTCATAGGGTCGCAAAGAGTCAGACACAACTGAAGAAGTGACAGCATGCATGCTCAAGACTCAGAGTCTTGTTAACTCTGGCTTCAGAAAGCTGCTCTCAGCCAGAGAGTTCTGTTCGCTTTCCGATCTGTCCCCTTTCAAAAGTCATAAAGAAAGGATTGCCCAAAAGTTACCATTGGTTTCACTCACTGCTTGATTATCTGAGTAGAACATGAACTACCTATCTTGTAAATAGAACCCTTGCAGAGACTAGTTTCAGGAATTTCTGGACACCTTTGGGTGTTTCGTAGGCATCCCGAGATAAGCCTGCCCGTTTGTAAACACACATTCCTTAAAGAGAAGAGATTCTGAATGCCCCGGCAGGGCTGTAATTTGCCCCTACTAAGCGTCAGTCTTCATCCTGGATCATCAGGGAAGAGTTTCGGCTGGAAGCGATCTCAGTTGAAACTGAGATCTGTTTGAAAACAGACACCATGTGGAGCCTCTATTCCAAGTTCATACTGAGGTTACAAATGCAAAAGCCAGAGGATCCAAGCAAGTGAACATAATAAACCCGCGAGAAAAAGCAAGGTGAGGGTGACGTAAGTGTGGGCTGATGCTTGGGGTTGATCGGGGAGGCCACAGAAGGTGCAGATGCCCCACCAGGGACCCCACCCCCACCTCAACCAGGGAGCCCCTCTCAGGGGTGTGGGTCCCAGGTGGCCAGAGCTTGGGAGTTATTTCGAGAGACACCAAAATTTTTATTTTTATGTATAGGTTCCTAATTTTTAAGTGTTGGACCTGAATTCACATCACTGAAACACAGTGAGGACCCAACAAGGCTGAGCCGTGCCACCAGCTTGCCTCTCCTGCTATAGACTTTCCTTCCATCCAGAAAAATGCCCCACTTGCACATAGAAAGAAAACTTGATGTCCATTTTCAGGGTTTGGGAACCAGTGTCCCAGACTGGGCACCTCTGCTGCCATGTCTCAGATCTTACGAGAATGGCATTCATCTTCAACTTTGGACGTGGCTTCCCGGGGACATGTCTGACCTTCCCCAAGCAGTGTATCCTCAAGCAGGTAACCACCGTGCCTGCCTCTACTCCCTTCTCCACTCAATGGCTAGATGCTCCCAGCACCTCCCCTTCAACCCCACTGCGACTTTCACCCGAAAGCATCCACCAGCGAAGCCTTGACTTCCTGGGCTTGCAAACCAGGCCTGAAATGCTAAGGCATGGCCCTCTGGGCAGCCTTGAGTGCTGATGGCCAAAGCCCATTAAGCCATGCTTGGCGCTTGGCTCTGCTCTAAGAGGTCAGATACAAACTCCCTACTCTGTTCACGGCATCTGCTTCTCTGCCTGGCCTTTGGACCAGATCACTTCGAAGTGACCAGAGACACATATTCCACCCCCCGCACCCCGCCCGGTATACAGAAAAAGACTCAGATCAGCCCTTTGTCCTTTCTGGGCTCCAAGCCATTGCCATCTTCTCGTGAATGCTGCTCCTCTCTCAGTAGCCATGCCAGGGCAGGAGGGAGCCACACCAAGGCTTTGGCTGGACGTGGTCTGATCTTAGCTTTGCCCCTTAGCACCTGGGAAGCTGGCCCTGATCCCACCTCTCTGTTCCCGCCATCCCTTCAGGAGCCCTTGCTGTGGATGGACCAGGAGCGTTCCTGTTTCACAGGCGTAATCTTACTAAGGGCTTCCCCTGTAGTTCAGCGGTAAAGAAATCTGCCTGCAATGCAGGAGCCTCGGGAAATGCAGGTTCTGTCCCTGGGTCAGGAAGATCCACCTGGAGGAGGGCATGGCAACCCATTCCAGTATTCTTGCCTGGAGACTCTCATGGGCAAAGGATCTCGGTGGGCTACAATCCAAATGGTTGTAAAAAGTGTGACTACAACTGAAGTGACTTAGCATGCCCGAAATCTTATTGAATCCTCCCAAAAAAACTGGGAGGCAGGAATGCATTTCAGCTCCATTTAACAGATGAAGAAACTGAGGCTTAGAGAGCCTAATAACACAGCCAAGATGGTATGCTCAGCAGGGAGAAAAGCATGGCTCCTTCTTGTGTGGCTAATATTTGCGAGCCCCACCAACTAACCAACGGCTGTGTTCTCTTCTTGATAAACATGAGTCTTGGAGAAGGGCTGGGACCAGGTCCTCAACAACGACGTCGTTGTAGCTGTCAAGCATGTCAGCGCTCCTGGGCCGTGACGCACAGCCATTTCTGGATTTAGAGTGCATGCTTGTTTCCGGAGCGTGACCTTCCCTCAGGGCCCTCCTGCCTGGCTCACTTGGTTGGCACTGCTGGTGGTGGCCAACTCTTCTACATCTGCCCAGGCATCAAGCCTCTTCAGCCTCACAATGTGGGCGTCTTGCTGGTCAGGTGGCCACGGGCTTCCTGCAGTTTCTGCAGTCGTCCAGGTCTGCAATGCTAGGGTCGGTCCCAGGCACAGGAGGTCCTCTGGGCGCCTGCCGCCCCTCAAAGCACCTTTGTGCAGGGATGTCTGGGAGGAAAAAGAACACTCTCCAGTGGAAGGAAAAACCCCAGGGCTGGAGACAGGGCCCCCCAAGGTACAAGGTGATGCTTCTATACAGCATCACTTAGGTCACTGAGACAGCAGCTGGGACTCAGCCTGAAATTAAACAGCGACGTGACCTTGTCCAAGTCACTTCCCTTCCTCAGCTGCTTCGTCCATCAGGTGAGAGGGATGGAGTTAGGTTAATTTTCCAAAGTGCGCTTAACAGGACTATGGCATCTAATCTTCCCCCAACCCTTAGAGATTCTCAGTGTCCGCCAGCTTATTCAAGGCCCTGACAAGTCCTGCACAGAGAGGGAACAGCTGACGTGGCCTAACCCACTGTCTCCTGACTCTCCTGGACCACTCGGCCTTTGAAATAATGTCAGTTAGCATCCCTGTTAACTGTTAGGTTATGAGGAAACTGCCATGGCTATTTTTCAAGTCTCTTCTGGAGTTTAAGTTCTTTAAATCTGAAGCCCCTCTGAGTCCATGCTGGGAGACAGGAGGCCTGGGTAGTTCTCCAGAACTGATAGGGGGCCTGCCCTCTGCTTCCCCAGCCATCACAGAACACCTGTCTCTTGCCAACCATGCTAATGTCTTGGCTTCCTAGCAGTGTTCCCTCCTTTCTAGTTTTCCACGAAGAATCTCCCCTTTCCTGCCCTCACCCCACGTAGCTCAAGGGGACTAGGCCTCACCGCCTGGCTCCAAGGGCCAACATGGAACCCAGGCCTGGTTGCAAGGTGACACAGCCTCCTGGCCATGATTATGGGGACCCCATGAGGTCAACCAGAAAGAACTCTGGAACATTAGCCAGAAAGATCAGGGAAGAAGTGGGGCCTTCCTGCTGTAGGGGCAAAGCAAGGCGAGGGGAGGGGGCATCTCTCCCTTACTTTGGAGTCTGCCAGTGAGATCTCAGGAGAGGCAGATCTGAAGATGTGGACAATTTTCTGGCATCTCTGAGGGCCTGGATCCAGCCATTCCTGAAGCCCTTGCCTGTACCCTGCTGGGCTGTACTCAAAGAGAGTTTTGCTACTCCACATGTGGGTGTGGACCTGCACAGACTTGGCACCTCCTGGGAGTTTGTAGAGGAATGTAGAGTTTCAGGACACTCCCTAGACCCACTGGATCAGGATCTGTGTTTTAACAAGACCCCATGTGGTCTGGGTACAGATTTCAGCCTACAAGGGCCACATGGGATTATGGCCATGTGGCCTCCTCTCTTTTATTCAGGCTGCATCCTGACTTGCTTGGGCCAACAGGATGTGCTGAACGTGGCGCTGCTGGGCTATGCTTGGCTCTCCAGTGGTCTGGTGGCTTTGCTTCCTCCGGCAGAAGTCAGCTGCAGCGTGGCTGGTGGCTGAGAGGTGGCCACCTTTGCACAGTGCCACAGTCGCCACACACACACACACACAAATCCCACATGGAGTGGAGCCTTGCCCAAATAGCTGACCCACAGAATCAGGTGAAATAGCTAATTATTGCTGTTGTAAGCCACCAGTCAATCCTAAAGAAAACCAACCCTGAATATTCATTGGAAGAACTGATGCTGAAACTGAAGCTCCAATACTTTGGCCATCTGATGCAAAGAGCTGACTCATTGGAAAAAAACTCTAATGCTGGCTAAGTTTGACGGCAGGAGAAGAAGGCGGTGACAGAGGATGAGAGGGTTTGATGGCATCACTGACTCAGTGGACATGTGTTTGAGCAAACTCCGGGAGATAGTGAAGGACACCGAAACCTGGAGTGCTGCAGTCCATGGGGTCAAAAAGAGTCAGACATGACTGAGCAACTGAACAACAACAGCAAGCCACTAAGTTAGGGGTTATTTTGTTATTTAGCTGAGGAATGGCTGCCCGGCCTTCTGCAGGGTTTCTCTTGCCCTAGACACTGTGCTGAGCACTTCCTGTTTGCCAGGTGCCATTCCAGATGTAGGGAGGAGAGGTGAGCGCAGATAGCACCCTGCTCTGGCAGGACTGACATTCTTGTCCAGGAACAGCAATAGACAGGAGAACACACAAACCCAATGTAGGGTATCTGGTTTGTGTCACCTCCAAATTCACTGGTTGAAATCCTAACCCCATGTGATGGTGTTAGGATGTGGGGCCTCTGGGAGGTGATTAGGGTGTTTAGTTCAGTCACTCAGTGGTGTCCGACTCTTTGCGATCCCAGGAACCACAGCATTCCAGGCTTCCCTATCCTTCACCATCTCCTGGAGTTTGCTCAAGCTCATACTGGGTGTTCTGGGGCTTGGTATCTCATTATCTCCTGTGAGGTTCTGGGTTTCAATGGGTTTCAATGAGGTTCCTCCAGCCCTATGACCCCCAGCAAGAGCCAAGCCCATGGATAGCGGAGCCGGGGTGTCGCCTGGAGAGCACATTCTAGGCTTTATCCCAGGTAACTGGCAGCAAAGAGGCTGTTTAGTAGCCTTCTTTGCAAGCTCATTGAAGCTGCCAGTTTGGGGCTCCCTGATGTGAAAAAACAAAACAAAACAAAACAGAGTGTGGCTACTATTTCAGGGCAACTAGCAGAAGGGAAATTGCTACAATTAGTTGGAGCTGTTTTCGATTAGCCATATTTTCTTCCTCAGCACAAAACATCTGCTGGGGTCCCATCAGAGCCAGACGCACAGGCAGTGAACCAGGCGGGTCCATGGGGGGCCCAATGTCAGCCAGCTCAGAGTTGGAGGCCGGGGCTAAGATAGCCCTGGAGGAACCGGGCAAGTTGGGGGCAGTTTGTTATTTGGAAGGGTAGGAAGAACCGTGCTTCCTTGCCCAACCTGGGGGGCAGCAGGTGGAGATGCAGGCGGAGATGCAAGAGGAGAGCAGGCCTTCCGTCGAGTTAGAGGACTGCACGGCCCTTAGCGTCTGTGACGTCTCCGCAGGGTCACCCCACTCTGGGCAGGCACCCAACCATCCTCCTCTGAGAAAGGGTGGGGACACCCACCTGATGGGCTAGGGAGGACTGCATGAAATAATGTCTGTGCACACACTTGATATCCAGGAGGTGCTCAGTGAGTGTCGGCCGAATCATGATTTGACAGGCAAGAGTCTTGGGAGAGGAGAGTCGGGCTGCGGGATGTTCGATTCATGTGCAGCTGGTTCCAACCTGGCGCTGTCACTCCTTCATTCATTCAACAAGCATTCATTCTGCAGATTGTCTGCGACCTCTCCCCTTAACCAGCCTGGGGCCCCAGTTTCCTACCTGGGGCCCAGCGGAGTTGATCCCTCAGGTTCCTTCAAGCTCTCCCCGCTAACCATGTTTGCAGCCGCCCTGGGAGGCCTGACCCAGTTGGACTGAAACATGGAAGGTTAGCCAGGTGCTGAGACCCAGATCCTGAATCCAAGATACAGATCGGCCTTTCAAGATCTTTTTGGTCCAGCTCCCGATTGATCACAAGGGTCCCACCCCAGCCCTGCTGGCGGAAGGCACCCAGCTTGTCTAGACACTTCCAATGGCTGCTTTGCAAAGCAGCTCATTCTATTTTCAGAGCTCTCTCATGCTGGACAGCTTGCCTGTACATGGAGTATATATAAAATCTAGGTTAAAACCCCTCTTAAAACATCGTTCCTGGTTTCCGTGTCTACAAGCTTTACCTTCCTGGTGGCAGGATTTAAAGCAAGGGCGGCAGGTCTGATACACAATGGGTGCCTCATACGTGTTCCCGCCCTCCTCTCCAACTGGGAGGTGGGGATACAGGTGGCCCCCGGGGCCCTCTGGCCCCTAGACTATACTTCCCGTTCGTTGGGCCTCGGGTGGAGATAGCGTTCTCAGCAGACTGTTGACAACTGACACCTGGGACCCAAGTGTGAGATGTGAACATCAAGATCTGGGTCAGCCATCCCAGGAAGAGGAAGGCGGGATGGCAAAGCCTCAAGGTCAAAGGTCTCTCCATCAACTCTCCTCGCTTACTGCCTGACACACTCAGGTAAAGCCAGAAGCCACTGAAAACCACGGTCCCCAGAACAACCGGCCCGCGGGCACCCGTCAGAGAAGGCGAGTGGCCGTCTTGATGCCTGAAACTGATGGATTGGGGGCAGAGCGAAAGCGTGGGGTGGCACGGCGAGGCTGGCCCTGCGCTCTGGGGTCCCTGCATGGAGTCTGGCTCTTGGCTGCAGACCATCCTCAGCCAAGGGCTGGTGGCCCAGCTGGAAGAGCCAGGGTCCCCTTGGAGAGGTGGCTCCAGTCCCCATCACCTTCCTCTGATTTGCTTGCTCTCCTGGTGTGCTGAGCCATCCACCCTCTTCCGACCACTGTCTCAGATCTCCCTCATTGTCCTGGAAGGGGAGGAGGAGACCTGACACAGCCGAGGGCTGTGGCGAGTTGGATTTAAAGCCTGCAGAGGGCTTCCCTGGTGGTCCAGTGGTTAAGAATCTGCCTGCTAATGCAGCGGACCCGGGATCCATCCCTGGTCTGGGAGGAAACCACGTGCCGTGGGGCCACTGAGCCTGTGCACCGCAACTGCTAAGCCTGTGTCTAGAGCCCACACTCCGAAACAAGAGAACAAGAGAAGCCACCCCAGTGAGAAGTGTGCATCACAGCTCTCCTCAACTACAGAAAAGTCCTTGAGCACCAAGGAAGACCCAGTGCAGCCAAGAATAATAAATTAATTAATTAAAAAAAATTCAGAGACTCAGAGTGTTCAGAGAGGAAGGGCCTTGGTGCGTGTTTCTGGCAGGGCAGTGGTTTTGGCATCCGGTGCACACCCAAGGCTCCATCTGCTCAGCGCCCATGAGGTATGTCCTTGACCGAAGATGGCCTATGACCTCCGTTCACCAGGACCGGGAGGTCAAGGGGTGCTGCCATCCAATGGTGGACCTGCCATCTGACAGCCTGCCTCCCTGCCCCTGGCGTCTATCAAGACACGGCTGGCCTTTGCCCAGGGAGCTGGGGCAGGTGGCAGAGCGGCCTGGAGGTGATTAGAATATCACTTCCTGCAGCTGGTAACGCCGCAGGCAGAGGCTGGAAAGGGGGTGAGGGGTTGGGCAAGCAGCTTCCCAGGAAGGGTCCCCAGGGTGGATGATGCTGTTGTGACCCTGCGAGACTCCCCCAGTGCCTGGCCCACCCTGCCCACCCGGTACTCACCAAGGGTGCCTGGAACTCGGCGCTGAAGGTCAGTGTATCTGGGTGGCCTGGCCTCTAAGTGTGGGCCAGCCCTGGGCAGGGTCAGCTTATACCCCAGCCCAGGGGCAAGTCAACCCTCAGACCCTGAATGGACTACATTGTGATGTCACACCCTGGGGCAGCCTCCACCCGACCTACTGTCCCCACTGGTGTCAGAAGATTCTCCTCAACCCCACCTAGAACTGAACCCCATCTGGGTGCCGTCCTAGGCCAGCTCTGCTGAGAAGCAGTGAGGTGTCTGCCCCTCAAGCTTGGGAGCAGCTTTAAACCTTCCGACACCACGTGTTCTCTGGGCCAGGGTCAACAAAGTTAGACCAATTTCCCAACACGGTTAGACCAAGTTCTTCCTTTATACATAAAATTTCCCACATAAACTGACTGCAGGGGGTACCTCCCACCTTTACCTCTTCGCTTTTTGTGTCCTGTCTGATTGATTTAAATATACAGAGCCAACTCCTGGTTTTTTCCCCCAACTGCCTACCTGGTGTGTTCAGAGGACAAGCAGAGGAATTTAAATATTAGCTCAGGAAAACAAACAGAAGCAGAGGCATCCCCCACCCTCTCTGTCTCTCGTTAAATCCAGCACAGACCTTTGGCTTGCATAGTACATACGCCTTCACCGCTTTCCTTTCGAGGTCACTGGTAATCAGGTAAAACTTCTGTCTGATAAGCCCAAAGAGAAAAGGAAAACACACAAAAAAGGGGCCGAAGTCTCCAAGTTTTCTAGTGGTTCCATCTCCTTCTGCCTCTGCTGCTGGAGGCTGGGAGTGGGGAACAGTCTAACCAAAGGGCAAATGGCCTTGCCTTAGAGACTGTCCTCGATGTTAGAGTCTCAAATGGTAGATTTCAAAACTGGGGGGTGGGGAGTGGAATCAAATCAGCAGTGAAAGTAAAGTCGCTCAGTCGTGTCCAACTCTTTGCGACCCCATGGACTGTAGCCTACCAGGCTCCTCTCTCCATGTGATTCTCCAGGCAAGAATACTGGAGTGGGTTACCTTTTCCTTCTTCAGGGGATCTTCCCAACTCAGGGATCGAACCCCAGTCTCCCACATTGCAGGCAGACCCTTTAACCTCTGAGCCACCAGGGAAGCCCTGGTGGAGGGCTTGTTAAATACAGATTCCTGGGCCCCACCCCTGACGATCCTGATGCAGCAGGGCTGGGGTAGGACTGAAGAATCTGCATTTTTAACAAGTTCCCGGGTGTTGCTGGCAGTCCAGGAACTACACTTTAAGAATCAATTGCTCAAAAATGTAAAGGGTACTGATCTCTGGGGTCTGGTCCTAAAGTAGTGCTGCTGGCTGATGGCCATTCTGAGGGGCTGCAGGAGAATGGACAGGAGCTATAGCTTTGAGGGGCTTCCCTGATGGCTCAGCTGGTAAAGAATCCGCCTGCAATGCAGGAGACCCCGGTTCGATTCCTGGGTTGGGAAGATCACTTGGAGAAAGGGATAGACTACCCACTCCAGTTTTCATGGGCTTCCTGGGCTTCTGTGGTGGCTCAGATGGTAAAAAAAATCTTCCTGTAATATAGGAGACCTGGGTTCCATCCCTGTGTTGGGAAGATCCCCTGGAGAAGGGAATGGCTACCCACTCCAGTGTTCTGGCCTGGAGAATTCCATGGACAGAGGAGCCTGGCAGGCCACAGTCCACGGGGTCGCAAAGAGTTGGACACGACAGAGAGACTAAGCACAGCACAGCACACATAGCCTTCAGACCTCTGGACTCAGCCACCCTGCCCCGATGAGGACCTCTTCCTCACTGGTGCTGAGCTGTACTAGGGAGGCACAGCACCACGTGGCCTCCTGGTTCTACTCCTTCAGTGTCTGAGGGAGCCTGACCTCCAGCTGCTAGCACCTGTGTCTCTTTGATGGGTGGCTTTCTCCAGCTCCTGGAGCCCACCCTGCCTGCAGGCGATGCAGCTGCAAGGCCAGGGATTAAAGTCTTCCTGAGGACATTCTTAACCAATGACTGTTGGCGGTTGGTACCCTTCTGCTCAGGTGTGGTCATTTGGAGGACTGCTGTGTACCATCCCCCACAGGTCCCCCAGGATGAAGCCCCTGGTGCCTACAGCCTACAGGGAACCATTTTGACTATACATCCTGTCTTTTTGCTCCCTCTCCTGGCTCACTTCCACCCTCCCCCATCAAGACCAGCCCCCTAAATAAATGACTTGCCCTTGAATCCTCATTTCAAGATCTGCTTGAGGGGAACCCAGACTAGGACATCATGAACAAGAAATGGTTTTTGTCCTTGATAAGGTCACATTGAGAGGAGGAAAGACAAACTGGCTGAG
The DNA here is from genome assembly GCF_029378745.1 of Bos indicus. NCBI lineage: Eukaryota > Metazoa > Chordata > Mammalia > Artiodactyla > Bovidae > Bos > Bos indicus. The sequence goes on along the minus strand of NC_091772.1, from coordinate 38,104,412 downwards.
TAGCACCGGGAGTTTTTGGGAATTGTTGGCAGGTGTCGGGTCTCAGGGCAGAGGCAGGTGGTCTGCTGGTGGCCCTTTGGGGCGTCATGAGGGTGCCCTGAGGAAGCGCAGGAGCTCAGCTGAGACTCTCCGAGGGAGGCCAGTGGGGACAAGGGGACTCGGCAACCTGGCCTGAGGTCTTTTTTTCCGCTCAGGAGGCCTGAATGTGGTACCCGCAGGGGACTGAGTTGCTGTGTAAATTCCTCCTGCTTTTCACCTTCCTAGACAATTCTTCCTGAAAGAAGAATTTGGAAGGGGACCTGGAACCATATTAAATATGGCTCTTGTTAGGCTTGGACAGCTTTCGGATGCTTGGAGGGGAGTTGATAAGAGTCTCTGCTGACCCAATGGGATGAATATGCTTTCCTGGGTGCCCACCTCATGCCGACACTAAGGCAGGATCAACTGGCTGTTTTTGCAGGGGGCTGTGGTCCCCCCAGTTCCTTTCTCTCACCCCTCCGCATTGTTACCAGTCCTCCCAGGGTCCCCCAAACAAACATGTAGCCTGAATGAAAACACTGTGCCTGGCATCAAAATACCCTTCGATGCAAGTTCTCACCCCCTCACTCGAACACTTCACATATGGAAATTCTGGAACTCCCACTGAGGAGCCCAGTGGCCGTTTGGCTGGGCGACTGCACAGATGGTTCTTAGGGGACGAGGCACCCAGAGTTCTTCTTGTCTCACATTTCCTTGTGGCTGGAGGGAGAACAAAGCCCATTGTACTGCCACGTGGGGTCAATGAGTCTGCACCTTCTCAGCAACACCCAGGACTCAAAACGTAATTGACTTTCTCTTTCTGATAATAGGCTCTGTATAATAGGCTCACTACGAGCAAAGCTAGTGGAGGTGATGGAATTCCAGTTGAGCTATTTCAAATCCTGAAAGATGATGCTGTGAAAGTGCTGCACTCCATATGCCAGCAAATTTGGAAAACTCAGCAGTGGCCACAGGACTGGAAAAGGTCAGTTTTCATTCCAATCCCAAAGAAAGACAATGCCAAAGAACGCTCAAAGTACCGCACAATTGCAGTCATCTCACATGCTAGTAAAGTAATGCTCAAAATTCTCCAAGCCAGGCTTCAGCAATACGTGAATCGTGAACTTCCTGATGTTCAAGCTGGTTTTAGAAAAGGCAGAGGAACCAGAGATCAAATTCCAACATCCGCTGGATCATGGAAAAAACAAGAGAGTTCCAGAAAAACATCTATTTCTGCTTTATTGACTATGCCAAAGCCTTTGACTGTGTGGATCACAATAAACTGTGGGAAATTCTGAAAGAGATGGGAATACCAGACCACCTGACCTGCCTCTTGAGAAATCTGTATGCAGGTCAGGAAGCAACAGTTAGAAATAGACATGGAACAACAGACTGGTTCCAAATAGGAAAAGGAGTACATCAAGGCTGTATATTGTCACCCTGCTTATTTAACTTCTATGCAGAGTACATCATGAGAAACGCTGGACTGGAAGAAACACAAGCTGGAATCAAGATTGCCGGGAGAAATATCAATTACCTCAGATATGCAGATGACACCACCTTTACAGCAGAAAATGAAGAGGAACTAAAAAGTCTCTTGATGAAAGTGAAAGTGGAGAGTGAAAAAGTTGGCTTAAAGCTCAACATTCAGAAAACGAAGATCATGGCATCCGGTCCCATCACTTCATGGGAAATAGATGGGGAAACAGTGGAAACAGTGTCAGACTTTATTTTTTTGGGCTCCAAAATCACTGCAGATGGTGACTGCAGCCATGAAATTAAAAGACGCTTACTCCTTGGAAGAAAAGTTATGACCAACCTAGATACCATATTGAAAAGCAGAGACATTACTTTGCCAACAAAGGTCCGTCTAGTCAAGGCTATGGTTTTTCCTGCGGTCATGTATGGATGTGAGAGTTGGACTGTGAAGAAGGCTGAGCACCGAAGAATTGATGCTTTTGAACTGTGGTGTTGGAGAAGACTCTTGAGAGTCCCTTGGACTGCAAGGACATCCAACCAGTCCATTCTGAAGGACATCAGCCCTGGGATTTCTTTGGAAGGAATGATGCTAAAGCTGAAACTCCAGTACTTTGGCCACCTCATGTGAAGAGCTGACTCATTGGGAAAGACTCTGATGCTGGGAGGGATTGGGGGCAGGAGGAGAAGGGACGACAGAGGATGAGATGGCTGGATGGCATCACTGACTCGATGGACGTGAGTCTGAGTGAACTCCAGGAATTTTTGATGGACAGGGAGGCCTGGCGTGCTGCGATTCATGGGGTCGCAAAGAGTTGGACACGACTGAGCGACTGAACTGAACTGAACTGAATAGGCTCTAGTTTCATCTACCTCATTGGACTGACTCACATTCTTTTTCTATAGCTGAGTAATATTCCATTGTATATATGTACCATAAATTCAGTGTGCATTCATCTGTCGATGGATGTCTAGGTTCCTCCCATATCCTAGCTATTGTAAAAAGTGCTGTAATGAGCATTGGGATACACGTGTCTCTTTCGATTATGGCTTTCTCAGGATATGTGCCCAATAGTGGAATTGTTGGGTCATATGGTATTTCTATTCCTAGTGTTTTAGGGAATCTTCACATTGTTCTCTGTAGCTGGTGGGAATTTGCTGTGTGACACAGGGAGCTCAATCCAGGGCTCTGTGACAACCTAGAAGGCTGAGATGGGGTGGGAGATGGGAGGGAGTTTCAAGAGGGAGGGGACATGTGTATACCTGTGGCTGATTCATGTTGATGTATGGCAGAAACCAGCACAGTATTGTAAAGCAATTATCCTCCAATAAAAAATTTAAAAAAAAAATTGGCTACAAAGCTGCCTTCAGCTCTGCCTTTCGACAGAAGGATTGCATTCATGAAAGGGGTCCCCTTCTGAGACTCCAGCCCAGAGCTGAGATGGGAAGGGGGCTTAGCTTGTACCTTTGAAGACACTGGTCTTGATGTTCAATTCATATTTTACGCTCCCAAAGCCACAAAAATGCCTTGGACCTGGTCATTTTATTTTTTTATTAATATAAAATAAATAATTATAATATGGAGAAAATCTATGTACTCACACATTAATTTCAGTGTTATTCAGAAATGTGGGAAGCTGGAAGTCCTATAAATGTCTAATAGAAAGTGAAAGTTGCTCAGTCATGTCCTACTCTTTGTGATCCCATGGTGTGTATAGTCCATGGAATTCTCCAGACTAGAATACTGGAGTGGGTGGCCTTTTCCTTTTCCAGGGGATCTTCCCAACCCAGGGATCAAACCCAGGTCTCCCGCATTGCAGGTGGATTCTTTACCAGCTGAGCCACAGGGAAGCCCAAGAATACTGGAGTGGGTTAGCCTATTCCTTCTCCAGCGAATCTTCCCCACCCAGGAACTGAACTGGGGTCTCCTGCATTGCAGGCAGATTTTTTACCAACTGAGCTACTAGGAAAGTCCATAAATGTCTAATAGAGGAATGTTTAAATAAGCTGTATAAAATTCCCTTGTTGAAATATTAGAAGCCATTAATACAGTGATCATGAACACTATAAGGTAGCAGAAAAGAATGGTAATATTAAGTGTAAAGTTAAAAAGCAGCGAACACAAAGAATTACAACTATGAAAACACATGCCTGTGAAACAACGCTCAACATCATTAGTGATCAGTTCAGTTCAGTTCAGTCGCTCAGTCGTGTCCAACTCTTTGCGATCCCATGAATCACAACACACCAGGCCTCCCTGTCCATCAAAAACTCCTGGAGTTCACTCAGACTCACGTCCATCGAGTCAGTGATGCCATCCAGCCATCTCATCCTCTGTCGTCCCTTCTCCTCCTGCCCCCAATCCCTCCCAGCATCAGAGTCTTTCCCAATGAGTCAGCTCTTCACATGAGGTGGCCAAAGTACTGGAGTTTCAGCTTTAGCATCATTCCTTCCAAAGAAATCCCAGGGCTGATGTCCTTCAGAATGGACTGGTTGGATGTCCTTGCAGTCCAAGGGACTCTCAAGAGTCTTCTCCAACACCACAGTTCAAAAGCATCAATTCTTCGGTGCTCAGCCTTCTTCACAGTCCAACTCTCACATCCATACATGACCGCAGGAAAAACCATAGCCTTGACTAGACGGACCTTTGTTGGCAAAGTAATGTCTCTGCTTTTCAATATGGTATCTAGGTTGGTCATAACTTTTCTTCCAAGGAGTAAGCGTCTTTTAATTTCATGGCTGCAGTCACCATCTGCAGTGATTTTGGAGCCCAAAAAAATAAAGTCTGACACTGTTTCCACTGTTTCCCCATCTATTTCCCATGAAGTGATGGGACCGGATGCCATGATCTTCGTTTTCTGAATGTTGAGCTTTAAGCCAACTTTTTCACTCTCCACTTTCACTTTCATCAAGAGACTTTTTAGTTCCTCTTCATTTTCTGCTGTAAAGGTGGTGTCATCTGCATATCTGAGGTAATTGATATTTCTCCCGGCAATCTTGATTCCAGCTTGTGTTTCTTCCAGTCCAGCGTTTCTCATGATGTACTCTGCATATAAGTTAAATAAGCAGGGTGACAATATACAGCCTTGATGTACTCCTTTTCCTATTTGGAACCAGTCTGTTGTTCCATGTCCATTTCTAACTGTTGCTTCCTGACCTGCATACAGATTTCTCAAGAGGCAGGTCAGGTGGTCTGGTATTCCCATCTCTTTCAGAATTTCCCACAGTTTATTGTGATCCACACAGTCAAAGGCTTTGGCATAGTCAATAAAGCAGAAATAGATGTTTTTCTGGAACTCTCTTGCTTTTTCCATGATCCAGCGGATGTTGGAATTTGATCTCTGGTTCCTCTGCCTTTTCTAAAACCAGCTTGAACATCAGGCCACAGGAGTGGAAAAGGTCAGTTTTCATTTCGATCCCAAAGAAAGGCAATGCCAAAGAATGCTCAAAGTACCGCACAACTGCACTCATCTCACATGCTAGTAAAGTTGAAATATTAGAAGCCATTAATACAATGATCATGAACACTATAAGGTAGCAGAAAAGAATGATAATATTAAGTGTAAATTTAAAAAGCAGCAAACAGAAAGAATTACAACTATGAAAACACATGCCTGTGAAACAACGCTCAACATCATTAGTGATCAGGGAAATGCAAATTAAAACTACCACACACTCCAAGGGGGCTTCCCTTGTAGCTTAGTCAGTAAAGAATCCACCTGCAATGTAGGAGACCCAGGTTTGATACCTGGGTCGGGAAGATCCCCTAGAGAAGGAAATGGCAACCCACTCCAGTATTCTTGTCTGGAGAATCCCAAGGACAGAGGAGCCTGGCGGGCTACAGTCCATGGTGTTGCAAGAGTTGGACACGACTTAGCAACTAAACCAGCATCATCATAAACTCCAAGAAAGAGCTAAAATCAAAAAGTAGCCATACTAAGTGCTGGTGAGGATGTGGGGCGCTTAGATTCCATCCATTGAAGATGCTGCACCAGTTAGAAAATTGTTGGGTAGTTTTCCACAAAGTGGTACATACAGACCTACTCTATGTCCCAGCAGTTCCACTCCCAGGTGTTTCCCCAAGGGAAAGGAAAGCATCACAAAGAGACTGGCACAAGAAGTTCATAGCTGCTAGATTCAAAATATCTCCAGACCAGAAACCAAAAACAACCCACATGTCAGGTGAATGAATAAACAAATTCTTATGTATTCTTTAAACAGAATGTTAACCAGCAATACAAAGGAATAAACTGCTGGTGCATACATGCTAACATGATAATCCTCAAGAACACCCTGAGTGACAGAAGCCAGAGACAGAAGAGCACACACTTGACTGCATTTATGTGGAGTTCTGGAACAGGCCAAACTAGTTCAAGGCTATGGATGTGAGTCAGTGATTACCTGAAGGAGGGAGGGAGCCCTGGGGGGAATGGGCTAAAGGGTAAAAGGACCTTTGGGGGGAAGGAAAGCTCTCCAGTCTTTAGCACAGCAGTGGTTACTCAGGTGCATACTTGACAAAGTCAAAACTTATCAACCTGCACACTTAAAATATGTGAATTTTAAAGTACATAAATTATACATCAATAAAGGTGAGCCTATGTGTGTATTTGTACTCGTAGTGTGTGTATATACAACACATATTACATATAATGTGCGTAGTCACTCAGTCGTGTCCGACTGTTTGCGACCCCATGGACTGTGGCCTGCCAGGGTCCTCTGTCCATGGGATTCTCCAGGTAAGAATATTGGAGTGGGTTGCCATGCCCTCCTCCAGGAGATCTTCCTAACTCAGGGATTGAACTCAGGTCCCCTGCATTGCAGGTGGATTCTTTACCATCTGATGCAGCAGGGAAGCCCATACCACACACACACACACACACACACACACACACACACATGTTCATATATAGGTATTCTCTCTATATATGTATAAATACATAAATACACACACACACACACATACACACATTCATATATAGGTGTTCTCTCTATATGTATAAATACATAAACACACACACACAAATCACTTCCCTGGGCAAAAAATCAGAAGGAACTATACTAAAATGTGAAAAGTAGTTGTTTCATGAATGAGATTATGGATGATTTTTTTTTCCTCTTCTTCAGTTCAGTTCAGTTGCTCAGTCATGTCCGACTCTTTCCTCTTCTTAGGTTTGCCAAAATTTTGCCTGTATGGTTCATTTTTTACTTGATAGAATAATAAATGCTCATTTAAAAAAAATTGGCAGCTGCTGGAGACCAGCTCTCGTGAAGGTCTGCAACAGACCGAGATTTCATTGCATGTTCATGTGGTGAAGTCCTGTGATTTTTTTTTTTGCCTATATGTCCACCAATCAAAATCTTCAAACCAGGTACAAACCTCACAGCCCCTACCAAATCACCCATAATATCTTTGCTGGAACAAATACTGTCTCTTACCCACTACCTTTTTATATGTTTTTTCTCTTCAACTACATCCTGTGCTCATCAACAGCTAAAATAATATTTTTTATTCTTTGTATTTTCAATAGCATCAGCACAGAAAAAAAAAAAAAGAAATTTGGAGAAAACAGACCTGAGCTGACAGGGTCACAGTGTACAGTGGCACAGGCCTGCATTGCGCAAGCTCCAAGCAGATACAAACGGCTCCCCCGGCTGCGTGGATAGCTCCTTTGGAGTTGTGCAACAGAGTCCTTGGTCAGAATTCTGTCCCACCACCTCCTAGTTTGTGACCGTGAGGAAGTTACCTCCTCAGCATCAGTTTCTTCATCTGTTTGGTAAGGAATATTAATAAGGAAAATGACTGAATGGAGATAGCATATGTTTAAAGCCCTCTGCAAACTGTAACACACTCTACAATGTTAGACGTGATGATTCCTCTAATAAACCTGGTCTCTGCCTGGTGCTCATCACTACCATTTCCTCATCAGCTCTCACTCAGTTCCCTGAAGTTGTCAAACATGTTGCTGCCTCAGGGCTTTTGCACAACCTCTGCCTGGAAAACTGGTGTGCCCGTTTCTTCCCTCCGCTGCTCCTTCAGGTGATTCTGATTTTAGTGACAGTGTCACTGGAAGCTTCCACTGAGAATCCTAAGACAAGCTCCCCCCACACACCCTCTGTCTTACTGTCTTGTGCTATTAGTACCTGAAATTATTTTGGTTGTTTAATGCCGATGGTCACCCCTGCCATCCCAAACTTCCTTTCATGGAGGGTCTGTGTCTGTTCTGTTCACAGCTATGTCTCCAGCCTCTGGAGCATAGGTGGTGCTCAAAAACCACATACTGAGAATGAACAAATACTTATTGATAACTAGGCGACACGTCGTGTTTATTCAGTCAGTCTGCCAACTGTTTTCCGAAAACCAAAGACTGTGAGGCAAACATGGCTTTTTCCTCCTCTGCTGAGAGTGGGAACCACCCCAGTGGCTGAAGGAATCTGCCTGAGACGTGCTGGCGGCCGCAGGTCTGAACATTTGCCGGGGAGGCTCCACGTCAGCTGTGGTGATGACCAGGGAATAAGGAGGGCATTGTGCTGCCTGCAGAGACGGATGGTTCCAGAACAGCTTGGGGAAGCACCTCTGTAGCCAGGTGCTTTGTTCCTCTCTCTTTTTTGTCTCCCGACTGTGAGCGAGGAAACCAGGCCAGCCAGCCTTACCTTTGTTCCTCCCGGCTCTCAACGTGGGCTCTCTTTAACGTCTTGGTGTTGGCGCGAGCCTTGCCAAGGCCACGGTGAAATTTTCTAACCCAGGCCAAAGATGGAGCTCATTAACTTTCGTGCCTGCAAGAAAACACTTCTTTAGGAATTGGCGGATTTTGCTTTCTGCTAGAGAGTGAGATGTCTCTGCAAGGGAGATGAATCTAGGTTTGTAGGTGGGTCATTCGAGGGAAAAACGCAGCGGATCCACAGAGCTCACAGGCTGGCCAGCGCCGGGCATTGTCCATACCAGAGGCTGCCCCCTGCAGTGGCCTGATGGCCTTGAGCAAGTGCCCACCCAGTGCATTTCCAGAAAGTCCTCTGCCCTCTCTTCCGTCCCCTTCTAAAATGTGCACAATTCCTGGAAGGCTCACACCTGAGGTCAGGTGAGCCGTCTCCCCTGCCTGGACCTAACACCACTGTGTAAATTGCCAGGATCTTTTTACATAGCAGAAAATAATGTAAAACTTTATTTTATTTATATATAGATGAAATGTATATTATAATGTTAAATATTTAATATGTATTGAAACAAACTATCTGTATTCATTAATAGAAAATAGGATAGCTTCCCTGGTGGCTCAGTGGTAAAAAATCTGCCTGCTAATGCAGGGGACAGGAAGATCCAGGAAGATCCCCCACATGCCATGGAGTAACTAAGCCCATGCATGCATCGTAACTACTTAAGCCCGAGTGCCCTAGAGCCTGGGCCCTGCAGCAGGAGAAGCCACTGCAATGAAGACCCAGCACTGCCCAAAATAAATAACATAAATAAAATTCTAAAAATAAAAGAAAATAGTGTAGAAGGGAAAAAGTGGACAATGTCACACAGGGAGGGTTGTGTATTCAGGTGATTTTTTTGGGAATTCAGGTGATTTTTTCTTTTTAATAGAAGATTCCTAAGTGCCTAGCTTATTTTTAATTAATTAGTTATTTTAACTTCTGGCTGCACTGGGTCTTCATTGCTGTGCACGGCTTTTTGTAGTTGTGGAGAGCGAGGGCTACTCTCTAGTTGAGGTGTGTGGGCTTCTCACTGCAGTGGCTTCTTTTGTCATGGAGCACGGGCTCCAGGGCGCCCAGGTTCCTGTAGTGAGGGCACATGGGCTCATTTGTTCCATGGCATGTGGCATCTTCCCAGATCTGGGATCGAACCCGTGTCCTCTGCATTGGCAAGCAGGTTCTTTACCATTGGACCACTAGGGAAGTCCCTTCAGGTGATTTTTTAAGCATTCAATGAAACAATATTCTTGTTTAGAAAATCTGCCTTTGTGTATATGTTGTGGAGAAGAAGAATGCAAAAATCACATGGATCTTTAATATAAACTTGAATGCCTTCCTGATGCAGATGGGTTAGAGGCTGGTGCCCCATTCTCACTGCCTGCCTTCACTTTCCTCTGCCTTTAGGGGCATTGCATGGTAAGCCAGTAATACTTTAGTGTGAATTACTCTGAGTTCATCTCCTTCTCTTTTTCTCTCTCTCACACACAGGCATACACACAGACACACACATGCCACAGGTGGCACCCAGAACTCTTGTGAGAGTCTGTGAACTTACAATGGAAGAAGGAATAAAAGTTGCCTAAATTAAACTGGCTAACGAAATTCTGCCAAGGACTGGATTTTTCTGCCCTCAGGGGCCAGCAGCAGTCTAAAGAAGAGTGTCAATGGGGCCACAGGCTCTGTTCTCATCCCTTCAGATCTAATTTGTCTGCTGCTCACATTCAGATTGGAGACTGTATGCTTGGGCTGATCTGAGACAGTCTGCTTCATCTATTAGCTGGTGGAAGGGCCTGCCAGGCCAGAGGCAGAGAGCCGAGCCCAGTCACCCTCGTAGGCCCTTTCTGGATTTTCTTTTCTTTTTTGCTTCTGGTTTAAAGACGTTTTTCAAAACTCTCACTAATGATTAAAAAAGGAGAAGAAGCTGATTAACAGAGTTCAAGAAGAGCCACGTGATGATTAAGAGATTCAGGAAAAAACACAGGGGAAAACAGGCTTAAGGAGCTGCAGTTTTTAGGCCTGGAGAAAAGAACCCAGAGGAGGGGATGGAATAATGATTACTAAGGGCCAGGAAGTCACTAATCAACCAATATGCACTCCATGAACACTGAACAGACACTGGAGTCGCGTTGGCATGCCTTAGCTGTGCCCTAAAGCCAAGATGAATAAGACTTTAGACAAAAGTACGTAGAAGGGATTTAAGACAGACACGAGAAAGGACTTCCCAAAGCAAAAAGCAGATCCTTGGCAGAATCAGAGATCACAGTGGATTCAGCAGGACTAATACATGACTCAGGCCTTTTATAAGTTATACTAACAGTAAAGATTCCTGTACACAGAATCTGCCAGCAAACTAGCGCTCAGTTGTGTTGGGGCAGCCTCTCCAGGGGGCCAGTGAGAGGGAAAAATGTATTCAGAAGTTTGGTGGAGGAAGTAGTTCCATGAACTGTTCAAAGGAAGAGAGAAACCAGAGTTGACCCAGCTCTGCTCCCACCATGAAGCAAGGTCTGGAGAATGCAGTGATGGCTCCAGAATGAAGGAGTAAAGACAGCCTTTGAAAGGGGGCAGGAGGGGAGGGTGTGAGACTGTGCAGAGGCACGGCATGGGCACAGGCGGTGAGGGGCAGGGCCTGCTGAATGTCTGGGGCACCCGGCTTTGGGGAATCCACACCAGTCAGGCAGAGAAAGGAAGACCTGACATCATGGGAACCATCTGAGTCTCCCGAAGGTGAAGCAGGTGTGAGATGGAGACAGTGGTTTCAGAAGGTTGCGTTTGCTCAAAGTGAGGGGATGGATTGGAAAGAGAGAGAGAGAGCAAGAGAGAACACAGTTGGACCTTTCATGGCTCTGTACACACTTCATGCTGTTTACTTTGGAGCATCTACCTCAAGCTGGACGTTAGTCTAATGAATTATTGATTGCCTGCCCCACGCCTACCACAAGCTCACTGAGCATAGGATCCTGCTTTTCTTGTTCTCCATTGAGTTCTCAGCCCTGAGCAGCAGGGCTCGGTAAATGTTTATCAAAGGAATAAAATCAGGTGGTGGGGACAAAGTTCTGACATCCTGAGCTCTTTGTCACTGGTAATCTTAGAAGAAAAGAATCAAGGTGTCTAACGAGCTAGGCTAGTTAAGGAGGCTTTCTGCTCAGGGAGAGCCTTTCGACTTGACGGGCCTCAGATTGTGAATCTGCATGTCCAGTGTGAGGCATCTAGTCAAGCCAGGTGACCTCACAGCCACGAGGTATTGCTTATGATCGGTGCATCCCACCTGAGACAGAGGGGTGTGATTCCAGGATTCCTAGGACAACGGACCTGAGCAGCTCAGTAGAGCAATGTTTGCTGTTCACCAAATGCTTGCTGTTACCTGAGGAGCAAGCTTAACGGGGAATGCATGGAATCCCAGAAGAATAGTTGACAGGAGGAAGGTTTCATTAATTCCTGTAGGGTCTGTTATACCTGCTCATTATCCCCCTGGCTTTTCCACAGCAATAAATTTGTCATTTATAAGTGCGATGTCTTGAGTGAGCTACTTAACACATCTCTGAACACGAGCTACCTTACTGTAAGCAGATAGTAATAGTAACGCTTCCTTCTCGTGGTTCTAGTAAAGATCGCTTGCAAAGCACTTTGGAAATAGGAAAGTACCAGGCAAATATTATTCATCTATTTCCCCTCCATATTTTCTTTGGGGATTAAGCCAGCATCAGAACAGTCCTCGTTTTCACAAAAGCTTCTATCTCTAAGCTCACTTCCAACATCAGCCACACAACAAACCAAACATTTTTGACTCAAGTTATCTTTTACTACCACTAGCCAGCATAAAAATTGGTAATTTGGGATCTCTCTTGCCATATATTTTCTTTGTGTAAGTTTTCTTTTGCCAGTTACTATAATTTATCTATGGGCTTCCCTGGCGGCTCAGTGGTAAAGAGTACACGTGCAATGCAGGAGATGTAAGAGATGCAGATTTGATCCCTGGGTCAGAAAGATCCCCTGGAGGAAGAAATGGCAACCCACTCCTGTATTCTTGCCTGGAGAATCCCATGGATAGAGGAGCCTGGCGGGCTATAATCCATAGGGTCACAAAGAGTCAGACATGACTGAAGCGACTAAGTATGCTCACATAATCTATCTATTGAGGTTTTTTTGGTAAGTGTATAACAACATTATTCTGATTTTGAGTAATGCTGCTGCAGAATTTAAATCGTCTGAGATGTCGTAGGTCCCCTGCTCGAGATTTTGCAAAACTATAAGATAAATGTGCTGACTGTGGAGTGTTACTGTTTCAAAACCTTTAAATTCTAAATTCATGTTTAAAGGAGCTACATTCATTCATTCATTTGTTCATTCAAGAAATATTTATCAGTTTTGGATCAACTCAGTTGGTATGCTGTTCACATCTCCTCTGCCATTCCTTTGTATATTCACAGCCTCTGATTGCAAACGCCAGCAACCTTTCTCAGGTTTTTCTCTAGGGGCATGGGCTGGAAATGCCAGGAGCAGTCTTCAACCAGCGATGGGTGGGAGCTGGTGAATAAGTATTCTGGCTTCCTCAGTTCTCAGATTGGGTACCTCTGAGGCATAAAGCTTCCTGTCTCCCAGGGCTGTTCAGCAGGATTAAGCTTCAGATGCCAGGGGTGGAAATTTGCTGGTGACACACTGTTTACCGGCTGTCTTCCTCCACCAGCTCACTTCTCCACATACTTCCTACTGATTCCTGGGATCACCTTCCACATAAAATGCTTTCACTCGAATCTTCTTCTTAAGGTCTTCTTTGGAGGAGAGCCAATCTAAAGTGGTTTTTTTTTTTTTAAATACTAGAATCAAGGCATTGGGTTAGGGGTTCAGGGAACACAAGAATCCATCAGAACAAGCTATTGCCTCCAACAAGTCACTGCTCAGAGAGGGTGTGAGATGTGTGTTGAAATGTCACCATAAGCACATGCCTTATTTCATTTCCTGACATTTTCAAATCTTGTTGAGTCTGTCTTACACACACACAAACACACACACACACCCTCCATTCCAGTCCAGGTGACTCGTTTCTTTTTCAGATTTTTTTTTTTTTTTTTGATGTGGACCATTTTTAAAGTCTTTACTGAATTTGTTACAATTTTACTTCTGTTGTTTCTGTTCTGTTTCTTTTGTAGGGTGGGGCAGGAGGCCTGTGGGAATTTTAACTCCCCCACCAGGGATCAAACCAGCACCGCCTGCATTGGCAGGTGAGGGCTTAACCACTGGATCTCCAGGGAAGTCCCCAGGTTACTGTTATATGCAGTGGTGTGAAGGAGTCAGCTGCCTGGTAAGAGTTGTTTGTTGCATTTTCAGAAATTTTTAAGCAGTTCATTAAATACAGTCATTATTAAACATTTTTATCATGTAAACTTACAATGACATAGATTATATTAAAAACAAAAGTAATAGACACCTATCCTCATCACATCCTAATTATCTGACTGCATTTTATTATTATATCTGCCTTTAAGATTATTTATGAGATTATCTGATTTATAATAGTACTTTACCTCGAATTTCTTTCCACTTTTGTGTTCCATTACTCAGTAGCTTCAGATCAAATCCAATGGGAGTATTCACACCCCAGAAACTGCCAAATGCTACAAATTAGGAATGCTTCCCTACCCACCACCTCCCATAGCCAACTGTTAAATATTTACCAGCACATGAACCGTATCTTGCCTGGAATCTCACAAAAGCCTTCAAACTGGTCCTTGAATCCTCTATCACACATCCTAATGATTCTGCCCTCCAGGGCTGAAGTAGATCTTTTTTTTTTAGAGTGTTTTTTTTTTTTTTTTTAACGTGGACCTTTTAAAAAGTCTTTATTGAATTTGTTATGGTATTGCTGCTTCTGTTTTATATTTTGGCTTTTGGTCAAGAGGCATGTGGGATCCTAGCTCCCCAACCAGGGATTGAACCAGCACCCCCTGCACTGGAAGTGCAAATCTTAACCTCCAGGACTTCGAGGAAAGTTCCTTTTAAAATGCAGATCAGATGACCTTACTCTTCTGCTCCAGGTTCCCACTCCCCCTGGCTGGATGGATCCTGAGGCCCCTTATCCTGTCTAGCACCTTTCTGCCTCATGGCCTTTGCCTTCCTCTCCCTTCCTCCTTGAGCTTCAGTCACACAGCCTTAAATATATGTATGTATGTATTTATCTGGCTGCACTGGGTCTTACTTGCAGCGCGTGGGATCTAGTTCCCTGACCAGGGACTGAACCCGGGACCCCTGCACTGGGAGCACAGAATCTCAGCCACTGGACCACCAGGGAAGTCCCCACACAGCCTTCTTTTTGTCCCCTGAAACAGCTGCCAAGCTCCTGTTTCAGGGCACAAAACTGACTTTTTTCACTCATTCTTCCTTCTTTACATAAGATCAGCTTCTTTCCAACTCAGCCATCATCTCCCCAGAAGCATTTTCTCTGACCACCCTTTTGCATCCTCGGCACCCCAACTCCCAAAGGCCCACCCCTCTACTACATGAGCCCCCTCTCGTTCCTTGCAGCCTTTGGCACCATCTCTGTTCACCTTGCTTATTTATCAGTTGTCTTTTTCTTTTCCCACTAGAATGCGGACTCCATGAAAAGAACCCTTTGCCATATTCAAGGCTGTCTCCCCAGCACCTGGAATAGGACTGACATGTAGTAGGTACCGAGTTGAATTCATCTGTTGGATGAATGGATCATGTTTCATCCTCACTTTGGTTTCTCAGCCCCCACAGTTTGGTGGCCACCTTTTCACCTGCCCCTTCCTCTAAAGCTGTTCTGTGAAGGTCCCTCATGATTCCTGAGTTTCCACGTTTGATACACACTTCAGTCTTCATCTTGCTGAATCTCCAGGCTGCATTAACCATTCTTCACTTTTTAAAACTCTCTCTTCCGCAACCCCTCCTTCTCCTGATTCACCTTTTCCTCATGTTTCTTGGACTCAGTGGTAGGTTGCACCAGCGGCACCTTTTCTTCACCCTGTTCGTATTTATTCCTCCCTTGAACCTGGGTTTGTCCATGTGAGGTGCTTTGACCAACAGAATGAGGTAGAAAACAAAACAGCTCTAAGCCTTCCAGGGACCTTGTGGAAGTGAACCCCCTCTCTAGCCTCTGATATCCCAGAAAAGGAGTGAGCCAAGTGGAGCAGCATCTGAAATGCTCCAGTCAAACCCAGACAAGAGGTGTACCGCTCCCCCCAGCCCACCCTATGCAGGAACCAGCCAAGATTAGCCAAGCCTCAGCTGACCCATAGGCATGTGAGCTCTAATAAGGAACCGGAGGACTTCCCTAGTGGTCCAGTAGTTAACAATCTGCCTGCCAATGCAGGCGATAAGGGTTCCACCCCTGGTCCAGAAAGATCCCATGTGCCGTGGAGCAACAAAGCCCATGTGCCACAGCTATTGAGCCTGTATTCTAGAGCCCAGAAACAGCAACTCCTGAAGCCCGAATGCCCTTAGACACTGTGCTCTGCCACATTTTTTTCTTTTTTATGTGACATTTTCCTTCTGTTTGTCATTTATCACCCTTTTATAGTTGTTGATAAAGGAAAAACCTCTTTTTACACTGTAAGGTATCTTCTTCTCTTTCTGCCTACTCTTAAAAAAATAATTCCTTGCAAGTTAGAAAGCAAAGCCCTGGTGAGTTAATGGGCCATACAAGATTATTATTCTTGTATGTTTAGTTTTTCCTAATAAGAATGTTTGTTTTTAATATACAACTAAGATCCAAAAGGACATCTTTTTTTTTTTTTTTCCTAGAGTTAGGCTGATGGCAGAACAATTTGCTTACAAACCAAATTCACCCTCTTCAGGAGCTCATAATTTGATGGCATAACTGTCACCATCACCAAGGTGCAGCATGTCCGAATCACCTCTAAATGGGTCCCTTGGGCCTGTGATGCTCCCTTTTGAGATGCATCTCTCTTGACCCTCTCCTTCACCCTCCAGGCTTTGGCAAAACACCACAGCTCGCGGGACCCCTTGTGCACTGTGCCAGGCTAGATCACAGGCCTCTGTCCTGTTTTCCCACCTTCTGGTCGGGCTGGCTTTCCGTTCTCTTTCAAGCTACCGCTGTCACCCTCTGCTCTTCTGTCTGAGTGCACCTTGACATCTCTCTGACTTGCTTGCATGTGACAGCCCCTCACTGGACTGTCATCCTAGGGGGTGGCAGGGACCTGATTCCTGAGCTCTGGCCTGGTGCTGGCCCTGAGCAGATAGGCCCCGGAGGCTGTGCTGTGCGATCGACTGTCTCCTCCCACGTGACTTGATAGTTCTGGGTTTGCTGCAGGGCCAGGGGTTCTGAGCCTGGGGAAGCCCCTGGCTCCCTCATAAGCACCCCCATCCATCAAGTTCTGGCTCAGTTCCTGTTTTTCCGCAGACATGCCACTGGGCTGAGATATACTGAGGAGGCGGGACCAGGCTGAGGCTAGGTCCATGGGCACAGCAGTGGCCGTGAGGGAAGGTCAGGCTGGACCAGGGGTGCATTGGGGCTTTGGGGTGACCTCCTTATGGAGGTTGGACAAGGGGCAGGGACTGAAGAAAGGAGAAGGCAAAGGCAGGGCCACTCGTCCATGCTGAACCATATGTTGCACTGGGGCCAAACCAGACATCAATCACAGGAGGGAGCAGACAGAAAGCTCCTTTATTTGTAAACACCCTTCACTCGCAGGGACTTTGTAACCCTGTGATTCATTTAACAACATTTATGGAACATGCACTTACGGAGCCCCCACTCTGTGCAGGCGCTGTCTCAGCCTTGGGGCCACAGCTAGTAGAAGACGCTCGTCTGGACCCCAGATGCCCCAGGCACTCAGACTCTGCCAAGGGCTTCTTGCTGCAAACAGCTGCTTCTCTCTGCTGAAAGGCTGTCTCTGGCTTTAACTCTGGGTGAGTTAAAGTCCTTCCAGAAGAAGCCCTCCACCCACAAGGACTGGTGGGAGTCCCACCCTGTAGGTGGGACACCCCTGGGCAAGTTCCACATGGCACCCATGTGCCCAGCTGAGCCCTGCTTGCCTGCAGAGGTCACTTGCTTGACACTACTTTTCATCAGCCCTTCCCATCCTGCTGTCCCTACTAGTGTTTCCTGGGATCATCCCCCAGGTGAGTCCCTTGCATCCAAACCCTCCCATTCAGGATCTGCTTCTGGGAAAATCTAAACAGTATGAATGAGTCTTAAGAAGGAGATCTCTGCCCACAGCAAGGCTTCCCAGGGTAATGGGGTCTTTACCAGGTCTGTGTATCACTCCTGGCTGTTTGCCAACATGGTAATGAATTCCAGGCACTCAACAAACACCAGTGAATGAATGAATGAACAGAATAATGGAAGAATGAACCTCCAAAACCCAGAGTGGGTAGTGATTGTCTTACAAGATACACCCATGTTCAGAGAGCTTAACTGGTTTACCCATGGTCAACTAGAACTAGCTGGTAACATACAACAGCAGGAAACTGGAATATTTTACTTTTATGTGGAGCTGGAGTTCACCACTGGAAAAAAGACTGACTGTCCAAAGCTAATCCAGGTTAATTCCCCTTGATTAATCATTAATGTGCTAGGGAACTGCTGAGATTAAAAATAGGAATGAACGGTTTAACTTCAACCCAATCCCTCTTTATTCTCTGATGGCTTATCTTTGCACATCTTTCTAACAACGTGTACAGTACCAGTGACAAAGGGGGAGGGAGTATGTGAATTGTCCAAGAAACAGATATTGTGAAGAGGATGCGGTGGCCACGCAGGGGTGGGGGAGGCAGGGGAAGCCGTGTGGGGCAGAACAGCCTCCAGCAGACCCCTTGGCCTCTCAGAAACCTTAATTTCAAAGAAACTGGCTTTGGCTCAAGTTTAAAGAGCTGGCTTTTACGCGGCACTGATATCATGGTTAAACACCAGGCCTAAAATTATCTTAATTGAAAGATTAATTTGGTATGAAGAGAGAGTGTTGGCTTATATGGGGCTAGGATGGGGGTCAGGGAGGAAGTCCCGAAAGGAAGCCGTTTGCTCAGTTTTCTGGGAAGTGGGCGAGTTTATTTGGCTCAGACCTCTCTCCTCCCCACAGCGCGGCGTAAATGCCATTAAGTTCAGTTCAGTCGCTCAGTCGTGTCCGACTCTTTGCGACCCCATGGACTGCAGCACGCCAGGCTTCCCTGTTCAGCACCAACTCCTGGAGTTTGCTCAAACTCATGTCCATCGAGTCGGTGATGCCATCCAACCATCTCATCTTCTGTCGTCCCCTTCTCCTCCTGCCTTTAATCTTTCCCCGCATCAGGGTCTTTTCTAATGAGTCAGTTCTTTGCATCAGATAGCCAAGGATTGGAGTTTCAGCTTCAGTATCAGTCCTTCCAACGAATATTCAGGACTGCTTTCCTTTAGGATGGACTGGTTGGATCTCCTTGCAGTCATACAGAGAACTGCAATTGCGGCCCTGCTGCCAGTTGAGGTCTGGACTGTGCCTCGATGTAACCACCCTGAAAATGGGTGCAAGTGAGGCCCGCCCTCCATTCCTCTGCGCGTCGTCTGAACTTTCCGCCCTTTCCGCCCTCGATCCAACATTTACTCGAGAAAATTCTTTCTGGGGCCGATTGCAATGAACACAGGGACGAGCCCTCTCGGGACTGACCGCCGGCAGGACTTGTCCTCTCATCCAGCGCCCGGAGGGGGCGCTGCTGCGGGGGTAAGTTAGCTGGTTTTTAGACGAAGCATTTCTCCCTACGGTTCCCGTGTTGCGCAACCATCTGCTCAGGGCGACACCCACCGCCACATCAGCCCGGAGCGGGCCAGGGGCGCGGGCGGAGCGCCGCCTGGATTCGAACCTCCGCGGCCCCGTCGGCCCAGAGCCTGGCCCGGGTCGGCGCCGGCGCGCGAAGCAGGCGTCCGGAGTGGGCGGGGCCGGCCGGGGCCCCCTCCCTTGCGTGTGGCCGAGCGTCCCGGCCCCGCCCCGCCCCGGCCCAGCGCAGGGGCCGAGCGCCGCACCACGCGGCCCCGCCCCCCGTCCCGCCCCCTACCCCGACCCCGCCCCCGCAGCGCCTCCCCTCTCCCATTGGCCGAGGTGGAGGCCCGCCTCCCAGCCCAATGGGCGCCGCCGCGGCTCGGCCGCCGGCGCTCTGACTGGCCAGCGGCCGGCGGAGTGGCGGGGTGCGAGCCAATGGAGAAAGGCGGCTCGATGAATGGCTGGCCCGGGTGGGGAAGGCAGGAGGCGGCGATCCCTGCGGAGGGGGCCGTTCGCCAGCTCCGAGGCAGAAAGTGCCACGACTCCACACGCGCGCACGCAGCCAGCGAGCGGCCGGAGCGGACGGCGGACGGGGCGGGCAGCGTCGGGATCGAGGCGCCTGCAGCTGCTTAGGGGGCAGCTTCTCGGCGGAGGCTTGGCCGGCTCCTCTCTCTCCCGCTTCCGCGGCGGCGGCGGCGGCTCCTGCCCTCTTGCTCTCCCTCCCGCGTCTCCGGCTGCAGGTAAGAAACTTGGCCGGGCCCTGCAACAGCGGCGGCGGCGGCGGCGGCGGCGGCGGCGCGCGGGCTGGGCCGTCGGGGCGCCGGGGCCGGGCCGGGCCGGGCCGGGCCGAGCCGCGCCGGGAGTGACACGTCTCCTTGGCGGCCCCTCCCCCGGCGGTGGTGCCGCCCGCCGTCGCCGCGGTCGCGGACCTGGGCGAGGTGGGGGTGTCCCGGTGGGCCCCGGGGTTGGGGGGGGGCGTGTGCCGGGCCCGAACCCCATGCCGGGGGGCGTCGGCCGAGCGCGCCCGCGATGTGAACCCCACGTCCTCGCCGTCGGCGGGTCCGGCCGCGTCCCCGCGGCGCGACGTGGCCGCCGCTCCCTCCCTCTCTCCGTCTCCGCCTGGCCGTCGGGCCGGCCTGCGAGCTCCGAAGTTGGGCGAAGAAAGTTGGCGGCGGGGCGGGGCGGCGCGCAGCTGGCAGAGGAAGGGGTTAAGCTTCGGGAAGCGGCCGGATGACGTTGCCGGGCTGGAGTCCGGGCCGGGCTGGGGGGGGGCGGTGGTGGCGGAAGGCGGCGGAGGCCGGCGGGGAGAGGGGGCGGGATTGAATGGGGGCCGGGGCTGAGCGCGCCCACTTCGGGCTGCGGCCCCGGCTCCGCGGGGCCGATCGGCACCGACGGGGCGGGGCGGGCCCGGGGCCGCGGAGGTGGGGTGGCCCGCCGTGCGGGGACCTGGACCGTCCAGGGCCAGACGCCCGGCGGGCCGCGATGGCAACTTCCCGGAGGGGTGGCAAGCGACTCCCTGCTCCCCCTGGCGGCGGGGCCGGGGAGCGCCGTTTTCCTGGCTGGCCGCGAGGACCCGGCGCGAGGGCGCCCGGCCGGGGACGATGAATGGGCCGGCAGTGCCAGGCCCGGAGGAAGCGGCATCCCTGGCGCGGCCGCCCGGCGCTGGCACACGGTCTGGCTCTTGCCCGGGGCACCCAGCCTCGCTCTGGGCTGGGGAGGGCGGGCTGGGGTACGCGCTTTCCAGTGCAGCATCTGGGAAGCCTCGGGGAGCCCTCCCCAGATGGCAGATAAAAATCGGTAGCTTGGGTGGTATCATGGTCAAGGGGTTGACTTCCGCAAGCCCCCATTGTGGAGAGTCGGCCAGGCTGTTTAAACTCCGGGGTGCGGGTCCACGTCGGAAAGAGGGGCTGCTGAAGAGAGAAGCCGTGGAGACCCAGCACTCGTGGGAGTGGGCCACAGGTGTGAGAGGTTACTGATGCATGAGTTTCTAGAGTGTTCAGAGGCCTGAAGGGAGGTGGGGTCTGGGTTTGCCTCCAGCCAGCCCGCTGCAGACGCAGCCTTGCCACGTCCCAGAATCTGGGTCCCACCCCCTGCCACGCCACAGACCCTTTGCTCAGGGTTCTCAACTTCTCTGAACTCGGATTTCCTTATCTGTGGCCTGGTGATAGAACCACCCACTCACAATGGGGTCAGGCAGGCTCCTGGTAGGTGCTGGGACATATGGGGACCTTGTGCAAACGAAGGCAGTTTGGCAATAACTCCTGGAGGTCAGAGGTCATCAGCCTAGGAAGCACCAAGGAAATGAAACTTTGCAGGCTCTTGGGAACCTCCCAGGTTTTGCCTTGTGTGCTGAAACTGTCCGGGCATTTTCTGGAGTTGGGGACAGCCAGAGAGCTTATTGGAGCTTTTTGACTGTTGAATGTCCCCAGAGACTCAGGTCTTTGGTCCAGGTCTTTTGTCCAGAAGGGCAGCTGTGTGCTTTACTCACGACCCACGTGGCTGGGGAGCACCTCACGTCCCCTGATGCTGTCCACTGTGCTGGGTCATCTTGACTTCCGTTTAACCTGACACTGGGAAGTTCTGGTGACCCTGCAGTGAGCTGCTCTCTGGTGACGTCTCCATTCCTTTGTGAGCTCTCCAGAGGTCAGCCCCACCACAGACAGCCAGTTCGTGTTCCTTCCAGGAAGAAGCTTCCAATTCTGAGGTCCTAAACATGCCACATCCCTCTCTATTTAAGTGAAGGAGGAAAGCTGGAGGCAGATGGTGGAGCCATGCAGGGTTTCTGGGCCAGTTGAGATTGGGTTGGAGGGAGGACCAGAGAGGGGGATGAGAAAAGTGTTTCTGGGACTAGAAACCGTGTCCTGTGTGTAGAACTGGAAGTACCATGCTGTAACAGAACTTTTTCCTTTCAGAGTTAGGAGTCTGCCTTTGAACGTCTCTACAGAGAGTAAGGGATTAGATTGGTATCTTGGTGCATGAATATTTTTTGGTGATGGGAGAGTTTTAAATAAATCTTG
The DNA here is from genome assembly GCF_029378745.1 of Bos indicus. NCBI lineage: Eukaryota > Metazoa > Chordata > Mammalia > Artiodactyla > Bovidae > Bos > Bos indicus. The sequence continues at coordinate 38,082,505 of NC_091772.1, read as the reverse complement.
AATCACTGAGTCACATTTGAGCAATTATGTTCTTTGCTAAAGGGTCAATAGGCTATAGTGATGATACAGCACCAAATTCCTTGTAAGTGGTTGAATGCAAACAATTTGATTGGAATACTGGTTTATTTAGTAGCTGGGAGGACATGGCAACCCAGTCCAGTATTCTTGCCTGGAAAATCCCATGGACAGAGGAGCCTGCTGGTCTGTACAGTCCATGGGGTCACAAAGAGTCGGACACAACTGAGCAACTAACGCTTTGAACATAACAGAGTAAATGTGGATGAAATGAGGCAGACGAGCAACCTGGTACATTTTTTCCAGCTGTCTCACTGGACAACTGAAGCTCAGCCCAACTTGATTTTTAAGGTTTACCGTTTAGAAACAGATTCACAACTTTGATCTCCATCTCGGGTGTCCATCCAATGGGTGAGAATATGGAGGCCCAGCAGGTCAGGCAGTCATTAGGCTAGTTCCTGCTGCCCAGCTGCTGGGTGATGTGGGCACAGCCTTCTGAATGTTCACCAACAGGCCTTGTAATTCCACACTCCAAGGGAGCACCTCGATCTGAAAATGAAGAGTTTCAGTGGAAGGAAGGTGGGGAGTCAGTGTGAAGCATGGCAGTGAGTGTGAAGACCATGCTTTCATCTCACATCTTTCTCCACCATCTCCTGTGTGCCGGGCCTTCATATACCGAAGACAAGTGAATCTCACGCGTGTCTGCAAAAGCTCCTGTCTAGAACTGTTCAGTAGGGTAGCCACACAGAAGTATTTAAACTTTAATAAAATGGAAGTTCATTTCTTAGTCACAAAGCCACATTTCAGTGCCCAGTGCCACATGGTGGTCAGCGCAGATTTCAATCTGTTCCCCTGCCACAGGGAGTCCTGAACAGTGCTGGTCTGAAGGTGGCTGGTGTTCCCTGAACATTGCTGCTGCTGCTAAGTCACGTTAATCGTGTCCGACTCTGTGCGACCCCATAGACGGCAGCACACCAGGCTCCTCTGTCCTTGGGATTCTCCAGGCAAGAATACTGGAGTGGGTTGCCATTTCCTTCTCCAATGTATGAAAGTGAAAAGTTAAAGTGAAGTTGCTCAGTTGTGTCTGACTCTTCACGACCCCATGGACTGCAGCCTACCAGGCTCCTCCATCCATGGGATTTTCCAGGCAAGAGTACTGGAGTGGGTTGCCAATGCCTTCTCCCCCTTGAACATTATGCCTCTGCTTTTCCTGATCATTTAGAGACAGTGTTGCGTTGAACCCTGTGAAGTGCCCATTCTGTAGGTCAGGAACAGTTGACTAATGGCAGTTCATGCGTGTCCACCTACTGAGATGTCACCTTAGAAAGTACTTTTGGACTGACTCGGGTGCACCTTACAAATTGCATGTTCAGGGCAAGAAGCAGGAAGCAGGGTCCTGCTCTGGAGAGATTCCTGCCTAAAAGCAGCACCATCAAAATGACCCAGTGTAACAGACATGGAAAATAGATATTGTGCAGAAAGCATATGGGAAAGTAAATATTTAATTCTAAGTCAGAGAACCTGGGCAAGAGGGCCATTTGACATTACCGAAAATTAACCTGGGGACTTCCTTGGAGGCTGTTTCCTTAGACTCAAAAGTTCAGGTGAGTTTCCTGAGACCGGCAGGCCGACTCCCATGGCCAAAGGCCAGGCACACATGGCCTGTTTCCTTTAAGTGCCCTGTGTGATGTGTCTCTCCCACCTGCTCAGCAACTCAGAGCAACTGTAATTTATAAAGAAGGTTTTGCAATTTCTACGTTGGATTATTTTAGCAAGGCTGCAATAGCAGCCGGTCTCTGAACCCTGCCTAGTCCAGTGTCCTGGTGTTTGCCTGCTTGACTGGCATCAGGTGTGCCCTGGCTATTGGCCGCGCTCTGTTATATTCCATGTAACTTCGAAAGGATTGTTGGTTAGTATTTGGAGAGAATTTTTCTGAGCAAGCGGCCTCATGTCAGTACTGCACGTAGAGCAGCATCAATCCAGTTAACAGAGATCCCAGAGTGACTGGCAGCTGCCTTCGTGTTGGTCGGAGAGACCATGCTGGAAGTGATCACCTAGCTATTGTGATCGTGAACATCATCGGCTGGCCTCAAAGTTGGAATAAAAGACCATCTTAGACTCAGGGCTTTAATGTCGTGCCCTGACCCTGGCTGAGGTGTGAGTGAACCAGGTGTGTTTCGGGCTGACTTGAGACTGGTTCCTGGCTGGGGCCACACCTGCATGGAGGGCACTTGGCCAGCACATGAGGTTTGTCCAGCCCCATGTTGCTAAACCACTGAGCCACCTTTTAAAATTGGAGAAGCTGTTGTTAAAAATCTAGATTTTGGAGCTTTCTTGGGGACAATGGGGATTTTTGGGCCCACGGGATCTGTTTCTTGGTGGCAGCCGTGGACTGCAGTCGCCTCCCTGAGCAGGGCCTGTGCTCTTTTCCCAGCCCCCACCCCTCACTATACCTTGCTTGGGTCCCTGGGGGCACTGTCTGCTCCCGCCTCTGAGAGCTCAGAGAAGCCGGAGGGCATCTGCCTGTGACCGGAGTAGTCCACCAGGGTCTCCCCCGAGCTGCAGCTTGGGGTGGCGGGGGAAGGGTTCTAATCCCCAGAGTAAGTGGTATGACCTTGGACATGACTTTGCCTTCCCGGGGCTTCAGTTTCCTCCTCATGTAAAATGGAACTAGGCCAGGTGGCTCCATCTTCCAGGCCACACACCTTGGTTTATCCTTCACTCCGTGCTTTCTCATACGTGTATTCTTCATGCCGGCAAACCTACCAGCTCTGTCCACTCACCCCGTCCCCCCCAGGCTGGCTGGGTGCCGAACCCTCATCCCCTGGTGTATTTCACGGGCTCTGGATGGTCTTCCTGCTCTGTCTTCACCCTCGCCTTCTGGTCTGTTCCCAGGGCAGGTCGAGCCACCCTGCATTAAGACCCTCCAAGGCCCCGCCTTCCCTCTGCCGCACTGCCGGCCCCACCCTCCGCTCTGGTCACACCGCTGCCCTCTGTTTCCTGGGCGTGCTCTGGCCTCAGGGCCTTTGCATGCACTGTGGTTCTCCCAGGGGAACTGGTTCCCAGACGGCCACGTGGCCACTCTACCTACTGTCCTCAGGTCGGCTCATGGGGCTGTCCCACTTCTCTGCACAATCACCACCTGATGTGTCGCATGTGTGACTGACTTTGTCACTTCTGTCCCTGGAGCATAAGCTCTCCCAGTGCAGGGACGTGTCTGCTCGGTTTCCCCGGGCAGCCCTGGCGCCTAGAACAGCAACGTATGGTAGATGCCTGTCCTGCCAGGCTAATGGAGAGGTGATTTTCTAGTGCGTGAGTTCTGTGAGTGTATTATAATTCCATCTCAAGTAGCCTGGATTGCTTAAGCATCAAATATAAACATGAAACATAAAATTCCAAAGCCAAGTGACGGTGGGGTTCCCTCCAGCCTGGCTCCTGCTGGGAGCTGATGGTTACTCGTGGCCACGCTGCCGCACGTGGGCCGTCCTCTGGTCAGCAGAGCCCAGGGCTCTGGAGTGACCCTCAGCAGAGGGCTCGGGCATCTGCTGTCCCCCCAGCACCCTGCCCTGCAGGCCATTAGATTGGCCTCGGTGCCACCTGTTCTCCGCTGTCTGTCACCCATGCGGGGCCTCGCTGGACCGGGCCCTTCCCAGGTGCCTCTGCTCGTTCCGGGAGGAGAATTCGCCATGAGCATCCTTACCTCCCGACCTAGCTGAGGAGTTAGACTGGCTCGTGGGGCAGCCGAGCATATCGGTGACGTACCCTTACTAGGAGCCAAAACACTCTTTTTGGTTTGAACAATGTGCTGCCTCTGAAAAGAGGTGGATTTTATGTTTTGTGAGCAGGAGTGTTCCTTAGTGGCAGGAGGCTAACTGACATTCCATCCCCGCTCCTTTTAGACAAACTCTGTGGGGCCGAGGAGCACAAGGGCTTGATGAGGCTAACCTCCTGCCTCCCCAACCGTGCGTCCTCGGGGCAGGGGCATGGGAGCTGAGAGCGGGGTGCTTGAGCAGGGGGTCGGGCTGGTCGTAGCCCCTTCCAGGCTGAGTCCACAGCCCTCGTCTCCTCCTGCCTTTGCTTTTAGGCAGAGAAACAGTTGATCCTAGACTCCGACCCCTTCTGATGGGAGGAACTGGCCCACTCATTTCACGCAGAACCGTGAGAGATCAGGTTCTGGCCCTCAGCCCAGGTGGTAAGTTTTCCTGGCACTTTTCATTCAGTGGTTAAAAGGTTCAACTCAACTGTAGCAAAACCGATTTCCTTTTTAATTAAGACTCACCCTGCATAGGAATTAAAGGTAACTTTGTTTCTGTTGAGTATGTTTTCATTTCCCAGGAATTCTAGACCAGTTGTAGTCATAAGAAAGAAAGATAATCCTGTGGGGAATTTTGTAGTAACCACAGTGATCGGGGGAGGGGGTCAGTACAGGAGAGTGACTGGGTGACCGATGCCGAACCGGCAGTCTCAGCAACACGTTGGGGCGTGGACGGGCCGGCAGTAGCCATGGCCAGACCCAGCCACCTCTTCCCTCTTAGGTTGGAAGCCCCAGGCCTTAGCAGTCTGGTGTCAGAAGCCACCAGGGACAGTATGGGCTGTGGGGAGTTAAGGCAGGAAGTACCCGCCCGCAGGACCTTGGTCTCCACTTCCCCTCTCATGGGAGCTGCATGGTCAGAGCACGTGAGCAACCTGAGTGGTATAGGAGTGGCTGAGCCGGTACAGACCCGCAAGGCATCAGAGATGCTCCTTCCAGAGCCACCTGGACTTATTTTCCTACCACATTGGCATACGTATATTTATATGCATTAACTCTTTACTAAAGTGAAGTCGCTCAGTCATGTCCTACTCTTTGCGACCCCGTGGACTGTAGCCTACCAGATTCCTCTGTCCATGGGATTTTCCAGGCAAGAATACTGGAGTGGGGTTGCCATTTCCTTCTCCAGGAGATCTTCCCGACTCAGGGATTGAACCTGGGTCTCCCGCATTGTAGGCAGACGCTTTACCGTCTGAGCCACCAGAAAGTCCTTACTAAAGTAAAACTCTGTACTAAAGTAAAATACAAATATCGCAAAAGGCACCACTGTGTCTACAGCTTAATAAAGGTCCATGGGGCAGCACCGTGTTTAACCAGCAGACTAAGAAATGTGATCCCCCAGCAGTTCATCTGGTGCCCCTCAGCTGTTGCCCCTCCTGGAGGGTCACTGCCCTCCTGACCTTTAGCTCGCGGGTCCCTCCGCCCCCAGGTGAACTCAGGGGGAATGGACTCACACGCGTGTTGCTCTTTGGGTCTCCACTTGACGATGCATGTGAACGTGAGGTCCGTCCGTGCTCTGGGGCTGTGGTGGGTCATCCCTGTATTGTGTGTTCTCCATGTGTCACTCTGGAGGGGCACTCAGGTAGTTTCCAACTTGGGGCTTCTGTTACGATATATAATAAATTACATTATAAAGTGTAGTCTTGCCCCTGACTTTGATGACTGACAGTGTGCACTCTTCCCCCCAGCGCTGGTCCTCTGTTGTACCCCTGCCAGCGTTGTAGAGCCTGGACTGTAGTCCACAGTGGCTGACTGCAGAAAGGAACCAGGTGAGGCTGAGTTACCACTTCTCCTGATGACAGGTCCCTGCCTCCCGCCACCCTCACCCTGTCCTAGAGGTGGCAGTCCTTGGCTGCAGAGTTCTTCATCAAAGATGAGCCTTTGCAAAAGCCTTGTGGAAGGGTCAGATTTTACCAGTGGTGGTGTTTTAGTTGCTAAGTCGTGTCTGATTCTTGCAACCCCCAGGACTGTAGCCCACCAGGCTCCGCTATCCATGGCATTTCTGCCCACGAGCAAATGCTGTCCCAGCAGAAAGGAAGCCCCTTGCTGTAAATGCGGGAGAAGCTCGCAGAGAAGATCAACAAAGCCAGAGTTTCATTTTTAAAAAAGATAAGTCAGGGTGACACGTATCAAGCAAAACTGGTCATGGAAAGGGAAAATAATATTGAGTGTCAAATGGGACTTCACTACAGATGTGGTGACATTGAAAAGATGAGTGGTTTTCATGAACAACTTGTGCTCAGTAAGAGTCTACCAGTGTCCTAAGTGTTTATTAGAACCTGGAGGATCCAGGGGAGGAAGCTGCACCACACTGTACATACTAGACATCTTTTTTCATCCCAACGTGGCAATGATTTTGCAACTTTTAGCAACATAAGTCAATTTCTAGGAAAACGTAATTTAACAACACAGCTAAGAAGACAACCAAGAACCTGATGAAAGGGGTGCCTTCAGGAGCTCTATACTGAGCATCACACTAAATAGCAAGACACCCAGGTATTTCACTTTGAGATGAGAAAGAATGGGGTGCTTGCTGACACTCCTCTCATGCACAGTGTTGGCAGTCCTGCCCTGTGCCAACACTCAAGAAAAGTGAAGCTGAAGATAGAAAGATGGGAAAGAAAGGAACAGGATCTACAGGCAATATGCTTACATGTGTCGAAAAATTTTTTAATCTATACTCTTAGTAGAAACAGGCAAGGTTGCCTGGAGTGGAGGGGTGGGCAAGAATCACCAGAGATCAATTACTTGTCAGTGTCACCAGCAACAGAGAAGGAAACTTAAGAGAGGCAATGTGTGCAATAGTGTAAAAATGGAAAAACCAAAAAAAAATACCTTTCCCCAGTAAGACTGCATGGCATGTGTTCTCTTCCCCGACCAAGGTACCTGTGCTGTTGCGATATGGTTCCCGCCTGACCGATGTTTAGTGGAACTGTTGTAGGAAGGGGGAGGCCCCCCCTTCAGGGCCCCAAAAGCCGGCTCTTGTCTGACACTCGGAAAAGAATTGTCTGAGGAGACAACGTGCTGACAAAGCAAGAGATTTTATTGGGAAAGGGCACCCGGGTGGAGAGCAGTAGGGTAACGTAACCCAGGAGAACTGCTCTGCTACATGGCTCGCAGTCTTGGGTTTTATAGTGATGGGATTAGTTTTCCGAGTGGTCTTTGGCCAATCATTCTAATTCAGAGTCTTTCCTGGTGGCGCACGCATCGCTCAGCCAAGATGGATGCTAGCGAGAGGGATTCTGGGAAGAGGACGGACACTCAGTGTCTCCTTTTGACCTTTCCTGAACTCTTTTGGATGGTGGTGGCTTAGTTCCATATTCCTTACCAGGATCTCCTGTCATAAAACAACTTGTGTGAATGGTTACTAAAGGGCCTGGCCAGGGTGGGCGGTTTCAGTCAGTGTGCTTCCCCTAACAGAACCTGCATTCAGAGATGCTCAGGAGCATGGATGTGCTGGGGTTAGACTGAACGCAGTGGGAAACCATTGATCCCACTCCCTGGGAGCCCCGTGTCCGCTGCAGAAAGAACTCTGCATGTCTGAATAGCCTGTGTGTGTCTTGAGGAGTCGGGGTTCCTGATTCCTACCTTGTGGGGTATGGTCTTCACTGATGAGGCAAGAAGATTTAGATCTATTTATGTACCTAAGTTTTCCAAAGACTATTATTTTGGAGAAACACAAAAACATGTCAGTGGTTTATTTATTTATTTATTTTTCCTTAGGCAAAGAAATTGAATCTGAAATGGCCAATGAATAAGCCAAGGCTTGGAATAGAGTGCATTTCTATTTTTGGTGTTTTAGCTTTCTTTAAAATGAATAGCATTGTTTCTTGAAAATAGGAAGTCAGTTATTTCCATCCTCTTAGAACATGAAATAGATTATTTCTGAATATATCTTTCAGTTACCGATTTTTCTCTTAGTTTTTCTGGGTTTAAAAAAAAAAAAAAGAATTAGAGGTTGCCCTTAAAATTTAAGATGAGGTGATCTGAAGATTTCATGTTAGATGGAGTTAATAAGGGAAGTGAAGTTGCTCAGTCGTGTACGGCTCTTTGTGATCCCATTGACTGTAGCCTACCAGGCTCCTCCGTCCATGTTTTCCAGGCAGGAGTACTGGAGTGTGTTGCCGTTTCCTTCTCCAAAAGTGAAAGTTGCTCAGCTGTGTCTGACTCTTTGCGACCCCATGGACTGTGCAGTCCTTGGAATTCTCCAGACCAGAATACTGATGTGGGTAGCCTTTCCCTTCTCCAGGGGATCTTCCCAACCCAAGGATGGAACCCAGGTCTCCCACTTTGCAGATGGATTCTTTACCGGCTGAGCCACAGGAGAAGCCCAAATAAGCATTCTCTAAAAAGTATAGCTGGGCTTGCAGGGTAGTAAAAGAGATTGCCAGAGGCCATAAGCCCCCTGGGAGGGGGTAAGTGGCAGGGACACGGAGGCAAGCTGGCCCTGTGGTGTAAGCTGGTGTCATCATCCAGAGTCTGGGTCTTGGGTCTTTGGCTTTTACGTCCAGGTGGGAGCTGTATTGGGGGAACGGAATCTCCTCCATATTCCCGTGTAAAACCTGCGCTAAAAGGGCTGCTGGTTGGGGTGGGGCGTGGCATGGAGATGATAAGATGATTTGTCCTGAGGCAGGAGAGGCTGGGAATGTTTGGCTGGGGATGATGCTGCCGCTAAAACTCTGTCCTCACTGTTGCTTTCTCCTAAGGCCTTGTTGAAGCAGAGATAAAATAGCTCTTTGGAGACAAGCCTGAAATTCAGACCAGACAGGATTACCACTGATAAAATCCCCCCAGAGACACTATTAAGAGGTATAAAAGTACTGAAAACCAATAATGGGGAAAAAATAGCACCAGGGAAAAAACAAGGCAAACTTGGGGAAAAAAAAAAAAAAAAGAACCTCAAAGGACTGATTGATTACAGAGCTGGTTAGATTCAGCTGAAGAGACAATCGGTGAAGTGGAACACAAGTCCGAGGATCTCTCCTGAGTGGTGGCAGAGGTTGAGGTGCAGTTAGGAGTTACTGAAGAAAAGCAGGAGCATTGCTTCCCAGAACCCATGAAACGTGAGAAGGCATGGTGAGCCTGAATTAGATGATTAAAAATAACTACATACCTAAAGGTTTTGTTGAATCCTCAGAACCCAAAAGATGGATCTTAAAAGTAATGAGATCTTTTTTTTTAAAAGGTCTTATAAATGATAAATTGACAACATGCCTTTTAATACTAAGCACGTCCGCCCCTCCCCCCCACCAAAAAAAAAAAAAAAGCCAGAGAAATAAAACAGTATCTTCAAAGCGGTGAGAGTAAGTAACTCTCAGCATGGAATTCTGTACTCAGCTAACCATTCATGGTGAATGACAGTGAAGGAAAGAAATCCTTTCAGGGCTGCAAGAACTGAGAATGTTGCTAAGAGGAGATTCTTGATGAACCAGGTGGTCAAGGATGTGCTTTGGGGAGATTCAGAGATGCAGGAGGCCTGCGACGCAGGAAGCAGTGACTAGCAGACAGACGGGGGACCATTTGGGAAATAGAAGCATGAGTGTCTGGAACTGCAGAGTACCTGCAGGTGGTCCAGGTGTGTGTGAGGGAGAAGCAGCTTGGGGGGAAAGGAACCCCCCTTCATGGAGGCCCCAGACCCAAGCCTTCTGTGGCGCTCCCTTTGCTGGGAAGTGTCTGCTGTCAGGTGTGTGTGTTAAGAGAATGTAAGGGGAAAAGGCATTTTAATCACATTTTTTTTTTATTAATCACAATTTTTTAAAAGAGCACTTGCACATAGACACACACAAAAGCAGAAGAGTGTAACTTTCAAATGCAGAGGACAAGATGTCTAGTGGAATGCAAAATAAGAAAATAAGTGAGGAATAAGCAAAGAAAAAGTACTGTAGACAAGAATAACAAGATGAAGGTGTAAATGAGTCCAAATACACAGCAAATCACAGTAGATGTTGATGAACTGGACCTACCAGTTACAAAGACAAATTGCCATGCTCGTCTTAATATAAAATCCAGCTATATGCTATTTTTAAGAGTTCCACTTAAAACATGACCCCAGAAAGGTTGGAAGTGAAGAACAGAAAATGATTCTAGGCCAATATTAACCCTCCCCAGAAATTGATGTAACTTTTAAAATAATCAGACAATGAAGTGAAAAAAAATCATTAGGGATAAAGAGGATCACTTTATAATAGAGGATAAAATAGTAGACACTTTATTAGGAAGATGTCACAGTTCTGAGTTTTTTTTTTTTTTTTTTTTTTCGTATTAAAGACACATTCTTTAATGACTGAAGAAGGGTCTTCATCATACACTTAAAATAAGGCAAATGCTCAGGACTGTGGCTCTGCACTCTGAGTCACAGCCACAGTGGGCACAGGGGTGAACATGCCTAGGAGAGCTCCGCCTTCAGTGCATTTCTTCATAAGTTTTGTTCAAGACAAAACCTTCCTTGACCCCAAACGAACAAACACAAGACTGACTTCAAGTGATGGACACAGCACATGGCCACGGAGATCCTCAGAGCTCCCTGTACTGATACACTAACGCCAGCGTCAGAAATGGGCCTGTGGCCTTGGGGAACGATCCAAACCCTGACTCAGCTTTCTGAAGCAAATGATGTGACGAAGGCAGGTCAGGGGAGCCGAGTCTGCAGGAGGACACGGCGGCCCGACCTGTTCTGGCGACTGTCACCGGTGGCTCCCGTGCCTGCTGACACAGACACCACCAGGGCAGACACCCCGAGCCACCAGGCAGGACGCCGGAGAGGCCAGAGAAGTGGTGCGGGTGGGCAGCAGGGCGCCCGGTTCTGGAGGAGACGCTGACTGCAGCCCCTCACGTGTGCAGGGTGATTTTATATTCTAATAAGATGCCCTCCCAATAAAGCACAGATTGACAGATTCCCAGGAGAAACTGACAAATCCATGCTCATGGAGGGAGATTCTTAAAGCTCTCAATAGCTGTTAGATTAAATTGACAGAAAATGAATGGGGTTCTACAGAAGGTTATACACTGGAACATGTGGCCTTCAGTCCACAGGGTACGTTGTGGTTGTTCAGTCACTCTCAGTCCGACTCTTTGCAGCCTCATGGACTGCAGCACGCCAGACCTCCCTGTCCCTCACCATCTCCTGGAGTTTGCCCAAGTTCACATCCATTGAATCGGTGATGCCATCCAGCCATCTCATCCTCTGCCACCACCTTCTCCTTCTGCCTGCAGTCTTTGCCATAGGACATGTTCGTAAAAGCTGACCACAATCTAGCAAAACACCCCAACACCATAATCCAAGCCAGTGCTTTATCAGACTGCAGGCCCAGCGTGTTATGACCCTCAAAGTCAATTTAATTTGTTGTGAAAAACTTTAAAAAAATGTTGATGGCTTAGTAGATACCAGTGCATGACACATGCAAATATTGAGTTACTGTTTCATGAAAGTCTTATTATTTATATGTTCATATACATACTGTTGGAGAAGGCAATGGCACCCCACTCCAGTACTCTCACCTGGAAAATCCCATGGGCGGAGGAGCCTGGTGGGCTGCAGTCCATGGGGTCGCTAAGAGTCGGACACGACTGAGCGACTTCACTTTTCACTTTCATGCATTGGAGAAGGCAAGGGCAACCCACTCCAGTGTTCTTGCCTGGAGAATCCCAGGGACGGGGAGCCTGGTGGGCTGCCGTCTCTGGGGTCGCACAGAGTCAGACACGACTGAAGCGACTTAGCAGCAGCAGCAGCAGCAACATACGTACTGTTGGAGAAGGAAGTGGCAACGCACTCCAGTATTTTTGCCTGGAGAATCTCATAGACAGAGGAACCTAGCAGGCTACAGTCCATGGGGTCACAAAGAGTCGAACACGACTGAGCAACTTCACTTTCACTTTCATACATATTGTGCATATAAGAGGGTGCATGTATGTGTCCTGGGTCAAGTTATCTTCCTGGATCATGGTTACAAGTGTAAAAGCTTCGACCTGTATCACACAGAATGGATCCTCTGATGGACAGTGCAGTTGAATTAGGATTGTTGATGGTAATTCAAAGCCCTCACATGTTAGAAATGTTAAGAATGTTAGGAATGTTAAGTTAACGCTGCCACTTTGTGAGTCAGAGGTCTTTTGGGAACTGGAGGATACTTCAAACTGAGCACCGATGAAAATAGTGCATTGTAGCTTGGAGGATGAAGCTACAGTAGTACTTTACAGGAAAACTTATTACCTTAAATGTTTCCTACAAGAAAAAAGAAAAAAAGGCCTGAAAGTTTATAAATGTTCATGTCAAGCAGTTAGAAAGAACAGAAGGAACCAATGAAAGTTAGAAGAAGGAGTGATGAAAATTAATTATGTAGACTGAATCACAAACCCATAAACGGGTCCTGGAATCATCACTGAAATTGAAATAGCAGTTAAAGTCAGCTCTCTACCAAAGGGAACCTTCATACACAGTTGGTGGGGATGTCAATTGGTGCAGCCACTGTGGAAAAGAAGAGTATAGAGGTTCCTCAAAAAACTAAAAATAGAACAACCATATGACCCAGAAGTTCTGCTCCTGGGTATGTATCAGAAGGAAAACAAAAGCACTAGTTCAAAAAGACACATGCACCCCAGTGTTCTAGCAACAGTATTTACAATAGTCTAGAGGGGAAACAACATGCATGTCCACAGACAGATGGATAAAGAAGATGTCAGATGCGTATATTATATATAGTGAAATACTGATGGAATACTACTCAGCCATTAGAAAAAGAATGAAATTTTGCCATTTGCCACAACATGGGTGGACCTAGAGGGTGCTGGACCTAGAGGGTATTGTGTGAAGTGAGATGAGTCAGACAGAAAGAAAAATACCACGTGCTATCACTTATATGTGGAATCTAAAAAATACAATGATCTAGTGAATATAACAAAAAAGAAGCAGATTCACAGATAATAGGAAATAAATTAGTGTTTACCAGTGGGGGGATGGGAAGGGGGAGGGGCTGGACAGGGAAAAGGGATTAAGAGGTATAAAATAAGCTACAAAAATAAAATGAAATAAAACAAGCCCTAAAAGTATATTGTACAACATGGGGAGCATAACCAATCTTTTATAATAACTATGGATGGAGCAGCTTTATACTTAAAAAACCTTTAAAAATTGTGAATCACTATGATGTACATCTGTAACTTATATAATCTTATACAGCACCTATATTTCAATTTTTTAAAAAAGCAGCTCTATACCCACTCCTCCCCCTCCAGGAACAGATCGCGAAAAACCAGACTCTGACGGTTTTACAGGCCATTTCTTCTGAATCTGCAAAGAACAGAGGGAAAGGGGTGATCCTCAGCTTATGAGACTGAGGCGACCTTGCTGCCAAGACTGTGGAAGCACAGTCTGAGGACGATTCTGCCTCCCCTCACATGAGAGCTCACCCCCCCGAATCCCCCAGAAAAATGTCAACAGACCAAATCTAGTGAGGGATTATGAAGGAAAAGACTCACCATCGAGAAGTGTCTACACACTCAGAACCATCTGTGAGTTAACACTAGAATGTATGTTATTTTAGTTCAACCCATTTCAGATTAGAGAAAATGTCGAGTGATAAAGAAAAAGCACTTGTTCAAACTTAATGCCCAGTTATTAAAAAGGAAAGGTAACTAGGAATATAAGACAGCTTAACCTGATACTCATAAAAAGTTTTCTACCAACACAGCATCGAATAGTGACACATCAGAAATGGAGACTCAGCGACAAGACCAGCAAGCCTGCTCAGAGTTCTTGCCGGGCTCAGGGACATGAGAAAAAGAGATGCGATGATATGGCTTAGAAAGCAAGAAACGGCTGTCTTTTTTCATAGGTGATTTTTTTTTTTCTTGAAGAGAATCCATAAACTCCTGTATTTGAGGAAAGTTTAGCGTAATATCTGGGTAAACAACACACATGCAAATATGAATAACTTTGCTGGATGCCTGTAGCTAGAAATAGAAAAAGGTATCTTTTTCTTGTACACTTAAAAATAGCAATAACCTTAAAAACAAAAAAGACGGGTAAGACTTTCTATAGAGATCATTAAAGCTCTTTGCAAGTATAATATAAAAGGATATTTAAATAAGTGGAGTGCTACACGCTCTGTTCAGTGACAGTTCCCATGGTGTACAGTCAGCTGTCCCCACCTTCATCTGTAAATTCAGTCTGTTTCAAAAATCCCGATGGAATTGGGATTTGGAGGGGATGTGTGGGCCAAAATGTGGTATTGATGCTGGGCACAGATAAGTATGCAGGTGGGACAGAGTGTAAGTCCATCAGACCTGGTGGCACAGAGGCAACTGTGCAAGGAGGAGAAGGGAGGAGAGTGGACCAGTTCAGAAGGGGTGCCAGGTAATTTAAGCCATGAGAGAAGCTGACACTGTTTCCTGTCATATGCCAGAGTAAATCCCAGGTGATTAAACCAAACTACGAAAAGCTTTCTGAAGTGTGTGGCAGAAAATAAAACAGTAAAGGGCTTCTCTCCCAGTGGCTGGGACCTGGGTGGCTGAGGCAGGGGTGTAGGGAGGTTTTCACTCTGTATCAGCTGTTTTGTGCCTTTCAAGTTTTGGCCCCTGGGAGTGCATTGCCTCTTTACACGACTGAGTGATTATTTAGATTGAAAGGAGAGCAAAAGTTTTTTCCTTAAAAGAAAAAGGAAACAGATTATCTTTGACTCTGTGGCTGGTGTGCTAAGTCGCTCAGTTGTGTCCAACTCTTTGCAACCCCATGGACTGTAGCCTACCAGGCTCCCCTGTCCATGGGATTCTCCAGGCAAGAATACTGGAGTGGGTTGCCATGCCCTCCTCCAGGGGATCTTCCCGACCCAGGAATTGAACCTGCGTCTCTTACATCTCCTGCATTGGCAGGTGGGTTCTTTACCACTAGTGCCACCTGGGCAGCCCCAGACTCTGAGGCAATAGCTGTGATACAAGAAAACACTGTGAAAACAAGATGGTTGAAAATGAAACCAAAGACTTGTTATTCAGTTGCTAAGTTACGTCAGCTCTTTGCACAACGCCATGGACGGCAGCACACCAGGCTTCCCTGTCCTTCACCATCTCCTGGAGTTTGCTCAAACTCATGTCTGTTGAGTCAGTTATGCCGTCCAACCATCTCATCCTCTGTTACCACCGCTGTCTCTTCTTGCCCTCAGTCTTTCCTAGCATCAGGGTGTTTCCCAAGGAGTCAGTTCCACAGACTTGGATACATTGAAAACAACAAATGGTTCATATCCAAGCTATGTAAAGGACACCTATAAATCAAAGAAAAAGGCAGCCCTTCAGAAGACAGGCCAAGCATGTGAGCAGGCTACATCACAGGAGAAGTGTGAAATGCTCATCTCCGTGGGAGGCCCAGCATCACTGGCATCTGGCGGGGACATGTCTAGAGGGTGAGGGGAGGATGGGGCCTCGTGTTGCCCCAGGGAGCAGTTGGCAGCATCTGGTGGCACAGTGCCCACCCTGGGCCAATGGTGTGTTCTGGAGGATAAAATGTTGCCCAGTGACACTCGCAGGGCTGGTCCCATGCAGCCCTTGCCAGGGTGGTCCTGGGCTTGACCGGTGGGCACCCATGGGTGAGCTTGGGAGTACGTTGGGTGTTGGTCCTCTGTGGAAGGAAAGATGAGACACTGAATGTTTATCTAAAGTAAATGGGGGAAACGTTTGGATTTGCTAAACCTGGGTGGTGGATAAATGGACGTTCAGAGTATTTTTCTTAATCTTCTGTATATTTGAGATACTTGATGATGCAGTCATATCTGCTAACGTCCCTATTCTGTTGTCATTCTGTTTTAGTTTTGTGCCTTCCTGGTAAGTCACCTTACACCCAGGAAATGGGGCTGGGTCTCTTTGACACTCCCCTCCCCACCCCCTGCTATAGTTTCTCGGAGTGCCCACACATGGCCCCCCATGGCACAGCTGGGTGGTGACACGACCCAGCCCCAGGAGTGCTGTTGAGAGTCCTTTTGCAAAACCACCCCAAATCCCTGTTGCCAGATTGGACTGACCTCGCTAAACTGCACTAGCCTGGTCAGACTGAGTGAATCAGCAACAGTAGTCCATGCTTGGGGTGTCCACACAACCTCTGTTCCCCAGTCCTTACTCCCAGGAGCGGAAGAAAGCCATGCCCTCAGCACCTCCAAGGTGGGCCCAGGGTTTCAGCCATGGAGCCTGGGAGTGGTTCCTGAGCCTCGGGCCGGCCGTCTGCTCCCTGTGCTGGCTGGCCCTCTGCTTCACACACTAAGCAGATCGGCCGTTGTAAATAAACGTGTACATTTCGTAGAAGTTTCTGGGATCGACAGCACAGATTCTCTGTGGTCAGCCCACTCGGGATGCAACGGCACACAGCACAGTCTAGTGGAAAACCTTGTGGGAGGTTTCTGCCAGGGTCCTTTGACTGTGTGTGGAGCACCTGGCAGGCTAACCTCGAAGACTGACCTTGAGTGTATTTGGAAGCGTAGGAAGTGATGGCCTCAGATGTCCGTCTGCCCATGCAGAGGGAAATACTCTCGCAGCTGGCTTCTCTCCACTCTGCCCCCGACAGAGAATATCTTGTATCCTGTGTTTGCCTAACTTGAGAGCCAAAGCCAGCTTTTCATCCATGGCTTTTCTGCCCAAACCACTCGGCTGCAGAATCCATGGTGCTAGAAAGGGGATGAAATCGGGGGTGGCAGTGGTGGGGGAGCTGAGATGGGGCAGGGCAATGCCTGTCCTGGGGGCTGGGGGCCCAGGGCCTCCATGGGACCTGCCCGCCAGGGCACGTTGGGGACCCAGGGCTTGCAGACCCGCAGCCGCATGACCCGGGCCCCTGGCCAGGTGCTGCCTCTGGAGAAGAGTGTTGCAGAGGGGTTTTGTATCCACTCTTTCTCGGGTTCTTTTCCTGGATATTGGGTAGAGTTTCCTGTGCTGCACAGTAGGTCGGAGGATTTTTGTCACCTGAATAGGATGGATGTCATGATTATGCTATTGCTTCATACCTGAAGCATGTCCATGTTGGCAGAGTTCTGAGGGGTCCTTGTGAGGACCCAGCATTTCAGTTGTGGACGCCCACCGAACAGCAGGGATTAGAAGGGGATGGTGGAACCTTCCAGCTTCTTGTCCCCACCCTCCCACCTCCTGGGCCCCTCCCTCCAGGCTTTTTGCACTCAGCTGTGAGTGTGGTCCCGGAGGCTCCTGACCTCTGTGTGTGTGGCACCCACGGCCAGAGGTCAGAACTCGCTGCCCCAAGACCTGGAGGCTCCATGAGCCCCCTCGGGCTTGTGGACGAGGATGTGGAGTTTGACCCAGAGCTGCAGCCCCCGGCAACAATCTGGGAGAGGTAAGTGTCCAGCTGCCCCTGAGGAAGGTGCTGCCCTGGAGAGCAGGGCATACATAGTCCACCCTCCTCCTGCAGGGGTTTCGTAGAAAGACAGCAAAGTCATACGTTTTTCCTACAATGAGAGTGATTTTCCTTAGAATAGGATGCTGAGCTCAGTCCCTCCTCTCAAACCCGCTAATGTCAAAATTTGGATTCCATGGCTGTTTAGAAGCCCCCACTCGCACAGGAAGAGAAATCTCATTTTAAGCCACTGAGAAGCCTGGGCCTGGCCTATCCCAGCTCCAGAGATTTGGGGAACCGCTTAGCTCTCCTCCTTTGCCCCTGCCCTCCCCCAGCCTCTCACACACGCGTTCCCATAGCTACTGCACTGCTGGTCCTCCTGGGTCAGCAGGTCAGGTCTGACCCCAGGTCAGGGCACTGGAACTATGATACCAGCAGCAAAATTAGTTGGTAAACATTGAGTGTATCCAAGAAACGGACCCCTTGGAGTTCCTCGCTGAAGTCAGGTATAGCCCGGCTGACAGCTGTTGGGTGTGGACCTGGCCACCTCCAACCTTGTGGACTTTGGTCCCCAGCCAGCGAGAAGGGTAGTTCATACTCGTGGTTGGGAGTGTGTCATCAGACAAAGGGTCCTCTCCCCAAGGTGAGGAGTGGACCTGGTGACGCTGTCCCCCTCCCTCTTTGCAGCCTCTGGATGTGGAATTCAGACCTGAGGTCTGATATTTCCTGTTTCCTAATGTGCGGATTCACAGGCTCCGATTTTCCTCACCACATGTTGATCACCTTTGGGATTGTAATGTGCAGGTTCTCATCTCTGCCCCTGGGTGGGTACTTGTGTTTATCAGGCCTGGGGAAAAGGGGGCAGCAGAGAAAGAGCGCTCATGAGACCCGCTGGCCTGGATGCTGTGAGCGAGAGCCAGCAGCTGTGTTTGATTTGACTCACATGGTATTCTTAATATCAGTCAACTTGAGTTGAGGAGGGGAAAAATCTGTCCTGATATGAGAAGGCAAAAGATACATCAACCTAGTGCTCACGTTTCTACAGTCATCACCTGTGACCGGGTGACTCCTGCTCCTGATGTAGTTGGCACTCTGACACAGTCCTTACCACTTCCAGTTACCTAACACTGGCCGTGCTTGTGTTCATGTGCATCTTTGACCCTGTGGTGGAGAACATCTTGACCTGGGGTCACGGCTCCTGAGTTGCATGGGCGCCACATGCCCTGGTCATGGAGCTGCCTGCTGCCATCTCTCCATGGCTTCATGTGTCCCAGCTTGTGTAAAAGTTGCTCACTTCTGAGGGGGCAGGGAGAACAGGTGACAGCAGAGATTGCCTGGTTTGTTTCTTCTTTGATTTTATCAGTCTGAAGGATTAGTGGAACCATATGTTAGGTGCTGCGAGTGGGGACGGTGACTGTCAAATGCCTCGGTTTCTACAGAAAGTAACTGCCGTGTATGTATTTGGCAGGTGAAAGGAAAACCAGCCAGGATGGATATTTACGACACTCAGACCTTGGGGGTTGTGGTCTTTGGTGGATTCATGGTTGTTTCTGCCATCGGCATCTTCCTCGTGTCAACCTTCTCCATGAAGGAGACGTCGTATGAAGAAGCTCTGGCCAACCAGCGCAAGGAAATGGCGAAGACCAACCACCAGAAAGTGGAGAAGAAGAAGAAGGAGAAGACAGTGGAGAAGAAAGGAAAGACCAAGAAAAAGGAGGAGAAGCCCAACGGGAAGATACCTGACCATGAGCCCACCCCTGGAGTGACCATCCTCCCCAAGGACCCAGTGTGGGCACCTGCAGTGGCGGTGGCTCCAACCTCAGTCCAGTCCCCTGTGGTCACTGCCCCTGTAGCCACAGTATCAGCCATGCCTCAAGAGAAGCTGGCTTCTTCCCCAAAGGACAAAAAGAAGAAGGAGAAAAAAGTGGCAAAGGTGGAACCAGCAGTCAGCTCTGTAGTGAATTCCATCCAGGTTCTTGCCTCAAAGGCTGCCATCTTGGAAGCTGCTCCCAAGGAGGTGCCTATGGTGGTGGTGTCCCCAGTGGGCGCCAAAGGTAGTGCCCCTGCTACTAGTTCTACACAGGGCAAGAAGGGAGAGGGGGCCCAGAACCAAGGCAAGAAGGGAGAGGGCGCCCAGAACCAAGGCAAGAAGGGAGAGGGCGCCCAGAACCAAGGCAAGAAGGGAGAGGGGGCCCAGAACCAAGGCAAGAAGGGAGAGGGGGCCCAGAACCAAGGCAAGAAGGGAGAGGGTGCCCAGAACCAAGGCAAGAAGGGAGAGGGGGCCCAGAACCAAGGCAAGAAGGGAGAGGGCGCCCAGAACCAAGGCAAGAAAGCAGAGGGCGCCCAGAACCAAGGCAAAAAAGCAGAGGGCGCCCAGAACCAAGGCAAGAAGGCAGAGGGGGCCCAGAACCAAGGCAAGAAGGCAGAGGGGGCCCAGAACCAAGGCAAGAAAGCAGAGGGCGCCCAGAACCAAGGCAAGAAATCAGAGGGGGCCCAGAACCAAGGCAAGAAATCAGAGGGGGCCCAGAACCAAGGCAAGAAGGCAGAGGGGGCCCAGAACCAGGCAAGAAGTCAGAGGGGGCCCAGAACCAGGGCAAGAAGGCAGAGGGGGCCCAGAACCAGGGCAAGAAGGTAGAGGGTGCCCAGAACCAGGGCAAGAAGGCAGAAGGGGCCCAGAACCAGGGCAAGAAATCAGAGGGGGCCCAGAACCAAGGCAAGAAGGGAGAGGGGGCCCAGAACCAAGGCAAGAAGGCAGAGGGGGCCCAGAACCAAGGTAAGAAATCAGAGGGGGCCCAGAACCAAGGCAAGAAATCAGAGGGGACCCCCAACCAGAGCAAGAAGGTAGAGGGGGCCCAGAACCAAGGCAAGAAGACAGAGGGGGCCCAGAATCAAGGCAAGAAGGCAGAGGGGGCCCAGAACCAAGGCAAGAAGGCAGAGGGGGCCCAGAACCAAGGCAAGAAGGCAGAGGGGGCCCAAAATCAGGGCAAGAAGGCAGAAGGGGCCCAGAACCAAGGCAAGAAATCAGAGGGGGCCCAGAACCAAGGCAAGAAGGCAGAAGGAACCCCCAACCAGGGCAAGAAGGCAGAGGGGGCCCAGAACCAGGGCAAGAAGGTAGAGGGGGCCCAGAACCAGGGCAAGAAGGCAGAGGGGAACCAGAACCAGGGAAAGAAATCAGAGGGAACCCCCAACCAGGGCAAAAAGGCAGAGGGGGGCCAGAACCAAGGGAAGAAATCAGAGGGGGCCCAGAACCAGGGCAGAAAGGCAGAGGGGGCCCAGAACCAAGGCAAGAAAGCAGAGGGGGCCCAGAACCAGGGCAAAAAAGCAGAGGGGAACCAGAATCAGGGGAAAAAGGCAGAGGGGAACCAGAATCAGGGCAGAAAAGAGCAGAGTACCCTGGACCAGGGCAAAATGGTAGAAGTGGTTCAAAACCAGAGTAAAAAAGCAGACGGGACCCCCAACCAGGGCAAGAAGGCAGAGGGGGCCCAGAACCAGGGTAGGAAGGCAGAAGGGACCCCCAATCAGGGCAAGAAGGCAGAGGGGGCCCAGAACCAGGGCAAGAAGGCAGAGGGAGCCCAGAACCAGGGCAAGAAGGCAGAGGGGGCCCAGAACCAGGGCAGAAAAGTGGAGGCAGGCCAGAATCAGGGCAAAAAGGCAGATTCAGTTGCTAATCAGGGCACAAAGGTGGAGGGTATTGCGAACCAGGGGAAAAAAGCAGATGGGACCCCAAATCAAGGGAAAAAGGCAGAGGGAACTTCAAACCAAGGCAAAAAGTCAGAAGGGTCCCCCAACCAGGGCAAGAAGGTGGATGCATCTGCCAATCAGGGTAAAAAGGCAGAGTCAGCTCCTACCCAGGGCAAAAATGCAGACATGGTCCAGAGCCAGGAAGCACCAAAGCAAGAGGCTCCTGCAAAGAAGAAGTCTGGGTCAAAGAAGAAGGGTGAGCCTGGTAAGTAGCTTTGGTTTCTTTATTAATGTGGAGAGACGAGCTGTCTCTAAGTGGCTTGTAGATTCCCTGTGGGGAAGCCATCTGTATCAGTCAGCTATTGCCACAACAAGGCTGCATAACAAACATCCCCGAACTGAGGGCCCTGCAGCATCAGTCATTCATTCTTGCTCATGTTTCTGTTGATTTGGGTGGAAGTTGACTGGTCTGTGTTACCTCTAACTAGTTTGGCTCCTGCCACAGGTTGACTTGTGGGTCAACTTCCACGTGTTCATTCTGGGGCCCAGGCCAAGGCATCAGTGACTCTCGAGGGCAGAGGACCTTCTCATGGTTGTGGCAGAGCTGTAAAAAGGCACTTCTCAAACCAGGGTCCTGTTGCCTAGAGCAAGTTGTGAGACTGAGGCTGAGTCAACAAGAGGAAGTCCAGTGGGGAAAGGTGTGAGTTCGGAAGAGGTGACGATTCCCTCTACCACACTGTCAAGAACGAGAACAGTTCTGTGTCTTGCAGTCTCTCTTGAAAGTCTGGCAGCGTTCTGTCAGCCTGTTCTGCATTCTTGCCTCCCGCGGTGCTTTAGCATAGCTTTGTTCTTTTCTCCATGTTTATTGAGTGAATGACAGCAGGATGCTATTCCTAAGAAGCAGTGGTGTCCACACCCCCTGCCTTCCAGGTTTCCCTCTTTGCTACCTCCCATCCCAGTTGTGGGAGGGAGCATTATAGAACATTAAAATAGATATTATGTATCAGATACACATGTTGTTAGATAATGCATAGAACATGGATTTCCCATTACCTTTTCAGAGCAGATCACTGTAGAAACTCGACCTGTGAGTTCCTGTTTCATGTCCACCCCTCACTTGATAGAGTAGTCCAGTGTTTCCTTGCTCCCTCCGTCCCCTTTCTCTCTTTTTCTCTTGCTAGATTTCTTTCTTTCTTAGATTAGCCATTAGTCAACTCGGAAGATTAATTGCATTTGTCTTGGTGAGGCATCTTAGGGGCCTGAAATGTTGGGGTCTCTGCCAAGTTAGGCAAGCCCTCTGTTTGTAGCTGTCTCCCCTCTCTTGTCTTTTTCTGAAGCTGTATCCGCTTTTCTGCTGGGGGAACATTCTCTCAGACCACACTGTGCTCTGTGTGAGGTTCAGGGACCAGCCTACGTTTGCCCCACAGGTCATGACAACCTCTCAGGCCCTTTAAAAACCCACTCAGCCTTGGCCCTGGCCCCACGGGTGGAGGGAGCACACTTCCCTGTCTTCAAGGCAATGCTGTACCTGACCCGGGGCCAAGGGTCCTGGAGGCAGACGGCAGAGATGTAGGTGAGAGCTGGTCTGTTCTCTGGCTTCTCCTGTATCAGAGCTTCCTGGGATCATCATGACCCTGTAAGGCCGTGGACATTTGAAATAAGGTATGAAACAGAAACTTCACATTAGAAAGGAAGGCAGAATTGGCAGGTAACAAAAAGCGTTGTTGGGAGGAAGACCTAACTTTTGACCTGTGTGAACCCACAAAGCCGCTCACATGAGGTGTAGGATAAGAGGAAGTTTGAACAGGAAAAAATACTGCGGTTCAGGACAAGAAAGATTATACATGATAGAATGATTATCACTCCCTGGTTACTTAGTAGTTTATTATTCTTCCTGCCAAAATTTCAATGGGCTTGAAAGTCGCCTCTTGAGGGAAAAATAAGTAAGAATACTGAATAGATTTTTAAGTGACTGTTGGAAGGCTGGTTCTGACTGATATGTGAACACTTTCTCAAACTGTTGGAATGACAATAGGGTGCTGGCCCGAGGCCAGCAGGTCAGGAAGAAGGATGGTCCTGAATAGACTGTGTTGTCATCCATGGCCTGAGCATAATGTAATGTATTTAAATGCTCTGAAGCAGTGAGCCCTTCTGTTGCTGCTAAAATTAACTGCCTCAGTGACGTCCGTGTCCCACCAGGTGAGGGTCTCCATAGCATCAGGTCCTAGATGTGTTGCTGCTTCATCAGAAGGCAGGTGCGTTTTTAACTTAGGGAGACAGCCCCATCCACCTTGCCCACCAAAGGCCTGGCACGGCGGACGGTCCCCTCAGTGATGAGCCCACGTGAGCATCTCACGTGGCTGTGTGGAGATGCAGGTAACGTTGGAGGCCATTAGGAACCCAGGTGTGGACTAGAGGAAAGCACTTGGTTATGAAACAGAAAGTTGGGTTCTCTTGCCACTGTCTGGAGAAGAGGGAATTCATGGAATCCTTGTGAAGTAGAAATTTCTGGAATTGAAGCTCCCGAGCGTTGGTGGCACCGTCCAGGCCTCCCCTGGTTTGCTGTCTTGAGAGTCACCGCAGCTAGCGTCTGCGTTGGTCAGGAAAGCAGCTTCTTGCCCAGGAAGTGTGTGGCTGTGGCTGTGCTTTGGGACCCTCTTGACAGGACTGTCTCTCCAGCTCCTGGACTTGCGTCCACGTGAACGTGGCGCAGACCAGGCCCCCTGAACCGGACACACGGGCTTGGGCTGGACAGGAGGCACCTTCTGAGTTGGGCCTGAGCCCTTATGCTGCCAGGGGGCTTGGTTTGTGGGTGTCACTGAGGCGGGGAGGGGGGCAGGAGGGCGCCTGGGGAACCCTCCTCTTAGACTCTGTGCCCTGGCTTTATGCCAAATGCCATCCATCCTGCAGACTTGGGCCTAAACCCTGGGCCAGAGACCACACCAGCTGGACCCCGCCAGCCTCTGGGAGGTGGAGATGCCCTTAGGCCCCACGAGTCATATGCTCACAGGTCTACGTGGGAGAAAGGCCGTCTTTGAGGGGAGGTCTGTGAGTGACTTATTTTCTTCCCTTCACCCATCTACACTTTCTAGTTTTTCTATAACATGTATTCTTGTTAGTGGGAGAGAAAAATTCCACATTGGTCTATGAGTTGAGGAAACAGGCCCTCATTGGACCATGGTGGAGCTTGCACCCCTTTGGGTGTCAAGAGGCAGCCCAGCCCTGACCGCAGGACCCCAAGTGGCCTCTGAGCAGCGAGAGGGCCTCCTGCTTCTCTGGGGGCCCCGGGTGAGGAAGGAAGCGGCCAGTCCTTCTCAGTGTGTCCCCACCCCTGGGCACCCAGCTGACGGTGGGCACTAAGGTCGGATGAGAGAGAAAGGAGGTTTTTGCATCCTGGGGCCATCAACTCCGTGTTGTGAGAGGCCTCCTGCTGCTGCCAGACCCCGGGAAACGCAGGACTGGAGCCGTGTTCTGTGACCCAAAGTGGCCAGGAGAACATCACTCCAGGTGTGTGTAGTCTGCAGGGCCCCATCTCAGGCTGTATGACTGGACAGGAACTGCACCCCGGGGTCCTGCTGCACCCCAGCCTGGGGTGAGGGCAGGGGTCCTTCTATGCGTTTATCCCCCAGCGTTCTATAAGGTGGGCTTGTATCTCTGCCTGTTCTCTGACGGCAGTAACTAGAGTTCAAGTCTGTTTTGAGATTTCCCAGAAGGGGTGGGGGGGTGAGGCACCCTGGGCCTGGGTCTCCATCTGCGCCCGCCCCTCTCCCCAGGATATGGGGGCTGGTGAGACCATGCTTGATCCTCTCTTTCAAACTAAACTCGGTTTCTCAGGGTCGGAAGCTCTGAAGAAAACTACCGGCTCATGAGCCTTTATTTAATTCACTTTCTGTGTAAGTTCTTCAAACCCAACTTTTCCTTTTCTTCTTTTTCAAAAGAACAAAACATCCCCTGGGGAGGCGAGTCTCGTGTCAGTGCGGCACTGTCACGCCCTAGAGAAGCTGCTGGAAGACGTTCTTCCAGAGCTTTCCGGTCATTCCTGGTCAGCCCTCTCACACATGGCAGCACCAGGTCTCCCATCGTTGCCGGGACAGGGGCCCAAGGCTGTCCGTCCCCCGTCCTTTCTGCCGGCCGTAGGTCAGACCTCATGGCTGTCTGAGGCCCGAGGAAGGATCTCGCCCACAGGTCCTCCAGGGTTGTATTTCTTAAAGAAATACTGTGATGTGTTCTTTTTTTTTTTTTTCAGATCTAAAATGGATTTTATTAAAATTGGTGTGGGGGTAACAAAAAGTATATAAAGAGAAAAATAAAGTCATTCAATTTGTAGAATTAAAAAAAAAAATTCCATGAGGCATCATTATATGGACAAGCTCCCAGTCTATCAGCAGGTGACTTTTGTCTCTAACCAGATGAGAAGGCCTGACTCAGAGGCCCCGGTACGGTTGCTCTCGACATTACTTGTGCTTTGCTCCAGTGCCCTCGAGATGCGAGGTGCCCGGGGCCAGTGCACCACCGTGCAGGGCCCTCACCCTGTCAGGGCAGACGGCCCGGGTGGTGCTGGGCTCTGGCCTGAGACGGGCTTGCAGTCGACCATCTTTGTGCTGCCAGGGCCCGTCCACTGCCATAGTCTCAGCCCGGCCGGAGCCACAGCTGCGCCTCTGCCGCATCTGGGGGCTCTTCCATTGAGGGCCTGGGGGGGACCCCTTTCCTGAAGGCTCAGGAGAATCCTTCACGGCCACTGTCCGTGCTCCTGGGGGGTGGGGGCCGTGATGGTGCTGGCTCAGTTTCCTGTTTCTGGAGATGGGTGGCCTGCCGGCCACTCTGAATGGGGGCCGCCCTCTGCCCTTGGGGTCAGCGGGAGTCAGGAGCTTGTCTTGTCTCTGAGTCTCATGATTGGTCGAGAAGTGCTGGCTTCTAGGAGGGCAGGGGGCCCTTCCTGGGGGCCTGGGCCTGTGGCCTGGGTATGGCTCAGGTGACTGGGGATGTCCTGGAGGGCTTCCCGAGGCTGGACTCTGGCTTCCTGTCCAGGGGACCATGCACGGCCCCCCACCCACACAGTTGGGGTGACAGCTGTGCAGAGGCATTGGGGACTGGTCTGGATGTCCTCCCCCCGCCCTGACACTGCACCGTGTGTCCCGCCCTCAGAGCCCCAGGCTTAACACGGGGTCTCTGTCGCCGCCCAGTTTCCTAAGCACGCTCAGCCCCTGGCCTGGATTCGTCCCTGACCTGCCTGGTCCCCCGGCATCCTCAGGTGCAGACCCGGCTCACTCCCAAGTGATGCTCCCTTGCCCACGAGGTGACACCTGGATCCCCAGGGCCCGTGATGCCTGGGACCCACTGTAGCCCTGCCTGCCTCTGCTCTGCCGCCTTTGGTGCCTGTCTTTGCTGCTCCCTCCCTTCCTGGAGCCCCAGCCCTCACTGCTCTCTGCCCAGAGCATTTGGCATGAGCATCTCCTGCGATAAAAGCCCTCTCAGCGTTGCTGCCATGGCCGCTCCCTAGGGGTCCTTGGGGCTCTGTTGATTCCGTGCCTGGGGTCTCCTTCCTTCTCCTGCCTCCTTCCCTCCCACCTGCATTTTGCAGACTGCAGGGTACATAGTCGATGCATACTTGGTGTTGGGAGACCCCCTAGGCAGGGCTTAGGGAACCTGCAGCAGCGGCCGGCATGGAGCTGGCACATCCTGATGACCATCCTGGGGCCTGGCGACCACCCCAGCTGGATCCCAGCTGTCTGTCGCAAGTGCGGTTCCTGGAGCAGCTCCGATGTCACCCTGTCATGGGCTGAGCCGGGCATGAGCAGGGCAGGGCTTCCAGGGACCGAAGCAGCGCGGGGAGCCCACCGAGCGCCCATTGGCTGAGACCATTCACGGGCTTCTCCCCGAGGGACCCCTCAGTCGACACTGAGAGGGAGACTTCCATGCCCTCTGCAGGACTGGAGTGATGTTGGGTGATTAAGCCTCCAAGCGTGGTCACAGACAGGAGTGCAGTTCTGGAATTTGAGGCTTGTGCATGTTATACGAGTGGTGTGTGCTTCGGGGCTGAGGGCCCAAGGAGACACAGGCTCCTAGCTTTTCTAAATGTGCTGCCCCCGTGACCTTGTGTGCAAGGCAGGGGCTAAAGGGGCACAGGCCATGGCGCTGGCTTGGCACGACTTGTCTGTGGCGATCGTCGGGGGGCAGAGGAAGGGGACCCCTTGGAACAAGTCCCCCCTGGGGTGCTGTCTGCTCAGGGAGGGGCCGGGTCTGGGGTGTGCCTGGCCCTGCTCATGGACCCTGCGGTGCTTTCCCTGTGCCCAGCGCGTTGCCATTTAACCTGTCGTGTGGGGGAGGAATGATTGTCACCCTTCCTCATGGATGAGGAAATCGGCGCAGAGAGGTGAAGCCGCTTGCCCTAGGATGCCCAGCTGGCAAGGAGTTGAGCCAGAATTCAAGCTCAGGGCTCCAGGGCCCTTGTTCTGACAGGGTACCCACTGCCTGCAGACCTGCAGACTAAAACCGGCCCGTGGATAGGTTCAGCCCTGAACTGACTCCATGAGACACTGGCCCTGCCTGGCGACCTTGCCCTCCTGCCACCGGCTTTCTCCCCTAGGCCTCCGGCCTGTCCGCACCTGGAATTTCAGATGCACCATCGTGCGCAAAGCCTTGGCTGCCCCTGTCTTCAGGGAGTTCACGGCCACATGGTCTTGGTGAGGCCCGTGGCTTCACAGAACAGATGTTGAGTCTTCGAGAGATTTATCTCGGGGCCTTAAGATTTCCCAGCCCCAAGGATTCTTTCTAGCCTTGGAGCGTTTGCTGGAGGAATGTTAGTCCCATGTGTGGGTCAGTGTGCCGCCCACCGCCCGCCCCCCATACCCAGTCCCCGGCCCCTGTGGGCTTGAGCTTAGGGCTGGGGGTTTGGCCAGAAGACCTTGAAACCCAGAAATAAATGCCACTCACGTGGGGCTCAGGTTCCTGCTTCTCGGTTCTTTTCTTTCAGTTTTACTTCCCCTGATTTGGGGAGACTAGAAATGGTACCGTCCTTAGCCTTAATGGAGAAATATAACGTGACGTCTCTGAAAATAATTTTGAAGTATTTATATGGGGGTGGAGAAGGCCGTGAAATTTTCTGTTGGGGTGAGCAAGGGGAAGTAAACTTCACTATTGCATAGCTTTACAAGTTTTGTATTACTTTGTTTGATTAGGAAGTCTAATACAATTTAGTGTAATTACGTGAGACAGTTTTAACAGACATGTATTAGGATGACACTCTCCCAGTCTGTGCAGCAGGCCCTCCAGAAGAGACGCACGTGTGAGACCCCTGGGGTGACACTGTGAAGGGAGAGGTGTTCCTTATGGACACATAGCTGCATCGTCCAGCTGCTGAGTCCCCTTCCCCAGACCACTCCTGGGCCTGGGAAGACAGGCAGTCTGGGGCAGGCAGTGCTTGGGGTCCCCAAGGCTGGAACAGAGTAGCCAGTCTGTCCGGTGGAAATACACTGTGAGCCACATTAAGAAAGGTGAACGAAAGACAAATGGAATTCGCTTTAATGATGTATTTCACGTAACCCAGTTTACCCCAAATGCTGTATCACTTCAGCTTGCAATCAGTATGAAAAATTATTGCAGATCCTTGACATTCTTTCTTTTCATACCAGGTTTCAGAATCTGGTGTGTGCCCCTCCGGGAACCACTCCTGTTCCCACCACCAGCCCCCTGGCAGGTGCCCGCGAGGCTGGTGGCTGCGTGTGGGCAGTTCAGGGGCAGGCCTGCCTCTCTGAGTCCAGAGAGCAGGAAGGAGGTTTGAGTGGCCGGCCTCAGCCAGGCTGTCCTGGCAGGTCTGACCCAGTGGGCGCCCTCTTCTGGAGAACC
Organism: Bos indicus; assembly: GCF_029378745.1. Classification (NCBI taxonomy): domain Eukaryota; kingdom Metazoa; phylum Chordata; class Mammalia; order Artiodactyla; family Bovidae; genus Bos; species Bos indicus. Next base: position 38,053,838 of record NC_091772.1, on the reverse strand, counting down.
CAGGCAGGAACATCGGGCTTCCAGCTGACCAGAGGAGAGGAAGCCCAGAGACCAAGGCGCTGACTGTGGGGTCTTCATCCGACTCGTTCCTTCTCTCTGGGCTTAGCTGTCCTCGAGCTGTCTCTTGGGTGCAGAGTGAGTAAGTGAAAGGTGCTCAGTCGTGCCCGACTCTTTGCTACCCCATGGACTATACTGTTCGTGGGATTCTCCAGGCAGAATACTGGGGTGGGTAGCCTTTCCTTTCTCCAGGAGATCTTCCCAACGCAGGGATCAAACCCAGGTCTCTGCACTGCAGGCAGATTTTTTACCAGCTGAGCCGCAACGGAAGCCCCTTGGGTGCAGAAGTTCTCCATTAAAATTATTTAACATACATATTTCAGTGACAACTGTGAAGACTGAAGGGCGCTATCCCTCCACCCCCAGTTTCCATGACACCTTGAGCTCTAGGCCTGAATGTTAGTCTGGTTATCTTTCATTCCCGAGCTTTGCGGGTCAAGAAGTTCTGAGTGAAGGTACTTGTAGCAACCACACACCCCCACCCCCTCGTCCCCTTTACAAGGGCATTCTGCCAAGTGTTTTCACGTGTGATGAAAATATTGTGACAGGCAGAGAATTTCGTGTTGCCATGGAAACCTCCGCCTCGCTCATCCTCGGCAAGGTGGGCTTGGCGGCAGGTGCCGCTGTGGGCAGCCACTCTGCTTTGTTTCGGCTCGTTTGGGGCCCTGTTTTCCGCCGAGGGCAGGTTGGAGCCGCAGCATGAGAACAGGGGCGTCCCTGTTCACCCCCTCTTGCCTTTGGGGCTGCATGAGGGCCTGTGAGAAAGCGGAGCTCTTGTAGGGATGTTGGGGGTATCCAGGGGTGACAGCTGGCTGTTGGCACCTGGCACTGTGTCCTCTAACAGGTCAGGTGCTCCCAGCCCAGCAGGTGGCCAGGCCTGGATGAGGCTGGCCCAGCCATCCCTCCTGGAACCTGCCTTACTCTTCATCCGGGGAGAGCTGCAAATAGAGGGTCTGGACCGGGACACGTGGGAGGTGGCTTCCTCCTCAGTGTGGGGCTGCAGCCGTCGGGCTGATGGGCTCGCTGGTCAGTCTGGACCCGAGAGCCACGGAGTGGGTGGGCGGTCTTGGCAGGGCTGTGAGCCTCTCTGGGTGGTGAGAGCCCGAGCTGGACCGGGCCGTTGGCTGGGGAGAGTGTGCCTTGCCCACGTCTGCTCCTGATGATGAAAAGGTCAGGGGTTGTTTCCTCCAGCCCAGGGACGCTCAGTGTTTCTCTACTGGGGACCATCTCTGTGCTGTCTGGGCAGGACCCCAACTGGCTCCTGCTCCGGGGTATGCTGGGCTTGGCTGTTGTGCCCGTGTGTGATGCCCACCCTCCCCTCCATCCACAGGGCCCCCAGATGCCAATGGCACTCTACACTTGCCCTACAAGACGCTGGTCTCCGCTGTTGGAAGCATGGTGCTCAGCGAGGGAGAGGCCCAGCGGCTCATGGAGATTCTGGCCGACAAGGCGGGCATCGTGCAGGACACGTGGCACAAGGTGGGCCCCCCTGCCACATTTGGTGCCACTGCAGCTGCAGGCAGCTGGCCAGGGGCCACCCCCACACCCAACGTGGTCCCAGGGCCCCGGCCTCCCTGGGGCTTGTCCAGCTGCACAGAAGGTCCTTGAAACCCCTCCACCTGCCTCCTCGCTGCCCCTTCCTGGGATGGCTGGGTGAGTCAGCCCAGCTGCCACTACAGGAGGGGCATCAAGGCGGGCGCAGGAGCTGGCCCACTGGTTTGTGGCCAGGGCTTGGGGGCAGGAGGGAAGATGCTTGCCTGTCTGGATTTTCCCTCTCTGGTGCAGAGGCCACGAGCTGCCCCCAGGAAGTGCTGTGGGGCACGTTTGTTCCTTACACAGAGCCTGCATCATAGGTAATTTTGCTAGAGGATTTTGTGGTGCCTCAGAGGTGAGAGATGTCTGGGGAGTGTTCTGAAAGCCAGCCTGGTGGTCCCTGTCCCAAGGCCACTGGGTTCTTTCAGCCCTGGCCCCCGCTGAGGGGAGACGGGCCTTGGGGTCACAGGAGCTCTTTGCTCAGTGAGCTTCTGTCCGTCTCCTGGGCTTGAGTGGCTGGATGTCATGCTGACCACACCCCTCCACAAGAGAGGCCTGGCCTCAGGCCAGTACACCCAGAATACACCCTCCCCACCCCCAGCCCAGCCTCCACACTTCAGCTGGCCCCACACAGCCGCTCCGGGCTGGGCACTGAGCCGGGAACGATGGCCACTAGCCTCCAGCAGGCCAGGGAGAGGCCCTGACCACCATCAACCTGGGTTAGGGAAACGCCATGCTCCCCACAACTGCCCCCGGGGTCCAGAGCTTTGGGTTCAAGCAGCTCCTGCACCCGCGGGCCCGAGGCCTGACGGGCCGGGCAGCTGAGGTGGGACCTCCCCTCCGCGTGTGTGTGTGGTTGGCAAGGAACCACTCCTACACCATCCAGCCAGGGCTCTGCTCGTGGGTCAGGGTTTGAGGGCTGGACTGGGGCTCAAACCCCGCATCTGCGTGCCTCCTGTTAAATGTGGGTCTGTGGGCCTCTCCAGGCCACTCAGAAGGGCGACCCTGTAGTGATTCTGAAACGCCAGTTGGAAGAGAAGGAGAAGCTGCTGGCCACAGAGCAGGAGGATGCAGCCGTCGCCAAGAGCAAGCTGCGGGAGCTCAACAAGGTGGGGCCGGGGTCTAGGGCCAGTGAAGACCCAGGCAAGAGCCTGGGCTGTGCCCATGAGCTCCAGTCTTGGGGGTCTGGGCCACCCCGACACGGGGTAGGGGTCTTGCTCAGGGGCAGTTGGCACATGGCTGCTCCTGTCACAGCTCACCTGGGGTTTTTTTGCCCTCGTCTCTCCTGGGGAGGAAGCCCGGGTCCCTGAGGGGCTGGCAACACCCCTTGTCTTGTGACAGCCGTGCTTTCCCAGCAAAGTGCTGTGTGTGGCTGTCGTCTCCTCTCCGTGCCCAGCCTCTCTGCGGGGCAGCAGGTGCAGGGAGGCGGCCGGGGCCTCACGGCACCCTGGGCCCTGAGCCCTGGATCCTTTCATTCACAAGGAGTCCGAGTTTCTGTCCTGAATTAGGGCCTTGGCTCCAAGCCAGGGGGGATGGTGTGTTTTGTGGGGGATGGATGGACAGACAGCCGGAGTGGGGGGCTTATCAAATGCTCTGGGTGGTGCTGGCCTTGGTTTCACCTGATGAACTCCTACCTCCCTGCCCTCTCCTTTCTCCAGGAGCTGGCAGCAGAAAAGGCCAAGGCAGCCGCCGGGGAGGCCAAAGTGAAGAAGCAGCTGGTAGCCCGGGAGCAGGAGATCACGGCCGTGCAGGCGCGCATGCAGGCCAGCTACCGGGAGCACGTGAAGGAGGTGCAGCAGCTGCAGGGCAAGGTGGGCAGTCACGGGGCGGGTCCTCCCAGCCTGGTTTGTTGGGGCTGGGGGCGGGGCAAGGGGCTGTTCTCTCTGGCTGGTGAGACGTGCATGCGTTTAAAGAGCACTTTCTGAAAATACTCTGGTCCCAAGCGGTCATGTTGGGACATGACCATCCCTTACTCTGGGGGCCTGTGGGTCAAGTTCGCAGCTTCTCCATGACCCTGGAGTCCTGCTAGCTCGGCCTTCTCCCTACGAGATTGGGAGGACCCAGCAAAACAAGGGGCCTGAAATCTGCACGGTCCCAGTGCGGAGGGCCTGGCCAGCTCTGGCCTGAGGACTTGGAGCCTTGCACTGTCTCCTCTATCCCCCTGGGGTGGCAGGGGCTGCGCCCAGGGGGTCAGAGAGTAGGAAACAGGCGTCCTCGGGGTGGCTGTGGGCTCTGTGCTGTCTCAGGACCTTGGTCAGCAGCCGAGTGAACCAGCACGCCGGGGCTTTGGGCTGAGCTCTCTGCTAGGGGCTTTTGTCTGCGAGCTGGGAGCTTGCCGACCTTGCTCCTGAAGTGGCTGTCCTTGCGAGGCTCTGATGCCCCTCGGATGCCCTTTTAGATCCGGACACTGCAGGAGCAGCTGGAGAATGGCCCCAGTGCGCAGCTGGCCCGCTTGCAGCAGGAGAACTCCATCCTGAGGGACGCCTTGAACCAGGCCACGAGCCAGGTGGAGAGCAAGTAAGCCCTGCATGCACCCCAAGCTGCACTTGGCTCCCAGAGCCCGCCAGTTGGCCTCCCACCGCAGCCCCGGGGGCTGGGGGCCATGTCTGTGCCCCCCAGTCAGCAGAGCAGAGCTGGTCTTGGCCAGGTTTCTTGCCTCCCAGGGTTGGGGGACAGTTTTGTCTGTCCACTTCACCTGGTCTGTCACTGTCGCTGGCTGGGCAGTCAGTCCTGCCGTGAGGAGGTGCCAGGGAAGGAGGTGACAGGCTGACAACCTCCTCACGCTGGGAAAGGTGGGCCTGGACCTGCCCCCCCGGACTGCCTGCCTGGTCCTGAGACCCAGCTTCTGTGCAGCACTGAGGGGTCTCTTCTGTAAAATGGCACAGCCTCCCGCTTTGTGTGGCCTCCCGGCCTGGTCGTGGTCCCTCTGGCCAATGAGTCCTGTGTGTGGACTTGAGCCCGCCAGCGGCCCTGCCCTCGGGGTGGAGAGGCTTGTCCACCTGTCTCCCAGGGCTCGTCTGGGCCCAGATCAGCCGTGAGGAATCAGCCGCTGCTGTTGGCTCTGTGGGCTGCTTTCAGGCCCGTGTTGCTCTTGGCTCTCACTGAGCCACCCCACCCACCCTGCTCGTGAAATAGCATTTTCAACAAAACACATCTCACCCCATGTGGCTAATGATATAGAGGGGCTTCAGCAGGGTGGGGTCCAAGACTCGGGCAACGACTTAAGAAAGAGCTGGGGCCCCAGAGGATGGCTCAGGGCCATCTGTCCCCATCACCCTGGGCAGCTCTCAGGGTACACGGGAGCCGACTCAGCCCTCTCCTCTCCGTCATTCTGGGGGCTGGTGACTGTCTTGCAGGCAGAATACAGAGCTGGCCAAGCTCCGGCAGGAGCTGGGCAAGGTCAGCAAGGAGCTGGTGGAAAAGTCGGAGGCCGTGCGGCAGGAGGAGCAGCAGCGCAAGGCCCTGGAGGCCAAGGCGGCCGCCGTGGAGAAACAGGTCCTGCAGTTGCAGGTGAGGGGCGGCGGCACCCCTCGTGCCCGTGTATCCTGCCCACCAAGCCTCTCCGCCTGGCCCATCCGGCCACCTGGGGTCGTCTGTCCTCAGCTGTGACTGTGGCTGCCGGAGACCCAGGCAGGGCTGGGACTGGAACCCTCAGCCTTGGTCTTGTTACTGGTGATGCCTGGTCAGCGTCAAGTGGGCGCCATCTATGTGCTTGGCATTTGTTCTAAACACGCACCAGTGTTAATTCTCAGCTAATTTTCCTTGTAACCCCATGGGGTAGATACTGGTATTATGTGCCATTTCTCCAGAAGGGACGGGAGGCAAAGAGTTAAGCAAGGCCCCCCAGTTCACTTGGAGCCAGGACACGAGCCCCCAGGCAGTCACCCACCCTGTGTCATCACAGGTCCCCGCACAGCCTCTGGCTTCAGCACCCGGTGGGGCTTCTTCCCTTCTCAGCCCTGAGTGTGGCCTGGGAGCTCATAGTTACCCAGGGGGACACCCGTTCCCTGAAGGGAGGAACCCCCACAGGGCACCGGGCAGCTCCCTGTCAGCCAAATGAGCCCCACATCCCCCGGCCAGCCTGTCTCGGGGCAGTTGTCACCCCTCTGTGTGTGTGACTTCTTGGGGAGAACACATGAACCCAGGAGACCCCCACGGCTTGGCTCCTGTTTCTGCTCGTCGCTGAAGCTCGGCTGTAGCACGTTGTACTGTGTCACGGAAAGGACTAGAAGGTTCTTTTGAGACTGCTATGTGCGCAGGGGACCCAGGACAGGCACAGATAAACAGGGGGATTGTTTGGGTGGAATTGAGGTGGGTAGTTTGGTGTAAAGTGGGTCTGGCCCTAGTGAGATGGGACTAGGACCCCTAGGGAGAGCCTGGTGCGTGTGCTCTGAAAGCCCTTGGGTGGTCCCGATGCTCCCAGGGCTGGAGCCACCCCTCCGGTTCCAAGTTGTCATCGTCACTCTTGTCAGGAAGCCCCAGGCTCTGCGCATCTCCTCCTGCTCAGTCTTGCCATCCTCAGTCACACAGAGTCCCCACAGTGTTGACCCTGAGGCCCCGGTTTTTCCACCTGTAACGTGGGTGTGATGGTGGTACCTGTGTCTTGGGGTGGCCGGGACTCACCATGCTGACACATGGGCGCCTCGACAGCACCTTGCCCAGAAACACTCAGCAGCTGTGACCATTCCCAGGTCCCACTCAGGTGAAGATGGGGCGACTATTGGTCTCATCTGCAGCGTCTTCCGTGGGTGCCCACTCTTCAGGGGTCAGGATGGCTCCCTGGCCTTGTCTAGGGGGTGAACTGACCCAGATATCTAGGCAGCTTTTCTGCTTCGTCGGTACGGGGCGGCAGGGAGTGAAGAGCTCTGGACGGCAGAGCCGAGAGAGTCCAGCCTCCCGCTCACACGCTCACAGCCCCCTTCCCTCGGCTGGTCCCCAGGCATCTCACAAGGAGAGCGAGGAGGCCCTGCAGAAGCGCCTGGACGAGGTCAGCCGGGAGCTGTGCCGCGCGCAGAGCAGCCACGCCAGCCTCCGGGCAGACGCCGAGAAGGCCCGGGAGCAGCAGCAGCAGATGGCAGGTGAGGGCGGTAGGGGGCCAGCCCCGTGGGGCAAGAACACCTGGGACCCTAGACTCCTGCACCTGTCGGGGGACACACGGGGGTGCTTGGGATCAGGCCTGGGGTCTGGAGGACTGGCCGTGGGGGCTGGATATGGGAGGTGGGCTCGGGTGGAAGACGCTGCCACGAGGGCTGCCGCTGGCCTTCTCCTTCCTGCAGCTCAGTAAGGCCCAGGGCCAGGTCTGGAAGTGGGTCATGGTCCCCCATGCTCTCAGGGCACCTGCCCCCTCAGGAGGTGGTGAGACCCCCAGGGCACTGAGGGCCCCTGGAGAGGCAGGGCAGGCGGTCTAGTGACCAGGTTGCACAGCCTTGTGCTCGACAGACTTCCAAGTGGCCGCTGTGACCTGGAGCAGGTCCTAGGAGCGGCCAGTTATGTCTGTGAAGGGCCACGCAGTAGTGATCTCGGCTTTGTAGGCCAGATGGTGTTTGTCACAGCTGCTCAGCTCTGCTGCCACAGTGCCCACATAGCCCAGGACAGACAGGCTTGGCCGTGGGCCAGGAAAGCTCTATTGACAAAAGCAGGCTATAGGCTGGGATGGCTCAGGGTTCTGGGCTGCCACCCCCTGCTGTGATGGGCCTGGTGTAGCTTCAGGTGGTCAGGGGAGGCCTCTGGGGAGAGAGGTCTGGATGACTGGAAGAGGTCTGCCTCACAAAGGCCAGGAAAGGGCAGAAATGCCCGGCACAGAGCCCCTGAGGAATGGGGACAAACTTGAACTTGGACTGTACAAGAAACAGACCGAGGAGGTCGGCGCGCAAGGCTGGAGATGGCAGCAGTGGCCAGTGTGGGGGCAGACAGGCGGGCCCAGGTGACCATCCTGTGGAGTGATGAGGGCTGGGAGTGTGGGTGGGGGTGGAGGGACCAACCCCACTTGTCCTTCCGGATGCTCCGGCTCTGGCCCAAGAAAGGACCGAGGCGCAGAATGGCCCGGGGACCAGGGCTGGGCCAGGCAGCCACAGAGGCGCCCAGAGGATTGGGCCAGCAGTGGATGTGGATCCCCAGGCCTCAGAGATGAGTGAGGGGTGGGGAGGAGGACACCTTCAGCATAGCTCTGTGTGTGTGGGGCGAGCCTCGGGCCAGGGGCTGTGCAGAGTCAGATGAACGTGGCTGGCATTCTGAGCCATGGTGGGATGTTGTGGAGGTCGCCAAGGGGAAAGGACACGCCAGGAGCTCCCGCCTTTGTCTCAGCAATGTGAGCCGATCTCCCAGGAGCAGAGTTTAGACTCTGCAGCAGACACCCGTTCAGATCCCATCTTTGCCAAGTGGTGGGGGCACTTTGTTGTCCCCTGGTGTGCAGAAGCCTGGTGGTGACTCTCCACCAGCTAGCTGGTGGGCTGCCCCTGGTGCGCCGTGTGTCTCGAGCCCATGGGTGTGTGCTGGGCAGCCTGGGAGCGTCTGTGTCAGTGACCCCCCACCCCTGACCCACCTGCCACCCCTTCTGCAGAGCTGCACGGCAAGCTGCAGTCCTCCGAGGCTGAGGTGAGGGGCAAGTGTGAGGAGCTGCGTGGTCTCCATGGGCAGCTGGATGAGGCCCGGGCGCAGAACTCGCAGCTCACGGAGAGGATCCGCTCCATCGAGGCCCTGCTGGAGGCCAGCCAGGCCCAGGACGCCCAGGTCAGCACCCCTCTCCCGGGGCCCCTCCACCCACCCCACAAGCCCCGCCCCCCCCTCCGCCCCCCGCAACGACCTGCCGTCTGAGGCATGTGTCCTGGTGACCATGGGGCTCTTCTCTCGTTCCAGGCCAGTCGAGTGGAGGCCGACCAGCAGCAGGCCCGGTAAGAGGGGCCAGGGGCCCAGTCTGGGTGTGGGATCCCTCCCCGGATCCCGGGGAGGACCCCTGAGAAGCCCTGTCATCCCCACCCCTCCTCCAGTGCCTGTGGGGAGCAGGAAAGAGGGCAGGACCCAGCCTGTGGGGAGAGTGGCCGGGCCTCCTACTGTCCATCCATTCATCTTTCCATCCATCTCTGGAAGGGAAGGACTGGCTGGTTGGGGGTTTCTCTCCATGTCTATGGGAAGAGGGGTTTTAGGGCTTGAAGTCATAACTCAAACAGAAAATGGGTCACACTCCCCGAGTGGAGAACCTTGGAGGTTGCCCAGACCTTGGCACAGCTCTGGCCATGGTGCAGGGTCCCAGCTGACCAGACACGGGCTGGTACTGGGTGACATCGGCGGCCAGCCCCAGGCTACCGAGACTGGGGGAGGTGCCCCAGGCCAGGGGGCTGGATCCCTTGGAGTGACCATCGCCTCCAAGTGTGTGTCCCTCAACAGGTGCCTGCGGGCTCAAGGGGTGGTCCTGGCTGCTGTGGCCGGGGGCCCTCAGGGCAGCCATGTGGGGTGAGGCCTGGCGATGTTGTCCGTCCCTGTGCAGGCGGTTGGCCTTGTCCTGGGCTGTCTGCTGACCAGGCTCCCTTGTTCTGGCTGCTGCCGCCGGTGGGTCACCTCCCTGGTGCCTCTAGACCACGACCCGCATTCCCGGCTTCAGGTCTGAAGGCTGGGGAAGGAAGCTGGCCTCTTGGAGGCCCCACAGCGCCTTGCTGGAGACTCAGAAGCAAACCCTCTCCTTGCACATTTCCAGACAGCTCAGGGCAACTTTGTTCCTCATGGTATTTGTGGGGGTAGAGAGGTTGTGTTTATTTAGTGTTTTGTTCTTGTATTTTAGGATCAGATTCTTGGACCACACTGCTAATTTCTAGGTACTTAGGTCATGTTGTAAATAGGGTTGATTCTAGTATTTTGCATCCTGCAGACGTTTGACAGAATGAGGGGTTTTTAAAAATTTTCTTCTCAGACTGTTTATCTGGAAGTTGTGACTAGGCCAGGCCATCCTATTCTGGGGTGGAGGTGAGTGATCCAACCCCATACATTCTGGAATGTACTTCGGGCAGTGGCCACCAAGTGGGGTGACTGTCAGCGTGTCCTTGTCACCCGCCGGCTGTGTCTTCCTCCTTGGGGGTGCTCTTGCAGGGATTTGCAGGGGGCCAGCTGCTGCAGAATGCCGGCGGCTTGACGGAGAAGCTGTGAGGGGTCCCAGTGGTGCTTTGAGGGTGGGGTCAGGTTCTGTGGGCTGAAACTAGCATCTTAGAAGTCCACAACGGCCATCTTCCAGGCTGGGTGCAAACTGTACTTAGAATGAAGGTGAGGGTCAGGGCAGGCAGCGCACAGCCCTCCCCGAGGGTGTTGTCTTCACACACTTCCTTAGGGTGGCGGTCCTCAAAAAAGCTGTCCACTGTGGCCCCTGGTGAGAAAATCAGAACACATGTTCCCACCGGGGGCGTCCTCGGAGGGACTTCCTTCCTGACCCTAAGCGGTCCTGGTTGTGCTACTTCAGGTCAGCACTAGTGGCTTCCTGTCCTGTTCTAAATCGAGACTCAAAAGATGACATGTTAAAGTGTCCATTTGCAGCCTCTTTCTCAGGATAGCCAGAGACGTTCTAGAGTGTCCACCCCGAGCTATCTGGGTGACGGGGCAGACAGAACCACATGGCCTTGAGTCTGGAGGGAAGCGTGAGGAGGTGGTGCCGCTGTCCTGCCAGCTCCCCTGGTGTCTGAGGTCCTCTCGGGCCAATGTCTCAGAGCCCAGGTGCAGGACTGAGGGGGAGCCTTCGGGTCCTGGCAGAGCCAGGTTTTGGACACAGGGCGGTCGCGGCAGGGAGCCAGGGCCTGCCGGGCACCACCAAGAGCAGGAATGTTCCTGATGGACTGCGGGCAACTGTGCTGCCTGGTGTCCTCCCAGGAGGCCCAGCCGCGTCTCTCCAGGGCAGCTGTGGCCGTAGGGAAGGGCCAGGGCCGCAGGCTGTGGGACAGAACGGGACCAGGCAGCAGAAGAAGTGAAGTGAAAGTCATTCAGTCGTGTCTGACTCTTTACAACCTCTTGGACTGTACAGTCCATGGAATTCTCCAGGCCAGAATACTGGAGTGGGTAGCCTTTCCCTTCTCCAGGGGATCTTCCTGACCCAGGAATAGAACTGGGGTGTCCTGCATTGCAGGTGGATTCTTTACCAACTGAGCTATCAGGGAAGCCCTTAGCAAAAGAAAGAGCACCCCAAAAAGCAACGGTCCAGGGCCTGTACCGGCACTTGCCACGCGGCTGTTCTGACCTCTCCGTCCAAGCAGCTGTGTCCCCAAGTGGGATTCTGGTGGCCTCTGGGCCCTTGGCTCTCGGGGAAGGGGCCTGGGCAGTTGCCCAAGCTCCTCTGAAGCCTGTGCCTTGTGAGGGAGGGGCCTGGCCCTCGTCCCAGACCCCATGTGTGCCCCTGGGCCCCTGGGACAAGGAGGGGCTCCGAGACAGGCCCTGGGGGGGCTGCAGGCCTTCAGAGCCAGACAGTGACCTGCTGTCTGTCCCCAGCCTCATGGAGCTGGAGTCACAGGTGTGGTGCCTGGAGAAGGAGGCCACGGAGCTCAGGGAGGCGGTGGAGCAGCAGAAGGCGAAGAACAATGTGAGTGTGGGGCCGGGGCGCCTGCCGTGTGGATGGGGAGGGGCCGCCTGCCGTGTGGACAGGGGCCTCGGCTGCATCCTGGCCCAGGCCGTCTTCCAGAGCCTCTGACCGCGCCTCCCGAGGCCTGGCTGGGCCAGAGTCGGCCTCCAGGTGACTGGAAGCTCTTCACTGAGGAGCCAGTGACTGCCCTCATCTCCCCACCCCCAGCCCCACAGACGAGTCTCTCTCTAAAAGGCACCGGGTCACCCCGAGCCATCAGGCGCCAGTGCTGCCCAGCATCCCCTGTGGGGTCTGGAGGCAGGTCAGGGGGGTTTGCATGCCCTGCAGAGACCAGCCTGGCTGGGCATGCTGACCATGCCCCTCTCCTCCCAGGACCTCCGAGAGAAGAACTGGAAGGCCATGGAGGCTCTGGCCTCGGCCGAGAAGAGCTGCGAGGAGAAGCTGCGGTCCCTGACTCAGGCCAAGGTCAGTGTGGGCTCCGGGCTGGCGTCAGTCAAGCTGGTCAGCAGAGCTTGCAGCCACAGGCAGGGCAGCCCTGGGCTCAGACCGGCTCCGGAGTCCATCCGGGGCCCATCCCTGCCTCTTCTTACGTGTTCTCTGCCCACCCTCCCGCCTGTTTCCCCTGGAGAAGTGGGGAGCAGTGAATCCTTTGTGCTGCTTCTCAGCTGGGCCTTGCCCTCCAAGGCCACCGGGGGCCCAAGCTTGGTCTGTCTGCGTGGACTTTGTTTGTATTGCTCTTCTGCCCTGACATCTTGTCTGAACGATCCCCCTGAGCGCCCAGGCTGACCCCTGCACTCCCCCCGCAACCCCTGCCCGGACTCCCCACAGGAGGAATCGGAGAAGCAACTCAGCCTGACGGAGGCCCAGACCAAGGAGGCCCTGCTGGCCCTGCTCCCGGGGCTCCCCACCTCCACCAACCAGGTAGGAGGCGGGGTGGCTCCTCTGGGTCCCCCCGCCCATGAAGGGGTGCATCCCGCCCAACTGCAAAACATTTCTGTTTCAGAGTTACGCTGAGTGGTTGCAGGAGCTCAAAGAGAATGCCTGTTTGGAGTTGTCGAAGCGGCCGCAGGCGAGCCCGGAGCCCTCGGTGAGCACGGACAGCCATCCAGCCTCACAGCCTGCCCTGTCCCCCGGGGGTGCCTGGAGCCGGTCGTCAGGCTTTGGCTCACCAGCCCCCCTCACCCCTCCCCTTCTGCCTCCGCACTCAGGACTTGGCCGCCAAGCTGAGGGAGGCGGAGGAGACGCAGAGTGGCCTGCAGGCCGAGTGTGACCAGTACCGCAGCATTCTGGCCGAGACGGTGAGGCCCGGCAGGGAAGTCCAGCGGTTGGGGGGCCCGACCGGGTCGCTGGCTCTGTGGCCTTGGGTGGGCACGGCCCCCCTCTGGGCCCTGTTCCTGTGGCTGAATGGCGAAGAGGGGTGCTCAGGGTGAAGGTCTGGGGCGAGTCTGAGGCGGGAGGGGAGTGGTTGGCTCTCCTATGACACCAGGAGCCCAGCCCTTGTGCTGGGGCTGGCCCTTCCTGGGCTGCTGAGGTCCACCTGCTGCAGACCCATCAGAGACGAGAGTCCCAACGGCTCTGTCTTCTGCACGCTGGCTGGGGGAGCCCCGCTCCAGGGCCGCCCCTTCCCCGCTGCGTGGCCGGCAGGGCTGGGATCTGAACAGGGTGGCCGCTGGGGCAGGGAGGGAGCTGGGGGATGTATGTGGGGTCTGCAGGCCATGCTCACGGCTGCCCCAACAGGAGGCCATGCTCAAGGCACTGCAGAAGAGCGTGGAGGAGGAGGAACAGGTGTGGAAGGCCCGGGTGAGCGCCGCGGAGGAGGAGCTCCAGGAGGTACGGTGCCCGAGGCACCCAGGGTCCACCTGCCCAAGCAGGCTGCCAGGGCGGAGTGCCATCAGTGCCAGGGGGACGCCCACAGGGTCATCTGGGTCACTTGGGGAGTCGTTTCGGTGACGCCACATGAAGTGTGGTCACAGAAAGACTCGACAGCTGAATCCTGGTCTCTAGGAGACCCCAGCCCTAGGAAGAGGGGCTGGTCACTCTGTGGGGCAGGGGCACCATGGGCTTCCTGGGGTGGGTCCTAGGACAGCTGTGAGGAGACGCAGCAGTGCATCCCTGGTCAGATCCCCCAGGGCTCATGCTTGACTGCCCCTTCCTTGTGCTTTGTAGTCACGGGTCACCGTAAAACATCTCGAAGAGGTTGTCGAGAAGCTCAAAGGGGAACTTGAAAGTTCTGATCAGGTGCGTGGGGGCTCTGGGCAGAGAGCGCCGTCCTCTGACGGAGGCTCCTGTGGTCGTTTTCTTTCCTGGTCCACGTGTCCCTGCTTTTCCTTAGTGAGCGGTTATGACCTCGGGGTGGCCGGAGGCAGCATGCCCAGGGTGGTGCACCGTGGCTTCTGCCGTGGCCTCAGGAACTGTGGGAGGAGGGTGCGGGATAGCCCCGCCACACTCGTCCATCCACCCTGGCCTTGGAGCAGGTCCCCCAGCACCGACCTTGCAAGTAAATCTCTAGGCCTGAGAGCTCATCCTGTCCCGGGGTGCCTGTGTGTGGCACCATGTCAGGGGTCTGGCCCCGGGCACCTCCTGGAACCGTCGGGCCGTGGAGGCCCCCTCCAGCCCCTGTCCCCGAGCCGGCCAGCCCTGATCCCCGTGGTCGTCCCTTTCTCATCCCACCCGTTTGCGGCCTCTGACGCACGTCCTGTCCAGGTGAGGGAGCACACCTGGCGCCTGGAGGCCGAGCTGGAGAAGCACGTGGCGGCTGCCAGCGCCGAGTGCCAGAGCTATGCCCAGGAGGTGGCGGGGGTGAGTCCTGTCCCCGGCAGCCCCGCAGGCAGGGCTGGGTGAGGCCGGCCAGCCTGGCAGTGCGGGAATTCCTCCACCTGGTGCAGCGACGCCATCCTTATGGGCAGGCATTTAAACGTGACAGGGCTTCACGTTCAGGCAGCAGAGAGGACAAGCTCAGCACCCTGATTCTGGAGTGATCTCAGACTTCTACCTTTGCTTTGTAAGACACTCCATAACTTGTGAAGGCCTGGGAGAAGCCATGTCCTGAACGCCATGCTTCCCAAGTCTTAAAAACAGCAGAAACTGCTGGAGGCTGCCTCCCCCTGCCCTCCCCTGCAGGTTCCCGGGGCGGGTGCCTGCATGTATTGGATTCCCTGAGAGGTGCTCACAAGAACTGGTCGTCTCTTCTTTTCTCCCGCCACCCGGCTCTGTTTTCTCAGTTGAGGCAGCTCTTATTAGAATCTCAGTCTCAGCTGGATGCGGCCAAAAGTGAAGCCCAGAAACAAAGCGACGAGCTTGCCCTGGTGAGTGGCCATGGTGTGACTGCTTGCTCTGTGGGGGCTGGGTATGCATGTTCCCATGCCCAGTCAGAGGGGATGTGGGTGGGCTGCTGGAGGGGCTGCTGGCACGTTTGCTTGACCCTGGGCCTGTGGCTGCTAGGACCACAGTGTGGCCTGGGAGGTCCCCTCCCTTGCTTTGCGCACCTCTGTCTCGCATGTACCACATTCCCTGGGAGTCACTGGGCTCCATGCCACTGGCCTTGCAGTGAGTGGAGTGTGTGCACAAGGGCAGTCTGGTCCCTCAGCTGCAGTTTGACTCTAGCAAAGGGTCTCGGTGCTGGCCTCCCGCCCCCCAGGAACCTGCAGGGGAGCCCACACAGGCCATGCTCATCAGAGCAGGTCCCCTGAGGGGCTGTGGCTGCCGAGAGCGCCTGTGGTCCTCCTGGGGAGCTGCGTGCATCCAGCCATGCCTCAACACAAACCCAGCCTCCCTGTTCCAGGTCAGGCAGCAGCTGAGTGAGATGAAGAGCCATGTGGAGGATGGTGACGTGGCTGAGGCCCCCCGAGCAGAGCAGGACCCCGCCGAGGTTAGGAGGGCGAGCCGGGTGTTGGTCACTGACGCTGCGCGGGCTCCTGCACCCAGTGCGGGGCGGGGACAGCAGCCCCGACGCTCGCTGATCACCAGCCCCGCTCTGCCTAGACACCTGCTTCTGAAGAGATGCAGAGTGGAAGGAAGGGCGAGGGCTGGGGTGTCTGGTGGGGCACTCACCCTCCGGACCCCTGATCCAGCCAACTATCAACAGCCTCCCCATGGTGGTGGTGGCCTCAGGGTGGGATGGCCTCCTGGGCCAGGGCTCGCACAGGGCTGATGTTCTCTGTCCTGGGGTCTCAACAGAGGACCCCGCATCCCATTGGCATCTCTCCCCCATCACCCAGCTCCCTTCCCCAGCTGCTGGGTCCCGCCTCCCCCAGGGGAGCGGGACCCAGGGGAGTCAGGACTGGCTGTAGGGCCCAGGCCACCCCGCGTGTCCATGGCAGGGCAGGGTGGGGGGCCCTGGGTGCCTAAAAGGGTCCTGCCTGCCCCAGATTCCAAACGTGTTTGCCTGCAGCTGAAGACGCAGCTGGAACGGACGGAAGCCCTGCTGGGGGACGAGCAGACGCGGCGGCAGAAACTCACAGCCGAGTTTGAGGAGGTCAGGGTGCTGCTCAGCTGACAGTTGTCTGTCAGGGCCCTTGTGGGTCAGGGTGGCAGGGCTGGGCCAGCCGCAACCCACCTGGGGGATTGTCACTACATCCTGTCACTTGCCTTCTGTATGGGTCCTGACCGCCCCCCACCCCCACCAACCCCCCCAGGCTCAGCTCGTGGCGAGTCAGCTGCAGGCGGAGTTGGAGAAGCTCCGTTGCACCAGCGCCCTTGGGTCTTCGGAGGTGGAGGAGGCTGCACAGCTGAAGGTACTGGGTGCCATCACTTCACGCTCCCTGTTGTCCCTGGAGGCCCCTTGGGCACAGTCCACCCTAGTTTAGGGGAAGGTGAGGTGGGGGAGTATTCCTGAGCCTCCAGTATCACAGACAACTGGATCAAGTAGAACTTAAGGCCAGTGCTCAGCAGCCAGTACGTGACCCCAGGGGCTACAGCTTCGAACAGCCCTGTAGAGACACTCCTGATTGTGGCCAGAAGACCGTGTCCTCCTGGGCCTGGTGTGATCCCACAGGCACAGCCAGGGGGCCCGTCCTGCTGCATGTCATGTGTAGGCTGATCCCCTTCAACCCTCCAACCGCAGGAGAGGCTAGAGAAAGAGAAGAAGTTAACTGGTGACCTGGGACGTGCGGCCACCAAGCTGCAGGAGCTTTTGAAGACGACCCAGGAGCAGCTGGCAAAAGAGAAGGACACGGTGCAGAAGCTGCAGGAGCGGCTGGACAGACCAGTGAGCGCTGACCCCGAGGGGCAGGGGGTAGGGGTGCACAGGACCCTGGGGAAGGCCAGCAAGGAGGAGATGTGGACTCAGGGGCTGGAGGGGTGAGAACAGAGATTCCTGAAAGCTGACCTTGGACCCCTGCCAAGCCCTCGGTGTCTCCTCCAGCCCCAGGCCACTCTGGTGTTGGGCTGCAGGCCGTAGTTAGGGTGGGTTAGGAGCCGGGGTGAGTGTGCCCCCGCCGGCCAGCTTCTCCCCTTCACCCTCTGTCCACAGGAGGACGGCAGCTCAAAGGAAGGCACTTCTGTCTGAGTCTCCTGCAGAAAATGAAATTACTGTTCAACTTACCAAAATGCCTTACACATTCCTTACAAATAAACCAACCGACACAGCGTTATCCGGGCCCAACTTCGGTAGCTCTGAGAAGCCATAAAGACAAGAGTTTCTTAGCACCAGAAGTAGATCTTCCAGACCCAGTTTGTACAAGAAGAACCTTTGTCACATTCGAGAAACACTATCGCCCTGGCCCGGCCCTGGACCACCAGCCAGCAGACGCCAAAGCCCTCGTCAGCCGTGCGACAGACCCAGGGCTTGTTCTGGGAGGCGGGCCTGGGGTCTGTATGTCAGTCAGTGCAATTGTGTCTTTCGCGGGGTTGGGGGTCGGGTGGTTCTAGTGCTGAGTCCCTAAGGCTGCAGAGCAGACTGGAAGGTCACAGCCAGCGAGGCAGCAGCCCCAGTCCCCGGAAGATGCTGCCCCCAGAACCGACGCGTGACTCCTGGGTGTTAATGCCATTAAAACCCGCGTGTCGCCCGGCACTCTGGTCTTGTCCCATCTTCCTTGGGGGCTCCTTCCAGGAGAGAATGAGTGTGGTTTCTGGTCCCCCAGTGCCCACTGGGCAGGGTGAGGGAGCAGGGCCTGAGATACCTGGTGGCCTGATGGATGCACGGACTGGTCCCCACCCTGAGGAGCAGGGCTGCGGATGGCCCAGGCCATAGTGTGAAGTGAGTTCCAGGAGTGAACAAGGGACTCTCTATCCTTCTGGCTGGACCCGGGCAAACATCCACTCCTCAGGAGGGCTGTAGACGGCATCCAGCTTAACTTGCTATGATCCTTGGACCCTCATGTTTTCGGGGATCTGAGTCTGGTCAAGAGGTGAGTTGGGGGCTTCGTAAGGAACCTGGAGTTTAAGCCAAAAGTGGATTTAGAGGCAGGGTCATGGGAGTGGTTGCATCAACCCAGAAACAGAAGCTGAACTGAAGCAGCCCCCAGGGGTCTCTGTGGTACTTCCAGCTCAGTCCCAAGACTCAGAAGCCTGGGAGAGGGGTCTGATGGGCTGAGTGTGGCTGGGGGAAGACAAGCACCTGGATGGCAGGTGCACCCAGATGGGAGGGGGGTCTCACCCCTGCCTGAGAGCCTCGGCATCCCACACCTCCAGGCTGGGTTTGACTCCCTCCAGGGTGGTTGTCACCAGCACCTCAAGACCTCAGGGAGGGAAGGTTCCTCTAGCTGCCTTGGGCCACATACACAAGTAGCGGCCAGGGGCTGGGCAGTGCTGACCTCAGGCTGCATGACCAAAACCAGGTGCTGGCTTGCAGAGGGCACTAGGTCCGTGGGCCACCTGACTGCTGAGTGGCCTTAGGTGTGGTGACTGTGTTGGGATCATGGTGTTGGAAATTCTGGGATGGTTCCCCAGAGACAGAGCAGGACCTGGAGTTTGCCGGGAGGGAGGAGGGGTCAGGGCCGAGGGGACAGGGTGCAGAAAAATGGGATGAGGGGCCAGGGTGGGTGAGAGGGCCCCGTGGAGCTGGGTCATGAAGGCAAGGGGTCTGAATGGGCAGGGCACCGGAGCCACTTAGGTTTCCCAGGAAGGGAGATGAGACCTACCTGTTCCAGACCCCTGCAGGCGGCTTAAGTGGAGAAAGGAACCCCAAGGGCCGGGGGACACAGGCCAAGGGTTCTGGCCAGAAGCCTCAGCGGGAAAAAGTGACTGATGATGCCTGTCAGGCCACAGGCTCGGTTCTCATGTGACATCTCAAGTGCTCGTGGAAGGGGCACCTCCCCCATCCTGCAATGAACCCCCAGGGAGTGGGAGCAGCTCACCTGGTGAAAGGCGGCCTCTAATACCTGCTGAAGTCTGGAGGCCTGGGGCCTTGCCTTGGCTGGAAGGGAGGCTTGTGACTGTGGAAGCCGTGACCAGCAGCCCCTCATCCCACACCCCTGTGAGCTCCTAACTCCGGGCAGGGCTCACGACTCATCCACATACAGGAACCTTCACCCAAGGGCAGTGGTTCAGGGCCATTTTCTGGTGAACAGCCGCCCTTATGTCCTGTACCAGGTCACCCGCAGGACCTCCTTCAGGTCCTCTATAGTCTGCTTTTCCACTAAGCTCCCCTCCCCCACCACGCGGCTGAAAAGCTGGGGACCCTTAGGCAGGGCTCCCCAGGTGGCTCAGATGGTAAAGATTCTGCCTGCAACGGGTGAGACCCAGGTTCAATCCCTGGATCGAGAAAATCCCCTGGAGAAGGGAATGGCAACCCACTCCAGTATTCTTGCCTGGAGAATCCCATGGACAGAGGAGCCTGGCAGGCTACATACAACCTGTGGCGTTGGCAAAGAGCTGGACATGACTGAGTGACTAAACTTAGGCTAAAGGAACGGGGTCACCTCTGGGGAAGGAAGGCTCAAAAGACCCTAGGGGTGCCAAGCTGCTGCCTGTGGGCTCCATCCTCAGACCACCTGGAGGGCTCCAGCATCCATGTCTGGGGATGGGCAGGGTGAGGGCCTCCACACCTGCCAACCACTGGCCCAGCAGCCAGAGGCCTGGCAGCAGCAGCTCCCGGCCAGCAGGGGGAGCCTGCAGACCTTGCTGTCCAGGGGCCAGGTCCAACCTCAGGCTCAAGAAGATGGGGGAGGCGGTCAGGGGTAGATGGGGGCGTGGAGAGACAGCCACCTACCCCAGACCCCAGGTGACAGAAGAGCTGGGAGCTCTGAAAACATCCAAGTTCAGAGGCTCCCGGGGTTGACCTGAAGCTCAGGGTCTCGCTGCCCATTAGCAGCCCCTCTAGACCTGGAAGCCCCATTGCAGCTTTTTGGACTACCTCTGGTCACCTGCGTGGGAGGGTCAATAAAATGCACAACCCCTGGGACGCCTGGCCTTCAGGCAGTGAAACCACCAGACATGCTCCACAAATGCCTAATAGGACGCAGAGCCCAAAAGAAGAGTTGGTTTCCTTCCAGCCTCAAATGGAACAAAACCTAACTCAGAATTCCAGATTTTACAAATAAATAACTCACCAGGGGTGTGATGGGAATACCTTGGCGGGGTGGGGGGGGGGTGGGGGGAGAGACCCGAGTGCTGTATGACCTTGGACAAGTTACTTTACCTCTCTGGACTGGCTGAGGCCCTGGCTCAGTAAGTCCCCTTTCAGTGCCCCTCCCCAACCATGTAGTGACCGTTCTTCCAGCCCCAGCCCAGCTAGAACTTGGTCTGGAGATGGCTTCCACATTTTGAAAATACCCCAAATCGTGACCAATCAACATGTCTGTCCTCAGGCCCATTTAGGCTCTGAGAGTCCAAGGACGAGCTGGTAAAGAGTGGAAGTCACACAGGTGTGTGTGGACCAGCTGTACTCTGAGGGGAGAGGGGCTCTAGGAAAGGAACCCACTCGACCAAGCCCCATCTTTCCACCCGTCACTGTGTTCATGGTTTTCTCTGAGATTAATATTCTCGGAATAACTAACTTCACAGCCCACCTCTAAATGTCTGTTAGCTCTAAAAGTCAGTGGTGGTATCTGCTGCCACTGCCTCGGGGCAGAAGAGCAGTCGCTCAATGAACCCTGAGTCAGCTTTCCACCCACTCTTCTGCAATGTGTGAGCACCTGTCAAAGTGTAAATGTGCTGGAAGCAGACAATACCTGCAGTTGTATTCCTCACCAGGGTCAGCTGAGGTCCAAGACTCTCATTTTGCAACAGAGTTACCTGTAGTGCTGGTGAGCGAGAATCTAGGGCCCCAACCTCAGGAATCTAGAAGCTCCTTGACAGAGAAGTTGACTATTAGCATTTCCCAATTTCTGGAGCTGAGTGCCAGGAGCTATTTACATGTCACACCCCCGGGCACTGCTCGAAACCTTCCCCACAGCACCCCACACACATACCTGCACGGAGGCAGGTGCTCATACAAGCGGCTCCACACGTCACAAGGTGAAACCACAGAGAAGACTGTCTCCTGAACCTCCTGGCTCTGCCTCCGAGGCTGATTCTTCACCAAGGCCGTCTGGGGCCTGCAGTGCTTCTCGGGCGCCTATCCATACAGTCACTGAGAGCACTGCTTTGCAGTAGAGAAATTTAGGATGAAAGAATGACAAGCAGCCTGTATGTCACCAGTGGCCAGCACCATTTTCTAGATAATCTGGAAAGAAGTATTTTGATCAAAGCATAACCTTTTTTTGGCTCCCAAACAAGAGAAGAGATAACAGCCTGGCATTTAGATAAACATTTGGAATAAGAACGACTTCCAAATATATACCAACCTTTTCATTCAATCAGAGGAGGAAGGAGCCGTGATCTTAACTGTAATTGTCTGAAATAGCCAAGCCTCCCCACCTAACCACACATGTGGAAGGCAAAATCCTTTATTCCCAAGTCACGCGTGAATAATTACACAGGAGAGAAGTTAAAAATGCTTCCTTTATTACATAAAGCCAGTACTGCTACTTCTAAATTCCACCGTTTGTGGGTCTCTAGGTGCTCAGTGTTATGCCTGTGATGTGAAGGACAGTCACTTCCAGGGTGCTCAGCGCGGCTTCCCGTGTCGTCCATCATACCTGCTCCACACCGCATGTACAGTTGCAAGCTACTCTAGGAGAGGAAGTTCTCCCGGGCCCTAGAGTAAAAGTAACATTCTTCCATACTTTATCATACCAGAAGCAACAAAGTTCTGAAGGAGACATAATTAGTTAAAGACAGCACAGAGTCACAGTCTGTCAATACACCACCCTCACCGTTTTTCATTAACAAAGTGGGTTACGCTGGAGCCCAGGTCTGCTTTACAATTCGCTGTTATAAGATGGTGCACACTCTCCTGAATCCAGGGTGCAAGGCCACTCTCAGAACAGCCTCCCGACCAGCCCTGTGAGTGAGTGGCCCCAGGTTCGCGAGTGGCTTCCTCTGCCAACTATGGGCTGCAACAGCGCTCTGCAAGGTCAGCACTGGTTCGAAGCCTACACCTTTCAAGGCAGTCTCTACCATGTATTCAGTAGAATCACCAAGTTAGGACTTTAGTGCTGTTACATGTTGTGAGGAGAACTACTTTCCGTGATTCAGTTTAGCTCAACAGAATAAAGAAATTTGGGCCAAAATTACAACCAGATTATGACCAAATCTCTAAGCAAAAAAGAAAAAAGTAAATACCTGGTGAGGTTAACAAAGATGCAGTAATTCTCTTCATGTGGCCACCTACTGGTTTGTGAACTGCACTATTAAATATTAAAAATTACGAGCTTTAACAAAAATGTTTATAACAAGCCAACTCATCCAAACAGGCATTTGGCCAGTAAGAAGTTAATTTCACACCAATAAAGTTTTAGAGTGTAGATTTATTTAGGGCCATTTGCACATGTTCATAGAATAGTTTACCCCCACAAATGACAAGACAGCTCCCCTTCAGTGAGTCCCTAGCCTAAACATTATCTGCTTTACTTATACATAGCAAGAGGATAACATTAAACACAGAAGCTTTCGATTTGTGGCACCAGATGATGGTCTACACAGGGCATCCTTCAAAAGCTACAATTAGGGATCCACCTAGCTTTTCAGCAATACAAGCCCGATTGAGGTCTTCTGGCCCATTTGCTTGACACTCGTGTTTTATGCCTAGGGAGGAAAGAAAACAATTATGTTTAGTTATGGCGGCGGTTTACCTATTTCTTTAACACAGCAACTGTTTTAAAAGGCCGGTTTAAACAGGGGTGGGACAGCTGTGGCAGAGCAAACCGCGGGCGAGTACACGGTGATGAGTCATCTGAAAGCACGGGCACCGGCGAGAGAGACTCTCGAACTAGTGCTGACAAAGAGGCGCCAGACCTAGCAGCGCACATTCTAGACGCTTCCACTCACATAACAAAATCAGCCAGAATTACTCTGCGCTGTTAGGAGCAGGGGACAGGGAGGGGCAGCAGTGAGGCTGGGATGCTGGTCATCAGATCAGGAGACAACCATGCTTCACGTACGCTTTCCATAGGTAGGCTGTTTTCAACAAAAAAGTTAAAAAGCGGGAGTAGGAATCCTTTTTCCTGGTTTTTGAAACGTACGTTAATACATGAATTTGACACTTTGATTCAGCCAGCTGGATTGAGGAGTAAGAGCACAAAGGGGATCATTCTGCCCAGAAAGCAGCCCTCCGGTGGCTGCACACCCCACGTCCAGGCAGCTCTCTCAGAGACGGCCTAGTGATGGCCTTCTCGGGAGGACAGCGCACGGCACCGGGAGTCCCGTGTACAGCAGAGGCTCTGCAAACAGCTGCTCGCTTCTGAACAGCTGCCTTGTTTTCTGGTTTTCCGTAGTTTTGAGACTGTTTCTTGAGCTGCTTTTAGCACAGAGGGGCAACTTCTAGACCACGCGGGACCACCGGGAGAAAGCCAGAGATGCTTTCGCTGGGGAGAAGGGCAGGAGGGGGATGCCTTGCGAGTCACCAGAGCGTGTCCACAGAGCAGCTCCTCTCCGGGACGGCAACACAGAGCCGGGATACATCCCACACCAAACAAGCACGTGCGGAGCCAGGCAGGGATGCAATGAGGCAGCACCAGGTTTCAGGGAAGGAAGTGAGAATTTTGTTTTCCCACGTAAAACAAGCTAAGGCAAATCTGCCCTACTGCAAGAATATAAAACCAGTCACAGTGAAACCAAATGAACATGATCATGGGCCAAGCCCTTGTGACCTTGGCTCTCCCAGCGGTTTGGAGCCAGTCACAGCAGGAAGGCGGGCACCTTCCCACCCTCAGCTGGGAGGACCCAGGCCCACAGAGGTTATGCAGTCTGGGCTGAGCCACACAGCAGTTAGATGACAAGCTCAGCCCTCAGTGGGCTACGGGCACTGGCCCCATGCTCTGTCCATCATACCAGCATCTCCATCTGGTTGGAGACAGAAAGTAGGTCCAGGCCATCTTCTCAGGATCCCCGTGACCCAGCGGCAAGTCACATATAACCGGCCAGCCCTGGCCAGTCTCCTTTGGACACAGTTGAGTCAATAACCTAAAAACCATACCATTCCAAAGAAAAGCCAGCAATAAGAGCATCCCTTCCCATTTATGAACACGTCCTTTTTGCTACTTGGCTACGTTCAGAGGTAATAGCAGATTTATCACTTACTATGACCGATATAAACCAATTTGTCTCCACCTGCCCTGAGAGAAACTTGGCAACGTCTGAAACTAGTTTCAAACCAGACTTAACAAGCCACACACACACACACACACACAATGTTGAGAGGGCAGAGTATCAGGCACAGGCCTCCCGGCCCAAGGACCTGCAGGAGGCAGAGACGTGCTGAGAGCCGGCTCTGCCTCCGGGTGTCCTCAGAACAAGCAGTGCCCTTCGCTCTGTGTGGAGGTTTGCCAAGGAGATGAGGCGCCGCTCTGAAATGAAGCCCCACTCCTTGGCTTGCCACACCCGACACCTGGCGGAGGCTAGACCTTACCTTGGAACTTCTTTTTGATGGCATCCTTGGAGCTCGCATAGATCATTTTACTCTTCAGAGGAGCTAGTTCTGGTGCCCTGGAGAGGAGAGGGGCCCCAAAAGAAGAAAACCAGTTTAGAGAAAGCACAACTAACATCGCGCTACACAACTGCATCAGATGGGGGAGGGCCCTCAGCCTTCTGGGAGAACTTTTCCAACTGCACGGTTTTCCAGTTCTGCTCCGAGACTGTGCCGGACGCGCATACATAGAGCAACTTGTGTTGACCAAGGAAAAAAGTCAGGGACCAATGATCAGATTCAGTTAATGGAGTGAAAATAAACAACACTGGATAATTCACTGTATTATCAATTGTCTTCTTGAAAATACCTTTTTAATCATTTGTATCAATAAAGGATTGAGTTCAGGCTAATAACCACCATCTTCGTGAGAGGTTTTTTAATAATTTCTGGTGGGAAAAACTTTCAAAATACAGGAAAGTATAGAGAATAATCTGTGAATCAAGTATCTGCCACCCAGAATTAAGAAATGCTCCCAATTTTTGCTTCAGGTTTTTTCGGGAGAAGAATGTGAGTGAAGTCCAAGTCCCCACACTGCCCTCCTGGTCACTGTGCCCAGGTCCACTCCAGCAGCAAACTCTGACCGTGTGCGCCTGTTTTCCATCTCGGTCTAGCGTCACAAAACACAACACAAAGATTTCTTCTTCTAAGCTTAATGGAAGTTCAGCGATAATGATGTCTTGCTAATATTACTATTACGTTACATTCACAGATTTTTCAGTGCCTCCCCCTCTTGAAAAAATACTGCATACGCTTTACCACATTCATTAGCAGCAATACTGAAAAGCAACAGATATATTAACAACCCACAGAAAAATCTCATCTCCTCAAACTGCATATCCACACATGCATTATTTCTCACTGCACCACTGAACCTCAGGCCCGCCTGCGTTCTACACTACATGACACCAAAGGGTAAAAGGAGTGTAGTTAAATACTTTTAAGCACTTAACAACTCCATTTAGTGGCCACATTTCCAGGACATCAACAATCATGAACACCATGGACTTGTGTGTCCCTCACCTAGTCTGATGCCTGCCAACAGCAGGCCAAGTCTATTCTTGGGAACAAGATGCGCATTCCTCCCCGTTCTAGGGTCCAAGGAGGGTGGCAAAGCCACAACGTGGACCTCAGATACACGAGCTACAAAATTCAGTGGGTACGTTTCTTATGCAAAATAGGTCAGGGACAAAAAAAGCTTTAGCTGTTCTCATTTTACTCTAACCAGATCTTTAAAATACTTTAAGAGCCATTCCCTGGGCCCTAAACAGAGCCTTTTACAGGAAACTCCTAAAATAAGGTTTTATGTTTTAAAAAGTAACAATGCAAAATAAAACACAGCACTAACACTGGAATTTTCTCTTCTTCATTCATTTCCCAAATGTTCTTTAATGACAATGTATCATTTTATTAGTGGGGAAAAAAAGGGATAAAAAACCAGGATAAAAATAGTGCAAATAAAGGAAATATTCACCAATTTAAAAGCTTAAACTTTTACCTGCCGTATCTGCGGCTCAGAGTAAATTCCAGAGGGGCCAGGGCTCTCCCTGCTTTTTTCACAGCTACTTTCCCAGCCCTAACACAACACCTGGCATGCAGCAGAAATAAAAGTTTAACAGATGCACTTTCATTCAACATGCTCAGTGTTAATACTCAGTACTATCTTTAAGCATGTGTCTGTGGCTACCAGGCCTGCTCCACAGCAAGAGCCCAATATGACCTCACGACTGTAACCCCAAGGCATCTCTGCAACCCCATGGCATCTGTTTCCCCAGGTGCAGCCAAGGGCCGCAGTGGACTAGGGGTGGCCTAGAGTCACATTCCTTGAAACCAGAATGCTCTGATCTCCCAGTCCCCTGGCACACAGCTAAAGAGCTAAACCCCTGCTTGCCTTGCCCAGCTCAGGCCAAAGGATCAAGAGGACCCACAGGGCCCACCCTTGCTCCCCAAATCACAAGCCATTACCACCTGCCCCTTTAGAAGCTGGAGAGATTCTCACTATGTGGCAATTCCATATCATGGGATGTACAGTAATATGATTAAGTGAGGATCAGGGTGACTTTCAAGTCAAACTTAATCTCAAGTATGAATTTACTTGAAAAGACCAGAATAATTTAAACAGCCTTTCAAGAAAAAGGCCATGTAAATGGCTCTACAGTTCTTTCCCGCTGTGTAAAGCAGCACTGTTGACAGAGCTTTCTGCAGTGATGGGAATGTTCTGTCTCAGCGCTGCCTAACGAGGCGGCCACTCATCACACGTGACTACTGGGCATCTGAAATGTGGCGACTCAAACTAAAGCCGAACTTCTGATTTTGTCTCATGTCAATAGCCCCAAGAGGCCAGCAGCTACCCTCCTGGAGAGTATGGACGAAGAACAAATCCCAATCAGAGATGACGACCGCACCCGCTTCAAAAGCACAAATCAATTGGGAAGAGGGCTGGCTCTGGGCACAGTGTCTTGAAGACTCTGGAGAGGAGCTAAGCTGACAACAAGAGATTAACTCTGAGTTTATGAAAACTTGATATTTTTAACAATGCTTACCACAGGAAAAACATCAACTCCTCTTTTCTGGATTCCTTTGTTTCAAAGCTTGCATCATACAGAGCATAGCGACAATCTTTTTCAGGAAGCATCCCCACAAAATGCTTGAAAGGATCGGTTATGGTGACACCAACATCTCCCACCAAGATCTCTTTGCCTTCCTCCACGATGATGCACTTTTTGTCTGCACTGAGACAGAAGATGACAGCCTTCTTTCTTTTCTTGATTTCCTCTGGCGTGGAGCACTTCCGAACTTTCATGTCATAAAAAATGCGACATACTTCATCGGCAACTTGCACTCCTGAGGCCTAGAGTGAGAAGAAAAGAACATCTTAAAGGGGTACAACCTTTATCATGCCAAATAAAAAACACTATGACTTCTGGTTATAGACTGGTATGCACTTACATGTCATCTACTAGGAAGACTAGAAAATCTGAGCTGCAAACACTAATCGCAGTCATTAAACTTTAAAAAGATGACACGTACAAAGCCGTTCATCACATTACGTGGGAGTAAGGGAAGATGTGGCCACAGCGGCTCCTCTGACCCCAGAACCTGGAAGACAGAGCTTCCTGGGGTGGTAGGCTAGTTTCTTCTCACAGAGGTTGCTCAGAGCCCAGACTGTGGGGAGTTCCCTCTGCAGTTCAGGTGTTAACACCCCCTCCCAAATTCTTTTCATAACGAGTAACAGATGGTCAGAGTAGCTGGGTTGGGAAAACTCCACTTCTACAGCATACCCTTTGCTAATATTTTAAAGGTTTTTGTTCTATTCACATGTCAAAATTATGATTAATATCCAGTAATGTATCAGTCACATACCTTTAAAATTTCACTTAAAAAATCGCCAACTTTTAAATTAAAATTAGAATAAGTAAGATTGCTAGGAGACTAGACCTTAACTATTTACACCACAAGTAAAGAAATATTTATGTGATGTGATACAAGTATTAGCTAACTAACAGTGATAACTGTATTGCAATACATAAATGTATCAAAAACCAACACCCTGTAAACCCTAAGCTTACATGTTACATGTCAATTTTATCTTAATTAAAAGTAGATATTCACTGTTATAACAAAGAGGATAACTTAATTCGGGATTGTACTGACCAGAAGAAAACACACAACCTTTTATCATATAATATTTGCTATCCCTAAATGAAGAAGTGGTCACACAAGATGTTGGTAACAGAAGATCTAAAACTGGGTTTTGATCTTTTCATCTTAAGGAATGTGCTATTCTCATTAACTTTATTTACAATTTTTTATGCTTCATTAACTACTTTGGTTTGCATGTTAGCTTTTCTAAAACAAGAATTGTAAACTTAATGGAATTTAACTACAGAACAATACCAATTGTTAATGATACCCAAAATTAACATCAAGTTTTTAAGAAGTTAAAATGCATGTGAGATGAAAAAATAACCCGCACACTAGGAAAAAATATTTGCAAACGATACATCCAATAAGAAATTTGTATCTAGAATATAAAAAGAAACCTTATAACCACAGTTTAAAAAAAAAAAAAAAGACAACCCAATCTAAAAATGGGCAAGCGATCTGAATAGACATTTCTTTAAAGAAAATTTTAAAATGGCCAAGAAGCACTTCGAAAAAATACTCAACATTACTAGTCATTAGGAAAGTGCAATAAAGTCAAAACCATAATGAAAAAATACTGCACACACACTAGGATGGCTGTTAACAAAAAAAGATGACAATGACAAATCTTCGTGAGGCTGTTGATAAAACAGGGCCCTTAAACATTGCTGAAAGAACCTGTCAAACAGCACAGATGCTTCAGGAAACCGTCTTGCAGTTCCTCAAAACATTAAGCATGGAGTTAACACCCAGCAATGCCACTCTTAGTTGTATATACAAAGGAAGTGAATGTCCATACAAAAATCTGTACCTGAAAGTTCATGGCAGCATTATTCCTAACAGCCAAAAAGTAGAAAGAACCCAATGTTTATCAGCTGGTGAACAGATAAACAAAACGTGGCATATCCATACAATGGAATCTCACTCATCATAACAACGAGATGCTGTCACCTGCTACACTTCAAACTGTACCTTGAAAAAGATTATGCTAAGTGAAAGACTGAATTGGGAGGCTGAAGAAGACTCTAATTAGAGTCCCTTGGACACCAAGGAGACCAAACTAATCAGTTCTAAAGGAAATCAACCCTGAATATTCACTGGAAGGACTGATGTTAAAGCTCCAATACTTTAGCCCCCTGACGTGAAGAGCTGAGTCGACTCATTGGAAAAGACCTTGATGCTGGGAAAAATTGAGGGCAGGAGGAGAAGGGGGCGACAGAGGATGAGATGGTTGGATGACATCACTCCATACACATGAGTTTGAGCAAATTCCGGGAGACAGTGAAGGACAGGGAAGCCAGGCATGATAGTCCATGGGGTTGCAAATAATCAGACACGACTGAGCAACTGAACAAATGAAAGACCAGATGTAAGAGGCCACATATCTCACAATTCTATTTTCATAAAATGTTCAGAGCAGGCAAATCCATGGACAGTAGATGAGTGGTTGGAGAGGGAATGGAGAGTGACTACGGAGCCTCTTTCTGTAGAGACAGAATGTTGTGGAATTTGACAGTGGTGATGGGTGCACGACTCTGGAGATAAAACTGAAAATCTGTGAACTGTACTTTAAGGTCTATGAACTGACTCTCAATAAAGCTGTTACTTAAAACTGCATGTAAGAATTCTGGGGGTTAAAATACACAAAGATCCTAGCAGTTACTTAGTATTAAGGTAACTGGGCCATTTAATCATTCATTCATTATAAAAGTCGGACATGGCTGAGCAACTGAACCACAGTCCCACCTAATCTAATCCACATCCAATCACTAAAGTTAACGTGTCAGTTGCTCAGTTGTGTCCCACGCTTTGCGGCCCCATGGATTGTAGCCCACAAAGCTCTTTTGTCCGTGAGATTCTCCCGATAAGAATACTGGAGTAAGTAGCCATTCCCCTCTCCACGGGATCTTCCCAATTTAGGGATTGAACCCAGGTCTCCTGAATCACAGGCAGATTCTTTACTGTGTGAGCCACCTGGGAAGCCATAATTCACCTCAATCTCACCTGATCTAATCCAAATCTAACCATATTCACTTCAGTCCTAACTAATCTGATCCACATAGATACAGAAAATTAAGGCCAGAAAATTACCTCAAAAGTCGCACAATATCACTTTCCCACTTCTAAAAACTACTTTCTTAAACCTTCTGTTACTGCTTTAGGAGAAATATTGTTCCAGTCGTCACAGTCATCTATGTAAAGCAAGTTAATCTTTATTTTGATTTTTTACCCTTCTCTGCCTCATTCACTCTTTATACCTCAGATCAATTCTCTAAAACCAAGTTGAGTTAAAACCACTACCGCATACTTCCATGTGTCTCAAACCCATGACACTCACTACAGTTTCAAGTCTTGTCTGTAAGATTATTTGACTGTCTCCCCAAAGGGGTGGTAAGTGCCTTAACACTCTTAAGTCTGTCTTGTTCACTTTTATATTCCCTTGAAATCAAAGATGAATCAGATTCTCAAGGACATGCACTGATGGAGAAGACGAAGACAGGGGTAAAACACTCATTATTCCTTGATAAACTGCAACAGAAGGGCGTTTATAGCAGGCAAACTGGGGGTGGGGTGGGGACACAGGTAAGTCACGGAGCGTTTCCACTCTCTCGTGAGTCACTCTTTCTGAGGGACTGGAAGGATGAAAAGACAGTTTCTGACTAACAGGACCCAGCGTGCACAACACGAGAAGAGGGGACTGAGATGGGGATGGGCAGGGGGAGGGGGGAGGCACTGGATATTTTCAACATAAAGGTGACCAGAGCTGCGCTTTTGGAAAATAATGAAGAGACGCATAAGACAACCAAGCAGGAAGAGAACTGTGGCAAGACCATCACCTGCAAGGCTGATTCTGTCAGCAAGGCAAGAGCTGATGAAGACCTCATCAGGGAAAGGGGAAGCACGCAGGGAGGAGGGTAGGCGGACGCGCTGAAGGTGACAGTCACCTGTGCACCACACCCTGGCTGGGAAGGGAGGGTCGGAAGGAGTGAGTCAGAATCAGTATTTAGTCAGCAGGAGGCTGACTAACATCACGAAACACTCATCTTCTCTAACCGGACGTTATACAAGCACAATCTCTTTGTGACGAGTTAATGCTGTAACACCAGCTTTTGCCCTTGAAAGTAATTTAAAAAATGTACAAGGCAACATGTTTATTTGATTCAATTGTAATGAATAAAATACGCTTCAATATGTTAGACTTTGGTTTACTTAGCGTATACTTGGAATGTATTTGGTATGGAAGATTAAACAACTGGTCCCTAGACCCCTGATAATGACTCTTATGAAGCTAAACTAAAACAAAAACCGCAAGGGCCGACTGAGAAGGCAAGGGAACCACTACTCCTCCAGCCCAACTGGCTCTGCCCGCGCCCCTCACCCGCACCCACTACGGCTCGGGGCACCAGCAGGGCTCTTCTTCCGCCTTCCATCAGCAGGCGACAGGGAGCCAACTGCAAAGCTGGGATAGAGACTGGTGGGATGGAAAAAAGGAAAACTAATCCTTAAGTAACTATAGTTTACTAACTTTTTAGAGGCCAAAAGAAGCTAACTTGAAATTAAAGTATCAGAATTATGAGAGCAACAGCTCCACCCAAGCTTCCCCACAACCAGCTGCGTCGCCTCGGGTGTGTCACTTAACATCTCCAAAGTAAACGAGTTCCTCAGCTGACTTATTAGATCAGTATTATCACCTGGGGATCCTGTTAAAATGCAGATTGTGCAGATTCCGATTCAGAGTATCTGGGGCAGACTCTGAGATTCTTACATGGCCAATAAACTCCAGGCGAAGACTGATACACTGCTGCTTTAAGTTTCAAGAAACATGATAAAATCTTAGCACTCATTGCTATTTTACTTCTCTGCCTACAAGTTTAATTTTTATAATGAAGCAGTAGAGATAAGAGTACATTACAAAAATGAATAGGCCCAAAGTCAAAGCATTTTTGGGAACACGGTCTCCTTGTAAAGCCTAAAGGGGTCCCTTCTCCACATGGTGTTTCAAACAGAAGACACAGCAGTAAAGAAGCCAATTATTCTGAAATATGGTCCATCTATCATAAAGATTAAGAATTCCTATGAGTAGTAAGTCCCCTGGATTTGTTACCACAAAAAGACATTACAAGGAATCTTCAAAGCAGGTGTAACCCTGATACACACAACCACTTGTTTACTGTGTTTTTACCTAACAGAAAAGATCCTCTCCCATAAGTATCAGTTTTCAGTATTTTTCTAAAATGTTAATTATTAACATATTAACTGCTAAGCTGTCATAAAAAACATCCAAAGTCTATTTTTTTTTTAAAAGGAAAACCAAGCTCAGTTGGGATTCTAAATTAATTTCTCTGGTGGTCTAGGGGTTAAGACTCCGTGCTTCCACTGCAGGGAGTACCAGTTCGATCCCTGGTTGGGGAACTAAGATTCCACATGCTGTCCAGCAAGGCCAAAAAAAAAAAAGGAAATTTATTTCTAGAGAGTTATTTTTATTCAACTGCAAAGTTTTAACAATAAAGACCTTTAAAGGATACTCTGAAATAGGACCAAAATCTGCTGCAGTTAGGAAAGAAAATCTTGAGAGCAAAAATAGATCTGCTATTACAACAAGAGCCTTGTGATTACCTTAAAAAGATATGTTATCCACGATTTGAGTTTCTCTCTGTTCTGTATCAGTGACCACTGGAGAATTAGCAGTTGCTCTTAGAACTCCACCCCCATGTCAAAATAGTTGCTGTTAAATGATTAACTTCACTGTATTTTATCTCATGTGGCTACCAGTTTTAACTTGTTCTTGAAGCATGGGAGTGCTTAGCCCACCAGGCTCCTCTGTACATGGGGATTCTCCAGGCAAGGATATTGGAGTGGCTTACCATGCCCTCCTCCAGAGTATCTTCCCAACCCAGGGATTGAACCCAGGTCTCCTGCATTGCAGGTGGATTCTTTACCGTCTGAAACGGATCTCAAACCTGAGTCATCTCTAGAAGAGCTTCTGTAAAACACTGATTCAGAGACTAAATGAATACATGGAGGCACTGCCTTTTATACTCAACATACACTCAATGTACACTTGTTTTTAAAAACTTATCTTTACTAACAGAGAGGGAAGGAAAAGCTACAAAGACTGTAAAACACTGGGTATTTTAAAGTTGCAGATGAGTGAACACATTTAAAACATCAATTCTCTCCATTCTAGTGGAAGGGTGGTAAGCTTCGAAAGAAGCTCAAGTTTCTGATTCAATTACTGTAAACAATTGAACCAGCTAAAATGTGATGGTTCACAGCAGCCCATCTTTCCCCAGAATATCACAGTGGTCTATGCCTACACCACTAAACGCAAGGACGACGCCTGACCGGCTCCAAACTTGATGTCAGCTATACCCAACAAAGCCCTCACTGCAGAAAACAGGAATGAAAGCTACTGTCTTACCTCCGAAAATTATTATATTTTAAAAAATTATTTCTCTAAGCTGAGAGAGTCTGAAATATTTGAAAGTAGGATATTGCATAGCAGACAAATACAATTTCAAATTTACAAAAACCTGGCAGAAAAAAAGGCATTAATTACGTCCTTTCTCAACCTGCCAACTCTTAACACCCAGCATAAATGCTAATCAAAGGAACTGGGGAGTTTTAAATGGGTTCATGAATATCCTTTACCTACACTCTCCTTGCACAAGGGCCAGGAGAAACAGAAAATTACTGACTACAAAATATTTAGGCTTCTGCCTACTACACACAGTGCCTCGGAGCAATAATGTTGAGATAACAAATGAGAGTGACAACTATGTCAGGGACATTTTTACATGTAAGGTTTAAAAGCCTCACAGATTCTGGGTCAAGAAGGGTGCTGAACACGTACATCTGTCTCCCTACCAAAATGCCACTGAATGTTCAAATAAATACGAATGAAAGTCTGAGAAGGATTTAGGTGCCCAGGTCTCCTCCTGAATGCCACTCTGCCGCCACCCCACATCCCAGGAATTCTGGCGAGGGTCAACAGAAGAGTCTTTCTGGCTCAGTTAACACGCCGAAAACAGGAAAATAGGTGGCCATGTGTAGGTGTCACTCTACCACCAGGCCCTGAAGCCTGACCAGGCATCTCTGACTCTGCAGTCCACTGTTCCAGAGAGCCGTGCTGAGCCATAGTACCTTCTGTGATGACACAGACGTTCTCCGTCTGCACTGTTCAACGCAGCAGCCACTACCACACGGGTGACTGAGCATGTGAACTACGGCTGATGCAACTGAGGACTTTAAGTAGCTTAATATAAAACATACAAAAAATTTACTCAATACATACTAAAACAGTACATTTTGGGTAAACAAATTTATATAGCTTATTATGTCATTTTCTGTCTTGGAAAAACTATTTAGCTTTATGGATGCCTCGTATCATCAGGAACCTCAGTTACTGTAGTAGGCAGTAAAATAATGCCTCCAAGGGTCAGGATTTCAACTTGAGTTTAACAATTATAGCCAACTACTCCTGGAGATGAGGAGGCAATCTTGGGGAGGAATTCAGATAATAGACTCTCTGAGAGGGGTGTATTCCATGTGTTAATTTGGAAAAAGTCAAAACAACCAGATAATTTAAAACTTATAAACCTGACCTACATCAGTAAACCACAATTCACAAGGATGAAAACTTGGACCTGTGGGGTGAGCTAACAGTTTCTGTACTACAGTCTGTCCCTGCCCAGTAAGTATAGATCAGACCATCGACACACAGCATCCTCTATCCCTTGGTAAGTCCAAACTGTCCAGAGCTGCTGAGGATGGTTTTATATATTGTGCCTTGCTCATGGGGGCCTGACCAAGGGCGCAACAAGGAGCTAGTTAAGTTCCTGTCCCACTAGCCAAGATAGGTAGGTGCCCATAGGCCCTCGATGTGGGACAGCCTGTCTCCCAAGGCCACACCACCCCGAGGGATGGCCACTCTTTCATTTAAACAGTCACTACAAAGACTATCAGTGATCCAGAAAACATTCCAAGTTAACTCCCTGCCCTAACTCACTGGTTCATTCCCCCAAACCAGGGCGACCGAACAGCGTTAAATTGATAGCCAATTACCACTTGTACAAGTCCTTCTTCACCTCACAGCGAAACAAACCATGTCCTTGAGACAGTCTATGCAGATCAAACAGCAACTCTACCAGCTATATGGTAAAATTCAGAGGTGCACAAAAATGATTTTATGGATACACTTTACTTAGTTGGGCGGGGGGTGGGGGTGGTGCGGGGAACCTCTACTTCAAAAACCTAAATTCTCTGAACCACCAGCCATAACCTCACCAGAAAAACAAATCTTACAGAAAAATTATTTCAACACCAAAGTAGACTAGACATAATAAAAGCCCAGTTGCTAAAAAATAATCAATCTCTCTTGCTCGGATTGCCTGCACTCATACAGACAATCTGACTAGGGTTAACAGGTTCCTCACCCAAGCTGGGAAGCAGGGAGTCAGAGAGGGTGGGGAGGAACAATAACAAACCGGACAGAGAAATAAAACCTAACAACAACAATAAAATACATAAAATTAACAAAAAATTTAAAAACAACAATAAAAAAAAAAGTAACAATAAACCTGACAGAGAAAATAAAAGTCCCCATTCCCCTCCTACCCACTCCCAAAATGTCGAAGAGCGGGAGGGGGAACACCAAGCAGCAGCGAGCACAATGGCAAGCAGTCCTAGGTCTTTCCTGTTCTCTTTCAAGCGTCTCATTTCCTTCAGGATAAACCCATGCCACGCAAGTCCTTTATGCCGTAACCTTCCAGTCTCCTTTCCCACTTCTCCCCGACACCTACCACGTAACTGCAGTCAGGCACAACTGTGACTCCCTGAATGCACCACACACGAGTGGTGCTTTACTTTCCTCCTCTCCTCTGGCAAAGCCTCTAGGGCTCAGCTCAGGCATCTCCTCTGGGAAGTCAAGGCTTACCTGGTCCCTCAACCACCATCTGAACCCGAGTGACTCAAGGCTTCCATGTGCCAAGACAGAGGATAATCATTCCTAGCACAGCATCACCAAGGACGTGATCAACTTTCTCTAGACTGCACTCCTTAAGGGGAAGAACTAACTATTCTACCTAAGAAATATCATCTACTTGATTAGGTTCTGAAAAATGATTCTTCCATTTTTATGAAATGCCCTTCAACATGTTTTTCCCCATCCTTTACAGTACAATTCTTACACCAATGAAAAGATTGTATCTCAAAACTTTAGGGTCTCCTGAAGGGGAAAAAAAAGAGCAAAAAACTTGTAAGCAGAACTTCAGGGGTTCAGAGGTTGAGACTCTTCACTCCCAAAGTAGGGAGTCTGGGTTCCATGCCTGGTCAGGAAACTAGAGCCTACATGCCACAACTTGGACCCAGCGCAGCCAAATAAATAATTTTTGTTTTAAATTTCCTTTAAAAAAAGGAATTTCCTTTCTAAATTTCCTTTTCCCTGGTGGCTCAGATGGTAAAGAGTCTGCCCACAGTGTGGGAGACCAGGGTTCAATCCCTGGGTCGGGAAGATCTCCTGGAGAAGGAAATGGCAACCCACTCCAGTACTCTTGTCTGGAAAATCCCATGGCTGGAGGAGCCTGGCGGGCTACAGTCCCTGGGGTCGCAAAGAGTCAAAGACGACTGAGCGACTTCACTTTCACTTTAAAAACACTTCTAGCAATTTCCATTGATCTCCCTTGGACTGTTTTTTCCCCTGATGAGACATGCTATTCTTGTCTTTTTCTTAAAGACACAAAACTTCAGTCCTCTGAATGCTTTTTGCAAAAATTTATGTTTGGTTTTTAGGTTCCTCATAACTGATTGACAAAAAAAAAAAACTTTTAAAGAAGGAAAAATTTCACATAGCTTGATTTTATAAGTGACAACTCACCGCATATCACATCAAGGATCCATGAAAGTACTTGTGAAGATGGTGAAACTGAAAGATATTTTTTGCGCTATAACTGATAAACTGTTAATTTCAGGTGTACAGTACAATGTAATGATTCAGTATTTGTATACACTGTGAAACAGTCCCCATAAGTCTGGTGAACTTCCATCAACATAAACTTACAATCTTCTTTCTTGTGATAAGAACTTTTAAGGATTTGTTCTTTTAGCAACTTTCAAATATTCAGTAAGTACTATTTCTTATAGTCGCCAAGCTGTTCATGACATCCCGGGGACACTGGAGGTTTGTGTCTTTAGATCCCCTTCACCCATTTCGCTCACCATCCTCTTTGGCAACCATCAGTTTGTTCTCTTATCTGTGAGTGTGGGTTTTTTCTTTAGACTCCTTATATAATTGAGATCATACAGTATCTGTCTTTCTCTGTTTTACCTACTTCACTTAGCTTGTTGCCTTCAAGCTCCATCCATATTGTTGCAAGTGGTAAAACATCTTTTTTATGGCTAAGTAATATTACATTTATGTATTTATAAGTGCACATATATATGCCACATTTTCTTTATCCACTCATCCATCAATGAACACAGGCAGCTTCTATGTCTTGTCTACTGTAAAAAACGCTGCAATGAACAAGGGCTTGCATACATCTTTTATTCCTTTGGATAAATACCCAGAAGTGGATCATATGGTAGTTCTTTTTGAACTTTTGGAGGAATCTCCATACTGATTTCCATAATGAAAAAAAGAAAAGAAAGAAAGAAACTGAAGTCACTCAGTCGTGTCCAACTCTTTGCGACCCCATGGACTATAACCTTCCAGGCTCCTCCGTCCACGGGATTCTCCAGGCAAGAATACTGGAGTGGCTTGCCATCTCCTTATTGAGAGGATCTTCCTGACCTACAGACCTAACCCACATGGCAGGCAGACACCTTACCGTCTGAGCTACCAGGGAAGCCCAATTTCCATAATGACTGCACCAATTTACATTCCCATAAACAGTGCACAAGGGTTCCCTTTTCTTCACATCCTCACCCACATCTGTTATTAACATTTCTTTCTTATAACTGATATTCTAATGTATATATAGTCAATTAATTTACCTCAAAAGAACCAAGATTATACAGTTGACCCTTGAATACCTTGGGAGTTAGAGGGCCCGACCCTCAGTGCAGCTGAAAAGCAGCATATAATTTTGCAGTCAGCCCTCTGAATCCGTGGTTTCACATTGGTGGATGCAACCAACCACACATTGTGTAGTACCGCAGCACAGATCTATTGAAAGAAATCCGTGGCTAAGTGGACCCAAACTGGTGCTATTCAAGGGTCACCTGTACAATGGGAAAGGACAGTGCTTTAACAAACAGTGCTGGGAAAAGTAGACAGTCATGTGCAAAAGAATCTTACAACATAAGGAAAATGACTCAAAAAATGGATTAAAGACTTGAATGTAAGATCTGAAATGGTGACTCTCCTAAAAGAAAACACAGATGGCGAACTCTTTGACAGGTCTTGGTGATGAGTATTTGGATCTGACTACAAGAACAAAAGCAACAAAAGCAACAAATAAGTGGAACTATATCAATGAAGAGACTTCTGCACAACAAAGGAAACCATCCAACTGAACTCGTGGGAGAAAATATTTGCAAATCATGTACCTGATAAGGGGTTAGTATCTAAAATATGTAAAGAACTCACTCATACAATTCAGGAACAAAAAATTCAATTAAAAAATGGGCAGAAGCTCTGAATACATGTTTTTTTCAAAGACATACAAATGGCCAAGAGGCACATGAACAGGTGTTCAACATCAAGGAAACAAAATCACAATGACACACCACTTATCTCTGGTATCTTTATCAATGTCCTCTGCCTAACACATACACACAATCCCCCTCTACCCAGAACTGTATCCTAAGTGCTGAGGTCAGTTCTTGGCATATAATTTCTTAAGTATTTACTGAATAAACTGTTGATGTTGTAAACATTGGGGCTTCGCTGGTGGCTCAGATGGTAGAGTCTGCCTGCTATGCAGGCCACCTCGGTTCGATCCCTATGTTGCAAAGATCTCCTGGAGAAGGAAATGGCAACCCACTCCAGTATTTTTGCCTGGAGAATCCCATGGACAGAGGAGCCTGGTGGGCTACAGTCCATGGAGCTGCAAAGAGCTGGATATGACTGCGCAACTAACACTTCCACTTCCATTGTAAACCTTGAGGGCCAAGAAGAACTGTGTTTCAATCTCCATTAATTACTTCAGGAAAAATATGAGTGGAAGACAAGATTTTTTATATTTAGAATCAAAGTCATCTGAAAAGTCAAATTAAAAAGTTGATCATAAAAAAATGATCATGTATAATGATTCCAAGCAAAATAACATGAATTTAAAGAATATAATAAACAATTAAAAAGACATGTTTTAATGCACTCACCCACTGTTTGCATTTTATCTACAATTAAACTTAAGTATGCACTAGTGTAATCGGAATATAAAGAAATGAGACTATTCATGTAATTTGGATCAAAGGTGGTTTAATATTACTATTTTAGCCAATGCTGCGGAGAAGGCAATGGCACCCCATTCCAGTACTCTTGCCTGGAAAATCCATGGACGGAGGAGCCCGGTAGGCTGCAGTCCATGGGGTCGCTAAGAGTCGGACACAACTGAAGCAACTTAGCAGCAGCAGCCAATGCTGATAAGCAGCACTTAACCATGTGCCAGGTATGCTTTAGTTTATTACATACACACCTCACCCAGAATGCTGGGATGGCAGGTACTATTACCATCCCCATCTGGAAGCATGATGAGCTGGAGACACCGCACAGTCAGTCATGTGTCTAAGGTCATATAGTTAATAAGTGGCAAGAGTCAAAACACCTAGACAGCCAGACCCGGTGTAGTCTCACAGCTATGATACAATACCCCTTCCCTGGGCTGCTGTAAGGATGAGTGAGATACAGTAACACAATGCCCGACACACAGTAAATACTTATAAGTTATCTGAGACAGCATTACTTCTTGTTCTTTGTTAAGCTTTCAAGTGCTCTTCTATGGTTCAGGATACCTCGGTGAGCATCAAATATCATTGTTTCATTTTTAAGAGAAGGGAACTGGCACTGCTGATGGGGCTTCTGTATGCCAGAATTGTATCAAAGCTGCCACTCTGGACAATACTTGCCTTATCTATCTCAAAGGATTTTCACTGTAAGACTCAAATTACATTATAACACTATACAAAGAGAAGATACTTAAAACTCAATTTTCATTGTATTTTTTTAAAAAAAGGTAAGGAAGAATAATAAGCATAAAAATCAAAGCAATCCATCTCTATGGGAACCTGCCCCATCATAACGAAGAATGTCCTCTCATTCACTTTCATTCAACAACATCTGTTGCGGGCCTACTAGCAGAGACTTCATGCTATTGAAACACACAAATCCTGTCTTACGGAGCTCAACGGTCCAGTTCCACAAAACATCTTAACAAGTCCCATAAAACAGTGCAATCAGTAACAGTGCTATGTCAGCAGTCATATGCAAACATGCAGAGAATTAACAAAAGTGCTGGTATCCACATTAACTTCCCCTTACAAAGTCTGACACTGGTCCATCAAGGTAGCCACTAGCCACTACATGTGGTTTATTGAGTCCATTAAACATGGCCAGTGTGGCAAGGAACTGCATTTCTAACCATATTTCACTTTAATTAACTTAGGGACTTCCCTGGTGGCTCAGACGGTAAGAAGTCTGTCTGCAATGAAGGAGACGTGGGTTTGATACCTGGGTCAGGAAGATCCCCTGGAGAAAGAAATGGCAACCTACTCCAGTATTCTTGCCTGGAAAATCTCATGGACAGAGGAGCATGCCAGGCTTATAGTCCATGGGGTTGCAAAGAGTCAGACACAAATAAGCGACTTCACTTTTACTTTCTTTAATTAACTTAAAATTTAAAATCAATTATCCATTCCATTACTGGAAAACCAAATAAGCTTGGAGCAACTTAGGTATGTGAATCTACTTTTTCAACTGTAAAGTTTATATCTAAATATATACCAAATGTGTCCAGTGAAAACTGAGGGTCTGAATTGAGATGTGTTGAGTATAAAAATATATACTGGATTTCAAACAATTTGTATGAGAAAAGAATGTAAAATGTCTCATTTTTGCATTGATTAAATGTTGACATATTTCAGATATATTTCATCTTTTTATTTTTCTAATGGGGCTACTGTAAAATTTAAACACGTAAGTAATTCACATTTTATTTCTATTCAACAACACTGGTCTAAAGATGACTTAAAACATTCTCAACACAGAAATTTGAGAATTCCTCAGAGCTTCGACAACTGACTTATAAGATTGCTCCCTAGCAACCTAGAGAAGTTTTACCCATATTTGCCCATGCTTTACTTTCAGCTCTATTACTACCAAAAAAAAAAAAACTATGAGCAAAAATGGGCTACATGAAACAATTAAAAAATAAACACTAATTACATTTACAAGTTGGCAATCTCCTGAAAACAGATCAAGATAGGAATATGGGTAGAAAATTCATCTTTCTTTTCTGTGATAAGACAAAGAGTAGCAACAACCTATAAAGTAACGCAAAAATGTTGAAAGGAGTAAACAGTCTTTCCTTAACATGATCCAAAAGCACAAACAAAGATAAATTAGTTTTAAATTAGGTTTCCTGCTATAGTATGCACTGAAGTTTCCATCTTTCAAGCACTCATCCTAAACCTTGTTGTAACAGTGTAAGATAAGAGTTCTTTGATGGTCCCTTGTCAGGTCAAAAATAAGTAAAGCCAAAGTCTCGTTATTTCACACTACAAATTAAAATATGAATTTTAAGAATTTTGATTGCATTTTTACTGAAATCGGGTATTTTTTAAAGATCTACCAAAAAATAGATTCTTCAATTTTAACACAGCAGACACATCATGAAATAGGGTAAACAGCACATAAGCATTACAATGTCAGCTACTAGAAGGCAATCTTAAAAGAGTTAAAGATCACTCAACTCTATGCAGTCCTTGTACAGAAGAGTCCATGATGAATTAAGCAACAAGTTTGTCAAAGCATTACTGAGATGGACCAATCTGACGTCTCTCTTCTATGCTTCTCCCGATGTAAAATTTCAAGCAAAATGAATAGGGGACAGCTTTTAGAAGAACAATTCCAAGTGAAACTCACTTGTAACATTGAGGCAAGGAGGCAGGGACAGAAGAAAAAGGAATTAAAACATTTCTGAGTGCGATGTATAATACAAATCTTTGGGTATATCTCTCATGGACAACCTGGAGAGGAATATTATGCTATGTGGGTAGGAAGCTCAAGATGCTGAAATGACAAGCATTATTTAGGTATGCAAATACCAAAGAGTCCAACAGAGACTAGACCTGGCTATTCAGACTAGAGCCTTCAGATCAGATCAGATCAGTCACTCTGCAGATAAAAACAATGTACATTTTAAAAAAACAGTTTTTAAAGAGTTTCAATTTTTTTTTTAAATTTCAAATTGAGTTCAGCTCAATTATTACTGAAAGAAAATAGCTACATTGTCATAAAAACACAAATGTTTAGTCTTCCTATATACTAAAAACATCATTTTGACTTAAACCAGTTCTATTTGTGAAAAACGATAATGGTTATTTTTGCTTATTTTTAATAAACTTTTTTTTTTAGAGACGTTTTAGGTTCACAGCAAAATTGAGCAGAAAGTACAGATTTTCCATCTATCCCCGTGTTTGTTTTCTTTTTTCTTTTTAAAATATCTTGGCTAAATATACTGCCTAGGAAAAAAGAAAGAAAAGGATACGGATAAAGCAGAGGATGTTAATCTCCACACCCAAACATAGAACTCTCTTCTGGATCACTCTACCACTACCAGAGCCTCACAAGGGCAGCTGGCTAGAATTAAGAGTATTGAGCTTAAAGAAAAGCAGGTGCCAGAGATGAGGGACATCAGTCTTCATTACGCAGGTCTGGTTCTGAAATGTCTCATTAATATTCTTTTAAGGCTGGATTTTATGGATCCACAAATGAGCTGAGATGAAGACATGAGGAGTATTTAAACAATGTCAGGCTCACTGAGAATGTATGCGTGTAAAAAATGAAAATATACTCAGCTATTGCTAATGAGAGAAACACAAATTAAAAGAATGAGAACCCACTTCACACCTACTGGATTGGTTTTCAAGGTCACATAATGCCAAGTAATGAAAAGACATAGAGTAACTGGCTGATGGGATGCAAACTAGAACTAAACCTCACAAAGCTCTTTTTCTCAAAGTTGCAAAAGGATGCATGAAGCATGGTAACATTTATATAAAAACTAACAATACATCAAGGAAACATAATACAGATACACACATGTACAGCTCAAAGTGTGGAACATCAATGAGAATCAAATGAATCAGCTGCAGGTGACCATGTTGAACTGTACCTGAGCCCTGTGCTCCTGGAAAGCAGAGATGATTAAGAAATCCACTCCCATCATTTTGTGTTCAGGGTAACAAAATGACCCTGCCCTTCTCAGTTTATCAGCCCCAGGTTTCTTTTTTGCAGATGTTCCTCATTTTAATTAATGTTCTCTCAATCCCAACAGCCTGCAAAAATAATCTCCTTAATTGGCCAGTAAGTGTATTACTTCTTTGACAAGGAGATGTTACCTCTAGGGAGGGAAGGAAATGGGATGAAGATGCATAATTTATCTAACATAAAAACCTGAAATATGGCAAAAAGTTAATCTTCTTTTGTACATAGGAAACTGTTAATTCTGTGTACCTTCCTGCTTAAAATGTTTCAAAATCAGTTTTTAAATTATTTTAAAACCAGATATGGAGCAGAAAAGGCCCCAAGTCAATTAATCCTTTACAGACTGTTTTCAAATATGTTAAACAGGCATAGGAATAATACATGACCAGCCTTTTCTACTGGATGGCTGTAAGTAAAAACGTTTTTGCTAATCATCAGGTGGCAGGATACACTTATAATTCATTCTGAGCCAACAGCTCAGTCTGTTAGAGCCGAGTTCTGATCAGGGTGAGGTTAAGGAAGAATTAATGCCTTTGAACTGTGGTTTTGGAGAAGACTCTTGAGAGTCCCTTGGACTGTAAGGAGATCCAACCAGTCCATCCTAAAGGAAATCAGTCCCGAATATTCATTGGAACAGGACTAATGTTGAAGCTGAAACTCCAATACGTTGGCCACCTGACGGAAGAACTGACTGACTCATTTGAAAAGACCCTGATGCTGGGAAAGATTGAAGGCAGGAGGAGAAGGGGATGGCAGAGGATGAGATGGTTGAATGGCATCACCGACTCGATGGACATGAGTTTGAGTGAACTCTAGGAGGTGGTGGTGATGGGCAGGGAGGCCTGTTGTGCTGCAGTTCATGGGGTCGCAAAGAGTCAGACACAACTGAGCGACTGAAGGGTGAGATTATCATGCAGACCTTTACTATTTCGGGGGCAAGACTACACTGACTGGCCAGAGAGCCACACAGCTATGCTGCAAATGCATTTACATTATCACAAGAGTAGCTAGGCCAGTCTCCTGTGATGTGTCAATCCATACCCAACAGGAAGAACTACTCAGCAGATAACCCTAGGAATTTGATGATAGGCTGGTAAATAATCTTCGTATGAGGAAGCTGGCACACCCAGTACACATGCACACCAAAGTTTTGTTTGGAGTGTGTATATGGTTCCTGTGAAGGGCAGGCTTATGGGGTGTTTTTTGTTTTTTTCTTTTTTTTGGCACTGTAAAGTGAGACTATGCAAACATGAAATCTCATTTTAAAGTGCCCAGGGTGATTTTGGGGGTTGGTTTCAAGTTACTTTATTCCCAAGTGCTTCTAGAAGTTAGTGAGTACCAGGAAGTGATTTTGTTAATGTAGAACAAACTCAT
The DNA here is from genome assembly GCF_029378745.1 of Bos indicus. NCBI lineage: Eukaryota > Metazoa > Chordata > Mammalia > Artiodactyla > Bovidae > Bos > Bos indicus. Next base: position 38,009,306 of record NC_091772.1, on the reverse strand, counting down.
CAGCAGTTAATACTTAATCCTAAAAAAAAAGCTAAGAAACTTGGAAGCAAGCATCTAACCAACAGATCTAAATAGTTTCAAACACAGACATAAAGTGCTACAGTCTGGAATAACTTTCAATCTTTTCAATCTTCACTATATTCTTTAACAGCTGGATTGAAGGGAGGATGCTCTTGTGCTCATAAGCCTAAATCGAACAGTAACTTTTAAAAATAGTCATCTACACAAATAAACCTATCTACAGAAGAGTCTCAGACACAGAGAACAAATTCAATTCATGGTTGTGAAGGGGGAGGAGGTTAGGGGAGGGATGGAGTGGGAGTTTGGGGCTAGCAGATGGAAACTACTATACAGAGAATGGATAACTAGGTCCTACTGTACAGCAAAATAAATCATATTCAAATATCCTGTGACAAACCACAATGGAAAAGAATACTTAAAAAGAGAATGTATACATGTGTATGTATGTGTGTGTATATATATATATATATGTACAACTGAAGCACTTTTCTGGGCAGCAGAAATTAACACATTGTAAATCAACTACACAATTAAAAAAATAGAAATAGTCATCTGCATTCTGAACTCACATTGAAAGCATCCAAACAAGAGTAGTTCATAAATTCTTCCTAAGTTTGAAACGTATTCAGACTCCACCCATCTTGATTTTTATTTCTCCTCCTCGAGCCATAAATAAAACCGACCATTTTATTTGAATGTACAGAAATGAAGTTAAGCTTTAAAATTCAAGCATTTAACTAAAGTAAAAAGGTTTGATTCTTTTTTCAAACAGAAAATGAAGCTACATCATATCAGAAAGCACTAAAGCAGGCTCCAATCTGATTCAAAGCACTTTCACTGGAGTGGATGGCCTTAAATTGATGAAAACTCAAAGCCGTTGGATGAAGTCTTTTAGTGTAGAGTAATATATAAAGTAGTATAATCTTAAAGCAGTTAAAAAGTTGTAAGATGCTGATCCTCTCTGTAGCTCACAGAATTAAACCAAAGAAGAATCAAAAATCGAACAGCAAATTCCTACTCCGTATTCTCAGTCATTAAGAAACTACTGGTTAATCTTTTTTCTTCCACTAATGAGCCACTCGGCATAACTATGAAAGAATACCTTAAGAAAATCCAAACTGTTACTCAGTGAAAACATTTTGTATGCAGATGAACTGGTACTAGCTGCTTTCAGGCAGACAGATGCAATAACAGTGTAATATTTCTAACAAAGTCTGGTAAGCCTTCGCCTGCAAATCATTGACCAAAAATGGTAACAGTGTGCGCGGACTAAAGAAAATGACTAAACGTTCTACTTGGTTGTCCAGTTAATACCACGGTTCTACAGCAAACTAGAATGCTACTTTGGAGGGAAAAATAGGTACATTAAACAAAAGGTCCAACATCTAGAATATGCAGAACATCTGTTTACTTTTAAGCAACTCGGATAACTTGATAGACTTGACAAAGCTTTTTCATTTATTTTTATTAGCATCCCAGCGTCAGGGCCACCCCGCTGTACGCCAAGGGCTGGCAGAACCAACCTGCCTGCAGGTAAAAGAAAATCTGTGACCACACGGGGAAGCCAGACAGGCCACCGCCCGGCCGGACCGGAGGGACGCGGACCGAACCGTCGGGGGCAGCAGTCAAGTGCCACAGGCCAGGTTCAGAATCACCAGGGTCAGGCCAGGTGGTCATCCCGCGCCCCCCCTCCCCCGCCCCAGGTGGCTCAATCAAGGCCTCATTCCTTTCTCTAGATGCACAGACCTACCGGGCCGAAACCACCCGAGTCGCTGACCGCCCGCGCCCGGCCTCGGCCAAACCAGCGCCGACGAAGCCTCCACTGGAGGGAGGGCAGGTGGGCCCTGGCGGCGAAGCCGGGGCGCCGGGCGATCGGCCCCGGCTGGGCTGCCGAGGCCGCGCGGGAGGCCTCGCGGCGGCGGCGACAGCGAGAATGTGGAGGCCGGCGAGTCGCCCCGGCGCGCGGCCCGGCGGGTCGCGGAAGCCGGGGTCCCTTCTTCCCTCCCCTGCCGCCCCGACCTCGAGGCGCCCCAGAATCCCGCTCACCATGTTCGCCGCGGCGGTCGCAGAGCGCGGAGAGGGAGCCGGCCGGCGCCGAGTCTACGGAGCGTCCTCTTCACCGCAGCCCGGGCGAGCCTCCCGGGGGTGGGCGGGCACCGCGGGCCCCGACGCGGCTGCGCACGTCACGCGCTGCCCACCGTTGCTAGGCAACCGGCCGGCCTGGCAACGCCCCGTCCCCGCGGACCCGCCCCACTCCCCCATCTCCATCCCTCAGCCTCCTCTGACTCCGGGCAGGCGGGGTCCTCCTCAGCTTCCGGATACCGGGGGGTGGACCCAGTACCCCTCATCAATTAGGGGCGCTGACAAGGTCCTCCCCAAGCTCGGACGAGGAGGCGGAGCTTGAGCAGGGGGCGGGGCACGTGGGGCCCCGCCCACTGCGTTGCCGTTGTCCTTACATGGAAGTAGCCACCTGGCCAGGTGTGCGCCGCGGCGAGGGGCGGGACCGAGGGGGGGGGGGTGCCGAGGAGGGCCGAGGGGCGGGGCCTGAGGGCCGAGGAAGGCAGAGGGGCGGGGCCCGCGGCTGTGGAGACCGCAGGGAGGGTCCGCTGGAGCCCGGCGCCGGCCTCATGGGGGGCGCGTCCCGCATTTTTTTACCTACTTTGGTGCGATTCCCGCCAGCCTCCAATGATTGGCCCAGCCCCGGCACGTCAGGCCCTCGGGCGAGGGGTAAAGTCTGCGCATTTTTCCTCCTTCCCAAGGCGACTGTGGCAGCCCTGAGTTCTCTGAGTCACCGCTAATTTCAGGTCTGGAAAAAAAAAAAAAAACAAGGAGCGATTTATTTATCTTCGAGAACAGCGCGGGGAAGGAAGGCCTTGCAGCCCGCAGGGTGCGGCTGGAAACGGCCTGCTCGCCTAGGGAGGGTGGCGCCGGCCCCGCTGCCCGGCTTTGGGGGTTTTTTAATTTGGGATTCCGTTTGTTTCATGGGCAGTTGCATCAGAAACACACTTTTCAGAGGGCCAGAAGGAATCCCAGCGTTTTTTTCAGAGGGCGTTTCAATGGAGGATAAAGGGAACAGAGAATTTACAACCTGCATGATGACGTTTTACTTAATTTAGGCTCCCCAGAGCATAACGCACCTATCCTATGTGCTTTGTGCTCAGTCGCCACCGACTGTTTGCGACCCCATGGGCTGTAGCCCAATAGCTTCTTCTATCCATGGGATTTTCCAGGCAAAAATACTGGAAGGGGTAGCCATTGCCATCTCCAGGGGATCCTCCTGACCCAGGGATTGAACCCAGGTCTCCTGCGTTGCAGGCGTATTCTTCACCATCTAAGCCACCAGGGAAGCTATGTGCTTTGCTATGCTTAGTCGCTCAGCCATGCCATTACCAACCCAGGGATCAAACCCGCACGTCTTGCATTGGCAGGCAGATTCTTTATTATTGAGCCACAAGAGAAGCCCCAGCAGGCCTCTACCAGAACTATTTTAATTCTCCCAATGTTAGGTTTTTGGACGAGATAATCAATACGCTTTTTGTTTTTCCTGGGCACTATATAAGGTCTAGATAATATGTAGCTTTTTATTCTGCCCATTTGGCATAGAAACCCATTTCTCATTACTGTTCTGTTTTTTTGTTTGGTTTTGTTTTTAAGGAAAAGTTTTTAAAAGTGGCAATTTTTAAGCCTTAGCAGCTACTGCAGAATTTTTGGCAGGTTAGAGCAGTGGGTTTCAACGTGAAAGAGAACTTAAAATCAGATTTGTGTGCCCTATCCCAGAGTTTCTTGATAGTATATCTCAGGTGAGACCCAGGAATTTCTAAGGATTCTTGGGTGATGCTGATGTGGCTGTTGGGTATTAGCACTTTGAGAGGAAAGAACCCACCTGTATCCACCTGAAACTGGAACCTGTGTCTGGAACCCTGTTGGCCTGGGACTTGGAGTCACCCTCCACCTCTGAGTCCTCGAAGACTTCCTTTCTAGTCCCAAACTGAATCGTGTTCATTTAAGGACACAAGTCAGGCCTGCTCCGGCCTCTCTTATGTCTTTTGTCCTCCACGCTGCCACCAGAGTTCCGTCCAGAAATAAGAATTTGATCCTGTTTCTTTAATGCTTAAAATTTTCTGTGACTTCCTCCAGAAATCTCAGCAGGTCAGTCCGGCCCTCCTGCCTCTGGCCTCAGCCTACCTTTTCTGTCCTGTCTTCCACATTTTGCAAATTTCCCAATTTCCTTCCCAACTAAACTTCTCATTCCAGAACTCTTCTTACTCTGTCATGATCACAGGCCTGCCAGTCTCATCCTGGAATGTTTCCAGGAGTCTGGAGATCTCTGACCACTTTCCAAGGGATCAAAAGTGGGTCCTTAGTAAGTGATACAAATGAACTTACTTACAAAACAGAAAGAGACTCGCAGACTTAGAAAATGAACTTATGGTTGCCAGGGGGAAGGGATAGTTAGGGACTTTGGGAAGGTCATGTACATACGGCTATATTTAAAATGGATAACCAGCAAAGACCTACTGTATAGCACAGGGAACTCTGCTCAGTGTGATGATGTGCCTGTGTGGATGCGGGGGCGGGGGGTTTGGGGGAGAAAGGATAAACGTATACCTATGGCGGAGTCCCTTCGCTGTTCGCCTGAAACTGCCACAATATTCTTCATTGGCTATGCCCCCATACAAAATATTTTTTGGTGTTAAAAGATTGAAATTAAAAAAAAAAAAAGAGGGTCCTTCTTTAGTACCACAGTTCATCACTTCTCAAATCTTGATAAGCATCCAGACCACCTGAAGATATTGTTAAAATGCAAGTTCAGGTGTTTAGAAGTGGGGTCTCATATGCCCCAGGTGATTCACATGGTACTCGTCCTCAGAAGACACATAGTGAGGTCTGCTTTCAAGTAAAGCCACACCGAGCACCTGGCAGTAACAATCCTGCTGCCCTTCGCCTCTTATATTATTCCTGTGATTCATCTCATCTGTAGATACTCATAGATAGGCATGCATATGATATATACAAAAGCATGTTTAATTGAATACATTGTTGCTATTATTTCAGACAATCGTTAGATCAAATTAAGAATAAGAAAAATAAAACCTTTTATTTTCCCTTCACTTCTTTGATGTTCTTTTTTCATATAGATCCAAGTTCCTGACCTCTATTCTATACCTTCTCATTAAAGAATTTCTTGTAACATTTCTTTCAAGGCAGATCTACTGGCAACAGGTTCTCTTAATTTCTGTTAGTCTGAGGAAGTCTATTGCTGCTTCACTTTTTTCTTTTTTGGCTGTGTCTCATGGCTTGCAGGATCTTAGTTCTCTAACCAGGGATTGAACCCAGACCCTCAGCAGTGAAAAAGTGCAGAGTCAACCACTGGACTGCCAGGGAATCCCTTCTCTTTCCCTTTTGAAGGATAATTTTGCAAGGTCCAGAATTTGAGGTTGGTGGGCTTTTTTCTCTCAACACTTTTACATATTTCCCTTTACCCTCTTCTTGCTTGAATGAGCTTTGTGGAAAAAGTAATTCTTATCTTTCTTCCTCTACAGATAAGATTTATCCTCCTTGCTTCTTTCAGTGTGTTGTGTTTTGTTTTGTTTGTTTTTGGTCTTTGATATTCTGTAAGTTGAAAATGATAGACCTAGATGTAGGTTTTTGGTTTTGTTTTTTTTGTTATTCATCCCACTTGGTGTTTTCTTAGCTTTCTGGGTCTGTGGTTTGGTGAAAATAATTAGGGGAAATTCTCAGTCTCTATTGTTTCTTCTATTCCTTTCTCTTTTCCTTCTCCTTCTGGTTTTCTCATTACCTGTAAGTCACCTTTTGCTGTTGTCCCTCTGTCCTTGAATTATCTGTTCTGTATTTTTCAGTCTTAGTTCTTTTTCCTTTTTGGTTTTGAGGATTTTGTTGCTGTGTTCTCTAGCTCAGCTGTGTCCAGTTAGGTATTTCCCTAACCCAGAGGAGTTAGGCTTCAGTACAATCCTGATTGGTTAAGGTCTGGTTAACTAGTTTACCCTGAGGGCAGGCCTTGTGAAGAAGAACAAAGTGGGACTTACCTGGTGGTCCATTGGTTAGAAATCTGTCTTCCAGTGCAGGGGACTTGGATTCAATCCCTGGTCAGGGAACTGGAATCCCACATGCCGCAAGGCAACTAAAGAGAAGCCCCTGTGCTACATGCTGCAAATAAGACCCAATGCAGCCAAATAAATGTTTTAAAAAAGAAGAAGAAAATGCTCTGGAGCAAGGATCTGCTTCAATCTTGGGGATCTAATGCCTGATGATCTGAGGTGGAGCTGATGTAATAATAATAGAAATAAAGTGCACGATAAATGTAGTGTGCTGAAGCATCCTCAAATCTCCCCAGTCCATGGAAAAAAATTGCCTACCATGAAACTGGTCCCTGGTGCCCAAAAGGTTGGGGACCGCTGCTCTGAAGGATTTCAGAGTGGCTCCTTTCCCCATCCCCAACTGCAAGCAGGAGGGAATTTCTCTCTGATATTTACTGTGGGAATCTGGTGGAGCTCCAGGAGGCAAACAGAGGGTGTGGGGGTCCCCCTGTGACTGAGTGTCTCTGGAGTTTTTCACTGTCAGACTTGTCCACCCTGAGCCTCCAGCAACATGTCCATCACAGTTCAGAGCTTCCCACACAGCACTGGTTCCCACGGCGGTTTCCCCTTGTGAGTTTCTGATCTGGAAGCCACAGCTCCCTGTGTTTTCCTGTCTGTCTCCAGTTTGAGGGGCAGCGGTTTGCCCCAGTTCTCTCTCTTACGGATCCAAGGAGAGTAGTCTGTCCAGCTTCTGACTTGTGGTTAGGACAGAGTGGCAGCCTCCAGGCTCCTTAAGGGCAGAAGTAGAAATGTGACATCTACCTCTGCCTTCTAAAGAAACTTCCCAGAAGTGCCAGGCGGGGCTTCTCCTTTTATCTCACCAACGAGAACTCAGTTGTATGGCTACAAGGGAGTCTGGAAGTGTGGTCTTTTCTTTGAGCAGCAATGCGCTTGGCTAAGAAGCTGGAGTTCCTTTCCTGAGGAAGAAGGGAACATTGGGAGGTGACAGCGGTGATGGGCACAGGTAGAAACAATTGTTAGTCCTGTTCTACAGATGTGGTGAGGGGAGGAGATGGTCTCTAGGAGCCCAGAGGAGTAAGTTGTCTGTTTATTATCATCAGGCCACATGACATCACTCACAGTGGTGCCAACAAGAGAACTGGGGACTCTTTGCTGCTTCCTAAATACCACAGGGGGTGGGGGTATACAAACCAAGGCAAATGGCATTCTGGGCATTCCTTTACCGTAGCCTAGTTCTGCGGGTCCAGGCAGCCCCAAGGGCCTATTTTAGAAAAGCGCTAAATATATTGTTGTGTATTCATCGGAACAGGATAGTCCCACATGGTAACACTATCGATTTCTCTGTTAATCCTTAAAGTCATATACTGCTATATAACATAAAATTTGAACACCTATGACATGTGTTTTTCAGATGATAGTGTACTACTAGAGAAAATGGGGTAGAATGTCACACAATTATTCTGATCAGTGAGTTTTCATCCCTCTTGGCCTATACATTCCCTTCAAGAGTCTGGTGAAAAGTAAAAAGCAATGTATCTGCAGTTATATTCTTTTCACTTCTGTTAGTCTAAACAAAGAAAATGGGCAACACTCAACTACCTCTGACTTACAAAAACAGAACTTTCTTATGGTTCAGCCTAATGCACACCAACCAAGTAGGAGTCCTAGCAGCCGGCCTTTTGAAAGGATGTTTGCACCATCCCATCTGTTTTCACCACCTGAATTTCTCATGAAAAAGAGGTGTTAAAAAATGAAAGTTTGTGTTTGGAGGCAAAACATTGCATTCACAGCAGGACACCACTTTGCATTTTTTTCAGTTAGATTTGACAACTGGGGTCCTACTCTTTGCCAGCTGTGGCCATGTTGCCACCAGGAACAAGAAGATGAATAAGTCATGGGCCCTGCCACAAGGAGATCACGAGTGCGAACAGATCGATGCCAAGATAAACGCCACCCAGGATCTCTTGGGAATTCTCAAACTCCCACTGATGAGGCAGATCATAGCAGGGAGATGTTACTGGAGCTTAATGAGCAAAGGCATCCAGAGAGAGACGAAGAAAGCATTTGTTCCCAACATGATTTCTTACTGAGGTTGGGGAACACGAGTCCAGAGGGGACGCTCAGAGATTGATGTTTGGAAGGAAAAAACACAAAGCCTTTCTACCAAAATGTTAGACTCCACAGACCAAGATACCTAGATAGATATAAATGTGATTTCCCCCCCACCGAGGGGATGCTTTGCTGTGCTTCCTAGTTTTCCCTTCCTTTGGGGATGGGAAGAAGGATGCCAGCTGATAATTCAGCCAAAGATACCCAGGTCTGCCCAATGAGGAGCTTGCGGCAGGCTCTATGACAGCTCCCATACGGGAAACAGCTGAGGGACCGTAGTTGTGATGTGACATTCGAGGGTCTTTTACTGTAAGACACCGGTATTTCTGCCATCAGTCTCTCAGTGCGGTGTTTGATACCATTGTGGCCAGCTCCAGCTGTGACTGGCTGTGTAACCCCTTGCACAGTGCCCCTCTCCGGGCTGCCTTGTCCTCACCTGCAAACAAGGTATTGATTAGTTTAATTTCTTTAGCTCAAAAATGTGATGCCTACACTAAACAGAAGATTTATTGAGCGTCTGGTGCAGTATCAGCCATTTGTAGAGTATATCCTGTTCTGGTGTTACTAAGGCAGACCCTTGAATTTTGGTTGAGAAACTCGGCCTTGGGCTCTTGACACAGGGCCTATTTTTACAGCAAAATCAACAAGTTGTTATAATTGTCCAGGTGGTGGCCTCATGGGCTTCTCTCAGGCAGCCACACCTAGGGGGAGGGAGCTGATTGGCACAAAGGGAGAAAATAGCATTAATGTCACGTACTCATCCATGTCAGTGAGAGGCTGACATGTCACATCATACAGTCATTTGTTTATTTTTATTTTTTTGGTCAGTAAATTCAGGCTCAGTCATTGAGAGGTGGTCCCCTGGCAAGGTTTTCCATGCTGGAGCTGGAAGGAATCACTTGCTCATTTGTATTTCTCGTGCTGTGAGCCAGTGAGTCACTTCCTGGCTTCAAACTTCAGCTTCCTCTGTTTCCCAGCCCCAGCCTGCTCTCCTTCCCTCCCGCCCATCTCCCCCCGCACTCTCCAGCCAGGGCTCTGAACTGGTGAGCAGGAAGGGTCCAGGCAGCAGGCCGCACAGCTTAAATGGCTTTGACGTCTCAGAGAAGGACCCTCAATGCAGAAGAAAGTGTGTATGTGGTCTGGTAAATGCTGTGTTGGATTCCAGCATTTTTTTCTTCCTTATATTTTAAATAATTCTAGCAAAGAAGTACCCATAGAAGGTACAGCGGAGTTCGGGTTTATTTTATGACTCACGGAAATTTCTAAAATGATAAATATTGGCTCGGCAGGAGCCTTGACAGAAGAAACACTGAACCAAACCAGACTCTATGGTTACAAGAAACAAGAACAGTGTAGTCAACAAATAAACTGGGACTCCACTTCCAAGCTTTCAGAGAAAAAAAGAGTCAGCCCCCTTGTGAGGTGGCCTTCCTGGCCAGCCACAACCTCGTGTGTTTTTCCTGAGTCCAAAAACTGAGCTGTTGTGAGACCTTCCTGACTAGGAAGCCATTTCAGATACCTGTGGTTTTGTACTTTAGGCCTGACTGTTTCTGACTAATATAATGAAAATACTTTACCAAACATAAAAATTGATGCGGGTACAGTTGGAAATATTTTCCTCTCAGAAAAGAAAAATATTTTCCTTCCTGAGTAAAAATTCCTCCATCTCTCAGTGTAGAAGCAATGAAGCATTCTGGGAAGAATGTTGGGAATCCAGAATGCCAACTTGTTTCAGGGAAAACTTAGAAAGTCTGAGCCATAAATAATGGTTGGACTCCTGAGTAGGATTTTCATTTCTCGTGAAACAAAGTCAGCATTATGTAACTTCCATCAGCTGATTTGATCTTCTACAGTGTTAGTCCCTCAGCTGTGTCAGACTCTGTGCGATCCCATGGACTGAAGCCCACCAGGCTCCTCTGTCCATGGGATTCTTCAGGCAAGAACACTGGAGTGGGTAGTAATTCCCTTCTCCATATTTTCTAAAGAAAGTATACAAATATTCATACCCAGTGCAAAGACTGATGTCACAGCTTACCAAAACCTGGTAATAAGTAGCTTAAATCTTCCTTTCAGCTGCTTTATCCTATGGGACCAAAGTAAGTTTATTAACAGAGCAGCTTTACTTACTAGTAGTGTTCCTCAGGGAGGCTTCTCTGGTGGCTCAGTGGTAAACAATCTGCCTGCAATGCAGGACATGCAGGAGCCTCAGGTTCGATCCCTGGGTTGGGAAGATACCCGGAGAAGAAAATGGCAACCCACTCCAGTATACTTGCCTGGGAAATCCCATGGACAGAGGAGCCTGGTGGGCTGCAGTCCATGGGGTCACAAAGAGTCAGACACAATTTAGAGACTAAAAACAAGAACAACAGTGTTATTCAGGACTGGCTTTCCACATACACACGCACTTTACAGTCTGGAGTCATCATAAATCCATAATAAGGAGGTGCTATGTTCTTGCCTGGAGAATCCCAGGGACGGGTAGCCCGGTGGGCTGCCGTCTATGGGGTCGCACAGAGTTGGACACCACTGAAGTGACTTAGCATACCATAGCATGAAGAAATAAAGTGAAGCCATGTGGTGCTGCCAAAATTAAAAACAGTGAGAAAAAGCTCAGGCTACATTTCCATGCCTCAGAGAAAATGGACTAATGACTGTCAGGCGTGTGAGGGTCCTGAGCCAGGGACCCGGGACAAGGCCACAGATCTGAAAAGACGTCTCTGTCCATCTGCGAGGTCAGCACGAAGACTTCCTTGGGAAGAGAAGACCATGGTGGGATTGATGCAGACCTGCAGGACAGAGAACCTGGAGCGGTTTGTAAGGGAGGTCAGAGGGCAGAGACATGATAAAGTGACTTTATCTGTGCTTTGGTAGGGAAGCCATTGACCAGCCTGGACCATGGCAAGAGGGCAGCCAAACACTGCATCCGACTGCCCTTTGCCCCGGTGTCCAGGAAGCTTATCTCCAGTTTCCCGGAGGGAGGGAAACTGTGAGAACCAGGTTATCAGGCAGATGAGCCCCGGGCTGGGTATGGGTGCTGAAGATCTGGGACTTTGCCTTCCGGAGGCCCAGCCCATTGCATTCTTTCTCCCTTTGCTTCTCCATCATCTTATGTTAATAAGTATTGTCACCTGCTAGGGGGAAGCTCTTTCTACCCTTGAGGTTGTGGCAGGAGTGCCCGTAGCTATCCATGGTGATGCTGGCAGCACAGAGCCAGACATTGTGGGAGGAAGGCAGCCTGATAAGAGCTTCCCTTGGTCATCTGCTGACTGGGCCAAAGGACAGTAAAAATAATTACAGGTCAGAGATCACCTTGTTGCATTTTTTTTCCTGGTTGTTTAAAAATGCAGGCTTACTTTTTTAGTTCTGAAAATGTATTAGAAAGAAAATGTTCCCCACTCATTGCCCCATTGCCTTAAGCCAGTCATTTTAGAAGGTGATTTAAAAAAAAAAAAAATGTAATTATACAAATTACCTGGAGTAGTTTCTCTCATTAAAAAAAAAAAAAAAAACACAGAAAATTTCAATTTCTCTCTCCTGCAGTTCTTTGCCCCTTACCAAGATGAAGCTCTCGCATTGGTTTGGAATGTATCTTCTAGTTTGTACACCTACACAACCACACACACACACACAACCGATCTTTCGATAGATATAGCTTTGCATTCCTATGACTTTTCAAAGCCATGACCAGCATCATATTCTATCATTAGCGAGTACCCCTGTGCAGGGAAGACGCCCTGATCCTTGCCTATCACTTCTCTCAGTTCTCAGCTAAGATGTCACCTCCTCCTCGAGGCCTTCCCTGACTACCCTGTCTGAAGTTACCACACACACCCCAGCCATCCTGTCCCCTCTGCTTTTTAATGTTGTTTTTTTTTTCCATTTTAATATTTAATTCTACAGAAAAAACAAATTTTATATCCCTTTTTTAAAATAGGGGGAAACTGTATGAGAAGCATGTCCGCACACCTCCGTGAGAGCTGGTTAATACTGATCTAATTGCCTGGGAGTTTCCCTAGTCACATCCAAGAAATTATGTCCAAGGTCCATGTGAAGGGAAAGAGCTCTGGAGAAGCAGAAAGGACTCAGGTAAAAACCTTCAGAGGATTGTAGGGAGGTGGGTCTTGCTGCTTAAACAATGAGGTTGAAAAAAACAAACAAACAAACAAAAAAAAAACAATGAGGTTGAGCTCTGAGCATCTCCATTTCTTAACACACCTTCTAAACCAGTCACTGAGAGTGGTTTTACCCACTTTGGGGACTTTTATAAATTCAGAGATAAAAATATATACATATAAAAAGAATAGAGAGTACTGAAGGCTTCAGCTGCTAAGCTGCTAAGTCACTTCAGTCGTGTCCGACTCTGTGCGACTCCATAGATGGCAGCCCACCAGGCTCCCCCATCCCTGGGATTCTCCAGGCAAGAACACTGGAGTGGGTTGCCATTTCCTTCTCCAATGCATGAAAGTGAAAAGTGAAAGTGAAGTCGCTCAGTCGTGTCCGACCCTCAGCGACCCCATGGACTGCAGCCTTCCAGGCTCCTCCATCCATGGGATTTTCCAGGCAAGAGTACTGGAGTGGGGTGCCATTGAGCAAGGCTAAAAGAGACCCAATATGGCTAAATAGGTTCCCTGAAAAATGTTGGGTCCACCCCACCCCTAAACCTGTGTGTGACAGGTGAAAATGCACAGTAAGAAGCGCAGTTCCCGGTTTTATTTTTCTCCATGTTACCCACCACCATATGACACAGGGCAGGTTTCACCTGTTTATCTTCTTTACTTTCTGTTTCCGTCATTTGAATATAAGCTCCCCAAGAACAAGGATCATTATATATTTTTTCACTTCTGTCATCTCAGTGCCAGGAGAGTGTTGGCACATCATAGGTTGTGAAGAACACCTGTTGAATAAATAAATGAATCTGATTCCAAAGAGTTGGTGGGGAGACACTGCTGGTGTAGACCCTGTGGGTGTAGACACTGCTAGAGGGCAGCAGGTATCTTGTGAGCATGGGCACCAGAGCCACAAACCCAGGTCAGCAGAATAAGAGTGGGAAGGAATTGGGGTCCACCAAGCCAGCCCTGGAGAAGGCAATGTCACCCCACTCCAGCACTCTTGCCTGGGAAATCCTGTGGATGGAGAAGCCTGGTAGGCTACAGTCCATGGGGTTGCTAAGGGTCGGACACGACTGAGCGACTTCACTTTCATGCATTGGAGAAGGAAATGGCAACCCACTCCAGTGTTCTTGCCTGAGAATCCCAGGGACAGCGGAGCCTGGTGGGCTGCCGTCTATGGGGTCACACAGAGTCAGACACGACTGATGCGACTTAGCAGCAGCAGCAAGCCAGCCCTAAACTGCCTGCCTCTACACCCCACTGTATTTGGTTAAGCTATTGTTGGGTGCCTGTTCCATGTATCCGGATGCAAGAGCCCCAATAATTCAAAGATGTGAATTTGAAGAGGATATCTTCAAGAGGCTAAGAAGGAGTAAAGAAATGGGAAATCCAGAAGCACATGGTATCTTGGACCTAAGAAAGAGTGGTTCATGGAAGCAACCTAAATGTCCATGGACAGAGGAATGGATAAAGAAGATGTGGCACATATAGACAATGGAAAACTACTCAGCCATAAAAAGAATGAAATTACACCATTTACAGCAAAACGAATGAACCTAGAAATTATCATACTGAGTGAAGACAAAGACAAATATCATGTGATATCACTTTTTTGTGGAATCTATTAAAAGGGTACAAATGAACTTATCTACAAAGCAGGAATAGAGTTGCAGATGTAGAAAACAAACTTACGGTTACCAGGGGGTAAGGGGGGAGAGAGAAACTGGGAGATTGGATTGACATATACACACTACTATATATACAATAGATAACTAATAAGGACCTCCTGTATAGCACAGGGAACTCTACTCAGTACTCTGTAATGACCTAAAGAGTAGATAAATGTACATGTATAACTGATTCGTTGTACTGTATGCCTGAAACTATTAATAACACAACATTGTAAGTCAACTATACTCCATTAAAAATTAAAAAGAAAAGTAAGGGCATGTGGTCAACACCCAAATGTTAGTGAGGAGACACAAGAAGGGGAAATGGGGTGTTGGACTAAGAGCATCTTTTGTTGACTCCTATTAATCTGTGAAGTCAGTCTTGACCAATCTTTATGATTAACTTTATGTGTCTCTGAGGCTCGGCTGCAGTGCCCAGTTGCTTGTTCAATACTTGTCAAGGTGTAGATGTGAAGGTATTTTGTAGATATAGCATATAATAAAATAATGTGGTTAACACTTATAATCAGTTGGCTCTGAGTAAAGCAGATTACTGATTTGGATGGACCTTATCCAATCAGCTAAAGGCTGTAACATCAAAAACTGAGGTTTCTGGAGAAGGAATTCGCCTCAAGGCTGTAACGGTAGCAATTCTTCCTGAATTGCCAGCCTACTGACCTGCCTTGATGGATTTCAAACTTAAGACTGCACTTCAACTCTTAGATGAATTGCCAGCCTTCCAGCCCTCACAATGGCATAAGCCAGTTCCTTAAAATAGATCTCTCTCTCTCTCTCTAAATATATATATACATATATATATTAGTTCTGTTTCTCTGGAAAGCCCTGACTGACACAGCGTCTGTTGAGAATATGTTCAGACATTTGTCCAATTATTTCCTTAGGCTGAATTCCTATGAGTAGAATTTGCTCGGTCGAAATTCCTGAGCTATCTAAAGAAATATGAAGCATGTTGTCAGTTTGCCATCTAGAAATGTTACATTCCTAGGAACAGTGTAATGATGTCTGGGTCCCTGGCCCCACTTCAGTGTGAGGTAAGTCTCAATGATCTTTCTAACCTTCACCAATTTGTTGGGAGGTGCCACTTTCTCGTTTTAAATTTGCAATATTTGATGAATAACGAGATTGAATATCTTTTCATATTTTTGACCATGCACCTTCCTCCTTATACTTTAACATTTCATATCAAACTCTATACTTATTTCCTCTAGAAACCTAGGCCATTTATATATGATTTTCCTTTTCATTTGAAAATATTACGAATGGTCAGACTCTGTAACAGAAAAAATTCTCAACTGCTTTTGATCTTCGTCTACTTTTCTATTAGATATTTGTCCTTTTCGATTGATTTGTAATCTTTATATAATACTTTGTCATTTATCTACTATGCAAACTTTCCCCCTGTTTTTGATTAGCCTCTAACATTGTTTTGGGGTTGTTGCCGTTAGGTTTTTTGTTTGGGTGTTTTTTGGGTTTTTTGTAGCACAAAAGAGTATATTTTATGTGGCCAAATCATTCATTCTTTTTCTCTGAGGCAGTTATTTATTTTGGAAATGTCAACTACTTTCCTCTTTTCACATGAAAAAGACACAAATGATCAGATTATGTAACATAAATTTCTCAATTTAGGAATGGAGTTCATAAGTGTTAATATCACTCTAGTATCTGAATCTTTTCCTGGATGCATGGGAAAGTTTTGTGGTTTTTTTTTTAAGATTTTTTGATGTGGACCATTTTTAAAGTTTTTAGTGAATTTGTTGCAAAATTACCTCTGTTTTATGTTTTGTTTTTTTTGGCCCCCAGAGGCATGTAGGATCCTAGCTCCCTGAACAGGGATTGAACCCTCACCCCCTGCATTGGAAGGCAAAGTCTTAACCACTAGACCACCAGGGAAGTCCTGGGAACTTAATATGTTATTTTTCCTAAAAACTTGAGTGGTTTCAGTTACTGGGAAAGCATGTTATTGCATCTGTTAAAGTTTGGTGATTTGGGGGGGAAAGAGGGATTTTTTTTTTCCCTTTTTCATGAAAACTTGGCAATTCCACAGCAATGTGAAAAAATATTAGCCACAATTTCTAGCTTCAGGTGATAAGTATTGAAGTAATGTTAAGCAATTCAAGGCAGAGTTGGAGTTTAAACTTCACATATTATTCTCGATGCTGTATTGACTTGATAGAAACTTATACATGTTTTTGAAAGTGAAAGTGAAATCGCTCAATCGTGTCTGACTCTTTGCGACCCCATGCACTGTAGCCTATCAGGCTCCTCCATCCATGGGATTCTCCAGGCAGGAATACTGGAGTGGGTTGCCATTTCCTTCTCCAGGATACATGTTTTTAAGTTACATAATTTATTTCCTATCTTAATATCTCCATTAAAACCAGCAGAGAATGAACACAGTTGTTTTGTTGCATTATTATGACTATAGGGTCGACCCACTGAGTATGTAGAGGAACTCATTTAATTATCAGAAAACAAGGATTCGGATTCTAGAAGCTCTGCCAGGCCCAACCCCCCCCTCCCCACCCTCCCCCACCCCCTGCCCCACCACCTCGCCGTGTCCCTAAACTTGTTCCTCTAAACCTGAAGGCTGCCCTTGGGATCAGCCTTCAACCAGAGATAGGGAGTTGGTGGGTAAGAACCCAGCCCCCCTCACCCCTCGGTGGGGTGTCTTTCTGGGGGTCCTGCTCAGTCTCCTGGAGCACACATTCACACTGAGCTCCAGTTGTCCTCCATGGTCATTGTGGGAACATCCCTGTAACTTGCTGCCTTCTCTCTCTATCCCCCTTCTTCAGAAGCATCTACTGGTGCCTCAGGACCCTCTACCCAGTACACTACAGTCACCCCTCAATATACATGGGGGGTCAGTTCCAGGACCCCCTTCCCCAAACACTCAAGTCTCTATAAAATGGTGTCATATTTGCATACAAGCTATGCACATTCTCTCTTACATTCTCTATCATCCCCAGATTACTTATAATAGCTAATAGAATGCTATGTAAATAGTGGTAAATGCAATATAAATGCTGTGTAAATAGTTGCCTGAATGTGGACAAATTCAAGATTTGCTCTTTGGAACTTTCTGGAATTTTTTTCATATGTATGTAAAATTTTTCTATATAAATTATATATAATTTTTCATGATATATGTGGCAAGGCTTGCAGGATCTTAGTTCCCTAAGCAGGGATTGAGCCGGCCCCCCGAAATAGTGAAAGCACAAAATCTTAACCACTTGGACCACCAGGAAATTCCTTCCAATTTTTCCCCCAAATATTTTTAATTTGCGGTTGGTGGAGCCCACAGACGCAGAATGACAATGATACTTGTATTTGAATCCTTGCCTCAGGGTCTGCTTTTGGGGGACTCCAAGCCAAGACAAATGCTTAAAGTAAGTCGGCTACATGCAAACAATAATGGCTAATATTTATTAAGAACTTACCATTGTAAGCACAAAAGGGCTTCTCTAGTGGGTCAGTGGTGAAGAATCTACCTGCAATACAGGAGATACAGATTCGATCCCTGGGTTGGAAAGATCTCCTGAAGGAGGAAATGGCAACCCACTCCAGTATTCTTGCCTGGGGAATCCCATGAACAGAGAAGCCTGGAAGGCTGCAGTCCATGTGGGTTGCAAAGAGTTGGGCATGACCTAGCCACTAAACAGTAACAACAATTGTAAGCACATCACTTAACCCTAACAACATCTTTTGGGAGCTAATATCATCTCCAGCTTAGGGATGAAGCACGTGAGTATTCAATCAGCTTTGGGAGGGCATTTTGCTGAGAGATGAGCTGATACAGTTTTTGTTTTTACACTCTCTTACCATCCAACTGAAATCTGAGTCACTGCAAGCTGCCTTTTTTTTTCCCCCAACCACAACAATAACTTTTCTCCTGGTTTTTCTAAAACATAAGTCTGTTTTTTTTTTAGCGAATCACCATTCCTGTTGTTTTTGTCGAAGCTAGCTACCAAGCTTACAATTTCTCATATGTTAAGGGTTTCCATTTATGCCCTAATAACCAATTGAAAGGACCCAGGATGTTAGCTGGTTGTGTGAGACATGTTCATTACTGGTTTGAAAGACAACGTTTCACAGGCTTCAGATGACCTTTATTTGAACTGAAATATTCTTCCAGCCACTGATCTTATTAACGTTTTTCTTTGTTTCAAGGCAAAATACTATGCTGTCTTCTCAGTCCCTCTGTTGGTCTTCAGAAAGAGTAAAACAAATGTTGTGTGTTTTCTAGAAAATGTTATCAAATTGTTTCCCAAGTTAGGTCATTGCAGCTGCAAAATTCTTGTTTGGGTAGAAAATCTGGCCAAAAACAACAGAGCCAATGGTCAGCCATTATTTCAGGGGGAAAAAAGGTCCTGAGATTAGCTAAGGATTGCTGTCTACCATTCCACTAAAATAGAGACTGATTCCTCCAGCTGGGCCTGCATTATTTTTGAGATTAATCTTTTTTCTTCCTTTATAGAGCTATACTTTAATTTACTGGCTGACTCCCCCAGTTTTTTAAATGGCCCCATAACATTTTGGAAGCTGTTTTAACTCTATAAGGCAATTTATTGTAAATTACTTTTCAGAAACTTCTTGAGCCAACTTGACATGAAAACAAGCCATTTTCTCAGGCTATATAGTCTAATTGTTTCTTAAACTGAGCATTTCAAGTTAGGGTACCACTTTACATACTTGGGAAGACTGATTCTCTTTGAGTTGGCAGAGCCAGAAGAAAGGACATTAAAAATTTCTCCACATGAATTTCTGCCACTGGAGAGCTGCTGCTGCTGCTACTGCTAAGTCGCTTCAATCGTGTCCGACTCTGTGTGACCCCATAGACGGCAGCCCACCAGGCTCCGCTGTCCCTGGGATTCTCCAGGCAAGAACACTGGAGTGGGTTGCCATTTCCTTCTCCAATGCATGAAAGTGAAAAGTGAAAATGAAGTCGCTCAGTTGTGTCCGACCCTCAGCAACCCCATGGACTGCAGCCTTCCAGGCTCCTCCATCCATGGAATTTTCCAGGCAAGAGTACTGGAGTGGGGTGCCATTGCCTTCTCCGACTGGAGAGCTGGGTCTGTATTATTTCACAGGTAATGTGATAGAGTAAATGTTGAGCACCTGACTTTCAAGGGGCATGTGCCCCGAGTGTGTTTATGGTGTTTGTCAGTTCCTGTGCATCATGGTCTGTGAGTGGGTTGGAAAAGAATTTCCAGACACAGAGTATTTCAGAATAGAGTTTATTAGAGCAAGAGACGCTGTTAGTACAGTGGTCTGGCTCAAGTGAGAGCCAACGACTTTTATGGGTTGGTAACCAATTTTTACAGCCTCAAGACAAAATTCCTGCTGGAAGGGTAGCATTAGGTGACTGGTTAGGATGCTATAGGTGGGTAATAAGATGGGTATTTTTATCTAAGATGGAATCAGAAAGCTGACTGATATAGATGGGAAGGGATTCATGGTAACAGTTGCTATGGGGCTCAGTCCAGAGTTGACCTTGGTACAGGGCTCCACATCTATGGCCTTGATACAAGGCTTTACACCCATGACCTTGGTATAGGGTTCCACACTGTGGTGTAGACATTCCCATCTGGCTAATTTCAAGCTACTAATGAGGTGTCCCCCCACTCCTCAAATTCCTGAAAACCTAACAGTTGGGTCTTATTAGCTCTTAAGAAGCAGCCTCAAATGCATGCTTGGGACCACTGGCTTGTTAGCTCTGAGGTGCTCTGGAATTGGTCTTAGAGGTCCCTCGACTTCACGTAGCAAATCCTGGCAAAGTGGCATCTTCAGGTCCACTATGTGTGTGTTACCCCTAAACTCAGGTTGCCTGGAAAAAAGCAATGTGCCCTGGGAGGACTGCGACCCAAGTTAGGGTCATCGAGGACAGTCCAAGGCATGTTAGAGACCAGGGCAGCCGGCAGCTCTGTGGCTGGAGTTTAAACTGCCGTGTTCAGCAGAGACTGACCGCAGAACAAAATAAGCAACCAGAATGTACCCTGGATGCCACCCTTGGTGATGGGTTTTGTTTCATGTTTACATCTGAAAAGCCACAGCCTTGGAGGAGCCTGGGAAGTGTCTTCATTATGTATCACTTGAGGACATCTCTTCTTTTTTTCATCCTCTTAAAATAGAAAGCTCTTTTCCAAGGAATTAATTTTTCCTTTGAATGTGTCTTGTAACTGCAGTCGTTCTGCTGACTGGTGCACTGTTTTCTTCCACAAGTAATGTATTTTTGTTTTGTCCTTGTGTATTTCCTCTAAAGATGAAAGTTTGAACAGAACCATCACAGGGGAGAGCCGCTACTAAATCTGACTTTGAAACAGCCCCGTCAGCAAATGTGGGGTGAAAGGGCCAGGCCTCAGGTCCAGCTGTTGGTCAGAGCTTCGTGCTTCATTGTTGAATACCCAGCAATACTCAGCTTTCCCATTTTAAGGTTTCAACACGAACCTCCCAACATTCAAAAAATGTGTCTTTCATGTCCAGTTTCTATCTAAGATTCATTTGCTCTTTAATTGGTTTTTATCAGACACCTACTCTGAATCAGAAGCTCTACTAGTTGATGAATGAGATACCCATCAGGGTTCTTCTGTATCTAGCAGGAAATAATGACACAAACAGTCTAGCTAGAGAGGATTTAATCAAGGGACAACTTCTAGGGTTCTGGGCGGGGTTAAGTGTTTCAATCCACCAAGCATGGTGAGGGGCCCAGGAACTGGCAGGAACAGGTAGGGGTCATGCTTGAAGAAGAGGGAGGTAGGAAAGGGGTCTCCCTGACCTCCTGCTGGTGACTCCTGTTTGCCAAACTGCACAAGAAATCAGAGGACATGGAAGATAGGCGATGCAACCCTGGAGGCCCAGCCCTTTGGGGTTTAGAGCGGCCTGGAGAAGCGTGGAAGGTGGGTCTCTGGGACAATCCTCTGGCAGTGACGATCTTTGGAGAATGAACAGCATTAATATCATTGGCTCCGCCCTCAAAGAGCTGCTGGTAGCCAGGATGGTAGAGAGAGAGGTGGAGCCTTAGCCAGAAGGTATCTCGGCTCAGCCATGGGGGCTCGGGTGTGGAGACCTGTCTTGACATCCATGTTCATGAATTAATATGCACAAGCTGAGGTGTAAGAGATGCAAAGGAACGTATTGGTATCCAAACCAAGGGATGTAGACAAATGAAGAAAAGGATGGTATCTATAGGGTGAGAAGGAAAGCCAGATGACACAAGTTTGAAATTAATGAAGTGGTGGGAGTCAACGGAAATCAACCGGGAGCAGGAAGCAGAGGGTGGAGCAGCAGGAACACCCACATCACTCAGAGCCTTATCCAGATGAACCAACAAGTCACATGGTTGCAATCAGTCGTTCTCTGGATTTGGGCCAAATCTATTGTGAAAAAGAAGAACAGACCTGACTCCATATTGGATCAGTTCCTTCAGCTCTGAGGTTTGTTCTCTACTGTTGGGGCTTAGTCTTGTGGGCTCTGCACTTTTGGTAAAAGAATATTGACTGTAGCCTGGAATATACCCAAGAGCCCATTCTCAAAACTCCAATCTGCCAATGTATAACATTTCCCCATTCACATAGAGAACACAAACCCCTTACTGGGGCTGAAGAGTACAAGAGAGCCTTTGAAACAATAAAAACAAAGTTAATCTCAGCCCACGCTTCTGGACTACCACATCTGAAGAAAATCTGTGAAAGACAAGGGTAAGTCTCGGGTGTTAGTTCAGGTTCTGGGAGACATCCCTCAGCCTGTCACCTACTTCTCAAAGTAGCTAGATCATCCTGGTAAGGGGTGGTCCCTTTGCCTTCAAGCTGTAGTTGCTACTTGTGACAGACTTCAGGAAGCTGAGAAATTTACCCTGGGGCAGCTCCTCACTATGTACGTCCCTCACCAGGTCTTTTCTTTACTGAAATGAAAAGGGGGCTATTGGCTGACCTCTGGGAGAATGGGAAAGTACCAAGCCGTTCTCTTTAGACAATCCCAGTGTAAGACAGCAGGTCTCTTCAGCCCTGAATCCAGCCACATTGCTCCTGATGGGAGCCACACAACACAGAGCTGGTGTCCTCCAGCAGACCAGACTTAACAGACCAACCCTGGGCTGACCCGGAGTTGGAGGTGTTCACTAATGGGAGCAGCTTCACAGACGAGGCAGGTGATGCGCTGGGTACACAGAAATACCCCAGAGAGGAGTGTTGAAGTGAAACCTGTGTCCAGGGAGCTCAGCCCAGAAGGCAGATGTCATTGCTCTAACAAGAACCGTCTCTGCTGCTGAAGGAAGTGGGTGAGCATATATACAGACCCTCGCTCTGCATTCTTTGCAGTATATGTACATGAGGCAATCGGAAAAGAGAGGGGCTTCCTCACTTCAAATACTAAGGACACAAATCACACTGCTGAAATCCTGTCACTGTCAGAGGCAGCCCATAAGCCCTCACAAGTGGCCGTAATGTCCCTCCCAGGACACCAAAGAGGCGAAACTCATACAATAAAAGGCAAGCAGTTAGCTGACCACGCTGCAAAGAAGGCAGTCATCACGACATGAGAGGGTCACGTCTTTCCCAGCTCTGTCAAAATCCCAGCCAGTGTACTCAGGAAAGGACAAGGGAGGGGTTGAAAAAAGGAATTCACTCTTGATCACACCTCGCCGGGCTGGAAATACAGTGCAGAAGGAATTGTTTTGATCCCTGAGGCTTAGATGCTCTCCGGAGGCACCTTCATAATAAAACCCATGACGGGAGAGATGCCACCTTACCAAGGATTCCAAAGCATATAATGGGCCCTAATCTGCAAAGAACCATCCAGCGAGTCACTCAGAATTGTGTGATTTGTGCTAAAAAAACAATCCAAAACCTGTTCTAGACACCCCTTCGCCCCTCGGGAACTCAGTCCTAGAGAGGAACCTGCCCCACTGAGGACTGGCAAGCAGAGGGGCTGCGGAAAACTTCAGATGCTTCTTAGTGTTTGTGGACACTTTTGCAGGATGGATGAAAGCATATTTCACCTGGACAAAGAAACTCTGAGGTAGTTAAAGTTCTCCTTAAGGGAACTGTTCTCCAATTTGGAGGCCTAACAGCCTTCAAAGTGATAAGGAGCCCACTTTGTCTCCAGTATAACCAATGACTAAAGCACTGGATGTTGACTGAAACTGGATTCATCCTGGAGACCACCATCAATAGGAAAAATGGAGAAAATGAATCATATATTGAAAAAGAACATTGCTGGGACTTCCCTAGTGGTCCAGTGGTTAAGACACTGTGAGGCCACTGGAGGGGGTATGGGTTCCACCCCTGGTTAAGGGAACTGAAGGTCCCACAGGCCGTGTGTATGGCCAAAAAATTAAAAGTTTATAAGAGTAATAAGTAAAGATATAACTTGGAATAGCATCCCTCCTGATTTCAGATCAAAGGTAAGCTGGTACACTTTGGAAGATAAGACATCTCTTGTAAAATAGCTCAATCAGTTCCTCTTGTTTTCCGTAAGAAAGCAGTATGGACCCGTAGAAACAATGGATACACCAGATGTAGGCTTAAATCTGTGGCTGTGTATTCCTAATAGAAATGCCTTCATGGATGTTTGTGTCTAATTCCTTAGGATCCATTTCCTAAGTGGTGTGAATCGGGGTCTGGAACAGCTTCCTTTTAGGGCACAGTGAGCACGCCATTTGGCCAACTGTGGCTTGATGATACACCAAACCACTGGACAATCTATTCCTAGAAGAGAAGAGGGTGGTTCAGATGTACCCTGACCCAACTTGAATGTGGCAGTAGTGATATCATTTAAGATATCATTTAATGATATCTTGAAGTACAGAGCAGAAATGTGAACAGCATGGCTGGATTGAAATCCACAAGAAATTATAACTGTGAAAGAGACATCTCCAAACTTGGTCCTGAGAATGCTGCCTGTTGGGACAATGACTCATTGCTGCATCCCTGGGGTCAAGGATACGATCACTTCTCATGCATAACCAGAGTGATGACACGTAAGTAGGTGTGACAAGGTCTCGACCACGTTCCATGGTTGTGCCCCATCGTCTGGTGCTCAGGGAAGGTGAGCTTAGGTATATTTCAAAACCCCTTCGTCATTTGTGTGTTAAACTCCTACCATGAAATCCTGGTGAATCAAAGGAGCATTTTTGCATTTTCTTGCTATCATTATGAAGCATCTACTCTCAGCACACATTTTCCAGAGGTGTTTGGGATTTTGGAGGGCAGCTTTTTCTCTCTCTCTCTCTTTTTTTTTTGTGATTTCAAACTTACAAAAAAGTTGCAGAAATAGTACAGGGTACTCCTACTATACCCCTTACCTAAATCCACCAATTATTTACATTTTTCTCCATTTGTTTTACTATTCTATGAATTGATTTATATGTGTGTATCATATATTGTGCTCAGTCACTCAGTGACGTCCGACTCTTTGTGACCCCATGGATTGTACCTGGCCAGGCTCCTCTGTCCATGAGGATTCTCCAGACAAGAATACTGGAATGGGTTGCCATGCCCTCCTGTATCATATATACACGTATATATTATTTGTTTTCTGAAACACTGCCAGTAAATTAGATATTGTGCCTAATTATTCCTTAAACCAGCATGTATTTACTGAGAACAAGGTCCTTTTCTCATACGCCATTGAATGATTATCAAAATTAGGCAGTTTAACACATACTGTTACTATCTATTCCATTTTTCCATACTTGAATTTCATCAAACGTCACAGTAATGTTTCATGGTAGCGTTTTTGTTTTTTCTGGTCTAGAATCCCATTCAAGTTCATGCACTGAATCCAGTTGTCATACTTTTTCGGTCCCATCAATCCAAAACCTCAAGGAATACACGTATCAGCACACTGGATATTTGCTTCGGTGTCTGTACTGAACCCGAAGGAAAGCAGGTAGATGCTTAGTGCCCTCCTGGCTTTGACAGTGAGAGAACCTGCAGCTTCACTTTCCCGAAAGCCTGTAGCATCCACAGTGCATGTGCAGTTAGAGAGAGAGCCTTGCTTTTGAGTGTCTTTCTCCCTCCGTTGTCCCCCTTCACGGTGACACATCACTTATATGGCAGCCGAGCTTGCTCTACAGCTGATGGGGAGGTCGGTTTAAGGAGCAGGGCCTGGGAGTCAGAGGTTTGCCCTTTCACTCTGGAGTTGTTGGCCACTTTACTCAGTAAGAGCCTCTCCTGCAGGACCTGTTGTTCCAGTTTGGTGGCACGGCTTCAAGCTGTGCATCTGTGCACCCAGCCTCCCCCCACCGCCACCCGCTGCTGACTGCAATTGCCCTAGGGGTCAGGAGGCAGGTGTCCACTCTCAGGGCAGCGTGGCCCTCTTGTGGCACACATCTCTATGTCCTGGGAAAGGATAGACTATCAAAGGAGACCGTATAGAATCAGAATGCTCCCGCAGCCTCTTAGACGATCAGGGCTGCCATTACAAAGTCCCGCAGACCTGGGGCTCCAACAATAGTAATTCATTTTCTCACAGTTCTGCAGGTTAGAAGTCTGAGATCAAGGTGTCAGCAGGGTGGTTTCTTCTGAGGCCTCTTTCCTTGGCTTGTAGATGGCTGTTTTTCTCCTTGTATCTTCACGAGGTGTTCACCCTCTGTTCCTGTCTGGGCTTCCCTGGTGGCTCAGCTGGTACAGAATCCGCCTGCAATGCAGGAGACCTGGGTTCAATCCCTGGCTTGGGAAGATCCCCTGGAGAAGGGGATGGCTGCCCACTCCAGTATTCTGGCCTGGAGAATTCCATGGACCGTATCGTCCATGGGGTCACAAAGAGTCAGACACGACTGAGCGACTTTCACTTTTCCTGTTTGTGTCCTAATCTCCTCCTCTTATCAGGACACCAGTCATATTTCATCAGGGCCCACCCACATGACCTCATTTCCCCCGAGTTACCTCTTCAAAGGCCCTGTTTCCAAAATACAGTCACATTCTGAGGAACCAGAGGGTGAGGACTTCAACATATGAATCTTAGAGGACACAAGTCAGCCCATAACAAGCAGGAAGCTCATACAGACACCTTAGCTCAGATCTATCAATTTAGAAAATGGGTTAAAGGAATCATTCAAGGCCACACAACTGTCAGACGGCAGGGAACCCCCCTCTACCCTTTATGTTTATAAAAAGCCCGGAGCAAACTCAGAATGTATCTTAACTGAAAGGGAAGGTTTAAAACTCTATAGGGTATGAAACTGACTAAAAGACAAACCATCTCTGCCTAGTTTTTGTATTTGTTCAGTGGATAAACAAGTTAATCAAATTTTTTTTAAAATATCATGTATTGAAGCAAGTTAACATGGCAATAAAAAGATGTGATGAACATAAAGCCTGGTAGATTAAACTAATTTCTAATTATATATATTTTTATATGACTGAAATCACCATGCATGTGGCTTTTTGTTTTATCTCCTCCCGTTCATGTTTGTTATAAACATTTCACTGATGTCATCACGTATTTCCCCATGATTAAAACTGGTCAATGGTTACAGACCATTTTCTCCTATTGTTTTTGCCCAGTTGACTAAACTACTTCTTCTCTGTCCCCCTCCCTCTCTTTGCTTTTTTCATAGCTACACAGCTATAGAGTGAAGCAAGGAATCTTTTTCAGATGTCTGCATTGCAAAGTGCTTCATGTATAAGGTGATCACAGTTTTCCCAAAGGGTTTTGAAAATCATCTCAGCCTAAGAAAAACTGCAAGAATAGTACAAACAACACCCATACACCTTTTATCCAGATTCATTGTTACTATTATTAGTAACAATACTAATTAATACTATTATTAGTTACTATTAGAATAGTAACTAATTAGTTACTATTATTACCTTTACTAATAGTTATCAGCTTACTATTGTTGCTATTATGCCCCACTTCCTTTCTCTTTTCATACATTTGATTAGTTAATTAGGCTGTGCTGGGTCTTAGCTGTGGTGTGTGTGAGTTTTAGTTGTGGCATGTGAACTCTTAGTTGCAGAATATGGGATCTAGTTCCTGGACCAGGGATGGAACCCGGGTCCCATTGGACTTCCAGGCAAGTCCGTCTATATGTGTCAATATTTATGTTTATGTGTACATGTATACAAGTAATTTTTAAACCATCATTTGAGGGTAAGTTGCACACATCATGCATTTTACCCCCAAATTGTTCAGAGGATATTTTCTAAGAATACAGACATTATTTTACTTGTCTGTGGAGTAGTCATAAACTTCAGTAAATTCAATATTGATTCAGTTCTAATCTATTGTCCATCTTCCAGTTTTGCCAGTGGACCTAGAGGTGACCCTACAGCGTCTTCTCTCCTCAGTACAGAATCCAGTCTAGGATCACTATGCATTTGGATGTCATGTCTCCTTTAACCTGGAACGTTTCCATGTCTCTCTTCATTTTTTATGATATTAACATTTAAAAAAATATTGTTCCCGTCTATTTTTATTAATAACATTTCTTATTTGGGGTTTGTCTGGATGTTTTTATATGATTAGATTTAGGCATTGGAAGGACTGACGCTGAAACTGAAACTCCAATACCTTGGCTGCCTGATGCGAAGAACCGACTCTTGGAAAAGACCCTGATGCTGGGAAAGATTGAAGGCAGGAGGAGAGGGGGATGACAGAGGATGAAATAGTTGGATGGCATCACCAATGTGATGGACATGAGTTTGAGTAGGTGCCGGGAGTTGGTGATGGACAGGGAAGCCTGGCGTGCTGCAGTCCATGGGGTTGCAAAGAGTTGGACACAACTGAGCGGCTGAACTGAAACGGATGCATTCAAGGCTGGGATGAGATGCTGTGTCCTCAGACAAACCGCAATACTCTTGGGAGTGAAAGAGGGAGCCACCTATACTCACACTGTGATAGAGGGGGTAAATGTGGATGGTCTCAGGTGAACTGGGAGGCACAGTGACCCTTGTTCTGTAAGTGACTATTCCCCTTTACCATACTGGGGCCAGATGGGTTTGCTGGCTGAGCTCCTACCACCCACAGCTGCTTCATCTGGCCACCGTCCTGCCCTTGGCTATGCCCAGCCACCTTGAAGTCAAGACATCTCTTGTTCAAATTTACCTGGAGTAACTTTCAGGTCTCCTGTCATGATGAAGATTGGTTGGTTGCCTGGCTGTGCAGGATAGAGTGTGAGATCTGAAATGCTAACTGCTCCCGTGCAGACTCTCAGGCAGCCCTCTTGTGTTTCAGCTCTACTGTGACAGAGATGAACAAACCTGATTCCATGTTGGGTCTGTTCCTCTAGCCGTAACCATTGTGCCCTGTCACCTGTGCTAACTTCTCCGGGGTCTGCACCTTCTGTCAAAGCGTGCTGCCTATAGTCTGGAATGTACTTGAAAGTCCTTTCTCAGAGCTCTGACCTTTAAAGGGGTAACACTTTTCCATTTGTATAGAGATAAAAAGTTGCAGAATAGAGAATAACACTTGTCTTATTGGAGGTTTATAGGAACATTGTGACCAGATGTACCTGGACAGCTGCTGGAACAAAGGATTCCTGCACCAAGAAGTCTGCAACAACCAGCCACACCCCCCTCCCTTCTTAGTATAAAAATGGCCTGAATTCTAACTCAAAGAAGATGGTTCTTTGGGACACAAGTCCACCATCTTCTCAGTCTCTGTTCCTTGCCCTGACAACTCATCTCTCCAGTTATTGACCTGTCATGTGGCAAGGAGTACGAACTTGGACTGGCAAACACTACCCTTCACCTCCATCTTCTCCTGTATCTGCTACGTACGATTCCTAAAATTTTCTGAGATCCTCTTGCGTGAACCAGCTTTCTTCTCCCACCCCCGGAGACAGTCCCGGAGACAGTTGGGTTTCAGCTTTCTCCACAGCACCACATCAGTCTCCCGGAATCTGTCCCTGGTCAGCCTTCTGAAAATCTGTTGACGGAACTTGTCCACTGTCATCTTTTCTTCCTTATTTTTGTGAAACTTTAATCTCAAAAGATTCCTTACTCTCATTTTTGGTGGGGCTTGGTGAAAGGAATGGAGGTAATGCCCATGTTCCAGGGTCACTCATGTGGAGCCTTTGAGCCTTCCTTTGTGGGACTCCTCTTGCCACACCTGCCCCGGTTTAGCTACAAGTTCAGGGAACTCAGAGTACACACCTCGTTTATGCTATTTCATCTGGAATTCTAACTTGCCTACCTGCCCACCCACCACTCACTGCTGCTGCCCTGACGCAACCACAGTGCTTTGTTACCATCTCTGTTTTTGAACTTATCCCAGATTTCTTTGTATCTTCATTTGTTAAGTAGGAATTTGTCTCCTGCCCTTTAAGGGTAAGGACTTGACCTTGTCCAATATTTAACTCTTCCAGGTGATGCTTTGTGAGTAGATATTTTCTAAGTGTTCCACTGGATTAAACAGAATTAATATTTTTTCTGTTGTTATGTTTCTGGAAGTTTGTATTTTTCCCAAAGGGCTCTCCATGGGGGACAGACTGGGTGGCTGGTCCCAACGCTTCATTCTGTTGTGATAGAGTCACACACCACACCCTTGAAGTGCCCTTGGGTGGGCCACGTCTCTTCCTTGCCCCTTGACTGTGGCTGGGTACTTTGCTTTGTTTAATATTCATTTATTTACTGATTTTTGGCTGTGCTGAGTCTTTGTTGCTGTGAGGGCTTTCTATAGTTGTGATGAGCAGGGGCTACTCTTCTTTGAGGGCTTCTCACTGTTGCGGAGCACGGGCTCTAGGGCATGTGGGCTTCAGTAGTTGCAACACGTGGGCTCAGTAGCTGTAGCTTCTGGCCTCTAGAGCACAGGCTCAGTAGTCCTGGGACATGGGCTTGAGTGCTCCGAGACATGTGGGATCTTCCCAGGCCAGGGATCGAACCGGTGTCCACTGCCTTGACAGGCAGATTCTTTAACACTGAGCCACCAGGAAAACCTTTCATTTATTTTTATTTGTTTATTTGACTTGCACCGGGTCTTAGTTGCAGCATGCAAACCCTTAGTTGTGGTGAAGGAGGAAGCAGAACAGGCTCTATCTTGAAAGCGGGACTCCATCTTGAGCTGGACTATGGACTTTGAGCTATATGCCCAGTATCTATGGAAACGACATACCAACTGGAAAACCAGGCCCCCGGAAGAAAGTGAAGTCGTTCAGTCTGTCTGACTCTTTGCAACCCCGTGGACTGTAGCCCACCAGGCTCCTCTGTCGATGGGATTCTCTAGGCAAGAATACTGGAGTGGGGTGCCATTGCCTTCTCCAGGGTATCTTCCCAACCAAGGGATTGAACCCGGGTCTCCCGCATTGCAGGCAGACCCTTTAACCTCTGAGCCACCAGGGAAGCCCATTGTAAAAGAATACCCTAATTATCTGTGTACCGGATAGAATCATACATTCTATTATGCTTATTGGGGTATGACCACAGGCCTATTGATAATTGTCCACTGTTACCTAAGCTTAAGGCATATGAATCACGGGTTAACTTTGATTGTCAGGGAATTTGGGGAGGTGGGTTTGTGCACGTACACTTAGGGTATATAACGTTTTCGCAAAAACCGGTCAGGTTTTTGGCTGAGAGGAGACTCTACCTTGGGCCCACTGGTGTAATAGACTGCACTCACTATATGCATTGTCCTTTTAAATGAGTTTGTTTCCTGGAACGTGTGGCTACAACATTTGGTGCATTGGCCAGGAAACTCCTCACTTTGAGGAGACAAGTCCCATTTGGGACTACTCCGACTTGAATCTTCTAGAGGGGGGAAGGCGCCTCGCCCTTCTGGAAGGATTTTGCTTCTCAACGTCTGGACCTTTCATGTTAGCAGGTAGTGGCCGGCAGCAGGGGAACTTAGCACTCAGGTGAGGAGGAACCTACCTGGCAGAGTGGAAGAGGGGGCCTGATCACCTGCCTGGGAGGGACTAGAAGGGGCACAGACCCACAGGAGCCTGGAATAGGCAGGCAGCGATTGCTTGTTACACAGGTCGACGAGCATGTTAGGGTTTAGGGAGGAAATTTGTGAAGGTCATTTAGGAGGTGTGTCTACGCTGTCTTAGGGAAAATTATTACCAAGCAATCTCGAGGGGATTTTTTAGGAGAAGAAACTTGGTCCTTGTGTGCTCATATTCTTCCCTCCACCAGGAGGTGTCCTGTCTGCTGTGAAATTCTTGACCCCCTCATAATTGTCAGGCTAGAAGGAAGGGGATACATAAGTGAGTATGAATTGGCCTTTCTGGAGACGGCCTGGGACATGGGATATTTAACCCCTCTGTGTTTTCATCCGCACCTGATCAAGCCCATCAAGGCAGAACGGACTTTAGGGAGAAACAGTCTTGAACCGTGTGGTGTTCTGGTTTGGCCATGCTGACCGGCAGGTGAAGACACGCCGGTCCCCTTTCTCCCTCTGGGATCTGGAAGGTTTTGGATGAGGATGACCTGCCCCCCCCCCCATGCCCCCGCCATACTGGATGATGACGTGCCAGCTGCCCACTGCTCCACTAGGACCGGAGGCTGCCTTAACGCCCAATCCAGGGCCAGGTGAAGTTCCTGCAGCAGCCGCTGCTCCTCCACCAGCTCTCCCAGAGGTCGTAGAGCCACCACCTTGGCAGGCTCTGATCCCAGTGCAGAAGCCTCTGGCCAACACTTTCAGGATCCGGCTTCAGCCGAACCGCCCAAGCTATACCCGCCTCTCCCAGTGAGTACTGACAGGAAGGGGAAAGGAGACACCAGAATCAAACAGAGGCTGCGCTCTGCTAAGGAGCCAGAGGAAAGGGCCCCGCTACAAATGCCCCTCAGAGAGTTACAGCAGCCTCCGGTTCAGGGGGCAGACGGCCACTACCATCAGCCCCCTGTAGCCTATTATTACCAGATTAGGCTAATGGAGACTATTTTTCGAACCCACTGCCCTACATGCGGAGAAGGCAATGGCAACCCACTCCAGTACTCTTGGCTGGAAAATCCCATGGACGGAGGGGCCTGGTGGGCTGCAGTCCATGGGGTCGCTAGGAGTCGGACATGACTGAGTGACTTCACTTTCACTTTTCACTTTCATGCATTGGAGAAGGAAATGGCAACCCACTCCAGTGTTCTTGCCTGGAGAATCCCAGGGACGGAGGAGCCTGGTGGGCTGCCGTCTATGGGATCGCACAGAGTCGGACACGACTGAAGCGACTTAGCAGCAGCAGCAGCAGCAGCAGCCCTACATGGGATGACATAATCCAACTACTAGTCTCCCTCTTCATCACTGAGAACAGACACAGGATCCCGAGGCCAGAAAATGGTTAAGAGAAGTGGCACCCGAGGGTACTGCAAACCCGCAGCAGTGGGCAGAGCTAGCCACCCCCGATTAGAGGCCCAGCTGGGACTATAACACAGAGGAAGGGAGGGGCCGCCTGGAGAGATCAGGCAGCTGTTTTACAAGGTCTCAAGAGGGGGGCCAAAAACCTATAAATAGGGCAAAACCCGTCAAAGTGATTCAAAGGGAAAGTGAATCACCCTCTGAGTTCTATGAAAGACTGTGCGAGGCCTGTGTACTTTATATGCCAATAGATCCAGAGGCTGCTGGGTCTCAGATGGTGATAAATGCAGACTTTGTGTTTCAAGTCTACCCCGAAAATGTCAGATGGGGGGACACCAAGTGACTCATGAATTTTTATACATCCCTAAATGCTCAGTAACTTTGTTGGGAAGAGACTTGCTGTCTAAATTGGGGGCACAAGTGACCTTTCCCCCCCATGAAAGACCCACTTTTTGAGTGGGCTTCACCACTTATTTACTCTTACTCTCAGTAACCCCCAAGATGAATGGAGGTTACACCATCTCCTGGAAGGGAAACCGGATGGGCTGAACCGTTGAGAGAGAGAGTTAACTCAACAATTCCCTCAGGTCTGGCTGGAAGACAACCCTCCCAGGCTTGCAAAACAAGTCCCAGTGGTAATAGAACTCAAACCCACTACAATTATGTCAGTACCCACCCTGGGCCTGCCAGACCTTGCTAAGCCATTTACTCTTTACGTGACTGAAAAGGACAAGGTAGCTATGGGACTGTTGTCCCAGACTATGGGGACATGGGACAGACCTGTGGCTTATCTCTTGAAACGGCTGGACAATGTTGCCATTGGGTGGCCAGGATGCTTATGGGCAGTTGCTGTGGTTGCCTTACTGGTCCAGAAGGCAACCAAGCTGACTTTGGGCCAAGATTTGATCATAAAAGTCATGCATGAGGCCAATACTCTCCTGCGAGGGGACCCCCATAAATGGCTGTCGACATCCCGGATTACTCAATACCAGGGACTGTTATGTGAGAACCCCCGTGTTGCTATTGAGCCTTGTCAGGCCCTGAATCCAGCCACTCTCCTTCCTGTGGGAGAAGGTGGGCCCTCACATGTAGTAGTAGTGGTAGCAGCAGCTTAGTCGCTAAGTCGTGTCCGACTCTTGCGACCCCATGGACTGTAGCCTGCCAGGCTCTGTCCATGGGATTCTCCAGGCAAGAATACTGGAGTGGGTTGCCATTTCCTTCTCCAGGGGATGTGCCCAACCCAGGAATGGAACCCGGGTCTCCTGCATTGCAGGCAGATTCTTAACCAACTGAGCTATGAGGGAAGCCCTGGCCCTCACATGATTGCAAGGAAATCCTAGAAGTTTATGCCAGCAGACCTGACTTAAGAGACCAGCCAACCCCAGACCCACATTGGGTCGTGTACAGCAATGGCACCAGCCTGGTGAAACAAGGACAATGACTGTCGAGATATGCAGTAGTCATGGAAGAAACCATCGGTGAGGTTAGCTCTCTGCCATCACACTGGTCTGCTCAATGGGGCAACCTATATGCTCTAATCTGGGCCCTCCAGCTGTCAAAAGGCAAGAAGACAAACATTTACACAGACTCCAGGTATGCTTTTGCTACTTTACATGTACATGGGGCTTTACAGAAAGAGAGAGGTCTTCTGACAGCCAACAGAAAGGTCATTAAAAGTAAAGAAGAAATTCTGACCCTATTAGATGCTGTCTGGGAACCAGCAAGGGTTGCAGTCATACACCGCCGAGGACATCAAAAAGAGGATGTTCCCCCAGGCTCGGGGAAACAAACTGGCAGATAAGACCACTAAACAAGCAGCTGAGGGCTTGGAGGTGACAAGTGAAGCCCCTATTAAAGCTCTCGTATTGGCAGAGCTGCCTGAGCTAACTCTGGCGTCTCCAAAATACACTGAAGCCCAAAACCAACTAGCCAAAGTGGAAGGGGCCATCAAGACTGAAAAGGGATGGTAGGAATTTCCAAGTGGCAAATTATTGGTACCGGAGGAGCTGGCACCCACTCTGGTAAGCCAAACACACCAAGCATCCCACCTAGGCCATGATAAACTGGAAGAGCTAATTCGAAAATATTTCTTGGTTCCCCGCCTCTCTTCCCTAGGCAGGACAGAATCTCAGAACTGCACTGCCTGCTCACAGGGTAATGCTGCCTCTCGGCATAGACAGAAGCCTCCAGGGATTCAGCTGAAAGGCACGCTTCCCTTTGAACACCTGGAAGCAGACTTCACTGAAATGAAACCTCACCGACACTGCCATTACCTGCTTGTCATGGTATGTACGTTCTCGGAATGGTAGACATTTTTCCTACCCGGACTGAAAAAGCATCAGAAGTAGCCTGGTGCCTGCTTAGGGAAATAGTTCCCAGATTTGGATTTCCTACCAGCTTTGGATCAGACAATGGCCCAGCTTTTGTAGCTGATTTAGTACAAGTAAGCAAAACTTTAAGCATCAAATGGAAACTGCACACTGCCTATAGGCCCCAGAGTTTTGGGATGGTAGAACGAACCAACTAGACACTTAAAGAGACACTCTCCAAATGGATCATAGAGACTGACTGCTCCTGGGTGGACTTGCTTCCAACGGCTCTGCTCAGACTCAGGATAACCCCGTGGTTCCATGGCTATTCTGTGGATGAAGTTGTATATGGGAGGCCCCAAAGGGGGCCTGTTGTGGGGCTGTGCCTCTGTCTGTGATGGATGGACATTCCTGGCAGGTGTCACCGCTCTGCCAAGGAGATTTTAAACCACTCTACTCTTTTCTGGGACAACAAAAAGAGACTTTCCTTTCTCTTGTCAATCATAGTCTCTCCCTGTTCTCTCGGTGTAAGCCAGATCTACAGTCAATAGGCTTGGGTCATGGGGTTACATATTATGTAAACACCAGTTTCATAGAAGTAACAAAAGCGGTAATTCAAAACAGAATGGTTTTGGACATGCTTACAGCTGCTCAAGGAGGTACCTGTGCTATAATTAAGGCTGAATGTTGTGTATATATTCTTGATTTATCTGGCAATGTATCAGCTGCTTTGCTGCTAATGCTAAGTCACTTCAGTAGTGTCTGACTCTGTGCGACCCCATAGACGGCAGCCCAGCAGGCTCCCCTGTCTCTGGGATTCTCCAGGCAAGAACACTGGAGTGGGTTGCCATTTCCTTCTCCAATGCATGAAAGTGAAAAGTGAAAGTGAAGTCGCTCAGTCATGTCTGACTCTTAGCGACCCCATGGACTGCAGCCTATCAGGCTCCTCCGCCCATGGAATTTTCCAGGCAAGAGTACTGGAGTGGGGTGCCATTGCCTTCTCCAGCAATGTATCAGCTGGTTTGCTGCTACTGCTAAGTCACTTCATAGATGACATGAAAAACCAGGTAAAAGCAATGTCAAATAAAAACATTCCTTTCTGGACCTCGGTACTATCTTGTGTGAGGGGTGATTGGTGGAACATTGTTATAGTTGCCTTGATAGTTCTGCTTTGTGGACCCAACATCTTACAATGTATTATGAACTTTGTAACCCAAAGGTTGGTGGTGTTCTCCCAAATTGGCAGTCGGAGAGCCAGGGTGCAATATATCCCTATGAATGATGCTCATACTATGAGTTAAGAGCATCAAGAAGGGGGAATGAAGGAGGAAAGAGAACAGGCTCTATCTTGAAAGCAGGACTCCATCTTGGGCCAGACTGTGGACTTTGAGCTATATGCCCAGTATCTTTGGAAACAACATACCAACTGGAAAACTGGGCCCTCAGAAGGAAGAGAACCAGGGCTCTCCATCGCTGAAGATCAGGTCAGATAGATTAGTCGCTCAGTCGTGTCTGACTCTTTTCGACTCCACGAATCGCAGCACGCCAGGCCTCCCTGTCCATCACCAACCCCCGGAGTCCACTCAGACTCACGTCCATGGAGTCGGCGATGCCATCCAGCCATCTCATCCTCTGTTGTCCCCTTCTCCTCCTGCCCCCAATCCCTCCCAACATCAGAGTCTTTTCCAATGAGTCAACTCTTCGCATGAGGTGGCCAAAGTACTGGAGTTTCAGCTTTAACATCATTCCTTCCAAAGAAATCCCAGGGCTGATCTTCAGAATGGACTGATTGGATGTCCTTGCAGTCCAAGGGACTCTCAAGAGTCTTCTCCAACACCACAGTTCAAAAGCATCAATTCTTTGGTGCTCAGCCTTCTTCACAGTCCAAATCTCACATCCATACATGACCACAGGAAAAATCATAGCCTTGACTAGACAAATCTTTGTTGGCAAAAAAAGTCTCTGCTTTTGAATATGCTATCTAGGTTGGTCATAACTTTCCTTCCAAGAAGTAAGCGTCTTTTACTTTCATGGCTGCAGTCACCATCTGCAGTGATTTTGGAGCCCCCAAAAATAAAGTCTGACACTGTTTCCACTGTTTCCCCATCTATTTCCCATGAAGTGGTGGGACCAGATGCCATGATCTTCGTTTTCTGAATGTTGAGCTTTAAGCCAACTTTTCCACTCTCCTCTTTCACTTTCATCAAGAGGCTTTTTAGTTCCTCTTCACTTCTGCCATAAGGGTGGTGTCATCTGCATATCTGAGGTTATTGATATTTCTCCTGGCACTCTTGATTCCAGCTTGTGTTTCTTCCAGCCCAGCGTTTCTCATGATGTACTCTGCATATAAGTTAAATAAGCAGGGTGACGATATACAGCCTTGACATACTCCTTTTCCTATTTGGAACCAGTCTGTTGTTCCTTGTCCAGTTCTAACCGTTGCTTCCTGACCTGCATATAGGTTTCTCAAGAGGCAGGTCAGGTGGTCTGGGATTCCCATCTCTTTCAGAATTTTCCACAGTTTATTGTGATCCACACGGTCAAAGGCTTTGGCATAGTCAATAAAGCAGAAATAGATGTTTTTCTGGAACTCTCTTGCTTTTTCGATGATCCAGCGGATGTTGGCAATTTGATCTCTGGTTCCTCTGCCTTTTCTAAAACCAGCTTGAACATCAGGAAGTTCACGGTTCACGTATTGCTGAAGCCTGGCTTGGAGAATTTTGAGCATTACTTGAGTAGCATGTGAGATGAGTGCAATTGTGCAGTAGTTTGAGCATTCTTTGGCATTGCCTTTCTTTGGGATTGGAATGAAAACTGACCTTTTCCAGTCCTGTGGCCACTGCTGAGTTTTCCAAATTTGCTGGCATATTGAGTGCAGCACTTTCACAGCATCATCTTTCAGAATTTGGAATAGCTCAACTGGAATTCTATCACCTCCACTAGCTTTGTTCATAGTGATGCTTTCTTTCTAAGGCCCACTTGACTTCACATTCTAGGATGTCTGGCTCTAGGTCAGTGATCACACCATCGTGATTATCTGGGTCATGAAGCTCTTTTTTGTACAGTTCTTCTGTGTATTCTTGCCATCTCTTCTTAATATCTTCTGCTTCTGTTAGGTCCATACCATTTCTGTCCTTTATCGAGCCCATCTTTGCATGAAATGTTCCTTTGGTATCTCTGGTTTTCTTGAAGAGATCTCTAGTCTTTCCCATTCTGTTGTTTTCCTCTATTTCTTTGCATTGATCGCTGAGGAAGGCTTTCTTATCTCTTCTTGCTATTCTTTGGAACTCTGCATTCAGATGTTTATATCTTTCCTTTTCTCCTTTGCTTTTCGCTTCTCTTCTTTTCACAGCTATTTGTAAGGCCTCCCCAGACAGCCATTTTGCTTTTTTGCATTTCTTTTCCATGGGGATGGTCTTGATCCCTGTCTCCTGTACAATGTCACGAACCTCCGTCCATAGTTCATCAGGCACTCTATCTATCAGATCTAGGCCCTTAAATCTATTTCTCACTTCCACAGTATAATCATAAGGGATTTGATTTAGGTCATACCTGAATGGTCTAGTGGTTTTCCCTACTGTCTTCAATTTAAGTCTGAATTTGGCAATAAGGAGTTCATGGTCTGACCACAGTCAGCTCCTGGTCTTGTTTTTGCTGACTGTATAGAGCTTCTCCATCTTTGGCTGCAAAGAATATAATCAATCTGATTTCAGTATTGACCATCTGGTAATGTCCATGTATAGAGTCTTCTCTTGTGTTGTTGGAAGAGGGTGTTCGTTATGACCAGTGCATTTTCTTGGCAAAACTCTATTAGTCTTTGCCCTGCTTCATTCCGTATTCCAAGGCCAAATTTGCCTGTTACTCCAGGTGTTTCTTAACTTCCTACTTTTGCATTCCAGTCCCTTATAATGAAAAGGACATCTTTTTTGGGTGTTAGTTCTAAAAGGTCTTGTAGGTTTTCATAGAACCGTTCAACTTCAGCTTCTTCAGCGTTACTGGTTGGGGCATAGACTTGGATTACCTTGATATTGAATGGTTTGCCTTGGAAACAAACAGAGATCATTCTGTCATTTTTGAGATTGCATTCAAGTACTGCATTTAAGACTCTTCTGTTGACCATGATGGCTACTCCATTTCTTCTGAGGGATTCCTGCCCACAGTAGTAGATATAATGGTCATCTGAGTTAAATTCACCCATTCCCATCCATTTCGGTTCGCTGATTCCTAGAACGTCGACATCGCTGAAAGAATACCCTAATTATCTGTGTAACCAAATAGAATCATACATTCTATTATGCTTATTGGGGTATGACCACAGGCCTATTGATAATTGTCCACTGTTAACTACCTAAGCATATGAATTATGGGTTAACTTTGATTGTCAGGAAATCTGGGGAGGTGGGTTTGTGCACGTGGTAGGGTATATAAAGTTTTCACAAAAAACTGGTCAGGGTCCTTGCTAAGAAGAGACTCTGCCTTGGGCACGCTGGTGTAATAAACTGCAGTCCACTATATACATTGTCCTTCTGAGTGAGTTTGTTTCCCAGAACACATCGCTACGACAGTGGCACGTGGGATCTAGTTCCCTGTTCAGTTCAGTTCAGTTCAGTTCAGGGGCTCAGTCGTATCTGACTCTTTGCAACCCCATGGACTACAGCACACCAGGGTTCCCTGTCCAGCACCAACTCCTGGAGCTTGCTCAAACTCATGTCCCTCGAGTTGGTGATGCCATCCAACCATTTTGTCCTCTGTCGTCCCTTTCTTCTCCTGTCTTCAATCTGACCAGGGATCAAACATGGGCCCCCTGCATTGGGAGTGCAGAGTCTTAGCCACTAGGCCATCAGGAAAGTCCCCCTGTGCTTTGGTTTCACTAAAGGATGTTAGTGGACATAAAGCCAACAAAGGCTTGGAGTGGTCTGTGTATCTGCGCTGGCTCCCGTCCTTCTGTCACTGTGAGTTCCGGGAAGAGCAGCTCCACTGGGAGCAGAGCTGCCCTGGTGGATCAGAAGACCTGAAGCCTGCACAAAAGCTCTGCAGCCGACCTGCAAACTAAGCATCGGACAAAAAATGACTTTTCATCTGCTACTGAGTTTGGGGTGGGGGGGTGTCAGCGTGTTTTGTTGAAATACCTGACACATGATGTCAAAAGGAAGGAATGATTTTTTTTTATATAAATCAACTCTTGTTCTATGTTGGTTTTGCTCTCTAGGAAGCCTGAAACCAATTTGCTATGGCATCAGCATGGTATATGTGTGCCATACTATATAAAATATTAATAAGCATTGGTTCTCCTTGATTTGATCATAAAATCTATTTTTAAATGACTTAACACAAGAAAATAGAATAACTACACTACCAGCACAACTTTGGCCCTTACATAGATTCATCCTAGACTGAATCCATGTCCTAGTCTTTCTGGAGAAAAAATAAACTCCGAGAAACCCAACAAAGATCTGTGTAATTTTCTTCATCTTTGTTAACTATGACTTTAATTTGTAGTATACTATATACAATCAACAGAGTTGTTAATTATATGGTACTGCTAATCTTTTTATGAAAACAGGCTTTTGATAATGATTTGTTAAATTGGAGATAGGACAAATATTTCTATCTAGGAACAGTCTCATCAAATGCTATTCATTTCTTTCAACACCCATAATTCACTTTTAAATTCGTCAAAGCCTAGCTTTATTATTTCCATAATATAAATTAAAATGAAACATAGTGACACAAATTCCTTTATATATCTAATTTAGAGTTGGCCAATTTATCAAATCTTTAGGCTGTAAGAATTTTTTCTTTGGTTGGAAGAATCTATTATGCCAATGTCCGGATGGAGCTCGGCTTGCATCTCCTACTTCAAAAGGCTGTCAGAATCCATGAGCCTCAGGATAGTATTAATAGTAACAACTGTGCAAGGTTTTCTGGGTTACTGTGCAAAGAAGAGATTCCTTACAAACACGTACAAGTATCAGTAAGATCTTGCGACACACCGCACAATTTATTGAGAAGTGCCATTTGATATTGCATCCAAGGTTAAGAACCACTTAAAGAGGGGTCTTTAATGCCATGGTGTAATTACGAAAAGTAGCTGCTTAAGTAATCAGAAAAGAAAAAGGTATTGTTAAAAAGCTCTAGAATTGAGAGCTTGACAGAAAGAGAGAGAAGGGACAAAGCCAGGGGTCCTTGAGCTCTCCAGCTAGACCAAGGTTAACAAGCCCCCCTTGGGCTTTCTTCGCAATTCCACAGTGGAAACAAGTCAGAAGAAAGGTATGCTTCTTTTGTCCTCCTGACCCTCCATTTACTCAAAAGCAACGGGCTCGACAATCCCGGAACAAAACCCTCATGGCGCTGGGTAACCTTCCAACCCTCAGAGCTCTATGGGCCGCTAAGCCAGCGCACAAAAGCGGGCCCCGCCGCTCTTTTGTTCTTCCCGAGGCTGGGCGCCGCGTGGAGAGACAGCTGACACGCTCTGGAACGTCCCAGCTGCGCACCCTGGGCCTCCGATGTTTATTTAGCGGACTGCTGGCTCGGCTAGGTGCCTCCGGGACCCAGCCGTGCGCCCGCCCGCGGAGGAGCCATGTACCGGCGCAGCTACGTGTTCCA
Organism: Bos indicus; assembly: GCF_029378745.1. Classification (NCBI taxonomy): domain Eukaryota; kingdom Metazoa; phylum Chordata; class Mammalia; order Artiodactyla; family Bovidae; genus Bos; species Bos indicus. The sequence goes on along the minus strand of NC_091772.1, from coordinate 37,968,171 downwards.
AACCCGCAAGGAGCAGTACGAGCGCGCCGAGGAGGCGCCGCGCGCCGCAGAGCCGGACCGCCTGGCGGAGGCCCGGGCGGCCGCGCCGAACCTGGCGGCGCTGCAGGGGCTCGGCGAGCGCGTGGCCGCTCACGTCCAGCGGGCCCGGGCGCTCGAGCAGCGCCATGCCGTCCTCCGGAGGCAGCTGGACGCCTTCCAGCGCCTGGACGAGCTGGCCGGCCCCGAGGATGCCCTGGCCCGCCACGTCGAGGGCAACCGCCAGCGCGCCCGGGACCTGGCGGCCGAGCGCACCCGGCTGGAGCGCCAGGGCGCAGAGGCGCAGCGCGCGCTCGACGAGTTCCGGAGCAAGTAAGCGGCGCCTCTAGGGTGACAGGCGGCGCGGGCCGGGAGCGCGCGGCCACTGGGCTGGGAGGGCAGTCTCTGATCTCCGGGCGACCGGTGACTTTATCTCCGCGGAGGCACGCACGTGGTGCGTTTTCCTGAGCTAGGGCTAGCTTCCGTTGTGACGCCGTGTCACATGAAATGGTGTAATTTACTTTTTAAACCTATCTTAATATCTAGATATAATTACATGCAATAGAATGCACACATTCAAGAGCATCGTGTAATGAGTTGAGAAACGTAGGTACCCATTTAACTACTAAAACAAGATATTTCCTCTACCCAAAAAGTTCCTTTTTGCCCTTTCCCAGTCTTTGGTTCCCCCTCCCCAGTCCCCTCAACGGAGGCGCCCAGGGTTCTGATTTCTGTCACTATAGATTACTATTGCCTGTTCTAGAATTTCACAAAAAATGGAATCTTCTAGACATATTCTATGTGTCTGGCTCCTTCTGCTCTGCATAGTGTTTTTGAGATTGTTGTTGTTCGTTGCTAAGTCGAGGCTAACTCTTTGCCACCCCATGATGGATGTTTATTAATGCTCCAGGCTCATCCTGTTATAGAGGGTATTGCACCCATTTCACAGACTGGGATTCAGACAATGTATTGATTTAGGGGAAAGGTCACTCAGCTGGTGACTGCTGCATCAGGATTGGAATTCAGGTCTTGAACTTGCAAAGTCTAACTGTCTTCACTGTATCACAGCTGACACCTGGACATTGTTTCAACCTGTGTCCTCTAGGGTCTGGCTACTCAAAGTGCGATCCATGGACCAGCAGTTTCCCATCACCCAGGAGCTTGTTAAAAAAGGAGACTCTTGGCCCCCCCCCCCCCCCCCAACCCAGAGCTCCTGGATCTGACTGCACTTTTACAAGACCCCCCCCCAGGTGATTCAGCATTTAAGTTAAACATTGAAGTTTCAAAAGTCCTGGTCCTGGGCAATGTGCCCCCTTTTGATAGAATGAATAATGCTTTAAAATCACCCTAAAAGCTGTTAAAAAAAAAAAAAAGATGCTCAGCAATTTGTCAACATTTTTCCAGGTTATAAATGAGTGTGCACTTTGACTCAGCTGGGTGCTTCAGGGAATTTATCCTCGGATATTCTGTGTGTGCGTGTGCTAAGTCACTTCAGTGTAGTCTGACTCTCTATGACCCTATGGACTGTAGCCCGCCAGGCTCCTCTGTCCATGGAATCCTCCAGGCAAGAATACTGGAGTGGGTTGCCATTTCCTTCTCTGGGGAATCTTCCTGACCTAGGGATCGAGCCCGCAGCATTTCTTAATGTTTTCTGCATTTGGTAGGTGGGTTCTTTACCACTAGCGCCACTGGGCAGTTCCCTCTGATACTCAAGCAGGTGTCAAAGGACATGTCCACAAGGATATTCCCTGCAGCATGATCTCAGTAACTAAGACTTGGAACCTGAATGCCTGTTAATAGGAGTCAGGTTATGAAATTGTGCTTCATTCATGCAATGGAATTCTATGCAATTGTAAAAAAAAAAAAATAGTGTTACTATTATCTATTTTAAAAAGACAGGGGGAGGCATAGAGATTTTTTGCTTGCAAAAGGACACAAGCACACACAGAAACCTAACAACACTGCTTACCTATGAGGATAAGGGAGGACGAACAGAGGTAGAGGGAGAATTTTAACTTAATGTTTTCTGATGTCATTTAAAAAATTCTCTGACCATGTAAGAGATTTATATGTTTAAAAATTATATAAATTAATGAAAAAAATTCAGAGGTAGACCTGATCTGAGGCCTCAAGTGGAGCCCAGGATTTCCATATTTAATGAGCTCCACTGGTAATTTCAGTGAACAGCCAGGTTTGAGGATCTCTGGTCTAGGGTAGCTGGAGAGTTTTCTTCAAATGTGCTCTGTGTTTGTATTACATATTCTCAGCCCCAGATGTGAACAGGTTATTCAGCATTGTATATCGAGCCTGTTTATCTGATCATAAGCATTCATTCCATCAGTCCTGCTGTTTCTGGTTTTCTTTCTTTTTAGCTGTGCTGTGTGGCATGCAGGATCTTAATTCCCTAACCAGGGATTGAACCTTTGGCCCCTGCAGTGGAAGTGTAGAGTCTTAACCATTGGACTGCCAGGAAAGTCCCTGTTTCTGGTTTTGATCCTGGAAGAAGGCACCTGAAAATCCCTATAGCTCTTCAAGGGAAAACTGAGATTTGCAGAGGGCCTGTGGGTGGCAGGACTTGAACTTGGGTTTTTCGCCTGGAGGCCCACACCCTTTCCAGAATGCTGTGTCTGGAGAGAAACCTTCCTTGGACGCCTGTGGAGTGAGGCCTTCACTCATATAAAGTTCATGTTACCTAAAGCAATGGAGGTGAATGTTGGTGAATGACACAAGGCAGCTCCATGGGTCATCTGGATACCCCAGATCCCTAGATGGCCTTTACCTAGGCCACAGTCCTTGGGTCACAGTCGGCTGTGATTTGACTGGGCAAGCATGACTCCTGGGAGCCCTCAATGGAGGGTGGCTGTGTTGAGTTTTCCTGATTTTACTTGATTCTGGGTTATGTGTCCATCATGGAGCAGGCCCCTCAGGCTCTCTGATTTATTTGATAATTCTCATTAGTTTATTCCCTCCCAGTGCCCCCTTAGAGAAGTTTTGATAATTAAAATTGGGTAGTGAGATTAGAAAATCATTGTAAAAATTATACACATCTGTAATACATTGGGGACATACACTGAGTTTGGTTTAATTCCAGAGGTGTGGTGATGACTAGCCAGAAATAGGTGAAATTAATGCAGAAACAGGAAGGTATATGCAGCCTTGTTAGGCATATTCTTTACCTGGATAGTTGTATAATTTCAAAATCAGGTCTTTAGCACATCAAAGAAAGGCTAAATAAAATAAAAACTATAAAACAAAACTACCAAAATACTATAAATACAATGATGCATACAAAATACAATGATGAGTCAATTATCCAAATTGCTGAAAGCTAAAATTAATTCTGTCAGTCAGACGATTGAAGCCAAAGTGGTTTTTTCCACCTTATGAATTCACTTCTATATTCACTTCTATGAATATATGAATATATTATGAATTCTTACCATGAATTCTTTATAATGAGGTCACCCGTCTTTAATATAATACCTAGACTTGTCTACAGCATGAAACTAGGTTAATATCTTGTTTATTAAGTATGTTTTAAACATTTTAAAAATTATTTTTTAAAAAGTATTTGGCTGTGTGCAGCATGTGGGATCTTAGTTCCCCCACAAAGGATCAAACCTGGGTCCCCTGCACTGAAGGTGTGGAGTCTTAATCACTGGACCACCAGGGAAATCCCTAAATATGTTTTTAAGGTATAGAAATTCTTGGATGTTTCTAGCAGGAAAAAGCAGTAAGAAAATTAAATTTTGTTAACAGTTTTATTTTTAAAGGGAATTAACTATTAAAAAAAAAAATCATTTCTGGCTTCATTAGAGCCACACAGAAAACAAACTGCTAAATGTGACATCCTGGTGTGAAAAGAAAAACTTATGCACATATATTTTGCTTACTGGTTACAGCTGAGCTTCTTGGATGGCTCTGGAAATGGGGACACTGAGAACAGTGTTCTTCCCCGAGGTCAGGACTTATGATTTTGAGCTGCAGTTTCCCAGCACCTGTCAGTGTAAAGTCCTAACTTGAACCTGTGGCATGGGTGTGCAGGGATACAGAAAGCCAGGCTTTGTAGGTTGGGCTAAGTGCTAAGTAGGATTAGTTTCAACTACAAATAAATTCCAAGTTAACATTGGCTTATTCCAAGTGGAAGATTGTTTCTTTCTTGTGTAAGGTCTGGGCTAGCAGTTTAGTATGGCACCCTAGGGTAATCAAGGCCCACAAGGCTGTGTGTGGCCTTCAAGAAGGCAGCATTGGTGTTTCAAGGGACAAGATGGAGGAAGGGATGTAGAAGGACATACCTACACCATCTCTTACCAAAGATATCTTCAAGTGGCCACAGGCATGCTTGCTTCCCATTGGTCAGGATTGAGTCACATGGCCACACTGAGCTGCAAGGAAGGCTGGGAAATGTAGTCTTTATTCTAGGCAGCCCTGTGGCTTCCAAACATGGCTTCCTATCTCCTATTAGGATGGATACTGGGGACAGCTTACAGGAAGTGAGGTGGGGGTCATTGCGGAAGGGGCTTTCTCTTTTTCTTCAGGGGATGAAATTCCCCCTAGAGGGAACCTTGTTCTGATCAGAATGATTTCTGGTGTTTCTCTGCTTCCTTGATCTTTAGCATTTTTTTTTTTTTTTTTTAGGACTCCAGGGAAGAAGCAGACTAGGAGAAAAAAATACACGTGCTCCTAGCACTGGCTGCTTTCTTAATCTTGTGCATGCTTATAACTTTGGTGGTGTCCCCGCTCTACCCAGGCAGTGTGGTAGATGTGGCAGGCTCACATCTGAATCCTGACTCACCCCTCTATGTGTGAAGTCCTCCAGGAGCTGAGCCTGAGAAAGTTGTTTATTTGGGGGATGGTGTCAGGGAGCAGCAGTTGGGGAGTGGGGAAGTGAGGGAGGCAGGGAAAGACCAAGTGGTGCCTCATCCGGCAAGTTACCCTTTGTGACCACTGGCGCCCACCTGTGGGGTGGAGAGCCCTTGTCTGTGGTCCCATCTGGGAGGGAGGGAGCCGGGGCATGTGTGTCCCCACTCCGGAGCTTGCAGGCTGCTTCCAGGCTGACTGGCTCTTTGACCTGTCCAGTCTGCCCTGCCCCCAGCCCAGGGGAGGCTCTGGGTGTGCGGAACGGTTCTGACAGATGCTGAGGCTGTGAGTGAAGCGCCCAGAGCATCTACAGGGGCCTCGGGCCAGTTTCTCAACCTCAGTTTCCCCATCTTTCACATAGGGGTAACAGCAGCTGCTCTCTTCCAGGGTTTTGTAAGGATCAAAGGACACAGTCTAGAAAAGCTATCTCAGGTGGATGAATACAATAGTATAGGATAGCCAGGTGAGGTCAGGGCAGTGGTGTTTGAGGCAGAACCTTAGGGCAGCCCCCAGGATTGTAACTGCGATCCTAGGGTGACAGCTGTGCTAAGGTCTGATTCCTGCATCCTTGGGTGGCTAGGAGGGGGTGCTGGGGGCTTGGGGCTGGGTCTCCATGTATGGCGCCCCCTATGTATACCATGGAGAAGGTTGGGAAAGGGTGAGTGGGCTCCGAAAGACAGCATCAGCTCCTGCTTCCCATAAAGAGAGGGCGCAGGACTCAGGCTGACTGAATGTCCCACTCTGCCTTCTGTGTCCCGTCTGCAGGTATGAAAATGAGTGTGAGTGTCAACTGCTGCTGAAGGAGATGCTGGAACGACTCAACAAGGTAAGCAGAACCGGACCTGGGGTTTGAGTAGATTCATGGTGGGATTGGCACCCCACTCCAGTACTCTTGCCTGGAAAATCCCATGGATGGAGGAGCCTGGAAGGCTGCAGTCCATGGGGTCGCTGAGGGTGGGACACGACTGATCGACTTCACTTTCACTTTTCACTTTCATGCACTGGAGAAGGAAATGGCAACCCACTCCAGTGTTCTTGCCTGGAGAATCCCAGGGACGGGGAAGCCTGGTGGGCTGCCGTCTATGGGCTCGCACAGAGTCGGACACGACTGAAGTGACTTAGCATAGCATAGCATAGCATAGCATGGTGGGATTGAGCTAAGCGGCTGAACGATTGTTGTTCCACACGCCTCCTTTTTGTGTTCTTTCGAGACTCCTCCATGTCTTTTGGGGTCACTCTCCTTTTTAAAAAAGTTTTATTGAAGTACCGTTGATTTACAATGTTAATTTCTGCTGTACAGCAAAGTGACTCAGTTATACATATATGTACATTCTTTTTCATCTTCTTTCCCATTACGGTTTTAAGGATGAGGATGAGATGGTTGGATGGCATCACCGATTCAATGGACATGAGTTTGGGTAATCTCCGGGAGTTGGTGATGGACAGGGAGGCCTGGCATGCTGCAGTCCATGGGGTTGCAAAGAGTCAGACATGACTGCGCGACTGAACTGAACTGAACTGATGGTTTTATGAGCTGTACAGTAGGACCTTGTTGTTTATCCTTCCTACGTATAATAATTTGCATTTGCGAATCCCAGCCTCCCAATCCATCCCTCCCCTCCCCCCACAACTTGGCAACAAGTCTGTTCTCTGTGTCTGTCTGCTGCCATCCTTCATGGCTTTGTAACTTCAATGAAATCTTTGTGAGTGAGTGCACACACCCCCATGCACTCCTATCCCACAAGCTACACGAGCTTGTGAGAGATCTCTAGACAATGAAGCTCATTGCTTTGTTCGGCCATCAGGATGTCAGTGTCACAGAGGCTGGCTGTGGTTTGCACCAAACTTGGGAGAGGACTTGCTCCAGGCAGTAGTTACTTGGATCAGTGCTACCGTATCCTGTTGGCTAAGAGTCTTGAGAAGATTCCTCCCCGGGGAAAGTCCCACGAGAACAGAGGACGAAATTTCCTTTTCCCCTCAAACTCCTCACTCTCGAAGTATGAACTGTCTCCGTGAGGGAGGTACCGGAGCTTAGGGGGAACTGTTCTCTGCCGGGGCAGTTTCCTTTTCTGGATCCTCCAGCATTTCCTAACTGACTGGATCTTTCTGCTGTAGCCAGGAGAGCTCGACTACCAGATAGCAGAGTGATCTTGGACTGCAGAGGTTATCCGTGGCCAATAGGTCTGAGCATGGTCCTTTTCTGATCATTTTGGAGCTCAAATGTCAGAAGGAAGGACCTACGGGGACTGATGAGTTGAAGGGCTGCTTATTCAGGGTACCTGGCTGCTTTCACCTTCTCCTCTTCCCCACCCATAACCTCATTGCTGATAAAATCTGTCACCCTTCCCTGTTGCACCCAGATGTGGCCTTAAGAGTCTTCTCCAAATGGTTGCCATATGATCCAGCAATCTCACTCCTGGGCAAAACCATAATCCGGACAAAACCATAATTTGAAAAGATACATGCACCCCTATGTACATAGCAGCACTGTTCACAGTAGCCAAGACTTGGAAACAACCTGAATAGCCATCAACAGATGAATGAATAAAGCAGATGGATAAAGAAGCTGCTTCCCTGGTGGCTCAGCTGGAAAAGAATCTGCCTGCAGTGCGAGAGACCTGGGTTTGATCCCTGGGTTGGGAAAATCCCCTGGAGAAGGGAAAGGCTACCCACTCCAGTATTCTGGCCTGGAGAATTCCATGGACTGTATAGTCCATGGGATCCCTAAGACACAACTGAGCAACTTTCACATTCACACATATATACCATGGAATATTACTCAGTTATAAAAAATAATTAAATAATGCCATTTGCAGCAACATGGATGGACCTACAGATTACTGTACTAATCACGTAAGTCAGAAAGAGAAAGACGGATATCATATGATATTACTATATGTGGAACCTGAACTATGACACAAAGGAACATATCTATACAATAGAAACACACTCACAAATATAGAGACTTGTGCTTGTCAGGGAGAAGGAGCATGGTGGTGGGATGGAGTGGGAGGTTGGGATTAGCAGATACAAACTATTGTATAGAGACTGGATAAGCAATAAGGTCCTGCTGTAGAGCACAGGGAACTATATTCAATATCCTGGGATAAACCATAATGGAAAAGAATATGAAAAAGAACACATTTATGTGTGTATAACTGAGTCACTTTGCTATGTAGCAGAAATTAACAGGTCCTGCTGTAGAGCTCAGGGAACTATATTCAATATCCTGGGATAAACCATAATGGAAAAGAATATGAAAAAGAACATATTTATGTGTATATAACTGAGTCACTTTGCTATGCAGCAGAAATTAACAAAACATTGTAAATCAACTGCATTTTAATAAAATAAATTAAAAAAAGGTTCTTCTCCACATGGAACTCCAGGCAGGGACTTCAGACTGTCAGGGTTTGCTCAGGGTGTTGGTTACTAGTCCCCTGGCTTTGTCCGATCTCTGTTGTCCAGGACTATTCTGCCAGTTGGTGGGAGGGTCAGAACTACACTTGGGATACTTCGTGTTGCTTCGTGGATATCACCCACTGTGTGATTCTTCTGTGTCTGTCCATGTGTGAATGTCTGACATGTTGTCCAAGTCAGGACACTGAGTGAAGGAAATGTTAGTAATCACACATGTCGATTGATAGAAACTGGACGGTCTCAGGCCAATTGGGCAGGTGGGCACCCAGACGTGAGCCCAGAGTTGGCAGGGAGGGTGTCCTGCAGAGGGGTCCTGTGCACACAGTTCAGTGACTGGCCGTGTGCTGAGCTGGGTTGGAAGTCTGAGTTGATTTGGGCCTTATTAGCCTTCGACTTCACTCAGCAGTTCGACTGACACCCATGGCTCATCCCCATTGTTTTTGGCAGAAATTCCAGGCTCCCAGGTGGGGCTACTGTTGTGTCCACAGACCGAGGCCTCTGGGAACAGAGAAAGCTGACCGCCATCAGCTTTACGCACTTTTCAGCCCTTTCCCCGCGCCCCGAACGGCTCGCTCTGCTTTGTAATTGTCCTCACCGTAGGTAGGGCCCCCTCTGGACATGGCACTGAGGTTGTCGCCTGCCCTGCAGAGTGTCATCCTGGGCCTTCCTCAAAGAGGCAAGAGACAGAACTTAGTCCGTTTAACCTTTGGTGGCAAGTGATGCGACTTAAAAACAAGCTCAAACCTTCAATTTTTCTGCTATTACAAAAGCAGTGCGTATTCCCAGTAGACAAATAAGAAATAGAAAATGGAAAATAAGGGAAAGGCATTCCACCCTTTTCCCCGCTTCATTCTGTGATGTAGCGTGTGGACGGTTGGGATCTGAGTCCAGTGGGGATGTTATGAAGGTTCCGTGGGAGGATGGGACCAGGCAGTAGGGTGGGCAGGGGCCACACAGGCTTCGGCATGGCTGTTCCCGGGTGCAGGGGAGACCCTGCTCCCCGCGAGAGCTGTGCCGTCCAGAGCAGGAGGGTGGCCTGCTACTAGGACCCCTCACTCCACTGCGAGTGGCTTCCTCTCTCGGCACCTCAGTTTCTCCGTCTGGAAAATGGGAACAATGTCGGTTCCCACCTCAAGAGCAGGTGTTTGTCTGCATGGCTGGTGAAGGTTCAGTGACACAATCGTAGATGTGACCTGCCTGCTACAGTTGTTACTGTAGGTCACCTGATACAATGGACACCAGCTTAGTTCTCTCTAGATGTGGCTGTGTAACCCCAGGGGAGTGGGAGTGTGTAGAGGGATAGCTTTGGAATTGCTGTGAATTTATTTTTGTGAATACCTTTTGTCTATAGCGGATGACATAAAAAAATTCTTTAAAAATGGCATTGAAATATGTATAATATCATATATGAAACGAGTCCCCAGTCCAGGTTCAATGCACGATACTGGATGCTTGGGGCTAGTGCACTGGGACGACCCAGAGGGATGGTATGCGGAGGGAGGAGGGAGGAGGGTTCAGGATGGGGAACACATGTATACCTGTGGCAGATTCATTTTGATATATGGCAAAACCAATACAATATTGTAAAGTTAAATAAATAAAAAAAAGAAATGTTAGAAATAATTAAGGTAATGAAAAGATGTATTTATAACATCAACAACCTTGATGCCAAAATGAGAAAATTATCTGTAAAGTGATTTGACAGGGCTGGATCAAAAATAGTTTTAAAACTATAAAAAAAAATTCTTTAAAAATTTTAAAAATTTAAGAAATTAAAAAAATTCCTTTTTAAATACATGTCAATAAACATGAATCAATTGGAAAAGAATACAGGGTGAATAGTAGATTTGGATGTGTCAGAAATCACGAACACAGGATGCAAATGCAGTGAATGGAGAGGTCCCTGCATCAGCTCTCGGAACCTCAGAACAGCCTTGAGGATTTTGGGTTTTTTCCCCAAAAAAAGAGGTGGGATATCACATCTCTGTCAGGGCTGGAGCTCACCCTCACTGAATCTAAATGACTCAGAGCCCCCCATTCACTCTTAGTAGGTATGGACAGGGTCTTCCTTTATTTTTTCCATTAGCATTTAATTGTTTTGTTTTTTATTTTTAACTTTTTAATGAAGTAATAGTTGATTTTCAATATTATGTTAGTTTTAGGTGTACAGCATAGGGTTTCAGTATTTGTATAGGCTATGCTCCATTAGAAGTTACTAGAACTGACCTGATGATTTTTAAATAGTTGGGTTTGGCTAATCTCTAGGACTCATTGTTTTACATATATAAATGGTAAGGTGTAGACTTCAAGATTTCTCTTTTTAAAAAAAAAATTCCCAGAATCTTAAAATGCTGTAAGTTCTAGCTGAAGGCTTTCACTTGAAAACAGGGTAAAGAAATACCTAAAGCTGCCATGTGTGTTTTTCTGTGTGAGTCGTGAATCTTAAACATGTTTGGAAAAGAGCAAGAGGTGAGGGAGTTTAAGAGGTGAAAGCACTTTTGCTTTCAGGCCTACAAGCCTTCGTACGTACAAGAATTCCTCTGAGGCTGGGGATGAACTTCTGGAGAAGAGGAGAAGGATCTGGGAAGCAGAGTTTTGGAGGAGGCTGGTGGTGGAAGGCAGGAAGTTGGTTTTGTTTTTTTTTGTTTAGGCCCAATCTGGGAGCACGTGGGATCTTAGTTCCCCTTAGTTCTCACAGGGGTTGAACCTGTGCCCCCTGCATTGGAAGTGTGGAGGCGTGGAGTCCTAACCTCTGGACCTCCAGGGAAGTCCCAGCAGCTGGTTTTTTTGTTTTTTTAAATTTTTTTAGTTGGACTGGTTTGGGTGTAGATACAGACAGTTGAAGCTCAACATTCAGAAAACTAAGATCATGGCATCTGGTCCCATCACTTCATGGGAAATAGATGGGAAAACAGTGGAAACAGTGTCAGACTTTATTTTTGGGGGCTCCAAATTCACTGTAGATGGTGATTGTAGTCATGAAATTAAAAGATGCTTACTCCTTGGAAGGAAAGTTATGACCAACCTAGATAGCATATTAAAAAGCAGAGATATTACTTTGCCAATAAAGGTCCGTCTAGTCAAGGCTACGGTTTTTCCAGTGGTCATGTATGGATGTGAGAGTTGGACTGTGAAGAAGGCTGAGCACTGAAGAATTGATGCTTTTGAACTGTGGTGTTGGAGAAGACTCTTGAGAGTCCCTTGGACTGCAAGGAGATTCAACTAGTCCATCCTAAAGGAGATTAGTGCTGAGTGTTCATTGGAAGGACTGATGCTGAGGCTGAAACTTCAATACTTTGGCCACCTCATGTGAAGAGTTGACTCATTGGAAAAGACCCTGATGCTGGAAGGGATTGAGGGCAGGAGGAGAAGGGGACGACAGAGGATAAGATGGCTGGATGGCATCACCGACTCGATGCATATGAGTTTGGGTAAACTCTGGGAGTTGGTGGACAGGGAGGCCTGGCGTGCTGCGATTCATGGGGTCGCAAAGAGTCGACACGACTGAGCGACTGAACTGACAGACAGTTGAAGTTTTTAATGGATTTCCAGCATCTCTGTGGCTGAGTTAGCAAGGTTGATTTTTCAAGGGTATGTTGGACTCCAGTTAGTTTCTCCAGTCCCTTTCTAAAACATGGTCTCAAAAGTGAAAGTGTTAGTCGCTCAGTTGTGTCCAACTCTTTGCAACTCAGTGGACTGTAGCCTGCCAGGTCCTCTGTCCAAGGGATTCTCCAGGGAAGAATCCTGGAGTGGGTTGCCATGCCCTCCTCCAGGGGATCTTCCCGACCCAGGGATCGAATCCAGGTCTCTCGAATTGTGGGCAGAGTCTTTACCATGTGAGCTACTCGAGAAGCCCCCCTGAAGAAAGATGGTCTAGACCAGTGGATCTAGCATCAGCAACACGTGGAAGGTGTGTTAAAACAGTTTCCTCGTCCTTTCACCCCAGAAATTCTGATCCAATAGGTCTGGGATCCACCAGATCTTTCATTTTTCAAATCATTTCCAGATAGTGTGGTCCAGGAACCACACTTTGCGAACCACTCAACTAGATGTAAAACACACAGTATCAGGGTTGGAGCATTTTCTAAAATTAGACTTTTGGCTCAGAGTCTTGATTTGGAAAAATCTAGACGCTTTTCTGCTGGTGGAGCTTTTGAAACTGCAGCTGACAGCATCCAAAAGCATAATAAAAACACAAGCGTCCACACATTGCTGAATTCTGGTGCAAACAAAAGAAAACACTTCCAAAAGAATTCTACCCCCCTCTACCAGCAGCTGCACATTCCAGCAGCAGCGACTCACCTTCGGGAGTTTTTCCGGGCAGTTTATCAGATGATTGTCTTCAAAGCGAGAGAATGTGCTTGCAGGGCATCTGATTAATCTCTCTTTTAAGGGCAAATGTGGGCTGGCCTTTTGTTATCATTCTCAGCAGTTTAAAAAGTTGGCTGATGGGACCTAAGGGGTTATTGGGCTTGACCCTGAGGAAGGTCAGGGAAGAGCAGAAGGCACCTTGCAGGGTGGGGTCAGGACTCAGCGTTCAACTCCTGACTAGTAGGGAGAAGTCCAGGACAGACCCCAGGCCTGTTAGCTCCTGTTAACTTCTGTTAATCATCTGAATGACCCACTGGCTCCAAGTCTCCCTGTCTGTAAGTTGAGACTCTATCGTTTCTGAGCTGTCTTAGGCAGAGCCCTTAAGGTCCTCGGATTTGCTTGAAGGGCATCTGATGGAGGAGGGTTGCTGGACAGTCAGGGTTCCTATCCGCGCCCGCCTCCGACCAACCATCATGTCCCTTATGAAACACATCTCTGCTTTGCTTCTATATGTTGGCTTCCCTGAGATGTTTTGTTTGCAGGATGTGGCTACAAAATGTCTGAGGACCCATGGCCTCTAGGGTCCCTTCTATTTCTAAAACTTTTACAAAAGGATAGCCCTTTGTAAGTCATTACACAAAAGGTCTTCAGTCCAGTAATTGTGTATCAGTTGTGGATGAATTTTTGGTGAAAGTTTCAGATGTTTGAGAATTCCCTATCCCACCCCATCCTCAGCAGTCTTGAGGGGTCGAGGGATGGGGCAGGTGGGAAAACATCCCAAAGGGCTGCCTCACACGTCTGCACCCAGCACTGCCCCGCCTCTGGCCCCAGGGCTAGCTGTTCCTACTAAGCAGGGCTCACTCCTTGGAGCTGAGAGGCGCTTCCACCAGGAACCACCGTGCCTGAAGTGGGCAGGGCTGCACTCCTGAGCCCTTGGACCTTCCTTCCTGTCAGTGTGGTCCTGGTAGGACTGTCAGCAAGATAACAGTCACGTGATCATGTGGGCCAATCATAGCTCTCTCTCAGAGATGTCGCTCCTGAGGGGCAGAGATAAGTGCCTTTGGAGCTGGTCATCCTGGTGTCCAGGCCACAGCCCGCTGCTACTTGCTTTGCTGGGACTGCACTGGTTTCTATCCTTCCTGAGGCCTGACTCTTTTTCCCTTGGGGTCTGTAGATTACCTGGGGTATTTCTGGCTCCTCAGCCCTTTTCCACTGCTGGGAAGACACCAGGCTTCCTTTCCTTCAGCATTTCTCTGTTGAAGAGGCTTCCTCAGGCTATGTGACAATTCTGAGTAATTCAGAAGCCCATTCACCAGGACCTCCAAGGGGCCTTCCACCTTCCCTGGAGCATCTGCGTGAGACCATCAGTAATGCTGTGCTCTCCCAGGGACAATTCATCATGATGACCCTAACCCCTATTAGTACCAGGAGGGCAAGTGTCTCAGAATATCTTGTCCTGTCCACATACCTTGACTGTCTTAACTCTGTTCATGCAGGGGTGGAGAACATCTTAAGTATTTTAGCAGACCACATTCTACCTGTATGGATGAGAGCCTGTTGCTAACATTCATAGTGCTTTTTAATAAGTCATTAGGAAGTCAGTAAAAACGCACTTAGCAAGGCCTCAGGTATTGGTAGAAATGCAAGGCAGAGGTGTCTTGGGAGAGGAACAAGGTCCTTGGCCCTGTAACATCTCACTGAATTGTTGAAGCATTTAAGTCAATTCCACACATCATATTACTTTCTTATTAAGAGCACAAATACTTCTTCACACCTGTTTGGTTGGTCAAAGGAAGATTGATGAGATAAAAGTTGGTGAATTATCAAAAAGTTTGGTAAGAACATTCAACCTTCTGTTGTGTCATTTCCAACTTTAAAGGAGCAAACACTCTTCACCTCAGCATTCATGCTAAAAAAATGCATTTTGTATTGAAGATGGGTGGTCCCAAGGTAAGTGTCAACAGTCCTCGGGAGAAAGCTATTAAAATTAAGGTTTCCTACTTGAGAGTTTGTCTTTTGACTTCATCAATGGTTTCTTTTGCTATGCATAGCTTTTGAGTTTGATATAGTCTTGCTTGGGCTTCCCCAGTGGCTCAGTGGTAAAGAAACCGTCTGCAGTGCAGGAGATGCTGAAGATGTGGATTTGGTCCCTGGGTTGGGAAGATCCCCTGGAAAAGAAGATTGCAATCCACTCAAGTATTCTTGCCTGGGAAATCCCATGGATAGAGAAGCCTGGTGGGCTACAATCTGTGGGGTGGCAAAAGATGCCACATGACTGAACGACTAAACAGCAGCAAGAAATAGTCTTACTTGCCAATTTTTTATTTTGTTGCTTGTGCTTTAAGTGTCACGTCCAAAAATTCATTGCCAACACCCATGCCAGGGAGGTTTTTTCCTGTTTCTTCTTGGAGTTTTGTTTCAGTATAAAATTATTTAAGTCTCTAACCCATTTCCCCACTCCAGTACTCTTGCCTGGAAAATCCCATGGACGGAGGAGCCTGGTAGGCTGCAGTCCATGGGGTCGCTAGTCAGACACGACTGAGCGACTTCACTTTCACTTTTCAGTTTCATGCATTGGAGAAGGAAATGGCAACCAATTCCAGTATTCTTGCCTGGAGAATCCCAGGGACAGGGGAGCCTGGTGGGCCCCCGTCTATGGGGTTGCACAGAGTCAGACATGACTGAAGCGACTTAGCAGCAGCAGCAGCTAACCCATTTAGAGTTCGTTTTTGAATGGTATAAAATAGGGCTCTAGCTTCATTCTAAAGTAAAGGTTTCAGTGTTAAGGGAAACCTGTTTCTTAGTCTTAGAAACTCAACTCACTGATGAGAGGCTCTAGAACAAATACAGATGTGTCAGATTTTAAGGTTGCGTATGTGTTATCATTGTTCAGTTGCTAAGTCCTGTCTGACTCTTTGCGACCCCATGGACTTCAGCACACCAGGCCTCTCTGTCCTTTACTATCTCCTGGAGTTTACTGAAATTCATGTCCATTGATTCAGTGACGCTATCCCACCATCCCATCCTTTGTCGCCCCCTTCTCCTCCTGTCCTCAATCTTTCCCAGCATAAGGGTCTTTTCCAATGATTTGGCTCCTCACATTAGGTGGCCAAAGCTTTGGAGCTTCAGCATCAGTCCTTCCAATGAATATTCAGGGTTGATTTCCTTTAAGATTGATTGGTTTGATTGTTGTCCAAGGGACTCTCAAGAGGCTTCTCCAGCACCATAATTCGAAACTGTGTTAGTCTCTTAGTCATGTCCAGCTCTTTGTGAGAGCCGGACATGGACTGTAGCCCACCAGGCTCCTCTCTCCATGAAATTTTCCAGGCAAGAATACTGAAGTGGGTTGCCATTTCCTCCTGCACAAGATCTTCCCCACCCAGGGACGGAACCTGCATCTTGTGCACTGCAGGTAGATTTTTACCACGGGAGCCATCAGGGAAGCAATTTTAAGGTTATTGGCATGCAAGCATACTGTTTCTCCCTGAATTTTCTAGATCAAGGCTTCTCAGCCCTGGCACTATTGGCATTAGGGACTGGAGGTTTATTTGTTGTGTGAGGTTGTCCTATGTATTGTGAGATGTTTAGCAGCATCTGTGACCCCTACCCACTCGATGCCGGTAGTAGCACTCCACCTCCCAAATGGTGACAATTAAAAGTATGTCCAGATTGTGCCAAATGTCCCCGGGGGGGGGCGGTGCAGAATCACCCCTGCCTGAGAGCTATTGTGGTAGACCAGGTCCAGTGGGCTAACCCAATGCTCTGCTAGAAATGCAGAATCCCGGACGCCGTCCCAGACCTACCAAACAGCAGTCTGCCTGTTAACCAGACCCCCAGTGGTCTGTGTGTTCAGATTTCACACCCACCCCATGGCCTCTCCAAATCGGAATTGTGACCCTCTTGTTGCAGGAGGCAGACGAAGCCCTGCTACGTAACCTGCGTCTTCAGATTGAAGCCCAGTTTCTGCAGGATGACATCAGTGCAGCCAAGGACAGGTACAAAAAGGTAACCACAACCCCTCTTGCAGCCCTTTCCCACCGGAAACCAGTCCGGGGCTCTCGTGGCTGAAAAATGAGATGGCTGCAGTGGGCTGCCCAGGTGAACTGGGCTGGACAGTGCTTAGTGAACCAGACGTGCAGAGGGGGGGGGTGGTTGTGGGGTGTGTGTGTCAGGGGATGGGGTGGGAGCCAGTATCTATGGGAGACATTACACTCCACAGAGTGATTGCACGTGAATCCGTCTTGATTAGGCAAAACTGGTTCAGATCAGAAAATGGAGAAAATGCAAAAACTGTAAATTTTCACTGCTGCCTCTGAGGGAACATGTGGCCCGCAGGAGCCCCCTGGAGAAGGAAATGGCAACCCACTCCAGCGTTCTCGCCTGGGAAATCCCATGGGCAGAGGAGCCTGGTGGGCTACAGTCCACGGGGTTGCAGAGAGTCGGACATGACTTAGCGACTAAACAGCAATAGCAAGAGCCTTCTCTCAGGTACTGCTGTGTTCTGCCCACAGCCCTACCGGCTTCTCGTAGCCTCATGCTGCGGTGGGGTGGGGGTGCTTGGTGTTCTGGGAAAGTCCAGTCCCGGAGCTATGTAACCTAAGGCCAGTGGTCTAACCTCTCTGAGCTTGTGCATCTTGAAAATGCAAGTGCCAGACACTCCTTTCCTGCCCAGCTGTGTCACCTGAGCACAGCAGACCTGAGGGCTGACCTCTCCGGGGACCTGGCCTCCCTCCAGCTTCAGTGTCTGTGTCTCTGCCTCAGGACCTGCTCCAGGCGGCAGAGGGCGGCTTTTGTGTAGATAAAAGGAGGCATCAGGCGCCCTCCGAGCAGGTCACTGTCTGATATCCCGAGGGTCACATTAGCCCGGAGGGAGAAACTCAGGCAGTTCAGGTTTTAATGAGAACTCTTTCCTTCCCTGACAGAATCTTCTGGAGATTCAGACCTATGTCACCATCCTGCAGCAGATCATCCAGACCACGCCGCAGGCAGCTGCCATAACGAGTGGGATGCGGGAGGTAAGAGCAGGAGCCGCAGCAGCAGGGTGGCCACACGTGGGCATTGGTCCTGCAGCCCCAGAGCTGGTGCCCAGAGGCCCAGGGAGAGTCATCAGGTTGGACTGTCTGGGGCCCCCAACCCAACCTGAGCATTCATATTCAAGTTTACTCTTTTGCTCTTTCAGTCTGTAAGTGAACAAGGGTATCTAGACATTTGAGGACGTAAACTCTGCTGCTGACCGTCTTCCTAGGTGTTTGTCCTCTCTTCCTTGTTTAGCTTATAAGAAACTACCAGACTATCTCCCAAGCTCTGTAGCATCACTGCATCCCCGCCCCCAGCCACAGATGGGAGCTTCTGTTGCTTTGCTTTCTTGTCTGCACTGGGATGTTGGGCTTTTATTTTGGTTTTGCTGTTTGCTGTTCTAATAAATGTGTTGTGTATCTTGTTATGAGCATTTTTTTTTTAAGCCACACCACATGGTTTGCAGGAATCTTAGTTCCCGAAAGGGATCGAACCCTCAGCAGTGAAAGCACAGAGTCCTAACCACTGGACCACCAGGGAATTCCTTGTTGAGTATCTTTTCAGTCAAGACATATGGATGCTTATCTGCCATCCATGTATCTATGATTCACGTATCTTCTGTGTTGGACCAAGACCCAAGTCTTTTGCATATATATCTATATCTATATCTATATATTATTGGGTTGTTTGTTTTCTTATTCCCCTTATCAATTTGACCATAATTTTGAATCCAGAAAATTGAAGATAGTGAGTGACTCTGTTTTTCAGGTCAGGCTCTACTAATGAGGAGGCAAGTCTGGGGCATGAAAACTGTCAGGACCGGTTAGAGATGGTTGAAGCTGTTTTGGAATTTGGGTGTAAAACTGTATTCCCAGTATAATGTTCCAGATTCCTTCCTCACTCAGCTCTTTAACAGTTCAACAGGATGTTGACCTATATTTTTTCCTACTGTGGTTTATGGGATTTTGTGATGCATGATACGGTATGTGTAGAAACAGACTGAGAAGGATACAGATTAAAACAGAAATGTCATGTGGTCTTTCTCTGGAGAAGTGTTACACTGAGGTCAGAGTTTTGTGGACTGTTCAGCTGATGAGATTCTGTGTTTTTCTGCAGAGATGACTTAGGATAGAAGTCTGCTCAAGCCCACACCCTGCAGAACCAGTGGGCAAGGGTAGCTGACTGCTTTATGTTTATTTGAACCTAACTTTTTATATCAAAGCTAAAGAAATCCCCAAATTTGCTTTTGGAACATAGTTGAATCCTGCCAAGTAACATCTGAGAGGCAGAAGGGTTACTTCTTTTGGCCTTGATGGGGATATTCTTGTCCACATTGCTCACCAATGACCCCAAGTGAACTGTGTGCATGTGTGTTTAGCTGCTTTAGTTGTGTCCAACTCTGTGTGACCCTATGGACTGTAGCCCACCAGGCTCCTCTGTCCATGGGGTTCTGCAGGTAAGAATACTGGAGTAGGGTGCCATATCCTCCTCCAGGGGATCTTCCCAACCCAGGGGTCAAACCCACATCTCTTTACGCCTCCTGCGTTGGCAGGTGGGTTCTTTACCACGAGTGCCACCTGGGAAGTCACAAGTGAACTGGTCTAAAACACAGCTTTTCCTAAAACATAATTTTCTTTGTCAGAGATTTCTTTCCAGACGCTTTATTGTATTTTGCAAACATTTTCCCCTTTAATTCAAAGGTGTTTTGTATCAGAGCACACTTATAAAATCATAATAGTCTGTTTTCTTGTAGCCCCATTTGTCTGAGTTGTAGGAATGTAGAACCATCTAGACTTAGTTTGATGGCGTCAGTGATTGTCAGAGACCCTCAGCATCACTTGGGAACTTGAGAAAAATGCAGAATCTCCAGCCAGACCCCCCAGCAGACCCACTGAGTCACAATCCCCATTTCAGCAGGATGCTCAGGGATTCATGTGCACTTTGCAAAGCACATTTAGATCCTGGTGCCTCCTTCTTTGCTTGTAAGGGCACTAATCCCACCATGGGGGCCCCACTCTAGTGACCTCATCTCCACCTCCCTTCCTGCCAAAGTCCCAGCCCAGATGCCTTCCCATGGCAGGAGGGGGTCAGGGCCTCAGCCTGTGAATCTGAGGGCGGGGTTAGGGGGATGTGAATGTGCAGAACACAGGAGGCCTCTCCGCTCCTCTACGTGTTTCCTCCCATGACAAGTGTGTGATGCTGAGTCTGGCTTCTTTGTACAGGAGAAGCTCCTGACAGAACGGGAAGCCGCCGCCCTGCAGTGCCAGCTGGAGGACGGCAGGGAGATGATCTGCCTCCTGCAAGCCCAGAGAACCGAGCTGCAGGCCCAGGTGCGCCCCACCCTCTGCAGGCTCATTCTGGTGTCACGTGCCCGAGAGACTTGCGCACGTTTGTCTCACTGTGTTGTTTTGTTGTTGTTTAGTCCCTCTGTTGTGTCCAACTCTTTGTGACCCCATGGGCTATATAGCCTGCCAGGCTCCTCTGTACTGGAGTGGGTTGCCATGCCCTCCTCCAGAGAATCGTCCCGACCCAGGGATCAAACCCAAATTTCCCACATCTCCTGCATTGCACATGGATTCTTTACCACTGAGCCACCAGGGAAGACCTGTCTCACTGTACATTCTCACAAACTTGGCACACCTGTGTGCCCAGCCCTCAAGTGACAGACAGCGTCCCTAGGGGGGTGACCAGCTGTCCGCATAGACAGAGGGCTGCCCAGGGCACTGCCCTTCCTGCTCAGACTGGAAAGGGCCTGCGCCAGAGGGGACAGAGAAAGTGAAAGTGAAGTTGCTTACTTGTGTACGACTCTTTGCGACCCCATGGACTGTAGCCAACGAGGTTCCTCCATCCATGGAATTTTCCAGGCAAGAGTACTGGAGTGGGTTGCCATTTCCTTCTCCAGGGAATCTTCCTGACCCAGGGATCAAACCCGGGTCTCCCACATTGCAAGCAGACACTTTTACTGTCTGAGCCACCAGGGAAGCAGGGACAATAGATCCCACTAATTTCTGGCTCCCGAGAGGTTCCCTCAGGCCCCCTCCCCCACCAAGGGTAAGCTCCCACCTGTGCATAACCGACCCATTTTTCCCAGTTTAAAATTGTTGTAAAAAATAAGAAATGGTCACAGATTGGGGATTTTAATCCTCCACTCGTTTGAATCTGTGCTTCCTGCTTCTGACCTGAACTCTCTCCTCTGGAATCTGACTGCAGATTCCAGTCAGAGGGGAGACTGGAGAGAGGGGCTGTTTCTGCATTTGCTCCTGCTCAGAATTTGTTAGTGGAAACTTTGCATTTTCACCCCACCCCTTTTCTGTTCTTGGTGAAGCTTAATTTGCAAACTGAACTCACCAGAAAAGCTCGGTCCTATTTCTACAGGCTTCTTTTGTGGTTCACAGGCTTTGCGGGGCACCTCCGTGATTCCTTCAGTTTCTTTCTGTGGTTCCATGTATCTGGCTGTTCTGATGGGGACATTGGGTTAGAACACGCTCCTTCCTGTTTGACCACATTTCCCAAATCCAAAAGTAAATTGATGTTCGGTTTGACAAGTACATGTAAAGGACAAGAGAACAAGAATTTAAACAATCTGCACCTCTACGTATACCATTAAACGTTATATGTTACTCTGTCTCTACTCCACCTGAAAGATGATGCTGTGAAAGTGCTGCACTCAATATGCCAGCAAATTTGGAAAACTCAGCAGTGGCCACAGGACTGGAAAAGGTCAGTTTTCATTCCAATCCCAAAGAAAGGCAATGCCAAAGAATGCTCAAACTACTGCACAATTGCACTCATCTCACACCCTAGTAACGGACAAGGCAATGGCACCCTACTCCAGTACTCTTGCCTGGAAAATCCCATGAATGGAGAAGCCTGGTAGGCTACAGTCCATGGGGTCGCTAAGAGTTGAACACGACTGAGCGACTTCACTTTCACTTTTCACTTTTCACTTTTCATGCATTGGAGAAGGAAATGGCAACCCACTCCAGTGTTCTTGCCTGGAGAATCCCAGGGACGGGGAAGCCTGGTGGGCTGCCGTCTATGGGGTTGCACAGAGTCGGACACGACTGAAGCGACTTAGGAGCAGCAGCAGCACACCCTAGTAAAGTAATGCTCAAAATTCTCCAAGCCAGGCTTCAGCAATATGTGAACCGTGAAATTCCAGATGTTCAAGCTGGTTTTAGAAAAGGCAGAGGAACCAGAGATCAAATTGCCAACATCCGCTGGATCATCGAAAAAGCAAGAGAGTTCCAGAAAAACATCTATTTCTGCTTTATTGACTATGCCAAAGCCTTTGACCGTGTGGATCACAATAAACTGTGGAAAATTCTGAAAGAGATGGGAATCCCAGACCACCTGACCTGCCTCTTGAGAAACCTGTATGCAGGTCAGGAAGCAACAGTTAGAACTGGACATGGAACAACAGACTGGTTCCAAATAGGAAAAAGAGTACGTCAAGGCTGTATATTGTCACCCTGCTTATTTAACTTATATGCAGAGTACATCATGAGAAACACTGGGCCGGAAGAGCACAAGCTGGAATCAAGATTGCCGGGAGAAATATCAGTAACCTCAGATATGCAGATGACACCACCCTTATGGGAGAAAGTGAAGAGGAACTAAAAAGCCTCTTGATGAAAGGGAAAGAGGAAAGTGAAAAAGTTGGCTTAAAGCTCAACATTCAGAAAACGAAGATCATGGCATCTGGTCCCATCACTTCATGGGAAATAGATGGGGAAACAGTGGAAACAGTGTCAGACTTTATTTTGGGGGGCTCCAAAATCACTGCAGATGGTGATTGCAGCCATGAAATTAAAAGATGTTTACTCCTTGGAAGAAAAGTTATGACCAACCTAGATAACATATTAAAAAGCAGAGATTACTTTGCCAAAAAAGGTCCATCTAGTCAAGGCTATGGTTTTTCCAGTGGTCATGTATGGATATGAGAGTTGGACTGTGAAGAAAGCTGAGTGCTGAAGAATTGATGCTTTTGAACTGTGGTGTTGGAGAAGACTCTTGAGAGTCCCTTGGACTGCAAGGAGATCCAACCAGTCCATTCTAAAGACCAGTCCTAGGTGTTCATTGGAAGGACTGATGCTGAGGCTGAAACTCCAATACTTGGGCCACCTCATGCGAAGAGTTGACTCAATGGGAAAAGACTCTGATGCTGGGAGGGATTAGGGGCAGGAGGAGAAGGGGATGACAGAGGATGAGATGGCTGGATGGTATCACCGACTCGATGCATATGAGTTTGGGTCAACTCTGGGAGTTGGTGATGGACAGGGAGGCCTGGCGTGGTATGATTCATGGGGTCGCAGAGTCAGACATGACTGAGCGACTGAACTGAACTGAACTCCACCAATGCCGACAGAAGAATCACATGGTGGAGCCCTGTGGGGTGTGGTGGTTTTCGTGGGTTCTCAGTGTTACCAAATTTCAGGACCTGAGTCCAGAATCTCTATTCCTGCCCCACGCACCACACACCCCTCACTGTGCAGTGACTCAGGGGCTTCGGAAAGCACATGGGGGTCTGCAGATGGTCCCCAAGGCAGAGACCCCAGCTGCAGAGACCCCTTAGAACTCATCCTGCTCTGGTGATAAACTGTGGCTTGAGGACCAGGCACGTTGATTTGGTGACTTGATGAGTATGTAGTGTTCTCTGAGGTTCTGAGAGGATAGAGGGAGGGTGTGTGTGTGTGTGCACATGTGTGTATAATGTGTGTGAATATTTTTGAATGTGTGTACATGTGTATGCATATATGTGTGTATAAGTTGTGTGTGTGTGTGTGTGTGTGTGTGTGTGTACATGTGTGCGTGTGACTAAGCATTTGGAGAAGTGGACACAAGCCCAGTCACGTTGGCAGAATTCTGTTCTGTGTGCCTGTGGGAACAAGGATCCTGTTTCTTTACTGCCAGTAGTCATTCCAGATGCTGCCCACTCTCCTTGGTGGGTGGCCTCCTCCATCTTCAGGGACATTGACTCTTTCTCATGCATCTACTCTCTTTGATTTCTGCTCTTGAGGGCTCATGTGATCAGGAATAATCTAGAATAGTCTCTCTATTTTTTAAGCTCAACTGCTTAAGAACCTTGCTTACATCTGCAAAGTCCCTTTGCCAACTAACACCACAGAGTCTTGGGCAGAAGCTAAGGGGTAAAGGTCACTGGGGCCAAAAGTCTGCCTGATTAGCTCAAATTAAAACACACACATGTCTGGACCCACCTGAGAGTTTCTGACTCAGTAGGTCTGGGTTGTGGCCCAAGAACCTACCTTTCTGAAGTCCAGGTGCTGCTTGCTAGCCCAGGAACCACACTTGGAGGTCACTAATTTGTGCGGGGGAGGCGGGGGGAGGCGGGGGTGGGAATCCCATGCTGGGTCAGGATGTTCTACATTTGGGCCACTCATGTTCCTGGCCTGGGCCTTCCATAGCCTGATTCATGAGATATTTACAGCTGGCTTTTTGCTAATTTTAAAATGTTGCCATGACTTTCGGATGGAGTAGCTAAGCTGTACGTTCCCAGGGAGACCAGTCATCATAGCCCCTCAGTGGGGCCAGGGCTAGGACTGGGGATGTGGTGGGGATGTTGTGGGGCAGCACTCCTTGGCTCTGCCTATGGTTAGGGCATTCACAGGCTCGCCCCAGACCTGTGGAATCAGGGACACTGGCGAGGGGCCAGCATCTCCTTCAACAAGCCCCCCAGGTGGCTCTGCCAGCTTTGAGAACACTGGTCTGCAGGTTGCCCGCAACAGCACCCACGATTGGAGCTGGGGGCCCCTGCTTTTGAGATTGAACGTGGACCACGCATGAGATCCCTGAACGTGGACCACGCATGAGATCCCTGAACGTGATGTATGAGATGGTACTTATTCCAGGTGCCCGAGAAAGGACAGGCTCTCTAAATTCTCTAAGTTGCATCAGTTGAGTTTTTGTGACAGGAAGTGAAAAAATGCAGATTTTTACGAGTGTGTTGCCCAGACGTCATTTTTTGTGAAAGTCCCTTAGCACCATCTGGTGGCAGGTTTTGGTAAGATGGCATGTAATCTCGGAAGGATATGATTTCTTTTTCCTTTTTGAAATGACCTTGAACCCAAAGGAGTCCAGGGGCCTAAGAGGACTGAGGCAGGAGGTTACCCCTCCAGACGGGGCTCACATGAGGCGTAGCTCAGGATCCCTGAGGACTGTGTGTGCAAAGGCAAGCCCCACAACTGAGCTAGAACACTTGTCTTTTATTCAGATGTTTCTGGCGAGCCCCATGTGAGGTCCGGGAACACCAAGCAGAGCTTGGCTGGGCTCCTGCCTGCAGCCAAGTGGGGAGATGAATATCAGCTGGTCGATCCAAATGGTCCAGGCAGAAATGCCCAGTTACCTGGCTCACAGTGAAGTTCAGGCTGCTTTGAGGCCCATGCCTGCCACCTGCCTCTGCCCCCTGTATCAGCTTGACTACTGTTCTCGAAGTGACCCAGGGCTGTCAGTGGGCAGCTCTCTTCCCCTCTCCTCTCCTGACCACCCCTGCAGACCTGGCGCCCGCCTCTCTGCTTCTCACGCCTCTTTCTGCAAGTCCATTTGCTTCTGCAGTGCCCAGGACTGGACTTACCTCCTCCTGGAAGCCTTCCGTGATGCCCCGCCCCCTCCCCCCTCCCCCCACCTCCCCAGCACCCTGGGCCTCTCCGTGGGTTCTCTGACACCCTGTGCTTGACCCTGTGGCCAACCTGGACTGTGGCTCCAGGAAGGAGGGTCTCTTTCTCCTACGATCAGTCTGGTGCTAGACGGTGTCTGAAGCCCACATGGAAGTCAGTCCCCTCAGAGACATCTCGTTAGCCCCCTTTGAGCTGCCGAAAGGGGGGCTTTTACTGTTTCTTTCTGAGCACCCCTCCTTCTGATGGAGGAGGTTTCAATTATTGAGCTTTAACACATGGGTGCTGCGGTCACATCTCTTTCCTATTCATGTGGTAGAAGGGTGAGCTTTGATGAAAGTGTGTCCAGCTCTCATGTTTCCCTACTGCCCAGCTGACTCTGGAATGGATGGAGCCCAGCCACACCGGTTTGTGACCTGCAGGCTTTGTTCTCAGGACCGCTCCATGGAAACGGAGAGTCTTACATGGGGATTCACCCACTCCTGGATGGCTTCTTGTCTCTGAGATTCAGGTCTGGAGGGGTCCTTTGAATCCCTTCATGGAAGCCTTTCCTGGAGCGTGTAGACGCTGGTATGGTTAAGAGGGTGTGGCCACACCAGGAGTCAGAGGCTGTGCCTTGGTGTTTGATGTCCTAGGAGACTGTTTGAATGGAGACAATTTTGTTTATTTTTTAAAATTTATTTATTTTTAATTGAAGGATAATTACTTTACAGTATTGTGTTGGTTTCTGCCAAATATGAGCATGAATCAGCCATAGGTACACATATGTCCCCTCCCTCTTGGACCTCCCTCCCACCTCCTACCCCATCCCATCCCTCTAGGTTGTCAGAGAGTGCTGGTTTGAGGTCTGAAGTGAAGTGAAGTCGCTTAGTCGTGTCTGACTCTTAGGGACCCCATGAACTATAGCCTACCAGGCTCCTCCATCCATGGGGTTTTCCAGGCAAGAGTACTGGAGTGGGTTGCTATTTCGAGTCATGCAGCAAATTCCCACTGGTGATCTGCTTTACATACGGTAATGTGTATGTTTCCATGCTACTCTTTCCCTCTTCTTCCCTGCCCCTTGACCACAAGTCTGTTCTCTACGTCTGCATCTCCATTGCTGCCCTGCAAAGAGGTTCATCACTAGATTCCATATATGTGCATTAGTATATGATGTTTGTTTTCTGTTTCTGACTTACTTCACTCTATAATAGGCTGTAGGTTCATCCACCTCATTAGAACTGACTCAAATGCGTTCCTTTTTATGGCTGAGTAATATTCCATTGTATATATGTACCACAGCTTCTTTATCCATTCATCTGTTGATGGACATCTAGATTGTTTCCTGAATGGAGGCAGTTTTAAATGAGGAACAGAAACCTGGCCAAACTCTCTTTGTTTATTTTGAAATAATTTTAGACTTCTCTGATGCTGTGAAAATAGCTCAGAGTTTTCCCATACTCTTCATTCAATTCCCCCAAAGTCAACATCCAAATAGCAAAGCACCAAGGTTGAAACCAGGACATTGGTGAGCAGACCAGACTGGTGAGAGACTTGCCTGAAATCTCACCCCTTACCCTGTTCACAGGTTGCCTGATCCTGGGTCCTGCCTGCATTCAGGTGTCCTGTCTCCTCAGCCTCCTCGAGGCTGGGACAGTTCCTGCCCATCTCTGTTTCTCATGACCTTATCTGTACATAGTGAAGGGTCAGGCTCTCAGGAACAATCACCCTCCATGTTGTCCAGTGTGTTCATTAAGCTGCATGTGTCAGGCATCCTGTGATGCACATACATGAGGATAGATTCAGACTTTTGCTTAGTTCCCCACGACTCAAAGAATGTGGCCCGGAGACCAGAGCCACAGCCACGGGCATTGTGGAGGAGCCACTTAGAAACCCGGCCCCTCCAGTCCCACTGGAGCTACTGAGCCAGAATCTGAGCAAAACCGTATCCTTGGGGTGGTTCATATGTGTGTTGAAGTTTGACAAATGCTCTTCCAGATGAAGTGGGTTTCAGTCTACATGTTTTATTTTGCTTTTGAGGACTGGCTACGCCTGTTAGATCTTTTCTCTGTGGGAAAGCAAGCTTGTACTGAGCTTGTAAATAAGTTTGCTTATAAATAAGTAAGAAGCTTATGGCTGCTTGTGGGTTGTCATAGCTCTAAAAGTGAAGACGAGGAACCTCTTTTCATTTTCCTACCTTAATTTTGACTTGTCCTGCTTTAATATATAAATAGCGTTTCTCTGAAGTTATTTTACAAAAGTGCCAGCGCACACAAACACACACATTTTAGCTATCAAAACATATATGTAACTCTACTGGTCAGAAATCAGGAGAAAATTAAAGTGCCGTAGTGATTGAATAAGATCAAGGAGATCCCCCCCTTTTTATTATTATAGCATCTTATCTATTTAGTCCATGTTCTTTTTTTTACTACTTTTTCATGCTAACTCAGTAAAGTACGAAGAATGTACTCGGAGTTGTACATGTTAGTCCAGGGATGGCAGTTTTTATTTTCTGAGTTTCTCATCTTCCTACTGCCTTGGGTCGGGGGCTCCGCTACAGGCTGATTTCCTGGGGTGCTGATACAAGCATCAGGGGAAGGGGTTCAGTTGTCACATCCTTCTGTGGCTTTAAGATTCTCTGCGGACAGAGAAACAAACCAACAAAACAAATACAACTGGGTACGCCGTCCAGATTCTCCCCTGCTGTGTCTGTGTCTGCAGGGAGAGGGTGGCTGGGTTTTCTTGTGACTATTGTCTCTGCCCGCAGACTGCGGCCCTGGAACAAGCCATCAGAGACGCCCACGAGTGTTATGATGATGAGATTCAGCTCTACAACGAGCAGATAGACACCCTGCGGAAGGAGATTGAAGAGGCAGAGAGGAGCCTGGAGAGATCATCCTATGACTGCCGGCAGCTGGTGGTCGTCCAGCAGACCCTGAGGAACGAGTTGGACCGGTATCATCGCATCATCGAGAATGAAGGCAACAGGTGGGGTCAGGGTGGGCAGAGCCCATGGGCACAGAAACACTTACTTGTTCCACGTTTTTCCATGTGCAAGTTCCAGGCTGTAGGGAATGTGTCAGGAAAGTGAGTGTTAGTTGCTCAGTCGTGTCCGACTCTTTGTGACCCGCCCTGGACTGTAGCCTGCCAGGTTCCTCTGTCCATGGGATTCTCCAGGCAAGGATACTGGAGTGGGTAGCCATTCTGTTTTCCAGGGGATCTTCCCGACCCATTGCAGGCAGATTATTTACCGTCTGAGCCACCAGAAAGAGACCCCCAAATCCAGGACCTCATGGGGCTGGAATGCTAGTGGGGGAGGCAGAGGATGAATGGGTTTGCAACAGAGATGTGGGCTCTGGCGTGAGTGATGGTGGGGGGAGGGGAGAGGTGATGAAGATGACTGTGGGAGTGTTTGGATGTCAAGGTGCCTTTTAGCTCCACAGGCTTCTGGTGACAGGAATGTCTTAGCTGAAAGGATGACCAGGTATGGTTATTGAGATGCTACAGGTGAGATGCCTGCACAGTACCTGGAATTGGACCAGTGCTCAGAGAGGTTGGTGTTATTACTGCTGCTGCCATGGTGACTCTGAGCACCTGGCCTGCCAGTACTGTGGCTACCAACAGGCTGTCTGATCTCCTCTGCACGATGGATTGGGATGTGAAGTCTGCTGGCAAGTGTCTCTGTCTCTGTCTCAGCCTCATTCACATCTACACCTGCATCAGCTACTCTCTGTTTCCTCCGTGTTCATCTATGTGACCGTGTCTGCACCTACACGTATACTTATGTCCACATCTGTGTCCACAGCGTCTGTATGTGTACATCTACACTATGCCTGCGTTCTCTACGTCATCTGTAGCTACACCCACATCACCTAACCTACATCTGTATCATCTACACCTACTCCTGCCTCTACATCACCTACTCCTACATCATCTGTATCGACATCTGACACCTACTCTGCCATCTACGTCTGTCTGGATCATCTACATGTATGTCTACCCCACATCTGCATTTTCTGTGCCTGCGTCATCTTCAGCACTTCTGTTATTTATGCTGATGCCTGCATCACCTACATTTACACCTGCACTTACCTCTATGTCATCTGCATCTCTACTTCCACCCACATCTACATCATCTGTATCCACGTCTATATCACTTATATCTGTATCTACATACACCTGTGTCTACATTATCTATGGTTATAGTTACATCTTTATCACCTAAGCCTGCACCTCATCTCCACATAAGTATGTAAATCTCTATCGTCTTTATGTACATGCATAAAGTGTCTACATCTCCATTGTCTTTACTTACATGTATAAACTGTCTATACCTCCATGGTTTTCTTTTTTTTTTTTTACTTTACAATATTGTATTGGTTTTGCCATACATTAACATGAATCCACCATGGGTGTACATGTGTTCCCCATCCTAAACCACCCTCCCACCTCCCTCCCCATCCCATCCCTCTGGGTCATCCCAGTGCACCAGCCCCGAGCACCCTGTATCATGCATCGAACCTGGACTGGCAATTTGTTTCACATATGATAATATACATGTTTCAGTGTCATTCTCCCAAATCATCCCACCCTTGCCCTCTCCCACAGAGTCCGAAAGACTGTTCTATACATCTGTGTCTCTTTTGCTGTATCTCATACAGGGTTATTGTTACCATCTTTCTAAATTCCATACATATGCGTTAGTATACTGTATTGGTGTTTTTCTTTTTGGCTTATTTCACTCTGTATAATAGGCTCCAGTTTCATTCACTTCATTAGAACTGATTCAAATGTATTCTTTTAATGGCTGAGTAATATTCCATTGTGTATATGTACCCACAGCTTTCTTATCCATTCGTCTGCTGATGGACATCTAGGTTGCTTCCATGTCCTGGCTATTATAAACAGTGCTGCGATGAACACTGGGGTACATGTGTCTCTTTCAATTCTGGTTTCCTTGGTGTGTATGCCCAGCAGTGGGATTGCTGGGTCATATGGCAGTTCTATTTCCAATTTTTTGAGGAATCTCCACACTGTTCTCCATAGTGGCTGTACTAGTTTGCATTCCCACCAACGGTGTAAGAGAGTTCCCTTTTCTCCACACCCTCTCCAGCATTGATTGCTTGTAGACTTTGGATAGCAGCCATTCTGACTGGCGTGAAATGGTACCTCATTGTGGTTTTGATTTGCATTTCTCTGATAATGAGTGATGTTGAGCATCTTTCCATGTATTTGTTAGCCATCTGTATGTCTTCTTTGGAGAAATGTCTGTTTAGTTCTTTGCCCATTTTTTGATTGAGTCTTTTATTTTTCTGGAGTTGAGCTGTAGGAGTTGCTTGTATATTTTTGAGATTAGTTGTTTGTCAGTTGCTTCATTTGCTATTATTTTCTCCCATTCTGAAGGCTGTCTTTTCACCTTGCTTATAGTTTCCTTTGTTGTGCAGAAGCTTTTAATTTTAATTAGGTCCCGTTTGTTTATTTTTGCTTTTATTTCCAATATTCTGGGAGGTGGGTCATAGAGGATCCTGCTGTGATATATGTCGGAGAGTGTTTTGCCTAGGTTCTCCTCTAGGAGTTTTATAGTTTCTGGGCTTATGTTTGGATCTTTAATCCATTTTGAGTTTATTTTTGTGTATGGTGTTAGAAAGTGTTCTAGTTTCATTCTTTTACAAGTGGTTGACCAGTTTTCCCAGCACCACTTGTTAAAGACATTGTCTTTTCTCCATTGTATATTCTTGCCTCCCTTTTCAAAGATAAGGTGTCCATAGGTGCATGTATTTATCTCTGGGCTTTCTATTTTGTTCCATTGGTCTATATTTCTGTCTTTGTGCCAGTACCATACTGTCTTGATGACTGTGGCTTCGTAGTAGAGCCTGAAGTCAGGTGGGTTGATTCCTCCAGTTCCATTCTTCTTTCTCAAGATTGCTTTGACTATTCGATGTTTTTTGTATTTCCATAAAAATTGTGAAATTATTTGTTCTAGTTCTGTGAAAAATACCATTGGTAGCTTGACAGGGATTGCATTGAATCTATAGATTGCTTTGGGTAGTATACTCATTTTCACTATATTGATTCTTCCAATCCATGAACACAGTATATTTCTCCATCTATTTGTGTCCTCTGATTTCTTTCACCAGTGTTTTATCGTTTTCTATATATAGGTCTTTTGTTTCTTTAGATAGATTTATTCCTAAGTATTTTATTCTTTTTGTTGCAATGGTGAATGGAATTGTTTCCTTAATTTCTCTTTCTGTTTTCTCATTCTTAGTATATAGGAATGCAAGGGATTTCTGTGTGTTGATTTTATATCCTACAACTTTACTATATTTATTGATTAGCTCTAGTAATTTTCTGGTGGAGTCTTTAGGGTTTTATATGTAGAGGATCAAGTCGTCTGCAAACAGTGAGAGTTTTACTTCTTCTTTTCCAATGTGGATTCCCTTTATTTCATTTTCTGCTCTGATTGCTGTGGCCAAAGCTTCCAAAACTATGTTGAATAGTAGTGGTGAGAGTGGGCACCCTTGTCTTGTTCCTGACTTTGGAGGAAATGCTTTCAATTTTTCACCATTGAGGATAATGTTTGCTGTGGGTTTGTCATATATAGCTTTTATTATGTTGAGGTATGTTCCTTCTATTCTTGCTTTCTGGAGGGTTTTTATCATAAATGGATGTTGAATTTTGTCGAAAGGCTTCCTCTGCATCTATTGAGATAATCATATGGCTTTTATTTTTCAATTTGTTAATGTGGTGTATTACTTTGATTGATTTGCAGATATTGAAGAATCCTTGCATCCATGGGATAAAGCCCACTTGGTCATGATGTATGATCTTTTTAATATGTTGTTGGATTCTGTTTGCTAGAATTGTGTTAAAGATTTGTGCATCTATGTTCATCAGTGATATTGGCCTGTAGTTTTCTTTTTCTGTGGCATCTTTGTATGGTTTTGGTATTAGGGTGATGGTGCCCTCATAGAATGAGTTTGGCAGTTTACCTTCCTCTGCAATTTTCTGGAAGAGTTTGAGTAGGATAGTAGGTGTTAGCTCTTCTCTAAATTTTTGGTAGAATTCAGCTGTGAAGCCATCTGGCTCTGGGCTTTTGTTTGGTGGAAGATTTCTGATTACAGTTTCAATTTCCGTGCTTGTGATGGGTCTGTTAAGATTTTCTATTCCTTCCTGGTTCAGTTTTGGAAAGTTGTACTTTTCTAAGAATTTGTCCATGTCTTCCAAGTTGCCCATTTTATTGGCATATAATTGCTGATAGTAGTCTCTTATGATCCTTTGTATTTCTGTGTTGTCTGTTATGATCTCTCCATTTTCATTTCTAATTTTGTTGATTTGATTCTTCTCCCTTTGTTTCTTGATGAGTCTGGCTAATGGTTTGTCAAGTTTATTTATCTTCTTGAAGAACCAGCTTTTGGCTTTGTTGATTTTTGTTATGGTCTCTTTTGTTTCTTTTACATTTATTTATGCCCTAATTTTTAAGATTTCTTTCCTTCTACTAACCCTATACCTCCATGGTTTTCATCTGTCTACATCTCCATCATCTTTATGTACATGTATAAACTGTATACATGTCTGTCATTTTTATGTACATATATAAGCTATCGACATCTCCATCGTTTTTATGTACACGTCCTAACCCTAACCCTAACCCTGGTAGGCTCCAGTCCATGGGGTCGCTAAGAGTCGGACACGATTGAGCGACTTCACTTTCACTTTTCACCTTCATGCATTGGAGAAGGAAATGGCAACCCACTCCAGTATTCTTGCCTGGAGAATCCCAGGGACAGAGGAGCCTGGTGGGCTGCTGTCTGTGGGGTCGCACAGAGTCGAACATGACTGAAGTGACTTAGCAGCAGCAGCAGCATAAACTGTCTACACCTCCATTGTCTTTATGTACATGCATAAACTGTCCATGTCTCTGTCATCTTTATGTACATGTATAAACTGTTTACATCTCCATTATTTTTATGTACATGCATAAACTGTCTACACCTCCGTCGTCTTCATGTACATGTATAAACCATTGGCACCTGCATTGTCTCTGTGTACATACACATCTACAATGGTGTCTCCATTATTCCTATCCGTACCCATGCCTACATATATGACTGTATCCACCTGTGTACCTATAGCCCTAGATGTGTGGAGAATGGATTGAGGCCAGCCTCCCAGTGTAAGGACTCTGCTTCTCTATTAAGTGGAGATTCTTCAGTTCAGCCTAGCCCACCAGGCTCCTCTGTCCATGGGATTCTCTAGGCAGGAATACTGGCGTGGGTAGCCCCTGCCTTCTCCAGAGGATCTTTCCACCAACCCAGGGATTGGACTTACATCTCCTGTGGCTCTTGTATTGGCAGGCGGGTTCTTTATCACTGAGCCACCTGGGAAGCCCTCTCTTATTTTAAAAAGCCCCCCAAACAAAGAGAACTCCTGTTCAACAAAGAAGTGGCATATTTAGATTATCAGCAATTTCTACCTTACCATTTTTTTATGTGTGTTTCACAGTTTATGATTGACCTTCCCATCATCATGCAATGTGTGAGTGTGTTTGGGGGGTTTAGATTGAGATAAAAGAGAAACACCCAGGTGTTCCCCCAGGGACACTTCTGTCCTCTCTCTGGGGCTCTGTCTTGGTATATGAGTGCTCTAATGTGTTGCAGGAAAAGGAAGATTTTCTTTTGTTTTCTCTAGTTCCGGTCAATGTATTGTGCTGAACTCAATTATATTTATGTCACAGTGAATGCTTCATGCACACATATACAAAATGTCTTGAACTGGTATTTAAATGTCTTTGTGAAAAGTTTTGTTTTGGAGGCAGGACTTCATCAAAAGGTAACTGGGTACCTCTTTTGTGTGTTTATATAGAACTCTTAATTTTGATATGATTTCACACTGATAGAAGTGTTGCAGGCACAGAGCAAGGAAATTCTGAATCCTCTTAGATTCACTAGCTGTTTACATTTTGTCTCAATTGCTTTTATCTTCCTGCTATCTCTGGTTATAGAAACTATTCTTTAAAAAACAAGTTGGAGAATCATATGCTGGTTGCCCTAAATAATTTATCCTGGGCTGGCCATTCTCTTATTTTAGGGGTGGTGTGCATGCTCAATCGTGTCTGACTCTTTTGAGACCCTAAGGTCTGTAACCCACCAGGCTCCCCTGTCCATGAAATTCTCCAGGCAGGAATACTGGAGTGGGTAGCCATTGCCTCCTGCAGGGGATCTTTCCCATCCAGGGATCAAACTTATGTCTTTTGCGGCTCCTGTATTGCCAGGTGGATTCTTTACCACTGAGTCACCTGGGAAACCCTCTCTTATTTACAAAACACCCGAAAACACAGAGAACTCCTGTTCAACAGAAAAGTGGCATATTTAGATTATCAGTCATTTATACCTTACCATTTTTTATGTGTGTTTCACAGTTTATGACATGACTTTCCCATCATCATGCAATGTGTGAGTACATTTGTGATTCTTGAGCTGTTGGATCTAGAGGAAGCCTTGTTCATTTTTGCTGGACACTAGAGCCTCCCTCTTACCCCACAACCCCATTCTGTTTGCCTTGATGACTTAACGATGGTGACCTCCCTCTTTCTGGTTCTTCCTGTCAGGCTGAGCTCTGCCTTCATTGAAACTCCAATCACCCTGTACACTGCGAGCCATGGGGCCTCCCTCAGCCCTCGGCACGGTGGGAAAGGTGAGTCCCCAACTCTGGCTTGTTCTACTTTTCTGTCCTAGGAAAATGGAAAAAATCAAGCGACTTTGTCTCCAAATGTAACATTCATGCTCCCTTCCGATCCAGCTGGAAATTCAGTGCTTTTATGTGGGGTCCTTTCTCTTTCTGCTGATGTCCTCCCACTGGTGCCGAGTGACTGAGTCTAAAAGTTTACAAGGAGAAAGTCAGGCCACACGAGAGGCCACCATCCATGAGCGTGAGGCATTTAACTGGGGAGGAAAATCGCAATTAACATTTAGTTTGGCGAGAAGTAGATAATGAAATGTATCTATCTACCCTCCCCCTCCCCCAGTGAAATGAACTCTTTTAAGCAAAGGTGCTTAATCTAGCATCAGGAGCAGAGGAGATGCTCAACTTTTGTTCGTTTTCTCTTCCGTTCAAAGCTGAGCAGGAAGAGCTTGGTGGGCAGTGGAGCTTCTGCCTTCAACACTTGGTCCTTTGTGGCGGTTTCCCGCACTTGTGAGATGTCCACTCATGGCTCAGTCTCCCCAGTCAGGACCGAACAGAACGGTGCCCGGAGGAAGGAAAGCCTGGCTTCCAGTGCCGTCAAATCCCAGGGTCTCAGAAAGCTCAGAGGGCTTTGTGGAGATGGGAGAAGGGGCAGGGGTCCCCAGACACCCAGGCTGGCTCCAGGGGCCCGTAGCTGTGTGCAGGGTGCTGGGCTTGATGCTTTACTGTCGCAGTCTGGAAATTCTTCACAGTTTTGAACAGCAGGCCCTGAAATTCAGCAACTGGTCTTGCAAGCACCCCATTCTGCACCTGCTTCTGGACACCTGCTTTGACATGTCCCCCTTGTGTCCCTCCCCCGTGGCTTCATGACCTGCACCGCCATGCCTGCTCACTCAGCTCTGTCATTGAGGGTCACCCCTGTGGGATGCCCTGGCTCTGTGAACCCAAGTCCTCTGGTTAACAAAGGGAGGAGGGTAGCTGGAGAAGACTTTGGGGTTAAAAAGTTAAAAAATCACTGTGTTAGTAAATCTCGAAAGCCTTTCAGATGTATGTGTGTGTGCTAAGTCACTTCAGACATGTCTGACTCTTTTGCGACACCATGGACTCTACCCTGCCAGCCTCCTCTGTCCGTGGGATTTTCCAGGCAAGAATTTTGGAGTGGGTTGCCCTGCCCTCCTCCAGGGGAATCCTTCTGACCCAGGGATCGAACTTGTGTCTCTTATGTCTCCTGCAACAGCAGGCGGGTTTTTTTTTTGTTTTTTTTTTTTTTTACCACCAGTGCCACCTGGAACTAAAAGCCTGCCTTTTGGATGAGACAGGGTGAAACTTTGTGTTTTCTGAAACTTTAAGTTTCTCCTCTTGGCTGGTCTGAAGCAGTGAATGTGGCCTCTGGCCCAGGGGATTCCCATTCTGGGTTTAAGGGCATCGTTTCCTCTTGTTCCACAGGAGGAAGGGGGTGGTGAGCAAGGAGTGGCGGTGTTTATCTGGTTTGGGGTGCAGGGGGACAAGGGTGTGCCTGGAGGCTATTCCAAACCCATCAGAGGAAGGTGGGTTGACTCTGAGTTGCTCCTTTGGGGAAGCCTGAGGTGACAGTGACTCCCTGGACTGGATTTCCTGGTCTGGTCTGGATCCAAGTGTCCCCTGTGACCTCGAGGTGAGGGTGCTGGGGTGGGGCAGAGGCCCTGCTCCCACAGAATGTTATTGCAGGAGAAACACGGATCTCAGTAAGTTGTACCCAGTATGAAGGGAACTGTGGGGGCCTCCCCTCTGCTCTGCAAACCCGGAGGGGCCAAGTGACTTGTCCCAAAGTTACACAGCGGCCGGCAGGGCTGGGTCCTCAGTGTGGGCCATGTATCCTACCTGTTGCCAACCAGCCAACCAGGAAACCCCACCTCAGTGCTAGGCATGTATTTTTCAACAAATACTTTTTCTTCCTCTTTCATTGGCCTTTACTCATTGCACCCACCTCCTTTTTTCTTTTTTCAAAGATCTCACCAGGGCTGTGCAGGATATAACTGCGGCGAAACCAAGACTCAAAGGCCTCCCCAAGAACCTTCCGAGGAAAAAGGAGATGGTAGCAAAAGACAGAGCAGATGAAATTCTGGAAGAGACACTGCTGAGAGGTCCAGAGGACATGAAGCCGGGGCGGGTGGTAATCAAAGAAGAGGGCGAGTCTAAGCTTGAACCAGGAGATGAAGAAGCAAGTCCCCCGACCCAGGAAGGGGCTCCGGAGGATGTCCCAGATGGAGGCAAGATAAGCAAAGCCTTTGAGAAACTAGGCAAGATGATCAAGGAGAAGGTGAAAGGCCCCAAAGAACCCGAGCCCCCCGCCGACCTGTACACCAAAGGGCGGTACGTGATGGTCTCCGGAGATGGCAGTTTCGTGGATCCTGGCTTCTGTGTCTTCTCTGTCCCAGCCAAAGGGGGCGTGGTGGTGTCTAAGGGGGACGACTCTGTGCCTCCTGACAGCGGCGTGGAACCCTCTCCCCAGCAGCCTGAGCCCCCTCTGGAGGAGGGACAGGGGCCCCCCCAGGAGAAAGAAGATGGTCTGAAGGAGGAAGGGGGGCCCCCTGAGGGGAAAGGAGAGCCCCCTGAGGGGAAAGGAGACAGTGTGAAGGAGGAAGGGGGGCCCCCTGAGGGGAAAGGAGACGGTGTGAAGGAGGAAGGGGGGCCCCCTGAGGGGAAAGGAGACGGTGTGAAGGAGGAAGGGGGGCCCCCTGAAGGGAAAGGAGATGGTGTGAAGAAGGAAGGGGAGCCCCCTGAGGGGAAAGGAGAAGGTCTGAAGGAGGAAGAGGGGCCCCTGCAGGAGAAAGAAGATGGACGCCCCCCCACCCCGCACCCTGCAGACAAAGGGGATGAGAAAAATGCCAAAGAACTGAAGGGGCTTCAGGGGAAACAGGATGACCAGAAGGAGGAGGGGGCCAGAGGGCCCTGTCCCATGGTGGCGCCTGGTCCGGAGGGGCCGTCTACACCCCGGTCTCAAGGGCCTCAGGTCATTCTGGGTGGGTCCGAGGGGCATGGGGCTCGGAGCGGCAGCCGGCTGGCGAGAAGCCCTCCCAGGAAGCTGGCCTATGAGAAGGTGGAGGTGATGGAATCCATAGAGAAGTTTTCCACCGAGAGCATCCAGACGTACGAAGAGACTGCTGTCATTGTGGAGACCATGATTGAAAAGACGAAGGCAAACAAGAAGAAACTGGGAGAGAAGGGATCCTCCAGTGCCTGAGCTAACCGGGAGGAGGTGCCTCTAGGCCCCTGTAGACACGTGCTTGGATGTTTTAGAACAGAGGCTACAGGGGTACAAGGTTCTCTGGATTAGATCATGGTTGGCCCATCTGGCTTACCAATGAAGCCTTAATTAAAATGTTTTATTTGCTTGCACATCCTTTGTCTGATTAACAGGGGCCTTGGGCTTGCAGGTGGGCCAGCCTCACTCAGGACAGGGGTGCCCTGCTAACGGCCACTGAGCTGAGCTCATTTAAGAAAGTAGACGAGCCCTTTGCCCTGGGGCATCGCGGGGCTCATTAGAGGATCAGAGTCTGGATTTCACACCTGAAACATGTCAGGTGATGGTTCGGCTTGTTTTCACCGCATTTCAGGCACAAGCACACGATTGCATGACGGGTGCTTTGTTAGAAGTCAGGTGATTAAATGTGTCTGTCTCAGTTTGGGTTCCCCAAGAAGCTGACCCTGCAGCAAGGATCTGATGTCATTTCTGGGGACGTGGTCCCAAGAAGCGTCAGGAGGGCAGGAGACGGAGGTGGAGGCAGCAGGGCATCAGAGAGGAGAGGCGCTACCAGGTGGGTTGGCACTGTGGGCTGCTGGCGCTCAGCCCCCATACCTGGGGGCTCTAGGAGACGGGGCGGAACTCGGTCTTCAGTTACACTGCCCGAGGGTGTGGGAGCTGGGTGTTGATCCACCAACCCCTGTTGGCCAGAAGGGAGGGCCCAGGACAGCCCTCAACCGAGAATCACAGGTGCAGGTGGGCTTTTGGACGCCAGGCGTGGAGATGCATGGAAGCAATAGGGGTCATGGGCAAGAAGCAGGGTGCCAGGGCCGCCTGCATAGCACACGTGCCTTGTGTCCTGGCTGAGTCACTTAAGAGTTTCTCACTCAGAGATTGCACTCCTGGGTTGGGCTGCAAAAGCAGAATCAAATGTCACCACACAGTTCCTTGTTCAGCAGTTAATTAATGAACTCGCCTAACATTTACTGAGGGGCTTTCCTGATGGCTCAAGCGGTAAAGAATCTGCCTGCAATTCAGGAGACATAGGGGAGGCGGGTTTGATCCTGGGGTTGGGAAGATCACATGGAGATGCAACGGCAACCCACTCCAGTATTCTTGCCTGGGAAGTTCCATGGACAGAGGAGGCTGGAGGGCTACGTCCATGGGGTTGCAAAGAGTCAGACATGACTGAGCGACTGAGCACAGATGCACATTTACTGAACATACTCTGTGTGTGTGCCAGGCAGAGTGCAGTGCTGATAAGGGAGAGTTTACAAGTTTATTAATGATCTCAATTATCATAATATAATGTCCCATAATACACATATGTGTATTCTCCTGTGCATAAATGTGCACTCGGGTATCTGCAGTGTCACATCCTAGGAAACAGAAATTACTTGAAACCAGAATCTTTACAAACATTTTTGTGTTGCCTATAGGCATCTCTTTTTTTCTGCTAATAGTCCAAAAGTATTTTTTTGCTTAGCCAAATAAGAAATTACTCCTTCTCCATGTAGATGCTCCAAAATACATTGTAGACAGTGAATAAATGTGCTGAAATGGATTATTGCATCTCCAATCTGGCAAGACAACCACACATCATTACAGAAGATTAATAGTGTCATAAATTACACCCTCTCCCTCAGCACCTTCAAGACAGGACTAAGTGCAGGAGGGACCACCAACTTGGGGGGGATCCTGCTGAGCCTCATCTGGTCAAGGCCCCTCCTAGAAAGCTCCTACCCCATGCTCAGGCCCCCCACCCCACACTGCCGAGATGCCCCCATCCGCCAGCCACCCGGAAGGATGGGACAACTGGAATGTTGAAATAGCTCCTACCCAGGCCTGTCTCAGCCTCTGAACTTCCGGCACCAGCTTGTGCTGGCTTTGGCTTCCTGTGTGAGTATTCGGAAAGGTATAAATCTCTGCTGAAGGTGGGGGCTGACCCCTGGGAGCAGATGGCAGGGGAAAGTGTGCAGAAGGCACAGGTGGCTC
Organism: Bos indicus; assembly: GCF_029378745.1. NCBI lineage: Eukaryota > Metazoa > Chordata > Mammalia > Artiodactyla > Bovidae > Bos > Bos indicus. The sequence continues at coordinate 37,928,034 of NC_091772.1, read as the reverse complement.
TAGAAAGTATAGACATAAGGTGGCAATTGTGTTCAAAAAGGGGCGGGCCAGGGGACACTGCTTTTATTCAGATTAAGTATTTCCAGGATGGCCTGGGTGAGAATGAGGAAGTATATGGAGTGGCCAAAGCCCTCCACAAGGCTCCCTTTGGTGCCACCTTGGAGAGAAAAATTTCCAGAATCCTGGGTTCTGGTCCTAGACAGACATGCTGGCAGAGCAGGGGTTAATGCCTCCTGGTCTGCTGTCCTATGAGGCCAGAATGATCCACTCCAGACTGAGGCAGGCAGCTTGGGGGAAAACTGCCTATCACCCAATGAATCAGCCATCACGTTGAATCCAGCACCTTCAAAGCCTGAGATCAAGGCCAAGGCTGGGGCTGCAGAGAGTAGTGAGGAGGGAGGGGGAAGCAGGTTGCTAAGAGAGAAGCCTAGTTCACTCTGCCTGAGTAACAGGAAGGGTGATACTGATGACTGGGGTGGGTTGATGTGCTTGGCACTCTCTGGAATGAGAAGCTAAGGGGAGGGCTTGGCCTGTCCTTCTGCATACCCATGGGGATGAGGGGTCATTGCTTCGCAAGGCCAAGCCCCCAGGTCTCAGGCTGCACTTCCAGGGTGCACAGACAGTCCCCTCTTCTGCTCTCCCCACCTCTGCCCTCCTCCACCCCTGACCTCCCCCGCCCTTCCCAGTGAGGTCAGGTTGGTGCTGAGTCACTTACAGGGCTCTGCCCTGCTCAGTGCACCCAATTCCAATCTCTGTCAGAGCCGGTGGCCCCTTCCCAGCCAAATGGAAATCAACTCCTCTGGAAGCTAGGTACCCTCTCTCAGGTACAAAGGGCTAGCCTATCCCACTTGCCTGAAGCGGGAGCCAGTTCTGTGGTATCATTATGCTCTGATGCTCCCCTGAGATCCAGGCTGAGGACAGTCTCCAGATGAGAACACTTCCAAATTCATGTTTAACTTTCTTCCTCTTGTCCTGTCTCATTTCCCTCACTCATCAACTCCCAAGAGCACTCCTTAAATAAATATAATAAACAAATAAATAATCTCTTAATTAAGATTGATTCATTAATCTTAACTAAATTAATATCGATGAATTTAAATTAAGATGTAAAATAAATCTCTTAAATAAGAATCTTAAGTAAGAACCTCTAGAGCTTCCCTGGTGGTCCAGTGGCTAAGAATCCATCTTGCAAAGCAAGGAACACCTCTTCAGTCCCTGGTCCAGTAAGATTCCAAATGCCTCGGGGCCACAACTATTGAGCCTATTCTCTGAAGCCTACAAGCTGAGCCAATTACTGAGCCCACGCGCAGCAACAACTGATGCCCACGCACCCTAGAGCCCGTTCTCCACGACAAGAGAAGCCACTGCAATGATAAGCCTGCACACCGCAACTAGGGAGCAGCCCCCACTCTCTGCGACTACAGAAAGCCCACGCATAGCAGCAAAGGCCCAGCACAGCAACACATAGTAATAAAAATATAAATATTAAAAAAATCTCCATTGCAGACTCTGTTCTAGGGACCCCACCCTATGACAGCCTCTTGTTATTCATAATTAGCATCAGCCACAATTTATTGCCTCAAAAATTCAGCTTTACCCAGTACCTGAGTGAGTGAGTGAGTGAGTCACTCAGTTGGGTCCGACTCTGCGATCCCACGGACTGTATAGTCCATGGAATTCTCTAGGCCAGAATACTGGAGTGGGTAGCCTTTCCCTTCTCCAGGGAATCTTCCCAACCCAGGGGTCCAGCCCAGGTCTCCCACATTGCAAGCAGATTCTTTAACAGCTGAACCACGAGGGAAGCTCAAGAATACTGGAAGGGGTAGTCTATTCCTTCTCCAGTGGATCTTCCCCACCCAGAAATCGAACTGGGGTCTCCTGCATTGCAGGTGGATTCTTTACCAACTGAGCTATCAGGGAAGCCCACACAGTACCTAGTACCTTGTAATGCATCCCTTTCTTTTAAACTGAGTATTAGATTCTGTAGTTTGCACAAAGCACTTTGACCAATACAGTGATTCACACCAAAAATAGTTGCAGCAATAAACGCTCAAGGGACTGAGAGTCTGGCATCCTTAGGGGTGAGATTGGTCATCCTCTCTGGTTGAGTTTGAATGCAATGAAGATCCTGTTAGTAGTAAAGGATGATATGGTGAGGACTATTCATTTCTTGATTTCATTTTTTAAAATAATATAATGAGAACCCATGAGTTTGGTACTCATCCCAAGAGCTAAACTATTATCAGTAACTTAGGTCTACCACGCACTCCTCTTCCATCCAATACTCATGCCTCCCCTAGGAGGTCACAATTATCTGAGGGTTTTATCACATATGTTGATGCCTAAATAAGCTATTGGTTTTTTTATTTGCTTTTGATCTTAGTGAAAAAAGTAGTCTTTTGACACTTGCGTTTCCACTCAAAATTATAATTATGAAGATTAGCCATGTTGTGGCACAAAAAGGAATATCATTTTCCTTTTTACTGCTGTGTGGTATTCCATGTGTGACTACACCACAAACTATCCATTCTGTGGTCGATGGGTGTATGAATTGTTCTTTTCCTTCTCTCTTACAGTCAGTGTTACTGGCAACTAGTTTGTTCTCTGTATCTGCGAGTCTGCTTCTTTTCTGTTATGTTCACTAGTTCGTTGTATTTTTTTAGATCCCGCCTATAAGTGCTATCATACAATATTTGCCCTTCTCTGTCTGACTTATTTCACTTGCATAATGCCTTCCAAGTCCATCTATGTTGCTGCAAAAGGCAAAATTTCATACTTTTTTGTGGCTGAGATGTGGTATATACCACATCTATAAAGTTGTATTTTTTGTACCCGTTCATGTGTTGATACTTACATTGCTTCCACATCTTTGCAATTATAAATAATGCTGCTATGAACATTGGGATGTATGTATCTTTTTAAATTAGTGTTGATTTTTGGCGGGATATACACCAAGGAGAGGAATTCCTGGTTCATGTGGAAGTTCCACTTTTAGTTGTTTGAGAAATCTTCATACTGTGTTCCCCAGTGACTGTACCAATTTACATTCTCATCAACAGTGTACAAGGATTCTCTCTTCTCCATATCTTCGCCAACATTTTTTATTTATGTTCTTTTTTGATGATAGACATTCTGACAGATTTGAGATGCACCAACAATGTAAGGTTATCCTGGCTTTTCCTCATCCTTGACTTTAAGATGTATGGTTTTGGGACTTCCCTGGCAGTCCAGTGGTTAAGACTCTGCATTCCCAATGCAGGGGGCTTCGGGTTCAACCCCTGACTGGGGAATGAAAATCCTGCATGCTGCAGAGCAAAAGAAAACCCTAGTTGAGTCAATAAAACTTAATTTTTCATAAAAGTATGTATGATTTTGAAAAGACTGAAAAATAAGTTTATCATTTTTAAACTTGAGGGGTATATGTGTATAGAAAGTAAAAGATATCTGATTGCTTGTATATCTGATCTTTTAAAAAATTTATTAGAGAGTAGATGATTACAATGTTATATTAGTTTTTATCTTAATAAAATAAAAATAATACCTCTAAATTCTGTCTTATATTAGTTAAAATACATTCAATTAAAATTTTGAACTAAAATATCTTCTATTATTTCTTTTGAGGGGAGAAAAGGACTGATAATACCAAGAATTGAAAAACATATGAAGTTTTTGTGACAGTGTGTATTGGCTGTGGTGTCCTGGTAACTATTTAACAACTGGCTCACTAGGAAAGAAAGTGTGATTTGTAGAAGTTGCCAATTTCTGTGGGATAAATACTTTTACCATGGCTGACTCTCACAATTTGTTGGTAGGAGTGTAAATTGCTACAACCATTTTATAAAACCATTTGATGATATCTGTAAAAGTTGAATGTATGCAAATGCTGGGGAACAGCAATCCAAACCCTAGGTATGTGTACCAAAATATTTATATTTTCTGGTCATCAAAAACTGAAAAACTAGAATGAATAAATAGTTGCGTATTCATGCAATGGAATACTATACAGCAATAGAAACAAATAAGCTGCTTTTACACCTAACAACATGAATGAATCTCACACACACAGAAGCATATATACTGTATAATTCTAACTATAAAAAGTTCAAAACCAAGCAAATCTACTGTGGGGGATCAGCAGTCAGGGTAATGGTTGCTTTGGGAAGGACAGAGAAGGTAGTGATCAGGAGTATCTTTCCTGGATGGTTCGTGTATGGACTGAATGTTTGTGTTCTCCCAAATTTATGTTCAGTTCAGTTCAGTGTTTATGTGTTAAAATTTCTGTGCTGAAACCCTAACCCCTAATATGATAATATTGTTACCGAGTCTAAGCTCATACTGCTCACCATATGACAAGTATCCCAAAGAACCATCTTACCCGAGTTAGAATTCAGGCTTCTTTTATACTGAAAGGGTAGGGGATGTGGCTGGTTGTTGCAAACTTCTTGGTGCTGACCAGACCCCAGAGGGAATGTGATATCCTTTGGTCTTGTCCACTCTAGGTCTCATCACCATATTCCTATAAATCTCCAAAAGAGAAAAATTATCTCCATATGAATGTAAATTGTGATATCTTCAATAGTCCAGCCTGGGAGTCAGAGCCCTGGAAAGGAGCTATGGTGTGTGTTTCAGGCTGTAGGCAGCATTCCTTTCCAGGGTGCAGAGCCAGCAGGAGTAGGCACAGGAAACAGAGCACACAGGTTCGAGCTAAAGCAAGAGCTCCAATATGGAGTCAGGTTTGTTCTCTGTTATATTGTGAGGTGGGACTTGGGGGAGGTACGTGCGTGGGTTTAGATGAGATCATGAGGTGAGGCCCCCATAATGGGATTAGTGTTTTATGAGAAGAAACCAAAAACTTTCTCTCTCCATCGTTCTCTCCCTCTCTCTCTCCCTTCGTCCCTCCCCACCATGTGTATGCACAGCAAAAAGGTAACTTTCTGCAAGCCAGGAAGCCAGGAAGAAGGCTCTCACCAAGAACTGAATCTGCCAGCACCTTGATCTTGGATGTCCCAGCCTCCAGAGATGTTAGAAATAAATGCCTGAAGTTTGAACCTCTCTGTGTATGGTATTTTGTTATGACCTGAAGAGACTAAAACAGTTATATTTGCACAGATGTGTTCAAGTTATAATGGTGCATTAATGAGCAATTTCAATTAAATTTTATTAAACTAATCGATTATTTGCACACACAAAACCAAAAACATCTTAACATCATTATCAGAATAACTCAGCTTTTTCAATGTCTCTTAATTCATCTTACTGTGTTCATAAATGAAACAAATTTTACCTTGGCCAGTTAAACACATAAAGACAGTTTTGCCAAGAGCAATTTAGGCTCATAGTAGAACAATTCATTTACAAACTTAAGAGAAGCCATTCAAGCAAACAAAATATTTTCTAAATCCCCAGATACTAATTTTTAACCAAAGAGCTCTAAATCCAATTGGATCAAAGACAGTTTCTGGCTGGAAACAGAGTGTGCTACCCTCTCAGAAGGAGAAAAAGTTAAACACATATTTAAAGACAAAAATATTCACCATTAAGATGAAATCTCTAACTCATCTCCTCTTACATGCCCTTCCCCCCAAACCCTTCTATTTTCTCATCCTGAAAAAAAAATGTACTTTTGTTTACTGTGGGCATACTATCTCTTGGTCCTTCTCTTCTTTTGCTTTGTTTTGTTTTTTTTTTAAATAATGGCAAAGCACTTTTTATTTCTTGTTCCGGGTGAATCAGGGGAATCAGCGGAATTAGAGTATTTCTCAGTTTAACTAACATCTAGAATCAGCCAGGCAGTCATCCAGGTCTGCTTGGAAAGTTACTGGCTGTGCCTTATTTAAATCACCTTAGTCCATGTCAAGCGAGGGGAGAAGTTCCTATCTCCACAGCCTTGGGTTTTCTCACATTTTAAATAAAATCTTTGGGTTATTGCCATCAACTACTCGCACAGCTTTCTTCTCTAATCATTTCCTGATTTCTGCATGGTGAAGTTAGGCAAAGCTGCATAGCTCCCAACACGCGCGCACACACACACACACACACACACACACACACACAGTGTTTCTTATGGGCTTGCTTCCCAAACACTCTGAAGAGGGAACCCCTTGGTTAAAACAAAAACAAAAACCAACTTGCCTCATCGTCTGATATTGTGTAAATTCACAAAGTGTCCACTAGAGAGCACTGTAACCCCACCTCTGATGCCAAATTCCCCAAGGGAAACTTCCTCCTCCTGTTCAACCCACTCACATGTTTTCATCTGCTTATTCCTTATACTGAGCACCTAAGAAGCATTAGGTGATATGAATAAGGATGTAAGTAGCACACCTGTCTATCTATGCCCCTTGTCTCGCACCCTTGGCCCTAGGGCAAGATAAATCTCACAATGCAGGCATTCTTTCCCTCAAGATGTGTGCAACTGACAGCAGATGTATTATTAGTGAATTATTGATTTGACTGTGCTGTATCCCTATCAATGCTTCAGGGAAAGTTGAAAGGTTGAGTCCCGTCGTGGGTCATCATCCAAACAAAGAATTTGTCAACCATGGCAGTCCTAGCTCAGGACAAGGACAAGTCTAGATTCTCTCTAGGCTTAGTTCTGCTCATCACCAAGGTCCCTTCCTCCCTCCTACCCCACCCTTCACCCCAGGACCAGCTCTTATTGTTTTCTCTCACCAAGAAAATCACAACCATTCTCTCATTAGCCCACTCAAGAAACCAGATGACTAATGGTTAATGCAATTGCTTTATCTTAGAAAAAGAAAAATGAGCAACTCTTTGTAATGAAAATGCTTCTGTGAATGCATCTTATGAACATATACAATGTTGCTTCTTTTTGCACATTTAAAAATAAAACCTGATATATCTAAATATAAACATTCAAGATGGTGGCAGTGAAGGAAGGGTGCATCTTTTTAAACCAGACTGCCTTGATCCCATCTTGGATTTGCAAGTTACTGAACCTCTGGGCATCAGTTTTCTTAGCTATTAAAAGAGGAAAGTAAGAGTTCTACTCCAGAGAGTTGTCATGAAAAATTTGTCATTGTTGTTCTTTAGTTGCTAAGTTGTAGCTGACTGTTTGAGACTCTATGGACTATAGTCCTCCAGGCTCCTCTGTCCATGGGATTTCCCAGGCAAGAGTACTGGAGTGGGTTGCCATTTCCTTCTCCAGGTGATTTTGCTAACCCAAGGATTGAAACTTGGTCTCCTGAATTGTAGGCAGATACTTTACTGCTGAGGCACCAGGGAAGTCTTCATGGAGAATAGAAGAGTTAGTCTATTTACGAGGTATTCTGCAAAACGTGGGTGGTCAAGTGACCCAGGCTTAGCCAATCAGAGCCATTTCTTAGGGATTTATAGATATTTGTCTCTTTTCCTCAGAAAAGAGGAATACATCTGCATGATATGAAAAGACCGTCTGAGAGCTGGGACCTGGGACCCTTGGCTGCAATGCTCACATCTGGACAAACATTCCTGGAGCAACAAAAATACAAAGAAACCATAAGGCATGAGAAATAAGTGTGCACATGCAGTTAGGGCAAATTATGGACAAGATATTAAAAAGGCCAGAAACCCAACTGCCACTTCTAAAGAGCTGGGAACAAAAGCGGGGGTCAGGAACAAAAGCAGGGTATTCCACATGCCACCTGCACTCAATACCAACTCGGGGTGGGCAAACCACCCAAGCCACCCCTCTGGCCCAACCCCTGGACAGAGCCCTAAGTTCACCCCATATACGGAACCACCTTGCCCTCCCTGCTCAGGGAGCCAGCAAGCGAAACTTATTTGTTTTCGTGTCCCCTTGCTGCGGTAGAAGCCCCAGTAAAGTCCTTGTGTGAATTTCTTGTCTGGCCTCTTATTTTTTATTGAGTAAGGAAGGCCAGTACTTTGGCTAACTGATGTGAAGGGCCGACTCATTGAATAAGATCCTGAAGAGGGCAGGAGACTGAGGGCAGGAGGAGGGGACATCGGAGGATGAGATGGTTGGATGGCGTCGCCAACTCAATGGATGTGAGTTGGATGTGAGCACACTGCGGAGATAGTGAAGGATACGTGTGCAGAAGCCTGGTGTGCTGCAATCCATGGGGTTGAAGAGTCAGACACGACTTAGGGACTGACTCACAAGGAAGGCCAAGAACCCTGGTTGGTAACTATAAGACAGGAGCGCTTTTGGCCACGTGGTTTCCTGATGGAAGAAGGCTGTCTGAAGTAGAAACTGTAATAAGAAAGGGAGAGAACGTTTGAGTCACTGAATTTAAACCTACCCTTGTTCTCTCCAGGCCTGAGTCAAAAAAACGATACCTATTCTGTGCCAGGCCCAATTCCAAACACTTGACAAGAGTCAGCTCAGCAATCCCAGCACTCCAGAAGGGTACTGCCTGCGTACTCCACGTTAGACATAAGAAGATTCACCCAGAGTCACAGAAGGCAGGAGCTAGGATTTCAGCCTGGCAGTCGGGTTTCAGAGTCGGCCCCACATTTAGGTCCTTGTGTGGGACGGGCCTGTGATGTGGCCTGTGGAGCAACATCCTGGCTCTGCACGCTACGCGCTAATAGCACAGCTTCCCCTCAGATGAGACGACCGAACGCATCTCCACACACAGCCGAACGTCCCTGGAGGGGAGGGACAAACTGCCCTAGTCAAGAACCACTGCTGTCGCTCCGGCCGCCCAAGAACACATTTTAAATTGCTCTGAGTCACCAGATCCTGTGTTAGCCACAAACTCAGAGTCACCCAATCTGTGTGCCAAGTACGAACAGCCCAACGTCCCTCAAACCTGGGCCACCCGCAATGCGTTGCCACCGAGACCCTGTGCCGTCTAAGACCTCACATCACCTACCAGTCTGTGTCTCCAAAGACTTGCTGTCACCCACGGCCCTGTCACTGAGGTCTGTGTAGCCCATTTCCTAGTGGTGTCCGTGCCCCTCTGTCAACCCACCAGGGTTTCAGGGAGTCGGGGCCACAGGGCTCTTCACAAAGACAAGGCACGAAATACATGTGGAGTCGGGGAGACCAAAGCATAGAGGCACCACACAAGGCAAGGCGGGCAGAGGAGTCCCAGAAGCAGAGAGATTCACAGAGAGGGCTGGAGAGAAGCCTGACCCCCATGGGGCCACAGCTGGTTAGGCTACATGGGTCACTGGAGACCTATCAAGGTCCTCCCGTGCTCACCTCTGGATTAGCCTTAGGGGTGGAGAGGCTCGAGTTCCGAGGTAAGGAGCTTAGACCCAGCGTGACAGCTCATCGGCTGCACAAGGCCTCTGTCTAGGTCACTGAGCCCTGAGCAGCCCCCACCTCGCACAGTCACTCCTCTACTCCTCCCATCAGCCACTCAGTTGACAAGGTCCTGTCCGTAATACGGCTCAGCCCAGAGGGGCAGAGGCAAGGGGTCAGCCCCTCCCTGCCTCCCTTCCCACTCTGCCACCAGAATGCCCGATGTTCACCAGCATCCAGAGTGCTGGGGTGGGGCGGGCCTGGACAGAGAGCCTGAATTTCCCCTTGGAGTGTGTTGGCAAGGACCTGGCTGAGAACACAGAAACTTCTTTCCCTGAGTTGAGAGGCACGGAGGGAGCGGATGGTCCCTGCTGGTCTGGATCTCCCAGTCCTCAGGGCCCCTGAACATGACCATGATGAGGGGAACAGGCCTATGTTTAGAAGCAATATAAGTCTTTAAAGCAGCCCCACCACACTCCCATCCTGTCTGGCCTGGTTGCTATGGTGATGGCCAGTTGCTCCAGAGGTGGCTGCTGGTCCTTGAAGTGGGAGTGGTGGGGGCTATGGATCCTGAGCTGAAGAGGGCTGGGGTGAGAGGTCAGCACTGTCTGGGAACATTCCTGGCTGTGGCTGGGGGCCGACAGCCCAAGGTTCCTCTCCATGCTTGCTTCTCTCGGCTCACACTCCATCTCTACCCACTCCCCTCACCCTCCAGCCCCCACTTCTGCTGCTGCTGCCTAAAAGGTGCCATCCTGGAGTCTGAACCCACCCAGATCTCAACTTCAGGAGTGAGGTTCTGGTGTGATGGTGGATCACAGGGCCCAGGTATACAGGATGCAGTGAGGAGCTCAAGCATGTTGCCCCATGTAAGGGCTCAGAGTGGCCATTGCAGAGAATGTGGGGGTGAGGTGGGGGTGAAGGCTCGGCATAAAGTTTCTGGAAACAGTCCAGGCAAGACATCATCAGCAGGGCTCAGACATGCTCTCAGCATGGGGGGTCTCACGGGCCAGGACCCAAACATCCTCAGGGCTCGGGTGCTCATGTCTGTGCTCATGTCTCCCTTCAGTGGTAATTTATTACTAAGAACAATTGTTGAAGTACCAAAATTCAGCTGGGCAACTTTATGAATGTATGAATTAAAAGGGCTTTCAAGTCATTTCCATTCCTAGAGGGTTCTCCTAAGCTTTCTGAGGTTGAGTTTTCTTACCTCTAAAAGGAGAATCATAGTTTCTAGCCTGTAGAATCATTGTGAGGATTAAATGAGAAAAGAAATATAAAGTTAACACAGTCCTTAACAAATAATCGCTTTTTTAAAAGGGTGTTTAGAAACAGGAGAGACGGGATGAGAAGGAGCGTCCGTAATTACAGACAGCCCAGCCAGAAAACTGGCCAATGTCAGCGCTCCTGGAGGCAGGAGCTACTGAGGGATCAATTTTCTTCCCATGGAGGAAGACCAGGCTGTACAGGGAGAAGGTGACAAGGTGAACATTCCACAAGGGAGAGACAATGCCAGCAGGCACACCATGAAAATGCTGAAAATCTGTGACTTCTTTGCTTTGTGATGGAAGCAGTAAAAGAAGCTTATTCTCTTATACATTAATAATGACAAGAAAAAATAAAATCCCCTTTAAAAAAAAGATATAATTAACATATAACACTGTGTACATTTAAGGGGACTACATATTAATTTGATACATCTATATATTGCAATGTGATAGCCATTGTAGCATTAACTATTGCCTCTATTGTTTTACATAACCATTATTATAGGGACAAATTAGATCTAGTTTCTTAGCAAGTTTTTACACAGTTTTGTCCTTTTTAAAGTAAAACTCGAATTCAGTGGTTCTCAAACTTTTTCATCTTAGGAACCTTTACACTTAAAAGTAATTGAGGACCTTCACTCAATTTGAGGACCACCTTAAAAGTGCATGGCTCAGATGGTAAAGAATCTGCCTGCAATGGAAGAAACCCAGGTTCAGTCCCTGGGTCTGAAAGATCCCCTGGAGGAGGGGCATGGGAACCCACTTCAGTATTCTTGCCTACAGAATCCCAAGGACTAGAAACCTGGAGGGCTACAGTCCCCTGGGTCGCAAAGAGCTGGACACAACTAAGTGATTACTTAACACTTTCTTTCACTGTATAGCACAGGGAAATCTGCTTAGTGTTATGTGGCAGCCTGGACTGGAGGGGAGTTTGGGGGAGAATGGATATATGTATATCTATGGTTGAGTCCCTTTCCTGTCCACCTGAAAACTATCACAACATTGTTAATTGGCTATACTTCAATATAAAATAAAACATTTTTAAAATATTGAGGACACCAACATTTTTGAGTTTTATCTGTTGATATTCATATTGATTCATACTGATTCTCATACCTGCTTTTGTATTCAATCGGTTGCAATAAATAGTTTTGGTTGCAAGATGTGAACGAAACTCAGTCTCACAATATATGTAGTTGGAAAAGAGAGAAGTTAATAGTCTTTCTGGGCCTCCAGGTGGCTTAGCAGTAAAGAATCCACCTGCCAATGTAGAAGACACTGGTTTGATCCCTGGGTGGGGAAGATCCCCTGGAGAAGGAAATGGCAACCCACTTCAGTATTCCTGCCTGGAGAATCCCATGGACAGAGGAGCCTAGAGGGCTACAGTTGAAAAAAGTTCACAAAAGAGTGGGACACGACTGAGCCACTAAAGAACAACAACTATAGTCTTTTAGCTTGCTGTGGCTATTCCTCTTTGGTACTACACCAAAACTCGACAGGTGTCATTTCTTAAATGTTAGTGATGTTTAAGTGTGGAATCTGAAACTATATCAGTGAACCGATTATACTCTATTAAAATCCATTGGTCTGTCTTGCTTTTGAATGGTTCTTTTATCCATGCGTGTTTCTGGAACTCGTACCCTGGTCATTCGGAAAATATTGGTTCACTGAGTTAGTTATCAGATCTTCCAAATGTTGACACATCTCACATAGACAATAACCAACAACCAACCAACCAACAAAACAAAAATCCAAACAAACAAAAAAGCCTGTACATTCATTAATGTCATTACCAATCTCATGAAACTTGGGACGCTTTCAAACTCATGGTAGCAGATGGAAGTTTTCCAAACTCTAATTTTCACTTGAAAGCTCTAATTGTATCAGTGGCCACAACACCAATAGTTTTTTTCCCTTGAAGTGACAGGCTCACTTCATTCACTTGAGAAAATCATGCCAAAAACTCAAGTCCGAGTAACTATTTTGTCATGTGCTCTTTTAAGTGAAAGAAGCCAGTCGGTGAGAAAAGTGACCCTCGGCGCACAACTCAGTCGTTTTGAGTGCTTTTCTTGGAGATAACTGTCATACTTCTATATGCACACTTCCCCTTTGTCACATGAAATGTTGAAAAGATGTACTCGAGATTTAATAAAATTTATAATTTTGTTGCTTTATCAACAGCAAAATCGGCCTTTTCTTCTTTTTTGGTGCTGAGCTGGCACAGTGACAGACAAAAAGAGAGAGACTGAGACTGCTGGTGCAGTTGCGAGCCACGCCTTGGTTCCTATTTGGGTGCCAGCAGTTCTACCCGCTGCTGCTCTGTGTCATCAGTGCAAATATCAACCAAGTGAAAATGGCAAAGAACAATTCAGTAGTATTATGAACATCATTTTTGCCTTGTAGATCCCCTGGAAGGGTCTTGGAGACCCCCAGGGATCTGTGAACATACCTGGAGATCGAATAAGAGCTGACACTTGAATTCAAATGAAAGAATTAGAATAGCTCTATTTATATTTTCTTTTTTAAATGATTTTTTAATGGAGTCATCAAAGGTTCATAAAATGCTCTCACAAATATCCTATGGAAAAACTGAAAGCCAATTCCATTGCCAGCACTATTTGCCTTACTTCCTCCAAAGAAAGTGGGGGTGAGGGGAGGATTAAGACCTGGGAGGCCCAAGGGAGTGTATCAGGCACGTGGAGCCACCCATCAAGCGTGTCATGGTGAGCACACACAGTTCTGGGACCACAAAGGCAAGGGGTGCTGGGAACCCAGGGCCCTCCGCCACTTCCCCACAATCTCGCTAGCTAGCCACACACCCCTCCACAACAGTCACACACACACACACAGAGCTGCGCTTTGCCATGGCTAGTTTCACACAACACAAATGACCAGTCTAACTATGGTTATACTCACACAATACAATCATACAGCCACGCAAAACGTCTCCATAGTCAAACACCCAACCTCACTGTGCTCAAAACCAAGTCACATGATTTTGTACTCACAGCTGAAGAATTTCAGTGAGCGCACACCCAAGCATCCCTGCATTCCAATTATCAGTACGGCACATAAAACTTTGACTGGGTCACCACATGACCGTGTGTGTATATGGTTCGCAGGGTGAGAGCATAGGTTTTGGAGACTGGCCAACCTGTGTTTAGGCTCAGGTTCTACCACTTGTTAGTTCTTTCCCCTTGGGCAAATTATTTACCCTGCCTGAGCCCTAGTTCTAGAACATGGGGATAGTTCCTTCTTGGAAACATGATGTGAGGAAGGCATAAAGACAGCACTTTGTCTGGATAGATGTGCCCTAAGGATAGGCTGTAACTGCCATGGATGGATTTTGTCACCAGTGGGTACTAGGGCTCCAAGAAATCAGTGCGGGGCGCTGGAAGAAACTCTTCCAGGAAGTCCAGGATTCCTGGGGAGTCTGGAGTCAAGTGCAGACGGGGATGGGGTGGGGATGGGGCTGCACAGATTCTGGAAACCCCTGCAAGGCTCAGGCCAACTGGGAGCTGCTCCTGGGCCAGGTGGACCCCTTATAGGATCCTGGCCTTCCCTAGGAAGGAGGATGAGCACTTACTAGGTACCAGGCCCTCTTCTGTGCCTACTTCACCCTGTTTAATCCCCATAGCAGTACTGTGATTGGTAGCCAGTACTGAGAGTCTTCTGTTGAGGAATACTGAGGAAAGCGAGGTTCCTGTTTACCTGGCTATCAAGTGGAAGTCCTGGGATAAGAATGCAGGCAGCCATGGCTGTCTTGGGGACCCCTCCCACCTCCTTTCTGGGGCTCTGCCAGGGCTCCCTGACCATGGCTGGCTGCCTTGGAGCTCAGCCAGCCACAGCTGACCCTTTCCCCTCTTCCAGCCTGCTCCCAGCCTGCTCTCTGAGCTAGCCCAGGGGTAAGAGGCTATAAGGCATGTGGGGGAGACTGGTAAGGCAGGGCCCTCCAGTAAACCTTATCCAGTGTCGCCATCTTCAGCTGCTGGGAGTTGTGGGGTGCTGCCAGCTGATGGAGACCCACCCACTCAGGCCGCCAGATACCACCCGCTTGGTATCACTCCCCATCATGTCACAGCTCCCTGTGATGTCCATTGGTAGGCACATCATGGCTTTGTTCCTTCTCCCAGTCTGAAAGGATTACTCAGACAGGACCCGGGGAAGCAGAGTCAGACAGGAGCCTTATCCAGTCTCCAGGTCGGCAAGCTGGGTGGGCTGGATGGGAGGAGGGGGTGGTGTCTCAGGATTCTCTCCAGGGTGGATGGCCATTTTTGGTGTTGGCTGCTTCACTTATAGCCACTTCTCCCAATCCAAGGAGGCTCTGGGTTCAGCGTGGGCAGGGGCAGTGGGAGGAATCCCTCATCCCTCATCCCTCAACAGGATGGCTCTGGGTGTCAGCCTCTAGCCCAGGACTAGCCTCCTGCTCCTCACAGGGAGGCCCGATCCGGTGGAATAGGGGCCTTACCTCCACCCGTTAAGAAAGCAGTGAGGCAGAGACGGCCTGATGGAGAGACATAGTCAGATCCGCTCTGTTAGACACGTCAACTTGCTGACTGTCTGTGCTCACAGCCTGACATCCACAGCCAAGCCCTTGACTACACGTGGGCCTCAGAAACATGCTGTCTCACCCCAGCACATGACATAGGGTCAGGTTCCAATACAGGAAAGCAGGAGTTCCTCTCCTCTCAGGGCTGAGTTCCTAGAAATCAGCACAGCGCCCAGCACAGAGCAGATGTACATTCATACGTGTGAGTTAGTGGACATTCACTCACACAGGTCATGTGACCGGGGGTGGGGAGGGACTGGAGGAAAGGGCATCAGTCTTCATCCCACTTCAGGACAGGATGAGAGCATCAGGGAAGCATTGCTGCTGCTTCCAGCACCACCCCTGGCCCAGCTTCTGTGATGGCCACTCCTCAGGCAGTGCCAGTCACTGAAGGGAACTGGGTCAACAGGGCCGCCACTCCCCCCACTCCAGATTCCTTCCCAGTGAATTGGCACTCAGAGCAGTGGATGTTAGGAACCCCAGAGATCTAGACATGAGGGGCTCTGGGCATTTAGGGCCTCTGGGTGCTGGGAACTCTAGTTTTCGGGTTCACTGTGGTGTTCAGAGCTCTGGCACCCTTGGCATTGGGAATCCTGGATTTTGAGAGCGCTAAGGTATTTAGAAATCTGAACACTGAATGCTCTGGACATCAAGGCTGTACCCCAGACAGGCCAAAGTCATTGTTTCCAATCTCTCCTTCTAATTTTACCTGCAGCTGCTGAGATCCAGGCTGGGCCCCTGCTCTGATTCCTGTAATTGGCTCATGCTGCCCCCTGGACCAGCGCCAGAGTAAGCACAGCAGGATGGCCTGAAGGGCACACGGAGCCCCAGAGGCAGCTCTTGTTTCTGGAACCAACCTAGATCCCTCCCTTGCACTGGGACAGGATAGGGAAGGTGCTAGGCACTGACCACTAGGCATTCAAGGGAGGAAGATTCTGAGAGCAGAGCCCAGGTGGGTTTCTGAAGCTCCTGAGGCTGGGGCTTCAAGCCTGATCAGGCCAGGCTGTAACTCAAAGCAATGTCCACCCTTCCCCTACTTCTTCGCAGGGTCTCCCAGCACCCCTCCACCAACTGCCCAGTGCCACCAGCTCCTACAGTTCCTTCCAGAAGTGGCCCACATCTGGCCTGATCCCTCATCCCACCAGACACACACCTAAGCACGCTCTGTGCCACCCGACAGAGGCCTTGTTTCTTCGGGCTGATGATGACAAGTGAAACCAGTCAGCACCAGGGGGATCTGACGTGGACCCAGCCCTCCCAGGAAATAGCACTGCACTGGGAGGCTCCTGAGACACGCCTTAGACCACAGTGGGTGGGGCCCGGCCGCTGCCTGTCCTCTTGCTGCCCTGCCCAGGAAGAAGCCAGCCAGCCAGATGGCTGACCCCATCGGTCCTCCCCTCTGTCCTCTGGCCTGATCCCCCACTTCTCCCCACGATGGCTCAGGCTGGCCATGCCCTTCCCATCCTGTGGGCCAGCGGTCGAGGGTGGGGAGCTCACGGTGGGGGTGAATCCATCTCGGCTCTGACCTGAGCTAGGCCCAATCCTGCCTCCCTTGGGGCCTTATTCTGGTTGGAGGAAAACAGCTGCTTTGGTCTCTGATTCGCGGAGACAGGCGATTTTTCAAAACAGAATTTTTCTCCTAAGCTTTTCCTCAGGATTCACCTCATTGTGCATCTGCTTGAAGCCCTTTCTAGATCAAAATGGGTAAAATGCACAGATATATAAGTCTCTGTATGTATGCAAATGTACTTTGTGTGATGCCATCAGTCTAGCAAAACCCATGTGGGCAAAATCTCCAACTTTTCCAAACCCCCAGGGAAAATATATTTCTCCCACCCCATGGGTTAAAAGTGTGAAGACTGTCTTCTTGTCCTGGGATTCATCCCAAATATACCTTCTCCCTGACTCAGGACTGAGTCCTGAGCACTCCTCCCCTCGCTTCATCCAATCTCAGCCCACTCCCCACCCCCCACTTCACGTGGAGTCCTTAGAGTGGGGTGGCCATGTTGGTTCCAGAAGCTTCACCGACACTCAGTGCTCTCTTCTCAGGGGCCCCCAGCCCCAGTCTACTCCTTCAGGGGGAATGGAGGCCATTGTCCCACCCTCCTATGCTTCCTTGTCCCCACTCCACTCCATGGAGGATCTTTCAGCAGCCTCTATCCTGTCTTCCCTGTGTGGTGGCCCTTTATGACAAGCCCCAGTGGGAGGGAGGGAGGGAGAAACCAGAAAGAGAATTTATGTCCCAGCAGGAGAGGCAGAGGGAGAGAGACTTGGGTCACAGGGGCCCAGTCCCCAGAGTTGGGCACACATGCACACTGAGACCCAGAGCTGTTTCAGTGCGCAGTCACTCGCCTCCAAACACAGATTCATCTACACAAATCCACAAGGGCAGGGGCCATGGGAACCACAGATTGCTCAGGAAGAGGACACACACAAGACACCTGCAGTTCCTTCATAGAATACAAATCACAAACCTGCAAGGCTGGGGACAAAGGAAAAACAAAAATAATCTTGTTGATGAGAAGAATGTCTCCGAATCTTCCAGGTTCTGACCAAGCCTCTAAAGTGAATAGGTTGTAAGTTCTGAGTGGTTGGGCCCTGGAGAAGCCTGGTGGAATGGACTGGCGCTCCTTGGCAGGAAGTGTCTGTGCCTGATACCTGCTATCTTGCTCAGAGCCTCTGTAAATTAGAAAAGAGGAATCTCACTTGTCAACTGATCTTGTTCGATTTTGGCATGTGTGAGTCAGCTTCTTGGAGGCTGACTATCCCCAGGGAACAAAGAAAACTGGTTTCCTGGGCAGACAACAGTGAGGACAGACTCAGGGTGCAGAGAAGAGACTGGTCCCTTCCTGAGCAGATGCTGGGGCGACAACAGTCCCCTGATGGCCAGTACTAACTGGCCCTTCTCCTTGAAAGCTGGCGGCCTCAAGACAAGCAAATGTGGGAGCCCCTTCCCATCAACTGCCAACCTCTGCTGCTCAGAGGCAGCCCAGAGCAAGGTGTTTTATTTTGTAGGACAGGAAACTGAGGCTCAGCAAAGCTCCCTTTGGCAAAGTCTTCTTTAGCTAGGATTGGAACCTCCGCATGTCTCCCCAGGGTGAGAACAGAGGGCCCAGGTTGGTGTCTGCAGCCCTTGTAATACAACAACCCCCGTGTGTGCTAAGTCATTTCAGTAGTGTCTGACTCTTTGTGACCCTATGGACTGTAGCCCACCAGGCTCCTCTGTCCATGGGATTCTCTAGGCAAGAATACTAGAGCAGATTGCCATGCCCTCTTCCAGGGGATCTTCCCAACCCAAGGATAGAACCTGAGGCAGTGTAGGTGTGACCAAACCAGTGAGAGGGTCGGTGGAGAAAGGACCCCCAAGCCCTCCAGTTCCAAGGAGTAGGGCCCAGGCCTTACCCAGCTGTGCCCACAGTCCCCAGGGACACTGATCCAAAGGGGATGGAATTTGCTCAGACTTCTCTCTAGGGTGAAGGCAGGTGCAGAAGGCCGGGGCCTGGCAGGCTAACTCCAGCCCCAGTCTCCCAAGTGTCCCAGGCCTTTCTGGCTTCATTCCAGCGTAGCCCAAGGGGAGGACATCTACTTCCTCCAAGGGCCCCAGCTGGAGGGCAGCGAGGATGGGGCAGAGCAGGGGGCTCCTTTGCGGAGCCCACTCCCAGGGGTTCATGGGACTCAGTCCTTGGAAAGCTTGGAGCAACTTGTAAATTTATTCCCTGGGAGGAGGAGCCTGAGAAGTCGGCCGGGGGTGGGGATGAGAATGGGGTGGAGGGGTGGCAGGGGTGGGCAGGGCGGCCAGGGGAGCTGCTGGGAGAGGGGAGGGACTTGGCTAGGTTTCCCAAGCCTTCTTCACTCTCCAAACTTTCACCAAACTCTTGGCCCCCGCCTCCCCGAAACCAAAACACAACAAGCTCAGGAGGAGCAAGGAGCAGCACCGCCGCGCGGGAAGACTCGCGGTGGCACAGAGCCTCAAGAAGCTGATGTAACTTTAAGAAAGTCACCTGGGCGCACCGCGGTGCGGAGCCAGTATGCCTGGGCCGGGCCTGCAGCACGGGAAGGGGGCTTTCGGCAGGGGGCGCTACGGCCCGAGCCTCTCACTATCCAGCCGTTGGTCTGGGTGTTTGGTGGCTCCACCCGGCTGAATCTCAGGAAGAGCGAGAGAGCGAGCGAGCGTGTGTGATATTGGATGCATAAGGGCATCTGTGGATGAGTGTAGGTACACGCGTGGGGATGTCTGTCTCGCCAGAAAGGTTGGGTAAATGCGTAGGTCTGGGTGTCACCGCTGTCAACAATGAGCTGCAACGGGCGGAATGGCGGCGGAGGGGGGCGGGGGGCCGCTCCTGGAGGAGGGGAGCAGCGTGCCGTTGACGGTTTGGCCCCCAGCGGCGGGCACGTGTTAGTACCGGTAGTGCCGGAACCAGAGCGTCTGTTCGAGGCGCCAGTTGGGTCTGCGCGCTGGGGCCCTGCAGACGCCCTGAACCTCTAGCCGGCCTGCCTCCCTATCTGCCCGCCACTCGCCGGTCGGGTCGGGTTCCTGCGCGCCCAAAGGTCCTGGGAAGCCGTGCCAGGGAGTCTCGGTGCCCTCGGACCCTTGTCTGCGGCTCCGGCTTTGGGAAGGGGCTACGGCCGCGGTGTTCTCGGGCGGTTGCTCTCCCGGAAAGAATCCGCGTCCTCCCCACCCAACCGTCATTCCAGGTGCGCTTAGGGCGGGTCCGGGCGGCAGCAGGTGAGGGTAGGGGCCTAGCAGCCCGGGGCGCCCACCCCCAGCCGGTGCCCCGCACCCCGCAGACAACGGCACGCGGGGCTGACCGCAAGTCTGGGGCCGGGCGGGAGGAGGCTCTCCCAGAGGGCCGGGGCAAGGGGGCGGGGACCTGGGCGCCCCGGTATTTTCCAAGACAGGGGCCGGGGGCGGGGTAACCGTCCCCACAGTAGCTGAAAGGCCCACTCTTGGCGGTTGATGTAACGGCCGCTCCCGACACCTCGCATCCGGATTAAGGCGAAGGCGCCAGCTTCGAGGAATCCGGGCTCTCCAGGCGGTGCTACAGCTTCGAAAGCAACCCGGCCTTTTCTTGCTGTTCAGGGCCCTCTTTTCACCAGACCGGCAGCTTCTTAAAGGAGCCGCGCCCCCTTTAGGGCCAGTTCTCCGCAGGCCACGCCCCCTCGCTGGCCACTGTTAAAGGAGCCGCGCCCTTGTCTCTCATAGCTCTCATAAGGCTTAGGTCTGTTTCTTTGCTGAAATAAGCTTGATGCTGCAGCTGCAAGAAGATAAAGGTTGGGGGGCCGAAGAGTGGAGAAGGAGAGAAGGGCCTGAGAGGTTAAAGAACCCCCAAGTGAGAGAGTGTCAGAAGACTGGAGGGTAGGGGGTGAGGGGGACTGGTTCTGCTGCTACTGCTGCTGCTAAGTCGCTTCATTCGTGTCCGACTATGTGCGACCCCATAGACGGCAGCCCACCAGGCTCCCCCGTCGCTGGGATTCTCCAGGCAAGAACACTGGAGTGGGTTGCCATTTCCTTCTCCAATGGTTCTAGGAAGGGACTAATGGGCGACACTGAGTATGCCCTAGTGTTTCCAAGCAACTCAAGAAAACGCCCCCTTAACTCCGCCTACACTGTGACTAAGGCTCAGTGCCCAGCTCTGAGGATGCAGAAGAATCACACTTCTGCCCTGGGATTTCTCCAGCTGGTGGGGAAGGAAGATTTGGACACAAGTAACCATGCTACACGGAGAAAGCAATGGCACCCCACTCCAGTACTCTTGCCTGGAAAATCCCATGGACAGAGGAGCCTGGTAGGATGCAGTCCATGGGGTCGCTAAGAGTCGGATACGACTGAACGACTTTACTTTCACTTTTCACTTTCATGCATTGGAGAAGGAAATGGCAACCCACTCCAGTGTTCTTGCCTGGAGAATCCCAGGGACGGGGGAGCCTGGTGGGCTGCCGTCTTTGGAGTCGCACAGAGTCGGACACGACTGAAGCGACATAGCAGCAGCAGCAGCAGCAGCAAACATGCTACAATGGCTGCGTGTGAGGAACGTGTTGATCAGATGTACACTGCGTGCATTGGGTGTAACCGGAGGCACAGTGGGAAGGCTGACTGCAAATGCAAGAGAAAGGAAGGCTTCTTGGTGGTAATGGCTTTGGAACAGGTTTTGAAGATGGGTGGGGTATATACAGAAGGAAATGGGGACAAGGGTGCTCAAGGAAGAGGGAATTGCCTAAGCCACGGAATGAAGGCAAGAACCCTCTGGGGATGCTGGATAGTCCCACATGGCCCACAGGTAACCATAAGTGGCTGTAGGTAGCTGATTTTGGCTCTAGGCAGAACTAAGGGCCCCTTCCCCACTCCCACAGCCCCTCCCCACCCTCCAAGCAGTGAATGGGAAATTACGCTTCCTTTTCTATCTTTATCCTAATCTGTGAGATTCTTGAAGGCAAGGAGAAAACCTTGTCACCTTTCCATCCCGAGTAAGGACTTCAAGGCTTGGCCCAGATGGATCCTTAAAATTGATAGAGCTGACAGTCCTGTTCGGAGGAGAGGAAGACTGAGCAATGGGACAGTAAAGATGGACCAGGTCCTATGACTATCCTCTCACTATCCTCCCTTGGGTGGCTTACAGGCAAATTGAACCCAGCTCACCCAACTTAGCTCATCCCCTCCCCACTCCAAACCTGCAGCATCCCCAGCATTTCTGTCTTTGGTCTCTGGAACGGGCACTGGCTTCTTCCTATTATACCATTAAAAACCAGAGGCCCCTCCTTATCCCTCATCCCCAAGTCCAATGCATCACCAAGTCCTACCAAAGTTACCTTCTATATTTTTCTCAAATCTGTGCACCTCTTGCCACCCTGTCATGACCTTCCTGAGCCAAGCACCCTCATTCCTGGCCTGGCCTGGCCTAGTCCTAATCCATTTCCTTTCTTCCCCTCTTCCCTCCCTCCAGTCCTTTCTCCATACTAATCTAGGTTGGCGTTTTCAAAATGCACACACCACCAATTGCTCCTCCTCTCAGTTATAACTCTGGTTTCAAGACTTCAGTGCTTGTCATTGCCCTCAGGATAAAGATCAAAACAAGGCCCCCAAAACCCTAACCCTGCTTTTGCATCCACCTTCATCTTTGGCCACTTTCTCCCTCACTCTCTGAGCCCCAGGCTCCTGGTCTTTTTCTGTATTATTTCATTTGCTTGAATCTATCTTTTCTGTTGCTCACTGATGCCTAATCATCTCCCTCTGACTCTTAAACATCACTTCCTCAGGAAAGTCCTCTGTAACTCTCAGACAAGGCCAGGCCCCACTGGGGTAGACTCTGGTTAAAGAGGATCTTTCACTTTCCCACCCTTTATCGTAGGCTCTAATTGTATGTATTTGAGTCACCTGTTTCGCTGGTTACTGTTTCAGCCGAGCTTGTAAGCTGCAGGAGGCCAGAGACTGAAGAGTTCATGGCGCCCAGCACAGGTCTGGCCCAGAGCAAGCCTGAAATAAATATTTGTGGAATACATGAATTGAACTGTGGCTAGCCCTAACTGCCTGCTGAACAATGTAGACCATATCCTGTTGGCTGAGGAAGACTATTGGAGGGAATCAGGGTTTTAGACTTTGGGACAATGAATGGATTGGAGGGGAGGAGAAAGTGGAGGCCCTGTAGAGTCGAAACTTAAGCAGAAACCTCAGAAGGTACAAAGGAAGTATAATTAGCCCCATCTTCCAGATTGAGATAGCAAGGGTCAGATAGGTTCAGTAATTTGCTTGAAGTCACATACCTAGTGAGTTGGCAGAGTCAGTTCCTTGTCCCAGGACCCAGAGTCCAAGGTCTTCATCACAACCTAACCTGACTCTGACCCTCATGGCACAGACAGCTTGTCAACAGTGGTCTATATGTGGGTGAGTGGTAGGCCTGGTGCCTGGGTAATGTGAATGCCCAACCCCTATTAGAGGGCCTGACTTATCATAGGCCTTCAGGTGGTACTTTTTGAATGGATGGATGGGGCCAGTTAACAGAAACAGCAGAGGCAGGAGAAGTAGCAAAGCTTTGCACCCAACTCATTGTCCTGGGAGCAGCTGCCAAGCAGTCTTTTTTCCACCGAGAAAGAGAAGCACCTTGAACACAAGGGCCATATTTGCATATTCAGGGATATCACCCTGTAGCCCAAGTTCCAGGACAGAGTGTCCTCAGTTTACTCATCTGACCAGAAGGCATGATGTCCAAGCCATGAGGTGGCTGTGCTTCATTACTATCATCACTGTCATTATTTGTTAGCCACAGAGTGACAGCTTTGAAAACAAGAAGTCTAGAGTTTATAGCTTGGTGGGAAGGATGTGGCGAGTGAGAACAAGGGTATGATCACATTCCCTCTTCTCCTGACTGCCCCCAGAAGACCAAAGCCATGAGCAGGGATGTATCTAGAGAGTCAGGAAACCTGGTCTGGGTGACTAAGCGAAGGGAAACGGCCACAAGTCACAGCCTTGCCTGGCCCTGAGGAGGTTATGCAGGACACCTGGTGGCCAGGGGAAAGGCCAAGGGAACCTAGTGGGGGTTTGATTTAGGTCATACCTGAATGGTCTAGTGGTTTTCCCCACTTTCTTCAATTTGAGTCTGAATTTGGCAATAAGGAGTTTATGATCTGAGCCACAGTCAGCTCCCAGTCTTATTTTTGCTGACTGTATAGAGTTTCTTCATCGTTGGCTGCAAAGAATATAATCAATTTGATTTTAGTGCTGGCCATCTGGTGATGTCCATGTGTAGAGTCTTCTCTTGTGTTGTTGGAAGAGAGTGTTTGCTATGACCAGTGCGTTCTCTTGGCAAAACTCTATTAGCCTTTGCCCTGCTTCATTCTGTACTCCAAGGCCAAATTTGCCTGTTACTCCAGGTGTTTCTTGACTTCCTACTTTTGCATTCCAGTCCCCTATAATGGAAAGGACATCTTTTTTGGGTGTTATTTCTAAAAGGTCTTGTAGGTCTTCATAGAACCATTCAACTTCAGCTTCTTCAGCATTCCTGGTCAGGGCGTAGACTTGGATCACCGTGATATTGAATGGTTTGCTTTGGAAACGAACAGAGATCATTCTGTCGTTTCTGAGATTGCATCCAAGTACTGCATTTCAGACTCTTTTGATCACTATCATGGCTAATCCATTTCTTCTAAGGGATTCCTGTCCACAGTAGGAGATATAATGGTCATCTGAGTTAATTCACGCATTCCAATCCATTTTAGTTTACTGATTCCTAGAATGTCAACGTTCACTCTTGCCATATCCTGTTTGACCACTTCCAATTTGCCTTGATTCATGGACTTAACATTCCAGGTTCCTATGCAATATTGCTCTTTACAGCATCGAACCTTGCTTCTGTCACCAGTTACATTCACAACTGGGTGTTGTTTTTGCTTTGGCCCATCCCTTCATTCTTTCTGGAGTTATTTCTCCACTGATCTCCAGTAGCATATTGGGCACCTATCAACCTGGGGAGTTCATCTTTCAGTGTCCTATCTTGTTGGCTTTTCATACTGTTCATAGGGTTCTCAAGGCAAGAATACTGAAGTGGTTTGCCATTTCCTTCTCCAGTGGACCACATTCTGGTTTGTGACATTGTATAGGAGACAGGGATTGAGACAATCCCCAAGAAAAAGAAATGCAAAAAAGCAAAATGGCTCTGAAAAGAAGAGAAGCAAAACAGCAAAGGAGAAACGGAAAGATATACCCTTTTGACTACAGAGTTCCAAAGAATAGCAAGGAGACATAAGGAAGCCTTCCTCAGCAATCAATGCAAAGAAATAGAGGATAACAATAGAATGGAAACGATTAGTGATCTCTTCAAGAAAATTAGAGGTAGACATACCTAGGGAACATTTCATGCAAAGATGGGCTCAATAAAGGACAGAAATGGTATGGACCAAACAGAAGCAGAAATTAAGAAGAGGTGGCAAGAATACACAGAAGAACTGTACAAAAAGATCTTCATGACCCAGATAATCACAATGATGTGATCACTCACCTAGAGCCAAACATCCTAGAATGTGAAGTCAAGTGGGGCCTAGGAAGCATCACTACGAACAAAGCTAGTGGAGGTGATGGAATTCCAGTTGAGCTCTTTTAAATTCTAAAAAATGATGCTGTGATAGTGCTGCACTCAATATGGCAGCAAATTTGGAAAACTTAGCAGTGGCCACAGGACTGGAAAAGGTCAGTTTTCATTCCAATCCCAAAGAAAGGCAATGCCAAAGAATGCTCAAACTACCGCCCAATTGCACTCATCTCACATGATAGTAAAGTAATGCTCAAAATTCTCCAAGCCAGGCTTCAGAATATGTGAACCGTGAACATCCAGATGTTCAAGCTGGATTTAAAAAGGCAGAGGAATCAGAGATCAAATTGCCAACATCCACTGGATCATGGAAAAAACAAGAGTTCCAGAAAAACATCTATTTCTGCTTTATTGACTATGCCAAAGCCTTTGTTGTGTGAATCACAATAAACTGTGGAAAATTCTGAAGGAGATGGGAATTCCAGACCACCTGACCTGCCTCTTGAGAAACCTGTATGCAGGTCAGGAAGCAACAGTTAGAATTGGACATGGAACAACAGACTGATTCCAAATAGGAAAAGGAGTCTGTCAAGGCTGTATATTGTCACCCTGTGTATTTAAATTATATGCAGAGTACATCATGAGAAATGCTGGGCTGGATGAAGCACAAGCTGGAATCAAGGTTGCCAGGAGAAATATCAATAACCTCAGATATGCAGATGACACCACCGTTATGGCCGAAAGCGAAGGGAACTGAAGAGCCTCTTGATGAAAGTGAAAGAGGAGAGTGAAAAAGTTGGCTTAAAACTCAACATTCAGAAATCTAAGTTCATGGCATCTGGTCCCAACACTTCATGGCAAATAGATGAGGAACAGTGGCAACAGTGACAGACTTTATTTTGGGGGCTCCAAAATCACTGTCGATGGTGACTGCAGCCATGAAATTAAAAGACGCTTGTTTGCTTCTTGAAGAAAAGTTATGACCAACCTAGACAGCATATTAAAAAGCAGAGACATTACTTTGTCAACAAAGGTCCGTATAGTCAAGGCTATGGTTTTTCCAGTCATCATGTATGGATGTGAGAGTATGACTATAAAGAAAGCTGAGCGCTGAAGAATTGATGGTTTTGAACAGTGGTGTTGGAGAAGACTCTTGAGAGTCCCTTGGACTGCAAGGAGATCCAACCAGTCCACCCTAAAGGAAATCAGTCCTGAATATTCATTGGAAGGACTGATGCTGAAGCTGGAACTTCAATAGTTTGGCTACCTGATGCGAAGGGCTGACTCATCTGAAAAGACTCTTATGCTGGAAAAGATTGAGGGCAGGCTGAGCAGAGCACAGAGGGGTCAATTAAACACATCCAATCCCTCAGGGAACTGCCCAACCACAGTTGACAGACATAAGCAAATATGTCTGGAGTAAGTTTATAAGAACACTGGTAGCACAAAACACAAAAGAGGAAGCAATTTGTTCATTCTGGAGTGGAGTGGGGGCCGTGTCAGGAAAAGCAACAGAGGAGAAGTGACACTGAGGCAGGGTCCCAAAGGGTTTGTAGAGTTTCACCTGGGGAGCAGGAGGGAAGGTGTTCGGTTGGGGCCCACCTGAGCAAGGGCATGGAGGCATGACGCACATGCTGTTTGCTGTGCCCAGAGCTTCTGGTCCAAGTTAGTGGAATGCCATATGCCTGGAGCCCAGGCTGAGCAGCATCAGGATAGGGAAGGCCCATCCTGGCCACCTGGCTGGGGTGAGGTGGGGAAACATGTGCTGATCCAAGCTGACTCCGCTTCAGGGGAAAGGTTGAGGCCATTCACACAGACAATGAACGAATTGGACCCTGTCCCAGTTCTGTGTTCATTTTTTTAAAAAAATAAAATTCGGCATCTGGAGAATAAAAAATAAACCTTTGCCCATTGGGACAGGAAGCCTGGAGACCAAGGGTTTCAGGGGAAGGGTTGGGAGAAGAGTGAGGTAGGAACTGGATTGAGGGTCATCCAGAAAGGAACAGGACGGGAGGGAAGAGTGGCAGGTGGTCTGGGCCCTGCACTACCTGTTCTGGAGAGCCACACTCGTCCTGCCCTGCCTTCGCTGGGCCAAATCCTCACCTCATTCTCTGCTCTCTTTATAGCTCTGGAGGCCTGTACTCTGAAAGGTGCTAGAAACAAAGCGTGTGAGTGTGATCCGGACTCCAGAGCCCCTAACCCACCACCACCATGGTAGGAAAAGGTGCCAAAGGGATGCTGGTGAGTACAGGGACCAGATTGCCGTGAGGGGGTGGGGGTCATGAGCACCGTCCGTCCCTTCTGGGGCCTGCTGTCAGCTGCTGGCCCCTACAGGAGGGCCGAGGAGGCTCCATGGGGCCCAAGTCTGGCACTGCCAGGACTCCTGAGTGCTAGGGCTATCGCAGGCCCAGGCAGGCAGCCCCTCACCCAGCAGGTTAGATACTACTGTGGTTTGGAGCCCACAGCAGACAGATTCTGCTAAAGGGCCCGAAGGTCCTGCTGGGAGGCAGGAAGCACACTCCCCACCCTCATCACAAGATATCCTGGAGATCAGGCTGCAGTCGATCCTGCCGGGAGGGCTGTCCTGAGTCTGACACCCTGACATCCTCATCCTGTGCTCTGCCTGCTGTGGGGAGCATTCAGTAGGGGCTGATCAAGGAGTCCTCAGAGACTGATTTTTCTCTTCTTCCATTCGAAAAATAGCATAGAACATTTCATGTTGATTCCTCTAGTGATGTCTTACAGGAAACATCCCTCTCCCCTTTCCCCAGGTCACGGCTCTTCACTGCCCACTGCCTCAGAGCACAGGAGAGGTGGTGCGAAGCAGAGGGCAAGAGTAGGGCCAGCTCATGGATGGATGGCTCATGGATGGACGGAGCAGGCCAGCTCTGAAATCAGAAGGCAGGAAAATACCCCAAGGGCGGCGGTTGTATTCCTTCTCTGGGGATATTGCCTCAAGAAGCAGTGAGACTGGGCAGCTGCCCGGGAGGAAGCCAGTGGCTAAGCATGGCCCTTCCCTTGGCTCCTCCCTTCCCCACAGGGATTCTCCTGTTGCTGTTCTGATTCATTGAAAGACTGACCCAGGGTCTCTTGCAGAGCCCTCCCCAAACAAGCCCTGTCCCACCAGGGATTTCTGGGACTCTTTTGTCCTCGGTCCAGACATGCTGTTGGGGAGGGAGCCAAACAGTTGTGCTCCAAGCTGAGGACCCTGTCTCCTGCCTGGTCCTGAACTTCCAGCATCCAGCTCTCAGTTCCGCTCTGGTCTGGCCAACTCCTGATTGGAACAAGTCTGAATGAATTAGGCTTCTCAAAGTATTCCTGAGCCAGCCTGAGCTCTTGAGTGCTCAGATGTGGGCAGACATGGAGGTCTCCAGACTCACATACTTGCTAGCGGGGAGTAGATGCCATGATAGGATCAAGACTGGCTTCCTTCTTGCCAGAAGTGTTGGAATTGCCATGGGCCTGTAGCAGAAAGTGGAGTGCAGCTCTGCCCCTCCCTCCATGGAGATTCTGAGCCCCGTGAAACTTAAGAAACCCTCTGAAGACTCACTGGGTGGTCTGCTTTCTCTGGAGTGACCCTGAAAGGACTGGGACGGGCAAGCAGGGGTGATGTGGGACCCACGTGGGCAGCACAGAGAGCCTGAATCCCAAGGTCCCAGAACCCCTGCCGGGGCTGAGCTTCCCAGACCCCAGGCTCTGCCGGCTAGCGCATCTGTAGAAGGGAATGCCGCCTTGGGACGCCTGTTCCCAGACCAGGATGTGCCTAAAGATAGCCAGAGCATAGTTTCCTTCGTGCCCTTTAGCCTTTGACATGTGCCCACTGCTGCTGCATCTGAGGCTCCATAGCAGGTCCCCTGGGTACCCCCAGTGGTTGCTTGAGAGTCTGTTCTTTCTCAGTTCTGCTTATGACCCTGGGCTACACTATTCTCAGGACTCAGTTGGAACCAGTGCTGCCTCCATGTAGCCCTTGTCTCTGAGGAGCACCATTCCTCTTTGCTAACCTGGGCAGCTGTATCTGGACTTCACTAGCTGCCCGTGGTCCCCTAAGGGCAGATCATGAAGGATGCTCCTTCTCTTAGAGGCCACGGTGGGGCAGAATAGAGGGAGCTGAGGGCCATGCGTATAAACCAGGGGCACTTGGACCCTCCAGGTGTGTGACTTCTGTCGCCATGTGTGTCCTGGTATCGGGAGCAGGCAGCTGGCCCTGGCCACGAGGTCCTCACTTCCATCCCCCTGTGCCCCAGGCTTGGGTGTGAAGACATGGGCCCCTGGGGCTCCTCAGTGTCTACCATGTGTCATCCTTGGAGCCTCTGTTGGGCTCCCCATGCAGCAGGTGCCCCGTGGAGGGCAAGCCACTTCCCAGCCTGTGCCTAGGCCCACTGCCTGCCACACATGTTCCTCCCCCCGACTCCCAGCCCAGATGGTCTCTGCCAGGCCAGCTCAGCTGCCTCCCTCATGCCTCAGCAGCTCCTAGGACAGGGCCATGCAGCAACCCAGCTGGCCAGGGTGCTTCCAAGCCTGGGAGCAGCTGGGATGCTTGGCGGCACCAGGGGTGGTGCGGGGGGTTGTTCCTTTCATGGAGACCTAGTGCCTCTCTTTATACACATGTAGGGCCAGGTTTCCTGGGGCTCAGAGGACAGGGAGCTGGTAGAGAGGAGCCAGGACAGGAGAGCCCCACTGGGTCAGCTTTAATCCCACGGTCTCACACGAAGTCCAACTCACTTCCCTTCCCTGCAGGCATGGAGGAGCTCCTGGTGTTGACTGACACTTCTACAGCCACCTGTGGTAGGGGTCAGCCCATGAGGGCTGCAGAGGCCCAGGAAATACGTGCCAATCCTGGGATCTTGGTTCTAGCTGGGTTTTAGAGGACGAGGAACAGACTACCAGACAGATACAAAAAGAAGTGCTTTGCAGGAAGAGGAAGAAGTACACGAAGATATGAGAAGGACTTCATCCAGGGGCCAGTTGTCCCTCAGGCTGGGATAGCCAGGCTGCGAGGACTGGGTTAGAGAGGGCTAGGGACTGAGGGAGATAAATGAGCAGCAGTGTGTTCATCAGTGAATGGCAGCAACTTATGTCTCACACATCCTTATGAAGGGGGTGGTGTCCCCATTTTGCAGATGAGGATACTAAAGCTCAAAAAGGATGATTGACTTTCCCAGACTCACACATAGGAAAAGGCAAACCCCATGCATAATCCCAGGCTCCAGATCTCCTCCTTTTAGTACCATCATGTGTTGCCTTTGTGAGAAAGCACAAAATTATCTAGGAGAAATGGTGATTTTGTCCTGAAGCCCTGGGGTGAAGCAGCATGGGAGAGTGAGGTTGACTTCATCTGCCAGCAGCTGTCACCGGGACCTCAGCGTCACCAAGGACCAGCTGAACATGTCCCACACTGACCAGGCTGCTGGACACCTGCGGTGAGGCCCCCAAGTGTGTACAGTGGGGGTGGAGACAGGGAGGGTGGGACTGCGGATGGACCCTGATATACCACCCCTCACCTGGAGGAGGGAGTCCCCATCTGTTCTCCTTAAGTGGAACAGGGCGTAGAATGTAATACAAATGACAAGGACAGAACCATAAGGAAGACAATGACTTTAGCCCAGCTTGGGTATTTCTGTTGTTTTTAGGTGATTGGCTTGGACTGATCTAAATTAGCCTGGGCAGAGTCTGGGGTCCATCCCAAGGGCGGGAACACTGGTCAGGAGGCCAAAGACTCAGGGACAGGGACAGGTAGGGGACCCACTGAGACCCTCAGCTTAGGGCAAAGTGTGGTGGCATCAGAGGCCATGTGAAGCCCAGTAGGCATCTGGGGACCTGACCTGAGACCCCCCCAAAGTGCTACTGGGCCCCCCAGCAACCCCCACATCACCCAAACCTCCCAGCTGCCATCTTGGCATCTAAAGGACCTGTAAACACTAGGGAAATGAGCAGAAATGACCATGCTAGCAGTGGTGGCCAAGGTGATAGGTGCCACCCCTGGCCAGGGCATGGTGGGGGCAGGCGGTGACACCTCTCCACTGTCTCCCCAGTCTCTGTATTGGGAGCACAGGGTGGGGATGGGGCACTCCCCCCAGCAGCTGTGCTCACATCTGGGAGTCCTGCAGATGGCTGGAGTCATTACTGCCCACCATGGGAATCTGGGCCTTGTCTGGCCTTGTACAGCGGCTGGAACTCAAGCCTATCTTCAGGGGAGGGTGGAATGGTGGGGGCTTAGGGCCCTGTTTGGTGGTCCAAGAGGGCAGGACCCCAGTCTCTGCTTGGCTTTGTTGAGTTTTTCAAACGCTGCAGGAGAGGTAGGCATGGGGGAGGGATGGGCAGGCAGAGTGCATCAGAAGGGAGCCCTGGAGCGCCATCCATCCATCCACCCTCTTCTGATTCACCTGGCTGCCCCTGCTCCCCCCACCCCTCACCTGGAGGAGGGTGTCCCCATCTGTTGTCCTTAAGTGGAACAGGGCGTAGAATGTAATACAAATGACAAGGACAGAACCATAAGGAAGCCAATGACTTTGGCCCAGCTTGGATATTTCTGTTGTTTGTAGGTGATTGGCTCAGACTGATCTGAAATAGCCTGGGCAGAGGCTGGGGTCCACCCCAAGGGCAGGAACACTGGTCAGGAGGCCAAAGACTCAGGGACAGGGACAGGTAGGGGACCCACCCAGACATCAGCTTAGGGCAAAGTGTGGTGGCATCAGAGGCCATGTGAAGCCCAGCAGGCATCTGGGGACCTGACCTGAGATGCCCCAAAGTGCTACTGGGCCCCCCAGCAACCCCCACATCACCCAAACCTCCCAGCTGCCATCTTGGCATCTAAAGGACCTGTGAACACTAGGGAAATGAGCAGAAATGACCGTGCTAGCAGTGGTGGCCAAGGTGACAGGTGCCACCCCTGGCCAGGGCATGGTGGGGGCAGGCGGTGACACCTCTCCACTGTCTCCCCAGTCTCTGTGTTGGGACCACAGGGTTGGGGTGGGGCACTCCCCTCAGCAGCTGTGCTCACATCTGGGAGTCCTGCAGATGGCTGGAGTCATTACTGCCCACCATGGGAATCTGGGCCTTGTCCGGGTCCAGTGGCTGGAACTCAAGCCCATCTTCAGGGGAGGGTGGAATGGTGGGGGCTTAGGGCCCTGCTTGGTAATCCAAGAGGGCGGGACCCCAGTCTCTGCTTGGCTTTGTTGAGTTTTTCAAACGCTGCAGGAGAGGTAGGCATGGGGGAGGGATGGGCAGGCAGAGTGCATCAGAAGGGAGCCCTGGAGCACCATCCATCCATCCACCCTCTTCTGATTCACCTGGCTGCCCCTGCCCCCACCCCTCACCTGGAGGAGGGTGTCCCCATCTGTTGTCCTTAAGTGGACCAGGGCGTAGAATGTAATACAAATGACAAGGACAGAACCATAAGGAAGCCAATGATCTTGGCTTAACTTGGATACTGGGATTGGCTGTACCTGATTGTCTGGTACTGAGTCACTGAGAAGTTGACAATCAACTGCAAAGAGTGGGGGCTGGGAGTGGGCATGAGTCTTGCTCAGCCCCACCTAAGCCTTAGGCCTCCTATCAGCACTGCTCCCCTCCCTCTCCAGTTTCTCAGACTAGAAAGAGGCATTTCAGGGAGGGCAGGGGTGACATCAACGTTTGGGTAGCAGAAGAAGCTGATGGGACCAGGGGTCCAAGGTATGATGGGCACTGCAGAAGGGGAGGGGTCTGGCTTCTGGAGAATCCTGAAGCAGGCAAGAAATTGTTCAACTGCCGTGGCCCTTGGAAGTCAGTTATACTCAAAGATTTGCAGTGGCCCCCCACTGCCTGCTGAATTAAGGCCAAATCCATGGCCTTTAAGGCTTCAATGGCATTTCCCATCTACTAAGCCTTTTTTGGATGTTTCCTCCCGACCTGGGAGCTCCTGGGATTGCATCAGCTCTAGGTCTCCAGCGCCCAGCATTGTGCCTGGCACAATCTCATGTGCTGATCTGAACTGACTTATGCAGGGAGGTGGGAGCAATGAGGGAAAGGAAAGGGAGAAATCCTTCCAGTCTATGGCTGCAGAGACAGCAGTGGACAGCCAGGGGAGGCTCCAAAGCCTAGAAACCGTGTCAGGCAGGGGGTGCTCTCAGGAACCGCTTTGGAAAGAGCCAAGGAGTACCAGAGATAAAGCCTAGGGTTGCAGCAACAAAAATACTACAGGAAGCAGAAAGATGGGCAGGTGGTTCATGGGCCACCTGGAGGGTCTGAGGTGCTGCTTGCCAGGAGGCCTCAGCATACAGCTCTCAAGCCTTCAGCTGCATCCTGGAGCTCAGGCCCCGCCAGCCTTTTTAGGGACTAAATTCTAGAAGTCAAGACCTGCATCCATCTGAGGGACGCTGCACTTAGAGGAGCTTATAACAAGTTTCCTGAATGGAACTAGAGCCTGATCTAATGTGTGGACAAATTCTTTACTTGAGCTGACAGAAGGATGGAGTTTGTAAAAAAAAAAATATATATATATATCTTTTCAGCACTATGAAGTAAAGCCTTCAAAACGAAGCTAACAGCCCAGAAGCATGCATCCACAGAGCCTGGCATCCTCACCCAAAGGTGATTCCAGCCTGGCTTTTTGAGCACAGAGAGAGGATGCTGCGAGCTTTGCCTCAGTTTCCTGGAGATCCAGGCTGCCTCCTGCCTCCTGCCCTGCCTGGGCGGTGCCCTGGGTCTCCCCACAGGGCAGCAGCTTGCTGGGAGCCCTGGAGGATGAGCTCTCCTAGGGCAGGTCCTCGGCCAAAGCCACAACCCTTGAGGGCACAGTGCTTGGGGGTGGCGTCTGCCCTCCGCCACCTCCCACCGCTTACAGAATAGTTTAATTCCTGTTTCAAAGCTGGGCCAGTGGCTAGACCTGGTGCCTGTGCCAGGCTTGGGAAGATCCCACACCCCATGTGATGGAAGCCTCAGCCCTCAGGGGCCTTTTTCCCCCCCAGAAACATTAGCCAATGTGGAAATCTGGTGCTGACCTCTCTGTGGCACAGAGGAACTGGCACGACTCCAGACGCTGCCCTGATCATCAGGCTGACCCCTCTGTCACCCAGAGATGGCCCTGCCTCTTCTCTGTGGAGGGACCATAATGCTGCTGGTGAAAAGACAAGGAAGGGAAAAGCCCATGAAAATAGAACAAAGGAAGGTCCGAGGACTAGAGTGAGGACCTCAGGTGGAACAAGTGGCACTCCTGGCTTGCCCAATTTACATAGGGCAGGCCCAGGGGGAGGAAAAAACATAAGAGGAGCCAAAGAGGCAGGGCTCTGTCTTCTCTTCATGTCTCTGGGTCCACATGCTCTCACGCCTCGAGGATGTATTTTCCTGCTCTTTTCTAAATAAAACTGAGCTGTAACACGGAGCTGTAACACTGATATAAGGGGTATAGCACGGTCTGTTCAAGACCCAAGAGCTAAAACACGATGTGTCCGAGAGCTGTGACGCGCTGAGGACTTTAATGTCCGTCGCTTCAAATTTTTGTTGAGACAGAACCGAGATTACACTCGCCTGACCAAATGTACAAAGGGATCATAAAATATTCGACAACCTGCATTTTCAGCTAAGACTCTGAGAAAACTCTCAAATTCCAGACTGTGTTTAAGTGTGAGGGTGAAAGATCATCCCAAACTAGCAGAACAGGTTCAGAAAACCATGAAGTTAAGAAGAATGGAGGGTTCAGAAAGGTCTTGGCTTTGGCAAAACTTAGAAACCATTCACAAATATTTTCCTACAGAAGAGGTTCTCAGGACTTCCCTGGTGGTCCAGTGGTTAAGAATGTGCCTGCCAATGCAGCGTTCACAGGTTGGATCCCTGGTCCAGAAAGATCCCATATGCCACAGAACAAGTAAGCCTGAGCACCACAACTACTGAGCCCACTCTCCTAAAGCCCGTGTTCCAGCAGGAGAAGTCATTGCAATGAGGAGCCCACTCACCACAACTAGAGAAACACTGTGTGCTGCGACAAAGAACCACCACAACCAAAAATACATTTAAAAATTTTAGAGGTACTAATTTATGGAAGAAAAAAAGGCTCTCATCTGAGTAGGAATGCAGTGGCTAAGTCTGAGATCAAGCATTGGAGGAAGTAAAGAAAAGGGGAAGACTTTTAAGAGCAGTGTTTACAAGTGTCAGGGATTGTCTTGGAAGTCAAGGGCAGTATTCCTTGACTGACTGATATTAAGGGAAAACAGAAGATTGGTGGTAGAACTTCTTGAAACAGAACAGGATCCAAGAATCATATTTTTTAAGGATGTCAATTACAGTTCCAATAGAGAGAGCTCTTGAGTTGAGAAACTGGGAACACAACTCCAATATCTCTCCAGAAAAGACCAATCCATTCAAATATGAAAACCAAAACATGAGTAAAATACAGTATCCACAGAAGATACTAAAACACCAAAACAGAAATGGAAGATTGTAACTTCTCAAGAGAGAAAATTCAATAGAAAATTGCTGTTGAAGATCAAGGAAAAGTTAACATTGAAACACAAATTAAAAAGAAAACAAAACTTAAGAAAGTAATTGCAGCTTTTACCAATTACAGGAACACCACAGGGCAGACAGAGGAATTCAAAGAAGTTATGTCCAGACAATAGGCTATGAGTAATAATAGAGGGGAGGGAGGCGAGGAGACAATGATAAGGGAAACTATAGGGGCTTCCCTGGTGCTAACAATGTTTCAAAGGTCTTTATAATAATCCATTAAACTGTGCACTTACATTCACTTTTCTGTTTGAGTGCTATTTATCACAATAAAAAGGTTTTAACATAATACTGTGAGAAATGCGGATTTTCAGCATAAGTGAAATTATAAAAATCAGAAAAAAATAATGCTAGATTGAAATAGGAAATATTTTATACAAGCACAAATCCCTCATGCTCAGATTTTTGCCTTCTATTCCATTCCTTACTAAAAGGAAGAGTTGGGAGAATTTCCTGACTTCAAGTCTGGGACAAGGAATGAATAAGTGAACCTGGTGCTCTTATTGTGCCAGAAAATAAGGGAACTTCACAAGATAATTAGGACTGTGTCAAATCGACGCCGAGAAGGCAATGGCAACCCACTCCAGCACTCTTGCCTGGACAATCCATGGGTGGAGGAGCCTGGTAAGCTGCAGTCCATGGGGTTGCTGAGAGTTGGATGTGACTGAGTGACTTCACTTTCACTTTTCACTTTCATGCACTGGAAAAGGAAATGGCAACCCACTCCAGTGTTCTTGCCTGGAGAATCCCAGGGATGGGGGAGCCTGGTGGGCTGCCGTCTCTGGGGTCACAGAGTCGGACATGACTGAAGCAACTTAGCAGCAGCAGCAGCAAATGGACGCAGCTGAAGTGACACCAGGGAAGATATTAGAGTAGGAAGCACCAGGAATTCACGTCCCTGACTGCAGAATTTGCCTGATGTAATTACTTTGGAACAAAGGAGTCTGCTAAATGCTTGTGACTTCAAGGGAAGTTGGGAAAGGTATACTGCAGTTAATTACAGTTTCAGCTCTTAGGCAGTTAGTGGCTGTCCCCAAACAGCCTGGGCCCCATACCAGGAGGCTGTGCACACATTTCTGGAGCAGCCTGCCTCAGCTTGTGGGAGTCCGAGTGGGCAATGAAAACCTTGTGCTCCAAATCACGGGTAATCTGTGTTATAATTGCTGCTTCTGATCATGTGCAGACAGAGGTGGGAAGCCATTGTTGCAACTCCCACTGCAATCGTCACAAACCTCTCCTCCTCCAAATGACAAACTACAGGGTATTTCAAAGGACTGGCACCTGTTTCTCTCTCTCTCTGGCCATGTCGCATGGCTTGCAGGATCTTAGTTCCCAGACCAGAGATGGAAACTGTGCCCCCTGCAGTGGAGGCACAGAGTCTTAACCAGTGGACCGCCAGGGAAGTCCCTGGCATCTGTTTCTTTCTCCCTTCATTTTTCCCTTTTTCACCTTTTGGAAACCATACATTTAAGAACTAGTATACTCAAAAGCTTCTCAGGTGGCTCAGTGGGTAAAGAATCTGCCTGCAATGCAGGAGACACAGGAGACAATGGTTCAATCCCTGGGTTAGGAAAATACCCTAGAGGAGGAAATGGCAACCCGATCCAGTATTCTTGCCTGGAGAATCCCATGAATGGAGAAGCCTGGTCTGCTACAGCCCTTGGGGTCACAAAAAGTCAGACATGACTGAAGCGACTGCCACGCATGCACACACGTGCATGCACACACACACACACACACACACACACACACACACACTCAAAAGCAACCACATATATAGAAAATTTAGAAAGTCACCATACATACTTAAGAAAAGATCCAGACTCATAAAACATCTGGGAAACCTTAAGCTTACCTGTGCATCAGGTAACTATATCAGATAAGTATCAGGTTGATGCTGTCACAGAGACAACATACACCAGTTTAAATTATAAACAAAATCAGTAAACCCCGAGGAAGAGGAAGAATTTGATTTCCAGAATTCCTACATCATAAGATTCAAATGTCCTGCTTCAACAACAAAAATATCATGAGTCATAAAAGGGCAGGAATGTTATGACCCATTCAAAGGGGAAAAAATAAATGTCTAAGAAAGACCAGATGGTGAACTTCCTACACAAAGAATTTAAAACAACTGTCTGTCTTAAAGATGCTCAAAGAGCTAAAAGAAGATGTGAACAAAGTCAAAAAACTGATGTACGAACAAAATGGTAATTTTAATAGAGAGAAAACCTAAAAATAAACTAAAAAATTTTGGAGTTTAAAATATAACTAAAATAAAACTGACTAAAGGGATTCAAAAGCAGATTTGAGTAGGCAGAAGAATCAGCTACTTTGAAGATAGGACAATTGAAATTGTCAAGTTGAGGAACAGGAAGAAAAAAAAAGATTGAAGAAAACTGAAATGAACGCCTAAATGACCTGTGGGACAACATCAAGCAGATCAACATATGCATTGTGGGAATCCTAGAAGAGATAGAGAGAGAGGAGCAGAGAGACTGCTTGAAAAAATAATGGGTGAAAACATCTCAAATGTGATGAAAAACATGCACATAGCCCTCCAAAGAGCTCAGTGAACTTCAAGTAGGATACAATCAATCAAGGAACTCCACACTGAGACACATTATAATCAAACTGTCTATAGACAAAGAGAATGTTGAGAGCAGTAAGAAAGTAACTCATCACATATAAGGGATCCCAGATGAGATTATTAACAGATTTCTCATTAGAAACCTTGGATGCCAAAAGGCAGTGGGTTGATATAATCAAAAATGCTGAAAGAAACTGTCTAACCACAAATCTCATAACTGGCAAAACAGTCTTTCAAATATGAAGGAGGTATTAAGTCATTCCCAGATAAATGCTGGAAGAGTTTATTACCATTAGAGCATCTTTTGTTCTAATGAGGTGACTCTTGGTGACCTTCTGGATAGGGACTGGTCACCAGAAAGACCAAGGCATCATTAGAAGCTTGGACTTTTGGGCCCTATCCCTCATTCTCCGGAGACAAGAGAGGGCCTAGAAAATGAATTAATATTTGATGATGTCTACATGATCAAGTCTCCATAAAAA
The DNA here is from genome assembly GCF_029378745.1 of Bos indicus. NCBI lineage: Eukaryota > Metazoa > Chordata > Mammalia > Artiodactyla > Bovidae > Bos > Bos indicus. The sequence continues at coordinate 37,889,439 of NC_091772.1, read as the reverse complement.
CCCCCAAAGTACTAGAGAGCTTCTGGGTTGTTGAACATATGGAGGCGCTAGGAGGGTGGTGTACCTAAGAGAGGGAATGGAAGCTCTGTGCCCCTTTCCCATACCTCACCCTGTATGTAGCTCTTTACCTGGCTGTTCAGTTGTATTCTTTAAGGTATCATTTTGTAATAAACTAGCAATAGTAAATAAACTTTTCCTGGGATCTGTGAGCTGCTCTAGAAAATGATCAGATCTCAGGAGGAGGTCATAGAAACTGGTCCCAATTTACAGACAGTTGGGCAGATACCAAGGTGACAACCTGGACTTGTGATTGGTGTCTGAATCAGGGGGTAAAGACTTCCCTGCTTGTCCCTTGGCTAAGATTCAATGTTCCCAATGCAGAGGGCCTGGGCACCACCCCTGGTGAGGAAACTAGATGCCACATGCTGCAACTAAGAGTTCCCATGCCACAACTCAAGGTCCCACATGCTGTAACTACAGGATCTTGTATGCCTCAACTAAAAATCCTGCGTGCCACAACTAAGACCCAGCACAGCCAAAGAAATAAAAATAACGGTGCTTCTCTGGTGGCTCAGTGGTACAAAAATCCACTTGCCAATGCAGGAGACATTGGATCGATGTCTGGGCTGAGAAGATCCCACATGCCGTGGAGTAACTAAGCCTGTGCACCACAACTACTGAGCCTGTGTTCTAGAGTCCAGGAGCTGTGACTGCTGAGCCCATGTGTCACAACTACTGATGCCCAAGCTCCATAGAGCCTGTGCTCCACAACAAGAGAGCCCACTGCAACGAGAAGCCCTCAAACTGCATCTAGAGAAAAACCCACACAGCAACAAAGACCCAGCACAGCCAAAAATAAATAACATAAATAAAATTATTTTTTAAATTAAAAATAAATATCAAAGAAAAGAGGAAATAAAGGGTAGGGGACAGTCTGTGGGATTAAGCCCTTAACCTGTAGGACTGGGCACTAATTCCAGGCAGTTAGTTTCTTGTTGCAGAAAACCCACATATCTGATGTCATAAGTGTTGTGTGAGAGAGAATGAAGGAAAACAGTTTTCTTAGGTATCAATGCATAAAAAATGCAACTATTTTGTATTTTTGGACTCTTAATACATAAAGATGTAACTTTGTGACATTAATAACTGAATTGGAATGTGGACAGGACTGGATAGAGCTTTTAATCACATTAAAGTGGTAAAAATTCAAATTAGTATGATAAAGTTTTGGGATGTCAAATTTAATCCCTACAGTGAACACAAAGAAAATAGTTACATGATATAAAAAAAAGGAAATGAGAAGGGAATTAAAGTTTCACTACAAAAAATTCAACCAAACACAAAAGATATAATACAGGAAACAAGGGGCAAGAAAGCTAAATGCATACTGAAAACAAAGAGCAAAATGACAGAAGTCCCCACTTATCATTAATTACTTTAAATATAAACAGTTTAAACTCTCCAATCAAGACAGAGTTTGGAAGAATGGATTCAAATAAACATGGTATAATTATATGTTGTTTACAAGAGACTACTTTATTTTTTAATTTTTTAACTTTACAATATTGTATTGGTTTTGCCATATATCAACATGAATCTGCCCCAGGTATACACGTGTTCCCCATCCTGAACCCTCCTCCCTCCTCCCTCCTCCCTCCCGGTATCATCCCTCTGAGTCGTCCCAGTGCACCAGCCCCAAGCATCCAGTATCGTGCATCAAACCTGGACTGGCGACTCGTTTCATACATGATATTATACATGTTTCAATGCCATTCTCCCAAATCTCCCCACCCTCTCCCTCTCCTACAGAGTCCAAAAGACTGTTCTATACATCAGTGAAGAGACTACTTTAGATCCAGAGACTAAAAATAGGCTGAAAGTGACAAGATGGAAAAAGATATTCCATAGAAATAGTAAACAAAAGAGTTGGCATGGCTGCCGAAGTCCAGCCCCAGCTGATCCAGGGAGTTCGAAGGGGAGACGGCTTCAGCGAGTTCACTGGATACAATAGCTTTATTTAAATATGAATTAGAGATATAAAGAGTAATAGAATGAGGATAGCTCAGTAGGAAAATTCAGCAGAGAAAAGAGGCTGAGTAGCTTGGTTTATGCGGAAAATCAGTATAACCTGTGACATCAGGTTAGCTCTGACCACAGAGGCCGCAGACGCCGTCTCGAATAGCGGAAGGTGCCCCACCTTAGGCACCTTCTCGAGTGGGTCTTAGAAGCCCAGGCAAATAAATGGTCGCAGAGGACCTCTGCGCTCCAGATGGAGACTCAGCCAGAAATTGAGAAAAAGAATGACATGGGGAGACCAAGCTTCGGTGAGCAAGGCCCGTAGCTTTATTTTCAACAGGGGCTTTTATACCATAAGTTGTACATAGAGGATAATAGGGGGTGTGAAATGATGCAAAGTCAGCAGTCTTTGATCCTTATTGAAACCAGGGTTACTTTTCTGCAAATTTATCGTATACAAATGGTTTAGGTGATTTATATCATCTTCTGGCCAGAAGGCCTGTTAACATTTTATGACTCTGACAAAGGTTTGTCAATCCATAAGACTTATTTTCTCTGAGAATAATTATTTTAAGGTTTGGCACCATCCTCTGAAGGTGTTAGATAAAGTTGCATTCCTATAGGGCAGAAGTGCGGTGGGTTTACAACAAAGGAAAGAATTTATTACCTTAAGGGTCTCAAGTTGCTAACACCAAGGCCACTACTTATTTTTTCTACATACCAACTATATTAATTAATACACATTCAAGAATACAATACAGGGGATGTGGAAACTTGGCAGCAAGCATTGGCTCATCAATGAAATCTTTTACTAGTTTTATTCTGACAGTTTCTAATTCTTTGAGAGGCTCTAAGCTATTTGAATATCTTAAGCTTCCCGTGCCTCTCGAGGCTGGGAGACTGTAAACAATCATATGCATAGCTGTAGGAGTCCGGGTAAACTTGTCAGGCGAGTTAGAGAGCTATCTGAGGGGTTTAGATTTTTTTTTTTTTTTCTCTAATTTTATTTTATTTTTAAACTTTACTTAATTGTATTAGTTTTGCCAAATATCAAAATGAATCCACCACAGGTATACATGTGTTCCCCGTCCCGAACCCTCCTCCCTCCTCCCTCCCCATACTATCCCTCTGGGCCGTCCCAGTGCACCAACCCCAAGCACCCAGCATCATGCATCGAACCTGGACTGGCAACTCGTTTCCTACATGATATTTTACATGTTTCATTGCCATTCTCCCAAATCTTCCCACCCTCTCCCTCTCCCACAGAGTCCACAAGACTGTTCTATACATCAGTGTCTCTTTTGCTGTCTCGTACACCGGGTTATTGTTACCATCTTTCTAAATTCCATATATATGCGTTAGTATACTGTATTTATGTTTTTCCTTCTGGCTTACTTCACTCTGTATAATAGGCTCCAGTTTCATCCACCTCATTAGAACTGATTCAAATGTATTCTTTTTAATAGTAATACTATTACTGAGTAATACTGAGTAATACTGAGTAATACTGAGCTGAGTAATACTCCATTGTGTATATGTACCACAGCTTTCTTATCCATTCATCTGCTGATGGACATCTAGGTTGCTTCCATGTCTTGGCTATTATAAACAGTGCTGCGATGAACATTGGGGTACATGTGTCTCTTTCCCTTCTGGTTTTCTCAGTGTGTATGCCCAGCAGTGGGGTTGCTGGATCATAAGGCAGTTCTATTTCCAGTTTTTTAAGGAATCTCCACACTGTTCTCCATAGTGGCTGTACTAGTTTGCATTCCCACCAACAGTGTAAGAGGGTTCCCTTTTCTCCACACCCTCTCCAGCATTTATTATTTGTAGACTTTTGGATCGCAGCCATTCTGACTGGTGTGAAATGGTACCTCATAGTGGTTTTGATTTGCATTTCTCTGATAATGAGTGATGTTGAGCATCTTTTCATGTGTTTGTTAGCCATCTGTATGTCTTTTTTGGAGAAATGTCTATTTAGTTCTTTGGCCCATTTTTTGATTGGGTCGTTTATTTTTCTGGAGTTGAGCTGTAGGAGTTACCAAAGCAATTTATAGATTCAACGCAATCCCTATCAAGCTACCAACAGTATTCTTCACAGAGCTAGAACAAATAATTTCACAATTTGTATGGAAATACAAAAAACCTCGAATAGCCAAAGCGATCTTGAGAAAGAAGAATGGAACTGGAGGAATCAACCTACCTGACTTCAGGCTCTACTACAAAGCCACAGTTATCAAGACAGTATGGTACTGGCACAAAGACAGAAATATTGATCAATGGAATAAAATAGAAAGCCCAGAGATAAATCCACGCACATATGGACACCTTATCTTCGACAAAGGAGGCAAGAATATACAATGGATTAAAGACAATCTCTTTAACAAGTGGTGCTGGGAAATCTGGTCAACCACTTGTAAAAGAATGAAACTGGACCACTTTCTAACACCATACACAAAAATAAACTCAAAATGGATTAAAGATCTAAACGTAAGACCAGAAACTATAAAACTCCTAGAGGAGAACATAGGCAAAACACTCTCCGACATACATCACAGCAGGATCCTCTATGACCCACCTCCCAGAATATTGGAAATAAAAGCAAAAATAAACAAATGGGACCTAATTAACCTTAAAAGCTTCTGCACATCAAAGGAAACTATTAGCAAGGTGAAAAGACAGCCTTCAGAATGGGAGAAAATAATAGCAAATGAAGCAACCGACAAACAACTAATCTCAAAAATATACAAGCAACTCCTGAGGGGTTTAGATTTAAACACTCCTAATGCCCAGGAACTTTATTAACTGGAGCTGTAAGTTAACTCTTTATCAGAGAGAGCGAGATGGTGATGGGGGACAGCCCCCAGTAAAGTCAGAGGTGAGAGCACAAAGCAGTAAAGTAGGCAGACTCTGGTTTTTGGGGGTAGATGCTCGAGAATATCCAGGGGGACTCCTGAGGCTCGATCTCGCCTTTGCGTATGCCGAGCCTCCTTCCTCATGACCTTTGCCATGAGCGGAGCTCTTCACGCTGGCTCCCGGCACATGGCTATACTCAGTTCAGTTCAGTCGCTCAGTTGTGTCCGATTCTTTGCAACCCCATGAATTGCAGCATGCCAGGCCTCCCTGTCCATTACCAACTCCCGGAGTTCACTCAAACTCACACCCATTGAGTCAGTGATGCCATCCAGCCATCTCATCCTCTGTCGTCCCCTTCTCCTCCTGCCCTCAATCCCTCCCAGCATCAGAGTCTTTTCCAATGAGTCAACTCTTCCCATGAAGTGGCCAAAGTACTGGAGTTTCAGCTTTAGCATCATTCCTTCCAAAGAACGCCCAGGACCGATCTCCTTTAGAATGGGCTGGTTGGATCTCCTTGCAGTCCAAGGGACTCTCAAGAGTCTTCTCCAACACCACAGTTCAAAAGCATCAATTCTTTGGTGCTCAGCTATCTTCACAGTCCAACTTTCACATCCATACATGACCACTGGGAAAAACCATAGCCTTGACTAGTGGCTAGAAAATATAATAGACTTTAAATCAAAAAAGATTGCAAGAGACAAAGGATAATATATATCAGTATATTAATAAAGGTTCAACACAGCAAAAAGATACATAATTATAAAGATTTACACCTAATAATAGGTCAAAGTATCTGAAACCAAAACTGACAGAATTGAAGGGACAAATAAACTGTTCTAAGTAACAGTTGGAGATGTCAGTATCTCACTCTAAATAACAAATATAGAACAACCAGACAGAAGATGAGTAGGGAAACAAGTTGAGCAACACATAAATCAACTAGATATAACAAACATATACAGAACACTCTACTCAACAAGATACACGTTCTTCTTAAATGCACATAGTGCATTCTTCTTCAGAATAGAGCATATGTCAGGTCACAAATTAAGGCTTAAGAGGTTTTAAAAGACAGAAATCAATAATGGCAAGAATGCTGGAAAATATCCAAATTTATGGAATTAAACAACATACTCTTAAACAACCAATAGGTCAAAAAAGAAATCACAAGGGAAATTAGAAAATACTTAAACAAACGAAAATGAAAACAACACTAAAAACCTTACAAGGTTCAGCAAAAGCAATGCTAAGAAGGAATTTATAACCGTAAATGCTTATAATTTAAAAAGATCTCAAACCAACAACCTAGTTTTCTGCCTTAAGGAACTAGAAAAAGAATAAAATCAACCCAAAGTTAGCAGGAAAGAAATATTAGAGAAATATCACTGAAACCAAAAGTTGGCTTTTGGGAAAGCTTAACAAAATTCCCAAACCTTTAGCTAGACTGATCAAGAAAGCAGAAATGAAAGTGAAGACATTACTACCAATTATATAGAAATGAAAAGAATTGTAAGAATAGAATACTAGGAACAGTTGCATGCCAACAAACTGGGTAACCTAAATGAAATGGATAAAATCATAGAAAAACAATACATAGCAACACAGAATTATGAAAAAATAGAAAATCTGAATACACCCACAACTAGTAAATCAGTAACCAAAAACTTCCAGGACAAAGAAAGATCCTGAACCTGATGGTTTCATGCTGAATCCTACATTAAACATTAAAAAAAAAAATGTCAATGCTTCTCAAATTCTAACAAAAAATAATAGTAGTCCACTGGCTAAGAATCCACCATACAATGCAGGGGACCCAGGTTCAGTCCCTGGCTGGGGAATTATCTATACTTTGCAGGGCAACTAAGCCTACGTGCTGCTACTACTGAGCCCACGCTCCACAACTAGAGATCCTGCATGATGCGATGAAGATCCCAAGTGCCACAACCAAGACCCAATGCAGCTAAATAATTAAAAAAAAAAAAAAAACTGAAAAAAAGGGACTACTTCTTAATCTATTCTATGAGCTAAGCACTGCCCTGATACCAAAGCTATACAAAGATATCACAAGTAAAGAAAAGTATAAACCAACATTTTTATGAAAATAGGTACAAAAATCCTGAAAAAAAGCAAAACCTAGCAAAACAAATCCACCTGCATATTAAGCAGATTATACAAAATGACCAAGTGGAATTTATCCAGGAATGCAAGGCTGATTCAACATACAAAAAGCAATCAATATAATATACTACATAAGTTAAATAAAGGTGAAAAAACCACATCATCTCAGCTGATGCAGAAAGAGCATTTGAAAAATCCAATACCCTTTCATGATTAAGAAAAAGAAAAAACAAAAACTAAAGGAAACTAGGGATAGAAAAAAAAATCAACATGAAAAACCCACTGCTAACATCACAGTAAATGGTCAAAGACTGAATGCTTTTCCTCTTAAGATCAGAAAAAAGACAAGGTTGCCTGCCTCCATCACTTCTATTCACATAGCAATGGAAGTTCCAGCCAAAGCAATTAGGCAAGAAAAATAAATACAAGGCATCCAAACGGGAAAAGAAGTAAAACTATCTCTGTTCCCAGATGGTACAATATTACATGTAGAAAATCCTCAAGATTACAGACATACAGACCTGTTAGAACCAATAAATAAATTAAGCAAACTACGAGGATACAAATTCAGCACACAAAAATTCGCTGTTTCTATAGACTGCAATGAATAACCTAAAAATGAAAGTAGGAAAACAATTTACAATAGCATCAAAAATAATTACTTAGGGACTTCCTTGGTGCTCTAGTGGTTAAGAAGAATCTGCCTGCCAATGCAGGGAACACAGATTTGATCCCTGGTCCAGGAAGGGATGTGCCACAAGGCAACTAAGCCCAGAAGCCACAACTATTGAAGCCTGAGTGCCCTGGCCCTCTGCAACAAGAGAAGTCACTGAAATGAGAAGCCCACACACTGTAACTAGAGAAAGACCCAGTGCAGCCAGAAATAAATAAAATTTTAAAAATAATTACTTAGAAATAACCAGAGTTTAACTTAATCACTGAAAACAACAAAATACTGCTGAAGGAAATTAAAGACATAGAGAAAAAGGGAAGAAACAATATAGCCAAAACAATATACAGGTTTAATGCAATCCCTGTCAAAATCTACTTTTTGCAAAAATAGAAAAATCCATCCTGAAATTTATATGGAGTCCCAAATATCCAAAAACAATCTTGAAGAGGAAGAACCAAATTGGAAAGTTCACATTTCCTGATTCAAAACTTACTATAAAGCTACAGAATCAAAACAGTATATTTGGCATTAAGGATAGACTAACAGAAAGGAAGAAAGCCAAGAAATAAATCCTTACATATATGGTCAAATGATTGTCAAAAGATGACAAGAGCATTCAGTAGGGGAAAGGACAATCTTTTCAATAAACTGGTACTGGTATAATTGGATATCCACATGGAAAAAAATGAAGTTGGACCCTTACCTAACACCATATACAGGGATTTCCCTGGTGGTGGACGCAGTGGATAAGAATCCACCTGCCAAGGCAGAGGACTTGAGTTTGATCTCTAGTCTGGGAAGAGTCCACATGCCTCAGAGCAACTAAGCCTGTGCACCGCCACTACTGAGCCTGCAGTTGAGCCCACAAGCCACAACTACTGAAGCTTGTATGCTCCAGGGTCCCCAAGCCACAACTAACGAGCCCCTGTGCTGCAACTACTGAAGTCAGTAGGCCTAGCGCCTGTGCTCCACTACCAGAGAAGTGATCACAGCTGGAGAGTAGCCTCTGCTCTCTGCAACTAGAGAAAGCCCACATGCAGCAATGAAGACCCTGTACAGCCAAAAATAAATACATAAATAATATAAATAAAAAAATATAGCAGTGTGGACATGTTGATTGCCGGGAGCCAGCACAGGAGATCCCACCCGTGACAAGGTCATGTGGAGGAGACCTGACAGGCAAGGCGGATCAGGACTCGAGGGACTCCCTGGACCTGGTCAAGCATCTACCCCGAAACCAAGTCTGTCTGTCTACTGTTTACTATATTATGCCTTTCACCAACTCTTCTGACATTAACGGGGCTATCCCCGACCACCTTTCTCTGAAGGAGATCAACTTAGGGCTCTAGTTAATAAGTCTCCTGGACATGAAAGGAGTATTTCAATTCTAACCCCTCTGTTGGCATTCTAGCTTGCTTGGCAGGTTTATCCATACTCTTGCAACTAACGCACATGATTCTTCACAACTTCCCAACCATGAAAGACACAGGAAGCCTAAGCATTCTAAAAGTCCTAATGGGCACAGAGCCCTTCGAGGGGTGAAAAATTATTAGAATAGTACTGGTGAAGCGTTTCATTGTTGAGCCAATGCTTGCTGCCAAGTTTCCATATCCCTTATCCATTGTGTGCCTGGGAGTGCATTAGTTAATAAAGTTGGAATGCAGGAAAAACAAGTAGTAGCCTTGGCATTAACAACATAAGACCTTTGGGTTAATAAGTTCTTTGTTGTAACCCACTGCACCTTTGCTCCATAAGAATGTAACTTTATTTAGTACTTTCTGAGGGTGACACAGATTGGAAAAATAAAGAAAAAACACTCTAAGGGAAAACAAGTTCTCTGGTTGACCAACCTTTATCAGAAAAGGGTCATAAAATGTCAACAGGCCTCCAGGCCAGAAGAAAACATACATAACATAAGACCCTTGTAAATGGAAAGGTATGCAGAAAACATCCTGGTTTTGATAAAGGTCAAAACTGATGGAATGTTGAGCTGACTCTGCATGACTCTGTATCTTTCACTTCTGGAAATGTGTAACTCAGGGTATAAAAGCTCCTTTTGAAAATAAAGCTGCAAACCCCGCTTCACCTAAGCTTGGTCTCCCCATGTCATCTTTCGCCGATGCTGTTCATCCTGAGGGTAACCCTGGACTCTGCTGATGCTGGACTCCGGCAGTTGATCTCAGGCAAGGGTTTACAAAATTAAAAAAAACATACACACACACAAAATTAACTCAAAATGGATAAAAAAATGGCGAAACTATAAAACTCTTGGGGAAAAAACAGAAAAGTTTTATGATATTACATTGGCAAAAATTGCTAAGAGATGATACTGCGGGCACAGGTAACAAAAGAAAATATAGACAAAATTGACTTCATCAAAGTTTAAAACTTTTCTGTATCAAAAGACACTATCAAAAGAGCCTAAAGGCAACCCATTCAAATGCAAGGACTGGAATAGATATTTGTACACGCATATTTAAGCAGCATTATTTACAATAGCCAAAATGTGGAAGCAAGCCAAGTGTCCATCAACAGATAAAACAAAATATGATATATGCATACAGTAGAATATCATTCAGTCTTAAAATGGAAGGAAATTCTGACACAGGCTTCAACATTAAGACATTAAGCCAAGTGAAATAAGCCAGTCAAAAACACAATGTATGATTCTATTCATGAGATACTTAAGGAAGTCAAACTCAAGGAGACAGAAAGTAGTAATGTAAATGTGTCTAATCCCACTGAACTATATAAACATCACTACGTATAATGATATTTTTATGGTATACAGATTTTACCATAAGTTTTAAAATGTTTAAAAAGGGGCACAGAAGGGGTTCCCACTGGCCAAATTTGGAACAATTTGAGAATCAAAAAGAATAATTGCTGATTTTAATAGATTAAATCTATGAAAATTCATGAACCAAAAGTGACAATGGGTCAGATATTATCCCAGCTCTGAATGTTGCAAACTGAAGTGAAAAATTAAGCATTTATTCTATCTGATAGGAAACTATTATTTCAAATTCACCAAATGATTCCAGTTGTTTAAGAAAAATCCTACTTTACAGAAGAGTACAAACTATACATACAGAAGGAATGGTGGAAAAGGAAAATCAATTTACAACCTTTAAGGGACTTTTGATTAAGGAAAAATTAGTATTTGTTTAAATGAAAGTGAATGATTAGTGGGGAGGTAGACATTTGGATGGATCCCAAGTAAAATTACAAATTACTTTCTGACAATAAAGCTGAAATATAAGTTCAAATAGATCAATGAGGCTTTTCTCTCCCCTAATTCAAGGGCCATACCTAATGTCATCAAAGGTGGGAGCCAGATGTATCTTCGGATAGTACATTTGAGACATCCTTACCCCAAATCAGGAATCCAATTAGCTTTAAGATCTTTAGAGAGAATACAGTATATAATAATTTAGGTCAAGCTAAATCATAATGATGAAAGTGAGAGAGGAGAGTGAAAAAGTTTGGCTTAAAACTCAACATTCAGAAAACTAAGATCATGGCAACCGGTCCCATCACTTCATGGCAAATAGATGAGGAAACAGGGGAAACAGTGACAAACTTTATTTTGGGGGGCTGTAGATGGTAACTGCAGCCATGAAATTAAAAGACACTTGTCCCTTGGAAGTAAACTTATGACCAACCTAGACAGCATATTAAAAAGCAGAGGAATTACTTTGCCAACAAAGGTCCATCTAATCAAGGCTATGGTTTTTCCAGTAGTCATGGATGGATATGAGAGTTGGACTATAAACAAAGCTGAGCACCAAAGAATTAAGGCTTTTGAATTGTGGTGTTGGAGAAGACTCTTGAGAGTCTCTTGGACTGCAAGGAGATTCAACCAGCAATCCTAAAGGAAGTCAGTCTCGACTGCTCAACATGCTGAAGCTGAAACTCCGATATTTTGGCCACCTGATGCGAAGAGCTGATTCATTTGAAAAGACCCTGATGCTGGGAAAGATTGAAGGTGTGAGGAGAAGGGGACGACAGAGGATGAGGTGGTTAGATGGCATCACTGACTCCATGGACATGATTTTGAGTAAACTCCAGGAGTTGGTGATGGACAGGTTGGCCTGGTGTGCTGCAGCCCATGGGGTTGCAAAGAGTTGGACATGACTAAGTGACTGAACTGAACTGAACTGAAATCATACCACAAGAAAGCAATCTGATAAGTCCACAAGGAGGAACAGTCTACAAGGCAAAAGTTAATATGATGAAAAATGAAAGATCAATCAGGAGAAAAGAAAACTCTAATTTGAAAGAGACTTAAATTGGATTTTGGTTTGAACACAGTAACTGGAAAGGGCACTCTAGGAGCAACTAGATAATTTGAATAAGAATTACATCTAAGTAAAAAACAAGGTGCTCCTCTATAGCACAGGGAACTATACACAATATCCTGTGATAAACCATAACGGAAAAGAATATGAAAAAGAATATATATGTGTGTATAATTGAATCACTTTGCTGTACAGCAGAAATTAACATGATATTGTAAATCAACTGTACTTCAAAACAATTTTTAAAAAATTTTGAGAGGAGCTAAAATGGCAGAGGAATAGGATGGGGAGACCACTTTCTCCCCCACAAATTCATCAAAAGAACATTTAAACGCCAAGTAAATTCCACAAAACAACTTCTGAATGCCGGCAGAGGACATCAGGCACCCAGAAAAGCAGCCCATTGTCTTCAAAAGGAGGTAGGAAAAAATATAAAAGACAAAATAAAAGAGACAAAGAGGGAGGGATGGAGCTCCATCCTGGGAAGGGAGTCTTAAAAAGAGAGAAGTTTCCAAACAGCATGAAACACTCTTACTGCCGAGTCTGTGCTAAGCCTTGGAAGCACAGAGGGCAACATAACAGGGAGGAAAAATAAATAATTAAAACCCACAGATTACGAGCCCAACAGTAACTCCCCCAGCGGAGAAGCAGTGCAGACGCCTGCACCCACCACTAGCAAGCGGGGGGCTGGGCAGGGAGGCATGGGCTGCATTGCTTAGAGTAAGGATCTGGCCTGAATGCCCCGAGCACTATCTGAGCGAACTAACTTGGGCTAGCAAACCAGACTGTGGGATAACTACCACGCAAAAACCCAGCCCTAACCTAAGACACCGCCAGGCCCATGCACAGAACAAAGGACTGAACAGAGATAGCAGGCTGCAGACCATCCCTCTCTGGTGACAGGCAGCCAGAGGGGGAAGGGGGCAATCGCAGCCCCAGAGAGACATTGTCTACAAAACTGTAGGCAGGCTTCTTTGATAATTAAGACTTCTTGGGATTCTGGATGGTCGGTCAACATCCGCCTGAGAAGGTGCGCCGGTTGTACACCTAGAAAACTGAGCGGCGGGGAGGCGATAAGTTGCAGCGGCCACGCTCACCAAACATCTCATCACCAGAGCTGCTCAGATCTGGGAAGGGCACAAAATGCAGGCCCAACCAAGTCTGCGCCTCTGAGGACTATTCAAGTGCGTGAACCTGAGCGGCTTAGACCTGGGAGGTGCATGCAGCCCAGGGCTGGCCTCGGATGGTTCCTGGCGGAGCAACCTAGAGCCTGAGCAGTGTGGGCAGGGAGGGTACACGCGCTATGAGCGGAGAAACTAAAACAGGGGGAACCGCCTTGGAAGTGACAGGTGCAATAGATTAAAACCCTGTCGTTAGTACCGACTACATAGGAAGGGGCCTATAGATCTTGAGAAATATAAGCTGGACCAAGGAACTAGCCGAAAATGAACTGACCCCACAATACCCACAACAACACCAGAGAAAGTCCTAGATATATTTTTATTATTTTTAAGATCATTCTTTCTTTCTTTTTTAAAAAAATTTTTAAGTCCTCTATTACTCCTTTAATCTTCACTTTTATAACCTACTATTACTTTGCAAAAAAAAAGACCCTATTTTTTTAAAAGCAAACTTCATATATATATTTTTTATAATTTTTGTGACTTTGTTTTTTTTCTCTTTCTTTTTTATTTTTTCTTTTTCTTCTTTTCTTTAACATTGTACTTTTGAAATTCCAAACTCTACTCTAGATTTTTAATTTTTGCTTTTTGGTATTTGTTATCAATTTTGTACCTATATTTTCTTCATAATTTTTGTGACTTTGTTTTTTTTTCTTTTCTCTTTCTTTTTCTTCTTCTTTTCTTTAACATTGTATTTTTTAAATTCCAAACTCCACTCTAGATTTTTAATTTTTGCTTTTTGGTATTTGTTATCAATTTTATACTTTTAAGAACCCAATCTTCAGTACCCACTTTTACTTGGGAGTGAGATTACTGGCTTGACTGCTCTCTCCCCCTTTAGACTCTCCTTTTTCTCCACCAGGTCTCCTGTGTCTCCTCCCTAACCCTTCTCTGCTCTACCCAACTCTGTGAATTTCTGTGTGTTCCAGACAGTGGAGAACACTTAGGGAACTGATTACTGGCTGGATCTGTCTCTCTCCTTTTCATTCCCCTCTTCTATCCTCCTGGTCACCTCTGTCTCCTTCCTCCCTCTTCTCTTCTCTGTATAACTCTGTGAACATCTCTGAGCGGTCTAGTTGTGGAGTGCACATAAGGAAATGATTACTGGCTAGCCTGCTCTCTCCTCTATTGATTCCACCTCATCTCATCCAGGTCACTTCTAACTCCCTCCTCCCTCTTCTCTTCTCCATGTAACTCTGTGAATCTCTTTGGGTGTCCCTTACTGTGGAGAAACTTTTCATCTTTAACCTAGATGTTTTATCAATGGTGCTGTATAGAAGGAGAAGTTTTGAGACTACTGTAAAAATAAGACTGGAAACCGGAAGCAGGAGGCTTAAGTCCAAACCCTGACTCCAGGGAACTCCTGACTCCAGGGAACATTAGTTGACAGGAGCTCATCAAATGCCTCCATACCTACACTGAAACCAAGCACCACACAAGGGCCAACAAGTTCCAGAGCAAGACATACCATGCTAATTCTCCAGCAACACAGGAACACAGCCCTGAGCTCCAATATACAGGCTGCCCAAAGTTACTACAAAACCATAGACATCTCATAACTCATTACTGGACACTTCATTGCACCCCAGAGAGAAGGAATCCAGGTCCACCCACCAGAACACCGACACAAGCTTCCCTAACCAAGAAACCTTGACAAGCCACCTGTACAAACCCACCCACAGCGAGGAAACTCCACAATAAAAAGAACTCCACAAACTGCCAGAATACAGAAAGGACACCCCAAACTCAGCAATATAAACAAAATGAAGAGACAAAGGAATACCCAGCAGGTAAAGAAACAGGTAAATGCCCACCAAACCAAACAAAAGAGGAAGAGATAGGGAATCTACCTGATAAAGAATTCTGAATAACGATAGTGAAATTGATCCAAAATCTTAAAATCAAAATGGAATCACAGATAAACAGCCTGGAGATAAGGATTGAGAAGATGTAAGAAAGGTTTAACAAGGACCTAGAAGAAATAAAAAAGAGTCAATATATAATGAATAATGCAATAAATGAGATCAAAAACACTCTGGAGGCAACAAATAGAATAACAGAGGCAGAAGATAGGATTAGTGAATTAGAAGATAGAATGGTAGAAATAAATGAATCAGAGGTGAAAAAAGAAAAATGAATTAAAAGAAATGAGGACAATCTCAGAGACCTCCAGGACAGTATTAAATGCTACAACATTCGAATCATAGGAGTCCCAGAAGAAGAAGACAAAAAGAAAGACCATGAGAAAATAGTTGAGGAGATAATAGTTGAAAACGTCCCTAAAATGGGTAAGGAAATAATCACCCAAGTCCAAGAAACCCAGAGAGTCCCAAACAGGATAAACCCAAGGCGAAACACCCCAAGACATATATTAATCAAATTAACAAAGATCAAACACAAAGAACAAATATTAAAAGCAGCAAGGGAAAAACAACAAATAACACACAAGGGAATTCCCATATGGATAACAGCTGATCTTTCAATAGAAACTCTTCAAGCCAGGAGGGAATGGCAAAACATACTTAAAGTGATGAAAGAAAATAACCTACAGCCCAGATTACTGTACCCAGCAAGGATCTCATTCAAATATGAAGGAGAAATCAAAAGCTTTACAGACAAGCAAAAGCTGAGAGAATTCAGCACCACCAAACCAGCTCTCCAACAAATACTAAAGGATATTCTCTAGACAGGAAACACAGAAAGGGTGTATAAACTTGAACCCAAAACAATAAAGTAAATGGCAATGGGATCATACTTATCAATAATTACCTTAAATGTAAATGGGTTGAATGCCCCAACCAAAAGACAAAGACTGGCTGAATGGATACAAAAACAAGACCCCTGTATATATTGTCTACAAGAGACCCACCTCAAAACAGGGGACACATACAGACTGAAAGTGAAGGGCTGGAAAAAGATATTTCACGCAAATAGAGACCAAAATAAAGCAGGAGTAGCAATACTCATATCAGATAAAGTAGACTTTAAAACAAAGGCTGTGAAAGGAGACAAAGAAGGACACTACATAATGATCAAAGGATCAATCCAAGAAGAAGATATAACAATTATAAATATATATGCACTCAACATAGGAGCACCAAAATATGTAAGACAAATGCTATCAAGTATG
Source organism: Bos indicus (assembly GCF_029378745.1). Lineage (NCBI taxonomy): Eukaryota > Metazoa > Chordata > Mammalia > Artiodactyla > Bovidae > Bos > Bos indicus. Next base: position 37,873,164 of record NC_091772.1, on the reverse strand, counting down.
AAAGGGGAAATTAACGATAACACAATAATAGTGGGAGACTTTAATACCCCACTCACACCTATGGATAGATCAACTAAACAGAAAGATAACAAGTAAACACAAATTTTAAATGATACAATAAACCAGTCAGACCTAATTGATATCTATAGGACATTTCACCCCAAAACAATGAATTTCACCTTTTTCTCAAGCACACATGGAACCTTCTCCAGGATAGATCACATTCTGGGCCATAAATCTAGCCTTGATAAATTCAAAAAAATTGAAATCATTCCAAGCATCTTTTCTGACCACAATGCAGTAAGATTAGATCTCAATTACAGGAGAAAAACTTAAAAATTCCAACATATGGAGGCTGAATAACACGCTACTGAATAACCAACAAATCAGAGAAGAAATCAAAAAAGAAATCAAAATATGCATAGAAACGATTAGATCTCAATTACAGGAGAAAAACTTAAATCAAAAAAGAAATCAAAAATTTAAATCAAATTTAAATTTAAATCAAATTTAATCAATTTTAATTTAATCAAATTTAAATTATGGTCTCTTTTGTTTCTTTTGCATTTATTTCTGCCCTGATTTTTGTGATTTCTTTCCTTCTACTAATGCTGGGGTTCTTCATTTCTTCCTTTTCTAGTTGCTTTAGGTGTAGAGTTGGGTTATTTATTTGATCTCGCTCCTGTTTCTTGAGGTAGGCTTGTATTGCTATGAGCCTTCCCCTTAGCACTGCTTTCGCTGAATCCCATAGGTTTTGGGTTGTTGTGTTTTCATTTTCATTCGTTTCTGTGCATATTTTGATTTCTTCTGTGATCTGTTGGTTATTCAGAAGTGTTTTGTTTAGCCTTCATGTGTTTGTATTTTTAATAGTTCCCCCACCTCCCCCAGTAGTTGACATCTAATCTTACCACATTGTGATCAGAAAAGATGCTTGAGATGATTTCAATTTTTTTGAATTTACCAAGGCTAGATTTCTGGCCCAGGATGTGATCTATTCTGGAGAAGGTTCTGTGTGCACTTGAGAAAAAGGTGAAGTTCATTGTTTTAGGGTGAAATGTCCTATAGATATCAAGTAGATCTAACTGATCCTTTGTATCATTTAAAGTTTGTGTTTCCTTGCTAATTTTCTGTTTGGTTGATCTATCCATAGGTGTGAGTGTGGTATTAAAGTCTCCCACTATTATTGCGTTACTGTTAATTTCCCCTTTCATATTTGTTAGCATTTGCCTTACATATTGCAGTTCTCCTATGTTGGGTACATATATATTTATAATTGTTATATCTTCTTCTTGGATTGATCCTTTGATCATTATGTAATGTCCTTCTTTGTCTCTTTTCACAGCCTTTATTTCAAAGTCTATTTTATCTGATATGAATATTGCTCCTCCTGCTTTCTTTTGGTCTCCATTTGCGTGAAATATCTTTTTCCAGCCCTTCACTTTCAGTCTGTATGTATCCCTAGGTTTGAGGTTGGTCTCTCGTAGACAGCATAGATAGGGGTCTTGTTTTTGTATCCATTCAGCCAGTCTTTGTCTTTAGATTGGGGGATTCAACCCATTTACATTTAAGGTAACTATTGATAAGTATGATCCCGTTGCCATTTACTTTGTTGTTTTGGGTTCGAGTTTATAAACCTTTTCTGTTTCCTGTCTAGAGAAGATCCTTTAGCATTTGTTGAAGAGCTGGTTTGGTGGTGATGAATACTCTTAGCTTTTGCTTGTCTGTAAAGCTTTTGATTTCTCCTTAATATTTGAATGAGATCCTTGCTGGGTACAATCCAGTGATCTGGATTGTAGGTTTTTTTCTTTCATCACTTTAAGTATGTCCTGACATTCCCTTGTGGCTTGAAGAGTTTCTATGGAAAGATCAGCTGTTATCCTTATGGGGATGCCCTTGTGGGTTATTTGTTGTTTTTCCCTTGCTGCTTTTAATATTTGTTGTTTGTGTTTGACCTTCATTAATTTGATTAATATGTGTCTTGGGGTGTTTTTCCTTGGGTTTATCCTGTTTGGGATTCTCTGGGTTTCTTGGACTTGGGTGGCTATTTCCTTCCCCACTTTCAGGAAGTTTTCAACTTTTATCTTCTCAAGTATTTTCTCATGGCCTTTCTTTATGTCTTCTTGTTCTGGAACTCCCATGATTCAAATGTTGGGGTGTTTAACATTGTCCCAGAGGTCTCTGAGGTTGTCCTCATTTCTTTTAATTCTTTTTTCTTTTTCCCTCTCTGCTTCATTTATTTCCACCATTCTATCTTCCACCTCACTTAAACTCTTCTGCCTCAGTTATTCTACTGTTGGTTCCCTCCAGAGTGCTTTTGATCTCAGTTATTGCATTATTCATTATTCATTGACTCTTTTTTTATTTCTTCTAGATCCTTGTTAAACTTTTCTTGCATCCTCTCAAATCCTTGTCTCCAGACTATTTATCTGTAACTTCATTTTGTTTTCAAAATATTGGATCACTTTTACTATCATTATTCTGAATTCTTTCTCAGTAGACTCCCTATCTCCTCCTTTTTTGTTTGGTTTGGTGGGCTTTTATCATGTTCCTTTTATAAAGGCGGAATATTTCTCTGCCTTTTCATCTTGTTTAGGTTGCTGTGTTTGGGGTGGCCTTTCCGTATGCTAGAAGTTTTTGGTTCCTCTTTATTGTGGAGGTTTCTCCCTGTGGGTGGGGTTGGACGAGTGGCTTGTCAAGGGTTCCTGGTTAGGGAAGCTTGTGTCGGTGTTCTGGTGGGTGGAGCTGGATATCTTCTCTCTGGAATGCAATGAAGTGTCCAGTAGTGAGTTTTAAGGTGTCTATGGGTTTGGCGTGACTTTCGGCCACCTGTATTTTTGTGCTCAGGGTATGTTCCTGCATTGTTGGAGAATTAGCATGGTATGTCTTGCTCTGGAACTTGTAGGCTCTTGGGTGGAGCTTGGTTTCAGTGTAGGTATGAAGGCTTTTGGATGAGCTTTTGTCAATTAATGGTCCCTGGAGTCAGGAGTTTTCTGGTGTTCTCAAGTTTTGGATTTAGGCCTCCTGCCTCTGGCGTTCAGTTTATTCTTATAGTAGCCTCAAGACTTCTCTATCCATACAGAACCAATGATAAAACATCTAGGTTAATGGTGAAAAGATTCTCCACAGTGAGGGACACCCAGAGAGGCTCACAGAGTTGCATGAAAAAGAGAAGAGGGAGGAGGGAGATAGAGGTGACCAGGAGGAGAAGAGGGGGAATCAAAAGGGGAGAGAGCAGTCTATCCAGTAATGAATTCCCTATTTGTTCTCCACAGTCTGGAACACTCAAAGAGGTTCACAGAGTTCCACAGAGAAGAGGAGAGGGGCGAAGGAGATAGAGGTGACCAGGTGGCAAGGAGGGGGAGTCAAAAGGAGAGAGACCGATCTAGCCTGTGATCAGTTCCCTAAGTTTTCTCCACAGCCCGGAACACCCAAAGAGATTCACAGAGTTAAGTAGAGAAGAGCAGGGGGAGGGAGGAGATAGAGGTGACCTGGGGGAGAAAAAGGAGTCAAAAGGGGATAGAGTAATCAAGCCAGTAATCACACTCCTAAGTAAAAATGGGTACTGAAGATTGGATTCTTAAAGGTACAGAATTGATAACAAATACCAAAAAGCAAAGATTAAAAATCTAAAGTAGAGGTTAGACTCTCTAAAATACAATATTTAAAAAAATCACAAAAGTTATATTAAAAATATGAAATTTGCTTTAAAAATAGGGTCTTTTCTTTTTTCAAGGTAATAGTAAGTTTTAAAAATGAAAGTTAAAGGAGTAATAAAGAACTTAAAAATAAAAAAAATAAAGTGATAATAGTAAAATATATCTAGGAATTTCTCTGGAGCTGTTGAGGGCAGTGTGTGGTCAGTTCAGTTTCAGATAGTTCCTTGTTCCACCTTATACTTCTTTTCAAGGTCTATAGGTCCTTTCCAGTGTAGCCAGTAGTAACTACAGGGTTTTAATCTGTTGCATCTGCCACTTCCAAAGCCATTCCCTCTTCTTCGTTTATTTTGACTTCCTCTGTTTGCAAGTCTCTTCAGTATCTAACTTCTGCCCTGACACAGGGAGCAAAGGTGGTCATTTATTTAGGCTCACTTGTTCAATTGTGCTGTAGGGAGGGAAGAACACTGCAAAGAAATATCACTGGCGTGTGTGGGGAGTTCTCGAAGTGTCTGGGCCACACTGGTTTTGCCCCCGCTCACGGGGTGTGTGCTTTCCTAGTCTACACTGCTCAGGCTCCAGGTTGCTCTGCCGGGGAACTGTCTAAGGAGGGCCCTGGGTTGCATGCACTTCCTAGGTCTACGCCACTTGGTTCAGGTTCTCGGGTACCCCTACAGAGACACAGACTCAGCTGAGTGTTTTGTGCCCTTCCCAGGTCCGAGCAGCTCAGGCGACCAAGTGGTTGCAGAGTGCACTCTTCCCAGCTGGATGGTGCATCTTATCACCTCCTCCGTCCCAGCCGCTGGGTTTCCTGGGTGCATAGCAGAAGTGCCATCTCAGGTGTGCTTTGTGTCAATTCTGGGGAGCTGATCTCCTGCTACGAACTTCCTGACAGATGTCAACCGTCCAGGATCCCAGGAAGACTTGGTTAGCAACTGGGAGCCTACTTGCGGTTTGGTAGGGAATGCCGTCTCTGGGGCCGAGTTTGCCCCTTACCTTCCCGCTCTGGCTGTCACCCGCCTGCCTCCCTGCCTCCAGAGGGGGTGGGCCGGTCCACAGCTGGCTAACTCTCCTCTGGTATTTGCTCAGTCCTTTGTTCTGTGAGCGGGCCTGGCAGTGCCTTCAGTTCAGTCACTCAATCGTGTCCGACTCTTTGCAATCCCATCAACTGCAGCACGCCAGGCCTCCCTGTCCATCACCAACTCCCGGAGTTCACTCAGACTCATGTCCATCGAGTCAGCGATGCCATCCAGCCATCTCATCCTTTGTCATCCCCTTCTCCTCCTGCCCCCAATCCCTCCCAGCATCAGAGTCTTTTCCAATAAGTCAACTCTTCCCATGAGGTGGCCAAAGTACTGGAATTTCAGCTTTAGTGTCATTCCTTCCAAAGAAATCCCAGGGCTGATCTCCTTCAGAATGGACTGGTTGGATCTCCTTGCAGTCCAAGGGACTCTCAAGAGTCTTCTCCACCACCACAGTTCAAAAGCATCAATTCTTTGGCGCTCAGCTTTCTTCACAGTCCAACTCTCACATCCATACATGACCATTGGAAAAACCATAGCCTTGACTAGATGGACCTTTGTTGGCAAAGTAATGTCTCGGCTTTTCAATATGCTATCTAGGTTGGTCATAACTTTCCTTCCAAGGAGTAAGTGTCTTTTAATTTCATGGCTGCAGTCACCATCTGCAGTGATTTTGGAGCCCAGAAAAATAAAGTCTGACGCTGTTTCCATTGTTTCCCCATCTATTTCCCATAAAGTGATAGAACCAGATGCCATGATCTTTGCTTTCTGAATGTTGAGCTTTAAGCCAACTTTTTCACTCTCCTCTTTCACCTTCATCAAGAGGCTTTTTAGTTCCTCTTCACTTTCTGCCATAAGGGTGGTGTCATCTGCATATCTGAGGTTATTGATATTTCTCCCAGCAATCTTGATTCCAGCTTGTGCTTCTTCCAGCCCAGCGTTTCTCATGATGTACTCTGCATATAAGTTAAATAAGCAGGGTGACAATATACAGCCTTTATGTACTCCTTTTCCTATTTGGAACCAGTCTGTTGTTCCACATCCAGTTCTAACTGTTGCTTCCTGACCTGCACACAAATTTCTCAAGAGGCAGGTCAGGTGGTCTGGTATTCCCATCTCTTTAAGAATTTTCCACAGTTTATTGTGATCCACACAGTCAAAGGCTTTGGCATAGTTAAAAAAGCAGAAATAGATGTTTTACTGGAACTCTCTAGCTTTTTCGATGATCCAGTGAATGTTGGCAATTTGGTCTCTGGTTCCTATGCCTTTTCTAAAACCAGCTTGAACATCAGGAAGTTCACGGTTCACATATTGCTAAAGCCTGGCTTGGAAAATTTTGAGCATTACTTGAGTAGCATGTGAGATGAGTGCAATTGTGCGGTAGTTTGAGCATTCTTTGGCATTGCCTTTCTTTGGGATTGGAATGAAAACTGACATTTTCCAGTCCTGTGGCCACTGCTGAGTTTTCCAAACTTGCTGGCATATTGAGTGCAGCACTTTCACAGCATCATCTTTCAGGATTTGAAAGAGCTCAGCTGGAATTCCATCACCTCCACCAGCTTTGTTTGTAGTGATGCTTTCTAAGGCCCACTTGACTTCACATTCCAGGATGTCTGGCTCTAGGTCAGTGATCACACCATCGTGATTATCTGGGTCGTGAAGATCTTTTTTGTACAGTTCTTCTGTGTATTCTTGCCATCTCTTCTTAATATCTTCTGCTTCTGTTAGGTCCATACCATTTCTGTCCTTTATCGAGCCCATCTTTGTATAAAATGTTCCCTTGGTATCTAATTTTCTTGAAGAGATCTCTAGTCTTTCCCATTCTATTGGTTTCCTCTATTTCTTTGCATTGATCGCTGAGGAAGGCTTTCTTATCTTCTTGCTATTCTTTGGAACTTTGCATTCAGATGCTTATATCTTTCCTTTTCTCCTTTGCTTTTCGCTTTTCTTCTTTTCACAGCTATTTGTAAGGCCTCCTCAAACAGCCATTTTGCTTTTTTGCATTTCTTTTCCGTGGGGATGGTCTTGATCCCTGTCTCCTGTACAATGTCATGAACCTCTGTCATGTGCCTCATAGTTCATCAGGCACTCTATCTATCAGATCTAGTCCCTTAAATCTATTTCTCACTTCCACTGTATAATCATAAGGGATTTGATTTAGGTCATACCTGAATGGTCTAGTGGTTTTTCCCTACTCTCTTCAGTTTAAGTCTGAATTTGGCAATAAGGAGTTCATGATCTGAGCCACAGTCAGTTCCTGGTCTTGTTTTTGCTGACTGTATAGAGCTTCTCCATCTTTGGCTACAAAGAACATAATCAATCTGATTTCAGTGTTGACCATCTGGTGATGTCCATGTGTAGAGTCTTCTCTTGTCCATGTGTAGAGTCTTCTCTTGCAGTGCCTTAGGTTAGAGCTTTTCTTGGGGAAGTTCTCTCTGTCTCTCTCTTTCCTCTTTTTTTCCGCTCTCTGGGTATCCCACGGTTTGGGTTGCTATCTCACGTTAGTGCCCTCGGATTGCCCTCAGGGCATTCAGGCCTGGTCCCTACCCTAAGCAATGCAGCCCGTGCCTCCCTGTTCAGCCCTGGCTTGCTGGGCTACTTGTCTGCTGGGAGTGAGGTTAGGCGCGTAATCTGTGGGTTTTATTAATTTCTTTTTTCCTCCTGGTTATGTTGCTCTCTGAGGTTCCAAAACTCCCCACAGACCCACCTGTGAGAGGGTTTCCTGATGTTTGGAAACTTCTCCTCTTTTAAGACTCCCTCCCCAGGACAGGTCTCCATCCCTAACTCTTTTGTCTCTCTTTTTATCTTTTATATTTTTGTCCTACCGCCTTTCAAAGACAATGGGCTGCCTTTTGGGGTGCCTGGTGCCTACCGTCAGCGTTCAGAAGTTGTTTTGTGGTATTTGCTCAGCGTTCAAATGATCTTTCAATGAATTTGTGGGGGAGAAAGTGGTCTCCCCATCCTATATCTCTGCCATCTTTGACCGCACCCCTCTCCCCCTCCATCCCCCCCGCACATTGTTACATTTTCATCCTTATCTCTCTTAGGGCTTCTGTGGTGGCTTAGTTCACCTGCAATGCAGGAGACCCAGGTTTGATCCCTGGTTCAGGAAGATCCCCTGGAGAAGGAAATGTCAACCCACTCCAGTATTCTTGCCTGGGAAATCCCATGGACAGAGGAGCCTGGGGGGCTACAGTCCACGAGGTTGCAAGAGTCAGACACGACTTAGCAACTGGCCCACCACCACCACTTCTTTCATCATTCAGATTATCACATCCATTTATACATACTGAGGCTCAGAGAAAAGGAGTCCATCAAATCATAGGAAGGTCATTAAAAAGCCATATGCTACTTAATATCTCCAGAACGTGTTTCTCTGCAAGGAGTATCCTTCCTGCTCATCATTAGAGCCTCTGCAATCTGACTAACTCCTACTTGTCTTGCACCTCCTATAAGGTAGGCTTCGCTGATACTTAGGCTGGCTTAAGCGCCTTCTCTGTGCTCCCATTGCCTTGGATTATCCACATCTTAGCCCAAATAACTAATTGCTTTTTTGTTGATGATGCAGTTATTATTTATTTGCTTAAGAGTCTTTCTTTTCACCTTCCCCCCTCTCACTGTGAGGCCCACATGTACATACTCCATTCTGTTTGCTCTCTCTCCTCTGTTCTACTCAGAGTGTGGTCCATGGATGACACCAGTTTGCAAACTTAACCAGTCTGCAGTGAGATAGATACAGAAATCGAGAGAAACACTTATGAACTTTTATTGTAATTTGGCAAGTAATTTCTGTTAATTGAATCTAGTAATGAAAAACTGGGACTTGTTTATGTCCTTTTTTCACTTTACTTTTCTAGTAATTGATTTTCATTGTATTCTATAAAAGAATCCATCCTTTAAAAAAATATTCACTTATTTATTTGGCTGTTTCAGGTCTTAGTTGAGGCACACGGGATTTTTGTTGCGTCATCACAGGGATCTTTCATTGTGGCTCACAGACTCTCTAGTTGTGCCATGTGGGCTCAGTAGTTGAGGTCTGTGGGTTAGTCACTCCGAGACAAGTGGCATCTTAGTTCTCCAGGGATCAAACCTGAGTCTCCTACCTTGCAAGGTGGATTCCTGCCGGGAGCCAGCATGGGAGTTCCCACCCATGACAAAGGTCATGCAGAGAGGCCTGCTATGCAAAGGCAAGTCAGGGCTCAAGGAGCCCCCCTGGACCTGCCCGAGCATCTACCCCCAAACCAAAATCTGTCTGTTTTACTATTTCAGGACTTTCACCAACTCTTCTGACATTAAGGGGGGGCTATCCCCGACCACCTTTCTCTGTAAGAAAATCAACTTAAAACTCTAGTTAATAAGTCTCCTGGGCACACTCCTAGGTGTGTTTCAATTCAAACCCCTCTGATGACTTTCTAGCTTGCCTGACAGGTTTGTTCAGATTCACAGCCTCCCAACCATGAGAGGCACGGGAAGCTTAAGAAATTCTAACAATTCAGAGCTTCTCAGAGAGTTAAAATTGTTAAAATAGAACTAGTAGAGGATTTCTTTGTTGAGCTAATGCTTGCTGCCAAGTTTCCATATCCCTTACCTACTGTGTCCCTGGGAGTGTACTGAGCAATATAGTTGGTGTATAGAAATGTAAGTAGTAGCTTTAATGTTTGTAACCTTGGACCCTTGAGTTAATTCTTTTCTTGTTATAGCCCACCACACTTTTGCCCTATAGGAATGCAACTTTATCTAATGCTTTCGGAGGGTGGCACCTGACTTTAGAATAATCACCTTTAGAGAAAAATAAGTTTTCTGAAGAAAGGGTCATAAAATGTTAACAGGCCTCCTGGCCAGAAGATGATGTAAATCACCTAAAGCTTTTGCATATGGTAAGTTTGCAGAAAGAAAGCCTGGCTTCGATAAGGATCAAGGACTGCTGACCGTGCATGACTATCCCCCCGCCATTATCCTCTATGCACAACTTAAGGTATAAAAACTACTTTGGAAAATAAAGTGCGGGCCATGCTCACCGAAGCTTGGTCTCCCCATATCGTTCTTTCTCTTTCCTTTTCCTTTTCAGGCTGATCTCCCTGGAGCGCAGGGGCTCTCTGCGTTCACTTTCCTGCCTGGGCTTCTAAGACCCACTCGAGAAGGTACCTAAGGTGGGGCACCTTCCGCGATTCGAGAGGGCGCCTGTGGCCTATGTGAACAGAGCATGTCCTGTGCTGGGGCTTTATTGGCTTTCTGCATAAATAAAGGAATATCAGCCTCTTTTCTCTCCTCTATTTTCTTAACTACAAAATTCTTTCCCTGTCTCTTTCTCCTTTTATCTATTCTTTTCACCAATGCCATCCTCCCGAGGGAATCCCTGGATCCAACCGGGGCTGGACCCCGGTAGATTCCTAACCACAGGACCAGCAGGGAAGTCCCCAAAGAATCCATTCTTGACTGGTTGGAAAAAGAAAAAAGAAAAGAAATGGTCCTTCATTAGGATAGTTTGAGAAGCACTGGCTTTTGTTTCCCAGAAGCCAGGATAGGTTCCAGTATAAAAAGACACCGAATCAATGCAAAAGTGAATAAAAAGTGAATTCAGTTGTCAAATGTGTCTATCCTAAGGTAATAGACAGAACTTAGTACTGTGTTAGATTAATGCTGGGGAAGAGAAATGAGTCCAGTGTTTACCTTGAGTTCTGGGAGCTTGCTTATGCCATTCCCTAATACATAGGGAACGTCGGAAGGGGAACAGATTCAGGGCATATTAACGGATGATGAGTTCATTTTTGAACAGGTTGACATTGAGGTTACCTACGAGATCACCAGGCTTCCCTTGTAGCTCAGCTGGTAAAGAATCTGCCTGTAATGCAGGAGACCCGCTTTGATTCCTGGGTCAGGAAGATCCCCTGGAGAAAGGATAGACTGCCCATTCCAGTATTCATGGGCTTCCCCGGTGGCTCAGACAGTAAAGAATCCACCAGCAATGCTGGAGAACCTGAGTTCAGTCACTGGGTTGGGAAGATCCCCTGGCGGAGGGCATGGCAGCTAACTTCAGTATTCTTGTCTGGAGAATCTCCATGGACAGAGGAGTCTGGTGGGCTACAGTCCATGAGGTCAAAACTGAGCAACTAAGCACAGCACAGCACCGTACATGAGATAGCCAAATAGGGATATTCAGGAGGCAGATAGATATATGGGTCAGATCCTTGGGAAGCAAAGTCTAGGCTGGAGGTGTAGATATCAGAGTTGAAACCATTAGGAGGTATGAGACCACCTGGGAAGGCTAGATATCATACATTCCTGCTGCCTCAACAACCCCACAGTCTGTGAGCCCCCTGCCCAGGAGAAAAGGCGCACAGCGTGAGGAGGCTGGTCCCTGCCACAAGTTCCCCTTCTTGTCCTATCCTGACTGTGACCTAGTAACATCAAGCACACCAGTGAAATCCCTTCATTCCTTTTGTTATGTACATCACCCTGACCCTCAGGGAGGAACTTGCCCACCATCTTCAGTCTCTCGCAGCACCTGGCATGCTTGGTTGAGCTGGCTCCCTTAGTGATCCTCCCACATAGCCCCCTGTATGGCATGCTTATCTCTCTCTTCTACAGCCTGTGAGTATGGTAAATCTCTTTGACTTTCATATGCCTTGATGTGTTATTCCATATGTATACTTATCATTTAAAAAAAAATTAAGCACATAGTTATTTCTTAAACATACTTACAAATCCCATTCTGCTCACTTTTATTTTTTCAAACTTTAAACTTTTTATTTTGTATTGGGGTGTAGCTAGTAGAATACAATCGGTGTTGGAGAAGACTCTTGCGAGACCTTTGGACTGCAAGGAGATCCAACCAGTCCATCCTAAAGGAAATCAGTCCTGAATATTCATTAGAAGGACTGGTGCTGAAGCTGAATCTCCAGTACTTTGACCACCTGATGTGAAGAGCTGACTCATTAGAAAAGACCCTGATGCTGGGGAAAATTGTAGGCATGAGGAGAAGGGGATGACAGAGGATGAGATGGTTAGATGGCATCACTGACTCAATGGACATGAGTTTGAGCAAGCTCTGGGAAATGGTAAAGGACAGGGAAGCCTAGCATGCTGCAGCCATGGGGTCACAAAGAGTCGAACATAACTGAGCAACTGAACAACAGCAGCCAATTAACAATGTCGTGAATAGCGAAGGGACTCAGCCATACATATAATTCCATTCTGCTCTTAATCTGTACAGCATTCTAACAGATACTGCTGAAGCTTATGGTGGGGTGAGGCAGATGACCAGAAAAGGCAAGCCTGGGGAACAGGAAAGCACTGGGCAGAGTAGAAAACATTAGAGAGCTAGAGAAGTCAGTAGTGAACTTGAAAGGTTGTCTAGGAGAGAAGATGAGGCTAGAACAGAAAATTAGAGCCAGAGTTTGAAGGTTATAGGCTGGCGCTTCATCATAAATTACAGATAGATGCTCTCTCTCTGTTTCCTGACAACGTAAAGAAGATAAGGAGAAAGCCACTAGGATTGCACCAGGTTATAATAGCAAAGGACATTTGGAAGCAGCCTAAACATGTACCAACAGGAGAATGCATACCTTGGTGACAGTCAAAGAATGGAATTCTATCTTCAGTCAGAATGAATAAAAAAGAATGCCATGTATCATTATAAACCTCAAACATGTACTCTGACAAATGTAATGTAGCATCCTGGGTTGGATCCTAGAGCAGGAAAAGGACATTAATGGAAAAATTGGTGAGGAAATTCCCTAGCAGTTCAGTGGGTAGAAGTCCAAGCTGCCACTGCAGTGAGCACAGGTTCAATCCCTGGTTGGGGAACTAAGATACCCAAAGCCACAGGGCAGCACCAAAACATAAAAATAAACGATATACTACCATTTAGTTTACATAATTGATACTGTATCAATTATGTCAATAAAACTAGAAAAAAACTTGGAAGATGAGTACATTGGTGATCACTGTTACTCTATTCACCGCCCCCCCCCCCCCACCCCAGGAAGGAGAAAAGATCATAAGGGCTTTCTGAATTGTCTCATTATATAGCTATAGAGCAGATCTTCATTTCTCAGTAATATAAAGAAATGAGATTTACATAATTAGACGGGAAGGAAATATTCAAATAAGTTTGCTAAAGTAGAGGCTTATGGACTGAATGTTGGTGTCCCCCAAAATTCATATGTTGAAATGTAATTGTAATAGGAAGTGGAGCTTTGGGGAAATAATTAGGTAAGGAGGCTGAAGCCCTTATGAATGGGACTAGTTCCCTTATGAAAGGGACCCCAAAGAGCTCTGTCACTCTCTTCCTGTCATGTAAGGGTATAACGAGAAGATGGCAGTCTGCAGCACAGGAGAGGGCCCTCAGTAGAACTTGACCATGCTGGCACCATGATCTTGGACTATCAGCCTTCAGAACTGTGAAAAATAAATTCCTATTGTTTATAATCGACCAAGTCTATGGTACTTTGTTATAGCAAAACAATGTACTGCACTACATTTGGAGTTATCTTCTCTACTGGCCAAATATCATTTATACATTTACTAGGCAAAAATCTACAAGTCAACGTGTAACTTCAGTGAATCTAGGCTGTAATTAGTAGTAATAGCAAGTCAAAGGTACATCCCCTAGAGAATTAACTAATAAATCCTATTGGACTATAGTATAACACTGAAATGACTCAAAAGAGTTATGTTATCATCATGGCAGAAGAAGAGCTTTCTACCATCTTCCTCCCAAAGAGCAACAATTTAGGCAATTTGAGATTGAACAAAGATGATAAGAGGACCAGTTTTGCTTTACTTTCCCCAGAGAGGCACAGCTCAGTGCAAAGAGGGACCATTTTGGCCCATGATTCCTCCCATGGGGTAAAGGAGCTTATGAGTGAGTGCCCAGCATCCTCAGTTGTGCAAGCCACTGCCAAAGACTCCCACTTCTTTGTTGCTCCATCCCAAAACCTGAGGTGTGCTGCACAACAGCAAGGTAGGGAGCAGCAGATAGAGCCCTCAGAGGGCATCCAAGGGACACAGATCCTAGTAACTGTGTCACAAACTCCATCAGGAGGTCTGCGCACGGGCCACTGGAGATGCTTTACCTTCAAATCCCCCCAAATGTCCCACAGCACCCCCAGGACTCCACCTGCCTCACCCGTGCACACCCCCACCTCATGACTGGCTCCCTATCCGTGCTCTCAGCAGCGGTGAGGATGAGCTTCTGCAGTCAGTTAGCAAGCACACCAACTTCTGCTTCATTGAGTATGCTAAAGCCTTTAACTGTGGGATCACAACAAACTGGAAAATTCTTCAAGAGATGGGAATACCAGACCACCTTACCTGCCTCCTGTGAAACCTGTATGCAGGTCAAGAAGCAACAGTTAGAACCAGACATGGAACAATGAACTGGTTCCAAATTGGGAAAGGAGTATGTCAAGGCTGTATATTGTCATCTTGCTTACTTAACTTCTATGTAGAGTACATCATGCAAAATGCAGGGCTGGATGAAACACAAGCTGGAATCAAGATTGCTGGGAGAAATATCAATAACCTCAGATATGCAGATGACACCACCCTTATGACAGAAAGTGAAGAGGAACTATCCTAAAGGAAATCAGTCCTGAATGTTTGTTGGAAGGACTGATGCTGAAGCTGAAACTCCAGTACTTTGGCCACCTGATGCGAAGAACAACCTCATTGGAAAAGACCCTGATGCTGGGAAAGATTGAAGGCAGGAGGAGAAGAGGACAACAGAGGATGAGATGGTTGGGTGGCATTGCTGACTTGATGGACATGAGTTTGAGCAAGCTCTGGGAGTTGGTGATGGACAGGGAAGCCTGGTGTGCTGCAGTCCATGGGGTCTCAAAGAGTCTGACAGGACTGAACAACTGAACAACAACAAAGCAAGCACACAGCAAAGCAAGTCCAACTCTGTAGGCCTGGGAGAAAGCACAAACTGAGGCATTCAGTACCATTACTGAGAAAGTATGCAAGCTTAAGGATTCTACCACAAGAGGGGACAAGTATGGAGCATGTACCCTTAGAAAAAGTCTGAGAAAGCCTCAGAATGCCTGGCAGGGGTGACAGAAAATATTTCTACCCCAAAGCCAGTCAGTAAAGAATGAAAGCGGTGATTGCCACTTCAAGTGGGAAGATAGCAATGCAAGGCTTCAAGTTATGCAAACAATCAAGGAAACATGATACCACACACACACACAAAAACCCACAAAATAATTTTTCAGTAACCAACCTCAGAGAAATGAATATCTGCAATTTGCCCAATAAGAAATTCAAAATAGCTGTTTTAAGGAAACTTGGTGAGCTATAAGTAAATATCAAAGAAGATAGTTCAGTGAAACCAGGAAACCAATACATGAACAAAATAATTCAGTAGAATCATTGAATATTGAAATATTGAAAAATAGTTCAATAGAGAGATAGGAACTTAAGGAAAAAACTCCAAACAGATTCTGGAGGTAAATAATACATTAAATGAAATGAAAAATGCAATAAACAGAACATAAACAGCAGACAGGATACAGCCAAAGAAAGAACCTGTAAAGTAGAGGACAGGATCTTTGAAATTATCCAGTTAGAGGAGAACAAAGAGCATTCTTGAACATTCTTACTGAACAAAAAAAAGAGTGAAGAAAGCCTACATGAATTATATGACACTGTTATGCAAAAAATACAGTAAGACTCATACACATGAACCTTCAAGTTGAGAACTTTTGAAGATGCACATGTGCATTCTATCAACATCAGGCTTGAGTGAAATTGCAACTTGCCCTCTATCTCCTATTGCTGACAGTCCTTTAGCTCTACCATCTCCTACCTCTTCTGCTCCAGTCAGTAACTTGCCTGTTCACTCAATGCCAGCCCCTGTATGCCAGCTGTTGTACTGTACTCCTGTACTTCTCAAGGTACTATACTGGAAGATTTAAAATAGTTTCTTTATTTTTGTGTTTATTTTTATATATTACTTGTCTGAAGAGTATTATAAATCTATTAAAGTGCAGTCACTGCTGCTGCTGCTAAGTTGCATCAGTCGTGTCCAACTCTGTGCAACCCCATAGATGGAAGCCCACCAGGCTCCCCCATCCCTGGGATTCTCTAGGGAAGAACACTGGAGTGGGTTGCCATTTCCTTCTCCAATGCATGAAAGTGAAAAGTGAAAGTGAAGTCGCTCAGTCGTGTTTGACTCTGAGCGACCCCATGGACTGCATCCTACCAGGCTCCTCCATCCATGGGATTTCCCAGGCAAGAGTACTGGAGTGGGGTGCCATTGCCTTCTCCATTAAAGTGCAGCACTATATATCAATTGTGTTAGCCGGATACCTAGGCTAACTTTGTTGGACTTATAAACAAATTGAACTTATGAACATGCTCTCAGAAAGGAACTCATCCATATGTAGGGGACTTGCTATATTTGCATTATGAGAGCCCCAGAAAAAGAAGAGAATGAGAAAAGTCTGAAAGCTTATTTAAAGAAATAAGAGCTGAAAAATTCTCAAATCTGGAAGGAGATATGGACATCTAGGTACATGAAGCTCATAGGTCCCTATACAGATTCAACTCAGAGAAGACCTCACTGAAGCACATTATAATAAAACTCAAAAAACAAAAACAGAGAATTTTGAAAGCAGAAAAAAAAATTATTTAATTCATCTCATGCAAGTGAACCCCCCATAAGGCTATCAGTGAAGTTTTCAGCAGAGAAAAGAAGAGCATAGAGTGATATGTACAAAGTACTAAAAGAAAAAAAAAAAACTTTCCACCTA
The DNA here is from genome assembly GCF_029378745.1 of Bos indicus. Classification (NCBI taxonomy): domain Eukaryota; kingdom Metazoa; phylum Chordata; class Mammalia; order Artiodactyla; family Bovidae; genus Bos; species Bos indicus. Next base: position 37,856,733 of record NC_091772.1, on the reverse strand, counting down.
AGAACAATGATAATAAAAATTGCTCAGCTAAGTATACTTCTGTGGGCAAACTTGTCCTTTAGAAATGAAAGAGAGATAAAGACTTTCCCAGACAAACAAAAGCTAGTTCATACCACTATACCTACTTGTTCTAAGAACTGGGAGTTCTTCAAGCTGGAATGAAAGGACAGTAATTAGTAATATGAAAACATTGAAAAGTATAAAGCTCACATGGATCACTACTGTGATATGGTAAAGTGTTATCCATTTAACTCTAGTATAAAGGTTAAAGGACAAAAGTGCTAAATATAATAATTTTAACAAATATACAATATAAAAATGTAAACTGTGACAGTAAAATCATAAAATGGGGGAGCAATCAAAGAGTAGAGGTTTTGTATGTGATCAGTTATCAGCTTAAATAAAATTGCTATATTAATAACTATATGTTGTTTTATGTAAGCCTCATGGTAACCACAAAATAAAAACCCATAATAGATAAAAAGAAAGGAATCAAGGCATACCACTATGGAAGATCATCAAACCGCAAACAAGACAACAGGAAAAAAAGAAAGGAAAAACAGAACTATAAAACAGCCAGAAAACAATTAACAAGATGGCAATAGTCAGTCTTTATCTATCAATAATTACTTTGAATGTAAGTGTATTCAATTCTCCAAGCAAAAGACAGAGTGGCTGGATGGATAAAAAACAAGATCCAACGATAAGCTGCCTAAAAGAGACTCACTTCAGCTTTCCAGACTCACGTAGGCTGAAGGTAAAAAGATGAAAAAATACATCCCATGCAAATGGAAACCAAAAAGAGAGCAGGTGAGCTATCCTGTATCAGAAAAATAGACTAAGCAAAAAATGTTATGAGACAAAAAGGTCATTATATAATGATAAAAGGATCAATTAAGCAAGAGGGTAAAACGATTGTAAATAAATGCACCCAATATGAGCACCTAAATATATGAGGCAAATATTAACAGGTATTTAATTTAATAAAGGTAATAATATGCAACAATACAATAATTCAGTTCAGTTCAGTTGCTCAGTCATGTTCGACTCTTTGCAATCCCTTTACTGCAGCACGCCAGGCCTCCCTGTCCATCACCAACTCCCGGAGTCTACACAAACTCATGTCCATTGATTCGGTGATGCCATCCAACTATCTCATCCTCTGTCGTCCCCTTCTCCTCCTGCCCCCAGTCCCTCCCAGCATCAGGGTCTTTTCAAATGAGTCAGTCCTTCGCATCAGGTGGCCAAAATACTGGAGTTTCAGCTTCAACATCAGTCCTTCCAATGAACACCCAGGACTGATCTCCTTTTGGATGGACTGGTTGGATCTTCTTGCAGTCCAAGGGACTCTCAAGAGTCTTCTCCAACACCACAGTTCAAAAGCATCAATTCTTCAGTGCTCAGTTTTCTTTAGAGTCCAACTCTCACATCCATCTATGACTACTGGAAAAACCATAGCCTTGACTAGATGGACCTTTGTTGGCAAAATAATGTCTCTGCTTTTTAATATGCTGTCTAGGTTGGTCATACTTTCCTTCCAAGGAGTAAGTGTCTTTTAATTTCCTGGCTGCAATCACCATCTGCAGTGATATTGGAGCCCAGAAAAATAAAGTCTGAAACTGTTTCCACTGTTTCCCCATCTATTTGCCATGAAGTCATGGCACCAGATGCCATGATCTTAGTTTTCTGAATGTTGAGCTTTAAGTCAATTTTTTCACACTCCTCTTTCACTTTCATCAAGAGGCTCTTTAGCTCTTCTTCACTTTCTGCCATAAGGGTGGTGTCATCTGCATATCTGAGGTTATTGATATTTCTCCCAGCAATCTTGATTCCAGCTTGTGCTTCATCCAACCCAGTGTTGCTCATGATGTACCCTGCATATAAGTTAAACAAGCAGGGTGACAATATACAGCCTTGACGTACTCCTTTTCCTATTTGGAACCAGTCTGTTGTTCCGTGTCCAGTTCTAAATGTTGCTTCCTGACGTGCATACAGATTTCTCAAGAGGCAGGTCAGGTGGTCTGGGATTCCCATCTCTTTCAGAATTTTCTGAAATTTTCTGATCTGCACAGTCAAAGGCTTTGGCCTAGTCAATAAAGCAGAAATAGATATTTTTCTGGAACTCTCTTGCTTTTTCCATTATCCAGCGGATGTTGGCAATTTGATCTCTGGTTCCTCTGCCTTTTCTAAAACAAGCTTGAACATCTGGAAGTTCACATTTTATGTATTGCTGAAACCTGGCTTGGAGAATTATATATATCTTTTGTGTATACATAATTTTTGAGTATCAAAAATCCAGGGATAAAAATACAACTCTGCTCTTCAACTATTCCTTCTGTTCATGAAGAAACTTTATATCTTGAAGTGGTTGGATCAATTCTCCTGGGACACCCACAATGCCTGTGTTCCTCCTCTAGGAAGACTTTTGAAGTCTGAGGATGTAAGAAAAAGAAAAAAAAAGTTACTCTGGTTGCTGCTGGAATAGGACCAATAAAACTCTCCTAACGCACTCTGTACCCAGGGTACTTTCCAATACTTCCATACTCTTTCTACAATAGCCATCACCACTAAAAGGTTTTAATGTTTCATTAAAAATGGATTCATTCCTGTGACCCAGAGCCAATGTAAATTGTAATAAATGTTTATGATATTTCCTTGAATTCAATACATCTCTGAATCTTAATCTGCTATCCAGTTGTTCAATTGCCTGGAGGGCCGAGAGGAGCTACTCCACGTTTAAGGTCAGGAGGGGCGGCCGTGAGGAGATACCCCTTGTCCAAGGTAAGACAAACCCAAGTAAGATGGTAGGTGTTGCAAGAGGGCATCAGAGGGCAGACACACTGAAACCATAATCACAGAAAACTAGCCAATCTGATCACATGGACCACAGCCTAACTCAATGAAACTAAGACATGCCATGTGGGGCCAAACAAGACGGACGGGTCATGGTGGAGAGGTCTGACAGAATGTGCTCCACTGGAGAAGGGAAGGGCAAGCCACTTCAGTATTCTGCCTTGAGAACCCCATTAACAGTATGAAAAGGCAAAATGATAGGATACTGAAAAAGGAACTCCCCAGGTCGGTAGGTGCCCAATATGCTACTGGAGATTAGTGCAGAAATAACCCCAGAAAGAATGAAGGGATGGAGCCAAAGCAAAAATAGTACCCAGTTGTGGATGTGACTGGTGATAGAAGCAAAGTCTGATGCTGGAAAGAGCAATATTGCAAAGGAACCTGGAATGTTAGGTCCATGAATCAAGGCAAATTGGAAGTGGTCAAATAGGAGGTGGCAAGAGTGAACATTGACATTCTAGGAATCAGTGAATTAAAATGGACTGGAATGGGGAATTTAACTCAGATGACCATTATATCTACTACTGTGGGCAGGAATCCCTTAGAAGAAATGGAGTAGCCATCATGGTCAACAAAAGAGTCTGAAATGCAGTATTTGGATGCAATCTCAAAAACGACAGAATGATCTCTGTTTCCAAGGCAAACTATTCAATATCACGGTGATCCAAGCCTATGCTCCGACCAGGAATGCTGAAAGAAGCTGAAGTTGAACGGTTCTATGAAGACCTACAAGACCTTTTAGAAATAACACCCAAAAAAGATTTCCTTTTCATTATAGGGGACTGGAATGCAAAAGTAAGAAGTCAAGAAACACCTGGAGTAACAGGCAAATTTGGCCTTGGAGTGCAGAATGAAAAAGGGCAAAGGCTAAAAGAATTTTGCCAAGAGAACACACTGGTCATAGAAAACACCCTCTTTCAACAACACAAGAGAAGACTACAAATGGACGTCACCAGATTGTCAATACTGAAATCAGATTGATTATATTCTTTGCAGCCAAAGATGGAGAAGCTCTATACAGTCGGCAAAAACAAGACCAGGATCTGACTGTGGCTCAGATCATGAATTCCTTATTGCCAAATTCAGACTTAAACTGAAGAGAGTAGGGAAAACCTCTAGACCATTCAGGTATGACCTAAATCAAATCGCTTGTGATTATACAGTGGAAGTGAGAAATAGATTTAAGGGACTAGATCTGATAGATAGAGTGCCTGATGAACTATGGACGGAGGTTCCTGACATTGTACAGGAGACAGGGATCAAGACCATCCCCATGGAAAAGAAATGCATAAAAGCAAAATGGCTGTCTGAGGAGGCCTTACAAATAGCTGTGAAAAGAAGAGAAGTGAAAAGCAAAGGAGAAAAGGAAAGATATAAACATCTGAATGCAGAGTTCCAAAGAATAGCAAGAAGAGATAAGAAAGCCTTCTTCAGCGATCAATTCAAAGAAATAGAGGAAAACAATAGAATGGAAAAGACTGGAGATCTCTTCAAGAAAATTAGAGATACCAAGGGAACATTTCATGCAAAGATGGGCTCGATAAAGGACAGAAATGGTATGAACCTAACAGAAGTAGAAGATATTAAGAAGAGGTGGCAAGAATACAAGAAGAACTGTACAAAAAAGAGCTTCATGACCAAGATAATCACGATGGTGTGATCACTGACCTAGAGCCAGACATCCTGGAATGTGAAGTCAAGTGGGCTTTAGGAAGCAACACTATGAACAAAACTAGTGGAGGTGATGGAATTCCAGTTGAGCTCTTTCAAATCCTGAAAGATGATGCTGTGAAAGTGCTGCACTCAATATGCCAGCAAATTTGGAAAACTCAGCAGCGGCCACAGGACTAGAAAAGGTCAGTTTTCATTCCAATCCAAAAGAAAAGCAAGGCCAAAGAATGCTCAAACTACCGCACAATTGCACTCATCTCACATGCTAGTATGGAGAAGGCAATGGCACTCCACTCCAGTACTCTTGCCCGGAAAATCCCATGGATGGGGGAGCCTGGTGGGCTGCAGTCCATGGGGTCCCACAGAGTTGGACACGACTGAAGTGACTTAGCACATGCTAGTAAAGTAATGCTCAAAATTCTCCAAGCCAGGCTTCAGCAATATGTGAACTGTGAACTTCCTGATGTTCAAGCTGGTTTTAGAAAAGGCAGAGGAACCAGAGATCAAATTGCCAACATCCACTGGATCATGGAAAGAGCAAGAGAGTTCCAGAAAAACATCTATTTCTGCCTTTTTAACTATGCCAAAGACTTTGACTGTGTGAATCGCAATAAACTGTAGAAAATTCTGAAAGAGATGGGAATCCCAGACCACCTGACCTGCCTCTTGAGAAACCTATATGCAAGTTATGAAGCAACAGTTAGAACTGGACATGGAACAACAGACTGGTTCCAAATAGGAAAAGGAGTACATCAAGGCTGTATATTGTCACCCTGCTTATTTAATATATATGCAGAGTACATCATGAGAAACGCTGGACTGGAAGAAGCACAAGCTGGAATCAAGATTGCCGGGAGAAATATCAGTAACCTTATATACACAGATGACACCACCCTTATGGTAGAAAGTAAAGAGGAACTAAAGAGCCTCTTGATGAAAGTGAAAGAGGAAAGTGAAAAAGTTGGCTTAGAGCTCAACATTCAGAAAACGAAGATCATGGCATCTGGTCCCATCACTTAATGGGAAATAGATGGGGAAATAGTGGAAAAAGTGTCAGACTTTATTTTTCTGGGCTCCAAAATCACTGCAGATGGTGACTGCAGCCATGTAATTAAAAGATGCTTACCCCTTGGAAGGAAAGTTATGATCAACCTAGATACCATATTAAGAAGCAGAGACATTACTTTGCCAACAAAGGTCTCTCTAGTCAAGGTTGTGGTTTTTCCAGTAGTCATGTATGGATGTGATAGTTGGAATGTGAAGAAAGCTGAGCACCGAAGAATTGATGCTTTTGAACTGTGGTGTTGAGGAAGACTCTTGAGAGTCCCTTGGACTGCAAGGAGATCCAACCAGTCCGTCCTAAAGGAGACCAGTCCTGGGTATTCCTTGGAAGGACTGATGCTGAGGCTGAAACTCCAATACTTTAGCCACCTCATGCGAAGAGTTGACTCATTGGAAAAGACCCTGATGCTGGAAGGGATTGGGGGCAGGAGGAGAAGGGGACGACAGAGGATGAGATGGCTGAATGGCATCACGAACTCGATGCACACGAATTTGGGTGCACTCCGGGAGTTGGTGATGGACAGGGAGGCTAGGCATGCTGCATGCTTGCAAAGAGTCGGACATGGCTGAGCAAGTGAACTGAACTGAACTGAACTGCAGCACCTAAGAAGCATTAGGTGATATGAATAAGGATATAAGTAGCATACCGGTCTATCTGTGCCCCTCGTCTTGCACCCTTGGCCCTAGCACAAGATAAATCTCACAATGCAGGCATTCTTTCGCTCAGGATGTGTGCAACTGACAGCAGATGTATTATTAGTGAATTATTGATTTTTCTGTGCTGTATCCCTATCAATGCTTCAGGGAAAGTCCCTGAGTCCCATCGTGGGTCATCATCCAAACAAAGAATTTGTCAACCATGGCAGTCCTAGCTCAGGACAAGGACAAGTCTAGATTCTCTCTAGGCTTAGTTCTGCTCATCACCAAGGTCCCTTCCTCCGTCCTACCCCACCCTTCACCCCAGGACCAGCACTTATTGTTTTTTCTCACCAAGAAAATCACAACCATTCTCTCATTAGCCCACTCAAGAAGCCAGATGACTAATGGTTAATGCAATTGCTTTATCTTAGAAAAAGAAAAATGAGCAGCTCTTTGTAATGAAAATGCTTCTGTGAATGCATCTTATGAACATATACAATGTTGCTTCTTTTTGCACATTTAAAAATAAAACCTGATATATCTAAATATAAACATTCAAGATGGTGGCAGTGAAGGAAGGGTGCATCTTTTTAAACCAGACTGCTTTGATTCCATCTTGGGTTTGCAAGTTACTGAACCTCTGGGCATCAGTTTCCTTAGTTGTTAAAAGAGGAAAGTAAGAGTTCTACTCAAGAGAGTTGTCATGAAAAATTTGTTGTTGTTGTTTAGTTGCTGGGTTGTGTCTGACTGTTTGAGACCCTGTGGACTATAGTCCTGCAGGCTCCTCTGTCCATGGGATTTCCCAGGCAAGAGTATTGGAGTGGGTTGTCATTTCCTTCTCCAGGTGATTTTCCTAACCCAAGGATCGAACGTTGGTCTCCTGAATTGCAGGCAGATATTTTACTGCTGAGCCACCAGGGAAGTCCTCATGGAGAATAGAAGAGTTAGTCTATTTACGTGGTGTTCTGCAAAACGTGGGTGGTGAGGTGACCTAGGCTTAGCCAATCAGAGCCATTTCTTTGGGATTTATAGATATTTGTCTCTTTTCCTCAGAAATAACTACATCTGCATGACATGAAAAGACTGGCTGAGAGCTGGGACTTGGGGCCCTTTGCTGCAATGCTTACCTCTGGACAAATGTTCCTGGAGCAACAAAAATACAAAGAAACTATAAGGCATGAGAAATAAGTGTGCACATGCAGTTAGGGCAAATTATGGACAAGATATAAAAAGGCCAGAAACCCAACTGCCCAAGAACTCATTTTGAATCACTCTCTCTGAGTCACCAGATCCTGTGTTACCACAAACTCAGAGTCACCCTATCTGTGTGCCAAGTACGTCCCTCAAACCTGGGCCAGCCGCAATGCGTTGCCACCGAGACCCTGTGCCGTCTAAGACCTCACATCACCTACCAGTCTGTGTCTCCAAAGACTTGCTGTCACCACGGCCCTGTCACTGAGGTCTGTGTAGCCCATTTCCTAGTGGTGTCCGAGCCCCTCTGTCAACGCACCAGGGTTTCAGGGAGTCGGGGCCACAGGGCTCTTCACAAAGACAAGGCACGAAATACATGTGGAGTCAGGGAGACCAAAGCACAGAGGCACCACACAAGGCAAGGCAGGCAGAGGAGTCCCAGAAACAGATTCACAGAGAGGGCCGGAGAGAAGCCTGACCCCCACGGGGCCACAGCTGGTTAGGCTACATGGGTCACTGGAGACCTATCAAGGCCCTCCCATGCTCACCTCTGGATTAGCCTTAGGGGTGGAGAGGCTCGAGTTCCGAGGTAAGGGGCTTAGACCCAGCGTGACAGCTCATCGGCTGCACAAGGCCTCTGTCTAGGTCACTGAGCCCTGAGCAGCCCCCACCTCGCACAGTCACTCCTCTACTCCTCCCATCAGGCACTCAGTTGACAAGGTCCTGTCCGTAATACGGCTCAGCCCACAGCGGCAGAGGCAAGGGGTCAGCCCCTCCCTGCCTCCCTTCCCACTCTGCCACCAGAATGCCCGATGTTCACCAGCATCCAGAGTGCTGGGGTGGGGCAGGCCTGGACAGAGAGCCTGAATTTCCCCTTGGAGTGTGTTGGCAAGGACCTGGCTGAGACCACAGAAACTTCTTTCCCTGAGTTGAGAGACATGGAGGGAGAAGGTGGTCCTTGCTCCTCTGGATCTCCCAGTCCTCAGGGCCCCTGAACATGACCACGATGAGAGGAATAGGCCTATGTTTAGAAGCAAAAGAAGTCTTTAAAGCAGCTCCACCACACTCCCATCCTGTCTGGCCTGGTTGCTATGGTGATGGCCAGTTGCTCCAGAGGCGGCTGCTGGTCCTTGAAGTGGAAGTGGTGGGGACTGTGGATCCTGAGCTGAAGAGGGCTGGAGTGAGAGGTCAGCACTGTCTGGGAACATTCCTGGCTGTGGCTGGGGGCCAACAGCCCAAGGTTCCTCTTCATACTTGCTTCTCTCAGCTCACACTCCATCTCTACCCACTCCCCTCACCCTCCAGCCCCCACTTCTGCTGCTGCTGCCTAAAAGGTGCCATCCTGGAGTCTGAACCCACCCAGATCTCAACTCCAGGAGTAAGGTTCTGGTGTGATGGTGGATCATAGGGCCCAGGTATACAGGATGCCGTGAGGAGCTTGAGCATGTTGCCCCACGTAAGGGCTCAGAGAATGTGGGGGTGAGGTGGGGATGAAGCTTCGGTACAAAGCTTCTGGAAATAGTCCAGGCAAGACATCATCAGCAGGGCTCAGACATGCTCTCAGCATGGGGGGGTCTTACGGGCCAGGACCCAAACATTCTCAGGGTTCGGGTGCTCATGTCTGTGCTCATGTCTCCCTTCAGTGGTAATTTATTACTAAGAACAATTGTTGAAGTACCAAAATTCAGCTGGGCAACTTTTTGAATGTGTGAATTAAAAGGGCTTTCAAGTCATTTCCATTCCCAGAGGGTTCTCCTAAGCTTTCTGAGGTTGAGTTTTCTTACCTATAAAAGGAGAATCATAGTTTCTAGCCTGTAGAATCATTGTGAGGATTAAATGAGAAAAGAAATATAAAGTTAACACAGTCCTTAACAAATAATCGCTTTTTTAAAAGGGTGTTTAGAAACAGGGGAGACGGGGTGAGAAGGAGTGTCAGTAATTACAGACAGCCCAGCCAGAAAACTGGCCAATGTCAGCGCTCCTGGAGGCAGGAGCTACTGAGGGATCAATTTTTCTTCTCATGAAGGAAGACCAGGCTGTACAGGGAGAAGGTGACAAGGTGAACATTCCACAAGGGAGAGACAATGCCAGCAGGCACACCGTGAAAATGCTGAAAATCTGTGACTTCTTTGCTTTGTGATGGAAGCAGTAAAAGAAGCTTATTCTCTAATAGTACATTAATAATGACAAGAAAAAATAAAATCCCCTTTAAAAAATATATAATTAACATATAACACTGTGTACATTTAAGGGGACCACATATTAATTTGATACATCTATATATTGCAATGTGATAGCCATTGTAGCATTAACTATTGCCTCTATTGTTTTACATAACCATTATTATAGGGACAAATTAGATCTAGTTTCTTAGCAAGTTTTTAAACACAGTTTTGTCTTTTTTAAAGTAAAACTCTAATTCAATGGTTCTCAAACTTTTTCATCTTAGGAACCTTTACACTTAAAAGTAATGGAGGACCTTCACTGTATAGCACCTTAAAGGTGCGTGGCTCAGATGGTAAAGAATCTGCCTGCAGTGGAAGAAACCCAGGTTCAGTCCCTGGGTCTGGAAGATCCCCTGGAGGAGGGGCATGGGAACCCACTTCAGTATTCTTGCCTGGAGAATCCCATGGACAGAGGAGCCTAGAGGGCTACAGTTGAAAAAAATTCACAAAAGAGGCAGACATGACTGAGCCACTAAAGAACAAGAACTATATATAGTCTTTTAGCTTGCTGTGGCTATTCCTCTTTGGTACTACACCAAAACTTGACAGGTGTCATTTCTTAAACGTTAGTGACAGTGTGGAATCTGAAACTATATCAGTGAACCGATTATACTCTATTAAAATCCATTGGTCTGTCTTGCTTTTAAATGGTTCTTTTATCCATGCATGTTTCTGGAACTCGTACCCTGGTCATTCGGAAAATATTGGTTCACTGAGTTAGTTATCAGATCTTCCAAATGTTGACACATCGCACATAGACAATAACCAACAACCAACCAACCAACAAAACAAAAATCCAAACAAACAAAAAAGCCTGTACATTCATTAATGTCATTACCAATCTCATGAAACTTGGGACACTTTCAAACTCATGGTAGCAGATGGAAGTTTTCCAAACTCGAGATTTAATAAAATTTATAATTTTGTTGCTTTATCAACAGCAAAATCAGCCTTTTCTTCTTTTTTGGTGCTGAGCTGGCACAGTGACAGACAAAAAGAGAGAGACTGAGACTGCTGGTGCAGTTGCGAGCCACGCCTTGGTTCCTATTTGGGTGCCAGCAGTTCTACCCGCTGCTGCTCTGTGTCATCAGTGCAAATATCAACCAAGTGAAAATGGCAAAGAACAATTCAGTAGTATTATGAACATCATTTTTGCCTTGTAGATCCCCTGGAAGGGTCTTGGAGACCCCCAGGGATCTGTGAACATACCTGGAGATCGAATAAGAGCTGACACTTGAATTCAAATGAAAGAATTAGAATAGCTCTATTTATATTTTCTTTTTTAAATGATTTTTTAATGGAGTCATCACTCAAAGGTTCATAAAATGCTCTCACAAATATCCTATGGAAAAACTGAAAGCCAATTCCATTGGCAGCACTATTTGCCTTACTTCCTCCAAAAAAAGTGGGGGTGAGGGGAGGATTAAGACCTGGGAGGCCCAAGGGAGTGTATCAGGTGTGTGGAGCCACCCATCAAGCGTGTCATGGTGAGCACACACAGTCCTGGGACCACAAAGGCAAGGGGTGCTGGGAACTCAGGGCCCTCCGCCACTTCCCCACAATCTCGCTAGCTAGCCACACACCCCTCCACAACAGTCACACACACACACACACACACACACACACACACACACACACACAGAGCTGCACTTTGCCATGGCTAGTTTCACACAACACAAATGACCAGTCTAACAAAAATGACCAGTCTAACTATGGTTACACTCACACAATACAATCATATAGCCACGCAAAACGTCTCCATGGTCAAACACCCAACCTCACTGTGCTCAAAACCAAGTCACACGATTTTGATTTCACAGCTGAAGAATTTCAGTGAGCGCACACCCAAGCATCGCTGCATTCCAATTATCAGTACAGCACATAAAACTTTGACTAGGTCACCACATGACCGTGTGTGTATATGGTTCGCAGGGTGAGAGCATAGGTTTTGGAGACTGGCCAACCTGTGTTCAGGCTCAGGTTCTACCACTTATTAGTTCTTTCCCCTTGGGCAAATTACTTACCCTGCCTAAGCCTCAGTTCTAGATGGGGATAGTTCCTACTTGGAAACATGATGTGAGGAAGGCATAAAGACAGCACTTTGTCTGGACAGATGTGCCCTAAGGATAGGCTGTAACTGCCATGGATGGATTTTGTCACCAGAGGGCACCAGGGCTCCAAGAAGTCAGTGCAGGGCACTGGAAGAAACTCTGCCAGGAAGCCCAGGATTCCTGGGGAGTCTGGAGTCAAGTGCAGACTGGGATGGGGTGGGGATGGGGCTGCACAGATTCTGGAAAACCCCGCAAGGCTCAGACCAGCCGGGAGCTGCTCCTGGGCCAGGTAGGGCCCTGGGAGGATCCTGGCCTTCCCTAGGAAGGAGGATGAGCACTTACTAGGTACCAGGCCCTCTTCCGTGCCTACTTCACCCTGTTTAATCCCCACAACAGCACTGGGATTGGTGGCCAGTACTGATAGTCTTCTGTTGAGGAATACCAAGGAAAGGGAGGTTCCGGTTTACCTGGCTATCAAGTGGAAGTCTTGGGATAAGAATGCAGGCAGCCATGGCTGTCTTGGGGACCCCTCCCACCCCTTTTCTAGGGCTCTGCCAGGGCTCCCTGACCCTGGCTGGCTGCCTTGGAGATCCTGAGGCTGGGGCTTCAAGCCTGGTCAGGCCAGGCTGTAACTCAAAGCAATGTCCACCCTTCCCCTACTTCTTTGCCGGGTCTCCCAGCATCCCTCCACCAAGTGCCCAGTGCCACCAGCTCCTACAGTTCCTCCAGAAGTGGCCCACGTCTGGCCTGATCCCTTATCCCACCAAACACACGCCTAAGCACACTCTGTGCCACCCGACAGAGGCCTTGCTTCTTCGGGCTGATGATGACAAGTGAAACCAGTCAGCACCAGGGGGATCTGACGTGGACCCAGCCCTCCCAGGAAATAGCACTGCACTGGGAGGCTCCTGAGACACGCCTTAGACCACAGTGGGTGGGGCCCGGCCGCTGCCTGTCCTCTTGCTGCCCTGCCCAGGAGGAAGCCAGCCAGCGAGATGGCTGACCCCATCGGTCCTCCCCTCTGTCCTCTGGCCTGATCCCCCACTTCTCCCCACGATGGCTCAGGCTGGCCATGCCCTTCCCATCCTGTGGGCCAGCGGTCGAGGGTGGGGAGCTCACGGTGGGGGTGAATCCATCTCGGCTCTGACCTAGGCTAGGCCCAATCCTGCCTCCCTTGGGGCCTTATTCTGGTTGGAAGAAAAAAGCCGCTTTGGTCTCTGATTCGTGGAGACAGACGATTTTTCAAAACAGAATCTTTCTCCTAAGCTTTTTCTCAGGATTCACCTCATTGTGCATCTGCTTGAAGCCCTTTCTAGATCAAAATGGGTAAAATGCACAGATCTATAAGTCTCTGTATGTATGCAAATGTACTTTGTGTGATGTCATCAGTCTAGTAAAACCCATGTGGGCAAAATCTCCAACTTTCCCAAATCCCCAGGGAAAATCTATTTCCCCCACCCCATGGGCTAAAGTGTGAGACTGTCTCCCTGTCCCGGGATTCATCCCAAATATACCTTCTCCCTGACTCAGGACTGAGTCCTGAGCACTCCTCCCCTTGCTTCATCCAATCTCAGCCCACTCCCCACCCCCCACTTCACGTGGAGTCCTTAGAGTGGGGTGGCCATGTTGGTTCCAGAAGCTTCACTGACACTCAGTGCTCTCTTCTCAGGGGCCCGCAGCCCCAGTCTACTCCTTCAAGGGGAATGAAGGCCATTGTCCCACCCTCCTATGCTTCCTTGTCCCCACTCCACTCCATGGAGGATCTTTCAGCAGCCTCCATCCTGTCTTCCCTGTGTGGTGGCCCTTTTTGACAAGCCCCAGCGGGCAGGAAGGAGGGAGAAACCAGAAAGAGAATTTATGTCCCAGCAGGAGAGGCAGAGGGAGAGAGACTTGGATCACAGGGGCCCAGTCCCTGTGATCTGTGCCCTGCGTGAGTTGGGCACACATGCACACTGAGACCCAGAGCTGCTTCAGTGCACAGTCACTCTCCTCCAAACACAGATTCATCTACACAAATCCACAAGGGCAGGGGCCATGGGAACCACAGATTGCTCAGGAAGAGGACACACACAAGACACCTGCAGTTCCTTCATAGAATACAAATCACAAACCTGCAAGGCTGGGGACAAAGGAAAAACAAAAATAATCTTGCTGATGAGAAGAATGTCTCCAAATCTTCCTGGTTCTGACCAAGCCTCTAAGGTGAATAGGTTGTAAGTTCTGAGTGGTTGGGCCCTGGAGAAGCCTGGTGGAATGGACTGGCGCTCCTTGGCAGGAAGTGTCTGTGCCTGATACCTGCTATCTTGCTCAGAGCCTCTGTAAATTAGTAAAGTGGAATCTCACTTGTCAACTGATCTTGTTCGATTTTGGCATGTGTGAGTCAGCTTCTTGGAGGCTGACTATCCCCAGGGAACAAAGAAAACTGGTTTCCTGGGCAGACAACAGTGAGGACAGACTCAGGGTGCAGAGAAGAGACTGGTCCCTTCCTGAGCAGATGCTGGGGCGACAACAGTCCCCTGATGGCCAGTACTAACTGGCCCTTCTCCTTGAAAGCTGGCGGCCTCAAGACAAGCAAATGTGGGAGCCCCTTCCCACCAACTGCCAACCTCTGCTGCTCAGAGGCAGCCCGGAGCAAGGTGTTTTATTTTGTAGGACAGGAAACTGAAGCTCAGCAAAGCTCCCTTTGGCAAAGTCTTCTTTAGCTAGGATTGGAACCTCTGCATGTCTCCCCAGGGTGAGAACAGAGGGCCCAGGTTGGTGTCTGCAGCCCTTGTAATACAACAACCCCCGTGTGTGCTAAGTCATTTCAGTAGTGTCTGACTCTTTGTGACCCTATGGACTGTAGCCCAGCAGGCTCCTCTGTCCATGGGATTCTCTAGGCAAGAATACTAGAGCAGATTGCCATGCCCTCTTCCAGGGGATCTTCCCAACCCAAGGATAGAACCTGAGGTAGTGTAGGTGTGACCAAATCAGTGAGAGGGTCGGTGGAGAAAGGACCCCCAAGCCCTCCAGTTCCAAGGAGTAGGGCCCAGGCCTTACCCAGCTGTGCCCACAGTCCCCAGGGGCACTGATCCAAAGGGGATGGAATTTGCTCAGACTTCTCTCTAGGGTGAAGGCAGGTGCAGAAGGCCGGGGCCTGGCAGGCTAACTCCAGTCCCAGTCTCCCAAGTGCCCCAGGCCTTTCTGGCTTCATTCCAGCGTAGCCCAAGGGGAGGACATCAACTTCCTCCAAGGGCCCCAGCTGGAGGGCAGTGAGGATGAGGCCGGCAGGAGGTTCCTTTGTGAAGCCCACTCCCAGGGGTTCATCGGACTCAGTCCTTGGAAAGCTTGGAGCAACTTGTAAATTTATTCCCTGGGAGGAGGAGCCTGAGAAGTCGGCCGGGGGTGGGGATGAGAATGGGGTAGAGGGGTGGCAGGGGTGGGCAGGGCGGCCAGGGGAGCTGCTGGGAGAGGGGAGGGACTTGGCTAGGTCTCCCAGGCCTTCTTCACTCTCCAAACTTTCACCAAACTCTTGGCCCCCGCCTCCCCGAAACCAAAACACAACAAGGACAGGGCGGACAAGCAGCACCGTGGGGCGGGCAGACTCGCGGAGGCACAGAGCCTCAAGAGGCTGATGCAACTTTCCCTTTAAGAAAGTCTCCTGGGCGCACCGCGGTGCGGACCCTGCCCGCCTGGGCCAGGGCCTGCATCAAAGGAAGGGGGCTAAGGGAAGGGCGCGCTGCGGCCGAGCCTCTCTCTATCCGGCCTTCGGTCTGGGTGTTTGGTGGCTCCAAGGGGCTGAGCCTCAGGAAAAGCGAGAGAGCGATCGAGTATGTGTGTGTGATCGTGGATGCATGCGGGCATCTGTGGATCAGGGTGGGTACACGCGTGGGGATATCTGTCTAGCCAGAAAGGCTGGGTAGTTGCCTGTGTCTGGGTGTCACCGCTGTCACCAAGGAGCTGCAGCGGGCGGAATGGCGGCGGCAAGGTGGGAGGTGGGGGTGGGGGTTGCGGGGGGCTGCTCCTGGAGGAGGGGAGCTGCGTGCCGTTGACGGTTTGGCCCCCAGCGGCGGGCACGTGGCAGTAACTGTAGCGCCGGAACCAGAGCATCCGTTCCGTTCGAGGCTCCAGTTGGGTCTGCGCGCTGGGGCCCTGCAGACGCCTGGAACCACCAGCCGGCCTGCCTCCCTATCTGCCCGCCACTCGCCGGTCGGGTCGGGTTCCTGCGCGCCCAAAGGTCCTGGGAAGCCGTGCCAGGGAGTCTCGGTGCCCTCGGACCCTTGTCTGTGGCTCCGGCTTTGGGAAGGGGCTACGGCCGCGGTGTTCTCTGGCTGTTGCTCTCCCGGAAGAATCCGCGCCCTCCCCACCCCAACCGTCATTCCAGGTGCGCTTAGGGCGGCCCGGGCAGCAGCAGGTGAGGGTAGGGGCCTAGCACCCCGGGGCGCCCACCCCCAGCCGGGGCCTCGCACCCCGCAGACAAAGACCGGTGGGAGCTGACCGCAAGGCTGGGGCGGGGCGGGAGGGAGGCTTTCCCTCACAGCCCAGAGGGGCCCCGAGCCGGCCCAGGGGCGGGGACCTGGGCGCCCAGGTATTTTCGAGGGCAGGGGTCGGGGGCAGGGTCAAGGTCCCCACACCAGCTGAGAGGCCCACACGTGGCGGTTAATAGAACGGCTGCTCCGGACACCTCGCACCCGGTTAAGGCGAAGGCGCCGGCTTCGAGGAATCGAGGCTCTCCAGGCCATGCTACAGCTTTGAAAGCGACCTAGCCTTTTCCTGCGGTTCAGAGGCCTCTTCTCACCGAACCAGCCGCTTCTTAAAGGAGCCGCGTCCCTTTTCGGGCCAGTTCTCCGCAGGCCACGCCCCCTCGCTGGCCACTGTTAAAGGGGCCAAGTCCCCATCTCCCTGACACCTCTCATAAGGCCTAGGTCTCTTTCTTTGCTGAAACAAGCTTGATGCTGCAGCTGCAAGAAGATAAATGTTGGGGGGCCGAAGAGTGGAGGAGAGAAGGGCCTGAGAGGTTAAAGAACCCCAAAGTGAGGGAGTGTCAGAAGATTGGAGGGTAGTGGGTGAGGGGGACTGGTTCCAGGAAGGGACTAATGGGCTATACTGAGCATGCCCAAGTGTTTCCAAGCAACTCAAGAAAATGCCCCCTTAACTCGGCCTACACTGTGACTGAGGCTCAGTGCCCAGCTCTGAGGATAGTCCCACATGGCCCACAGGTAGCCATAAGTGGCTGTAGTTAGCTGATTTTGGCTCTAGGCAGAATTAAGGACCCTTTCCCACTTGCCCCTCCCCTCCCTCCATCGCAGTGAATGGGAAATTATGCTTTCTCTTCTATCTTTCTCCTAAACTGTGAGGTTCTTGAAGTCAGGGATAAAAACCTTGTCATCTTTCCATCCCCAGTAAAGACTTCAAGGCTTGGCCCAGATGGATCCTTAAAATTGATAGAGCTGACAGTCCTGTTTGGAGGAGAGGAAGACTGAGCAATGAGACAGTAAAGATGGACCAGGTCCTATGACTATCCTCTCACTATCCTCCCTTGGGTGGCTCACAGGCGACTTGAACCCAGCTCACCCAACCTAGCTCATCCCCTCCGCACTCCAAACCTGCAGCATCCCCAGCGTTTCTGTCTCTGGTCTCTGGGATGAGCACTGGCTTCTTCCTATTATACCATTAGAAACCAGAGGCCCCTCCTTATCCCTCACCCCCAAGTCCAATGCATCACCAAGTCCTACCAAAGTTACCTTCTATATTTTTCTCAAATCTGTGCATCTCTCCCCACCCTGTCATCACCTTCCTGAGCTAAGCCCCCTCATTCCTCTCCTGGCCTAGTCCTAATCCATTTCCTTTCTTCCCCTCTTCCCTCCCTCCAGTCCTTTCTCCATACTAATCTAGGTTGGCGTTTTCAAAATGCACACACCACCAATTGCTCCTCCTCTCAGTTACAACTCTGGTTTCAAGACTTCAGTGCCTGTCATTGCCCTCAGGATAAAGATCAAAACAAGGCCCCCAAAACCCTGACCCTGCTTTTGCATCCACCTTCATCTTTGGCCACTTTCTCCCTCACTCTCTGTATTATTTCATTTGCTTGAATCTCTCTTCCTCTTCTGTTGCTCACTGTTGCCTATTCATCCCCCTCTCACTCTTAAACATCACTTCATCAGGGAAGTCCTCTGTAACTCTCAGACAAGGGCAGGCCCCACTGGTGTAGACTCTGGTTAAAGAGGATCTTTCACTTTCCCACCCTTTATCGTAGGCTCTAATTATATGTATTTGAGTCACCTGTTTCACTGGTTTCTGTTTCCACCCAGCCTGTAAGCTGCAGGAGGCCAGAGACTGAAGAGTTCATGGCTTCCAACACACATCTGGCCTAGAGCAAGCCCGAAATAAATATTTTTGGAATAAATGAATTGAACTGCCTGCTGAACGATTTAGGACATATCCTGTTGGCTGTGGAAGACTATTGGAGGGAATCAGGGTTTCAGGACTTTGGGAAGGTGAATGGATTGGAGGGGAGGAGAAAGTGGAGGCCCTGTAGAGTCGAAACTTAAGCAGAAACTTCAGAAGGTACAAAGGAAGTATAATTAGCCCCATCTTCCAGATTGAGATAGCAAGGGTCAGATAGGTTCAGTAATTTGCTTGAAGTCACATACCTAGTGAGTTGGCAGAGTCAGTTCCTCGTCCCAGGTCCCAGAGTCCAAGGTCTTCATCACAAGCTAACCTGACTCTGACCCTCATGGCACAGACAGCTTGTCAACAGTGGTCCATATGTGGGTGAGGGGCAGGCCTGGTGCCTGGGTAATATGGATGCCCTACCGCTATCAGAAGGCCTGACTTATCATAGGCCTTCAGGTAGTACCTTTTGAATGGATGGATGGGGCCAGTTAACAGAAACAGCAGAGGCAGGAGAAGTAGCAAAGCTTTGCACCCAACTCATTGTCCTGGGAGCAGCTGCCAAGCAGTCTTTTTTTCCACCGAGAAAGAGAAGCACCTTGAACACAAGGGCCATATTGCATTACTCAGGGGTATCGCCCTGTAGCCCAAGTTCCAGGACAGAGTGTCCTCAGTTTACTCATCTGACCAGAAGGCATGATGTCCAAGCCATGAGGTGGCTGTGCTTCATTACTATCATCATTGTCATTATTTGTTAGCCACAGAGTGACAGCTTTGAAAACAACATGTCTAGAGTTTATACCTTGGTGGGAAGGATGTGGCGAGTGAGAAGAAGGGTATGATCACATTCCCTCTTCTCCTGACTGCCCCTAGAAGACCAAAGCCATGAGCAGGGATGTATCTAGAGAGTCAGGAAACCTGGTCTGGGTGACTAAGTGAAGGGAAACGGCCACAAGTCACAGCCTTGCCTGGCCCTGAGGAGGTTATGCAGGACACCTGGTGGCCAGGGGAAAGGCCAAGGGAACCTAGTGGGGGTTTGATTTAGGTCATGCCTGAATGGTCTAGTGGTTTTCCCCACTTTCTTCAATTTGAGTCTGAATTTGGCAATAAGGAATTCATGATCTGAGCCACAGTCAGCTCCCAGTCTTATTTTTGTTGACTGTATAGAGCGTCTCCATCTTTGGCTGCAAAGAATATAATCAATCTGATTTCAGTGTTGGCCATCTGGTGATGTCCATGTGTAGAGTCTTCTCCTGTGTTGTTGGAAGAGGGTGTTTGCTATAACCAGTGCGTTCTCTTGGCAAAACTCTATTAGCCTTTGCCCTGCTTCATTCTGTACTCCAAGGCCAAATTTGCTGTTACTCCAGGTGTTTCTTGACTTCCTACTTTTGCATTCCAGTCCCCTATAATGAAAGGACATCTTTTTTGGGTGTTATTTCTAAAAGGTCTTGTAGGTCTTCATAGAACCGTTCAACTTCAGCTTCTTTCAGCATTCCTGGTCAGGGCGTAGACTTGGATCACCGTGATATTGAATGGTTTGCCTTGGAAATGAACAGAGATCATTGTCATTTTTGAGTCTGAAAGTACTGCATTTCAGACTCTTTTGTTGACCATGATGGCTACTCCATTTCTTCTAAGGGATTCCTGCCCACAGTGGGAGATATAATGGTCATTTGAGTTAAATTCACCCATTCCAGTCCATTTTAGTTGGCTGATCCCTAGAATGTTGACGTTCACTCTTGCCATCTCCCGTTTGACCACTTCCAGTTTGCCTTGATTCATGGACCTAATATTCCAGGTTCCTATGCAATATTGCTCTTTACAGCATCGAACCTTGCTTCTATCACCAGTCACATCCAAAGATGGGTATTGTTTTTGCTTTGGCTCCATCCCTTCATTCTTTTTGGAGTTATTTCTCCACTGATCTCCAGTAGCATATTGGACACCTACTGACCTGGGAAGTTCATCTTTCATTGTCCTATCTTATTGGCTTTACATACTGCTCATAGGGTTCTCAAGGCAAGAATACTGAAGTGATTTGCCATTCCCTTCTCCAGTGGACCACATTCTGGTTTGTGACATTGTACAGGCGACAGGGATTGAGGCCATCCCCAAGAAAAAGAAATGAAAATATGCAAAATGGCTGTCTGAGAAGGCCTTACAAATAGCTGTGAAAAGAAGAGAAGCGAAAAGCAAAGGAGAAAAGGAAAGATATATCCATTTGTCTGCAGAGTTCCAAAGAATAGCAAGGAGAGATAAGGAAGCCTTCCTCAGCGATCAAGGCAAAGAAATAGAGGAAAGCAATAGAATGGGAAATATTAGAGATCTCTTCAAGAAAATTAGAGATAGAGATACCTAGGGAACATTTCATGCAAAGATGGGCTCAATAAAGGACAGAAATGGTATGGACCTAACAGAAACAGAAAATATTAAGAAGAGGTGGCAAGAATACACAGAAGAACTGTACAAAAAAGATCTTCACAACTCAGTGGTCACTCACCTAGAGCCAGACATCCTGGAATGTGAAGTCAAGTGGGCCTTAAGAAGCATCAATATGAACAAAGCTAGTGGAGGTGATGAAATTCCAGTTGAGCTCTTTCAAACCCTAAAACATGAGGCTGTGATAGTGCTGCACTTTAGTAAGGCAGCAAACTTGGAAAACTCAGCAGTGGCCACAGGACTGGAAAAGGTCAGTTTTCATTCCAATCCCAAAGAAAGGCAATGCCAAAAGTGCTCAGACTACCACACAATTGCACTCATCTCAAACACTAGTAAAGTAATGCTCAAAACTCTCCAAGCCAGGCTTCAGCAGTATGTGAACTGTGAATGTCCAGATGTTCAAGCTGGTTTTAGAAAAGGCAGAGGAACCAGAGATCAAATTGCCAACATCCGCTGGATCATTGAAAAAGCAAGAGAGTTCCAGAAAAACACCTATTTCTGCTTTTTTGACTAAGTCAAAGCCTTTGACTGTGTGGGTCACAATAAACTGTGGAAAATTCTGAAAGAGATGAGAATCCCAGACCACCTGACCTGCGTATTGAGAAACCTATATGCAGGTCAGGAAGCAACAGTTAGAATTGGACATGGAACAACAGACTGGTTCCAAATAGAAAAAGCAGTACATCAAGGCTGTATATTATCACACTAATTATTTAATTTATATGCAGAGTACATCATGAGAAACGCTGGGCTGGATGAAGCACAAGCTGGAATCAAGATTGCCGGGAGAAATATCAATAACCTTAGATATGCAGGAGACACCACCCTTATGGCAGAAAGTGAAGAGGAACTAAAGAGCCTCTCGATGAAAAGGAGGAGAGTGAAAAAGTTGGCTTAAAACTCAACATTCAGAAAACGAAGATCATGGCATCTGGTCCCAACTCCTCATGGCAAATAGATGAGGAACAGTGGCAACAGTGAGAGACTTTATTTTTGGGGGCTCCAAAATCACTGCAGATGGTGACTGCAGCCATGAAATTAAAAGATGCTTACTCCTTGGAAGAAAAGTTATGACCAACCTAGATAGCACATTGAAAAGCAGAGACATTAGTTTGCCAACAAAGGTCCATCTAGTCAAGGCTATGGTTTTTCCAGTAGTCATGTACAGATGTGAGAGCTGGATTATAAAGAAAGCTGAGCGCTGAAGAATTGATGGTTTTGAACAGTGGTGTTGGCGAAGACTCTTGAGAGTCCCTTGGACTGCAAGGAGATCCAACCAGTCCATTCTAAAGGAAATCAGTCCTGAATATTCATTGGAAGGACTGATGCTGAAGCTGGAACTTCAATAGTTTGGCCACCTGATGCGAAGGGCTGACTCATCTGAAAAGACTCTTATGCTGGAAAGGATTGAGGGCAGGCTGAGCAGGGCACAGAGGGGTCAATTAAGCACATGCAATCCCTCAGGGAGCTGCCCAACCACAGTTGACAGACATAAGCAAATATGTCTGGAGTAAGTTTATAAGAACACTGGTAGCACAAAACACAAAAAAGGAAGCAATTTGTTCATTCTGGAGTGGAGTGGGGGCCGTGTCAGGAAAAGCAACAGAGGAGAAGTGACACTGAGGCAGGGTCCCAAAGGGTTTGTAGAGTTTCACCTGGGGAGCAGGAGGGAAGGTGTTCGGTCGGGGCCCACCTGAGCAAGGGCATGGAGGCATGACCCACATGCTGTTTGCTGTGCCCAGAGCTTCTGGTCCAAGTTAGTGGAACGCCATATGCCTGGAGCCCAGGCTGAGCAGCATCAGGATAGGGAAGGCCCATCCTGGCCACCTGGCTGGGGCGAGGTGGGGGAGCATGTGCTGATCCAAGCTGACTCCCCTTCAGGGGAAAGGTTGAGGCCGTTCACACAGACGATGAATGAATTGGACCCTGTCCCAGTTCTGTGTTCATTTTTAAAAAAAAATAAAATTCGGCATCTGGAGAATCAAAACTAAACCTTTGCCCATTAGGACAGGAAGCCTGGAGACCAAGGGTTTCAGGGGAAGGGTTGGGAGAAGAGTGAGGTAGGAACTGGATTGAGGGTCATCCAGAAAGGAACAGGACGGGAGGGAAGAGTGGCAGGTGGTCTGGGCCCTGCACTACCTGTTCTGGAGAGTCACACTCGTCCTGCCCTGCCTTCTCCGGGCCAAATCCTCACCTCATTCTCTGCTCTCTTTATAGCTCTGGAGGCCTGTACTCTGAAAGGTGCTAGAAACAAAGCGTGTGAGTGTGATCTGCACTCCAGAGCCCCTAACCCACCACCACCATGGTAGATAAAGGTGCCAAAGGGATGCTGGTGAGTACAGGGACCAGACTGCTGCGAGGGGCTGGGGGTTATGAGCACCGTCCGTCCCTTCTGGGGCCTGCTGTCAGCTACTGGCCCTGACAGGAGGGCCGAGGAGGCTCCATGGGGCCCAAGTCTGGCACTGCCAGGACTCCTGAGTGCTAGGGCTATTGCAGGCCCAGGCAGGCAGCCCCTCACCCAGCAGGTTAGATACTGCCACGGTTTGGAGCCCACAGCAGACAGATTCTGCTAAAGGGCCCGAAGGTCCTGCTGGGAGGCAGGAAGCACACTCCCCACCCTCATCACAAGATACCCTGGAGATCAGGCTGCAGTCGATCCTGCCAGGAGGGCTGTCCTGCGGCTGACACCCTGACATCCTCATCCTATGCTCTGCCTGCTGTGGGGAGCATTCAGTAGGGGCTGATCAAGGAGTCCTCAGAGACTGATTTTTCTCTTCTTCCATTCGAAAAATAGCATAGAACATTTCATGTTGATTCCTCTTGTGAGGTCCTTCAGGAAACATCCCTCTCCCCTTTCCCCAGGTCACGGCTCTTCACTGCCCACTGCCTCAGAGCACAGGAGAGGTGGTGCGAAGCAGAGGGCAAGAGTAGGGCCAGCTCATAGATGGATGGCTCATGGATGGATGGAGCAGGCCCGCTCTGAAATCAGAAGGCAGGAAAATACCCCAAGGGCGGCCGTTGTATTCCTTCTCTGGGGATGTTGCCTCAAGAAGCAGTGAGACTGGGCAGCTGCCCGGGAGGAAGCCAGTGGCTAAGCATGGCCCTTCCCTTGGCTCCTCCCTTCCCCACAGGGATTCTCCTGTTGCCGTTTTGATTCATTGAAAGACTGACCCAGGGTCTCTTGCAGAGCCCTCCCCAAACAAGCCCTGTCCCACCAGGGATTTCTGGGACTCTTTTGTCCTCGGTCCAGAGACATGCTGTTGGGGAGGGAGCCAAACAGTTGTGCTCCAGGCTGAGGACCCTGTCTCCTGCCTGGTCCTGAACTTCCAGCATCCAGCTCTCAGGCCTGCTCTGGTCTGGCCAACTCCTGATTGGAACAAGTCTGAATGAATTAGGCTTCTCAAAGTATTCCTGAGCCAGCCTGAGCTCTTGAGTGCTCAGATGTGGGCAGACATGGAGGTCCCCAGACCCACATACTTGCTAGGGGGGAGTAGATGCCATGATAGGATCAAGACTGGCTTCCTTCTTGCCAGAAGTGTTGGAATTGCCATGGGCCTGTAGCAGAAAGTGGAGTGCAGCTCTGCCCCTCCCTCCATGGAGATTCTGAGCCCCGTGAAACTTAAGAAACCCTCTGAAGACTCACTGGGTGGTCTGCTTTCTCTGGAGTGACCCTGAAAGGACTGGGACGGGCAAGCAGGGGTGATGTGGGACCCACGTGGGCAGCACAGAGAGCCTGAATCCCAAGGTCCCAGAACCCCTGCCGGGGCTGAGCTTCCCAGACCCCAGGCTATGCCGGCTAGCGCATCTGTAGAAGGGAATGCCGCCTTGGGACGCCTGTTCCCAGACCAGGATGTGCCTAAAGATAGCCAGAGCATAGTTTCCTTCGTTCCCTTTGACATGTGCCCACTGCTGCTGCATCTGAGGCTCCATAGCAGGTCCCCTGGGTACCCCCAGTGGTTGCTTGAGATTCTGTTCTTTCTCAGTTCTGCTTATGACCCTGGGCTACACTATTCTCAGGACTCAGTTGGAACCAGTGCTGACTCCATGTAGCCCTTGTCTCTGAGGAGCACCATCCCTCTTTGCTAACCTGGGCAGCTGTATCTGGACTTCACTAGCTGCCCGTGGTCCCCTAAGGGCAGATCATGAAGGATGCTCCTTCTCTAGAGGCCACGGTGGGGCAGAACAGAGGGAGCTGAGGGCCATGCGTGTAAACCAGGGGCACTTGGACCCTCCAGGTGTGTGACTTCTGTCACTATGTGTGTCCTGGTATCGGGAGCAGGCAGCTGGCCCTGGCCACGAGGTCCTCACTTCCATCCCCCTATGCCCCAGGCTTGGGTGTGAAGACATGGGCCCCTGGGGCTTCTCAGTGTCTACCATGTGTCATCCTTGGAGCCTCTGCTGGTCTTCCCATGCAGCAGGTGCCCCGTGGAGGGCAAGCCACTTCCCAGCCCGTGCCCAGGCCCACTGCCTGCCACACATGTTCCTCCCCCCGACTCCCAGCCCAGATGGTCTCTGCCAGGCCAGCTCAGCTGCCTCCCTCATGCCTCAGCAGCTCCTAGGACAGGGCCATGCAGGAACCCAGCTGGCCAGGGTGCTTCTGAGCCTGGGAGCAGCTGGGATGCTTGGCGGCACCAGGGGTGGTGCGGGGGGTGGTTCCCTTCATGGAGACCTAGTGCCTCTATTTATACACATGTAGGGCCAGGTTTCCTGGGGCTCAGAGGACAGGGAGCTGGTAGAGAGGAGCCCGGGACAGCAGAGCCCCACTGGGTCAGCTTTAACCCCATGGACTCACAGGAAGTCCACCTCAGTCCCCTCCCCTGTGCCTGCTCCCCACTCATATAGCATCTTGGGCAGATAGGCCTTGGTGAGTCTTACTGGTCTCTCCCCACATCTCTGCTGCATTGGGTGCCTCTGCTACTGGGAAGCCTCATGATGAGCAGAGTCACCCAGGCTAGGGCTCCCGGTGCTGGAGCATCTAAATCGTCCTAGAAGGCTTTGAAAGCACCACAGGCCGCCTGGGGCTGTTCCACCCTGACGTGTTCTGTTATGCTTTGACAAAAGTATTTAGATGCTTCTTGTCTGTAGCAGCCATCACAGAGCCTGGTGCACAGTGGATGCTCACCCAGCCTGGGTCCTGGCTTGTGGCAAGTGCTCAACCAGTGTGACGTGGCACACATTGGGCACTCCCCTGGCACAGTGCCAGGTGCACAGTGCATGCTCACCATGCTCAGTGCTGACCATATCCTGGGTCCTCACCTGGCCCAGAATTTGGCATACATGGGACACTCGTCTAGTGCAGGACCCAGCAAACCACCAGGGCTCCCTGGCATGGGGCTGGCACACAGTGGGTGCTCTCCCAGCACTGGCCTTGGCACACACTAGGTGCCGTCCTAGTGCGGTTTGACACACAGTAGGTCTTCTCCTATCTCAGGCACCAACACACAGTGTGCACTCTACTTACATGACAAGAACTAGCACAGAGGAGGTGCTGTCCTAGCCAGGGCAGCCTGCACAATGACTGGGGATCCTGGATTCACAACTGCTGCCTCCCCAGTGAAATGGACAATATCTAGATCCAGAGGAAAAAGCCCAACCTCCTCAGGCTTCCTCTCTGGACCTAGGACCTGCCCTCCATTCCACTTGGCCTCCCTCCCCACCCTGGCCCCCTGGAGCCCACCGACTCAGCTCTGTGGCCTCCCCTCCCCTCACACAGCTTCCCAGCAGCCCCAGCACCCCAGCACGTTCCAGTCCTGCCTCAGCAGGACCTTCCCTCAGAGTCACAGGTTGCAAACAAAGCCCCTCGGCTCCTTGGCCCTCTGGAGGAATGCCCACTTTTATTAAGAAAAGTCAGAGGCGGGCTTGGGGGAGCCGGCCTCCCTGAGTAGGGCTAGAGCAGCTGGATCCCACTAATGAGGCCTCATTACGGCCAGGACCCAGCTGGGCTGCTGCCGCCTGCTGTCCCCATGGCCAGAGCCAGAGAAAGCTGTCCAGCCAGGGCTGCCTGTTCTGGGCACCTGGCCCAGGCCAGGGCAGCCAAAGCGCAGAGCCCACCCTGGGTGGAAGTGAGCGTTTGGGCATCATGGGTGACTGGGCCTTCCCGGAGCCGGTGGCCCAGCCAGGGGCTTGGCCCTCAGTCTGGACTCTCAGGAAGTCAGCGGAAGTCAGCAGAGCATGTCTGGGGACTCGGCTGCATGAGGCTGGCCTGGAAGCAGCTCAGTTGCTAGCGTCTGAGGCCATTCTCTTGGGAGACTTGCTTGAGCCAAGATCACTCCCCATCTTCTCTCCCAAAATGGGCATAGTATCATACCCACCTCGAGGAATAAATGAGTTAATATATATTAATATGAAGTGTTTAGGACAGCATCTGGCTCACAGTAAGCACTTCATATATATTATCTATTACTATTATTTATAATGCTTACTAGCTTCAAAGATGGGTAGATATGATCCCTATTATAGAGATAAAGAAACTAAGACCAGACAAGTAAAGTAACTTGCCTAAGGAGATACATAGAGGGAGATCCACCAGAGCTGGGGTTTGAACCCAGGCCTGTCTGACTCTAAAGACTTTGCCCTTTAAAAATAATGATGTTGGGACTTCCCTGGTAGTCCAGTGGCTAGGAACCCACCTGGCAGTGCAGGGGACATGGGTTCGAGGCTGCTGGTCAGAGAACTAAGATCCCACATGCCGCAGAGCACCTAAGCTGTCGCACCACAACTACTGAGCCCGGGCACCACAACCAAAGAGCCCGTGCACTGCACTTAGACCCAAAAGGCCCAATAAATATTTTTAAGAAAATAACAAAAAAGGTTAAAATGGTATCATCTTGCCATGTTCCCATTGGCGTCAGCACACTTACCAAACTCACAGGGAAGCTGTCCTTTACATCAGAATTCATGCTTGATCTTAGGTTACTAAGATCCTACTTTGTACCTTGCCCACCCATCAGTTTCCAAAAACTGGAAGCTGTGTCTTCCCAGCACCAGAACGCTCGTGCCCACCTTCCTGGTCACTGGTTTGTGGTGTCCCAGCACCCACTGGAGACTGACCAGTGAGTGTGGCCTCAGAGAAGAGGGATTGAGGGTCTGAGTGACGTTCTACCCAGACCACTCAGCACACTCTTCCAGAGGGACCTCCTCAGGTTCTAGGTGACGCAGTGCTAATCCTCAAGAGTCCGTGTTCTGCAGCTGCCCTCTTGGCTAATGCTGTCTTTCTTCAGACAGGTGACAGCACAGTTCACCAGGCTACAACTCTTTTGCGGCCACAACTCAGTCAGTCACATTCTTCTATGAGGACACACTCTACCATCTTGGCCAGCTGGAGATCCCCAAGTCCTGGGGGATTGCTCCAGTGCCCATCACCCCTCAGGCCACAGCACTCTACGAAGTCTGAGATGCTCTGGTAGTGCCCTGTGGCTACGTCCCCTTCTCCCTGCCCCTTCACCATCTCTAGTGCCCAGAGGTACCCAACCTCGTTACCAGGAGCCCCACCAAGTGCCAGGCCTGTATGCTCAGAAGCATCTGGGCCCCAGACCCCACTCTAGAATGGGAATGAGCCGCCCTCTCTCTCTCTCTTCTGTGCCTGCTCTGCCTCACCCTGTGGTTGTGAGTGTGTGTGTGTGTGTTTTGTTCCAATAACTTGCTGGGAAGAGGGAGAAACACAACAAGCCCCACGCCTCACTCTAGCTGTGGAGCATCCACGCTGGGCTGCATGGGGACTGGCCGAAGTGGGAGGGCCAGGGGAAGGGGTAAGCAGAGCTTCAGGAGTAGATGAAGTAAAAGTAATTGATGCTGCCCAGCAGGCAATGGAAGAGGCAGGGGATGCATCAGTGTCACCCGGAGCTGGCAGAGGTGTGAATGAGTGGAGGAGACACACACACTCCACTCCAAGTGTTCACCCCAAGATGGCGGCGGCTCAGGGACCTGTGGACCCCTCCTCCCCAGAACAGGTCAGTCATTTTCCAGGAGGTTGAGCCCCCTCTCTGGTGCCAGGCAGACTGGGAGGCAGGACTGGAGGTGGGGAGAGGGGCTGAGTGGTCTGTGCCACGGAGGGGCAGGCACAGCCAGCCAGAGAGACAAACACCAGCAAAAGTGAGGCAGAAAGTTGCAACTGTGCAAAGGAGCAGGAAGAGTTAGCTGTGTGGTGGGGCCACGGGAGAGGAGAATGGGGGTGTGAGGGCTCCCCCAACCCAAGGACCTGCTGAGAATCTGCTCTGTGTATCAAAGCTGCATTGTCCTAGCTCCCGGGGAGATGGGCCAGAGGTGCCCAGGAATTGTACTAATCAATTAGGCCCCATTGTCTGTGCCATGGCAGTTACTCCTATGGGGAGAGTGGGTGAGGGGGCAGGGGAACTTGGTACAGGGGCTGCATGGTGAGGATGGGGGAATGGGGCAGGCAAGCAACTCAGCTGGGAGGCGACAGACCCTGCGGAATGTTTGCCAGTGTTCAGGACTAGGGCCCGGGTGGGGTGGGCACCACTGGTGTGCCCTCATCCCTGGAAGCTGGGGGTGGGCAGGGATGGCAGGCACAGTGTGGCTGACGGCAGTGAGGGAGAGGGGACTGGGACGGTCACCTTCTTTCTCTGCAGCTCATTCTGACTTGACCTCCAGAAGGCAAGAGAAGGCATGTCCTCTAGGGAGAACTGGGTTGGGTTTGGGAGTAGCATTATGCAGGGCTGCCCTCCACCCTCAGGACTGCCAGGGTCAGCAACCAAAGCCACTTCCAAAATGCCAGCCCGCTGCCAGCCGACGGGGCAGAGGCTGCTCACGGCTTCCACAGTGCAGGGCAGGACTGCTGGGCTCCAGGGCAGAGACAGAGCCCATCCAAAGGTCCCGTCACTACTCCCAGGGTCTGGAGTGGAGCCCGGCATGCCTAGGCTGCATCTCCTGTCTGCCGTCCACAATTTTGGCAAGTCAATACTGGCAGAGCCCTCTGCTAGTCAGGGCTCTGGGATGAAACAGTACTGGGCACGTCCTTGCCACTCTCACCTCCCGTATGAGGCCCTGATCTCCTGAGAGGTGCCGTGAGGTTTTCCTTGAGGCTGGAGACACTAATAGCCCCTGTATACTGCTCGAGTCTGGGATAGATTTTCCCATGGTCCTGCTCCTCCAGCCCAGCCCTTGACTCTTTCACGGGTCTGGATCAGGAAGCCAGTTGAAGGATGGAAGGCTCTGTCATTGCAGGGCAGGTGCTACCTCAGGAAGACAAGTTGGGGAACCAAGAACCAAAGGGCGTTAGATCACAGGGTTTCCCGAGGCAGCCACGCTTTACTGTCATGGCTGTTCTGCCTGAATTCCCGCTCTGGAGCTCAGAGAAGGCTGCCAGGGATCTGGATTTGGCTCAAGGTCAGTCTAGGATATAGGGTCTTGCCCGTTCTCCTCTGCAAAGTTTGTCTAGGATAGGACTTCATCCCTTGAGCAAACCCTGGGGCTTCAGAGTACTGGACAAGAAGCCTGCCGGCTCCCAGCAGGGCCTGCCCCGCCTGGCCTGCTCCAGGAGTCCTCAGTGTCCACCACGAGCAGAAGAGAGAGCTCTCAATTCACAGTAATATCCAGTGGACACTGCTCTTGGAGGGCGGGAGTTGGCAGCCTGGGCACAGCTATCACCCAGAGCAGAAATCTGGGCTGCCTCTGAGTCTGGACATGGAACAGGGAGGGGCACCTCTGCGGTGTGGGGTTGGGGGAGCTCTGGTTTCTGCCGTTGGAGCTGAACTGCCTGAATTCTAGGAGCTCACCCAGAACAGTGAACAAACAGAGGGCAGAGGGCTAGGGAGAGGACTTACATAAGCAACTGCTCAGTGTGGCTCACCCTCCTGGGCAGGGATGGGGTGGGAGGTTGTGAACCCAAGACTGGTCACAGATCCTTGTGCAGGCATGGACACTGCTGCCTCAATGACAGCTTCTTAGGACAGGGGCGCTGAGGGTCTTACATGTGTATGTCTTTGCATGGCAGATGTCATGGAGGATGATCAGCCAGCCCATCCACACAGGCGTGGAAGGCACGTCCCACAGCCTGCATCCTGCTGAGCCTGGGGAAGCTTGGGCACAGGGCGAGGCAATCCCCACCCGGGACATCACCCATGAGGCCTATGAGGACGAGTCAGAGGTGAGGGTAGGGGCTATCCAGGGAGCCCAAGGAAGAGGGACCAACCCGGAAGGGCACCAGACCACTCTGGTTTAACTCACCACCCAGGTGTGAGCGAGGGAGGGAGGTTGGGAGGGCAGCGAGGGGCAGCAGACAGTGGGAGATGGGTGATGGGCAGCAGGAGCCTGGAGCCTGGCCAGTCGGCAGGGCTGAGCTGGTTTGGCAGACAGGCCACCAGTCTGGGTCAAACCTATGAGCACAAAGAGATTCTTTTGTGGGCACCTCAGAGCCAACAGGGACTGTTACTATCAGTGACAGGCCTTCCACCCAGCAGGTAAAAAAGAATGGAGGGCTTAGAATGAGGAAAATTATGCAAGGAGAAAAAAACTTGTGCAGCATTAGAAAAGTCTCACTGGCCTTGGGCATTGCTGTCCAGGAAGGAAGTGTAGGGGAGTCCCCAGAGGAGGGCTGAAAGGGAACTAGAGCCCCCAGGAAGCCCCACAGAGGGACCCTTCCCTCCAGTGTTCTTGGAGGAAGGTGGGCTTCCTCTGTCCTTTGCTGAGCGCCACGCCCTCACCAGTCAGACTGCCTGCACATAGCTGCACTGGAGTGAAAAGTCAGAGGCCTAGCTGTGGACCAGGCCCCCACGGCAGCATTCCCTCTACAGCTCCTGAATGGGGCACTGAAGGGCTGGGATACAGGGCCAGGGGGTAGCGGCTGGCGCTGCTTCTGCTGGGAGCTCCTCCCACCACTTGTGTCATTGCACCTCCTTCTGCATAGTGGACCCCTCATGTTGTCTGTTACTTCCCGCCACAGTCCCAGCCCCAACTCCAGTTCCAGGCTCCAGTCCCCCAGGCTCGGGCCTCCAAGGGGCACAGCCAGCAGGGCTGAACTGTTGAGCGCAAGGCTCAGTAGTGTGCTGCTCGTCAATGCCACCTGACTCCTGAGGGCTCAGTCAGCCTGTGACTCGCTGCTGGCCACCCTCCCAAACCCCTCCACACCAAGGGAGGAGCAGAGACCTCAGAGGCCCACTTGGTCAGGCCTTGAATATCAAACCTTAGGACCTCGGTCTCTGCAAGAGGTCTTGCCCTGCTCCACCCGTGAGGCCACCTGGATCCTCAGTTGTCTCTCTTACAGCTATAACTGCTGCTTTGTGACCCCACCCATGTACTCTGCATTGTGCCCCTAAGTAAACAAGCCTCAGACAGAATAAAACTGTTATTGTAGGATCAACATACAGGAAGCCTGTTTGGCTGGGCTTTGTTTGGGAATGGATAAACTACTCCAGGCAGGCCTCATGCCCTCTGAAAAAGTGCCCCCTGGACCCCACACTATTATTGCTAGGCCTGTCCCCCAGAAAGCCCCTAGGAGGTGGTGACAGGCTTAGCCGGGATTCTGTAGGGACCTGTCACACCAGGACTAGGAGCTGCCCTCTCTCAGGGCCAAGGTGGCCTTCAAGCCTCTTCATCAGGGCAGCCTTCTGTGACCTCACCCTGCTCCTACCCCAACCCTAGTCATCCTTTCACGTTCTCGTTGTGGTCACGTTGAAGTTGCATGCAAAAATTATGTGTTTATCTCATTAATGGCTTACTTCCCCCTGGACTTCTGAGTGGGTCTGGGTGTGTTTTGTTCCCTTCTGAATTTCCTGAGCCTGAGGTAGGGCCTGGCACATAGTAGGTGTTTGTAAACCTCTGCGAATGAATGCATATAGGCTCTGCTGGTCGGCTCTGGGTGCTCTGTGAAGGGTTCCTGGTACTGGGCCCCAAACCTCCCAGAACCATGTGAGGCTCAGGGTCTCCTCTGGGCAGTGCTGGGTGGGAGGTGACACCTGTGGCAAGGACAAGGGTGTCTGTGCAGTAGTGCCCATGTGCTGTGCAAGCCCGGAGCGGCCCCCAGATGCGCCCTCTGAGAGCAAAGTGTGCATGGCTAGGAGGGCCACCATCGGGTACTGGGGCCTCTGGGCCTGCCTTCCCAAATAGGCCTTCCTGGAAGGCGCAGGCCGGTGAGACCATTCCCCGACTCTGCGCCTGTCGGTCAGCGTCAGAGTCCAGCAGCATGTCAAGGCACCAGGCCCACTTGTTTATTTGCCTGCATGCCTTGAATCTGTCTCTTTCAAAGTGAGGGTCAGTGTCACTACCATGCTGTACCTCAGGTAGGTTGTGCAGCTATGTCTCTGATCCTGGGTGTCCTCAAGGACCCTGGCCATTTCTCTCAGGAGAACAGCCCACCTCTGGGAGACTGTCTGTGTCACTCAGGGAGTCTCTGGGCTTCTCTGTTGATGACTCTCTGGGTCCTCCCTTGCCTCTGAGATTCCTCTGACCCCGCAGGCTCTGGTTCAGGGTGGCTGAGTCAGTGGGAGGGGTGGAACGGACATGGCATGGGGGACCGGTCTGCTCACACTTATAAAGGGACTTAATGGGTTAATCCCAACTGTGGGGTTGGGGTCCTCAGTGGGGCTTCAGGCCACCCAGTCCAGCCCCACAGCTCCCCAGGCAAGCCCGCATCCTTCCTTTTGGGCAAACCCCTTATCAGCTCTTCCTGACCAGCCCCCTCTTCTGCAGCTCATGCTCTCTCTTAGCTCAGAGACCCTTTTCTAGAGTCACTTCCTCTAGTTCTCCTGAGGGAACTGGAAGTAGAACTCCCCAGAGTCTGTCCTCCAAGTCTGGCATGGTGCCTACAATTCTGGTCTCCTCTTCCAATTCATGGCCAGCAGCTCCCTGCTCTCAGCCCAGGTCAGCTTTCCCAGGGCTCCTCTGGCCCTCCTATCCTGAATCTCAGGATGCCTTCCTCAGGTCTGGCCTAGCTCAGTTGCTTTCCCCTTCTTGTACCCTACAGCCCTGACCACCAGGTGCCCCCTGGAAAAAGCCTTCAGCTGGGGGAGGGGCCCAGCATCCCCTCCCCCACAGCCACCTGCTATGGGCAGCGTGCTTAGCCTGGCGATATGGTGGTGGTGGGTTGCGGGGCTGTCTGGACACAGGCCCCTTTGTGCCCAATCCAGCTTGGCTGCTTGGTATGAGGCTCAGCTGCTCCCAGATCCTCACCCAGTGGGGACAGGGGAGGCTTTGGAGGGGCTGGGGCTGGGGGGCTCTCAACTCGAGCTCCCTCTCAGTGTCCCACCTCTCAGATGCTGGCAGCAGCTCCTCAGGTGGGCTGGTTCCCCCAGCACAGGGTGCTAGGGGGCTGGTGAGGGAGACCCCGCTTGGCACCCTCTGGTAGCCAGTCTTCCCTCTGTGCTCCTCTGCCAGGCCTGCCTGCAGCTTCTGTCAGCAGAGGGGAAGCCCAGGGTGGGCTGGGGGCCTGGAGGGTCCATGGTGTCCCCACTAGGGGAGGTCTGAAGGGTCAGGCACCTCACGCTAATGCCTTGCCGATGGTGGCTTTTCTCTTGTCTGCACAGAATGGTTTTATGCCCGACGAGGACCACAGCCTCCAACGGGGCAACTGGGGCAACCAGATCGAGTTTGTACTGACGAGCGTGGGCTATGCCGTGGGCCTGGGCAATGTCTGGCGCTTCCCATACCTCTGCTATCGCAACGGGGGAGGTACCCAGTGGGCACAGGGCAGGGACCACCCACATGGACAGAGCCCAGCCACCATGGCCCAACCACACCCCCTTCCAGGACAGACCCCACTCCAGACAGGCCGGCCTCTGGCCCTAATCTCCTTTGCCCCCACCCTGGCTTAGGTAAACTTTACCCCCTGACCTTGGCAGCCTGATCCCTCGAGGGGAGAAAAGATAGAGAGGCAAGAAACCCAACTTCCCAAGTCTCAGTTTTATACCCCCCAGCATTTCAACAGCCACCCCCAAAATGATTCAGGGGATATTTGAGGACCCCATCAGCTAATGTATGTGAAATTGCTTGGTTAAGTCATCAATTCCCACCCAAACATGGCAGCTCTAGGACCTGGGTTCAGCTCAGAGCAGATTTCCTGGGAACCCCTGTCAAGTTCAAAAACAGGCCGTGAGCAGTGTGCTTCAGACTGAGGCTCCAGTCCAGGGCATGGCACACCCTCCTGGAAGCCCAGCCAATTGCAAAGGTTCTGCTGTCGGGTTCTGAGCAGGAAGAGGGTGGGATCCCCCAGAGCTGGCCCTGAGCCAGCCCTCTCCCTGCCCACCAGGAGCCTTCCTGGTCCCCTACTTCGTCATGCTCATCTTCTGCGGGATCCCCATCTTCTTCATGGAACTCTCCTTCGGCCAGTTTGCAAGTCAGGGCTGCCTAGGGGTCTGGAGGATCAGCCCCATGTTCAAAGGTGAGGCCCGGATGGGTACACACACACACACACACACGGGCCTCGGGGGGCCGTGCTGACTCACCCATCTGTATAAAGACTGCCAACCTCTATGGAACCCGGGTGTTGACCCGAGGTCCACATCAGCGGCCAAGGCCAGGGACACATGCTGGGATCCATTGTTTACTTGGCCTCCACCCTCTCCTCCTACCACATGCATACACAAAAGCCCTTTGCCCACTCCCCCACTCAGCCCCCAGCTCGCTCCTGCCAAGGCTTTGACCTGCCCCTTCTGTGGCCTTCCATGAAAGCCTGCCCCTCAGGCCCTTCAAAATTAGCTTTGCGTCCTTCAGCTAGGTGTGTGAGGCTGCTCCTGCCCTTCCCCTCCCCCAGGTGTGGGCTACGGCATGATGGTGGTGTCCACATACATCGGCATCTACTACAATGTGGTCGTCTGCATCGCCTTCTACTACTTCTTCTCGTCCCTGACGTCCGTGCTGCCCTGGACCTACTGTGATAACCCTTGGAACACGCCCAACTGTGTGAGCATATTGGAAAACCCCAACATCACCAAGAGCACGCAGCCTTCTGCCATGCTTGGCAACGTCTCTCAGGCACTCAACCAGACCCTCCAGAGGACAAGCCCCAGCGAGGAGTACTGGAGGTGAGGCCCCCATGGGAACTGGGCTTCTAGGGGTTATCCTGGGAGCCTATCTTCAGCCCTCCCTCTTCGCTAAAGGGCAGTAGTCTGCAGTCTAGGGAGGGTGCCAGGAATAGAGCAGGGCAGGCGTTTGGGAAGAAATGTAAGGAGCTCGCAGCCCACTTCAGGAGAAGCTGACACACAGGCTTTGTGAGTTTGTGAGCATCCTTACACAGCAGGACTGAGGCTCCAGCAGTCAGGTCAAACAAGGAGGGTCGCGGCAAAGAGGGGTGGCTTCCTGGTACGCAGAAGAGCACGGGCAGAGGCCCTTAGTTGCAGATAAGCCTGAGGGAAACCGTTGTGACGAGGGGTAACAGGTGTGTCAGGAACTCACCAGCCATGTGGTAGCCTACAGGGAGTAAGTGACCTCTTGGAGGGCTTACAAGAAAGAAGCATAGACCTAACCCTGCAGAACCAAAGAAGAGCTGTGGAAGTTTCCTGAGCCCAGAGCTGTCATTATCAAGCTGTGTTTGGGAAGGGCAGCCTGGCACCCCTGAGCTCTGTGCTGACAGAGAACGGAGTCCCAGGGCTGGCTTGAAGGGAAGCTGTTGCTGGGGGTGTTTGGAACATCTTGTCCCAGCTGGGTGGGTGTGAGGGCCCAGCAGGACATCCTGGAGGAAATTCCCCATGTCCTGTTGAGGAGCTCGTGGGAAGAGGGCTCTGTGGGCTGGTGGGCACACCTCGTTCATTCATTCCACAAACATTTATGGCGTCCACTCTGCTGGGCCCTGTGTGCCCATGGAGTATGAATGGCCCTGAGACCATGTCACGAGGAGGTCACAGTCCAGAAGGGAGATGGGTAGTTAAAGCTATTTGGGGAAGGGGCCTCATGCAGGTATATGCAGGGATGTGGTGAGGGCAAGAGCAGGTGATCAAGAACACTTCCCATGGACTTCCCTCGAGGTCCAGTGTCTAAGACTCCGAGCTTCCAGTGCCTCCACTGCAGGGGGCACAGGTTCAATCCCTCCTCAGGGAACTAAGATCCCACATGCCAAGCATGACAGGGTCAAAAAACAAATCATAAAAAAACCCAAGACTTCCCAGAGGAGGGAGAAAGGAAGTATAGAAGGACTGGGAGACATGGGCAGATGAGCTGCAGCCAGGAGGTGGCAGACTGGAGCTGGGGCTGGGAGCAGGTAGGACAGAGTATTGGGACAGAGGAGGCCAGGACATCAAAAGACACAGGGCTTCCACTGCCGGTCAGAGGCTTCAAGGCCTTCTCCACGCTGTGATGGAGAGTCAGGGCTGAGCAGCGGAGGTCCCAGTGACACTTGAAGTCCTAGCACGTCCATGTCCTCTAAACCAAGGGCCAGCACTCAGAGCCTCAGGGCCCAGTGTCCCTGGGCTGTTGCTGCTGCATACGTGCTCAGTTGTGTCTGACTCTTGGCAACCCCATGGGCTGTAGCCTGCCAGGTGCCTCTGTCCATGGAATTTTCCAGGCAAGAATACTGGCATGGGTTGCCATTTCCTACTCCAGGGCATCTCCCTGACCCAGGGATTGAACCAGTGTTTCCTGCACCTCCTGCATTGGCAGCCACCTGGGAAGGCCATGTGCTGCGCTACAGATGTTCAAAGATGGTTAAGATATGTTTGCCGTCCTCAAGACTCATGGTGGAGACCATAGAGCCGTTGCCTCCCAGTGAGGTTTGGGCAAAAATACCTCTGGGCAGATTCAGTCGTTCAGTCATTGGATGGGTCATTTCCTGAGCACCAAGTAGGCACCGAAGACTGTACTCAGAGCAGGGACAGAGCGGGGACTAAGAGACTCCACCCACTTAGTTATTCTGCTACATTTGGGGCATGGTGTGGACTGGGCAACTTGATCTAGAGAGAACCTTCTGGAAGGTTCCAGAAGCATAAAACCCGGAGAGGCTCCAGAAATTATCACCCCAGGGGCTGTCTTCCAGGGTGGGGCTACTGCTTGGCAAAGATCAGGAGATTTTATCCAGTGCAATTAGAGGGGAATTTCCCTCCAAGAAAACTAGCCACGGGTCAGGAGGTCCACAGGATGGCCCGCTAAACTCCACTCCTTGTCTGGGGCTCGAGCCAGGCCTCCCTAAGGAGCCGCAGTCCCAGGCAGGACTCCTTCCCTTCAGGATGGCTCTCTGCTGCCGCCTCCTGGAGAGCCTAGGGAAGTGACCTTTGAGAGGGCTGCCCAAGCTGGCTTCAGCGAGATGAGGTGAGCAAGCACCCCCATTTCTGGGCACCTACTATGTGCTTATTGTTGTTTAGTTGCTCAGTCGTGTCCAACTCTTTTGCAACTCCATGGGCTGTAGCTCTCCAGGCTCGTCTGTCCATGGGATTCTCTAGGCAAGAACACTAGGGTGGGTTGCCATTTCCTTCTCCAGGGGATCCTCCCAACCCAGAGATCAAACCCGTCTCCTGCATTGGCAGGTGGGTTCTTTACCCCTGAGCCACCAGGGAACTATGTGCTAGGCATATTATATGATATCACCCCCATTTTCAGATTCAGAGACTGATTCCCCGATGTTAAGGAACTAGGCCGCAATGCTGTGTCAGGATATACATGTATCAGGATATACATGTGTCAGGATATGCATGCCCTGCTGTGCCTGGGGCCTAATGTGAATTAGGCCGATGATACTCTGCAGGCATTCTGGGTCCACAGTCTCCAGCGACCCTTTGGAAAGCTGCACAATCTCATTTGAGCCCCACAGCAACCCTATTAGATAGTGTGTGCCGGTTTTATAAAATATTCCCATTTTACAAGTGAACAAAGCAAATCAAGAGAAAGATGGACTCCTCTAAAGGAAGAAGAGTTCCCAGGGCAGATTTCTGAGCCCATGTCTGCCTTTCGCCCACCCTTTGGCCTCCAGCCTTCTCTGCCTTCACCACGTCTTTACAGCATTACCTTACAGTCCTCTGAGAGCTGATCTGATGCCTGCCAGGCAGGCCCTAAGCTCAGGACCATGCCCTCATCTCCCCAGAAGACACCTGACACTCAATGGGACTTGGATCCCAGCACCCCTCTCTCAGTGTCTTCATGCCAGCTCCGGAGCCACACAGACCTCACTCAAATCCTGGCTGTGCTACATACCAGCTTGGCCTTGTGAGGTCACCAAACCTCTTTAAGTCTCAACTGTTCATCCATTAAGTGGGAGTGGATACAACATCATTCTTGTTATTATAAAGATGTAGCAGAAATCACTAAGAACAGTGACGGGTGCTCAGTAAGCACAGTGATAGCCACTGCTAGAGATGCAGTGAAAATAGATGAGTGTCCTGTTCTCAAGGCATTTACCATCTGGTTGGGGAAATTAAAAAATAATGCAGAATAAGTCAAGAGATGTTATGTGAAAGCCAACTTGTAAATATGTGTGGTTCCAAAAGTTTTTCAGTTAGTTGTTTGGTCTCAAAAGCACATGGTCCAAAACCAAAACCAAACGTTAAATATGGTGCCATAAAGAGAAAGAGTTCAGAAGATGAGCTTTCCAAACTCTTTAAACCCTTGTATTGTATGCTAAACTCTTGCAATAAGAAAATAATACAAAAAAAGATAAAATAATACAAAGTACTACCAGTGTAACATATGTAACTAGACAAAGTTTTTAGAAGAGTCTTTTGAGCAAGGAATGGGTTTTTTACTTTGAATGCTGGTGCTTGACCCGGTGGCTGTTCTGGAAGGCAGAGCCTCCCAACATGACGTGCCCCAAATAGTGTGCCAGTCCGGTCAGGCTTGGGCAGCCCAGAATCTCCAGCCCCGATGCCTTCAGCTTTGAGTGACCTTGTCTATTTGCCCCATGGGCCCAAACTATTTTTTTCTGCATGTCCCAAAGGGAAAAAGATTGGAAAGCACAGCCAGCCGCAAGGGTCCAGGAGCCACTCCTGGGAGGAGGGGGTGGATCTTATTCATCCCTTTATCTTTGGTTCCCCCATGGACTGAGAGCCTGGAAAGTTTCTGACCCTGATGGCGGTCAAGCGAACCAACACAGAGGCAGGAGTTTGGCAGAAGAGGGATGTATTGGTCAGCGCCCTCTGCAGTTCACAATATGAAGGGCAGCCTAGGAGAATATTGGAGGCAGAGGACGCCTTCTCAGGTGCTTGCACGTCTGACAGTCCGGTGGGCTGAGCAAACAAACAAATCCCGGACCTGGCAACATTGTCCCATGAGGGACCAGGGTGACCACCCATCACAAGGTATTAAACATGTTTTCATGAGGTTTGAGAACTGAGTTGGAAAAAAAAATAAAAAGAGCTAAGATTAGAGGACAGCCTATGAGCTATGCTGAGAAGTCTTCAGTGAAAGAGGGGAAAGAAAGGAGCCCGTATTTTTCTAAATTTATCTACAGATTATCCTAGGTTGAAGTTATGATGCCCATTTTAAAGATGAGGAAACTGAGGCTCAATAGTTTGTCTCTTGCTCATCAGTTTTAGCCTGGACAACTCCAACAGCCAAGCCAGTCCCCCTCCAGATACTCCCCTTTATACTTCCCAGTCAATTTTCCATGATGTTAATTCATTCATCCATTCAGCAAATGCTTATTGGGCATGGCTCTGTGTTAGGCACTTTGCAAACCACTGGAGGGATACGCAAATGAACAAAACAGACAAAAACCCTTGCCTTCATAGAAGGCAGATAACAAACTGAATAGTAAAATGTACAGTGTGATAGAAAGAGACATACACTGGAGGAAAATACAGCCAAGAACGGGGTAAGGTGTGCCAGGCTGGGGCTGGGGTTGCAGTTTTAATCCGGGTATCCAGAATAGGCCCCTTTGCAAAGAGGACACCCAAGTAAAGATTTGAAGGAAGCAAGGAGGGAGGCAACCATGTCGACAAGCCCAGCTGTGTAATTTGTGGGGCCCAGGGCAAAATGAAAAGATGGGGCCTCTTGTTCAAATGTGTTCAGAATTTCAAGATGGCAATGGCAGGACATTAAACCAAGCACAAGGCCCTTCTAAGCACGGGGCCCTGTGTGCCTGCACAGATCTCACACCCATGTGGACATGGGTCTGGGGAAAGAGTACACCAGACAGGGAAGAGCATGTGTAAAGGCCCTGAGGTGGGAGTGGGCCTGGCACGTTTAAGGAACAACAAGGAACCCGATGCAGCTGGAGAAGTGAGTAAGGGGGGAAGGAGCAGGAGAGGAGATTTGAGAGACGGCAGTTAGGAGATAGTGGATCATGAAGGGCTTTGGGCCACTGTATGGACTTTGGTTTTTCCATGGCCAGAGATGGGAGCTGCTACAAGGTTTTGAGCCGAGGAGAGGCCTTGAAAGACCTCTTCTAAAAACCCTCCAGAAGCTTCTCATTGATCTCAGAATAAAATTCAAAGTTCTGCATCTTGACTTCACAACTTCTCTTGATCTTGTTCCTTCCCATCTTTATCCTTCTCTGTTCTTCTCC
Source organism: Bos indicus (assembly GCF_029378745.1). NCBI lineage: Eukaryota > Metazoa > Chordata > Mammalia > Artiodactyla > Bovidae > Bos > Bos indicus. The sequence continues at coordinate 37,815,853 of NC_091772.1, read as the reverse complement.
CCTTCTCCTCCAGCCTTCCTGAGTTACTGACATGCCCAGGCAGTTCCTGACCCTGTCCTGCTGCGTCATGACCTGACCCTGACCGTGCCCTCAGCCTGGCATGTGCTTTCATTTCTCTTCACCCGCTTTTTCTCCATCCTTCAAACTTTGGTTCAAGCCTCCCCTCTTCCAGGAATACTTCCAGCGTGTTCGTCCCCATGGGGTTAAGACGCTACTGGCAGTGCCCACAATACCTGATTTAGGTCAATATGCCCAGCAAGGGCTTGGCACGTCAACATCCAGTAGATTGAAGAAACACAGCTGGCATGGCATAGGGCTCCAGAGAGAGTCATGCATACTCAGGAGAGGAATTTAGGTTCAAGTCTAGGCTTGTGTGCTCCAGTGTGTGTGCTAAGTCACTTTAGTCATGTCCAACTCTTTGTGACCCCATGGACTATATCCCTGCATGCTCCTCTGTCCATGGGATTCTCCAGGCAAGAATAGTGAAATGGGTTGCCATTTCCTCCTCTAGGGGATCTTCCCAACCCAGAGATCAAACCCATATCTCTTACGTCTCCTGCATTGACAGGTGGGTTCTTTGCCACTAGCGCCAGCTGGGAATCCTCTGTCTTTTCTCAGTACTCCACTGCCTCCCTCTGTTCATCAGAGTTGGAGGACTAGTGTTTGTGAAAAGATCACAGAAGGCTTCCTGGAGGAGGTGACACCAGATAGGGTACGTCTAGTCTGGAGGAGAGGGGCTTCCTAAAGGAAAGGCCTGTGCCGGGTCTGAGCAGGGACAGGGAGACCTCCACACCCTAGGGGCTGAGGAAGGTAGCCCAGGCCTGGGGTGTGGCCTGCAGGCACCCTCAAGGATCCTGGGAGAGGCAACAGGCAGAGAGGCCTGGGCAGGCTGGGGCTGGGGCCTCACCAAGGCTCCCATCTCAGACAAGCCGGCTGCTGGGCCTCCGTGAGAAAGGAGGGAGCTGCCAGGCTGGGCCCTGGGCCTTGGGAATGTGTTGCTGGATGGTGCGGCTGGCCCTCAGTGCCAGAGTATCCCCTTCTAGTTTCTGCGTGCTGAACCTGTCGGATGACGTTGGAAACTTCGGGGAGGTGCAGGTGCACCTCCTCAGCTGCCTCCTTGTCTCCTGGGTGGTCGTCTTTTTCTGCCTCATGCAAGGGATCAGGTCTTCAGGGAAAGTAAGTCCCCTCCCTCCAGGATCTGTGCCCACGGAAATATCCTGCCTCCCTGCCTGGGTTTTGTGTGTGTGTGGGGGGGTGTGTGATGAAGGCATGTAGGAGGGACCAGAGGACCCGTGGTGGTTGAGGGGGCAGGTTGAGGGGTGGAGTGGGAAGAGCCCAGAGGAGTCCAGTGGGGCCCCTCTCACCCCCAGGTGGTGTACTTTACGGCCACATTCCCCTACGTGGTGCTGACCATCCTGTTCTTCCGTGGTGTGACCCTGGAAGGAGCCTCCACGGGCATCAAGTACTACCTGACTCCACAGTGGGACAAGATCCTGGAGGCCAAGGTGGGCTGTGGGTGGAAGGTGACCTGGAGGGATAGGGAGGGGCAGAGAGGCACCAGCCTCTGACCACAGCTCCTCCTGCAGGTATGGGGGGATGCCGCCTCCCAGATTTTCTACTCGCTGGGCTGCGCATGGGGTGGTCTCATCACCATGGCTTCCTACAACAGGTTCCATAACAACTGTTACCGGTGAGAGTCTCTCCACCAGCGCTGGGGCTGCCCCCTGTTCCTGCCCTCTCTGCAGCCTGACTCTGCTTCCCCCAGACCCACCAGATCCAGTGCAGCCTTCTGGCCTGCCAGCACCCTTCCTTCCATTCACAGCCTGGAGATGCTGGCAATGCCGGGTCTGGTTCCAGTCACTGCAGAACACAGAACATTTAGGCAGAAGAGAGAAGGGGTGATGATAGTGATGCCCCAGGGGTCTGTAGGGACTCAAGAGCCTCACACCCACTTATACAGGTCCAGAACAGACCAGAGAGGAGATTGGGGGTACTTTTGTTCCTAGAACTTTCCCTGTCTCCAAGTCTGCTGGCCCAAATTGGGCAGGAGGAACTGAGCTGCGTGTCCTGACCACGTGTTTCCCTCCCATTAGAGACAGTGTGGTCATCAGCGTCACTAACTGTGTCACCAGTGTCTATGCTGGCTTCGTCATCTTCTCCGTCCTGGGCTCCATGGCGAATCACCTGGGTGAGGACGTGTCCCAAGTGGCAGAACACGGCCCAGGCCTGGCCTTCGTGGCATACCCAGAGGCCCTCACACTGCTGCCCATTGCCCCACTCTGGTCCCTGCTCTTCTTCTTCATGCTCATCTTGATGGGGTTGGGCACTCAGGTACGAGGCATGGGACTCGGGCCTGAGGCTCAGGGTGGGAGGAGGCAGGGCCAAGAATAGGCCCTTGCTCTGATGGCCGTGTCCTGCAGTTTTGCCTCCTAGAGACGCTGGTCACAGCCATTGTGGATGAGGTAGGGAACCAGTGGATCCTACAGCAAAAGATTTATGTGACCTTGGGCGTGGCTGTGGCTGGCTTCCTTCTGGGTATCCCCCTCACCAGCCAGGTAAGAACCAAGGCAAAGGCTGGGCTGAAGTTGCCAGGGTATGGGGTGGGGGGAAGACAGCAGAGAGAAGGGGCCCGTAGCCTCAGCCACCCCCAACTCAGCTGCCCACTGGCCCATAGGCAGGCATCTACTGGCTGCTGCTGATGGACAACTATGCGGCCAGCTACTCCTTGGTCATCATCTCCTGTATCATGTGTGTGTCCATTATGTACATTTACGGTAAGTACCCAAGCTTCCACGGCCTCCTGTGTCCCAGCCCCTGGCCTGCTCACGCTGTTCTGTGGGCTGCTGACCTCCCTCTGTCCAGGGCACCAGAACTACTCCGAGGACGTCCAGATGATGCTGGGGTTCCCACCACCCTGCTTTTTCCAGATCTGCTGGCGCTTCATCTCACCAACCATCATCTTTGTAAGTTCCTTGCTGGCCCCTCCCCTGCTGCCCCGGTGGCGAGCATCCTTCTCTTGGGAACCAGCCAAGGAAGAGCACGAGCCCAACCATTAGGCCAGAGTTCCCCCTGGGGCTCCACACCCACAGTTCAGGTCACTGGAAGTCTGAGTGAAGCTGTACAGAGTCAGACAGGTGTGGAGACTCAGAACCACCCAAGCCCTGGCCTTGGGTTAGGAATGGAGCACAGGGCCCTGTATTTGATGGAAGACAGTGCCCAGCTTCAGAAGGGGAAAATAGGCTGGCAGCAGCTGAGAGCCGGCCCTCCCTCCCTGGTATAAACCTGGCATCCCCCCAGAGGAGCCTTGGAAATCATAACTGACCTTGGCGTTGGCCTCTGACAGCTTCACTGAGCTCGTGTTTCTAGTCCCTCATAGCCAAGGTGCTTGGAGTGCTCAGGGTATGTGGTGTGAACGCATGTTCCAGAAGCAGGCTGTGCAAGTCAGGTATCAGCTCAGGATCCGGGACACCCTCCTAAGCCACCTTGGAATAGGCTGGCTTGGGAAGGGGAGTTCTGGGTTTTCACCAGTATTCAACACCTGCAAGACAGACCCCCCAGCACGGAGTAGAAGTGGTGGAGGGAAAGCCCACCATGACCAGGAACAATATACTAAGTCTCGTGATACAACTCTCCATGGTTTCATTATTATCCCCACTTTACAGATGAGGAAACTGAGGCCCTGGGATGTTAAGTAATTGATCCAAGGTTATATAGCTTCTAAGGGTCAGAGCCCTCATGTAAAGCAGGTGGTCTGATCTGGAGCGTGTGTGCTGGGCCCATGCTGCACTAGAAACAAGTTTAGGAGGAGGAGTGGTCTGTGGACTAAAAACCTGATTTTGTTCCTTTATGATCAGGGTGAGAAGTCGGGAGTGGGGGTGGGGGGTTGCGGGGAGGGATTTGCTAGTGTAATGGTCCCTCCACAGAGAAGAGGCAGGGCTGTCTCTGAGTGATAGAGGGGTCAGCCCGATGGTCAGGGCAGTGTCTGGAGTCATGCCCCCGAGCCGTGCCAGTTTCTCTGTGCCCCAGAGAGGTCAGCACCGGATTTCCACATTGGCTCATGTTTCTGGAAAAAAATAAAAAAGGCCCCTGAGGGCTGAGGCCTCCATCACATGGAATGTGGAATCTTCCCAAGCCTGGCACAGGCACCAGCTCTGGCTACTGGCTCAGCTTTGAAACAGGAGGAGAGGAAGTGTCCTGTAAGTGGTGGGAGGGAGGGAAGGGCAGACACCACAGCCAAACGCTGTGCCCTCGGGGGTTATGGCTTTGGCCCAGGACCTGCTCTGGGGGAGCTCATCCTCCAGGGCTCCCAGGAAGCTGCTGCCCTGTGGGGAGACCCAGGGCACCACCCAGGCAGGGCAGGAGGAAGGAGGCAGCCTGGGTCCGGTGTCTCCAGGAAACTGAGGCAAAGCCCGCAGCATCTTCTCTGTGCTCAGAAAGCCAGGCTGGAATCCCCTCGGGTGAGGAGGCCAGGCTCTGTGGACCGTGTGCTTCTGGGCTGTTAGCTTTCTTTTGGAGGCTTTACTTCTTCATAGTGCTGAAAAGATTTTTTTTTTTTTATAAACTCATCCTTCTATCAGTTCAAATAAGGAATTTGTCCACACATTAGATCAGGCTCTAGTTCCATTCAGGAAACTTGTTATAAGCTCCTCTAAGTGCAGCATCCCCCGGATGCAGGTCCTGACTTCTAGAATTTAGTCACTAAAAAGGCTGGAGGGGCCTGAGCTCGAGGATGTGGCTGAAGGCTTGGTAGGTGTATGCTGAGGCCTCCTGCCAAGCAGCACCCATTGTTCCAGGCCCTCCAAGTGGCCCATGAAACACCTGCCCATCTTTCTGCTTCCTGTAGTATTTTTGTTGCTGCAACCCTAGGCTTTATCTCTGGTGTCCCTCGGCTCTTTCCAAAGCGGTTCCTGAGAGCACCCCCTGCCTGACACGGTTTCTAGGCTTCGGAGCCTCCCCTGGCTGTCCGCTGCTGTCTCTGCAGCCATAGACTGGCAGGACTTCTCCCTTTCCTTTCCCCCATTGCTCCCACCTCCCTGCATAAGTCAGTTCAGATCAGCACATGAGATTGTGCCAGGCGCTGTGCTGGGCACTGGAGACCTAGAGCTGATGCAATCCAGGAGCTCCCAGGTCTGGAGGAAACATTAAAAAAATGCTTCAATTCAGTTCAGTGGCTCAGTCGTGTCCGATTCTTTGTGACCCCATGAACTGCAGCACGCCAGGCCTCCCTGTCCATCATTAACTCCTGGAGTTTACCCAAACTCATGTCCATTGGGCCGGAAATGCCATCCTACCATCTCATCCTCTGTCATCCCCTTCTCCTCCTGCCCTCAATCTTTCCCAGCATAAGGGTCTTTTCAAATGAGTCAGCTCTTCGCATCAGGTGGCCAAAGTATTGGAGTTTCAGCTTCAATATCAGTCCTTCTGATAAACACCCAGGACCGATCTCCTTTAGGATGGACTGGATGGATCTCCTTGCAGTCCAAGGGACTCTCAAGAGTCTTCTCCAACACCACAGTTCAAAAAATCCTTAGTAGATGGAAAATGCCATTGAAGCCTTAAAAGCCACCGATTCGTCCTTACTTCAGCAAGGCAGTGGGTGGCCGCTGCAAGTCTTTGAGTAGAACTGACTTCCAAGGGCCAAGGCAGCTGAACAGTTTCTTGCCTGCTTCAGGATTATCCAGAAGCCAGACCCCTCCCCTTCCACAGTGTCCACCTGCCCATCATACCCTGGACCCCTGGTGCCATCAGCTTATTCCGCTAAGCAAATGTTGATGTCACCCCTGCCCTCCCTGAAATGCCTCTTTCTAGTCTGGGAAACTGGAGAGGGAGGGGAGCAGTGCTGATAGGAGGCCTAAGGCCTGGGTAGGGCTGGGCAGGACTCACGCCCACTCCCAACCCCCACTCTTTGCAGTTGATTCTCATCTTCCTGGTGATCCAGTACCAGCCAATCACCTACAACCAGTACCGTTATCCAAGCTGGGCCGAGGCCATTGGCTTCCTTATGGCTCTGTCCTCTGTTATTTGCATTCCATTCTACGCCCTGTTCCACTTCCGGAGAACAGATGGGGACACCCTCCTCCAGGTGAGGGGTGGGGGGAGCAGGGGCAGCCAGGTGAATCAGAAGAGGGTGGATGGATGGATGGCGCTCCAGGGCTCCCTTCTGATGCACTCTGCCCGCCCGTCCCTCCTTCATGCCTACCTCTCCTGCAGCGTTTGAAAAACTCAACAAAGCCAAGCAGAGACTGGGGTCCCGCCCTCCTGAAGCACCGAACAGGGCGCTACGCCCCCACCATTCCACCCTCCCCTGAAGATGGACTTGAGTTCCAGCCGCTGCACCTGGACAAGGCCCAGATTCCCATGGTGGGCAGTAATGACTCCAGCCGTCTGCAGGACTCCCAGATGTGAGCACAGCTCCTGGGGGGAGTACCCCATCCCCACCCTGTGCTCCCAACACAGAGACTCGGGAGACAGTGGAGAGGTGTCACTGCCTGCCCCCACCACGCCCTGCTCAGGGGTGGCACCTGTCACCTTGGCCACCACTGCTAGCACGGTCATTTCTGCTCATTTCCCTAGTGTTTACAGGTCCTTTAGATGCCAAGATGGCAGCTGGGGGTTTTCGGTGATGTGGGGGTTTCTGGGGGGCCCAGTAGCACTTTGGAGGGGTCTCAGGTCAGGTCCCCAGACACCTGCTGGGCTTCACATGGCCTCTGATGCCCCCACACTTTGCCCTGAGCTGAGGTTCTGGGTGGGTCCCCTACCTGTCCCTGTCCCTGAATCTTCGGCCTCCTGACCAGTGTTCCCGCCCTTGGGGTGGACCCCAGCCTCTGCTAATTCAGATCTTCCTACCCCAGGCTAATTCAGATCTTCCTACCTGGAGGCAGGGAGGTGGAGGGAGGGGGCTGTGTAGTGTTACCGGTCAGGCTGTGTGGCCTGGCCCTTTTGTCTTATCTATGGTTGCTACCCCCTTGCCTTGGCCTCGGGCCCAATCTGTCTTCCAGGAACACCTGCATGTCACTCGGCAACTCTGAGGTCCCTGCACCTCCTTCCAGCACTGGCTGTCAGGGCCTGCCCAGCAGAGGCCCATGACCTAACAACCTGCCCAAAGAATTCGTTTCTGGGGGTGATGCTCAGCAGGAGGTTTGAGCCCAGAGCCCCGGGGAATGGACCCTAAATGACATCCCACTGCCCTACCACCACTAGGCTGAAGCCCAGTCTTCCTGAACTGGGCTACTCTTGTTCAACGTGCCAAATTGAGCCCGTGTGCCCGAACCACTCTCTGGAGCCAAAACTCCTTCCCCCAAGCCCTGCAGGGTCTGTGTGTCTGTCCTCCGTGCAGTGACAGCCCTGGAAAAGCTGCCTCTAATCCTCTGTAGCAATAACAGTGCGCCTCCCACCCCCAACCATCTGCGTACCACTAGGATTTTAAAGTCCATAGGTTTTAATGAAATTTCTATTCCTGTTTCTGAGCTGCTGCTGTGCTTTGTCTGGGTCCTCCAGGGGGACAAGAGTCAGGGCTGGGACAAGACCTCCTCCTGCCAGGCCTTTGGGGGGATGCCTGGGAGGAGAAAGGCCAGAGGCTGTGACAGTCAGGACCGGACACTGAGGCCCTGGTAAGAAGGTAGGGTGGGGGCCAGACAGACAGACAGACAGCAGTGGAATCCTGGGGAGGGCTCATCCTAGACTAGATCTGAAGTGGGCTGGACCCTGGCAGCTGAAAGCAGTAGTAGACAGGACGAGTTCCAATGGAAGCTGAAGCCTCCTTCCTGAGCAGCCCTTCATGTTGGGGCCTGGGGTGCTACACTGGACATCAGAGTAGAAGCTGGCCTTTTCCCAGGGAGGCACTGAATCTTCTGTCCCCAGTGGCAGGTGGTAGCCAGGCTGCGAAGTTTGGGGCAGCGCTCCAGACGGGGAGCGGGCAGGAAGCACTGGAGAAGCCTGGCCCAAACTCTAGTAGCCCCATGGAGGCAAGGCAGGAGTCCAGTGCCCTGGCTGGAGGACTCCAAGGGCTGTGGCCTGAATGGGAGGGAGTAGCTGCAAGGGGGCCATGGCCTGCCCCTCAGCCTGCCTCATTCAGCTGTCTGTCTGCTCTGGGTTACCTGTGGTTGGGGGAGACATAGGAAGGCCTCAGGGGTGCCTGCAGCTCCTGTTGCATGGCTGCCTTCTGTTGCTTTAGCTCTGGAGGAGAGGTTCTGCCTGAGACACAGCACCCGGTCTTCCAGGCTGTGTTACAAGAGCAAGGTGGGACGGGGTGGGAGCAGAGTGCTGGGTGTTCTGGGGCCTGCTAGGGTCCTCACCTGCTAGGGTGGGCTCTAGGCTTGCCTCAGAGGGCCGAGGGGCCCCTGAATACTCATCTTCCAGGCAGCGCTGCACGGAGGGCTGGCTCAGTGCCTGGCTTTACAGCAGGGGTGGGACAGGAGTGGGCAGGGTGCCCAGGCCAGGATCCCCACAGTGTGAGGCACAGGAACCAGCCCGTGCAGTCTCTTCCTCCCAACCACCTGGGGGCACTCCTGAGAGGAACACCAGCCTCTCCCTGAAAAGCTGAGCTTGGCAAGGGAGTGGCAGGCCTGAACCCAGACTTGGGGAAGAGAAGGAGGCAAAAGACCTAGGCAGACCCAGCAGTTGATCTGAAAGTGCTGACCTCGGACTTTGGGACTCAACTGGAATATGGGTTCACGTACTTAAGGATGACACACATATGTGTGCACACAGGAAAAACGGACCCAGGGTTCACACAACCTCTGCAGGCACAGACACACAGACACATGTGTGTGAATCTCATGCCCTGAGTAAGACACTGAGGTGTCTACGCTCAGCAGAAGGGCTGGGGGTGGGGCGGCCCAGGATTGCAGCTCACCTGCAGGATGGGAATCTCCCTCTCCAGTGCACGGCACTCTTCTTCCAGGAGGGCCCGGGGACATGGACAGTGCAGCACCGGAAGCAGGCCCGGGTCTCAGCAGAGCCCTCCACTAGGTCCCCACCCCCAGCCTCCCCAGGACCCTCCTCTACGCCCTCCTATCTCAGTCCACCTCTTCCTCTGCTGCCCTCATGCTGTTCCAGCACAGCCTTGCAGCCCTGCCAGCCTCTTCCTGGGCAGGGTGTGTCCTCTTTCCTTGCCCGCCTCCCAGTGCCCACCCTGAGGAGCAGCATTCTCTCTACATGATAGGACTAGACTTGCGGGTCCTCCTGCCTCCATTCTCTCTCACATCACAGCCCCGTCCCTGCTTTAAAAACTCTTCTGTGTGTCATCTCTTCCCCACCTCCCAGGATAAAAGTCCTCAGGCCAAGGCCCATGTAGGCATCTGTACTTGACTGATTCCTGGCAGCAACCTCATCAGCATCCTGCCCTTTCCACCTCTCAGCCCCTCTCTCCTGGGTCTCCCAGCCAGGTGTGTTCTGTCCCTTCTCCTCCCAGTAGTCCCAGTACATCAGGGTCCATCCGCAGTCCCACCCTCCCTGTCTCCACCCCCACTGCACACACTTGGGGGCCTCACCGCAGGTGGCCAGCAGCCTGGTCAGTGTGGGACACGTTCAGCTGGTCCTTGATGACGCTGAGGTCCCAGTGACAGCTGCTGGCAGATGAAGTCAACCTCACTCTCCCATGCTGCTTCACCCCAGGCCTTCAGGACAAAATCGCCATTTCTCCTAGATAATTTTGTGCTTTCTCACAAAGGCAATACACGATGGTACTAAAAGGAGGAGATCTGGAGCCTGGGATTGCGCATGGGTTCTGCCTTTTCCTATGTGTGAGTCTGGGAAAGTCAATCATCCTTTTTGAGCTTTAGTATCCTCATCTGCAAAATGGGGACACCACCCTCTTCATAAGGATGTGTGAGACGTAAGTTGCTGCCATTCACTGATGAACACGCTGCTGCTCATTTATCTCCCTCAGTCCCTAGCCCTCTTTAACCCAGTCCTCGCAGCCTGGCTATCCCAGCCTGAGGGACAACTGGCCCCTGGATGAAGTCCTTCCTTCCACTCATATCTTCGTGTACTTCTTCCTCTTCCTGCAAAGCACTTCTTTTTGTATCTGTCTGGAAGTCTGTTCCTCATACTTTAACACCCAGCTGGAACCAAGCTCTCAGGATTGATGTGTTTCCTGGGCTTCTGCAGCCCTCATGGGCTGACCTCTACCACAGGTAGCTGTAGAAGTGTCAGTCCCAGACCAGGAACTCCTCTATGCCCGCAGGTGGGACCTACCAGCTGGCTGGGGACCCTTTCCTAGCAAGGACAGATTCCGCCTCTCCTACTACTATACCTGGGTTCACCAGCTCTCATCTGGAACATCTCCTGTTCTGGCAAATCACGCCTGGGCTCCTCCAAGGCAAAGCACAGGACGCTGGGGCTATACTGGACCCACGCGTGGGTCTGGTCCCTGCAGAAGATTTAAAGGCAATTCAGGGGCTCCTTCCAGGGAACCACAGAAAAGGCGACCCTGGCCCCTTGTCAGTTGCCAGGCTAGCCCATCTGAGTTCTGGAGACAGGGCTCAGACCCGGGTCTGGAGCTCCACCTGCCCTCACAGATGGCCTTCAGGCGGAGACCTTGGAGCAGCTGCTGCAGTTCCTGGCACACAAGATCTCTTAAGAGGGGCGGTGGTGCCAGAAGGGAGGAGAGGTCAGAGGTGGGGCGCGATCCAGAGGCTTGGATAGATCGGGCCTCTTGGAGCAATGATTGTAACATCACTACCTGCAAGGAGAGCTGGGGCACCTCGGCGACTGCGGAGGGAAGTGAAGGGAGGCAGGGAAGCTGGGGGAATGAGGGGCCGGTCAGTTAAATTGGAGAGGGTTGGGGGGACAGTGAGATCCGACAAGAGCTCGAGAGTTACTGGGGAGGGCTAAGGACCCGTAAAAGGTGAGAAAAGCATCCAAGTCGTGGGACAGGTCTGCCGTGGGGCCCACCTTCCTACGCCCCACCTCTGCCCGCTCCAGGCTCAGATCCACTGTCGTCTCCCCTAGAATCCTCTTCACTTCGGGCCGCTCCGGGAGCGGAACGTGCTCTTCTACCAGTTCCCACAGTGACTGGGAGTCCCTAGGCATGGCCCGCCCGCGCCGCTGCCCCCGAGACGCGCGGTCGCTCACTTGGACCTGCGGGACCACAGCTGGAGCTCCGGGTTACCGATATACTGCTATTTGCCCAGAGCCGGGCACACCCACTCACGCCTCGCTAGCTTCCGGGTCTCACAGGCCACGCCCCCAGCCTGTCCCTCGGACCGGCCTCTCCCAAGCCTCATTCCGTTCGGTCGCCCGTCCCCACGACTAGAGTTGCTCGGTCCAGAGCCGCTGGCCTCTGGCGCTCTCTTCTGCTCTACTACAGACCGACTGTCGGAGGCCACGGTTTCAGGTCGCGGCCGCGGGAGCCAGGAGGCCCTAGCCCCGCCTCTTCCGCGCGGCCGTCACCCGGGAAACGGGCCCTCTACTCAAGCCCCGCCCCCGAGGGCCCCGGCCCCGCCCATTCCAGGGCGGTGCCGGCTAGCAAAGCCCAACTCACACCCGTGGTAGGTGGTTTCGCAGTATCAACCATGCACATCACCTAGACTCCAAGCACCTTTCATCCCTGGGCACCTTTAGACTCCAGGGCAGGTGAAAGAACCGAGAAATATGAGTCCGGTGGGTTTATTACTTCCATGCCTTTTCTTGGGCAGGAACGGACTAGGCTGTTCAAGGAAGACAAGTAAAGGGGGGAGTGTGGGAGAACCCGGAGGAGGGGAGGAAGGCGGTAGGTCCAGGGGGACCAAGGGACCAGATGAGCAGCGTCTCACGGAGCCCCCCTTGCTTGAAGCCAGGGTTGCAGTGTGAAGTGCAGGGAAGCCTGCGGTGAGCTCCTTGGGGTCTCGGCGGGCTCTCTGACCCTCGACGCTCCGCGCCCCCTCCCCCATCCCGCTCCCCCTGCCCCAGCGCCCCACTCGCTCATTTTCCTGGCTGCTCCTCTGCACTTTTCCTACCTGGTTCTGTTTTCCCCGGGAGAGCTGCAGAATGGGTTCATTTCCTGGGCTTTCCTCTCCTGAGGTCTCTGAAAACAAGCACTTAAGTTTGTATAAAAAATAAACACAGGGGCCCAAAGCAGGTTCCCCAACAACATGGATGACAGGAGAACGCTGGAGCTTTGCCAAACACCGAGACCCCAAAGTGCCAGTGGTCGGAATGATTGGTCCAAACTGCTGTATCAGGGAGCAGGAGGAGGCTGGTCTCCTCTTTGACTCAGCCTCAAGCCCAGGACCGAGACTGTCCAGAGCCACCTCCTCCATAAAGAAACTGCCTCCCAGTTCCCAGGACCCACCATTTTTCAAGCATTTGAGTCACGGTGACCAGTAACTACTGTTGTTTCAGCCGCAGTTAGGAGCTGGCCCCCAGGTTGGTCCTCCAGCCCTCACTGGTCTGGTTCAGGCATAAGCAGCAGAGCAGGCACGTGTGACTCTGCTGGGGGTTCCTGCAGCCCCAGGAGTGAGCTCAGTCCACACATGGGGCAGGCTGTCAGTACTGGGGCTCCGGGAGCGGCCCTCATCTAGAATGGTGATGTCCAGGTGCATGGACACCCCAGCTCTCTTGCTGTTCCGTTGGGACCACCCAGAGGCTTGTTGTACATGGTCTCCAGTGGGTGTCAGCTGCAGATGTGGGTGGAGAGACCCACCCATCCCCGTGGTCCAAATGGGACTCCTCCTCTTCTGTCCCACTGCCTGCTTCCCTACATAAAGATGATTCCTTCCAAATAAATGACTTGACCTCGACTCCTGTGTCAGAGTCAGCTTCTGGGAGGAACAATCTGAGATGGCTGGTTGGCATCTGCCCAGCAAACACCCCTCCCTCCCCACTGCTGGGTGGGGGAAGCCCTGATCTTGTCCTGAGGAGCTGCGCCTTCACACAAGTTACAGCCCTGATCAGACCCACGAGACCCCGCCTTCCTCTCACCGTGGGTGGGCAAGTGTCCCAAACCAGACCCACTGTTGGAATAGGAGATCCAAGTCCAGTGGAGCCAAGATGAACATGCAGGAGCCGCCCTGTGATTGGGGAGTCCTGATGTGGTCCCCATGGTTCCCACTGTGCCTTCTGGTCCCGGGGCTCGCTACAGCCTCTGTCCCTTTCCAGGCTGGTTCAGGCTGGCTCTTTAGGCTTCCCTTCAGTTCTGAGTGCTACACTGCCTGTTTTGGATATGCAGCTTCCGTGTCTTTATGAGTCAGAGTTGGTTTCTGTTCTTGCAACCTCAGAGATCCCCAAGAAAACCTCCAGTGAAGGAGGCTTGGTATCAAGGTGGAGATTCATGGAGGTTTCAGTTAGGTGGGATTGCCCCCAGAGCAGACCCTAAACAAGATCTCAGGTGCCGGTGGTTTGTAGAGTGGTGATCACAGGGCCTGGGCATGCTATTAGAAAGCCCAGGCTCTTAGCTCCAAGCCAGCCTGTCTATCCTCCGGTGGGTGCCAGGGCTGTGAAGCTGCGGTCTTATCCCTGATACACCATCATCCCCCTGGTCAGGGAGAGGGAAGGCAGGAAGAGAGAGACTGTGGTCCTCGTTTGCTACTTCATCCTGGTCGTGGCACTTCCTTCCCTGAGCAACAGCTGAAAGCCAGTTCCGTCTTTCCAACATCTGCAGAAGTGGCCTCACTACGGTCTCTTCAGAGACCTGGGTCTTCCAGGGCATCCTGCCAGGGGTGCTCACGCTCCACCTCTGGGCAGGGGTGGTGGTGTCCGGCAAGCCTGCTTGTTCGATGCAGGTGCTTTGTCCATGTGGTGCATTAGTGGTCTCTTCTGCTTTTCTAATTAAGAAGATAATGCTTCTTTATGCTCTATTTATAGTGCTTTTGGAGAAGGAAAAGGCTACCCACTCCAGTATTCTTGCCTGAGAAATCCCATGGACTGAGAAGCCTGGTGGGCTACAGTCCATGGGATCGCAGAGTCAGACATGACTTAGCAACTAAATAACACAAATAGCGCCTTATACTCAGTTCTGTCTGTTAATATCACCGGTGGTATTTCAGGCTGCACTAACTTCGGGCTATTGCTTTGTGGTCCACTTGCAGGGAAGAGGCCACGTAGAGCATCATCAGTCATCCCTACAGGAGGTGAGGAAGCTGGGGTGTCTGTGGATCAGCTCCCCCTCCTTCTCCAGGTGAGCATGGCTCTGGGGCACTGATTCCCTGGCTTTTCGGCCTGTTGCACGTGAGGTCCTATGCACCTCTGCAGCCAGAGGACACCCCTAACAGAGAGAGCATGCTTGGTGTGTGTGGTGACCTACGGGGCTGTCCAGGGAGAGAGATACAGGGTAAAGGTTGGAAAACTTTTTTTCTGCCAGGTTATAGGCTGTTTGGGCTCTTTTGTATTAATAACTACACAACTCTGCCATGTTAGCCTCAAAACAGCCACAGACAACACAAAAGCAAATAGATGTGATGGCTTCCAATAAAACTGTATTTACAAAACAAGAATATTTACATTTATATACCAGGTTTGCTGATCCCTGCTGTAGGGCACACGCACCAACAAGGTCTCATACAAAATCCAACTTGCATCAGAAGATACTGCTTACCTGGCATTGCTGCTGGTTTTTTCCTTTTCTTTTTCATGTTGGAAAATTCCATTTAAGTCTCTCCTTGACTTGAAGCTTTATTATAAGAAAGAATCTCCAAGCAACCATTATGATCAAGTTTATCCTTAAGTACTATATCCTAGACTTGTAGTTGGACTGTTAGTGGTGAGTAAAGTCACCTCAAAACTTGTATGGCACTTGGCACATTGATGATGAAGAGCATCATTTAAGTACCACAATTACTGCAAATGCTTGACTCTGATCCCGTGTGCTTGGATGAAAGCAAATAAATGCCACAGAGAAGCCATGCTGACCTATGTTTTACTCAAATAAATGGGGTTTTGAGTGGAGATGTATATTCTATCAGGAGATACATCCTTAGTCAATAACTCACCTTCACCTGCATGCTAGCGTGCTTGTGGCAGCTTCTCTGTCACCTGTGGCCAGTTCCAGGACATAGGGTCAAAAGAGAAAAAGATAAGTTGCAGTCTCTGTCTTCCATCCAGCTTGGAGGAGCCCGTGGCTGTCCTCTTGGGTGAACCAGAACATCTTTCAGGGCACTATGACATGAGACCACCATGCTGGGATGGTGAAGGTGGGGTGGCCTGAAGCCATCCAGGTGGGAACTGGTAACAGTTCACTTTAGAACTAAGGAATTCCCAGCCTCATTTGGCTGTTTGGGCATGTAAAACCCTGTGGGCTGAGATTTCTAATCACCCCCATCCCATCCCAAACTGCCCAGGACTGAATATTAGAGTCTTCATCTCTGGGGCCGAGCGCATTTCTCCATCATCAGTTTGTTTATTCTATCCCCAGATTGACAGTGCGTGTCTTCTAAGTTCTAGAAGAAAAATGAAGCTGGCAGGCTGGCTTGGGAAATTTACTTCAGGTTAGATTTTGATTCCTGGCCCCTTATAAGCTCAAAACCAAATTCAACAGAGAGGTGCTTGAACCCAAGGAAAGGGCCTCTTGGCAATGAAATGCCCAAGAGACTAGTGGACCAACTCAAGTAGGAGTTGATAAATTTGTAAAGCAAAGAGGGAGCCTCTTTCCTAGAGTCCAGGTGCAGGTCACCCTCTCTCCTGCTGCCAGTGTCCTTGGGAAGCCGAATAAAGTGTTGGGAGGCTGTGCGTGGGCGTGGATTCACCGTTGGCAGGTGGAGGGGGTGGAGGGGTTTCCAGGAGCTCGCCTGGGGCGGGCCTCTCCATGCCCGGTCCTCAACTGACGTCAGCTCTTCAGAGGCTAGAATCCCCCTTGATACCGGCCTCTGTGTTCCCCTACACTGAGCACTCAGATACTGTCCCCAGCTTCCATCATGACTCTGCATTTCCTAAGCTCCCATGTGCTGCATGCCCACCACGCCCCCGCCGCCCCGCCGCAACTCTGTCCTTCTTTGACAGAAGACCGCATGGCAGCTACAATCAAATCACCTTCCCTGGCCCAAGACCCAGCCTGTGCTTGTGTTTACGGCAAACTCCCAGTGTTTTTCAATCCCCTTGTCCTCTCCTACAGCCAGTGTCTCTAATCTTGGCATTCTGAGTTCTAGAAATTTCTATCAAATTAGACTCTTGGCATCCAAAAAACTTACTCTGGCTATGAGTTCACCAATCCTCCTAATGCACTTTTATCTCTAAATAGGAAATGCTTGGTTGCGTTTCCTAAAGGTTTTGTAATGTGTGGTTCTCAGGTGATGCCAATCCATGAAGGCATCGCTCTCATGAAAACCGCTCTTCGTAATTTATAAGTGACGACAATAATGATGCATGGTAGTGAGTCTGTAAGAATTATCAGTTTTTTAAAAAACAGTTTTTGATGTGACTATTTTTAAAGTCTTTACTGAATTTGTTACAATGTCACTTCTGTTGTATGTTTTGGTTTTTTGGCCCTGAGTCATGTGGGGTCTTAGCTCCCCAACCAGGAGATCGAACCTTCAACCCCCACACTGGAAGGTGAAGCCTTAACCACTGAACCACCAGGGTAGTCCCAAGAATGATCAGTTTTTAAATTTTATCTTTGGGAAATCATTCTTTGGATCTAAGTGTTGAAAAGCAGCATTCAGTCTGTCATAAGATCAGATTGGATCTTATGCCTTTCAGTATGTGTTTTCAGCCACAGGCTTTTTTAAGATTTTACTAGTTGGGTTTTGTAAGTAGTGGATCACAGGACAAAACTGAAAATTGTTTTTACAACAAATATGGTAAATGTAAGATATTTGTATTTTTATGAATAACTCTCCAGATTTGCTAGAATAGTGTGTGGTCACATGGGTGGAGCCAGTTTGAGAGACTTTTCATGAACAGGTTGCCATGTAAATCAATATGTAAGAGTATGTTTTAAGGGATTATCAAGTCCTCTCCATGGTAGAGACCCCGGTGCTCACTGAGGATTCTACTGGTTGTCCTGTTATCTCTCTGTCGCTTCCTGTGTAGCAGCGTCATTGACCAGGACTGGCGAGCGCACACTATGTCAAATGACTTGTGTGTCTCCTTCGTACTGAAGGCAGAAGAGGGTGAGTCTTCATGGGTTCTTTCTCTCGCCTACTGACCGTCACAGCCTCATGCTGTTATGACAAACCTAAGGGTGAAGGTTGGAGCAGCCTGAATCTCTGAGCCACTGCGTGGCAAATGGTCTTGGGGAGTTACCCAGATCCTCCATGAAATTTGTGTAAATGATAAACACACCTTTGTTGTGTGAAACCTCTGAGATCTGGGGGCTGTTTCACTACAGTAGAACTGGTCTACCTTGGTGAATGTATTCTAGAAGAGCGTTCTGAAAGATCTTTGGCCATGACTCCAATAAGAAATGTATTACAAATACACTCAGACACACACACACACACACACACATTTCTGGGAAAAAAAAAGTCAGGAAACAATTGTTATCATTAATATGCATGATCTGTTGTTATGCTAGCCTATTCTACTCCAAAATGCTGGTTTTAACGTCCTAAATTTATATGACAACTGCCAATGTGGTATAACCTGAGTCTAAAAAATGCTGCTGTAGATCATAATTTGTGTATGATTTATTTGCTAATTTTAAATCTTTCATGCATATTTATGAAAGCAAGCTTTCTAGCTCTTTCTCTGGCAACTTTTAATTTTCTCTCCCAGAATGGATGGAAGTGTTTTTATGTAATACATATCACATCCCACATAATTTCTGGAAGGTAATGTTTTATTGTTGAATCTCCTAATTTACATCATGTATTTTTAAGTTTACTTATAAAATGTTGTCACAGGGAATAACAATATGAACGTGATTATTATTCACTTATTTTCTTTTTTAAAATAAATGACTATAAATAACTATCTCTTGCATTAGAATCAGGATATCATAAAAACCTCACTAGCTGAACATATTTTAGTGTTAATACTGATGCAAAAAATGAAATAGAGACCAAATATTTTTAAATAGCACTATATATATTTTATGTACTGTATACTCATATCAAAACTTGCCATTTCTATTAAGAAGCTGATAAGTTACTCTCTAATTTCATAAATTACACCACAACTGTGAAAATATGGACAACTATTTTGTATCTGTGCTGCTATATAAGATACTTAAAGTTTATACAGAAAGGTGCAAAATTACAGAGGTGAAGTAATGGGAATTCATGAACATTTCACCTGAATTTCCACTGGCCTTTTTCTTCAGCCAGAATCATTTTGATATCCTCTGAATATGCTTTTAGAAATGAATGTGGTATCTGTTTCTTCAGTAAATACACATACACACATTTTAGGTATATGTGTGTATATAGAGTTATACAAGTGTATATAAAGATATATACACATATATACACACGTGTATTAGTCTACATATGTATATATATTTCTGTGTGCAGTTAAACATACATGCACACTTAATGTCCTTTGGTTTATTTTCAGACTGTTAATGAGAAATGAAATTTTGATGATTTCCATTTATTTTTGCTTTAAGTCTAAACTGGTTTAAAAAGACCTTTGCAACATGTAATAAATTTCTTTTAAAAATCATAAATATTATCACATCATAAAGCATTCTATAGAGAAGATCATATGGTGTTAGAGAAGGTAGAAATCCATGCCAACATGGGAGAAAAGAGAAAGAACCTGGGTTTTCCAGGCTTTCCCACCTTCAAGGAAGGGCCCTCCTGCTCTGTGTTGCCAACTTAGAGATGAGGAACTCCAGGCTACTCCCACGGAAAGGGAGAAATGTAGCCAGAAGGGGTGGATCAGTTCTTGGGAATCAAATCAAACCAACACATCAGTTCTGGGGGGTTGGGGGGGAACTGGTGAGCTATTCCCTGGGTAGGAGAACAAAGTGACAGCCTCTCAGAAAGCCTTTCTACTTGGTGATGAGATGCTGTCTCTGGGGGTGACTGGGGGAAGGGGGCATGTTACCTTTGGGTTGCAGGTTAAAGCCCCTCCTGGACTGCTTGGCTGCCACAACTGTAGCTGACTGTAGTGGTTTCTGTGCGAAGGGCTTCTGCCTCCTTCGGGTCTCAAGTTACAGGGAGATGAGCTGGCTTTTCCCCCTTCAGTGGGAAGGAGCTCCATACAAATGGGGGTTCCTGTGAAGTGGCTGCCCACCTCTCCAAACCTGACCCCTTGCCTTCACACACCTCTTCCAGAACAGAGGCCATTTCCCCAACTCATCAACTGTAGAAGCTGTTTTCCTCCAATCGTGTGTGGAAAGCTCTAGAAAATGCTCACCTTCTCTCCCCTTCATCAGATTAAGAAGCCCCAGAGCAGCAACAGAAAGGAACATCCCTGTGCTAAGAACTACTAAGCTACTCTTTCCTAGATGTGTCTCCATCCTGCCTTCCTTTTTTTTTTTTGGCATAACTATGGGAGGAGCCCCAGAAAACTGGGGCTGGAGAAAGACTAGGCACACGGAGAGTGAAGGGGGCATCTCCCAGAGTTTACCATAACTCAGAGCAGAGGCTGATGAAAAGGCAGCCAGGCCTCTGAGCTCTTACGCCTACTACACTGGCGAGCCAGACAAGCTACAGTGCTGACCATGGTGGTAAGATTTCCTGCGTTCATGCTTTTGGACTCTCTCCTCCCCATCTGGTAACTAGGGGACCTTTCGATTCGCGCCACCTTCATTTACATCCCTGGAAAATCTTGCTAAAAGTCAAAACATCTTTCCCCAAAGGATTTACAGCATCTGGGCTTTAAGAGACTCAGAGCTCACCTCTCATAAACCTGGCTCCTCCTTTTACATAACGGGTCCTCCCTTGAGCTCGTGAATAAAACGTCCTTGGAGTCCCCAGGGCTGGCTTATTTAAATGCTTTCTCTTCTCTTCTATGAAAGAAATGGAGGGGGAGAGCTGTCCTGGGTTGGTTGGCACGATATCACCTATCTGAAGGATAGAAATGAAGACCTTGAAGTCACAAACAGGACAGAGGTATGGGTGGGAGCATTGTATTTGGGGCACAGAATAGAAAAGGTTGCTTCCATGGGAATGAAAAGAATCACTGACAGTGAGCGAAGCTTCAGATCTAGACGTGGGCATCGCTGGTGTAGGGGGAGGGTCACTGCTAGGTTCCTGGAGGGGGCGGTGGGGATGGGGGAGGGGGGGCAGGTGCTAGTCCTTGCCAAGGATGCTCTTCAGGCTTCTCTGCACGGCCTCGTCCAGCTCTTCCTCCAGCTCCTCCTTCTTGGACATGGCCAGCTTGGACTGGTAATCCCGCACCACCTGGTCAATGTAGGGGGCACTCTGCGTGCCGTGCAGCATCAGCGTCCACTCCTTCAGCACCCCCTTCTGGGGCGCACTCCCCACGAAGCCCAGCTCCAGGATCCAGGTGCCCCTGGCGTCCTCCCCCCAAGTATGGGTGGTCATGAAAGGCCACTTGTCGAAGCCCACCTTGGCGTCGTCGTCCCGGGGGCGCCGGCTCAGCAGGATGGACTTGGTGCCCATGGGGGACGTCATGTTGATGTTCAGGTCCCCTCTCCTGGTTGCGTTGACCGTGACAACCGCTTGGACATGCTCCAGGTAGCGGACGAAGTTTTCCTTCCCCTCGCATGCGTCGGTCGTGAGCGTCAGCACCAGCTTGCCAGTGGTCGGAATTTTCCTGAGGGCAGAGTGGCGAGGAGACACAGTGAGGGGTGGGGACACTATCCCAGGGTTTTTTGTTGTTTTTAAAAGAAATTTTGGCTGCATCCTGGGGCATGTGGGACCTTAGTTCCCCCACCAAGGATTGAACCCACGCCCCCTGCATTGGAAGTCGGAGTCTTGATCACTGGACTGACTGGGGATTCCTAAGGGTTTTGAAGGCCCCTCTGGGGAGTGGGGAGAGCAGGGACTCTGGGGTTAATTATTATACCAGCTGTGTGACCCTGAGAAAGTCACCTGCAGTCTCTGATCTGTTTGGATGTACGATGCAGCCGATGCAGTTGATCCTCTTCCCACTTCTCCCAGGTCTCTGCTGGGTTCTCTTGCAGCCTAGGCCCCTGTGGGCTCTGACGGCAAAATGTCAGGGATTTGATCCGGAAGGGAAAACCCTAACCAATGATTGACAGGAGGAGGTGAGTCAATATAGCCTGCTTTCCTCACTGCTGGTGGGGACAACTCAGTGTCCCCAGTGGGGTTGAGCCTAGTTACCCAGGGCAGCGAGGTGCCAGTCAGTGCATCCTCAGTGTCCTCTCTACTGGTTGCTCTCTTTCCCTGTCTACATCCCCTCCTCCTCACCTGTGTCTCCTGAGATCATCTCTCAAAGAAAACAAAAACAAAAACGACTGTCAGCACCTAAGTCCCACCAGGGCAACTGAGAGTGAGACGGGAGCTCAGAACTCTTTCTTTTACAGCACTAAGTACTTTGATAAAGAGAAATTATTGCTAAAGTGATTGCTATGACTAGCATAACAATGTGACTGCACAGCCACACCTGACTGGTATGCAGTTGAGCATACCCTCCACTCTCTATTGAGCTGCTTCTGCTATTCAGGTCAAGTGTTAATGTTGATTTCCAAATTCACTTAAAATTCAGAGTTTGTCATGACCTTCAGGGGCTTCCCTGGTGGTTCAGATAATAAAGAATCTGCCTGCAATGCGGGAGACCCGGGTTCAATCCCTGGGTGGGAAAGATCTTTTGGAAAAGGGAATGGCAACCCACTCCAGCATTCTTGTCTGGAGAATCCCCATGGACAGAGGAACCTGGTGGGCTACAGTCCATTGGGTTGCAAAGAGTCCCACACCACTGAGCAACTAACACTTTGCTCAAGAAGCTGAGTGGGCGGGGGAGGGTGGGGGCTGAGCCAGACAGGATGCTCGGGGAATGCGCTGTCGGGGCGGGGGTGGTGGGCCAGGTGCCTCTGCTCACTGGCTTGGATGGTCCAGCGCAGGTGCCTCACAGTCAGGTCTGTTTTTCCCTTTTATTTTAGGCAAGCATCCTTCATGGATTCTCCTGATCAAGTCTCTTTAGAAAACTGCTTTTCGAGTTGACCGCTTCTCTGGGAAGATGAGCACTGAGGAGACTCATAAACCCGACAGTCGCCACTCAGCGGCTCCCAGCCCGTTTCCGAGCAGCCCCGCATAGACTTGGCCGCTGCCGGCGGGGTCATGGAGCCCTGCGGCTGGCCCCAGAGAAGCTTGATTCCTGACAGTGAGGGCTGCTTCTGCCAGAGGCCCAGCTGGTCTGGGTGCTGCCCCTGGAACCTCGCTGCCCAGCCTCTGAGTTCTTCCAGCATGGCATCTGCCCCAGACCTTGCTCATCAGCACCTGAGATCAAGTTCAGGTGGAAAGGGGTGGGTGAGGGGGCAGAGGGCACCCAGGAGACCAGAGCCCTTCCAACAAGGCCTGACCTCCCCCACCCCAAATTTCCCTGGCTGGTCTGACCGCCCTATTGCCTATCACCACTGTTTAGATGCCTTCCTTGTGCCCAGGTGAAGCTGGCTGAATAGTCATTCATTCCACAAATATTGATCCCATGACTGCTAAATTCCAGGCGCTGTTCTAGGCCCTGAGGACACACCAGCAAATGGGACAGGCTAGGCTCCTGTCCTCGGGAAACCCAACTGAGTTCATGCTGAAAGTGCTCTCAAGGGAGGGGATATACACATATAGTTATGACTGACTTGGGGCTTCCCTGGTGGCTCAGATGGTAAAGAACCTGCCTGCAGTGCAGGAACTGTGGGTTTGATTCCTTGGTGAAGGGAATGGCAACCCACTCCAGTATTCTTGTCTGGAGAATCCCCATGGACAGAGGAGCCTGGCGGTCTATAGTCCATGGGGTCTCAAAGAGTCTGACATGACTGAGCGACTAACACTTTCACTTTTCATGACTGACTTGCCTTGTTGTATGGCAGAAACCCACACAACATTGTACAGGATATATTCTCCAATTAAATAAATTTTATAAAAAAGAGCTCTCAAGTTTCCTTTCATTAAAATAATGCTTCTGAGACCACCCACAAAATTCAGTCTTCTGGACCTTATCTAAAATCTCAGAAATCAGAACCTCTGAGGAGTGGGGCCTTGAGAGATGTATTTTACCACACAAACCAACACATTTCTATATACTTTCTTTTTCTATTATTTGGGCACACTGGGTGGCTTGTGGGATCTTAGTTCCCCAACCAGGGATCAAAACTGGGTTCCCTGCAGCAGAAGCGCCAAGTTCTAACCACTGGATGACCAGAGAAGTCCCCCTTTTTTTTCCCCTAAGAAATTTCTATATATTTTAAAGTTTAAAATTGCTGTCATAGTATATGTGTACATGTGTATTTTGCTGAGAATAAAACTGTCTCAACAGATCACTTGGGAAAGGTAAATTCTTGATGAATTTGTATAAAACCCTGTAAGAACCATATAGGCAAGAACATCTATATATATAGTGACATGAATTTAACCTGAACAGCTGAAACATAATAAAAGACTTTTCCAGATTAAAAAAATATATATAATGCTGCTAACACTGGGTAAGCTCCCAGCTGGTTGTGAGTCTCTGGGATGGTCACACTTCAGGGCCTCAGATTCCTTAACTAACATGAGGGCATCAGATGGCCTATTTCCAGTGTTGCCTCTGGCTCCAAATTCCAGAAAGTATCTGAATTAGGACAGAGTGCTCAGTGCACTTGGACCTGGGAGGGAGACCGTCATTCATCCTGGCATACACTCTCCATTTCCCACCCCCCTCCCCACAAAAGCACAGAGCATGAGGATCAACAGAAACCCAGTCTTCCTGTCCGGGACCATCGTGGAGAACAAGGTCTGATGTCAACACAAACCATGACTAAGCGGCGCCCCAGTGCTCATTCTCCTCAATACTGCGGTTGTACCACCTTTCTGCTAATTGGGAACGTAAGCCAAGACGCAGCTGACTACATCCTGCTCTCGTCACACTGCCCACGGCCCCCACCTGCTGTGGCCCAGAGCCTACAAAGGCACAGATGCTGAAGGGCTCCCCCTTAGCAAAGTCCCTCTTTGTAAATCTCTCCCTCTTGGCAATAAGGAATGGAAGTTCCAGGCCCTAGGACTCTGGAGACTGGATACTCTGAAACTGCCCAATGCTACAGCTCTGCCTGGAAGCTGGCTGTCCCCGAATCAAACCCAGTGCATCTTGGGAGGACAGAAAGAGGGCATCTGACACGGTCGCCAGCACGGTGCTAGTGTCTTTAGGGTATTTTCCACGAGTAGCGGCAGAGCTTGCTGCCCCCACTTACTCTGGGTTCTGCACGGAGCCGCCCACGCAGTGGAACCTCTCGGGCACCGTCTTCCAGTCCTTGGCCATCTTCACCATGGCACCTGCGTCTAGGACTCCGTAGCCAAAGAGGTGATTAAACTCCAGGCCGACCCCATTCCTCCGCCACTGATGGACCTCGTCGTGAAGCTGGTTCCGCTTGGAGGTGAGCACAGTCAGATGCTGCATGTCTCTCCAGGTCAGACCCAGGCTGTGGACCGGAGGCAGAGAATTCAAGGACAAGGGCATGGGACAGGGGTGAAGAGAAGAAAAAAGGGACACAATGACTAAGATAGCACGTAGACCTCCAGTAAGATTTTGGAACATCTGTGAACCCCCAAGTCAAGGGAGGATTATCCATGCATTATTTATAATATAGGTATAGCTGTACGTCAGTTAAAAGTCTTGCCTTTCCTAATTAAATATATTTCAAATGCAAAAGCGGACACACACCGGGATGGCTAAAATGAAAAAGGCTGATAGTACCAAGTGTTGACAAAGATGAGGGACAACTGAGTATTTTGCAGATGAGAGTGTAAATTATTGCAAATACTTTGGAAAACAGTTTGACTCTATCTTTTAATGTTGCCCACATGCTTAAGCTGTGGCCCAGAAGTTCCATCTCTAGGTGTGTAGCCAACAGAAACATGTGTATATATTCACCAGATATACATGTACTGGAAATGTCCATAAGCCCAAACTATGAAGCCCCCAAATGCCCATCCACAGTAAAGCGAATAAGCCAAATGAGACATATTTATTGGACATGGAACACTGCACTGCAGTGAGAATGAACTATAGCTACTCAGAATAACGGGGATGAAGAGAATGCTGACCCAAAGAAGTCAGACACAGAGGAGAACAAACTATACGATTACAGTCACTTAAAGAAGAGAAAGAGGCGCAACAAATGTATGCTGTTGGAAGTCAGATTAATGGTGGGTCTTGCACAGCTGGTGTTTGGAAGGGACACAAGGGGCTTCTGGGTGCTAGCTGAGCTTTGTTTTTGGACCTGAGTGTTGGCTACTTGCAAGCATTCCATTTGGGAACATGGGCTGCCAGTTCTTCAAGAGCAGAGACAACAGCCACAATATCTGACAACAGCCACAACATCTGTCTCCCCAAGGCCTAGGATGGCCCTCCTTGGCACACTCGTCATTCAGCAAATAAACAAGTTGGCTTGTAGAAGTGTCTTTGGAAATTAGTGTCTACTGTTTCTCACTGTGTTTTTCAAGATGTCAGCCACGACCCATTTGTGGGCCAGAAGGTAGACTGACTGCATGGCCTGTGTATCTGGGTTGCGCACTAAAATCATTTGTGGGACATTTAAGACCAAACCGCTCCAGCCACATCTTAGACTAAGTAAATCAGAATTTCTGGGAGGGGGACCCAGGCTTGGGAAATTGTTAACACTTCTTGGGTCATTCCAGGAGACAGCTGAGGTTGAGTACCAGGTTCTTTATGAATGAAGCTGTCATGAGTGGAAGAGAACAAAAGAGAATGACAGTGTGACTGTAATATGGGGAAAGTGTATGTGTGTGTGTGTGTGTTATGTGTTGGGTTAGAATGCAAAATGTATTTCTCACTAAGAGTCATGGTCAACAATGTTGGAAAAACCTTGTACTACAGTTCTCCTCAGAATCAAATGATTCAAAGAACATCACTCATTTGATAAAATCTCATCATGGGCAGGTTTCATTGGTTCAAAGCTTTGAATCAGAGTCAGAAGACACTTGTGATTCATACACTCTTGAAATGTAGACTTTCAGGTTTTAAGGAGAACGTTTCAAGGAAAGTCAATGCTTATTTGAGAAATTTAAGAACATATTTATTTTGGACATATGGTCCCCTGGACACATGGACTAGGTGAACAGCGTGAAATTCCCTGATGTTGATTGTGGCTGAAAGCTCAGTGCTTTGGTGGAACAGGATTCTGAATTCATTTAACCCAAAAGTGTTGATAACCCCCAAAAGTGTTGATAACCCAAACGTGTTGATAAACTGCTAACTTCAGGGTAATCAGAGGGCTGGCTGGCAGGTGGAGTAGCTCTCACCTTTGCAAGAGGTTCTGCCACAATAATGTGCTATGCTTCCTGAGGGACCTCATTAGACCTTTCTGCATGGATTTACTCTCATGGGGCACATGAGAGAGAAAGAATGTGTTAGAACAAGGATGTTCTCATTTCTAAACTAAATCAGAGCAAGGCCCATACTCCAGTGTCAGAATTTGTGACACCGGTTGAACAACCATTTGCTTATGCCTGAAAAGTAACACTGAGTCCCTCCTATTTTTACATTCTGAGCAACTTCTGAATTGACAGAAGATGTGCATATATGCTAAGTTGCTTCAGTCGTGTCTGACTCTTTGTGACCCCAGACTCCTCTCCATGGGATTCTCCAGGCAAGAATACTGGAGTGGGTTGCCATGCCCTTCTACAGGGGATATTCCCAACCCAGGGATCAAACTCACGTCTCTTGTGTTTCCTGTATTGGCAGGCGGGCTCTTTATCACTAGCACCACCTGGAGGGCCTGACAGAAGACAGTGTGTTAGTGTTAGTAGTCTAGTTGTGTCCAACTCTTTGGGACCCCATGGACTGTAGCTTGTCAGGCTCCTCTGTCCACGGAATTCTCCAGGCAAGAATACTGGAATGGGCTGCTATTCCCTTCTTCAGGGGGATCTTCCTGACCCAGGATCAAACCCGGGTCTCCTGCATTGCAGGCAGATTATTTACTGTCTGAGCCACCAGGGAAGCCCCATTGTGTAAAACAGGGATCTCACAACCTGCTTCAAGCTTTAATCCTTCTATGGCAGCTCAAGGGTTGTAGGTGACACCTATTAACTAATACAAAATAAACGTACAGACCACCTGCAGTATGGAAGTCACTGTGTTCAGTGTTATAGGCAAGGAATAGGTCACGCTTTTAAATAGTTTATATAAGAGTTGGAAAAGTAAGACAGACCTAAGGAAAAGCACTGCACAGTGAAGTGATTCTATGAGCATCTGTTGAGTGTGTATCATGTCCAGGCTCTGCACTGGTTATGAGCAGGCTGTGGAAAGGTCTCAGAGCCTATAGTCTGGGGGGCAGATAGACAGACAGCTCAATATTTAAAAAGGGGGGAGCTGAGCTCCCTCCCTGTCATGCCGAGGGAGCCAACAATGGGGTCCCGGAGTTATCCCAAGGAGAGCATCTCACAGAACGTGGACCAGCTCTGGAACCATGTGGGAACCTGTGACAAACACGGATTCCTGGTCTCAACCTCAGGTCTCCGGCATTGGACCTCCTGGAGGCTGCGGGCCTGAGGATGCACACTTAGGACAGTGCCCAGGTGATGCTTCTGTACACGGGGTTTGAGAACACGGGTCTGAGATGGTGGTTCACAGCCTCGGCTGCACGTGTGGACAGCATGAACACAACGATGGCGTCAGACAGGACCCAGAATTGTTGCTTCCATGGACCTGTCCATACATCTGCCAAAGGCTTGAAGGATCCAGAGGTGGGAGAAGGCAAGCATTACTCAGGTGATAAACTCTAAAAAGCACAGGAGGTCAGGAGCCCCGAGTTTCAGGGAGGGAGAGCCAGGGACTGAGGCAGGAGAGAACCACATGTTAGAACATCAGAACTTTATCTGAGGAACAGATATGAAGGCAGAGGTGCTTGAGCTGATCTTCAGAAACATCACCCAGAGAAGGAATTAAGATGTGTGGGACTGCAAGGAAGTAATATTCAACAGCAGTATGGAGGAATCTCTCAGACATAATGTTGAACCAAAATGCTCATACTGATACTTAGGTGATTGTCTGTTTCCTGATTTGGGTGCTGCTTACATGGATGTGTAAGGCTTCCCTGGTGGCTCAGATGGTAAAGAATCCACCTGCAATACAGGACATATGGGTTTGATCCCTGGGTGGAGAAGATTCCCTGGAGAAGGAAATGGCTACCCACTCTAGTATTCTTGCCTGGAGAATCCCATGGACAGAGGAGCCTGGTGGGCTACAGTCCACTGGGTCTCAAAGAGTCAGACACGTCTGAGTGACTAACACCAATACTACATGGATGTGTTAACTTTATAAGAAGTCTTTGAGCTTTCCCTAACATGTGTGCACTTGTCTCTGTGTTTATTATACTTTGATGGGGCTTACATGACAAAATCATTCCTTGGAAGGTCACTTTTGGAAACACTGCCCCAGCCCAGAATGTGGGCTGCTTTACTATGGATGGTTCTCCTGGGCCATAAGTTTGCCTCCTTATGATCCCCTCAGAACCCCACAGTAAGTCTGGAGTCATGGAGAGAACCCCACATATGGGAAGACAGCTGCGTGTGTGTGTGTGCTAAGTCACTTCAGTTTTGTCCAACTCTTTGCGACCCTGTAGACTGCAGCCCTCCAGACTCCTCTATCCAAAGGATTCTCCAGGCAAGAATACTGGATTGGGTTGCTGTTACCTTCTCCAGGGGATCTTCCTGACCCCGGGATCGAACCTGCATCTCTTACATCTCCTGCATTGGCAGGCAGGTTCTTTACCAATAGTGCCACCTAACCCCCACTAGAGATATCCTGCAAAACTAATATTGGACTCCCTGGGAAATGTGAGCAATGATCTCTGGGGAATCAAGAAGGTATTTTCAAGCATTTGGCAGAAAAGCATTTTATGAGATTAAACAACAAGGTGATGACTGGTCAGGACAGAGGACTGGGTTCCCTTTGTCCCCTGGAGCCACAGAGATGGTCCTTCTCCCTCTTTCATGGTCCTGATGGGCAGATGTTTTAGACAGGATAATTTGTTTACTGAATTCAGGTTGTTTTGGAAAAGCTTTCCCTTTGGCCCTTTGAGCAGGAAACAGCCCTGACTGCTGCCACATATGTCCCCAAGGACTCCCACGTGCCTCGTCTGAACACAAAGAGAGGTGAGCTGCAGGAAGTGTTCACAAAGAGAGCCTTCTGGCCTCCTTCCTCTGGGCTCTCTCCCGGGGCTATTTCATGCTGATCAGAGGTTTTAACTCCTGGCTTTGTTGTTGTTCAATCGCTCAGCAGTTTCTGACTCTTTGCAACTCCATGGACTGCAGCACGTCAAGCTTCCCTATCCTTCACCATCTCCGGGAGTTTGCTCAAACTCTTGTCCATTGAGTCCGTGATTCCATCCAACCATCTCATTCTCTGTTGACCCCTTCTCCTCCTGCCTTCAATCTTTTCCAGCATCAGGATATTTTTCAATGAGTCAGCTCTTCACATCAGGTGGCCAAAGTATTGGAGCTTCAGCTTCATTCTTCCAATGAATATTAGAGCCCTTTTGCCCACTGAAAACTCTTGGGCTTTACCACCCCAGGAAGGGCTTATGCAGCCCCCTCCCTTGCCTTGATTTGGAATAAACTCTGAGGCAAGATTTACATTCCAGAACTCCTCCTGGAGTCAGGCTGAGGCCAGAACCTTTGGAAAAGCATCCTTGCTCAGATCCTTTTCCATCTCTAACCTACTTCCTCTCTTTCCCAATGGTCTCTGCTGGGAGCCCATTCTTAATGAATCGCACCAAACTCTAATCTCAGGGTTTCCAACCCGGGTGGCTGGTGTCCTGAGAAATCTGAGGACTGGCTTCCTAGATGGGTTTGAACCACCTACTACCTGGTATCGTTTCCCCCCCCCCCCCCCCCCCCCCCGTTTATGGCAAGAGAGTGCTCAGTTGATGACCACTGCTCCAAAATGAAGTATGCCTAAGCAGTGACTGCATTCTTTTCTGTAAGGAAAGCTGCAAGCATGGTAAAGAATGAGGAATAATTGTTGCAGAGCCCACAAATCTGTTGAAAGTTCCAGAAGCCTGCTCAAGCACTTTGATGGATCTAGGTGTCACTTTGTTGGCATATAGGATTCTTAGGTAGCTCAGTGGTAAAGAACTCTGCTGCCAATGCAGGAGACATAAGAGACGTGGGTTTGATCCCTAGGTTGGGAAGATCCCCTGGAGGAGGAGGGCATGGCAACTCACTCCAGTATTCTTGCCTGGAGAATCCCATGGACAGAGAAGACTAGTAGGCTAAGCTGTTGGCATATATGCCTGAGCAAGTGACTTTTTTGCTTGTCAGAATCCAGGGAGACTTTAAGGTGAGTTCTTTCCTCTTCGATTTAAGGGGAGACAAGAAACTCCTTATTCCCTGTCCTCTGTGAGACTCTGTGGCAGGACCAGCCTCCCTCTGCTTGTCTGCTCCCAATCAGAGTGAGCGAGACCAACTCAGACTTTAGGACCTGACAGGCCCTGAGAAGAAGAGTTTCATTTTTAGGAAATGCACATAATATGTAAGGTTTTTTTTGTCTTGGTACTTAATAGGAAGAGAGTGTCCGTTTCTTCTTTCTTAAATTTTCCACCTGAGTTTTGTTAACAGAATCAAAGTTTGGCTTGGCCCAAAGACAGAAGTCATCCCCAATCTGGGGCCCAATTTGTAAAAGGAGGATAACGATGCCTTTTTCTGCTTGAAGGCATAGGGGTTGGACTAGATAATCTTTTGAAGTCCTTTCCTATTCTAGGAATCAGCTCTTACCTCCTTTGCAAGTCAGAAAATGCACTGAATCGCTGGAGAGTCAAGTAGGCTGCCTGAAGATTGATGCTAGAAGCTCTGGTTGCCTAGCAACAGCTGACAGGGATGGGAACTCAACTTCCCTTCCCCAGGAGCCAGAATCCAACTTCTTACAAGTTTCTGGTTCTGTGTTCTCGGATAATTCCTTGCACAGTGGGCATGTGCGCTTACACCACATGGATGTTGCCTGAAGCCACAAATCATTGCTCAAACCAAAGGCAAGTCTCTGGTTTGCACTAAGACAGGGGAGCAGGTGGGCAGGGACCTCTGCTGGTGCTCAAATCCAAGGTGGGTCCAGCAGCAGTGATGTGTGGCTTCTCCGTGGGATGGTGAGAACAGAGAGGGTGGGGGTCTCTCACCGGTAGCTGGAAGGTAGTAGCAAAGCCCATTTCTTGGACTACATTGTGTGACTTTGCCCACATTGTCTCAGTATTAAAGTGAGTTCACCATATAAGTTAACAAATTTGGAGCAAGAGCATCTTGTTTCCATGACATGTTCTGAAAACCTTGCTAGATAACCAGCTTGGCAATGATCTTTCATTTACCTGATTGGGAGTATTATTAGAGTGAAACAGCCATGAAATCCACAGATAAAAGAAAATATCTCTGTGACCCCATGTGTGATTGGGTGTTGGACTCTTGTGCTCTCTAGGGATGTAGTTTTGTGGGGTGTGTGTGTGTGTGTGTGTGTGTGTGTATCATTAGCAACACCCAGCAGAGTTCATTGGCCCTGACTTTTTACTGACTCTCCCACCCACTTTTGCCTCCATGGACACTGGAGGTGTTGGGTTGGGAGACTTGTGTTAGTTCACCCTGAAGAGTTGGCCCTTGGTCCCAAGCTGGAAACATACTTAGCCTCTAAAGCCAGTGCGAACACTCCGGCTGCTTCGGGAGCAGCCGCGGATGTCCCAGAATGCCTCAGGGTGCAGTTGCCATATAAATCTGTGGTTGCCTGGAGGGGAAGAGAGTGAGGAATGAGTAAAGAAGCCCCATTGCTTTAAACTCAAAACAACACAGAGCAGAAGATCTTCTGTTTCTTTTACTTAAAGTCTGCCTTGTTCTGAAGATGATTTAGATGAAGGCAAGAATAAGCTTAGCACTCATGTATTTATTTTGCCACACATTTTTATCTGAGCTTCCTAGTAGCCTATGCAAAAAGGGAAACACAATCAGTTATAGTTACAGTGTCCATAAGATACAAGCAAGTCAACTGTTTAGAGAGTCAACTTTGCAGCTATTCTAATAAAGAGATATTTAAAGTGACAAGCCAATACCACCACCATACTCAATGCAATGGTGGGGTTTGTTAAAATGAGATTGGCTCAGAAAGCGCAGGGCCACTTCATCAACAAATTATTTTCCCTTCAGGAAAAAAGGGTGGCATTCCTAAAGAGGAAAAATGAAACAAGTTCAGCTAAAGTTTGCCTAGAGGGACAGCCATTAAAGAGAAAATGTTACGTTCTCTACATCTAAAACCCACCAAGAGATTCTGGAACACAGTGAACAAGACAACTGCTACATCAGTGATTACCCCAAGTGGGGAGGTTGATCAGCTGAGTTTTAAAGGATTTTACAGAGAAAGTCCTCATCTTCAATGTTTGTGAGAGACAGGGTTTTCATTAAGATTGTTTATAAACCATGAGAATACTCATTTATCTTGTTTGTCTGTAGGCTCCTTGAGTGGGTCTTTTATTTTGGGGGACAAAGCATCCGGGCAGTTTAAAGTCATCTCCTGGGGAAAGTGACTATATTCAAAGAGAATTCAGTGCTCCTCCCCAGCTGGAGTAGCGTCACAGACAGGGGTTGAGGACAGAGTGATACCACTGGAAGGCCCTTGGGGCAGGGAGGGGAGCTTCTGGGGGGTGTTTGGGAGAAGGCTTACAAGCAGAACAAGACTGGGGCCACACTTGCTCGTCCCTTTCTGCTCATACAGCTCAGAAGATGAGAAAATGAAGCCTCTTTCCACTTGGGAGGAGCTGACACACTTTCCATCCTCCCCAAGACTAAGGGGAGCTGAGCAGACTCATGGGAGAAATTAGGGGGGTTCATGGGGGAGCCAGGCTAAGGTCTGGGTCTCCTGCAGGGAAGGGACTTCTGCCAGCTCATGTGAGAGCTGGTCGGGTGGAGCCCAGGCAGGACCTTGGGACTGAAGGGCTAGCTGGTACTGATGACTGCATTCTTGTTCCTGCCTTTTTCCCAACCCTGGAGGAGGTGGTGGCCAGGCAGAATGTAGCCCAGCCTGACTACTGAGTCACCCACTAAATTCCTAGCTTGGAGGACCGAGAAAAGGCTGTATGCCTAGCGGACTTGGAAAATTCACTGTTAAACCTAGGGCCCAGGAAGGCAGAGTTGCTCAGAAGAGTGCAATAAATGTCTATGATTCTTAACCTTTTGGTTTTCTCAACTGAGGACCCGGTTTAAAATATTATGAAACACACTACTCTTCCTTTGCAAAAACACACATGTGCCCACTTTGGGGGAGGTCTAGGGACCGGGAAAAATCCATCCGTGGATGCCATTTCTAAATTACACTAATAAATGGATATGTTCTTGGCTCAGATGGGGTGCAGGTGTGATGCTCCAGTTCTTAATATTAGTCACCTTATAAGCAATATGCTGGGGCAACATCTTGGTAAACTAGAGTTCATCATTATTTGTAAGCCAGAACAATAAACAGGAAAATCTATGGACCATGAGTGGGAAGGAGGTCATGGCACTCTTGTTTTTCGTGAGGCCTCGACCTTGATAACAAACATCATCAGCCCAGAAGAGGGGTGCATCTCCCCTCGGAACAGGGGCTGACTCTTTGAAGGCAGGCCCTCCTTCCATGACGTCACCGTGTCTGCGTATGATGTCACTAATGTCCTCGCGCACCCCCGGCCCTCACTCACCACGCCGGCCTCGGGGTTCCGCTTGCGCCCATTACTGAAGGTGGAGGCCAGCGTGGAGGAGCAGCTCTCGTCGTAGAGCGCGGTCCTGCCGTCGTTGATGGCCGAGTTGATGGAGATGGTCCACATGCTCGATGCGTAGCCGTCGCAGTTGCAGTCATCGTAGCTGCCGCCGTCGCCCGAGGCCCACACGTAGATGCTGCCTTTGCCCCCGCGGCCCTGGGGGTGGGGGACAGAGAGGGATGTGCGGGCTGCAGCGGGGTCCGCCTGGCCTCTTAAGCAGTTGAACCTAAGGACTGGCTTGGTTTCTATCTGTCCTTGAAAACCACTGTCCTTCTGGACAGGCACCCTGAGAATTTTTCTTTTCAGGAAGGATTCAATATAAAGTCATCTCAATTTACATTTAATCTGGGAATAACAAGGTGGGAAGGACTGGAAGAATCTCCTTAAAACTGACAAATGGACTGCTTTTTAAACATTGATAATCCTCATGGTAAAAAGTCAAAGTATATGGAAAGGAAAATGAAAAAAACAAATCCCTCTGCATGTAATTCTTACATATTCTTTCAGGCATTTTTTAGCAAAAATGCAAATGAACCTGTAAATTTATACTTAGCTATGTAAGATGTAAAAGATATTTATATATAGCTTCCATTTTACAGGTATTATGTATATTTTACATGTTTACATATATATATAGATATTGTGAGTATTATAATACACACTTACAGATTTTATATATATATGTATATGATACCGATCTCTGGGTTGGGAAGATCCCCTGGAGGGCATGGCAATCCACTCCAGTATTCTTGCCTGGAGAATCCCATGGACAGAGGAGCCTGTAGGGCTACAGTCCATAGGGTCGCAAAGAGTCAGACAGTCTTAGCAACTGAGCACGCACACACGTCAGAGGAAAGGAGATGTCTGAATTACCTCCAAGGTCTCCTGCCTCCTGACAATGAGAAGTGACATTTTGATTGCTTCTAAGAGGACTTGGAGTTAATTAGCCTGTGACTGGCTGAGTCGATACATCAACAAAGATTGATTTAGCCACTGGCTGAGAAGTGTCCTCAGTGTCTTGGTAAATCTGTCCTGGAAAACTCCATCCAAGCAGGCAACTGCCCGCGGAAACCAAGACACAGAAGGAACCGTAGCATCCTTACAACTGAGAGGGTGCGAGAGGGTGCAGCCCTCTAAAGCAGGCTCAGATTTGGGCTCAGTGTCGAGGATGCTGCCCTTGGAAAGTGAAACAGACATGAATCAGCATCAGTGATTGAGGCTACCCACTGGGGAACCTTCCCCTGAACCAGCCCGCAGGTGGGCTGCTAGTGAGACAGGCAACCTTTGCTAAAAGGAAACCAATGCTAAAAGCATTCTCACCTTGATGTCAGGAGACTGGTTGTGACTCTAACCTGTCAGGTTTCTCTGTGTTCATGACCCCTTTATATTAGAGTTTGTAGCCCTGCCCACCAAGAGGAGGGGCCTGTTTCCCACCCTTGAGTCTGGATTGGCTTCCTGTCTTGCTTCAGCAAACAGGATGTGGTGGGCAGTGGTGCTGGGTCGATTCTAAGCATGAGTCTCAAGGAGCCCAACCCATGTCCGCTTTCCCTCAGAGACCATGGGAACCAACCTGAGTTAGCGTGTGGC
Organism: Bos indicus; assembly: GCF_029378745.1. NCBI lineage: Eukaryota > Metazoa > Chordata > Mammalia > Artiodactyla > Bovidae > Bos > Bos indicus. The sequence goes on along the minus strand of NC_091772.1, from coordinate 37,780,566 downwards.
TGATGACAGATAGTCTGGTCAGGTTCACTGCCACAGCTAACAGTGACCCCACGTGGGAGGCCACCCTAGACCAGGCGGTCTGTGGCTCACCCTCCAGCTGACCACAGATGCATGAGTGAGGCCACCTGAGATTCGCCAAGGATGGCCCAGGTTGGCAGAGCAACCCAGCTGGCCTGTAGACCCATGATCAGAGTTAAGTGGTTGTTACTCACCGAGTTTTGGGGAAGTGTGTTATCTGGCTTTGCTCCCTGATACACAGAGAGCAGTATCACCATGTTTCTGAAGAGTCAGCAGCAAACATTAGTTTTGTTTTGGACTGTAAGACTTAACCCACAGGAATATTTTGATTGCTAGGAATTTTACACTTCATTTTCCTAAGCTGTTTGTGTGTGTGTGTTTACGAGGGCGATAATAATTATATTCTTGCTTCTAATGATTGGGTATCAGTAGCAAATAGTCCCTGACTTCTGGGCAAGATGGGCCACTAAAGAGAAGACCCCAGTTCTGGGAGCAGTTGAGTGGGGAAGGGGCATCTATAAGAGGGCTGAGAGCTGACTGTGGGATGAGTCTGTTACTGGCACACCATACTGTCCTGTTAAAACAATACCCCAAGATCCAGTTCTGTCCCCCAGCTTCACTTGAACCACAGCTGGGATGAAACTGAAACAGAGCAACTGTGACTCACATTCAAATAATCAGTTGGAGGGTACAAGGGAGAAATTAGGATGATAATCACAGCATACACTTCTAGGGCACTTAGTGTGAAGCAGGGACCACTCTGAATACCTTACATCGTCATTCACTGCATCCTTACAGCCGTCCTGCGTGGCAGTACCGTTCGTACCAGCCACACGGAAGACAAAATACATAAGAAACACAACAAACAAACAAAAGAGCTAAGTAGGACTTTGAAATTCTGGGGAGGGATGCAGATGAAAATATGACCAGTGGAGAGAAAGATAGCATCACAGGGTTGTTGATTTTCCCCAAGTTAACTTACAAATTTAACTTGGTCCCTACAGATGCACTGTGTCGTTTGGGACTTAATCAGGCAGATTCTGCCATGCTGGGCAGTTCACTACAGGGAATTTTATCCAGGGAGTAAGTACTAGGCTCTTCCGTCCATGGGATTCTTCAGGCAAGAATATTGGAGTGGGTTGCCATTTCCTTCTCCAGGGGATCTTCCCAGCCCAGGGATTGAACCTGGGTCTCCCGCATTGCAGGCAGACGCTTTAAGCACTGAGCTACCAGGGAAGCCCCTACTTACTACTTACTAAACCCCAATTGGGGTGTGGGGGTCACCCAGAGATTAGGGAGGAGATGGTCTAGGAGCCTGCACTGCTCAGGGTGGGCTGCCTGCTGGGGTCTCCCGCCCTTACTCTGCAGCACGTGCTTGGAGCAGACTGGCTGTCTACCTGCCTCCATGTTTATCTGGTTTAGGCTGGAATTATCTTCTCTGCCTCTCCTACCCCTCTGCTCTTTTTTTTCCCCCTCATTTTTTAAGGGCAAGTGCATTTAGATGAAATTTAATATGTGGTGCAACTCCACTTTGAATTCTCTCTTTGTATTAGTCTTTGCAGGTTAGCAGGATTAATCTCTCTTAAAAGATTTCACTAAGTGAGAATTTGTCACCGAGGCACTATTGAGGGTATTTAACCACGGATGTTCTCAACCAGGGGTGATTTTGTATCCCAGGGGGGATTTGGCACAGTTGGAGGCATTTTGGTGCTCACTACCAGCATCTAGTGGGTGGAGACCAAGGATGCTAAACATTTAACGCAGAGGACAGCCCTCTGCCTCTCCCCCTGCCCCCACCAGCTACAACTAAGAATGAGGGGGACTAAGTGTCAATAGAGAAGAGGCTGAGTCTTTGCTCTAACCTATTGGCAAAGGCAGTGATTTTAAGAGCATAACCTAAAGCAGCCTTTCACAGATCCCAAGTTTCTTAAAAGTTCATATGGATTCTGTAGTGTGCTTTTGAGAGAGTAACAGGAAGGAAGGCTAAGGGTCTCCAACCAGAGGAAATAGGCTGCAAGTGTCAGACATTTTTTATCTCTCTTAAGCGGCAGGAGGAAACAAACTAGTAGTGTCAGATTTTTTTCCCTTCTCTATACAAAATTAAAAGGTTTCTCTTAAAATTCTTTGTTGCCATGATGACACCTGGTTCCACCTGAACTTAACTTTTCTCAAACCTTGAGCTAACTAATGGGTTTTAAAGATCTTCACGACCCAGATAATCACGATGGTGTGATCACTGACCTAGAGCCAGACATCCTGGAACGTGAAGTCAAGTGGGCCTTAGAAAGCGTCACTACGAACAAAGCTAGTGGCGGTGATGGAATTCCAGTTGAGCTATTTCAAATCCTGAAAGATGATGCTGTGAAAGTGCTGCACTCAATATGCCAGCAAATTTGGAAAACTCAGCAGTGGCCACAGGACTGGAAAAGGTCAGTTTTCATTCCAATCCCAAAGAAAGGCAATGCCAAAGAATGCTCAAACTACTGCACAATTGCACTCATCTCACAAGCTAGCAAAGTAATGCTCAGAATTCTCCAAGCCAGGCTTCAGCACTATGTGAACCATGAACTTCCAGATGTTCAAGCTGGTTTTAGAAAAGGCAGAGGAACCAGAGATCAAATTGCCAACATCTGCTGGATCATCGAAAAAGCAAGAGAGTTCCAGAAAAACATTTATTTCTGCTTTATTGACTATGCCAAAGCCTTTGACTGTGTGGATCATAATAAACTGTAGAAAATTCTGAAAGAGATGGGAATCCCAGACCACCTGATCTGCCTCTTGAGAAACCTATATGCAGGTCAGGAAGCAACAGTTAGAACTGGACAAGGAACAACAGACTGGTTCCAAATGGGAAAAGGAGTACGTCAAGGCTGTACATTGTCACCCTGCTTATTTAACTTACATGCAGAGTACATCATGAGAAACGCTGGGCTGGATGAAGCACAAGCTGGAATCAAGATTGCTGAGAGAAATACCAATAACCTCAGATATGCAGATGATACCACCCTTATGGCAGAAAGTGAAGAGGAACTAAAAAACCTCTTGATGAAAGTGAAAGTGGAGAGTGAAAAAGTTGGCTTAAAGCTCAACATTCAGAAAATGAAGATCATGGCATCTGGTCCCACCACTTCATGGGAAATAGATGGGGAAACAGTGTCAGACTTTATTTTTTTGGGCTCCAAAATCACTGCAGATGGTGATTGCAGCCATGAAATTAAAAGACGCTTACTCCTTGGAAAGAAAGTTATGATCAACTTAGACAGCATATTAAAAAGCAGAGACATTTCTTTGCCAACAAAGGTCCATCTAGTCAAGGCTATGGTTTTTCTAGTGGTCATGTATGGATGTGAGAGTTGGACTATAGAGAAAGCTGAGTGCAGAATTGATGCTTTTGAACTGTGGTGGTGGAGAAGACTCTTGAGAGTCCCTTGGACTGCAAGGAGATCCAACCAGTCCATCCTAAAGGAGATCAGCCCTGGGTGTTCATTGGAAGGACTGATGTTGAAGCTGAAACTCCAATACTTTGGCCACCTCATGTGAAGAGTTGACTCATTGGAAAAGACCCTGATGCTGGGAAAGATTGAGGGCAGGAGGAGAAGGGGACGACAGAGGATGAGATGGCTGGATGGCATCACCGACTCAATGGACATGGGTTTGAGTGAACTCCGGGAGTTGGTGATGGACAGGGAGGCCTGGCATGCTGTGGTTCATGGGGTTGCAAAGTGTCGGACACGACTGAGCAACTGAAGTGAACTGAACTGAATGAGCTATGTATTTACCCTAGACTCTGTCTTTCTTCAAGTTGGTTCCGCTTAAGACTCAGAACTGATAAGGGCTCGACAAACCAGTTTGTTTTACTCGTACATTGTTCTCCTAATCTATGTTAATGAAACTATATATCTACTTGGAACCTGCCTTTCTTTAAGAGTCATGTCAATAGGTTTATGGCCTGGGATGACTCACCTTGTGCCAATGTTATCTCAAAATGCATGTTGTGGGTGAAGGGCCTGGTTCCAGTCTCTGAGTTTTGAGACATTCTCTTTCTCTAATTAGCGGACTGCTATTAGCTATATAGAAAGTGAAAGTTGCTCAGTCATGTCCGACTGTTTGCGATCCCAAGGACTATATAGTCCATGGAAATTTCCAGGCCAGAATACTGGCGTGGACAGCCTTTCCGTTCTCCAGGGGATCTTCCCAACTGAGGGATCAAACCCAGGTCTCCAGCATCGCAGGCAGATTCTTTACCAGCTGAGCCACAAGGGAAGCCCAGTAGCTATAAAACATCTGGCTAAAGACTAGCAGGGGAATACTCTTTCTGCCCCCTTCTGATGTCTATGTCAGAAACTTTATCTCTTATACTTTAATAAAATTCTATTACACAAAAGCTCTGAGGGATCAAGCCTTGTCACTGGCCCCGGCTTGAATTCCCCTCCTCCAGAGGCTAAGAATCCCAGCGTCTTTCATGGCTCAGCAACAACCTTTCACTTTTAATATAAAAATATCCAATACAATATTGTAAAGTAATTAGCCTCCAATTAAAATAAATCATTTTTTAAAAAAAATAAAAAAAATAAAAATTTATTATTATAAAAAAAAATAATGGCACAAATTGCTTACCATTGGCTAATGTAAATTTCCAGCTCAAGGCTGGTACATTGGCTCAGTGTACTCTCAGCATATCACCTGTGCCAGGAGGTGGAAATCCTGCTCTGAGAAGCTTGAGGCTGAAGTGAGTTGGTCCCTTCATCCTACCCAATGCCTAGTGACCTGGAGGAATGACTACCCTCCCCCACGCCCCCCACCCCCGCCCCCACCCCCGCCAGGCCCTGACCCAGTGGTGGTATCTGCTTGCAGATACTGATGAAGCCAGCCTGATACAGTTTGCCTTTTCCCAGACACTTAATTACACTGATTTTTATTTTCCAGTCACCTTGACATCTTAATAGAACATAGATATACTTTAAAAAGTCATTGTATTTGTATTATGAAAATCATGTTCTTTGTAGAATGACTGGGATCTAGACTATGAAGAAGAAAATAAAAATCTTATGTAATCTTCCATGAATATAAAATCACTGGTAATATTTGGTGGATTCCTGCCAGTTATATATATATGCAAAGCATAAGAACAGGTTTAAGAATGAAAATGGGATCATAAAATCCATCTATCTCTGTGGCCCTGCTTAAAATGTATTTCTCACTTACCATTACATTAATATTTCCTCACATAATTAAATACTCTTCTATACCATAAGTTTTTATTCGTCTTCTTAGATAGCCATTCCATAGTTTATTTACTCTTTTTCTTAGATGTTCTTAGAAGGCTGTTTCTAGGTTTTAAAGTGCTGACATGAACATGATTCTATATATGTCTTTGTATTTCTATTTATTTCCTCAAGCAGAGTCTTTAAAATAGGGAATGTAGGGTGAAAAGGAACAAATGTTTGAAGGTTTTTGACCCATGGTGCCATATTATTGGTTTTATAAGGCTTAATAATAATCTATATTTTCACCAGTACTGCACAAGAACTCAGTATTCAGCTCATCTGGGTCAAGATTTAGAATCATTAAAAAAATAGTTTTGCCAACTGAGTGAACAAAAACAAAACTCACTGTTTTGAGGTTTTTGTGTTTTTTTTCCCACTATCAGTTGAGTTTTTCTTTCTCTATATTTGCTGCTCATTTGTATTCTTTATAAATACCTTAGCAAAGCACCATGTCTCCAAAGATATGTCCTATGCATATCTTTTCTTTCATATCTTTTTTTTATTGATTTGTTAGAGCTCTTCCTATATTAAAGAACTTAACCAAATTTTTGTCATCAAATATTGCATATGTCTTTATATACATATGTAGATATACTCTTTTCTTTTGTATTTTGCCTACATTTTGACTTGCAGAAAATGTTCCTTTTAATGACTTTAGTCTATTTTTTCACACCTATATTTAAATAACATAAAAAATGTATTGATTTACAAGTACTGCTTTTTTGTACTCACAGTTCATGGAAGAATTATATTCAAACTACTCATAAATACCTTTGACACTTGTGTGTTTCCTCACAAGATCACTGGTTACATCTTGGGTCACCGAGCAGATTTTCTGGGCACATTATTGTGCTTTTGAATTGATTGCCAAGTATTTCTAGCTGCCTGCTGTCTGGGCCCATGACAGCATCCCCTTGTGGTTGGATGGGATCCTGTAAGACATTCTGAACCATTTACTGGTCAATGCCAGACCCACAGAGCTCTTCCTTCCCTCTGCACAGTAAGCAGCAATGTTTCAGATGTCAGCTCTGACCTCCAGGAGACTGTGGTGAGCAAAGCCTTCTACTGACTGTGGTGGATGAGTCACTGATTGAGTAAAAATCTTTGTGCTTTCAAATCTCTGAACTTTTGGGGCTGTTTGTTATTGCAGGATGAGAGAGCCTCTCCTGACTGATACAGTTGGTCGTGTTCAGTTCCACTCAGTTTATATAGATGTAACATTAAAAAACATACAGCATTTAAAAAACTCTCTGGGGACTTCCCTGGCAATCCAGTGGTTAGGACTCTGTGCGTCCAATGTTGGGGGTGAGGGTTCCATCCCTGGTTGGGGAACTAGGATCCTGCATGCTGCACAAAAACACCTCCCCCCACCAAAAAAAAACCACTTTGTATAATGCAGTCTCTGAAAATTTTATCCTGAGCCATAAGTAGCCATTTGTATAATATTAGCACAGTTCCTATTCTCACTTTTCCCTAGATGTATATTCTAACTCTTGACAACTTAACCACCTACTGAATTGCTTTTTTTTTCTTTTTAGTGTGAATAAAAACCTTTTAATTTGAAAAACATTAAGCTTCACAAAAATTAGAGTACCTAGTATAATGAATCCCCATGTATCTATTGATCAGCTTTGACAATAACCAGACTTGCAGAAATTTTGAAAGGTTTTATGAGTAATATTTATTACTCTTTATTGGGGGTAAATATGTTCTCTTGTATGTTTAGAAAGTCCCTCTCTGGCACAATATCAGGGACTGAATTATATTTCCGTGTAGCTGTTCTATGTTTTCATTCTTTATTCCTTCCTTTCTGTACGTGGAGTGTTGGGAGTGTGGGGTGAAGTCACACAGTGCTTTAAATGAGGATGATGGATGAGTGGTCCCCTCCTGGGAGTGTGGTTAACTTCTGGAGAACAGCGGGGCCATATCTACAGGGAGAAGTGGTTGGTTCCAATTTATGTGGCTTCAAAATCAGCTGCTGAGACCAGGACTTGGGGGTGACCTCAGGAAGCACACGTGAGTACAAGATGGGAGTCGGGGAAGGAGTGGGAGAAAGGCCAACCAGGGCTGAGCTGATGAGGAGCACCCCCAGCCCCTGGAGACCCCTGAAAACCTTCCCCCATGATCTGGGCTGTGTGCACGGGGCCTGGGACCGCCCCCACAGTGCTAGCAGGTCCCAAGTACAAGCAGCACTGGGAGAGGCCAGCTGGTGATGGGTAGGAAGCCACACCCGGGCAGGTGCAGCCAGACCACCGGATCCCAGCATCTGCATGGTGCCCCATGGGTTCCTCGGAGCTCAGCAGGAGTGGGTGGGGTGTCTGAGTCCCAAGAAAGCCAAACGAGGATGGCACTGTAGCCTCTGCTTATATCCATCACTCGAGCCTGTGTTTCACTGCACCTGCGGTTGCCTTTAAATATGGCTTCTCCTGCTGTACATCCACCTTGGAGGTCAGGCTCCTATACCATCCTGTCTCTTTCTAACAAGATCCAGACACACTGTGACGAGCCTTTCTGATGTCATGGGGGCTGTCGAAGGCTGACATTCACATCAATCTGTGAAGCAGGTAGTTGGGTTTCTCCCTGGGTGCAGATAATCACCACCATCAAGAAGGCTTATTTAAGGGGAGTGGTAGCCGCCTTGGTTTGTCCAGAGCTGGAGAGTCCCCAGGAAGTGGGGCTCTCAGTGCTAAAATCCGGAAAGCGTTGAGCAACCAGGGTGATTGACCACTCCGCCTGAGGCTGGCTGGTACTTAGGAAAGGCCACTAGAAATCCACCAGCTTTTGCTCCTGTTTCTCCTTCTCAGAAATGAAAGGAGGGATTGTAACTGTGATAAGCATTCCACACAGCAGCAGCTGCCACTCAGTTGAAAACCTCTGTCTGAAACCTTCATTTCAGAGCCTTAATCAGAGCTTGGGGAGGAGTCCTGAGAGCTCCTTGGCACGAGGCGTCACTGTGGCCAGAGGCCCGGCACTTGCATCACCATGTCCACCCGCTGCTCTGATTAAATTTCAGCAGGGTCACCAGGCTTATCCTTGCTCATCCTGATTAATCACTGTCTCCCTGGGAAGCCTGCCCGCACCCCACCCCCGCTTCCTGGAGGGTGCCTTTCAAGCCAGGGTCTTGCAAGTGACCCCATGTACAATTCAGTTCCAAGATCTGGGACCTGTGTCCGTGCTCTTTGCAACCCTCCCTGCCATGCTCAGGAAATAAACAATCAATGCTTTGTCTCATCTGGGCCTCAGACATTTTCTGTTGCTTCATCTTTAAATATTCCTAAGGTGTTCCCTCTGATAGCAACCCTGAGGTGTGATTAATAAGAGGTTGGGGTATAGTCATCAGAGCCAAACATGGGCCAAGGTTGCCCTGGGTACATTTCCTTAAGATGTGAAAAGAAGTTCATGAGTCAGTTGTCATATTCAAGAGCCTCCAGTGGTCTCTGAATTCCTCTTCTGGTTGTCAGAGTGATGTCACATGCTGTGCTCTGTATCCACAGGCCTTTGTTCTCCATCAGTCTCTCTGCAAGGGCTACATCCTTTTCTAACCGACAAATGCATTACCTTGTTGGTCCTTTATCACCCAGAGAAAGATGACTCCAAGCTCAACTAGGCTTTGCCCAAGCTGCAGTCTGGAGATTGTGGTAGATGGTAGTGGTTGCCGCCCATATTCCTTCGACCTTATGGCTTTTGGTACACTGGGCGTCAGCAGATGTCAGTGCAGGCATGTCTTCGTGTAAGGGATTTCTCCCAAGAGGCTGAAGGCTGCCTTGCACACCTGCCTCTGGGCTGAAGGTGCCACTTGGGAACCTCCTCAACCACTGACTTTTCTGCCAGCTACCGTGCTGCTAGCTTTAGCGTGTGTTATGCAAAGTTTCCCAGTTCTCCCATGGGATTAAGCTCCAGTTAATCCAAGCTGAGTCCCAGCTTCAATGGTAGCTGACTGGAAGACAAATCCCTTATTGGCCCCTTTCTTCCCGGTTACACCTCCCCGCTCACTCCTGGTGTCCCATTCACCTCCCAAAGTAACCACTTGAACTCAGCTGTTGTCTCAGGGTCCGCGTCTGAGTTACCCTGAACTGAGAAGTCAGTTCCTGGCTATCATAATTCAGGGATCTCTGTCTGTCGCCTACTCTCATATGTAATGTGAAGAATGTCTTTACTGGAAATTCAGCACGTAGACTATAAAGAGGAAAGACGGGAAATAAAGGGGGAATGGCTTCCCTCTCTTCCTTCATGCCTGGTCCTTACTTCCTCCCTAAAGTGTTTACTGAGCAAATTTAGGAAACACTGACTTAAATCCCTAAGGAGCCACGTAGGTGATGTGCATGTGAGAAGAAGGTATCATATGATTGGGAGTGGTGTGGTTTGTGGCAAATGGTACATTCCTGAAAAGTTCTCTTATCCTCTGTTTCCTGTTTTTTAAAAAAACAATTTTTTTAATCTATTTATGCATTTGGCCACCCCATGCGGCCCACAGGATCTCAGTTCCCCAACCAGGGATTGAAGCCACGTCCACTGCAGACCCCCACCAAATCACCGGGTAAGTCCCTCTTCTTCTTGCTTTTTATCATTATGATATCGGTGAAGCAAACCTGTCTGCAAGATGCTAAAATTCAACGACAAGCATCAGAAGTGCTTTAGTGGAATAGGTAATTGTCTGACACCTTTGTTTAGGTCCAAGTGAAAGTCGCTCAGTCTTGTCCTACTCTTTGCAACCCCATGGACTATACAGTCCATTAAATTTTCCAGGCCAGAATACTGGAGTGGGTAGCCGTTCCCTTCTCCAGGGGATCTTCCCAAGCCAGGGATCGGACCCAGGTCTCCTGCATTGCAGGCAGATTCTTTACCAGCTGAGCCACCAGGGAATTTGTTTAGGTAGAGATCACTTTTCAGAGCGTGCTTTCCTTTAGACTGGACCAGATAGCTGAGTAAGCGGGAGGAAGGCTCTGCTCATGTGTAATAATACCCCGTTGCTCACACACATCTGTAAACTTGTCCGAAAGTATTTTTACCTTGAAACCAGGAAAGAGTCTTTCCCACAGTTTGAGGGAGATTCAAATGAGAAACTGTGTGTTTTTCACCACTCTCCACTTTGTAAAATATTTACATGCTGTTGTCTGATGATAAGTCATAACAATTTTTTTTCTCTTAAGTTTCGGCGTACTTGGCATGTTTGCAGAACGATCACACTTGAAAGAGCCTTTTTAATTGCAACAGGGGACATCGCAGATGGAAGAGAGAGAACTCCCCTGCCCGGGGATGTGATGGAGCCATTCAGAAGCTCCTGGAGAATGACAGGAGCTGCCCCAGGAGGTACTCCATTGAGCCCATCTGCATTGTAAATTCCGACTGAGGCCAAATGTCACCTCCTCCCTGACTCTCTTGGCCTCTGGGTGTCAAAAAAAATGCTTCTCAGTGAAAAACCGTGTCTGATGGGGAGGGGGGTGTGTTCCCCTGGGTCCCTGCTGTCACCTGATCCTGGGCTTGATGGGCAGCCTTCTCTCTCCTTAAAACTGTAAATAACTCAATAAGGAAGTAGCTGTCTCTATGTCAGAAGTCTCACCCTGTAAACTCCTAAGGGTCTGGGCACTGAGATGGGGTAGCGGCATCACTTCCTACACCACCTCCCAATGTTATCAGTAACCCCTCTGTATACTGCACTGTGCCATTCCAGTGTCAGGGACCTTCATGGCGTCTCAGACAAGCCGAGAGTGGGGATGGGGCACCACATCAACCAGAGGGCAAGTCCGTTCCTGGGAAAAGACTAAGATGACTTAGACAAAATGACTAAGTGCCCAGAGGAGCTGCTGCAGTGGAATCAAGAGTGAGTAATCCAGTCCCTCCCAGGGACAAGTGGACACACCTAGCCTCGAGATCCAGTCCCCTGCCTTCTAGCCAAGTTCAGGGATTGGAGCGGAGACAGTCCCTCCCCATGATCCCATTTGAATTCTTGGACCACAGAGTCCACAAGCCTAGGGAAACCTGCCGCTTTATGCCTTGGAGTTTGGGGGCAGTTGATTAAGGGTCCCTAATGACCCTGACAAACACTGTGGTTAGCAGGGCACCTCCCAGGGCCCAACACTTGCATGTCTATCTCACATCTGATGGTGACCCCAGGAGAAATGCACCATTGTCACTGTTTTACAGGCAGGCACACTGATACGCTGTGAGGTCAGATCACTTCGGAGAGACACTCAGACCCTGCGCAGCAGACCAGGGGCCTGAACCCAGGGAGACTCTGCCCCGGTGCCTGGCTATGTTAAGTAGCAGTGGACTCTGCCCAGAGATCCCAGAGGCCACCTCCTTCCCCTCCCCAGGGGCTGCTGACCTGCTCAGTGACCCCGAGGCTCTGGCTGCCTCCCTTTGAGATGCTGCTTTGATCCCTTCTCCGTGGCTCTGTCCGTTCCCGGGCTGATCCCAGAAACGGGTGGCTGAGTCCAGCCAAGGGAGCAGCTGGATGCAGCTCCCCTGCTGTGCCCTGAAGTCCCCTGGTTTGCACAAAGATCCATCTCTCCCGGGGCTGCTCCCAGCCATGCCTGTGCCGTGGGGGCGCTAGTCCAGCCCTTCTGCGACACCCTTCTTGCCCACCCCTCTTCGCAGGGACCAGGATAGCCTCGCCCTCTGAAGGGCCCCATTGCTCCCTTTTGTCTTTCACAGGCGACTCCTCCAATAAGTCTGCACCCTGAACCCCATTTTGGGATCTGTTTCTCAAAGGACCTGAGTGACGGCAGAAGGTGTCGATTCCCACCTCCACCCCTGCCCTGCCCTTGTTCCACCCCACCGTTACCTCCTCTCCATTCCCCACCCCCACACACCTCATCCCACCCAGTCCCATTCTGCCCCATTCCCGTGAGGACACAGGAGTGACCTTACCTTGTTCACGCCATCCGCCATCGCTTGGAGCGTGAGCTCCCGGGGCCCGTCCACCGTCTTCCCGTTGTCGGTGGGGCCCCAGCTGGCACTGTAGATGTCAATCAGCTGAGGCATGTGGCTGATGGAGGAAGCCTCGATGATGTCTGTCATGAAGGGCTGGTCCAGCATCCGGATACCTGCGGACACGCAGGGGCAGGGAAGCACTGTGGGCGGGTCCCGGGTTCGCAGGAGACAAGGTGGGGAAGGGGGCTAGGTCCTGGATGTGGCTGGGGGGTCTGCCACAGGTCCCTGTGCCCTGGAGTCAGTGGGGCGACCCTGAGTCCAGCCTCACACAGTGGGGTGATCAGGGGGTCAGGAAGATGCACAGAACTACCCACCCCATCTCCTTGCACCTCACCCACCCCTTTTCTTATGTCCCTATTGGGAGGCAATTCTATACCCCCGACAAAGGTTGCTAGAATTCCTAAATGAGGCCAGTTTCTAAGTGGAAGCTTGGCCTCCAGGGACTGGGGGGCTGATGGAGGACACCTTTCAGAGGAGAAGTAAAGCTACTGTGCATGACAGTGTGGCGGGAGGCAATTGCTCTCAGATATTTGAGGAGAGAAGGAGGGTAAGGTCTAAGAGGAACTTTCAGTTGCATCATAACTGAGAAGGGGCTTTGGGGCAACAGAAATGTCCAAGAGGTAATTCTAAAGTATACTTGAAATGGGTGCAGAAGACACCCCTTTCCCCCTGGGTCACCTTTGTAAAGTTTGTGCTACCCAGATGCCTGGAAGGAGTGACTTCCTGCTGGGAGCTTTTCTTTGATTACATGATTGTGTGTCTGTGTGTCCAGGGACTCTGGAGGAAGAGGTCCTCTGTTCTCAGGCCTGAGCATCTGGGGAACTGGGGTTCACATCACCCCCCCTCCCTGGGACCGCTTAGAAAAAAACCTCTTGGGGGTTCACTGAGCAGCAGCCAACGGAGAGGGTTTTTTTTTCCCTTCATCGTTACCCACAGAATATCGGCTGTTGGAAGCAGTATTGTTCTCTGCTCCATACACTGTTTTAAGTCAAGGAGCCTAGAGTGTTGGTGAGTGTTGGTCATTCTTCTCACTGGAATTTGGAGTGAAGGCCTGAGCTGTATACAGGCAGAGCCTCAGTGGTCCGAGGACTTTATTACACAAGGGCCAGCCTGAAACGTGGTGTATGCACCAATTTAAAGAAGGAAGATTCATGTATGTTGGTTATCTATGTATATGTGACCACTCCCCAAAATCTACAGACAGTTCCTGAGAACTAACTGCTGATAGTTGAACAAAGTTAGAGACGCGCCTTGATTTTCCTTTTCTAGTTGCAGGTAATAGCGTTACCTATCTTAAAGCCAATTATAGGATCATCTGGAAAGTACTTCCTAAATACTGTGCCTGGGCCACCTTTTAGTTGATTTTCCCCCAAACAGAGATAACAGGTCCAGACTTTTCCATCCTCTACCCATAGATCAGGTCACCATTTTTGCCAGTGTTAACTAATTATTAGTTAACATTCTTTCTCCTGGAAAAAAATCTCCTACAGAATAAGCATAGTCTTTGGTTTGAACTTTCCAGAAGCTAAGTTTTTATGGTTCATTTCACTAGGGATGGAAAATCTAAAATTCCACATTTTGCTCTTGGTCCAACTATATTCTGCCCATTAGGGGGGAAAAAAAAAACCTATTTAACAAAGGTGGCCACCAGTTTACAGAATCAACTGAACAGCACAGCTTCTTCTCCTAAGTCATATCCACTTTGTGGATGGGGAGACTTTGCTGGGAGACAGGTATTCACTGCCAGGAGAAGGCTCAGATGGTCTTGAAGTCATCCAGTGCCCAGATGACCAGCCCTGAGCAGCCTGCCTCCACAGGAAGGGGGCAAAAAGAAGTTCAACTCCAGCCTAAGTGGGCCTGGACTGTCCCCGCTGAATCTTGTCACTGGCTGGTGCCCTTTGCCCTGTCTTTGCAGCTCCTGTCCTCTGCCTCTTTCCCCCTCCATCCCACCCTGGCTGCCTTTATGCCTCCCAGAAAGCCAGCGCTGTTGTGTGTTCATCTTCTGACTTCTTGGCATCTAGGGAGGCGGGGACGGCCACAGGCTGGGAGCCAAGTTCTCATTTGTATTCAGGGGCCAGGCCCCGGGCATTCTTTTAATCTCGTTAAGCTTGGGAGGAATGAGGTATGCATAAATTGAATGAGATACAGGATTAATGTCTGCAGGCAACAGCAGCATTACGGGCCAAGACCAAGGCTCAGGGTGACCCAAGGGTTTTTAGGGAGGTACTCTGTCCTGAGTGCTGTAGGAGCTATGGAGTCGGGGCCAGGGGAAGGGAGAGAAGCAAGGAAGCCCAGGCAACCAGGACTCAGCATCCTAGCATCTGCAAAATGCTCTGCTGGCTGATGCGACGTGATGGCAAGATGACAGGCACGTCAGCGTTTCTGTCCCCACCATCCTGACTCGTGGTGACTCGGTGGTTCCCTCCTCCCTTTCAGAGTCTGAGCGTCTTGCCTGCTGCCCAGGATTGCAGTCCTGGGCTCTAGGGCCTCCACGGCCCAAGGATTTGTGCTAAATCCTCTGCCTCTCCTCTTGTTATGAAAGGAGAGCTTGTTATGAGCTTGTACGGAGATCACAGCAGGTGCATAAGTCTACCTGCTCTGCCTTCAGAGGAAGGCAGGTAAGGCCAATGCTACCTGGCCTGGCCCCCTCCCAGGGCTGCTCTGAGGGGCTCCGCAGAAGTGATGCTACAGGACCCACCCTCGAATCATCCCCTGGTTATTGTGCACGCTGGCGTCATGATCTGATATTATTGTGTCTGTTTGCTCCTGGTCTGGGTCTCCCCCTTAGACTCAAAGCTGTGTGAGGGTAGGTATCTTGTCTTCTGGCTCATGGCTGCATCCTCCCACCCTCAGCAGGACTGGCATATGGTAGACCCCCTGGTCATGACTGCTGAGTCCTGGAAGGGACTGGAGGCAAGAGACAGTATTTCCCAAAAGGCTTGATGCAGTTTGAGCATTTTTAATACTCTTAGAAGTAAATATCTGACAAACTTGCAAGAAATATCAATTGAAGAGTTCATTATATTTCATGTCCATTTATTGGACTTTGTGAATTCGTGTAAGACGTTTTCAATTTTGATTATTTTATCTTGATCCCTTTGACTGAAAATGCCAAACATTGGTTTAAATGCTAAAACTAAGGAAAGAAATAGGCTGTCTTCTTAAAGAGTTACTTTGATAAGTGTGTTAGTCGCTCAGTCGTGTCAGACTCTTTGGGACCCCATGAACTGTAGCCCACCAGGCTTCTCTGTTCATGGGATTTTCCAAGCAAGAATACTGGAGTGGTTTGCCACTGCCTTCTCCAGGGGATCTTCCCTACCCAGTTATTGAACCCGGATCTCTAGCATTTCAGGCAAATTCTTTACTGTCTGAGACAGCCATGTTTAAAATTTAAAAAAATGGAAATTAACTTTTCCTTCAAAATTTATAAAGTAAATAAGTGGGTAAGGAAATGTAAATAATTAAACTTTCAAAAAAATTGAAGTTGGACAGCATCACTGACTCGATGGATGTGAGTTTGAGCAAGCTCTGGGAGTTGGTGATGGACAGGGAGGTCTGGCACGCTGCAGTCCATGGGGTTGCAGAGTCGGACATGACTGAGTGACTGAACTGAATTGAAGGTTTTGAGACAGTGCTAAGACTTTGGGACATCTCAAATGCACAGGTCTGCATGTTACAGAGAATTTATAGGAATTGGACTGATTGGAATTTTCCTCCCTTCCAGCCAAGTGTTACCTAGAAAAAGTGGAAACTACTGTGCTCATGGAACAGACAACAAAAATCAAACAGAGAGCTCATCTTAAGGAAGAAGTTTCTAAGAGTCACACATGCAAAGGCAGAACAGACTTCCTCGTGAGGGAGTGACTTCCCCATCACTGACGGCATGCAAGTTGTTGATGCACGTTAATGCAGGGGCCCAGGCTGCTCTGGGTGCTACACTGTTCTACAGTTTACTAGCTGTGTGGTCTCGTGTTCAATAGGGATAATAATAGATAGTAAACATGTTCATGTTCTACCAGGTGGTGCTAGTGGTAAAGAACCCATCTGCCAATGCAGGAGACATAAGAAATGCAGGTTTGATTCCTGGGTTGGGAAGATCCCCTGCAGGAGGGTGTAGCAATCCATTCCAGTATTCTTGCCTGGAGAATCTCATGGACAGAGGAGCCTGGCAGAGGAGTCCATGGGGTGGCAAAGAATCATGCAGAGTCAGACGTGACTGAAGCAACTTAGCAGGAACACATATATAAAATATGTAACAATGTATGATAAAGTTGCAAAGAGAGTAAAGTGAGTAAAGGGTTTTGCATCCTTCCTGGCATGTTGAAAGAGTCAAAATGCTATTATTACTGTTGTTCAGATCAGATCAGTCACTCAGTCGTGTCTGGCTCTTCGCAACCCCATGAATCGCAGCACGCCAGGCCTCCCTGTCCATCACCAACTCCCGGAGTCCACTCAGACTCACGTCCATCGAGTCAGTGATGCCATCCAGCCATCTCATCCTCTGTCGTCCCTTTCTCCTCCTGCCCCCAATCCCTCCCAGCATCAGAGTCTTTTCCAATGAGTCAACTCTTCCCATGAGGTGGCCAAAGTACTGGAGTTTCAGCTTTAGCATCATTCCTTCCAAAGAAATCCCAGGGCTGATCTCCTTCAGAATGGACTGGCTTGATCTCCTTGCAGTCCAAGGGACTCTCAAGAGTCTTCTCCAACACCACAGTTCAAAAGCATCAATTCTTCGACGCTCAGCCTTCTTCACAGTCCAACTCTCACATCCATACATGACCACAGGAAAAACCATAGCCTTGACTAGATGGACCTTTGTTGGCAAAGTAATGTCTCTGCTTTTTAATATGCTATCTAGGTTGGTCATAACTTTCCTTCCAAGGAGCAAGCATCTTTTAATTTCATGGCTGCAGTCACCATCTGTAGTGATTTTGGAGGCCAGAAAAATAAAGTCTGACACTGTTTCCACCGTTTCCCCATCCATTTCCCACGAAGTGGTGGAACCGGATGCCATGATCTTCGTTTTCTTAATGTTGAGCTTCAAGCCAACCTTCTCACTCTCCACTTTCACTTTCATCAAGAGGCTTTTTAGTTCCTCTTCACTTTCTGCCATAAGGGTAGTATCATCTGCATATCTGAGGTTATTGACATTTCTCCCGGCAATCTTGATTCCATCTTGTGTTTCTTCCAGTCCAATGTTTCTCATGATGTACTCTGCATATAAGTTAAATAAACAGGGTGACAATATACAGCCTTGATGAACTCCTTTTCCTATTTGGAACCAGTCTGTTGTTCCATGTCCAGTTCTAACTGTTGCTTCCTGACCTGCATACAAATTTCTCAAGAGGCAGATCAGGTGGTCTGGTATTCCCATCTCTTTCAGAATTTTCCACAGTTTATTGTGATCCACACAGTCAAAGGCTTTGGCATAGTCAGTAAAGCAGAAATAGATGTTTTTCTGGAACTCTCTTACTTTTTCAATGATCCAGCGAATGTTGGCAATTTGGTCTCTGGTTCCTCTGCCTTTTCTAAAACAGGCTTGAACATCAAGAAGTTCAGGGTTCACGTATTGCCGAAGCCTGGCTTGGAGAATTTTGAGCATTACTTTACTAGCGTGTGAGATGAGTGCAATTATGCGGTAGTTTGAGCATTCTTTGGCATTGCCTTTCTTTGGGATTGGAATGAAAACTGACCTTTTCCAGTCCTGTGGCCACTGCTGAGTTTTCCAAATTTGCTGGCATATTGAGTGCAGCACTTTCACAGCATCATCTTTCAGGATTTGGAATAGCTCAACTGGAATTCCATCACCGCCACTAGCTTTGTTCGTAGTGATGCTTTCTAAGGCCCACTTGACTTCACATTCCAGGATGTCTGGCTCTAGGTCAGTGATCACACCATCGTGAGTATCTGGGTCGTGAAGATCTTTTTTGTACAGTTCTTCTGTGTATTCTTGCCATCTCTTCTTAATATCTTCTGCTTCTGTTAGGTCCATACCATTTCTGTCCTTTATTGAGCTCATCTTTGTATGAAATGTTCCTTTGGTATCTCTAATTTTCTTGAAGAGATCCCTAGTCTTTCCCATTCTGTTGTTTCCTTCTATTTCTTTGCATTGATCCCTGAAGAAGGCTTTCTTATCTCTTCTTGCTATTCTTTGGAACTCTGCATTCAGATGTTTATATCTTTCCTTTTCTCCTTTGCTTTTCGCTTCTCTTCTTTTCACAGCTATACTCACAGAAAACTAGTCAATCTAATCACACTAGGACCACAGCCTTGTCTTACTGTTGTTATCATTATGTAAATGCCAGTGGGTCTTCAGAATAAGGCAACTTTAGAGCCCCTACAAGGAAATGACAATCTACTCCAGTATTCTTGCCTGGAGAATCCCATGGACCCAGTAGCCTGGCAGGCTACATGTAGTTCATGGGGTCGCAAGAGTCAGACACGACTCTACAGTCCTCGCAAGAATCAGACGCGACTTAGCGACTAGGAGAGAGAGAGAGAGAGAAAGAGAGAGAGAGCGCGCCAGAGCCCCTACAGTCCATAGGGTCGCAAAGAGTTGGACACGACTGAAGCAACTTAGCACACACAGAGGTCCTTTGGGACGTTGTCCCCCTAACTCAACACTTTGAGACTTGCGGTGATCTTGGTTGGCCACCAGGTGGCGCCCCAGACCCCAGCTCAGAAAGCTCCTGAAAAGAAAGATTCTCTAGAGGGTACAGCTCGCTTAGAATGAAAACCAGCCAACTTTTGGAATTGATAGCTCGTTTAGAATGAAAACCAGCCAACTTTTGGAATTGATAGCTCATTTAGAATGAAAACCAGCCAACTTTTGGAATTGATTCCTTATTTAGAATGAAAACCAGCCAACGTTTGGAACTGATAGCCAGGATGAGCAAAATGTTTCCCCAAGTCTGAAAGGTAGACTGCTGTGATTCCTGAGTGCCTCTCTAGGGGTTCGTCAGCAAGAATTCCTTCTGCTCCTCTAGGGGAGCCCAGAGGTCCCTGGGATGTCTGGATGCACACAGGATGGGACTGGACCTGCCTGGCTCTGAGCACTTAGGACCCATAGGAATGGATACAATGGAGCCAAGCTGGGTTAAGGGAGTGGAAAAGGCGGCTCCTTTGCTCAGAGTCTCTGTGTGGCTGCAATGCCTCCCACTGGCTCTGGGCTTAGTTTCTGGATTTTCAGAGTGTTGTTGTGAGACCTGTGAGGTGTCGGGGTTCACAGACACCAGTCAGGTTCTGTCTTTGAGGTGCCAGGCTGCACTCGCTCACCTTGGGGATCAGCCAGAGGCTGGCACATCCCACCTGGCCCTGCTGGCCCTGTCTGGGGTGAGTGGGAGGGGGTGGGTCTTTGCCTGGGGCGTGTCCTCTGCCTTGGGGTGGAGCTCAGTCCATGTGAGCCGCAGGCTGGACAGGCCAGGGGTTCATGGCTGAGCACCCCTACCTCTCCACTGAAGACAGATGGGAGTTGGTGGTTAAACTCCCAGCCTCCTCCCCTCAGGGAGGGCAATGCTGAGGGGGTGTCCCCACAGTCCCTTAAGCCCCAGCTCACCTACACACCCTCTGTTGGTCTGTCCTCCCACTATCTTCCTTTCTCTTCCCTCACTGGCTTCCCGGGTTGCCTCCTAAATAAATTCCTTGCACCCAGATCCTTGCCTCAGGTTTGCTTTTAAGGAATTCAAACAAAAAGAGCTGGAGAATTAGGTCCTTTGGGGCTTCCCTGGTGGTTCAGATGGTGAAAGAATCTGCCTGCAATGGAGGAGACCCGGGTTCAATCCCTGGGTCAGGAAGATACCCTGGGGAAGGGAATGGCTGCCCACTCCAGTATTCTTGCCTGGAGAATCCCATGGACAGAGGAGGCTGGCGGGCTACAGCCCAATAGGGTTGCAAAGAGTTGAACACAGCTGATCGACTAACACTCAAATGCTTTCAGAGCACAAATTACAAGAGAGAAAAAGAAGCCGATGGAGAAAAAGATCCCAATGGATCCCTGAATGCCGTGAACTAATTGCAACACTTCATTTTTGCAGTAAGTACTTTTTAAGAATCCCTTGTTAAAAAAACCCAGTTACTGTGGGCATAAAGAAAATTTAAAAACTCTTTGGAAAACCTCACTGTGAGTGAGGAATCCAGGTTTGAAATTTTCCATTGCCTCCACTCTGTCCTGTGAATAGGAAACTGCCCCTCCCCCCATTCAGATAGCACCCGACATGTGAGCCTGCCTTATCAAATATTAATTGGGTGCTATATTTTCCCCTGAGCTCATAGCAGCCTCTGACATTTTGATGTCAGGTTTTTGGAGGCTCACCAAACACAGAGCGCTGAAACCCGAGGGGCAAAGCCTCCCTAGTTATATTTCAGAACGCTCTGGATATATTCTTCTATGAAATTCAGCACCCAACTCAGGCAGACCTTAGCAGACAGCGCTGAAGGAGGTTAATGATGGATTTGTATAGGTTTCTCTTGCTTTATTTAGGTCCCTGGAAATGCAAGTGTCAGCACAAAGTATGTTTATGGTTCCATTAAATCACCAGGAAAAAAAAAAAAAACACATAGAGATGGTTGTAAAAAAAGAAAAACAAGGTTGTGTGACTCAGCCTGAATAAATTAAGAAGCCAATTTGATGCAAAACTTGGAATGAATGAGGAGCCACTTCCTTCTCTAGCATCTTATCCCCTCATTCGTTTTCTCTCTCCCTTTCTTTTTTGGCAGGGGGAAGGTGTTTCTTTCTAAGTTTCTAGTAACCTGCCACCCTCGGTTTCTAAAGACCCCATAAAGGGGAATTTGTTAAACATCTTTCCTGTAGAACTTAATAAAAAGATTCTTCTAGGTAGAGTATTTTCTCTTAAAAATGAGATGCTTGGTACAAACGAAACAAGCCACCAAAAGCATTTTGAAGAGTTTGGAGTATGTTTGCAATAATTTGTGCATTCCTCATTTTCTACCATCTTTATCTGAGTCCTATTTATGTCTTATGGATACGTGGACAAAACTATACTTTGAAAATATAGGGAGCCCTCTTCCACTGTTGGTGGGAATGTGAATTGGTGCAGTCATTATGGAAACAATACACAAGCTTCTCAAAAAAACTAAAACTAGAGTTGCCACAAGATTGAGCAATCCCACTCCTGGGCATATACCCAGCCAAAACTATAACTTGAAAAGATACAGGTGCCCCAATGTTCATAGAAGCATTATTCACAATAGCCAAGACATGGAGACAAACCTAAAAGTCCACTGAAAGTTGACTGGGTAAAGAAGATGTGGTATATCCATATATATACACACACATACACATAAACTGGAATACTACTCAGCCATAAAAAAGAATGAAATAGTGCCTTTTGCAGCAACATGATGGACCTAGAGGTTATCATGCTAAATGAAACAAGTCAGAAAGAGAAAGGTAAGTGTAACATGGGATCACTTATATGTGAAATAGAAAATACGATAGAAGTTAACTTATTTATGAAATAGACACAGGTTTGCAGACGTAGAGAACAGAGTTGTGGTTACTAAGGGGGAGGGTGTTGGGAGGGGGAAGGACTGGGAGTTTGCGATTAGCAGATGAAACTTATATATACAATGGATGAACAACAAGGTCCTGCTGTATAGCACAGGGAACTATATTCAGTGTCTTGTAATAAACCATAATGGAAAAGAATATAAAAAAGAATATATTTATGTGTATATATGTATATGGGCTTCCCTAGTAGCTCAGCTGGTAAAGGACCCACCTGCAATGCAGGAGACCCTGGTGGGATTCCTGGATCAGGAAGATTCCCCTGGAGAATGGATAGTCTACCCATTTCAGTATTCTTGCCTGGAAAATCCCCACGGACAGAGGAGCCTGGTGGGCTACAGTCCATGGGGTCGCAAAGAATTGGACACGACTGAGCAACTAAGCACTCGTGCATGCGTATGCACGCGTACACACACACACGGACACATGTATAACCAAATCAATTTGCTATACATTAGAAATGAACACAACATTGTAAATCAACTATACTTTGATAAATTTTTTTTAAAAAGATATTAAGGATACTGATACACAAAGAGTACAGACAGGACAATTCCATTCATATAAAGTTAAAAAACTGGGAATAACCCATGTTTGCTGTTAGAAGTCAGAGTCAGGAGTGTTCTTGTGTGTATGGCCAGCAACTGAGGGGTACACAAGGAAGGCTTTGGGTGCTGATAATGTTTTGATTCTTGATGGTTAAGTGTGTGTGGTTCGCTTGTGAAACTTCATTGACCTGTGGGCTTATAGTCTGTGCACCTTAAAATTTTTTAAGTTTTCTGATATTGCCATACAGTTTAAGTTAAAAAAATTTTTTTTCACCCTTGCTAAATTGTACCAATCCCTGCCCTCTTGCCCCACTGGGAGTTTTTGCCGGGCCCTGGCTGGGATGGAGACTGGGTGTGATGCCTCCTGGGGATGTTTGGCAGGGACGGGACAGCCTACCTGCGACCTTGGAGCCGTAGGCCACGCCGACCCCGCAGATGTTATTGTTGGCAGCCGCAGAGACCTCCCCAGCACATCTCGTCCCGTGGCTGTGGAGAGAAGTGAAGATGGGTCAGACAGAGGGTCAGACGACTTGGGGAAGGTTTCTTAAATTCTGTCAGTTGAAGCAATTTGATTCTTTTGAGTGGTTCTGTTAGCCTGGAGCCAGTCCAGGCCATCGCATCTTCCGTCTGTGTCTCTCCTCTCACCCCTTCCACCTCCCAGCCGCCCTTGGCTTGTTTCTACCGTGAAGTCTTCTCAGGACATTTCAACCTTGAAAGGTGATCTCTACTTTAAATCTGAAGTGCCTTCCTGCAGAAGGCAGTCATAGGCTTGCTGCGAAAAGGAAAAACGAGATAGACAGATTGGTGCTAGTTGAAGTAGCTGACTTTGTTTTTTTTTGAACAGCTAGAATTGTGGGCTAGTGTTTATTTTCAAGGCTGGTTGTGGCCACCAGGCAGTGAATGCTGCCCGTCAGCTGTGGGACAAAGCTTATTTACCTTTGTTGGATTCTAGCCTCCTTTAAAGCTTCCTTGATGGTTCAGATGATAAAGAATCTGCCTGCAATGCGGGAGACCTGAGTTCAATCTCTGGGTTGGGAAGATCCCTTGGAGAAGGGAACTGCTACCCACTCCAGTATTCTTGGGCTTCCCTGGTGGCTCAGACAGTAAAGAATCCGTTTTCAATACAGGAGACTGGGGGTTCAATCCCTGAGGTGGGAAGAACCCTTGGAGGAGGGCATGGCAACCCACCCCAGTATTCTTGACTGGAGAATCTCTTTGGAAAAAGGAGCCTGGCGGGCTACAGTCCATAGGGTTGCAAAAAGTCGGACACGGCTGAGCGACTGAGCACACACAGCTCCTTTCAGATATATGCTACAGACCCCCACCTTCCTCTGGGAACCAAAAAAGCACACACTGGCAACATTTCACATTCAATTTGAAGGGCTCCACAGAAACTTTGAGGCTGACCAGATTAAGAACCCTGGACAGTAATTAGATCCATCTTTCTGAAGTTTGCTGGCCTGAAGCGTACAATTCTGAGCAAGGCCTTCTTAGGGCTCAAGTTCTAGACACTGTCTTAAGTCCAAAGGCAGAACAGACTTCGTTGTGAGGTAGTGAGTTCACCATCACCGAAGGCATGCAAGTTGTTTGCTCATGTTAGTGCAGGGGCCCAGGGGGCACTGGGTGCTACATAGTTCTGCCATAGACACCGTAATTTCATTAAGCTTCTCCCTTCTGCTCCCTTTTCCTTTAGACCAAAGGGATCCAAACAGTTCTCCCTCCTGTGAGCACTTCTCCTTCCCTGAGCAAGGCCGCCTGGTGGCTGGCTTGGGCCCACTGGATGCAGTGGAGTGTGCAGAGCAGCTTGGGCCACGGACAAGGCCATGGAGGGAGCTTGACCGGACAGCACCTCAGGGGAGGCCCCTGGAGGTCTTCTTCCTCCAGACCCAGCCAATCGCCCCGTTAGCAGCGTATGGAGAGAGACAGGTACCCCACCTACGTTAACAGCATGATGAGCAAGCAAGCAAGGGTTTGTTCTCTTTTAAGCCACTAGGTTTGAGGGCCTTTTGTTAAATGGCAACGGAACCAAGCGTAAGCTTGAAGTCAATCAGAATGTGTGTTTGGACCCCAAACAGCATCCCAGCTATGGAGGAGCCTAGTGTTCATGTCCTTGCAAGCCACCAGCCCCAACCCTGCAAGGCCTTCCTTACACTCCAAGAAGCAGCCAGATTTGAAGTCGGCTGGAACAGCATCTGATTGGCCCGCAGAGGTGATGGCAGTGAGGGCTGCCTGCTTGCTATTTATACGGCGGGTGCAGGAGGGCACGTGGGGAAGGGGCTTATTGGCTGCATAGCCCAGAAAGTCCTGATTTCTGCAGTGTAGACTGGTTAATACATTCTCCTGGGACATGCAAACCTACCACATCAGTCCATTAAAAGAAATCACATCTGAGGATTGAAATATACGTATTTTCTTTCTCTACATGAGCAAAAGCAAATTCTGCCTCCATGAAAGCTACACATCACAGGGACTCCGAATTCCCTCGGGAACAAGAATGACTGTGTTGGAGGAGACCCCACCATTGCTGCGGAGGGAGCCCAGCTCCGAGGGGTGAGAGGACGACCAGCCTCTTGCCATGGACTGAGCGTGACATGCTCACTGCCTCTACTCCTTGTGCGGGCAGGCACTGTTCTATTTCACAAATGTCCAAGTTGAGTCTCAGCGGACCTGGGCCAGGTCTGAGATTGAGGCTCAGTGACCCACTGAGACTGAGACTGGACCCTCCACCACCCTCCCACCCAGGGGACAAACCTTCTCTGCCCTAAAACTGCTCACAGAAACCTGGAGGACAAAATTGTGCAAACTTCCTTGAGCAGACTAAAGACACTGAAGGCTTCTGTGTCTTTAATTTTGGCTTTTAAATGGGGAGATGCTGGTCATGGTTCCTCCACAGGAACATTTGGGAAGAAACATATTTGACTCTTTGCGACCCCATGGACTCCAGCCCACTCCCCTCCTCTGTCCTTGGGATTCTCCAGGCAAGACTACTGGAGTGGGTAGCCATTTCCTCCTCCAGGGGATCTTCTCAATTCAGGTGTCAAATCTGCATCTCCTGTATCTCCTGCATTACTGGTAGATTGTTTACCTGCTGAGCCACCGGGGAAGCCCCATGGATATTCAGTCCATGGAATTCTCCAGGCCAGAACACTGGAGTGGGTAGCCTTTCCTTTCTCCAAGGGATCTTCCCAACCCAGGGATCGAACCCAGGTCTCTCGCATTGCAGGTGGATTCTTTACCAGCTGAGCCACAAGGGAAGCCCAAGAATACTGGAGTGGATAGCCTATCCCTTTTCTAGGGGATCTTTTTGACCCAGGAATTGAACTGGCGTCTCCTGCATTGCAGGTGGATTCTTTACCAACTGAGCTATCAGGGAGATCATTGCTAAATTAGGTGGTGCCAATTAATTATAAGTGGCAGTGGCTCCCTGTTGGTAATACCAGGCCTCTTCACCAGGCCCCAGGCCTCTGTGGACTTCATTCCCACAGCCTTGGATGTCTTTCCCTCAGTCCTGTTTTCCTGATCATCTCAGGCAAATGTCCCTGCTCCCCTGAATGTTAGGAAAATCATTTTCCGATTCCATGTTCACCTGGCCCCTCGGCTTTCGAGAACATTCAGTAGCTCCATTTTGCCTCTAGAATAAAACATGATCTGTCAAAAGTGGGAATAGCTGTTGGTAGGGGTGAGGGACACATATGGTGGCTTGTTTGGCCTCCTTCTGATAAAGATCATCGGGGGGCAAGTGACAGGAGTCAGGAGTATGTCATGTTGCCAGAGTAGCCCCGTTCTTCTGCTCCCCCATGTCCAGGCCCCTGGCAGTGTGGTCTTCTTGCTCCTCCATGAAGAGATGAAGCTCATTTCTCTCTTGAGTTTGGCCCGGTGACTTGTCTTGTCCAAAAGGATGTGGTGGAAGAGATGAGCCTGGCCGCCAAGAGGACCACAGCTGTTCTTTCTCCTGAAACTGCCCAGGTGCCAAGTGGCAAGCCCAGGCTGCCCCACTGGATGATGAGAGACGGTAACCCTTCATGCCGGTCACTCCAGCTGATAGCCAGCCATCCCCCAGAAATGTGAGAGGCCAACCTAGGCTGGCCAGTCGCCAGCCCACCTGCCATCCAACTGTGGATGCACGGGCAGCCAGATCAACTGACCTGTCCAGCTGACCTACAGACTTGTGAGCAATGTCGGTGCTTATTCATTTTGGGATTTGTTATGCAGCATTATTAGGCAACAGATAACTGATACGCTGGACAAGCAAGGCTGGAGGGATAACCGATTTAGCTCAGTTTATTATTTTAAAAACAGGAAATATTGAAAAAGTACAGACAAATTCGGTGAATAACAGAATGAATCTCAGATGGCCAACACTCAAGTCTATAAAAGTCAAGGGCTTCTCATAACTTAGATTTTTTGTGAGTATACTATCGTTTGTTCATCAGAACCCTATTAATAATAGACATGTGGGTGTCTTTTTTCTTCTGTTTGGAGAAGGAAATGGCAACCCACTCCAGTATTCTTGCCTGGAGAATCCCATGTACAGAACAGTCTGGCAGGCTACAGTCTGTGGGGGTCACAAGAGTCAGACAAGACTTAGCTACTAAACCATCACCATTCTTTTGTTAAATACAAATGATCAACGTTGTGTATACATGCACAGTTAATATTTACCATATTTGATTAATCATTTTTGTGAATGAGTTTAAAGGAAAATATAGATGTTATTTTCCCCCAAATTGTTCAATATATATCTCTAAAAAATGATGATATCCTAAATAACCATATAACATAATTAACAAAATGGTAGTTGTTTTTCTGGAAGAGCAGAAAGACAGAGTCATTCACAGCAGAAACTTCTATTATAGACTGTTCATGTCTGCTGCCTTCATTTACATTTTATGTATCTTAAAAAAAATTCTTCTGAATTATATAAACGGTTCTCTATTTATCCTCCGTGTTGCTGATTCAGTAGTCTGTTCTATTGCATCTGCTTTTTGATGCTTCAAAATTATTTTGGCTAATGTTTTGATTTTAAACAGAATGTACTTATTTAATCAATAAAGTATTTTCTTTCTTTTTTTTTTTAAAGATGAGAAGGTCATTGCTGAGGTGCTAAGGATGAAAACTAAGGCCATGGACAGTTAGGGATGTTGTTCAGAGAACTTTAGCTTATAACGAGCACTTCTATTGTGGCTCTTTTAAGATACCTTCAGTTTTCCAGGGAAGGTAAATGAGATGTTTTGATCATGTTACCCACTTGTATCCTGTTGTAGTCCAGATGGTTTTAATTTTAAAGCATATGCCTTGAGGAAAATGAACCCTTGAGGGAACAAAGGACAGGTAAAGAATATTTACCTTATTTGTCATGGAGACACTGTTCACAGAAGAAAGTTAAAAAGCAGAGCAAATATGTGGTGAAGTTATGGTCCCCAGCCCAATTCCCACCTTCCTGAGCAAAGCAAAGTGTGTGGTTCTGAACACAACCCATTAGGACATCCCAGACTTCACTGTGGCCAAAGGAGTCAGTAATTACAAGGGCACATCCCTCTGTCTTATACTGGTAGAGATTTTTTTTTTAATCCATTATGTTAGAAATTTTAATGTGAATTTAAGCATAGCAGACCTCTTTATGTCAAGTGAATTTTGATGCACAGCTATCATAGAAGTCGAAAGAATGTTGTCCAGGTTGTTGCAAAATTTTTCATAATGAAGTCCTTTCAGTTGAATGGCTGACTAGAGGTCTCATATATATATATATATTTTACTTTACAATATTGTATTGGTTTTGCCATACATCAACATGAATCCGCCACAGGTGTACACGTGTTCCCCATCCTGAACCACCCCACCCCGCCACCTCCCTCCCTGTACCATCCCTCTGGGTCATCCCAGTGCACCAGCCCCAAGCATTCTGTATCCTGCATCAAACCTGGACTGGCGATTCGTTTCTTATATGATATTATACATGTTTCAGTGCCATTCTCCCAAATAATCCCACCCTCTCCCTCTCCCACAGAGTCCAAAAGACTGTTCTATACATCTGTGTCTCTTTTGCTGTCTCACATACAGGGTTATTGTTACCATCTTTCTAAATTCCATATATATGCGTTAGTATACTCTATTGGTATTTTTCTTTCTGGCTTACTTCACTCTGGTAGAGATTTTTTAAAGAAAAAATTTGGCCTTGCTGTGTGGCTTTTGGGATCTTAGTTCCCCAACTAGAGATTGAACACACACTCTTGGCAGTGGAAGTGCCAAGTCCTAACCTCTGGACCTCCAGGGAATTCCCTAGATTTTTTTTTTTTTTTAAAGAAATAACAAACCTCAAAAGCTCAGATGAGAGGATGGATGTCTGAGGAAAAATGGTGGGAACATTCATTTATCCCTTTGGCATAACTTGCCTCACTTTCTGTCTAGGTGGAGAACCTCTGATTTAGATCCTATAGAAATCCTCTCCATGAATTTCACAATTACATTTTCTGGCGCCTAGAGGGTGCCTACCATTTGCCACACTCTGTATCAAGGCTGTATGCATACCCTTAGTACCTCATGCAAACCTTCAGGGTGGAGTTTAGTTGCATTTTACAGATAAGAAAAACAGATTCAATTCAGGGATCTCTTATTTCATACCAAGCAATTAATACTATACTACTGCATTTGTCCATTTTTTATTATTGTAGTGAGCCTAACTGTGGAGAAGACAATGGCAACCCACTCCAGTACTGTTGCCTGGAAAATCCCATGGATGGGGGAACCTGGTGGGCTGCCGTCTGTGGGGTCGCACAGAGTCAGACACGGCTGAAGTGACTTAGCAGCAGTAGCAGCATTTGTCCATTATAATCTACTGAATTTTTCTCTGTTAAGAATAATTAACACCTGGGGATCATAAAATCCCCCTTATATGGTAAAGTTTCCAAAGTAGAAATGATTATACCAGTATATCTCTATTGCAATCCACATCACTCTCTCCGTTACTCCTAAATCTGCATTATGTCTGTTTCTTTTAGCCGAAGGGGAAAACTTAAACGATGAAAACTTGCATAATCCTGGTAGGGGAATAGAAAAAGAAAAACTCGGAACTTTGTGGTATTTCTCCAGTGACTCAGAAAGTGTGAAAGTATTAGTTGCTCAGTTGTGTCCAATTCTTTGCGACCCCATGGACTGTAGCCCACCAGGCTCCTCTGTCCATGGGATTCTCCAGGCAAGAATACTGGAGTGGGTTGCTGTTCCTTTTTCCAGGGAATCTTCCCGACCTAGGGATCGAACCTGGGTCTCCTGCATTGCAGGCAGATTCTTTACCATCTGAGTCACCAGGGAAGCCCTAGTGGTATTTCTTCAGTGGCTCAGAAGAGCTCTCCACATTAAACTGTGTTGGATTTCACTGTGCTTTGGTTTGGATAGAGAGAGGGTTGATTACAAACAGCAAAGTTTGAGCTAATATCAGCTTATGAGGTAGTCTCAATGCTCACATGAAAGAAAAACTTAGATTAGGTCTTTGAAGGCAATTTGGATTTTATTATCCAGGAGGTGATTTTAGAATTAGTCCATGAAGATGAAAGGGAAAGATGTTCATCTATTTCTAAACCATTAGATGTCACCAGGGTAAAGTATTGGTTTCTATCACTGTGCTAATAGCCAACCAGAGAGGACATTTTTCTCACATGTTCTTTTTTGGCCTGTTGCATTGGGTTATTCAAAATGAAATATGACTTTTAATTTAAAAAAGTTAATCACTGAAAATCTTTCTTATTTGAAGGTTTAACTAATGCTATCAATCAAATACATTCACCTAGAGATAGATGATCCTTCTCATCCATTTATCCTCCCTTCCCTTCATTTTGGTTGAATAATAAATGTCTTCTCTCTTCCTGAATTTATAGTAAACTTTTCATAACCAGGAATTGCATCAAATCCAAAATCTCTGACTCTTTAGGGCGTAATGGATAGAGCACGCTGCACTCGGTGATGCTCCCTGAACATTTCTGATGGCGGGGATGACATTTCAGTGGTGCACACCTGTCAAAGAAATGCTATGCAAGAGAGATTCTTATGGACAGCAGCATGGTAATAGACTTCGGATCTGCAATGCATCACCAAACACTGACCTAAACCCAGCAGGGTTGGAAGATTATTGACAAAGCATGGGCTGCAAGCCTAGGGAGAAGCTGGCAGCTCTCAAATGGACAGATGTCAAGGCCACTCAACATCTTGGCCCGGCTGAGAAGGTGTGCCACCCATCCATCAACCAGCCAATCAATATTTATGGAATGCCAACAAGAAAAAAATGTGATGCTGGATCCTGACATATCAGCTGTAGCTGGGCTGGGTATTATGGAGGCTTATTAAATGTGTGTTATTTCTGCCTTCTTGTGGTTCGAGTTATTGTTGCTACTGTGGCTACTATTATTATTTTGCTTGGCCCAAGTCTGTATTTCTCTGACTGCAAGCGAGGAGGAAATTACACTCCTTTTCCAAATTCCTCAACTGTGTTTCAAATACATCCCTGGAGCACAGATGCCACATGTGATTATCAAATGGTTCGCAGTAGAATAAATATACTTTCTCTGCTGAAAAAGGAAGAAACCAACAAAATAAAATTAAGCGCAGGGCAAGGGATTCTAATACACATCTCCTCTAAAAGCTGTCCTGCACATGTATGAAGTTTGCCTTCAGAAAAGTCCTTGGCTGTAAATTCCCACTGGCTATCTATTTTACACGTGGTAGTGTATATGTTTTAATGATACTCTCTCTATTCATCCCACCCTCTCCTTTACTTTCCATGGCGGTAAGGAGACCGTGATGGAGAGCGTGAGATTTCCTGGGCAGCTACTGCCTCAGAGTTATGACCAGCCTCTGTGGCCAGGGGGTTTGGCTGGAGCTGCGGCAGCAGTAGCAAGCTCATTGCCGATCAGCACCTGTCAGCCCTTCATGGGCATTTTGATGCTGAAACTATCTTATCCAAGAGCCCGAGTCTGCAGAGCAAAGATAGGGTGTTGGGTTTTATGCCCATGCCCAGAAGACAGAGAGTGAGTGAGTGATAGTCGCTCAGTTGCTTCCGACTTTTTGCTACCCCACGGACTGCGGCTCGTCAGGCTCGTCTGTCCATGGGATTCTCTAGGCAAGAATACTGGAGTGGGTTGCTATTTCCTTCTCCAGGCCCAGAAGAGAATGCCTGAAGAAACTGGCAGGCCTCGGGGCTGCACAGCTAACCAGAGGCTCAGGCTTCCTGGACAGGAAACACTGCTCTGGCCAGAGACAAGGGCTCAATGCTCTCAGAACCTCAGGCAGCAGCATGCCTGGAGGATCCTCTTCTGTGCCCACCCCACGCAACCACAAGAGCTCTTCTCTTCTCCTAGCAATCATCCAAACCTTTCATGCCTGCCTCCTCCATGGAGCCTTCTCGGATTGCTGCCCTGTGCGCCAGTCTCTAACTCCCGGACCAGTTACCCAGCTACTGAACACATCTGTACCCCTTGCCTCTGCTTCTTTGCCAAATTTCTATTAATACCCTATTCACCCCAGAATACACTCACCCCTCCTCCAAAGTCTGCCTAGTACCTTCGTTTAGATCCGGGACCAAAAGCCACCTCTTCAAGGAGGCCTGTCCCCATTTCCCCAGGCAGAGATGACAAGAGTTTTGCATTTCTCCACACTCTCCTTTACTACGAGGCAGTGCTTGTAACCACCCCCCTCACTGGTGGCAAGTCCTGTCTCCACCACTCATCAATTGTGTGACCTTGCACACATGACTTAATCTTGCTGGGCTTCAGTTTCCAAAATGGGGGTTATAACGTCCACACTTATTTCAGGAGGTTAGGTTTAGAATTAGTGCACACAAAACACGAAGACAGTGCCTTAAACACGTGTGGCTGTTAGTCATTCAGTTGTGTCTCACTCTATGCAGGCCCAAGGACTGTAGTCCACCAGGTTCCTCTGTCCATGGGATTCTCCAGACAAGAATACTGGAGTGGGTTGCCATGCCCTCTTCCAGGGGATCTTCCCAAACCAGGGATTGAACCCAGGTCTCCTGAATTTCAGGCAGATTCTTTACCGTCTGAGCCACCAGGGAAACCCAAGTAACTGCTTAACAGGCGTTATGGTTCCTTGTATCGTTTCAACCGTGGGTATACTTAGCATCAGTGATTCAGGCTTCTGTGGCCTCTTCACGGGACATTGCAGGCTCCTCAGAAGCTTATCCACCAAAACTAATAGCTTCATGAGCACCACACTAAAGCCCCAGTTCTCTTTATCTCTTTTTATGCCCTATGACTTAATTTTAAAACTTTATTACTATTTTTTAATGTTTTTAATTTATATGGCTGTGCTGAGTCTTAGTAGCAGCACGTGGGATCTGGTTCCCTCACCGAGGCGAACCCTGGGCCCCCTGCATTAGGAGCACAGAGTCTTAACCACTGGACCACCAGGGAAGTCCCTGTGCCCTTTGCCTTTAAAATCTACTTCTTGCTATAGAAAACATCAGAATACACAAAACTAGAGTGAAATCTCTTGTAAATACCATCATCCAGCTTCTATGATTATTAACTCATGGCTAGTTTTATTTCCTCTAATCCCCCTTACTCTGTTTTCCTCTTCCCCAGGCCCCTAGCTATACTGAAGGAAATACTGGGCATAACATTTCTCCCAAGGGCGACTTTTTAATGAACTTATCCTATACTCCTGGGAATGATGATATATTCTCCTTGTGCCAAGTAGGAAGCACCTCCAGGATCCCAGCACCCTACTGTTTGGACCACAGAGCCTCCCAGTGCTATGGGCCTGAACTTTGACCTGCCTTCCTCCCATAATCACTTGCAATAGTAGTTTTTATTTGTTTATTTTTAATTAATTTTTTCAAAATTGGTTTTGTAAACCAGTAAACAAAGACCATGATCTGATCTGTGGTGCCATCCAGGCTTTGTAATAACAAGCCATGATGGATGAGGATCTTTGAAAATCACTTGATAATTGAGAAAAATCTCATTTACCAGTCAGAGTGGCCACTGTGTCTTGAGTCATTGGCGCCTTAGGAGGCAAGGATCATCCTTGCCTGACTCATGGTGACTGTGTCTGAGGCAATTGGACACTTGGGGATTTCACTGCTGGCAATGAAGAATTTCATTACCCTAAGAACTCATTAGTCCTGGAGGACTTTAGGCTGTTTAAAATTGAACTTTCAAGAACAAGTTTGCAAATGAAATTATTTAAGATAGAGGACACTTCCACTTTGCTTTTGTTTTTGTTTAAAGAATATTCTTATAGCTCATTACAAGGGAAGACTTACTTGTGGGGGGTTGTGTTCGGGTTCAGAAAATGAGTGGGACGGGAACCATTCTGTCGTTTATATTTTTGTGCTTGGATCAATCCATCAGAGATGAATTTAATATCTCCTAGCTGTAGACGGGGAGAAAGCAATGGCAACCCACTCTGGTATGCCTGGAAAGTCCCATGGACGGAGGAGCCTGGTAGGCTGCAGTCCACGGGGTCGCTAACGGTCAGACACGACTGAGAGACTTCATTTTCACTTTTCACTTTCATGCATTGGAGAAGGAAATGGCACGCCACT
Source organism: Bos indicus (assembly GCF_029378745.1). Lineage (NCBI taxonomy): Eukaryota > Metazoa > Chordata > Mammalia > Artiodactyla > Bovidae > Bos > Bos indicus. The sequence continues at coordinate 37,746,720 of NC_091772.1, read as the reverse complement.
CCAGTGTTCTTGCCTGGAGAATCCCAGGGGTGGGGAAGCCTGTTGGGCTGCCATCTATGGGGTTGCACAGAGTCGGATACGACTGAAGTGACTTAGCAGCAGCAGCAGCAGCTGTAGAAGGGGAGGCAATTAGCTGGCACATGTAATGCTACTGCTCTTTTTTTTTTAACTTTTTATTTTATACTGGAGTATAGCCCATTAACCCCGGAGAAGGCAGTGGCACCCCAGTCCGGTATTCTTGCCTGGAAAATCCCATGGATGGAGGAGCCTGGTGGGCTGCAGTCCATGGGGTCGCTAAGAGTCAGACACGACTGAGCGACTTCACTTTCACTTTTCACTTTCATGCATTGGAGAAGGAAATGGCAACCCACTCCAGTGTTCTTGCCTGGAGAATCCCAGGGATGGGAGCCTGGCGGGCTGCCGTCTGTGGGGTCGCACAGAGTTGGACATGACTGATGAGACTTAGTAGCAGCAGCAGCATGGCCCATTAACAACATTATGATAATTTCAGGTGCACAGTAGAGCAAGTCAGCCACTCTCATACATGTATCCATTCACCCTCAAACTCCCCTCCTGTCCAAGCTGCCACATAACAGTGAGCAGAATTCCCTGTCCTATATAGCTACTGCCTTTTCTGATGGCTTGTGGACAGCTGGTGACTGACAGTGCAGAAACCAGGCCCACGCTCATGGTCCTTCTCAGAGCAAGGTTCCAGGCACCATTTATAATAATGTCTTGTCCGTGGTTTAGTGACTTCGATTTGATGACTTCACATCCTTGTGTCTGAAAGTGGTTTATTAGCAAGGATCTAGGGTTGTAAGTCACAGGGAGTAAGAGACACTTCAAATCAAAAGTTCTCCAACCTTTTTAATATATCTTCCTTAGTATTTCAGATGGTAAAGAATCTCCCTGCAATGTGGAGACCTGGTTTCGATTCCTGGGTCCCGTTGATCCCTGGGTCAGGAAGATCCCTTGGAGAAGGGCATGGCTACTCGCTCCAGTATTCTTGCCTAAAGAGTCCCATGGACTGAGGAGCCTGGCAGGCTATAGTCTACGGGGTCACAGAGAGTCGGACATGATTGAGTGACTAACACTTTCAAGCTCATTCACTTTTACCAATCCTAAACACACACTTACAAATTCTGCATGATGACTTTAAACTGCAAGTAAGGAGATCAATCCTGGGTGTTCACTGGAAGGAATGATGCTAAAGCTGAAACTCCAGTACTTTGGCCACCTCATGCGAAGAGTTGACTCTTTGGAAAAGACTCTGATGCTGGGAGGGATTGGAGGCAGGAGGAGAAGGGGATGATAGAGGATGAGATGGCTGGACAGCATCACCGACTTGATGGACATGAGTTTGGGTGAACTCTGGGAGCTGGTGATGGACAGGGAGGCCTGGCATGCTGTGATTCATGGGGTCGCAAAGAGTCGGACACGACTGAGCGACTGAACTGAACTGAAGGTTAATGGAGAGTGGGGACTATGGTCTTGCATATTAGCAATGATCTTTTTAAAATGCTACAAATTGGAATTGTGTTTTCCCCTTTACTCTTTTCTGCCTTTTCGGTAATGACCAAGCCCTGTGTGCTTTGTCTATGCCCCAGACAGTCTCTGGTCAATTCAATAATTGTAGGAACACAGTCTGATCTACCTGGTCCACTCAGGACCTGTCCCTGGCCATTCTTTGGTCTTTTATAATACACTCTGCCTTTTATAATAAAAACGATGCTTATAAAATAATGGTACAACTTGGACTTAGAAACACAGAGCTTGGGTTCCAGTGTCGGCTTTGATATTTACTGGTTGTTTGACCAGGCAAGTGAGGCAGTCTTTCCGAGCCTGTTTCCTTATCACTAAACTGAGGAGGACAGCCTTTATTTCAATTACCATAAGTTTGTCACGAGAAGTAGAAGAGATGAGTAAAGGGAATAAAGAAGTAGAAGTGATTAAAGTGAGCTTCAGTCACTAATTGAAGTTCATATGTTCTATCAAGTTCACTCAAAAACATCAATAATGGGGAAGTATTAGGTTTCAAACTTAATCGATATTGATTGACAAACCACTTGTCTCAATTTCTTGATATTTCTTACATGTGAGAAATTAGGCATGAATTTTACTTGGAGAAGAAAGAGGCTATATTTTCATGTTTAGTAGCAAAATAGGTTGAAGAAAAGTCATACTACCATTGGGTAGTGTTGCATAATAGTATATCAAACAGTATATCACACCTAAATTAACAATACTGTATTGTGTATTTGAAAACTGCTAAGACAGAAAATCTTCATCACAAGAAAAAAAATTTTTTATGTGACTATGGGTGTTAATGTGACTAAGATGTTAATGAACTTATTGCGGTGATCATTTTGCAGTATATACAAACATGGGATCCTTATGTCGTATGCATGTGCACTCAGGCGTGTCCGATTCTTTGCGACCTCACAGACTGTAGCCTGCCACGCCTCTGTCCGTGAGATTGTCCTGGCAAGAATACTGGAGTGAGTTGCTACTTCCTCCTCCAGGGGAGCTTCCCGACTCAGGGACAGAACACCGGTTTCCTGCATTGCAGGCAGATTCTTTACCACTGAGCCAGCAGGGAAGCCCCGTTATGTTGTATACCTGACACTAATTATGCCTTAGTGAAAAATACTTCAAACCTATGCCAATTACATGTACTGTTTTGTCAAAAGTATGAGCTTGTACAAGGTTACAGCGAAAACACTTTTCAAAAACATATAGACACAGACCTGAGGGGCAAAAATGTTCTCTGCAACAGTTGCAAGAGATAAGTGAAACTCATAGGTTTACATTCACCTTGTGGTGAGTTCAGAAAGGATTTCTTATTACTCCTATTTTATCGTTAATAAGGTGGCAAGTAATTCCTATTCAACTGAACAATATGGTTGAAAGAAAATTCTAGAAGAATGTTGCCATATTAAAAAAAAGTCGAGAATTTAAAAAATATAGCCACAATAAAGGAAAAAGTCACAGTATAATTTCGTGAGGCACTGAGATTATTTTTCTGGTGATATTCAAGCCTTAAAACACAGAACAGAGTGAACTAAAACCCCACTCCTGATGTCCCAGACATCCCCAGAGGCCCAGTTTACCTGTTAAACCAGTCGTCTGTGTATCTAGGGTACGGATAGGGATCATTGCTGCTGAAGTCGTAGCTCGCCTCAGCGTTCTGCAAAACACAAGGTGCATCACCAGGTCATAAATCCAGAGCACGGGCATGAGAAGATGCTAAGAGACGCAACTGTCTCATGTGGACGGTCCCTCACCCAGGGCTATGTCAACCTGCTTTCTGGACCAACCCTTGAAGAGGCGACAGAGCAGGTGTGTGTCCATGGAGGTTTCCATCCTCTCCTGGTATCCTCTTTTCCAAGCTCCCTCACCCCATCCTGTTCCAGGTTCTCAAAGTGTTAGCAAATTTGGGTTCTGTGCTACCCAGGACCATCTCCATTTTAAGTTGAGGGACCACTGTGGGTCAGTGGGGCTCACTTGGAGCCAAGACTCACATTAAGCTTCCCTGGACTGATGGCCAGAAGGTTCTAGTTCTCTTGTCACAAGTGAGGAAGCCTCTTGCTTTATGTAGAACTCATTCCCAGCTCCCAGCTTTGGGCTGACAGAGGCTTGTCTCCTTTACAATTACGAGTGTTAAACCCAAGACCCAAACACTGGCCACAATATCAACCTCATTTATTTACTCAACAAATATCATTGAGTCTAATATATACCAGGGTTCCCTGGTAGCTCAGCTGGTAACCTGCAAGGCAGGAGACCCCGGTTTGATTCCTGGGTCTGGAAGATCCACTGGAGGAGGGATAGGCTACCCACTCCAGTATTCTTGGGCTTCCCTGGTGGCTCACATGGTAAAGAACCCACCTGCAATGCAGGAGACCTGGGTTCGATCCCTGGGTTGGGAAGATTCCTGGAGAAGGGAATGACTACCCACTCCAGTGTTCTGGCCTAGAGAATTCCATGGATAGTCCACAGGGTGGCAAAGAGTTGGACATGACTGAGCCACTTTCACTTTTCACTTTCGTATACCAAGGACTTTTCCAAGGATGGGAATACAGTGGTGACATCCCTGCCCGTGTGTAATTTACAGCCTGATTAGGGGGACAGATATCAATCCAACAAGTAAATACAGGGTTGCAAACAAGGGTCCTCTTAACCCTACAGATTACAATGAGGAGTTTAAATTCTATGCAGTCCAGCACCTCCATTTTTCCCACTAAGAGTCTTGCTCCTCAGAAATCAATAATGTACTCACTTTATTTGTCTCTAAGTGATTTCATGTTTTAATTTTTTCCATCTCAGTCTTTTATTTTGGTCCATGATGGGAGATGGTCCCCCACCATCGGGTGGCTAATCCCGTCCTTCCTCCTCTCTGCCTTGTAGGTTGCCCAGGGATGCAGAGTTCCATGAAGCTCCTCTCTTCTCATCCCACCCTCCCTCCTTTGTTTTTGAGGTCTGCAACCAAGATCCCAGATGGTTTCCTGGTTCACAGTATCCACTTGGCTGGGAATCACTGGCTTAGGTGCGGATTCCAGCTTGGAAATGTCTTGATTCCAAGGCACCTTGAGACATTTTCAGGAGTTGTGCCCTTTTATGAGACAAAACACTATAGTTTGTAATAGTGTTACATGATGTTTGCATGATGTTTTTAAGAGCAAATTGACCAGTTCCATGAGTCTGGGTTTCCATTTGTTGGAAGGCAAAGGGCCATCAGTAGCTGGAACGACCTGAATTGTAATACTAATGTATTAAAATATATGTGCTTGGGGCAGAAGTCACCTTGAAATTTGTTTAAAATTTTTTCATTTAAAAGTTTTTAGCTTTATTGAGGTATAACTGATACACAAAATATCCCGTACATTTAATGTGTACATCTCGCTGAGTTTGGACATGTGTATATACTCACGACACCATCACCACAACCTAGGTACTCCACATACCCATTACCTCCAAAAACATTCTTGTGTTCTTTTTTTTGGTAAGAACATTTACCATGAAATCTATCCTCTGAACATATTTGATAGTATATAATACTGTATTGTTGACTGTTACATGACAGAGGTCTAGAATTTATTCTTTTGTGTAAAGGAAATGTCATATTCATTGAAAAACAATTCCTCATTCCATTCAAAATTTGGACCAGTCATTGTATATTGGACACTGAACATGGCTATCTGTGTTCTAGAATCTAGGTCTTCCTTCAGTTCCTGGCTTTAGAGAGGATAATGTCCTGTCTCCACTGGCCATAATTATTGGCAAATACCCAAATCACCTGCATTCACTGTTAATATAATCCCATCTTTGGGAGACCCTCTCAGATTTGGCGTTTTTTTTTTTTTTTTTCCTTGACTTTTCTTGAGCTATTTAGAGTCAGTTCTTTCAAGGGATACTATCTTAAAAGTAACTTCTTTCTCTTCCCTAAGTATGTTTGGTTACCTCTAAACTTCCCTGAATTTTTGAGACAAGAGCATCCTTAGGTAAGGTTGGTGGAGTGGGAATATCAAGAGGAATACAAGGTAATAGTTTATCTTTTGGGTTTCAAAGCTAAGGTTGAAACTTTAAACAGTTGATTTGGAAGAAGTTATTTGCTAAGCTTGGTTTTTTCCTATGTAAAAGAGATTAAAAGGCCCCAGTCTAAGGTGAGCTGAATGGAAAATTCATGGACTAGCCCTCCTGAGGCCCTCAGAGGGGATCCTGAGTGCTACCTCTCTCTTCTGAGCTGGGTTCCTGGAGTGGGAAGGGGATGCATTGGAATGTTGAACCTCAGAGAGGTCTGGGACTCATTCTAGGACAGTAGCCGAGGACCAGAAGCAGCTCTATGGGGTGTGTTAGTTGAGGGACTTGGGGTGGCCCCCCTCTGTGCTCTGTGATACACAGCGCAGAGCTGGAAGCAGTGGAATAATCTTGGGAGGCTGAGATTAGTGAGAACACGATGAGAGAACAGGCTGCCCCAGGAAGTCCAGAGGTCAGGACAGTGAGGATCCAGGGTTCAGAGAGAATATAGGAGAAGGGATGACTGAGGCCCGTGGGGGTGGGGCTGCAGCTGATGGTTCCAAGGTGGAGAGGTGATAAGACATGAGCTCTAGGACCCCACCCCCTCTTCTTGATTCTGTGCTAGTCCTTTGAAGCTTGAGGGTGGAGGCAGGAGGGTGGGGGCACAACTTGAGCAGGACAATGTCAAATTTCTACCATCGGTAGAGTAGCTTGTTGGATAGAAATTAACTTCCACTAGAGGAAAATTAAAGTCAGGATTTTCTGCACTTTTGTGTTTGCTGCCTAAGCAGCTGACCCATTTCTCCAGGTTTCTCACTCACAATTGTCTCCCGAGGTCTGGGCTGAGGTCTTTGGCTCTAAGTCTTGGTTCTGGAGGAAATGGCTTGCCATGAGGTGAGTTTGGGGCAGAGGGAGGAACTGGAGAATTCTGACAACAGAGTTTGATTCTGAGAAGCCACGGACTCTGAGACCACTTTTATAGCAAGAAGAAAGACCATGTATTATCTGAGGTCAGCTTCACCTCTGAAGGTTGAAATGGACAAAGATATAGGAACTTTAATTTGTTGTCTTTACAATTAATTTGATGACTAATGCTAATTCCCTGTGTAATAGTCTATGCTGAGACTGCGTATTAAGGAAGGCAAACAGTTGTTTTTGTTTGGTCATGTATTTTCTGGCTAAAAATCAAATGGTTTATAGCAAGAAAGGCTGAGCAACTTTTTGCAAGTGTTCTGTTTATAATTTTATAGCCCAAACTGAATCATTTATTGATCTGAACTACAATGTTGTCATCCATAAAGTTGTCTGTGTACAGGAATAAATTAAACTGGCCTTGGATTATACTGGAATTTTCTAAAATATCCATTAACATGGATGTTTGGGAGGAAGTAGAGTCTCTGTAGATTTAATACTTGGGAATTCAAGGCTAAGCCAGAAGCTTGTTTTGGTTTGAATTCTGTAACATTGTCCAAAAATACATTAGTCTATTTTCCTTTAGAAAATACTAGCTGTTTAGTGAACATAATTTAATCATTGATGATTCAGGCTCAGGCTGATTCAGAGTCACCATTAAGAGTAACATGGTGGAGAAAGTTGGAAGATTGGGTTGAATCCAAAATGACCTCAGGGCATCTCTGCAAGTTATTTCTGAAAGAAACTTCTGATAATGGCTCATTTATTCTTTAAGAGTTGAGTGCAGGGAAAAAAATACATCCAGTAATTAGTTATCTAAGTCTTAGTTTCTGAATACTTGAATGCATAGTCAGAAAGCAAAGCTAGATTGTTCAGATGCTCGTTATGTCTGACCTTTCACGATCCGATGGACTGTAGCCCACCAAGCTCCTCTGTCCAAGGGAATTTTCCAGGCAAGATACTGGAGTGGGTTGCCATTTCCTACTCTATGGGATCTTCCCAACCCAGGGATCTAACCCTCACCTCTTACATCTCCTGCATTGGCAGGTGGCTTCTTTACCACTAGCACCACCTGAATAGCCCCAATAATAGATTGTTGTTCAGTCACTCAGTCATGTCTGACTCTTTGTGACCCCATGGACTGCATGCAGCACACCAGGCTTCCCTGCCCTTCACCATCTCCCGGAGCTTGCTCAAACTCATGTCCATCGAGTTGATGATGCCATTCAACTATCTCGTCCTCTGCTGTCCCCTTCTCCTACCTTCTATCTTTTTCCAGCACCAGGGTCTTTCCCAATGAGTCAGTCAGTTCTTCACATCAGGTGGCCAAAGTATTGGAGTTTCAGCTTCAGCATCAGTCCTTCCAATGAATATTCAGGACTGATTTCCTTTAGGATTGACTGGTTTGACCTCCTTGCAGTCCAAGGCAGGGACTCTTAAGAGTCTTCAACACCATAATTCAAAAGCATCAATTATCTGGCACTCAGCCTTCTTTATGGTCCAACTTTCAAATCTATACATGACTACTGGAAAAATCACAGCTTTCACTATATGGACCTTTGTAAGTAAAGTAATGTTTCTGCTTTTTAATATGTTGTCTAGGTTTGTCATAGCTTTTTTTCCAAGGAGCAAGTGTCTTTTAATTTTCATGGTTGCAGTCACCATCTGCAGTGAGTTTGGAGCACAAAAAATATTAGATTAGCTCTCAGAAAAGAAATGTAATAATTACGGGTTTGCCTGTTACCCTGTGCATTTCGCATAAGATTGGTTTGCCTGCCCTCTTGGCTTAGTAAGGACAAAGGACTTACACATTTTCACAAAATCTTCTGACCCCATTATATCTGAGGTACTGCCGTTAAAGGCATGTCTGATGCTTGGGCTGGTCTCACCGTGGAAGCTGGTGGTGGGCCTGGTAGCAACCATGTCTGAATTGCTTTAACGTTTTCAGAGAAGCTTCTGAGACTTTTGAGACTGAACTCAGTTCTGGCACGGCCACCCTGACCTCCCAATCTGGACTCTACCTGCTCTGGGACCATTGGATTTTCCTTGTTGGGTTGTACAAGTGGATGTGTCTGCAGGTGTCAGCTTGGAGTAGGGGAAGGAAAAGAGGCATTAAATCAGACAGATCTGGTTTTGGTCTTGGCAATATTCATAGTTTGGCTATTTGGTCTTGGCAATATTCATAGTTTCTGGAAACTGAAATTTTCCTCATCTTTAAAATGCAAATGACAAAATGGTAACTGTTTATTGCTATGAGGGTAAAAGGGAGGAAGGAAGGGATATGAGCCAGGAAGCACCCTATGGATGACCTCACACTTCTGCTTTTATCATCTGCTTTACCTTCTTTTAGCATCTATGTCAAAAGTCACAAAATATGACTCCTGAGCCACATTCAGCCCACCACTTGTTTTTCTAAATAAAGTTTTATTGGAACATAATTATGTTCATTTGCTTATGGGTTGCATATGGCTGTTTTCACACTGTAACAGCAGATTTAAGTAGTTGTGACAGAAGCCTACAAATCTTAAAATATTTACTATCTTTTACAGAAAGAATTTGCCTGCATGGATCACAGTCTTGTCATGGAGAAGGGGCTTGTGTAATTCAATGAAGCTATGAACCATGCTGTGCAGGGCCACCCAAGACAGATGGACATAGGACCATTCTGACAAATTGTGGTCCACTGGAGGAGGAAATGGCAATCCACTCCAGTATTCTTGCCAGGAGAACCTCATGAACAGTATGAAAAGGCAAAAAGGTATGACACTGGAAGATGAGCCCCCAGGTTGGAAGGTGTCCAATATGCTACTGGTGAAGAGTGGAGAGAAATTACTAATAGCTCAAGAAAGAATGAAGCAGCTTGGCTGAAGAGGAAATGATGCCCAGTTGTGGATGTGTCTGGCAATGAAAGTAAAGTCCAATGCTGTAAAGAACAATGTTGTATAGAACTTGGATTGTTAGGTCCATGAATCAAGATAAATTGGATGTGGTCAAGCAGGAGATGGCAAGATTGAACACTGACATCCTAGGAGTCAGTGAACTAAAATGGATGGGAATGGGTAAATTTAATTCAGATGACCATTACATCTACTACGCAGACAAGAATCTCATAGAAGAAATGGACTAACTCTTATAGTCAACAAGAGTTCAAAATGCAGTCCTTGGATGCAACCTCAAAAACGACAGAATGATTTTGATTCATTTCCAAGGCAAACCATCTCAACATCACAGTATTCTGGGTCTATGCCCCAACCACTGATGCCAAAGAAGCTGAAGCTGACCAAGCTGACCATGAAAGCCTACGACATCTTTTAGAACTAACATAAAAATAATATCCTAAAAAAAGAGTCCTTTCATCATAGGAAATTGGGATAAAAAAATAGGAAGTTGAGAGATACTCAGAAGAACAGGCAAGTTTGGCCTTGGAGTACAAAATGAAATATGGCAAAGGATAACAGAGTTTTGTCAAGAGAACATCCTGGCCATAGCAAACGTGCTTTTCCAACACCTCAAGACATGACTCTACACATGGACATCACCAGATGGTTAATACCGAAATCAGATTGGTTATGTTATTTGCAGCCAAAGATAGGCTCTATACAGTCAGCAAAAACAAGACCTGGAGCTGACTGTGGCTCAGATCATTAGCTGCTTATTGCAAAATTCAGGCTTAAACTGAAGAAAGTAGAGAAAACCACTAGGCCATTCAGGTATGACCTAAATCAAATCCCTTATGATTATACAGTAGAGGTGAAAAGTAGATTCAAGGGATGAGATCTGATAGATAATGTGCCTGAAGAACTATGGACAGAGGTTCATAAACTGTGCAGGAGATGTTGACCAAAACCAACCCCAAGAAAAAGAAATGCAAGGCAAGGTATTGTCCGAGGAGGCCTTACAAATGGCCAAGAAAAGAAGAGAAGCAAAAGGCAAGGGAGAGAGGGAAAGATAGACCCAAATGAATGCAGAGTTCCAGAAAACAGCAAGGAGAGATAAGAAGGCCTTTTAAAATGAACAACGCAAAGAAATAGAGGAAAACAATAGAATGGGAAAGACTAGAGATCTCTTCAGGAAAATTGGAGATAACAAGGGAACATTTCATGCAAAGATGGGCACAATAAAGGACAGAAATGGTAAGGACCTAACAGAAGCACAAGAGATTAAGAAGAGGTGGCATGAATACACAGAAGAACCGTACAAAAAAGGTCTTAATGACCTGGATAACCATGATGGTGTGATCACTCACCTAGAGCTGGGCATCTTGGAGTGTGAATTCAAGTGGGCCTTAGGAAGCATCACTATGAGCAAAGCTAGTGGAGGTGATGGGATTCTAGGTGAGTAGTTAAAATTCTAAAAGATGATGCTGTTAAAGTGCTACACTTAACATGTCAGCAAATTTGCAAAACTCAGCAGTGGCCACAGAACTGGAAAAGGTCAATTTTCATTCCAATCCTAAACAAGGGCAATGCCAAAGAATGTTCCAATGACTACACAATTGCACTCATTTCACATGCTAGCAAGGTTGTGCTCAAAATCCTTCAAGCCCTAGCTTGTACGTGAACTGAGAACTTCCAGATGTACAAACTGGGTTTCGAAGAGGCAGAGGAACCAGGGATCAAATTGCCAACATTTGATGGATCATGGAGAAAGCAAGAGATTTCCAGAAAAATATCTACTTCTGCTTAATTGATTATGCTAAAGGCTTTGACTTTGTGGATCACAATAAACTGAAGAATTAAGAGATGGGACCAGACGACCTTATTTGTCTCCTGAGAAATCTATCTGGGGATCAAGAAGCTATAGTTAGAACAGGATCTGGAACAATGGAATGGTTCCAAATAGGGAAAGAAGTATGACAAGGCTGTATATTGTCACCCTGCTTACTTAACTTCTATGCAGAGTACATTGTGCAAAATGCTGGGCTGGATGAATCACAAGCTGGAACCAAGATTACTGGGAGAAATATCAATACACTCACATATGCAGATGACACTCTTCTAATGGCAGAAAGCGAAGAGGAACTAAATAAAGAGCCTGCTGATGAAGGTGAAAGCGGAGAGTGAAAAAGCTGGCTTAAAACTCAGCATTCAAAAAATTAAGATCATGGCATCAGGTCCCATCACTTTATGGCAAATAGAAGGGAGAAAAGTGGAAGCAGTGACAGATTTCATTTTCTTGGGCTCCAAAATCACTGTGGACAGTGATTTAGGCTATGAAATTAAAAGATACTTGCTCCTTGGAAGGAAAGCTAAGACATACCCAGTGTATTAAAAAGCAGAGACATCACCTTGCTGGCAAAGGTCCCTAGAGTCAAAGTTCTCCAGAAGGAGGTGCTGTTTTGCAATTCACCCACTGGTAGGGGGAGCTTTTTTTTTTTTTTTCAATTTCACAAGAACGCAGGTAAGGACTAGTATGTGTTTGAGCCACAGCAAGAAATACTTCTGTCTAGTTACAGTCATGTATAAGCCAAGACCGCAGAGGAATTGTACCAGGGATACAATGTGTCCCTGTGAGATGTCAGGTAATTCCAGACTCAAATAATATCTCACGCAGTGAGAGTTTGTGCTAATGGTACATCATGGCATATGATTAGTTGCCAGTGTAATTTCGCAGCAATAGGCACTCAGAACAAGAGCGTAGGTTGCATTTGTCCCTTTATTCTGGCTTGCTCTTTTCTCTCAAGGCATTTAACCACATAACCCAGCTAGGAGCTGGTAACAGTATCAGCTGAAATTGCTCTGTGCTTAGGGACTAATGAGACAGGAGCAAGCTTCCCAGATAGACTCCCAAACTGCAACCTTATCGTCCTAGAACAAAGCTCATCTGTATGGAAATTGAGCAGAAAAGTGCCCAGGCCACTAGAGTCTGGAGAATTTTGCTCTGAGCCTTCTTACATCTGATGTGGACACGTTGGAAATTTTCCAACGGTGCATATTTGAATTTTCCTCAATTCATTCTCCCACATGCACTGGTTTAACGATCATGTTCAGTTCACTTTTGACTGAAACCAACATTAAAGAGATTTATGTGTATCTTAAGTCTAGCAGTAAAACTTAATGAAATTTAACATTTCTCTAGCACTCAAAAAAAATTTTTTTAAAAGGTGAATAGTCAGAAAATTGTTGGAAATCTTTCTTCTATACTCCAAAGATTTCCAGAGTCATGTGTTTTTCCAGTGACAGAATGTTCTCTGTGGATTGGACACTTCCTACTATCACCAGGAGATTTCAGCAGCATGTTAACCTATTCACTGGACTATGCGCTGGAGTAGGAGATGGCAACTCACTCCAGTATTCTTGCCTGGAGAATCCCATGGAAAGAGGAGCCTGGTGGGCCACAGTCCATGGGGTCGCAAAGAGCTGGACACAACTGAAGCGAATTAGCATGGCATGGACTATGCTCCAGGTAAGAGGAATGTAGGTCCAAGCCATGTCTGAACCATTGTGCTTTTTAGTTTCCAAAGCTGTGCAGTTCCATCCTTTGGTCCTAATGTCACTCTTAAAAAAATTTTTAAAATTATTTATTTATTTGGCTGTGGTGTGTCTTAGTTCATGCAAGACCTAGCTCCTCGACCAGGGCTCGAACATGGGCCCCCTGTGTCAGGAGTGTGGAGTCTTAACCACTGAATCACCAGGGAAGTCCCTCTAATGTTACTCCTATTGGCAGATGTAAGGGAGGTTCTGGCCACAAAATATGCTGTGCTGTGCTTAGTTGTTCAGTCTAAGCTGTTCAGTTGTTCAGTCTAGTCATCCCCTCTGTCCATGGGGATTCTCCAGGCAAGAATATTGGAGGCGGTTGCCATGCCTTCTCCAGGGAATCTTCGCAACCCAGAGATCAAACCCAGATCTCCTGCATCGCAGGAGGATTCTTTACCATCTGAGCCACCAGGAAAGCCCAAGAATGGTGGAATGGATATCCTATCCTTTCTCCAGGGGATCTTCCTGACCCAGAAATCGAATTGCAGTCTTCTGCATTGCAGGCATATTCTTTACCAGCTGAGCTACAAGGGAAGCCTGCACTAAAGATAAGAAGAGATAATCATAATATTAATTCCTAATGGCTAACATAGCACCCTAAGTTCATGCTGCTGCTGCTGCTAAGTAGCTTCAGTTGTGTCCGACTCTGTGCAACCCCACAGACGGCAGTCTACTAGGCTCCCCTGCCCCTGGGATTCTCCAGGCAAGAACAATGGAGTGGGTTGACATGTCCTTCTCCAATGTATGAAAGTGAAAAGTGAAAGTGAAGTCGCTCAGCTGTGTCCGACTCTTAGTGACCCCATGGACTGCAGCCTACCAGGCTCCTCTGTCCATGGGATTTTCCAGGCAAGAGTACTGGAGTGGGGTGCCATTGCCTTCCCCACCCTAAGTTCATAGAGTGCCTTTAAATTTTTCAAAGGACTTTACGTTCTCTTACTTTATTTAACATGCTCCAAAACTCTGTAGGGTAGGGAAGCAGATATACTGACAGCAGAAGTGGGTCTGTTACTATCTCTAAGACACACTCAAGGCAGCACCTCTGGATGGTCCTTTAGCAGTGTCTCTGCCTGCTCATGCCTTCTTTCTCTCCTCTCAATGCTTTAGAAGGTCTATGAAGCCTGTCCCAGGCTAGATTGAGGCTAGTTTCCACACATGAATTTTAATAGCTCCCTAAAAGCAAGAATTCCTGGGGCTGACCTGAGGAGAAGAAGGAGAGGAGAAGCTGCCACTCATTGGAATAAATCTCCAAGAGCTGACTCTGCCCAGGGTCCAACACTTGTTTGGAAAAAATTTACATCTTTTTTTTCGCCAGCTGCCAACTCAAAATTAGTCTTTCCTTCAATTGTGGGTGTAGACTGTGAGTCACAATATCACTAGTAGGACCTGCGAGTTTGTCACTAATATGTACTTTCCTACCAGGTTATAACTGTTGTAGATTTGCTGAAATATCTTTTCTACTCACTCCTATCTGGCACTAGATTTTTTTTTTAATATAGTGTATATATAAAGAAGGATACACATTACCACGTCACAAAAGTGTATTTTAAATCTTTTGAAAACTGTTTCAGTATAATTGCTTTTCCTTGATTATCCTATGGATTTTATCTTATGCATTTAAAATACTCCTGAATATGAGAAGAAAGACACACTGTCTACCTTGATCGGTGGTATGCAAATGGGTGTAATCTTTTTGAAGAGAAATTGGCAATGTCTATCAGAATAAAAGATGCACAGACTTTTTGATCCAGGAATCCCACCTGTAAGAATCTATCCTAATTTAGAAAGATGCCCCTATATGTGAGACAGTGAAAGAGACATGAGATAAAGAACAGATTTTTGGACTCTGTGGGAGAAGGCGAGGGTGGGATGGTTTGAGAGAATAGCACTGAAACATGTATATGACCATATGTGAAACAGATCACCAGTCCAGGTTCGATGCATGATACAGGGCACTCAGGGCCAGTGTACTGGGACGACCCTGAGGGATGGGATGCGGAGGGAGGTGGGAGGGGGGTTCAGGATGGGGGACACATGTACACCCATGGCTGATTCAGGTCAATGTATGGCAAAAACCATTACAATATTGTAAAGTAACTAGCCTCCAATTAAAATTAATTAATTAATTAAAAAAAGAATCTATCCTAACGGTATGAAGTGAAGTGAAGTGAAAGTTGCTCAGTAGTGTCCAATTCTTTGTGACCCCATGGACTGTACAGTCCATGGAACTCTCCAGGCCAGAATACTGGAGTGGGTGGCCTATCCTTTCTCCAGCGGATCTTCCCAACCGAGAAATCAAACTGGGGTCTCCCACATTGCAGGCAGATTCTTTACCAACTGAGCTATCAGGAAAGTCCTGGATGTATATACCCTAATGGTATACTTATATGTGTATGAAAGATTCGAATTTTTAAGTGTGTTCATGGCAGCATGATTGTAAAAGTGAAAACCAGAAATGGCTTCTGTCCCACGTGAGGGATGACCTACATCAGTGACGGTGCAGCCACACAATCAAAACTGCAGTTCCAGCAAAGAACCAGGAAAATGATTGCAAGGTATCGTTCCTTCCCATGATATGTTAAGTGGAGAAAAGAGTGTGTGGTGAGCCCCCGTGAGCACAGAAGAGGAAAAACATACTTGATAATAAATGCATAAATAAACATAGATAAAAGCTTTTTTATTCTGTTTTGTGTCTAGAGGGAGGCACGGGGTGGAAGAGATTTCATTGCATAACCTATTGTTCTGTGTATTTTGGAGCATAATAATAACAATACGAAGGTAATGAGAAAAAGGTAACACGTGTTGAGTGCTTGTTTTGTGCAAAGGACTCTCAGATTCTTTACTCTTCCTGTGATGTCCTCACGTGATGGTACCCTTGTTATCACTCACATCCTCTGAGCAAGGAGACTGCATGAGGCACGGAGGGGTTGAGTATTTCACCTGAGGCCACACAGGTGGAAAGGGCGCAGGGCAGGGACTTAGACCAGGCAGCCTGGTCCCAGAGGCCTCCCTGCTAACTTCTCTGTCTTGCCTCTGCATTAGAATCATAATGTCACATTCTCCACGTGTTGTTTAAAAGAAAAACAACCCGCAGATAAAAATGAATCATTTAGTGGGTTTATTCCCTAAAATGTCAATGGGCCAAGCTGTCCAAATCCAAGTGTATGAACATAACAATTTAACCCCCACCCTGGGACACCCCTCACTAGAGAGCTACATTGTCTGATCCATTCATTTGATAACAGCATGATTTTATTTAGTGAATTTTTCTTTTCCAAGGCCTTAAGCCAACAAATATGCCTTCAAAGAGAAAGCTAATTCCCCTGATTTTGTCAGCAAGGTCCAACCTGTTTTGAATTTCTCTGTTGATTATATTGTTCCTCTTAGAAGTAGGAAAACAAACATCACCCTATGTACAGACAAATCACATTGATGACTGGATTCCCCAGAAACTGAAATCTTGGAAATACTTCCTTTTATCTCCCAGAGCCTCTTCAGCACTAGTTGGTGGCCCTTGGATTCCTGGGCTCAACTTGAATATCATTGGCCGAGATAGGTATTCTTTGAGATGCTTGTGCATGGTGGCTTTGCTAACATGGCATTGCAGAATTTGACTGTGACTTCTTGCAAAACACTCCTTCGATCCCTCTTACCACGCCAGTGACAAGTCTCCATAAAGAGCGCCCTTGTCTTTAATATCATCCTATTCCTGGTTAATCCGTCTTCTTATCTGACAGAGGCAAGCGTTGGCAGGCAGCAACATCCTTCTTGAGTTGCTTTCACTGTATTTATTTTGACAGATACTTCTATTTATGTGGAGGGATATTGGTTGTTTTTCTATATATTTGAAATAGCGATTTACAGTTTCCCTTTAAAATACATCCATTTGTGAAAAAAGTGAGTCAATTTAAGGAAGAAAGCTAGGTAAATAATAGCACTGAGAGCAAAAAATTGTGTGTGTTATGACTGGTGGATGGTTAGGAAACACTGGAATAAAGCAAAGGTGATATTTATGGCTTGGACTTCTCCAGTTGTCAGCAGAATCATCCCTAGGAGTGGCCGGACAATTGAGTATCTGTTTAGGGTATTTGAAGGAACCATGGAAAAAACTTCCTGTCTTTAAATTTTAGCCTTGTCAATTGTCATTTCAACGAGAATTCAATCCTTGACATTTTGCAGACTGTTGGCCTTCAAAGGTCTTA
This sequence comes from Bos indicus, assembly GCF_029378745.1. NCBI lineage: Eukaryota > Metazoa > Chordata > Mammalia > Artiodactyla > Bovidae > Bos > Bos indicus. The sequence goes on along the minus strand of NC_091772.1, from coordinate 37,729,616 downwards.
AGTCATTCATGCATTCAGTTAGTCATTTATTTTTTCATGGGACATACTTATGTTTACTGAGTACCAACTGCTTGCCACCCTGCTTATTTATATTGTCACCCTGCTTATTTAACTTATATGCAAAGTACATCATGAGAAATGCTGGGCTGGATGAAGCACAAACTAGAATCAAGATTGCTGGGAGAAATATCAATAACCTCAGATATGCAGATGACACCACCCTTATGGCAGAAAGTGAAGAAGAAGTAAAGAGCTTCTTGATGAAAATGAAAAAGGAGAGTGAAAAAGTTGGCTTAAAGCTCAACATTCAGAAAATGAAGATCATGGCATCCGGTCCCATCACTTCATGGCAAATAGATGGAGAAATAGTGGACACAGTGTCAGACTTTATTTTTTTGGGCTCCAAAATCACTGCAGATGGTGACTGCAGCCATGAAATTAAAAGACGCTTACTCTTTGGAAGGAAAGTTATGACCAACCTAGACAGCATACTAAAAAGCAGAGACATACTTTGCCAACAAAGGTCCATCTAGTCAAGGCTATGGTTTTTCCAGTGGTCATGTACGGATGTGAGAGTTGGACTATAAAAAAAGCTGAGCACCAAAGAATTGATGCTTTTGAATTGTGGTGTTGGAGAAGACTCTTGAGAATCCCTTAGACTGCAAGGAGATCCAACCAGTCCATCCTAAAGGAGATCAGTCCTGAAGATTCATTGGAAGGGCTGAAGCTAAAGCTGATACTCCAATACTTTGGCCACCTGATGTGAAGAACTGACCCTTTTGAAAAGGCCCTGATGCTGGGAAAGATTGAAGCTGGGAGGAGAAGGGGACGACAGAGGATGAGATGTTTGGATGGCATCACTGACTCAATGGACATGACTTTGAGTCAACTCCGGGAGTTGGTGATGGACAGGGAGGCCTGGTCTGCTGCAGTCCCTGGGGTCGCAAAGTGTCAGACACGACTGAGTGAACTGAACTGAACTGACTGAACCGCTTGCCAGGCATTGTGTGATAGCAAGCTCCCACGGGGGAGGAAGATGCCCTTGACTGGGGTATCTTGCCTTTAGCCCTCATGAACTGAGGGTCCAGTGAACTTATCAGCTAACAGTGGTTCTCAACTCAGGCTGCTCAACAGAATAGCTTGGGGAGCCTTCAGGAATATAAACACTTGAGTGATCCCTAGATTTTTATTTAATTGATGTTGGGTGGGGCTTGGGCACCAGTAGTTAAAAAAAAATGTTAAAACTCGTCAGGTGATTCTGTTAAGCCAAGATGCAGAACCACTGAGCTGACACCTTGTTCACCATTCTAGTTCCTGCCTTCCTGCTGCGTAAAGTGCCGTCTGTGGACCAGAAGTACTGATATCATCAGAGAAGATGTTAGAATCGCAGGGTTTCAGGCTGCACTCCAGACTGGCACAATCTGAACCTGCATTTTAGCAGGATCTTCGGGGAATTCATGTGTGCACCTTGATTCTTTTGTTTATAAAATACTTGCATAGGGACATGTTGGCCTTTGGCCCATTCATCCCCCTTAATAAATATATCCATAATTTCCTTGTTAGAATCTTCTCCTGCTTTCCTTCCTTCCTCTTCTGCCTAAATTCTACAACAGAAAGAAACTGAGTTTGATAAGCCATTCAGACTTCAGTATGGATAAGTATAGCACATAGCCCTTCCCAATATAATTTGCTTTAACAAAAGAGAATGGACATTGGAAAATGTTACAGGTCTCAGTCCCTAATAGCAGAGATTGAAGGGTAGGATCTGGGAGCATCAGAAGCTTCTTGGCATCTAGACTGAAGTTCTTCCAATGGAGAAGATCAGTTCTAAGAACAGAGTTATTGCTATGGATTCCTTTGGTTCTGAAGGAAGGACCTGATGAACCAAAGAAAACAAAAGAAGCAAGATAAAGTGTGTGGCTGGGATGCATCATATATTTGGATTCTCTGTGCTTCTGATAGGTGAGAGCTCTTGAGGGGGGTGGTTGATTTTGCAAGAAAGAATGAGTTCAGAGTGAAGGGTCTCCTGCTGTTAGATAAATTTTGATGAATATTAACCTTTGAATTATTTTTGCCTCCTGCTGCTTAAAATGCAGTTCCTGTCAAAACTTAAAAACCATACCCAATTATAGACAAACTAAATGCTAAGCTGCCTGAACAGCAAATAGGAGTTAAAAACTTTAAAAAATGTGTTTATATCACAATGCATGCTTATCTCTATGCCCTGCCTCTGTTTCTGAAAAGAAATGATATGTGTTTCCTGGATTCTAACACATGGTATAAACAAGCTAACATGAACAGTGTTGTAAGATCTAATTTGGATTTAGTAAAAAAGAGGGCACACGTAGATAACCACAGGGGTGCAGAGAGTCTGTGCTCGGTCTTTGCTTGGCCTCACAGTCCGAATCTGTGCTTGGATGCAGCTCGAAGCTCATCTGAGCTCCTAACTGGTTTCACTCAGGCAAGGGCCCTAGCACTGGCCAGTCCTCCCAGCTGCAGGCCAGCCCGGCAGGGTTCCCCCATGGCCTTTACTGCGGAGGTCTCTGTGCCCCAGAGTGATGAAGGTGACCTTGAGCGAGGTGGATAAAGCAGCTCTGGACCATGCTGGGAGACTTTACACTTCAGGAGAGGCAGCCGCAGAAGCAATGGCTAATTTCAGGTGTAATGAAAAGATGGTTTTCTTTGATGGGTTTGAGAAAGGCAGCTGAATTTAACAGTAATGATATCCTAAGAGGATAAGGTTAGGTTCTGGGACAGAAAGGGGCAGCCAACAGTTGGGCTCAAGTAGCTGTTCTCATGGCTTCCCAGGTAGGAAACTAGTGGTAAAGAACCTGCCTGCCAATGTAGGAGACCTAAGAGCCAAGGCTTTAATCCCTGGATGGGGAAGATCCCCTGGAGGAGGGTATGGCAACCCACTCCAGTATTCTTGCCTGGGAAATCCCACGGACAGAGGAGCCTGGCGGGCTACAGTCCATGGGGTCGAATAGAGTTGGACACGACTGAAGCGACTTAGCACCCACACCTGCTCTCACCACCTTCCCGGGTAGGAGGTTGAAGGGCTGGCAGCGTCCGGCTAAAGGCGGTTCAAACCCATTTGCTCAGTTCCACAAAGACTGAGTGTGCTGTCGAGCGCGTGTGACAGCCACCCTAAAAGTCAGACAGAGACACGGTTTTGGAAAGGAAATTGGGAGATAATGTAGCCGCCGGGGTCTAACTCAGCACTGTCGCGGGGGTGAGGTACAAGGCAATCTGTGTCTCCCTCTCCTCCTCAGACCGGGCTCTACGGAGCTGCCCAGATGCTCATGGCTGCTGCTCCACTTCCCCTGTGAAAGGCCACCGAGGTCAAGGCCACCACTTTCGAGAAGCCACCCTGTGCGACTGGTTACACAGCTTCAGCACCACCAGCCTCTGCTTTTCCAGCCCTAAAAATAGCAGAGATGAGTTCACTGATAGCTGAGTCACCTCTTCGAAGGAGTTGTTCTGTCCAAATATTATTTATTGGAGACTTTGTCTTAAACACACTTACACAATGTTTTTCCTTCTGTCAGAAGCATAGCTCTGTGAATAATGACTATATCACACAGGCGTCTGCTGCTATTACACATCACACGTCAGTTTTACGTATAAATTAAGGAGTGCATAATTCAACACAAATTGAACTCAGTTGAGCCTCGGGTGTGTATGTGTGTGTGTGCTCAGTCGTGTCTGACTCTTTGAGACCCTGGGGACTGTAACCCACCAAGCTCCTCTGTCCATGGGATTCTCCAGGCAAAAACACTGGAGTGTGTGGTCATGCCTTCCTCCAGAAGATCTTCCTGATCCAGAGATCAAACCCATGTCTCTTGCATCTGCTGCACTGGCAAGCAGATTCTTTACCTCTAGCGCCACTTGGGAAGTTTATTTCTTTTTTGATAAATTTTTGTTGAAGAATGGTGGATTTACAATGTTGTGTTAATTTCTGCTATACAGCAGAGTGACTCAGTTATACATATATATATTCTCTTTCATATTCTTTTCCATTATGATTTATCATGGTATTGAATATGGTTCCCTGAGCTGTACAGTAGGACCTAGTTGTTGCCTCACAACAGTTGAGAAAACTGAGTCTCAGTGAGGTCATGTAATTTGCTCAAGGTTTTCAGCTAGAGTGGTTGAGTTAGTATTAAAAGTTAAGTCTTCTGACTCAGACTCATCCTCTCCTTTCTGTAGTACATGGCACCAACAGCTCTTTCTCATGATGAAAAGTAAAGGAAAAAAATTATGAGACTTAGCACTTTGTTTGTTCCAATGCCCTTGGAGCTGAGTGGGAGCATTAAGACCTCAGACACATGAAATGGTAGAGAGATGAGGCGTGGGGATGCAAGAACTCTGCATTGGTACACAGCTTCAAATCCACAATAAATCAAACTCAAAAGCTTGTCAGCAACCTTCTTGCTTGTCTCTTTTTGCTTCAAAACAGCTAATCTCTGCTTTGGTGATTCTTTTTAGGATAACCTTGCTAAGAGAAGGAGATGGAAAGAGAGCGCCGTGACCTTGGAAGATAAGCAGAAAGGGCGACGTGGCACGTTGCAAGTATCTCAGTGTTTATGGCTGAGAAAAAGGCCAAGCGGATCTGTTCCCTTTCATGAAGATGTTGTTTGAATCTTACCTTTGAATGAGGCCAGGTTTATATTCTCAGTTGATGTGAAATGTGACACACACCAAAAAAGGACAGATCCCCACCCATTCTGGAGAAAGATTAAATGTGCTTGTGGTTCCTTTCACAGCTATTCATCATTTTAATTGGTTTTGAAACCAAAAAACTCTGACAGCATTTGTGATGGGAATCCAACTTCATAATTCATAAGCTATGGAAAAGTGATCACAGCCTTTGTTCGGAGTCTGTGCACATACATTTGTGAAGTTGCTACAAGGGTGGAACAGCACACTCCATGTTAATCACACAGTCTGTGCACGGGGGTTGCTGCAGTTGAATTGTGGACACTGGTCACTTGGAAAGAAAATACTCTGCTCTGGTCCTTTTGAGGACAACACACCCTTGACTCATGTTCCTCTGACCATCCCTGTTGCCAGCATTTCTAAGAACCATGGGGGTGCTCATGTGGCCTCCTGGCCTTCCAATCCCATGGCCTCTCCCCCAGGCTCCAACGACTCCCCTTCAATTTCACCCCAGCACCTTCTTTCATCTTGTCATAACCTAAAACAGTGACTCTGTTGAAGTCACAGAGCCCTCATTTCATTCTCTGCCGTCTGCTGTCTGTCCCCTCCTTCTCTCCTCCTCTAATCACCCAGCAGTCTGTCAGGACCTGCAAACCCCTTGCCCACTCCACTTCCTTCTTGCCATATCTCCGTCTCATTTTGCATACTTCCTATCAAGACTGGACTGCATCTCCCAGAGTTTTGGGGGTCAAGTTTTCACCCCTTAGTTTCACCCCCAAGGCAGATCATGATCAGTGCTTTACCAGTTTATCTCTAGCTCAGGAGTCACCAACCTTCTCCTGGAAGGACCAGGTGATAAGTGTTTTAGGCCTTGGTCTCTTTGTGGAACCAAAGACCCATCTCTGCCTTTGAAGGGGCAGGGCTCCCTCAGGGATGTGTAAACTGGTGGGTGTGGCTGTGTCCCCATAAACCTTATTTACAAATAACAGCAATCAAAAGGAGTGGGTGGGCTGTAGTTTGCAGAGCCCTTCTTGTTGTGAGTTAAACACATCTCCCAAAAAGGTAGTGTTAATCGCTCAGTTATGCCTGACTCTTTGTGACCCCATGGACGGTAGCCTGTCAGGCTCCTTTGTCCATGGAATTCTCCAGGCAAGAATACTGGAGTGGGTTGCTATTCCCTTCTCTAGGGGGGATCTTCCCGACCCAGGGATGGAACTGAGGTCTCCTGCATTGCAGGCAGGCTCTTTACTGTCTGAGCCACCAGGGAAGCCCCTCTCAAAAAGCTATGCTGAAGTCATAACTTGGGTATGGAAAACTTAACCCCCTATCTCCACTATTTCCAAATAATGTCACATTACTTTCTGTAGTGCCTAGCATCTACAACTGTTTTCTATGATAAAAAGAAAAAATTATGAGACTGAGCACTTTGGGTGTCCCATGTGAATAAGACTTTATTTAGAAATAGGGTCTTGGCAGATGTAAAGAAGTTAAATGAGGTCGAGCTAGATTAAGGTGGACCCTAAGTCCCCAGGCTGGTATCCTGATAAGAAGGTCAGTGTAGAGACTGTGTCACAAACACACACACATGGAGGAGGATGACAGGTTAGATGGGCCCCTGTGATGCTGAAGTGATGTCTCTCAATTAACTGCCCACAACCACTGGAAACCAGGAGCGAGGCTGGGGACAGACTCTCCTTCAGACATTCCAGAAGGACCAGCCGTGCTGGCAGCTTAATTTTGCACTTCCGGCCTCCAGAATCGCCAAAGCGGTTCTCTCCGTTGGTGGTGTTTTTACAGTAGCCCTAGAAGCTCACACATGGCTCTAGTGTCAACTTCTCCGTCCGTGACTGAACTCCATGCTGATCATGACTGGAACTCTCTCCTCCCTCAATTATGCTCACTGAGGCAGCTCAGATGTCACCCCATTTAGGGAGAGATCCCCCGCTACATGACACTTTGCTGTGGATTGAAGTCCCTCCACAGCCCTCATCTCACTTGCCACCCTCTCCAGTTCACTGTAAGTGGTTCAAGGAGGCGGGGTCTTTTGGTGCTATTGGACAAAGAGCGAACATTCAGTACATGTTGAATAAGTGAATGAACTAAAGACAAGAGGGCTTCCCACGTGGTACAGCAATTAAAGAATCTGCCTGCAATGCAGGAGACCTGGATTTGATCCTTGGGTCAGGGAGATTCTCTGGAGAAGGAAATGGCAACACACTGCAATATTCTTGCCTGGGAAATCCCATGGACAGAGGAGCCTGGCAGGCTACAGTCCATGGGGTTGCAGAGTCAGACATGACTGAGCATGCACACACAAAGACAAGAATTGTCTAAATCATTTTGTTGATCCAGTATCATTTGACATCACGGGACTAATCAGGTGGAGTGTGCTCAATTTCTGCCCATAAACAAAATGATTAAAATAAGATCATTTGTTTATGGAATTGGATAAAATGGTACAACCATGCATCCAAGGGTTTCTAAATCTTTAAATAGTCACCTTTTCATTGCTTGCATTTTTGTACATTAAATATTGATATTCCCAGACCTCCTTTTGTATGCAGTGTCACACCACTTCATACCACATTGAGCCACGATGGTGTTGTCAGCAGCACTATTTGCATATTTTAATTGCATTTTGCCCTTATTATTTTAGAAAAACAAGTGGAAAATGGAAAAATAAAATAAGCTGATGCTAGAGATAAAAATAGAGGTCTCATAAACTTAATTCAATTGAAGCAAGATAGAGATCATTAGCTGTGCTACAAACAGCAGAACTTCAGTAAAACTTCAGCCTCAATTGAGCCTTCACTGGATTTAACTCAGTGAGCCTTCACTGTGTTCAGTTGTGACAGAAAAGAAATATTTGAAATACTTATCTTTTTGAGGACAAACCATCAAAAATTAATGCTTAAGAGATGAGATATAATAATGATTGTATAATTATGGTGATTTAGAATTTTTTTAGCTTTCTGGAAATATATGGCATAAATTTCCATTTACTGTTCCAATTTAGGGAATGCATATATTAAAAAAAATTGATCGACTTCTATTTAAATTTATTTCATTCAGTTAAAAATTCCAGTATATGTGTGTAAATCTTAAGGAAACTTTTAAGATAAAAATGTTGATGGGAAAAAGAAAGGAAATGAAAGTGTCTTGGTTTAGCTTGACATAGGGCCTAAAACAAGAATGGGGAATTGATTTTCTGAACTAACTGGACTGCAGGCATCGGAATTCAGATCCTGGGTTCTTTATCCTGGCTGGAATGGACGTCCACCCCCAGACCTATGCTGTGTGACAGCAGTTTTCCTGAACAAGAGCATGCTCACCCCAGAGGTAACTGAATTGTTTCCAGGCTCCTTGCACTTTCAAGATAGTGATATTTTCTAGAGATTAAATAGCAGTTGGGTTAGCATATGACACAGCAATCTCAAGATAAAGGCAGTCTTAGTTTTGTACAAAACCCTGTATGTGAATGTATACGGTGACTTGATTTATAATTGCCCAAACTGGGAGGCATCCAACTGTCTCACAAGTGGAGACTGGATGAACAAACTGTGGTACAGCCACACAATGGAATACTATACAGCGATAAAAAGGAACAAATGCTGAAATACACAAGTGCATGGATGGATCGTAAATGCAGGAAAACAACCAGACTCAAAAGACTTACTTTTTTTTTTAACTGTAGGATTCCCTATACATGACATTCTCTAGAGAGGACAAAACTACAGGGACAAAAAACAGATCAGATCTGTGGCTGCCACGGGCTGAGAGTGGGTTTGCAGTGGACTGACCAAAAAGGGGCAGCATAAGGGAGCTTTGAGGGGTGATAGAAGCGTTCTGTCTATCAATGGTTGTGGTGGTTACATGATTTTATGCATTTGTCAAACTCGTAGAATCGTGCACCAAAAAGAATACATTTTATTTTCTGTAACTAAAAAGGGAATTGGAAAAAATAGCAATTGGCTCCCAGACTAGAGTGACTTTAAGTGACAATAAGTGAAGTGCTCTTCCCCTGGTGGAGTATATAGTATGACTTGTAGTTATAGCTTTGGAATGTACCACTGTTTCTCTCAAATCTTTTTTTCCCCTATTCTTTTTTATGTTTTAAATATGTAAATAATTCTTTATTGTAAGGTTGTTAAAAATATATGGTATTCTCAATCTCATATTAGTTTATTTTTTTAAAATTTATTTGATTGAAGTTTAGTTGCCTTATAATGTTTTGTTATTTTCTGCTTTAGAGCAAAGTGAATCAGCCATACGTGTACTTATATCCTGTCAGTTTTGCATTTCTTTCCCCTTTAGGTCACCACAGAGCACTTAGGTCCCTGAGTGATCTAGTCGGTTCTCACTTGTTATCTACTTTATAAAGAGCATCAGTAGAACTGTTTCCAACATGATTAGATGAGTGGGTTGTGAATTCACTCTGACCGGGTGGGCAAGATGCGGAAGTGCTGCCTCTGGCGTTTCCTGTTTATGCATTTCATCACTGGAACAGGCTCATTTCCTTCAGGGTCATATTCTTTCGGGTTCAGAAAGAGTTTAACTCCATTTAAGGAAGAAAAACACCTTGGGGATACAGCCAAGAGGAGTTTATCGCCTGAAGGGCTAGCTGTATGAGATGGGGGTTTTCTGGAAAGCCGAGGTGGGATGGAGCCCTGTGCTTCTGGGAACCCACAGTACATTTTGGGGAATGAGAGCCTCATCCTTCTCTCAGCCGGTCCAGTTCTGGCCGCTCCTTCCCCACCAGCAGCTCATTACTCGGCATTTAGATTGAGGTTTGGCTGGCAAAGGAGGGTCCCTTCAATTCATCTTCATCTCTGATTAATTACTGTAATTGACGCAACTGTGTTTCTATCTCTAAATCTATTAACCAGCAAATGTTCAAGTCATAGCTCTCAACTCTCATTAATCTCACAGATTAAGAGCTGTTTTTAAATGATGTGTTTTATGTCCTCATTATGGAAATTTCAAGTCAGCAGTGAAAACAAGGATGTGCTGACCTCTGCATCACCTTTGTTTTTCAACGGCGTTGGAGAGCCTTTCAACACTGAAAATATTCTCCTCACTTTAATTTCCCTCTCCCATAGATCAAAACAAGAAATGATCTTCTTGGGAGGACTGTAAATTAATTCAGTCTTTTCAGAGAATAATTTGATAAGCTTTATCAAAATTAAAATATACTCCTTGATCCAGAAATTTTACTTCTAGGAATTTGTTCTACAGTGATATTCATATAAGAATTCAGAGATATATTTCAAGGAAATATATTCATTCCACAGTTTATCAGAGGCAAACATTACAGGAGAGTAAAAAAGACCATTTTTTTAGGGGATTGATTAAATAAATTATAGTATATCCATTCTATGGGAGAGAAGACATTGGTACATTAACATTGGACTGTAAGATAGGATGTACTGTGATTCCAATTTGAGGGAAAGAAATCTAGAAGGATCCACATAAAATAGTTACATCACCCAAACTGACAAGTGAGTAGGCTTTGTAGAGGATGGGTGGGAGAAGGGAGAGAAGAGGACCTAAAGTTTAATTTTATTTACACTTCTGTACTGCCTGAATCTTATGATGAGCAAGCCTCCATCTGTATTAAAAAATGTAAATATGGAAAAAAAAACAAGAGTGATGCAGTTCTTTTTAAATTAAAAAAAATTGTACAATTTTAAAGGCTACTTTCCATTTACAGTTAATACAAAATATTTACTGTATTTCCTGTGTTGTACAGTACATCCTTGAGCCTGTCTTATACCCAGTACTTGGTACCTCCCACCTGCCCCTGGTAAACACTAGTTTGTCCTCTATGTCTGTGTGTCTCCTTTTTCATTTTATTCACTAGTTTGTTGTATTTTTCAGATTCCCCATATAAATATTATATAATATTTGTCTTTCTGTGTCTGACTTATTTCACTTAAGCATAATGCCCTCCAGGTCCATCCATGTTGCTGCAAATGGCAACATTTTGTTCTCTTTTACGACTGTTCAGTTCAGATGCTCAGTCCTGTCTGACTCCTTGCGACCCCATGGACTGCAGCACACCAGGCCTCCCTGTCCATCACCAGCTCTCGGAGATTGCTCAAACTCATGTCCATCGAGTCAGTGATGCCATCCAACCATCTGATCTTCTGTCATCCCCTTCTCCTCCTGCCTTCAATCTTTCCCAGCATCAGGGTCTTTTCCAAAGAGTCAGTTCTTCACATCAGGTGGCCAAAGTATTGGAGTTTCAGCTTCAGCATCTGTCCTTCCAATGAATAATCAGGACTGATTTCCTTTCGGATGGACTGCTTTGATCTCCTTGCAGTCCAAGGGACTCTCAAGAGTCTTCAGCACCACAGTTCAAACGCATCAGTTCTTTGGTGCTCAGCTTTCTTTATGACTGAATAGTATTCTATACAGAGTGATGTCGTTCTAAGAGTTTCAGTTCAGTTCAGTCACTCAGTTGTGTCCGACTCTTTGCGACCCCATGAATCATGGCACGCCAGGCCTCCCTGTCCATCACCAACTCCTGGAGTTCACTCAGACTCACGTCCATCAAGTCAGTGATGCCATCCAACCATCTCATCCTCTGTCATCCCCTTCTCCTCCTGCCCCCAATCCCTCCCAGCATCAGAGTCTTTTCCAATGAGTCAACTCTTTGCATGAGGTGGCCAAAGTACTGGAGTTTCAGCTTTAGCATCATTCCTTCCAAAGAAATCCCAGGGCTGATCTCCTTTAGAATGGACTGGTTGGATCTCCTTGCAGTCCAATGGACTCTCAAGAGTCTTCTCCACCACCACAGTTCAAAAGCATCAATTCTCTGGTGCTCAGCTTTCTTCACAGTCCAACTCTCACATCCATACATGACCACTGGAAAAACCATAGCCTTGACTAGACGGACCTTTGTTGGCAAAGTAATGCCTCTGCTTTTGAATATGCTATCTAGGTTGGTCATAACTTTCCTTCCAAGGAGCAAGCGTCTTTTAATTTCATGGCTGCTATCACCATCTGCAGTGATTTTGGAGCCCCAAAAAAGTGATCATTAAACTGCATCCCTTGCAGTCTGTGTATCGAATGGAGGATTTCCAAGTGTCTTGACATGTGTTACTTTCTGCTGCGTCTGAGATGACCTGGGAAGGAGGCGGGGCCTGCAACCTCTTTTGGGAGGCCAATGAGAAAGCACATCTCCTAGGAGACGAGCAGCTTCCCCTTGGCTTCTTTTCATATTCACTAGACATTTTCAGTAATACCTCATTTATACATTGACTCTTTAGCTAGAGGTAAAATTGAGGTATATTTTACCTCTAGCAAAATATGTAATGTTAAATAACAGCTCAAAGAGTTTTGGCCACATATGCCCCCATGTAATCATCATGGCAATAAAAACCCAGAATATTTTCGCCTCTTTGGAAAGTTCTCCGAGTCTCCACCCGCTCAGTCAACCAGTCTTTTGCTTTCCATCTCTGTAGAACATCTTAATTTTGCCTGTTTTAGAACTTGATGTAAATGGAAACAGAGAGCATGTCCTTTCCATGCTTGCCGTCTCTACCTGACATAACATTTTTGAGATTTGCCTACTTTGCTGTCCGCATCAGTGGCTTGTTCATTTGGTTGTGTGGAACCATGTTCCATCGTATGACCATGTTTCAACTTTATTTGTCCTTGCACATGGGCATTTGAATTATTTACACTTTTTGCAAAGATGAATAAAGCTGCTGTGAACATTTTTGCACATGTCTTTTAATGAACATATGTTTTCATTTTCTCTTGGGTAAATACTTGGGGGGGGGGGGCTTGCTGGTTATACGGCAGCTGTGTGTGTGTTTAACTTCGTAAGAAATCACCCTGCCTCTTCTCAAAGGGGTTGTCCATTTGACCTTCCTACTAGCAATGTATGAAGTTGAAGCAATGTTTTGCCCCTGAAGAAACCTACATTTATGTACATTTGTAAATATTTTTTAACAGAGTAAAGGCTAAAGGAAACTTCCAGCAGCAGTAAACACGACCCTGAGCCCCTGTCCATTTCTGTCCCTGCCTCCTTGAACAACTGAGTTCTGATCCCTGGAGGTGAGTCCAGAAGACCCACTTCTCTCTGTCTTTTAGCTGGTGCTCCCAGGAACTGCAACAGATCTTCACTTCTGTTCACTTGAGAAACTGTCCCCTTCTCCTTCTTTATCCCTTCCTTGTATCACCTGCTGTGTACGGCAGACTCACACAGCTGTGGGAACACATGACCCTGGCTCTTTATTCTGAGTTCCTTTGCTGCAAGCCCATCCCAGCCCAGCAGTTCTTGGGGCGTGACGCACCCACAATGGGCCACACTCTGGATTAGGGGAGGACTGTATCTGTTTTTAAAGACTGTCCTATTTGCATGGCAAGTGAGGTTTTTCCATTATAGTGGAAACATACAATTACCCTTAAAAACAATCTAATAAATGAGTCAATTAAGTAAAGATGGTTAAATAAATAATAGTAGAGTGGGTCATATTTAGAAAACCCCAGCTCTGGTCCAGCTCCTCACTCGCTGTTAAAGACACTGAGCAATGTGGTTAATCATCATAATCAAGAGAGATTTGCTAAGCATCCACTGTCACTCAGGATATAATGAGTCCCAAAGTGGATGTGGGTCTCTGCATGCCATAGAGCATCAGTGATGCTGTTACTAAATATATTCCTGTCAAAATCTTTGTAATATCTAACTCTCCACAGTGTGTGAAAAACCCGAGCATCCAATTAATTTCCAGATCAACGCTGCATGCTTGCTGATTAAGGATCATAAATGCTATTCAGAGCTCTCTGTGGGCTGGTCTGGGTTCCTGCTGACAGTGGAGCAAGGCATTCCAATTGCTGCTGAATCTTGTTCCCTGTTTCCAAGACAAGGCTCCTTCTGGACCCTGAGCTTCCAAGGTGGCTAGTGAGGCTTTCAGTTGGATGATGGTTTTGTCTTCTATTTAAAGATAGCTGTCTTGCAGATGGGCTTCCCAGGTGGTGCTAATGGTAAAGAACCCCTGCAGGAGGCATAAGTGATGTGGGCTTGATCCCTGGGTAGGGAAGATCCCCTGAAAGAGGGCATGGCAACCCACTCCAGTATTCTTGCCTGGAGAATCCCATGGACAGAGGAGCCTGGTGGGCTACGGTCCATAGAGTTGCACACAGTCGGACACGTCTGAGTGACTTAGCATGCACACACAGGTCTTGAAGATACCACCTTATTTTAAATGCTCCCAAGCTCTTTGTTTTTTAAGAGGAAGAGAGAGGTAACATTTGGTGAGTGTCTCCTAAATTCAGAGTATGTTATATTTTCTTTTGCTCTCTCTTAAAAAAACAAAAAACACGACAGCTCTTTTGCAAATAACTTACCCTAGAAAGGTCCCCTTATGGGGTCTCCCTGCTTCCATTCCTTCCCACCTCCAATCCATTTCCAAAGCAAACAGATCTTTGAAAAATTTCAAACCCAGTCATATAATTTGATGTCACACTTCCACCCCACACTGTCACCCAAAGGAAAAAAAAATTCCTTTGCTCCTAGGATGAAGCAGAAAATCTTTACAGCTCTTGAAGTCCACACAATCGGGCCTCTTTCTGTGTCTCCAGTGTCACTCAGGCTGTTTTCTCCCTGGACTGATACGCTCCTGGCTCCTCCTCCTGCTCACATACACACTGGCTTTCTTCAGATCCTTGAAAGGGCAGGGCACATTTCTGCCTCAGGGCCTTTGCACAGCTGTTTCCTCTGCTGCCAGACACCTGACTAACTCCTCCTCATCCTTAAGGTATCAGCATAAGTGTCTCTTCTGCAGGGAACTCTTCCCTCACCCAGCAAATGAGGTCAGGTTCTTCACATAAAACACATTTTCAGGGCTTCCCTCATGACTCAGTGATAAAGAATTTGCCTGCCAATGCAGGAGACATGGGTTTGATTCCTGGTCTGGGAAGGTCTCACATGCTTCAGAGCAACTAAGCCCTCATTCACAACTATTGAGCCTGTGCTCTAGAGACCAGGAGCTGCAACTACTGAAGACCATGTGCCCAGAGCCCGTGCTCAGCAACAAGAGAAGCCGCCACAGTGAGAAGCTTGTGCACTGCAATGAAGAGGAGATCCCACTCTGCACAAATAGAGTAAAGCCTGTGTGCAGCAATGAAAACCCAGAACAGCCAAAAAAAAAAAAAAAAAAAAAAACCCACACACATTCACAGGATCTAGGACTCTTGAATCATAGGCAAGTACCGCAGTCGTAAATAAACAGTAATTTCTGTAACTATTTGGATGGAGTCTATCTGGGGACACACTTTCGGTCAAAAAGGTTTTTGAGGGTGGGGACCATGTCCACTCTATTCATCGATGTATCCAACTGGCCCCCAGGGGGTCCTGCCTCTTGGCATCATGACCTTGCACACAGTCTCCCACGATGAACAAAACTGACACGTACGACCCAGAGGATTCTGCGAGGTGGCAGTGGGTGACTTCTGAGGCTGAGTCATGAGAGACAGACCTCTCAGATCACTTGCTCCAGGGGAGGTGAGCTGCCTAGGCGTGAGGATACTCAAGTAGTCCACAAAGACCCACATGGGGGCGAGGAAAGGAGGTCTGCTGCCGGCAGCCCCATGCCATGTGATCCATCTTGGAAGCAGAGCCACCAGCATCAGTCAAGCCTTCAGATGACACAGCCCTGACTGCAGCCTCATGAGAGACCATGAAACAGAGCCATCCAGCCAAGTTGTCCCAGGATTCTTGACCCACAGATACTGCATGTCCAAGTTTGGGGAGTAATTTTTTAAGCAGCGAATACAATATAGGTGACTAACATACCAAATATTATAGACTAAATATTACATCATGAGAACTGGACCATAAAGAAAGCAGAGCACTGAAGAACTGATGATTTTGAACTGTGGTGCTGCTGGAGAAGACGCTTGAGGGTCTCTTGGACAGCAAGGAGATTAACCGAGTCAATCTTAAAGGAAATCATCCCTGAATACACATTGGAAGGTCTGATGCTGAAGCTCCAATACTCTGGTCACCTAATGCAAACAGCAGACTTACTGGAAAAGACGCTGATGCTGGGAAAGATTGAAGGCAGGAGGAGAAGGGGGTGACAGAGGATGAGATGGTTGGATGGCATCACCGATAAAATGGACATGAACTTGGGCAAACTGTGGGAGATGGTGAGGGACAGGGAGGTCTTCTCTGCTGCAGTCCATGGAGTCACGAAGAGTCAGACACTACTTGGTGACTGAATGACAAAATAATACATTAGGTAACAATATACCACAGATCTTGTCATAGTATAGCACTCAATAAATAGTTGTTGAATGAATAAATGAAAACCCGTTACTATCTCTCTTCTACATTTGAGGGATGTATTGAGGTGGCCAAAAGTTTGTTCTGGTTTTCCCATTACATCTCATGGAAAAACCACAACAAGCTTTTGGCCAACCCAATACAACTCAGAGAGGCTGATTAACTTGCTTCAAATCTTGGTAACTAAAAGCTAGAGGCAGGATTGGAGCTGGTCCCCCTGTTTGCATGACCTCCTCAGCATCACTTCTTTTGTACTCTTTTATTTTGCCTGAAGAGAGAACTCTTCACATCGAGCTGACCACAGCAGTTTTTTCCCCATAAATTTATTTATTTATTTGTGGCTGTGCTGGGTCTTTGTTATGCAGCCTTTCCCTGGCGGTGACGACCGGGGGCTGCTCTCCAGTTGTGGTGCGTGGTTTTCTCATTGTCGTGGCTTCTCTTGCTGCAGAGCTCAGGCTCTAGAGCCAGCGGGCTTCAATAGTTGTGACATGCAGCCTCAACAGTTGTGACGCACGGGCTTACTTGCTCCGCGGCATGTGGGCTCTTCCCAGACCAGGGATTGAACCTGTGTTTCCTGCACCGGCAGAAGGATTCTTTACCACTGAGTCAACCAGCAAAGACCCCAAAGGAGTTTTTATTCAGAAGCTTTTACTGACCACATTGTGGACAGGATTACAGGCTGTTGAATGCAAAGTTCTTTAAAGTGGGCACACCCACCACAGAGGATGTGCAAAAAGATCCTCTGTGGGGAGAAATATTATAATTTCCTAGTTTTAACCTGATTTTAAGTTATGTATTTGTCTTCAGTTATAGCAAAAAAAAGGCATTGCCTAAATGAATCATCTTAACACTTGCATAATACACAGTTTAGCGGTGTTAAGTATGTTTACATTGCTGGGCAACCAATCTCCAGAATGTTTCATCTTCCAAAATAGTCTACTGCTGCTGCTGCTGCTGCTAAGTTGCTTCAGTCATGTCTGACTCTGTGCAACCCCATAGACAGCAACCCACCAGGCTCCGCTGTCCCTGGGATTCTCCAGGCAAGAACACTGGAGTGGGTTGCCATTTCCTTCTCCAGTGCATGAAAGTGAAAAGTGAAAGTGAAGTCGCTCAGTCGTGTCCGACTCTAGCGACCTCATGGACTGGAGCCTACCAGCCTCCTCTGTCCATGGGATTTTCCAGGCGAGAGTACTGGAGTGGGGTGCCAT
Source organism: Bos indicus (assembly GCF_029378745.1). NCBI lineage: Eukaryota > Metazoa > Chordata > Mammalia > Artiodactyla > Bovidae > Bos > Bos indicus. The sequence goes on along the minus strand of NC_091772.1, from coordinate 37,712,453 downwards.
TGCCTTCTCCCCAAAATACTCTAACTATTAAGCAATAACTTCCTATCCCCGGTTCCCTCAGCTGCTGGTTGATATTCCATCCTATGTACAGACCACTTTGTGTCCATTCATTCTTATTCTTTTCTTGATGAACACTTGTGTCACTTCCACCTTTTGGCTCTCGTCACCAGTGCTGTTATGAACACGAGTGTTATTTATTGTTATTTTATCTTTTAAAATTTTCTTCCTTGAATATGTTTTATAATGTACATGCATGTGCTAAGTCACTTCAGTCATGTCCAGCTCTGTGCAACACCATGGACTGTAGCCCGCCAGGCTCCTCTGTCCATGGGATTCTCCAGGCAAGAACACTGGAGTACGTTGCCATGCCCTCCTCCAGGGGATCTTTACAACCCAGGGATCGAACTCACGTCTGTTATGTCTCCTGAATTGGCAGGTGGGGTCTTTACCATTAGCACCACCATACATAATTAGGAAAAGGAGTACATCAAGGCTGTATATTGTCACCCTGCTTATTTAACTTATACACAGAGTACATCATGATAAACACTGGGCTGAATGAAGCACAAGCTGGAATCAAGATTGCCGGGAGATATATCAATAACCTCAGATATGCAGATGACACCACCCTTATGGCAGAAACTAAAGAGCCTCTTGATGAAAGTGAAAGAGGAAAGTGAAAAATTTGGCTTAAAATTCAACATTCAGAAAACTAATATCATGGCATCTGGTCCCATCACTTCATGGCAAATAGATGGGGAAACAGTGGCTGACTTTATTTTTGGGGGCTCCAAAATCACAGAAGATGGTGACTGCAGCCATGAAATTAAAAGACGCTTACTCCTTGGAAGGAAAGTTATGACCAACCTAGACAGCATATTAAAAAGCAGAGACATTACTTTGCCAACAAAGGTCGGTCTAGTCAAGGCTATGGTTTTTCCAGTGGTCATGTATGGAAGTGAGAGTTGGACTATAAAGAAAGCTGAGCATCAAAGAATTGATGGTTTTGGACTGTGGTGTTGGAGAAGACTCTTGAGAGTCCCTTGGATTGCAAGGAGATCCAACCAGTCCATTCTAAAGGAGATAAGTCTTGAGTGTTCATTGGAAGGACTGATGTTGAGGCTGAAACTCCAATACTTTGGCCATCTGATGCAAAGAGCTGACTCATTTGAAAAGACCCTGATGCTGGGAAAGATTGAAGGTAGGAGGAGAAGGGGATGACAGAGGATGAGATGGTTGGATGGCATCTCCAACTCAATAGACATAAGTTTGAGTAAACTCTGGGAGTTGGTGATGGACAGGGGGGCCTGTTGTGCTGCATTCCATGGGGTCGCAAAGAGTCGAACACGACTGAGCAACTGAACTGAACTGAACACAGTTAACTATTACAGTAGCACATACACTGTGTGAATAAATAACGATATATTTGGAGAGCCTACTTAAAAGTTTTACAGATGGGGATGCATGATTGGAAAGTTTGGAGATGTGGTTTGTGTGAGCAAATGCTGCTGGAGATCCCATTCATGACTCTTGCTTTTAGCTTTTCAATGCATATTGACTCAACCTTCCTCTGTCACATTTTCATCTCTGTATCTCCAGAGCCCAATCTACCCATGACTGTGGCAGCCCCGAAGCGGAGACTACTCTCCCCTCAATCCTGGCAGCAACCTGCAATCAATGACTGATGGGAGCTGGTGTATTAACACCCCAACTCTTCCCTCCTCAAGTTCTAACCCACAGCTCAGCATTTCCCAGCACACCTGAGCTCCCCAGTGGTAACTAACTTGATACACACCCTGTCTGGACTCCTCCCACCCCTGCTTCCTTGGACCACGATAAACAAGCCTCAGGCTGGGTTTCCAGAGGAAGCTGAACTAAGACAGTAAATGAGTGCAAAACTCTCTGAAATCACTCAGGCACCGTGGTGAATGCAGAGAACTTTATGCGTGGGAAAGGAGCATAACTTTGACTTTATGTCTGTCATTCTCAAAAGCAAGTTAAGGAGATTCAAACTACTTGACAATTTCATTTCCTTAGAAAACCGATTCAGCTTCTGTTTCTTAATCAGTGATTTTATTGGAAAGGGGGAGAGAGTTATAAGATTTTAGAGTTACAGCAGGCAAGAGTCCAACTTTCTCAGCTTACAAATGAGACGGCTATGCTTCCAACACAAGTAGCATTTTTTCAGATTCCCCATGGCTAGGAAGTGAAACAGCCATGATTGGTCCTTCATTGCAACTCACTGGACTGTTGTGTTTTTTTTTTTTTTTTTTTAAAAACAAACAAAAAAAAACTGTTGATACACAGCTGGTTCCGTCAGGGGGTTTTGGCAGACTTTTTCTAAAGAGTCAAATAGTAAAAATTGCAGGCTTTGCAGGTCGGATGGTCTCTGTCCCAACTCCCCCACATGGCCATTGTACCATGAAAGCAGTCCTCAACAATCAATCAACAGATGGGTATGTCTGATAAAAGTTTATTTGCCAAAAGAGGTGGGTGATCTATGGATGGTAATTTGCCAACCTCTAGATGCGATGGTAGAGGAGACAAAGGTCCTTTTTGTTTTAATGTTTAAGAGAAAGATTTTAATTCTTTAAATGTAGCTCTTTAGTATTCCTGGAATAATTTATTCTTAAATATCACAAAAGTGGGAATTCCCAGGTGGTCCAGTATTTAGGACTCTGTGCTTCCACCACAGGAGACATGAGTTCCATTCCTGGTTGGGGAGCTAGGATTCTACATGTTGCGTGGTGCAGCCAGAACAAAATAAAATAAATGAGTATCACGTAAGTGTGCTTTCTTTGGATCCAAGAATAGCTAAGATGTATCCTTGCCATGTGTCTCCCACGCCTCCTTTCTGTTGTATTAACCCCACAAATTAGCCCTGCCGGGCGCTGCTCGCAGCATACACAGCAAACAGACGAGTCTGCTCCGCTTCGGAATATCGAAATAAGTGTATTTTTTTTTTTGCAGTGTCAATATTAATTAGTCATAATTTAGTGTTCAAAATTATTTTCTATATTAATTTCAACACAATAGAATGAGCCTCATTTGGAACGATAAGATTCATTTGCATTTAAATTGATATTTTAAGCATTCCCTGTGAGGAACAAATGGCATCTGTGATTATAATTATGAGCTCTGTTTCTGGGGCAGGTTTGTTTTCCTTTGGAAGGCTTTGTATATAAGGTGCCTGGAGTTTAATATTAATAATGAGAACATGTGACACCACATGTTTCTTAAGAGAGTCCTGTGCGTGCTGCTGCTGCTGCTGCTGCTAAGTCGATTCAGTGGTGTCCGACTCTGTGGGACCTCATAGACGGCAGCCCACCAGGCTCTCTGGTCCCTGGGATTCTCCAGGCAAGAACACTGGAGTGGGTTGCCATTTCCTTCTCCAATGCACAAAAGTGAAAAGTGAATGTGAAAAGTGAAAGTGAAGTCACTCAGTCGTGTCCGACTCTTAGCGGTCGGACTAAGAGTGGACACGCCGCCTACCAGGACTACCACCTACCATGGACTGCAGCCCACCAGGCCCCTCCATCCATGGGATTTTCCAGGCAACAGTCCTGGAGTGGGCTGCCATTTCCTTCTCCGAGCCCTGTGTGTAGCATTCCTATATTTCAGAATTCCCTTCTCCTGGTGGAATGGTGGATAAGCAAAGTTATTATCTAAGAACACGTCCACAGACAGCTTTGTTTTCCAATTTTCAAAACCTTTAAGATACTTAACAGAGTAGAAAAAAGCTAGGTTGATTTTTTTTTTTTTAGCTTGAAAATGCATGCTTGCTGAAGTCGATTGGCTATGTTCATTGCTTAAGACAAACGAATGAGTTAAACATCAAGACAATCATGGCTGTCACTTTTTCTAGTTCCTCTTTTAAGAAACATAGGTCGGCCTGGATAGAGGGGTCTCCTGTGGCTTGGATCGCGGCTATGAAGAAATACAGCAGTTCTCCCCAGAAGCCAGCAAGTACTAACGCATGTTCATTTGCTGTGTAGAGCACCCTCCTGGTGGTGCTGGCTAGAAGCTTCCTGTCACCGTGTTTATGAAGGTGCACATAAATAATTTCTATTATAAGCAGGATGGAAAGAACCTAACAAAGCTGTGGAGAGGGGTTTTGTGAGGGGAAAGCATGGCCAGAAGAAATTAGGGATGAAGGCTAAAGAAAAGGAAAAGGAAAGCATTTCTTCTTTAGCCTGTCATCCAACACATACTGGCCATGGTCATGGTGCCCTGTTGAGGACGAAGAGATGAATGAGACAGAGAAGGTCCCCATGCTCCTAGAGCTGACATTCCAGTGGAAGGCACAATAAACAATCACTGCTTCCCCAGTAGCTCAGCTGGTAAAGAATCCGCCTGCAGTGCAGGAGACCCTGGTTCAATTTCTGGGTTGGGAAGAGCCCCTGGAGAAGGGAAAGGCTACCCACTCCAGTATTCTGTCCTGGAGAATTCCATGGACTGTATAGTCCATGGGGTTACAAAGAGTCGGACAAGACTGAGAGACTTTCACTACAAATGGCTTTAAGAACTAGGAAGAGACTAAACCAGAGGTTGAAACAGACTCAGGGTATGAGCCTTGTAAGTCTCGAATCAGGGCAAATCCTGCAGTTGTAGAGTTTGATATATAGCAAGGGAGGAGGAGACAGGTTGAAAGGGTGGCTGGAGCTGGGAAGGAGGGGTGTGACTCTGGGTGCAGGAACAGCCTCCAGATGGTTTAACTGGGGCAGTGACGTGGCCTCTTGTCATTTTTGTCCTCTACAATAACTGGCGATTTGAGGGAGAGGGCACTGTAGAGGGAAAAGTGGTGGCAGGAAGCTGGGGCTTCTATGAGGTCTAGGAGGCAGGCAATGCTGACCTGGTCCAGGATGCCTGTGGTGGAGGCAGAGAAGCAGGTGTGCTGCAGAGCGTGGCTAGGACCAGATGACAGGAGCCGGGAGGAGAGAAGAGGCAAGGACCACTCTCGTGTTCAGGGCTTTCATCACTGGGTCCATGGTGGTGCCGTTTGCTGAGTGGTGGGAGCCTGGAGGGGAGCTAAGTTGAACAAAGTTCAAAAAGTCGTGTGACAGATGGTAAACTTCACATCTCACTCCTTGCCGACTATATGAGCTAGGGCAGATGACTAACCTCTCTGACCTTCAGTTTCCTATCTTTGAGAGGTGGGTAAAAAGTGTCTGAAAAAAGGGAAAGTGTTGGCTGCTCAGTGGTGTCTGACTTTTTGCGACCCCATGGACTGTAGCCCACCAGGCTCCTCTGTCCATGGAATTCTCCAGTCAATAATACTGGAGTGGATTGCTATTACCTTCTTGAGGGGATCTTCCTGACCCAGGGATTGAACCTTGGACTTTCACATTGCACGAAGATTCTTTTACCGTCTATTCTATTATTTTAACATGCAGATTAAATGTGATAATACATGCAAAACACAAAGCCAGGCACACAGCACCATCTAACAAATGCTGGGTGGAGAATCTCTGCAGTTCAGAAGAAGCTGCTCGATACCAAAGGATGGACATGTCAGGACTGAGGCAGCGAGAAAAGAGGGATCTTACCCTCTCTTGCCAACAACCAACTCTCCATATAAGGATGTGTGAGCCAAGATCAAACAAACACGTGTCAGGCAAACATGAAGACCACTACACTAAGGAAACCACGTGGAAATAAGTAACAGTGAAAACTCCCAAACCAAACCATCCTGTAGGACAGGATAATTGCAGTAGCTTGCAGGTGACTAGTTTTTGAAGTGTTAATGAACTTGAGCTATGGTCTTATTCACAGGAATATATATATATATATTTATTTGTAAGGTGCCTGGGAAGAATCCCAACATGGTACTGACTGTACCCAGTGACTCAGTGCCTGCCTGGTCACCATGCCAGCACCCACAGAGCACTGGCTCCTTCCTGCTAAGTCTTCTGGAACATTCTCTACAAGTACAAGAGAGAACATGTGTGTGTGTGTTTGTGGGGGATGGTGGAGATAGGCCCAGGTTCAGCACCAGACGGGTATCCATGCCTGCAGCAGCTCGGAGGAGTTCAGTGTATACTTTTGGATAGATGGACAAAGACTCACTGTTCTTATCAGTAATGTGGACAATCACTATAATCCTTTGATTCTGAAGCAGGGAAGCTGGTCACCCCTGATTTACAGAGGGGGAAACGGAGGACCGCAAAGATCGAAGGAGGCATTATTTGCTCACAGTGATTCAGTGGGATCCCTAGAGCTGGGGCTCCTTGAATAGCTGAGATTTACACTAAACCTCTTACTTAAAAAAACTGGCAACGTTTGAGCTATAAAACATAAGCCTCCTATTTCCATAGCTTAATGAAAATATCTCCCACACACTGTAATACATCCTATTCTTCCGCCCAGCAGAGCTCTCAGTGTGGAGGGGCTGTGTGCCCAATGTTCAAGGTACAGACCTCCCTGCCGTCCTGGGGACGGGTGGTGAGCAGCACGACTCCAAGCCGAGCCCGGCGTCCTGAACGTGGCTTCAGGTTTTAAATATCGGTTAGTAATTACCGGTTCTTTCTTTGTGAAAAATAATTTCCCATAGATTGGGAGCCAGCAGGGTTACCATGGTTGAGAAGCTAATCTTATTGCTACGTCAGAGATTCCCTCTGCCTTGGCCATGCAGGATGGAAAATGCTGTTTTGCCTGAAGCTCCAGACTGTTCAAATGTAAGGAGGTCAGGATTCCAACACAGACTCTGGGATGAAGGCTTGTGGGCAAGTGATTTATTGAAGATGTGCTCCCAGGGTAAACCAGTGATGGAGGGTGGGAGTGGGGAAGCAGCCTGAACAGGCGAGGAAGGCAAACCTGGGTGTGATTTCTGGCGCGTCCAGCAGGGGGCCCCAGAGGGTTGGTTACAGCCCAGCATTTTCCCAAAGGCCTTAATGCTCCTGTAGGCAGCTGAGGTGTGCCAAGACCGGATGGACATTCCCGGACTCACCAGCTCTCCACGTATGAGGGGTAGGGCAGGTTCCAGGAGCCCCGGGGCAATCCTCCAAGAAGAGCAACAGCTACCGGAAGCTGAGGCAAGACCAGATGGCTGCCAGGGTCGGGGCATGCAGAAATCAGGTTCAAAGGGTGGGAGAGGCAGACTCTGCTCCTGAGGGCCCCCTTGGGTGGCTGAAGGCAGGGGTGGCAGTGGCAGAGGGTGGGGCAGGAGGACTTGGCAGAGAAGGACTTGGCTGGGAGGGGCCGAGGGCCTTGAAGCTCCGGCAGAGGGACTCAGAGGGGCTTCCCCAAGTGGAGCCAGATTTGGCCGGATGTGCACCTTGGTCATGTGGTGTGAATTGTGGGGTTCACAGGATTGGGACCCGACTCCAGGACTAGCTCTTCTTTAACCTGGTGTGTGGCCTCTGGCCATTCACCTTCATCCTGGGCCTCAGTTTCCTCCTGTAGTAAGTGAGGGACTTACACAAACACCTCTCAAAGCCTAATAATATTATTAGCATCTATCCATCCAACCATCCATCTATCCACCACCCATCGATTCAGTCATTCATTAACAGAAGAGTTTCTATTAATGATCTCCTTGGGGAATGAAGCCTTTGGTTGAGTCTCTCATGAACAAAAGAATAAGAATATATTATCTTGTTCTTAAAGTCACTTACATTTAGTTGAAGAGGCTGTCACAGGCCTTTAGGAAATTTGGGGATAAGAAAATTTTTTTAACAGGTTACTTATAGTCTAGGCTTCTTGGTAGAAACAGAACTCCAGATGAAAAACCAATTAGAAGCCAATGACCCTTTGTTCAATATTGTGTAGATAAAGCTTCTAGATGAGTTCCCATGTTATATCAATGCAGGAAAACATTCTTTAAATGCATTCAAGCCTCTTCCTGCCTCTAGCTTTCAGGGCCCACTTGCTTGTTCTCCTTTCTGCTTCCCCACTGTGGGTGGTGTTTTTCCTTCCAGGTCAGCACTGCATGTGTCATGATGTCATGATATCATGTCACATCTACAGGTGTGCCTCTCACACTGAACTTTGAGCTCCCCAAGGGCTGGGACCAGATTTTTCATACAACCATTCAGGCACCTTGCACAGTATCTTCAACACAGTAGAAATTCAATACAATTCTCTTAATCTTTGACTCAGTTCAACGGAAAGAAACCAGTCAACTGAGCAATACAGAAAGATTAACCAGATTTTTTTTCCTCTTGGCTTTTGCCTGGAGTTGGAAATCTAGGTCCGAGTAAGTAACTTCATTTCCATTAATCAAGATTCTTCCATTTCTATGTCAAAGTCTGTTCCTAAAAATGGACAGATTCCTCTAGTACATGGGTTGAGTCAGATCCTATTCATTTGACTGATGGTCTGTCCAAAGGACTGAAAAGAAAGGTTCTTACCCCCCAGTATTCAATCTGGCCTCTTGGTGATCAAGTGCGCATGGTGATCTGCCCAGCATTAATGAGTACATCAAAAGAAACCCAGCTCCTTCTTCCAACAAGGTTGTTTCAACCTCAATTGCATATGCAATATTAATGTGCTTTATTTAAATATTAATCAGCCTAAAAGCCTGAAGCGATGCATGCAATCGATACTTCATAGCATCTGAGTCATTCAGGACTGAGGCCTGGTCACTTCCGGCCGCCACCCTTTCATCATGGCGGCTTCCCAGCAAGCACAGGGCCCGAGCTCAAAGCTACCTGCTGCAGGCTGCGTTCTGACAACCCTTCAGGGCGCTCCAAAGGCCCCTCTTCAAAGCCAGTCACAGTCAGGAGCCCATCAAAAGAGTGGAAAAGTACAGGTCCTAGGGGGTGGCCTCTTTTCTTTTCCAAGAACTTCCGTTGGTGAAATTACAACCCTGGAGCATAAATAATGTTCCAAATTTTGAACTGAAACAAAGAGCATAATTTGTCTTCTCCCATCTGAGAACTTACTTTCATTTCTACCAACCTCCGGAGTTCTAAGCATTACAGAAAAGAAGGAGCTCTTGGTTATCTGTAGGTGGATTATCCATGCTGAGAATCACATTCTCTCCAGGTCTTCAGCCGCAGGGGAGGGTTGGGGGTGGTGGGGAAGCCTCAGTTAACCTCTGTGGTCCTCTGTGCCCCTCACGAGTGACACAGGTGGTGCAGCACGGGGTGGGGGTGGATGACAGCTGCATACCAGCATTTCCCATCACCACTAACAGAGGCCCAAGACGTGACTGAGGTCCTGATTTCATTTGCAAAAGGACTGATTAATTAATACACAATTGTGATTGATTAATATGCAATGAAATTTGACACAGATTTATTAAATGCCTGCTCAGTGCTGTGCTAAACGTTAAGAAGGACACAAAATTGAAGAGGTACTCACTTCCCTACAAAGAGCTTGTGATCTGGTTGCAATAGGGTCATACATTTGTTGGAAATAGCATTGTTGAATAAATAAATGGATGAATGAATGAGGAAAGTGTCAAAACAAATGATGAAGTGAACCATCAGAATCTGGTTGTTGTTTAGTCATCATGTCTCTTTGCCACCCCGTGGACTGCAGCACATCAGGCTTCCCTGTCCTTCACCATCTCCCGGAGCTTGCTCAAACTCATGTCCATTGAGTCGATGATGCCATCCAACCATCTCATCCTCTGTCATCCCCTTCTCCTCCTGCCTTCAATCTTTCCCAGCATCAAGGTTTTTTCCAATGAGTCAACTCTTTGCATCAGGTGGCGAAAGTATTGGAGTTTCAGCTTCAGCATCAGTCCTTCCAATGAATATTCAGGGTTGATTTCCTTTGAGATTGACTGGTTGGATCTCCTTGCAGTCCCAGGGACTCTCAAGAGTTTCCTCCAACACTACAGATCAAAAGCATCAGTTCTTCAGCACTCAAAATCTGGGAATATTGTCAAAGAAATACATGTGATGAGGCTTTTTTATTCCTAGAGATTTTATTCCTGTAGGTCTGGGATGGGGCCAGACAAATCTGTTTTCTCTTAGGCTGGGATGGCTTCAGTGACTGTGAGAGGACCTGGAAGAGAGTCTAGCATGGGAAACTGTAGAGCTGCTGCATAAAATGACCCTAATATGTCAGTGGGACCTCTTCCTTCCATCTTGGCTTCAAGCAAAGGGTCCTCTCTCCCTGTTTCTTCTGTTGTCTTGGATGTTCTTTTTCAAATCCATTTTTGAGATTGACTTGGGTAACCTTCACCTTTCAGTCTCTGCTTTCGTAGCCTCACAGTCTTACACGGAGTCTGGAGGTACCCTGTTTTCTCTTTTGATAACACTAAGCTCATGTCCCTGTTTCTCCATCGGGACAGGCTGCCTGTGTCATCTCAACTTTCTTCAGAAAGAAATGGATGTTTATTGAGCATCTGTTATCTTTCAGGGGCTTCCCAGATGGCTCAGTGGTAAAGAATCCACCTGCAATGCAGGATACTCGAGTTTGATCCCGAGGTTGGGAAGTTCCCCTGGAGAAGGAAATGGCAATCCACTCCAGTATTCTTACTTGGGAACTCCCACGGACAAAGGAGCCTGGAGGGCTACAGTCCATGTGGTTGCAAAGAGTTGGACACGACTGAGTGACTGAGCACACACATTATCTATCAGGAGATACACACACAGTCTTTCACGATACCTCACAGCACACCTGATAGGAAATTAAAGTTCACAGAGGTTTACATGGTGAGTCTAAGGTTGCACGTCTGTGAGCCGGGAAGCTGGGAGTCACGCTCAGGGTTCACTCAGTTTCCACACTGGCCCTGGGGGTGTGCTGGCCGCTCCGCCAGTGTCAGCCCCACGCCCTGCCTGGCCCTGTTCTGTGTGGGTGGCGGGCAATCTGGGGAGAACTGGCTGACACCCACTGGGGTCTCCTCCCTGGTAAACTACTTGCCTTCAAGTCTTTGTTTCAGTCTGCCTCTGAGAAAACCCCCACCACAGACGGAGGCCCTCTCTGGATTTTACAGAGCTGCCAGCCTTTGCTTCACCCCATCAGCTTCAGCAGAGCGGGCTTGGGAACAAAGCGGGAGATGCTCGGCTTCACCTGTCCCACACCTTGAAAGCTGCCATCTCGGTCACACCTGCCTGTCCTTGAACAAAAGTCTCCCTCTATTCTGCAGGCCTGGGAGGACCCCAGGCTTGGACCTGCACCGTGAACACGTGATCATTGCTGCAGGGGACCACCCAGCACAAAGACAGTGACCCCCGCTGCCTGCCCACCCCTCACCTGCAAGTCATGCCCCGGGCCTATGTCATTACAGACCACAGGCTCCTCTGAAGAACCTGTGTCTGGTTTCTCTTCCTCAGGGTTCACCCACAGTGGGTCCAATGTATGGCCATCTGATTGAGTTGGAGCCCATATCCAGACTGTTTCTCCAGAGAGGCTGGGTAAAGGAACACTGATTTCAGCTTGGTCTGAAATAGGGACTTGGCCAAGACTCATTTCATGTTGTTACTATTGAGATGAAGAGAGAGAATTTATTTATTTGGAATAGTGAGCGTTTACCAGGGAGAGTGGATCCTCAGGTTAAATTCAATCATAGAACAACAGAGCAACAGTGGAAGTGGCTGCTATCATTTCTTGCTCCTAACACTCAACAGATTCAGGGTGGAGTTGTTGAATTAAATTAACACTAGTGACTTACATTTGTATATTAATTTGCAGTTTTCAGAGGATTCAAATTCTCAGTTTAAATGGAAAGAATGCTGGACGACCAGCCTACCTTGAGTCTTGTCTTTTAATGTGCAGAATAAACAAGCTTTGATAATAATTCTGCTCTGGGAAATGTTTTTCTTGGCTTGATTATGAAGAAGTTTTTGTCCTTTTGTCTAAGAGCCTCTGATAGGGGCTTTTACTTCTCACTGAGCACGTTTCTGTTTATTTTAACCTTTAATAAGTTGCCAAGTCACCGTCCCTCAGACAGATGTTGCCAGGACCCAGCCTGTCGTTTCCACACACTTGATGGGCTCCAGCTGCCTGTTCCCACTTCTGTTTGTGGAGGGCTCTTCTCGAGATGTTGGGGAGGGCAGAGGTGCTGGGGTCTTAATGTCCCCTGGGAGAAGCCCTCAGCAGTGACTAATGGGAGCTGCAGTATAAACACCCCAGCTTCCAGGTGTCCCATCCCGTGTGGGAGAACTCTGGTGCCCAGCATGTGCTCACAGATGCCCCAGTGGGATTAAGTTCCGGCTGGTTTGCCATGGTGACTTGCTTGAAATGCACCTCCTGCCGCTGCCTTCCCTCTCCCATCTCATTCCGCCTGCCTCTCATCTTGCTTCCTAAGGTCACCTCCCAAATAAAACACTTGCCCTCAAACCCTTGTCTCAGGTCTGCTTTGGCCGGAACCCAAACGTGGACTTTCCCAAAGTTAGTACATTTCTCTAGAAGAGCACTGGCTAGCTCTTGAATCCAAGCCATTAAGTCACCTAACAAGGTGTGAAGCTGCCTGTTAATCCTTTGCTCAAACAATTTTTGAGTTTATCACCATCCACTGACTTCACTGCCCTCTTGGGCAGGTCTACTCCACTTGCCATCCTCATTCTGTTAATTGTAGTGTAAAATTTTTAATTAAAAATAAAGAAGATAAATCTGGCAGCTTTAAAGTTGCTTTAAAGTAGCTTTAAAGTTGTCACTCTCAACTCTACCCAGGGTAAAGGAGACGCATGACTGGTGAAAACTAGCTGGTTCAAGTTTTCCGCTGAGGAGTTAAGGATGGGCTATTTGGGTGTTCAGTTTTCTCACTTCTACCAAAGACAGAGGACATTTTCAAAGGCATAGTATAGTTAGACATACTCACTTCATAAAGTTAAAAGCGTTTTGGTGAGTGCTGAAGACATGGACCCTTCCTCTGGTTGGAAGTTGTTGAATCATGCGGTTCTGTCCAGAGCTCACCGTTTCCATTTGGGTCTTAGATGTCATTTGTTTAAGTCATTTCTTCAACAACCCTGCCAAATGGCCATCAATGCTCTTCATGAACATTCTCAGGTAAGGAGAGCTCATTACTTCCTGGGAGAGCTAATGCTTTTTATTTATTCCTTAATCATTAGTTTTTGCTTTAACTGAACTAAAATCCTCCTGCAGTGGTCACTCATTGGTGGGTATTTCCATGGGAGAAACTACTGAACAGGTTGAATGCCTCATCCATTCTAGAGAACTGGAAATATTTGAAAACGTATTTAATGTGCTTCTTAAGTTGTGTGTGTGTGTGTGTTTTCCCAATTCTTTTCACTCTCCTTAGCCTGTTGTGGTTTGGAGACCCTCAACCACCCTTGTCACCATCTGTCACTACCTCTCTCAGAGTGAGATGCCCATTGGAGGCAACCTAGTTGTCCAATTATTGGGGATGGCAGAGTTTAAGTAAATTATCACATGAGGCAATACTGTATAGCTTCTATAATCAGGCTTTGAAGATTATTTGATAATATAAAAATATCATGACATAACACATGGCAGGGGGGATACTGTATATGCAACAAGAGCCCAGTTTTATTAGAAATATACACATAGAAATGAAGTCCAAAATATGTCAAAATGTTAAGAATGGTGATATAGCTAGTTCTGAATCTGTTTTATGTTTTTCCGCATGTTCTATAGAGGACATTTTTTTTTTTTAATTTATAAACATTTGTTTTGGAAAGAAACAAAGGAAAGAAAAGGAAAAAAGAAAATGGCACTCAAAGAACTCATAGACTTTTCAGATGTGTTCTGATATTGCAGATTTGAGGGGAGCTGACACCCTTCAATGTGTATCTTTCACTTTCCTGATTCAGATGAGGGTTTTTGGCAGGTGAATGACACTGTCCACTGGCATTATACCTACCATTCACCAGAGCCCCGGAAGAATTTTTTTCCCACTTGAATTACTGTCTCTTTTTAATCTGGTGACTGGTGTTGAATTACTATCTCTTTTTTGTCTGGTGACTGGTGTTGGGAACAGCTGTCACAGAAACACCTGGGCTGGGCAGGGGTGGCCAGGTCAATCTCCAGTAAGGGCAGTAAGTAGCCTTAGAAAGAGAGAGGCATGTGCTGCCCACTGTCCAGCCTGACTGGCAGCCACTCCACAGTGATGCTCTACAGGTTGCAAGAGGAATTCATTCAGGGAGGAAACTAGAAGTGCCTCAGTTGCAAGGGCAGCCCTGAGGCCGAACCTCCGCCTGCAACTGGTTTCCCTACCATTTCTCTGCAAGGAAGGGCTTCCAAGATCAGAACCTGGGAGAAAACGAGGCACATGCATCTCCCCACCTCTTCTTGGCAAACTCTCCATGGTTCTGCATTTCTGGGGGAGGCAGGGCTTTGGAGTAATCCAGGTGGCAAAAGTGGTAAGAAATCTGCCTGTCAATGCTGGAGATGCAAGAGATGTCTCCATCCCTGGGTGGGGAAGATCCCCTGGAGGAAGAAATGGCAACCCACTCCAGTATTCTTGCCTGGAAAAGTCCATGGACTGAGGAGTCTGGCGGACTACAGTCCATGGAGTCGAGAAGAGCTGGACATGTGAATGCACACATGGGGCTTTCAAGGAGACAGACAAGGCCCTGCGTAGGGCGGTCCCTCTAAGGAAGCAGAGGAACAGCCAGGCAGTGGCTCCATGTGCCAGCAGGGAGGCCTGAGAGGACGAGCACCTGCTGTCCTTAGACTCTGCAGATGGCTGGGAGTCTGAATCTATTGAAACAGCTCCTAGACTGTTCTTTCCTTTTTTTGGTCTATTTTTTAAAGTCTTTACTGAATTTGTTACATTATTGTTTCTGTTTTACCTTTCGGTTTTTTGACCCCAAGGCACGTGGGGTCTTAGCTCTCTGACCAGGGAATCGAACCTACACCCCTCGTGTTGGAAGGTGAAGTCTTTGCAACTGGACCACCAGGGAAGTCCAAGTTCTTTATTGCCTGATCTAGCAGAGTGGATTCTCATTCATCCAGTGAGATTTGGATTGATGCCTGTTGTTTCTCTCTGGAGGCACATTGGCTGGACAACGCCAATGATTAATTTAACTTTTTTTTTTTCCATTAAAAAAGATGCTCAGCCCAATGTACACTCTTCTAGGTTTATAAGACCCATGAGATCAATAGAAACCCAGCATGTCTGTGTTCTGCTTCCTAATTTCCTGTCCACCACACGCATGTAAAATCTCCCTTCTTGTTTTGCAGTGTGGACACTCACACGTTCCAGGAAGAACGTGGATCCCCAAATACTTCTTGTTAATCATCTTTCCTCTATTTAAATCTATATTCTCTAAATATATGAGTCTTTTCAGCAAACAAAATACTAAAAAAAAAGTACCTAGATCTGGAAGTTGTAGGAGAAATATAGCTTAGTAATAGTTTGGGTTATTTTGAGTGACTACACTGATGCTTTAATGGTATACTCCCTGGGGTTATAGTAAACTGATCACTTAAGTTTAAAGGGTTTGCAGATCTTATCAGGAATCAGTAGGTGACTTGCTGGATCAAAAGTCAGAGCCCAGACATTTACTGTGATTCCCTGTTAATATTTCTCCTCTGTCAAGGGAAGCAATATGCCATATTTGAATTTGTGGGGAAAGTCATCAGGACAAAGATAATCTTAAGAAGGTGGCATGCTTGCTCTCATAAAGCTGTGGGTTTTGTGCAAGTTGCTGCCCTTTGGGCTTTTTGCCATAGGTTTTGTCCAGCAAGAACCCAAATGGCTCATTTCCACCCTCCAGTCAATGTCCTCAGCTGGAGCTGATTTTAAACTTTGCCAAGGCTCTGTCCCTGCTCCCTTTACCTTTTCTTTCTTGACACTTTGTCCTTTCAGACCTCAGTTCCTTCTTTTGCTCTCCAAAGTCACTCACCTTTGCCTGGTCCAGGCCCCACGCCTCGTCTGTCTTTGACACAAGCTTCAGCTTCCATAAGATGGGCCATCTGGTATGCGTGCATGTGCAGGGTACCTGTGTGCCCTGGGTGTGGCCTATGTGCAGGCAGATGTGTGTGTGTGCGTGTGTCCTCCCACCACCAGGGGCACCAGAGCATTTAGGACACGCGCGATTCCCCACACAGGGCAGCTTACACTTACGTAGTTCGAGGCCAGGTCCGGGTGGAGATAGTCAATTCCTGTGAAAAGACAAGAGCACAGGAACAGAGGGTTAATACCTGCCACGCGTCCTCAGGAGACCTGCTCAAGAAGTCACCTTCTGTGTGGGCATCAGAAGATGGGGAGGGGGTGAGCACTGGGCCCCCGCCTCAGGTACCCCTGGGGGAGGGCACTGCCCACCCCCACACCCCAGATGCAGAGCCAGTGGCCACCAGATGTGTCAGAGGAGTGAAGCCAGTTACAGCTCAGGGCCCTAGCATAACACTTCTGATGGACGTCTCATCAGAGAAGTGATCTAAGAGAGATTTGTGGAAGTGCTGACATTTCTAAAGCATCAGCTGGCATTTCTTCTGAAGTGAAGCCTGCCCTGGGGAGGAAAAGCGATGATTATTTAACAGGGCTCAGACAGCAGTGGATTAGGAGAGCATTGCCAGGCACGGAAATAACAAGAGAAACATGGCTTGGCGAGAAAAGCCATTAGGCAAAGGGCAAGTGGCTTCCTGGAGGTGTCCCAGGTGGGAACTGGTTCTTGTTTTTGCAGAAAGCTTTCCAGGGGGCCTGAGACCATGAATCTTCTGGTGGGAGTCCTGTGCTTTCTCCCGCATGCGGCCTATCTTGTCCAGGGTCATTGCAACAGTAGGATTATGGTCCCTGATGCTGCTGGGATCCATCAACATGTAGATCTCAGAAAGCACTGAGGAACTTCAAAGGGCAAACTGCAAAGCTCTCATCCAGGTCTGTAGTATCTAATCACTGAAAAGCAGCAACAACATCAGAGCATCCAGCCCTCTCAGAAATTGGCTGGGTTCCTGCGCTACCTAGTATGGTTATGAGTGTAGTCTTTGGAGTCAAAGACCAGAGTTTTAATCCCAACCATGCTGCTGACTGGCTGAGTGACTTCAGGCAAGGTACTTGGCTTCTCTGTGCTTGCATTCTTCTCAACCTGGTAGGGGTGAAAACAGTGTCGTCTTATTCCAGAGGCGTCAGTAACTCTATTGGGTTGCAATATTTGCAAGCCAGAGGCATCATTAAGTCTTGATCATGATTAAGTGTCAGTCATCTTTGCTGCATGCATAACAAGGCCGGGCCACATTGTAGCTTTGTCCTGCAAAAAAGAACTTGCATCCAAATATTGTATTTTTAAAAGGAAGTTTTCCTTTTTTTTTTCTGGTTGCACAAGTAATTCCTGGACTGGGAGTCACTGATCTACTGATGTTTTCACATCAGAAGCAACTGCTGATGTTACTCTGCTTTCTACAGTTTGGGAGACGATAGCCAGGCCCTTCTCTTTCACCTCCTTTACCCTGCTCCCCAAAACTGCAGGAAGATGGGGGAGGAAGATAAAAAGGCTAATATTTTTAAAGTTTAAGACCCTTGTTCTCAACCCTGATTCAGAGATGTCAGTGTAGGCTGTGGGATGGAGCTGGGGATAAGCACAGGCTTCCAGATCCAGTTCTATCCGGGCTCAGGCACCGAAATGTTTGTGTGACTCTGGCTGCATAGATTCTCTGAGTCTCAGCTTCCTCATCTTTGAAACGGAAGTACTGTTCTCCTCGAAAAGCAGTTTTCGAGGTCGGAGCCAGTTCACTGAAAGTGTTTAGCTTGCAGTAAACACGTAACCAATTATATTCCTTGCATCCTCATCAGTACTTTCATTGACCACATTACTAGAGTTTTGTGGATGGTGCAGAAAGAAGAAATAATTCAAAAAGTCTACAGGCTTTATTTTCTTGAGCTCCAAAATCACTGCAGACAGTGACTGCAGCCATGAAATGAAAAGATGCTTTCTCCTTGGGAGAAAAGCTATGACAAACCTAGACAGCATATTAAAAAGCAGAGACATCACTTTGCTGACAAAGGTCCATCTAGTCAAAGCTATGGTTTTTGCAGTAGTCATGAATGGATGTGAGAGTTGGACTATAATGCCAAAGAATTGATACTTTTGAACTGTGGTGTTAGAGGAGACTCTTGAGAGTCCCTTGGACGGCAAGGAGATCAAATCAGTCAATCCTAAAGGAAATCAGTCCTGAATATTTATTGAAAGGACTGACGCTGAAGCTGCAGTTCCAATATTTTGGCCACCTGAGGCAAAGAGCTGACTCATTAGAAAGGACCTTGATGCTGGGAAAGACTGAGGGCAGGAAGAGAAACGGGTGGCAGAGGATGAGTTGGTTGGATGGCATCACCGACTCCATGGACATGAATGTAAGCAAACTCTGGGAGATAGTGAAGGACAGGGAAGCCTGGTGTGCTGCAGTCCATGGGATCACAAAAGTCCAACATGACTGAGCGACTGAACAACAGCAGCAACTTGGTTTTAGAGTGTTGTGTTGAAATTAAATTGTCCTATATGTTTGTTGAAATTGGTAACATTTTGTGCACTCGTTGTTAGGCAAAACATGTTACAAACAGATAAGTTTAAAAGAAAAGATACACACACATGCAGAGAATAAGTTTCTTTTTTCCCTAACAGTTAATTTTTAAAATATGGCTTCCTGTTCTGATGATTCAATTTACTTAGGAGAGGAATTTTCTAAGATGTGATAGTCTCATCTCTGTGATGGGAAAAGCCCAGAGATAATTTGAAGACCGAAGGAAATCAGAATTAAAACAAGATAAATTTAGCCTAATTAAAATAAAGGATCTTTAATTAGGTTAAGTGGAAGACTGAATGTTAAGTTAGAACAGACACAGACTTTGGTCTGAGGAAGATTATTGACAGATGGATTAAGGATGACAGACATGATCCAGAAAAATAATAATGAACTAAGCATGAAAACGATAACATGGTAATTAAATAGTATTTCAATGTTTTGGTATATTTGATTATCTTTTGAGGCGGAAGACACTGAATACATCTTCTTAATCAGCTTATTTATTTTTCAATTCTTGTATTATTAATGGATTCATTCTTGTTTTCATTCACAGGTTTATGTTCAGCAATGAATGCCAGGTGCTACGCAGGTCTTGGAAAAACAGACCATTTAGACACAGAACCTGAGCTGAACAGCCACCTAAGGCTTGCAGTCTACAGGGGGCGCTGACTCATCACCAGACCATCATGATGCAATATGGTGCGCAAATGACAAATACTTGGTTATACTTTAGTTCATAAATCACTGGTATCCTGTCATTAGTTTGAAAGTCTTCTCTACAACAGTCCAAATCCTCAGGAATTGCTGGCAGTTCTGGAGCCCTCAGGGAATCAACAAGGGGCTGCATGTACATATCCTTAGTTACAATGTTAACAGTTCAGTTGAGACTTTGGAGGTTTTGTAAGAGCAAAACCACTTGCCTATGACCCCTTTTAAGGGTGCTGCTCTGATCCCCCAGATGCTTGGTGATGAAATGGTGATTCCAGTATAATCTAGGCAGGTTGCCCCCAAACCTACATGCATCTTTCTCCTAGGTGAGCTGGCCTCAACCGTGGTGCTTTCTGAGCCAAAGCATCAGGAAGGAAAAACAGGTAAGCTGCCCACAGTGGCATGAGTGTGTGCGTACACATATACACATACACTCACTCTTGTGAGAGCTCCTTTTTTTCCCTGTGAAAGCCCTTGGCCACTGGAGAAAGCTTTTGCCTCCACTTCAAAACATCTCACACCTCAGAAAGCACTGGGCATTGTTTTCATGTCGATATTTAATTGAGCCCACACAAAGACACGCTGATTTTAAGCACGCTGTCTGTCCTTGTTTCCCATCAATCCTGCTTCAAAGGCTTGCTTTAGAGAACATCATATTCTTTGAGGATCTTGAGAAGAGAAAGGCTCCATTGCTTCATTTCTGTACAGACTTTATATGTAATTGGACCAGTACTGCCCAGCGGAGCTTTTATGGAGGATCCAGACGGCTGATGAGAGGTGAAAGTGCATCCCCAATGAGAAGCCTGCAGGGTAGAGGTACTCCAGAATCTTGGCAGAGCCAATGGCACATGTTAGAAAAACAGCAGTTCATCAAACCCTTTGGCTTTCATATCATGATATATAAAAAATAAAGCTCCGCTAAATCTTTGTCGGGCAGGCATGTGGGATAGAATTAACATTACAGGGGGGCAAGAATAGTAAACTGTGATCACTTTGCTTTACCAGGGCTCATTCTGAAAGCAGCAATAAAGTCAAAATGCTTTTGGGGATCTAGAGCCACACTGCCTACTGGAACTTTCTGTGATGATAGAAATGAAGTGGAACTGAATTGCCACTAGCCCCATGTGGTTATTGAGACCTTGAAATTAAGTGAATGTGATTGAGGAATTGAATTTTTAATTGTATTTAAAACTGTATTTAAAACTCTAATTAAAACTTAAATGTAAATAGCCACATATGGCTAGTGGCTACTACATTGAACAGTGTGGATCTAGAGACATAGGTGGTAAATATAAACAGTTTAGAAGCTGTTTCAAGGTGAGATATAAGCAGTGTTTGTTGCTGCTGTTGTTGAGTCGCTAAATCCTGTCTGGCTCTTTTGTGACCTGCATGGACTGTAGCCTGCCAGGCTCCTCTATCTGTGGGATTTCCCAGGCAAGAATGCGGGAGTGGGTTGCCATTTCCTTCCCCAGGAGATCTTCCCAACCCAGGGATCGAACCCACGTCTCTTGCATTGGCAGGTGGATTCTTTACCACTGAGCCACCAGGGGAAGTCCAGTGGCCCCAGTGAGAAATTATAATTCAGTGGTTGTCAACTTTCATTTGTTCATTAAAAAAATGTAAACTTATTAATTCAGTACATATTGGTGAAGGGCTTGAGGATCACTGACGTGAGGAGGCTGAGGATGTCGGCACAGTATACATGACCATGCCCAGCCTCTGGCCCTCCTACCTCTGACTCCCAAACGATGGATCTTTTCTGTTCCAAAGACATGCAAAAGACACACTTGGTTCCAGATGAATGAAGCTTTTGGAATACTCACCATCGTCCATAATTCCAATGGTAACACCTTTCCCTGTGTATCCCAGCTCCCAGGCTTCTGCCACATTCAAGTCGAGACCGGGAGTACCATCAGCTTGCCCGGTATTGATCTGGTTCAGGAATGCCAAAGCAGAGGCTCTTATTAGTTTGGTGTAGATGGTAAAGTACCAGATGGTAAGTATTTGCTTGACACACTCTGCAGCCACCTGATATTTCAGGGCCAGATCAGAGGTCACGTCTTCCATGAAACAGGACTTAGGGGTGTTCCCTCCATCTACCTCTTCTAGTCTGCTCCTTCTGTTTTTTGATACACAGAACACCGGTATTTTCTGTCTCATGGAAATATTCAAATGCAATTTCTGTCTCCCTACCTCATTACTGGATCATCATCTTTAAACTCTTGAGGACCAACATTGCAAGAAACCCTCCCCAGTTTAGAATTAAGTGCTCACAACTCTTGTAGCTCTGTATTTATTCCTCACTTTCAGAATTTAGTTCGTATTGTTTTGCTTTATTCTGATTGAATAATTTCCTCACTAAATAATAATATCCTTTGCAAGAGGGAGCATGCTCTATTTACCTTTTAAGTTCAATACCCCCACACCAAGTCTCGCTTAAAATTATTTGTTGAACTGAATTAAAGAGAGCTGCCTTACCTTTAGTGCAAGTTCTAATATAAGAAATAAAAAAAAGCCTTCCCCCTTAAAAAATCAAAAAAGAAAGAAAAGGAAAAAAGAAAAATTCCATACAAATATGTTTACTACCCTCTTCTTATGCATTTTTGTCCTGCGGAGATTCTCTCAAAGATAAATCATTAAAAAAAAAAATAGGGAAGTTAGAGCTGGTATTGACTGATGCCCACAGTGACAAGTAGCTGGTATGATGCTGCTGAAACATGTAAATATCATTCAGTTCAGTTCAGTTCAGTTCAGTCGCTCAGTCGTGTCTGACTCTTTGCGACCCCATGAATCGCAGCACGCCAGGCCTCCCTGTCCATCACCAACTCCTGGAGTTCACTCAAACTCATGTCCATCCAGTCGGTGATGCCTTCCAGCCATCTCATCCTCTGTCGTCCCCTTCTTCTCCTGCCCCCAATCCCTCCCACCATCAGAGTCTTTTCCAATGAGTCAACTCTTATTAGCGCTCTTTATAGAAATGACTACTCTTCTCCTAAGCACATGTGAAGATGACACCTCATGCCCTGGAAGTTAGAACCATGTGACTGGTTTTGGCCAATGGAATGTGAGTTTACATGCCATTCATCACGTCCAGGCAGAAGCTTTAAGAGCCAGCGCGTGATTTGCTTTTCTCCCGCCATTGAGTTGCTCCTGTAACCAGGGATTGGGATGCAGCTAAGATGAAGCCTGGGTACCTAAGGGATTTCAAAGTGTTGGATGCATAACGTGAGTGAGAAACAAGCTTTGATGTTGTTATTCCACTCTGATTTGTGGGTTGTTTGTTATTGTAAGATACCTAGGCAATCCTAACACACATAAACTCATTCAGTTACCCAGACTGGATTTATAGAATTCCCTGCCCTGAAGCCTAGAGCATAGTCCAGCTCTGAAACTCCAAGGGAAAAATTGTGATGCATTCCTACAATGGGCTGTTTATAAATTACAAACATTTACAAATTAGTCACCCCTTCCATTCCATATACTCTGTGGTTTGGGTTGGTTTGGAGGCACGTGAGCCCGTCTCTTTTAAACATAACCCAACCCACCCAAATAGGTTGTGAAAATATATTCGTTTCACCAGACAGACTAGGATTCTGTGCCTTGAATCCTACATCAGTTAAGCTCTACTGAATTGACTGCCTTTATTGTAGGAAGCACCAATAGGTGGTACTCCTGCGACTTTAGTCTCTGAGTTCTCTTGCTTGTCCCTTGTGAAGTCACCCCACTCTTTTCTCTTACACCTGTGGCCCCATCCTTGCCTCCCAGTCCTCTACCTTTTGAGGCCCTGGTTACTCCTCCCAGAACGTTGACTTGACTTTCACATGTTTCTGCAAGTCTTCACTTATACACTGGTCTGGGAGAAACCAAGCAGCTCTTGGTAGTTGCTTTGAACCCAGAAGGTTATGGCTGTTTAGCAGTTCCAGAAAGAAAGCCGATTAGAGAATGAGATGTGTGGAAGGTGATGGAAAATCAATACTGATCAGAGGGGACAGAAAAGTTCCCCCAAGCTGGCGCTGGCTAGCATCCCACAGACTAATGAGGAAATAGAAATGCATCTTTTGTCTGAAGTCCCAGGATGGGAACCATTATGAAGGGGACCGAGATGCTTACCAGGTACCATTGCTTCGTGAAAAGAGGATCATTCACGTTGATGTCGATCTCGTTGATGTCTCTGTACCCTCGCTTTTTCCGGTTGAATCCTTCCTGCTGCAAGGCCCTCTTTACCTGGAATGACAATGCCTGAGTGTTACCTGACTATTGGCCGAACACCCCTCTTCTAGAATTCATTTCCACAAATTCAAATTCCGTTTGTATATAATGTTTTTTTTTTTCATTCCCTCAGTAGAAGCTGAGCTCATCTCATGAACACTCTTACTTTCTGATTATTTCCTAAGATAATTTACTATTGTTTGCTTTGAACAAAAAGGCCATGGGGATGGCCTTCAGGGAGTTTTGTGAGAATAAGAATTAGGTGGAGATAAGGTGGTATGGGGCATTAGGTGAAATAAAACAATGAAACACTTGCATTAAGGGAATGAATGTGATTTCAGAGAGGGAGGGGGTGGACCCATCACAGCCTAGTTTTCTGGAGGCACCATAATGAAGAGGAAAAGTTAAAATTTTACAGACATTTTACCTCCTGCTCCTTCTGCCTCTGTAACCCAGCTTGCTCCTTACAAAGTCTGGATCACATAGGTCTCAGAAAGTGGGGACTCAGAATACTAGGAACTGGAGCTTATCTCACTCACCCTTGTCCTGCTCTTTGCAATTGCCCTAGCCCCTGCAAACCTGCTTAATCATGCCTGTCTGTGTATAGAAAGCTCTGTAACCCCTTTGTTCGGGGCTCAGAGCTTGGAGTGTTAACTCTTCCGGAAGCCCGCCAGCGTAATAAACCTGACTATCCAACTCTCCGAGTGTGGTGCATGGTTTCTCCAGTACTGGTTTCCGCAACAACAGTAGCCACTTTTATTGACAGTCCTGTACTATCACATTTGGGAATCAGCCAAAACGAAACATCAAAACAAGAAAAAAAGAAAAACCTGCCCGACAAGCCAGTAAGTCCACAACAAAGTTCTAGAAGGTGAGTAAGGGAACCTCAAAGATTAATTGGTGCTCTCTTTGCAATGATGACACTTCATCTGGGGACAGTCAGATTGAACCCCAAGCCCTTGGATGGAAATGAAACTTAGGAGCTGAATGAGGAGGCTCCTGGCAACAGCTGGGCTTTGTCCCAAAAGGGAAGCTTTCTTTCCACTTGGGCAAAAACGAACTCATCATGCAGTAGCTGTAGCTGAACATCTACCTGCTCCAGGACTATGCAAATGGGTAAAAGGGTATGTTCTGGATGCTGTTAATTTTTTACAATTATATTTTGTTGCCAAAGGTTCATTTCTCTTTCTGCCATGTTCCCCAGTATATTGGGGGGATGACCTCAAGCCCACTGGGTTCTGTGTTTGTGGGAGTGAAATTCCAGGCACCAACCTCTTGTAAAGGAACCGAAGCCTCTCTGCCTCAGAGGGTGTCTCTCTTCCAGGGTCTGCATCATGGGGAAATGGTGTGAGGGCAGAAAGGACCCTTGGAGGGTGTTTATATCAGAAGCTCACTCACCAGACCCCACCCCCTAAAGGATCCTTGCCACTGTTAGCCACAGCCCAGCCTGGAGCCCCCCAGGACCAATCCTTCAGCCTCCCACAGACCGTGAGCTCCGCACCACTTTCCAACAGATTCACTTTCACTTACATGATCCAGAATCAATTTCTGTTGCCTACACCGTATGAACTCAGATACGGGATGAGGGAAAACAGAAGACTCCACGTTAGGAGTGAAGCTGGAAGGGGGTGAATAGAGAGACCATAGGCGTGACTGAAAACCCTCCCCTTCCTTGCTGCCCTGGGAGGTGAGGGAGGCTGCGGCTGAGCAGTTCCTCACTTTCCTGCTCCACACGTGGACACAGGAAGGCCCGGGCTTATTCGCCAGAAAAATTCTCAATTCTGCAAGAAACTGTCCATGTAGAGAAGTAGTGGGTGTGCCATTTGCTCTGTGACTTCTTTTTGGGGAGTGGGGAGTCCAACAAGAGACATTCCCTGTGATACAGTTAACCCCTACCCCTTGAAAGTAAGGTGAAAGTGTTTGTCACTCAGTTGTATCCAACTCATTGTGACCCCACAGACTGTAGCCCGCCAGGCTCCTCTGTCCATGGGATTCTCCAGGCTAGAATAGAGGAGCAGATTGCCATTTCCTACTCCAAGCAATCTCCCCCACCCAGGGATTGAACCTGCATCTCTTTACCACTGAAACTCTGGGAAGCCCTTATTTACTACCTCAAGCTTCAATTCTATTTAGATTCTTCACAGATTGGGCACTCCAAACCTGAATTTCTTTGTCCTGACAATTCTTCACAAATTTATTGTTTCTTTGTCTAAAAAAAGCTGCCTGCTTTGGCCACTTCTTAGGTCCTGTGGATTCTATGAGACCTCCATGTGCATGAATTAAATTTTGTTTCTTTTTCTTCCATTAATCTGTCTCAAGTCCATTTTAGTATTAGGCCAGCCATGGGAACCTGTGAGTAGCACAAGGGAGGTTTCTTCCTCCCCTACACTCTCAACCTGTAAAGAGCCACCAAATGCCCCCTCTCAAAGCTTCTGGTTACTGGAATTTCCAGTACAGGAACTGGAGCTTGCCTGCCCACCCTGAGTGCCCATCTACCCATTTTGGTTCCACACCCAAGTCTTCACCTGCTCTGCTCTCAGATGGGGACCTTGCCTGGCCTCCCCTGGTTGGCGGTGGCCCCATCGTATAGACTTATGTTGGAAAACTCTGCAGGTTGTTCCCAGAAGCATGAGAACAGGAAGACTATCTCAGATTCCATCTTTTCGAATAACAGTAGAGGAATGGCTGTCACAACGTCACTTCAAACTCAGACCAAGTGCATTCAGATGAAAAGGCTGTCTAACTTCATTTCCATAAAATTAATTTTTAATTTCATAAATTAGTTTTTAATGGAGACCAGCGATGCTTTGGAATGCCATGCTTACTGGACAGCATCCTCCTTGTAACTCAGAAGCGCCACAGTATGACTTGAGAGGTCTATAGTTTTGCACCTTATGTTATCAAAAACCAAGAATCCTAAGATTGCAGAGTGCTTTCTGAATCATGTCCTCAGTGAAGATCACAGTTAGAGTTCCAAGAGGGATGAACACCTTTAAGACATATATTTTCACTTATTACACAAAAAACTAGATAACAGCGTTTCCCCTACAATGGTACCATATACTGCCATCAGTCACTTTTGTGTTTTGGTTCTTGTTCAATCCTAACTTGCATTTAAACCTAATTTTTACATAATAGTAATCACATCATTGATAAAATTGAGCACTCTTTCTTTGTTGAGTATCTGACCATAAGAATTTTAATACATTGCTACATAGCTCTCATCTTTCAATTTTTAATGGCTTCCTAAACATTCCATAGGGGAATGTACCATAACTTATACAACGAGTTCCCTCTTAGTGGTCATTTAATTGTTTTCTATTATAAGTGAAATTGCCATGAGCAGAGAGATGAGGTTATAAACTATTTTTAAAGACCTCTGGGGAAGGTTTCAGTGTTACAATTCTATGTGTGATAAAGCTCTTAATGTCAGAGAAGTATTTCCTAGCATCTATAATCTTCCCTCACATTATAACTAAAAGACCAGTTTTATTCTCTTTTCTTCCTCCTATGAACTGTAACCTTTCACAGATGATTCCCTTCATTACCACTTAGATGTAGGATCAATGACACACATAAAACTTAACCATGGCTTCTCGCCTTTTCAAAAAAAAAAAAAAATGTATATACATATATATATAAAACATACAGTTAGCTTCGGTATTTAGTTTTAGAATGCTCCCCCAAGTTGGTTCATTGACTTAAACATTTATACAAATAAAAAAATATGAGAAAGCAGGTGTATGTGTTACTGGGTATTATTTTATTACAAATGAACAGATGGATATTCTACGATTCAGGTTCAGGTTTTAAACCTTAATTGGAAACATGTACAAACACAGATTTTGCTGGAACAACTCCACCTACTGCCTTCCCTTCCTTTTGTCTCCCCTCAATGAAGAGATTTTCAGTCCACAAACATTTTTGTGAATCTACAATATGCTAGTTACAGACGGTACTAGGGTGAGGCAGACATCCCTGCATGTTGGCATACTCTTTTACAAGTTGCATTAACAAGGTACTTTCACTACATTTAATCTTCCCTGGTGGCTCAGATGGCAAAGAATCTGCCTGTTATGCAGGAGACCAGGGTTTGATCCCTGGGTAGGAAAGACCTCTTGGAGAAGGGATGGCAAACCACTTTGGTATTCTTGCCTGGAGAATCCCATGGAGAAAGGAGTCTGGTGGGCTACAGTCCATGGGATTGTAAAGAGTCCGACACAACTGAGCAACTAACACTTTCAGTTTCAAAGGAACTTGAGGAAACAAAGGTTCAGAGACCATTGGCCAAAAATTGAAAACATGGCAGTCACCCAAGTTGATCAGTTCTAAATGCTGTGAACTTTCCGCTAAAGCACACAGCCTCTCCCTGAGGCATGGAACATAGTCGACCTTCACCGAGTATAACTTCCTAAGGATCGGGGCGGGGATCACTTCCCTGCCGGGCTGATAATTAAATGGGCTTCCCTGGTGGCTCAGACGGTAAAGCGTCTGCCTGCACTGCGGGAGACCCGGGTTCGATCCCTGGGTCGGGAAGATCCCCTGGAGAAGGAAATGGCAATCCATTCCAGCACTCTTGCCTGGAAAATCCCATGGACGGAAGAGCCTGGTAGGTCACAGTCCCTGGGGTCGCAGAGAGTCAGACACGACTGACCTTCACCGCCTATAACTTCCCAAGGATCAGGGCGGGGATCACTTCCCTGCTGTGCTGATAATTAAATAGCTGATAATTAGCACTGACTGTGCTGGGCAAGGGAGAGGCCAGGAGAAAGGGGGCAATCTAGGAATCTGCCTCCAAAGAGTAGGAGAACATCTAGGCTTGCAGTGAGCCTGTGAAGAAAAACCATAAAACATGGAACTAACGTGGGGCTGAGGGCACTTGGTTTGTGATCTGTGATGCTATTGATTGTGTCACACTACGCTTTTCTGTGTCATGGGCATGTTCAGTTGCTCAGTTGTGTCCGACATATTGTGACCCCATGGACCATAGCCCACCAGGCTCCTCTGTCCATGGGATTCTCCAGGCATGAATACTGGAGTAGGTTGCCATGCCCTCCTCCAGGGGAACTTCCCGACCCAGGAACTGAACTCAAGTCTCTGGTGTCTTCTGCACTGGCAGGCAGATTCTTTACCAATGAGCCTATTACAGGTTGACCTATGTCCCCTAGAAGACATGTTGAAGTTGTCATCCCTGGTAGCTCCGAAAGTGATTGAGTTTGGGGACGGGGCCATTGTAGATGTGATTAGTTCAGGTGAGGGCAGCCTGGGTCCTAATAGAGTACAGCTGGTGTCCTCATAAGAAGAGGATGGAGACACACACACACACACACACACACACACACACACACACACACACACTGTGGTGATGTTTATGGACTATGTCATCAGGATAAACTCATCACTGGGTAGGACTTTAAATTCTCATCAGGCAGTTACTGCCAAACGACCCCCGGAAAGCTTATACTGAATTGCATGCTCACTGACAGTGCATGAGAGTGTGGGGAACCTGAGCATGTGTGGCCCTCAGACACCCTAACATGGCTATTCTGTTTTGGGGGCCTGGGGTGCCGCCTGGGAACCTGTTCTTGAAGAACTCCTAGAGGGCCACGCCGTGTGTCCTGGACTGAGGTCTCTGGGAGACTCCAAACTCCAAGATCCCCTCCTGATTCTCTGGTGCATCAGTGATGCAGGAAGCAGAGGTTCCGAGCCTGGATGAACAGAGCAGTAGACTCAGCCCTGGCCTCCATGTCTCTTGAACTTTCCAGGTGATTCCTAAGAGCCCGGGGCTTGAGCAGCTGTGTGCTAGACTCCTCTATCCCCCGCTTCTTGTCTCTTGACCCCGTTCTGACACATCACAGAGAAACGAAATCGAACTACGGATGAGAGAGGGACAAAGTGCATCTACACTAAGCAACTTCAAGGGTGTGCTCTCTGTAGGAGACCAAACCCAAACCCATAAGAACATACATTGTATTTGCTTACAAAAAATTAAATCTCTCCTTATTCATCTCAGGTTGCTTGCTGGGAGGCGGGGGAGGGGAGGCTGAGGACTTTCTTTTTCTGATAGGTTCAGACAAAACAAAAATAGCTCTTCCAGAAACATTGTGCCCAATCATCAGCTGATACAGGCTAGGTAATTTACTGTACAAATTAAGAGAGTTTTAATTTTTATTTTTAAGAGCTGTGTTCTTTGGACAATTTGCTGCATTCTGGATATTCTTCCCACTCCCCACCCCTTCCCAGCCTCTGGCCCCTGGCCTGATTATCTGTCATGACTCTCCTGGGGTGGGGAAAGGACCCTCCTTTCTGGTGCATGAGATGCCAGAGCCATGCTGGGGGGCTGTCCTTTTAAGTTTTGAGCTGCTGGGGAGAATTGAAATGTATTGAGTTGGTCTTCATCTCATGGGAAGAACGATATAGCTTGACTTTTATTGAATATAAAACGTGGAAGAACAGGCTGTGTGGCATTGTGGACAAGAGCTGGTCTTTGGGACAGACAGGTGTGAATTAGAGACTCTGATATACCTACTGTTCACTATCATGAGATCTCAAGCAAGCTACAGAAAATATTTGAGGCTGTTTTTTTCACCTGTAAAATGGACGTGAAACCTAGTACCCACTCACACTGATTGAGCTGACTGTGTGCCAGGAGGTGTTTCAGACCTTTACGTACATCATCTCAGATAATTTTCACAACAATCTTGGGGCAGAAGAGGGATTAGGAGTGAAGGCACGAAAAGTCATGCAGGGAGCCAAAGGAGGAGCCATGAGTCAGATCTGTTACAGGTTGAATTATGACCCCCTGAAAAAAGTCACATGTCAGTGCTCTAATCCCCAGTGTGTCAGAATGTGATTGGGTTGTTTTTTTTTTTTTGAGGCAATGTCTTAGATAATTCTGTTAAAATGAGGTCACTAAGGTGAGCCTTTATCCAGTATGGCTGGTGTCCTTTATAAGAAGAGGAAATCTGAACAAGGACCCATGGAGGAATGATACAAAGGGATAGGATGAAGATGGCCACCTCCAACTCTTTGCAACTCTATGGACTGTAGCTGCCTGGCTCCTCTGTCCATGGAATTCTCCACGCAAGAATACTGGAGTGGTTTGCCATTCCTTTCTCCCGGGCATCTTCCTGACCCAGGGGTCGAACCTAGGTCTCCCGCAATGAAAGCAGATTCTTCACCATGTGAGCCACCAGAGAAGCCCCTCAAAGCAGCTCAGCGTGTCTTTAATTCACTCTTCCTGCTCTTAGCTAGTGGAAGACAAATCAAGTTCAACATGGCGAGAGTACCCAGTTGAAGTCATTCTCATGGGTGTCTTAACTGCAGAAGACCCCCTGCAGGAAATGCACATAACCACCTCTCTCCCGGTAAATTTCCGAGGCAGCATGTTAGCTCTGTGTTTGAACCAAGGAGCTGAAGACAGTTCATCAAACAAGAAACCCAGAAAGGCCATCACTGCTGGATGAGGTGGGAGATTAGGGAAGAGGGAGGCCACATAAACTCAGATATTCCAATTCATCGCTTTCCACCCATCATTGGCCTTAGCTGTCAAGATCTGGAGGCAGAGGACTGTGGAGGGAAGACTTGACCCACGGGTGTCCTTCACCCGAGGTGGGGGCAGGGAGCCGGCAGAGAACATTCAGAGAGTCTGGCGGCTTAATTTCCTCCTTGAGTAGGCAGGTATGACTTCTCTGCAAGTCCAATTATAGGCAAATCACAGGGCTTAACTTTTCAAAGAACAGGGAGTTAAGCCATAACGATGGTTGAATGCACGGTATTGATTTCCCTCATTTAGAGAGGTTTGCCCATCTTTCAAGAATGAAGGCGATCAATTGAGAAGAGAGGATACGGTTGTGTGCCTCCGGCCACAGTTCCAGTCACTGCCTCTCAGTGACAAGATATTAACAAATTGCTATCTATCATCTAAAGCTGTGTATACAAGATATACTTTGAGCTAAGTCAGTGTAATTAGGGAGGGATCAAAAGATGCTTCTAGCAGAGCCAAGGACAGAGACCAGAGATGGGAATGCCTGTAGGAGGTAAACTACAGCTGGAAGGTGTGTGTAACGTCTTGATCTCAATCTTCCTCTTGACGTTCTCTTTCCACAGAGAATGTCACAAGTTGGGTTTCGGGGATTTTATTACAAAAAATAACATTAAAAGATGGTAGGAGCTGTGCCAGGTGTTGGGGCAGGGCTGGTTAGACTGAGGTACAGTTGAGAAGATAGATGACTTTCTGAGGATGCCAGGAACCCCTAAATGCTGTCTGGGATCACAATGATGTGACCCTTTCAATGAGGTTCTCCTGAGAAATGTGGAAAAGAAGCAAAGCAAGGCTCAGTGGCTTTAGCATATTAATAGTTTTTGGCTACACACATAATGACTTGATGCAGAGTCTGCTGGCCAGGTGGTCGGCTCTGATTCCCACTGCAGGAGGGCAGAAGGACCTCAGGCTAACACAGAAGGCTCCCAGGAGGTCATAAGCGGGGAGGAGGAGGAGTGAGGCGAAGGCTCTGCCCTGTCCACGCCAGCTGCGGCCCCTCCAAGTGTCCTCACACATGACTCGCCCACTCAGTGCTCCGTCTTCCTGGAAAGGTACAGAGGTAAGAAGTGAAGAGAAGCCAGCAGGGCCCACAGAGAAGGTGCTTGTGGCACCCAGCTGGGAGGGAGTGGCTGCAGCTGAACCTAGAACACACAGCTTCCAGAAACTTCCTCCCCTGCACAGCCTCCATAGTGATGATGGTACCTGGTCCACTTCTGCTAATGGGCCAAACAGAGGATGCTGGGTAGGATGTCCCTAGGATCCCTAGTCCCCGTTCTACACTTGACTGGGGGTTCAAGAGTGTGCTTCTGGAAGGAACAGGTGAATCTGACATCAGGTACAATGCAAGTCTCATGAATTATGTCTACTGCCGGTCGCCTCTTTAGGCAGAACTGCAGTGTCAGGGGCACCTGGCTTGGTCCTATGGGTTTGTTGCCTTCGCTTTGCTTCCATGATCACAGGGTACTGATGATATCCCAGCCCAGATGCTGCCCCACAAATGTGTGTGGGGAAAAAGAGGATGGGTGGGGAGGGTGGGTGGTTCGGTTCAAGTCATGGCTCTACCTGAGCGCGAAAGACCGTGCACTGTGGTGCAGTGAACCAGCCCTAGGACTCAGAACCGGAAAGAACAGGTTCAGTCCTGGCAGAAGGGGTTAGCTTCTTATTTAGGTGTTCTGAGTAGCTCCCTCAGGTCTCTTGAGTCATGATTTCCTCATCTAGGTCAGAGGTGTTTTGTAAATAAAGTTTGTCAAATGCTGCTGTGCTCATTTGTTTATCTCCTGCCTCTGGCTTCCTTCACTGCAATGGCAGATTTGAGTGGTTGTAACTGAGGCCATGGGCTTCTCTGGTGGCTCAGATGGTAAAGAATCCACCTGCAATGCAGGAGTCCTAGCTTTGATCCCTGGGTCGGGAAGATTCCCTGGAGAAGGCAATGGCGATCCACTCCAATCTCCTTGCTTGGAGAATTCCATCGACAGACCATGGGGTGGCAAAGAGTTGGATATGACTGAGAGAGACTGAGCAAGTGCAAACAACTGAGGCCATGGGGCTCACAAGTCTGAAGTAGGTGTTCTCTGGCCCTTTACAGAAAGTTTGTGGACCCCCCAGTGTATAGCACCGAGATGGTAGAATTCTTGACCAGACAGGCTGATGGTGAGGATCATATGGAATGACCGTTCCTTGGTGAACACCATGTGGCACACGTTACATGTTCCTGTCTATCAGAGGATGGATAACGTGTCTATGGGATCCACCTCCTCTATGAGTGTGGAAGCAGGGGCAGAATTCTGAGCAGCGGTGCAAATGATGGGATGTGAGGGGCACAAAGAGAGCTTCCGGGGATGATTCAGATCACCTCCCCTGAACACGGGCACACTGACTGGGTTTCAGCCATGAAGAGTTAAGCCTTCAGCATCCAGATTATGTCTCTGCTTGAAAAGATTTGGAGAACAAGTCCTCTGGGGACGGCAACACATCCAGGTGTTACCACTTAGCAACACGTGTGCAGGAGCTCATTAGTGAGACGGCTTTTCTTGACGATGCTGATTGAGATTGGTGCAAGGAAGGAATGGGAGTTTATGGAAAAGGTCATTTTCAAATTCTCGGGCAGTTTCTTGCAAGTCGGGGAGAAGTGCTTACTGAAAGCAATAACAAAGGATGCAGGGCTTAGAACCGGGAGGCCCTGGAAGAGGGAGGATTAAGACAAAGGAGGTGAGAGGGCAGTGAAAACCCTCTAGACTTGTTTGCTTCCTGAGACATTCTTTACGCCTGGTATGTCTTCAGCGTGGAAGGATATGCTGACTGTTGATTGGCTATAATATAGGTTGCATTGTTTCTTTACACGTTTTCAGTTGGCGAACAAGCCAAAAAGTAGTCCGCTACAGAACATAAGTGGAGTCTTGAAAATTTACAATCTCCTTTTCTTAAACTCACACACACTGAAGTTTGGTTTTTGGGGGTTAGGACCATAGACCAATGAATTAAGGAACAGGGTTCAGTCCTGGCAAGGGGGGACTGAATATTCCATTTCTCCGTGGGTTCTTCCTAAAGGGCATGTATTTTTCATCTTCCTCAAAGGCTAACCTCTTTGTCAATAGCAATGCCCTGTCGGTTCTTTCCTTTTATCCATATTTCATTAATTGCCAGTGGAACAATCCCAGATTGAAAGAGTGGAAAAGGAGATGTGTGTAGAAATGACAACTGGCATATGTCTAAAATACACGGGGGCTGGTGACTGTGCATCCCCCGCACCAGGAGGCTGGAGAGTAATTCATATGTCAAGCCAAGCAGCCCACGAATGACGAAACACCAACAAAGAATAAAGGTCAGAGTGATCAATTCTTCTACTTAATGCACAGAGCACCCAGTGCGCGGCATTAACGAGCCCCAGCCCAGCAATGCAGAACAAATGAAGAAAGTCACGCACCGACTTTGCAGTTGTGCTCCTGGAAGGTACAGAAACCATCATGTGCTTGGATCTGCACTCTGAGAAATGCCAGGAGGGAACAGCCTCTCATTCTGAAGTCTCCTTTCCTATGCTTGCTCTAACACATCTCCAAACTCAGTAGCTTAAAGCAACATGAATTTATTTTCTTACAGTCCTGAAGGCTAGAAGTCTACAATTGAGCTGTGAGCAGGGCTGTATTCCTTCCAAAGGCCCCATTTCCTTGCCTTTTTTTGCTGCTACAGGCTGCATGCATTCATTGGTTCATGGTCCCCCTCCTCTAGGTCTTCCCTGGTGGCTCGGTGGTAAGGAATCCACCTGCCAGTGCTGGGGATATGGGTTCGATCCCTAGGTTGGGAAGATCCCCTGGAGAAGGAAATGGCAACCCACTTCAATATTCTTGCCTGGGAAATCCCATGGATAGAGGAGCCTGGCGGGCTACAGTCCTTGGAGTTGCAAAAGAGTCAGACACGACTTAGGGACTAAACAACAAACCCTTCCTCCAACTTCTAAGGTAGCAACAGTGGATCAAATTCTTCTTACATGGCACCACTTCCTCTTCTGCTTCCATCTGATGAAGTATTTGTGATGATCAAGCTCTGGATAACCCAGGATAATCTCCCTATCTTAAAGCCAGCTGATTAGAAACTTTACTTAGCTCTCACCATGTACCATAACATATTCATGGGCTCTCATGAATGACCTAAGGATTCATGACCTAAGGTTTAGGTCATGGACATCTTTGGGGGCCAGTATTTTTCCTACCACATGCAGGACAGGAGCTAACATCTATGGTGGGAAAGTGAGGCTGCGTGTAGACCAATTCTACTGAAGATACCCATACAGGAAAGAAGGATGTTTGATGGAGAAACTGAGCACCCAGAATTCTTTGGAAAAAGAAACAAAGCAGCTATATTATTGGATGAATCAAGGTGCCGATGAAACTTATCTAGTAGTAGAAGGACCATAGTGGGGTAACTGGAACTATTTCTATCAACAGCTGAGGCATGATTCTAATTCAGGAGGAATGGTCCAGTTCATGGACGAGGATCTTCACACCAAAGGACATTAGCATGTTGAAGTGATTGGCTTATATGGACTAAATAAAATATGACAGTGCAAATGGACATCCAATGCTATTCTTAGGTTAAAAATAATCCGTTGTACAATTACAGGGAAGAGAAGAGTGTCTTGGTGGGAGGGGAGGGTTTCAGATGTCTCCGTGGTGACTCACTGATAAAGAAAGTACCTGCCAATCCAGGATACTCAGGTTCGATCCCTGG
Source organism: Bos indicus (assembly GCF_029378745.1). NCBI lineage: Eukaryota > Metazoa > Chordata > Mammalia > Artiodactyla > Bovidae > Bos > Bos indicus. Next base: position 37,676,929 of record NC_091772.1, on the reverse strand, counting down.
GTTGGGAAGATCCCCTGGAGGAGGAAATGGCAACCCACTCCAGTATTCTTGCTGGAGAATCCCATAGACAGAGGAGCCACAGTCCATGGGTTGCAAAGAGTCAGACATGACTGAGCATACATGCACATAGCTTAACATGAAAGAAGAATAATAGTTAATGAGCAATAGCTAAAAAAGAAAAGTCAAACTCTGGATGCTTTAGGAGAAATAGGGTCCTAGGTAAAGGATAGAGCAAATGTTTTTGAGACATCTGGTCTGGTTCTGGAGTTCACTTTCAACAGGGCACTTTGCAGATTTGGTGTCCAGAGGAAAGGAACTAGTGTGAAGACAAATCTGAGAAACATCACATTAGGCAAGTGGAGATGGTTATAGAAACTCAGTTCATAGGGTAGACTGCAGTGGTGGGGGGGCACTCAGATGGGGAGGGGCTACTGAGTATCCTGACAGTGACCCAGTTGGGCACAATCTTCCAAGGCCTGATTCAGAAACGTCCACTGGTTGAACTATACAATTTTTATTTATTTACCCGCCTCTGACCTCCCACCTCACTTAAAGGAGGGGTATTTCTCTGTTCCACTGATATGGGTTTGGCCATGTGTATTGCTTTGGACTTATGCTGGAACAAATATCCTTGTCCACTGTGAGATTTCTTGCCTTCCAGTCATGGCCATGAGAAGAATAATGCCCAGGGTGGGCATTTCACTTTGGAAACTGTCAATCCCAAAAGCCGAGTGCCATCTGTGTGAGTAGAAACTTCCAGGAAGAGCCCTGGTGGCAGTTCACACTATTTTTAGCCATGACATTTGTTCAGAGTGTCAGGGAAGTATGCAGGGAGTGTAAGAGAAGATTCCATCTCAATCCTGAAAGTCCTTTAGACATTGGAAATTTGGCAAACTATGTGCTCCCAGCACTGTGTCTGAGAAGGTGGTATAACTGCTAGGTAGGACCAAGTGCAAGCCAACAGTGAGTCGGAGGGCAAATGCTGGATCTGGATAGAGCTTATTTCATTCAGAAATAGCAGTAAATAAACAAACAAACAAACAAAAGACCCAGAGGAAAAGGAACCCATATAGGAGAACCGGAAAGAAAAATACTAGGAACAAGGTAGGCAGGTCACGCTGAAGACTCAGGCAGAAGCATTGTACAAAAAAGTGATTCAACATCAGAGCCAGAAGGATATTCTTTGATATATTGATTAGGACATAAATCAGGATTTTAATGCTACAAATTTGTAAGACTGAGAGGAAAAAACACATCAGGACGAAAACAAAAAGGGAATTGATGAAACATAGAACAACTCAAACATGAGCCAGCAGGTTTCCCTACTGGCTCAGCTGGTAAAGAATCCTCCTGCAATGGGTTCAATCCCTGGGTTGGGAAGATCCCCTGGAGGAGGGCATGGCAACCCACGCCAGTATTCCTGCCTGGAGAATCCCCAAGGACAGAGGAGCCTGGTGGGTTGCAGTCCATGGGGTCGCAGAGTCACACAACTAGCACAAATAAGAGGATACCAAGCACAAAAGCAAAATGAACATTTTTCTGAAAGCAGCAAAGAGCAGAATTGACAATGCAGAAACAGATTGGTCATGATAAAGGTAAATTTTCACAGTTTTATCAGAAAGAGATAAAAATGGTGAAGAGAAAATTGTCGATGTGTATGTCATGGGATATAGGGCTTCCCTTGGGGCTCAGATGGTAAAGAATCCGCCTGCAGTGTGAGAGACTCTGCAATCCATGGGGTTGCAAAGAGTCAGACATGACTGAACACTAAGCACGCACACAGGAAATACAACAGAGAAACAGATTCAACATAAAAGTTCTAGTTAATGGGGGGATGGGAACATTCCTGAATGCCTGCTCAGTAGCAAACACAACTGATATCTAATGGGAGTAATTTAAGGTCAAATAACCAGTTCTTGGTGCCCTGGAAATCTCCATCTTCAAGCTGCCTGTGTGTTTTTACTTCAGAAGCTTCAACTCCTTACTAAAAAGCCTCAAAAGGAGGTGATAAGGGTGGGCTTTCTTATCTTTTTTTTTTAATTTTTAAAGATTTTTTTTTGATGTGGACCATTTTTAAAGTTTTTATTGAATTTGTTACAATATTGCTTTTGTTTTATGTTCTTGTTTTTTGGTTGCAAGGCATGTGTGATCTTAACTCACTGACCAGGGATTGAACCTGCACTCACCCCCTGTATTGGAAGCAAAGTCTTAACCACAGGACCACCAGGGGGATCCCAGACTTTTTTGTCTTATTTGTGTGTATTGATGCCAGCATTCTGGATGGATTATCTTGCTTAGAGTTTATAGCCAGTGAGGCATCATTTCTGAGATCTAACGGACGGACTGTATAACAGGCAGCATCCTGTAGGGGTGGGTTACGTGGACATTAGAAAGGACAAAGGTTGAACCTCCAGTCCTGAGAGATCTGAATGTTAACTGGTGACCCTTCCACTGCTTGTGTTCACTGTGATGAAGAGTAAACTGAAGCCTTCAGTCCAGCTCAGAAGCTGCTTGACTGTCTCCTGCTGCTGGCCCTTAGACCTAGGGCAGTAATAGGAGGCACGCAGTAGTGGGGAGTTACTCAGACTGAAGGTTCCCAATTTACCAGGGAGCTGGCTCCTCAGCTTGGCAGTGCTGCTAACAGTACTCCTGCCGGGAGAAACTGTTCGGAGCCACTGGAAGAGACACAAAGCAAAACACTTGATTTTATAATTGGAAAGGCTCACCACATTCTCAGCAAGAGTCATAATGTGAGATCTATATATACTTAGTCATATTCCAGGGAATATTTGCATTGCAGCAATAGAGACAAAGTCTCAGAAGCATCTAAGCAGAAAAAAAATAACCGTATTAACCACAAAGGTATGAAAAATCAAACTGGGCTGCAATAAAAAATGCCAGAAGCCAAGAAGGGAATGGAGACAGGTCAAGAGGTCAGTGTTTGTGTTCAGCTGACTAATTACCCTGAGGCGTAGGGGCTTCAAGCAACCATTAATTTATGGATGCTGTGGGTCAGGAATTTGGAGATGGCACAGAGGGATGGGACTTGTGTCTGTGACATTATTTCTGGGGCCTCAGCTGCAATGACTCCAATGCTGGGTGTGATTAGAGGGCTGGGGCTGCCTCAGGTGTGAAGATGGTCCTTCCTGGGTTAGGTGCTCAGGCAGATCCGGCCAGAAGAACACGTCATTTCCTGGCAGCCTGGCTTGTTTCCTCTGTAGCCAGAGATTTGTGGGGAAGGCAGATGGTCAGCTAGGGAAGTTGCTGTCACCCTGTCACATGTCTACATTCTATACTTTTCTCTGTAGTCACCAGCACCACTTCTGGGGAATGCAGAGGTGCTTTAGTTTGGGACTCGAGGAGCCAGAGCGTTCTCACCCCTTCTGCCCAGCCTGCAGTCCCTCTGCCATGACCCAGCCAGGCTGGTTTCCCTATAAATCTGCACGTGTCCTCACAGGCCTCCTATCTAGGGCGCAGGCACTCATGCCTCAACGTTCGTGTGTCAGAAAATCCACACACATCCCATTGCCCATACCCTCCCCATTCTGTGATATCTGCTGTGTTTCCTGATCACAGCCATTGGCATTTTTGGTAACCCCCCGGAAAACAAGTTGTTTAAACCATACAGCTGGGACTTGAATAGTCATTTAGCACCATCACACAGTTCTTGAACTTGGGTATGGTACCCGCTGTTAAACTGTAATTTCTTAGGGGCAGACAAAACCAATTGTAAAAGTACATTTTGTTTCACTTTCAGAGAACAAATAGTCTGCCCTTTCCGTATGACAGTTTTGCATTTATGGAGCAGTGGGCCTGTGAGAGCTCTTTACCAGCTCCACCACCACCTCGTCTGCACTGGGAGCCTGACGTTATCTGACAGGTCATGATTTCTATTCACTTTTTTGGTTTTTTTTTACTTCCAAACATGAATGCAACCCCATGGACTGTAACTGGCTAGGCTCCTCTGTCCATGGGATTCTCCAGGCATGAATCCTGGAGTGAGTTGCCATGCTCTCCTCCAGGGGATTTTCCTGACCTAGGGATCGAACCTGAGTCTCCTGTGTCTCCCACATTGTAGGCGGATTCTTCACCACTGAGCCACCCGGGGAAGCCCATGATGAGCTCCATCATGTTTTATTTCACATAAAAGAATTTGGACTTTGACCCCTTTCCAAGAAGTTTGCAGGCTGAAAGACACGCCTCCTGCATTGGAAGCACAGAATCTTAATCATTGGACCACCAGTGAAGTCTCTCAATCACTTTTACACATTCAATTTATATGAAAACTGAAAAGTTCTATGTACCCTTAAGGTGTCTTTAGAGTAAGTTCTTATTATTTAATTGTTGAATAGATCTCCTGAAAAATAGATCTCTTGGCAAAAAACACATGGCATGTTGATGTGTTCTGCAAAATCACCCCAAAAGCAAGATGCTGTGTGAACACTGTCACAGCCTTTCTGGGACTGCTATCTTGAATTTGAAGGAAGGGCAGTTTGCTCAAAGTTTTTATTGTCAATTTGGACTCACCTAGACTTCTAGGTGAGTCTAGACTTTCACTTTTCACTTTTATGCATTGGAGAAGGAAATGGCAACCCATTCCAGTGTTCTTGCCTGGAGAATCCCAGGGACGGGGGAGCCTAGTGGGCTGCCATCTATGGGGTCGCACAGAGTCGGACACGACTGAAGCGACTTAGCAGCAGCAGCAGCAGACTCCTAGAGTTTTGAGACTGTCTTCTCTTTGAATTTCAACATATGTGCCTGTGTGATCAGTTGTGTCTGACTTTTGCGACACCATAGACTATAGCCTGCCAGGCTCCTCCATCCATAGAATTTTCCAAGCAAGAATACTAAAGTGGGGTGCCATTTCCTTCTCCAAGGGATCTTCCCAACTCAGGGATTGAAACTGGGTCTCTTGCATCTCCCACATTGGCAGGTGGATTCTTTACCACTGCAACATCATCTATTAATTGCTCTACGAATAAGGTACACTTGTGCCTCCCAGTGGCAGACAAAGCCCTGGAAGATATGAACCCTGATCCCCTTTGTTTCTCAGTTCTCAGATGTAGCAGGTGCACAGTAGGAAATCATTAAGTATTTATTTGATTTTTTAAAATGAAAGATTTATTGAAGAGAAAGGGAATCTTATTCAGGGTTGCTATGCTCCGAAATGATTCCACAGAAAAAGCAAATAGGTCACTTTATGAAGTCTGGAAAGATGGTACAGATGAACCTATTTCCAAGGCAAAAATAGAGATGCAGACATAGAGAACAGATGTGCAGACATGGGATGAGGGAAGAGGGTGGGACGACTTGGGAGAGTAGCACTGATATATATACACTATCATGTGTGAAATACCTGGTGGGAAACTGATGTACCACACAGGGAGTTCAGCTCGGTGCTCTGTGATGACCTAGTGGGGTAGGATGGGGGTGGGTGGGAGAAAGGTCAAGAGGGAGGGGATATATGTATAGCTGATTCACTTCATGGTACAGCAGACACTAACACAATATTGTAAAGCAATTGTTTTCCAACAAATAATAAAATTTAAAAAGAAAAAAAAAAAAAACAACCCAAACAGCAACAAGAATAGCATGAAGAAATCAAGTTTATCTTCAGCAGAATAAGCCTGAGTGCAGAGAGATGGCAGGTGCAGAAGTGTATGGGTTCAGGGAGAGGTCCTGTGCCTGCCTGATCTCTGGTTTTCTGTCCTTGAAGCCAAAGAATAACATACAGAATGGAGACATTTAGACCTTATTCTTTTTTCTCTCTCAACACTTTTAAATAACTTTACCATTCATTTCAGGGAAGGCAAGACTGCCATCTTCGTAAGGTCAGACAAGGTGGCTTTCTTCTTTTGCTCCTTCTAGCAACTGGGCAGAAAATGCAAACTTTGTTTTCGGGCTTGAAATGAAATCACTGCATCCTGTTCTTATCTACAGTTGAGGGCAAAATTGATGATCTTCAAACCAAGTGCCAAAAATGTGCTCCAAAGGAGGAGCCTAGCACACCTGTCTTTTTATGGAATTTTCCTTAAAGAATGTTGCAAAAACCTAACACCAAGCCCTTGAATGGGCCATTATGCTTTTTACCATATTGTGGAAAGTTATAGTCCATAGAAAATCTGGTGAAATCAGTAAAAAGTATCACTCTTTGCAGATTCCCTTTTGTGGTTCTCTAGGAATTCACATTGGAAACAGAGCCAATTAGAATCCAGAGGGACCCTTCTCCATCCTAGTCACTGGTTTCCTTTCGATGGTGTGAGTAGCAGGTGACTTCTAATCTGCTTCCCCTTGGCTTCCCTGGGGAAACGTTGACTTTTCTTCCTGAGAATAGATGACCACAACTCAATTTCCCTGGGTGACAATGACAATATAGAGTCTATGGGTGGTTTCTCCAATGTCCTCTATATTAAAGAAATCCTGGTTTATCTGTCACCACTGAGATAGACTAAGACAGACCTTTCTTACCATTTCCAAGGTTATAAGCAATTTTGCCCCAACACCTGGCATGCACACCCTATCCTCCGAAACGCACAGCACACCCTGTCCTTCACACTCTGAACAGACGTTCACCTCTCTTCATTTCTGTGGGTTGGTTGGGAACATTTTCCATGATGATACTTAGTACCAACTAGGTGAGTTGTATTATCAATTGGCAGAGAGCAGAGTGTGAATAAAGGTGTGTACTTTCCAATAGAAAACCAGAGTTGTGGGCTCCTGAACTTAACCAGCCTCACGGTCAGAAAGCCATGGATGCCTTTGTTGCTGCTTACTTGATCTGTTTCTACATGGTCTGCTATTTGCCTGATGTTTGCTCAGCACCTGGTAAGCAAAGAGCTTTCAGAAAAGGTAGAAAAGAAAATCAATATCTCTGCCCATTTAGACAGCCTCTTACCATTCAGTGACATTCACACAGTGCTGGGGAGGGACACTAGCGATCCATGCATTGTAAGGACCTGGAGAAGTCATTCAGTCTGGTTATCTGAGCAATCGATGGCATTCAACTAGTCACTAGCCTGGTTTCAAGTGACTAGGTTTTTATAAAACTGTGGCTTGATGAAATGATATCATCTACCCATGTTTCTCTCATAACATACGTCTCTCTGACTGATGAGAAGTAGCACCCTGTTATTCTGCTATAACCCGGTAACTATAAAAATCTCAAAAATAACTCAATGTGTAGAATACAATTATTGGATGTCTAGTGATTTCAGTAATCTTATTTAAAAAAAAAAAAAAAGCTAGTCATTCAGTCGTGTATGACTCTTTGTGACCCCATGGACTGTCGCCTGTCAGACTCCTCTGTCCATGGGATTCTCCAGGCAAGAATACTGAAGTGGGTTGCCATTCCCTTCTCCAGAGGATCTTCCAGACTCAGGGATTGAACCCAGGTCTTTCTGCATTGCAGCCAGATTCTTTACCATCTGAGCCACAAGGGCAGTGGCAGCTTTAAAACACGTCTGTAAGTTCCTCAGTGGTCCTCTCAGCAATAGGTAGAACCCACATCCTCCCTGTGCTCTGAATGGACTTGTAAACCAATACGACCAGTAGGACGTGGAGGAAGAAATGCTCCCTGACTTCCAGTATCACCAGGTGGTCAGAAAGCTCACTTGGTCCTATAGACCTAGGAAGCCAGTTGCACATAAGGAGGTCCAACCACCCTAAGGCTGCTGTGCTTGAAGGTCATGCATGGGTCCTGTGGCCCCGTGGATGTGGGAGGGGCCCATCTGACTATAGCCATGTGGGACCACAAGGGACCCTGTTGATGGAAACTGCTGAGCCTTTTCCAAATTCTTGACCCACGAAACAATGAGCCAAAGTGAAATTGTGATTGTTTCACATCTCTAGTTCAGGGGTGACTTATGACACAGCATTGGTAACCGGAACAATTACCAACCATTTTATGAGTAGAAGATATTGAACCTCACAAAATTTCAGGAACTTGCCCCACATCACACAATTTCAAATTGCCTTTTTTTTTTTTTTGGTCAGATTTGTCCTAGTTTGAAACCAAGGCACTTGACTATACTGTAATGCCTTTCTAATTAGTCAGGGAATTGCAGGGGGAAACCCAACACCACTGAGGATGTATGAATTAAAAATGAAATCTCACTATTCTATATGCTTTACTGAAGATCCAGGTGGTGGAGAGGGTCTTCATCCCACACCCATGAGTGTGTGAATGAAAAGTCCTTGTCCTGCGATCCTAGGTCTTAGGTCAGAAACCTCGGAAGCTTCCTTTTAGGAACTGCTTCCTACCTGCCCCACCCCCACCCTCCGCCCAGGCATCTTCCTCTTGACCCTTGCAAGCTGGATCTTTGCCATCAGCTTCTCTGCCCAAAAGTCAGCCATCCTCTTTTTGGGAGCAAAGAACTCATCGATCACCATGGCCCCAGACACATCCCCCCAGGATCCTTTCATTTGATTTAAGTCACTGCACTGAGAGAAGTACTGCCACCCATCTCTTGTGGAGGCAGAGATCGGGGCTTAGAGAAATGAAGCCGTTTGCTCAAGCTAATTAGTAAATTTTAACCCACAGTTTTCTGACTCTAATTGTACTGTGCTCCTTCCCATAGTCCTCAAAAATACTAAACATTAAAAACATGAATTCAGTGTTCCTGAAGTACCCGGCCCTTTCTTATTCTGATGACTCTGTTGAGAAATAGTATTTTCACTTCAAGGGGTGCCTCATACTAAGACAAAGCTGTTTCCTGCCTGAAAACCTTCTCTGGAAACCAAAGAGCACCTTTACCATGCTCTTCCACACCCCTAACCTTGAGAGTGTGTTGGCAGAGGCAATTCCAGGCACAGATGACTTGAACTGGTAGGTCATCCTGACAGGCTCTGTTCCCCTGCGGGGAGAGACTTAACCTGTCGGGTTTCCTTTTCAATAGGTGTAAAATGAGAGAGTGAACCAGATAAATCTGAACATGCTGTGAACTCACTATGGATTCACAACTGTCTGGACTTGAAGCCACAAGTATATGAAGTGGCTTATAATGAGGACACGTTTGGTAATAATAACTTGAGAGCCTGTGAAATTGGTTGCGTGCATACTGTCATGGTGATTCTATTTGCTTTTCCGTTTTAAACTTTTATTTTGAAACAATAGAAAAAGTTGGCAAAATTGAATTCCCACATATTCTTCACTTAGACATGCCAAATACTTATATTTACCACATTTGCTTTATCATTATTTTTTCTGTCTCCACACATACCCAGATACACACAATTTTTCTTCCTGAACCATCTGAGAGTAAGTTGTAAATAGTATGCCCCTTTAAGTTTAAATATGTCAGCATGTGTTTCCTAAAAACGATTACATTCTCTGACATAACCACATTTCAATTGCGGAAATCAGGAAATTAACATTGAAACACCACTATCATCTAATCTGCACACTTTATTCAAGTTTCATCAATTATCCTACTGAAATTCTTTATGGCAAAAGAAAAAAAAATGATTCAGATCCAATCCAAGATGATTTACATAATTTTCAAAAAGGAAAATGTTGCCAACTTTCCATCTCTAGAGAAGCCAAACCCCAAGTTAACACAGAGTGGGGTCCTCCTTGCAGGCACTGGCTAAGACTGGAAGCAAACCCATCCATTGTATATGCTGTAAAGTGAAGGCGGAGCTCAGGGAACCAAGAGTGTGAAAGCTACAGTAGAGTAGAAAGCTGTTAACCTTTTTAGCAGGTCAGCGCCTGTAACACTGTAGCAGCTGTGTTTCTCTGTGTGCTCAGAATCCCTTAGAGCAGTGGTTCTTAAATTTAGAAGCAGCATCAGAAGCCTCTGAGAGCTTGATAAAACACAAATTGCTGGTTCCCGCCTCCGGATTCTGATTCTGTGGGTCTGGGGTGGGGCCTGAGACTGTGTATTTCTATCAAGTTCCCAAGTAGTGCTCCTGGTGCTGATCCAGCGGACCACAATTTGACACATATTGCTCTAAAGAAACCCACGTCAGGTGATGCCCTCACCTAGGAATTTCACAGGACAGCTCAATCAGCAACCGCCTATTTATCAAATCTAGTGACCTATTCTCAATTCCATTCTATCCTGTGATACAGATGGACATTGTGGAATTTCTCTGCTTTTTGGAGGTCTCCCATTTCTGCCCAGACACTGGAGTGACTACAGTTCCTATTTAGGAACACTGAGAAAATACGATTTCTATGTGCAATCCAATGAGTGTGAACCCTTTGCGTTAGACAGACAGACACACGATGGGGGTTGGTTTCTGTGAATTTGTTGATATGACAATAGATGTGGCTGAAAAGATTAAGTAAAGCTGGAAATTGAGATGGTGCACCAGAATTTTTTTGTTGTGCTGATGAATGCGAGAGTTAAGAAAGAGAAGCATGTTCTAGACAGAGTGAGTCTTACTCATCTTAGAATTACTTCATCTCAACTCTAGAACTTTTTAGCTGCACAGAAACTTTCAGAATGTTTCTTAATCTCTCTTTAGTTTCTGCACCTTAAAGACAAGGAATAATAAAAAAATTCTCCTAAAGTAAATTATTGTACAGCAGATAGTCACCCTCTGTCCTCATCAGCCTTTATGGGTGGAACATATTTCCCATTCTATTGAGTTTGGGCTTGGTCATGTAACTTGCTTAGGCCAATAGGATGTGAGTATAATTATGGGGACCGTAGGAAACCTACATATATAAGGAATCAGGTGTTTCTGTTTTTCCTTTGGGAATTTTTGATTTCTGTCAGATAACCCATTGGTCATTAAGTGATAAGATAATCAGAACAAACTTGAACCCAGTCCTTGGCTTAGAGCCACATCTAGTTGAGCCTCCTCTAATCAACTGAACGGCAGCCCAGCTACATACATGTTAATGAGAACTGAACACCTACTGTAGGCTCCTGAAAGTCTCTTTGTTATGAGAAATAGCTGACTGATACACAACCTTATAAAACTACTGTGAAAATTCAGTATGATAACAAATACAAAGGGCTCAGAATGGTGATGAGCACATAGTAGACGCTGTGTAGGTGTGAGCTGTAATTATTACTACATCCAGTGCCTAGACCATTGGGAAGGTTTTGATAATATGAGAAATGGAATCCTCTCCTCACCACTCCTCTCCTCACCACTAGCATCTAAGCCTTTCTTTCATGCTCAAGAATCTAAGACTTGGGTTCCTGCTCACATATTTGATCTTGATCACTCTACTTCTCTAAGTCTCAGTGATGATGACTTAAGTAAATTTGGACATTTATGCCAATCTTACAGGTTTTTACATTTTTTTTTCTGTTTTTCAAATCACATTAGATGATGAGCACAAAGCACTGTGAGATTTTTATTGTTTATTTAAGAATAAAAATTATCCTGAGCAGATCACAACAGAAAGGTCATTCAGGGTCCCAGGATCTGTCTGCCTGGTGCTCAGAAGAGGATTCGGTGTATAGGTTTTCACAAAGGCCAGAGATTATGCTAGAAAGGGACTGAAACTTACACTGGGTGTTCAGACTGGTCATAAAATTAAGTTTAAGGTTCTATAATTATGCATTCAGTTTCCATAAACGATTCTTGTCAGGCAGATCTCAGCTGAGAATAGAAGAAGCAGTATGTCAACAGAAGACCTGGATTTAAGATGTGGTTCTTGGGTCAGTCTCTGCTTGCTATGACCTGGGGAAGTCATCTAACTTCTGGGCAGAATGAAGGCTGTGCTCATAAAAGCGTAAACTGTAAAGGGATATTTGAAAATCCAATCATGCCAGTGCTGCTGCAGATGTGGTGAAACATAGTTTTTTTTTTTAAATCTATTTTTGGAGGAAGTGTAAATTGGCACAGCCCATGTGGGTTGTGTGTTTAAAGTCTGTCTGACTTTACAGCGAATGTGCCGTTTTAGCTGGGAACTCCACTCCTAGAGCTGTACTTGATCTATGGGGGCCTACCTGCTACCCCTTCTTGACCCCACTCTCCTTGACACCTGTTTACTCAGTTTTCCTGTGATTAGGGAAGGCTATGTGATGTGTTCTGGCCCATGAGCTATCAAGTGGGAATCTAGGAGAGGCTTTTCCTTCCATGAATAAAGGGAGGGCCTATTCTCACTTCCCCAGCCATCCTGCTTCCTGTCTTTGGAGGCTGGTAGATGAAGATGCATTCTCTGAACTGACAGCAGCCATCCTGCAACCATGAGAAAGGTTGAGAGACCTTCAGAGACACCAAACCAGAGCCTTGACTATTAGTTGTTGGCCCAGACTTGGAAATGATAGCTTTGGAAATCTTGATTTCTGTTACACAGGCTAATTAGGGCTTTTATTATTTAAGCTATTATTAGTTCTGTTACTGGCAGCAAAGACCTCTTAACTGATCTACCATCCCATACCTCTCTCTCTTTCTTTCTTTTTCACGCATGCCCGCACACACACACACCATACTCTCGATCTATATAGGAAGAAACATGTGGGGCCAAATGGTCCAGTAGATAGCCACTGTCCCATGTAGCTACTGAGTGCTTGAAATGTGATCAGTTTGAAGTGAGATATTCTGCAAGTATAAAACATACACTGGGTTCTGAAGACCCAGTACCAGCAAAGAATGCAAAACATCCCACTATAGTTTTATACTGACCGCATGATAAAATTATAATATTTGGGATATAATGGATTATACCAAATATACTATTAATTTCACTTTTACTTTTAAAAAATGTGGCTATTTAATATCATGTAGCCCTTTATAGCTAACATTATATCCTCTAGGGCAGCATGCTTTCAGAAGGAGAGATAACAAACTTATCATAGTGGTCACCCCTGGAGGTAAAAGTGAAAGATGGGCTTGATATGGAGGGTTTTCTTCCTACATATATTTCTTGAATTTTCTACAATGAGCAATACTTTGTAGGTTACTTCTGTGAGTTTTAGGAATATAGGACATGATAAAAACAAATGAATTAACACTTTTGATCATGCTATGTCAGTTGTGAAGTCACGCATATGCAAGTTGAAAGACTTCCAAGCTGATAATCACCTGTTTTGTAACATTACTTGTGCTTGAATATAGGTACCAGGCATTTTAAATCTCTACAACTTGAAATGTTAGACAATATGGTGATGAAACAGAATGTATCTGCTTTTTATCAGAAAACTTTATATGTAAAGTGAGCTTGCTTTTGAATAATTGGGGACATTTTTATGAAATCGATATCAAAAATGTAAAAGATGGCATAAAGAAGTTAAGGTGCTTTGGGGTTAGCTCGTATATATCTAGTAAAATTGATGATCTGTTTTCACTGGTGGAACTCATCCTGGTTCTTGCCTTTTTGTGATGCCTTGGGAGGTTTATTTTTCTCCAAAACCTCCGAGTCATTGAATTTCAGAATAACATTGATTTATTCTTTTTGAGAGTTTGCCAAATAGAAAGATAAATTGCTCAGCCTTAAGTGATTAAGGAAGAATAATGGTTTGTTTCTAGTCAACTCTGTGTTTAGTCCTTTAATTATTATTATTTTTAATTAAAAAGTCAGCACACGATTTTCAATCTGCTCATGGAGCTAGAGGAGAAAGTAACATCGAGGATTCTGGAAACCAGTGGTGGACAGCCCCCTGGCTGGCTGGGGGAAGAGAGGAGGGCCTGTGGGCAGCCTGGCTGCTGATTGCTGGGTACCGCCAAAGCTCTGGTAATTGACTTTGGGTGTGTACAGTGGAGATTTTGAGTGTTTTCCTGGTTTCTCACAATTCAAGTAGAGATATAAATGGTTTGGGGATTTCTCTGGTGCTCCAGTGGTTAAGACTGCACTTCCAACACAGGAGACACGGATTTGATCCCTGGTTGGGAAAAAGCAAGAGAGTTCCACAAAAACATCTATTTCTGCTTTATTGACTATGCCAAAGCCTTTGACTGTGTGGATCACAATAAACTGTGGAAAATTCTGAAAGAGATGGGAATACCAGACCACCCGACCTGCCTCTTGAGAAATCTGTATGCAGGTCAGGAAGCAACAGTTAGAACTGGACATGGAACAACAGACTGGTTCCAAATAGGAAAAGGAGTACGTCAAGGCTGTATATTGTCACCCTGCTTATTTAACTTATATGCAGAGTACATCATGAGAACCGCTGGACTGAAAGAAACACAAGCTGGAATCAAGATTGCTGGGAGAAATATCAATAACCTCAGATATGCAGATGACACCACACTTATGGCAGAAAGTGAAGAGGAACTAAAAAGTCTCTTGATGAAAGTGAAAGAGGAGAGTGAAAAAGTAGGCTTAAAGCTCAGCATTCAGAAAACAAAGATCATGGCATCTGGTCCCATCACTTCATGGCAAATAGATGAGGAAACAGTGGAAACAGTGTCAGACTTTATTTTTCTGGGCTCCAAAATCACTGCAGATGGTGACTGCAGCCATGAAATTAAAAGACGCTTGCTCCTTGGAAGGAAAGTAATGACCAACCTAGATAGCATATTCAAAAGCAGAGACATTACTTTGCCAACAAAGGTCCGTCTAGTCAAAGCTATGGTTTTTCCTGTGGTCATGTATGGATGTGAGTGTTGGATTGTGAAGAAGGCTGAGCGCCGAAGAATTGATGCTTTTGAACTGTGGTGTTGGAGAAGACTCTTGAGAGTCCCTTGGACTGCAAGGAGATCCAACCAGTCCATTCTGAAGGAGATCAGCCCTGGGATTTCTTTGGAAGGCATGATGCTAAAGCTGAAACTCCAGTACTTTGGCCACCTCATGGGAAGAGTTGACTCATTGGAAAAGACTCTGATGCTGGGAGGGATTGGGGGCAAGAGGAGAAGGGGACGACAGAGGATGAGATGGCTGGATGGCATCACTGACTCGATGGACATGAGTCTAAGTGAACTCCAGGAGTTGGTGATGGACAGGGAGGCCTGGCGTGCTGTGATTCATGGGGTCGCAGAGTTGGACACGACTGAGCGACTGAACTGAACTGAACTGAACTAGGGAACCAAGATCCCGTAAGCCGTACGGCATGCCAAAAAAAAAAAAAAAAAGGTAAGAATCATTCATTGTTTACTACAGCTCAGTCACAGGCAAGCTGGATGATAGTGATACCTGCTTTGGACCTCATCTTCCAGGCCATTAAAACATAATCTCAAAAACCATTTCCAGCTTTGAATTGGCCTTTCCTACTCTCCTCTTCCTTCCCCTCTGTATCACCCTCTTTCTCCAAATGTAATTAGTAAAACAAGTGCTTTTTCTGACATTTAAAGCCAGTTAATTGTCTACATTAGAGATGTCCTCACTACTAAAATATATGCATTATGTATATTAAGTGAAAGTCCCTCAGTTGTGTCTGACTCTGTGACCCCATGGACTATACAGTCTATAGAATTCTCCAGGACAGAATACTGGAGTGGGTAGCTGTTTCCTTCTCCAGGGGATCTTCCGAACCCAGGGATCGGACCCAGGTTTCCCACGTTGCAGGAGGATTCTTTACCAGCTGATCCACAATGGAAGCCCTGATAGCTCAGTTGGTAGAGTCCACCTGCAACGCAGGAGACCCTGGTTTGATTCCTGGGTCAGGAAGATCCACTGGAGAAGGGAAAGGCTACCCCCTCCAGTATTCTGATCTGGAGAATTCTATGGACTGTATAGTCCATGGGATGGCAAAGAGTTGGACATGAATGAGTGACTTTCACTTTTCTCTTTTAATGTATATTAATTTGTATGAACTATTTATTTAGTTACACATACTCTATATTTACATTATATGTTAAGTCATAGACTAACATTTAAATTATATATAAGTATGTACAAAATATTATATCTTGTATTACATTTTAATAATATGATTTATCAAATATGTAATAATATAAATTATATATAAATATAAGCAAAATATAAACATTTACCTTAAAAATATATTTTATATACCTTATATTGTGTATAAAAGCATATATTATATATAATTACATATAATCATATACTATATGTAAATATAAGCATATGTTTACTAAAAAGACACACATGAGGAAGAAACTTAATTGTGGAAAACATGCACAAACTCCCAGGCTCCAAAAATTTCTCTGGGAGAAGTCAAAGAAAAAACTATTAAATTAATTATATTTCTAAATATGCAATAAAACCTAAGTTTTAAAATGTTTTATAACTGTTGTTTGGAAACTGAATTTTAGGGACTGGATGGTCAGCTTAAATTCCCTTTAGCCTGCTTTGTTTTTCCATTTCCCCAGCATCTCTAAACTAGAACTCCTTGAAGGATGAAGGAAGAATTCTTTGCTAGCATTCATTCCACTATAAACTAGAATTTCATTACAATTGTTCTAGGTGTATAGTCAGGACCCAACAAACAGACTATTAACAAATCTCTTCTCAACAAGGGCATGGCGTGTGTGTATAAAAGAATGATTTACTTGGACTTACTGAGGCGGCAGTAAATAAATTTGGAAGCGCTGAATTGTATTAGAAAAATATGACTGAGCATTTAAAGCTTTTTCTCAGTAAAATAAATGGTATGTTTGCTGACAATTTCTTTCCCATGCATTTATATGGAAAAAGCAATTTACCAAAAACTGGTAATAGAAACCAGCAAATACCTTAATTTGTATTATTATCCCAGAAAATATCAAATTCAGGGAAGCAGAAATGGCACTGGTGGAGACCAGTGGTAGCAGCTGCTCCAGGACTCCATGGAGCATGGTCTGCTTGAGGGACGCTGGTTGCCATGGCAGCAGCAATGCCGGTGAGCTGCCTGCAGCCTCAGACAGCTGGTTTTGCCCCAGGGAAGGGGTGCAGAGCATGGGTCTTCCTTGGGTGTTTGGCAGGTGGAGGTTGGGGGCAGAGGACCTAGCTTCCCATTAATCTTTGGAGGATATATATTGCATTCAAGTTGGTCCCTTCCTCCAAGGAGCTCACAGTCAGGCTGAGATGCCCTAACACAGGTATATTATCCTGTAATGTAAGGATGTCATGTGTCCAGAGGAAGCACATATGATGAAGGCTGGGGCAGTCAAGGAAGCCATCTCAGAAGGAGGTAGGATTTAAATTAGATTCTGAGGAATACATGAAACTGAAGTGGCCCCCCTGATCACATTGTAGGTGTGGATTTTTGTCAGCCTGTTTGCATTGTGTTATTCCAAAATCTTCAAAGTTTGGTGCTGGGTCTAGAACTTATCCAGTCTGACTTCATGTAGAGCTGAGGAAACAGGAGAAGAAGAGGAATGACCAGAGGGTGCCGGTGCCCAGAGGAGCAAGACTGCAGCGGGACAAGGCTCGAGGGAGCCCAAAGGAAGGCCCCAGGGCCGGGATTAAGATTAGGGTTAGGGTCCTCAAATCCCTGGTGGTTCAGAGAGTAAAGAATCTGCCTGCAGTGCAAGAGGCCAGGGTTTAATCCTAGGGTTGGGAAGATCCCCTGGAGAAGGAAATGGCAGCACCCTCCAGTAATCTTGCCTGGAGAATCCCACAGACAGAGGAACCTGGCAGGCTTCTGTCCATGGGGTCACAAAGGGTCAGACACAACTGAGTGAGTTTCTCTTCACTTTAAGGTTAGGTTAAGTCACTTCAGTCGTGTCCGACTCTGTGCGACCCCATAGACGGCAGCCCACCAGGCTCCCCCGTCCCTGGGATTCTCCAGGCAAGAACACTGGAGTGGGTTGCCATTTCCTTCTCCAATGCAGGAAAGTGAAAAGTCAAAGTGAAGTCACTCAGTCGTGTCCGACTCTTCGCGACCCCGTGGACTGCAGCCTACCAGGCTCCTCTGTCCATGGGATTTTCCAGGCAAGAGTAACCAAAAGGTCTTTATAATTTGGCAGCAGCTGAAAGCTACTACAGGTTTTAGAGAGTAGTTTTTTAAAAGTTGAGAAAATAGAGGCAGGGGTCTCTTGAATAATCTGGATGCAGAATCACTTCACTTTAGGGATAGGATTAAGGGCAGGGCAGGGCAGGCAGCTTCATGACCTCCCGGGCAACTGCAGGAAGCTGTTTCCTTCTGGCAGATGGGAGCCCTCCCTACATAGGTCCAGTGCCTCTCAGGTGAAAGTAATCACTGGTCATAGCGTCCCAGAAAAGGGGGTCCCCACCTCCACCATCCTCCCATTAGGCAGCAAATCTGACATTTGTAAAACAGTAGTAAGGCCATGTATTTGATGACTCTGAGGGACAGATTTTTCTTGCTATTACAAACCATATTCCATACCTGACTGCTTTTTTGTTTAAACAGTTTTAGAAAAGTTGGAAGTACAGAGAATGCCCATGTTCCCCACACTCTCTTTCCTATTAGCATCTCACATTAGTTTGGTACATTTCTCACAACTAAGCATTTTTATTAACTGACAATAATAATCTGCCCTTGTACACACACATACTTGTATGTGTGTGCTCAGTCATGTCCGACTTTTGTGACCCCGTAGACTTTAGCCCACCAGGCTCCTCTGTTCATGGGATTCTCCAGGCAAGAATACTAGAGTGGGTTGCCATTGCTTCCTACAGGAGATCATCCTGACCCAGGGATCAAACCCGAGTCTCTTGTGTCTCCTGCATTGGCAGGTGGATCCTTTACCACTGTGCCACCTGGGAAGTTAATTGAATTTTCTTAGATTTTATCTAATGTCCTTTTTCTGTCCCATAATCCCATCTAGAATTCCACATTTTATGTTTTTTTGTCTTCATGTTTCCTTATTCTTTCTTGGCTATGACAATTTATAAACTTTTCTTACCTTTGACTCTTTGACAGTTTTGAAGGATATTGCTTTTCAAAGGAAATCTAACCTACTTTCTGACTGAGAAGATGAATGTCAACTGGCCATTTGTTGTTCTAAGTGCGTCTCGTCAGGTACTTGACCTCTGATCTTTTGATTGACTGCCTTGGTGGCCGTGATTTTTCACCCCTCACTGTAAATACAATATATTTCCCCACCTCTTGACTTTGGGTTTGATCATCGAAGGCAAGTGGGCAGATGTGACAGGGGACCAAACTGAGCTGCGGCTTCAAGGGGGCCCGGACTCCTCTGCTTTGGTCGTTGTCACTAGGAGCATGTGTCCAGGATCGCCCACTGCTGGCAGGAGCAGTACCACCTTCATCAGAGCCCGGCTTAGACCAGCTTACCCCACCCAGCTCACAGATGAATGGACTATATTCACCAGTTGGTATTTTTAGCCTCTGGGCTTTGGGGAGATTTGTTATGCGGCAGTCGTTGGGGAAGGAAATGGCAACCCACTCCAGTGTTCTTGCCTTGAGAATCCCAGGGACAGGGGAGCCTGGTGGGCTGCCGTCTATGGGTCGCACAGTCAGACACTACTGAAGTGACTTAGCAGCAGCAGCAATCAGGAGGGCCACAGGTTTCATTGGATTATTTTAGTGTCTGTCACAAGAGGACAGGTATGTCACTGAAAATCTGAACTGCCTCGGGACTTCCCTGGTGGTCCAGTGGCTGACTCCACGCTCCCAAGGCAGGGTGCCTGGGCTTCAATCCTGGGTCAGGGAACTAGATCCCAATGCTGCAACTAAGAGTTCACATGCTTCAACTAAATATCCCTCATGCCACAATGAAGACTGAATATCCCACATGTAGCAGTTCAGACCTGGCACAGCCAAATAAACTACAGAGATGAATGAACAAATAAATTAGTAACCATTTTTTGAAAAATTACCAGTGGCTTTAAAAAAAAAGGGGGGGGAGCAAAATCTGAGCTGCCTCACCTCCAAGCCCAAAGGGCAATGCTTTCAGCTACTGACAAGCTGTGATTTGAGTAGAATCTAAACTGAACTGTTGAAGAATGTGCTCGTGCGTTTCTTCAGCAGCTATCTAGTTGGTGCCTAATCTGTGCTGGGACTTCTGCTTGGCGTTGATCACAGGAGGTGAGCGAAGGCGATGGACACGGCCCCCGTCCCCAAGGAGCTGACCTCAAGGAAGGGCTGAGTATGGATGCAAGGACAAGGGTTGTGGTTCTCAGAGGACAGCTGTTGTGCCTACATTTGTGGGGGATCTGACCTGTTCGCAGTCTCAGGAAAAGCTTCCCAGAGAGGAAGGCTGACCTGAATTCTGAAGCAATGGGCATTGATGGGACAGAAGAGGGGAACAGAGAATATCACTTTTTATGGCAGAAGGAGGTGTGGGCTGGACTTCAGGGCAAGGAGGGGTCTGGGGGATAGGAGGGCACTGGCTCTGGATCACCCACTATCTGAGCACAAGCTGCCTATTTGGGGTGTCCCCACTCCCACTGTGGGCTTCCCAGGTAACAATAGTGATAAAGAACCCACCTGCCAGTGCAGGAGAAATAAGAGACCTGGGTTCAATCCCTGGCTCTGAGGATCCCCTGGAGGAAGGCGTGGCAACCCACTCCAGTATTCTTGCCTGGAGAATCCCATGGACAGAGGAGCCTGGCGGGCTATAGTCCATAAGGTTGCAAAGAGTTGGACATGACTGAGCGACTGACACACACTCTCACTGCCCCTGCTCCTGGAGCAGGGAGAATGATGTGTACATCCTGGCACCATGCTTGCATGCAGGCCTAAAGCTTTTTCACAGGCCATAACTCGAGTACGGGCCAAGAAGGCACGTGCTGGATGGGGACTTTCCCATGGGGGCTGCTGATAGCCAAGCATTCAGTTGTTGGAGGGGAGGGGTGTCTGGCCGCAGAATCTGGCCCCAGGAGAATGATCAGGACCAAGGTAGCCACAGGGTCCCCAGGGGTGTCCTACATGGTGCTCCTTTCAGCAGTGCCTTGGCTGCTTAGCTCTGAACAAGCCTGGTCCCCTGCCTTCCAGCTGATTTTGTACGGGAAGCCCTTCTAATAAATGACTTTTCTGCTTTAGTTACTCAGGGTCTATTTCTGTTGCTAAAGGTGAGAACCCTGATAAGGACTGGGTCATGCTGGGTCTTCAAGGTCAGCCTGAGGAATGTGCCTTTAGCCTAAGAGAACTAGAGGTCCACAGAGGTACTGGAGCAGGAGTTAGAGCTTCAAGTCTCTAATTCACATCCTAATGTAGCTGTGGTCCCAGATGGGACCCAAGGTGTAAGGGGCCTTTCCCTCCCTGGCTCTGGCCTGCAGCTCCATTGAGAGAGAGACCCTGGCTATAACAGTACTACTCAGCTATGGGTTGGGCACCTGTATGGGCCCCTCCTCCTCCCAAGTGAGCAACTGTCAACCAGAAACCAGTTAATAGTTCTGCTCTACCATTGATAGGGGCCATTGAATGCCCCTTCCCCCTCTCTCTATTGTATATAAAGTGAGAAAGTGAAAGTGTTAGTTGCTCAGTCCTCTTGTCTATGGGATTCTCCAGGCAAGAATACTGGAGCGGTTTGCCATTCCCTTTTCTAGGAGATCTTCCTGACCCAGGGATCAAACCTGGTTCTCCTGAATTGCAGGCAGATTCTTTACGGTCTGAGCCACCAGGGAAGCCCTGAATCCTGAGATGAGATGGTTCTTGGAGACGCCAGTCTGTCATCTCCCTGGTCTGTCGGCCTTCTGATTAAAGTCATCATTCCTTGCTCCAACAACTTGTCTTCTGATTTATTGGCCTTTTGCATGGTGAGCAGAACGAGCTTGGGCTTGGTAACACGAAAACAAGGAGTTGAGTGCAAACAGCTAATTTGGGAGGTGATCCTGGAAGCACCAGTAGGGGAGGGATGGCAGCCATAAAGAGGGAATCATCAAGCCAGTTACCTCCATGGGCATGACACCTCTAGGGGTCAGTCCTACTGGGAGCTGTGGGAATAGGGTTATTCTGCTTGAGGGAGGACAGTGCTGGGGAATTTATCCACCAACTCCATGGGTCATTGGTTAAGAGCTGCTTCAGGAAGACAGGGTTACTCACTGCCCAGAGCCTCCTGTCTGCCCTGAACACAGGCCAGATGGGCTCCAGGGCCCTGGGAACCCACTCAGGTGATGAGTTGCAGGTACTGGCAGTTGGAAGTTTCAGAGTCTCTGCACTCACAAAAGGTCAGGGCTGAAGAGGTGTTGGGGTTGGGGTGGGGGAGGGCAGGAGACACAAGAGTATTCTCTCTTTCTGGTCCTTATATCCTGTGAACAGTCAAAGCTAACCTAGCCTGGAGGATGTAGGGAAAAAAACCCATGGGCATCCAGTGCTGTTTTCCTGCCCCATGAAACCGACCATCTGATAAAAGGTACAGCAAAGCCCCAGTACTTTCTATTTAGTCCGTATTTATAATTATTTCTGCTTTAAAGTTCAACATAGATGAGAACTTGGTTTTGAGGTCCGGTTGACTGAAGTTAGGATTCTTGGGTCACCTTCATAGCTATGTCATCTTGGGTGTGTTACTTAACCTTCTTCTTTGGAAGTGCCCACATCTAGAAAAGACTCTGAACCTGCTGTATGCGTTTTCGAGGGCTGTCATAGCAAAGTACCACAGCCCGGGTGGCTTAGACAGCAGGAAATTATTTTCTTACAGTTCTGGACACTAGAGTCCAAGGTCAAGTTGTGGCAGGTTTGGTTTCTTCTGAAGCTTCTCTCGTTGGCTTTTGGATGGTTGTCTTCCCCTTTGTCTTCACGTGGACTTCCCTGTTGTGTGTGTCTGTGTTCCAGTGTTCTCTTCTTATGAGGACATCAGTCAAATGGGATGAAGGCCCACCCATATGACCTCGCTTACCCTCTTGATGTCTTATTCAAAGGTGTCCCCACCTCCAAATACGGTCTCATCCTGAGACACTAGGGGTGAGGAGGAGACTCAGGGAAAAGGGAAAAAACAGCCTGCTTGTTGCAATTCCCATCAGAATTTTCCCCTTAGTGTGCTTACTAACCTGAAGTAAATAATAATAAATCGTAAATTTTGCCCAATTCCAACAAATCCTTTCTCTTGCAAGATCCTCTTCAAAGTCACCAGCTCAGCTCTAAAACCATTCTTTCTCAAGACTGAGTTCTTCCTTACTGCAGGGTGTTCCTTTGCTGATCAATAGCTTTCTCGGGTTCTTTGGGACATCAACAGGATCAAATAAAATGATAAATGAAGACTCCGTCCTAATATTTGGAACTTCGAGATGTTCAATAAATGTTATTTTTTTTCTCCTAGTGCAATCTCATCACAACAGAACGGGATTTTCAAAGCTTGGAAAAATAATCTATATTTTCTTCTTTTGTCATGTCCAATTGACAAAATAATCTCACTTTGAAAACTTTTAATCTCTGTTTCATGTGAACTGTGAACTTCCTGATGTTCAAGCTGGTTTTAGAAAAGGCAGAGGAACCAGAGATCAAATTGCCAACATCCGCTGGATCATCGAAAAAGCAAGAGAGTTCCAGAAAAACATCTATTTCTGCTTTATTGACCATGCCAAAGCCTTTGACTGTGTGGATCACAATAAACTGTGGAAAATTCTGAAAGAGATGGGAATACCAGACCACCTGATCTGCCTCTTGAGAAATTTGTATGCAGGTCAGGAAGCACCAGTTAGAACTGGACATGGAACAACAGACTGGTTCCAAATAGGAAAAGGAGTACGTCGAGGCTGTATTTTGTCACCCTGTTTATTTAACTTATATGCAGAGTACATCATGAGAAACGCTGGACTGGAAGAAACACAAGCTGGAATCAAGCTTGCTGGGAGAAATATCAATAACCTGAGATATGCAGATGACACCACACTTATGGCAGAAAGTGAAGAGGAACTAAAAAGCCTCTTGATGAAAGTGAAAGAGGAGAGTGAAAAAGTTGGCTTAAAGCTCAATATTCAGAAAACGAAGATCATGGCATCTGGTCCCATCACTTCATGGGAAATAGATGGGGAAACAGTGGAAACAGTGTCAGACTTTATTTTTCTGGGCTGCAAAATCACTGCAGATGGTGACTGCAGCCATGAAATTAAAAGACGCTTACTCCTTGGAAAGAAAGTTATGACCAACCTAGGTAGCATATTCAAAACCAGAGACATTACTTTGCCAACAAAGGTTCGTCTAGTCAAGGCTATGGTTTTTCCTATGGTCATGTATGGATGTGAGAGTTGGACTGTTAAGAAGGCTGAGCGCCGAAGAATTGATGCTTTTGAACTGTGGTGTTGGAGAAGACTCTTGAGAGTCCCTTGGACTGCAAGGAGAACCAATCAGTCCGTTCTAAAGGAGATCAGCCCTGGGATTTCTTTGGAAGGAATGATGCTAAAGCTGAAACTCCAGTACTTTGGCCACCTCATGCGAAGAGTTGACTCATTGGAAAAGACTCTGATGCTGGGAGGGATTGGGGGCAAGAGGAGAAGGGGACGACAGAGGATGAGATGGTTGGATGGCATCTGACTCGATGGACATGAGTCTGAGTGAACTCCTGGAGTTGATGATGGACAGGGAGGCCTAGTGTGCTGCGATTCATGGGGTTGCAAAGAGTCGGACACGACTGAGCGACTGATCTGATCTGATCTGATGCCTAATACAAATCAGCAGTTTCCAAATTATTTCCAACTCTTTCTTGTAATCTTCAGAATGTCAGACTCAATTAGAGCTTATTCAAAGTTGTTGTTTTTTTTTTTTTCCGGCGTGTAATACAATTCCATCAAATGTGGCAGTTGCTGGGAATTTTGCACACTTCAGCAGTTGAGTGTGAATTATGGGACCAACTTCTGTTATGTAAATTACAGGAAAATAGGGAGTAATTTCTCTGTGTAAAATCAGAACATAGCATGCTTTATATTGCAAGTAATACCTACCACTATCTGATTTTATTAGAGTTCTTTATATGACCGCCTTATGTTTTACTAGCTCTATATTTCCCCTGGAATCTTCGTTGATTTTTTTTTTTTTTTTGCATATAGTGAAACTTCAATATGAATTGATGGAATAGAATAGAATTTAGTCTTTAGCAATGAGGAGAGTCTTAGAGAGTAAAGCAGGAGGAGGGTGAACTGGTTCAAATATGTCTTTTCTTTTAGTCCTTAACCACCATTTTGTGCAGGCAGAATTGCTCTTCTCTTTTAATAGATGAGAAAACTGAAGCTTTGGAGAGGGTAACCTGGCCCAGGTCATCGGTTAGGCAAATGACTAGGATAGAATGAAATGCAGGTCTACTATCGTTTTCCAATAGAAAGCAGTGAAAAGAAATCTTTGCTTGCCTGTTGAGTGATTTAGGTAGACCAAGTTGAAAGCCAACCAAGCATGTATTTAAGGCAGTCAGGCATTCTTAGTTCACATAAAAACAATGATGTTGACAACAAAATAGACGGAACCAATTAACCAACCAACATAAACCGCTGTCAATTCCAAGAGAGAAAAAAATAAAAATAACCCGAATGGTTTTAAGAGTCAGCTCATTTTAATACTGTTTTGTTTTCCTGCACTTCCCTAGGTTTTAGTTCCAGCTTTCGTACATTTAAGTTCCTCCTGCCTTTCTGGTTAGTTCGCCCAGGACGGTTGAGGCAGAGGACTTGAGGCTTGCCCACCGCCTTCTGCTCTCTCCTCCACAGTAGGGAGCTGCCTCTGTAAACAGTCTCCAGTGACTCACTACTTGAAGGCCTTTCTCAAATGCTAGTTTCCTGCCTCCAAAAGCCAAATGTGCTGGAGAATTCTTTCTACTGGAAACTCCAAATGCCATGGACTACAGGCTCCTATATCCATGGGAATCTCCAGGCAAGAGTTGGTTGCTGTGCCCTCCTCCAGGGGATCTTCCGAACCCAGGACTCGAAGCTGAGTCCCTTGCATCTCCTGCACTGGCAGGTGGATTCTTTACCACGAGCACCACCTGGGAAGCCCAAACAGAGATGAGAGGTGAGGAACTGGATAGAGGAGCCCAGCTTCTGGACCATCTTGGTCCTTAGACCAGCAGCATCGGCTCTGGCCTGGGAACTGGTTACTGTTGCTACCTCAGGCTCTGTCTCCTGAATCAGAATTGGCATTTTAACAAGATTCCAGGTGATTCATATGCAAACAATTTGAGAAACACTACCTTGTGAATCTAAAAGAATAAGAGGAAAACATGATACCTTGAGCTTTCAGTTGGTTTTCTCTTATTACATCTAACTATTCACCTGCTGACCTGAGCTCCATCTTTTCTTTCCTAAAATATTTTCCAGACTGTCTAGTCCTGAGGAAATGTTTTTCTTTTTTTTTTTTTAACCAGTAAAAACCATTTTAACTTATTCTACACACTAAATCAACTACTGTCTCAGTGATTCCAGATGCTTTCCCGTGTCTTCATAACAAGTGGATTATCAAGTTCATCATGTGATCTTAGGCGTAAAGGTGATCTATCTGAATTTAAGTTGCCTTATCTGTCAAAGGAAGGGTTTAGACTCAGAGACACCTAAGATCCTTTCTGTACCATGACTGCATGATTCTAAGTCCCCTAATTTCAGTCTGATAGAAACAGATAAAAATATTCCCAAGAATACTTTCACGGTCAATTGTCAGAGTGACAGTCCCAATTCATCCCTCTCTATAAACACAGCACTGAGTGTTTCCTGCCTGCCTGACCCTGATCATGGGCATGGCTGCACAACAGGTTTTGGTCAGTGGGGTACAACAAATATCCCACAAGCGAGGCTTGAAAAGTGCTTGTATCTTGGGGTTTGCACTTGGGAGCTGTGTGGCCAGCAACCCGTGAACAAACTCAGCTAGACTCTTGGAGGTGCAGGGCCGAGTCACTTTCACCAGCTCAGCTAACAGCCAGCATTAAATACCAGACATGTGAGTGAGGCCTTCTAAGACAGATCAGCTCCCAGCCATGCCCCCATCTGATGGCACCCTCTTGAGTAACCCCAGTCCAGGGGAGCACATCTGCACAGCTGAACCATCCCAGGTTGCCAGATAATCAGGAGGTTATAAAAGCTGGTTGTCAGGACTTCCCTGGCAGTCCAGTGGTTAAGACTCCCCCTTCCAATGCAGGGGGTGCAAGTTTGATCCCTGGTTGGGGAGCTAAGAACCCACATGCCTCCTGGCCAAAACAACCCAAAACATAAAATAGAAGCAATATTGCAACAGATTTAACACAGACATTAAAAAGGGCCACATCAAAAAAAAAAAAACACAAACCTTGAATAAAAAAGCTGGTTGTAAGCTACTGCACCTTGATGGTTGGTTACACAGCAAAAGACGGTTTGGTATGGCTTCTTCATCTTGAATTCTCTATTACAACTTCTTCAATGGGGTTGAAAGTTATTTACAATGGAGATAAAATATGTCATTTTTATCATTAGAAATTAGTGCCCTGCCCCTTACAACTGACCCTTTAACAGCCCACTCTAACGATGGATTCTTCCTTGACCATACTCTATTTAAATGAAAAAAGAAAGTAGTTTTTTTTTCCCCTCACAGAGTTAGCAGCATGCTCCTTCCTCAAACACTGGTGCAGAAATAATGAGACGGGGATTTTCTCTTTTTTCCCTCCTTCCTTTTGATTGCAGCTGAATTGAATGATCCTGCACTGGGCCTTTCTGATTGTGTGTGTACTCTTCCCATGGGCTCCTCGTCTAAAGTGGCAGCTGTATTTCTCTCTGTCTCTCTGAAGAGATGACAATAGAAGTAAATTGTGGCCCTGCAGCTTATTCAGAGCTCTGAAAGCAGAGGCGGGCTTCAGAGAAAGCCAGCAGAACTCTGACATTTGTAGGCATCCCTGCAGAGGTGGCTGTTGGGTGGAATGCCCCATAGAGATGAAAGACCACCAGCCCAAAGTGGTTTGGGGCTATAATGTTTAGAAAATGACAAGCGTACTCATTGTTTCCTGACTTAAGTCAAAACAAAGCAAACGAAAACAACTCCCACGCTGCAATCATAGCTACTTGACATCACACGGCTCATATACAATGCAGAATGCATTTTGCCTTTGAAACAGGGGCTGGTAATGTTGTTTTCTGTCTATATGGGACCTGGACAAAGGGAAAACATGATGACAAACACATCAACTTCAGTGCATTTTGAATCTCAAACGCCTACTATTCATTATGGTCCAGGCTCTTCCCTCGTCTCTGCAGAGGCAGGCATGAAGCCACATCCCTGCAGAAACTCTAAATGGCAAATAACAGACCAGAGTGCCGTTCCGAGGACCGTGTTTTTAAGTTTCCACGTGGTGGATGGAAGTGGAACTGGACGTGTTCTGGGTCTTCAGCTCTCTTCGGCATTTGGAACTATGTTCCTTCTGGGAACTCACTGTCTGCCAGTAAGTCAGGAGGTAACCTGAATGGCAGCTCTTAAGACATATCCTAAGTCGCATCCAAGCAGCTCTCCCGTGGCCCAGTGCGTAAAGAATCCACCCAGGTTCAATTCCTGGGTCAGGAAGCTCCCCTGGAGGAAGAAATGGCAACCCACTCCTGTATTCTTGTCTGGAAAATTCCATGGACAGAGGAACCTGGAGGGGTACAGTCCATGCGGTTGCAAAAGAGTCGGACACGACTGAGCAATTGAGCACGCAAGTTGTATCTGAAGCCCAGAACGGACGCCAGAGAAGTCTGGCACATCAAAACAAATTCGAGTGACATGTCATGCTTTAAAGGACTGTCTGTAAAATAGAATCAGGCAAACATTTTTTTCCTTTTCTGATTTATACCCTTCATCTTTGTCATGGGCTGTCCTCCAGCTCTTTAGTAATTATTCATCTTCCCAGCCATGCCCTAATTGTCCTTCCTGCATCTAGATAATTTTTTTTTAAACATTCACTTTCTTTGTTACTTCCCAATATTTCATGTATTGTCTATATGTTCTTAAAAAATAAAAACCTCTTTCCATGTCTCTTTTACTTAAGGGTAATATTTTTATTATTATTTCTATTTTTGAATTACTTATTTCTCTTCTTTCAAAAATTGGCTGCCTATTGAATGCACAAATGAATAAAGAACAATGAACAGAAATGTCTCAAGAGGATGTTGGAGGGAACGGTGGGGATTATGTTGAGGTGGAGAGGAACAGATGGCAGCTGCTAGTGAAAGAAAAACACCTCTAATAAATGAATATTTAGTTACCCATTTTCTGAACTCAAGTTTGCCAGTAGGGGCATGAATGCACACAGTCAGAATCAGCCAGGCAACAAAGCAGGAAACTACGAGAAATGATGCCCAGAAATGTCAGAGAGAGACACTCAAAGGAACGGATGGAGCTTCTGAAGAATTCATGTGACCACTGGACCCTGATGCACAGAACCAGCAAGGATGCTCCAGGGAGGAAAGTTTGATGGGGCAAAAGTTATTAATGTGTAAATATTAACATTTCTCCATTTATGTGCTCACCATATTCTTCTGAGGATCAGTCAAGTCAGCTCCCAAGGTCTTCATTATTACAGAGACTTTGGGAACTGAGAGAAAAATTAATGCCTATGGAGAACCCAAGTGATTTACCTGAGAGCTGGCTGGAGAAAGAGTTTGTTGAGAGAGGGAAAAAAAAGCCTTTGGGGTATGGTGTTCAGGGTGCTAGGAGGCATCAGGGCAAGGGGAGAGGATGTGACACCCTGACAAAGTGGAGGAAAGTAGAGAGGAGAGAAAAGCAGACTGTGGAAATGCTCCCACTGACATTCTTCGTGAGAGATCAGGAAAGACTGGAAAGAATCTAAATTGGATTGGGCATGCAGTGCTGGCTGAGACTGGACTGTGTGGAGCCTGAGAGCTACTTATGTAACAGAAAACCTCCTGGCTCCACTCTTAGAGCCCAGCTGTCACATCACACACTGCACATCACACATCATAATATCAGAAACACAGAGACAACGGAGGGCTATTCTTCCTTGAATGGTCAATGTAGGTTCACGCTGTCTTAAGACCCCCTTTCTCCCGCACAGATGCAGGTTTTCTATCATCCTAGAGTATGGGAAAGGATGCTATGTTGCCAGCCTCTAGACTCCCATGGAATCAGACCCTGACCTGGGGTTCCAGAGGAAGGAGCTTATTTGGAGGAAGTCAAGGCAACTCAGGGAGGGGAGTAAGGAAGGGCCAGGGAAGGCAAGGAAAGCAGGGGAGGGTGTGTTTCCAAGTCTGGGATCTATAGAAACCTGTGCAAAGCCTTGCTGAACCGCTACTTCACCCCTACACACACTTGTACGGTGACTGAAACACAGAGGCTGATATATACAAACATACATGTTTATGTGTGTGCAGACATATCCATACACCCCCAATAATTTCAAAACCCTTGAATGACTTGGATACAGTACTTTGCCCTCCTGATGTTTTTTGCTTCCAACAGCCTAACTATGGGTCAGGAACAGTTCAGCTGGAAGTGGGAATGGAAACGAGTGATGGTAGCAGAGAGCAGGCTGCAGGAATGGGAGCTAAGATGGGGATGGGAGACACAGGGGAAGGGGGAAGAAAAGTAGCTTGCCTACCATGGTGCCCAGTGTTTTGGGTGCTGGAGTGACCCTGTGAGGTCAGGGTTCCCACCTGGTTGCTGATAAACCAGCTGCGAGAGGATGGGATTTAGGGGTGACACTCAGGCAGCCAGATGTCAGAGGCTGAGTCCTTGAACCCCATGAGACACCTGCTCCCAGGGAAAGAAGGCTAAGAAGTGGAGCCGGGCTGTTCAGCAAGAATGATGGAGCTGTTAACAGAGACCCAGGGAAAGCCCTGTGGTTAATCTTTAATTCCGGGAATGGACATGGCTTTCGTGTCTAGAGAACCCCCAGCTACCTGCCTCTGCTGTGTCCACAGGCCTGGGTTCATACTGGGGAGGTAACTGGCCATGAGGTGAACCCACAGGACTGCAAGGCCATCAGGGGAGCGGGAGGCCCAACAAGAGGCCCTGAGGTCAGTTTACTTTCAGCAGCTCCCTGTCTACCTTAATGCTTGGTTTTTCTTCTTCTCAATTATTCACCAAATAGATGTCTAGGGTGTGCTGCGAGGAAGGCTAGCAGCACCGCCCTGGTTCTCTAGCCTGTTGGAGCCTGCAGTGCTGTGTCCGAAGCATGGTTGGGGCAGGAAGGGTGGAGACACAGGGAAGGGAAGGAAAGGTAGCAGCATCACGGGGGTCTCACAGCACCTTTGCTTTGGCCACAGGGACATGAAGCCTGCCCCCCAGCGCTGCCGCCGAGGAGCAGCCCTGTCTGGAGGCATGAACCTGCTTCTCTAAGAGGGACCTGCCCGGCAGGGAGAAGGGTCAACTGTTAACCAAGTTCACAGCTCACTTAAGTAAACGACTTTGCTAAGACCAACCTTTATTGTGTTTTCCTAGGTTCTGAGAAGACTAATTTCCAGCTCTCTTCCTTCCTCCAGTTCTCCAACTTAACTCCTTTCCTTGGCCCTTCCCACCTTCCCCTTCACATTCATAGATGATCACCATCACCAGCAGGATCAGGCCTCATTTTGAGAGGCTGGCAGTTGTGTCAAGAACTACTCCTGGGGTACTCCCAGGTTTCAAGCTGGCGTTCCCAACTTGGGGGACACACAGAGAGCACCATGGGGACTTCTCAGGGAGCCTCACTAGAGTGGTCCCATTGCTTACTTTAGAAAGGATTTGAGAAGCTTTTCAGCATATAATACCTCTTGCTGTAAAGGAGTTCTTCCTTACGTCTACTCTAAATCTCTCTTGCTGCAATTTAACAATCAGCATATCACCAGAGAACAAATTTGCAAACACAAAAGAAACTCAGACACAGCAAACATGAAAAGAGTCACATTTAGATCAGTAAATGTTTAAGAAACATCTGATAACATTAGTGGCAAAGGCAACATGTGTGCATGCTCAGTTCGTATCCGACTCTTTACGACCCCATGGACTGTAGCCCACCAGCCTCCTCTGTCCATGGAATTCTCCAGGCAAGAATACTGGAGTGAGTTCCATTTCCTTCTCCAGGGGATCCTCCCAACCCTGGGATCGAACCCGCATCTCTGGCACTGGCAGGCAGATTCTTTACCCCTGCACCATCTAGGAAGCCCAAAGGCAACACAGGAAAATTTAATTCTTGAGACCAATGACTAGCATAGACTAGAGAACTGGAAGAGATTTTTAAAAAAATCTAGAGTAAATCAATATCTTCTATTAGAGGAATTGTTTCAAAAATCATACAAAAAGCAAAAACCACCATCTTTGAGTTTATCTGGTTTAGTGTGCAGTAAAAAAACAAGCCCACCTGTGCAGCCCAGCTAGAAACCCTCCTGTATTCCCCATAGGTCACACACATGAACCCGTTCCCTCCCCAAGGCAGTCACACCTGAAGCAGAGACTGAGCGCTGGAGAACAGGGACAAATACCCTGTTAGTCTACAGGGGCGGTGAACAGTCAGAACTGAAGTATTTCACTGCCTGTGGATGTGGAAACCTCTGCCCACTTGTGCTCTAGGTTTGAATCTCAACGTCCCGGCCTTGTTCTCAAACCCAGTTTTCCCTTGATATTTCAAAGTTGGTGCTCGATGGAACACAAAATCAAAAAGCTATGTAGATGGGACTTCCCTGGTGGTTCAGTCTGTGCTCCCAATGAAGGGGGCCCAGATTTGATCCCTAGTCAGGAGAAGTAGATTCAACAAGGCGCAGCTAAGACCCGGTGCAGCCAAATAAATAGTTTCTTTCTTTCTTTCTTTTTTAAAGCTACACAGGAAGGAAATTAAAGTGATTTGAAATCCTGGAAATTGCTAAGTGGGAGGTCTATCTATCTGGTGAGGTGCTGTTTTAAGACAATTTAAATGGCTACAATTGTTGGGTGTTTGGTCACCTGCATTTTGTTTGGAAACATATGTTAGAGCTCAAAGTCACTGGCCTTTCTGGGTGGGGTGGAAACACAGGTCTGTTTTCCCCAAGAGAAGCCCTCAATCTTTGGTAAAAACAAAAACGAGTCACTCATCCATGCTCTCTTGGCTGAAAAATGGAGTTTTCAGAGTTTACTTTGTGCATGTGAGCTATTCATTGACCATCAGGTACACATGATTTGTGTCTCATTTATCTGTTAGGAAATTTTAATGGCTTTGGGTCCTGGTTTCTCAACGGAACAAACACGCACCTTTTTATTTTCCAGTCTGTCAGCATCAACATTAATGTTGAACCACCATTAGCCACAGTTGACTTGCAGAGAGAGGCGTTGTAAATTACAGTCCACTGTTTGGCTCAACCAGCAGTGACCCAGAAAGGGGCTATGAAGGCCTCCCTCCTCCAGGGGGAACAGAGGCTGTGGACGTGGTGGGTGAGGGTGAGGGGCTGCCTTGCTCACCAGCCTCTCTTTGCCCTCCCCACAAAGACACCGCTCTGAGGTCTAATGCTAACTGTCCCCCCACCTCTGGGCTTAGTGCTACCTGTGGTCTCCTTAGAAACAACAGTATGAGACCATCTGGGGTCCTCTCTGATGATGAAGCAGTCGGGGTGATAGGGGCAGGGTGGGCACAGCCCCAAAGAGATGAGGAATGGCTCACGAGAGCTCTTGAGCTGTTGCTGTCGACCACGGACCATGTCATCTGAGGCTTCCGGTACTTGAGATGTTGCGGCCCCTACTGAGCTA
This sequence comes from Bos indicus, assembly GCF_029378745.1. Taxonomy (NCBI): domain Eukaryota; kingdom Metazoa; phylum Chordata; class Mammalia; order Artiodactyla; family Bovidae; genus Bos; species Bos indicus. The sequence goes on along the minus strand of NC_091772.1, from coordinate 37,643,651 downwards.
TGCTCTGAGTGTGGAGTACCTGCTTATTCAGACTCAAGATGAAAAATGATAGCGTAAATATTTCATGAATATATTTGAAAAGATGGAGTGCATGGTGACATGATTGTACTTTGGGTGTATTGGGTTAAATAAAACCTATTATTAAAATTACATCTTGTTTTGTCTCCCCTTTTAAAATGTGCCTGCTGGCAAGTTTAAGACCCTCTTTGTGGCTCCCTTTACTTTACTCAGGGACAGTATTTGTTATACTGGTGAATTCGGGAAAATGCTTTGACTAGAGCAGGGGACCCAAATGCTCCTTTAGGAAATAAAGTTAGTGCTTGTGGGAAGAGTCTGATGGGAGGGGGGGAAAGACCTAAATTTGGGACAAATAAATCTAACAGAGTCAGAAGCCCAGACACACAGTTGTACCTGCTCCATTCTCTAGTTGAGATGCAATTCTTCAGGGCAAGTTGATGGCCATTGCTGAGACATTGCTATATTGAAACAGTCATAAGACTGCGCCTCCCCCCTCACAGTCTTGAAGAGAAACTGTTTTCGGGAAAGTGGAAAACCTCCTGGTCAGGGGTCAGGTCAGAGTTTTGTTGTTCTAGAGATGCTCTGGTTTTTCTATTCATTTTTGGCTTAATCCCTTAAACACTGTGTCTCATTTACTCATTCACTAAGTGTTAGTATTTGCCCTACTGACCTTATAAAACTGATCAAAGGAGTTCCTAGTTTTGGAAGTATTTTGGCAAGTAATAAATGGTTCTTAATGAGTGATGGTCCAGAAGGAGAGAGAATTTACTCCCTGAGAAATTACGGGAAATCAGAAGTCCTCCGTTTCCCTGCTTTGAGGTTGTCATCACTCTGATTTCAGAATTTATGCTTGGCCAGAGGACTGGCCCAGTTGGAGAGCTGACGTCTGAATTTGAAGTTCATAAAACCTAATCTCTAAAATGGAAAAAGGAGAGACGGCATTTCAATGTCAATTGCTTTGTTGAAATGATGTGTTTGTAGTCGAAATAGATAATTCTCAAGAAAAAGAGGTTGCAGAGAAAAGCAGCCAGGTTATAGCATCTGAATGAAACGTCTTTTATTTATCTGGGTCCCTCTGTTTAGTTAGCCATGGGTGAGTACTGAATAAAGAACCAGAAAAAATGCTATCTCCACAGATCTTTTGAGCAAGCTGGTTCTAATGGCATTTGGAGTATATGCCAATTACAGATCAGGGAGAGAGAAAGAGAATTATTTCCTAGAGATATTGCTAAACCTATAAAACCAGGTTTGGGGCCATTGTTTTCTGTCTTGTAACCCCACAGCCTGTTTCACTCCAGTCCAGATTCCTTGCAGGATCATCGATGGGAGTGATGCTTCCTAAAAAGAGATTCTATCAGACCCCAAAGTCCTGGGTTCTTGTCCCAGACCTGATCTATCCATATAAACCACACAGTTGAAGGACCATCCATCACTGTCAACGTGCTCTTTAATGACCCAAGGTGCATCCAAAGAGCCAAGAACTTCTTCTCATTCCCCCAGAATGAAATGATAAATCACCCACTTTTAGATTCCGTCATCTACTTTCTGGGTCACCTTGCGAAGACCAGGAGCTTACAGCATCAAGTTAAATGGTACTGACACCACCCAGCCCTTCACTGCTCCTGTTGGAATAACAATCTGGTTATTTATGTTTAAGCTCTTTAATGAATACATACACATGAGATATTTCTGTAATATTTATCAGGAAATAAATTATTCCACATAAGTGACTTCTCCAGGAACTGAAACTTATCTACTTATTGTTAATGGGATATAAAAGGTAGGTATTTTTCAGTGGAAATCTTTCCAAAATCTGTTAGAATGCAAAATGGGTGCTAAGGCTTTTTCTTACCTTTCTTAAAGGTAGACTGTCTTCATGAAGACATGGCCTTAGCGTCCATTTTGCATTCTAACAGATTTTGGAAAGATTTCCACTGAAAAATACCTACCTTTTATATCCCATTAAGATGCTCAAATAATACACAGTGATGAAATCGCAGTTTCTCCAAGGATATTTGCCCTGCACTTAATGACCTCAAATTACTCTGATTGTTGAATCTTTCTGATGGCTTAAAATTTTTTAAATTAATTTTTAAAATTGAGTTATGGCTGATTTATGATGTTTCAGATATATAGCAAAGTGATTCAGTGAACCTTTTTCAGATTCTGTTCTGTTATAGGTTACTGCGAGATAATGAATATAGTTCCCTGCGCTATACAGTAGGTCCTGGTTGTTTATTTTATGCACAGTAGTCTGTATCTGTTAATCCCAAATTCCAAATTTATCCCTCCCCATCTTTTTCCTTTGGTAACTATGTTTGTTTTCTATGTCTGTGAGCCTACTTCTGTTTTGTAAATAAGTTCATTTGTGTTGTATTTTTAGACTCCACATATGAGTGATATCATGATATTTGTCTTTCTCTGGCTTACTTCACTTAGTATGATAATTTCTAGGTTCATCCCTATTGCTGCAAATGGCATTATTTCATTCTGTCTGATGGCTGAGTACTATTCCATTGTGTATATGTGCCATATCTTCTTTTTCCATTCATCAGTTGATGGACATTTAAGTTGCTTCCGTGTCTTGGCTGTTAAGAAAAGCACTGCTATGAACATTGGAGTGCAGATGGCTTTTTATTTTTATCTCGCCTGTTCTTTAGGGAAACTTCATTCATTTATTCTACAAACATTTTCTGAGGACCCAACTGGGCACATGAAGATGGATGAGACCTAGTCCCCGACCTCAAGGAAGTTGAGACGCAGTGAGGAAACAGACCAATTTTGAGAATTATGTTTCGATAAAAGAAAATCTGGTTTGAACAATCCCACATGCATGGATTAGCATTTATTTTTGGCATTTTAGAGGTCAAGGTAAGACGAACAAGGCAAATTCTCAAGCAGTGTTAGCAATCATCATGTTATTATTTCATTAGCTCTTTTAAATGGTGAGGATATCAGATGATAAAATTTCCACATAAAGGAAATATTATCAAGCTTGTTTATTACCATTAATGTTTTCCATTTTCTGATAGCAACCAAACTTCCGGACATAGAGCCCAGGGGGAAGAAGGTCAAACTTTAGACGTCGCTTCCACATTTCCCAGCCTATTAGGTGGCAGCAAACACTGCAGAGTGTCTAATTAAGCAGACAGAACGGTGGATGGAATGAGTCCTGGATGGAAATTAGGGGACCTGCTTTTCAATGTCAGCTCATCTGTTAACTCTTTGGAGCTTAGTGGGGAGGAGAAAATTGCATTCGGATCAACAAAGCCTCTTCCAGCTTGACAATTATATCATGATCATCATTAAGGCTTCTGTCTCTTCCTTTCCATAGTCTTAACTTTCATTTTATGCAATAAATGCAAAGAGTCTCTCTGTTCATTGACTGTCTTCTCTGCTGGTCATGAGTTGAGCAGCAGAGGTTGCTAAACCCTTTGTGATCTGTCTCAGGCCAATCTTTTCAATTTTAGGGGATACTGTGTGAAACCGGCCACAGTCCTTCACTTCTCTCTGTACACTTCACTCTTTGTACACCACCATCCATTGGCCACACTGGGCCCTGTGTCACTTTCCCTAATGGCTCATTACTCCTGACCAGGCCTCCACTCCAGAATGGCCTTTGACACACTCCCATCCAACCCTCAAGGATCTTGGCTCACCTTTCAGTTTCTTCCTTTACTCATCTCTTGTCACCAAGGAGAATTAATTATTCTTTTACATTTTTAGAGCTCATCACAAATGTTTCTATGATAATTTTCTCCAATAGCCTGAAAATTCACTTAAGTTAGAGACTGTTACTTATTTAACTTTGCATTCCCAGTGCTTGGCAAGAAGGCTGTCCCAAAATATGCATTTGCCAAATTAAACAATATACAATCTGTGAAATAACTCGGCATGGCAGAGGGGACTGTAGTCATACAATTTAACGTGGCTGTTTCTAGGGCTGACCTAGCTGGGTAAAAATATTTTAAAAATTAACATCTCACAGCAGTCTTAATGTAATGAATGAGTGAGCCACATTTAGAACACTTTTACTTCCAAATTAGCTATCTAAATGAGTGACACCTCACATTTAGATTTCAAAGTTTTTTCTAAGTATCAATACAGTTTTAAGAGAGACTTTGCTCTAAGACTTATGGCAGAGTTATAATTATTCTGACAGCAATTTCTCCAGGTAAGGTATCAAGACTTAGAAAGCTTGTATGCCACTCACTACATATTGCTCTGAGCTCTTTACATGGGACTTAAGGATTCTGAAGTCACTGAAGTTTCTGTTAATGAATCCAATGGTCCAGCTGGGCCTTGTATAGATGGAGTATTAATGAGAAACACTGATGGGGTAGGAGGACATTGTTCCCATGGAACATACATTCAAATTTAGAGGAAAGCAGGTTCACTTTCAAAATCCAATGCCCTGTAGACACAGTAAGTCATCACCTGTATGGGGCTGTCTGTTTGAGGATTCAAATAGTTCTCTTCAGGAAGCTCCCACCTTTCATAATCAGCCCGTATGTGGGTTACTCACCAAAGGGCTCATTTTAATTAATTTATTTATTTTGGCGTGTGTGTGTGTGTGTGTGTGTGTGCTTAGTCACTTAGTCATGGCACTTCACTCATTTAGTGTCAGTGCCAAGTTGATAGCAAATCATCTGTTTCACATGAATAATTTAACTGCAAATTAAGAAAGAACAGTGGGACTAGAAGTTCATGTCAACTCTGGAGAAATGGTATTGACTATCCTCTTAGCTAAAGGGGGATGAGATTGTATTGTCCATCTTTATGTCCAGTCACTATGTTTTAGAAAGCTCTATAAAAATAGTTCATCTTCAAAATCTAATGTTTAGTACTAAAACACTATTCATGCAAATTCTGCTTTTATTTTGGAAATGACACTTTTGCAGAAAAATGTCTGGCTAGGACAATACTGTGGCAGTTACAACAGGAATGTCTAACAGTAATGGAATGCATCATGTTCAGTTTAATGACAATGGTAATATTCTTTTCAATGTTTGTGTATATGGCATCCTGCTAAACTTACAAAGGTTTGATGAATTACCCATTCAGTGAATTAACAAAGCTTTTCTGTTCATTTATTTATTTTGACAAAGATTTAATAAATGTCTACTATTATAGATGCCATGTCAAGTGCTAAAAATGCAAACAATAAATTAAGTAAATAAAACAGCTTTCTGTACTTATTTTATGTTTTCAGTGTTCTTTCTTGTCCTGAATGCACATTTAATAGGCTGTATGCTTCATCTTTTTCTGATTAGGTTCTTATAATGATCCTTGAAGGATCTTGTACCATAGGTGTTGAGAAAAAAGGAACAAAGCTGGTGGTATCACATTCCCTAACTTCAGACTATGTTATAAATACACAGTAATCAAGACAGGATGTTATTGGCACAAAAACAGACTTATACATCAATGGAACAGAACAGAGAAACCAGAAATAATATACCTGGAGTTATGGTCAATTAATCTGCAACAAAGAAGGAAAGAATGTATGATGGAGAAAAGACAGTCTCTTTAACAAGTAGGGCTGGGAAAACTGAGCAGCTACATGTAAAAGAATGAAATTAGAACATTTTCTCACATCACACACAAAAATAAACTCAAAGTGGATTAAATACCTAAATCTAAGACTGGAAACCATAAAACTCCTAGAAGAAAACATAGGAAAAGCACACTTTGACATAAATTGTGGCAATATTTTTTTTTGGATCTGTCTCCTAAAGCAAAGGAAACAAAAGCAAAAATAAACGAAACCTAATTAAACTTAAAAGCTTTTGCACAGCAAAGGAAACCATCAACAAAACAAAAAGGCAAACTACTGAATGGGAGAAAATATTTGCAAATGATGTGGCCAATAAGAGAACAATATTCAAAATATGTAACTACCTCACACAACTCAATATCAAAAAAACAAATAACCAGATTAAAAATTGATCAGAGAACTTGAATAGACATTTTTCCAAGGAAGATAGAGAGATGGCCAAAAGGCACGTGGAAAGATGCTCAACATTGTAATTATTGGATAAGCACAAATTAAAACCACAATGGGATATCACCTCACACTTGTCAGAATGGCTATTAGTAGAGATCTATAGATAACAAATGTTGGTGAGGACGTGGAGAAAAGGGAACCCTCATACACTGTTAGTGGAAATATAAGTTAGTACAGCCACTGTGGAACACAGTATGGAACTTCCTCAAAAAACTAAAAATAGAACTACCAGATGACCCAGCAATTCTACTAATGGATATATATCCAGAAAAAAATGGAGACACTAATTTGAAAAGATACATGCACCTTGATGTTCATAGCAGGACTATTTACAATTGCCATGATACGGAAGCAACCTAGAGAGAAGTGAAGTCTGTAAGTTGGGTCCAATTCTGTGACCCCATGGACTGTAGCCTGCTAGGCTCCTCTGTCCATGGGATTTTCCAGGCAAGAATATTGGAGTGGGTTGCCATTTCAACAGAGAAATGAATAAAGAAGATGTGGTACATATATACAATGGAATATTACTCAGCCATAAAAGTGAATGAAATGTTGTCATTTGCAGTAGCATGGATGGACCCGGAGGGTATTATGATAGGTAAAATAAGATAAATACTGCATGACTTTACTTATAGGTAGAATCTAAAAAATGTTTTAAAAATGTATATAACAACAACAACAACAGCAACCAAAAGCTCACAGATAGAACAAACTAGTGGTTACCAGTGGGGAGATGGAAGAAGGGAGGAAGAGATAGGGGTAAGGGATTAAGAGACATAGATTATTATGCTTGAAATAAATTGGCTACAAGGAAATATTGCACAGCAAATGGAATACAGCCAGTAACTTTGAATAACTTTAAGTGGAGCATAATCTATAAAAATATTAAATCATTATGCTATACACCTGAAACGAAATACAATATTGTAAATCAACTATGAAAAGTGAAAGTGAAAATGTTAGTTGGTCAGTTGTGTTCAACTCTTTGCGACCCCATGGACTGTAGCCCTTCAGGCTCCTCTGTCCATGGGATTCACCAGGCACGACTACTGGTGTGGGTTGCCATTCTCTTCTCCAGGGGATTTTCCTGACCCAGGGATCCACCCGGGTCTCCTGGATTGCAGGCAGACTCTTATATTTCAATTAAAAAAAAAAAGATGAGAAAACAGTGACTAGCTTCGACCACATGGCTAGAAAGTGGCCAAGTTGGAATTTAAAGCAAGAAATAAAGGTCTGGAGAGAAAGAATGAAGCACAAGAAGCCAGAATGAACAGCAGGAATGAACAATCTTAGTTGCAATCTAAGTCAACAATCTAAATTGACTTAATCTTAGCCTAAGTCAGTTTAATCACGCCCAGGTGTGAATGATAAAAAATAATTGATGGAAATTGACATGGATTGGAGGGGAGCTGAGGAGTAGGTATTGGGTCATGAAATTCTAGGATTTAAGAAAATTTAATATCAGAGAGCTGTGCTGACATGAGCAGGGAGCCTCTGTTGGACTCCAACAGGAAAGTTCTTGGTTTCCTCAAGGCCTGGGTTGCCTGCAGTTCTGGGTTAAGCAGAGATGGCTTATGGAGAGAAGTCAGATAGATGTGTGATTTTTTTTTTTTTTTGCTTTCACAGACATTGACTTGGATGTGAAGGTCAAAGCTGCAGTACCCAGTATGTGAGTGAAAGAGGAGAAATCTGGACGCATATTTATTTTTGATCTCTTGGCTCCTGGTTGTTGGAAAATGTTGGGTATCTTTCAGCTTGAGGATTCCAAACAACTTCATCATCAGCAATTTTTTTTTTTTTTTTTGTGGCCAGCACCAAATAACCATCATCTTTCAAACTCCTTAATTGAAATTAAAATCATCAAGACATATTGCACATTGGGAATATACTGCAACTTGCTAATAAGTGAAGAGGATGACACAGCCAACTATATATTGTTCATAACCTTGGTATTTTATAAGGTCATGAACAGAATTGGGTTGTAAAATGAAATGAAAGGGCCACTTCTGCCTTGCAATATTTTAGGTTTTATGACAGTGTTTATACTGAATCTGTCCAAATAAAAGGTGACCTCAAATCTAAGGCGAGGCCCCATTTTCCCTAGAAGAATCTCCAAAAATGTTTTAAGGGCAATGTGACTTTAAAAGCTTTTTGAACTGTAGATGAATCAGTCAAATGTCTCCGTGGGGTAATCAGATTATTTGTTTACTCATGTTTAAAATGACACCTATGGAGTATTGATTTAAAACCATTGCTTTTTCACTCCCATTGTCTGTCACCCTGTTTTTTCCAAACTCTTTGCAAGTGCCTCGGACAGCAGATTCTGACCCTGACCCTCCTCCTCCAGATGCTTTCTGAGTCATCACAGTGTCAGGCAGGGCTTCTAACATCTCCATTGCCCCTGCGAGTATCTGAGATACAGCAGTTTTGAATCCACATAAGATGCCAGTGTCGGAATTTTTATCCCAAGTCCCCATTCCTATTCATACTACATCAAACAGCCTTCTTCTTTTCATTTATCCTGTAGGCCACTATCTCCACGCTCAATGTCTTCCTTTTTTTTTTTTTTTAATATATTTTTATTTGGAGGATAATGGATAATGGCTTTACAATATCGTGTTGGTTTCTGCCATACAACATGAGTCAGCCAGAACGTATACATACGTCTGGGCTTCCCTGGTGGCTCAGATGGTTAAGAATCTGCCTGCAATGCAGAAGACCCAGGTTTGATCCCTGGGTGTGGAAGATCCCCAGGAGAAGGGAAGGGCTACCCACACCATTATTCTTGCCTGGAGAAATCCATGGACAGAGGAGTCCATGGAGTTGCAATGAGTTGGACACAACTGAGAGACTAACAGTATATAAATGTCTCCTCCCTCTTGAGCCTTCCTCCCACTTCCCACCCCATTCTACCCCTCTAGGTTGTCTCAGAGCACTGGGTTTGAGCTCCCTGAGTCATATAGCAAATGCCCACTGCTATCTATTTTACATATGGTAGCATATAAGTTTCAATGTTACTCTCTCAATTCATCCCTCCCTCTCTTTGGCCCATTGTGTCTACAAGTCTGTTTTCTATGTCGTGTCTCTATTGCTGCCCTGCAAATACGTTCATCAGTACCATCTTTCTAGATTCTATATACATGTGTTAATGTATGGTATTTGTTTTTCTCTTTCGGACTTACTTCATTTGCTTTTTAAATTGATTTTCAAAGGTTTGTTTATAAGTAAGTAAAATCAGAACTTACATTAGGATAACTGCAATATTTTATGAATTATTTTGAAAATATTATTGAAATATTTCATTATTAATCAAAAAAGTATGAAAATAAGAAATGAAAAGAATGATAATATGTTAATTTATATATATATATAACCACTGAAACACAAGTAAAAGCTCAACTTCCCCCTGACCACCGCTGAACTTCTCAAGTGTCCACAGACTGGGTTGGACATAGAGACCAAAATCTCATCCTCCCCAACTGCTGGGGAGATCACTAGAAGGGATGTAAACAGAGAAACCAATGCATAGGCTATAAACTAAGGAATGTTCCAGAAGCTGCCGGGCGTTTCTGGCAGATTCACTGTGGATGGGCCGGGCAGCAGCCCTCAGGGAGGGCTCCCCCAGCCAGGCCCTGGGAGATGCACTTTAATCCCATCAATGCCACCCACTTGGGAGCAGGCGCCCACAGCAGTGCAGATTCTGAGCCAGACGGGCGCAGATGGCCCTGCTGGGAGGACAGGCCTGCAGACTTGTAATGAGGACAGCTGCCTCCAGGAGCCTGGAAGACCCTGCTGGGGCTAATTCGTGGCTGCTCCGCCAAGGGGACAGGGGGTTGGCTGAATGACTGTGCCTCCAGCTTCGGCATCTTCCCCTGGGTCTCTGAACAGGTAGGATCAAACCAGAGTGAATCTCAGCTTTTCACTCCTTCCTTCCCTAAGGCCTGAGGTACATGGACCGCAGTCTCTCGGGGAGGCATTTGGTGTGAGCCAGGGAGGACAATACACCTGCTTCCGCAGACCCCAGGAAGCCTGGGTCATTCATGACAGACTTAGAGCTGATGCTCTCTGCCAAAACACATCCATGGCAAGGGATGGGAGAGTGAAGTGTTTCTAATTCCCAACCAGGTTTATGAAAGAGCTGACAGTCCTCAAAAGGGACTGCTCTGATATCAGGAAAGATTGCATGAAGAGCAGAACAGGATTATTAAATTCAACACTGCCATGCCAGGAGAAGGGCAGATAATGTAGAAAATCGGATTAGACAGAGAGAAGGTAAATTTGAAAAATTCTTTCTGAACTCAGAGGAAATGATGAAGATATAAAAATGAAGGTAGAAAAGAGAAATGGAAGATAAACCAGTATTGCAAAAGGGGTCAATGCTTCACACATTAATTCCAAAATTTAATGCAATTCTAATTAAAGTTCCAAGGGATATTTTTCGGAATTGGATAAAATTACAGGCATTCTTCTGGAAGAATAAATGAGTTGGAAAAGCTAAAAAGGACGGTTGCTAGCAGTGATTGTAGTGAAGAACGACTGGCAGCTATGAAAACATTATACGGCCAAAATAATTAAAACAGAGATTAGCGCAAGAAAAGTTAGATTTGATGAAACAAAACATAAACTCCAGAAACTGGCCTTTGTGTTTAGCATGTCATAAACATGGCATTTCAAATCAGAGGGGCAAGGATGGATTGTTTACTAGATTATATTGTGAGAACTGCGAACTGTTTGAGATCATTTTGTAACAAACACCCAGATGAATCCTGTTAGCTGAAAATTATTGCATCTGAACATGTAACTCGAGACAACTAGGAAAATATCTTATCTCAGGATGAAGAAGGGCATTCTGGGAAGAAAGTAAAGGAGGAGGGTTTCCCTGGTGGTCTAGTGGTAAAGAATCCTCCCGCCAATGCAGGTTCCATATCTGGTCCGGGATGATCCTACATGCCCTGGAGCAACTAAGCCTGTGTGCCACAACTATTGAGCCCTAGAGCTTGGGAGCCACAGCCACTGAAGCCTGCGTGCTCCATCTCTTGAAGCCTGCTCTTCCTATAGCTTGTGCTCTGCAATAAGAGGGGCCATTGAAATGAGAGGCCTGCACGCTGCAACTAGAGAGTAGTCCCTGCTCACCGAAACCAGAGAAAAGCCCACACAACCAAAAATAAAGAACCTTTATATAAAAAAAGAAAGTAAAGGAAGAGATTGTAAATTAAAAAATAAACGTTCTGTACATAAAAAGTCTGAAATACAACTAAGGTGTCAATGATATCTTAAACATCATAGTTTAAATATTTGTGGTATTAATACATATGTCAGACCTCAGGCTACTACCCATAGAGAATATAATTGCATAAGAGACAACAGATGGGCAAGCATCCAGAAAAGACAAAAACTCTGATTTGAAAAGGTGCATGTATCCCTGTGTTCATAGCGGCATGATTCACACTCCTTCAGGAGAGCTTGTCTGTGGGAAACACTCCAGCACTATGAGCCTCAGAAAATACAGCTCTTCTCTAAGGTCTCTGAAAAAACATGACTTGAAAACATTTTCTAGCCAGTCACGGGATAAACAGCAATTAAAAACTTTCAGAATGAGGGCATTAAAATACTGGCAGTAAAAGTAATCTAAGTATGGTATGTAATATTAACTTAAAATAACCATCACAGGAACAAAACCTCTAGAGCCCAGTTTCTCAAGCTCAATACTATTGGCCTTTGGGGTTTGGGTAACTCTCTGCTGTGGGCTGTGTCCTGGGCACTAGACAAGGCTGAACAACATCCCTGGTCTCTACTCCTGGATGTCAGGAGCGACTGGACAATCTGAACTGTCTGTAGGCATTGCCGACTGTCTCCTCGGGGCCCACATCACCTCTCCTGCTGGTGAGACCAATTGGTCTAAAGCTAAATTATAAAATGTCCATGATTCAGCGAGGGATGGGGTGGATTTTAGCTAAGTCTAACCCCCTGCCCCCCATCAACATCAATTTAAATTGGAAGGTAGCCAAATGGAGAGGAAGTAACAGCAGGCAGAAACCTGTTATCTGCCTCAGGAATGATTTTAATAAATATGGGTTAGATGTAGACTTTTTATAATTAGATATTTTTGTTTGTTTGTTTGGCCATGAAGTATGTAGGATCTTAGTTTCTCCACTAGGGATCGAACTGGTACCCCCTGTATTCTAAGTGTGGAGTCTTAACCACTGGACTGCCAGCGAAGTCCTATATGTTATAATTAGGATAAAATGGATCTATATACTTAAACTTTTTTACAGTAACCATGAGGAGAATAAAGATGGATTGTAGCTTTTAAAGCACAAGAGGAAGAAAAAGGAACAATACAAATAAAACCCATACAATTAAAAATGGAAAAAAAAAAGAGCTGTCTAAAAGTCAAAAGAATAAATGTATTCGTTCTAATAATAAAAATGCCTTAGAGTGCTTTACTAAAAGAAAAATGCTTTCAGTTGAGACTGAAACCCCCAATTGAATTATGCGTTATTTAAAAAAATTACCTAAAAAAGAAATTGACTCAGGTAGGCAAAAAATAAAGAGATTAGCAAAGACAAATCTGGTTCATGTACTCATATGAGCAAGGGTGGTGATATATTAATGTTGGACAAAGTAGACTTGAAGGCAAAAAGCATTGAATGATGTGACTTTCTATTGTTAAGGCATTATGTTCACAGTGATGATATGAGAATGGTAAGCATGAGCCAAATAATACTGTGTCAAAGTACACAGTCCACTCTTGGCATTTGACATGTGTGATAGACTAAACGTTTGTCTCCCCTCCAAATTCATATGCAGAAATCCTAACCCTCAGTGTGATGCAATGGTGTTGGGAGGCGGGGCTTTGGGAGGTGCTTGGGTTATGAGGGTGAGGCCGTTGGGAATGGCATTAGTGCCCACAGGGTTCTTCGCTCTCCTGGCAAGTGAGGACACAGAAGACAGTCATTTATGAAAGAGGAAGCTGACCCTAGAGAGACTGACTTGTGTGGCACCATGATCTCAGACTTTCCAGTCCCCCAGATTGTGGGAAATAAATGTCTGTGATTGTTGATCGGGTATACTGCAATACAAAATAAAAAGTTTAATAAATAAATAAATAAAAGTCAATTGAGACTAAAAGAAAGAAAAAAAAAAAAAAAGAAATGTCTGTTGTTTAAGACACCCAGTCTGTGGTATTTCTGTTATAGCAGCCTCAGCTGATGAAGCACCATGAAAAGGGAGGCTCCAGGGAGCCACTAGTTTGGGAAAGAGGGACTCACGGATGGACTTGAACCCAGCCCACAGGCTGAAGCACCCAGCCACCCACCTCAGGCTCACTGCCAGCTAGCACTGGAGATATGGTGGCCCTGGGTCTGGCCTCCTCCTGACAAATCTGTTCCCAGCTGTCCAGAGAATGCTCTCTCACTGAACAATCTCCCTGTCTTCTCTTCCCAGAAAGACAACCACAGCACCTGCCACACACCAGTATCTTCCTGTGATTTCCACCCTCTTCTTAAGTCTCAGGGGAGTCAATGATCTAGTCTCCCAAATCCCATCTCTTCTCACTTCCTTCTCCAAAGTAAATCACAGCTCCCTGCCATGGCTTCCAAGATCCCAGGTCTCTACTAGACACTCAGTCCCCTGTCGTCCTTTGCTCCCTCTACTCCTGCCAGCCTGGCTCTTCCTATGTCTCTAACATAAACAGATCTTTTTGACTTTGAACTTGACTGTCCCATTGTGTACAACACTCAGCGTGTACTCTGCAACTCTGTGCGTTCACTAAATTCTCTGCTCAAATGCCAATGCTTAGTTACTATAGCTTGTGTGTGTGTTAGTCGCTTGGTCGTTTTCGACTGTTTGTGACCCTATGGACTATAGCCTGTCAGGCTTCTCTGTCCATGGAATGCTCCAGGCAAGAATACTGGATTGGGTTGCCATTCCTTTCTACAGGGGATCTTCCCGACCCAGGGATTTAACCCAGGTCTCCTGCATTGCAGGCAGATTCTTTACCATCTGAGCTACCAGGGACATATGCAATTGTAATTAAATTCCACTGTCATGAAGACATTGATCCTCTAAAATACTCTTAAAAATAAATATACAAATACAAAGGAGCCACTTCAAGTATTATTTAAGCTAAGGTCATTCTCTCAGTATATTACTGCATGATCTGCAACAAAATATATTTTACTCTCACACAGCACCTTTGGGCCAATGAACAGAGCTTTTTGAAACACACGTGAACGTGTTAGAAGCTATCACCAATGGGCCTCCTGTCTACCATTTAAAGTAGAAGTGAATTCACCAAAACTATTAGGGTTGAGGTGATTTTGCATTTGTATGGTAGTTTGCACAACTGTACTCATCTCACACACTAGTAAAGTAATGCTCAAAATTCTCCGAGCCAGGCTTCAACACTGCGTGAACCGTGAACTTCCAGACGTTCAAGCTGGTTTTAGAAAAGGCAGAGGAACCAGAGATCAAATTGTCAACATCCGTTGGATTATCGAAAAAGCAAGAGAGTTCCAGAAAAACATCTATTTCTGATTTATTGACTATGCCAAAGCCTTTGACTGTGTGGATCACCACAAACTCTAGAAAATTCTTAAACAGATGGGAATATCAGACCACCTGACCTGCCTTTTGAGAAATATGTATGCAGGTCAAGAAGAAACTGGACATGGAACAACAGACTGGTTCCAAATAGGGAAAGGAGTACGTCAAGGCTATATATTGTCACCATGCTTATATATAACTTATATACAGAGTACATCATGAGAAATGCTGGGCTGAATGAAGCACAAGCTGGAATCAAGATTGCTGGGAGAAATATCAATAACCTCAGATATGCAGATGACACTACCCATATGGCAGAAAGTGAAGAAGAACTAAAGAGCCTCTTGATGAAAGTGAAAGAGGAGAGTGAAAAAGTTGGCTTAAAGCTCAACATTCAGAAAACGAAGATCATGGCATCTGGTCCCATCACTTCATGGCAAATAGATGGGCAAACAGTGGGAACAGTGACAGACTTAATTTTGGGGGGCTCCCAAATCACTGCAGATGGTGACTGCAGCCAATAAATTAAAAGACTTTTATTCCCTGGAAGAAAAGTTATGACCAAGCTAGACAGCATATTAAAAAGCAGAGACATTACTTTGCCAAAAAAGGTCCGTCTAGTCAAGGCTATGGGTTTTCCAGTAGTCATGTATGGATGTGAGAGTTGGACTATAAAGAAAGCTGAGCACTGAAGAATTGATGCCTTTAAACTGTGGTGTTGGAGAAGACTCTTGAGAGTCCCTTGGGCTGTGAGGAGAACTAACCAGTCCATCCTAAAGGAAATCAGTCCTGAATATTCATTGGAAAGACTGATGTTGAAGCTGAAACTCCAGTACTTGGGCCACCTGATGCGAAGAACTGAAAAGATCCTGATGCTGGGCAAGAGTGAAGGCAGGAGGAGAGGGGGATGACAGAGGATGAGATGGTTGGATGACATCACCAACTCAATGGACATGCATTTGAGTAAACTCTGGGAGTTGGTGATGGACAGGGAGGCCTGGTGTGCTGCAGTCCATGGGGTCACAAAGAGATGGACATGACTGAGCGACTAAACTGACTGACTGACTGATTTTGTGTAACGAAATCCCTCCCACACTTTCTCCTTCTGATTAGAAAAATTATGATAATTAATTTAAAAATATGCAACACAAAACATGCCAGAAATACAACAAGACCCACTTTCAAAGCAATGATTTGAGCTCAGGAGTTCTTTTTCCCCCCCTACAAAAAATTCTATTGAAATAACCAAATGAATGTAAATGTAAAATTAAATATGCAGCAGAGCTGAAAATCCAGAAGGACAAACTTGATAGGCCAGGTCGGAAGAATTTCTGGGAGACGGGAAACAGATGGCATCAAGGTGAGGCCAGGTGAAGGGTGATGGGCACATATGGTTTGTCTGCCTCAAGGGTGGGGTGTCAACAAACTGTCATATCTAGGGGCCTCTGAATTTATTATCTATCTTTAAAAATTGGTAATATTTTTTATACTTTTAGATAAAAATGACCCTATGGTTTAGGTTTCATGATTTCTGTGAATCAGAGATCTGCCCTGTCTTGCTCTGGGATGTTGGGAGTCTGGTGTGAGATGCAGCGGACTCTGGTGCTGTCCTACTTATTGCCCCCGGCACTAACCCTCCTCACACTGTGTCTCTGCCCCAAGGGAGTTGTTGCTTTGTTCAGGCAGCCTTGCTGCTTTGCATTAACAGGTGCATTTCTGCCAGCAGGCATCAAGGGCAGGAGCCGTGAATCGGACAGACAACAGATTCCGGGGTTGGGGGGCAGTATGCTCTGGACGGGCTCTGAGCCCTGCACCCTGGAAGCTGCACAGCTTTGCCCTGGGGCTCAACATCCTTGGAACAAGCACCTCCCAGATTCTCTGGGGTCATTTTATCTCACTCAGGGAGGGGCAGGCATGCAGGTCACACTGCTTATGGATCTGAATACATTTTACATTTTATTTAAGAAAACAAGGCAGATAACAGGAAAACCATGGACATATGTCTATAAAAGCAGCAGCTTGAAAAAAGACACCTACCTGAGCATAAAGAGCAAACCAGCTTTTCTCGGTGGGTGGTGGGGCTTTCAGGGCTCCGGAGCCAGATGGCCAGGTTGGCACCCAGGCTCTACCCTGCTCTCCTTGCTTGTGAAAGTTTGGTAATAATAACTGCAAGGGTTGTTGGGATTAAATGCGTTAACACATGTAAAGCATTTCAAACAACATCTGGTACACATTGCTGTTGTCCCATTCTTTGTGACCCCATGGACTGCAGCTCACCAGGCTTCTCTGTCCATGGGATTTCACAGGCAAGAATACTGAAGTGGGTGGCCATTTCCTCCTCCAGGAGATCTTCCAGACCCAGGGATCAAACCCACTTCTCCTGCCTTGGCAGTTGGATTCTTTACCAGTGAGTCACCTGGGGAGTCCTCTGGAACACATTGCTGCTGCTGCTGCTGCTAAGTCCCTTCAGTCGTGTCCAACTCTGTGCGACCCTATAGATAGCAGCCCACTAGGCTCCTCTGTCCCTGGGATTCTCCAGGCAAGAATACTGGAGTACATTAAGCTCTCCATAAATGTTACCTGAATATAAGTGTGAACCTCACTGAAACAAATGCAAAAGCAGGGGAGGTCATCCCAATTTTGAATTCATAACCTCAGTGAAATCTGAGGCATATTTCTATCAAAATGACAAGAACCATTTGCTATGAGAAAAGAAGGAACAGGAAAAAGAGAACCTTTTAAAAAAATTGAAACAATTACTGTTCCTGATTTAATTCAGGAATAAAATAGACATTGCTAAAGCCAAGTTAATAAATAAGTAGATGAACTGAAGGAACTCTCTCAGAGAAGAGTGCAAAGAGAGAGAAAGAAAGAAAGAAAGTAGCGGTAAGAGACATGGACCCAGAGTATCTCATATCTGTAACATGTCACTGAGAAGGAGAAAACAGAGGCAATGGAGTACAGTAAGCAAAATATTTTTGATCTCAGAAACTTTGTTTCACAGAATGAAATCTCACTGAATGATAGACAGGTTACCGGAAATAAATCATGCCATGGGAAATTTCTAAAGTTTCAGGGTAAAGATAAACTTATGTAAACTTTTAGACAGAAATTATGCCAAGGAGGGAGAATCAATATGGACCTAGATAGTCTTAGATTCTAGGATTTTTTATTTGAAATATTAAATGCTAGGACAAGACAGAATAAAGTTTACAGAATTCAGAGGAAAAGAGATTGTGTACCTTGGATTCATTCAATATGTCAGCAAATTTGGAAAACTCAGCAGTGGCTGCAGGACTGGAAAAGGTCAGTTTTCATTCCAATCCCAAAGAAGGGCAACACCAAAGAATGCTCAAACTACTGTAGAGTTGTGCTTATTTCCCATGCTAGGAAGGTTATACTCAAAATCTTTCCAGCTGGGCTTTAGCAGTACGTGAACCGACAACTTCCAGATGTACAAGCTGGGTTTCGAAGAGGTAGAGGAACCAGAGATCCAATTGCCAACATTCATTGGATCATGGAGAAAGCAAGGGAGTTCCAAAAAATATCTGTTTCTGCTTCACTGCCTATGCTAAAGCCTTTGTGTGAGTACATGTGCACTCAGTCATGTCTGACTCTTTTGTGACTCCATGGACTGGAGCCTTCCAGGCTCCTCTGTTCATGGGATTCTCTAGGCAAAAATACTAGAGTGGGTTGCCATTCCTACTCCAGGGGATCTTCCTGACTCAGGGATTAAACACATGTCCCTGGGGTCTCCCGCATCTCTCGAATTGGCAGGAGGATTCTTCACCACTGTGCCACCCTGACTGTGTGGATCACAACAAACTGAGGAAAGCTCTTAAAGAGATGGGAGTACTAGACCACCTTATCCACCTTATCTGTCTCCTGAGAAACCTGTATGTGGGTCAAGAAGCAACAGTTGGAACCGGACCTGGAACAACTGGCTGGTTCCGGACTGGGAAAGGAGTACAACAAAGTTTTATATTGTCACCCCACTTATTTAACTTCTATGCAGAAGTCATCATGTGAAATGCCAGGTTGGATGACTCAAATGCTAGAATCAAGATTACTGGGAGAAATCAACAAACTCTTATATGCAGATGATCTTATATGCAGATGATACCACTTTAATGGCAGAAAGTGAAGAGGAACTAAAGTCTCTTGATGAAGGTGAAAGAGGAGAGTGAAAAAGCTGGCTTGAAACTCAACATTCAAAAAACTAAGATCATGGCATCTGGTCCCATCACTTCATGGCAAATAGAAAAACTGAAAGCAGTGACAGATTTTATTTTCTTGGGCTCCAAAATCACTGCAGACAGTGACTGCAACCATGAAATTAAAA
Source organism: Bos indicus (assembly GCF_029378745.1). Lineage (NCBI taxonomy): Eukaryota > Metazoa > Chordata > Mammalia > Artiodactyla > Bovidae > Bos > Bos indicus. The sequence goes on along the minus strand of NC_091772.1, from coordinate 37,624,737 downwards.
GACGTTTACTCCTTGGAAAGAAAGCTATGACAAACCTAGACAGTGTATTAAAAAGCAGAGACATGACTTTACTGACAAAAGTCCATACAGTCAAAGCTATGGTTTTTCCAGTAGTCGTGTATGGATTTGAGAGTTGGACCATAAAGAAGGCTCAGTGCCAATAAATTGATGCTTTTGAATTATGGTGTTGAAGACTTGAGAGTTCCTGCCTTGGGTTGCAAAGAGATCAAACCAGTCAATCCTAAAAGAAATCAACCCTGAATATTCACTGGAGGGCCTGATGCTGAAGCTGAAGCTCCGATAGGATACTTTGGCTGCTTGATGCAAAGAGCCGATCATTGGAAAAGACCCTGATGCTGGGAAAGACTGAAGGCAAAAGGAGAAACGGATGGCAGAGGATGACATGGTTAGATAGCATCACCAACTCAATGGACATAAATTTGAGCAAACTTTGGGAAAGAGTGGAGGAAAGAGGAGCCTGGCATGCTGTGTGTGGTGCATGGAGTTGCAAAGAGCTAGACAGAACTCAGCAACTGAAGAACAAAAACCACCCCTAAATTTAACTTGGAACTAAGCTTTGTGTATGAGGGTAGAAGCAATAACATTAAAGTTGGTTTTCTAGCATAAGATTAGAAAGGGAAAAAAGGAAATAATAGAAAAGTATAATATACAGACGACTTAATATGAGAGGAATAAGATACATGTAAATCAGTGATCATCATAAATATGAACGATTTAGATACCTAATAAAAGACAAGTTTGTCCAGCTGAATAAAACAAAGGGAATGCCAGTTATATACTCTCAGCAACAGACACATCTATATGAGAAAACCTGAAAACAGATGATGAAAGATTTGCCAAACAAATGCAAAATGATGACCTTCTCAAAACACAGAGCTGGTGATGTTAATATCAGAAGAGAAACTATGTGAAAAGGACTAAAAGGGACGAGAGGAGATATTTCATATTAAAAGGAACCCTGATCTAAAAGCTACAACAATCAAAAACTTTTACACAATCATCATAGCTTTGGGATTGCAAATCAACATTCCTAGCAATAAAACGAAGGGTCACCTGGACCTCGGTTACTGTGGAGACTTTACATACTTCCTTCAAACACTGGCAATCTAGGAAGAGCTAAGAACCATAAGGATACAGAGAACTTATGTATCACAAGGAACACATCAGATTTTATTATACTATTATATTTTATTATGTGGAAAACTGCAATTGTCAAGGAGTTACTGCACATTTTCTTCAAATATCACTTTCAAAATAATTGTAGGCTACGGAGAAGGGAATAATGATGGAAGATCACTTTACAAAGTCTGTGAGATGAATCCAAATCTTGATTCAAAGGAAAACATTTTAATAAAGTATATATATAAATAGGAAATATACACGTTTTACTGCAAATAAAATAACAAATAAAACAAAATAGCACTAGCTCAAAAAACAAGAGCAATAATTTCAAGAGAAATAAGAAATATTAAGATAAAATAATAATATAAAACATTATCAAAATAAAAGCAGAAACCAAATCCTTCCCCCCTCAGAGTTGTATTGATAAATAAACCCAAGCTTTTGTTTTCTGTAATGGCTAATGTAATTCGACAAACCTTTTTAAAGTATAATAAAAAAGAAAATGAAAGAGAAAAAGTAGCAATACAGTACATTAGAAATAAAAGCATATAATTATAGATACTAAAAGGATTTTTAAATGATAAAATACACAGGTTTACAGCAACAAATTTGATAATTGAGATGAATAAGTACTCTTCAAGAAATATATAAATTACCAAAATGGGCTCAGGAAGTGGTAGAAAGTCTGAATAGGCAATATGCATTTAAAAAGAAGCAGAAAAGTTGTCAAAGATACATTTCTAAAGACTGACAAGAATAACCCTATTTTAAAATGAGTTACATTAAATTTCAAAGAGCATGTTGTTCTTTTGTTAAGAAGCATTACAAAACAGAAAGCTTCCAGTTCATTTTATAGACTTAACAGTTCTTAAGAAAAAGATTGACAAAAAGGGAAACCACAGACAAATACCTTTTAGGAATATACAGATTTCAAAAATTCTAAATAAAATATCGATAAATTAAATCCAGAGCATAATAAACATAATATCTCATGACAAAGTAAAATTTAATCTAGCAATTTGGGTGTGCTTTTATATTTAGGAAATATTAAATTAATTGTTTAAAAGAAAAACAAACACTGTAATCATATAGATAAATATTTCAAGTATATTTGATATATTTGATAAGGTTCAAAGGATATAAGGGCTTTCCTAGTAGTTCAATTGGTAAAGAATCTGCCTGCAATGCAGGAGACTCAGGTTCAATTACTGGGTGGAGAAGATCCACTGGAGAAGGAAATGGCAATCCACTCCAGTATTCTTGCCTGGAGAATCCCAGGGACAGAGGAGCCTTGCAGGCTACAGTCCATGGGGTCGCAAGAGTTGGACACGACTTAGTGACGAAACCACTACCAAAGGATATAAAAAAACAAAACAGAGGCACTCTCATTAAAATCATGAACAACACAGGGACGTCCCTACTGACAGTTCTTGTTCATTTCTCTCTGGAGGTTGTAACCAAAATGTCAAGAAAAACGTATGAGATATAAATATTACAAAAGATATGTCAAATGATCATTATCTATATACTTCATCTGAGTTTCTTCCTAAAAAATTCAAGAGAACCATTTCACAGGCTATCATAGTAAGCTTCAGCAAACTGGAGGAAGTCGACATTTAAGAACTTCATAGCTCTCCTGCACACTGCTGCTGCTGCTAAGTCGCTTCAGTCGTGTCCGACTCTGTGAGACCCCATAGACGGCAGTCCACCAGGCTCCCCTGTCCCTGGGATTCTCCAGGCAAGAACACTGGAGTGGGTTGCCATTTCCTTCTCCAATGCATGAAAGTGAAAAGTGAAAGTGAAGTCGCTCAGTCGTGCCTGATTCTTAGCGACCCCATGGACTGCAGCCTACCAGGCTCCTCCGACTGTAGTCTTTGAGAAAAAATAGTAAAAAGAAAGTATTCATACTAGCAATCCAAATGATAAAAGCCCTGGGAATAAAGGAAATATGTAAAAACCTAAAAGTATGACATTTTACTGAAGAACCCACAAAAAGATGTAAATAAATTGGGAAACATAGTGTGATCTTGAAGGGGAAGACCCAATATTTTAAGGCTATGAATTTCAACTTTTCCCAGTAATGGATAAGCTTAATGTCCTGGTTCTTCTAGCCTGAGGGGAAGAAACTGATAACTGATATGGTGGAGGAAGGTCAGGGGAGGGCAAAGAACCCCTCTCGGTCAGCGCCTTTCACATGCCACGCTCCTGCCATCTCACCCACATTCTACAGGTGAAGACACTCAGGCCAGAGGGGTGAGCACTTCCTGTGAGGCACATAGAATGTGGGAAGCAGAGCTGGGGTCCAACTCGAGCTCCTATATCCGAAACGCCCTTGATTCAAAAGCACCCACCTGCCTCTCTGGGATTGCTTTGGGAGAGGAGGGGTCTACACAGGTGGGTTTTGTGCCCCCTGTGTGACTCGTATGTTCACACAGGACCCTGCCCATGGTTTAATTGGTTCTGTGTCACTATCATTGAAATTCTTAATAATTTTTGAATAAGAGGCCCTGGAAAGCGTGTGGCTAGTCCTAGGTCTGGGCTTCCCAGGTGGCGCTTTTCGTGCTTAGTTGCTCAGTCGTGTCTGACTCCTTGCGAACCTATGGACTGTGGGCTCCTCTGTCCATAGAGATTCTGTAGGCAAGAACACGAGTGAGTTGCCATGCTCTCCTCCAGGGGATCTTCCCCACCCAGAGATCAAAGCCGGTCTCCCGCATTGCAGGCAGATTCTTTACCATCTGAGTCACCAGGAAAACCCATCAATACTGGAGTGGGTAGCCTATTCCTTCGCCAGGGGATCTTCCTGACCCTGGAGCCGAACCCAGGTCTCCTGCATTGCAGGTGGATTCTTTACCAGCTGAGCTACCAGGGAAGCCCAGGTGGTACTAGTGTTAAAAAATCTGCCTGCCAATGCAGGAGATGTGGGTTCCATCCCTGGGTTGGAAGATCCCCTGGAGGAAGGAATGGCTACCCACTCAAATATTCTTGCCTGGAGAATCCCATGGACAGAGGAACCTGGCAGGCTACAGTCCATGGGGTCGCAGAGTCGGACACGACTGAAGTGACTTAGCATGCACGCACACAGTCCTGGGTCTATGCAGAAACAGCCGTGGGACCAGACATCTCTAACTGCAGAGGGTCCTGGGCCAGTCTCTTCCACCGAGTGTCTTTGTCTGCATTGTAGGAGACTGGATGAAAGGTCCAGGTCTTTGGAGCATCGCATTTCTAGATCTGAGCCTTGGGGAGGACCTCTTGTGGATAGAGCACATTGATGGAGACAGAAGGTAGGGTTCAGCCTGGGAAGACCTGGTACTGGCAGAGCTTTAGCGTGACTGACAAGTGCTGGAGACCAAAGGTAGGGGACACAGGAGCCCTTGTGGATGCTATGGGCAGGTGGAGGACCCTCATCAAGAACCCAAGCTGCTTTCAACCTCTAGAACCATGAAAAATAAGTGTCTGTTGGTTAACCCACTGAGTCTGGTATTTTATTACAACAGCCTGTGCTAATCAAGACAAAAGTTAGACTTTTAAAAAATACGTATTGATTTATAAATAAATAAAAGGGTTCCTTTTTTGATAGTGAAAGTATTTTTAAATTGTTACTATTTTGGTACTTTTTAAAAAATTAGTAAACTTTATTATTTAGAGAGGTTTTAGGCAAACAGAGTGGAAAGTTCAGAAGGCTCCATGTATCCCCACTCACACCACACACATGTACAACTTCCCCAACTATTAACAATCGGCAGAACATTTCTTATAATCAGGGTGTTACTCTTTAAGAGAGGGTCATATAGACCCTCCAATATGCATCTACTACCTCTTGTATTGTTTTTCATTCTCTAAGTTGAGCCTGACTCGCGACTCTCATTGCCAGCCTCCTCTGTCCTCCACTATCTCCTGGAATTTGCTTAAATTCATGTCCACTAAGTCAGTGATGTTATCTAACCATTTCATTTTCTGCTGTCCCCATCTCCTTTTTCCTTCAATATTTCCCAGAATCAGGGTCTTGTACTTCTTGTACACAAAATTAATTAGGCTCATTTTAGGTGTACAAATTTGGGTTTCAAAAGACCAACTCCACCACCTATTTTGCTCTTCAACCTAAATATTGATTAAGCCAACCAGCTCATAAGATCAAGCAAAGTTGAAAGGCAATAGCACTGCATAAATTTATCTTCAAAATGGCAAAGAATCTGATCACTGTCTGTTCAGCACCGCCTGGGACTCTGCTGCTGTTCTTCTGTTGCAGGAAATGAGACGTCTCCTTCTAGGCACAAGGTGCTCTGTGGAAATACGTGTATGTTTTCCTTTCATAGAAGGAAATAATCCTTCTATGATCCAATAGCACAGCCCAAGAACCCAGCTTTTTATTTCTTGTAGCCTTTTAGGACAGCTTCCTGCATTCTTCTTCAACTGCTAACTGTAATCTTATTTAGAGTAAAGCTGGGTGTGTTGGTTTGCTAGGGTTGCTTCCCAGCTGGCTCAGTAGTAAAGAATCCGCCTGCCAATGCAGGAGACACAAGAGACACAGGTTTGATCCCTGGATCGGGAAGATGCCCTGAAGTAGAAAATGGCAACCCACTTCAGTATTCTTGCCTGGAAAATCCTGTGGACAAAGGAGCTTGGCAGTTTACAGTCCATAGGGTCGCAAAGAGTTGGACATTACCCAGTATATATGCACATATGCCATAACAAAATACCATGGGTTGGGGTGTCTTAATAACAGAATTTAATTTCCTGCCGTTCTGGAAGTCAGAAGTCTGAGGTCAGGGTGGTGGCAGAGTTGGTTTCTTCTAAGGTCTTCCTCCTTGGTTCGTAGATGGCTGTTCATAGATTCCTTCTACATAGTCCTATATCTGGGTGTGTCTGTGTCCTAATGGCCTCCATTTATAAGGACACTATTCATATGGGAGTAGGGCCCATCCCAATGACCTCATTTTAACTTAAGTAGAACTTTGAAGACCTTATCTTTAAATAAGAGTTATATTCCGATATACTGGAGTTTGGACTGCTTCATTAGATTCTGCTGCTGTTGTTGTTTAAGTCACTAAGTTGTAAAGGACTCTGTGGCCCCATGGACTATAGTCTTCCAGGCTCCTCTGTCCATAGGATTTTCCAGGCAAGAATACTGGAGTGGGTTGTTATTTCCTTCTCCAGGAGATCTTCCTGACCCAAGGAGTGGAACCTGGGTTAACTGCATTGTGGGCAGATTCTTTACCAAGGAACCATTAGATTTTGGCAGGACACAGTTTAGCCCATAACACAGGCACATGTTGTGGCCTGTGTGGGGGAGAGTGGGGGGTAGTGGAGAGGCTGCTGAGCCTCCCCTGGTTTCCCTAGGCCTCCTTAAGCCTTCCAGGCCTCCCCACAGGGTGTCTTGAGAAACACTGGGTGGCTACAGACAGGAATTTTACCTACAAGGAGCTGTGGGTTTGGTGCCTGGCTACCATGGAACATGCTTCCCTTGTGGCTCAGCTGGTAAAGAATCCACCAGCAATGCAGGAGACCTGGGTTCGATCCCTGGGTTGGGAAGATTCCCTGGAGAAGGGAAAGGCTACCCACTGCAGTATTCTGGCCTAGTGAATTCCATGAACTGTATAGTTCATTGGGTCACAAAGAGTCCAACGTGACTGAATGACTTTCACTTTCACTCTACCATGGCTTGCCCAACTATGGCTGCTAGTGGTACTGCTGCTCCTGAAGCTCCTGGTTCTTGGAGAATTGAGGTCTTCTTGCTCCGGTGAAGGGAGTGGCTACCCACTCCAGCATTCTTGCCAGGAGAATTCCAAGGACAGAGGAGCCTGGTGGGCTACAGTCCATGGGGTCACTAAGAGTCAGTCATGACTGAGCAACTAACACTTTCACTCTTTCACTTCCAGTAAGTATGGAGATTCCTAATCCACTTGTTAAAAAATATCCACCCACGTTTGCTTCTATGCCTGAGGAGCAAATCACAGTGGACACAAAAGGATAACCCTCCTCCTCTTGGCCTGTTACTTCTTCTGGGTCATTTGTATCACAGGAGTCCATTTCCCACTTCAGCATGTGCAAGCGCACATGTACACACACACACACACACACACACACACACACTCTGTGACATAAATACGTTACCAAGTGTAAAATAGATAGCTAGTGGGAAGCTGCTATATAGCACAGGGAGCTCAGCTCAGGTGTTCTGTGATGACCTAGTTGGGTAGAGTGGAGTAGGGAAGGGCGGTCCAAGAGGGAGGGGATATATACATATGTGAAGCTGATTCACTTTGTCCTACAAGAGAAACTAACACAGCATTGTAAAGCAATTATACTGCAATAGAAAAAAACATTCTGAACCTGAAAATCCTTGAAATGCCCTTCTTGACCCCCTTTCTGCTGTGGTTTACTCTCCAGTTCATCACCCTTTCTTGGCTACCCTCCCAAACACTCCCACACATCAATTGCTATTTTGGTTTGCTGACCTTGCCCACTGGACCACGTCACGGTTTTAATTTTATACGTCAACTTGGCTATGTTAAGGTGCTCGGATATTTGGTCAAACACTAGTCTAGATGCTGCTGTGAGAGTATATTTTAAATGTGATTCACACTTAAATCAGTAGACTTTGAGTAAAGTGTATTACTCTCCATAATGTGGGTGGGCCTCGTCCAATCAGTTGAAAGTTTTAAAAGCAAAGACTGAGGTCTCGTGAAGAAGAGGAAATTCTGCCTCCAGGGTGCCTTCAGACTCAAGATTGCACCATCAACTCTTGCTGGAACTTCCAGCCTGCCATCCTGCCCTTCAGATTTAAGACTGTGAGCCCCCTGCATCCCCACAGTCACGTGAGCCAATGCCTTAAGATAAATCTCTGTCTCTTTACATATGCAGCCTGTTGGCTCTGTTTCTCTGGAGAACACTGACATATACACTATGTACATGACCTCTCCAGCAAGGTGGGGACAAAGGCTGGGAGTGCTAGGAAGTGAGGCCAGGACGAGTCTGCAATCCAGGAAGTAGAACAGGTGGGCTTAAAGACACTGCAAACTCCTATTGAATTTTTGACAAAACCAGGATTTATATGTTAACATCTGAGATATGGCTGAAGGGTAATATTCAAAGCATTGCAGCAACTGTTACATTTTTCTCCCTTCAAATGCATCTTAGTGGCTTTTCTTTTTTAAGCCTAAACTCCGGGAATGGTATTTAGTACATTTCTTATAAAGCATCTGACACATCCTAGGTGTTAAAGAAAAGGTTAATTTCCTTTAAAAAAAAAATATTCTGTGCAGAGAGCTTGCTCTCCAGTGCATGGAGGCTGCACTTAATTTTCCCATTTATCTTCAACATTCTTCCTCCTGCCTTTGAAGCTCTTTCATTTAACATTAGCATTTGATTAACCTTTTATTCAAGAGACGTCTGGGTTTTGTTATACACTATTATCCTGATTCTGGCTTGTTTTTATTTCAGATAATTTTTGAGTAGCCGCATGTGCCAGGTAGTGAGGTCTTCTTTTATTGCTAATTTTTGGCAGCGGGGCTCCAGCAAGCACGGTTCCCTCATTATGCAAAGCTTGTTCACAGTGGAGAAAACAGGAATGATGGAGTGGAGATTTTTTTGGGAACAAAGTCTCGACCATCTTTGCTTATATGTATGCGTTTTCTGCAGGGTTTGAAAATTATATTTTCTATCAATTAAAATTTATATAAAATATAATTTAACTGAAAAGACCAATGATAAATCTGCAGCTGCTGTCATATGGGAATATTTGCAGCAGTTCCTATGGGTTCTGGTAGTAAGATTATTTTTCAAGTGTCCTCTGAGGACCCAGTGCTGAGCTTCAGGTGGGTCTGTGATGTGCTTGAGCCTGGATGATGGACACCACAGCCTGACTTCTAGATCGGGAAGAAGGAAAATTCCACTCCTAATTCTTTCATTGTAATGATGGGTCATAGCTGCCAGGGACCAAAGAGGTCCAGCATTTGCGCCAGGCTTTGGAACTTCCCCAAAGTGTTGGTCTGAAAGGTTACTCTTCTCATGGGTCCACTCTGTCCACTCTTTCTGAAGGGGGAGCTCAGAACACAGTCTCCTCAAGAATTCAGCCCTGTGGACAGACTTAGAGCTTGCGTGAGCCTGCTCTTTCCCATGAGGAAATGACAGGGAAAAGGCAGAGAATGTAATTCCTGGAATGAAGAATCAAATGGCCTTGGTAGCAATTAGGACATGGCTCAGGGAAAACTGAGAAACGCTTTCATGGATAGGATGAAAACTATTGCCAATAAGAGCATGCTGGACCTTATAGTTAGCCAAGTATGAGGGGCAGTCTCAGGAGATTAGAGTCAGTCCTGTTAGCTAAGAAGTAGTCAGAGGCCAAGACTGGTATCACAGAAAACCTGCATGCTATTCTTACTCCTTGACTTGCTGGTTCCACAAACCTCAGTCTCTGTCTAGTGGGAACAATGTTCCCAAAGTGGGGACAATGATACCTCCTGGCTCATCTCACACAGTGCTCAGGGAGATGAAGAGCTCTGTAAACTCCTAAACTCACCGAGATGGTGATGTGGCTGGGGGTAGAGCTAATACTATGGAACGCCCAAGAGAGGTAGGACTACGTGGCTGCTTCATGGATACTCCGTGAATGTAGCATGGATGCACCATGGATATACATGGATGCCTGCCAAAGATCTAAATACCAACTGAGAACACCAGAGGAGCCATACTCACTGGAGATGGGAGATGTGGGTTCTAGCTATGGAACCAGCAATGGCAAACTGGATCATCTCAGGAAAGTCACGAAATTTCTCTGAGGCTCATTTTGTTCATTTGTGCCCATAAAGAAAGACTTGCATAGAACTAAAGTAGATTAGTAATTTCTCAGCCTGCTGATCCTGGTCCGGGTATAGCTGCTAATTTAATTTAGGGAGCGGTAGCAGCTGGAACGGAGAAGGCAATGGCAACCCACCCCAGTACTTTTGCCTGGAAAATCCCATGGACGGAGGATCCTGGAGGGCTAGAGTCCATGGGGTCGCACAGAGTTGGACACAACTGAAGCAACTTAGCACAGTATGCACAGCAGCTGGAAGAGCTACACCTGAAATCTAATTGTCTTCTGCCTTTTTCCTTAGTGTGACAAGATCACTATAGACTTCGTTCTTCAGCCCAAGAAACTGAAGGCTTAAACACCTGTCAAAAATTGCTCATCCTTAAAATCATACAGTGGTCATCCTCTGGCTTGGTAGAGAAATAGAAATTAGGCTTGATCTCATGCCTAGGTACTCAATGTGAGGCATCTCTTCCTTTGGTCAAGTAGTGACTGTGCTCATTGAACTGGCCAGTTTCTTCTGGAGATTCCAGGGCTGTTTCTGAGTGTAACCATCATGATGGGAGTGGGGTGGTAAAATGAAATCCAAATGCAATCTCCATTTACCCTGCAAATACTAGACATTATTCCCTACCTCCTTGAAAGCTCCTTAAGGATTCACTCATTCTAAGCTCCCTTACCTGTGAATATCTTTTTTAAAATTATAGGTCCTCTACAGAGTTTATTCTCCAATTATTCTTTAGTCTCTTTATCTATGTATCTGTATCTCTGTATCTATCTATACATGCATTCATACATTTTTCTATTGTAGCATCTTTTCCTTTCCTGTTTGACTGTAGCATCTTGAGTGATGAGATCAGGTTCCCACCCAGTTGCTCAGTGGGGCAAGACCCACAAAAGACACTATTGGCAAGTGGTGGATCAGTTAACAGGGATGATGGAGTCAAAGCTCCCACACTTAGATTTGACTCCCTAAAGGGGTTTCCCTGTTCTAACCATCCTTCAGGCAAGGCCATGAACAGTGAAGAAAAAATTTCCCTAAGAATAGGGAGAAATAAGTAACCTGGGATGTGAATAATATTCAAGTCATGGTAGCTTATCTGTATCTACGAGACTCACACAGATTAATTTTCTCCAGCCTGTGGGATAAACAGGAAAAAGGCAAAAGGTCTTACTTCATTAAAACAAACAAACAAACAAAAACTGGCATGACACTTTTTCACAGCATGTATGCCCTTTCAGAGGAAATATTTCCTCTAATGAGTCTCTTTTGCTGGTCCATTCATTATTAGACCCTTCTTAGGAAAAAAAATTTTTTTTTCCTTTAATTAATGTGGCTGTTCTCTAGGCCTCCTTTGGAGATTTTCTTTTTATCCTGAGCTACATAAAAAAAGATGAGGCGGAGGTATTATCTGGTGTGCACTTATCTGCATTTGATTCAACAACGGGGCACGTCCCTCTTTCTTTCCTTGAGCAAGCTTGCCATATCCTGGAGATTATATTTGGGCCAAAGGCAAGCAAGCCAAGGGAAGAAATCAATGTTCCATATTTAATGTCACTTAGGAATCAGCACAAATACCAATCTGAGAGCCACTTCCTTCCCGCCTCCTTCGAGTTCTTAAGTATTATAGGATGATAGATAAATAGATAAATAAATAATTTTTAAAAACCCTTAACTACATTGGAAAATAAGAAAATATTCCCTTCCCTTGATAGAGCATATACCATGGGAAATTTCTGAAAGATGAAGCCAAAGTAATAAAGAATATTACAGGGCAGGAGAGTACTGTTATGGGCTGTGCACACAACACAGGGAAGCTCAGAGTTCAAGAACAGATACAGGGATAGGGAAGTTCATCCAAGGACAGTAGTCAAGTGGTTGATTTGGGGCATCATAATAATAACAGTCAAGCAGGATCATGGAGAATTTGCCTACAGTTCCCAGAGAAAGCCTCTGTCCATAGGCAGGAACAGTATATGTGGGAGTCAGGTAAGAGTGGCAGGGCAAGGTTCAAGGTTCAGAGACATTTCAATATTCAAAAAACTAAGATCATGGCATCTGGTCCCATCACTTCATGGCAAATAGATGGGGAAACAATGACAGATTTATTTTTTGGGGCTCCAAAATCACTGCAGATGGTGACTGCAGCCGTAAAATTAAAAGACTCTTGCTTCTTGTAAGAAAAGCTATGTTCAGGATGGGGAACACATGTATACCTGTGGCGGATTCATTTTGATATTTGGCAAAACTAATACAATTATGTAAAGTTTAAAAATAAAATAAAATTAAAAAAAAAAAAGAAAAGCTATGACCAACCTAGAAAGCATATTAAAAAGCAAAGACATTACTTTGCCAACAAAGGTCCATCTAGTCCAAGCTATGGTTTTTTCCAGTGGTCATGTATGGATGTGAAAGTTGAACTATAAAGAAAGCTGAGCACCGAAGAACCGATGGTTTTGAACTGTGGTGTAGGAGAAGACTCTTGAGAGTCCCTTGGACTGCAAGGAGATCCAACCAGTCCTTCCTAAAGCAAATCAATCCTGAATATTCATTGGAAGGACTGATGCTGAAGCTGCAGCTCCAATACTTTGGTGACCTGATGCGAAGAAGTGACTCCTTGGAAAAGACCCTGATGCCGGGAAAGATTGAAGGCAGGAGGAGAAGGGGACAACCGAGGATGAGATGGCTGGATAGCATCACCGACTTGATGGACACGAGTTTAAGCGAGCTCTGGGAGTTGGTGATGGACAGGGAAGCCTGGAGTGCTGCAGTCCATGGGGTTGGAAAGAGTGGGACATGACTGAGTGACTGAACTGAACTGAACTGAAGAAAAGGTATTTAAATACCCTGCTTGGCCAACAGACGCAGTAGGCATTGGGATTCACAGCGACCTGCAGGAAGTAGCTGATTTAAAACTGCGTATATGATAAAGACTGTCCAAAGATAAGAAGCCATCCCAGCCATGTTAAGTGGGCAGATGAATTAGAACAAAGAGGAACATTGCATAGGGTCACTTACATGCCTGGACCAGCTGCCCCACCTGGAAGAATAACAAACTAGATGGGAAGTCTTTGAGACGTTCTCAGCATCATGGTGGGGACGCAGCTACAGCAAAGGCTGGAACTAGTTTTATAAAAGCACCCAAGTCTGGGATTCTGACCTTACTAAGGTTTTCCTCCAAGGGGACATGTGCACCTGACTTCAAAGTTCATTGGCTTTTCTTCTGGCCTTCCCTCATCATCAGGGCCCAGGGAAGTGTCTAGACAAGAAGGGTACTCCAGCAGGACTGACATTGGGTGTAGATCTATTGCAGGCTGGGGAGATGTCTAATTCCATTGCACAGTTAGGAGGATAAAGAGGTTTTCCCCAAAGTCTGCCTAGCAGATGGGTCATCAGCATGGTGGTCAATCAGCTGCAGGGGTTGGACCCAAATCAGGAGGCTTGATGGTGAGCTTCACCAGGGCCACTTCACATTCAAGTGAAATGGTTTAAAAAGGCTATAAAGAAAGTCTCCGGGGAAGACAGAGAGAAGGCAAAGGTGGCAGAATATCGGAGTTGACTCCAAGTAGTGTTTGCATCACTTGCTAGGTGTGAGCAAGTTAAAGTTCAGCGTGTAGAGAGGAATAATCTGGCCAGATTACTTAGAAGCAAATGAGAAAACAGTTGATTTTTGCAGGAGACACAAGGTCTCCCAACTGTTGACTTGGGAGTTTATTTGCTATGCCTTACTTACAACTATTTGGATGACTAGACAGCCTCACGGACATGGAGAAGGGCAATTATTTAGTTATATTTTTCACCTTAAATACCTGACACTAAGTGTACCTTATTATCACCTCCTGAAGGGAGGAATGAATAAATGAAGAATCCTCTGTTTGTCTTGGATAGATCTAAGATGTTGGAGTATTTCCCCAACCAAAGGATTCTGGAGCAAAGTCATCTACTTATTATATATGCTCCACAACATTCAGGCGTGGGTCCCCTGTGACTTTTATGACTCATTACTCTATTCTATTGCTCACGATGCTGGGTGTAGCGGGTGTGGTGTTCAGCCTAATGGACAGCGGTAACAGGTGATATGCTGGGGACATCAGAGACCAAGTATCTCAACAGCTGGGGTGTGAGTTCATTGCAAAATGGGATAAAGTTAAATGGGGACAAACAAGAAAAAAGGAGGGGAAATGAGGACACGTTGTAATGAGTAAGGCCACCAGCGAACTTCCTTCGGGTGACTCCGAGGGTGAGAGGAAGGCTCTGTCATACTTTCTGAAACACAAAGGACCCACGTCCACTTCCTGTAGGATGAAGCCTCACTCTCAGTCCAGGGCCAAAATACAGCTCTGACCCATTAGTTCTGTTTCTGGCGGCTACCCCAAAGAAGCAACAGTGGGTGTGCACATAACGGCATAAAACACATAGTGAAAAGTCTAAAACAAATTTAAAAAAGGAGGAAATCCTGTCATGTGCTACAACATGGGTGAATCTTGAGGACATTACGTAAGAGAAATAAGCCACTTACAGAAGAACAAAGGCTGCCCGATTCCACTCATAGGAGGCATCTAAAGTAGCCAGACTCATAGAAGCAGAAAGTCAAATGGTGGTGGTCAGAGGCTTGGGGAAGAGGGAAAGGAGAGTTGCTGTTCTGTGAGAGTTTAAGCCACACAATACGAAAACATTATAGAGATCTGCTCACAGTTACTGGCACTGTACTGCACACCTAAATGTTTGTTAATAGGGTCAACTTCATGTGACGTGTTATTTGCCACATACAGAATGTATCACTGATGTAGCTGAATTGAGAAGCTGGAACTCAAGTGAGCGCTGAGGGAGAGCCAAGAAGATGAAGCTGACTCACACTGTGGCATCCCAGGAAGATTCCACAATCATAGGCACCGGCTATGTCAATGGTGAGGGGAGGGATTGAAAGTCTGCATGAAGAACGACTGGGGTTACTCTTCTGGTTATTGAACCAGAAAGTTTCCATATTGGAGATAACAAACATATAAAGAGTTGGGAAGAGGTGTCATGTTAAAAGTGGGGATTCACTAAAATGATCTCATCACTGTACCATAACATCCCCTTTCCATGACCAGACCCCAGAGTGCAAGCAGCAAGATGCTGCTCTCCAGGCTGGATGTAGGTGTATGCCTCTTTGGGAAACTGGTATGATCAAGAGATGGGACCTGTAGTTCTTTGGGAGTTACTCCTCACAAATGGCTGTTGTCTCCACTAGGGCACGTAGAGGTTCAAATCAATTTTTAAAAATGAATGGACAGTTAAAGATAATCAGGCATTTGAAAAAGTAATCTAAAAGTTTAAGCAAATATATACTAAGTAAAACCATAAAATAGTGAATTCAGGGGAAAGAGAAAATGCAGGGTATAGAACAAAAGTTTAAAAGAACTAGGAGGAAAACTCTACAGGGAATAGAAGTCTCATCAATGAAACAAGAGCATGATGCCATACAAAAGGAACAGGAAGAAATCTTGCTTAAAAAAAATAATGTGTGAATATAGATATATACACACAACATGGGCTTCCCAGGTGGCGCTAGTGTGGTAAAGAACCTGCCTGCCAGTGCAGAAGACGAGGGTTTGATGCCTGGGTTGGGAAGATCCCCTGGAGGAGGAAATGGCAACCCACTCCAACATTCTTGCCTGGAGATCCCATGGACAGAGGAACTTGGTGGGCTACAGTCCATGGGGTTGCAAAAGAATCAGACACAGCTTAACAAACAACAACAACATATATATCCATATACATGTTATCTATATGCATACATGCATGATAAGTTGCTTCAGTTACATGTATGTATGCATACATATAACATATATATGGATATATTTGTTGTTGGTATTTAGTTAAGTCGTGTCTGATTCTTTTGCAACCCCATGGACTGTAGCCCACCAGGCTCCTCTGTCCATGAGATTCCCAGGCAGGAATACTGGAGTGAGTTGGCATTTCCTTCTCCAGGGGATCTTCCCAACCCAGGGATCTAACCTGCATCTTCTGCATTGGCAGCTGGATTCTTTACCACTGAACCACCAGGGAAGCCCAGGTGGATATATGGACACACAAATCTTCTCAAAAAGTAGAACAAAAAGACAAAGAATATGGAAAGGAAACAAGGAAAAATAACAAAACTATAAAGATTAATCCTATAATTTGCTCAGCAGCTAACTGATAGGTCTCCAGAAAACAGAGAAAGAAATTATTAAAATAATAATATCATTATCATAATAATACATAACATCAGTAGCAATAATAATCTCACAACATCTCACTCTATCCCAGGTCTGTCCCTCAGTCATTCAGTTATCAAACTGACTGTCAAGGTATCCTGGTGGTTATGTTTAAGTAATTTTTGTTTTATTTAATAAGGCCCCAAATCACATGAGTAGTGATGCTGGCAATTTGAATAAGCCAAGGAGAAGCCACGAAGTGCTTCCCTTAAGTGAAAAGATGAAAGCTATATACTTAATAAAGAAAGAAAAAAATCATATGCAGTTGCTAGGATTTCCAGTAAGAACAAATCTTCTATCTATGAAACTGTGAAGAAAAAAAAAAATCTGTGCTGGTTTTGCTGTGGCACCTCAAACTATAAAGGTTATGCCCAGAGTGACTGATAAAAGCTTTGTTAAGATAGAAAAGGCATTGAATTTGTACAGTAAGATCTTTTGAGTAAGATAGAGAAGAGAGGCCACTTAACTTTTATTAAAGTACATTGTTATAATTATTCTGTTTTATTATTGTTAATTTACTGTGCCTAATAAACTTTATCATAGGTATGTATGTATAGGAAAAAACATAGTATCTGTAGGATTTGGTACTATCTGTGGTTTCTGGCATCTACTAAGGATGTTGGATTGTATTCCCCAGGTATAATGGGGACTGTGGTATTCAAAGACTGGAATACAAACGTGTGTGTGTGTGTGTGTGTGTATGTTGAATCTGAAGAAGTTAAATTCTCATCCTCCATAGAAGAAAGCCAATAGACTACATCTGAGATGAAACAGCACATTCCAGCATACATAGATTATTTTAAAATATGGAGTTAACACAGGAACAGCTAAGCATTGATGAATAATGCCTCTGAGGGGCTGAGACTTGGTAGAGGTGGGGCAAAACATTGCCATCGATAATGTTAGGGCTTGCATTTAATTTTTAAAACTGTATTGTTTTGGCAAAATTACAGGGAAAACAAAACCACCTACTCAACTAAATGTGTTCATGACGTATGTATAAAATTGTTAAAGGACAACAGTGAATAAAAGAGCTAAAACAGGTAATTTTCAGAAATCAGTATCAGTCACTTTGTAATTATATACTACAGAATGAAATATTGCTAATCACAGCTATCATCTTTTGATCACAAATTAGCACCATCTCATCATATGCTCACACCAACCCTTGAGATAGGTGCTGTTAATATTAACCAAATTTCATAGAGGAGCTTATGAGAGGCTAAACAACTTATGTGAATTTATGCAGCTGGAAAATGAACTAGTGGACCTGTGATTAAAATCTGAACCTACCGAAGTTCCTAAACTTGGCCACGAGTCTACATTCCAGACAGACTAGGAGGATACAGGAATTTCTAGAATGGCCAGAACTCTAGATTCACCCTCTATTCCAGACCAAGCATCCCAGCAGAGGGCAAATTTCTTTGTACTTCAAAGAGCATTCAAATCCAATGTAATTTGCTATTTGATAAGGCACTGGTTTGCATTAAAAAAAATAATTTTGACATTCTTTTAAGCTCACTTCCTACACGTTTTTCATCAAGTTATTTTTACATTTTTCAGCACGAAACTTAAAATGCTACCCTGAATCTCTGTGAACAATATCAACATCTCCCATCTTTCATCTCTGATTGCCACAGGAACACACAAAATGAGCAGGGTGTTCATTCATCATATCACAGATGGGGTATGAGGACCACGAAGCCAAGCGGCTTTCTGTAGCCCAAGACGACAATGACAGAGTTGTGGTCAGAACTCACGGCTCCTGATCCTCTGTGCACCACTCTCCCCACAACACGTACAGCCCCTCACGTGGCCGCCACTGATGCCTCTGCCCCGAAAGGGCCATTTTGCTTTTGTCTCACGCCAAAGTTCATGCCTTGGAGAAGCCCACCTCTCTGAAATCTTTTTCAGATTCACTGATTTCTTAAACTTGAATATACCTGAACAAGGAACGGACTCTTTTATAAAGAAAATCATTTCTCCTTGGCTTCTCCATTTTGACATGTTATTTAAAATATGCACAAAGTAGAATTTGGTAGCAACTCCTAAGGCTTATAGCTCCTACATACCTGTGAAACTAACACTAGTTTACAAGTAATATACAAACAGCACCACAAGTACAATAATACCCAATGAAATACCATTAACTAAAAGACCCTTTGGATAAGATATAGACCCCTGGGGTGTAGTGGCTCTGACTGTCCGTCCACCGTAACATGCTCCACACCTGATTCAGTTCTCCACATTTCATATTTAGCCTGAATGGTGAGAAAATTGACTATTACTGTATGATAAATGCTCCAAGAGTTAATGTCTTGAGTCAATTGTCTTATTTGGGTCAAGATTTTGTGGGTCAGAAGTTCAGAAGAGACCTGTCTCTGGGTAGCAGCAGATGGTGTGGCCGCTGGGGCTGAAAGGACCACTTCCAAAAGCTTCTTCATTCCTACGGCTGTATCTGGATTCACTTTGGCTATCCTTTTCTCCTCATGGTGTCTCAGCCTCCCTTCAGAACAGAGTATTCTCAGGATAGTCACACTTTCTACATGGAGTTGGCTTCCAACAGTCAAGAGTGGAAGCTACTCTTAAGGGCTTCATCATAAATGTAAGAATTGGCATAGCATCCCTCTTGTCACATTCTACTGCACAAAGTCACAAGCCTCCTCAGATTTACAGGATGGAGAAACGGGACTCCACTTGTTGATGGAGAAGGGCCAAGTCATGTTGCAGAAGAGCACATGTGATGAGAGATATTGTTCTTGACATCTTAGCAAAATGTAAGTTCCCCAGTTTGGCACAAATGCCCCATCCTTTCTCATTAACCAGGGACTACATGGTACTAATTGCTGCCAATATAATTATGAATGTGAGTGCTGAGCTTATAAAAGAGCCTCTGTCCCAAGGAGTCCCCCATAAAGTTAGAGCATGCTTTTATTTGTATTTTTATTACTGTTTTGAGTAAAAATGTACCATATAAGGGCATTTCTACTGTGCCCATGTCCAGTTTTTCTCTCCTTCAGGAGCACGTGGGCGCTGTATCCATCTCAGCTTCTTCAAACTGAGTCACACACCTTCTGGCCCATAGGTGATGAGGAGATATGATATGTGTCCTTCTCAAAACAAAGCATTTAAGAGTGGGTTGATTTCATCATGCTTCCTCTTCCCCTTCCTCTTCCATATTAGAGCAGAGGCATCTCAAGATGCTGGAATCTTCAACAGCATCAGTTGCTGAAAGATTATGTGAATCAAAGCCCCCATGGACCCATGCTGGACATGCAGTATGAAGGAACAGTAAACATTTGTACATCAAACTGTTGGAACTTAGGGGCAACATGATCCAGCTTATCTTAACTAATATTTTTATTATTCATAACATTCTGGTAGGAAATGCGAGAATCCCAACATAATACACTTTCAGGAACATTGTTCTAAATCACACTAAAATTTTTCATGGAGTAGAGGCAAGCAAGGAGAATAAATGGAGAATTAAGAGGGAGAAAACACAAAAGTAGTAGATGGTAATGTTAGCTTTTCTGCTCTGGCAAAAGTCATTGTTATTTGTGAAACTAATATGTATTTTTAAAGATGAAGTCACCCTCATAGCTTTGAAATGCTTGAGCATTCATTTGTAGCCATTTGCACTTGCATTGTGATTCCATGATAGAGATGACAAATTGAGACAATTTATTTCAGATATTTGGACTTTCATTGTTATTTAATGCTACGGATGGTAAAATAGAAGCAATTAGTAAGGGTTAAGTGACTTGCCCATGTTGCATGACTAAGTAGGAGATGAGTTTTTTTTTTAATGCTCTGAAGAAGTCAAATGACAAGTTATATTTTAGCCATGGAGAATATGACCCTTGGCCAAGTTATTTTTTTTCTGAGATGGTTTAACTTACTCATTAAAAAGGAATCACTGTATTAAGTTTTAGAAGAATCTGATTTGGTCTACACTTGAGTGCCACCTGGTATGCTCTCATGATTAGCATTGATGATTACTCATTGATTTTGGTTTTTTGATTAAAAATTTTCATGATTAAACATCAACCATTTGCAGATGTGTGGACAAATTATCAACTGAATTCAAATTACCTCTAAAGACCAGATTGCAAACTGGTTGGTCTGGTGATTTTGGTCATGTGAACAGCTGAATTAGATTGCTCCCTGGGAAAGAAACTGATTGCTCAGAGAGCAGTGTACACAAACAAATCAACTAGATTCAAAGTGATGCTGTTAAGCTATATAAACCCAGTCTTCAAATAGCCTCCCTGGCAAGACCCTGTTTTTCATTTAACCTGAATGATGTTTGTGGGTTGTGGGTACTTTATAATTTCCTTTCAATATGAAGTCAGTGTGAGATATTCCGTGGAGTTTATATTAATAGATTTATATCATCCTGGACAAAGGCTTTTGAGCTTTGTCTTTTTTTTTTTTTCTGTTCTATTCAACCTTTTTATTAAGAACTGGTTGAGGATATTGATGTTGATCAAAATAGGACAGGAAGTTCTGTGGGAAGGAATGACAGGAAGGTGGGAAAGATACTGAATCAGGATCCAAGACAAACTTAACAGGTCATAATAAACTGAAATACGAATAAGATGAAAAGATAAAATATAAATAAGATGAAAAGTTCAAAAATTAAACCTAAGTCTTTGCTTTAGGACCAATACACCAATCTTCCAAGGATGGATTGATTTGCAGCACATCCGAGAAGACACTAGAAGTTCTGACTAGTTGAAAGGTCAGTATTAGTCAACACAAGATCCGTGACCTCTAAAGAAGGATAAAGTGATCCAATGGTGTGTTCATAGAACAGCCTTCAAAGTATGAGGAATGAGACTCCAGGGCTACTCTGACATCAGATCATAGCTGGATTGTGTGTTTAGTTCTCAATGTTCAGAGAGGTGGGATGAGGAAGGACAGGAAGTCAAACCAAATTAAAGTGTCTTCAAGAACCAGGAATGTTTATTCTGAAGCAGGTCCAGAGTCATAATAAGTATATTCAAATGTTTAAAGTGTTCTCACATGGAGGAAGAGATCATTTAGCCCCAGAAAGCAGAACCTGGATGTGTCCCAATGCATTGGGATTGCCTTAAGGAAGAATTTTTTTTTTAAGCTTTCATTTTCCTGGGAGATTTTTTTTTGGGGGGGGTGGGGTGCTGCATCTGGTCTTCATTGCAGTACATAGGATCTTCATTGCAGTGCCTGGGCTCTATCATTGCCCCATGGCATGTGGGATCTTAGTTCTCTGACCAGGGATCAAACATGTATCCCCACCTAGGAAGGCAGATTCCTAACCACTGGACTACCAGGGAAATCCCAAGGAAGAACTTTTATGTGGACCACCTTTGCAAACTGTGAGGTCAGTGAGGGGTTGGAGAGGTTGGGGAAGCTTGCACAGAGGTGACTTGTCCGATACTGTGTCATCCTGTTTGGGGAAGTTGAAGAGGAGGGATTGAAAAATGGAGCCCCATGGACAAATTTGCTCTGCTGACTTATTTTTTCATGTGTTAAGAATCCTTGACTAAGCCACTGATATATTGAAGAAGCACAAAGATTTTGTACTAAGGTAGGCATTTTCTGATTTTCTTGAAACATTGGCATATCTGGTAGCCATGGATCTCCATTTTTGTGAGATAACAACCATCTGAGGAAGCTGTTCTGCTTCCTCCTGTGAAAGGATTATGCTCCCTGGTTCTCCACACTCCCCACCACTCCCTGTTGTGTCCCCACCTAGAGGCAGAAGAAGAAGTGATCATGTGTCCACTTGCTTGAGTTACTGCTCTGCTTACACCCAACCCATCTCAACTGGTGACTTATTTGCCTAGCCTCTCAAGGCCTTCTGTTTGTTATCCTGATCTGATTGACTGTGTTGGAGAATAGAATTTAGTTAGAAATCACTGGTTTTCAAACTTTTTTTTTTTAGTTGAAATAACAATACTTCTGCTCGTTGCCACCCAGTTTGACAAATGAAATCTCACACTAAATCCACAGATGTAGAGAAGGGACTTGCAGACACAGTGGGGAAAGGAGAGAGTGGGATGAATGGAGAAAGTAGCATCGACATATATACACTATCATGTGTAAAACAGATCGCTAGTGGGAAGCTGCTGTGTAACACAGGGAGCCCAACCTGGTGCTCTGTGATGACCTAGAAGGGTGAGACGGGGGAGGAGAGGGAGGTCCAAGAGGGAAGGGATGTATGTATAATTATGGATGATTTCTATTGTTGTACAGCAGAAACCAACATAACATTGTAAAGCAATTTTCCTCCAATTAAAAAATGAATTAAAAAAAAAACCAGGAGGAAAATCTATTATCTTTGAAGTGAATGAAAAGCCTCTATCTCATCATCTCTTGTTTCCCTTGAGGCAAGAAATGGAATTTTAGGGCTCTGATGACCTGGTTTGAACAACACATGATGTGAAATTTTCTTCTAAAAGCTGGGGATACTAACATAAGCAGTAGTTCTTCCAAACACTTTGCAGTAGCAGTCCCCAACTTTTTGGCACCAGGGACTGGTTTCACGGAAGATAATCCTTCCACGGACTGGAGAGAGGGAAGGTTTCAGGATGATTCAAGCACATGACACTTATTGGGCACTTTATTTCTATTATTATTACATCATCTCCACCTCAGATCATCAGGCCTTAGGTCTTGGAGATTGGGGACCCCTGCTTTATAGTAGTCATTTAAAGAAAATTCCCATTTCTCATATGAAAATAAAGATATGCAAAGGAAGGATCACAAACTAGCAGGAAATCTGGGTTTTGGTTCTGGCTTCACATCAACCAGGGCTCAGATGGTGAAGAATCTGCCTTCAATGTGGGAGACCTGGGTTCGATCCCTGGGTCTGGAAGATCCCCTGGAGAAGGGAATGACTACCCTTGCTTGGAGAATCCCATGGACAGAGGAGCCTGGTGGGTTACAGTCTATGAGGTCGCAAAGAGTCAGAAGTGACTGAGCGATTAATACTTTCACTACTTGCACATCAACCAGATGGAGGAACCTCAGATATAAACATCAGAAGGGACCTTCGAAGGCTAACCAGTCTACACTCCTCACTTCGTAGACAAGGAACTGAAGACAGGGGGATAAAATGATTTGACAAGGAAACATGGCTAGTTATTATCAGAGCTGGTGTCAGAACCCAAGAATGACCTTGGGTGGCACACCCTCCATCATGCTCCTTTTGCTCCTCCCTTGGCAGTTCTTTGATTCTGTTTACACACAATGGATTTGTGAACCACTCTGGTTTTGGAGAAGGAAATGGCAACCCACTCCAGTATTCTTGCCTGGAGAATTCTACGGACAGAAGAGCCTGGCAGGCTACAGTCCCTGGGGTCACAAAGAGTTGGGCATGACTCCTGTTCTCTGGGAGGGCTTTCCCCTGTCATTTCTCCGAGGTGTCCTTACAAACTGACATCCATTAAGCAGTCCTTTATATGAGGGGGCCTGCTCTGCTTTTTCAAGGGGAATGGAAAGCAGAAAATTGTTTTGTCTTACCTGTTTTCTCTCAGGCAATTAGCTCTTTATTGCTGACTGGGACACACTTGCCGTAGAAAAGATGGGAAACACAATATTTTCAGTACAGATAATGGGAAACCAATTGGATAATCTCTAGCAATTGGACTGTTATTCAGAAGTGAATCTCTTTGTCCAGCTGCTTCAGTCATTTCCTCTACTCCACTCACAAGGGTTTGAAGCTACTGGAAATGGTAGGAATTCATTTCCTCTCATTTTTCTAAATTCCTTTGACTTGGACTGAAGAGCACAAGCTTGCTTATGGATGAAGATGTGATCACAAACACGTCAATGGACATCATAAAAGCAAAATGGCTAAACCAGTTTCAAAATACTCCAAGAGAGTTTCAGAGTGGGTTGTTTTTTTTTTAAACCTTTCTTAGGTTTATCCATGAATCATGATCTTAGGAAAACCCATAGCCAGATAGACATACTTATTTTAACCATTTGTTTGTGTCATCATGAAGGAGCACAGAGAACCTCCTTCAACTAAGCATTGAATACAGCTCACTCTGGAGCAGTGGTTTCCAGAGTGAGGAAACCGCTCAGATCTGTCTACCTTCTAGATAGATTTTTATATCTTAACAGGGAATTATTTTAAGAACTCTACCTTTCTGAAATACATGAAAATGTGATCAAGGCAGAATCAACAGAGCTTGGATTTTGCATTTCTGAATTGGTGATTAAGGTTCTTACCTGTGGGTCTACAGTCCAACTTGATCTGTCTCATAGCTTTTAGTTTCTTAAAATTAAAAAGATGGAGAAGGTAATGGTAACCCACTCCAGTACTCTTGCCTGGAAAATCCCATGGACAGAGGAGCCTGGTAGGCTGCAGTCCATTGGGTCGATGAGTCCGACACGACTGAGGGGCTTCACTTTCACTTTTCACTTTCATGCACTGGAGAAGGAAATGGCAACCCACTCCAGTGTTCTTCACTTTCACTTTTCACTTTAATGCATTGGAGAAGGAAATGGCAACCCACTCCAGTGTTCTTGCCTGGAGAATCCCAGAGCCTGGTGGGCTGCTGTCTATGGGGTCGCACAGAGTCGGACACGACTGAAGTGACTTAGCAGCAGCAGCAGCAAAATTAAAAATAAGTGCCCAACTCAGATGTCCCTCTTGCCATGTCAAACAGAGGCTATTTCTGGGTAACTCCGCCTAGTAACTCACAGAACTGGCTTGGCTCTGAGATATTGCCTCGTTGGCCTTGAGATTTTAGATTGGTTCTTATCCATTCTGAGTCAAATGTGACTCCCTGCTTAAAAATACACCATCCATCCCAGATACAGCAGTGTCCGGTTGAGTTAAAATTCATACCACCATTTTTATTTCATAATCTCATGTATGTGCCATGAATTTCAATACTCTTTCATAAAAAATAGGTTAGAGATGGAAAAACTGAAGAAACTCATATTTCATTGGTATTTCTAGGTGGTTTTAGCAAGAAATAATTATAGGGAATTATATACAAATATAATTATATCTTGATACTCTGGTAAAAGTGAATGAGTAGGACACATTGACTACATGGGTCTTTGCTTGACCTCTGACCCTTTTTCTCTGGTATCTGTCACTTCTCTATTTCCTCTGCTGGCTCCCAGTCATCTTCCAGATTTCTAACTTTCATTAATAGAATGCCCCGGGCTCAGTCCCACACAAATTATCTTCTCTATTTGCACTCATTTCTCAGATAATTTCAACTTGTCTCATGGCATTGAACGCTATTAGTAGATGGTGGCTCCCAAATTATGTCATCAACTCCAACCTCAATCCTAAACTTTTAAATGTACTTGCTTATTTTACTTGGATGCTCCAAGCAACTCTCAGATGTTAACATGCTTAAAACTTGTCTCTTGATTCCCTACCCACTCCCAATCAATGTGCTTTTCCTCCCATCTGTCCATCTACATAAAAGTCTATCTACTCTGTGCCCGAGTAACTCAGGCCAACTGCCTTAGTTACCCTGGCGTTCTCTGTTCCTCTCCCATTCCTGATCTAATCCATCAACAAAGTGAAGTTGCTCAGTCGTGTTTGACTCTTTTTGCGATCCCATGGACTGTAGCCTACCAGGTTCCTCAGTGCATGGAATTTTCCAGGCAAGAGTACTGGAGTGGGTTGCCATTTCCTTCTCCAATGAATCAGCAAATATGAAGACTCTACCTTCACGAAACATCCCTACATCAGACTTGTTTCTTACCACCTTGACCAGCTTCTACCCTGGTTTAAGCTGCCATCCTCTCCCCACCATCATTCTTGAAAGATGACATCACCTTGCACTGATCTCCTAATTTCCATTGTGCAGCCCCATGCCTACCTCATAGTCTATCATTCATCCCAAAGTAGAGCAATCCCATCTCATTCATTCAGTCAGTCGATTCAGTCCTTATCCTGACCTATAATGTCTTATGTGATCTTGCTTCCTTGCTGACTTCATTTCTTTTCCTGTTCTCCTCGGCACACATCTTCCCAGTCTTACTGGCATCCTTGTTGTTCACAGAACACATCAAACACGCCCTGGATGGGAGGCAGGTCAGGGGAAATTCACCTTAAAAACACTGAAGATTTTGGTGGGAAGTCCTAAAAGTTTGCCAGCTCGCCTTCTGAGAGTTATCATCTTGTGAATTACTAAGATGATACAAAAGCACTTTCTTCTTTCCATGTTGCTTTTCTCTGCCTTAGAACCTCTTAGAAAGAAAGTTACGCCTCCCCAGAAGTCTACCAGAATGGTGTCTTCCAGTGTTCTTCTTTCTCTTTTGGCCGTGAGGCAGTGTCAGCATAAGTGATCATTTAAAATAAGCTCACAACATCTAGAAAAAGCCTGACTTACTCCTTAGCAGCTTTCCCTGTGCCTTTCTGAATCCATAGTAAACACAGCTCCCCTGTTCCCCACAAAGAGTTAATTATAGCTCTCTCAGCAGCTCTTTGCGGCAGGAAGCCAGGTACATCTGCAGCGCCCAGAGGAGACACAGAAAGTGCTCCCTGCTGAATCGTGAAGCCAGCAGATTAGGGCAGATTCAGTTTCCCTTGGGTTAGAACATCACTAAAGGTGGCTCTCTTTTGCTTCCTCCCCCAACACATTGTTCCTTCTCCAGATGCTCTCATCACTCTCAAAAATGTGCACCCCATGAAGGTTTATACTTGCTGAGCCTATCTCTTAACGAGGGGTCTAGAAAATGAATTTGGTCACTAGTTGGGAAGCTAAGTCAGTATCTGCTCCATGTGGGTTTCTCAGGCTCACCCTTTGGGCTCCAAGTGTGGTCAAAGTTGCATGTCTACAGATTTACTTTTCCCTCTGAGCTCATGCAGTCCTGGGAGGAGGGCAGTGAGGGAAGCTGGGCTGCCTAGAGAAAGCTGCCAACCCTAGAGGCATGCCAACATTGCCAGAAAGGCAAGGCTTAGGGCAGAATGTTGGTCCCCATGGTCTCCAGACCCTGGTGTCACTCTCATGACTATGTGATATATCTCATGGTAAAAGGGACTTTGGGGATGGAATTAAGGTGACTAATCTGCTAAAATGTAGAGAGGGGGATTATGTTAGGTTATCTGGGTGGGTCCAATGGAGTCCCAGAAGCCTGAAGCAGAAGAGAAGCAGAGGGATGTGAAGACAAGAAGGATCAGATGTGTGTTGTTGATCTGAGAATGAAGGAGTCACGGGAGAAGACACTGCAACCCCGTTCTCAGAAACATCTTTTATACACTCAACTCCCCGCCTCAGAGTCTGTTTCCACAGAATGCAAGCTAAAGCCCGATCTTTGTTTACTCTTTTGTAGAGAAATCCCGCCGTAGGGACAGAGCTCTGAAGTAGGTAACATGTAAACTATGCATGGTCAAAATGAACTTCGGACATTTCTTAGGAAAGTTAGAAATCAATATACTGCGTCTCAATGCATCACAAATGTGTGGAATTTCCTTCCACAAGGAACCCAATCCTGTCTCATTGTTCACACAGCAGATGAACAAGCTAGCTTGTACTTAGGAAATATTTTGCGTCAGAAGTATTATCTTTATCATTATCTTTTAATTTATTTTTAACTGAGGATAATTGCTTTACAATGTTGTGTTGGTTTCTGCCATACAACAACAGGAACCAGCCATAGATATACATGTGTTTCTCTCCCTCTTGAACCTGCATCCCATCTCCTATCCCTTTCCACCTCCTAGGTTGTTGCAGAGCATCACATTGAGCTTCCTGTGTTATGTGGCAACTTTCCATTAGCTATCTCTTTTACATATGGTAACGTACATGTTTCCATGTTACTATCTCAATTTGTCCCACCCTCTCCTGCCCCTGCTGTGTCCATAAGTCTGTTCTCTATGTCTGAGGCTCTATTCCTGTCCTGCAAATAGGTTCATCAGTATCATTTTTCTAGATTCCATATATATGTATTAATATACAACATTTGTTTTTCTCTTTCTGACTTAAGAAGTATTATCTATAAATGCTAAAGGCTCTCACCCAGAAAGGTGAATCGCTCCCACTATGACCTGGGAGGGAAGGATGTGGGCTGCATCCTCAGATGACTCTGCTTATTCTGGCCCCTGGAGGGCACACATGGGTTAAGCAGACTCCTGAGCAGAAGTGCCCACTTTGTTGTTATTTCCCTTCCTTTTTCACATTTCCATTTATAACTCAAGCGTTGAATTCACATAAATCACATAAGCTGATGATATATCTTCATAGTTTCCCATTACACTACTTTTGATTGAGGGAATCCAATTACTCGTGAGTGAGAACGAGTTCTTAAAGAATCACAAGTTCATAAGCAGTATCAATCCTCATTTAGCTTGCTATCTAAATCATCTCTGGTATTGAGAGGCGTCATCAGTTTTATGATTTCTTCCCCATCAATCATGACTGTGTGACCCCAGAGAAGTCACCCTCTTAGGTTTATTTTATCTCAATGATATTTTAAAGCTGGAAGGCAGAGTGTTGAATCAATGTTTCCTATGGAATCTTCCTGTTCTACAATTCTCTTTGTGCAGAGGACCAGGGAAATTATGAAATCTAAGTCAGTGACACAGCAGCACCATGCAGTGTGGGGACCCCTCACAAACCACGGGATGGTCAGTACGTCATGAGCCTCCCTAAGCCCCTGTTTCCTCGCCTGTAGACTCAGGATCCAATGCCACTTAATGCACAGGAGATCTCTGAGGATTAATGAGATGATGCCTGCTAATCCTTAGCATGGGTTGGACAGCAGGATTTGTAGCGAGAGATCATCAGCCACTGCCGACAGCTTCTTCCATGAAGCATCTCCATTTCTACCTCTGCTTGGGGACTCTCTCCCGCATTCTGAGGCTCATGCACAGGATGTACCAGGGGTTTAACATTCAGATCAGCTCAGAAACAGACAGCTCGGAAACAAGAGACACCAGAAAGGGCAACTGTCTTTCTGGTGGGACAGCTCTGAAGCGTGCCCGTGAAACCAAGGCTCAGCTGTCTAAATGCAGACCTGCTGTAAATCTCAGCCTCTGCTTACTTTTGTCACTTCCCGCCATCAATTTACTCTTCCTCTTGTGCATCTGAGGATCAACCTCCCAAATAAGTGACCCTCTTCCAGGTCCTTGTCCCAGGGTTTGCTTTTTGCAGGAACCCAAACTAAGACAGCAGCCTTCAACAGACACGAACCAATCTTAACAACCATTATGAAATTAAACTGAGAGGAGGCCCTGGAGAGACTCCCCTCTGGGCTCTTCTTCCTCAGCCATCTGAGTCCTACAGAAGTGTCATGAGCAGGATCTTGAAGGACTGTGTAAAGACCGTGTAAAGTGCTTTCTCCCCACTTACGTCCACAAGGTCGCTGGCTGGCTGGTTGGGTGTGGAGAGGTATAAGCCCAAATGCCTTCCTACTAGATGTTGCTGTAGTGGTTCCCTTGCATTTTTGGTTCATTTTTTGTAAAGGAGCTTTGCTTTCGAACCCTGAGACCCACATTCTAAAAGTGTGTGTTTGCTACTTCAGGGTTCTCGAGGAGAGGAAACGTGCATAGAAGCAGGGAGGAAAAACCCGAGGAAAAAGGAAGAAACGATGCGAAGTTTTTCTGTGCACTCCTTGAGAAGTGATTTGCCTCTTCAAAGTGGTCAATGTGGTTCCTTTTTTCATGATAGAAAATTGAGCCGATAACAGAGCAAGAAAGGTCCAGGTCACTGAAGGGGTCACATGGTTCAAGTGTTATTGAGACAATCCTTGAGGGGGGGGTTTGGGGCTGGGTCTCATCCAATTTTCACCAATAATTAAAAAATGTGTTTTCTGGGCCTCGTCTCACCTTCTCTATCTTCCTCTGGCATCACCTTCACTTTGTTTCAATTCCCCATGTCCCCAGTTTACTATTCTGTTTGCAGTAGACATGCCAGAGGCACCCATGAATCCTGTTATCCTGCTCAGGAGTGTCTCTTGGGAATTCCAGCTAATCTGTGTCTCCGAGGCCTCAAGAGTTAAAGGAATTTCAAACCTCACCACTGGCTAACTCTCTACTTGCATGACTTTATCAATGGACCATGGGCTTCCCTGGTAGCTCAGCTGGTAAAGAATTCACCTGTAATACAGGAAACCCCGGGTTGATTCCTGGAGGAGGGATAGGCTACCACTCCAGTATTCCTGGGCTTCTCTGGTGGCTCAGATGGTGAAGAATCTGCCTGCCATGCAGGAGACTTGGGTTTTATCCCTGGGTTGGGAATATCCCCTGGAGAAGACATGGCAACCCACTCCAGTATTCTTGCCTGGAGAATCACCAGAAACAGAGGAGCCTGGCGAGCTAGAGTCCATAGGGTGGCAAAGAGTCGGACACAATCATATCCGTGGACCCCAGAGCTCTTATAATCATGCATCCTGGATGGTCCTTTCCTTGTAAGAATCTCAATTCCAAATAGGTTGCTCCCTTGCTGACCAAGAGACCTAAATCCAGGGTGGAAAAGATGGGGCCAATATTGGGGACCTGAGTCAGTTTTTGGCTTTCAAACTCGTGTGTGACTCAAGCGCACACCCACCTCTTTGTTACCTTTATTTCAAGAAGGAATAACAACTGTTGGTCCAACTCATGTTCCAAGGTAATGAGAAGATGAAGAGAAGCAGCCATGAAGGCCCTCTGGAATAAAAGCATGAAAGCAATTCAAAATACTATTGTACTTGCTGTACTATTTATAATAAACTCACTGTGTCTGTGTTTCTAAATAAGTAAAATGATTAAATCTATCAGCTTTAATTCTTTCCCTCGAGAAGACATTCAGAAGAGAAACCAAGGAATTCCTATCCATTTCTTAGAGCAGGATCTCAGCACCACAAATCTCACCAATTTAGAGTCAAGTATGAAGATAAATGGGAAAGACTAGAGATCTCTTCAAGAAAATTAGAGATACCAAGGAAACATTTCATGCAAAGATGGGCTCGATAAAGAACAGAAATGGTATGGACCTAACAGAAGCAGAAGATATTAAGAAGACGTGGCAAGAATACACAGAAGAACTGTACAAAAAAGATCTTCGTGACCCAGATAATCACGATGGTGTGATCACTCACCTAGAGCCAGACATCCTGGAATGTGAAGTCAAGTGGGCCTTAGAAAGCATCACTAAGAACAAAGCTAGTGGAGGTGATGGAATTCCAGTTGAGCTATTTCAAATCCTGGAAGATGATGCTGTGAAAGTGCTGCAGTCAATATGCCAGCAAATTTGGAAAACTCAGCAGTTGCCACAGGACTGGAAAAGGTCAGTTTTCATTCTAATCCCAAAGAAAGGCAATGCCAAAGAATGCTCAAACTACCACACAATTGCATTCATCTCACATGCTAGTCAAGTAATACTCAAAATTCTCTAAGCCAGGCTTCAGCAATATATGAACCATGAACTTCCAGATGTTCAAGCTGGTTTTAGAAAAGGCAGAGAAACCAGAGATCAAATTGCCAACATCCACTGGATCATGGAAAAAGCAAGACAGTTCCACAAAAACATCTATTTCTGCTTTATTGACTATGCCAAAGCCTTTGACTGTGTGAATCACAATAAACTGTGGGAAATTCTGAAAGAGATGGGAATACCAGACCACCTGACCTGTCTCTTGAGAAACCTATATGCAGGTCAGGAAGCAACAGTTAGAACTGGACATGGAACAACAGACTGGTTCCAAAGAGGAAAAGGAGTACGTCAAGGCTGTATATTGTCACCCTGCTTATTTAACTTATATGCAGAGTACATCATGAGAAACGCTGGGCTGGAAGAAACACAAGCTGGAATCAAGATTGCCGGGAGAAATATAATTACCTCAGATATGCTGATGATACCACCCTTACAGCAGAAAGTGAAGAGGAACTAAAAAGTCTCTTGATGAAAGTGAAAGAGGAGAGTGAAAAATTTGGCTTAAAGCTCAACATTCAGAAAACAAAGATCATGGCATCTTGTCCCATCACTTCATGGGAAATAGATGGGG
Source organism: Bos indicus (assembly GCF_029378745.1). Lineage (NCBI taxonomy): Eukaryota > Metazoa > Chordata > Mammalia > Artiodactyla > Bovidae > Bos > Bos indicus. The sequence goes on along the minus strand of NC_091772.1, from coordinate 37,592,612 downwards.
AAACAGTGGAAACAGTGTCAGACTTTATTTTTTTTGGCTCCAAAATCACTGCAGATGGTGATTTCAGCCATGAAATTAAAAGACACTTACTCCTTGGAAGAAAAGTTATAACCAACCTAGATAACGTATTAAAAAGCAGAGACATTACTTAGCCAACAAATGTCCATCTAGTCAAGGCTATGGTTTTCCTGTGGTCATGTAAGGATGTGAGAGTTGGACTGTGAAGAAAGCTGAGTGCTGAAGAATTGATGCTTTTGAACTGTGATGTTGGAGAAGACTCTTGAGAGTCCCTTGGACTGCAAGGAGATCCGACCAGTCCATTCTAAAGGAGATCAGTCCTGGGTGTTCTTTGGAAGGAATGATGCTAAAGCTGAAACTCCAATACTTTGGCCACCTCATGTGAAGAGTTGACTCATTGGAAAAGACTCGGATGCTGGGAGGGACTGGGGACAGGAGAAGAAGGGGATGACAGAGGATGAGATGGCTGGATGGCATCACAGACTCAATGGACGTGAGTCTGAGTGAACTTCGGGAGTTGGTGATGGACAGGGAGGCCTGGCGTGCTGCAGTTCATCGGGTCGCAAAGAGTCCGAGATAACTGAACAACTGAAATGAACTGAACTGATGAAGATAAAAAACAACCTATTAAAAAAAGAAATGTACAAAATGGAAACAATTTTTCTAGGGTATAAAAATCAACCAACCAAATAAATCAACCTATTGTTAAAAATTCTTTTTAAAAGGCACTAACAAGATGGATTTTTTGTTTTCACCAGCCCCGTGGGCTGGGATGTTCTCAGGTGTCCCTGTGACATAAGGACAGAACATACCCACTGGGGGAAGGCTTCGTCAAAACCAAAATGAAAAGTGAGGGAAGGCATTTTTCTCCACGACATTTTCAATTTGAAAGTAGATTTTCCAGAAGATAATTGTGTTTTATTCTTCTCTTCTCCAACTTTTAATCTACGTACTGTCAGTCTTCTCTATCCGCCCTTGCAGAACCCACGGATATGGATGGCCAGCTTCTTGATGCCGCTTACATAAAGGGTTTGAGCATCTGGAATTTGGTATCTGCGGGGGTCCAGGGACCAGTTCCTTATGGAAACTGAGGGATGGCTGTGATCAAATAGTTATATTAATTAAAGGAAAGACATGAAACATACTGGTGGGTTGTCATTATCATTACAAATTACTGTGAGTGATGCCAGGTGTTTGAAAATGCTTGGAAGCTAAGAGCTTAGTGATTATGACAAAATTTCATGTAACTCGTGGAGGAAGAGGGTAGATGAATTTCTCTGCTTGTTTGAATTGCTGAAGGACCCAAATGGCACTTGCAAGCCATTTCCAGCTTCTGTCAACCACCTGAGTTTCAGTTACCATAATGACTCTATTAAAAAAGCATTATCAATTATGGTATTATGAAGTCCCACAAACAAAGAAAGCCTGATTCACTCATTATTCAGATTTTTACAAACAGATCACACCAGACATGTCCAGTTAGTTTTAAAGAATAGACAAAGTTCTCTTTTTTTTTTCAGGTTGCATGGTCTGTGAGATTTTTGAAGTACTATCCAGTGAAACTAATTTTTGTAGGTTTTTGGAGTGCCCTAAAAACTCACACATATGCTCCGAATAGATCCTTAAAGAACAAAACTGACTCACTATGGGGTCATGTGCTGACACCTGTGGTTATAAGACTTGTCAAAACTCTTGGATGTGGAACAAGCTAGGAAGAAGCAGCTCCAATGTAAAGAATGCAGAGGAAACATGTAATATTCTTTGAGACCAGGGGAAATAAGAAAAGGTTTCAGTGGACTGATAGGAGTTTCTGACTTGAAACAGGTTTAAAGAGAACCCCAAGAGATAATTGGATGGTCTAGTATCATTGCTGAGAAAAGGAAATAAATGCTTAAAATTCTTAAATCAAATATAACTTTCTCAACAAATGACATTCAGGTTATTATTATTTTTTTTTTTTTGGTAAATTATCTGGCTTCCATATGACTAGTGGGAGTTTCTCATTGAGTAACTGAGTCTTTAAATTTTTGAACATATTTCATTTCAATGCTCTCTATGTCAGATGAGCAGATGTGAAGGACTGTGAAACAAATGTTTTAAATAAATGTATTTCCCAGCGGCTTTTCAAGCACTTGTTGAATGTATGGGGTTTGATATGTAGACTGTGGACCACAGTTTAGTTTGACTTTAGGATTTGTTGATGCTGCTCTTAGCTGAAGTTTGACTAATGTCACAGAGGCTTTGAACGTGGATTAATTGTTCTTGACCTTGATGCTGAGAAGGAATTTTCAGTTTTCTTATTTCATTCTAGCTTTGGGTTTATTTATTACATTTTCAAATTATTTTAGCTTTTCGTACTTTCCAAACACATTGTTCTTGCTTCAGTGGTTGCACTGTGACTTTGAATATGAGCAGGAACACAGAGTGACTTTGGAAATTAAAAGCTGGCTGTTCATGGGATTCTCAGTGACAATACTTGAAAATGATGAAATGAAGTGGTTTCTTTCATCCACAATTAAGAATGTATTTAAAGGAGGCCCGGGAAAGACAGCAATATTTCTGTTTCCACTTTAGAATAATAATGAAAACATAAGATGAGAAGAACAACATTATTTCATGGATTAAAACCCTGAAGAAAAAATATTAACCATCCATCTATTCATCTGACAGTCATTTATCAAGCATCTACTGTGTACTCAGAATGGTACTATAGAAAGATACCTAGAAATAAAGACACAATTTTTGCTTTTTAGCATCTAAATGATGTTACACAGCATTATGCTAATCCTCTTAGCAGAAAGAAGCGGAAAGACAAGGGAGCACCTTTAAAACAGTCCTGCATCCGAATATTTGTCTTAGCTACTTCCCTCCATATTGATGAACAAAGGTAAGCATACTGAAAGTAGCACTGTGTTTGTGTGGGCAAAAGCCCATGTTATCCCTTTCTAGTCTTTTTCTTCTTTTCCTTTAACAAAAAATTTAGTAGTGAAATGAAGGACAAACATCCTTGAAATTTCTGATCAGAAGTTTGGTCCTCTATCTTTGTCTTCTTTATTTCTTGGGTTGATAGGAGAGCTTGGTGGTTTCTTTCGCTAAAAATCTACTTAGGTAGATTGAGCCCTGAGAGCCTGTAGAAGCTAAAACCATCCTGGGAATATGTGCATGGCTCCTCGGACTCTGTATTTGCCTTAACAAGCCTGAGAATAGCAAGTGAGGGTGGCCAGGAAATATTGCAGAGACGGGGTAAGAAGCAAGCTGGGGCAGCAAACATGATTCAAGTCGATTGGTCTATGAGATAACATGTTTCAAAGAAGGATGAAATAACTTGGTCTTCTTTTCCCTTTCATTAAGCCCTTTTATTTTACCTGTGCCCTTTTTCATTGAAATATCACCAAGTATTTTAAATAATCAAGCTTTTTTTCTTGGTGAGACTGATTTTTGGTGTAGAAAAGCGATGAAATAGATATTTTGTTCTAGTGTTCAAATAACTATAAAATTTTATTTCATTTATTTATTAATATTTTATGATTCCAACCATAGAATATTTATTCTTGTTTCTAAAACAGTCCTGGTAAGGAACTCAGGCCAGTGCCTTGTTTCTCCTCCATGTGGTAATTTAGGGACCCAAGCTTTCTCCATATTGTGGCTCTGTTATTCTTTATTATTATTATTTACTTATTTTTTAATTGGAATATAGTTGCTAAAACAACTTGCTCTTAAGATCTTGATTCATGAAAAGTAACTTGCAACATCTGTGCAAGAGACAAAAACATCCTTTTCAGCTACCCAGTCCTTCCCCTCTCCTATTCTTCCAGTTTCTTCTCTTTCTGCACCTTGTTTGAATGTGCTTGGGAACCCCCAAACTGAGGTATCCTAACTCAATGTATTTGTCTTTTGTTGAAGTCTATAAGTCCACAGGCCTCACAGCATCCTTATAATACGGTTTTTGTACTCTCCCTGGTCAACGTTTTTTTGTTTAAGAGCAGTCATCCTCATGTTTGGCATCAGCTGATGCCAAAACTAGATGACCCCAAGCATGTCATGCAGAAAAGACTCAGGCCTTAATCTCACATTTGGGAACAAGGCAATCATTACTAGCAGGGTTTTTTTTTTTTTTTTTTTTTTCATTTTGCAAAGAGTTATGAGATTTTATGCTTTATTTCTTTTCCTAAAATGATTGTATTAATGACAGCAGCCCTGACACCTAACCTGTATGAGAAGGCAGATAAAAGATACAGGAGATTTATGATCTTCAATTTCACTGTTATCTTCTCTTGTTCTCTGTGGATAGGGCAGATGGATACCCCCAGCAGGCAGAGGAAAGTGGCTACCAGGACCCTTATAATGGGCAATGGAGAGAGAATGGATGCTCCGTTTGGATAAAATAGATACTACTTTGAGACGAAAGACAAGTGACTGGAATCACCAATGCAGGATTTCCTTCTTTATTCCCCATCCCATCATATTGTCTTCTCTTTCAGAAACATCTCTGTACACTTCAAGAATCAACATTTCAAAGACCGTTTCAAGTAAGTGCAAGAATAAAACAATCTTAATCTAATGGGCTCAAGGTGTCTCTCTGAACCAAACGATGGCTTCTTAGTTTCACTATTTCTTGGTTCTCTTTCCCGATCCAAACCTCTTAAGCATCATTTTCCTTCTTTCCCAGTTTCTTTTATTGTTTCTCTCTGAATGATCTCGGGGCACTGTCTTTAATCATGGAAGAGGAGAGACACATAAGGGACTTTTAAGAATTATATAAATAAAAGTAAATAATTGACCATAAAGGGTAAGACCATGGGGCAGGCATGAAGCATAAGGAAAACCAGTGTCACATGTACCAGGGTGGTCATGGTCCACTGGTACATTCTCTGGGTACACAGGTGAGACAGGCAGGATTCCCTGCCCATGGGCTTCTCAAGGACATCCCCAGACACTGAACTAGTACAGTCAAGGTCAAGGATGTGATGACAGAAAAGAGTTTCTCTCTTAAGTAAGGGTGCCAGCTTCTACAACAGACCCTTTAAGAATGCTTGGCCTAGGATGACAGTACAGACATCTTTAAACCTACTGCAAAAGCAAAGATAAAGTGGATTCTCAAAGCAGTGTTTCCGTTCTAGGGAATGTGGGATCCCCTGGGTTGAGGAGTTCCAGGAAAATTGCCTGTGGCATGTCAGCTGGTGATCGGCTGGGGGAATCTGCTTCATCTGTATTCCTAATTAAAGTCCACATTCAGCGCAGTCACATGTTTCCATGAAAAGCCCCACCAGAATGATTCTAGATTCCACCAGCTCAAAAGGAGTCTCATATGTAAATGTCTAATTCAAACATCTGTCCTCTTTACATCTGTGTCCCCCATGTCCTGGGCAAGAGGGCATGAAGCCTTCAGTGTACAGATAGCAAGCTGCCTGGATGATGACTTTCCCTCTTGGTGAACTGTCTATAAGAAATCAGAACCTCCCAGTTGAATGAGTGGGGAAAGCAGAAGGGGTTAGAGGGGGAGGGTTCAACGATGCCCAAAGTTTCTATTCTGAGAAAACAAGAAGTGGGAACACTGGAGAAGGATGCTTTTGGACAGGGTGATGAGTTTGGTTGTAAGTAAATGGATTTAAATTTCCAGGGAGGGGAAGGGAGTAGAAATTGAGACCTAGAGTCCAAGAGAAGGTAAAGATTGGAGTTCAGAGTGGGAGTCCTAAGCATCAGGAAGACAGGGGGCCTGGGTGACATAGACCAGAAAGTGCCATGATGGGCAGATGGGCAGAGGAGGCCGTGGACTCAGTCATGTGTGGACAGGAGAAGCCAGCTGTCTCCTGCAAGCTGATGGCTTGCTGGCCCTCTCATGTTCCCATTCACCACATGGGGCATGGCAGTCTCCTCAGGGCATGTGGATTCACCAGGAGAAACCTCCCATAAAACGACTCATTAAACTGCTGGTGTCTTCCCATCCATCAGAGGCCAAAACACACCCCCTGGCAACCTGAAGTCCTCACATAACAATGCAAGAGGAAAGGCCAGAAAAGGGGTGGTATCCCTGTTTACTCCCTTCCCTTGGCCTCTTGAGGGTAAAATTATTATGTATAAGACAGAGGAGCAGAGTCCCCAGGACCACTCTGTAAAGGGTCCATGTGGGTGATTGCAACACACCACTGAGTGCCTTTACTCCACAGTCCTGCCCCCAGCCCCACTCTTGCACACTCCTTCCACAGGCTCATCTGTGGCCGCAGACGTTAGAAGGCAGGTTTCTAGGAAGACTCACCCTGGGGTCTCTCTCCAGCTGCTGCTGATGCTGTAGGCTGCGTCTTCTCTTGGCCTTGGCCAGGCCATTGTGATAAAAATGGTACAGGCCTTCAGCAAAGGGGAGCTGCAAAAAGTCAGACAGACACAGGCAAGGTTAGCTTCTGGGGGTGCCCCTGGACAGGGATGTCAGAGCCGGGGTGCATGCTGGGACTCCTGGGATGGGACTCCACATGTGACCCTCTGGTTCTCTGTCACTGTTCTCTTCCCCATCTCCCCACTTTTCTGATGTAATATGTTCACCTCCCTTCTCCCCCAAACCCATTCTTTCTTCCACTATTGTAGTTTTCGTCTATCTTTTCATCTTCTCTTCTCATCCATAGGGACTTCCCTTTATGTCCATCCCCACACCAACTTCTCTAGTCTCTTCTCTTAGCAATCACAAGAAAAGGAAACTGCAGGCCATTAGCCATTAAAATGGATCCCATGTGGACCATCCCCAGGTCCCCCCATTTGCCTGTATAAATCTTTGATCCCAAGTCCGTGAACATAATAAAGTAGTTGTTGTTTTATTAATAGATTCACAGACTTGGAGAACAAACTCAAGTTCCCAGAGGGGAAGGATGGGAGGAAAAGAGAGGGAGTTTGGGATGGACATGTACACAGTGCCATATTTAAAATGGATAACCAACAAGGACCTACTATTGTATAACACAGGGAGCTCTGCTCAATGTTATGTGACAGCCTGGGTGGGAGGGAAGTTTGAGGGAGAATGGATACATGTAAATGTATGGCTGAGTCCCTTTGTTGTCCACCTGAAACTACCACAACATTGTTCATTGGCTATCAGTTCAGTGCAGTTCAGTCACTCAGTCGTGTCTGACTCTTTGCGACCCCATGGACTGCAGCACGCCAGGTCTCCCTGTCCATCACCAAATCCCAGAGTTTACTCAAACTCATGTCCATTGAGTCAGTGATGCCATCCAACCATCTCATCCTCTGTTGTCTCCTTCTCCTCCTGCCCTCAATCTTTCTCAGCACCAGGGTCTTTTCAAATGAGTCAGCTCTTCGCATCAGGTGGCCAAAGTGTTGTAGTTTCAGCTTGAACATCAGTCCTTCCAATGAATATTCAGGACTGATTTCCTTTAGGATGGACTGGTTGGATCTCCTCGCAGTCCCAGGGACTCTCAAGAGTCTTCTCCAACACCACAGTTCAAAAGCATCAATTCTTCTGCGCTCAGCTTTCTTTATATTCCAACTCTCACATCCATTCATGACTACTGGAAAAACTATAGCCTTTACTGGAAGGACCTTTGTTGGCATGTCTCTGCTTTTTAATATGTTGTGTAGGTTGGTCATAACTTCTCTTCCAAGAAGTGAGCGTCTTTTAATTTCATGGTTCCAATCACCATCTGCAGTGATTTTGGAGCCCCCAAAAATAAAGTCTGCCACTGTTTCTCCATCTATTTGCCATGAAGTGATGGGACCAGATGCCATGATCTTCGTTTTCTGAATGTTGAGCTTTAAGCCAACTTTCACTCTCCTCTTTCCCTTTCATCAAGAGGCTCTTTAGTTCTTCACTTTCTGCATTAAGGGTGGTGTCATCTGCATATCTGAGGTTATTGATATTTCTCCCGGCAATCTTGATTCCAGCTTGTGCTTCATCCAGCCCAGCATTTCTCCTGATATACACTGCATATAAGTTAAATAAGCAGGGTGACAATATATAGCTTTGACGACCCCTCTTCCTATTTGGAACCAGTCTGTTGTTCCATGTCCAGTTCTAACTGTTGCTTCCTGACCTGCATATAGATTTCTCAAGAGGTAGGTCAGGTGGTCTGGTATTCCTATCTCTTTAAGAATTTTCCAGAGTTTATTGTAATCCACACAGTCAAAGGCTTTGGCATAGTCAATAAAGCAGAAATAGATGTTTCTCTGGAACTCTCTTGCTTTTTCGATGATCCAGCAGGTGTTGGCAATTTGATCTCTGGTTCCTCTGCCTTTTCTAAAACCAGCTTGAACCTCTGGAATTTCATGGTTCATGTATTGTTGAAGCCTGGCTTGGAGAATTTTGAGCATTACTTGACTAGCATGTGAGATGAGTGCAGTTGTGTGGTAATCATTGGCTATAGTCCATTATTAAATAAAAAGTTTAAAAAATAGTTGTTGCTTTATACTAATAAGTTTGGGGTTGGTTTGTTACTCAGCAATGGAATACAGGAACAAATGGGTAGCTGAAAAAAAAAGTTTTATATTCCTTCCATTTTTAGGACTGTGCGTATTTGAAACTCTACAATAGTATTGGCTCTGTCTGTCAGTTGGTGACACCAGCCTGGAGCAGCCCAGATAAGGGCCTTCAAGGGATGTTCCTGGCACTGGAGGAGGGGATCTGAGGCCAAGGAAGCAGATACTGGATGAACTTCAAGGGCATAGCAACTTTGGCTAGGGGTGTGTGAATGAAAATTTTTTAGAACACTGTAGCATTTGTGATTTAGCTTCTGTTCATTAAAACCACCTTCTTCAGGGCAAATTAAACATAAATATTTCATGTGCATCTTTCCAGGCTCAAAGGTTCTTGAATGTTTTCTCTACTTAACCCTGCTGATGCACTCAGGGAAATGTTAAGATTTATCAGAAAGGAAGAGGGAAGATGGAGAAGGGGGAAAAAAAATGTAGGTGTGCTCATCTTTTGCTCTCTAAAGACTTGTGCCTGTGACCACAATCAGGTGGTAAAAACTTGGGAATTTTATTTCCTATTCTGGAAGGCATGAAGAATCTGTGAATTTTTTAACAAGAAAGGAAATTTGGGGTTATCAAGCACCATTGAGCTTTGGACAGACATTGTTCTGGCTCTGTTTTACTGATTTTTTTTTAATTAAATTTGAATAGAGGCAAATGGAAAACTCTTTCTTACAGTAGAATTCCAATTAACAAAAGTAGAAGTCATGAAAGGAAGCTGAATATCACCATTTGGAAGCACCATGAGTAATTATGATGGTAGACACAGACGTGGGGCATGGACTTGTGGACACGCACCGTCAGTGGTAGAGGAGGGTGGGAGGAATTGAGAGAGTAGCACTGACACATATATACACTACCATTGTAAAACAGTGGTTAGTGGGAAGCTGCTGTATAGCACAGGGAGCTCGGCTCAGTTGCTCTGTGATGACCTAGAGGTGTGGGATGGTGGGGTCGGGGAAAGAAGGCTCAAGAGGGAGGGGATATGTGCATACTTATAGCTGATTCATGTTGTTGTACAGCAGAAACTAACACAACATTGTAAAGCAATTACACTCCACTAAAAAAAACACAAATAATTGTGGTTGGCCAGTGTCACCAAAGGATGCTAAAATAGTGGGTCACATCTAATGATAAACAAAGAGAAATAATACCTTTATGGTGGAGAAATCTGGCAGAGACCCCCTCAACCAAGCTATCCAAGTTAATCTCACCACAGATGAAACACATCAAAATCATGTGCCTCCTGATACGATACGCTGAGAAGGAGACATCACTTATATGATTTTCTTGCCAAAAAAGGTAATCTGTGTTCAGTCAGAGGAAGCCCTTAGCTGGCTACTACCCTTCCAAATCTTCAAGTTCATGAAAGTCAAATCAGGACAGTAGAAATTTTCAAAACTGGAGGAGACTAACGATACAGGAAAACAAAATCAATTCCTATCTTGGATTGGGTCCTAAATCAGAAATAAGAACATTAGTGGAACAACTGGAATAATGTGAACCAAACCTGTAGATTAATTATCAGTGTTGTAGCAATGTTTTTCCTGGCTTTGATAATTGTCCTATGGTTTTGTCCACGTTGACTTTGGAAAAGCTGGATAAGGGGTATATGGGAACTTTCTGCTATTTAAAAAGGAGTAATTTTTATTGTGGTAAAATATACATAATATAAAACTTTTCATTTTAAAGTATTCAGTGCACAGTTTAGCGACACTAAGTATCTCTCCACTGTTGTGTAACCCTCACTACTATTGATACCCAGAACTCTTTCCATCCTGCACATTTAACTCTATGTTCATTAAATAACCCCTCATATCTTCTCCCCAAGGTCCTGGCTGCCACCATTCTACTCTCTGTCTCTAAGAATTTCAGTACTCTAGGTATCTCATGTAAGTGGAATCATACAATATTTATCCTTTTGTGACTGACTTATTTCACTCAGCTGAATAGCTTCAAGGTTCATCTGTGTGAAGCATTGCCCGAATTCCTGTCCCCTTTTTCTGGCTGAATAATATTCCATTGCTTGTATGTACCATGTTGTGTCCATCCATTCACCAGCTGATGGACACCTTCCGCCTCTTGGCTATTGTGAATCATGCTGCTGTGAACATGGGTGTACCTGTGTGCAATTTTTTGCAAAATTTTTAAGTCTAAAATGATCCCCAAATTGAAAGTGTTTACAATGTAAAAATATTTTTCTAAAATTACATTTGGATGGCCTTAAGAGGGTCATATGTTTAAAAAGTTCAAGCTGGAGGTCCCATCACTTCCCATTATCACATCCTGAAGTCCTTCCACATGATTATAACCGAGGGCAGTTGAGTGGCACCCTGGCTTGGTCTAACTGCCTCATTTTATAGAAAAAGACACCATGGCTCATGGAGGAGCAGGACTTCCTAGTTGAGGGGGGGAGCTTTTAAAGGAAATCCTCGGTCTCTGGACTGTTCCTCCAGACCCTCCCCACCACACAGCTTTCACTGCAATCTCTTGCTATGTACGTCCCATCCCCTTGGTAACAAGTGCTATGAATTCATGAGATTGAAGGCTGGACTTCCTGACAAAGAGGAGTGTGACTCAAGCACAGCCAAGCTGGTGAGTGACCTCTGCTGTGTCCTGGGGACCCATGACCCCAGATTCTTTGACTAGAAGCACTATCGTGGTTATAGAAGACATGGAGTTACTAATACTTGGTCTCATAGAGAAGACCTGGAGTTACTAATACTTGATCTCATAGAGCTGATATTGGAAACTTGGGCAATATACAGGTAAATTGACTGATCACAGACTAAACAGAAGATTAACCTGCAGGCATTGGCTATTTTTCTGAGCCCTTTTTGCCTCTTGTCTTTGGAGTGTAGACTCCAAATCCACAGGCCTCCGAGCCTCTGAGAAGTGACTGTTTGAGGAGATTATGAGCAAGTTTGAGCCTACGTCAGGCAGGGAAAGACAGATGCCATGCCCATTTCAGTAGTGCAAGGTACCTGCTGTCCACAGAGACCTCAGTACATTCCTCCATTTCTTAAGTAGAATGCTGATCTTCCAAATAGGAATGATATATTAAAAGCAATCTTAAGTCCTCAAAGCTTCACTTGTTTCCCAGTAAGAAACTTCTCATATATCTCAACTCTTGTTTGCATGCTTAGTCGCATCAGTTGTGTTTGACTCTGCAACCCCATGGACTGTAGCCCACCAGGCTCCTCTTTCCAGGGGGATTCTCCAGGCAAGAATACTGGAGTGGGTTGCATGCCCTCATCCAGGGATCTTCCGGACCAATGTTATCTTCATTTAAACACACATACACACACACATACCCTTCTATTCTTCTTTTACACCATCACCTTTGTCTCTTAAGGCAAACTATGCATGGTTCCAGAAGGAAGGAGAAAACAGAAGTGAAAGAAGAATTCACAGCAAATTGTCAGCTTGAAGGTTCAGGCTGGGTGACAGTATAATAACGCTGCTAACTCAGACTTGCAGTTTTTAGAAATTCTCATTATGCCACGGAATGTTATGGATCCCAGCAACGCTTCTCATTGCCTCTCTTCTGTCTCTCTTGCCTCCTTTTCCCATGGATAACCATGGCTCTGAGCTAAAGCTCCTCTTTGAACCCACACGCTCACTTTCCTCAACAGCAAGAACTGGCTCCTGATTGTGAACAGATAAAAAGGCATGCTAAATCCTCCTGGAGCCCACACCTGTCTCCCTTTAGACCAGGGTCCCTTCCCCTTAGGCACCCACTGGGACGCTGGTCTGCGAAAACAGTCTCCACCTCAAATTTTGTGCTTCTGTGCATTTGCTGTTTTAGGAATGACCACTGCTTCTCACAGGCTCTCAAATGGGTCCGGAACTCCCAAACACGGTGATGGTGGGAGGTCTCTGGTCCTGACCCATCACTTTTCCTTTGGCAGGTTTTTCCCTTATGCTGATTTTCATGATGCTTAGTCATGTTTATTTGAGAGTCAAGCTTGGTGGAATATTGGACTTCATTCCACATATAAAGAATTTTATAATTCTATTGGCAAGGGGAGCTCCTGTACGGGGTTCAAGGAGTAAAATCTGGGAAATAAAACATCAAGGATTGAAAACTGGCCCATCTGATAACAGTTCCATTGGGGGGGGGGGAGGAATTCTGCATTTCACAAGGGGGCCTAGTTCTTCATTTTACTGACATTTCCTGAGACCATGGTTAATTTCCCTGGATTGCATGCACTCTCTTAGGGGTGGGGGATTTCACTTTGCAGTAAGGAGGAGGGAGAAAGGGAACTGGGGGGGGCGGGGGCAGGGCCATGGTCCCAGACTCTGCCCTACTGGCACTTACAGGCCAATGAAGAAACACACAGGAAAATTACAATGTTCAATTGACAAAAACATATAATATTATAGAAACAGAGATGGACAGAAATAGGGAGATTGCAACTTTACAGCCACAATTAGGAGAAGGTAAGGAAAAAAAGAGAAAGAGAGAGGAAGGGGTACCCCGAGAACATTTTGGAGAGAGGCAAGCTCAGTTGATATGATTTAGCATTAAAAGGCCTCTCCTTGCCACCAAAGTTTCCCTCTCAACTCCATCCTAAATTTAATTCTTTTTTCATATCAAACACTTGAGTGAAAATCCAATTATCTCTGGGAAGGATGACACCCTAAGCCATGGTCAGCTAAAGGCCTCACTGAAATTTGCTGATGGGATGGAGGGTCAGAGGTCCAGAAAGGAAGAGAGGAGAATTTATGGGGATGGGGGACAAGGGGCAGGGGCTGGGGCAGGGTCGGTACCAAAGTGTATTCCTGCCTATGTTATACCCATTCTTCAGCCTGAATAATCTCTTGTTTAATAGGTTCTCAGGGCTCATCTGTGCTAACCTGTATCTTATCCCCCAATCAAGGTTCCTCCTCCTTCAAGTCTGGACCTAGGGTCACACACCTCAGCCATCTGAATACTCCCACCTCTTTCTGTCTTGTTTTGGGAAAAGAGATGGGCAGAAAGTGGGTCTGGAGGAATATCAGTAAAGACCACCACCTCTCCTGCATGAGGCTCCTTCTCTGTCTTCCACTTCCCCAGGACCAACATAAATTGTAGCTCTTGTCAGGCTCTTGGGTGATTAACAAAGAAGCTCAGAGAGCATGATGAGTGGCTAAGCATGGAGACAGCAGCAGACCCAGGGAGGTAGTCTGTGGCTCTGATGGCTGAGGAGACCCTGGAGTCCTCATTAAGCTTCTCTGATCTTGGAGAAAGCCTCTCAGGCATAGGGGTTTCAGTCATGTATCATGATAATGTGTGTTACAAACCACAGAAAGTCTTATTGCTGTTGTTTTGCTAAGTCGTGTCTGACCCTTTGCAACCCCAGGGACTGTAGCCCACCAGGCTGCTCTGTCCCTGGGATTTCCCAGGCAGGATTACTGGAGTGGGTTGCTACTTCCTTCTCTGAAATCTTAGTAGCTCCAAACAGAAACGGATTATTTAGCTCAGTTTCCTGGATCAAAAATTTAAGCTTACTGAGTGGCCTCTCAGGTACTGACTTCATATATCAAGAGAATTTAGAGCACGTGACAGACTGGGAGAAAATATTTGCAAAGGATACATAAAAGATTGCTATCCAACATACACGAAGAGCTTTTAAAATTCAACAATCAGAAAATAAAGAACTTGATTTAAAAGTGGGCCAAGGGGACTTCCCTGGTGATCCAGTGACTAAGACTCCACGCTCCTCAATGCAGGGGGCCTGGGTTCAATCCCTGGTCAAGAAACTAGATCCCACATGGTGCAACTGAGAGTTTGCATGCCACAACTAAAAGAGTTCACACGTGTAAATTTTTAAATTAATTTTTTTGGAGTATAGTTGCTTTACAATGTTGTGTACAAAGAGCTTATACTGTACAGCAAAATGAATCAGCCATACATATCCATATATTCCCTCCCTTTTGGACTCCCTTCCCATTCAGCTTCCCAGAGTGCATTAAGCAGGATTCCCTGTTGTTAAAAACAAAACCAAAAACTAGTATTATTTTTCCTGCAAAAACAAAAAAAGAGAGAGAGCAAGAGGGATAATGCATGCTACAACGAAAGAGCAAAGATCTTGCAGCTTCAGCTAGGACCCCATGCAGCCAAATAAATTTAAGTGTATATATATTCTTTTAATTGTTAAAAAGTAAATGGATCAAGGACCATAACAGATCCCTTGCCAATGAAGACACACAAGTGGCAAACAGGCAGATGAAGAGATACTCCACATCATATGTCATAAGGAATTGCCAATGAAAACCACAGTGGCATATCACTACACATCTATTAGAATGACCCAAATCTAGAACACTGACTGCATCAAAGACTGGTGAGAAGGTGGAGCAATAGGGTGTCTTATCCATTGTTGGTGAGGATGCAAAACGGCATAGCCACTCTGAAAGACGGTCTGGCAGCTTAAGAAGCTAAACATACTATTTCCGTATAATCCAGCAATTGCACTTCTTGGTATTTACCCAAATGAGTAGAAAACTCATGTTCAGACAAAAACCTGCGCACAGATGTCTACAGCAGCTTTATTCATAACTGTCAATATTTGGAAGCTTCCGAGATGTCCTTCAGTAGGTAAATGGATAAATAAACTGTGGTATATCTAGATAACGGACTATTGCTGCTGCTGCTGCTAAGTCACTTCAGTCGTGTCCGCCTCTGTGCGACCCCATAGACGGCAGCCCACCAGGCTCCCCCGTCCCTGGGATTCTCCAGGCAAGAATACTGGAGTGGGTTGCCATTTCCTTCTCCAATGCATGAAAGTGAAAAGTGAAAGTGAAGTCGCTCAGTCGTGTCCAACTCTTAGCGACCCCATGGACTGCAGCCTACTAGGCTCCTCCATCCATGGGATTTTCCAGGCAAGAGTACTGGAGTGGGGTGCCATTGCCTTCTCCAAATGGACTATTATGCACTGCTAAAAAGAAATGATCTATCAAATCACGAAAAGACATATTACTAAAGCAAAGGAACCCAGTTTGAAAAGTCTGCATACTGTATGATTCCAACTATCTGAAATTCTTGAAAAGGCAAAACTGTGCAGAGAATAAAAAAAGTTCAGTGTCTGCCAGAGGTGGTGGGGGCTGAGAAGAACAGGTAGAGCACAGAGAATATGGGGGAAGTCCAAATATTTTGTATGATATTATGATGATAGATATGTCACTATACTCAGGTCCAAACCTACAGAATTTGCACCAAGAGTGAACCCTAAGGTAAACTATGAATTTCTGGCATTATGACGTGGCAATATAGGTTCATCCTTGGTAAAAAAAAGGTGCCATTCTGGTGAGTAATGAGGAAAAATGTTGATAAAAGTAGACAGCTTATGTGTGTAGGGGCAGGCATGTATGAGAACTATCTGTACCTTTCTCTCAGGTTTGTTGTACACTTCAAATTGCTTTTTTTAAAAAAGAGCAGTATACTTTTGTTTTAAAGATTTTTTGATGTGGACCTTTTTAAAAGTCTTTGTTGATTTTGTTACAATATTGCTTCTGTGTTTTGTTTTGATTTTGTGGCCATGTGGCGTGTAGGATCTTAGCTCCCCAAGCAGGGACTGAGCCTGTACTTCCTTCATTGGAAGTGCAGAGTCTTAACCACTGGACTGCCAGGGAAGTGCCTTAAAGTTGCTTTTAAAGAATAGTCTTAAAAATAGACTTTTGGGCTCAGTGACAGAAGTAGAGGGCGGGATGATTTGAGAGAATAGCTCAAATTGAAGCATATACATTACTTATGTAAAATGGATAACCAGTGTGAGTTTGATGTATATACATTTCTGTATGTAAAATGGATATACATTACTGTATGTAATGAAGCATATACATTACTGTATGTAAAATGGATAACCAGTGCGAGTTTGATGTGTGAAGCAGGGCACACAAAGCTGGTGCTCTGTGACTACCTGGAGGGATAGGGTGGGGAAGGAGATGAGAGGGGGTTCATGATGGAGGGGACACATGTTCCTATCGCCAAATCATATTGATGTATGGCAAAAAAAATCACAATATCATAAAGTAATTATCCTCCAATTAAAAGAAATAATATTAAAAATAGTCTTAAAAATAATATAATCCATTTAAGAAAGAAAGTGTTAGTTGTTCAGTCCTATCTGGCTCTTTGTGACTCCATGGACTGTAGTCCGCCAGGCACCTCTGTCCACGGAATTCTCCAGGCAAAAATACTAGAGTGGGTAGTCATTTCCTTCTCCAAGGGATCTTCCTGATTCAGGGATCAAACTTGGGTCTCCCACATTGCAGGCAGATTCTTTACCATCTGAGCCACCAGGAAAGACGCTCATTTCAGTGGATTTCAATTGCTATAATTACCCAAACAAAGCAGCGTGTTGGAAATGGAATATAGAGTGAGTGCGTGAGTGAGTAAAGTCGCTCAGTTGTGTCCGATTCTTTGCGACCCCGTGGACTGTAGCCCCCAGGCTCCTCCGTCCATGGGATTCTCCAGGCAAGAATACTGGAGTGGGTTGCCATTTCCTTCTCCAGGAATATAGACTATGTATCTTTCTTTTTTTCAATTTTTATTTATTATTTTTATTTCTTTTGATCATTCTTTTCCTTTTATTTGTTTGAGGGGCATGTTTGGGCAGTGAATAGCATGGAGATGAGGACTTGGGCATTTTGAATAAATCCAGTGATTCTAAAACTATAAAAGGAGATAATAATTGGAACTATTCAATAAGAAGTCATTCCACTCTTAGCAGACTGGCATAGGGATGCACAGCAAATGATATGCTATCTCATAAAAATCAATCAACAAGAAACAGACCAAGACAATTTCATACTGAAGGCAAATAAGCCACATTATTTAGATGAATAAAGTAAATATGATTTCACCAGAGAAGTGGAAGTCTTGACAGCTCCTTTGAACAGATGCCGCTCAAACAGCAGAGGAGCCTAATTATTTATTTGTGCCTTCAGCTCCTCTGTCAACAGGAGGAAGCCTGTGGTGTGAGGATGTCATGTCTTTCAGTAACCAGATGTGACAGAAAATCTTACTCAGCCCGAACTTATCAGGGCATATTGTAAGGGTCACCTGATGTGAGAAAGCCCTTTGTATGTAGAACCAGAAGCCAATTGCTAAACAGAGCTTTCCACACTTCAACACTTAAAATAGGTATTTGTAAGAGCTGGATGAAGCCATCAGATCAAGTGAAGTCTTATAAGCTAGAGAACTATAATATGCTTTTCTTTGCACATAAATCTGAGTATGTCACATTGCTGTCTGTAGAAACTAGCCCTTTTAAAGCACTTTGTCTCTGCAGGTCTCAATAAAAACTTGTCAATAGAATATAACTATATGGATGGATGTTCCTTTGGAATTAGCTATTTGTAAGAGGAGGGGATCAGCTCTTTGAGAGGAAGATAAAGGAGAAAGGGGAAAATCCTTGATCTAGCACTCAGGACAGCTGGTTCTAAACCCACCCAGCTCATTTCTAAGCTTCTCCTAAGCATTGTTCTCCATGGACAACACTCAATTCTCTTCTGTCATGCTAAGAGCTTCTCTTGCCTACAACTAGGAGCACCAAAAGGCAAAACAGCTTGGGATGTCCATGATTGTTTATTTCTGTAGGACTGAGCTACTAGTCCACAGTGGGATTCAAACTCTGATTTATCCCCAAGAACTACACAACTAATTTATATCAAATCTAAAATGACAGACAACGAGACAGGTGAAGAATAGCTGAGTCTCAGCCTTACTCACACAGACAGTTCCTTTCTAGACTAAGGAAAAATTTCCATGTATCATCTCAGAAATAAAAATCTAGTATAGGCACCGTTCCTTTGGAATATCAGGGAATAAGGGGCTTATCCGGTGTGCTGAGATGACATTTCTGTCCTGGCTTTTCTGTTTGATTTGTAAGTTAGGGGGCTAGTTTTAGATTCATGTATTTGTGTATTTAAGAGGAAGTGGGATGCATTGAATCATTTTGTTCTTAGCTGGAATATATTTGATGGATGGAACTGGCCACCTCTACGAGCCATTCACTGTGGCTATTAGCATCTCTGATGTCATCATCCAGTGGCAATGGGATAAAAGACAGGTAACCTGATTCCCTAATAGCAACATCTGTCAATAGGGATGGTGCTACCTGCTTCCAGGATATGAATGGTTTCTTAGGACAAAAGAGCAAGGCAGCCTCTACCTCCAACTTCACTATCAGCTCAACTTGTTATCCTAGGGTTTCCTGTATATGGCCACTTGGTTATACTTTTCAAGAATCTTTCAATGCCCCCTTCTATTTAGGCACAAAATTCCAATGCCTAACATGGTGTGGGTGACCCCTCATGAACTGTCCTCAGTACACTTCTGTGGCTTCATCTCCCCTCTTTCTTAGCATCTAGTCAGGTGACACTAACAGTAAACCTTATACAATTCCAGTGCATTTTGTTTCACCTGCTACACCATCCTCTCTTCAGTTCAGTTCAGTTCAGTCGCTCAGTCGTGTCCAACTCTTTGCAACCCCATGAATTGCAGCACGCCAGGCCTCCCTGTCCATCACCAACTCCCGGAATTCACTCAAACTCACGTCCATTGAGTCGGTGATGCCATCCAGCCATCTCATCCTCTGTCGTCCCCTTCTCCTCCTGCCCCCAATCCCTCCCAGCATCCGAGTCTTTTCCAATGAGTCAACTCTTTGCATGAGGTGGCCAAAGTACTGGAGTTTCAGCTTTAGCACCATTCCTTCCAAAGAACACCCAGGACTGATCTCCTTTAGAATGGACTCGTTGGATCTCCTTGCAGTCCAAGGGACTCTCAAGAGTCTTCTCCAACACCACAGTTCAAAAGCATCAATTCTTCGGCGCTCAGCCTTCTTCCCAGTCCAACTCTCATATCCATACATGACCACTGGAAAAACCATAGCCTTGACTAGACGGACCTTTGTAGGCAATGTAATGTCTCTGCTTTTCAATATGCTATCTAGGTTGGTCATAACTTTCTTTCCAAGGAGTAAGCATCTTTTAATTTCATGGCTGCAGTCACCATCTGCAGCGATTTTGGAGCCCAAAAAAATAAAGTCTGACACTGTTTCCACTGTTTCCCCATCTATTTCCCATGAAGTGATGGGATCAGATGCCATGATCTTCGTTTTCTGAATGTTGAGCTTTAAGCCAACTTTTTCACTCTCCTCTTTCACTTTCATCAAGAGGCTCTTGAGTTCTTCTTCACTTTCTGCCATAAGGGTGGTGTCATCTGTATATCTGAGGTTATTGATATTTCTCCCAGCAATCTTGATTCCAGCTTGTGCTTCTTCTAGCCCAGCATTTCTCATAATGTACTCTGCATATAAGTTAAATAAGCAGGGTGACAATATACAGCCTTGACATACTCCTTTTCCTATTTGGAACCAGTCTGTTGTTCCGTGTCCAGTTCTAACTGTTGCTTCCTGACCTGCATATAGGTTTCTCAAGAGGCAGGTCCGGTGGTCTGGTATTCCCATCTCTTTCAGAATTTCCCACAGTTTATTGTGATCCACACAGTCAAAGGCTTTGGCATAGTCAATAAAGCAGAAATAGATGTTTCTCTGGAACTCTCTTGCTTTTTCGATGATCCAGCGGATGTTGGCAATTTGATCTCTGGTTCCTCTGCCTTTTCTAAAACCAGCTTGAACATTTATAAACTCCCTTTTACTTGCTGAAATTTTGAGCCTCACTGCAAATCACCTCAACCTGACCTTGCCTGCCTTGTGAAGACTCCCCTTCTGCTTTACATGTCGGATATCACAGATCCATCACAAAATACACGGTCAGGACTCTGGTTGCCTATGACAGACACTCCAATTTATCTGGGATTTCTCTATTTCTGTATTTTATTTATGCCTTCTGTGCAGCAGACGATTTTTTTTTCTTTTTAATTTATTTAGTTTTAGTTGAAAGATAATTGCTTTACAGTATTATGTTGGTTTCTACTAAACATCAACATGAATCAGGCATAGGTTTACCCACGTCCCCTTTTACCTGCACATCCCTCCCACCTCCCTCCCCATCCCACCCTTCTAGGTTGTTACCGAAGCCTGGTTTGAGTCCCCTGAGTCCTACAGCAAATTCCCATTGGCTCTCTATTTTACATATGGTAATGTATGTTTCCATGTGACTCTCTCCATACATCCCACCCTCTCCTTCCACCCCCCTGCAGCTGTGTCCATAAGTCTGTTTTCAATGTCTGTGTCTCCACTGCTTGTGCAGTAGACACTGTTTTAATGCCCTTCCTATATCCCCTCTCCTTGCCCTGGAGATCACTGTAGACCGTGTCTCTCTGTGCCAAAGTCTTCATGCATCTCTCTGCTGAGGGGGTTCTCTGACTGTGGATGCATGCTTGGTCTGCTTGGGGTGGGCAGAAGTACAAGGGATTTGCTGCCCCTCAGGTGTAATCTGATGAAGAATAGGGGCTGGTGGCTACATTTTCTGGCTTACTCCTCCTTGGATGGGATAACTCAGAGTTGCTATAGCTCCCAGAGTGTCCTGTAGGAGAATGTTGCAGAAGTGGTCCTCATTTTTTTTTTTAATGTGGACCATTTTTTAAAAGTCTTTATTGAATTTGTTACAACACTGCCTCTGTGCTATGCCTTGGTCTCTTGACCACAAGGCATGTGGGACCACAGTCCCCCAACCAGGGATTGAACTGGCACTGCCCGTATCAGAAGGTGAAGTCCCAACCACTGGACCACTGAGGAAGTTCCCCTCACTTTGCTCATGTCTCTCTGTATCAGTTCCTTTGGATGGTTCCCTTCCACACTGACTTTGAACCTGACCAGATGGCTTTCTTTGGCCAATGGGACTTAATAAATGTAACACAACCAAAGATTCAAAAAGTGTTTGCACACAAGAGTTTGACCTCTTCTCTATATCTGAAACCTTTCTTACTTGTCCCCAAGTCCATGTCTTGGGGTCTGATATCACACTTGCCTGAGTATGCTAGGCACATGTTTATTGAATGGACTAAACCTTCTGCTTGTATGCTTACCCTGCTAAGGCTGTGGCTCCTGTTACTTTCTTTGTCCATTGGTTTCAAACTCCCATAACTTTTTTTGGTCCTTTCCTCCTTTCTAAGTTCATGGCCAGAATGGCTTGTTTCAGGCTTCAGCTTCTGGGTCCAAATTTGGCTCTCACCTTGCCTCATTGCAGACACAACTCTCCAAGGTTCCCTTGGCCTGATTCTGCATCCCACTCCCTGATGGTACTGCTCCTGGACTCCAAGAGACCAACAGTGGCTTGTTTCCCAAACTCCTCCCCACATCTTGGGCTCTGCAAGGTCTTACTTGGTCTCCTATTCTTGGTTGACACAGGCAACAAGAACTGACTAGAATAAACTTTCATGCCAACTACCTTTTTACATGCAAACTCCATCATTTTTTAAGAGAACTGATAGCGTCCTGATGAAACTGACATTGCTCCCCCCATCCCCAACCCCTGCCCTCAGAGATGTGGAGAACAAGCTAAGGGCGAGGAAACAGAATTTGTGGATCTCCTTGCTGTTTTCTGCTGCTGGCTTCTTAATTTCTCCTTAAGTCCCAAGATTTTAGACTATTAATGTTAATTAATTAATTGAACACAATTAGGCACAAATTAGGATATTCTTATAACTGTTCCTAACATGCTTGATTTTCCTGATTACAGTATCTCATAACACATCTGTTTATCATTTACTGAGTATCTAATGCTATTGCGAAATTTTTGAATTTTTTCTAATCACATATTTTGATATTTATTGAGTGCTTGCTAAATGTACAGCACTGTGTTAGACACTAAGGAGGCAGTCAAAGAAATACAAAATTCTTATTCTACCTTTTATCAAGTATAAATCCAATAGATCATTGTTTTAATCTCTGCATCTATGAGCAGTTTTGTTTGGGAACCTGGAATCCATAAAAAATGTAGGAGCAAAACTGAAAAGCAGACCAGGAAGACCTGAAATGAACTGGCAAACAAGTTGGTTTACATGCCTAATCACTCAAAGAAATCTTGTTCAGTCTGGTTCTCTCTCTTGTCTAGTGTGAATGCATCGTTTGAACCACAGCAGGAAGCAAAAGGGTTCAAATGCTCATAGCAAATTTCTGGGAACATAAACATCACATTTCATCTCCTTTTCTTCATGTGTAAAATTTGGGGTTAATCTAATGCCTTTCCAAGATCTCTTCCTGCTCTGACAAGCTGTAATTCCATAACTTAAGTTATTGGTTGTCAAAATTTAAATGAGTCTGGATAAACCAGTTAGAATAACCAGCAGGTATCTCACAATATTTTGGTGGGGTACCAATTGGTGAGTGGTCTGACAAGTGTTTAGAAATCATTATCATAAAAGTCATTAGAAGCATAGAAGTTTAAGTCACCATAATAATACTTTTCCTCTTTCTTGAGTTTTTAAAAAAATTTTATTATTGGAGTATAAGTGCTTTACAATATTAGTTTCTGCTGTATAACAATGTGAATCAGCTATATGTGAACATATATGCCCTCCTTCTTTAGCCTCCCTTCCACCCCATCCCCTCTAGGTCATCACAGAGCACCAAGCTGAGCTCCCTGTGCTGCACAGCAGCTTCCACTAGCTGCCTATTTTATAGGCAATATATATATGTCAATGCTGTTCTCTCAGTGCACCCGAAATGTCCACCGACAGATGCATAGATGAAGAAGATATGATACATGTATATAACAGAATATTACTCAGCCATAAAAAGGAATGAAATTTTGTCATTTGTGGTGATGTGGATGGACCTAGATAGACCCTGTCATACAGAGTAGATTGAGAAAGAGAAAAACAAATATCACGTATTAACACATACAAATGAAATCTAGAAAAATAGTACAGATGACCCTATTTCCAAGGCAGGAATAGAGACAGAGACTTAGAGAACAGATGTGTGGCTGTGCTCCGGGGTGGGTGGAGGGTGAGACAAATTGGGAGAGCAGCAAAACTTTTCTTCTTGTCCCCCCTTTATATAAAGGAATTGTCAACACTTGATACTTCTACTGCATCTTACTGACTGCAGCCTCACAGTTTGGCTTCCTTCCTGTAGCAGACACTATCCATTTCCTGTTCAAATCCTTTTGGGCCTCAGCATTTAGTGCATGCAAGCCTCTGGATCTACTTGTCTGAGAATTTTCTCTGGCGACCAAATTATGCTCTGTTTGAACATTTGCCAAGTCAAAATGCTGCAGAGTCCATGTCACCCAGAAGAAACTATCAATCATGAATCAGTGTCTGATTGCAATTGGTGTATAAATACCCCAGTTCCCTCCCCACTCAGGCAGTATGACTCTGGGACATGATTCTAAACCAGCTCCCAGAGTTTCCTAGTGGGACTGAGTCCCAGTTACTCACAGTGACAACTTGTTATACGATATACCCTAAGTTCCTGCCTTCCCTTCCCTTTCTCAATTGCCCACTCCCCTGCCAATATTTACTAGAATCACTCTTTGAATAAACAACTTGTATTTAATCCTTATCCCAAGGACTACTCCTGGGGACCCAAACCAACATACTTTTCTTCCCATGTGCTAAGGTGGCTCCTCCAATTTTAATAATGACCTCATCTCTAAAGCCAGTGGCCTCTGTTGCCCCATCCCTCCTTTCCTAATCCTCAACTGCATTCTGTTCACAGTCCTGCACTCTCTCAATGATCCTTCCATATCCCTAACAGTCCAAGTTCTGGCTCCTCTTTCTCCCTCCGCGTCCAAAGTCCCCTGAAATTTTGTGCTAAAACCTCTTCACTTCATTTTCTCTCAACACTCTTCCTTGGTGATGGCTATTTAGCTATGGCATGACTGAGGAGCATGTGGATGGATGCTTGTACATTTGACTTTCAGCTAGTTGATCACCTTCACCTCTTCTTGGCTTTGGTAACTTACCTCCATAGACCTTATCATTGTTTGGAAGTGCTCAATTTGGGGAGTCTTGAGTTTAACACCCTACTCACCATATCTTTCTTCCTTTCAGCTCTCTCACTACTAAACTCAATTAACCTTTTCTTCTACTTTTTTGATATTCCATTTTTTAAAAAACCCCATTTCTTTTTCTTCCCACTTCCATCATCCCCATTTGAGTGCTATTTACGAAAATGACTCAGTTGGTAATACTATATCCTGCTTGGCCCCTTGGTACTGGCCAGAAGTCATTGCTAGCCCTCTGTCAGCATCTTCTCCCATTCTCATTTTCAGAGCACAAGACTTTATCTCTTTTGAAGCCCCCATCCCAGCCCTGCTTTCTTCACTCTAAACATTGACCTTGCCTCCTACATCTTTGAAATAACTGTGACTCCTAAGTGGATATTCTTCCCATATCTTCCTCTGTGACCTAAAAACTGAACTTCATCTGCCCACTCTTCTCTTTGTTATATCAAAGAAAGGAGAGTTCCTTTTTCATGTGCTGGCTCATCCCTTCACTTTTAAATAAAACCCAGCTAACCAGGAGATGCTCGAAAATGAAGAGCTCGGGATTGAAGAAGTTCTGGTAAAAGGACTTGTGGTGAAATTAGATTTTAGGAAAAACTAGAAGAATTGGATGTTTAGGGGAGTCAACGCCACATTTAAAGTTATAAATGAAGGGCCATTCTAGGATCCTACAATTTTCTTCATTTTCTTATCAACTTTATAATGGGAGAAAGTGTTAACATGCTGTAACATTCTTAAGTTTATTTCATTCTATGTCAGAAAATTAAGGGTTTGTGTCAATGTTTCATTTGCAACCTAAGAACTTATTATTTCCAATTATTCTCATCAGAGGACCATAGCATATCACAACAATATCCAAAAAATCATGGTCAAATAGCTTTAGGGACAAAAATAACTTGTCAAGAGAGTTTATTACTTTTTCTATATGTAGAAAGCCATGTAGAAGCCATCAACTAATACCCAATCATTATATTTAGGTTAGAAGAGTTAACTCAGATGTAATTTTTTGATTCCCTGACCATCAGAGGATTTTAGCCACCAAATCATCTTTAGCTATAACAGATACATTTTAGTAGAAAAAGACAAACTAAAATTATTGTTTTTCAACTGCCCTGTGGTTATTTGAATCTCAAATAATATATTCCAGAAATTTTGTACAGGGTTTCTATCAAAATGATGAATCTGAGCTCTAATGTAAAATAAAGTTTCTGCTGTGGTCGGGGGAAATCATTTAAACATCAGGTTTCATATTTTATTTTTAAAGCTTGACTTCTTTGAGTAGTTACACTTGAATATACAATTATTGCAAACTTAACTATCAGCATCACTCTCTGATGTACTATAACATTATGATCTACAGCTAATAAGACCTTTTGAAATAGAAACTGATTTCTAGATATTCACTCACTTGAGAAAAAGAGGTATAATTTCCCCCTTCTTTTATATTTATTAGGTTTTAACTGCAGGCTTTATTTTCTCTGCTCAAAGAACTCATCTATTCTAGTATTGATAATTTCTAAGTTGGGAATTTCAGGGAAACACTGGAGTCTGTCAGTCAGTGATTTGCTGGTTGTTAACAACTTCTATTTTCTAAATTTCTGCCTATAAATAAATGGGTACTATAGGAATAATTTATTTTTATTTTTATTTTATTTTTTATTTTACGTGCTCCCCATCCTGAACCCTCCTCCCTCCCCCCTCCCCATACCATCCCCCTGGGCCGTCCCAGCGCACCAGCCCCAAGCATCCAGCATCGTGCACTGAACCTGGACTGGCATCTCGTTTCATACATGATATTTCACATGTTTCAATGCCATTCTCCCAAATCTTCCCACCCTCTCCCTCTCCCACAGAGTCCATAAGACTGTTCTATACATCAGTGTCTCTTTTGCTGTCTCGTACACAGGGTTATCGTTACCATCTTTCTAAATTCCATATATATGCGTTAGTATACTGTATTTATGTTTTTCCTTCTGGCTTACTTCACTCTGTATAATAGGCTCCAGTTTCATCCACCTCATTAGAACTGATTCAAATGTATTCTTTTTAATGGCTGAGTAATACTCCATTGTGTATATGTACCACAGCTTTCTTATCCATTCATCTGCTGATGGACATCTAGGTTGCTTCCATGTCCTGGCTATTATAAACAGTGCTGCAATGAACATTGGGGTACATGTGTCTCTTTCCCTTCTGGTTTCCTCAGTGTGTATGCCCAGCAGTGGGATTGCTGGATCATAAGGCAGTTCTATTTCCAGTTTTTTCAGGAATCTCCACACTGTTCTCCATAGTGGCTGTACTAGTTTGCATTCCCACCAACAGTGTAAGAGGGTTCCCTTTTCTCCACACCCTCTCCAGCATTTATTGCTTGTAGACTTTTGGATTGCAGCCATTCTGACTGGTGTGAAATGGTACCTCATAGTGGTTTTGATTTGCATTTCTCTGATAATGAGTGATGTTGAGCATCTTTTCATGTGTTTGTTAGCCATTTGTATGTCTTCTTTGGAGAAATGACCCAATCAAAAAATGGGCCAAAGAACTAAATAGACATTTCTCCAAAGAAGACATACATATGTATAAGTCTTTTAAAAATACTATTGTTGCTATAATTTGGCTTGGTTTGGTTGCAAGGCTTGGAGAATCATTTTAGCAATAAAGGGACATTTATTGAGAATGTATTGGTTTGAGTAATGCTGGTTGTTCTAAAGATAAAATCCTGAATCTCAGTGCCTTAATATAATAATTTTTCATTCACATAAGGTCATCTAAGTCAAGAGTCAGGGATGTGGGCTCCTCTCATCTTTTGACTCTGACATCTTTAGCTTTTGCTTTCAAAGTTACTGTTCTCGATCACATCAAGACTCAGAGCAGAAAAGAGTGTGGAAAATCAACCTGTATGTAGTTTTTATGCATCAAGCATAGAAGAAATGCACATCACTTCTGTTTACAATACCTTGTTTGGGATTATCATATGATCACATCTACCTGCAAGGCAGTCTGGGAAATGAGATCTTTCTACATGAGGTAGCTCATGTAGAAGAGGAAGTTAGTTTGATGATTAGCTTTAAGTCTCTGTCACAGAGTTCTTTGGCTGAGAAGTTGAGCAGGAAATTATTAGAAACTCAGATGAAATATTTGCATCTCCCAAGACCTGGGTGGGTGCTCTCATGCTAACTATACTCTATTCTCCATTCTATAGCAACTAGTGAGTCAAATTTCCTAAGGAAGCCGGTATGATTGGTGGAGATAATTACCATGGTCTATAATGAATTATAGATCACTGAACTATCTGGGCCAGGCCATCTCATGGACTATGGCTGATTCATGGGTGGGTTGCCATTGGGTTGAGTGTTTAATTCTTCACTTAATTAGATTGTCACTCCTGAGAAGGTACAACCCACAAAAGCTTTCTTGAGTAAAAAATATGGCTAGGTCATCATCTTATTACTATTGCTACCACCAATAATAGACCTTTATTCTATGCACTCAGCACTGTGTCCAGAACTTGACACGCACTATATTATTGATCTTTCACAACCCCCATATTTTATTAACCATTTCAAATAAAATGAGCCTCTGAGGGATTTCATTATTGAGCCAAGTCTCCAGTGCTGTCTAATCCAAATCACATCATCTTTTCCTTTCGACATTACTGTTCTTGGTTTCCTTCAACTACAAGAGGGGCATTGGGCATGGTGATATCTGTGACAGATGTGACTGGTGACTGGTCCAAGGAAAGGAACAAATTATGTGCAATGGAAATTCCCAAAAGATAAATGCTCTGTTCTAGAACAATCAGAGAAGGTGTGAGGGAAGAACTTGGACTTGACCTAAGTCATAATGTATTAAGTTGGAGTCTGAAAAGAATTCATGGCAGCCATGTTGGAGAAGTAGGGTTCTGGGGTCTTTTCCTTTAGCTAGCATGGGAGTAGATCTTGTAGTCAGAAAAACTATCCCTTAAGGTCTTCTTAAATAGGAATCCTTTTGGAAACACTTAGGATCAAATCTATTTCCTATTGTTTCTGTCTTCATCCCCCAAACAGAGGAAGATGGCCAGAGAATTCTTTTGACTGACAAAATTACTTGCATTGGAAGTGAAAGTAAAGTTATACAATATGGATTCAATATTATTGGGGTATTAAGACACTATTAAAATGGTGAAAATAAATATTCAAAATACATATATCTGCCAAAAGAGTCCTATCCATAATAGGTAAAGAACCCCTACAAACCAAAAATTGAGACAGATAACCCAAAAGAAAATATTTTAAGGGCAAAACACCTGAACAGATACTGCATAAAAAAAAATCCAAAACACAAATAAGCATGTGAAGAGGCATTCAGCTTCAGAGGATCATCAGGGAAAGACAGAGTACAAATCACAACTAGACACACTACATACCCGTCAAAACAGCTAAAAGGAAAAAGGGATAAAATATCAAATGTTGGTGGGGATGTGGAGCAAATGGAATCTTCACACATGGCTGGCAGGCATGCAAACTGGCACAACTACTTTGGAAAACTGTTTGCCAGTTTGTCCGTGGTCAGCAGAATTCTGGGAGGGCCCCCAGTGTTTCTGCTCCCTGTGTCCTTGTGCCCCAAATAATCCCCTCCCCTTGAGTAAGAGCAGGATGGTGTCTATGACAATTTTCCTTCTGTGATTAGATTCCATCACATGGCAGAGGTGAAGAGGTTTATCAAATGTAGTTAAGGCCCCAGATCAGTTTAGTCTGATTCAAAAGAATCAAAAGAGAAATTTTCCTGGGTGGGCCTGACTTAATCAGGTTAACGTAAACCAGGGACTGTCCCTTCCAGAAAGCAGAGATCTGAAGGGTGAGATTGTATGAAAGCTTATGGAGGAGGCCATGTGGCAAGGTCATGAGGGTCACCTCTAGAAGCTGGGAGTAGTCCTGGTCTTACAGCCAGCAAGAAAATAAAGATTCCAGGTCTGCAACTACAATGAGTTGAACTCTCATTAAAATCTGAATGTGCTTGGAAGAGGATTTTCCCTTAGTTGTGCCTCTGGATGTGGACACAGCTGGTCAATATCCAGAGCTCAGTCTGTGAGGCTTTAAGCAGAAGCTTCACTAACCAACTAACACGTGCCAGATTCTTTATGCAAGAAAAAGAAATAACCAAATTGTGTGGTTTTAGGTCACTAAATTTGTACTGGTTCGTTATACAACAAAGGAAAACTGATATTCCTAAGAATATTCCCAACAGAAAGGTATAAATGTATTCACCAACATACATATACTACAATATTCACAGAAGCAATATTTTTTAAGCAATTTAGCCTAAAGCTAAAAACTATCCAGGTGAGCATAAAGGGGACTTTTGGAATGCTGATGATAGTTTATCTCTTGATTTAGAGGCTGGGTACATATGTGTGCCCATTTAACAAAAAATTTTCAAGCTGTGCTCTTTCCTAAATTCAGTTCAGTTGCTCAGTTGTGTCCAATTCTTTGCGACCCCTTGGAAGCAGCACACCAGGCTTCCCTGTCCATCACCAACTCCTGGAGTTGGCTCAAACTTATGTCCATCGAGTCGGGGATGCCATCCAACCATGTCATCCTCTGTCATCCCCTTCTTCTCCTGCCTTTAATCTTTCCCAGCATCTGGGAAAGAAATCTTTCCTAAATTATACTTCAATAAAATTAAAATGACCAGAAATTTACTCTTTCATTACCTAATAGTATAATTACTACTGGACTAGAAAATTTTTTAACAATTATACATATAAAAGTGGTCACATGATTTTGCTTGTGTAATCATCCTAGCCTCAGTCCTTCATGAGCAAAAAATAAAACATTATAGTAAAAGAAAAAAACTTAATTGTCAGCTGTTTGGATTTCTACTTTAATTCTCACATGCTTTTTAGTCAACCCTCAACACATTACTTTGATAAATAATTTTCATCTTATTTTTTTAAGTTTTTATTTATTCTTTATTTTTATTTATTTATTTAAAATTTAAATTTATTTATTTTAATTGGAGGCTAATTACTTTACAATATTGTATTGGTTTTGCCATACATCAACATGAATCTGCCATGGTTGTACACGTGCTCCCCATCCTGAACGCCCCTCCCACCCCACTCCCCGTACCATCATCTTATTTTTAAAAGGAATTAAAATTGGCAGCACATTGAAAATTTTAAAACAATCTTTAGAATAATGTCTTTGTCATTGTTGTAAACTTTAAGTACATATACATCTCTCTCACAGATCTGGGCCACATCATGATAAAATAGAAAACTTTAGTTTCAACACACCTTCCTGAGGGTAAAGTTATAGGTACTTTTATTCCATTTTCAAGAGGAAATATAACTGTTTGCTCATGGTCTTGTGGAGTTAGGCAAAATAATTGACAAATATTCATTGAGGCTCTTAGACATAGGCTACTGTGCTCAATATAGACATGATAAAAAGACATAGTATATTGTCTTTTGGAAGATTTACAGCCTACCTGAAGAAGTGCATACTCAAGCATACTAATGACATATGCTCATATAATACCAAATAAGTGTTAAATATAGAAAAAAGAAAAGAAAAAATAACTGAATTCTAAAATGGTGCCCAAAAGGCAAAGTATTTGGCAG
Organism: Bos indicus; assembly: GCF_029378745.1. Lineage (NCBI taxonomy): Eukaryota > Metazoa > Chordata > Mammalia > Artiodactyla > Bovidae > Bos > Bos indicus. Next base: position 37,561,615 of record NC_091772.1, on the reverse strand, counting down.
TCAGGGAAAGCTTCCTGGAGGCAGCATGATAGAAAAACAAAATTATTTTCCATTGGGCTTTAAATCTGAGGGTACTTTTAACCTCTTGGAGCTTTAAAGATTTTCATCTGAGAATTAGAGCTGATGCCAATAATTTCTATCTCACCAATGCATGAGATGAAATAACTTAGTAAAATAGCAGGCCCTCCTCCATCCTTCAGATGAATAACTGCTGAGAGTCTCTGCTGTCTTACACTGAGCATCTAGAAGGATGGGGTGATAGGGAGAGGAAGGAAAAGGAAGTGTTGAGGGTTTAAAATGAAAAATAGATAAGAAATGTTGACCAAAGTACATTACAGCATGATGAAAATAAGACTGAACAGTGTTTGGGAAACCCAGAGGAGTAAGGAAAGAAGTTTTCTTACAGGCTGGCAAATCCAGTAATAGCTGGAATTGGTAAGAAAACCAGAAATACAGAAGATTCCATCCCTGAATATTTACCTTTTCAAGTGGGAAGACACTAACACCCATGTTTACTTACATGTATGAACTGACTGGGCTTCCCAGGGGGCACTACCAGTAAAAAAAAAAACTCAACTGCCGATGTAGGAGATGTAAGAGACTATGGGTTTGATCCCTGGGCCAGGAAGATCCCTTGGAGGAAAGCATGGCAACCCACTCCAGTGTTCTTGCCTGGAGAATTCCACAGACACAGAAGCCTGGGGGCTATAGTCCATAGGATGGCAAAAAGTTTCATGAACTGACTAGAGAACAAGTAATGAAACATTACAGCTTAAGTCACGTAGTCTTTGCTTTTTCATCCCACAGGAATTTGGAGACGGGAAAGCTCATAGCATCAGGGAAGCTTGGGGACTCAGTCTAGGAGGATGGGTGGGCATGGATCCAAAGAAGGAAAAGAACGTTTATTCTCAACAAGTGTAGTTTCATGCAACAATTCATCGGAAGTGTCACTGACTTTTACTTAAACATGTCTCAGAACAAAATCATTGGATAAGAGTACTTCTGAGAGATCGTGGAAAAGTAAGGAGGATGTGGCAAAGTAAAAACCCATCTTTCCTAGATGGGAATTGCAAGTTTGAGGCTGTAATGCAAAGGATGGGAAAGAGGCTGAGGTGTCTGATTTCACCCCAAAATAGGAGTTCCTTGAGATTCTAAGGTAAGTGTATGCAGAGGATTTAGATTCTTTTACGAGATTGTTTTCTACACCTCGTTGCTCAATTCCCATCACCAAAACTGTAAATCCCTTGTTGAGCTGTTCACCACCATACAAAAAAGAAATAACTTTCTTAGAAAATTAATATGTTAAGCCATGATCTGTCTCAGCTACACCTGGGTTTGCTTACATTGCTGAGATCAAATGCTAAGGGCACAGTTTCAAAAAGGAGAAGTTAACAGGATAATGATGTCTGCCCATCCCATGGAAAGGGCCTGGTAGGGGGTGAGTTGGTGTTTAGTCGCTCAGTTGAGTCGCTCAGTTGAGTCCCACTCTTTTGCAACCTCACAGACTGTAGCCAGTCATACTCCTCTGTCCATGGGATTTCCCAGGCAAAAGTACTGGAGTGGGTTGCCATTTCCTTCTCCAGGGGATGTTCCCCACCCAGGGATAGAACCCGAGTCCCCAGTGTTTCTTGCATTGTAGGCAGGACTCTTTACCACGGAGTCACCTGGGTAGCCCGGGCGCGGAGGGCGGGGAGAGGGTTAGATTTTCCCCTCCAACTGCAGCTCTTTTACAAAGGTGGGGTTTTTAAAGAGCTTGCTGCCACATCTCTTTTCATACCCTAAAGGCGAGCATGCCCTGCAGAGCAGGTAGCTTGGAGTGCTATACACTAACAGGTTGAAGAGCGTAAGTTCATCTCTGCTTCTTCCCTTGTGTCCCCAAGTCTGTTTTCTACGTCTGCGTCTCTATTCCTGCCCTGCAAATATCTGGGTTTAAATTCTTGACAGTTTTCATCGTGGACCCTTATCTGAGGCAATTTCCTTATCAGAACCATAGGCTTCATAATAACAGCAGTTTCCCAGAGTTGTTGAAAGTATTAAATAAAAGTGTGTATAGAGACTCCATCACCCTCCCAACCCCCCGTGACTGTCAGCTAGTAATAATCAGTACTATATTTATGCGCCTGGTTCCTGGATCTTGCCAAGTTTGGGGGCGTGAGGGTGGGAAGAAGGAGGGGATGCTTGTTTGTTGTGTTGGCGGCACTCTGGAAACAGCCCCCATACCCCGGGCCCCAGCAGCGCGGGATGCCGCGGTCCGCGTCTCCTCTCCCCGCTCCACCCACGCTTCCTCCTAGAGCAACAAGTTCCCCCGCAGGAGCCGCCCGCGCGCCTCCGGCAGCCCTGGTGTTTCCCGGACCTCCGTCCAACTCCCTGGCAGACCCATTTGGGGGTCAGAACCGCGGTGGCCAACGCCCTACCGAGGCAAGAGAACCCGCAGCAGGTGGAAGGAGCCTGAGCCGCGGCTGGGAAGGAGGCGCCACGCGTGGGAAGTCGGGACCGAGTCCCCAGTTCGCGCTGCCCTGGCGACGCACAAGCATCACCTGAAGCGCCCACCGCTCAAGAGTCTTTCCTGGGGTCAGGAGGGAGGACTGGGACCGGAATCCCACAGACTTTCCACCCGGCCAGCCCTCCGGTCGCTAGATCGCACGCAGCCCTCAGTCCTCCAGATTCCGCTCGCCCCGGTTTCTCTCTGCCCTCTCACCCCACCCCACCCCTCGTCAGGTCCCCTAAGGACACTTCAGATCCCTGGCAGGACATTTCGCAGGAAGCAAGTAGATCAGCCGCGACCCCCATCCAGTGCTCTCCGCTCCCTCGCCCTTGCAGACTGGGGACCCTGGAGTCTCCGAAGCAGTTCCGCGGCATCCCGGCTGGGAAACGGCTGAACTCTGACAACTTCTTGGATGGGGATCCCCGCTTTCTGGTGGGAAAGCCAAGCCGGCTGCCCACATACAGGGAGAGATACCCCGACTTCTCCGAGGGGAAATCCCATTAAAATCTACCTCCCCAGCGTCTACCGCTGCAAGTTGAAAACTGGGGAGCCGACTGAGTGCGCTTCGAGGTGGGTGGGCAGGGGCGAGGTGGGCAAGTTTCAGCCCTCGATTTTGAAAAGACAAACCAGTTCTGTTTCCAAGTCTCCTGGAGCTGGGGGCTGTCTTCCCTGGAAAAGGGCCGGGACCAGAGTCAGGCAAGGGAAGTCCTCCTGGCGCGGGGTTCGAATAGCAAGCAGATGAACTGCGATGTCCAAGCTTCCAGCCCTGTCCCTCGGAAACTAGCCTTTCTCCGGGAGATAGGGGCGGGGGGCACATCCCCGACGGGTCTGCCACGCCAAGCCCAGACGGCGGGCACTTCTTGCCTCACCCCCAGGCAGCCTTGAGAACTTGGTCGCTCGGACAGCAGCCCGGGCGCACCGCATTGTTTGAAAGGTGTTATCCTGTTTTCTCCACCAAGTCAAAGGGCGATCAATTGTTTTCATGACCTTCCGAGTAGCATTTGAAGGGCATTTTAATTACATAACCCGTGAAAGATCACCGGAGGCGATGTCGTGTGAAGAGCCGATGGCAGAATATCTGCATCGCACAAGAAAGAAAACTTGCGAATCTGCAATGAGATTGCGCAGGGCTGCCACCGTTTAGAAACAAACATGCGAAATGCAAGGGAGATGCTTACCTTTCGGACTCCAAAACCGTGCTCTGCTGCAACTTGGCGAGCTTCTTCCTCTCCCCCTCTGTGCAACTCCACAAGAAAATGATTCGTGAAGACCGGTCTCTCAGCAGATGCAAAAACCATGACACAGAAGAGGAGCCCCGCGGCCGCCTTCCCCTGGGAGATACAACCACCTCTCATCTTTCTTTGGGAGTGAAAAGTGGTATCAGGAGGCGCGCAGGATGGCGGAGCAGGGTCCCACAAGGAAGGTCCAAATTAAAAAAAAAAAAAAAAAAGATGTAGTTTTTGTTGTTGGTGTTTGTTTTTTGAAAAATCTTTGTGTAGAGGAAAACACTGATTAGGGGTTTGGAAAGCAGCAAATCAGTGTGTGTTCTCCAGCCTCTGGCCGGCGGGGAAGCCGTGTGGTCTGGCAGCCCGGCTCGCTCGCAGCGGTGCTAACGTGCAGAGCTGTGTGTATCTCAGAGAAAGAGCGAGTGTATCTGTGCTTGATGCTAAATCTGCATTTTCAGCTCCTCCTCGGCTCCAGTTCCATCGGGGAGGGAGGAAAGCACCAGCCTGAGTGACGTGCGCCCGCCGGCAGCCAATGAGGGCTGCAGAGACGGCGGGCCTCGCCCCGGGCCGCCCGGGGCCCGCCCCTGCCCGCCCCCGGCCGGGCCGGTGCGCCTCCGCCCGCTGGGGGCGCCGTGAGGCGAGCCCGCGCCCCCGCCCCTTTCAGCACCCTGGAGAGCGCCCCCATCTCCGCCCGGGCCGCGCGCTCCCGGGAAAATCCCCCCAGCTGTAATCCGGTCGGTGGCGCCGGAGTGATGTCATTGTTGGTGGAAATCTGTGGGGCTCTGCAAAGGGAATTACGGTGTGCGCCGCTCCCGAGGCCCCGAGGACAGCTGGGGCACCGGCCTCTCCCTTCTCTGCTTCCCTGTTTATTTTCTGCTGCAAAACAACTCTCTCGGTCTCTTTCCCTCCCTCTCTCTCTCACACACACTCACGCGCGCGCGCACACACACACACACACACACACACACACACACACACACTGAAATCCTACTCGCTTCCCCTTCTCTCAATAACAAAGCGAACATTAACTCTCCTCCCGCCACTTTGGGCAGGCTTAGCTTCCCTTACAGGCAAGGAGTCGGGGAGCGGGGGAACGTAGCCTTCTTGGGGTGACTCTTGGGGGCGAGAGTGCAGGAGCGAGCTATTTTTTAATTTTTTTGTAGGCTCCAGGCGGATCTGGAACGAAACAGCTGGGCAGCCTGGCAGGAGACCAGGCTCGCCCCCACCAGCAAGTGGGATCAGATGAGACTCCTCCAGAAGTCTGGGCTGCTCCGCGGAGACCGCCTTCAAGACGCCTCGGCAAGGACTGACGCCTGGAGGTGCCTTCTCAGGCTTGGGGACATGGCCCAAGGACAGGGAGGGTGCGTCTTGGGGAAGGCACAGCCACAGATCCAGGCACTGGGATGACACTGTCTGAGTGTCCTCGACTGGGGCAAATTCAGGCCAAGTGGCAGAGGGTCAACTAAGTTATCTAGTTAAGCAATGTGCACTCATGTCCTAGGAACTGCTTACTACTGGCTTCTTTCTGCCCTAGTGAGAGGAAGCAGGGAGGCAATGTCTGCAATAAAATGAATGCGATTGTTTTAAAGCAACTCAAACAATATTGAGGTGTACACTGATCTCAACTGTGTAGCTCCAAAGTTCAAAATCCTGCCTTACTTGAATAAGAGATAAGAGGGTTCCCCCCCGCCCCCAGACGCTTAACTATATGCAATACATCCAGAGCAGGGGAGGTGGGAAGGAGAGAGAGATTATAATAATCACACATTACATATATGTGTGTGTGTATTTCAGACTTCCTCCTTTTCATTTTAGCATGAAGTTGGAATCTACATAAGAAAACCACTAACGGTAGAAATGAATACACAGTCCCATGGGACACTGTCTTTGAAGCAGATCTCATTGTTGAAGTTGGCTCCCGGAAAACCTGTTCAGGCATTACCAAATAAAAGTATAGGTTTTACTGAAGATTTTGATAGTAGCACAAGAAATCTGTATACAGTTGTTATTATTATTATTATGACTACCTCTACTACTACTTGAATTCCTTTAAGAAAAACTAAATAAGGTGCTGAGAAGGTGCTAAAACACAAGACTAGAGTAGAGACAAAGTTTCTGGAAAAGTGTCAATAAAAGGGAGCAGAGCTACTCTCATTTCCTGAGTTCTTTACTGCTCAGAGGTTCATTTCTGCTAAGATTAAAAAAAACAAAAACAAAAACACCCTATCTTACTCCATCCCTTATCACTGATAGTCCATCTGTTTGATTTTAACACAAGGTTTTCTTATCTAGAGACTGTCAACTCTTCCTTTCTCTCACTTCCTTATATTTTACCCTATTTTGAATCAAAGTATGAGACCATAATGTGGGAGACCCGGGTTCGATCTCAGGGTCAGGAAAATCCCCGGAGAAGGGAATGGCAACCCACTCCAGTATTCTTGCTTGGATAATTCCATGGACAGAGGTGCAGTCCACGTGGTCAAAAAGAGTCAGACACGATGGAGGGACTAACACTTTCACTTTCACATGAGGCTGGGAAGAAGAAATACTAAGTGGTTCTTCCTACCCTGTATTATCATTTGAGAAAAATGGCACCAAATGTGAAAATTACATTAGATGGATTCACAATCATGGAGAGCATTTCAAAAGCAGCAACAGAGATAAAAATCTAAGTCTTTAGAAAAATAGATCTGAAGAGCATTAAATAAGTCAATTTAGAAGATTATGGGTATTGGGAAATAGTGCTGCTAATGTAGCTAACTCTTTCTGAAAATGAGCATGAAATTACCATCTATTCAGAGACATTTATTAATTTTTTTCTGCAACGACAGAGCAATACTTCATTTCCTAAATAAATTCTAAAAATGAAATGCTAGTCAGTGTTGAATCTTATGTATCTGCATTTTAAATAATTAAAACCATGTAAAATTGGATACAAGCTAAATAAAGCCTGGGTGGCTGATTAGAATAAGCCATTTTTAGTGGTTTATATAGAATGCAGCTCATCGTAATATTGTCAGAACAGCATAGTGAATGAAAATAGAAATTTTTGTGGTGCAAGTACTAAATTTCTAATGTATAACAATGTAGTAAGCAAGTGGAGGAAATGCACTGATATTATTTGAAATACAAATGCACATCCATGTGCATCATGTGTTTTATATAACTATCTCTACCATTTTTTTTTTTATTATCAATAGTAACTTTGTTGTAAAAGGTGAACAGAAGATGGCAGCGGACTGTTTCAAGGACTGAAATGGAATGCCGTTGACAAGAACGCTATTGCAGCTTCTGCTGTCACTGGCTATGTCACTGGGGCCAAACCGTTGCATCTCTCAAAGCCTTTGTCTCCTTATCCGTAAAAGGAGACGGTTGAATTAGACACCTTCCAGATCTGAAAGCAATTTCAAAGAGATGCCCAAGTACAGACTTTGACATAGAAAACATCATCAATAGCTTGAGGAATGTTGAAGACAATCATGCCTTTTCAGTAACATTATGGTGGCCAATAGACCTATTTATTGTTAGGTAACCTCTCTTAAGGGGCTTCCCTGGGAGAGCAGCTGATAAAGAATCTGCCTGCAATGCAGAAGACCCTGGTTTGATTCCTGGGTTGGGAAGATCCCCTGGAGAAGGGATAGACTACACACTCCACTATTCATGGGCTTCCCTGGTGGCTCAGACAGTAAAGAATCTGCCTGCAATGTGGGAGACCTAGGTTCAATCTCTGGGTTGGGAAGATCCCCTGGAGGAGGGCGTGGCAACCCACCCCAGTATTCTTGCCTAGAAAATCCCATGGACAGAAGAGCCTGGCGGGCATAGTCCATGGGGCCAGAAAGAGTCAGACATGACTGAGCGACTAAGCACAAACACAACCTCTCTCAAAGAGTCTTATATTTACTAATTTTGCAAATTTGAGGAAAGAGTAAATGATCCCAGGGCTTCCCATGGGGCTCAGTGGTAAAGAATCGACCTGCCAAAGCAGGAGATGCAAGAGACACGAGTTTGATCCCTGGGTCAGGAAGATCCCCTGGAGTAGGAAATGGCAACCTACTCCAGTATTCTTGCCTGGAAAATTTCCATGGATAGAGGAACCTGGCGGGCTACAGCCCAGGGGGTCACAAAGAGTTGGACATGACTGAGTGAAATGCAGTACTTGGATGCAATCTCAAAAATGACAGAATGATCTCTATTCGTTTCCAAGGCAAACCATTCAATATCAAGGTAATCCAAGTCTATGCCCCAACCAGTAATGCTAAAGAAGCTGAAGTTGAATGGTTCTATGAAGACCTACAAGACCTTTTAGAACTAACACCCAAAAAAAGATGTCCTTTTCATTATAGGGGACTGGAATGCAAAAGTAGGAAGTCAAGAAACACCTGAAGTAACAGGCAAATTTGGCCTTGGAATACAGAATGAAACAGGGCAAAGACTAATAGAGTTTTGCCAAGAAAATGTACTAGTCGTAACAAACACCCTCTTCCAACAACACAAGAGAAGACTCTACACATGGACATCACCAGATGGTCAACATCGAAATCAGATTGATTATATTCTTTGCAGCCAAAGATGGAGAAGCTCTATACAGTCAGCAAAAACAAGACCAGGAGCTGACTGTGGCTCAGACCATGAACTCCTTATTGCCAAATTCAGACTTAAATTGAAGAAAGTAGGTAAAACCACTAGACCATTCAGGTATGACCTAAATCAAATCCCTTATGATTATACAGTGGAAGTGAGAAATAGATTTAAGGGCCTAGATCTGATAGATAGAGTGCCTGATGAGCTATGGAATGAGGTTCGTGACATTGTACAGGAGACAGGGATCAAGACCATCCCCATGGAAAAGAAATGCAAAAAAGCAAAATGGCTGTCTGGGGAGGCCTTACAAATAGCTGTGAAAAGAAGAGAAGCGAAAAGCAAAGGAGAAAAGGAAAGATATAAACATCTGAATGCAGAGTTCCAAAGAATAGCAAGAAGAGATAAGAAAGCCTTCTACAGTGATCAATGCAAAGAAATAGAGGAAAACAACAGAATGGGAAAGACTAGAGATCTCTTCAAGAAAATCAGAGATACCAAGGGAACATTGCATGCAAAGATGGGCTCAATAAAGGACAGAAATGGTATGGACCTAACAGAAGCAGAAGATAATAAGAAGAGATGGCAAGAATGCACAGAAGAACTGTACAAAAAAGATCTTCACGACCCAGATAATCACGATGGTGTGATCACTCACCTAGAGCCAGACATCCTGGAATGTGAAGTCAAGTGGGCCTTAGAAAGCATCACTACGAACAAAGTTAGTGGAGGTGATGGAATTCCAGTTGAGCTATTCCAAATCCTGAAAGATGATGCTGTGAAAGTGCTGCACTCAATATGCCAGCAAATTTGGAAAACTCAGCAGTGGCCACAGGACTGGAAAAGGTCAGTTTTCATTCCAATCCCAAAGAAAGGCAATGCCAAAGAATGCTCAAACTACCACACAATTGCACTCATCTCACATGCTAGTCAAGTAATGCTCAAAATTCTCCAAGCCGGGCTTCAGCAATATGTGAACCATGAACTTCCTGATGTTCAAGCTGGTTTTAGAAAAGGCAGAGAAACCAGAGATCAAATTGCCAACATCTGCTGGATCATCAAAAAAGCAAGAGAGTTCCAGAAAAACATCTATTTCTGCTTATTGACTATGCCAAAGCCTTTGACTGTGTGGATTACAATAAACTGTGGAAAATTCTGAAAGAAATGGGAATACCAGACCACCTGACCTGCCTCTTGAGAAATTTGTATGCAGGTCAGGAAGCAACAGTTAGAACTGGACATGCAACAACAGACTGGTTCCAAATAGGAAAAGGAGTACGTCAAGGCTGTATATTGTCACCCTGCTTATTTAACTTCTATGCAGGGTACATCATGAGAAACGCTGGACTGGAAGAAGCACAAGTTGGAATCAAGATTACCAGGAGAAATATCAATAACCTCAGATATGCAGATGACACCACCCTTATGGCAGAAAGTGAAGAGGAACTCAAAAGCCTCTTGATGAAAGTGAAAGAGGAGAGTGAAAAAGTTGGCTTAAAGCTCAACATTCAGAAAACGAAGATCATGGCATCTGGTCCCATCACTTCATGGGAAATAGATGGGGAAACAGTGGAAACAGTGTTAGACTTTATTTTTTGGGCTCCAAAATCACTGCAGATGGTGACTGCAGCCATGAAATTAAAAGACACTTACTCCTTGGAAGGAAAGTTATTACCAACCTAGATAGCATATTCAGAAGCAGAGACATTACTTTGCCAACAAAGGTCCATCTAGTCAAGGCTATGGTTTTTCTTGTGGTCATGTATGGATGTGAGAGTTGGATTATGAAGAAAGCTGAGCACCGAGGAATTGATGCTTTTGAACTGTGGTGTTGGAGAAGACTCTTGAGAGTCCCTTGGACTGCAAGGAGATCCAACCAGTCCATTCTGAAGGAGATCAGCCCTGGGATTTCTTTGGAAGGAATGATGCTAAAGTTGAAACTCCAGTACTTTGGCCACCGCATGCAAAGTGTTGACTCATTGGAAAAGACTCTGATGCTGGGAGGGATTGGGGGCAAGAGGAGAAGGGGACGACAGAGGATGAGATGGCTGGATGGCATCACTGACTCGATGGACATGAGTCTGAATGAACTCCGGAGTTGGTGATGGACAGGGAGGCCTGGCGTGCTGCGAGTCATGGGGTCGCAAAGAGTCAGACACGACTGAGGGACTGATCTGAACTGATCTGAGTGCACATGCACGGATAAACTGATCTGTCTGACACTTAGTATCCGACATGAAAACCATCAGTTCTGAGATTCTTACTATTAAAGATACTGTTGTATATGTAGAGAAAACATGGGCATTTGGTTCTGGTTCAGATAGGACACATACGCTCTCGAGTCTCTCTGAAGAAATTGTCCTGAAAAAACAAAATATTGTCCTGAAAAGACCAGAATATTTCATTTCATGGCTTCATAACTTTAAGTCAACAGCCCTATGTGTGATTAAAAGTGTCTGAACCACCCAAGATGTGATTGGGATCCTCTCATTCAGATGTATTTCTGGGGAGAATTTTGGCCCCAGGGAGGGTCAGGTGAAGGCAAACCCATCACCGTGGAGGAGAGGAAAAGGTAGAAGCAGTCCTAGGAGAGGATGCTGGATCTTTGAATAGTCTTTGGACTGTTAGCAGAAAGATAATTCTGTTCATGTCTCTTCAATTGGTTGGATGGATAATCAAATTAGATGAGGTGAAGGGGAGTAAGATATGAAAAACAGAAGGTACAATTTAAAATACCGCCTTGTTAGAAATCAGGTTGGGCTTTTTCATTTCTGTTGATCACTCTGAGCTCTTTAAGAGTGGTGCCTGAATGCTCAGTTATGTCCGACTCTTTGTGACCCCATGGAGTGTAGCCCACCGGGCTCCTCTGTCCCTGGAATTTTCCAGACAAACACACTGGAATGGGTTTCTATTTACTCTTCCAGGAGATCTTTCTGATCCAGGGATCAAACCTGTGTCTCCTGCACTGGCAGGTGGATTCTTTACCACAGAACCACCAGGGAAGCCCTTAAGAGCAGTAATAATATAATTTCACAGTGTGCCACAACGCTCTACGATCACAGTGTGTTACCAGCCTCTTCGGGTGGATTCTTCCTAATGACACTGTCCTCCCCTCCCCCCGCCCAAGTCCATATTTAGGCTTTTTCTGAAGTGCTGTTGTCACCTTATAGATTTCTGCCGTATTTTGAACTCAATATTGATCAAGCTTTTAAAAAATATTCTCCAGATAATTCTTATTTTCTAAGATCTCATTTCATTTCCCTGCAGTATTTATTTACATTCTCATATTTGCTCTAACTAAAAATTCAGGTGCTTGAAAAATTTAATTAGCTATTTGGCATGCATCCACTCCTTTTATTTATTTTTTAATTCATTTTTAAATGGAGTATAATTGCTGTACAATGTTACGTTAGTTTCTGCCGTTTAACAACATGCATCAGATATATGTACACATATATCCCCTCCCTTTTGAGCCTTCCTCCCACATCCTCACTCCTTTTAAATCACTGGGACTTGAATGGTCCCATCTCCCATTCCTGTAGCTTTTACCAGTTTATACCTTTTCCTTAAATGACCTAGCCCTGTTTTTTTCTTCAGTTGTGAAATCTCAGCTGACTCTTGTATCTAAGCTGCCTTAAATTAATACAGTGGGGAGGACTCATGGGGTTTTAGTGAGAGTTTTATTATCAGCAAGGCATTAAATCTAGAATGGGTTGTATTCATTTTATAACTTCATCAACAAGCCATCAAATTTATTCAGACTAATTGACTCTTCATAAACAGAAGCTACTCATTGCTTCCTTATTTTTCAGGACAGTAAAAATTTATTTTTTGTGCTAATTTAGGTTCTATTATTTTGCTAGGATTTGGAGAAGCTAAACAATGAGGACCAAGGGCCTTTTTCATCTTCTTTTGAAAATTAGGAACACATTGCTATTCACTATCTTTAGATTCCTCTTTAGGTCTACAGGACTACAAAATAATGTTTGCTCACTTGGAAAATTAATTAGTTATTTCTCAGGGCTTATTGGAACATTGCTTATTGTCTGTAGAAAGTGATTACCTATTCATGAATTCTCTACCTTGTGTTATTTCCTTTTCTGTTTCATGGTCTTTAAAAAAATACAGCAAATCTTCAATTCATTTTTTTTTGAATGATTATGGAAATTATCTTTAGCAGGGAGATTTTTTGAGCTCTTCAAACTACCCCTCACATAGAAATAATTCAGAGAGAACAAAGAACATGGCTTGTTAGAAAATATAAACTGGAATTTGAAAAGATAAGAATTTTATGTGTAAAACAAAAGTTCAAATATTAAAATGTGTATACCAGTTTTTAAAGGCTAATTCTGCCATTGCAAGAAGCATCTGATTCTAGGAAAGTCCTTACTTAGACCTAAATTCTTTCAGTAATTATACACTCTTTAGTACTGGATTGGATGACCTCACCCAAGCAGAGAAATTGATATATCATGTAATTTAAATGCTGGAGGAATAGCTATAAATTTATGGCTGTGCTCTCAGATATTCCTTTTCCTATTTCTTCTGAAACTATTCTATAATTTCATGGTTTTGGAAACATGGCCTGATCTATTTTTAAGAAACTTCATCATACAATATCTGTTTTTTCTTCTTATGACACTAAAGAGGGTAAACCAAACCCTACACCTTAGAAACATACTTCTAGAACTAGCTACTTAAGACAATACTTAGGGGCTTTTATAGAATTATTTTCTTTACCAAAATTCTACAATCAGGAGATTACAATTCATATAGGGCCTAATCATAGTATTCTTAATGTCTAATAACGCAGTCTATGATGTATTAATTAATGCTAGTGGCACCTGGTTCACAAGTATTGTTTTTTTATATGGATTACAATGTTAAAAAAAGAGTCACCATCTTTTGGAAATGAATCATTTCCCATAACAAAGTCCAAAATGTGACTTCTTGTAAAATAATCAAAGATTTGGTGATTCGGTCACAATTAGCCTCCCACCACCAAATATAACAGGGCCTGAGTTGCCCTAGTTGCAAGAATGTTCACCAGCCTAATGACTCCTATGCTTTACATCCTTGACTTGGTTCATGTGGAGGATCATGAGCTGGAAGCAAAGACTCCTTTGTTTCATGCTGTCTCTTATTTTAGCCATGGGACCTGGAGTAAGTGGCTTCATCCTCTGAGCTTTGATGTAAGTTGGGGGTAGTATTTGCTTAGACTGATTGTGTCTAAGATTCTGTTTAGGGCTAGTTTTCAATAAAAATATTTTCTACCAAGCACTCATTTCTCTCGTGCCTGTCGTATCTCTTAAGGTCTACTGGTTTCACAAGGCTATGCTTTGGTACATGAAACATGGCAATGCCGTCATACAAAGTGTGTAGCAGTCCGCTATTGCAGGGCAGTGCTGTGTAACAAATCACCCTAAACTCGATGGCTTAGAGCATGTATTTTATTCTCATGTTACAGTTGCCTCTGGTTTGGCTGATCTAGGCTGGCTGAGTGGCTTTACTTTAAGCTGCATGTTGGCTCAGTTTGTCTCTAATCCATGAATTTGGTTTAGATCTTCTCCATGTTTATTTTTTCCTGAAGCCAAAGTTGGAGTGGCAGTGGCTACCTGAGGCATGCTCTTCTTAGGACTTATCAATGGAGCTCAAAATCCAAGCCAAGCCATGGAACAACACTTATGGCTGCCATTGCATCATGTCCACTAGTATTCTGTCTGTCAAAGCAAGTCATATTGCCAAGCCTAACTTGGCTTACAGCGGGAGAGTAAAGGGAAATAATATTTGTTGAACAGCAATCCAGACCATATACCAAACAAAGTCCAGCATCTATAGACATTTTAATTGAAAAGTGTATTTTCACAAGCCAGTTTAAATGATTGAAAACCTATTGACTTCAGACTTTTTAATTTAAAGGGTGAGTTTTAAAATTAATATCTTCAATATATCTGTGGTATATTGTTCTAAAGTGTTGGGAAAGAAATTTCCATAATTTAATTTCTGTATGGAAGAATGAATCACTCTCCTCATAGAGGCCTCAAGAATTAAAGTAGGTGTCCTTCTGGACATTTTTTTCAGAATAGCCAAGTAGACATTGCTGGGGTCTGACTCTGACTTAAATGGCAATGTTTCAGTTTGAGGATGATGGAGGTAAGGCTGATCTTGGCTCAAAATGCATCAACTCAGGCTAAGCCATAATACAGTGTGTGAAGCCTAGAGTTGATAAAAGATAATGGAATCTAGTTATGTGACCTTAGACTTTTGAACATATTCCAGATTATAACAATCAGAGTAATTTCTATTCTTCTCCATCTTCCTCCTCCTTCCTCACTCCTTCTCATTCTCCTCCCTCTTCCTCCTTCTTCTTGACTTCTTCCTCTTCCCCCCCATCAGTTATTTGTCTGTGGATGTTAAGAAAAATCATGCCATGTTCATGTGTCCAACCAGCTATGATAGCTCCAAGTCTTATGTCACAAATTCATGTCTGGTGACTTGTTGATGATGGGTTGACTCAACTGTTTGAAGTATAGGGGTAGCAAAGTCAAGTCATGGGTTCAGTCTTCACGAGGGAAAGTCAGCTAGGCATTTTACTAAGTAGCAATGTGTAAATTCCAGGATTCAATGGTGAATAAAAATAAATCTTCGCCAAGATATACACCTATGCTAGAGCGAGTCTTCATATTTCTTTCAATGACAAGAAAGGAGGGCTCTTGTTCTCAGTTCCACATGAAATGCCTTGCCCACAGTACGTTATGTATAATTACATTGTTTCTTCAAGGTGCCCTTATTATTTCTCCTCTCCTCTTTCCCAGGAGACATACACCAGGAGGAACTGGCAAGTTCAGTTGGCAAGAGCAGACAAATAAATAAGAAGCATGAGCTTGCGTCTTTTAGCTGAGGCGATTTGTCAAAAACCACAGCAGTGTGGCTGTGTTCAGATTTAAGGGTTATATTCAGCCTTAATCAAGGGGATTTTTTTAAAAAGCTAAATCAATGAACAAATTAAAGAAAAGATTTTGGTAGAACATGAAGTCAATCATTCTCATGTGGCTGAATATACTGGCCTGAAGGCATTTCAAAAATAGGCTAGAGCATTAGACAATGGTGAGTTACCTACTCATATTTGTCTAGTTTATTGAGTGAGTGGTATTGAGTCAGAATCCCACGAAGAATAATGAGATTTGACACTCAAGAGAGAACAAAATACCTGAGCAAGAGACCTTTGAGGTCAGCTACTTGCTATGAGGTCATCAGGTGGTAAATATGGATAACCTGGGTCTATAATACATCTGAGTTTATGATATATTAGTAATTTTCAACATTGTTGTTTTATTATGTAGATTCCAATGATGTATATTATATCTCCCTGGTAATTACCATTTTCCTCTTCAAATTTCCTCTTCACCTTTCTCCAATGTGTGCTATGCCCTGGGAGGCTGACTTTTATGGGTCACATCAATGAGATTCATTGCTTTACGGCATTCCATTGCATTCAGTCAATGGGAAGAACTGTTGAAACAAATTGGAGAGTAGGGCAGGAGGTTTTTATTTTCTAGGCTCCCTCCTTTTTGGGTCACCATGCATTGACTTCATCCCTTTTCTAAATGCCACAGCTTTGTTGTAGAGCCCTCTCCATATGATGTATGTGTTGATCACTCAGTCATGTCTGACTTTTTGTGACCCTCTGCACTGTGGCTCACCAGGCTCCTCTGTCCAGGCAAGAATACTGGAGTGGGTTGCCATTTCCTTCACCAGGGGATCTTCCTGACCCAGGGATCAAACCCAGGTCTCCTGCACTGCAGGTGGATTTCTTACTACCTGAAGCACCAGGGAAGCCCACTCCTCTCCAATTCCGGTGACCACTCCCTTACGTTGTCTCTTCAGGCTGAAAGGACAATGGCTCCCATAGGTTGTTAGTCCTGGGAGCTCAACTATGTTTCATTGGATTTGCTTGATCCTTCCATACATTTATAAACAGTCGCTTAATACATTGTCCTTAACTTCCCATCTGCATATTCCATCTCTTCTTTGCTAACATCTTGACCAACATACTACCTATGTGAAATATGACACTTGCTATGTGTTTTCAGGACATAGAATACATGTGTATTAAAGTTATTACATATTTAAATACAGCACTTATGATAAATATAATCAAAACAAACTTCAACCTCCTGGGAGGGCTGCTGCTGCTAAGTCGCTTCAGTTGTGTCCGACTCTGTGCGACCCCATGGACAGCAGCCTACCAGGCTTCTCTGTCCATGGGATTCTCCAGGCAAGAACACTGGAGTGGGTTGCCAGGAGAGCAGCTGAATATAAATAGTAGCCAAGGTAAAAACAAATAAGAACAAAAATGTGACATACATTGGGGCAAATGCAATAATATTAAGAAAAACTGTATTAGGAGGCATAGATAAAATGGGAAAATCAGAAATTTGGAGAAAAGTTCCCAGGACAAAATACCGGAATTCAAAATTGTGAATAGTCAGGAAATCTTAACATTGAGGGCTAGGAAACAAGAGATACAGAAACAGAGAAAGAGGAAAGTAAAGAAAGCGTGTGTGTATGTGTGTGTGTGTTTGAAGGGCATAAAGTGCTGGGTTAGAGGTTGCAGGACGTTGTTGGATGACGGCACTCAGAAGCACCTAGAATCCATGTGGTGGCTCTGTCCATGGTGCTGGCCAAGTCCCTGCTACTGCATGGACTGCCCCTCTCCCTCTGAGGATGAGAGGAGCTGAAAGAATTCTGAATGCTTGACTGATGTGCCTTCAGACTTCTCTGAAAATTACTTTGTACTAAAGGCATCCTCCAGAAGAGCAAACTGTACCAGGCTAAAAGAAGGGGAGTAATACCATCCATCTCTCAGTTATTACACATTTGTACGTGATTGATACTAACATTACTGCTGCCAGCAATTGATCTAAGCATATTACCATGCTAAAACAATTTACCACAACATAGGCACAAATGTGAGAACTCTGAAGAGCAGTTTCAAAATAAGAGGCCAAGGTGAGAATAAAATCATATGATGGAATTACTCCAAATGTCTGTACACAAATACAGGACTGAATTTCTACTGTACCTTCCATTATTTTTTTTTCTGGGCTGAAAAATGATTATGTAATGGTATGCCCAAAAATGATTTTTAAAAGTTAAAGGATAGAGCTTCCCTGGTGGCCCTGTGGTAAAGAATCTGCCTCCCAATGCAAGCAACATGAGTTCAATCCCTGATCTGGGAGGATCCCATATGCCTCAGAGAAACTATGCCCAAGCACCACAACTATTGAGCTGCAGTTATGAAGTCCACATGCTGCCTGTGCACCCTAGAGCCCATGCTCTGCAACAAGAGGAGCCACTGCAATGAGACACCTGCACACAACAGCTAGAGAGTGGACACTGCTTGTGGCAACTAGAGAAAACCCTGGGTAGCAACAAAGACTCAGCACAAGTAAAAATTAATAAATAAATACAATTATTTAAGACATTAAGTTTAAAGGATAGGCTAAGGTACAAATAAGTCAGCTTATACCACAAAGGATACTTCTGTGTTTTGGGAAGAAATCAAAATTTAAATCTAAAGTTTTACCTTTTACATAAGTGATACATATAACAATACTAACCAAGGAAAATGGATAGCTCTTTAAAGTCTCTTAGTCTGATAATTATTAGAGAACCAAAGAATGTAGTTTCTCAGGAAAATATCTAATGTATTGTCAATGAGAAAATTTATGCATCTGGCAGTCTTGAGAAGTTTTGGAGAGTGGATGTTAAAGATCTTCAGTTTAAAATGTTGCATTTAATATTAATGGGAGTATGGTAGTGACTTCTTAGACTAGAATGAACTGGTGTGAAAATGGGAAAAGAAAACTGGGAGTAATTGCAACAAGGAGAAGAAAATTAAGCTGATGAGGTCACCAAACAGAAGAGGAAGGTGTCTTCCCAGTTTTGTGATCATGTTTTCAAAAAACACTGAATACCCCTCCAATCACAGTTCCAGCCACCATCACTTGGAAAGGCAAGTACTTGAAAGAACTTGTGTCCAATCTTGTACCTTTCATCCTCCAGTTTTGGAAAGGTATCTGGTGTAATGACAGGATTTAGGTTCCCAGCCTTATCATAAAGATGCTGTAGCATCTTGAAACATTATTTTGTCCCCCAAACACAAGCTATCTTGTTCACAAGGTTACCTTGGATTTTAAATAAGCACACATATGAATGTAAGAGAGACAAACGTATATAAAAAGTAACCCAGAGATCTCCATGGACTCTTCCAGCCTTTGGGATCTATATAGAATTGTCCCAAGCCCCAGTTAGATGGCCTGGGGTATCCTAATCCCCCTCAAGGTATCTGAAACTTCCTGAAGACTGCTTTATCATAGACCCCTTCACTCCTAGACTCCTTGTATCCATTGGCTACAGAGTCCAAGCTTGCTCTGCTCCCCACAGGACAGGCCAATAAATCAGAAACAAGGTACTGATGCAAGGAAAACCTGGCTGATGAAGAAGAGGCAGACTAATGTCTCAAAATAACTCAGAATAATGTCTCATCTTATTGGGGTCTGGATGCCAGGTTCTTTTATTGAATACAGATAGGGGAGGTGAGGAAACAAAGTAAAAAGGCCATTAATCTTGCAAATATCTCCTAGAATGGCAAGCCTCAGGCAGGGGATGTGTTCACCTCTTCCTTCCTGCCATCCAAAAGTAGACAGGATTCTGAACAAAGGCACTTTAACAGTCAGGCAGAGAGGCAGGATTCTCTAAGGCCAGCCATTATGTATGATTATAATAACAAAAGCAATGAAAAGCAAGCTAAAGAAACAATTCCAACTGTGGAGTCAGAATTGGTTTTTCTCTGCAATGCGCTGACAGCCTTTCACAACATTATTAACTCAGATATGGAACTCAGATCAGATCAGATCAGTCGCTCTGTCGTGTCCGACTCTTTGCGACTCCACGAATCGCAGCACGCCAGGCCTCCCTGTCCATCACCAACTCCTGGAGTTCACTCAGACTCACCTCCATCGAGTCAGTGATGCCATCCAGCCATCTCATCCTCTGTCGTCCCCTTCTCCTCCTGCCCCCAATCCCTCCCAGCATCAGAGTCTTTTCCAATGAGTCAACTCTTGACATGCAGTGGCCAAAGTACTGGAGTTTCAGCTTTAGCATCATTTCTTCCAAAGAAATCCCAGGGCTGATCTCCTTCAGAATGGTTGGATCTCCTTGCAGTCCAAGGGACTCTCAAGAGTCTTCTCCAACACCACACTTCAAAAGCATCAATTCTTCGGTGCTCAGCCTTCTTCACAGTCCAACTCTCACATCCATACATGACCACAAGAAAAACCATAGCCTTGATTAGACGAACATTTGTTGGCAAAGTAATGTCTCCGCTTTTGAATATGCTATCTAGGTTGGTCATAACTTTCCTTCCAAGGAGTAAGCGTCTTTTAATTTCATGGCTTCAGTCACCATCTGTAGTGATTTTGGAGCCCAGAGAAATAAAGTCTGACACTGTTTCCACTGTTTCCCCATCTATTTCCCATGAAGTGGTGGGACCGGATGCCATGATCCTCATTTTCTGAATGTTGAGCTTTAAGCCAACTTTTTCACTCTCCACTTTCACTTTCATCAAGAGGCTTTTGAGTTCCTCTTCACTTTCTGCCATAAGGGTGGTGTCATCTGCATATCTCAGGTTATTGATATTTTTCCCGGCAATCTTGATTCCAGCTTGTGCTTCTTCCAGTCCAGCGTTTCTCATGATGTACCCTGCATATAAGTTAAATAAGCAGGGTGACAATATACAGCCTTGACGTACTCCTTTTCCTATTTGGAACCAGTCTGTTGTTCCATGTTCAGTTCTAACTGTTGCTTCCTGACCTGCATACAAATTTCTCAGGAGACAGATCAGGTGATCTGGTATTCCCATCTCTTTCAGAATTTTCCACAGTTTATTGTGATCCACACAGTCAAAGGCTTTGGCATAGTCAATAAAGCAGAAATAGATGTTTTTTCTGGAACTGTCTTGCTTTTTCCATGATCCAGAGTCCCTTGAATTTTCTCTCTCAAACCTGAATATTCAAACCATGAAGGTACTCAAGAGTATGTTTGCTTGTGCACCTAGCAGGAGGTACCCTCTGTAGAAATCATGTGAATTATAGAAAGTGAAAATACTTTTCCTGTTATATTGATTTAATGACTACTAACAAATTAATCATATGATAACAGAACCATGGAAACTTCCTTGTGTTACTTGCTCAGTCATGTTCAACTCTTTGCAACTCCATGAGCTGTAGCCTGCCAGGCTCCTCTGTACATGGAATTCTCCATGCAAGAATACTTGAGTGGGTAGCCATTCCCTTCTCCTGGCAATCTTCCCAACCCAGCCCGACCCAGGGATCAAACCTGGGTCTCCTGCAATACAGGAAGACTCTTTACTGAATGAACCACTTAAGAGGGTACAAAAATAAATAACTAGAACTCAAAGACTCTACTCAAATAGAGCTACATAAATGCTAACTGATGCAGTCCAGTGAAATGTTACAGGGAGAAAACACTGAGAACTAGAGATAAAATTATTCTATCTCAGTCATGACTTGTTCATGTCAATAGAGAATAAATTGAACAAATCTGTGATGTGCCCATTCTTGAGCACTTAGAAAATGTTTTAAAGGAAAAAAAATATGTTCAGAGCACATGGCCCAGGCTTTGAACTTAATTTGTAAGTCATTTTTAGCTGACAGCTCCTCCTTTTCTTAGAAATTTGGCTTATTAAAAGTTTTTCTGTTCATGAACAAAATAAAGTACAAGGCATTTAATACATTTCTTATTGAAACTTGTGGTCTGTCTTTAGGGGTTCCGTGTTTAGGGGTTTGTGGACTATCTATTTTGATGATTTTGGTCATAATTTTTTGGATAAATGTGTTATGGAGGATGCAAAACACGGAGTACCACCCTTCTTTCTTGCCATGTTTCAGCGCAGATCACTGATACCTTGACCCCATTTGCAAAATAAGGGGCTGTGCTTTCATGATCAGAACAAGCTTACAGCTTCTCACCAGCGTCCAATGTATGGACAATAAAATGAAGACCTTAATGATGCAATGGAATTAAAAACAATATGTTAAAGGAATGTCTTGCAAGAGATGTGTGAGAGGACATATAATGTTCTGGCCCAATTCAAGGCTGGGTTTGTGTGTCTTTGAAGGAGGAAGACTTCCCAGGCATACTAGGATGAAGTCCCAGAACCAAGATGTCAGTGGCAGTGTGCTTGGCAGCTTTAAGCAATCATGTGGAGTCTCTCATCTTACTATTACACAGCTCTGGCAGGGTGAGGGTCCCACTTCAGTTGCAGGATGTGCTTGGCTTTCAAATTGCTCTGAAGGCTCCAATATATCCACTCATGGCAGTGCTTCCAGAGGCCAGCTTGGTGACTGGCCCCTCACCTTCCATCTCTCCTTTTTGGACCCTGTCTTCCCCAGCACCTCCCACACTCCTGCAAACTGGAATTCCTGTAATAAACTCCTTATTCCATAGCGCTCAGAGTGGTTATGATTTCTAAATTCTTCCCTCATATTATCAGTACATGGGATTACATTTTTAGACAACGTCAACTTAATCCCCTCAAGAAACTATTTGAACTGAAATGGATTTTGATGTTAACCTCTCAGCTTGTTAGGCAAGTTACTTATGAAAAGATCCATGTAAAAACCTGAATTAAAAATGGCATCAGGAGACCTGTTCATCGTGTCACTCAACATTATCTTTATAAGATTTCATGTGAGAAGAGTATCACTATTTCTGGCTATTTATTTATTTCACTATTTATTTCTTTTGAAACATTGGTATACTTTTTCCTTTTCAGGACATTCAATTTTTGCCCTTGCTTCTGGGAGGCTCAGAGATATATGTGATGCATAATAACAAGAAATATCTTCGTTTCCAATGTATTTGCTTATTCTTCTTTATCATGCATTTAATTAATCCCATTTGATCTTAAAGTATACTTGCTTTTTACTCTAACTTGTGGCAGGTAGGAAATGGTTGTGACAGAACAAAGCACTGACAAAATCTGTTTATTCAGTGACTACCTAGCGTCATCTGGTCTTGACATTCTCTATATCATTCTATCTTATTTTTTCTTCCATTTCATGTACAAGGAAACTGAGTTGCCACTAGATCAGGGTTGCTAAATGGAGAATGACAAGAATTGGGACTTTCAATCTGTCTCTACTATGTCAGGCTGTCTTAGTGGCTGAAAGAGTCAGATATATACACACAAGGCTCAGTGAAATAAAACTAAGCATTTCTGTCCTTCTTAACCTGACTCAAGCATGAGGACCTTTACATGGGTCCCTTCTTTTTCTGGCAGAGAAGTTTGTAATTATGAGTGAAACAGAAAGCAAACAAGTCTCAAAATGGAATTTGGTGATGAAAATAATGAAGTTGATGGTGATAATATAGAAAATGGTGGTGATGAAGCTGATGAAGATGTTGGTGGTGATGAAGAGAATGATGATGCACTTGAGTTGCAAACAAAAGCTGTGATTATTTTCAGTCACTTTACCCTCTCCTTATGTATATATTTTCAAGAGTTGCAGCATACAGGAACTTACAGCATAATTCATGAATTTTTATTACTGTATGGAATATACTTCCTGACCTTCAGTAATCATGTAAAATAGCTAAAATGATTAACTGAGTGCTCACTGTATATCAGGCACTGTTCTAGGTATTTTATACACATTGACTTATTTCATATTTACCCTCATTTTACAAATGCCAAAACCAAGACAAAGTTACTCTTCTGACCATGATCACAGAGCTAGTAAGTGGTGGAGCTAGAATTCCAACCCAGGGAGTCTGGCCCCCAAGTTTTTGCTCTTAGGCATGATTTTGTGCCTCGTTCTCTTTCTGATGACCAAGAAAAAGAGCAGATTTGGATTCACGTTTGGATTCCATAACTTTCTAGCTGTGTGACCTTGAGCTTAATCTCTTTAATTCTTAGTTTCTCTGAGGTTCTTTTAAGTGCCAAGAGATAGGATTCTTTTGAAGCAACAATTTACTTACTTGCTGAGCACCTACGAGTACAGAACTAAGCTAGGTGCCATGAGCTGAAAAATTAAACCACTATTCAAGAGTTTTGCTCACAAATATAAGCATAAAGATACTCAAAATACATGCTTAATTGGAATAAATTTTCTGCAGCTGGTTTTCAAACCTTCCAGCTTCCCACAGGAAGACAAGAAAGGCTCTCATGGAAGAAACACTTCTCTTTTGCTCTTCCCTTTCTCCCTGAAACCCACTACATCCTTGTCTTAGAGAATTTTATTTATTGTATTCTGTTGGCAATGTTAACGCCTCTGAACATCTACCATCTACATTCACCTTTACAAGTCAATAATATCCCCCAGGACCCTCACTCTGAATGACCCTCAATGTGAGACCTGGACACTGTGACTTTTCAGAGGACTGTGGAGGGACTGATGAGTGGCAGAGCACGACGGATGTGATTTCATATCCCTACGTTAAGACCATTGGAGAAGGAAATGGCAACCCAGTCCAGTATTCTTGCCCGGAGAATCCCATGGATGGAAGACCCTGGCAGGCTGCTGTCCATGGGTTACAAGAGTTGGACACAACATCAAGATCACTGTGAAAACAGCACCCTGACCATGGCATGGAAGTGAGTGTGAGCATAGAAGACTGGCTCCAGAAAGACTTGAGAGGCTGTGAGTTGGCTCTGAGCAAGGGGAAGGCAGCAGTTCCAAGAGACAGATTGTAGCTGTTCTTTTTTTTTTCTCTTCCTTGAGTTTGGTGGCAATAAGGCATATGGCATGGATCACCCAGCCTGATCAGTTTCAGACTGTTAAATAGTCTCCAGGACCTATGAAGACAGCAGTCACACATCCAATAAAGAGCAGCCGCAGAATGAATAAGGCAATTGTTTCTGGTGACTGCAGTTCTGTCCCAACCGTGCAATCACCAAGGGAGAGCAAACGAAAATGAATGACTTAAGTGAAGCCGCTGTTTGGAGCCTCTGGGTTCCTGCTCAGTTGGCAAGAATTGAGCAGCAGACAGGAGACCTGATCGCTTCCAAGTTGAGCACTCTTGAAGCATGGCTTAAAACAAGATCAGGTGCTTTATCTTTCTTATAGCATTAAATTTATTTATCAGGAAGTGTACAAAATTAGTAGAAAATCTGGCCCTACAATTGTTTTCAGCATTCTAACTGTGTTTATTTCATTTTTACTTTACATTGGAGTTTAGTTCAGTTCAGTTGCTCAGTCATGTCTGACTCTTTGCGATCCCATGGACTGCCTCCCTGTCCATCACCAACTCCCAGAGTTTACCCAAACTCATGTCCATTGAGTCGATGATGCCATCCAACCATCTCATCCTCTGTTGGCCCCTTCTCCCCTCGCCTTCAATCTTTCCCAGCATCAGGGTCTTTTCAAATGAATCAGCTCTGCACATAAGGTGGCCACAGTATTGGAGTTTCAGCTTCAGCATCAGACCTTCCAATGAGTATTCAGGACTGATCTCCTTTAGGATAGACTCGTTGGATTTCCTTGCAGTCCAAGGGACTCTCAAGAGTCTTCTCCCACACTACAGTTCAAAAGCAGCAATTCTTCAGCTCTCAGCTTTCTTCATAGTCCAACTTTCACATCCATACACGACCACTGGAAAAACCATAGCTTTGACTAGACGGACCTTTGTTGACAAACTAATGTCTCTGGTTTTTAATATACTGTCTAGGTTGGTCATAACTTTCCTTCCAAGGAGTAAGCGTCTTTTAGTTTCATGGCTGTAGTCACTATCTGCAGTGATTTTGGAGCCCCAAAAATGAAGTCTGTCACTGTTTCCACTATTTCCCCGTCTATTTTCCATGAAGTGATGGGACCAGATGCCATGATCTTCATTTTCTGAATGTTGAGCTTTAAACCAACTTTTTCACTCTCCTCTTTCACTTTGATCAAGAGGCTCTTTAGTTCTTCTTCACTTTCTGCCATAAGGGTGGTGTCATCTGCATATCTGAGGTTATTGATATTTTTCCCAGCAATCTTGATTCCAGATTGTGCTTCATCCAGCCCAGCGTTTCTCATGATGTACTCTGCATGTAAGTTAAATAAGCAGGGTGACAATATACAGCCTTGACACACTCCTTTTCCTATTTGGAATCAGTCTGTTGTTCTGTTTCCAGAGTAGAACTGATTAACGTTGTGTTAGTTTTAGGTGTACAGCAAAGTGATTCAGTTATATATATATATATACATGTATCTATTCTTGTTCTTTTCCCATTTAGGTTATTACAGAGTATTGAGCAGAGTTTCCTGTGCTATACAATAGGTCCTTGTTGGTAATCCATTTTAATTATAGCAGTGTGTACATGTCCATCCTAGACTCCCAATCTGTCTGTTCTTCCCCACCTCTTCCCCCCTGGTAACTGTAATTTCATTCTCTAAATATGTGAATCTGTCTCTGTTTTGTAAATAAGTTCATTTGCATCATTTTTTTAGATTCCACATATAAGCAATACCATATTGTATTTGTCTTTCTCTGACTTACTTCACTTGTTATGATAATCTTCAGGTCCATCCATGTTGTTGCAAATGGCATCATTTCATCCTTTTTATGGCTGAGTAATATTTCAGTGCATATACGTCTGCATGTATGTATGTATATATATATATATATGTACATATACACATATTTATGTATATGGACATGAGTTTGAATAAGCTCTGGGAGTTGGTGATGGACAGGGAAGCCTGACATGTTGCAGTCCATGGGGTCGCAAAGAGTTGGACACGACTGAGCAACTGAACTGAACTGAACAGTAGTATGTATATATGTTTCTGTATGTATGTACATATATATATATGTATGTTTATATATCTTCTTTATCCATTCATCCTTCAATGGAAATTTAGATTGCTTTCATGTCTTGGCTATTGTAAAGCAGCACTGCAGTGAATACTGAGGTGCACGTATCCTTTCAAACCATGTTTTTCTCCAGATATATGCCCAGGAGTGGGATCACAGGATCATATGGTAACTGTATTTTTATTTTCTTAAAAAACCTCTATACAGGTGCTTTTTGTTTAAACAAGGGAGCAGTGTTTTTGATAGTATGCTTTCTAAGTATCTATTTTTCCAATTGTGGAATACCATCCCAGCTGGGTGGAACATTCTTAGAATGAAGTCTGAAAATCTAGGAAAAGATGATTTCCTCCCAAGGTTTCTTCTTGCCTACGCATATACCCCCCACCTTGCAGTTTAGTGTAGGGGATGTGGTCTAGTCTGGATTGGCACTCCAATTCGATGCTGCTGGTGGAAGTCAAGAGGGAAGGACCTGATCACACCCCTCAGAAGGGGCTGCCTGCAAGAGCTGGGGTTGATTGGCAGGTGGGAAGCAAGTAGCACTCTTATTTGAGCAGGGGTTTGGAATTTGAATAAGGGGAGAAGAGGAGAGAGTGCTGGTTGCCTGATGTGCATGCGCATGTGTGTGTGTGTATTTTGAGGGGAGAGAAACAAATACTCTTTCTACTTTGTATTTGCTCAAAAGTGATTGTGCAATTGATTGGAGCCCCCAAAGTTTTTCTCGTTAGAATATAAGGGGAACTACTAGGAAAGCTCAACATTCAGAAAACTAAAGTCATGGCATCCAGTCCCATCACTTCATGGCAAATAGATGGGGAAATAGTGGAAACAGTGACAGACTTCATTTTTTGGGCTCCAAAATCACTGCAGATAGTGACTACAGCCATGAAATTAAAAGACGCTTACTCCTTGGAAGGAAAGTTATGACCAACCTAGATAGCATATTAAAAAGCAGAGACATTAGTTTGTCACAAAGGTCCGTCTAGTCAAGGCTATGGTTTTTCCAGTAGTCATGTATGGATATGAGAGTTGGACTATAAAGAAAGCTGAGTGCCAAAGAATTGCTGCTTTTGAACTGTGGTATTGGAGAAGACTCTTGAGAGTCCCTTGGACTGCAAGGAGATCCATCTGGTCCATCCTAAAGGAAATCAGTCCTGAATATTCATTGGAAGGACTGATGTTGAAGCTGAAACTCCAATATTTTGGCCACCTGATGTGAAGAGCTGACTCATTTGAAAAGACCCTAATGTTGGGAAAGATTGAGGGCAGGAGAAGAAGGGGACAACAGAGGATGAGATGGTTAGATGGCATCACCAACTCAATGGACATGAGTTTTGGTAAACTCCGGGAGTTGATGATGGATAGGGAGGCGTGGCGTGCTGCAGTTCATGGGGTTGCAAAGAGTCGGACGTGACTGAGAGACTGAACTGGACTAGGAAAGTTAAGAGATATGTGGCTTACTTTTCATTACCTACCCTTACTTCCCATAAGCCACTGATTTGTTCTAAACTCATTTCTTTCTTTTCTGAGAAGGTGTCAGCAAAGTGTGTGCATGCGTGTGTGTGCACATGTGCGTGTGTGCACATGCGCGTGTGTGCACATGCGTGTGTGTGCACCTGCGTGTATGTGTGTGTACGTGCATGCACTGTTATCCCTGAGACCTCAAGTGTCTGAGAATACTTTTTGCCTTTGCAATTAAACTGTAGTTTTGCTAAATGTAACTTTTACTGGTAGATTCTAAGTTTGAAAGTATTACTCCATCTTCTTTCTTCCTTTAGATTTTTTTTAATATAAAAACTTGTGCTCATATTTACTAAACTATTTTTGAAGCAGCCCTTGAAAAACCAGTCGGTTGTATAACTGAGGAAAGACACCAATATAAGGCTTAGCAAACTGCTTCAGCACAACAAAATAATCTTCACTCTCCTAAGACATTTTTACATTTTAATATTCTTCTCATTTCTAATCTCTTAAAAATGACTTGAAATTATACTATCTGTGAGGATATATTTTTTTCTGATCTGATATTCCTATAACTGTACAGGCTATTAAAATAAAACAAATAGCACATGGTTCTTAAGAACAGAGTGGAAATTCCTGGATATTAATCTACCTACTGATTTTCACAATTATTATAACCAAATGTGTCTGAACTGAAGTATTCAACTAAGTTATTTTGAAAAATGCATTATGACTTCAGTAGTATTTCTGTTCTAATTGGCTGCCCAAATAGCTGTTAGTTAAATTACATATCTGTGCATTTGCAATTACTGTAGAATTGGTTAATTGATGTAGCTTGTGTTGTGGAAGAAACATTTTCTTGATTTGGGGATATGGGAAAATAATGTAATTGTAAATGCCATATTATTTATCTCTTTTTTGAAATAAGCAACATAGTCGTCAAATCCAAGAAATAGTAGAATCATACTTTTCATCATAATATCCTACCTTTAAAGAATCAGGTAAAATGGCTTTGTTCTGCTTTCTTGGCCATTACATCCTGTCTAATGCCTAAATATCTCTAATTGCACAGTGAGATTTGTATCACTCACTGCTTTCTAGTTGTATGTAATGTCTTGAAGGATGTAAATAATATTTGTTATGTAACATTTAAAGTGTAACTGTTTATACACACACACACACACAGAGCATACCACACCATGACTTTTCCATAATTCACACAATCATTTCATTTGTAAAACTACCTTAAATATTTGGATGGAAATGCAGCTCTTAATAAAATAAGGCAATACATTTGTGGGTGTTCTAGGACAGATGCTTAGAAGCAGGCCAAGAAAGGATTCATGTGTAAGTAGTCTCTGAAGATGTGCTCCTGAAGCATTCTGATGAAGGAATCGGGGAAGTGAGACAAGAAACAAGGGGGAAGCAGGTGGAACAGTTGTGTGATTTCAAATAAAATCTCCACCTGGTCCTGCAGGGAAGATCTGGAGTATAAATTACAACTCAAATTTGTCTTAACTGGAGACAGAAGAGCTGTGACCTCAGGTTGTGCTTTGAAATTTGCCAGTCTTTACCCATTCCACGTTGCTCATTCCTGCTACCTGCCTGCTCATCACTGCCCCCACCCCCACCCACACCCCACCCCCACAGTCACCTGTACTTGCTACTCTTTTGCTGGGTCTTCGCTGAGGCTGAAGGGCTCCTCTAGTGGTGACAAGCAGGCTTAGTTGCCTCACGGCATACGAGATCTTCATTCCCTGACCAGGAATCCAATCTGCATCCCCTGCATTGAATGGCGAACTGTTAACCAGACCACATGTGAAGTCCCTGCCCTTGCTACTCTTGCAGGGCTTAAGCTGATAAGAGAAAAGGCAGGTAATTTTGAGAACCTTGCACTTTGGTTACTGTTGTTGTGAAAGAAAAGTGAAAGTGTTAGTCGCTCAGTGGAGTCCAATTCTTTGCGACCACATGGACTGTAGCCTGCCAGGCTCCTCTGTCCAAGGAATTCTCCAGGCAAGAATACTGGAGTGGGTTGCCGTCCCCTTCTTCAGGGGATCTTTCTGACCCAGTGATTGAACTCAGATCTACCTCATTGTAGGCAGATTCTTTACCATCTGAGCCACCAAAACAATGAATAACTAAGTGAACTAAAAGAGATTGGAGAAATCTTTGTTGTTTGTTCTTGGCAGTTTCCCTAATCCTCCATTATTCGAAAGTTGGGTCCTTTATGACCTGCTTTTTCTATGGGATGTGTTTTTCTGCCACTTCTTTGGCCACATATTTTTTAAGCATGTCATTGCTAATTAGCAGAGAGAGAGAGGGGAACCATGCAAGAAGCATAAAAAATATTTTGTGTGGCAGTAAACCTGAAATTGGCCAGTTAAATTAAGTCTTTGCCTAATCCGTAATATGTTTTCTCCTGCCACTGTTTTGTTCTATTGGCACATTTGAAGAGTTTGTTCTTTTTTTATGAATACACACACACACATCCACAAATATCAGAGTTTTGTATGTCCTTCGCTCAATGTGGGTAGAGCATTTCTATTTTTCTCTGCAATGCAACAAGAAGAGATGGGGGTTAAATATCTGGAGACCTGCTGCTTTGCCTTTAAATCTGTGATGACCATCATTTTGTCACTAAGTCTCCTAAGGTTTCAGTTTCTTATTTAGTTTTATTTAGTATGGGAAGTTGGAAAAGATGCTTAGTTAAGTTAGTTCCTCCTGGATTTAAAAACCATGGGATTTCCCAGCTCTTCCAGGGTCACTTGACAATTTAGTACATAAGCTGTGCATTTTCCTTTATCTTGACTGTGAAATGCCCAGATTCTAGGCACCCAACCTCTAGAGGATGTATCATCTAGTTAAAGCTTGAGTAACTTTGACAATATCTTCAAAGATATGAGACAAAGGACTAGAAATCCTTTTCTGTAATTGTACCATTTTTAGATACCTTCTTGTGGTATAGCTACTTCAACCAGGATGCTACTATAGTCAACGCTATGGTTTTTCCAATAGTCATGTACGGAAGTGAGAGCTGGAGCATAAAGAAGGCTGAGTGCTGAAGAACTGATGCAAAAGCATCAAAAACTGCAGTGGTGGAGAAGACTCTTGAGAGTCCCTTGGATGGTAAGGAGATCAATCCAGTCAATCCTAAAGGAAATTAACCCTGAATATTCATTGAAAGGACTGATGCTGAAGCTCTAAAACTTTGGCTACCTGATGCGAAGAGCCGACTCATTGAAAGGTCTTGATGCTGGGAAAGATTGAGGGCAAGAGGAGAAGGAGGTGGCAGAGGATGAGATGTTAGATACCATCACTGACTCAATGGACAGTTTGAGCAAACTCCAGGAGATAGTGAAGGACAGGGAAGCCTGGCCTGCTGCAGTTCATGGGGCCACAAAGAGTTGGACACGACTAGGTGACTGAACAGCAACAATCACATGAATAATGTTTGAAATATAACTTAAATATATGCATCATTCTTTAAGACATCAAATTTATCCTAGGGCTCTCCCTAGTACAAGTCTTGGTCCTATATATTTTACCATGAAACATCAATCTGTTTGCTATGCCAAATTCAGTTCATCAATCTCATCCAACCAGAATATAATTGGTGGTGGGGAGAAGAATAACTCAACAGAAAAATAATGAATCTGAAAGTAACTGTTTTAAAGAAGTGAAATAAAATCAATTTGGTGTTGCTTTAATTTTTGATGATTTACAGTAAGAGTTCTGATGCCCAGAAGGTACCATTTGACATTTTCATCTCCAATGCTGTGAAGAGATTAGCACTTACTGGTATTGATTTAAACTAGGATTTATACCAGGGCTGTCATTTTTATGGAAAGCACAATAAAAAAGATTAGAAAGAAATTGCCAAATGGCCTGGGTATAATCAATTGTAGAATGCTTTCATTGGGAATTTGCAATTTTACCAAGCAGAAAGTTAACATGCAGGATAAGCAACAGGAAATGCAATTCACATGAGAACGTAAGATTGTGTCCAGGCCAGAACCTAAGCACATCACACAATAAGACACAAGCCAGAGTTCAGCATCACTCTGCTAATTATCCATGGAGTTTGAGAAAAATCTGTAAAAGACAGCATTTTAAAGCCTACTTCAGTGAAGCAGACCCTTGATGATGACTAAGTGAAACATTAATGATGAATTTCAAGACAGAATATTTAGGAAGAATTTCTGAGAGCTGAAGTCAAGATGGAATCGACAGGGTATATGCCTTTTATTTGGTTTTGATGAGAAAGGAGAGTTGGTCTAGGATTGACTGAAGGTCAGGAAGGGTGGCCCCTGGGGAACTCATTTGTTCACTTCTGAAACTGTACTCAAAACCCAAGAAAGCAGAGAGAAGATAGTGGGGGAGGTGCTGATTGCTAGATTCTGAATCCAAATTCATCCAGCAGTTGGCAGTGTGACATGAGAGCATGGAGACAAACAAATCAAAAGGATGTGAACAGAGATTCTTTGACATTCCAGCAAAGAGATACCCAAATAACCCCAGGCAATCTGCTCTACCCAGAGAGAAAACTCTATTTACTATGCAATTAATCACAGATTAAACACATATTTGATGGCAGTAATTACACAGAGGGCTCAAGATAAGAAATTAAAACATGGGAACATCGCACATAAGTGGCTCACAACATACAGGACAGAGATAAATATGACATTTTTCCATCTCGGCAGAGGAGGTAGTAATGTCTTCCTGGGAGAGGAGGAGGAAAAGGATCAAGGCCAGCTTCTGGGGGTGGTGGGGGTGGGGATGATCATAAAGCAGAGTTTTGGAGAATAAACTAAAAGACAAGAGAGAAGAGGATTCCTGGGTGAGGGAGTGGTAGATATGGGGGAGGGGTTACAGACCCATGACCTCTGTCGGGATCACATAGATCAGGAGTTGGGAAAGGGGTCCCGAGTTTACCTTTATTCTAGGGGCAGTGGTGGAGAATGCAATGGCACCCCACTCCAGTTCTCTTGCCTGGAAAATCCCATGGAGGGAGGAGCCTGGTAGGCTGCAGTCCATGGGGTCGCTAAGAGTTGGACACAACTGAGCGACTTCACTTTCACTTTTCACTTTCATGCATTGGAGAAGGAAATGGCAACCCACTCCAGTATTCTTGCCTGGAGAATCCCAGGGACGGGGGAGCCTGGTGGGCTTCCGTCTATGGGGTCGCATAGAGTCGGACATGACTTAAGCGACTGAGCAGCAGCAGGGGCAGTGGAGAAAACTTTGGCTGGTGTCAGGTGTGTGTATGTGTGGTGTCAACAGGGGCCAGATAGGGAGAGTGACCCTTCAGAACTGTGTTTTAGGAAGACTGTCTGCTGCCGAGCTGGTCTTCACCCTCCGGCCCCTGTAATGACTTGTTTATAGTCCCCCAGTGTCCCCCTTGCCTCTAGAGTGAGGTTTTCTAAAAAGATCGCCCCCTCTGCTTAAACCTGTCAGTCGCTGCACCTCTGATGTGGTTCAGCCTGTGACAGCCACTCCAGCCACATCTCCTGGCACCCAGCAGAGATGCGCTGCCTTCTTAATTCCTTCAAACACGTCTGTCTCAGAGCCTTGGCAAGAATGTCTTCTCTTCCCATCACTCCTGCCCTCTCCATGCTCACTCCCTCAGTTGACCCAGCTGCCCAGATGTCACCTCCTCAGAGAGGTCTTCTTCAGCCACTTACTCTGTGTATTCAGTATGATTTTGAGTGGATGGATGGATAGATGGGTGGATGGACGAGTAAACAGAAGCGGGGAACATTAGAGGCAATGTGTCCCTCAAGAGGTTTGTAAGAGTCTGAGAAGAGGTAATAGAAGCATGTGAGATTAAGGATAATGAAAGGTGCTTGGGGATTACATGGCTGTGGCAGAGATGGGTGTGGGGAGACTGAAGGAGTAAGAGAAGCAGAGGATTCCTCCCAGCTTCTGGAGCAGAGGACTGGAGGATGAAGGGAACATTTTCAAAGGGAAGCAGAAATGATCAGAGAGTAAATAAAGATATTATCTAATTGTTATAAGGCACACATCTGCCAGTCACTGTGCCTCATGCATATTATCTCACTTTTGTCTCCATGGTAGATGGATACTCTCATCACCATCATCATTTTCTTTTGATGAATCTGAGGCTCAGAGAGGTTAAGCAACTTGCGCAAGATCTCACAATGAAAGGTAGACCAAGATGTTAGGGCAGGTCTATTTGATGCAGTTCACATAAACTTGTTACTTAGGCTATTGCTATTAGTTTTTGATTGTGAGAATCTACTACCACAGCACATGAAAATTCAGAAGGTATATAAATTAGATAGAGCTCTGTATTCTGCAGAGTGTTATAAATGCATTGTGCCTACTAATACCTTGGAATTTTTTACAGCAAAAAGTTCACCTACTATTTGGGTTCAGTTGCTCAGTTCGACTCTTTGCAGCCCCATGGACTGCCATCCACTAGGATCCTCTGCCCATGGAGTTTTCCAGGCAAAAATACTGGAGTGGGGTGTCATTTCCTACCCCAGAGGATCTTCCCGACCCAGGGACTGAACCCACGTCTCTTGCGTCTCCTGCACTGGCAGGCAGATTCTTTAGCACTAGCACCACCAAGGAAGCCCCCTTCACTTATGGTTTAACTTGAATATTTCATGCAATAGACAATCTATTCCCCTCTACCTGAAACCCACAGAAATATGAGTGCTAACTCCCCCGCACAGTACTTACAAGGCTGCTGCTTAAGCTGGGTGATCTGAGCACTGGGCAAACTCAAGAGTGGCAGCGTGGCCATGATGTGAGCATGCCCCCGGAGCTGGGCAATATGGCAGCTCTGAAGGTCTTCTGATGCACGATCTACAACTGTCACTCACTTAGTAAAATAAGGTAAGTGGAATATTTTCAGAGAGATAGAAGAAATGAAAAAAAAGAATGAAGTCTTTGCCAATGGTGATAAAAAGGCTCAGCTCCTTTGAAAAGATGTCACAAAAATATCTCTGAAAGGCATGGAGACCAGGGCGAGTCTTTAGCACACCATAAGTCTTGGCAGCTGGACACCAGTAAGGAAACAAAGCAAACCCAAGGCTATTTTCATAAATATTTTATTCTCAGCAAGAACCTTGACCTTTTCTCAAAGCTAAGCCCTTTATAAACTATAAATGGGCAGTCATTTCCTATAAAATTGCCTATCAAATCAAGTAGTAGTTGAAAACACTGTTTAAGATTTTTTTTTTTTTTCCATTTTGGCAAAGCACATCAATCATGCTGCTGCTGCTGCTGCTGCTGCTAAGTCACTTCAGACGTGTCCGACTCTGTGCGACCCCATAGACGGCAGCCCACCAGGCGTCCCCGTCCCTGGGATTCTCCAGGCAAGAACACTGGAGTGGGTTGCCATTTCCTTCTCCAATGCATGAAAGTGAAAAGTGAAAGTGAAGTCGCTCAGTTGTGTCCGGCTCTAGCGACCCCATGGACTGTAGCCCACCAGGCTCCTCCATCCATGGGATTTTCTAGGCAAAAGTACTGGAGTGGGATCAATCACGCTAGTGGGCTAAATTTTACAGTTTCTTCACTCTCTCCTTTCCTCCTTTTTTGTTTTCTTTTTAATTTGCATACAATTCACCTTTTAAATTTCTTTTCTTATAAAATAGAATACATATACGGTGGCTCAGACAGTAAAGAATCTGCCTGCAATGTGAGAGACTCTGGTTGGATCCTCGGGTTGGGAAGTCCCCTGGAGCAGGAAATGGCAACCCACTCAAGTACTCTTGCCTGGAAAACTCCATGGGTAGAGGAGCCTGGTGGTCTACAGTCCGTGGGGTCACAAAGAGTCAGCACATGACTTAGCAACTAAACAACCTAACAGTGAAGGCCGTTTTGATTGCTCTCATTTTTTTTTTGGCATATCATAAATAATAATATTATTATATTATTACTGTCTTATATAGTCAATCATCAGTAAGATTTACCTACATATTTACCTCTTTCTTTTATTTTCTTATATTCTAGCTTAGTCCTATTTGCTCTTTCTGCTGATTCTCATTCACTATGTCTTATTTTTGTGTGTGCCCATTTATCTTTGACTATGTGCTGGAAATTGTGTTTGCAATATTATTTGTAAAAATAATTTGTCATATAGGATGAATTTTTTTTCCTCCAAAGATTTTCCATTTACTTTCTTACGCTCCTAGGGGCACTGGCTAGCTGGGATCATCTTAACCCAGTTTTAAGATTTGCAACTTTCTGGACTACTAAAATATTGAAGCAAGGCTGCAGTCTGTATAAAGACTGGTTTATTTTTGTTTCACTCTTGGAATCTTACACCAAAATGGGGTGTGGTTTACTGTGGCAGGTTCAGGACTCTGGCTTGTATGGCCTGGTGAGATTTTTCAAAACTGCAATTCAGATTATCAGCCCTGATATTAGGACTACCGTTTTCCCAGTAGTCATGTACAGATGCAGGGTTTGGACTATAAAGAAGGCTGAGTGCTGAAGAATTGACACTTTGAAACTGTGGTGCTGGAGAAGACTCTTGGGAGTCCCTTGGACAGCAAGGAGATCAAACCAGTCAATCCTGAAAGAAGCCAACCCTGAATATTCATTGGAAGGACTGATGCTGACACCGAAGCTCCAATAGTGGCCAAACGATTGTGAAGTAGTAATAGAAGAACTTTGTAAAAGTAGAACTAGTAGGATAGTAGTAATAGTAGAACTTTGGCCACCTGATGCAAAGAACTGACTCATCGGAAAAGACCCTGATGCTGGGAAAGATGGAGAGCAAGAGGAAAAGGGGGCGACAAAGGAGGAGACGGTTGAACGGCATGTGAGTTTGAGCAGACTCTGGGAGATAGTGAAGGACAGGGAAGCCTAGTGTGCTGCAGTTCTCGGGGTCATAGAGTGAGACACGACTTAGTGACTAAACCACAACAGTTGTCCTTGGGATGAAGGTTGCCCAGAGTTCTGGGCTTGCCTTTCTTGATTCCCTTTCTCTCCTGGATCTTGGTCCAGAAATTCCTTATTTTTGTTAGCTTTTGGTGCTTTTATATATTTTTTCTGTTTGTCTAGTTCAAGTATTACCTAGTCATTTATTACCAAAAACAGAAATTTTCCTAACTTAACCCGTTTCATTTAGAAAAAGACAATTTTTAGATTAGTTTTCACATAAGGAGAAAGTATTGTGAAAAAATAAATAAATAAAATTAGAAAGTAACTCTAATGGGATTAAGCCCACAAAACAAAATGCAGTATTCTGTAGACTAACCATTTTCCTACTGTCAGTTCTAGAATATTTTCAACCTATAAATTATTTTATTATTAGTTTTCTATCAAATCTACATCAAATCTGTTAGAACTTTGTAAAATTAATTGCTTCCCTGGTGGCTCAGATGGTAAAGCGTCTGTCTATGATGCGGAGACCTGGGTTCGATCCCTGGGTTGGGAAGATTCTCTGGAGAAGGAAATGGCAACCCACTCCAGTACTCTTACCTAGAAAATCCCATGGACGGAGGAGCCTGGTGTCCATGGGGTCGCAAAGAGTCGGACACGACTGAGCAACTTCACTTTCACTTTCAAAAGAGATTATGATAAATCCTAATATTCTGATTATTCTATTTGAGGGTTTTTTCCTTTGCACTGTTTATGAATTCAAGGAAAGAATCTGATCCAATAAGTGATTCATTTCACACTAATGAATACAAACACCACTCACCTTGTTCTGATTTATTTCCCTACAGAATTAAACTACAAAGTGAAACAAGGCTTCAGGTGAATAAAAACCACTATGAATCCTAAGCATGTATTGTCACTGCTTTTAACAGTTCCAGGGTATGTGACGAAAAGTTCAAAAGACTTAAGGTTTGGAGAGAAAACTGATAAGACAAATCGACTAAAACTTGATTTCCAGTGGAACCATGAAACAAGATTTTCTAGGCACCCGTTCTTTATGTGGCCAGATGAAAAGCACGGGCATGTTGGATCGTTAACATTGAATCTTATATTTAGATAGGGGCTTCCCAATTGGTGCTGTTAGTAAAGAATCCTCCTGCCAATGCAGGAGATGCAAGAGATGCAGGTTCTATGCCTGGATGGGGAAGATTCCCTGGAGTAGGAAATGGCATCCCACTCCAGAATTCTTGCCTGGAAAATTCCACAGGCAGAGGAGCCTGGTGGACTACAGTCCATGGGGCCGCAAAGAGTCTGACATTACTGAGCAACTGAGAACACATATTACATTTAGATAGACAGATTATTAATGTGCACCAGGTAAAAGAAAATACCACAAGCAAAATAATGAACAAAATCACACGCTGAGAGCTACAATAATTTCACGGAAACCGAGGTGAAAAGGACACAAGCGTGAGGTTTGTTCTCTTTCCTTGTCATGTGCTCTAAATTCATCTTTTCCTCTATTCCACCCTGGGGACCAATGATCTTCTGTATATAATGGAAAAAGCTAGAGAAGGAAGGTATGTACCTAGTGCTGGGCCTTTAATGCATCCAGACTGAACCAATATTGTGGCTTAAAGTACCAATTTGCTGCTAATAGAGTCCTTATAGCTTTCGCTGTGTGTCTTATGCAGCCGAATCAAGGACCAGGTGACTGTGGGAGCTTTAAGACTTCAGTCGTTAAACAGAAATAAAACTGTGCAGCGCCTTCCTGGTCAGTCAAGTGAGCAGCAACTGCAGCTAATAGAGATTCAATTGAAAGTCAGAAGATGCTCCCGTTTTGGAAGGCTTCTCAGATGCCTTTGGACAAACTGTCTCACTATTCAGCATTCTTCACAAATACTTACTCGGGGCTTATTTACACTCTGGGCCCAGGACTATGCTGCTTGCTGGAGATCATGACCTTGGGCATGGCATTGGAAGCTTACTGTTTAGTTGGAAAGCATAATGTAGACTTTGGAGCCTGCTGTCCCACATTCAGTTCTGTGTCCTGCCACCCCCTGAGCCTTGGTTTCCTCACCTATGAAGTGGGGATAACAAATGCTATTTACAAGACTGCTTTCAGAATCACAGATCTAAGTGAGCACAGGATAAACACAACAGTTGCTGCCGCTGTAGTATTGGTAGTTGCTATTAGTAATAGGAGTATTTAGCACAGGATATGTGATTATGAAGATAGACCACAAATGATAAACGATAAATAAGTATAAAAGGTCTCTATAGTCAAAACTGTGGTTTTTCCAGTTGTCATGTATATATGTGAGAGTTGGACCAAAAAGAAGGCTGAGCACTGAAGAATTGATGCTTTTGAACTGTGGTGTTGGAGAAGACTCTTGAGAGTTCCTTGGACTGCAAAGAGATCAAACCAGTCAGTCCTAAAGGAAATCAATATGCATTGGAAGGACTTTGCTGAAGCTGAAGCTCCAATACTTTGGCCACCTGATGTGATGATCAGACTCATTGGAAAAGACCCTGATGCTGGGAAAGATTGAAAGCAGGAGGAAAAGGGGGCGACAGAGGATGAGATGGTTGGATGGCATCACTGACTGAACGGACATGAGTTTGAGCAAACTCCAGGAGATAGTGAAGGGCAGGGAAGCCTGGTGTGCTGCAGTCTATGAGGTCGCAAAGAGTCGGACACATCTTAGTGACTGAACAACAACAAGTATAAAAGAAAAATGTTACTTGAGAACCAAACCATCTGTACCCACACAGTGTAAAGCCTACATTGAATGACTTTCATATTCCACTGTCTTTATCAACATGCTGTCACTGTTTCAGATAACTCTTGCCCAAGAAATTACAAATAACTTGATTGGTCATTCCAGAAACTTCCCTAAAAGATTAATCAACTCTTCAAAGAAAGAACCAAATGACATTTTATATCCTGAAGCTTTGAACCTTACAAGTTTAATCGTCACCACAAATTCCCTACCCTGCTGTGTTTACCAGTTCTAAAGCATTATGTCAAGATCCTTATAATTCTTAACCTAGCTCACAGCCCCTCCTACTGAAAGGTTCACTTTAAACTAGATTTCAAATCTACTTTACCTTGCCCCCTCTGAGTGCTACTAAGACCTGCTAAGTAATACTCCCCGTTACCGCAGAAGAGTCCACCCAACTCTGTCTCATCAATAAGTGACAGCTAACACTGGGCCTTATTCTCAGGAATCACTCAGTAATGACTGGAATAATCTGAAGTGACTGAGCACATGAATGCCATCTTCACAGTGTACCTTTCCCAGATGACTTTAAAGTGTGACTCCAGTCACTTTAAATATTAATAAAATTAATGCTTATTTATATTTAAACATTAATATTTTAAATTATTAGGGAGAAAAGGATGACAGAGGATGAGATGGTTGGATTGCTTCACCAACTCAATGGACATGGGTTTGAGCAGACTCCGGGAGATGGTGAAGGACAGGGATGCCTGGCGTGCTGCAGTTCATGGGGTCACAAAGAGTTGAACATGACTGAGTGACTGAACAATAACAAAATTAATGTTATAAAAACTATTATTTATTGAGTATTTCTTATTAGTTAGACATTGTTCAAGTTTCCTATTAAAGGATAATTTTGTAAGAGGTAAAATCATGACACTTATACAGATAAGAATGAGCGCCCATCAGAGAATAATTTAACTGGTAGCTCATGCATCTGGGTTATGTTCACCTTCCATTGTCTTTGAGCCATGTCACAACTCTGCAACTTGCAGAAAATTGAGAGTAATACAAATGAGTCTTGCCCATGAAATGCAAATTCACTCCAGTGAAATGCAAGTGATTAGTACCTTGTGGAGAAATCCATAGTGGCTCAGCAGTAAAGCATCCACCTGTGATGCAGGAGACACAGTTTCAATCCCTGTGTCGGGAAGATCCCCTGGAGAAGGAAATGGCGACCGTCTCCAGTATTCCTCCCTGGAAAATCCCATGGACAGAGGAGCCTGGTGGGCTATAGTCTATGGGGTTGCAAAGAGTCGGACACAACTTAGCAACTAAACCACCACCACCACCAATGTCTTGTGGCTTTTAACTGGTTTTGCATATAGCTGTTAATTTATTTTAGCATTTCTTGTCTATACCTATAACTGTGTGGTACTTTGGATTCTCCATTGAACTGGTTGTAGTATCTTTCCAAAATGTTTTCCTAGGTGGTTGGACTACTTGACATTCCCAACAATAGTATATGAGAGGCCTCCACTACTTACCAAGACCAGGAGTGGTCAGTCTTTGATTTTAGTAATTCTAATAGATGTGTAATGGCATCTCATTGTGATTTTAATTTTCATCTTCACAATGACTAATGATGTTGAGTATGTTTTCTTGTATTTATGTGACATCTGTGTATCTTCTTTGATGAAGTGTCTGTTCAGATCTTTTCCTTCTTTCACTGGATTGTTTATTTTCTTATTATTGAATTTCCAGCGTTCTTTATGTATTTTAGACACAAGTCCTTCATCAGTTATGTGCTTTGCAAATATTTTCTCTTAGTTTGTAGTTTGTCTTTTTATTCTCTTAGTAGTGTCTTTCAAAGAACAGATGGGTTTAATTTTGATTAAGTTCAATTTATCAGTTTGTTCTTATGTGTATACTTTTGTTGTCATATATAAGAAGCCTTTGTCTAAACCAAGCTGCAAATATTTTCTCCTATGTTTAATTTTTTTTACAGTTCTGGGTTTTACATAGAATTCTATGGTACATTTTGTGTTAATTTTTGTATACTGTGCCAGGTATGAATCAAAGACATGAATATCCCATTTTTAGAATCCACTTTGTGAAAGACTACCCTTCACTGTCACTCTCCAGTTTAATCAGCTCTTAATGACCTAAGATATTGAATGGAAAAATATCCATACATATGTGTATGTGTGAGCACACACACATGTATGTCTATATACTGATCAGCAGGAATGTGCATTTTTAGATTCCAAGAGTTCCCTGTCTTACTCCTTACCATTTTTATTTCAGATGTCCAAAGATGACCCTTAAATCTTTTTTAAAAAACATGTATAACCTCTTGAAGGAAGAGTTAGTAGCTCAGTATAAATTGCTGTCAGGGATGAGAGATGTTACTGTGGAAAAGCAATATTGCCAGGTCTGAGATGAGACTGAGTGTTTTCAAGTGACACCATGTATGTGTGATCTATGTCTGGTCGCTCCCATCACCCTCTTCCTCCTCTCCCAGTCAACCCCAGGCCAACGTTCCTTTCACACGGTTCCTCCAGCCCAGTGGATGAACCTTTCTGCTTTAAAGGTGAAGAAGGATGAAGTTTTATTTTTCTCTCCTTAGCTAATCTTTCTTACATTTTATTTTATTTCAAAATGTGTTTATTTATTAATTTGTATTGTGTTAGTTTTGCTATACAGTGAAGTGTATTGGCTATATGTGTACATATACACAGGCTTCCCAGGTGGTGCTAGTAGTAAAGAACCCACCTGCCAGTGCAGCAGATGTTAAGAGACTCAGATTTGATCCCTGGGTTGGGAAGACCCCATGGAGGAGGGCATGGCAACCCACTCCAGTATTCTTGTCTGGAGAATCCCATGGACAGAGGAGCCTAGCTACAGTCCACAGGGTTGCAAAGAGTTGGGTTTGACTGAAGCGACTTAGCGTGCCCCCATGCTTACATATACACCCTCCCTCTTTAACCTCCCCCCTCCCACATTCCACCCCTCTAGGTCATTGTGCAACACTGAGCTGAGCTCCTCCTGCTATATAGTAGGTTCCTAATTTTGATTTTCATAAGGTCTTCTGGTGCTGAGGCTGCCCCCAAGATGCAGATCCATCTAGACTAACTGGAAGGAGGGTGGATCCCTTACTGCTCATGAGCTCGGAGGATATCTCTAACCCTATGCAGGTCCTGACACAATGATAGCTCTGTGTGAAGTCTCTTGTCTCTGAGGCGATGCAGAAGACTGATGCTATCATGGAGCTGATTGACAGAAACCTCTTTCCACCCTGGACTGACAAGCAAACTAGCCTCTCCTGCCTGTCTGCATTTGCCTGTGACAGGCATCTAGCTAACTGACTGACTTTTTTTTTTAGAACAAGAAATCCTGCTATATTGTCATATGGTGCATGCCTCTGCAGTCAAAGAGGCTTAACTAAATGAATAACAAGCAAGAAAAAGACTGCAAAGGAGCAGCAAACGGCATAGAAAACATGGCAAGATTTGTAAACAATCCCAGGAAAGGGACACGTCAGAGAACATTTTTCACCACTCCATCCCACCCCTACGTGGATCTATGGGAAGCAGGCAGTCATTGCGTCCCGCCGCTGTTTTGAACACAATTCAAGTCTTTGATGCTGAGAACTCAGTGACCCTATGTACGACCTTATTTTTCACTCCCGGAATGGCTTTAGAAATTTCACAGTTCCCGCGGTGGGAAGCTTGGAGGACTCCTGAGACATCCCGTGACTGTGCTTGGCTCCGTCCCCAGCCCAGACTGTAATTTTGCATCTGGGGTAACCACGTTGGCAACACCAGGGATGGGTTTTAGTCATTTCTCTCACAAGTGCCCCACAATTGTCCTGACTTGATTCCTCACCAATCCCTTCAAAGGGACTATTTCTTGATTCCAAGTGGAAGGTGTCCTGTAGTTTCTCTCATGAACAGGTCCTTCGGGTGCAGCCTGACTTCACCAGGAGCCCGGGCAGGAGCTGAAGCAGTCATCAAAGCTGCTGCCAGGTGCTTGTCTCTGAGGGATTTCTCATGGTGCAGGGCCCTTCACGTCTGGTCTAGGAGCTAAATGAACAGGAGACCTGATGGTGGTTGATGCATCAATGGTGGGGGAACTCAACACCCTAATCAGAATTCACATTTTACAGCCTGCTTTGTTTTATTTAAAATGAGGTATAGACAGAAAGATCTCTGTAGCAGAAGAGAAGGTCCTGAAGTAGACCCAAATACATACAAAAGATAGATCATTTATAGCAGCATTAGGACTCCAGGATACACATGTGGATAAACAATTAAATTTAATAATCAAAACTGAAACTCTTCATAATTACAAGAGAGGACTTTAAAAAATAATTTTGATGTGGAAAAGACTTTCAAAGCATGACCTGAAAGCCAGCAGCTATAAATATTAATTACATAAAAAAAGAGGAAATCCTGTATGGTAAAAATCTTGTAGGCAAAGTAAAATCAAATGATAAATAAAAATTAATTGTAATTCATATTCAGATTAATTACTTGAACATAAAAATGTTCACAGACACTGATTACACAAAATATCAAAACCACAGCAGAGGGACTTCCCTGACAGTCCAGTGGTTAAGACTTTACGCTGCTAATGCCTGGGTCGAGAGTTTGGTCAGGGAACTAAGATCCCACATGCCTTGCAGCTTGGCCAAAAGATTTGAAAAAAAAAAAAATTCGAGTAAACAAAAAACAAAGCACAGCAGAAAATTGGCAGTGGACACAATCAGATATTACAAATGATCTTAAAATAACAAGCCCATGAATAATAGAAATTCACTT
Organism: Bos indicus; assembly: GCF_029378745.1. Lineage (NCBI taxonomy): Eukaryota > Metazoa > Chordata > Mammalia > Artiodactyla > Bovidae > Bos > Bos indicus. The sequence goes on along the minus strand of NC_091772.1, from coordinate 37,517,580 downwards.
TCAAACGACAATTAGAATATAATTTTCAATTTTATAATCAAAGCATTTAGTAACTTTGTGATACTAAGAGTACTAGCATATGCAAGCTTGAAATCTTGCTTCTGGGGCTGTTCAATGGTTACTATGGAGGCAGTTGATAGTAGCCATGAAGATTGTAACTATGCATTTGTAGGTCAGCATCTTCTGAGTGTTTATTGTAGAGATACACTCACATATACGTACAGAATTTTGGTGTGTCCAAATGTGTTAGTTTTCTGTGGCTGCGATAACTAATTCCCCCAAATTGGTGGCCTAAAATAAGAGAAGTTTATTTTCTCGTATTTCTGGAGGCCAGATGTAGGAAATTAATATCGCTGGGCAGAAACCAGGGTGCAGATAGGACCACACTTCATCTGGAGGCTGGAGAGGAGAGCTACTCCCCACCTTTTCCAGCTCCTGGTGGCCAATGGCTTTCCTTGACTTGTTGCCACATGATTTCAAACATCTATTTCAGCATCTAAGCTGCATAAGCATCTCTGTCCACAAAATTCTTCTGTTCCCTCCCTCTGAATAAGATACAATGATATGAAGTGAAGGTCAAGATAACCATTTGGGGCCACCAGATACTGGAAGAGAAGACAATAAGACATTAATTTCATGACAACATTTTGAAACTTGGGCCAGGATTCTCCAGCTCAAAGGGGTTTGATTTCGCAGGGGAGTCTGGCAAGACATAAAATGCAGGAGGACAAGAACCATAAATCCAGGCATTTCTCCCTGGGATTTTCCCCAAGTTAGGACATTTCTGTAGCTCACTTCTTCATCACTGGGACTATGGTCTGTTCAGCAGGTATGGCTGTGCTGTTAAGAGGAATTCTTTCACAGTGAGGCCCCTTCTACTAGGACATAGGGAAGCCACTTCCTGTAGCTGGTGGTGGTCCCTAATCAGAAGAAGTTGGGACAGAAGTACTCGAGACTGAGACAGATCCCATGGACCCCAGAGATGTCTTTGGTTCTTCCTGTCTTCTAAGCACCTTGCTTCAGTCCCTGGGGTCCCAGGTGAGTTCCTTGTCTTGAACCTTCACACTTGTCTTTTATTCCAGCTAATTTGAGTTTCTCCTTCTTGCAACCCTAAGAGATCTGATGGGAACATGAGTCCATTTCTTTTCTCCACCACTCAAAAATTTTAATATGTGTTGAAGATTTTGGACCAGAAAATGTGTAAAGATTTCAAAGACAAGGGATATCAAAATAACATAACAAATTTCTGAAATCTCTCACATATTAAAACTTGTAAGACAAAAATATTATTTACGTTTGCCATTATGGTATAGATAAGAAAATGGTATCCCTACTAAAATTAATTCATCCTATTCATCAAAATTCCTAATATTAGAGTGAAAATATTCAGATACGTATAAATAGGTGTTCAAAAGTTTATTTTGGACATCATTCTTTGGTGTTCCTAAAACTGCATATATTATTATGTATCTATTTATGATATAGTCTTTTCAGACTATACATTCAATGTAAATTGGAAATGAAAAAATATAAATTAGATATTACTATAAAAGGAATTTTAGGGTTAAATCTTTTGATTTCATAGTGCCCAAGGGTTTATGAACAAGATTTACTTGTTAAACTTTAAAATAACCACCTAATTCTTTGATACTTTTTCTATATCTACATGTTCCAGAAATTTAAAAAAAAAGTTAAATCTATAGGCAGATAATTCAACTCTGAGTTGACAATTATTTATGACTCTCTCTACTGGCTGTTCAACAATATATGGAGCTAAGAATGTCAACACTGCTTTTGCAAATGAAATGGATGCATCACACAATGTGAAGTCAATGCTTTTAACACCTAGAAAGGATCAACGCATAACATTGTTACGCATATGCAAAACTGTGATCACAATGATGTAAGTTGGCAAAGGCAATAGGGACCAGTGAGGCAGTGAAAAGATGCCACTTTAGATTCTGGCACCCTCATGTCTTAAAGGTGACATTGTCATTTCTCCTGTCATTTAAGCTTTCTGAGATGATTTTTTTCATCTGTATTTGGGGAAAATACTACATGCTTCTTTGCATAGAGGATTGGAGATAACATTTGTGTGGTACTGAGCAGCGAGGAGTACGTCAAGGCTGTATACTGTCACCCTGCTTATTTAATTTATATGCAGAATACATCATGAGAAACGCTGGGCTGGAAGAAGCACAAGTTGGAATCAAGAGTGCCAGGAGAAATTGAAATCAATAACCTCAGATATGCAGATGACACCACCCTTACGGCAGAAAGTGAAGAGGAACTAAAAAGCCTCATGATGAAAGTGAAAGGGGAGAGTGAAAAAGTTGGCTTAAAGCTCAACATTCAGAAAACGAAGATCATGGCATCTGGTCCCATCACTTCATGGGAAATAGATGGGGAAACAGTGGAAACAGTGTCAGACTTTATTTTTTTGGGCTCCAAAATCACTGCAGATGGTGACTGCAGCCATGAAATTAAAAGACGCTTACTTCTTGAAAGGAAAGTTATGACCAACCTAGATAGCATATTCGGAGAAGGCAATGGCACCCTACTCCAGTACTCTTGCCTGGAAAATCCCATGGACAGAGGAGCCTGGTAGGCTGCAGTCCATGGGGTCGCTAAGATTCCGACATGACTGAGTGACTTCACTTTCACTTTTCATTTCATGCGTTGGAGAAGGAAATGGCAACCCGCTCCAGTGTTCTTGCCTGGAGAATCCCAGGGACGATGGAGCCTGATGGGCTGCCATCTATGGGGTCACACAGAGTCGGACACAACTGATGCAACTTAAGCAAGCAAGCAAGCAAGCAAGCAAGATAGCATATTAAAAACAGAGACATTACTTTGCCAACAGAGGTCCGTCTAGTCAAGGGTATGGTTTTTCCAGTGGTCATGTATGGATGTGAGAGTTGGACTGTGAAGAAAGCTGAGTGCTGAAGAATTGATGCTTTTGAAGTGTGGTGTTGGAGAAGACTCTTGAGAGTCCCTTGGACTGCAAGGAGATCCAACCAGTCCATTCTAAGGGAGATCAGTCTTGGGTGTTCTTTGGAAGGACTGATGCTAAAGCTGAAACTCCAGTACTTTGGCCACCTCATGCAAAGAGTTGACTCATTGGAAAAGACTCTGATGCTGGGAGGGATTGGGGGCAGGAGGAGAAGGGGACGACAGAGGATGAGATGGCTGGATGGCATCACCGACTCAATGGATGTGAGTTTGAGTGAACTCTGGGAGTTGGTGATGGACAGAGAGGCCTGGAGTGCTGCGATTCATGGGGTCGCACAAGAGTCGGACATGACTGAGCTACTGAACTGAACTGAACTGAGCAATGTGTCTGGCACCTAGTAGGTGCTTGATAAATAGTGATGGATCATTGTGACAATGAACAAGCAATGAACTAGTCGGTTGATTTTGACCGTAATGACAAATGTCAAGGCTAAATGAAAACCACATTCCTGTGAACACATGCATCTGAAATCAACACGTAAAATTGCGAACGAGCAGGTCTGTAAGAGGGATTGGAGTGTGCATGGACATGTAAGCAGACTATGGATAATGAGGAAACTGCCTAATAAAGAGTAAGGCTGTTGAGGAACTGACTGGCAAAGAGTAAATCGCATCACATGGAGAAACTTGGGGCTTAGTTCACCTTGGGCAGCGTATCCTGAAAGCCAACAGAGAACCGAGGAATTCCTACACGTTGGATAAGGAGACACACTAATGACCATTATTAGAGCAACTGCGGTAACTGTGACAGCAATGTGCAAAACAGATGGGTTAACCTCCAAATACGCTGTGGGTATTAACAGATCTGAAAACCACAGGTTTCTGTGCTATTTCCTCTAAGGCTCTAAGCCCATGTGATCTTGAACCACAAAAGGTATCAGTCAGTTCCCCTGACAAAGTTCAAGTCCTTTTGCTGTGGTGCATAGTAAACTGCATAATATTCACCTTGGATATAAATCATGTTAAAATGCAGATCTGGACACAAGGGTGTGGGTGGGGCCTGAGATGCTGGGTGTGAACATGCTCCCAACCGCAACTTTGAAAAGTAAGGCTCTAGGGGACAGAAAAACTCATTGGTGAAAATAATTTGCCCTGTTCCTGTAGTTTTTCCACTTTTAAAGGCAGTATTTACAGAAAATGAGTTGAGAATGAACAGAATAACAGAGTCCCCAAACTTGGGAAAGTCTGGGCGTTGGAGAATAGCTTTGTAGTTGAAAGCTGTGGCATCAGTTTCCATCTGGTATCCAGATTATGCTCTGTCCTTCCACACCTGGGCACTTCCTCCAACTTGCCCTGCCCCTTAATACCTGTGCTGTAGGTAGGAAACGGGTAGATATGATCTCTGGGTGAAGACAGGAGGCAGCGTATGGAATCATGTCACCTTAGGGTCTGTAATCCTTTCGACTGTGACAGTTCATTGTCACTTAGCAGAAATTGCTGGTTATGAATATTTAACAAATTTGCAATTAGCTCATCTACCAACATGATCACCGAAACGGAATAAGCCATTAAATAAAGCTGCTAGGATTATGCACATAATGCCTTTCTGATTATACATGCTTACACATCTGTTTGTGTTTTTCCCCTCTCTTCTGGCACCATGTTTACTAATTTTTATCAAACCACACACCACACCTCACTGCCTTCTCATAGACTCACACTGTGCTAAGTAGGTAGATCAAAGCATGTTTCAGATTCTGGGTAGATGACTTAGTCTTAAGCTTCTGAGGTGACACCATCTGATGGAGGGTTACCCCACAGAAGAATGCCTGCAATCCTTCCCTAGGTTCTCACTGATTTCATCTGTGGTCCAATTACCAAACTGCCCAAGTTTGTTTCTGTTTCTAAAATGGCATCACATATTATCTGCTTGATTCATCCTCATTGGGTCGTAATGCAGAGTAAAAATAAATTCACGGAGGAGGGGAGAGATCATTTGCTCTGAAGTCAGGAAATATTGCAGCTCACTCACTACCTCCTGATCTTGGGTCCAGTCCCTTCATCTCTCTGGGCTCCAGATTCTAAACCAAGACAGCCATTACTTATTTACTTATTAGGGCTTCCTGGGTAGCTCAGCTGGTAAAAAATCTGCCTGTAAATGCAGGAGACCCTGGTTCAATTCCTGGGTCAGGAAGTTCCCTTGGAGAAGGGATAGGCTGCCCAGTCAGGTATTCTTGCCTGGGGAATACCCGTGGACAGAGGAGCTGGTGGGCTACAGTCCATGGGGTCGCAAAAAGTCAGACGTGACTGAGTGACTAAGCACAGCATTTACTTATTAACATTGTAGGTTGTCCTTTTTATTCTCTTGGAAACAGCTTCCTGCTACTCCTTTGAAGAAATAAAGGGAAAACCAAAGAAAAGTAAAGGGTTTACTCTGTGATGGGAAGTGGTAGAGTGTCTTTTATCCAAGGTAAGCTTTTTCCTCTGTCGGTGAGAACTGCTCTTAGCAATCACATGAAAACACTTGTGCTTGATCCTGGAAACAAAAAGAAAACATTGTACCACTCAAAACAGACTCTATCACTCCGCTTTGACAATTAAAGGGTTCTGCTAGTAAAGGGTTTTCTTTTTCCTAAGTGCATTTCACTGAAGCAAGCAGGTCATATTACCTGTGAGCTCTTTGCTGAATTGTGCTGTCTGCTTGGTTGATAGATCCTGCACTTCTTAGCCTTTTTAGAAAATGATCTTGATGATTTTTCACCTTCAGCTGGAATGTCTTTAAAAAATGCCACCCTATCATGAGTGCAAGAGATAATCAGGAATAGTATAAGAGTTACCAGAAGCTACTGATAATAACATCGCATCACTTTGTGTAGAAGGGCTGGGCTTTTACATTTCTAAGACGCCTTTGCGTATATTAGGTCACACATTCTGATGATGTTTCTGGACACCTGCTGCTTTTCAGGATCAGTTTCCCCAGCCCTTCTGCTGATGGAGTCTGGGTCTCACAACTGGAATCATCCCAACACTGATGACACGCTAAAGGCCAAATTTATGAGTCAGAATCCTGCTTGTCCCCTCATGTCTTTCCTATTGCTTATCATTAGTCCTAAAAGAATATTTGAAGACTCATTTAGTCATTCACCCAGTAATCATTAAACATCCGATATCTGAAGTGTGCTGCATTGTGGGGAAACAGAAATAAACGTGATACATTTCTTGCTCTCAGGGAGCTCAGTGTAGCAGTAGCCTTAGGAAAGGCAAGACCCAGACATGCTGGAGTGAGAGCCTTGCTTGGAGTACGGTATGGACAAGGGCCCCCAAACGGTTCAGCCTGGATTTGTCAGCAAGTGCTTCCAGGGGATAAATCATTAGGGGTGAGTCTCATTAGCCAGAAGAATGGGTGCTGTATGAAAGGAAGCATGTTTCCCAGAGAAGGATTCAACAGCAGAGATCTGGTGTCCCTAACGGCACTACCCATGACCACCTGTACCCAGTAAAGCAGTTTTGTATTCCACTGAGACCCGAGATCCAGGTCCTTGCACAGCTCTCTCTCTCTTTTTTTGGCCATGCTAAGCAGCGTGTGGGATCTTAGTTACTAGACCAGGGATTGAACCTGTGACCTCAGCAGTGAAAGTTCAGAGTCCTGATGGCTGGACCACCAGGGAACACCTGCACATTTCTTTCTTACGGAAACTAACAGATGTACACAAAATGGGGGGGGGGGGGTAGAATGAGGTACCATGGGCCCATCAACCAGCTTCAGTGATCTTGTGTTATTAAAGAAAAAAGCTGCAAATGAACTTACTTATGAAATAGAAAGACACTCACAGAAAACAAATTTATGGTTGCCGGGAGGAAGGGATAGTTAGGGAGTTTGGGAAGGTCACGTACATACTGCTGTGTTCAAAATGGATAACCAACAAGGACCTATTTTATAGCACATGGAACACAACTCAATATTATGTGGCAGTCTGCATGGGAGAGGGTGTTGCGGGAGAATGGATACATGTATGTGCATGGCTGAGTCCCTTCACTGTTCACCTGAAACAACCGAAACACTGTTAATTGGCTATACTCCAATACAAAATAAAAAATAAAGTTTGAAAACAAAAGAAAGAAACTCTGAATTACAAAACATAGAATGTAGTAAATATTTAAGGAAATTAATTCATATGGGCATCTCTTCCTATGAGGATAGTTGTTGTGCTGGTTGAAAATCATTTTTAGTTAAACAGGCATTTTAAAGACCTTAACTAAATAAACAAGCTGTTGTATTGGCTCAAAAATAAAGAAAAATCAACTTCCTATCAGTTTTTAGCTTTATGGCTCCAGAACAGAGCACAGTGGAACAAAAGAGAAGACCTGGAAGTAGGTACATGCCCACGTGGAACCTTGACAAATGGCGGAGCAGGCAATGAAGATATACTAAGAAAGACTGGAATTTTCAGTAAGTGGTGGTGGGATAATTCACTGAATAGACGATTTTGTTTCAGTCCTTCCTCCATAATGTATGCAAATATAAACTCCACTTTGGATTAAAGATAATAAAGTAAATCATTAACTTTTCTTAAAAATTGTGATCCACACAGTCAAAGATTTTGGCATAGTTAATAAAGCAGAAATAGATGTTTTTCTGGAACTCTCTTGCTTTTTCCATGATCCAGCAGATGTTGGCAATTTGATCTCTGGTTCCTCTGCCTTTTCTAAAACCAGCTTGAACATCAGGAAGTTCACGGTTCACGTATTGCTGAAGCCTGGCTTGGAGAATTTTGGGCATTAACTTGACTAGCGTGTGAGATGAGTGCAATTGTGCGGTAGTTTGAGCATTCTTTGGCATTGCCTTCCTTTGGGATTGGAATGAAAACTGACCTTTTCCAGTCTTGTGGCCACTGCTGAGTTTTCCAAATTTGCTGGCATATTGAGTGCAGCACTTTCACAGCATCATCTTTCAGGATTTGAAATAGCTCAACTGGAATTCCATCACCTCCACTAGCTTTGTTCATAGTGATGCTTTCTAAGGCCCACTTGACTTCACATTCCAGGATGTCTGGCTCTAGGTGAGTGATTATACCATCATGATTATCTGGGTCATGAAGATCTTTTTTGTACAGTTCTTCTGTGTATTCTTGCCACCTCTTCTTAATATCTTCTGCTTCTGTTAGGTCTTTACCATTTCTGTCCTTTATTGTGCCCATTTTTGCATGAAATATTCCCTTGGTATCTCTAAATTTGTTGAAGAGATCTCTAGTCTTTCCCATTCTATTGTTTTCCTCTATTTCTTTTTTTTTTAATTTTTATTTTATTTTTAAACTTTACATAATTGTATTAGTTTTGCCAAATATCAAAATGAATCCGCCACAGGTATACATGTGTTCCCCATCCTGAACCCTCCTCCCTCCTCCCTCCCCATACCATCCCTCTGGGTCGTCCCAGTGCTCTAGCCCCAAGCATCCAGTATCGTGCATCGAACCTGGACTGGCATCTTGTTTCATACATGATATTTTACATGTTTCAATGCCATTCTCCCAAATCTTCCCACCCTCTCCCTCTCCCACAGAGTCCATAAGACTGTTCTATACATCAGTGTCTCTTTTGCTGTCTCATACACAGGGTTATTGTTAGCATCTTTCTAAATTCCATATATATGCGTTAGTATACTGTATTGGTGTTTTTCCTTCTGGCTTACTTCACTCTGTATAATAGGCTCCAGTTTCATCCACCTCATTAGAACTGATTCAAATGTATTCTTTTTAATGGCTGAGTAATGCTCCATTGTGTATATGTACCACAGCTTTCTTATCCATTCATCTGCTGATGGACATCTAGATTGCTTCCATGTCCTGGCTATTATAAACAGTGCTGCGATGAACATTGGGGTACACGTGTCTCTTTCCCTTCTGGTTTCCTCAGTGTGTATGCCCAGCAGTGGGATTGCTGGATCATAAGGCAGTTCTATTTCCAGTTTTTTAAGGAGTCTCCACACTGTTCTCCATAGTGGCTGTACTAGTTTGCATTCCCACCAACAGTGTAAGAGGGTTCCCTTTTCTCCACACCCTCTCCAGCATTTATTGCTTGTAGACTTTTGGATTGCAGCCATTCTGACTGGTGTGAAATGGTACCTCATAGTGGTTTTGATTTGCATTTCTCTGATAATAAGTGATGTTGAGCATCTTTTCATGTGTTTGTTAGCCGTCTGTATGTCTTCTTTGGAGAAATGTCTATTTAGTTCTTTGGCCCATTTTTTGATTGGGTCATTTATTTTTCTGGAGTTGATCTGTGGGAGTTGCTTCTATATTTTTGAGATTAGTTGTTTGTCAGTTGCTTCATTTGCTATTATTTTCTCCCATTCTGAAGGCTGTCTTTTCACCTTGCTAATAGTTTCCTTTGATGTGCAGAAGCTTTTAAGGTTAATTAGGTCCCATTTGTTTTCCTCTATTTCTTTGCACTGATCGCCGAGGAAGGCTTTTTTATCTCTCCTTGCTATTCTTTGGAACTTTGCATTCAAATGGGTATATCTTTCCTTTTCTCCTTTGCTGTTTGCTTCTCTTCTTTTCACAGCTATTTGTAAGGCCTTCTCAGACAGCCATTTTGCTTTTTTGCCTTTCCTTTTCTTGGGGATGTTCTGGATCTCTGTCTCCTGCACAATGTCATAAACCTCCATCCGTAGTTCATCAGGCACTCTGTCTGTCAGATCTAGGCCCTTAAATCTATTTCTCACTTCCACTGTATAATCATAAGGGATTTGCTTTAGGTCATACCTGAATGATCTAGTGGTTTTCCCCACTTTCTTCAATTTAAGTCTGAATTTGGCAATAAGGAGTTCATGATCTGAGCCACAGTCAGCTCCCGGTCTTGTTTTTGCTGACTATATAGAGCTTCTCCATCTTTGGCTGCAAAGAATATAATCAGTCTGATTTTGGTGTTGGCCATCTGGTGATGTCCATGTGTAGGCTCTTTTGTGTTGTTGGAAGAGGGTGTTTGCTATGACTGGTGCATTCTCTTGGCAAAACTCTATCAGCCTTTATCCTGCTTCATTCTGTACTCCAAGGCCAAATTTGCCTGTTACTCCAGGTGTTTCTTGACTTCCTACTTTTGCATTCCAGTCCCCTATAATGAAAAGGACATCTTTTTTGGGTGTTAGTTCTAAAAGGTCTTGTAGGTCTTCATAGAACCATTCAGCTTCTTCAGCATTACTGGTCAGGACATAGACTTGGATTACTGTGATATTGAATGGTTTGCCTTGGAAACAAACAGAGATCATTCTGTCGTTTCAGAGATTGCATCCAAGTACTGCATTTCAGACTCTCTTGTTGACTATGATGGCTACTCCATTGCTTCTAAGGGATTCCTGCCCACAGTAGTAGATATAATGGTCATCTGAGTTAAATTCACCCATTCCAGTCCATTTGAGTTCACTGATTCCTAGAATGTCAACGTTCACTCTTGCCATCTCCTGTTTGACCACTTCCAGTTTGCCTTGATTCATGGACCTAACATTCCATGTTCCTATGCAATATTGCTCTTTACAGAATCAGACCTTGCTTCTATCCCCAGTCCCATCCACAATTGGGTTTCTTTTTGCTTTGGCTCCATCCCTTCATTCTTTCTGGAGTTATTTCTCCACTGATCTCCAGTAGCATATTGGGCACCTGCTGACCTGGGGAGCTCATCTTTCAGCGTCATATCTTTTTGCCTTTTTATACTGTTCATGAGGTTCTCAAGGCAAGAATACTGAAGTGGTTTGCCATTCCTATCTCCAGTGGACCACATTCTGTCAGACCTCTCCACCATGACCCGTCCTTCTTGGGTGGCCCCACACGGCACGGCTTAGTTTCACTGAGTTAGACAAAGCTGTGGTCCATGTGATCAGATTGGCTAGTTTTCTGTATTGTGGTTTCAGCCTGTCTGCCCTCTGATGCCCTTTCTTAGCACCTACTGACTTACTTGGGTTTCTCTTATCTTGGAAGTGGGGTATCTCTTCACGGCTGCTCCAGCAAAGCACAGCCACTGCTCCTTACCTTGGACTTGTAGTATCTTCTCTTGGCTGCTGCTCCTGACCTTGGACGTGAGGTATCTCCTCACAGCCACTTGCTCCTGCACTGCACAGCCTCTTCTGAAAGAGATGGGAATACCAGACCACCTGACCTGCCTCTTGAGAAACCTATGCAGGTCAGGAAGCAACAGTTAGAACTGGACATGGAACAACAGACTGGTTCCAAATAGGAAAAGGAGTACGTCAAGGCTGTATATTGTCACTCTGCTTATTTAATTTATATGCAGAGTATATCATGAGAAATGCTGAGCTGGAAGAAGCACAAGCTGAAATCAAGATTGCCGGGAGAAATATCAATAACCTCAGATATACAGATGACACCACCCTTATGGCAGAAAGCGAAGAAGTAAAGAGCCTCTTGATGCAAGTGAAAGAGGAGAGTGAAAAAAATGGTTTAAAGCTCAACATTCAGAAAACTAAGATCATGGCATCTGGTCCCATCACTTCATGGCAAATAGATGGGGAAACAGTGGAAACAATGGCTGACTTTATTTTCTGGGGCTCCAAAATCACTGCAGATGGTGATTGCAGCCATGAAATTAAAAGACGCTTACTCCTTGGAAGGAAAGTTATGACCTACCTAGACAGCATATTAAAAAGCAGAGACATTACTTTGCCAACAAAGGTCCATCTAGTCAAGGCTATGTTTTTTCCAGTGGTCATGTATGGATGTGAGAGTTGGATTATGAAGAAAGCTGAGTGCTGAAGAATTGATGCTTTTGAACTGTGATGTTGGAGAAGGCTCTTGAGAGTCTCTTGGAATGCAAGGAGATCCAACCAGTCTATCCTAAAGGAAATCATTGCTGAATATTCATTGGAAGGACTGATGTTGAAAGTGAAACTCCAATACTTTGGCCACCTGATGCGAAGAGCTGACTCATTTGAAAAGACCCTGATGCTGGGAAAGATTGAGGGCAGGAGGAGAAGGAGACAACAGAGGATGAGATGGTTGGATGGCATCACTGACTCAATGGACATGAGTTTGGGTAAACTCCGGGAGTTGGTGCATGCTGCAGTCCATGGGGTCGCAAAGAGTTAGACACGACCGAGCAACTGAACTGAACTGAACTTTTTAAATAAATCTTTATGATTGGTGTAGGAAAAGATTTCTAAGAGTTAAAAATCATAAATATTTTTTCAGTTCAGTTTAGTCACTCAGTTGTGTCTGCCTTCAATCTTTCCCAGCATCGGGGTCTTTTCCAATGAGTCAGTTCTTCACATCAGGTGACCAAAGTAGTAAATCCAGCTATACTAGGCCAAAACACTACGTTCATTGTAAGCCAAAATGAAAAATTAAAAAGACAAGTCACAGTCTGGGGGAAAATACCAATGAATTTGATTGAAGTATAATCAATATACATGATGAGATTTCAATTCCAGAGTATATAAAAGACCCTTACAAAGATGAGCAATCCAATAGAAAGATCAGTTAAGTACCCAAGTAGTCGATTTCTAGAAGAGGAAACACGCGTGGTCAGTAAACATATGAAAATACATTCAACCTTACTATTAATGAGGCAGTTCAGATTAAAACCATAATGTTCAAGGACAGGAGTATTTGCTGGTGTTTTTACTGTTTCATATCTCAAACTGGATAGTGGGTGCATGGTATTAGTAGTATTGTTCTATTTGCCTTTCTGTATGTCTGAAACTTCATATATGTACATAGGTATCCCCAACAGGCAAGCCTTTAAGGCAAGCAGCTTGTTGGAGTGGATGCATATATTTATATATAAAGAACTCATGTATACACATATGTATTACGTATATGTTGCATGTACATATATGAAGTTTCAGACATACAGTAAGGCAAATAGAACAATACTACTAATACCATGATATGTTGCATTTCATTAGGTAAATGAACACAAAACTCTTTGCAGTGTTTAATTGTCTACCACGCACACCCTAAGAATTGTACTGAATGAGAACAATACAATTGAATTTGCTTCTTCTCCAGAAACCAAAATTGATATAGTTTGATAGGCAGCCTGGTTTAGAGGAAAAGTTTGCAGCCTGCAGTGCACTGTGCAGAAACTGTGTGGGTGACCCTGAGGCCTGTCTCTAAACCTCCCAGACTTTGGTTTGCTCACCTGGGTGCTGCAGAAATCCTACAAAGGAATGGCACTGCCTCTTGACTTACATTGTCCTATTGTGGCTGCGTTTCCCAAAGGGGATGTGGAAAGAATCTATGAGATGCTAATCAGGACTCTTGGGACTAGAGCTCTCTTATCAAACAAGCTAGGTATCATTTATCACTGTGATTCACCATCCTTCAGGAGTGCAATTGTGCACCATGGAGATAGGGAGGGAACAGGGACATTTGCTTGAGCGAGACCGAAGAGGGCTGCGGCTGATACACCTCTGGTGTGTCCCCTTGTGCTGTCCCACTTCTGGCTCTGGGGCATGGGAGTCTTTTGTGTTACAGGAACTTATTCAGTCCCTTTGTCAAAGATAATAGAGGCAGGAGAAGGGGCTGGGAGACTGTCTTTGGAGATGGAGGCCAAGTATAGCTTTGGCCTGAGAGACAACAAAGCCAGCTGCCAGCACCTGCTTCCTGCTCTGAGCTTCCCAGATGTAATTGAAATCAGGAGGGGTTCGCATGCGCCTGGGTGCCTTCCTTTGTGAAACTAGTAAACAGCTTCAGCCTGGATTTTTATTTTTCTGCCAAAAGCAACTGCGCCGTGAATAGACGTGCACTCCTGGGCACTTCACTCAGCCCACCCTGGTTCCTTGTTCTCATCTTAATAAAGAGGAGATTGGATGAGGTTACTTCTGAGTCTTTCTCTTGTTCATTCATTTCCTAAGACATTTATGAATGTGGCCTTTCAACGTCTTTTAGGAATTGCTTGGGGACATCAGCGTACGAGTTTTCAACAAGGAAATGGTTCAGTAAGACATTCGTCAACAAAATAATTACTGAGGTCCTACTCTGAGGAATACTGTTTCAGTGCTGGAAGGACAACAGGGAATAAAAGTAAACAAAGTCCCCTTGCTCGTGAAGGTTAAATTTTGGTAAGAAGAGATAATCTACACCAACCCCACAACTACTGATTTCAGGTCATGTGTGTGTGTGTTGCTCAGTCATGTCCAACTCTTTGCAACCCCATTGACTGTAGCCTTCCAGGCTCTTCTGTCTGTGGGGTTTTCCAGGCAAGAATACTGGAGTGGGTTCCCATTTCCTCCTTTGGGGGATCTTCCCAACCAAGGGATCGAACCCACGTCTCCTGCATGGCAGGTGGATTCTTTACTGCTGAGCCACTGGGGAAGACCTCAAGTCATGTCAAGTGCTAAGAAGATTAGGAAAACAGGATGTGTGGACAGAGTGGCCACAGGGGTTATTTTGTGTAGCAACTTTGGGGAAGGCCTCTCCATGAGGCCATTTGAGGGGAGGGTGACCCATTCTTGGTGGGAAGAGCATTGTAGGTAGAGGAAAAGATTTGTGCAAAGGCCCCAGGTGGGGAAAATGTATCTGTCAAGTTCGAGGAGCAGCGTGCCAGTGGGAGGAGGGTGGCTGGAAGTAATATGTGGGAGCCAGTGGGAGGTGGTGAAAATTCTGAATTTCATCAGAATGGGATGCTAACAAGAGAATGAACCTTTGAATAAAATTTGGAGAAAGTATTCATCTAGCTTTTGAAAGAGGGGTAGTCTGTGAAGGCAGAAGCGGGAGTGGGGGGTTTGGGGGTGTGCAGGGTCCCAGCTGGACACAATACAGTGGCCTGTGAGCAAGAGAATGCAATGAGCAGGCATTGGGGTGAGATTTTGTAAACTTCCCAGGAAGGACTCCACTTGGCCCAGTTATAGTCAGAGCTACAGGATTCTACCACGAGCACTCCTCCTTGAAACCCAAAGCTAGATAAGAAGGGGTGACTGAGAACAGTGGAGGTGATGCTGCAGAAATAAAACAAACCAAAAACACCATGGGATGAAGAGCAAAAGAGAAGATACGAAAGCTAAGAGCTGTGCTCTGAATTATTTCCTCTCACAACCATTATAATTTTTTAAAAAGAATACTGGGTTGCCACACATCAATTCTTCCTGTGATATCACCAGCACATTGACAGGCACTGATTACTTCTCATGTCCCGAGTGCTGGGTGAGGGAGGCGGGCTCATGGATGTGAAGACAAGAGGGAGTTAAGAGTATAAAGCTGCTTTCAGGACTTCCCTGATGGTCCAGTGGTTAAGACTCACCTTCCAATGCAGGGGGTACAGATTTGATCCATGGTCCAAGAACTAGGGTCCCACAGGCCGCAAGGTGAGGCCAAAAATAAAAACAAAATATATATTTTAAAAGGCTGTTTCCCATTCTTCCTTGAGTCTTGAAATGGTGCCATCTCCCAACTTCAAAATGGCCATCTGATTCACGGCTTCCTTTATTTCTTTCCAGTTGGGAAAACCCTTCCTTTCTCCTCTCAAAAAGAGCAGAATCCACAGGACCCAGTTCACACTGAAGCCACTGTTGTAGGAAAAGAGGGAGGTATTTCTGGGCTTGCCCCACTATGTAGAAGTGCATGGAGTTTGGGAAACCAGGCAGAGGACACAGGCTGCGTGTGGAGCGAGGGGTACTGAGTGGTGAGGCAGAGGCAGCGCTGAACAAACAGGGCCTGGGCGGTCATGGGAGATTTGGATGGCAGGCAGGCAGAGGCAGAGACCGTCGGAAGGTTACTTTACCCTCAATCCTCTGGTGCTGGCCGTGAGCATAAAGTTCTAATCTAAACAAATCTAAAAGTAATCTTAGGAAAATGGAAGGAACAACATCCTTGGAACACAAAAAGAAAAGCAGTGTATACTGGCCGGTCCTTCACTGCTGCCGTATCTTAATGTCTAGCTTCTATGTGCTGAGATGAGACCAGGCCCTGTTCTTGCTCTTTACAGGCATTAGATCACTGACCAATCTGAACACTCCCATTTTGCAGATGGGAGCATTGAGGTGCCGAGAGCTTACATAATGGAGCCGGGACTTGAACCTAAACAATCTGATTCTAGATGTCAAGTTCTTAGCCACTCTCCTTCCCACGGGGAGTTCTGAGAGCTGGAAATGTGTACCTTTGGTAGTTGCTCATGCTTCAGTTTTGAGAAATGTCAATTCCACATAATTCTTTCACTCCCCAGTGGGTCACTGGGTTGGAAATCACAGACATTCTTTATAAACATGTCACTTCAAATTGGGTGCCCCTCTCTACTCTGTCTTTGATGAAACACTGTTATTAACATGTGTAAGAACATACATGGAATGTGCTGAGGCATATATGCATTCACATGAATGCACGTATACAAGATGGAGTAGGAAATGGCAACCTACTCCAGTATTCTTGCCTGGAAAATTCCATGGACTGAGGAGCCTGGAGGGCTATAGTCCATGGGATCACAGAGTCAGACACGCCTGAGCAACTGAGCATGCATGCATGCACACACACAAGAACATCCAGTGATACCCAGTGGCCACTGGGGAAATTCTTTGGGTTATCAGGAGATGGCCGGGTTCTAGTTTTTAACCTCATCCTTCACTGGCTTCTGCCTCTTCAATATGCCATTAAATGATGCCCATTTCCCAATCAGAGCCTCATGAGAAGCAAGACCGCAATCCTGCAAGCTTGTGACTCTGGTGCAAAGATAGCAGTGGCTGTGTTTGATTTGTGGTCCAGGTTAGACCTTCATCTGTAAGTGTATTGGGTATTTAGGACTCTAAAGAGCTGAAGAGTAGCTTGTTTGGAAGAAATGCAAGCCCACTTGTATTTAGATTCTGAACACCTGCATTTGAAGAAGCATAAATAAACAGCAGGTGCTTTCCTGTTTCCTGAAAACACAGTGCGAATCTTGCCTTCATTAGCCATTTTTGCAGGTTTTAACATCTACAGTTGCTTAGACTGAAAGCGATGCTTCATCAAACAAATTTGATTCAGTTTCTTCTGAATATTCCAGAAGTGTTTCTCATTCCTGTTATTCCTCTCAGTTCAGTTCAGTCGCTGTCATGTCCGACTCTTTGCGACCCCATGAATCGCAGCATGCCAGGCCTCTCTGTCCATCACCAACTCCCGGAGTTCACTCAGACTCACATCCATTGAGTCAGTGCTGCCTTCCAGCCATCTCATCCTCTGTCATCCCCTTTTCCTCCTGCCCCCAATCCCTCCCAGCATCAGAGTCTTTTCCAATGAGTCAACTCTTCGCATGAGGTGCCCAAAGTACTGGAGTTTCAGCTTTAGCATCATTCCTTCCAAAGAAATCCCAGGGCTGATCTCCTTCAGAATGGACTGGATGGATCTCCTTGCAGTCCAAGGGACTCTCAAGAGTCTTCTCCAACACCACAGTTCAAAAGCATCAATTCTTCGGCGCTCAGCCTTCTACTCAAATCCACAATTTGTATGATTGAGATTCAAAAAGAGATGGTCTTCCAGGCAAAATTAAGAGAAAAATAAACAAGACTTACCCCAGTGCCATACATATCCCCAACAGGCAAGCCTTTAAGGCAAGCAGCTTGTTGGAGTGGAAAATTCTGTAAGTCAAAAAAAAAAAAAGGAAAACTTTAAGAGATCTAAATATCGCCTGCTTATTATAGTAGATATATATACCTATTATTGGGCTTCCCAGGAGCACTAGCGGTTAAAAAAACACCCGCATTGCAGGAGACAAGAGACATGGGTTCGATCCCTGGGTCAGGAAGATCCCCTGGAGGAGAGCAAGAATACCGGAGTGGGTTTCAATGCCTGGAGAATCCCCATGGTCAGAGGAGCCTGGCAGGCTCAATCCATAGGGTCGCAAAGAATCAGACAGGACTGAAGTGACTTAACTCACACATAGTGTATATGTCAATCCCAGTCTCCCAATTCCTCCTCCCACTCCTCCGCCTTGGTGTATATATGTTTGTTCTCTACGTCTGTGTCTCTGTTTCTGCTTTGCCAAGAGCTACTCTTTAGAACTGGGATCCCACAGTGCTAGAGCTTCGAGGTGGATGTTGGAGAAACTGACCACAGCGTCCCTTTTTAGCCTGTTTACCCTGAGGTCCATGCTCCTGGATCCATGAGAAGAGAAGAACCAGTCTCAAAGCAGGTACCTTGTAGCACAGTGGTAATGTGATTGATTGGCCTGTTTCGTTATTGTATGTTTATTATATTTGTAAGCCATGTTTAGTTTTGCAGTTTTCCGAAATGGGGGACACTTAGCAACTCATTAAATTTTTGAAGGAAATGAAATCTGTTCACAAAACTACTAATACGTTTATAGAAACTAATATATATTCATAATATGGATTAAAAAACTAATATATATGTATGTTGCTCAGTCATGTCTGACTCTTTGCAATCCCATGGACTGTACCCCATTAAGCTCCTCTGTCCATGGGATTTTCCAGGCAAGAATACTGCCTTCATTTTGCTTAAATAAAATGTAATTAAGTATTTTGTCATTTGTAAATGAAGTCTTGGCTATAATTGTGCCTTTATATCCCTAAGTAAGTGAAGTGAAGTGAAAGTCGCTCAGAGAGTTAGACTATAAAGAAAGCTGAGTGCCGCAGAATTTATGCTTTTGAACTGCGGTGTTGGAGAAGACTCTTGAGAGTCCCTTGGACTGGAAGGAGATCCAACCAGTCCATCCTAAAGGAAATCATTCCTGAATATTCATTGGAAGAACTGATGCTGAAGCTGAAACTCCAATACTTTGGCCACCTGATGTGCAGAACTGACTCATTTGAAAAGACCCTGATTCTGGGAAAGATTGAACCAGGAGGAGAAGGGGATGACAGAGGACGAGCTGGTTGGATTGCATCACTGACTCAATGGACATGAGTTCAAGCAGATCCTGAGAGATAGTGAAGGACAGGAAAGCCTGGCGTGTTACAATCCATGGGGTTGTAAAGAGTTGGACGCGACTGAGCGACTGAACTGAACTGATCCCTAAGTAGGTCATTAAAATATAACCTGGCATTTTCCTTATTGCTCTTTAATGTACTGAGTTTGAATCACAGCTTGGCACTCACACTTTCTCTTCCCATTACTATATGCACGTCTATTCACTGATGTGTTCTTAGCATCACACAGTGTTTAATGTTTAGATTTATTTCATCTTGTATTTAAAACACACCTATCATTTTAATTTTACTACAGAGACTGTAAGCTATACATCTGAATTTCTAACATCCTTAAGTTACATGTAACAGCCTCAGATTTAATTGTTCACTTATCCCGAAAGCTTGATATTATAGTTATAAGGAACAACAGAAAATTTGGTCATTCTGTATTGGTTATCTATTGCTGCATAACAAAGCACCCTAAAGTGCATGGGCATAAAACAGCTCTTTTGTTAGGAGTGTGAGTTCTGCGGGTCAAAAATGTGGGCAGGGCATTGTGGAGATGGCCTGTGTGTGTTCCAGGATGTTGGGGATCTTAGCTGAAAAGACTGGAAGGAGACTTGTCTTGATGGCTGGGGCTGGAATGACCTGGAGGTGGCCCCACTCACCTGTCTGATGGTAAAACTGGCTGTTGGCTGGAAAATCACACAGGACCTGTTCATGCCATTTCTCTGATGGAGCTGCTGTGAGTTTTTGTATAGCATGGTGGCTGGATTCCAACAGGAGCATCCCAAGAGAGCGGCTGGATACTCTGTCACCTTTTACAACCTAGCCTTGCAAGAACCATGGTGCCGCTTCTGCTGTAGTCACAAAATCTACCCAGAGTTGAGGAGAGGGACAGAGACCCTGTCTCTCCATGAGAGGACTGTCAAATCACCATATAGGAGTATATGTGGAGACACTGATGTGGCTGTTTTTGAAAAATGCAATCTAAACACACACTTGTAGTTTATTTTGACTCTTTTTTTTTTTTTTACTAGTTCTCTGGCATTCTCTCCTGAGCAGACCGACATCTTATCCATAATAAATATCCACCAAATTCTTTTCAAATGTTTAGTGTCTGAAAAATTTCTGTTCTTGGGTTGCTACAATGAGTGGCATACTTGTGCCAATCTTTGCTGGTTTGAGCTTAATAATAAGCTCTAAATCAGTTATTCCAAGAGTGAGATCACACTCACATTCTATTCATCTGGATTGAGACTTTTCAAAGTACTCAACTTCATTTTATTTTTTAAAATGTCTTTTCATTCATATTTCATTGTTTTATGTGACTTTCAAACAGCTAGCATATTTCAGAAATTGGGATAAAGAAGCTTAGGAACAAGCACAGCTGACTCTTGGTAAGAACAGGACTCAACTACTGGAAGCAAGAGAGGACAGGGTGCTTAGAAAGTAGTCCTTAATAGCTCATGTCGACCCGTGAACAGCAGATATAAATACTATTCTCCAGGCAAGTTAGACTCAACATTTCTTATTCCATTTGTGAACTGTCTCTGGAGCAGAAATTATCAGAAATGTCGCTATCTATTATGTGAGGACAAAGTTGTTGGCTCACATTTTATGTGTATAAATGTGTTGATGTCTTTTGGACATTAGCTCCCAACAAACACGAGGGCTCCAAGTTTCCTCATATGCTGTTTTCAGGAAAATACATCTTTCAAGTTCTAAAAATTAACCATTAGCTAGAAATGGGCAGCAGAGGTAAAAAGAGTTGGGAGGACTCATCAGGTGTTGCTGGATGCAAAGATGCCTCAGGAACCTGGCTTCAGTGTGTGCTTAGCTATTTTCAGATCAAATTTGTTTTCCAAGCAAAATCCAGGCAAAATCCTAAATTCCTCTCCAAGCCTCTTTGGAAATAAAACACTCACATGTGTCCTTTTGTCTGCGGTCCAAACCAACAATGATGCTTCTGCCAATTGCTATGGTTTAAACTATTATGGCGAGCAAATGAAACAGTGACAGAAATAGAAATTCCAATTAAAAGATAAGGCTGTACCAGATCACTCTTGTTCTGCATCCACTCTACATCCTGAGCCCTATGATACCCAAGGTAGCTCAGGGACAACATTCTGCACATGTTAAACCATACTACTGTTCCCTCCTCTTTCTTCAAACGCTTCACTTTACTTTAGGAGCTGAATTTCTTCCTTGTGGGAAACAGGAAGAACTGATGTCAGTGAAGCATGAAGTTATATTAAAGTGACTATGAAATATGTATTAAAATAAATGTGCAGAAATTGCAGACATAGTGTATATTTCACATAGTGTTAAGCAATCTATTTTAACAAGAACCTCGAAAAATAATGTGTAGTAAAGCCACCCAATTCTTAAGGATATTGTTCAGGAAAATGTTTACAAATTTTAATTTTGTGGCTAAAGTCTTGCCTACAATCAGTTTACAGCCACTGAATAAAAAGAATATCTGCTGAATTGTGAGAATATAAACAGATCTATTTGCAAATGGCTTGGTTCATCAATATCTTTTTTAAAAAAATTGTCATGGACATATTTACATGCAAAAACTGCCTAATTCAGAATCGAAGCCAAATTATAGTTAATATAAAAATGCTCTTACTGAATTTCATAACAGTAAACTCAAGCATAATTATGTTGATTAAAAACCTCACATTTATGAGAAAAATATATTTCATTTCAATGAAAATGTTTTTCTTGTTTTTATTCTCACTATAAATAGTAAAGCCATGTAATATTAAAAAATCAGAGAATGTAGAAAAATGTAAAATAAAACTGAAAACTATCCATAATTCTATCACTTAGGAGTGACTCCTTTTAATATATAGGTATATATGCTTCCAGGCTTCCCCAGTGGCTCAGCAGTAAAGAGTTCTCCTGCAATGCAGGAGCCCTGGGAGACACAGGTTTTATTCCTAGGTCCAGAAGATCTTCTGGAGGAGGGCATGGCATCCCAATCCAGTATTCTTGTCTGGAGAATCCCATGGACAGAGGAGCCTGGTGGGCTATAGACCACGAGGTCACAAAGAGTCAGATATGACTGAAGCAACTTAGCACGCACACATGCATATATCATTTCATACAATTTTTATGAGTGTACCACACACACTCACACATAAACACACAGTTATTAAAGGATACCATGCTATAAAAAACTGTTTGGTTTAAGTTTATTTTTAACAGTATAGCATGAACAACACTTCTTAATCAATACATTTCAGTTCAGTTCAGTTGCTCAGTTGATTCTGACTCTTTGTGACCCCATGGACTGCAGCACGCCAGGCTTCACTGTCCACCAACTCCTGGAGTTTACTCAAACTCATGTCCATCGCGTTGGTGATGCCATCCAAACATCTCATCCTCTGTCGTCCCCTTCTCCTCCCACCTTCAGTCTTTCCCAGGATCAGGGTCTTTTCAATACATTTAGAGACAGATTATTATTTGCAATTACTGCATGGTTATCCAAAATATAAAATACATCTACTTACTTCATAAATAACTTCTTTTGGGAAATCTAGATTACTTCTCAAGATCATTTTAACAGCTAATTATTCTTAAATGTTTTATCTCAAAAATTGTATCGGAACTTAGAACACACTGTTCAAAATTTCAAAGTAGCTAAAATTTAACTTCATTACTTTTTTTGCTCTGAGTCATGATTTTCTTCATATTTACATAGGTCTTATTTTTCTACCTTACATGAACAGAGAGAATCAGACCAGCACAGCATCAAAGAAAAAAAAAAAAAGTCACCTAGTGCTAGCCTTGTCTAATATCTGGCTTTCTTTTTTCCTTCGAGAATGAGTATGCTGGCGTTTTGCCCTCTGACACATCTTGTTGTAATAGGATCATGGAACTGAAGTTCCTAATAAGAACCAAGGCACAATATAAATGGAATTCCAAATGAAGTATGTGTCATTTAGTAAAGAAAATAGAAGACAATTCGTTTCAGAATTTCCTGGCAGCTTGTCTAGAGTCTCAAGAGTGTGCAGAGGTAGAGAGTGTTCTTTGATGAGTACTTTTTAGAGAAAACTCCTGCTGGGAGGTTTAGAAAGGTTAGTGATTCTTCCACCTGAACCCTAGTTGCTTGAGAGGAGAGTTCAGTGGGACCCCTCAGAGAACTTGAGGTGCATCCCCTGAATTCTGCAGGCCCAGGAGCTGACAGTCTGCCTGCTATCTGGAGGTCAGGGGAAAGCTGGTGGGATCCTTTGGTAGTTATCACTGAGTTATCTGCAGTGGGAAGCATGTGTCCCTTCTTCACCGCTGGATACAGTGTGTATGACTGGCTCCCGTGGACCAGCTATTGGCCCTGGAAGAAAGAGACCCTAATGGAGCCATTTCAGGTCTTGGGCCAGAGGAACCAACTTGAAGGGATGATGAAACCCTCAATGGTGAGTGTGTGCTCCATGGCCTGGACCTGGGGTGTGTTGACTTAGAAAATATTCGTGATCTAAAAGAGTTAGGACTTCAATCCCAGGATAGAGTGTCTCAAGTGACCCTGAGAAAACTGCTCTGAGGAGGCTGTATATAAGTTTGCAACAAAGGGTAGGTAGTCTGAATATCAAAAGGACTTTGTGAATTAAAGAAAACCAGATATCTTAAGGGGCTTCCCTGGTGGCTCAGTAGTAAAGAATCTGCCTGCAATGCAGGACACCTGGATTTGATCCCTGGGTCTGGAAGATCTCCTGGAGAAGGGAATGGCAACCCACTGTAGTATTCTTGCCTGGAGAATTCTCTGTAACCTGGCGGGCTACAGCTCATGGGGTCACAAAGAGTCAGACATGACTGAGCAACTAACACTTTCACTTTCAGATATCTTTAGTTAAGGAATTCAGCGCTTTTCTTTATTTGGGAAGATGCAAGAGTCTGTGCTCACTGAAATCATTCCTTTCATATGCATCTCAGCTGTCAGCTATCTGGGGCCAGTATCTGGCATTTTTCCATAGTGCTCACAGCAGGGAGTGACTGCAGCCTAATGGCTGCTGGATTGCAGGTATTGTTCTCCTTCCTGGTTGCCCTTAGAACTCAGAAATTCACATTTGGAGGGCCTAAATCGCTGATGACTATGACATCCATATTTATGGATATGGCAGGAAATACTCTATGTCTCAGATGTCTGTACAGAGGAGAAGCACGGTCCTCATTTGAGATCTGCATCTGGAAGGACCTGCAAAGGTGACTCCAGAGAGGGATTGTCAGATGTGGATTCTCACAAGCCCAATTCTGCCTGGGCCAGTCCCAGAGGGGCAGACTCTGTAGCCAGGAGTTGCAGGAGGAAAGAACAGTGTGAATCAGGAGTGGAGAAGGACCACCCCTGAAACCTGACAGGCCGAATAGGGAAGTGGGAGATTTGACACTTAGTCACAGAGTTCAGATATTTCATTACTGTCAAAGGAGTGCTTCTGACTTTTAAGCTGAAATCTGTGTGTCTTATTTAGTCAAAGTCCCTGGGATTTCCCAGGCAGGAATACAGAAGTGGGTAGCCATTCCCTTCTCCAGGGGATCTTTCTGATCCAGGGATCAAACCCAGGTCTTCGTGGCTATAAAACTATGTATTGCCTAATTCATTAGACCTCTCCAATCTTTAAAAACAGAAAGGGAATCTACTTCAAGGGGAAATGGCAAAAAACATTAAATTATGTTTTGAGTATATCCCGTGAATGGTGCATGTTCAATGGACTGGTCGCCTGCTTTTTGGTGGTTTCCAACTAAAAACACTGTAGGTCTGCAGCAAATCTGACTGTTCCCAACATTATCAAGTATTGTTGGTGGTGGGGTATGGGGGGCGGGAATCACCATTTAAAGCCTCTCCTGTATCAATTAAAAGACTCTAAGAGGCAAAGGTGGCACTTTAGAAAAAGCTGGAGAATATGGCATACCCCACTTGGATATTCTTGGTGAAATGCAGTTTATGTGACTGGGATGAAAATAATGTTTCTTGTCAAAGAACAATTCAGAGACATTTGTTAGTTTATTTTGCAGGCAGATTGTTTACTCACATGAGAAAGAGCCACTTGGCAGACTGAGCCAAGGAATGAAGGCAAAAATAGGAATCAAAGACAGAAGGGAGAAAACGAGACTGTTTCAGTCTGGGAACATAAATTTTGTGTGCACTATTTTTGCATAAACTGATTATCTGGAAGCTAGCAGAGAGAGGTCCATCTGGGCAGATTGTTTTTGAAGAGGCCAACTGGGGGCATCAAAGATAACAATTTCCATTGTTCAGGAATTCACCAGAAAGCCCTGGAGGTTGGGCTTGGGCCATCTTTCTGAAGTGACTGCCACGTTCCTTTCCTTAGGCCCTCTTTCTGGTTCAGCTGCACCTGTACCGCGGGACCTGGTAGAATTCCACCTCATGGCCAGCCTCCTCCAGAGCCTTTTGTACATTCTAAGAAGGTCTCCATGGGTTTGCATCAGCAAGGAAGTTAGAGGCGAAAACCAGAGATGTTCCCAAAGGCTAAATGTTTCTACATTAGAGAGAACTGAGAGTTTTTCCTCTCTCTAAAAGAGTGTATCTTGGCAGAGCAGGAGGGTAGGAGGGGGCAAAGGCCACAAGATCAGCTTGGATTGACTTTGGGAGAAAGCTTTAGGGAGGTTTATTTAAAAGGATGACTCTACAATTTGGGGGCAGTTGCTGGGAGGTGGCTGTGGGGAATGAGTGTGGATTTAGGGGGCATTTTTACTGTACATAATGTGGTATATTTCCCCTGTGGTGTTTTCAAGAGTTATGCAATAAAGACTTAAATTGCTTTTCAATTCTTTTGTAGCTCTTGTGAAAGCAATGCTGTGCTGAGAAAGGTAATGAAAAGAGCCAGGTTTATTCTAGTTATACATATTAAAGACTGGCTAAGTCTTCAGTAAAGACACTTTTTTTTTTTTTTTTAAATCCAGCACTTCCCAAACTTTTTTGAGCTTACTATCCTATTTTTAGAAAATGTGATTTCATATGTAATTATTTGGAATACACTTTGGGAAATGTGATTCCTGGCTCACATTATCTCAAGATAGGTCAAGAATAAAAAAAAAAAAAACACTCTCCCCAATTTAATTTAACAGAGCCATATAGAGTTTAATGGGAGGGACAACTGTCCTTGGTGGGACAGCATCTCCCCAAATTTGTGTCGTTCCTGGATCTTTAAGAAGTGAACTGATTTGAAAATAGGATCATTGCAGTTGTAATTAGTTAAGATGAGATCATATTGGAATAGGAAGAGCCCTTAATCTACAACTTACATGTTACACAAGGGAAAAAACACAGAGACATACACTCGAGAGAACACCCTATAGGGGTGGAGGCAGAGAAGGCAATGATGCAGCTAGAACCCAGGAACAGCGTGGATGCTCCAGCACCAGAGGCTAAGAAAAGGGCATGGAACACATTCTCCCCTTTAGTCTTCGGAAGGAGGAGGGCTCCTTGAGCCCTTCCTTCCTAGGATAGGCTTTCCTCCATATCCTGCTTTAGCTCCTCTCTGAGATATCTAGTTAAGAGGTGTTTGTGTATTCATGCACGTTCAGTCATGTCTGACTCTTTGTGACCCCATGGACTGTAGCCTGCCAGGCTCCCCTCTCCATGGAATTTTCCAGGCAAGAATACTGGAGTGGGTTGTCATTTCCTCCTCCAGGGGAGCCTTTCAGACCCAGGAATGAACCAGAGTCTCTTTCTTCTCCTGCAAGGGCTGGCAGAGTCTTTATCACTGCATCATCTCGAAGTCCCTATTTGATGCAGATTTCCTGAGTGTGGTTTTGCAGAAGTGAAAACCCCCCACCAAATAGAAGGTGTTAACTACTTGATGACCAAGAGCACTAAGGACTGATAATGTTCACATGACCCTGTGACTCTGTCCTGCTGCTTCACCTTCGGCCAATCAGAGGATTGTGCACAAGCTGATCACAAACTCTGCGCCCCCACACCCAGCCTCTTTAAAAGTACTTTGCCAAAACGGGAGTTCAAGGCTTCTCCGGGCTTGAACCACCTACCTGTCTGCTGCATGGCCCTGCAGTAAACCTTTCTCTGCTCCCAACACCAGAGTTTCAGTTCATTTGGTCTCACTGTGCATCAGGCAAACGAATGTTAACACTGACACCTTTTTTAAAAAAAGTCTTTATTGAATTTGTAACAACACTGCTTCTGTTTTATGTTTTGTTTTTTTGGCCATGAGGCATGTGAGATCTTAGCTCCCCGACCAGGGATTGAACTTTCACCCCCTGCATTGGAAGGTGAAGTCCCAATCGACCAACTTCCTTGGACCACCAGGGAAGTCCCTTGGTTTCAGATTCTAGCCTCCAGAACTTGAAAGAGAAAAATTTCTGTTGTTTAAAGCCACACAGCTTGTGGTAATGTTTAAGGCAGTCCTAGGAAACTGATATGATAGACAGGTCTCAAAATTAAAAGATACCTGACTATGCAAACTTAAAGATCCCTCAGCAATAGAAAGTAATGGATGCATATAAAAAACACAGATGAATCTGAGAATAGTTGTGAGTGAAAGAAGCCAGATAAAAAAGAGTACATAGTGTATGGATCCATGGGTATAAAATCCTAACAATTTAAACAACCTACAGCAACAGAAAGCAGGTGGTTTCCTGGGGACAGAGCTGCAGGAGGGCACAGGAGAAGGGTTTACAAAATGCATGAAGAACACTTTGGGGTGATGGATATGAGTTGCTCTCTTTTTTAACATTTTTTGAAATGTATTTGATTTATATTTTTTGGCCACTCAGCATATGCAATCTTAGTTCCCCGACCAAGGATGAAACTCAGGTCCCTTTGCGGTGGAAGCCCCAAGGCAGAGAAGTCTCCAGCAGGTCTCTTGACTGTCGTAGTGGTCCTAGCATGTGTATATAACACAACATCAAAACTGTCTACTCTAAATATGCCCAGTGTTTTATGTATGATAATTATATCTTAATAAAATTCTTTTAAATGAAATAAGGTAGGAATTCATTGCTTTAAAATAACCAAGGGAATGTTGTGCAAATTTACGTGGAGAAATGTGGTGACACAGAAAGAGACTTTCACTGTTGGGCTTGTGATCAAACTCATTCTCTCTGTCTGCCTCTGTCTCTGTCTCTCTCTTTCTCTCTCTCTCTCTCTCACTATATTCTTGTCCTTAATCGAAAGTGGTAGAGCATACACATTCCTGAAACAGCTCTAATTGTTTTCTTTGGACTAGCCTCCAGCAAATTAAGAAGAGGGAGCCGAGAAAGCCATTTCAGCCCTAAAATAACACCATGGGAGCTTTTCTTCTGAGACAATCTCAGCACTCAGCAAATCCACGCTCTTCATCCCTTGCCTGGGGTTATCACCACAGATATGTCATGCCCCTCCTGGTGTTGATACCTTCATCTTCTCTCTCACTTTCCCTCCTGGCTTTAATTAAACATCACACTGAAAAAGGTTACCAAGGCAAATCATGAGACGAGTTCTGCCATCTTCTACCACATCCCTTAAGAAGCGGGTCAGCCTGTCTTCCTCCCTCAAGGCTTCGCTCGCTTCTCTGCCTTGTTGATTCCTCTCAGCGCTTACTCTCCTTCATGCATAAGAGCTCTTCTCACAGGCTGGTTTCTCACTCTGCCGTTTTCTTTGTTAGTCTTGGCTCCTCAAAGAGAACCCTGTATGTTTCTACTTGGAAACCCTTGTGTCTACTTCTAGATTCATCCCTATCCAGATACTAGGACATATTCCATCTCTAAAAGGCTCAAGAGCCCACATGCTTTCCTCTAAATCTTTCCTTTCATTTCACTCTCAGCCCTGGATGTGTCACTGTCTGCTTGGAATTCTAATATGTCCACGTGTAGCTGATGGCTCCCGCATCTCTGTGACAGGGGGCTTTCAACAGAGCTTCTCTGGCTCAGCACATATCCCAGGAGGGCCTGCGGCACATGAGTGATGGGAGAGGGTGTACCAATACATTAGGCCTTTGCCTCTCAGGTGCAACAACACTGAGGTGTGTTCCACACGTGTCTTCACACTTGCCCATGGTGGGAAGTTCCAAGGGTCTGTTACACAGCTGACTGAACAGCACACCTCTGTAGGCTGCTTTCCCATCCCTGGAGTAAGCCCCCACCTCCCAGCTATAGGGTCGAAGGAAACTTCCAGGTAAACTGTGTGTTTGTGCTAAGTCTCTTCAGGCGTGTCTGACTCTTTGTGACCCTGTGGACCATAGATTGCCAGGATCCTCTGTCCATGGAATTCTCCAGGCAAGAATATTGGAGGGGGTTCCCATTTCCTTTTCCAGGTAGACTGCTTGCCTTCAAATCCTCATCTTGGTTTCTCCTTCTAGGAAGCCTTAAGATTTTGTCTTAGAGTCCACTGGGTACCTGATTTGCTGACCACCCCCCAACTCTTCACAGAACCCCAGTTCTTATGGCTGGGTCCCCACTTGCATTCCCACCTCTCACCATGTGCTAGCTCCCTGAAGTATGATTTCCTGTTTTCCTTCCCATCACATGCAGCTTGAAACAGTGGGGAGAGGACCACTGTTTCTCATGGACCAACGAGACCACCAGAGAAGGAGGTCTGCTGGTGGCTGAAGGTGTGAGGAAACCTCAACAGGAACGTGTTGGACCAACCTTGCTGAAGCCACCGAAGCCGAGAGCAGAGAGAGGAGTGCATCTGACCATGTAGGTAGAGATGGACTTTCTCTGCTCAAGAGGACTGTAGGGGAGAGAAGGCCTGAAGAAACTCTGGAGAAGCCTTGAGTGGGTCCTCAAACCATCAACTCGGCCAATAAGTGAGAAATCCACATCCCAGTGAGGATTGCTCTGCCTTCTTTTCTTGACTTTTCTCACTCCCAGTCTTGGACCCTGCAGTGCAGGAGTGGAGAAGGGGGCTGGGGGCAGGGGAAGAACAAGACTACCACCTCTTTCTCTATCGCGAGGCTCCCAACTTAAGAGAGAACTTTACTGTTGCTTGAAGTGCCAACTTGATCCCCAAACCGTGAGACCGAAACTGTGTTAGGTCCACCCCTTTATCTCACTGTAGTTAGCAAAATAAAGGTTCCCCCTGAAGATCTCACACCTTAATCCTTGGAGTCTGTGGATATAGATCACCCTGTGTGGATGGGAGAAGAGACGTTGCAAAGTGATTAAGGTTATGCAGCTTGAGATGGAGAGAGAAGCCTGGACTATCCAAGGGTACAATTTAATCCCATAAATTCTTAAAAGCAGAGAACTATTCCCGGCTGGGGAGAGAGATGTGATGGAAGAAGGAGGAGAGATCTGAAGCACAAAGGGAACTTGACCCCCCCACTGCCAGTTGTGAAGGAGCAGAAAGGAGTTTGTGTGCCAGGTCATGTGGTGGCCTCTAGAAGCCAGGAAGAGCTCTCAGCTGACCAGAAGCAAGGAATCTTGGTCTTACAGCCCAAAGGAATGAATTCTGCGGACAACCAAATGAACAAGGAGATGAAATCTCCACTGGAGCCACCAGGAAGAAACACAGCCCTGCCGACACCTTGATTTTAGCCCAGTGAATCATGTTGGACTTCTGACTTAAAGAACTTTAAGAAAATAAATTTGTGTTCTCTGTGCCTCTGTTTGCAGTTATCTGCTATGGACATAATGGAAAAATAAATACACTGACGGTGGAGATTTTCTCCATGCTTGTGAGTCCTCTGAGAGGAGAAAGCAAATCTTCGCTAGTGGCTCCCTGCAGGTTGCTAATACAGGGAGACTAATACTTTGCCAAATCCCATATGATGCTTCTGCTTATCAGAGAAAAGAGGGAGAGAACTTGGGTGCATTGATTTGAAGCAAGT
Source organism: Bos indicus (assembly GCF_029378745.1). NCBI lineage: Eukaryota > Metazoa > Chordata > Mammalia > Artiodactyla > Bovidae > Bos > Bos indicus. The sequence continues at coordinate 37,486,998 of NC_091772.1, read as the reverse complement.
GGATCTGTTCTCAGTATTCCTTGCAATTGCACAACGTCAGAACATGCACCTGGCTCTTCATCTTTTCCCACTGTCCTCCTCTGCTTAAGGTTTTGACCCCCTAGAAGCTGTATGTATATCCAGACTGTTGTTCAGGAAAGGACTTTGAAAGTTCCAATCCATAAAAACAGTATTCATTTAGTTTTTACCCTGTTCTTAACTCTACCTTCTAATTGGACAGAAAAATCAATTTCTTTATTGGATTCTGTAATCTCAGCTAGTGCACTGACCTGTTCCCCGCTGCCCCCCTTTCCCCCAGAATTTCAAACCAGTGATTTTCCAGGCATCAGATCAGAGTTGAGAGACCTAATTAATTGATGGGACTGTTGTCACCTGTGCTGGGCTTGACAATGTGTGTAATTCTTAGTACACATACTCATTAAAAACACTTCCTGCCTCACACTTGAGATCAAGGACAGCAGAAGAAAACCAACTGCCTAACTGTATGCTTATTAGACCTTGCAATTTTGCTGAAAAATATTATATTGGTTTTGGAATCAGAAAAAAAAATTCATAAGGTTTTATTTTATTTATTTTTTAAAAGTGCATTCTAAATAAACTCATCCAGAGATATGTAGGTGTTTCTATCTCAGGTACTGTCATGTTTTAAAATGGTTTTACTTCTCCCAAGGATGGTATTATTTAAAGTGCAAGCTTTGGTGCTTGCTGCTGTGCAAAGCTTCTCCAGTCTGTGCTTCCTCCCCCTTTTCTCAATCATTCAGTTACCGAGAAGTGAGAGTTAAACAGCCCCACAACCAAGATTATGCTAGCAAGATTTTACTCAAAATCCTTTAAGCTAGGCTTCAGCAGTAAGTGCAATGAGAACTTCCAGGTGTATAAGCTGGTTTCAAAGAGGCAGAGGAACCAGAGATCAAATTGTCAACATTTGTTGAATCATGGGAAATGCAAGGGAATTCAAGAAAGACATCTACTTCTGCTTAAATGACTACGGTAGAGTCTTTGACTGTGTTGATCACAACAAACTGTGGAAAATGGTAGTACCATACCACCTTACCTGTCTCCTGAGAAACCTGTGTATGGGTCAAGAAGCAATAGTTAGAACTGGACATGGAACAACTGATTGGTTCAAAATTGGGAAAGGAGTATGACAAGGCTGTATATTGTCACCCTGTTTATTTAACTTCTATGCAGAGTACATCATGGGAAATGCTGGTCACAAGCTGGAATCAAGATTGCTGGGAGAAATATCAATAACCTCAGATATGCAGATGATATCACTCTAATGCCAAAAGTGAAGAGGAACTAAAGAGCTTCTTGATGAAGGTGAAAGAGGAGAATAAAAAAGCTGTCTTTGAAACTCAACATTAAAAAAAAACCTAAGATGGCATCTGGTCCCATCACTTTATGACAAATAGAAGGGGAAAAGGTGGAAGCAGTGACAGATTTTATTTTCTTGGGCTCCAAAATCACTGTGGATAGTAACTGAAGCCATGAAATTAAAAGATACTTGCTCCTTGGAAGGAAAACTATGACAAATCTGCTGCTGCCGCTGCTGCTAAGTCGCTTCAGTCGTGTCCGACTCTGTGCTACCCCATGGACTGCAGCCTATCAGGCTTCTCCGTCCATGGGATTCTCCAGGCAAGAACACTGGAGTGGGTTGCCATTTCCTTCTCCGACGCATGAAAGTGGAAAGTGAAAGTGAAGTCGCTCAGTCGTGTCCGACTCTTTGTGACCCCATGGACTGCAGCCTACCAGGCTCCTCCATCCATGGGATTTTCCAGGCAAGAGTACTGGAGTGGGGTGCCATTGCCTTCTCCCATGACAAATCTAGACAGGGTATTAAAAAGCCTGAGGCAACACTTTGCCAACAAAGGTCCATATAGTCAAAGCTACACTGGTGGTTCAGATGGTAAAGAATCTGCTTGCAATGCAGGAGACCTGGGTTTGATCCCTCAGTTGGGAAGATCCCATGTAGGAGAGTATGGCAACCCACTCCAGCATTCTTGCCTGGAGAATCCCCATGGACAGAGTAGCCTGGAGGACTACAGTCCATGGGGTCGTTAAGAGTTGGACACAACAGATCGACTAAGCAGAGCACAGTCAAAGATATGGGTTTTCCAGTAGTCATGTATGAGTTGGACATGTGAGAGTTGGACAATAAAGAAGGCTGAGCACTGAAGAATTGATGCTTTTGAACTGTAGTGTTGGAGAAGACTCTTGAAAGTCCCTTGGACTGCAAGGAGATCAAACTAGTCAATCCTAAAGGAAATCAGTCCTGAATATTCATTGGAAGGACTATTGCCGAAGCTGAAGCTCCAAAACTTTGGCCACCTGATTCGAAGAGCTGACTCTCTGGAAAAACCCTGGGCAGAGTTCTAGCAATCTTATTTCTGGAAAAGACTGAGGGCAGGAGGAGGAAGAATTGACCAAGGATGAGATGGTTGGATAGTATCACTGACTCAGTGGACATGAATTTGAGCAAACTCCAGGAGATAGTTGAGGACAGAAGAGCTTGGCATGCTGTAGTCCATGAGGCTGCAGAGTCAAACATAACTTAGTGAACAACAACCAAGGTACATTTACCAATGTCTTTCAGTCTTCTGAAAAAGTGTGTTTATTTTGGAGCTTTGTTATTATTATCATACAAATTTAGAATTCGTAGTATTTTTTGTGAATTGCAAATTTTACCAATTTTTAGTGACCAATCTGGCTTTGTCCAGAAAGTCTATTTTGCTTAATATTAATATACACTAACTCTCTTTTAGTTAGGAATTGCATAATATCTCATTATTTGTTTCAGGTGTGTTCATAAATACCATTTGCTAGACAATTAAAAGATCGAATGGTGGCTTATAATTTCTATCTTTTAACAGACTGTAAATTTTTGTCATATAACCAAATTTACATTGATTGTGATTACAGGTATATCTGAATTCTTTTATTATCTTATTTTATATTTTGTTTTACCTTTCCACGCATCTTTTCTTGTTTTATTTTACTTTTTACCTGGTTTACTGTCTTTTGTATCATGTATGTGTTTTTCTAATTTATTCTTCCCTCTTTTGGTTGGGAGATTGTATATCCTATTTGTATATGCTATTTGCCCTGGATATTTCCATCCTTACATTTTAAACTGTTACTGAAGAATAATTTACATATAGAAAATATACTCATGATAAGTACACAGCTTCCTGGATGTTCACAATACAAACACACTTATGTAACTAGCATCTAGATCAAGAAAGAGAGTGCAGGCCCAGAAACCCTCTGCATACACCCTAGACAATCAAACACATTTACATAAGCCGAACAAGTCCTAAAATTTCAGGATAATCTGTGTGCTTCTTCTTAAAGATAAGATTTTACTTTAGAATATTTTAACTCCAACCAGCACCTCCTGATTTCTGTACTGTTGTTGTCAATCATTTTAGTTCAACTTTATTTTTTAACACCACTAATTTACCATAATGTGTTTATCATTTTCTTTGCTTACCCTTCTCTTTTGCATCTTAGATTTTCCAAGTATGACTTTTTTCTTTTTGAAGTTGGTTTTTGAAGTTTCTGTGGTTAGAGTCTGTTGGTAGAAAAGTCTCTATTTGTCTGTAAATGGCTTTATTTAATCTTCCATTTGTCAGATTTACTGGCTGTACAGTTTTATGCTGATAGTTATTTTTTTTCCCTAGTGCTTTGAAAATTTTGTTCTACAGTCCTGTGCTTTCTATTGTCATTGATGCAACAGCTCTATTTCTAATTGTCATATATTATATTTTTTCTTTAAATTAATGGAAATGTCTTACTCGTTATTTCTCCAGATATTGTCTCAAGTTTTTTTTTTTTTTTTCCTGGAAACTCGATCACAGGTGTTAATGTGTTAAACCTCTTTCTCTCCTCCATTGTACTGTCACTGCATTGCATTTCTCTGCACATCTCTGGGTGCTTTCTCAGAGGCATTTCCCATTCATGAACTCTCATCTCTGGTGTGTCTAATCTACTGTTTTCCCCATCCACTGAATTTCTCATTCTAATTACAACAGTGTTCTGAATAAGTTCCATTTGGTTCTTTTTCAAATATACTTAGTCAATTTTGAGTGTCTATTATTTAGTTCATCATTATAGTTCTCTCTTTAAAAAAAAAAAAAAAATTATTTGGCTGCCCTTAGCTGCAGCATGCAGGATTTAGTTCCCTGGGAACTGGAGCCACATCCCCTGCACTGGGAGCTCAGAGTCTTAACCACTGGACCACCAGGGACATCCTTCTAATTCTCTTCTATCTGTACATTTATAAATATTTACCATAGATTTTATCTATGATAATCCTAATGTCTGCTCTCATTGCCCATCTGATGATCTCATTTGCTGTTTTTCCTGACTGTCACTCAAGGTACCTTACTTCCTGTGTCCGGTGATATTTGTGAGCTAATTTCTTTGAAACTTCATCTCTGGGAATTCTTTGTAATTGACTCAAGGCAATAGTCCTCCAAATATGATGTGCCTTTGTCTCTGCCGGTTCTTGGGGTATGACCAACTCAGGATACAATCAAAGTTTAGATTATTTCAGGACACTTGGGTTATATCAGTTTTCCCCCCAGCTTGGTGATGTTGGCTTATGGTTACAGATTTTAAAATTTCTTTAAAAAATTACTGTTATCTCTAATGTTTCTTCCATTGCCAAAGCCAGACATGAACAGATTGCCACCTTCTCTCCCACTAGCAGGGTGTTTTCTCCTAGTCTATATCCCAGAGCATTGCCTTCAAAAGATCTCAGCCTTTTGTATGGCTTTTTGATTGGGTTTCCCACCCAGTTTGAGCCCAAGTTTTGTCTCTTGCTCTCTAACATGCTCAACTAAATTTCAAGATTTAGAGCACCTGAGATCAGTGATAACTACAGAGAAAATGTTGACATTTTATGCTTACTTCTTTGGATTCAGCTTTTCATTATTTCTACTTTTCAAATAATTCCCTTATTTCTTTGCCACCTAACTTATCCAGGAGTTTAATTTATTTTTTTGCTTTATTTTTCTAAATCCAGTATTGTAACTAGAATTTCTCCTGATCTTTTGTTATACACTGCTGCTGCATTTGTAACTATGTGTAAATCATCAGATTATCTTTTTGGCCAGTTGGAGTGTGATGTAGCTGAAGAACCCTGGGGAACTGTAGAATGGGTCTAAAGTTATCATATGTGAAGGAATCAGTTCAGTTCAGTTCAATTGCTCAGTCGTGTCTGACTGTTTGTGACCCCATGAACCTCAGCATGCCAGGCCTCCATGTCCATCACCAACTCCCAGAGTCCACCCAAACCCATGTCCATTGAGTGGGTGATGCCATCCAACTATCTCATCCTCTGTCGTCCCTTTCTCCTCCTGTCCTCAATCTTTCCCAGCATCATGGTATTTTCCAATCAATCAGATCTTCACATCAGGTGGCCAAAGTACTGGAGTTTCAGCTTCAACATCAATCCTTCCAATGAACACCCAGGACTGATCTCCTTTAGGATGGACTGGTTGGATCTCCTTACAGTCCAAGGGACTCTCAAGAATCTTCTCCAGCACCACAGTTCAAAAGCATCAATACTTCTTCACTCAGCTTTCTTTGTAGTCCAACTCTCACATCCATACATGGCCACTGGAAAAACTATAGGCTTGACTAGATGGACCTTTGTTGACAAAGTAATGTCTCTGCTTTTTAATATGCTGTCTAGATTGGTCATAACTTTCCTTCCAAGAAGTAAGCGTCTTTTAATTTCATGGCTGCAATCACCATCTGGAGTGACTTTGGAGCCCCCCAAAAATAGTCTGACACTGTTTTCTCATCTATTTGCCATGAAGTGATGGGACCGGATGCCATGATCTTCGTTTTCTGAATGTTGAGCTTTAAGCCAACTTTTTCACTCTCCACTTTCACTTTCATCAAGAGGGCTCTTTAGTTCTTCTTCACTTTCTGCCATAAGGGTGGTGTCATCTGCATATCTGAGGTTATTGATATTTCTCCTGGCAATCTTGATTCCAGCTTGTGCTTCATCCAGCCCAGCGTTTCTCATGTGTACTCTGCATATAAGTTAAATAAACAGGGTGACAATATACAGCCTTGACATACTCCTTTTCCTATTTGGAACCAGTCTGTTGTTTCACATCCAGTTAAAACTGTTGCTTTCTGACCTGCATACAGATTTCTCAAGAGGCAGGTCAGGTGGTCTGGTATTCCCATCTCTTTCAGAATTTTCCACAGTTTATTGTGATCCACACAGCCAAAGGCTTCGGCATAGTCAATAAAGCAGAAGTAGATGTTTTTCTGGAACTCTCTTGCTTTTTCCATGATCCAGCAGATGTTGGCAATTTGATCTTTGGTTCCTCTGCATTTTCTAAAATCAGATTGAACATATGGAAGTTCACAGTTCACATATTGTTGAAACCTGGCTTGAAGAATTTTGAGCGTTACTTTACTAGCATGTGAGATGAGTGCAATTGTGTGGTAGTTTGAGCATTCTTTGGCATTGCCTTTGTTTGGGATTGGAATGAAAACTGACCTTTTCCAGTCCTGTGGCCACGGCTGAGTTTTCCAAATTTGCTGATACATTGGGTGCAGCACTTTCACAGCATCATCTTTTAGGATTTGAAATAGCTCAACTGGAATTCTATCACCTCCACTAGCTTTGTTTGTAGTGTTGCTTCCTAAGGCCCACTTGACTTCACATTCCAGGATGTCTGGCTCTAGGTGAGTGTGAGTGATCACACCATCATGATTATCTGGGTCGTGAAGATCTTTTTTGTACTCTTCTGTGTATTCTTGCCACCTCTTCTTAATATCTTCTGCTTCTGTTAGGTCCTTACCATTTCTATCCTTTATTGAGCCCGTCTTTGCATGAAATGTTCCCTTGGTAGCTCTAAGTTTGTTGAAGAGATCTCTAGTCTTTCCCATTCTATTGTTTTCCTCCATTTCTTTGCATTGGTCATTGAGGAAGGCTTTCTTATCTCTCCTTGCTATTCTTTGGAACTCTGCATTCAGATGCGTATATTTTTCCTTTTCTCCTTTGCTTTTCGCTTCTCTTCTTTTCACAGCTATTTGTAAGGGCTCCTCAGACAGTCATTTTGCTTTTTTGCATTTCTTTTTCTTGGGGATGGTCTTGATTCCTATCTCCTGTACAATGTCATGAAACTCTGTCCATAGTTCATCATGCACTCTGTCTATCAGATCTAGTCCCTTAAATCTATTTCTCACTTCCACTGTATAGTCATAAGAGATTTGATTTAGGTCATACCTGAATGGTCTAGTGGTTTTCCCTACTTTCTTCAATGTAAGTCTGAATTTGGCAATAAGGAGTTCATGGCCTGAGCCACAGTCAGCTCCTGGTCTTGTTTTTGCTGACTGTATAGAGCTTCTCCATCTTTGGCTGCAAAGAATATAATCAATCTGGTTTTGGTGTTGGCCATCTGGTGATGCCCATGTGTAGAGTCTTCTCTTGTGTTGTTGGAAGAAGGTATTTGCTGTGACCAGTGTGTTCTCTTGGCAGAATTCTATCAGCCTTTACCCTGCTTCATTCTGTACTCCAAGGCCAAATTTGCCTGTTACTCCAGGTGTTTCTTGACTTCCTACTTTTGCATTCCAGTCCCCTATAATAAAAAAGACATCTTTTTGGGGTGTTAGTTCTAAAAGGTGTTGTAGATCTTCATAGAACCATTCAACTTCAGCTTCTTCAGTGTTACTGGTCGGGGCATAGACTTGGATTACTGTGATATTGAATGGTTTGCCTTGGAAACAAACAGAGATCATTCTGTCGTTTCAGAGATTGCTTCCAAGTACTGCATTTCAGACTCTTTTGTTGACTATGGTGGCTACTCCATTGCTTTTAAAGGATTCCTGCCCACAGTAATAGATATAATGGTCATCTGAGTTAAATTCACCCATTCCAGTCCATTTTAGTTTGCTGATTCCTAGAATGTCAATGTTCACTCTTGCCATCTCCTGTTTGACCACTTCCAATTTGCCTTGATTCATGGACCTAACATTCCAGGTTCCTATGCAATATTGCTCTTTACAGCATCGGATCTTGCTTCTATCCCCAGTCACATCCACAGCTGGGTGTTGTTTTTGCTTTGGCTCCATCCCTTCATTCTTTCTGGAGTTATTTCTCCACTGATCTTCACTAGCATATTGGGCACCTACCGACCTGGGGAGTTCATCTTTCAGCATCCTATCTTTTTGCCTTTTCATACCGTTCATGAGGTTCTCAAGGCAAGAACACTAAAGTGGTTTGCCATTCCCTTCTCCAGTGGACCACATTCTGTCAGACCTCTCCACCATGACCCGTTGGTCTTGGTGACCCCACAGGCATGGCTTAGTTTCATTGAGTTAGACAAGGTTGTGGCCCATGTGATCAGATTGGCTAGTTTTCTGTGATTGTGTTTCTGTCTGTCTGCCCTCTGATGCCCTCTCTCAGTGCTTACTGTCTTACTTGGGTTTCTCTTACCTTGGACGTGGGGTATCTCTTCACGGCTGCTCCAGCAAAGTGCAGCCGCTGCTCCTTACCTTGGACTCGGGGTAGCTCCACTCAGCCACTCCTGTGCTGTTGAATCTGTGGCTCCTGCACAGGATTAGAAAGCTGAAATCCTTAGGGACCAGCTCCAAGTTCATCATGTAATTAAGACAATTCCAAACACATGGACTCTAGCACCTTGGGCTTGCTCTATTCACAGACAGAAAGAGAGCCTTCAGGCAGAACATCCCTGGTACTTGCTCTCAGCATGTGCAGGTAAGAGCTGAGAGGTTATGGAAGGGCTTCTCACAGTATCTGCCATAGGACACTGGGTGACATGAAGATTAAGGCAAACCTGAACCTTGAAGCCCTTGGGCTTTGGGTTTCTTGCTCTCAGCAATTCAAGCACATATAGGATATATATATATATATATTTAATTGATCGGAATAGACTTCAAGATTGCTGATGCTCTGAAGGGCTGGCTGAGCCATCTGATGGTATGATTGATCTTCAAGCAGAAGGTAGGAATGTGTGAAGACATAGAATTCGGTGCTATGAGAAAGATGACATAAAGGGAAGAGACAAAGCCATGGCAACTGGTGAAGGATGGTGGCAGCCTGGGATCATTTTGCAGAGCTGATGGTAGCTGGATGTACACAGTGGGACACTTTCTTGTAATGAGAGACTTACGGTTTTACTGTTTAAAACTCAGAGCCTACATGGAAGATATGTGTGACTAGGCACCAGGGACAACTCTGCTCACCCCCAGGATATAACCAGGTGGTAAGTCTGGGCTCCCTTGCTTCGGTTGCTCAGTCTTTATTTGTAAGAGAGATTCTCTGCATGAGCCACTGATGTCTAGTCAGCAGCAGCAATTGTGTTAGCAGCTTGTCACAGTGCCCTTGTTCTATTTCCGACCCGGTTGTTTGATTGAAGTCCTGTCAGCTGATTTAAGACTCACGTCAAAGGGTGTGTTTACAAAACACAAGTGTTGGCCTGAGAATCAAAGTCATGTCCTAACACAGAAGTTACCTTTTCTAGCCTTAAATACTGTTGAATATGCCCAATCTTATTGATGAGAAAAACAGTCATCTGTAGGGTTTAAAAAAGCAGACTGAAGTATAAACAACACAGTGACATGAGAAGCACAGATCATTTGCTGCTAATGGACGTAGATTTGCCGACACTTGGACCTACATTGCTGTTTGTTCAAGGATGTCAATATCCATGGTACCCAACATTCTGCAATTAAATGCTCTATCCCTGAGCTACACCGCACTCAAGGCACCCAAAATTATGAATGGCAAAAGAATCTCTTGAACATTCTTGAGATAACCATATATTTCTCATCTTAAAAACAAATTCTCTTCTTACACAAATGGCAACACACCCTACATATTATCTCTTTTTTTTTGTTTTTCTAACTTATCATTAATTCTTGATTTTTGATCCAAATTAGTACACAGAAGGGCTCCTCATTCTTCTTTGTGGCTGTGTGATTTTCTATTCTATGGAGAAGACACTGGTCCCTTATTTATGCATATTTAAGATGCCCCCAACCTTGCCTAATTAGAAACTATGTTGCCATCATTAACTTTAAGCACATGCCATTTTATACTTGGGAAGATAAATATGAATGATATTTCCTAGAGTTACAACCCCATGGATTGTAGCTTGCCAGGCTCCTCTGTCCATGGAATTTTCCAGGCAAGTAGGCTAAGGTAGATAGCCATTTCCTTCTCCAGGGAATCTTTCCAACCCAGGGATCGAATCCAGGTCTCCCACATTGCAGGTGGATTCTTTACTGTCTGAGCCACTAGGGAAGCCCTAGAATACTGGAGTGGGCAGCCTATCCTTTCTCTAGCAGATTTTCCAGATCCAAGAATTGAACTGGAGTCTCCTGCATTGCAGGTAGATTCTTTACCAGCTGAGCTACCAGGGAGGCCCTACAGTTAGGAAGACATTGCTGAATTGAAAGATGTTTGTATTAGGATTTTAATAGATTTTGCCAAATTTCTCTCTGTTGAAGCTATATCACTGATTTCCCGTCTTAGCTGCAATACATCAGAGAGCTAATTTCGAAAATTTACTGTGCTTTCCATTAAAATGTGTCGTCAGATTGACCTTTTCCACTTTAACAGGAAAAAGAGGGTAATTGGAAATTTAATATGCATTTCTCTTCCCGTGCACAACACTGAGGATTCTTCTTGATGTCTTAAGAGCTGTGGGCTGTGGCTTTCTATTCCTTAGACTGTGATGAGGGTGGTTTTCCACTTTGTGGATCCCAGGAACTCACTAGAATTGTATCTGGAACAAATTGAGGCTGACTTAGTCAGAAGATATTGAGGACAGAGCTAATTTGAGAGTCAAGCTTATTTGTGCATGTTAAAGCCACAAGAGGAGAAACTATGGTGAAAAGATGGTGCTATAAATGCATATTTAATTACATGGACCATATATTTAAAATATAGTATTAAAGGAAACAAAACAAGTTAAAATATACATTAGTGTGATCCCTCTTTTTTAAAAATATGTGCTTGTAAAAAGATGATTATAAGGATACATATGAAAAATTAACCATGATTATTTCTGAGTGGAAGGACTATTGTAGTTTAATTTGTGCTCTGTTGTATTTTTGAATTGTCAATTATTAATTGCTGCCTTAAATAATTAAATATATTATATTCAAATACCTTCTGCCTCATTGACAGTCATACAAAATACACAAAATGATGAGAAGACCACAAGACCAGGAATCTGGAAACTCAATTTTTTATCCCAGTTCTGCCATTAATGTGCTCTGAGATGTGGAGCTTACAGTTTAAATTTTCTGGGCCTTGATTTTATAATTTGTGAAGTGCAAGAACTGGATAAATTTATCTTTTAAAATTTTTATACTAAATCATCTCATATGGAAACAAGTGGATACTTTTAAACTAATGCTTCTCTAGTCTTTTACAGACAGGTGTTTAAACTTTGAATAGCTTCACTTCATAAAGTCAAGGTAATTCCATGAGCACCTGGTGTTCTTATGTGAACGTGTTGTCTGGGAACCGCATCTATGTGTGATGCAGAGCAAGTCTTCACACAGAGTAATTCTTCTCTCAAGGCTTCTTGAAAGAGGTTACCTTGGAAACAAGAAATCAGACCCACCTACTTCATCTTAGGGGTCAGAACAAGGTTCTCCATGTAATCATCATTTTTACTCTTCGGGTACAAACTGTGAACCAACTTTTATGAGGATATTCAAATATTAGTAACATGTATTTTTTTTCTCAAAGACTCAGTGTTTTGAATTATTCTCTACCATTTCATATGAGCAGGCTTACTCACAGAATCAGAGTGCAAGAAAGTCTTTGTGGACATAGGTACCACTCTTGGGCATGCTTCTAGCTCCTAAAACAGCGTGAGGTGCGTCAGTGAGCTTTTGCTGTGTAACAAACACTCCAAATGTGCTGGACTAAAACAAAAACCATTTATTCAGCTCGTGATTTTGTAGGTTGGAAATTCAGAATAGGCTTAGGCAAAAGTATATTCTGGTCTCAGATAAGCTTGTCTCATGTGTCTTCAATCAACAGCTAAACTGGCTGGGGTCTGAGTGGTCTAGAGTCCTCATCTGAATTGTCCCTTTTCTGTTCTATCCAAACTCTAGTTATTCAGCAGGTTAACATGGGGTTACTTGCATTACCATTCCAAACTTCCAAAAGTGCCCAGAGAGCATGCCCTAATATGCAAGCATTTTTCAGTCTCCTGCAGTTTGCTTGCTAATACTCCACTGGCCAAAGCAAGTCACTTGGCCTAGCCCAGAGTCAGTGTGGAAGGGAACACCCATGGTCATGGGTAAGGGAGATGTTATTGCAGCAATTCACCATGCAGAATGCCTGATACTAGATCACTGATAAATGGTAGACCAACAGGGCCATAGGATTAATTCAGGGCATGTGGGCAGAGTGGTAGGAAGCATGCATTTATAGGAACATAAAAAGGAACACAGCGAAGCACTTATCAGGCTAATCTCACCCAAATGATGCTGCTCTCTTGAGACGAACACTTGTCCCAGCTTAAGCCTGTTGTCCTGGTGGAAACAGTGAGAGCCCTCTCTGATCCCTCTCCCTTCTTAGCACCTTGGACAGTTCTTATCCAGGCTTGTAGCTGGAAGCATCTGAGAGCACTGATATTTCTCCCTTGGTTTCTACCCTTTGACCTTACTGATCAACAGCAACTAACATTAACTATTCCAGTTGCATTTCTAGGAATCTCAGACCAGGTGGCGCTAGTGGTAAAGAGCCTGCCTACCAATGAACGAACCACAGAAGACACGGGTTTGATCCCTGGGTTGGGAAGATCCCCTGGAGGAGGGCATGGTAACCCACTCCAGTATTCTTGCCTGGAAAATTCCCATGGACAGAAGAGCCTGGTGGGCTACAGTCCATGGGGCTGCAAAAAGTCAGACCCAACTGAAGTGACCTAGCATACACGCGGACCTGAGAGGCAGTAGAGATTAGATAACACCCTGCCGTGATTTTATAGATAAGGAAGCTGTGAGATTAATAACTAAGCTTCTGAATCCAGGGGTCTTTTCCTGCCAGCACTTCCACTAAGTAGATTTCAACCCTGAACACTCCCTTGTGTATGACTCCTGCCTCCCTTTCTCACAGTAATCAAGGGTTGCTGCAATACCACACAGAGCCTCTCCTTTCTTTCCTTTTTAAACCAGGAGCACACTGTGTTCACCATATAGCCTCCCACTCGCTTCGCGGAATTGACAAGGGAAAACAGTGCCGGGGGACCAACGCACAACCCAGGCAAGTCACTGGAACAGGGGTGATGTCTGGGACAAGCCTGCACTGGGCACCTTCCTGCCCTCCCCTTAGGTTTTCTGCTCAAGTGTCTGGAGGCTCAAGGCCCAGAGATGGCAACACCGGTCTGGGGAGACCCAGCCAGGCTCCCACCCGCATAGGGCAGCCCTGATGAGTCAGTCAAGAGAATGTTATCAGTGAGACACTGACAGGCTGTGCTGAATGTCTTTTCATCAACAATCCCGGGATCCCCTCTCAGGGCCTGGAGAAAACAAAGCCACAAGAATCAGGTTCTATTCAAAGCACTGAATGGGTGTCAAAGGCAGCATCAATCCAGTCAACTGGAAATTCAATTTAAATAAAAACAAAATTGAAACAGTAACATTGAAACATATACATTACCATATGTGAGATAGATAGCCAGTAGGAATTTGCTATGTGATGCAGGGAGCTCAAACCCAGTGCTCTGTGACAACCTAGAAGGGGGTGGGATGGGATGGGAGGCGGGAGGGAGGTTCCAGAGGGAGGGGACGTGTGTATACCCATGGCTGATTCATGTTGATGTATGGCAGAAACTAACACAATACTGTAAAGCAATTATCCTCCAATTAAAACAAAACAAACATAAAAAATCCAGAATTTTATGCCACCAGTAAGCTTGCCTTGGCAACACAGGTCCCCCACTCCACTCCCTCCTTCCATAGAGATCATTTTATTTCCTCCATTAAAGGGAACTACAGCACAATGACTATTTCAGTGTTTGTAAATAACACAAATAAATCAATAAATGCAGCAATCTTTTGCTTAACCCTGAGTTTGAAGGGGACCTGGAAGAGCCTCTTTGCAGTCTGTTCATCTCTCAAGATTTCTGCCAACATCCCCACAGAAGGCAGCTGCCAGCCCCACCCCTGAGAACTGGGTATGCGAGTTGGAGATGGTCAGCCAGATCCTTGTCCAGCCCCCTCATTTTATACTGGCAGAAACACAGAATCAAATTTATGAGACTTACCCAAGTTCCATTAATTTGCTTATCTCATCATTTTCTGCCTCTCCTAGAGAATGGTTGAGAGGAGAGATGACTATGAGGTCAGTTGAGTAAAACAGGTAATTCCTGAGCGCCCATAACACACTCACTGCTGGGAATGGTCCTGGGAGAAGAGGAAAGGTCCCAGGAAACTGGCTCTCTGGGCTCCTGCCACAGCACCATCTCTAGTCACGACGACGTGACCTCTAATACTCTTTCCTCTTGCCGGTTCTTACCAACAAAATGTCTGTGGTCTACTCTTAACTCCGATCTGACAGCCTAGCACCTAGCCTATGACCTCGATCATCAAACCTCAACTTCCTCTGTCCAGCCTTCCCACCTCTATATTACTCTTTGCTCAGGTTGTCCTCCACTCTGCTGCCTGAATGAGACTCCCGTAAACCTTAGGGGATGTGTCCCTCCCCTGACAAGCACTTCCACAGCTATTTAAATCAAACTCTGGCCTGGTTGTGAATTTCTCTTGATGTGGATTATGCCTACTTGGCTACTGTTTTTATTAAAAAATTTTTTTAATTGGAGTATGATTGTTTTATAGTGTTGTGTTAGTTTCTGCTGTCCAACATGGTGAATCAGCCATAGTTGTTGTTCAGTCTCTAGGTCGTGTCCAACTCTCTGTGACCCCATGGACTGCAGCACCCCAGGCTCCTCTGTCCTTCACTGTCTCCCAGAGTTTGCTCAAATCCTTGTCTATTAATGCTATCTAACCAGCTCACCCTCTGTCGTCCCCTTCTCCTTTTGCCTTTTGTTTTTCCCAGCATCAGGGTCTTTTCCAATGAGTCAGCTCTTTGCATCAAGTGGCCAAAGTATTTGAGCTTCAGCCTCAGCACCAGTCCTTCCAATGAATATGCAGGATTGATTTCCTTTGGGAATCAGCCATTTGTATACCTACCTCTCCTCCCTCTTGATCAGCCCTCATTCATCCCACTGATGACCCTCTGGGTCATCACAGAGCACCAAGCTGAGCTTCCTGTGTTATACAGCAGCTTTACCACTAGCTATCTGTTTTACACATGGTGGTGTATATATGTCAGTGCTAAGCCCCCAGTTCATCCCACCTTCCCCTTCCCCCTGCAGTTCTTGCCCCCCTTTATCTTTTAGAGTTGAGCCATAATAAATGAGTTCCCAACAACGGGGCTCCATTTTCTGGTCCCACCCTTCGTGTTGCTGATGCTTTTGGTTGGAAATCTCTCTCCATCCACCTACCTGAGGGGCATCTGTCTAACCTCACAGAAGGGTGTCTTATCCCCTGGAGTCAAGGTCAGGCAAGGCCAAGAGGCCAAACCTTGGATGGGAAGCCAACAAGGGAAGAGGGGTGAGGCATACAGTGGAAGAAAGTGTGCAGTGGTCTTGGTCTGACTTTGGGTTACAGCACAATGGGGTTGTAAACGCTGTCAGACCACCAGCAGGACTTTGACAGGTGAAATGCTCGTTTAGTCAATCGTGGAACCTCTCTCATCTCCTTTCTTACGGTGTGTCAGCACTCTTCACAGGCCATTGCAGGCATTAGGTTTCGTAGAACTGATAACTGTGTGTATGTGTTTATGTGCATGCATGTACACACTTGTGTGCATGCACTGAATTCCATAGCTTGATAACCTAGATTTCTCAACTAGCGTAAAATCCCTTGAAACATCTTGGCTTCAAAGAGCATGGTGTAACTATTTTCTACAGGGCTTTCTTTGACAGTGCTTATCATCAGGTGCTTTAAACGACTGTTTTCCAGTCTCCTGGGTACCATCTTACACAGAGAAGAGCCGAAAGGTAATTAAAGTAGATTCCTCTACATGAGTAAAGAGAAAGATTCTTCTGCTCTGTGAGGTGGGTTTCTAGCTTCCAATTTTCTTCAGGGGATGTTCAATGACATCGCAGGTTAAGTCATTTCAAGAAATGTGATGATTCTGTATTATGAGCAGAGCTGAGCCGTTTCTGTAATTACCTTCTGGGGTCACTGGGGGCTCGGGAATGGAAAGACATACCTCTTCAGCAACTGCAATTATAAAATAAATCAGCATGTGTGTAAATTAAATGCTAACTGGGTCTTATTATTAGTTCCAGAGCTAGTTTCTTCCCTGGTGCTCTCATTTCACAGGAAAGCATGCAGTGTGGCAAATGGCAGGCTGCCCCAAATTCTCCTTCTGGAGACTAGTGGGAAGAGAGTTTTCTCTCCCAGAGGATGCAGTAGCCAGGCTGACTGTTTTTATGCTCCTAGATGATTTGGGGGAAACGTACTGACTTCAGAGCTCACACCTTCCTAACCCTGAGATCTTGCTTCTTAGTGGTACTGAAAGAAAAGATGTTTTTAATTGATCATTTGATGATGTTAAAGCTTTAGGAAGCTTTAGGTTGTCTCCTAAAACTGAGTAAGGACCAGCTTTAAGGTGGAAATGACAATATTTATGAAGGCCAACAAAGTATGATTAAAAAAAAGGCTGCTATCTTAAGACTAATTTCCCTCAGAAGCAGACCCTGAGATAGAAGTTCTCATGCAAGTTTTTTATTAAAGAATTGATCCAAGGAGAACCCAGGAAGGGAAGATAGGAAGTCTGAAGTTGAGCCAGGGGCTTCATATTCCTACACCTTCAGGGTCACCCTGGGAGGCACATTCCAAGGCACTCCTAGCTTTCTGTGCCTGGAGGCCCTCTGCTAAACAAGGGCAGTGTGGCTCTAGTAGCCCCAGGGCACCTTGTGAATAGGCCGCACAGGGCTGGCCACTGAGAGCCAGGCAGGGGCTCCCAAAATTGGTTAAAGGGGCCCTGAGGGAAACTCTGCACTTGTTATTTGTGATGTTAATTTTGTGTGTCAACTCAGTTGGGCTATGGGGTACCCAGCTCTTTGGTCAGACATTTTTCTGCATGTTTTGTGATGAGATTAATATTTAAGTCATTAGATTGAGTGAGGCAGATTGCCCTCCCTTGTGTGGTGGGCCTTATTCGAGTAGTTGAAAGCATGAATAGAACAAAAAATTGGACCCTCTCCTGGGTATGAGAGAATTTTTCCTGCCTTCAGACTCAGACTGCAATATTGGCTTTTCCTGAATCTCAAGCCTGCTGGCCGTTGGACTAGAACTTCACTGTCACCTCTCCTGGGTCTCCAGCATGGTGACTCACCCTGCAGATCTTGGGGCTTGCCTGTCTTCACAATCACAGAAGCCAATTTCTTGTAATAAACATCTTTCATCTTGTACTCCCCTAATTCTACCTCTTGGCTTTTCAGTCTGAGTGAACTGAAAATTTAGAATTGCCTGGTGGCTCAGATGGTAAAGCGTTTGCCTGCAATGCAGGAGACCTGGGTTCTATCCCTAGATTGGGAAGATCCCCTGGAGAAGGAAATGGCAACTCATTCCAGTACTCTTGCCTGGAAAATTCCATGGATGGAGGAGCCTGGTAGGCTACAGTCCATGGGATCACAAAGAGTTGGACACGACTGAGCAACTTCATTGGTTCACTGGTTCACTGGAGACAAGAGAGCCTGGGAGGAACAATTTTGAGGCAGTAGGAGAGCAGGAGGCCAACTGTGAGCATTAATTTTAAGGTGCCTACTCTTTATCCAAGTGTAGAAATCAAGTGAGCAATATGATTTAGAGTGCAGGGTGATGTCCAGGCTAAAGGTAAAGCATTGTTACCGTCTTCAGAACAAAATTTTTCTTAAAGCTCAGCAACCAAGTGAAATCATCAAGGGAGTGAGGATAGATGGAAAAGTTGTGCTAATGATACAATAATTCAAATATAGCTCGAGAAAAGGACCCAGGCAAAGCTTCGGCCTTTAAGGAACAGGCAGAGGACTCACCTGAATGAGTGGAGTCATCCAAAACCCCCAGCCTCTAAGGCTGGCTCTGAACAGGTATGAAGATTCCCGTGGGATAGAAGTAGAATCCAAGCACCATGAGTACTATGAGCATGAAGAACTAATAAAAGGTATATACATACAATGGTGTATTAGTCAGCCACTGAAAAGAAAGAGCTAGGGTCATTTGTAGACATGTGGATGGACCTAGAGTCTGTCATACACAATAAAGTAAGTCAGAAAGAGCAAAACAAGTATTGTATATTAACACATATATTTGGAATCTGGAAAAGTGGTCCAGATGAACCCATTTCCAAGGCAGGAATAGAGATGCAGACATAGAGAAACAGACATGTGGCCCCAGAGGGGGAAGGTGAGGGTGGGATGAATTGGGAGCATAGTGTTGACATACACACACTACCATGTGTAAAGTAGATAGTTAGTGGGAACCTGCAATATAACACAGGCTTCCCTGGTGGCTCAGACAGTGAAGAATCTGCCTGAAATGCAGGAGACCTTGGTTTGATCCCTGGGTTGGGAAGATCCCTTGGAAAAGGGAATGGCAAACCACTCCAGTGTTCTTGCTTGGAAAATTCCATGGACAGTGAAGCCTGGTGGGTTACAATCCATGGTGTCGCAAAGAGTTGGACATGATTAAGCATCTTTCACTCACTCACTGCTATATAACACAGGGAGCTCAGCTCAGTGCTCTGTGATGACTTAGAGGGGTGAGATGAGGGGGTGGGAGGGATGCCTGAGAGCAAGGGATATATGTATACATATAGCTGATTCACTTCATTGTGCAGCAGAAACTAACACAACATTATAAAGTGATTATATTCAAATTTTAAAAATACAAAAAAACTAAAAAGAAAAGGATTAATACAAGGACTCATGTAGTTAAGTGGCAATACTGGGCTGATCTCCAATTTGGAACAGGTTCTTTTGTCTGATTACCTTCTGTCATGTAACAAGCCACCCCAAAATTTAGTGACTTAAAAAAAGCCAACATTTATTGTTCTTATGAAACTGCAATCTGGCTATGGCTAGGTGAGCCTGGTTCATCTCCCCTCTATACGTCATCAGCTGTGGAGTCAGAAGACCCGGGCTAGAATCATCTGAAGTTTCTTTTCTTCCCGTGGTCAGTGGCTGGGATCTTGGCTGGAGCTGTTGTCCAGAAAACCTGTGGGTTGCCCTGAGGCCTGTACTTCCTTATAACAGAGTGGTGGGCTCAAACGGTGAGCATCCCAAAAGATCAAGGGCCAAGTAGAAGCCTATTGCTTTCTATGATCTCACCTTGGAAATTAGACAGCATCACTTGTACAGTTCTGTTCAGTTCAGTCACTCAGTCGTGTCCGACTCTTTGCGACCCCATGAATCACAGCATGCCAGGCCTCCCTGTCCATCACCAGCTCCCGGAGTTCACTCAGACTCACGTCCATCGAGTCAGTGATGCCATCCAGCCATCTCATCCTCTATCGTCCCCTTCTCCTCCTGCCCCCAATCCCTCCCAGCATCAGAGTCTTTTCCAATGAGTCAACTCTTCCCATGAGGTGGCCAAAGTACTGGAGTTTCAGCTTTAGCATCATTCCTTCCAAAGAAATCCCAGGGCTGATCTCCTTCAGAATGGACTGGTCGGATCTCCTTGCAGTCCGAGGGACTCTCGAGTCTTCTCCAACACCACACTTCAAAAGCATCAATTCTTCGGCACTCAGCCTTCTTCACAGTCCAACTCTCACATCCATACATGACCACAGGAAAAACCATAGCCTTGACTAGATGAACCTTTGTTGGCAAAGTAATGTCTCTGCTTTTGAATATGCTATCTAGGTTGGACATAACTTTCCTTCCAAGGAGTAAGCGTCTTTTAATTTCATGGCTGCAGTCACCATCTGGAGTGACTTTGGAGCCCCCCAAAATAAAGTCTGACTATTTCCACTGTTTCTCCATCTATTTCCCATGAAGTGATGGGACCGGATGCTATGATCTTCGTTTTCTGAATGTTGAGCTTTAAGCCAACTTTTTCACTCTCCTATTTGACTTTCATCAAGAGGCTTTTGAGTTCCTCTTCACTTTTTGCCTAAGGGTGGTGTTATATGCATCTCTGAGGTTATTGATATTTCTCCCGGCAATCTTGATTCCAGCTTGTGCTTCTTCCAGTCCAGAGTTTCTCATGATGTACTCTGCATATAAGTTAAATAAGCAGGGTGACAATATACAGCCTTGATGTACTCCTTTTCCTATTTGGAACCAGTCTGTTGTTCCATGTCCAGTTCTAACTGTTGCTTCCTGACCTGCATACACATTTCTCAAGAGGCAGGTCAGGTGGTCTGGTATTCCCATCTCTTTCAGAATTTTCCACAATTTGTTGTGATCCACACAGTCAAAGGCTTTGGCACAGTCAATAAAACAGAAATAGATGTTTTTCTGGAACTCTCTTGCTTTTTCCATGATCTAGCAGATGTTGGCAATTTGATCTCTGGTTCCTCTGCCTTTTCTAAAACCAGCTTGAACATCAGGAAGTTCACGATTCACGTATTGCTGAAGCCTGGCTTGGAGAATTTTGAGCGTTACTTTACTAGCGTATGAGATGAGTGCAATTGTGTGGTAATTAGAGCATTCTTTGGCATTGCCTTTCTTTGGGATTGGAATGAAAACTGACCTTTTCCAGTCCTGTGGCCACTGCTGAGTTTTCCAAATTTGCTGGCATATTGAGTGCAGCACTTTCACAGCATCATCTTTCAGGATTTGAAATAGCTCAACTGGAATTCTATCACCTCCACTAGCTTTGTTTGTAGTGTTGCTTCCTAAGGCCCACTTGACTTCACATTCCAGGATGTCTGGCTCTAGGTCAGTGATCACATCATCGTGATTATCTGGATCGTGAAGATCTTTTTTGTACAATTCTTCTGTGTATTCTTGCCGCCTCTTCTTAATATCTTCTGCTTCTGTTAGGTCCATACCATTTCTGTCCTTTATTGAGCCCATCTTTGTATGAAATGTTCCCTTGGTACCTCTAATTTTCTTGAAGAGATCTCTAGTCTTTCCCTTTCTGTTGTTTTCCACTATTTCTTTGCACTGATCACTTGTACAACATTCTATCTATTTGGCAGTAGCCAAAAAACCATGTAGATTTGGGTGTGGGGATGGACTCCCACTTTTGACAGGGCTGTGGCAAAGTTCTGGAAGACCAGGTGGAACCAGGGCTCTCGCTGTGGCTATTTATCGAAAATAGAATCTGCTATGCATCCTGTGGAATTTGCTGCAGCTCAGGCTGGAACATTCATCACTTGGTGGGTTTTTGTATCAAGATACTGATGAATGGGGCTTCCTAGGTAGTGCTGGTAAAGGACCCGCCTGCCAGTTTAGGAGACAGAAGAGACTGGAATTTGATCCTTGGGTCGGGAAGATGCCCTGGAGGAGGGCATGATAACCCACTCCAGTATTCTTGCCTGGAGAATCCCCATGGACAGAGGCACCTGGGGGCTACAGTCTGTAGGGTTGCAAAGAATCGGACACAACTGAAGTGACTTGACATGCTCTGATGAATAAGACTGGGATGTCCATTTACTATTTATAATGAGAAGGAAATGCCATTGCTCTAGGACCACTCAAATTCTTTTTGCCTTCTATATACCTGGTGAGCATGAAATCAGAACAAAGGAGTGAGGGTTTGGGTGGATGACTTGAGCGGCAGCAGGTTAAAATTGGACTGGTCTTGTGATATTTACTGACTGAAACTTCTGGGCTCTCTCTCACTGTTTCTCTGCGTCTCCTGCTTGGCTGACAAGCTGCTCCCTTGATGGAATCTTTTCTTCAATATGCTTGTCCACTCAATTGCATCAGTCTGGGTTTGCCGAGGGGCACCATTCTACCCCTCTACATGCAACTGCCCATCCTTTTTCTGACTGGCCATGTCTTGGTCTTCGAGCTTGTCTCTGAGAAAGCAACCTTAATTCTTTTATTTCCTGCTTCTTGTGGGAGGGATGAGTACATCTGCTCCCGGTAGTCCAGGTAAGAGATGAGAGATGGTAGTTTGGGTTAAGGCGATGCTGATTGGACAGTGAGAGATTGTTTGTGTTGGGATATTATTTGGAGGTCAAATTACCAGGATTTGTTTATGGAGTGTGGAGGAAGCAGATGGCAGCGGGTGGGGGAAGGAGTTCAGGATGGTGTAGTAGACTCGGCCAGGGCTGCACACATGCCCCTCCACAAGATGGGTGCTCCCATCACCAGCTGAGCCCCTGGCTGCCTCCTTCTCTGGAGAGTGGATCTCAGTCAATGGAAATCCTGGGGTAAGAGGCGGACTTGTAACCAGTGACGCACTGCTAGTGGAATACAACGCCCAGCCCCCAATCACACAATGAGCCCACGCTGGTGCCATTCATGCTCCAAGCTGCCTGGCCTCAGGGTGGACCCCAGGAGAGCCCACCCCTTTGCCACACATCCTCTCCTGCCCCTACAGCTTCCTTTATACCTGTACAGGGCTTTCCTATGAGCTTTCTCACATACACAAGAATCTCTGCCTTCACCTCTGCTTTTAAGGAACCTAAGACAATGAACTCTGAAGCTTGTGACTTGAATAACTAGATAAATTGTGGTGACATTTACAGAAATGGGGGTAAACAGGTTTGAGAGGGGGAAATGAGTTCAGTTTGTTGAGTTTGTATTTGTTGTTCAGTTAAGTCATGTCCAACTCTTTGAGACCCCATGGGCTGCAGCACACCAGGCTTCCCGGTCCTCCACTGTGTCCTGGAGTTTGCTCCAGTTCATGTTGATTGTGTTGGTGATGCTATCTAACCATATCATCCTCTGTCCTCTTCTCCTTTGGCCTTATAAAGTTTAAGATGCCTTAAATTGGATATCCATTGGAGATTCTGAGTAAGTGGTTGGATATCTGAAACTGTGCTTCAAAGGAGAGGGCTGGCTGTAGACTTGAAGATCAAGTAAAATGATACAACTTAGTTTGGAGGGTCAGTGAATACTTCTCTAAAGAAGTGACATTAATTCATGACTTGAAGTATAAGCAGGAATTAATAAGGGTGTAAGTAGAAGATAGAGCCTTCCAGTTAGAGGGTATGAAGTCTCTGAGTCATTTCCTTTTCAAAAAATTTATTTAAACTTATTTGGCTGTGCTGTATCTTAGTTGCGGCATGCAGGATTTTCTATCTTATTAATAGCTGTGGCACGTGGGATCTAGTTCCCAGACCAGGAACTGAATGCAGGACACCTGTGTTGGGAGAATGGGAAGTCCCTCTGAGTTATTTCTTATTGATGTCAGAGGCTGACAAGTTCCCAAGTCATTGATTACAAATGCACTGCTTAACCTTTGGCAGCATGGGTCATATTTCTTTGAAGCTGATGAATTTAGGGGTATTTATTGCTAAAGGGACATCCTCATCTCTTCTCCTGTTGTTTTTCAGGCAGACCATCTTCACCAGTAGGGCAGAATTCATTAAAAAGTCTCATCTGAAAAAGACATCACATCACAGATTTTGCTATTTTGTGCTCAGAGGTAACAGTGGAAAATGCAGAGGCCACTGTTCACAGAAAGAAAGGAGGATTAAGAGTCAGGGGCCAGCTGAAGGGACCCAGGGAGCTATAGATGGTAATTTTTTTATTGAAGTATAGTTGATTTACAATATTAGATTAGTTTCAAGTGTATAGCATGGTGACTCAGTATTTTTATAGATTACACTCCATTCAAAGTTATTATAAGACAATGGCTATAATTCCAGGTGCTATACAATATATAGGAGAAGGCAATGGCAACCCACTCCAGTACTCTTGCCTGGAAAATCCCATGGATGGAAGAGCCTGGTAGGCTGCAGTCCATGGGGTCGCTAAGAGTCGGACACGACTGAGCGACTTCACTTTCACTTTTCACTTTCATGCATTGGAGAAGGAAATGGCAACCCACTCCAGTGTTCTTGCCTGGAGAATCCCAGGGACAGTGGAGCCTGGTGGACTGCCATCTGTGGGATTGCACAGAGTCGGACACGACTGAAGCGACTTAGTAGTAGTAGTATACAATATATCCTTGTTGCTTATCTATTTTATACAGAGTGGTTTACATCTCTTCATCCCATACCCCTAATTTCCCTTCTTTTATTCCAAAGCTACTTTTAAGAGAAATTCAACAGTGACAGAATGAAAAGGAAGTGAAAGCGAGCAGAAAAGACAAATACTGCCATCAGGTCAACACTTAGAAAAAGAAGAGTGCTGATGCAGAAAACAAATATTGACTGAATTAGAGAGAGGATTGGGTGCAGAGAGCAAACATTCCTCGGATAAAAGCTGGACAGAACCAAACCCTCAAAGAGAAAGATTCCAAATGCAATAAACAGGCTCAGCAGCCCTAAATTGGAGCTGAGGGACATGGACCCAGGCTGGAGCCAGGGAGCATCATGACAGAGGGGATATTTGACTCTGACCACACATGAGAAGCTGTCAGCATGGTCACAGTCTCACTGCAGAGCCCAAGAGTTTGTCTCCCCGTGTATAGGAGAAGGACCTTGATACATACCAAGGAAGGAGTACCCCTGTTCCATCATCAAGGGAGCTCCAGGGAGGACAAGTCCTTGCAGAACCCAGGACTGTGGTCTTTGCCTACAGGACTGAAGGGATATGTAATCAAGTGTGCTTGCTGCCAACAGAAATGTTAAGAACCTGGGTTATTTTTGTTTGGTACAATGGCAGTTAACAGTCCAAAGGAAAAACAACTTAGCTGAGAACACACTGAAATCAAAAGTGGCTCAAACTTCCCTCAAATGCCTCCCCTTTGCCAATAGAATAAAACTGGAGAATCAGGCAGGTCCACATAGGAGTCACTCAATGTTCTGATCTGTTGGTGGGTTTGCTGTTACAAAAGCAAGGAAGATGGCACAAGGGAGGAATGGCAGTTGACCTGTGGTGGGAGCTTGGGTGGATCTCTGAGCTCCTCCAGAGCTTTCACTTTCTCTTTTGAGAAAGGACGATTTTATCTCTAAGCTCTTATCTAGACCTAAAATGGTTGGATCCCAGATATCGTTTCACTAAGGTGATGTCTCATGCCTGAGAGTCTAACCGAGGAGCTCAGGAAATGAGTGATGGGTGGGAGAGAGGAAGGACCTCAGTAAACAAAACCTACACTTCTTGGAGCGTCTTCCCAACAGTTGCCCTTCACGCACGATCTCTTGTTTGTCTGTTTGTTATATGTCTTCTGAGACATGGAGAGATTTTTTAAAAATTACCTATGGAAAGCTCTCATTTGTCAGTAGCCAAAAATCAATGAATAGAATAAAAATAAAACAGTAATGTCAATACTTCTTCCTTTGCTTGACATCTTGGGGAGTTAAGTCAGCAAGATGTTCATGGCTGAGTCACAGTGAGGATTCCTAGGGTCTCCTCCTATGTGCATAAACAGAATAATTCTAATGTGCCTACTTCATAAGTAGGTCCAAAGAAAAAGAAATTTTCTTTGAATTGGAAGAATCTATTGTTTGCCATTGTCTGTTCTGTGTCATCATTTATTTATTTATTTTTTTAGTATTCAGTGCAAAGGCAATTAAAGGCACAATAAACTTCAACAAAACTAGATAAAGAAGGGACTGAAGAGGAAGTTTTTTATTTCTTCTTCCACAGTGCAGCTTAAGAAAAGTCAGGGAAATCCCCTGGATGTCATCTGGTTTATCAGATTCCTGTGATTTTTCTCAAGTGAAACTGTTATCAGGCTTTGATAAGTAGCAAAGCTTCCTCTTTAAAGAATGTTCTGCCTGAGCACATTAGGGTTTAAATTGGATACAGAGCCATGTATTTTAATGGAAATTATGATTTACTTACTAAATTTCCAAAATAGTCACTAAATTTCCAAAATCGACTCCTAATAACATCTGTTTATAGTATTTTAAAAGTACTAGAAAAATACTAGAAACTGTTAGAAAAATACTAGAACAGATTATTAAGACAGTTGGGAAGTTCACTATATTGGTTGACATTGCAGATTCATATATTCATGCTGTGTTTAAGGTTTTATTTTTTAAAAGAAAAGTGCAGCATATTTTGACCTAACACAACTTCTCCCCAAGGGCACAACCTTGACTTTGCCTGAGAATTATCGTACCTGCAGACCCTACAACCTCTGACATAAAGAGTGTGGAAGTTGTTTCTCCTATTCTTACAAGAAATATTGGGACAAACTAAAATAATAGACTTCTCTTGGACCCATAAGAGAACTGACTTTGCAGGGAAAATCAACTGCCCTGAGCTCAGGAGAGAAAAGATAAAGCTGAGAGTCACGGCTTAGATCTTCCTGGGTGGAAGCCAGGAGCCATTAATGGGTTGAACATTAAGAAATACATAAATGGCAATTTTGGTGTATTTCTGGAGGCACGAGAGGGAGAAATTCCCGGGAGCCACTGTATGAGGGGCCCTTACACTGCTGTCAACTTTA
Organism: Bos indicus; assembly: GCF_029378745.1. NCBI lineage: Eukaryota > Metazoa > Chordata > Mammalia > Artiodactyla > Bovidae > Bos > Bos indicus. The sequence goes on along the minus strand of NC_091772.1, from coordinate 37,460,466 downwards.
CTTGCAGGAATCCACTATGTTTTGTGTTAATGATCTGATAAAGACCCTACTGTGAAACTGGCAGGGGGAGGGAAGAAGAAATTTTAATGCAAGATGCCCAGAGCTTTCTCTATAAATGCCCACTCCCCAGGGGGGAAACTTAAACAGAGCTCCCTCTCAGAGCTGTGGGGGAAGGGCAGTCCTCTCACACAAGCCCCTGCTGGGCTTCCTCTCTTGCTTAGGTAGGAGGAAATTCTACAGGACAAAACACGGGTAAAGGTTCCAGTCCAGAGACACAGACCCCCTCAGTGTGACCAAGATGTAATTACAGAATGCCCCCCACCCCCTATACCTGCCGTCGTACCAGCTGGGCTCTTGTATAATAACAGTGAATCACAGCTGGAAGAGTTGTAAGATGCAGATTTTCTCCGAGGAGGAGCAATTAAAAGAAGCCCAAAGTCAAGAGGAAAGACAAAACAAACAAACAGAAAAACTAAAAGAACTTGAAGCTTCTGGCTCTATAGCTATTGGAAACACTAAGCAAAGCCCAGGTCCTAGTTAGAACGACAAATCCTCACCCTACAGGACTATTCATCTCCTTTCCTGTTACCTGATGTGACATGTCCATCATTAACAAAAGACTACAAGGCTTGTCAAAATACGAGAAAAGCACAGTCTGCGAAAACAAACCAAGCATGGGAACCAGACTCAGATATGACACAGAGCTTAGAGTCAGACAGGGAATTAAAAATAACTGTTAAATATGTAAAGGAATCTAATGGGAAAAGTAGACAAGATCAGATGCAAGAAGACATTGATAGAATAAGCAGAGATATGGAAATTCTTAGAAATAATCAAAAGAAAATGCTGGAAATAAAAATACTGTTGGCTTAAGTTGGTGATGGACAGGGAGGCCTGGCATGCTGCAATTCATGGGGTCGCAAACAGTCAGACACGACTGAGTGACTGAACTGAACTGAACTTGTCAAGTCAAGGCTTGAAGGGTGAGCAATTTGAAGGCAGATCAATACAAACTCCTCAAAATGAAATGCAAAGAAAAAAAGAATGATAAAAAAACATAACATCTAACAGCTGTGGGACAATTCCAAAAGATGTAACATGCCTATAATTGAAATACTAGAAGGAGAAGAAAGAAATAGAAGAGCAGGAAAAAAAGTTTGAGGTAATAATAGCTGAGAAATTTCCAAAATTAATGACTTACACCAATCCACAGATCTAACAAGCTCAGAGATCATCAAACAGAATAAATCCCAAAAAGCAAAAGCAATACCAGGCATTCTTGTACAGAGGTATAGGAAACAGTTAAAAGCATGGTGGATGTTCAACCAAATATATCAATAATTTCTTTAAATGAATGGTCTAAATACACCAACTAAAAGATCTAGATTGTCAGATAAAAAATTGGACCCAAGTATATATTGTCCAAACAAAATCCACTTTAGATATAAGGACTCTGATAGATTAAAAGTAAAGAGTTGGAACTATATATACCATGCTAACATTAATTAAAAGACACTTGGAGTAGCTATATTAATTTCAAACAAAGCAGATTTCAAAACAAGGGAAGCTGTTAGGGGTAAAGAGTGTCACTGCTGCTGCTGCTAAGTCACTTCAGTTGTGTCCGACTCTGTGCAACCCCATAGATGGCAGTCCACCAGGCTCCCCCATCCCTGGGATTCTCCAGGCAAGAACACTGAAGTGGGTTGCCATTTCCTTCTCCAATGCATGAAAGTGAAAAGTGAAAAGTGAAAGTGAAGTTTCTCAGTTGTGTCTGACTCTCAGTGACCCCATGGACTGCAGCCTACCAGGCTCCTCCATCCATGGGATTTTCCAGGCAAGAGTACTGGAGTGGGGTGCCATTGCCTCCTCTGGAAGAGTGTCACTACATGATGATAAATGGGTCAGTTCTTCATGAGGATATAAAAATTCTAAATGGATATATACCTGACAATAGAACATCAAAATACACAAGCCAAAAAACTGATATGACTGAAGGAGAAAAAGACACACCCACTGTTACACTTGGACACTTTAACACCCATGTGAGTAATTGATGTATTAAACAGGCAGGAAATCAATAAAGAAATAGCTTACTTCACAAGCGCTATCAATCAACTTGATCTGATTGACATTTATGAAATACGTACTGCATTCAACAATAGCAGAATACTTTACTTCAGTAGTATTCCTTCCCCAAAACATATCATCCTAGTTTAACAATATGAAAAAATCCTGAGAGACATTTAACCAAATACCTGAAAATTTTAAAGCTCTTCAAAAACCAAGTCTAAGAAACTGTCACAGCCAAGAGGAGCTTGAGACATGAAGCCCAAATATAATGTGGGATCCTGGGTGGAATCCTGGCACAAAAAGGGAGCATTAGATGAAAAATAAGGCCATCTGAATAAAGGATAGACTTCAGCTAATAAGCATCAATACTGGTTCATTAATCATGATAAATGTACCATAATAATGTTAGACGTGTATAATGCGGAAAACAGAGTGTGAGAAATACACAAACTCTGTGCTGTCTTTGCAATAACTCTGTAAATCTGGAACTGCATCATACGCTAATGGTGGATACTTGTCATCACACAGTTTTCAAAACCCACAGAATGTACTACATAGAGTCTGCCCTAATGTAATTGCTAGACTAGTTAGGAATAGTGCATTGGCATTGATCTTTCATTGTGACAAATGTGCCACACTGATGTGGGATTTTAATCACATGGAACATTGGTTGGGGGTCAGGGGTTTAGAGGAACTCTCTGTACTTTGCACTCATTTTTTTTTTTTTTTTTTGGTAAACCTAAAACTGTATCCAAAAAAGTCTGTTAATTAAAAGAAAGCATACACACAAAAGAAAAAGCTAATAAATCTAAAATTTTTAAAGCCCCCCAAAAATTGCAGCTAGAAGAATTTACTATTGAAAATTGAATACAAGGGGAAAAGAAACCTAGAAAGGACTTTACAAATGATAAGAGAAAAGTCTCAAGTTGGTAGAAGTTTCTCTAGCTCCAGAAAAAAGTTTAGCATTGAGGGTCTCTGCCTGGTAAGAATGCGCATACTGGAGCATCTCAGAGGAGAGTTACCTGTGGCCACCTGGACTCTGTCTGTATTACTTCTACTCTCTGAATCCTGTCCTCAAACAAAGCGGCTACTGCTGATTCATGCTTTTGCAGCACAGAGCAGAAGAAGTCATCCATAGTTCTGTCCAAACACACACCACCTGGGATTTTAGACCCATTAAACTCTTCCAAATGATTAGTAATGGAAAGCCTCCCAGCTTCATTAGCAGGGACAAATATGTAACTTCATGAAGAATCCATGTCCTGTTGATCCCAACTTAAAGAGACCTGACACATAGGTCTCATCATCGTTTATCATCTTGATTCTTTCATGATAATCTCCAGAATAAGCTGCCTTGTTGTTACTTGTGTTACCGTCCCTGTGTCAAAGTGTGGGAAACTTTTTTGAAATTTTCTAGAAACACTCATTGACTGCTATGTAGGCATTTTAGAGCTGTGAGCAACATGTTTATTATTTAATATACATTCCCTTCTTTAAAAAAATATTTATTTATTTATCTGGCTGCACCGGGTCTTTGTTGCAGCGTGTGAACTCTTAGTTGCAGCATATGGGATCTAGGGCCCTGACCAGAGATCAAACTCGGGCCCCTGGCATCTAAGAGCATGGAGTCTTAGCCACTGGACCATGAGGGAAATTCTCTTCTTTTTAATTTGACAGAACTGTGGCCAGAGCATTAAGCTCCTTTGTCCAGGGTCCCACAGTAATTCAGTGCATTAACCAGAACCAATCTGAGGCTGGGTGCTCCTTCAACATGTCACCCACTAGGGAAAAGGCAAGACCATTTTTACAATGGGAATGTGGAAGAGCTTCTACTCATAATTCCTCAAAAACCACCACTGATGCCTGAAATTCTTCCCACGGGGATGCATTTGGTGTTATTCCTGGTAAAGAGTAATTAATTACATTAAGTGAATGCCATTGTGTGTAAGGAGACTGGGGAGGAGTTAAAACATAAAGTTACCAAGGTCTGGTGTAGAACCATTTCTTAGACAGGTCTGCCCTCTTGTCTGCAAGAGCCAAGAACCAATGAAGAACATGGGAGTCTGTGATGCAGGTATGGCTGGGGATGTCAAAGGAGGACATTTACAGAAGAATAGGGAAGACTAGGGGAAGGATGGGCCCTGATGACCCTTCTTGGCTTTCCTGGGTGGCTGAGGGTCATAGTGAAAAGGACATATCCCTTGAAGAAATGAGAATGAAATACCCCATCTTTTTGGCCTCAGCTCAGAGCCCTGGAAGGTTGGGTGGACACAAGAGTCAGAAAAACCAATAGAAAAGACAAGATGAGCAACCGTTAGCTGTCAAATTGAAAAATAATTGCAGCCTAAATGCAGCCTAGCTGTTACTGTATATGTCAGACTGTATCATGTGATTTAAAAAAAAAAAAAAATTAGTCTTGTCTGTCTTTTTGCCGGTACAGAAAGTCGCATGCCACAGATGTTCCCATAGAAAGATGTCAAACCTGAAATGACAGTGCTGGCAATCAAAGACATTGTACTTCAGAGAATGCAAAATGCAGCAAATCGCCATCTACCAGCAGAAAATTCCCTCTGATTGCAGCGCCCAGCCGGCTCCCTCCCAACTGTCAGATTTTACAGATGTGACGTTGTATCACAGGCGACCCACTTTCCTGGGAGCCAAGCACTGCCTGGACCATGTGAAAGACACACAGCTGAGAGTCAGGTAATTCAGGCCACTATAGTCATAAAATCAGGGGCACCCACGGAAGTAAACCTCTTTATGGAAGTATCTGCTAGCCTCATTTAAAAGAGTTCTAGTTTGAGTTACCGGACTGTGGACATTCCTTGCCTTTTGGGACTCAGCTGAATGTGGGTACAGTTTGATTACCCCCACTTGCCTTACTTTATACCATACCATAAAGACCACACTGCGCGTGCGTGCTCAGTCATGTTTGACTCTTTGCGACCCCACGGACTATAGCCTGTTGGGCTCCCCTGTCCATGGGATTTTCCAGGAAGCATACTGGAGTGGTATCTTCCAGGCCCAGGGATTGAACCCACATCTCCATAGTCCAAAGTCCATGTTAAATATACTCAACCTGATTCAGTTCAACATCCCCCTACTACTAGCTTCAGTGTACCAGTCAAACTCTGGACACACAAAGATAAATAAAATACAGCCCAATGCCCTTAAGACATTTCCAGCGTATTAGAAAAGAGAGACAAGTGAATACACAATTGGATTCCATGTGATCATCCCTAGGCTCAAACACACTTAAGAGGGGGTGGAAAACTTGGTAAATGAAGCTAATCAAAAAGACTTTCTGCAGAAGGTGTCATGGATTGGTTTTAAAGAACAAATAGGAATGAGCCAGGTGGATGGGCCAACAGGGTGGTGAAGATATTCCTGACAGAGAGGACAGACTATCTCCACATCACATGGCACAGCTATGGAATTGCCAGGAAGCAGACAGAGCCATAGGCTTCCCCAGTGGCTAAGTGGTAAAGGAGCTGCCTGCAATGCAGGAGACCAGGTTTGATCCCTGGATCGGGAAGATCCCCTGGAGGTGGAAATGGCAACCCACATGTGTTCTTGCCTGAAAAATCCCAGGGACAGAGGAGCCTGGCGGGCTACAGTCCATGGGGTCACAGGAGGGTCGGACATGACTGAATGAGCACAGACAGAGCTGTACCAGAGGATTGTGCCTGGTTGAAGCCAGAGAAGTAAGCCTGCTGCAAAGTGCAAACCACTGCTAAGAAGCTGACTTTGCTCTGAAAGAAGGGCAGGAGTGAAACCCAAAGAGGTTAGTTGGCTTGGGCGTTGTCAGCCAATTGAGGAAAAGGCTTCGGATTTGAGGCTTCAGGCTGGGTAAAATTGTCTTAAATGCAGAAGGGCATTCTAGGGGTCACCCTCCCAGACAATTTCCTTTTTCTCTCTTGGGAAAGACTATGGAGTCTACGTGTGTGTTCAGTTGCTCAGTTGTGTCTGACTCTTTGTGACCCCGTGGACGGTAGCCTGCCAGGCTTCTCTGTCCATGGGATTCTCTGGACAAGAATAGTGGAGGGGGATGTCATTGCCTTCTCCAGAAGATGGGGGCTGTGGAAAGTGGCTTTATTTCTGCTTGACATACTAATTCCTCTCCCTTCTCAACAGCTCTGCTCATACAAATGTCCTGTATTTGCTTGGACATTTGCTCTTTTTCTGCCTACCTAATCAATTCCTTCCTACCTACTTTTTCCATTACGCATTTCCACAGCTAGAAATACCCGTTTTGCACTTTTATGCATTCAGCCTCACCTTTTATCTCCAGAACTTAAAAAATATGACATTTTAACATGTGCTTCTGCTGTGGGGACATCTAAAAAGGCAGGCTTCTCTCTCTTTGATCACATTTTTCCTGTAACATTTTAAATGCATTTTTATTACAATATGAAACAAGGAATTCTGTTTTTCTAACAATAAGCAAAGATGTGTTTGCTCATCACATCCTACTGCCTAATTTTGACTCCTTTGAAAAACTGATTTCAGTTATTACGACAGCATGATTGGAAAAAAGCTTAACCCATTACCTTTGAATTCCATGCCTTCTTGCTCACATGTGGATTTTTGTCAGTTCTATTGGGCAGTCTCCCAGGGTGGTAAACTAGGGGACAGAGGACCTGCCAGGGACAAAGAGAACTCACCCAGCGTACCAGGTGAAGAGCATTATTATGCTAACATGAAACGGCAAGTACTTTCATTGGGCAACTACGAAGGCATAACTTCCAAGGCGGCAACCAAATACACTTTGTTACCAATGAAACAGAAAGGAGAAAAATGCCCTGCAGAGATATTTAAAATTCGAAAACCAGTTTAATGAAAAAGGACTTGCAAGTTCTAGATGCTTGTACTCCTACAGCCATATCTGTGTACCAGCTGCAGGGCAAATTAGCTCTTCCAATTCAACAAGGCACTGATGTAATGGAGAGGGGCAGGGACCTGTGGGATTGACTCAGGGTTTCTTGTTTATTGGATGTCCGATCTTGGGCTAGTTCCTTCATGACTCCAAGTCTTAGTTTCCTTCTCTGTAAACTGGGAATGAAAATCGTATATTAAAAGTGCATGAAGAGTGTCTCTCTCTTTTTTTTTTTTTGTTCCTCCTGAAGCTAATATTTGGTGACTAGAGTTAATAATATTGTCTTGCATATTTGAAAGTGGCTGTGAAAATAGATCTTAAGAGTTCTCATCACATGAAAAAGAACTCATCAAAAGAAAAAAGTTTTCATGACTGAGGCGACAAATTTTAATTAGACTTAATTGTGGTGAACATTTTATTTTATTTTATTTTATTATTTTTTTTCTAATTTTATTTTATTTTTAAACTTTACATAATTGTATTAGTTTTGCCAAATATCAAAATGAATCATTTTAAAAGATACGCAGGTATTGAGTCACTATGTGGGACACTTCAAACTAATATAGTGTCATATGTCAATTACACCTCAACAAAACTTTTTAAAACAAGAACGAGCCATAAAAAAAACTTAATCCTGTGACAAGGATCATCTCGATGAAGACCTCAAGGAAGTAAGGGCTGTGGACAGTGAGGTGGGGAAGGAAGTCTGTCCCAAGTGCATCAGTGATTAGGGTTCACCAAGGTACCTGGGGGCTTAATCCTGCTGAGACTTCCTAGAGACAGCACAGAGCATGCTTACAGCTGAACGAAAGTAGGATATTTGTTTACCAAATTTAAAAAAATCAAGACTCAGGAATTGCAAAATTTGGGGTCCATCTGAGGCAAGAGGTAGATAAGGCACCGCCGACCCTAGGCCATTAGAGTTTGTTTCCTGACTGATGAGATCAGATCAGTCGCTCAGTTGTGTCCGACTCTTTGCGACCCCATGAATCCCAGCACGCCAGGCCTCCCTGTCCATCACCAACTCCTGGAGTTCACTGAGACTCACGTCCATCGAGTCAGTGATGCCATCCAGCCATCTCATCCTCTGTCATCCCCTTCTCCTCTTCCCCCAATCCCTCCCAGCATCAGAGTCTTTTCCAATGAGTCAACTCTTCGCATGAGGTGACCAAAGTACTGGAGTTTCAGCTTTAGCATCATTCCTTCCAAAGAAATCCCAGGGCTGATCTCCTTCAGAATGGACTGGTTGGATCTCCTCGCAGTCCAAGGGACTCTCAAGAGTCTTCTCCAACACCACACTTCAAAAGCATCAATTCTTTGGCACTCAGCCTTCTTCCCAGTCCAACTCTCACATCCATACATGACCACAGGAAAAACCATAGCCTTGATTAGATGGACCTTTGTTGGCAAAGTAATGTCTCTGTTTTTCAATATGCTATCTAGGTTGGTCATAACTTTCCTTCCAAGGAGTAAATGTCTTTTAATTTCATGGCTGCAGTCACCATCTGCAGTGATTTTGGAGCCCAGAAGAATAAAGTCTGACACTGTTTCCACTGTTTCCCCATCTATTTCCCATGAAGTGATGGGACCGGATGCCATGATCTTCGTTTTCTGAATGTTGAGCTTTAAGCCAACTTTTTCACTCTCCACTTTCACCTTCATCAAGAGGCTTTTTAGTTCCTCTTCACTTTCTGCCATAAGGGTGGTGTCATCTGCATATCTGAGGTTATTGATATTTCTCCCGGCAATCTTGATTCCAGCCTGTGTTTCTTCCAGCCCAGCGTTTCTCATGATGTACTCTGCATATAAGTTAAATAAGCAGGGTGACAATATACAGCCTTGACGTACTCCTTTTCCTCTTTGGAACCAGTCTGTTGTTGCATGTCCAGTTCTAACTGTTGCTTCCTGACCTGCATACAGATTTCTCAAGAGGCAGGTCAGGTGGTCTGGTATTCCCATCTCTTTCAGAATTTTCCACAGTTTATTGTGATTCACACAGTCAAAGGCTTTGGCATAGTCAATAAAGCAGAAATAGATGTTTTTCTGGAACTCTCTTGCTTTTTCCATGACCCAGTGGATGTTGGCAATTTGATCTCTGGTTCCTCTGCCTTTTCTAAAACCAGCTTGAACATCAGGAAGTTCATGGTTCACATATTGCTGAAGCCTGGCTTGGAGAATTTTAAGCATTACTTTACTAGCGTGTGAGATGAGTGCAATTGTGTGGTAGTTTGAGCATTCTTTGGCATTGCCTTTCTTTGGGATTGGAATGAAAACTGACCTTTTCCAGTCCTGTGGCCACTGCTGAGTTTTCCAAATTTGCTGGCATATTGAGTGCAGCACTTTCACAGCATCATCTTTCAGGATTTGGAATAGCTCAACTGGAATTTATCACCTCCACTAGCTTTGTTCATAGTGATGCTTTCTAAGGCCCACTTGACTTCACATTCCAGGATGTCTGGCTCTAGGTCAGTGATCACACCATCGTGATTATCTGGGTCGTGAAGATCTTTTTTGTATTGAAAACTCCAAAATATCAATAGTAGGACAATCGAGAGAGGAGGCTGGGCCCTGCCCAGATAGAAGACAAGAGACCACATATTTCTCATTCTCAAGGTCAAGGAGATCTTCCCAACTGAAAATTTCTTGAAGGTCAAAAGGGGAGTGGTATCAACCTACCATAGGCTTTTCACTGGCATCCATCTTGGCTGAGAGATGCTGGCACACACAGGAAGGCCCTGAGATGTACCAAATGGACTCAGAACCAGGCAACTCAGAAAAATTGGCCAAAAGAAACCTGGAAGAAATGCCCTATAAAAGTGATTCAAACCAGCACAAGGGTGAGATCCTGTCTCTGAACCTGCCCATGTGTCTATCTACATCTACGGTACTCTTTTTCCTTCCTAATAAACACTTGACTTTTTTCACTACTTTCCTTTAGTGGAAATTCCTTTCTGCAAAGCTGAAGGGCCAGGGCCTTGTCACTGACTGGTCTAGGACTTAGGTTTGGGTGCTTTCACTGTTGCAATCCAACCTCAGTCTCTGGCTGGGAACAAAACCCCTGCTTCAAGCGGCTATGGCTGGGGCCACCTGAGATCGTATTCATTCCAAGATGTCCCTGTGACGTGACACTCCAGCTCCTCAGGGATAACCTTTCCACAAATACTGACAAGCACACTTTGGTCACCCACTTGGAATAATTAGAGTGAGTGGTTCCAAGACCCCAGAGACATATTGTGCCCTATCACACCAAGCCTAGCTGTGCAATTTTGAGGGCCACACTGGCAGGTTGAGCTTCCCTGGTGGTTCAGACAGGAAAGACTTTGCCTTCAATGTAGGAGACCCAAGTTTGATCCCTGAGCCAGAAAGATCCCCTGGAGAAGGAAATGGCAACCCACTCTGGTATCCTTGCCTGGGAAATCCCATGGACAGATGACCATGGGATCCCAAAGTCCATGAGGTTGCAAAGAGTCAGACTTTCGCTTTTCACTTTCTGGAGGTTACTTCCTTGCCAGGGTCCTATAACACAGGCAGGGTACAGGCTGCCGCTGAAGTGTGTCCACTGACAGCTCCCACTGTTACAAAGTGCTAACTGGGAGGGATCGGAGCTGGGAGATAAACAAGCAAAAACAGCTAAACTTTTAGAAATTTTAATTGATGGTGTTCTTTTTGGATGTCATTTTGATGAAGAGAAAAAGCTCCAAGAGGGTAAGAGAGAAATGTCTGTACCTGAAAAAGAAACACATTTTCCCCAAACCCTTCAATTATCTGAATGGTTTGAATAATTATTTGGCTTTCAGGAAGCAGAAGGAAGTTCTGAGAAAACCAGTCCCAACTTCTTGGTATATTTTAAGCTCAATAGACGAAAACTGAATCTAGAAGGCTGTGCTTCTTAACTAGCATCATAAGGTTTTTTTCCTACAGGAAAAAATTGTTGTTTAGTCACCCAGTTGTGTCTGACTCTTCTGCGACCCCTTGGATTGGGATCCTCCAGGCAAGAATACTGGAGTGGGCTGCCATTTCTTTTCTCCAGGGCATCTTCCGAAACCAAGGATCAAACACACATCTCCTTCATCGCAGGCAGATTTTTTACCGCTGAGCCACTGGGATAGAGTACCAGAAATAAGGGTTCCTGCTAATCATTTTGACACATAGGTTATTAGCAGATATTCTCTTATGTTCCATCAGCCAAAATTCAAGAATTCATGGGATATTGAACAAACTGCTTTATTATTATCACCACTGCCTTTATTATTATTTACTATTATATAATAACATATGGGCCTACCTTGAATCTGAACATCAGTACATGAACCTCTTATCAAAGAATTAAACCTTGAACCTCCCACTCATCATCTCTCTTACTGAAAAGGCAGCTGAGAGAACTAACATTGAGGGAAGGAAGTATAAGGGACAAAATCCTGGCTTCCTCCATGCTGTCTGAATTCTGTCCCAATATTAAGTCTGATCACTATCAGTTCCTATTCTTGAACTACATCTGCATAATTCCCTGAAGAATCACCTCGATCATTTGGATTTTAATATTAGGCCCCCAGTAGATTCAAGGTCTACATAAACAGCAGCCATTTGAAAAGGCTTTTGTATTTTTTTTTTTTTTAAACTGGTCTCAGAAAATCACATGTAAAATTTCTGAAGGAAAACATCTTTTAGAATATGATGTCAAGGTAAACTCATTTCTGTTGAAGAACGATGTACTTCTTTTAGGGAAGCTTCCTGTTTATTTCATTGCTTTCCTGGCTTCCAGGGAACCTAGAGGCAAATATTAGCAGTTAGAATTAAATTGGCTCTTGTGGTTTCTGTACTTGGTTTTTCTTCCCTTTTGTGAGTCTGATTCTTTGTTTTCTTATTCTATCATGTAAATCTGTCCTCTGGAAGGGGTCCAGTGGAGACAGGGAGCTGATTCCAGAGGTTTGGTCAGTGCCTTCCATGTTGCAACTATTTGGTTGCCCAGAAAGTTCTTATTTTTTCTATACGGTGCAACGGAAAAACACGGATGAACTTTTTGGCCAATGCTATATACATAGGTCTCCTGCACTGATACTTTATCTCAGCTTCCCAAGTGGCTCACTGATAAAGAATCTGCCTGCCAATGCAGGAGACACAAGAGATGAAGTTTCGATCCCTGGGTCAGGAAGATCCCCTGGAGTAGGAAATGGCAACCAGCTCCAGTATTCTTGCCTGGAAAACCCCGTGAACAGAGGAGCCTGGCAGGCTACAGTCCACGGGGTCACAAAGAGTTGAACATGACTGAGCACATAGATACATGGGTCTAGACTTGCATTTCCTCACTGTGCTATAGGTCCTGTTTCATCTCCTTTTAGAGATGCACTAACTGTTCATGACAGAGCCTGGATTTGATCTCTGGTCAAGAGACCCTGGACCCTGACTCCTGTGACCTATCCAGTCTTCTCTGAGCAAGGCTGAAAGCATCCTGATATGAAGAGTAAATCATGGTAAAATCAATCAGTGTCCCTCTTTATCTGACTCAAAAATGAAGATCTTAGCTCCTTTTCTTTTTTTTCAGAGGAGGTGGGAGAATGAATGAGGACTTGGAACAGAAATACCGTTAAATGAATGATAATGAAGCAGAAGAGGAGGATTCTGATTGGAGGTGCAAGTGAAAATGAGGATGCTGCTGGTGATGGTGGAGTTGATGGCAATCAGGACGGGGAGGACGGTGACGACCAGCTTGATGAGGATGATAGCATGGATGTAGGTGGTGGTCTCGCTGCATCCTTCCTAGTCAGAAGGTATTAATGGTGGGTCCCTATCTCTTCCCCTATTCCCTCAACTATGCTCAAGTTTCCAAGAGATGAAGCCAAAGGGAAACTATAGCTCATTTCCAAGAGTGAAGCCAGATTTTGTAGGATCCAGAAGTTCATATAGTTTGGGAGGTGCTCTATAAGAAAAGTTATAAGACATTACTAACACAAGTTAAATGAGGGGCCCTGGAGTTTGAGCTTCCTTAGTTACACAGTAAATGTGCCTCTCTCTGTCTTTGTTACTGGATGAAGTTTCTGCCCTGACTTTGATCATAAAAAACTGGAAACATTTAGTGAATGCTCACTATGGGCCACGTTTATTCATCTAACATCATGTATTAATTCATCTAACCCTCAAAGAGTCAGACATGACTGAGTGACTGAACTGAACTGAGCCCTCAAAATCATTCCAGAAGGTATATGTGACTATTATTCTCATTTGAGACCCAGGAAAGTAAGCTATAGAGGTTAAGTAATTTGCTCAGACTCTCACAATTATGGACTTCCCTAATGGCTCAGTGTGTAAAAAATTCACCTGCAATGCAGGAGACACAGGAGATGCCGGTTCAGTCCCTGGGTTGGGAAGATCCCGTGGAGGAGGAAAATGGCAACTGACTCCAGTATTCTTGCCTGGAAAAACAAAAAAAATCACATGGACAGAGGAGCCTGGCAGAATACAGTCCAAAGTGTCCCAAAGAGTCAGACACGACTGAATAACTAAGCAAGCAAGCAAGCTCACAGTTACATTAGGGGCTGGGATTCCAACTCAGGCAAACTGCCTACAGGTCATGAGCTTCCAACCACCACAGGATCCTACTTTGCAAACAAGGAGAGAACAGGGCATCTGTATGCCATGTGTCCCTGAGAAAGGACAGCGTGCCCTGTCTCTCGTTACACTTTTGCCCCCTGGATTTTGATAGGCTTGGAGTGACTGGAGGATACAGGACACCTAAGCTCAGCTTTGTGGGTGGAACTCAGGGGAGTGGCAGGTTTATCCTCTTCCTGTGCCCAGGCCAGCACTACAAGGAGAGAGGCAGTGGCTCTGGGCTGCCCTGTCCATGTGTATTGGTTTTGAGGGCTTCTGTAACAAACAACCACAAACTCGGTCACTTAAAACAACAGAAACGCTTCATCTCTTGGTTGTGGTGGTTTAGTTGCTAAGTCATGCTCAACTCTTGCGACCCCGTGGAGTGTAGCCTGCCAGGCTCCTCTGTCCATGGGATTTCTTTCTAGAGGCCAAAAGTCTGAAATAAAGGTGCCTCAGGACCGTGTTCCCCTGAAGACTCCAGGGGGAGATTCCTTCTTTGTCTCTTCGGCCTCAGGCGGCTCCAGGTGTTCCTCGCTCCTGGCCGTATCACCTCGATCTCTGCCTCTGTCTCACGTGGCCTCCCTTCTTCCTCATCTCTGTTCTCCTCTGTCTCTCAAAAGGACACTTGTCATGGATTTAGAGCCCACCGTCTAATCCAGGATCATCTCATCACAAGAACCTTACCTTAGTTACATCTACGAAGACTCTTCCAAAATAAGGTCATGTTCACAGGTTCTGGGGATTCAGAGATGAATACATCTTATTGAGGGAGCTTCCCTGCTGGTTCAGCAGTAAAGAACCCACCTGCAATTCAGGAGACGCTTGGGTTTGATCCTTGGCTTGGAAAGATGCCCTGGTGAAGGAAATGACAACCCATGCCAGTATTCTTGCCTGGGAAACCCATGGACAGAGGAACCTGGTGGGCTATAGTTCATGGGGTCGCAAGAGTTGGACATGACTGAGTGACTAAACCACCTCCACCATATCTTATAGGTGCCAACATTCCACCCACCCTAGGATCATTGTGAATAGTGCTTTTGTGAACATTCTCATACCGTCCTTTGTGGGGCACGTGTGTGCATTTCTGTTGGGTTTATTCCTGGGAGGAGTAGTGTAAGCCACAGGGTGTTGTTTGAGCTTTATTACATCTCATCAAACAGTCGTTCAAAGCGGTTACAGTGTACCTTAGAGATACCCAAACTCATCACAGCAGGTTACAGATGCAAAATTGAAAAAAGCGAAGTTCAGACATGCCAACCAGTTACCCAAAGTTCACAGATGATTCGTGGTAGAACAGGGGGAACAGCACAGGACTCTGCTTGGCCCCGTTAACATCCCCTTGGGTTTTCCTTGAATTTTACGTTCCATGTAAAGCATGATTAGTAGATCTGTTTATTATCCCAGATGCTGATATGCTGACATTTCTTTTCCACGTGCACAATGTTGGTCCCCAGTGGGCTTAAGAATTCCACAGTGGGGAATCAGGGCATCTAAAGGAAGACAAACTCAAGTACCAAGATGGGACGTGTCTTTCTCAATGACCAGTTGCCATCATTTCAGTTAGACACAGGACTATTTTTTTTTTTTTTTGATGTGGATCATTTGTAAAGTCTTTATTGAATTTGTTACAATAATGTGTATGTTTTATGATTTGACTTTTTGACTACAAAACATTTGGGATCTTAGTTTCCTGACCAGGGATCGAACACACATTGGAAGACAAAGTCTTAACCACTGGACCACCACGGAAGGCCCATGGAGTAGTTTTGTTTTGTTTTGTTTTTAATTTATTTTTTAATATAAATTTATTTATTTTAATTGGAGGCTAATTACTTTATAATATTGTATTGGTTTTGCCACACATCAACATGAATCCCCCACGGGTATACACCTGTTCCCCATCCTGAAACCCCCTCCCACCTCCCTCCCCGTACCATCCCTCTGTGTCATCCCAGTGCACCAGCCCCGAGCATCCTGTATCATGCATCGAACCTGGACTGGCGATTTTTTTTTAATAAGATCTTTTGTTTGCTAGAGTTTGACAATAAGTGAAAGTGAAAGTCACTCAGTTGTGTCCAACTCTTTGCGACTCCACGGGCTATACAGTCCATGGAATTCTCTAGGCCAGAATACTGGAGTGGGTAGCCTTTCCCTTCTCCAGGGGATCTTCCTAACCCAGGGATAGAATCCAAGTTTCCCACATTGCAGGCTGATTCTTTACTAGCTGAGCCACAAGGGAAGTCCAATAATACCGGAGTGGGTAGCCTATCCCTTCTCCAGGGGATCTTCCAGACCCAGGAATCGAACCCAGGTCTCCTGCGTTGCAGGTGGATCCTTTACCAACTGAGTTATAAGAGAAATTATTCAAGTGCTCTTTGTGATAAAATGGGGAAAGTTTATCAGTTACTGTCCTTCGGCAAAGAGGAGGAAGAAAAAAGCGAGAGGAATGAGTGGTTAGCAGAGTGTCCAGCCCCACAGTTGAAGGTGGTGATGGAGGGCCAGGAAGCTCAGGTTGGCAGATAATCAGAAAGGCTTTAGAGTAGGAAAGCCTGACCTGTGTTTCTATATTGCTTGCCACGTGATGCATGGTGTCCTTCTCCCCAAATGCTTGATGTGAATAGGAATGTTATGTAGGTATGGAGGAAGAGACTGGGCTTTATGTGTGAATTGAAAGGATTTAGAAGAGATAACACATACTGAAAGATGAACCAAGATTAGAGGTACCAAGGCAACATTTACCTTATCCCAAAAATTTACAGAAAGCATGAGAATTTGTGGAATTCTACAGCATTTAGGAAAAGGAGAGTGAGGCAGTTGTGTAGAGGTCACAGTGAGCCAGGAATGCCTATTGGATATTAAAGTTTCATTATATGGATCTTTTTAAATAGAGTTGGTTTAATACCAAGATTTTCTGACACCTGGTCTAATGGTCCTTTCTGTGAATTAAATGTGAGTGAAGATGCCTAAATATAGCTCACAAAATGGATGAAATCTTTGCTGCTGTCTTACACTGGGGGCATGCATAACATCAACACAATCATTGAAAAAGAACTTGGTTGAATTCAACTAAGATACTGGCAGACGATAAGTGTGTTAGTTGCTCAGTCATGTCCATCTCTTTGAGACCCTATGGACTGTAGCCTGCTAGGCTCTTCTATCCATGGAATTCTCCAGGCAAGAATACTGGAGTAGGTTGTCATTCCCTTCTCCAGGGGATCTTCCCAACCCAGGGATCGAACCCGGGGTCTCCTTGTATTGAAGACGGATTCTTTACCTCCTGAGTCATCCGACTACAGTCCATGGGTTCACAAAGAGCTGGACACAACTGAGCGATGAACACTTTCACACTTTCAAACAATGACTAGCATCACAGCTAGTACTTTGAGGTTTTACTTCAGCTTATAGTTTTTTCTCTTTGTCCTAAGTGATTCCTTGGCTTTTGAACTTTTCCTCTGCTTTCCCCAGGGGGATGCTTTGATCTGTATTACAGGTGCCTCTTCAGCTGCCACTGAAATCTTACCTTTCATCAAATGTTTTCTTCTTGCCCTAGGACAAGACAATCCCAAGAGTGACCTTGGTTGGTGGCCTGGCAGTTGCGGGGGCTTGTAACTGCCTCCTGCTTTGATTGCTTTCTCTGATTCAAATCAAACTGTCATCTTTGGGAGCAAGTGTCTAGTTCCGAACAAGATGCACTTTCTAAACGGTCTGATGTTGGAGGAAATTGTGTATTTTCTGTCCCCTGAGATTGATGAGTAAAGGAAATTGAAGAGGCCTTGGCCTGGTTTGGGTTGATAGGGGGCACTTGGGCATGTGGATGTTGTTTACCACCAAACAATGAAGATTTGGGCTTTAGGACAAGATAAAACACCATCGGGTTCCCTTGAGAGCCTCTAAGGAGACTCCCATGAGAGAGAAAGAAAAAAAAGAGAGAGAGGAGTCTTGGGGCAAAAGTCAGCATTGACTCATGTGAGGGTGGGGGAGGGAAGGAGTTAGTGATTTTTTTTTCTTTTTCCTTTGCATGTATGTTCAGGGAGGAAGATTAGTCAGGGAGGAAGATTAATGTCAGCTCAATCAAGAAGTGAGGATCAGTGGCTCTGATAGGAGGCAGATCTCTTTTGTGTAATAGTTGAAGCCATAAAACTGAAGGTTTGTGGAAGCATACAATCAGTCTAAAATCTAAGTCAGGTTGTGTGGGTCTGAAGTACAGCTTGAGTCTTCTGACACTGGGGAAAGTGGTACAGGAACAGAGGACTGGTCATCTTAAATGCAGAGAAGACCTTACAAATTTGTACACGGAGGAGGAATGCATCTCCCTTTCAAGGATTTCGTCCAAGGGACAGCTATCTTCGAGGCACCAGGATTAAGAAAATGTTTTAGCCACTTTCCTGATGGCCCAGTGATTAAGACTTCACTTCCCAATGCTTCACTAACCCAAGGGTCAAGGGTTCAATCCCTGGTCGGGGAGCTAAGATCCCACATGTCTTGGGGCCAAAAAAACCAAACAAAACATAAAACAGGAGCAATATTGCAACAGATTCAATAAAGACTTTAAAAATGGTCCACATCAAAAAAATCTTTTAAAAAGAAAAAAAAGTTTTAAATAAGGGGACTTTTATTTTCTTCAAAAATCTTATATTTCAGAAAAGAGCCTCATCTTTGTCTTGAAGCACTTTGAGCTTGTATATTTCATACCACTGGCTACTACCTAAGCCTTCACCTTGTGGAAACATGAGGGTGTTTCTGAGCCATGGAAATACTCTGAGGATGGAATACAATTTTCTGTTTCAGGGCTTGAAGGCAATCCAAGTCTAAGCTTTGACAATGTTCCAGTTACCACTGCTGCATAACAAACTACCCTGGAACTTAATGGCATAAAAAAATCTTTTTATTATGCTCATGGATTTTGTGCATCAGGAATTTGGATGATAAGGGGTCCTTATCTTCTCTCTCTCTCTTCAGTGCCTGGGACCTAGCTGAGAGACTGAAAAAGAGTGACTAGGATCACCTGGAGGCATCAATGCCTCCATGTCTGGTGGTTTTGCTGGCAGATCCCTGGGATCCAGCTGGGACTTTGCTGGAACATCTACAAGTGGATTCTCCATAGGAGCCAGTTTGGTTTGCTTGGACAGAACTGGATTCCAAGATAAACTATGCCCAAAGAACAAGGCAGGAGTGAATAGCATTTTAATGTTCTATCTGGGAAATCACATAGTGCTGTTTCTGCCATACTTTGTTGGTCATGGCAATGACAAAGTCCCATCCATGTTCAAAGACAAGGGACATAGAGTCCAACACTTAGTGGTAGGAACCTTGGAGTTACATTGTAAGAAGACCATGTGGACTGGAAGATACCATTGCAGCTCTCTTTGGAGAGAGCCACAGCCAATGATGATTTTGAGGACAATGTGGGAGGGAGATGGACTGATGATGGGTAGAAGGATGAATGAAAGTTAAAGTGTTAGTCGCTTTGTCGTGCCTGACTCTTTGTGACCCCATGGACTGTAGCCCATCAGGCTCCTCTGTCCATGGAATTCTCCAGGCAAGAATACTGGAGTGGGTTGCCATTTCCTTCTCCAAAGGATCTTCCTGACCCAGGGATCAAACCCAGATCACCCCCATTGCAGACAGATGCTTTACAGTTTGAGCTACCCAGGGAAGCCCATGGATGAATAGTGCAGTCCAATGAACACCATGGAAATAGCTGTGATCAAAGTAGACCAAGGTCATGGACACTATGCCTATAGATTCGAGGCCTATGGTCATTCTTTCCCATGAACATGTCTACACATGTGTGTGACAGGTCACAATTGAGACAAAGGAGGAAAATTTTAGCAGCATGGTAAAAACTGATCTCCACTACTAACAAAAAACTCAACAACATATTCTTTTGCCTGTGCATTGGCCAAGTGTCCAGTCTTTATATAGAAATGCAAAGTGAAAGTGTGAGTCATTCAGTTGTGTCTGACTCTCTGCAACCCCATGGACTGTAGCCGACCAGTTTCCTCTGACCATGGAAATTCTCCAGACAAGAATACTGGAGTGGGTTGCCATCCCTTTCTCCAGTGCATCTTCCCGACCCTGGGATCGAACCCAGGTCTCCTGCATTTCAGGCAGATTCTTTATCATCTGAGCCACCAAGGAAGCCCCCCAAAAATGCAAAGGTTCTTCCAAAGATATCAGTGTTGGAAGGTCTCAAGTCCCCTTTGCCAGTTGTCTAGAATGGGTACTTGATTAACTCCTGAGACATTGTACAAAGAGCACACAACTTCTATTGGAAGTACAAGCCTGTACTGCATTCATCTGCCTGGATCATTGGCCAAATGCTCTCATATTTTTAGAAGAACTAATTGTGGGTGTGGTTCTCTAGGAAAGTTTTGCTCACAGGCTGCACCCTGTGTGGACATTACAAATGAGCATCACCACTTTTGTAAAATCAAAGAGCATTTGATTATCCTTATTTTCATTAACATTATGTATAATTTCACACATATATAGACTCTTTAGAGAGGCTAAAAGTTAGATGATTTATTTTAGGCACTTAAAAGGTGCCTGTTCAGTGAGCTAAGTACTTAAATCATGAGAAGTTATAAAAGTTCTGCTTCTCAACAGTAACAGAGATTTCAAAGTGATAAAAGGCTCTTTCATGTCTGAGGGTCTCTCTTTTGTAAGAACTGCACTCATGGGACTGACAATGGCAGCTCTTTCACTTTCCAGTGTGTTTGGGAACCTGCAAAGCCTGATCCCAAGACTGGATCCTCTCTTTTTACCGAGTACCACAGACCTGACATTGGCCACGTGAGTCCAGATCCTATGGCCCCTCCATGTATGAAAATATTGCCTCCGGAATCCTAATTTTCTATGAACTCTCAAACAAGCAGCTACATGTGTACTGAAATGAATCCAGACTTAGTGCCAGCCCACTTGGCAACTGCATTTGCGTCTGAGAACAATTGGGACGATTTATCAGCCAAGTGGCTCTTGAAGATCTAACACAGTCTTAAATGTTTTCAATGTGCTTAGGAAACAGTGAAGCTGGGGAAGAGGGAGATGGGAGAGAGAGTGAGGGATGCACAAACGCATATCTCAGTGCTCTGTCACATGCCTCTAACTGGAGAATCTTCAGAATGAATCAGATGATAAAGCCGACCTTCCTCTTGCCAGGAAAGTGGCACAAAAGTGCCTGCCTGACTTGCTTGATGCAAAGAACATCTTTCCACAGGTGCTTTTACAAGGGAGATGGAGGAGGAAAGGAAAGGAAAGAATGTTAAACCTGGCATTGAGCTGTTCAATGACTGAAATATTTGGTTCTTCTTAGTATCTAAGGTGAGCTTCCCTGGTGGCTCAGATGGTAGAGAATCCACCTGCAGTGCAGGAGACCTGGGTTCCATCCCTGGGTCAGGAAAATCCCCTGGAGAAGGGAATGGCAACCCACTCTAGTATCCTTGCCCAGAGAATCCCATGGACAGAAGAGCCTGGCAGGCTACAGTCCATGGGGTCACAAAGAGTCAGACATGACTGAGTGACTAGCAGGCTTAGCTGGTAAAGAATCCGCCTGCAATGCAGGAGACCTCAGTTCAATTCCTGGGTCAGGAAGATCCCCTGGAGAAGGGCCAGTCTATCCACTGCAGTATTCTTGGGCTTCCCTGGTGGCTCAGCTGGTAAAGAATCTGCCTACAATGCGGGAGAACTGGGTTTGATCCCTGGGTTGGGAAGATCCCCTGGAGAAGGGAACAGCTACCCACACCAGTATTCTGGCCTGGAGAACTCCATGGATTAGTGACTAACACTTTCACCTTTCACTAGAAAGTATTTATTTGATTTTTTCTGTGGGTGTTTTTCAAGAGGGTGTTTCCAACCTGATCTATTATCTTTCTCTTGAGAAAAATAGATTTATGGAGTAAAACTAATTTTCAGACACATTTACACATACACGCATGTTCACACATATTCCTTAATTGTCTCTGGGACAATCGGCCCTTTAGCAGGAAGACAAGAAAACGCCAGAAAAAGGGCAGAAAGAGAGTTTTAAAGGAAAACAAGTAGGATCAAATCATAGTTCTACCTGTGCTGTTCCAGAAGCCATGGGCTCCTCCACCACCTGCTTTCCAGCCCAGTAGTCAGCAGGCAGCATCACCCCGCCTGCGCACACAATGCTTCATTAAGTCTTCCAGGTGCACAGCAAACAGGGCGTTTTATAGCGAACACGACTCAACTGCTCCAGTACTATGAGGCTGGAAAGAGATGCTTTGCCTGCCACGGTGTTTACATCCAGTCTGCATGCTAGAAAGAGCCTAAGAACCTCACAGCCAGGAACTTGTACCCCAGACATTTGAATGAATGAGGTCAGCTCACCCTTTTTACAAAATAAGTGAATTGGGAGAGTAGCATTGACATATATACACCACCATGTGTAAAAGAGTTAGCTAGCGGGAGCTGCTGTACAGCACAGGGAGCTTGGCTTGGTGCTCGGTGATGACCTAGAGGGGTGGGATGAGGGGTGGGAGGGAGGGTCAAGAGGGAGACGATATATGTGTTCATACAGCTGATTCGCTTTGTTGTGCAGCAGAAACCAACACAATAATTGTCAGGCAATTATATTCCCAATAATAAAATAAATAAGTGCACTTCCAAAAATAGCTTTTCTTCTAATAGTCTTCTTCTAAGACTAGTTCTCATGACAAATAAGCTAAAGGAAACAGCATTTCGTTTCTTCAAATAGTTCCTAGGACAACGCATCGTTACTTCCTTGTAGGATTCTGGAACATTGCGCAGTCTGTTACTCTCTAAACTGAACAGACTTGACTCCCAAATCTATTTCTTCAGCTTAAAACCAACCTCCAAATTCACTGGCATAAATATCTCATCATACAGTTGAAAGAATTATATGAAGGTGCACATGTACAGCAGGTTTATAAATTGATCATCACTGATCATCGCTACTTGAATAGAAGGCATTTCAATCAATATTGGGCTTCTCTTGTGGCTCAGCTGGTAAAGAATCCACTTGCAATGTGGGAGACCTGGGTTCGATCCCTGGGTTGGGAAGATCCCCTGGAGAAGGAAAAGGCTACCCATTCCAGTATTGTGGCCTGGAGAATTCCATGGACTCTATAGTCCATTGAGTCACAAAGAGTTGGACACAACTGAGCGACTTTCACTCCCTCAATCAATATTTGCGGTCCATACTATAAACTCATGGTCTGTATTTGTGCAGAATATAGAAGGAAATTCTATATATTTTATATATATATATATATAATTGCTTATATATGCTGTGCTAAGTCACTTTAGTCCTGTCTGACTCTGTGTGACCCCATAGATGGCAGCCTACCAGGCTCCCCTGTCTCTGGGATTCTCCAGGCAAGAACACTGGAGGGGGTTGCCATTTCCTTCTCCAATGCATGAAAGTGAAAAGTGAAAGTGAAGTCGTTCAGTCGTGTCCGACTCTTAGCGGCCCCATGGACTGCAGCCTACCAGGCTCCTCCGTCCATGGAATTTTCCAGGCAGGAGTACTGGAGTGGGGTGCCATTGCCTTCTCCGTTGCTTATATATATATGTATGTATATTGCTTCAAAATGATGGCAAGACAAAGCTCACAAATATTCCAGTATGATTTCACACACTATTAGTTTGAGAGATGCTGCACAAGTGGCCTGGGTGTTTTCCAGCCACAGACATTTATTTATTGTACTGTCAATTTCAGCATCTTCAAATGTACCCCTATAAACTAACTATAAGGAATCTTAGTTTATACATTGCTAGGCAAAGAACTGGCCCATTTTGAAAATTATGTTTTTAAACCACAGGCATGCAAGGAAGAGTATTTCATGTTTTGTGTTTTTTTTTCTGAAAAAGACATAATCTGAGAAAATTGTTAAAATAAAACTGAATTTGTGTGGATGATTGCTTTTCTAGAGCTCAAGCATTCACTACCTATGAACAGTGCAAGCAGGGCCTTATTTCCATGCTGCCAAATGTCAGTGATGAATACAAGGACAGTGATTGATTAAACAGAACTAGGATACAAAACAATCAATTCAATCACCCTGTGATAATCAATTGAGTTTGATATCTGAATACCAAATGTGGAAGCAAAGACCCAACCAGACTCTATCAACTGTAGAGCAGCCCCAACAACTCAACACTCATATCATTAACTCAACTCCATAGACACTGTCCTGATTTAGCCATTAGTCAAAATTGAATGAGCTAGGCTTCCTGCTCCCTTCATATAATCTCTGGGCATGAAGAATAGAAGGAAGAGAAAGAGGACTGGAGTAGAAAGAAGAGTTAAACCTGGGAAAGGCCAGTCTCACCTAGCTCTGCATTTTGGGATGTTGACGTGGTCATAACCAAGGTTCCACAGTAGTCATGTCTACTTTTTCAACTAGCCACTGTTCACAGACATCACGGGAATAAGTGATGTGATGTCTCAAGGCCACAGTGCAATATCTTTTATAACTATTCTCCATGTGAGCTTCACTCCATCACATAAAAGCCTGCACACCGTACTAAGCAGGAGATCATCTTGAAAATGGAGAAAATGAATCCTATTTCTGATTTGCTTTTGTACCCAATTGATGGACATTTATCACAAGGAGACTATTTGGTGACCTCATGAGCCCTTTATACATATGGACTGAAAAATACTTTAAAGTCACCATCTGAGTCCGAGTAATCAGAACTTCTTGGCACCACCATGGTTCCTGGCATGATAAGCAAAGCTAGAATGTATATATCACTTAATGTCCAATCCAGGATACGTTGATAGGAAAAGGGGATGCTATTAATACTTATTACAGGGCAACAGGTATAAACCAAGGCTGTCTTGAATCAAAGAGACACAGGTAAAATTCCAGGTAAGACCTAACTATACAATAATGGGAAGGCAAAGAAATCCTTCTCTAACTATCTCAACACTACCTCACTCATGAAAGAAGGTTGTAGAACATACTAAGACTGCTGCTGCTGCTACTGCTGCTAAGTCGCTTCAGTCGTGTCCAACTCTATGCGACCCCATAGATGGCAGCCCACCAGGCTCCCCCATCCCTGGGATTCTCCAGGCAAGAACACTGGAGTGGGTTGCCATTTCCTTCTCCAATGCATGAAAGTGAAAAGTGAAAGTGAAGTCACTCAGTCGTGTCCAACTCTTAGCGACCCCATGGACTGCAGCCCACCAGGCTCCTCCATCCATGGGATTTTCCAGGCAAGAGTACTGGAGTGGGGTGCCATTGCTTTCTCCGATTCTAAGACTGACATGACACTAATTAGATAGTTAGAGAGCACTGGCATGTCATAGGATTAACTAAAATAGGAATGCACTTCTGAAGAGGCAAATTGTGCTTGTTATGTCTATAAAGGTGTATGGAAGATAATTTTATTTTCTAACACAAAGAATGTGACCTCCTGGAGAGCTCAATCTTGTTCCATATGACCATTTTTCTTACCAACTCTCTCTCTCCATTTTTCCCCATCCTTAGTCATAGTGAAAGAGTTTATACTACAAAAATTATGGACCCTTGCCTTGATCTTAAATGGTACTAGTAAGTAGATGGCCCAGGGCCAGTGGATCAAATGACCCTGATGGGTACTCCAGCAATTCCACTACAGGAATATTTCCACCCATCTAACTGATAAGGCATGTATCTCAAGGGTATTACCTGTTTCAGAAGATATTGCACGCCTATGGCTCAGCTGGGCCACATCACAAGTAAATCCAGCCTCAGGCAGGGGAAGGAAGTATTCAAGACAAGACACTAAACAAGTTGTCTTGTGAACCTGACAAGTGTTCACCAGCCAGAGGCTGACAGTCCACCAGTTCACTCTGATGCCTTAGAAGCAGGGGAATAAAAATAGCAGAAGACAAAGTCAGACACTTCACCAGCAGTGGCCAGCTGCCCCACATTCTTCCATTTCTCAGAGAGACAACACTTTGGCGGAAGACAGAAGCGATGCAGGCCAGTTAGAAAGGACTCTCCCGAAGGGAGATTGAAGATGGCCTGAGAATCCTAAAAATGAAAGACTTTCCCATTTGGGTTTGCTCCCGTGCTGCAGAGTTTGACCATGGCAGGATTTGACATAATCCATCACTTCCCCCACACCCGCCCCCCGCCCCGCCCCAGGAAAACACAGAAGTATATACACTTAGATTGAGTTAGAAATACTGGGACCTTCAGAACGTGGTTAAGAGGTAAAGTGAAAATTTCTGCAGAAGTCCCCCATAAAGGAAAAAGCATTCTTTTACTGCCCACACAGCAAGCTTCACCTTTGACACTGATTGCTGATTATCAGCTGTATGGTTCTCCCTCCACAAGCAATTCTCTGTGATACCAACTGGATGCCCTACACCTGAGTTCTGTTCTGAGACTAGAGTTATTACGAACTGCACATGTAAGGGTTGGATCCCTAGACTTTCCCCACTTCAGAGGCCAATTACAATAGTAAGTCCCCAGGTGTCCCATAGCTTCTGTCGGATGTAGCTCCAAGTCAGACTTTCATGTCTCCTTCCTTGGATTCAATCATTTGCTACAACAGCTCACAGAACTCAGGAAACATGTTTACCAGTTTACTATGTAACAACGGATTCAATAAAGGATACAGATGAATAGCCAGATGAAGAGGTACATAGGGCGGGGTCTAGAAAGGTCCTGGGAGCAGGAGGTTCTGTCTCCATGAGGTTGGGTATCCCCATTCTCCAGGTATGTGGGTGTGTTTGTCAATCTGGAAGCTCCTTGAACCTGTACCTTTGAGATTTTTATGGAGGCTTCATCACGTAGGCATGATGAATCATTAACTCAGTGTCCAGCCCCTCTCCTCTTCCTGGAGGATGGGAGGTGGCTGAAAGTTCCAGGCTTCTACTCATGGCTTGGTTTTTCTAGTGACTACTCTTCATCTAAGAGCCCTCCAAGTATTGACTCATTAGAACAAAAGACAATCCTACCACTCAGGAAATCCTAAGGGATTTAGGAGCTCTGCACTCCCATATTCTTGCCTGGAAAAATTCCATGGACAGAGGAGCCTATTGGGCTACAATCCATGTGGTTGCAAAGAGTCAAACATGACTGAGTGCGCACATGCAGGCATACCCAGAAGCAGGGACACAGACCACGTATTTGAACAAAAGATGCTTCTGGTATTTTTAACACTTAGCAGTCACAAGGGTTTAAACACATTAATTCAGAAGCTTAGCCCAAGGCTGGAGTGGTTATCTCTGCAGTGTTCATGCCTGCCCAGCCCTCAGTACCCCTGATTACACGGGAGGAGTTTCACATCTTCACATCCTCCAGTTCCCTGCACTTTCCCTTCACTCCAAAAGCAGGCTAACTAATCACACTGTAGGACGTGGTCCTCCCCTGTCTATATGCTGAAGGTGTCCAGATTTGCACAATGCAAAGGGAGAGAAACTCAGACTCAAAATTCAGTCCCTTCGTTTTATTGTTTAGTCCCTTAGAATTATGGAATTATGGCATAGAATTATGGCCTCACTGTATATTAAAGCTACAAAAGGACTTAGAGATCTCTTTTTTTGTGTTTTTTTCATTCACCCTCTTGTAACACCAGTGAAAGCAGCCAAGCCTCAGAGAGGTGACAAACCAAGCCAAAGGTCAAATGTCTAGGTTGGGGGTCAGACAGGGACTAGAACCCAGGCTTCCTGACTTTCTGTCAAGAGGTCTTTCCATGTGGCACACTATTCTCTGGAGCATTGTTTGTATTCTGGCCAAGTGTTTTATGTAACAAGTAGAAAGATTGATTGAAACCTTGTTCAGGTTTTCTAGGCAGATCTAAGAGGTAGCCATGGGGCTTTTTGCTACTTTCTTTGGACAACACACCATCTAAGCCCTTAGGGGGCCATGGATCAACCTCTCTAAAACTCACAGATTGTTGTCTAAGTCTTTGATCAGGAGATAATTACCTCCTCCCACCCAGTTTGATGCTTACAACCTCCTTCCCTATTAAAAAGCCTCCTGCTATCAGAAAACACAAAATTTAGACACCAATGCCTTAAAGTTTGATAAGGTTAAGACTCTTACCTTATTTATCATTTAGAGCTTCCTGCTAGTCAGAAATGTATTCAGGAGACAGTAAGAACAGATGAAAAAGAACCTTCAAGGGAAGAGAGATAAATAGTGCAATTAATGTGATCTGAAACCAAAGTAAGAAAATCTACCTTGAAGAAACAACATCCCCAAATATGGAAAATGCTGATATTTCGTTGGCTAACGAGAGAATGTTTTGCATCCAATTTCTCTGACAAGATTTCAAGTTGAAAAATGCTAAGGGTTAAGAGAGAAGGCTTGCTTCTCAGAACCTTATGTTTATGCATATTTTGAGATATTTTTAGGAATCTGAAGGTAGACAAAGATTGGGAGGAACAAATTTAGATGTTTTGTTTCACACAAAGAAAAAGTGATTAGAACTGAAATTAATCAGTTTGGAGGTGGAGGAGGAGGTGTTTATCAAGACATAGATGTTTCCTGATAGATCAGACTATAATCTTCCTATTAACTTTAGGAAAGTGATGCCTATGTAGCACAGAGGTGAAAAATCAGAGAAGATCCAAGTTGGAATGCACTGGGATAAGACTGATTTAAAGAAGCCTGCCCCAGAAACCAAGAATGTCATCAGAATAGTCCTTGTGTTTTGATTGCACTTGAGGAAAAAAAAAAAAAAAAAAACTCTTCTACAAGGAAACACAGGTACTGTTTCTCTAAATGAGAACACTCTAAGGACACCCTATACACATACAAGCAAAGAGGATGCAAAAAAAAAAAGGGTAAGTATACAGTGGACTTAACCAAAGCATTCTGTTTCTCCAACACCCCCTTGGCAGCTTTCTTAGAGGTATCATTCAGATAACCGCCTCTCTTTCCCCCTGCATGTTCCTGTGTAGGAAATGTTCACAATTCCAAGGAATCAGCTGGACTCAGGGCTGTGATATCTCACACAACACTCAGCAACATACAGAGAAGTGGGTTTTATTGTAAGTTTTGCCAAATGCATGCAAATCTGCGAATGGGTTCAAGTTGTGATAGGTGGTTCAGTATTACAAGGAGGAAGTTCTTTAGCTTTTGGTAGCTGCATATTTATTGGTAGGGATCAACGAAGACCTGTTCTATGCTGTTTCATGTTGGATCAGGTTGTTTTATCAAATGACCCCAGAATAACTGAGTGATCAAAGGATGGTTTAATTCACAAAGCCACAGAATAGTCTAGTTACAGGATCCTCTAGGGCAGTAAAGTTTACAAAACAGTCAAGGTAGAAAAACATGGCATAGCAGGAGCCTCTCAAGCTCAAACTGGTTCCCAGCTTTGGTGAAATGTTTCCTTTCAATTTTCTTTTCTTTTCCTGATGATCCTCATGCAACTTTTATATTTCGCCAGTGATCATTGCCCTTGGGAGTGAATTTGAAATAGATAGAAGTTTTGCAAGAAATGCATAATCAACACAAATAGTATGCCATCCTTCGATGCCTCTCAGAATAATCTCAGTGCTCATTTATGCCACTCATATTTTTCTCCTCCAAGGGTCAATTCCTTCTTCTCAAGAACACAACAGACCCCATGGGTAATGCCCTCTCAATACCTCCAGTTTTATCCTTCACAAACTGATTGTTCAAAGGACTGCCTTGTGGCATTTTTTTTTCATTTTTGTCTTGCAGAGGTATTTGACTTTCCCTATCTCCCTCTCCTATGAAACTAAAAGATGCTTACTCCTTGGAAGAAAAGCTATGACAAACTTAGCATATTAAAAACAGAGACATCAGTTTGCGGACAGAAGTCCATGTAGTCAAAGTTATAGTTTTTCCAATAGTCATGCATGGATGTGAGAGATGGACCATAAAGAAGGCTGAGCATTGAAGAACTGATGCTTTCAAATTGTAGTGCTGGAGAAGACTACTGAGAGTCCCTTGGACTGCAAGGAGAGCAAACCAATCCTAAAATAAATCAACCCTGAATCTCCCTTAGAAGGACTGATGCTGAAGCTGAAGCTCCGATATTTTGGCCACCTGACGTGAAGAACTGACTCACTGGAAGAGACCCTGATGCTGGGAAAGACTGAAGGCAAAAGAAGAAGGGGGTGGCAGAGGATGAGATGGTTGGATAGTATCACTGATTCAATGGACATGAATTTGAACAAATCCGGGAGACAGTAGAGGACAAAGATGCCTGGCATGGGGTCACACAGTTGGACATGACTCAGAGACTGAACAACAGCAACATCTCCATCTCATCTTCCCAGCTACAAACTAAAGCAAATTCTCTGTCCCTGAGTAGTAGTAGCATTTCTCCCATCTTTCAGCCACTTTTTGGACACATGCTTAATGAACTTACATATTTCAAAAACATACCAACAGAAAGTTAAACATATAGGAAACTTGTAGTACTTGCATAAGCTCCACGCTACCCACAGCTCAACAAGTCCACAAGGAGAAAAACACCCTAAATCAGCATGATTCACTGGGTTTGCACAGCAGGAAAACCTATTCATCCTCTCTGATTGCTTCAAAAGAACTTGCTGAAGATAGGTGTTATATTAATCTAAGAGATTCCTGGTATTGCAATGTGGCCTAATGTAATTCTTAACTGTTAAGTACCTTTATTGATTCCAAAGAATTCATAGGAGACAAATGGAATAATAAGGTACATTAACACTTTCCATGATGCATAATCCTTTTCAGCAATCTCAGATGCCCTAAAGGACCAGAACTGAGAAAAATAATTTTCTCTCCAGTCTCCTGTGACTTTTCTCCAAGAAGGAAGGCAATTTCTCTCAGCAAGGTTTGCATTTCACTGCCTGTTTTTCATATCCAATATGTTATTATTGTATTAATCTTCTGCTTGCAAATGGATGTGCAATATTTACAAGGGTTTATTTTTGTTGTTGCTCCTTAAATAATGCATGTTGTTTCTTCACAAAGCCTGGGATTAAAAGAAACTGCTTTGTTCTTACTGCCTGTGTGAGTTGCTCAGTCCAGTCTGACTCTTTGTGACCCCATGGACTAGAGCCCACCAGGCTCCTATGTCCGTGAAATTCTCCAGGCAAGCATACTGGAGTGGGTTGCCATTCCCTTTTCCAGGGGGTCTTTCCAACCCAAGAATCAAACTTGAGTCTCCTGCATTGGCAAGTGGATGCTTTACCATTGAGCCACCAGGGAAGCCTGGGTTGTCTACCTTCTGCCAGGTGTACTGCCATAGCTATAGAAACCAAGAGTACAAACCTTTTCCTTGCCTTTATGGAGCGTATACTCTAGTTGTGAATAGTCATCAGGCATAACCTTACACCCACATATATACTCACAGTGCAATGGGGGTAGGGGCTGAGGCATAGAGTAGGAGGATGTACCCTTGGCCCCACCTCTTCTCCAGGCCTTCCAACTTAAATCTTAGACACTTCAGTCTTTTACAACATCACAGTGACAGTCACAGTGGAAGTTAGGCAGGAATAAGCTTAGAAAGAGCACTTTGGATCTAATGTCTAGAAAAACCCCAAGTACTCAATATTAGAGTTTTCACCCTAGCTCTGACATCTTGGATAATTCAGTCCTGTCTTGGGAACTTAGATTTTTGTCTTCTGTATAATTAGGATGACAGGATGGGTGGTGAGTGAGGTTCCTTCCAGAGCTTTAAGATTCTGTCTTAAGTCACAGTTTTTACATTTTTCTATTTTCTCCCTGCATCCACCCTCCAAGCAAGGGTCCTTCAGATCCCTCCATGCTTTTCTCGCCTCCTAATCTTTTCATGGGCCATTCTTTATGCCTGGAATGATCCCTTCCACTTGGGTAGCTCTAACCCATTATCCAGCTTCCCTGGTGGCTCAGATGATAAAGAATCTGCCTGCAATGTGGGAGACCTGGGTTCGAACCCTGGGTTGGGAAGACCCCTGGAGGGGGGCAGGGCAACCCACTCCAATGTTTTTGCCTGGAGAATCACCATGGACAGAGGAGCCTGGTGGGCTGCAGTCCATGGGGTCACAGTGAGTCAGACACGACTGAGTTACTAAACAGAATCCCTTATCCAAGACTCCCCTTCAGGGTCCCTCTTCTGATCTTCTCACTCTAACTTGTGTCATCCTGCTGCATGCCACCATGGTTGCCCTACCACCACTGCCATCTCTGAACACCATCATTTTGTTCATATCTGTGTGTCCATCTGTCTAATGACTATCTCTGCAACATGGCTGCAAGTTCTATAAATGCAAGAACCATGACCATGGAGTTTATCACTGTCTTTCTAGAACTTAGTACACTTCCAGTGCTCAATAAATACTTGGCAACAGAATGGATGCTTGAAAATAGAACTGATATTTTCCTGCTAGCTCACATTAATACTATGTTCTAAACCCAATATATTTCCATTTTGTTTCTGAAAGCTCTAGAACACGCATTCCTCTTTTTCTTTCTTTTCCCCCCTTGGTTGACAGTGTTCAGCTGTTGTTTGAAGCAGTATTTTTCACAGCGTCTGTCTCCCGACCCTGACAAATTAGCAGTCACTTAGGAAGCTCTTCTCTATGCTTTTGCCCAAGTACTTTAAAAAAGGTTACAATAAACCTTTTTAAAAGATGAGCTTTTATTGGCAATTTATTTCTCTAATTGGCAGAATTAAAATAAGAGTGGCAAATGAGCCGAGTTTGATCTCAGGTACAGAGAGCAGAATGGTGCGTCATCCCAGTAATGTAGTCCTAATTGCTGTCTGCGTGCCTCTGTGATGAGGGACATTCCATTATTGATTTAGCCTTTGATGCTAATCTTAGAACCAGGAACCAACCAATAGTTCTTCAAATTGCTGTTTTCAGATGCTGTCTGCTGCTGCTGTAAATTTAGACCACGAGGCCCAGGAAGCTGCCCATGGTGTACCCAAAGCCTGATGGGAAGAGGAACTCTGGGTTCTGAAATGTTGGGGAAAGCACAGGTCATCACAACAGCACGAGCAACAGGCAGAGTCTGAGAAGAAGGACCACACCTAGCAGACCCGTGAGGTTAGCAAGCTTGAGAGTAGGAACAGCAGGAGTCACACTGTGGGTGGACTTGTGTTGCACTTTGGTATACCTGTCAGGCTGCAGATTCCTCCAACACCCTCCTGGGGGGGTCTGTGCCTCCCCCACAGGGCCCCGGATCAAAACTGCTGTCCTCTGCTAATTTCAGAGACCGATCTTGTCCTTTATGGACTGATTGATTGATTTTATTGGAGTATAGTTGCTTTACAATGCTGTGTTAGTTTCCACTGTCAGAGTGAATCAGCTATATGTATACATAAGTCCCTTCCCTCTTAAGCCTCTCACCTTCTCCCCACCCCATCCCACCTCTATAAGTCATCACAGAGCACCTGCTGTATGCAGCAGCTTCCCACTAACTAGCTGTTTTACACACGGTAGCATAGATACGTCAATGCTACTCTCCCAATTTGACTCCACCTCCCTGTGTCCCTCTGTGCCCACAAGTCTGTTCTCTGCATCTCTGTCACGATTCCTGCCCTGGAAATAGGTTCATCTGCACCATTGTTCTAAATTCCATATACATGTGTTAACATAATGGTATTTGTTCAGAGATGGCCCTGTTCTTGATAGCAATATTTAATTACATGACTGAACATGGTTTTCTTTTTATAAAACCTGGGGATACCAAGAGCTTCCTCATCAAGTTTTATGTCGTGCAGACAGGGAGCAATAAAATATGACTTTCTGTTTCTTTATAACTATTGAGGTTTTCATTCGTTCAGTCTCAGGTAAGAGATTTGCATGTTAGCAAGACCACCTGACCTGCCTCTTGAGAAATCTGTATGCAAGTCAGGAAGCAACAGTTAGAACTGGACATGGAACAACAGACTGGTTCCAAATAGGAAAAGGAGTTCATCAAGGCTGTATATTGTCACCCTGCTTATTTAACTTCTATGCAGAGTACATCATGAGAAATGCTGGGCTGGAAGAAACACAAGCTGGAATCAAGATTGCCGGGAGAAATATCAATAACCTCAGATATGCAGATGACACCATCCTTATGGCAGAAAGTGAAGAGGAACTCAAAAGCCTCTTGATGAAAGTCAAATAGGAGAGTGAAAAAGTTGGCTTAAAGCTCAACATTCAGAAAACGAAGATCATGGCATCCGGTCCCACCACTTCATGGGAAATAGATGGGGAAACAGTGGAAACAGTGTCAGACTTTATTCTTCTGGGCTCCAAAATCACTGCAGATGGTGATTGCAGCCACAAAATTAAAAGACACTTACTCCTTGAAAGGAAAGTTATAACCAACCTAGATAGCATATTGAAAAGCAGAGACATTACTTTGCCAACAAAGATCTGTCTAGTCAAGGCTATGGTTTTTCCTGTGGTCATGTATGGATGTGAGAGTTGGACTGTGAAGAAGGCTGAGCGCTGAAGAATTGATGCTTTTGAACTGTGGTGTTGGATAAGACTCTTGAGAGTCCCTTGGACTGCAAGGAGATCCAACCAGTCCATTCTGAAGGAGATCAGCCCTGGGATTTCTCTGGAAGGAATGATGCTAAAGCTGAAACTCCAGTACTTTGGGCACCTCATGCGAAGAGTTGACTCATTGGAAAAGACTCCGATGCTGGGAGGGATTGGGGGCAGGAGGAGAAGGGGACGACAGAGGATAAGATGGCTGGATGGCATCACTGACTCGATGGACATGAGTCTGAGTGAACTCCAGGAGTTGGTGATGGATAGGGTGGCCTGGTGTGCTGCGATTCATGGGGTCGCAAAGAGTCGGACACGACTGAGTGACTGAACTGAACTGAAGAGTTTTATCAGAAATAATGTCTCAGTCTGAAGAAGTTACAGTGTGTTGGTAAAATGGATACGTGTGTGTGTGTGTGTGTCTTGAGGACTGGGTACCTTGGGCTTGTGTGATAGACTGAACTGTTGGTCTCTGCTCTTCATTACTTTTCTATCTTGTTATGCCTCATGGAGACAGTAGCTAGGCTCTTGGCTTTTTTTTTTTTTTACTGAGCACCCTCAAATTCCATACCTACAGCTCCATCAGATGATCCCTGCTCTTGGTTGCCCCTGGCCGGGCACTGTCTAGATTCTTGGTTCTCCATGCCCACCTACTTGGTCAGCTTTGATTATTTGCATACAAAGCGCACCCCTCCCCACTAAGCCCCAATTCTTGGTGATCTGTTCTCCTTCAACACTCACTTGAGGACAGGTTGTGACCTATGGCCAGTCGTCCTTTTTACAAATTTGATTAACACAAACATTTAGTAGATAAACCATGATGGGCACTGCATTCATAATCAACTGTGTTTCAAGTAGACTTGTCTGCATAGAGGACCCATTGTGATTTTTCTGTTCTGAAGATTGGTGAAAGCTTTACCATTAACTCTTAAACCATGGAGAAAAGAACTAGAATGGGGGAAAAAAAAAAAAAAACTATTCAGGATTTCTTAAAAAGTGCATTAATCCAAGGCTGACCTCTTTGTCAAGGAGATCACTTAGTGCAAATTGCAAAGATTCACAACAGCCAAGCCATCATTTGATGGAGTTCACCATGCTCTACTCAGCACCATTAAAGTTGCTGTTTATTTATTTTGGATTAAAGTCTTGTCAATGAGAAGAAACCTTGAGAGGTCTCATGCAAAGCCACGCTAGTATTCCAGTGAGAAAACAACTAACAAGTTTCTAGGAGGTTTCTTTTGCTCTGGGAGAAGCCTAAGTTTAGTATACAGCTTGTGCCGTGAAGGTGATTCTGATCTGTGGGAAGACGGAGCTTCTGCAATGAAACAAACAGGGATGAGATCAGTTGAGAAACATACTGTTGTGAACACGTCACTCAGATTTAACGAATATCAACAAATTAACTTCAGAGTCTCCTCTTTTTCGAAGACATAAAATACCACAGATACAGATGAAGGCCTCACCCATTAAATTTTCCTCTCAACCAGAGATGAGCATTCACAATCTGAATTCAGTGGGCATTATTCTCAGCCATAATTTTCTGCTTCTATCGGGTGCATATATATTTATTGGAAAGTATTTAGTCTTATTTCTTGGTTTATAACATTACATTATATACACATAGTTCTCCACAACTTCCTTTTTTTGACTCAACATTGTCTTAGACTCACACATATTGGTATATATAGACCTAGCTCATTAATTTTAAAGGCTGTATTCTATTTAAATACTATAACACATATATGCTTGCATCCATTTCTTCTATTGATTAACAGTCAAGCTACTTGATTTTTATTGTTCCTTTATAATTAGTTCTGCAATGCTATTCTAGAACATCTTTCAGTGTTTTTGTCTGAGACTTTTTCTAAGTTATATATGCCTAGATGTAACTGCAATCTCAATGTCCTGACTATGGTATGGCATATTTTCCTCTCACTTAGCTCACTTTATATGTATTTCACTACAGCCTTACATTTTTCTCCATAATGGTTTTATACTTATTTTGATAGATAAATATTTCTTGCCTCTTAGAATTCATGTTGCTTTGATGATGGATTTATTATTATTATCATTATTATTATATTTATAATTTGTTTCTGATTATTGATCATCTACCCAGAAATCTTATTGAATTTGTAGTATTAACAAGTATTATTTAGTATATGTATACTAGTATATATATATATATATATATATATATAGAGGGCTTTTTTTCAGTGTAGATAATCATATAATCAGAAATACTGACCATTTTGTTTCTTCTTTTTCAATGTCATTTCATATACTTAGAGCATTGGCCATTGATTCTATAGAGAGAAATGACTAGAGTGTTCATTTGTGTTTCATTCCAGAATAAAGGGAATGTTTCTAATACTCTACTTAAAAATGAGAATAATTTGTGGTGACATGTTTTTAGGTAAAGTAACTTCTCTTTTATTTTTAGCTATTTTTGTTTGCTTTGTTTTATTAATTTCTAGGAGTATTTTATAAAAATCTTTTTGAAACTATGAAGGTAACTATAGTTTTTCTCCTTTAATTAATACAATAAAATCATCAAAATGTTTTCAAATTTTATGGTATCTTCTTATTACTTGGGCCAATGTTATAATTTTTTATATATTACTGGCCAAAAGTCTGTACGTATTTTCTGCAGGAGTCAAAGGCAAAAGCCCTCTGTGACACTGAGATCGATTTATACAGTAATATCATTTGTTCATCCATCTGGTCCTCGGAGTTCCTGTTCTTTTCATTCAAAATAAAGCAAGTATCCTCCATCCACACAATAACCATTCACACAGACGTGGTGTAACTCTTTCCATTGTTTTCATATTCGCCCTTGGAAATGCTGTCAGCCATTGTCTCAATCTAGGGAAACAAGGGAACATATAACCCTGTCCTGTTGGCTGCCTGGATTTTTTTCTTAGGGAATCATGGCTGTGCGTGACCTGCCCTGCATTAGGAATTGTATCAATGATGTTGGATCTCAGTGATATTGTTCCCACCAGAAAGAACCCCACCTGAGACCACTGAGGGGCCAGTATCTCTGCAGACAAAACATCACACACTTGGAAGGTTCTCTGCAGGAACAGAGCTTATCTTAGAAATTAGGAGGTTTTTTTGTTTATAACACTTACTTCCAGAACCCTCCATGCCCAGCATCACTCCCAAGTCTAGTTTCTTAAGATTCTCTTTCAAAGACCCCCCTTCTCTAATCCTCTCTCTTTTGCACATAGAACATTAGCTATATCCCAATTATTCCATTCTTGGGTTCATTTATTGCCGTAGGTTTAGTCCAGGGTTATACAGAGAGGTGGGTTCCAGGGTCTGCGGTGTATGAAAGTTCTCTGCAGCTGCGATGCTGGGAGAGGTTGAGACCCATTGAGAAAGACTATAAAGTTAAGAGTGGTTACATATGAATTACGTAGTCTTCGCTCCTTTCTCTTATACATACATTTCTGAATTATTTCCAATTTGTTCTTCTTTTAAAGAGAAAAATAGAGTGAATTTCACAATCTAAAGGAGAATTTGAATGTGTACAACTTGTCAAGTTTTCCTAGAATAGACTGGCGGTGCCTGACAGAATCCACAGGATCTGTCTACGGCTTCCCACTCAGGACTGATCCCAGTTACAGCATCACCCAGAAGCTGGTTAGAAGTGCAGCCTCTTGGGAGACACCCCAGACTGCAGATTCAGCACCCACATTTTAACAAGGTCCCCCAAAGATTTGTTGGCACACGAAAGCTTGAGAGTGCTGATCTGTGGAACAAAGGATGTCCTGGGCTTTAAGTATCTCCTAAAATAACAAAGTTCTCAAGATGAATATCCCTAGGCCATCTTTCACAAGTGCCAAGAAGTTTAACTATTAACATTAAATAAGAATTTCAAGTGTTCCTCTTTAATCCATAGCAGTAAACTGTGTTTTAGTCACATTTGCCCATGATGCCATATATACAATAAATACAAAGAATCCTCTCCACTGTGAACATAATTCCTTTAGTAGATCATTCCAATGGCCAATGAGGCCCTGTTTACACTTCTAAAATGGCAGTAAGTATTTGTGTAACTCATTTGGAACATGTATCAGGAAGACCCACTCCAACTTGCATTTTTGTGTTTCTAAGTTTTTCCTACTGAACACGGATAGGCTTCTTGCTGAAATATGCATTCATTTCTCCTTGCTCTTCTTTCCAGGGGAATGGAGAAGAGCTTAGCAGGGCCTTAGAATAACAACTTACATTTCTAAAAATCAGAACCCATAACAAACACAAGATTGTTCAGATTTAGATGTTATTTATCAAAGCCCCTGAAGGATCTTGAAAAACATAATTTCCAAGCTTCAGGGGGGAAGAAATTTAAATGTTTTTGCACTGTTCTCAATCAGTGTAGGTTTTTGACACAAAATAACTTCTCTATAGGGGTCCGCTGGTGGGTGTCTTCATAAATATCATTTCCCATCTATTCAGAAGATGAAATACATGAAAAGGGCTTTATTAGGAGTGTTTTTCTTTATCCTTTGACAGTTAACCAATCACAGAAGGCAAAGAAGTCAAAAGCAAGCAGGAAACCTATACAAGAGAAAACAAGCAGCCAAATGAAGTTTGCATCTGACAGCACCTGCCTTCCGAGATCTGACAGTGTGTCCTGGGGTGAGGTGATGACAATAACATGGAGTGCTAATGGCTGCCATCTGCTGTGACGTCTCCTACAGGCTGAGAATCAGTGATGTAAAATGGTATTAGTGACACACACCTCTCCTTTGAACTCATGGCTCTCAGCTACCCATGGCCACTTAAGAGGGCTTGGTACTTAACTCCAGTTTTGAGGTCCCACTCCAGTTGGATGAGTGTCCCCAGGAGGAGATAGAGAATATTTGAAACATCAAGAAGCCAACCTTTGCCCACTGTTTGTGGTCCTGAGTTAACTGAAGAACGAGGTCAGGTCATCTGAGCCTCCTATTTTAACTTGGACAATAATACTCCTTGAGATTTCTTATGCTGCTCACTTTGCTTTTCTCTTTCTTTTTTTAAAATTTTTAAAATTATGACAGTATAATAACACATTTCCAGGTGACTTGGAAAATAACAGAACAAAATTACATATAATTCCATTATATATTACAATTATTATAAGTAGATAAATTAAGATTTTTAGTTGGAGCTTCAATATGAAACTCTCAAAAATTAATAGAATGAATAGACATAAAAGTAGAAGGATAAAGTAGACCTGAAAAGCACTATGAAGTTATTCAGATGTTGTCTGCTTTAGATGATTCCTGAGAATGGGAAAAAAATCTTCGTGATTGCAATACGTGAATGAATCAGTCCATGAGCATGACTATTAATTTTTCATAGTTCAGTGTTGTTTTAAACCTTTCTTCTGGTGTTCAGAGTCCATTCAATATTCCTGATTTTTGTCTTCAAACCAGCTGACAGCTTCTAGAAAACCCAGGCGAGCCCATGTGCATTTCTAGAGTCTGCTTCTAAGTATGAGAACTGTTGAGATTTGAAGCGAGCAGACACGACAGACACCACACATTGTTTCATCTGGACCCTGATCTTAGGATCAAGGCAGTCTGCTTGGGAGCTCTGACCAGACCTTGAACCTCTTTCTAGCAAAGCCAGTGCTGCTGCCCAAAGGTGGGGTCACAAGCCACTCGGCCAAGATGTCAAAATCCTGAATACTGTTCTTGTAACTTTGCACAAAGGTGCTAGTCAGAAAGCCTTCAGTCAAGGGGATACATTTTGTCTGATTAGCACAAATTAGTTCTATTGATTTGTTTATTGGATAGCACCCAGCACAGAGCTGGCTTCCAAGATGGTTGGTAGCATTACCGACTCAATGAACATGAACTTGGGCAAACTCTGGGAGATAGTGTGGGACAGGGAGGCCTGGTGTGCTGCAGTCCATGGGGTTGCAAAGAGTTGGACACAGCTTGGCAACTGAGCAACAGCAAAACTCAGCACAGAGCTGACTTCCAAGAGGACAACACCTGCACGGTGCTGGGTGATTTAATTAAAGAGACAGCATAAGTGAAAAGTGAAAGTGAAGTCTCTCAGTCGTGTCCGACTCTTTGCGACCCCATAGACTGTAGCCTACCAGGCTCCTCTATTCACGGGATTTTCCAGGCAAGAATACTGGAGTGGGTTGCCATTTCCTTCTCCAGGACATCTTCCCAACCCAGGGATTGAACCCAGGTCTCCCACATTGTAGACAGATGCTTTACCAAAAGCACCATATGCAAGGTGATGGAGGTGGACGGGACAGAGCAGGTGCCACACAGAGCATGACAGAGCATGGATTTTAGTAACTACTGGCTCTTCAGTTATGTCCCTACTTGGAAACTTAGCTCTATGGCCTTGGGCACTTCTTAACCTCTCTGAGCCTCCATTTCCTCATTCAGTAAATGAGTGATAATGTTAGTGTCTGTCTCCAGAAGCTGAGTAAGAACTAAAGAGCTAAGCACGCCCATCTGTGCAAATGGCACAAGCCAGCATCTCAGAGTATTTCTGGACAACCACTCTTCTCTCTCCCAATACCTATGAACTCATCGAGTTCTGTGCATTTTCCTTTTTTGAGATCTCCCCATTTCATTCACATCTCCCTATTTCTTCTCCTGCCGCATCTCGCAGGCTCCTTTTACCTTGCTGCTAAGTTGCTGGGATCATCTCTTCATCGATCTCTCAAATTGTGGCTGATCTACTCTAACCCTTCAGAACTCTGGAACTAGAGAAACCTTCTAAAATGCAACAAAACTCTTCCTCCTTTCTACCCCTTGGCTCTAGCTTGAACTTGGCAGTGGCTTCTACTGCATTTACCCTTCATGTGTCCTTCATGGTCTGCAAGTCTAGCACTCACTGCATCCCCACCTCACTCATCATTTTCCAGCCTCACTGGTCTGCTCCCAGTGTCTCCAATTTCCCATGTTCTTCCTTCAGGGCCTTTGCATGTGCTTTTGTCTATACTTGCATTCTGAGCTTACTTCTCACCTCCTCTTCTCCTGTTCCTCCTCCAAGCCTCAGCCTACATGTCCTTTTTCCTTTGCACTTTCCTCTAAATCCCCAGGCTAATGGATGGGATCCCCATAAAGTGCACTTTATCCATCAGAACCCTCACCCTAGTATACAGACATTTATTTATAGCATTGTTCAGCTCATGCCTGTCCCCCCACTTGTCTACCCTCCTGTAAGGACAGAGGCAGGACTTGTTTTGCACATGACATTGTTCACAGAACCTGTCATAGCTCCTGGCTATGGAGAATGTTTGATGAATTTGTTTGAATAGTTGAATAAACAGTTAACTGATCAATGGATAGAGCTGAATACAGTGCCTGTGATGTATTACTGGAAGAAACGTTCCCTGCCTGTGATGAATTATTATTATGATTGTTGGCTGGGGTGGCAGGAAAAAAAGATAGTGAATGGAGACAGATGATGTGAACTCAGAAACAGTGTTATAATGTGCCCAACGCTTTATGAAGCACAAAACCATTTCACTTCAGCTCCAGGCATCCCAGCAGAGCTGCCAGAGCCCTGCCCATATTCTTGGGGTCCTCACACTCAGATTCTGCCTGAGAAGTTTCTTGTTTGTATGTCTTGTTTCTGGCTACAGGAAAGTGCCTTTTCTACAATCACTGAGGAAAAGCCAGAGGTGGCGAAGAGCTCGTAACCGCGGAAGCAACCTTCAGTGACCAATGACTGGAGGGTCTGCAGGGAAATGCTCCAACTTCCTCTACCTTTGGTTGGTAGCTCTTCTATTCCGCATTAATTCTCGGCATATCCTTTGGGGTAGGTCCAATCAGTCACCTCATTTAACACTCCATCCTTTTTGCTTCCTCCCTTCCCTAGCTCCCTTCCTTACTTTCCTATTGGTACTTCCTAGGATCATCTCACAAGTGAGCCAACTTTGTCTGGACTCATGCTCTGAGGAGCCCATATGATGCCCACAGTTTCGCTGTAAGGAAGGCAAACTTTAGATTCATCACGATTGGGTTAACAGTACTTAAAGTTACTCTTAACACATTTCATCTTGTAGGACACACCTGAGGTCCTGGAACAGGCCCCATAATCCTTGTTTGGGCTTCAGACCTAGATCTGAGGGGCAAACGATGCCTCTGAAGATGTTCCTGGGGGTCCCAGAAGAAGAAGAAGAAAAGAATGGGTATGAGAAAATTTTTGAAGAGATTATAATTGAAAATATCCCCAACGTGGAAAAGGGAATAGCCAGTCAAGTCCAGGAGACACAAAGAGTCCCATGCAGGATAAACCCAGGGAGAAACATTGGAAGACACATACTAATCAAACTAACAAAGACTAAACACAAAGAAAGAATATTAAAAACAGTAAGGGAAAAGCAACAAGTAACATATAAAGGAAACCCCATACATTTAACAGCTGATCTTTCAGCAGAAACTCTGCGGGCCAGAAGGGAATGCAGGATATATTTAAAGTACTGAAAGGGAAAAATCTACAGCTGAAATTACTGTACCCAGCAAGGTTCTCATTCAAAATTAATGGAGAAATAAAAAGCTTTTCAGACAAGCAAAATTTGAGAATTCAGTACCACCAATACTTCTCTGGTGGCTCAGAGGTTTAAGTGTCTGCCTACAATGCTGGAGATCAATCCCTGGGTCAGGAAGATCCTCTGGAGAAGGAAATGGCAATCCACTCCAGTACCCTTGCCTGGAAAATCCCATGGACGGAGGAGTGTGGTAGACTACAGTCCATGGGGTTGCAAAGAGTTGGACACGACTGAGCAACTTCACTTTTCACTTTCAAACCAGCTTTACAACAAATGTTAGAGGGAATTATATAGTCAACAAATACAAGAGAAAGAAAAAGATCTACAAAATCAACCCCAAACAATTAAGAAAATGACAATAGGAACATCCATATCAATAATTACTTTAAGTGTAAAGGGATTAAATACTCCAATCAAAAGACACAGACTGGCTGAATGGATCCCAAAACAAGACATATATATATGCTGTCTACAATAAACCCACTTCGGATCTAAAGACACATATAGACTGAAAGTGAGAGGATGGAAAAATGTATTCTGTGCAAATGGGAAGCAAAAGAAAGCTGGAGTAGCAATCTTCATATCAGACAAAATAGACTTTAAAATGAGGAAGATTACAAGAGATAAGGAAGGACACTACATAATGATCAGGGATCAATCCAAGAGGAAGACATAACAATTGTAAATATCTATGCACCCAACGTAGGAGCACCTCAATATGTAAGACAAATACTAACAGACATAAAAGGAGAAACTGACAGTAGCACAATAATAGTAGGAGATTTTAACACCCACTCACACCAATGGACAGATCATCAAACAGAAAATTCATAAGGAAACACAAGTCTTAAATGATACATTAGATGAGATGGATCTCACTGATATCTTCAGGACATCCCAGCCAAATGCAAGGTGTAATCCAAAGAATACACTTTCTTCTCAAGTGCATGGAACATTCTATAGGATAGATTGTACCCTGGGTCACAAATCAAACCTCAGTAAATTTAATAAAATTGAAATCATATCAAGCATCTTTTCCAACCACAACACTGCTGCTGCTGCTGCTGCTGCTAAGTCGCTTCAGTCGTGTCCGACTCTGTGCGACCCCATAGACGGCAGCCCACCAGGCTCCCCTGTCCCTGGGATTCTCCAGGCAAGAATACTGGAGTGGGTTGCCATTTCCTTCTCCAATGCATGAAAGTGAAAACTCAAAGTGAAGTTGCTCAGTCGTGTCCAACTCTTAGCGACCTCATGAACTGCAGCCTATCAGGCTTCTCCGTCCATGGGATTTTCCAGGCAAGAGTATTGGAGTGGGTTGCCATTGCCACCACAACACTACGAGACTAGATATCA
The DNA here is from genome assembly GCF_029378745.1 of Bos indicus. Taxonomy (NCBI): domain Eukaryota; kingdom Metazoa; phylum Chordata; class Mammalia; order Artiodactyla; family Bovidae; genus Bos; species Bos indicus. The sequence goes on along the minus strand of NC_091772.1, from coordinate 37,416,648 downwards.
GTTACAAGAAAAAAAAGCAACTGTAAGAAACACAAACACATGGAGATTAAACAATACACTTCTAAATAACAGAATTACTGAAGAAATCAAGAGGGAAATAAAAAACATTTCTAGAAACAAATGGCAATGAAAACACGACAACTCAAAACCTATGGGATTCAGTAAAAGCAGTTCTAAGAGGGAATTTTATAGCAATACAATACTACCTCAAGAAACAAGAAAACATCATTTAGACAACCTAACATTATATCTAAAACTACTGAAAAAAGAAGAAAAAAAAAACCCCAAAATTAGTAGAAGGAAAGAAGTCATAAAGAGCCAAGCAGAAATAAATGAAAAAGAAATGAAAGAAACAATAGTAAAGATTAATAAAACTAAAAGCTGGTTCTTTGAGAAGATAAAATTGACAAACCTTTGGCCAGACTCACCAAGAAAAAAGAGAGAGAAGAATCAAATCAACAAAATTAGAAGTAAAAAGGAGAGGTTACAGCAGACAATGAAGATGTTCCTGCAAGAAGAGCTACAGACTGGCTCCAACTCCCCAAGTCACAGATGCAGCCCTCTATACAGTTCAAATCCTGGTTTTGAGGAGTGTCGAGTCAGTGACACCACACTCTAAAATCTAGGAAAATGCATGTTTGCAGACTGTCCAGCTTGGTTCCAATCTGTCTCAGAGTTTCTTAACTTTTACACTTACACTCCCAACATATCTAGTGAAAAACAGGGCCTTACTGTGACATGGTGATTCTCAGGCAAATGTCTTGTTGGCACGCAGACAACCCTGGTGGCAAGATGGGGTGGAGTCTGTTGAATAGTCACTAGAAAGGACAGAATGGGACATGAACACTGGACAGAGTGTGTACCCCTTCCTGTCACCTTTCTGCTGACGACTTGTTTACATTACGTCCTGTCCCATACAAAGCTTCCTGATTTATAGTCTTTGTTGTGCTGTGCTTAGTCGAGGGGAGTGGGTTGCCCTTTCCTTCTCCAGAGGATCTTCCCGACCCAGAGATAGAACCTGTGTCTCCTGCACTGTAAGCAGATTCTTTACCCGCTGAGCCATCGGGGATCTTTGCTATGGCTTAGCTCAAATGGAAACCTTAGTGAAAGCTTCCCTGACCACTGAGGCTGAATTAATTCCTGCATCCTCTGGCTCTCTGTATCAATACGCAAGGTGTGTGAAGGTTCTCTTAGCATCCATCCATCATGACATTGGAATGAAGTGGGCACCCCTCTCTCATCCTGTCAGGCCTCTCATTTCCATCCTTATTTTCTTTTTTCTTTTTGAGATGAAATTCACATAACATCAAACTAACCATGTAAGAGTAAACATTTCATAGCATGTGGTTCATTCACAAGGTTGTGTAATCAGCCGGTTCCAAAGCACTTTCATCACCCAAAAGAAAACCCTACCCCTGTAGCCAGTAGGCAGTTGCTCCCAATTTTCCCCTATCCTCAGCTCCTGGCATCCATCAGATTGCTTTCTGTGTCTCTGTATTCCTATGTATGTAGTTAGCATTTGATACTCTCTTTTAGAGGGAGAACAAGTGATAATTTACTGTGATAAGACTCAGGGAGTGGAGCTGCAGCAGCTTCAAATCCAAGCACAGGTGACTGAGAGGATCACTCTGGATTCAGGGATGCCGAGTTTACCACCTGCATACCTCAGCAAGACAGCTAAGCTTTTGTGCCTCAGTTTCCTCGTCAATAACATGAAAACAATAGTATTGATAGAATCTACCTTGAGAAAATGTTATGTCAATTAAATGAATCAATATGTATAAAACACTTAGCACAGTACTTGGCATGTAGAAAGCTAGATTAGTGTGTGTTAAGTAACAATTAACACCATACCCTATTGATGTTGGAATCATAGCCTCTGAGTTCATCCAAGAGAGTTAGAACAGAAATACAGGCCTACAAAATGGCCATGCTGAGACGCAATGGGTCTCTTTGAAAAGGGTGTTTGTGCTGTGTTTGCTCTTAAGTAATAGTCTGCATCTTATCCCACTCCTGCCACCCTGACCACTCTACGCCACCACCCTCTTCGACCCCAACACCCAAACCACTGCCCTAGTCTCAGTTTTATGCATTAATGCAACCAGTATGTAAGTTCCAGGAAGGTAGGGACCATGTCTGTTTTGTGCATCTCTGTATTCCCCACACCTAGTACATAATCAACACTCAATGACTCACTGTTGAACAAATAAGTAAATTCATGAACAAAATGGTCCTTCCTTCCAATCATACAATTTCAGAATGTATTACCATCTCTGCCTACTCAAGCTGCTCCCTTTGCTTCAAAAGGGAACTTATCAGAGCATGAAAGCTCATGAAAGGCATGCATCTCCCTCAGCTTCCTGTCTACATCCATTCATGCCTCCTTTTTCCACCTCTGTCCTTGGGGGGATGGGGCATGTGGGGGACAAGGTTACTGATCCTTCATGTCCCTGCCTCTGAACTGGTCCCCATTCAGCTTTATGTTCTAGCTGGGCCTCAGCCTTGACATAAAACTCTCCAGTTCTATATAAATAATGGTTGTAATTAATAATAAATGAACAGCCTGGGGAATTGCAGAGCTGAATTTAGTGGCTGGAGATTTACACAGCTGTGTTTGGTGCCAAGACAAGTCATGGATATGGAAAAAAACTGGCTATCATTTCAGATCCGGACACGAGGCACCAGGGAACCAGGAGCTCTTAGCCTTGTAGAAAATGGCAATTGTAACCACAGTTTCCTGGGTGTACAGGAGAGGAGGGTATTTTTAACTTTTTGGTTTTTCTTCCTCCAAGTCAGGGTTCTATCCCCGCAAAGCCCAAGCATTTTATTTGTGGAAAGGCAGAAATCTGAATGTGAAGGCAAGGTTGGGGAAAGGATTTAGATACACAGAGAAAGAAAGTAAAGTTGCTCAGTTGTATCCGACTCTTTGTGATCCCATGTATTATAGCCTACCAGGCTCCTCTGTCCATGGAATTTTTCAGGCAAGAGTACTGGGGTGGGTTGCCATTTCCTTCTCCAGGGGATCTTCCCACCTCAGGGATCAAACCTGGGTCTCCCACATTTTAGGCAGATGCTTTTACCATCTGAGCCACCAGGGAAGTCTCTAGACACACAGAATGAAGATGAAATAAGAGTTTTAGGAGAACGGATGAAAACAATTAGTCTTGAAGAGATGATGAAGACTGATTTCTACAGAAAGCAAACAAAAATGGATCCTAGGAAGCACAGTTGGGGTAAAAAGCCTCTTAGTTCAGATGCTCTCTGAGTGCAGTGGATGAGCTCCCTCATTACATCTGGTCCTTCCAGGCAACACACGTCTGCCCTTTCCAGTCCGACTCCTTCACCTTCTCCCAAATCTTGATTTCCTGAGATGGAAGTCAACAGTTGTGAACATTTTCAAGGTCATTGGCTGATCAACTGCCCATAGCCATCAAGAGGCAGGAGATAGAACAATGCCAGGTTGTTGACAGGATTCCAAGAGAACTGACATGGAGAGCTGAGCATAGTGGCCGACGTACCACAAGCACCTAACGCATGAAAGCTGTCACTGTGCTAGTACTGCCCCAGACCTGCCTGACACCGGCGTGTCGTCCCATTTTCTCTATGTGAAACACACCTGAGATTCAGGACACTGCTCAAAAGCAACTCATAGCATTGTGGGAGATTGCCTTTGTAGCCAATTTTTTTTCCTGAGTGCAAAGGAGAGTATCATTGTTATTCAAATACCATTATACTTAATGTATAGAAGCTGAACTGAGACTTTCAGATATTAAGTAACTTGGTCAAAACTACAGCTTTATAAAGGACAGAACTAGGATTTGAGCACAGATCTGTCATTTCCAAAGTCCACGCTCACTTTCTTTCCTCTGTGAACATCAGCCTCCCCTGTCCTGGACCTCCAGGCTAACATCTGTGTGGAAACAAAAGGGAGTGTGGTCACTCGGAACCTCAGGGGTATCCTAGTCAAAATTCCAAGTTCCAAATGAAAACACACTCAACTAAACGCAACTCCTCCTGGAAGTGACGGGTGAGAAGATACTCTGGGTATACACAGGTCACATAAGATGTTGTATGAGGAACTGCAGTGACCATGTGGTCAAGATGAAGAAATGAAGTGGATGTTGGTACAGATGGCTAGAAATATTGAATACAGGCTTTGAGGAGCCTTCACACATCCAACCTAAGCAAGGGAAATTTCTAAATGTTTTGTTCATCTCAGGCACTTCAGTTTGTGAAGTGGCAGGGTACTGGGTACTGTGGAGGCACTAAAGAGATTTCAGAAAAATAGGCATTGTCTTAGGTCAGATTCCCTAGAAGCAGAGCCTGAGAAAAAGACTCCAGTGCATTTCATTTTTCAAAGACTGTCTCTTAGGAGAAAACTGCAAATGAGATAAGAGACACAGGATAGAAAAAGGACAAAGGATGTAGTCTCAAAGAAAATTTAGCTTTGACCTGATCCACAGGCACATTCTGGAAGCTAAGTTATATTGCCTCACTTTGGGGCATGGGGCTGGATTTTGTATTCTGCATGAATCAATCATGTCTCTGGGTTCCCTTCTTAGAGTGGGGTGTCGAATCAGCAGAGGGTGGTTCTGTGGAGATGGGGGTGGGCGTAGCGGGGGACAGCTCTGAGCCTTAGCACTCAACACTCACAGCAGCTGAGGAATGGCTGCATGGTGGGCCCCAAGACAGTCTACTACAGAGGTTTTCCCTGCAGGAAATGCCAGGACACGTGAGGAGTCTCAGGAGACAGACCCAGCCAGGCACTGCCCTGGGGTTCAGAAGAGGCCAGAGGACAGGTGATATTAAGAGGCTGATGAGATGATTTTCAACGGGTGGGATTATTGCTCTCAATGCTTTGCTCCCTCCCTTTATCCAGTTAGTGAGGCGCCATGCTGTCAGCATTATGTTCTGGCTTAATAAATTATAGAAAAGGTGCTAATTAGGAGATAGAAGCAGGAAATGAGAATGAAGTGAAAGGTGTGAGATAATAATGTGTCTTCAGAGAAGAAAAACTCGGGCAGCTTGAATCAGTACAACCCAGGGAGGTGCGTGGTGCGGGAGACACGGGAAAGGAACAAATGCAGAAAATGGGGTAGCAGCGGGACTGGAATCTTTCTGGCTGAAGCTAACATCAAAACAGAAGGCAATGGGTGCTGGTTAACAGTCCAGAAATAATTCAATACTCAGTAAGTCCAATAATATGCTGACCTTAGAGATTATGCTGAGATGTTAATGAAGATGATGGGCTGTCCTGGATATCTAAGGTTCCATATGCCCTACCTTCCTCCGCAGAGCCCCGTGATCCCAATGGCTGCCATGTTGTTATCTTGGGTCTTTGATTGGCCCAGTGAATCCTCCCAGAGGAAGAAAAAGCGACACTGCAAGTCTGTCTGTGAAGTTGTTAAATAGAAAGTCTGGGAGCTGCCATCAGCCATGCTTTCCTTCTCATGAGAGAGAAACGAAACTATCAGAAAGAGACATGAAACTCAAGCACGGAGGCGCGTCCTCCAGGGCTCCTGAGCCGTGGGTTCATCCTGTGGAGCCCGTTGGAAGAGAAATGTTCCTGGATCCTTGTAGGGTGCCTGACTGGGTCTGAAATGTATTAATAGAATGCTAGAAACAGACGAATGGGAGAAAAGGATTCAAAGTTATTCAAGTTTTACGTGACATGGGAGCCTTCATAAGGCGATGAAGACCCAAAGAAACAGAACTGCTATTTTTATACTGGATTTGATGAAGAGCAGACAGTTGTGGAGGAATATGGTAGGTTAAGGAGTAGGAGGAGAGCTAGTGAACTGGGGAAGACGAAGCATGTCCTGTTTGTTTAGATTCCTTTTGGAGTCCTTTTGTCTCGGGAGAAAGATGCTCTTTCTTATGGGTAGAGGGAGGGCGCCCATCACACGAGGATTTTATGACCTTTTTCAGGGGAGAAGGGTGGTTCTGCTGTTTTCTCAAACTCCTTTAGCTTAAAATATTCAAAATGCCATGGTGTTGTATTTGGGGCAGAGGGTCCTGAAACCCCTCACTCATCATTGTCCTTCCCAGGGTGTTCAGTTGTTCCACTTACCTTGGATCTGGCTTAAGCTGGGTCTGCAACCAAAGTAACACACTGTGGGAATTGAGGTGCATAATTAACATATAGATCAATATTTCCCCCAATAGAACCTGGGATCTTTGCCTTCTTTCATGGACCTATCTGAGGGAGGCTCAAAAAAATATATATGTGTATATATATATATATATATATATATACACACACACACACACCCACATACTACTGGCAAGGGGATGTTTTAATGGAAGTAATGAAAGAGCACCAGTTATGGTTCTGGGGTGACCAGAGAGAAGGAGAAAGACGCTGTGAGCGGACAAGATGAAGAACACACCATAAGGAAAATGGGAAACGAGATTGGAAAACTGGAGAGAGAAAACCCTTGCACCCGTCTCCCAACACATCCTGTGTACAAATGCTGCCAATCCCTGGTCTCCTGGTGTTGTCACTTAGAGCAAATCCAGAATCTGTTAGGAGAGGGGAGGGGGAAGGTGGGGGCAGGAGCCAGCCAGTGGCATTCTGAACAGACAGAAATTACATTTCCACACAACACAGGGAGCCCAGCAAGGAGGGCACTGCCGTCTATCGAGGCAGACTTTAGGTATAGCACGAGGTTAGCATCTTCGTCTGTAAAATGGATACGAGACTCATCTGTAGCTCAAGGGCAGCCATCAGTGTTACACATGATAACCCACGAGAGTGCTTGGAATGATGCCTGGTGCTCAGCACACGCTCAAGATGTGAGAGTTGTTCCCAAGAACTATTTACAGATGAAAATCCTGTAGCCTAAAGAGGCCATTCCACTCCAGTATTCTTGCCTGAAAAATCCCAAGGACAGAGGAGCCTGGTGGGCTACAGTTCATGGGGCCATAAAGCATTGGACGTGACTGAGTGACTGAACACAAACAAAGAGGCCACATGACTGATCCATAAAGCAGAATATCAGGAAGAAAATGATCATGGCTGGGACTTCTCTGGTGATCCACTGACTAAGACTCTGTGCTCCCAATGCAAGGGGCCAGGGTTTGATCTCTCGTCAGGGAGCTAGATCCCGCATGTCAAGTGCTGCTAAGACCAGATGCAGCCAAATATATATTATATATATATATATATATATATATATATATATATAAAAATAAGGAAATGGTTATGGTAGAGGTGAGTCTTGTGAGTCAGGGTTAGCCCGCTACCACCTTGAAGGCGTGGCCCTCAAGCCCTGGGGACAGAGCTGGGGAGTTTGCATGGTTCTCACTGGTCCCTGCTCCTCCACCCCCCATCCCATTCCCATACCCTGGATCCTCTAAGAACAAGGATACAGGCTGCAGAGAAGCACTCCCACAGCCTGAGCATGGTTGTCTGGAGGGGGTCCCCTCCATAACAAGCAATTCAATAGCTTCATAGCATCCCTCGGCCTCAAAGTCCACCTGGCCCACCAGGGCTGGCATCTTTGTCAGGCAAATGAAACCTCCAGCCCAGCATGTTTTGGAAATGTTGGTCCAGAGAGACAATTGCTCATTTTTCTTTAGTGCCTGCACCAAGTAGTAAGCATAGGAAAGATCAGCTTCCTCGGAGTTTGGGCATAAAGGCCAAACTTTAAAAGATAAAAGGTAAATGAATTCCCACAGATAAAAGGTAGTGAATTCTCTCTGTGGTCAACTCTTGCTTTCTTCTGCAATAGACCGTGGGGAGGAAGGACTGGACAGGGAATTTCCATAAAAGGCAGTGAAGCAGGCAGACCAAGTGATGGAGAAAAGTTGCTGCCTGCTTCCCTCTGGGAAAGTTAATTTTATTGTCAGCTGGACCGGCCACAGTTACCCAGATAGCTGGCTAAATATTACTTCTGGGTGTGTCTATAAAGGTGTTTCTGGAAGAGATGAACATCTGAATTGGTGGATTGAGTAAACCAGATGCAACCCCCACCCCTGCGTGTCAGTGGGTGGCCCTCCTCCAATCTGTTGAGGGCTTGAATAGGACAGAAAGGTTGGGCGGGGGGCAGGGAGAGGGGTGGTTGAGGTTGAGTGCTCGCTCTGCCTGACTGTTGAACAAGGACCTCCTGCCTTCTGCACTCTTGTTTACCAGGTCTTGAGGCTCAGACTCAAATCTATGCCATCAATTCTGCAGTCTCCAGGCCTTAGAACTAATTACCAGCCTTCCTGCTTGCAGATCATGGGACTTCTCAACCTCCAGGATTGCATGTACCAGTAACTTATAATCATTTTCTTATGTCATATTAGGACTTCCCTGGTGGTTCAGATGGTAAAGCATCTGTCTACAGTGCAGGAGACCTGGGTTCAATCCCTGGGTTGGGAAGATCCCCTGGAGAAGGAAATGGCAATCCACTCCAGTACTATTGCCTGGAAAATCCCATGGACAGAGGAGCCTGGTAGGCTCATATGTTATATTAATTATATTTCTCCTGTTCTCCTTTCCTCCCTTCCAGCACAGAGTTCCAGGTGCAGAGGCTGGAATAATGAGGGGAAAAAAAGCACGGTCCCTGCCCTGTGGAGCAAAAGAGCAGTTGCTTGGCCAGTCGGCTGGCAGAAGGGAGTCTCCAGAACAGATGTGTGGTCAAGTGACAGCTGTGATTGATGCATCGAGAGGGACCTGCTCCTCCAAGGTTGTGTCTATGTCAAAAGGATCAAGGATCTCTCCTATTTATAGTCCAGTTTAATCTCTGTGTAATAGTTATCACTTCCTGGCACTATGGTTTCAAACTGTGGGGCTGGAGAAGACTCTTGAGAGTCCCTTGGACTGCAAGGAGACCATACCAGTCAATCCTAAAGGAAATCAGTCCTGAATATTCATTGGAAGGACTGATGCTGAAGCTGAAATTCCAATACTTTGGTCACCTGATGTGAAGAACTGACTCATCGGAAAAGACCCTGATGCTGGGAAAGATGGAAGGCAGGAGGAGAAGGAGATGACAGAGGATGAGATGGTTGGATGGCATCACCGAGTCAATGGACATGAATTTGAGCAAACTCCCGGAAATAGTGAAGGACAGGGAAGCCTGGTGTGCTACAGCTCATGGGGTCATAAAGAGTCAGACTTGACTGAGCAACTGAGCAGCAGCAGCAGCATATGGTAAGTGATCCACCTAAATTTCCATTCAGTAGCTTCAAAAGTTCCTTGAGAGAATGCAAGACACATTTGCATTTGTAATTCTGTTCAATAGAGAAAGCGCAAAGAGGGGTTATAAAACCCTATGGGATGTAAGGTTGCTGAAGTCCTGGAAAAGCCCTAAACCTCTTTTTATACACAAATAAAATCATCCAGCATTCTGGTGTTTCCAGACCCTCATTTGGTGTTTATCTGCAGTTCTGCTTTTGAGACTCCCCTTAGGTTTTTGTCAGTTCTGAATCTGCCTGACCCTCAGTAGTTCTCACGGATACTAAAGGTCCCTACAGCTGCAGCATCACAACACAGAACTGGCCATACACAGGCACAGTTCTGTAGGTATCCCCACTCTGGAGGTCTGAGAGAAGGGGTTTACTAAGCAGGGAGGGGTTGTGGACAGACCCTCGTCACTTGACAGCACTGTTTTAACATTGCCCTACTTCTGAACAGGGGCTTCCATGGTGGCTTAGCAATAAAGGATCCACAGGCCAATGCAGGAGATGCAGGAGACACAAGTTCAATCTCTGGGACGGGAAGATCCTCTGGAGAAGGAAATGGCAACCCACTCCAGTATTCTTGCCAGGAAATTCCCAGGACAGAGGAGACTGGTGGGCTACAGTCCATGGGGTCGCAGAGTCAGACACAATTGAGCTCTTGAGCACACACGTCACAGTACTTCTGAACACGATGGCCAAACCATAACTCACTACTGTAAAACCAACAGTCTCTAGTTTTCCCATTTCATTTAATTAGATTACTTTAAAAGAACAGTTTCCACACTATTTGAAAACCATATTTCCATTTTGAGACACTGGAGTTCATCCCAGTAAAGACTTCCTGACCTCTTTGAGTCAGAAGTGGAGAGGGAAGGGTGTAGATTTGGTGCCCAGATGCCCATCCCTTCTTGGGGGCAGACTTTGTAGCCATCCTTACAGTAGATCCGAGGCTTCAGCCACATTCCTCATCCCACCGTTCTTTCTTGGCACGGCTTTTTCTCCCCTCTGCCTCTTGTGTTACGCAGCCATTTGAAGAAATACTATTCCTCAAAGCATCCTGACATGTTTCCAATTAGTTTCCTCTGTGGATCTGGCTCCATCACCAGCACCTGCAGAGGGGCTAGTAACAGCGACAAAGCTGTTTTTACATCACTGCATGGCAGAAGGATAAAACCTGTGTGAACAAGTTCAGGTGGTTTGGAAACTGACTTGAGAAACAAATATCCCCAGAAAGTGATTAATGATTTAAACCCTGACCCGAGCTCAAAACCCAAGCGGGATGATAGAGAAAGATGAGCCTTTTGAAGTGTGGTGCTGGGCCAGGAGGAGGGCGCGAGTGCCCAGTGAATGGCGCGTATGGCTCCCCATGGTGTGTGGGTCCTGCCTGTCATCCAAGGTCATTTTCCCCCCATGACACATCTATAGAGGAGAACTGAAGGAGGCTAAAGGAAAGAACTTGGATTCAGACCAACTCATTCAAAACTAAAGCCAAAGTGAGGAGGCTCCTCCAGCCACTTGTTTCCCATAGATTTTAATCCAATCACTTTGACATTTGGTGTCTGCAGCTTTCAGTCATCTTAAATCAGTGATTCTTCATCTTTTTGCTCCATGATCCTTTTGGCAGTCTGAGAGAGTCAGTGGTCCCTCTCAGGGTAATATTTTAAATCATGAAGTACAGTGCACAGGACTTCAAAGGAAAATAATTCTTTAAAATACTTTTGCCAAAATATTATAAAAACAAATTGTGGTAGTAGATGTGGTTCTTTATTTTTTATTCAAATAAAAAATAATGTCATTCTTTCTAGGCTTTTGTTTTGAAACAACTTTAGATTTACAGAAATGTTGCAAAAACAGTATAGCACATTTAATACACACCTCACTCAGATTACCCTAATGTTCACATCTTAGACAACCATGGTGCGTTTATCAAAGCTAAGGAATTAGTATTGGTGCCATTCTCTGAACTTACGTGTGCTCTGTATTTGAACTTCACTGGCTTTCCCGTCAGTGTCCTTCCACTGTTCCAAGATCCAATCCAGGGTTTCACACTGTAGTTAGTTGTTGTATCTCCCTAGTCTTTTGTGACCTTGACACGTCTGAAGAATACTTGTTAGTTATTTTTAGAATGGCACTTAATTTGGGTTTATCTGGTGTTTCTTATGACTAGATTGTGATTATGCATTTATTACCAGATGTGTTTTCTTTTTTTCTTAATATATATATATTTCATTGAAGTATAGTTGAGTTAGTGTTTCAGGTACACAGCAAGGTGATTCTGTTATCCATATGCATGTGTATTATTTTGAAATTATTTTCCATCACAGGTTATTACAAGATATTGACTATATTTCCCTATATGATACAGTAAACCTTTGTTGCTTATTGCATATCTATTTTTTTAAAATTATAAATCTAACATTCTATTCATATTAAGTCAAACAAGTGGAATCAAAATGTCATAAACATTTTAGTTAGGCAAAAATTCACAAGTATTATACATATTATTTATATGTGTATTTATATGTACAAAAGCTTTTCTATTACACTTGATAAAGATTTGAGAAAGCATATCAAAAAGGAGAGGTGGAGAAATTGGAAAACATAAGCTAAATTAAATAGGCGTGCTGAATATGAAATAGAAAAAGCTAAACAAACTGGTTAAAAATGAAGATCATTATATAGTCCAGTTGCTTTTAAACATGGCTGCTCATCAGAAACATATCTGGAGCTCTGAGGGGAAAAAGCCATATCTGGGCATTTGTATTTTTCAAAAAATTCCAAAATAATTCTGATTATGAGTACATTTAATAACCAGCTACCTTAATCAATGCAGCAAATATTAATAATAATATGTTTGTGTGTGCGTTAGTTGCTTTGTCTTGTCCAACTCTTTGCAACCCCATGGACTGTAGCCTGTCAGGCTCCTCTGTCCATGGGATTCTCCAGGCAGGAATACTGGACTGGGTTGCCATTTCCTTCTCCAAGGGATCTTCCTGACCCAAGGATTGAACCTGGGTCTCCTGCACTGCAGGCAGATTCTTTACCATTTGACTTCAATTCAGTTCAGTTCATTTCAGTTGCTCAGTCGTGTCCGACTCTTTGCGACCCCATGAATCGCAGCATGCCAGGCCTCCCTGTCCATCACTAACTCCTGGAGTTCACTCAAGGTCATGTCCATTGAGTCAGTGATGCCATCCAGCCATCTCATCCTCTGTCATCCCCTTCTCCTGCCCCCAATCCCTCCCAGCATCAGAGTCTTTTCCAATGAGTCAACTCTTCGCATGAGGTGGCCAAAGTACTGGAGTTTCAGCTTTAGCATCATTGCTTCCAAAGAAATCCCAGGGCTGATCTCCTTCAGAATGGACTGGTTGGATCTCCTTGCAATCCAAGGGACTCTCAAGAGTCTTCTCCAACACCACAGTTCAAAAACATCAATCCTTCGGTGCTCAGCCTTCTTCACAGTCCAACTCTCACATCCATACATGACCACAGGAAAAACCATAGCCTTGACTAGATGGACCTTTGTTGGCAAAGTAATGTCTCTGCTTTTCAATATGCTATCTAGGTTGGACATAACTTTCCTTCCAAGAAGTAAGCGTCTTTTAATTTCATGGCTGCAGTCACCATCTGCAGTGATTTTGGAGCCCAGAAAAATAAAGTCTGACACTGTTTCCACTGTTTCCCCGTCTATTTCCCATGAAGTAATGGGACCAGATGCCATGATCTTCGTTTTCTGAATGTTGAGCTTTAAGCCAACTTTTTCACTCTCCACTTTCACTTTCATCAAGAGGCTTTTGAGTTCCTCTTCACTTTCTGCCATAAGGGTGGTGTCATCTGCATATCTGAGGTTATTGATATTTCTCCCGGCAATCTTGATTCCAGCCTGTGCTTCTTCCAGCACAGAGTTTCTCATGATGTACTCTGCATATAAGTTAAATAAGCAGGGTGACAATATACAGCCTTGACGTACTCCTTTTCCTATTTGGAACCAGTCTGTTGTTTCATGTCCAGTTCTAACTGTTGCTTCCTGACCTGCATACAGATTTCTCAAGAGGCAGGTCAGGTGGTCTGGTATTCCCATCTTTTTCAGAATTTTCCAGTTTATTGTGATCCACACAGTCAAAGGCTTTGGCATAGTCAATAAGCAGAAATAGATGTATTTCTGGAACTCTCTTGCTTTTTCGATGATCCAGCGGATGTTGGCAATGTGATCTCTGGTTCCTCTGCCTTTTCTAAAACCAGCTTGAACATCAGGAAGTTCACAGTTCACGTATTGCTGAAGCCTGGCTTGGAGAATTTTGGGCATTAACTTGACTAGCGTGTGAGATGAGTGCAATTGTGCGGTAGTTTGAGCATTCTTTGGCATTGCCTTTCTTTGGGATTGGAATGAAAACTGACCTTTTCCAGTCCTGTGGCCACTGCTGAGTTTTCCAAATTTGTTGGCATATTGAGTGCAGCACTTTCACAGCATCATCTTTCAGGATTTAAAATAGCTCAACTGGAATTCTATCACCTCCACTAACTTTGTTTGAGCTACAGGGAAGTCCCAATTATCTGTTTAGTGCATTAAATAACTAACGACCTTCATATATAACTATCCTAATTTTGAGGCGGCAATGGGCATAAATGATGTTTTGTGAGATGCAGCTACTAAAGTGTGGTATGAAAATATGTATGACTTCTGTTAGTGACAAAATCACAAATACTGCCAGTAGTGCTTTGGATTGTTCCCAAGCTTTAAATCAGAGGCACATGAAACATATCAGTGAGGAAAATAAAGACTTTCTTCAACCCAAGTTCACAGACTCCCCTGATATCTTTTTATGGATCTGGGGACCCCTGGTGAAGAAACCCTGTCAGGAACTACCAATAATCACAGATGATGGAGATGAATAAACTGTTCGCTAAAAGCTATTACCACAACTGATCTCCCCATTTGTGCCTAGAGACTTTGGAAGAGTGGCCACAGCTGGATAGATGATCTTTCCTGAAATGCCCCCAAATCATTCAGGTGTAAATTCACAACAGAGCAAGGTGACCCAATAGCTCTCAGTTGGAAAGCCTTCCACCCTTGGGGGAAGTCTGAGGAACAGCCAGCTGTTTGTAAAAATTAAAGGGATTCGGGGGGCAATGGAACCAGTGGCTGACCTGATGCTGATTACCTTCATGGAATGTCCTCGTTTACGTGTGCATGTGTATTTTTTTCAGGCTCCAGCTATATTTACAAGTATAGCTTCTATATGTCTCCAACCTTATGACTTTGTTTCTGTTTGGATAGGAAGCTACTGAAGAGATGGTTTCCTGATCCTGGGTTTGATCAGCTCATGTCCAATATCAGACAAGATCGGATATTGGGTGCTTCAGTCACTAGCGCCTGGTAGCTTGCAGTTGGGGGAATGAGGCCTTCAAGCCTAGGAGACTGATGTGGATGAACCAGCAGGGGTTAGTGACGTCATTCTGAGTGACTTCATCGTCTCTGAGTAACAGCGTCACACGCATCAATCCTCTCAACCCCCACCAACCAACTGAGGTGGGCGCCTCATTTTACAGACTGAGAGTTGGCAGCAAAGAGAACAGTTGCACAGAAAATGCCTTCTTCCAAAGCCAGTGTCACCTCTGACTCCAGAGCCCTCACATAACTGCTACACCATTCTCTGGTGGGCGGATTCTTTCCGGCCCTTCCTGGGGCTTCCTTTGTCACAGGATGGCCACAAGTCATTTCACAATCTACAAGGATGGCCTCATGAGGTGATGTTTGATTTCTCAAAGGCCCTGTTTTTATGGAATTAGTCAAGCGGTATTGCCCTGAATTGGTAGCAGGTCTAACAACCAGATCTTCAAGGTATCAGGCTTGGGGAAGAGAGTCAGGCAGGTGTATGAGGCCCGAACAAGAATAAGCATCTGGGAGTCATGGGGGCAGCCTGGATTGATAAGGAAGATCACACAGGGGACTAAATACTAGCACACAAATCTATTCCTTGTCACCCCCTTTCGTGTTTCCTACTTCCCTTGTGGCTCAGATGGTATAAAATCCACTTGCAAGCCAAATTCCTGGGTTGGGAAGATCCCTTGGAGAAGAGAAAGGCTACCCATTCCAGTATTCTGGCCTGGAGAGTTCCATGGACTATGCAGTTGCAGAGTTGGACACGACTGAGCAATTTTCACTTTTGTGTTTCCTGCTGAGTGTGGATTTCATTATACCACACTGGCTCCCAGGTGTGTGTGTATCTAGATTCCACTTGTAAACCTCTCAGAGAACCAGGAGAACCTTGAAAATCACAGCTAAGACTGGGCTGATGCTTCTGATGAGACTAAAAGAAGAGTTAATGACTCCTATGACACAGATGACATGTACAACCGTGCCCTGCCTGGGGGGTTAGGCTCTTCTCCCATCACTGCTGATGACAGAACCCCCAAATTCTTACCTCCTAACTGGCTACAACAGCTTATAGATACGACCTTAAAATAGGTCTTATTCAGGCTACTCTCTTAATTAGGACCCCACATTTTCCTTTTGATTATATTTCTTTAATTGCTCAGAAACAAATTACCCTCATTTACAAAATAATCAGTAAATGACTTTCAAAAGGAGTTGTTTTCACTTGCTTTTCAGTATCATAGGAAAGTTGTGGGCCTTATTATCCGGCCTCGATCAACAGAATCAACTGGAATAAAAATAGAAGGAAATTAGACTGTATTTTGAGAGAGACTCTATTTCTTTAATTGGATGGATTCATAAAAATTCATAAATTTTGCAACTGGCAGTGAAAGCGACCTCCCGGAGGATCTTATAAAATTTTAAGTCAGGAATTTTACCCTTTGGACTGCTATGGAAAGAGGGTTCCACCATGGATTTGGGGTACTGTCATTCAGCTGTAAAATTGCTTTCTTTGTTGGGATTATAACAAATAGGCCCCAGCCAGAGCATACTATTATTAAATTACTTCTCCAGGATGAAGGTCATCCGTGCCTAATCATTTTCTAATTGGCAACTCAGTGCAAAGTTGGATTGTGTTCAGAGTTCCTGGTTCTGAGAGCTTCACTAGAGCCAGGGAGATGTGTTTTCAGGGAAAAGTCAACCATCACATTATAGCGAGTCTTCTGAATTTATAGTCATTATAACAATCACACACTGGTTAGAGGCCATTTATGAATGGAAGAGAAAGGATTTGGAAAAGGCCATTTGGTTCTGGTCACTCTCCCTATTTTACTCACACACTCAACAGATAATGTAGAAAACACCTTCTTTGCCATAACAGTGGTGAATGGTCCTGGGTGGTCTGGTCAGAGCTCTGGGGTCCAGGTTTTGTGAGTGGGTCAGGTAGACCAGCCTCTTATCAGACACCAGACTTCACAGGCCCTCAGTCCTGACACTGACATCTGGGTGCCCTGTGTGTTTCTCTAGCGGTCCTCGTCTGGGGCGCAGTCAGCTCCCACAGGGAAAAGGCCCCTCCACCCAGCAGCCCTCCTTCACCACATTTCCTCCTCATCAAGCAAGCTTCCTTGTTACCTTCAGGTCAGATGTTGTTTTCCATAGCAACAGTGGTGTTATATACAGAGAAAGTTTGGTTTTCTGACTTATTAATATCTCTTTATCCTTAACAACATCTATTTCTGCAATCCCAGGGAAATTTAGACTCAACATCTAAGGAAACTGGCTAACATGTTAACAGAAATTATCTCTGAGTAATCAGTGAATGATGTTTCCTTGTTGTGTCTTTCTGTATTTTTTCACATTTTACATTCTGAGGATTTATTACTTTTGTCATTAGAAAAAAATTAAAATCATCAGACAATGACATTAAAAGGTTCAAAGGTAATGCATTAATTCTCCAGTTTTTTAAAGGATATGTTCATTCAACCCAAGATGGTGGCCTGGGCAAAAAATATGATTATTTTGTGACTCTATTTTCTGTAATCAAAATGGGTAAACTGTGTGTTTGTGATTTTTCTTTGTTTCCCTAAGTTGTAAAAGTTTATTCTATATAGTATAAATGTAAAGCATATAGCACCTAGTTTTTTGACTTACACACATCACAAAATGATTCTCGAAACAAGTTTACTGAAGACCCATTATCTCATATAGGTACAAAATTTAAGATACAGAAAAAAACATTTTTCCTTGTCATGAGAACACTTGGGATTTACTCTCCTAATGACCTTCATATACAATATACAGCAGTGTTCACTATATTCATTATGTTGTATGTTACATCCCAGTACTTTTTTTCCTCCCTTTCCCCTTTTCGGGTAGTATCTTCTATTTTTGATTGGAGTATAATTGCTTTACAATATTGTGTTAGTCTCGGCTGTACAGCGAAGTGAATCATCTATTGTTGTGGTTGGTTTAGTTGTGGTTTAGCCCCTCACTCCTCAGACAACCTCTGCAATTGTAATTATCCTCTAGCTTGAGAGCCACCCACCTTGGTTTGGGGTGAGTCTTGATTTGACCATGACTCTGCCCCTCTCACCCTCCCACCGTGATTCTTTCTTAATGTATTTAGTTTATAAGTATATATTTTCTGCTAGTCTTCTGGTGTTTCTCATCAACAGTTTCTCTGGGGAGTTCCCTGGTGATCCAGCAATTACGATGTCACCTCCCAGTGCAGGGAGGGCAGGTTCAGTTCTGATCTGGGACCTAAGACTCCACATGCCTGTTGGCCAAAAAACCCAAAAAACCTGAAAAAGAAACAATATTGTAACAAAATTCACTGCTGCTGCTGCTAAGTCGCTTCAGTCGAGTCCGACTCTGTGCGACCCCATAGATGGCAGCCCACCAGGCTCCCCAGTCCCTGGGATTCTCCAGGCAAGAACACTGGAGGGGGTTGCCATTTCCTTCTCCAATGTGTGAAAGTGAAAAGTGAAAGTGAAGTCGCTCAGTCGTGTCTGACTCTTAGCGACCCCATGGACTGCAGCCTACCAGGATCCTCCGTCCATGGGATTCTCCAGGCAAGAATACTGGAGTAGGATGCCATTTCCTTACTTTTAAAAAAGAGGGAAAAAAAGTTGCTCTGCAAAGACTTGCTCTGTAATTTTTGTATGCCCGTGGGAGGAGATAAGCTCTGGGCCTTCATACTTTGCCATCTTACATGTCATGCTCTTTAATGTAAATCTCAGTGATTTATGTATGGCCATTATTTTATTCAAAAACGTGTTTGAGATCTTTGTATTCAGTTAATGTTCTAGGACTTTGGGAAAAAATGTTTTTTTCAGACGGTCTTGCCCTCCTTTTGTTCACTTTAAAACAAATCAATTTTCATAGGAGAACAATCTCCCTTTTCCATAAAACATTGAGGCTATTTGTTCATTATTATTTAATTTCTTCCAGCAATTCAGTTCAGTCGCTCAGTCAGGTGCAACTTTGCGACCCCATGGACTGCAGCACACCAGGCCTCCCTGTCCATTACCAACTCCCAGAGTTTACTCAGACTCATGTCTATTGAGTTGGTGATGCCATCCAAACATCTCATCCTCTGTCATCCCCTTCTCCTCCTGCCTTCAATCTTTCCCAGCATCAGGGTCTTTTCAAATGACTCAGTTCTTTGCATCAAGTGGCCAAAGTTTGGAGTTTCAGCTTCAACATTAGTCCTTTCAATGAATATTCAGGACTGATTTCCTTTAGGATGGACTGGTTGGATCTCCTTGCAGTTCAAGGGACTCTCAAGAGTCTTCTCCAACACCACAGTTCAAAAGCATCAATTCTTTGGCACTCAAGCTTCTTTATAGTCAAACTCTCACATCCATACATGACCACTGGAAAAACGATAGCTTTGACTGGATGGACTTTTGTTGGCAAAGTAATGTCTCTGCTTTTGAATATGCTATCTAGGTTGGTCATAACTTTCTTCCAAGGAGTAAGAGTCTTTTAATTTCATGGCTGCAGTCACCATCTGTAGTGATTTTGGAGCCCCCCAAAATAAAGTCTGACACTGTTTCCACTGTTTCCCCATCTATTTCCCATGAAGTGATGGGACCAGATGCCATGATCTTTGTTTTCTGAATGTTGAGCTTTAAGCCAACTTTTTCACTCTCCACTTTCACTTTCATCAAGAGGCTCTTTAGTTCTTCACTTTCTGCCATAAGGGTGGTGTCATCTGCATATCTGAGGTTATTGATATTTCTCCCGGCAATCTTGATTCCAGCTTGCGGTTCATCTAGCCCAGCGTTTCTTATGATGTACTCTGCATATAAGCTAAATAAGCAGGGTGACAATATACAGCCTTGACGTACTCCTTTCCCTATTTGGAATCAGTCTGTTGTTTCATGTCCAGTTCTAACTGTTGCTTCCTGATTTGCATACAGATTTCTCATGAAGCAGGTCAGGTGATCTTGTATTCCCATCTCTTTCAGAATTTTCCACAGTTTATTGTGATCCACACAGTCAAAGGCTTTGACATAGTCAATAAAGCAGAAATAGATGTTTTTCTGGAACTCTCTTGCTTTTTCAATGATCCAATGGATGTTGGAAATTTGGTCTCTTGTTCCTCTGCGTTTTCTAAAACCAGCTTGAACATCTGGAAGTTCATAGTTCATGTACTGTTGAAGCCTCACTTGGAGAATTTTGATCATTACTTTACTAGTGTGTGAGATGAGTGCAATTGTGCGGTAGTTTGAGCATTCTTTGGCATTGCCTTTCTTTGGGATTGGAATGAAAACTGACCTTTTCCAGTCCTGTGGTCACTGCTGAGT
Source organism: Bos indicus (assembly GCF_029378745.1). NCBI lineage: Eukaryota > Metazoa > Chordata > Mammalia > Artiodactyla > Bovidae > Bos > Bos indicus. The sequence continues at coordinate 37,396,791 of NC_091772.1, read as the reverse complement.
TTTCCAAATTTGCTGGAATATTGAGTGCAGCACTTTCACAGCATCATCTTTTAGGATTTGAAATAGCTCAACTGGAATTCCATCACCTCCATTAGCTTTGTTCATAGTGTTTCTTCCTAAGGCCCTTTTGAATTCACATTCCAGGATGTCTGGCTTTAGGTCAGTGATCACACCATCGTGATTAACTGGGTCATGAAGATCTTTTTTGTACAGTTCTTCTGTGTATTCTTGCCACCTCTTCTTAATATCTTCTGCTCTGTTAGGTCCTTACCATTTCTGTCCTTTATTGTGCCCATCTTTGCATGAAATATTCCCTTGGTATCTCTAATTTTCTTAAAGAGATCTCTAGTCTTTCCCATTCTATTGTTTCCCTCTATTTCTTTGTACTGATCATTGAGGAAGGCTTTCTTATCTCTCCTTGCTATTCTTTGGAACTCTGCATTCAAATAGGTATATATTTTCTTTTCTCCTTTGCTTTTCACTTCTCTTCTTTTCACAGCTATTTGTAAGGCCTTTTCAGACAGCCATTTTGCTTTTTTGCATTTCTTTTTCTTGGGGATCGTCTTGATCCCTGTCTCCTGTACAATGTCACTAACCTCATTTCAAAGTTCATCAGGCACTCTGTCTATCAGATCTAGTCCCTTAAATCTATTTCTCACTTCCACTGTACAATCATAAGGGATTTGATTTAGGTCATACCTGAATGGTCTAGTGGTTTCCCCTACTTTCTTCAACTTAAGTCTTCCAACAAGCATAATACAAAGCCAGAGAAGTGATTGCAGCCCCTTAGAAATTACTAGATGCAAATATCATTCACAATCCCTGGTGTGCTAAGGCATAATAGTGTCTCAAAAGTCATCACTGGTATTGCCAAATTTTAAAATCATAATTGTAGCAATTCCACTGCTGGAATATTGAGCCAAATGAATTAACAATATTAACATTATAAAAATGTATGGCACTGGAGAAGGCCTATTATAATATTAAGTAAAAAATCAAATCATGTGTATGTTACAATATACAAATATTGACTCTCATATCACTGTCCTAAGCCTTTAGTCAGAAAGAATAGCAAAAAAAAAAAAAAAATTTTTTTAAGCCAAAAAAAGTCATTAAGACTGCTGGTAAGTGGAATCTTTCCACAAAACCCACTAAGGCAATCCATCAGATCATACTTAATCCTTAAGCATCTTCCAGGAAGCAACAGCCAAGGGAAGCAATGTATCTCCAATACCCTCAGTTTGTCTACACTGATTATGACCGAGTCACTGGGGGATGATAATAGCTGATATTTAGAGTTACTTTTCCTTGGATCAAGTGCTGTTTTACGTATCCTTTAATTCTCACAGTCATCACCCCCAACTGTTACCATTTTACTATGAAGGAAACTAAAAGATTAGGCTTCTTACGCAACGAGGATTTGAACCCAAGGAGTCTGAACTGGGGATCTACACCTTCTAACACTGTATTAATTTGCCTCTCAAATCTGTGACATTGGTAAATGCTTGGATATTACTTAGAATCCAAGTCCATTCCCCTCATAATCTCCTTTTCCTACTAAGCAAACCTCTCTTTCTTCTTCCCTAGCCTTCCTCCAGGTGGAGCTCTAGACCACACACGCCTTTGCCCCATTTACTGTTTACTTCAATGCATGTGGCATTTCTCATTGTATTGTCCTAGAGAAGTCCATAATTGGGGTAAAAGTAGTTGTACTTGCTTGGTTTCATATGACCTAGACTTCTGTTTCATTTAGTTGAACTCCAGACTAAGTTATTGGTTCAATCCTTGTTGTCTCAAAACAAAACAAAACAAAACAAAACACACACACACACACACACACACACACACACACAAACCCATAGTTCTAAAAGGCCCATGTACCCCATTGTTCATTGCAGCACTATTTACAATTGCCAAGACATGGAGCAACCTAAACATCCATTGATAGATGAATGGATAAAGAAGATGTGATACATACATACAATAGAACATTACTCAACCATCAAAAGGAACAACATCGGGTCATTTGTAGTGATGTGGCTGGACCTAGGGGCTTCCCAGTTGGCCCATTGGTAAAGAATTCACCTGGCAGTGCAGGAGATGTAAGAGATAGGGATTCAGTCTCTGAGTTAGGAAGATCCTCTGGAGAAGGAAATGGCAACCCAGTCCCATATTCTTGCCCGGAAAATTCCATGCAAAGAGGAGCTTGGTGGGCTATAGTCCATAGGGTTTCAAAGAGTCAGATATGGCTGAGCAACTGAGCACACATACATGCATGGATGAACCTAGAATTGGTCATACAGAGTGAAGTAAATCAGAAAGAGAAAAACAAATATTGTATATTAATGCATATATATGGAATATAGAAAAATTGTACAGATTAACATGTTTGCAGGGCAGAAATAGAGATGCAGACATAGAGAAGGGATAGGTGGATATGATTGATGACTAAGCACTGCTTCCCTGTAACTAACTGCCTTGAACAAATGCTTACCTTTATATAAGAAAACTATTCACAAGGCATTCGAAATATCTCCTCAGTTAAAGACTGCACTTGATAGTCAGTGAGGGAGCCAATAAAATGGACCATCAGGTCCCAATGTGCTGGAGTGTTTACCAGATCAAATGACCAAGGGTATAAATTCATGAGCTGGCCGTGGGCTAATGAGCCAGTGAGTCACCCAGGAGGGGTGCTCAAGGGTGGTTTCCATCTGGCACCTTAAAGAAAGCCAGGAACATCAGCCCTGCACAGCAGAAGGATGAGGGCAGGTTTGGCTCTGCGTTCCTTGCCATCTGCAGATCTGATCCCAGCTGTGTTGGAAGAGTCTCTCCTCTCCTCGGCTTTCACATATTCTAAGAGTCACCTTTAATTAAGAATAACAACCAAAAAAAGTTAAACTCTGCAAACCCATCCAAGTATTGCTCTATCTTCTTACTGTCACGGCCAAGTTTACAACAGAAGGCTTCCTATTCAACTGTAGAGTTGGTTTAGGGCAGTCATTTTTGTGCTACATTCTCAGCTGAGTCAAAATGTGAAACTGATGCTTATTACTAGACGATGGATATGATTGACGTTATCTCAATATTATTCCATTCCAGCCTTTTGTCCCAGGTTAATTCCAAACCCAAGCATAAGGACCTTTATCTTTTTCATTTATGCATTGCTTAAATGATTTATCAGTTTGAGAAATTTAATGATTAAAAAATAAAGATCTACTCTGAAGCTGAGAAGAAGAGCTCATACTGTGAACGAACACTCCCAACACCCCCACAGCCCAAAGATAACAGATCAAATAAAGCTGGCATAACTAAAAAGCCTCTAAAAAGAATGTGATATACAATGAGAGTCCCTTGGACTGCAAGGAGATCAAACCAGTCAATCCTAAAGGAAATCAACCCTGAATATTCATTGGAAGAACTGATGAGAAGAGCTGACTCACTGCAAAATACTCTGATGTTGGGAAAGATTGAGGGCAAGAGGAGAAGGGGACGACAGAGGATGAGATGGTTAGATAACATCGCTTACTCAAAGGACCTGAATTCAAGCAAACTCCAGGAGATGGTGAAGGACAGGGGAGCCTGGCATGCTGCAAGCCCATGGGGTTGCAAAGAGTCAAACACAACTTAGCCACTGAAAAATAACACTGAAAATTTTAAGTGGAAATTGGAGCAAGTCCCCCTAATAAAAGGCAGACAGAAGTGACATCATTAATGCGGAGACACAGGTGGTCCCCAACACAACACCCCTCACAAGGACACCCAGCAACAACTATCCAACTATGGATAAGACATCAGTGGGAAGACCCCAGAACTTGGAGTTAGGGCTGAAGCTTCCCCAGACCACAGAGACAGAGAAGCCTGCATTCTGAATGCATCACACCACCTCCAGGCAGGTACAGCACTGCCCCAAGAAGGTCCCCAGGCCTGTGGCTTCTCCAGCAGGAAAAGAATCAAAGATGAACATTCAGCTCCCCCAATATTGAGGAGCACCTCCCTAGGGCTCATGAGGGTCACTGGAGGAATTTACTGAACTAGACTGTGGAGAAAGAGGAGGGGTATATGAAGACTGGTCCTCAGATCTTGTTGGACCCCGTTTCTGAGCAGACATCCAGCCAATGGCCCTGCCCATCCACAGCACTGAGCTGTGGCCTCACTTAACCAATCTTGAGAGAAGCCAGTCTGGAGAAAAATGCCTTAGTTGTAGAATAACAAACAAGAATCACATCTAACTTCTGCTTAAAAACTAAGCAAACAAGAAGAAAAGGAGGTGAAACATTTAAAGTGATGAGAGAAAAGAGTTTGAAAGGCGAAAGGAGATGAAAGCTGTGTAAGAAGAATTTGGATGGAGTGAACTCTCTGCCTTGATATTGGGGGTCTTTTCTTGCTCGGGCCTCAAGGGGATAGAAACACTGCATTTTCTGTCCCTCTCACCTGCATGATAGAGAACTGGCATCACTGAGAGAGCTGGCATCATTGGCAGTTCCTGGTGTTCCAGACCTCGCACCTCCCTTGGATCCAAGAGGACTGTGGATCATGACTCCATCCCTGGTCTGAGGTTTGCAGAAAGAGAGCAAGTACAAAGGTGAGATTGACAGTGAGAGGGAGAAAGATGGAGAGACAGTGTCTGGGGTCACATGGCGAAACACGATATGCTTTATTGCCTCAAAATGCCGTGATTAAGAGCTGGGGGAAACATAGTCACAGCTCCAAGACCTAGTGCAGCCAGGCCTGGTGTGGGAGTGGAACTCCGCCTGGTCCACCCGTGCACCACTGATTTCAATATCACTTTAGCCAACGAGTAGTGGACACGTTCAGCCTCTACAGGAGCCTCTGCTAATATCCCCAGTGCTGGAACTGTCTAGGTGGCACAGAGCTTCTGAGCTCTGGTCTGCAACTGGGACACAAATACAAATGAGGCTCAGCTGACAGAGGAATCACTGCATTTCACAGGGACTGGCTTGAATTATACTAGAGAGACAGGGTGCAGAGTCATCAGATATTTCAGTTAGAAAATCACATGCACACCTGAGTTTGAGGCTAAATTTCATACATACTATAGTTCTTTTTTAAAGCTGTAAATTTGTTCAAGGCTTATCACAACATCCTCATATTAAAAACAAAATAAAAAACATTCCTTCTTTTGGCTGCGCTGTGCAGCATGGGAGATCTTAGTTCCCCAACCAGGGATCAAACCCATGTCCCCTGCTCTGGGAGCGTGGAACCTTCACCACTGGACCACTAGGGAAGTCCTCCAAAAACGTGTTGACATGATTGCATGTCATGTCTAGCCACAGCTGACTTCCCTGGTGGTATAGTGTTTAAAACCCCATGCTCCCAGTGCAGGGAACAGGGGTTCGATCCTTGGTCGGGGAACAGGGGTTCGATCCTTGGTCAGGGAACTAGGTCCCACATGCTCTAAGTGCTCCCATGCTGTGACTAAAAGATCTCACATGCTTCAGCTAAGACTCAGTGCAGCCAAATAGATAGTTTTAAAAACTCATGTCAAAAAGTCATATACCAAACTTTCAGTTATAAAACAAGTAAATCCTAGGGACCTAGTATACAACATGGTAACTATATTTTATACTGAATTGTATATTTGAAAGTTGCTAAGAAAGTAGATCTTAAAAGTCCTCATAATAAGAAAAAAAATTGTAACTATGTGTGGTGATGGATGTTAACTAGACTTACTGTGGTGATTACTTCACAATATATACAAATTTTGAATCATTATGTTGTACACCTGAAACTAACATAATATTAAATGTCAAATATATCTCAATTAAAATGTGTAAGCAAATGTAATCTACCCAGAACTTGAGGATTACAGGGGCAGTTTGAGAATAGATCACCCCCAAGTTTTTTTTTTTTTTCCATACAAAATAACAAAGACACCATCAAGAGTAAAGTAGACATCAACAAAAAAGACCCCATCATAAATGAAAGGGAAGAAAAATATGGCATACTTTATGAAAAGAAAAATTCACTGAATAAAAGAGCCAAAAATATCTAAGAGAAAGAGCAATTTATTATAGCTAAAGCTTAGTTCATAAAAAAGTTTAAATTCTTAAATACTATGTAATTATTAGGAAACACATAATTAAATAAACACCTAAGTCAAAAAAGACAAAGAAGAATAAAATGAGCTAAAGGAGAACAGAAAGGAAAGGTAATAAAGAGAAAGTCAAATAAGGGATTAGAAATCAGAAAGAAAACAAGAGATCCTAAGAAATCTCCAACACGTTCAACACAGAACTGTATTAAAATAACAATACACTATATATGTATGCCTGTGGCGGATTCATTTTGATATTTGGCAAAACTAATACAATTATGTAAAGTTAAAAAAAAAAAAAGAAATAAACAAACGAAAAACAGAAAAAAATAAAAATAAAAATAAAATAACAATACACTATAAAAATAACTCACTTAGGGAAAAGAGGTGAGAATATGGAACTATCAAAGAAGTAAAATGTTAAAAGGGAAATGCTAATTGATACAGAGAGATTTAAAAATAATCACAAAACAACATTTCTAAAAGCCTTGAGAATAGAAGTGGAAGTCTAGCTCAATCAGTTCTAGAATAAATACCAATCTTTCTCTATCTGTGTACCCAGCATGGTAGCAACACGGAATGGCTTAAATTTAAATGTACTTAAAAGCTCAGCTCCTTAGGTTCACTGGCTGCATTTCAAGTGTGCAGTAGCCACAGGTGGCAAGTGGTTACTGAATTGAGCAGTGCAGATAAAGAACACTTCCATCACTGCAGAAAGTTCTATCAGCCAGCTCTGGTCTAGAGAGAAGACCATCATTCTCATTAGTTTTCTCACAGTATTCCTGCAACTTGAAGAAAGCAACTCTCACAACTCCCATGACTATGAAGTGAAGGTGAAAGTGTTAGTCGCTCAGTCATATCCAACTCTTTTGCAACCCCATGGACTGTAGCCCACCAGGCTCCTCTGCCCATGGGATTCTCCAGGCCAGAATACTGGAGTGGGTTGCTATTCCTTTCTCCAGGGGGACTGCCCTGACCCAGGGACTGAACCCAGGTCTCTTGCACTGCAGACAGATTCCTTACCATCTGAGACAACAGAAAAGCCCAATGACTGAACACCACCCCAAAGAAATGCACCCGCTGAGGTCTCTTTGTCTTAGGAAGCTAAATAAGCTCAGCCTAAATTCTCCCTCAACACTCGGTGGAGGTCTTAAGTTCTGTCCAATTTCTAAATGTATGCATGGCCTCTTTGTTCCTATAATGACTTCTGTCTCCCTGATTCCTGCTTTCTTTCCATGTCAACCTGGACCTCCAGCCAGCTCATCGGCTTTGTTTTCCATGCACAAAATATCCCACCCACACAATATGCTATGAGGAGTGTAGGGGACAAGAAGCCTTTCCAATGATGGCACACGAAAGTTGCCAGTTTATTAATACTATCGGGCATCTTGGAATTTCTTCCAGCTGCCAGGACTTAGAGCATTCTCTACTGGCTCCTCCCTGACCCTAAATCCCAGCATCACCACATGCTAATGTCTCTTCTCCCCACTTATTTCTCACTCCTCTTCCTGCTGTCAGGCATACCTACCCTGCATCCCTCCTCTGGTACCACACGGAGCTCTTTAGTCTTCTTTGATAGAACTGCCTCCATTCACACACTTTTTCCCTCAGGATCTCAGCTTCTCAAAGTAAAGCTGCTTTGGGCAATTTCCCAAATAAGAAGCATCTGAGTGCTAGTAGCGATTAAGAGAATGGACATTTCACCTCCATAGATGAGCACAATTCCTGCTTTCTCTGAACCCCTGGAAGGCTGAATCATTTTAAAAATGTTGTTTATTTATGTATTTATTTTTGGCTGCCCTGGGTCTTTGTTGTTGTGTTCGGGCTTTCCTCTAATTGGTGTGCATAGGCTTCTCATTGTGGTGGCTTCTCCTCTTGCAGAGCATGGGCTCTAGAGCATACGGGCTTCAGTATTTGTGACACACAGGCTTAGCAGACCCTCAGCATGTGGGATCTTCCCAGTCCTGGGATCGAACTGGTGTCCCCTGCATTGGGAGGCAGACTCATAACCACTGGACCACCAGGGAAGTCCAAGACTGCATCATTATATGGGTTCTTTTCTCTGTGGTGATTTCCTAATGGACAGAACAAGTACATTCCCTGCCAGGAAGAGGCTGCTCTTGGAGTCACAGAAAGGCGAGCAGTGGACATGAACCCACAGCTGTCCTGAGCATGAGACTTGGAGCCTCAGAGGGTGGCCGTTTTAGATGAGGATTTTAAAATTCCATGGAGCCAAAAAGGATTCAGGCAAACTTTTCAGGTTATGACTTTTTTTCCCCTTAAATCTGCCTGCCTGAGAATGGGGCTTCCCTGGTGGCTCAGACGGTAAAGAATCCACCTGCAATGCAGGAGAATCATTCTTATTTTTATGTGAAAATAAACATCTGAATCTTCATTCTTCAAGGCACAACTGTTACCGATAAGGCCAACATTGCTTTCATTTGCGGGTAAGTAGCTGCAACAGAAGCAGAAAACCTCCTGGGGCACCGGCTCTGATCATTCAGAGTTTCTTCAATGTAGTGGTTTCCCCAACCTTAGGGTCCCCAGGATGCTGTAGAGTTCTCGTTAAAACACAGAGTGCTAGTTCTCATCCTGGAGTTTTTGACTTAGTAGATCTGCAGTGAGAACATTTGTTTCTAAATGCAAGTTTGGAGAATTTAAAATTAAACATTAGACCTTGTGTGTATATGTGTGTGCACACGCACACATGTGAGCGTGGGCTGACCCTACCTATTTCCCGTTAATGTGGGCTTACTTTCCAGCTTTCATCCTTACAGCCTAGACTTCTTCAGTTCCCTAAGACTGGGGAAGATTTTGGGATCACAGACATCTCTGTGATCAACAACACACCTGATCATCCCCCCTATATCTGGCGGCGGGGGGGGGGGGAGTGTGTGTGGCATTTAATCCAAACCAGAAACTAGACACCCCCCCTAAACTGTCTTCTGATTATCTCAGAATACAGGACACTTCTGGTGGACAAGGTTTCTAGGCAAAGGAAAACAGATCACTTAAAATGGTAAAGCCAGCCAAACCGGGACTGTACCTTCGTTTCCAAGGTTCTTTGCTACAGAAATAAAGTAAAGGTAGCTAAGGGCCTATGAATAGGTTGGTCCATTTGCATGTTTGCCTTCATCAGGACAACTGTTCTCCCAGAACCTTCTGGAGGCCCCAGGCTTTCCTCATCCTGAGCTCTCTTTGTAACCCTGGTGACCATCAGTTCGTCCTGACAACTGGCAGCTACCTGCCCGGACCAATCTCACCATAACAACTAGCTGCTATGTGTCTCATCCAATGTTGCTTCTTGCTAAAACGAAAATCTTTATGTCCTGCACAGCTCCATGTTAGCTGATTATTTTATAAAGAGTAACATTAATAACCAGAGACTTTTTTCCCTGTGTAATTACATGGCAATTCCTAATATCATGATTCTCAGATGGAGAGACTCTTTGTGTAGCCCAGTCATTTGGGCTACACAATTTGTCATTCAGACTAATTAAGGTTTTCTTCTTGTCATTTGTTTTTCTCTTCTAAAACTGGAATGACAAAAAGATCACATTTCATTGAGCCTGCTTGAGGTTTAGCTCAGTTAGTTAGGTTTTACAGTAAAGAATAATGTACGTGTGTGTGCTCAGTCATATTCAACTCTTAGCCACACCGTGGAGTATAGCCCGTTGGGCTCCTCTGTCCATGGAGTTTCCCAGGCAAGAATACTGAAGTTGGTTGCCATCTCCTACTCCAGGGGATCCTTATCACCCAGGGATCAAACCCTAGTCTCTTGTGTCTCCTGCATTGGCAGGTGGATTCTTTACCACTGAGCCACCAAGGAAGCCCAGTGAAGGATAACTTTGTTATTAAGTCTTTTATAATAAAAGGGGAATGGTGTTGAAAACAAAGTCTACCTTAAGTCATGAGAAGCTGGGTTATCTTGCAGCAGAGAGGTAACACTTCCCTGAATGTGCATTACTGGAGTACACAAACCAGAAGAGTCCTGCAAATGTTTTGTTACTTCTTCACTGATTGAAGAAGAGAAGGAAAGGAAGCCCTTGGTGAAGATGTGAGTTCATTAAAGTCCATCTTTGTTCTCAGCCTCTGCTTCAGCTTTTACTTTTATCTGATTGGATAGATGGGTGCATTCTTGCAACTTTTCTGTACTATTTAAATTACTACAAAATAAAAACCATTAAGTGCACTGTGACTTTGGTTATCAATGAATGAAGGACAGGTCCTGACCATAACACACACTCTTCACTTTTATGATATTCTGCATTTCACTCTATTCTTTCAAAATTATGACTATGATTGATCATGCTATTTGTGGGGAGAAAAATAAAGTTTTTCTAGAATATGATTTCTGTTCATTAAAACAAAATGTATTGTCTATCAAATACTGTGAGTTCAAAGCTCTCCACTGCTATATTCATCAACCCCGACAGCTAATGTTATTGAGGACTATAATATGCCAATCACTTTGCAAGTTGCCTTACATGTGGTATTCCATGAAATCCTCATAAAATCTTTAGAGGTAATTTAAAATAAGGAAATTGAGACAGGGAGGGGAACTAAATGGCCCAGTGTCAGTGTGACAACAAAACCAGTGCTACCTTCCAAAGGTAGGACTTCTTTTTTGCTCCCAGTAGAGGGAGAAAGGGGCTTCTCTGGTGGCTCAGTGGTAAAGAATCTGACTGCAAAGTAGGACTGCTGCTGCTGCTGCTGCTAAGTCGCTTCAGTCGTGTCTGACTCTGTGCGACCCCAAAGACGACAGCCCACCAGGCTCCCCTGTCCCTGGGATTCTCCAGGCAAGAACACTGGAGTGGGTTGCCATTTCCTTCACGTGAGTTCAATCCCTGGGCTGGGAAGCTTCTCTGGAGAAGGAAATGGCAACCCACTCCAGTATTCTTGCCCGGGAAATCCCATGGACAGAGGGGCCAGGTGGGCTATGGTCCATGGGGTTGCAAAGAATCAGACATGATTTTGCAACTAAACAGCAGCAGCAACAGAGGAGGAAATCTGAGACTGCGGAGAGAAGGACAGCTCCTTAATAGACCTTGCTGGCTGTGGAATAGACTATTTTATAGAGTGATGGAAAAAGTAGGCAGAAAGGTGATGCTAATGACACTTAGATGCCTTCTTGGTATCTTAGCAGTTCCAGATGCTGAACAGGAAAATTTCTCTGTCCCTAATTACTTTTGACAGTCTTGAAAATGAAGTCAGGTCAAAGTTACCATCAGAATATTTAGACAGAGTATTCAGGCTGCAGCTGAATTTATTTTAAAGGACAGAGAAGAACTTGATTTTAATATATACAACTCAGTCATTGCTAAAAATACAAAAAAAAGGAGTGTTAGCAGAGGCAAAGCTGAAAACATAGATAATTGAAGGAACAATACTAATAATTATTATGGAGATGCAAGGTACATTCCTATAGAACCTGATAAATACCCAAGTCAGTGCTTAAATCATAGCTTCTAAATTTATCTGTCCTCTGTGATGCTAAAGCAATGTTCTAAACAACCTGCCGAGAAATGATAGAACTGAATAATGAAAAGAATGAAACAGAACACTGTCCTTGCAACTTCAATGGCCCTTAAACCTATTCTTCAAAAGAACACATCGTCTCTCATGAAGAAGCTCTTTCGATACACATTCCTCCCTTATCCTTTGCATTTGTCACATTTGTGTAATCCCCCCATGTTTCTTCCCATCGTTTCCCTGACAGCCTCGCCCCCATGTTTTCTTTGCCTGTTTGGGTCCTGCTTTCCTCCATCGTCAGATCATCTTGCTCCTCCAACATCCCACATGATACAAACATCCTCCCAATAGACAATTGTCACACACGGTCTTGTGATCATTCTCAAATTATTGTCTTCAATGACGGTTTAAATCTTGAATTGTATTTCAACATTTAGTAGATCACAGCTTTGTGCCTTTATCCCGTCTGGAGGCCAGGTTTGAGGTCAGCAGGATTTGAAGGAGAGTGGAGCCCTTGGCTCTGGTGTTAAAAGAAATCGCTATGGAGTTGTTGAACCAAAGTGGAGGCGGAGGAGGGAAGAGCAGCCTGAAGACGTTGGGACAGAACTGAGAGGTACAGTAAGCAATGAACAGGCAGGGCTCAAGAGAGAGGTCAGGTTGATCTAGATAAAGAAATGGGCCAAAAAAAAAGAAGAAGATTGAGAGAGTAGTACTACAAGTTTGGAAACCGAAGGGCAGATAAAATTAGCTGCTGACTCTCAACGTTGAAGAAAATATTCTAAACAACCTGCTGAGAAACTACAGGCTGGAAAAGTGAGGCTGCTGCTGCTGCTAAGTCATTTCAGTCGTGTCCAACTTTGTGCGACCCCATAGACGGGAGCCCACCAGGCTCCCCCGTCCCTGGGATTCTCCAGGCAAGAACACTGGAGTGGGTTGCCATTTCCCTCTCCAATGCGTGAAAGTGAAAAGTGAAAGTGAAGTCGCTCAGTCGTGTCCAACTAGTAGTGACCCTATGAACTGCAGCCTGCCAGGCTCCTCCGTCCATGAGATTCTCTAGGCAACAGTACTGGAGTGGCTTGCCATTGCCTTCTCCGGGAAAAGTGAGGCAGAAGGATGTAAAAGAAAAAACACAGACTTAGGAATCGAAAGACTGTATTTGGACTCTGCTTCTGCCACTTCCTCTTCTTGTCAAATCAGGCCAGTTCCTTCAGCCCTTCAAGGTTTCCTCAGCTGCAAAAACGAGATAAAAAGACTTATCTCTCAGGACCGCTAGGAGGATAAAATGAGATAACATTCCTGCAGAGTAACGTCTACACCCTGCAGCTGTGAGAACAGCCCCTTTCCTTCTGCTACAGGGGAAATATGAGAAGAGTCATAGGATTGGACATGGGCTCAGTGAGAAAACGTAGGTGGTATTCTGAGGTCTGAGGGCCAACCTAACATACGTGTGGTAAATGTTTGAGTCCCAACTCCAGGATGAGGAAAGAAAGAAAATGATGAGGAAAAACAAGTGCTAATCTCGTGTCTCTAGCAGTCTGCTGGACTCTAGGGGGTCAAAGATAGTGAATAAGACACAGTCTTTGCGGCCCTAATCCTGAAAAACCGGGAATATCTTGTAGCACGTTAAATACTCAAAGTCTGGAAATTTAAAATGGCATTATTTAAAGACAGAAAAAAGATGAAGTAAATAATTACATGCTAAGTAGTTTAACCCCACTTGTGGAAATATACTAGAGGCGGTTTTATGAAAGGAACAACTTGACAATCATAAGGTAATTTGATTAGGAAGAGGCAATATGCCTCTAACGGGAACGAGGTTCTAACAGCTCTATGGTTGGCTTTTTTTGAAGTCGTTTACTGCCATGGTGTCTGACTTTAGACCCACATCCCTCCTAATAACGGCAGAGAATCCAGGCCAGTAATTCATATGATAGCTAATAGAGTAGTGTTTTTAAAGCCATAGAACAAAGAATAAAAACAAAGGAACCCAATTTTTAGAAATGTAAATGTGGAAGGTGAAAGAGTATGTGAAGAATATATAGTTAAAATCTGAGAAAATCCCAGATAAAATGTGAATTTTAAAATTTCTACAGAGTTTGCAATTAAAGCATGCACGAGTCTTCTCATCCTTTCAAAAATACTGTATGGAAACCAAAAGATTCATTGTGAGGAAATTTGAGTTGGTGAGTACATTAATCAATGAATGCATTAACCAACTAATGAAGATGGTTAGTGGGGACATCTGGGATAAACCTACTTCAATGCCTTGGGTAACTCATGGTACAATCCCCACCCTTAATTTTCTCTTCACCCCAATCAAGAGGTCCGCCTTAAAGTTAAATGCTAAAAGGTGGCTGATCATGACTTCTGTCCAGCAGAGATGACGTCAGCTTTCTGTGAGAGCTCTCTCTGAAGGCTCAAGCAGAATGTGGTGGGAAACAACTGGCTCAGCTTTGTGTCAGATTTGTGGGTCTGCCCTGCCTCCAGTCTCTGTGTATGTAGTTGGCTCAAGCCCTCTGGAGTCGCACACATTGTCCTCTGGATGTGCGGATTCCATTCCACCCCAGGGCAGCAAGTTCATATTAACATTTTGCTTCATTTCCAATGGTGAATTCTTGCCTTACTCCAGCACTGACCCGCTGTGGGTTCCTGAGCTGATTGTGTCATTTATCTTTGTCTCGTGGAGGCGATCACAGCTGTCAAGCTGTAAGGTGCCATCTTTCAACCAGAATATGAAAGCATCGTTGCCTTTATCCCTTCAGAGGGCTTCCTAAAATACCAACAGCATTGGAATGATAACATCCTCTCACCTATCTTACCAGGTCATCTGGGCAATGAAATAAGCTAAATCATGTCAAAGGTTGTTGAAAAAAATTGAAATGACTACGTGACATTAAAATAAGATTTTTAAAAATTCTACCATTTTCTAGGAGGTCAGTTTTTGCAAATTTCCTTGAGGAGATATTTAAGTGCTATTATTGCAAACAATCTCTAAACATTTGACTCTGTCACAAAAGAAAACTTGATAAGTGAAACATTTTTATTTGTTCGTTTCTCACTAAAAACTAAATACTGAGATGACAATCAATGATATGGAGACTTTTGACTCTTGACTCCTTCATGACTGGTGCTTTGTTTTATTTATCTCTGACTCACTAGGATCTGGTAAAGTACTGCTTCCCATAGTAAAAGCTTCCTAGATAATCTCTGAATTAAGAGAAAGCCTCCAGACCACATGGCTCATCTAAATAGTACAGGTCTCCAAGTTTTCTTGTTTCCCTATGAATAAAGAGATTATACAATTAATTCTCTTCACCTAAATATTTGTGAAATGCCAAACATCTTTTTGAAGAATTCAGTGAATTATCTCCTAATACCTTTCTATTTCTTATGATGATAAACATTTCCTAGATCCCACATCCCACACATAAAAGCCTTTTCTTTCTCTTCTGATTGTTGGAGCATTGCCAGACTTCCTGTCATGGCAATGGGCAGGATGAGGGCTCTAGTGCCAGTTTCAAGTACATGACTGATGCAGTGTCTGGGTGGCACACCATTTTGTGTTAATGAAAATGAAAGGAAAAAGGAAAAAGGGGGCTTGGAAATTATTTTGATAGAAAAAGTTCCTTATACGGTTGATGAAATGACTCAGAAACCATGAGGTGCTTCACCATTGCCAAGAATAATCTTCAGCTTGGTCAGAAGTCAGACTACTCACCTTAACACTGGAGGGACTAGTGGTTGTCTAGAGGTGGGGTGTCGAGAGAGATTGCAATGGGACACAGGAAACAACAATGACATTTGGTGCTTTGGTCATACTGGTCGTTTCATGGGTATCTATGTCTATCAAAACTCATCCAACAGTGAGCAGTTGATTATGTTAATAGACGAATTATACTTGAGTAAAGATGTCAGTAAAAAGGGAGGGGGCAAGACAAAGAACGCAGCAAGCATTAGCAAGCAAAGGAAAAGGAGAACCTTGGTTTTAATCCTGTGTTGTACTGGGCTTAGTTGCTCAGTCATGTCCAACTCTTTTTGACTCCATGGACTGTAGCCCTCCAGGCTGCTCTGTCCTTGGGGATTCTCCAGGCAAGAATACTGGGGTGGATTGCCATGCCTGCCTCCAGGGGACCTTCGCAACGCAGGTGGGGCTCTAAAAATCATCAAATGCCATACTTTCCTAAGGTGGGTTTTATTCAACGATAGTTTTCCAAGATAAGCAGAGAGTGTGCTCCAAGGTCAAATAAATGTGGGAAAAGGAGGCATGTTTTCCATCAGAATATGTTAGCATAACAAATAGGCCTTAAGAAGTCCTGTAAAAAAATTCTCATTTAATTTATTTCATCTGGCATTCCCCTAATGTATTTCAAGCAACCTCTATGCAAAATGTCCTTGTCTAACTCAACCCTTTCATGTAGACATAAGAAAAGCCATGCAGGTAATTAGGAGACAGTGTTAGTTCAGAGAACAGGCTCTGACAGACAGATGTCAGAGTTTTTTGTACTACTCACTTAGCAGAAGGAAAAGGAAATGGCAACCCCTTCCACTATTCTTGCCTGGAGAATCCCACGGACAGAGGAGCATGATGGGCTCCAGTCCATGGGGTCGCAGAGACAGGACTGAAGTGACTTAGCATGCATGCACACCCTTGGCAGTGGGATCATGGACAAATCATAGAAACCCTCCAAACCTCAATTTTTCTCTCTGTAAAATGGGGTAAATAATAGAAGCTAAATCATTGGGTCACTCTGAGGACTAAATAAATAATTCATGAAAATGCTTAGGGCAGCATACAGCATGCTCTGTTCACATTTCTGATGCCCCTAGCCCATCACTTCAAATTGCTGAGCCATCAGCAAGAAAACAACCTCTGAAATGGGCAGGCTCTCTGTGGACATTCACTGCCCACACTTAGTATTCCAGTCAACCTCCTTCCTCTTTGTCATTCATACCATCTTACAAGTAGTGCAGGGAAAAAAAGTAAAGCATGTAGAAAGACTGACTCCATGAAAGAGAAATTCATCCTCCTGTGGTTAAATTTGCTGCTTTACTTGTCAATCAAAATTTTTGGTGACTTTTTTGTCGTTCCTCTAAATGAAGATGCAATTAACCTTCAGGAGGTGGGGGCTTGGAGTGGGAAGAAGCATAGAAGTAGCAAACTCAAAGAATCTCTGAAAAAAAAAAAAAAAAAACAAACTAGAAACCAGCACTCCACTTGTTTTACCTGTGATGGGCTTGAACCAAACAACCAGACACTTAATTAAGATTACTGAGAAATGCTGCTGATGGTTAATATTCAGATGCTCTTTAATTTAATTATCCTGCTCTATCCACAAGTCCTCATCCCCAAATTGACGATATGAGTGATCTGCCCTCCATCAGAGGTGGAGCCCACCGCACAGCACAGGCAGCCTTTCAGAACACACGCTGGGAAAGGATGGGGTTGCCATAGCAACGTCATCCAGCACTCCCCTCAGCACCCTCCTTGCCAGGCTCTCCTCTTCCCTGGCAGATTTCTTTATTTTTTTCACTTCATGATTTACATGGACACAGAGTGCAGAGGGGCAATGAATGGCACACCATGCTAAGCACTAGATGTCTGTCTTGCTAAAGCACCCAGAATCAACAGGGTAATTATGTCCAGTTATTCCCAAAATGGGGTGTGCATGAGAATCATCCATAACTTAAAGCCTGGGTGCCTGGGCCTGACTCCAGACCTATGAACTCACTCTTCCTAGTAATTCAGTCTAAGAACCCAGACTTATTTAATAAGCTCCGTGAATTGCAGGGAAACACTAATTCACTCCAAATCTTTTATTTTGTACATTTAAAAAATGAGATCCTAAAGCCCTGGGGAGTGAATGAACCAAATCTCCTGACCTTTGGCAACTTATTTGTACCTGATGCTCAAACCGAACCGAATTTGATGTCGCCGGGTTCTAGGAGAATTATCTGCATGAACCTGATAAGTGCCTGGTTTTCTGGTGACATCCTTTTCCCAAACTCCCTGCCTCTAATTTGATTGATTAGCTGCTTGGCTCGTCTCTAAATGTGGCTGATTATAATGATGCTCTGGAAAACCTAGAAGAAGCTTCTAGCTCCCATGTGTTTGTATTGGCTTCTATACAGATTTTTCATCAAGTAAGTAAATCTACAAACTTTATTTTTGGACTAGATAATGGCTAAAAGTCCCCTCCTCCACCCTGTGACTATTTTACAACCCTTTGAAATTGGATTTAAAAATGATACACAGTCAATTAATTCTGATTATTTGTAAATTAAGATAACTTTATTTTCAAATCTTCAAAATAAATGGTAACTTTCCTTTGATCCCCGAGAGTTTATGAAAGATACACTAAATATGGGACATACTTATAGGAACAAATTAGCAACATACTATTTTCTATTTATTTCCAATCTACCAGCTCTTGGAAGCTGATCAAATGTGAGTGAATTTCCACCAAGCCAGACCCTGGATGACTAGCAGCTCTAAGAATCAGACTGAAGATGGTTAGACTGTGAAATTCTCAGTATGAATGATGCCTTTGGATAATAGTGCCCTACCTCTACTTAATCCAGACTCATTTGGGAGGGTGGAGATGCAAAGAACAACCCTGTGAAGCAGATTGCACTGTTGGCCTGACTCCTTTCAATTAAAGCAGAGCTTCTCAGCCTTACCACTGTGAACATTCTGAGCTGGATAATTCTTTGGTGCAGGGGATGGGATTTTAGCATCATCCTTGACAACTACTGGGCTTCCCTTGTGGTTCAGCTGGTAAAGAATCCGTTTGCAATGCAGGAAACCTGGGTTCAGTCCCTGGGTTGGGATCCCCTGGAGAAGGCAAAGGCTATTCACTCTAGAATTCTGGCCTGGAGAATTCCAAGGACTGTATAGTCCATGGGGTTGCAAAGAGTTGGACACAACTGAGTGACTTTCACTTGACGTCTACTCACCAGCTACCGGTAGCCTTCCTCTCTGTTATGAAAACCTAAGATGTCTTTGAAAGTGAAAGTGGTTGTTACTCAGTCATGTCCTACTCCTTGCGACTCCATGGACTATAGCCCACCAGGCTCTTCTGTCCATGAGATTCTCCAGGCAAGAATACTGGAGTGGGTAGCCATTCCCTTCTCCAGAGGAGCCTCTTAACCCAGGGCTGAACCTGGATCTCCGTCATTGCAGGCAGATTCTTTACCATCTGAGCCACCTTGCCAAATGTCCTTTGGGGGACAAAAATTGCCCTTAATTGGTAACCACAGTTCTAAGTGTTTCCTGGCCTGGAATATCCCATCTGTGGTTCTCTCCCACAGTTACTCTTAGAATAACATATTCCTCCATAGTTTCAGCCAAACTGCCTACTTGGTTCTTTCCTTTTTAACATCTTTATTGAGACATAATTCACATACCACAAAATTCATCCTTTAGAGTGTACGTTTCGATGGTTTTAGTTTATCCACAGAGTTGGGAAGCCATCACCTCAATCTAAGTTTAGAACGTTTTCATCACCTCGAAAAGAAACTATCCATCAGTATCACTCTCATCCTGTCCCTCCAGTCCTAAGCATCCACTAGTATCCACTTACTCTCTAAATAGGTTTGCCTATTCTGCACTTTTCACACTGTTGTTCACGTGAAACTCTCTATGTCACGTCCAACTCTCTATGACCCCATACACTGCAGCACACCAGGCATCCCTGTCCCTCACAATCTCCTGGAGTTTGCCCAAGTTCATGTCCATTGAATCAGTGATGCCATCCAACACTCTCATCCTTGTTGCCCTCTTCTCCTTCTGCCCTCAGTCTTTCCCAACATCAGGGTCTTTCCAATGAGTCAGTTGTTTGCATCACGTGGTCAGAGCATTAGAGCGTCAGCTTCAGCGTCAGTTCTTCCACTTCTTGGGCTCTAAAATCACTGCAGATGGTGACTTTTCACTCATACAGCATGTGGTCTTTTGTGATTGCCTTCATAGTGCTCTAAAGCCTCATTTATGTTGTAGTATGTCAGTAATTGATTCCTTTTTATTATTGAATAATACTTCATAGCTTGGACATACCATATTTTGTTTCTCCAGTCTTTAGTTCATGGACATTTGGGTTATTTTCATTGTTTGTCTAATGTGAATAGTAGTATGCTGAGCATACATGTACAATCTTTTCACATGGTTGTATATTTTTATTTCTCTTGGCAATATGCCTCAAAGTGGAACTGCTGATCATATGGTAAGTCTATGTTTAACTTTTTGAAGGACTGCCAAGCTGCTTTCCAGTGACTGCACCATGTACATTCTCACCAGCAGTGTGTGAGAATTCCAACTGTTCCACAAGTCGACTTCATTCTTGTGATCTGTCTGCATCACCAGGGGCTGTGTTCAGGTGCTTATTCAGTTTCATGGTATTACATATAATGCTGGGCCCAGTGCAGGCCCTTTGGTGATAAAAATAAATATGAAAAAATAAGAAGCATTCTCTTGTCTGCAGTTGGTGGGGTTTTTTCATCTCCACCCATGCCAGTTATTGTCAGAAAAAAAGGGCTAGAAAGCAATCATTTTAAACCAAAACCATTGGTTTAGAAAATGCTCCCCACCTCTCCCCACTTTCCTTTAAGCTCCACATATTTGACCTCATTCAAACGTACAGTGTGCCATCAGCTAATTCTGGAGAAAGTTGACCCTCCAAAATTGGGCCTTCTGTTCATGCATTTGCTGAGTTTTATTTTCTTATATGTCTACAGTGACTGTTGGTTATACCAGACATTTAGGGAGCCTGGGTATTTATGAGGGCCATGAAACTGCACTGGGGTTGCGGGGGGGGTGGGGACTTGGATGTAGCCTTATTATGCTCTTCCTAAGAATATGACAGATCTGTGGACTGTTTAGTTTTCCATGTTAGCCTCATGTGGTTCTTAGGGTCCACTCTCATGTTCACAGCACAGCTCTGAGTAAGGAAATGGCACTAGGATTGTCATTTGCTTAACCATGGAGGCCCTGGGATGCTCCTTGAAGGCTGCAAAATGCTGGGTATCAGGCACGTGTTCCTATCTTTGAAAGCACCACACACTTGCCCACACAACCCATCTAATCTTGAGTTATGATAACGAGCATCTCTAGCTCCAAGGTACCACAATTAACCCAGAGTCAGACCCTCTCCCTCCCCCCAGACAAGGGGCAGCAGTAACTTCCAACATTCAGTGATGTTCAGAACAGCAAGCTCTTTGGAAAAGGTTGCCTTGACTAAATGCAATGCAGTGAAAATCCTCACCACCACCAAATTTGAGGAATCATGGCTCAATTCACTGAGGAAAACTCAAGTATTGCATAATTACTTTTAAGCCTCAGTTTGCTGTTCAGTAAGATATGGTTTAATTATCTGTAGGCTAGTGTTTTAGGTTTTGTTTTGTTTTTGAGGTTTGTATCATCTAGACTGTATTTGGAATAAGGGCAAGTAGAAATTCATATTTGCATTTTTGCAAACAGCTGTCCATCTGATCCAGAGAAATCTATTATATAGCCGTCCTTTTTTCCACTTATGTCTTTAACAGCACTTTTAAATACAAGCAATTCCCACATGCATTTGAGTCAATTTTTGAACTCTCTGTCTTATTTTCTTAAATTGGCTATTTTCATCTATATTAAGCTGTTTTTAGATGGCTTAGTTCTATATAATGGCTTAATAGCCCATACGGTTGGCCTCCACATATTAACCTTAGTTTTCAGAATTTCCTTGGATATTCCCACATGTTTATTTCTCCAGCTTACCCTTTGTGTTATGACGGGAACTTCCAGAAATAGTGCTGGTGATATTCCTATTGGGATGACACTGAAGTATCGACAATTGCCGGTAGACTGTTTACCTTCGCTTTGTTATGTGTCTCTCCATGAACCTGCATTATCTCTTAAGAATCTCAGGATTCTCCAAAGCTTTCTGTGAAAGTTTTTGAAGATACAAAAAAGCTGAAACAATAGTAAAATGATAATTCATATACTCATCCCTTAGATCCAAAATTTGTTGACATTTGCCATATCTTATTTCTATCTAGGGACTTTTATTTGTTTTATTCCTATTTTTTGCTGGGCCATTTGCAAACAAACTCTGGGCAATGTGATCAGTTGAGTTCAATCGCTCAGTCGTGTCCGACTCTTTGCAACCCCATGAATCTCAGCATGCCAGGCCTCCCTGTCCATCACCAACTCCCAGAGCTCACTCAGACTCACGTCCATTGAGTTGGTGATGCCATCCAGCCATCTCATCCTCTGTAGTCCCCTTTTCCTCCTGCCCCCAATCCCTCCCAGCATCAGAGTCTTTTCCAATGAGTCAACTCTTTGCACCAGGTGGCCAAAGTATTGGAATTTCAGCTTTAGCATGAGTCCTTCCAATGAACACCCAGGACTGATCTCCTTTAGGATGGACTCGTTGGACCCCCTTGCAGTCCAAGAGACTCTCAAGAGTCTTCTCCAACACCACAGTTCAAAAGCGCTTCGAAAGCATCAATTCTTCAGCATTCAGCTTTCTTCACAGTCCAACTCTCACATCCATACATGACCACAAGAAAAACCATAGCCTTGATTAGATGGACCTTTGTTGACAAAGTAATATCTCTGCTTTTTAATATGCTATCTAGGTTGGTCAAAACCTTCCTTCCAAGGAGTAAGCGTCTTTTAATTTCATGGCTGCAGTCACCATCTGCAGTGATTTTGGAGCCCAGAAAAATAAAGTCTGACACTGTTTCCACTGTTTCCCCATCTATTTCCCATGAAGTGATGGGACCAGATGCCATGATCTTTGTTTTCTGAATGTTGAGTTTTAAGCCAACTTTTTCACTCTCCACTTTCACTTTCATCAAGAGGCTTTTGAGTTCCTCTTCACTTTCTGACATAAGAGTGTGATACTTTATGCCTAAATATATGAACATGGATCTCCTAACAAAGACATTTGACTGCTAATCATATTATCATTACCAAATTATAGGCAGAATGGTATCTTATTTCTAAATATATCAATATCAGTTCAGTTCAGTTCAGTTGCTCAGTCGTGTCCAACTCTTTGCGACCCCATGAATCACAGCACGCCAGGCCTCCCTGTCCATCACCAACTCCTGGAGTTCACTCAAATTCACGTCCATTGAGTCAGTGATACCATCCAGCCATCTCATCCTCTGTCGTCCCCTTCTCCTCCTGCCCCCAATCCCTCCCAGCATCAGAGTCTTTTCCAATGAGTCAGCTCTTCCCATGAGGTGGCCAAAGTACTGGAGTTTCAGCTTTAGCATCATTCCTTCCAAGGAACACCCAGTGTTCATCTCCTTCAGAATGGACTGGTTGGATCTCCTTACAGTCCAAGGGACTCTCAAGAGTCTTCTCCAACACCACAGTTCAAAAGTATCAATTCTTCGGCGCTCAGCCTTCTTCACAGTCCAACTCTCACATCCATACATGACCACTGGAAAAACCACAGCCTTGACTAAACAGACATTTGTTGGCAAAGTAATGTCTCTGCTTTTGAACATGCTATCTGGGTTGGTCATAACTTTCCTTCCAAGGAGTAAGCGTCTTTTAATTTCATGGCTGCAGTCACCATCTGCAGTGATTTTGGAGCCCAGAAAAATAAAGTCTGACACTGTTTCCACTGTTTCCCCATCTATTTCCCATGAAGTGATGGGACCAGATGCCATGATCTTTGTTTTCTGAATGTTGAGCTTTAAGCCAACTTTTTCACTCTCCTCTTCCACCTTCATCAAGAGGCTTTTGAGTTCCTCTTCACTTTCTGCCATAAGGGTGGTGTCATCTGCATATCTGAGGTTATTGATATTTCTCCCAGCAATCTTGATTCCTGCTTATGCTTCATCCAACCTGGCATTTCTCATGATGTACTCTGCGTATAAGTTAAACAAGCAGGTTGACAATATACAGCCTTGATGTACTCCTTTCCCTATTTGGAACCAGTCTGTTGTTTCATGTCCAGTTCTAACTGTTGCTTCCTGACCTGCATACAGATTTCTCAAGAGGCAGGTCAGGTAGTCTGGTATTCCCATCTCTTTAAGGATTTTCCAGAGTTTGTTGTGGTCCACACAGTCAAAGGCTTTGGCTTAGTCAATAAAACAGAAATAGATGTTTTTTTGTCTCTAAGGGTTTGCCTAGTCTGAACATTTCATATAAATAAAATTATACAATATGTAGCCTTTTGAGTCTGACTTTGTTCAGTTATGCTGTTTCCAAGGTTCATCCATGTTCTAGTATAAATCTGTCCTTCATTTATCTTTTTATTACTGAAAAATATTCCACTCTATGGATATACCTTATATTTTATTTACCTAGTCATCAAGTGATAAATATTTGTGTTTGTTTTAAAACTAGGATTTAATTAATGTTCACCTGCTTTATTCTGTTGTTATGTCTCTTTGATATACAACAGTCCTCTACCTTTTTTTGTCTGATATTAGCTTTTTAATGAGGTCATTTGAATAATCTACATTCTGGGCTTATGTGTTTATTTCCTTAAGGAGTTGTTTAATTTTGTCAAAAATCTCAACATAGCAAAATTAAAACCACCAGATCAATAAAATAAACTTTAGTAAGAGTTTGTTGTGTATATCAAAATAGTTTGTGACTTGAGAGCTCTCAAACCAACAGTAAAATGAGACTCAGAGGTATATGGTTATAAGACAACTTAACACAGTGAAAATGCAGAGGATGTTTATTCTTTAAAATGATTAGCTGCAGCTTTAGAGTTTTCCAAGTTACACAGGATTGGTTAAAAGTGGCTATAGCATGCCTGTTTTGGAGAAGGGCTTACTTAAGCTCCCTTTACAATTTTCAGAGGCATTTACAAGAGGCAGCCCAAGAGAAGTTTGACTCACTTTGCAGAATATGCTAAGTTTCACTTATACTTCTTAAATGGTTTTGTTTGCTCAAGAAATTTCAAGTTTGGTCTCCATCTTGTATTTTACTTGAACAACCTGCTCTTTGATATTTCTATATTTCCTGTGAATCTAGAGTGAAGTCAAAGGCTTGACGAGGCTTCGTGACAGCGCATTCCAAGAGATGCTGTCCTCTTCAGACTGAATCATCCATCAGGTGTTGCAATGCTAATGATACTGTTCCATCTGATCCAGTTGATCTTGCCACTGCAAAGGCTGGTGACTCCCTTGGATGTTAGTAAGTGCTTTGTGGAGGGATATTTTAGCACCATGAAGACACCTTACTCCCAAACAATTTTCACTATCTTTTCCACATTTTTACGTAAAGAACTTTATCCATTCAGTTCTTTATCCAAGAGTTCCACATGGGATATAAAATTTTATGTATCTTATTAAGTTTATTTCCAGTAATTAAAAATTATTTGGGCTTCTTTTTTCTTTTTAAAATGAAACATTTACTACAATATATTTTCAAGTTGGCAGTAGCAAACTCTTCCCCAATAGAACTTCTCATTTTTCTCTAAATAATAGAAGCTTCCCTGATAGCAACGAGTGTGATAATCCCAGGGTTACCTGCCTCTGGACTTGGGGAGAGAGAGAAATATATCCCTATGTTCAAGCCACAGTTGTATTTGTTTTGTTGTCATGAAGACTCTATTATAGGTAGCTAGACAAGCTATTAATTTTTGCATTTTAATTTTGTAACTAGCAATGACTTTGAATTATTCTATTCATAATTTTGTTTCTTTTTATTTTATTTTTTATTTTTGTTTCTATTTATTTATTTTATTATAGACAATAAAAAGTTCTACAAATAATGATACATTTTCTGCTTTCTTTCTAACATGTAAACCCAACGCCTTCTGGGACATCAGAAGCCCTCTTCTCCAAATCAACAAATATTAGCTCACAAGATCCTGGCTTTCATGATATACATTTCAAAACCATTTTGAGTAATAAACAAGTGTGTTGTAAGGCAATTTTGTTTGGTTTTCATAGAAATAGATGTTAAATATTCTTAAATTTCCCCCTTAATTTTTAAACTGTTATTATTATAATCTACCATTTAGTATAGGCATTTATTTATAGTATAATATGGATATAATACATAATATAGTTGACTCTATTATTAGATTTTACACCATATTAATATTTATTAATTCTTAAACATTCTTAAATTTTAGAGGTTAACCTCTCCATGAACTTAAGGTGCTAATGGCCTCCATCTGCTTATATTTTTATTTAAAAATTTAAAATTATTTTGTGTGAGATTGAATTCAAGCTATATCAAAATTTTTAATTTATTCTCCAATGATTTGGGTGAATTTTCGTTAAACTACTTGAGGCTATTTTTCTTGCTCTCAGATCTTTAGATTAAAAGCTGTGAAAATTTAGGATTTTTCTGTAGCTTAGTGGATTGGGAGTTGGAAACACTTCTATGTTCTCTTTTGAAATTTTAATTGTCTTGAACCAAGGTTTACTCTCTTTGGTCCAGGAGATACTTACAGACATCTGCACATTTCACGTCATTCTCCAATTCAAAACTGGGTTTTATGGCCTTTACTCTCACAAACATCTTGTTCTTCCCTCTCCCAATGTCAGCTGCATCTTACGTCAACTTCACATCCTCCAACAAGAGAAGGGAAAATACAGGTGAGACACGCAAGTCTTTGAGAGGAAGGAAGAACCTTCAAGAGGGAGGAAGTAGAGGGAGGAAACTCCACTACTCTTTCCCCCTCCTGCAAAGAACCTTGGCATATTTATTTCCTCTTTTGTCTTCTATTCTTTTAGATTCCTAATCATCTTTGAAGGTAGTTAGTTCAGAGTCATTATGTCTTCTAGTTCCCTTTTCTTGCAGCAGAAGAAACAAAATGGCAAAGCCTGATAGAATTTTTAATCTTTCTTGGGACCTCAAGTGATTGAAACATTTATTTTCATAGATGTTTCATTTACTTCTGGACCACCTACACATCTCTTTAATTCACTCTTCTTAGAATTTGGGCAGATTTCTAAAGATTCTTGTCCACATACCTTCTCTCCCCTGCACTGCTTTGGAGGGGGGTGGGGAAGGGGCTCTGAGTCACAGCAAAGTCTTCCATCTTTGTTTCAAATATTAGAACATAGTACTGTGCTTTTATTTAACTTCTGGTCACCTTTCTGATCGATTTGTAATTTCTGCCCAACTTGAAAGTTTAAAAAACAGTGAGTTTGCACATAGCAGCATTCTTCTATTTTACCCCTGACATGCAAGAGTAATCATTTTAAACTAATAATATATCAACACATAGCCAGTTACAGCTTATCCTACAAAAGACTGTGATATATACCAAGCACAATTTATACCCACAACTTATCATTTTAGTTCAGGTGTGATGTTTACATAATGCAACATTATGTTACCAAAATTATACCTTAGGCAATGCACCAAAACAACCTACCTAGCAATATTATTTTTTGAACAACCCTTTAAAATGTTATTTGATAATAACAAGTCAGTAGGAATACTGACTTGGTATAAACTCTGAAGCTCAATTTCAGAAGAGATAGTCAGTGAAGACTCGCCAAAAGCATCTGGAAATTAAGTAAATAAATCCAGAAATTAGATCAGCTTGATTATGTTTAATTTAATAAAATTCTTGGTGTCTTTGTTTTTCCAGATATAAAGGGATAAGTATACTCCCCAGTCCCTTTCATTGGGAATTTGTCTTCTATCTCAGCTAGAAGTTTCAAGGATGGTCTGTGAGTGAAGGACGAGAGCTGAGGCACAGAACTCAGGATTCGAGTGTTAAGAGTCTGCTCCCACCATGACCAAAACAGGCTTCATTGTGCAGAACAGGAGGAGAACGACAACAGCAGCCACCAGTGACCCGAGGGTGGCTGGATATGCAGAAGGTATCCCTGTCTCCACAACCTCTCCCCTCCGGTCATACGCCTTCTCCTGATTTGCTCTTGGACTCTAGGTTGGGATCGCCATGGCTCGTTTGGATGTACTCTGTGTGATTATACAGGACTATGCTGTACTGGATATTTAAACATGTGCAGACCTGCCCTGTATGTGGATTTTCTCCGTGGAAGCCTCTTCAGTGGGCTGGATCAGCCCAAACAAAAGCTGCATCTTTCCCCTGTTCCACATTTTGAAAATATCTCAAGCTGTTTCTAAGGCACATTCAGATTTGGCAATCACTGAGGACTTATAAGTTGTTTAGTTGCTCAGTCATGTCAGACTCTTTGTGACCCCATGAACTGTAGCCCACCAGGCTCCTCTGACCATGAGATTTTTCAGGCAAGAATACTGGAGTGGGTCGCCATTTCATTCTCCAGGGGATCTTCCTGATTCAGGGATGGAAACACGTCTCTTACATCTTACATTGGCAAGCAGGATTCTTTATCACTGAATCCCCAGGGGAGCCCATTCTGCCAACAGAATGATTCTAAAGCACTCAAGTTCCAGAAGACCACTTACACACCTGTTAAGTGAGACATCACTGTATTTTAGATATGAGGGTAAAGCAGCAGCCTCATCCTAGCATAAAGCACAGTACCATGACCACATGCATATGATTCTTCTCTCTCTCCCCTGCCCCCTCCCCCGCCTCCTCCCCCCGAGGACTGAGGAGCCTGGCCTGTGTTAGTCCATGGGGTTCATAGTCAGACACAACTTAGTGACTGAACAACAATCTAGTTGGAGACAGAAAAAATATACCTGAAATAACAGAATATTATATTGCCATATCAGAATATATTGGGTGCTGTCTCTCCCAAGAAATACATTCTGAATTTTTGTAGAAAGGATACCTGAGTTCAAATAACAAGTGAATAAGAAAATAATAGACACCTATACTTTTCACATGGAGAAGGCAATGGCAACCCACTCCAGTACTCTTGCCTGGAAACTCCCATGGGCGGAGGAGCCTGGTAGGCTGCAGTCCATGGGGTCGCGAAGAGTCAGACACGACCGAGGGACTTCACTTTTACTTTTCACTTTCATGCATTGGAGAAGGAAATGGCCACTCCACTCCAGTGTTCTTGCCTGGAGAATCCCAGGGACAGCAGAGCCTGTTGGGCTGCCGTCTATGGGGTCGCACAGAGTCAGACACGACTGAAGTGACTTAGCAGCTTAGCAGCAGTAGCATACTTCTCACACGTATTTTCACACCAGATGGCTCTTATAAGAAACCAACGAAAGGAGACAAAGAAGTCAAGTTCAGGAAGGTGGAGAAAACTATCAGTTCACAATCTTGTCTATAAAAGCAAAGATGACTTTGAAAAATTGTTTTATGACCATTAAATTTTGGAAATAATATGTTGAGAGATTTGCAACACACATTAGCAAGATATAGATTCTGGGAAGTTCTGTCAATTAAAATAAACAATAGTTTCCTCATGCAAAGTCTATTTATATCCTCATGGAACATAAATTTGACTGGGATCAATCCTCCTAAAACAAAATTTCCATTAAGAAATGGAAGCAGGAAGTAATGACCTGAATTTTCTCCTCCTATCAGCAACTGTGACTCTGAGCTGTAGGCCAGGAGAATTCAGATCTCCCTATCATGTCTGGGTAAAGTCACCACTTGACACTCCCAGTTCTCAGGGTAAATGTCCCTCATTCTTAATATGTGGCAACTCACATAATTAATGAAATGTTCCATGTGAGCTAATTACAACTCCTTTCTTCAGATTCAGAATTATTATAGCTTCCAACTCACTTCCAACTTAAATAGGCAAACTATTCACTTCTGCTGACTGAGAGAAGGGCATATTCTTTTGTTTATCAAGAGGGTCAATTTATCAGTCTCCCTAGCTGTATTTCTTGAAATGAAAAAGTCACGTTTTATTCTTGTCCTTAGAAGATTGAGGCTTATCATCATTCCAGTTTTTATTTTTCCACAAAAGCCCAGAGTTCAGAACACTGTTGCCATCTACACATTCCTGGATGTTCTGACGAAATGTGTTTGGTGAGTTTACAACCAAGTGAACGAGTCAACAACCTACAACCAGACACTAGGGCTGAGCAGGAAAGCCCCTTTGAACATGTAAATGGATAGGGCCATCTTTCGAGAGGACCTTAGATTGGACTTCTAGGAAGAAATGCTAAAAAAGAATTTGTCAGGACCATATTAAGGAGTTTCTCCCAGGAGAAACCAGTGAAGGAGTGGAGAAGCCAGACAAGGAGAGGGGAGGAAGCCAAGCAAGGGTGTGACTGCAGCTCGACTGCACCCTGAGGGAGTTCGGGAGCAGAAAGAGCTGGACCTTCATCTGTCCCAGTCACCGGTCTTTGCTAATAGCCACCGTGGTAGGGTCTGAAGCTCAAGAGAGAGTGTTAGTCACTCAGTCGTGGCCAACTCTGTGTGACCCCATGGACTGTAGCCCACCAAGCTCTTCTGTCCATGGGATTCTCCAGGCAGGAATATTGGAGGAGGCTGCCATTCCCTTCTCCAGGGATCTTCCCAACCCAGGGGTCAAACTTGGGTCTCCTGTATTGCAGGCAGATTCTTTACTGTCTGAGCCACCAGGGAAGCCTCCCTTAAACTCAAAGGTATGTCCCATTCTGCACACATGGGCCAGGTGGCTCTCAAAACCCAATGACCTGCCTTCAAGGAGAACCAAGGCAAAGGCCATTAAAAGCAAAAACAAACATGAACCAAGGGAGAGGGAAAGAAATGATCAAAGAGATTAAGAAGATGTGGATGCAGCCCCTAGAGTGTCTGATACAAAGGTTGCAGAGAAGCCCATGCAAACCCAACCAAGCCAACAACCATCGCCTCTGGGTCCTGAGGGTCAACTCAGTGGTCCTTTCACTTTCAGTAACATCCATCCCTTTTCTGTGCGAACAAATCCAGTGTAACCAACGATAAGGCTTCTTACTCTTTAGGGAGAACCCCTCTTCTTCTACACTTTCTCCTCTTTGAGTTAGGAATAGGACAGTCCCCTTGCAATAATTCACCTCTCCATCTTATTTATATCTACTTCTTTGATTCCACTGTGCAGAGACGGAGATGGACAAAGGCTGCCTGAGCGCTGCTAGAGTTGGGACCATTTGTTCTCAACCCATGTGGATTCTACAGAGATGAATAAATTCACTTTCCTTCAGAGAAAGTGCCATCTGTTAGCACCCCAGAAAGTAGCATTGATATATGATTCATTAGCTTATGTATATTCTAATATGATCCGTGAGTTAAAAATCATTTTTGCAGACCTTTGTGGATCTTATGACTCATTTTGGAATAGTCTCCCTTTATTTCCATTTTATTATTTGGCTCCAGAATCAAAATTAGAAGCTGAAGTGAGTATATTATGGCTCACACTGTCTCTTGGTTTCTGTATGCATAATACCAAGTATTTGCAATTAAATAAAAGCTAATGAAGAATATTGCAAAGTAATACCATTCAAAACTAAAGAAGCTTAGAAAAGGTTCAATTTCTAGTACATGGAGTCTATTCTTATATAACTCATGTTTTCCCTTAAAACCAGGGATAACATTTACATTGCTGGCTCTCACCCTGCCAAACAGAGCAGAGCTTCCAGTGCTCTGTAAAACAAACCTCATGCATATCTCTGGGCATCATGGTGGTGTCCCACACTTATTCACAAACAAATATTGCTGGAAGAGAAATGGCTGCCTTCCTCCTTCTTCCTTTTCTGCTTCAGGCTCCACAGTGGTGTCCACTATGGCTCCAAAGGTTGGTGAAACTCCAGAAAGATGTCTCTCTCATTTCTAGGACTGGCTGCAAGACGGTCCCCTCAGGCACATTCCTGTTGGAGCCTGCTGTTTCTTGGCTAATATTCAGGAATACCACCCCTTCCCCCCACCAAAAAAAAAAAAGAACAACTGAATTCAGGAGAGTGCAAGAAATCCTGCAGCCTTCAAATTTTTGAAGCTATTTTGTATTTCAAGCAGAAGTAGGGAGATTTTATACTACATGTTGTTACCCTTGGGTGCATGCATGCTAAGTCACTTCAGTTCTGTCTGAGTCTTTGTGGCCCCATGGACAGTAGCCCACCAGACTCCTTTGTCCATGGGGTTTTCCAGGCAAGAATATGGGAGTGGGTTGCCATTTCCTTCTCCAGGGGATCCTCCCAACCCAGGGATCGAACTCATGTCTCATGTCTCCTGCATTGGCAGGAGGTTTCTTTACTGCTGTGTGTGTGCTAAGTCGCTTCAGTAGTGTCCGACTCTGCGATCCTATGGAATATAACTCCTCTGTCCAGGGGATTCTCCAGGCAAGAATACTGGAGTGGGTTGCCATTTCCTTCTCTACTAGTGCCAGCCAAATAATATTAAATATCCAGACTTTAGTATTTACATTCCTATTTGCTTATAAAATTCCTTCTCCCTAGGACCAAAGGTGAAAGAGTTCTTCATGTAGATTTTGCAAACTGATGGGCAATATGACTTCATTCTTTGCTTCCCCAGTAAATTCCTCACTAATTCCTAGTACTTGTGCGGTTACCTGAAAGCTTCAATGGAGGAAAGGAAGAGATGGGCATGCAAAGGCCCCACAAAGGAAACTCAGCTACATGTGTGCGTCACAAGTGTATTCATGGTAAGAAGGCAGTTTTCTTCTGAATTATAGTATTAAGATTGAAGCAAATCAGCTATTACAGTTCTAACTTGAGTCAAATGCTATGAAAACTAAAGATGCATCCCTTTGTGTAAAAAAATAAAAAAAAAATTAGAAATGTCTCTGCCAATCAGTCGGCTTCTTCCCACCCACTGTGTGTTTCTCCAGCTCCCACGATGGCTCAGAGAATGTTAAAGAAAAATTACTTTAAGCTGTCTGTCAGAGTAATGAAATATTTTTGTTGCTGCCGGCTGTGTCATAATGAACTCTGGTTATAAAAGGTGAAGGGGGCAGGAAGCTTACTGAGGAGTTAGTTATAAGATTGAACAGTTTGCCTCCATATTTGGCTCATAGCATGCTAGAGAGACGATGCCAAGGGGAGAGGAAGGTTGAAAAGCTTTGGTGTTCTTGAGAAGAAGGAAAATCTCAGACGTGAGCCATGTAGAAAGTCTGAGGTTATCAACTCACACCAAGGAGATGAGGTGGGAAGCTGGAGCAGCAATGTTTCAGCCGAAGGGTCTAGTGGACGTGTCGACCTTGGATCCCTATACATGCTCATTTATGTCCGACTATGCAACCCCATGGACGATAGCCCTTCAGGCTCTCTGTCCATGGAAAATGTCCATGGGGTTTTCCAAGCAAAAATACTCGAGTGGTTTGCCATTTCCTCCTCCAGGGTATCTTCTTGACCCAGTGATGGAACCTGCATTGCAGGCAGATGCTTTACTGCTGAGCTACCAAGGAAGCCCACATTTGATGGAAAGTTATATACTCATGTAGCACTGCCTACATCCCTCCTACAGTGCAATCACTTAAAACAAGAAGCATAAATTTAGCCCATGAGTCTATATGTTTATAATGTGTGCTGTGCTCAGCTGAGTAGTTCTTCTGCTATTTGCGGGGCTCACTCACATGGGTGGATGGTGGCTTGCTGTTGGCTGATTGTGACCAGCTTCACCTGGGGTGACTCAATATTGTCTCACATGCCCGTCATCCTCCAGAAAACTAACCCAGGTGTTCATAGCAAAGACAGAGATGATGCAAGGAAGAGTAAGCTAAAATAGGCTAAGCCCCCATCAAGCCTTTGCTGGCAAGGTGTCTGCCAACAAGTCACATGCCTGAGCCCAGTATCAAGGAGTGACAGGTTTCCCAAGGTGGGAAGTACCACACTGCAAAGTCTCATGGTGGGTGCAAGGAGGGATGATGAGGTCATATTTGCAATCCAGCACATTAACCTTCCCAAGTAGCTCTAGTGGTAAAGAATCTGCCTGCCAATGCAAGAGACACAAGAAACGTGGGTTTGATTGCTAGATCAGGAAGATCCCCTAGAGTAGGAAATGACAGCCCACTTCAGTGTTCTTGTCTGGAGAATCCTATGGACAGAGGAGCCTTGAAGGCTATAGTCCATAGGGTCACAAGGAGTCAGACACAGCTCAGCACACAATGAATGATTAACCACTCTAGCTTATGCTGTTTTGTCAGTTCTGTGTGATCAGACTTCATAAGCAAAACAATGGTACCACCAAGACCAGGAACTATTCACATTTAGAATAAAGCCAAGAGCCCAGGAAACCTACTGGATACAATATCTTTTTAATCAGTGGCACACAGGAGAAAAATAGCACTGGTTCTAAGCACTGATACAGCTCCGTGTTTTTCCTCTGGGTACCTTGAAATAGTGTATACCACGTTTGTTATTTAACATTTGTATAACACTTCCCTATGTGCCATGTGCCTCACAACAATATTTAGGAATTATCCTCACAACAGCCTAGGGAACGTGGTGCTATGCTTATTTCAGTTTATCCTGAAGGTGGTTGAGATAGCAGATGTGTCCCAGCAGCAGTAGAGTGAGTAACTGAAATGTGGAAAGTTGCAACGGTCCCCTGGGTATTTGGTTTATACCAGCAAACATGTTTCTGGCTGAACTGACTGATGATTAGACTGAAGTAAATAAACCAAACAGATGTTTTAGCAACATGTTTTCACAGCTTCTAGGGATATTAAGGATTTTAAAAAGAACAATTCATTTTCTTCAGCTTGTGATAGATGATTTGGTTTTATAACTGATGATCTATATAACTTTTATACATGGTGAATCGCCTGTAGTCTAACATATACCATCCCAGTGAACTTGGAGTGTCAGGCTGTGAACTTAACAATTGTTCACAACCTAAATGTTGAGAGTTAGGTTGATGGGAGTTATATTTGCTGGGATTTTTAGGACTTCAAACCTGGGAGACAGCATCTCAAGTAACCCTGAGAGAACTGCTCTGAAGAGGCAAGGAAGGGAAGGGTCTGATTTATACAAAAGTTTTGCAAAAAAGGGAGGTAGTCTGAACATCAAAAGGTTGCTGTTATTTAAAGAAAACAAGATTCGCACTTTAAGGAATTTAATGCTTTTATATGTATGAGAAGATGCAAGAGTCTGGGTTCACTGAGATCATTCCTTTCATATGCATTTCATCATATGTCAGATGTCATCAGCTGGAAGTAGGTGGCTACACTGAAGCCCTGAGGCCCAAGGCACATGAATAGAGCGTGAGGAAGTGTGCTGCACACACAATGAAGCCAGAGCAAATCTGCTTAAATGTGAAATAGAGGCATTTTGTCCTGGCCTCCTTTCTAAAATTGAATAAAAACAACAAGGAGAACAACAGTAATTTTTAGAGACAGAGTGAATGAGAATATTGGTCAATGTTCAAACAGGAAACAAAAGCCACCCCAGTTACTTGAACAAGGCAAGTTTAATCCAAAGAATGAATAGCCAGTAGAAGGTAATTAACTGATGGAAGGGG
Organism: Bos indicus; assembly: GCF_029378745.1. Taxonomy (NCBI): domain Eukaryota; kingdom Metazoa; phylum Chordata; class Mammalia; order Artiodactyla; family Bovidae; genus Bos; species Bos indicus. Next base: position 37,361,994 of record NC_091772.1, on the reverse strand, counting down.
TAAAGAGAACTAAAAGTACAAAAGCACAGGCATAGCAGTCAGCGCTTTCCCTCAGCTAGTGGCCAAGGAAGGAACTAAGGATGCGGATGGAAGTCTCCCCATCCTTTCCTGAGGCAGAGATGCAGCTGAGGGCACCACAGACGTAGGAAGTGAAATGCCATCCTTCTGTGATTTCAACTAGAAGAAGCCTCCCTGAGTGCAGGCTGATACGAGGTAGTGGTGAGCGTGTGAGAGGAACAGACTGGGATCCTCCGGCTCTTGTGTTTGAGTGCTGCTGCTGCTGCTGCTAAGTCACTTCAGTTGTGTCCGACTCTGTGCAACTCCATGGACTGCAGCCTACCAGGCTCCTCCGTCCATGGGATTCTCCAGGCAAGAACACTGGAGTGGGGTGCCATTTCCTTCTCCCTGTGTTTGAGTACTGGGTATTAAAATCACTCCAGTTAGTCTTCCCACGTGGAATCCTTTTTATCTGCTTCTCCCATTACTCACCTTTCATCTGCCCCAGATACTCCCCATCCCCATAGAAGCGTCCCAAATCCCCACAGATACAAACAATACAAGGAATTTCACAGGGCAAGGCTTAGTCCCATTTTGTGCACTTGCTCTTTCCTATTGCCTTGAATGATAATAATGTACATTTTTTATCTCCTCTCTCTGAGGCTAGAAACCCTCCATGTTTAACCTTGCAACTCCTTAGAGCCGCATAGTCCAGTACAGTAGTTATGAGACAGCTGGGGCTGTTAGAGCATGTGAAAGATGTCTAGTCCAAATTCAGAGGCGCTTCAAGAGCAAAAGACTAACTAGATTTCATCTGCTTGGTATGAAAAAAAGAATGTAAAATATCCCATTAATAACAAATTTTATGTTGATTACATGTTAAAATAATATTCCGAATGGGTTTCTTTAGTGGCTCAGTGGTAAAGAATCCATCTTTGAGCTGTTCTGCAGATACTGAAACTCCCATCAGGTGGAATGAGTGCTGCCCGCAAACACATAGCCCCCAGATCAGTTGGAACCAGAAGGGTAATGATTCTGACTCCCAATTACTTCACCACCAACCAATCAGAAGTATGTCCACGAGCTGATCATGCCCTCTTTGAAACATTTCTATAAAACTCCTCACTATTCCATCCAGGTCAGGGCACAGTTTTGACAGCATTAGACCACTGTGGCCCTCTTTGCTGGCAACACAATAAAACTATTCTTTTCCTCTTCACCCAAAACTCTGCCTCCAAGATTTAATTCAACGCGGGGCTACAGAGGCTGAATTCAGCTTCACTGTAAACATCAGTTCATAAGAGAAAGGGAACATTTTAACACTCAAAAGCAGGCAATAAGTGATCTCAAATGAAAGAGAACAGTGGTCAATGTTACACAATTAATTTTAAAGCAAACAAAAGAAACAGAATACAAATTTAAATTTCCAAGTGCAGAGCAAGTGCGATGTAAAATGCTCCTCTGAGTTATTCTATTGTGAGCCATTGTTTTCTTGACACAATTGTCAGTTTGAGGGCAGCTGTTGAGCAGGAAGGGGAGTTGCTCAGTTCAGCTTGTTAGCTCTTTGTTTTGAGCACACTGGCTGAAAAGGCAGTTTGGCATGGGAACAGCAGTGGAAGTGGACCGGACACAGTTAACATGACTTCAGTCCAACTGGAGTGTTCTAAGATGATTGATTGTTGAGGCTCAGTCCTCACACTGACATCACTCCAGCAGTATTCCTGCATGCAGTTCCCAAACTCACCCGTGTTCTCCATGGTGGGTGTAAACCAGGGTTCTCATTTTTCAGGGCTGCAGGGCTGACCACTTGGCCAGCACCTTCCCAGCTCACACTGTGCAGGCTCAACACGAAAGCAGGGAATTTGAAAAGGCTGCTTTCCCCATGAACGGTCACAGAGCAAACACTGATGTGTTAATGGAAAGCTGATGCAAATCTTACCTGAAGAGCGCTAGTGTTGTCAAAGAAAAAACAGAGCTGGACAGAAGTTAAAGAAGACAGATTTTATTCAACAAACAATGGCAAGAGAGGAAGAGGGAGCCCAGGTTAGAACTGGGCTGGATTCTGAATACAACCAGAACAAGTGGGGATTTTTAAATCAAGGAGCAAGTTGTGGGGAGAGGGTGGAAGGTTACTAAGAGGAGATAACAAGTCTGGGAGGATGCTGGCTGAGCTGACCCAATAGGATTCTTGCTAAAGGCAGGCCAGGGTGATCAGTTACCATCTGGGGTGGGGAGGGATGGTAGGGATGAGGAATTTGACCGTGGAGAATTCTTCCTAAACTGACTTAGATGGATTTTTGCTGAAATTGGTTTCTACAAGAAGCACACAGATGGGTCTTTTCTGGGGGCTAGGGAAAGGGTTCAGGAGCCCTGATCAAAGTTTGGCCAAGCAAAGAATCTTTGTCAGTGTTTCATCAATAAGCTACCATGATATTGCTGTCAACTATCTGCCGTGGGCACTTGCCATCTACCTCTACCTAGATTAAATCACGTGCTGCTGCAGCTGCTGACCTTCAACACCCCTTGAAAAGAGCTCAGGGTGGAGAGCAGAAATAAGGCACTCTGTGCTCTGGGGAAGCAGGGAACTGGCAGGACAGGTCTTCAGATAGCTTCCCTGGTGGCTCATAGGGTAACGTGTCTGCCTGCAATGTGGGAGACCTGGGTTCCATCCTATGTCAGGAAGATCTCCTGGAGAAGGAAATGGCGACCCACTCCGGTACTTTTGCCTGGAAAATCCTATGGATGGAAAAGCTTGGTGCAGACTATAGTCCATGGGGTCACAAAGAGTCGGACATGACTGAGCAACTTCACTTTCACTTTTCAGGTCTTCAGATAGTTATGTTTTCAGGAGCTCATTTTATGAGCCCACTTCTTGTATCTCCTTGTATCTAGAAAAGCTCTAACTTCCTTCATGGTGATGTCTGCTCCTCATGACCAGCAGAAATCGTATGCAAAAAATATGTGCTGGATTGCATGTACTCCCCCTTCACCAAAACCACATAATATTGACCTTCCTCCTTTACCTTTTTGGAGCAGTTTCTCAGAACTATCTTGAGGTACTGTTTCCCAGGCTATAGTCCTCCTTTTCCCCTAAATAAAATTTTATTCACAACCTTCAGGTTGTGCTTTTTTCAAGTCTACACTGTTTTATCTATATCTGCAAGTGGACCTAGAATCACTCCTTTTCCTATCAGTACAAAGACTAACATAATCACTGCCTTTGGCCCTCAATGCCCCTCTTCTAAGATCTGTGTACTCTTTGTATTGGAACATCCTCTGCTCATCAGGATGCTGGATGGCGAGGGGGTGGTCGGGGGAGGAAGATGGTGGAAAGAGACAGAGGAGGTGGTTGTTTCACCTGCAGCTCTTGGATTTCTCAGCTGTCAGTTCCCCTGGGATATCATCACCTGCCAATTGAGAGGCTTTTATCCTGGGGCTTCCCTGATAGCTCAGTTGGTAAAGAATCCACCTGCACTGCAGGAGACCAAGGTTCAATCCCTGAGTTGGGAAGATCCCCTGGAGAAGGAAAAGACTACCCAGTCCCATATTCTGGCCTGGAGAAACCCATGGCCTGTATAGTCCATGGGGTTGCAAAGAGTCAGACAGGACTGAGCAACTTTCCCTTCACTTAGACTGGGCTGAATAAACATTATCATCCACATGGGAAGTTGCACTTTTAAATCAGTTTCTGTTTGCTTCACAGCTCTCCAGAAGGCAAGGGCATTTTCTCAAAGCTTCCTTCCAATAAGAAAAGACAAAAATGATGGAAAAGAAAAATTTTGGTTGGAAAATAAAAATTTTGGTAGGAATCTATTTTCCAGAAAAAATGTTTGCATTGATGTGGCCCTTTTTTCATTTACCATTTTTTTTGTGCTGCTTCTGGAAGATCCCTTATTTATAAATATCTAAAAAGCAGAAAGTTTCTTCTAAAAAAGGAAAATGACATTTTTCCCTTCTCTGCATTGATCTTAGCACTCGTGTGCTGACAGCTAGCAGCCTGACTTCTACAGTCAAATGCACTGAGATCCAGGTTTACAATATGAGCCTTACAAGCTTTTGTTTCCTCCTAGACTGTGCAGGTGGTCCTCCCACACAGGTGAGGGTGGTCCTCCCAACACGTTAGGGTGGAGTCAGCTTCAGCTGGAAAGGCCAACCCCCAACCTGAGAGTATTTCTTAGCAAGATAAGAAGAGAGAAAGCTGGAAGGAAGAGGGCCTGCCATCCTGTCACTGGTGTACTTCCTTTAAGATATAATTATTTGCATAATTAGCATTGTATTTTCACTATGTCTAATTACCATGCGAAAAAAACACAAATACACAGACGAATATACAGTCAAGACCAATGCTACAGGGACTTCCCTGGAGGTCCAGTGGTTAAGACTTCACTTTTCAGTTCAAGGGGTACATGTTCGATCCCTAATCAGGCAGCTAAGGTCTCACTTGCCTGGAGGCCAAAATAACCAAAATGGGGGGGAAAAAAAAAAGCAATATTGTAACGAATTCAATAAAGACTTTAAGAAAATGGTTCACATTTAAAAAAAAAAAAAAACTAAAAAATAAAAGACCAATGCTAAAATTTGTTATCTTTCTCACACCAAACTTCACCTATTTCTAACCATCCTGGAGTTCACCATGATAAGAATTTTTCTACCCTCCTTGTAATGTACAAGGAGGACCCAGACACAAGGTTCAGCCACTCAGTGACTGCAGGTGTAGGTCTGAGAGAGCCTTCATTTGCTCACTTGCTTCCTTGGAAAGGTCATCCCCTGCCCTTCCTGTTAACATTTCCTCTGACTACACCAAAAAGGGTTCTTTCTCCCTTTTCCTTCTTACCCTCTTTTCTTTTAAGAAAACCTCTTTGCTCCAGTGATTTGGCCAGAGCTAAAAGAAAACCACCCCAGAGTATACTGCAGTCTGTTTTCTGTCCTTTGAAGCTTAACCGGTTTAATGTACTTAGCTCCAAATGCCAAAGATGAACACTTAACCATGTCAGAATCTTCCAGTCCATCCTAAACCTATTCCCCAAAAGATGTTTCTTTTTTTAATTCTATTTTTAACACAATTAAACATAATGGGCTTCATACAGAGCTTGCTGGCTCTCTCACAAGCATTCATTTTGAGGTATTAAATAAGACAATCACACCACCTTTCTTTTGAAGATTTAAAAAAAAAATTTTATTTTGTATTGGAGTAAAAAGTGAAAGTTACTCAGTCATTGTCCAACTCTTTGTGACCCCATGGACATGGAATTCTCCGGGCCAGAATACTGGAGTGGGTAGCCTTTCCCTTCTCCAGGGGATCTTCCCAACCCAGGGATCAAACTCAGGTTTCCCGTATTTCAGGCAGATTCTTGACTAGCTGAGCCACAATGGGAGCATTGTATTGTGTTGGAGTATAGCTGACTAACAATGTTCTAAGAGTTTCAAGTGGACAGCGAAGGGACTCAACCATACATTTACGTGTATCCGTTCTCCCTCAAACTCCACTCCCATGCAGGCCGCCACATAACATTGAGTTGAGTTCCATATGCTATACAGTTGATTATTTTTTAAATTCAGCAGTGTGTATATGGCCATCCCCAACTCCCTAACTATCCCTTCTCCCTGGCAATCACAAGTTTGTTTTCTGAGTCTCTTTCTGTTTTGTAAGTAAGTTCATTTGTATCAAGTAATAATGCCATTTGAAGCAACATGGATGAACCTAGAGAGTGTCATGTTGAGTAAAGTCAGATGGAGGGGAGAAATAGCATACGACATCCCTTATATGTGGAATCTAAAAAGAAATGTGGAATCTTTTGTAGGTTTTTAAAAAACAGTCAGCCTTCATGCCCTGGCTGTTGGTGACCTGTTATACATATATGTAGCAGAATTCAGGGCAGACTGCCTGTTTAGAAACTGCTCAAATTTTCTTCTATCTCTGGAAGTTTAAGTCAGTCAAAAATACTACAATTTTAGTCCCGAGAAGGAAAAAGCAGACAGACGTCGTGTGTGCCTCCCACAGGCTCTGGCTCAGAACTCACTCAGGTTCTGAAATAGCCTTCTTCCACATGATCTCACAGATTTCTACGAACACAAACCAAGCTAGACCAAGTTGTTAAAAGCTAAAAAGTTGAAGTAAGAACATCATGAGTGCCCTTTACTCAACATTCTGATATTTACCCAAAGAAGCACATTATCATTATATTTTTTAAATAATTTGCAAATGTTTGAACTTGGGCTGATTGTCCCACCTCTTTTTCCAATTCTTTTCCTCATCCTACTCTTCATTCAAAAATTTAAAAAGAAGTTTCAAGGATGTAAGAATGCACATCAACAACCATGGTATGTACTCAATTTAGTCTTAAAAAAAAAGCAGCAGAATATGTCATAGTCCAAGGCATTATCCCTATAGGAGGAGAGATTGAACTACATGAATTCCAAATTATATATTACTCAAAGGATGAATGATTTTTACCTTAGGCAAATAGATCACTGAAGAAGCTGATCTGCCATGCAGACAACTTGTGGTTCAACTTGGGAATGAGGAGTTGGTTGACAAGCCAGGCTCCTCTGTCCATGGAACTCTCCAGGCCAGAATATACCGGAGTGGGTAGCCATTCCCTTCTCCAGGGGATTGTCCCATTCCAGTGATTGAACCCTGGTCTCACATTGCAGGCAGATTCTTTACCATCTGAGCCACCAAAGAAGCCCAGTGACAAGGATTATGTTTCTCGAAAAGATACCTTCGAGTCTTAATCATTCGGAAATAGGATTGTAATCCAAGAAGAGGCCACACTGAGTTAGTGTGGCTCTAAACTCAGTGACTGGCACCCTTATAAGAGGCAAGAGACACCATTGGAAAACACCATGTGAACACACCATGTAAACAAGGAGGCAGAGACGGGAGCCACGTGTCCACAAGCACCAAGGACTCCTGGTGATTCCTAGAAGCTGGAGAGAGACATGGAATAGGTTTTCTCTTAGAGTTTCCAGAAAGCCAATCTAGCTGACTCCTAGTTCTGGGTGTCTCATCTCCAGAGCTATAAAAAAATAAATTCCTGTTGTTTTAAACCGCCTACTTTAGAAACAAATATACAGGGTCACCAGATATAAACCAGAATGATTCTATCCAAACTGGGACATGGCCACCCAAGTCAAAAATAGCTTCATTCTGTTTAAGGATCGGGCAACAAAGATGGTGACACAACTGGCCATGCTATGAAACAAATCAAATGGCAGGTTTTGCAGGCAGATGCTCAGCTTGGTTTTGAACTTTGGGGACTGAGGCACTAAAGGACAGTCACCTAATTAGAGATGCAGGTAAGTTTTATACAAACCCACCCTGAAGGTAAAGGCCAATATTTCAGGCTGTCATGCATGACTACATTGCTAATCATGGTTTAGTACAGAACTCTTACTTTTTTTAAAGCATTTTTACCTCAGTTATCCCCAATTGATTTTAACAGCAATCCTAGGAGGTATAATTATCTTCGATTTATAGGTAAGTAAAGCAAGATTTTCAGAGGTTTAGAAACTTGTCTATGGTTATAGAGAAAGCTAAGTTATCAGCAGAGGGAAATGAGGAACCTGGGGCATTTCCTTCCCAATTAATTTTCATTTCTATCATTGTTATGCTCCCCCTTTTAATGTTCAAAATCAGAATAAGGCAACATTTTGCTGACTTGGCCAATAGGCAGCAAAAAAGAATAAATAACATTAAATCCTTAAAGAACAAAAGAAATGGTTATCACTAAATTAATGTACTTTTTAAAAAATTGATCAATAAAATGTTTCTTTATTTCTTTTTAAATTAGTGTACTTTAAGAAAATATAAATTCTATTTAATTATCAAAATTTCTCAGAAAAGCAACTTTCAAAGGGTCATGAGTGATAACACTAGGAATCAAAGAATAGGCCAAAATGGAAAGAAGCTTGACCAGGGATTTTATGAATGACAAAGACGACGGTGGGAACTCAAAAGCAGATGAATGAGGCAGGAGTACGTCAGGGCTGGATGGTAGTCATGTTAGGAAGCCAGTGGAGGGTCTAGGAAAGAAGCTGTGAGGCTGCTAATTCTCTAAGAATAAATGAAATGGGAACCACTACACAGAGAAACACACATGATTTAATAAATTACCTAGTTTATGTGAACTCACAGGACTTGCACGTGGTAAGTCCTCTGATTTTGTTTTCGATTCAATTCAATGATTGAAATTTAATTTTTAATCTAGTTCAAATTGTTAATTGTAACTTTTAGACACCATGGGGATACACATGAGACATAAAACTGGGTTTCTCTGCCCAGAGCTTGATTTTATTGTGCAGTTAAGACATGCACATCAGCAGACCATCCAGCCAGACAAGATGGCCTGGCTTGCCCAACAGCAGAGTTGATAACAAAGACTGCGTCAGAAAAACCTGTCCCCTGGTTTCTCAGCACCGGTATTTAGAGGACTTTCTTGTTGTTGCTGTTCAGCTGCTAAGTTGTGTCAGAAGACCAGGAAGAAAAGCAAACAGCCTTTGTAGGTCAAATTAAAGAGTCATATTCCCATGACCTGAGATGTATTAATAAAGATGAATGGCTCACACCAGATAACATTTTACATCATCAAATTATGTCTATTAAACTATATTTCATGCTTCTCAGTTGTCGAATTAAAGAGGTCTGTTAGAATAGCAATAACACACTCAAATTGGTTGAGATACGTGCTTCAACATGCATTTTATTAGAGTGATAACTTGTGAGGCTGAACTAATCACTTAGTAATTAATATTTAAAACTCCCTGAGATGGAACAAGCCAGGTGTCCCATGAGAAAACTTCAAGTGGTTTGTGGAACGTGCACCAGAGGTGGTACCCTGTTGGGGCACTTCTTTCAAATGGGCTTCCCTCGGGGCTCAGATGGTAAAGAATCTGCCTGCAATGCAGGAGACCTGGGTTCAATCCCTGGGTCAGGAAGACCCCTTGGCTACCCACTCCAGTGTTCTGGCCTGGAGAATTCCATGGACTGTATAGTCCATGGGGTCGCAAAGAGGCAGACACAATGAGCAACTTTTGCTCACTTGCTATGTTTATTCAGTCATGTCTCTGCTTACCTGTGGCCTTTCCCTAAAATACTTGTCCATTATCAGAGATTTAGTGGAGCATTACAAAGCAATGAATTTACCAAAAAGAGTGATCTGTGGTCAAAATTATATATCCCTTCCTTTTCTGAAGTCTAGAGAGAGTAGAGGGCAAAACAGGGAAGCAGGTGGAGATCATGGTAAAAAGGATGAAACAAAGTCAGAAAAAGAACCAGAAAATGAGAAAAAAGAGGGGACAGAGTTTCCATGCTCTCTCTGAGTTTACCACTCTCCCCAAATTTCTGCAGGTTTGGAGAAGGGGCTCTCCAAAACCTTTCCTTTTGAGTTTTTGTGGAGGCTTCATTATACATAGGTATGGTTGATTGAGTCTTCTGCTACTGGTGATTGAGTCAAACTCTGTTTGCTCTCTCCCCTCCCAGAAAGGGTGGACTTGAAGGTCAAACCTTCTATTCCTGGTTGGTTTCCCTGACAACAAGTCTCCCCCCACCCCCCCACCCCCGCCCCTGGCCTTCAGATGTGTTCCAAAAGTCAACTTACTACCATAAACCTTATGGTGGAAATGGACTTCTTACGAATAACAAGTAAAGACACTCATCTCTCCTTTATCATTCTGAAGTCATTCCAGAAACTGAGGACAAGAGATAAAATATTAGGGCAAGAGCTGTTCCCATTGTTCTTTTGCCTAGGAAATGCTAAAGGTCTGGGAATCTGTGGACCATGAATCATGAATGAAGATCAAATACATATGAGTAATATATTTTGATCACCTGAATGACCAGAGATATAATTCTTCTAAATCACAAAATTGCAGATGGCCAGTTGTTCCATTATTTGTTGAAAAGATTTTCTTTATTGAGTCCTTTGTTTAGAATCATTCTACCATATATGTACCATTGTGCTTCTAGGCTATTTTGTACCATTTATTTACATGTCAATCATTCCTTCACTGTCTTGAGTGCTGTTCAGTTCAGTTCAGTTCAGTCGCTCAGTTGTGTCCGACTCTTTGTGACCCCATGAATCGCAGCATGCCAGGCCTCCCTGTTCATCACCAACTCCCGGAGTTCACTCAGACTCACGTCCATTGAGTCAGTGACGCCATCCAGCCATCTCATTCTCTGTCGTCCCCTTCTCCTCCTGCCCCCAATCCCTCCCAGCATCAGAGTCTTCTCCAATGAGTCAACTCTTCCCATGAGGTGGCCAAAGTACTGGAGTTTCAGCTTTAGCATCATTCCTTCCAAAGAAATCCCAGGGCTGATCTCCTTCAGAATGGACTGGTTGGATCTCCTTGCAGTCCACGGGACTCTCAAGAGTCTTCTCCAACACCACACTTCAAAAGCATCAATTCTTCGGCGCTCAGCCTTCTTCACAGTCCAACTCTCACATCCATACATGACCATAGGAAAAACCATAGCCTTGATTAGACAAACCTTTGTTGGCAAAGTAATGTCTCCGGTTTTGAATATGCTCTCTGGGTTGGTCATAACTTTTCTTCCAAGGAGTAAGCGTCTTTTAATTTCATGGCTGCAGTCACCATCTGCAGTGATTTTGGAGCCCAGAAAAATAAAGTCTGACACTGTTTCCACTGTTTCCCCGTCTATTTCCCATGAAGCGATGGGACCAGATGTCATGATCTTCGTTTTCTGAATGTTGAGCTTTAAGCCAACTTTTTCACTCTCCACTTTCACTTTCATCAAGAGGCTTTTGAGTTCCTCTTCACTTTCTGCCATAAGGGTGGTGTCATCTGCATATCTGAGGTTATTGATATTTCTCCCAGCAATCTTGATTCCAGCTTATGTTTCTTTCAGTCCAGCGTTTCTCATGATGTACTCTGCATATAAGTTAAATAAGCAGGGTGACAATATACGGCCTTGACCTACTCCTTTTCCTATTTGGAACCAGTCTGTTGTTCCATGTCCAGTTCTAACTGTTGCTTCCTGACCTGCATACAGACTTATCAAGAGGCAGGTCAGGTGGTCTGGTATTCCCATCTCTTTCAGAATTTTCCACAGTTTATTGTGATCCACACAGTCAAAGGCTTTGGCATAGTCAATAAAGCAGAAATAGATATTTTTCTGGAACTTTCTTGCTTTTTTGATGATCCAGCGGATGTTGGCAATTTGATCTCTGGTTCCTCTGCCTTTTCTAAAACCAGCTGGAACATCAGGAAGTTTGTATGTTTAGGAGTCTGCTCTTAGTAAACAATTGCTGAAGCCTGGCTTGGAGAATTTTGAGCATTACTTGACTAGCGTGTGAGATGAGTGCAATTGTGTGGTAGTTGGAGCATTCTTTAGCATTGCCTTTCTTTGGGATCAGAATGAAAACTGACCTTTTCCAGTCCTGTGGCCACTGCTGAGTTTTCCAAATTTGCTGGCATATTGAGTGCAGCACTTTCACAGCATCATCTTTCAGGATTTGAATAAGCTCAACTGGAATTCCATCACCTCCACGAGCTTTGTTCGTAGTGATGCTTTCTAAGGTCCACTTGACTTCACATTCCAGGATGTCTGGCTCTAGGTCATTGATCACACCATCATGATTATCTGGGTCATGAAGATTTTTTTTGTACAGTTCTGTGTATTCTTGTCATCTCTTCTTAATACCTTCTGCTTCTGTTAGGTCCATACCATTTCTGTCCTTTATCGAGCCCATCTTTGCATGAAATATTCCCTTGGTATCTCTAATTTTCTTGAAGAGATCTCTAATCTTTCCCATTCTGTTGTTTTCCTCTATTTCTTTGCATTGATCACTGAGGAAGGCTTTCTTGTCTCTTCTTGCTATTCTTTGGAACTCTGCATTCAGATGCTTATATCTTTCCTTTTCTCCTTTGCTTTTCGCTTCTCGTCTTTTCACAGTATGTAGGTTTATATTAATAATGTCTTGAAGTCAAGTAGTGTAAATCCTCCAATTTTACTCATTTTGACAAAATTATAAGATTTTTCATTTTCATAAAATTTTTGAGTTTATAAACTATAAAAATTGTGTTTGAATCTTAATATTGCCTCAGAGCTATAAATCAGTTTAGAGAGAATTATCATTTTAAACAATATTGAGTCTTCCAGTTCGTAACATAGTATTTCACTTTTACTTATTTAGTTCAATTCAGTCGCTCAATCATGTCCAACTCTACTTACTTAGGACATCTTCAATTTCTCTCAGCAATATTTGTAGCTTTAGGCATAGAGATCTTGCACATCATTTATTAGATTATACTAATATGAATATTGTTATATTTACTATCATTTTCCCACTATTTGTTTCTGGCATAGAAATACATTTGACCTTTTTATATTCACCTCTATCTTGTGACCTTGACCTTAATAAATTATTTTTTTCTAGAAGTCAATTCCTTTAGATTTTCTATATATACAACATGTTTTCTGCAAATAAAGTCTTATTCCTTTTTCCCAATACTGATATCTTTTATTTCCTTTTCTTGCCCTTAATGCATTTTCCTAGCTCAAATCTCAAAATATCCAAGCTAATTAAGCCAGAAAGAAAGAGAAGGCAAAGCAAAATACTGGACAGTGGGTTTGTTGTTGCTGTTGTTTCTGCCTTTACTACCTGAACAATGATTGTTTTCTTTTAAGGACACCATTTCTCACAGAATCAAAACATGTTACAGCTGGGACAACTTCTGCGGGTGAACTTCATCCAATACTTCCTTAGATCCCATGAAACTAAAGGCCAGAAAACAGATGTGAATTATCTAAGATCACACAGCTGAGATGACGCCCTTATTTCTGAATTCCTTAGTGCTCAGTCTACAATCCCTTGGGTGTTCTCCAAAAGGTGGACCAAGGAACACAAGTTCCCCAGGATATCGGAAAGCGTTTGGGGTGGGGCAGGGTTTAGAGGGAGGAGAGACAGTTTCTGTGATCAAGTATGTGGGAAATGCTAATTTAAGTTATGTTGCCTTGTCTCCTAGTGAGACTTCTCAGAAGCTTACTTATGCCATACTGTTGGGGTCCAGTCAAGACAGCAGCAACCACATGAGGATTCCGTAGAAAAGGACTGACTGTGGTCCATGGGGTCACAAAGAGTCAGACACAACTGAGCAACTGAACTGAACTGAACTGAAGGCAGAGCAGGAACTTACGATCCCCTGAAAGGGCTGGAGCTTCCAAGGTCAGGTGAAGGTTCCAAGAGACCCAAGGGTCATCAGAGTTTGAAAGCCGAGATGCCACCGCCATCTCCAGCCCCGAGACAAAAGTTTAGAAAGCTCTCTGGAAACCTTAGATCCCTTTGTATGTGCTCCTGCTGCTAGCTGGAAAGACAACAGTAGAGCTTCTCTCCCTTCTGTCTTTTCTTTCTTAGATAATTGTCTTTCCAGGGCAGCATCTTATCAGAGCTCTGTCCTTTAGGGACTCAGTAATGAAGTTACTGGGCTGCTAGACCCTAAATTTTACAAAGATCACAAAAAAGACTGATATATTTTGCTGCTATTGCTTTTAGAATTTGGAAGACCTGGCCAGAGGCTGGTCAGTTTCCCCTGATGAAGTCCACATCCCAAGCCTTTTCCCTACCAAGATCTCACACTTTTGGCCATCACACGCTCATCCCAGTTGCCCGGGGTCAGATGCCAAACAATGGATAACCCCTAGGCTCCAGAGCCCACAAAGTTATTCAAACTAACCAGTTCACAGAAAGTCTGTGAAACTTTGCAAACCCCAGCCAGCTTGTCACATACAAGGTGCCCTGACATCTCTAGTTTGCTGTCATCCTGTCATGGGTGCAACCCACTACACAGTCCTGCATGGCAGCCTTGTCTCCTTTGGAGCTGTATGTGACAGAATTTTGCTTTCATTCAGCTGAGTACTTCTGTGTTTCGTCCTGCAGTCATAGAATCTTTCAAAGTGTTAGTTGCTCAGTGTCTGACTTTTTGTGACCCACTCCATGGACTATAGCCTGCCCAGCTTCTCTGTCCATGGGATTTCCCAGCCAAGAATACTGGAGTGAGTTGCCATTTTCTTCTCTAGGGGTTTTCCCAACCCAGGGATTGAACCCAGGTCTCCTGCATTGCAGGCAGGTTGTTTACTCTCTAAACCACCAGGGAAGCCTGTAGCCCACCAGACTCCTCTGTCCATAAAATTCTCCAAGCAAGAATACTGGAGTGGGTAGCCATTCCCTTCTCCAGAGGATCTTCTTGACCTGGGTATTGAATCCACATCTCCTGTATTGCAGGTGAATTCTTTATCATCTGAACCATGGGGGAAGCCCCAGAGAATCTTTAAATCTTATAAAAAGGGATAAGGAATGGTTCAGAGTTACCAAAATCAATCTGGTGAATCTACTTATGTGTATTGAACATCTCTGTATATCATGTTTCCTAAATTCTTCTGGCCATATGTTTTCATTTTGGGGGCAAGACATACTGATCTTCAAAAGGTAACAAGTGAAAGTCACTCAGTCATGTCTGACTCTGGGACCCCATGAACTATATAGTCCTGGAATTCTTCAGGCCAGAATACTGGAGTGGGTAACCATTCCCTTCTTCAGGGGATCTTCCCAACCTAGGGATCAAACCCAGTTCTGCATTGCAGGTGGATTCTTTACCAACTGAGCCACCAGGGAAGTCCCCAGAAAGTATCAAGGTTCCATGGAAATCATTGTGGGCATGGTTGGATGGTATCACCGACTCAATAGACATGAGTTTGAGTAAGCTCCAGTAGTTGGTGATGGACAGGGAGGCCCGGCATGCTGCAGTCCATGGGGTCGCAAAGAGTTGGACATGACTGAGCAACTGAACTAACTGAACTGAAGGGCTCATGCACTTTGAAGACCCTGTGACCTAAAAGGCAGCAGCAATGAGGACTGTGGCCTCAGCTCTTTTAGCAGGGTCTTCAAGAGCCCAGACTGAACCCAGCTATGTTGTGGTTGCACTATCCATGAAGGCTCCTCCCAGCCTATTCCAGCCAATTGATTTGCATGTGACTTCCTTCCCCTTGCAAAGCCAGCCTGGTTCTCTTTTCCCATCTAAATCCTAGTCAGTCATCAAGACCCAACTCCAGTCCCTTCTTTTCAACAAGAAATTCAATGACGGGTTCAGCCTTCACTCATCTGTTCCTTCTCTGAAATCTAGACATCCTGTCAGCACTTGTCACATATCTGCCAGTGACATCGCTTCTACGACTTCCAGCTCTATTTAGCAGCGCTTGGTGTCATTCTCTTGTTCTCAGCTGCATTGTTATCTTCTCAAAGGCAGGAATTTGACCTTATGCCTCCTCAAACATTTCCAACAATTCTTAGCACATAATGGAGACACAGATACATGTGGACAGGATAAATTAATTTGTTAGCTACTTCACTTTCTAACTTTTCTTTTTTTTCCCCCTAGAATTTCAGCTGAAGCTGGACGTAGTTTGCATAGGGGCATATTTGTCATACAGATGACAGTAAAAATGGAGTTCCATAAAAGTGACTATTATCAAGTGGTGGGAACGAATTTCCTTAGTAACATGTCTTGGTTCCTCTGGTGTTCTTGAACCATAAAGAGCAATGTGACACTTATCAAGTCCCAAATGACTTTCTTGCTTCCAAGAATTATTTCAGGCTTGGATTCCCAGCAATTCAGAAGCAATTTCTATTTCTGCCGTGTTCATACTTTGCATCTATATAGCCTTTTAACTTTTTTATTTTTACATCTGCGTTCTGTTCATTTCACAGCAATGACCCTGTGATCTGGGTTGAGCTGACACAACATTATTGTCCTCGCTTAAGCCTTGAGGGACGAGGCACAAAGGTACCATTTAGCTGGTGGCAACTTGGGCTTGAACTCAAATCACCTGGCTCCCAAGTCATTGCTCTTTTTAATGTGTTCCAAAATTGGAAAGGTGTTTGAATGTGAATGTGTTTGTGTTTAATTAATTAAAGGAAATAATTCAGATTAGAAATTATCTGACTGTTTTTCATCACGTAATTTTTTTGGTAGAAAGATGACCATATATCCAATACCCAAAATGACTTTTTAAATTTTTATTTTATTTTTTAACTTTACAATATTGTATTGGTTTTGCCATATATCAACATGAATCCGCCACAGGTATACACGTGTTCCCCATCCTGAACTTTCCTCCCTCCTCCCTCCCCGTACCATCCCTCTGGGTCGTCCCAGTGCACCAGCCTCAAGCATCCAGTATCGTGCAACCAAAATTATTTTTATCCCAATCAAAAATAAAAAAAGGTGTCTTTCTGAGTCTTCTCTGTAATCACCTTTAAAAATTTTAGAGTCTGCATACTGCCTTAGTCTGCTCAGGTTGCCATAACAAGATATCATAGACCTAGAGACTTAAACAACAAAAATCTATATTTTTACAGTTCTGGAGGCCAGAAGTCCAGGATCAAGGAGGCAGCATGGTGGACTTCTCATGAGAACTCTCTTCTGGCTTATAGACAGCTGCCTTCACTGTGTCCTCACATGGTAGAAAGAGAGAGACAGCCTTTTCCATATGGGTGCTAATGCCATGATGAGATGAAGTGGTTGGATGGCATCACCGGCTCTATGGACATGTGTTTGAGCAAGCTCCTGGAGTTGGTGATGGACAGGGAAGCCTGGCATGCTACAGTCCATGGGGTTGCAAAGAGTTGGACATGACTGAGCGACTGAACTGAACTGAACTGAACTGAATGCCATGATGAAGGCTTCCTCGTGGCCACATTCAAATCAAATTATCTCCCAAAGGCCTCCTACTACCATCACATCTGAGGCTGGGGTTTCAATGTCTGAATTCGGAGTAGGGGACACAATTCAGTCCACAACACACACAGGATCATACTTGCAGAAGTCTATGTGAACCTACAAGTTGTGTGTGGCTGGCTGATGTAGGTAAAATGTACCTGGAGAGTAATTTTAAACCTGACTCCATTTGCCAAAATCCTTCTTCTCATCCTTTCTTCTCACAGGCACCAGAGTGTAAAATCTAGGCCTGGTCCTGCCCTACTGTTGGAGAAAATTCCCTGCTTGTGTCTCTCCAGCTCCTCCCATTGCATCCAACTCCAAACTGTGCTTCACACCAAAATGTAGTCAGTTCTTACTATTTGCTGGAGTTGTATTCTATAAAGTCACTATGAACAATGAATTAGACAATATTGAACCACTGCTCCTGGGGAAATACAGGGTTCAGTTCCCAGGAGTCTCTGGTCACAATATTTTCATTAGTCGATCAACAGGTCCTTGTTTTATGTGACTTTGTTTTAAAACACTTCATTTAACGTATATCCTTGATTTGTTAACACTGAACACAGAGCCGGCGGCACCGTAATTCATGCCTGAATGATGCTTATCCAACACTGCATTTTCTCCCCAAGGCACATCCCGGGCTTCTTGCCCTTAGGAAAGTGAAACGGCTCTTCAGTGCTGTTCTGAGAGCTATTCTGAACTGAAAAGTGTGCTTAGTTGCTCAGTCATGTCCAGCTCTTTGCAGCCCCATGGACTGTAGCCTGTCAGGCTCCTCTGCCCATGGAATTTTCCAGGCAAGAATTCTGCAGTGGGGTGCCATTTCCTTCTCCAGGGCATCTTCCCAACCCAAGGATCAAACCTGCATCTCCTATGTCTCCTGAATTGCAGGTGGATTCTTTACCCACTGAGCCATCAGTGCGGAAGCCCCATTCTGAACAGAAAAATCACCAGCAAAAAGCACAGAAATGGGGAAAATGTGGCACAGTACACAGGTCATAAAAAGGACCCATGTTCATAGTGTGAGAGCTGAAACAGCACCTCATTCGCCTCACTTGGGAATGCGCGTGTTGAAGGATTCAGATGTCTTCCCTGCTCTGCACACATGTGTGACTGACTGGGAAAATGAGAATCAAGGTGGAGGTGAAAAGTTTCAGTGAGTCGGTGCACATGCCCGTGTGGAATCCAGGGAGGGTGAGGCTCACTGTGCCCACAGCTCCCGATCTCCGGCTCCCAGCCCTGGTTTGTGACTGTCTGTGCTGAAATAGGGTAACCCTGAAGGTTGGGGTCACGCTGCTCTGTGGATCCACAGGGAGCCACCATGTATTAAGTAGTTGCTGAATTGAGTGGAACTTCACGTGATGGAGCCAGGTTGGCCTTTCCAGCTGGTGCCCCTCTGGGCTCAGATAGCAAGGCTCTCACCCAGGGTCTGGAGCTCTCACCCCAGCTCTGATGACTGGAACTCCTGGGCCTCTCTCCTGACTCCGTGATTCTCAGCACACTTACCTCCTAGAAAGGGTGAGGAGCTGGCTTCTCACCCGTGAGCTGAGGGATGCTGGTAGGCTCTTCAGATGGAGCTTCCTGCAGAAGGCAGCTGTCCCCCGCCAGGGCCTCTGATGCTTAACATTCTCGTTAGAACTTTATTTCTTCAGGTTAAGCACTTCCATTCTGATAACTACAAAAAAGAGGGGAAACTAACATTTTAAATGTTAAAGGGTCTTTGCATGTGTTACCTTCTCTAATGCATGTGTGTGTGTGTTAGTTGCTCAGTTGGGTCTGACTCTTTGTGATCCTATGGACTGTAACCTGCCAGGCTCCTCTGTTCATGGAATTCTCCAGGCAAGAATACTGGAATGGGTAGCCATGCCCTGCTCCAGGGGATCTTCCCCACCCAGGGATCAAACCCAGAGCTCTTGCATTGTAGGCAGATTCTTTAACATCTGAGCCACTAGGGAAGCCCTCTCTAATCCATACCAGAATCCTATACAATAGGTAGAAATATCCCTTTAGAGATGAGTGAAATAAAGACAATACATTAGAGTCTGTGGTCTAGCTGGCATTCGTAGCCAGATTTGTCTGATCAGGAGGTCTTGGTTATTTTGGTCACCCCATGCCACCTTCAAGTGCGTGTAAAATAAAAATGCTCCTTGCCAGGAGGTCATACAGTCATTATCAATCACAAGTTATTTCTTTGATTCACTCAACAAATGTTGGCAGAGAACTCACAATGTGCCAAGCAATGTTCTGGGTAGAAGAAACCGAATTTGAATCTGGTATGGTTCTGAGCTTCACAGGATATTTAGGATGTGAAATAGGAACTACATGTGCCACCAGAAAAAAAAAAAAGGAATATAAGGGGGAGGTGGGGCTTCCCAGGTAGCTCAATGGTTAAGAATCCACCTCCAAAGCAGGAGATGCAAGAAATGCAGCTTCAATCTCTGGGTTGGGAAGATCCCCTGAAGTAGGAAATGGCAACCCCTTCTAGTATTCTTGCCATGGACAGAGGAGCCTGACAGGCTACAGTTCATGGGATCTTAAAGAATTGGACAGGACTGAGCACGTGAGCTGTGAGCCAAGCAGGAGGTATCTTCTTAGTCCAGAGAGCAAGGAGAGCTTCATGGAGAAAGGAGCCCATACCTGCCTGGGGACCATGATTGCAAGAAGAACAGGGAGGGGACATCACGGCAGGTGACTGGGGACAGACTTTGAGGGCAGCAAGGAGCACATTTAGTCCGATGGCTTTCCCCTTTGGAAGATGGAAGACGGCCACAACCAAAGTTCTGGAAAGGATGCAATAAGAGAAAAGGAAAGGCAGTCAGATGAAACTTGGCAAATTTTCCTCAACCCATAGCACCATCCCCGAAGCCATCGCTTCCCCCTGCCTCCCTGTAGAGAGGGAGCTGCTTCTGGTTCCCAGCCCACGTAGGACCAAATGTCTCATTACTCTAGTGTCTCACAGCACTTACATCACATTTTTTCACACCCAAAGTCTGAATCACAGCCAGGACCTTCCTGCATGACAGTTCCCATGAACTAATTATTAATGTTCTTGGCGTGAAGTCTGGGTGGGCATTTATTTCCATTATCCAAACCTGGTGATGAATTGAGCTTTGCGCAGGCTGTATAATTTCTTCGTTTCACCATAAGTCTGTGCCTTCTGCTGGCATTTTAAGGAATGTATTTTTATGGAGTTGGGTGCTGTTCAGTAATTTTCCAGGAGGGCACATTGCCCAGGCCAGATGGGCAGATTTGTTTCTAGTTCCAGCTGGTGAAGTCCTGTCTGATAAGATTCTATCCCATCCTACTTGAACACAACACCCAGTTTGCTTGCAAAGTGGGTGGTGAAGAATTAATCAGCAGTTCATTATGGTGGTTTGGGGAGAAAGGGCCACCCACCCTGGTGGCTTCAATCTCCCTAATCAAGCAGTGCCACTGAAGGGTATCTTTTTTAAAAAACTGTTATCATGATATGGAACATAATAAAACAGGATGTCGAGAAGCCATTCTGTATCAACAAGAATTCTTCATGATGGTGACCAAGAATCCTGTATTTCTCTCTGGATCTACTTGTCTTTAGAAAAAGAAAGAAGCCTGGTGTGTTGACATGTGATGAAGATGAATGAACTTTGGCCTTCTGAAGAGGATCCTTCAAGTTTTCAGTCCTGCTGCATGATGAAGTCACTCATAATCGATTCCATCTTCAGTCGTTGGACTGAGACTCCTTGCAAGTTGACTCCTCACCAGGGAGGTGTGAGCACCCAGAGAAAGAGGTGTGCAAAGTTTCTTATTCAAGAATCCTCAGATTCAGTATCTGGGATTGTCTTGTTTTACTTTTTTATTAACCTTCTAGAGGGAACTAAGGCCAGAAATATTTCCACAGAAAAGTACCTTTCCACAGGATGTGGTAATGACATCATCAAAGAATAAAAACAACTGGCTTGTCATACAGAATGAAGTAAGTCAGAAAGAGAAAAAGAAATATTGTATATTGATGCATATATATGGAATCTAGAAAAATGGTATTGATGAACCTATTTGCAGGGCAGGAATAGAGACACAGATGTACAGAACAGACGTGTAGACACAATGGGGAAAGGAGAGAGTGGGATGAACTGGGAGAGTAGCACTGATGAATATATGCCACCATGTGTAAAATAGCTAGCTAGCAGGAAGCTGCTGTATAGCACAGGGAGCTCAGTGATGCTCTGTGATGACCTAGAGGAGTGGGCTGGGCTGGGCTGGGAGAGAGGCTCAAGAGGGAAAGAATATATATATACGTATAGCTGATTCACATTGTTATATGGCAGAAACTAATACAACATTGTAAGCAATTATACTCCAATCAAAAATAATAAAAATAAAAACATTTTTAAAAACCCTGTTTCTTTTTTTAACCTTTCAACATTTGGACTTCCTCTTAAAATTACTGAATATTAATCATTTTTAATTTTTTAAAATCTGCTTCCTAGACTTCCCTTTTCCTGCTCTAGAGTCCAGCCAAGTCAAGGGGGAGCCCCTGGACTTAGACTGCTTCTCCTTGTCTTCCTGTAGGTAAGGATCCATCATTTCTTCCCCTGTAAACCCTCACTTCCTTCTTGTTTCTTCAACATGTTGCTGCTAACATAAAACTCTCAAAGCCCAATCTTTTCTTTTCCTTTTCACTTCAGGTAAGCGTCTTCTAGCATTTATCCTGGAGGCGACACAAGTGCGTCCAAGAAAGACAGCACTGTTGTTTCCATTTAACAGATAAGAAAACTAAGTTACACAAAGGCTAAGTGACCTGTCCTGCCTATGGCTTTAGAAATCAAGACTTGTACTTTTTTTCAGAAATTCTATCAGAAGAAAATAATTTGGACAAAGAAGTTTAACCTACTACCAATCAAGCAGAACAAATAAATGTTAGCATGAACCATAAAAAAAAAAAATGATAAATTGGACTTTATCAAAAGGTTGAAGTTCTGCTTTTCAAAGACTCTGTTAAGATAATGAAAAAAGAAGCCACAGGTTTGGAGGAAATATTTATAAGTCATATATCTGACAAAGATATTATATCTAGAATATATATAATGAACTCTCAAAAGTCAGTAATAGGGAAATAAAAAAAAACAATAAGAAATGCACAAAGATTTGAGTAGACACTTCAGTTCAGTTCAGTTCAGTCACTCAGTTGTGTCCAACTCTTTGCGACCCCATGAATCACAGCATGCCAGGCCTCCCTGTCCATCACCAACTCCTGGAGTTCACTCAGATTCACGTCCATCGAGTCAGTGATGCCATCCAGCCATCTCATCCTCTGTCATCCCCTTCTCCTCCTGCCCCCAATCCCTCCCAGCATTAGAGTATTTTTCAATGAGTCAACTCTTCCCATGAGGTGGCCAAAGTACTGGAGTTTCAGCTGTAGCATCATTCCTTCCAAAGAAATCCCAGGGCTGATCTCCTTCAGAATGGACTGGTTGGATCTCCTTGCAGTCCAAGGGACTCTCAAGAGTCTTCTCCAACACCACACTTCAAAAGCATCAATTCTTCGGCACTCAGCCTTCTTCACAGTCCAACTCTCACATCCATACATGACCACAGGAAAAACCATAGCCTTGACTAGACGAACCTTTGTTGGCAAAGTAATGTCTCTGCTTTTGAATATGCTATCTAGGTTGGTCATAACTTTCCTTCCAAGGAGTAAGCGTCTTTTAATTTCATGGCTGCAGTCACCATCTGCAGTGATTTGGGAGCCCAGAAAAATAGTCTGACACTGTTTCCACTGTTTCCCCATCTATTTCCCATGAAGTGATGGGACCGGATGCCATGATCTTTGTTTTCTGAATTTTGAGCTTTAAGCCAACTTTTTCACTCTCCACTTTCACCTTCATCAAGAGGCTTTTGAGTTCCTCTTCACTTTCTGCCATAAGGGTGGTGTCATCTGCGTATCTGAGGTTATTGATATTTCTCCCAGCAATCTTGATTCCAGCTTGTGTTTCTTCCAGTCCAGCGTTTCTCATGATGTACTCTGCATAGAAGTTAAATAAGCAGGGTGACAATATATAGCCTTGATGTACTCCTTTTCCTATTTGGAACCAGTCTGTTGTCCCATATCCAGTTCTAACTATTGCTTCCTGACCTGCATACAGATTTCTCAAGAGGCAGGTCAGGTGGTCTGGTAGTCCCATCTCTTGAAGAATATTCCACAGTTTATTGTGATCCACACAGTCAAAGGCTTTGGCATAGTCAATAAAGCAGAAATAGATGTTTTTCTGGAACTCTCTTGCTTTTTCGATGATCCAGCAGATGTAGGCAATTTGATCTCTGGTTCCTCTGCCTTTTCTAAAACCAGCTTGAACATCAGGAAGTTCATGGTTCACATATTGCTGAAGCCTGGCTTGGAGAATTTTGAGCATTACTTGACTAGCATGTGAGATGAGTGCAATTGTGTGGTAGTTTGAGCATTCTTTGGCATTGCCTTTCTTTGGGATTGGAATGAAAACTGACCTTTTCCAGTCCTGTGGCCACTGCTGAGTTTTCCAAATTTGCTGGCATATTGAGTGCAGCACTTTCACAGCATCGTCCTTCAGGACTTGAAATAGCTCAACTGGAATTCCATCACCTCCACTAGCTTTGCTCGTAGTGATGCTTTCTAAGGTCCACTTGACTTCACATTCCAGGATGTCTAGGCTCTATGTCAGTGATCACACCATCGTGATTATCTGGGTCATGAAGATCTTTTTTGTACAGTTCTTCTGTGTATTCTTGCCATCTCTTCTTAATATCTTCTGCTTCTGTTAGGTCCATACCATTTCTGTCCTTTATCGAGCCCATCTTTGCATGAAATGTTCCCTTGGTATCTCTAATTTTCTTGAAGAGATCTCTAGTCTTTCCCATTCTGTTGTTTTCCTCTATTTCTTTGCATTGATTACTGAGGAAGGCTTTCTTATCTCTTCTTGTTATTCTTTGGAACTCTGCATTCAGATGCTTAAATCTTTCCTTTTCTCCTTTGCTTAGAAAAGGTATATAAATGGCAAATAAGCACATGAAAAGATGCTCACAGTCACTAGTCTCAAGTAATGGGATGAAAGCCTTAGCTGAAAGCTTCAGCATGCAGTTACTAAGTATTCTGAGGAGGACAAGGAGGAACGCTCATGCATTGCTGGTCAGAATGCAAAAAGATACAGACACTCTAGGAAGAGGTTTGTTCACCATACACTTGTCATATGACCCAGCGATTCCACCTCTGGACATGTTCCCAAGAGAAATGAAGACATGAGTCCACATAAAAACTAGTTCATGAATGTTTGTGGTAGCCCCCAAACTGAAATCAATTCAATGTCCAGTGGCTGGTGAATAAATAATCTGTGGTAAATCTGTAAAAGAGAATACTTCTCAATAATGAGAAGAACTGAGGTCCTCATAGCAACAACAACAAGAGTGAATTTTACAAGCTTTTCAGCAAGTGAAAGAAGTCAAATTCCAAAGGCTGCATGTTGTATAATTACATATATATGACATCCTGGAAAAGGCAAAACTAAAAGAAGAGAAAATAAATCAGTCAGGAGCTAAGTGGGGGAGGGGATGACTACAGAGGACACAAGGGAACTTTGTGGGAGGACATGAGATTTCCATCTCTTGATGAGATAATGATTACCTGAGAGCGTGAGTGGTGGTGGTGGTTTAGACTCTTGCAGCCTCTGTCCATGGGATTTCCCAGGCAAGAATCCTGGAATGGGTTGCCATTTTCTTCTCTGAGGGATCTTTCACACCCAAGGATCAAACCCGAATCTCCTGTGGCTCTGGCACAGCAGGCAATTCTTTACCCTGGAGCCACCAGGGAAGTCCCACCTGAGAGTATACATTTGTCAAAATTCATAGAATGATACACCAAAATAATGAACTTAACTGTATACAAATGATACCTCAAATTGTTTTGTTAAATGCTAAGTGTAAGGAAGGATTTTGTGACAAATACTCTATCTTACTTTCATTCCTTCTGTATTAGATCCTTCCCAGGGAGATCCTGTTTGTCACATGCTGCCCAATAGCTCAAAAATCTAGAGGTAAATTGTGAGTTCTTTACTCACAGTGTGATGGGGGGCGTAAAGGGAAAATCTGGCTGTTTTAGGATAGCATATTTTTTGCTGTGACAGAATCAGCCCAGAGAAGTGCTAAGGTTGTGGAGGAAGAATAAGAAAGCTCCCTACTAAGTCTTCCCCGGAGCTGAGGCTGTTGGAACAATTAGAAGGTGAATGGGGAGGGCACCTGGTGTAGGTAACAGCAGGAGCCACGCAGAGGGCAGCAAGGAGCCAAAGGAAGTGAGTCCTCTCCTCCTCCCTCTGCAGCTGCTGTTGTGGGGATCAAACAACCCACTGGAGCTTAACCGACCAGCCCTGAAACGCTCCACGAACAGAAGGAAGGCTGGTTCCCTGACCTCCTTCCCTCACAGCACAAACATTTAGAAAATGCTTACTAAATTCTGCCTGAGTCAAATCCCAATGGCTGAACATTGAAAATGTACCTCTACATGATTAAAATAGAAAATCATCTTAGGCAGACACCACAGCAATAATTGTTGACAGTGAGACTCTTTCTTGGGTTCTAAAGTTAAATGAAAGTATGAAGAGGGACGGGAATATTTCCATAGTCTCAAAGAATTTCCTTACAGCATTTTACCGAAGGGCAAACAGGAGGAACTACAATGAAAAAACTCTGTAGACACCACTATCAAGTGATGAGAGTAAGCCTCACCAGAAATAAGAAAGATGGATGCCACGTTTCCTCAACATGAAACACGGACAGGGCAAAGCACACACAAGTATCACCCCGCCGGTGATTAAGATTTCCACATAGAAACTTGGGGGACACAAACATTCAGTCCATAACAAATGCATCACCTAACTAATTCTAAGAGAAACATTGGAAAAATTCAAATCAAAGGATACTCCAGGAAATGACTGATCAATATCTTTCAAAAGATTCCATATATATGTATTAATATATGATATTTTTAATGCATGTACATGGAATCTAGGAAAATGGTACTGATGAACCTATTTGCAGGGCAAGAATAGAGCCTCAAATATAGAGAACAGACTTACGGACACAGTGAGGGAAGGAGAGGTGGGACAAATTGAGTAGCCTTGAAATGTCTACATTACCGTGTGTAAAATAGATAGCTAGTGAGAAGTTGTTATATAGTGCAGGGAGCTCAGCCTTGTGCTCTGTGATAACCTAGAGGGGGCAGGATGGGGTGGGAGGTGGGAGGAAGGCTTGGGAGGGAGGAGACATGTATATACCTATGGCTGATTCATAGGTATTAGTTGATGTACGGCAGAAACCAGCACAAATGGCCATACTACCCAAAGTAAGCTACAGATTTAATGTAATCTTTTTCAAAATACCTATGGCATTTTTCACAGGACAAGGACAAATAATACTAAAATTTAGATGAAATCACAAAAGACTCAGAATTGCCAAAGCAATCCTGAGGGGGAAAGAACAAACTGGAGACATAATCCTTTCAGACCTCAGACAACTACCACAAAGCTACTATAGTCAAAAGGGCATGGTACTGGCAAAAAAACCAGACATGTAGATTAACAGAACTGAATGGAGAGCCCAGAAATAAACCCACACATGTATGGTCAATTAATCTACGACAAAGAAATCAAGAATATACAATGGAGAAAAGACAGTCTCTTCAACACGGGTGTTTGGAAAGCTGGGCAGCTCCATGTAAATCAATGAAATTAGAACACTCTCTCATGCCATTTATAAAAATAAACCCAAAATAGTTTAAAGACCTAAATATAAGACATGATAACCACAAAAAATTCCTAGAAGAGAACATAGGCAAAACATTCTTGGACATAAATTGTAGTAATATTTTCTTAGATCAGTCTCCCAAGGCAAAAGAAAGAAAAGCAAAACTAAACAAATGGGATCTAATCAAACTGAAAAGATATTGCACAGGAAATGAAACCATAAGCAAAACAAAAAGACAACCTGAAGAATGGGGGAAAATATTTGCAAACAGGCAACTGACAAGAGATCGATATCCAAAATATACAAACCACTCATACAACTCGATATCAAAACAAACAAAAAACTCAAACACAAATGGGCAGAAGACCTAAAAAGGCATTTCTCCAAAGACACAGATTACCAATAGTCACATAAAAAGATGCTTAACACTGCTAATGATTAGAGAAATGCAAATCAAAACTACAATGAAGTATCAACTCACACTGGTCAGAATAGCCATCATCAAAAAGTCTGCAAATAATTAATATTAGAGAGGGTGCAGGAACACTCCTGTACTGTTGGTGGGAATGCAAATTGGTATATCTACTGTGGAGAACAGTATGGAGGTTCCTTAAAAAACTAAACATACAGGCACCATTTGATCCAGCAATCTGACTCCTGGCATACATCCTGAAAAGATAAAAACTCTAATTTGAAAAGATTTATGCACTTCAGCGTTCATAGCAGTACTATTTACAACAGCCAAGACGTAGAAACAACCCAAGTGTCCATCAACACACACCTGGTTTCAGATGTGATGCAGACCATGAATGAAATAGTGCTCTCCAGCACATTGAAAAATACTCTATTTTATTTTTGCCAAGTTCAATGCAAATTTCTTTAAACCAATCTCTTCTTTTTTAAGCCATTAGTGAAACTTTACTGTTTATATTTTCTTGTGTTTGATTATATATTAGAAGTATTGGTGGGAATAGACCTGAGAGGTTGGGAAAAAAATGAAAAAAACTTGCCAAGAAAAGAAAGTTGTTTCTTTAATTGAACTTGGTTTAAAAAAAAAAAAAAAAAAAAGTAATTTAGCTCTGTGAAAAGGGCTTTTGCTTTCTCTGACCTGAATTTTATTTTAATAATCCAGGAGCAGTGCCACGGACACATGCTCATGACCAAGCTTAATTTAAATTTATTTCCACCAGCTCAAAGCACAATATGAGTTCTACCATTAGGGCTGCTGGTGTGATGAGCTCAGGAATGAATATGCTGGGAAGAGTACTCTGCTGTGATTCAAGAGATCATGACTTTTACAAGATTTTATACAACTTTTATGGTCAATTAAAATAAAACCAGGTGTTATCTCTCCTACTTCTGAGTCTCTACCTCCCCAGGTACAACAAAGTTTGAAGTGACCTAACCTCAGTGTCCATCTCTTCCACAGGAATCCATATACATAAGTGACCTCTGTCAACAATGGCTTTTTTTTTTTTTTAATAAAGTTGTGTGTTTTTTTAAATGTGGACCAGTTTTTAAAGTCTTTTTTGAATTTGTTACAATATTGCTTCTGTTGTTCATGTTCTGGTTTTTTGCTCATGAGGCATCGGGGATCTTAGCTCCTCAACTAAAGATCAAACCCACACTCCATGCATTGGAAGGTGAAGTCTTAACCATTGGACCACCAGGGAAATCTCAACAGTGGCTTCTATAAGTAAGACACATGCACAGAAAGCTAGCTAAGCATATTTGCAGGATTACAACAAAAGCCCTGTGATGTTTTTCCTTCTATATTTTGTATCATATGGAAAGAGGGGAGGGAAAGCTGTCACTCCACACCTAGCCTCAGACCTGGGAGCAGAGCACAGAGGTCTGGGGTCTCTTCTTGAATCCCACCAGGGCTTGGAGCACCAAAGAGAGAATTGATGACGGAGTTGACAAAAGTGGGGAGGACAGGTGAAAGGCTGGATGAGTGTGGTTTGGGGGAATATGGTAAAGAGCTCTTACCTTCCTTCTCTTGAGAGTGTGTAGGTGACAGGGGACAACCATTTGAGAGAAAGCAAAAGAGCAGTGAGTGCTTAGAACAGCTGCCATGTAAAATGGACTAAAGGGGGAGCCCTGAGATTGAGAAAATGAATGCTGGACAGTGTGGTGGCCCTGGTTGGAAGTCAGGTCTAGAAGGCTGCTGGTCAGTCAGATAGGGGAGACTCTCCTGCAGAAAACTTGAGTGAGATTGAACCCAGGTGAAGGAGATGGTCCCGGAGCAGAGGGTGCGATGAGGTAGGTGCAACGGCAGGAATCAGAAAGCCTGATGACAGAGCGCTCCATCCTGTTTCCCATGAGCCACTCTGAGAAGTCGGGGATGATTTCAGCAGAAAACTCTTGCCAACCTTACTCATGCCCGAGGTGTGAAAGCTGAAGCTGCAGCTGAGTCACGCCGTGAATAACAGCCTCCCATGCTGGCTGAGCCCAACCTTTCTGACTAGATGCAGATTGGTGCCTCCCTGAGTTGGCACCTCTGTTGCCTTGCCTCACACACAAAACTCTGAGTCCAAAATCTGTCTTTCTCGTTCACTGACCATGTTTTTACACACTTGATACATCTATATGAGACCTTAAGGTCTCATATATGAAACTTGAGGTCAAACAAGGCTTGAATTACCATGTAGAGAAGGGATCCATCTTGCTCCCCAATCCTCCACCAAATGCAATAATTGAGAAGTTGGAAAGTGATCTGATGCATCCTTGAGCAAGGTACTCTCCAAACCTGAATAAATAACAGCAGAATAAAAACTGCTGTTAATAGTGATAGCCTCTTCATAAGGTGGTTATTCAATGGCATATAAAGCACTTTGAAAACCCTTGGGGTACTTAGGTGCTCAATAATGGGTAGCTAGAAATCAGATAATGAACACATACAGTGCAATGTATCCACCTCCATCTCACCTGTTGAGACTTGTCTTTGCATGCATTCTCCAGAAAACAGAGGTTGAGTCAATAGCTTCTCTGCAATTCTTCTATCAGGGAGTATAATCCCAGGAAAGCAGAAGTGAGGGCAAGGAATAGGTCAAGGAAGACCCAGTGTGAGGGCTGCACCCTAGAGATGGCCATTGTTTCATGTTAAGATCAACTAATTGCATCACCTCAAGGGCCCTTCTTCTGAGAGGCCATGAGGGCTCTTGCATCTTAGGACAGTCTATAGAGAGGAGGTGAGGTGTGAAGCAAGAGGGAAGAAAATTTATCCACCAAATCTCTAAATTCCCACAGATCAAAGGTTCATCCCCTGGGGCATTAATTACCCTGCACTTTGGTGTGTGCCCCTTTGAGTTCCAAGCAGGTCCTGACGTATCTTGAGTCTCAGTGGCAACAAGGAAACCCTAGGTTGTAGACAAGAAGCTCAAGCCATGGACTTGAGACAAGCTAATGTCAGGTAATTCTTGCATAGTAAGTATTGCGTGAGGCCATGACAATTATGAGCAACTATATGAAATTGGTCTCCAAGTGAAACCTGGAGAGAAAAAAAAGGCCAAGCGTCTTGGAGATGAACCTGGGATGATCTGAAGAGGAACTAAAATTTCCTGACCTACCTAGGTTTTAAAAAGCCCTTTTAACATATTGAATGGTACTTCTTCACTTAAACAGTTCAAGAAATGGAGCTAGAATTCCAACCTTCATGGACCCCCTAATGTTCAAGCTTCTGTTTACTTGGCAGCTCCCCTTCAACTGTACCAAATAGCTGTCAGTACAAAAATCAAAAGTTAAGTACTAGAGGGGAACTTCACAAATCAAACGTTTTGTAATAAAAAGCCTTTATTCTGTGAATAATTGCCCTTTAATCATTCTGTATTATTATATTGGATTTTCTACCGATAAAATGCTCTTGTACAACGTCTTTCTCTGGAGAGACTACTTTTGTTCAGTTTGCTATTAGATTTTGTAACATTGGAATCGCTAGTCTCTTCTGCTGAAATGTGAAGGCTACACAATCTCTCCAACTCACATATTCAGTCTCAAACTCCGCAAGAGAAGAAGTAGCTCCTTATATATCTTATACTCCTCCACAGCATCTCTAGAGAATAACAAGATTCCAATTAATATCTGTTGAGTGGGAAACAACCTAAATACCAGACAGTAGGAGAATATTAAACAAATGGTCGGGCAGCCACACAATGGACTCTCACAGAACACAGTTGTTGAAAAAAAAAAAATAGAAGTTTGCCTCTAATACACACCTGGAGAGAGAGAACACAGTTATTTTTTTAAATATTTTTTTATTATTTGTTTGGCTATGAGAGGGATCTTTTTTAAATTGTGGCAAGGGAGATCTAGTTCTCAGATGGGTTCGAATCCATGCTCCCTGCATTGGGAGTATGGTATCTTAGCCCCTGGGCCACCAGGGAAGTCCCAGAAGGTTATTTTAGGTGAAATAAGCAAGTTTCAAAACTATCTGTAGAGAATAATCCCATTTTGCTTGTATATCCATACACACTTGTATGTGGGTATGCCCATTTAGAAATATAGAAAGTAAGTGTACATATTTAGTTATTAAAGGCTATTTTCTTGAAGAATGAGATTGGCAGAGGAGAAACAACTTTCTTTTTTTACTTGTATTGCTTGTGGTGTTTTTTTTTTTTTTGCAATAAACATTTATTAATTATGCAATCTAAAAGAAGAACAAGTAAAACAAGCAATGCTTTGAGTGAATCATGGTTGTTTGATGACACAGTAGAAAAAAAAATAATCTACTGGGTACAAATGATTCCTTAGTTTTGACACTGAATTAGTCAGGTATCATCCTTTATTTAATCCTGCAGGGAGAAAATGCTAGTTTCATTTTTTGCAGTCCCTAGGAGAGCCATTGGAACTTCTGCATTCTCAGTTTCCCCCAAAATAACAGTGTTCTTGGCTGACTTGCTTGGCCATACATCATTGTACTTGTAGCACCACTCATTCTTCTGCAGAGAGTTCTGCTTGCAACTCTACTAAGGAAATTTTAAAAACTCCTTAACCAATACTGGTCATCAGCTATACCTAATCAGCACAGTCTTTTGCTTTTTAAAATTTTTATATTTTCACTGCCCAGGTCTACTCTACATAGAAATATTCTTGTATATTGCAGACAGTTCAACAGTAATATAGGAGTCAGATGTACTGGCATAAATGGTCTCCACGCCATAATGAACCCCACATAGCAAAGCATGATAAATACCTACTAAAATTCTTTGAAACAAAGGATCAATTATTTCAGGCTCTTTTCATTCCTTAGATCTTTTGTGATGTCCCCCACAATACTTAGAGAATTACCCAGAAAGAGCAGAGGAATGGGAGGAAATATAAGCACTTTCTGGGTTTGCTCCAGCAGCCCTGACACCCAGCATCTCCAACATTTCCGAAACATTGTTGTTATCCAA
Organism: Bos indicus; assembly: GCF_029378745.1. Lineage (NCBI taxonomy): Eukaryota > Metazoa > Chordata > Mammalia > Artiodactyla > Bovidae > Bos > Bos indicus. Next base: position 37,330,123 of record NC_091772.1, on the reverse strand, counting down.
GAAGAACCAGAATTTCATCTCATCCATCATCCCTCCCTGTATGTACTTCCTAATCTCACTCCTCCCCACACCTTCCCACCTACACACACACCACTTTCATTCTCAGGCCACGAACTACAGAGTGGTAGGTACTTAGCTCAGGCATCAGAGAATCTTTTGGAAATATTTAGGAATGGATAATGTCAAGGAGGGCTTCCCAAGTGACTCAATGGTAAAGAATCCACCTGCCAATGCAGGAGACACAGGAGACACAAGTTCGATCCCTGGGTCAAGAAGATCCCTGGAGAAGGGAATGGCAATCCACTTCAGTATTCTTGCCTAGAGAATTCCATGGATTAGAGGAGCCTGTACCGTCCATGGGGTTGCAAAGACTCAGACACAACTGAGTGAGTGAGCACAAACACAGTGTCAAGGAAGGCTAAGTCCTGTGAAAATAAGAGAAGGGTCAAAGGTAGCTCCTTGGAGCTTTAGCAGAATGCCAAGGAACCTCAGATTAGAATCAGAAGGAACACTTGGCTATGCAAGATACTAGAAGAGAACACATAACCCATTAAAAATCCCAATAAGAGCCAATGAGAATTTGATAAAACATATATTCATCAAAATGAAATCATGATTTCCCCAGATTTTTTGACACACTTTTGCTTTTCTTAAGGAAAAAAGAATGAAGACGAGTGCAGCCATAACCCATAAGCAGATTTCCCCTTTTATGGAGAGGAAAACAATGAACTTGAACGGATAAAAGAAAGGTACATCTTGATTTTTCACTATCTTCTGAAATATTTACCATTTCTGTTATGAATAGAGGCCACAGATGGCAGTCATATTGTTAGAATCATGACTTTGGAACCAATAGAAATAATAGATATACCACATTAAAGCTTTTGCAGAGATCTCAAAATACTGTTGACATTCATCACTATTCAAAATTACAGTGGTTGACGGACTTGCCACTGGATCTTGTCATTTCATGTGTTAATAAAGAATCAATATTCTGCTATTTTTGTAGTATTTTGACACTTGTATTTCAAAAATAATTGGTTTCTTTTGTAGTTCCATATATTTTATGCCTCAAGAGACACTATTTTGAGAAAGAATCCATGGATTTTAACTAATTGCAAATACATGAGAGTTTCAGCTGGGACCAGAGGAATCACTCAACTGAGTACAGCCAACACTGCCCACCCACATCACAGTAAAAATGGAATGGTTCTAGTCTGAACTGCTGACTTTTGGAATGGTTTGTCATATAGCAATAAATAACCAATAAACTTTCCTTCATGGATCACAGCCTTGTCATGGTGAAGGAACTTGTGTAGCTCAATGACACTATGAGTCATGCTGTGCAGGGCCACCTAAGACAGACAGGTCAAAGTGAAGAATTCTAACAAAACATAGTCCACTGGAGGAGGAAATGGTAGCCCACTCCTGTATTCTTGCCACGAGAACCTCATGAATAGTATGAAAAAGCAAAGAGATATGATACTGGAAGATGAGCCTTCCAGATCAGAAAGTGTCCCATATCCTACTGGGGAAGAGCAGAAGACAATTACCAATAGCTCCAGAAAGAATGAAGCAACTGGGCCAAAGCAGAAATGATGCTTAGCTGTGGATTTTTCTGGTGGTGAAAGTAAAGTCCAATGTTGTAAAGAACAATATTGCATAAGAATCTGGAATGTTAGGTCCATGAATCAAGGTAAATTGGATGTGGTCAAGCAGGAGATGGCAAGACTGAACATTGACATCTTAGGAATCAGTGAACTAAAATGGACCAGAATAGGTGAACTTAATTCAGATGGCCATTGTATCTACTACTGTGGGCAAGGATCCCTTAGAAGAAATGGAATAGCCTTCACAGTCAACAAAAGAGTTTGAAATGCAGTACTTGGGTACAATCTCGAAAATGACAAAATGATCTCTGTTCATTTCCAAGGCAAATCATTCAACATCACAGTAATCCAAGTCTGCCCCAACTGCTGGTGTGAAGAAGTTAAAGCTGACTAGTTCTATGAAGATCTATAAGAACTTCTAGAACTAACACCAAAAACAGATGTCCTTTTCATCATAGGGGATTGGAATGCAAAAGTAGGAAGTCAAGAGGTAACCGGAATAGCCGGCAAGTTTGGTCTTGGAGTACAAAATGAAGCAGGGCAAAAGCTAACAGAGTTTTGATAAGAGAACATGCTGGTCATATAGTAAACATGGTTTTCCAACCACTGAGAAGATGACTCTACACATGGACATCACCAGATGGTCAATACCAGAATCAGATTGATTATGTTTTTTGCAGCCAAAGATAGAGAAGCTCTATACAGTCAGCAAAAACAAGATTTGGAGCTGACTGTGGCTCAGATCATGAGCTCCTTATTGTAAATTGAGGCTTAAACTGAAGAAAGTAGGGAAAACGACTAGGCCATTCAGGTATGACCTAAATCAAATCCCTTATGATTATACAGTAAAGGACAAATAGATGTGGCAGACAGAGTGCCTCAAGAACTCTGGACAGAGGTTCATAACACTGTACAGGAGGCAGTGATCAAAACCATTTCCAAGGGGAATAAAAAGGCAAAAAGGCAAAGTGGTTGTCTGAGGGGGCTTTATAAATAGCTGAGGAAGTAAGAGAAACAAAAGGCAAGGGGGAAAGGGAAAGATATACCCAACGGAATTTAAAGTTACAGAGAATAGCAAGGAGAGATAAGAAGGCTTTCTTAAGTGAACAATGCAAAGAAACAGAGGAAAACAATAGAATGGGAAAGACTAGAGATCTCGCCAAGAAAATTGGAGGTATTAAGGGAAGATTTCATGTAAGGATGGGCATGATAAAGGACAGAAACTTTAAGGACATAACAGAAGCAGATGAGATTAAGGAGAAGTGGCAAGAATGCATGGAAGAACTATACAAAAAAAAGGTTTTAATGACCTGGATAACCATGAAGGTGTGGTGACTTGCCTAGAGCCCAACATCCTGGAGTATGAAGTCAAGTGGGCCTTTGGAAGCATCACTATGAACAAAGGTAGTGGAAGTGACAAAATTCCAGCTGAGATATTTAAAATCCTAAAAGATGATGCTATTAAAGTGATGATCTCAATATGTCAGCAAATTTGAAAAATTCAGCAGTGGCCACAGGCCAAAGAAGGGCAATGCCAAAGAATGTTCAAACTACCATTCAATTATGCTCATTTCATGTGCTAGCAAGGTTATTCTCAAAATCCTTCAAGCTACACTTCAGCAGTATGTGAACTGAGAGCTTTCAGATGTGCAAGCTGGATTTAGAATAGGCAGAGGAACCAGAGTTCAAATTACCACATATCTGTTGGATCATGGAGTAAGCAATGAAATTCAAGAAAAACATCTATTTCTGCTTCATTGATTACACTAAAGCATTTGACTGTGTGAATCATAACAAACCAGAAAATTCTTAAAGAGATGGGGCTACTAGACCACCTTATCTGTCTCCTGAGAAACTTGAATGCAGCTCAAGAAACAACAGTTAGAACAGAACAGAGAACAACTGATTGGTTCAAACCGGGAAAAGGGTATGACAAGGCTGTATATTGCCATCCTCCTTATTTAACTTCTATGCAGAGTACATCATGAGAAATGCTGGGCTGGATGAATCACAAGATGGAATCAAGATTGCCAGGAGAAATATCAACAGCCTCAGATATGCAGATGATACCACTCTAAATGGCAGAAAGTGAAGAGAAACTAAAGAGCCTCTTGATGAAGGTGAAAGAGATGGTGAAAAAGCTGGCTTAAACCTCAACATTAAAAAACTAAGGTCATGGCATCTAGCCCCATCCCTTCATGGCAAATAGAAGAGGAAAAATTGGAAACTGTAACAAATTTTATTTTCTTGGGCTCCAAAATCACTGCAGATGGTGACTGCAGCCATGAAATTAAAAGACGCTTGCTCCTTGGAAGAAAAGCTGTGACAAACCTAAACAGTGTATTAAAAAGCAGAGACATCATTTTGTCAACAAAGGTCTGTATATTCAAAGCTATGGTTTTTCCATTAGTCATGTACTGACTGAGAATTGGATCATAAAGAAAACTGAACACTGAAGAATTGTTGCTTTTGAATTGTGGTGCTGGAGAAGACTCCTGAGAGTCCCTTGGACTGCAAGGAAATCAAGCCAGTCAATCCTAAAGGAAATCAATCCTGAGTATTCATTGAAAGGACTAATGCTGAAGTTGAAGCTCCAATACTTTGGCCACCTGATGTGAAAGCTGACTCATTGGGAAAGTCCCCGACGCTGGGAAGGGTTGAAGGCAAAAGGAGAAGGAGGCAGCTGAGAATGAGATGGTTAAATAACATCACCAACTCAATGGAAATGAATTTCCACAATCTCCGGGATATAGTGGAGGATAGAGGATCCCGATGTGTTTCAGGCCATGGGGTTGCAAAGAGCTGGACGTGACTTAGTGACTGAACCTGCTGCTGCTGCTAAGTCGCTTCAGTCGTGTCCGACTCTGTGTGACCCCATAGACGGCAGCCCACCAGGCTCCGCCGTCCCTGGGATTCTCCAGGCAAGAACACTGGAGTGGGTTGCCATTTCCTTCTCCAATGCATGAAAGTGAAAAGTGAAAGTGAAGTTGCTCAGTCGTGTCCGACTCTTAGCGACCCCATGGACTGCAGCCCACCAGGCTCCTCCGTCCATGGGATTTTCCAGGCAAGAGTACTGGAGTGGGGTGCCATCGCCTTCTCTGAATGACTGAACCTACTACTATGTGTTTAACATTTTTCTCTAAAGCAACTTCTCCATTTAATTTTTAGTCTTCATAGCACTGTGCAAATAGAAAATGATTTCACTTGACACAAATGGAAACTAACCAAAAACAAATACAACAAAATCACTGAAGAATGTTGCTACATTTTGGCTAGATATGTTGTCTGGGAAGTTTTTTGCTTTTTGGTTTTTTTTTAAGAAAAGAGAGACGAGTGCTAGAGGAGTGATTAAGACACATCACCTTCAAAGTAAGACTTTCTCCTTGATGAGAGCAGAGAGACCAAAAGAGAAAGATGTAATTCCATGTCATTGAATTCCTGTCCCTTTCTTCTTTATAATCAGAACTCTCCGTGGGTGATCTTAGCCCCTACTGGGGGAAGCACTGGTTAGGACAGGATAATCTGATTGGATTTACAGAACAATGAAATCTTTGTATAAGTGAGTGCTTTCAGTTCAGTTCAGTTCAGTCGCTCAGTCGTGTCTGACTCTTTGGGACCCCATGGACTGCAGCACGCCAGGCCTCCCTGTCCATCACCAACTCCCGGAGTTCACTCAAACTCACGTGCATCGAGTTGGTGATGCCATCCGGCCATCTCATCTCATCATCTGTCATCCCCTTCTCCTCCTGCCCTCAATCCCTCCCAGCATCAGAGTCCTTTCCAATGAGTCAACTCTTCGCATGAGGTGGCCAAATTATTAGAGTTTCAGCCTCAGCATCAGTCCTTCCAATGAACACCCAGGCCTGGTCTCCTTTAGGATGGACTGGTTGGATCTCCTTGCAGTCCAAGGGACTCACAAGAGTCTTCTCCAACACCACAGTTCAAAAGCATCAATTCTTTGGCGCTCAGCTTTCTTTACAGTCCAATTCTCACATCCATACATGACCACTGGAAAAACCATAGCCTAGTGAGTGCTTTATCTCCTAATCTTACGATGAAATAGCCACACCATAGACATTCCACCCAGACAATGGCTATGAAGAATCTGAGATGTCGTGGGTCAGCCAGCTCCTCACATGCATGAGAAAAGCATGGCCCCGTAAGATTAGACACTTTGGCCAGTGTTGCACAGTGAGTCAGGGGCACAGAACCTGGTATATGAGAATGATTTTGAATAATTTCACTCCTGCTCCCAGGGGACAGAGAGCACAGTTCTAATGAGAGTTCAATGTTCAGATCTCATCTGTTAAATTAAGGAGCTAGTAGAAAAGGCATAGTTCTGGCTTCCTGTGAACCCATGAGTTCAAACGTTGTAACAAGGAAGGAACCCAAAGGATTCATTAAGGAGCAGTAAGGAAAGAGGCAAGGAATTAGGTAACATTGACTTACACATTGAGGAAAAACATCTCCTTTTCACTCTCCTTCATTCTTCTGCATTGGTCAAGGCTTTGCATCTAGCCTGGCACATATATCAATAAATAATAATTATAATTAATAATGATTCAGTTCAGTTCAGTTCAGCCACTCAGTTGTGTCTGACACTTTGCGACCCCATGAATCGCAGCACGCCAGGCCTCCCTGTCCATCACCAACTCCCAGAGTTCACTCAAACTCATATCCATCGAGGCGGTGATGCCATCCAGCCATCTCATCCTCTGTCGTCCCCTTCTCCTCCTGCCCCCAATCCCTCTCAGCATCAGAGTCTTTTCCAATGAGTCAACTCTTCACATGAGGTGGCCAAAGTATTGGAGTTTCAGCTTTAGCATCAGTCCTTCCAATGAACACCTAGGACTGATCTCCTTTAGAATAATGATTATGCTAATATTAATGAGACTTCTCAGGTGGCTTAGTGGGTAAAGAATACGCCTGCAATGCAGGAGACACAGGAGACATGGGTTCAGTACCTGGGTGGGGCAGATCCCCTGGAGGGACGCATGGCAACCCACTTCAGTATTCTTGCCTGGAGAATCCCGTAGAGAGAGGAGCCTGGCAGGCTTAAGGTTGCAAAGAGCCTGACATGACTGAAGTGACTGAGCAGGCACCCATACTACTATTAATAACATTAATAAATAACTGAGAACTTAAGAACATGGGCTCTGGATTTAACTTCTGCCTCCTTGCACATTCCATATTTCCTACTCTGGCAGCTAAACTGGCCTCTTTGAGCTTCAATTTCATCTTTTGTAGAACACACATTCAAAAGTATTTACAACATACTTTGAGTTTTAAAGGAGAGAATACAAGAAAACTATTAAGAATTCTACCTGGTTCATGTAAGTATATAACACAGTAACTTTATTACATATTAAGTATATTAGTTCAGTTCAGTTCAGTCACTCAATCATGTCCGACTCTTTGCGACCCCTTGGACTGCAGCATGCCAGGCTTCCTTGTCCATCACCAACTCCCAGAGCTTGCTCGAATTCATGCCCATTGAGTCGGTGATGCCATCCAACCATCTCATCTTCTGTAATCCCTTTCTCCTCCTGCCTTCAATCTTTCCCAGCATCAGGGTCTTTTCCAATGAGTCAGTTCTTCACATCAGGTGGCCAAAGTATTGGAGTTTCAGCTTCAGCATCAGTCCTTCCAATGAATATTCAGGACTGATTTCCTTTAGGATGTGCTCAAAAAATTAAGTGATGATGACAAGGATGACACCAATGAGGAGGTAAACCAGTTTGTCAGCAGCAAATCACAGTAAAGCAGAGAAATAAGCCTTCCTTTTCCAAAATAAAATTTCCCCATTCCTCCATGTGACAAAGGTAGAACTCTGACATTACCTTTTGGTTCATAACATTGCTTCCAGGGTACACACTCAGATAAAATATGACTTGTTCTGTTGGTGTTTATCATATACATTGAGATGTCATCTGAACCCAGGCTGATGGATGAAATTCACATGCAAATCTACTTCTGCATGGAGACTCTGCTCACCCTCCCCCACCCCACTCTGTTACTCAGCTCCTCTCTCCTTGTTTCCATGAGCTGGAAACCTCTACAAATACATGCAATACAACTACATTCTGGTTCCAAGAGTGACTCTGGCATTTGAACAAGATTCATCCATGGCATGCTATTTTGGTAAGAAATCATTTTCCCCAAACAGCACTATAAGAAAGTGAGGCTAGAAAGAACTTGCTGTTCTCACTCACACTGGCACAGTGAGATGTCTGCTCACCCTGCCCGTGGGCTCAGGTATTCAAAACCTATGGTATTTTTTTTTTCTCTCTCTCTCTTTTGCTTTAAATGGCATTGCAACTTTGCCTGCTGCCAAGTTTGATCTAAAATAAACCTCAACACGCAAAAGGATGGCACAATTTCCTTAGGTCCTTGTGTGAGACAAGGTAGGTTAATGAGTTGCTATGGTGATCCCTTTTTAGAGGTGAAATTGAATAATGGTAAAGAGGATCAGGCTTGGAGTCAGACTTAAGTTCAAATTCACATTCTGCCCCTTGGTATCTGCTTGAATAACTTTGTGTAAATTAATTGACCATTCCTGGTACATGTTCTCATGGATGAAAAAGAGCCTAACAATACTACCTTGGAGAGGTATTATTTTGACTAATAATACAGCCCCCTGGTGTAGATATTATTAGCGCCTTTTAATAGGTAGGTTATATAATCTGCCCAAAGTCACACAGCTTGTCAATGGCAGAGCTTGGAGGCCCAACTCAAGATTTCTGGGGATCAACTGGGCTTAACTAAATGGTTTTCACATAGGGTTCCCTCATACAGTTGTGTCAGACAGTGGCTGCACTCGGGGCATCTCAAAGGCTTCCTTACTCTCCTGTTGGCTGCTGCTTGCTGGTGGCTGGGACCTTGGATTGGCACCATTGGCTGGACTACTGAGTATGGCCTCATCACGTGTCCTGGGCTTCCTCACAGTATGGTGGCAGGGTTCCAAGAGCAAGCATCCCAAGAGAGGTCAGATGGAGGCTGTATCACCTTCAATAATGAAAAAGCAGTTGGGTGGCATCAACTTCTACTCAATACAAGCAAGTCACCAAAGCTGGTCCATATTCAGATGGACAAACATCCAAATGCAAACTGACAGTAGATGAATATCATCCAAGTGTTGATGGAAAATAAATTTTAGAATTTTATATACAGCTAACATCAAATTACAGTTTTCTTTTCTAAACAGATGCAATCCATGATGTTTGAAGTTGGTCATGAAATTTATCTAGTAGAACATTCAGATCCCTCAGTTTATTGACTTGTCTCTTAGTAGGTTTTGCAGGTTGGTCTGGAAATATGATTTCTTCATCAATACCAGGAGGTAGAATAAAAGAACAACAGGAAGAGTAGAGGTAGAAAATAATAAAGATAAAAGCAGAAAGTAGTAAGATGCTGCTGTGATGGCTAATTTTATGTGTCAACCTGACTGAGGTAAAGGGTGCCCAGAATGCTGGTAAGACATTGTTTCTATGTGTGTCTGTGAGGGAGTTTCCAGGAGAGATGAGCTCACCCAGCATGGGTGAGCATCATCCAATCCTTTGAAGGCCTGAATAGAAAGAGCAAAAAGACTGAGGAAGAGCACATTTGCTCTCTGTTGAGCTGGGACCTCCACTTTCTCCTGCTCTCCACCATTGGTGCTCCCAGTTCTCAGGTCTTTAGACTCCAACTGAACTACACAAGCAGCTGTCCTGGTTCTCTAGTTTGCAGATAGCAGATTCATGGTACTTCTTAGCCTCCATAATCTAAGCCAATTCCTGTAATAGATCTGTTTATATCTGTCTGTTCATGTTTTATATATTTTCTATGAAGAATCTTGACTAATACAAGTGTTAAACAAAACAAAAATGCCATATAGTTAAGATAATTAAAACTGTAAAATTTGAAAATAAAATAGATGAATCTTTGGCTAGTATGACTCAAAAAGGTAGAGAAAGAGAATGAGAGGAGAAATACACACCCATGAGAAAAAAATTGTAATTAACAAATACAGAAAACATAAACATAAGAAAATACTACATACAAATTTATATAGATAATTGATACAATATAAAGTTAAAAACTACAAACCATCAAACTTGGCAGGAAAACTAGAAAATCTAAGTAGATCAATGATTACAGAAGAAAATGTCACTGCAGTGGAAGATTTATTCCCTGGAAAGGGAGTAGATCCAGGAGTATTCCACTAAACTTTTAAGAACAGATAATCCCCATCTTATATACATTATTTCGGAGTGGTGTCTACCCATTTCATTTGGTAAGACAAGTACAAATTTCAATGCATAAACCATAAAATGGTTGCAAAGGATGGGCAAAACCACAGGTCAATCTCACTTATGAATATGGATGGGAGAAATTTTACATAAAATATCAGCTTACTGAATACATATTAAGACAAAATGATCATAACTGAGAGTTACCCAAGAAAAGTAAGAATTATTCAATATTAAAAAGCATTCATGTAAATTACTATATTTACAGTTTAAAGAAGAAAAATCCTGTAACAAATGCCACAGATGCCAGGAAAATATTAGGGAAAAAAATGAATTCTTCACAAACAAAAATGAGAAAGGTATTTATTTAGGTTGGTATGAACATAATTGCAACTTCAGATCATGAAACCTAGATCATTATACCTAGGCTCAAACATATCTTCGTTAATCAAAATAGGAAACATTACAATCACACATTTTTGGCAATGAGAAATAAGTTTGTTTATTTCTGTAGCATAAAAACCCACGTTTAGGGATTTGACAAACTGTTGGAAAGCATTTTCTGTCTCCTGCTGTTTGGGGAAACATTTTCGCTTGAAAAAGTTGTCAAGATGCTTGAAGAAGTGGTAGTCAGTTTGTGAGAGGTCAGGTGAATGTGGCGGATGAGGCAAAACTTTGTAGCCTAATTCATTCAACTTTTGAAAGTTGGTCGTGCAATATGCAGTCAGCCATTGTCAGGGACAAGAACTGGGCCCTTTCTGTTGACCAATGCTGACTACAGGCATTGCAGTTTTGGGTGCATCTCATTGATTTGCTAAGTATACTTCTTTAGATGTAATGGTTTTGCCAGGATTCATAGAGCTGTAGTGAATCAGACCAGCAACAGATCACCCAATGGTGACCATGACTTTTTTTGGGTGCAGTTTGACTTTGGGAAATGCTTTGGAATCTCTCCTCAGTCCAACCGGTAAGCTAGTCATATCTGGCTGTCTTATAAAATTCACTTTTCATTGCATGTCACAATCCAATTGAGAAATGGTTTGTTATTGTTGCATAGGGTGTGAGAAGATGACACTTCAAAATGAAGATTTTTTTTTTACAATTTTTGGTCAGCTCATGAGGCATCCACTTATTGAGCTTTTTTACCTGTCTGATTTGCTTCAAATGCCAAACAACCATAGAATGGTGGATGTTGAGCTCCTGGGAAACTTCTTGTTTAGTTGTAAGAGGATCAGCTTCAGTGATGGATCTCATTTGGTCATTATCAACTTCCGATGGCTGGCCACTGTGCTCCTCATCGTCAAGGTTCCTGTCTCTTCTGCAAAACTCCTTGAGCCACCACTGCACTGTACATTCATTAGCAGTTTCTGGGCCAAATGTGTTGTGGATGTTGTGAGCTGTCTCTGCTTCTTTACAAGCCATTTTGTACTCAAATAAGAAAATCTCCTGAATTTGCATTTTGTCTAACATCATTTCCACAGTCTAAAATATATACAAAATATATAGCTAGTAACGTCATTATCAAAAATAATAAATAAATAAAGCAAGAAATGAGCATTAAAATGATGTTTAACATAACCACCTTTATTCAAGAATGTGTTCCAATACCAAATGGCAAATTTCAATAATGCAAAAAAGCTCAATTACTTTTACTAGACCATTTCAACAGACCCCGCACTAAATGTGGAAACATCATAAGCAATTCCACTGAAGCAGGAACAAAGAAAAGATGCCAGCTGTCACTACTACTATGCAAAACTGTTCTGGGGATTCAAGCTAATCAATTTTTAAAAGGGGGAGGAGAGACAAGTAATTAATACTTTCAATTATATATTCATCCACCTAGAAAACTCAATAGAGTCCACTTCAAACCATTTAAATTTTATGAAAATTGGGTAAGATATTTAGAAACATGAATGGCACACTAAAATTGAATGCCTTCCTATAGAGCAATACAGAGTGCGCTCATTACATGATCTGCATGAAATGCCCACCCCCAGATTCCCTTGTGGCTCAGTGGTAAATAATCTGCCTGCAATGCAGGAGACCCAGGTTCAACCCTTGGGTTGGGAAGATGCTCATGAGAAGGGAATGCAACCCAATCCAGCATTCTTGCCTGGAGAATTCCATGGACAGAGGAGCCCGGTGGGCTACAGTCCACGGGGTCACAAAGAGCTGGACACAACTGCGTGACTAACACTGGGTTGGCTGCTTTGTATTGAGGCTGCAGCCTATGGTCACCCCACTATAAAGCCCCTACTCTTCCTGGACACTTTGATGTAGTCACCTCCCTTTACTTCCTTCACTTTCTCTGCTGCTGCTGCTGCTGCTGCTAAGTCGTTTCAGTCATGTCCAACTCTGTGCGTCTGCATAGACGGCAGCCCACCAGGCTCCGCTGTCCCTGGGATTCTCCAGGCAAGAACACTGGAGTGGGTTGCCATTTCCTTCTCCAATGCATGAAAGTGAAAAGAGAAAGTGAAGTTGCTCAGTCGTGTCCGACTCTTCGTGACGCCATGGACAGCAGCCTACCAGGCTCCTCCATCCATGGGATTTTCCAGGCAAGAGTACTGGAGTGGGGTGCCATTGCCTTCTCCAGTTATCACCCTCTACTAGAAAGTAAATACTACAAGCCCAGTGCATAGGACATGTTCCATAAATATTTGTTGAATGAAAGAATGGATGAGTCTGGGTATGCTTGTGTGCAAGCATACTCAATTGTGCTCGATTCTTTGCGACTCCCTGGACCATAGTAGCCCATCAAGCTCCTCTGTCCATGGAATTCTCCAGGCAAGAACGCTGGAGGGGATCTTCCTGACTGAGGGATCCAACCAGCATCTCCTGCACTGGGACGCCGATTCTTTACCACTGTGCCCCCTGGGAAGCAAGCCAGAGTATGTCTGACCTCAAATCCACTCTTCTCACCAGACTGAGTTGCCTCCTAATGGAGTCCACACATTTTTCCTTTGTCATCCAATGTGGCTAAAAGCATCGGTGACAAAAATGCTTTTTGAAATGGTGATGTCTGAGTCAATGGCACCAAATAGCTTGGCGATTTTTTAAAACATTCACATCCATGGAGGACAAGAGTCACAAAATGGAGATTTGAATCATTAGCAGAACTGGCAACATGATGAGATTTTATTTTCCCGGCTGTGTAGAACACATCATCCCCTTACTGAAGATTCATTTATGGCTATCTGCTGTTCTTCCTACCTTAGTTCCCTCATGGATAGATTGACCACAGATTTGTACAGGAAGAACACCTTTGTGCTATACAGCTTGAAGTCATGAGCTGGTTTAGGAGGCTCAGAGCACTCCTGGATCTGATCCTCCACTGGAGGTCACATTTCTCCTCTCGCTGCTCTGTAGTTCAGACATATCCCTGACCTTGGACGGCATCACTCAGCCTTCACCTTTTCTACTTGAGCCTTGGTCCTTCTGCAGCTCCTTCCTCCGTCACCTGCAACCCTCTCTCCCTTGAAACCCTCCTTCTCTTGGCTTTGCTCAGCCTCTCACCCTTTCCCAAAGCCACCTGTGGCTGCTGCCTTGGGTTTGTCCTCCCTCCCGCTCACGTTCCAACCCCCTTCACTGGATGCTTGAAGTGCTCACACATCACAAGGTAGGGAAAGACAGGCGGGGTTTCATAAACACCCAGAAAGATCTTACTTGGATGTTTCTTTTATGGTGTCTCAAAAGCATCCATTGATTTGGGGTGGGTGGTGGTGGAGGGGAGATTCTGCTGGTTGCTCTGACCCCTGCAGAGAACATCTTTCAGCCTGGCAAAAAATGGATATTTTTTTCCTCTCTAAAGTCTGTCACATGGAAGCTTTTAAAATAAATTGGATGTCAGAATGCTGGGTATTTGATATGCTTACCAAGTGCCATGTTCTGTGTTTATTTACTTCTCACAGCAAGCTCGTAAAATACGATTTATTATTTCTATTTTATAGTGAAGGGAATGTTCTGAGAGAGATTAAGCAAGCTGTCTGTGGTGTTTCGCTGTAAATCTTTCTTTCCCCAGATCATGGAAGGCGGTATGTTGTAAATTCATAAAACCGGTCTCCTGGCCTTCCTCCCATCCTGCCCCCACATTCCAGCCACAGAATCCTGGTCTGGAAGGATCCCAGGACCAAAAGCCTCATTAATAATTTACATATCAGATGGATATCTCACTGCAGCTTCTCTTGAATATCAAAAGGAAAGTTTGAATGGCCAAGGAGAATACAAATGAGCAAGACAGCCTTCTCATTATCAGATGGAAGTTTTTTAATGCATTCTGCAGTTTTTAATTATGAAACATTCCAAGCATGCACACCGCTTCTGTTCTGCCCACATGCATGTGCACACACACACACACATACACACACCCTTACACACCACCACCATCACCACCAGAGGTAACCACTATCTGGAAGATGCCATGAGCATTACCTGAACATGAATATGAACATGCTGTTGTGCTTTCTAACACGCACTCACACATTTTTGAGATTTATCCTCACTGAACATATAGATCCACATATTTATTCATTTTTATCCTTGAATAGTAATAGTGATGATTATGATTTTTAGTGCTTTCTGCCAATCAGGCTGTGCTTCAGTATTTTGTATATATTGTCTCATTAATCCTGACAATGGTGCCACGAGGGACGCACCAATACTACATTCTCCAGGGGAAGAAGCTGGAGGTAGATGGTTAAGTGGGTCCTTGGAGGTCATAGCCTTGACCATTGATTCATCAGGATCTGACCAGAGCCCGAGACCCTAGCCTGCAGGCCATTCTGCCTGCTCTACAGACAGCCTCAAGCTCCCGTTATAGACACAAGTGGATTTATGGAGACTTTTAAAGGAAGGAGAGAACCCAGATTGGCAGCCTGGGTTCCCCCTTCTCAGCTGTTCCACTCAGCACACACCTCACAGACAGCTTTACTCCTTTTTTTTAATTGAAATATTACTGCTGTACAATCTTATGTAAGTTACAGGTGTTCAACGTTGGGATTCACAACTTTTAAAGGTTATACTCCATTTATAGTTGTTATAAAATATTGACTCTATTTCCTGTGCTGTACACTGTATCCTTATAGCTTATATTATACCTAAGCATTTGTACCTCTTCCTTCCCTACCTCTATGTTGCCCCACTTCCCTCTCCCCACTGGTGATCACTAAGTTTGTTCTCTATATCTGTGAGTCTGCTTCTTTTTCGTTTCATTCACTAGTTAGCTACATGTTTTAGATTCCACATGTAAATGAGATCATACAGTATTTGTCTGTCTCTGCCTGATATTTCACTTAGCTTAGTGTCCTCCAAGTCCATCCAGGTTACTGCAAATGGCAAAATGTTGTTCTTTTTTATGACCAAGTAATATTCCATTAAGGCAGCATTACTCTTAAATGAGAAAACAGGGGCTACTAAAACTGCAAAACAAAGATTGAAGGGGGACATGCATGCTTAGCCATCAGCCGTGTTTTGGTGGAATTTTCTTTTCTTTTAATCTGAAATCATGTGCAAAAGGGATACTGAGACCAGAAGATATAGCAAGAGTTGGGACAGAGGAAGCCCTGCTCCTGGGAGTCTGTGTGCACCCTGGTAAAGGGCGTGACAAGACGACCACAGTTACATTAGAAAGTACATCCTTTTAGTGCATGTGCCAGCCTGGCCTTCCTCCTTGACAAAAATATCTCTTCCACCCCCATAAAGTGCGTGAGATTCCACCAACAGAAATCCTTCCAGGTCATGAAATGTTTTAGGTCTTTAAGGGTTCCTCTAACAGCATTCAAATATCCCTCTGTATGAAATATGAGACGTGTTTTTCTACCCTTTGGGCTTTTGTGAAGATCACATAAATAACTCATCAAAGGTGCCAAGCCCAAGTGCCTGTCACATTCATGGATGCTCAATACATTTTGATTCCTTTTCTTTTTTTTTTGAATACAGGAACTTCTAGGGGGGAAAACACACACACACACACACACACACACACACACTCTCAAACGACACCTGGGAAGGGAGCATGATTGAGAGGGGGTGGGGCTGAGTTACTTGGCAGAACACTGTGCCTGAGAAGGGAGGAGTCTAGGATGGGAAAGTCCCATTCATCCTCAGGATTGTTGCCCAGGACAGAGCTGACCTGAAAACCCATCCTTAAACCAGGATACCCTTGAGGGTCACGTGAATCCCTCAGTGGGCTTGTCAAAACACAGAAGTCTGTGCCTACCCCCAAGCATTTCTGGTTCAGGAGGCCGGGATGGGGCCTGGGGATCTACGTTACTCACAAGTTCCCAAGGGATACTGATGCTGCTGGCTTGGGACCACACTGCATTGCCTGAATCTCCTTCCCATAACTCAGGTATTCTCTGTAAGCTTTCTGTGGATTTTCCTTAAAAGCAATTCACTCTGACAGAGCAGACAAAAGATAATTTCAGGCAACCAGAGTGAGTCAAAAGCAGATCTCAGTGATAGGAACAAGCCAAGATACACCCAAAGATTTCATGTGATGTATTCTCTTAATATGAAAACTCGGCACACAGATTTTTATTTTTAGATTTTAGGTGAATGGGCAAATTCCCCTCCCTTACCTCTTTTGAGCCTATCACTCTCTTCCTAGGTTTATTTTTTGGTGGGAACATTTTCTGAGCAGACAGCTCACTTTCGAAGGGCTCTCAGGCATCAGAGGGCCTGGTCTCATCTGACACAGCTCTTCTGGGCTCTGTCCTGGGCATCAGGCCTTCTTTGTACTGTCCCCGCATCATTTCAGAACTGGACTCTATTCCAGTCTTCTCAGTTTACACAAGCAAAGTCACCTGTAAGAACCCTGAGAAAGAACCACACGGCAGTACACAAAGCCCCAGAAGCGACGTCTGGAGAGGACCCGGGTTTGAATTCTGTGCCACTCTTCAGCAACCTTCATTAAGCTTCAGACAACCAGACCCGGGGCATACATCAACCCCCGCCAACCTCAACTTTCCTTTCTATATGGAATGGGTATCAAAATACTTGCTGTCCCATAGAAAACAAACTGAATTATTGGAAAGCGTAGGGGTCAGCTATTGTCGTCAGAGGAGGGGAGGCTGTTGCAGAATGGAAAACACTGTAACCCTAGAAGCTCTACAGGCATCTCAAGAATTAGGCAAAAGGGTGTTCCCTTTTATAAAGAGAGGAACGAATAAAGCTAGAAAGAAAGATGTGGGGAAGTGGGGTGAAAGGGACATGTGATGGGGACAGCAGATCAGAGAATTGTTCTCCCTGAGGACAGGGCTGGAGTCTCTGAGCCCTGAAGACCACCTCCTGCCTCTATTTTCTTACTGTTGTTCCCCTTTCTCTTTTTCTTCTCACCTCTTAAAATAAATTCTTCCTGGAAAAGAAAAGTCATGCTATTTCCAAGTCACTCTGGCAGAAACAGGTTTGAAATATTAACTTGAATCATGCAAATAAATCAAATTTATTACCCAGCTGAGTTGGAAGACTGACATATGTATATATATATATATATCTGCTTCTTTCCTTAATTCTACATCTGTCATGTCTGTGGTTTCATGGTACAATTAAAGCCCTGAGAATATGCTTAGAAGGTATAGTCTCTCCCTTGGCTGCCCTGAGTGAATACAGAGCTGTATTCATGGTGGTGTATCTTCCTGCCAATTGAGGCTAATAAATAAAACTTGTCACTTTCACTTCATAACCCAGAATTACTCAAATATGTCCTTGTCAAAATAAACTATGTTGAACAAGCTCTGGTTTTTTAAAAAATGTAATTTTTTCCCCTTTAATCAAGAAGAATTTCCTTTCTGGAACATTGAACAGCAGCAATACAATCAGAACCAACACAGAGAGGCACTTACCTTTCATGCAGCTTCTTGGGTCCCTCTCAAGTCCCCTCTCCTGGAGCCTGATCATTTCTCTGTGATCAGGTCAGAATTTTTATGAGTTTGACTAAAGTCTTATGAGATCTAGAGCTCAAGGAAAAAAGATAAAATGACCTTGTTTAAAAGTCATACTTTAAAACAAGGGTTAGTGTGAATGTTTCATGATTAGACCTGGTAATGTTTGAGAGTAAATGTGACCAATACATCACGTTTGTTTTCACTGAGATTCTGAAGTATGTGTTACTCTAATTTTGTTTAGCCTAACATTGAAATCAGAGTCAGTAGGTTATGTCACAGATAACATGACTTTAGTGTAAAGTGGATGAGGTATAAAGCTTTTTGCAAAGTGGATGAGGAGAATAGATACATGCACATGTCTGGCTGAGTCCCTTCGCTCTTTACCTGAAACTATCACAACGGTGTTAATTGGCTATGCATGCATGCTTATGTCGCTTTAGTCATGTCTGACACCTTGCGATCCTCCAGGCTCCTCTGTTCATGGCATTCTCCGGCAAGAATACCAGAGTCAGTTGCCATGCCCTTCTCCAGGGGATCTTCCCGACAAAGGGCTCAAACTTGTGTCTCTATGTCTCCTGCATTGCAGTCAGTTTCTTTACTATCTGAGTTACCGGGTCTCCTGCATGACTGTTATGTCTGTCCTAAATTGGATATAGGAAGCTGTGGATAACAGGACTTCATAAAAGTCAATTCAACTGATTTAATGGGAAAGGGTGAGATATTAGTGGTTATCGGATGTCTCAGGGAGAGAGTCTTCAAATGCAGGACTGTACTAAGTTCACTCTGGAAAAGAAAAGTCATGCTATTCCAAGGCAAGATGGCAGTTTGCCTCTTCTTGTTCCACTCTCAAGCATTCCGAACTGTCAGGAAGACAGCGTGATATCCTGCAAGGGAAATGCCCCTTGACAAGTCCAAATTTAGACACCAAATTTATGCTCAGAAAGAGGCCATTCCTAATATCTGAGTTTTCTCTGAGAATGTTAAGAAAGGGGTGTCTTCTGGCAAAGCAGTTCCAGTCCTGCACACAAGAAAGCTAGACATCTTTGAGGACACAACGCTGATGGGAGAAAGAGACCCAGAACTCGACTTAACATGGGATATCACATTTGTAGGATAAAACCGGGTCATCCACCCAATGTAGGCTAAAGAAGGAGCTACAGTGAGAAGGTTCTGGGACAGGGAGTCCAAATGGACTAAAGAATCTGAGACAATGAATGTATGTAACCCACAAGAAGCGCTTACTCAGATTCATGGCACCTCTGAACTTTAGAAGTAAAAGTACCTTGAAGGTTATATAATTGTGATGCTAGTCCACGGTATCCCATTTTGGGTCAAACACAAGTCTAGATACTGCTTGTAAAGACACTTTAAGCCATGATAAAATTTAAATCGGTGGGCTCTGAGTAAAGCAGGCTCCCCTCTGCAGTGTGGAGGGACCTCATCCAATCAGTTCAGTTCAGTTCAGTTCAGTCACTCAGTCGTGTCCAACTCTTTGCAGCCCCATGGACTGTAGCACGCCAGGCTTCCCTGTCCATCACCAGCTCCTGGAACTTGCTCAAATTCATGTCCATCGAGTCACTGATGCCATCCAACCATCTCATCCTCTGTCATCCCCGTCCTCTCTTGCATTCAATCTTTCCCAGCATCAGGGCTTTGTCCATTGAGTCAGTTCTTCGCATCAGGTGGCCAAAGTATCCATCCAATCAGGGGAAAGCCTTAATAGAAAAGACTGAGGTCCCCTGAGGAAGAAGGCATTGCATCTCTGGAATGCCTTCAGACTCATACTGCAGCATAGAATTTTCCCTGCTCCACAACCATATGAATCAATTTTGGCAATAAGTCTTTCAGTCTCTCTCTCTTTGTCTGTCTCTACCTTTCTCTCTCTCCCTGCCCCTGTTTCTCTGTCACTCACTCTGTTTCTTTCTGTTTGCCTCTCTGTGTGTGTATGTTTACACATTCTATTGCTTGTTTCTCTGGAGGAGTTAAGTCCAACAACCAGGAGGTTAATATGATTATAGCTATCTGTTTAGTCACTCAGTTGTGTCCAACTCTTTGTGACCCTATGGACTGTAGCCCACCAGGTTCCTCTGTCTGTGGAACCCTCCAGGCAAGAATACTGGAGTGGGTTGCCATTCCCTTCTCTGGGGGATCTTCTCGACCCAGGGATGAAACCCAGGTATCCTGAATTGCAAGCCGATGGTTTACCATCTGAGCCCTAGTTTGCTCAAATTCACATCCATTGAGCCAGTGATGCTATCTAACCATCTTATCCTCTGCTGCCCCCTTCTCCTCCTGCCTTCAAACTTTCCCAGCATCAGGATCTTTTCCAATGAGTCAGCTCTTCACATCAGGTGGCCAAAGTATTGGAGTTTCAGTGTCAGCATCAGTCCTTCCAGTGAATATTCAGGATTGATTATCTATTTAACAAATGAGAAAACTGGGGGCTGGGGAAGTTCAGAGGCTTCTCAAGGGCCCCCTAGTTACTTGGCAGCATACCTGGGGTGTGGTTCTCTGAGCCGTGTGTTCTCTTTCCACTGCGTAACTCTTAAGAGCCTCACACTGGAATAAAAGAGTTGTATGGTTTAAAATCATATGATTAAAAACCTACGTGGTATTGTAGCTTTTCAGTAATTAAGAAGTTGGAGTATCAACACGAGACCCATGGTAGCATAGCTGAAGCCCTGAGAAAGAGTCTAGAACTTTTAAGAACTTAGAACACAGTAAAGGATCCACCAGCCAAACAGAAACAAATAGATGATTCACACCTGGTATTTAGAAGTTGACTGTTCGAAAGAGAAAATTGAGTTAGTTCTTTGTGTCACACCTTACACAAATTATATCCTGGATGTGATATGAGTTAATACAAAATTAAATAAATCATAAATGACTCTAAAGGACAATATTTCTTTCATCCAGGCAAAAGAGCTGCTTTTTTCAGTCTATAAGTAAGGCAAAATATCAAAAAGTAAAAAAATCCTCTGGATTTGATAAATTAAATTCAATTTCTATTCATTTCAAAGCTAAAATTAAAAGGTAAAAATTCTTAAATGGTTATTGATCTTTTCAAATTTTCTGTATGAGTTAACTGAAAATTCATGTTCTTATATAAAATTGCCATTTCACTTATAGTTTCAAGTTATTAGCATAGAGTTATACACAGTTTTCTCTAAACATTTTCAAATGTCTGTATTTCTCATCTTGTGACTATTTTACAGACTCAAGTGTATGTATTTATTTTATGATAAAGATAGCATCAGATTAGTTGAGAAATAAAAGATGATTAGAAAATAAAACTTTGATCAAGATAAAACTAATTTATGTTGAAAGCAAATATCTTAAATATATGGTGAATATGCACTTACACATAAGTTGAAAAGCATAAAATATTTTTAACTTGACAGATTTTATATCATAAACTTAAAATTTCATGCATTGTTATAAACAAAATTTTAAAATAAGCAACAATGGTGAATATATATATATTTTATATATATATATTTGCAAAGGGCTAAACTCCTTATTATATAAAGAATTTGTTCAAATAAATATGAAAAATATTCTGGCACACTCATTAAAAAAAGAACAAAAGATATGAATGGGAAATCCATAAAAGAAAAAATTCTAATGGCCAATAAGTACATCTTTAAATGTTCTGTTCCAGGTTAAAATGTTCACATCAGAAATAAGCAACTGAGATCTCATTTTCTATCTAGTAAAAATGGAAAAGAATAGTAATATGCCACTTAGGAAGCAATATAAATTCTCATACACTACCCAAAAGCATGTAAATTAGTATAACTTTCTGTAGGAATATGTGATAATCTGCATCGAAATCTTTGACTTAGCCATTTCAGTTTTACAATTTATCCTAGGGAAATCAACTATGTTTGCAAAGGTAATGCACAGGGACATTTCAAAATACTGTTTTTAACAGAAAAAAAAATGGGATCAACATAAATACTAAACAATGGGAAAATGGATAAGCGAATTAAGACTTATCCACAAAGACGGAAACCTGCAGTTGAGTTGTGAAAAAAAATCACACTGTAATAGCATCTGTGCATGTACCTGGACTCTTCTCAGAGCCCCACCCCTGACCTTGGACTCACTCTTCCAGACAGACTCCCTGCATAAGCCCTGGCACAAGTTCTCTTTCGAGGATGTAATCCCAGCTGAGAAAATTGTATGTCATTTCCCCTCGAGAATGCGGGCTTCATGGCTCTCCAGAAATTCACTTGTCATCTTCAAAAAACCCCACGTTAAAGCACCTCCATTAGATGGCTTTGTACCTAAAACCCTAGTTTGGGCAGACTCTGCCTTATTTCTGACTGAGTTTTTAGGTGGCATCAGTCCATCTTACTTTTTTTTTTTTTTGCCATAAACTTCCTCCTCTTTATTCTACATGATATCTAATACTTTCTTAATTACATAGCTATTGAGTGACTGCTCTGGGCTAACCAGGCCCATTAGCTGGAGCCAGCAACTGAAATATCAGAGGAAGCCTTTTAAGCCCTGAGTAAATGGGAAATTGCCTTTCAGGAAAATAATCCGTTGTGACCTATGCAATGAGGCAGCAGGAACTTGCCAGGTCAAATCATCCACAGTTTACCCTCCTATTCGTGGAGGAGGTGCAGTGCAGCCATGAAGGATTTGGAAGTCTCCAGCCATGCATCCACTTTGCAGAGCGAGAGTAGAGTAAAGGCCACGGCCAGCCGTGATGGATAGGCTTCCATCTTGAAGTTTCCTCGGGAGACTTCAGAGTGGCTGATCAGATGTCAGCAAGACATAAGATCTGGATTTATTTTTACTGTCACAGTGATGGATTTTTGCTTCTCTTTCCAGTGGCCCTTATTATCAAGAGCACAAACCCAATTTGAGAGAGGCAGCAAGGCCTTGAACTTGGAATGATGACCATCAACCCAGCGTGCTTTCTCCCATTAGTGAGTTTCCTAGAACACTGACCTTACCATGAATCACACCATTGTCTGCCCTTCCCTCCTATTTGAACTCTGGATGTTCCAGTATTGACTGGTAAATTCTCTGGCCACGGAGGAACCACTCAGCCTAGCATACATTTACGTAATGAACACACGCACAGGATTTCAACAGGCCAGGAGCTGTTCTCAGCCCTTCGCCATTGTCATCTCACTCAGTCCTAACAACTCCTTGTCAGGTAGACTTTATAGGTCCCACCATCTGGGGTTAGTGGGTAGTTTATTTCCTTATATCTTGTTCAAACATCACACCCAGCTGCAGATTTGCTTCCCTACTGCTAGTCTCTCCATTTCCTCCACCATTCATCTGTTTCCAGAATGTTCTTCTGGCCCCCAAACCTTCAGTAGCTCCCCCCTCCCCCAACTGCCTATACAATAAAAGTTATATTTTATGAGCCTGGTTTAGAAAACCTTCTGTCTCACTCCCCATCACATTCACAGCCATAAATCAGCTTCCCTACACTCAGCTGCAATAAATTATTCAGCATCCCTCTGAAAAAGCCAGGCCTGTAATATCAACATGCCTTTTCTTTCTCTCTTGGGATGGATTTCCCGGGAAACAGACTCTGAGGCAGAGATCTGCAGGCAAGACGTCCCCTGGAGAGTTCTCTCAAGGACATTTGTAAGGGAGTGTATTCACTATTTATTATGTAGGAAATTACCCCAAACTTTTCAGCTTAAACCAATGAACATTTATTGTCTCATACAGTTTCTGTGGGTCAGGGATTCAGGATTCAGGTCAGGCTTAGATGTGTGGTTTTAGCTTTCACAAGGATTCATCAAGCTGTCCATTGGTGGATCCACTCTCAAACTCATTGCCTTCCCAGTGTTTGGAAGATGGCAGCTGGCCTCCTTGAAAGAGTGTAAGAGTGAGGGAGGGATGGGGTATGCCTGAGGCTGAACCAATCTTCCCATGAGCTAATTCAGGGTGTAATGCTCCATGCATGGCTTCTATGAATCTATGAGTCCCAAGTCTTGTCCACACACAAGAGAAGGAGAATTCAGCTCCACCTTTTGAGGGAAGGAACGCCAAACAGTTTCTGAACAAACCTTAAAAGCCGCTGCAGAGAATGAGGGAAACAGGCATGGGCAAAGGGAGAGGTTAAATGGATTCAGTCTCAACAGAGACTCAGCTGACCCTAGGAGATGTTCTGAAGCTTAGATGGTCCTTCAGAAATATCACAAGTCGAGGGTAAGAAGGCAGCTTTTTTATGTTTGCCTCTCCCAGTCATGGCGGCAGATTGGCCCCTGGAGGGGGTTGCCAAAGTCTACATAGTGACTTTGTCACACTATGTAGACTACATACTATCTTTTGCCCCAAAGACTCCTCTAATGCCTTAGGATTTGATGGGTCAAGCAGCAGGACTGTTTATATCAGAATCCTGACCTGCTGCAGAGTCCTTTCCTGCCAGAGTCCTTTCTGGCTTTGACTCCGCATTGGCAGTCTCCCATGTCATCTAGAAAATGGATCAGAAACACATGATGTGTTGGACATGCTACTCTAGAATCTGAAAAGTCCTACCAGGATTCGTGCTTCCTTCTTAGTGATCAAAGTTTTGCAGAGACCCAATAATTTGCATGGAGTATCCTCCATGTTCCCAGCCCACTGTACCCCTAACAATGTCACTGATGTAGGAGGACCTGAATCCTTTGCAGGGTTTACCCGTTCATCTGGAACACGTGACTCTTACCAAGACCTCTGTACTCTTGCCCGTCCTTGTTAATTTAGCCCAACCAACATACAGGATGTCCAGATAGTAATAACTAGACCACTTTCTCTGGAATTCTGCCATGTTTTAAATTAAAGTCTAGGCCTGGTCCTTGGATTTGTACTGCCTTCTGGCTGCAGGATATGACAGTTCCTTCACACAATGGCAAGGAAGTCCTCTGACTTTCACATTTTGCCTTAAATCTATGATTAATCATGCCTGACCTTTTGCTAAATTTTTCCAACACATCACTTGTACTTAGCAAGAGGCACCCAGTTCCATAGTCATTGTAATTACTACTTCCCCTGTGTCTCTCAAATGCGTGACATGTCACACCTGCCACAGCTCTCTGATCTACAGAATCACACTGCAGGTGGCCAAGGAGAACACAGACTCTTTTTTTCTTTTCCAATTTATTTACTTTTAATCAAAAGATAATTTCTTTACACTATTGTGTTGGTTTCTACCAAATATCAACATGAATCAGCCTTAGGTTTACCCATGTCTCCTCCTTCTTCCTCTCTTTCACCTCCCTCCCCATCCCACTCGTCTAGGTTGTTACCGAGCCCTCATTTGAGTTCCTTGAGTCATACCCCAAATTCCCATTGGCTATGTACTTTACATATGCTAATGTATGTTTCCATGTTACTCTCTTCATATATCCCACCCTCTCCTTCATTCCCCACCCCACCTCTGCAGCCATATCCATAAGTTTGTTCTCTATGTCTGAAGAACACAGACTCTCATGGGGAAAGATTTGGGGGTCTCCTCCACTGCAGCCTATCTCTTAGAACATGGCTTGCCATTCAGTACTCCCTCAAGGTGTGCGTGCGTGCTTAGTCATTCAGTCAAGTCATACTCTTTGTGACCCCATGGACAGGTTCCTCTGTCCATGGAAGTTTTCAGGCAACAATACTGGAGTGGGTTGGCGTTTCCTCCTCCAGGGGATCTTCCCAACCCAGGGATCAAACCATGTCTCCTGTGTCACCTGCATTGCAGGCAGATTCTTTACCCCCTGAGCCATGCAAATCTGTGGATAACTTCACTGACTGTGACATCACACACTCCTGGTATCCCGTCTAGATTATGCTATTCTATCTTTCTGGAATATTCCTACTCAGCCACTAAATATGGTCTCTCTCTCTCTCTCCTCTTTCTAACACTTTCAGTCATTCTAAGCATCGAAGTACTTCTCATTTCTTTCTCCTTCCAGACAGTGTTTGACCTCTATCCGTTTATGACAGTAAAATACCACATATATCACTCTTCAGTGGTTTCTCATAAGATACCTTGTGTCTTACCTTGATTCTCCCAGCACAGACACCAAGACAGGACTGGCTGCAGTTAGCTTCTATTCCAGAAGGATAGTGATGAAAAGGGGAGAAAGAAATAGAGAAAAAAGAAAAGCCAAGTGAGTGCATTAATAAGCTAGTTATTTCCATGAGAAATCTGAACTCCATTCAGCTGGGAACTTTCTGAGATACTGTGTCCAGGACACCTCAGAATCAACTCCACAGAGGCTGGGGCCTCTGGAGGGGCTGAGGCATTGTCTGCCAACTTCTACACTTTGGAGTTTGAAAGTCACCCAAGGGTATTCATTCCCTTGCTTCTCAGACTACAACATAACTAGTATTTAATTTTTTTAAGCTCATATACCTAGAAGTTAAAAATAATTCTGCTTACAATTTTTTTTTGCACCAAAAAGAAAATTAAAGTTACTTAATATCTGGAAAAGTAACAGTAAAATCATTTGTCTACTATATAAATAAATGTGAATATGGATATAAGTATATATATGATTTATATATATATATATCAGAAAATATAGGATTCAGCTGAACCAAAGGTTAGAGGAAACTTTATAGTCATACATTTAAATGAAGAAAAAAAAGAAAACCAATTAGATAGAAAAAAATGCAATACTAAGGAAATCAGAAAAAGAAATTAATAAAATTAAAATTCATTAAAAAGTTAGAAAATATAAGAATAAGTAGAATAATTTTTAAGTTGATTTTCTTGGAGGGGAACACAGTGAGGTAGTTCCCTCCATCCAGGAGGGAAAAAAAAAAAAAACGTAAGAATGCATAAATAGTCAAAACAGAAACAAGGTCAGGTAAATAATACAAATGAAAAAAATTAAAAGACTAATAAAAGATAGCTTTTTTCAATCCTAAAATTTTTAAATGTAGGGGAAATGGCACCTTTCTAGAAAATAGGAATTATCAACAGTGACCCAACAGTGACCCAAAAGAACTAGAAAAATCTAAAGAGACTAAAAATCCTGGAAACAATTGAGAAAAATCTCAAAGAATGATGTTTTTTTCTAACTCAAAAAATTGAAGTTCTGGGCTTTTTTACAGAGGCATTCTATCAAATCATTAAAAAATAGATACCTCAGCATGTACTTATTGTTTCAAATCTACTTACAAATAACAATGATGCCAAAGCCCTATACATAAATCCTAATAAAATCTTGCATGATAGAAGCTAGAAGCACATTTTAAGAGTAACAGGATATGGAGAAATGGTACACGTTTTAGGTATTCAAGGATGTTTCAATATTAGGAGATCTATTACTATATTTCAACATATTAATAGATCCAAAGAAAATATGACTCTCTGATTCTGAAAAGCATTTATTAAAATTTTATATCTATTCTTAACAGTAAGCAAACAGTCCCTTAGTTAAATAAGACTAGAAAACTACATTCTTAATACTATGTGTCTCCTGCAAACATTGAGACTTCCTGTTTAATGGGGAAATAATAAAGTGTGGTGCTGGAGAAGACTTAGTCCCTTGGACTGCAAGGAGATCAAACCAGTCAATCCTAAAGGAAATCAATTCTGAATACTCATTGGAAGGACTGATGCTGAAGCTCCAATTCTTTGGCCACCTGAAGTGAAGAACTGAATCATTGGAAAAGACCGTGATGCTGGGAAAGATTGAGGACAGAGCAGGATGAGACGTGGTTGACAGAGGATGTTATGGTTGGATGGCATCCCCAACACAATGGACATGAGCTTGAACAAACTCTGGGAGATAGCGAAGGACAGGGAAGACTGGCGTGCTGCAGTCCATATGATCGCAGAGTCAGACACAACTTAGCGACTGAACAACACCATCAATAAAGTGCGACTAGACAAGGATGTCCACAATTACTGCTATTATTTAACATTGTTCTGGAGGTCCTAGTCATTACATTTAGTGGGAGAAAGAAATAATAGGTGTTTTAAAAGCTGGAGAGGAGGTGATGAAACTATTATGAATTATGTATTATATACTGTATACCTTGGGAAACCCAAGAGAATAAACTGAAAAGTTGTCGGAACCAGAATTCAGCAAGCTGCCTGGGTACATAAATATACAGAAATCAATACTCAGTCCTATATAAACAACAGCCAAATGGAAAATAAGAGGAATAAAAGAGAATTTAGGAGAAAAAAAATTAAAATACTAATATATGTAGATTATAGAAAAAACATGCAGTATATGAAAGTAAACTTAACAAAAGAGGTACAGGATTTATATGCAGAAAACAGTAAAATGCCACATGAGAACATGAAAAAAATGCATGCCCTGTTTTGTGATAGAAAGGATCAGTAATAAGTTTAATTCATTAAAAAATATACAGAAAGATTTTTTTTAAGAACGAACTCTAAATTATTTAAAACTGATTCTAAAGTTTATATGAAAAAAAAAAAAAAGCAAAAATAGCCAGAATGTGAATGAAGGGGAACTATCCCAACGAGATATAAGAACATACTATTTATAGGTACAAGACAGCCCTCAAATGCAAGACCACAGTGAAACAGACAAATGTTACAAAGAAAACCTAAATTTTACTGATAAAGATAATACTGCATGTCGGAGATGGGAGAAATGAATTATCTATAAATGGTGCAAAACATCCAAGCAGCTTCCGGGTAAGATATGTGTTTGTGTCTCTGCCTGTGCTAAATCAATTTTGGATAGATTAAAAAACAAAACAAAACATAAAAGCAGAAACAAAGTCCCCAAAGCACTAAGCTAAAACATGGGGCATTTTTCCTAACCTGGAAGTGCAGAAAGTCCTTTTAAGCATAAAGAAAGAAAAGAAGGAAAGAGGAGGGGAGTGTTAGGAGGAGGGAAGGATGGAGGAAGTTCAGCATCATAAAAACATTCTTTAAGAAGCCAAAGTACAAATGAAAATCTCTGAAAAATAAAAACTGCCACCCATATCATAAGAAGAACTATTTTCCTAAATATGTAAAGAAATCTCCAAAATCAAGTAGATAAGTGAGCAAGACCTCATAGAAAAGATGGAGAAGGGACATGAACCCAAAAAACCTCATAGAAAAGATAGAGAAGGGACATGAGACAAAAAACATAAGAAATCTTGAAGTCCCTAAATCACATGAAATGATGTTCAACATCATTTCCAATAGGAGAGGCACAAATTCACCTGCCATGAAATTTCATTTTCTCAAATATCAGATTGGAAAAGTCATCACATTTGATAACAGGCTTAGGGAGGATTTGGAGGAGCTGGCCTGCTGGGGGTCATGCAAATGAAAACATCTAATGAGGTCCTGCTGTCTCTACTAGAAGTCAATGGCACATGCCCACTGACTCAGAAAATCACAGCTAAAAATTTATCTTTAGATATTTTACAGATATGAGAAATGATGTGTGCAAGGATGTTAATTGTAGGACTGCCCGTAATAGTGAAACAACCTGAGTGATTATCAGCAGAGGCAGGTTCCACAAATGACAGGTGAGCTGCATGGTGGAAAGTTACACCCCTCATTACAAAGAATAAGCCAGGTCTGTATATCACTGTGTAATAGTACCTCTAAGACCTAGCGTCAGTCGACACAATCAAGATGCATGGCAGCGTTTGCCATTCGGAAAATATTCATATATGTAAAGTATGTCTAGAACTAGAACAGAACTGTGTGCATACTCAGTTGGGTCCCACTCTTTGTGACCACATGTTCTGTAGCCCCCCAGGCTCCCTCTTGCCATGGAATTTTCCAGGCAAGAATACTTGAGTGGGTTGTCATTTCCTACTCCAAGAGATCTTCCTGACCCAGGGATTGAACCTGCATCTCTTGTATCTCTTGCATTGGCAGGCGATTCTTTACCACCGGTGCTAAGTATAGATAAAATTTAGCTGTGAGAATACATAAGAAACCTGCAACAGTGTTTGCCTCTGGGAAAGGGAACTAGACAGGACTGGGAAATAGTTATACTTTCCCCTGTATAACATTTTACGCTTTTTATATTTTGTCGTGTTTTAGCTATCCAGAATGTTTTTTAATTAAACAAACAAAAAACTAAATTAACCCCAAACTGTTTGATGATGTGGCTTTCTTCTAAGTAGGAATGTGGCTGCTGGTGTCAAGCAGAGAGTGGAGGGTGAAAGTAAGTCATTGTCACTGTTCTTCTCCAAGCTAGATGGATGGTTTATAAAGGCAACACATCTCAAGCTGAGAAGACCCTTTTGTTTACTTGCTTCTGAATTGAAAATGATGCCTTCAAGTATCGCTCCAACTGTAAACACCATCAGAGGCTCTAAAAATATTTTCTGAGTAAATGCCACTTGTACCTTCTGGCATTTACTCAAGGCATCTTTTAAAGCAGCTGGGAATCTTGTTAGCAAGGCTCTGGATTAGGGAGCAATAGAATAAAAGAGCAAAGTAAATGGAGGCTCAAATTCTGGAAACAGAACAAAGGAGAAAAATCAGCTTCCAAGAGAGGCCATGATAGAGTTCTTATTGAGCAGTAGAGATGGACAAGGGGCTTCCTAGGTGGCGCCGGTGGTAAAGAACCCGCCTGCCAATGCAGGAGACATAAGAGATGCAGGTTCGATCCCCAGGTCAGGAAGATCCCCTGGAGGAGGGCACAGCAACTCACTCAAGTATTCTTGTCTGGAGAATTCCTTGGATTCTCCATTTATCCTGCTTTCATAAGATAAAAACAGAAGTGACTAGACTATTACACAGCGGAAGAGAAAAAATTTTTTATCACAATTTTAAGTATTTCAAACACACACATACACAAAATCTTTTGGAGCAAGGAAGAAGAGTTGAGACAAATAATAATCCTGAAGGCATACCAACCCAACAGTTATCGAATCCAAGGTGCCCTGGCCGTTTGTGCCCGGTGCACCAGGAAAGCGGTAGTGTCATTTAGAAGAAGAATTCAGTGCAGAATTAACCAGAATGTATTCAGAAGAGAAACAGGTGAGTTGCTGATATTCTCAGCCTCTCCTTCCAAATACACATACCTCCACATCATAAGCATCTTCCTCTTTAAAAATCAGCATCCCTGGGTGGATGAACCTAGAGCCTGTTATACAGAGTGAAGTAAGTCAGAAAGAGAAAGACAAAGATCACATATTAACGCATGTATAGGGAATCTAGAAAAATGGTATCAATGACCCTATTTGCAGGGAAGGAATCGAGAAGCAGATGTAGAGAATGGACTTGTGGAGACAGTGGGGGAGGGAGAGAGCGGAATGAGTAGAGAAAACAGCATCGGTGTATATAAAAACACGATCATGTGTGAAATAGATAGCTCGTGGGAAGCTGCTGCATAACACAGGGAAGCCAGTCTGGCCCTCTGTGATGACCTTCAGGGGTGGAATGGGGGGAGGGAAGGGAGGCTCAAAAAGAAGAGGGCATATGTTTAAGTATGGCTGATTCAAGTTGCTGTATGGCAGAAACCAACACAGCACTCTAAAACTTTTTTAAAAATTAATTTTTAAAATTTAAAAAAATATTTTCCATTTTAAAAAATTAAAAATGAATTTAAAGTTTTTTTTTTTTTAATTAAAAATCAACAGCCCAAATGCCCACATGATTGGATCCAGGAGCCATCTTAAGAATGAGCTTGTCACTAAAGCCTTTTATCCATTGCCCCACCCAAGCTGATTTCTCCTGTTGGTTTCTAATACTTTTATGGTCATGCATGAGTGCTCAATCAGATGCTACTTTCTGTGTGAATTATCATCTTTAGGAGATTAGAAGATGTTCAGTAAAAGAGATAGTCTTATACTTCATCTAAATTGAATGGTTACTCCATCAGTTCAGTTCGGTTCAGTCGCTCAGTCATGTCCGACTCGTTGTGACCCCATGAACCGCAGCACGCCAGGCCTCCCTGTCCATCACCATCTCCCAGAGTTCACTCAAACTCACATCCATCAAGTTGGTGATGCCACCCAGCCATCTGATCCTCTGTCGTCCCCTTCTCCTCTTGCCCCCAATCCCTCCCAGCATCAGAGTCATAGACATGTCCATTCACCTTGCAGAAGACTCAAAAACGTTACATTATACTTTTTTCTTTGAAAATTATAAAACAAAAACCAAATACCACCATTTCCTGAAGACTTTATGAGAAGTGAAACACTAACGGTAGCTGAGGTGGGTAAGAGGTATGTGTGCCATCATATTCTCTAAAGCTCTCTTGATGAATTCATCAGACTACAGCTCCTATACATAAATGGGCTGTATTGGTCCCAAAGACAAAATGCTGGGATTTTTCTGGTGGTCTAGTGGTTAAGACTCTGCTCTTTCAATGCAGGGGTGAAGTGAATGTCAATCAGTCATGTCCGATTCTTTGTGACCCCAAGGACTGTACAGTCCATGGAATTCTCCAGGCCAGACTACTGGAGTGGGTAGCCATTCACTTCTCCAGGGGATCTTCCCAACCCAGGGATTGAACCCAGGTCTCTTGCATTGCAGTTGGTTTCTTTACCAGCTGAGCCACCAGGGAAGCCTTCAAAGCAGGGGACATGAGTTCAATATATGGTTGGGGAACTAAGGTCCCACAGGTCTCAGCCAAAAAAAGAAAAAACAAAGTACTAATTTAAATGGCCTGGAGTCCCTTGAACACATGGAACTTTGCTAACTATTTTCTAGGCATCAGATCTTCTCATTCTCAAAATGCCTTGAAAGGTAGATGTTATTAAAAGTCCCACGTAATCTATGAATAAACTAAGGCAGGGAGAGTTTACATCATGGTGTGAACCTTTTTTAGAACTTTGGTTATCCAGTGTCTCTGCAATCTCCCTAAGTTTAGGCAAGTCTGTTGTATGAATTCAGATGGGAGACTACCTCACCACCCATCAGTAAAGGTTGAGTAAGCGGTGATAATTTCTATGCAAGGACCCTGGCATGCTTACTTAGCTTTCCTTAATAGAAAATATATATATATATATTGAATTCGTAAATAACCATGATAGCTTTCTAATGGGATTACTTTCACGTGCCTAGTTGGGCATGCAACAACTTTCAGATCCTTGGAATTGGATTAGGAAAGAACTATCTCATTTCTTGTTTAATGTTAATTTTCATTCAGTGCTTCCTTGTTAACTTCCAAGATTATTATTTTTCCCCCCACAACTGGGATGTCTGAGAAAGTAATGTGACACAACCTAACGCTGAAATGCTAAGAACCTGAAGTTAGTAGTTTGTTGTGTGTCCAGCAGATGTCACTGTATTTCCCTTGACTTTTAAAAATATAATAATACATGTAAATCTGACTGTTCTGCTGTTCACCTTAAGCTTATACAGTGATGTATGCCAATTATATCTCAATAAAGCTGTGGGAAATAACCCTCAGCACCTCTGTGAGTTGGATTTGATGCCCCAGGCACCTGAGTGCACATCCAAAGATCCATGGACCCAGAGGAAAATCATTCACGTAGAGGCAGCGGTCCACACCAGTGCCCTGGGGACAGCAGAATGGCAGTGAGAAACAGCATGAGACCAGCACGGACTGACATTTAACGTGACCGCTCTGGCTTCTGTGCTAAGAGCAGAGTGTGGTGGGGTGGTGGGTCGAGGGCAGAGGCAGGAGGACTGAATAGGGGTTCGTGCAATAATCCAGATGAGAGATGATAGTGCCTCAGATCAGAGTGGGAGCAGGAACAAAGAGCAGAGGTCAGATTCTGCATGTATTTTAAATATGGAATGATGAGTATTTCCCAATGGATTGAAAGTAGAATGTGAGGAAAAGGAAGAATGAGTTTTCATTGAAATGAGAGAGCACAGAAGTCCAGTTTTGGACATGTTGTGTTGAGCTTTCTCTCTCGGACATCCCAGTGTTGGGCAGGAAATAGGGTAAGGGTCTAGGGTTTAGGAAAGAGGAGAAGAGAAGATGTAAACTGGGGAGTTAACATCATAGGGATAATGTTTAGAGCCGTGAACCAGGTGAGATGAAGGGATTGTGTGTAGATGGTGACGAGAAGACCAAGGACTGACCTGGGCATCTTCAGCTCTGTCACTGCTATGACACCCAAGTCCAGGGTGACCATGGGGGTGTCCGGGGTGGTGGTGGCACTAGGGTCCAGGCACAGTGACTGCAGCCCCTCAGTAGATGCTTATGGGGCAGGATGTAGGCTGTGGTTCCAGCTAGTTTCCCTGTTCTTTTGTGTTTTCCCCTCCCTGGTTTCCCAACCTTCCTGTCTGTTATCCTTTTAATGAATACCCTCCCTGTCTAAGTAAGCCAGAGTCTTAGTTGCTGCTTATGACCAAGAACCCTCATCAAAGCCTTGTAACTCATCCAAGTTTATTTTGCTAGTAAATGGTGAGGCCAGACTGGAGAAAGATGGTGTCTGTCATCAAAGGAAAGACTTGCTTTTAAGCACTAGATGTGTCACAGCTATATCCCCTTAACTATAAATGGTTAAATTTTAGGGTGAAATTCCCCAAAGAGATGTTTATGATTGCAATATCATTCTTGTAACAAGTTATTGTCACTTTGTAGACTTCAGCATGCTAAGTCCCTTCAGTCATGTCCAATTCTTTGCAACCCTACGGACTATAGCCCACCAAGCTCCTCTGTCCATAGGATTCTCCAAGCAAGAATACTGGAGTAGGTTGCCATTTCCTTCTCCAGGGGATCTTCCTGACCCAGGGCTTGAACCCTTGTTTCTTTCGTCTCCTGCCTTGACAGGGGGATTCTTTACCACTAATGCCACCTGGGAAGGCTTTAGAGATATGATGAAATGATTTGAGATATGACTAAAGTTCTGTACATACCTGTATGCCTCCAATCATTTTAGAGCTAGGGCTATGATATCTAAACTAGCATGGGACTTAAAAGAAATTCATATATCAATGAAATATCCGCTTTGCTACTTTTTACATTTGCAATAAAATAGGAATTTGTTACTTCATAAGATTTTACCTCAGGCTTCTTTTTGTTATTCTGATGACCTGATTATCTGTCCTATTTACTTGATGGCAGAATAATGAAGGGGAAAAAGAAATAAACCCTCAGTTCAGTTCAGTCGCTCAGCCATGTCCGACTCTTTGCGACCCCATGAATCGCAGCACGCCAGGCCTCCCTGTCCATCACCAACTCCCAGAGTCTACCCAAACCCATGTCCATTGAGTCAGTGATGCCATCCAACCATCTCATTCTCTAGTTGATTGTTAAAATAATTGAAATATGGCTTGAAACGTTAGTTCTATTTCTTTCTTTACATATGAAACATCTTTAGTTCTCATGAGATGTCCTGCCAGAAAATCTCAAAAGAGAAAAGAAGATGTCCCTGTATCTCTATTACTCCCTTTGGTTATTAAAAAGTAAATCCTGTCAGATGAATGAATGAATAAATATATAAATAAACAAATGTTTGTGGGTTCCACCAAGGCGGCATTTCCTTTCATATCTATCCTCCACATTCATATAAGAGAACCAGGGACATCACAGGCACCTCCTGTTAGAACCTAGAATTGCTGAATAATTTCCCATAACTCACCCTATAGCTCTCCATGACGCACCAGTGACCTTGGAAGGGTGGAAGCCCACGTGCAGGGTCTGTTCAGGACACAGAGATGGCCTTGCATGGAGAGGCCTTGAACTCAGGAGCCTGTCACCCACGGGGGAGGCTGACAAGTAAGCTGATTCTGTTTATCAGACTGAATGAAATAAATAGTATGTGAAAAGTTGATATAAATTATTCTAGAGGAAGGAGCAAGTCGATCTCATTGTGGACAATGGCAGGAGAGTGCAAGCCTTTATCCAGAGTCCTGATATGAGTAGAGGAATTGTGGGGCTGTGTCTTTATTGGTCTATTTATTCATTCACATATTCACTCATGTAACAAGTATTTATTCAGTGCCTACTATGGGCAGACACAATGATGTTCCTCGAGGGTGCAGCAATGACCCATATGAAGCTCTGCCATCAGGGCTGACATGCTAATGACTGGAGACCACAAACAAATGACAAGTATTATTTCAGCCATGACAATGGTTGCTGCTGTTCAGTCACTCAGTTGTGTCTGACTCTCTGTGATCCCTTGGACTGCAGCATGCCAGGCCACCCTGTGACAATAGTAGTCCAGAGATTAAAGCAGGGCAAGGGGGTAATGAGTGAACTGGAGGGGCCCAGGTACCATCTCAGAGGAAGTAATGTTTGGGAAGAAGACACTGATGAGAGAACTCCCATCGTGCAGATTTCTAGGCCACAGTAAAGAGGCTGGGTTTTATTTCAAGGGAAGACAGAAATACTTGAGGGTTTTCAAAACTGTGAGATGATGTGGAATGGATTCATTTTTAATAATCACGTGGGTTGCTGTGGAGAGCTGACTGCAGGGAGCAAGGGAGCAAGGGACTGGCTGGGAAGCCAGGGAGGTGTCAGGGTGGTCCAAGCTTGGGGTGCTGAAGTTGGCACAAGACCAATAGTGGGAAGAAGCCAGAGTCAGAGCTGGGATGAGTTCTGCAGAGAAAGCAGGTGGTCGGAAACCATTCAGGAGTTAAATGTGGAGAGGAGGAGGGCAGGAGGATATGAAGGTGGCTTCCGAGTTGAGCTGAGCCAATGTGAAGTGTATTTGACTGCGTTGGGGTAGAGGAGAAGCAGATAGAGGATGAGTCCATCAAGAGGTGCCAATACTTGTTTCACAGCTGACTTCCCTGGTGGCTCAGTAGTAAAGAATCCGCCTACCATGCAGGAGATGCAGGTTCGATCCCTGGGTCGGGAAGATCCCCTGGAGGAGGAAATGGCAACTCACTCTAATATTCTTGCCTGGGAAATCTGATGGACAAAGGAGCCTGGGGGGCTACAGTCCATGGGGTCACAAAGAGTCAGACACGACTGAGCACGCACACATTCTGTCGCCAAGGATCCACTGGTAATTCTACAGCAACTGTTATTTTGCACTACAAACATTTGTCTATAACTTTGAGAACTGGAAAATGAAAGCAAGTATTTTAGGCCGAACAAATACCCCCAAAGAACAGGATTGCTGTGACTCATGCATGTGTGCTAAGTCACTTCAGTCATGTCTGACTCTGCAACCCTATGGACTGTAGTCCTCTGGGCTCCTCTGTCCACAGGATTCTCCAGGCAAGAATCCTGGAGTGGGTTGCCATGCCCTTCTCCAAGGGATCTTCCCGACCCAGGGATCGAACCCATGTCTCTTATGTCCCCTGCATTGGCAGGCACGTTCTTTACCACTAGTGCCACCTGTGACTCAGGAACTGTAAATAAGATCCTATGACCAATCAACAGCATGTGCCAGAGGATGCAGAGGTCAGTGGAAGCTGGCAGAATTGGTCAGAGCATGAGATTGGAAGACGCCCCCACACTGCTCTCTGTTTTGAAGACGGTGAAGATTCACCAGATGTTTTGGGGTTAGAAGAGGGACATCAAGCCATATCAGTTTTAGAAGAGTAACTGTGATGAAAGAGTAAACAGACTGGAGAATGGATCTACTTACACCGAAAGTGCTGCAGTAGCTTAAGAGAGACATAAGTAAAGGTGCAAAGATGAGCAGAGGTCTAGAGTATGAAAGGAAAGGAAAATGCATTTCCAAAGAAGACTTGGGGGACTCCACTTCTCAGCTCGTGCCCAACAAAGAAATGCTCTTCGTTTCCTTCAGAAGACATGTTCATAAGAACCCAAGCCAGAAATCCACCCAAATGCCAGTCAATGTCTGAAAAACAGAATTGGAAAGTAAACTGTGGTATATTAAACCAAGGGACACTCTACAGCTGCTACATGTGCCAGTGATTTAAACGGCCGATTAAACATAATGTTGAGTGACAGAAGCCAGACTCCATAAAGCATATGCTATACAATTCCACCCAGGCAGAGTTCAAAAGCAGGCAAAACCAATGACCCAGTTTCATTCCATTTTACTCCACTTAATGCTCTGTGGTGACCTGAATGAGAAGGAAGTCCAAAAGGGAGGGGACATTTGTATAGGGGCTTCCCAGGTGGCACTAGTAATAAAGAATCTCCCTGCCCGGGTGGGAGCTACAGGAGACGTGGGTTCAATCCTGGGTCGGGAAGATTCCCTGGAGAAGGAAATGGCAACCGACTCCAGTATTCTTGCCTGGAGAATCCCATGGACAGAGGAGCCTGGAGGGCTTACACTCCACAGGGTCACAATGAGTTGGACACAACTGAGCACAGATGAGAGATATGTGTATGCATGGCTGATCCATTTTGCTGTAGAGTAGAAACCAACCCAACACTGTAAAGCAATTATACTCCAATAAAAATTAATTAAAAAAAAAAAAGCAAGCAAAACCAATCTATGGGGTTAGAAGTCAGGGGAGTGGTAGCCCTCGGGAGAGGGGTAGTAGTTAGGATGAGGGAGCATGATGTTTTCTGGGGTGATTGTTAATGTTTTGTTTCTTCATCTCAGAGTTAGACAGGCATGTTTATTAACAGTGCTTGTATTCAACACCGTGTGTCAGAGTTTCTAAACAGCCTCAGTGATAAATGAGTCCAACACAATGATTTTCTGTAACACAATAATACTGACTTTCCATCTCCATCCTTCACTGGCAAGCATTAAGTACCAGGTCTTCCAGCTTGATCCTCAACCGGGCTGAGAAAAACCCTGTGGCCAGAGAAAACTCTTGGGCAGAGAGTAATGAATGATTGCAGGAAAAGGCTATGAGAATACACAGAAAGATGCTTATCCAGAGCTAAACGATAGTATATAATGAGAAACTTGAGTCTGAATTATCCCTAGCATTTATAACCCAAGAGTTAGTCTGTATAATCAAATAAATACGGCCACAAATTCTCAGATACTCCTTTCATGAAGAGGTCAGTTCTCACTCTTTTCCTTTTCAAACTGGGCTGCACTTGGTGAGTTGCTTGACCAGTAATAGAATGTGGTAGAATTGATGTTCTGGGACTGAGGGCTGAGCTTTCATGTGTGAATGCTTTCAGCTATGACTCATGATATTTGATCCTCACTCCAGAAGCTCAAAATCACCATGGAATAAATCTGACTGTCCTGAGACTGCCTTTGGGGCTAGGCCTTGTATAGGTGTTCCGTTCCAGAGTCCCAGTGGAGCTCAGCCCCACAGTGGCCCCAGCCAAGATACGTGAGTGAGGCCACCTTGGACCCTCCAGACTAGCCCTTCTGCTAGATGGATACCAGCAAGTGACTACAGGCAATGCCATGTGGCACAGAAGAAAACTACCCAGATGCACCTATCCCGAAGTATCTAAGGAATGATAAGATATGATAGTTAATTGTTTTAATCCAATGAAGACTGGGATTATTTCTCGCATGTGTGCATGCTAAGTCATTTCAGTTGTGTCCGACTCTTTGAGATGCCATGGACTGTAGCCCACCAGGCTCCTCTGTCCATGGGATTCTCCTGGCAAGAATACTGGAGTGGGTTGCCATGCCCTCCTCCAGCAGATCTTCCTGAACCAGGGATCAAACCCACGTCTCTTCCATCTCCTGCATTGGCAGGCAGGTTCTTTACTGCTAGCGCTACCTGGGAAGCCTGGGATTATTTCTTACACAGGATTAAATCATTGGAACCATCGAGACCGTGAATCTGGTGGAATGTTGGTCTCTGGCACGTGGGACCACACAGCACTATTGGATTCATTTAGAATAAACCAGCTTCAAGAATTTCCCTTTCCAACTTCAATTCCATTCTTTATTATCTGAGAAGAAGGAAAGGTTGTAGCTCAATTTTTCTTGCTTTTGAAAGCAGTGAACACTAGCCCCACACTGTCATCAAGCTCCCATTTGGGAGAGTAATTTA
This sequence comes from Bos indicus, assembly GCF_029378745.1. Taxonomy (NCBI): domain Eukaryota; kingdom Metazoa; phylum Chordata; class Mammalia; order Artiodactyla; family Bovidae; genus Bos; species Bos indicus. The sequence goes on along the minus strand of NC_091772.1, from coordinate 37,290,681 downwards.
TGGTCGGTTTTTTTTCGGCTGTTAAGCTTTGGGTTGGTTTTTTTTACTTAACAGATTGGCTTCTATGGAGTCAGTTTCATATTTCCTTTCTGTGACTCATTTAATAAAAAACTAGGAAGGAGTACACAGAAATATTTTGCCTGGTTCACAATCACTCATTCACCGTGGCTTCCTGAGTCATCACTCATTTAACTTCACATACAAATATCATAAAACTTTCTATTAGTCAGCACCCAGTGTGCCTGAGTGCAAGGAAGAAGGCTCCTTACTCCTCCATCCACTCAAAAGAGTTACAAGTTCTCTTTCTTTTCACATTCGCAGAGTGTAGGTAATTTTCCATTTGTAGACAAAAGCACACCCTTGAGAGCGAAGAGGGTTTCTAACTCATTTTCCACTCCTCTTGCTACATCTGACATAAAGGGAGGAAGAGCAACAGCAATGACAATAAAACTAAGATGCTTTTCCAAAGATTCAGTCCCACCTTGAAACTACAGGGAGTCGTTCTGTTTATCCCACGTGACAGCCCTGAGTTTCAAGGTTTGACGCTCACCCTAGCTAACATCTGTGACGGGACCAGACCTCTCCAACTCTAATGTTCAGGCTGTTATCATGTCTCTCAAAACCTGAAGAAAGACGAAACACCAGGATTCAAGGGACCTTTTTTTTCACTAGCCTCTTGGAAAAGCATGTCTTTACACTGATTTTGGTTGTAAATCCCCTACTGCTTGTGCCCTCTCTCTTGCAGGTGCTGCTGAGAGACAACCATGCTGTTCTTGCCCCACTGGTAGCATGTCACTGCACAGGATTCCAAATTTTGGCCTCTTGCCGTGTGTGTCACACTCTTGTAGCATCTCATCAATTTATTGTTGTATTAGCTATTCTTTCACCACATGTGTGCTACTGAAGCAGTCTTTGAATGTTTGTGAATGAATACATGAATCTATCAATAACCCACTGTTCCTTAGGGCAGTTTGTGTGTGTGTATGTGTGTGTGTGTGTGTATGCTAAATCGTTACAGTCATGTCCAACTCTTTGAGACCCCATGGACTGTAGCCCACCAGGCTCCTCTGTCCATGGGATTCTCCCGGCAAGAATACTGGAGTGGGTTGCCATGTCCTCCTCCAGGGTATCTTCCAGACCCAGGGATCAAACCTGCATCTCTTATGTCTCCTACACTGGCAGGTCAGTTCTGTACCTCTAGCACCACCTGGGAAGCTCTCCTAAGGGCAGTACTTGGCTAATAAGTGGGAGCACTGCGATTCAAGCCCCAGTACGTTTGGCTACCACACCAAATTGCCTCATGAACTGTCTTCGTCTTGTACTCTGAGCACCTAGCTCGTATCCTAAAACAGTATAGATACATGATAAAAAATTTAATAGAAGGAAGACAGTAAATCAAGTATCTTTGCTTTATGACTTAATGCAGTCCTGTTAAGCAAGTTGACAGCAAAATCAAGGATAAGATCAGTGAATGTTTTAAGTGACGCTCTGTCAACTGCTTCTGTTTCAATAAAAAAGATCCAAGAGTGTATGCAATAAAACTTTAAATATTAGCTGAAGGGGATGAAAGCACACTGGGTCATGAAGCTTCAGAGCTTCAAGTCAAGTCCTAATCTCTGAAGGAAACTCATGACTCCTCCGGGCTTTAAATTCCTCACCTAGATGGTTATTGCCATCTCTCAAGTCCTGGAGTTCTGTAGACCTTAAACGATGGTGTCCTTGATGATCTGGAATTTCTTGTGGCAATTGACTGTAATGGGAAAGAGCAGGTAAAATGTACAGACCCAAATACTCATATCAGGAACCTTGTTGAAATGGTCATGCATGCAAAAGGGAGCCATGGGTTCTGGAGTAAATCCTCAAATTTTGTCATATTGTGGCCCCTCTACTGCAATGGTGGGGATGATGCTCCAGCTGCATGGTGTCCAGAATGACAGCGGGCAGGTCTACATGGCCCCCTCTCAAAGGGGGCAGATTACATTCACCACGTGAAGGACTATTTGTGGCGCTGCCCTGACACGGAGAGACACATGGATTTACACACAGTGTTGGGAACCAAGTTAAAGAAGGAACAAGTGTTTTCTTTCTACAAATCCAAGATACATGATTTAAAATAGTATATCACGAAAACAGAAGACAAAGAGGGCGACGGAGGAGGAGACGTTTGGATGGCATCACTGATTCAATGGCCATGCACTTGGGCAAACTCTGGGAGATGGTGAGGGACAGGGAAGACTGGTGTGATGTAGTCCATGGAGTCGCAAAGAGTCGTACATGACTTGGTGACAAAACAACAACATCATCAAGAAAACAGTTTTTTAACCTCAAATATATGCTAATAATAACACATGTATACCTGTGGCGGATTCATTTTGATATTTGGCAAAACTAATACAATTATGTAGTTTAAAAATAAAATAAAATTAGAAAAAAAAAATAACAGCAGTGGCAAATATCAGGAAATTCGATAAACTTGAACACTTTCCCCTCAACTGTTCTTGTTTAATCAAGGTCTTTTTGGATTTTCTCAAATTTCTTTTTATAGATAAACTTCATTTTTAGACTTGAGTGGCCCTCATGGTGCCATGTTTCAATTCTAGTTTCCCAGAAAGCCAATCAGTAGAAAGTGTATGCCTTAAACACAACAGGCTAATGGCATTATAATCGTGTATAAAAGACACTAACAAACAATCACACAGCTAGTGACATCTTTAGTAACCCATTAGGGAGTCAAATGACAGCTTGTGTCCTTAGTGAAATGCAAACAAAGCTTATCTTTATATCATATCTACAATAGTGTGAATATATTAATAAAATGACCAAAAGTTCAATAAGAGAAGGCCTGGAAAATTACAATACATCATACCCTGTGATATTATGTCACGGATTTGTTACAAACAACCATGAGAAATGGAAAAGGTGTTTACAACACAAAGTTAACTGAAAACCACAGAATATGAAGCCAACAACAGTTGGCTTATTCTACAAATACCTCTGTAAAATATATATGCACCATATATAATACACATAAGGATCAGAAGAAAGCACAGCAGTACAAAATAATTGATACCTTAAGGTGAGATCATATTTCTTCAGTTAAAAGGGGCACCTTCCTGAGACATCCGAGGCAGTTCAGTGGCTAAGACTCTGCACTTCCAGTGCTGAGGGCATGAGTTCAATCCTTGGTGAGGGAACTAAGATCCCTCGTGCTGTGTGGTCAGTTCAGTTCAGTCGCACAGTTGCGTCTGACTCTTTGCAACCCCATGGACTGCCGAACGCCAGGCTTCCCTGTCCATCACCAACCCCTGGAGCCCACTCAAACTCATGTCCATCGAGTCAGTGATGCCATCCAATCATTTCATCCTCCCTTGTCCCCTTCTCCTCCTGCATCGGGGTTTTCCAATGAGTCAGTTGCTCGCATCAGGTGGCCAAAGTATTGGAGTTTTAGCTTCAGCATCAGTCCTTCCAATGGATATTTAGGATGGACTGGTTGGATCTCTTTGCAGCCCAAGGGACTCTCAAGAGTCTTCTCCATCAACACAATGCAAAAGCATCAATTCTTCGGCACTCAGCTTTCTTTATAGTCCAAATCTCACATCCATACATGACTATTGGAAAAACCACAGCTCTGATTAGATGGACCTTTGTCGGAAAAGTGATGTCTCTGCTTTTTAACATACTGTCCAGATTGGTCATAACTTTTCTTCCAAGGAGCAAGCGTCTTTTAACTTCATGGTTGCAGTCACCATCTACAGTGATTTTGGAGCCCCCAAAATAAAAAATAAAGTCTGTCACTGTTTCCATTGTTGTCCCATCTATTTGCCATGAAGTGATGGGACTGGATGCCATGATCTTAGTTTTCTGAATGTTGAGCTTTAAGCCAACTTTTTCACTCTTCTCTTTCATTTTCATCAAAAGGCTCCTTAGTTCTTTGCTTTCTGCCATAAGGGTGGTGTCATCTGGATATCTCAGGTTACTGATATTTCTCCCAGCAATCTTCATTCCAGCTTGTGCTTCATCCAGCCCAGCACTTCACACGATGTACTCTGCATATAAGTTACATAAGCAGGGTGACAATAAAATGCCTTGACATACTCCTTTCCCGATTTGGAACCAGTGTGTTGTTCCATGTCCAGTTCTAACTGTTGCTTCTTGTCCTAAATACAGATTTCTTAGGAGGCAGGTCAGGTGGTCTGGTATTCTGATCTCTTCAAGAATTTTCCACAGTTTGTTGTGATCCACACAGTCAAAGGCTTTGGACTAGTCAATAAAGCAAAAGTAGATGTTTTTCTGGAACTCTCTTGCTTTCTTGATGATCCAGCAGTTATTGGCAATTTGATCTCTGGTTCCTCTGCCTTTTCTAAATCCAGCTTGAACATTTGGAAGTTCATGGTTCACATACTGTTGAAGCCTGGCTTGGAGAATTTTGAGCATTATTTTGCTAGTGTGTGAGATGAGTGCAATTGTGCAGCAGTTTGAACATTCTTTGGCATTGCCTTTCTTTGGGATTGGAATGAAAACTGACCTTTTCCAGTTCTGTGGCCACTGCTGAGTTTTCCATATTTGCTGGCATATTGAGTGCAGCACTTTCACAGCATCATCTTCCAGGATTTGAAATAGCTCAACTGGAATTCCATCACCTCCACTAGCTTTGTTCGTAGTGATGCTTCCTAAGGCCCACCTGACTTTGCATTCAGGATGTCTGGCTCTAGGTAAGTGATCACATCATTGGGGTTATGTGGGTCATGAAGATCTTTTTTGTATAGCTCTTCTGTGTATTCTTGCCACCTCTTCTTAATATCTTCTGCTTCTGTTAGGTTCATACCATTTTTGTCCTTTATTGTGCCCATCTTTGCATGAAAATTTCCCTTGGTATATCTAATTTTCTTGAAGATATCTCTAGTCTTTCCCATTCTATTGTTTTTCCTATATTTCTTTGCATTGATCACTGATGAAGCCTGTGTAGTAGGTCAAAAAAGCAAATAAATAAAAGGTGCCTTCCTTCCCATTGTAATATTGTCTGTGTAATAATTTTATTTTTTTTATTTTAATTTTATTTTTTAACTTTACAATATTGTAATAATTTTATATGGAAGGGGAAAATGGAATACGAATCCCTCACAAAGATTTAGATATGAAAAGACTGCTACTTGAGTTCAGAAAGCTGGTTTAAGACAACCGGTGAACAGAGTTAAAATCACGGGCTTTGAAGCCCCGTGCAATCGGAAAACCCAGCGTCAAAGTTAGACACAAGATCCCGAACAAATATCCTGCAATTAGCAAAAACCCTGTCATACTGCCCTTCTCACCTAATGATAACAAAAATGGCAAAGAAAACTATGATGAAAAAATCTCTCTCAGTGGTTGAACTTCATCTTTTTTCTTAAGAAATGATCCCTGAAGAAGCGTGGGGTTACTTAGGAGGAGACGCCCTCTCTGCTGGCTAAATTCTGCACAGCAGCAATCGCTAACCTCCTCATTATTTCTGAAAAGTCACTTGGGACAAGCAGAAGACCAGTGAACATCTAGAGGAATGGTAGGTATGGGGCCAGGCGGCCTTCAGGTCCTACCAGCCTAACAAATTGTCCTAAGAGAGAAAAAAAAAAAATGGGAGGAAAGTGAAGAAAATGTACTCAGTGTTTTGTGTCTTTTCTTTCATGAGTTGGGGTTTCTATTCACAGAGTTCCTTTCATTTCACAAGGTGAGACGCAGGAGACCCATGAAATGGATAAAGTCTTCTGACGAGATCCCTCCGCTCCTGTCTGCCCCATGAGGAAGCGTTGCTTTGATCCTCCACAAATAGCTTTTCTCATTTCTATAGAAAAGTGTTTGCTCCAGCCACAGAAACTGAACAAGGGCCCCCATGGACAGGCCCTATTGTGGGGTCTTCCCTTTCTTTTAAAAGCCTGTCTGGATAGCAGGATGACTGTCTGTTAAAATGTTTTCTAGGTTTTTTTCTTTAAAAAAAAAAAAAAAGATAGACTGCATTGTGCCAGGAAAATCTGGGTTATCCTTTATTTGTCAATTATTTTATTTACTTCATCAAGAAGTTAGCGATCTGCCATTAAGTGACAGCTAACTTGGCTTCCTTCGGGGATAATGAAATGGGGTTGCCAGAAGGAGGCAGGTCTGCATGAGGGGTGCTGACAGTTACTATACAAGGAGACCAGTCTCTATACAAAATGGTGCCCTTTTCACTTTGCTGAAAAAAATACATACCGAGGATATTTGAGATTTAACACTGGCTAAAAATATCTTAGCAGTCTCTTCACTTCATGTGACCAGAAGCCATGACTGTCAGAGTATTTGTAATTGGCTTGGAAAAATAGAGCCCACATGAGAGGAATTCTAAGTTACTGACCTTGGGGCTGAGCTGGGGATTAGAGGCTATCTTCGCCCAATGGCAACTAAGTGGAAGGCTCTCTTTCTATGGAATTTATATCAATTAACCTTCTCACTTTTGCTCATTTCCTCTGCTGATGAATGCTTTATTGCCTTATACACTGCCCCATCTTTGGACAGCTCTATCAATAAGTCCTTTTGTTCTGCATGACTATTTTTATGACACAAGAAATGCAGACTTGTGGATACATATTAGAAAACATAGGTTAAAAGAAAGAAAAATACTACTATCATTTTAAACTCAGTCTTATCAAACTTTTTTTACTGTGCATATATGCATGTTTTCCTTTTGATAAAAATAGTATTGTACTATAAAGACTGCTCTAAGACTTCCTTGGTGGTCCAGTGGTTAAAAATTCACCTGCCAATGTAGGAGACAGGAGTCTGATGCCTGGTACGGGAAGAGTCCACATGCCACAGGGAAACTAACCTGGTGCATTGCAACTACAGAACCCTGTGCGCCCTAAAGCCTGTGCTCTGCAACAAGAGAAGCTACTGCAATGAGAAGCCCACGCACTGCAACTAGAGAAGGGCCACAGGCAGCAACCAAGACTCAGTGCCGTCGAAAATTAACTAGCTAATTAAAGAAAAGACTGCTCTAAAACCTGAGATTCTAAAAACTGATAACAGAGTGTATTATGAATATGTCATCATTGTAAGAAAGATCTTTTTTCATATATCAGGTTGAAGCCAGCCCCCTAAAATGACTTCCACTCTTTAGTCTGAGGTGTCCTCTAGACCAGTACAGGGTTATCTTCTCCTTCTTCTACAAAATAGATTCTAGGTCTTGGTGCAGAATCTCAAGAGCTTTATTCAGAAAATCTGATATAAGGTCCTAAGCAAGTAATGTTACCATTTAGATGACTTGACATTTGTTTGTTTGCATGTGTGTTTATGGGTATGTGTGTGTGTATTTTTTAAAGAATTAACCCAGCATTCCACAGAATAAGGCTACATCTTAATACATCTTAGTTAAACAGTTAAAGGGAAAAGTGAAAGTAAAGTCGCTCAGTTATGTCCAATTCTTTGCAACCCCATAGACTGTAGCCCACCAGGCTCTTCCATGCATGGGATTTTCCAGGCAACAGTACTGAAGTGGGTTGTCAAAAAAAAATTTTTTTTTCAGTAAAAAAATAAGAGAAAAAATATTTCCTATTTATCTATTTTTGATCTGAAAGTAACTTTCCTCTTCAGCAGAGATGATCATCCTACCCATCCAAGACAAGCAGGGGGCAGACAGAGGATGAGATGGTTAGATAGCATCACTGACTCAGTGGACATGAATTTCAGCAGACTCCAGGAGATAGCAGAGGACAGAGGAGCTCGGTGTGCTGCAGTCCATGGGGTCACAAAGAAACTGACAGAGAATGAACAATAACAACAGGGATGCCCAATGTCAATCTCCAGAATGGTATACCAGACTTGGAATTATCATGATGAGGCTCAGAATCTTAGATACACATACACAATTAACAAGGGTCAAAAAAATTATCTACAACATAGCTTATATTTCCCAGGCCCCTGATGACACTGACTATAGATTTCCACTCTAGCATCAGGCTAGCCAAGGAAGCTGAGAGCTTTGAAGTTAGAGTTGGACTATAAAGAAAGCTGAGTACCAAAGAATTGATACTTTTGAACTGTGGTATTGGAGAAGACTCTTGAGAGTCCCTTGGACTGCAAGGAGATTCAACCAGTCCATTCTAAAGGAAATCAGCCCTGGGATTTCTTTGGAAGGAATGATGCTAAAGCTGAAACTCCAGTACTTTGGCCACCTCATGTGAAGAGTTGACTCATTGGAAAAGACTCTGATGCTGGGAGGGATTGGGGGCAGGAGGAGAAGGGGACGACAGAGGATGAGATGGCTGGATGGCATCACTGACTCGATGGACATGAGTCTGAGTGAACTCCGGGAGTTGGTGATGGACAGGGAGGCCTGGCGTGCTGCGATTCATGGGGTCACAAAGAGTGACTGAACTGAACTGAAGGGAGACTCACGTTCATGTATGGGAAGAACAATTTGACATTACAAAGATGTAAAACTGATTTATAGATTCAATGCAATTCCAGTCCAAACCCCAGAAGTTTTTCCTATAGAAAACTGACAAACTAGTTATAATATTTACATGGAAATTCTGAATAATCTAGAAGAAAACAACCAAAGCTGAAGGACTCACCAGATACTAAGGTTTACTATGGAGCTGTAGTATGTACCAGGTGGTGCTAGTGGTTAAAAAAATAGAACCCATCTGCCGAATTCAGAAGACCTAAGAGAGTTGGGTTCAATCCCTGAGTCAGGAAGATCCCCTGGAGAAGTAAATGGCAACCTACTCCAGTATTCTTGCCTAGAGAATCCCATGGACAGAGAAGCCTGGCAGGCCATGGTCCACTGGGTCGCAAGAGCTGGACATGACTGGAGTGACTTAGCACACACATGGAGCTGTGATAATTAAGCAAGTATGAAACTGGCACAAAAACAAATAAATGGATCAATGGAACAGAATGAAGTTGAGAACAGATGTGTGAAAGAAAAATCAAGATAAGCCTGGCTTTCAGATTCCATTTACTAGGGCCAGTAAGAGGTCCAGGCGATGTCAGTCCTTATCGTGGCTCCCTCATTCCTTCTCGGCCATAGACAAACCAGAGGTTTTCTAATACGGCTTCAAGAAAGAAGTCTGGCTTAGGAAAACCACAAGTGTGTCCCTCTTAATGTTCACCCCACTGACCACTGGCTGAGTCCTTGGGGTTCCTCTCCTCTCATCCCCAGGTCCAGTGCTTACTGCCCAGACTTCAGAAATATCCAGGCTGGCTCTCTTCAGGTCCTGCCATCCCTTAGGGGGCTAGAGTCCCGGTTGTCTGTGTGCCCCAAAGTACCATCTTCCCATCCAAAAGTTGAGGAGGCCATCTTCTCTCCTTCTCAGATAATTTAGCTGATCTTGTAAAGGCAAACCAAATTCCATCTCAAAAAAGAGCATGCTGCTGCTGCTCAGTCACTCAGTCGTGTCCAGCTCTTTGCAACCCCATGGACTGTATAGCAAGAGTACTGGAGTGGGTTGCCATTTCCTCCTCCAGGGGATCTTCCTAACCCAGAGATGGAATCTTTGTCTCCTGCATCTCTTGCATTCGCAAGTGGATTCTTTACCACTGAGCCACCTGGGAAGCCCTATAAAGAATATATCCAATGTTAAAAGGCTACCCCCTTCCTTTTATATAAAACCAGAGCCTTCTCACCGATTACCTGGAAGAAAGGAGTGCTGTCATCTGTGGAATAGACAGCATGGACAGCATTAGGGTAGCAGAGGCTGGCGGACACACAGCATTTCTCGGGAGGACTTTCCAACACTGTAAATAACTGGGTGTGGGACTCTTAATGAGGTCCTGATCAGAGATGGACAAACAGGATGTGGCATTTCTGAACTCTCTGAACGCTCCCTTCCTTTCACCCCCTCACACGAGGAGCTGCTGTGTCACTGACCCCGACTCCTTCAGTGTGTCCCCAGCATGTTAATTCACCTCTATTCCCGGTACTGGATGAAAGTGAAAGTGTTAGTCACTCAGTCGTGTCTGACTCAACGTGACCTCATGGACTATAGCCCACCAGGCTCTTCTGTCCATGGAATTCTCCAGGCAAGAACACTGGAGTGGGTTGCCATTCCCTTCGCCAGGGGATCTTCCCAACCCAGGGGTCAAACCCAGGTTTCCTGCATTGCAGGCAGATTCTTTACCATCTGAACCCCCAGGAAGCCCCTGGTACTGGGTAAGCTTGACTTATTTCTCACCCAGACAATCTTCAAGAGCTTCCAGATTATCCTTTCTACTTCTAATCACCAACCCCATCACTACAATTCTTAGATAATTAACACATCTATCACCACTATAAATCTCTTGAAAGCAAATGTTGGTTTTATCAATACTCCACGCACAAGCTTTTAGTGACTGACTCCTGTGGCCAACTGAATTCAATGCAAATTTCTGGGCTCTATGGTTAAAGGTTCTCTCTCTGTCTCTATCTGTTTATCTCTATCTGTTTATCTCTATCCTTTCTCTCTCTTCACTCCGAGTGATAGAATATATCAAATGTATACGTGTGAATGCACATGTATACATTTGATATATGACATCTTGCTTATACACACACACTATATATAGCAAAGATGTTATGCAATAAAATCTGAAGGCTAAAACTATTTGCACAAGACCTTTTCAAGGGCCAGGGATGCTGTGCAAAAACTCAGGATGTGCCAGGTAAGAATCCTGGACCCAAGCAGCTTGGTGTCTACTGTGGTTGAAGAAACAGTCTGCCATGATCTATCAAAAGAATAAGCAATTCACTTCAGCTTCTTAGCTTTTAATCATCTGCATCTCAAATTCCATTTGTCGATTTAAAATCTGCCCTGATCTTCCTGACCCACTGCCACATTCCATTGCTCAGCCAGGAGCCAGAAAGATGGACTCACTGGCTCATAGGGGCTCTTTTGAGCTAAGACCAAGTTGAAGGATGAAATGGCAGATAAAGCGCACTTTGCTATCCACAGCTCCGTACTTCAAATTACATGTAAAATTTCCTCAGAAGAAAGATGCCCTCCTTTCAGTCCGAACTCATAAAAACTGTCTTTTAAAACTTTTAAATTACAAAATGTGATTTGCCACTCTAAACGTGTTTGTTTGAGATTCTCTTGCATTTCATGCTTTCTTCATCTTCTCTAACTCTGTCTTCCTCCTTTTCTGTCCTTTGGACGCATCTGCCTGTAGCAAATGTTCTTAAAAATACATCTCCCCTGACAGAGCTTGCTTGAAAATTCACACAGAGTAGAGGAGAAGGAAGAGGCAGTTCCATTGATCGCGTCTCCCCATCCGCACCACTTGTTTCAATATCTTGTTTTCAGTTGAAAGGGGAGACTCTTGCTGAGCAAGAAATTCTGAAATTAATTTAAAGCTTTTTTTATTTCTTTCTCTACCTTATAGAATTTTATCTTAACCATAAACAAATTAAAAGGTCCACCGTCAAACAAACCAGTGAATGCCAGGCACGTCATTAATACTTCTGAGATAAATGATCAGATTAATAAAAATGCAAACCCACTTCCTGGGTGAGACAAGGAGGGAGGAGAAGGCAAGACCAGGTTGTTAGATAATCAATGAGGCCATCTTCTCTACTCGGAGCTCAGCCGCTGAAACCGAATATGTTATACGGTTATAGAAGGCGCTGTGGGAGGAGGATTTTTAAATCCCAGGAGATAAGCAGGATGGCTCAAAGCATCCGAGGCCACCACCCACGGTTTTACTGTCAGTCGGATTCTCTAAGAGGGAAAGCTGCATCTGTGGGGAGTAGAGACGCGTCCGCCCACTCACCCAGAGGATCACCGGGTGGATGAGAACCCCTCGCCTGTGGGTTTCACAGATCTGACACTTTCATTCTCTCCTCTGCCTTCTTCTTCCCTCCTCCCAGGTTGCCACCAGCCTCAAGGGAAGACCAGGGACTACACTCTGCTGAGCTCTGGAACCCACTGCAGGCTCTGGCCCTGGGGTGCCTCTGAACTAGGAATCCATCTCGGTGATAACTGGGAAATAGGTAGGTGGGTCCCCTAGTTCTGGTGCAAAAATGGAGCTGGGGAGACTGATCCACTCCTGGGGCGCCCCGAGGGTGAGGGGCAGGCTGGGATTTGAAAGCATGCCTTAGGGTGAGTTGAGTTTCCCCCACAAAACAGCCCCTGCTGCAAGAACTGGGGAAGGAGTCATTTTCTTTGGGAGGTGAGAGGAGAGAGAAGAGGGTGAGACAGGAAAGGCAGAGACAGCAGGTAAAGTGGGATGCAGCCTGAATGTCTCTGCCCTGGGCGACAGGCTCTCAGCCACATAGAAGCAGGTGGTGCAAGAACAATGAGGCTGGGAATGTGTTCTGAGACCTCGATGGGAAGACGCTGCCAACCAGGGCACCCCTCTCCTGGTGTGCAGCGGCACAGATCCCAGTGATGCGGGGGACAGGCCTGGCCCTGGGCAACGTCAGCAAGCTGGAGGGTGACCACAGAGCGAGGTGGGATGTCCAAGTCGTCTGCCACCCAGCTCCGTCTCCAGTGTCTACACACAGCCCCTCCCCAAGGCTGTCCACCCTCAAAGGCCCCTCATGTCACAAGCACACACAGCAGCTCTTCCTGCTTCCCCTGGGCTACCTCCTTCCCAGGTGGTCACTCGCCCAATTCAAACTCTCAGCATGTCAGAAGGCAAAATTCTTATAAGGGAGTGGCACTCTGAGGGGCACCCCACACCAGCAACATTATCAGGGCTCACCTGCCTCAGGTGAGCCATTCCTGGCCTCTGGGCTGAACTCTCCCTCTGATTCCTATGCTTAAGTCTAAGCACCACTGATATTGGTCTCAGGTTATCCGTGGGACCTTATACTCAAAGGTGCTGCCGCCGCTGCTGCTAAGTCACTTCAGTCATGTCTGACTCTGTGCGACCCCATAGATGACAGCCCACCAGGCTCCTACGTCCCTGGGATTCTCCAGGCAAGAATACTGGAGTGGGTTGCCATTTCCTTCTCCAATGCTCAAAGGTAGCAGCTTAGAAACTTTTCTGAAGATTAGAATTTTTTTAATAAAAGGAAAATGAAAGAGAATTCGTTTGACCATTAAAGAAAAACACGCACTTCACATATCATACTACAAGAGAGGTTTTTAACTTGGAGACACCACAGACCCCTCCTGGCACCCAAGGTTTCTAGACAAAATGGATTTGTGAGCATATCTGGGGAGAAATTACATCTTCATGCTCACTAAATTCTGCCACAATTTAACACTTTTTTTCAACCCTGAACATCGGTTGATAAACCAGAGTGGCATTGGTGGCTCTTCGGACTGTGTCACCATTAACATCACAGCTCTGTGCAGAATGCTTGAGAGTTGTTGTAAATACCTTGGCTATTGTGCCTGTCTCTGCTTCAGTCTTGTTATTGAATGTGTTAATAAAGCTCAAGGAGAACCATTTCTCCCCTCATAAAACTTCTGACACTAATGTATAGGGTTTTTATTCTCACTGATAACCATTCTCTTGACCTCAGTGGTAAGGGGTGTCCTACAACTTAATTTAATGCTGAAGCTAACTACGCAGAGTCAGCACAGAACCCACGTGTTAGGGAATTGGCCTGTAAGGCTGATCCCACTTCCTAAGCCATCACATCACCTGTACTTCTGACTAACCAGGTCTAGACTGGAGTTTGTTCCCAAGACTCCCTTCCAGGTTCCATTATTTGTGAAAATGGCTCACAGAAGTCAGGAAAGCACTTTTACATTTATTTACATTTTACATTTCAATTGTAATTTTAAAATTACATTGGTTTATTGTTGTCTTTCAGTCGCTTAGTTGTATCCAACTCTTTGCAACCCATGGACTGCAACACTCCAGGCTTCCCTGTCCCTCCACCATCTCCCAGAGTTTGCTCAACTCATGTCCATCAAGGCGGTGATGCCATCTAAGCATCTCATCCTCTGTCGTCCCCTTCTCCTCTTGCCCTCAATCTTTCCCAGCATCAGGGTCTTTTCTAATGAGTCAACTCTTCGTATCAGGTGGCCAAAGTATTGGAGCTTCAGCATCAGTCCTTCCAACGAATACTTGGGATTGATTTCTTTTAGGACTGACTGATTCATGACAAAGGATATAAATAAAGACCCAGATGAAGAGGTGTGTAGGGTGATGTCTGGAAGAGTCCCACGTTGAGGAACTTCTGTCCCTTCGGAGTTGGCGTGCATCACCCCACGCCTGTGGATGTGTTCGCAGACCCAGAAACTCCCCAAACCCCATAGTTTAGGGATTTTTTAAATGGAGGCTTCACCATGTAGGCATGACCTCTCACTAACTCAGTCTCTAGCCTCTCTCCCTTCCTGGAGGATGGAGCTGAAAGTCCTAAGCTTCTAATCACATCTTTGTCTTTCTGGTGACCTCCCTCCATTCTGAAGCCATCCAGGAGCCCACCCAGAGTGACCTCATTAGAACAAAAGATGTTGCTATCATCCCTGAAATTCCAATGAATTCAGGAGCTCTGTGTCAGGAACTGGGAATCAAAAGACAAATATTAAACCAAGAGATGTTCCCAGCACCCATCACTCAGAAAGTTACAAGGGTTTTGCAAGCCCTGTGCCAGAAACTGGGGGCAGAGACCAAACCTGGGCTTCTCATTCTATCACAGATGCACATGTATCAGAGAGAGGAGAGGGGAAGAGAGGGGAGGTAGGAGGAGGGAAGGAAAAGCAGCAGCCCAGGGCCAGATTGCACCAAGCTGTCTCCTGAAAAAAGAGAAGGAGAAAAAAGAGGAGGAGGGAAAAGATTCAGCTTAAAGCAAGGAAATACTGAACGTGGACACATTTATCTCAAGGCAATGATCATATATCAAGCACCTGCACTGTTCCAGGCAGGATGCTAAGCACAAGGGTTAAGGATCATCAAATGTAGCTCTTTTCTTGGGAAGTTCACTTTAAGCTCATCTAATCATAACAAAATTTTTCATCAAGTAAATATAATCAATCATCTACATGCAACACTACCAAAGATTATTAAATTAAAAGGAAGTAGGGCTCCAGGACTCAAAGAGCCTTCCAGTATGGTCCGTCAGACAAGGTATGGAGCAATTCAGGATTACAGGGGGGTGTCCTGTAATAAGTGGGTCTTCTCAGGTGGCTCAGTGGTAAAGAATCCTCTTGCCAATGGAGGAGATGCAGGAGATGTGGGTTCGATCCCTGGGTGGGGAAGATACCCTGGAGTAGGGAATGGCAATCTACCCCAGTATTCTTGCCTGGAAAATTCCACTGCCAGAGGAGCCTGGCGGGCTATAGTTCATGGGGTTGCAAAGAGCTGGATATGACTGAGCATGCACACAGGCTTGTAATAAACTCGCAGCAAGGAAGAAGAGGTCTTAGTGGACTCTGAGGAGGAGTGGTCCCTGAAGGCTAGAGGGAAACAAGACATCCTGGGGGGGAGGACTGGGGCGTTCTCTGGCTGGGGGCCTCAAAGGTCAGAGTGCAGTGGTCCTCAAGTTGGGAGAGAAGTGATTAGATTAGACCAATGTGGCTGAAACAGAGGGTTTATGTAGGAGTCTGGGAAAGCTTCGAAGAGCGTGGAAGTTTAAATTAGAGCCAAGTTTGATAAGGTTTCAAGCGCCAGGCTAAGTTTAAAATTCTATCCGCCACCAACATGTGTAGGTGGTAGGTGCTGCTTTTTACATCAGGATGCATTCAATCAACACAGAATCAAAAACCTATCAAGGCTGCTCAGTCCCCACGCCCAGTGAATATTTAGTGCATTTTTTAAAGTACTACCAGAGGCAGTAAGCATCCGGCTTATTGTCTTTATTCTTTCCCCTTCCCCTTTTCCCCACATTATCTGATTATCCGAAAAAATTAGGCAGTGTCAGTTTGACCGGCTGTTGTGATGCAAATGCAATACCCCAGCAGTCCTAAGCTTAGGCTGCCCCCTAATGGTCTCATGAAATATGTTCACTTAAGAATCTTAAAGTAGATTTTCAGAGTAGTCTCAACAGAGGAATTAGCACACAGGAATTAGGGAGATTCAAACTTCCTGCTGCTCAGCCCCACCCCAGCTGAGCATGGGCCAGGCCTCAGAACTTTCAAACATTGCCCAGATTTATGAGAATTCTTGAAATCAGGTGGGATTATCCCTTCAACTCTACTGTTCTTTTCTCAAAGTTATTTTGTCTGTCCCACATCTTTTGCATTTCTGGCTTAAGTGGTAAAGAATCCACCTGCAATGCTGGAGATGCAGGACATGCGGGTTTGATCCGTGGGTGGGGAAGATCCCTTGGAGGAGGGCATGGCAAACCATTCCAATATTCTTGCCTGGAGAATCTCATGGACAGAGGAGCCTGGCAGGCTATAGTCCATGGGGTCACAAAGAATTAGACACAACTGAAGCACTTCAGTTCAGTGAGTTGACTCATGGCAAAAGACCCTGATGCTGGGAGGGACTGGGGGCAGGAGGAGAAGGGGACAACAGAGGATGAGATGGCTGGATGGCATCACGGATGGACATGAGTTTGAGTAGGCTCCAGGAATTGGTGATGAACAGGGAGGCCTGGCATGCTGCGATTCATGTGGTTGCAAAGAGTCGGACGTGACTGAGCAACTGAACTGAACTGAATTGAAGCACTTGGCACGCATGCACACACCCTGCATTATCATTTTTGGCATACAGATCTTGGAAAACCGGACCCCTCACACAAAGAGCTGATGCCAATGTAAAAGGTCACAGCCACTTTGGAGAAATTTGACAATTTCCTAAAAAATTAAACCTACATCTGGCATATGACCCGCCCATGCGCTGCCAGGCATTTCCCAGGAGGAATGGAAACCCATGTCCCAGAAAGACCCACACAGGAGCATTCCAGCACCGTTACGGCGTGTCCCACTGCTCTGACTGCTTTTCCTCCCCTTCATGGTCACCCCCCAAGTAAGGCACTCTTGGGAAAACTCTTGGCTTGGGGTCTGCTGTGGGATCCCAATTTAATAGAAACTGAAAGCTAAAATAACAATGAGCTAGAAAAATTGTCATCCGTTATGTAACCAAAAGAGCTTCTCTTGTTTTGGTTTGGTTTCTAAATATAACTTGATATATCCTGGGATGAAGAGTGAGAATTTAAAGGACAGGGTCCTTCCTGGGACCTGGCCACAGAAGAGAAGGTAAAAGCAGCCTTTCTTCCTAAACAAAGAGAAGTATTGATACTTATGATTCAGGAAGACAAAGGAGAGATGAAAGCAAAGGAAGGATGGGGAGAAAGGAACAAGCAAGTTGGATGCAACTGGGACCAGGGGAGAGGGACCCAGCAGAGGAGCCTGGCAAAACCTGCAGCCCCATGACAGCGTGATTTCTATCGACATCCTCCTGTGAACTCCCCTAAGGTCCCACAAGTGCACAGGGCTCACCAGTGCTGTGAGTGGGTGCATGTGCTGTGCTAAGTTGCTTCAGTTGTGTCCACCTCTTTGTGACCCTTTGGACTATAGCTCACCAGGCTTCTCTGTCCGTGAGATTTTTCCAGGCAAGAATACTGGAATGGGTTGGCATTTCCTTCTGCAGGGGATCTTCCCAACTCAGGGATCAAACCTGCATCTCTTATGTTTCCTGCATTGGCAGGCGGGTTCTTTATCACTGGCAGCACCTGTGAATGGGTGGACTTCTGCACAAAGAAGGTATTGAGGTTCCTATGTCATAAGACAGAACAGAGACCAGGAGGAATGGAAGCAGAGCCAGAGGCTGAGGTGATGCCTTACAGACTTGGTCTTGGATATCCACCAGCTGGGCTTCCCTGGTGGCTCAGTTGGTTGAGACTCCACCTGCAATGTGGGAGACCTGGGTTCGATCCCTGGGTTGGGAAGATCCCCGGAGGAGGGCATGGCAACCCACTCCAGTATTCTTGCCTGGAGAATCCCCATGGACAGAGAAGTCTGGGGGCTACAGTCCATGGGGTCGCAAATCAGAGGGGTGGCTCTGATGGTCAAGTCCACCTGGCTCTCTGAAAAGCAGGGTAGGAGGGACAGTAGTAAGTGAGAGACCCTAAGAAATCATGCCTCATCTCCTATGCATGCTGGATGTAGATGGGGTTCTCCTTCTGCAGGTGAAGACACAGCTACTGCCTTTTCTTGTCTGGTGGAGGGCAGTGAGAGCAAGGCCAGGGGGTGTGACATCAGCTCAAGACACAGGGATTTCCTTAAGGGACAGTGAAATGAAAATCAGGAGGAATGAAGTGAGCCTGTGCCAGCCCAGCAAGGAGGATTCAGACACAGAACAGGAAACAGAGAAGGAAGGTGGGTAAAGGAAGTGATGCTGCTCCAGAACTGAAGCTCAGGACAGTAATGGCCTCAAATTTCATAGTTTAGAGCAGCTGTACGTTAGAAAGGGTGGATGACCTCTGAGCTCAGTGACCTCAGTCCACGGAGGGGACATCGACCTTTCAGAGTGTTCCTCATGGGGCTGGGTGATTAGCAATAAAGAATTGGCAGAGTCTAACCTTACAGTAATCACAATTACATTCCAGGGGGTGGGCACCACATTTTTGAAATGATGTGTCTTTTTCAGAACAAATTTCCCAAGGAACAAATCACATGAATATACGCTATATCCAATCATTTTTCATGATGCTAGGAAATTGGCATTTCTAGGTATACACTAGCTACAGGGTTGTGACTTACCACGCAGAGAACTGCTTCTGTTAATTTGGTGAGGGAAATTGAATTTGTGGACAGTGAAGAATGAAGTCAGGGCCAAGTCTCACAGTAACTTGATGTTCACAGTAAGAAATCGTTCTCTGGGTGTAAAGAGCAACCAGAGGAGTGGAAGTGTTTCCTTCGGGGAAAATTCTGGTCTCATTTAATAGCTGGGCATGCAGAGATGCTTTTCAGGTTCAAGGTGCAGATGAGCCAGCATCACTTATGTAGGCACTGCCACTAAAACGCGCTTACTTCACCCCTGCAGATTTCCGACCATCTGGTTTTCTTCCTTCCCTCCCTAAGGACGATCACAGGTTCTTTTAGGGCTTTAATAAGACTTAGAGTCGATCTTCCTCTCTTTTTCGTTTCCTTCCTCACCATCAACTCATGTAGAGTCTTAGACTCCTGAGGCTGTTGGCCCAAGGTTACGTGTGCACGGATACTGAAGCGTTCAATTTAAGCCACGGCCAGGGAGCGTGCAACGTGTGCTCATGACGCCACCTCCTGGTGACGTATTGAACCGCACACTAAAACAGTTCTCAAGGTTTTTGTTCACAGAAACCCTGTACACCCAAAATTATTGAGGATCAATATTGAGAATATTTATAGTATTATAAACTTCAAACAAAAGTGTTAACATTCCTTAAGGCATTAAAATAACAATAATAAAGTCATTACATATTAATATAAATAACATCTTTATGAAAAAGATCATTGATTCCCAAAACAAAAAATTGGTGAGAATAATTGCCTTGTTTTAAATTGTTGCATATCTAGTATAGAACTTAATAAAAGACACCTAGATTCTCATGTCCACTTAGGCGGTGCTTTGGTTGAAGTACATGAAGAAAATCCACCCTCACAGGTATATAGCCTTTTCAAATAATTGGGTATATTCTTCTCTGTTACTACATTGAAACCTGACAAGTAGTAGTTCCTTAAAGTTTAGCTGCTCTGTGAAATCTTAAAGCCCATCAGTGAACTTCTTTTCTGTTACATTAAAATATGTTGTCTCTATTGCACTTTGAATCTATCTTTATCCACACCTGATTTTTTAACACTGATCTGTGACCCTCTGGAAAGCCACTGGCTGCTGAGTTATGAGTTTTAACATATTCCACTACATTCTACAACAAGAAAAAATGTACTTAGTATTTTCACCACCAGTGTCATCAGAAAAGTGTTTTTAAGTTGAGAAAATGTCAAGTCTACTGTGGTGGACACAAATTTCCCAAAATTTTACTTTTTGCTTTGAAAGTTCAAATTGTGTAATTGACAACTGCCAAGTGACTTTCCTTGCAGTGACAGGCTTATTTTGTGCATTTTTGAGAAGTATCTGCCAATACCCGAATCTCAATAAACTTGCTTTGCCTGTCATTTGTTATTTAGAGTAAAAATTATGTTTTGTGAAAAAGTAAATAGTTCATTTCACAACTCAACTACCTTCCAAGTGTTTTTCCTTTAGACAAGCACAACCTGGCATTAAGCAAAAGTGCTTTATGCTTACCTCCCTTTCATCATGCAGAAAATTTTAAAGACATGTATTTTAAGGGTAAATAGTAAAATTAATAATTGTTACTGCTTCTTCAAGGTCATTCTTCAGTGAAACTGGCATTTTAAAACCTGATCAAGACATTTAACGGTGAATCCCTGACACTGTTTATTGTTACTTTGTTCATGAGGGCTTGGTGTAAGGACAGAATCCACTCTGCATGTTTTAAGCAAGAAAGGGTTGGATATAGTCTTAGGTGATTACACAGTTACTGTGGAGTCTAACACAAGTTCTAGGCTGGGATTCCTGGATCTTTGTTGTCAGAACACTGTAGAACTAACCACTAGCAGAACTACCTCCTTGGAGACCACCCCTGGAGTTGTCTCCACATCAAGCCTCTGGTGTCTATACACCAAGAAACCGAGGACATACAGCAGGAAGATACTTCAGAGTCCCCTGGCTTAGCAGAGAGCATGGAAAGACAATCTTCACTGAGCTCCTGTGATCCAAGTATCACGTGAGTCGATCCAATTCGCAGAATCGAATTTTCATCCATTACCTCCAACAGCAAAGAATCATGGGAAATAGAGCATTCAGCTTTCTAACCTCTCAAACTTAGAAGGAAGGTGAAATGAAGATTTAATGAGTCAGTTCTGGTTTGGACCTAGTCAACAGGAATTTGTCCAGTGATGACAACTGGCAGGTAGCTTGCTTTCTCTGCAAGCGACAGAAAATCCGCCTAGACACTGTACAGATTTCTCTCTTGCACTTTTACCCATTGATTGTGAGCAAATGAGCCAACTGCTGCCATGAAGCCGGACAGAATGGCAAGGGGTGTGAAGGGTATGGAGTGGGATCAGGCAGGGATCAGTCAGAGAATCTGCATTGTCCTTAACCAGAAACCACGTCTTTCTGTGGGTGACCCTGGGATGTCACAATAGGGACCATGGAATGTTCTGACCTCTCTTTTCAAAAGCCCTTCTTCTAGTCCACTTAGCAATGTTTCTTTTTAAGCCAGCAATTCTCAAAACTTGCTACTGTGTTTGAAATGTGGGTTAAAATAGAGTCCTGAGCTGTACTACCAGAGACTTTAATTCAGTTTAAGATAGAATCGAAATTTCTTTTTAATCTTTTTTTTTAATTGTATCTTCTTTCCTCCTTTTTTTCTTCCCTCCCTTCCTCTCTCCTGTCCTTCCTTCTCTCCTTCCTCCTTCCTTCCTTGATTCCTTCATTCATAGTTTATCTCGGGAGGTTCGGATGCAGTTGGTCTACTGACCATAGTGAAAGAAACAGTCTTGAGGCATCAGGTCCTGATCCTGAGAACCCAGATCCACCTGTTTCAGAAGACCATTTCCACAGATGAAAGGAAGTCAGCTCTCACTCTGTGATCAGTTAGCTCTCCCCTGGGTGGAGGGACACAGCAAGGCTGAGCAGCTGTGACTTCTTCCCCTGCTTTTACATTAAGGAAGTCATTTCCCAACCAAATTTAGCTAAAGTCCAACTACTAGTTTACCGGAAAAGTATTATTTCTTTCCTCTGTTTTGTTTCCTTTAGTTCCCTCTTCCTGGATTTTATTTGAGCATATATTGTAAATCAAAGCTCTATCTTTCCCCCATCCTATTTCATCACTGCTTTGTGATATTTCCTGTATCTTATTTTCAAGGTTTTCTTTTTCTTTTTTTTTTTTTTAGGTTTAGAGTCTCTTTCAGGACTCATTATTTTGTTTTATTGCTTTGTGTATTAGGTGTTTGACCAGTGCACCACCCCTTTAATTCTTGTAGCCATCTAGTTTATTTTTATATTAAATATATAATATTTACATTATATTTTACATTAGGAGAAACCCATTCTTCTCCTTGTACTTTCTCTTTAAAAAACTTTTTATTTTCACCAATTATTGATATTTTTATTTTTCTTCCAGATGACCTTGAGGAATAAATCTGTATTGATTTTGCCTTCCCTTTATTTTTTCTTTTAAATTGGCCAAACAGGCTTCTCACGCTCCTCATTTATTTCTTCTTATCTTTCAGCAATCTTTCTTTCCTTCCCTTATACTTAGAATTCACCACTCACAGCATACATAATAAACTGATTTCTTCTTTTGTCTTTAAGACTGTCTTCAATAGTCATATTTCCTCAAAACACACTGACTTTCTCTCACACCTAGAAATTTTTCCATCTTCTTGACCTTGAAATAAGGACAATGAAAACAAACCTCAATCCTTAGAGTTTAAAAAAATCAATTTTGGAAAACGACTTATCTCTTCCTTATCCTCTAAAAGCAACAAAAGTTATTCTTTTTTTATGTCAGCACAACAGAAGCTAAAATTATCTACGCAGCACCATTTAAATCATGCCTTTCTCTGCCTCATACTGACACAGCTTAAATATTTAAATACAGTTTCTTTGTTGTGAACACAAATCACCAGCCTTTCTCCATCACTCTATAATCCACAAGTCACCAATACGCTAAGCAAATTGTAAGCAAGCACATTGAAATTTGCCCGGATTGACTTGGGCCATCAGTACTGTCTATGTACACAACTAAGAACTATATAGGCTGCCCAGGTGGCTCTAGTGGTAAAGAATCTGCCTGTTGATGCAGGAGATGCAAGAGACTAGGGTTCAGTCTCTGGGTCAGAAAGATCCCTTGGAGTAGGAAATAGCAACCCACTCCAGTATTCTTGCCTGGAAAATTCTATGGACAGAGGAGCCTAGTGGGCTACAGTCCACAGGGTCACAAAGAGTTGGACACACTGAGCCACTGAGCACACACATACATGTAATATACAAAGATGTTGTGGTGCCCTTTGGTGAGTTTTTCAGTTCTCAGCGTGTGCTCTGTCTGTAGCCTGCAAAGCCACAGCCGCCACCACCACCTGCATAGCCACTGATGCTTGGGTTCAGGTTTACCAATAAAGCCCAATCGAACCAATGAGACAGTTTCTCTTGTAAGAATTTGGACCTGAAAAACAAAGATGTCATGAATCCCTGCTGGAGATTTAATCTTAGGATGTGTAAATTCTGAAGCTCTGACATTTTTACCACTAGCCATAAACCTGAGAGAACAGATGTCTGCAGAGAAACAGTGATGAAGCAGGCAGCCTGACAAGAGGGACGAGGGTGAGGGAGGAGAATTAGAGAACATGGCGCACACTTCTTGTATCTTCTACAGATATTTTCTTTGTGAAATTCTCCTTTAGACTATTCCTCCTCTTCAATTTTTGGAAGCACTTAAGAAGGACTGGCTTCTCTTGTGGCTTATCTGGTAAAGAATCCACCTGCAATGCAGGAGACCTGGATTCAATCCCTGGGTCAGGAAGATCTGCTGAGAAGGGATAGGCTACCCATTCCAGTATTCTTGGGCTTCCCTTGTGGCCCAGCTGGTAAAGAATCCCCCCGCCATGTGGGAGACATGGGTTTGATGTTGGGAAGATTCCCCTAGAGAAGGGAAAGGCTACCCACTGCAGTATTCTGGCCTGGAGAATTTCATGGACTGTATAGTCCATGGGGTTGCAAAGAGTCAGATACGACTGAGTGTAAGAATTTGGACCTGAAATGCATGAGAAGGACTAGCATTCATTCTTCTTAAGTGTTTGGTAGAATAGAAACATGGTTCAGTGAAATCACCTGATCCTGACCTTTTTTTGTTGGTAAGTTTTTTTTTCTAATGACCGTTTCAGCCTCCTGCTCATTATTGGTGTGTTCCAATTTCTTATTTCTTCATGATTCAGTCTTCAGAGGCTGTTTCTAGGAATCTCTCCATTTCTTCCAGGTTGTCTGTTTTTTAATATCTATTTATTTGATTATTTTGGGATGCATGGTGTCTTAGTTACAGCACATGGAATCTTAGGCTCATTCTTTGCAGCGAGAAGGCTTCTCTCTAGTTGTGGCACATGGGCTTCGCTGCACGGGGCATGGAGCTCTTGTGGGCAGGCATCCAGCAGCGTACTGGGTTCACATGGCCAGGCCCCTTCTAGGGCACGAGGCCTATCTGGATGGGCACCAAGGCAAGGCTCAGCGCATAGGAACCATGCGCATAGCCCTTGTTGCAGAGCATTCCCAATGCATTTCTTGGTCAGAGTGGATCCTGAGCCCCTCAGAGCAGGACCTGAACTAACAAACAGCAGCTCCTGGACAGGTCTGTGACCCTGGGCTACCCTCTGTGCAGCCTCCTTCCAGCAGATCTTCAAGATGCTTCCATGGCCCCTGGGGCACTGCGCACCTGTCTGCACCCACCACCCCTCCTCTCCCTGACTCCTGGGTTCCTCTCATGCAGGGAAGGGCTTTGGGAAGTTGCTTCCTACTCATGGACCAATTAAAATGGTTAGAAAACAAAACCAGAGCTGAAGCCACATGTCCATCTTGACCCTGAGGACCCAAACCTGTTCCTTGGAACTGGCCAGTGCAGCAAAACCCATTTTCTGCAACTATGAGCCCCTGATAGGCGAGGACTGGCTGACCCAGGCCCGTCAGCGAACCCTTCTTAGGTGTGTCTGGAGTGAGTCTTTATAACGGCCCCCTCCATGCAACAAGAATGCCTGCAGCTGTACCTGATGCCATGCTTTCTGCCCTGGGCCTGGGCTGGAGAAAGAGTAAGGACCTTGTGGGTAGCCTGGGCTGACTGGGACTCTGCAGGACGATCCGCAGGAGTTGCCAGGCTGCTACCTGCTAAGGAACAGGACATGTCACCTGCACCTGCTGTTGGAAGCTCTCCCCCAGACAGAGGTGAAGAAGCAAGTGAGAGGGTAACAGGCTGGAAGGCCAGGGGTCTCCAAATGGGGGAAATAGGCTGCAGTGTCAGACATTTTTTTCTCTCCCCCTTAAGCGGCAGGAGGGAACAAACTCTATGGAAATGTTTTTCTTAAGCAATGTTAATGAAACTATGTATTTGCTTTGGAATTTGCCTTTCTTCAAAATGGTTCCACTTAAGACTAACTTTGGCTGATAATAGCTCAATAAACCAGTATTCATATCAATCATTTTATGGCTAGGAGATGACACACCTCTTGCCATCCTATCTCAAAAATGCATATTGTGGGAGAGGGGCCTGGTGAAACTCCATCAGCCTTGAGGTGTCTGTCTTATCTGATTACTAACTTTCTAACATAAAACAGCATGCTAAAACTAGCAGGGGGGGCACTCTCCATCCTCCTTCTGATGTCTATGTCAGAAGCTTTCTCTGTCCCTTTTCGTACTTTAATAAAACTGCTATACAAAAGCTCTTGAGTGATCAAGCCTGGTCCCTGGTCCCAAAGCTAAATGTTCTTCTTTGGAGATCATGAATCTGACACTGTTCGCTGGAAGCTATCACAAGAAAAAAGGCAATAGCGGGCAGGACGGGAGGAGTAACTCAAGGAAGGGAATGGAAGCTTCCAGAAGCTCACCCAGGGCTAGGAGCAACCTGCTTGGCCTGCAGGAGCCAACCGGACAAGCGTGCTGTGGCTCAAGAGGCTCCAAGCCCTTCCCTTCAGCCTCTGAGGTCTTGAGAATCCCTTGGACTGCAAGGAGATCAAACCAATCAATCCTAAAGGAAATCAATCCCAAATATTTATTGGAAGGACTTATGCTGAAACTGAAGCTCCAATACTTTGGCTACCTGATGCAAAGAGCCAACTCATTGGAAAAAACCCGATGCTGGGAAAGACTGATGGCAGGAGGAGAAGGGAACGACAGAAGATGAAATAGTTGGAAGGCATCACCAACTCACTGGACGAGTTGGAGTAAACTCCAGGAGATGGTGAAGGACAGGGAAGCCTGGCATGCTGCAGTCCATGGGGCTGCAAACAGCTGGACACAATTGGGCAACTGAACAGGACATTTTACCTGGGAAGGGTGGAGCAGCTGGCCTGTGGGGTCAGCCCACAGTTACTCAGAGATGCTTCCATGTGGTCCACCAGCTTCCCACTGAGTTCACTCATTTTGAGGGGCTGCTGGCTGCATGTGAGAGAAGTTCCCAACACTGACCATATTCAGAATTATTCATTCAGTAGAGCAAGCATGTTGATATAGGATTAGCTTGTTTTTGCTTTTTCCTCTTCTAAATCACACTGAAATTAACATACTTATTCTATTTTGTAAGCACCTGTCCAATAATTAGGACAAATTCCCAGAAGTGAAGTTGGCTGGTCAAAGGTATTCTGTTTTAAATTTTTAAGTCTTTTGATTTGTCTAAAGTTATATTTTAAAAGTGTATCAATTTATAAATTTCCCTCAGCAGAATATGTGTTTATTTGCATACAACCTTCTCCAAACCTTCAGTCTTGCTATAATATTCATTCTAATAAGAAGACAAGATGACTCACTTTTGGTTGAACTTTCATCCCTTGATTAGTCAAAAAGACAAATATTTCTTTCTTATATTTTCAATGATTAGTATTTTGGATTCTGTGTGTATGTGTGACCTGCCTATTCATGTCCCTGGTGTGTGTTTTTCCATTTGGGGTACTAGATTTTTCCAACTCTTTAAGGCACATAATTCCATTTGATTTTCTTTTTCTCCTGATTCCTCATTTTGGATCTGTGGAGCCACCTATATATAATTACTTTGCTTAATCTAACACAATACCCTTCCTTTACCAACCCCATCCCCCCCAGCACACACACAGTTAGATCCTCACACTTTGTTTTATTCACCTAGAATAAGAAATAGTGAATTTGCAACTATGATCACAAATGGCACCCCAATGTACAACATCAGGCCAAAGCTGCTCACCACTGCCAAGGCAGCAGAAACGACTCCAAAGGCTGCCACCCACATTTTGTTTTGTATACAGTCACACCTGTAAATTTGGAGGGAAAAGTCATGGAACTTGTGGTGGTAGCTTCCATACTGAAATTCCAGCAATTCATAACGTTCTTGACTCAGAACCTCTTCAGAGTCCTCATGGGCAATAATTCCCATACTTGTCTGCAGGAGAATGTTAATTTCCAGGTACTAGCCCATCCCAACTGAACAAAAACAAATGTGCGGAGGGAACAGAAAGGAATCTGTTCAGTTCAGTTGCTCAGTCATGTCTGACTCTTTGCAACCCCATGGACTTCAGCCCCCAAGGCTTCCCTGTCCATTACCAACTCCTGGAGCCCACTCAAACTCAAGTCCATCAGTGATACCATCCAACCATCTCATCCTCTGTTGTCCCCTTCTCCTCCTGCCCTCAATCTTTCCCAGCATCAGGGTCTTTTCCAATGAGTCAGTTCTTCACATCAGGTGGCCAAAGTATTGGAGTTTCAGCTTCAGCATCAGTCCTTCCAATGAATATTCAGGACTGATTTCGTTTAGGATGGACTGGTTGGATCACCTTGCAGTCCAAGGGACTCTCAAGAGCCTTCTCCAACACTGCAGTCCAAAAGCGTCAATTCTTTGGCGCTCAGCTTTCTTTATAGTCCAACTCTCACGTTGATACATGAGTACTGGAAAAACCATAGATGGGCTGATGTTGGCAAAGTAATGTCTCTGCTTTTCAATATGCTGTCTAGTTTGGTCATAGCTGTTCTTCCAAGGAGCAAACATCTTTCAATTTCATGGCTGCAGTCATCATCTTCAGTGATTTTGGTGCCCCCCAAAAATAAAGTCTCTCACTGTTTCCATTGTTTTAGCATCTATTTGCCATGAAGTGATGGGACCAAATGCCATGATATTAGTTTACTGAAAGCTGAGTTTTAAGCCAATTTTTTCAGTCTCCTCTTTCACTTTCATCAAGAGGCTCTTTAGTTTTTCACTTTCTGCTATAAATGTGGTGTCATCTGTGTATCTGAGGATACTGATATTTCTCCCAGCAATCTTGATTCCAGCTTGTGCTTCATCCAGCCCAGTATTTCGCAGGACGTACTCTACATATAACTTAAATAAACAGGGTGACATTATACAGCCTTGACATACTCCTTTCCTGATTTGGAACCAGTCCGTTGTTTTGTATCCAGTTCTAACTGTTACTTCTTGACCTGCATACAGATTTCTCAGGAGGCAGGTCAGGTGGTCTGGAAGAATTTTCCACAGTTTGTTGTGATCCACACAGTCAAAGGCTGTGGACTAGTCAATAAAGCAGAAGTAGACGTTTTTCTGGAACTCTCTTGCTGTTTTGATGATCCAGCAGATGTTGGCAATCTGATCTTTGGTTCCTCTGCCTTTTCTAAATTTAGCTTGAACATCTAGAAGTTCATGGTTCACATACTGTTGAAGCCTGGCTTGGAGAATTTTGAGCATTACTTTGCTAGTGTGTGAGATGAGTACAATTTTGCAGTAGTTTGAACATTCTTTGGCATTGCCTTTTGTTGGGACTGGAACGAAAACTGACCTTTTCCAGTGCCGTGGCCACTGCTGAGTTTTCCAGATTTGCTGGCATATCGAGTGCAGCACTTTCACAGCATCATCTTTTAGGATTTGAAATAGCTCAACTAGAATTCCATCACCTCCACTAGCTTTGTTCATAGTGATGCGTCCTAAGGCCCACTTGACTTCATATTCCAGGATGTCTGGCTCTAGGTGAGTGATCACACCATCGTGATTATTGGGGTCATGAAGATCTTTTTTGTACAGTACTTCTGTGTATTCTTGCCACCTCTTCTTAATATCTTCTGTTTCCATTAGGTCCATACCATTTTTGTGCTTTGTTGTGCTCATCTTTGCATGAAATATAACTATTCCAGTTGATTCTTATGTAATGAGCCAAGCAAGAATCCACTGACTGGACTTTCAGAACCACAAAGATATACTAAAACATTGCAAATAGCTAATTCCCCTCTGATCTTCAAAGGAGTATGAATGGAAGCAAGCAGTATGAAAGTGCCCAAGTCCAGGTATTTTCTCACCCACTTACGACTCCAGTTAGCCATAAACGCAATCCTAAACACCTCCTGTGTGTCAAAGCTGGTTTAAAATATATATTGTGGCTAACAAAAAGAATGACAGCTTCCTTCTAAAAGATGTTCGTGGTTCTCCTCTGCTAGAGAAGTGTGCTCTAGAAAAGAGGCTGCATGTGCGTGCTCAGTTGATTCAGTCATGTCTGCTTGTGATCCTATGGACTGTAGCCCACTATGCTCCTCTCCATGGGAGTCTCCAGGCAAGAATAGTGGAGTAGGTGGCCGTGCCCTCCCTCTAGGGGATCCTCCTAACCCAGGGATCAAACCTGCATTGCAGGCGGACTCTTTACCGCTGAGTCACCGAGGAAGCCCAAGAAAAGTGGCTACTAATTGCAAAAAAAGTAATATGTGCTCCATTTTGAATAACACAACTTATGCCTTTTTCTAGGTTGGACCAACAAAAATGGGAATATATACACAGCATTTAAAAAAAAATAAAAAATAAAGATTTAATACTTTAACTCACCAACAACCACAACTTCACATCTTAAAATATTGATGACAATCCCTAGGTTTCTGTTTTACTTCATTGCTAACTGCTTCAAAACAAATGACTGATAACTGCCTCTAGAAACTTTTAGTAGGAGAGAGAAACTAAGTTTGGTTTGAAGACTAAGAAATTCAGCTACGGAAATTGAGTTACTGATTCCGAAAGAGCAATAATATAACTAAACACCTTATTCATGCAAGGCCACATTAAAATAATTAAACTTTCTTCTTATTAAAACAACTATGTGTGTCTGTATTTCACCTTTTCTCAAACTGCTGGTGCTATTAGTTAAACTCAGGGCCCCAGATCAACATACACACACACACACACACGCACCAAAATAAAAGTAAATTTCTTTATTATGACAAAATTTGATTACAACCAATACTTTCTTAAAGTAACAATATGATTTACAAGAGTTTAAGATAAAAGATGCTTACTCCGTGGCAAGAATGTTATGACCAAACTAGCCAGCATATTAAAAAGCAGAGACATTACTTTGCCAACAAAGGTCCATCTAGTCAAGGCTATGGTTTTTCCAGTAGTCATGTATGAATGTCAGAGTTGGACTGTAAAGAAAGCTGAGTGTGGAAGAATTGATGCTTTTGAACTGTGGTGTTGGAGAAGACTCTTGAGAGTCCCTTGGACTGCAAGGAGATCCAACCAGTCCATCCTAAAGGAGATCAGTCCTAGGTGTTCACTGGAAGGAATGATGCTAAAGCTGAAACTCCAGTACTTTGGCCACCTCATGCAAAGAGTTGACTCACTGGAAAAGACTCTGATGCTGGGAGGGATTGGGGGCAGGAGGAGAAGGGGATGACAGAGGATGAGAAGGCTGGATGGCATCACTGACTCGATGGACGTGAGTCTGAGTGAACTCCAGGAGCTGGTGATGGACAGGGAGGCCTGGCATGCTGCCAGTCCATGGGGTTGCAGAGTCGAACACAACTGAGCAACTGAACTGAACTGAACTGAAGATAAAAGTAACAAGATGAACCTTGAAATCAGAAAGATTAACAGGATAAAAGCTACATATGACATGTTTAGCCCTATTCCCTCTTTCAGGTTTCTGGATTGGTGGTATTCTTCAGAGGATGGGGGGAGTGAAGTATATTATTGTCTAGAATGATTTGAGTTTGACTAGTCGCTGTGTTGACTCTCTCTAAATGACCTTTATTTTAATGTTCAGTAGGCAATGGAAGGAAAGATATGAATGTAGAACACTAGTGAACACACTTGGAGATTTTCTAGTCCCCAAGAAGGACGTTGGTTAAACAGTTTTTCAGAATGACTTAGAAAAGTCTTAGAACTTTAGATTACTGCAGTTCTGGAACACAGTTCTGTAGACTCTGATCTACAGTTTATAGAGAAGTTGCAGAATCCATGTGTCTAAAAATGTCTTCATGTGATTCCGGTGCTCAGGCTGACTTGGGCATCACTGGCAGCAAAATGACTAATCAAAACAGCTCACTATTAAAAACAAAAACTACACATTAAAGAAAGCATAAATCAGGAGTTCTCTGGTGGTCCAATGGTTAGGACTCCTTGGCGCTTTCACTGTTGGGGCCTGGATTTGGCCACAAAAAAGGCATAAATGGATGAAATGAAGATAATAGGCTATAATATATACAGAATATAAATACGAAAACAATAGAAATAAGTCCTTCCTTGTCACCAATTATTTTAAATCTAAACAGATTAAACTTTCCAATCAAAAGGCAGATATTGTTAGAATGGATAAAACAGCAAGATTCAACTATATGCCATTTACAAGAGATTCACTTTAGATCCAAAGACATGAATAGATTGAAAGTTAAGAGGACTGAAAAAGATACTCCATATGAATAGTAACCAAAAGAGACTAGGAGTGCCTGTACTGATAGCAGACAACACAGACTATTTCAAAAACTGTTCAAAGAGAGAGAACGACATTATATATTTATAAAAGGGCCAATTAATCAAGAAGATATAACAACCATAAACATAAAAACTTATACATTGCTAGTGGGATATAAAACAGTGTCGCCTCTGTGAAAAATAGTTCTGTGGTTCCTGGTGTTCAAAAACAAGCTAATCCTATATCAACATGGGATTGGTCTGCCCAGAGCATATTAAAGTTTTGGAATCCTATTCAGTCTTTAAAAAGAGGTAGATATAAAGTGTTAAATTAAAAATGCTGGTTATGAAACAAGATGTTTAAAATTGAGCAATATACAAATATGCATGTATACTTGTATAGCAAATTCTGGATAGATAACACTTAAAATATTAGCAAGGATTATCCCTGACAGGTGGAATTGCAGTTGTTTAAAGTTTTTCTTTGTATTTTCCTGTACTTTCAGGGTTTATTTTACAATAAGTGTGAGAAGGTAAATATGTTTATATTTTGGAAAGTAAACAGCTTGAAAGAATTAATAATTGGTTTCCTAGGGGAGATAGGGGAGGAACTGTGCACTGAATGTATACCTTCCTAGGACACGCTCACGCTTATTCAATGTTACCACAGCCATAAACAACTCAGGTGTAGACAACTGACTTCATATCAACCATCTTCATATTGTCTGTATATACATAGACATGTGAGTGTAGGGGTGAATGTGGCGGGGGCGGGCTGTGATTTAAGTAGCTTAAGAAATGTGTGAGGACAATTTCTGAACCAAGTTCCATAAATAATAAAACCGGTTTTTAAATACCTATTCCATATCAATGAGTTTATTTGTGGTCCTTAGTAGTTCGGATTCTTGCCCTTCATCCAGCTGAATGCAAGTGAAATCCACAAAGCTGGCAGCAGGGGGCGTGTCAGGATGCAGTTTGTGACAGACTACATAAGGCTGTGTCACTGTAGGCCCGTCTCCCAGATCATATACACAGAACATCGGCAATAGAGGCAAAGTGCGATTCCCAGTACCTTCCCATGTAACCCATGGAGAAGATCTTCCAAGGTTGGTATTAAAATCAATCAGCATGTCAGTTCCAAGCTTCCCTGGTGGCTCAGAGGGTAAAGTGTCTGCCCGCAATGCGGGAGACCTGGGTTCGATCCCTGGGTCAGGAAGATCTACTGGAGAAGGAAATGGCGACCCACTCCGGTACTCTTGCCTGGAAAATCCCATGGACGGAAAAGCCTGGTGCAGGCTATAGTCCATGGGGTCGTAAAGAGTCAGACACGACTGAGCGACTTAACTTTCTTTTCACTTTTCAGTTCCAAGTATTGATTTTGTATCAATACACACAGAAACAGAGGTGTACGGGAGTGAAAGCGGTAGGAAGCTTGGAAGCTTGAGGGAAGTGAAATTTACCTGCAACATGCTTAGGCTGTCCTTTGTAATCTCCTTTCTTCTCTCCTAACCTCCGGTGACAATTTCGGAGTCCTCAAATGTTCTCCCGTCCTCTTTATTACAAATCAATCAGGAAACATCACTGTGGAAGAGACTGGTTACTTTAGTATTCACTTAATATGTAAAGGATTTTTAAGGTTTACTTTGGTACATATTTCTGATCTCAAGAGTACCTACATTTTACTGACATAATGCCTTAGCCTGGGCAGGTGAAAATTGAATGATAGCACTCTCGGTATCAGAAACAGACTAACAGGAAAGCTACATGGATGTAGATATCTTCGTGTGTATAAACTACAGGTGCCTTTAAAATCATACCACATCGATAGCTAGATGCTAACTGGAGAACAGATAAATCCAGCTTATATTTTAAACAACAAGATGTTACCTCAATATTACTGCCTTAGAATAAAATGGTTTATAAGATAAAATGGTCTCTCAAATGTTCTGATGGAATCAGAGATACATTGCTAATCCTGCTTCACCTAATACCCAGTCAGCCAGGTTTCCTGACTCTTCATTGAATACCCTGAATGATGACTGCGAGTAGAGTGTACTGCGCTATGTGTACAAATAGGAGTGTGCACAAAGCACAGAGTTATTACAGAGCAAGGAGTGATGAGTTGTCTCGTGGACTCAGAGGCAACCAGAGAAGGTGTCGGAAAAAGCTGTATCCAAACACAGACTCCGCAAGATCAATGAGACCTTGAGGGACGGGCAAAGAAAACGGTTTGAGTTGATCTGGTTAATTTTTAATGGATGTTAAAAAAGTACGAATGCTCTGCTTCTTTCTCTAACAGGTGTTGGGGTCGATGACATGTTTACCATGATTTCTGTCTGGCAGAAGACCAGCCTCATGGATAGCATAAGCAAGCGGATGTCTGATGTCTAAGCGAAAGTAGCAGTACCCATTACAATCACCACCATCACCAACGTCCTGGCCTTCTATACAGGAACCTCTTTCAGGTTCCTGTATCTATACAGGAACAACCCTGCTCTTTTGTTATTTTTATAACATCACCTGTTTTGGAGCATTTATGGCCCTGGATGGGAAAAGAGAAGTAGTCTGTCTACGCTGGTTGAAGAAGCCGGAAACAATTGACCAAAAATTTTCCTCATCAAATAGTCCTGCTGCCTCCCATGTAATTCTCTCCAAGATGAACACAAAGCTGATATCCATCCAGGGAATCTATTCTTTAGAGACTATTTTGGTCCTTTTCTCACAAGCACCGAGTCCAAGATTCCTGTAGTGCTCCTACACATTTTGTACATCATAAGTAGTACATATGGGTGTTTCTGAGTGCAGGAAGGTTTAGATCTCTGAAATTTGGCAAGTGACGACTCCTACATCACACCATATTTTAATGTAGAAGAAGAACAGTTTTCAAGTTATGGTCCCAGGGTTATGGTTATCCCAGAGATGGACCTTGCCCATCTCTTAAGGTCTCATTAATCTTGTGGAGCCTGTGTTTGGATACTGCTTTCTCTAACACCTTCTCTGGTTGCCTCTGAGTCCATAAGACAACTCATCACTCCTTGTTCTGTAATAACTCTGCACTTTGTACAGACTCTTGACTACTGGGATAAAGTTACTAGGCAAAAACTGGAAAAATGTCTGGCAGATTTTAAAAACGATGAGTATGTAGATAAAAACCTTACAGAGTTTTGGTTGTGAGAATATATAAAATATATAGAAAAACTCCATCAAGATTTAAATAAGACAGCTTTTCCAAGCAATATTCCCACTTTTTAATGGAATTTCCACTTTTTGTGTATGATATTAATATTACATCATCACAGGAAATCATTTGCTCCCAGGCCTTCATTCAAACCATGGGTATTTCTTCTTCAACCAATGAGAAGCTGATGTTACTCCAGTTCCAGACATGACAGAGAAGTGTGAAGCTTCCCTAATGGTGTATAACCAGGCATTCATGATAATCAGTATTCTGCAATATTAAAAAACACTGTTCAAAATGTGGTTGTTGCATCAACAGCTATGTTCATGATTTCCTTATGGTTAATTCCTCATCCCCTGTGTTCTTTGTGGGTAACTTTTGCTATTGCTTCTGTGATTGTGGGTGTCATGGGTTTTATGGCCTTCTGGAATGTCAATTTTGATTGCATAGCCATGATTAATCTTGTTATTTGTATAGGGTTTTCTTTTGACTTTTCTGGTCACATTTCCTATGCATTTGTTTTCAGTTCAGAGCCCTCAGTAAACCGAAAAGCCATTGAAGCATTGTATCTGCTAGGCTACCCTGTGTGACAACGTGCAGTTTCAACAATAGTAAGGGTATGAAGCACACATCTTCAGGATATTTTCTAAGACTGTGTTTCTTGTGATGTTATTTAGAGCTGTTCATGGTCTAATGTTTTATCCAGGATTCTTAACTTTTTTTTGAAAGTGAGTTTGAATAGCCACTAACAAACCAAAGACCAATTATAGAATTCCTTATTGGCCCAATCCAATCTGATGAAAATGCACTATTAAGAATAGTCAATAAACTAAAATCAAAGACATGCTTCCTTGGCTTATAAATACTGTTTAAAAATGTTATTTAACACCCTGCTTATTTAACTTATATGCAGAGTACATCAAGAGAAACGCTGGGCTGGATGAAACACAAGCTGGAATCAAGATTGCTGGGAGAAATATGTTGGAATTAGCTATTTGCAATGTTTTAGTGTATCTTTGTGGTTCTAAAAGCCCAGTCAGTGGATTCATGCTCGGCTCATTACATAAGAATCAACCAGAATAGTTGCATTTCATGCAAAGATGAACACAACAAAGGACAGAAATGGTATGGACCTAACAGAAGCAGAAGATATTAAGAAGACGTGGGAAGAATACACAGAAGAACTGTACAAAAAAGATCTTCATGACCCAGATAATCACGATGGTGTGATCACTCACCTAGAGCCAGACATCCTAGAATGTGAAGTCAAGTGGGCCTTCAGAAGCATCACTACGAACTCATTCTATGAGGCCACCATCACCCTAATACCAAAACCTGACAAAGATGCCACAAAAAAAGAAAACTACAGGCCAATATCACTGATGAACATAGATGCAAAAATCCTTAACAAAATTCTAGCAATCAGAATCCAACAACACATTAAAAAGATCATACACCATGATCAAGTGGGCTTTATCCCAGGGATGCAAGGATTCTTCAATATCCGCAAATCAATCAATGTAATACACCACATTAACAAATTGAAAAATAAAAACCATATGATTATCTCAATAGATGCAGAGAAAGCCTTTGACAAAATTCAACATCCATTTATGATAAAAACTCTCCAGAAAGCAGGAATAGAAGGAACATACCTCAACATAATAAAAGCTATATATGACAAACCCACAGCAAACATTATCCTCAATGGTGAAAAATTGAAAGCATTTCCTCTAAAGTCAGGAACAAGACAAGGGTGCCCACTTTCACCATTACTATTCAACATAGTTTTGGAAGTTTTGGCCACAGCAATCAGAGCAGAAAAAGAAATAAAAGGAATCCAAATTGGAAAAGAAGAAGTAAAACTCTCACTATTTGCAGATGACATGATCCTCTACATAGAAAACCCTAAAGATTCTACCAGAAAATTACTAGAAATAATCAATGACTATAGTAAAGTTGCAGGATGTAAAATCAACACACAGAAATCCCTTGCATTCCTATACACTAATAATGAGAAAACAGAAAGAGAAATTAAGGAAACAATTCCATTCACCATTGCAACGGAAAGAATAAAATACTTAGGAATATATCTACCTAAAGAAACTAAAGACCTCTATATAGAAAACTATAAAACACTGGTGAAAGAAATCAAAGAGGACACTAATAGATGGAGAAATATACCATGTTCATGGATTGGAAGAATCAATATAGTGAAAATGAGTATACTACCCAAAGCAATTTATAGATTCAACGCAATCCCTATCAAGCTACCAACAGTATTCTTCACAGAGCTAGAACAAATAATTTCACAATTTGTATGGAAATACAAAAAACCTCGAATAGCCAAAGTGATCTTGAGAAAGAAGAATGGAACTGGAGGAATCAACCTACCTGACTTCAGGCTCTACTACAAAGCCACAGTTATCAAGACAGTATGGTACTGGCACAAAGACAGAAATATTGATCAATGGAATAAAATAGAAAGCCCAGAGATAAATCCACGCACATATGGACACCTTATCTTTGACAAAGGAGGCAAGAATATACAATGGATTAAAGACAATCTCTTTAACAAGTGGTGCTGGGAAATCTGGTCAACCACTTGTAAAAGAATGAAACTGGACCACTTTCTAACACCATACACAAAATAAACTCAAAATGGATTAAAGATCTAAATG
Organism: Bos indicus; assembly: GCF_029378745.1. Classification (NCBI taxonomy): domain Eukaryota; kingdom Metazoa; phylum Chordata; class Mammalia; order Artiodactyla; family Bovidae; genus Bos; species Bos indicus. The sequence continues at coordinate 37,253,534 of NC_091772.1, read as the reverse complement.
TAAGACCAGAAACTATAAAACTCCTAGAGGAGAACATAGGCAAAACACTCTCCAACATACATCACAGCAGGATCCTCTATGACCCACCTCCCAGAATATTGGAAATAAAAGCAAAAATAAACAAATGGGACCTAATTAACCTTAAAAGCTTCTGCACATCAAAGGAAACTATTAGCAAGGTGAAAAGACAGCCTTCAGAATGGGAGAAAATAATAGCAAATGAAGCAACCGACAAACAACTAATCTCAAAAATATACAAGCAACTCCTACAGCTCAACTCCAGAAAAATAAACGACCCAATCAAAAAATGGGCCAAAGAACTAAATAGACATTTCTCCAAAGAAGACATACAGATGGCTAACAAACACATGAAAAGATGCTCAACATCACTCAGTATCAGAGAAATGCAAATCAAAACCACTATGAGGTACCATTTCACACCAGTCAGAATGGCTGCAATCCAAAAGTCTACAAATAATAAATGCTGGAGAGGGTGTGGAGAAAAGGGAACCCTCTTACACTGTTGGTGGGAATGCAAACTAGTACAGCCACTATGGAGAACAGTGTGGAGATTCCTTAAAAAACTGGAAATAGAACTGCCTTATGATCCAGCAACCCCACTGCTGGGCATACACACTGAGGAAACCAGAAGGGAAAGAGACACGTGTACCCCAATGTTCATCGCAGCACTGTTTATAATAGCCAAGATATGGAAGCAACCTAGATGTCCATCAGCAGATGAATGGATAAGAAAGCCGTGGTACATATACACAATGGAGTATTACTCAGCCATTAAAAAGAATAGATTTGAATCAGTTCTAATGAGGTGGATGAAACTGGAGCCTATTATACAGAGTGAAGTAAGCCAGAAGGAAAAACATAAATACAGTATACTAACGCATATATATGGAATTTAGAAAGATGGTAACAATAACCCTGTGTACGAGACAGCAAAAGAGACACTGATGTATAGAACAGTCTTATGGACTCTGTGGGAGAGGGAGAGGGTGGGAAGATTTGGGAGAATGGCAATGAAACATGTAAAATATCATGTAGGAAACAAGTTGCCAGTCCAGGTTCGATGCACGATGCTGGATGCTTGGGGCTGGTGCACTGGGAAGGCCCAGAGGGATGGTATGGGGAGGGAGGAGGGAGGAGGGTTCGGGATGGGGAACACATGTATACCTGTGGCGGATTCATTTTGATATTTGGCAAAACTAATACAAGTATGTAAAGTTTAAAAATAAAATAAAATTAGAAAAAAAAAAGAAGCATCACTACGAACAAAGCTAGTGGAGGTGATGGAATTCCAGTTGAGTTATTTCAAATCCTAAAAGATGATGCTGTGAAAGTGCTGCACTCAATATGGCAGCAAATTTGGAAAACTCAGCAGTGGCCACAGGACTGGAAAAGGTCAGTTTTCATTCCAATCCCAAAGAAAGGCAATGCCAAAGAATGCTCAAACTACCGCACAATTGCACTCATCTCACACGCTAGTCAAGTAATGCTCAAAATTCTCCAAGCCAGGCTTCAGCTACACATGAACTATGAACTTCCAGATATTCAAGCTGGTTTTAGAAAAGGCAGAGTAACCAGAGATCAAATTGCCAACATCCGCTGGATCATCGAAAAAGCAAGAGAGTTCTAGAAAAACATCTATTTCTGCTTCATTGACTACTCCAAAGCCTTTGACTGTGTGGATCACAATAAACTGTGGAAAATTATGAAAGAGATGGGAATACCAGACCACTTGACCTGCCTCTTGAGAAATCTGTATGCAGGTTAGGAACCAACAGTTAGAACTGGACATGAAACAACAGACTGGTTTCAAATAGGAAAAGAAGTATGTCAAGGCTGTATATTGTCACCTTGCTTATTTAACTTATATGCAAAGTACATCATGAGAAGCTCTGGACTGGATAAAGCACAAGCTGGAATCAAGATTGCTGGGAGAAATATCAATAACCTCAGATATGCAGATGACACCACCCTTATGGCAGAAAGTGAAGAAGAACTAAAAAGCCCCTTGATGAAAGTAAAAGAGGAGAGTGAAAAAGTTGGCTTAAAACTCAACATTCAGAAAACTAAGATCATGGCATCTGGTCCCATCATTTCATGGCAAATACATGGGGAAACAGTGGAAACAGTGAGAGACTTTATTTTTTTTTGACTCAAAAATCACTGCAGATGGTGACTGCAGCCATAAAGTTAAAAGATGCTTGCTCCTTGGAAGAAAAAGAAAAATTAATTTGTCTTACATTAAAATATCTTTACTAAATTAGGAAGTGTTGTCATCTTTATTATGGTCTATACAATCAAGCATAACTTTCCAATTATTTGCCCTTTCATTTCATCAATAGTAGTTTATGCCTGGAATTCAAATATTTTATGTATTGTACTCAAAATAGAATATTATTTTCATTGTACTTCTCATATGCACTATTATGTAAAAGAGCAACTGACTATTGTTTATTCTCCTAGTCTGGGGCTTTTCTATGCATTATGTTAATGGTGTATTTTGACAAACAGAAGTTTTTAAAGTTTTGGAATCAAATTTATCTTTTTTTTTTTTTTTTTTTACGGTTAGTACTTCCTGAGAAATTTTTGCCTAATCCAAGATTACAAAACATCATCTCTATTTTCTTCTCAAAGCTAATAGTTTTATTGTTAGGTGGCTCAGATGGTAAAGCACCTGTCTGCAATGCAGGAGACCTGGGTTCAATCCCTGGGTCAGGAAGATCCCCTGGAGAAGGAAATGGCAGCCCACTCCAGTGGTCTTGACTGGAAAATCCCATGGACAGAGGACCTTGGTAGGCTACAGTCCATGGGGTCGCAAAGAGTGGGACACCACTGAGCGACTCCACTTTCTTATATCTGTGATTCATAGACCTATGTTTGTTGGGAAGTATGGATAGAGGTTTGTTTTCTTCTCATTATAGTTACCCAGTTGTCCCAGCATTTTTAGTGAAAAGACTGTCCTTTCACCAGATGGGCTAACTTGACACCTCTGTCAGAGAACCAACTGACAGTTTATGTGTGGCTCTATTTTTGTGCATTAATCTGTTTTTCTGTAATACAGTGGATACCATACTGTGCTGATTCCTGAAGCTTTATATTAACTATGGAAATTAGGTTAGGTAAGTTATCCAGCATTTTCCCTCTTTCCCAAATTATTTTGGCTGTTATAGGTTCTTTGCATTTAGATACTAATTTTAGAATCACTTGTCCATTTATCAAAAAAAAAAAAAAAAGGCTTCTGGGATCAGAATTGGGTTATAGTCAGTCTACAGATCAATTTGGGGAAAACAGATGTATTAGCAATATGGAATCTTCCAATCTGTTAACATGGTTTATCTCTTACTTATTATCTTATTTAATGTGTCTCAGAAGTATCTTATAGATATACATGGATTTACTTCAATATTAATTTTTTAGCATTGTAAATATTTTAAACCCCTTTTTAATTTTTTTTCACTAGCATATAAAAATTCAATTGGTTTTGGTATACCTACCTTATACTGTGTAATCTTTTTAGGTTCATTTATTAGTTCATGTGGATTTTTGTATTTTTTTTAGTAGTTTTTATTTATGCAATTATGTAAAGATCACATAAAGACCATTTTATTTCTCCCTACATAAACTTTATCTATTACTTAAGCACTGGCTTAAAACATCCAGGAAAATGTAGGAAAACATAGAGACACCATTGCCTTGTCGACTTTGTAAGGAACAGAATCAATATTTCATCAAATATAATGATTACCTGGAAGTTTTTCACAGCCATTTTCTGTCAGATTGTGAAAGCTCCTTTCTACTTCTAGTTTTCTGGGATGTTTTAAAATGAATGAGTATTAAATTTTGTCAAATTTCTGTCTGTCAACCGAAATTATCGTGTCTATTTTTCTATTTTAGTCTGTGGAATGTGACAACTTATACTGAATGATTTTTTAAATCAAATCAGCTTACATGGCATCACTTTATACTAACCTTGCATTCCTAGAATAATTCACATTGTTATTTTCACATATTGCTGTTTTTGTTAATATTTTATCAGTGATGTTCATGAGGCATATTGGTTACAATTCCCTTTTTTTTTGTAATGCTTTTCTCAGGTCTTGATATCAGGGTTACGCTGCCCTCAGGAAACAAACCAATAAATATTCCTCTTCTTCAGTTTTCTGAAATATATGATCTATGGTTGGCATCATTTTTCATTTCTTATCAAATGTTTGGTAGAGTTCACCAGTAAAGTCTTCGGGCATGGAGTTTTTCTGAGAAGAATTTTTATGTCAGATCCCCTCTCTTTAACAAATAGAAGGCCATTAAGATGTTCTTTTTCTTCTTGGGCCAATTTTGGTATGTTTGTTTTATATGGAATTTGCCCATTCTGCTAATTGGCTAATCGATTATTTTCTTGTTGTTTAGTCATGTCAGACTCTTTGTGACCCCATGGACTGTAGCCCACCAGGCTCCTCTGCCCATGGGATTTCCCAGGCAAGAATTCTGGAGTGGGTTGCTGTTTCCTTCTCCAGAGTATCTTCCTGACCCTGGGATTGAATCTGAGTCTCTCTTTGGCAGGCCAATTCTTTACTGATTCGTCACCAGGGAAGCCCTGGTGACTTAAATGTCTTATCATTTTTAAGTGTCTTGTCATTTAAATGTCTCTAAGGAAGTCCCCAATGCAATTCTTGATACTGGTAATTTGTATTATATACCTTTTATTTCCTAAGGAATTATCAATTTTATTAAATTTCTTCAAGAACCAACTTTTGGCTCTATTTTCTCTTTCGTTTCTCTATTTGCTAATTGTTTGATTTCTACTCTTCAGTCTTTCCAGTTTTCTTTGAGTTTAACTTTCTCTACATTTTCTATTTTTTTAAGGTGGTAGGATAAGTCACATTTATTCTCTTCTAAGAAAACTTTTAATGCTATCAATTTCCTTCTAGCTACTGTTTTAACGGTATCCACAATTTTTTTATGAGGGATGTTCATTATCATTTATTCCAAAATAAGCTCCTATTTCCCTTGTGATTTCGTCTTTGACCATGAATTAAACAATATCTTTATTTTCTCTTCATTTTTGAAGAATAGTTTAAACAGATATAGAACTCTAGGTTGAGAAGAATTTTTTCCTTCAACACTTTAAAAATGTCATTGCACTGTCTTCTTGATGCAATGCTGATTAAAATTCAGTCTTCACTTTCATATTGATCTTTTCTATGGTATATGCCTTTTTTCCCTCTATATTCATTTAACGTTTTTTTAGTACTGGCCTTCAGCAATTTGACTATGATGAGATTATATGTGGTGTTTTTTTTCTATTCAATCTTCTTAGATATCTTTAAGCACTTAGGACCTGTGGCTTGATATTTTCCATCATATTTGGAAATATTTTAGCCTTTATTGCTTCAAATGTTTTTCTGCCATGTTGTCTTTCCCCTTTCATTCAGTGACCTTAATTACAAATATGCTGTCATTATTTTCAGTTGCCATAAAATTGTAATAGTCCCCAAGATTGCATTTTATCATTAATAAATTGAAATTTATTGACACTTTCAAAAAGCTCTTCTCTGTAGCCCATATTTTGTTGAAAAAAATAATTCTTTCTACATATGTTGAGATTCCTGGTAAGCTCAGTAAAATTCTCAGTGAAGGTACATAATTATGTTTTTATGTATGGAAATGTTTAAATACTTTAGTCCAAATATTTTCACCATATTATCATTTTTATTTCATTAAAACTCATTCTTAGACAAATATTTTATAACACAAAACTCCACAACAGTGTTGTCTCTGTTTCTAATTATCTTGAATACTTTGCCAAACAAAATAGAGATGTCACAAAAATAGTGCTTTTCAATTTCATTCTATTCATTATAGAATGTAAATTCACCCTACAAATGGAAGCTCGTTCAAAAATTCTTCTCACAATTTATGCAATTACAAACCACAGTTATAAAAGTTCAGTCAGGTACACTGAACTCCTCTTATTTGATTTTGTCATTTTGTCCCTCACTTTTGAATTGACAAATTCAATTATTTCCTGTTTATGTACCATGTTTTCAAGAATTCCATTTTGCTAAAGTCGTCAAAACTTTATGTTTCTATGGTGTTTCCTTCATTGAACATTTTGATTAAAGAATCACAACTGATTTTGAACAAATTGCAACAAAAAAGAGTAGAGGACTCTATTTAGAAACTGGTCAGTTTTACAAATTAGCTCAATAAGTTTGCAGGGCAGCAGCTTGATTTTCAAAGTAGTTGCACAAAGAATCAGGTATTTGTAAACTCTGCCTAATACTGGGCAGCTAAGAGGAACAACTGTGTGCTATCATGCTTGAATATTTTTAATTCAACCTCAACTTAATTGCTACATATTTGTTGTTCAGTAACTTTAGGTATTTTATTAGCTCATCTCCTCCTTTCATGTATTCCTCCAGATGTAATCTTGGGTTATCCTTTCATATTTACAGATGAAGCCTATTTTGCTTAATAGAGGTAATTGATAAATTTCCAAGCCAAAATTGTTTCCTACTGTCATCCTGGTATACCACCTATTTTAAGTTTGTACTGGATGCCTTGTTTTAAATGAACTATTGGGATGAACCAGAGGGATGGTACAGGGAGGGAGGTGGGCGGAGGTTCAGGATAGGGAACACGTGTACACCTGTGGTGGATTCATGTTGATGTATGGCAAAACCAATACAATATTGTAAAGTAATTAGCCTCCAATTAAAATAAATAAATTTATATTTAAAAAATAAATAAATAAATGCAATGTTATTTTAAAAAAAGAGAGAGATAAATGAAAATAAGCCTGGATTGGTTTGATGTACCTCTGGTTTTTACGTTCAGATTTTTCCACGGTCTAGTTTAGTGATGTGGATGACACAGGTGCACTGAATAGAATTTTCACTTTAACATGTAGTTAATTGTGAAAGTCACCCACTGATAAACCACCCCACCCCTTTCCCAGATCCTTTACAAATATTATGTAACTAACATTTCCTGTTCATTGACAGTGGGCAGAGTGCTCACTGGACACAATGAGGTGTGCTCAGACACAAGTGCTCAGGAAATGTTAGCTCTCTGGATTCTGTATTGGTGAAGCCATACTGGCCAGTTCAATAAATAAACCCCAATTTTGTAGTGGCTCACCACAATGAGAGTCTAATTCTCACTTGTGTAACAGTCACTGTTGATGTTCCTGGTCAGTGAGTGGCTATCTTGACCCAGGTAATTCAGGCACCCAGGTTCCTGTCAAACTTCTGGTGTCAGAATCCAATTGCCTCTTCCATTGCCTGTGTTTAGATGGCAAATGGGACAGCGAACTTCTTAAAAGTCTTGGCCTACAGGTGACACACATCACTCTCGTGTACATCTTCTAGTGACTACTGGTCACATGGCCACACATGTAAGTTAAAGGACTTAGAAGATGAGGTCCTTGACTGGGCAGCCATATTTCAATTAAATTCCATATTATGAAAAGGGGGCACAATTTTTGTTTGAAGCAAGCATTCAATATCATTGATTCTCAACCTCTTTACATTACTTTAAAATAAGTTTCCAGATGGCTCAATATTTAAGTGTAAAAAAGTAGATAATTATAATCTCAGAAAGAAAAAAGTATGTCTACTGTGACACAAAATCCCAAACTCATTAAGAAAAAAAAAAAAAACAGTTGATTCAATTACAAACTTATCCATAACAATCAGAAAAAAGAGGTTAAGGAAGGGAGTCCTCATGACTCAAAACAAAAGAAAAAGTCAAGAAGAAAATTCTAACTGTCCAAAAAGGAAGCCAGGAAAATATGTAGGACGGTAGTTCACCCAACGAGATGTATGGTTAGTCTAAGCAACAAGTTAAAAAAATAAAATCAGAATGAAGTGCCGATGGCATGAATCACTTCAGAAAGACCTGAACGCAGCAAAATATACTGGATGAAAGAAAACAAAGGTGACCCAAGTGCAGAGACATACCATGTTCGTGGACTGGAAGAATCAGTGTTGTGGAAATGACTACACCACCCAAAGCAATATACCAAATCCAGAAATACATCAAACAAAATGAGAGAAGACTAAACTAGGAAAGCAAGGACGTTTCAGTATAAAAAGGTCTGTCAGCCATCAGTCAGTGCCAAAAAGCACACGAAAAAAAAAAAAAAAATCACAACCTTTCCTAATAAAGCCTCTAAGTAGAATGGAAAAAAAAGAAACTATATATGATGAACACCATTTGCCATTATTCTAATTAAAGAAATGTCAGAACCATACTTATAGCTTTACTCCATTTAAAATGTTTACCTGAATGAAATTATATGAAATAGAATAGTTCTATTTTTCTTTTAGGTTATCTCACATTTCCAGGTATTTTAACAAGGTTATGTTATGGCATTAAACAGGATGTATTAGCTGCTTTCGATTTTCATTAAGTTATCTTTCTATTATGTAAGCCCAAATGATAAAGCAACATATGGATGGAGGAGATCTTGTATCTTCCCTTAGAAGCCAAAATTGGTATCTTTAAAAACTTACTCAGGGAGTGATAAGAATCATTGACCTAAGTCCACCAACAACAACCAAAATTTGTCTAACTTAAGCTGAAATGCATCAACCCCCCCCCAAAATACTTCTGCATTTGTAACAATTATGTCTTGCAAATTAAGAAATAGCTTGTGAACCTGTCTTAAGTAGAGAACCAGTTCTAAATTTTCTCTTTATTTGTAAAGTTTTACTTAAAGCACTCTTTTTGCATTCAAAGGTTTCTTTAGAAAGAGTAAACTTAAAAAAACACAAACAGAATACATGAAGAAAATTTTGGCTATTTACTCAGACTAGATCTAATATCCATGCTCAAATTCAACCAACTGTATCTAATGCAGCTGATTAAATACTTCAGTAAAGACGTGATTAGCATCACCTTATGGCCTGGCTATGGAAAAAAGAAAAACCTAATTTTTTCCCCCCAAAACACTCCCATGTTACAAACAAAAACATGGTCAAAATATTCTTACAGTTTTGTCTGTGTGTGTGTTTATTTTTATGTCAGAAATGTTACCTTGTATTATGTCATTGAATATTGGCTGTTTCATTATGTTTCTTCTTTAAGATGAAAACAGACTATATAACAATCTTCTTTTGTGATTCCCATGTTTTCTCACTCTAATTTAACATTCTTATTCATTTGGGTAAATTCTACCACTCATCCATTTCTAGCTTATTGTTCTTTACTGTGTTTTCCACAGTCTCTACTGTCCCTTGTGAGCCCTCCAATTTCATCTTCACTTCAGCCATAGTTTTATTTTATCTTATTTTTCTTTCCACTCAGTCAGCTTACACTGTACTTTCTCATGTGGTCACATTGTCTCTTCCCTGACCTCATACCACTGTTTTGTGTTCTCACTGATAAATATTTCCCTTAAGGGTCTTAAATTCATGGCAAGATGTTGGGTCATTATTTTTATCTTCTTTACAGCAATATTTTCCTCTGATGAATATTCTTCACCTGTCCTTTGTTTTTCCATTCCTTTCTCCTTTTTCAATTCTTGAATGGCAGTAGCGGCCTTGAGCTGGATTCTTTCTGCCAAGTCATCACTGAAAGTGGTGACGTTTTCCTGGACAAGCTGTCCACAGGAAGCTAATGCAGAAGGCCATAGTGGGATGAGTTCTGCACCAGCAAAATTCTGTTTTGATTCAGGGTTTTACATGAGAATCAGTTAGCTATTTACTTCTCAGCATCCAGAGGAGACAGAAGGTATTGACATTTGTCAAAGGCATCTCCTTCCCTTGGTGGTGTGACTCCCTGTTTGGTTTCACTTCCCAACTTCTCAAAATCCAACCAGAGGCAGGGAAAGTCCTGCCATTGGCTTGAGAAGCCATCCTGCTTTTACAAACAAAGGCTAACAGGTTTTGCACCTCAAGGTGGGCCTCTCAACTTCATTAAGCATCGCCTGCTGGCTCCCAGCTCTGCAGCCATGGCATCGTCCACTTTCTCCCGCAGGCGGCCTGCCTGGTCTCCACTGCTTCAGGCAGCCATTCCTCTGTTTTGTGGCCTAGTAGACTATGGGGTTTGTATTTTAGTTTTTCTCTGTCTTCGTCATTATTAGCCAATTGCCAGAAAGCAGAATAAAATGCCAACTTAATAGTACCATCTTCAAACCCAAAATCCAATAATTAACCTTAATACAGTATTTTACATACGATTGAAACTTGAATGTCTCATTGTACTACTGAAAGACAAAGGTGTGCTTTACTTACCATCACACTGTGAGGTAAAACACTAATTTTCCATAAAATACTAATTTTCATATGGCCATTAACAATTGAGATAATTATTTTTATTTCAAAACCTCTTGTGTGTATTGGTTATAACCTAGGGCAGAAAATTATCTGATGCTAAAATGTAAAAGGTTCTTTTCAAGACCCAGGGTTGACTGGGGGAACAAATTATGAATGTTCTTTCAGTATGCTACAATCTTAGTATTTGTTTTTAAAGCAGAACCTTTTTAGTAATAAAGACAACAAGTCATCTGTCAATCTGCAATATCCCAATGACATTTGCATTTGAAATGAAGACAGTTTGTATTATGAGCTTCCCTGTTGGCTCAGCAGTAAAGAATCTGCCTGCCAATGCAGGAGACAAGGGTTGATCCCTGGGTCAGGAAGATCCCCTGGAGAAGGAACGGCAACATACTCCAGTATTCTTGCCTGGGGAATTCCATGCATAGAGGAGCATGACGGGCTACATCCATGGGGTCTCAAAGAGTAAGACACAACTTAGAGACTAAGCAACAAGTTTATATTATATGTAGGATCATTCCCTTAGTAAAAATTTAACTCTAAGCAAGTTTGTTTACCTGATACTTACTATTTGCTACTCTTTACTTATCCAACACCAGGGATGTTCTGAGTAAAATCAAGTTTTACTAATAGTTCATTTTTTAAAGAAGCAAATAATATACCAAAACCAAATCAAACAGATTTTGAACTAGTAGTGTTTTAAATGATTCCATTTTCATACGTAACAGTATATCTGTCAATGCTAACATGTCATACAAAAGAGAAGTAATGCCTGATATAATGTATTAAATTCAGAGGCACCATGAGATCATGTTGATAGAAACGAAGAAGAGCCTTTCCTCTGTTGTTGTTGTTTAGTCCCTAAGTCCTGTCCGATTCTTTGTGACCTCGAGGACTGTAGCCCGTCAGGCTTCACTGTCCTCCACCATCTCTCGGAGTTTGCTCAGACTCACGTCCAAAGCTCTTCCTTACAGAATTCTAAGTAAGAAATGGAAATGGAAAGATGGGATTTGAAAAACCACAGTTCAACAACCACCGGAGCTGGAATGACAGTGGACATGAAGAGACATGGTGCACTTCATCCAAGTAACGGAGGCCAGTCACCACTAAGGGCACCAATACTCACCACGCTCTGAGAAGCACCGCTGAGAATCTGCCCAAATGCACAACCTGAAGCTAACCATGAGGACACATGGACAGCTGCAGTGGAAGGATAGTCTACAGAACGACTGGCCTGCACACGCTCTTCAAAAATGCCAAGGCCACAAAGAGACAGAGAAAGAATGAAGAACTGCTCAGATTAAAAGAGACTAAGGAAAAATGACAGCAAAGTTCAATGTAGGATCCTGGACTGGACTCTGGACCAGAAACAATTCTTTCCTTTGGTATATACGATATTAGCGGGACAACTGATAAAAATCTATCTGTATACAGGAGAACCGTATCCATGCTCATCAAGGAAATATACGTTAAAGTACTTAGAGTTAAAGACACTGAAGATACTGAATGCAATTTTCTCTCAATTCGAAAAGAGCAAGAATACTGTGCATGTGTATGTGGAGAGAATGCTAAAGCATATGTGATAAATGTGAACATTTTGGGAATCTGATTAAGATGCTTTCCCTAATTGTAATACAAGATCAGATCTTTACTATATTCTCCTCATCAGATCATGAAATTTTAGAGCTGGAAGAAAAACATATTCTGACACAAATTACTCCCAACTTACAGATGAAGGAAGTTAATGACTTGCTCAAAGTGACAACATTCAAGGCAGAGCTGAGATGCTTATACTGCTCTGACTCAGCTCTTTCTACTACTGCAAGTTGTCTCTTGTACCTTTACATTGTCATCTACTCCCTAAACATGTGATACCAAATTATCTAGCTCTATCTTCTCATATATTCTAGTAAGCTGCTGTGGCAAACCACTTTCAGGCAATCTAAACTTCAATTTTTTTTTTTTTTTTTTTCTGTTCCTACCAGTTGGCAGGAGATCTCCCTGGAAGATGTTCATATGAAGTTCAGCTTCTTAGCACGTTTGGCTGACGACTTGGGCCATGCAGTGCCTAACTCCAGGCTTCACCAGATGTGCAGGGTTAGAGATGCTCTTGATTTCTATACTGTGCCTGTTCAGGATAGATCTAAATTTGATGAACTTATTGCCAGTAATCTGCCTCCCAATTTAAAAATCACCAGGGGTTACTGAACAGTTCAAAGGAAGAACACATTGACATCTTTTTTTTTCCCTTAAAAGGGGGCTCTTTATCAGACTTTTTGATACTTTACCATGTGAAATGCTGTAAGAACTGGTTTCTACACTCACTTTTCTCTGTGGAAGAATATGATTAATTTTTTTTTTTTTTTTGTCATGAATTGACAAGATTTTTTCACATTTGCAGAATCAGGTCATTCATAATTTATGAAAATATATATTACATATACAGATAAAATGACATTTGTAAAAGAAATAAAAATCTGTGTAGTATATTAAAAAATTTTTAAACTTTTAAAAGGCATTTATGTGCACAGTCTTTAATAACTAATATCAAAAAATACATTGCCAGAATACATGTCAGATACTATACAAAATGCTAAAACTATAAAACCAACACACTCTACTGTGGGTGACACTGCTAGGTCCATTATGACAGACACCAAGTTTGTATTATTGATCACCATAACCGACCTCTTAGGACAGTGCCCCACTGCTTCCACATCTGTCAAAATCTTACTTGTCTTTCAAGTGTTACCTTTGGTAGTTATTCAGTTTCCGAAGACTTTGTAGATCTCACCAAGCAAAAATATACCTTCCTTTGCTGTTGTCTCATGGTCCTATGTTAACACTGAAGATGTTATGATTATCTGTCATGATTATCTGTATACACATTCCTGCGCTGTGGGATGTCTTTTATTTGGCAGCATGCAAAGACTTTGGAAACTGAATGACTACCAAAGGTAACCCTTGAAAGACAAGTAAGATTTTGACAGACATGGAAGCAGTGGGGTAGTGAGAGGATGGGTAGGGGGAGTTAGATAAAACAGCCTGAAGGCAAGAAAGTATTTGGCATTTCTACTAAATGTTTAAACACAGGCTTACCTATTGTTGCTACAAGTTCTGGATCAAAAGTATCATCTGTGAACTCAAGAGCAGGCTAAAAGAGATGTCAAGAAGGCAGATTAGTAATTTTGACTTTTCTTTCTAAACATTTGGTAAATCTTCCTGATTGTTGTATTTTGTCACAAGTTAGACACAACTTAAGAAGAGCTAATGTAGTCAGCTTCTAGAAATATGGCCTCATTGCAGGTATATTCCGAGGAATGAAGTTATTGGAAAGGCAATTAAAGAATCCCCAAAGGAAAGTAGTTTACTAGCAAATATATTTCCCATGCTCCATTTCCCAAGTGTGAAACGCTTTTTTTTTTTTTTTTAATATAACTGAACTGGTATGCCCTTCTGAGAAAATGGTATTAGCAAACATGTAATGCTTTAACTGACATGGACAAAAGGGGGAAAGGAAGTCTCTTGGAATGCAACAAATTAATTTTTTAAGAAATCTACTGTGTCATCCACTCAGAATTCAGGTAAAAACAGAAAGGTGTGAAGTTGAGCATTTTGAAACAAGTAATCTGACTATTACTGAAGTGCAAAGAAGGGATACAATAAAAAGTGAAGGCTGAAGGTCACACGCTGGCCAGAGTAGGTATCCTGTGCCAATGCTGGGTAAGGTCCATGAAATCTAGTCGGCAATATGCAGCTACCAAAGGCTGCCAAAGAAAGGAATGGGAAGAACTGCTCTATATATTGAAAAGTTAATGCCAGAAAAAAAAAAAATCTAAGAAAATCAACAGAAGACAACTGCCATGATTATAATAAGGGATAATGAAGGACTACACTAAGAAATGGTAAAGAAAGGAAGGCATGAAATGAAAGGAAAAGATAATCACAAAGTATTATAAGATTTTGTCTTCCAGAATTATTTTATTTAATATAAGGCATAAATGTCAGTTATTAGAAGCTCTTCAAAAAGCTTTCATTAAAGCTCTTTAGATTTATGAAATTAATAAATCTCCCCTCACATTATCTCCTAAGTAGGATGAGACCATTCTATTGACTTACTTGCATTGATAAAATCAAAGCAATAACTATTTCATGTCTGAATTGCAGGGGACAAAAAATATATGACTATTTCTATAGACTGTAATTATTGCTGCTAAAGATATTTTTGGTCCACAGGGCATATTGCAAAACATAATGGCCTCTTGGTACTTTCCAAACCCAGTGTCATTAATTCTGTTGAAGTCTAACTCTCCCTTTCCCAGTTTTGCTTTCTGGTGATCATAAAACCAGCATGACAAAAGCAAAGTAAAACAAAAGAATCAAATTGGAGATTTTTCTGCTTAACATTGAACTATAACTAATTTTATTTAATTCCAACATGAATTAGGTGACAGCACTAATAAGAATCTTAAAAGACTACTCATAAAAATTTTCTTCTCTCTGCAACATTAAGCTTCAAATTAGGGAAGCCCAAAATTTCAATTACTCTTAAGAATAGAAAAGTTGTATATTTATACTCAAGTCACCAAAGACAATATTACAAAAATGTAGACCCTTACTGAGCAGTAGTAGTAATGATACCACAACAATAACATAAATGATAACAACAGTATGGGCTATTATTTATTGAACTTTGAAAACAAGCCAGATACTAAGCCAGAGGGTTTTCTTACATAATTACTAATCCTTAAAATATCACTTGTCATTAATGGTATTTTGTCAGGAAAGGCAAGAATGTAAAACAACAAATTTTAATACAGGCACTGAGGATAAGGCAGCAGATTTTAGCTATGGGTACACTGTCAGATTAAAATGTATTCTAAATTCTACGTGTGCATTTTTCTAGGTAGGGAGTCTAAACTTCTCTATTAGATTTTGAAAGGAATTCACAACCCCAAAATGATTAAGCAATACTGTTCTAAAGGACGTATGGTTAAGCCTTCGTTTTCAATGTTTAAGGAGTAAAATACTGAGCTGTAGATGGAAGGAGTAACTCCTGCCATTCCGCTTGGAAGAGACCAAATGTATATTTAATCAGTGCAGTTATAACTAAGGTGCATTTCTCAGTTTACAGATGAAACTGGTCAAAAAAAAAACAGGGATGTAAGAGGCACAGGAGGGACAGCAAATTAAATAATAGCAGGTCTCTATAATACCTTCCAGTTCTGGAATACCTTGCTACTTCTTTACTTCACCACAGTTAGCCATGATTTCAAAGAATATTACACATCCAACACAAGATAGGTTTGAGAGATTTCTACTCCAACCTCACTTCTGAAACAAAGAGATGAAGGCCTAGAGTGTCTGAGTGTCACACACAAGGTCACACAAGTGGCAGCACCAGTCTCATCATTCTGGTCTCCCGGCTGCTCTCATACATGTTCATTAACTCCAAGTATAAAATAAACTGGAAAAATAACCCACTAGTTTGAATGAGTTAAGATCTCCTTTGTTGTGCAATGATTTCTCAACAACATATGTGATGCCTCACTTTCATTAATTCTAGATTTACAGAGAAATAGAAACTATTGGTTAGAACAATCTTGTAAAATTATATCCCTGTCAAATGTTTTTGTACTAACTCACCTTAAAAAGCATGCTACATGCCAAATCGCTTCAGTCATGTCCAACTCTTTTGCAACACATGGGCTGTAGCCCACCAGGCTCCTCTGTCCATGGAATTCCTCAGGCAAGAATACTAGAGTGGGTTGCCATTTCCTACTCCAGGGGATCTTCCCAACCAAGGGATTGAACCCAAGTCTCCTGCATGTCCTGTATTGGCAGGCAGATTCTTCACCACTCTGCCACCTAGGAAGTTCATTTAAATCGATAAATGTCTCTGAAATTTTCTATTTTCTTTTCCTCTAAAGGTTTTATATATTCTTAGTCAGATTTATTCATGGATGATTGACTTTGTTTGATGCTATTGTAAATCATAATTTTAAGAATTTGCTACTTTGCAGAAATATAATTGGAGTTTGTGTACTGATTTTATGTAGAGCTACCTGGCTAAACTCTCTTAATTACATTGTTTCATGTACAAACACAACCATCTGTACAAACACAACCATCATATGTGAATTATGCCAGTTTTATTTCTTCCTTTCCAGTCATCAAACTTTTGTGCCTTTCTCTTGCTTTAATCCTCTGCCTAGGAACACTACTAAAATGCTGAACTGAAAAAGTAGTAATGAACATTCCATTTATTGGTTTTCTAATGTTAAATCTGCATGTTTGGGCTTCCCTGGTGGCTCAGTGGGAAAGAAACTGCTTGCCAATGCAGAAGGCATGGGTTTGATCCCTAGTCTGGGAAGATTCCACATACTGTGGAGCAACCAAGCCCATGTGCCACAACTATTGAGCCTGTGCTCTAGAGCCCGGGAAATACAACAACTAAGCCCAGGAGCCACAGCTACTGAAACCCATGCATCCTACAGTCCATGCTCTGCAACAAGAGGAGCCACAGCAATGAGAAGCCCATGCACTGCCAGAAGAGTAGCCCCTGCTCGCCGCAACTAGAGAAAGCCTGCATGCAGCAATGAAGACCCAGTATAGCCAAAAATAAATACATAAATAACTCTAAGACATATCTTCATCTTTTATATAAACCCTTCTTGGTGATGATGGATGATCCTTTTTACATGTTACTCACTTTGATTTGCATGTGAGTGTCCTTTCTTGTGTTACCCGTGTCAGACTTTAGTATCAAAGTTAAGCTACTCTCAGAAAGTAAGTCTTCCCTCTTCTTACTCCATTATCTCCTATTATCTGGAAGAGTCTGTGCAGTATTTTCTTGAAGGCGACTTTAGTTGTATCCCATTATATTAATGCATCACATGGGTTATCATGACGGCTTAGAATCCCAAGAAGCCTTATCCATAGATCAAGTCTTCACAGTCCTGTCAACTCTATCCCATGGGCTTTCACTGAATACACACTGGTTCTGAGCCAAGGCCTGGGAGCAGGCAAGGAGAGCTGAGAGAAACTTCTGAAGGTTTCATTCAGTGCAAGGCACTGGCTGCCAGCTTCCTATGGCTAAGGGATGTCAGAGTACTAAGACCAGTCCCTCACTGAGAGCACTGCATAGGCTTCCAAAGCCTGAGGGTAGGCTGCAGAGAGACCTCCTGAGGCCCTGATTGGGAATCATAGATGAAAAGCAAAGAGAACTTCCCATGGACCCCAAGCAGCTAGCCTATAGAGCAGAGAGAGATCTCCCATGATTTAGCAAGCTGGGTAACTTGGCTACAGAACAAGAGAACTGTAGGGTCCCATGCCCTGCTGAAGGGAAAGTGCTAGTTCTTCTCTCTAAACATTTAAAACTAGTAACCTGAATCTAGCAAACCTGAAACAAAGTCCATACTCAGCTCAACTACAGATTAGACAGTAGTGCAGACGGTAAAGAATCTGCCTGCAACGCAAGAGACCCAGGTTCAATCCCTGAGTCAGGAAGATCCCCTGGAGAAGTGAATGGCAACCCACACAAGTATTCTTGCCTGGAGAATTCCATGGATAGAAGAGCCTGGCAGCTTATAGTCCATGGGGTCACAAAGAGTCAGACACTCCTGAGCGACTAACTCACACACAGGTTAGAAGAATTCAGGCCTCTAACCTTAGAGCCATGTTGAATAATTGAAATGCACTTTTCTGGAAACAAATATTATTAACTTCCCTTTTCATTTATCTTTTATGTACAATGTCTTGTCTAATATCGAAAGTTAAGACACATTCAAAGAAGTAAGAAAATATGAGCTAGGGTTGAAAAAAGAAACAGTCAATAACAGCAAACCCAGAGATGGCCTAGATGCTGGGCTTATCAGACAGGGACTTTACATAACTATAATAAATAATGAATGTTAAGGGCTCTAGTGGGTAGAAAATGAACATTGCACAAGTAGATGGGCAAAATCCACAGAAAACTGGAGGTTTTAGAAATGTTAAAATATATATTACAGATATGAGAATCATTCGTGAAGCCTGTAGACAAGTCAATTGAAATGATTGAAAATTAAATAAAGGGAGGGAAGGAGGTTTAAAAGCCATGGAATCTGAATTCTGCAAAGCAGTAGCAACAGTAGTCGAACACTGTACGTGTAATTAAAATCCAAGGAGGGGACAGTGGAGCACAGGAAAAATTTGAAGAAATAATGGTTGAGAAATCTCTTCAGTTGATTAGTGATACCATCCCACAAAGTCAAGAATCTCAGTGGACTCCAAGCAGGATAAACACAAAGAAAACAGCTGGGGTGGGACTGTTGGACAGTCATGTGCAACTCTTTGTGGCCTCATGGACTGTAGCCCACCAGGCTCCTCTGTCCATGGAGGTTTCCAGGCAAGAATCCTTAAATAGGTTGCCATTTCCTACTCCAGGGGATCTTCCTGACCCAGGGATTGAACCTGAATCCCTTGCATCTCCTGCAGGCAGATTCTTCACTGCTGATGTCACCTGGGAAACCCTGACATTTGAGAGTCAAAATGTGCTAAAAAGCAAAGACCAAGAACAGATCTTAAGAGCACCCAGATAGTGAAAAATCTTTACTTTCAGGGAAACAATGTTAAGAATGAAGGCTAAATTCTCTCAGAAATCATGAAGGCCAGAAAACACTAGAACCATATCTTTAGTCTTGAAAGGACAATTAGGGGGTAAAAAGCTGTCAAGATAAACTATTATATCCATTGAAAACCTCCTTTAAAAATGAAGGTAAAGACATTACAGAGTACCACTGGGAGAACTCTTTGCCAACAGATAGTAACTGCAAAAATAAAATAAAATAAAAAAGTAACAGGTTTTAGGTTGAAGGGAAATGATACCAAGTGAAAGCAAGACTCTTAAGACAAAATGAAGGGATCATAAGGATAATAAATATGTAGCTTTAGACTTGTTTGGCATAAAATCTTGGATTTAAAACCCAAGCCATGATTACCAATCCTTTGCCCTAAGGGAACCAGAGCCTTTTCCTCTCAGAGTGCAGGCTCTCCAGCTGCAACAAAGAGTTGGCCCCTGTCTGCAGCTCTTTGGTGACCTTGGGAAGGTGGCACAGTGGTAAAGAATCTGCCAGAAGCAGGAAACATGGGTTCAATTCCTGGGTTAGGAAGATCCTCTGGAATCGAAAATGGCAACCTACTCCAGTATCCTTGCCTGGAAAATTCCATGGACAGAGGAGCCTGGCCGGCTACAGTCCATGGGGGTCACAAAGAATCAAGGCTGTGTCAACTGAGCACACCCCCTACAGATGTTATCCTTGGGACTCTTTCTTTCTTTCTTCTTGACTATATTCTTTAAAAAATCATTTTACATTGAAACAGATTACTACCTGCCTGCACTGTGGCAGAAGTTTTACCTTCTAGGTAAATATGGAAAGAAAGGAGCAGTTGGTGGGGCTGGGAGTGGGTCAGTGGGAAAGCTCTGTCCAGCTCCCAACAGAGCTCATATGCAGAAGTCAATGGCTGAATGCTTCTTTGGTGTTTTAGTCCAAGAGAGTTCCTTGTTCTGGGCAGGCAGATGAGGTGAATCGATGCCTTTTGCTTTATTGCTGTTACTGCTGCTCTTTAGTTTAAAATTCACAGCACGCAGAGCCCCAGAGTGTGTCGCTCAGCCCACCCCCAGGGACACAACAGTGCACTTGTCTTTCAATGCTGCAAACAGCCTTTTCTTTCCCCTGAGGTTCCAGCACTGTTTCCAGTTGTTGGTCTTTTGTGTATCTTCTCAGGTATTTTAATGAAAAAGTTAGAGAGGTTACATAAGGTAAGTCTAGTTTTTTGACAACTTTTTACTACTTAAATTCATATATATAGGAAAGTTGAAAGAATTTTACAGGAAATATCCATACACCTTCCACCTAGATTCAAAAGTGTTGATTTTGCTTATTAATGACAAATTTTAAGATGCACAAAAAATAGTTTAATTTAAGCAGATTGTTATTATACACACTCTTAGGACTTATGAGCATTAAATATGCTTTATAATGTTAATAATAAAAATATTTAGCCAGACAAAAACTGGAGTATAAATAATTTTTCTATAAATGATATGTCAGCATTACATTAATAAATGGAGAACTGAAGTAATCATTTTAACAATTCATGTTTTATAAAATTTTAATGAGACTTACTTGGATAATTTTTTACAATGATCCACCTCATTTTATAGATTAAAATTGGTTAAATGATGGGAAAGGAGAAATAAATGACCTTGATATCAATTTGGGCCTATGCTGTCTCAAGTAAAAATTTACCTAAACTATAAATCAATTTCGGCTTTCCAGGTGGCTCAGACAGTAAGGAATCCTCTTGCAGCGTGGGAGACCTGGGTTCAGTCTTTGGATTGGCACTATCTCCTGGAGGAGGGCATGGCAACCTCTCCAATATTCTTGCCTGGAGAATCCTCATGGATAGAGGAGTCTGGTGGGCTACAGTCTATGGGATCGAAGTCGGACATGACTAAGAGACTAAGCACAGCATATAAATAAATTTAGAGCTCAAGACATGTCCTTTTATACCTAATTTCTTTTAAAGGATATTATTTATATTATTATATTATATTATATAATGATATGGGCTTCTCTGATGACTCAGATGGTAAAGAGTCTGCCTGCAATAGTTTCTCACCAGAGGATGAGAACAAGAATGAGAAGATTCTTCTTGGCTTTATAATTCATCACCCTCCAACAAGCTCACGATTTGGGAGAAACTAACATCAACCATCCTCAGTGATCAATGCAAAGAAATAGACGAAAACAACAGAATGGGAAAGACTAGAGACCTCTTCAAGAAAATTAGAGATACCAAGGGAATATTTCATGCAAAGATGAGCTCGATAAAGGACGGAAATGGTATGGACCTAACAGAAGCAGAAGATATTAAGAAGACGTGGCAAGAATACACAGAAGAACTGTACAAAAAAGATCTTCATGACCCAGATAATCACGATGGTGTGATCACTGACTTAGAGCCAGACATCCTGGAATGTGAAGTCAAGTGGGCCTTCGGAAGCATCACTACGAACAAAGCTCATGGAGGTGATGGAATTCCAGTTGAGCTTTTTCAAATCCTGAAAGATGATGCTGTGAAAGTACTGCACTCAATATGCCAGCAAATTTGGAAAACTCAGCAGTGGCCACAGGACTGGAAAAGGTCAGTTTTCATTCCAATCCCAAAGAAAGGCAATACCAAAGAATGCTCAAACTACCGCACAATTGCACTCATCTCACATGCTAGTAAAGTAATGCTCAAAATTCTCCAAGCCAGGCTTCAGCAATATGTGAACCATGAACTTCCAGATGTTCAAGCTGGTTTTAGAAAAGGCAGAGGAACCAGAGATCAAATTACCAACATCCGCTGGATCATGGAAAAAGCAAAAGAGTTCCAGAAAAGCATCTATTTCTGCTTTATTGATTATGCCAAAGCCTTTGACTGTATGGATCACAATAAACTGTGGAAAATTCTGAAAGAGATGGAAATACCAGACCACCTGATCTGCCTCTTGAGAAATCTGTATGCAGGTCAGGGAGCAACAGTTAGAACTGGACATGGGACAACAGACTGATTCCAAATAGGAAAAGGAGTACATCAAGGCTGTATATTGTCACGCTGCTTATTTAACTTATATGCAGAGTACATCATGAAAAATGCTGGACTGGAAGAAACACAAGCTGGAATTAAGATTGCCGGGAGAAGTATCAATAACTTCAGATATGCAGAGGACACCACCCTTATGGCAGAAAGTGAAGAGGAACTCAAAAGCCTCTTGATGAAAGTGAAAGTGGAGAGTGAAAAAGTTGGCTTAAAGCTCAACATTCAGAAAATGAAGATCATGGCCCAGATCATGAAGATCTGGTCCCATCAGTTCATGGGAAATAGATGGGGAAACAGTGGAAACAGTGTCAGACTTTCTTTTTCTGGGCTCCAAAATCACTGCAGATGGTGACTGCAGCCATGAAATTAAAAGACGCTTACTCCTTGGAAGGAAAGTTATGACCAATCTAGATAGCATATTCAAAAGCAGAGACATTACTTTGCCAACAAAGGTTTGTCTAGTCAAGGCTATGGTTTTTCCTGTGGTCATGTATGGATGTGAGAGTTGGACTGTGATGAAGGCTGAGCGCCAAAGAATTGGTGCTTTTGAACTGTGGTGTTGGAGAAGACTCTTGAGAGTCCCTTGGACTGCAAGGAGATCCAACCAGTCCATTCTGAAGATCAGCCCTGGGATTTCTTTGGAAGGAATGATGCTAAAGCTGAAACTCCAGTACTCTGGCCACCTCATGCGAAGAGTTGACTCATTGGAAAAGATTCTGATGCTGGGAGGGATTGGGGGCAAGAGGAGAAGGGGACGACAGAAGATGAGATGGCTGGATGGCATCACCGACTCGATGGACGTGAGTCTGAGTGAACTCCGGGAGTTGGTGATGGACAGGGAAGCCTGGCGTGCTTCGATTCATGGGGTTGCAAAGAGTCAGACACGACTGAGTGACTGATCTCTGATCTGAACGTCAGCCATTGGGCTGAATTCTTGAGAAGCTGAAGGATGATGGCCTCAAAGTCATTCACAAGGAGCACTTCAACTCCAACTTCCTTTAAAAGGTTATGTTTTTATACCAAAACTTAGTTGTAATATTCCTCCACTTTACATTTTTCTTCTCACAATATAGCATTTTAAACAGCCGAGCCAAGGGACCCTAAAGCAGTCTTAGGTCTTATGTAACAATTCCCTGCATATTATTACTATTATTTAAATTGCTTTTCCCTGGCACACATTACAAAGTTTTCCTGCAGATCAAAACCAAAGGCTTGGACTGAGCCCATGTTTGTTTCAACTTGAATCACCACCCACCTGGGTCTGAGTCAGGCTGGCAGTCCAAAGGGAAAATACTGCCTAAGTGTATTACTGCCTCTGGATCTGTCCCCCTGCTCAGGAGCACAGAAGCAGATCAACTGGGAGAGGCCACAAGGCAAATTTGCATGGAGATGAATTCTGGGAGGCAGCAGGGTTGAGAGTAGCCCAGCCATTTGGCAGAGAGTAAACAGAAATGACTTTTGAGTGGAACCATTTGAGAAAGAGCAAGGTTGCTCATGATTCCTAAGTAAGGGCTTGCTGAAGCATTGTTTTAAGCTAGAAACGCTTTCAAGGCAAGCCTTTTCCTTTTGGACAAGTTTAAGACCTGAAAACCAGCCACCTTTGGTTATTATAAAACTTCAAAATGTATATAACATTTTAAAACAAATACTGACGTTCAAGAATTCACTTAAAATAAAAAGTAACTAGAATTGATCTGTTCTTTGCTTCTAGAGGTCCTTTTCGATTCTAGATTTTACATATTCTAAAAGTAGAATCCTTTTGCAATATAACTTTCAGGAAAAGGAAAGGTGGTTTTTATTCACTAATTGTGGCTCTTTCCTTTTTCCCATTGACCAGATTCTGCCAGGTGAGCAAACTGCCAGTTGGCTGAGTCCAGCTGTCAAGTATCTTTAACTCTCTAAGCCTCTAGGACATTGCTCATCAAGGACAGGCATTAATTCCTCTCTGTCAGAGTCTAGCAATATGCTAGGTCTCCTGAGAAGCTGGTGAGGAGGAGGTATTCTATGCCTTATTTTGGGTTAGCTAAGATGGCTTCCCTGGTGGCTCAGAGGTTAAAGCGTCTGCCCACAATGCAGGAGATCTGGGTTCGATCCCTGGGTCGGGAAGATACTCTGGAGAGGGAAATGGCAACCCACTCCAGTATTCTTGCCTGGAGAATCCCATGGACAGAGGAGCCTGGTGGGCTACAGTCCACGGGGTCGCAAAGAGTCGGACACTACTGAGCGACTTCACTTTCACTTTCAAGAACCTGGAAGTCTGGGAGACCATACCGGCTGCTCTAGGAGGTTTTATGGCTGTGACTGGAGAGCATCATTTCCAGCTGCCCCACTGAGTGGCTCGATAGATGCTGGATAAATTGGGACACATTCAGTTCAGTTCAGTCGCTCAGTCATGTCCGACTCTTTGCGACCCCATGAATAGCAGCACACCAGGCCTTCCTGTCCATCACCACCTCCCGGAGTTCACTCAAACTCACGTCCATCGAGTCGGTGATGCCATCCAGCCATCTCATCTTCTGTCATCCAGCCATCTCATCTTCTGTCGTCCCCTTTTCCTCCTGCCCCCAATCCCTCCCAGAATCAGTCTTTTCCAATGAGTCAACTCTTCTCATGAGGTGGCCAAAGTACTGGAGTTTCAGCTTTAGCATCATTCCTTCCAAAGAAATCCCAGGGCTGATCTCCTTCAGAATGGACTGGTTGGATCTCCTTGCAGTCCAAGGGACTCTCAAGAGTCTTCTTCAACACCACAGTTCAAAAGCCTCAGTTCTTCAGCACTCAGCTTTCTTCACAGTCCAACTCTCACATCCATACATGACCACAGGAAAAACCATAGCCTTGACTAGACAAACCTTTGTTGGCAAAGTAATGTCTCTGCTTTTGAATATGCTATCTAGGTTGGTCATAACTTTTCTTCCAAGGAGTAAGCGTCTTTTAATTTCATGGCTGCAGTCACCATCTGCAGTGATTTTGGAGCCCAGAAAAAGAAAGTCTGACACTGTTTCCACTGTTTCCCCATCTATTTCCCATAAAGTGATGGGATCAGATGCCATGATCTTCATTTTCTGAATGTTGAGCTTTAAGCCAACTTTTTCACTCTCCTCTTTCACTCTCATCAAGAGGCTCTTTAGTTCCTCTTCACTTTCTGCCATAAGGGTGGTGTCATCTGCATATCTGAGGTTATTGATACTTCTCCCGGCAATCTTGATTCCAGCTTGTGCTTCTTCCAGCCCAGCATTTCTCACGCTGTACTCTGCATATAAGTTTAATAAGCAGGGTGACAATATACAGCCTTGACGTACTCCTTTTCCTATTTTAAACCAGTCTATGGTTTAAAATGGTTCCATGTCCAGTTCTAACTGTTGCTTCCTGACCTCAAAAAACAAACAAAAGAAAAATCACCAGAGTTGCAGAATTTCTTTTGCAAAAAAGAGGATTAAAAAAAATCAAGAGGCAAAGTAGAAATAACAGCTTGCAATCAACATGAATAAGCCATTTAAATTCTGTGCAAATGCATCAGTTTGGTGTAAAATACAAGGTGTGGACCAGATAACTGCCTGCCTCATTACTAGCTCTAAAATTCTTTAGTTCTGATGTTAAAAACATCAAAGGTAATTTATAACATTTTTAAAATCCTCAAACAATGACAAAGATTAAAAATGGAGGTCTTAGCTAACTTAGTACCGATGATAGAATTGGACCAACTGGTCCAGAATCTGCTTTATCAACTAGTTATCAAGTTTGCATTGATGAAAAATTGTCACTAGTTCTCAGATTTGTGAAGTGATTTGTGAAGTATCAGATTTGGCCCAGGCTGTGTAGATGCTAAAAATACATAGAAATGTTGTATAAGGACACAAGAAAGCAAAATTCAATCTGTATCACTTTTATTTCTCATGGTTTTTAATTTGAAATTACTACTCAAGATCCAGCTCATATTTATTTTCCTTTTAAAGTCTAGTTTATTTTTCCTTTCACATCAGTGGTCCACTTTATCATGAATATTTTCTCTATTGTGATTTAGTACAATAAGTATATATAGAGTAATGATTACAAAATATTTTTGACAAGTATGGAAAATAGTAGTTAATGTTTTCCATCTGTTTGCTGCATGCTATGTCATGAAAAGAACCATTGATCCTATAGAATCAGGAAACACCTATGCAAGGACATGACAGAAATACAAATACTTAATGAATTAATTTTAATCAGTTACACATTTTTGTAAATGTTACCACATGTTGTTTAAATTACCCATTATCAAAACTAGTATCCAAATGCTATCACTTCCCAGAGCTTCACTCTGGAAAGTTTTAAACCTTGTAATTTAAATTTATTTGTGGAAAATGAGATGTCATTTCTTTCTCAATATCTGATTTCTAAAGCTGAAGTTCAAGTTCTGAAATCTTTCTTCTAAGAGCTTTCATGGAGCTGTCACAAAGGATTTTGTTTGATAGACTTAAATTCTGCAAAAAGTCAAAACTAAGAACTCTATCTAACGATTTCAAATTCAAACTACAGATTGCAAAGGGGAATGCAGAATGTGTCACAATTTCGATCTGCAGGCTTGGAAGGCACTCCAGACAGTCCATGTTCTAGGAAGTCAGGTGATGCTAGTGGTGAAGAATCCTGTCAATGCAGGAGACGCAGTACATGCAAGTTTGATCCCTGGGTTAGAGAGATTCCCCTGGAGAAAGAAATGGCAACCCACTCCAGTATTCTTGCCTGGGAAATGCCATGGACAGAGAAGCATGGTGGGCTACTCTTCTCTTTCACCCTCATCAAGAGGCTCTAGTTTCTACTCACTTTCTGCCATTAGAGTGGTATCATTTTCTACATTCACCTTTATGGCAGAATGTGAAGCAGAACTAAAGAGCCTCTTGATGAAAGTGAAGGAGGAGAGTGAAAAAGCTAGCTTAAAACTCAACATTAAAAAAACTAACATCATGGCATCTGGTCCCATCACTTCATGGCAAATAGATAGTGAAACAATGGAGACAGTGAGAGACTTTATTTTCTTGGGCTCCCAAAATCACTGCAGATGGAGACTGTAGCCATGAAATTAAAAGACACTTGCTCCTTGGAAGAAAGTTATGATCAACCTAGACAACATTTTAAGAAACAGAGATATTACTTTTCTGACAAAGGTTCATCTAAGGTGAATCTAATGAATCTGAAGGTTCATCTGTCAAAGCTATGGTTTTTCCAGTAGTCATGTATGAATGTGACACTTGGACCATAAAGAAAGCTGACCACCAGAGAACTGATGGTTTTGAACTGCAGTGTTGGAGAAGACTCTTCAGAGTCCCTTGGATTGCAACGAGATCAAACCTGTCAATCTTAAAGGAAATCAGTCCTGAATATTCATTGGAAGGACTGCTGCTGAAGCCGCAGCTCCAACACTTTAGCCACTTGATGGGAAGTACTGGGTCATTAAAAAAAACCCTGATGCTGGGAAAGGTTGAAGGCAAGAGGAGAAGGGGCAACAGAGGGTGAGATGGTTGGAAGGCATTACTGACTCCATGGACATGAGTTTGAGTAAGCTCCGGGAGATGGTGAAGGACAGGGAAGCCTGGAGTGCTGCAGTCGCAGAGTCAGATACAACTGAGTGACTAAACAACAACACATCTGCATATCTGAGGTTGTTGATATTTCTTGCGGAAATCTTGATTCCAGCTTGTGATTCATCCAGCCTGGCATTTCAAATGACATACTCTGCACATAAGTTAAATCAACAAGTTGACCATATGTAGCCTTGTCATACTCCTTTCCCAATTTTCAATCAGTCTGTTGTTGCATGTTTGATTCTAACTGTTGCTTCTTGACCCAGATACAGGTTTCTCAGGAGATGGAGAATTTATAATAATTTTATGATAAATATAATAATTTGCTAATTATTTAGTTCAGTTCAGTTGCTCAGTCATATCCAACTCTTTGCAACCCCATGGACTAGCAGCATGCCAGTCCATCCCCAACTCCCAGAGTTTACCCAGACTCATGTCCATTGAGTCAGTGATACCATCCAACAATCTCATCCTTCATTATTGCCTTCTCCTCCTGCCCTCAATCTTTCCCAGCATCAGGGTCTTTTCAAATGAGTCAGCTCTTTGCATCAGGTGGCCAAAGTATTGGAGTTTCAGCTTCAACATCAGTCCTTCCAATGAACACCCAGGACTGATCTCTTTTAGGATGGACTGGTTGGATGTCCTTGCAGTCCAAGGGACTCTCAAGAGTCTTCTCCAACACCACAGTTCAAAAGCATCAATTCTTGGGTGCTCAGCTTTCTTTATAGTCCAACTCTCACATCTATACATGACTACTGGAAAAACTATAGCCTTAACTAATCAGACCTTTGTTGACAAAGTAATGTCTCTGCTTTTTAATATGCTGTCTAAGTTGGTCATAACTTTCCTTTCAAGGAGTAAGCTTCTTTTAATTTCATGGATGCAGTCACCATCTGCAGTGATTCTGGAGCCCAAAAAAACAAAGTTAGCCATTGTTTCCACTGTTTCCCCATCTATTTCCCATGAAGTGATGGGACTGGATGCCATGATCTTCATTTTCTGAATGTTGAGCTTTAAGCCAACTTTTTCACTCTCTTCTTTCACTTTCATCAAGAGGTTCTTTTGTTCTTCACTTTCTGCCATAAGGGTGGTGTCATCTGCATATCTGAAGTTATTGATTTTTCTCCCAGCAATCTTGATTCCAGCTTGTGCTTCATCCAGCTAATTATTAGAAAAATGCAAATCAAAACTATAATGAGATATCACCTCACACTGGTCAGAATGGCCATCATCAAAAAATCTACAAACAATACATTATGGAGAGGATGTAGAGATCAGGCAACCGTCCTGCACAGTTGGTGGGAATGCAAAATTATACAGCCACCATGTAGAATAGTATGGAGATTCCTTAACAAACTAGGCATAAAACTACCATATGACTCAGCAATCCCAGTACTGTGCATATACCCTGAGAAAAACAACAATTCAAAGACACATGTACCCCAATGTTCACTGCAGTACTATTTACAATAGCCAGGACATGGAAACAACCTTGATGTTCATGGACAGATGAATGGATAAAGAAGTTGTAGTATGTATATACAATGGAATATTATTACTCAGCCATAAAAGGGAATGGATTTAAGTCAGTTGTAGTGAGGGGGATGAACCTAGAGCCTGTTACACAGAGCCAAGTTAGTCCAAAAGAGAAAAATATTGTATATTAACACATATGTTCAATCTAGAAAATTGTACTGATAATGCTATCTGTAGGGAAGGAATGGAGATGCAGACATAGAGGACTTATGAACACAGTGGGGGAAGAAGAGGGTGGGATAAATTGAGAAAGTAACATTGACCTATAAACAGTACCATGTATGAAATAGATAGCTAGTGGGAAGCTGCTATATAACACAGGGAAACCAGCTTGATGCTCTACAATGACCTAGAGGGGTAGGTTGGGTGAGGTGGGAGAGAGGCTCAAGATGGAGGGATATATATATATATATATATATATATATATATATATAGTTATGCTTGATTCACATTGCTATAAGCAGAAAGTGTTGTGGAATCTGGAGTTGCAAAACATACCTCAGAGGACACTCAAGACAGTGGAGTAGAGTTTATTACACCAGCAGGGTACAAGGGGAATCAGTTCCCAACAAGGAACCCTGATGTTTCTTAGAGGCCCAGTTTTATACCCCCTGTTGTTGCAGGAAGGGAGACCCCTTCCAGGGCCCGAAACTGAGCTCTTGTCTAACACTCAGAAATGAATTGTCCGAGGAGACACGTGTGCTGACAAAGCAAGAGATTTAATGGGAAAGGGCACCCAGGTGGAGAGCAGTAAGGGAAGGGAAGCCAGGAGAACAGCTCTGCCAGGCTCACAGTTTCAGGTTCTTATGGTGACGGGATTAGCTTCAGGGTTGTCTTTAGCCAATCACTCTGACTCAGATTCCTTCCTGGTGGTGCACACCTTGTTCAGCCAAGATGGATGCTAGAGATTCTGGGAGGTAGTCAGACATGTGGTGTCTCCTTTTGATCTTTCCTAAACTCTTCCAGCTGGTGGTGGCTTATTAGTTCTGTGTTCCTTACCAGAACCTCCTGTCTTAAAACAACTCATGCAAATGGTTACTATGGCGCCTGGCCAGGGTGGGTGGTTTCAGTCAGTGTGCTTCCCCTAAAACTGCTATGTGACTGGTTATGTGTTAGCAATTTCTTTGTTGTATATGACTGAGTTTTACAACAAGTAGGTGCTAGGAGAACAATTAAGGTGAAAGCGGGTAAACACTGATTATACATCACAGGGGGATGTCTCCATGGTTAATGTAACAGGGGCAGCCTGACCTCAACTACAGTCTTGTTTGCCATCTGTAGGGAGTGTCCAGGAGACCTGGTTTTCATTAGCAATGGTTTCCTCACTCTTGGGCAGGGTTTAGGCCCAGTTTATATCCTGTCTTTAAGTTGGATAACAGGCTTCAAGATGGAGTCTCTCCTGCTTTCCTCACACTGACCCCAACAAAAGTAATACAACATTGTAAAGCAATTATCCTCCAAGTAAACAAATAAATAGAAACCTTCTGAAAGGTTGTTGCTGAGCTGTGAAAGATGCCAGGATTCTTGGCTTCCAGAGGAGTAGAATTGAATCCAGGACCAGTGACAAGGCTTGATCACTCGGAGCTTTTGTGTGATAAAGTGTTATTAAAGTATAAAAGAGATAGACAAAGCTTCTGACATAGACATCAGAAGGGGGCAGAAAGAGTGTCCTCCTGCTAGCCTTCAGCAGTATGTATATTCCTATCAGCAGGCTACTAATTAGAAAAAGGAAGTGTCTCAAAACTTGGAGTAGCACCAGGCCCCTCACCCACAACATGCATTTTGAGATAACATTGGCACAAGGTGAGTTGTCCTGGGCCATAAAACGATTGACATGAATCTTGAAGAAAGGCAGGTTTCCAAGCAAACACATAGTCTCATTAACATAGCTTAAGAGAGCATTTGCATGAGTAAAACATACTGGCTTGTCAAGTTCGTTCTAGGTCTTAGGCAGAACAGACTTGAAGAAAGACAGTTCAGTTCAGTTCAGTCACTCAGTAGGGTCTGACTCTGCAACCGCATGAATTGCAGCACGCCAGGCCTCCCTGTCCATCACCAACTCCCAGAGTTCACTCAGACTCATGTCCATCGAGTCGGTGATGCCATCCAGCCATCTTATCTTCTGTCGTCCCCTTCTCCTCCTGCCCTCAACCCCTCCTAGCATCAGAGTCTTTTCCAATGAGTCAACTCTTCACATGAGGTGCCCAAAGTACTGGAGTTTCAGCTTTAGCATCATTCCTTCCAAGGAACACCCAGGGCTGATCTCCTTCAGAATGGACTGGTTGGATCTCCTTGCAGTCCATGGGACTCTCAAGAGTCCTCTCCAACACCACAGTTCAAAAGCATCAATTCTTCTGTGTTCAGCTTTCTTCACAGTCCAACTCTCACATCCATACATGACCACTGGAAAAACCATAGCCTTGACTAGACAGACCTTTGTTGGCAAAGTAATGTCTCTGCTTTTCAATATGCTATCTAGGTTGGTCATAACTTTTCTTCCAAGGAGTAAGCGTCTTTTAATTTCATGGCTGCAGTCACCATCTGCAGTGATTTTGGAGCCCCCCAAAATAAAGTCTGACACTGTTTCCACTGTTTCCGCATCTATTTCCCATAAAGTGATGGGACCAGATGCCATGATCTTAGTTTTCAGAATGTTGAGCTTTAAGCCAACTTTTTCACTCTTCTCTTTCACTTTCATCAAGAGGCTTTTTAGTTCCTCTTCACTTTCTGCCATAAGGGTGGTGTCACCTGCATATCTGAGGTTACTGATATTTCTCCCGGCAATTTTGATTCCAGCTTGTGCTTCCTCCAGCCCAGTGTTTCTCATGATGTACTCTGCATATAAGTTAAATAAGCAGCACGACAATATACAGCCTTGACGTACTCCTTTTCCTATTTGGAACCAGTCTGTTGTTGCATGTCCAGTTCTAACTGTTGCTTCCTGACCTGCATACAGATTTCTCAAGAGGTAGGTCAGGTGGTCTGGTATTCCTATCTCTTTCAGAATTTTCCACAGTTTATTGTGATCCACAAAGGCTTTGGCATAGTCAATAAAACAGAAATAGATGCTTTTCTGGAACTTTCTTGCTTTTTCCATGATCCAGTGGATGTTGGCAATTTGATCTCTGGTTCCTCTGCCTTTTCTAAAACCAGCTTGAACATCTGGAAGTTCATGGTTCACATATTGCTGAAGCCTGGCTTGGAGAATTTTGAACATTACTTTACTAGCATGTGAGATGAGTGCAATTCTGTGGTAGTTTGAGCATTCTTTGGCATTGCCTTTCTTTGGGATTGGAATGAAAACTGACCTTTTCCAGTCCTGTGGCCACTGCTGAGTTTTCCAAATTTGCTGGCATATTGAGTGCAGCACTTTCACAGCATCATCTTTCAGGATTTGGAATAGCTCAACTGGAATTCCATCACCTCCTCGAGCTTTGTTCGTAGTGATGCTTTCTAAGGCCCACTTGACTTCACATTCCAGGATGTCTGGCTCTAGGTGAGTAATCATACCATTGTGATTATCTTGGTCGTGAAGCTCTTTTTTGTACAGTTCTTCTGTGTATTCTTTCCACCTCTTCTTAATATCTTTTGCTTCTGTTAGGTCCATACCATTTCTGTCCTTTATCGAGCCCATCTTTGCATGAAATGTTCCCTTGGTATCTCTAATTTTCTTGAAAAGATCTCTAGTCTTTCCTATTCTGTTGTTTCCTCTATTTCTTTGCATTGATTGCTGAGGAAAGCTTTCTTATCTCTTCTTGCTATTCCTTGAAACTCTGCATTCAGATGCTTATATCTTTCCTTTTCTCCTTTGCTTTTTGCTTCTCTTCTTTTGTAAGGCCTCCCCAGATAGCCATTTTGCTGTCTGAGGAGAACTTAGATAGATAATATTTATTTATCTGGCTGTGCTGGCCTTAGTTTCAGCATGCAGGATCTAGTTTCCTGACCAGGGGTCGAAGCCAGGCCCCTTTACTGAAACCACTGAGACCCAGCCACTGAACCACCATGGAAGTCTCGAGGTTTTAGGTTTTGCTTTTTATTCCCTTCAGTTTAACTGAAAACCTTTGCTTTCAGTAAAGGGGGCCTGGCTTCGACCCCTGGTCAGGAGACTAGATCCTGCATGCTGAAACTAAGGCCAGCACAGCCAGATAAATAAATATTAAAATAAATAAATCCTCTTCTTGGCATTTCTCAACTGCCATAATTCCAACTTGACTTGCATTTTTCACTTGTTCGCTCCTTTTCCTTTTACCCTTTTAAGAATTGGGCAATGAGAGAGAAATCTTGTTTATATAAATCATTTTTCATAAAATGAAAATGGGAATTTGTGAACAGCAGCAAGATTTATATTATGTTGTAAAATGCTTTTGTTATGTTTGAATTTTAAGACAAAGTCTACTTCCGAGGCAAATTTTGCTTTCCTGTGTTATTTTAGATTGGTTAGGAAAATAAAAGAAACTTAAGTGGGGGAAAATATTTGGAAAATGTTTTACCTTTAACAAGTGCAGCATTATTACAAATATCTTCTATGAACACATACAGGAACGTTTTACTCTCTAACGCTTGAGAAAAATCATGATTTAAAGTGAAATCTTAGACAATTTGGTACTTTCACTCAGGAAAGACTGGAGCTTCCAAATATGGAAAACTGAGCCCACCTGTGAGAATGGAGGGAGTTCCTGGCGGGGCTGCAGAGGTAGGACTTCATGTGCTTCCTGAAGAAAGAGCAGGAAAGGCAGCTTTGCCATCACCAGCTCCCCAGGTACAGCTGCAACCCTGACGAGCAGCTCCCCGGGGATGAGCGTGGAAGACCCCGAAGTGTACCTGGTGAACCAAGTGGTCACCAGCACAAGTGAATGCCCTTGCTGGGTGTCAAACATGACCTGACTCACCTAGCTGGATCTCAGAACCTGGGGTCCTGGAGGGCTCAGGGCTCCAGGCCTGCTGCCTCCCAGGCTCACTTGCACTCACCTAGCTCTCCGTGCTGAGCACTGGGTCTCCTTCCTCCTCTGCCCACTCCCAGTGGGGTACATTCCCTGAGCCCCTGTAAACAACCAGCCCACACATCACTTCACTCCCCGCAGGTCTTTATTTTTTGTGGGCTCTGAGCCGACTGCCCACTCCCAGGCATGTTCTAATGGGAAAATCTACCTTCTGGGGTAGAAGGGTGGCTGGGAGACAGAGCTTTGCTCTTTCTGTGGGTATCAACTTTTTTTACCCCACCCCCAGCCCCCGACTTGGGTTTGGAGTTGTTTCCATGGTAACAGGGCCTGATGGACACTATTCGGTTTACCTGTTTACATACTATTATAAATAAAACACTTGTAGGTTAAAAAAAATGTTTTGCAAATATTTTGTAAATAAAGTTAGTTGACTGATACCTTGTTCCTGGCTTCTATATTAGCATCATAGGAAAGGAGCTTTGCTGTGAGTGATAAATTCTGGCAAAAGACAGCATAGTGGAGAGCGATGTTGCCACTGACATCCATGACATTTGGGTCTGCACCATGCTCCAGCAGAAGAGTCGCACACTCCTCCTCTTGGCATTCTACAGCCTGTCAGAGATGTGCCAAGAAACAGAGTGTGAATTCTAGAAATTTAAAGTAAACAGTCCACAAGCTTCACCAGTTTGCTATATGTCAATGAGATAAATTCACTTTTAGTCTCAGGAATTAAATCACACCCATCTCATGTGGATATGGTTCGCTGTCCCATACCTTCATCAGCGCTGTCCTCTTTTCATTGTCACAGAGGTTAAGCAGGCATTTTCTCTCCAGGAGCAGAGTTACCACCACTGAATGGCCATTGGCACAGGCCAAGTGGAAGGCAGCCCTACAAAAGCAAGACCAGTTTTTGGGAAACTGTAGTGTTACTGTTTCAAAACAAACAATTGTTCATATGATTGAAAACATTCAATAGCATGCTATTCCTATCACTCTAAAACAAATATTTTGTTTTCTTCTGGAGAAATAACAGTATATATTAGCTTTAGCTCTTCTTACCACGGTAATGAAAGAACAGTTTACTTCAATAGAAGGACCTTGATATTTAGCTCATCTTGGGTTTGTATTTGACATTCACTCTGTCACTTATTGGCTGTTGCTCAGCCAGTCTGTGCCTCAATTTCCTCATCAACAAAATGGAGAGGGAGTAGTAGTTATCTCACAGGACACCACTATGATGCTTAAATGAGACCCATGCAAAGGATGGATCCAAGCAAACCATTCCTGGCACAGGTTAGCAGCTCAGTAATTGTTAGGTAATATGATCGTATTTATTACTATTCTACTATTTTACAAGGACAACATCTCAGTGAAGTCAAAGGATATGACACCTCTTTTGCAGATATATTTTGAGGATTAGAGACAACATTGTACTTCGATGATGCTAATATCCTCACTTTCTCACATTTTAATATCTCTGACATTGGAATGTAATTTATAATTCACAACATCTGTACAACTATAATTGGTATCAATTTTGTTTGTTCCTTGCTCATTTTTCCTATTGGTCTGAGTACCATAAGGTCTTTTTTGTCTAAGGTTGCTTTTTTCAAAGTATAGATGATGCATATTATATATTACAGGCACACAACATAGTGATTCTCAATTTTTACAGATTATACTCCATTTAAAGTTATTATAAGATATTGGCTATATTCTCCATTGTGTACAATATATCCTGGTAGCTTGCAGGATTTTAGTTCCGCCACCAGGGATTGAACTCTGGGCCCAGAGCAGTGAGTCTTAACCATTGGACAGCCAAGCAATTCCCAATATTCCCTTGACTTCTGAAAAGGCTGAAAGAAGTCAGAAGATATCAATCCTCAAAAAAAATTCTAAAAAAATTGTGAGTGACAAATTATTTTTATCTGTGCCTCATTCCTATTGGTGCCAAAAAGACAAGCCCTGTCTGCTAATCTGACTTGCCTATAGACAGCTTGATCTACAGAGAGTTTTAAATTTTATGTGTTGTTAAAATGTTAATTCAACCTCCATATTTCTTTTCCTTTTTTGTGCTGAAATCCAGGAAATTCCAGAATTCTTGCCTTTGAAACCATTCTTAGAAAGGTCTTTGGGGTGTTAGGGAGGCTCACAAGGAAGGGGATATATGTATACTTAGAACTGATCTATGATGTTATACGGAGAAGGCAATGGCACCCAACTCCAGCACTCTTGCCTGGAAAATTCCATGGACGGAGGAGCCTGGTGGGCTGCAGTCCATGGGGTTGCACAGAATCAGACATGACTGAAGCGACTTAGCAGCAGCAGCAGCAGCAGCATGATGTTATACAGCAGAAAACAACACAACATTGTAAAGCAATTATTCTCCAATTAAAAAAAATAATTAAGGTTAAGAAAGGGTAGAAAGAGAAAAAAGAGAAGGTCTCAGTCAGCAGAAAAAAAAATGTATAAATAGGAATTTGAATTTTCTTCTGGCACTTTTCTCACTGTGCATATTTAAAATGTTTGATCCATATTCCATCTGAAATTTTTGGTGAAATAAAAATTCAGTTACTTTTCATTTTACAAGGTTATTTATACACTGTCTACACATAATTTATCTTTTCTAACAGAAAATATCATCAGTATCAAGTTCTAAAGTATTACATACATTTGGGTGTTTGGGCATTTTCTATTCTGTTCCATTCATTTATCAATTCCCTTTTCTGTTGTCAGTAAATGAATACTTTGTGGCCACTTAAGGCATATTTTGACATCAAGAGGGCAAGTCTTAGTCTACTATGTACAATTTTAATTTCATCACAACAATTAAAGACAGCGTATGTAACCCAAAACGTTTTAAACTATGATATGTTGATTTTGTTTAAATATAGAAAGACCATGCATCCTAAGAAAATGTCTTCCTATTCAAGGACATAGCCAGCTTCCCTACTTCAAAGCTGTCTTCTAAGGTCCTTCAGCAAAGAACATATATACCTAAGTGTACACTAATATAAAATGGATATTGAATTGTATCTGAGGAATTTTTAATCCAGAAGTTGACCTCTCATGGGAATTATTTTGCTCACTATGCAGTTTTCTGTAACATATAACCTTATGGTATAAAAACGTGTACATTAAAAATAAGATGCTGACACCATCAGAAATCTGTCCACTGCCATGATCCATGGATTGGCGATCCATGAAGAAGTGTTTTCATAAATCACATGAGAAAAAATGTGAGAGCCAGGAGGTTCCAGAAGATTTCTTGAAGCCTATAGAACTTGGGAGCTCTTACTCATGAGTACATCATGCTAACCCATGCAAATAAAAAGTAGGAGGAAGACAGAAAAAACAGATGCTATTCATGTTTCATTTCATTTCTGTGATTACTGACATTCAGTTAAATGACTTCAAAACCATCAGCAAAGTGCCCTATAAGGGGAATTACAAGTGGGTCTGAAACCAGCTAAGGCTTTCTGCCGACCATAAATTCTGTGGGGTGCTGGATCCCAGGAAGGTGTCGAAGAGCCTTGGAGGGGAAACTCACAGGAGGGACCCCTGCCAGCCCCTTCCACCTTGCTTACCTGTTCATCTTCTCCCTGTCATTCAGGCCATTCTTCCCGAGCAACAGAACCTGCTGCACTTTGACTACGTTGCCTGCACTGGCAGCTTTGTGGATCTCTCCGAGGTCCTTGTCTTGGATGCCGTACCCGGGCTGGAAGTTGATTCTATAACTGCTGTCTCTCACCTGGTTGATGGAGGAGCCAAAGGGCAAGATGCCCTTCTTACTCCTGAAGCCAAAATTCTTCATCCCAGAGCGTACAAGCTCCAAACACACCTCACCTCCCCTCAACTCTACACAGTCTCCTAAACCCAACATGAGCACTAGAGTTAAGCCAGAGCAGTCCCACCACAACCTCCCAGCTGGGAAGCTCAATGGTTTGGAATCTTTCATCCCAGAATGATCGTTGCTAAGCGACACCTAGAAACACATTGCCCATGTGCACAGAGGCTTGGCATGCCATACTGCCCAACGTGCATGTGTAAGAACTGGAAGTTCATTTTCTGAAAGGAACAAACGATATCAATAAACCCTTACCTAAACTAAGAAGGAAAGACAGGAAACTGAAATAAACACAGAAATCAAAGCAACATTATAACTATGTAACTGTCAAAATAACCAGACTACCCAAAGCAATCTACAAATTCAGTGCAACTTCTATCAAATTACCAATGGCATTTTTCACAGAACTAGAACAAAAAAATTGTACAGTGTATATGGAAACAAAAGGCCCCAAATAGCCAAAGCAATCTTGAGAAAGAAAAGCAACAGCTGACAGAATCAGGTACCCTGACTTCAGCCTACTCTGCAAGCTTCAGTAATTAAAACATTGGTCCTATCACAAAAACAGAAATGATCAATGGAATAAGACAGAAAGTCCAGAGAGAAACCTATGCACCTATGGTCAATTAATCTATGATAAAGGAGGCAAAACTATACAAAGGAGAATATAGCCTCTTCAATAGGTGGTGCTGAGAAAACTCAACAGCTACATGTGTAAGAAGGATATTAGAACACTCCTTTACATCATACACAAAAATAAACTCATGATGGACTAAAGACCTAAATATAAGGAAAAGCCCTATAATACTCTAGGAGGAGAATATAGGCAGAACACTCTCTGGCATAAATTACACAGTATCTTCTTTCATCCACCTCTTAGAATAATGAAAATAAAAATGGAAATCAGCAAATGGGATCTAATTAAACTTAAAAGCTTTGGCACAATGCAGGAAATCATAAACAAGATAGACTACAACCCACACAATGGACAACAATATTTGCAAATGATGCAGCTGACAAGGGATTAATCTCCAACATATTCAAACACCTCAAAGAGCTCAATATTAAAAACCAAACAACCCAATCACAAAATGAGTATAAGATCTAAATATACTTTTCTCTAAAGAACACCTACAGACGACCAAAAACCACATGAAATGATGCTCAGAAAGGATGCTCCACATCACTAATTATTAGAGAAATGCAGAAATACTACAATGAAGTACCATTTCACACCAATCAGAATAGCCACCATCAAAAAGTCTACAAACAATAAATGCTGGAGAGAGTGTGGATAAAAGGGAACCCTCCTACACTGCATATGGATGTAACTAGGTACACTCACTGTGGAGAGCTCTATGGAGGTTTCTTCAAAAACTAACTGTAGACTTGCCATATGATTCCGCAATTTCAGTCCTGGGCATATATCTGGAGAAAACCATAATTCAAATAGACACATGCACCCCAATATTCACTGCAGAACTATTGACAATAGACAAGACATGG
Source organism: Bos indicus (assembly GCF_029378745.1). Taxonomy (NCBI): domain Eukaryota; kingdom Metazoa; phylum Chordata; class Mammalia; order Artiodactyla; family Bovidae; genus Bos; species Bos indicus. The sequence continues at coordinate 37,214,215 of NC_091772.1, read as the reverse complement.
AAGCAACCTAAGTGTCCATCAACAGAAGAATGGATAAAGAAGATGCAGTATATACACACACAAACATACCACACACACCACACACACACACACACACACACACACAATGGAGTATTTCTCAGCTATAAAAAGAAGGAAATAATGCCATTTGAGGCAACACAGATGGATCTCGAAATTACAATACTAAGTGAAGTAACTCAGAGAAAAACAAATATCATCACTTACATGTGGAATCTAATCAAAATAAGCTCATTTACAAAACAGAAACCAACTCACAGATCTCAAAATCAAATTATGGTTATGAAAGAGAAACATGAGGGGAGGGAAAAATTAGGAGATTGCAGTTAATATACAGACACTATTTTCCAATAGTCAGATATGGATATGAGAGTTGGACCATAAAGAAGGCTGAGTGCCAAAGAACTGATGCTTTTGAACTGTGGTGTTGGAGTAGACTCATGAGAGTCCTTGGACTGCAAAGAGATTAATCCAGTCAATCCTAAAGGAAATCAAACCTGAATATTCCTCAGAAGGACTGAGGCTGAAGCTCCAATACTTCGGCCACCTGATGTGAGAGCTGACTCATCAGAGAAGATCCTGACACTGGAAAAGATTGAAGGCAGGAGGAGAAAGGGGATGAGATGGTTGGATAGCATCACTGACTCAATAGATAAGAATTTGAGCTAACTCCACAAGATAGTGGAGGACAGAGGAGTCTGGCGGGCAGACTTTCTGGTCGCAGAAAGTCAGACATGACTGAGTGACCAACACTTTCATTCTGAATATGGAAAACTTCACAGTGCTGGTTTTAAAATCTGCTTAAAATTAAGTTAGGTGGAGAGAAAATACTTAGTATCACAAGTACTTAGATACTACTGCTTAAAAGTAATATTAATACTACTTAAAAGTAGCATTTTTAAAATACCATATAAATTTTCATCATACACACAAAAATATTTCCCTTTAATAAAGACTTTCTCATCATGTTTAATGGGAAACAACTAAAATTTCATGAAAACAGTCCAGAAGGGAAATTTTTACTATTTATCTTTCAGATCATATATTTTTTCTTCAAAACCTGTACATGTTCTTGTGATGTTTTCAAAAGTAGGTCCTGATACAGGTTTGACGCATCTGTAGATCCTAAAGGAGACACGCCATAGGATTCAGATTCAAATTCAGCACCATCTGGAAAGAAAAAGGATTACATTCTTTACCTAAAATACTTGAGTTAACTAAGTATTAGTTTAAAAAAAAACTGAGATATTTCTAAGTGTTCTGAAAAATGGAACATATTTAGAGAAACAAAATACAAGATTACAATTACATAATCTGCCCTTGGTCCCACATGTGGCTGTCAGAGCTTCTGGTTTTCTCATTCTTCATTCATTTATTCAATAACTATATACAAAGGTGCTGTGACAAACACTGGCATTACAAGATGAAGGTGATCCAGTCCACTCTGAAAAATGATATCCCATAAACTGGAAAAACAGACAATTTCCATGCAGAGTCATAAATACTAAGATATAAAAGACGGCACAAGGGACAGCCAGCTTTGTGTCAATACTGTCAGCTTTTTGGTGGAGGTGCTGAGGAAGTAGATACATGAAGGACAGGAAAAAAGTACAGGCGATAGAGGGGAGAAGCATGCACAAAGACCAGAGGTGAGGAAGCACACCTGTGGGATCCTACAGTCTGTCTGGTTAGATGCAGAGCTAAGGGGCAGAAGAGGGTGGTAAAGAGATAAGGCCAAATACTTTGGCAGGACCCATATGGATGTGGTTGGTTGGTTTTTTCCTGAGGATAAACTAGTGACAAAATCAATGTCTGGGAAACTTTAAGGTCACCCACCAAGTGACAGCGACACAGACTTGATTGCTTGAGTCTGGGTTTCCTAGCCTTAAGGACTACAGAAACTTGACAATTTGATGAACTCCATGTTTTCTGAGAATACTGTTAGGGTGCAGGCAGATAGTTCTACAGAGATGGCAGAAGTAGAGGCAAGATATAGCCGGGAAGAAAAAGAAATATATATTGTCTTGATGACTACAGCTTTGTGGTAGAGTCTGAAGTCAGGCAGGTTGATTCCTCCAGTTCCATTCTTCTTTCTCAAGATTGTTTTGGTTATTTAAGATTTTTGGGGTTTCCATACAAATTGTGAAATTATATGTTCTAAGTCTGTGAAAAATCCATTGGCATCTTAATAGGGATTTCACTGAATCTATAGATTGCTTTGGGTAGTATACTCATTTTCACTATATTGATTCTTTCAATCCATAAACAACATATATTTCTCCATCTATTTATGTCATCTTTGATTTCTTTCGTAAGTGTTTTATAGTTTTTATTTTATTTTTATTTTATTTTTAAACTTTAAAATATTATATTGGTTTTGCCAAATATCGAAATGAATCCGCCACAGGTATACATGTGTTCCCCATCCTGAACCCTCCTCCCTCCTCCCTCCGCATACCATCCCTCTGGGTCATCCCAGTGCACCCAGCCCCAACTTATTTAAAATTAAATTTATTTCTAAGTATTTCATTTTCATTGCAATGGTGAATGGGATTGTTTTCTTCATTTCTCAGTTTTCTCATTGTTAACGTATAGGAGTGCAAGGGATTCAGTTCAATTCAGTTCAGTCGCTCAGTCGTGTCCGACTCTTTGCGACCCCATGAATCGCAGCATGCCAGGCCTCCCTGTCCATCACCAACTCCGGGAGTTCACTCAGACTCATGTCCATCGAGTCAGTGATGCCATCCAGCCATCTCATCCTCTGTCATCCCCTTCTCCTCCTGCCCCCAATCCCTCCCAGCATCAGAGTCTTTTCCAATGAGTCAACTCTTCGCATGAGGTGGCCAAAGTACTGGAGTTTCAGCTTCAGCATCATTCCCTCCAAAGAAATCCCAGGGCTGATCTCCTTCAGAATGGACTGGTTGGATCTCCTTGCAGTCCAAGGGACCCTCAAGAGTCTTCTCCAACACCACAGTTCAAAAGCATCAATTCTTTGGCCCTCAGCTTTCTTCACAGTCCAACTCTCACATCCATACATGACCACTGGAAAATAGACCATAGCCCTGACTAGACGGACCTTTGTTGGTAAAGTAATGTCTCTGCTTTTCAATATGCTATCTAGGTTGGTCATAACTTTCCTTCCAAGGAGTAAGCGTCTTTTAATTTCATGGCTGCAATCACCATCTGCAGTGATTTTGGAGCCCCCCAAAATAAAGTCTGACACTGTTTCCACTGTTTCCCCATCTATTTCCCATGAAGTGATGGGACCAGATGCCATGATCTTCGTTTTCAGAATGTTGAGCTTTAAGCCAACTTTTTCACTCTCCACTTTCACTTTCATCAAGAGGCTTTTTAGTTCCTCTTCACTTTCTGCCATAAGGGTGGTGTCATCTGCATATCTGAGGTTATTGATACTTCTCCCAGCAATCCTGATTCCAGCTTGTGCTTCTTCCAGCCCAGCGTTTCTCATGATGTACTCTGCATATAAGTTTAATAAGCAGGGTGACAATATACAACCTTGACGTACTCCTTTTCCTATTTGGAACCAGTCTGTTGTTCCATGTCCAGTTCTAACTGTTGCTTCCTGACATGCATATAGGTTTCTCAAAAGGCAGGTCAGGTGGTCTGGTATTCCCATCTCTTTCAGAATTTTCCACAGTTTATTGTGATACACACAGTCAAAGGCTTTGACATAGTCAATAAAGCAGAAATAAATGTTTTTCTGGAACTCTTTTGCTTTTTCCATGATCCAGTGGATGTTGTCAATTTGATCTCTGGTTCCTCCGCATTTTCTAAAACCAGCTTGAACATCTGGAAGTTCATGGTTCACATGGCTTGGAGAATTTTGAGCATTACTTTACTAGCGTGTGAGATGAGTGCAATTGTGCGGTAGTTTGAGCATTCTTTGGTATTGCCTTTCTTTGGGATTGGAATGAAAACTGACCTTTTCCAGTCCTGTGGCCACTGCTGAGTTTTCCAAATTTGCTGGCATATTGAGTGCAGCACTTTCACAGCATCATTTTTCAGGATTTGAAAAAGCTCAACTGGAATTCCATCACCTCCACTAGCTTTGTTCGTAGTGATGCTTTCTAAGACCCACTTGACTTCTCATTCCAGGATGTCTGGCTCTAGGTGAGTGATCACACCATCATGATTATCTTGGTTGTGAAGCTCTTTTTTGTACAGTTCTTCTGTGTATTCTAGCCACCTCTTCTTAATATCTTCTGCTTCTGTTAGGTGCATACCATTTCTGTCCTTTATCGAGCCCATCTTTGCATGAAATGTTCCCTTGGTATCTCTAATTTTCTTGAAGAGATTTCTAGTCTTTCCCATTCTGTTGTTTTCCTCTATTTCTTTGCATTGATTGCTGAGAAAGGCTTTCTTATCTCTCCTTGCTCTTCTTTGGAACTCTGCATTTAGATGCTTATATCTTTCCTTTTCTCCTTTGCTTTTTGCTTCTCTTCTTTTCACAGCTATTTGTAAGGCCTCCTCAGACAGCCATTTTGCTTTTTTGCATTTCTTTTCCATGGGGATGGTCTTGATCCCTGTCTCCTGTACAGTGTCACGAATGTTACTTTTAGGCATATTTAAAACCCAGCACTGTTAAGTTTTCCAATTTCAAATTCAAAGTGTTAGTCACTCAGTCATGTCTGACTCTGTGACCAATGGACTGCAGCCTGCCAGACTCCTCTGTCCTCCACTATCTTGTGGAGTTAGCTCAAATTCATATCTATCGAGTCAGTGATGCTGTCCAACCATCTCATCCTCTGTTGTCCCTTTTCTCCTCCTGCCTTCAATCTTTCTCAGCATCAGGGTCTTCTCTGATAAGTGAGCTCTTCACATCAAGTGGCTGAAGTACTGGAGCTTCAGCCTCAGCATCAGTCCTTCTGATGAATATTCAGAATTGATTTCCTTTAGGATTGACTGGTTTAATCCCTTTGCAGTCCAAGGACTCTCACGAGTCTACTCCAACACCACAGTTTAAAAGCATCAATCCTTCAGCACTCAGCCTTCTTTATGGTTCAACTCTCATATAGCTATACATCACTACTGGAAAAATAGTATCTATGTTTTAACCCCAATCTCCTAATTTATCCCTCCCCTCATGTTTCCCCTTTCATAAACATAATTTGATTTTGAGATCTGTGAGTTGGTTTTGTTTTGTAAATAAACTTATTTTGATTAGATTCCACAAGTAAGTGATGTGATATTTGTTTTTCTCTGAGTTACTTCACTTAGTATTGTAATTTTGAGATCCTTCTGTGTTGCTGCAAATGGCATTATTTCATTCTTTTTATAGCAGAGTTGTATTCCATTGTGTGTGTGTGTGTGTGTGTGTACACTGCATCTTCTTCATCCATTCTTCTGTTGGTGGACACTTAGATTGCTTCTGTGTCTTGGCTATTGTCAATAGCTCTGCAGTGAACTTTGGGGTGCATGTACCTAATTGAATTATGGTTTTCTCCAGATATATGCCAAGGACTGGGATTGCTGAATCATATGGCAAGTTTATAGTTAGTTTTTAAAGAAACCTCATAGAGTTCTCCACAGTGGGTGTACCTACTTATATTCCATAAACAGTGTAGGAGGGTTCCCTTTTCTCCACACTCACTCAAGAATTTATTGTTCGTAGATTTTTTGGTGATGGTTATTCTGATTGGTGTGAAATGATACCTCATTGTAGTATTTCTGCATTTCTCTAATAATTAGTGATGCAGAGCATCCTTTCTGAACATCTTTTCACGTGCTTTTTGGTCGTTGTAGGTGTTCTTTACAGAAATGTATATTTAGATCCTACACTCATTTTGTGATCAGGTTGTTTGTTTTTTGATATTGAGCTCTTTGAGCTGTTTGAAAATGTCGGAGATTAATCTCTTGTTAGTTGCATCGTTTGCAAATATTGTTGCCCATTATGTGGGTTGTGGTCTGTCTTGTTTATGATTTCCTACACTGTGCCAAAGCATTTAAGTTTGATTAAATCCCATTTGCTTATTTCTATTTTTATTTTCATTTTTCTAAGAGGTGGATGAAAAAAGATACTGCTGTAATTTAGGTCAGAGAGTATTGTGCCTATATTTTCCTCTAAGAGTTTTATAGGGCCTGTCCTTATATTTAAGTCTTTAGTCCATTTCGAGTTTGTTTCTGTGTATGATGTTAGGGAGTGTTCTAATTTCCTTATTATACCTGTAGCTGTTGAGTTTTTTTATCACCACTTGTTGAAGAGGCTGTCTTTGCGTCTTTGTATAGTCTTGCCTCCTTTATCATAGATTAATTGACCATTGGGCATAGGTTTCTCTCTGGACTTTCTGTTTTGTTTCATTGATCATTCAGTATATTTCTGTTTTTGTACTAGGACCAGTGTTTTGATTACTGAAGCTTGCAGAGTAGGCTCAAGTCAGGGTACCTGATTCTGTCAACTCTTGCTTCTCTTTCTCAAGGTTGCTTTGGCTATTTGGGGCCTTCTGTTTCCATATACACTGTAAAATTTTTTTTGTTCTGGTTCTGTGGAAAATTCCATTGGTAATTTGATAGAAATTGCAATGAATCTGTAGATTGTTTTGGGTAGTATAGTTATTTTGACAGTTATATAGTTTTAATGTCACTTTGATTTCTGTGTTTATTTCAGTTTCCTGTCTTTCCCTCTTAGTTTAGGTAAGGGGTTATTGATACTGTTTGTTTCTTTCAGAAAATGAACTTATAGTTCTTGCACATGCACCCTTGTCAGTCTGGCACGCCAAGCCTCTGTGCACATGGGCAATGTGTTTCTAGGTGTCGCTTAGCAACGATCATTCTGGGATAAAAGATTCTAAACTGTTGAGCTTCCCAGTTGGGAGGTTGTGGCAGGACTGCTCTGGCTTACCTCTTAGTGTTTGTGTGGGTTTAGAGGACTCTGAAGAGCTGAGGGGGAGGTGAGGTGTGTTGGAGTTTGTAGACTCTGCGATGAAGAAGAGTTTTGGCTTCAGGAGTTAAGAAGGGCATCTCGCCCTTTGGCTCCTCCGTCAACCCAGTGAGAGACAGCTGTCATAGAATCAACTTCCAGCCCGGGTACTGCATCCGAGACAAGGACCTCGGAAAGATCCACAAAGCTGCCAGTGCAGGCAACGTAGCCAAAGTGCAGCAGGTTCTGTTGCCCAGGAGGAATGGCCTGAATGACAGAAGATGAATAGGTAAGCGGGGTGGAAGGGCCTGGCAGGGGTCCCTCCTGTGAGTTTCCCCTCCAAGGCTCTTCGACACCTTCCTGGGATCCAGCACCCCACAGAATTTATGATCAGCAGAAAGCCTTAGCTGGTTTCAGACCCACTTGTAATTCCCCTTATAGGGCACTTTGCTGATGGTTTTGAAGTCATTTAACTGAATGTCAGTAATCACAGAAATGAAATGAAACATGAATAGCATCTGTTTTTTCTGTCTTCCTCCTACTTTTTATTTGCATGGGTTAGCATGATGTACTCATGAGTAAGAGCTCTCAAGTTCTATAGCCTTCAAGAAATCTTCTGGAACCTCCTGGCTCTCACATTTTTTCTCATGTGATTTATGAAAACACTTCTTCATGGATCGCCAATCCATGGATCATGGCAGTGGACAGATTTCTGATGGTGTCAGCATCTTATTTTTAATTTACATAGTTTTATACCATAAGGTATATATTACAGAAAACTGCATAGTGAGCAAAATAATTCCCATGAGAGGTCAACTTCTGGATTAAAAATTCCTCAGATACAATTCAATATCCGTTTTATATCAGTGTACACTTAGGTGTATATGTTCTTTGTTGAAGGACCTTAGAAGACAGCTTTGAAGTAGGAAGCTTGCTGTGTCCTTGAATAGGAAGACATTTTCTTAGGATATATGGTTTTTCTATACTTAAACCAAATCAATATATCATGATTTTAAACATTTTGGATTACATATGCTGTCTTTAATTATTGTGATGAAATTAAAATTGTACATAGTAGACTAAGACTTGCTCTTCATGATATAAAAATGTGCCGTAAGTGCCCACAAAATATTCATTCACTAACAACTGTAAAGGGCATAGATAAATGAATGGAACAGAATAGAAAATGCCCAAACACCCAAATGTAGGTAAAACTTTAGAACTTGATACTGATGATATTTTCTATTAGGAAAGATAAATTGTATATAGATGGTGGAGAAATAACCTGATAAAAGAGAAAAGTAACTAGATTTTTATCTCATCAAAAAGTTTCAGATGGAGTGTGGATCAAACATTTTAAATATGCACAGTGAGAAAAGTACCAGAAGAAATCTCAAATTCTTATTTATATATTTTTTTTCCTGCTGACAGAGACCTTATTTTTCCCTTTACTATTGTTTCTTAACTTTAATTTTTTAAATTGGAGAATAATTGCTTTACAATGTTGTGTTGTTTTCTGCTGTATAACATCATAGATCAGTTCTAAGTATACATATTTCCCCTTCCTTGTGAGCCTCCTTCCCACCCCAAAGACCTCACTAAGAATTATTTCAAAAGCAAGAATTCTTGAGTTTCCTGGATTTTGGCACACACAAAAAAAGGAAAAGAAATCTGGAGATTGAATTAACATTTTAACAACTCAAAAAAATGTAAAACTCTGTGTCAATCAAGCTGTCTATAGGCAAGTCGGATTAGCAGACAGGGTTGATCTTTTTGGCAGTAATAGGAATGTAGTACAGATAAAAATAATTTGTTGCTTTCAATTTTTTTTAGAATTTTTTTTGAAGATTTATATCTTCTGACAACCTTATCTGAAATGATCTAAGAATTTGGTAGTTGTTTTTCATATTAGTGTTAAAATATTATTTATCACAATTTTAATACATAGCATTCGCCAACTGATTTCTGAATATAAAGAAAAGAGACCTGAAACTTCTCCTGAAAATAGCAACCCAGGTACATCATCTGATACCTAATTACTCTTGGTGATTCTACCATAGATAAAGTAGGAGTGAGGAAGTTTCAATAATGAAAGAACTATGAAAAAATTGGTGTAAATTGCATATGTGTTTTATTTTCTAAATTACTTTTTTAATACTCTAGTATTCATAATTATTTAAGAGGTTAATTATAGGTGATTTAACATCAAAGACAGTATTGTCTGAAAAGAAATCCATGTATTTAATATGGCCCCTAAAGTCCTATATTAGATCTTTGTGTAAATAAGAAAAAAATTTTTTAACTTAGTATGATGTATATTTCATCTATAGTCCTATATCAAATTGGACTTCTTATGAAACTGAACATTCATTTTTAGAAATAGTTTGCATTTAGTGAATGAATAGTTAGTAGTTACTGTGTAGTGATTAGTCTCACTAAAATAGTTACCATCATTAAAACTGAGAACCTGAATAATCCCTTCCTGGTAGGATAAGAAATGATAAACAAAAGAACTGCAAAGCAGAGCCAGTGTGCAGCATAATAGTGAGAGATTATTTCTGAAAGATACCTACCAACAGTACAGAAGGCGGAAAAGCAACGCCTGGTTGAGAGCCAGTTGTTTTGCCTATTGCGTACCAAGCAGGTCTCTATTAGCAACTTCATTCCTTACAGATCCAAAGAGAGTGAGGTAGGTTGACGTCATTAGGACCAGATGTTTTCTTCTGTGTGTTAGATAATTGTCATGACAGTATAGTTTTGTAAGAACAAGATGTTCTCTTGCCATCAGTTAAAAGATTATCATAATAGATATTCAAATAGATCAACTTGGGACTCTGCAGGTTCTACTAAAAGCACAAAAAATACTTCGGATTAACAAAAACAGCATTAGGCCTGCTCAATGTGGCACATTGCACAGGGTGTCTGAGGACACCTTTAACTGAGTAGACCTCTGTCTAATCAAAGGGGGCTTCCCAGATGGCTCACTAGTAAAGAATCCACCTGCCAATGCAGGAGATATGGTTTGATCCCTGTGTCGGTAAGATCCCCTGGAGAAGGAAACAGCAATCCACTCCAGTACTTTTGCCTGGGAAATCCCATTGGCAGAAGAGCCTGGTGAGATGCAGTCCATGGGGTTGCAAGAGTCAGACACGACTTGGTAACTGAACAACAAAAACATCTATCAAAGAACTGTAGGTTGGTTTAATACATTAGTCAGAGGTAATACAGAGATGACAGAGTCTTGGTCTTCAATACATTCAAAATAGAAAAGAGTTGTCTCTGGTTAATTTCTGTATTTTTCTAAACAACATTTTCAAAGAAAACATGCCTATTTAGTTGTTCACTTGTTCACTAAACAGATAACTTTCAAGAGTCTCTTATGTACTAAGCATTGTTCTGATGTCACAGGGTGCAAACATTTAAAAATCACTGCCCCTGCTCTCCAGGCTCAAGCTTGCAGTGCTCTTCTCCCCTGGAGTCACTGAATGTGAGTCACCCCTCCAGCATCAGATCATGACGACCCCTGGGAAATGTTGTCCAAAGGCACCAGAGTCCATGGCTCCCTCCATCCTTCCCTCCCTCCCCTTGTTCATCAGCTTAAAATGTGATGATGTATGACTTCCAAGCTGAAAAAGCATGATTTCTATAAACATTTGCCATATAATGGGGAGGATTGATATAATGATATCCCTCACTAGTACACAGCACTCTTTGGACCATCCTGCTCTATGTGGTCCAGATACTCTTGAGCAATGGAAGGAGAGAATCTCAAGAGATTCTTTTTAAGCATATTAGTGTGTGTGTGTGTATGTATGTATATATATATATATATATATATATATATATATATGTAAGTATTTAGACGTTTTTTAAAAGTTCAGCTTCTATGTACCCTACTGCATGCTCACCACTACAATTCCAGTCCCCATTCTCACAACCGAGTTGACTTCCTTTACCCGTTTGCCCTCCCCCACCTCCCTTTCAAGAGATTATCCTTTCTAAACCTGGAATCACTACATCTTTCATACTTCTCTTGCCCTTGGAAAGAGGGCCAAGAAGAGAAGACTTTGCTTCCTATGTTTTACCATGCTCTGAAGTTCAATGCCTGTAGACCAAGCTTCCCTGTGATCAGGCGTTTTCATTGTGAACTGAAGAGTCAGAGAAGTTGTCATGTCCCCAAAAGACACCTATAGTCTCTGTTCACTGCTCCAGGCAATGGAAGTCCAGAAATACTGTGCTGTTTAAGTGTGCTACTGTCAGTTTATAATACTGATTCTATCAATGGTCTAATATCATTTTCTGTCAGTCTCCTGGAGTTTGGTTAGGATTATGGTCATTGTAAATAGCAGTTCTTTCTTTGTGTTTTTGTTTTGCATTTGATGACTATAAAGGGGAGGAGTGGTTCTTAGGCATTAGTAACCTACGAGTATAGTACAATCACTGTTCCCTCTAGTGTGGCCTCCAGGTGTGGTTTGAAAGGAATACTTTTAAATCAAGCATCAGTCTTGAGGTTTTAATATTCTGTATTTTTCTTTTGTTGATTTAAAATGCATCTTGCTTTTTTCTTTAATATTGGATGAGAGTTCTGAAGAAGACTCTTTAAGCAGGTAGGATTTTTAGGGTGTTTTAAATTATATGTTTAACTAAGGGAACATGGAGAAGAGAAACTAATGTTTGTTGAGCATTCTACTCTGGGTTAGACACTGCATTACGTGCTTATTTATGACCTCAGATTCATCACAGCAGCTTTGTAAAGTAGCTGTGTCCTGCTGCTGCTGCTACTAACTTGCTTCAGTCATGCCCGACTCTGTGCAACCCCATAGATGGCAGCCAACCAGGCTCCCCCGTCCCTGGGATTCTCCAGGCAAGACCACTGGAGTGGGTTGCCATTTCCTTCTCCAATGCATGAAAGTGAAAACTGAAAGTGAAGTCGCTCAGTCGTGTCCGACTCTAGCTACCCCATGGACTGCAGCCCACCAGGCTCCTCCGTCCATGTTAGGCAACTCTGGTTTCAGGAGGTTAATGAATTGACCTGTGATTCCGCCGTTAAAATGAGTTGACCTGTGGTTTGACAGTTGGCATTCCTGGCTCCCACGTCTAATCCTATGTCCCTCAGCAGAGACTGAGAAGTACCCATATAGCACATAAGTTAAAGATAGATATAAATTAGTTCTTTGACTTGTCTACATTTTAAGTTTTGACATTGTAGGGAAACTCCATGTACTCTCTTTTAGAGTAAAGGAGAGAACTGGTGCCTTCTCAATAAGTGGTTTCCCTGCTGACGGACCTAGACTCCCCTTTTGGACAGACTCAGATTAGTCTCTGAACTGGGAACAGACAATGGAGGAGGAAAAGCCTATTCTTCCACTTTGTTTTAAGTCATCAGGTTTATTCCAATTTGGGCAAAAAAAATTATTTCAATCCATCAATTGGATTTTCTGTTCAGCTATTAGAACTTTTGGTGAAAACAGATTATTTTTAGGCTGTCACCCTCTGTTATGGAAACTAAGAATGAGTGTTAACTGGATATTTCATAGGTTGGGAGAGACGGAAGCAGAAATAGGTAATAAAAAACTTTTTTGGAGACTTGCCTGGGGCTGCAGTGGTTAAGATGGTTAATAAGACTTCTTTCAGTGTAGGCAGTGTGGGTTTGATATTCATTCAGGGAAGCCAAGATCTCACATGCCTCGGGGACAGACAGCCAAAAGAGAACATAGAAGCACCATTGGAACAAATTCAATAAAGACTTTAAAACTGGTCCACATCAAAAAATCTTTTTTTAAAAAAAAAGCTGTTTTAAAACAGGCCAAATTTTATTCATGTCAAGAAAGTTCATTTAATATATAAAAAACTTTCACTTGTTTTGTTGTTGTTCAAAGAAATGAACTCACTCATTTTTATTGTATGTTTTTGCTTTAAAGGTTTCCCAATAAACCTGGCGTTGATTTAGGGCCTACAGCAGATGATGAAGTCTTAGATTTTAAAACCAAGGTAAAGTGTTCCATTGTGAAATTAGTTTTCCTGCTCTGAATTTAGTTTCATATAGTATTTACCCTTATGATTAGACAATGAAAGTGAAAAATAGATTCAAGGGATTAGATCTGATTAACAGAGTGCATGAAGAACTATGGACGGATATTCGTGACATTGTACAGGAGGCAGTGATCAAGACCATCCCTAAGAAAAAGAAATGCAAAAAGGCAAAATGGTTGTCTGAGGAGGCTTTACAAATAGCTGAGAAAAGAAGAGAGCAAAAGGCAAAGTAGAAAAGGAAAGATATACCCATTTGAATGCAGAGTTCCAAAGAATAGCAAGGAGAGATAAGAAAGCCTTTCTTAGTGATGAAAGAAATAGAGGGAATCAATAGAATGGGAAAGACTAGAGATCTCTTCAAGAAAATTAGAGATACCATGGGAACATTTCATGCAAAGATGGGCACAATAAAGGACAGAAATGGTATGGACCTAACAGAAGCAGAATATATTAAGATGAGGTGGTAAGAATAAACAGAAGAACTATACAAAAAAGAGCTTCATGACCCAGATAACCAGGATGGTGTGATCACTCAGCTAGAGCCAGACATCCTGGAATGCGAAGTCAAGTGGGCCTTAGGAAGCATCACCAGGAACAAAGCGGGTGGAGGTGATGGAATTGCAGCTTAGCTATGTCTAATCCTAAAAGATGATGCTGTGAAAGTGCTGCACTCAATATGCCAGAAAATCTGGAAACCTGAGCAGTGGCCACAGGACTGGAAAAGTCTGTTTTCATTCCAATCCCAAAGAAAGGCAATGCCAAAGAATGTTAAAACTACCACATAATTGCATTCATCTCACATGCTAGCAAAGTGATGCTCAAAATTCTTCAAGCCAGGCTTCAGTAGTATGTGAACCATGAACTTCCAGATGCTCAAGCTGGATTTAGAAAAGGCAGAGGAACCAGACATCAAATTGTCAATATCATCTAGATCATTAAAAAAGCAACAGATTTCCAGAAAAGCATCTACTTCTGCTTTATTGACTGTGCCAAACCATTTGACTCTGTGGATCACAACAAAGTGTAGAAAATTCTTCAAGAGATGGGAATACCAGACCACCTGACCTGCTTCTTGAGAAATCTGATTACAGGACAAGAAGCAACAGTTAGAACTGGATATGGAACAACACACTGGTTCCAAATCGGGAAAGGAGTACACATCTTTTGGTTTCCATTTGAATGGAATATCTTTTTCCACCCTTACTTTCAGTGTGTATGTGTCTCTAGGTCTGAAGTGGGTCTCTTGTAGACAACATATATATGGCTCTTGTTATCGTTATCTATTCAGTTACTCTGTGTCTTTTGGTTGGTGCATTTGATCCATTTACATTTATAGTAATTATCGATATGTATGTTCCTATAGGTATTTTCTTAATTGTTTTGGGTTTGTTTTTGTAGGTCTTTTCCTTTCTCTTGTGTTTACTGGCTATGTAAGTCCCTTGAGTATTTGTTGCAAGGCTGGTTTGGTGGTGCTAAATTCTCTTAACTTCTGCTTGTCTGTAAAGCTTTTGATTTCTCTACCAATTTTGTATGAGTTCTTTTCAAATAGGATTTTCTATTTCCCTCTTATAGCATAATAGTACTTTAAAATGATTCATAATTACATCCTCACATAAACATTTCTCTTCTACAATTTCAAACTTGTCGTTTAAGATCAATTTTAAAAAGGAGTCTTCTTGTCACATCTTGAATTGGTGTTTTACAATTAAATTTTTTCACTAAACTTAAAAATGCTTATTATTGTAATATCCCACAAGTGAATATTTCATATATTTATGAAACTACAGCTTTATATCTTTGAAACAGATGTTGAAATATATAATTGACAACTTTAATCTCATAGTTTCTTCCCCTGGTATTGTTTTATTTTCAAAAGTTCAGAATTCTGCCTATGTTTATACTAATTATACCAGTTTAGTATATTTTACAAATAATTATCCTAAGGGTATACGCTTTTCCTGAAAAAGTTTCTCTATTTCTAACCCAATGGTATTTATCCAAATCTTTTCGAGCCCCTTGCATGCCTCAAATTCATTTAATACACCCCAAACTGAAGCCATTGTCCTTGATGCATCCCTCCTTCCTGCCTTTTTGTAAGCAACCCTGTCATCTGTCCTCCCCATCATAGCAGACAGAATCACTGAAATGCTACAGCGGGAAAAACTCTGGACTCCACCTTCCTTGAAATTACTGTATCCAGTCACTTACCAAGTTCAGTGTTTTCTACCTGTTTAACATTTTTCATATCTTATTACACTAATTCATTTCTCACCTATGATCTTGAAATATTCTTTTCTAGTTTTGCTCTCCTGATGTTCATCTTTATGTTGCTGCCAGAGTAATCATTCTAAAATATACTTGCCAATCTTTTCTTTCCTCTTGACTCTGCAGTTTGTTTTAGAATGACTCTTACCGTCTTTATTTGGCTGTTTTTACAGCCAAATTTGCTTTTTAATTACACTTTCATACATATATGTACAGTGTGTAGGGTGCTTAATGTTCTCTGTGGAGCATTGCTTATAGGTTTTTGTTTTTTCCATGATGCTGTCTTTAAAATCCTGTCATATTTACTACTTCCTGGTGTAAATACGAATATATTTGAATAAAGCATGGCACCAAATAAAATAAAATATATTTGTGATGACTGCAAGGAGATCCAACCAGTCCATTCTGAAGGAGATCAGCCCTGGGATTTCTTTGGAAGGAATGATGCTAAAGCTGAAACTCCAGTACTTTGGCCACCTCATGCGAAGAGTTGACTCATTGGAAAAGACTCTGATGCTGGGAGGGATTGGGGGCAGGAGGAGAAGGGAACGACAGAGGATGAGATGGCTGGATGGCATCATTGACTCGATGGACGTGAGTCTGGGTGAATTCCGGGAGTTGGTGTTGGACAGGGAGGCCTAGCGTGCTGCGATTCATGGGGTTGCAAAAAGTCGGACACGACTGAGCGACTGATCTGATCTGATCTGAACACCTTTACTCATCTCACATGCTAGTAAAGTGATGCTTTAAATTCTCCAAGCCAGCTTCAGCAATACGTGAACTGTGAACTTCCAAATGTTCAAGAAGGTTTTAGAAAAGGCAGAGGAACCAGAGATCAAACTGGCAACATCTGCTGGATCATCAAAAAAGCAAGAGAGTTCCAGAAAAACATCTACTTCTGCTTTATTGACTATGCCAAAGGCTTTGACTGTGTGGATCACACTAAACTGTTGGAAAATTCTGAAAGAGATGAGAATAGAGCACCTGATCTGCCTCTTGAGAAATCTGTATGCAGGTCAGGAAGCAACAGTTAGAATTGGACATGGAACAACAGACTGGTTTCAAATAGGAAAAGGAGTACATCAAAGCTGTATATTCTCACCTTGCTTATTTAACTTATATGCAGAGTACATCATGAGAAACGCTGGGCTGGAGGAAGCACAAGCTGGAATCAAGATTGCTGGGAGAAATATCAGTAATCTCAGATATGCAGATGACACCATCTTTATGGCAGAAAGTGAAGAGGAACTATAGAGCCTTTTGATGAAAGTGAAAGAGGAGAGTGAAAAAGTTGGTTTAAAGCACAACATTCATAAAACTAAGATCATGGCATCTGGTCCCATCACTTCATGGCAAATAGATGGGGAAACAGTGGAAACAGTGGCTGACTTTATTTTTCTGGGCTCCAAAATCACTGCAGGTTGTGATTGCAGCCATAAAATTAAAAGACGCTTACTCCTTGGAAGGAAAGTTATGACCAACCTAGACAGCATATTAAAAAGCAGAGACATTACTTTGCCAACAAAGCTCCATCTAGTCAAGGCTATGGTTTTCCCAGTGGTCATGTATGGATGTGACAGTTGGACTATAAAGAAAGCTGAACATAGAAGAATTGATGCTTTTGAAGTGTGGTGTTGGAGAAGACTCTTGAGAGTCCCTTGGACTGCAAGGAGCTCCAACCAGTCCATCCTAAAGGAGATCAATCCTGGGTGTTCATTGAAAGGACTGATGTTGAAGCTGAAACTCCAATATTTTGGCCACCTGATATGAAAAGCTAACTCATTTGAAAAGACCCTGATGCTAGGAAAGATTGAGGGCAGGAGGAGAAGGGGACGACAGAGGATGAGATGGTTTGATGGCATCACCAACTCAATGGACGTGGTTTGGGTGGACTCTGGGAGTTGGTGATGGACAGGGAGGCCTGACATGCTGTGGTACATGGGGTAGCAAAGAGTCGGACACGACGGAGCGACTGAACTGAACTGAACACCTTTACCTGTGTAGTAGATCCCCAACATGTGAAGGAAAAAGATGACACTTCCTTTCTCCCATTTGAACCTGGTTCTCCAGTTTTGTCTCTCTATATGGTTCCCAGTGACTCTATTCTAGTTTTCTACATGACTTGTGAACATTGTTTCACACCTCACCCATTTGCTCGGGCTGCCCTTCCTAGAATCCCCCTCACATCCTGGCTCTGCACTCTCTGTCTTCTGAGACACAGCCCTTTATCACAGCGTTCCTTGAGCTTCACAGGTACACCTGCCTCCTTTCTCCTTTGTGCCTTTCCTGTGCTCTGTGTGCTTCAGTTGCAGACCTGTTGAAGGATACTTTTCTGCTCTTGTTTGTTTTCATGTGTCTCTGCCTCACCTAGAACACAACGCAGAATCACTCTTTTCTTTACATTTCTAACTTCTTCCAGGACAGTGTCTATGATTTCCTAGACAGAGTGAATGTTTATCATCTTACTGATTGAGTGAATGACCAAATGAATGAATATGTTTTCTAAAGTTGGGTTTTTGTTTTATTTTGTCTTGTTTTTATAGGAAGGGGCCACAAAGTCAGAACTTGTTGCAGAAGAAAGTGATACTGATATTATTGACAGGGCTCCCCAAGAGCAAACAAATCATGACCGTTCGACTTCTGTTGATGGAGCATACAAAAATGATAGACGTGGTAAGTCAGTGAACTTCTTTGAATTTTTTCTATGCTTAAAAGCTAATATAAAACCATCTAAAGAGTATGCATCCAAATATTATATGAATTTCTTTTTAAGTAAGTTTCTTTTGCTCTCTTTCTTCATAACTGTCCCACCTACTACCAACCTTTTCTTCCTGAGAATGCTTCAACCCTCTGAAATTCTTTTCCACTACTTTATTTTATTGAAATATTCATGGATAGAGATAGGCTTATATATGTCTTTAAAATTCATAGTTAGTAAATGTTCTCATTAATGTATCTGTGACACCATTTTCCAGATATGCTGTCAGCCTTAGGATTGGGAGAAGAGGAAGATATAGAATCACCTTGGGATTCTAAGGTATTGTCTTCTATTATTATTTTGAAATGTAAGCACTGAGTGATGTAAGAACATAAAAGCAAGAGATGCTATGACTTTCTCACCTTTGCATTTCAGCATCAAAACTTGGTTCTTTTTTTAAACCTGTATTGAATAAAATAATTCTGTGCTAAATACTACCAAATAGTACACTTTTGTTCATTTGCAAGATTCACCTAATGAAATCAGTGTTGTACAGAAACCAAGGCTTAGAAGTCCTAAGGAATCCGTTTGGGTTCTGAAGTTACATTTATCTAAAAACTGTAGCATTATTCCAGGTCAGTCTATGATCAAATGTTTCTTTCTTTCTTCCTCTGTTCCTTCCTTTCTTCTTTCAAATTTTATTGCAGTACAGTTGATATACAGTATTGCGTCAGTTTCTTGTGTGCATCAAAGTGAATCAGTTACATATATATATATACATATATATATATATAAATCAACTCTTTTTTATATTCATTTTCCATATGGGCTTTTACCGAATACTGAGTAGAGCTCCTGGTGCTATACAGTAGGGCCTTATTATTTATCTATTTTACTCACAGTGGTGTGTATGTGTCAATCCCAATCTCCGAACCAAATGTATGTTTCTTTGGTACATATGCATGTGTGAAACTGTTAGGGTCAGAGAGAAACAGGTTGAATTTTGGTTTTTTGCCACACTGACGTTGAAAAGTAAGTGCGTGAAACTTGAACGTATTACTACATTTGGATTGTCAGGTTGATTTGCAAAGAACATTTCAAGAGAAGCAAAAGCATGGGAAATAGTAATAAATATGTGGGGTTATAATAACAGCAGTTAGCTTTAGTGATGTTTTAGTAAGTGCAAACCATTTTTGATTGCTTAAGTAGCATGTGCAGAGTACATTTATGGCATCCGTACTTGAAGTAACATAAAGTAACGATGCCCTGTTTGAAGGTGGGAGCTATGGAAGGAGATAAGAAGGGCCTGATCTCTTAGATGCAGGCAGCCACTGCCTGGTGATCCAGCACCATGTTTGAATTCAGCATCCTGGTTCTGTCACATAGCAACTGTGGGATCTTGGCAAAACCTGTCTTAACCGGGTTAAAAGTAGGCAGTTTTTAAAAGTACGGTATTTCCTTCAAAAGGGATTAGGAACTTTTTGTGCAACTCATTATTATCATTAATTGTAGCAGAGTATCTCTGAGAGCCTTCCACAGAAGTATGTGGATCATTTATCTAGAACTGCTGGTGAAAGAGGAAAAAAGACATTAAACGGACAAGTAGAAGGTAAGAACTGTATTTTACGGAAAAGCCATTTGACAGAACGTTGATTGAAAATGGAAATGCTAATATATTCTAATAAGCAAAGAAAATCACCTGTCGGATGGGTAGTGAGAAAAAAAGATGAGAAAAGCAGGGCAACTGTATATCTTATCAGGTGTCAACCACAGATTACATTGAGAATCCAGTTTAAGAAGCTAAATTATTAGTTATTAGATTTACTTCACGGTTCAATGTTTAAGACTTTGTCTGGTTAAGGCTCTCCAATGCAGGGGGTGCAGGTTCTATCCCTGGTCAGGGAACTAAGATTCCATGTGACACATGACCAAAAAAAAGAAAAAATTTATTATTAGTTCTGTTTCAAGATATTCTACACCCTAAGGAAGGTCAAGAAATAAGAAACAAGAGGGAATGAAGGATGAGAGAGGCAGAGGGGGCACAGGGAGGAAATGAAGAAAAGGAAGCACGGGTTTGTGGGGGAAGGTGGCAATAAGTAATAAAGGTCTTTATATAAACAGAGAGTATTTGACATGGACGATGAATTTGAAGTGAGCTTCCGGCACCAAAACTTGTCTGAAGAACAGCAAAGTTCTCCCCCTCTTCCTGTTTTACTAGTTATTAGGAAGACATTGAGAACTGAGGTCTTGGCAGGCAGAGCTGTAGGAAGACATTCAGATCTGAGGTCTCGGCAGCAGAGCTGTGCTTTATCCTCTGTGGAGGAGCACAGGCATAGGTGCTCAGCTGTAGATGTTTCAAACTGATGTCATACGAAATGCTGCTTTCTAGGATGGTGTCGCAAAGGCCACAATAAGAGAACTGGAAAGAAGGAGAGAGCAGGGGGCGTGATGGGGAGACAAGGAACACACAGCATAAAAGCGAGTTCGCTGGAAAGTTTCCAACTTCTAATGCAGTTTCAGTATCTAATGCAGTATTACTTCAACTTAATTCACTTTCCTGAAAACTTAGCCTCTGTTTCCTCACTCTAACACTTCCCCGCAAACTGAAACTGCATTAGAAGTTGGAAACTTTCCAGTGGACTCGCTTTCATGCGTGTAGAAGCACTCCGGGAGTTGGTGATTGACAGGGAGGCCTGGCATGCTGCAATTCATGGGGTTGCAAAGAGTCGAACACGACTGAGCAACTGAACTGAACTGAACTGAACGTAGAAGCAGACTCCTTATAGACCAGAGTTCCTCGAATTTTAATTAGTAACTTGGGGGCCACGTGTGAAGTACACATGCTGAGCAGGAGGCCTGAGAATCTGCGTTTCTAACAAGCTCTCAGAGTAGCAAGGGTGTAGCCTTGCATTTAGAGAAATCTGGAAGAAGAGCTTTGGATAGTGGAGGACATAACAGGATCAAGGAAAAGCATTATTCTGTTTTTCTTTCTGAGCATGTCCACAACCAGAGGGAAACAAAGAGTTGAAGTAGCAGTTAATAGGTGTAAAATACCATTGCTAAGCAAAAAGGGAGAAAGAAATGGTAGGGATGATCCATAGAAAGGATGTAAAGGGGGAAGATTTAAGACCACAGATCCAGAGATTACCGTTTGGAGAGGAGAGAATCTAGTGAAAGGACAAAGGGAGGAAAGTAAGGCCTTAGGGAGGTGAGTTTGGAGTTGATGAGGACACTCGAGAGAACTCCTTCTAGATGGCTTCAGTGTATTTACAGGGAAAAGAGATAAGATCATTGTTGCTCCAGAGAATCCTGGAGGTTGGAGGGGGTGTTCGAAGTGGGAGAAATCGCAGCCACTCAGGCATCAAAGACAAATGTTGTACCAGTATTTGTTATTCAAATTAGATTAATTTGAAAAAGGAACCATAGATTCTTTTTTTTTAAACATAGCTGATTTTTTGAAAGTTGTTTCATAGAAATCCTTTGAAGCATTAGCATGTAGTACCAAACCAAACTAAGTTTTGAAGCCAGATTAATCGGGTTCATTCCCTAAATGCTAGAAATACTTTTAATAAATACTACACTGATTTTGAAACATGCAAATTTTTAATTTCTAATAATTCTTTGGCAATTAAATGTATTATTTCCTTTTTGATAATTGTGTTTCAATATTGAGAATTTATTATACATTATTTCCTAGATGTGTCTTATATACCTTCTTGTATGAGTGGATCGAGAAACTTTAAGATGGCTAAACTAGAGGAGCCAAGACATTGTGGGCAAACCAGTAGCCCACATGGATGTGGAAAAAAAAAATGAATATTTTTATGAGTCATTTTCTACAAGTGTATATCCAGACTAATCTGTTCATTATTCTGTCTCTGATGAGAAATGAATTATACATTTTAGTGAACTGTCACCCCAACTGTGCACTTCTTAAATGACTGGACAGATCGAAGAACATGACAAATACTTGTAATATAATGGTGCAAATGATAACTGCTGTGTTGCATTCAAGATATGCTGTTGCATTTTACCATCAGCTTTAACATTTATCTTCTTGGGTTCATGATTTGCTCCTCTGATTAAGATCCATTTTCTCCTCACCAGTCAATATGTTCACATTGGTCTATGTGCACTTCAACATTTTATAAAGCCATTGAAAACGTAATGTTATTAACTGCATGTTTTGGTAAACCTGTATTCCTATTTTTTTTTCTTTTTTGCATTTCTTTTCCATGGGGTTCGTCTTGATCCCTGTCTTCTGTACAATGTCACGAACCTCATTCCATAGTTCATCAGGCACTCTATCTATCAGATCTAGGCCCTTAAATCTATTTCTCACTTCCACTGTATAATCATAAGGGATTTGATTTAGGTCATACCTGAATGGTCTAGTGGTTTTCCCTACTTTCTTCAATTTCAGTCTGAATTTGGCAATAAGGAGTTCATGATCTGAGCCACAGTCAGCTCCTGGTCTTGTTTTTGCTGACTGTATAGAGCTTCTCCATCTTTGGCTGCAAAGAATATAATTAATCTGATTTCAGTGTTGACCATCTGGTGATGTCCATGTGTAGAGTCTTCTCTTGTGTTGTTGGAAGACCAGTGCATTTTCTTGGCAAAACTCTATTAGTCTTTGCCCTGCTTCATTCTGTATTCCAAGGCCAAATTTGCCTGTTACTCCAGGTGTTTCTTGACTTCCTACTTTTGCATTCCAGTCCCCTATAATGAAAAGGACATCTTTTTTGGGTGTTAGTTCTAAAAGGCCTTGTAGGTCTTCATAGAACTGTTCAATTTCAGCTTCTTCAGCATTACTAGTTGGGGCATAGACTTGGATTACTGTGATATTGAATGGTTTGCCTTGGAAACGAACAGAGATCATTCTGTCATTTTTGAGATTGCATCCAAGTACTGCATTTCGGACTCTTTTGTTGACCATGATGGCTACTCCATTTCTTCTGAGGGATTCCTGTCCGCAGTAGTAGATATTATGGTCGTCTGAGTTAAATTCACCCATTCCAGTCCATTTGAGTTCGCTGATTCCTAGAATGTCGACATTCACTCTTGCCATCTCTTGTTTGACCACTTCCAATTTGCCTTGATTCATGGACCTGACATTCCAGGTTCCTATGCAATATTGCTCTTTATCTCCAGTAGCATATGGGGTACCTACTGACCTGGGGACATCCTCTTTCAGTATCCTATCATTTTGCCTTTTCATACTGTTCATGGGGTTCTCAAGGCAAGAATACTGAAGTGGTTTGCCATTCCCTTCTCCAGTGGACCACATTCTGTCAGATCTCTCCACCATGACCCGCCCATCTTGGGTTGCCCCACAGGCATGGCTTAGTTTCATTGAGTTAGACAAGGCTGTGGTCCTAGTGTGATTAGATTGACTAGTTTTCTATGAGTATAGTTTCAGTGTGTCTGCCCTCTCACGCCCTCTTACAACACCTACCATCTTACTTGGGTTTCTCTTACCTTGGGTGTGGGGTATCTCTTCACGGCTGTTCCAGCAAAGTGCAGCCGCTGCTCCTTACCTTGGATGAGGGGTATCTCCTCAATGCCGCCCTTCCTGACCTTCAGCGTGGGATAGCTCCTCTAGGCCCTCCTGCGCCCACACAGCCAGTGCTCCTTGGACATCGGGTTGGTCTTCCCACAGGACTGGAAAAGATCAATTTTCATTCCAATCCCAAAGAAAGGCAATGCCAAAGAATGCTCAAACTACCGCACAATTGCACTCATCTCACATGCGAGTAAAGTAATGCTGAAAATTCTCCAAGCCAGGCTTCAGCAATGTGTGAACTGTGAACTTCCTGATGTTCAAGCTGGTTTTAGAAAAGGCAGAGGAACCAGAGATCAAATTGCCAACATCCGCTGGATCTTCAAAAAAGCAAGAGAGTTCCAGAAAAACATCTATTTCTGCTTTATTGACTATGCCAAAGCCTTTAACTGTGTGGATCACAATAAACTGTGGAAAATTCTGAAAGAGATGAGAATACCAGACCACCTGACCTGCCTCTTGAGAAATCTGTATGCAGGTCAGGAAGCAACAGTTAGAACTGAACATGGAACAACAGACTGGTTCCAAATAGGAAAAGGAATTCGTCAAGGCTGTATATTCTCATCCTGCTTATTTAACTTATATGCAGAGTACATCATGAGAAATGCTGGACTGGAAGAAACACAAGCTGGAATCAAGATTGCCAGGAGAAATATCAATAACCTCAGATATGCAGATGACACCACCCTTATGGCAGAAAGTGAAGAGGAACTAAAAAGCCTCTTGTTGAAAGTGAAAGAGGAGAGTGAAAAAGTTGGCTTAAAGCTCAACGTTCAGAAAACGAAGATCATGGTATCCAGTCCCATCAGTTCATGGAAAATAGATGGGGAAACAGTGGAAACAGTGTCAGACTTTATTTTGGGGGGCTCCAAAATCACTGCAGATGGTGACTGCAGCCATGAAATTAAAAGATGCTTACTCCTTGGAAGGAAAGTTATGACCAACCTAGATAGCATATTCAAAAGTGGAGACATTACTTTGCCAACAAAGATTCATCTAGTCAAGGCTATGGTATTTCCTGTGATCATGTATGGATGTGAAAGTTGGACTGTGAAGAAGGCTGAGCACCGAAGAATTGATGCTTTTGAAGTGTGGTGTTGGAGAAGACTCTTGAGAGTCCCTTGGACTGCAAGGAGATCCAACCAGTCCATTCTGAAGGAGATCAGCCCTGGGATTTCTTTGGAAGGAATGATGCTAAAGCTGAAACTCCAGTACCTGGCCACCCCATTCGAAGAGTTGACTCATTGGAAAAGACTCTGATGCTGGGAGGGATTGGGGGCAGGAGGAGAAGGGGATGACAGAGGATGAGATGGCTGGATGGCATCACTGACTCGATGGACGTGAGTCTGGGTGAACTCCGGGAGTTGGTGTTGGACAGGGAGGCCTGGCGTGCTGCGATTCATGGAGTCGCAAAGAGTCAGACACAACTGAGCAACTGAACTGAACTGAACTGATTCCTATTTTTTCTTCACTATCTTTAGCAGATTCATAAGTCTGTCTTACCAGTGTCCTAAGATTCCCCCTAAAAACAAGACACTAAAACCGAATGTATTCAGTGCAAAGGCAAGGATTCTGCTCAGTACTAACTCTGCATGAATATGCAGCTGGCTTTCATATTTACGTGTAATTAACTCTATGTCCCTTTTCCCTTTTAGATTCTCCTGAGAAATATTATAACATGAAGGTAAAAATGTTTATGATTTTATCTTGAATTATGAACTGTGGATTGATTCATATGTGCATTATTTAGTAATTAACTTGTTTCCAAACCCCATTCAGCCTGCAGTCAGAATGAAAGATTATGTTCCTAATAAAACAGTCAGAATGAAGGATTTACAAACATCCGGTTCAGGTAAATTTTTCAGTACACAATTAACTCTGGAAAGAGGGACACTGAAATATTTGAAATGCTCAGTCTTCAAAGTTCTAACTTATTTTTGCAAATTTAATTTAAGAATTTAACATAAATAAGGCAAATGTTATTATTGATACCTGTGCTTTGAAACAAAAGATATTTACAAGCATAAGAAAAAGAAATTTTTAAAATGTAAGCTTGAACATAAGATGTTGCTGTATATGTTGTAATACCCTGAAGTTCTCAGTTTGGAATCTCTATACTTCTCAGGAATTCTCAGAGATTAAATATTAGACTTTTAAGATTTTTTCAATGTCCAAAAATGCTTGTTTGAACTCTGAACTTTCCCTAGAGTAAAAAACTTCACTAGCTACTATGTCAGTTATATTTCAGCTTATAATTATTTCATTATAGTGCTGTTACACAGATAAAAGTAGGCCAATCAGATGTTTTGATTAGCAGACTGTGTGTGTGTGTGTTTGTGTATGTGTGTGTGAGTTTGTGGTGTCTTTGATTATTAGAAGTAAGGGAAGTAATCATACTTTAATAAATATTTGATAGACATAATCTTTTAAAACAGTGATTCTGAAAACTGTTTGCTTTAGGATCCTTTTATACTTTTATAAATTATTGAGAATTCCAAGGAACTTTTGTTTATGTGTACTGATGTTTACTATATTGGAGTTCAGTTCAGTTTAGTCAGAGTCATGTCTGACTCTGCAACCCCATGGACTGCTGCACACCAGGCTTCCCTGTCCATCACCAACTCCCGGAGTTTACTCAGACTCACGTCCATCGAATTAGTGATGCCATCCAACCATCTCATCCTCTGTCATCCCCTTCTCCTTCTGCCTTCAGTTTTTCCCAGCATCAGGGTCTTTTCCAGTGAGTCAGCTCTTCGCATCAGGTGGCCATAGTATTGGAGTTTCAGCTTCAGCATCAGTCCTTTCAATGAATGTTCAGGACTGATTTCCCTTAGGATGGACTGGTTGGATCTCTTTGCAGTCCAAGGGATTCTCAAGAGTCTTCTCCAACACCACATTTCAAAAGCATCATTCCTCAGTGTGCAGGTTTCTGTATACAGTCCAACTCTCACATCCAACAGGACTACTGGAAAAACCATAGCTTTGACGAGACAGACCGATATTGGCAAAGTAATGCCTTTGCTCTTTAATATGCTGTCAAGGTTGGTCATAGCTTTTCTTCCAAGGAGCAAGCGTCTTTTAATTTCATGGGTGCAGTCCCCTTCTGCAGTGATTTTGGAGATCCCCAAAATAAAATCTGTCACTGTTTCCACTATTTCCCCATCTATTTCCCATGAAGAGATGGGACCAGATGCCATGATCTTAGTTTTCTGAATGTTGAGATTTAAGCCAACTTTTTCACTCTCTTCTTTCACTTTCATCAAAAGGCTCTTAAGTTCTTCTTTGATTTCTACCATAAGGGTGGTGTCATCTGCTTATTTATGGTTATTGATATTTCTCCTGGCTATCTTGATTTTAGCTTGTGCTTCATCTAGCCTGGCATTTCGCATGATGTACTCTGCATATAAGCTAAATAAGCAGGGTGACAATATACAGCCTTGACATACTCCTTTCCCTATTTGGAATCAGTCTGTTGTTCCATGTCCAGTTCTAACTGTTGCTTCTTGACCTGCATACAGATTTCTCAGGAGGCCAGTCAGGTGGTCTGGTATTCCCATCTCTTTAAGAATTTTCCAGTTTGTTGTGATCCACACAATTAAAAGCTTTGGGGTGATCAATAAAGCAGAAGTAGATGTTTTTCTGGAACTCTCTTGCTTTTGTGATGATAATGGATGTTGGTAATTTGATCTTGGTTCCTTTGCCTTTTCTAAATCTGGCTTGAATATCTGGAAGTTCATGTTTCACGTACTGTTGAAGCCCAGCCTGGAGAATTTTGAGTATTACTTTGCTAACGTGTAAAATGAGTGCAATTGTGTGGTAGTTTGAACAGTCTTAGGCATTGCCTTTCATTGGGATTGAAATGAATACTGACCATTTCCAGTCCTGTGGCCACTACTGAGTTTTCCAGATTTGCTGGCATATTGAGTGCAGCACTTTCACAGCATCATCATTTAGGATTTGAAAATAGCTCAACTGGAATTCCATCACCTCTACTAGCTTTGTTCGTAGTGATGCTTCCTAAGGCCCACTTGACTTCACATCCCAGGATATCTGGCTCTAAGTGAAGGATCACACCATCATGCTTATCTGGGTCATGAAGATCTTTTCTGTACAGTTCTTTTGTGTGTTCTTACCACCTCTTCTGAATATCTTATGCATCTGTTAGGTCCATACCATTTCTGTTCTTTATTGTGCCCATTTTTGCATGAAATGTTCCCTTGGTATATCTTACTTTCTTGAGGAGATCTCTATTCTTTCCCATTCTATTGTTTTCCTCTATTTCTTTGCATTGATCACTGAAGAAGACTTTCTTATCTCTCCTTGCTATTCTTTGGAACTCTGCATTCAAATGGGTATTTCTTTCTTTTTCTCCTTTGCCTTTAGCTTCTCTTCTTTTCTCAGATATTTGTAAGGTCTCCTCAGACAACCATTTTGCATTTTTGCATTTCTTATTCCTGGAAATGTGCTTGATCAATGTCACAAATCTCTGCCCATAGTTCTTCAGGCACTCTATCAAATCTACTCCCTTGAATCTATTTGTCAGTTCCACTGTATCATCCTAAGGGATTTGATTTAGGTCATACCTGAATGGTCTAGTGGTTTTCCCTACTTTTCTTCAATTTAAGTCTGAAGTTGGCAATAAGAAGTTCAGGATCTGAGCTGCAGTCAGCTTCCAGTCTTGTTTTTGCTGACTGTATAGAGCTTCTGCATCTTTGACTGCAAAAAATAGAATCAATCTGATTTCATCATTGACCATCTGGTGATATCCATGTGTAGAGTCTTCTCTTGTGTTGTTGGAAGAGGGTGTTTGCTATGACCAGTATGTTCTCTTGGCAAAGCTCTGTTCACCTTTGTCCTGCTTCATTCTGTACTCCAAGGCCAAATTTGCCTGTTATTCCAGGTATCTCGTGACTTCCTACATTTGCATTCCAGTCCTCTATAATGAAAAGAA
Organism: Bos indicus; assembly: GCF_029378745.1. Classification (NCBI taxonomy): domain Eukaryota; kingdom Metazoa; phylum Chordata; class Mammalia; order Artiodactyla; family Bovidae; genus Bos; species Bos indicus. The sequence goes on along the minus strand of NC_091772.1, from coordinate 37,185,813 downwards.
CATCTTTTTTGGGTGTTAGTTCTAGAAAGTCTTGTAGGTCATCATAGAACCGTTCAACTTCAGCCTCTTCAACATAACTGGTTGGGGCATAGACTTGGATTACCGTGATATTGAATGGTTTGCCGTGGAAACGAACATTTTTGAGATTGCATCCAAGTACTGTTTCAGACTCTTGTTGACTGTGATGGCTACACCATTTCTTCTAATGGATTCTTGCCCACAGTACTAGATACAATGGTCATCTGAGTTAAATTCACCCATTCCAGTCCCATTTGGGTGCTTCGCTGGTAGCTCAGTCGGCAAAGAATCTGCCTGTAGTGCAGGAGATTGAGATTTGACGCCTGGGTCAGGAATATCTCCTGAAGAGGGAAATGGCAACCCACTCCAGCACTCTTGCTTGGAAAATCCTATCGCCAGAGGAGCCTGGCGAGCTACAGTCCGTGGGGTCACGAGAGTCAGACCCAACTTAGGACTAAACCACAAACCAGTCCATTTTACTTCACTGAGTCTTAAAATATCTCTGAAGAACTCCACTGTGCACTCAGAAAGAATGAGAATGGAAGTAATGTTTAGAGTTGTGAAAATAGTTTTGACCTCTTGGACCCCCTGGCCCAGTGGATCTCTGGACTTCAGGGATTCTTAGGTCACACTTCAGAACCACCATTTTAAACCATTGACCTGGTTGGATGTGAAATGATAAAGGGGCCCTTGTGTTGACACGGAGTTTAAAGTTTCACTTTTACATATCTTGCTTGTTTCTTTGATTTCTCTTAAGTAATTTAGACCTGACAATTCCTTTTTCTAAAGCAAATATTTCTGTGTTGTATTCATTCTTGCCTCATGGCACTCTGTGCTGTTTGGATCCAGTGTGGTCCTAGACTTATCCTATTTTCACATGGAAACAATTAGTCACCCACAAGACTCATTTCTTATGTAAGTTTATGATGTCTATCTAAGGCTTAAAAAATAAGTTCTAAAGATATTGATAATTTGAGGAAAGACTGTCTCATTGTAATTAAAGAAGTTGTTGTCGGTGGTGGTGTTCAGTCACTAAATCAGGTCCAACTCTTTGTGACCCATTGCACGGCAGCACTCTAGGCCTCCTTGTGCCTCACCATCTCCCGGAGTTTGCCCGAGTTCATATCCATTGAATCAGCGATGCTATTCAGCTGATGCTATCAGCTGAATATCAGCTATGCTATTTCTGGGACTAGTTGGGAAACTAGGTAGACATCTAGAGATTGCCTTCTCAAAATGCGACTTCATAGCAATATTTTTATATAGCTGTCAATTCATTAGTTATGATTATATCAGTATAACTGCAAAAGCAACTCTGATACCAAATACTAAAATATTTCTCGTGTCTTCTCTGACTTCATATATTCTGGAATTGGCTTTGCCAGTGGTAATGGGGTCATGGGAAATTTGCAACATAGTACCTCCTTCTCAGCTGTGTCCACATAGTATATCAACTTGTTTTATTATTGTAAATTATTGTAATGAATTAAGAGTTCACAAGGGATGCTGGTATAAAGGAGTGCTGTTTTATTTAAAAGCAGTATATATAAAGTCAATTCTGACTCTACTAGAATGCCAAATCTATTGAGTAACCACATCTAATAATGTGTTGTCCATAAATACTAATTAATTTAGCACCTTTAAACAGTCATATGGTCAGGGCTATAGTAAGAAATCATACAGTTTCTTTTTTCACTCCTGTACTTTTTTCTTTTCTATCCTCACCTTTGCATTTACAGAAGATTCTCAGTTATCTCCTAGAATAGTGACTACAAGCTCTAAACTCAAAGTGTTTGCTTTTTCTTCTTTTAATCTATACAACTGAGTCATTTGCTCCTGTTTCTCCATGAGCTTGGTAGGTCAGGAAAAGCAAATTCAAATAAAACACCTACACGAGTCCCTTCAACACTGGACAATGTGAAATAGGAAAACTACAAAATAAATAGAAGCAAATTCAGTCAGTTCATGTTGATCATTTCCCTTCTCACTCGATACCTTTTATAAAATAACAAGCAGAATCTACTCTTTTGGAGTCCCTGGATTTGTACATTTATTGGTTTCTTAAAAATTTATCTATACTGTACCCTGAAAGTTTTATATCCTAAAATATTTCTGTAAACACTCCCTCAGTTCAGGCCTGCATCACCTTTTTTTCCTCAGTATTAATGCCTTCAGATTTGTCTTTCTCCAGTTATTTGTATACCCTTCAAATTCATCCCTCCCATAGCATTTAGAGTCACCAATCTCAAAAGCACAGGTGACCATGAAGCACTCTAAATCATATTGGTGTCTAGACCTCTTAAAGCACCACTGATGCCCATCAACTGCTGTTGATGCCCTCCTCACCTCTCCCTGTTGTTGTTGGTCAGTTGCTCAGTCGTGTCTGATTCTATGCAACCCCGTGGACTACGGCACACCAGGCTTCTGTGTCCTTCACCATCTCCCAGAGCTTGCTCAACTCACGTTCATGGAGTCAGTGATGTCATGCAACCATCTCATCCTCTGTCATTCCTTTTTCCACCCGACTTCAATCTTTCCCATCATCAGGGTCTTTTCTAATGAGTCAGTTCTTTGAATCTGGTGGCCAAAGTACTGGAGCTTCAGCATCAGCGTCAGTCCTTCCAATGAATAGTCAGAACTGATTTTGTTTAGGATTGACTGGTTTGATCTCCTTACAGAGAGACCCTTGGACTCTCAAGAGCCTTTTCCAACACTGCAGTTGAAAAACATCCGTTCTTCGGTGCTCAGTCTTCTTTTTGGTCCAACTCTCACATCCATACATGACTACCAGAAAAGTAGTCCATACAGGACTACTAGCTTTAACTAGACGGGCCTTTGTCAGGAAAGTAATGTCTCTTTTTTAATACTCTGTCTAAGTTTGTCATATCTTTTCTTCAAAGAAGCAGGCATCCTCTAATTTCATGACTGCAGTCATCATCTGCATTGATTTTGGAGCCCAGGAAAATAAAGTCTGTCCCTGTTTCTGTTGTTTCCCAATCTCTTTGCCACGAAGTGATGGGACCGGATGCCAAGACCTCCATCAGCCCCTGTCCTTTTACTTTGGACAAGTATCTACCCTGTCCTGCGTGTGCTTCTCTTCCCGTCTTGCTCCGGCCTTAAGTGCTCTCCCCCTCCTGCCCTCTGTGCCCTTGAACTGTGTAAGTCTGTGCTCAGGCATTATCTCTAGAAAAGCCATCCCTGACACCTTTTATCTACATTTTCCCTTAAACTCTAGGGTCTAGTACTGAGCAGAAACCTGAGAAATAATTACTGAATAAGAAACACAGGGACTCTGTATCAACCTAGAGGGGTGGGGTGGGGAGGGAGATGGGAAGGAGGTTCAAAAGGGAGGGGATACATGTATACCTACGGCTGATTCATGTTGAGGTTTGACAGAAAACAACAAAATTCTTTGACACAATTATCCTTAAGTAAAATAACAAGTGGGAAAAAAGGAAAATCTATACCCACATGATTTTTAAGAGCTTCTCCTGTGTAGTCTAGGAGCCAAGGGGATAGACATGTGAAGAAATAATTTACAGTTCAGATGTTTATCTATCACTAGGAAAATCTAGAAAGATACAATAGAAAAATCTTTAAAGTAAGGTAGCTACAAGGAAAGAGATACCTGTTTATCAGGGGAAAGATAGCAGTAACCAAAGACAACTTCACAAAGCAGGTTGAGCTTTAAAAAATGAAAAGTAATTTGTTGGAAGAGCACAGGGAAGCATTTTGGATTAAGGAACTGATAAAAGCATAAAAAATAAGAGGAATTTTATAAACCATGAATAATGTTACAGTTGAAGCTTGGTGTATTGTTAAAAAGGTCCTGTTATGAAGTAGAGACGAGAATATATGGTGACTTTATATGTCTGTCCTGTATTTTGACATTTCGTTTTGTTCACTGATATTTGGATGAATCTGTGAATGAATCTTTGAGCTGTTTGCCTGTAACCAGGTGACATCTGGTATATCCCAAATGGTTTGTTGAAGTTTTTAGATCATTGGAAGTAGTTCTTAAAGAAGTAAATATTCAGCTGAAGATTAAGATTGACTTAATCTGTCATTTGATACAATGTTGTAGATCTATGTTTTAAATGAACATTATGTCTTTTATCTAAATATTCTAAGTAATTTTAACTAAACATGCAGCTTTGTCAACAGAACTAGACTTGGAAATGATAACAGAGGAAAAACAAGAAAAATTTGATGGAGATGAAAATAACCTTTCACGGGTATGTAAAACTGTAAATTTCAATTTCTGGTTTAATACTGTATGAGAAAATGTGTATCAAACAAGGCAAATTAGAATGGAAAGATAAGTTAAAACCCATCACAAATGAGTTAAAGCAGAAGTTCGGTGAAATTTGTGAGGAATATCAAATTATCGTTTGTCCTGAGGAAGATCCACTATGTGATAACCCTAAAGAAGAAGCAAACCAAAAGGAAATATCTCCTAATCTCACAAATAATATACCTGATTGTGAGGAAGAAGATGCATTTGGAGTATCTGTCTCTCTAGTATTCCAAGCATTTTCTGAACAAAAAGAACTCAGTCTCAAAAATGTTTTCCCATCATCTGTAAATTCTGGGTCCCTGGGATAAACTTGTCGGTCATCTTCAAAGCTTTGTTTCTCTGAAAATAAAGTAGACTTTGAAAATGATCAACTAGACATTGAACATGTGTTTATCAAAATTGAGGAGAGTTTTTATAATGATATAGAAAATAAAAATGTAAGGGACCCGGTAATTACATTTAAAGTGAAAGAAGACCAATAGTTTGATACGCAAATGTCACAAAATCTGAGGCAAGATCCCACTAATCGAAAATTAGACATGGGACAGGCATGTCATTGTAGTCTGCAGCTTGTCTGCTCGGTAAGATGAAACACATAATTCAAATAAAAATTCACAGTCCTCCTACTGTTAAAAACATACCGATCTGAAAAATAAAACAATACAGGGCTAGTTCCAGAAGCCACTGCATGCAGATAATTGCAGTGCTAGTGACAACAAAAGCGTGGAACCCAAATTAGAAAATGGGAATTCTTCTCCACCTAACAGTCACCGCGCATCTGAAGTGTATGTAAATGAAGAATTAGAGAAGGCTATTCCGAGGTTTCGGAGAAGGTGATGGCGCCCCACTCCAGTACTCTTGCCTGGAAAATCCCATGGACGGAGGAGCCTGGTAGGCTGCAGTCCATGGGGTCGCGAAGAGTCGGACACAACTGAGCGACTTCCCTTGCACTTTTCACTTTCATGCGTTGGAGAAGGAAATGGCAACCCACTCCAGTGTTCTTACCTGGAGAATCCCAGGGACGGCGGAGCCTGGTGGGCTGCTGTCTATGGGGCCGCACAGAGTCGGACACGACTGAGGCGACTTAGCAGCAGCAGCATTTAGAGGTTTAAGAATGAAATAGACATGTTACAAGTAGAGTTGCTGCCTCTGGAAAGAGAAAATTCAACTTCCAAAAGAGGGAGAGGTTCATTTACTCTTGCTTTGGTTTTTCTCTTTCTTGATGATCTGGTCCATTTTGATTTTCCACTTATGAATAAAGTGGGGTCATCTAAATAGGTAATTGTGTAGAAATCAATTGTTATCTCAATAATAGGAATTCAGGAAACTATTTTCATGGCTTTTGTCCTTCAATCAATCTAATATCTAATTCTGTCTCTATCAGTCTTTCCTATGGACTGGGAAACTCATTTAACTATCTACCATGTGATCTTCTGAGCCAGAATAAGCACCAAGGAAATTGCTTCAGAAGTATAATCAGCTAGGGTTTTGTGTTTTTTTTTTTTTTTCCTTTAGCTTGTATTTCCATAGAATGGGAAGTTGTATTTCCATAGAATGGGAAGAAAGCAGTGACTGAGAGAAGGGACATGAACACATGTTCCCTCTAATCTCTTCATTGTGGTTGATTATGTGTGATCTCTGCTTTCCACTGTCCCTGGGCACTTAGATTTCCAGCATGGCCACTTTAGGATCTTTTTAATAACAAATACATGTGCTCCCACATATGTTTTCATTACCACTCTCAGATGTTTCTTTTTAGACAGACCATTCCATTATGTTGTTTACTAAAATGTAGAAAGTTTTGACATGTATGATTTTGTCATATAGGTAGTATGTGTGTATGTGTGTGAAAGTTGCTCACTCATGTCCAACTCTTTGCGAACCCTTGGACTGTAGCCTGCCAGGCTCCTCTGTCCATGGAATTCTCCAGGCCAGAAAGAATACCACAGTGGGTAGCTGTTCCCATCTCCAGGGGAACTTCCCAACCCAAGGATCAAACACAGGTCTCCCACATTGAAGGTAGATTCTTTAACATTTGAGCCACCAGGGAAGCTCATAGGTAGTATAAACCCTGAGCAAAAAAAGAAAAATTTAAAAAATTTAAGTGTTTATCTCCAAAGGAGAAAACAGTTTTGAGATAATGTGAGATTTTTCTTTCTTCAGTAATAGGTTTTTAAAATTGTTTGCTCTTTTGTGTAAGAGGTGCTTTGACTGACTTTGAACAATATAAAAAAAAAATCTATGTATTCTCCTGTTAAAAAAAAAAAAAAAAAGGAGATGAGCCCTACCCTCCAACTAAGGCATTGAATTACTGTGTCAAAGTCATGCTTTTAACTTATCTGATTAATCTGATGAATTCATTTGGTAATTTATCACATTCAATGTCACAGAATTGTATCATCTCTTTTTGCTAAGGAGTACTGCTTTAGGGGCTTTGAACAAAACCTTGAACATTTTTTAATTTTATTGCTGTTTTTGTTAAATAGTGGGGCTGCTGCTGCTGCTAAGTCACTTCAGTCGTGTCCGACTCTGTGTGACCCCATAGACGGCAGCCCACCAGGCTCCCCCGTCCCTGGGATTCTCCAGGCAAGGATACTGGAGTGGGTTGCCATTTCCTTCTCCAATGCATGAAAGTGAAAAGTCAAAGTGAAGTCACTCAGTTGTGTCTGACTCTTAGCGACCTCATGGACTACAGCCTACCAGGCTCCTCTGTCCATGGGATTTTCCAGGCAAGAGTACTGGAGTGGGGTGCCAAATAGTGGGGCAGTAATAGGTAATTATTTCTATACCTTCTAGCTGTAAGGTTTGATGGTTATTGAATGTGGAATTGGGAAGCATTACTTATTTTCCAGAATTCCACACTAACTAAACTCCTCAGTTTCTTTCTGCTCCTTGTGTTTTGGTAAACTTTGTTTCATTATTTTAGTGAACACCATCACCTTTTTGCTATCTCCCAGATCCAAGTGAGAAAAGAATTGTAAAAGGCAGTGGGGAAAGAATAGCTTTAGTGCAGAAAGAATGTTTCCTTTCTGAGGCACTACGGTGTCACATCCTCTACATCTGGCTGTTTAATGGAAAATCCAGGTAGTAAAGACCAAAGAGGACAGATTTTGTGTCTTTGTCTTTTTATTTCTCTGTCTCTGCCAGTCATATGGGGAAGACTGAATGTGAATAATTGCATCTTGTTAAGAAAGCCATTTTTGAAAGTTTGGGAATTTTGTTTCTTTTCCTCAAACAGAAAGGAGCAGATTTTACAAAAATTCCAGTGACTTGTAAGTGATAAAATAAATAGAAAAATATATTTTTATCAGTTAAATTCAGGGCAAACACTGAGTCAAATAATAAAATTGAAAACAAAGGTCTTTATAATAAAGAAGTAGCAAATATTCTTAGTGTCAAACTTTCATTAAAGGTTGAAGAAGAAAAGAAGCACAAAAGTAGTGAAGTGGAAATATCAGACAACGTATGCGACGCTGCTGATGAGAGTGGATTGATTCAGCAGAGAAAGAGTGGAGGAAACAGCAACCAGGAGTTTCCTGCTATGGAGAATGAAGATTCTGATAGGTAATTCTATATCAATATTTAACAGCAGGTCACTTGTTATTTTCCTATAAAATAATTTCTAACTTGAGCTAATGTTTGTGATTTACAGATTTTCTATTTTACTAGAGATATAGTTATTTTTAATACTCTTGTTCTTTAGCCTTAATACTAGAGTTCCTTTGTTAACATACCACCATGTTACATGTTAGAGTATTCTGGATTTGACTGCATATTTGCCTTAACCAGTGTGTTGTATATTTAAATTTATTTTATGTCACTAATGAACATCCTTTCATTTCAGTTTGAGGACTTCTTTCAGCATTTATTATGAGGCGAGACTAGTGGTGATGAACTCCATCAGGTTTGCTTTGTCTGGGAAAGTTTTTATTTATCCTTCATTCCTGAAAGACTTTTCTGGATAGAGTACCCTTGGTTGGCAGGGTTTTTCCTCCTTTGAGTATGTCCATGGATGGAGGCCAAAGTGTTGTTAGTGGCGAGAAAAATGATGAGGCACCTGTCTTTCAGCCATGTTGCTGATGTCACCCCATCATGTTTAAAAGTAAACTCCCCTCCCCTGGCCAAATATTTCCTTGATTTCTTCTTTCATGGTATATATGCCTCATGTCATTTAAAATATCATCTAAATTAATTAGTTTTTTCTTTGAATTCTTTTTAATTTATTTTTGGCTGCACTGATTCTTTGCTGCTGTAGTGTGGTGGCTTCTCTTGATACTGAGCGTGGGCTCTAGGGTGCTGACTTCAGTAGTTGCAGAGCATGGGTTTAGTTGCACCATGGCATGTGGGATCTTCCCTGACCAGGAATCGAACCCATGCCCCCTGTATTGGCAGGGGGACTCCTAAGCACTGGACCACCAGGGAAATCCCTAAATTCACCATTATTATATTCAGAAGCAAAATAACAAATATAGTGTAAATCTAATTATGACTGCCATGTCTAAGAGTCAAGGTGCTTAGCCAGTGGACTCCATCCAGGTTTTCAGTGTAGCTCTTGAGGTTCTTCTCAATGTCCTTCCAGATGCATCTCTTTACTTTCTTCCATGTATTTTATACTCTTCCTTCCAGGTTCCTAGGAAACGGCCTAGGTGCCATGTGCCTGATGTTTGTGCTCATATTTGAATCTCCAAGTAGAATCATTTTCTTCCTTTTCTGTTTCTCACGACCTCCTGTCTTCACTTCTGCAAATCCTTCCTTATTTCACTTATCACTTTCATATGTCAACTTTTACATATCATATTGTATCAGAATTGTATATCTGTGTTTGAGGGAAGAATTTGTTTCCTTGCATATGGTTGGTACTTCGTAACTGTTTTGTGAATTAATCAATGACTTTAGATGGGTAAGAGTTGGAATTTTATAAAAATTGGTTTTTTTTTAATTCTTTATCAGTCAAATTATTAGAAAACATTGGCTTTTTTGTGGATTTTTTAACGTAGCAATCCTGGTGTGCACAGGAAGAAAGTAAAGAAAAAGAACAATGACAAACGGACACCAGAAGAATGTATGATTGCACCAGTATTTGAAAAGACCGAGTCACTGACTGGTGGTCTGCTGCACGTGAATGATGACAGCATTTTAAGCGAAGTGGATCAGGATGATGACAGGTACATTCTACAGATTCTTTGTAGGGGAAGAAATATTAGCATTAAATACTTCTTCTGGAAATAGAGCAGCATAATACAGTGCTCAGGCCAAAACAAGAGGTTCCTCAACTATAGTGGATGAACACTGCTGAAAGGTTAAGGTGAGGGCCAGTGCCTTTGGCCAGAAGTCATTTCAGTAAATAGTCCATTTGGAAGCTGGACTGTAGTGAATACACATAAACATTCCCTAGGGAATATTATTGGGGCAGGCAATGAAGAACTGGATGGTAACTCAAGAGGAATGTGGAGTTCAAAGGTGTTTCTCGTTTTATGTTAAGAAGGAAGCTTTTAGAGTGTGTATGCTATTGGAAATGAGCCAGCAGAGGATGTGCTTATTTAGTTTCATCGTGTTTGCATTTCCAGTACCAGAAAGCTTACTGATTGTATGACATTATCTTTAAACTATTACAGTAAACTAATTGTACATAATAGTTCTGTTCATGTATTAGTTTTATGATAAGGGCTTGCTCATTGGTTCTGAAGAGTAATATTCTTGTGTAACAGAATATGCAAATGATTACTTAAGTTAGTTCTATCATATATAGATTTTCAAAAATTACATAATTGTGAATTTACAAACATTTAGGCTATACTGAATAGGATTTGATCATTCCTTGATGATTCAGTTGATAGTAACATTGTGAGTAGCTTTGATTTTGTAAGATGCTCTGAAACGTCACATCATATTAACTTCATAGTTGTTTATAGATTCCAACCAAAAGGGGAAGATTTTGTTTATATTCAATAGAAAAAAATTACTAACAGTCTTTCACAAATTATTTCTTTTGGATTATATAGATCTAAATGACAAAAACTGTGCTTCCTGTACTAAGAGTGTCATTAACACATATTGTGTGCTCAATAAGTGTATGTCAGATGAATGAAGAAACAGCAGAATGGTTGAATGAATGCCTACTGATGAATTTCTTTACAAAAAACAAAACTTTATTAAAGTAGGTCTCCAGTCTTGCCTACCCCTAAAGTCTTTATAATTTTTGAGAAATATGTTTTAAGATTCAGAAATTATTATTTATAGCTATAGCTAGACATGGAATAATACTATAGATTCATTTGCTCTCATATTACTTAAAAAAACTTTTCAATATTCCTTTCTCAGCGTATTTTGGAAGAGCAGTGTTGAAGCCAGATTTCTGGGCTTGAATTCTGGGTCTGTTTGATGACATGTTGAGTGAGCTTGGGCAAGTTCCTCAGCCTTTGTGCGCTCCACTTCTTCCTATACCTATCTCCCAGAATGACTGTGAGGATGAAAATGCCTTTAAGACATGTCAAGTGGTTCTAATAATGCATAACCGATGCCTAGGAAGTCCTCAAAAAGTCTTGGTTATTCAAATGGGTTTCTTTCTTAGAAGGACTGAAGGAATACCTCCCAGATACGTTTTATTGCCATGAAGGTTAGTTCTTATTGAAAACTGAAGTGAAGTCGCTCAGTCGTGTCCAACTCTTAGCAACCCCATGGACTGCAGCCTACCAGGCTCCTCCATCCATGGGATTAAAGGACAGGTGCAAAAAACACTGGTATACTGTTTCCTATCACATAACGCAAGTAATATGTTTTTCCTTTTCTTGGATCTAACTTTAATACTTTATTAATATTACTGACATATTTTTTTGTCCTTTAATGCTCCTCTTGTTTATTGTTGCATCCTTTTATAGAAAATTATTTGCCAATGCAAAGAGTTTATATAAAAAAAGAAAAGTTTAGGTATTGTTTGTATTTTTGAATATTTACTATTAGCCTGAAGAGAATCATTTGTTCTTTTAGGCCTGCAAGGAAAACACCGTGTGAAAAGAAGAAGGTATAGTAAAAAAAAAAATGAACTTTCAAAAATATTATTATCCTTGTCAAAAATACTTTGTAAAAGGAATAGTGGTAAAGTAAAAAATCTTCCTTTGTTGTAGAGAAGTTTACTTTGAACACATCATTTAGAAACACTGTTGGTAAATTTACCCTTTTGATAAAACTCTCTTCTTTTAAGAAATATCTGTTTTTGCTTTGATAAAGAGATATTTATCACCTCTGTACACTTAGTATATTTTATACATATTTTAAGGACATTGTGAAACAGTATTATTTATATTAGGTCAAAGAACAAATGAATTATGTGAACGACCTGGATGACTTAACTCAGTCGTCTGAGATGGTTTCTGAGGATGGCAACGCACTTCACTCTGCAAATTCCACATTGCAAGTAGAACCTCTTGACTTGGGGTGTAAAGGTAGGACCACAGTGTAAATGTTAACAGAAAGCCTGTCTGTGTTTAGAGTAGTAATATATGCACACCTTGTCAATACTGCTCTAGAGCCAGGGATGTGTTACAGTGCTGTGCATCTCAGAATTTTGTTTTGCATTAAAGGAACATGAAAGTGAGTGTATACTCTGAGCCACAGGCCTATGATCCTCTCACTCACTGTACCTTCTGTTGACTTTTATTCTTTCTTGTGCCTTCACCCACGGTCAGGTCAGCATCATTTTCCTCCTAGAATAACTGAAATAATCTCAGGAATTCTTGCCCTGCCACTCCACCTCACGGAACCTCGGCCTGCACAGCAAATGTAATTATTACCTATTTTTTAAAATTCAGGTCTCATCATGTTACCCCCTTGTTTAAAGCCCAACTGTTGATTCTTTTTGCTGCATGCTTAAAGGTCACAATTGTCTAGCTTCATCTGGTTTTATTTTTTACCCTTCTTTCTACATGAATTTTAGAATCAGCTTGTCAGTTTCCTAAAATGTCTGCTGGTCTTAACGTTTTCATTTTCCTTCAGTTCAAAATACTTTGTACTTTCTCTTTTCATTACCTCTTTGATAAGGGTTATTTAGATCCATATGATTTAGTTTCCAAATATTGAGAGTTTTCCAGAGATCCTTCTGTGCTCTTGCTTCTCATGATGCGTTAGGTGCATCCAGAGGGGCCCTGGGGCTAGGGCTGATTATTTCCTGCCCTGGAGGCCAGACCTTGCTGACTACCCTGTTCATGCTGCTGGTAGGTAGGAGTGTTTCCTGCCTGGCTCAGGAGGCTAGATAGAATCCCTGGGAGCGCGTGAGCTCCAGGCACGGCTTCCTGTAGTCTTTCCACGTGGTTTCTCCCTGATCTCAGGTGGTTTCTCACTTAAGTGCACTGTCTGTTCCTCTGTTGAATACCTGAGGGGCTCCTCCTCAGTTCTCCTGGGTCCTTTTTCTCTGTCCCACTCTCTCCTCTCCAGGGTTTTGTCCTGTGATCTCTGCCCACATTGGTTTCACCAGACTCTCAGCTTCATCACCTCCACGTGGGGAGTCCAGTGGACTGTGCTTCTGTTCCTTCTCCCCATGTTGGGGCTTGGAAATTCTCTCAAGGCAGTGAGCTGGGGCGTTCCTTAGGCTAACCTCGTGTGTTTCCGGGATCATTGTCCTTCATTCCCTTAAGTTCTTGTCATGAAAATCATTGTTTAATGTATTTTGTGCGTGTAGTTTTTGCTTGCTCCACTCAGGAAGGTAAATCGGTAGCTGTTAACTCTGTCTTGGTTAGAAACATATGGTAGCTGGAGACTGTCCACAGGGTTGTTCCTCCTACTCTGCTTACTACTTCCTGCTCATCCTCCATTTCTCAGTGTGACATCTCTTCCCCAGGGAAATTTTTCCAGGACCCAGTCTATTTCAAGTTCTGTTATCATAGAACTCTCTTTTCTTGTAGTATCTATCTGAGATCATAATTATTTGATTTCTCTTTCTCTTGTACTAGACTTCAAGCTAAACAAGAGCCAGGGGTGTCTGTTTTATCTTCAGGGCTTAGAATAATGTCTTCCGCACTATAGACACTTAATATTTGTTCAGTACATGAATGAGTGACCATGAAAGGCACAGTCCTTTATATTCAAAACTTATTCACATTAATTTTTTTTGTTTGTTTCTATCTTTGTTTTCTCATCATGAAGATTCTGGTAGCTTGTTGAAAATTCAGGATGCAATTTTTTCACATGACAGATTAGTAAATTTTCAAAGAAAACACTGTGAACTACTTAGAGGAGAAATTCACAAAATGAAAAGCAAGTTTTGTGGGCTACAAAAAGAGCTGTCAGAAACCAAAGAAGTGAAATCACAGTTAGAGCATCAGAAAGTGGAGTGGGAACGAGAGCACAGAAGCTTGAGGTACCGTACATCTTGCTTTTAAAGAAATATTTGAACTGTTAAAGAAATATTTGAACTGTTGTTTCCTTTAATACTGCAGAGATGTAGATGTATTATAAGGACTAACTTACCTTCTCAGATTTTACAGGGAAGAAAACATCATTAGTATTGTGGAGTGTGAAATTCTTGGAAATAATATAATAGGTTCTTAACAGTGAATGCTTCTAATAACTTAATGTATATTTTTTCCAAATCATCATTTTGATGACCATACAGAAATCCACCATAATGGAAACCCCATTAATTATTTACCAAAGTGACTTTCGCTTGTTTTCCACTTTTGTGTATTCTATTTAATACTGCAAGGAGCATCTTTTCTATAAATTCATTTCTACCTTTCTAATTATTTTGAATACATTTTCTTTAATAATATTGTATTATTTGGTTAAAGTAGAGAAATTTTAAAAAGATCTGTGATCTATATTTCTAAACTATTCTTAGGAAAGCTTATATTGCTTTACATTCCGACCCCCAGAGGTATGAAGTAGCCATTTTTCTCAAGACAAAATAAAAACAAAATTTTATGCAGTTTTATTCTTAGCCCTCTGTATGAAAACAGTGATCATTAAGTGTTTTTCAGTGTATTCCCCCCATTTTTACTATTTTAAACATTGTGAAGAGGGAACAAAAGTTATTGCAGCAGCAGCAAATAAATCTCATAATTTTCTAAGAAGAGATCTCTAAAATTTGCAGATTCACCTTAAATCAAGAAGAAGAGAATAGAAGAAATTCCAATATGTTATATGAAAAAATTAGGGAGCAGTTAAGAAGAAAAGAAGATGAATATAGTAAAGAAGTTGAAAAGAAGCAGCAACTTGAACTCACTCTCCGAGCACTAGAAATGGAACTGAAGACTGTGACAAATAATCAGAATCAGGTAGAGTTAACCTTTGGTGAAAATTTCAAATTTCTAACACTACTTCATCAATACTATATCTAATATCCCTCTTTTTTTGAAAAATACCATTTTATTTTGTGTTGTACCAGTTATTTAGTGTCATTTTATTTACTGTTATAGGAAATTTTAGGTTACTTCTTAAAAACAAAAGCAAAAGAAATTAAAAATTCCCAAAGTAACAGGGCCAGAAATAAGAATTCTATAATCCTAAAATGCTGGGTGCACTTTTATGATCAGAGGGACAAAGAGGTCATGGTCAGTAGATCACACAATAGATACTGAAAAACCGCAGGGTTGAGATTGGTGTAGAAACTAGAGGTTAAGCTCTCTGCCCACCTCATGCAACAGATCCTTCTGCCTTGAGGGACCATTTGTGAGCGAATAGGTCTAGAAGAGAAGGGGAACTGGGAGGGAAAATGGTACCTAATTTTACATCAAGTTACCTCTTGGCTTCAATCTGGCAGGTGGCTGAGGGTCGTGGACCCCCCTCCCTCTGTGCCCGTCAGCCCTCCAGTCCACCTTCCCCATGAACAGCTCAGAGCTGGCTCCAGCTTTCCCAGCTGAGTTCTCCCTCACAGTAGAGTCCTCAAGGACAGGTGCTAAGTGGCATCCTCAAGAGGTGCAAGAATGTTCCCTGTGGAATTTTTTTCCAGCAGTTGGTAGAAACCAGACACTATTGAAGTTGATTGTCCTTCATTCTGAAGAGTTGTCGAGTGGCATCTCAGAGCAGAGGAATTCACTCCCCTGCCCGATATCCCTCTCAAATACAGACTGGGTCTCATCCCCAAGGTCCTACCAGCAGATCTCCTGCAACAGAAAGCTCTCAGGGAGAGCTCAGGAAAGTACTATTTGTAATTCAAATCCATTTGTCTACAGCAGTCAGGTAGGGACATACAATGGCCTCATCCAAGGAGAGGCCTTTATTATTTTCCATAGGAATTGATCTCAAATCTTTTGCAACTGTCTCTAAGGACCCGGAACCCTGATTGTGGTTTAGGCCATGAAGACCGCGTGTGCTCCCCCATCGACCGCACCACCCAACAAAGTCACTCTGCTTTGGGGTGAGCATCGCTCCATGCACGTCATCGCCGTCAGTGTCTGAATCAGAGTCCGTTCTTGGCTCCACTGTCATTTCTTTAAACAACACCCTGTCAACGACCTTTTCACATCATTTATTGTTTTTCAATTTGTAAAAAGTGCAACATCCATTGTAAGAACAGTTTCGAACACTTTAAAAAGTTGTTTCTTTAGAATAAACTTATAAAAGTGCCTCTCCCCCACCAAGGGGGGAAAAAAAAGCACTTGCTACTAATAATAGATATTCTGGGGTTTGGTAGTGAATTCACTTCCTTGGCCCATCATTAGGGTAGTTTATCACTTCCACTGATGGTAAGAAGGAAACTATAGGCAGTTCAGAGATCATATTTTGGAAGTCATTCTTCTACTTGTAAGAAAATGAACACTCTGCTCTGTGTAGTGTCTTATTTCAGTACAAGGAACTTTTGAAAACAGTGATAGATATGCCGTAATATATATTTAGTGATAGCTATTAAGTGTTTTTCATTATATTTCCCCCATCTTACTATATTAAACATTATGGAAAGATAATGAAATTTATTGCAGCAGCAAATAATCTCATGGTTTCCTAAGAAGAGCTTTCTAAATTTCACCTTATTTCCCATTAGTGTATGTGCCATGAATGAAATAGGAGGCTTATTTTGTATTTATATGTTTGTACTAGAGAAGTAACTGTGGTTTGATGTAAGAGAACTAGTAGAGTCAAAAGACCTGGTGAAACACCTGCAGCTTACTTATATTTTTAACTTCTCCCTTTCCAGAATCATTATAGCTAATGAGTTAATTGATGTTTGTAGAAGTACTTAGTACAGTTGTCAATAGGTATAATTCTTATAATTGCTTATGAAAATGTTAGAAGGTAGCATATTCTCAAGGAAAATCTTTATATGAAATTTAATCTATTTAAATCTATAAAATTTAAATATTAAATTTAATCTATTTAAATCTATAAAATTTAAATATTAAATTTAATATATTTAGTATATTTAAATAAATTTAAATATATACACAGTAATCACTCTTACTGTGAAGTGGCTGTATAGGAGGTATCAGATGCAGTATTTATAAAGCCAGCAAGTGGTGTTGTTTATTGAATTATAGTTGATTTACAATATTGCATTAGTTTCAGGTATACAGCACAGTGATTCAGATATATTTGTATGTGTGTGTGTATAAATGAGGCTTCCCTGCTGGCACAGACTGTAAAGAATCTGCCTGCAATGCAGGAGACCTGGGTTCAATCCCTGGGTTGGGAAGATCCCCTGGAGAAGGAAATGGCTACCCACTCCCGTATCCTTGCCTGGGAAATTTCATGGACAGAGGAGCCTGGTGGGCTACAGTCCATGGGGTCGCAAAGAGTCAAACATGACTGAGTGATTAACACACATACACACTCACTCACACACACACACACTCACACATACACACATTTTCCTTTTCAGATTCTTCTTACAGAATATTAAGTGTAGTTCCTTATGTTGTACAGTAGATCCTTGCTGGTTATTTTACATCTACTAGTATGTATATGTTCGGAGAAGGCAATGGCACCCCACTCCAGTACTCTTGCCTGGAGAATCGCATGGACAGGGGATCCTGATGGGCTGCAGTCCATGGGGTCGCACAGAGTCAGACTTGACTGAGCGACTTCACTTTCACTTTTCACTTTCACGCATTGGAGAAGGAAATGGCAACCCACTCCAGTATTCTTGCCTGGAGAGTCCCAGGGACGGGGGAGCCTGGTGGGCTGCCGTCTAAGGGTTAAACAGAGTCAGACACGACTGAAGCGACTTAGCAGCAGCAGCAGTATGTATATGTTAATCCCAACCTCCTAACTTATCCCTTCCCCTACCCCCTCATCCCGTATGAGGACCATAAATTTTTTTTCTATGTCTTTCCGTTTTTTGAATAAGTTCATTTTAGATTCCATATATAAGCTGCTGCTGCTGCTGCTAAGTCGCTTCTGTCGTGTCCGACTCTGTGCGACCCCATAGACGGCAGCCCATCAGGCTCCCTCATCCCTGGGATTCTCCAGGCAAGAACACTGGAGTCGGTTGCCATTTCCTCCTCCAATGCATGAAAGTAAAAAGTGAAAGTGAAGTCGCTCAGTCGCGTCCCACTCTTAGCGACCCCATGGACTGCAGCCTACCAGGCTCCTCCATCCATGGGTTTTCCAGGCAAGAGTACTGGAGTGGGGTGCCATTGCCTTCTCCGCCACATATAAGCAGTATGATATAATACTTGTCTTTGTCTGACTTTCTTCACTTAGGGTGATAATGTCTAGGTCCATCCCTGTTGCTGCAAATAGCATTATTTCATTCTTTTTTATGACTTAGTAGTTTTCCATTGTATAAATATTCACATCAGATGCCATTTTTAAGTGCAGTCAGGTCTATAAATCTTATATTTTAAGCCTTCTGGGTTTATTGTAGTTCAGAGAAAAGCCTCTCCAGGTCTGAGCTTCTTGAAAAGTCTCCTGGGATTTCTTTTTGACTTTCATGGATTCATTGTCTTCAATTAAATTTTTGAACGTTTGAAAATTTCTGCTTTTATAAAGTCTGAGGTTTGTATTGAGCCTTATTTTTTCTGTTTTGGAGACACACTTGGTACAGCCTTTCATTGTATAAGCATACAAGATAGTCTTTCATTTCAGAGGAAATTATGAAATGTTACTTTATTGTGTACTAGCTAAAAATCTCCTTTGTTTCACTTAGGCTTCTGCTGGTCCTGAAGAACCAAAAGACCTGTTGTGCAAAAACCACATGTTGCAGGATGAAATTGCCATGCTAAGACTGGAAATAGAGGCAATGAAAAACCAGAATCTGGAAAAGGAAAAGAACTATTTTGAGGACATTGAAACTGTCAAAGTAAAGAATGATGATGCTCAAAACACAATAAAACTGAATGAGGAAAGGTTAACAAAAACTATATCCCAGTATATAGACCAGCTTAATGTTCTGACAGCTGAGAATACAATGCTAAAGTCTAAGCTGGAGAACGAAAAAGAAAACAAACAAAGACTGGAAACAGAAGCGGAATCCTACCATTCTAGACTGGCTGCTGCCTTTCACGATCATGATCAAGGTCAGACATCACAAAGAGACCTGGAGCTTGCCTTCCAGAAAGCAGAAGATGAGTGGTTATGCTTGCAGGACAAAATGAAGTCTGATGTGGCTAACCTAAAAGATAAGAATGAGGCGCTTTCCCAGCAACTTTCTACAGCAGAAAGTAAACTCCATCAGGTAAAAATCAAGTTGCAGCACACGAGAGATAATCTTAGAGAAACGATTTTGATGTTAGAACGTGTCCAGAGAGACCTTTGCCAAGCAGAGTGTCAAAAGCAGGAAATTGAACACCTGTATCTGAATGAACAAGGAAAAGTGAATAAATACCTTGGAAAGCAGGACTCCTTAGAGGAAACATTATCTCAACTCCGGAGTGAAAACATGTTGCTCCGGCAGCAACTGGATGATGCACAAAACAAAGCCAACAGTAAGGAGAAGACAGTCATTAGCATCCAAGACCAGTATCTGCAGATCATGAGAAAACTTCAGGCTGAAAGTGAGAAACAAGGTCTGATGCTGGAGGAAAGAAACAAGGAGTTAATCCAGGAACGTAATCATTTAAAAGAGAGAATGTATCAGTACAAAAATGAAAAAGCAGAAAGAGAAGTAAGTATCCAGAAGGAGAAATAATTCTCAGACTTCCTGAAAGAAAATTCAAAGTTTTGATTTTGGCTTGATTCTGGCTAAATGTTGAATCTAGTTGAATATAAAAATACATAGGCTGTGAATCTATAGTCTCTAAACCAGCCTAAAAACACAACTTGTATCCAGCAAATCAAAATTAGACCCAGGAAATGCTTTACTTTGAGTAGAGACATCATGTCTTATGAAATGTTAAGAGATTCGGTTCTAAATTGTTAATACAGATAGATATTAGTAATTTACTCTTTTACTATTAAGGTAATAATTTTAATCTTTATGTTACCACATGTCAGTATCGTGATGAAGCAGATAAATGAAATGCTCAAACCTAAAATGAACATTTCAAAATTAAGCTTCAGTTACATGGATTACCTTGACAGTTAATTCCAGGTTTCCCAGAGGCTATATCATATTTTGGCTTTGGTAGCTTGTCATAGCTTTGTGTCATATTTGTTGGTATAATTTTATGTTTATTCACATCAATTTGAGTTAATATGGGAAACATTTTAGCCTTGAATCATTTATTCTTAAAGCCACTCAACTCTTTAAATGCATCTACTTATCATTAAAACATAATTTGGGACTCAAGTGGTGAGCTTTAGCAAAATTCTTCTTGATTTAATCTTCCCACTGCTATTTATGATTTACTTTTGGAGAAGGCAATGGCACTCCACTCCAGTACTCTTGCCTGGAAAATCCCATGGGCGGAGGAGCCTAGTCCATGAGGTCGCTACAAGTTGGACACAACTGAGCGACTTCACTTTCACTTTTCACTTTCATGCACTGGAGAAGGAAATGGCAACCCACTCCAGTGTTCTTGCCTGGAGAATCCCAGGGACGGGGGAGCCTGGTGGGGTGCCGTCCATGGGGTCGCACAGAGTCGGACATGACTGAAGCGACTTAGCAGCAGCAGCAGCAGTAGAATATTTTTACAACAATTTGCTCATAATTCTCATTTTCAGTATCAATTAATATCATTTAGATACAAGCTTGTCCACTAAAAATGAAGGGTGTCAGGATTCATGATCAGCAGGAATGGAGTGAGTCAGGGAGAGGATTGTAGGGCCTGCGGTCTGGAGACAGGTAGAAGAGGCCACTTTAATAAGGCTCCTTGAAGGCCATGGGCGCAACCTCATCTTTTAAATTTTATTTTTCTGTTATATTGGAGTATAGTTGCTTTACAATTTTGTGTTAGTTTCAGATGTACAGGAAATTGATTCAGTTATCCTTATACATATATCCATTCTTTTTCAGTTCCTTTTCCCATGTAGGTGACTACAGAATATTGAGTAGAGTTCACCATGCTCTACAGTAGGTCCTTATGGTTAGCCAAGGGCAAAGGTGGGGAGGAGGGATAAATTAGGAGTTTGGGATTAACATAGACATACTACTAGACAGAAAATAGATAAGCCACAAGGGAATGGCCTCATTTTTCTGCTGAGCTAGGAATCTGTTGGAAAGATCTGAGCACTGGTTGGAATATGTGAAGATCTCTGAAGGTAATAGAAGCCTCTAATAAAGAAAGAGGGAAAATGTTCCACAGAGTGGAATTTTCCACCACTTGTCCCACATTCAAATCTATTTCTCTCTGGTTGTGAGGTGGTGAAGCTCTGCAGATCTAGTGGGAGGAGCAGGGCGTGGACAGCGGGTCTGCATCTTTTGTCTGAATAACTTAATATCAGAAAGGCCGGAAGGTGGCCCCTTCCATGTCTGTAACCAAATTCACTGAGGAGGGAGAAGAAGGTGGTGATAGTTTTCAAAGTACGTATGTTGGAGTTATCTATTCTTAACATAACAGAAAGTAAAGTGATTTGTTAAACTCAGTGACAGAGTGTCTTATTAGGCAGTTGTGAGACAACTTCAACAAGAACTGGCTGAAAAAGATGCCCTGAAAAAGAAGTCTATGTCAGAGGCTTTGCTGGAGAGCATGTCTAATTGTGCTAAATTAGAAGCTGAGACACAGGATTTAAAGAACAACATACATCAACCCACAAGTCAGGTATGTATGAAATTGAACGTGTCAACAGTTAATATGTAGGATGAAGTGTTTTAGGACGCTCATTTTCATGGTCAGCTTTCTTTTGTATTTTTGTTACAAGTAATTTACTATAAGTTTCTTATCTTTATAATGCACTCATTTCTTAACCTCTGACTTTCATTCTGCCATTTGCATTATATATATTTTTTCTTATATTATTTGCCCTTAGGAAAGTTGAGAATTGCGCCTCACTGTTCACACAAGTTGAGAGACTTTTTTCTCTTTGAAACAATACTTTTTTTTAGTGATAGCTGTATTACATAAGGAGGCTAGCCAGATAAAATCAAAGGATAATGTTTAATGGAAGATTCCAGAAAATTATCATTGCTCATCTTTCTTTTTATGACTGGCTGTAGAGTTCTGTATTTATTTATTTCATGGATTTCAGAATAACTTGTGCAGAAAGGGTATTATAAAAACCAGATGAAATATAGGCATTGCCTTCTTTCCTTTTCATTTTAAGTATATTGCAAAAGCATGGAGGTACTCAGATGATGTATAGTACATACATCCAAACTAGAGAATTAAGAAGATTATCTAGATCCTACCATTGGATTTTTTTAAAGCTATTGAGATATAATTCACATATCATAGAATTCACCCACTCAACATGTGTAGTTCAGTATCTCTTAGTCTAGAGATGTGTCACCTGTGACCACAGTCAATTTTAGAGCCTTTCCATCACCCCGCAAAAGAAACCCTGCATCCCTTAGCCACCACCTGTGGCCTTCCATCCCTTAGCCCCAGGCAACCCCTAGTCTAATATCTGTCTCTGTAGACATGCCTGTTCTGGGTATTTTATATAAATGGGATCATACAATACGTGCTTCTTTGGGATTAGCTTTTCTCACCTGATGTCATGTTTTCGAGGTTCATCTGTGTGATTGCAACGTATCAGTTCTTCTGTTAGTTGGTTGTCAATCAGTCAATAGTATTTGACTAAGCCATGTTTCCATCATCAGTTGGTGGAGCTTTGGGTTGTTTCCACCTTGGGGCAATTAATGATGCTGCTGTGAACACTGATTTACACATTTCTGTGTGGACATGTTTTTGTTTCCCTGTGGTTGAATTTTTATCCTCAGACGTAACTGGCTGATTTCAGCTTTCTTGGCCCTTGCTCAGGCTATCCTTTCTGTCTTTACAGTTTCTTTTCCTTTTGACTAGGCCTCCATTATTTGAGACCTGGTGTCCAGTCTCTCCTCCTTCATGGGGCTTTCCTGAATGTCCACCTCTCATGGAGCCTTTTCACTTTAGCCATTGTTATCTAGTCTCTGAGGAAGAGTTTAGCCCCTAATTTTACACTGTTGCCATTTTTTTCCATGAGGGGGAATCTTATCTAAGAATATATTGGTATTACAGGGAATATTTTTAGATATGCACAGCACTTGTCTTGCATAAAAGGACAGTAACAAAGGATTACAAGAATGAGGCTTTTTTTGTTGTTGTTGCTGTTCAGAAAAATGTATGGATCATCTCTGTAAACTGTTAGGAGATGGGATTTCTTTATCTTTGCAAATCATTTCTCTTTGGACTGCAATTCAAATTAGCAAAAGTCTTTGTAGTTCAGGAAAAGGCTTATGGGATTAGACTCTGTATTTATAAGATTTATTAATTAGAGTCTTATTCTCACAGATTTCTTTTGAGAGGCATTTATTAACTTAGCCCCAGATAACTCAATATAGTATCCCTTAAACTACTTTAAAACCCTGGGACATTAAGATGAGGGAAGGATTAAGAGACGTTCTACTAAGAGGGGACTTGTAGTCATTTTATGGAAGAAAGATAGAAAAATATTATTGTAGAACAATAAAAGAGTATAAAATCAAGTGCAAATGTTGTTTGACAAAGATGACAGTGAAGAATATATTTTGTGAATCTTGGTGGTGTGAACATCTTTCTTGATTCTCTGAGTAATCCCTGGTCCTACATTCTACAATACACATACCATCCTTTTAATTTGATCCTGGGTTTGAATTAGGCTGTGCTTAATCCACATTCCTCATTACCAAATGGTCTCATTTTCTTCTTGAAGACTGATGATTTTCCAGCAGAGCTGGAAACTGCATCTTCAAAATGTCTGCACGTGGATGCAGAAAAATCAAGTATTTCAACAGGAGTTATTATCTATGGAATGAATGCAAAAGAAATGTGAAAAAACTAGAGAGAAGAAAAAGAAGTTGGAGCAAGATGTAGTGACCCTCAAAAGTCATATAGAAATGAATATGATAGAACGCAGTCAAGTAGAGCAGTATCAACAGGCTACTGAAGAAAGAGCAAGACAGAATCTTATAGAGAAATGAAAAGAAGTCAACCTATTTTTGTAGGTTAATTTGTTGATCTGTCATGTGCTTGAAATCATTTTCACTGTATAGTACATTTCAGACATATACAACTTGTGTGTTTCCTCTACCTCCCTTAGAGCAGTATGTTTTGTAGATTTCTGGAATGGGGGGGCACTTGTTTTCCCTTTAAATATTTCAGTTTCCCCCACAGTTTTCACTAAATTGTCCTATCAGAATGATTCTCACTTGAGAATCCTCTTACTTATAAGACCAGTTGGTATAAAATAAGACCATTATGAAGAAAAGAAAATATTGTGGTTTAGAACTGATACCATCCTCTTGAATTATTCTTGTCTCATTCAATTTTTAAAATTTTAAGTTGATCCTCTTATTCTTTGAATTATCAGATTATATAAGTACTACTATAACAGTCATTCCACTTTAATTTTATAATTTCGATTTAACTCACTTCACATTGATGATAATTTTTTAAACTTCTGCTCTTTTTGTTTTCACCTTTGTAATCACTCTGTGAATCACTGACTCAAAACTAAAGGAAACAAATATAATTTTCCTGGTTATATTTATTTTTAAAATGTTATCTATTTCAACTTGCCTTAGATACAAGCAAGATCTCAACAGATGGAACTCAGAATTAAAGACTTAGAATCTGAACTCTCTAAGATGAAAACTTTGCAAGAAGATTCTAATAAAGACGAGTTGGAAAAATATAAGCATCTCTACCTAGTAAAACTTGAAGTTAGAAAGTCATTGAAAGATAAACTAGACAAGTAAGTCAAAACACAGAATCACAGAAAATAAATTTACTTCATTAATTTGTCTCTAAAGCCTAATATTTTTATAGAGCACAGTTCCTGAGATTACTAGGAAGTGAAAGCTAAGTGGATAGTCACTGCTAAGGGGGCGCCCTTAGACAAACTATTAGTACTGTATCAAGTTTTTCCACACTATGTAGAGGCATGCTTGTGAAAAGGGGGGAAATTAACACAGGGGTGAAAGGCAGGATAATTCACAAAGTGGCTAGAAATAATATAGTGACCTGGCCGAGGGAGTGTGTGGAGAATGGAAAGGGCAGATCCCACCTCCAGAGCCTAGTCCAGCTTTCCCCACTATCTGAAAGCAGAGCATTCCTAGGATGCCTTTCATAAGCCAAAACAGCATAAAGCAAAGAAGCAGGTACCCAAGGACACATTCTGCTAGTCGATGCTAAAATATGCTTTCAAGTGCTTCCTTTCACCACCCTTGTATATACATTTCACTCATGACCTTGGAGAAATTAAGCATTTGGTTCTGAGGTATCATCTAGAGCCACAATCTCAAGGGGAGGATGAGAAAGTCAGTGGGTGAGAAAGTCAGTGGGTCATATGCTAGTCGAATATGCCCAAGTGAAGTACAGGTGATCCCAGACAAGGTCAAGGCTATGGCGACTTGATGCTGAGATGTGGGGTATGGCTCCCAGGGAAGGAGCACGGTGGGGCCGGTTTCCCTGCTTGGGGAGCGCGATGCCTCTCGCTCTAAAACGTACACTACTGTTTAGAGTTTTGGCTTTTTAAATGAGACCAAAATTTGTCTTCAGATTTTTTTTTTTTTTTTTTGGACCATCAGGAACAGGTGCTGACATAGGCCCATAGTAGAAGTGAAGTAACATAAAGTGAACTTTGGGAAAGCAGGGGATACTTGTAATTATTCCTGGGGCTGTTTTAGCTCTTTTCAGTCTCACCCACTGACTTTCTCATCCTCCTCTTGAGATTGTGGCTCTAGATGATACCTCAAAGCCAAATGCTTAATTTCTCTGAGGTCATGAGTGAAACGTATATACAAGGGTGGTGAAAGGAAACACTTGAAAGGAACTTTGTGGGATGGTGTGTTTCTTCATCCCTGAACTGTTTCCTGGAGGCAGGTGTGTCCCAGAGGGCAGCAGGTGTCACTGTGAGGCCACCTCCCTTTCTCTCTGATGCCCTTTCTCTCCTCTCCCAACTGTAGCTTGTTACTTGTGGAGCCCTAGATACATGTGTACTTCTTCAGAACAAGGTTACAACTGTCATTGTTTACAGTAGGTCTGCTCTGTCTTTTCGGTGTTCAAATAGTTCAATAGGAATTCCATTTACTCTGTGGCAACTTTAAAAAATGTCAGTCATTTAGAGAAACATGAACGAAATTGGTGTTTTCCATCTTCCCCAGGACTGATGAGAGGCTGACAGAGATCAGCACTGAACTTGAGGTGGAGAAACAGAACAGATCTATACACAGCAGTCTCAGCACAAGGCCAGTCCTGGAGTCCTCTTCTGTTGGAAACTTCAATCCTGCTTCAGGGTTCAACACAAATGTTATTTCAAGAGCAAACAGAGGGTTTTCTACCTCAATTCCATGCCGTTCAAATGACAGTATAGAGACTTACTTGACCAAGGTTAGTTCTATTCTATTTTTTTCATTGGGTTTCAGATTTCTGATATGAATGATCCTTGTTTTTAATTTGGTGAACTTCTGCGTTGTTTTTTTGACTTATGCACACTAAGTAAAACCATACTTAACTATGATAATCAAGGAGACATTTAATGATTTTTTTTGTCCTAGATCTCTCATTTTTAAGAGATATTTATTAAAATCTTAAATTTCTTGAAAAGCTGCATTTAAATTCAACTTTAGAAATGAAATCTTATTGTCTAGTAACCAAAAGTATACTTTCAGCTGTTTGATTTACTTTCTAAATTATTTCACTTTGGCAGTGGTTCATAATCATTTCCAGGCTCTGCTGCACCCACTGCAGTTTTTCTACCCCTAAGCATAAGTGAATGACTGGCATCTAAACACTAACCACATATGGATGCTTTTATTTGAAGGAATCCTAGATAAATCTTTTTTATGAATTAAACAAACTTGTAATACCTAATCAAAGATTAATTTCTGGTTTTAGGTTAACATTTTTTGTTATTTTCTTATACAAGAGT
The DNA here is from genome assembly GCF_029378745.1 of Bos indicus. NCBI lineage: Eukaryota > Metazoa > Chordata > Mammalia > Artiodactyla > Bovidae > Bos > Bos indicus. Next base: position 37,159,139 of record NC_091772.1, on the reverse strand, counting down.
ACATCTTTAACTGCTATTTTACTTACAGAATTTTGATTTAAATTTCTAAAAAAACCTTGCTAAGCAGTTTTAGAATGTTTCTAAGTTGCTCACTTTTGTTCTCTGTTTGTTTTGTCTCTGTTTTGACATCACCTGAATGAATGATGACTGAGATAGCAATGATGGGGAGTCTTTAAACTGCAACTAGTTTTCATTGTATAGTCATTATTATTAAAATATCCATTTCAGTCAGTGCACACGGGTTTATGGTTTTGATGGTGTTTTCATGATGTTGATGATGCAGAGAAAAATAGCCTTTGTTAAATGCAGTCTCAACCTGTTTTCTCATTTGGCTTCTTGCCATCATAGAAGAGCAGTCTAAGGTTTCTTTGAAAGCACTGCAGCTACGTTGGGTCTTAGTACTTGAGAGCCATGAACCTGGAGGATGTGCTTTAGCTGTGCAGTCACAGCGGGCCTCCAAACATTTCATCCTAAGTCAGACACTTCCCCACGTAGGCCTAAGAGGAGGAAGCAAATGCTTGACCCCTCCCAGGGGAAGGCTGCCTACTGTAGACCCAAGTTCATGGTGCTGTGGAAACATACACCTTTTCAAAGAAGAGATTCAGAACCAAGCAAGCACTTCGTAGTTTCTTCTCCCAGACTCACCTGTTAGGTAAATCTCCTCGCTTCTCATAAGGAGGGTAGGAGTATAAGTCCTCCCCTTGAAACTTCAGGCTGAGGAAATGAAGTTCAACTGCAATTTCTGATCAGATTTAGATTATAAATGAGCTTATATGCATACTTTTTGTATATATTAACTGATGATGAGAGCTTGGATAGAGAAGTATGCTAAACAGTAAAGAGAGATCTGTTGTGTATTTTAAATTTTGTCCTCAATAACCCAAAATGTGGATAATTCACTGTTGACTCATTTTAGCAAGCCAGGTTTTATCTAGAGGGAATGAACAAACATCCTTTTAAGGTTGAATCTCTTCAGTTTTGGCCTGCTTGATCAACTAAAGATTCCTTCAAGTTCCCTGTCCTGTGTCTAAAAAATATTTATGCTTTCTAAATTAACTATATCGATTGCTACAAATAGGAATTTGATATTGATTTTATTCTTGTTCATGCATTTAAAACACATTTACTTAGAAAGTCATGTCACGCCACAAGCATTATTGAACTATATAGCATGGTTTTACATATTCATTTTATCTATGTTATAGTTTAAAATCTATGTGTTTTTTCCTTAATCTGAGGAAGTAGCTGGTATAGAACTCTGGGCTCAGTAAGAAGGACATTGCCTTTGTTACTTCTTTTGTAGAATTAGGAACTTTGACTAAATCAATGACTCTTATGCCTTAAAAAAAGGTTTTTGTTTTTTTTTTTTTTCAAAGAAAACAACCTTTCTTTGAAAAAAAAAAACTTCTGCGTGGAACCGTGTTATATAAAACAGAGCCAAGTATAGAGGCTTTTAGCTAAAGAGTGGCCAGAGGCACTGCTGCTGTGACTTCTCTGTTCCTCAACCCTGCAGTAACCCCTGTGGGACCTTCCCATTCTAAGGGGACATAGTTCGTAAACTAACACTTAAAAGAGAATCCTTCTCCCTAAACATCTTCAGAATTGAAACTTGCTGGTACGTTGTTTCTTGTGTGTAATTTTCTCACCTTTCTGTCTTTTCATTAAATGGAGAAGTGTAAAGAAAATCACAGATGTGTTCTCCTTATTAGCATTTGACTTAGATTCCTCCATTTGAACACGATCCTTACCTAGAAATCAAAGGTCTCAGAAGTACATATTTAGGGCAGGAGCTGTTGGGGGAGAAGATAGTAATCTTGTGGGTCATTCCTAGGATTATGGGTCGTTCCCTAATTCTCTGAAATTATGTGTACTATAGACTGATATTTATTGTACTTTTTATCAGATTAATCTAAATAGGATTCCATATATATGGTTCTGTTATCTATAAGCAGAATAAGTAGAAATTCATTTTCTTTTATTTATGTGATTTTTTTTCTACTGAAGTAATCTTGAAGTTAGGTCTGGTCTCTAAAAGTATTATTTAAAAGTCGCATTTAGTAAGTTTTATGTCACTCCTATGATAATATCTCTTGTTTATCTTAAACATAAATAATATTTGACTTATTTCAGATGCAGCAGGAGTTGGACAGGAGTATAACTAGAGAAATAAGAAAAGGTATGTTGCCAAAATGTATGAATTAAATTTAGACATTGATTTCTGAAATACTCTGTAAGAAGTAAGTGGGATCTCTTTCCACTGTTCGGATAACAGATGCCATGTTAAGTATTTTTTCTTATACATAGCTAATGAAAAATGTGAAAGTATGAGTGGTCATAGTGAAAAATATCCTTCTTCCTCATTTATTCATCATGTTCCATAGCTTGAAAAACAATCTCTGAAGGTCTGTGTATTTCTTTTTATTTCTGGTTATATCCTTCTTCTACTTCCTCCATCCCTGTGGAACTATCCACCTACACCTGACACTATTCTCAGAAAACGTGGAGTTCATCAACTTCTCAAGTGTTGGTAGTGGTTAAGGCTAAGAAACCCAGATTCAAGCAGTCACGTTTGTGTAGCTGTCACTTGGTGGGTGACTTTAAAATTTCTCTGTCACTGACTTTGTCACCAGTTTATCTTTTATTCTCAGGAAAAGCTCCAAACACCCACATCAATTTGGGTCCCGCCAAAGAAGTTGGCCTTATCTCTCTACCACCCTCCTCTGCCCCTCAGCTCTGCATCTAAGCAGCCAGACTGTGTAGGATCCCACAGGTGCGCTTCCTCATCTCTAGTCTTTGTATGTGCTTCTCCCCTCTCTATCTCTTGTACTTTTTCCTGTCCTTCAGGTAGCTACATATATACCAGTTCAGTTCAGTCGCTCAGTCATGTCCAACTCTTTGCGACCCCACGAGTTGCAGCACACCAGGCCTCCCTGTCCATCACCAACTCCCAGAGTTCACTCAGACTCACGTCCATCGAGTCGGTGATGCCATCCAGCCATCTCATCCTCTGTTGTCCCCTTCTCCTCCTGCCCCCAATCCCTCCCAGCATCAGAGTCTTTTCCAATGAGTCAACTCTTCCCATGAGGTGGCCAAAGTACTGTAGTTTCAGCTTTAGCATCATTCCTTCCAAAGAAATCCCAGGGCTGATCTCCTTCAGAATGGACTGGTTGGATCTCCTTGCAGTCCAAGGGACTCTCAAGAGTCTTCTCCAACACCACAGTTCAAAAGCATCAATTCTTTGGCACTCAGCCTTCTTCACAGTCCAACTCTCACATCCATACATGACCACAGGAAAAACCATAGCCTGACTAGACGGACCTTTGTTGGCAAAGTAATGTCTCTGCTTTTCAACATATATATCACTTCTACCAAAAAGCTGGCAGTATTGACACAAAGCTGGCTGTCCCTTCTGAATGTTCCTTGTGCCATCTTTTATAGCTGTCTTTGTATTTATGACTCTGTAAGGAAATTGCCTGTTTGTCTATTTTTCCAGTTTGCATTTCATTTTTCATGGTGGACTGGGTCACCTTCATCTTATAATTCCAGTGCTTGTCACTATGCACACCTTTGCACATAGTTACTTAGTAAATGAATGAAGGATGAGAAAACCAGAAACTCTGATACTCAGTCACACGTGCGACCATAAGCAGATTATAAAATTGTAATCTTGTATTTTATGTGGTGCCATCTAGAGATATTTTTCATTCTTCGAAACACTAGGAAAGGTCTCAGGCTTTTGGCAGTTTTTTTGTTTTTTGTTTTTACTAATGCTTAGTTAACTCAAGTATTTTAGGTAAAGAATATAATTCTTTCCTTTTCTTTCCAGTTGATGCTGAATTTGCATCTGATGCCTTTACAGTGTCTCATGTATCTGCAGATGGGTCAAATGTGTATGATGACCAAATTTTGAAAACAAAAGCACAGTATACACAGATTTTGAAGGAAAAATATATGATTTAGAATGATAAATCATAAAAGTTTCCCTACTGGACTGTTTCCATGACATTTCATTGTTTTCCATTAAAGATGATGAGAAAATCTTTATTAAAGGAAAGTATTTTTGTATTACATCTGTATGATGAAAATTTATATAGCGTTTTAAGTGATGTTTCTCTGCATCTAACTTACTTTTAAGCATATTTAAAAACCAGCACTGTTGAGTTTTCCATATTCTAAGCAATAGTGTAGTCATTCAATCATGTCTGACTGTTTGCGACCCCATGAACTGTAGCCCACCAGGCTCCTCTGTCCATGGAATTCTCCAGGCAGGAATACTGGAGCAGGGAGCCATTCCCTCTCCAGGAGGATTTTCCAGACCCTGGGATCAAACTCGGGTCATGTGCATTGAAGGTGGATTCTTTACCATTTGAGCCACCAGGAACACCCTTTACAAACTCAGACTGAGCCCTAATACCTGCTGTTTAAACAGCACCCAAAAAGCCAGACTTGTCATTAATATTTAGTGGTGTTGATTGATAGCTTTTTTGTATGTTCCACTTTTTATCACTATATATAGACCCAAAGATTTAGATACTGATGTTATGGCTACCGTCAATGTTTTGATGTATTACAATTGTTAATAGAAGCATAAAGCTTACTATATGTAACTTTATTTTTTTTTCTTTAATAGAAAATTATTTAATTAGTATACATGTGTTCCCCATCCTGAACCCTCAAACACAGATTCACAGGTCCTTCCTCATGGAGAAATAAAGTTTGCCTGAGTTTTTGCCTTTTAAATGAATGAACTTTAAAAATGTTTTCATTTTTAATTAGAGAATAATTACTTTACAATATTGTGATGGTTTCTGCCATACACTGACTTGAATCGGCCATAGGTATGCATATGTCCCCTCCCTCTTGAACCTCCCTCCCACCTCCCTCCCCTTTCCACCCCTCTAGGTTGTCACAAAGCACCAGCTTTGAGTTCCCTGCATCATACAGCAAATTCCAAAAAGACACATGTACCCTAGTGTTCATTGCAGCGCTATTTACAATAGCTAGGACATGGAAGTAACCTAGATGACCATCAACAGATGAATAGATAAAGAAGCTGTGTATTATTCAACTATAAAAAGGAATGCATTTTTGAGTCAGTTTTAGTTGACTTTTGATTTACTTTTGGAGACAGTATTAAAATTAGAGAAAGTTCCTCATGGATAAATAAGATTTGCCCAAGACGTTTCACCTTTTCTTTACCTATCTACCTATCTATCTATTTTTGCTTTGCTTTTTGGAAAAAGTCTTGGAAAAAGACTTTTTATTTTGGAAAAAGCACCAGACAAACAAACATTTTCACAAAACTCCCTTATCTCCCGTATATCCACCTGAGGTACCATTTATCTTTCCTAAATGTTATTTGTTCTCCTGTAAGTATCCCTCCTCACCCAAGTCACCTGTTTTTTACAAGATGCCTTATTCTCCTACTCCCTGTCATTTATTAAGTAGTATATCAACTCCCAGTAATTGCAGTAATGCTGAAGAAGCTGAAGTTGAACAGTTCTATGAAGACCTACAGGACCTTCTAGATAATTCTAGGTAATTTGGATGTTAATACAAACACCCAAAAAAGATATCCTTTGCAGTATAGGGGACTGGAATGCAAAAGTAGAAAGTTACGAGATGCCTGGAGTAACAGGCAAATTTGGCCTTGGAGTACAAAATGAAGCAGGGCAAAGGCTAACAGAGTTTAGCCAAGAGAACGCAGTGGTCATAGCAAACACCCTCTTCCAACAACACAAGAGAAGACTCTACACATGGACATCACCAGATGGTCACTACCAAAATCAGATTGATTACATTTTTTGCAGCCATTCAGGTATGATCAAAATCAAATACCTTATGATTATACAGTAGAAGTGTCTAATAGATATAAGGGATTAGATCTGATAGACAGAGTGCCTGAAGATTATGAATGGAGGTTTGTGACATTGTACAGCCCCCAAAAAAAGAAATGCAAAAAGGCAAAATGGTTGTCTGAGGAGGCCTTACGAATAGCTGAGAAAAGACAAGAAGCTAAAGGCAAAGGAGAAAAGGAAAGATACACCTATTTGAATGCAGAGTTCCAAAGAATAGCAAGGAGAGATAAGAAAACCTTCCTTAGTGATCAATGCAAAGAAATAGAGGAAAACAATAGAATGGGAAAGACTAGAGACGTCTCAAGAAAATTAGAGATATAAAAGGAACATCTCATGCAAAAATGAGCACAATAAAGGACAGAAATGGTATGGACCTAAGAGAAGCAGAAGATACTAAGAAGAGGTGGCAAGAACACACAGGAGAACTATACAAAAAAGATCTTCATGACCCAGATAAGTGTGATGGTGTGATCACTCACCTAGAGCCAGACATCCCGGATGCGAAGTCAAATGGGCCTTAGGAAGCATCACTATGAACAAAGCTAGTGGAGGTGATGGAATTGCAGTTGAGCTATTTCAAATCCTAACAGATGATTCTGTTAAAGTGCTGCACTCAATATACCAGCAAATTTGGACAACTCGGCAGTAGCCACAGGACTGGAAAAGGTCAGTTTTCATTCCAACCCCAGTGAAAGGCAATGCCAAAGAATGTTCAAACTACTGCACAATTGCATTCATCTCACACACTAGCAAGTAATGCTCAAAATTCTCCAAGCCAGGCTTCAACAGTACTTGAACCATGAACTTCCAGATATTCAAGCTGGATTTAGAAAAGGCAGAGGAACCAGAGATCAAATTGCCAACATCCACTGGATTATCGAAAAAGCAAGCAGGTTCCAGAAATACATCTACTTCTGCTTTATTGCCTATGCCAAAGCCTTTGACTGTGGGAATCACAACAAACTGTGGAAAAATCCTAAAGACATGGGAATACCAGACCACCTGACCTACCTCCTAAAAATCTGTATGCAGGTCAAGAAGCAACAGTTAGAACTGGATGTGGAACAACAGACTGCTTCCAAATCGGGAAAGGAGTATATCAAGGCTGTATATTGTCACCTTGCTAATTTAACTTATATACAGAATACATCATGTGAAATGCCAGGCTGGATGAAGCACAAGCTGGAATCAAGATTGCCAGGAGAAATATCAATAATCACAGGTATGCAGATGACACCACCCTTATGGCAGAAAATGAAGAAAAACTAAAGAGCCTCTTGATGAAAGTGAAAGAGGAGAGTGACAATATTGGCTTAAAACTCAACATTCAGAAAACTAAAATCACAACATCCGGTCCCATAACTTCATGGCAAATAAATGGGGAGACAATGGAAATAGTAAGAGACTTTATCTTTTGGGGCTCCCAAATGTCTGTAGATGTTGACTGCAGCCATAAAATTAAAAGATGCTTACTCCTTGGAAGAAAAGCTAGACCAACCTAGATATCATATTAAAAAGCAGAGAGATTACTTTGCCAACAAAGGGCCATCTAGTCAAAGCTATGGTTTTTCCAGTAGTCATGTATGGGTGTGAGAGTTGGACTATAAAGAAAGCTGAGCGCTGAAGAATTGAAGCTTTTGAACTGTGGTGTTGGAGACAACTCTTGAGAGTCCGTTGGACTACAAGGAGATCCAACCAGTCAATCCTAAAGGAAATCATCCCTGAATATTCATTGGCACGACTGATGCTGAAACTCTAATACTTTGGACACTTGATGCGAAGAGCCTACTTACTGGAAAAGACCCTGATGCTTCGAAAGACTGAGGGACAGAGGAGAAGGGGACGACAGAGGATGAGATGGTTGGATGGCATCACTGACTCAATGAACATGAATTTGAGTAAGCTCCAGGAGTTGGTGATGGACAGGGTGGCCTGGCATGCTGCAGCCCATGGGGTCACAAAGAGTCTGACAGGATTGAGCGACTGAACTGAGCTGACTGATATCAACTCCCAGTTGTAGTCACCCCTTCCAGTCACATTTCTTTGTGAACCTCTGCATGTTATTGTTATTGTTACCTTGCTCAGTCATGTCCAACTCTTTGCGACCCCCATGGATTGCAACACACCCTGCTTCCTGTCCTTCACCATGTCCCGGAGTTTGCTCAAACTCACAGCCATCGAGTTGAAGATGCTGTCTAACCATCTCATCCTCTTCGCCCCCTTCTCCTCTGTCCTTTAGTCTTTCGCAGCATCAGGGTCTTTTCCAGTAAGTAGGCTCTTTGCATCAAGTGTCCAAAGTATTAGAGCTTCAGCATCAGTCATGCCAATGAATATTCAGGGTTGATTTCTTTTAAGATTCACTGGTTCGTTCTCATTGCTGTCCAAGGGACTCTCAAGAGTCTTCTCCAGCACCACAGTATGAAAACATCAATTCTTCAGCACTCAGTCTAGTTTATAGTCCAGCTCTCACATATGTACATGACTCCTGGAAAGCCTGAATATTTTGGAGAGTAATCTCTTGTCAGTTGCATCATTTGGAAATATTGTCCCCCTTTCTGTTGTCTTCTGTCTTGTTTATGATATCTTGTGCAAAAGCCTTTAAGTTTAATGAGGTCCCATTTGCTTATTTTTGTTTTTATATTCATTAAGAGGTGGTTCAAAAAAGATATTGCTGTGATTTGTGGCAGAGAGTGTTCTGCCTATGTTCTTTTCCTCCAAGAAGTTTATAGTGTCTGTTCTTACATTTAAGTCTTTAATCCATTTGGAGTTTATATTTTGTGGATGGTGTTATGGAGTGTTCTGATTTCATTCTTATACATGTAGCTGTCCAGCTTTCTCTGCTCAGCTTATTAAGGAGGCTGTCTTTTCTCCATTGCATCATCTTGCCTCCTTTGTCCTAGATTAATTGACCATAAGTGTGTGGGTTTCTTTCTGAACTTTCTATCCTGTTCTATTGAACTATGCCATATATTTTGGGTTTTGTGTCAGTACCAGTGTTTTGATTACTGTAGCTTGTAGTATAGTCTGAATTCAGGGAGCATGATTCTGTCAGTTCCTGCTTTTCTTTCTCAAGATTGCTTTGGCTCTTCAGGGTGTTTTGTATTTCCATACACACTGTAAAATTTTTTGTTCTAGTTCTATGAAAAACACCATTGGTAATTTAATAGAAATTGCATCAAATCTGTAGATTGCTTTAGGTAGTATAGTTATTTTGACTGCAGGAAACAGTTTATTCAGAGTGGTTCTAGGAATGTGGTGGCCACCTTGATGTTCATTAAATCAGATCTAATTTTCCCAGCTTGTGGCTCTTTGTGTCCTGCAGAAGGCGCCAAATGACTGGCCATACCTCTGATGCACGGGCTCGTCTTTGGAAAGTATGAAATGTAATTATAAAAGGCCAGCATCTTAAATAAAGCATTCAATGGTCTGTCTGCAACCCTTTCTTTTGCTTCATTTTAGCGTGACATGGGTCAAAATGAGAAGCAGACAGGAAAATGTTTGCCTCGCCTGGCATGTGGTAATATTGTGAAATATGAAAATGTAAGTCAAACACAGAGACAAAGTCAAACAGCTCCTAAACACACAGATGGTGTGAGGATAGGAGTGTGTACTTTGTCTTCTGAGAAACATTATACAGCAAAGAATGGAAGTTATGAAACATACTTCAAAATAAAAAGGTAAAGAGAAAATATTGTACAAAAACCTATAAAAATAATAAAAAGTTGGAGATGAAAGAGAGAGGGGAACTCAAGGGAGCATGAGACCAGGGAACGTGGACTCTGACGTGGGACCTCTAGGAAGTAAGATCCTATTCTTCTATTTCTTGCAGTTCTAATAATAATTGAATTTCAGATGAATATCATACAAGCAGAGGACAAGAAAAAATACACCAAGTCATCTGAAACCAATTCAATAGAATTCTTTATTTCAAGGGGCTCTATATAATTTTTATATATTTTACATATATCTTACATACTGCATTTTATATATTATGTCTATATATATAAATGACAATGTCAGGTGGTAAGTTTTGAATTTTCAGTGATACCAAAGAGAGTGTTGCAGGAATTTAGGAGGAAGTTGGGTGAATGTGCACTAGTGTGGTCAGGAGAGGACAACTCTAGGAGGGCCTGGGACATGGCTTGGGCCCTGATTGATGGGCAGTGAACCGAATATTTGGAGAAGGCAATGGCAACCCACTCCAGTACTCTTGCCTGGAAAATCCCAAGGACAGAGGAGCCTGGTAGGCTGCAGTCCATGGGGTTGCAAAGAATTGGACACGGCTGAAGCGACTTGACTTCAGAAGAGTTGGACATGACTGAGAGACTTCACTTTCACTTTTCACTTTCATCATTGGAGAAGGAAATGGCAACCCACTCCGGTGTTCTTGCCTGGAGAATCCCAGGGACGGCGGAGCCTGGTGGGCTGCCGTCTATGGGGTCGCAAAGAATCGGACACGACTGAAGCGACTTAGCAGCAGCAGCAGCAGCAGAACCGGATATTTGAGATGAATGAACAGAATTTGCTTCCTATGACAGTTGTTGAACAAGAACATTATGAACATCCATAAACCTACACTAAAGACGGCAGAGTGGCAAAGCATGGCCAGGGATTAAAAGAAGAATCTTGCTAACTACCTTCAGAGGTGTTATAAAGGATGAGAAGCCAGAAGTTTCTGATTCAGCAACATATCTCCTTGTTTTTTCAGTGTTCTGGTGCTAATTGTACCATTTTTTTTTTAACTTTACATTTTTATAAAAAATTTAATAGGTTGGTAAATGATAGGAAAGCTTGACATATTTATTGTGTATATATACATATATGTATATAGTACCAAGTATATATTCTGCTTTTCACAGATCCATATTTACATCATCCAGCTGCTTTAAAAAGTTAAAATTACGGTCATAAGACACATGAAGGGTGTAGACAATTAGCATCTTCAGAGAATCAGGACTATTTGAAACCAAAGGAGGAACATTAGTCTAATTAAAAGTTACTTCTTATTTAATAAAAAGAGCTGTATTCCTCAAGACTTACACTTAGACATATTATTATTTTTAGCTATATTTTGCGTATCTCATTACATGAAAGAAATTTTAATCTAGCTACTTTGTTTTCCTCACCCCACTCTCCTTCCCCAGCCGTTCTACAAAGCATTAAAGATAAAATATTTAAGCCGAATTTGTCTAGGAGTTTTCACTGAGCATGTAGAGTATCCTGCTCATGGCCTCGCTGTGTGGTGTTTATTTCCTGGCCCTTCACTGGCACGTTTCCCTGAACCTTAACATCTAGAACTCATGACCTGACGTGCTGAGAGCTCTCCCCCGTCACCTGTAACCAAACCATTTGATTTCTGCTCTTCTTGTCTTCCCATCAATGGGAGTTTGGGAGGGTAATGTCCCAGGAAACCTCCAGTGGTTTTAAGATCAAAAACTAATTTTAATGCCTTATCTTGTTTCTTCCAGCTGTTTTGATTTCTGTTCTCCTTGGTTTGCAGAGGCTTATAAAAATGCATCGGTTACTTTGCAGCTTCACAGGTGAGAACACAGGCTTCCCAAGGGCCACGCCAGTTCCAGTTGAGGCTGGACCAGTCATTCATGTGGTTGGCCTCTGGCTCTCACCAGCACTCGTTCTGGGTAGAGTGAAGGTGGTGTGCAGAATGAAGGTACAGGCAGACACGCTTCACGGTTCCTGTGTTCCAAGAACAGAGATGCCCCACCAGCTTGCTCTCCAGCCTTCTTTCCCAGCAGATATGACTGATTTGTTTGAGTTCTGAGCTGCAGTCAGAGTGGAGAATCTGACTGGATCTCCATGCAAACCAAAATGTTCAGCACTGGTGCATCGCATATTGACTGATTTCTAACTTGAAGTCCTGGGGTCTTCCTGGTGGAAAGGCTAGCAGGGACTTGTTCTTGTGTACTGTCAGTGGTGTCTTAGATCATATGCCTGCGGTGTTCCAAAATGTGACTCAAGTCAGGGAACCCGGCCCTCTTTCCAGGTAGTGAACAGCTTTGGGGACATCTCTCCCTAGAGGTGGTACTTGAACTGTGTTTTCTCATCTTCACCATGATAATGTAGCCAACTCTTTGTGCTTGGCAATGAAAAGATGGACAATTCAAACCGGATGATTACAATCCACATGGCTCTGGGTGTAATAAAAAGCAGTCATTTGATGAGACACAGTCTCTTTCTCACATACACATACCACTCATGTATGTTTGGATTTTAATTGTACTCTGCCTCTAATCATAGTCCTTCTTGACTTGGCCCACATCATCATGGACCACGGGGCCCAGAAAGACAGATAGGGAGGCACCAAACTGACCATCCACTGGTGGTTATTTGAGAGCTGATCATAAGGCTTCAAGTTCATGGCTGCAGTGGGTGTTGCCCCCACATCAGTAGCACAGACACCTTCCTGTTGTAGCAAAACATCCATCTAAAAATGGATAATGTGAGTAGGAAGGCTGGGGCAGAGATTAACACTGCCCTAGCAGGTAACAGTCCATGAAAACCAACCAGTCTCAGGTCCCCTGAAGACTAGAGAGGCCTGTAGTTGTCATGAACAGGTCAGGCCACATATGAACTCACAGGAGACTCAGTTTGGAGCTCTGGGGACCAGAGCAGCGGACTTAAAGTCTCTTTCTATACAACTGTGTATTCTTTGGGAGAAAAGATTGGGGTGGGGGAGCAAACTGGTTTCAAAAATTCTGTGATAAAGAAAGTGAAACAGCTTTCTTTAGATTTTAATATTCTGGTTTGATTGCAAATCTCTAGGAGGGAGAAATAAAAAGGAGCTTTTCCTAAATGTTTTTCAAGTGGGTAACCTTACAATTGGGCCCCCACATGCTTAGTGCTATGTGAATGCTTGTTAAGGTTACATCAGTATATGGATTAAAAAGAAATTGAAGATCCCCAGCCTGCCTGTGCCGACTTTCCAGAGGTTGCTTTGCCAAGGGCTGAGAGGTGGTGAGCGGTCCCAGTGGGGTGGAGGGTCTCGCTTTCTACAAAGACCTCTCCATAAAGGTGAGACCTGCCTCTCTCCCTCTGCTTACTGTGATGAGTTTCTCCAGGGCCCACAGATTTCTCAGGTGCCAGACAGAGTGCTGTTTTTGAGAAAATGAATGAGTCTATTCATTTAGTATTAAATCTTTTTGCAACTCAGATGATTTCTAATACTTTGCTTTCATGAAAATTGATGGACAGCCTAATTGAGCCTCAGAAATTAGATCATTAAAAATCATGTTGATGATAAATCACCCTATCAGAGGAAGCTCAGTAACGGACATTGCTATGATAGAGTTCCTTTCATTTTCATGTTCATTTTTATGAAAAAGATTTCATAGTGTATACAATAACTGTAACAACAATAAATATAAAATGAAAATAATGTTGGTGAGGATTGAAATCTATTTTAGGAAATAGATGCATATTAATTTAGTAAGTCTAATAAAAAGTGGTTCACATTCTGTTGAAGGCTGGCTTGGAGAATTTTGAGCATTACTTTGCCAGCGTGTGAGATGAGTGCAATTGTGTGGTAGTTTGAGCATTCTTTGGCATTGCCTTTCTTTGGGATTGGAAAGAAAACTGACCTTTTCCAGTCCTGAGTTTTCCAAATTTGCTGGCACATTGAGTGTAGCACTTTCACAGCATCATCTTTAGGATTTGAAAGAGCTCACCTGGAACTCCATCAACTCCATTAGCTTTGGTCGTAATGAGGCTTCCTAAGGCCCACTTGACTTCACACTCCAGGAGGCCTGGCTCTAGGTGAGTGATTATACCATTGTGATTATCTGGGTTATGAGGATCTTTTTTGTATAGTTCTTCTGTGTATTCTTGCTACCTCTTCTTAATATATTCTCCTTCTGTTAGGTCCATACCATTTCCATCCTTTATTGTGCCCATCTTTGCATGAAATGTTCCTTTGCTATCTCTAATTTTCTCGAAGAGATCTAGGCTTTCCCATTCTGTTGTTTTCCTCTATTTCTTTGCATTGATTGGTGAGGAAGGCTTTCTTATTTCTCCTTGTTATTCTTTGGAACTCTGCACTCAAATGGAGAGTTTTCTCTTTTCTCTTTTTCTCATTTGTTTTCTCTTTTTCTTTTCACTTCTCTTCTTTTCACAGCTATTTGTAAGGCTTCCTCAGACAGCCATTTTGCTTTTCTGCATTTCTTTTTCTTGGGGATGGTCTTGATCCCTGTCTCCTGTACAATGTCACAAACCTCTGTCCATAGTTCTTCAGGTACTCTATCAGATCTAATCCCTTCAATCTATTTCTCACTTCCACTTATAATCATAAGGGATTTGATTTAGGTCATACCTGAATGGTCTAGTGGTTTTCCTACTTTCTTCAATTTAAGTCTAAATTTTCAATAAGGAATTCATGATCTGAGCCACAGTCAGCTCCCAGTCTTGTTTTTGCTGACTGTATACAGAAAAACTCTATTGGCAAAGGCTAATTGTCCAGAGAATGCAGTGGTCATAGCAAATGCCCTTTTCCAACAACACAAGAGAAGACTCTACACATTGACATCACATCTTTGAATATCACTGATGAAAGTGGGCATTCTTATCTTGCTCCTGATGTTAGAGAGAAAGCTCTCTTTTTTTTCACCATTGAGTATAACATCAGCCATGCAGTTTTCGTAATTGCCTTTATAATTTTGAGGAACTTTCCTTCCATTCATTGTTTTTGAGAGTTTTTATTATGAAGAGACATTGAGTTTTGTCAAGTGCCTTTTCTGTACCTTTTGAGAGATTCATATGGTTTTTATCCTTTGTTCTGTTAGTGTGCTGTATTACATTGATTGATGCTCTCGTGTTGAACCACTCTTCCACTCCTGGGGTAAATCCCATATGGTCATGACATATACTCCTTTTAATATGCTTATTGAATTGTGTTTGCTAGAATTTTGTTGAGGATTTTTGTATCTATGTTAATAAGAGGTATTATCTGTAGCTTCCTTATGATGTCTTAGTCTGGCATTGCTATCAGTGTAATCATGGCCTCATCAAAAGTTAGGAAGTGTTCCCTTCCTTTCAGTTTTTTGGAAGGGTTTGAAAAGAATTGATGTTAATTCTTCTTTACATATTTGACAAAATTCACTAGTGAAGCCATCAATCCTGGACTTTATTTTGAAGGTGGGGGGAGGTTTTTGACTATGGATCAATCCTTTACCTGTTACATGTTCTATTGAGAGTTTCACCTTGATTCAGTGTGTATGTCTTTGTGTATTTCTAGGAATTTGTGTGTTTCATCTATGTTATCCAGTTTCTTGGCATAGGTTGCTTATGGTAATCTCTTAAATCCTTTCTATTTCTGTAAATTCAGTAGGGAAGTCCCCATTCATCATGTCTAATTTAGTTATTTGTATCTTTTTTTCCCCTTTATCACTCTAGATAAATGTCTTTCAATTTTGTTGGTATTTTAGATAACCAACTTTTGGCTTCATTGGTTTTCTCTATTGTTTTTCTAGTTTCAATTTTATTTATCCCTGTTCTTGTTTTATTCCTTCCATTAGTTTTGTGTTTGGCCTTCTCTTCTTTTTCTGGTTCCACAAGGTGTCTAAATCCACAAGGTGGTTTGAGATCTTTTCTGTTTTTTGTAATGTAGTATAAATTTACCTCTGGGCACTGATGTCACCACATCTCATAAGTTTTATGATATTTTGTATGTTTTCCTTTTCCTTATAGATTATCTGCCTAGATGTTTTATCCATTATTGAAAGTGATGTATTGAATTTCCCAACTATTATTGTAGAGCTATATATTTCTCTCTATAATACTGTTAATATTTGCTTCATCTATATTGGATCTCTGTTATGAAGTCCATTTATGTTTGTAATTGTTATATCTTCTGGATTAACTGGCCCTTTTATAAATATGTAATGCCCTTATGTCTCAAAACTTCTAACAGTTTTTTAAATAGTCTGCGTTGTCTGTTATCAATATAGGCACTCCAAGTCTCTTTTGGTTACTATTTGTATGGAGTATCTTTTTCAGTCCTCTTAACTTTCAGTCTTTTTATGTCTTTGGATCTAAAAGGAATCTCTTGTAAATAGCATATAGTTGAATCATGCTGTTTTATCCATTCTGACAATATATCCTTTTGATTGGAAAATTTAATCTGTTTAGATTTAAAATAATTGCTGACAAGGAAGGACTTACTTCTATCGTTTGGGTATTTAATATTCTGTATAAATTACAGCTTATTATCCTTCATTTCATCCACTGATGCCTTTTTGGGGGGTAAACCCAGGCCCCAGAAGTGAAAGCACTGAGATATCCTAACCATTAGACCACCCGGGAACTCCTGATTTACGCTTTCTTTAATGTGTAGTTTCTGCTTTTAATAGTGAGTTGTTTGGATTGGTCATTTTGCTGCCAGTGATGTCCAAGTCAGCCTGAGCACTGGAATCACATGAAGACATTTTTAGACACACGGATTCTGCAACTTCTCTATAAACCGTAGTTCAGAGTCTGCAGAGCTGTGTTCCAGCACTGCAGGAATCTAAAGTTCTAAGACTCTCTGAAGTCATTCTGATAAACTGTTTAACCAAAGTCCTTCTTGGGGACTAGAAAATCTGCAAGTGTGGTCACTAGTGTTCTACATTCATATATTTCCTTCCATTGCCTATTGATTATTAAAATAAAGGTCATTTAGGGAGAATCAACACAGCAGCTAGTCAAAGTCAAATATCTCTAGCCAATAATATACTTCACTCTCCCCATCCTCTGAAAAATTTATACCACCAATCCAGAAACCTGAAAGACATAATAGGGCTAAACATGTCATATGTAGCTTTTATCCTGTTAATCTTTCTGATTTTAAGGTTTATCTGTGTTACTTTTATCTTAAACTCCTGTAAACCAATATTGTTGCTTTAAGGAAGTATTGTGTGTGTGTGTGTTAGTCACTTAATCATGTCCGATTCTTTGTGACCCCATGGTCTGTACCCGCCAGGCCTCTCTGTCCATAGGATTCTCCAGGCAAGAATCCTGGAGTGGATTGCCATTTCTTTTTCCAGGGGATCTTCCTGACCCAGGGATCAAACCCAGATCTCTTCCATTGAAGGCAGATTCTTTACCATCTTAGCTATAGGGAAGTCCACAGAAAGTATTGGTTGTAATCAAATTTTTTTCTGTAATAAAAAAAAAATCCTTTTGTTTTGGTGTGTGTGTGTGTGTGTGTGTGTATGCTGATTTGGGGCCCTGAGTTTAACTAATAGCACCAGCAGTTTGAGAAAAAGTGAAATACAGACACACATAGCTGTTTTAATAAGAAGAAAGTTTAGTTATTTTAATGTGGCCTGCATGTATAAGGTCTTTAGTTATATTCTTCCTCTATGGGAATCAGTAGCTCCTTTTCCATAATTGACTTTGCTAGTCTTCAAATCGAGTTTCCCTATCCTACTAAAAGTTTCTAGAGGCAGTTATCTGTCATTTGCTTTGAAGCAGTTAGCAATGAAGTAAAACAGAAACCTAGAGATTGTCATCAATGTTTTAAGATGTAAAGTTGTGGTTGTTGGGGAGTTAAAGTATTAAATCCAGTCTTTTTAAAATGTTGTATATATATTCCCACTTTTGTTGGTCCAACCAAGAAACAGGCATAAGACGTGTTATATACAAAATGGAACACATGTTACTTTTTTTTTTTTTTTTGCAGTTAGTAGCCACCTTTCTTGGGCTTCCCTGGTGGCTCAACAGTAAAGAATCCACCTGCAATGCACTGCAGGAGACTTGGGTTTGATCCCTGGGTGGGGAAGATCCACTAGAGGGAGGGCATGGCAACCTACTCCACTATTTGTGCCTGGAGACTCCCATGGACAGAGGAACCTAGTGGGCTACAGTCCATAGGGTCACAAACAGTTGGACATGACTGAATCGACTGAGCACACACACACACACACACACACAACCTCTTTTCTAGAGCACACGTCTCTAGCAGAGGAGAACCATGAAAATCTTCTAGAAGGAGGCTTTCACTCTTTTTGTTAGCCACAATATATAGTAAACAAGCTTTGACATACGGGAGATATTTAGGATTGTGTTTATGGCTAAGTGGACTCATAGGTTGGTGAGAGGATACCTAGACGTGGGCACTTTCATATTGCTTGCTTCCATTTACACTCCTTTGAAGATCAGAGTGGAAGTAGCTATTTGCAACGCTTTAGTATATCTTTCGGAGAAGGCAATGGCATCCCACTCCAGTACTCTTGCCTGGAAAATCCCATGGATGGAGGAGCCTGGTAGGCTGCAGTCCATGGGGTGGCTAAGAGTCGGACACGACTGAGCGACTTCACTTTCACTTTTCACTTTCATGCATTGGAGAAGGAAATGGCACCCCACTCCAGTGTTCTTGCCTGGAGAATCCCAAGGATGGGGGAGCCTGGTGGGCTGCCATCAGTGGGGTCGCACAGAGTCGGACACAACTGAAGTGACTTAGCAGCAGCAGCAGTATATCTTTGTGGTTCTGAAAGGTCAGTTGGTGGATTCATGCTTGGCTCGCTGCATAAGAATCAACCAGTGTAATTTGGTAACAGCACAGATTCCCAACTTTTCTGTCCCCTCCTCCCCCTCCTTCTTTTGTTCAGATGGTCTGGGCTAGTGCCTGGAAATTAAAGTTCTCCAGCAGACAGGTATGGGAATTATTTCATAAGAGGGCTCTGAGGAGGTGTCTGAGTCAAGATGTTATGAATTCCTAGAATTTCAGTATGGAAGCTACCACCACAAGTTCCATGACTTTTCCCTCGAAATTTACAGGTGAGACTGTATACGAAACAAAATGTGGGTCTCAGCCTTTGGAATCATTTCTGCTGCCTTGGCAGTGGTAAGCGGCTTTGGCCTGATGTTGTATGTTGGGGTACCATATGAGATCATAGTTGCAAATTCACCATTTCTTATTCTAAGTGAATAAAACAAAGGGTGAGGCTGCACACTGTGTATATGGAGATGTGGGGTGGGTAAAGGAAGGGTATTGGGTTAGAGTAAGCAAAATAATTATATATAAGTGACTCTACAGATCCAAAATGAGGAATCAGGAGATAATGAAAATCAAATGGAATTATGTGCCTTTAAGAGTTGGAAAAATCTAGTACCCCAAACGGAAAAACACAGACCAGGGACATGAACAAGCATTTCACACACACACACACACAGAATCCAAAACACTAATCATTCAAAATATAAGAAAGAAATATTTGACCTTTTGATTAATGAGGGGATTCAAGTTAAACCAAAAGTGAGACACCTTTTCTTCTTAGATTAATGAATATTATAGTAAGACTGAAGGTTTGGGGAAGGTTGTATGCAAATGAACACATTCTGCTGAGGAAAATTTGTAAATTGGTACAGTTTTAAAATATAACTTTGCAACAAATCAAAAGACTTAACAATTTAAAATGGAGTACCTTTGACCCACCAACTACACTTCTGGGAATTTGTCCTATTTATTGGAAAGGTGTTCACAAAATAGAATAAGTATGTTCATTTCAGTGTGATATAGAATAGGAAAAAAACAAAAACAGGCTAATCCTATGATAGCTTTCAGTGAAAGATGTTGGATTTGTGATCTCTGAAGAAGAAAATTCAACTTATTCTGGACCAGGGACCAGGCTTGATCACTCAAGAGCTTCTGTGTAGCAGAGTTTTATTAAAGTATAAAAAGGGACAGAGAAAGCTTCTGACATAGACATCAGAAGGGGGAAGCAGAGTGCCCCCCTAGCTAGTCTTATCAAGACCTTATATACTTTTTCCAAACCCACTCCCACAATATACATCTTAAATTAACAAGATTAGAATGAACAATGGAAAGATCTTACCAGATCCACTCCCATAATAAACATTTTAAGATGACAGGATTAGTCAGAAGGTTCTTGTTAAGGAGAAACATGTCCTCGAGCAAGATATATTGTTATATTCACTAAGAGAAAGCAGTGTAGAAGAGAACGTTTGTCCTTTTCTCCTTGAGAGCCCCAGACCCCTTCCTCCTCCTCAGGGACCCTGGACTTATCAACCTACCTAGGAATTGACTCTCACACTCCCCCTTTTCTTTTAAGAGAATCATGTTGCCAAGAGAAAGGGCTGTCGTTTTCATTCCATAATTACTTCCTGCTGTTGACGGGCATCATCCCTAAGTTGTTGAGGGAACATATTCTCCTAACCCTCATACTGAGGGTCTTTGATCCCAGGGCCCCAAGTAATAGTTGGAGGAGGCTGTGGCACTCGTAGGAGCCTGGACAACCTTTAGTAACTTAAAAGCTTTCAGATTGTTAGGTAGGTAGAATAGGGAAAAGGAGTCCAAAATGGCGGTGGCTAAAAGACAAGGAAGGTCCGAGGACCAGAGTGAAGACTTCAGGCAGAACAAACAGAACAAACAGCACTCCTGGCTAAGCCCAATTTGCATAGGGCAGGCCCAGGTGGAGGAAAAAACATATAAAAGGAGGAGCCAAAGCGCTTTCTCTGGGACTCTCTCTCCCGCGTGCGTGCGCTCTTTTCTTTCTCTCTCTCCCTCTCACTTTCCTGCTATCTTCTAAATAAAATAGAGCTGTAACACTGATTTGCCTAAGAGCTGTAGCACAGTTTGTCCAAGACCCAAGAGCTGTGACGCGCCAAGGGCTTTAATGTCCGTCGCTCCAAATCTTTGTTGTGACGAGACAAAGAACTGAGGAACATACACTCGCGTGACAAGATGGTTAGAGACAAACCCCATTTTACAGTTACAGATGTAAGGCAAAATAGCCATTAAACCAAGTTAAAACATAATCAAAATTAAAAGTTACATTATGTCCATGGTTACATCAGTCCATTTTAGGATTGTTCGATGGCATCAGATCAAGAAGAGGTGTCATATACGATTGTTGTCAGTGAGGGTATTCACAGAGTTGAAGAAAGTCCTTTCCTTGAAGCAGAGAAACCCTCCACATGAAGCCTTTCCCTGACAAGGAGGTTGAAAAGCTGAAAGCTGAGTCATATAGTTAATTTTAAGTTTTTAGGATCTATTACAATATCTGTGCACAAAAACAGTCTGTCATAGACACAGTCCCTTCTTCTTAGGGGCAGTTCAAGCCTTCTTTAAAGACATGAGTAGAACTTTAAACCAACTGTCTTGTGTTTCCTGAGTTAGCTTACACAGATGTCTTTTAATAACAGCATTGGCCTTTTCAATCTTTCCTGAAGATTGAGATCTCCAGGATCGTGTAAGTGATATTCTATTTCTAGAACTTTTGACACTCCTTGAGTTACAGTAGCTTTAAGATGGATCACTGTTGCTCTGAACTTTAGAGTTTAAGATCCCACTTACTTCATGAGAAGTCAGTACAGTAAGGTTTTGCCCATTCCTTAACCTCAGGCTTTAGTGGATACTGCTTTTGATGTGAAAATAAGTGAGGGTCTTTGATCTTGATAATAACAGGAATGGCATTTTGTGCTCAACCCGCAGTTTTCCATCAACCCACACTCTAGGATTTACATTTTGTTCAATTAAAAGAGCAGGCTCCATATTTGTGAAAACAGAAGCCTGGACCATGTTCAGTATATCCCTCCCTAGAAGGGATGAGGGAGACTCCAGCACAATCAGAAACTCCTGTGAAAACAGCACAGAGTTCCAGTTTCAGCTTAAAGGATGACTGAAATAATAGTGTTTGGCTCATCCCGACAGTCCCATTACAGTAGTGGATCAGGAGGAAAGCAGACAAAGGGCTTCACTGAGCACAGAGAAAGTTGCCCCAGTGTCCAAAAGAAAGTCGACTGATTGGGCCCCCAGTTATTAATACCCAGGCTTTGCAGGTATAATTAGGATGGGAGCTTGTGTGGGGACTCCCAGGCACTTTCAGTCCGAATTGCCTTGAGAGTCCAAACCCTGGGTCCTATGTCTCAGAGGGCAGTCTCTCCTCAGGTGTGGTCATTTTACAGACCAGACAGACAGGGAGCCAGGTGCAGACTAGATGCCTGAGGGCAAGCCTGCTTGAGATGCCTCTCCTTTCCACCATAATAATAAGTCCACCCCTTTTCACCTGGGTTACTCTGGGCACTTCTCCTCAGGCCATTTCGGAGTGGATCTAACAGACATTTTTGGGGCTTCAGTCTTTTGCCAGTTTTTTTTTCTCTTTTCCTCCTCGTATTCTTTACCATAATATACCATCTGAGCCAGCTGTAACAGTTTTTTGAAGACTGATTTGGTCTAAATGCCTGTTTTTGTAACTTATGGCAGATATCTGGAGCTGACTGAGTAAGAAATCTATCTTTAAGATCATTCCTTTCTCTGTACTTTTGGAATCAGCAGAGAGCCTCTTGTAGTCTATCTAGGAATTTATCAGTTTTCTTCTCTCCCTGTTCTATGTCAGCCAACTTAGCATAGTTTAAAGTCTTAGTGTGCATTTCCTGAGTCCTTCAAGATTACACCTGGCAAAGTGGTTCTGATCCTACCTTTTAGTCCCAGTCCGGCTCTGTTGTGGGAACTGCTTGCCTCTCAGTAGGGAGGAGGGCTCTTTTGTTCCCTCTTTCCCCTTGTCTCATGCTCAAGCCATTCATTTCCAAAAGTAGTAGCTTCTCCCAAAACTTGAGTTCTCGGGTCAGGAGTCAGCATCTGTCCCAAGACATACATTATATCTCTCCAAGTAAGATCATAAAGTTAGTCCTATAAAGGCTTCTATGAATTGGGACTATTTGAATTTCTACTGAGACTGAGGCAACCTGTTCTGGAAGGGCACCATGACTCAGCCTGTTTAGTTGGGAGCCCCAGGTACAGGGGCAAAGTAAGAGAACAGGAGGCAGCTGAAGGTTTCACCCAAATCTGAACCCTTAGGACATAAGTCTGGCATGCCCTGCAGACAGATAAGGAGCAACACATATGGCATTTCTACCCATTTCTCTTGTTTTCTGCAGGACTGATCTAATTGTAAAACAGTATTATAATTGAGACCATTCAACTGGCCAGTGTTCCCCATCTTCCAAAGGGTGCCATGGCCATTCAGTATCACAGAAAAAGATCAGGCGTGTCTTTTTTAAACTCTGGGGATCAAACTTGTCCCAGTTTTTAAAATATATTTTAAAGAAGTGATTCTGGAACTGCTAGCTCCTATCTGTAAAAGAGAAAAATGTGGCATCCACAGCCATGGCTTCTTTCCACCGGAGGCGTCCCTCCCTGCTCTAGATGGGGGTGTAGACAGACTTTCCACCGAAGCTTTCCGTCCATGCTCAGACTTAATCTGTCCCTTACCAACACAGGTGCATTACCCGTACCTCCCAGTTCTACCACTGAGGCAGGGTGGAGATGCACCAGGGGTAGACCTTATGGCACCTCAGACTGATGTCCAGTTCCTCACCATTAAGACCTTTGTCTGATTTTCACTCCTCCTCTGATGCCACCCAGGGTGGAGCAGAGTAGGTTTTCTGGAATGCTTCCCAAGCTAGGACTACTAGGGGAAGCATCAATGTTCCATGTGCCTGCGCACATTCCTGAGTATAGTCCTGATGACAGTATAAGTGCTGAGTTATAAAGAGATGAATAAAAAACCCAAGATGTGTCTTCTGAGTGTTGCCACACCAGTATATGTGATAGCAAAAGAGGGAGTGAAGGGTTGGCCGGCGAGAAAAAAATGATTTTTGTCCTCAAGCTACTCGGGCCAATCCTTCCAGTTCATTCCCAGTGATTTCACAAAAGGAATATCTAGGGAGTTGAGAGACAAGCCATTGGAGAGATTTCTCTGGTCTGCCAAGAGCTAGTCCTACCAAAGGAAGAAACCCACCCTACTTCCAATCTGACGAGATCCTGCAATTACCGATCTGTGTCTTCAAAAACCTCATGGTCACCAGCAATGCTCCTACCCACATAGATCAGAGGCACAGCAATGACAAAGACTTACTTTTAGACCCTGGGCCCTGAGGCAAGCAGCCAAGAGAATGGCCTCTAGTCTGAGAGACGGTCCTGGAACTAGAGCTCCGCCTCACTCCCAAACGTGCTCTTGCAACTTTCAGCTCCTAGCAAGGCTAGGCACTTCCATCCATATAGTTTGAGGTTTAAGTAAAAGTACAGAATAATGGCATGGATCACAAGTCCCTTGAAAGTCTATGATCCGACAGATTAGGTTAGTAGTTCTAATTCCCCATGCAATTATGGAATGGTCAAAGAGACCAGGAAAAGGTGACCAAGAAAAGAAAGTTCAGTCCACACGCTTCGCCCATTTCTGCTCAATGCTCTTGCAGGGATGTTGGGTGTCTCTTGGCATTGGGAGGTTGGTATATAAACCCCAACAAGGCTCCCATTTGGGGGTCTGCCTTCAGTCATTTCAAGGCACTGCAAAACCCCAGAGCAGGGCTCATCACTTGCTTTGCTCAGGACATGTCATTCATTCACACAAGCACACTGCAAAATCAGTGAAATCTTGAGAGACAGGCAAAGAAAATGGTTTGAGTTGATCTTGTTAATTTTTAATGGATGTTAAAAATGTACAGAGACTGTGTTTCTTTCTCTAACAGGTGTTGGAGTTGATGACATGGATAGCATAAGTGAGCAGATGTCCAATGTCTATTCAAAAGTGGCAGTATCCATGACAATCACCACCATCACCAATGTCCTGGCCTCAACATGAATCAGCCATAGGTATACATATATCCCCTCCCTATTGAACCTCTCTCCCATCTCCCTCTACATCCCACCCCTCTAGGTTGATACAGTGCCCCTGTTTGAGTTTCCTGAGCCACACAGCAAATTCCCGTTGGCTATCTATTTTACATATGGAATCCAGTGAGTCTATTCTTTAGAGAATCTATCCTTTTCTCACAAGCACTGAGTCCAAGTTTTTTGTAGTGCTCCTATACATTTTGTACATAATAAGTAGTATAATGGATGCTTCCACGTGCAGGAAGCTTTAGGCCTCCAAAATTCAGCAAGTTACGACTCCTATATCACATCATATTGTAATGTAGAAGAACATTTGTCGAGTTATGGTCTCAGGGTTATGGTTATCATTACTGAGACTCTTGAATACTGGGATAAAGAAACAAGGCAAAAATTGGGAAAATGTCATCTGGCAGATTTTGAAAACAGTGAGTATGTAGATAAAAACCTTACAGAGTTTTGGTTACAAGAATATATAAAATATATGGAAACCCTCCGTCAACATATAAATGATAAGACAGTTTTCTAAGCAATAAACCCACTTTTTACATGGAATTTCCACTTTTTGTGTATAACATTAATATTACATCATCACAGGAAATCATCTGTTCCCAGGCTTTCATTCAAACCATGGATATTTCTTCTTCAATAAGAAACTGATGTTACACCAGTTCCGAGACATGGCCGAGAAGTGTGAAGCTCCCTAAAGGTATACTACCAGGCATTCATATATTTTGGTCAGTATTCTGCAATATTAGAAAACACTGTTCAAAATGTGACTTTTGCATCAACAGTTATGTTGTTTCCTTATTGTTAATTTCTCATCCCCTGTGTTCTTTGTGGGTAACTTTTGCTATTGCTTCTGTGATTATGTGCATCATGGGTTTTATGGCCTTCTGGAATGACAATCTTGATATCATAGCCATGATTAATCTTGTCATTTGTATAGGGTTTTCCTTTGACTTTTCTGCTCACATTTCTTATGCATTTGTTTCCAGTTCAGAGCCCTCAGTAAACTGAAAACCCGTTGAGGCATTGTATCTGCTAGGCCACACTGTGTTACAAAGTGCAGTTTCAGCAATAATAGGGATGTATGTCCTATCTGCAGCTAAAGCGTACATCTTCAGGACATTTTTTCAGATTCTTTCTTGTGATGGTATTTGGAGCTGCTCATGGTCTAATTTTATGTCAGTATTCTTAACCTTTTTTTGAAAGTTAGTTTGAAAAGCCACTAACAAAGACCAATTGCAGTATTCCTGATTGCCCCAATCCAATATGATGAAAACACACTATTAAGAATAGTCAATAGACTAAAACCAAAGGCACGTTTCCTTGGCTTGGAAATACCATTAAAAAAAAATGTTATTTAAAATATCCTGAAAGGGGAGAGAACAAGATGACAGAGGAGTAGGTGGACGTGGAGTACACCTCTCTGCACAGATACATCAGGAATACATCTTCAGACACAGAAGTGCATGCAGAACACCAGCTGAGAGCAGACAGGATTACCTGACCAATGGAAAAGAATATACAGAACCACGCAAAACTCAGTAGGATGAAGGAACTAGGGGGGAAAACAGGAGTCTTAGGAGGACTGGACCTGCCCTCGGCTGGTAGGGGAACTGAAGCAGGGGTCTGATCCCCATATCGGAAAAAACCTGAGTCAGAGGAGAAACATTTAAGGCTGAGAGTGAAACAGATGATCTGTTGCAGCATAAATAGAATGAGAATCAGACAGTCCTTGTGGCAGCCATAAACCCTGGACAAGGATGCAGGTCCCCTGGAAGGTACAGCAGCTGGGAGCTGGAGTTTAGGGATTGTGGAGCAATCCCAGGGCGAGGGCTGCTGTTGACTGCAGAGAGACAGATCGAGGGGATGTGAGGGAGGAGATTGTGGTGGGAAATGCCTGCGGTGAGAAATTCCTGAGCCATACAGCAAATTCCTGTTGGCTATCTATTTTACATATGGGATCCAGTGAATCTATTCTTTAGAGAATATTTTAGTCCTTTTCTCACAAGCATTGAGTCCAAGTTTTTTGTAGTGCTCCTATACATTTTGTACATCATAAGTAGTACATATGGATGTTTCCAAGTGCAGGAAGCTTTCAATTCAGTTCAGTCACTCAGTCGTGTCCGACTCTCTGCAACCCCATGAATCTCAGCACACCAGGCCTCCCTGTCCATCATAAACTCCCGGAGTTTACTCAAATTCATGTCCATTGAGTTGGTGATGCCATCCAGCCATCTCATCCTCTGTCATCCCTTCTCCTCCTGCCCCCAATCCCTCCCAGCATCAGGGTCTTTTCCAATGAGTCAACTCTTCATATGAGGTGGCCAAAGTATTAGAGTTTCAGCTTTAGCCTCAGTCCTTCCAATGAACACCCAGGACTTGGGCCTCCAAAATTTGGCAAGGTACAACTCCTATATCACACCATATTGTAATGTAGAAGAACATTTGTCAAGTTATGGTCCCAGGGTTATGGTTATCATTACTGAGACTCTTGAATACTGGGATAAAGAAACAAGGCAAAAATTGGGAAAATGTCATCTGGCAGATTTTGAAAACAGTGAGTATGTAGATAAAAACCTTACAGAGTTTTGGTTACAAGAATATACAAAACATATGGAAACCCTCCGTCAAGATATAAATGATAAGACAGTTTTCTAAGCAATAAACCCACTTTTTACATGGAATTTCCACTTTTTGTGTATAACAATATTACATCATCACAGGAAATCATCTGTTTCCAGGCCTTCATTCAAACCATGGATATTTCTTCTTCAATAAGAAACTGATGTTACACCAGTTCCAAGACATGGCTGAGAAGTGTGAAGCTCCCTAAAGGTATACTACCAGGCATTCATATATTTTGGTCAGTATTCTGCAATATTAGAAAACACTGTTCAAAATGTGACTTTTGCATCAACAGTTATGTTCATTGTTTCCTTATTGTTAATTTCTCATCCCCTGTGTTCTTTGTGGGTAACTTTTGCTATTGCTTCTGTGATTATGGGCATCAAAAGGTAGAAATATTTCAAATGCCCATCAAGAGATAGGTAGATAAACAATGTGGTATATACATAAAATAAAATATTATTCAGCCATGTAAAGGAACTCATGCTACAACATAGATAATCCTTGAAAACATTATGATAAGCAAAATAAGTCAATCACAAAAGGACAAATACTGTATGATTCCACTTATATGAAATCTCTAGAATAGGCAAATTCATAGAAACAGAAACTAGATTAAAAATTAGCCGAGACTTGGGGAAGACAATGGGGAAATATTACTTAATGGTTACTGAGTTTGTTTGGAGTGATGGAAAATATTCATAGATAGTGTGATGGTTGCACAACACTGTGAATGTAGTTAATGCCACTGATCTGTCTACTTAAAAATGGTTTTTGAAATGGTACATTTTATGTTAGAAATATTATATGTTAGGTAGTTAGAAGAGGAAAAGGGAGTCCAAAATGGTGGTGGCTAAAAGACAAAGAAAGGAAAACGCCCCCCAAAATGGAACAAAAGTAAATGTGAGGACCAGAGTGAGAATCTCAGGTGAAACAAACAGCCCTCCTGGCTGGCCCAGTTTACATACAGCAGACTCAGAGGGAGGAGACAAATGGATAAAAGCAGGAAGCCAAGAAGGACTGAGGTCTCTCCTTTGGGGTCAGCCCGCCCTCATGCCTTGAGGGTGTACTCTCCTTTGCTTGCTGAATAAAACTCTAAGCTGTAACCAAGCTCTAACACTGGCCCACCGTTTCAAATCTTTGCTGCGGAGAGACAGAACCAAGGAAATTACACACTCCCCAGACATATCTTGTGTTGTGACTTGGATTTCACATGGCTGAAACAACCTCGGCTCAGCCCCTGTGAGGTGGAGGCCAAGCACAGCAGAAACCAACTCTTCAAAAGCTCCCACAGTGGAAGCTGAATGTGAATAAAACCCAGTGCGATGCAAGCGACAAGAAGCCCAGCATGCGGGAAGCCAGGACAGCAAAAACAAATGTGGCAGAAAGCTCACGTGGCTCAGTCTCAGATTACAGAAGACTTCTGGTTAAGGTAGGGGGTCCTCACCCCTATGGCTAGGAGGACATATAGCTCACAAAATCTTAATTCCTAAACAATCTATCATTTCTTGTTTCCTCAAACCCCCTGCAAACAGGCAAGCGGCACTGGGTGCATTGAGGGACTCTGGCCGGTGTGTCCTGAAGGCTCTACTATCTGCTGTGCCTTAGTAGCTGTTGCCCAAGTGGGTGAGGGTTCTTCTGTCCTTAATCTTCTTTGTGCCAAGAATCAGACCAATGAAAACTGTGAGCACAGGTCAGGTATTTAGCAGATTTCCCAGCAGGTTTTGAAGGGGATTCCTCAGCATGTTTTTCCCACTGCTTTTTCCTCCCATCCTTCAGCTCCTCTCTCCATGTATGCCACTGCTTACTAAGTATTGGGCAGGTCATCATCTTTCCTGAAGGGGAAAAGTTGTGTTTGAAACCGTTTACCTAAGACTGGGACTCAAACCCATGTGGCTCTGTGCTATGCTTAGCCACTCGGTCGTGTCTGACTGGGACTTGAGCCTGGCAAAAACCCACAGTGCCTGGTTTCAGGACCTAATGAAGCTCAGGTTCTTGATGTCTCGTTGCAAAAAGAATTCAGTGATAGGTAAGAAGTAGATTTGTTCAGATTTAGAGAGAAGCACACTCCACAGGGCTTGGGCCATCACAGAGTGCAGTGGCCAGGGAATGTGGTGTGGTTAGTTTTTGAAAGCTGGGTGATTTCATATGCTAATGAGTGGGAGGATCATTCCAACAATTGGAGAACCAGCCACTCCTTGGTCTTTTGATAGTGCCTGGAACTATCCTGTTACCTCCGTGTGTGTCATTTAGATTGAGAATCAAGGTTTAGTTGCATTTGACTTGTCTGTCATCTTAATCAGTTTATAATATGCCCTTGGGCTATGTCATTCTTTCCAAAGTTGTGCCTTGCCCTCTTTGCTCCTGTTTCATGCTCTTTTCCTGAGCCCCGTCTGGGCCCACAATGTTGCCTCTACAATCTTCTGGAAGGACAACCAACCAGAAGATAGCTGGCCTTTGGGAGGGAAACACTGTGTAATATCCAATCCCTCTAGATATTCAAGCCTTCATCTTCCACGTTTCCTACAACATGTGCAACAACAGCATCTCTCAGTGAACCTGCTAGGGCAGGTGACAGACACACAATGCCTCCTAGAAGTCCATCTGTTGGTGGCATCCCTTCGAGGGCAATTGCGCAGGCTTCCAGGGATAATGTTTGCCACTTTGGGAGTTAGCCCTGAAGGCTGTTTGGGCCCAAACCATTCCTACCCTTCTCCTAAAGTTACAAACATACCCCCAGATCAAATCTCCACTCCACTTTTACGGAAAATCTGATTTGTTGCCTCTTATCAATATGTTCTTAAGCCACTTACTAATTCCTACAACCAGGACCCTGCCCCCTTGTAGGCAACATCACTCCACCCCACTTATTATTCAAACACTCTTAATGCCCGTAGCAGGACCAGATAACCCACTCCTTTGCCGTTACTTCTGCTATTACCCAAAGTGGGTCTATGACAATGATATGTTTACCATTGGAAACACCCTAAACTGCTCTTATGGAGGACTAGGGGAAGAAATCACTGACTTACATTACTTCAGAGCAATAAGAGATTAAGGCTTATGGCTATTTCACCAGGTTCCCAGTCTCAGGGCACAGGCTTGGATTGCTTTACCTCATGGTATCTATTTCCATCCTCAGTGGACAAACCAGCAATGAGTTAAGATTACAGCCCCTTAATCTTATCCAGCACTAGTCATGCTGGAGACCTCGGAGACACCCAACTCCAGCCTGGGAGTCCCAGGAGGTCGATCTGCCTCGACCTGCCTAGGGATCCAGGCCCTGGGAGGTTGTCATGCCTCATCCTGCATGGGGACCTCCAGTCCAGCAGTCCCAGGAGGTCGACACGCTTCAACCTGCCCAGGGACCCAATTCTCAAGAGGCCGACCTGCCTCAACCTGACCCAGGATTCCATCTCCAGTAGGCTGTCTCCTCAACCTGCCTGGGGATCTGTACCCTGACCTGGGGATGCCCAGCTCTCAGGTTGCAACAGTACTGAGTAGGATAAGCTTCAAAAAGACTTACCCCTAAGGAAGTCCACCCATGGAAATAAAAGGAAGCCTATTAGTTGTGGGACTGTGCCCAGTCTCAGCAATAACTCAGGAGTCCAGTGAGAACCCCATTGCCTTTCTGGAAAGTCTAAAAGAGGCCCTCCAAAAGTTTACCAATCTGGACTTAGACTCTTATGAGGGTGACTTTAAAGGACAAATTACTGTTCCAATGTGCATCAGACATCAGGATAAAGCTACAACATCTACAACTGCAGGGCCTTGCTGACTCTTTAAATAAGATGGTCCAGACAGTCACCAATACTTTTAATAACAGAGAATAGGAGAAGGACGCCAAGGCCCAGGAAAGGGAGAAAAGGAAAGAGACAAGCCATGCCCAGATGCTGGCCCTGCTCCAGGGGAGCCCTATGGCAAACCCCAAGTCCTTAAATGACAAGATATGAGGCAAATGCCTAATCTGTAGACAGGCAGGACATTGGGCCAAAGAGTGTCCAAACCGTGACAAGTCTCCTAAAACAGCTTGCTACAAATGCCATTAGTTGGGACACTGGGCAGCACTCTGCCCTCAGGACCCAAGAGCCTGAAGGTCAAGTGCCAAGCCTTCCCTCACGATGGTTCAACAAGACTGAAGCAGCTCACTCCAGCCAGCCTGCCTATCACAGATAATCATCATGGGACTGGAGCCAAGGGTGCAACAGGATGTGGCAGGTAGGTCCGAGAATTTCTTGGTTGACACAGGGGCTACCTACTCTGTCCTGACCTTCTACTCCGGAGCCTTCTCCTCCCAAACCTGTACCATTTTGGTGCTGTAAGAAAAACAACTATAAAAAGATTCACCTGAGCACTTCTTTGTTGCTGGGATGGACAAATATTTTCCCACCAGTTTCTGGTGGTCCCTGAGTATCCTACTCCATTATTGGTAAGAGATCTTTCTCTACCTTCGAAATCTTGCAGCTATTGCAGTCCTGATACAAGATGCTTTAAAACTCTCTCTTGGAGGCAAACTATTTTTACCAGTCACCAGGTGAAACAACTCCTGAATTGGAGAGGCCATTTATGGATGTTTGATCAAAGGATCCTCAGGTATCAAGTAGTGCTGATGGAAAATCCAGGCCTGACTATATCCCCTTGTGAGGTTCTTAACCCTGCCACCTTCCTGCCTACCTCCAAGGGCTTTCTCCCCTTTCATTCTTGCCTAGAAACCTTGGACCACTGGACAAAACTCCGAGAAGGATTGTCAGAAGATCCTCTGACCAATCCTGAGGAAATCTGGTACACTGATGGAAGTAGCTTCACCCTGGGTGGCAAAAGAAGAGCTGGATATGCAGTAAGCTCCAATTTTGAGACCATAGAAGCTAAACCTTTGCCACCAGGTACTTCAGCCCAATTGGCTGAGCTCATAGCCCTGACTCAAGTTTTAAAGCTGGGAAAAGGAAAAAGAGTAGCCATTTACACTGACTCCCAGTATGCCTTTCTGGTGCTACATGCACATGCTGCTATTTGGAAAAAAAAGAG
Source organism: Bos indicus (assembly GCF_029378745.1). NCBI lineage: Eukaryota > Metazoa > Chordata > Mammalia > Artiodactyla > Bovidae > Bos > Bos indicus. The sequence goes on along the minus strand of NC_091772.1, from coordinate 37,127,000 downwards.
GCCACTTGACCACCCGAGGGTCCCCAGTCAAGTATGGTGATCAAATCCTTAGGCTTTTGGAGGCATCCACCTGCCCACTGAGGTTTCAGTCTCCCATCGTAAAGGACACCAAAAAGGGAGCACGGAAGTGGCACGAGGGAACCAAGCAGCTGATCAAGGAGCTAAGAGAGCAGCATTACAGAACAATGACCTGATAGGGTTGCCACCCTAGTTCCGCAGACTACTTTGCCAGAAATTCCTTCATAAACTGAAGGTGAGACTCTTAAAGCTAAGAGTAAGTGCTTTCAAAAAGATCATATGGGGTGATTCCAAAAGGAGGGACTCCTTTTTCTGCCTGGGAACCTCCAGTGGAAGTTGGTTAACTCCTTACAAGCCCACCACTCATTTAGGGGAGAAGGCCCTCCAAAGATTACTAGAAAGGTCCTTCAGAGGAACAGGCCTCCAAACAACTATAAGGCAAGTGGTCTCCTCTTGTCCCCTTTGCCAATTAAACGACCCCCAAGGAGCTCAAAGACCCCAGCTGACCCAGCCCATCCAATGGTGTGGGACCTACCCAGGAGAGGACTGGCAGATGGACTTCACCCAGACGCCAGTTTCTCAAGGGTATAAATACCTACTAGTCATGATAGATACATTCACAGGATGGATTGAAGGCTTACCACCCAGACTGAGAAAGCTGAGGAGGTGGTAAAAAAAAAAAAAAAATCTGTTCCACAAAATCATTCTGAGATCTGGTCTGCCCAGATCATTACAAAGTGACAAAGGGAAATCATTTACTCCTGAGGTCACCCAAGGGGACTCTAAAGCATTGGGCATTACTTATTATCTCCATTGTGCCTGGAGGCCTCAATCTTTAGGAAAAGTAGGAAGAGCCAACCAATTCTTAAAACTAGAGATAAAAAGGATAACCCCAGGAGATGTCCCTGGGATGGAAGGAGCTTTACCAATAGCTCTCCTATGCACCCATACTGCCCCTAAGGAAAAGGTTGGTCTTAGTCCTTATGAGAGGCTATATGGGAGACCTTTTGTTTATGTCAATGACCCCTTCCTAGATCCAGAGGCTCATGGTATAAGCCTCTGGTCTTATACCATGGCTATTGGGCAATTCCAACAATATACACACTTGTAGGGTGTCAATCAGGACCCAATAGATTCTAAAGAGCCACCACTGTATGCTCCAGTGACTCAAGTCCTATTTAAAGTCTGGAAAGATGTATCCCCAAAGGCTCAACTCCAGCCCACATGGAAGGACTCCTACCTATCCTGTAATACTTTCTACCCCCATAGTAGTCAAGGTACCAGGGCATGACTCTTGAATTCACTACTCATGAGTCAAACCATGGAATGAAAGAGAAGAGGACACTCAATACACATGTGAGATCTCAGATATCTATTCAAGACTACAATCGACTGCATATTCATGAATACCGTAAAAATTAAGTTTCTGGGGATAATATTTCTCAGGATAGATTTAAAGAACCAACAATGCTTGCCAGGGGTTGTATTCCAAAATAGACAAGGGATAGATCTCCTGATCCCTGAACAAGAAGGGACTTGAGCCATCTTGAATAAGATGTGTTGTTTCTGGGTAAATACCTCCAGCTAAGTTAAAGAAAGTCTCACAGTCCTCAAGAAAAACATTCAGATCCTACAGGATCTCAAAGAATGAGCTGCAGAGTTATCAGGGTGGCTACAATCTCTCTTTGGGGGCTCCTTCTCCTGGTGATGGGGAATTTGGAGTTGGCTAATGCCCCTACTCGGAGAAGGCAATGGCACCCCACTCCAGTACTCTTGCTTGGAAAATCCCATGGATGGAAGAGCCTGGTGGGCTGCAGCCCATGGGGTCGCTAAGAGTCAGACATGACTGAGCAACTTCACTTTCACTTTTTACTTTCATGCATTGGAGAAGGAAATGGGAACCCACTCCAGTGTTCTTGCCTGGAGAATCCCAGGGACGGTGGAGCCTGGTGGGCTGCCGTCTCTGGGGTCGCACAGAGTCGGACACGACTGAAGCGACTTAGCAGCAGCAGCAGTGCCCCTACTAATCCCTGTTATCACCATATTGATGCTGCTTATGATTGTTCCATGTATGATCAATTCTTTAACCCATTTTACCTCTGCCCAGGTCAACAAGCTGCAACATGCAGTGCCAGTTCAACAAGGATATATAAAACTACACCCAACCACAGAAAATATCACTCACTCTTAGATGGACACCATTATAAGGACTCTGAGGCTTCAGACTAGCAAGAGGGGGAGGCCCTTTTCCACTCACCATCCCACCTCAGCAAAGTAGCCAGCGAGAGCTTGACGCCCCAATTCCCAAAGAATTGGGCCTCCCGTCTCTTGAGGTGGGAATGTTAGATAGTTAGAATAGGAAAAAGGAGTCCCAAATGGTGGTGGCTAAAAGACAAGAAAGGAAAAAGCATGCAAAAATGGAACGAAAGAAAACCTGAGGGTTGAAGTGAGACCCTCAGGTGAAACAAACAGCCCTCCTGGCTAGCCCAGTTTACATAGGGCAGACTCAGGGCGAGGAGACAAATGTATAAAAACAGGAAGCCAAGATGGATTGAGGCCTCCTCTTTGGGGTCAGCTTGCCCTCATGCCTGGAGGGTATACTTTCCTCTGCTTGCTGAATAAAACTCTGAGCTGTAATCGAGCTGTAACACTGTTCCACTGTGTTTCAAATCTTTGCTGTGGAGAGATAGAACCAAGGAAATTACATACTACTCCAACATATCTAGACATTATATTTATTACACAATAAAATATTTTTTAGAATTTACTAATAAAATTGTTTTACCTTTAACATGATACAATTGCAACTAATATGATTAGAAGGTATGCCAAGTGAAACAAGGGGACCACTGTCATAGAAGTTGCCTCAAATTCCAGTTGTCTAGAAAGTGATGTAAAGTAGAGGACCTGCCACAAAAATATATTCAGGTAAATAACCTTCAATTATGATATTGTGTGTGAGTTACATATGATATTACAACACTACAGTTTATTGATTTAAACATTAAAATTCAGTAAAAAATCAAAATATATGGATTATGATTTTAGAATATAGAAGGTAATAGAGATTTGCTTCTTCCCACAAATCTCTGGCATGCTTTTCAAAGTTTCTTTCACAGTCTAAAGTTTAAAACTCCTGAATACACAAAATCTGAATCTTATACAAACTGTGAAAGCATTAATTACTATAGACATTATGATTTTTTCTAAACTTCTATTAGGTTGTCATCTTTTACTATTTTAACTGCACAAACACCATTTCAGAAACTGAGTATTAAAAGGCTTTTTCCAGAAGGTGTCTTCTCATTTTCACCAGTTTTATTCAGAGTACTAGGTTTGCCGGCACAAAAATTACTGAACAGCTAATATGTGCCTGGAGAAGGCAATGGCACCCCACTCCAGTACTCTTGCCTGGAAAATCCCATGGATGGAGGAGCCTGGTAGGCTGCAGTCCATGGGGTCTCGAAGTGTCGGACACAACTGGATGACTTTACTTTCACTTTTCACTTTCATGCATTGGAGAAGGTAATGGCAACCCACTCCAGTGTTCTTGCCTGGAGAATCCCAGGGATGGGGGACTCTGGTGGGCTGCCGAGTATGGGGTCACACAGAGTCGGACACGACTGAAGAGATTTAGCAGTAGCAGTAGTAATATGTGCCTGGCACTATGCTATAATTTACTTTTTAAATGGTCATCTTTCTTTCTCAAAAACATCATGGAACTTTTGTTTAAAGTTTTGTCTTTTTATTCTAATGAATTCCAAACAAAGTTTAGGGGGCTCCCAGAAACAGCAAAGGCTTAAACTGGAAGTAAGAATTTCAGAGTAATTTGACCAGAAAACCAAATTAAACCTGAAGATCAACATCTGTACTGAACAGAACTACCCTGAGAATGTACAATTTGTGTTTTTAACCAGAATGTTGCTGCTGCTGCTGCCAAGTCGCTTCAGTCGTGTCCGACTCTGTGTGACCCCATAGACAGCAGCCCACCAGACTACCCCGTCCCTGGGATTCTCCAGGCAAGAACACGGGAGTGGGGTGCCATTTCCTTCTCCAATGCATGAAAGTGAAATGTTATCAAGGACTTAAGATTTGAGGCATTCTTCTTTTTTTTTTTTAGGACCTATCTCCTTTTACTTTATTTCAAAAAAAAAATTATTATAGTATAGTTGCTTTACAATGTTGTGTTAGTTTCATGTGTACAGCACAGTGAATAAGTTATACACATATCCACTTTTTTTTAGATTCTTTCCTGGCTCTCTTCAGTGTGCTATTTTAAGAAAGTTGGATTAAGGATCAATTAGAGCAGAGCACACCTAGCTTCCAGTCAAGGACTCTATCTGATAATGTGGGAGTGCTGCTGCTATGGTACTTGGAACAAGTCCTCTTAACCCTCCCACCTTCTCCTGGCCTCCCTATAAACCCCAGCCACTAGGTACCTTGATCTTCTTCAAGGCCAGACTCTTTTCAAGGCTGCCAGCCTTCTTAGGAAATGGATCATCCACACCTTGCTACCTTAGTTTTCCTCTCCTTCATCTGTCTTCAGGTAGTACTGCAGCCACATGGCTTTGGCCTGGAGAAGCAACTGGCTCAGCCCAATCCTCTCCCAGTTCCTCCCAGGATGGTGGCCAAGTAGATGATCTGACAGGCTAGGCTGTAGATGGGGAAGGTGTAGGTTTTCAGATTGAGGCCCTTGTTCCTTTTCCAGGCGAACAAGAGTGAATTGGAGGAGGGACACAGGAGCCCTGGTTCTTAGCACACACCTCGTTGTAGGGGATCTGGGTTCCACTGTCCTGTGTCACAATCAAAACCTGCACCGGGTCATCCATCTTGCAAATTTCTTCTAAGATTTCCAGCTCCAGCAGTGTCTCAAAGTTGGAGACCACTAGGATGGAGGCATAACTGACCTCGGTGCTCTTCCTAGAGACGGAGATGAGAGAGAGTCGTTGGTGAAATGTCCTGCACAAAGCGTAGCGCAGCCTTGGCGGGTCTCCCTACCGGGGTGTACTGCTCCTCAAGGTCGTCTTCTTCAGCCTGGGGCTGGTAAATCAGGCCAGTGCCGAGAAAGGCCTTTAACACCATGGGCAGCAGCAGATCCAGGGATGCGAGCCCACCTTTCAGTCCACCTGCCCGAAGGCCCGGGACAGCGGCGCCTCCAGGCAGTTGGTGTGGCAGCGGGGCCGCTGGGCCAATTGGTTCTCAGACCGCGATGCTGGCCGGAGGTGGTGGAGCCTCAGCCGCGACTCGGGAGGGGGCTCTGCGTTCTGCCCCACCGCCCAGCCAAGCTCGGTTCCGGTCTTGACCAGAGGACGAGGGCGGCTCCGGCTCTAGGCCACGCCCTGCGGGCGGCCAGCTCTCTCTCTCCAGCTCAGGCCCCAGCTCCAACCCAGGCCCCTGGGACTTGGACCCAGGCTCTTGCCCCGCCTCCCGCTTCGGCTCTGGTGCAACCTTCGAGGGATTAAGGCTCATTTCCAGGAAGGAAAGGCCACGTTCTCAAACAGCACGGAAGATCAGAAAGGAGCTGTTGGACCGAGCACTCCTCTCCACCCACCCAACGGTTTCCTGGAGAACTTCTAAGCGAGTCTGTTTGAACCTGGGCTGCTCGTGCCCGAATGCTAGAACGTCGTTGGCGGTCACGTGGTAGCCTCAGTTCAGTTCAGTTCAGTTCAGTCAGTCAGTCATGTCCGACTATTTACGACCCCATGGACTACAGCACGCCAGGCCTCCCTATCCTTCACCAACACCTGGAGCTTGCTCAAACTCATGTCCATGTAGTCGGTGATGCCTTCCAACCATCTCATCCTCTGTCATCCCCTTCTCCTCCTGCCTTCAGTCTTTCCGAGCATCAGGGTCTTTTTCAAGGAATCAGTTCTTCACATCAGGTGGCCGAAGTATTGCAGCTTTCAGCTTCCGCATCAGTCCTTCCAATGAATATTCAGGACTGATTTCCTTTAGGATGGACTAGTTGGATCTGCTTGCAGAGGTAAGATCTCCAAGAGTCTTATTCAACACTACACTTAAAAAACATCAGTTCTTCGGTGATCAGCTTTCTTTATAGTTCAAGTCTCACATCCATACATGACTACTGGAAAAACCATAGCTTTGACTAGACAGACCTTTGATAGCAAAGTAATATCTCTGCTTTTTAATATGTTGTCAAGGTTGGTCATAGCTTTTCTTCCAAGGAGCAAGTGTCTCTTAATTTCACAGCTGCAGTCACCACCTGCAGTGGTTTTGGAGCCCCTCAAAATAAAGTCTGTCACTGTTTCCATTGTTTCCCCATCTATTTGCCATGATGTGATGGGACCAAATGCCATGATCTAACTAGCCCCCAATTTGTCCCTGGCACCCATCCTCTCAGGATTTAGTTAATACAAGAGGCACTTCTTAAGGCGAATGAAATGAGTGCTTACATGACTCACAATTGACTGGGAGAATTTGGCTTGTTCAGGTACACACACACACACGCACACACTCACACACACAAAAGGCATAGACTTTCCCTGTGTTCTAAGTGGTAGATTTTACCTTTGAGGGGATGATCCAGAAGCATGGTTCTCAGGTAAGGCTTTGGTGAACCTGGTCCAGCACAGTTTGTTATTTTTATTCTTTATAGACATAATGTTCTCCTTGTAAAAAGTTAGAAGTAAATGCATAAAATAAAAAGTGGGAAAGGAAGAACCCAAAGCCCAGTTCTAAAACTTCCTTCTATTGCATTCCTCTTCTTAACAGAAGTGTTAAAAAGTGGGTGCTTATCCTTACAAACTGTTTTCTTTGCATTTGCAAGCATATCCAGATATATGCAAGTATATATTTTTCATAAATATTATTGCACTATCTGTGTATGCAAGACCTGGGTTTGATCCCTGGGTTGGGAAGATCCTCTGGAGAATGGAAATGCTATCCACTCCAGTATTCTGGCCTGGAGAATTCCATGGACTGTATATTTCATGGGGTGGCAAAGAGTCAGACAGGGCTGAGCGAAAAAGAAAAAAAATTCTGTATGCAGATTACATTTTTAACCAAACACATCAAAGGATCTTAACATGTAACTGTATGTAGATTTACCTTTTTCTTTTGAATTGCTTTATAATTTTCCATTGTATGGCTGGGACATAAACTAGCCATAACATTATTGATAGATCTGTAGGTTGTTTAGAATGTTTTGCTGATATGAACAGTGCTAAGTGAACAAATCTTTTTCTTAGAGCACAAGAACTGTATTTGTAAGATGATTTTGTAGAATGGGATTTACTGGACCAAAGGCTATCCCATTTTAAATTTCAGAGTTCTTGATAAAATCCATAGAAGTTGGACTTTCCCAATTGCTCAGCAGGTAGAAAATTTGCTTGCAATGCAGGAAACACACCCTGGAGATATGGGTTTGATCCCTGGGCGGGGAAGAGCCCCTGGAGAAGGAAATGGCAACCCACTCCAGTATTCTTGCCTGGAAATTCCCATGGATGGAGGAGCCTGGTGGGCTACAATCCATGGGGTCGCAAAGAATTGGATACGACTGAGCAACTTCACTTTCACCTTTTCCTGGTTTCCCTTTTGGACTATTTACATTTTCTTCTTCACTATAGAAACTATCCGTGTGCTAAGGAAATAATCGCTTGTTCCTGTGCTTCAAGCGATGAAGATCCCCCTGCCCTGTTCTCCCACCCCCATTTTGCTGGTTGCCATGCCTTATGTTTGTAGTTGAATTAACTTAATTTTTTTAATGAGTTCTGGATTTTGTTACATAATAAACGGTCGTTTTCCTTGCACTAGGGCTTCCCTTGTGTCTCAGCTGATAAAGAATCTGCCTGCAATGCGAGAGACCTGGGTTTGATCCCTGGGTTGGGAAGATCCCCTAGAGAAGGGAAAGGCTACCCACTCGAGTATTCTGGCCTGGAGAATTCATGAACTATACAGTTATGGGGTCGAAAAGAGTCACACACCACTGAGCGACTTTCACTTTCACTTTCACTTTTCCTTGCAGTAATTATAATCTAATATAATTATAATTATATAATATATATTATATAATTATAATATAATCTTTAAAATTTCCATATATTCCTTTTTTAAATTGTTGAAGTATAGTTGATTTGTAGTTATGTTAATTTCTGGTGTACAGCAAAGTGATTCAGCTATACATATAAGTATACTTTTTATTTTTTAAGGTGGCCAAACATTTTATTCAGGCTACTGCAGTAGCAGAGAGACTTCAGTGTAAGCTGAGCTCATCTTTGCTGAAACAAAAGATAGGAGTGAGAGGGTAACAGGCAGGAAGGCTAGGGGGTCTCCAAAATGAGAAAATAGACTGCAAGTGTTAGACATTTTTATCTCTCTTAAGCGGCAGGATGGAGATGGCAACCCACTCCAGTACTCTTGCCTGGAAAACCCCATGGACGGAGGAGCCTGGTAGGCTGCAGTCCATGGGGTCACAAAGAGTCGGACACGACTGAGCAACTTCACTTTCACTTTTCACTTTCCTGCATTGGAGAAGGAAATGGCAGCCCACTCCAGTGTTCTTGCCTGGAGAGTCCCAGGGACAGAGGAGCCTGGTGGACTGCCATCTATGGGGTCGCACAGAGTCGGACACGACTGAAGCAACTTAGCAGCAGCAGCAGCAGCAAGGGGCAGGAGGAAACAAACTACAAGTGTCAGATTTTTTTCCTTCTCTATGCAAATTTAAAAGGAGATATCTTTTAAAATTCTGTGTTGCCATGACTACACCTGGTTCCATCTGAACTTAACTTTTCTCAAACCTTGAGCTAAGCAATGCATTTTTCTTATGGAAATGTTTTTCTTAAGCTATGTTAATGAACTATGTACTTACTCTAGACTCTGTCTTTCTTCACAACAGAGATCTTCATGACCCAGATAATCAGGATGGTGTGATCACTCACCTAGAGCCAGACATCCTGGAATGCAAAGTCAAGTGGGTCTTAGGAAGCATCACTATTAACAAAGCTAGTGGAGGTGATGGAATTCCAGTTGAGCTATTTCAGATCCTAAAAGATGATGCAGTGAAAGTGCTACATTCAATATGCCAGCAAATCTGAAAAACTGAGCAAGGGCCACAGGACTGGCAAAGGTCAGTTTTCATTCAAATCCCAAAGAAAGCCAATGCCAAAGAACGCTCAAACTACCACACAATTGCACTCATCTCACACGCTAGCAAAGTAATGCTCAAAATTCTCCAAGCCAGCCTTCAACAGTACATGAATTGTGAACTTCCATATTTTCAAGCTGGATTTAGAAAAGGCAGAGGAACCAGAGATCAAATTCCAACATCCATTGGATCATTGAGAAAGCAAGAGAGTTTCAGAAAAACATCTACTTTTGCTTTATTGACTATGCCAAAGCCTTTGACTGTGTGGATCACAATAAACTGTGGAAAATTCTGAAAGAGACAGGAAACCAGAGCACCTGACCTGCCTCTTGAGAAATCTGTATCCAGGTCAGGAAGCAACAGTTAGAACTGGACATGGAACAACAGACTGGTTCCAAATCAGGAAAGGTGTATGTCAAGGCTGTATATTGTCACCCTGCTTATTTAACTTATATGCAGAGTACATAATGAGAAATATTGGACTGGATGAAGCAGAAGCTGGAATCAAGATAACTGGGGGAAATATCAATAGCCTCAGATATGCAGATGACACCATCCTTATGGCAGAAAGCAAAGAAGAACTAAAGAGCCTCTTGATGAAAGTGACAGAGGAGAGTGAAAAAGTTGGCTTAAAGCTCAACATTCAGAAAACTAAGATCATGGCATCTGGTCCCATCACTTCATGGCAAATAGATGGGGAAACAATGAAAACAGTGATAGACTTTATTTTGGGGGACTCCAAAATCACTGCAGATGGTGACTGCACCCATGAAATTAAAAGACGCTTGCTCCGTGGAAGAAAAGTTATGACCAACCAAGACAGCATATTAAAAAGCAGAGATATTACTTTGCTATCAAAGGTCTGTCTAGTCAAAGCTATGGTTGTTCCAGTAGTCATGTATGGATGTGAGAGTTGGACTATAAAGAAAGCTGGGCGCCAAAGAATTGATGCTTTTGAACTGTGGTATTGGAGGAGACTCTTACAGTCTAAGGGACTGCAAGGAGATCCAACTAGTCCATCATAAAGGAAATCAGTCCTGAATATTCATTGGAAGGACTGATGCTGAAGCTGAAGCTGCAATTATTTGGCCACCTAATGCAAAGCACTGACTCATTTGAAAAGACCCTAATGCTTGGAAAGATTGGGGTGGGAGGAAAAGGGGACAACAGAGGATGAGATGGTTGGATGGCATCACCAACTCAATGGACATGATTTTGAGTAAACTCCGGGAGCTGGTGTTTGGTCCAGGCCTGGCATGCTACAGTCCATGGGGTCACAAAGAGTCAGACACGACTGAGTGACTGAACTGAACTGAACACTCTTTCTTCAAGTTGGTTCCACCTAAGACTCAGAACCCACTTGACAAACCAGTATGTTTTACACTTGCAAATGTTCTCTTAAGTTATGTTAATGAGACTATGTCTTTGCTTGGAAACCTGCCTTTCTTCAAAATTCATGTCAATCATTTTATGGCCTGAGACAACTTACCTTGTGCTAATGTTATCTCAAAATGTATGTTGTGGATGAGGGGCCTGATACCACTCTGAGTTTTGAGACATTTCCTTTCTCTAATTAACAGCCTGCTGATAGGAATATAACATACTGCTGAAGACTAGCAGGGGGGCACTCTTTCTGCCTCCTCTGATTTCTATGTCAGAACCTTTGTCTATCTCTTTTATACTTTAATAAAAACTTTATCACACAAAAGCTCTGAACGATCACTGGCCCCAGATTGAATTCCTCTCCTCTGGAGGCCAAGAATCCCAACCTCTTTCACAGCTCAGCAACAACCTTTCAGGAAGTTTCTATTTATTTATTTACTTGGAGAATAATTGCTTTACAATGTTGTGTTACTTTTGCTGGGGCTTCACTCCAGTACTCTTGCCTGGAAAATCCCATGGACGGAGGAGCCTGGTAGGTGCAGTCCATGGGGTCTCGAAGAGTCGGACTCGACTTCACTTTCACTTTCACTTTTCACTTTCCTGCATTGGAGAAGGAAATGGGAACCCACTCCAGTGTTCTTGCCTGGAGAATCCCAGGGACGGCGGAGCCTGGTGGGCTGCCGTCTATGGGGTTGCACAGAGTTGGACACGACTGAAGTGACTTAGCAGCAGCAGCAGTGTGAGGAAAGCAGGAGAGACTCCATCTTGAAGCCTGTCATCCATCTTAAAGACAGGATGTAAACTAGGCCTGAACCCTGCCCAAGAGTGAGGAAACTATTGCTAATGAAATCCAGGTCTCCTGGAGACTTCCCTCCCTACAGATGGCAAATGGAGATTGTAGTTGAGGTCAGGCTGCCCCTGTTACACTAACCATGGAGACATCCCCCCTTGATGTATAATCAGTGTCGCCCCCCCTTCACCTGAATTGTTCTCCTAGCACCTTAATTGTTCACCTTAATTGTTCCACTTGTTGTAAAATTCAGTCATATACAACAAAGAGGTTGCTAACATGTAACCGATCACATAGCAGGGAGTATAAAACTGGGTCTCAGAAACATCAGGGTTCCTTGTTGGGAACTGATTCCCCTTGGACTCGCTGGTGTAATAAACTTTACTCCACTGTCTTGAGAGTCCTCCAAGGTGTGTTTTGGACCTCCAGATTCCATGACACTTTCTGCCGTATAGCAATGTGAATCAGGTATAACTAGATATATTATGTACGTATATATATGTCCCCTCCCTCTTGAGCCTCTCTCCCTCCTCACCCCATCTAGGGGTTCTAGGTTGTCACAGAGTGCCAAGCTAGTCTCCCTGTGTTATATAGCAGCTTCCCACTAGCTATCTGTTTCATACATGGTAATGCATATAGGTCAACGTTATTTTCTCAATTTATCCCAAGCTCTTCTTCCCCTACTGTGTTCATAAGTCCTCTATGTCTGTATCTCCAGTCCTTCCCTACAAATAGGATTATCAGTACAATTTTTCTAGATTCCATATATACATGTTAATATATAGTATTTTTCTCTTTTGGACTTACTTAGCTCTGTAAAACAGCTTCTAGGTTCATCCACCTCACTACAACTGACTCAAATCCATTCCCTTTTATGGCTGAATCATATTCCATTGTATATACATACCACAGCTTCTTTATCCATTCATCTGTCCATGGACATCAAGGCTGTTTCCATGTCCTGGCTATTGTAAATAGTGCTACAGTGAACAAACACTGGGGTACATGTGTCTTTGAATTGTTGTTTTTCTCAGGGTGTATTCGAAGTAGTGAATTTCCATATTGTTCTACATGATGACTGTATTAATTTACATTGCTACCAACCATGCAGGAGGGTTCCCTGTTCTCCACATCCCCTCCAGCATGTATTGTTTGTAGATTTTTTGATGATGGCCATTCTGAGTAGTGTGAGGTGATACCTCATTATAGTTTGATTTGCATTTCTGTAATAATTAGCAAATTATTATAATTATCATATAATTATTATAAATTCTCTGCCTCCTTAGAAACCTGTATGTGGGTCAAGAAGCAACAGTTAGAATCAGACATGCAACAACAAACTGGTTGAAAATTGGGAAAGGAGTACCACAAGGCTATATGTTGTCACCTTGCTTATTTAACTTATGTGCAGAGTACGTCATCTGAAATGCCAGGCTGGATGAATCACAAGCTGGAATTCAGGAGAAATATCAACAACCTCAGATATGCAGATTTGTTGTTGTTCAGTCACTCAATTCAGAGAAGGCAATGGCAACCCACTCCAGTACTCTTGCCTGGAAAATCCTGTGGATGGAGGAGTCTGGTAGGCTGCAGTCCTTGGGGTCTCGAACAGTTGGACATGACTGAGTGACTTCACTTTCACTTTTCACTTTCTTGTATTGGAGAAGGCAATGGCAACCCACTCCAGTGTTCTTGCCTGGAGAATCCCAGGGATGCGGGAGCCTGATGGGCTGCCATCTATGGGGATGCATAGAGTTGGACACGACTGAAGAGACTTAGAGGCAGCAGCTGCAGTCACTCAGGTGTATCCAACTCTTTGAGACTCTTTGCTACTACAGCACTCCAGGCTTCCCTGTCCTTCACCATCTCCCAGAGCTTGCTCAAACTCATGTTCATTGAGTTGGTGATGCCTTCCAACCATCTCATCCTCTGTCATCAGAGTCTTTTCTAATGAGCCTATGCTTTGCCTCAAGTGGCCAAAGTATTGGAGTTTCAGCTTCAGCATCAGTTCTTCCAATGAATATTCAGGACTGATTTCCTTTAGGATTGACTGGTTTAATTTCCTTGCAGTCCAAGGGACTCTCAAGAGTCTCCTCCAATACCACAGTTCAAAAGCATCAATTCTTCAGTGCTCAGCTTTCTTTATGGTCCAACTCTCACATTCATACTTGATTACTGGAAAAACTATAGCTTTGATTAGACGATTCTTTGTCAGAAAAGTAAAGTCTCTGCTTTTTAATATGCTGTCTAGGCTGGTCATAGCTTTTCTTCCAAGGAGCAAGCGTCTTTTAATTTCATGGGTGCAGTCACCATCTGCAGTGATTTTGGAGCCCAAGGAAATAAAGTCTGTCACTTTTTCCATTGTTTCCCTATCTATTTTCCATGAAGTGATGGGACTGGATGCCATGATGTTAGTTTTTGAATGTTGAGTTTTAAGCCAGCTTTTTCACTCTCCCCTTTCACTTTTATCAAGAGGCTCTTTAGTTCCACTTCGCTTTCTGCCATAAGGGTGAATGTAGAAAATGATACCACTCTAATGGCAGAAAGTGAAAAGAAACTAGAGTCTCTCTCTTTTTTGTTTTTAATCTTTAGATTGCTTTATTATATGCAAATATCATTCCTAGTACACAATCTACAAATCAGTTCCTCAGAGGTATTTAGTGCAATGATAAACACATCACTTTTTACTGTGTTTACTTAAAAAGGAAAAAAAAATTAATCCAAATCACATTGGGAGATCTTTATTAATTTAAATTGACATTGTTAATTTTGTCTGCCAAGTCCTTAGTAAATATACCTTTAGTTGATACAAACTTCCAGGTTCTCAAATAACACAGGATCATCATAAGGACTAGCAGTTATCAAGAGTTTTGTAATGATTAAAATAATGTTCAAATAATTCATAAGCTACTTCACTGAAATACTTAAAAGAATATTCTGGGGAGTGTTTGAAAGATCTGCTTATAAATAGTGACTGATATACTTAGTTAAGTATTTGGTGCTGTCTCTTGATGAGGGTGAAAGAGGAAAGTGAAAAATCTGGCTTAAAACTCAACATTCAAAAAACAAAGATTGTAGCATCTGGTCCTATCGCTTCATGGCAAATAGAAGGGGGAAAAATGAAAACAGTGACAGATTTTATTTTCTTAGACTCTAAAATCACTGAGGATGATGACTGTTGCCATGAAATTATAGACACTTTCTCCTTGGAAGGAAAGCTGTGACAAACCTAGACAGTGTATTAAAAAGCAGAGGCATCACTTTGCTGACAAAAGTCCATGTAGTCATGTACAGATGTGAGAGTTGGACCATAAAGAAGGCTGAGTGCTGGTTAATTGATGCTTTAGAATTGTGGTGCTGAAAGAAGACTCTTGAGAGTCCCTTGGACTGCAAGGAGATCACACCAATCAATCCTAAAGGAAATCAACGCTGAATATTCATTGGAAGGACTGATGCTGAAGCTGAAGATCCAGTGCTTTGGCCTCCTGATTGGGAAAGACCCTGATGCTGGGAAAGATTGAAGGTGAAAGGAGAAGGGGGTGACAGGGGATGAGATGGTTAGATAACATCACTGACTCAATGGACATGAATTTAAATAAACTCTGGGAGGTAGTGAAGGACGGGGAAGCCTGGCAGGCTGCAATCCATGGGATAGGAAAGAGTGGGACAGGACTTAGCAACTAAACAAATAATTAGCAATGTTGAACATCTTTTCATGTGCCTATTGGCCATCTGTGTGTCTTTTTTTTTTTTTTTTTTTTTGAGAAATGTCTGTTTAGGTCTTCTGCCCATTTTTTTTCTTTTCTTTTTTTTTTTCTTTTTCTTCTTCTCTTTCTTTTTTTCCTGCCCATTTTTTAATTAGGTTGTTTCTTTGTTATTATATGAGCTATTTGTATTTTTTGAAATAAGTCATTTGACAGTCACATCTTTTGCAAATATTTTCTTACATTTTGTAGGTTGTCTTTTCATTTTGTTTATGGTTTCCTTTGCTATGCAGAAGCTTGTAAGTTTAATTAGGTCCCATTTGCTTATTTTTGTTTTTATTTCGATTGCCTTGAGAGACTGACCTAAGAAAACAGCAGTGTGATTTATGTCAGAGAATGTTTTGTCTATGTTCTATGGTGTCATGGTTACATTTAAATTGTTTTATGGTGTCGTGTTACACTTAGATCTTTAAGCTATTTTGAGTTTATTTTTGTGTATGGTTAGAGGGTGTGTTTTAACTCCATTGATTTACATGCAGCTGTCCAGCTTTTCCAGCACCACTTGCTGAAGAGGGAAAAATTTGCATTTAAAAGTGATCCATCTGGAAATTTATTTTAATGTAATGTAAAGTGGTTAAGAGTCAATGACATTGAACGCTTGCTTCAAGCGAATGTTTGCTACCTTTCCATAATATGAAATTTAACTGAAACATGGCTGCTCAATCAAGGACTACATTTTCTAATTCCTTTGACTTATGTGTGTGGCCTCGTGACCAGTAGTCACTACAAAATGTACATGGAAGTGATGTGTGTCACCTGTAGGCCAAGACCTTTAAGAAGCTCTCTGTCCCATCTGCCATCTAGACACAGGCAACAGAAGAGGCCATTTAGATTATGACACCAGAAGTTGGCAGGAACCTGGGTCTCTGAATTACTGGGATCAAGATAGCCACTCACTGGCTAGGAGCATCAACAGTGACTGTTACACGAATGAGAATTACACTCTTATTGTGGTAAGTCACCGAAATGTTGGGATTTCTTTATTAAAGTTGCCAGTATGGCTTCACCCATGCAGAATCTGTCCCTGAGCACTTGTGTCTGAGCACACTTCATTTTATTCAGCAAGCACTCTGTTCACTGCCAGTGTAGTTTCTGAGCCCCACAGGACCAGAAACTTCTAGAGTTAAATTTCCTCAAAAAAGAAGCACAGAGATCAAATATTATCGTCCACTTTGGAAAAAAATTTTTTGTATAAACTGCCATACAATTTCTTTCTTATTATCTTCCATTCATTATCAAGATTAATAAAGCACACTTAGAGAAATAAGCTCAACAGTTATTGGATACCACATGAATATTATTCAACTTACTTGTTGAATTATAATTTGTTGAATAAGTTAGCTTGTCAACTTGTATTGACAAGCCTAGATCCAAACACTTCCAATCAGTATATTATCATATACTGATAATATATAACAAGAATATAAATTCTCTGTTTTGTTTCCTACACCCTGAAAGGAGAAATCCTTATATTTGTTAACTCTCAAAGGGATTAAATTTTTTACCTTCTGTAATACAAAACTCAATAAGAGGAGGTTCTATGGTTCCAATGCAATTTCCTTGCAGACACTAAAGATGATGTATACTCATTTGCTACATAAAAGAGAGATTAGGACTGGGTAAGATTTTTATATTTCTGTGCTGTAACGTGTTTTTTCCTAAGGGGAAATATGCTTATGTGGAAAATCTTCAGTCTTCTCAAGCTGATAATATCTACATCAGCAAACCCTTCTTTCTCATATTCCCTGCTCCATTTTGTACCACGGTATTGAGGATTCAAGTCAGTTGTTGAATCACTAAAATTTGCCATTTCTCAGCACAATAGGTGCTTTTTATCAAAGACAGACGTTCAGTGATTGCACCATATTACCCACATACAATTGAAGTTTTTACATCCTGTTGTAACAGTGCATTTGAATTTCAACATGAAACCTAAAGACGGATTATCTCTTAAGATGTAACCTTAGAGCAGTGACTTTGTAAGGTGTTTCAAACAGAAAGGAACCATTTGTTCCTTTCCCTTCAGGATTGAGTAAAATAAAGATTTCTCAGAGACTCTAAGACTTGTATTAATGATGAAATGACTCACTTTATTCCAATTTAATGTTGCTTCTTTTAACATGGTTATATTATATATACATTGTAAACCTTAGTGCATTTTTGGTTTTTCTCTTACTTTGCTTTTTAATAAATCACAATACTAATTTATTACCATGAGAAATATAACAAACAGGGCAGGTTTTCTTTTGTGGATTAACATTCTTCCTATATAATAAAAGTTATGGGGGGAATCGGAGAAGGCAATGGCACCCTACTCCAGTACTCTTGCCTGGAAAATCCCATGGATGGAGGAGCCTGGTGGGTTGCAGTCCATGGGGTCGCTAAGAGTCGGACACAACTGAGCGACTTCACTTTCACTTTTCACTTTCATGCATTGGAGAAGGAAATGGCAACTCACTCCAGTGTTCTTGCCTGGAGAATCCCAGGGACGGCAGAGCCTGGTGGGCTGCCGTCTATGGGGTCACACAGAGTCGGACATGACTGAAGTGACTTAGCAGCATGGGGGGAATCAGTTCTACAATTTAAAAGATTTTAATGCAGTGGTTCTTCATGTTTTGGGATATGAATATCCGATATCACCTCTCCTCAGGCAAAATGTACGTTTGTGTGTATTTTCAAGGTTTTTCCTGTTTCCAAGAGCTCCTGGCCCCTGTGGACTTTACATTGGCCTAGTTATTTGGGGAAGGGAGTGCAGTGCAGAGTCTTTGATACCTACTCTGCCAGTACTCCAGATGGGTGAGCTGTGTGATTTCATGCCTATTTTTCTCTTTGAAATTTCACTGTGTGAAATTTGTATGTGCAATATGAATTGGGATAAACCACATTCTGTAAACATTAATATAAGACTAAAAAACTCAGCCCGGGAAATCTGCTCAGTAAATCCCTGATAACGTCGCCTCAGACAAGAAGTTCTGTTTGTGTCATTTGTACCAATATCTAGCCCTTTACCTTATGCAGTGGTGAGAACAGCAGCTCCACAGTAAGGCACCTGTGTTCACCCTCTGCTGGGCAACATCTTAGGTGTGTCACCTTGGGCATTTAAATGGGCATAGAACACCTACCTTTAAGGAGTTTGAGATAGTGCTGCTTTTATAAGAACGCAATCATTATTCAAGAAACAACAAATGCCTATGCCAGTATTTGCAATATTTAGAACAATTACTTTGCCTATGGGAAGCCTTTCTGATCTCTGTGCCAAGTTGGTGAAACAGAATTGTCTAGAAAAAGTTCCTAAACTCCTTCGTGTTGTCTTGACGGAGCTCTCTTCCTCCGGCACAATCCCTCGGAAGCATGGGGGTGAGGTGAGGACAGTTGGATTCCTACATGGAACCAAGCTCTGGTGACTTCCTGTGTGTGCACACTCAGATATGTCTAATTCTTTGCAACCCCATGAACTATATAGCCCACCAGGCTCCTCTATCCATGGCATTTCCCAGGCAAGAATACTGGAATGGGTTGCCATTTCCTTCTCCAGGGGATCTCTCCAACCCAGGGATCAAACCCACATCTATTAAATCTCCTGCACTGGCAGCTGGATTCTTCACCACTAGCACCACCTGACTTCCTAGAACATGGACAATCTGCAATACCTTCCAAGCCTGCATTCGCTTTTGCAATCTGTAGTTTGAATTAGGTCGTTAGATAGAGTTCTTGCTTTTGACTTTTTTTGGAGAACTTAAGTCTACTAAACAAAATACTTTGTGACAGCGTCACAAAAGTTCTTAGAAGGAAGATTTCAGACCTTGAACTTCAGCTTTAGAAATCAGATATCTAGAAAGAAACGACAGTTCGTTTTCCACAAATAAATTTAAATAATTACAAGTTTTAAAACTTTCCATAGTGAAGCTCTAGGAAGTGATAGCATTTGGGCACTAGTTTTGATAATGGGTAATTTAAACAACATGTGGTAACATTTACAAAAATGTGTAAGCAATCAAAATTAATTCATTAAGCATTTGTATTTCTGTCATGTACTTACATAGGTGTTTCCTGATTCTATAGGACCAATGGTTCTTTTCATGCCAGCATACAGCAAACAGATGGAAAACATTAACTACTATTTTTCATACTTGTCAAAAATATTTTGTAATCATTACTCTCTCTATATACATATTATACTAAATTACAATAGAGAAAATATTTATGATAAAGTGGACCACTGGTGTGAAAGAAGAAACAAACTAAACTTTAAAAGGAAAATAGAGTAGTGATTTTAAATTAAAAACCATCAAGAAATAAAATGATAGGGATTGGATTTTGCTTTCTCGTGTCTTTATACAACCTTTCTATGTAATTTTAGCATCTACAGAGCCTGGGCTATATCTGATATTTACAAATCACCTCTGAGAGCTAGTAAAAATTTTTCACCAATGCAAACTTGATAACTAGCCAATAAAGCAGATTCTGAACCAGTTGGTCTGATTCTATCATTGGTACTAAGTTAGCTAAGACCTCCATTTTTAATCTTTGTCACATTTTGAGGACTTTAAAAACATTATAAATTATCATTGCTGTTTTTAACATCAGAACTAAAGAATTTTAGAGCTAGTAAGGAGGTAGGCAGTTATCTGGTCCACACCTTTTATTTTACACCAAACTGATGCATTTGCACAGCATTTAAATAGTTCATTAATGTTTATTGGAAGCTGTTATTCCTACTTTGCCTCTCAATTTTTTTTTTATCCTCTTTTTTGCAACTCTGGTTATTTTTCTTTTGTCTGTTTTTTGACATAACCAATAGCTTTCCAGGTGGCTCAGTAGTAAAGAATCTGCCTGCTGATCCAGGAGATCCCAGAGTTCGATCGCTGAGACGGGAAGGTCCCCTGCAGGAGGAAATGGCAACCCACACAAGTATTCTTGCCTGGAGAATCCCATAGACAGAGGAACCTGATGGACTACAGACCATGAGGTCGCAGAGTCAAGTTGGATGCAACCGACCACAAGCACGCATGCACGTACACACACATACACACACACACAGGTATACTTCTTGGTTTGCTATTTGTATTTTCTTTTGGCTGTTCAGTAGAAATAGTTGCTGTGAGCCTATAACCTCTTCAACTCTCAGTGACTAGCAGAGAAAGTCCTTATTATCTGGATAAATGTCTTCTTATACCTTTGCAGTAACATCTGCTGATTAATTAATGTAAGGAAATTAGAACTCTCTTAGGTTATAAAAAAAACTCTTTTTAAAAAGTACTTTAAAAAGGTACTTTATTAAATGTATATTGTGGATTCTTACAAAACAACTTATCTTTGGAAGATCTTGGGTGTAGCTGGGCCTTGAGAACTTCTGGAACCAAGCCTTGAATGCCATCAAGATTCCCAGTGGCTTGTCCTTTTTTTTTTTGTCTGCCTTGCATTCCTTCTTTTTGAATACAAATGAATTTTTCTCCAAAAATGTACTACCAGATCTGAGTTTGAATCTTAACAGTATTCTAATTCTGGTCCTAAAATTCTAGGTAAAGGACACGGATTGGCTTAGCCTGAATCACGTGCCTGCTTATAGACAGATCGACTTAGGCCAGGAAATGAATTACCGAAGTTACAGCATTTTGTCTCCAGGGAGCACTCTCGGCTCCAATCAGTGGTATCCAGGAAGTGGAATCATTCATCTCCCACCAAAACCATAAATTACTGGAGAAAGAGTAGTTCTGAGAAAAGCAGATTCCAGAGGAACAAGTTGTCTTACGAGTCAGTGTGAGACCAGATTTGAGATTTGCTCTCCACATTTTCCTAAATCACCATTCCAATCTCTCCCTTCCCCATCCGTGTAGGAACAGGTCAAATTTTAAAGCAGCCTAAAAAATTAGTCTATAGATTTTACCCACACATCTTTATACCAGTACTGGGGTATTTTTAACAGTTTTAATTGTGTAGTAAATGATACATATAAAAGTTCATAAGTGACATTGATGTAAATTAGGAAACATAAAAATAAATCCCTGTGAATCCATGACCTAAGTTGAGGAAATAGCATATTACAAACACTGCTAAAGCCCACAGTGTGTACACTCTGTAGCCTTCCTCAAAAAAATGAAATGAAAGTGTGAGTCGCTCAGTTGTGTCCAACGCTTTGCAGCCCCATGGACTGTAGCCTGCAAGTCTCCACTGTCCATGGGATTCTCCAGGAAAGGATAATGGAATGTGGAGTCATTCCTTTCTCCAGGTGATCTTCCCCACCCAGGGATCGAATCCAGGTCTCCTGCACTGCAGGCAGATTCTCCAGCAGGAAAGCCTCCAACACCTTACTTAATGCAGTAGATAAGTATTATTATGGTTCCCCTTGTTGGCAGGAAGACAATGGAAGTAGTAAAGGAGGTAGGCTCTGGATCAGAACACTACGTTTTCCACTTACTACATGCATGAGATTAGGTGAATTACTTCATTTCCCTGTACATCTCTCTAGTCTTCACCTGTAAAATGGGATTAAATTGTTTAATAGAAATATTCTTTAACAAGGGACAAGTTAAACAATTGTCTGCTACAGGGCACAGAAAAAGAGATCGGATTTTTGGTTCTCAAATGGAAATGAAAGGACGAGTTCTTCTGTGTTTCTCTGGCAATAGAAGCCAAAAACTCGTTACATTTCATTTAGAAAGTAGAAGATATGAAAGAATCTGAATATCTTTCAGTGATGCCCATTTCCTAATATCTATTAATTTTATTTACTATTACCAGGTATACACACCTCTACTTTGAAAATATACTTAGGAAAATGGATGTAAAATCAATAAAATCATCCCTTGGGGGGAGAAATTGCATTTTGTAATTTTATTTAATGTGAATTTATGTGAAACTAAACTGTAGCCATATAGACACTAGTGAAATTAAAAGCATTGTTATGTAGTGACTCTTTGGGCCACCTTTTGGGTCCTTTCAAGGGTCTGTCTGTAAATACAGGCAGCAAAAGTACTCAAGCATTTGTGAGGTCTTGATGATGTTTCTGCATCCATAATGTTTCTTTCGACTGGGTTTTCTTTGTGGATCCATGATGTATCCCCGAAGCAGAACTTAGTGTATTTGTTGAAGAACTTTAAATACACACACACATACACACACACACACACACAAAGCCTGCTCTGTACAGTAATGGTCCCCAGCCTTTTTGGCACCAGGGACCAGTTTTGTGGAAGATAGTTTTTCTGTGGATGGAGGGGTGGATGGTTCCTGGATGATTCAAGTGCACTACATTTATTGTGCACTTTCTTTCTATTTTTATTGCATCAGCTCCACCTGAGATCATCAGGCATTAGATCCTAGAGGTTGGGGACCCCGGCTATAAGAGGCTCCCAGGAGTGGTTTCTCTTGGTCCAAACAAGGTAACTCTCACTAGTGGCGAGAGCTGCAAGGGAGGGTGGGGGCAAATGCCCTAGAGATTCCGGCTCTCCCCCTGCCTCAGCACTCAGTTCACGGTTTCCTCTTGGTAATCTTTTCACAATCGTGAAAGAAGTTTATATCTGACTAGATCTATCTGACTAGAGCTGACAATGCAGTTCTACTGGCACAAATGACATTTGGTCGTAGTACAGTTACATGTGTCAAACACACACACAGACGTCTGATAGTAATGGCTAACATATGTTTAACATTTACTTTGTGCTCTATTTTAGTTAATCTGAAAAACAGCTCACTGGGGCTTCCTTGGTGGATCAGTGGTAAAGAATCTGCCTGCCAATGCAGGAGACACGGGTTCCATCTCTGGTCCTGGAAGATCCCACATGAGGAAGAGCACCGAAACCCATGCACCACAAATATTGAGCCTGTGCTCTAGAACCTGGGAGCTGCGACTACTGCAGCCCACACTCCCCAGGCTCTTATGGAGCCTGTGCTCCGTAGAGAAGCCACTGCGATGAAAAGCCTAAGCACTGCAACTAAAGAGTAGCCCCTGCTTGTTGCAACTAAAGGAAAGCCTGTATAGCAACAAAGACCCAGCACAGCCAAAAATAAAGATAAATTATAAAATACAAAACAGCACATTGCTGTGCTTGTTACCATTAGCCCCATTTTACAGATGAGGAAATAGGCCTTAGAGGTGAAGTAATGTGTCCCAATCTATCCAGCCACTCAGTAGGGCAGCTGGAAATGATGTTCTCCAGTCACAGCCATAAGACCTCCTAGAGCAGCCAGTATGGTCTCCCAGGCTTTCAGGCTCTTGATTGACCCCAAATAAGGCATAGAATACCTCCTCCTCACCAGTTTCTCAGGAGACCCAGCACGTTGCTAGACCCTTTGACAGAGAGGAATTAATGCCTGTCCTTGATGAGCAATGTCCTAGAGGCTTAGAGAGTTAAAGATTCTTGACAGCTGGACTCAGCCAACTGACAGTTTACTCACCTGGCAGAATCTGGTCTATGGGGGAAAGGAGAGAGCCACAATTAGCAAATAAAATGACCTTTCCTTTTCCTGAAAGTTATTTTGGAAAAGGATTCTACTTTTAGAATATGTAAAATCTAGAATCGAAAAGGACCTCTAGAAGAAAAGAACGGATCAATTCTAGTTGCTTTTTAAGTGAGTTCTTGAACGTGAGTCTTTGTTTTAAAATGTTATATACATTTTGAAGTTTTATAATAACCAAAGGTGGCTGGTTTTCAGGTCTTAAACTTCTCAAAAAGGAAAAGGCTTGCCTTGAAAGCATTTCTAGCTTTAAAAAAATGCTTCAGCAAGCCCTGACTTAGGACTCATGAGCAATCTTGCTCTTTCTCAAATGATTCCTCTCAGAAGTCATTGCAACTTAACTCCCCGCCAAATGGCTGAGCTACTCTCAACCGTGCTGCCTCCCAGAATTCATCTCTAGGCAAATTTGCCTTGTGGCCTCTCCCAGTTGATCTGCTTCTGTGCTCCTGAGCAGGGGGACAGATCCAGAGGCTGTAATACACTTAGGCAGTATTTTCCCTTTGGACTGCCAGCCTGACTCAGACCCAGGTGGGTGGTGATTCAAGTTGAAACAAACATGGGCTCAGTCCAAGCCTTTAGTTTTGATATATAGGAAAAGTTCTTTGTAATGTGTGCCAGGGAAAAGCAATTTAAAAAATAATAATAATATGCAGGGGATGGTTATGTAAGACTTAAGACGCTGCTTTAGGGTCCCTTGGCTGGGCTGTTTAAAATACTGTATTGAGAGGAGAAAAATGTAAAGTGGAGGAATATTACAACTAAGTTTTGATATAAAAACATAGCCCTTTAAAGGAAGTTGGAGTTGAAGTGCTCCTTGTAAAGCGCTTTGAGGCCATCATCCTTCAGCTTCTCAAGAAGTCAGCCCAGTGGCTGATGTCGGTTTCTCCCAAGTTGTGATCGTGTTGGAAGGTGATGAATTACAAAGTCAAGAATCT
This sequence comes from Bos indicus, assembly GCF_029378745.1. Lineage (NCBI taxonomy): Eukaryota > Metazoa > Chordata > Mammalia > Artiodactyla > Bovidae > Bos > Bos indicus. Next base: position 37,102,550 of record NC_091772.1, on the reverse strand, counting down.
TCTCATTCTTCTCTTGCGAGAAACTACTGCAGGCAGACAGACTCTTTACCATCTGAGCTATCAGGGAAGCCCATATGATTAGCTATAAAAGGAGATGTCTTGAATTCTAAATTGATTTATGTGTTGTGCTTAGTCGTTCAGTCATGTCCGATGCTTTGTGACACCATGGACTGTAGCCCGCCAGGCTCCTCTGTCCATGGAGATTCTCCAGGCAAGAATACTAGAGTAGGTGGCCATGGTCTCCTCCAGAGGATCATCCCAACCCAGAGACTGAACCCAGGTCTCCCACATTGCAGGTGGATTCTTTACTCTCTGAGCCACCAGGAAAGCCCAAATTGATTTATAGTTTAGGTAAATTTTTACTTGGGACAACATAGGCTCAAATTGACATCTGGGTCATTTATTTCTCCTTTCCTATCATTCAACCAATTTTAATCTATAGAATGAGGTGAATCATTGTAAAAAATTATTCAAGTAAGTCTCATTAAAATTTTGTAAAACATGAGTTGTTAAAATGATTGCTTCAGTTCTCCATTTATTAATGTAATGCTGACATATCATTTATAAAAAAATTATTTATACTCCAGTTTTTCTCTGGTTAAATATTTTTATTATTAACAGGATAAAGCATATTTAATGTTCATAGGTCCTGAGGATACGCATAATAACAATCTGCTTAAACTATTTTTTGTGGGTCTTAAAATTTATCATTAATAAGCAAAATACCTTAGGTATTGAATCTAGGTGGAAGGTGTATGGAAACTTCTTGTAAAATTCTTTCAGCTTTCCTATATATATGAATTTAAGTAATAAAAAGTTGTCAAAAAAAAAAAAAACTAGACTTACCTGATGTAACCTCTCTAACTATTTCATTAAAATACCTGAGAAGATAAAGGCCAACGACTGGAAACAGTGCTGGAAACTCAGGGGGAAAGAAAAGGCTGTTTGCAGCATTGAAAGACAAGTGCACTGTTGTGTCCCTGGGGGTGGGCTGAGGGACACACTCTGGAGCTCTGCGTGCTGTGAATTTTAAACTAAAGCAGAAGCGGTAACAGCAATAAAGCAAAAGGCATTGATTCACCTCATCTGCCTGCCCAGAACAAGGAACTCTCTTGGACTAAAACACCAAAGAAGCATTCAGCCATTGACTTCTGCATGTGAGCTCTGTTGGGAGCTGGACAGAGCTTTCCCACTGACCCACTCCCAGCCCCACCAACGGCTCCTTTCTTTCCATATCTACCTAGAAGGTAAAACTTCTGCCACAGTGCAGGCAGGTGGTAATCTGTTTCAATGTAAAATGATTTTTTAAAGAATATAGTCAAGAAGAAAGAAAGAGTCCCAAGGATAACATCTGTAGGGGGTGTGCTCAGTTGACACAGCCTTGATTCTTTGTGACCCCCACGGACTGTAGCCGGCCAGGCTCCTCTGTCCATGGAATTTTCCAGGCAAGGATACTGGAGTAGGTTGCCATTTTCGATGCCAGAGGATCTTCCTAACCCTGGGATTGAAGCCGTGCTTCCTGCTTTGCAAGCAGATTCTTTACCACTGTGCCACCTTCCCAAGGTCACCAGAGAGGAGGAGACAGGGGCCAACTCTTTGTTGCAGCTGGAGAGCCTGTACTCTGAGAGGAAAAGGCTCTGGTTCCCTTAGGGCAAAGGATTGGTGACCATGACTTGGGTTTTAAAGCCAAGCTTTTATGCCAAGCAAGTCTAAAGCTACATATTTATTATCCTTTTGATCTCTTCATTTTGTCTTAAGAGTCTTGCTTCCACTTGGTATCATTTCCCTTCAACCTAAAACCTGTTAGCTTTTTTTGCAGTAACTGTCTGTTGGGAAAGAGTTCTCCCAGTGGTACTCTGTAATGTCTTTACCTTAATTTTTAAAGGAGGTTTTCAATGGATATTTAGCTTGCCAGCTTTTTACCCCCTAATTGTCCTTTCAGGACTTTAAAGATATGGTTCTAGTGTTCTCTGGTCTTCATGATTTCTGAGAGAATTTAGCCATCATCCTCACTATTGTTTCCCTGAAAGTGAAGATTTTTCACCATCTGGGTGCTTTTAAGATCTGTTCTTTGTCTTTGCCTTTTAGTACATTTTGACTCTGGTCAGGGCTTCCCAGGTGGCATAAGCAGTAAAGAATCTGCCTGGAGGAGATGCAAGAGATGCGGGTCAATCCCTGGGTCGGGAAGATCCCCTGGAGTAGGAAATGACAACCAGCTCCAGTATTCTTGCCTGGAAAATTTCATGGACAGTGGAGCCTGGTGGGCTGCAGTCCATGAGGCCACAAAGAGTTGGACATAACTGTCCAACAGTCCCACCCCAGCTCTTTTCTTTGGATTTATCCTGCTTGGAGTCCACTGAGATTCTTGAATCTGTAGGTTGGTATCACTAATCAACAGAAGAAATTTCTCAACCATTATTTCTTCAAATTTTTCTGGTGCTCCACTCTCTTCTCCTTGGACTTTTATTACATGTACAGGGTTTGGCTATTGTTATTATCTTGCAGAACTCAGATTCTGTCGCTTTTTAACTTCCTTCCCTCCCTCTATTTAGTTTAATTTTGGATCATTTCAATTGACTTGTCTACAAGCTTCACTAATTTTTTTTTTCTCTGCTGTGTCCAGTCAGCTAAGTTCACTGAATGATTCTTATATCTGTTATATATTTTCTAACATTTCTATAACTTCCAGTTCTCTGTGGATTTTGCCCATCTACTTGTGCAGTGTCCATTTTCTCCCCACTAGAGCCCTTAACATTTATTATTTATTATAGTTATGGAAAGTCACTGTCTGATAAGCCCAACATCCGGGCCATCTCTGGGTTTGCTTTTATTGACCATTTCTTTTTTCAATCCTAGCTCATATGTTCTTGCTTCTTTGAATGTATCTTAATTTTTGATATTAGACAAGACATGGACAGGGAAGTTAATAATATTTATTTCCAGAGAAGTGCATTTCAATTATTCAATAAGGCCTTCTGGTTAGGGGCCTGAGCTCATATAATCTGTGGGTGAGTTAGTTGTTCAGTTGTGTCTGACTCTTTGTGACCCCATGGACTATAAGCTACCAGGCTTTTCTGTCCATGGAATTCTCCAGGCAAGAATACTGGAGTGGGTTGCCATTCCCTTTTCCAGGGGATCTTCCTGACTCAGGGATTGAACCCGGGTCTCCTGCATTGCAGGCAGATGCTTTACCATCTACGCTACCATCTAATCTGTACCTGAGTTGAGTATGGCCTTTGTTTCAGGTTTGCTAGATTCAGGTTACTAGCTTCAAATGTTTAGAAAGAAGAGCTAGCACTTTTCCTTCAGCAGGGCATGGGACCCTACAGTTCTCTTGTTCTGTAGCCAAGTTACCCAGCTTGCTAAATCATGGGTGATCTCTCTCTGCTCTACGGGCTAGCTGCTAGCTTTTGGGGTCCATGGGAAGTTCTCTCTATGATTCTCAATCAGGGCCTCAGGAGGTCTCTCTGCAGCCTACCCTCAGGCTTTGGAAGCCTATGCAGTGCTCTCAGTGAGGGACTGGTGTCAGTACTCTGACATCCCTTAGCCATAGGAAGCTGGCAGCCAGTGCCTTGCACTGAATGAAACCTTCAGAAGTTTCTCTCAGCTCTCCTTGCCTGCTCCCAGGTCTTGGCTCAGCACCAGTGTGTATTCAGTGAAAGCCCATGGGAGAGTCGACAGGACTATGAAGATTTGATCTATGGATAAGGCTCCTTGGGATTCCAAGCTGTCGTGTCAACCCATGTGATGCATTAATATAATGGGATACAACTAAAGTTGCCTTCAAGGAAATACTGCACAGACTCTTCCAGATAATAGGAGATAATAGGAGTAAGAAGAGGGAAGACTTACTTTCTGAGAGTAGCTAAACTTTGATACTAAAGTCTGACATGGGAAAACAGGAAAGAAAACTCACATGCAAATCAAAGTGAGTAACATGTAAAAAGGATCATCCATCATCACCAAAGAGGGTTTATATACAAGATGAAGATATTTTAAAACATTATTTTTGTATTTATTTTTGGCTGTGCTGGGTCTTCCTTGCTGCATGAAGGCTTTCTCTAGTTGCGGCGAGCAGGGGCTACTCTTCTTGCAGTGCACGGACTTCTCATTGCAGTGGCTTCTCTTGTTGCAGAGCATGGACTCTAGAATGCATGGGTTTCAGCAGCTGTGGCTCCTGGGCTTAGTAGTTGTGGTTCCCGGACTCTCGAGCACAGGCTCAATAGTTGTGACACATGGGCTTAGCTGCTCTGCAGCATGTGGAATCTTCCCAGACTAGGAATCAAACCCATGTCTTCTGCATTGGCAGATGGATTCTTTCCCATCCATCTGCCATCTTCCCATCCCATGAGCCACCAGGGAAGCCCAAAGATGCAGATTAACATTAGAAAAAGAATAAATGTAATTAACAAATGAAATAAATCTATAATTACCTCAACAGATCCAGAAAAATGTATTTGATAAAATTCATTTCCGCTTTTTGATTTCAAATTCCCAGGAATTGTGAATAGAAATTATTTGTAAACAACCCAAAAACTGTCCATAAATTTCAGATATAATGATGAGTCATTGGAAGCTCCCCTTTGAGTTCAAGAAAAGACATGAATGTTCATTACTACTTTTCAATTCAGCATTTTAGTAGTGCTCCTACGCAGAGCAATAAAGCAAGAGGAAGGCACAGAAGTTTGATGATTGGAAAGGAAGAAATTAAACTGGCATAATTCAGGTATAACATGGTTGTGTTTGTAGATCAAACAATGTAATTCACAAATAAAATATTAGAGTCAGTAAGAGAGTTTAGCAAGGTAGCTCCAAATAAAATCAGTATACAAATTCCAATTGTATTTCTGTAAAGCAGCAAATTCTTAAAATTATGATTTACAACAGCACCAAACAAAGTCAATTATCTATGAATACGTCAGACTAGGGATACACAAAACCTTTAGAGGAAAAAAAAATAAAAAATTTCAGAGACATTTATTGATTTAAATGGGCTTCCTTGGTGGCACAGTGGTAAAGAATCTGCCTGCCAGTACAGGACATGCAGGAGACTTGGGTTCAATTCCTGGGTTGGGAAGATCCCCTGGAGGAGGAAATAGCTACCTACTCCAGTATTCTTACCTGGAGAATTCCATGAACAGAGGAGCCTGGAGGACTCAGTCCATGGGGTCGCTTAAGAGTCAGATGTGACTTCATGACAAAACAACTTCGGGAGGTGGTTTCACACTACGTGGTTATGTTCAGGATATGCTTACCAGGTATGACACAGAAATTTCACTCCTAGCTATACCCTGATACATACACAAGAAGGTTCACAGCAGCATTTTTTATAAAATTAACCCAAACTGGAAACAATTCAAACTGTCATCACTGGCAGACAGGATAAAGATATTGTGGGATTTTTTTATAAAGTACAATTTTTATAGCAATGAAATTGGATAAATTACAGTTGCACACAAAATAGATACATCTTATTTAAAAAATTAAGAGCAAGAGAAAATTTATCATCCCACTTAAGAAATTTGAAAACAAGCAAAACTAAACACATTATCTATGGATACATGCATGTATGATGATAATATAATGTAAAGCAGGAAATGATTAGCATAAAAGTCTGGATAAGTGGTATCCTCTCATGGATGGGAGGGGAGTTGGGAGTAGGAAAGACAGCACAGATGAGTCACTTCTGTGTTAGATAATTTCTATTTTTTGACCTGGGTGGTGGTTGTACTGGCACATGGTTTTAAACTATTTGTTAAACCATACATGTACATTTTAGACATAGGTAATATTTCACAATAAAAATACGTGTATGTGTGTGTGTGAGAGAGAGAGAGACTGACTGACTGATTCTTGGTTTGGTTTATGTGGCCCCAAGAAACTTACTGTTTACTGAAGCAGGCATTTTCCAGCAATAATAAAAATTTTTGCTGTCTTAGAAAATGCACTGAAGATGAGAAAAGAAACATCCAGCGTTCCCAGATAGCGCAGTGGTAAAGAATCCACCTTCCAAGCAGGAGATGCGGGTTCGACCCCTGGTCAGGAAGGAAATGAAGAAGAAAATGGCAACCCACTCCAGTATACTTGCCTGAAAAATCCCACGGACAGAGGAGCCTGGCAGACTACAGACCTTAGGGTTGCAAAAAGTCAGACATAACTTAGACATAACTACACAACAACAAAGAAACACTGAGTTATAGGAAAAGCAGCACGTAGTTCAAACATAGACAAGGGTTGAAATGCTAAAGAGCCTATGAACTTCAGCATTTCAGTTTCATTCAGTGCTATTCTTGCCCCTATGTGCTGAATTTTTCTAAGTTCATAGTGGCTTCTCAAATACCTGCCTCCCTGTTTTCTCTTAGAAGTTGTCAACTGGGGGGGTGGGGGTGGGGGAAAGCACAACCTAAAAATTGAGTTATGTTTTATTCAGCAGATACCCTGAGGACTTCAAGCCTGGGAGACAGGACTCTCAGATCACTCAATGAACACTCCGAGGAGGTGAGGAGACAGCCAGGATACATAGCAGTTTTTGCAACAAAGACCAGGTAGTTGGAACTTCAAGAGATTACTGGTAACTAAAGAAAATCAGACAACTTAAGGTAAATAATTTAGCTCTTTTTTTTTTTTGTATGCTATGCTATGCTAAGTCACTTCGTGTCCAACTCTGTGCGACCCCATAGACAGCAGCCCACCAGGCTCCCCCGTCCCTGGGATTCTCCAGGCAAGAACACTGGAGTGGGCTGCCATTTCCTTCTCCAATGCATGAAAGTGAAAAGTGAAAGTGAAGTCCCTGGGATTTTCCAAGCAAGAGTACTGGAGTGGGGTGCCATTTTTTTGTATGGGAAGATGCAAGAGTTTGGGCTCGCTGAAATCACTGCTTTGATCTGCACCTTAGCTAATGGGGCCAATATCCTATGGTTTCTCATCCTGAGTCTCCTTGGGATACGTTGTTGAGGTGGGGGACAGGGGGTGGCTGCAGCAGTTGACCACTAGATGGCAGGCATCCTTTTTCCAATTGAGTTCCCTCAGGGTTCATTGTCATTGGCGGTATTATGATGACTTGATGACTTCAATATCCTTTGTTCACTGATATGGCAGGCGACATTTTTTCCATGGACAAAGTAGATGAAATGAGAACAAAATAGTTTTATTTTTTCCCCAGCTGAAGCTCTCCTATTACAGGAGGTAGTGAATGAATCCTATGTCTTTGAAGCTATGAGTTTACAAAGTACAGTAGCAAAAAGGAGTAACAGGATAACTCTTGAGTTGTGTTTCTAGAAGTTGTTGTTGTTTAGTTGCTAAGTCATGTCCAATTCTTTGCCACCCTATGGACTATAGCCACCAGGCTCCTTTTTCCATGGAATTTTCCAGGCAAGAATACTAGAGTGGGTTGCCATTTCCGTGTCCAGGGGCTCTTCCCAACCCAGGGATGGAACCTGTGTCTCTTGTGTCGCTTGCATTGGCAGGCAGATTCTTTACCACTGAGCCACCAGGGAAACCCATTTTTAGAAGTTAGACGGTGCATATTTTTATTTCAGCAGCTCTCCACTGCTGTGGAAATACTACATTCTTGGTTTTGTTCTTCACACTTATAAAGATAAACTGTAATTTTGTAACTATATATTTAAAAAAACTGTAACTTTAAATAGCACTAAGAGTTCACTGTGAAACTTAACTCCCATGAAAACAAACAAAAATAAAACTAAAAGTACCTTCAAACACATGAACACAATAAAACCCTCATCAAAATGACTTCCTGTAACTGGAACAAATATGACTCTACATTCTAAGAAAGTAAAAAAGATCTGTATGTTCTGTTGAAAATAATCACACTGAACATTTGAGTAAGAGGAAGTTAAGGGAACTACAAATCCTTTCAGGGGAGAATAAATAGCTAAGAGAGTTAATGAAGGGTAAGTTTATGCATTCAGGCCAGGATATTGCTAACTTAGAACAAGCTGTCTTCAAATGTTTAAAATAATCATCCTGGAAAAAATAAATTAAATCACTGTAATATGGTTTAAATTAGAGTAGTAGAGTAAAATTAGGCAAAAACAAAATTATATATTATTTTACTTTAAGGCTAATTGAAAAAAATCTTTCCAGGATGATTGATTACAGTATGAAAATGACTTTTTAGGAAACAAATAATTTTCTCAAAGATTTTTATAAGACTGCTCCTTTCTCGGCTTGGAGAACACCAATGAGTTAAAGTCTGTTTGTTCTGGTGAAGGATTTTTTCCCCTTTTTTGCATCCCTACTATGCCAGGCTGGAACCTCCAGTTCTTTGCCACCGAGATAAGGAACTCAAATCAAGAGAACTGGAAGGAAAGGACCGTAAGGTAAACTTTACATGTTTGTGTACAGAAAGAACTCCAAGAACTTCAATCTGGATCCTAAGCTCTTAATAGCCACATAATTTAGAACAAGACACTCAAACTTTATAGGTCTGTTGCTTTGATCTGTAAGCTAGGGATAAAATTACTTATCTTGCCTACATCATTGGGTTGTTAAAAGGATTCAATAAATAATGTGCTATGAAAATACAAAGTTAAGGAGAGGATCATTATTACTTCAGGACAACTCCAGGCTGCCTGTTTCACCCCACTTTCTCAGCATCCTTTGTCCTGATCCAGCTCTGGTCTTGCTGTTGGAGCTCCAAGCTCTGTCACTTGAGCCAGTCATAGGACAGCAGCAGTAGTAGTCTTGAAGCCACACTCCTTGGATGGGATTCAAACCTGCTGCACCTCAGATGAGACTTGAACTCACAATCCCTGGGCTTAAGAGAGCACTTGAACCAACAGTCTTCTGATTGAAACTGCATACCTGGTCTCAGGACTTACTGAAGCTCAGATTCTTTATGTTTCTGCAAAGAAAGAATTCATTCAGAGGCAAAGTGACAGGTAAGAAGTGCACTTAACAGTATAGGATGCTTGTGAGAAATACAAGAGGGCAGGCAAGTGGGTAACGCACCAAGAGCTGAGTGGACTATAGTTTTATAATCAAGGGAAAGTGGAGAGGGTGAGAGTCTTTCATCATTTTTGGAGTCTTTCATCATTAATTCCTTCTTCCTCATTCTTGGAGTCTTTCATCATTAACTCCTCCTACACATTGGGCAAGGGAGTTTTTGACCCTGTTTGGCCCAACCAGGACTGTTTGGGGGCTCTAGAAATGAGCAAAAGGGCGGTAACATATACTAAAACATGATAAGTTATCTCAGGGTTCAGGTATAATGCCACCTTTGCCCTATGTTTCTGCTCTTAATACATGCAAAAGAAGCCTCTTCCCGAGGATCATTAGCATGCAGACTTCAATGGGCTAGATGTAAGTCTCATTCCATCATTGTTTTATTGTTTGGGGTCATGTCTCCTGCTTCTGCTGCATGATTTTGTTGCTAAGCAAACCTGCTTTCTTGAGTGATCATTATACAGATTCTCCCATACTTTTCTCTCTACTTGTGATTTCTTAGTGGGATTAACTATTTAATCACCCCCTTTGTCCATTTAATCTGTCCCTATCAGTCTGGACAATTGGAGATGAAGAAGCTGAACAGAGCAGTCCTAATAGCTAATAGCTAATAGCAGTCCTAATAGTTCCTTGTAGCTCAGACAATGAAGAATCCGCCTGCAGTGCAGGAGACCCAGGTTTGATCCCCGGGTCGAGAAGATCCTCTGGAGAAGGATCTTCTACTACTACACTACATTATTCTTGCCTGGAGAGAAGCCATCACCTTCTCTACCAGAAAGAGCTCCATCCTCATAGTTGAATCATGAAATGAGTAGGGGATGGTGGAATTTGGTCTACTGAGTATTGTTAGAGATAGGCAGCGCTGTTCAGGCCTACGAAATGGTGACATGTTACAAAATAAAATATATCCTCTAGTGGGTTGTGGAAGAGTGTCTAATGGCAGTGTTTTTTAGACTTTTCTGGGCAGAACACAAGCTTTGTATTGGTATTACAGGTAAAGAATTTATATCCCTAAATATATAATTACAGGGGTCAATTTAGAAAGGAATTTTCCCATTCATTATGAGAGTTCACAGGCCTAGGAAGGAATACATTAAGGTTCAGGAATGTTAATAGGTACTTGGGCATCAACAAAGTTGAAATCAAGACTAACCAGACTAACTTGCCTTACTGTTAAAACAAGATTTCTCAACAGTGGTGCTGTCCACATTTTGAACTGAATAATTCTTTGCTGTAGGTCTGTGTCCTGTGTATTGTAGGATGTTCAGCAGCATCCCTAGCCTCTGCTCATTAGATGCCAAAAGCATCTCCTACTTGTGACAACCAGAAATGCCTCCAGATATTGCAAAGTTCACTGGGAAGCAAAATCAATCCTGGTAGAACACCACTAGACCATTAATTTCACTTACTGCATAAGAATACTGTTTTTACTTCTGGAAGTTTTCTCTCCTAAAGTAATATACTTTACAAATAATCAGCAAATGTTAGTTCTCACTAATTTTACCAACAATGTTTATGACTTTCTCTCTCTGTAATTGCTAAATCGTGTCTGACTCTTTGTAACCCCAGGGACTGTAGCCCACCAGGCTCCTCTGTCTGTGAAATTTTCCAGGCAAGAATACTGGAATGGGTAGTCATTTCCTCCTTCAGGGGATCTTCCCAACCCAGGAATCAAACCCAGGTCTTTTGCAGGGCAGGCAGATTCTTTACTGTCTGAGCCACCTTTATGACTTTACAAGTTACAAAATACTTGTAAAAAACACTTCTACATACAATATTATGAGGTGAAAGAAGGAAAGGAGGTAATGTTTCCTGGGTATTTACTATGTGCCATTTGCTACAAATACATTTTGCTACAAATACATGTGCAATTTGCCATTGTTTCAAATACATTCATCTACTTCAGTTCAGTCAGTTCAGTTGCTCAGTCATGTCCGACTCTTTGCGACCCCATGAATCGCAGCACACCAGGCCTCCCTGTCCATCACCAACTCCCAGAGTTTACCCAAACTCATGTCCATCGAGTCGGTGATGCCCTCCAGCCATCTCATCTTCTCTCGTCCCCTTCTCCTCCTGCCCCCAATCCCTCCCAGCATCAGAGTCTTTTCCAATGAGTCAACTCTTCGCATGAAGTGGCCAAAGTATTGGAGTTTCAGCTTCAGCATCAGTCCTTCCAATGATCACCCAGGACTGATCTCCTTTAGGATGGACTGGTTGGATCTCCTTGCAGTCCAAGGGACTCTCAAGAGTTTTCTCCAACACCACAGTTCAAAGGCATCAATTCTTCAGTGCTCAGCCTTCTTCACAGTCCAACTCTCACATCCATACATGACCACTGGTAAAACCATAGCCTTGACTAGATGGACCTTTGTTGGCAAAGTAACGTCTCTGCTTTTGAATATGCTATCTAGGTTGGTCATAACTTTCCTTCCAAGGAGTAAGCATCTTTTAATTTCATGGCTGCAATCACCAATCACCATCTACAGTGATTTGGGGGCCCCCCAAAATAAAGTCTGACACTGTTTCCACTGTTTCCCTATCTATTTCCCATGAAGTGATGGGACCAGATGCCATGATCTTCGTTTTCTGAATGTTGAACTTTAAGCCAACTTTTTCACTCTCCTCTTTCACTTTCATCAAGAGGCTTTTTAGTTCCTCTTCACTTTCTGCCATAAGGGTGGTGTCATCTGCATATCTGAGGTTATTGATATTTCTCCCGGCAATCTTGATTCCAGCTTGTGCTTCTTCCAGCCCAGCGTTTCTCATGATGTACTCTGCATATAAATTAAATAAGCAGGGTGACAATATACAGCCTTGACGTACTCCTTTTCCTATCTGGAACCAGTCTGTTGTTCCATGTCCACTTCTAACTGTTGCTTCCTGACCTGCATATAGGTTTCTCAAGAGGCAGGTCAGGTGGTCTGGTATTCCCATCTCTTTCAGAATTTTCCACAGTTTATTGTGATCCACACAGTCAAAGGCTTTGGCATAGTCAATAAAGCAGAAATAAATGTTTTTCTGGAACTCTCTTGCTTTTTCGATGATCCAGATCTTGGATAATTTCTATAGGAGAGTTATTTCCCTACATTTGTAGATCAGGAAACAAGCTTACAGATGTTAATCTTTCCCTAGAACTCTAACTTAGCATCTTGACTTCAACTTTTACTTATCCCACATAACAGCTGCCAGTGAGACACTGATCTCTTATACTTGAGGGTGAAAATAGCAGTTATAATCCATGTGTTAGAATTAACTGTCACGTTAAGGGCTCACTTCATTTTTTTATGGTGGTGTCACATGGAGAAGGAAATGGCAACCCACTCCGGTGTTCTTGCCTGGAGAATCCCAGGGACAGAGAAGCCTGGTGGGCTGCCGTCTATGGGCTTACACAGAGTCGGACGCGACTGATGCGACTTAGCAGCAGCACACTTTTACAGCATAAGAGTCTGGCCTCAAATCACCAAGTTGCAGGCATGTAGCACCCCACTCTAGTACTTTTGCCTAGAAAATCCCATGAACGGAGGAGCCTGGTGGGCTGCAGTCCATGGGGTTGCTGGAGTCAGACATAACTCAACGACTTCACTTTCACTTTTCACTTTCATGCATTGGAGAAGGAAATGGCAACCCACTCCAGTGTTCTTGCCTGGGGAATCCCAGGGACAGGGAAGCCTGGTGGGCTGCCGTCTATGGGTTCGCACAGAGTCGGACATGACTGAAGCGACTTAGCAGCAGCAGCAGCAGCATTAAAAGAAAATTCAATTCAGTGTCCTGCAACAGGCCAGTTAACCAAATCATCCCACACTCCCCCTGGATCAGTTTGTAACACTAGAGGGCAAGTGTAACTAGGGTAGCAGATGTTACTGGGGATTTGCAACAATGGAAGGGGTTTTCATTGCAGCCACATGAACAATTGAGCATTAAATACTAGATGCCTCTTTTCTCAAAATTCCTTTGGCTGATGCATCTCAGAGTTCATCCCATTCTTCCTGGTCATCCTTTCCCCGGTCTTCAATCTGCCATCACACAGGTTAATCAGTCCTGTCCCTTGGGTATCCCCTCGTATTCTCCGATTCTCCAGATCCTTTCACCTTTGGCTCTCTCCTAAATTAGATTTCCTTCATTTGCAGAGCAATTAGCTTTCCACTTCCTTCTCAGGTTGGGGGCCACCTTCCTGGTGGCTCAGATGGTAAAGAATCCGCCTGCAGTGCAGGATATCCAGGTTCGATCTCTGGGTTAGGAAGATCCTCTGGAGAAAGGAATGGCTTCCTACCTAGTATTCTTGCCTGGAGAGTCCCAGGAACAGAGAAGACTGGCAGGCTACAGTCCATAGGGGTCGCAAAGAGTTGTACAAGATTGAGTGACTAATACTTTCACTTTTTTACTTTTCTGCATATTCAAAGATGCATCTGTCACTCTGCCAAATGGAAACCCATCTCCTCAGGAGCTCACCCTGTGCAGCTCTGAAGGACTCGCAGTCCTTGCACTGTCCGTGTGTCCTGTGTCCCCAAACCACCCCCATTTTCCTCCTCCCAAGCTCTGTGAGCCGAAGAGTTCAACACAGACATTTGTTTTCCCATCGATAAGAATTATTTAGCCACCCCCATGCACATAATGAAAGGAAGCAACGGTCATTTGGTTTTCATTTTTTTAAATACTTTGTTTTGAAGTATAAAATACAAACTGAAAACAGTGCACACTTTATACATATATATCCCAATTAATTTTTATAAGCTGAACACACTTGTGTAATCAACACCTAAAACAAGAAACAGAACATCACAAGCTTTCCAGAACCTCTTTGTTCCCTCTACCAATTTTTCTAAATGACAGGGTTTGTATATGCCAGCATGTGCTTTCTATCCAAGAGCATTGCAGTGAGGAACTTGGTTTTATTGCTGTGTTGCATTTGATCAGAAGTTTACCATATGAAGCAGAAAGGTTCACATTATTTGCACACAAGTTACTGAGCATGTAGTGACTGTGTTAATATTGTGGTTTAGGGGTTCAAGAGGACAGAAAGACCTCCTAGGTCTTCTTCCTGGGGTCTCCTAGAGCCTCAGTCTTCCCTTGGTGGGGTTCTCTCCTAGTTACCCAAGAACTCCCCAATGTCTTTGAGTTCTATGAGTGTTATCTCTTCTGATAAGTGATTATAGCTCTTCCAGCAGAGCTCACACTAATTCCATGTGAAACTATTGCTCCCAGAATCACCACCACCACCACTTTACACTGTCTCAATGCACACGAGACTCTGAACTTGTAGAATTCTCTCCCCCACATGAATCTCATCCCTGGAAGCCTATGAGAATTATCTGAAGAATTACTACCCTCCCCCAGCTTCCTTTGTGGCCCAGCTGGTAAAGAATCCGCTTGCAATGCACGAGACCTGGGTTTGATCCCTGGGTTGGGAAGATCCCCTGGAGAAGGGAAAAGCTACCCATTCCAGTATTCTGGCCTGGAGAATTCCATGGACTGTATAGTCCATGGGGTCACAAAGAGCAACTATCATTTTTCCCAACCCCCAAAACAAAAATCATGGCCACCCCAAACCAATGATATCAGCATCTCTTGAGGGATAGGGTCCAGCATCAATAGTTAAAAAATTCCAGGTTTCTGGAGGGTTGGAAAGCATTGCAGCTTCTCTACTGGAGAAGTTGGAGCTCCCTTCCATTTCAGTTTGAGGCATCTCAGAAACTACACTAATGTTCTGAAGGTGACTAAACATGCAGACTAAACTTGATTCCCTAGCCACCTTTCAAACATAGGGTAGGGCATTTTTTTTTTTTTGAAAGCAAGGGTTTATTTAATACTTAAGTTATCAGAAATTGGCAAAATATCTCCATTATCTCCCTATGGAAGGATGAGCTTAAAACTGTTTGCCTTGGGCCCAGTTTCAACGCTGGGGCTTAAAGGTAAATTTATCAAGTGGTATACACTTACTTCCAGCAAAAACATCTCTTTGATCATTCTGAGCAGATCACTCAATGTATTCTCCTAGCGTTCAACAGAGGAAAATATTAGGTTAAAAGGAACATGAAGGGCAACTGAAATGAGGGGAAAAAGAAAAGCAGCATGTAGAGACGAGGACAGAAAGAAAAGGTGGGATTTCCAATTCCTTTCTTTGAAACTTGTGAAGAAAGATGTAACAGGGGTCAGAGGTATTTGGGGCTAAGTTCTTATCTGTATATGAGCCCCAGGCCAGAGTGACAAATCACCTCTGAGATGCTTTCCCACCACTGCCCATCCTTCAGGTACTGCATCACTCAAGTGGTGGAGGCAGGATACAGTTCCAAGAACATCTTCTGGACCCAACATGTCCTATGGTAGAGAAAGCCTCCAGAGAAAGCAGGCGCATGATGACATCAACCGAAACAAGGACTGATTGTTTTCTGTGAATGATGTCCTCCATGACCCTGTCAGTGCTCACACCTCTCTCTGGATGCTCTGAGCTGAACTTCCGGGATGAGCTTTTTCCGGCCAGCCACCTGCAGCAAACCCAGTCTCCTCACTTCGCTGTCCCCCTCCCATCACCACTGACTGCTCACAAGCTACCAAAATGAAGCTGGTGAGTGACTGATACTTGTTGACAGTAAAATCGCCTTCAGAGACAAAAGAGAGCCACTTGTTTCCTGAATGGGTCAATTAAGGACTTTCTGGTTGACAAGTAAGGGAAACTCAAACTCACCCTGACTTGAGAGAAAAAAGACACACTAGCAAAATACCAGAAACACCAGAGCAAGAACGATAACTACAGTATTTGAAGTGAGCTACAGCTCATCTCACCACATAGTTAAATCTCCAAAACATAACACTGAACATAACTGAACGTAAATATAACTTGATAGGGTCAAGATGAAGAACTGTCTATACAATTTGATAAAATTATACAGTTATAAAAAATATGTTAAAAAAAAAGAAGCTTAAGGATAGATAGATAGTAAAAAATATAATATCATGTGTGGGCATGATGAAGCCTGAATTTATGACAGAAACTGTCTCTGGGCTG
Organism: Bos indicus; assembly: GCF_029378745.1. Taxonomy (NCBI): domain Eukaryota; kingdom Metazoa; phylum Chordata; class Mammalia; order Artiodactyla; family Bovidae; genus Bos; species Bos indicus. The sequence goes on along the minus strand of NC_091772.1, from coordinate 37,086,580 downwards.
AGAGGTGGGATCAGAGTATCTCAAATCTGTCTTTAATCCTTTATTTTTAAGACATCTAAAGTATGGATGCTTAACAGATTTGATTAAGCTGGCTTTCATCATACAATTCTCTACTCATATCTCTATGTTTAAAGTATTTCATGATTTTCTTTAAAAGGAGGAACTACTGGCTTACATGGCTTCCCTGAAAGGTCAGTTGGTAAAGAATCCATCTGCCATTGGTTGATTCCTGGGTCAGGAAGATCCACTAGAGAAGGGATAGGCTACCCACTCTAGTATTCTTGGGCTTCCCTGGTGGCTCAATGGTAAAGAATCCACCTGCAATGCAGGAGACCTGGGTTGGATCCCTGGGTTGGGAAGATCCCCTGGAGAAGGGAAAGGCTACCCACTCTAGTATTCTGGCCTGGAGAATGCCACAGACTGTATAGTCCGTGGGGTTGCAAAGGATCGGACACGGACACCACTTAGTGACCTTCACTGGCTTATGTAACAGAAGTAATTGGCTCAATCATCTTGCTCAGGAGCTTTTTGTTTCCATATCTTGGTTCTGCTTTCTTCTTCTGGGTTCTATTTCTTATTCAAATTCCTTATTCCTTATTCAAGCTGCCAGTAGCTGCACCCCCATGTCCTAACCTTTCAGCATCTCTTGTAAAATGGATTTCTCTCTTCTGAAAATTTCAATAAGAGTCCTAGAATTTCATCCCACTGAATCGTGACTGGCCATGAACTAACTCACTTTGACTAGGGGAGTGAGCTGATTAGCTCAGCTTTGGTTGTGTGCCTCCTCCTAGAACTGGTGATTTGGAGATCAGCTTTTCCTAAATGACATTAAGGGAGGCACTTCATTAGAGTTTGGGCTTCCCTGGTGACTCGGTGGTAAAGAATCCATCTGCCAATGCAGGAGACGCAGGTTCAATCCCTGGATTGTAAAGATCTCCTGGAGAAGGAAATGGAAACCCACTCCAGTATTCTTGGCCTGGGAAATCCCTTGGACTGAGGAGCCTGGCAGGTTATAGTCCATGGGCTTGCAAAAGAGTCAGACATGAGTTAGCAACTAAACAACAACTTTCTGGAGGAAATTAGGAAAGTGCTAACAAGAAGAAGGGGAAATTGTTTAGGGGTAGTCAGAAACAGCATATGTCTACCACGATAAATCTGCCACAAAAAATTGCCTGTATGTGTGCTATTAATATATCTATGATTATCTTAGGACAATGTGTCGTGCTCCTTCATCTCTAAGTGAAAGTGACTTACAGGAAAAGATAAATCAGTCTCACTTAGGGATATATTTATATGTGCAAACTCACAGATGGAAGTGCCAGAAAATATAATTGAACAGAAATAGAGGAATAATTTACCAAAATCAGTTAACATTTACCATGGCATAGAATAATATAACAAAATCCATTATTGCATCACATTGATAAGCTATGGTGAATAATAAACAGTAGGTAAAACTCTATAGATAGTCCTATTAAAATTGTTTAGTTGCAAAGTCGTGTCCAACTGTTTGTGACCACATGGACTGTAGGCTGCCACACTCCTCTGTCCATGGGATTTCTCAAGCAAGAATACTGGAGTGCATTGCCAATTCCTTCTTCAGGGGATCTTTCCAACCTAGGGATCGAACCTGAGTGTCCTGCATTGGCAGGCAGATTCTTTACCACTGACCAACCAGGAAAGCCCCCTATCAAAATGAGGAACTAGAAAAAGTAACCCACATTATTATCATTATTATTTTTTTTCTGAAATGCTACTCAGTGCATTAAGCACATATAAAAAGTATCATAGATAGAAGGTGGGAGAATTTTTATAGCAATAAAAGACCAAAACTAACAAAAGGGAACATATTCAGTCCAGTTTATCAACAAGGAGAACCTGATCTAAAGGACAAGGATACAAGCTTGCTTTGGCACGAGGACAGTGGGAGTACAGATACAGAGTCAGGTTGTTCTCAGAATTATCTCAGAACTAGAGAGGAAGAACAACCAGACTCAGTCTCCTGGAAATGGGGCTGGCGGGGATGAAGCAGGAAGCAGGTCCAGCCAGCTGGCTAGATAGCCAGAAGACACTAACACCCTAGCATTGACAGTAGGGAAAGCCTGAGCCCTCAGGCCTTTCAGGTCAAAGAGAGTCAGGTTGGGGCCTAGTCCTGCCACGTTCTCTGTGTGTCAATGACTCTGGTGTACTAGAACTGTAGATACACCTAACATAAGCATGCTCAAGTGAAAGCAAAGGGCAAGAGGTTTTGATGTGGTGCTGGGCTGGCAGCCTACTCCTAAATGGACGCTCCTTTGACAATATAACTGGACTGAGAAGTTTTCTTCTCGTGAGACGAGTTTGGACAATGTCCTCCATGTGTATCAAAAATGTGAATTACATATTATAAACTCAATCTATTTATGAAAGACATTCTGTTGAAGTTTGAGCTTTTGACAAAGGTGGTCCTCCTCTTACTCAATAGTGCTAGCCCTGTGAATAGAGAGCCAGAGATTCCAAACTCCAAAGGTCAAGGGATCCAGTTTCAGGTAAGAGGGAATAAGTATATTCTACCGTTTCCCTCCCACTGAATGAAGTTATAAAACTTGGAATGTATATTTGGAGCAGCTATTTGAGGACTCTGAAAAGTAAATAGTTCCCAGGTGCTGCAGTGGTAAAGAATCCACCTGTCGGTGCAGGAGATGCAAGAGACCCAGGTTCGATCCCTGGGTTGGGAAGATCCCGTGGAGTAGGAAATGGCAACCTGCTCCAGTATGCATGCCTAGAGAATCCCATGGACAGAGGAGGAGCCTGGCGGGCTGCAGTTCGAGGGTCACAGAGCCAGACACGACTGAGCACGTGACACACACGGCATATGGCTTGGGGAAGGCCTCAGGTCAAAGGGCCATGAAGTAAATATGTCAGCTCTTGCACCACTGAGGTAAAGGTGAGTTCCTTCTCTGGACTTCATTTCTTCCCCTTCTCCCTGGATAGGAAGCAACAGCAACAGAAATGGATCCAGAATTGGAAACCGTAACTTGGTATTGGTCAATCAACCCTACAGCTTGGGTCTGACTTGCTATCTGGAATACAGCCATCTGCCCCCACCCCTACACCCCTATTACCCAGGTCTCTTTGAACTATTAAGTAGGAAAGAAATTAACATCTTTCTTATCTGAACTACTGTATTCTGAGGTCTCTTTATTATAGCAGCTTAGCCTGTACTCCCTATGGGCTTCCCTGATAACTCAGTTCATAAAGAATCCGCCTGCAATGCAGGAGACCCTGGTTCGATTCCTGGGTTGGGAAGATCTGCTGGAGAAGGGATAAGCTACCCACTCCAGTATCCTTGTGCTTCCCTTGTGGCTCAGCTGGTAAAGAATCCACCTGCAATGCAGGAGACTGGGGTTCAATCCCTGGGTTGGGAAGACCCCTGGAGAGGGGAAAGGCTACCCACTCCAGTATTCTGGCCTGGAGAATTCCATCGACTATAAAAGTTGGATACAACTGAGCAACTTTCACTTTCTTTCACTTTAGCCTGTACTCCAGCTTACATATTCCTAACATGATCAATGGATTCTTCAAGGAGTAGGTGCTTGTTATGTTTTGCTCTTCAACTCAGTTACCAAGATTAATAAAATGCTGAGTTGGAAGGGACGTAGGAGAGTTTACTGTAAGCTACTTGTTCTTTTGAGGCTAGGCTTAAGGACTGAAAAGCACAGTCTTGTGGCAGTAAGCCATTTTAAGACCCTGGAAACAACCCCTTAGTATTGGTTAAGATTCCTCCTTAACCTGCCCTTCTCTTCACCTATGCCAGTTCTCTGATCTACTCTGGTTGTCACCATTTCAGTGTCCTGCTCCCTCCCACCCACTCATGTGGCCTCTCAATGCCTTTGTGCTTCACTTTCTCTTTTATTTCTTTGGCTGTGCTGTAACCCTCCTCTTCTAATACAGCGTTGATGTGCACTGTCCTTTTATTGATTAACTTCTGGGCTCGATACTGAGAATCTTTAAATCAGAAACTATAAATACTCTTTCTAGTGACCAGTCCCAACCTTAAGCCATCCAGGAGCCTACAGAGTATTGCCTCATTAGAACAAAAGACGTGCCTATTGCCTAGGAAATCCCACAGGGTTGGGTGACTCTCTGTAAGAGGCTCGTATTGGTCTCACCACTCAGGAAGTTACAAGCGGTTTAAGAGCTCTGTATCAGGAACTGTGGGTGGAGACCAAGCATGTATTTCCTATTATGTCATCTTCCCAAGTCTTTACTTTTACATGAGGAAACATGTCAGAAAGACTAAGTGACTTGTCAGTAGTTACAGAGTCAATGTGTAGCAAAGCCAGGACTAGAATTCAAGTATCTTCACAGGACAAGAGTTTGGCCACTCTGTAATTTTGCTTCCAGGTATATCCATACTAGTTTATCTCAATTTTAGATTCTCCTATTACATTGATTAAAAAGTCACAATTAAGTTTACATTAAAAAAACAAACTCACCTCTAATACTATATTCTTTGTTGAAATACTTTGCTAGCTTATCTTTAGTTGGCTTTTTGTACTCTGAGCTATTAGCCATGGGCACCACGGTTGTCTTATTATTCAGTCTGAATTTTAACTATTCATTTAGTATGACTTCAAGAAAATCTACTGCCTGCCTTGAATCGTGGTCCATCTATTCTGCCCCACGTTCACATATCAGACAGCTCACACAGCATTTTGAACTGAAAATATTATCAACATGAAATATCTAAGAAGCTCTAGTCAGTGGTAAAAAATGAACATAATGCAAGTATCTGCATAGCCCAGAACTCATACCCATTGAATCAGTATTCTCCAAAGTCAAATTCTCTTCCTTTCTGGATTGTTGATGGTTAAAGGATGAAACTAGAAAATAACCAGAGGAGTTAGGACTTACCTTCCTATAATCAGGAACGGGTGAAATAAACTCTTCCAGTTCAGCTAAAGTGTGCACAGCGATGATGCTAATAGGCGTAATGGAGCCTATTAGGACAGCTGCACTCCGTTCTCAGCCCCCAGTCTTCTGACCCAAGGGAAACCACTTCAACCCTGTGAGGCTCTGTCTCTTTAATTGTAAAGTGGGATTATTAGGTGTTCAGTTCACAGTGAAGATGTAAAGAGACTGGCGGTATCAGTCAGGGTCCCAGCAAGGAACAATCCAGTTCAGATGTCTCAAGACACTATCATTAAGGGGGCTATTTACAGCATTGTGGTCAAGGGAGGGCAACCAGCAAAGGATAAACTCAGAGATGAACAGAGTAGGAAGTCTTCCCCACTCTAGACCTGAAGGGGAAGAGGCAGGAAATAGTGCTACCAGAGCCCAGACAGATCAGGGGCCATGGTGGGAGCCACATAGGAGGAACAAGTAACCAGACCTGGGAAGTCAGATGCTCCCCGTGGACTATGAGCCTGTTAGGAAAGCAGAAGCATCATTGGTAGGCTGCATTCTGTAGGAGAGCACCCCAATCTCACCAGATACCATCAGGATATAGTGCCTGCTGGCACTACAATGGAGCCTGCATTAGGCCCTTCCAGTCTTATCAGCCCAGCTGCTTCTGGGTGGTGGGCTATGGTGGCAACATGGGTGAAGTCCAAGAGTGCACATGAGCACACCTTTTGTTGAAGAATGAATCCCTGAGTAGGAAGTGATATTGTGTGTGTTGTAACAGATATAGGGTCAAATGAGAATGAGATGGTTGGATAGTATCATCGACTATTCAGTAGACATGAACTTGAGCAAACTCTGGGAGATGATGAAGGACAGGGAAGCCTGGCATGTTGCAGTCCACAGGGTTGCTAAGAGTCAGACATGACTGACTGAACAAGGGTCAAATGTAGAATTAAAACACAAGACCATCTTCCCAGGCTCAGGTATACTGTCCCGTGGGCCTTGAAACAGCACTGTCTGCATAAAATAACAAAGCCTCATCTGGCTCCTCCAGCTCTTGATCCTGACCTCTCGTCCTAAGGGCTGGAATCTCATCCAAGGGGCCAAAGGGGCAGGCCAGCTCCCCACTCCTCAGACTCTCCCTCTCACCCATCTCTCCCAAGACCCCAAGTGTTAGTTGATCAGTCATGTCCAACTCTTTGCGACTCCATGGACTGAAGGGCACCAGGATCCTCTGTCCATGGAATTCTCCAGGCCAGAATATTGGAGTGGGTTGCTGTTCCCTTCTCCAGGGGTTCTTCCCAACTCAGGGATCGAACTCAAGTCTTCTGCACTGCAGGCAGATTCTTTCACAACTGAGCCACCAAGGAAGCCCCCAAGTCCCCAGGACCTTATCAATACAACTAACAAAGGAACAATCTCCTCCTTCACTGCAAACCAAAGTTCCCGTGCACAACAATGGAGGTAGGAAGATACCCGGAAGGTAGGGTGTTGTTCTGGAACCTCTGCTTAGCCAGGGGCCAATGGAGTTTATGGGGAGGGGAGGGGAGGAATGCTGTAGGACTCTTTCTCACCAGTAGCACCTGAGCTGTAGCCACAAAGGCCTCTCATACTTGGGTAGGAGCACCCCTGGACAAGCTGTGACTCACAGTGCTCATGCTGCCACCTGTTCAGAGCATGTGAATTCTGCAAGCAGCATTTCTAAGTCTTCTCTTCCCTGATGCTGAGAGGAACAGAAAAAGAGGCAGAAGAGGCAATGGTCCAAATTTGATCATTTTTTCCCCTTTGCTGACCTGGCCCCTTCTGAACCTGCTGCTGCTGTGGGAATGTTTGCAGACAGCACAGATTTAGGGCGCCCTCCCGTCACACTTCTAAGTCGTTTCATAATTACAATCCCTTCCTCCAAACTAGGCTTGCTCATGCTGCTGCTATGCTGCTAAGTCACTTCAGTCGTGTCCGACTCTGTGTGACCCCATAGACGGCAGCCCACCAGGCTCTCCTGCCCCTGGGATTCTCCAGGCAAGAACACTGGAGTGGGTTGCCATTTCCTTCTCCAATGAATGAAAGTGAAAAGTGAAAGTGAAGTTGCTCAGTCGTGTCCCACTCTTAGCGACCCCATGGACTGCAGCCTACCAGGCTCCTCCACCCATGCGATTTTCCAGGCAAGAGTACTGGAGTGGGGTGCCATTGCCTTCTCCGAGGCTTGCTCATAGGTCATCCCAAACTTCAAGTCTTAAAAATGTTCTCTTATGACTATGAGCTTCCTTGATGGTTCAGGCAGTGAAGACTCCGCCTGCAATGCAGGACACTTCGGTTAGATTCCTGGGTGGGAAGAATCCTCTGGAGAAGGGATAGGCTACCCACTTCAGTATTCTTGGGATTTCCTGATGTTTAGACGGTGTAGTAAAAAAAAAAAAAAAAATCCGCCTGCAATGTGGGAGACCTGGGTTCGATCCCTGGGTGGGGAAGATCCGCTGGAGGGAGGAGGGCACGACAACCCACTCCAGTATTCTTCCCTGGAGAATCCCCACGGACAGAGGAGCCTGGCGGGCTACAGTCCACGGGGTCGCAAAGAGTCGGACACGACTGAGCGACTAAGCACACAGCATACACGGTGGTTGGAACTAAAATTAAGATAATCATGCCTTCGCACACAAAACTTCCCACTGCAGTGCAGCTGTTCTGAGAAGCTACTGAAATAAAAGAGCACTATACGCCCCTAACTCACACCTCTTCCAAGCACCAGGAAAGGACGGTTACGTTAACTTGAGGCAGGAGAAATACTCTTCAGAATTGCGTGAAACCGAACCAGGGCTCTCTTCCTCTGCGCTTGCGCAGGGGAAGACGGTCCCTCCCCGGAAGGAAGCCCGGTCCTCCGGGTTTTACGCAGACGCAGAGCTCTACCTCCGGGCGGAACTGGGGCGTCCCGGGCCCCTGCAAAAGCTAAACACCCGGTGTGAAAGGAAGGTGGCCCCGGGCGGGGCGGGACGCATGCGCGGCAGCACGCGCCGGGGGGGGAAGGGCTGAGGAGCGGAAGGGGCGGCCGGCTGCTCGCGGTGCGGAGCAGGGTCAGGATGGACGAGGACGTGCTGACCACCCTGAAGATCCTCATCATCGGCGAGAGCGGCGTGGGCAAGTCCAGGTGAGACGGGTCTGCGAGCCGTGACGACAGTGGCGGGCTCTCCTCCTCGGTGGCGGCTTGTTTCTTGGGGCCCCGGCGGGAACGGTAAACGGCGGCGGGCCGGGCCGGGCCGGGCCTGGCCGGGGCGAACTCGGCTCGCGGCCCCGCGGCCTCGGCCCGGCCTGGTTCCCTGGATCGCGTCCCCTGCTGTCGCACCGGGAGAAGAGCGATTCCGAGGGCGCCGCTGGGCCGGCCGGGTCGCCGCCGCAGAGGCGCCTAGGGCGTGGCGGGCGGGTCGGGGCCCGAGTCCCGCGGAGGGAAGAGGCCTCCCAACCCCAGGGATCGAGCTGCCTGTCACCCCGCGAGCGGAGAGCTTGTGACTTGACCATCGTGGGATTTCTGTCGGGCTTTCTCTAAATACGTGAAGTTCTGCACAGGAAGTTTCGTGACGCCATAGGTCACATTCCTGGCCTATTTGGGTGCACCCCGTAGCCAATTATTCTTTTTTTTTTTTTAATGAGTCAGCTGTGAAAGAACTCGTAAGTCTTCTGACTGCTTAAATAATTCACTTTGGTCTAAGATGCAGGAGCTTAAGCTATGGGCCACTTTTGAGAATCCAGTGTAATTGTTGTTTCTTGCTCTGCCACGTCATATAGAGGTAACGAAACACGTTAGTATGTGTCTTTTCTTTTTGACGGTTTTTGCCGGGGGGGAGGGGGCGGGTAATAATGTTGACAGTAGTTAAAGTTGAGTATTAGGGAAGACGTGGAGCCTGCTGGGTGTTGGGCAAGAGCTCTGATTTCATCCAGGTCTTAGAGCAAAGTTCTCCAGGTGATGTTATCCTTGTCATCCGATTGTGAGTAGGGTTAGTAGGGTGTGTCCCAGGCTGCTTTGATCTTTAAATGAGATCCAAATTTCAGAAGCTGTAAACAATTTCATATTTTAGCTATGCCTCCTTATAAGCTTATCTTTCAAATTACTTCGTGAGATCTTATTTTTTTTAAGATATTTAAGCATTTGAAATCTGTAATGTGTTCTGCAGCTTTATGTACTTTTAAAGCATGACAGTATATTTTCATAGTTTCCCTCTTTTGATGTACTTTGTGTATTGGAATGAGGAATTTGTACGTAACAAGGAATAAAGAAATGAAACACTGCAGACTAAAAAAAAATAGTATGTGTGTGTGTATGTCTTATTTAAAGGGCTGAGTAATATTTTCATTATCAGTATCTAGTATATGTGAGAGTTAAAAAGTTAAGTAATATGTGAACATTGTCTTAGGAATTCCCTGGCCACGTGACCTTTTTTTCTTCTTGAGATGTGACTCTCGTTTAGGTTAAGGCATATGAAATTGCTGATTTTGAAGTCAAGAGTGGTTGGATGTTGTTTTGTGTGGTTCAGCCCAAAACATGATTGGTTGGTGCCTATTCTAAGTGTATTGGAGGGATGATTGAGTGAAGCTCGCTTTGTCATGCCCCACTCTTTGCAACCCCATGGACTATACAGTCCATGGAATTCTCCAGGCCAGAAGACGAATGGGTAGCCCTTCCCTTCTCCAGGTGATCTTCCCAACCGAGGGATTGAACCCATGTCTCCTGCTTTGCAGGTGGATTCTTTGCCGTCTGAGCCACCAGGGAAGCCCAAAGTACACTCCTATTGTTGTTATTGTTCTGTAGTTGCTAAGTCACAGTGAAAGTTGATATTCTTTCTCTGGAGTAAAATCTGTTAAGTGGATTTATTGGTTTCCTTGGTCCCCTCCTGGCAAACAAATTTATTTGGAGCTTATCTGCTCCAATTTTAACACCCTTACCTCTTGAAGAAAGGATTACATTTAGGGAGAAAGTTACCTTATCTTTCCAGCTGGATATACATTATTGGTGGACATGATATGCTCTGGAAAAAAACTTGGAACGCTTATCTTCCTAGATAAAATGAGAATAAGTGACTTTAGAAGCCTGGGCTTCCCTCATAGATCAGTCAGTAAAGAATCTGCATGCAACGCAGGAGACGCAGGTTCGATTCCTGGGTTAGGAAGATCCCCTGAAGAAGGAAATGGCAACCCACTCCAGTATTCTTGCCTGGAGAATCCCATAGACAGGGGAGCCTGGCGGGCTACAGTCCATGGGGTCGCCAAGAGTCGGACGTGACTTAGCAACTGAACTACTACTTAGAAGCCTATGCTTTTTAAGGGGCCTCCCAGGTAGTGCAAGTGGTAAAGAAACCTGCCTGCCAGAGCAGGAGACAGAGGAGACTTGGGTTCCATCACTGGGTCGGGAAGATCCCTACTCCAGTATTCTTGCCTGAAGAATTCCGTGGACAGAGGAGCCTGGTGGGCTACAGTCCATAGGGTTGCAAAGAGTTGGACATGACTGAAGCCATTTAGTGTAGCATGCTTTTTAAGGTGAGTTAGTACAAAAACATTTGACATCAATACAATCCTACAGGATTGTTCTAACCAATAGTTTCTATTTCTCTGTAAATCTAGAATTAATGAAAGTGAGGCATCACGTATGTTGTTGAGAAATCATTGCACAACAAAGGAGATCTTAACTCATTCAAACTAGTGGGTTATTTTTCCAGTTTATTTTATACTTAGAGTTAATAAAACATGTGAGAGCAGCCGGGAGATCAGAATGATGAAACTGGTGCTGCCACTTGTGTGACCTTGTGTGTGACACTCAGACACTCTAGGCCTTCATCTCTTTGTTTCAAAAGTGAGGTTGGAGTAGAAATCTCTCAAACCTATCTAGTGTTAGATGTGTAGTATTCTTTGATTCCGTGGCTAGCGCATAGTGAAGTAAAGAAGTAGCAAGGTGTTTCAGAACTGGAAGGGATTATAGAGACCTGCTGTTATTTACTTTGCTGTCCCTTCTGTGTCTCTTACATCCCTGTCCTTTTTGACCAGTTTCATTTGTAAACTGAGAAATGCACCTTAGTGATAATCACACTGATTAATTATAGATTTGGTCTCCTCCAAGTGGAATGGCAGAAGTTATTCCTTCCATCTACAGCTCAGTATTTTGCTCCTTAACCGTTGAAAATGAAGGCTTAACCATACATGCTTTAGAACGGTGTTGCTTAATCATTTTCGGGTTGTGGATTCCTTTCAAAATCTAGGAGAGAAGTAGACTCCCTACCTAGAAAAATGCACATGTAGAATTTAGGATACATTTTCATCTGACAGTGTAGCCATGGCTAAGATCTGCTCACTTATCCTCAGAGCCTATATTAAAATTTGTTGTTTTACCTCCTTGCCTTTCCTGACAAAATACCGTTAATGACAAGTGATGTTTTAAGGATTAGTAATTATATAAGAAAACCCCCTGGCTCAGTATCTGGCTCGTTGTCCAAGTTCAATGAATAATAGCCCATACTGTTCTTATCAATTATGTTATTGTTATGGTATCATTACCACTAGTGCTAGGTAAGGGTCTACATTTTTGTAATATTTTCTTTGGTGACATGAGTATAAATACACAACTTTTCTATTGTTAAATTATGAGTAACTGAAATTTTTTGGCTTCCCTAATTTGAAGTTTAATATTGGGGAGAGAAGAAAATTTTTATGAGTAGTCTTTTAAGATTCTTATTAGTGCTGTCACCTAATTCATGTTGGAATTAAATAAAATTAGTTATAGTTCAATGTTAAGTAGAAAAAGCTCCAATTTGATTCTTTTGTCTTACCTTGCTTTTGTCGTGCTGGTTTTGTGATCACCAGAAAGCAAAACTGGGAAAGGGAGAGTTAGTCCTTCAAATTGGGTTTGGAAAGTGCCAAGAGGCCATTATGTTTTGCAATATACCCTGTGGACCAAAAAAAAAAAAAAAAAAATCTTTAGCAGCAGTAATTACAGTCTATAGAAATAGTCATACATTTTTTTGTCCCCTGAAATTCAGACATAAGATAGTTATTGTCTTGATTTTATTAATACAATTAAGTCAATAGAATGGTGTCATCCTACTTAGGGATAATGTGAGGGGAGGTTTATTAATTTTATAAATCTAAAAGCAAGGAGATCAAACCAGTCCATCCTAAAGGAGATCAGTCCTGGGTGTTCTTTGAAAGGACTGTTGCTAAAGCTGAAACTCCAATACTTTGGCCACCACATGCGAAGAGTTGACTCATTGGAAAAGACCCTGATGCTGGGAGGGATTGGGGGCAGGAGGAGAAGGGGACGACAGAGGATGAGATGGCTGGATGGCATCACCGATTTGATGGACGTGAGTTTGGGTGAACTCTGGGAGTTGGTGATGGACAGGGAGGCCTGGCGTGCTGCGGTTCATGGGGTTGTAAAGAGTCGGACACGACTGAGCAACTGAACTGAAAGGGCTTTAATAAAAACTTAGGTTTTAGTTTTGAAGAACTTCTAATAACTGACATTTCTGCCTTATATTAAATAAAATAATTCTGGAAGATAAAATCTTGGAATACTTTTGTGATTATCTTTTCCTTTCATTTCATGCCTTCCTTTCTTTCTTTACCATTTCCTAGGTGTACTCCTTCATTATCCCTTACTATAATCATGGCAGTTGTCTTCTGTTGATTTTCTTAGGGTTTTTTTTTTTTTTTTTTGCTGGCATTAACTTTTCAAAATATAGAGCAGTTCCTGCCATTCCTTTCTTTGACAGCCTTTGGTAGCTGCATATTGCCGACTTGCTTTCATGTGCCTTACCCAGCATTGCCAGAGGAAACCTACTCTAGCCAGCATGTGACCTTCAGCCTTTACTTTTATTGTATCTCTTCTTCCCACTTGGTAATAGTCAGACTACTTGTTTCAAAATGCTCGATTTCACACCTTTCTGTTTTTACCTGAATTCGGAGTGGATGAAGCATTAGATTTCTTAAAATTTTAATTTGTTGCATTCCAAGAGACTTCCTTTTCCCCTTTTGTCCATGTCGGTTAAAGCATTACATGTTTGCTAATACCATTTTCTCAGAAGAGCATACCAGTAGTTATATAAAAAAAAACAAAAACCTCTTTTCACACTTAGGAAATGGAGCATGGGAAATAAGTTTTCTAGTAAACTACTTTGCTTTGGGGATTCTTTAATTGCCTTTCCAATAATTTAATTCCTCTGAATATACCTGCAATGAGGCCATGTTTCTGGAAGCTGACTACATTAGCTCTTTGAAGTTGTGTCTAACTTGTGACAAAATACAGCAGTCAGGAAGATTTATCAAATGTTGAGAAAGAAAAGTTGAATTACTAATCTGTCTTTTTGACATCTCTTTTAGCCTGCTCTTGAGGTTCACAGATGATACTTTTGATCCAGAACTTGCAGCAACAATAGGTAAGCCCATGTTTAAAATTTTAGTAGAAATGCCAAATACTTTGTTGCCTTCAGGCTGTTTTATCTAACTCCCCCTACCCATCCTCTCACTACCCCACTGCTTCCATGTCTGTCAAAATCTTACTTGTCTTTCTAGTGTTACCTTTGGTAGTCATTCAGTTTCCAAAGTCTTTGTAGATCTAATCAAGCAAAAATGTAACTTCCATTGCTGTTGTCTTATGGTTCTTTGTTAACACTGAGGATGTTATGATTATCTTTATACACATTCTTGTGCTGTGGGACGTCTTTTATTTAGCAGCATACAGTCATTTGAATGTTTATTGTATGCCAGGCACTGTCCTAAGAGGTGGGTTATGGTCATCAATAATACAAACGTGGTGTCTGTCATAATGGACCTAGCAGTGTCACTCACAGTAGAGTGTGTTGGTTTTGTATTTTTAGCATTTCATATAGTATCCAACATGTTTCTGGCAACATATTTATTGATATTAGTTATTAAAGACTTGTGTGCATAAATACCTTTTAAAAACTGAAGTTTAGATTGCCTGAAAGTGGTTTGCCATACCAGCTTATTAGAATATATGAGAAGATAGAGCTAGATAATTTGGTATCACATGTTTAGGGAGTAGATGACAATGTAAAGGTTCAAGAGACAACTTGTAGTAGTAGAAAGAGCTGAGTCAGAGCAGTATGATCATCTTGGCTCTGCCTCAAACGTTGTCATCTTGAGGGAGTCATTAACTTCCTTGTCCTCATCTGTAAGTTGGAAGTAATTTGGGCGAGAGAATACATTTTTCTTCCAGCTCTAAAATTTGATGATCTGATGAGTAGAATGTAGTAAAGATCTGATCTTGTATTACAGTTAGGGAAAGTGTCTTTATCAGATTCCCGAAATGTTCACATTTATAACATATGCTTTAGCATTCTCTCCACATACACATGCACAGTATTCTTGCTTTTTTCGAATTGTTTGAGAGAAAATTGCATTCAGTATCTTCAGTGTCTTTAAGTACTTTAACGTATATGTCCTTGATGAGCATGGATACAGTTCTCCTGTATACAGATAGATTTTTATCAGTTGTCCCGCTAATATCGTATATACCAAAGGAAAGAATTCTTTCTGGTCCAGAGTCCAGTCCAGGATCCTACATTGAATTTTGCTGTCATTTTTCCTTAGTCTCTTTTAATCTGAACAGTTCTTCATTCTTTCTCTGTCTCTGTGGCCTTGGCATTTTTGAAGAGCATGTGCAGGCCAGTCGTTCTGTAGAATATCCTTCCACTGCAGCTGTCCATGGGTCCTCATGGTTAGATTCAGGTTGTGCATTTTGGGCAGGAATTCTCAGCGGAGCTTCTCAGAGCGTGGCGTGTATCGGTGCCAGTGGTGACTGGCCTCCGTTACTTGGATGAAGCGCACCATGTCTCTTCATGTCCACTGTCATTCCAGCTCCGGTGGTTGTTGAACTGTGGTTTTTCAAATCCTATCTTTCCATTTACATTTCTTACTTAGAATTCTGTAAGGAAGAGCTTTGGATGTGAATCTGAGCAAACTCCAAGAGATGGTGGAGGACAGAGAAGCCTGACGGGCTACAGTCCTCGAGGTCACAAAGAGTCGGACAGGACTTAGTGACTAAACAACAACAGCAGAGGAAAGGCTCTTCTTCGTTTCTATCAACATGATCTCATGGTGCCTCTGAATTTAATAAATTATATCAGGCATTACTTCTCTTTTGTATGACATATTAGCATTGACAGATTTACCGTTATGTATGAAAATGGAATCATTTAAAACACTACTAGTTCAAAATCTGTTTAATTTGGTTTTGGTATATTATTTGCTTCTTTAAAAAATGAGCTATTAGTAAAACTTGATTTTACTCAGAACATCCCTGGTATTGGATAAGCAAAGAGTAGAAGAATAGTAACTGGCAGGGAAAAAAATGTACCTAGAGTTAAATACTGGCTTCCCTGGTGGCTCAGACAGTAAAGTGTCTGTCTACAATGCAGGAGACCCGGGTTCAATCCCTGGGTCGGGAAGATCCCCTGGAGAAGGAAATGGCAATCCACTCCAGTACTATTGCCTGGAAAATCGCATGGACAGAGGAGCCTGGTAGGCTAAAGTCCATGGGGTCGCAAAGAGTCGGACACAACTGAGCAACTTCACTTTCACTTTCAGAGTTAAATACTAAGGGAATGATCCTATATATAATATAAACTTGTTCTTTAAGCTCTAAGTCTTGTCTGACTCTGAGACCCCATGGACGATAGCCTGTCCTCTGCTTGGGATTTCCCAGGCAAGAATACTGGAGTGGGTTGCTATTCTTTCTCCAGAGATTGTTCCTGTTCCAGGGATCGAATCCTCAATTCCTGCATTGGCAGGCAGATTTTTTATCGCTGCCAGGGAAGCCCATAGTATAAATTGTCTTCGTTTCAAACCCAAATGTCATTGGGTTCTTAAAGATTGACAGATGATTTGTTGTCTTTATTACTAAAAAGGTTCTGCTTTAAAAACAAATACTAAGATTAGCATACTGAAAGAACATGCATAATTTGTTCCCCCAGTCGACCCTGGGTCTTGAAAAGAATCTTTAACATTTTGGCATCAGATAATTTTCTGCTCTAGGTTATAACCAATATACACATGAGGTTTTGAAATAAAAATAATTATCTTAGTTGTTAATGGCCATATGAAAAATAGTATTTTGTGGAAAGTTAGTATTTTACCTCACAATGTAATAGTAAGTAAAGCATACCTTTATCTTTCAGTAATGTAGTGAGACATTCAAGTTTCTATCATGTATAAAATACTAAGGTTAATTGTTGGACTTTGGGTTTGAAGATGGTACTGTTAAGTTGGCATTTTCTTCTGCTTTCTGGGAATTGGCTATTAACAACAAAGAGGGAAAAACTAAAATACAAAGCACATGGTCTGCTAAGCCACAAAACTGGAATGGCTGCCTGAAGCAGTGGAGACCAGGCAGGCCACCTATGAGAGAAAGTGGACGATGCCATGGCTGCAGAGCTTGGAGCCAGCAGGAGATGCTTCATGAGTTTGAGAGGCCCACCGTGAGGTGCAAAACCTGTTAGCCTTTGTAAAAGCAGAATGGCTTCTCAAGCCAACGGCAGGAGTTTCCCTGTCTCTGGTTTGATTTTGAGAAGTTGGGAAATGAAACCAAACAAGGAGTCACACAGACAAGGGGAGGTGATGCCTTTGACTAATGTTAAGGCCTTCCGTCTGCTCTGGATGTTGAGAAGTAAATAGCTAACTGATTCTCATGTAAAACCCTGAATCAAAACAAAATTTTGCTGGTACAGAACTCATCCCACTGTGGCCTTCTGTATTAGCTTCCTGTAGACAGCTTGTCTAGGAAAACCTCATCACTTTCAGTGATGAGTTGGCAGAAAGAATCCAGCTCAAGGCCGCTACTGCCATTCGAGAATTGAAAAAGGAGAAAGGAATGGAAAAACAAAGGACAGGTGAAGAATATTCATCAGAGGAAAATATTGCTGTAAAGAAGATGAAAATAATGATCCAACATCTTCCATGAATTTAAGACCCTTAATGGAAATATTTATCAGTGAGAACACAAAACAGTGGTATGAGGTCAGGGAAGAGACAATGTGACCACATGAGAAAGTGCAGTGTAAGCTGACTGAGTGGAAAGAAAAATAAGATAAAGCTATGGCTGAAGTGAAGATGAAATTGGAGGGCTCACAAGGGACAGTAGAGACTGTGGAAAACACAGTAAAGAACAAAAGCTAGAAATGGATGAGTGGTAGAATTTACCCAAATGAATAAGAATGTTAAAACAAATTAGAGTGAGAAAACATGGGAATCACAAAAGAAGATTGTTATATAGTCTGTTTTCATCTTAAAGAAGAAACATAATGAAACAGCCAATATTCAATGATATAATCCAAGGTAACATTTCTGACATAAAAATAAACACACACACAGACAAAACTGTAAGAATATTTGACCAGGCTTTTTTTACATGGGAATGTTTTCGGGGGGGGGGGAAACATTAGATTTTTCTTTTTTCCATGGCCAGGCCATAAGATGATGCTTAATCATGTCTTTATCTGAAGTACTTAATCAGCTGCATTAGATACAGTTGGTTGAATTTAAGCGTGGATGTTAGATCTAGTCTGAGTAAATAGCCACAATTTTCTTCATGTATTCTGTTTGTTTTTTTAATTTACCCTTCCTAAAGAAACCTTTGAATACAAAAAGTGCTTTAAGTAAAACCTTTCAAATAAAGAGAAAATTTAGAACGCCTTCTCTACTTAAGACAGGTTCACAAACTACTTCTTAATTTGTAAGACTTAAAGTTGTTACAAATGCTAAATTATTTTGTGAGGGTTGATGCATTTCAGCTAAAGTTACACGAATTCTGGTTGTTGTTGGTTGACTTAGGTCAGTGATTCTTATTACCTCCTTAGTAGGTTTTTAAAAATACCCATTTTGGCTTCTCAGTAAAGCGTCTGCCTATAATGCGGGAGACCCAGGTTCAATCCCTAGGTCGGGAAGATGTCCTGGAGAAGGAGATGGCAACCCACTCCAGTATTCTTGCCTGGAAAATCCCATGGACGAAGGAGCCTGGTAGACTACAGTCCATGGGGTCGCAAAGAGTCCGACATGACTGAGCGACTTCCCTTTCACATTTTGGCTTCTAAGGGCAGATATAAGATCTCCATCCACATGTTACTTTATCGTTTGAGCTTACGTAACAGAAAGATGACTTAATGAAAATAGAAAGCAGCTAATACGTCTTGTTTAATGCCATAACATAAACTTGTTAAAATACTTGGAAATGTAATATAACCTAAAGAAAAAAAGAACTATTCTATTTCATATAATTTAATTTAGGTAAACATTTTAAATGGAGTAAAGCAATAAATACGGCTCTGACATTTCATTATTTCAAATAATGTCAAATGGTCTTCATCATATATAAATTGTTTCTTTTTTCCAGTCTACTTAGAGGCTTTAGTAGGAAAGGTTGTGATTTTTTTTTTCCCATGTGCTTTTCAGCTCTAACTTAAGGTTGATAGACCTTTTTATACTGAAATGTCCTTGCTTTCCTAGTTAAGTCTTTACTTTCTTTGTTTGATGTATTTCTGGATTTGGTATATTGCTTTGGGTGGTGTAGTCATTTCCCCAGCACTGATTCTCCCAGTCCACGAACATGGTATGTCTCTGCACTTGTGTCACCTTTGATTTCTTTCATCCAGTTTCTTACAGTTTTCTGTGTGCAGGTCTTTTGTCTCCCTGGGGAGGTTTCAGTTCAGTTCAGTCACTCAGTCGTGTCCAAGTCTTTGCGACCCCATGAACTGCAGCACGCCAGGCCTCCCTGTCCATCACCAACTCCTGGAGTTCACCCAAACTCATGTCCATTGAGTCGGTGATGCCATCCAACCATCTCATCCTCTGTCGTCCCCTTCTCCTCCTGCCCTCAATCTTTCCCAGCATCAGGTCTTCTCAAATGAGTCAACTCTTCGCATGAGGTGACCAAAGTATTGGAGTTTCATCTTTAACATCAGTCCTTCCAGTGAACACCCAGGACTGATCTCCTTTCGGATGAACTGGTTGGATCTCCTTGCAGTCCAAGGGACTCTCAAGAGTCTTCTCCAACACCACAGTTCAAAAGCATCAATTCTTTGGCACTCAGCTTTCTTTATAGTCCAGTTCTCACATCCATACATGACTACTGGAGAAACCATAGCCTTGACTAGACAGATCTTTGTTGGGGAGGTTTATTCCTAGGTTATTTTCTTTTTGTTTTGGTGGTAAATGGGATTGTTTCTTCAATCTGTCCTTCTTATCTTTCATTGTTAGTGTATAGGAAGCTAGCAATTTCTGTGTACGTATCCTGGAATTTTACTAAATTCACTGATGGTCTCTAGTAGTTTTCTGGTAGCATCTTTATAAGGTTGAGGAAATGTCCTTCTATTTCTAGTTTGCTATTTCTACCTTCTGTCTCTATGAACCTTTCCTGCCTTCTGTCTCTATGAACTTGCCTAGTCTATAGAATCCTTGTATTAGACTCATATAATATTTTTGTAGACTCATACAGTATTTGTCAATATTTGTAGACTCATACAATATTTGCCCTTTTGTAATTGGCTTATTTCACTTAGCATAGTGTGTTTAAATTTCATATGTGTTGTAGCATATATCAGAATTTCATTCCATTTCATAGCTGTGTATATCAGAATTTCATTTCATTTTATGACTAATAATATTACATCGTATGTACATGCCACATTTTGTTTATCCTTTCATCTCTCTGTGGATACTTGAATTGCTTCCACTTTTTGCCTTTTGTGAATAACAACTGCTGTGAACATTGTACAAGTATCTGTTGAGTTCCTATTGTCAGTTCTTTGGGTCTGTACCTAAGAGTAGAATTGCTATGTTATATGGTAATTCTATTTTTAGCTTCCTGAGGACCCACCAAGCTATTTTTTACAGTGGCTGAACCATTTTACATTCCTAACAGCAATGCACAAGCATTCTAATTATGTCCTTGTCAATGCTTATTATTTTTTGTTTTTTAATAATAGTTTTTAATCCATTATGATAGTGTCTCAGTGTGGTTTTAATTTGCATTTCCTTAATGGATAATGATGTTGAGCATCTTATGTGCTTGTTGGCCATTTGTGTTTATTATTTGAAGGATTGTCTGTTCAGATCCTTTACCCGTTTTTGAATCATGTTTTCTGTTGTTGAGTTATAGTCATTCTTCATATTAGAAAGCTTTCAAATATTTTTTCTCTCTCTCTTTTTTGAATTTTTGGCTGCACTGGGTCTTCGTTGCGTCGTGTGGGCCTCTCTTGTTGTGGAGCATGGGCTCTGAGGACGCAGGCTCAGTGTTGTGGTGCGCTGGCTTCTCGAGTTGCAGCACAGGCTCTCCAGTTGTGGCCGCTCCCATTTTGTGAGATTTTTTTTTCATACCCCTTTGATGTTGTCCTTCAATGCACATAAGTTTTTAATTTTGATGAAATCCAGTTTATCTACTTTTCTTTTGTTGCCTGTGTTCCTGGTGTAATAGCCAAAAAAATCATCACCAAATCCCATGTCATGAAAATTTTTTTCCTATGTTTTCTAAGAGTTTTTAAGATCTGGGTGTTACAGTTAAGTCTGATACATTTTGTGCTAATTGTATATGGTGTAAGGTAAGGGTCCAACTTCATTCTTCTGTTTGTGAACATCTAATTTTCTGAGCACCATTTATAGAAAAAACTGTCCTTTCCCTACTGCATGTTCTTGGGTTCCTTGTTTACAAAGTCAGTTGGCTGTATATGTGATGGTTTATTTCTGGCCTCTGCCATTGGTTTAAATGTCCTTTATGCTGGCACTGTTGATTTTAGTTATTGTAGTTTTGAGTCAGTTTTGAAGTTGTAAAGTTCAAGTCCTCAATTTTTTTCAGTACTGTTCTGGTATTTAATGCCTCTTGTAATTCTGTATGAATTTGAATGTCAGCTTTTCCATTCTGCAAAAATGCTGTTAGAATTTTTATTGGATTGCATTGGATCTGTAGATTACTTTGGGTAATATTGTTATCTTAACAATATTAAGCCTTCCAACTCATGAACAGAACATGTCTTTCACTTACTTGTGTCTTCTTTAATTTCTTTCATCAGTGTTTGGAAGTTTTCAGTGTATAAATATTTAAGCTCCTTGGTTAGGTTTATTCCTGAGTAGTAGTATTGTCATCATCTATTTTTAAAATATTTTATTTTTTTGATGCTATTGTAAATGAAATGATTTTTTTTTTTTTTTTGGATTGTTTATTACTAGGATATAGAAGGAGAAGGTGAGAAGGCAATGGCACCCCACTCCAGTACTCTTGCCTGGAAAATCCCATGGGCGGAGGAGCCTGGTGGGCTGCAGTCTGTGGGGTTGCAAAGAGTCGGTTACGGCTGAGTGACTTCACTTTCACTTTTCACGTTCACGTATTGGAGAAGGAAATGACAACCCACTCCAGCGTTCTTGCCTGGAGAATCCCAGGGACAGGGGAGCCTGGTGGGCTGCTGTCTATGGGGTCGCACAGAGTTGGACATGACTGAAGTGACTTAGCGGAAGGAGAAGGCAGTGGCACCCCACTCCAGTATCTTGCCTGGAAAATCCCATAAACAGAGGAGCCTGGCAGGCTTCAGTCCATGGGGTCGCTGGGAGTCGGACACGACTGAGCGATTTCACTTTCGCTTTTCACTTCATGCATTGGAGAAGGAAATGGCAACCCACTCCAGTGTTCTTGCCTGGAGAATCCCAGGGATGGGGGAGCCTGGTGGGCTGCCATCTCTGGGGTCGCACAGAGTCGGACACAACTGAAGTGACTTAGCAGTAGCAGCAGGATACAGAAATGCAGTAGATTTTTGCATGTTGGTTTTATATCCTGTAACTTTGCTAAATTCACTTAATAGTTCTAACAGTATTTTTGTATGTGTGTGGAATAGAGTCATTAGGATTTTCTACATATAAGAAATGTTGTCTACATGTGGTCTGTGAACAGAGATAATTTTACTTCTTCGTTCCCAATTTGGATACCTTTTATTTCCTTTTCTTGCCTGATTGCTCTGGCTAGGACTTCCAGTACTCTTGATAATAGAAGTGGTAAGAGTAGACATTCTTATCTTGTTCTGATCTGAGAGGGAAAGCTTTCAGTTCTTTATCAATGAGTATGATGTTAGCTATGGGGTTTTCTTATATATTCAGTTGTGTTTTTTTCTGCATGTCTTAATCTGCTGTTAATCTCATCCTGTGTATTTTCTTTTTAATCTCAGATGTTGTCATTTTCATCTCTAGATGTTTGTTTTGGGTTTTTTTAATCTAGCTCATGTCTGCTTAACTTTCTGAACATGTGGTATATGGTTAGAATTGTTTTTAATATTTGCTAGTTTTCACATCTCTGCTAGTTCTGAGTCAGCTTCTCTTGATTGCTTTTTCGTCTTTGGTAAGGCAGATGCTTCCATTGTTGTGTTCTGGTTTCCCATTCATTGGTATTTCTTTATGGTGCAGTTAATAATGCCTTTGGTAAATTTTCATGTCTCACTTATTGCTTATTTCAAAGGCTTTGTTGATTATATTACCTAATTTTAGCCAATTTAACCTTCATAAAATAGGCCTGTGCCTAAGGAAAGATTCCTGCAAAGGAACAGAATTGAATATTGTATCAAAAATGCAAGCCCAAATGAACAATTAAAGAAAAGCTGAAGCAACAGTTCTGTGATTTTATAGTTTATGTTACGAAATATATGTTTGATTCTTGCCACAGAACTCCTAAACTACTGGATTTTCTTTTTTATTATCATTTTTTACAATTTAAATCTATTTTGAATTGGAGAATAATTAATTCACAATGTTGTGTTGCTTTCTGCTATACCCTTGGATTTTCTTAGGTAATAAGAATCATTAAAGATGTCTTTTGTTTATCTGTTCTTTCTTTCCTTTTTTTGGCTGCACCGCACAGCTTATAGGATCTTAGTTCCCCAACCAGAAAGTGAACCCAGGCCCCGGTAGTGAAAGCACCGCATCCTAATCTCTGCACTGCTAGGGAATTCCCAGGATGTTTTTTGTATTTTCAGGCTTTTTTCAACTACACCTGAATTTATATTACTGTTGTGACTTCTAGAAAGCCTCTAAGCCTGGAGGAGAACCAACCATGTGATTAAAGCACTGGAACTTTAGCTCTAGTTTATCTTCCTTACTCCCAGGGTGGGGAAAGGAGCTGGAGATTTTGTTTGTTTAATCATCAAAGGCAAAAGATTTAACCAGCCAAGCCTCCATAAGAAAGCCCATGGATTCAGAGAGCTCTGTGTTGGAGAACACATGGAGATACTGGGAGGATGACATGCGTGGAGAGGGCGTGAGAGCTCTGCCAGTTCCCCACACGGTGCCCTGTGCATCTCTGCCATCTGGCTGTTCCTGGGTTGTGCCCTTTTCTAATAGAATGATTATCTAGTAAGTCACTAGACTGTTTTCCTAGGTTCTTTGAGCCACTATCTCAAATTAAGTGGGAACCTCTAGTGTATAGCCAGTTGGTCAGAAGCACAGGTAATAACCTGGACATGAGACTGAAATCTGACGTGGGGTGTGGCAGTCTTGTGGGACTGCACTTTTATCTTGTGGGATCTACCTTTTAACGTCAGGAAGATGATGTCAGAACTGAACTGAACTGTGGGACACACATCTGGTGTCCCCGGAAAGTCAAAGAATTGGTTATTAGTGTGTTCAGTGCTGTAGAGGAGGAGAGACGGGAAGGGGTATTTTTTCTAAATAGTCTGCTTCTTTTATGACCTCCTTGTTTGTCATCCACATGAGGTTGAAAAGATAGTTTAATCAAATACAGTGAGAAGTTGGCAAAATCAAATTTATCAGAAAGATTCCCACTGCTGCCACCAATAAAGGCAAATTAATAGCCACTTGCAAAATACAAGATCCAGACATGGAGAAGAAGCAGATTGAGCATGTAAGAGCTAAAGGGGTCAATGTCTGCACACGAGATTCAGCGGAGGAACCAAGGGAGGATAAATGGAAACTGAAGGTTCTGAGTGTAGATGAAGTACCTTTTCAGGCTGCTTGTCTCTTAACTTGGATAGTGGGACTCCAAGGGGAGTGTTTCCTGTGGGTGTTATCTGTAGGTTTCAAATCTGTCAGAAGAGTAATTTAGAGACAGTTATTCAGAGACAGTCATTAGACTGCCAAGAAATACACGCAAGAAAGTATAAAAGAGAAAGAGGAAGTGGGAAGGGAGGAGAACAAAAGCACACTGGAACATAGAGTTTCTTTTCCTGGGTAGACTGCGTAGCTGGAGGCTAGCAGAACGGCCAGTCTGCCCTTGGGCATGTTGTCTTAGGTGTTTAAGGGAAAATAAGTTCTTTGTATTTTCTCTGAAGAACCTTGAGAATTTAACTATAGAGTATATATGACAGGCTGTCTCTATGAAATGTCTACCAATTGCCTTCATTTAGTACCTTGACCAAGTCAAAACCATTCTCATTTGCATTTTTCAAGTTTTTTTTTTAAGCAAATATAAGTAGAATGTAAAAATTCCATATTTTTAATATAGATGGTGTGGCATATTTCTTTATATAGGCCTGGTGGACACAAGATTTTTTAACATAAAATTTTTTTTGTTTGGCTACAAAGAAACTACATTTAGGCTACATCCTTGGACTTTTGCAGTCAGCACTGTCCTTTAACTCATGGTTGCCTGACATTCTAAACATGTCTTTATGAACTTCCTTATCACCTTAGCCCAAAACACCACAAACTGTTGTTTTAAAATCCTTGGCATACAGAAAGACCTGGTGTAATGCATGTTTTGAAATGCATTGTATTACCTTATTTGTGTATATAATGGATTACCAGAAGTCATCCAAGAATTGCTAATATATTTCCATATTGATGATAGATGTTCTAGGAAGCATTTAGTATATGAGCATGTATATATATCATGTTAGTTGTGGCTGTCCTGAATTAATTGCAACAAGCTAAAATCTTTTGCAAGTTTCTTTCCAAGTGTCTGGAGTTAATGTTTTCTCTGGCCAGTGAGAGAGACTGCTTATTATTTTTGATACTGTTAAGACACTGGGCAGTCACTGCTCATTTAAGCCAGATGGCATGTGTCAGCTCCTTTTTCTGGAAAGGGAGAGGTTTTGCAGGGCTGCTGTAGTAAACCCTTATGACTTCTTAAGGAATTCGTCTTCTCTTTACATAAATCAGTGCTTATAGAGTCTCACTGCTCCTTGAGCACGCCTCTTCACTTACGAATATTCTTAAAGGATTGGGCATAAATGTTTTTGTGTATAAATTCTCTTTTTGCAGTCATACAGTAGCAAGTGATTATTGATAAAGTTACGTAAAGCGAATACTTTTCTTTAGGACAAAAAGAAAGACAAAGAAT
Source organism: Bos indicus (assembly GCF_029378745.1). Taxonomy (NCBI): domain Eukaryota; kingdom Metazoa; phylum Chordata; class Mammalia; order Artiodactyla; family Bovidae; genus Bos; species Bos indicus. The sequence goes on along the minus strand of NC_091772.1, from coordinate 37,061,373 downwards.
TCATAAGGCAAGGAGAGAGTGGCTCTTTTGTAATTTTACCAATCTTCCAAGATGCCCACAGTCAGAATCTGATTTAGGGTGTTGGCCAGCTATGGACAACACTCTTTAATGATAGCTTAGAGCACCTCTGGTAAAGTGCCCTCATCCAGAGATCTTCTCTGCATTAGCACTGTGAATTCTAGCTCTTGACTTTTAATGCGCAGTCACCACCTTACACTGAATTTCTTTTTTTTTTTTTAAGTTTTTCAAGAAGTACTGGTGGATGAATGAATTCTACAAGCATTTGGTTTTCATTTCCCTGATTAAATCCTAAGCTGCTAAACTTTAGTGACACTTTTCCTTTCATCTTCACATCCATAACTAAGAATTTGGATGTGAATTTGGGCGTTTAATAAAGTGGCTTTTTTCTTTCTTGGTTTTCTTGATAATTGATTTTTAAAGTTTATTGGAATTCTTATAAAATTTTTCATTTTTTCAAGGTGTTGATTTTAAGGTGAAAACAATTTCAGTGGACGGAAATAAGGCAAAACTTGCAATATGGGTAAGAATTTTTAAAATGTATTTTGTATAAATATTAAACTTGTACTTTTTGAAGACGCAAAGATTGATGTGTATAGTGTCCTACAGGAGAATGAGCAATTTGTATTAAATAACTTGGGAGATTTGATGCTGATTACTGGATAGACAATAAGTAGTTATGTTTTATAATTCTGTAATTAGGCAGAGACCTGTTTCACCTGCTCAGATTTTTAAAATATGTAGTCTCTTCAGAATATTTGAAAGCAGTATTTTTTTAAAAAGTCATCTGCCGCAGAGAATCATTGTTATTGAATGTGTTTCTTTGAAGTTTTAAAAAAAACAAGTCACCCTGAACTAGTGCTGAAGGTGGTTGTTGCGGAGAAGGGAATGAAGTAATACTTAGAAAACATGATTTTTCATGTTTGTTAGTGTAAATATCTATAACACTTGAGTTTGCCAACTTTGGATTTTTTGAATACTGATGTCCAGTGTTTTTCCTTACTGGCTTCTTTTCATCTGCCTGTGAACCCAGCTGTTCTGGTCCACATTCTCTGCTAAGTCGACCCCTCCATGGCAGTGCTGAGTGTGGCAGCACTCGCTGTCAGAACCCCCAGGATGCCCAGTCTGTATCTGTTTGCTCCTTCCTCTCTCCGGCCTTCCTGTCTCTCAATCTAAATGTGATTGCTTATATAGTAAATGTGTTACATATAAAATGTATAAAAATACACTCATCAAATCCCCACATCTGCTATAGTTAAATATCTCAGTATATTTTTATAACATGATAATCACATTAGAACTGGTCTGCAGTCAAGTTGAATTATACTTCATCATGGTGGTTAAAGAGTAAATGCTGGCTGGGTGTCAGTTACAGATTGAACCAGCAAGTGCTCATGCATTGTATGATGTCATTCATGTTAATGGCATTCTCTGAATGGCACTCTATTTCCAACACGCATTTTATTCCAAATGACTGTGTGTCTTACGGCTTTTTTTTCCCCCATTAATTTCTTTCTAAGATGCAATATTTTACATGATTGTATCTTGTTTGACCATTCCCCTAAATAAATACTATCAATCAGTACAGTAATGCCTAACAGAAAATAATTTGGAAAATGTTGGACTAGACCATAGTAAAATATATGTTGAGGAATGCTGCCTTCTTTTTGTCCTGAAGTGGAACCTGATTTTCCATGTTTTTCTTGCTTGATTTATAAACTCTTCTGCCCTTGCTCCTGCTTTGAGAAATAGTTTAGGGTGGGATCTGAGGTTTGATGGTTGCTGTGAGATCTTACTTTGATACAGGAGGTTTTTTGTTTGTTTTTAATTTACTTTCTAGTTCCTGCTCAATAAAAATACTAGCTGGCAAGTATTATTGTAGTGACATCTTTATCATAAGCTTATCCCTGTTTTTTAAATGAGAGGCTACTCCTGACTGTGAGGATAATATAGTCTCATTCTATTGATAAAAAAGGATAACCAAAGGATAATAGAGAAGACAGTTCCATCTTTAGTCAACGTGTGTATTTTAGTGAACATTCTATAAAATATGTTGAACGCATGCACATTGTCACATGTGTTCATATGCAGTTTTCCAAAAGGATTGTATTTTAATCCTTTCACCTGCTGTCCCTCCCACCGCCCCCCCCCCCCCCACGCACACATTGTATACATTGTTCTGTGTCAGTACAGAAGTCCATCAGTTTAAATGACCATTTGTATAATGACCAATTATCTTATGACTATAATTTAGTCAACCCTCAGTGAAAGATATTTACAGTGTTAATAGTTTTTCACAAAGATCATCAGTGCCTTGGTAATCTCCTGATTTTTACATCTTTGTGCACTTGTCCAGTTACTTTATGATGTATACTTAGAAAGTGAATTATTGGCTGAAAGAATGTAAAGATTTAACATTAAGATTTAGGAAGAAGGTCTTCTGTACTATATATTGTTAATCTTTCTCATTTTTGCCTCTCTCTAATAGTTTTTCACTTATATGTGCATTTCTTTTGATTAGTGAGATTTTTTTCTTATATATGATTATATTTTAATGAATTTTTGTTAATATGCTTTGCCTTTTTATATTGTGCTCATTTTCTTCATGATTAAAGTCTTTATACAATAAAATTTCTAGCTTTTTGTCATACGCCACGTTTTTTCCACTCTGTCATTTGTCTTCAAAACCTTAAGATGAGTATTTGTTAATGTTCTTGTATGTGTAACACTCTGTTATATGCTGCAGATTTTTTCCCCCTAGTTTGTGATTTACCTTCAAATCTTGTTGAGGATGAGTGTCGGGGGCAAAAGGGGGGTGAGTGTGGTGTTGGGGAGAGATTCTTAGGTCATACCAAGGTTTTAATCTTTACATGATTGAATTAGTCATTTTCTTCATGCTTCTGGGTGTCATGTCGTATATAGGAGGGCCTTCTCAGTCAGTGTTAGAAATATATGAATCTGTTGTTGCCTCTCATTTTTCTGTGGTTTTATTCATATATAAATAAAATCAATTCCTCTCCCTGTTGGATGCACGTCCTGGGATTACTCAAGTAGAATAGCTGGGCCTCACCCTGCTCCTCCTCCCCTGGTGGGGTGCAGCGTGTTCATCAGGACCTACGCGGTACCCACCTTCTCTGAATCCTCCTGCCCTTCCACTCCCCAGTTTCTGTTATTTAGCCTTTCCAGCTTTGTCCATTTCCTCTGTCCATTTCTGTCTTTAATATCCCTTCTGTCTTCTCCCATCAGAAAATAAAACCACAGATAATAAACTTTGCTTCTTTTATCTTACAAAGATGTTATACTCTTACTACAAATTCCTGTTTTGAAGGCAAGCAATGATCTAACTTCTGACTATTTATTGTATGGTTATCATAAGTCCTGACCCAGCTGAGCCTATGCTTGCCCCATAGCTAAACCCACACTCACAATCAGAGGACTGGTAGTTGTTGATGTTTGATGTGTCTTTATTTTTCTTCAGGTCATTTTACATTAGCAGACTGCAAATTTTTTCTTTGAAGGCAAGATAGTAAATGTTTAGTCCAGCCCCAAGGTGGACCATACGGCAGTCCATATGGCAGTACACAAGTGAATGGGCCTGGCTGTGTTCCAGTCAGACTTTGTTTAATAAAAGCTTATGTAATGAAACAGGTGGTGGGCTAAGGCAGCAGTTTGCAGACTGCATATTTGCATAATCTTAGGTAGACTTGAAGCCACAGTCCAAGGATGGTAGAAGGAAGACAGAAGGAACCAGGCCCAGAAGAGACTTGTTTCTAGTTTTCGTTCTTTTTTTTTTTTTCTCCCAACAAAATTTGAGCAACTGTCCTATGGCAAGAATTCCTCAGGCTCTGGGATTAAACTGGTCATTGAGCAGAAAAATTCCCTTCCATATGAAATTTACATTTCCTAGCTAGGATACTTCTTATATTATACCCCAGGTATGAGTCAGAAACATAATAAGGAGTGGTTTGGTTTTCATGCGTTTTTCTGGAAGAAGAGACCTAGAAAATATTTTTAAAAGTACAACCTAAACACTGCTTGCCTGAAATAAAACAGCCCTGTAATTTTCTTTAACAGTAGTTCTCAACCTTTGACTTTATGTTAGAATCACCTGAGAAGCTTATTAAAGCTTCTCTCATGCCCATATTAAATCAGAATCTTTATGGGTTGAACCTCAGTATCTGTATTTTTCATTTCCCAGGGAATTTTATTGTGCCACCAGAGTTGAGAACAATGGCTTCCTATGAATGGGTTTCATATGTGATAAAAATCTTGAGTCCAAGTGGTAGAAAATCTGAACTTTGTTACATTTTTTTCCTAGAGATGAGGCAGTACTTGTTAATTTAATTTTTATGTAGCATTTGTCAGTAAAAGAACATGTCTTATTTAAATTTTAAGTTTTAAATAAGCTTGATGTTTTAATCATGCTATTAACTTTCTACTCTTAAATTAATATTTTGAAGATCTGTTATTTATCCAATGTTTTGTTTAATAATAATTGATTGTCACTTTTAGGATACTGCTGGTCAAGAAAGATTCAGAACATTAACTCCCAGCTATTATAGAGGTGCACAGGGTGTTATATTAGGTAAGGTTTTACTTTACTGTTTAAAATATATTGTTATTGTATTACTGGAATTTCTGATTTTCCTGTTTGTGAAGGTCAGTAATTTTTTGCTTTATTTTTCTTTACGGCTGCTTTTATGTGACTTTATATTAACTTTATGTAATATTAGGAAATATTTAAACTTTTAAAATTTTGTTTCAGCCCTTTGTCTAGCAATTAAAAAATAAAGATCAGAAACATGTAATAAGAAGTGGTTTGGTTTTAATGCATTTTCCCAAAAGAAAATACATAGAAAACATTTTTTAAAGTACAGCCTAAAAATTGCTTACCTTTATTAAAACCCCTCTATTATTTACTTGGTTTAAAAGCACGTGTTGATGAGTACATAACTGAGGACCTGTCCTTGTGTCATTGATCTGTCTTAGAGTATTACCAGGAACTGATCTTCAGTTAGCAGCTTACTGATATTTACTGCCAGATTATATGGAAGGAGTGTTGGTTGCTTAGTGGAATCTTTTTTATTAGTCTTGAAAAATAGCACAAAGCACTTAATGTTATTGGTTTATAATCGCACAGAACTTAAAAACCAAGTGTGGATTTTCGGTATAATTTGTTGAAAAGTGCTTGTTCTTAATATTGCTGGGAAACTGTCTAAAATGAATACTGTTCAACTGTAGGGCGAGACCTCATTTTATATCACAACTTGTGAGGCTTTGGTTTCATTTCCGTTAATTTGACAGTGACTCTCGGTTTTGGTTCAGTACCTCCTAAGTTTAGAAAACACTTTAACAAATTATTTCCTATAATGCAGAATGATGAATATGTAAACAGAGGAAGATAATCAGGGTTCCACCCACTGACCTTTTTTTTTTTTGTATTTTGTATTGAGATATAGTCAGTTAACAACGTTGCGATAGTTTCAGGTGGTCAAAAGGCTCGGCCATACATGCACATGTACCCACTCTCCCCCAAACGTGCCTCCTATCCAAGGCTGCCACATAACATTGAGCGGAGTTCCCCGTGCTATACAGTAGGTCCTCATTGCCCACCCTCTAACTTTACATGTGTTTTCAAATTTGCAAATTCTGGTCCTTGTAAGAAATAAGTTAACAGGTTCATAAATGTTTAAATTTATGTAAAACTTCTTTGTATTTTGCCACAGATTTGGGTCTAAACACCTTTTAGCTTTTAGACAAACCTTTTTTCTTATTGGGCTTCCCTTGTGGCTTAGCTGGTAAAGAATCCACCTGCAATGTGGGAGTGCAGACCTGGGTTTGATCCCTGGGTTGGGAAGATCCCCTGGAACAGGGAAAGGCTACCCACTCCAGTATTCTGGCCTGGAGAATTCCATGGACTATGGGTCGCAGAGTCGGACACGACTGAGCAGCTTTCACTTTCACTTTTTTTATTGTTATGAAGGCAGCTATTTCATTTCTGTAACAGCATATGTTAATTAAATTGAAGTGTGTATATAAATGCATTTTTTAAAAAGTACACTTGTTTCTTCCATCTGGATCAGTGGACATTGATTTTTAAAGCATTAACAGCTTAGAAAAACAGACTTGCCTGTATATTAATGTCAGTTCCTAGTACATATCAGAAATATAATGTCATTGCTTCTTGCTTTTGATATTTATTTAATAAATGATTCTTTTTATTTTAGTTTATGATGTCACAAGAAGAGACACCTTTGTAAAACTGGATAATTGGTTAAATGAGTTGGAAACATACTGCACGAGAAATGACATAGTAAACATGCTAGTTGGAAATAAAATTGATAAGGTGAGAAGTCAGACACTTGGCAGTTTGGTTGTATATTTTGATAGCTTTTCTTAATCTTTGCATTTATCTTTTAGGAAAATCGTGAAGTTGATAGAAATGAAGGCCTGAAATTTGCACGAAAGCATTCCATGTTATTTATAGGTAAGTGTGTGAATATTTATCTTTTCATTATTAATGAAGAGTTTTTAAATGGAGTTTCTATTACATTCTTCTCTTTATGAACCATAAAAAATATGTATTTAGTTCATAGCTGCACTGTAAAACTAGCTAACTGTAGAAGTAGGTTCCTTATTTTTCCCACTGTAAAAAAGAACAGGATCACTGTGAGGCCGTATGGAGCGCAGCACACCGTTCTCTCCTCCCGTGACCCAGTGCTGTAGGCGTGCGTGCCTGCTGGGCCGTGTCTGGCAGCACCACTGTTGTCAGAAATGCTTCATTTGAGGCCTAAGCCATAGGTTCTGAATTAAAATCTGCATTCTAACAAGATGTGATTTGTATCATGCTAATATTTGAGAAGCACTGTAGAGCAAGGGTTGGCAAGCTACAGCCTGGACCAGATCTGGCCCCACCATTTGTAAGGAAGCACACCGTGCCCGTGCCCTGCCATCTGCATTATTGTCTGTGGCTGCCCTTGTGCTTCATGCCAGAGTTCAGTCATTACATGGAAACAATATGGCATCACCACCCAAAATATTTACTCTCACAGAAAAAGTTGATTGACCCCTTGTCCGGCAAAGTGGACTGGCAGTATCACTTGGGGAGCTTTAAAAAATTACAACTCTCTGGGCTTTACTTACGACAAGTCTGAAACAGAGCCTTGAAAGCAGTTTATAAGAAACACCCTAGCTGGTTGTGATGTCAAGCCAGCTTTAGGAATCAGTTTGAACCTAGTAGGAATCAGGAAGTGGAAATGGGAGAACATCATATATGGATAGAAGTGGGGTGGTACAAATGGAAAGTATAGGGAATTTTAGAATGGGCTTGAGTAGCACTGCTGCTGCTTACTTGCTAGGTGTCTTCCATTTCCATATATTAGTTTGTTCAATTAATATTTATTGAACACAGAATAGAACAATGAACAAAATGGTCCAACTCTCTGCCCTCAGGGAGCTTACAATTCCAGTATGGGAAGCAGACTCAAATTCATAACTAGTGCTCTGCGTGAAATAAAATGTTGTAAGGGGAGAGAGAATGATGAGGGTGGGAGGAAATAAGGAAAAGTTCTTTGAGAGAGCACCATTTGAGCAAGAATTCATGGTATGAAGATCTAGATAGAGAGCATCTTATTCCTGAGGCAGGAAGCAGTGTACTGTGTCCAAGAAACAGGAGAAAGCTTGTGGGCTGGAACAGAGTGTCGGAGGAAAGGTTGGTGATGATGGAAGTTAGTGTTGGACTTCCTGGGATATGGTGAAGAAATGAATTGTATTTTAAGTGTGGTAGAAAGCATGGGAGTAGTGCTGTGGTTTGATATTCTTTTAAGATTCATTTGGCCATAAGAAGCAGAAGAAAAAGTGTGGCAGTAGTAGTGGTGGAAAGTTGGTAGATCCAGGAGACACTTCAAAGGTAAAGCTGTCAGGTGGATAGGTTGGGTGTGCAGGGTAAGGAAAGAGCAATCAAGGATGGGTTCAAGTCTTATCGTGAGCAGCTAGGTGAGTGGTGGTGCCGTAAGTAAGATGTGGAAGGTCGAGACAAGAACAGGTTTATGCAGAGGAGCAGGGACCCAAGGTTTCTGCTTAGACATAAGAATGAACTGTCTTTGAGACGGTGAGTAAACATCATGGTCATTGACATTTAGGTGGGTTTGTTTGACATTTAGGTGGGTTTAGATTGTCAATGTCAATCACATTGACAGTCATGAGATTGGAACAGTCACTATAAGAAAAGCTGGATAGAAAAGGACGAAGATTGAACCCTGAGGTACTCCGACAGTTAGAAGTCAGCAGAAAGAGGAGGTGCCAGGGAGTAAGGTTGTGAACGGTGTGCCAGTGAGAGAGGAGCACCAGGAGTGTTCAGCTGTCTTGGAAGTCAAGTGGACAAAGTATTTAAAGGAGGAAAGTGACCAGCTGTATCAAATGCTGCAAGATGTCAAATAAGAAAAGGATATTGGATTTGACAAGCTAGCGGGTGTTGGTCACCTTTAAAAGAACAGTTTCCATGGAGTGGTGGAATCAGATTAGTTTGAAGAAAAATTGGAGATAAAGTGGTAACAACTTATATAGATATCTCTTTATCACCATTTTGTTTTGGAAGAGAGTGGGGAAAGTAGGTGGCTACTAGAGGATAAGTCGGCTGGAGGGCAGGTTGGTTAGTCGGGGGGTAAGTGATTAATAAGATGGACAGTAATTTTGGTGGGCTTTCAAGCTGGTTGGTGTATAATCCAGTAGAGCGGGTACACGGTCCTTCAGTGAATGAGGAGGGTTGGGATCCCGGGAAGTAGACAAAAGGATGGCCCCAGCCGGCAGCCAGGAGGGTTCCCCCATTGTAACAGGAGTGAAGGCAAAGCCTAAAGACAATGCAGGTGGGTTAGTCAATCTATTAGTGGGGTGATCAGTAGTTCTTGCCAGATTGTTTCTGCTTTTCCCAGGGTGGAGCTGGATCATCAGCTGAGGTAGAGGAGCTTTAAGATGAAGACATAAAATAGTCATCAGACTGGGAAAAAGTCAGTGGGGAAACACAAGATGAGAGAGCAGTCCTGCATATCCACATGGGTCTCCTGAGCATAAATTGAAAATGGAACTAGTGTTCACAGTTTGTACATCACTTATCCAACCACCTATGGCTGTTCATTGCAGGCACAGAATAACCTGATTTATTGTTTAACTTGGAGTTTAAATTTCCTTATTCTAAAATGGGAATGATGTCTGCTTCAGAGGCTAATTTAACAAGTAACCAAAAAGTTAAGAACTTTGGCACACGTACGGATATTTGAGTAGGGCGTTAAAATGTACAATTCTACCACAAGATGTTGAGCTTACATACCACTAGTCTTATGGATAGAATTTAAATAGCTCAACTTTCAGAGTTGCAGGAGATTCATTTATATTAAACCTGTGGGGAGAAATCATATATATAAAAATATATTGTCCGCTGATATTTCTGCTATAATAGTTTTCCAGGAAAACATAGAACTATGACTAGAAGAGAATATACTTCTTGACGTTTTTCCTTGAATTTCAGAGGCAAGTGCAAAAACCTGTGATGGTGTACAGTGTGCTTTTGAGGAACTTGTTGAAAAGATCATTCAGACCCCTGGACTGTGGGAAAGTGAGAACCAGAATAAAGGAGTCAAGCTGACACACAGGGAAGAAGGCCAAGGAGGCGGAGCGTGTGGTGGTTACTGTTCTGTGTTATAAACTCTGGGAAACGCCATCTCTTGCGTATTTGATCAGATAATGTCATCTTTCTGTATATAAACTCTCTTAACTGCTATTTTAGGGACCTTGCAGTTTGCACATATTTGTTTTGTATCATGGCAGTAAATATTTGTGAGAAAGCCCACTCATTGACTTTTCCAGGTAAAACGTAAGCATGCAAAGTTTGCAATCTGCAGTTTTTTATGTAACATAAAATAGGTGTACCTTTATAAGTACATTTGATTTTATGATTTACATTCATCATGTGATTTTTTAAAAATCCACCTCTCTAGTATATGTTGATACAAGGTCTGGTTTTGGTCTCTTTTTCGCTTAAATACTTATCAATTACTGAATTAATTGGTATCGTAGAACTCCCAGGACTACTGGGAGATAAACAGATGTCATCAAACCTGGCAGATTTCCCTTCAGGAATAACAAAGAGCATGATATTCCACAGCTTTCCTAGGATGTTCGCTGACGGATTCTCTTTAGTACTAAGCAAAATCCTCTTTGCAGGATGTGGTCGAGGCCAATTTATAATTAAATCCCCGTTTGTTCTGACGATACTTCAGAAGTAGCATTAATATGTTAAAGAAGTTTGGTCTTCCTTGACTTGAGGAGCAGCTCATTGCTTAGCTGGAGTTTTAATTCTGTGATGTGTACATGGCTTCATCAGCCTCTGTGCAGCGTTTTGGGTTGTGTGGTATTTGACAGAATCGCAATAAGATTCCCCCATTTTGGTTTCAGAAAGACAGGAGTAGTATGTTTGTGTAACTCATGTAGCACTTATCACCTTTAAAACCAACACCTTTTCCCATAAATGTTGGTGGTGTTTGTTCCGGTACTTCAATTATAGCTTGTGTAATGTTAATGAATATCTGTATCTTATGACTTCCATAAATGACTAGTTGATATTCAAAAACATATTTCTGTGTTTTGAGGGTTGGGGAAAAAAACACTAAACTATAATTTGAAAAAGGCATATTGCTTCCAGATTTCGATGTGTATGGAAAAATACTGTTGCAGTGAAAATCTTGGTACAAACTTGTACAGACTAATAAATCTTTTACACAGTATTCAGTTTTGTAACCTCCTGCTATTGTACATTGTATATTTTTTTCACTCATGTATTATTTAATATACATTGATCTCTGCTATTTTAAGCTTGCAGATAAGTGATTTGCCCTTTCAGGCAGGCCACTTTAATACCACTCAGTAAGATTAATAAGAAATACTAATTTCTGGGCGGTTTGTTCTCTATATACAGTTGCAAACGATAAACATTTTTGTGGGTCACCTTTACAATGCTTGTGATAATAGACTGAAATGTATATCTTCACATAAGAAAACCTTAACATACTACATGGTTCACACTTCTTAGACTATATTACATGGGATTAAAGGTTTTATGCATTACGTATGTTTTTACAGAAAATGAAACATATACTACTACTTTAATGTTAGAGAAAGATAGCTAACACATGTACTTATGATTTGTTGTTACATTAAAACTGTAGATTTGTATATGTGGTTTCTGTATTGACATTTCTGTTTATTGCTATTTGCTCCTTGAGCCATAGAATATTCTTCCTATGCATTGGATTGTCTTTATTTGGTCAGAATTTGGATACATATGAGTCACTTAACTTTTAACAACTAATTTTGTTTGATTTATATTGTAACCTTTTATAGTTTTTTAATAAATCTAGCCTGCTTTCCCTAGATGCATTTGTGCAGGAAGTATTATACATTTCCTTGTTGCTCTCATCAGCTGAGGAAGTCCTGAATGTTACACTACTTCCTATATTCTGTAGGAATATAGAATATATATTATATATATATAACTCTTGTTGCAAGAGTTATTCTTGTTGCAAGCTTCTTGTTTCATAGTGTAGGTTTTCTAAATGAAGTAGTTGTAATAGCTAAAAATTGTCACTTAAATAACAAGATTTTGTCAGTTCTTCATTTCTGAAATCATTTGAAGTTGAGTGCCTTTTGCAGATGGAGCAAATTAGAACGATTAGAAGTTAGGCTACCACTCCAGTATTCTTGGGCTTCCCTTGTGATTCAGCTGGTAAAGAATCTGCCTGCAATACGGGAGACCGGGGTTTGATCCCTGGGTTGGGAAGATCCCCTGGAGAAGGGAAAGACTACCCACTCCAGTATTCTGGCCTGGAGAATTCCATGGACTATATATAGTCCATGAGGTTTCAAAGAGTTGGACATGACTGAGCAGCTTTCACTTCACTTCATTCTGAGTTCTGGGAATATTCATATAGAGCTAAACAAACAAATTCGGTTTATATTAAGAGGGATAGTTAACATTTATTGAAGCTTCCTTGATGTCAAGCCCTGTTCTAAGTGCTGGTTTATCTCATTAAACCTCACAGCAACCTTGAGAGATTGGTTGGTACTGCTATTAGGCCCATTTTAAAGGTGAAAATAATAAAATACAAATATTTTAAGGAACTTCCCAAAGATCACAAAGCAAATCAGTGAGAGTTGGATTCCAGTCAAGGCATCTTCACTCCTGAGTCCATGCTCTTAACCACTGCTCCCTTTGCTATGGCTAGTCACTAGCTTTCTGTTTTAAAATAGCAGGGTTATCATTCTTTTGTTATGTGTAATAGGTGTATTTCAGATTTTTTGGTTATAGAGTAAATCCCATTGATGTAAACCAACTGTGTAAGTCATTTTACCTAAAAGTTAAGGTAGAAGAGTAGGTGGTCTCCTAGTTCTTTTACCTCCTCATGGTGGAATGAAAATCTTTGACCTAGAAAAGTCAGAACTTATGGCACCTTAATTTCCTGTTTATAATTGGACATGAGAAAAGTTATTAAATCTGGGAATGGCCTTTTGCTCAAAATTAAAATCTAGGGGATGTTTTCATTTCAGGTACTCAGCTGCCATGTTCAAATTCACACTTGGCTTTCTAATTGAACACAGTGGAATTGGTCTTGATTTTGATTCATTGTGACTCGTGTACTCAAATACACATGATTACATGATTCTGTTCCAAGTGTGGAATAGCACAGACCTACCTCATATCTATAATATATTTAAATACAATTTAATGTGTCTTTTTTCTGATTTTCAAATGAAGTGGGATAATCCTCTTGATCCTATAGGTTGTAGATCTTTGCAGTATTCAATCCTTATGCTTCTATATTTTGAGGTTCATCTCACCAGTCATACTTAGGAGATTTTTATGTCCTTCATTTATTTTCCCAAGTTAGAGATGGGAATAAGATAATTTAATAAGTTTTAGATGATTTTATACTAGTTCTGACCCCAGCTATGCTGAGGGTAATCAACTATAGATTTCATCTTGGATTTTGTCTAGAAATGTTGAAGGAACAGAACGGAAAGAATAAGCCAAGTCAAGATTTGGAGATAAGGAATATAGGTTTACCCAGAAATCTCTGGGGTTTTTTTGTTGTTGTTTGTTTTTAATAGTAACATCTGTCAGGTTGGAGGAAAGGAAACATGACTCAAGTTCTGTTACATTCTGGCCTTTAAGTTTTCCTATTTGTTGCTAGCCTTTTGTTTCATATTTATGAATCAGTAGTGTTTCTAGGGATGGTATAAGCTTGTTTCATTGCCTCTTGGAGTTAGAGCTGTTTTGTCACAGACGTTTCCAGTAGTGGTTGAGCTTTTAGTTTTCGTGGGGCCTGCTTCCTCACCATCTCTCTCACACACAGCAGTGTCTTTTTCTTTCACTAACCTGATAAATAACAAAAGTATGCAATTTTATTGTATTTCTTGGATTACTTGTGTGGTTGAGCACTTCTAGTATTTCATCGGATATTTGTATTATTTTCTTTTATTCCCTTTTCATGTTATGTTGTGTTCGCCCATCCACCTCCTCAGAATACCATCCCCCTTTTCTTTGGATAGTGGCGGCCCATCACACAACGCAGTTTGAATGGGACTGTCACACCGTCGGCTCCAGAGCTGACCTGGTTCTCTTAAACCAGTGCCACTTGCCCCCTCCCCCCAGGACATGGTTCAGGGATGGGTGACAGACCCGGATCAGGCCACTTAGTTACAGCATGTTTGCTAAGCCTCCCTCGGGAACTGCAGAAGGTGACACTTCGTTGGAGATAACGTGGTGTGATAACTCTGAACTTTTTGTAGCCAGTTTTTCTGATTTAAAGGAGCCAGCTTGAGGGCTGTACTAAGAAAAGGAAAGGGAGTCGGAGTTGGAGCTTTGATGAAGTCTGGAGCGTCTGGATCAAACTGCACCTGAAGTTAGCGTTACTTCTGGACTTCTCACTCACGTGAGCCAATAAATTCTCTTTTTGTTTAAGCCAGTTTGAGTTGGATTTTTTTTTCTTGTAATCAAAGCTTTGCTGTGGTGTATGTGGTCTTTGTGGGGACTCTTCCTACATGGAGTTCAGTGTGTTGATCACTATCACTTGAAAAGCCATTATTCTTAAATAACTTGATATTTTAGTGGGGTTACTTTCATATATTTTTTTGTGGGTATATACAAGTATCTATTTAAGGCAAAGAAGAAGAGGGTGGCAGAGGATGAGATGATTAGAGAGCATGACCGACTCAATGGACATGAACTTGAACAAACTCCGGGAGATAGTGGAGGACAGGAAAGCCTGGCTTGCTGCAGTCCGTGGGATCACAAAGAGTTGGACACGACTCAGCAACTGAACAACAGCAATATAATTTTGAGGGCTTGCTTCATAGGGTCTCGTGTTTTTTTTTTTTTTTGGTTTAATTTCCTCTGTCATCCTAACACTCACTGTCCCCCTTTCCTCCCTGAGATAATCATTGTTACAATCTGGCATGTGTATCCTTTCTGCTATATATATGCATTATTTTACTCTTGCTATTTTACAAAAATGAGATTATCTGTATATTCTTCTCTGCATATTGGTGTTCTTACCTAACAGTAGATTCTGAAAATCCCTTCAAGCCAATTTGGATGCATCTAGCATCTATTTCCGGAGAAGGCAATGGCACCCCACTCCAGTACTCTTGCCTGGAAAATCCCATGGACGGAGGAGCCAGGTAGGCTGCAATCCATGGGGTCGCTAAGAGTCGGACACAACTGAGAGACTTCACTTTCACTTTTCACTTTCATGCATTGGAGAAGGAAATGGCAACCCACTCCAGTGTTCTTGCCTGGAGAATCCCAGGAATGGTGGAGCCTGGTGGCCTGCCATCTATGGGGTTGCACAGTCAGACACAACTGAAGCGACTTAGCAGCAGCAGCATCTATTTTGGCTCCCCAGGTAGCACTAGTGGTAAAGAATCTGCCAATGCAGGAGACACAAAGAGATTCATGGTTTGATCCCTGGGTTGGGAAGATACTCTGGAGGAGTGCATGACAATCCACTCCAATATTCTTGCCTGAGAAATTCCATGGACAGAGGAGCCTGGTGGACTACAGTCCATGGGGCTGCAAAGAGACAGAATTGAGCATACACAGCATCTGTTTCAATGATTTCACAATATTAATATTCGATGCTGTGGCTTATCACAGTTTACTTAACCATTCCTCTAGTATTGGGCATTTATGGTGTTTCCATTTTTGCCTTTGCAGATGGTGCTGCAATAAATAGCCCTGTATGTATATACCTTTTTGTTTCTGTGGGATCCAACTTCAAAGAGTTGGATCCATCGGCCAAAGAAAATTTATTTTTTCATTTTGATGTGTCTTGTAAATTGCTTTCAAAAATCTGTAACAATTTACATTTCTACTAGCAGTATGTAAAGATACCTCCACCTGCATTCACCATCAGGAGCAGGAGGTGTCCTCAAGTTTTAAATTTTGCCACTTCGGTATTTCTAAGATATTCGCTTACGTTAGTTTGCATTTTCTGTAGAGCATTTTTTCATGTTTGTAGGCTATTTGGAGTTGCTCTTTTTTGGAATGATTATTCATATCCTTTGTCAATTTTTCTATTCAGTTTTTTTTTTCTGATTTTATGATGTTATATGAGCTCTTTATATAGTACAGATGGGATTCTCCAGGCAAGAATACTGGAGTGGGTTACCATTTCTTTCTCCAGGGGATCTTCCCACCCAGGGATTGAACCCTGGTCTCCCACATTGGAGGCAGACGCTTTAACCTCTGAGCCACAGGGAAGCCCTAGTACAGATACTAACCCATATGTTTAAGTTTTGAGCATTTGTTTCTACCCCAGTGTTTGCTTTTCAGTTTGTTTATGCTGTGTTTTTTCTTACAACTTTTAAAAATATTTTATTATACCTGGTGGCTCAGACGGTCTGCGTACAATGCCTACCATGTGGGAGACCCGGGTTCAATCCCTGGGTCAGGAAGATCTCCTGGAGAAGGAAATGGCAACGCACTCCAATATTCTTGCCTGGAAAATCCCATGGATGGTGGAACCTGGTAGGGTACAGTCCATGGGGTCGCAAAGAGTTGGACACGACTGAGCGACTTCACTTTCACTTTCGGGTTCCTCAGCTCTTAGACTGTACATGCAAATCTCCTTAACCTCTTCTGAGACTGTTGTTTTAGTTTTTTCTTTTTAAACCCTTAATAACTTAGAGTTCACTTTTGCTTATGACACAAGGTAGGGAACCATCTTCTTTCTCATATGGGAGCCAGCACTTCCCCACTGAGCTGAAATAATCATTTTGCCCTTGATAAAATTCCTGTAAGTAGTGGAGTCTACTCTGGCTTTCTATTTTTATTTTAGTGTCTCTTCACCATGGAAAGTTATGGATTTTAGTGTGTCTAGATTTCTTTAATCCTGTGTGTTTGATTTATGCTTTAAAAGCATTCTAAGAAGGGCTTTGCAGGTTTCATCAGACAACTCCAGAGGCCCGACAAAACCAAGGTTTTCATGGTAGTGGCTCTATAATATGTTCATGACTGATAAGGCAAGTTCTTTCCCATTCTTTTTCAATTTGTTTTTTTACATATGATCCTTCATTTTATTATCCTTTGCCCATTTTTCCTTTTCGTGGTCTCTTTTTTTTAACAGAGGAGTTCTTTATAAAATGTGATATGAGTACTAGTCTTTTGTCACTGATATATATTGCTGGTCTCAAAATAGCAGTTTGTCTTTTGAATTTGTTTGAAAAGTGCAAAGTTAAAAAAATTTTTCAGTAAAAATTTAATTATAAAAACTAGAATGCTTATTGAAATCACTTGATAAATATTTCTGTGTTAATTGTGAGAAAACTGATAATCTAATGGTAAGACTTGCCATTAGGAAACAAGATATCTTTCTATTCAGAGTTTATGCTCTTTTTATATTTATACTTTTGTTTACATAGGTTCTGAACCTTCTTTTTAAAAACTATTCCTAAAAACTTTTTTTTAGTGTGAGTAGATTTGGTCTTCTAATTTTGGAATCTATGTAGTTGATGCTAATAAGGAAAAGCTATTCTATCCAGCTGACTAATCAATGGTACTTTGTTTTAAAATAAGATTTCTTTCGTTTTCTAGGTAAAAGGGAGAAAATATAATTGTAATTTTGTCATCGTTCAGTCGCTAAGCCATGTCTGACTCTTTCCAACCCCATGGACTGCAGCACACCAGGCTTCCCTGCCCTCCACTATCTCCTGGAGTTTGCTCAAGTTTATGTCCATTGAGTTGGTGATGCTCTCTATCTCACCTCTGCCATTCTCTTCTCCTTTTGCCTTCAAAATTGCCTTAAAATTGTAATTTTAATACACATAAATGTTTATTTAGAGGAAATTAACAGCCATCTGTTTCATTTCTTTTTTTTTGTTTGTTTCATTTCTAATACCATTTTGAATTTGTTTTCTGACAAAGTGGAGGAAACCTCCCGTTTCACAACCGCTGCTAAGGTCTGCAACCTTCCATTCAGTTCCTCGGTAAGCCCTCCCAGGCCAGGGCTCTTAAGCAGGCCAAGCTCTCAGGGCCACCATTTTCTGCTTTTTACATATGCAATCATAGACTGGGCTGTCATTTCTATTGATGCTAGCTTCATGTCTTGCAAGATTGATAAACTTGAGGATTCTTTTTCTACATGCTGGAATACTTAATTTTAAAAATGGGTATTGCCTATTTTTTTAAATTATTTTAATTGGAGGCTAATTACTTTACAGTATTGTAGTGGTTTTTGTCATACATCAACATGAATCAGCCATGGGTGTACATGTGTTCCCCATCCTGAACCCCCCTCCCACCTCCCTCCCCATCCCATCCCTCTGGGTCATCCCAGTGCACCAGCCCTGAGCACCCTGTCTCATGCATCGAACCTGGACTAGCAATCTGTTTCACATATGATAATATACATGTTTCAATGCTATTCTCTCAAATCATCCCACCCTTGCCTTCTCCCACAGAGTCCAAAAGACTGTTGTATACATCTGTGTCTCTTTTGCTGTCTCGCATATAGGGTCGTTGTTATTGTACGTTTCCTAGACTTGGGTCTCAGTTTGTTCAAATTGAAAATGAGATAATAATAGTCTCAACACTTTCTAGGGTTGTTCTGAGCACTAAATGAATTAAGACAGTATAAAGCTCGACAGTACACTTCAGTACGTTCGTGAAGGTGAAAGTCGCTCAGTCGTGTCTGACTCTTTGCGACCTGATACAGTCCATGGAATTCTCCAGGCCAGAATATTGGAGTGGGTAGCCTTTTCCTTCTCCAGGGGATCGTTCCAACCCAGGGATCGAACCCAGGTCTCTCACATTGCAGGCAGATTCTTTACCAGCTGAGCAACAGTACGTTTAGCTGTTATTAATAATAGCATGGTTGGTCATGGACAGGGAAGCCTGGTGTGCTACAGTCCTTGGGATCACAGAGTAAGACACAACTGAGTGACTGAACTGAATGATAACATATCGTGGTTATTGGTCTCAGTTTTTCTATTCCTAAGTCCGTTTTTATACTTAATGTAGAGGAAACAAAGTTGTTTGGTTTTATTTTTCCTTTGGAGGTTTAAAATTTTTCTGGAACAAAAGTGGATATACTCATTTGAAAATTAGTTTTGTAAAAGATTATAGTTTCTCATTCCACACATGTATATGTATATTTTCCTTTTTTCTTCAGCAAGTGCTTTTTCTCTCTGGTCTTTTTAACAAGCAGAAAGGTAGTGTAGAACAGTGAACTGAAAGTGAATGATAGAGTGATTTCCAAGGAGAGCCATTAAGTGCAAATGAGGTATCTGTTGAAAATGCTGCCAGGTTCCTTGCATTGTGAAGTCCCGGATGTTGTCAGCCAGCCTCACATCAGGCTCTAAGGCATCTCGTGTGTCCCAGCCTCTGAAGTTCAGACCTGCCACCACATCAGGAAGTGGTCCAGACTCCTGGCCATGAGGCAGTTGTCCTTTTGAGATTCATGTATCTTCAGCCATATTTTCTTCACTAGGAATTTTAAGCTACTTAAATATTCCTGTGTGTCAGACTCATACCACCTCTTTTTTTAAGTCAGAAAACACAAGCAACATCTAAGTTTTCTCTAAAACAACACTACTAAATCTTGCAGTGCTGGGTAGAGACGATAACCATGTACATTAATAAACATGCCTGTAACCAGTCCATTCTGAAGATCAGCCCTGGGATTTCTTTGGAAGGAATGATGCTAAAGCTGAAACTCCAGTACTTTGGCCACCTCATACAAAGAGTTGACTCACTGGAAAAGACTCTGATGCTGGGTGGGATTGGGGGCAGGAGGAGAAGGGGACGACAGAGGATGAGATGGCTAGATGGCATCACTGACTCGATGGATATGAGTCTCAGTGAACTCCGGGAATTGGTGTTGGACAGGGAGGCCTGGCGTGCTGCGATTCATGGGGCCACAAAGAGTCGGACATGACTGATCTGATCTGATCTGATCTGAACATGTACCTCTTGCACATTTCACTGTTCATTAATAGAAGTACAAATAAACGATTCTTACAGAATGACTTCAGAGTTGTAATACCAAGGGAACTACCAAGCATGAACCTGCTAAGAAAATGTCAAGATTCACTTACATTCTTTTTTGACCTTAAGGTGTTTATCTCACCACGGATATACCATCAAGTTGTTCAAATTACTTAGTTCATTTGTTCCTGCTTATATTCAGTTTTGGCTGTGGTAAAGAATCTGCTTGCCAAGCAGGAGACGCAGTTTCGATCCCTGGGTGGGGAAGATCCCCTTAAGAAGGAAATGGCAATTCACTGCAGTATCCTTGCCTGGGAAATCCTATTTACAGAGAAGCCTGGCAGTCTACAGTCCCTGGGGTCACAAACAGTTGGACATGACTTAGCGACTAAGAGCAGCAACATAGTTGCAAGAATCTTCCTGCCAGTTCAGGAAAAGGAGACCTGGGTTCAATCCCAGGGTCAGAAAGATCCCCTGGAATAGGAAATGGCAATCCACTCCAATATTCTTGCCAGGGAAATCCACTGGACAGAAGAGCCTGGTGGGCTATGGTTCATGGGGCTGCAAAAGAGTCAGACACCACTGAGCATGCATGTGTTATCCACACTATAGTTGCTGTACAATTTTTACATACATTACAGTTGTCTTGAGAGTCCCTTGGACAGGAAGGTGATCAAACCAGTCAATCCTAGAAGGAAAGCAACCCTGGATATTCATTGGAAGGACTGATACTGAAGTTCCAATACTTTGGCCACCTAATAAAAAGAGCCGACTCATTGGAAAAGACGTTGATGCTGGGAAAGATTGAAGGCCGAAGGAGAAGGGGACAACAGGATGAAATGGTTGGAGGCGTCACTGACTCAATGGACATGAGTTTGAGCAAGCTCTGGGAGATAGTGAAGGACAGTGAAGCCTGGCATCTTGCAGTTCATGGGGTTGCAAAGAGTTGGACACAACTTAGTGACTGAACAACAACACAGTTATACAATACAATCACAATTTTAAAAAGTTTTACTGCACTCACAGTTATTATTAAATAATGGCCATATTCCCTGTATTGTCAAGTACATTTTGTGCGTGCATTCTCAGTCACTCAGTCGTATAGCATGCATTTTGTAATCCCCTGCCACTGTACTGCTCCTCTCCCCTTTTCTTGCCCCAAGGGTAACCACCAGTTTCTTCGTGTATCTGTGAGTCTGCTTCTTTTTTGTTATATTCACTAGTTGTATGATTAAATTCCACACATAAGTGAACAGTCATTGTTAACTAGTGGGGTCAATAGGAAATTGATTGGGGGAAAATGGTAGAATCGAAAAATGAGTGTTCCCCTTAGGCCAAATATTTCAGAATCAATATATTAAAGCTAGTGAGCTGGAAAGACAGGCAATAGTGGAGAGATGCTTGATAATGAGATTCTGGGAGTAAATCATGATTATAAACGTGTGATTCCTGACATGGGTAAAATTTGGAAGTGAAGGGACCAAACTGGTCCTGGATGTTTTTTCAATCAATAGATAGGCAATTAAATAAGTTCTCAATTCTGTCCTGTTCAGCAAATGTATCCTGTGCCGAACCATGATTTGTAGTGTGTTTATAAAGCAAGCTTTCCCCCCTCCGTCACTACTTTTTTTTTTTTTAACAACTTATCTTGGCAGTCATTTTATCCAATTAGAAAATAAAGTTCTTTGAAATTCTGACAGGAGCCTCATTACATTTGTGTATTAATTTATAAGCTGACATTTTAAGAAATCTTCTCATCCAGAAACATGGCATATCTTTCCATTTCTTGAGTTCTTATTTTATGTCTTCCAATAAAATTTCAGAATCTTCTTGATACACACCCCCTATAATGTATTCCTGGGCTTCCCTGGTGGCTCAGACAGTAAAGAATCCACCTGCAATGCAGGAGACCCCAGTTCAATTCCTGGGTTGTGAAGATCCCCTGGAGGAGGGCAGGGCAACCCCTCCAGTATTCTTGCCTGGAGAATCCCATAGACAGAGAAGCCTGGCTGGCTATAGTCCATGAGATTGCAAAGAGTCAGACATGACTGAGCAACTAAGCTCAGCGCAGCATAATGTAGTCCTAGGCATTTTATTGTTACTCTCACTGTGTTTTTTATTTTTCTCTGTAATTTAGCTTATATGTTTCTTATAATCCTACTGAAATTTGTTAATACTAATCTCTTTAGTGTTTTTTACTTTCTGGGTTCATAATATTCTTTTTTTTTTTTTTTAGGTTTATTTATTAATTTTTGGCTGCGCTGGGTCTTCATCGCTGTGTTTGGGCTTTCTCTAGCTGTGGCGAGCAAGGGCTACTTTCTGTTTCCATGTGCGGGCTTCTCATTTCAGTGGCTTCTCTTTTTGTGGAGCCTGCACTCTAGGGCATGTGGGCTCAGCAGTTGTGGCTCACTGGCTTAGTGGCCCTGTGGCATGTGGGATCTTCCTGGATGAGGGACCAAACCTGTGTCCCCTGCATTGGCAGGCAAATTCTTTACCACTGGGCCACCAGGGAAGTGCAGGTGTGACAATTTTTATTTTACAGAAAAGGAAATAGAAAAATTAAGTAACTTTTTCAAGGTCACACAGCCAATAGAGTTGAAATTCTGATTCATTAAAAAAAATGTTTCATGGATATCAGAGGTTTAATATATATCATTATAGAGAATAAAGTTTTATACATTGTTATTTTGTGTATTTGAGCCATCAAATTCTGAAAGAGTTGTATTAATGGGTATTAGCATGATAGATGATTTTATCAAGTTCCTATAGAGCTGTAAGATTTAGCTTTATGTTATTTAGTCCATAAAGAAACAGAACATATATATTCTTTATGATTGTATCTTTTATCATTACATAAACTCCCTCTTGTTAAATCTATTTGCATTTTTAATTTTGTTTAATAATATAACAACCATGTATTTTGTTTTTATTTCATTAATTTTTTCATCTTTATAAGAGAATATGGATAATGTAGATATGTTATTAAGAATAATATGATGAACACCCATTGAGGTCCTGCTGTGAATGTGTCTGTATAAAATTTATTTTGGGAAATTTATTCAATTTCTATACAAATCAGACTTGGTAATAAAATTAAAAATAGACTTTTACCTTTAGATTTTCTCTTCCAACTTTGGAAAAATTTGAAGAATGTTCAAAATACAGGAATCCAGATTTGTTCTCAAATCATGTTAATATCTAAGTGGGAGCTCAAAACAGTTATAATAGGGCTGAAGTAGGGTCAAAAGTAGGTGAACAAAGTTATAAAAGTCTTAGTTTTTACACAGATTTGATGGAGAAGAGGTCCTTATTGAAGCATTCAAAGAAGATATGGAAATACCAAAACTCACTTAGTTTCTAAGAATTAAGATGCAGCTATTGGGAACCCCATTTCAAGCTCCAGTGATGAATATAATTTGTATAAATTGCATCTTAGATGCATCAATTAACTAGATGGGGGAATGCTTTCACAATCCATATTTATATCAAATCATCATGATATGCACTTTAAATATCCTACAGTATTTATTATGCTTCCAGTAAAGCTGGATACAAGGAGCTTTTCTTTTTTTCAAGAATGAGTCTTGACTTACAAAGCATAAGCATTAGGTTAGTATTTGAAAATAGAGATCGAAGTAAATTCAGTAGTTTCTCAAAGTTCATCCTCTTTGAATTTTTTTTTCCTAGAAAGTTGTTTATTCTCATTCCACTATCAACCAGCCGGCAGCCTCCTGTTGGGACTTCCAGAGCCCTAACAAGGGCCCGAGGGGCAGCCCCATTCTGAAGAAAAGTCACTCAGCCATACACAGAGCAAGTCCAGGCGGGCAGCCAGTGCCCCCTGCTGGCCAGTGGGGGTTGCTGCAGCTGCCCATGCTGGTCCTCTCTTCCAGGTGGCTTGGGGCTAGGGTCACTTATACTGCAGGAGGGAGAAGAAGGGCACAGCCCCCCCAGCTTCTCCCTGCCCTTCATTGAGCTCAGCTCCACCAGGCTTACACACTTCAGCAACCTCAGCCCGCAAGTGGCCCTGCAGCTCACAGGCGGCGTGCATGTTTCCACCAGTGGCGAGCAGAACAGTCCACAACCACCACCTTCAGCTGGTCCCAGGGCATGTCTCTGGATTTCCAGTTCAGCCTTCCAGTATTCCAGCGCATATGATGCATGCACGGTGGTGGGCGGCAGCTTCGGGCGGCAGCTTCCCTTGCTTTCGGATGAGAACGTAGTCCGAGCCCAGCTCCTGGGCCAGGGACAGACCAAACAAGGAAATCGCGGGAGTCTAGGCCCGGCGGTGTAGTCGATCCTGCCACTGTGGGTCTTTTTCAGGTGATTCACCAGGAGGCTGATGGAGGCTCGGAAAGAGTTGGGGTCCTTCAGGACTGGCGAGATGTCCCTGAACAAGACCCACCTTTGTCACTTCCGCACGTGTCATGGGCACGAGGGGCCGGCTCCTGTTTTAATTTTAACTTAAGAGAAAACTTACCTAGTTTTGTGGATAGATTTCTGTCCATATGACATCAGGTGCTTTGAAAAAACTTAGAAATGCAGCCAAGATACAGGTGCTAGTGGGAAAAAAAGTGATGATTGTCATTGTGTAAACACCAACGTTAATTTTTGCATTGACACGGAAGTGTTTTAAATTGCCTATGATCTAGAACGAGATAGACAAGTTCCCTATTTTCCTGGAATTTATATTCTAGTAGGATGAGACAGGCAATTAAAAGATTAGATTTTGAGGTCACTTTTTGCCTGGATCAAAATTCACACTACAGAATACTATTCTCCCCTGAAAAAGAAAAAGGCATGCAGCTTTGCTTTGCTATAAGATATGAAAATTTCTTGCAAGTGAATTTATTGAGCTTGCCCATTTCTATTGCTGGGATCACAGGGCTTGACATAAGACATGAAATTGGAAAGACAATACATAAGACAAGAAGGAAAGATTTTTGATTTTTCAGTCAGGTTGTTTCAGGAAAGGTGGACATGAGGCCATAACATCACTTTCAACTTTACTATTCTCTGCTGCTCCTGCTGCTAAGTCGCTAAACTTTGCAATCTCACTGTTAGATTTGTAGAGTGTGTGTTCAGGGAAGAATTGTAACACATAACATCAGACTGTTCTCCCCACAGTCATGCTTGGGAAAAAAGAGTTTAACATCTTAATCCAAGTAAAAACTTACAGTGAATTTCTATATTTTATTCCTTTACTATGCATGTGCTATATAATACCACAGTCATCAAAAATTAAATCAGTTATTTTTAATTATATGTCAAGAATAGTGGGTGTTTTCTATAGAAAATGTTTGTGGCTCTTTAGGGAAAAAAAAAAAGTCCCGAAAAAGAGAAGTCAGGATATATTAATAAATGTGTGAGTGCAGAATCAGTGCTTCTAAATGAGATCTTTCAGTTTACCATGAGGGGGCAGCAGCGCTTCAGTTATCTGAGATTTCCGGCAGTGACGGTCACAATCAAAGCCGTGACACTGTCCAATATTTTTGAGAATTTTTACAGCCTGTGGGGTTGTTTTTGTTGCCTTTGTTTTGTTTTGTTTTGTCTTGCCATCTTCCTCCTCCCTCTCTCCTGCCTTCTCTCTCTTTCTCGCTCTCACTATCTCTTGTTTTTGTTTTCTTTTTCCTTTCTGGCAAAGTTCAGGCACAGATCACCTTTTTATTAGACCTGAGGCTTTCTGTTCTGAAATGACCTACTTATACCAAAGTCAACGGATAGACTTTATAACAGTCCTTACGGTTGTCTTGGCTGGAGGTGGAGAAAATGGAAGCATAATTGACTAGCGTTTTGGAAGAGGACTGCTTCCTTCCTCTCGTGTGCCTTTATATCTTTTTAAAGAGAAGTTTTGGGGGATTGAATAGAGACTTTCCAGATAAGATGAGGATGCCACAAATATTCTGTGAAACTGCATTCATTTAAGGCTTTAAAATTATTGACTTTTTTTATTTTAAATCATTTTAGAGCTCAGAGAGGAGATTATATCAGGCTTCAAAAAGTGGGGACCGAGAACTTTTCTGGAAACACTCAGTTAAAGGATTTAAAATTGCACTTCATTTTCCACCAAACTTTTAAAACTAAATTGTTCGATGATTTTGACTCCAGTATACTGAATGCACTTAATTCTCATAGGCTATTTTTCTACAAATGTTTTGAATTATAAGACAATTCTGTCATTGTATTCTTCATCAGAATCTGGCAGGACCTCTCTTTCTCTGCTTACTTTGCTTAAATGGCACTGTTTCTGGACTGAGTAATGGCAGACATGCTTGGTATAAATATATGTTTATAATGTTAGTCATTTTTAGAAGGTTCAGAAGTCTTTTTTCAGTTAATGTTCTTGATCACCCTTGCCACTTTTAAACTGTTGGTTTTATTGATAATGTCTATACTTTTACTGGTAATGTTTCAATTTTGATTAATTCTTCCCTCTACTTAAGGAAACAGACTTTATTTTTTTTAATAGTAGTTCACAGTAAAAACTGAGCAAAAAGCAGAGTTTCCATATACCCCTTGCCCTACATATGCACGTGTGTGCATGCTAAGTCACTTCAGTCATGTCTGACTCTCTGCAATGCTATGGACTCTAGCCCACCAGGCTCCTCTGTCCATGGGACTCTCCAGGCAAGAATACTGGGCTGGGTTGCTGTGCCCTCTTCCAGGGGATCTGCCTCCCCAGGGATCAAACCCACATCTCTTGTGTCTCCTGGATTGGCAGGTGGGTTCTTTACCACTAGCACCACCTGGAAAGCCCCTACTAGCAATAAATTCCCTCAATTTTTGTTTGCCTGAAAAAGTCTTTATCTCTCACTTTTGAAGGATAATTTTGCAGAATACAGAATTCTGAAGTATTCGCTTTTTTTTTTTCCTCTCAATATTTAAAGTATTTCACTCCACTTTCTTCTTGCTTGCATGGTGCTGAGGAGCTTTTTGATATAATTCATATCTTTCTTTCTTAATAGGTAAGTTTTTTTTTTTTTTCCTGAAGACTTCCTTAATATTTTTTCTTTATCTTTGACTTTGTGCACTTTGAAAATGATATGACCAGGTGTAGAGTTTGGGGGGCTTTGTTTTGTTGCATTTATTCTGCTTGGTGTTTCTGAGCTTCCTGGTCTGTGGTTTGGTGTTGGACTTTAATTTGGGAAAAATTCTCAGTCATTTTTTTAAGTTTATTTATTATTTATTTGGCTGCATTGGGTCTTAATTGCAACATGGGGGATCTTTCCTGAGCATCATCTGGGATCTTTTGTTGAAGCACTTGGACTCTAGTTGCAGAGCATGGGCTTCAGTACTTGTGACTTGCAGGCTCTGGAGTGTGGGCTCAGTAGCTGTGGTGTGTGGGCCCAGTTGCCCTGCCACATGTGGGACCCTAGTTCTCCCACAAGCATCCTCTGCGCTGTAAGGCAGATTCTCAAACACTGCACCACCAGGGAAGTCCCCTTAGTCATTATCGATGGAAATATTTTGTATTTTCTATCTCTCTTTTCCTTCTGGTATTTCTGTTACGTGTATGTTATACCTTGTGTATTTGTTTCGCAGTTTTTGGACAGTCTGTTACTTTTTTTTATTCTTTTTTCTCTTGAAAGTTTCTATTGACGTCTCCTCAAGCTCAGCGATTCTTCTCTCAGCCATATACAGTCTACTAACTAGCACATTCGAGACATTATTCATTTCTGTTGCAGTGTTTTTGATCTCTACCTTTTTTATTGTTTTAATTTTTAATTAATTATAAAGGAAGTTCATCTCTTTTTTATAATTTTTTTCATTGTGGCAAAATAGACATAAAATTCACCATCTTAATCATTTTAAAGTATACAACTTAGTGATATTATATGTATATTCTTAATGTTGTGCAACTGTCCGTCTCCATAACTCTTTTCATCTTGTAAGACTGGAATCCTATACCCACTAAACAGTGACTCCCCATTTATTTCCTGCCAGTTCCTGGCAACCATAATTTTAATTTCTGTCTCTATGATTTTGACTCTCTTCAGTATTTCTTGTTTTTTTGTGACTAGATTATTTCACTTAGCATAATGTCCATGGGGTTCATCCATATTAGAGCATGTTGCAGAATTTCCTCCCTTTTTAAGGCTGCATGATGTTTCATGGTTATACCACATTGTACATCCCCATTCATTCATTGATGGACGCTTGGGTTGAAGCCAGGTTTCAGTTGTTGTGAATAATGTTGCTACTGAGCTGTGCAAATATCTCTTCAAGACCATGCTTTCAATTATTTTGTGTGTATACCAAGAACAAATTGCTGAAAATGTGGCAGTATTATTTTTAATGTTTTTGAGGAGCTGCCATAATGCTTTTCACAGTAGCTTTATGACTTGACGTTCCCACCAACAATGCACAGTGTTCCCTTGCCAACACTTCTTATTTTCTGGACTTTTTGATTTGAAATGGGTGTGAAATGCTATCTCATTTTAGTATTGATATTTCATTTTCCTAATGATGAGTGATATTGATCATATTTTCATGTTTTTATTGACCATTTGTATATCTTTGGAGAAATGTCTCTTCTAAGTCCTTTGCCCAGTTTTGAAAGAGATTGTTTTTATACTGTTTAAATTTATGCTGTTGTTCTCTATATTTGGGTTTTACTCCCTTATCAGATATATGATTTGCAAATACTTCCTTTCTGTGGGTTACCTTTCTACTCTGTTGAGATTGTCTTTTGATGTACAAAATTTTTAATTTCTCATAAAATCCAATTAAAAATTTTTATTCTATTGCCTGTGCTTTTGATGTCATATCCAAGAAATCATATTGATGTCATTCCATAGAAATCAATGCCAAAATCTAGTTTGTGAAACTTTTGTTCTGTGCCTTTTCCTAAGAGTTTTAAAGTATTACGTCTTACATTTGGGTTTTATTTTTGTATATGTTGTTAGGTAAGGATCTATCTTCATTCTTTTGCATGTGGATATCCAGTCTTCCCAACACAATTTATTGGTAAGACTATCCTTTCCCCATCTAGTGACTGAATTGAAGCCTTTGACTGGGTGGATCACAATAAACTGTGGAAAATTCTGAAAGAGATGGGCATACCAGACCACCTGACTTGCCTCTTGAGAAACCTATATGCAGGTCAGGAAGCAACAGTTAGAACTGGACATGGAACAACAGACTGGTTCCAAATAGGGAAAGGAGTACATCAAGGCTGTATATTGTCACGCTGCTTATTTAACTTATATGCAGAGTACATCATGAGAAATGCTGGGCTGGATGAAGCACAGGCTGGAATCAAGATTGCTGGGAGAAATATCAATAACCTCAGATATGCAGATGACACCACCCTTATGGCAGAAAGTGAAGAACTAAAAAGCCCCTTGGTGAAAGTGAAAGAGGAGAGTGAAAAAGTTGTTTTAAAACTCAACAGTCAGAAAACTAAGATCATGGTATCTAGTCCCATCACTTCATGGGAAATAGATGGGGAAACAGTGGAAATAGCGGCTGACTATATTTTTCTGGACTCCAAAATCACTGCAGATGGTGACTGAAGCCATGAAATTAAAACATGCTTACTCCTTGGAAAGAAAGTTATCACCAACCTAGATAGCACATTCAAAAGCAGAGACATTACATTGCCTACAAAGGTCCATCTAGTCAAGGATACGGTTTTTCCAGTGGTCATGTATGGATGTGAGAGTTGGACTATGAAGAAAGCTGAGCGCCAAAGAACTGATGCTTTTGAACTGTGGTGTTGGAGAAGACTCTTGAGAGTTCCTTGGACTGCAAGGAGATCCAACCAGTCCATTCTTAAGATCAGTCATAGGTGTTCTTTGGAAGGAATGATGCTAAAGCTGAAACTCCAATACTTTGGCCACCTGATGCGAAGAGTTGACTCATTGGAAAAGACTCTGATGCTGGGAGGGATTGGAGGCAGGAGGAGAAGGGGACAACAGAGGATGAGATGGCTGGATGGCATCACGGACTTGATGGGCGTGAGTCTGAGTGAACTCCGGGAGTTGGTGATGGACAGGGAGGCCTGGCGTGCTGCCATTCATGGGGTCGCAAAGAGTTGGACACGACTGAGCAACTGAACTGAACTGAACTGAACTGATCCTTTCCCCATTGAATGGTCTAGGCAGCCATGTCAAAAATAATTTGATCATTTATACAAGGGTTTATTTCTGTGCTCTCTATTCTATTTCCTTTGTCTATGTCTGTGGCAGTAACACACTGTTTTGAGTTTTGATTATTGTAACTTTGTAGTAAGTTTTGAAATCAGGATTGTTCTTCCTATAAAAAATTGTTTTGGCTATACAAGGTTACTTGAGATTCCATAGAAACTTTCAGTTCAATTCAGTTTAGTCGCTCAGTTATGACTCTTTGAGACCCCATGGGCTGCAGCACGCCAGGCCTCCCTGTCCATCACCAACTCCTGGAGTCCACCCAAACCCATGTCCATTGAGTTGGTGATGCCATCCAACCATCTCATCCTCTGACATCCCCTTCTCCTGCCTTCAATCTTTTCCAGCATCAGGGTCTTTTCCAATGAATCAGTTTTTTGCATCAGGTGGCCAAGGTATTGGAGTTTCAGCTTCAGCATCCAGTCCTTCCAATGAATATTCAGGACTGATTTCCTTTAGGATGGACTGATTGGATCTCTTTGCTGTCCAAAGGACTCTCAAAGTCTTCTCAAAGTCCAACTCTCACATTCATACATGACTGCTGGAAAAACTTGACTTGATGGACCTTTGTTGGCAAAGTAGTGTCTCTGCTTTTGAATATGGTGTCTAGGTTGCTCATAACTTTTCTTTCAAGGGGCAAACATCTTTTAATTTCATGGTTTCAGTCACCATCTGCAGTGATTTTGGAGCCCCCAAAAATAAAGTCTGTCACTGTTTCCACTGTTTCCCTATCTATTTCCCATGAAGTGGTGGGACTAGATACCATGATCTTAGTTTTCTGACTGTTGAGTTTTAAAACAACTTTTTCACTCTCCTCTTTCACTTTCACCAAGAGGCTTTTTAGTTCTTCTTCACTTTCTGCCATAAGGGTGGTATCATCTGCATATCTGAGGTTATTGATATTTCTCTCAGCAATCTTGATTCCAGCCTGTGCTTCATCCAGCCCAGCATTTCTCATGATGTACTCTGCATGTAAGTTAAATAAGCAGGGTGACAATATACAGCTTTGACATACTCCTTTTCTTGGAACCAGTCTGTTGTTCCATGTGCAGTTCTAACTGTTGCTTCCTGACCTGCGTATACATTTCTAAAGAGGCAGGTCAGGTGGTCTGGTATTCTCATCTCTTAAAGAATTTTCCACAGTTTATTATGATCCACACAGTCAAAGACTTTGGTGTAGTCAATAAAGCAGAAATAGATGTTTTTCTGGAACTCTCTTGCTTTTTCAGTGATTCAACGGATGTTGGCAATGTGATCTCTGGTTCCTCTGCCTTTTCTAAATCCAGCTTGAACATCTGGAAGTTCATTGTTCACGTACTGTTGAAGGCTGGCTTGGAGAATTTTGAGCACTACTTTACTAGCGTGTGAGATGAGTGCAGTTGTGTGGTAATTTGAGCATTCTTTGGCATTGCCTTTCTTTGGGATTGGAATGAAAACTGACCTTTTCCAGTCCTGTGGCCACTGCTGAGTTTTCCAAATTTGCTGGCATATTGAGTGCAGCACTTTCACAGCATCATCTTTTAAGATTTGAAATAGCTCAGCTGGAATTCCATCACTTCCACTAGCTTTTTTTGTTTGTAATGATGCTTCCTAAGGCCCACTTGACTTCGCATTCCAGGATGTCTAGGTCTAGGTGAGTGATCACACCATTGTGATTATCTGGGTCGTGAAGATCTTTTTTGTATAGAAATTTTAGAATGAATTTTTCTATTTCTGCAAACAATGATGTTGGGATTTTGATAAGGATTGCGTTGAAACTGTAGATTGCTTTGAGTACTGTCATTTTATACTGAGTTTTCAGTCAATAAATATGGGATGTGTTTCCATTTACTATATCTTGTTTAATTTCTTTCACTAATTTTTTTTTTAGTTTTCATTGTACAAGTCTTTTACCTTCCTAGTTAACTTAATTTCCAAGTATTTTTTTTTTTTGATGCTGTTGTAAATGGAATAGTTTTTGTAATTTCCTTTTCAGATTATTTATTGCTAGTGTATTGAAATGCAGCCAATTTTTGTGTATTGACTTTATATCCTGCTGCTTGCTCAATTCATTGATTAGTTCTAGCAGTGTGTGTGTGTGTGTGTGCATGTGTGTGTGTGAGCTTTATGTTTTTCTACATAGAAGATCATATCATAGGCTGCTGCTGCTGCTGCTAAGTCGCTTCAGTTATGTCCAAATCTGTGCGACCCCATAGACAGCAGCCCACCGGGCTCCCCATCCCTGGGATTCTCCAGGCAAGAACACTGGAGTGGGTTGCCATTTCCTTCTCCAATGCATGAAAATGAAAAGTGAAAGTGAAGACGCTCAGTCGTGTCCGACTCTTAGCGACCCCATGGACTGCAGCTTACCAGGCTCCCCTGTCCCTGGGATTTTCCAGGCAAGAGTACTGGAGTGGGGTGCCATTGCCTTCTCCGGCAGACAGAGATAATTTTACTTCTTCTTTTCCAGTTTGGATGCATTTTATTTATTTATTTTTGCCTAATTTCTCTGGCTAGAACTTACTACTATGTAGAATAGAAATGATGAAAATGGGCATTCTTGTCTTGTTGCTGATTGTAGAGGAAGAGCTTTCAGTCTTATCACTGAGTATAATGTTCACTCTGAGCTTTTCACATATGGCTTTTATTATGTTGAGATAGTTTCCTTCTATTCCTACTCTGTTGAATGTTGTGTTTGTTTTTTTTGTTTTTTTAATCATGAAAGGGTGTTGAATTTTATTAAATACTTTTTCAGTATCAATTGAGATAATGTACTGGTTTCATCCTTCATTCTGTAACTGTGCTGTATGTATTATATTGATCAAATTTTGCTTTTTTAACCATTCTTACATTCCTCTTTCTTCCTGTTCCACGAAAGGTACTTCTCTTATTTGTGTCTTTTTAACAAAATATGTTTTCTGCTTTGGTTATGTTTTGGCTGACGTTAATAGTGCCAAAGTGCTAACATTTACTTAGTTTATCTATTTCTATCCCATTATTTTCCACTTTTGTAGCATTTTGGTTTATGTGTGTATTCTGTAGACAGTGATTTATGTGTGTGTTCTTAAGTTGTTTATGCTTTCTATTTGGGTTCCGTCTAAGAATCCCCCTGCCCTCCCAGACACACTGGATTTAACCCATTTATTTTTACTACATTAATTGAAATATTTAGCATTATACTTCCTACCTTGGTTTATATTTCCCATTTATTTTACTTTCATTTTAAACTAATGTGTTCTTATTTCTTTTCCTGTTTCCTTTCCTCCTTCTCCCTCATCCTTTCATCCCTTCTGTCCTTCCTTTTTCAATATTTTTGTGGTTTGAAAGTTATACATCTTATTATTATTCTCCAAATTGGTAACCTTATGTTTTTCTATAAAAAAACATCTTCTTTACTGTCTTCTCTCAACAGCTGAACAGTCAGCAATTTGGCACTTCAATCCCTCTTTTTGTCTACCCATTGGACTGACTTTCTGAAAAGCATGTGGAATTAATATTTGCAGATTTTTATTATTTTAAGACCTTGATTCCTCTACTTTTCAAGTAATGGTTTCTTAAGTTGTATTGTGCGTCAAAGCCATATAGAATAAAAATGTCGTGATTTTACTGGTTTCATTACTTTGCATTATTTGTTGAACTTCATGATGGCTTTTCCCCAACTTTATTGTTATTTTGTGAAGTACGCCATCTAGTAATTCCATAGGAATAGGTTCCAGGAGAGGTCAACTTTCTATAGAATCTTCCTATTTGAAAATATCTTTTCTTTTTCTGCCTTTAAAATTATATGAAGTTTTGGTTCTGCATTTGAGTCCCAAGCTTAAAATTCTTTTGCTGTGGATATAACATTGCTCTATGGACTCCCTGCAGACGTGGAGCCATATGCTAGTCTACTTAAAAACTTTAGGTAACCTGTTTCGCACTTTGCCCTGTCCCCTCCCTCCCTCCCTTCCTTTGTTTCGTCCCTCTCTCCATTTCTTCCTTGTTTCATTCCTCATTTCTTCCCTCCTTCTCCCCCTTTCTTCCTTCCTTTCTTCCTTGGCACCTAAATAACTCTATCCTTACCAAGAATTTCAATTAGATGTATCTGATATGACTTTCCCCCAACAAGTCATGCTAGACTTTCAGTGGACTGTTTACCTATTTTTCCTTGCCTCTTTTTCCTTATAATTCATTACTGTTTATTTTTCACTCTATTCCTGAAGAATCCCTCAGCCCTTGTTTTCAGGTTCAATTTAATCTTCACATTTCCATTATGTAATTCAGCTTCAGTTCAGTTCAGTCACTCAGTCGTGTCTGACTCTTTGCGACCCCATGAACTGCAGCACGCCAGGCCTCCCTGTCCATTACCAACTCCCGGAGTTCACCCAAACCCATGTCCACTGAGTCGGTGATGCCATCCAACCATCTCATCCTCTGTCGTCCCCTTCTCCTCCTGCCCTCAATCTTTCCCAGCATCAGATCTTTTCAAATGAGTCT
Organism: Bos indicus; assembly: GCF_029378745.1. Lineage (NCBI taxonomy): Eukaryota > Metazoa > Chordata > Mammalia > Artiodactyla > Bovidae > Bos > Bos indicus. The sequence goes on along the minus strand of NC_091772.1, from coordinate 37,027,221 downwards.
CACGTAGTGAAATTTGTTTGTGGAGTTGGGGAATAATGATTGTTTCTATTTTCCAACTACTCTGATCACCTTTGTAATACCCTTATTTTTCTTGTTGGGATAACCTCTCATCTCTCTAAGGATACTAATGACTATTTTCCTCTGGTCTACTATGAAAATCATGTTTCCTTAAGTGTCAGCTCTTTTTTCATGTTTTCTCAGGCATCTGTGGTTCTTGGAAATATCCTTATGTTTATGAGGAGAGATTTTTGTTTCAGTGCTTTTAGCTGAAAAGTATTCCTTCAGCAAATTGGGAACTTTTGTTTTCCTGGAAGTTAATATTCCCAAGATTGTGTCAGAAAGACAAGGCGGATGTTCATGCTGGTGGGTTTTTCTTACTGCCAGTAGCTACCTTGTCCTGTGAGTATGGGGCTCCCACGTTTCTTGTCAGTTGACATATAAGTGGAATAGTACCCGTTTCTGTGGCCCCAGTGAGAGTCTTTCACATTAGGTTCATAATTTGTTTAGAGGAAAGTATGTGCAGCATATTAAAACACAACAGGTTTTCCTCATAGTCAGTAATGACACAAACTTTGAAGCCTGGAGAGGCGATCAACATTTGGAAGAGTGGAGCTATCCAACTCTTCGGTGAGTGGAGAGACATACTAGTTTCCTACTGTTGCTTCAACAACTTGTCACAGATTTGGTGGCTTAAACAACAGTTGCATTATCTCGCAGCACTAAAAGTCAGAAGTCTTAAAATCCATGTCGACAGGGCCTGATTCCTTCTGGAGGTTGTAGGGGAGAATCAATTCCCTGGCTTTGCTCTTGGCCTCTTAGAGGCACCTCCACTCCTTGGCTCATGGCCCCTCCTCCATCTTCAGAACCAGGATCTTTGATCTGCCTGTTTGTCTCTGAATCTTCCTCTGATCTCTGTTTTCCTCACCACATCTCCTTCAGTGAGTTGGATCCTTCTCCGTTTCTCCTATAAGGACCCATGTGATTACACTGGGCCCCTTCAGGTGATAGACTAACCTCCCAATCCCAACATCCTTAAGTAAGTCGGTTCTGCAAAGTCTCTTTTGCGATAGAAGAGAACATATTCACTGGTTCTGGGAGTTAGAATGTGGACATCTTTGGGGAACCATCATTCTGTATCCTCGGCGCCTATAGAGATAGGCTGTTGATGCAGAGCAGGGGATGGTCTCTGAAGCAGGTGAGGAGGAGGCCTCCTAGGTTTGGGTGGATCCTCTGATTGTGCCTCTGCCCTTTCCCTGTCAGTTTCCCCACTCCCCCCTCACCCACCCTGCTATCGCTTCACTGCCCCCATGGAGCCCACTTATTCCTTTCCTCTCCCCTTCTTGCTCCTCAACACTAAAATCTCAAAGTCATCCTACAAGGACACAGAAGCCATACCACCCAATTAACACAAGCCAAAGGATAAATGTCAACGATTTACACAGAGTATTGTCAGAATATAAAATGTAGGAGGGTTCTTTATGGATTCTGTAAGGGCCTGTAAAAATCCAATTTATGTACCAGAAATGACTACATATGTTATACCATCGAAATACCTCTACCAAGCCCTGAAATGTATGTGTGTCAGGCCTGCATTTAATCTAGCGTCGTCTCTTTAGATTATGATGTGAAATGCACTTTTGAGGGCTTTGATGAGAACCACATGGCAGAGCTCTGCGGTCGGCTGTAGAGTGGGGCAGGCCCGCCCCAGCACACTGATTCCTGTGTAGGCTTCATGTGTGATGGATGGCTTGCTTTTCTGTGCGTGGAGCACATGCATCTCTCTGACCCAGTGAAATCTGAGGATAGAGCCTGTAGTTAATATATTTTAACCTGAGCTGTTGATAGAGTCAAACACTTACTCGTTGGGGTTGCCATTCTTCCTTTGCATTGGAAACAGACTGTTATTTGTTATTCAGGCTTCTTTGTTACTGTGTTTTCCCTGTTGATCTGGCCAGTGTTTTTTCCAGAGTACTGTGCTCCCAAGAAGGGGCAGACAAGCCAAAGACCAATAAAGAACAGAGAGGTAGGAAGTAGTGTCAGGTCCCAGCTAGCTCATTTGCCACGTATTTTGGATGGCAGCCAGCTAAATTTTAATTTCGTCATATTGAAGAAGACAGTGTGTGATAAACAATTTAATAAAATAAACATAATTTCACAATCATATTTGGTTAAAATGCAATGCTCTTGATTAAAACGAAATGTTTTATTTTATAAAATAATATTTTTTTAATTACAAAATACTTCTAACAGAAAATCAACGGCAAAACATCTATGTGTTTAAGAACAGATTTAGCAAATATTAATGTGTGCTTTGCTGGGGCTTCCCAGGTGGCACAGTAGTAAAGAATCCACCTATAAAGCTGCAGATGAAAGAGTCAAAGGTTCAATCCCTGGGTCACGAAGATCCCATAGATGAGGAACTGGCAACCCATTTTGGTATTCTTGCCTGGGAAATCCCATGGACAGAGGAGCCTGACAGGCTACAGTCCATGGGTCATAAAAGAGTCGGCCATGACTAAGCATATATGTATGCACAGCTTGTTGACTTTAGATTTTTTTTTTTTTTAATAGAAGGTACAGTGTGTGTGCTATGCTCAGTCATATCTGACTCTTTGCAATCCTATGGACTGAAATCTGCCAGGCTCCTCAGTCCATGGGATTCTCCAGGCAGGAATACTGGAGTGGGTTGCCATGCCTTCCTCCAGCAGATCTTCCCAACTCAGGAACTGAACCCAGGTCTCCTGCATTGGCTGCAAATTCTTTACCATCAGAGCCACCAGGGAAGCCCTAGTGTCCTAACGTTCCTTCCAAAAAATGCTAACTGTTGATTACAGTATTTTTGGTTCCAGTAGCAAAAGACACTCCACAGTATTTCCTTTGAGATCAAACTGAGCACTATTTTACACACCCAGGAGTTGGCTCCCTTTGTTGACAGAATATTTCTCTAGATATGAGTGTGGCATCCCAGGAACAAGAGCAAGACTCTGCAATCTTGCTCTCAATTTTTCATCCCATCAGTGATGAAGGCTGAGTTTAATTTGGGATTTTCTTCACAAGCTAAAAGGGAATATTAGTTTAAAAGATATGCACATCTGGTCGCATTACCAAGGGATTAACTATCCTGGGCTTTCAGGCAGAAACACAGAGTTTATGCTCAAATTCAGTGGTAGAAGCAGGGTGGGTACCATGTCTAGAGATGAGGATCTTGGGCTGAAAGGTCCATGTCCTCCCTTATCCCTGTATTAACTCACATCAGAGGAACAGCTCTGAGTCATTCTGCAAAGATGAAGTGGCTAGAAGTATCTGCGGTAGAATTTTTAAATTAGTTTATTTCACACACTGATTGTTCTTGTTCACCTACTCCATCACCTGGGTTCCAAAGAAGAATTTTGAGACATTCTTCCTTTGATGCTCTTCCAGGAGTCCACATATTTGAAAACAGGTATATACTCACATATCCTAAAGTATAGTTGCTGTACCATATTATATGTTACAGGTGTACATTACAGTGACTCATAATTTTTAAAGGTTATATTCCATTTATAGTTATTATAAAGTGTTGGTTATGTCACCTGTTATACAAAATATTCTTGTAGCTTCTTTAATTTGTGTCTCTTAATCCCTTAACCCTGTATTGACCTTCCCCCTCTCTCCTCACTGGTAACCACTAGTTTTGATACCGACCAGAATTCTTGGTCTTCCCCAAGCAACAGAAACTGACTAGCGGCCAGACAAGAAATTCAGAGAAGGCTTTACTGGGGCTCCTATGCCTGCTGCAGGAGGCAGCAAGAACAAGTAACAGGCCCCCTTGCCCACTCTCTGAGGGAACAGGAGCTTGTTCATTAAATGTGGTGTAGGGATGTGTCCAGGGGTCAGGCTGGAGGGGTGGCTTAGGTGGTTTGCTCACGCTTTGTGGCGTTGAGTGCAGGGGGCTTTACCCTGCTTTTGCTTCCGGCTCTTCAGAAATCCGGCAGTTGGGTGGTGTTTTTTTTTGGCTTTGTATCTTTTGGTCCAGAATTTGCCCCAATTGTGCGTGTACAGTTATTTTTAGTCTCATGCAGTTCCTTTGTATTTTGTAGCTGGAGGAGAGATGTGTCCAGGTGCAAGCTTTGCCTCATTCAGCAAAAGGTCCCGGGTCCCAGACCTGTCTCAGTCTGTTCCCTATAAATCTGTGAGTCTCTTTAAATAAAATATGGTTCAACCATACATTGCGACAAATAAGACATCTTTAAATATACAAATTATAGAAATACATCTTTAAATATACTAATTTTAGAAAGACTTCATTTGTTAAATGAAGGAAACACAGTGCAACATAGTGTATGCTGGCTGTCATTTGCATAATGAAGAATATATATATATATTTATTTGAAAATACAATCTCCAGAAGAATATGTGAGAAATTGGCAACAGTGCTTATCTCATAAAGAAGAACCATGTGACAATCAGAGGACAAAAGGGTGCTTATACATTCCATATATTATTCAGATGTTTATTAATTTCCAAATATCTGGAGACATTTTAGATATATTTTTGTAATTAATTTTTAATTTAATTCTATTGCGGACAGAATATTTTGTGTAAAATTTCAGTCCTTTGGAATTTATTGAACATTTTTATGTACCAGCACATATGATCTATTTTAGCAAACATTCCATGTATTGGAAATTGAACTCTGTAAATATCTATTGAGGTAAAAGTGATTAATAGCATAGTTTAGTTAAGATTTTTTGTTTAGTTGTTCTATCAGTCACTGAGACTGCAGTTAAATTCTTCAATTTCAATTGTGAGTTTCTCTATTTCTCCTTTCAGTTCTCTCAACTTTTGCTTTGATCAATTAGGGAGATAAAATTATAAATGTTTATTTTGAAATTAAGTCCATGCACACTTAGAATTTTGCCTTCCTAATTAATCAGCTCTTTTATCACTATAAAATGATAAAATTCTCTTTTTCTTGAAGTCTACATTGATACCATAGACACAGCAGCTTTTTACAGCATGAAACACTATTTTGATCCTTTTACTTTCAGTCTAACAGTGTCTTCAAATTTAAGTGCCTCTCTTGTAGGCAGCATATAATTGGATTTGGCTTTTTAAAAAAATCTGGCGATCTCTGTAGTTTTAGTTAGAATATGTTGTATAGGCTTCCCTCTTGGCTCAGATGGTGAAGGATCTGCCTGCAATGCAGGTGACCCAGGTCCAATCCTCGATCCCTAGGTTGGGAGGGTCCCCTGGTGAAGGGAACTCAGTCCAGGGTTCTTGCCTGGAGAATTCCATGAACAGAGAAGCCTGGCGGGCCACAGTCAATGGGTTCGCCAAGAGTCAGACACAACTGAGCAACTTTCATTCACTTACTTATTAAACAGTTATTGAAACAGTTGTACACATATCTACCATTTGGTGATTTGTTTTCTACTTGCACCATCGCTGCTTTGAGTTTTGTGTTTTTGATGTTGTTGTTCCTCTCTTCTTTCCACCTCTAAAATCTAAGATAATCTCAGTTTCAAAACACTTTCTGAGGAATGTTTCTATTACCTTGCTACAGAACCACCTCGTGAACATTTTATTGCAAATATGACTGTCTCAACTTTCCAGGATGCCCAGTTTTAGTACATAGTGACTTCCACTTCCACTTCCTTTTCTTCATTTATACTATATGAATTTAATTATTGGTATCATATCTTGATACTGTGGTTTATTTCTCCTGTCACTGCTGCTATTATTTTTATCAGAACAGGACTAATTCCACGATATTTTTTGAGTCTCTAAGAGTTTGAAGGTTTTTGGTCTGAATCATGTGTGGGATCTTAAGATAAAAATTGATCATTTTTGAAATGATGAAGTTCCACCTTGGCTTTCTGAGATATCTTGCTATGGTGACAGGTGGGCTGTGCCTCCAGTCCCTCAAAAAGCAGAAAAGTGAGAAAAAACTAGCATCTTAGGTTCATGTAGCTCTTAAGTGACTTCGGTCTTTCTACATTTCAAGGGGAAGTAAACTAGCAGTATTTACTTGCTTTTATCTTTTGAAACTTTTCCTCCAAGAGTCACTGACCTTCCTCCAGTTTTGTGAACTTTAAAAGATAACTATTGCTTGAGTACAGATTTTTAATAAAGCAAAATAAAAAGTTTCAGAATAAGTGCCACCATATTTTTCAGTTCTGAATCCCAAAACACAAAATCGTCATTTAAGAAACACAAGTAAGGGATTTTCTCTGGAAACCAATAACAATAACAACAAAAATCCCTTAAACAGCAAAAAGAAAAAAAGTAAATACATTATAATTAAGGAAATGTTTTAAACAATCCTGTTATTAATCTAAATGCTGATGTTTTTATCCTGTTTACGAGAGTTTAGGATTGAAACTCAAAAAGAATGCTTCAGAAGAAAATTAAAACATTAATTGTATCATTTTTGCCTATGTTCTCCTGAGTAGAGGTGCCCTCTGATCTGCTCATATAATTGTCATACTAATAGTAACAGGAACAAAAATGGTTCTATTTAAACAAGTTCAACTTAGCCGATGTCATCCTAAAACATTTTGTAAACTCAAATATTTGTTTCAAGATTTAATTGATTGGTTAGAAAACACTAGGATAAAACTTAATGACATTCATTTAAAATGAATCTACATGAAATTTATTTTTTAATTATGCAAACAATATAAGGTCATTTTAGGAAAATTAGAAAATTTAGACAGCCAGGGAATATGAACATAGAAGAGTGAACTTACATATTACTGATTCCCATTCTTGACCCAAAAACCACTCTCAAAAAAGACTAAAGAAACAAAATTTGGGGGGCGGTAAGAGTAGATAAATATTGAACTTAGGAAAATGCCAACTACCTGTACAAAAATCATGGAATTCCTGCTGCATAAATTACAGTTTGGACCAGGTGAAGGGAGTGTCACTTGGAAGCGAGTGTCACAAAAAAGGTTTCTTCCTTTTCTGAGAAAGCAGTATTGTGTTTCTGGAAGTGAAAAAGGACATTCTGGAAGCAGTGGTGTGGTTGGGATGAGGGGGACAACATTGTAAGGGCTGGATCTGAAGCAATGGCAATATCCTAGTCTTCAGGGGCTGAGTTGTCAAGATAAAAAAAAAAGAACAAAGAAGGAACTGGGTCAAATTTATCTGGGGATATTTCCACAGTTTTGTACCAAAACTAGGAAAGGGAAGAGAAGCTATGAATACCCTCATCACACAGAAAGCTGATGCTCACTAAGGTTTGTTGGGTGTTTTTGTTTGTTTTTTGTCATCATTAAAGTTCTTGGCAATATGGCTGGTTAACACTGCTGCAGAAAGACACACTGAAATCCCAGCCCTGTCTCCCTGATAAGCCATTTATGCACCTCTCAGGTGCTATACTTCCACCAGGAACATGGTTCAAGGAAACCAAACAAATAAACAGTAATATAAAAAAACAGAAATGAAGTTGCTGAAGACAAAGTTCCTGGGCCCATGACACCCACAATCCTCCATAGTATATGTCAGACTGTTATGTAGGCATGGATAACGACATAAACCTGCATCCTTCTACTTATTTTTAATGTAAATATTTTAGTTTTGAACATATAATACATATACATGTTAATTCACAGGATGCAAAGTTCATTTTAGTAATCAGAAATAATCCTTTTTTGTTTTTTTATTTTATAATTACAAAAATTGATGTCTGCTTCTCATAACAAGTGTACAGGAATCACTGACATGAAAAGGGAAAGCTGAGCTGTATTAGTTTCCTATTGCTGCTATAACAAACTGCCATAAACTAGGTGACTGAAGCTGAAACTCCCATCCTTTGGCCACCTGATATGAAGAGCTGACCCATCTGAAAAGACGCTGATGCTGGGAAAGACTGAAGGTGGGAGGAGAAGGGGACGACAGAGGATGAGATGGTTGGATGGCATCACTGACTCGATGGATATGAGTTTGAGCAAGCTCCAGGAGTTGGTGATGGACAGGGAATCCTGGAATACCGCAGTCCATGGGGTCTCAATGAGTCGGACACGACTGAGCTACTGAACTGAACTGAAGGTGGCTTAAAACAACACAAATTTATTCTTTTATTGTTCTGGTGCTAGAAGTCTAAAATGGATTCATTTCCTAATCTCCATTTGTGGTGTCAGAGCTTAATGAAACAATCTCAGACATACAAGGCTTCAAAAGGATCATTACACAAAGATCACAAACATTCTTCAGGAAAGTCTTCAAATATGAGGAGGAATGAATCTAGGAGATGCTACAAATAATTTGGAAAGTTAGAAGGATCAAATAACTATGCAGATAACACAATATGTTAAAACAGAATAAAAGTGAACATAAATGAAATGAGGGAGAAATTGTATATATCACAACTGAGAATTTAAATTTTAGAAAATATCACAAGACCCAGGTGACAAGGCAGGTAGGGAAAGGAAGGAACTTGAAAATGTGTGTATTTATTTATTATTTTTTTAGTTTTTAAACTTTGTATTTTGTATTGGGGTATAGCCAATTAACAATTTGAGGTTGTTTCAGGTGAACAGTGAAGAGACTCAGCCATACATATACAAAGTTCTAACCTTGGAAGGAGAATGTCGTGGGCTGAGTTTGTCCCCAGAAAGGTGGTTCAAGTCCTCATTCACATTACCTGTGAATGTGACCTTATTCAGAAATAGGGTCTTTGCAGGTGTGCTCCAGTTGAGATGAGCATCACACTAGATTAGGATGGGCCCCAGATGGGCCCCAGTATCTCGTGTCCTTATTATGAAGAAAACATTTGGGAAATTTCCTAGTGGTCCAGTGATTAGGATGCTGCACTTTCCTGGCCAAAGGCCCGGGTTCAATGCCTGGTCCGGGAAGTAAGATCCTCCAAGCCCCACAGTATGGCCAAATTAGAAAACAACAATAAAAATAAAATAAACAGAGAGAAAGGAAGCATTTGGATGCAGAGAGATGCAAACACGCAGTGGGGAAGGCCATGTGAAAACGAGGCACAGATGGGAGTGTTGTAGCTGCAAACAGGAAATTCAAGGCTTATTGGCAATCGCCAGAGGCAGGAGAGAGGCAACTGATTTTATCCCACCGAGTCCCAGGAGAGGGCAGGGCCCTGCCAGCACCTTGCTTTCAGACTTCTAGCCTCTGGAAGGGCTTCCCTGGTGGCTCAAATGGTAAGGAAGCACAAAGAGTTGGACATGACTGAAGTGACTGAGAGTGCACACACGTGCGTTATGTATCACATTTTGCTGGTTCGTTCCCATCAGTGGACACTTGGACTGCTTTCGCCTCTTGGCTCACAACTCTCAAGTTGTACATCTTTTTTTAGTCAACAGTTACGGTGACCGACGAAGCAACCCAGAGTGGACTTCCTTCCTTCGACTGGACTCCACAAGGAACTGGAGCTTTGGTACCAGCAGCGGCCCCTTGCGCCCATCTGCCTCCTCGAGGAGTGCAGACGAATTTGGGTAAGTCTCTCCTGGTTCTTGGGCTTCCCTGGTGGCTCAGCTGGTAAAGAATCTGCCTGCAATGTGGGAGACCTGGGTTTGATCACTGGGTTGGGAAGATCTGGAGAAGGGAAAGGCTACCCATGCCAGTATTCTGGCCTGGAGAATTCCATGGACTATATAGTCCATGGAGTCACAAAGAGTTGGACACGACTGACTTTTTCTTCACTTCACTTCACCTCTTGGCTATTGTGAATAGTACTGCTATAAGCATAATACTCTTTCTTTTTTGAAGTTCAAAAACACACTTAGAATAAACATCTTTTTTTTTAAGTCATGTTAGATAAAAATATTCTAAGATATCAAGAGAATGCTAGATAGAAAGTTCAGAGTGGTTGGTAATTTGAAGCAGGGTTGAAAGGCCAGGGAAAGAAATGGGTAGAAAGATGATCAGAATTATAGTCCTGCAGCTGACCAGACACTTGTGACTCCTCATAACATTATGATAAATGCATAAGCAAAGAAATAAAATAAATAAAAGACAATGCATGAATCTTTTTATTTATTCAGTTGTGTTCACCTGAGTTTCACTAGCAAAACAATTGAGACAACTCCCCTCTGTGGCATGCATCCATTTGCAGGTGCTGAGGCAGATGGCAAATAATTTGATATGTTTTAATTCATAAAATTCAGAGTAAACTGCTTTCTATTGTATTTTGAATGGCTTTACTAAGGTATAATTGTTATACAATTTTTGGAAGCAATGCACTAAGGTATAACGGTTATACAATTAACTGCACATGTATAAAATAAATAATTTGATGTTTCAATATATTTATACACCCATGAAACCATCACCACAATCAAGCTAACTAACACAGCTCTAATCCGTAAAAGTTTGTGACCCTTCCCTTCTGATTCTAACCATCGCCCTAAGCAACCATTCTGCTTCCTATTCCAAGAGATTTGTTTCTGTTTTCTAGAGTTCTGTATGCATGGAATCATACCACGGACTTCTGTTGGCTGGCTTCTTGCATTCAGAATAATTGTTTAGAGAATCATGCATGATTTCTTTTTATTGGCAGATAGCATTCAACTGTATAGTTCTACCACAGTTCCTTTACCCATTCATCTTTTTAATTTTAGTCATTTTTGTAGGTGAATAATGTTGTCTTGTAGTTTTAATTGGCAGTTGCCTAATAACTAATGAGAGTGAGCATCTTTCCATGTATCTTTGCCATGTATATATTGTCTTTGTTGAGGGGTCTATTGAAATCTTTTGTCATGTTTTTCAGTCAAGGTTTTTTTTTAAATTATTGAGTTTTGATAGTTCTTTAAGTATTCTAGGTATAAGTTTTTCATCAGATATACAAACTGCAAATATTTTCTCCCAGTCTGTAGTATGTGTGTTTTTCCTAAGAGTGTATTTTGAAGAGCAGGTATTTTCAATTTTTATGCAGACTGTGTTTTGGGTGTCATATTTAAGAAATGTCTGCCTATCCTAAGGCCACGTACATTTCCTCATGTAGTTTTTCTAAAAGTTTGATCATTTTAGGCCTTAAATTTAGATCTTTGACCCATTTTGAGTTAATTTTTGTATATTGTTCAAGGTATGGGTGAAAGTTGATTTTGTTTATTGCATGTGGAATCCAATTGTTCTAGCACCATTTGTTGAAAACGGTCCTTTACCACTAAATTGCATCTGTATCTTTTTTTTTATTTTTTGGCCACGCTGCATGGCATATGGTATCTTAGTTCCTTGACGAGGGATTGAACCCAGGTCCCTTGCAGTGGAAGCATGGAGTCTTAACAACTGGACTGCCAGGGAAGTCTCTGTGTCTGCATCTTTATTGAAAATTGGTTGTTGGTCTTTCTACGGATTTATTTCTGGACACTTTAATCTGTTCTAGTGGTTTGTTTGTTTTTTTCCAGTACCACTGTCTTGGTCAATATACACAGAGAGAAATAACATACTGAACACCAATAAACGCAACTTAACTGTCAGTTGACTTCCTACTTCCTAAGAGCTACATCGAAAGCCAAAGGCAGTGGTAAGATATATTTAATGCAATAAGAAAAAAAAAAAAAAAACTAAGAGTTGTATACCTACAAAAATTATCTTTGAAGAATAAGGGTCAAAAAAGAATTTTCAGTCAAACCAACATAAAACTGTTGGGTAACAGTAGAGGGGCCTCCACTATAAGAAATTCTAATGCCTGTTTTTCAGGAAAAATGAAAACGATCCAAGGTGGGTGATCTAAAATATAAGAAAAAATAAACAGAAAAATTGGTGGTAAAGAAGCAAACATTAGTCAATGTGAACATTAATAATAATGTCTAAGTTGAGTGTTCAAAATAAAGTAGTATCAAAATTGAAAGAAAAAGATGATCAAAGTAATGTTTCAGTGTTCTTATATTACTCAGGAAGAGAGGAAGGATATTAATGAGTTGTTAAATATGCTTATTAAAATATCTAGAGAAACCTATAAAGATTGATTAAAAAAATAAACATTAACTGAGTGGAGAGGAGAACTGTTTCATTCCAAAAGACAAGACTAGAGGTAGAAAATCATTGAAAAGGCTGGAGAAGGGAATGTATAAAATAATACAGGAGGACTAGCTATAAATGCTATATACTTAAACAATAAATGTAAAGATACTATATACTATCTAGAAAAAATAAAGATGAGACTTTTTAAAAAATTCAGCTGTATTCAATTTTTAAAGATATACCTAAAGCATAAGAACTCAGAAAAATTAGAAGTTCAAGATAAAAAATGGTATACTCACTAAGATAAAACTGGTGTTGCTATATTTATACCAGATACAAAATATTTTAATGCAAAACTCATTACTGATAATAAAGAGGGTTCCTGCATAACATTAAAAGATTCAGTTAACTAAGAAATAGGACACTCTCTATGCTTCTATGCCCTTATTACCATAGCCTCAAAATAAGTGAAGCATATATTGAGAAGTATGAACCTAGCATCACAGTGGGAGATTAGAGCACTTATTTCTCAATATTTCACAATAAATGTCTTTATTCTTTCAGCAAATATTTATTGAGCACCTACTATGTACCAGCCCTGGAGGATGAAATGGCAACCCACTCCAGTGTTCTAGCCTGAATGTTCTGGCAGAGGAGCCTGGGAGGCTGCAGTCCATGGGGTTGCAAAGAGTCGGACATGACTGAGCGACTGAGCACGCACTGTGTACTAGCACTGAGAATACAATAGTGGATAAAATAAGCAAAAATCCTTACCTTCAAGAAACTTTGATTCTAAGGTTAGATAGAGCAACAAAAAAATTAGTAAGGACAGAGAACATTTGAACAGCACAATAAAAAATCTTTATCTGATGGACATGTGTGGAACATGCAAAACACTTAATAAAACTGATTTTTTGCTAGGTTATAAAGTCAACATACACACAAAATCTAAGAATATTATACAGACCATGTTTTCTGACCACTATATATTAAGCTAGAAATCAAAACTAAAACTTGAAGTAAAGATTTTTCTGCCCTTCTGTAAAGCTAAAGATGTGCATATTCACTGACCCCATAATTACACTCTTAGGTTTCTACCTTTGAGAAAATCTGACACATGTGAGCCAGGACGTATGCACAAAAATGCCAAGGAAATTTTTATTGTTGTTGTTTAGTCACTAAGTCATGTCTGACTCTTGTGACCCCATGGACTGTAACCCACCATGGGATGTCCCAGGCAAGAATTTGGAGTGGGTTGCATTTCTTTCTCCAGGTGATCTTCCCAGCCCAGGAATTGAATCTGTGTATCCTGCATTGGCAGGCAGATGTTTTTTACCCCTGAGCCACCAGAGAAGCCCCCCATAGATGCTATACCTGTTTTTTAAAAAGACAATTGGCGATAGTTTGTCCGGAAACAAGTGTTTACCTGCAAAAGATAGATTAAAAATAACTGTGGTCTATTCTTATAATCAGTAATAGACATTTATGAATGACACCTGCTTGGATCCATATAGATGCAAAACTCAAAAGGTTATTTTCATGTTATTTCAGCTAGACTAGTTTGAAGTTATGTACTTACTATGGAATGGCATGACTTCATGTTGTGTGCAAGTGTGATGAGGGGCAAAGAAAAGTAAGGGCAGGCGAAACCCCAAATTCAAGATTGTAGGAAGGGGTAAGATCAGGGAGGTACTCACAGATGATGAACAATGTTTCCATCTTTCTACCTAGGTACTGGCTACAAAGTGTGGCATGAATGATGGCCTCAATGATCTCTGTCCCCTGGTGTTCCACCTGTGATTATGTCACTTAATATTGCAAAAGGATTTTATAGTTGTAATTAAGGTGACTTGTCAGTTGATTCCGAGTTAATCAAAAGGAGATTGTCTGGCTGGTCTAACCTGATCACTTAAACTCTTTAAAAGCAAAGCATTTTCTCGAGCTAGTTGCAGAACAAGAAGTCAGAGAGTCAACACATGAGAAGAGTTTGATTGACATGTCATTGCTTTCTTGATGACAGAGGGGGCCACACGTCAAAGAAGTGAGGACTTAAATCCTACAGTTGCAAGGAACTGAATTCTGCCAAGAATAAGCTTGGAAAATGACTCTTCCCCAGGGCCTCCAATGAGAATTCAGCTGGGCCATAACCCTGATTGCATCCTTGTGGTAACTTCAGCAGAGCCCTGTCCAGCCATGCTGGGCCTCCATACAGAACTGAGAAAAGGCTGCTGCTTGTGGTGATGATCAATGGGGGACCGATGTACATGGACATTTATATTGTTGGACTTGCACCTTTTACTTATGCTGTAAATAATCTTTTATTTATAGCATAACAGTGTGATTTCATTCTTTAATAATGTTTTTAATTTCTAGAATTAAAAAATTTATTTTTATGGAGACAGTTGAAAGATAGCACTGTGTGAGTGTAAAGTGTTCAAAGTGTTGATTTGATACATTTATATCTTAAAGAGAAAGCTAGCAACTGACTTCATATATTATACAATATATTGTATATTGTATAATTGTATATTGTATATTGTATACAATATATTGTATATTGTATAATATATGATATTATATTATATATATAATATATAATATATGTATATTGTATAATATATGTATAATATATTGTATACATATATTATACAATATATTGTATATTATATAATTGTATATTGTATACAATATATTGTATATTGTATAATATATGATATATTATATATAATATATCATATATGATATATTATATATAATATATATGATATATTATATATAATATATAATATATGTATATTGTATAATATATGTATAATATATTGTATACATATATTATACAATATATTGTATATTATATATTGTATACAATATATTGTATATTGTATAATATATGAAGTCAATTGCTAGCTTTCTCTTTAGTATAATACATATTATATTATATCTTATATATTATATAATAATTTATATATTAAAGAGAAAACTGCCTCTTGACCATACGGGAGCTTCTGAACAATGCAGGTGATGGGGCTAGTTGTGCATGAAAAGAATTTAAAGTTGTGACCTACCCAATAATGACAAAGTGTCTTCAAGACAAATCATGAATTATGAGCCATGCCCAAGACCATTTTTATGATAAGTCTTTTATTAGATTGCATAGTTACAATGCAAAGATTATAACACTAAGCCAAGAATGCAGACTGCTGTTTATGGAGGCCCAGAATTTGGGAAATGGTTCAGTCCTGTTTATTCTATGTAATGATGTTATCGTTGCACTAAACATAGGGGTTGTAAAGCGATTCTCTATGTTAGTTTAAGTGTGTAAATATTTCTGTTATGGCATCCTTATGTACACTGACCATGAATATTTTATTTTATAGTGTGCTTGAATTAAATCCGTTATAACCAAAGAAGGGATTTGAACATGGAGTAAAGTTGGCTTGACTGCCTGTATCCTGACCCCATCAAGCATGGAATCACTACTAACAAAATATGTGAAACATGATCAAAAACCCTGGAGGCTTAAGACAGCAACTCCATTGACTCCAACAGGCACTTCAACAGATTTTAACAGATGTGAGATGAATGACACAAAATAAACAAAACCTAATGTGAACAATCAGCCACAAGATGGCATTTGAATACTAATGTATTTAAAGTTTGGGGCAGTAACTTAAACACATGGCTATTTTAATCTTTTCCCTTCCCCGGTCACTTTTTCTCATATTGCCATGTAAGAAGATCACAACTTTATTTTCCCTGTAGCCTAAGTCTTAAACATTTATTTATCAGCTTACTTTTAATCTCTTGTGATGGTTGATTTTATGTGTCAATTTCACTGGGTCATGAGGTGCTCATTTTCTGTGTGTTTCTGTGGGGGTATTTTTGGATGAAATTAACATTAAATTGGTAGACTGAATAAAGCAGATTGCTCTTTATAACATGGGTGGGCCTCATCCAATCAGTTGAAGACCCTAACAAGGTTGATCCTTCATTACTTAAGAGAGAATTCTCCTCTTTGATGACCTCAAAACTGGAACAGAAGTTCTTCCTGGTTCTAGAACTGCCTATTGGTCTTCAGATTCAAACGAGCACATTGGCTCTGCAGATTTCGGACTTGCAGTCTCCATAATTCCATAAGCCAATACTTAATTATCTATCTATCAGCTACCATATTGGTTCTGCTTTTCTGGAGAGAACTACTGTATCCCTATATTTATTGTTAATTAACTGCCCACTATAGTAGAAGTTCCATAAAGGCAAGAACTTTGTCTTGTGCTATTACATTTCTAATGTCCAGACCAGCTCATAAAAATTATGCAGGCAATCATTTGTTGAGTGAAAGCATCGTGGCAGGGGAGCAATGATGCAGGTAGATGTTTTGAGGGTGGCACTGAAGGGGTACAGATACGTCAGCTTTAGAAAGTGGTATCTTTGGGTGGATGTTGAAATCATGCCACAGTGATATGAAAAATAAAATGGAGGAAAATTTTAAGAGAGTCAAGGCATGTTGCTACTAAATGGGGAAGTTTATGTAAACACTGCTCAAAGGAAGAGATCATCTATTCCTGAGTCTTAAACGTTGTTTACAGGCATTTGGAAATTATATACGTTGGTAACAAAATTTGAGGCTGTTCTACTGAAATTTTGGCCAGCACCAAAGTCTGCAATTGCACGTTTCTGTTACCCTAGAGACCCTTAGTCTCACCCACGTCATTCAGCTGAAAGCAAATCATAGAGAAATCAGCGTCGATTATGATTACAAATTTTGGTTGCCATTCTTAGAAAAAGATGGAGGGGACGGGAATCAAGGGAGTGAACAAAAGGGAACTTTGTAAATGTTTTGTTCATGGTGATCAAGACCGTGAATGTGAGTTGAGGGGATCACATGTCATGCTTGGGAGCTGCAAATTCTATTGCAAACCACCATGTCCTAGTACAGTGTTACCATGATAAAGTAGGTAAATTCTCTATTGTAACCAGTCTTACAAAGATATTTTTTTTAATTGAATGAGAACTCTATCCTGTGTAACTGACTGCCTTAGTGGGCTGAACAAAGTGAGGGTACAGTCGGGAAACAGAGCTATTTCTTTTCTCACCACTGCCTTTAAACGAAGTCTCCATCACCTCCCTTTTCTCTGCTCGTCGATGACAACTCAATCCCATGCTTTTCAGTTCACTTGCAGCTGTGAGAACTATCACATTTCCAGACACTAGAAGTCCAGTCCAGTATAACACAAAACTCAACCTCGCCTCCAGTTCTAGCCTCCTCTCTCCTTGCTTTCCAGCCCCCAAGGGTTGGTTCAGGAGTGCACAGCAGGGTGGGGGTGGAGGGCTGTGCTTTCATTAATGCTCCACCTTGATCTGGCACTCTCTTCCCCTCACTAACATTTTCCTAAGTGGAGGTGGGACAGGGAAGGAGGAGAAGGAGTTGGAGGAAGAGGGGCAGAGTTCTCTTCACATAGAGGGTACTGTTTATAGCTACAGTTCTCTGCACTGTCCAGTTGCCCTCTGTCATGTGCTCAATTGCTCAGTTGTGTCCGACTCTTTGTGACCCCATGGACTGTAGTCCACCAGGCTCCTCTGTCCATGGGATTCTCCAGGCAAGAACACTGGAGTGAGTTGCCATCCTGTCCTCAGGGGATCTTCCCGACCCAGGGATCAAACCCCTGTCTCCTGCATTGGCAGGCGAATTCTTTACCACTGAGCCACCAGGGAAGGCCATAAATCTTTTAACTTTTGCCAAGCATATAGGCCTCAAACTGTATCTCCTTCCTCTAGTTTGAAAAAAATTATAAATGAAATCAAGCATTTTTTATGGCTAGCTCAGTCGATAGAGCATGAGACTCTTAATCTCAGCTTCATGGGTTTGAGCCTCACGTTGGACGATGTTTCTGGCTTCCCTGGTGGCTCAGATGGTAAAGAATCTGCCTGCAATGCAGGAAACCTGGATTTGATCCCTGGGTTGGGAAGATCCCCTGGAGAAGGGCATGGCTACCTGCTCCAGTATTCTTGTCTGGAGAATTCCATGTAGAGAAGAGCCTGGCGGGCTACAGTCCATGGGGTCACAAAGAGTCAGACACAACTGAGCAAATTTCACTTTCTATATTGCATTCGAACTTCTATTTCTTCTAGAGTGAAGGTTCTTGCCTGGAGAATCCCAGGGACGGGGGAGCCTGGTGGGCTGCCGTCTCTGAGGTCACACAGAGTCGGACACGACTGAAGCGACTTAGCAGCAGCAGCAGGGATACTTTTTCCTTTCTTACCTTTCTGTTCTCACTCTGGAAGTCCCACTAGGTCAGAGTTAGTACAGACTGACTGAGATGTTTAATACTCAAGTTTTTCAAGAGCCTGTCAAGTGGCATTACCTCGTGGCAGCTTACTGCACTTAGCGTGGTTTTACCCACACACGGGACGCTTTTTGTGCAGACAAGCAATTGTACACTGTCAGTCAGGCTAAGATTACCTAGTGCAGTTGGTGTGTGGGCTGGTGGGCCTGAGCCAGGCAGAGCTGTGGAGGCTGCTGTGTGGGGAGGGGTTTCAGGCTGAGGCTGGGGCAGCATATCCTTGGTTCTCACTGGAATAGCGTCTTCAGGAAAGACTGAAGTGGGGTTAGACCTCCTCAAGCACTGGCGATGAAAACAATGTTTGCGTGCGTGCATACTGTTGCTTGTTATGTCTGATTCTTTTGCAACCCTGTGGACAGTTGCCTGCCAGGCTCCTCTGTCCATGAGATGCTCCAGGCAAGAAAACTGGAGTGGGTTGCCATGCCTTCCTCCAGGGGATCTTCTCAATCCAGGGATCAAACCTGCATCTCATTGTATTTCCTGCATTGGCAGGTGGGTTTTTTACCATTAGCACCACCGGGGAACAATGTTCAGTGCTATTAAACTGCAAAGGAGCTGCATTCTACCTGTGCCATAGGGCACTAGGCAGACTCCAGGCTGACGTGGTTACTGGGCCCAGGTAAGCAGCACTGGACCAGTTTGCTCCAAAAGGCAACTCCCATTAAGGCCAAGGGAGGGAGTGTCTGTCCTCAGGCTGAAGAGTCACCCCCACCACGTGATGTCCATTTAGCTGTAGATTGGAGTTGCCAGATTGAGCAAAATGGAGATACAGAATGCCCAATTAAATCTGAATTTCAAATAAACAAAAAAAAAAATTGAGTTTCTGAGTATATCCCACACAGCATGTGGCATATGCTAGAAAGTATGTGTTGTTTATCTGAAATTCATATTTAACTGAGGATACTATCGTATTTGACTACTGTATATTAGATCTATCAATTATACATACTTTTAACATAGCTGTAGATGCCCAGGACTGAAACTGCACAGCTTATTGTATGAAGGAGCAGACTAAATAGAAGCATGATTTTCACTAGGGCTCTAGGAATCCAAACACAGTTAGCAACGGCAGTCTTGATCTTCTGGCTGAAACAGAAATGGAGAATGAAACCCATTTCATTCAAACCCATAGAGAAACCACCCCTGGAGGCGAGTTTGGAGGGCTTCCACACAAGAGTCCCTGTAGCACAGCATTGAAGATGCCTCTTCATGCCAACAGAGAGACAAATGAAATGTTTCTTGTACTTATTCTCCAACACATTCTTCTTTTCTCAGAGAACATTCTAGGAAATGGGCTTATGTAAATTTTGTATAAGTCTTCCTAGCAAAATTCTTGTTAGCTTACTTTCCAGTTACCTTCCTGAAAGAATAAATTCTGGAGTCTGGAAAAAAGAAAGAAAGGAAAGGACGAGAGGAAGAAAGAAAAGATGCTCAATATCAGTAATTATTAGAGGAATGCAAATCAGAACTACAATGAGGTATAACTCAAGTTGGTCACAATGACCATCATCAAAATATCTACAAACAATAAATGCTAAAGAAGGTGTAGAGAAAAGGAAACCCTCTTACACTGTTGGTGGGAATGCAAATTGGCAGAGCCACTCTGGAGAACAGAATGGAGGTTTCTCAAAAAAATAAAAATAGAGCTATCATATGATCCAGCAATCCAACTCCTAGGCGTATATCCAGAGAAAACCAGAATTCAAAAGGATACATGCACTCTATGTTCACTGTAGCACTATTAACAATATCCAGGGCATGGAAGCAACCTAAATGTCCATCGACAGAGTAATAAAGATGTGAAACACGTATACAACTACTCCTCAGCCATGAAAAGGAGTGAACCAGGGCCATTCACACAGACGTGGATGGACCTAGATACTGTTATACAGAATGAAGTATGTCAGAAAGAGAAAAACAAATTATTGTATAATATCTCTTATATGTGGAATATAGAAAAATAGTACAAATGAACTTATTTGCAAAGCAGAAATAGAGTTACAGATATAAAGAACAAACTTATGGTTACCAAGGCTGGAAGGGTGGGGTAGGATCAATTGGGAGATGAGGGTTGACATATATACATTACTATGTATAAAGTAGATAACTAATGAGAACCTACTGTATAGCTCAAGGAATTCTACTCAGTGCTCTGTGGTGACCTAAATGGGAAGGAAATCTAAAGAAGAGGGGACACATGTATAAGCATAGCTGATTCACTTCTCTATACAGTAGAAACTAACACAACATTGTAAAGCAACTATACTGGAATAAAAATTAATTAAAAATAAAACAAATGTTGAGATAGTTTTACCTTTCTTTGAACACACTGGACTTTTTAAAGACAGGCTAGTTTAACCTGAGTTCAAGATGAACCACATCTTTCAGAGGACCCCCAGGCTGCGGGTGCTGACCAATGCTCACTCTACCCAAGCACTGAGGACCGTCCAGTGATGGCAAAACCGTCTAGTTAACACAAAACGGCAAATGCTTTTGGATATTATCTTTTTGGACTGTAACTTAAGAATTTTGGATTTTTATCTCTTTAGGATTTAATCTTCAAATTTTAATTTCTCAGGATGAAATTCATAATAGGGTAAGGTTCCTATTCAAACTGGAAGTAGCACTATATTATTGGGAATTTACCATTTAACTTAAATAATAAGGGATTTAATACAAACACATAATGGATTATCTCCATTTCATTGAAAAACCTCTAACAGCATGGGTGGATATAATTGGGTTGGAAAATATAGAAGAGGAAGTGAGTATTCAGCTTTGAATACAAATTGCCATAAAGAAAAGAATTTATCTATTTAAACTATTCTAGACTGTATTAAGGGCTTCCATGGTGGCTCAGCAGTAAAGAATCTGCCTGCAATGCAGGAACCTCAGGAGAAGCAGGTTCAGTCCCTGGGTCAGAAAGATCCCCTGGAGGAGGACACGGTGATCCACACCAGCATTCTTGCCTGGAGACTCCCATGGACAGAGGAGCCTGGCAGGTTGCAGTCCACAGGGTCGCAAAGACTCAAACAAGACTGAAGCAACTGAGCACACACACGGACCATATTAAAGGCTGCAAAGCTCGCTAATTAATTTTATGATGCTGGCATAATCTTAACATCAAACTCTGATATAAAAATAACAGATAAAGCTATACAGCCAGTTCTTGTTATTTGCAGTACTTATGTTCTATAAAGTTGTCATTAACACTGAATTAGTGAATACTGATCCACCACTTCAGGGAGAAATATATGGTTAGGCTTCTGTGAGCCTCTTGTCATAAAATTTTCTCAACTTACAGGTGCATAACCTTGTTTTATGTGTGTTTATGTTTAGAGAAACCTTGTTTAATACATACTGTTGGCTCATTGGGCTTCCCAGGTGGTTCAGTGGTGAAGAATCTGTCTGCAGTGCAAGAATTGTAGGAGACTTGGGTTCGATCCCTGGGTCGGGAAGATCCCCTGGAAGAGGAAATGGCAACCCACTCCAGTATTTTTGCCTGGGAAATCTCGTAGACAGAGGAGCCTGGCAGGTTACCATCCCTGGGGTCGCAAAGAGTCAGACACAACTGAGCAACTGAGCATGCACACACGTTAGTTCGTTAACACTGAACTCACAGCCAACTCAGACCTATAACTCATGCCTGCAGAAAGCTTTTCTAATATACAAATTTTCTCTCTAAGGCACGTCACAGCTTTATTGCACCTTGGCACGTTGGATGACACTTCAGCACCATGCTCAGGTGGCATTTTAAATAGCAAAACCACCAATAAAAAGCACAAAAATGCAAAAGTATGGCACTAAATACACCATGAGAAGGATACGTTTATGGAATAAGCTGACACAGAAAGGCTGAGTGTTGCCTTGTTCAGCCTCAGCTGCTTGAACAAGTTCCCAGTCCTCAGCTGGGAACTTGCATATCAAGTGATTCCAATTTTTTGCCTGTGACTGTGAATGACGGAGAAGCACAGCCATACTGACTTGAGATTACAGGTACATTCTAGTGAGTAGGTGAGTTTACACATATGGGATTTGTGAATAAGGAAGATTGTTATTAACTACATGGCAAAGCTTCATTCATATTAGCAGCAAAGTTCTCTTTGTGGACAAATAACTCAAGTGAAGATAATCATAAAACAGTATTAGAGGGCATTAGACAAGATCTAGATACATGGAAAGGTCTTAATCTCAGATATTTCTGGATGGGAAGACTTAATCACACAAGATGTAATTCCAACCAGAATTTCAGTGGGCAGTTTTTTAGTGCACAAAGTATTTTTTAAGTTTTTATGTAAAAATCGATATGTTAGAGTTGCCCCCAAATATTTAGAAAAAAATAGACTATTAAATTTTACTATGAAAGTATTATAAAGAAAACGGTGTAGCATAGGCACAGGAATTTAATAAAAGAAGTTTAGAAACAGATCCATGGGACTTAATATATGACCCAATGGTATCCCAGCTCACTGGAGACCAATGTGTTGTGTTATAGATGGCATTGTCGTGATGGACTTCACAGAGAAGAAGAAATAAACAAGACCCGAACCTCACATAATACACACAACAATAGATTTAAGATGGATGGGTTAAAGTTCTTGATCTTTTTAACTAAGTATTTTTAAAGAAAATTTAAGATACATATTTTATAAACTTGAGTGGCGAAGGCCAGAATCCATTAAGAACTGACTCCCTAAAAATTAAAAAAATCTCTCTGTGTCAAAGGACAAGATTAAGAGCAAAAGTAAAAGACAAACAAGTCTGTGGGGAAAAAAATTACTAACACATGTGAAAGACCCAAGTGTTAATGTTATTCAGCTTTTGCAGATTCATAAGGAAAAGAACATAATATGGGTGAGAACAGGCATTCACAAAACCAGAAGTCATATGCAGATATGGTCAACCTGACATAAAAATGCAGACAAGAAGAATAAGATCATTTTATAATGGACACATGTATATATATGGCTGAGTTCTTTCTCTGAAACTGTCACAATGTTGTTAATCGGCTGCACTCCAATACAAAATAAAAAGGTTTTTAATTAAAAAGATCTTTTCATGCTCATCAGAGTGGGGAAGGGGAGGAGAACTAACCTGTGATCACAGAAATGTGGGAAAACAGATGCTTGTATCTACTCCTGGTGGAAGGAAGACTTGTTATTGTAAGTTTTGAAAATAACATGACAATATTTACTGAAATATCAAATGTCCATGCTTGTTAACACTCTTAACCCATTCTCAGTGACTGGAGGAATCCACCCTCTGGAAATTGAAGCAGCATTTTAATTTATATTAACATATATTTACTTATCCCTTGCTACATTGTTTATAACAGGAAAAGAGCCTGGAAACCCTGCCCACAGTAAACAGTGCAGTGGTGCCATGGAATAGTCTGCATCTGTGAAAAAGAATGTCCGTAGGCTTTTTCTTTTAATGCAGGGGCTCTTTCCCAAGATTATGCCTTTAAGACCTTGTGAGATCTTGCTCTAAATTTCTTTAGAAATTTCCTTTGCTTTCACTGCTGGCTGAGCCCCAGACAGGATAGTATTATGGAAAAATTGTGTTTGTGATCCTGCATTTAGTAGCAAAACAGGTGTCCCTCTCTGGGGCCACCCACACGATCCTGCTTATGTACTTAATGGGTTCATGGCTTCCCCCCAGACCCCAGGAGGCAGAGGAAATAACATCATCCTTCTACCAAAGCATTTGGGTTTCACTGGCCCTGGTGTACCCTGCTCCATATCCTTAGCAACATGACCACTTGGGTGGAACCATGTTAAAAGGTTTTTCTCTTTTTCTCAAATGATTTAAGAAAACTCTGGGGGAGAGAGTAGGTGGGGATAAAAAAACACAATATGGGTTTTTCAATAACATCTTGAACTTATAACTCTGTGAAATACTGTCTTTGAGCCAGTAATGAAACCCACATTGCACCAGTGGCCTTGATGTTGAACAAAGAATGGGAGGACCACGCATTACTGTCCCTCGGAGCTCTGGGCTCCTCGTTATGTTCTTGTTCCTTTTTGAACCTGAAGATGCTTTCTGGAGCTCCCATTGCTTTTGTGACATTTCTCCTGCAAAGACCTGGTTTAGAAGTTCAAATAGTGCTTGACTGTATGTCCCATGCCTGCCACCTGTGCAGCGTGAATAACTTTTGGGGACCACTGTCCCTGGCCTGCACTCCCCAGTTTGGGTTGATGAGAATTCTCCCAGAGCCTAAACCTTTACAATCAGCCCAGTGCAGTAGCAGTCTTAAAAAATAGTAGGGGTCACAGGCCCTAAAGGAAATTGGAAATCTTAGAAATCAGAGATTTTTAGGCTGATAGAGACTTTGAGTTGTTTTTTTTTTTTAATTTATATTTTTTAATCTGCCCCCATTTACAGACAGAAAGGAAATATGAATTCAAGAAAGGAAGACCTAGTTTAAATGTCAGATGGGAACTCTGGACCTGGCTGCCCATTATGCTGTGCCTCTCCAGTGTGGTCTGTGGACCAGTTGCTACAAATCGTGGGAGCTTGTTAAAAATGCAGATTTCACAGGGACTCCGGTTTGGTAGGTCTGGAATGGGACCCAGAAATCAGATTTTAAAGTCTGCCAGGCGATTTATACATTCTCCAGACTGCAAGGACCAATGCACTAGTGGTACCTAGAGATGCTTCTTTTCCACTCAGCTGCATCTGAGATTGTTAGACAGCTGAGATTTAGAAGTTGAGCCCATAAGCCACCCAAGACATGTTCATTGAAAGGCAGAGCTGTTCTTCCCGATCATTGAAAAGATTGTGACTTCCGGTATAACTAAAACGGAAGCTGACATTTTGTCTTAGTTCTGTGTCTACACAAGCAAATCAGTGATGCTGCCCATTTAGGGAGGTTGCCATTATCCTTGGGCCAAGGTGATTTGATGCCTTGTCCACCTGGGCTTCCTTCTGCCTGCAGAGGGTGCGCGAGATGCTGGCATCCGGCAAGGTTGGATGAAAACAGGCAAGAATGGCTGATGCTTTTTTTGTGCAGAAACATAGATCTTTTGAATCTGATAGAAACCAGGGACATCCTCCCAGAAACATGTATATACACAAACTTTTGCATAAATTTCTGAAGGCTCCTGAATTCAAATTTAAGGGCCTAAGAGATCCTAAGAGAGGGTCTTTCCTACTTTAACTGAGTCTAGGGACTCACCCAAGGTATACTGTAGTGGATTTGGAATTTAAAAGAGCTAATTTTCAAGAAAACAATGAGTTGGGGAGCAGCAACAAACCTTGTAAAATGCTGGTCATTGTTGAGGCTGGGTGATGGTTGTATGAGGGCTTATTGCTCCCTTTGGGATATAATCATTTCTGTAGCAAAAATGGGGGGAAATGAAATATCTAATCTCCTTCTATCCAATTTATCTATTTGGTATCTCAGCTGCGGAGGGAATCTTGGGTGTCAATTGAATGTCAGTGAGGACCAGTCACCCACATTGATAAGATATAATTCCCAACTTTTGCTGCTGTAAATATCCTATTCAGTTCAGTTCAGTTCAGTTCAGTCACTCATTCATGCGACCCCATGAATCACAGCACGCCAGGCCTCTCTGTCCATCACCAACTCCTGGAGTTCACTCAGCCTCACGTCCATCGAGTCAGTGATGCCATCCAGCCATCTCATCCTCTGTCGTCCCCTTCTCCTCCTGCCCACAATCCCTCCCAGCATCAGAGTCTTTTCCAATGAGTCAACTCTTCGCATGAGGTAGCCAAAGTACTGGAGTTTCAGCTTTAGCATCATTCCTTCCAAGGAAATCCCAGGGCTGATCTCCTTCAGAATGGACTGGTTGGATCTCCTTGCAGTCCAAGGGACTCTCAAGAGTCTTCTCCAACACCAAAGTTCAAAAGCATCAATTCTTCAGCACTCAGCTTTCTTCACAGTCCAACTCTCACATCCATACATGACCACTGGAAAAACCATATCCTTGACTAGATGGACCTTTGTTGGTCATGTTGCTAATATTCTGTGGACAACACAAGTCATGTGGCAGAGCCCAAAGTCAAAGGAAAAAGAACTTTTCACCTAGAAGGAAGAACTAAAATCACATGGCAAAGGGACTAGGTACAGAGGTACCAATAATTTCTTTACTGTAGGGCCAGACTTCCAATATAAGGAAATGGGAAGTGACCTCAACCTCTTTTTCAGGAAAGAGGGATCACAGGAAACTCTCTCCCTAGACCAGATTTCCCTAGGCTTTGGAAAGACCATTTTCAATCCTGGCTCTCCGATCTCCTAAAATTATTACATCGCTGAGTAGATGGTTATACTATGCAAAATCCAAAGGCTTTTGAATTGGATCTAGCCACCTAAGGGATGGGGGCTTCCCAGGTAGCTCAAATGGTAAAGAATCTGCCTGCAATCTGAGAGACCTGAGTTTGATCCTTGGGTCGGGAAGATCCCCTGGAGGAGGGCATGGCAACTCACTCCAGTATTCTTGCTTGGAGAATCCCATGCACAGAGGAGGCTTGATGGGCTACAGTCCATGGAGTCGAAAAGAGTTGGATATGACTGAGCAACTAACACTTTCACTTTCACCTAAGGGACAAATAGCACATTAACAGAGTGGGTGCATATGTGAACCCACCAGGGTGCCGAAGTGATGTCTCTGCTTTTTAATATGCTTTCTGGGTTTGCAGTAGCTTTTCTTCCAAGAAGCAAGCATCTGTTAATTTTGTTGCTTCATTCACTGTCCTCAGTGATTCTGGAGCCCAAGAAAATAAAAGCTGCCACTGTTTCCACTTCTTTCCCCAGCTGAAATCAGCCATTCCTGCCCAGATCAGCAAAGCTGCCTGGTGGACCCAGAGAACTTGAGCAAAGGATAAATGTCTATTGTTCAATGCCCCCTAAGGTTTTGTGGTAAGCAATAAAGGGTATAAGAGGACTGAGGGAGGCCAATAAGAAGGGAACCTGCTGAACAGAGGGGGATGGAAGTAAAAGACCATGGAGACCAGCCCAAAGGGGTGGACATTGGCAGAAAGAAGTGAATTTGTTAATGTTATTATGCCCCCAGGTTGGTTAATGATTACCGGAATAGCAGATTTTTATTCCACAATATCTTCCAAACATTGAAGAGTTGGATTCTCAGATAAAATAAGACTTTTAAGCAGAAGGATGCTTAAAAGCTAGTTTAGGGAGAGATTGAGTGTAGGGGAAGGGTGGTGAAATAGGGAAGACTGGCCAAAACCTCAGCCCATATTGCTTGCAGATGCCCACTTCCTTCTCCACGAGATGTGTCAGGAGAGTTCAAGAGAGTCCTTTCAACTGACTTTTGGATCTTGAGAGACTCTTCATGAGAGCCACAACTTAGCATGGCCAAGGAATTTTACAAGTGCCCTGTTCTTTATGGCACTGGCATTCTCTGGGTAGGTTTTAGATAAACTGGTGGGCTTTGTCTCCTGAAATGATGAAATCTAGTGTAAGATCAGGTATTTTCCTCTCCAAAGAATAATTCCCAAAGCTAGTTAACTCCTCAGTTCTTCTTGACGATGGAAGACAGATGCGTTAAAAAAGTGAGGCTGTGATTTTAGCAAGTCAGGCTTCCTCTGTGTCTCCTACATGGAAGAGGCAGGATTTCTCAAGCAAGCCCATGGCTGTCCAAGAGCTCCCAACCTGCCAGTCCAGCTGCCTGCATGCAAGTCTAGCGCAGAGTCACCCTGGAACTACCTTCCACCCCACACTGGCCACCATGAGAGACTAGTGATGCCTTCTCACCCACATGGTACTGAACTGTACTCTCTGCCCTGTACTTTCAATCTGGGAGCAATACATTTCTTGTATGTTTAAGGCACTTCATACTTTAAAAGTGCTTTCAGTCTCTTAACTCATTTTATCATAAACATTAAAATGATTCACAAGGACAGAAGGGTCTCCTTATTTTATAGATAAGTGAGAACTGAGAAACCTGTATATAGGTCAGGAAGCAACAGTTAGAACTGGACATGGAACAATAGACTGGTTCCAAATAGGAAAAGGAGTACGTCAAGGCTGTATATTGTCACTCTGCTTATTTAACTTATATGCAGAGTACATCATGAGAAATGCTGGGCTGGAGGAAGCACACACTGGGATTAAGATTGCCGGGAGAAATATCAATAACCTCAGATATGCAGATGACACCACCCTTATGGAAGAAAGTGAAGAGGAACTAAAGAGCCTCTTGACGAAAGTGAAAGAGGAGAGTGAAAAAGTTGGCTTAAAGCTCAACATTCAGAAAACTAAGATCATGGCATCTGGTCCCATCACTTCATGGCAGATAGATGAGGAAACAGTGGAAACAGTGTCTGACTTTATTTTTCTGGGCTCCAAAATCACTGTGGATGGTGATTGCAGCCATGAAATTAAAAGACATTTGCTCCTTGAAAGGAAAGTTATGATCAACCTAGACAGCATATTAAAAAGCAGAGACATTACTTTGCCAACAAAGGTCCGTCTAGTCAAGGCTATGGTTTTTCCACTAGTCATGTATGGATGTGAGAGTTGGACTATAAAGAAAGCTGAGCACCGAAGAATTGATGCTTTTGAACCGTGGTGTTGGAGAAGATTCTTGAGAGTCTCTTGGACTGCAAGGAGATCCAACCAGTCCATCCTAAATGTGATCAGTCCTGGGTGTTCATTGGAGGGACTGATGTTGAAGCTGAAACTCCAATACTTTGGCCACCTGATGCAGAGAGCTGACTCATTTGAAAAGACCCTGATGCTGGGAAAGATTGAGGGCAGGAGGAGAAGGGGACCACAGAGGATGAGATGGTTGGATGGCATCCTGACGCAATGGACGTGGGTTTGGGTGGACTGCAGGAGTTGGTGATGGACAGGGAGGCCTGGCATGCTGTGGTTCACGGGGTCGCAAAGAGTTGGACACGACTGAGCAACTGAACTGACTGACTGACTGAGACACAAAAGCTCAGGGGTGACCCAGGAGTCTGGAAGCTTCCTGTGTGGTATTGACTCAGCTCATACACTTGTTAGCATAGCTCTCATTTTGGAAGGACGCTGCAGGAGACCTCTTCCCAGAGAACTTCTGGAATCTTCCTGGAGTGGCTCTTTTACTTTGCTCACGTGAAGCTTTCCATTTTGATGCCTTCGAGTGAGTGACAGCAGAAGGGAGGGAACGAGTGTGTTTTCATGCTGCTGAGTCTGATGACAAGTAATTAGCTCCACAGGTACTGTTTTCCTAGACCTTTCTTCACGTGGAGTCTCAGGAAATTCCATTACTATCGACCCCTTCCAATTTTAATGCTGTAATGACATCGTTTCCCCTCACAAAGGAAATGATTATGTGCACTCTGCATTGTGTAAATACATATGTACATATTTATGTACAGATCTCTGTTGTCTTGGCAGAGCTCTCAATGCTGTTAAAATGGTCTGTGAATGCCTTTCCAAAGCCCCCTCCAGGTATGTCCAACAGCATACTTAAACCAGACTTTCCTTTTTTTGTTTGTTTGTTGGTATCTGGTTTTAACGTGCTGAGCATTTTAAATTATACAAAAGAGATTCCTAGCAAAAAGTTTTCTTCTCTTTCTCAATTTCTCTCTCCCAACCCCTCACCTCCCAAAGAGCTCTTTTTCAATGTAAAAAGTCA
This sequence comes from Bos indicus, assembly GCF_029378745.1. NCBI lineage: Eukaryota > Metazoa > Chordata > Mammalia > Artiodactyla > Bovidae > Bos > Bos indicus. The sequence continues at coordinate 36,997,358 of NC_091772.1, read as the reverse complement.
AACACTTCCTGTGTTATTCTTTGCATGTCTCCCCACAACATTCAAACCTTTGTCTGGGCCAGAAGAAGAGTTTGAGGAGGCTCCCTTCAGACTGGCAGCCAGGTTTCAATGTTTCCCCTTTCCAAGTAGAGAAATAAATTAAAGCTGACACTGGGAGTGTGTGGACGCCCGCTGCCTTTCGATCTGTGCTCTTGCATGCTTATTTATTTTTGTTCCATTGCAAAAAGATTTATGACCCCTAATTATGAATTCTGACACTCCTGTGCTACATGGATGCACTTAGATTAATTTTCACTTTCTGATGGCTTTGAAAAGCTTTTCTTTTCAGTTCTAAACCCTCAAGGGCAACAAGGGTCCCTTTTGAAAGAGGGTCTGGCTGGTGCCACTGCCTTCAAACGTGTGTTTTCCTGGCTTGGGCTTAATCTGGGCTCAGGGATTGACTGATGGGTAGTAACCTCAGCTTTTGCTTTATTTACTCTCCTGGCCTTTTTCTCTTTCAGAGAATCGAATATATTAAAAATGTGCTTCTAAATAAAAGCTGGCAAGCAGAGTGTCAGCGTGGAAATAACTTTTTCAAGACATTTCAGGAAAACAAGAATACTTAACAATTTGAAATTTTAAAAAGACAACCACTGATGGCTGGTTTGCCTGGGAGTGTGATGGTTTTGCAAAATAGGAAGATGCATGCAGACTTCATGAACAATGCTTCTAAGCCAACATAGGATGAGGCAGGCCTCTTTGTTTTTCTTCTGTGAATGCACAGGTCATGGCTTTTCTTCAAAAGTTAGCAAGAAGAGAGGTTGATCTGAGGGCTGGAGCAATAGCTGTTGGACTTGGAGTCAGCCTAGGTCTCAAGGATTGCAGGAAAAATAGGGGTTCACCCCAGAGGAGGGGATGCAGTGAAGCAGCGGTGCCCAACCGGGCACCTCACAGGAGGTGGGTGGTGGGCAAGCAAGTGAAGCTTCATTTGTATTTGCAGCCGCTCCCCATCACTCGCATTACCACCTGAGCTCTGTCTCCTGTTAGATCAGCGCTGGCATGAGATTCTCACAGGGTCTGGAACCCTACTGTGTTTGACTCATCCTGAAACCATCCCCACCCCATCCATGGAAAAATTGTTTTCCACAAAATCAGTTCCAGGTGCCAAAAATGTTGGGGACTGCTACAGTAAAGGACTTGCGTGCATGCATGCTAAGTCGCTTCTGTCTTGTCTGACTCTCTGCGATCATGTGGACTGCAGCCGACCAGGCTCCTCTGTCCATGGAATTCTCTAGGCAAGAATACTGGAGTGGGTTGCCATGCCCTCCTCCAGGGGATCTTCCTCACCCAGGGACTGATCCTGCATCTCTTATGTCTCCTGCATTGGCAGGCGGGTTCTTTACCATTAGTGTCACCTGGGAAGCCCAAAGGACTTGAGCACCGTCTAAAATTCCAGGCGTATCGTGGAACCCGGGCAGGGTTCTCAGCCCCTCCTTTCCTACCTTCCTCCCTAAGGCAGTGTGCTGACCTGATTCTTGGGGCATGGGGTGGGGGGAGGGGGGCACTAACGGCCCTAGAACGTCACCTCTCACACCGGAAAGTGCAGCACCCTGGGGGGCTCTCAGGGGGTTGGAATTTTTTTATCAGAGCATTTTGAGGGAAAAACCAAATAGCTCAATTGATTAAATATTTCAAACTTTATAATTTTAAATTTCATTTTAATTAACTAATTAAACAACAGAATCTTATTTCTGGAGACTGGAAGAAATTTCAGTTCTGGAAGCTGGAAGGCTGAGGTCAGGGCACCAGCGCTATTGCAGACTTGTGTCCTCACGTGATGGAATGGGCTGGGGACCTCCCTGGAGCCCCCTTTATAAAAGCACTGACCCCACTCATAAGGGCTCCACCCTCATGATTTAAGCATCTCTCAAAGCTCCCCCAACTAATGCCAGTCCCTTTAGGGGTCAGCATTATAACACATGAATTTTGAGGAGACACAAGCAGTTCCAACCACAGCACCCACCTGAATCGCACTCATTCTTCAAGCCCTCCTCCATGACATCCTTGCAAACTGATGCTGGTCACCAAGGGCTCCCTCCACTGAGCTGTGAGCACATGGAATTCCGTCAGAAGAGCAGGACGTTAGTGGGAGCCATGAAGACGTTTCTTTTCAAACTTTCCATATTTCTCCTCTTAAAAGCTCCATAGGCAGCCAATCCTGTCATTACCTGAGAACCTTCCAGGCTGCACCGCCCCCTCCCCCCCCCAGGAGGGACAGAGTGCCCAGCCCCAGGATGTGGGACATCTACCTCTGGATGGCTCCACTGTTCCCACAAACCCGACGGCATGACACATAACAGTCTCAGCTTCCAGGGAACAGGCTGCTTTCCCAGGGGCCACCCTCCCTCACTCCTAGGTGTTTGAGTGCTTTTATTTTCTGAAAAGTGATCGTCTGTGACTCTTGCTATGGCTGCCCCCAACCCTGCCAGGTGAACAGGGTTGAAATAAATTTCCTTGCTGAAGAAGATAGCTAAATTTCATTGGTAAATCCAGCCTTGTGGGAACTAGAGAAGCCACCCTGGCCTCCTCTTTCTCCCCCATATCCTCTGTCCAAAGTTTTACTGTTAAGCCTCAGAGGAGATGGCATGTGCCAGAGTCACCAAGTTTGGGTGTCTGGGTTCCTAAAAGGTTGCTTTAACCACAGGGAACAACGAAAAAATCACTGCAGATGGTGACTGTAGCCATGAAATTAAAAGACACTTGTTCCTTGAAAGAAAAGCTATGACAAACCCAGACAGCATATTAAAAAGCAGAGACATTACTTTGCCACAGTCTTTGCAGTAGTCATGTGTGGATGTGAGAGTTGAACTATAAAGAAAGCTGAGCACCGAAGAATTGATGCTTTTGAACTGTGGTGTTGGAGAAGACTCTTGAGAGTCCCTTGGACTGCAAGGAGATCAAACCAGTGAATCTTAAAGGAAATCAGTCTTGAATATTCATTGGAAGGACTGATGCTGAAGCTGAAGCTCCAATACTCTGGCCACCAAATATGAAGAGCCGACTCACTGGAAAAGACCCTGATGCTGGGAAAGATTGAAGGGAGGAGGAGAAGGGAATGACAGAGGATGAGATGGTTGGATGGCATCACCAACTCGATGGACAAGAGTTTGAGCCTGTTCCAGAAGATGGTGAAGGACAGGGAAGCCTGGTGTGCTACAGTCCGTAGTAGGTTGCATAGAGTCAGACACAACTGAGCGACTGAGCAACAACACTGGCCTCGCTTCTGCCGCCCGCATCCCTAGTGCCTGCCCGTGTCCTGTAAGGAGAAGGAGCGCAGGAAACATCTGTTGATGAATAACTGAGCACACGAATGAGTGGACGTCTCAGGTACTTGCTGGTGGCTGAGGATCAACAGCAAGAATCAACACCTACCAACCTCCATGGAGAGGAGACAAACCGTCAGATGCTCACTCCCCCACCTTGGTTCCGTGGCAAGGCTGTGAAGGGAAATCTCGGGGTGCAGGATGGATTGTGACAGGAGGCTGGCCTTATGGAGGGGCCCAGGGAGTGCTTCCCTGGAAGAGCAATATAATCTGAAGCACCAGGGGATTTTTCCGCTTGATAACCTGGTGTTAACTTAGTCATTCGCTTGACTCTAAGCAGATTACACATGAGAGAAGGAAATCGTGTGTGTGTGTGTGGTGGGGGGCAGTGGCCACTCCGCGGAGCCCAGTGGAGTTCGCTGCACAAGGCTTTTTACACTTGAATTCACTGACTTTCTCCCTTTCCTTTCCTTCTTTTCTGTTTTTCTTTCTGTTTTTTTGAAAAGCATTAAGAAATTCTCCTCAACAAATACACTGATTTTTTTCAACCCACATTTGCATCCCCCCGGTTGTTTATATTTCCAACACAGGTATTTCAAATGCCTAGTCCTACATGTTTTTATCTTTTCTACTTGTCAGATGGTGACAATTTCATGTGTGTGTGATTGGAGCGAAGCTGCTCCTCCTCCTTCCAAAGTCAGCTCAACACTACATGGTAGCTTCCCCATGCATGTCAGACATGCACGCATACACACACACACGCACGCACACACAAAGTCAGAGTGCTGCGGCACAGGGGCCCCGGCATCTGTCATGGGCAGGTAGACTGTGTGCCTGAGTCACTCACTTCTCAAAAGGATGATATAGGCAAATAAGACGTCAGCCAGGCTCTGCCAGGTACGTTTTTGTTTCTCCTTAAATTCTGTGCAGGTCAAAGGAGACTTCTTCTGTGCATTTCCTCTTCATTTAAATCAGCTTCTGAAGATGGTGGTGGAAAGAGCCATCTGGAGCACGATAAGTTTCGCTGTCCCTTTTCACCTTTCCCAAAGCACTGAAAGCCAAGTTAAGTACAGGCTAGGGACTTAAGAGCTGCCTGAGGTTTTAAATGCTCTTCGCTAGGAAAATCAGTTGTTCCACTGCTTGTCGTTAGGGCTCTGCTTTTGTAGGGTGGTTCATCTTTTCAGCTGTCTCAACTTCAAGGTGAATGAAGCACTGAAGTGACCCAATCCTGCCCTCTGCAGAAAAACAGAACTCAGTGGAGTAAATTTTCAAGATCTCATTGCCTTTGTTCAATGATTCAATGAATCAGGCAGCATCCATCTAGCAGATAGAAATGAAAGATTTTTTTTAAAAAACTGAAATATAGTTGATTTTCAGGGCTTTCCAGGTGGCTCAGTGGTAAAGAACCTGCCTGCCAATTGCCAATGCAGGAGACGTAAGAGATGAGGGTTCAATCTCTGGGTTGGGAAGATCCCTTGGAGGAGGGCATAGCAACCCACTCCAGTATTCATGCCTAGAGAATCCCATGGACAGAGGAGCCTGGCGGGCTACGGTCCATAGGGTCACAAAGAGTTGGACATGACTGAAGTGACTTAGCACGCATGCACGCAGTTGATTTTCAATATTGTGTTAGTTTCAGGTACACAGCATCGTGATTCAATATTTTTGCAGATTATATTCCATGGTAGGTTATTAGAAGATAGTGGGTATGCTTCTGTATGGATCCGGTACATATTCTAGTTGCTTATCTATTTTATACCTAGCAGTTTGTGTCTCTTAATCCCATACCACTAATTCGTCCCTCCTCACTTCCCTTTCTCCTTTGGCAACCACGAGTTCATTTTCTTTGTCTGTGAGTCTGTTTCTGTTTTGCATGTGCATTCAAGGTTAAAGACTCTTATAGCCAGAAGGGAGTGGGAAGAGAGAGGCAAAACAGTGGGCTGGTTTTGACAAGGTCACATTCCTTTAGGGGAAGAGGCTACCAGGCCTAGTGCTCATCAGGTGATTCCTGATTGGACTAGTTTAAGATTCCATTTCTCGGGGGGGGGGGGGGGGGGGTGGGGAGGGTGGTCAAAACTGTAAATAAGTCTGATTCAGTGATGTGAAGTTTAGCCTAAGTGGCTCTATTTGGGGTTGTTGTCTTTTTTTTTTTTTTTTTTTGTGTCTTTTGCTTTTTATTCTTTTTTTTTTTTTTTTTATTCTTCCAATTTTATTTTATTTTTAAACTTTACATAATTGTATTAGTTTTGCCAAATATCAAAATGAATCCACCACAGGTATACATGTGTTCCCCATCCCGAACCCTCCTCCCTCCTCCCTCCCCATACCATCCCTCTGGGCCGTCCCAGTGCACCAGCCCCAAGCATCCAGCATCGTGCATCGAACCTGGACTGGCAACTCGTTTCCTACATGATATTTTACATGTTTCATTGCCATTCTCCCAAATCTTCCCACCCTCTCCCTCTCCCACAGAGTCCATAAGACTGTTCTATACATCAGTGTCTCTTTTGCTGTCTCGTACACCGGGTTATTGTTACCATCTTTCTAAATTCCATATATATGCGTTAGTATACTGTATTTATGTTTTTCCTTCTGGCTTACTTCACTCTGTATAATAGGCTCCAGTTTCATCCACCTCATTAGAACTGATTCAAATGTATTCTTTTTAATGGCTGAGTAATACTCCATTGTGTATATGTACCACAGCTTTCTTATCCATTCATCTGCTGATGGACATCTAGGTTGCTTCCATGTCTTGGCTATTGTAAACAGTGCTGCGATGAACATTGGGGTACACGTGTCTCTTTCCCTTCTGGTTTCCTCAGTGTGTATGCCCAGCAGTGGGGTTGCTGGATCATAAGGCAGTTCTATTTCCAGTTTTTTAAGGAATCTCCACACTGTTCTCCATAGTGGCTGTACTAGTTTGCATTCCCACCAACAGTGTAAGAGGGTTCCCTTTTCTCCACACCCTCTCCAGCATTTATTGCTTGTAGGGGTTGTTGTCTTTAACACCTCCATGCCTTGACTACTTGTACACTTTGAGAAAAGGACTTCCTGTCTCAGAGAAAGACTTCAGTTATGCCCAGTTAGAAAACACTATTTTTCTGGACCAAGAGTTCAAGTTCCAGCAGTTAGACTGATGCATGAGCTCCTCTTTAGCCAACTGCCACCCTCCAGAGGACAGTGTGTTGGAATCCAGCACCTGGAATGTGCTGTATGGCATGAACAGATGGTTCCAAACTCTCAGGAAAGTAAGTTCTCCACGTGCCTCCTAAATACAAGGAGCACATGAATCTTTTAGGAGACCTAAGGTCTCCTGTCTGGAGAAGGCAATGGCACCCCACTCCAGTACTCTTGCCTGGAAAATCCCATGGATGGAGGGGCCTGGTAGGCTGCAGTCCATGCGGTCGCTAAGAGTCGGACACAACTGAGCGACTTCACTTTCACTTTTCACTTTCATGCATTGGAGAAGGAAATGGCAACCCACTCCAGTGTTCTTGCCTGGAGAATCCCAGGGACGGGGAGCCTGGTGGGCTGCCGTCTATGGGGTCGCACAGAGTCGGATAGGACTGAAACGACTTAGCAGCAGCAGCAGCAGAGGTCTCCTGTTGTGCGCGTACACCTCTGTGGCTACAATGGAAAGATGAAGACGACTGTTGAAAGCCTGTGAACTTTGAACAACTGATTGAATGCAAAGTTGATGTTAATCCAAAAAACACACATTTTCACAAGGATCAGATCTTTGCAGGCAGTAATTATCACAAACAACAACAACAAAAGGAAGTCCTTCTTTGAGGGTAGGGATGCTTAGAAATCAACAAAAAAAAGTACTCTCATGAAAAAATTTTCTGAGATATTCCTCTAAGTCCATCTCAGTCCTCACTTTAGGTAAAAGTTAAGATGGGAAGAAAAACATATTCAGGGGAATGAAAAAGCTTACAACAGGGTTGTGGAAACGGTCTTTTTAGACAGATGGATGTAGTTTTAGAATTGTTTTTTGGAAATTGTTTCTTAACTCTTTGACCTGAAATTGTGCTTAACATTTTGCAGAATAAAGAATGCTTTCGGTGTTGGTTATATAATGTCTTGTTAAGAATTCAGCATTTATTTTTATCAAGAGATATTTTTATCTAATAAGATACGAATATATTTTTTCTCTGCCAGTTTCTTCAGACTGAGGGAATGAATGAAAACTATGGAGTTAATCTTTTAGGGGCTGGCTGGCTAGTTAACAATGGGATCTCAATTCAAGAACCTAGAAAGCAGGAAGGTAGGGAGAAAGGAATGGCCCAGGCTCTCTGCACTTCTGGTTCATTTGAGATGAAGTAATATTCATTGAATTGCATGTCTTCCAGAATGTATTGTTGTTGTTCTTTAGTTGCTAAGCCGTGTCCAACTCTTAGGGACCCTATAGACTACAGCCCACCAGGCTCCTCTGTCTATGGGATTTCCCAGGCAAGAATACTGGAGTGGGTTGCCATATCCTTCTCTGAGAGATTTTCCCAACCCAGGGATCAAACCCACATCTCCTGCACTGACAGGTGTATTCTTTACTGCTGAGCCACCAAGGAAATCCATTCCAGAACATACAAGACACTGGTAATCAGGTACTTCTGAGTGTTCAGTTCCCATTTTTGCTGACTTTTCAAAATTCTGCTGAAGTTCTCCCACATGCTAGATTTCTCAATATATGTTTCTTGTTAGATGGACTCATGGTTTAGCTTTTGCTTGTTAAAGTTATTTACATGGCCTGAGGTCAGATGGTGTTTTTTTCACATTTTGCTTGATGGAAACCTTACTGGACCCCATTGTTTTTATAGCAAAAGATCGGTTTCAATGAAGTGGTAGAGAACTTCAGTTCTAATGTGTCTGTTTAGCAATACATTTACCAGGCACTCAAATCTCCTGGAGAAGATATAAAATCTTGAGGTCTGTATCTGGAGTTTTGATGTGGTGGTTCCTGATCTGAGCCGGGTGGATTCGCACATTGTCAGCCTCGCACACCAGCAAGGGAGAAGGTCAAGCATCACATTCTTTCCAACAGAGGCAATGGCGAGGTGGCTTCGCTTTCTGGAGGATTATGTAAGAAACTGTGATGTCTGGAGGTCATCGGTGGTAACTGGAGGAGAAAATTGAACTGAACAGGGCTGCTTCCACTTAGCCAGGCTTCTCCAGAAGATTATTTACAAGTCTGGGTCCAGCTCTGGTGGAGCTCAGTTTCAAGGAGTCAGAGAAAGACTGTAAAATAATCCTAAATCAGGCCATCCAACATTCTGAAAAAAAGCGAGGAGGGAGGGGGGACACTAAGGAAAGGAAGCAAGAGGACTCATTTCCAAATCTGCCCAAATTTATTCCTTTCCTCTTTGTCTTCGTCTCCTTGGCTCTCATCTCTTTCAAGAAATCTGCAAGCAGAGCAAACAGAGGTGAATAGCCAAAATGGTAGCCCACTCTGCTGCTCTGGTAGGAAAGCCTCCGGACTTAGGCAGCCATTTTCCCTTGGATCATGGATGTCCAAAGTCACATTCTATTAGCTCAGCAGCACATGCAAAATAATAACCATAAACCCAGAAATGTGCTGTGGAATTTTCTCCAGCTCTCTTAACGAGCTCTGCAAAGCTCCTCTGTCAAGGAGAGTGGGGAATGTGTAATTTCAAACACATTTTTAATAGTTTCTCTTGGCTCCCTCCGAAGAAGAGGGAGGCACGCTGACGCGGCCCTAGGAGAGGCAGCAACTTTACAAGAGTAATGTGAAACAAATCACCCAGGTGCTAGTAGCACTTGGAAAGCACAGGGAGCTGCCTGGGGATCGGTGTCTCATCAGCAAAGAGCGATGCTGGGGTCGAATGTGTGGCTCTGGAAGTCAAACCAGTGTGGCATACGGTGAGTGCAGAGGAAGCAAGGCACCCTCGAAGCTCTGACCAAATCAAGACCCTTTCCCTTTATAACCAAGCGGGATTTTGTAAAAACAGAGGAGAGAGGTAACTACAGTGGAAATGGTAGCAGGTGCCAGACCACCAAGGAGCATCCGTTAGGATGCCCAGAGCTCTTGGCTCTTGGCTGTAGCAACAGATGGACACCTGGTGTAGCTCAGTGTCTTAGGCACATTGAAGAGGACTCACAGCTGGAGACCAGGAAGCAGGAGGAGGAGGTGTGTCTCTCCTTGGCTTCTCTGGCTCAAGAATCCAAAAAACAATGTATTGGAAAGGATATGGGGTCTTCCCTGGTGGCTCGGTGGTAAAGAGTCTGCCTGCCAATGCAGGAGACAGGGGTTCGACCCCTGGTCCTGGAAGATCCCACATGCCACGGAGCAACTGAGCCAGTGCACCATAACTGTTGAGCCTGTGCTCTAGAGCCCAGGAACCATAACTCCTGAGCCTGTGCCCCCCAACTATTGAAGTCCAGGCATCCTAGAACCTGTGTTCTGAACAGGAGAAGCCACTGCAATGAGAAGCCCACACATGGCAACTAGTTTCACTAGCCAAAACTAGGAAAAAAGCCCACCCAGCAATGAAGACCCAGCATAGTCAAAAATAAATAAATCAGTAAATTATTTAAAACAGTCACATGAAACATGAACTCTAGGCTCTTCTGTCTTTCTCCATTTTCCCACCAGTATTGTGAAATACCTGACCATGGTTCCTTGACTGAAAATCAGAACCCATGGTGAGACAGCAGGTCAGAATATTTGAAATCCTGACAATTTTGAAAAACCTATGACTGTGGTTGGTCACCACACTATAGGCTTGATTCATAAATGTACTTAAGTGATTTGCTCTTCAAATTAGGAAATAATGCTTTTGTTGAAATAAAACCTTTTCTTTTATCTGATAACTGATCTTGGAGAAGTTATTTCCTCAAGATCAATTTCAATGTATCACCTGTTGTGAAGGAAGAGAGGAAATGGACATTTACTGAATCCAGGGAACAGAAAGTTATCTGTTCCCAGCCCCTCCTCGTTTCATAGAAAATGAACCTGGGGCTCAAGTGAACAACCAAAACAGTGGCTGACTACCCAGAGCCCCTGTTTTTAAGCTCAGTGTTATTTCTCTGCATTCTGCAGCCCACTCTGTATCTGACTCAATGTGGGCTGATTCTGCCTTGAGAGGTCTGCTCCCAGCCACCTCCCCGCCCGCTCTCCGTGTCTGCAGTGGAAGATGGTGGGCTGAGACTTCAGCTCCTAGCCTCGCGTTGGGCAGCTCTGCAGCCCCAGTGGGAAGGGAAATGCTGAGTGGGGTCTGGCTTTGGTACAAGTAGGCTAATCATGGTGAGTGGCTGGTAGGAGCTGTGAGAAAGACATGAGCTCCCTGCGGTCCCATTTTCTTCCCCAAGCCCTGAGTTTATCCTCCTGGCCTCCTTTAGGTCATCTATTTCTTTCCTGACAAAAACATCTGGTTGTTTCAAAACTGAAATTTTCATGCATCTCAGCTCATGTAGGAATGTCGAAAAGCTGTTCTGAAAAACATAGCTCCTCCGGGTGCCAAACCAGTTGGGCTGGATTGAACAACTGTTGTGATAAATCTCTGCTCTGCCGCTTCAACAGCCCCAGAAGGTACAAAACAGAATGTTTCATGAGACCAGCCAGTCGAATTGAATAAGACCTGCCTAGAGGAGCCCTGTGCCTTAAGAGTGTGGAGCCACCCCTTTCTCTCCTCCCTCCTCAGGCTCTCTTCTTCTTTTAGACAATTTCTGGGACTGCTGGAAAGAGGACAGCGTGTCAGGATTCTCTGTGTTCACAACAAATTCTTTTGTATCCTTAAGTGGAAAAATATTTTATGACATGGCAGAGTAACTGCTTGTTCTATGAGTGATTCACAAGGAAAACTCAGCGACCTAATGATGTGTGTCCTTGCCAAGACTGAGGCAAGGAAAAGGATTAAAAAAAAAAAAAGTGACCCAGAATCAAAAGTCTGAGAGGAACTTCTAAGATGTTAGACCACCTTTCCACTAAGCAGTTCCCACCATGGGCTATGGAACTTCCACTTTTGCTGTCCTTTATTTCAAACCCACCCTTGTCCACAAGGTGAAACATCCACCCCCACAAAGTCCATGCACAAAACCTCCTGACCACTCGGGCTTTGTTTTAGTGTTTTGTTCTCTGTTCCCTATTTCCTAAGATGTGCATTCTTATCAAAATGGTCTGTTGTAATGCTTGGAGCGTGCATGCGTGCTAAGTCTCTTCAGTCATGTCTGTCTCTGTGTGACCCATGGACTGTAGCCCACCAGGCTCCTCTGTCCATGGGATTCTCCAGGCAAGAATACTAGAGTGGGTTGCCATTTCTTACTGCAGAGGCTCTTCCCAACCCAGGGATAGAATCTGTGTCTCCTGTGTCTCCTGCATTGGCAGGCAGGTTCTTTACCACTAGAACCACCTGGGAAGCCCATGCTGCTGCTGCTAAGTCGCTTCAGTCGTGTCCGACTCTGTGCGACCCCATAGGCGGCAGCCCACCAGGCTCCGCTGTCCCTGGGATTCTCCAGGCAAGAACACTGGAGTGGGTTGCCATGTCCATACTTCTGTATAATTCAGTACTGTAACTAAAAGCTTCCTTGGTGCTCCTGGAATCAGAGGACATACAGCTTGTATTTCACCACATTTTCTACAAAAATATTGTTGGATGTTTTGTCACATATTTTGCGGAAATCATTGCACAGCGTGTCCACTCAGTTTCCCCATCTATCAACCTGCAGATGCTATAAAACTGGAACTAAATCTAGAATAGAAAACTGTGTTGGTCGTGTGGGCAGAAAATTTCTATTCTAAGTAACCACATGAACTTATTTGCTTCACTGCCTTTGCTGCTGGCATCCTTCTTGGTTTCCCTTTGGGATCCCCTTGCTTCCTTGTTCCAAGGACCAAGATACCTTTCATGTACCATGAAAGAATTTGCGTAATTTGTTCCCTGAGCTCCTGTTAGCTTGTCCTCTGAGATAACGCCTGCATTTTAACAGCAATCCTCTGTGCCTCAACCCAAAGGCATGGGGCTGGAGAATTTGTGGCAACACCAAGGACCAGGGTCGTCACATCTCATGGGATCTGCTGCTTATTCCATAGAGGTGACCTCTTCTCAATCTGCTTGTTTCTATGTCTGGCAACTCTTGCTGTGCCAACAACTCCCCAAACCTACCCCCACCCCCAGCACGGCAGACAGGCGCTCTGGTTACACAGTGGGACCCCTCCATGGGTCCTCAGCCAGGCTTATTTTAGCCAGTATTGGAAATGGCCTCAAGGGATTTTTCCCTTCAAAGCTCTTGCCTAAACTGTGCTAAACCAACTTAGACCAGCCAGAGGTGAAAAATCCCATCTCTTTTTTTTTTTCTTACCTCCCTTCCCAACATGCTCCTTCATTACCAACAAGCAAGAGGGTTCATTCATTCAGCAAAGAGTTGTTAAGCATATTCTGTGCACCAGTCTGAGGTGGTACTGGGGATTCAGAGGTGAGCCACACAGCATAGTTCTGCTCTTGAGAAGTCACTGGGTCAACTAGGAAGACAGTTTTTAAACATATAAAAATGGCTGTGTGAGAAGAGGGTTATGGGGAGGACAAGCTCTTACCTTGCTCCAGAGGGTCAGGGCAATGATGTGGGAGGTGACATGGACAACTTGAGCCTGAGAGAGGCCAGCTGTCCCTGGGGACGGTGCCCAGAGTCCTGTCCACCCAAATTCTTCTGAATGCCCCTGTGGTTGAGGGCTCCCTCGTTGTCTTGGGAAGGTGATCTAATAAGATCTCACTTCACAGCTCATCTCAATTTAAATTCTGGGCTTGTCCCAGACTTTGTTTATCTGCAGAATATTTACCAGCCTGCAGGGTGATTTATTTTTGCAGAAGAAATGCCTGCAGGATTTCTAGCGCATTTCTAAAGTGGCCAGCTCTTCCCCTTCCTCTTTGAAACTCCAGCTACCGCTCAGAAGTGCCTCAAACTAACCAGTTAGAATCAGAATTCCTGACTGTTCTGTCCCAAGTGAAAGTCGCTCAGCCATGTCTTACTCTTTGTGACCCTATGGGCTGTAGCCCCGCCAGGCTCCTCTGTCCATGGGATTCCCCAGGCAAGAATACTAGAGTGGGTTGCCATTTCCATCTCCAGGGCATCTTCCCAACCCTGGGATCGAACTCTGGTCTCCTGCATTGCAGGCAGATTCTTGACCATCTGAGCTACCAGGGAGATATTAGATTTCAGAACTAGCGCTGGGACCTGGGTTTCTGACGACTCTAACCATAGCTCCGTGTATGTAGCCCAGTGGGATCAGCGGAGGGCACTGTCAGCTAACACCCTCTTCTGAGGGGGGCTTCTAGATCTTCTGACACACAAACCCCCTAGACCTGCAGAATCTACGCAGCCAGAAGAAAAGCGCAAGTTGATGAGAAGCGTTTGCTCAGCCTTGGCCATCTTGGGAAGGGGCTGCTTCACCCCTGGACGGCCCCCACCCCTCACCCCCTACTTGCTTGTCTTGTTCCTACCTCGGTCCCCTCCCCCTAACACCCCACGAGGCTGCACAGGCCCTTTGTCGCCTTGCTGGGCGACATTCCCGTTCCCGGACCAACCCGCGCTCTTTCCCTGCAGAATCTCCTTTGCACTGAGCCTGGGGGTTGGAGCGCCGCGAAAAGCATCTGCAAACGTGGAAAGTTTCCCTTGTGCGTTCTCCTTAAACATTTGACAAGAATTAAAGTTTCCCCCAGGGGAACCAATTTCACATATTAAAACCAAACTTTTTTCCTGCTTACAGTCTCTCTCCCTCTCCCAGTCGCAGACCCCGGAGGAATGATTTCCTGTGAAGTCCGGGCGCTCGCCGCCCCTGCGCAGCGGTGAGCGCGCCGCCGGCGGTCGGACCCAGGGCTGCGCGCGGCGCGATCTGCATCCTCCATAGCCACGCCAGGCTGGGGCGGGCACCGCTTTCGCTGGAAAAATAATAAAATGTGGGGTCAGTTTCTTTAAAGCTGGCTTTCTGTTTCACAATTCAAGTTTTCTGTCAGGAAATGAGTACCGGCTAGCCCTTTAGGGTGGGGGAAGGCGGAGGGGAGGGGACGGGGTGGAGGAGGGGAGGGGGCTGCGCCCTCTGTCCGCAGCGAGGCCGCCTCCGGCTGCACTGGGGGGCGTCAGGCCCTCCGTTTGTCCCTCAAAACCCGCCCGCATGGACCCTTCCATCTGCGCGGGGGTCTTTTGTGCGGCTCCAGGAGGGGCCCCCTTTAGAAGGGACAGAGTCCAGCATAACCAGACAGAATATACATCCGTAATGAAGCCGGGCGGCCACTGGATGTCTGCAGACGGGGTCATTTTAGGACCATGGGGACGCGCCAGTAAAAAAAATCCCAGGCGTCCCTGGAGAAGTCTTCTTCCAGGAAAGCAAAAATGGAAATGGGGGCACGGGGCTGGGAGAGGATGGTGGGAGCGTGGGGGTGAGGAGACGCGAGGAGACTAAAGACAGAGTTCCAGCCATAAATATGCATGTCTGGGCAGCGTGTGTTTCAAATGGAATGTTAACGCGCACACGCAGGGTATCCCGGAGGTTGTTTGTGAACGTCCCCCAAAAGGGTGGAGGGGTTCGAACGCACATTTGGAATTTTCATTGGAAACACATGCACAATTAACAAAAATGAAAGCATATCTTAGAAACATTGAACTTGCACCCAAGCAGTTAGCAAGCTGGTTCATTTTGATTTGCTGGGTTGTGGGGCTCGGATAGCCAAATCTTTATGCTGCGGTGGTGGGAGTCAAATACCTTTTAAGTCCAGGGAAGACTTTCCAGAGCCCTGCTATGGCTAAGGGGGCAGGATGGAGGCTGGGTTTGTTACAGTTAACATCCTATGATTCCCAAGCGATTCGGTTTGGAAACAGGATTTAGAGAGAAAGTATTTATCCTGCTTTAAAACTTCTTACAACATGCGTGCAGAGAAGTGTGTCTCAGGTCAAAGCACTTTCTCATGCTGAACACGTCTGTATGATCAGCACCCAGAAGCCTCACTCAGCTCGATGCCAGGCACTGCTCTCTTCTTCTCATCATTATATTTTAAATTACAATTTTCTTGTCAGTTACTAAAGACGATAATGGTTTATTTTGTGCCAGAACTTCAGGGCAAAGTGAGTCCAGGCCAGGGGTGTGCTGTGCACACACCCAGAGCCTCCTCAGACTCCACTGGCTGCCTGCGTCTTCCTCAGGCTTCCAGCACCACCCAGAGCACAGCGTGAACACTGTGGCCCCAAAATCTATCCAGACCACTAGCTCCTCCATTCCAGAGGCCCTTGGAGTTTATAAAGTTACTCATTTTATATGTTGCCTTAATCTGTTCAGGCTGCTGTAACAGAATATCACAGACTAGGTGGCATTTCTCAAGTTTTGGAGGCTGGAAGTCCAATATCAAGGTGCCAGTAAATTTGGTGTCTGGTGAGGACCTTGATTCTTGCTCTTCTCCCTGTTGCTTCACATGATGGAAGGACTGCGTGTGTTAGTATTAGTCACTCAGTCATGTCTGACTCTTTGCAACCCCAAGGACTATAGCATGCCAAGCTGCTCTATCCATGGAATTCTCCAGGCAAGAACACTAGAGTGGGGGCCATTCCCTTCTCCAGGGGATCTTCCTGACCCAGGGATCGAACCCAGGTCTCCTGAATTGCAGGCAGATTCTTTATCATCTGAGTCACTGAAAGAGGTTCCTATTCTACCGGTACAAATCCCATTCCTGAGGGATCCATTCTTATGGCCTAGTCACTTCCCAAAGTCCCTATCTCCTAATACCATCTACTTCAGAATTAGGATTTCAACATAGGAATTTGGGGAGAACATAAAGATTCAGTCCACGCCATACATACTGAGGGCCAACCAATACCAGGATCTCTACTCCTAAGGAGCTGAACAATCTATAAGAGAGAAAAACAAAGAAACAATAGGGTGTGATCTCTGCTAGGGCTGGAATTAGCACAGGGGAAGGGAAGGATCTGAAAGGGAGCATTGGTCTTCAAAGGTGGAGGAAGTTTTCCTAGAAGAGCCTCAGCAGAATCCTGAAGGAACACCAGGTGAAGGCAAGGGTGGTAAGGAGAACAGAATTCCAGGCAGTGAGAACAGCATGTGGGAAAATGGGAAATGAGTGGGGTGAGGGAGGGGAGATTGGTTTGGATCAGCTCAGGAAGATCCCGTGTGCTCCGGGTGACCAGATAGCCCCACTTGCCCTGGGATGGTATCTACCTACACTTGCTGCTCTACATCACAGCCACCTTCTCCCCTCCTTCACTCTCGGTAGTGACTGATTTGGACCCTAAAATGATGTAGTCACCTCATCCAAGCCATGCCAAAGAAATTGAATTCAATCCTGAAGGTCCAAGGAGCTGGTGAAGGCCTTTGAGGAGGGAAGAAACCACAATCACATTTGCATTGTAGAAATATTACTTTGGCTGCAATGGAAGAATGTTTTGAAGAAAACAATGATATTTTAGGAGTTTATTGCCTTCATCCAAGGTAGAAGTGATGGTGGCCAGGGTTAAGAGTTCAATCATGATGATGGATGAATTCAGAATGAATGAGAAATATTGTGTAAGAGGACTTCCAAGGACTTGGTGATTGTATTTACTCTGTGTTCATTGAAAGTGAAAGTGTTAGTCGCTCAGTCGAGTCCGACTCTTTGTGACCCCATGGACTGTAGCTCACCAGGCTCCTCTGTCCTTGGGATTTTCCAGGCAAGAATACTGTGTTCATTGGTCATTTATATATTGCCTTCTAAGATTTCAAGGAAATGGCAACCCACTCCAGTATTGGAGAATTCCATGGACAAAGGAGCCTGGCCAGTTACAGTCTATGAAGTCGCAAAGAGTCAGACATGACTGAGCAACTAACACACTTCAAGATTTAAAACTGGATTCTGCTGGCAGCCTGGTGCTCGGGTTCCAGGAGTACAGAAGCCTTGGAGGAGCTGGAAGGGACGACGAGAGTGAGCATAGGCCTGGCTTGGGGTTTTCCATCTCTGGAAGGCAGAGCTAACCTGTACTGAGCCAGGTCCCAGCAGTGGCCTGGGTTGAGGCCACGATCAGGGCCAGGGCAGGGTGGCACTACCTTGGCGTGGTACAGACAGCATGGTGGCACTGGGGTGCTCAGCAAAGACTTCACTCTTGGACTGGTAGGCAAGTTCACATCCTGTAAGTTTGAGGAACGTTACAAGCTTGTGAATTACATTAAAAAAAAAAAGTTTTTATCAATACCTCTAAAGTAGTAGGAACTCCAGTCCTCACCACATGTGTTTTCCATGTGTGTTGCGACTGTAGAAAGTAACCAAACAACTCTGTATTGAACTTGTCAGAATATAATCAAAAATTCCGCTAATTACTTCAGCATGAAGCCCATTGAGCTCTCTCCCTTAATCATCAAAAGTTAGTGAGCACCAGCACTCGGCAACAGCACTTGACTGTGTTTCTTGGACAACTGCAAAAGCTTATCTTTCACTGCAAGGTTTTCTCATTTTTGGAAACTCCGTCCCCATTACAGTCATCATTACTAACTACATCAAGAGTGCACGACTGAGAAAGGTACATGCAAAGAAATTCCTGAAATGGGAACAGACGTTCACATTGCAGTGGTAGTTTTTGCCAAAAAAAAGTTAAACTCGAGCAAATGAATTGATTATCCTAGGCTGCTGGCTTCATTGCTCAAGAAAGCAGCAAATGCAAAATTCTGCCAGCGAGTCCACGCTGTTTAGCACATTTGTTTTACCTCTGAAAGCCGGTAATAATCACAGAAGAAAACTGATGGAGTTTTGAGCCCAGGAAGAAAAATTAAGAGGCTTTTAATATTTACAAAGAAAAACATTATTTCCCTTTAATCTTTCTTGTCTCTCCTTTCAGTTACTATTAAGCATCTGCACCGTGGGGGTGGACAGGGGGGAATTGTGGAGAGAAGAAAAAAGAGAAAGTGAAAGCAGTGAAAAGAAATAGTAACTTCTCAAACAGAGAGAATGTATAATAATTTATACGGATATGAGAGAGCCTTAGTGCAGAATCTGTAAATGTTTATATTTGGTTTCTAAATGAAATATGGTAAACCCTATTTACTATTCAGAACTCCAAATTTATAAAACAGATTTTTTGTTATTGTTGTTAGTGGGAAGAGAAGTGGAAATGAGTTGGAATGGGAGTTTATTCACATTGCATAAAAATTCTTTACTTTGCAAAATGATTCACTGAAAGCTTCCTTTAAATAACAGCTCTGCTAGTGCATTTAATTTACCAAAAAAATCAATTTTAAACAGAATTTTAGGAACAACGTCTGTGTTATGCAGTGAAAATGCAGTAGGCATTTTAAAATAAAAACAGATTGGGGTGAATATGAAAATAAATTTGTATTCTTTGAGTAAATTCTTACTAGGCAAGTATCAAAATGGTGGCCTAGAAGTATGATGGGAGGGTCATTGTGCAGGAGAAAGTTGAAGGATTAGGTAGGATTAGGGAAGGGAGTATGGATTTAACTTTAAAAACTGGACATGATATCATCTAAGGAATGAGTTTTAATAGGAGACCTTGCATCAGTAAAAGTAAACAAAGGGATTTCTAATTCAAGTTGCAGATAACCTCCCCTGCATTTAAGCAAGCAGATAATTTTGCTTAGATCCCAAATTCCCATTCAAATAACCAAATACGTAACAGAAAACTCTACATCAGTGTTTAAGTGGTTTTTGCAAAAGCAAATATGACAGAAAAGAGCAGTAAAGGGAAGGAAAACTGATCCTAATATTTGTAGATGCAGCTCCTGGGCAGATTGATAAAAGTTACTGGGACAGTAACAAACATAATGTAAAAAATTAACATTATTAGTAACCTGGATCCAAAAGCTTAGATTATTTCAACAGCAATCTAGATCTGGGGGATATGAAATAAAAGGCTATTAAGTGTCTTATTTTACTGGCGGGAGGGGCAGTGCTTGATTGTGATCAAGAATTTTGGCTCAAATATTATTGAAAGGCAACTTTCAAGACCAAATGTAGGAATAGAGAGAGGTAAAAAATCATAGTGTAAGTTATGTCAAAAGGAAAAAAAACGTCTTTATATTGGTCCTTTCAACATATATAGACAATTCGAGGCAAAGACTGAAGTTAAAAACACATGTGGGGACTTCCCTGATGGTCCAGTGGTTAAGACTTTGCCTTCCAATGCAGGGGGTGCAGGTTCGAACCCTCATCAGGGAACTAAGATCCCACATGCCTTATGGACAAAAAAACAAAACATAAAACAGAAGCAATATTGTAACAAATTCAATAAAGATTTTTTAAATGGTCCACATCAAAAAAAATCTTAAAAGAAAAAAAAAAAAAACATGTAAATACTTTGGTGCTGGTAAGCACAAGATCCATAAAATGCACGCCCCTTTTCTAACATAACATGTTTTTTTTAATTTTTCTAATGTGGACCACTTTTAAAGTCTTTATTGAATTTGTTACAATATTGTTTCTGTTTTACATCTAGCATAGCAAGTTAGTGAGTTTGGGGATTTACAAAGGTGGGTAGGCTTGACTAGGAATGGAGAGCTAAAATATTATCTGTGAAATGTGACTGTACAATGAGAAGGATATAAGTCAGATTTACATGGTGAGGAAACAATCACCTGTGGTGGAAGGTGGTTCACAAAGAATCTATAATGTCAGGATAACCAAAGAAGTTTTAAAGACAAATTTGCCTCATTTGATATTAGTCATTATTGTGCTTCCCAGGTGGCACTAGTGGGAAAGAACCCGCCTGCCAATGAAGGAGACATGAGAGACCCAGGTTCAATCCCTGGCTCTGGAAGATCCCCTGGAGAAGGGCATGGCAACCCACTCTGGTATTCTCGTCTGGAGAATCCCATGGACAGAGGAGCCTGGTGGGCTACAGTCCACAGAGTCACAAAGAGTTAGACACAACTGAAGCGACTTAGCATGCACACATGCACTGCTATAAGTCATAATCTCTTCATCACCTCAAGTCTTCAGTAAAGGCTTTGCAGAAGGTTCGGAAGTAATTAAAAGCGTTAGTATAAGATTTGAAGGGGTGGAGAGGTTGAGGAGGAATAAAGAGAACGTGAACAGAGAAACATCTGGGCCAGGACAAAGCTGTGGTATCCCACAGCCATGGGAAATGCTCAAGAGATGTTGAGGGTAGAAGACACAGACAATCAGAAGCAAATTTGCCATGAAAATACAAGTCCCTATAAATTTGCCCAGATCATGGAAAGGATGGTAGATTTCTCATTGAATGTGGTAGCAAGGGTCAGTGGTTTTGTTTTGAAATCTCAAGAAGCCATGTGATATCTGTATACATAGTGTCTACAGTATTAGAGTTGAAAAGATAAATCTATCAAAAAGTAAAATGAAAAATAGCCACAAAGCATTAAAGGAAATACAAGAAGTTAAAGCAAATAAAATAGCTATGTGAGTAGTTAAATGTGCCATTAAATGACAAGGACTCAAGAGACTTGCACTTTATGGCAGAATACGGTAGGTCATAGTCACTCAATGTTCTCACTATATTATCTAGAAAAGTCCTGAAAATTTCCAAAATTACATACCAAAGACATAGGAGAGTTGTGGAAACAGAACTAGATGAATTGGAATTCCAGGTTTAAGGTCTTCTGGGAATTACCAGCGATTTTCTTTCTAAAACCAATTGTCAATTTGGTTTTCTAAAAAGAAATGGACACTATGCTGTTTACAAGAGACACGTTTTAAACAGAAGACCATTTACAAGAGACTTACTTTATTTATGAGGACACAGGAAGATAGAAAAATAGGAAGAGAAAAATGATATTCCATATAAACACTAACCAAAAGGTAGCTGATATAGTTGTATTAATAGCAAATGATAAGATTTAAGGCAAGAGATGTTAAAAGAGACAGAGGAAAATCCATAAAGAGTCAATTTATCAAGAAGACATAATAATTTAAACCTTGGTTGTACCTAATAGTTACAAAAGATATAAAGCAAAAGTTGATAGAACTAAGGATTTGATTTAGGTCATACCTGAATGGCCTAGTGGTTTTCCCTACTTTCTTCAATTTCAGTCTGAATTTGGCAATAAGGAGTTCATGGTCTGAGCCACAGTCAGTTCCTGGTCTTGTTTTTGCTGACTGTATAGAGCTTCTCCATCTTTGGCTGCGAAGAATATAATCAATCTGATTTCGGTGTTGACCATCTGGTGATGTCCATGTATAGAGTCTTCTCTTGTGTTGTTGGAAGAGGGTGTTTGTTATGACCAGTGCATTTTCTTGGCAAAACTCTATTAGTCTTTGCCCTGCTTCATTCCGTATTCCAAGGCCAAATTTGCCTGTTACTCCAGGTGTTTCTTGACTTCCTACTTTTGCATTCCAGTCCCCTATAATGAAAAGGATATCTTTTTTGGGTGTTAGTTCTAAAAGGTCTTGTAGGTCTTCATAGAACCGTTCAACATCAGCTTCTTCAGCGTTACTGGTTGGGGCATAGACTTGGATTACTGTGATATTGAATGGTTTGCCTTGGAAACAAACAGAGATCATTCTGTCGTTTTTGAGATTGCATCCAAGTACATACATTCAGGTATGAACATACATTCAGGTATGACCTAAATCAAATCCCTTATGATTATACAGTGGAAGTGAGAAATAGATTTAAGGGCCTAGATCTGATAGATAGAGTGCCTGATGAACTATGGAATGAGGTTCATGACATTGTACAGGAGACAGGGATCAAGACCATCCCCATGGAAAAGAAATGCAAAAAAGCAAAATGGCTGTCTGGGGAGGCCTTACAAATAGCTGTGAAAAGAAGAGAAGCGAAAAGCAAAGGAGAAAAGGAAAGATATAAACATCTGAATGCAGAGTTCCAAAGAATAGCAAGAAGAGATAAGAAAGCCTTCTTCAGTGATCAATGCAAAGAAATAGAGGAAAACAACAGAATGGGAAAGACTAGAGATCTCTTCAAGAAAATCAGAGATACCAAAGGAACATTTCATGCAAAGATGGGCTCGATAAAGGACAGAAATGGTAGGGACCTAACAGAAGCAGAAGATATTAAGAAGAGATGGCAAGAATACACAGAAGAACTGTACAAAAAAGATCTTCACGACCCAGATAATCACGATGGTGTGATCACTGACCTAGAGCCAGACATCCTGGAATGTGAAGTCAAGTGGGCCTTAGAAAGCATCACTACGAACAAAGCTAGCGGAGGTGATGGAATTCCAGTTGAGCTATTCCAAATCCTGAAAGATGATGCTGTGAAAGTGCTGCACTCAATATGCCAGCAAATTTGGAAAACTCAGCAGTGGCCACAGGACTGGAAAAGGTCAGTTTTCATTCCAATCCCAAAGAAAGGCAATGCCAAAGAATGCTCAAACTACCGCACAATTGCACTCATCTCACACGCTAGTAAAGTAATGCTCAAAATTCTCCAAGCCAGGCTTCAGCAATATGTGAACCATGAACTTCCTAATGTTCAAGCTGGTTTTAGAAAAGGCAGAGGAACCAGAGATCAAATTGCCAACATCTGCTGGATCATGGAAAAAGCAAGAGAGTTCCAGAAAGGCATCTATTTCTGCTTTATTGTCTATGCCAAAGCCTTTGACTGTGTGGATAACAGTAAACTGTGGAAAAGTCTGAAAGAGATGGGAATACCAGACCACCTGATCTGCCTCTTGAGAAATTTGTATGCAGGTCAGGAAGCAACAGTTAGAACTGGACATGGAACAAGACTAGTTCCAAATAGGAAAAGGAGTACATCAAGGCTGTATAGTGTCACCCTGTTTATTTAACTTCTATGCAGAGTACATCATGAGAAACACTGGACTGGAAGAAACACAAGCTGGAATCAAGATTGCTGGGAGAAATATCAATAACCTCAGATATGCAGATGACACCACCCTTATGGAAGAAAGTGAAGAGGAACTAAAAAGCCTCTTGATGAAAGTCAAAGAGGAGAGTGAAAAAGTTGGCTTAAAGCTCAACATTCAGAAAACGAAGATCATGGCATCTGGTCCCATCACTTCATGGGAAATAGATGGGGAAACAGTGGAAACAGTGTCAGACTTTATTTTTCTGGGCTCCAAAATCACTGCAGATGGTGACTGCAGCCATGAAATTAAAAGACGCTTACTCCTTGGAAGGAAAGTTATGACCAACCTAGATAGCATATTCAAAAGCAGAGACATTACTTTGCCAACAAAGGTCCGTCTAGTCAAGGCTATGGTTTTTCCTGTGGTCATGTTTGGATGTGAGAGTTGGACTGTGAAGAAAGCTGAGCGCCGAAGAATTGATGCTTTTGAACTTTGGTGTTGGAGAAGACTCTTGAGAGTCCCTTGGACTGCAAGGAGATCCAACCAGTCCATTGTGAAGGAGATCAGCCCTGGGATTTCTTTGGAAGGAATGATGCTAAAGCTGAAACTCCAGTACTTTGGCCGCCTCATGTGAAGAGTTGACTCATTGGAAAAGACTGATGCTGGGAGGGATTGTGGGCAGGAGGAGAAGGGGACGACAGAGGATGAGATGTCTGGATGGCATCACCGACTCGATGGACGTGAGTCTGAGTGAACTCCGGGAGTTGGTGATGGACAGGGAGGCCTGGCGTGCTGAGATTCATGGGGTCGCAAAGAGTCGGACAGGACTGAGTGACTGATCTGATTGAACTAAAAGTAGAAATTGATAATCCACAATACAATTAGAGATTTAATACATCTTTCTCAGTAAATGATCATAATTCATAGTAATACATAGAGAAAAAATTGGTATGATCTGAACCTAATTGACAAATACTATATAGAACATCACACTCAACTGCAATGCAGTCTTTTCAAGTTTACATGGAACATTTACCAAAATAGATCATATGCTGGATCACAAAGTAAGTAAAAAAATTTCAAAGTACTAAGGGATATACAGGAAATGTTTTTTGACCACAGTAAAACTAAACTTGAAATCAAGAACAGAAAAGTTAGTAGAAAATCTCCAACTTCAGTAATATATGTATCAATAAAGAAATCACTGTAATAGTTATGAGATATTTTGAACTCAATAATGATAAAAATTTGGCATATCAAAACTTGTGGAATGTAATTTCTGACCAAAAAGATAGTTTTAAACGAGTACATAAGAAAAAAGAAAGTTGAAAATCAATGATTGAAGTCTCTGTCTTAGGAAATTACAAAATAAAAGGCAAATTAAATCCTATTAATAAGTAAATGGAAGGAAAGCTAAAGCTAAAGGGGAAATCAATGACATAGAAAGCAAAGATATAATGGAAATGAAATAAAGTGACAGTACATACCATTTAAGAAAGCTGTATGGCAATATCTATTAAAGATAAACATGGGGTTATCCTATGATCCAACAGTTCTCTTTGGGTGCATACCAAGAAAAATCAGTTTTTACGGCATATATATATGTGTATATATATATAATAGGATACATATAAGGCATGAACTAGACATATATAAGAATATTAACAGTAACTTTTTTATAATAAGTATAAATGAAAGCAACCCACCTTTCCATAAATGAATAATGGATAAATAAGTTGTATTATGGCTTTAAATGGAATATTGCTGCTGCTGCTGCTAAGTCACTTCAGCCGTATCCGACTCTGTGCGACTCCAGAGACAGCAGCCCACCAGGCTCTGCCTTCCCTGGGATTCTCCAGGTAAGAACACTGGAGTGGGTTGCCATTTCCTTCTCCAATGCATGAAAGTGAAAAGTGAAAGGTAAGTCGCTCAGTCGTGTCTGACTCTTAGTGAGCCCATGGATTGCAGCCTACCAGGCTCCGCTGTCCACGGGATTTTCCAGGCAAGAGTACTGGAGTGGGTTGCCATTGCCTTCTCCGAAATGGAAAACTATATAGCAATAAAAATAATGACTTTTGCTACATGTAGGAACATGATGAATCTCACAGACATATTGTCGAACAAAATTAACCAGAATGAAATGACTGCATGCTTTGATGTTCAATTTAAATGAAATTCAAAATTAAACAAAACTAATTTGGGCTTCCCGATGGCTCAGCAGGTAAGGTATCTGCCTGCAATGCAGGAGACACAGGAAGACGTGTGTTTGATCCCTTGGTTGGGAAGATCCCCTGGAGGAGGAAAATGACAATCCACTCCAGTGTTCTTCCCTGGAGAATCCCATGGACAGAGGAGCCTGGCCAGTTACAGTCCAAAGGGTCGAAAAGAGTTGGACACGACTGAGCAACTAAGCACAATCTACGGTGATAGAAGTTAGGATGCTATTTTCCTTGGGAGTTTACTGACAAGGAGGATACGGCAGACACAAGGAGGCACTGCCCAGGCCCCCCTTCAGGGAAAGACTTTTTCTCCAGCCTCTGGAAGTGCTGTCAATGAGCAGCCTTCAGCTAGTTATGCAAATCATACCTCAGAAAAAAAAAGAACAGACTCAAAATGCATTTAAAAATGCAACTATATGTTGTTTTCAAAAGACATATCTCAGAATAAAGGATAGAAAAAGTTTAAAAAAATAATGGAAGCACACAACAGTGTATTGGAAATTCGAGTTCTACTCTCTCCAGAGATTCTCCTGAAATGGCTATAAAAGAATATTGAAAAGGTTTAAATCCACAAAGACAAGAAGAGAAGGATAGAGAACAATAGCAAACAATGTCAACATTTTGGAAGCAGGAAAATGGTGACTGACTTAACAAAGTAGAGAGAAAGTTGAAATCTAAGTCTATAGGCAGAGAAACCAACAGGAACTGAGGTAGTTTCCACACACAGCTCCAGAGAAGCTCAGGGAAACAGGAGCACAGCAAGCAGCTGAGATCAGGACAGTTGGTTGAAAGTCCTCATAGTGAGCAGTTAGACCCCTGGATCCTTTCCCTTGAGCCCACACTGTCACCATCTCTCCATTTTCAAGGGAGGTCTGAAAGCTTTCTCTTTGGAAAGGGTCAGTCTGACAGGCACACCCAACACAGCAGAACAGTGAGTGTGAGGTGCCATACTGAACACAGAGGATCGGATGAAAGTTGATGTCCTCAGTGGTGAGACCTTGGTCCTCTTCCTTCACGTAGATCTCAGAAAACTAACAGCCAGCATGAACCATCTAGCAGAGGATGAGTTGGTTCTTTTTCTCTGAGGAAACTGCCCAGCCCAAATAAAAAGACTGCTCTCATCCTTCCTTGCAAGAGCCCTGTGTTCTTGAAGCCCAAGCAACTGGGTTTCAGCAGGACCCAAGTGAGTCAGCCAGTCAGCTGAGGAGCCCAGGCTACTAGTTCTGTAGACTCTGCATGTCACCCGGAGAACTTTTAACCAATATCCCAACCTATCCCTAGGGTCCACCTATCCTGGGTTTTCTACTCTATCTAGGGGAAGGTTTAGTAGTGAAGTCGCTCAGTTGTGTCCGACTCTTTGCGACCCCATGGACTGTAGCCTACCAGGCTCCTCTGTCCATAGGATTTTCCAGGCAAGAGTACTGGAGTGGGTTGCCATTTCCTTCTCCAGGGCATCTTCCCAACCCAAGGATCGAACCCGGGTTTCCCACGTTGTAGGCAGACGCTTTTACCATCTGAGCCACCAGGGAAGTCAGGGGAAGGTTTAAGACAACTCAATTTGAATGTTTAAAAACGTGTGATAAATTTTAAAAGAGGAATTAAAAAAAAAAACTATAATGATGTTAAGTGCTCCCTAATTTAATACTCATTGGCCATGAATTTGAGCAAACTCTGGGAGACAGTGAAAGACAAGGGGAGCCTGGCGTGCTGTAGTGCATGGAGTCGAAAAGAGTTGGACACAACTTAGCAAGTGAACAACAATTTAATGCATTGGAAGGACCATTGCTGAAGCTGAAGCTCCAATACTATGGCCATTTGATGTGAAGAGCCAACTCACTGGAAAAGACCCTAATGCTAGGAAAAGACTGAAGGCAGGAGGAGAAGGAGGCAGCAGAGGATGAGATGGTTAGATAGCATCACCAACTTAATGGACATGAATGTGAGCGGACTCCAGAAGATACTAGAGGACAGAGGAGCCTGCTGGGCTACAGTCCATGAGGTTGGAAAGAGTCAGACATGACTTAATGACTGAACAACAATAACAATTTAATACATAAACCCTAATCATCTTTAACAAGATCAGTCAGATGATCCTAAATTTCATCCAGAATAATAAATATAAAAGACAATACCTTACTTATCATGTAAGCTATTAATATTAATCATAAATTTGCAGAAATTAAAAGAGTGAGGCTCTGCTGCCAGAAAGGACAGATCAGTATAACAGAGTAGGATTAAATGTGAAAATTTCACAGATGACAAAAATGGCATTTTGTATTAGCAGAGAAAGAGTAGATTGTCCAGTGAATTGTGTTGATAATCAGGAGAAAAAGGACAGGAAAACGATTATATTTCTTTTTCAGTGGTTAATTAATGAAGATTTCTGGAAAACTGGGTGCTCGGTGTCAAAGCTGGTCCCTGTGACTACTCATGTTACCCAAGCAGTAAAACAAAACACAATCAGATGAAGTGCCCACGAAGATTCTGCTCAGCTCAAAAGTCCTGTAGTCATTCTAAACTAAGGTAGTTGCTGCTTTTGTTTGTCTTTTTCAAAGCTCAATTGAGCAGTGGCATTCTGAATGTCAAAATAGAAAGACAAAAGTAAAAATAAACTTGCCTGACTTTCTCCCTTGAAAGAAAAGGCAAGACGACTGGCCGTTCTAACCTCCAGGGCCTGAGGGACTTTGGAGCTTTTTGACATGCACTGTTTGTTTTCAATGGGAAATTACTCAAAATGTAATAAGGAAATATTTTGCTGAGTAAATAGATTCGTTTACATCTTGTGGCATGGACGGTTAAGAAGAATCCTGGCTTTTAAGCTCACTTGGCTGAAACTCCCAGTCAAAGAAAGGGATTTCTCTTCTCCCTAGTATTTCTGTCTTTCCAAGGAACTCTTCCTCCTCCCCCTTTTGAAATCAGATATTTTAAGATACTTGAAATCCAGGGAGGGAATAGAGACTTTATTCTACTGTGATGGGGAAGAACATCATTAATGTTTTGTGGTCACAACCTTTCCGGAAGCCCTCCTGCCTCTCCCGAGGTTCTGGCTTCGTCAGCTCAGAGTGTGCGATGTGAAATGGAGGCAACGGGTGGACAGACACACAACTGGATGAGCCAAAACGTGGGGTTTACGTTGGAAAGGACCAGATTATTCATGAGAAGGACCACTGGAGATGAAAGGGAGGAGGGACAGGGAAGGAGAGAGAGGAGCAGGACTTGGCCACGGAGAGGGCTGGACCGGGAGCTGAGATGGAGGGACAAGGAGGTTTCTGGAGTCAACTGCGATTCGGGGGTGAATATTGAGAGTGACAGAGGCAGAGAAAGGACCCAGCATGATTTCTGTGCATTCAAAGTGTAGTTCTCTCTACATTTCTTGGCAATTTTTCCCTAAGTAAAAGTTGGAGCTGATTTCATTTATATATTTCAGCAGAGTGTGGTTCTTTGAATCAAAATGTATGTGCTGAGGCTACGCCAAGTGGGTTTCAGTCATATTTGGGTTATGCCACAAAAGCCAAAGGTTGTATCACTCTTGGCCCTGTTCACTCACTTTTCTCTTGGCCTCGCCCTGTCTTTTTGCCTCACATAAGGGTTCTGCTGTTTCTTGCTCACGGGCCTTCTCTCCACTGCAGACTTGTTGCTATTTAGTCCCTAAGTCGTGTCCAACACTTTGCGACCCCTTCCTCTCATTCCAATAAAGGTAAAAATGTATTTAAAAATATCCATCTTGAAAACTACCAATATCATCTCATCTTTGTCCTCACTTGCAGCCTCTGAAGAAAGTTTGAGTTTGGAAATGATTATTCCTTTCAAAACAACTGCAGGATGGTCCCTACCAATGTTGTTACTCTGAATCACAAACCCAAACGACAGTGGAAATGCGCCACGCTGGGTCCTTGCTCATTCACACGCCCATCCTCTGCCTCCAGACACACAAGCACCCACTGAAATGGCAGTTGCCAAGTATTATATTCATGCATTCATGCAGCAAATAGTTTCTGAGCACTGGGTGCCAGGCGCTGCTCAAGTGTTGAGGACATAGCAATACAAAGACAGAAAGCAAAACAGACGCCCCAAATCCTGCTTTCCTGTTGGTTATAATACCCACCAGGCTCCTCTGTCCACGGGATTCTCCAGGCAAGAATACTGAAGTGGGTTGCCATTTCCTTCTCCAGGGGCTCTCCCTAACCCAGGGATTGAACCTGGGTCTCTTGAGTCTCCTGCTTTGGCAGGAGAATTCTTTACCACCAGTGCCACCTGGGAAGCCCTAGTAGTGCAAGCTAAGACTTAAAACTGAGACAGGGATAAGGATGTCAGGATGGTTGGAGGTGGTTGATGTTTTAGATGGGGTAGCCAGTGGAGTTCTCACTGAGGTGACACTTGAGGATAGACCTGGAGCACGTGAGCAGGGGAGAGTTTCAGCGGACGGAATCCCTAGGGGAAGGCTGTAAGGCAGGAAGGTGCCTGACAGAGCAGCTGGAGCTGTGGATTGAGGCCAAGAGCTGCCCAAGATGTTTTAAGAGAGGTCTCAGGGGCCATGGAGGTTATAATGAAGACTTGAGCTTTTTCCTCATGTGAGATGGGAAGCTGTGAGAGGAGTTTGTGGAAAGAAGGGACATGATTTAAATGTTAAAAAGTTAACATTTAACAATGTTAAAATTTTAACATGATTTAAATGTTAAATGTGATTTAAATGTTACCAGGATCATTTTGACTTCCATTTTGAAAACAGACCAGGAATGAAGCAAGGAGATCAGCTATTGTGTCTGTGGATGAGACAGGATGGAGGTTTGTACAGGGATGGTAACAGTGGAAGTGAGAGAAACTCGATTTTGATTTATTTTCAAGCAAAAGCTGTGTTGATTAGTTTCCTTCCATTCCTAGTTTTTGAGTGTTTTTATCAATAAAGGGTTTCACTTTTTCAATTTTGTTTCTGCATGAATGGAGATAATAATGTGGGTTTTCCCCTTCATTCTGTCAATGTGGCATATCACATTGATTAATTATTGAATGTTTAAGTGCCCTGAGATCCCAGGAAAAAATCCCACTTGGTCATAGTGCATAATTTTTTAATATGCTTTTGGGTTTGGTTTGCTAGTATATGTTTGAGGATCGCTGTGTTGTATTCATCAGGGATATAGGTCTGTAGTTTTGTTTTGTTTGTAGTGTCTTTGTCTGGGTTGGGTATCAGAGTAATTCTGACCTCATAGAATGAGTTAGGAAGCGTTTCTTCCTCTTCAGTTTTTGGGAAGCATTTGAGAAGGACTGTTCTTTTTTTAAATGTTTGGTATAATTCATCAGTGAAGCCATCAGGTGCAGGGTGTTTTTGCTCTTGTTGTTGGGAATTTTTGATTACTGGTTCTATTTCCATACTGATATGTTATAGGTCTATGCAGATTTTTAATTGGTTATGAATTAGTCTTGTCAGGTTTTGTGTTTTTAAGAAATCATTCATTTCATCTAGGTTATCCAACTTGTTGGCATACGATTATTTTAGTGCTTTTTTTAATAATTCTTATTATTTCTGTAAATCAGTAGTATTATCCTCACTTTAATATCTGATTTTAGTATTTTTAGCCTTATCCTTTTTGTTTGTGGTGCTCTAGTTAAATTTTGTCTAGTTTTGTCTAAATTTGCTCTAGTCAATGTCAATCTTGTTGATCTTTTCAATTAAAAAAAAACCTGTTGATTCTATTAATTTTCTCTATCTTTCCCTGGTCTCTATTTATCTCTATCTCTCCTTTCTTCCACTAGCTTTGAGTTTAGTTTGTTTTTTTCTAGTTGCTTTACATATAAAGTTAGGTTGTTGATTTGGAATCTTCTTTTTAAATGTAAGTTAATATATATATTTTACTCAGCCTTGCTTTTGCTATATTGAATAAGTTTTGATACGTTGTGCTTTCATTTTCATTCATCTCTAGATATTTTCTCATT
The DNA here is from genome assembly GCF_029378745.1 of Bos indicus. Lineage (NCBI taxonomy): Eukaryota > Metazoa > Chordata > Mammalia > Artiodactyla > Bovidae > Bos > Bos indicus. The sequence goes on along the minus strand of NC_091772.1, from coordinate 36,966,156 downwards.
TCCCTGGTGATTTGATCTTTGACCCATTAGTTGTTTAAGAGTATGTTGTTTGATTTCTGCATATTTGTAAATTTTCCAGTTTTTCTTTGTTAGTGATTTCTAATTTCATCTAATGGTGGTTGGAGAAGAAACTCTATATATTTATCTTCTTAAATCTATTGAGACTAACTTATGGCCTATCTAACATTGAAGAATGTCCCATGGGCACTTGAGGACAATTTGTGCATACTACTGTTGTTGGATGAATTATTATGCACCTTTGTTTATAGTTTTTATGTCATTTTGTTGTTAATATATAGTTTCCTTCTTTGTCTCTTACAATATATAGGTTCTTTCTTTGACTCTTGTAAACTTTTTTGATTTAAATTCTACTTTGTCTGATTTCTATAGTCATCCCAGCTCTCTTTTAGTTACTATTTTCATGGAATACCTTCTTTCATCTTTTCACTTTTTAAGCTATTTGTGTTTTTGGATCTAAAGTGAGTCTTTGTAGGATATAGGATATAGTTGGATCATTTTTTTAATATAAATTTATTTATTTTAATTGGATCATTTTTAAAACCCATTCTGCCAATCTGTGCTTTTGATTGGACAGATTAATCCATTTACACATTAAGTTATCACTGATAAGAAGGACTTCTGCCATTTTGTCATTTGTTTTCTATATACCTTATAGCTTTTTGTTGCTCATTTCCTTCATTTCTGTCTTCTTTTGTGTTTGATTTTTTTGCGGGGCAGGGGGGGGAGGCAATGAAATACTCAAATTCCATCCTCATTTTCTTTAGTATATATTCTACAGATATTTTCTTTGTGGTCACCCTGGGCATTGCATTTAACACCCTAAGGTTATAATACTCTAATTTGATGTTAACTTCAATAGCATACAAAAACTCTGTCCCAATATAATTCTGTCCCTATCTCCTTTCAGTTATTGATGTCACAAATTACATCTTTTTTACATTGGTGTCCAGAAACACAGCTTAATACATTTTAAATGAATTATATAGAAATTAAAAAGTGGCGTTACAAACCAAGATTACAATAAAACTAGCTTTTATGATTGCCCATAAATTTCTCTTCACTAGAGAGCTTTATTTCTTCATGTGACTCCTAGATACTGTCTAGCATGCCTTCATTTCAACATGAAGGACTCTTTTTAGTATTTCTTCTAAGGCAAGTCTAGCAGTAATAAATTCCTTCCATTTTTGTTTATCTAGGAATATATTAAATTCTCCCTCATGTTCTGAAGGACAGTTTATGCTGGATGTAAGATTCTCGGTTGAAAGTCATTTCTTTCAGCACTTTGAATATATCATCCCACTGCCTTCTGTCCTCCAGGGTTTCTGACAACATATCTGCTGATAAGGAACACGTTAATTGTCTCTTGAATCTTCAAGATTATCTCTTTGTCTTTTGACAGTTTGATTATAATGTGTCTCTTGGAGGGTCTCTTTAAGTTTATCATACTTGAAATTCATCAAGCTTCCTGGGTTTGTAGATTCACATATTGTATCATATTCAGTAAGGTTTTGGCCATTACTTCTTCAATAATCTCTCTGACCATTTCTCTGTCTTCTACTTATGAGACTCTCACAATGCATATGTTGATCTTCTTGATAAGTGCTACAGGTTCCTTGGGCTCTGTTCACTTTTCTTCATTCTTTTGGTTTTGCGTTTCTCAGATTTGATATTTTAGGTTTTGTTTTTTTTTTTTCTTTAAATTCACTGTTATTTTTGCTGCCTGCTCAAATCCACTTTTGAGTCCTTCTAGTGAATTTTTCATTTCAGTTATTGCAATTTTCAATTCCAAAACTTTTTTTCTATATTTGTATATTTACATTTTGTTCATACATCCATTTCTTGAATTTATCTATATCATTCTTTAGCTCTTTGATGATTTTTAAGACAGTTGTTTTAAAATCTTTCTGGTAAGCTGCCATCTGATCTTCCTCACAGGTATTTTCTTTTGATCTATTTTTTTCCTTTGGGCCATATTTTCCTATTTCCTTACATGCCTTGTAATTTTTTATTTAAAACTGAACATTTAAATCTTACAGTGTGGTAACTCTGGAAATCAGATTCATCCCCTTCCCCAGGGTTTGCTTCAAAAATTCTCATAGGGCATCTCTGCCTGGGAACAGCATGAGGCATAACCCTCAGATCTCAGTTTTGTTTTTTTCTGAGTCTGTGTCTTTCCCTTGGGCATGTGTAATGACTTTATAAATTGCCTGGGGTATGTGGTTGCTTTTAAATGTCCTAATCCTTAAATGTTATGCTCCAAAAAGGGAAAAAAGGAGAAAATGAAGAGTAGAGACTGTTTCTTTAAATTCACTGGAACTCACTGCAGTCAATGGATGTGTCTTGCAACATGGTGGCCCACTTCTGCATCTGCAACTTTATGATCAGAAACAGCAATCAGAGATCAGAACACAGATCCCCAATATTTGCAAGGTCCTTCTTGGCTTCTTGGCTACTCTGGTTCCCAGGAATTACTTTTGTTGGCATGGTTGCCTGCCGTGGGGCTGGGTCTGGGACCTTGGTAGCCATTACCCTACTAATAGCTATTATCAACTAAAATTAACCTCAGTTTACAGACCAAGATTTCCCCTGGAAGCTGCAAGTTTTGAATAGACTCAAGAGTTGTAAAACAGACACATCAGACAGATCCTCACAGGACAATTGTTGTGAAGGTAGAGAAATGGATTTCCGGAGATTCGTACCCTACTATATTCCCTGATGTCAGTCCTCCACTCTCTATATTTATACTATTTCCAGAAATAGTGTTAATAAAATCAGGCTAGGAATAATGCTTGATTACTGTCTGATTCAGCAAAGGAATTACTCACATCATGAATGTCAGTTGATAATTTTGTTTATTTTGATTAAGAAAAAAGTTAAGCAACATGGAAGCATGCCAGGTCTTTACTTGTTTGGTAAGGATGTGAAAAATTTCTTTGTTGAACTATACAATAGTTTTTTAATACTGGGAGAATATTTTCCCAATTTTTGTGCTAATCCTAACACTAAAAGTCACAACACTCTCAATTTTAACAATTAAGTATCTTCATTCTTTGGGCATCAGTAATCTCAGATATGCAGACGACACCACCTTTTTGGCAGAAAGCGAAGAAGAACTAAAGAGCTTCTTGATGAAAGTGAAAGAGGAGAGTGAAAAAATTGGCTTAAAACTCAACATTCAGAAAACTAAGATCATGGCATCCGGTCCCATCACTTCATGGCAAATAGATGGGGAAACAATGGAAACAGTGATGGACTTTATTTTCTTGGGCTCCAAACTCACTGCAGATGGTGACTGCAGCCAGGAAATTAAAAGACACTTGCTCCTTGGAAGAAAAGCTATGACCAACCTGCTGCTGCTGCTGCAAAGTCGCTTCAGTCATGTCCGACTCTGTGCGACCCCATAGACGGCAGCCCACCAGGCTCCCCCGTCCCTGGGATTCTCCAGGCAAGAATACTGGAGTGGATTGCCATTTCCTTCTCCAATGCATGAAAGTGAGAAGTGAAAGTGAAGTCGCTCAGTCGTGTCCGACTCCTAGTGACCCCATGGACTGCAGCCTACCAGGGGATTTTCCATCCCAATCCATCCATGGGATTTTCCAGGTGAGAGTACTGGAGTGGGGTGCCACTGCCTTCTCCCATGACCAACCTAGACAGCATATTAAAAAGCAGAGACATTACTTTGCCAACAAAGGTCCGTCCAGTCAAAGCTATGGTTTTTCCAGTAGTCATGGATGGATGTGAGAGTTGTACTATAAGGAGAGCTGAGTGCTGAAGAATTGATGCTTTTGAACTGTGGTGTTGGAGAAGATTCTTGAGAGTCCCTTGTGCTGCAGTCCATTGGGTCACAAAGAGTCGGACATGACTGAGCAACTGAACTGAACTGATTCTTTGGGTTTCCCAGGTGGTGCTAGTGGTAAAGAATCTGCTTGCCAACGTAGGAGGTGCAAGAGACGCAGGTTCGATCACTGGGTTGGGAAGATCCCCTGGGGCAGGAAATGGCTACCCACTCCAGTATTCTTGCCTGGAAAATTCCATGGACACAAGAACCTGGAGGGCTACAACCCATGGGGCCGCAAAGTATCAAACACGACTGAGCACATCTGCATTCCTTACATTTCCTTTTTATTTCCTTAAATCTAGACCACATTGGAAAACTATTTTTGTAAAGAAGCACAAAGTAAATGTAAAAATAAAGTGCAAATGGCATTGCAGGCCATACTGACTCTATTATAATGATTCCACTTTGGTGTTATAATGCAAGTTGTTTAGTCAAGAAGTCGTGTCTGACTCTTTTGTGACCCCCATGGACTGTAGCCCACCAGATTCCTTTGTCCATGGGATTTCCCAGGCAAGAATGCTGGAGTGGGTTGTCATTTCTTTCTCCAGGAGATCTTCCAGACCCAGGGATTGAAGCCACATCTCCTGCATTGGCAGGTGGGTTCTTTACTACCGAGCCACCAGGGAAGCCCCAGAGCACAAGGTAGCAATCAGTTCAGTTCAGTCGCTCAGTCGTGTCCGACTCTTTGCGACCCCATGAATCGCAGCACGCCAGGCCTCCCTGTCTATCACCAACTCCCAGAGCCATCTCATCCTCTGGTCATCCCCTTCTCCTCCTGCCCCCAATCCCTCCCAGCATCAGAGTCTTTTCCAATGCAATAGACAATACATAAACATGGCTATGTGCCAATAAAACTTTATGGATGCTAAATTCTGAATTTTATTTAATTTTCACATAATTAAATACTCTACTCAGTGAAATGCTTGAACTAAACATTTCTGACTACTCTGTTAAGTGTAGTCCCGCCCCAACTCCTCATGCTCTTCTATACCTGATGCAGTCCTTCACATAATCCAGCACAAGCTGGAATTATTTTGTTCATGTGTATGTTTTCTTGTTTACTATTTTTCTCTCCGCATTAGAATGTGAGCATCATGAGAATAGATTTCATGAGAAATCTTACCTTCATATTGCCAGCACCTATAACAGTGCCTGTATCTAGTAAGTGCTCATAATTATGTTTTTGAAGACTGGAATTTCAATAGTAAACCCACATTCATCTTACCATTGCTTTTATTCTGGTACACGTTTCTGTGAAACAGAGCCAGAGAATATTACAAATGGCGCAGAGAATTCCCACTCAGTTTTGCTCCTAAAACAGCTGCAAAGGGCCATGCCCTTCGAGTCTGCAGGAGGCCCTACAGCTCCTCACAGAACGAAAGCAGTGTTTCAGCCAGGGCGGCTGCATAAGGCAACGCTCTGTTGGAGGTTGGTTAAAAACATTTGGGAGAAATGTTTTCCTTAGTGTTCACAGCTAATGGAACGTTGTTATTTTAAAGGTGCCGTCCGGGGCCAGTCGTGTTCCTCGACCGTGTTCTCCCTGAAACAGCTCAAAATGAGTTTCAGGCTCTCTGGGGACTTTTTTGATAGAGACCAAGTTTGGCAGTTCCTGACTTGGCTGTGTTTACTCAGGGAGACAGACTTGCCTGTCCAGCTTGGTCACTGTGAGCCAGAGCTTCTGAAGAGCCCAGCAGTCCCATGAAGGACTCCTGTGCGCGCAGATGATGCTTCTGCTGGTCCTTCCAACGTGCTTCAAGTTGCTCTTCTGACTCTAGATGCATCTCCTGACCTGCAGAACTTTGACTAGGTCACCACAAGGCACACTGTAATAAAAACGGTCATGGTCATAGTATGGAATCATGTCCAAGCAGAGACAGAGAATCTTCAGTTATTATTTGCTACTTGTTCAGACATTGCAGTATATAAAAGAATGGTATATTGTCAGTTGGAACCTCAAAATTATCTACATCAACAAGCATTCTTATGATATGTGTTCAGTGACTGTGCTCCAGAAACATACAGTTTAAGCAGATGTTCCACAGGGTCTTGCAAGAAGTACACAGAGAGGATCACGAAGTCCACGAATATCCTCTCAGTCCAAGGGGGAGGAGAGATGACCCAAACAGAGAAGGGAAGCCCCAGCCGGAGTCTTTTTTGGCCCCCCAGCCCAGGACCCCTGTCGAAAAAGACGGCGCGGGGAGGGGGATGTCTCTACAGCGGGGATAAGGGTCTCTGTCTACGTGCTCTCTCGGGGAGGAGCCAGGCCAGGGCAGGGCAGACCGTCTCGGGCCCGCGCATACTCAGGTTTCTCTGGCCACAGCATCAGGCAGAGGCTGAGCAGGAAGAGGTTGTCCAGGTCCAGGGCTGCGGCCCCAGGGAGGCTGAGCCCGAGGAAGAAAAGCTGCAGACCTCTGAGGGGGCGAGACTCCGGACCAGGCCCTGGGAATGGGGGTGGGGGTGGGGGTGGCCTCACCGAGGCCCCCAGAGCCTCTGCCTGGAGGGTCAGTCCTCGCCTCATCCCCACAGGTGAGCGGCCAGCGTAGGAAGCACGGCGCCTTCCGAGAGGAATCCTTATGGCACAAATACTGGCTCCATATAGAACCCTCATTGTTCAGAAGACGAGAAAGGAAACCGGGAGGCAGGAACCGGGAGGCCGAGCTCCAGGATCCACTGCTCTGCCTCCGGGGCTATCTTGGTCCCTGGAGAGGCTGATGAGAGGCGGCGGGGGGAGGAGGGAGGAGGCAAGCTGAGGCCCCTGGTAGGGGCTCAGGCTCCCAGCACACTGGCTCCTCTCCCCTGCCTGTGCCAGCACTACCCCCCATCCCAAGCCCCGCGTACCCCCGCAAACGTCAGGCGGCCGAGGCTCTGGCTTCCCCAGGCAGCCGGTTCCATTCTCCACCAGCACTTCCGCTTTTATCCTCCACCCTGGGCGGCACCTCAGCGTTCCTGTCTGACCTCGCACCTCCTCTATCACCACCTGCCGATTCTCCCTCTGTAACTTGCCGGTTTGAAATATCCAGGATGTTTATGTCTTCCTGATTGAATTCTGACTCACACAGGTCTTAGGAAGGAATTCTCTAATAAGAAGAAAAACACAGCAGTCCAAAGGGTAGAGGGAACCTAATTCTATAAAAGATTTATTGCAGAAAAAAGGAGCCAAGACTCAAAATTTAAGAAAATGTGAAATCTATGAATAGGACCAAAATCGGTCATCAAGCTGAGATTTTCTGAAAAAGCTAAATGGGATAAGGAAGAACGCTATGAGATACAAGATGAATGGAAAGATCCGAATTCCCCTCTTAGAATATCAAGTTGGTAATGTTGAAGATGGGGCTTCCTAGGTGGTGCTAGTGGTAAAGAACCCACTTTGCCAATGCAGGGGAAGTAAGAGATGTGGGTTTGATCCCTGGGTCTGGAAGATCCCCTGGAAGAGGGCATGACAACCCACTCCAGTATTTTTGCCTGGAGAATTCCATGGACAGAGGAGCCTAACGGGCTATGGTCCATTGGGTCACAAAGAGTCAAACACGACTGAAGCAACTTAACACACCCTCACAGCTTAAAATATTTGTCAAAATGAAGAGAAAAGGAAGAAAAATTATTCTGAGAAAATAGTTTTAGAAGCTATCTTTGTAGACTTAGCAACAAGTTCTACTAATATATTTTGGTAAATGCAAAATGGAAATGTATTATAAATCGGAGGGACCCTTGGTGAAATTAAAAAAAAAAAAGTTGGGTTCTAAAAAAATGTTTCACAGTTTGTACCAGGAACTGTGAATCTGATTTCACCTGAGAACAGTTAAACAGAAAGTCATGAATCCTGTTCGCAGAGATTTTATTGAGTGGATCTGGGACAGGGCCTGAGAATCTATGATTTTTGTTTGTTTGTTTGTTTGTTTAAGTAAAAAGATCTCACTCCGTTTTGACACAGCTGGTCAGGACCAGGGTTTTAAAGCTACTGGTTTCCAGGAAATTTTAAGCACTACTCCACCTAGTGGTGGAATACCCTAATTGCAGATTCTGTGGGGCGTGGTTGCTGGCTAGAATAAGACATTGTTTCTTAAGAGTTTACTCCATTGAGCAAAAGTTAGTAGCTGGCTGGAAATATTTGGGGAAGAAAGGAGATCATTAAGTGAACTGGAAGGAGAAAGCAAAAGAAATCCTAACTTCTGTAATAAATTTAGTATCAGCAGGGGACTCCCATTTTGGGGAGATACCCTGAGTCCCTGCCACAGAGCATCATCCATAGGGTCATGCAACCTCAGGGATTCACTGAATCCTTAAGACACTTGGACCTAAAATTTGCAATGAGATTCTTTCCTTGACTCCTTAAGAATCCTCTGATCATGGATGGGGATTACCAAAGGGAAATAAACGTAGAAAACACTGAAAGGGGAGGCTGTATGCTTGCTTTGTGAAGTAGAGTTGTGGCCCAAGGTCACAGCCAGGTGGGGGACCCAGAATGTGTCCCAACATCTGGCCTTGCTTTTTGACTTTCTTTCCTAGGAGTCAGTTTGAAAACGCCACACTTAACAACCACAATTTAGGAGTGTCCCCTGGATCTCAGACCCTGTGATGTCCAGACCAAGAAAAGCCAAACCCTCTTTTACACCTAACTGGGTTCGTGTTCTTGGTTCCAATTTCCTTTCTGAGGCTCAAGCTTCTTTCCCAAAGAAGTTGGCCCAGGAATCTCTCCATCTTTCCAGTGAGACTCCACCCACCAACGGGGGTGGAATCCAACCCTTGTGGATTCAACAGTAAAACCGTATTAAAACACAACAACAATCCTGTCATCTTCATTCTATGAGGTCCCCAAAGACAGTATAAGTTGGAGTTTTCAGAAAGAAGGTCTCACACTTGAGCTGCTGGGGTTTTGTGTATTGTGTGTGTTCTATTTGCTTTGATCACTAGAGCACTGACTTCTACTCTGAGACAGAAACACCAAGGAAAAAGGAGGGAAAGGAGGAGGGGGATGGGCAAACAACTAAAGAGAAGTGAGAATGTGAAACAGAAGCATGGGGTCCAGGCAGAGAAGCAGCGAGCCTGTGTAGGCTGTTTGGGGACAACAGTGGCGGAAAAGGGAGTGAAATGTAATCCCAGGTTCTTTAGTGCCGTTTGTTGGGCTTTGATCTGAGCGAACAGCACAGGAAGCAGTCAGCTCCACTCTGGTTTAACGTGATCAGGAACCTTCCCTCTGGGGTGAAATGCTAAAATCCACTGGCTCCTTTCTGAAAGGTCTTAATGAGCCAGCTTGAAGCTGAGGCTGTTTCTCCATTGGCCAATGGCAAAAAGTATGGAAAATTCCAGACAGTGGATAAACAAAACTTTCCAATGTATTTGGCTTTGGGGGTGCATGATATACGACGGTGGAGCTCTCAGTAGCAGATTTCCTTCCTAATGATGTTTTTCTTAGGCTAATAGGCAGCCCCCTTATGCTCCTGCACATTTGTGGCTCTGGCGGCCATGCTGCCTCAGAAGCTCTGCCACTTCTTACCACCTCCACCTGCTCATGCAAAAGTTCCTCTGATGATTCTTAACTAATTTAAGCAGATATATGCAATAAAACTCCACTTCCTGTGTTCCCCAGAACCTCTTTGTCACAACTGAGTACAAGAATTTACTATTTAATCAATGCATTTGGCATACTACTTCTCTCCTGCTGTGGTTATGTGACACATTCGACTTTTTTGAGAAATCTGAAAATCAACTTAAAAGAACCAGCATTGGTTCTAAGGGGGAATCGCTGGGCTAGACACTCCCATTATCCGAAAGCAAATTCGCTAAACCTCCGCTCACTCAATGACTCACTTCTTGAATTAATAAGGGTTCCCTCCCCCCGCCCCCCTAGTTTTGTGCCATGGCTTCTGCACAGGTCTCCCACCCGGCCGACCTCCCGGCCGACCTCTGTCCTATCGCTGCAGTGGTGAGACGGTTTCCTGTTTTTCCTGCTCTGGCAGAGCTGACCCCTGGCCTGGGCTTCTGCTGCAGCAGTTGCCCCTGCCTCAATCATGGTTTAGAAAGAAGAGAGGTCTTCTTCTTTGAGCACTGTTTAGGGCTTTCTCTGTCTTGGCTGGTCTGTGCCCCACAGCTGCTCTTGAGGCCCTGCCCGTCCATGGCCTGGACCTGCCTCTTGCTCCTGGCAGTAAAACCACAGCAAACTGGCCCCCCTGACCTGAAGGATTAAGCCTGGAGGCAGAAGACAAATGGTTACCAGCCTACTTGGTGATTTGGAACACAGGCCCCAGCGTGGCCTGGTTCCCAAGTGGCCGGCAGGGCTGAAATTATGGTTCTTCACAGTCAAAAAAGGCCAAAAACTCAGGAAGTGACTGCTCCGAGTGCCCTCCTGTCTCTCTTGAGGTGCTGCAGAGGGACAGGAGCCACGGTGGTCTCTGCCCAGAGTTCTCAGAGCCAGCATAGAACTGGGGAAATGTGTTTTATTAAATCTCAGCTGGTTGGAATTGTCACAGCCACTTTCCCATGGCCGGGGGGCTGGGGGGGGGGGGTTGTGTGTGGGGAGGGTGGGGAGGGGGAGCGGGTGGGACTCCTGCAGGGAGTGTCACTCAGCTTCAGAAGTGAGCAGAGGGACTTTGCAGTGGGCAAGGGTGGGAGAGAGGAGCCAAGTGGGGCTCCTCCAGGAGGGAGAACCAGGAATGGAGAGGGTTGGGAGGGTGACGGTGAGAGAGCTACTAAGACGTAGTCCAAGGGTCTTTCTTTCTGAGTGAGGAGAAGGGGTCCCGGGCAGGACCTTCATGGTTCCCTCAGAAGGGCTGGAGGAAGTGGAAGTCCTGAAATGACATCCTGACATTTCAATTTTAGGTAAGTCTTTTTACGAACCATGGAGAGTATTTTAAAATGCACAGTTAAGTTGTTGCACAACTATCACAACTATCTATTTCCAAAACTTCATTGCCTCCCAAAGAAGCAGTAAATCCTCATTGCCGGCTCCCTCTGCAGCCCCTCAATTCAATTCAGTTCAGTTCAGTTTAGTCGCTCAGTTGCGTCAGACTCTTTTCAACCCCATAGACTGAAGCACGCCAGGCTTCCCTGTCCATTACCAACTCCTGGAGCTTGCTGGTTAATCTATAAAATCCACTTTCGATCTCTATGAATTCACTTATTCTAGGTACCTCAAGGGCTGCTGCTGCTGCTGCTAAGTCGCTTCAGTCATGTCCAACTCTGTGCGACCCCATAGACAGCAGCCCACTAGGCTCCTCTGTCCCTGGGATTCTCCAGGCAAGAATACTGGAGAGGGGTGCCATTTCCTTCTCCAATGCATGAAAGTGAAAAGTGAAAGTGAAGTCACTCAGTCGTGCCCGACTCTTCGCGACCTCATGGATTGCAGCCCACCAGGCTTCTCCGTCCATGGGATTTTCCAGGCAAGAGTACTAGAGTGGGGTGCCATTGGGGTAGTCATACAATATTTGTCCTTTAGTGTTTGGCTCATGTTACTCACTGTCTTCAAAGTTCATCCATATTGTAGCATGTGTCAGTAATTTCACTCTTTTTTGTGGCTAAATGTCAAGGCTGTATATTGTCACCCTGCTTATTTAACTTATATGCAGAGTACATCATGAGAAATGCTGGGCTGGAAGAAGCACAAACTGGAATCAAGATTGCTGAGAGAAATATCAATAACCTCAGATATGTAGATGACACCAGCCTTATGGCAGAAAGTGAAGAAGAACTAAAGAGCCTCTTGATGAGAGTGAAAGAGGAGACTGAAAAAGTTGGCTTAAAGCTCAACATTCAGAAAACTAAGATCATGGCATCTGGTCCCATCACTTCATGACAAAAAGATGGGGAAACAATGGAAACAGTGGCTGACTTTATTTTTTGGGGCTCCAAAATCACTGCAGTTGGTGATTGCAGCCATGAAATTAAAAGACGCTTACTTTTTGGAAGGAAAGTTATGACCAACCTAAAGAGCATATTAAAAAGCAGAGACATTACTTTGTCAACAAAGGTCCATCTAGTCAAGGCTATGGTTTTTCCAATAATCATGTATGGATGTGAGAGTTGGACTACAAAGAAAGCTGAGTGCCAAAGAATTGATGCTTTTGAATTGTGGTGTTGGAAAAGACTCTTGAGAGTCCCTTGGACTGCAAGAAGATCCAACCAGTCCATCCTAAAGGAGATCAGTCCTGGGTGTTCATTGGAAGGACTGATACTAAAGCTGAAACTCCAATACTTTGGCCATCTGATGCAAAGAGCTGACTCATTTAAGAAGACCCTGATGCTGGGAAAGATTGAGGGCAGGAGGAAAAGGGTACGACAGAGGATGAGATGGTTGGTTGGCATCACCAACTCAATGGACATGGGTTTGGGTAGACTCTGGCAGTTGATGATGGATAGGGAGGCCTGGTGTGCTGCAGTTCATGGGGTCGCAAAAAGTCGGACACGACTGAGCAACTGAACTGAACTGAATGTTCAAAGTCTCTTTTTTTTAACCATTGCATTTTCCCCACTTTGGATACCTTTGCAAAAACAGAAGGTCCTCAGTAAAATGTGTGAAGTCACGTATGTCATCAAAGGCTTTGCTTTAAGAAAAGACACCAAGGCTGGTGGAGTAGCAGCTGCTTACGAATCAGGCTAAGGAAGAAAAGAGTTCTGCCTTAGGAACCCAAAGAGGGCTCCATCAAGACTGACCACATATGACCTTTTAGAATTGGTCAGACTTGGAAGACTGACCCGCCAAGGAGTTAATAAACATGGAGGAAAGACAATTTGATATCCATTTTAATCTTTGCCTACACCTTAAAGAAATGTTCCTAATTTGTGGTTATTTACAACACTGTAAATCAAGCAAACACCATGAGGTGCCAATAAAAATTTTTAAAAATCAGCCTTAAATAGCTAAACTCTCAACAGCAGCTCATAAAGTGAGGCTTGGCAGTTGTTAGGTAGTTATGGTTAAATTGACAGTCCTTTGGGGAGTTAAGATATCCAAAAATGCAGAGGTAGTTAAGACTCTAGTGATAAATGGTTGGGCCTGTTGGTTGAAGAGATTTTACAGCACACATTTAAAGCTTAACCGCCTGTGAGAAAGTGAACAGGAAATAGAGGTTATCACTTCTTCGCGGCCACTCCATTCATTATTGACCTCAGGGGGTCGGTGACACACAAGGCAAGACTCAGGCTGTTTGAAGGAAGAAGTCATTTCTAGGTAACATGATACTTATCAGGCAGAAAGGGGGTTAGTGCCGGAGAGTTCAGCAAATCTAGCAAAGGTACAGAAAAGAAAGTAAAAACAAAATATCAGAACCAGAATTTTTCAGACTACAATAAAGAAAAATACTAAGACTGTAATCCCCCCTGAGACCTCTGTTAGAAGATGACAGAACAAAGTTATGTTTACTTGACTCCCTTTCCCAGAGTTTCCCACAAGTTCCAACAGGAAGAAAAACAGAGAGCAAAGCTTCATCTTTGATGAAACATGGCTTCGACACGACCAGGGAACATGAAGACTGTGTGATGTGTATAGAGACACGGGGATCATTCTAAGGGGTGATGTAAGAACTAATGCATAGACCTCTCTACATCTCAAGCAGGATATAGATTACCTAAAAGTGAGTGAAACAAAATCCTAAAATAGCCAATGAGTAATCTCTTACTTTGGAAGACCAGGGCTTGGGTCTTAGGCAGGTCACAGGAAAAGAGGTAAATCCCATGGAGCATTTAGTTTCATAACTTCAAGACTTATTGTCTACTATGAAAAAATGGACTAGACTGGAAAAGGAAATGGCAACCCACTCCAGGGTTCTTATTTGGGAAATCCCATGGACAGAGGAGCCTGGCAGGCTACAGTCCATGGGCCCACAGAGTGGGACACGACTGAGCACAGCACAGCAGCAACTTGCAGAGTATATTCACTGCCCTAAAACTTCATCTGTGCCCTGCCAGTTCATTCTTCCTTGTCTCCCAACCCATGGCAATCTCTAATCTTTTTTCCTATCTCCATAGTTTTGCCTTTTGTAGAATGTCATACAGTAGGAATAATACAGTATATTGCCTTTTCAGATTGACTTCTTTCACTTAGTGATATGCATTTAAATTTCCTCCCAGGTTTTTTCATGGCTTGATAGTTCATTTTTTTTCAGTGCTGAACCATGTTCCATTGTCTGTACCACATGATATTTATCTGTGTGCTTAGTTGCTCAGTTGTGTCTGACTCTTTGTGACCCCATGGACTGTAGCCCACCAGGCTCCTCTGTCCATGGGGATTCCCCAGGCAAGAATACTGGAGTGGGTACCATGCCCTCCTACAGGGCCCAACCCAGGGATCAAACCCACATCTCCCACATTGCAGGTGGATCCTTTACCATCTGAGCTACCAAGGAAGTCCAAGAATACTGGAGTGGGTAGCCTATCCCTTCTCCAGGAGAACTTCCCAACCCTGGAATTGAACCGGGGTTTCCTGCATTGCAGGCAGATTCTTTACCAACTGAGCTACCAGGAAGCCTGATATCTATCTATCCAATTACTAAAAAACCTCTTGGTTGCTTCCAAGTTTGGGTGCTGCTGCTGCTGTTAAGTCACTTCAGTTATGTCTGACTCTGTGTGACCCCATAGACGGCAGCCCACCAGGCTCCCCCATCCCTGGGATTCTCCAGGAAGAACACTGGAGTTGGTTGCCATTTCCTTCTCCAATGCATGAAAGTGAAAAGTGAAAGTGAAGTCTCTCAGTTGTGTCCAACTCTTTGTGACCCCATGGACTGCAGCCTACCAGGCTCCTCTGTCCATGGGATTTTCCAAGCAAGAGTACTGGAGTGGGGAGCCATTGCCTTCTCCCCAAGTTTGGGTGATTGTGAATAATATTGCTATAGCCATCCATGTGCAGGTTTTTGTGTGGATCAGATTTCAACCCTTTTGGATAGATATCAAGGAGCACAATAACTGATTCATATGGTAAGAATATGTTTTGTTTTATAAGGAACCACCAAACTGTCTTCCAGAGTGGCTGCACCATTTTGCATTCCCACCAGCTATGGATAAGAATTCCTGTTGCTCCACATACACACCAGCATTTGGTGATGTCACTGTTCTGGTTTTGGCCATTCTGATAGGTGTGTAGTGGTATCTCATTTTGGTCTTAATTGCATATGATGTGAGACATCTTTTCATATGCTCATTTGCCATCTGTATATCTTCTTTGGTGAGGTGTCTGTTAAGGTCTTTAGACTATTTTGAAATCAGGTTGTTTTCTTATTGAACTTAAGAGTTCTTTGTGTTCTTTGGACAAGAGTCTTTTATCACATGTGTTGTTTGCAAATATTTTCTCCCAGTCTGTGGCTTGTCTTCTCATTCTCTTGGCATTGTCTTTCAGAAGTTTTAAATTTTAATGAAGTACAGTTAAGCACTTTTTTTTTCTTATGTTTCATGTCTTTGTTGATGTATCTAAAAAGTCATCGCCATACCCAAGGTCGTCAAGGTTTTCTCTTATGTTGTCTTCTAGGAGTTTTATAGTTTTACATTTCACATTTAGATCAATGATCCATTTAGAATTAATTTTGGTGAATGCATGAAAGTTCTGTTTAGATTCTTTTTCTTTCCCGTTATATGTGGATGTCCAGTTGTTCCAGCACAAATTGTTAAAAAAACTGTTTTTTCCCCACTACATTGCCTTTGCTACTTTATCAAGTATCAGCTGACTGTATTTGTGTGAGTCTATTTCTGGGCTCTCTATTCTGTTGCTCTGTTGAATTTGTTTACTTTCAGCAACACTACACTGCCTTGATGACTGGAGCTGGATGACAAGTCTTGAGGTCAGGTAGTGTCAGTCCTCCCACTAAATTCTTCTTCAATGCTGTGTTGGCTATTCTGAGTCTTGCTTCTATATATAAACTTTAGAATCAATTTGTCAATATCCACAACAGAACTTGGTAGGATTTTTCTGGGGATTGTATTGAATCTATAGATCAAATTGGGAAGCACTGACATCTTGACAATATTGAGTCTTTCCAATCATTAACATGGAACAAATTTTTTACTTCTTCTATGATCTTTGATTTTGTTCATCAGAGTTTTGTGGTTTTCCTCATATAGATTTTATCCATAGTTCATTAGATATACACATATTTAATTTTTAGAAATGCCTAGCTCATTTTGAGTGTCAAAATAAATTGCCAAGAGATGTAAGATTAAATATACAAAAATAAACCAAAGAACTAAGAGCAGAAAAGTTAGATGAATCTTTTTATAATCTAGGCACTAACTATGTACCAGGTACTATTGTTATACGTGCTGTTGTGTATATAACGAATTTAACCCTCACAATGCTAGGAAGTAGGTATCATTATGATTCAAATTTTACAGATAAGGAAGCTGAGGTTAAGTGTCTTGTCTAAGATTGTAGAGCTACTAAGCAGAAGAGATAGAACTTGAACCTCAACAGTCTGGCTCTAGAGCCGAATTGCATCTATGATGACCAAATGTATGTAGTTCCCGCTTACACACTGTAGGTGTATGCACGTGTGATGTTTAAGGTTCTAAATTTTTTTAATATTATAAAGTGAAAGTGAAGTCGCTCGGTTGTATCTGACTCTTTGTAACCCCATGGACTATAGCCTACCAGGCGCCTCTGTCCATGGGATTTTCCAGACAAGAGTACTGGAGTGGGTTGCCATTTCCTTCTCCAGGAGATCTTCCCAACCCAGGGATTGAACCCAGGTCTCCCGCACTGTAGGCAGACGCTTTACCATTTGAGCCAGTAGGGAAGTACTTTCAATATTATAACAGAAATAAAAATATATTAAAAACTGGGGAACTATTTGCAACCTATATTATAGACAAGGTTGTTGTTGTTGTTGAGTTGCCCAATCATGTCCAGCTCTTTGCGACCCCACGGAGAGCAGCACCTCAGGCCTCCCTGTCTATCCCATCTCCCAGAGTTTGCCCAAGTTCATGTTCCTTGCATTGATGATGCTGTCCAGCCATCTCTTCCTGTTATGGTAATGAAGTTATAAATACACAAAGAGCTCATACACATCACTAACAAACAGACAAGAGAAAGAAAGAAAGGGAAAACAGACAGACAGGTAGGCAGTTCACTGAATAGAAATACTAATGGCCAATAAGCTTATGCATAATGTTTCTCATCATTAAAACAATGATATAATTTTTACTTATGACATTTTCAAGTATTGAAAAGCGTAGTAATATTCAATGTTTTGACTAAGAGGAGGAAAACGGATACTCATGCCCTATTGTTAGAAGTGTAAAATGGTAAAACTTTAAAATGGTAATTTAGCAATGAACATCAAAAATTTAATGTACCTATTGTTTGACATTAATTCCACATCTAGTTATCTATCTGACAGATGTATAAGTGGCTGAGGGCTTCTTAGGTGGCTCAGTGTTAAAGAATCCACTTACCAGTGCAGGAGATATAGGACACGTAGGTTCAATCCTTCAGTCAGGAAGATCCACTGGAGGAGGAAATGGCAACCCACTCCAGTATTCTTGCCTGGAAAATCCCACGGACAGAGGAGCCTGGTGGGCTATAGACTACAGGGTCTCAAAGAGTCAGGCATGACTGAGCAACTTAGCACACTTAAGTGGCTGAAGACATATATACACAAATACAGAGCTACTCAAATATGGTCTGCATAATGATGGTAGTCTATAGGTGGCTTGTTATTTGTCTGCCAGGAGATCAGAGGCCAGAATGTAGATCAGTCTCACTTTTAAGAGCACCATGAGTCCAGGTGACAATTTTTTTTCGTAGAAAGACTTTCTTAAGAAAGCAGTATATTGATTTGTATTTGGTGAAAGCCCCTCATCTCACTGTGAAACAGCACTTTGAATAGCACTAGTTTATAATAACTAAAAACTGGAAATAACTCAAAAGTGTTTAGGGGTATTTGTTGGATTAACTTAATAACCCCAAACCCAAATTCTATGCATTCATTTAAAATAAGGAAATCTACACATGGTATATACACATATACACTGTATATATATATATATATATGGGCTTCCCCAGAGGATCAGCAGGTGAAGAATCCACCTGCAGTGAAGGACTCGCAGGAGATGCAGGTTCAATCATTGGGTCAAGAAGATCCCCTTGGTAGTTATGAAGAACTCACCTGCCAATGAAGGAGGCATGAGACCTGGGTTCAGTCCCTGGGTTGGGAAGATCCCATGGAGGAAGGCATGGCAACCCACTCCAGTATTCTTGCCTGGAGAATCCCATGGACAGAGGAGCCTGACAGGCTATAGTCCATGGGGTCACAAAGAGTCGGACACAGCTGAAGCAACTGAGCATGTACCCATGCACTGTATATGTATACACACAGGATGGAGTGGAAGAAATTTTGCAAAGCAGTAGGAATATATTAATAGTAAGAAGTACAAGATGAAGAAGTACAAAAAGTACAAGATGAAAAAGTACATGTACACAGAGTGTCTGGAAGCACACACAAGACGGTTTTGAACCATGGTTATCTTGGGGACATGGGATAGGGTGTGGGGCTTTTATGCTTATGTCCCTCTGTATAGCTTAAATGTGTCTACAACTAGCATAAGTTACATCTATGATGTTTTAAAATATGAATTAAAAATTTTGTTCAAAAGTAATGAATCAGGCTCACTGCAGAGTGAATTTCCAGAAACTGTAAATTTGAGCTGAAATTTCTTTCAGAATACTTATTGAGATAATCTTTAAATGGGATGGGATGAATTTCCATGGAGGCATTTGTGTGAAGATGTAAGAACACATCAGCTTGTCTTTCCTAACTCAGAAATCCATTTTTCTCACCTTATTATGGCCAATGCACACACCTCCCAAGGCAAATTTTAGTCCATCTCCAGGATGGGTCTCAAAACTAGGAATTGGTGAAGTCAGGACTCTGTCCCTGCGGTGTGACAATCAGTGATCTAATTCAGATCGTGACTGTCACAAAGAAGTTCAGGACCAAAAGATACTTTGTGCTCAAAAAGGCCCGAAGATGGTGGATCATAGCAAGTCTTTTCAAAATCTAGGGTTCCTATATGCTTCATGGAAACCACAATTTATTCTGCCAGAAATTATGGGATATTAGGCCTTTCAGAGTCATCTGGAACACATTAATAATCATTAACATTTGTACAGTACCATGCAGTTTGCAAAGCACTTTCTTATCCACTGTCTTACTCAATCCTCATAACAGACCTTTGGGGTAGGTAGATTTTATAGATCAGGTTTTATAGATGTAAACACTGGGTACAGAAGGCTTATGTTTATTCCCAAAAGACACTGAGGAGTGAAAAGGCGAAGCCAGGCTGTGGCAGCCTAGATTCTTACCACCACCCCACACTGCCTTCCAAGGCATCTGACTTAAGTGGTGCAGACAGAAGCGCCTGGGCAGCTTGCTTTTATTCTCTGTGTTTATTTGCCTGATGTTATGCCTTTGAGCTGGATGAGTTTTAAAGCAGACCATGGCTGTTGCCACTGTTTGTTAAACATCGCTACTTGGAGTGAGCAGAGAGTACAGACAGCAGTTTGAGTTCTTGGTCATCTTGAACAGGATCAAGCAGGACAAACAGAGGGGAAAGCAATTCCTGTTGACGGAATGAAGGAAGCCATAGCACACGCTGCGTTTTCTATGGGCACATCTGTTCTTTCTACCTTGGTTCTACTTTAAGCTTTTCTCCAGGAAGTTCAAAGTGATGGTAATAAAATGATCTTTCTTGAAGGCCTAGTTTTGATACCTACTTTAACTATTTCACGCAATCTTCCATGTCAGAGAGCTTTTCTTTCCCAAGGTTTTTATTAAACTATCTACATCTCGTATTCCACTTATATTTCTACTTCCTTGCACATAAGCTCCATAGAGAGGAATTAAAATTATATGATAATACCTTCCAGTTACTGAGCACCTATTAACTGCCGAACAATGTGGTAGGGGGCTTCCCGGGTGGTGGTAGTTGTGAAGAACTCACCTGCCAATGAAGGAGGCATGAGACCTGGGTTCAGTCCCTGGGTTGGGAAGATCCCGTGGAGGAGGGCATGGCAACCCACTCCAGTATTCTTGCCTAGAGAATCCCATGGACATAGGAGCCTGGTGGGCTGCAGACCCATCAGGTCGCCAAGAGTCGGACACGACTAAGCGACTCAGCACACAGGCACCCCCTGTGGCAGGCACTTTGTATATCATATATTATCTTTAAACCTTGCAGCACACTCTACGGGTTATAACTCATTGCTCTCACTTTGCGGGACTGGGTCTGGACCCATCAGTAGTGAGTGGCAGAGCTGGGATGGATGCAGGCACACATCTGTGTAGCCTCAAAGCCAAGGTTCTCTCTAACTCACAGCTCGCAATAATAATGCGTATTGAATTAGCTACTGGAGGAAGGTATTTAATGAAAACGTTCATTTTAAAGTTCTGTATTTTAACAGTGAGCATCATACATTCTTTTCCTCAGCTCTTAAAAGGTGGGTTGGTGGTGATCTCAGGTGGTCTCAGGTGATGAAATTCAACGCTGATCCAAATGTGAAGCTCCCACATCACATCCCTGACCAACCTTAGGAGAATTATGGCACATAATGGACCCTTTTGTTCTGCTTCTCTTTCCACCTGGTCAGCTCTCAAAGGAAAACAACATTCTTATGATCATTGTGAGGTCTAGAAATTAACTTTTATTTTAAATCTGTCAAGAACTCCTGGCAGTTATTAATTTTATTAAAATGATTACATATGGCAAAACAAAGAATAGAGGTAATTCTATTTCTCTACAACATAAATTATGAGTTAGGGTCTCAGCTGCTGACTCAGCATTGTTGAAGAATTTTTTTAAAGGATTGGGGGGAGGACTTTAATTTCCAGAAAATATTAAAGCAGCATAAGAAAAAAAAAAGTAAAAGTAATTGCAACTGGAGATACTGCCTAGGATGTGCTAATTATATAATTGTCTTGATGTATTTATAGACCAGACTCCAAGCTTTGGTGTTTAAAAACAAAAAATCACGTGAAGAGCTGTCCTTATTGATTTGTCATCTGTAATTTATAACATAGAACAAATTTGCTGATTCTTTTTGAAAAGGTGGTAAAAATCAATTATGACTAATTTAAATAAAAAAGCAACCAGCATTCATTTATCTAACTGAAATATGTAAAAACAAAAACAATTTTATTAAAATATTTAATACCAGAATAACTTATAATAGTATGAAAAAGAGTGAAGTACTTGTCCTTAGTTTTCACTGACATGATCACATTTTGGCAAACTTGTTTTATAAAGATTCCAAAGTTTTTATCATGGATCTATAACTATTTAAGGATCTTATAAACCAAAAGAACTCATACTTCATCTGATCATACAGTCATAACTTACATATCTTGCTTTGCACTTACTCTTACTGCAAACAGCAACTTAGAAAACAAAGTAAAAATATATATATATACAAAATATTTTTATATCAAATTATTTTCATTACACTAAATAAACCCAACCCCCAAATGTTATGTTACATGAAAAAGTGTCCTACAATTTATATCAAGACTGATACTGTCCATATATCAACTAGAGCAGCCTTTGGTTTTAAACGTATTTTGCAAAATAAAGAAAAATATCACCATGCGGCTGCACTGCTGGCTGTCATTCACACTCAAAAAAATGCTTTCCAGTTTTTAAAAAAAATTATAAAATAGATTACATACCCAGAAAAAACATCCCAACATAAGAGTCAAGGCTCTTTTACTTCTCTGAGCACAAATACTCTGTTATATTTGGCATCTCTTCTGTTTATTCAAACTTCAAGCCTCCCCAGGCTGATGAGAATACTAACGTTTGACTGAAAAAGATCTTCTTTCTTGATATTGATTATTCTCACTCAATGATAGCCTAATTTAGAAACAAAATGTACTTTATTTTAATGCATGATTTCATTTTAATGTCCTACTTGGCAAAATTCAGAGACTGTTCAATGTTTGTTTTCCATATGTCTTAAATTTAAAAATCAATGTTGTGTGTATATGTATACCCACAGAGATCCATTTCCTTTATTGCCTTGTTCTCAATGCAGTGTAAGTTGCCCATCAGCAATTGTGATTTGAAATGAACCAAATAAAAGGTTTTTCCATGTGAAAAAGAGCTATTCCGTATGAAAAACAGTTTCCATCACAAAAAACACTGACTCTAATGCAAATGGGATTATGTTTTAAAACTAAATTATAAATTGAGTTTTACACAGGAAAATTTCGAGTTACTGAGATAATGAAGTTTTTGAAAACTTTGGCAAAACTTGAGAAAAAAATCCAAATCAATTCTAAAGAGCATCATGGTGTCTTCCAGCAGTGCTTAAAGACTTATTTTTCTGATCGCATTCATTGCCATTTTCCTTGAATGTACACATTATGTGATTCCCAAGCCTTTCCTTTTGGAAGTTTGTAACCTACCAGATATCCAGGCAGGATACATGCATAAAATTCTCACTGTCACTCTGCAAAGCACATTGAACAATTTTAAATATTGCAGATTTTTTTTTTTAAAAGGAACATTTCATCTGGGCTGAAGAGATTTCCAAGCTTTAACATGGGAACTAGTGAACACATTTCAAGGTGTTCAGCAGTTTTGGTTCCAGTCCTGGCACCGGTGGCAGGTCCATCCAGAATAAAGCTCACAGTTTAGTAAGCATTGTGGTGCTATCGTTTTGAGGCACTGCTGCTCTGCTGTGCCCACGTTGTAACTTATTTTCAAGAAGCAAGGCACTTACTGTAACGGCAACACAGACATTTTACGCATACTTGGAGTAACATAAAATAAGTTAATATTTTTGATTAAAGTGGAGTTTTATAATTTATATGTCTTTTACAGAAGCAACTAAATGATACATTTAGGATGATTAAAAATAAGAAGAGGTTTGAGAGGGAGTCACTGTCACTCCTGCTCCAGCTCTTAGGATGAGGGTTTATGAAGAAACACTGATGCGAAGAACGGCCATCCATCTGAAAAGTGACAAACTCTTAAAACTGCGGAACCAGGGGCACTTTGACCGTCTTCACTTCCGCAATGTGGGACGACTTCTGGATGATGCAGCTGGTGGTCCCCTGCGGCTTGTCCTTTCCCTGCGCGAGATTGGTTAAGGCCATGGCTGCGTTGATCTCCTTCCAGTATGTGTCATCCTTGCTCGGTCCCTTTCTAGTAGCTGCACTGGATTTAAGCAGAACAGAAAGAAAATGATCAAACTCACAGCAGCGTACGTAGAAAAGATCATCACTGAAAAGCATGGATGGCAAATAAAAACATACCACTCACCTGTCACCCTTATTAGATCCATTTTCCAGAGTGTCTGTAAAGAAAAGCAAAGATTGGATTACTTTTCTTTTTTTGTTTTCTTTTTTCCAAAAACAAACAAACAAACAAACAAACACCCAGTATTTACTTATTTCTGGCTGTGTTGGATCTTTGTTGCTGCTTGGGCTTTTTCTCTAGGTGGGGTGAATGGGGGCTCTCTGTAGTTGCGGTGCACGGGCTTCTGATAGGGGTGGCTTCTTTGGTTGCAGAGCACAGGCTCCAGCACACTCAGGCATCGGTAGCTGCAGTGCATAGGCTCAGGAGTTGCAGCTCCCAGACTCTAGAGTGCAGGCACAATACTTGTAGCATATAGGCTTAGCTGCTCCACAGCATGTGGGATCTTTCCGGATCAAGCATCAAACTCTCTTCCCCTGCACTGGCAGGAGGATTTTTTACCACTAAGCCACCAGGAGAGCCTGAACTATAAAATAGGGGCTCCTGGATGATCTTTGGAGTGCCTGTAGCTCAACAGTCTATGGTTTCCTGGAAATCAAACCTCATCTCAGGAAAAAGACTGGCAAATAGTCCCCTCTGGCAAGTCAGCAGATGAACATGACCCAGTGCTGACAGCAACCTGGAATTCCTGGTGTATCAGAACAAGCAGCTCTGGTGTGTAAGGTCCACATAAGCCCTGCACCGTCCATTGCAGGGAATGAAGCGTAGGGTGTGGCCTCTGCTCATGCATTTTCACCTTTGGTTTAGATTGGCTCCTTCACTCAGAACATGCATGTCTATCAAAACCACATTATTACGAAGGAGGATGAAATGGGTTTCTGGTCTGGATTAAGCCTCTCTAGGGGAACTCCTTTGGCCAAAAGAACGAGATATTGGGAACACAAAAACAGACATGCTGGAGGGAAAGATTCCAGAGGGTAAAGAAGTGGGGGAAGAACAAAGAATGGGGTTGGGACTCCCCATCAGCCTTCAGTTCAGTTCAGTTCAGTTGCTCAGTCATGTCTGACTCTTTGCGACCCGTGAATCGCAGCACACCAGGCCTCCCTGTCCATCCCCGGAGTTCACTCAAACTCACGTCCATCGAGTCAGTGATGCCAACCAGCCATCTCATCCTCTGTCGTCCCCTTTTCCTCCTGCCCCCAATCCCTCCCACCATCAGAGTCTTTTCCAATGAGTCAGCTCTTTGCATGAGGTGGCCAAAGTACTGGAGTTTCAGCTTTAGCATCATTCTTTCCAAAGAACACCCAGGACTGATCTCCTTAGAGGCCCCAAAATACAGTAGTTAAGTCACTGCCATCAACAACCACCACTACCACCAAGAAGCTGCAGGAGGCGCTGTGCCACACATGAGAAGCACAAGAAACATGGCATTTGCTCACAGCTGTCTCTGAACTCCATGGTTTCTGGAAAGCTTTCTCCTGCTCCCAGTCCTCTCCTTTTCTTCTTCTCTCCTAACCCAGTATTTCTGAAGGCCAATTTTTTTTCTCTGCAATTCTCAAGGCTAGTTAGGCCATGCACCCCAATGTCCAGCCCTGGGCTCCCAGAGGGTTGTGGAACCAGGAGAGACCTGGGGGGAAGAGCATGAACATGATAATAATATAGTCCAGCCATGGCGGCACTTCCAGGGACGAGAGGGAAGAGAAAACAGCAATATGGCCACTTCGACATAGTAGCTAAACTTTGATGCCTTCAGAAAAGAGTCAGTGAAGTGTGTTCACACATCCTGAGTCAGGCCGTGCAGTGAAGACCTGAGACAATAATGGTCGCCATGAGCTCTTTGCACAACCTTTTACTCAAGGCCCACCTCACCCCCGCACCAAAAAAAAAAAAAAAAAAAAAAGGAAGACATCAAGCGAAACAAAAGCACTTAGTGAATAAATGACAAAGTCGTTAAATGAATTTAATAAATAAATAAATGAGACTACGTGTGCTGCTGTGCTGTGCTTAATCCCTAAGTCCTGTCTGCCTCTTTGTGACCCCATGGGCTGTAGCCGCTAAGCTCCTCTGTCCATGGGATTCTCCAGGCAAGAATACTGGAGTGGGTTGCCATGCCCTCCTCCAGGGGGTTTTCCCAACCCAGGGATATTACCCTGGTGGATTCCTTACTGTCTGAGCCACCAGGGAAGCCCAAGGCTACATGTGTCTGGCCCCAAATGGAACAATAAGTGTTAGTCCCTTTGGTTTTCTTTTAAGGCATCTTTGGAAAAATAAGTGGATCCGTGAGCAGTTGATCACCTTCTGGACCTTCTGGCCCCTGCAAGGTCAGCTTGGACGGTTAGCTCCACCTCTGGTGCTTGATAATTTTGGAATTAGAATATTACTCATGTAAATAGAAGAAAAACAATGACAACTTTGAATTCACAGAACTGTGATGATCCTAGCTTACTATGTCCTATGTTCCTTGTATGATTCTAGGCACTTTGGGTCTAACTTATTCGGTGTTAGTAACTTTGGCCACCTGATGTGAAGAGCTGATTCACTGGAAAAGGAGGAGAAGGAGCCCACAGAGGATGAGATGGTTGGATGACATCACCAACTCAATGGACATGAGTTTAAGCAAGCTCCGGGAGATGGTGAAGGACAGGGAAGCCTGGCGTGCTGCAGTCCATGGGGTCGCAAAGAGTTGGACATGACTTAGCGACTGAACAACAACAAAAAAAACTCTGCGTGTGGGCAGCAAGTCTCTGCTGTCTATTAAGTCTTTCTTTGTTTGGTGCTATTATCTGCAAATCTTTGCTCAATGACGACAGAGACAACAGAGAATAAGTCAATACCTTTGTTTAGGACAAGAAAAGCTAACAACATTGGACATTTTACACAGAGAGAGAGAGAATAAAAAAGGGGGTTAGCCTTTGCTCACTTTTGTCCACAAATTGCAACCATTCTGTTGCCAAAGAGAAACAATAGGTGTTGGAGATATTTATTCAATGGAAAGTCTTGGCAAAAGCAGAGTAAGGTCCATGATTCCCTAAACAACGTTAGGGAAATAACACAACCTAATTTAGAGAAGACCATGTGACTCACGTTCTGGCTCAGGGATGGAACTCTCTTGAATGTTCAGAATCAGATTCCCCACCTGGACTGTGAACAGTGAGTGGTTACAGAGCAGAGGACAGGAAGGAAGCAGGTGGCTGCCGACTGCACATGCAAGGAAGACACAGACATCCCTGTGAAGGTCCACGGAGAGCTTCCTTGGCCCCCTTGCCAGCTAGACACTGCAAGCACTCCCTAACTTCATGACTGCTTGCTGGAAGCATTCCACCAACAAACACCTTGACCACAGCCAACTGTGAAACTGTAAAACTCTGCTTACTCTTGGGGCCTATGTGTTTTACAGTTTGGTGCTTATGAAAATACACTTCAAAGTGTAAGCACAGAGACCCCATCCCCATTTGGGAGTTCTTCATTAGTTTCAGGAATTTTCACAATGTCCTTGCAACAAAGAGGATTCCTGTGTTTTATTTCTAGGGCAGATGGGCACTTAGTGTCATTAGGTATGGGTTCAGGTTCCTTTCCCAACCACAGAAGAAAAGGTTTCATAAAAAAAGGAATGAAAAGAAACAGTCTGCTTCTGTATCAGTCCAGTGTTAAAACAGCATGTAACAAATTTCAATGTCAAAGATCTCAAACCGAGAAGGAAAAGCTGACTGTGACTGCTTTTGGGGGTGGGGGTGGGGGGGTCTCTGTGCCCAGGTTTTGGTTCAGAACATACACTGGTGTTAGAAGGGTGTGCTTTTCCTACTACTGGGTATTATGCATCTGAGAGACACCCCCCACCCCCGCCCCCTCAGAGGCGCAGTTCCCAGAGGAAGCAGCCAGGGGAAGACAGCAAACAGGGGCCCTTTTACTCTGAAACATTCATGCTTTTGTAGGAAAGCGAAGGACTATAAAGATCTGGCAGTTTGGGGAGACTTTTTTCCCCCCTATTCCTTGCGCTGAGATGAAATCTGGGGAAATGCCCCAGATTATCTGAGGGGAGTTCAGAAAATGCACAACCTGCTCATTCTATGAAATAATTGTGTTAAATGTGATTTTTTTTTTCACATGCTCTTTTCCTTTGAAGTATAAACCGGCTGGCAGTCATTTGGTTCAATGGCTTTGTGTCTTTTCAGCCGATCATCAGGATTTAAGGAAGGGTGGGTTTCTGAACACTTCCCCCCCCCCCACTTCCAACTCAACGCCACTGCAGCAGATGGGCGGTCTCGTTGGCTCTCCTCCAGGAGTGGCACCCAGTAGCTCAAGGAAGGATCTGACAGGAGAAGGAAGGGCTCTGAACGCTGCTGAAAAGAGGGCAGTCTGAGCCAGAGCAGGCGTTTCCCTGACGCTAATTACCATGCACAGACCCGAGGTCTATGCATGTCCTACATTCAGCTCAGCCTATCTCCTACTCTGCAAGTAGCTTGGCTCAGCCTCTCCCACGTCTGAGCTAAAATGCCTTTTTAGATCCTCAGGTTCCAAAAATCAGCTACGCTGTCAATTACCATAAAAGCAACTGGTTGGCAGGAACAACTTACTGAACCAGCCAAAAGAGCATGTTTTAAGACCAAAAAAGAAAAGGAATGAAAAAGAAAAAAAAAAAAAAAAGGCTTGCGTAGTTAGGAAAATCTTGGATGCTGTAAAACCCAAACCATGTTGAAACTTAAAATGGGGCTATCCTCAGTTTGGACATGTGTTTCCTTATAAAGTTAAGTAGAGAAACAATTATAAAGGAAATTCAGTCCTACTACACCTCAGAGTCCTGTGAGCGCAAAGCCCTGTGGGCAGATGTCCATTCAAGTTTGAGAAACATGGTTCAGAAATATTAACTCTGAAATATATATTCCTGAAGTAACATTTCTGGTCATAAAAAGAGACAAAAATAGGGCCAAAGCTTTTGTGCTGAGATGGTTTTCAAATTTAATCAGTTAAGTCCTAAAGTTAGGAATGTCTTGGAATGTTTCCCCAAAGACTACTCACACCACAGAAAGGTAAATAAAATTATGTCTAAGAACCTGAGTATCTCTAATTAAGTGATCTGAGTCATCCATCCATTGTGTGTTTTCCTAAATGAAGGGGGAGAGAGAGCTCCAGATGCTTGACATCTGTACCCTCTCACCCTTGGTCGGTTTGGGGGCCGCTGCTGGAGACAGCAGGGGTGGATACCCAGGCCCAGTGCTTCTCACCTCAGGGTCCTGAGGGCCCCTGGCACACCACCCGGATCATCTCTGGAGTTACTTACATACTTGGCGCAGCGGACATAAAGACTGAGACTCTTGGGGAATTGGCCAGATATGAAGCCTCACTAAGATTCCGAAATACTGATTGCTCCAAATTTTCAGGATCTCATAATAGACAGATCCCCATTCCCCTTGTTCTGTCTGTCCCTACTTCCCTAGGCACTAGGTCTGGGCTGGGTTCACACACCTGGCTGACTGATTCCACTGTAACTCTACATTTATTTACTTTTAAAAACAGAATTTCGGGACTTCCCTAGAGGTCCAATGGTTAAGACTTCGCTTTCCAAGGCAGAGGGTGTGGGTTCGATCCCAGGTAGGTGAGCTAAGATCCCACATGCCTCCGGCCAAAAAAGAAAAACAAAACATAAAACAGAAGCAATATTGTAACAAATTCAATAAAGACTTTAAAAATGGTGGCAAAACTAATACAATTATGTAAAGTTTAAAAATAAAATAAAATTTAAAAAAAATGGTTCCCATCAAAAAAAAATCTTAACAAATAAACATTTAAAAAAAATAAAAGTAGCATTTGTTGTTGCTCTCTAATAAGAAAGTCATGCAGGTTTGCTGCAGAAAATACAGGAAAAAGTGGAAAAGAGAAAATCGAGGGCAGTTTAGGGATAACTCGAATTAATATTTGGATGAATGGCCTCCCAAAGTAAGTTTATATACATTTTTTTAAAAAGAGAGTCATTTTGTACATGTTTTAGAACTTGCTTTTCCACTGAACGTCTACCTTTTCCTTACCTTTTGCTAACAAAGAAGATAATACTCTATCACCTGGCCTACCCTGATGTGGCAACATTTGTTTTTTCTTTTTGAACCTATGAAAAAGAAACAGCTTGAAAAAATTCAAAATCTAGCTCCACTCAGTTTAAACTTGGATATTGAGAATCTTGAATGTTATAAGAAGGGGCTACCATTAACAATTACTAGCATTTCATCATTGAAGCGATCTTGGTTGATAAAGCCACCTTCAAAGACTACGGCAAGGTCAAAAGCATTGTTTACATAGAAAGCCTATTAAAAACCTATCAACATCTTTTCCGGAGAAGGAAATGGCAACCCACTCCCGTACTCTTGCCTGGAAAATCCCTTGGACGGAGGAGCCTTGTAGGCTACAGGCCATGGGGTCGTGAAGAGTCAGACACAACTGAGCGACTTCACTTTCACTTTTCACTTTCATGCATTGGTGAAGGAAATGGCAACCCACTCCAGTGTTCTTGCCTGGAGAATCCCAGGGACGGCGGAGCCTGGTGGGCTGCCGTTTATGGGGTCACACAGAGTCAGACACGACTGAAGCGACTTACCAGCAGCAGCGGCAGCAACATCTTTTCTGTACTTTTTCCTAGTATTTTAGACCATAAAGATATCCCCCGCCAAAAAAAAAAAAAAACAACAACACTTGGTGTAGCGTTAGTTGCTCAGTCATGTCTGACTTGTTGCCATCCCATGGACTGTAGTCCACCAGTCTCCTCTGTCCATGGGATTCTCTAGGCAAGACTACTGGAGTGAGTTGACATTTCCTTCTCCAGAGGATCTTCCTGACCCAGGGTTCAAACCCAGGTCTCCTGAATTGCAGGCAAACTCTTTACCATTTGAGCTACAGGGAAGACCTCAAAAAGGCTTATCTCCTTCCTTATTATTTAATCTGTAATATTTAAAAAAAATGATCCAAATCACGGAATAGGAAACCTAAAGCTCTGTTGAGCTCATCCTTGCACTTGAATAATTTTATTCATTTATTTATTGGCTGGGCTGGGTCTTCATTGCTGCATAGGGTTTACTCCAGTTGCAACAAGGGGGACTACTCTCCAGTAGAAGTGCTCCCGCTCCTCGCTTCGGTGGCTTCTCTAGTGGCAAAGCACGGGCTCTAGGGCACGGGGCCTTGGGAGTGGTGAAGGGGTTCAGTTGCCCTAAGGCATGTGGAAGCTCCTGCCATGTTTCCTGCATTGGCAGGAAGATTCTTTATCATTGAGCTACCAGGAAGCCCCATCTTTGCACTTTAAGTTAGAGTTACACTCCCTAGCAACAGTGGTCCCCAACCTTTTGGCTCCAGGGAATGGTTTCATGGATAACAATTTTTTCCACGGACTGGTGTGTGAGGGGGATGGTTTCAGGATGATTCTCATAAGGAACATGCAATCACTTTGCTGACAAAGGTCCGTCTAGTCAAAGCCATGGTTTTTCCAGTAGTTATGTATGGATGTGAGAGTTGGACCATAAAGAAGGCTGAGTGCCAAAGAATTGATGCTTTTGAACTGCAATGTTGGAGAAGACTCTTGAGAGTCCCTTGGGCTGCAAGAGATCAAACCAGTCAATTCTAAAAAAAAATCAATGCTGACTATTCACTGGAAGGACTGATGCTGAAGCTGAAGCTCCAATACTTTGGCCACCTGATTTTCGAAGAGCCAACTCATTGAAAAAGACTCTGATGCTGGCGAAGATTGAGGACAGGAAGAGAAGAGGGAGCAGATAGCATCACTGGTTGGATAGCATTACCGACTCAATGGACATGAGTTTAAGCAAACTCCAGGAGACAGTGAAGGACAGGGAAACTTGGCATGCTGCAGTCCATGGGGTTGCAAAGAATCAGACATGACTGAGGAACTGAACAACAACAACCATCTAGCTCCCTCGCATGTGTAATTCACAGTAGGGTTTGCGTTCCTAGGAGACTCTAATGCCACTCCTGATCTGACTGGAAGCAGAGCTCAGGTAATGCCAAACCATGGGGAGTGGCTGTAAATACAGAAGAAGCTTTGCTCACTTGCCCCGCCCTTCACCTCCACAGGCCAGGGACTGGACCAGCCTTTGGCCCCGGGGGCCTCTGTTCTATGATCCCCCTTGCATCACCAGGAGGGAATAACTGCTAAGTAACTGCCAGACAGCTGTTACTGCATCACTTTTAGAGGAAATGTTTGTGGTTATCCTCTCTTTAAGGGTAGTGAGAGCTTTTGAATGAGTAAAGATAAATCATCCTGAGTGATTTTGCCCAAAAAGGAAGGGAAAAAAACCTATCCAACAACCTGTAACATTTATCTGTTGATGATTCAGCTGCTTTTTTTTCCAGCGTCACAGACCAAAAGTGAGTTGCACTTTAAAAGTTCAGCATGACAGGAAAAGATTGCCATGAAAACTCCGTGACTATCAAGGCTATTGCTCATGGAAGGATTATGGAGCCTTTTGGAATAGTGAAGTGAAGTGAAGTGAAAAGTCGCTCAGTCGTGTCTGACTCTTTGCAACCCCATAGACTATACAGTCCATGGAATTCTCCAGGCCAGAATACTGGAGTGGGTAGCCTTTCCTTCTCCAAGGGATCTTCCCAACCCAGGGATCGAACCCAGGTCTCCCGCATTGCAGGCAGATTCTTTACCAGCTGAGCCACAGGGGAAGCCCTTTGCAATCATGAAAATTACAAAATGAAACCCACCTCAGCTTCATGGATGGAAGTGGTATTTTTTTTTCCCTTTTGCAATATACTAGCTACATTATTTATCCTGGGGCCTTAAAGAATGAGTGGCTTCCAAAATTATTTGAGTTTAGAGAAAAATCTTTCCCAAAAATTAAGCCAGTGTTTCCTCTAGCCATGACTTCCACCATTTGGCTGAGGATTCTTCTCCTTCCTGTTACCTCTCATGTGGGCTGGCCCCACACTACAGCTATCGGTGCCCAGATGGCCTGCATCCACAGGGTCCTCACCTTCACTTGCCTTTCTGTCCATGCAGCCTGCTCTCTATCTCCTCCCAGAAAATAAAACATTAGAAACCACACCCCTCTACTAGACCAACAGTGAAGAGGGGAAAGCTTTCAGGATAGGTTATAGTTGCATGAACAAGAGCAGAACACCTTCCTTGTTCCAGGAGCACATGTGCCTGTGGATAAACCTGTAAATGTTGTGGGGTCCTTATCAGTTAGGGGGCTACAGAACCTTCCTGTGACTTTTCTGACTATGCAGAGGGCCTCCTTGTTCATTATGAGCTGAACCTTTGTTCTGGTAAAACAGTTCTTTTGACCTCATCAGTCTGGACTAGAGGACTAAAGGCACAGGAAGTGGGATTTGCAACTTGAAAGTAACATTTCAAATATGCACAGTACCACCCAATTAGAATGTCTCAGCTCCACTTTCCATCTTTCCCACTAAAGATATTAAATGTCCTCAATCCTAAATTACTCTGCGTGGTCCCATTACCAAGATCGCTCCTCTGTGATCTCAAGGGCTTCACCTTCCCAAAGTTGAAAACCTTCAGTCTGAAATTTCACTTTGAAGATCAGAATGTAGTCTCTGGGGAGGAAACTGTTGGTAAGTAACCAGAAAGGGGGTCTGGAAATGTTAAGTATTCTCGTTTCTATTCTTAGCACGTCATTGCTAACTCTGAGGGTGGTCTGGTGTGAAGTACAGAGGCAGTGTGGGCCAGTGGGTAAAGCCCAGACCCTAGAGCCAGAGGCTGGAGTTGGATCTCTGCTCCACCACTGATTCTCTGTGTGACAGTCTGCCATCAGATTGACTTCTCTGTGCTCTGACTTTCTTACCTAGAAAGTGGGGCTAATCACATTAGATTCAAGGTTGTTATGAGGACCGTGTGATTTCATATTTTCTGAAACTACTTACAAGAAAGCTTAAGCATATATACCAAGAACTACTGATACATAAATCCTTGTAAAAAATTAACCTCTCAGAGAGGTTGAATGTAGTCACCAGAAAAATTAGTATTGTTCAGAGATTTGATATGAAAACCATTATGTAAGATGGAATATTTTAACTCTGGGCAAAGCCCATCAGCCTAGATTAATGGATTAAGTGTGCAGAATCTATCATCTTCAAAGACAAAATGGCTCTTCTGATGCTATTTTGTGCCAAAGTACGGTAACATGCCAAGACAGAGAACACTGGAGCCACATTAAAGAATATCCACTGACTTTAAGTGTCTAATGGATTTTGTTACTTTATTTTCTCAAGGGGAATACTGGAGATGTCACCCAAATGTTTCATTCATGAAAGTGAAGTTTTCAGCCAAAATCTCAGAAAACGACTTCCTAATTATACACGAATAACTTGTGTGTGTGCATGTGTGTTACAAGGAGCATTAATTGTTTATAAAAGTGCTCTCTTTTACATGCAAGTTGGGCTACTAGTTCTAAAAACAGGGTAGACTTACTCTGATTCTTGGCTAAACTTTAGTTTTGTCCCAAGGTGATGACATTGACATTCATCCACCAAGTTTCCCAACAATGCAAAACAGCCATGGGTGTGGCTGCCACACCGCAGTTCTAGGTGGTTGATGTTTAGTAAATATATAGCTGAATAGCGTTAGGTTAGAAAGTACTAATACAACTTCCTTTAGCGGAAAAAAAAAAAAAAGGCCTTTTAAATGGAAAAATGTGTATTTGTTATAATCTAGAAATTGGCTGGAAAATCTGGCTCCATCTATGTATTTTTAAGCTCGTCAGTATCTCTGAAAAATCATCAAAAAGTACTTCTGCTTTGATATATGAACGGTAGTGTATCCTTGACTTGGCTCACATTATGGCCATGCTTTTCAAATTCCTTAATACCATCTCCAGAAATGACACTTCAGACTAGGCGATCTTGCTGTTAAACCTGTCTGAATGCATTAACACCAGAAATGACACAATAAGAGAGAGGATGTTTGCCAACTTCTTGGCTCTTTCAGAAGAGGAGCAAATGACAGTTTCTCTACTCACAGTTCATCTGCTGTATTTATTAATAGAAAAGAAGCATATTTCAGACATAGAGGAACTGTACTACCAGTCCTTCTCCTACATTTCAAGTACATTTGGATGTTGCTAATACACTTGAAATGTTAAAACTATACTTGGCATGTCAGGGTTCTATGTTCACACATTTCTACACTTAAAAGGTTCTGTGATTTTCTGCCTTTAATTTCAGGGACAGTCATTTAAAGTCTAAACTAGGGTGGGGAAGGACTTTCAAATGAAAATTGGGAAGGTTTTTGTTGGTGGTGTGGAAGGCAGGAGGCATAAAGATGAGGTAGAAGATTTTGCTGGCCGTGGGTGCGGCTGTAGGTCCAAGCATTCCCCTAGTCTAGAAGTCTTCTGATGACCCCCTTGGACCAAGAGAAGACCACATAATCACCAGGAATCTATTTGTGAAATGGCATAGGGGCTTCTTAGGTGGCATAATGGTAAAGAATTTGCCTGCCAATGCAAGAGATGCAAGAGATGTGGGTTGGTTCCTGGGATTAGGAAGATCTAGAGTAAGAAGCGGCAACCCTCTCTGTTATTCTTGCCTGGAGAATCCCATGGACAGAGGACCCTGGTGGGTTACAGTCCATGGGGTCACAAAGAGTTGGACATGACTGAGCACACACACAATGGCGTATATAGGTCCTATTCCACTGCTATCACCCAAAGGTAGGATACAAAAATTTTCTTTAAAAAAGAAGGGGATAAGTTGCTTACCTCTAACAAGTTGATCAGTTTGGGGAGAAATCAAAAACATTTTATAGGTCAAGCCCATGATTTTGTACAGTAATTTCTCTAAGTCATAGGATGTGTCTTAAGATCACAGGAAAGTAGGTGTGGGCTCTCTAGGAACAGGACTTGCGTGAGTCACTTACGTGAACTGCATCTGAAGGCCTCACCCAAAAATGGGGAAACAGTAACTGTCCCTCCTGAGCTTGCAGTGAGGATTCAACGTGGTGGCCAGCGCCCAGCTCTTAAAACAGAACCTGGCCTGTAGGAAGGGCTGCTGCTGCTGCTGCCGCTGCTAAGTCGCTTCAGTCGTGTCCAACTCTGTGAGACCCCATAGACGGCAGCCCACCAGGCTCCTCTGTCCATGGGATTTTCCAGGCAAGAGTCCTGGAGTGGGGTGCCATCGCCTTCTCTGGTAGGAAGGGCTATGATGCTACAGTTTCCCAAGTGAAGTGACGCTGATGCTGTCAGCCGCCCATCACCAACCGAGGGGGCCATTCCAGGCTCCTCGTTGTTGCCAAGCGCCCTAGGCCTTAGTAGGGACAGCCAAGGCTGCAATTAATGCTCCAAGTTCCCGACTCTATCTTTGTATCAGTAGCAGATATAACACCTGTATTAGGAAAATACGTTCAGAAATGGGTGACTCCAGGTTCAAAATGCTTTTGTCTATTTTTGCTTAACACCACTAAAAACAAAAAACAAAAAAACAAAAAACCTGCCTTTTTATTAATAGGAGGAGTAATAAAACTTTGGGCTTCCTTGGTGGCTCAGCAGTAAAGAATCCACCTGCCAAGGTAGGAGATGCAGGTTCAATTCCTGGATCAGGAAGATGCCCTGGAGAAGGAAATGGCAACCCACTCTGGTATTCTTGCCTGGGAAAGCCCATGGACAGATGGGGTTGCAAAGGAGTTGGACACAACTTAGCGACTAAACAATATATAAAACTTGACTTGTGTTATTTCCCCCAGGTGTTATATTTTTTGCTACGGAGTGATGTATAATTTAGGAGGAGTCATTACAAATACAACTTAAGAATAAAGGAACCCACCATTTCCACTGTAAAACATGGCACAATTCTTCAAAATAATCAAATCACCCTTTTTCTTCTAACTGGAACAGCTATGGTAATGACAGACTGTTACAAGATCTGTGTTTTCTATTTTGAAAATAAACATGTAGACCCACTTCTATATTGCTGTGATGGTAGGGCCTTTTATTTTCGAGAGTCTTATATTTTTCTAAATTTTCCTTTGGGAAAATAGAATGACAAATAGTAATCCAGATGGGGGTCATCAAAAAGTAATTATTCAATGTAATGCAGATTTTTTCTTTCTAGGGTAGGATAAAAAGCCTTTATAAAGTAAAGTAAACTTAGTTTCTGTTGCCCTTAGTAGAATATTTTGTTCAGGCCTGCTTCAAAAAGAACAGACCTTGGTTTTATTACACACGGTGATGAGGTTTACAAACAGTTTTTGGTTATTTTTAATCTGTTATTTTTACAGCAGCCCCGAGAGGTAACTGGAGCTATATGATATCTAAAGAGGAACGAGGACAAAGGGAACAGAACCACCGTGCAAACAATGTGGTCACCCTCGGGACCAAAATCACTAAAATAGAGCTCAGTGGTCAGGATGCTGAGCTGAGCTGTGAAGGAGGTCGGAGGGGCTCCTGTCTCAGCCTGCTGATGGCTTTGCTTCTGAACAAGAGCAGAAATGGCAGAGACTCTGACTCAAAGGGCTGAAAAGGATCCAAGTACTAAGGGTTGTCACCTCGAAGCCCCCCAGAGATCCAGGGGCAGGGTGAAAACTGGAAACAACCCTCAGCCAGTATCTGCTGGGTTCCTTCTTCCTGCAGAGGACATGGGTTCTTCCTGTGCTGGGACCACCACCCGCCAATGCTGACCCAAATTAGACATACAGGCTCCACACCACAGCCTGAAGAAGTTCAGTCTCCAAGGGGGTGTTTCTCTCACAAGATAGTAAAAATGTAGTAGTTAAACATGAAGCAAAGAAACTGTAAAGAGAGCACTCTTAGGATCTTAGATTAAAAAGAAAAAATCCAAGTGCTTGATGATCATCAGAAAGAAGAGTGAGCTTAATATACAGAAAAGTTTCTGCACAGCCATTTCATGGAAATTTAAACACAGAAGACTGGCATGCTCGCATGATTTAAATATATTTAAATGCTCAGCAGCTGCTGTTCACAATGTTCTATAAATGAGTTCCCTTCTCCAGGGGATCTTCCCAACCCAGGGATTGAACCCAGGACTCCTTCACTGCAGGGGATTCCTTACCAGCTGAGCCCTTAGGGAAGCCCAAGAATACTAGAGTGGGTAGCCTATCCCTTCTCCAGCAGATCTTCCTGACCCAGGAATTGAACTGGTGTCTCCTGCATTGCAGGCAGATTCTTTACCAGCTGAGCTACCAGGGAAGTCCTGTGTTATAAGTAAATAAGACACCTCAAAAATAAAAGAGAAAACATATTTGTTTTAATCATTAAAAGTGACTGATTTAGAGAAAAGGACAATGAATTCAATATTATTTTTGGACTAGAAGCAATCCTCTGCTATTATATTTCTACCCTTTCACATACTTTCTGATGACTTTTAGAGAGAAATATGTTTCAACAATCAGTTGTGTAAACTAATTTTAAAATAAAAGAGAGAGAGGGAAAGGCAGAAAGCTGTGCAAAAAAAGAGAAGAGAAACAAAAGTTACCTTTCCAGGACCAATCAGATCCACTTAGTCACACTTCAGCATTTGGTGATAAGATATATCATACATACCCAAAAGTGACTTAAGTATTAAATCTCTAGACAGCCAGAAATAGGCGATGAGTGAGCACAGTGAAGAAGACTGAAGTCATTGCTTTGAATCAAAGGACTAAATAAACAGCTTGCCTCTCATAATCAAGAGAAAACAAACTACATATTGTCATCATGAAAGGACAAAAACTTGCTCCTTCTTTAGGTACTAACAGCAGGAAAATCGTAATTCCTTGCAAGATCCCCAAGTTCCTGCAGGCAGGTGGCCTCTCCCCTCCCTTGTGGTGATTCTAGTCACTTTCTCCACACTTCTAGACAGGGAAACAGAAGGGACCGGTCTTGGACCTGAGGGCAGAACACTTACAAAAATAGCAGAGCTGTGAAGGCTCCTGAAACTACAAACGTGCCATAGCACTGCTCTCTGCATCCTCCACTATGTCAGCGGTCTGTCCTGTTAGACACACCCCAGTTAAAGCCAGCAGGAGTGAGCCACGCTCTGCTACACATACGGTTTGCATGTGGGTCCCAAGCCAGGGAAGCTGAAGGCATCTACTGAACACAAGAAGAGAATCCATCCTTCCCAGGCCACCCACAATGGGAGCTGGACAGGGGACATTACAAACACGCAGGAAGAAGTGAGCCATTGTTCCTTGGGCTCTGGGGCAGCAATTAATTACACAGCCCTCAGCACAAGAGGAGAACAGGAGTCCGTCCATAGGGTATTTCTCTTATGTTTCATACTCTAAGTAACTGGATATATTATCTAGCTGATTTTCAGTCTACTTTAGGAGGTTTATAAAAACCGTCTAATAGAGAAAGACAAATACTGAATGGTATCACTTACAAAGTGAAGTGAAAGTCGTTCAGTCGTGTCTGACTCTTTGCAGTTCCATGGCCTATATAGTCCATGGAATTCTCTAGGCCAGAATACTAGAGTGGATAGCCATTCCCTTCTCAGGGGATCTTCCCAACCCAGGGATCGAACCCAGGTCTCCCGCATTGCAGGTGGATTCTTTTCCAGCTGAGCCACAAGGGAAGCCCAAGAATACTAGAATGGGTGCCTATCCCTTCTCAAGCAGATATTCCCAACCCAGGAATCTAACCAGGATCTCCTGCATTACCGGCAGATTCTTTACCAACTGAGCTATCAGGGAAGCCCGATATCACTTATATATGGAATCTAAAAAATAAAACAAGCAAATGTGTACAGCAAGACAGAAGCAGGCTCACAGATACAGAAAACGAACTCGTGGTTACCAGTGGAGACAGGGAGGAAAGAGGGGCAGCCTGGGGTGGGGGAAGGAAAGGTGCAAACTACTGTATATAAAATACAGGGAATATACAGCATATATATAATCCCTGTAGACACAGGGAATATAGCCATTATCTTGTAATAACTGTTAATGTAATAAGAGGATAACCTGTAAAAATACGAATCACTATGCTGTGACCTGAAACTAATATAAATATTGTAAATCAGCTATACTTCAACTTAAAATATAGAATGATCTGCTTAGAAAAATAATAAAATCATGAGATTAATTTTTAAAAATTAAAAATATTAAAGTTATAAGACAGTTTATTAGACAACATATAGATTCTTATTTGGACAAAAGGATGCCCAAAAATACTTTCAGGAACATGTATTTGTGCTGATTTATAGGAGCTCATGGGTTTCCCTGATGGCTCAGACAGTAAAGAATCTGCCTGCAATGCAGGAGACCTAGATTCAATCTCTGGTCAGGAAGATCCCCTAGAGAAGGGAATGGCTACCCACTCCAGTGTTTTTGCCTGGAGAATTCCATGGACAGAGGAGCCTGGCAGGCTACAGTCCATGGGGTTGCAAAGAGTCAAACATGACTGAGCGATTAACACTAATAGGAGCCCATAGGAGAAGCATAAAGAAACGAAGGACGTGTAATGATGAAAATGCACTGAATTATTCACATGAATAGTCATCATCATTATAATAATTAGCAGGGCTAGGAAAAGCAGAAAGTGGGCCCAGAAATGGAAAAAAAGATGATTATTTTTACACTGGAGAAAAAAAGAGGTAACGGGAGTTGTGTGGGGCAAGCGTTGAAAGCATCTGTCAAAAGGTGGCTTTAGAAATGGGAGTCCCAGTTCATGATTAATTGAAAAATTATACAAATGGAAATTCCATGCTAACATTAGCCGTCTTTAAGACAGAGAATAACCAATTAGTTACTCAAATTCCTACAGCTGCTTTTAATGGGATTTGTGCCTTTTATTGGGTTTATCTTGCATTGAGAGATTGAGTGCACCTGTTGGCTGCTCATCAGTGTGACCTGGGGAGGGTGGAATTCGCTTAACCACATGTTACTCCTCCAACAGTAGGTGCGCTGGGAAGAGAGGAGATTGGAACCAGAGAGCTGGGGGTCCTAATGCCAGTGCTGCTGCCTATTAGCGTGTGGTTTGGGGCAAGTCAGTTAATATCTCTGCGTGATATTTTTTTTTCTCATCTGTAAAATAGACACAAAACAGGGAACAATGAAGGCTGTTGTAGAAATTAGTAATAGTTTCCCTACAAAACATCAGGCAGCCAGGAGTTCTGAATAAAGAGCAGCTACAATTATTTCACATTGGCAAATATGCTTCTTATAGTGGCAGCCATCAGGGATGCACGTGGAAGATTTACCCTGAAATGGAACAGATAACGAATAACACAACAGTCCAGCGTAGTCTTTGTATTAGAATCGTCTCTGCCAGGTCAAGGGCAGGCATGTTATGTCTATGACACTCTAGTGTGGAAAATTCCCTGAAGGGCAAGACTACATGTCATGGAGACTTCAGCTTTGCAGTCCGCTTGGAGAAGGTCACTTCCGTTGCTTAGTAGCCATAATATGAAAAACATTAGGAGAGTGAGAATAAGCATACCCCGTGGCAAATTCCAGGATTATGTCAGCAACTGGTCTTTGCTATTCATTTCTGGGGTTGGTGCATGTGGCTGTTATCGGACTGGCAGTTCACACATGTTACCCATGCCATCATATAGGTATGCTGGAGTAGTTTGCTCTTAATGGCTTGGAAAAAGTTTTAGATGTGAAGGTCTTTATTCAAGGTAGAATATAACATTTGGATGTGGGCAAACAGCTTTGGGAATGCCCAGTTCTTAAAAGATAGGTCTTTAATCTCTGCTATTAAAAATTTTTTATGAAGAGCTAACTGATGTACTTCCACAAGGGAAAAA
Organism: Bos indicus; assembly: GCF_029378745.1. Classification (NCBI taxonomy): domain Eukaryota; kingdom Metazoa; phylum Chordata; class Mammalia; order Artiodactyla; family Bovidae; genus Bos; species Bos indicus. Next base: position 36,925,421 of record NC_091772.1, on the reverse strand, counting down.
TAACAACTTAAAACATACATTACCTAAAAGAACTTCATTGCTTCATCCTAAACAGCTGTACACAGTGTCCTTAAATTTTTAGGTTGGAGCAAGAATTTATTGATTATTTCAATACTCCTGATATCTTACAAAGAGACCAACATTCATTAACAAGTTCTTCCCACTTTAAAGAAGAATGTGAAATACTCAATTCCATAGTGTATAACAACACTGCAGTGAAGCTGAACTTATCCAAGTAAAACCCAAAATTTTTTTTAATGTCAAATGGAAAATTACACTTTGTACACATTTTACCCCCCATCCCTTTTGGGAGCATAATTAAGGTCTAGATCAACTTAACACAATTCACAGTGGTGACAACAATATTTATCAAGCATTTTGCAAGTCATAAATGTGCAATTAATCTAATTTCCTTTCTGTGCACACATATCATTTTCTCCATTTTATAACTGAGAAACAGAAAGGCTGACTGACAGGTCCAAGGCTAAGCTGTTAGTACACAATAGGGCTGGCGTGTGCGTGCATGCGTGTTCAGTTGCTTCATACATGTCCACCTCTTTGCGATCGTATGGACCATAGCCCACCAGGCTCCTCTGTCCATGGGACTCTCCAGGCAAGAACACTGGAGTGGGTTGCCATGCCCTCCTCCAGGCGATCTTCCTGACCTAGGGATCAAACCCTTGTCTCCTGAATCACAGGCGGATTCTTTATTGTCTGAGCCTTGGGGGAAGTCCAATAGGGCTGGTACTAGAAGCCACATCTTTCATTTTAAGTTCAGCGGACTGGGCTGTTCTTATGGGGTCTTCATTCACTACTTTAGGGGTTTACTGGTTGGTTCAGCAAACATTTACTGAATGCACCCTGACCATCAAGCACCATGAGAGGCCCTAGAAATCCCACAAATTACAAATGGGTCTCATCCCCATGCAGCTCACTGTTTACCGAGTAAAGGACAAGAGCTCAGTGTGGGAAGTGCTGAAGGAGCGATGGTGGGGGCAGGGGTACAGTGCTCCTGAAAGCAGCTCCTGATTGAGACAATGCCCTTTGGGCAGCAGAGGAGAGGTGCTGGGCAGGTATGTCCAGCAAGCCTCTTCCTCTATTCATGCCAGGCCCAGCCAGTGTTACTATCGCCTGGGCATCAGGCCCAGGAAAGATGGGAAAGCACAGGCTGGGGAAAGATAGGCAGGAGAGGCCGAGGTGAAGATGGGGGATGGCGTTCCCGCTAAAGGGGCATCTGTGAAAGCACAGGTGACGACACTCTCATGGGGCCCTTCGGGGAGCTCTATCTTTGATGCAGCTGAATAATATGGGGTGTGTGCAGGGTCAGGTGGGAAACGACCCAAGAGAGACTATAAAGGCCAGGAACTGAGGGTTTCTGGGTTTGCACGCCAAGAGCAGGAATGTGAATTTGATCCTGAAAGGTATCAAAGTGAAAGTATTAGTTGCTCAGTCATGTCCGACTCTTTGGGACTCCATGGACTGTAACCCGCCAGGCTCCTCTGTCCGAGGGATTCTCCAGGCAAGAATACTAGAGTGGGTAGCCATTCCCTTCTCCAGGGGATCTTCCTGACCAGGGATCAAATCTAGGTCTCCTGCATTGCAGGATTCTTTGCCAACTGAGCCACTGGGGAAAGGCATGGGGAATGACCAAAGGATATGTAACAGTGACAGGATCAGATCTGGATTTCAGAATGCTCCCTCTTGCCTTAGGGGAAGACGGGGTCAGAGGAGCCAGGCAGGATCTTGGCGGGAACATCAAAACAGAAGAGGAACCCTGGGAATAAGGAAGATCTCCTGGAGAAGGGATAGGCTACCCACTCCAGTATTCTTGGGATTCTCTGGTGGCTCAGATGGTATAGAATGTGCCTGCAATGCAGGAGACCCAAGTTCAAATCCTGGGTTGGGAAGATCCCCTGGAGGAGGGTATGGCAGCTCACTCCAGTATTCTTGCCTGGAGAGTCCCATGCACAGAGGAGCCTGAGGGGACTACAGTCTATGGGGTCACAAAGAGTTTGACATGACTAAGTGACTAAGACACACACAGTGGAACTGTGGTGTTGAAGAAGACTCTTGAGAGTCCCTTGGACTGCAAGGAGATCCAACCAGTCCATCCTAAAGGAAATCAGTCCTGAATATTCATTGGAAAAACTGATGCTGAAGCTGAAACTCCAATACTTTGGCCACCTGATGCGAAGAATTGACTCATTTGAAAAGACCCTGATGCTGGAAAAGATTGAAGGCAGGAGGAGAAGGGGACGACAGAGGATGAGATGGCTGGATGGCATCACTGACTCAATGGACATGGGTTTGAGTAAACTCCAGGAGTTGGTGATGGACAGGGAGGCTGGGCATGCTGCAGTCCATGGGGTCGTAAAGAGTCGGACACGACTGAGTAACTGAACTGATGGGGCAAACTTGCTGAATGGCTAGAGGGGGTTTGGGAGCAGGAGGCAGCATCTGCCTTGGATGACTGGGAGGATGGTGGGTCTCTGAACCAGGGATTGAAGGAGGAAGAACGTGTTTCACCCAGGAGGAGACAGGTTGTCATGAGTGTGATATTGACATGCTGAGAACATGAGGTGCTTTGAGGACCTTCACATGTGGATGTGATCAGGTGCGTAGGATGTCGCCCTGAACAGTAAAGAAAGCAGCATGACTGCACTGCTTAGCAACATATTTAGGAAAACTGTGGTGTTTCCTCCTCAAAATATTCATTTTAACATCGAGACTGAACAGCATAAGGTAAGAGAGGTATGTGTGTGTGCATGCTCAGTCACTCAGTTGTGTCCGACTATTGCGACCCCATGGACTGTAGCCCGCCAGGCTCCTCGGTCCAAGTGACTCTCCAGGCAAGACTACTGGAGTGGGTTGCCATGCCCTCCTCCAGGGAATCTTCCTGATCCAGGGGCCAAACCCGAGTCTCCAGCCCTGGCAGGAGGGTTCTGTACCACTGGGCCACTTGGGAAGCCCAAGAGTGGTGTACATATAAATGAATACGGACAGGTCTTACATAAATCTAGCTACAGAATGACATTTTAGCACAGATATCTAAATATTCTCCCAAATGCTGGTTAATATCATTCAACACGTAATTTAAAAAACAATCTCCAACACAGAAGTCTCGAAAGATGAATTATTTTACAGTCTTCATGAGTCATGCCCTCTATCCACACTACATGTACTTTGAGAAGGAGGGTGAGAAGGAAAAAAACAGTTTCCTTCAATGAAGGAGCAGACAAGAGCAGCCTATGCACCTGGCGACCTGCCAGTCAAAGGACTCTGAAAAGCTAGGAGTTTCAAGGCAAATCTACACTAATCCATCTTTTACCAAACTTCTCACTTAGAGTCTACCTTTTAACATGAAATATTTAATGGGAACTTTAACCACGAAGTGCCCTTAAAAAAAAATGTAACACTGGATTCCATCCTAGGCTAAAAGAAGAACGTATTAGGTTAAGTGGGAAAAAAAATGTATTTAAAAAAACACAGAAGAATAAAAGGACTTGTGAAAAGCATAAAGCACTTAATGAGAATTTCCACTGAGAACCGAAAGTTACTGACAAGGCAAAGTTTTTTCGCTATTGAGGACAGATGCTTCTTAGAGAATGGATAAGTCAATAAAGTCCATTTTCCAGTGGCATTTGGAGCCACAGTTTTAATCTGTTGAAACAGCACAAAGACAAAAACCAAAATACAAATAAACAACAACAAAAAAGGTTTTCTTTTCAAGAGGAACACCATTTAATTGGCTTCCACTCTCACGGTTTAAGTTGAGCTCCTTAAGCGGGAAGTTAACTCCCTCAGGAGGATGACTTTTTGTTGGGTATGTGCGTGATGTTCATCTGTCTTGCATCTAAAAATTAGAACATAACAAGCTTCTAATCATCACTTGTTAATTTGAAACAAAAAGAATTCTTTTTTCCATTGAAAGCAGATTGCTGTAAAAAAAAAAAAAAAAAAAACCCAGCAGCATTCTCCAAGGTCATATGCTATTGGCAAAGCTCAAAAAACTCTTATAGTCCAAGTTGCTTATGTTCAGCTGTGTTTACTTAGACTTAACTCGACAAAGTCTGCCTCTGATTACTCTGAATAGTCATCTGCCCACAGATAAATAGATATTACACAAACTTTTAGAGGGAATGACATTTGGCCTCCATAATTTTGGAATAATTTACTATGTACCCTCCACTTAAAACACCAAAATGCTCCACAATATCTTTTGGGATTGGAACATAAATATTTCATTTCACAGAGGGAGCAGTGTCCATGACCTTCACGGATTTCAGGTGATTTACTAAAAAAGTGCCGCCTTGCCCCAGGAGGTGTGGAGTTGATCTGCAACAGGCAATTTCAAGGCAACATCTATTTCAGTCTTTTCAATAACCATCAAGATTTCAAGGAATTTCTGTAAACAAACTGTTACTTAAAGAAAAAAACTTTCCATCAGTATTTTTGCAACAAAGTCTCCAGAACAGAACATGCATATAAAAATAGGAGTTAACTAAATTATTTCCAGAAACTACATGTTAGAGTAATGTTTACAGTATTGGTAGAAAGCAAAAGCTCAGTGTTTTACCACTATTTCTTACACTAAATGTGAAATTTTGCTTTGGGGGTAATGTAAACCATTTGCATGGCAGAGAGTCTGTTCCTGATTACCTAAGAATTGATGCTGGCCCATCTTATTTACTTTGCTTGCTGTTATATTTACATAACAAAAGATATACACACTCTCCAAACTAAGATTGTCTCAGAGGTGGAAGTATTCATTAAATTCCCCAGTGATCAATCAATGAAGCATCAGTCAGCAGATCTTCGCCGCATTTTGCCAACAACCGACAATACAGTAGTGAGCAAGGGAAGATGCTTTCTGTCCTCTCAAGTCTATCTAACGAGAAAAGAGATACACTGCACACATACTGTCGTCTTCTATGTCCTTCACTTTATTTTATATGATTATGAAGTGTTTTCCTTGCTGAAACTAACACATTTTCTTCCCTGACTCTTGTCTGATTACTGAATTACCCTCGGGATGGGGCCCTTCATTTGGAATTGCTAGGTGTGTTAAGGGAGCCACGGATACTCACTGGACCAGCTCCTTCTAGCAGTTCAGGCTCCATCTGTAACAGGGTTAGTTCTTGAGTGATTCATTTAATGCTCTCTATTTTGGCTTTTATACTAATGCGCTATTTTGGTTTGAAAAGCTCTCTGTGAAGTGAAATAATGTAAACAATGGTACTGCTACTCCTGGAGTGGCTGCCATTCACGCCTAACGAGACAGGGTTTCCAAATTTCTCCTGAAGGGACTGAATCCACTGATGGACCTCAAAGCACACTCTCCATTGTTTTCTCTCACGATACTTTGGCTTTGAGGTTCACAAAAGATGCTTTTGCATATATAAATAAAGAAGGAATATGCTTCCAAACATGCCTACCTTTCAAGATCAGCTAACAAATCCAGAACACATGCTGGAGACTGCCAGCCTTCAGACTAATCTTTGTGAGAGAAAACAGATAAGGCCTCCTCATTAGCTTTTAGTGCAAAACTGCACCCACAATCATTCTATGGACAGAAAAGGAGAGTCTTCAAATTCAACATGTAGTCAGAGAACTGAATCCAGGAAAATGAGGGAGTACGAGGCTGACTTCTGAAGCCCAGCCATGTGACAAAACCAGAGCCCTCTCCAGAGCCACAGAGATACCAGCAAGCCAGATGAGGAAGGCTGCTGATGCTTGAAAAAGGAACTTTCCACCTCAGTATCTAGGTGCCCTGAGAGCCATCTAAAAAAGGAAGGTAAGCGGAGTTGGAGAACACGTGTGCTAAGTCACTTCAGTCGTGTCCAACTCTGTGCGATCGTATGGACTGTAGCCTCTCGGGCTCCTCTGTCTATGAGATTCTCTGAGAACGTGCAAGACATGCCAACAACCACACATTGTACATTTCAAGCACGGAGGGAAGGAACAGCTGATACCCTTCCAGCGAAGAATGTAGCCCTCTACTTGTGGGTGGTTTCTTACAAAGGAAAAGTCAATTGGCAAATTTTATCAGATTGGACAAAGACATAACTTCACAGAAACTAATACAGAAACTCATCTTGGAAAAGGAATACAAACCCCTACACATGCCAGATACTGTACACCAGAGCAAGTCTACAGAGAGCAGTGTGATGTTTGAACAGCCGACACATCTCCAGACACTTGGTTCATTATCTAAAATGCAAAAGAATTTCACAGAGAGGTAGAATTTAGTTATGGGTCACTGGCTGGAATTAGCTTGCAGAAGATCTGTCGTTGAATCAAATTTATATGGCCCTCTCAATGCTAACTGAAGTAGGAAAAAAAAGAAAAAAAAAAAAAAAAAAAGGAAAGCTTTCACAACCAAAAATCTTGAAAATTTTCCTATATTTTTTGGTTTCGTTTTTCCCAGAACTGAAACCCCACAAAATAACACCACCTCAGTGCACTCACTCACATCCAGCTCAGTCAGGAAGTGCTGAGGTACATAAACATTTTTTATTTCACTTTTTTTTACAAGAAGGTGACCAACATTTTCTTAGCCTTCCAAAAAGCTTCAGGTTTGGAAGACATTTTGGTTAAATGTCAGCAAAGGAATTTGCTCATCATTCAAACAGCACTTTTTCTTTCCAGCCTTGGAGTATGTGTAGGAACTGTGCTGTGAATGGAATTACAAAACAGCTCAGAGCCACAGAGGGGAAGGCAGTCCTACAGCAGGGAAACATTCATGCGGGAGAAAACCGGAGTCACAAGGCGTGTTTACACACACAGCTCATCAAGGGCTTTCACAGTTATCATCAATAGCTTTGAGACACTGGGATCTTTCTTTCCCTCATTTTAAAGATACGACATAAATCAAAAAAGTTATATGATTTACCAGATGTTTCTTAGTTATTCATAATTACTGGTAGAGAAGAAAATCTGAACCCAGATCTTTGAAGTCTAAAACCATAATCTGAAAGGACAGTCACGGAAGCCCAAAATCCAGCATCACAAGTGATGGGAAAACATTAGCAGTATGGTCAGCAAGGTCAGAAACAAGGCAAGAACGAGCCCCATCGTTACTATTACTTAACACGGAGCTGCAGGTACAATCTAGGCAAGAAGCCAGAGAAAAACTTCATGGCAGAAATTTTAGAAAGGAGGTAGAATCATTACTATTTGAAAATAATAGAATTATATTACTGGAAAATGTAAGAAAGTTAACTGAACAAACTACCAAAACTGATAAGCAAATTCATGGTGGTGGCAGAGTACAATATTAACATACAATGTTAACATTGCTTATGTAAAAACAACAGTTAAAAAAGCTGTGGAAGAAAGGACCCTGATTACAACAACATGACAACAAAAAGATAACATGTCTAGGACTAAATTTAACAAGAAATGTTCAAGACCTATTAGGACTCAACTGAAGCGACTTAGAACGTACGCATGTGATCAGGGCAGGTAGGTGCTCAGTGGTAAAGAATCCCCCTGCAATTCAGAAGACATAGGTTTGATCCCTGGATTGGGAAGATCCCCTAGAGAGGAAATGGCAACCCACTCCAGTATTCTTGCCTGGGAAATCCCATGGACAGAGGAGCCTGGCAGGCTATAGTCTTTGGGGTCGCAAAATAGGAGGACACAACTTAGCAACTAAAAAACAACAACGACCACAAAAGGAGACCTAAACAAACGTACCAAGCTTTTGGACGCATGAGTCTACATCCTAAATAAAAGTCCATTTTCTGTAATTAGTTCATAAATGTAACACAATCCCAATAAAAATAACATTTTTTTTTTGAGGAGACAAGTTGATCCTAAAGTTAATATTGAAAAATAAACCAGCAACAATAGCTTAAAAAGCTACAAAAAAAAAAAAAAGACTGGGGAAGAATGAGCACAGCCAGGTGTTAAACATATTCTACAGCCTCAGTAGTTAAGACAGTGTGTGATGGGAGCATGAGAAAAAAAAAAATTTCATAGGAGACAGAAAGATAAGATAGACTCAGCTTAAAATGTAGTATTTCCAAATAGGGAAGGAGGAGAAATTGATCAATAAACAATATTAGAATAACTAGGTAGCTCTATGGAAAAAAATTAAGTTGGACGTTTTCTCTACACTGTATTATACCATTTCTCAAGCTAAGATACATTCCAATGAAATAAAATATTTGAGATACAAATTGAGACTCACAGAAACACCAGAAGAAAACCTGAGGCACTCCCTTTAAAAAGGTTTTGAAGTGAGGAAGTTCTATTACATAAAATCTAGCAACCATACAAAGCAAGATCAATACATGTAATTACATTTTGTTTCAAAGACTACATGGGGAAAACCGAAAGGAAAATCAAAGTATATATAACTAATTGGAACAAAATATCTGTTACTCACAAACATCCCAGGCTTATCTCCCTGCTCCATAAAGTGCTTTTCAAGTTAATAAAACATTATCAATGGAGGGTCGATAGCAAAAAGATTATGAATATATACACAGAATAAACAGACTGTTGCTGAAGCTGAAATTCCAATACTTTGGCCCCCTGGACATGAATTTGAATAAACTCCGGGAGATAGTGGAGGACAGAGGAGCCTGACGTCCACGGGGTCGCAAAAAGTCGGACATGACTTAGCCATTGAATAACAACTATATATATATATATCCCCTTCCTCTTGAGCTTCTGTCCCACCACACCCCACCCCCAACCCAGGTTATCACAGAATACTGGCTGGCTGGTTGGGCTCCCTGTGTTACACTAGCCACCTATTTTACACATGGTGAGTGTATATATGTCAATGCCACTCACACCACGCCAGAGGCTGTGGTACTGGGGATCAGGAGACAGGAACCCAACATGCATAAAGAGATGTAAAAGAAGCACAAAAATTCAACCATGCCAATCTCATGGTTGTGGAAGCTCCCCTGCTTCCACACCAGTGTTTCTCTACCCTCTCTGACAATTACTGCTGCAACATTTGGCAACCAGTAGCATTAAATATCGGAGAAGGCAATGGCACCCCACTCCAGTACTCTTGCCTGGAAAATCCCATGGATGGAGGAGCCTGGTGGGCTACAGTCCATGGGGTCACTAAGAGTCGGACACAACTGAGCGACTTCACTTTCACTTTTCACTCTCATGCACTGGAGAAGGAAACGGCAACCCACTCCAGTGTTCTTGCCTTGAGAATCCCAGGGATGGGGGAGCCTGGTGGGCTGCCGTCTATGGGGTCACACAGAGTTGGACACGACTGAAGCGACTTAGCAGCAGGAGCAGCAGCATTAAATATGGGCTATATCTGCAAAAATATCTTAAGTTTTGAATTTCAAAAAAAGAAAAATAGAACTTTCTTCCTACCCTATGCTAAATATTCCTCTAGTTAATTCATTTGTTTTTAAGAGAGATTAATTTAAAGAAAACAAACAAACAAACAAATGTGTTTTTCTAAATGGAAGCTTATATCCTATTTTTTAAAAAATTTTGTTTGAAATCACAGTGACTCATGTCATATGGGTACAGGTTAAATTACACTGGGATCTATATTATTCTATCAGAAGTAAGCAGGTTAAACCAGTGGCAAATTTGTGCCCTTAAAAAAATGAGAAAGTGCTATTGTACCATACATGGAACTCTGCTCAATGTTATGTGGCAGCCTGGATGGGAGGGGAGTTTGGGGGAGAATAGATACATGTATATGTATGGCTGAGACCTGTCGCTGTTCACTTGAAACTATCACAATGCTGTTTGTTAATCGCCTATACCCCAATACAAAATAAAACGTTAAAAAAAAAAACAAAACGGAAAGTGGATGATGCCAGCATTTATAAATTTTTTAAATAACGTTTTCCTACATTTTATCCCTGAAGAGGGAAACTATTTACCTCTCCTCACTGATTTAAAGAAATTTTTTTAAAGCTTAAGAAATACTTCCAACCATAGACTATTAAAGAAGTTAACAGCTGGTATGGCACATATACCAACCATTTCGAAGACATGTTGGCTGGAGAGACCGGGACACGGATGCCCACCATTGAATATTTAACACGTGTTGTAGAAAAAGATTTGCTCCCAATTTCACGTGCTTTCTCCCCAATTTAGTTCACTGACCATCACAAGGTCTTCGCTAATATACCTGAACCTACAGAACCTATATTATTTTTGTGTACCGTTCAGCTATGTATTTCTGTATTTCTTGAATGCACACAGAAAATCAACACAGATTATGTTGGGAGCTGGAGGTGAATGAGACAGCCCCTATATTGTAGGGAAGTCAGAATCTAAGGAGGGCAGCCAAGTAGTTCTGTTCTTCACACTGATTTCTGAGATCTGGTGACAATAGTAAGACAAAGGTGAACTGACTGATAGGCGGCTGTGGTTCGAGGCCACATGCATGAAGGACCCTGAAGACAGCAGAGCTTCCTTAAGATCATCTCTGCATCTTTCACCCACTCGTCTCCCGCCCCCCTGCACCACTAAGGCAGTGCTGTCCAAGAGAATCACATGAGATGAGAGCACAATCAGGTGACAGCACACATGCAAACCTCAGAAGCAGTTTTAAATTGTCTGGTAGACATGCTGAAAAAAGGAAAAGGAAAAAGAAAACATAGTTTTAATAAAATATTTTCTTCAACTCAATACAGCCAAAATATTACCATTTCAACATGGAAACAATATAAAAATTATCAGTGAGATAATTCCCATGTTTTCTCCCTCCCCCTATCCATGCTAACACATATCACTTTGGACTGATCACATTTCAAGGGCTGTCACCTCAAGTGGCCAGTAGCTAGCATATGGACAGCACAGTTTTATGTGGCCAGTAGCTAGCATACGAACAGCACAGTTCTAAGAGACTCTGTAGAATGCAAACGTGAGCTATTCACTAAATCTCATAGTGAGAGAGTGAATTCTGAGGAATCTTCAAAAGTACAGAAATGTCCACAGTTTGCTATAGACTTCCTGTGAAAGCAGAGATTCCCAGAGCTGCCCTGCAATGAAACAGGTGAAGATAAGTTAGGGCTGGCTTGGTCACCAGATATTCTGCTTCCTGTTCTTAATCTCTGGCTTAGTCAGTCAGTTCAGTTGCTCTGTCGTGACCAACTCTTTTTGACCCCATGTACTGAGGCATGCCAGGCTTCCCTGTCCATCACCAACTCCCAGAGCTTGCTCAAACTCATGTCCATCGAGTCGGTGATGCCATCCAACCATCTCATCCTCTGTCGTCCCCTTCTCTTCCTGCCTTCAATCTTTCCCAGCATCAAGGTCTTTTCCAATGAGTCAGTTCTTCACATCAGGTGGCCAAAGTATTGGAACTTCAGCTTCAGCATCAGTTCTTCCAGTGAATATTCAGGACTGATTTTCTTTAGAATTAACTGGTTGGATCTCCTTGCAGTCCAAGGGACTCTCAAGAGTCTTCTCCAACACCACAGTTCAAAAGCATCAATTCTTTAGTGCTCAGCTTTCTTTATAGTCCAACTCTTACATCCATACATGACTACTGGAAAAAAAATCTCTGGCTCAGTGGAAAGGATTCACTACTTAGGCCACAAAGACCAGATTTCTTCTTTCCAGTCTATCTTGGTCTTGGTACTGGCCTAAGAAGGAGCTGTTTGCTGAGGGTGCTGACTCAACGCACTTCAGCACACTATCTTTCCCTTAAAGATGCCTTCCCTTAAAGGCCCACGTTGCTCATAAGCCCCTGGGAGAAGAGTGGACAAACTTACACTTAAACTAAATCCCTCTGTACTTGGTAAGTAAAGAATACCAGTGTAAAGACTCAGCAGTGCTCCTCTAGATGAGATCCACAAACCTCTTCAAGGGCCCTTTCAGGCCTAATTTGCCTGTTGTTGCTGTTGTTGAGTCGCTAAGTCATGTCTGACTCTTTTGTGACCCCATGGGCTATAGCCCATCAGGCTTCTCTATCCAGGGGATTTCCCAGGCAAGAATACTGGAATGGGTAGCCATTTCCTTCTCCATGAGATCTTCCCAACCCAGGGATCCAACCCATGTCTTCTGCATTGGCAGGCCGATTCTTTACCGCTGAGCCACCGGGGAAGCCCGAACTTGCCAGTAACTCCTGGTATTTAGGGATCCTCTGGTTCTTAGCAGGCAGAACTTGACCCATCTCCCTGTTAGGTTCTGACTTTCTCTTCTCCCCCCAGCTCTCTCCTTTTTAATCCAATCACCTTTCCAAATGTCCTTTTCTCCACATCACTATGAAGTTTTCTCAGATCTTTCTCCACCAGATTTTCTTTCCTGTTACTCATTGTTTCCTTTATCTTTCTGTCTCTGACGTCATTATTTCTTATACCTGGCATGCAATCATATTTATACTTAATATCGTTGTCCTGGATGGTTCTTTCTCAAAATCAGATTCTCTAAGTCTTTAGTGATGTATTTATTTGATACACAGTCAAATATTATGATATCCCTTCCTTCCCAGGAAGGAAATTTATAAATAAATTGTCCCAAGTGGTCATTGGTTAAAATAAAGAGGTGAACCCAGTGATTTTTGACCCTCGCTGATTCTTTCTACAAAGGCAGGAAGGACTTGCAGAGGCCAGTCGAATCATGGAAAGCCAGTGAGACAAGACAAAACGTGTCTGAAGTCGCTTCTTTGGTTTAACATCCCAATCCTGCTTCCTCCCAGCCTTCTTCCAATCGATCAGAGAGTGGTGCCCCACTGGTGGAAGGAGGAGGTGTGGATAGGGCACAGTGTCCAATTTTAGAATTTCTACCTCTGCAATGCAACTTAGGAACAGCAGTAGGTATAACAACATCTCTGGTCTCGCCCCAGCCCCAGACCTCTGTCAGTTTCTTAACTGTGTTCACCAAGTCACATCATGATCCTGGAGTTTCCTTCAGAAATATGATAAATTCCAGCTCAATCATATCACTGCTTTAAAGTCAGACAAAAACCTTTTGGGACTGCAGAGTCACAGCAAGAACAAAGCTGTACAGGCCGGGACACCCTGACACAGAGGAAGATGGCAGGAAATCCTCTGACATCACAGACCAAGGAGGGGACCTCGTCACTGCCAAAGAGAATTCATCTCTCGGAATAACACAGCTTCAGATTTAAATCGAATGAAAAAAAGGAATGATCTAAAAAGACTCCTTTCTAAAATCGCTATGCAGCTTATTACACAATTTATGCCATTTTCTATTCCTATATCATGTTTTTCACTTCTCCTAATAATACATGTATCATTTTCTCTTTAAAGAACTCAAGCATGAATCACAGTGGCTTTTGTTGGATTAATTGATTTGTCTTCTTTTTTTCCCAGAAGTTTCGATACCAATCCTCAGTTTCTAGTCTGGCCAGCTGAGTGGAACGAAGTAGTCCACAAGCAGGGGATCCAAGCCCAGGGATGGCCTCTACACCAACTCTCCCGACTGGAGAGGACCCTGCACTGGGCATGAGGGTGCTCTGCATCTGATCACTAAGTCTACCCCAAAGAGGAGCCCCAGTTAAGTCCTGAACTCACACAACCCCAAGCAGACCAGAAACCCCAGAGCTATATCCAAATGGTATTCCAGTCCTAGTGGGGTTTTAGGAAATCGCTGAGACCCCTGAAATAATGAACAGGTATAAAAGAAGAAGGTAAATGGAGAAGGCAGCGGTAGAGAGTGAGATGGTTAGATAGCATCACCGACTCAAAGGACATGAACTTGAACAAACTCTGGGAGATACTGGAGGACACGGAAGCCTGGCATGCTGCAGTCCATGGGGTCACAAAGAATCGGACACAACTTAGCGACTGAACAACAACCACCACAGAATAAGAAAATTAATTGCCATTTCATATCACAAATGTCTTAGCAGGAAGGTGACAGGTATGAACTTCAAGCTCCTCTGATTTGCTTAGCACCTGGGGAGGGGCTGAGTACACACAGCAGGCCTGGGATGAAGTTTTGTAGCTAAAGCAAGAAAGAACTAGATTACACAAGCAAGAAAGAGCTAGACTGTGTGAAGGAACCTGGAGACTTTGGAGCCACTTGAGAGTTAGGCAGTGAGCAGGAAAAGATGGAAGGGGGAGGCATGGGTCTGGAAGATGCTGTGCTGCTGGGGACCTGCTGGGCCAGAGAAGGCAGGGGTGAGTTCCACTTGCAGTGGCTAAGGAGAGCCTAGAAACAAGGAAAGCAGTGCTCTGTAGGAAGTGGGGTGAACCACCCTAATGTAAGGCCCTCCTGTGCTCTGGTATGCTCAGTCACTCAATCGTGTCCGACTCCTTGCGACCCCATGGACTATAGCCTGCCAGGCTCCTCTGTCCATGGAGATTCTCCAGGCAACAGTACTGGAGTGGGTTGCCACGCCCTCCTCCAGGGGATCTTCCCAACCTAGGGGTCGAACCCAGGTCTCCTTCATTGCAGGTGGATTCTTTACCATCTGAGCCACTAGAGAAACCCAAGAATAAGTGGGTAGCTTATTCCTTCTCCAGGGGATCTTTCTGACCCAGCAATCGAACTGGGGTTTCCTGCATTGCAGGCAGATTCTCTATCAGCTGCTGCTGCTGCTAAGTCACTTCAGTCGTGTCCGACTCTGTGCGACCCCAGAGATGGCAGCCCACCAGGCTCCCCCGTCCCTGGGATTCTCCAGGCAAGAACACTGGAGTGGGTTGCCATTTCCTTCTCCAGTGCATGAAAGTGGAAAGTGAAAGTGAAGTCGCTCAGTCCTGTCCGATTCTTAGCGACCCCGTGGACTGCAGCCCACTAGGCTCCTCTGTCCATGGGATTTTCCAGGCAAGAGTACTGGCGTGGGGTGCCATTGCCTTCTCTCCTCTATCAGCTGAGCTCTCTCCAAATTTTCCACACAGTCCAGGACACGCACATGCCTTCTGGGGGTGGGGAGTTGGGCGGTGGGGGTGGAATCTTCTAGAATCTGAGGACAGGACCACATTGCACATCAGAATCAACGTGATAAAGAGCAGGGACCACAGGTGTGGGAGGGCAGCATGACCACAGACTGAACGCACTGGGGAAAGTAAACGTTTCCGACACGCTTTGAAGATAGAACCCTCAGGCATCGTCAGAAACCTTCAGAAGGGTCTGCTCTTCCACAGCAGGAACTGTGTGCTTTTTGGACCTAAAGAATCAGAGTCAGCCCTGTTGCTGTTCCTGGTTGCAGAGAAGTGCAGGCTGGGGACGTGCTTGTGCTTTTCTTTGGAGAAGGATCCAAAGCTTTTTAACCAGTTTTCAAAGCAGTCCATGTACAAAAGGAGGAACAGCTCCAAATAAGTTAAGAGTCACTGTTTTGGAGAGGTCAACTCTATAAACGATTTTTTTTTTTAATCTGAGTACACTTAACCAGGATGGAAAACACCGTAAAATCGAGTGGAAAGAGTCTGAAGGAGAAGTGAAAGACTCAAGTCCTCTTTCTGGCTCTGCCATTAGGTAGCTGGGCCCCAGCAGGCCCCCTCCCTCCCACCTAGTGAGAAAAGCCAAATAATTATCCTCACTTTTACCTCACAGAGTTGTAACGAGGATCCAATAAAATGACAGATGTCTGTGCACTTTCTACAGTACACAGAGCAACACAATATATTATTAAAGCTAATGTGGCATTAGATCTGCTAACCAAATACCAGAATAGTAAGTACAAAAATGACCTTAGTGAAAATATTTTTACAATTCAATCATGGACATTATCCCCCTCTTCTTGCCATAATAAATAAAGGCATCCGACTTTAAAGGATATTTTTATCATTCATCTGACTTTTGGAGTTTCACCGTGTTCTAGCCTCGCTGTACAAGTTCTGTTTGTGACTCTTGCTCCCTACTGCTTTGCTCCTCTGTGGGTGCATGCCGAATTTGTGCAATCGAAAAGGAAGCTTTGCAGTTTTTTTCTATGCATGGCAATAAGCATGACATTCGATCTTACATAGGGATTAAGTCATTCATGAGCGGAGCCCAAAGGGAAGAACGGCTCCAAAATAACAACCAGCCTTGCTGGTACTACAACATTCAGAAATTCATAGTCACTTCTGCTACAGTTATAATTTGTAGTCTGTCTGGCACTGAGAAATCTAACTGCAGTCTCTGTGGTTTAAATAAAATGTATCTACAGTAACTTGGAGCCATGTTTTAAAATGTTCCATGTTATTTTAGTTCAAGGACAAACTTTTAAAATTAAAAGAAAACTTTGGTTTTAATTATAGATTAAAAGTGAAAGTTTTTTGGTTTTTTTTTAAGGAATGCTATGGAGTCCCAGTTTTGGAGAAAACAATTGAAATTAGTTCTAAGGTAACAATCTTTATTAATATAGGAAGCTGAGAGCACACACTCACACACAAAGACAACATTTTTGTGGTTTTTAATCTATGATAGTCACAGTTCTACTCAGTATTATATTTTCCAGTGATTTCAGTTGTATTTTATGACCAGGATGCAATATTTTAACAGGCACTACTGCTGAAACAATGACAGACTAATAAAAGGCAGTTGATAGTGTTGTCTAACTTTAAATTTCAGAAAACCCTAGTAGAACCTAAATTTATAAAACACAGAAGTTGAGTTACATTGTTCATACAACAAAAGGATTCACTGCCGGATTGTTTTAAAATACCAAGTATCTGTGCTGGCCTTAAAATCTGATTTAATTTAAATCTAATATTTTTAGAATGTATCTATCTAAAAATTCAAGGCACAAGTTTATTATACTCTGTGGATTGATACAGAGTGGCCTAAAATAGAAGCTCTAAGTCAAGTGCACCAGCAGGAGCAGTAAGTAAATGCTTAGACCCCAGGCTCCAGGCAAGGGCTTCCCACTTCATGCCCTCGGCTCTTTTGGGCCACTCAGGATGCTACAGGAAGGAATCTGGTTGCAGTCTGCTTATTTTCTCAACTGATGCTCTGCTCCTTTCAAGGTAACATCTCCCTCTACCCCATCAACTTTGTTCTGTGATTGTTTTTGGACTCTGTAGCTTAAGGCATGGTGCTTCCAGTAGTCATGTAAGGATGTGAGAGTTGGACCATAAAGAAGGCTGAGTGCCAAAGAACTGATGCTTTCTGAACTGTGATGTTGGAAAAGATTCTTGAAAGTCCCTTGGACTGCAAGGAGATCCAACCAGTCCATCCTAAAGGGAACCAACCTTGAATATTCATTGGAAGGACTGATGCTGAAGCTAAAGCTCCAATACTTTGGCCACCTGATTCTAAGAGCTGACTCACTGGAAAAGACCCCGATGCTGGGGAGATTGAGGGCAAGAGGAGAAGGGAGTGACAGAGGATGAGATGGTTGGACATCATCACCGACTCAATGGACATGAGTTTGAGCAAGCTACGATGGTGAAGGACAGGGAAGCCTGGCGTGGGGTCACAGAGTCAGACACAACTGAATGACTTAACAACAGCAAGTTTTGTGTTCTCTCATCCTCAAAATAAGGATTGTAACACATGTATCATAGAATCACTCCAGGGACTAAAGTAACACATGCAGGTGGAGCACAATGCAGGCACAGAGTGAGTGCTCAGTAAACTGCAGCTATTCTCAGTAAGTGCAGACCATAGGGAACTCTCCAGCCATCAGCCTTAGACACACCCTGTCAATTGTCTGATGCCTGTCTGCATGTTATAGATAAGAGGTATGTACCCTTCAGGGAAGCAAGACTAACCGAAGGTATAAAGAGAATACATATGCGTGTTTCTTTGTGCTTATATGTAAATAATTATGTAAATTTTAACTAATTTACTTAGACAAGATTTGATTACTCAGTTTACAGATTATCCATACCCAAAGCATTTACAGCAATATCTTTCTTATACTTTATAATTAACGGATCACACTAACGATGACGCTTGTTGTCCAAACATTTGAGGTTGAAGAGGCAAAACCTCATTCAAATCCCCCTGCTATGTGATCTCTGCTGGGATAAGCAGAATTCTGCCCCCCATAACTTTCCCCTTTAGTGTCACATCTGTGAATGTGCTATGTTATTCATTAAAAGTGACTTTGCAGATGGAACTAAGATTACCCATCAGCTGATGTTAAATGAAGGGTGGGCTCAATGTAATCACACGAGCCCCTTAAACTCAGAGCTTTTTCCTGGTTGGGGCCACAGAGCAGAGGCAGAGCAATTCAAGCTTTTGGAGGATTGGGCATACTGTTGCTGGTTTGAAAATACAGGGACCGGAGAGAAGGAATGGTGCAGCTTCTAGAGGCTGAGATGTGAGGGGCAGGACCTCAGTCCTACAGCCAGAGGGAAATGAATTCTGCCAGCTGCCTAAATAAGCTTGAGTAGGTTCTTCCCCAGAGCCACCAGGTAAGAATCCAGTATGACCAAAACCTTGATGTCAGCCTAGTGAGACTCTGAGCAGAGCATTCAGCCATGCTGCATCAGACTGTCCACTGAAATAATATATAATAATATTTATTATATAATAATTTATAATAATATTTGTTTTAAGTTGCTAAGCTTGTTAAGCAGCAATGCTGCTGCTGCTGCTGCTAAGTCGCGTCAGTCGTGTCGGACTCTGTGCGACCCCAGAGATGGCAGCCCACCAGGCTCCCCCGTCCCTGGGATTCTCCAGGCAAGAACACTGGAGTGAGTTGCCATTTCCTTCTCCAATGCATGAAAGTGAAAAAATAAAGTGAAGTCGCTCAGTCGTGTCCGACTCTTAGCGACCCCATGGACTGCAGCCCACCAAGCCCCTCCGTCCACGGGATTTTCCAGGCAAGAGTACTGGAGGGGGGGGTGCCATCGCCTTACCAAAATATAAGCATATGATTTACAACCACAGTCATCACTTTTGAACCTGTGATGGTTATTTAACTAAAAAACAGCACACTCCATCCCTAACCGTGACACAGAAGCTGCCATTTCTGCCAATGGATGTGCTGTGATTTCAGGCTAGTCTTCTGACATTTCTCTGTCTGTCTTAGTTTCAGGGGCCTCACTTAACACTTTCTGAAAATAACTGCTTGGATCTGTACCTGCTCATGTAGCATCTCTAGCAGAGGGTGTGCAGGGTCATTGAAGAGAAACCACGTGGTGCTCTTAACCTCATCCTCACTGGGAGGATTCTAGTACTTCTGTGGATGTGCCAAAGCATCAGTACATCGTTCAGGGAAAGAACTCCTCTTCCCCCAGGAAAACAGACACCGAACAGATCATGAGCAAGGGACTCTGGGAACGTTAGACATTCCAGCAAGAGATGGTGCTGCTCTCAGAATGATATTGGCAACAGCGGCCCATTTTGAACTCATTAGTGTTTAATCAGCACAGTGTCCACATGCTGACAGCTGGACAATCAAGCATATCCTTAAGGGAAGAAAGAAACCTCATAGAAAAGTATTCTGTGGTCAGTCTACCGCTGCCCAGAGACAGAAATATGGTGAAATATCCATCAACTGAGCCACAGTTGAACAAACCGGGAAAGAATCTGGACAGCAGAGCCCTGAGCAAAGACAAGGGACTTCACTGTTAAAACAGAGAGAAGAAAAGAGACGGAAGCAGGGAGACAGGGAGAATAGCAGGAGGAAGGAAGGAAAGATGGAAGAAGAAATAAGAGAAAAAAGAAAGAAGAAAGGAAAGAAAGATGTTAGAGGAAAGACAAGATATTTAGACATTATTCAAATAACTTGAACATTTAAATTTCAATATGTACTTTTTTAATGTATTTTTAGGGGCTTCCCTGGTAGCTCAGAGGTTAAAGCGTCTGCCTGCAATGCGGGACATCTGGGTTCGATCCCTGGGTCGGGAAGATCCCCTGGAGAAGGAAATGGCAACCCACTCCAGTATTCTTGCCTGGAGAATCCCATGGATGGAGGAGCCTGGTGGGCCACAGTCCACAGGGTCACAAAGAGTCGGACACAACTGAGCAACTTCACTTCACTTCACTTCCCATGTCATTACTTTATTTTGATAAATAATTTTAATTAAATACATTTGTACCACTAGCTAAAAATCATTAAAGTAACTGAAGTATGAGAGGGGAAAAATAATATAAAGCAAATTTAATGCTCCATTGATACTTTGCTAGAAGGAAAGATTGGCAAAAATGAATGGAATTCTTAGCTTCCTGTTTTTACTTAAAAATTCCCAACAGTACTCGCTCAAACAAAGAACTTAAGTTTTCCACTGGAAGGACAAAAAGAAAAGTTAGTTTCAGCATGTCCTGCCACATGCTTCACTTCAGAGACTTCAGAGTAAAATGGTATTGATTTGGGTTCTAATCACATTTCAAAAGTGCAGTATTTATTAGGTGCATGACCGTCAAGTACCACTATATCATAGTGTTATAATTAGAGGCCTTTTTAAAAAACTACATTGTATTTAGTGCTTTATTTCAAAAAATAGTTGATGGAAAGTCTTTCCCATCATAACATGTCATGTTTTTGTACATGAAATCCATCAGGAATTTTCCAGGAGTTCCCACATTCCACTCTGCACACAATTTCCTTTGATTTTCAGAATTGATGCCTAATTCTGAATGTATGCAAATTCCCAGTAAAACAGAAACAAAGGAAACATCTCTTATGATAAAATCATTTACTGGAAGTCTGTGCTAGAGTTCCCTTTAAGATGGTATACTGACTAAGCTTGATTTACTTCTCTCTCAAAACCCCATTAAAATCACAGACTGTAAATTTAAAACCAAATGAATGCCTAGCAGTCCTCAAAAACAATAAAGGGTACCATCGCCAAATCAGAAGAGTTGAGAAATTCATGGAAGATGAAATGCATGTGGCATCTAGTGGGTGGGGAAATTCAAACAGAACCACAACTCAAACCATGTGGAGGGCAAGACCGTGGCGGAGCATGAGCTGCTGCTCCCAGCAGGGCATAGAAGATATTCCAAGTCACAGAGTAAGTGGGTCAGGGCTCCTGAGGGTTACCAGTCAAAGGACAGCTAAGGGAAGAGCTAGGCCATGCTGCCTTCCTGAGTCTGGGGTGGGGGTGCAGGGCGGGGGGATATGCCTCTGGTTCATCCGGCCCAGGACACAGCTTCTGCAAATGTTCTTTACACAAGGTAATTGTTGTTTAGTCACTCAGTCGTGTCAATTCTTTCACGACCCCATGGCCTGTAGCCCGCCAGGTTCCTCTGTCCATGGAGTTTCCCAGGCAAGAATACTGGAGTGGGTTGCCATTTCCTTCTCCAGGGGACCTTCCTGACCTAGGGATCGAACCCACGTTTCCTGTGTCTGCTGCATTGCAAGTGGATTCTTTACCTACTGAGGCATCAGGGAAGTCCTTACACAAAGCAGGAAACCTCTGTAAAGAGGGTGCCTGGCATGAAGGCCATAGAGACAGGCAGAGCAGAGACCCTGGCAACTTCTGATCAACGTGGGATCATGGCTGCTGTGAAGAAGGAGTAATAAGAAAAAAAGATGTTCTTGGAAAACAAAAATGAGATACTACAATGAGAACTGCAATAGGTTGATTAATAAACTGGAAGTGGTAAAGGTGAAGGTTATGTTAGTGACCGGGAGGAAAAAGCTGAGGAAACTGTTCATAAAATAAAGAAGAAAGATGAAAAATGTGAGAGGAAAAGGAGAGGACCAAGAATACCAGGCCAAGATCATTTCACAGGTGAATTCCTTCAAACCCTCAAGGTACCAGAAAGAGCTAATCCATGCTTCATTTTAACTTTTTGGAGTAGAAAAAGATGAAATACTTTCCAGCTCATTCCACAATATCAGTGTGACTCTAACCTCAAAACTGTTCAAGGAGAGCGTTAGAAAAAGATAAAATTACAGACAAACCTCACTTGAGAATTTTGATATAAAATTACTAAGTAAAACGCTAATAAACTAAATCCAGAAATCTCTTTAAAAGAACAACATATCTTGATGGAACAGAACTTTTCCTAAGAATTCAAGGCCATTTGAACTCTAAGAAATTTAAATAGATTAAAGGTGGACAACTAGATGATGCTCTTAAAAAATGTGGAAAAGCATTTGATAAAAGGAGCAACCTGTTTAGTTACATGGGCAGGGGATTCCTTATCAAATAATCTAGGAATGGAAAGAGAATCCCTTAACATGACAAAGTGATCATATCAGAAGCTTGCTGTGAAAATTATACTTGAAGGTAAAATATAAGGAAAATTCCCTTTAGTGTCTGTCATCACTGCTATTACTCAACACTGTTTTAGAAAACTTGGTCAGTGTGATGCAATACCTGGAAGATGGAAGAAAGGGAAAGCTGGGAGGAAATAAAAACCTGAAACTGTTACTCTCTGAAAGTTATATATGTTTGTGTGTCTTGACAATTTAACTGGATATAAGAAAAATATACAAAATCCAACAGATTTTTAGGATATCTAGTGATGACTATTATAAAATGTAACGGACAAGTCATTCACAATAGAAACAATAAGAGTAACAAAAGATCCTATAATTAACTTAATGAGAAATATGCAGACCCTATGTAAAGGAAAACTACAAAAACGTGTTGAGCGTCATGAAAGATGCTCATAATAAATAGAGAAATAAACCATATGCCTGAGTGGGAAGACCTGACACAATAAAGATATTAAATTCTGTGCTATCCTAATTTCCAATGGGATTTTTTTAAGTAGAACTTGTCAAACATCATCCAAAGTCCAACTAGAAAAGTACATTCAATAGTCTAGACGAGAATACTTTGAAAAAAGTGAACATAAAGTAGACACAGCCTGCCAGACGTCAACATGTACAGCAAAGCCACAGTCGTGAAAGCAGTGTGCTACTGACAGAGGAGCAGCTTTTAGGTTTGACGGTATTCAGTACAGTCTAGCGGAGAAGGCGATGGAACCAGACTCCAGTACTCTTGCCCGGAAAATCCCATGGACGGAGGAGCCTGGTGGGCTGCAGTCCATGGGGTCGCTAAGAGTCGGACACGACCGAGCGACTTCACTTTCACTTTTCGCTTTCACGCATTGGAGAAGGAAATGGCAACCCACTCCAGTGTTCTTGCCTGGAGAATCCCAGGGACAGGGGAGCCTGGTGGGCTGCCGTCTATGGGGTCGCACAGAGTTGGACACAACTGAAGCGATCTAGCAGCAGCAGCAGTACAGTCTAGAAACAGACACACACATAAGGGAAGCACCGCAAATCAGTAAGGAGCAGTGGATGCACTCAGGGTGTCCTGCTAGGACAACTGGCTATTAATGTGGGAAAAAAATCAGATCTTTAGCTCATACCATTTATAAAAACACTTTAGGTAGATTATAAACATAAAAGTGAAAGTGTTAGTCGCTCAGTCCTGACTCTTTGCAACCCCATAGACTGTAGCCCACCAGGCTCCTCTGTCCAAGAAATTATCCAGGCAAGAATACTGGAGTGGGTTGCCATTCCCCTCTCCAAGGGATCTTCAAACCTGGGTCTCCTGCACTACAGGCAGATTCTTTACCGACTGAGCCCCCAGGGAAGCCTGATTATGAGCATATAAGTGTACAAATAAAATAATACAAGCAGTAGAAGTAACTGCGGAAGCAAACTTTTATAAAATTAGGAGTCTTCCTAAAACGACACAGATAGAACCCCTGCAGATTTAACAAGGGTCCCTCGCCTACCTCCTGGCCCAGCACCTGGGCAGATGGTCTACCTGTCACCGGTGCGCTGACCCCTGCTGGGCTCCCTAATACTCCTGCGAGATGTTCCCCTTGTTGCTCAGAGCCTAGGTTCTGTTTCTAACAGAGATAATACGGTCTGTATTTAACTATGACTTTCAGTAAACTGTGGGCTCCCTTCTCTCCCTAAAAATGTCACAGGATCTCAGATGATCAAGGGTAATAAGGTAATTCCCTGGAGAAGGAAATGGAAACCCACTTCAATATTCTTGCCTGGGAAATCCCATGGACAGAGGAGCCTGGCAGGCTACAGTCCATGGGACCGCAAAGAGGCGGACACGACTGAGAGACTAAACAACAACAACAAAAAGGTACTTATGGATTATCTTGTCATAAGCCCTCATTTTACAGCTAAAGGAACCAAGGCCCTTGGAGCACATTATCAATTGCTAGCAGTTCTGGGTGAATATGGAGAGCCTAATGTCTAAGGCGATGCCATAACTTTCTATGGCTAAATCTACCCGATTTCAGGTCGGGTAAGAAGGGAGGCTGGAGAGAAATTTGGGGCATAGTAAAGTCATTTTCCAAACTACAGATGAAGCAGCAGATATTTCGGAGAAGGCGATGGCACCCCACTCCAGTACTCTTGCCTAGAAAATCCCATGGACTGGTAGGCTGCAGTCCATGGGGTCGCAAAGAGTCAGACATGACTGAGCGACTTCACTTTCACTTTTCACTTTCATGCATTGGAGAAGGAAATGGCAACCCTCTCCAGTGTTCTTGTCTGGAGAATCCCAGGGACAGGGGAGCCTGGTGGGCTGCTGTCTTTGGGGTCGCACAGAGTCGGACATGACTGAAGTGACTTAGCAGCAGCAAAATATACATTGAACTGGTCATGCTTCCACTGGGCGTCGACCCGGAGCTTTATACTATCGTTTTAATTAAAGCACCAGAGAGAGTGAGGTCAAACACAGATCATTTACCTTTCTGCTTCTTCTCTGAGTTTCCTATTAGCGTTTCACCAAGTGTGTGCAGGGGGGTGGGGATTAGGAATGGTATTTGGGGGTTGGTAATATGTCATGAAATCATAAAGTTGAGCTTTTTTTATATTTTCCTAATGAGAGAAAAGTTATTCTAACTATAAACTAAAAGTTTTACTGCTTCAATCATAGTAACCATGAAATAGAACTCAAACACCTTTCAAGATAGTTGAGAATGACTATTCCAGATGATTTACGTTTATACTTTTTAAAGCACATTTTAAGGAAAAAAAAAATCCTGGAAGAAAAAAGTACACAGGTTAGATAAATTGGAGGTCCCATGGGTCATGAGTAAATCTGAATTGGTGCCATAATTTCTGAAAAGGTCTAAAGTAAAGGAACCCAGGAGACACAGTAAAAACCACAACAAAACCAATTGCACTACTGACAAAGTTGTGAAAAAACTCCTTGATCCAGCTGGAGACATTTAGCAGCCCCGGAGAGGAGAAAAGGAAGAAAAAATACAGTGAGACGAAATGCAACCAAGACGATTAAGGAAGATGCAAAACAATGATAACATTCGGCCTCGGCTGCAAACCAGGGAAGGCTGGTGGTTCTCAAGCAGCCATTTAGCTCTGTGCTGGGCGAAGACATCACAGCAAAGGCACTTGGCACCAAGCGACTTCTGGTCGGGAGTTTACGTTTAGAAATGTAAGACCCAGTAACATCTAAGGAATTCTTGTTCTTGCCAGACAGCCACCTTCTTGCCCCAAAGCCATGTGACAAATGATCCTGAATACCACTCTGCCTTTTACGCATCTGCTGTCTAAATCAGTGCAGAAACTGGAAGCAGCGACTCTGAATTTTGGCCTCAGCAAAAGGGTACATTTTAGTGTCATAATGACAGTCTTGGCAGAACAGGGTCTTCTTCCTTGCAGTGTCTCTGCCATACTGAGAGCTCTGTCCATCGTAACCTGCATCTGGCTCGAGAGAGGGACCATCAGTTCTCAATTTCAAATGCAGGGGCGATGGTGTGGGAGCTTGAGAGCAACTGTTTCTTGGAAATTCCACTTTATGAATGGTTGTCTCCAACTTTCAGCACTTTAAAAAGGTTTCCTTTTCATCTGCGTTGTTTTTCCATTTTAATTTTATCTCACCAAATGAGTCCTCTCAACATCACTGTTTTAAAATGTTATTCTCTTCATTTAAAAGAAGCTCAATCAAAGGCAGAACTGCTTTATACAATGGTGCTCAAAAAGGAACACAGTCTTTGTGTCAAAGATGTCCATCGTGGTCCCTCTATCCAAGCACTGAGTCAGTGGGCAAGAGGCTGCTCTAACCCCATCGCAGCCCAGGGGTTGTGGAAGATGCCACACAAACTCACAGGGCCATCCGGCCACACAGCAAGGTGCTGCCCAAACCTGGGGCCTGGTGATATCTACACTGCAATTCAGCTTTTCCCACACTCACATAGTGGAGTGTCTTACCTGAGGGAAAGCTGCAGGTGAACCTGACCCCAAAGCACCTTAGTGTTATCTTTGCACTTCAGCGTCCTACTGGCCTGACGGAAAAAAGACTCAACACTGTGAGGAGCCAATGAGTGACGTCACTGCTAAGCTGAGTCCAATCTAACTTCCCAAACCATCTCCAACTGGATTGTTGGTATCTCTCCCATGTGTTTCAGACCACTTTCAGGTAACGAGGCGAGGTCTTTAGGGTAGACCCATGACAGAGGAAGGATACCACTGGTCATTTTCAAAAGCCTCTTTGTTTTCCGAACTGTGTTTAATTCTACTGCTATGACTGCTACACACACACACACACACACACACCCACACCCACCCACACCCACCCACACACACCCACCCACCCACCCACCAAGAGACTTCTGCCCCACAGCGGGGACCACTAGAGATCTTCTACAAACCATTTCTCTTCTCGGAGCAACACAGCATAAACCCTAGGTACCAGATGTCTATTACAGTCTACTATCTACCAACACGTGTGAAGACCTTTCCACTGCAGCCATTAAAACAGACAAGTTTCTGATTGAAGCCCGTGTGCCTAGAGCCTGTGCTCCAGAAAAAAACCCACTGCAAAGAAAAGCCTGTGCACCTCGACGAAGAACAGCCCCCTCTTGCCACAACTCAAGAAAGCCCTCACAGCAACAAAGACCCAATACAGCCAAAAGTAAATAAATAAATTAAAAAAACAAAAAAAGAATCAGGGAAAGGAAGGTAGCAATAAGAGACCTAAGCTATTAAAAAAGATGAGTTTTTTAAAAATGCACAACCATCTATCCTAAATTCTGAAAAGTTCAACACTAAAGACATGATTTTAAAAATAAAATTCAATTAATTGAAATAGCCAAAAGCCATAGACGTACGGTACCAATCATCAGGATCACATTTCCAAGCAACGCGACCACCTGCATACAAAACCTCAGCCATCTCAGTGCTCAGCGTAGAACCCAAAGCGATGTCCTAATCTGCAAATTAAGGGATTGAACTGGAAGACCCTTTAAGGTTCACTGCTGAATTTATAAAAATCCTTGACCATTTTCCTCTTTAGTAAGATGAAAATAAGACAAATTGGGTAACGAAGAAAAGAAAGGTTCATTACACAGCTGCCATTTAAACATGCCATCCTTCATTTAAACTGAAAACCATGAACAATTCAAATGTGAAAAAAACTGAACAAAGTGAACAAAATTATTATTACTTTTCTTCCTCAAAAACCACAATTATAGATAATATAATGTCTAATAGAAAACAAGAACAAAATTTAAAAGTACCCAAATTCTGGGCTAGAAGAAAACACGTATTTATTCTGAGTGAAAATTCTGTTACATCAACAAGACAAATTTTGACATAGAAAAATACCTGTTTAATTTTAGAAACAAAGTCGGGAGGCAGAAGGGAAAAACTAACTGTGACTCACCAAAAAAGAAAGAAAGAAAAAAAAAAAAGAAACCACTTCCATGTTCATTAAACAGAATGTCTTGTTATTTTCACAGACAGTAAAAACTTTTTGACATCCTTCTCAGTCCCAGGCTGGAGAGGTGTCAACAGATCTTATTTGGTCTTGTCAGTGTGTAAAGAGTTTACAAACCTGACTAAATTTAGAATTAGCAGGAGTTAGGCACTTATATTCCTTATACACAGAAGAAGGGGGAAAAAGGTCCTTTTATGCCAGCTTTGAGTTTGGCTTGAGTTTTTATGACTTATTTAGAAGCCCTAGGGAATGAAAAGAGTCTCTTAATGGAAACACTGACACAGTATTAAATGCAGTGACATGAACCAGCACTTCTATGAAACGACACCAGGTGTGACTGACCACTGCAAGTCTGAAATGCACAGAGTGTCAGAAAATCAATTACCATAGACGGAATGCCAGGAGACAGTCCTGCCAAAATACAGGGGATACCCCCACAGAATCAAAAGGTAACGCTGATGAACTTGTTTTTAACAGGAAAATAGGTAAAAATGTATGAGATCTATAGTCTTACATGTGGAGGACAGAGAAAATGTAAAATTTCTACATAGACTTTCTCCAATTTCACCTTAGGATTAAAAACAGTCATTCTTAAAAAGCCAAAGAAGTCATGTCAACCCTGACAGTGAATGGGACAGAAGAGTTTAAATCACTGGATCTAAATCTGCACTGTGTTTCTTAAATCTCACCCACAATGTGACGACCTAGATAAGTAAACAATAGATACCATTACTTAATGAAGTCAAATCCATAAAAGTTCCTTTTCTATTTGCCTGTCTGCTACACTTTTTTATTCTTCAGTGGATTTTTTTAAACTGCTAAACTTTTCCACTTATCATCCTTACATTTTCCTGAAAGTCACTCTTTTAACTTGAAAATTGGTTTCATTTTATACTTTCTAAGTTTTTGTTTCAACTCTCTTAAACATCTCGTAGTTCTAAGCTTCATTCTGTTTAGTTTTTTCCACGAGCTTTAACTTTCTCTGCGTTTGCCTATTTTTAAAATCCATTTAAACATATTTGGGACCATTTTCTTTCCCTTGTCATGTTCACAGACACAGATCAACATGTACATACGTACGTTACAATGTCTTTGGTGATTGAAGAGGCAGACAGATGAAATCATGAAAACACTAACTCATTCACTTAAGAAAAGAGTTCCGGAGCAAATATGTGAGACACACTGTATTAAGTGCTAGGGGGACAATAAAAAGGAATAAAATACTATTTCAGGGCATTCGAGGGCTTTTAATACACACAAATCGGTGAGTATCAGCACAAAAGGAGAGAGACCATACAGCTGCACTCCAGGAAGCCGTCTCTCTACAGTCATACAAATTTGAAAACAATGTTGCCATCATTCTAAGGCTCCACTTGGAGAAAACGATATCAGATCAGATCAGATCAGTCGCTCAGTCGT
Organism: Bos indicus; assembly: GCF_029378745.1. Taxonomy (NCBI): domain Eukaryota; kingdom Metazoa; phylum Chordata; class Mammalia; order Artiodactyla; family Bovidae; genus Bos; species Bos indicus. The sequence continues at coordinate 36,896,538 of NC_091772.1, read as the reverse complement.
GTCCGACTCTTTGCGACCGTATAAAAGGACAAAAAAATAGACAGCTCCAACACAGCCCTAAAAAAGGTGTACATTTTCTCAATGAAGCTGCTATGCATTTTCAATTTGTTTGTAAACCAGGCTGTTGAATGGGGTTGCTAAGTCTTAACATCTGCATATAGACTTTTTCCAGCTCTCACATGATACTGTGAAATGAAAATATCTCCTGCCATATCAATAAATGAGAAATGTCACAGACATCAGTAATTTCTGGCCTTCAAATGTGAATGAGGCCTCCCAAAACTGCGATCCAGCGGATGCTGCCAGGCACCACAGTGATTGCTGAGGGGCTGGGGAAATGCAAGAAGTATGGTGAAGAAGGAAACAGGACTGATCCAGATACATGAGGTGCATATATGAAAGCAATGAATTCAGTGAGCCCAGAGGCTTGCATCTTCGCATACATAGTAAGCTCCGTAACTTTATGCCTGATTTTTGATGTTCAGATGGCCTGTTCCCTTTGTTGAAAACGTGTATGTAGTCTGTCGTCCCTCCTGCCTCCTTGGAGCAGTTTTCTCAGAGCTACTGAAATGGGCTCGAGTCCTAAACATTCCCAGCAAATAAAACAACACTACATTCAGGTTGTGACTATGTATTTTTTTAGTCGACAATACCAAATAACAAACAAAGAAAAGTGAATGAAAAACTAACCCCTGAAGGAGCTTATGCCAAACTGCTTATGCCAAAGCTTGTTCTCTTTTTCTATTTTTGTCTGCCACGAATCTCTTAGCCCTTTAATATTTAAGGGCTTTTAAGCAGCTTCATTTAAATTTTGCAAGAAGAAAATTTACTTTCAAAAGTCAAGCTAATGTGCTACTTCAGAAATAATCCAAGTGAATGTGTTTTGCCATTGTCATCACTGATAAATATTTAAACATCTACAGTGTTCATAATATCATGCTTAAATTTTTATAATTCTATCCCAAGCCTCACCAAAGGTCAGAATTTCTGTAAGCCTCATTTCAAAGGTTACTGCTCTGGAATAAGTAATTAGGAAAGACCCCTTTATAAAAAGGTTATCAGAAAGACACTGTTCAAAGGTGTCAGGAGCAAGTTTAGTGTGGAAGCATATAAAAAGCAACAGGAGGAGGAGTTTAGGGAAGACGTGGGGATGCTGAGACACAACCCACAGGCTGTGTCTCATCCTGTATGTCCAGAGGAACAGAAAATTCTATCTTTTTAAAAATCAGTCCTGAAATTTCTATCTGGAAATTTCACTTCGGTGGAAAACCTCATTTCCAGATGGTATCTGATAGGTGAGGTATTATTGTAGTAAAAGACACAAGACAGAAAAAAAAATTTGGATAACCTTTCAAGTATCCTTTAAATGTCACTAACTGGGCTGGTGACAGAGGGTTTTATTATTCTCTGCTGGAGCACATCAACAGTCATTTGCATGCCAGGAAAAGAATGTCTGGAATCATCCAACAGGGCTGAGCTTAATCTTTCACTAAAAACAAGGAAGTGACAAGCATAAAAAGGGAAATAAAAGAAGATGAAAGTATCCAAAGTCGATTTACTGGTCAACAAAATTCCAGAGAAAATAGCAAGGACACAGAAACCCACACCATCCTTAAGAGTAAAGCCTTCTCTCAGCTCCCATGAGGCTTTTTTTAAGCTACCCCCCAAACACCTGAAATTGATGAAACAAATCAAGCGTCGTCATTCAGTGTTCAAAAAGATCTGGCAGGCAGTTCTTTAAATCTTTCCCTCTGCTTCATTTAAGCTATGATTTTTTCGACAAGCAGCCCAGCATAAAACCCAGGACTCTGGAGAGCCTGGAGTGTTTTTGATAAGTGATGTGAATGCCTGAAGGATACCTCCTACGTGTCTCAGAAGTGCACTGTGAAGTCAGTGGTTGAGAACGGAGACTGCCATTTCTCCAAAGAAACGATGCTATATAGATTACAGTTAAATCCCAGGTTAATCCAATGGTTTAGTCAACTCATGAGCATCCCTATGTTTTACTATGGAAAATACCAGCTTAATTTCTAAAGTACACGAGTATGCAGGAAGAGAGTGAAAAAATAACATCTCCACCACCACCCCCACTCCCCACCTACTGGGGTCATCGTTAGCCAAGAACAAAATTTGGAAATGGCATTTAGCCTTGTGTCCTCACAGATTTACTTTCTGCTGCTTCGTTTGTCTTTCCCCAGTAACCAAAATCCCTAGTTCCCTCATTTTGCAGGCCATTCAAATGGACATTTCCTCCCAAAGACTCTGGTTTACGGAATAAATGATTTATTTCTTCTTTCCATCAAAATCTCCATTGCTTCAGGGATATTCACCTTCATCAAGTGGAGGGAAAGCTAATCTGGTTAATTCACACTAATACAGAAAAGAGTTCTCTCCACCAGTATGTTTTTGCTATACCAGATGTGTATAATTAAGAGGGATTTCAGGCAGTTTAGTAAGATGAAGTGGAAACATTCAGGCTTTAGGGAGCAGAGTAAATTTATGAATTACATACTGGGGAGGTACTGGGGCTCAGAGAGTAATCATTAGCATGTACTAGCCATTTATAAGCTGATCACTTGTGAACTGCGAAAAGGAATAGCAGGATAGGAACCTGTCTGCATGCCAGCAACAGAGCAGGGAGGTTCACACATTTTATTTCAAGAAGTGCCTGTCCTTCCCCTCATCAAGCATACTTCTTAGAAGTGACTCCTCTCTTCTTCACTGAAGAAGGAGATTTAACAGGCTTGGTTTGGAGGGTAAATTAAACTCGAATCCAAGTTAGGAAAGGCTCTATGGAGGACGCCCTCTGGAAGATGCTACAGATGTTCATAGATGGTTCCATTTTGAGAAACTCAACTACTGAGTCAAGAGGAATGGAGGTGGGCATGAAGCTACAGCCCTTATCCTGATGTCTCTGAGAGCAGACCCATTTAAGGACTAGAGACCTGGAGGACAGTTTGCAATGGGAAGTTACTCCACCCAATATCTGAAAATTACCATTGGAATGGCAACCCGCTCCAGTATCCTTGCCTGGAGAATTCCATGGACAGAGGAGCCTGGTTACAGTCCATGGGGTTACAAAGAATTGGACACGACTGAGTGGCTAACCGGAGAAGGCAATGGCAACCCACTCTAGTACTCTTGCCTGGCAAATCCCATGGAGGAAGAGCCTGGTAAACTGCAGTCCATGGGGTCGCTAGGAGTCGGACACGACTGAGCGACTTCACTTTCACTTTTCACTTTCATGCACTGGAGGAGGAAATGGCAACCCAGGGAAGGGGATGCCTGGTGGGCTGCCGTCTCTGGGGTCGCAGAGAGTCAGACACGACTGAAGCGACGCAGCAGCAGCAGTGACTAACACTTAACCTAACATGATGAAGAGGACTGTAATTTTAATTTAGATGATTTCATTGAACAGATGAGACTGACTGACTAGATTTTCTTGCATATTACTTAATTCTATTTAGAAGGAATAACCTTAATAATTCTGGTCAATTCTATGTTATGATTGCTGCTATCAGAATACATGTATATGTGTGTGTGTGTGTGAGAGAGAGAGAGAGAGAGCGCTCAGTCATGTCTGACTCTTTGCGGCCCCATGAACTGTACTGCCCACCAGGTTCCTCTGTCCATGGAATTTTCCAGGCAAGAATACTGGAGTGGGTTGCCACTTTTTTCTCCAGGGGACGTTTCCAACCCAGGGATCTAACCCGCATGTCTTTTGTCTTCTGCATTGGCAGGCGGGTTCTTTACCAGCAGAGCTACCAGGGAACCCGTCAGAATACTTATTGATAGCCTGCTATGCCCTTGAAAAAATATCTTTTCTTTCTACATGATGTGGTAGATTGCAGATTACAGAGAAATATTTAATATCTACATAAAACTTAAATGTTTGTATCTACTTGGATGGTGTCTAGTAATATCTTCAATTAGGATTACTGCTTTATGATCTCCCAGACTTCTCCCTCCTAGAATTTAACAAGGGAAATGAAATTCAGTGATTACCCTTCCAAAAACCAACTCTTTCTTTCACTTGGCTTTTTGCCTCCTTATACTTAATGAAATGCATCATGAGATTGCAGCTGTCTTACAAAAATGGGTGGAAGAAATGGATACAATTTCTAAGCACAGATAAACCAATAAATTGTATTTAAAGGTGATCAATCTCTTAGCAGTCTTAGAAATTTGCTGTTAAGGTGAGGAAAAAAGATATAATCAGAAAGAACTGAAGAAATTCGGAACAAGCCTGTGTGCCAGGGAAAACCAAAGCAGTTTCTCAGAAAGTATTTATTGAAATTCCCTGTTCTACTACTCATGCAAGACTGCTAACCCAGCGACAACTGCAGCAACATTGTCAGTTTTCACAGAAGACAGTCATTTGGTGTTTTGGTATGAAATTTAGTATACCAGTCTTAGACCAACAGCTCTTGCTTCATTTTCCATCCACAAACTCTACAATTTTATTCTGTTCTTTTAAAGCTTATACACATGCAAGAGAAACCAGAAGCTTACGTGTCTAGGCTGTGATCTCATTGCTTGCATAACTAAAAGATAGGTTTTTATTTAAAAATAGAATTTGGCAAATGAATAGTCCATAACCCGAACCAAGTGCATCTGGAATGCTTTAATAAAAATAAATGGCCAGGCTATTTCACTTTGAAAAGCATCGCCTGTACAGGATGTTAGTCCCTCTCTGATTTTAAATTTTGTCACTTTTGAAAAGAGCTTGCATTTTCAGAAGACCCACACACGCTGGGGAAATTTCACAGGCACATGACCTTATTTTTACTGGGCAACATAAATTTATGAGAAAAAGAAAAAAAATTTTTAAAGAACAGATCTCAATTACCCCACCTCATTCAACTGTAATTTTTATTGTTTTTATCTTTCTTGTCTTGTCCATACACACTTGTCATATTCAGGGCATCCTCAATTAAAAATTTTCCACTTAACAGTAGATGATTATCAATATTTCCCACATTGTTTCATAGTCAGTAGCAGTACCACAAATAAAAATTTTGACTTTATGCTGTCTTCATCTGGTTTGAGGTTAGGAAAACATTTACATTTTTAAAAATTGAGATACTTCCCATGTTTTTATATGTTCCAGAAACATATACAAAGCATAGGAATTAATTATTTCTTTAAAGTTTGAAAAAGAAATCCAATGGCTTTATCAAGCATTTGGGAACTGAGTTTACTAAAAACCATAATTTTTCCTGCATTAGCAGTCATTTAAAAGTTTTCTTACTATGAAATAACAATTTGTGTGGATAATAGCAATTCAATTCATCCATACATTTGCATACACCTATACTGTCAAGCGATTGTGTATAGTACTTTATAATAATTTTTAAAAATATTATTTTAATCAAAAATATGTTGATTGCTATATCCTCTTTCTCACTTCCAACTTTAATTTGAGTTAATTTTTGCTTATTTCTTTTACTACTGACTTCGAAGAGCCAACTCTTGATTTATTTACCTGTTTTTCAGTCTTTATTTTACCATTTTTTGTTTTCTGTTTATTCCTTTTTCAATTATCTGTACTTGAATGACATGATTTTTTTTTTTCCTTTTTCTGAAAATAAACATTCTGAATTACAAGTTCTGGTCTGGCCACATCAGTTAGGTATTAACAGATAGTTTGAACTTTTTTGTTTTTGGCTAAATTATCTTTTATTGTATATTTTACTTCTTTCTAGACACAATTATTACTTACAAGCCTATGTATTTCTGAGTGTCTGGAGATGTTTTAATCGTCAGAATTGGAAATACAAACAGAAAATGAGATTAAGTCGTTAAAAATGTATTGCGACATCTTCTGAATCCTCATAGTGTATCTTGTACATATTTGTAGACACTTGAAAATCAGATGACTAAATAACCTTAAGGATATATTCAGCAGACCAACTTTAAATGTCTTTATAAAGCTCTATTGTTTATATATCAAGGTTCTTGATATTATAATGACTAAGGGTAGTAGTACATGCATAGTATTTAGCATAGAACCTAGTATATCAAAAATATTCAATTAGTGACTGGTGACAACATGTGTAATAATAACAGTAACAGCAGTCTAGCAGTAATTACATTCCTCGGACCTCTGGTGCAGGCTCAGCTGCACTGCTGATCTATAGAAGAGTCACTAGCAGTCTGTTCTTTGTCTGGGCTTTCTTATCTGTGACATAATACGGCTGAACTCCATGCTTCCTGAAGTTAATTCACAGGGTAACATTTCTAAATCTCACTGCCTGGCATTTTCAGGACATGGACTCTACCCGTACCAGATGTAGGACACACACAATCCTTTGTCCTGAAGCAAACTTGCTCAAACACTCTTTACATGCAAAGCTTTGGGGGAATTGAAGTCAAGACAGAAAATTTTACCAAGCTTGCCACTCCATCTGAAAGCTGAGGACAGGTAGAAATTGATTCATTTTTTCTGAACTAAAAGTAAAGATTTCAAAGCTATTTATCAGCCCTACTTGTGCTTTTCAGAAATAAAAGTAAGATTTCCAAAGCAATTTAAGCCACTTTTCCTTCACAAACATCTCGCCACCCATGCTAGTTTATATTCATTTTCCATCAATATAAGCAATCAAAGAATTTAAGAGAAAAGATAGAATATAAAATATTTGCATGGCTAATTATGATCTGGGACATTCCTCCATTATAATTTATTCTTAAAGCCAACATTTATCTCCTCTAAGTAGGTTTATTGCTAAGATTGAAGATCTTCATTGAGGATGAAAACTTCCCTGTAGACCATCATCTGCTAACAAGCGTATCTGCTAATGAAGAACAAAATGAAAGGTTTCAAATCGAATTATGGGCCACATGTGCAAATCTGATGCGCAGGCTATAAAAATTCTGTCTTGACATCTGTAGAAAGAAGGCCCTCTGCTGCAGCCTTCATTCTGTTTAAACAAGGTTATCACGAAAAGCACAGACTTACCTGTGCGGTAGACAAAGTTGCCTTCCGTTTCTGATGACGAGGGAGATACCAACTCCTCCTCAAACTCATTGGAACTAAAAGATCCCGAATGGTTTCTTTGCCTTGTCTTTCCCATCATGGCCGCATTTGTGACCATGACGTGTCTCAAAGAGTCGTTAAGGTAACGATTCAACAAGCTGCTCTTGTATTTGGGGGGCGATACGTAGTCCTCACTGGCTCGTGACTCTGGCCGTACTCCAGCCTTTATGACTGAGCTCTCACTTTTAATTACGGGATGGTGAACTGGATTATTATAGCCTCCGTCATTCATGTGGTTTCGTGGAGGGTTTTCTCCATCTAAGAAGGAAAATACCACTAGGTAGTTCTTACATGTACTTTTCCCCAGACACCCAATTGTTATATTTAATGATTTAAAATATACATATAAGAAGAATATTTAAAGTGTGTAAAGTTATCTTTGATATTTAAGATTAATTTTTAGGCAAAGAAAAGCAGGAATCTAAGTAATTTCTCCCTTTGGTATTTTAATGTTAATAAACTTCACAGAAAATATTATTCTGACACATGATAAATCTATGAACAAGAGGAAACAGCCGTAATCTGGTTGGTCATTTATAGTATTATAAAAGTCAAGTTATCCTGTGCAATAAAAAAGAACCATTATGACAGCATTATGTTTTGTGGGATCAACCTTAGAAATAGGAATTGTGGTGAATGACTCCTTACAGAGGCAGAGTAAAGAAAGCAAGATAAAAATATTAACAAACCTTCAGAACAGGAGTCATCACTGCTCACACTGAGCCGCTCAGCATTCCCTTGAACATACTTGTTGTATAACTTTATTCTTAAGGCCCAGCTTAAATCTGGCTGTCGAACAGTATTCTTAAGCCGACGTCTTGCATTAGCAAACCAATTTGACACCTAAAAAGGTTTTATTTCTCAGTTAACACAACATAAAAAATTATCCATCATACAGTTACTTTCCCAGAAAGGACCTAAGCCTCTCTCATAATCTCTGATTATTACATATTCTCAGACATAACAGTACTGGAATTCATATCTGTTCATTCATTCATTCAACAAATGTGCTAAGCCCTTACTGTACAGACTGAGCACTAGCTATATCCTAGGAATAAAAAAATATTAAAGGACTTTGCCCTAAAATTTTGAGGCTAGTAAGAGAGGTAGGAGAATACACAGATAACTCTAAAATCTATTCACCATTGCCAAGACATGGAAGCAACTTAAATGTCCATCAACAGAGAAATGGATAAGGAAGATATGGTACATATACACAATGGAATATTACTCAGCCATAAAAAAGAAAAAATGCCATTTGCAACCACATGGATGGACCCAGAGATAATCAAACTAAGTGAAGAAAGTCAGAAAAAGAAAGACAAATACCATATGATATCACTTATATGTGGAACCCAGAAAATGACACAAGTGAACCAATGAAATAAAAACAGGATCAAGGAATATATATGTTTATGTCTATAACGGAATACATATAATCTATAATATATAAATAGAACACATATATATGTCTGTAACGGAATCACTTTGGTGTACAGCAGTAATTAATACATTGTAAATCAACTATAATTCAAAAAAATAATTCTAATATAGGAAAGAAAGTGATAAAGGGCTTAAGATGCATTAAAATAAAATGTTACAGCAATGAAACAGAAGGAGGGGTTACTTTCATGTGACTCAAGAGTTCATGAAGCTAGACTTTGAAGGAATATGTCAGGGATAATGGGGGGGAAGTGTGTTTCCAGTACAGACTTGGAACAATAGAAATCAAATTACAGAGACATGATGGGAGGTAAATAAGAGGGAAGAATTAGAGATGCCCTTGAGTTATCAAACTTATGTAAGAAGAGAAGACAGTGCCATTCTGAGGAAGAAAGAATTGTTTGAGGGTGAAATGATGGGTTTGGTCTGGGAACATTTAGTTTGAGGTACCAGAAGAGCATACAGGTGAAATGTGCCAGTGAGAAAATAAAAAGGCCATCTGAGATTCAAGGGCAAGGAAGATCAGATCTGGGTCAAATGCACAGAAGTGAGAGCTGAGGTTGTGACAGTAGGTAGAATGAAAAGAGAGTCAAGGAACAAACCCTGGAAACCTCTAGCAATTAAGGAGGTAGCAACTGGCAAAGCAGAGATAGAGCAATCAGACAAGTAGAGAGAGAAAAAGCCAAATGACACCCAGCTTTAAGCTAAAAATTAAGTGCTTCTAAATAGGTGATGACAAAGAAATGAATACTGCAAAACACAGTTAGTCCCATTGTTTTTGTTTAAGGTGCTGCTGGATTTCTGGAGGGCTTCCCTGGTGGCTCAGATGGTAAAGAATCTGCCTGCAATGCAGGAGACCTGGGTTCGATCCCGGGGTCGGAAAGATCCCCTGAGAAGGGAATGGTTACCCACTCCAGTATTCTTGCCTGGAAAATCCCTTGGATAGAGGAGCCTGGCAGACAACAGTCCATGGGGTTGCAAAGAGCTGGACACAATTTTACAAAGAGCTGGACATAATTTCTAGAGGCTAAAATGACACTTGACATTTCTTTTTAAATATCATGTTCTTATCCAAATATACAGATATTAAAAACCTGAAAGGCCAATATTTGCCTTTAAAAGGATGAAATGTGGGAAGAAGATTATGTCTTTCTGTCAATTTTTTCTATAACATGATCCCACAGTATATTAATGGTTTGTGTGGTGATACTTGCTCTGGAATTTCTTTTTTTTTAACATTTAGTCTATAAATACACTCTTTTTTTTTTTGCACATTACTCAAGCCTTAATTATTGAATGAACCTGTGGTGAATCCTACTTAAAAAAAATCTATTTAACTCATTTTTCTTTTTCCCCCCATGGGTAAAATAGGGTAGTCTATCCCAGTGTGTATACACACAAACCATATCATACATAATATATATATTCAATTCATATATAATATACATATGTTCAATGTTAACCTGTCTTTGTATCTTAAGCAATGATGATTGTCCTCAAATTTATGAGCAGTGGTGTAATACCTCACCATGGCATTTCAGAAGCCTTAGACTCCACCGACCACTCTTCCTGCCAAACTGTGCTATTATTACTATGGTTTTAGCCCGACTTCAAATTCTCCATCTCCTCCAACCTCTACAAACAGAAAACTTCTGGGGCTATTCGTTCAACAAATACACACTGAGAAGGTCCTGTATGCCACGGTGTTAAGTGCTAGGAATGAATAACCTTTGTCCCCTACACACACAGAAGGAAGTGAAGAGACTGAACGTGACACACGGGGGAACCTGCACAATGGAGGCATGAAATGCCTGGCCAATGTTTTCTCAAACCTCTCTCTGTTCTCCAGGTCATGGCCAAAATGTTCGTCCATGTCCTCGTCAGTACTAACTGGAACATTTAGAACATTATTTTTTGAACTTCCTTATCTTTCCTTCTGCCCACGTGAATGGATCTTAACAACCGCCATCAAATTCAAGTGATGATGCACTGTTAGGATTTAATTACTTAACATCTTCAAATCCTCATTCATGTCCTGTCATCCTCCAACTGTGGTGTAACAGAAAGAGCCGGGTTTCCTCTTTTGACTTTGCCAAAAACAGGCTGTGTGAGTTTAGATAAGTCATTCAACTTTTCAGAATTACATGGTTCCTGACATCCTTGCCAGCTCTGAAAATTAAAATCTGCGACTTACTGTCCACACTCTCCTACACAAGTATTAATCCATCTCCTTTATGATTGGTACCAACCTACCTTCTGCCCTTGACCACCACTTCTTCAGCAATCACGGATGGGTGCTTAATGTCCTTCTCTGCTCCTCTCACACATAGGACAGCCTGCAACTTCCCCTATGCCATGTCACTTATGCTTAAAAGAATCCAACTCCAGAAATTTTTTGTTACTTTCTCTACTAAACACCATATAATTCAGAGGCTAATCTTAAATCTTAACTGACCTTAACTCTTAATACAACCAACACATTGTACCACATAGTGTAAAATCCAATTCTTATGAAACTCTTCATATTTTTATTAAAATGCAGTGGACTTCTTATTTTAAAAAATCAACACACTTACAATTCTAACATATAAAAATAGGAACCTTTAAATGTCATGGTGGGATTGACCAGCTTTTCATATATAGGAGTCACATTTTTCTTTATGTTTTACATATTCATAGTTCCTACCAGAGTATATTAATCATACACCAGGAGATTTTCCATAAAGGTTTGCTGGTGTCTAACAGGTTCTTTCTAAACTGATTTCAGAAGTCTAACTGGCACCCAATCTACTAACACATTTACTCTGCCAATGTTTTATTATCAGAAATTTATAGTACAGCCTTAATGGCTGTATATAGTCAGGGGTGTTTAATATCTTCCTGTGTTAAGTTATGCAAACAGCAGATGATAGGTGGTGAACAAATCTACATAAGTATCATTTCGCAAGGTTTTTCCCAATTAATTGATGCAAAGGCCCTCTGTTTCACTGAAGGTAAAAACACCAGTTCAAATTTGCCACCTTTAACTTTCTATGGATTCCTTCAGGTTATCATTTAAATTCTCTTGAAATTCTATTTTACATGCAACAAGCCTCCTTACCAAGGACAGGTGCTGCAACAGCATTTTAATGTCAAATTCAGAGCTTTAAAAAACACTGTATTTTATAAGGAAAGCTTACAGAACCAAATATCTAGAAGCTGGAAGAAAAACTAAATCATTTTTATTCTACTCTAACTGAAGTGTTTACATTCATATTGGTAGAGCAATCATTATGGTAAACCCACGGGGATATTCTGGTATCTGTCTACCTTTGAATGCACAGAATTAACTTATACTCAGATGGCACCCCACTCCAGTACTCTGGCCTGGAAAATCCCATGGACGGACAAGCCTGGTGGGCTACAGTCCATGGGGTCGCTAAGAGTCAGATACAACTGAGCGACTTCCCTTTCACTTTTCACTTTCATGCATTGGAGAAGGAAATGGCAACCCACTCCAGTGTTCTTGCCTTGAGAATCCCAGGGACGGAGGAGGCTGGTGGGCTGCCGTCTATGGGCATAGAGTTGGACACGACTGAAGTGACTTAGCAGCAGCAGCAGTAGCAGCAGTCACTCTACTAAAATACTGAACACCTCATTTTTACATCATGTAGTTAGTTCTCAGTTCAGTCACTCAGTCGTGTCTGACTTTGCAACCCCATAAATTGAAGCATGCCAGGCCTCCCTGTCCATCACCAACTCCTGGAGTTCACCCAAACTCATGTCCATCAAGTCGGTGATGCCATCCAGCTCTGTCATCCCCTTCTCCTCCTGCCCCCAATCCCTCCCTGCATCAATCTTTTCCAATGAGTCAACTCTTCGCATGAGGCGGCCAAAATATTGGAGTTTCAGCTTTAGCGTCAGTCCTTCCAAAGAACACCCAGGACTGATCTCCTTTAGAATGGACTGGTTGGATCTCCTTGCAATCCAAGGGACTCTCAAGAGTCTTCTCCAACACCACAGTTCAAAAGCATCAATTCTTCGGTGCTCAGCCTTCTTCACAGTCCAACCTTCACATCCATACATGACCACTGGAAAAACCATAGCCTTGACTAGACGGACCTTTGTTGGCAAAGTAATGTCTCTGCTTTTGAATATGCTATCTAGGTTGGTCATAACTTTCCTTCCAAGAGTAATTGTCTTTTAATTTCATGGCTGCAATTACCATCTGCAGTGATTTTGGAGCCCCGAAAAAAAAAGTCTGACACTGTTCCCACTGTTTCCCATCTATTTCCCATGAAGTGATGGGACCGGATGCCATGACCTTAGTTTTCTGAATGTTGAGCTTTAAGCCAACTTTTTCACTCTCCTCTTTCACTTTCATCAAGAGGCTTTTTAGTTCCTCTTCACTTTCTGTCATAAGGATGGTGTCATCTGCATATCTGAGGTTATTGATATTTCTCCTGGCAATCTTGATTCCAGCTTGTGCTTCTTCCAGCCCAGCGTTTCTCATGATGTACTTTGCATATAAGTTAAATAAGCAGGGTGACAATATACAGCCTTGATGTACTCCTTTTCCTGTTTGAAGAGGACTTCCCTGGTGGTCCAGCGGTTAAGAAATCTGCCTGCCAATACAGGGGACATGGGTTCAATCCCTGGTCCAGCAAGATCCCACTTGCCTCAAGGCAACTAAGACCATGCATGGCAACTACTGAAGCCAGAGTACGCTAGAGCCTGTGCTCTCAAACAAGAGAAACCACTGTGAAGAGAAGCCTGTGCACCACAAATAGAGAATAGCTCCTGCTCACCGCAACTAGAGAAAGCCCATGCACAGCAACAAAGACCCAGAATGTCCAAAATAAAAAAAGAAGAATGCAGGACCAATTTGAGATTTTGTTGAAAATTTAACAGTAGCCATAAGCCTTGCAGTTGATAACTGCACACATATCTCAGCAGATGCATTCAATATTAAGCAAAGGCTATGTCAACACAGAGGCAAAATCTTGCAATATAGCAGATTTCACCAAATGATACATGGCTATACGACAGGAATTGGGAACGTCTACTATAAGTGTATGGCTTCCCTGATAGCTCAGTTGGTAAAGAATCTCCCTGCAATGCAGGAGACCCTGATTCCATTCCTGGGTCAGGAAGATCCGCTGGAGAAGGGATGGGCTACCCACTCCAGTATTGTTGGGCTTCCCTTGTGGCTCAACTGGTAAAGAATCCACCTGCAACGTGGGAGTCCTGGGTTCTCTCTCGCTGGGTTGGAAAGATCCCCTGGAGAAGGGAAAGGCTACCCACTCCAGTATTCTGGCCTGGAGAATTCCATGGACTGTACAGGCCATGGGGTTGCAAAGAGTCGGACATGACTGAGCGACTTTCACTTTACTTCACTTCAGTTAAGTGAAGGGAGCATTAACGTCCAATCACTCAGTACAGTCTCAAACTCTACTTGCATTGCATTCTGTATTGTTATCTGAAAAAACCCCATCATTTCACTCTTATAATCCAGAAAAAAATATTTTTTAAATATACTTGCATAACCAATAGGAAATATTGAAACCAGGTACAGCCCCCATCTGCCCTTCTTTGAAAAACTTCTTCAGAGTCAGTTATTGCCTGGGTAAGCTCCACATCCTAAAATAACACAAAACCCCAATCACATACTTGTTGTTCCACAATAAAGTTGTTTATATTTTGAGAGTAGAGAGTGTATTTTTACAATGTTTGAACAATGGTCAGTCATAGGAAATAAGCACAATGGAATTGTTTTGGTTGGTTAAAGTCAAAACACGTACACAAATCATCTTCCTGTTAATTTTTTATAAAAATCCTTATATCTTATTAGGATGATGGCAGATTAATAATGCAAACAGTTATAACTAATTAAGACAAGTTACCAAGTCTAGTGGGTAGAAAAAGATGAAGTTTGCATAAATACCTCTCTCTGCTTCATCTTCCAGGGATGAACAAAATGTAGTCTTGTTTAATGTCCTTTAGAGCTTCTATTTATTGGAAAAAGTAACTTATGTGATCCTAAAACATTCCTTCTGTTAAAGTTTCAGCTTTTTGGTTCTAGGCTTAATGAAGATGACCAACCAGGTTTTATACCCTTCAGAGTAGCAAAATAAGGCAAAAGCACTTTTTATGAAAAGTTTGAGAGTTTGACCACACAACCAAAAGGGAAATATTAAGTATAAAAGAAATTTTCAAAAATATGACACTCTTGTAGTTAATGAATAAATATGCTGATAACTTAATATAAATTAGGAGAAGCAGAGATAAGAAGTATTATAATAAACAAAAAATACAGTCTGAAGCCAGAAATAAAGGAAATATTCCATGTTTATCTATAGACATAAAATATGACATATTTCTAGATAAACCAAAAATAATAAGGTCAGTTGCATGCTTGTTCTGTAGAACCAACATGTGTCATTAAAGATAATTCATTCATTTTCTGCTGCTCTCCATGTATTTCCTACAATGAGATAAAATTTCAAACCAGAATATCTTCCTCTGATTTCAAGACATTCTCCAGTTTTCAGAAATATGTCTGGGCAAGTCACATGGTGATTCCAGTAGTATTCCCAAATTAAAACCTATTCAAACATGTATGAAGAGTTTACTACATGGAAAGTACTGGACTGGGGTGAAATGGGAAGATGAAGATGGATAAAACATGATCACTCTTGTCAAGAAGGCTAAGTGAATAGGAGAAATTGATTCAATGGGAGAACCTGACTCCTGAAACAGAAGTCTAATTTCCAGGGCTCAAAAAGCTTCAGATCACAGCTTGATATTTCTCCCCTAGAAGTAAAAGGCATTGACATAATTTATTTGGTTTCCACAGAGTCAAAATTTGCTTTGGATGTTTAATACATGTCTGACTTATACAAACTCCTTATATTCATAAATACATATTTTTTCTTTGATAGACATTCCATTGTGCCTAACTGAGAATAAATAGATCCAAACTGAATGCTATATAAGGGTCCCTTGGTCATTCTATATATTTTGAATTTTTCCATTTATCACTTTAATGTTCTAGAAATTAACTTCATTTACTATAAAACTTGGAAATCATTAAATGGGTATCAATTAGAATTATAAACAAGTACCTCTGCCCCATTTAAAAATGGCATTTTATTTTCTGAAGACCATAGTGTAATAGAAAAAATAATGGCAAAAGTTTTCATACATGAATAAAAACTTCATGTAAATTAGAAAAATGCAATAGTTTTACCAAGATCTTAACACAAAAAGAATTGTTAACTGCATTTGAATGACCATTTCAGGTAGAAAACAATTTGATTTTGTATTAAAAAATAACTTTCTATTGCAGCTCAAAAAATTATTGCACATAAAAATTTAAATGTCTCTGCTAATGACAAATACAGTTCATGTTTAAAAATGTCCTAAATATGTCATAAACATTTTTTGCTTTCTGTCTGAAAGAATGGCAAGTATTAAATATGGAACTATATAATCAATAATCTAATGCTTTACTGTTGACATCAGAGTGAAATATTCATACGGCTCTATAAAGTAGTGTACTTTCAAAATAAATAGCATACCAGTTTAAACTGAAATCTGAACACATGCATTTGTTTTCTTAAGTCAAGTTTTTCTGATTGGAATAATTTATTTAAAAACTAATTTTGAACATCACTAGTTTATGTTAAAATAAAAAATCATAGTTTTATGTTAAACATATATTAAGCCAAGAACACTAAATTAATTTTCCCCTCCAGTGCTGCAGCAAATCACTATTAATACTATTGACTGTTAATATAAAGCAAAACAGATGTTTTTCTCTACAATCATACTCTGAAAATAAGCAGAAAATGCATATTACAGTTTTAATAAGGCTGAATACAAGTCAATTTTCATGCTTTGTCAAACTTTCTAGTAATTCCTAAAAGGACAATCTTACACTCTGGAAAGAAATCTTTGTTATCTAATAGTTAAATATTCCCTTTCATTTGGGGGTTCTCACTATAACTTTCACAGAATGACCAAAATTTCACCGTGCAGTGATGCAGTACTACTATAATGCATGAGATTTCTTGGCTCATTTAGCACCTCCTCCTCCTCCTTTTTTCCTCAGTTAAATGCTTTGTTTGGTGCATAAACGTTTATTTTACTACATTTATGAAAGAAAACTTGTGTGATAGAAAGAGCATCTGATATAGAATTACATTATTTCCAGGCCTTCCCTACCCCTAGGAACACAACTTCTTCCTGCCTTGATTATATCATCTACAAAATGCTGATAAGTGCTCTACCTATCACCCAAGCTTGTGATACGATTATGGAGGGGAAAAACTTGTCCAATGTAATTCACTAGACTGACAACAAACTCACACCATTTCTTTACATTTGACCAAGTAACCCTACCATTTGAAATCTGCCTCTTCTTAGCCTGAGTAGAAAGATAAACAGCGGCAAAACTGTGTGGATTCTAGCTAATGCCCTGGGTGTCATTTATTAAAAAAGAAGAAAAAGAAAAGAAAATCCCAAACCCACTTCTTGCCTTTCCAATCCACCTCCTAGCTCTGTCAGGAATGGTTAATTTGAAAGTTATCCTGTACTTGACCTTTAACATGGGGCCCTGATGTGGGGTGTCCTTCTGTCTGGTTTTCAAAGTGTGGTGTCGGGCCAGCAGCTTCAGCATCACCCCAAGAACTTGTTAGAATGCAAATTATCGTCCTCGCCCAAGGACTACTACAAACTCCGGGTGGGGCGCAACAATGCGTGTTTTAACAAGTCCTCCTGGTGAGTCTGATGCGTACACAAGTTTGAAAATCACCGCGGGGGTAGTCCCATCCGTAGCCATCTATACTTGTATAGAATCCGGACACCTTCTTGTAAGTCTGCCCTTGACTTTTCACTGCCCTCCTTAACGAACACCACACAATCCCTCCTGGACCAAACTGAGATAAGATGAGAGGAAACTCAGAGGCTCTTCCCGCATCAGAACTCTGCCCTGTGCCCGCCTCGCGTCATCCACAGGCCGGAGGAGCGTCCGGACCGGCCGATTTCGGCCCGTCCTTTCCCAGCAGCGGGGAGGAGAAAGGCGGCCTGCGCCCCGGCCTCACCAAGAGAGGGGCAGGGGCTCGTGGCCCGGATTACCTGCACGAGCGTCATCTGCGAGCCGAGCGCCAGGAGAATCTTCTCGGTCTTGGTGGGATACGGGTTGTCGCGGTGCTTGTACAACCACTGCTTCAGGGGCCGCGCCATGTCCTGCAGGGCCTGCCGCTTGTGCCGCACCTTCCCGCCGTTCTGTCGGGCCCTGGGACAGCCGGAGAGGAGGGGCCGTGAGCTGCGCCCTCCTCTGTGACCCCGGGGGTCGCGTCTGCACGCGTCTCAGCCTGCGTGGACTCCTGCCCCGCGAGCGCGGACATGGAGGAGGCATTGGCGGTGCCAGAGCGCGGATGGCCTGGGAGTCACAGGACAAGGCCACCAGCTTTATACCGAAAGGAGTGGGGGCGGGGGGGGAGAGATCCTGAAGCCAGAGGCTGGAGAGTTAGGTGGTCAGATCTGCGCAGCAGGGCTGTCCCCGCCAGGGGCCCTGGCCTCGCGGGCCGTGTACACTCTCCAAGAACGTTCTTTCAGGGATTCAAGCCCGCCGCTGAGGCTTCCCGTCGTCTGTGGTCAAAGGTCACCACTAGACGGTGGGAATAAAGCTAGAAGGTGATGGCCGCCCCCTGCCCTGGTTCCTCTGCAAAATTTCCCTGTATCCTTGGTTCCTTTGGGTAAAGGAGAAACTGTCCAAGAAAGGGTTTGTGGAGGAAATATGCTGAACCGGAAAAAACAAGTAACCCAAAACACTGTTGGGGACTTTTCACGACATAAGGAAGAGCTTAAAAGTATGGACAGGTCTGTCCCACCTGCTAAAGTAAAAAGACCTCAGGAACAGCTTTATTCCAGGGAGGGAGAGCGGGCCGGGGTGCTGGGCGCTGCGCTCCTCAGCGGCTCCGGGAGGGGTCGCCGCGCCGCCGCCCGCGCGTCCTGGCCGCTCCGCGAGCACGCGCGCCTGCGCCGCAGCCTCCAGGGCTTTTGCCTCTTTAAACTCTTTGAAATCCAATTCCATCCGTGAGGACTGGTAGTAACATTTTGACGAAACCCGATCTCTACTTCACTAACAGGCAACGCTGCAGAACAAGCAGCTGATGCAATCTCTCAGATGGACCGGCCAGCACGGCCGCCCGCCGCCCCCCTCCCCGCCCCACCCCGCGGGGCGCTCCCGGAGTCGCCTGGACGTGGCGGGGCCGCAGACGGCCTCTGCACCGGGGCAGCTGGCGGCCTGCGAGCTCTTGCGCGCCTCCCACTCAACCCGCAGCCCTCAGCCCGCTAAACCGAAACCCAGGCCCGCGGCACCCACCCTCCGGGCTCGCGGCGGGCTCCGCCGAGCCGCGAGCGCATCCTGGGCGTCCTGCGCAGAGCCGCCCTTCCCAACACCTTGGCCGATGCAAGGCCCTGTCATGACACAAGATGGGGAAGCCCACGGGGCCGGCCTGACCCGGGGAGCCCCGACTGCCTGACCCTGCCCGGTGCTCGTGCATCCCAAGCAGGCCTTTCTGCCTCGTCCTCAGCCGCGCAACTGCATCGTGGTCCGGAGAGGGACAGTCACCCCCACCCCACCCCCATCCCTGAGGTCCAGGCTTCGGAGCACTCAGGGGCGCTTTCAGGTGTCCTCCGTTTCCAGAGAGCCTCTTTTGAGCTGTTCTAACGAATCGATCCCCCACCCCACCCCCATACTTAGAACAACTAGTATCTTAAAATGAGAATGAGCGAAACAGGGTGGCGGAGACCTGTCCTCCCAGGAAACTCTGGGCCCCTGACCCGCAGGCCCGGGTTGCCCCCAGCGCGCCCGCGTCTCTCTGTCCCCACCTCTCCCAGCAGCCGGCAGCAGAGGCCCCGGGAGAGTGAGCTTACCCGGTCCTCCGGTGTCTCAGGCCCAGGTTGTCCTTGAGGGGCGGGCCGTCCGTAATGCCCACCTCGGGGCGAGCGTGGGGACTGTCCAGGACGCCGCCGTAGGGCCGGCCGCCCCGATCCCGCTCCGGAGCCCCGCGGTCCTCAAAAAGCACCGCGCCGCTGAGCTTGTTGAAGACGATCGTGTTCATGGCGCGGGCAGGCAGGGGCGCGCGGCGCGGCCGCAGCGCCTTGGGATCGGGCCGCCAGGAGCTCCGCAGGGCTCAGGTTCTAGGAGATAAAGATGAATCACATTACTCGCGGAGAGTGCTCATACTCCGGAGCGTCCCGAGTCCGAAGCTGGCCTTGGCGCGGGGCTGCGGAGCCCAGGGGAGGAGCGACGCCGCGGCACCTGAACCCGGGGACTCCCGCCTTCCCCTACCTGGTTACACCGCTCCCCGGTAACCCGGGTCACCGCCCCCGAACACTCCCGGGACTGGTACCCACGCTCCTCTCTGCCCCGGCTTCCCAGCCCGCAAGGAATGTCAGCTAGAAACAGTTTACCCGCCTGACAAAGGAAAGTGATTCCTAAACAAGCCTTCCAGAGTTGGTTTTAATCTGGATGAAGCACACTCCGGAAAGCGGGGGAGGACAACGCGGGGCCGTGCGTGATTCTTCAATCACAACCGGAGTCTAAAGCCTCCCAGAGCTCCCACTCGGGCTCGTCAGGAAGGGTTGGAAGAAAGGAAAAATTGGGGGTAACACGAACGACCGCATCCGCCAGCCCCAGTTAATGAGTCCCAGTGCATAACAGGATTTCAGGGATTTGCTTGTTTGCTAGATCCTGGGTGGTTTGGCTGAAACCTCTGCATCCTTTTTTTTTTTTTTTTCCAGCTACAGCTCCTGGGGTGGGGGTGACGGCAGGGAAAGTTAGCAGATTCCACAGACAGAAAGTTAAGTGGCCTCAGGGAGTTAAGCGGCCCTCCCCCGAGGCTCCTGCCACCCCTCCAGTCGCTCCGGATGCGCAGAGTCCGCGCAGGTCAAAGGGGCCCGAGTCCCGGCCCTCGAGAGCTGGTTGTCAGCGCTGTCCTCTTCCGCAGCGCGGGCGCGAGCCGCGAGCTCGGAGTCCTTTCCCTCCCACCCCTTTCTGGGGTCTCGGGGAACCATTGCAGAAGTTGCAAAAGGTGTTAAAAGAGCGAGGGAAAGGCGTCACGGTCCGCGCTCCACAGAGCCTGCGGGGAAAAGTCCGTGGCTCACCTCCCGGGCCGAGACCGCCGGGAGCCTCTGCCCGCCGCGCGTGAGCCTCGCGGGCCGGTCCGCGCCGCCCGGGAGCAGCCGGGTGGCTGCCCGAAGGCGCGCAGCCGCCCCTAGCCGCCGCACCTCCTCGTCTCGCGCCTGGGGAGGAGCGGGGGGGGACAGCTCGCGTGGCTTCCGAGCCGCCCCCGCTTCGCGATCCGCGTCCCCTCACCCCGTCCCGCCCCGGCGAGGGCAGCCACCCCCAGGCACACACGCCGGGTGCCCACGCTCGCCAACGCCCACGCCCCGCCCTCGGGCCACCGCAGCAGAGGCCACGCGCGATGTTTAGGGTCGTGACCGCAACGGTTAAACTTCAGCTTGCGGACAGTGTTCGTAGAGAGGTGGAGTCAGACCTCTGCCGGCTGCTGGCTGTACGGCAGCGCCGAGCCCTCCCGCGCACACAGGTACGTCTGGGGTTCAGACAGCCTCAGCGAGCAGCGGGGAAAGCGGACATCCGCGCTCGCAGCCCTTGTTCCCCTATCCGGACGCGCCTTGTTTATCTTTTATAATCTGTGCGTTAGTGATTTGCGTCCAGGCTGCTCTGTTTGGGAAGCACACTCGTTCCCGGCCCGCGGTTTGTCCCCACCTCAGCCCTGTTCTGTGTGCGACGGCGTGTTTTCCCTGGCCATTGCGCCGCGAGGTTCGCCTTGCCGACCCTCCCCGCTGCTCCAAGCCGGTACGGAAGGCCCACTGCAGATCCCAGCGCGGCAAAGGGCCGAGAGCTGGGTCCCCGACGTCCGGGGTCGTGTGAACTGCAGCTCCTAACCCTCCCCGGGGGCCCCCGCGCGGTCCCCAACGCCGCCTTTCGGATCCCGAGCTCCCCTACTTACCCAGATTCACTCCACTGTGGCTTGGGGAGAGCCCTCCCTTCGGATCCGTCCCGCCCAACCCCCGCGAACAATTTTAAGCAAAGGGGCGCAGCCAGGTGGGCTTTCCGAGTCCTCGCAGACCCTCCAGCCAGCCTCGGCCGCCACCCTTCCCCCCGCCACCCCCCTCCCCGGCGCGTCCCCGAAGGACCTCGGAGGGAGGTGGGGGAAGGGCCGGGAGCTCCAAGAGCCGGGCGCAGAGAGAAGGGGCTGCTAAAGAGGGGAGGGAGCCTCCCTTCCCGCGGCTCAGCGCGGTGATGGCGCGGCCGAGGCTGTACCTGTCGCGGTGGGGCCCGCGGCCGGCGGCAGAGCGGCTGGCTCTCCCGCGTCGAGGCTAGGCGCGCTCCCATCCCCGCCGCATGTTTTCCGCGCGGGCTTCGGCGCGCTCACCGCCGCCACCGCCAGCGTCGCGGCTTTATTTACCCGGACCGGCGCGCGCAGCCCGGGAACAGGAATAGCGAGGCCTTCTCATGTTTCCTGACTGCCCAGCCCAGCCGGCGAACATCCTGCGGGCGCGGTATACACGTTCCCGGGCCAGCGAGAGGAAGCCACCGCAGGGACCTCTGTTAACCCTCGCCGTAGAGGAGCTGCCGCAGCCGGCGCCGCCGGGGATTCCCTGGCCCGCGATTCCTACCCAGTCGGGCCCGGCTCCCTGATCCCTCGGCATCGCAGGCAGGGAGCAAAAGGGGCGATTTCCTTCTCCTTTCGGGGAGCGATTGGAGTAGATGCAGTAGCTCCCGGCTCAGGCTCTGGAGCTGAGCGGCTGCGGTGCGCATCCTGTGTCCTCGCTGGCCCGAGCGCCGGAAATTTCGCCACGGGTGGCTAGGCAGAAGTGGGCCCTGCGACGCGCCCCCCTTCTTCCCCCCCCCCCCCCCTCGCGATGAGCAGGAGTGAGGTTAGCTAGAGCTCGGTTTGTGCCTCTAACGCGTGAGAGCGGATCGCAGAAGGTGTTTGTGCCCTTTTCTCGTCGTGTCCTTGGGCTTCTGTGGTCCTGGCTGCCTCCAAGCCAGGTACGAGTCACCTTCCAGGGCCAGCGCTGGAGAAGAGGGAGGCAAGGCGGGGTAAAGGCGGGCCCAGGTGCGCAACCCACGGCGACCCAGGTGTGGAAGAGGCGGCGAGTGCGTGGCCAGGACCTGCGTGGAGCAAAGGCGATGGAACTCGGAAGGACCCCGAGCCTGGACACAATGCAAGGAGAGAGAGACTCCTATCAGATTCTCTTACAGGTGAAACTTGCCTTCCCACCATCGCCTCAAATATGAGAGGAGCGAAAGCTGTGGTTTAGGTACTATTGAAGTTCGGGGCTTCTGGTAACCTGTATGGTCCCCACGGCGCGGCGCGCGTTCTCGCCGTGGGCCCCACTGCGGCAGCGACACCTTTCATCTTTTTTTTTTTTTTTTTTTTTTAAGAGCGAAAGTAGATTTCCC
Source organism: Bos indicus (assembly GCF_029378745.1). Taxonomy (NCBI): domain Eukaryota; kingdom Metazoa; phylum Chordata; class Mammalia; order Artiodactyla; family Bovidae; genus Bos; species Bos indicus. The sequence continues at coordinate 36,873,574 of NC_091772.1, read as the reverse complement.
CCAGGCCTGAAAGTTATGACATCATTTGTTCTTTTCTCCCCTAAATGTGTCTGGCCAGCCTGGCGCGGTGGCCCACCCAAGCTTCTTCCTTTTAATGTGGCTGGAAGTGGTTAAAACGTACACTAAAGCCATTGTTTCCAGCACTGGTCACCCCCGAATTTTCCATTATGTTATCCCCCGAAATACGCGACTGTGCCCCGGCAGAGGCACCGTCTAAAGCAGAGAGAGGCGATGGTTTAAATTTGTGTGCATCCGGCAGACAAATATTATCTATCATTTGTTCCCGTTTCGAGATGCCCTTGGTTCTCATTTATCGCACAGTTTGCGGTTGTGGCACTCTCACATCTTGCCCTGGGCACTGCACTTGACTTCTGTAGGGTGGGTTCAGTGCAGTCGTGGGTCTACAGACCTCGCGGTGGGGACTTGAAGTCAGGGATACACCATAAAATTTGAGCCACTGACTTGCAGCGAATAAGTTTCACAACTAAAGCAGATCCAGTTTATAATTCATAGGAAGAAGAGGCTGGTTCTCTTCAAAGGACTCTGTGACTGATGGTGGTCATCAGCCATATATAATGGAATTGAATCGGCTGTAACACGCCCCTCTGATATATATTTTGATCAGCTGTGCTGGATAAGGCACCAGGCATGCATGCAGTTGCTTGCAATTTCACAGTATTCTACTGCTTAACTAACTGTTTCTTGTAGTATTTAGTCTAGTAGAGGACAAGTGAATTTCATTGTTTAGTCTTAACTGTATTTACTCAAATGTAAAATATATTTGGAGGATTTTGACTTTTTGAGGCATTTTTACACGTAAGATCATTATAAATCTGATATACACAGCAAAAAGTTTTTCTGCAAAATGTTTTTAATTTGTCATAGGAATAACATACACCTCAGTCTCAAGTCATTGAAAAATTAATACATGGTAATTCCTTTAGACTGTAGCCTAATAATTGGAATCCATTTTAAAAATGAAAAAGAACAGTGGAGGGTCCATTTTAAAGTGAAATAGTGTGGAGAATCTCTCTCTAGTATACAAATGAGTGTATACTGTGTAATAGACCAGAATTTTATTTTTGCAAGTGTCATCTTCTATGCAAGAGAGAAATTCCTTCTTTTAATCCACAGTACAGATGCATTTATCATCTTAAATTTTACCTTTTTCTAAAATGAATTTTATTCAGTTTCTTATGCTATATTCCAATCTCCAGTATATGAAATACTGTTTTATAATCCTCAAAAGTAAAACTTTCAGTTTTAGAAAGAACTATCAGAAGATTTGAGAAAGTGTGTGTAGTTTGTGGATACTGGCCACATATGGGGGAAAAACCGAAAACTTAGGCCACAAGTCACAAAACTTGAACCCTAATCTTAATTCTAATTAATCTGATGTTGGTTTAGCCTGAATTTACTAAAGTGTAAAATACAGATTTTAAGTTTTCCACAAACTTGCCTTATGCTACTAAGTTTTTTTTTTAATGTGCAAGTAACAATTGCTATTGCTAAAACTAGAAAAATGTTAAGAGCATTTGGCAGAAATCTTAATCCATCCTATTGAACTTTGAGTGTAATTATAAATGTAAGTAATTTGAACTTTCTCATAAAGAAAAAAATAAGAAGCCTTCATTATAAGCCTTTTGGTATATTACCAAGGAACCTGACATTTCAGAACAATTATTGGTCAAAGTTTTTGAAACTAATATTGCTTTTAAACTCTCTTTCAGTTATTACTTATAAGCAATGTAATGAATTACAAAGCCAGAGAATGACTGTTGCTCCCCAGCCAAATAGTATAAAGTGGTAAATTTATAAACAAATAGCCAGTCCTCCTCACACTTGGCCAGTTTGACTTGTAAAGATACACACTGGAGTGCGTAAGTGAAACAACAGAGCAAGCAGCAAGAGAACCAGCTGCAGAGACATCCTGAGCAAACTAGGAGAACGGATGGCCCTGACGTATCTCATTTTTGCTTTCTTTATAATGTAACTCTAACTGCATACACGGTACAGAATAAACTCCCTCAGAGAGGGCCTTCTCCATAAATGCACTCTCAAACATCAAAGAAAAGAGTACACGTGAGAGTTCTTCAGCCAGCTCCACCCAGTCACATTTCTGAGAGGCAACCGCCAAGAGGTGGCCATTCTTTTCAACTTTTTTTCCATGTAGTGACATACACAAATATAAGCAGATCATTGTTTTGTTTTATGAGTTTTTGAAATAAATGAGACCATACTTTACATATGTGTACATACACACACACACACACACACAATAGTAAACTATAACTTGCTAACTCACTCAATGATTTCATAAAGAACTTTCATACCGGGTCCATATAAATGGAACTCCACCTTTTTAACTGGTATGACATGCACCATAATCTGCTTATGCATTCTCCTAGGAGCTTTTCTTTCTTTTCAGTTTTCACTATTATAAACATTGAATATTCTTGTAGGGGACTCTTTCTGCACATATGTGTTTCTCAAGGAATAAATAAATAAAGTAGAATTGCTCGACTGGGGGAAACAGGATTTAAAATTTTTGATAGGTCCTCATAAATTTCCCCCCAACTTATACCCCCAATCTTCTCCCAACTTATACCCCTACAATGTTTCCATTTCCTCATATGCTGCCATATGTTTGGTTTTCATCACGTTTGCTTGTATGATGAGTCAAAAAAGGTCTCATTGTTTGAGAGACTTTTCATTAATTTATAAACCATTTGTATTTCTTAGTTGAAGAAATGTGCTTATATCCTTGTTAGATGCTTATTCATTTATAAAAAGGTTCTTTAAAAAACATTTCCCCATGAAATATATACTTTATATATTGACAATGTGAATTAAGAAGACTGCCTTTTACCTAATTTGGTTTTTGCCTTTGGTTTAAACATGAACACAGGGCAGTAGATGGCTTCCCAGATGGTGCTAATGGTAAAGAACCCGCCCACCAATGCCAGAGACATAAGAGACATGGGTTCAATCCCTGGGTTGCGAAGATCCCCTGGAGGAGGGCATGGCAACCCACTCCAGTATTCTTGCCTGGAGACTCCCATGGACAGAGGAGCCTGGTGGGCTACAGTCCATAGGGTTGCAAAGAGTCAGACACAACTGTAGCAACTTAGCAAGCACGCAAAAGTCTATATTTTCTTCTAATACTTCAAAAAATGGTTTTCACTCAGCTCCTTAATCCTTTTGGGATGAATTTGCATGTGCTGTAAGGGAGGACTCAAATTTGATTTTTTTTCTTCTCCAATTGAATGGTCAATTATTCCTATGGAATTTATGAAAGAGCTTTCCCCCCATCAATTTGAAATAACTATTCTCATATATGTGGAGAATTCCTTTCCATATGTAGATTGGTCTAACAAGGTTTTGAGAGATGTTACACCCAATAGACTGTAATAAATTTAATCTTCAAAATTTTAAAATCGTCTTGGGCTCCCAAAACTTCCAATATTATTCTGTTTCTAATTTCAGAACATGTCAAGTATTAGAATAGTAATATGTGCGGCCTGGTTATGGTTCTCATTTAAAAGGCTAATTCAGTACTGTTCTAGGATGAAGCTGCTTTTTTTTTCTGTCTTCGTCCTGCTAAGAAACAAGAGAGTAATTTCAGGCAGCCATATTCTCCAGGATAGAATACAGCTGATTGGAGCTCTTCAAACATACCAAGTGATAACCAACCACCAGCAATGTTATGTTTTTTGTAAAAGTGATTAGTCCCTGCCATCAGTGATTTGAAAAAAGAAAATTCATCTTTTTTCTTGCATAAATACTTATAGAATGTGAATTAACAGCCCCCCCCCCCCCCACAAAACAGCAAGTCAAGAAGAGGACCTTTGATAGGATCACAAACTAGGCAAGTTCACTTGGACAAAAATGCAAAAATTTTATCACTGCAATTTAAAAAAATTACCTACATACAAGTGCAGAAAATACTTGTAATAAGCAGTGAGCAGAGCTGAGATCTGGGTGAGTTCATGTCTTCTTCTACGTCACAGAGCTTGAGACAGGACTGGAAGTAACTCTGGAGCCCTAACTGAGGCTTCATCTTTTCTCTTGCTTCCAGAATATTTTCTGTCTTTACTGCATGGGTCCTGAGGGGAACCTGGAGAACATTTTGTCTTCAACATGTGCATTGAAATATGAGAATTTCTTGCAGAAGTTCTAGCTTAAAAATCAATTTGTCTTCACATCAAAAAGTGGCCATTTTAATAAATATCGTGAAGACTTTTCATCATAAGCAAGGATGACTCTCCATATTTGGAACCTAAAATGGACTTAAGGCACTCAATAGGTCTTTAAGATTTACTTACAATATGTACTCCATGGCTGTATCAAGTTTTTGGTTCACTCCACCCCCTCTATCCACCCTCCCTGCTTTCACTTTCAGCTTCCTTGTTTTCATCTCTGGGTAGAATCTTTCTTAAACAATTTATTGGATGATTTACATGGTTGATTTACAGTGGTGTGTTAGTTTCTGCTGTACAGCAAACTGTGTAGAATATCTGAATAAGTTCACCAAAGGAAACCTTGTGAACAAAACTGATATGTGCAACTTCTGCTTACCATGTTGAAAAAGAAATTTTGTTTGCCCTTCTTTTTAATTGCTCTTTGTTAAGGAGGGCTGGGGCACGGGTGTGGGAGTGCCCTGAATGGGCACGGATGTAGGAGTGGCCTGAATCTGCCAATCGGAAAACAACCTCTAAAATGGGGGAGCCAGTGCAAGATGAAAAGAACCTGGAGCCTTGGATGGACCACCTGAGTTAGAGCTCCCTGGCCTGGGCTCAGCATACTATGTCTGTAAAAGGCCAGATAATAAATGCTCTTAGGCTTTGTAGGTCATAACCTCTCTGTTCTATTTTGCCATTTGTAGTGCAAAAAGTAGCAGTAGATAATACTAGACTGTGAATGAGTTGTGGGTCAGTGTTCCTGTAAAAGTTTATTTAATGGACACTGAAGATTGAATTGTATAAAGTTGTCATGTGCCACGAAATATGCTACCTTTCTTTTTTTTTCCCCCAGCCATTTAAAGATGTGGAAACTACTCTTACCTTAGACAGCAAACTAGATTTGACCCCAGGTCTGGCTTCCCTTGTAGCTCAGTTGGTAAGGAATCTGCCTGCAATGCAAGAGACCAGAGTTTGAAGATCCTCTGGAAAAGGAAATGGCAACCCACTTCAGTATTCTTGCCTGGAGAATCCCATAGACAGAGAAGCCTGGCTGGCTACAGTCCATGGGGTCCTAAGAATCAGACCCAACTTAGCACTGACTAAACCACCACCATGTTTGTTCCCCTTGCCCCTTTCTCCCCCCACTACCACCTAGGCTACTGAGCTCTGGACTCTACTGGGAGACAAATTTCCTCTTCTTTAAATTGCTATGTTTTGAGGGTTCTGGCTAAAGGAACTTAGCCAGTACCCTATGTAATGCACTCCTGTGCAAAGATGATCTTAGTTACTTTGAGTGAGCTTGGAGGTGTGCTTTTTGCGTGGCTAGAAGCTGCCACAAACAAGAACTGGAATGGAGATGGAGTGACAAATTGCTTTCTCTTCTCTTCTCCTATGAACAGGCTGTGTGTTTAGAGAATCAGTCTAATTACTTGCACAAAAGTTTTGAGGCCATGTACATTTTAAATTTTAAGCGTCTTTTAAGGTATTGATATTTGATTTTTGATGTTTGTTTTTTGTAGTCATGTAAAATAGTGATTAGTTGATAAGAATGACTATTTCTGGCTTAGCCCTCCCCTACCAAAAAAGTCCCACAAAATTTGAACTGTTTTTTCATTGTTTTCTTTTTTAGTAATCAACAGTCAATATTTATGGGGCACCTGTATGCAAAATCCTGCCAACAAATGCATTAAATTTACTTTAAAAGACATGATCCTTGCCTAGCTTTCAGACCTGTTAAAAAAAACACAGGGAGACATACCTACCTCATCTAAAAAGTTTTCGAGTGTCTGATATAAAGATTGCTTGAATCCAGTAATCTGCAAATCATCTGTGGAAACACATGAGGGACCTTGAAGATGATAGAAGGGCCATTTGGTGTGTCTGCTAAAAATTTTGTAACCATATTACAGACAGTCCTTCCCAAAAACATGCAAAAAGAGATCATTATTTCAGAAATTTGAGCCTGATTGAAAAACAGCATCTTGACCTCTTACATCAGACTTTTTCTAGGTTTATGCCCCAAACCTCTGGGTTTCAGGAGAGAATTTTAGGGCTTCTGTATGAAGCAATAACCAAAACAGTAAGAACAAATAAATATACAGAAGTTAGTGCACCATCTTTCTTCCTTCCCATGTCCAGGCCTCTTTGAACCTTCCTCCACTTTTACACTTTTAGGAAAAGTGTTGAAGGGAGGGAGAGAGAGGTTGCAGGGGAGAAATTATAACTGTGGCCCATATGTCTGGGCCACAGAGCCACAGGAAGGCAGCTGCACCTTGGACTGTGTTTGTGGCCCTGAGTAATTCTCTGTCTCTTTGTTTTGGTGTTCACTGACCTTCGTGAAGTGGGCTTTGATGTTGTTAGTTGCTAAGTCATGTCCGACTCTCTTGGGACCCCAAGCACTGTAACCTGCCAGGCTCCTCTGTCCACGAGATTTCCCCAGGCGAGAATACTAGAGTGGGTTGCCATTTCCTTCTCCAGGGGATGTTCTCGATTTAGGGATCAAACTGGCATCTCTTGCATGGACTGGGGGATTCTTTACCACTGAGCCAGCAGGGAACCCCTTTGATGTTGTAGGCTATCACAATACTGCTCAGAAGGGAGCTTGGGCTGGGAGAAAGGGAAAAGGAAAAAAGATGTTAGGCCAATTAATTATTCTGTTTAAGTGACCTAAAGTCTAGGATAAGGGGAGCCTTACAATAGACAAATAGCCCAGATTTTTTTTCTTGGACCTGCAGTAGTGGTCTGCTCAAAACATATGACCTCATTTTTAATAACTTGGATGGACATGGAGGGTATTATAATAAGTGAAATAGGTCAGACAGAGAAACTGTCCGATGTCATATGTGGTGTCTAAAATATAAAACAAAGGAATGAATAACAAATTGGAAATAGACTCACAGATGACACTAAACAGAGAATGAGCTAGTGGTTACCAGTGGGGAGAGGGCAGGTAAAGGGGTGAGACAGGGTAGAGTATTAAAAGAAGTACAAATTACTATGTATAAAATAAATAAGATATAAGGATATATTGTACAGCACATGGAATATAGCTAACATAATAACTTTAGATGGAGCATTATCTATAAAAATATTGAATCATCATGTTGTATACCTGAACCTAATATAATATTGTAAATCTACTACACTATAATTCTTGAAAAGACATATGTCCTAATACTACTCCTTCAGATCTTTTAAATGGGGGCATAACTAAGAATATTTTTTTTGCCCTTACTACATGAGATGGTTGGATAGCATCACCGACTCAATGGACATGAATTTGATCAAACTCCAGGAGATAGTGAAGGACAGGGAAACCTGGTGTGCTGCAGTCCTTGGGGTCGCAAAGAGTCGGACACAACTCTTCGACTGAACAACAGTAACGCATGCTCCCACACTCTTCTAGGAACCCAACCCATATAATTCTCACAGCCATCCTTTGGGGAAAGTACCCATTAGTATCCATCTTGTAGAAGAGGGGTAGAAGTGCCCTACGTCCCTAGTTGGTAACTGGTGGAGTCAGGATTTGAGTGGAATCAGGCAGACACCAGAGCTTGTTTGCTGAGTCGCCCAGCTCAGACTAACTGCTTATTTGAAGGTCCATAGGCAGGACAGAGAAAAAGAGCTGTGAACGCTTGCTGGATAATCGTAGGCACAGCTAACTGTGTGGTTGCACATCTTCTGGCTCCTCACTGAACCGCATGGCATTTGAGGCCACTGTGTTCTTTTTCCCTTCTGTCCGTGGCCTTTCTCCTGGGTGGGGAGAATGTGGACTCTCAGTGTTACCTGGATATGACATCCCATGGCTCAGACATGGCGATGAAAAGGCTGTAGGTCACGTCAGTCTGCCTGTGTGAGCTCACTCAAAAGTCAGTGACTTCTGCATCTTCTGCGGGTTCTCTAAATCCAGAGAGGATCCTTCCCATTTGGGTATTGAAGTGGTTCAGCAATTAAAAACAGCATGCTTTAGCACAATCACAGCAGGCTGGAACACTGTCTGTTATAGGAGTGGGCACAGCACAGTTGAAAGTGGCATATCTTGAGTGCGGTTAAAGCCCAGCAGCTTTGATTAAGAGGCTTTGGTTAAGATGGTCCTTACAACTTCCTAACCCTCAGCTTGCTGTTTTGTCTCTGTTATGTTTTGTTTTGTCTTGTTTTCCTTTGTCAGGCCTGCCTCTAACATTTGCAGAGCCCACGGCAAAAGTACAAATGAACGCCCACAGGCCGTATGTCTAAATATTTAAAAGTTATAAAATCAGCTAAAACACAGTTAAATAAAATATGTTCCATCCTTCTACCTTGACAAATATACCATCATGGTAAAAAGTGGAAAACTAAGTAAAGTTATGGCTTTTGTTGGGAAAATATCGAAGACAAGTAAGCGTAATTGTTATTGCATATGTCTGGGTGTTTTGTTGTTGGGCTGGAAATGTTTAGATGAGTGATGAAATGAAAGAAAAATAATTCATAATTTACTATCTATCTCATTGAATTGATTTTTTTGTCTGCATTTCAGTAAAAATCACTGTATCGTTATAATCAATATTCTATAATTTGTGTCCTGAAGGGTTGCAAATACACTGTAATTCTACTAAAAGTGTCCAAAAATTTGAATATATGTTTATCAAGAATGTGTATTAATATAAATATGGGAAAATTTAAGTTAAATTTATTTAATACATATTACTTATAATATGCTATTTTTTATGCTAAAATACTCAAATTATACATTCAAATAGAAAAGAAAAATTATAACTAATGAATATAAGACTTTTATAAAAAGATGAAATTTAATTTTATTTTTAAATTTTTTTTATTTATTTTATTTTATTTTATTTATTTAATTATTTTATTTAATTTTTGGAAAACAAATTTGAACTATTTTAAGCAAATAGAAGTATTTGCTATGCTAATGTAGCTGGTTTTCAAGGTAAAGTATTGGTATTCGATTTCATGAATTACTTGTGTGGATTTATAGAGTTACCAACCTGGTAGTGATATGAATTGACAGTAGAATGTTCTGCTGCCAGGGGCAACTATTGCAAGGATTTGCTAAACGTTCAAAACCTGCAGAGCCGTGTATTGAAGAAGCAAGAAAACAGTGCCAGGCCTGCTGGGAAATGATACTGCATGAGGGAAGGCCTTTGTGGGGTCTGCCAGGTTGATTCATTTGTCTTTTCTGCCTGCTCTTGAGGCAGTGTTCACCTCCAGTGTTCTGAGCAGCATAGCCCAAACCTTTACAACGTTTCGATGTAAACACCTTCTATTTTGAGGACACACAGCAAACCCATTTCCATGGGTCCTGAATGGAGTTAGTCACAAGAGCAGATGTTGAATTTTAAAGTTTCACTGTATCCTTGTTGAGTCCTGACTCCCAAATGACAGAGATATCGTTATGTTCTTTAATTTCCCTCTGCGTGTGTGTGTGTGTGTGTGTGCGCGCGCGGGCGCGCGCGCGTGCGTGTGATGCTGCTGCTGCTGCTGCTAAGTCGCTTCAGTCGTGTCCGACTCTGTGCCACCCCATAGACTGCAGCCCACCAGGTTCCCCGTCCCTGGGATTCTCCAGGCAAGAACACTGGAGTGGGTTGCCATTTCCTTCTCCAATGCATGAAGTGAAAAGTGAAAGTGAAGTCGCTCAGTCATGTCCGACTCTTAGCGACCCCATGGACTGCAGCCCACCAGGCTCCTCTGTCCATGGGATTTTCCAGGCAAGAGTACTGGAGTGGGGTGCCATTGCCTTCTCCATTGCATGAAAGTGAAAAGTGAAAGTGAAGTCGCTCAGTCATGTCCGACTCTTAGCGACCCCATGGACTGCAGCCCACCAGGCTCCTCTGTCCATGGGACTCTCCAGGCAAGAGTACTGGAGTGGGGTGCCATTGCGTGTGATGCAGGGCCTTTCAAAGAAAGGCTCAGGGCAGTGGCCCTTTGCCTCGGTCTAAAAGTGGTACCGTTTGGGGAAATGTTTTAAAATTTGTGTTATTTGTTTACTTACATTTTACCTATTTTTTTTTTTTTTTCAAGTTTTAAACTTGGACCCTCAGCTGCAACAAAATGAAATCACACTTGTGGGAGTCTTTCCATGAGTTTGTCCTCTGATGATCCTGCAATGGTTAATACAGGCCACCACTTCTAAAACTGCAGAAAGCAGTCATTTTTTAAAACTATTTATTTATTTATTTATTTTGGGTTGCTCTGGGTCTCCATTGCTGCTCTCAGGCTTTCTGTAGTTGCAGTGATCGGGGCTACTCTTCATTGCAGTGCATGCACTCTCACTGCTGTGGGCTGTCTTGTTGCAGGGCACAGGCTCTAGGCACACAGGCTTCAGTAGCTGCCACACTCGGGCTCAGTATTTGTGGCACACGGGCTTACTTTCCGCAACATGTGGAATCTTCCCAGACCAGGGATCGAACCCGTGCCCCCTGCATTGGCAGACGGATTCTCATCTACTGTACCCTAGGGAAGTTCAGAGTCATTTTTAAAGCCCTTCTGGGGGCCACATAGATTTTCAACAGGGTGGATTATTCCAGAATCATCCTTTAGGAAGTAATGTCTTCACTGGGGGTCAGAAGTTTATACACTGGGGAGAGGTCAGTTTTGCAGTCTTTCCTTCAACTTTCAACAAGGCTAGCAAGGAGACAGCTGATGATGGTCATTGCCTATGGCACATGGCTGCCACACACAGGCACTTGTGGTCTCCATAGGAGGCTTTTTTTATTTCCTTCAGTACCTTATATATATATATATATATATATAGCCCATGAACTACCTTTCGTAGGGGTGCTTGTTAAAAAGGCAGTTTCTAGATCTCAACTATACATGCCCAAGTGAGGTTTTCTGAGCTTAGGGTCTAGAGTGATACTGACACAGATGCTTTTCAAACCAGGTTTTGAGAAAAATTCATCTAGATTAATGAACCTTACACTTTTTAATTATACACCCTATCATTAAAATATTTTGAGCAAGTGGATCTGATATATAGTCAATTATTTACACACTATATATATGGACATTATGCTAATATATCATGTAAATAGTAAAACATACAAAATTTTCTAAAAGGCAAAAATGATATAAACAATATTTTGAAATAGTTTTGTTTTATCTCTCGATGATACAAAAATACTTTTTGTTCCCATCAAAATGTCACTGTTAATGGATAAATAATTATTGATATGATAAATAGGCTATTTTTAGTGAAAACTATATAGTTTGAATTGCTTTATATATATTTTTAAAAATCTAGATTTAATAATGATTTAAAGATTGGGACTCAAGTTCAGGTTAATTAGAGACTTGTTTTTAATGCCATCTTTAACAGAGATACTTCAAGACAAGCTAGGTTCATGCAGAAGAGGTGAATTTCTGACTGTATTTGCTACCTGTTTTCAGTCCTATCCACAAATTATATAAATGGTTTGGCTGAAGTCATGCTTATAAGTGTTCTTTGAGATCTGTCAGTTCTTATCAATTTGTCGTAAAGTGTTACATTTTTATTTTCAAAAAATTGACTTTAATAATTTGCTGAAACTTTTTGAGAGGTTTTAAAATAGATTTGAAAATTCTGTTTCCAAGTTTTTAAAATGTGATGAGTTTCTGTTGGCAATACAGTCATTTCCAGGAATAAAATCACACCACGAAGGGGACATTTTTAATCACATGCATTTTAGAAAGCAGTTACTTTTGCAATTGTTGTGAAATGTCATCTTTACCTGAAGGGGGCAGATGAAGAGTGTTTTATGGTTTTCATTTTTAAATAACTGTAGATTCTCATGGAAATCACATCCTGGAGAAGGGGAACAAATTACTATGGTTTAGGCTGAAGTTGAAGAGGTACTGGGCTTCCCTGGTGGCTCAGATGGTAAAGAATCTGCCTGCAATGCAGGAGACCTGGGTTTGATCCCTGGGTTGGGAAGATCCCCTGGAAGAGGGCATGGCAACCCACTCTGGTATTCTTGCCTGGAGAATCCCATGGACAGAGGAGCCTGGTGGGCAACAGTCCAGGGGGTTACAAAGAATCAGACACCACTGAGCACTGACTGAGGAGATACTAAGGAAACAGTGAAAATCACGACACTGCCAAGGAATGGGCAAAGGCTAAATAAGGAGAGGCCTGTAATTTATGCCCAAGGCTGTTGTTTCTATCTTCTGAGAACAGAGCAGTCATAAATGGCAGTCATGGACATCCCAGTTCACTGTGGAAGGGCTCGTGGCCCCAGCGGATGGACGATGGAATCCTCGCTGTGAGATAGAATAGCAACAGGTATGGGAGCTGACTGTAACAGAGCCCTTGGGTGCAGGCATTGTTCTGGGGCTTCCACGTGTAGCACTTCATTTAATACATCAACCTAATTAGAGATACCAAGGGAACATTTCATGCAAAGATGGGCTCGATAAAGGACAGAAATGATAGGGACCTAACAGAAGCAGAAGATATTAAGAAGAGGTGGCAAGAATACACAGAAGAACTGTACAAAAAAGATCTTCACAACCAAGATAATCACGATGGTGTGATCACTCATCTAGAGCCGGACATCCTGGAATGTGAAGTCAAGTGGGCCTTAAAAAGCATCTCTACGAACAAAGCTAGTGGAGGTGATGGAATTCCAGTTGAACTCTTTCAAATCCTGAAAGATGATGCTGTGAAAGAGCTGCAATCAATATGCCAGCAAATTTGGAAAACTCAGCAGTGGCCACAGGACTGGAAAAGGTCAGTTTTCATTCCAATCCCAAAGAAAGGCAATGCCAAAGAATGCTCAAATTACCGCACAATTGCACTCATCTCACATGCTAGTCAAGTAATGCTCAAAATTCTCCAAGCCAGGCTTCAGCTATACATGAACCATGAACTTGCAGATATTCAAGCTGGTTTTAGAACAGGCAGAGAAACCAGAGATCAAATTGCCAACATCCACTGGATCATCGAAAAAGCAAGAGAGTTCTAGAAAAACATCTATTTCTGCTTTATTGACTATGCCAAAGCCTTTGACTGTGTGGATCACACTAAACTGTGGAAAATTTTGAAAGAGATGGGAATACCAGACCACCTGACCTGCCTCTTGAGAAATCTATATGCAGGTTAGGAACCAACAGTTAGAACTGGACATGGAATAACAGACTGGTTTCAAATAGGAAAAAGAGTACATCAAGGCTGTATATTGTCACCATGCTTATTTAACTTATATGCAAAGTACATCATGAGAAGCTCTGGACTGGATAAAGCACAAGCTGGAATCCAGATTGCTGGGAGAAATATCAATAACCTCAGATATGCAGATGACACCACCTTTATGGCAGAAAGTGAAGAAGAACTAAAGAGCCCCTTGATGAAAGTGAAAGAGGAGAGTGAAAAAGTTGGCTTAAAACTCAACATTCAGAAAACGAAGATCATGGCATCTGGTCCCATCACTTCATGGGAAATAGATGGGGAAACAGTGGAAACAGTGTCAGACTTTATTTTTTTGGGCTCCGAAATCACTGCAGATGGTGACTGCAGCCATGAAATTAAAAGATGCTTACTCCTTGGAAGGAAAGTTATGACCAACCTAGATAGCATATTCAAAAGCAGAGACATTACTTTGCCAACAAAGGTCCGTCTAGTCAAGGCTATGGTTTTTCCAGTAGTCATGTATGGATGTGAGAGTTGGACTGTGAAGAAAGCTGAGCACCGAAGAATTGATGCTTTTGAACTGTGGTGTTGGAGAAGACTCTTGGGAGTCCCTTGGACTGCAAGGAGATCCAACCAGTCCATTCTAAAGGAGATCAGCCCTGGGTGTTCTTTGGAAGGACTGATGCTAAAGCTGAAACTCCAGTACTTTGGCCACCTCATGCGAAGAGTTGACTCATTGGAAAAGACTCTGATGCTGGGAGGGATTGAGGGCAGGAGGAGAAGGGGATGACAGAGGATGAGATGGCTGGATGGCATCACCGACTCGATGGACGTGAGTCTGAGTGAACTCTGGGAGTTGGTGATGGATAGGGAGGCCTGGCATGCTGCGATTCATGGGGTCCTAAAGAGTCGGATACGACTGAGCGACTGAACTGAAGTGAAGTACAGTCCAAGTGCCAGCCTTTTTATGGGTGAGGACCCTTAGCGTAGGGTATTACAGCTGGTTAGTAATGGAGTCAGGAGTCAGCATGTCTGGGGACACAAGAAGTCACAGTGTTGTCAGGGCCTGGACCTACTCAGTAGGACTCAACTCTGCCTTCCCAGTCAGATGGAGGAGGCACTTGAGGACACCTGGGGTCTGAATGCTCCACACTCAGAACCCAAAGTTCCCTCTTGCAGAAGCTGCCCTCTGCGGTCTTAAATCTAGAGAGCAAAGACTGAAATATCTGAGATTATCAGCTGATCTTGTGGGGCATGGATTTCCTGAGGTCTGCAGGCACAGAAACCTAGTCCAGTATTCCTGCCTGGAGAATCTCAAGGACAGAGAAGTCTGGCAGGCTACAGTTCATGGGGTCTCAAAGAGGTGGACTTGACTGAAGTGACTTAGCATGCATGCATGCATGCAGACTTCTTGGCAAGAATTTTCTGTCTGGCTGTTTTGGACATCATTAACTTCAAAATGTGTTTTTTTAATTTTGGTGACATATACAGACGTAATATTAGTGGCTGGGGCATTTTCTTGGACTGTTGTAAGTATTAGTTTATGTTTTCTTGGAACGCTTCCTCCAAAAGTGTCAATGTATAAGCAACCATTCTGTTCCAGATGTTGTGTTAGATTCTTGAGATTCAGAGGTTTCAAAGATCCGTCACTTACTCTCAGGAAAATGACAGTCTAGAGAGAACCAGTTAAGTAGGTGTGTAGTTCATATACTATGTTGAGATTGTTTATAGGGACAAGTGGCTGTTCACAGGACTCCCAGGTGGTTCAGTGGTTAGGAATCTGCCTGCCAATGCAGGGGACACAGGTTTGATCACTGGTCTGGGAAGATTCCACGTGCCATGGGACAACTTGGCCCACAAGCCACAACTACTGAAGCCCATGTGCCCTAGAGCCAGTGCCCCACAACAAGAGAAGCCACAGCAGTGAGAACCTCGAGCACTATACCTAAAGAAAGCCTGTGCACAGCAACGAGGACCCAGCACAGCCAAAATAAAAATAATAAATTTTTTTAAATGACTGTGCACAGATGGGAAGACAGACAAGGCTTGCAGAAGGAATGGTCTGTGGCTGCTGGGTGGAGTGGTGGCCTTTTTCCATTTGTTCGTCACAGAACCTGAAAATGGATGTCACCTGTTCCTCTTTTCACTCCCCACTTCCCTTCCCATTTCCTCTGCACAAATTTCCTCCCATCCGTACTTCTATGTTTGTCTTCTTTTCATTAAAATAGAATTCCTTTACCATCAGAAGATATATTATTAGCAGTAAACAAGAAGGAGAAGAGCAAATCTTCACCAATACTTTTTTCCTGGGATTAAAAGTTCTCTGTTTAAAGGAATTTAATTTTATTGCAGTAATAGTGCCAGGTACCAGAAAGGTCTGAAACTTTAGGCTCATTGAATCAAGGCATGCCCAGCTTCAGCATGTGCTTTTGTTTTTTTAATAAACAAATATGTGTTATTGTTACAAAAGCTGTATATGGTCCTTGAGAAAGACAAAAAATAAGATAAAAATAAGAAAATAAAAGCACTGAATTCCTACCACTGGAGATTATCTTTAATATAATTTTGGTTACATTTTCAGGTACCATGTGTGTGTATGTATTAAGATGAAATAATACTTTGCAAGTTGTTTCATATCCTGATTCTCTAGCTTAATGAACTTTACCTTTATAATTCAAAACTTCTGTTTGTCTAATAGTCTATCCACATGTAAATTTCCTCTATTTTACCCAAAATACCCTTTAGACCTAGATTGCCCAAATTTGAGTCTACTTCAGGCCCACATGTTGAATAAAGTTGTTACACCCCTTAGTTTTCTTCTAATGTAGAATCATCTCTAATTTTTTTTCCATTATACACTTGATCCCAGACCAAGGATCCCAGAAGAATGATTCACCTTCATTTGTCTGGGTGCCTTCAGGGGCAGTCAGTGAACTTCCCCCATTCCCTCTATTTTCTTACAGTGAAAATCAGGTCTAAAACTCTGCTGGATGCATGTTAAACACTCTGACTAGAATACTCTGCAGCCAATGGTTTGCACTTTGTTGTGTGCCACATCAGGAGACACGACATCTGATGGTTCCCCATTCATGGGGCTAAATGTGACCACTGCATTAGGTGATGAAAATCTGATCCCTCCAAAAATGTACGCTTACATTTATTGTGTGGCTGGGAGGAAATCTCTGTGGTGTTACTTCGGCACCCTGTGAAAGTCAGATTCCCTGCAAACCATGGCACTTCATGCTTTTAACACTAGTTGACGGTTCTTGCCCTGGGTCAATAATTTCATTAGGGAATGATAACAATTAAAATCTAATTCAGGGGTTTCCTTGGTGGCTCAGTGATAAAAAATCTGCCTGCCAATGAAGGAGACAGCGGTTTGATCCCTGGTCCAGGAAGATCCCACATGTTGAGGAGCAACTAAGCCTGTGTGCCATAACCATTGAGCCCATGCTCTAGGGCCCAGGAACCACATCTACTGAGTTGCAACTACCAAAGCCCGCTCACCACAACTACAGAGTAGCCCCAGCTCAGTGCAACTAGAGACAAGCCCTCACAGCAACAAAGACCTAGCACAGCCCAAAATAAATAAAATTATTTAAAAAAATCTAATTCAATCCTTCTTTTTCTCTTAATAGATAGCATGCTGCTGCTGCTGCTGCTAAGTCGCTTCAGTCGTGTCCGACTGTGTGTGACCCCATAGACTGCAGCCCACCAGGCTCCCCGTCCCTGGGATTCTCCAGGCAAGAACACTGGAGTGGGTTGCCATTTCCTTCTCCAATGCATGAAAGTGAAAAGTGAAAGTGAAGTCGCTCAGTCATGTCTGACTCTTAGCGACCCCATGGACTGCAGCCCACCAGGCTCCTCCGTCCATGGGATATACTTCTGTAAAATAAAGCTATCTCTCATCACATGAAGTTTTTTGGTGGGGAGAAGTTACTATGAAATACAGTCTTACTGGAAATGCAGGATAGAAATGTACTTTTTCCCATTAGATACATATTATCAGAGGAACTCACCACATGCTCAGTTGGCCAGTCATGTCTGACTTTTTGTGAATCTATGGACTGTAGCCCACCAGGCTCCTCTGTCCATGGGATTCTCCAGGCATGAATACTGGAGTGGGTTTCCATGCCCTCCTCCAGGGGATCTTCCTGACCAGGGATCAAACCTGCATCTCTTATGTCTCTTGTATTGGCAGGTGGATTCTTTACCACTGCACCACCTCGGAAGCCCATTGTCAAAGGAAAGAGATGACCTAATAACTACTTCAAGATGATGACATATAAGTGGGAGGCTGCTTTCTCTCTCTCTCTTTTTTTTTTTTTTTGGAAAATTATTATCTATTCATGGATGTTCAGTGATTCAATCAGTGCCCCTACATTGCTGCAACATTTTTGGTCCAAGAAGTTGTTAAGTTGAATAATTCAGTATCAGTTGTCTTACTATTTAGTGTTATTCAGGTACAGCTCAATCTACAATTTTATGAACATTTTGAAAAAATTAGATTAACCAGACAGTAAAAATCACTTTCATTACACGGGATGGGTCACTCATCCCAGAAAATGTCCCCCACCAGGTGTGGTGCCTGATGTTCAATTTGTCAACATCACATGATTAAAATGAATTTACTCTTGTAAAATGGGTTTACTGAGACTTGAAGGGAAATATCATTTCAACTACTGTTCACCTGTATGCAGTGCAGAGAAGATGTTTCTATTTGAGGTGGCACTAGTGGTAAAGAATCCATCTGCCAATGCAGGAGAAGCAGGAATTATGGGTTCAGCCCTTGGGTCAGAAGATCCCTTGGAGTAGGATATGGCACCCCACTCCAGTATTCTTGCATGGAAAATTCCAAGGGCAGAGGAGTCTGGTGGGCTACAGTCCCCAGGGTTGCCAAGAGTCGGACACGACTGAGTGACCGAAAACCACACCACCATGGCTATTGAACTTTATACTTTATCCTTTTTTAAAAAATGAGTTGCTAAATGACTTAACTGCACAGTTCATTACATAGCACATCCATTGAAAAGAGATTTATATTTGGTTATTATTCTCCCCTCTAAAATGACTTTAAACCCATATGAAAACGATAATGGTAAACATGTGTGAACATGCACACACACACACACACACACACACACACACACACTGATAGGTGTTTTGCTAAATTGTAGAGTGACCAGTTGTCTCAGTTTTATAACTAACGTTATGAGTCGCAGTAAGCACTCCAGTCCCAGGCAAAATGGGATGGTTAGTCACCCAAAATTTGTTAGATAAGTAAATTTGTCAGCCTGGCATTCAAGCAACAGATCTCTGATGTATTGTCCTAGTCTTGACTCAGATGTTAAACAAAGCCTTTAATTCAGAAACAAACTTATATGTCGAACTGGCAGGAAAATAACTTTTAAGTACATTTGAATTGTTAGAAATATCAAGAATGCACTAAAAGGGTCTAAAACTGCCAGTATAAAAGAGTCCAAGTATCTCACTACTTTCAAAGAGTTAATATAGTTGCCAATATTTTGAATATTTCAGCCAAAGCTTAGAAAATGGAATGGTGTAAGGAACAATGTGCTTGAGTTGATTTTCACTATGGAATTTTATTTATAATAAGTACTATTTCTAGAGAGACTAGTCATTGAAGGTTAGGTTGAAAGGGACCTTGAGAAGAGATAATGTTTATCTTCCCATGTCTAGTCAAGGCCACAGTTAGACCATAATGGAATTCTGTCCAGTGTATTTTTAAATATCCTCAAAGAGGGAAATATTCTATTACTAATTTCATATCTTACCTAAAAGTTCTCACACTTTATGGAAGACCAATCTTTTTTTTTCTGGATGATGCTAGTAATTGTGAACCACAGGGGAGCATTCTTTGACAAAAGTTTAAAGATTATTTTTTCATTTCCTTTCAGTATTTTAATTCTGAAAGATTTTAAGTTTTTTCAAAGTTTGTATTTTCAAAACTTTAGTTACATTTGTGGCTCTCTGAATTCTTGGAGCATAGATTTGGGTGCCAACAAAGGTCTGTCTACTCAAGGCTATGGTTTTTCCAGTGGTCATGTATGGATTTGAAAGTTGGACTGTGAAGAAGGCTGAGCGTGGAAGAATTGATGCTTTTGAACTGTGGTGTTGGAGAAGACTCTTGAGAGTCCCTTGGACTGCAAGGAGATCCAACCAGTCCATTCTGAAGGAGATCAGCCCTGGGATTTCTTTGGAAGGACTGTTGCTAAAACTGAAACTCCAGTACTTTGGCCACCTCATGCGAAGAGTTGACTCATTGGAAAAGACTCTGATGCTGGGAGGGATTGGGGGCAGGAGGAGAAGGGGATGACAGAGATGAGATGGCTGGATGGCATCACCGACTCGATGGATATGAATTTAAATGAACTCCAGGAGTTGGTGATGGACAGGGAGGCCTGGTGTGCTTCAATTCATGGGGTCGCAAAGAGTCGGACATGACTGAGCAACTGAACTGAACTGAACCAAGCAGGGCTGCAAGCAAAGGTTTTTCTTTGGAAGAAAACAATTTCTACTTTGTAATATAGGTTTTTATAGTTAAATTATAGTGCTCATGAAACTGACATTTTTGTAATGGAGAAAGTATTATATAAAAACCTATTGTTGAAAACCATCAGTAATTTCACATATCAAGGAATAAAACTATTTAACTCGTCAGAGTTTAATAGATTTTGTAGGATCTACAAATGGTTCTACATGTATGACATCTGATTCTTAGGATTTATCACTAAAATCTCATTCTTCATCTCAGGACCAGAGATGAGCCTAATCCTGATGCTTTCTAGTAAAAAAAAAAAAAAAAAGTGCTTTGAGCACATAAAAGGGAAAGACTATGATGCTATGAGACATACATTTTAATTTTAGTCCTCTTTCTGGTTTCCAGATATTTGACCTGAGTTATTGCATTTGATGGGTTGTTTAGGGATTCAGTTCAGTTCAGTCGCTCAGTCGTGTCTGACTCTTTGCAGCACACCAGGCTTCCCTGTCCATCACCAACTCCTGGAGTTCACTCAAACTCATGTCCATTGAGTGGGTAATGCCATCCAGCCATCTCATCCTCTGTCATCCCCTTTTCCTCCTGCCCCCAATCCCTCCCAGCATCAGAATCTTTTCCAATGAGTCAACTCTTCGCATGAGGTGGCCAAAGTACTGGAGTTTCAGCTTTAGCATCAGTCCTTCCAAAGAACACCCAGGGCTGATCTCCTTTAGAATGGACTGGTTGAATCTCCTTGCAGTCCAAGGGACTCTCAAGAGTCTTATCCAACACCACAGTTCAAAAGCATCAATTCTTCCACGCTCAGCTTTCTTCACAGTCCAACTCTCACATCCATACATGACTGGAAAAACCATAGCCTTGACTAGACAGACCTTTGTTGGCAAAGTAATGTCTCTGCTTTTCAATATGCTATTAAAAGTATTTTATTTAGGTGGTTAGTATTTTGGAGATTCAAAGAGCTAACAGAAGTTAAGGGGTATTTTCCATTTGATGCTAGTACAGAAAAATTGAAAAACAGATTTCCCAGACTTTAACATGCAGGCAAATTCACATGAGGGGTCTTATTAAAATCCTTTCCAATACAAGGTAGTCCAGGCTCTATGCTACTAACAAGCTCCTAGATGGTGCTGATCCTCCAAGAACTACATTTTGAACATCAAGATTGTAAAGAATGTACCTACAGCCTAATTAGCCTTTCTCTTCTCAACCTAGAAAAACAAATAGCACCCAGTGAGATGATATCATTATCGAGATAGGTGGGGACATGGGTAGGGATGAGAAAAAAAAAAACCTTTATGCTATTATTGGTATAGCAAAATACTTGAATTTCTAATTAAAACTATTCATAAGCTCAGAGAAGGCAATGGCACCCCACTCCAGTACTCTTGCCTGGAAAATCCCATGGATGGAGGAGCCTGGTGGGCTGCAGTCCATGGGGTCACTAAGACTCGGACACGACTGAGTGACTTCACTTTCACTTTTCACTTTCATGCATTGGAGAAGGAAATGGCAACCCACTCCAGTGTTCTTGCCTGGAGAATCCCAGGGACAGGAGCCTGATGGGCTGCCGTCTATGGTATCGCACAGAGTCGGACACGACTGAAGCGACTTAGCAGCAGCAGCAGCATAATTAGTTTAATAAGTCCACTGATAAACTCATGAACAAAACTTGTAAAATTAAGAAAGCTATTTCTGTAGCACAGTGACTAGAATGTGGCTATAAATCTGAATGCTATATATAATGGCAGCTGTAATTGCTTGATGTTTTATTAATAGTTTGAATTTTTAATGCACACTTTGCAGCTAGAGTTACACTTATTTTACTTCCCTTTAATTAAATTTATTTTTCTCTATTTTGTATCAGGAAAATACCAAATAACTTTCTACAGAGAAACTTCATATACAGAAATTTGGTATTACAAATACCATAAACCAATTAAAATTTTATATTTTATACCCAAAGTTCACATTTAGATATTTTGAGCCATGTCTCAATAGCCTTATTTCATGTACTGCTTACTTGAATTCATGGTCACTTAATAATTCAGTGAAACATTTACTGAGCAGCTCTTTATTCATTAATTATACTTTTTAATTTTTGCCTGATCTGTTAGGATTGTTTGGTTGTGAGGGACAGAAGAATACCAAATCAAAATGGTTTCAACAAGGTCCTAGCTTACTTCTTATATCCACAAGTCCACCTGGCATTCCAAGATGTCAAGGATCTAGTAACCTTCTGTCTTGTTGCTTCCCAGTGCTTGGCTTTCAGGCCAGAGATTATTATCTGGGCCAAAATGGCTGCTGGAATTTCAACCATTACAACCACATCCCACGCAGAAGAAAAGGAGACAGAAGATGAAAATGCTTGCTTCTTGCACTCCCACAATACCTCTCTGTCTCCCATAGATGATGTGCCACATTTAGCTGCAAGGGAGGCTGGGAAATGTAGTCTTTATTCCAGGTGGCCATGTGCATATCTGCAAAGTGCAAGGTGCTGTTACTATGGGAGAAGGGATTGGCAAACTATGATTGGCTGGCTGAATCTGACCACTGTGTATTTTTGTAAATGACATTTGATTGGGACCTTACCATGCCCATTCATTTACACAACGC
Organism: Bos indicus; assembly: GCF_029378745.1. Taxonomy (NCBI): domain Eukaryota; kingdom Metazoa; phylum Chordata; class Mammalia; order Artiodactyla; family Bovidae; genus Bos; species Bos indicus. The sequence continues at coordinate 36,851,154 of NC_091772.1, read as the reverse complement.
CTACTGTTGATTTCACAGTGCAGTGGTGGAGGTCAGCAGTTGAGAAAGCAATCACATGGGCCACAATGTCTAAGTATTTTCTCTCTGGCCTTCTAAAGAAAATTCTTGCTGATCCCTGCTATGAAAGAAAAGGAGGGACAACTTGAAGCCTCTGTTACATTTCTTAGGTGATTTCTCCCTCATGTCTCATCTTTAGCCAAGTTTCAGTCATTTATAAAATCCAGCAGCTTCTACAAAGTGCTAAGAAGTAGGGTCTGAGCAGGAGTTGCGCTTCCCATGGTATGTGCTATGCTAAGTCACTCAGTCATGTCCAACTCTTTGAAGCCCCATGAACTGTAGTCTGCTAGGCTCCTCTCTCTCTGGAATTTCCACAGGCAAGAATACCAGAGTGGGTTGCCATTTCCTCCTCTGGGGGATCTTCCCAACTCAGGGATTGAACCTGCATCTCTTGCATCTCCTGCATTGGCAGGCACGTCCCTTACCACAAGTGCCACTTACGAAGCCCCCCCCCATGGTACAGGATATCAGGAAAAACTTACCAAGATGTCCCTCCATATCACTGTCTTTTTCTTTATTTTATCAAGGTAAGATGTATAGTTGTTCCACATCTGGGTCTAGTCTTAAACTGATGCAAACAGAATCCACTTTAGCTAGTTTAACCCGGAAAGGTTATTACAGGATATTAGTTCAGTTCAGTGGCTCAGTCATGTCCGACTCTGCGACCCCATGGACTGCAGCATGCCAGGCTTCTCTATCCATCACCATTCCAGGACATTAAATGACATACAAAATCATTAAGACTTAAAACAAGGAGAAGGGATGTGCTAAATAATAAAGTCTGGGTCAATTTTTCAGAAATGACTCTTTACACCACAAGCAGGACCACCAAACAGGTTTCTGTCTTGTCCCTATCCAGGAGGGATTTTGGAGGTTTGCCCTGTGACCTCAGTTCTCTGATGGATCTAAGAAGAGTTGTTGATTCTGTTTGTTCAGACTTTTTTCTTTTGAGTGGCCAGGAGAGGTAGATGAGTTCCAAGCTCCTTGCATGCTGGGCTGGAAACTGAAAGCCTTCAAAACCTTTTACAAATAAACTGAATAAATCCTATAAGAATGGACAACTATTGGTTGCTTCACTACCCTTGTTTGCTCTATTGTCACAAATCTGAACTGTATTTTAATCAATCACAACATAATTGTACAGGAAGAGATGCACTGTCATTCCAGCAAAGGGTGCTTCTCAGACATGATGGTGATCACCTATGGTTGAATATTTTAGTACACCAGACTGTTTGCATGGTACAGATGCTAGGCTAAGTCACTTCAGTCATGTCCGACTCTGTGCGACCCCATAGATGGCAGCCCACCAGGCTCCCCCATCCCTGGGATTCTCCAGGCAAGAACACTGGAGTGGGTTGCCATTTCCTTCTCCAATGCAGGAAAGTGAAAAGTGAAAGTGAAGTGGCTTAGTCGTGTCTGACTCCTAGTGACCCCATGGGCTGCAGCTTACCAGGCTCTTCCATCCATGGGATTTTCCAGGCAAAAGTACTGGAGTGGGGTGCCATTGCATTGTACAGAAAGTCTATATAAGTTATATTACCCATTTTAGTTAGTAATTCCCTGAACGAAAAGCAATGTATTCTAAATGTATTGATTACAGTATAGCCTAAGCTACAAAAGGAGGAGAGCATGGCAACCCATGTCAGTATTCTTGCCTGGAGAATCCAGATGGACAGGGGAGGCTGGCGGGCTACAGTTCATGGGGTCGCAAAGAGTGGGACTTGAATGAGTGACTAAGCACACACAAGCTATGATAATAAATACTTCTTATGTAATAGAGGTATACTTCTCTCTCAAGGGAACTTTTGGGAGAAGATAGCTGACCAAGATGGACAGGCCAAAGTTAGTATAGAGACCTGGGCTCCTTATGTGTTGTGCCTGCTGCTGTGTTGTTCTATCTGCATGTTTGAAACTGGTTCAGCTCCTTGTCCAGAATTCAGCTTGCAAAAAGAGAAACTCTAGAGAGCAGGTGGTTTTCTTGATGATGCAGAGCTTGCACAATCACCTGTACTCCCTCCACTGACACAAACTTAGTCCAGTGGCCAACTAGCTCTGAGGGAGGCTGGGAAATGTAGTCTCAAGCTGTGTGGCTAGATGTCTGGAGGATGGACTGAGGGTCAATTCAGGATCTTCTCCAACACTATGTGACTCTGGGCCCATGCATGACATAGCCTTGCTTAGAAGTTTTAAAATGCATTTTGAAGTGTGACAAAACTACCTGTATTTATAGGTGATATCAACATTAGTAACTTTCTCTTCTTGAAAGTATGTTCAAATAAAAAATCTTACACAGAAAGCACTCTGGAAAATGCACTTTAGTGACTTTGCAGAGTTTTAAAGAATAATCAATATATAATCTTGATGCTGGCTGTTCACTTAGGAAATATTGCATATGATCAAAGTATAAAGTATGTGTGTGTGTATTGAGAGAGTGGCTTCAGATGAATCAGTTTTAACATGGTGTTCCATCTGAATAAATATATATTCCAGTGGCCCAAAGTAACTTAAAAGGAGTTTCAATATTTTATATGCATTTCTGCAGAAAGGTTAAGATCTATGTTATAACCCACAACTACTATTTTTAAAGTATTATCTCTCTTCCACGTTTCTCCATATTTGTTCCAGAGTCTCTCGAGCTCCCCCAGTTTTCCTAACATCCACTGTTTATGGTTTCTGTCTTCTATCTCCTGCCCTCACATCAAAGCTCCTTCTTATTTAGATCAATTTAGAGTTGAGTTTCTTTTTATAGTTTCATTTCTGCTTTGCTCATTACCTGGACTCTCCTCAAGAAGGAACCCAGGGCTGACCCAGAAAGCAAAAATCCTTTCCCTTTTCTTAATGCATCTCCCCTGTCTCCTAATTTCACATCACAAAGATGCCAAGAACTGGACTGGCAAAGAAAGGATGCCAAGATGGTGAAGGAAGGATAGAGTCTGCCCCAACAGAACAGGCAGGCTGTGAACGCTAACGCATTCAAATGTCTTGTTCCCATCACACATACATCATTTAGAGCTCTAGTGAGGATAATGTGGACTGCTATAACTCCAAAACAGATGGAAAAATCTCTCAGTTTAAAAATATTCACAAAGCTGGATTTATACAGATGTTCCACCTGAAGGCAGAACTGAACAAATTAAGGCTCACAGTGGACTATGAAACTCTAATCTATAAAGTGCAAAGGCAAGGGACGGGAACTAAAAGTTATCGAGCACTTACTCAAGTGTTGTGTTAAGCTCTTTAAACAACGTCAAGCCATCTAAAACCCCCATTAACCCTTCAGATCAGTGTTCTCAGCTTGGGGATCTACAGATCATATTCTTGATAGTCCACGAGTGGTGAGATTCTAAAAGGCTTGTGTATTTGCAACAAAAATAGTATTAAAATGCTTAACACGATGTAGTGTAAATGCCTGATGATAAGTTGAATGGAAGTCCCTGACACAGCTTTTGATTTCAGAAGCATCCGTTTCAAAGATGTCATCTCCTATAAATAGATCGCCAGCTGTGTGACAGTTAGTAACTAAACAACTTGATAAGGACCAGACCGACCTCCTTACCCATGAAGTTCCCCTTTTAGAAAGTCTGGGGTAATCTTGACAGCTGACTGCTGGAGGGATTCCACTTTTTCCTTCCTGCACCCTAATTCCCACCTTATTTTAAAATTTACCAATAAAGAGTAAACCCATAAAACCCTAGGCACCTACCCTCAGACTCCAGTAAAGGCAGAGTCCCAGGTCCACGCTCCCTCTCTCTCCACTGGTGACCTTGCTATGTGGTACCTGGGCGTGTTGTGTACCCACCAGAACCTGTGAGCAGTAATCCTTGTTATTCCAGTCCCCTGATGCTTGTGGCTGAGGTGCATCTTGTATTCATAATAAGTACGACAAGGGCTGGTCCAGCCATGGCATTGGCTTTCATTGGTCAAGGTCTGCGGGGCCGCACGCCAGGTTATATGGGCCCTGGTAAGAGCCTTCTGCATAGGGATAACATCACTGTCAACAGATGAGACTAATACAAAACCCATGAGCATATTCTGGATCGTCAGGAGAACTGATTTCATAATCAAATACTCATAACCTAGGAGTCAGACAGTATCTCAGTGTGCTACTTTAACTGAAGTAGACCAATGAGAAAGGCGCAAAGGCAGACCTAATAAATGACACGTGTGTGCCAAGCAGAGGCCGAAAGACTTCATATTTTGTGAAATGAATGGTGGCTTTGCAGGAGTTTAGATTCAAAAGATGGCTAGGAGATTCCCCTGGCATGTGGCAGTAGAGTCATCTTCTAAAGGACATCATCAGGGCAATGTCAGGTTAATAATTTTGTACAAACAAGACAATATCATCTGCTAATGTTGTTTCTTTTGAGTTTTGTTATTTTTATGAGTATTGTAACGAATTTACAAATTTGTGTTGATTTACATTGGTGTGGTAAGTTAGATTTTTCTTCCCAATTTTTCAGTCTTTCTCTATTAGATTATGATACAGCCAAACTTGTGTCCTGTGACTTTGCAGTACCTTCTACCAGAGAAGGCAGAATGTTATAGGTATCTGTGAAAACAGCAGCCTATATTATTTGGCAGTGAAAATTAGCAAAACTGTCACTTTCAATGACCTAAAGGCCAAAAAACAAAAAACGTACCTAATGAACTTAAAGCATTGGACAGGGAGGTTCTGAATCAGAATGTGGAGTATCTGGACAGGCTGAAATTCACTGCATTTGGAAAGGTCCAAGAAAGTGATGAGCTCAGAAAAGAATTGGCCAGTTTGTAGGCAAAGCTAAGAGGGAATGTGGAAGGCTAGAAATTCCAGCAGCTGTAGAGGTGATAAATAAAATCATTGTTCTGTTTCCAATCAGTAAAAGAGAAAATTGAAAAATGCCTTGTATTCGAAAGACCTACTAAAATAGCTTCAGGGAAACAACACAATCCAAGTATAACCCCAGTAAGAGAAACCTTAAGGCCATGTCTGACAGTACATACTTTTACCTGGACAAAAGGACTTTGAGAAAAGCAGCTAAGTGCTCTTGATGGATACCTGGATTAAGAAGAGCCACATCTGGCCCTGGGGAGAGCACAGGTTCTGATCTGATCTGGCTCTGGGGAGAGCACAGGTTCTGAGCCTGATTCCAAGATCATGGGATGAGGCTATGATGTGTTTTGAGGGGTGGGGAGAGTACTTTACATAAGAAGACAAAGTGAATAGTTACTCTGAGGGAGATTGGTGAATTGTTCTTGATTTCTTCTCTGTAGACTCACACTTTCATGCTTTTCACTGTGGGACTACACAGCCCCTCCAACACAGAACACGCAGAGTGTATTTCACTGGAGGCTGAACTTGGGTGAGATGTTAATGAATGTGACACAAGATAAGGCTTTAAAAATGTATGCATGACTTGGTTTGATCTTTGCTGTCCTGTGATAGATCAGAAGGCTTCCCTGACAGCTCAGTTTGTAAGGAACAGTGAAAACCAAACCAACTAAACAAACCCTAAAATCCATGCCCTGTGTCACCTCTGGTATCAGAGTGAAGACGCATGTGGGCGTGGGGAGCAGAATGAACCTACTTGTAACCTAGCGCTAATCCTTATTCAGTCCAGCGAAACTGAGCCAAACCCTGCTATGAACTGAAAAAAAAATTAATGTGTAAGTTGCTGAGATTTAGGGGCTGTCAGCTCTGCTGCACTATTTTAGTAGTTGTTGACTAACACAATTGGCATAAGCATAAGTATAAAAGAAATCATACCTAGTCTTCTATTTACACATCAGCAACATTACATTAGAAAACATTTTGAGTCAACACTAGAGTTCTTATTTTTTTCCTCTTATTTTTTTTTATTAAAATTTTTTTTTATTTTTAAGTGAAGGATGATTGCTTTACAATGTTGTGCTAGTTTCTGCTATACAACAGCATGAATCAGCCATAAGTACATACATGTCTGGGCTTCCCTAGTGGCTCAGAGGTAACTAATCTGTCTGCAATGCAGGAGATGAACCCACAGGTTTGATCCCTGGGTCAGAAGATCCCCTGGAGAAAAAAAAAAGCAACCCACTCCAGAATTCTTGGCTGGGAAATCCCATGGACAGAGAAACCTGGTCAGCTACAGTCTATGGGGTCACAAAGGGTCAGAAATGACTTAGTGACTAAACAACAAATACATATGTCCCCTCCTTCCTGAAGCTCCCTCCCACCTCCTACCCCATCCCCACCCTCTAGGTCATCACAGAGCGTAGGGTTCTATTTTTTAAAGGTCTCCATATATTAATCAAGTCTTAAAAACCCTTGAAGAGTCCTGATTAACCCCATTTCACGGATGAGGAAACTGAGGGCACTGAACGAGGCCACAGGGTCTGACTAGGGCCTGCCTGATCTTCATCATGAGTATTTTTCTACTACACACCTCACTGTCTCTTTTTATTGGTTTCAAGTAGCTTCTCTTTGGTTTGGGTGACTATTAAAGTGAAGTTTGACATAAGATCATACAGAGATCAAAGGAAAGAAAAAAAAAAAAAGTTTTCCAAAAGGAAAGACAGAAAGGACAAAGATAAACTGCCAAATTCATATGATGAAGCCTGGAGCAAACCTGGAGTTATCCAAACCCTGGGGCATATTTTCACCATCAGAGGATTGTGTCTCTTGTGTCTCTACTGTCAGCAGTTAAACAATGTTTTCAAAATACTTCAAAACCTGTGACTGTCCACCCGTCTGACTCAAACATCAAAGCATGCAGCCTGGGAAGGGCTGGACGCGGGGCGCGGGGAGTGAGGCCTGGACAGAGGGGTGTTCTGGAGATCAAAGGGCAGATTCCTAAACAAGCAGGTTCTTTTTACGCTCAAGAGAGATTTTCTTGCTTAAGTTTTTCCTCGTTGGAGCATAATTTGAGTAGTTTCAGATGTGAATCGCATCATGAAGGCGGGGGAGAAACCCCTTCAGAGGATTATTTTTTCCTGTGGCTTGGTGTTAACAGGTTCTTTTAAACGTGGAAGAAACTCATAAGCTCCTTGGGATCATTTTTCACAAACTGTCCGTTCGGAACCCTGTCGACAGTTGGGCGGTGATGAGAGTCTTTGCTTCCTTAAATCATTGCCTCCCTGCGTGAGGAGAGACCCTAAACACCTCGGATGTGTCAGCAGCCCAGCTCCGCCCTGTCTGTCTCGAGGGACCTGTGGTGACTACATGGGGAGGTGAGTTGATAACAAGAATGTGTTGTTTATAAGCATCGCTTCCTCAGGGAACGCTGGGGGAGTGCTCAGTGGTGAAAGGAAGGAAAGGGAAGACTCATAGGCAAAGGAGGACAATAAATCCTCTCCTCCAGCCATGGACGCCCAGTTTCCTTCACTTTTGAAACTCCTTCTTTCTTTCTGAAACATCTCAAAAGATGCCCACTTCTTTTTTTAAAAAAGATTTTTTTGTTGCAGACCATTTGTAAAGTCTTTATTGAGTTCATTACAATATTGTTTCTGTTTTAAGTTTGGGTATTTTTTTTTTTTTTTTGGCTCTAGGGCATGTGGGACCTTAGATCCCCAACCAGGGATGGAACCTGCACCCTCTGCATTGGAAGGCAAAGTCTTAACCACTGGACAGCCAGGGGAAGACCCACCCATTTCTCAATTTACCGATCATCTCTTGGGCAAAGGACTTCCCTCTTTCATAGGACACTCAGGGACACAGTTGCCCTGGAAACAGTTTTGAATCAGGACAGTCACTGCATGGATTGGGGGTGTCTCTTTCAAGAGCAAAAGCACTTTGGTTCAGGCTGGGGACGTGAAGTGAAAGTCGCTCAGTCGTGTCTGACTCTTTGCGTCCCCATGGACTATACAGTCCATGGAATTCTCCAGGCCAGGATACTGGAGTGGGTAGCCTTTCCCTTCTCCAGTGGATCTTCCCAACCCAGAAATTGAACCAGGGTCTCCTGTATTGCAGGTGGATTCTTTACCAACTGAGCTATGAAGGAAGTGAAGCTCCTTATAAAAGCTCCCTTCGTGGCCTCACTCACCATCCTGGGGAGGTCCCTTCAAAGTTTGGAGTTTCTCCCCTCAAGTCCCCAGTCCTGGCTCTTTGTCAGTGATGGCCTTGGGAGCAGAGAACAAGGAGAGGCTTCATTCTGCAACATCCTCAGGAAAATAACACTTCAGACTCTCAAACTGGCACTGACAAAAATCAAGGATTTTTTTTTTTTTTGGACAAAATTGACACTCCCATGGATAAGTTCACTATTGATTAATGGATTGATTGCTCTTTCCTTGACTGTAGATGCATATACCACTGCCTCTTTTGCGACCACCCCCCACCCCCACTCTTTTCTCTGAGTGCTAATTCAGTTCTTTGTGTCCTGGTAACAGACACAGACAAGGAGCATGGCTGCGGAGTTTCAGAAGGAGTGAGGTATCAACCATCTTCTCTGTAGTTTTTGCAAAAGACTTTCGTTAAAAACTATGTCACAAGGCTTCCCTGGTGGCTCAGTGATAAAGAATCCACCTGCCAATGCAGGAGACACCAGTTCAATCCCTGATCTGGGAAGATCCCACCTGCCTCGGAGCAACTAAGCCCATGTGCTGCAACTATTGAGCCTGTGATTTAGAGCCCAGGGCCCCACAACTACTGAAGCCTGTGTATCCGAGAGCCTGTGCTCTACAACCAGAGAAGCCACTGAAATGAGAAGCCCACACACCACAGCTCGAGAGCAGACCCACTCACTGCAACTGGAGAAAGCCCACACAGTGATGAAGAACCAGCACAGCCAAAAATAAATGAGAAATAAATAAATTTTTTTTTTAAAAACCACATCACATTGAGCTTCTAAGATGTTTGAAACAAACTGATATGGATATAAACACATATTTTGACAATTTTAAAACATATTTAAGTGAAATATCAAAATACTCTCAAATGCTTGAAAACATATGCCTAATTTTTTTTTTTATTGAATTAGACTTTTTCTCTGATCTAAAGTTAGATGCGAAATCATTAAAATAACTGTTAGATGCTTGATAAAATGTGGCGGACTAGGCGTAAATCTGAAATTAACACTAATGACATAGCTATGTCTTATGCGTGTATGGAGCTTCTTTCACAGCTTTTCTTTTTTAATAACCGAATTTAGCCTCTAGTTCCATAAGGATCTCACAGTTATAGTGTCTTTGTTTTATTTAGAGAACAGTTTTTCAGGCTTTTTTTGGGTGAAAATGCCACAGTTTCTGCGGGGTCCTAGCTTAGTACTATTGTAAAATTTTAAGTGCATGACTGTCTACAAGCCTGTAGCTCACTTTAACCTTTAATTGAGGCTGTTCATGATGGAATGATGGTATTTTGCTATCTATCAGTCCTTGCCTACATGTGCTTGGGGCTATGGACACTCACCTCTGGTTTCCTTTTAATTCTAATTGTTTTTTGTCCTAAGAAATTCTTCAGCATATCTAGACTGAGCATATTATTATAGAAAACCTGGAAAATGAAAAAACATAAAAGGAAGGAAAAAAGATCTGTTACCCAATCACCTCAAAACGATGACTTTTTTCAGCCTTAGGAATTTTCTTGTAATCCTATGAAACAACTATTTATAATCATAATATAGGTATTTTTGTTTCTTTTAAATTTAGCCTTATACAAGAAGTCTCTTGTACTATAATGGCTTGTTTTGTAATGAGTGTATCATTTTTTAAATCACAATTTCCATGGTTCTAAAAACCCTATTTTTAAAATTTATACACATTCCAGCATCTCCCCCCATTTCCAGCCCAATCCTTGGCACCCACTGTTCTGTTATTTGCTTTTATGTATTTCACTATTATAGATGCCTCATGTAAGTGGAATCATGTAGCATTTGTCCTTTTGTGACTGGTTTATTTAACTTGGCATAATGTCCTCAACGTTCATGCGTATTTGTCACATGTGGTAGGATTTCCCTCACTTTAAGGCTGAGTAATATTCCATTGTATATATAGACTACACTTTATTTATCCATGTTTGTAGCATGTAAACGTACTTCATCTCTTTTTGTTTCCAAATAATATTCTGTCCTCTGGCTTTTTGTCCAGCTCTTTTTGACCCCATAGACTGTAGCCCGCCATGCTCCTCTGTCCATGGCATTTCCCAGACAAGAATGCTGGAGTGGGTTGCCATTTCCTACTCTAGGGGTTCTTCCCAACCCAGGGATCAAGCCCACATCTCCTGCATCTCCTGCATTGGCAGGAGAATTCTTTACCACTGAGCCACCTGTGAAGCCCATGACTTTAGCACATTTTGTTTATTCATCGTCAGTTAATGGGCATTTGGACTGTTTCCACCTTTTACCTTTCTCAAATAATGCTGGGATGTCTCAGGGGTCATAAATGGGGGGAAACCCTAAGAATTTTGGTCCAGGCATTCTTAGATGGTGCCGTGAGATATTCCCCTGGGTCTCTCCACTCCATCTTCCTATTCCAGCAAGCGGACTGTCTTTTTTTCCCCTTCTCCTTTGCTTTCTGTCTGTGTAAATCCTCGTTTACTGCCATCTGCGCCTCATGTTGACTGCTCCCCAGGGTCTGCCGCCTCTTTTCCTTGTCAAGAAAGTCAAGAACAGAGAGTCAAATGTTTTCCCCTGTCAGTGGTGAGATGCTGACAAAGGGCTTGTCCTTTTGCAAGAGCTGCTTCTGTTCTTGTCCACACTGCTTCCCCTCTTTCCCAGTGAGCCTTTCCCCAGACTGAGTAGGGATCACAGCATGTTTGGGATTCCTTCTTCTTCACTTCCCCACTGTCTGGGAATGGAGAGCCAGGAGTTCATCCACATGACATAATTTATTGTCTCTCTCTTGCCCCGACTGCCACTTTTCAAGTATTATTATAAGAAGTTGGCCTTCTGAGTGCTGGCTTTTTCCTTCTGCTTTTACCTATTTGTGCTCATTTCACTCGTTTTTAAGGGGAAGGGCACTTTGCAAGTTGGCTTTGCTTTTTCTGGGAAAGTCTTCTCCAAAAAGATTACAAATTATTTATTTAATTGCTAGATAATAGTCCACTGAGTGAATTGTAGCATGATTTATTTAATAACTCCCCCTATTTTTGGACCTTACATTTGTTTCCATTTTTGGCTATTATAAATAATACTTGGAGGAGCAATCTTTGCAAAAATCTTTTTGTTTTGAGATCATTTTTTTTGGCTGAACTGCCAAATGTGTAATTATCTGACCAAAAACCAGGATAGTTTTTTAGATCCTTGGAACATCTATGCCAAATTGGGTCCCACAAAGATTATTTTAATTTATATTCCCACCAGCATGGGTTAAGTGTGCCTCTCTGATTGAATCCTTGCTTTTACTGAAACAAAACAAATCAATAAAACACACAACAATTAACTTCTCATCATTAGAATTTATAGTGCTTTTGGGGGTTAGAAAGACCATAGAAATAATTGCTATTGCCTTAAAAGGCATAAAGGTATAACTATGCTATTGTTACTGTTGTTGCTGTTATTATTGCTTTTTATATGTGCACTTTTAAATTATTTATTTCAGCCAAAAAAGTTGAAAGACATTTGTTGGTATCAGTGTGAGCTAGCAAATTTGAGTATAATTAAGTAGATTTTTCAGAATCTTGACTTTATTCAGGCCTCTTTTTAACAACTTTATCAAGGTAGACATATATACTTAATGTCAATCCTAAAGGAAATCAACCCTGAATACTTACTGGAAGGACTGATGATGAAGCTGAAGCTCCAATACTTTGGCCACCTGATGTGAAGAGCCAGCTTATTGGAAAAGACTCTGATGCTGGGAAAGATTGGAGACAAAAGGAGAAGGGGGCAGCAGAGGATGAGACGGTGAGCCTCACCAACTCAGCAGACAATAATATGAGCAAACTCTGGGAGGTAGTGAAGGACAGGCAAGCCTGGAGTGCTGCAATGCATGGGGTTGCAGAGTCAGAAATGACCTAGGGACTGAACAACAATGACAATAAGTTGCATATTTTAAAGTGTACAATTTGACAAACTTTGACACGTGTGCACTGGTGGAAGCATCACCACCGACATGATGAACCCTTCCATCACCCTTGAGTTTTCTCTTGGCCCTTCGTATGCTTCCCAGATCCTACCTGCTCGCCCCCCGCCCCCGCCCCGTTACCCCATTCGCTTTTTGTCACTAAGGACTAGTTTGAATTTTATGTTTCAAATACATAAAACCATGAATCATCTACTCATGTTTGTCTGGCTTTTCTTTGAATCAGCATAGTTATTTTGAGAGTCTTCAGTGTTGTGTTCCCAGTTCAGGGCTTTTCCAAAACTATTGCTGTGAGCATCCGTGCTACAAAGCCTTTGTAAGACATGTGCTTTCTCTTCTTTTGGGTGAGCACCTAGGGATGGGACGGGTCGGTCACAGGTGAGTGTCTGCTTAACTTTTAAAGAACTGCCAAACTGCCATCCAGCGTGTCTGTCCTGTATCACATCCCACCAGCAAAGTATGACTCCAATTCCCCCCCAGCCTCATGAACACGTGGCACAATCTTCTGGGTTTAGAAATCCTAATTGTAGTGGGTGAGTGCTGGTTTGTCACTGTGACTTTAACTTGCCAACTGGGCTACTTTGATGCTGTAAGGAAACAGAGGTATAAAATTGAACTGTTCATTCCCTTTACAGTTTGGTGACATTGGATAAATTAATATCTCTGTGCCTTGGTTTACTCATCTAAAAAATAAAGATGAGGAAAACTGTACTGCATATTTTAACAGAGTTGTTATTAAAATTAGTGAATGCAGTGAATGTAAAATGCTTTGTAGGCTACATAAGTATTAGATATTATCATGATGATAGTTAAATTGCTGCATGATTTTAGGCAAATCACTTCAACTTGTTTGAGGATTACTTTCCAGCCCTATAAATTGAGGGGCTACATAAGGTGACCTCTAAGTTTCCTTCAAGTACAAAAATGTTCTTGTCTAAAAAGTATACTGATGTTCCAATACCACATGTATATAACACATTTATGGAAAAGTACTCTTTAATGTGGAAAAAATGATAGCTAAATATTAAAAAAACACGCCTACGTTGTAATTTCTTATTATTGTAGCTATGCCAGATTTTAAAAATCGACCACAGGTTTCTATTCTTCTGCATCCTACGTGGAGGTAGTTAGTACTAAATTGTTCCTTTATTTCTGTAATTTGATCCAAAGATAAATCAATTTTAGCATATTCAGAGAAACATCTTTTATATTCCAAATCTTCAAAATAATGTGATAATTTCACCAAATATCATACAGTGAGTTCTAAGTATTTTTGCAAAGTTTAAAAAACTTTATCTGTTTATTCAGATCAAGAGTTATGCCAGATCTGGGGATTATAAAAGGTCTAAGAACCACATTTATTTGGATTTGTATATAAATGGAATCATTTAAAGAAATACCTGACTGAAGTTGAGAAGACCAAATGAACTGTGGTCTAAGCTATTAGGAAGATGCCAAGCTCTTTTTTGAAATAATATCTGCCAAGCATCTGCTTTATTACTTAAAGTCAGGTAAACAAGTAATATGAAATTTGATAGAATAGCAACTCAAACTTGATTGCTAAATTATTGAGAACTTTAATATAGTGTCTTGAACCTAATTCGTGTATTTCTTAGTAGTTGACTACTAAGTATTTGTTTTGTTGTTGTCGTTCAGTTGCTAAATCATGTCTGACTCTTTGCAACCCCATGGACTGCAGCACGCCAGGCTTCCCTGTCCTTTACTATCTCCCAGAGTTGGCTCAAATTCATGTCCATAGAGTTAGTGTTGCTATCTAACCATCTCATCCTCTGCCGCTCCTGCTTCTCCTTTTGCTTCAATTTTTCCCACCAACAGGTCTTTTCCAGTGAGTTGGCTCTTTGCACCAGATGGCCAAAGTATTGGAGCTTTAACTTCAGCATCAGTCCTTCCAATGAATATTCAGGGTTGATTTCCTTTAGGATTGAATGGTTGGATCTCCTTGAAGTCCAAGGGACTCTTGAGAGTCTTCTCCAGTATTACAATTTGAAAGCATCAGTTCTTCAGCGCTCATCCTTCCTTATGGGCAAACTCTCAAATTCATACATGACTACTGGAAAAATTATAGCTTTGACTATACAGACCTTTTGTCAATAAAGTGATGTCTGCATTTTTAAGATGCTCTCTAGGTTTGTCATGGCTTTTCTTCCAAGGAGCAAGAGTCTTTTCAATTTCATGGCTGCAGTCAACGTCCATGGTGACTTTGGAGCCCAAGAAAATAAAATCTGTCACTGTTTCCACTTTTTCCCCATCTATTTGCCATGAAGTTTATCGCTGATAGTTTCAGTGACTTCACTGGTATACTATGATATGGTTTAACTGTGTGCTTTGAAATATACTCACTGTAACATTTTTTTCTTCAAATTTCCTTGACTGCTTTATAATATATCCATATTTCACAGGGACTAACAGTCATATTTAGATAGATGATGGAAAATAGAAAGCCGGAGCCAAGGCCCTCCTTCCTGTTCTCTAGTATTTAACAAAATTACACCAATGATTTCCATTTCTGTTTAAAAATTCTATCTTTCCAGCATTTATATTGAATGTATTTGACATATAACATTGTGGACATTGAAAGTGTACAACTTGTTACTTTATATAATGTAACATGATCATCATCGTAATGGTATTTACCACATTACATGATTATAATACTGTATTATTGTCATATAATACAATATGTTTATTATACTGTACATAGAATAGCATACTGTCATATAATATGTTTATTATTCTGTACATAGATCTCTGCAGCTTATTTACTGTTCATTGCAGGTTTATACCCTTAAACATTAATCTTATCCCCCACCCCCATACGCTGGTAACTGCCATTTTACTCTCTGATTTTTATGAATTTGACATTTTTAGTTCCGTGTATAAGATTAATCATACAGTACTTGTTTTTGTCCATCTGACTTACCTCAGCACAATGTGCTTGAAGTCCACCTGTGCTGTCACAAACGGCAGGATATACTTTCGCTCATGGCTGAATAAAACCCCACTGCTTATATGTGTCGGATCTTTTAAAAATTTATTCATCTGTTGATGCGCAGATTCTCTCCGTATCATGGCTATTGTGTATAGGGCTGCAGTAAAAATGGGAGTGCATATATATCTTTAAAATACTGTTTTTATTTCCTTTCACTATATACCCAGTAGTGGAATTACTGGAGCATATGGTAGATACATTTTTTAATTTTTTGAGGCACTTCCATATTGTTCTCCATGGTGATTGAATCAAGTTACATTTCCACCCAGAGTGTACAATTGCTCCCTTTTCACCATCCTCGTCAGCATCCACTGTCTTTTGTTTTCTTAATAATGGCCAATATAGCAGGTGTGAGGTGCTATCTCGTAGGTTCAACTTGAGTTTCTCTGTTGATTTGTGATGTCGAGCATCTTTTCATGTGCCCGTTGACAATTTTGATGTCCTCTTTGGAAAATTGTCTGTTTAGTTCTTCTGCCTATTCTTTAATTGGACTTTTTTTTTTTGCTATTAAGTTATATGAATTCTTTATATATTTTGAACATTAACCCCTTATACAATATATGACTTGCAAAATTTTTCTCCTATTCTTTTTGCTTCTTTTGCTGTGTGAGAGCTTTTGAATTGACTGTAGTTCAGTTTATTGATTATTGCTTGTATTGTTTGAGCTCATGGTGTCATGTCCAAAACATCATTGCCAAGATCAATACTGAGGACTTTTCTGTACATTGTCTTCTAGGAGTATTATGGTATCAGGTCTGTTGAGTTAATCTTTGTGAGTGGTGCTGAGGTAGGGGTCCACTTCCATTGTTCTGCATGTGACTCTCCAGTGTTCTCAGCCCATTTGTTGAAGAGCCTCTCCTTTCCCATTGGGTGTTCTTGACTGCTTTGTTTAATACTAGTTACTCGTGTATACTGAGATTTAATTCTGGGCTCTCTATTTTGTTCCATTGGCTCATGTGTCTATTTTTGTGGCAGTATCATACTGTTTTTACTACTACAGCTTTGTAGTATGATTTGAAATCAGGAAACATTTTTCCCCTCACGATTGCTTTTGTTATTCAGTTCCATGCAAATTTTAGGATTGTTTCTTCTATTTCTGTAAAAAATGCCTCTGGTATTTTGAATTGTAGATGGCTTTGACTAGTATGGACGTTTAAACAATATTATTTCTTCTGATCCATCTTATTCAGTTTCTTTCACCAAAGTCTTGCACTTTTCATTGCACAGATCTTTCACTTCTTGGATTATATTTATTTGTATTTTACTGTTTTTGATGCTCCTGTTAATGCGATGGTTCTTTTTATTTAGTTTTCACATGTTTCATCATTCATGTATGCATTCATGAATGCAACTAAGCAACAGGTTTCTATATGTTGATTTTCTATCCTGCAACTTAATAGAGAAGTTGTTGGTTAGTGCCAACAGTTTTTTGATTGACTCTTTGGGATTTTCTCTGTATAAGATTATTTCATCAGCAAATTCTTGATGGCTTTTATTTCTTTGTCTTGCCTAATTGACTAGTTAGGACTATCAGCAGATTTATTGGATAGGAGATGTGAGAGAGGGCATCCTTTTTTTGTTCATTTGCTCATGAGGTTCTTGCTATCAAATACCATAATCTGGAAAAGTCTCCCACCCAGCCCTTGGCACATGGTAGTACTCAATAAATGTTGCCTATAATAATAATAATTGCTTCAATTTCTATTATATTACAAAGCAGTTGGTTCTGTTCTATTCTACTGAGGAGCTTGTTATTATATTTAGGTAATCATGTATTTTCTCAGAACTTCCAAGGTCACAAATTTTCTTCTATGGAGTAATGTGGAATAAATGTAATATCTCTTCCAACTGAGGAGACTTCAACTATTTGGAAGAAATGTACAATGTTTTGTACTTTGGACATTCCTCCCCATCTTTCCCCCTTCTTTTGGCAGATTGCCTCTGCTTCATTGCATGCAGTATCAAGAAAAAGATAAGCCAAATGAATTAGTTTGCTCAGTCTGCCCTAACAAAGTACCACAGACTGAGTGGCTTAAACAATAGAAATTTATTTTTTAACAGTTCTGGAGGCTACAAATCCAAAATCAAGATGTCAGCATGGCCGATTTCTTCCGAGGCCTCTCTCCTTGGCTTATAGACAGTCATCTTCATATTCATGGGGAATTCTCCCTCTGTAGGTGTCTGTGTCTAAATGTTCTCTTCTTGTAAGGATGCTAATTATCCTAGATCAGGGCCACGCTGATGACCTCATTACAACTTGTGTGTGTGTGTGTGTTAGTCACTCAGTTGTGTCCAACTCTTTGCGACCCCATGAACTGTAGCCCTCCAGGCTTCTCTGTCCATGGGATTCTCCAGGCAAGAATACTGGAGTGGATTGCCATTCCCTTCTCCAGAGGATCTTCCCGAGCCAGGGATCGAACCCCAGTCTCCTGCACTGCAGGCATATTCTTTACCGTTTGAGATACAGGGAAGTCCCATTACAACTTAATTACCTCCTTTAAGACCCCCTCTTCATATACAGGCATCACGTTCTGAAGTACTAGGACTTCAACATACGAATGGGAGGAGGGCACAGATCAGTCCACTTCACCACACTCCAGACTCTTCTTCAGGACTCTGAATCTCAAGCACAACGGCCAAGGGGAAACATGACTGCTCCAGCAGGGCAGGAGTGTCTAGGAGGGTCTCTCTATCAGATCCCCATGGTTGCTGTGTCTTAATTTCTGTCCTTCCTGACATTTATTTCTCTTTTTTTCTATGAGTAACCCTGGTATCATTATGTTAAATTATTTTTCTTTTCCTGTTTAAGATAGCCAGAGTCCATTTCTACTGTTTTCAATAAAAAGACTCTGAGACCTACCCCTAAGTCCATTCCCCAAATGTGTTTTCTAGACCATGGCTGCTAGAAACGAGTCTCACCTCTTAGAAGTTCCTGTTACCAGAACCAACACATTCCCAATTTGAGTTGGAACTAAAGAAAACTCTCTGATTGTGTATGTGTTTCTACAGATATTTCACTTTACAATTGGATTAAATTGTGTATATGTTTAATATTAATATGTGCTGTAAAGTATTAGGATAAAGTACTCAATGACTTTTTAAAAAATTATCAAGAACCATTATTATAGGCAAATAATCTTTTTTGTTTGCTTAGTTTACAACTGCGATCTGTGATGAAGACCAGGAAAAAAGCTGAGTTAGCAGCAGTTTCGTTGGAGCACAGGTTTTGTGTGCAAAGACAGGTGTTGCTTGGGGATCAAAGGTTACAATGGAAGGTCAAAGCCATAATGCTTGACTCTCAGGAAATAGCTGGCAGCTCTGGCAGATACTGCTAAACGTAGTCAAGATCCATGTTTTGTCTTTTTTATATTGTTGTTATTGTTTAGTCACTAAGTCATGTCTGACCCTTTTGTGACCCCATGGACTGTAGTCCACCAGGTTCCCCTGTCCACAGGATTTTTCAGGCAAGAATACTGGAGTGTGTTGCCATGTTTTCCTCCAGAGGATCTTCCTGACCCAGGGATCGAACCTGTGTCTTCTGCATTGGCAGGAGAATTCTTAACCACTGAGCCACCTTTACGGTATTAGACTATTCTAGCTGGGCACATGGCCACCCAGAATAAAGGTGGTGTTTTCCAGTGTCTTTTGCTGGTAGGTGTGACTGTATATGACTGTGCTCACCTGGATGAGATACATACACATGTTTTCTTGATGGCATAGATGGTAAAGAATCTGCCTCCAATGCGGGAGACCCGGGTTCAATCTCTGGGTTGGGAAGATCCCCTGGAGAAGGGAATAGCTCCCACCCAGGACTCTTGCCTGGAGAATTCTATGGACAGAAGAGCCTGGTGGGTTCATGGGTTTCAGAGTCAGACACGACTGAGAGACTAACACTTTCACTCTCATCATATATGCAACCTCTGAGGTTTGTACATCGTCCTTTTTTTCTAATTGTCAATCTGGTGAGTTCTTCTGGGTTATGAATACAAGGCAACACTGCAGAGGATTACTAAGCTAAGAGAGAAAGAGCACAGACATCCAACGATCGTACAGGATAGAGCTTTGATACCAGCTCGGATGTTTGTGTGATGCAGAAAAATAAGCATCTGTCTTCTTTCAGAGTCTGTATTTTTGTTTGACCTGCAACAGTTTTTATGTTCTAAGTGATATGCATGCATGCATGCTAAGTCATTTCAGTCCCTTATGAACTCACCCCCATCTCTTACGTCTCCTGCATTGGCAGGCAGGTTCTTTACCACTAGCGCCACCTGGGAAGCCCAGTCAGTTCAGTTCAGTTTAGTTGCTCAGTTGTGTCCAACTCTTTGCGACCCCATGGACTGCAGCATGCCAGGCCTCCCTGTCCATCACCAACTCCCCAATAGTGGCCATTAATATGCTTTCTATCCTTGATTAAATATTGGGACAATAAAGACCATTTCAATGACTTCTGGTGGTTTGCTAAAGGAACATGTGTTTCAGTCTAATTGTTTTTGTTAATGCTTGATTCTACCACTTTAGAGCCAAAAATAACTTAATTTTTAATGTTGAGGATGAGAGAAGAGAATGTCTTAAGAAAACCCAACTCTGGTGCAAACAGCTCTATCACTATGTGTATGACTTCTCAAACACTGAATATTCAATTTTCTTCCATCTTTAGAGGGAAAAAAAATAATGACATCATATTGGGCACATTATAAAACCACATACATGTGCTGTAACAGTGGGAATGCTTTCCAGAGTCCAGTGAAACCAAAGAATGGAAACCATTTGCTCCAAACTCCCAAGTCGAAGCCTACAGCAGTCCAGCTTTTGAGTGTGTTATATTCCTTGATTTAGTCTTTGACAGAATGTTGAAAGTAGTTGGAAATTTCTCTATAATTTCAATCCAGATATCCACATCCATTTGTCAGAGCCAGAAAACATTTTCTGCCTGTTCTGATGAACTGTAATTGTGAGTTAGAACTTTCTTATCTGGTAGAATAAAAAAGAAAAAAAAATGTGGACCTGGACCCTGACCTAATACTTAGCTATTCCTTTTTAAGATTGATGTAGATTTTTGGTAAAAAGATTATAAATGCTGAAATCCTTTGACAATTACATATATTTTTCAATCCTTATGAATCTTTCTAGAGAAATTTACCTAAAAATGGATGGTCCCTATACACATCCAATGTCCAATTAGAAATATAAAGAAAATTACTAAAATTTAAAGAAACTTAAAAGAAATTTAAAGAAAAACTACTCAAAATCCTTTTTTTTTCCCCCTAGAGTTTTCATTCTCAGATTCCTTAGGATTGAGATTCTTAACTTGGATCCCTGAGTGGATTTCTGGGACTATAATATGGATAGAAATGACAGGCAAAATTTCGAGAATACAGATCCATGGGTTTCATCAGATGCATATAAGAGTCTATGACCTCCAAATAGATTAAGAACCTGTAAAGTATCAAATAATAGGTAGTAAATAAGTATCTAATATAAGCCTGGCTCTGTAGCATTTAGAAGATTAAAGCAGTTTAATCCTGTTGGAATGACAAAAGCAGAACATCTGTTGCAAGAGTCCGTGGTTTTCAAAACCTTGCTGTTTTTCCTCAAGTGTGCAAAATCCTGCTTGCTGTCTATGACACTGAAGCCAGAGCCTCACAGAGGCTTAATGGAGGCTATAACCCAAGATTGGGATAAGAGTTTGATGTTTACTGCATCAGTTTCAAAGTCCAGCTGTAAATATACTATAGCTGAGAGATGGAGCAATATAATCTTTTCAAGCTTGAACAAACAGTGATGCATAGCCAAATACTTGGAACTGTTTGCTTATTTAAGAAGAAGTCTATTTCAAGATTTGATTACCACTAACTCAGACAACTTTTTCATCACTAAGTCCTTTCAATTCCATATCATGTGTTTCAAATTTAGTCTGCATAACTTATTTTTGTTCTACTTTTCTGTCAAAAACAATGTGGAAATCCCAGGTTATATAATTGAGGTCTTGGAGAGGCAATATACATCTAGCCAACCAAAATAAAATGAAAGCTATTATCATGAAACATGCTTAAGGAAGTCTATCCTTTGTTCGGTTATGAGTGCCAACATTTGTGATCCTAGGATGAAGTCAAAGGAAACTAAGATGGGTTTTCCTTAATGCAACCATGTGCAGAATCGCTCTTTATTGTAGCAGATGATCTGTAAAAATATTTGTGGATTTTTAAATACCCATGAGAAGAAATCAATTTAAAATATAACAAGAATATATTATTTTTATAATGTAGGTGGAAGCTAAAATCATTATATTCATCCTCCTTAGTTAAGTTTATTATCATCCCTATTAGACAAGTCAAATGAGAGACTCTTCTGCAAACCCACTGTCTTCAGGGCGGACACTAAAATGATCATTTCTTCCTTCCTCTTTCTTTGCATCAGGTTGATTACACAGTTCATTTGAGTTATGCTAGAAGGGATGTGTTGTATGGTTTTGCACCAATAGAATAACTGAAATCCATAGATTTTTAAATTCACATATGAGGAATGTTCCAGCAAGAAATCACCAGTGTGCAGAGTTGTGAAGCTAATGATGAGCAGACAAGAAGATGGTTAGTTTGGCAATACCTGGGGCAATTTCTTGCTCGCGTGGTCCAAGAAGGGAGTAAGAGACTCGTTTGATAATCACCTGATAGAATAAAGAAAACATTCCTGTGTGTGTGTGTGTGTGTGTGTGTATGTGTGTGTGTGTGTGTGCGTGTGTGTGTATTGGGGGGCAGCACAAAAAGGCTAACCATTACTGAACTGGCTATTTCTGTAAAATTGCCACAAAAATGCTTACTAAAGAGAAAATGAACAGCATATGGACTCTAGTTGAGACTTCACGGAAACACCCAGGGAGAGAAAGAACAGAGGGCAGTCTTCCCAATGAGCATGGAAGAAGTAAAATGTTTCCCTAAGTTTTTCTATCAATGTCAACATTTTGGATGGAAATATGCTATTAGGGGAAGATTAGCTTCGGTTTGCTTAGAAAGAATTTTCCCTGCAAATAATCCTGGGTGAGCTTTTAATATGTAGGGCTTACATTGTCAATCATTTCTATTTGGCTGTTTTTAATACAATTTCTTTTTTACCCATGAATTATTTAGAAGTGGGTTTTAAATTTCTGAATATATTGATTCTTGGCTATCTTTAGCTATTGATTGTATTTATAAATTGTATTTCTAATTTTAATGCATTATTTAAGTAGTGCTTTAGGGTGAAGAATATGATCAGTTTTTGAACATGTTCAATGTGTACTTGAAAATAATATGTAAACTATATTTCTGTGGGATTATATACATGTACAGTGGGCTTCCTAGGTGGTGTCAGTGGTAAAGAATCTGCCTGCCAATTCAGGAGATGCAAGAGAAGCAGGTTCAATCTGTAGGTCAGGAAGATCCCATGAAGTAGGAAGTGGCAACCACTCTGGTATTCTTGCCTGGAAAATTTCATGGACAGAGGAGCCTGGCAGGCTATAGTTTGTGGGTTGCAAAGAGTTGGGCGTGACTGAGTACATGCGCACACACAGGGTGCTTAGAACTCAGTTGAAACGCAGCAGAAGAATGTTCAAGGAAAGTAAGAAAGACTAGTAAGTCTGAAGTTATGACATGTGAGTCTTAGTAACTTACCAAGGAAAAAGTTCTGCCATTTCAAATGCCTTTGAAAACCAATCTGTGCCTCAGTTTCCTCCTCTGTAAAATGGGATAATAAATAATACCAACTCCCTTTAGGTCTAGTCTGAAGACAGGGTGAACAGAGGTAAAATGGGATAACAATAATATTACAATTATATAAAAAAAAAAGGTAAAGTGGAAGCCACTCAGTTATGTCACACTCTTTGTGACCCCATGGACTACATCCTGCCAGGCTCCTCTGTCCATGGAATTCTCCAGGCCAGAAAACTGGAGTGGGTTGCCTTCCCTTCTGCAGGGGATCTTCCTGACCCAGAGATCAAACCTGGGTCTCCTGCATTGCAGGCAGATTCTTTACCATCTGAGCCATTTGGGGAAACTGCCAACATCCACCAGATCATCAAAAAAGCAAGAGTGTTTCAGAAAAACATCTATTTCTGTTTTATTGACTATGCCAAAGCCGTTGACTGTGTGAATCACAATAAACTGTGGAAAATTCTGAAAGAGATGGGAATACCAGACCACCTGACCTGCCTCTTGAGAAACCTATATGCAGGTCAGGAAGCAACAGTTAGAACTGGACATGGAACAACAGACTGGTTCCAAACAGGAAAAGGAGTTCGTCAAGGCTGTATATTGTCACCCTGCTTATTTAACTTATATGCAGAGTACATCATGAGTAACGCTGGGCTGGAAGAAGCACAAGCTGGAATCAAGATTGCCGGGAGAAATATCAATAACTCAGATATGCAGATGACACCACCCTTATGGCAGAAAGTGAAGAGGAACTACAAAGCCTCTTGATGAAAGTGAAAGAGGAGAGTGAAAAAGTTGGCTTAAAGCTCAACATTCAGAAAACGAAGATCATGGCATCTGGTCCCATCACTTCCTGGGAAATAGATGGGGAAACAGTGGAAACAGTGTCAGACTTTATTTTTCAGGGCTCCGAAATCACTGCAGATGGTGACTGCAGCCATGAAATTAAAAGACGCTTACTCCTTGGAAGGAAAGTTATGACCAACCTAAATAGCATATTCAAAAGCAGAGACATTACTTTGCCAACAAAGGTCCGTCTAGTCAAGGCTATGGTTTTTCCAGTGGTCATGTATGGATGTGAGAGTTGGAGAGTTGGACTGTGAAGAAAGCTGAGTGTCAAAGAATTGATGCTTTTGAACTGTGGTGTTGGAGAAGACTCTTGAG
The DNA here is from genome assembly GCF_029378745.1 of Bos indicus. Taxonomy (NCBI): domain Eukaryota; kingdom Metazoa; phylum Chordata; class Mammalia; order Artiodactyla; family Bovidae; genus Bos; species Bos indicus. The sequence goes on along the minus strand of NC_091772.1, from coordinate 36,827,268 downwards.
AGTCCCTTGGCCTGCAAGGAGATCCAACCAGTCCATCCTAAAGGAGATCAGTCCTGGGTGTTCTTTGGAAGGACTGATGCTGAAGCTGAAACTCCAATACTTTGGCCACCTGATGCGAAGAGTTGACTCTTTGGAAAAGACCCTGATGCTGGGAGGAATTGAGGGCAGGAGGAGAAGGGGACGACAGAGGATGAGATGGCTGGATGGCAGCACTGACTCGATGGACATGAATTTGGGTAAATTCTGGGAGTTGGTGATGGACAGGGAGTCCTGGCGTGCTGTGATTCATGGGGTCACTAAGAGTCGGACACGACTGAGCAACTGAACTGAACTGAATGATGTTTTTGTTTGTTTCTTATGGGCACAACCACCAACTTTAACTTTTAATTTTAATGCTGAACTAACTGATTTCTCTTTGATAGAAGCTCTAGTCTGAAGGGGATCTTGGCAGTCACCGTTGGAGGGATGGCACTAATTACTCATAAAGTTCATGACTCAACCTCTCTATGATGATGTTGTCGCTGTTGTGACTGATCAACGTAGGTGACAGGACACCTCAGCTTCACCTGTCTTTGAGGGGATGCGTTATTTGGTCACTTACTTGACCAGATCTGCCTATGGATATCCTGGCCGCTGGTAGTAACAGAGAAAAATATCTGAGTGGTGCCTCCATACCACTTCACATCCACAAGAACCGCAGGGCACACTTCTCTTTGGGTTCAGAATGGTTATTTAAGCAAATGGTAACATAGTCACTAATAACTTGGTTTTTATTACTGCAGCTGATTAAGTACTTTCTGATGTCTTTTATTTCTACCCTACCCTGTATTATCTTTCCCACTTTTGATGTGGTCCCTACACATTTGTTCATCCTTGGTGATCTGGCTGGACGATGTTTCTTAGTTCCCTAATTTGCCTTTCAGACCTTTGCACAGCTCTGGTTTGCCAATCTGGCCAGCTGTTCCCTGTCCCGCACGCCCTGTGCAGTCTGTTCACCTGCCAGAATTGTTTGTTTAAAGACCATCCAGCTCTTTGGGCTCCTTTCTTCCTAACAGGTTTTTTTTTTTTTTTTTTTTTGCCAATGCCCTAAACTTGCTGAAACTTGCTTTCCCAGAACTGATTATTTTTTTCTCATCAGCTTCTTTCCTTTTCCATAGGAATGTTCAGCCTTTTAAAAATTATTACTTTCACAGACGTTTCAATTCTCTTTTAGTTCTTTATGAACCCTGCCATTATTAAAAATTGAATTAGAAAGGATCTTTGCCTTCTGATGAATTTGGTAACAAGTAATTATCTCCAGTGGACTTAAAATCTATTTCACAGTTTGTGGGTGACCTATTTTCTATAGCAAATAGCAGGATAGTTAGAAACCTGTCTGACTACCACAGTGGAATGTTAAGATGCATGTCCTTATGTAATTCTGTATTGGATAAAACAAAACAAAGAAGCCATAAATATGTATTTATGTTGTTGGCTTATCTTAAAGACACTACAAAATTTAAAATGAAATTAACATCATAAACCCAGGGGACTTTTATTTTTAATGCCCGTGCCCCAACACACACACACACTGGCCCTATTTCTATAAGTTCTTAGGAAGAGACAACCCAGAGGCTTCCTTGATGGCTCAGAGGCAAAGCATCTGCCTGCCAGTGCAGGAGACACGGGTTTGATCCCTGACCCAGGAAGACCTCACATGCCTTGGAGCAACCAAGCCTGTGCACCACAGCTGCTATTGAGCCTGTGCTCTGGAGCTGGAGAACTACAACTACTGAGCCTACATGTCGTAACTACTGAAGCCTGTGCATCCTAGAGCCTGTGCTCCACAACAAGAAAAGCCACGACAATGAGAAGCCCTCGCACCCCAACTTGAGAGTAACCCCTGCCCACTGCAGCTCGAGAAAAAGGCCACGCAGCCGCGAAGACCCCAGCACAGCCAAAACTAACTAACTAAATAATTTCTTTTTTTAAAGAGACAACCCAGAACTTTAAGAGGTGGTCAAAAAATTCCTCTGAGGGGGGAAAAACGTAATTTTTTGTAAAAGCAATTTAAGGATTATTGATTGTGGAAAGATAGCCCTAAGGATTTGTCCTGGGTGGGTTCAGAGTATGGCAAAGAGAGCTAAATGGCTGTCTGTCAGGGAAGTAAGAAACTGTAGTAAATTATTGGCTAAATGCGCTGGTATTCCCCACCCACCCCCAGCCTGCCATGGGCACACCTCCTGCAGGGTGACTTGTAGCTCACGCCATCAATGGAGACATCGCACTTGCTATGACCGACAGAGTGCAGCGAAGAGATGGCGGATCAGTTGTTCCTAAGGTTCAAGAGCCTTGGGTGCTTCTGCTTGTTTTTATAGAAACCAGCCCGATGTCTTTGTGAACAAGCCCTGGCTAGTCCACTGGAGGATAACAGACTGCCAATGGCAGATTCAAATCAGCCCATTCGACCCAGCAGAAGCCCCAGGGAACATAAGAACTCAGCTTCTAAAAACAAAGTCAGTCTGCCCTGTCCGCAGATGCCTGAGGTGCCCAGCCAAGTCCAGTCCAAATTGCTTCCCAGCAGATTCATGATTCATGAGGTCAGTAAATGGTTGTTTGCAACAGGTGACTTCCCTGGTGGCACAGACAGTAAAGAATCTGCCTGCAGTGCAAGAGATCCCTGGATCAGGAAGACCCCCTGGAGAAGGGAATGGCTACCCATTCCAATATTCTTGCTTGGAGAATCCCATGGACAGAGGAGTCTGGCAGGCTGTAGTCCCTGGGGTCCCAAAGAATTGGATGTGACTGAGTGACTAACCCTTTCTTTTCACTTTTGGAATGGGTGGTGAAGCAATAAAAACTAGTTGATACAGAAATGTTTAAATCTCTAAGGATAGCCTCATGGGGGCCAGGAGGTGGTGTGGGGGATGGGCAAGAGTCTGGGAAGGAAAAATAGGTAGTAAGGGAGAAAAGGCCAATATGCTGTGTTAGTTTCAGGCGCATAGCAACATAATTCAGTTATATTTTTCAGATTATTTTCCAAACAGTTTATTACACGATGTTGATTACAGTTCCTTGGACCATACAGTAAATCTTTGTTTCTTATTTATGAATAGTAGTAATAGTTTGTATCTGTTAACCCCATACTTCTGGTTTACCCCTTCCCCCCTTCCTCTTTGGTTTGTTTTCTATGTCTGTGAGTTTGTTTCTGTTTGGGTATAGATTCGTTTGTAGCATTTTTTTTAGATTCCACATATCAGTTCAGTTCAGTTCAGTTGCTCAGCTGTGTCTGACTCTTGGCGACCCCATGAATCGCAGCACGCCAGGCCTCCTTGTCCATCACCAACTCCCAGAGTTCACTCAGACTCACGTCCATCGAGTCAGTGATGCCATCCAGCCATCTCATCTTCTGTCATCCCCTTTTCCTCCTGCCCCCAATCCCTCCCAGCATCAGAGTCTTTTCCAATGAGTCAACTCTTCGCATGAGGTGGCCAAAGTACTGGAGTTTCAGCTTTAGCATCATTCCTTCCAAAGAAATCCCAGGGCTGATCTCCTTCAGAATGGACTGGTTGGATCTCCTTGCAAGCCAAGGGACTCTCAAGAGTCTTCTCCAACACCACAGTTCAAAAGCATCAATTCCTTGGCGCTCAGTTTTCTTCACAGTCCAACTCTCACATCCATACATGACCACTGGAAAAACCATAGCCTTGACTAGACGGACCTTTGTTGGCAAAGTAATGTCTCTGCTTTTGAATATGCTATTTAGGTTGGTCATAACTTTCCTTCCAAGGAGTAAGCGTCTTTTAATTTCATGGCTGCAGTCACCATCTGCAGTGATTTGGGAGCCCTGAAAAATGAAGTCTGACACTGTTTCCACTGTTTCCCCATCTATTTCCCAGGAAGTGATGGGACCAGATGCCATGATCTTCGTTTTCTGAATGTTGAGCTTTAAGCCAACTTTTTCACTCTCCTCTTTCACTTTCATCAAGAGGCTTTGTAGTTCCTCTTCACTTTCTGCCATAAGGGTGGTGTCATCTGCATATCTGAGTTATTGATATTTCTCCCGGCAATCTTGATTCCAGCTTGTGCTTCTTCCAGCCCAGCGTTACTCATGATGTACTCTGCATATACGTTAAATAAGCAGGGTGACAATATACAGCCTTGACGAACTCCTTTTCCTGTTTGGAACCAGTCTGTTATTCCATGTCCAGTTCTAACTGTTGCTTCCTGACCTGCATATAGGTTTCTCAAGAGGCAGGTCAGGTGGTCTGGTATTCCCATCTTTTTCAGAATTTTCCACAGTTTAGTGTGATCCACACAGTCAAAGGCTTTGGCATAGTCAATAAAGCAGAAATAGATGCTTTTCTGGAACTCTTTTGCTTTTTCCATGATCCAGCGGATGTTGGCAATTTGATCTCTGGTTCCTCTGCCTTTTCTAAAACCAGCTTGAACATCTGGAAGTTCACGGTTCACGTATTGCTGAAGCCTGGCTTGGAGAATTTTGAGCATTACTTGACTAGCATGTGAGATGAGTGCAATTGTGTGGTAGTTTGAGCATTCTTTGGCATTGCCTTTCTTTGGGATTGGAATGAAAACTGACCTTTTCCAGTCCTGTGGCCACTGCTGAGTTTTCCAAATTTGCTGGCATATTGAATGCAGCACTTTCACAGCATTATCTTTCAGGATTTGAAATAGCTCAACTGGAATTCCATCACCTCCACTAGCTTTGTTCATAGTGATGCTTTCTAAGGCCAACTGGACTTCACATTCCAGGATGTCTGGCTCCAGGTCAGTGATCACATCATCGTGATTATCTGGGTCATGAAGATCTTTTTTGTACAGTTCTTCTGTGTATCCTTGCCACCTCTTCTTAATATCTTCTGCTTCTGTTAGTTCCATACCATTTCTGTCCTTTATCGAGCCACATATAAGTGATGTCATACAATATTTGCCTTTCTCTGCTGACTTATTGCAGTTAGTATGACAATCTCTAGGCCCATTCATGTTGCTGAAAATGCAAGATTTCATTTTTTTATATGGTTGACTAATATTCCATTATAATGGAATATATATATATATATATATATATATATATATTTTTTTTTTTTTTTTTACTTCTTAAACCAGTCATCTGTTGATGGGCCCTTGAGTTGTTTCCATGTCTTGCCTATTGTAAATAGTGCTGCTATGAACATTGGGGTGAGTGTATTTTTTTTCCCCAAGTTAGAATTTTCTCCAGATAAATGCCCAGGAGTGAGATTGCCAGAAGTGGGAGGTTCCTGATGGGGAGAAAGATTGGGAAACAGAGCTGAGGTTGGTATCACAGAGTGAAGTTTTCTTCATGCTGCCCTAACCCCAGAATCTTCTGCAAATGTCTCCTGCTCATATTTGTCTTGAATGAGTGGCATTTTTCAGAAATCAGAGAAAAGGAGTTGTGTTACATATCACATACCTGCCATCACACAGGGAGGAAGGGAAGAAGGAAAGGGAAGTTGCCAGAGGTGAGGCTGGAAAGAATTGAACATTTAAAGGAAGCAGGCAATGACAAGAATCATGAGGTCACTTGGAAGAATATGTCCTGCTCAAGAATTCCTGGAAATGCTCAGAGTTGAGTTTTTCACTCTATCAAGGTTCAAGCCAATTTTTGTCTAAATCTTAGTGGACAAAATCACACCCGCAAACCAGAGAACTTTCAGCCACCAGGAGCTGGCATCAAGTTATACAGAGTTTCTATTGACCATACACAATGTTTTTTATTTCATTCATTTTGAAATTGTGTGGCATATCAGTTCAGAATCAGTATGAAGTCGTTTTCATCGCTTCATTGCTAACATATTTTTAATACATCTGGAATCAAAGGAAAAATTTCTCACCAACCAACATGAAAAGCCAGACAACAGCAGAGCGAGTGTGAAGTCAAAACCGAATTCCTGGATATGTTTGAAGGGATGGGAGCAACATGGGCAAGATGTGGAAGCAGCATGGTCCAGCATATTTGGGGGAATAGAAACAGTTTAGCTTGGCTGATTACAATGGGCAGTGTTTTGAAATGCCATACAATGTCTTTTTCCTCCTTAGTAGTTCCAGAGTTGGTTTTCATGTTTGTTTATTTGGTTAGTTGGTTGTTTTTAAAACCCTGCAGCCTTCCCCTCCATTGAGCCAAGAAGCTGAAGATATTTTTTTACAGGGAAAAGAAGATAAATACTACCCAGAACAAAAGAAAGCCTTGCTCGGTTTTGCATTTCAAACTAGATTTTTCAATATAAAGTTGATAGATAAATAGCAGTCTCAAAAAATTAGACTTCCAAGCAGGAATCGGGTATTTTTTTCAGACCTCTTCCAGCAGAGTTTTTATATAAAAAGCTTGGAGGGTTGCCTTCAGAGAAAAATGGAGAATATGTTTCTAGAAGGGCAAGCCACACAAAGGAGAACTGAGTGCCTGGCAGCGTTAGGAAGAGAAGGGAAAGCTGTTGCCCCAAAAGCTTGGCCTGCTTGGAGCTTTGTGGGAAATGAGATTGGAGAGAGCCTAGAGCGGCTGCGGCCTCCAGAGAAGTTCCGAGTCCGCAAAGGAGCAGGTGTGGCTGGGCTGATGTAGCTCAGGGCAGCTTCCCCAAGTCCCTACATCCGGCTTTACGGTCCCGGCCCCTCCGAGGGCCTGGCTCTGCCTCCCAGACCCTCCCCGACGCCAGAGGAGGCCAGGTTCCCAAAGGAGGCTGCAGAGATGGGGCGCAAGGGGACCCAAGGCACTTTCGGGGTCAGAGCCCCAAGGACACCGGCGGATCAGTACCTGGAAGTCTCTGTGCGCTGCCCCCCACCTCCCGCCGCCCCCCGCGCAGGGCGGGGCGGAGGAGGAGAGGGGAGACGATAAGAAGCAGGAAAACTCTTAAGTCTGTAGGAGTTAACCCCAAGGAGCAGTTTTTGTTTTTGTTTTTAAATCCTTTTTTAACCCCAAGGAGCAGTTTTTGTTTTTGTTTTTAAATTCTTTTTCACCTTTATTGGGGCTTTCCTGGTGGTTCAGCTGCCTGCAATGCGGGAGACCTGGGTTCCATCCCTGAGTTGGGAACATCCCCGGGAGAAGGGAAAGGCTACCCACTCCAGTATTCTGACCTGGAGAATTCCATGGACTGTATAGTCCAAGGGGTCGCAAAGAGTCTGACGCGACTGAGCGACTTTCACTTTCACTTTCAAAGTGAATCAGCCATATATACACATATATCCCCTCATTTTTGGATTTCCTTCCCAGTTAGGTCACCTCTGTCCATGGAATTCTCCAAGCAAGAATACTGGAGTGGTCGCCATGCCCTTCACCAGGCAATCTTCCTGACCCAAGGATCAAACCCCGTTCTCCCACACTGCAGGCAGATTATTTATCATCTGACCCACCAGGGAAGCCCATTTAGGTCACCACAGAGCACCAAATAGAGTTCCTTAATGCTCTACAGTAGGTTCTCATTAGCTGTTTTATACATGGTATCAATAGTGTATAAGTGTTAGTCCCAATCTCCCAATTCATCCCACCCCGTCTTTCCCCTCTGGTATCCATATGTTGTGACTTCTGTTTGTTTTTGATCAGAGTACATGTGGAGTATATTTGGAGCAGAACCTTGAGGGGAGGAGATGGGATGGTAGGTTGAAATGAGCACACAGGAGAAACTCTGAAGAGAACGGTTGGGGTTATTCTTGATAATGTGGGAATAAATAGAAAGCTTTCTCCTGGAGGACATTATGCTTAGTGAAATAAGCTAGTCCTCGAAGGAGAGATAGCACACAATTCCACATCTAAAACTGTCAAACTCACAGAGGCAGAGAATACAGGAGTGGTTGGGGGTGGGGAAACGGGGATATAGACGTTCAAAGGTGTAAAGTTTTATTTAGAGTTACACTGCCCTAAACAGTGCTAGAGAGAGACCTTTGTACCCATCATTCCTATAGTCCCAGACACTATGTACTTCAGATTTATTCAGAGGGCAGACCTCATCTTAAGTTCTCTCCACCCACAGCACACACACAAAAGCTGCACACAACTCTGGGAGGTGTTATATGTCTAGTACCTTGATTGTGGTGCTGGAGTGACTGGTGTTTGGTGGGACCAAAGTCCTCAAATTGTGCACATTGAAAGTGTGCATTATTTGTCTGTCAATTGAAAGTGAAAGTATTAGTCTCTTAGCCATGTCCAACTCTTTGCGACCCTAGGCTCCTCTGTCCATGGAATTCTCCAGGCAAGAATACTAAAGTGGGTTGCCATTTCCTTCTCCAAGGGATCTTCCCGACCCAGGGATTGAACCTGTGTCTCCTGCATTGCAGGCAGATTCTTTACTGGCTGAGCCACCAGGGAAGCCCACTGCATATCAATCAAACCTCAATAAAGCTGTTTTGTTTTGTTTTTCAAGAACTGAGGGTTGTCTAATGCTCATGAAGTATTCGTTCATTCTTTCTCTGAAATATCAGTCCTCTGCCTAAAGGGCATAATAAATACCCTTTTTGAGGAAATGATCGACAATATTATCCCCCCTAAACGAAGTCTCACACAGCCAGAGTGGAGGGAAGGTCCGTTTGAGCACCTCTGGGCCCCTGTTCAGAACCTGCAGAACTCGGAGGAGGTGGGCCACAGTCTTGGCTGGAGCACATCTGTCTCCTGCATTCATTGACGCTTCTTTCCTTCTCACCTTCAACTCTGTTGTTTTAGCTCATAAGTAATTCAGTTTAAGAGAATAATCTGAATAAATTCACCTCAGGGATGACAGTGTGGTCGCTTGTCTTCTGTTTTAAATTAGTGTCAGCAGCTGTTTATTGCTTCAAACAGAAGATGATCATTAAGGTGATCCCTTCATGCTTTATACCTTGCAAATGAAGATTAGGAACAACCATTGACGCTGAAAAAGGCAACACATTCCCTTCAAAGCAAAACAGGGGTCTAACTGTGACATCCTCCCCACATGTGCACAACATACAAGCGAGATTTGCTTGGGGCCAACATCTCTCTGTCGCGGAAGGGACGGCAGTACAGACACAGACAGAGGCATCTGCAAGCCGTCAGGGAACCAGGCACACCATCTTCATGGGGCCTGGATCACACCCATGATGCAAACTGAGCAAATTCCCATGGCAGCTCCCACCCTGCGCATAGTTCTCACAACTCCAGCACTCACTTTTCAAAGGCCTCCAGCCTCTTTTTCTCTCTAAAAGTGCTGAATTGTTCACAGGAGTTGCAGAAAACTCACATTTGCCTTTTAGCACAACCTAAACATCACCCAATGGAATTTATGAGAGTTATGATCATTTTTAGGCCATTTTGATACTATTAGTGGCACAGTGGTAAGACCTTACTATTTTTCCAAAAGTATGACTATGTCTTCTTAAATGCCTAATTTGCACCCACTGAATCACACACTGGGAGAACTTGGCTCATTCAGAATTAAAAATATACTGAACTGACTGAGGTAACATGAGGGGATTCTTTGTCTATGAGTCAGTGACTGTGTGACTGTTGGGATGCTTAATAAACAGAGTGCCTGCTAGAGACTCTGTGGAGTGCATCTCATGTCCACTGATTCTGCTGGTAAGGATACCCCGAACCAACTTTTTAAAATCATTATAGATTTGACTAGTTAGGCTTGAAAAAAATAATTTTATTCAATCCAGCTATTCCACTCTTGGGTGTACACACAAGATAATTGGAAACAAGGACTTGACCAGACGTTTGTACACTCATGCATATGGCAATGTTATTCACAACAGCCTCATGATGGGAGCAGCACAAGTGACCACCCATGGACAGATGGGCAAGCAAAACATCGCAGGGCATACAGTGAAATATTATTGACCCATAAAATAGAAGGGCATTCTGACACTCGCTACAGCAGGGAAAAACCTTGAAGACACTGTGCTGAATGAAATAAACCAGACACAAAAGGACAAATATTGTAAATGGTGCTGCAAGGATCACTGGGGTAACACATGTCTTTTTGAATTATGGTTTTCTCAGGGTATATGGCCAGTAGTGGGATCACTGGGTCATATGGTAGTTTTATTTCTAGTTTTTAAAGGAATTTCCATACTGTTCTCCACAGTGGCTGTATCAATTTACATTCCCACCAACAGTGCAAGAGAATTCCCTTATAAAAGAGAACAGACCTGTTGACACAGCAGAGAAGGAGAAGTTGGGATGAATTGAGAACGTAGAGCTGAAACATATGCATTGCCATATGAAAAACAGACAGATAATGGGAAGTTGCTATATAACACAGGGAACCCAGCCCAATGCTCTGTGACAACCTAGAGGGGTGGGATGAGCTGAGGGGTGGAAGGGAGGTTCAAGAGAGACAGGACATATGTATACTTATGTCTGATTCATGTTGTTATACAGCAGAAACTAACAACATTGTAAAGCAATCATCCTCCAATTAAAAATAAATTAAAAATTTTTTTAATTAAAAAAAAAAAATAGACAAATATTGTGAGTCCACTTCCATGAGGTAACTAGGAAGATCAAATTTATAGAGACACAGTGGTGACCAGGGACTGGAGGAACGGGAGATTGGGAATCAGTGTTTTTAAAGGGAGCAGAGTTTAAGTCTGGGAAGATGAAAACATTCAGGAGATGGAGAGTGTTGATGGTTACACACAACATGAAAATACTTAATGCCCTTGAACTGTACAATTTTAAAAAATGGTTGAAATGGCACATTTTGTTATGTATATTTTACCACAATAAAAAATGAAAAATAATTGTACACAAATATAATGTTGACTGTGGTCTTCTAGATGAATTACATTTAAAAATTCATATCAATTTGAATTTAAAAAGTCATCATGTCAACAGAAATAGCATGACTGAGGGGTCTGTCAGGAGAAAAAGACTAAGATGGCTTAACCCAGATAAACAGTAAAAACCCACATAAATTGAAACAGTCTTGATAAAAGAAACCAACCCCTTAAACTAGCTAAATGGATAGACTAAAACTTATCGATCGACATGGTACCCTGTGGCCACATAAATGTGGCTGGCCCTAACTGAACTGTGCTATAAGTGTAAAATACACACCAGCTTCAAAGATTTAGTGAAAAACAATGTAATATATTTCATTAGTAATTTTTATGTTCGTTAAGTATTTTAAAAGTTAAAGTCAGTTGCTCAGTCGTGTCTGACTCTTTGCTACCCCATGGACTGTAGTCCGCCAGGCTCCTCCTTCCATTGAATTCTCCAGGTGAAAATACGCGGGTGGGTTGCCATTTCCTTCTCCCGGGCATCTTGCTGACCCACGAATCGAACCCAGGTCTCCAGAATTGCAGGTAGACACTACCATTTGAGTTACCAGGGAAATGTTTACAATATTTGGGAGACATTTGGTTAAACTAAGAATACTAAAATTAATTTCATCTGTTTTTTTTTTTTACTTTTTTTTTACTTTAGCTACTAGAAAATCTTATTTTTTATATGCATGCAATGTGTGTACTTTATTTAAATATAACTGATGTATAACATTATATTAGTTTCAGGTATACAGCATAGTGATACGGTATTTCTATCAATTGTGAAATGGTCACTACAATAAGTCTACTTAACACCTGTCACCATACAGAGTGACAAAAGTTTTTTTCTTGTGATGAGAACTTCTCAGATTTACTCTCTTGGCAATTTTCAAGTATGCAGTTCAGTATGATAACTATAGGCACCATGTTGTACATTATATCCCCATGACTTATTTATAACTGGAAGTTTTGTACACTTTGAAGTTTCACCCATTTTGCTCACCCTCCAACTGCCCACCACCACCACCTCTGGTAACTACCGAACTATCTTTTGTATATCCTATCCTATCTATGAATTCAGTTTTATGGGGATTTTTTTGGGGGGAGGGTTTAGATTCTGCATTTATGGATCATATGGTATTTGTCTTTATGCCAGATTTCACTTAGTGTAATGCCCTGAAGTCCCATCCATATGGTAGCAAGTGGCAATATTTCATTCTTTATTGTGGCCAAATAATATTCCATTGTATCAATCAGTCAGTTCAGTCGTTCAGTCGTGTCCGACTCTTTGCAACCCCATGAATCACAGCACGCCAGGCCTCCCTGTCCATCACCAACTCCCAGAGTTCACTCAGACTCACGTCCATCGAGTCGGTGAATCCATCCAGCCATCTCATCCTCTGTCGTCCCCTTCTCCTCCTACCCCCAATCCCTCCCAGCATCAGGGTCTTTTCAAATGAGTCAACTCTTCGCATGAGGTGGCCAAAGTACTGGAGTTTCAGCTTCAGCATCTGTCCTTCCAATGAACACCCAGGACTGATCTCCTTTAGGATGGACTGGTTGGATCTCCTTGCAATCCAAGGAAGGGACTCTCAAGAGTCTCTCCAACACCACAGTTCAAAAGCATTAATTCTTCGGCGCTCAGCTTTCTTCACAGTCCAACTCTCACATCCATACATGACCACTGGAAAAACCATAGCCTTGACTAGACGGACCTTTGTTGGCAAAGTAATGTCTCTGCTTTTCAATATGCTATCTAGGTTGGTCATAACTTTCCTTCCAAGGAGTAAGCGTCTTTTAATTTCATGGCATTTTATATATTTACATTTTCTTTATCTGTCAACTGATGGACACTTCGATTGTTTACATATCTTGGCTACGGTAAATAATGCTGCAGTGAACAACAAGGTGCATGTATCTTTGCAATTTAGCATTTTCATTTTCTTCAGATAAATACCCAGAACTTGAATTGCTGGACCGTAGCTTAGATGGTAAAGAATCTACCTACAATGCAATCTATCCCTGGGTTGGGAAGATCCCCTGGAGGAGGGCATGGCAATCCACTCCAGTATTCTTGCCTGGAGAATCCGCATGGACAGAGGAAACTGGTGGGCTACCGTCAATGGGATCGCAGAGTTGCACACAACTGAGCGACTAAGCACATGGTAATTCTGTTTTTAATCTTTTGAGGAAGCTCCACACTGTTTTCCATGATGGTTGCACTAATTTACATTCCCAACAACAGTGCACAAGTGTTCCCTTTTCTCGACCTCCTTGCCAATATGTACTCTCGGCCTTTTGATGATAGCCATTCTGATAGGTCTGAGATGTTATCTCCTTGTGGTTTTGATTTGCATTTCCCTGATGATTAGTGATGTTGAGCAGAAAATTTTAAATTACACAGTGTCTTGTCTTGTGTTTCTGTTGGATGGCACTGCTCTAGAGTCTATGGGGTGGTTCGTGGTATGACAGCACAGAAGTAGATTTCATTTCATGACTATGGGCTTCTTCTTTAAGGCATAAGAGACCAAGTTTTAAGACTGTCAGTTCTGGTAACTTTCTATTCCTATGCTTTAGTCTTGGCCTCTATAGCAGCCCCCCTGTTCATTCTTTTCATTCCTCTCTATATTCTATTCGTTGCACCCCCACCAGATTAACTTTTAGGAAATCCTTTGTATACATTTTCTTTTTCATGATCAAAAAAATTACCACCTGGGAAGTTTGCAGGTTTCCAGGTTTGCAGAAATCCGGGTTTCCCAGAAATTCTGTATGGGTAGGTTGGGGGCAGGACTGACACTTTGCATATTAACAGATATCCCAGATTGGCCTTATGCAGAAGGCCTGGGGAACACTGGCCTGTAGGATTAAGCCAATTCCTCAAAATATTTCTCAAGGCTCTTTTTATCTTCATAAACTGGTTAGTCTAATCTGTCTTAGAGAGAATGGGAAGCAAATACCTAGATATCCTTTGCAAGAGAATCAGCCTCTGTCCTGAGCAGCTTTGATTGAGGGCAGGTAGTTGAGCCCTACTGAGTGACTTCACTTTCACTTTTCACTTTCATGCATTGGAGAAGGAAATGGCAACCCACTCCAGTGTTCTTGCCTGGAGAATCCCAGGGACGGGGGAGCCTGGTGGCCTGCCATCTATGGGGTTGCACAGAGTTGGACACAACTTAGCAGCAGCAGCAGCAGCAGTTGAGCCCTAAAGTTATCTCCAGTTCTGTGATTCTTTGACCCTAAACCTAATCATGATTATTTACATCCTCGGAGTAATTTTTCCAAGCGTTAGCCTGAATTTGAGGAAGTCAGCCTCTTCGATGCTGCATTCTGTAGTGCTGACATCACAGTATAAATCAATATGAACCAAGACAGTTTTGACATGTGCCCTTTTCCACAAATTATTTTCCTTGCTTTTCTACTGATTAGCTCCAGGCATCATTAGGGATGTTCATGTCAGGACTTTACACTCTCATTCTAATAGATAAAGATGATGACATTGTAGACTGACAAGCTGAAGGCCATATTTGGCTCAGGGAAACATTTTGATTTTTCTGCATGGTCGCTGTTATTCACTGCATGCGTGTGTGTGTGTGTGTGTGTGTGTGTTTGCTCAGTCGCTCAGTCATGTCCGATTCTTTGTGACCCCATGGACTGTAGCTTGTCAGGCCCTTCTGTCCAGGGATTTCCCAGGCAAGAATACTGGAGTGGGTTGCCATCCCTCCTCCAGGGGATCTTCTTGACCCAGCGATTGAACCCACATCTCTTATGTCTCCTGCCTTAATCCCACATGACTAGTGTTCTTATAGAAGGAAAATATACCAGAGATTAATCTCTTTGTGAGCACACAGCAAGCTGGGAAAGAGGTCTCATCAGAAACCAACCTGTCAGCCCCTTGTTCGTGGTCTCCCAGCATCTCGAGCTGTGAGAAAAAGAAATGTCTGTTGTCTGTCAACAAACTGGGTGGCTTAAACAACAGACATTTATTTTTCTCACAGCTGGCAAGCTACGCCAATACATAAAATTTGGGAGAGTGCCTATAAAAGTCTAAATTTCTCTTGAAAAACTATAAGATCTGGTAACAGTTAGCTAGAGATGAGTAGTCATTTGTCTTCACTCCCCATCTCTCCACAGTCTCCACAAGCCCCTCTTGTCTCCCAGACATGGAGGCTAACGGTCAATTGGCAATAGTATCAGTATTATGACCTTTAATCTAGCTCTTATTCATTTACATTACTTACCTTCAGATCAGTCCAGTCGCTCAGTTGTGTCTGACTCTTTGCGCCCCCAGAACTGCAGCACGCCAAGCTTCCCTATCCATCACCAACTCCCGGAGCCTGCTCAAACTCATGTCCACCCTACCATTGTGAATTTAGGTTTGCAACTGATATTGTAACTAATCTACTGACAAAGATCAGTTTTCTTCCAATAATGAAGGAGGACTTGCATTGAACTATCCACACTATCTTATCTGAACTCCCTTTTGATAGACGGTCTTTCTTTATGGGGACACTACCCAGCTGTAGATTCTGTATATATATGAACCACACTGAAATACACTATTATACCTGTCTATCATGAAAATAAATTAGGACATAAATCTAAACTGTAATGACAAATCTCAACTCTGAACACCATGAACCAATTACATAATTTGCAAAGGATGTCTTTTATCAACTAATAAATCAGGGTGGCATGAACTGGCAAAAGAAAAGCTCCCTTTTGTCTTGACAGATGTAAATAAAGAGTAAATTACTTTTACCTGAAAATTTGAAAATAATGGATTTGGAGTATTAGGATTCTATCTGTTACATGATTTCAAGTCATGTAACATCAGTCATGACAGTTACATCAGAAGCATATTGAAATATTAACTTTATATCTTGCATTTATAGAAATTAAAGCATGAGACATTTTAAGAAGCAGAAAATACAATAACCATTTGTCAGAGAAAATGGGAGCAGAATCTGGAGACACAGAAAGTAGAATGGAGGAAAAGCAGGGAAAGTAATTGCTTGAATGAGGGGAAATTAATGTAACAGAGGAAAGAAAAAATCACAAAGAAGAAAAACATGATGCTTTAAAGGAGAATAGAAGTTTATGAAACTGTACTATATTTATTTATTGATTGGGGGTGTATTTCCATTAGACTAATTCAAGCAAAATATATATAAAGAGACAGTAAATCACAATAATGTTTGTCTTAGGGATCTACAGCAATAAGCAAATGAATGGATCAAAATCATTCTTCTCTTTTCAAAACAACAATGCTGTATAAAGCAATCTGTCAGTGACTTTTGAGCTATTTTATTTGTTTTCAGTGCCCTTGGAATAGAATTCAGCTGTTAAGACAAAAATAAAAGTTCAGAATTTACTATGGGCCATTTCAGCATGCATCAAGTATTGCTGTTGCTGTTCAGTCGCTAAGTCATGTCTGACACTTTGTGACCCCATGGACTGCAGCATGCCAGCCTTCCCTGTCCTTCGCTATCTCCCAGAGTTTCCTCAAACTCATGTCCATTTAATCAGTGATGCCATCCAACCATGTCATCCTCTGGTGCCCTCTTCTCCTCCTGCCCTCAATCTTTCCCAGCAAGTTCACTGTATATACTTCAAGTATGCTTCAAGTATACTGTACTATTCTTAGCTGTAGTTGAAAGCTATTACAAATGTCTGTTTTGTAGATCAAAATATATTATAGGATTTTAGGTGCTGAAACAAGCCATTCTTATTTTATATATAAAAACTTATTTATTTTAGGTATGTTCATGGCATCTGGTCCCATCACTTCAAGGCAAATAGAAGGGGAAAAAGTGGAAGCAGTGACAGATTTTATTTTCCTGGGTTCCAAAGTCACTGTGGACGGTGACTGCAGACTTGAAATTAAAGCAAACTTGTTCCTTGGAGGAAAGGCTATGACAAACATAAACAGCAAATTAATAAGCAGAGACATCACTACTTTGCAGACAAAAGTCCATCTAGTCAAAGCTATGGTTTATCCAGTAGTCCTGATGGATCTGAAAGTTGGACCATAAGGCCAAGTGCTGAAGAATTGATGCTTTTGAATTGTGGTGCTGGAGAAGACTCTCAAGAGTCCCTTGGACAACAAGGAGATCAAACCAGTCAATCCTAAAGGAAATCAACCCTGAATATTCACTGGAAGGACTGATGCTGAAGCTGAAGCTCCAATACTTTGGCCACCTGATGCTAAGAGCTGATTCATCAGAACAGACCCTGATCCTGGGGAAGATTGAAGGCAAAGGGAGAAGGAGGCGGCAGAGGATGAGATGTTTATCCTCTGATGCATCACAGACTTAATGGACATGAATTTTAGCAAACTCGAGGAGACTGGAGGATAGGGGAGCCTGGCGTGCTGCACTCCATGGGGCCGCGAAGAGTCAGACATGACTTAGCACCTGAACAAAAGCAATGAGGAAGAATGTCTACCTTAGAAGTTTCCAAAGAATGAAAAAAAGAAAATTCACTGGGAGTGTTATCATAAAAAAGTAATTCATGTTTATTGTAAATTAGAAAACAGAGATGAACAAGAGAGACAACAGAAATCATTCTTATTCCACCATTCAGAAATAATCACTTCTTTGACTTATCACAGTTTGGTGTGTATAAGTCATGTTCTTTCTGTGTGACTGCTGCTGCTGCTAAGTCGCTTCAGTCGTGTCCGACTCTGTGCGACCCCACAGACGGCAGCCCACCAGGCTCCCCCGTCCCTGGGATTCTCCAGGCAAGAACACTGGAGTGGGTTGCCATTTCCTTCTCCAATGCATGAAAGTGAAAAGTGAAAGTAAAGTCGCTCAGTCGTGTCTGACTCTTAGTGACCCCATGGACTACAGCCTACCAGGCTCCTCTGCCCACGGGATTTTCCAGGCAAGAGTACTGGAGTTGGGTGCCATTGCCTTCTCCTCATTGTGACTAGCTATGTGTATATAATTTTTAAAATGCACTCATACTGTATACACTGCTTCAGAATCTGCTTTCCAATTTAACAGCATCTTATGAAAACCTTTGTCATGAACTATTATCCTACAATATGTTTTTATGCTAAGGTTGAACCTGAATGGAATTAACCAATTTTTCCCAAATATTTTCATCACTATAAATAATGATGTTGTGAATACCCTTGTACATAAACCCTTGCATATAATCCAAAAGGCACAAAAATGTTTAGAGCTTCTGGTATGCATTGCCAAATTGTCCTTGTGGAATAACTGTGCCCATTTCGACAGCCCCTAGTATGATCTGAGATTAGGTATTTCACCGTTTCTCTATTTTAAATGAGATAGAGGGTAGGAAGTACTTAACACAGTGCCAGCATTTGGTAGCATCATATTCCATGTTGTTCTCTTCCTACTCCTCTCATTTAGAAGAGATTTCTCACTTTCTGAACTTATGTATGTGAGGAACATAGTTATCTTCAGGCGCTTAATGCATTTGAGGCAGCAAGGTTCTTAAATAAGTGGGTGTCCCTACTGTTTTCACTGAATCATAAGAATGGACATAAACTACTCCATCCTAGTCTTTTATGGAATGAGATTACACACCGTCAATTATTAGAACTATGAAATAAGTTCTCCTAAGTGGAAATAAAATTTCCAAGTATTGTGAATCATTGACCTTCAAATCCATGCAAAGTCCATGCCTTAGAGAGGCATAATGGTAATTCCAAAATCTATCAAAATGATAGGATTTGCAACGTCATCTTACAAGACATCTAACCTTCCACTCACTTTCAGAGCCTAGAAGAGTTTTAAAAAGAAATTATTTTAGTGCAAGTCATTCTGAAAGAGGCAAAATAATAGTGACTACAAGCAGCAGAATGATTGTGGCCAGGATTTCTAAAAGGAAACCTTGCAAACTAAAGACAGTGGAAAAGCAAAGAACATCTATTTAAAATTCCTTCCACCTTCAGGTTCTCCAGGCAGAAATAGCCAGCTATCACACAGAGCATATTGGATTCCCAGGATGTCCTGGGGAAGAATAAAACCTAAAAAAGAACTTGCCACTGAAAACTCAGAATGAATGTCACCAGCTTTAAAGCAGAAAATAACGCACAAAAATCTTATCCAGAAACCTAGGCCAAAAAAAAAAAAAAAACAACCCAAGGTGTTCTTCCATGGAGAGTGCCAAGAAATGGTCCTTTGGCTTGGAGCAGCAAAGAAATGGTGTGATCCTGGGCTTGTTTGTTCTGTTATCTCTGGATACTTTCACTCACTGCCTCTGACATTTTTCTAATAAGGTCAGAGTTTTCTGTTATACTGTTATACACACACATACACACACAGCCAAAACTGACCTTTAAATTCAGTTTCTCTTTTGTTTAAAGGTACTACATCCCTGGTACATGCATGCTCAGTCCTGTCTGAGTCTTTATGACCCCGTGGACTGTAGCCCGTCAGGCTCCTCTGTCCATAGAATTTTCCAGGCAAGAATATTGGAGTGGGTTGCCGTTTTCTCCTCCAGGGGGATCTTCCTGACCCAGGGATCAAACCCACATCTCCTGTGTCTCCTGCTTAGGCAGGCTGATTCTTTACCACTGAGCCACCTGTGGGAAGACCACTACATCCAGGGTGCTTACCAATTAAAAGGACACAACTCTTAGAAATACCCAAAATGATTTTCATGTTAGCTTACTGTATCTGTTCCCACAAGTTCAGTTTCCTTTAAAATGGTACTGTTGCTCTCATTTTATGTCTTTAATAATCATAGAAATGAAAGTCCCACACTTGCACATGGTAAAGGAACTTATCCTTCTCAACTACATCCAGTTCTCTTTGTGCTGCTGCAGATGTTTGATTGTTTGTTTTCTATTGCTTCCTTCCCCTCTCATCCATGCATGCTAAGTCACTTCAGTCAAGCCTGACTCTTTGCCACCCTATGGACTGTAGCCCTCCAGGCTCCTCTGTTCGTGGGATTCTTCAGGCAAGCTCTTAGGACCCTCTAATTCCAAGAATATGAACAATCTTAAAATGATGGAGAAAGCTTCCTTTAATAATAATGTAACAATAATATATTTATTCATTTTCTATAACTGTCATAATCCATGATTTCTAGATGTGTTTTTAATATTAGTGAAACACACCTAACCAGTGTCTTTAATAATACCTACTGTTGAGAATTTTAGGATTTACACTATTATTTAAAGAGCTTCCCTAGTGGCTTTGATGATAAAAAATCTGCCTGCTATGCAGGAGATCTAGGTTCGATTCCCGGGTCAGGAAGGTCCCCCGGAGTAGGGCATGGCAACCCACTCCAGTATTCCTGCCTGGAGAATCCCCATGGACAGAGGAGCCTGGCCGGCTATAGTCCATGGGGTCACAAAGAGTCCGACGTGCATTTGAGGATTTCCACTATTATTTAAATTCAATTCTTTGTTAGCATTGATACCATTTCCTTGTTTCTATTATCCTCTTTTATAACCTCCTTTGAAAAGCAATAAAGATGAATTGGTGTTTTACAAAATCTTAAAATTCTCAGAATCATCAGGATAATTTTAATCCTGTATGGGGTTTTCATTTCATACAAATTATTTACATTTAATTCAATTAAGTTTACGGTCTTCTCCAAATTATGACAAACATACACAGTACTTCATATTTTTCAATAAAACCTTGCCTGCTCTTTAAAGAGTGAGACTGTCGGTTTACTGAGTGGATATACAAGAAGCTGTTTTCCTAGCTAGTTCTAGATGGGGGGACGGTCAGTTCCCAAACATTGTAGCACACCAAGGTTACATCTGTGATTCTTTTAAGTGGCTTCTCATGTTTCTATAACTTGATAAAATGCTATTAATCCTTTGTAGCCACTTTTTAAAAAGTACTTTGTATGCTGAAAACAAGTTCAGAAACTCCAAGCAAGTTTACGTGAAAGTAATATTATCCTTGTGTTGTGAGGTGTGCGTACATCGGCATAAATTAATTCTTTCAATAAAATGTTGGTGTATCCTGTGAGGGAAATAAAACATTTCACTGTTTATGCCTGGGAAATGCAAAAGTGAAAATCTCACTCAGTGCTTATGTTTTTGTGATTTGTGTTATCTGGGACAGTGACAGTTATACGTTGTCTTTTCAGATGTTTGACAGCTTTAGGAGAAACTTGGAATGACCTCAGGATGTTCTCTCTCAACCCAGCTGCTGAACTCTGAATTCTGTTCCATAACCATTTGTCAAGTCAGCACATCTCAGAGCTCTCCTGAGGGTTGCAAGAGATCAAACAAAACTATAGTGACGGGACAGTTAGACTGGTTTAACAGAAAGGGATTTCTAAAGACACTCATGGATGACTATAAATACACACAACGGGAAGACCACATCTTTTATTAAAATCACCACAAATACAAAAGCATCGCTGAAATATATATATATATATGTACATATATATATATATATATATATATCTGTATACATATATACAGCTGTATACATGTATATATATTCTCAAATTCCTGAAAAAATTATCACCAATATATTGGGTTTATGTGTCACCACATGGCATATCCCTAAATTAGAACAAAAATACCCATACAATTTTGGAGTGAACCACATTCTCTACATTTCTAACTTCCTGGTTTTCAGTCAGACATTTGTTTCTAAAGGATCTGCTATGAAGTGTTTCCCAATTTAGGCTTCACGGCTCTGGGAGTGACACATACAGGGTCATGTAAAATTTGGTAGCTGTCATGCCCATTCAGGTTCAGCTGTATCTCGCCTTCTCAATAGCAAGAGCCAACCTGCGAATGTTGGATATACAACCTGCAGCAGCTTCCTGGAGTTCCTCATCAGGTGACCCAACCATGTCCAGAAGAAGCTGCCACACATGGAGGGAGAGGGGGAGGAGGGAAACAAGAATACAAACATTAATCTAAACCTGTAAAGTCAGGCTATATAAATACATTATATATGAAATAGTTTTTAAGTCACCAAAAAAAATCCTAGAAATTTCATGATGGCAAAGGTAAATATAAATGGTATTTAATCAGATGCAGGACTCTCTCATGAAATTCTCATGTTTTTATCGTTTAGAGCTGAGCAAGACTGAAGTTCCAATGCTTTGGCCACCTGATGCAAAGAACTGACTCATTGGAAAGGACCCCAATGCTGGAAAAGACTGAAGGCAGGAAGAGAAGGGGACATAGGATGAGATGGGCATCTCATCACTGACTCGACGGGCATGAGTTTGAACAAGCAAGCTCCAGGAGTTGGTGATGGACAGGGAAACCCGGCATGCTGCAGTCCATGGGGTCGCAGAGCCAGACACGACTAAGCGAGTACACGGAACTGAACCTGTTTCTCCCTTCTTTCTTTAGTCATCTGACTTTTTCTGCTTTGGAATTTCTCTTGCATCCACTGTAGCTTTTCTACCTCCTGGGACAAGCCAGCAGCATGTCATGCCTAGCCTGTTACTGTATCCTCTTAGATTGAATCTCTCTTCATTCCAGTCTGCCCCACCATGTCATGACCTAGGTAAGTCAGTCCCTTAATAGAGACTTTCATTGACTCCAGGGCAACTAACTAGAGTCCAGTCTCCTAACGTGTCCTTGAAGGATTTCTGTGCTCTGGCCTCAGCTTACCTTTTTGGCTGTTCATCTTTCTCCATGTCATCCTGTACTCCAAGGTCACACTTTCCCATTTCTTTTGCCTTGATCAGTGCCACTACTCTATCTAAAATGCCCTCCTGTCTCCTCTAACTTTCTGTTACCCACCTTTCATGACCCAGTTAACTTTTCTACAAAGCCTCCACCGATCTCTGCCAAACAAAGTGCCAATGCTCCCTCATCGGAGCTCTCATAGTCATTTACTCAAATGTCTGTTGCTACATTTACATTCTTCCCTTTTCCACAGATATTCGTATTCATGCTTCTTGTGC
Organism: Bos indicus; assembly: GCF_029378745.1. Lineage (NCBI taxonomy): Eukaryota > Metazoa > Chordata > Mammalia > Artiodactyla > Bovidae > Bos > Bos indicus. The sequence goes on along the minus strand of NC_091772.1, from coordinate 36,804,660 downwards.
TCCTTTAGATTGTAAACTCTGGAAGAATCTTATATATATATATATATATCTTATATATATATATATATATATCTTTTATATATATATATATATCTTATATATATATATATACACACACATACACACACACACTATATATATAGAATAAATACAGAATCTACTATATACTGCTTGATACAGAGTAAATGCCAAATAAATATCAAATAATTTAATTAGAACTTTTAAGATCTATCAATTATAAGTCTATCTAATAGTTCTGATAAAAGACTTAAAATGTAATTTGAATTAACCATTTTGGACTCTACCAGCTTGTGGCTCAGCTGGTAAAGAATCCGCCTGCAATGTGGGAGACCTGAGTTCAACCCCTGGGTTGGGAAGATCCCCTGAAGAAGGGAAAGGGTACCCACTCCAGTATTCTGGCCTGAAGAATTCCACGGACGCACAGTCCATGGGGTTGCAAAGAGTCAGACACGAATGAATCACTTTCACTTTCACAAATATGGATAATGTCATAGAATGAGGATATCTTGATAAGCAAAGAAATATTGTAAATAAAAATATTGTGAAATATCTTAAATATGACAGGCTTAGGAGCCTGGCTTTTATTCTGCATGGAATGAAAGGAAGTTATTGAAGCACTTTAATCAGGAGAGTGATGTGGTCATATTTGTATTTTAGAAAGATAAATTTTATGGACTGTGGAGGGGGAAGATCAATGGGTACTATAGTACATCAGCCCAGAGTGATACGGACTGAGTAAAGCAAAATCAGTAATAGCATAGATGGAAGGAATTCAAGGGATATTTACGAACTAAGTTATTCAACACATGGCCCAAGGACAGTTGGTTATCCAAATGGAAGAAAATAAAAATGGTACTTTCATATCACACATAAACATCTATCCTAGGTAGACTGATGATTTAAATAAGAAAGCAAAATATGAAATGTTTAGGAGGCTGTATACGAGACGACCTTGATCAGGCTAGGGTACTGAAGGCTGTCTGGCCTCTCTGTTTCTTGACCCCCCTCCTGTCAATGGTCTTCACCACATTTGAGCTCCCACTGCCAGAGTCACACCCTGGTTCTTATTTTCAGCACTCTGAACAGACTAGCCTCCAAATTCTCTTACAACAACTTCTTCCCCTCTGATTTGGCCACTGAACTTGTTTGTTTTCATCATGACCTCCAGTCCATTGGCCTATATGCTTTTCCTTAAATCATGTCCTGTCTTCACTTCCTCCCATGACCAGTTTAGATTCCACAGTCCACCTTCTCATTCTCTTACCAGTTTTTTAAACCTCCTCAGCCCTGGGATTTCTTTGGAAGGAATGATGCTAAAGCTGAAACTCCAGTAATTTGGCCACCTCATGCGAAGAGTTGACTCATTGGAAAAGACTCTGATGCTGGGAGGGATTGGGGGCAGGAGGAGAAGGGGACGACAGAGGATGAGATGGCTGGATGGCATCACTGACTCAATGGACGTGAGTCTGAGTGAACTCCGGGAGTTGGTGATGGACAGGGAAGCCTGGCGTGCTGCGATTCATGGGATCGCAAAGAGTCGGACACGACTGAGCGACTGATCTGATCTGATCTATGACATCCATCCAACAAAATCATAATCAACTCTGTCTTCCCCATGCCCTCAGCTCATCCAGCCCTACTGGGCATGATATGTACACAACAAAGCAAAAGAATTCATCATAAATCCAACTTCAGCTGGGTTCTCTCACTCCGCAGCAATCTAAGTATGTCTCTCTCTAATTAGGTTACTTCCTTGTTCTTCTTGATCCCTATTTAAAAATCCTCCTTCTTTTCTAATTGCCAACTCTTCCTCAGCAGACAACTTGTCCGGGTTCCTTTACAAGCTTGCCAGAAGTCATTAGACAGGAGTTGTTCCAACCAAGTCTGCAAACATTCCTACATCATGGGGCTTCCCAGGTGGTAAAGAATCCACCTGCCAATGCAGGAGATGCAGGAGACACAAGAGACATGGGTTTGATCCCTGGGTCGGGATGATCCCCTAGAGTAGGAAATAGCAACCCACTCCAGTATTCTTGCTTGGAAAATTCCACTGATGGAGGAGCCTGGAAGGCCCCAGTCCGTGGGGTCACAAAGCTTGGGACATGATGGAACACACATGCATGATACTACATTAAAAGCTTGATTTCCACAAGCAAATGGGATGTAGAAAGAGTCTAGTGTCCAAATGCCCAGCATATGTTGTGTAAGAAGTTGGAGGGAAAGAGATTTGCAATGACCATCTACAGAGAATTCACCTAATACCTCCCTCCCAGGGCCTCTGCTCTAGTCTCTGTCTCTCCTTCAATAGTTTTTTGTTGTCGTCGTTTTTAAACCTGGGGAGAGATGAAATGAAGTTCATTACTCAGGTGGTGAACCCAACTACCTGAGTAAGGAACTAGGCAGCTGCCTTATGCTGTTCAGTTCCTCTATGGAAAAGGGTGCATCAAATAGAGGTCAAAGTCATAGATGCTGAGATCATAGCTGCATGGATTTGTATCCTGATTCATCCACTTACTGGACAAGTTATGGAACCTTTTGGTTCTGCCTTCTCAAGTGTTTAATGGGAAGATGGGTCATCTGAGGGTCATTGGGAAGATAAAATGAGACAGGACACACCTTTAATAGAAATGCTTTTCCACCTGTGTTCACGGGCTCTCTCTCTATATATATCGTTTGATCTTTGTATCTGCCCCTCTCCTTCATCCTGTTTTGTGTGATTGTTTCCTGAGTCTTCTGTGGATCCAAGTGTGCCACGTATGAAAGGAAAACTCAAACATGTAAAGAAGCACAGGCAGGGGGAGTTTATACCAGCAAGGGCAGAGGATTCCCTGTGGGAGAGGAGAGAACCGCAGGTGGGGAAGCAGAGGAAGGAGGCCAAGGGAGGAAAGAGCTCCCTCCCACCCTGTTTTGAAGAGAGCTTGGGAGTTCAGGGGTTATTTTGGGAGCAACTTCAGAGAGAGAGGATGCTGAGTGGAGCAAAGGTAGGAGATTTTTAAAGAGCTTCACAGTACACACTTGTGCTCTTCAGCTTCAAAGACAGTGAAACTAGGGTAACAATTACTTTCACTTGCTCCTTGCCTGCCAGGTTTCTGTGTCTAGGACTTCATGTCCCAGTCACGAATGGACCGTGAGGAGCTTGGCTCTATACAGGTTACACATTCGAATCCCATAAACCCAGGGCCCAGGACAAGGTTAAGTGCTCCGTAAATGCTATCCATTATCAGAGTGATGACTTCACCAGGTCTAAAGTCTGGTTCTGGCATTTACTCTTTGGAGCCCAGCCCTGGTTGGTCTGAAGGTTAGTGTGAGAGGGACAAAGGAGCAGGAGTTTTGGCCCTGGGGTCAGTCTGCCCACTTCAGCACTTTGCTTCCGGGGTACCAGTGGTCCAGGCTTCACATGGCATCACCACTGCCCCCGCTGCCTTGCAGACTCCCTTAGAAAGCAGCCCCTCTGGCTGATGCCTGTCAGAAATAAACCACTGTTTTGCCCCTCCTCCCCCCAGACCTGGTGGTGGTTCTGTGGTTCCCTCTCCAGATTTCTAAGGGTCAGAGGCATTTATTCCCAAGCCCTTGATGCCAGTTACATAATTTCATATTACATAAACCAATGAAGGGTACATGTGAAACGTCTGGCATGCTGTGGGCACCTGGGTCTTTGATGGAGCCCACGGTGTGCTTGCTGGCTGTCCCTGGAGTCTTCTGGACAGGGTTTCTAGAGGTGCGTGCACCAGACCGTCACACACATTATGTCAAAATCCAGTGTTTCCTCAATGCTGGTGCCTTTTATGACTCAACTCCATACACGACATTGTTACCTAACTTATAGTCCTGAGTTCATCAAAATGACTCCTACTCTTTGTGGAGTTAACTTTCTTAAGTTTCTTGCACTAACCATGAGGTTTCCTTCCACATCCAATAATGGTGGTCACTGAATGTTTAGCTTAAAAGCTTGATCAGTGGAGTCCAGCAGTCCAGACTTTAAATGACTAAAAGGTAGACAAGGGTTGAAAGTTTTAAAAATAGATGAAAGGAGAAAAGTATGGCTTAGAAAGGTACTTGTGGTGGGCAGTGAGAGCGGCTTCCTTAAACAGAACTTCAGTGACTCATTGGCCTCAGGCCACAGCTTACCTAACATTTGTACAACGTGAAATGATTTTATTAGCTACCAAGCTTACTCTGTGCCAGGCACTGGAATTCTTTCTTTATTGGTTAATTTTATCCTGCTCTGGCCATTTTCCTTAGCCAGGAACATTCTCAATCAAGGGTACAGAAATGGAAGTGTAAAATTTTCTGCGTGCTAGAGGCCTGGAGAAGGGCATGACAACCCACTCCAGCATTCTTGCCTGGAGAATCCCACGGACAGAGGAGCCTGGTGGGCTGCAGTCCATGGGGTCGCAGAGTTGGACATGACTGAGCGACTAAACACAGAGATATGAAGGGCTTGACACCTGAGAGGCATTTCTAGGCCTTCTTTTGGTGATGCTGCTCTGTGAATTTACTTTGCCTAAACTTTATTTTGCTCTCAATATATGCTACTCATTGCATTGTTAATATACCCAGAGGCTGTGCAGCTAATGCTGCTTCACAAATTGTTTAAGGATGTGTCACCTTTCCCAAACCACTCTCTGAACAACATGTGCTGGTTATGTGTCTTGGTTTCCAATCAGGTTCAGGAATAGAGGCTTTTATTTTTCTTAGGAGCTTCACAAGCAAACTAGGCCACCCAGAGGAATGCTTTCAAATGGCTCTAAACAGCCACATAATGGAAACTCAGGGCAAAATCTTGCATTTGAAGGGCAGCTAACAGAAAGTAAGGAACAGCATGACTAACACACACGGCAAGGGGAAGGTGGTATGCGATTCTTTGCAATCATTAGTTAACAGGAGTGTTTTCCTTAGGAAGAGGGCTTCTCTGGTAGCTCAGGTGGTAAAGAAGCCACCTGCAGTGCAGGAGACTCCAGTTCAATTCCTGGGTCGGGAAGATTCCCTGGAGAAGGGCTAGACTACCCACTCCAGCAAAAAATCTTGCATTTGAAGAGCAGCTAACAGAAAGTAAGGAGCACCACGTTTTCAAATCACTAACACACACGGCAAGAAGGTGGTATGAAATTCTCTGCAATCATTACTTAACAGGAGTGCTTTCCTTAGAAAGTGAAAGTTGCTCAGTCGTATCTGACTCTTTGTGACACCATGGACTATACAGGCCATGGAATTCTCCAGGCCAGAATACTGGAGCGGGTACCCTTTCCCTTCTCCAGGGGATCTTCCCAACCCAGGAATCGAACCAGGGTCTCCTGCATTGCAGGTGGATTCTTTACCAACTAAGTTATCAGGGAAGTTTCTTTAGGAAGGAGAGATGAAAATTGGGTACAAGTGATTATGGAAGTAGTATGCATTTTTTTCTGGTATATATTTTTTGATTTGTAGACTTTTTCCAACTATAAAAGCATTTAAAATATTATGAGAAGGAAAAACACCTCAGGTTTACTTTTTTGAAGTGTTTGTTCCTTTCAGAAACTTTCCTCGTTTTCACCTCCCCCTCCCCCAAACACACCCAGGTCTTACATTTATTGGCAGTTTCATATATGTGCTGAAGGAAAACCAGCTCCCTTGCTTCAGAACTTAATTGCACAGAGCGCTTTAAAACATCATTCAAACACATAACTTTTTACAGTGTTGGCGTGAACAAGAACAAGGGGAGGGGCAACAAGAGTGGTCTGCGGACTGGGCTCATGCGAGCGCTTCCTCCAGTGGCAGAGGCTTTGATCACAGGCACAAACCCTTGGAACACAGCTGTGACCCGAACTTCACATCCCCCTTGGAAGGCAAGACAGAGGTAGCAAGGGAACCTGTATCTGCGTCCAATTTCTGCTTTTACATCTAACAGTTCATGACTTTTATATAATATTTCGGTTGTATGAAAAGTATGTACCAATTTGAGTGATAACAGATTTTCTTGTGGTTTGACTTGACATTGTTTGGGCAAACCCAGACTGGAAATAGGAGTGCTCATTAGAGCCAGAGGAGCCCTGAAATACCTGCATGCACACCGAGCTCAGCGGGTTTTCCAGGCAGTCCTGGCATTTCTAGAGCTGATCTGAACCCATCTTCTGTTGTCTGCTTACCAGGCAATGAGGTGAGGTTTGCACGACCTGGGAATGAGCAGGGCCTTTGGATCATGTCCTGCAGGCCCCGGGGCCCCCAGGATGCCCAGGCGGCTGGGCTCTGCTGCAGAGGCTCCCAGTGGACCCCTACCCCCACGCTGAGCCTTGGTAATTCATTTCATATGGCAGCTCCCCAGAGCCATGGGCCTCAAAACACATTTTACATTTGATGGTGGAGGCAAACCTTTGATTCTCTTTGGTCAGTTTAGTTAAGCAAGGAGTTTGCCCTTTTGTGGTGTCTCTTTGCCTCCAGGAAACAGGAGTGCATGCCCTGTGATCTGAGATCCACATCCACACAGTTCAGGAGGGGTCTGTTGGTTCCATCTAGTGCCCCTTCTGCACAGACAAACATTCCTTCACACTGGAGTAGGCTTGTCCTCTGGTTTTTCAAGTTGTCTTTTCATGAGCCTTCCACTACAGAGTTTCTGTGCCCAGAAACACACCACACCACACCACACCACACATACACACATACCACACACATACACACACATGACACAACACACACACACACACACACACAGAGGCATACTACTCAAGCATAATCAAGAATGAAGTTTTGCCATTTGTGACAACATAGATGGGCCCTGAAGGTATTATGTCAAGTGAAATAAGTCAGAGAAAGACAAAGACCATATGATTTCATTCACGTGGAATCTAAAAACAGAATGAACAAACAAAAACTCATAAATACAGAGAAGAGATTGGTGGTTAGCAGAGGGGAAGGGAGTTAGGAGGTGTGTGAAATGGGTGAAGTGGGCCAGTTGTTTGGTGATGGACGGCAGCTAGGCGTTTAGTAGTCATCTCTTTGTATTGTATACAGATGTTGAATTGTGTATACCTGAAACTTAATGTTATATATCCGTCTTTCAATAAAACATGGCAAAGATTGAATATGCAGAAGTTAAAGGAAACGGCTAAAGTCAGAATTTCCAGCTTCTGAAAAAGACAAAAATGGGATCATGAGTGCAATAGGTGGGAACAGCCTGGAGAAGAAATGCTGAAATGCCAGAGAGATGTTCACACTGAACCTAGCTACAGGTGAATCTGTAGGTGTGGGAAGTTGAGGTCGTTTCAGGTGTACATTATAATTCAATGTCTGTATACAATACAAAGTGATCACCACCAAAGGCCTAGTTACTTAACATACAGCCTTATAATTTATAATTTCATGTAGAAGTATTTTAAAACAATAAGAGACATGCACTCTTCAATGTAAAACAATGACCTTAATTATATAAAGGCATTTTCTTTTCTTTTTTTTTTTTTTTCTTTTTATTGGTTTTGCCAAATATCGAAGTGAATCCGCCACAGGTATACATGTGTTCCCCATCCTGAACCCTCCTCCCTCCTCCCTCCCCATACCATCCCTCTGGGTTGTCCCAGTGCACCAGCCCCAAGCATCCAGTATCGTGCATCGAACCTGGACTGGCAACTCGTTTCACATGTGATAGTATACATGTTTCAATGCATTCTCCCAAATCTTCCCACCCTCTCCCTCTCCCACAGAGTCCATAAGAATGTTCTATACATCAGTGTCTCTTTTGCTGTCTCGTATACAGGGTTATCGTTACCATCTTTCTAAATTCCATATATATGTGTTAGTATACTGTATTGGTGTTTTTCTTTCTGGCTTACTTCACTCTGTATAATAGGCTCCAGTTTCATCCATCTCATTAGAACTGATTCAAATGAATTCTTTTTAATGGCTGAGAAATACACCATTGTGTATATGTACCACGGCTTTCTTATCCATTCATCTGCTGATGGACATCTAGGTTGCTTCCATGTCCTGGCTATTATAAACAGTGCTGCGATGAACATTGGGGTACACATGTCTCTTTCCCTTCTGGTTTCCTCAGTGTGTATGCCCAGCAGTGGGATTGCTGGATCATAAGGCAGTTCTATTTCCAGTTTTTTAAGGAATCTCCACACTGTCCTCCATAGTGGCTGTACTAGTTTGCATTCCCACCAACAGTGTAAGAGGGTTCCCTTTTCTCCACACCCTCTCCAGCATTTATTGCTTGTAGACTTTTGGATTGCAGCCATTCTGACTGGTGTGAAATGGTACCTCATAGTGGTTTTGATTTGCATTTCTCTGATAATGAGTGATGTTGAGCATCTTTTCATGTGTTTGTTAGCCATCTGTATGTCTTCTTTGGAGAAATGTCTATTTAGTTCTTTGGCCCATTTTTTGATTGGGTCATTTATTTTTCTGGAATTGAGGTGAAGGAGTTGCTTGTATATTTTTGAGATTAGTTGTTTGTCAGTTGCTTCATTTGCTATTATTTTCTCCCATTCTGAAGGCTGTCTTTTCACCTTGCTAATAGTTTCCTTTGTTGTGCAGAAGCTTTTAAGTTTAATTAGGTCCCATTTGTTTATTTTTGCTTTTATTTCCAATATTCTGGGAGGTGGGTCATAGAGGATCCTGCTGTGATGTATGTCAGAGAGTGTTTTGCCTATGTTCTCCTCTAGGAGTTTTATAGTTTCTGGTCTTACGTTTAGATCTTTAATCCATTTTGAGTTCATTTTTGTGTATGGTGTTAGAAAGTGTTCTAGTTTCATTCTTTTACAAGTGGTTGACCAGTTTTCCCAGCACCACTTGTTAAAGAGATCGTCTTTAATCCATTGTATATTCTTGCCTCCTTTGTCAAAGATAAGGTGTCCATATGTGCGTGGATTTATCTCTGGGCTTTCTATTTTGTTCCATTGATCTATATTTCTGTCTTTGTGCCAGTACCATACTGTCTTGATGACTGTGGCTTTGTAGTAGAGCCTGAAGTCAGGTAGGTTGATTCCTCCAGTTCCATTCTTCTTTCTCAAGATAGCTTTGGCTAATCGAGGTTTTTTGTATTCCCATACAAATTGTGAAATTATTTGTTCTAGCTCTGTGAAGAATACCGTTGGTAGCTTGATAGGGATTGCATTGAATCTATAAATTGCTTTGGGTAGTATACTCATTTTCACTATATTGATTCTTCCAATCCATGAACATGGTATATTTCTCCATCTATTAGTGTCCTCTTTGATTTCTTTCACCAGTGTTTTATAGTTTTCTATATATAGGTCTTTAGTTTCTTTAGGTAGATATATTCCTAAGTATTTTATTCTTTTCGTTGCAATGGTGAATGGAATTGTTTCCTTAATTTCTCTTTCTGTTTTCTCATTATTAGTGTATAGGAATGCAAGGGATTTCTGTGTGTTGATTTTATATCCTGCAACTTTACTATAATCATTGATTAGTTCTAGTATAGACCAGTTAGACCTAATTGATATCTATAGGACATTTCATCCCAAAACAATGAATTTCACCTTTTTCTCAAGTGCACATGGAACCTTCTCCAGGATAGATCACATCCTGGGCCATAAATCTAGCCTTGGTAAATTCAAAAAAATTGAAATCATTCCAAGCATCTTTTCTGACCACAATGCAGTAAGATTAGATCTCAATTACAGAAGAAAAACTATTAAAAATTCCAACATATGGAGGCTGAACAACACACTGCTGAATAACCAACAAATCACAGAAGAAATAAAAAAAGAAATCAAAATATGCATAGAAACGAATGAAAATGAAAACACAACAACCCAAAACCTGTGGGACACTATAAAAGCAGTCCTAAGGGGAAAGTTCATAGCAATACAGGCATACCTCAAGAAATAAGAAAAAAGTCAAATAAATAACCTAACTCTACACCTAAAGCAACTAGAAAAGGAAGAAATGAAGATCCCCAGGATCTTTCCTTCATAGTAGAAGGAAAGAAATCTTAAAAATTAGGGCAGAAATAAATGCAAAAGAAATAAAAGAGACCATAGCAAAAATCAACAAAGCCAAAAGCTGGTTTTTTGAAAGGATAAATAAAATTGACAAACCATTAGCCAGACTCATCAAGAAACAAAGGGAGAAAAATCAAATCAATAAAATTAGAAATGAAAATGGAGAGATCACAACAGACAACATGGAAGTACAAAGGATCATAAGAGACTACTATCAACAATTATATGCTAATAAAATGGACAACATGGAAGAAATGGACAAATTCTTAGAAAAGTACAACTTTCCAAAACTGGACCAGGAAGAAATAGAAAATCTTAACAGACCCATCACAAGCACGGAAATTGAAACTGTAATCAAAAATCTTCCAGCAAACAAAAGCCCAGGTCCAGACGGCTTCACAGCTGAATTCTACCAAAAATTTAGAGAAGAGCTAACACCTATCCTACTCAAACTCTTCCAGAAAATTGCAGAGGAAGGTAAACTTCCAAACTCATTCTATGAGGCCACCATCACCCTAATACCAAAACCTGACAAAGATGCCACAAAAAAAGAAAACTACAGGCCAATATCACTGATGAACATAGATGCAAAAATCCTTAACACAATTCTAGCAATCAGAATCCAACAACACATTAAAAAGATCATACACCATGACCAAGTGGGCTTTATCCCAGGGATGCAAGGATTCTTCAATATCCACAAATCAATCAATGTAATACACCACATTAACAAATTGAAAAATAAAAGCCATATGATTATCTCAATAGATGCAGAGAAGGCCTTTGACAAAATTCAACATCCATTTATGATAAAAACTCTCCAGAAAGCAGGAATAGAAGGAACATACCTCAACATAATAAAAGCTATATATGACAATCCCACAGCAAACATTATCCTCAATGGTGAAAAATTGAAAGCATTTCCCCTAAAGTCAGGAACAAGACAAGGGTGCCCACTTTCACCATTACTATTCAACATAGTTTTGGAAGTTTTGGCCACAGCAATCAGAGCAGAAAAGAAATAAAAGGAATCCAAATTGGAAAAGAAGAAGTAAAACTCTCACTATTTGCAGATGACATGATCCTCTATATAGAAAACCCTAAAGACTCCACCAGAAAATTACTAGAAATAATCAATGATTATAGTAAAGTTGCAGAATATAAAATAAAGGCATTTTCAATGGAAGGATTTTGTTTTGGTTTACAACTTTGCTCTAGGAAATAGTAAGAATTTATAAAATCTGAGATAAATCTATAAAACTGAATCTTATCAAGCTAAGAATTCTAAATTAGGCCAGGCCAAGAATCATCTAAATATAGATATATTAAAATGGATAAAAATATTCCATAATATAGTCCACAATAACCTAGCAATATAGTCCAGAATATTCCATAACATTGTTGCTATTCAAGGACTTATTTATAGCACGTGGAACTCTATTCAACATTATGAGGCAGCCTGGATGGGAGATAGGTTTGATGAGAATGGATACATGTATACACATGGCTGAGTCCCTTTGATGTTCACCTGACACTACCACAACATTGTTAATCGCCATTCCCCAAAACAAAATAAAAAGTTTAAAGTTACAGAAAAAAAACCAAACATGTTGTTGTTGTTCAGTCGCTAAGTCATGTCTGACTCTTTGCGACCCTATGGACTGTAGCCCGCCAGGCTCCTCTGTCCATGGGATTCTCCAGGCAAGAATACAGGAGTGGGTTGCCATTTCCTCCTCCAGAGGAAATTCCTGACCCAGGGTTTGAACCCTCGTCTCCTGTGTTTTAGAGTCAGTCTAAATTCTTAATGTTATCTTGTTTGCGTTTATATGTATCTCTAAAAAACTGGCACATTATTAGAAGGAATTCGAAATTAAAAACATGTTGCTTTTTAAAAATACCTTACTGGGTTTGGAATTCATTCCTCATAGGAGTAAACATGGAAAGATATCCAAAAGAAATGAAGCCAAAGATTTGAAGAGGGGGAAAAAAAACCTTTAGTTAAACCACTTTCCCAACTTTATTTTGATTTCTTTTTAACTTTCAGAAGCAGATTAATATGGAAAAATAAAGCACAAGCCTGGAGGAAAGAGCCACAATTTTTCTTCTTCAGTGTCAAAGAAATAGCTTTCCCTGCTCCTACTAAATTGGAACTAAGCTCATAAGGTTGAAAATAAATGACTAATTTCTTGGGAAATAACCTTAAGTGAAAGAGTCTTTTGGCCCAATGACTGCTTTTCTTAAACTGCAGTTGACTTAACCTCGTTCTCAAGGCCTCCTCTCCCTTCCTTCCATCTCACTCTGTCTATATCAAGTGACCTTAAAAGTCGGTCTCGTCGATTGCTACCCATCTCGGGAATGTTTTCCTTCTCTGATACAATTTGTGGGCAGAAATAAGTCAAAAGCGATTGTGCTCTCTTCATTTCTCTTTTAAAAACTTATCTCTGATGTCTAAGATCTTTAAAAAATGGAACCGAAACAATATTACCACAAAATTTCACAGACGTTTTTACCAACTCTGGAAAAAACCATGATTACCCTCTAAAATGTTTTAATGCATCACTAAATGTTAATTTTCATCTTCTCCTTTTGCTAAATTTATACAAAATGATACTTCTTAGTCTCATTTGTATAAGAACTTCAAGTTTCAGTGAAAGAAACAATGAATTTTATAACAGAATGATCTCTTCCTCTTCTGGCAACAACCCTGTTCATTTCAGAGCCCATCTTGCATTACTTTTTACCAACTTAAGCTATTCAGAACCGCAGGGCTGGCTCTAAGCATGGTATCTAAGCCAGTGATTAGAATTTTTTTTTCAGCAGCAGAGCTCTTTTCCTTTCCTTAAAAAAAAGTTTACTGAGTATTTATCATGTTCACTGGAAGGACTGATGTTGAAACTGAAACTCCAATACTTTGGCCACCTGATGCGAAGAGCTGACTCATTTGAAAAGACCCTGATGCCGGAAAAGATTGAGGGCAGGAGGAGAAAGGGACGACAGAGGATGAGATGGTTGGATGGCATCACTGACTCAATGGACCTGGGTTTGGGTGGACTCTGGGAGTTGGTGATGGACAGGGAGGCCTGGCGTGCTGCGGTTCATGGGGTTGCAAAGAGTGGGACACGACTGAGCAGCTGAACTGAACTGAACTGAACTATCACTATGAATTGCTGTATTAACAATGTATAATCTCATTTCCAGGCATATTCAGAAGCAAAGTTTACAAACATTTATCATAAAATATTAATAGTAAGTAGCAAGAAAAATAAAATTTTGTTAATCCCGGAACTATCTTGCAATATTAATAAGAATATTTAGGGCTGAAAGCTATTGGTACAAACTGGAATGATGAAATACATCTTTACCAAATGCAGATGCACTTTTTTTGTATCACATATATCTCCTCTAATTTTTATTAGCAGTGCCTTGAGTTGGGAGAAATTTTAACACCTAGATGTACCATGTAAAAGTAATAACTATATAATTTTTTGAAAACTGTTTCAGTTTAAATGGAAGCATTCCTTAGCTGTATAATGATTCTTAGCATCTTCCTTTTAAATGTAGTTCTCAAAAAAGGATAAATACATTAAACTCTGAAAAGTTTTGATATATTTTCTGGCACATCTGCAATTGGTTATTATAAACTTTAAATACTTAGTAATTTCTTTCTTAATACATAAGTGAATTTATATATACTCTTCCCTAAAGTTCTGGAAAGACTTAGGAATAGAAAGTCCTAGGAACTTTTAAAGAGTAGGAGAACTGTATTCTTTTTTCTCCCAAAACAAAAATTCAACTCTTCTACAAAATTCACAGGTACATAAACATACTATGTAAAGCAAAATGGAACATCAAGAGGGGATGCAGGGTGTGGGTTCCTAGAACTCTTCCTGTTCCCTCTTGCTCCCCACACGGAACCTCAGGATCTGGACCACTCATCTCCGTAACCTTTGACCCTGTCACCTGTTCATTTCCATCCTCACAACAGAACAGCTCCCTTTGCTGCTCACTCCAACATATCTTCTCAGTCCACACTCACTCCACCACCAGTTGCCCCACCATCCTAAAAATGGTCATTCCCTCAGTTCTGATGGTCTCAGCTAGACAGTTTGGAAAGGAATAGTTTAAGCACACTCCGGCTCAGTTTTAAATGAGTGACAGACTTGCGTTATGCTTCTTGGATTTCAAAATTTGCATTTTTAGGCTCAATATTTAGCTTACAAGATTTCAAATTATGTACCAAAGTGATATGTCTTAGGCGGTACAAATGAAAGAGTTGTATCAAGGAAGGGCTTTGGGGCCCCCCTGAAGTGATACACATAGAATATTGTTTCTGTGTGACTTGAGTCAAAATCCTCCTGAGGAAACCCAGATGGACCTGCATCCCTGAGCCTGCTCCAGGACCAACCCAGAGCTCCTAATCCAACATGTCAATGTAGTCATCCTTTCAATCTCACTTTAAAGTCAATGTGGAACCCAGGTACTATGTGTATCTTACATGTCTGGTAAGATTTTCCTTTTAATTTCTTCCCCCTCACATTTTTTTGGCTGTGATGAGCACAGGTGGGCAGGTCTTTGTTTCCTTGGCAACCAGACAAAGCCTTGGCTGGTCACCTGCAGTGTGATGTGAAAGGCACGATGAGGGAGTCATGGGCTAGCCCTCGAGGAGGGTTAGGGGGTGCAGAGCGAGCCAAGTGGCGGACGGCAGTCCAGGCAAGCAGCCCTCCTCTGCCCCATGTCCTCAGACTCAGAGCACAGGTGTGGGCTGTACCTCTCCCCTTTTACAAAGCAAAGTCTAAGCAGAACACAAGCTAAAACTCAGGCAGGCTTTTCTCAGTTCATCACCCAGTCTCTATCAGAAATGACGTTCCCCACCCATCCCACCATAGAGATCCAGAGAAGGCAGGGAGGCTGGCTATCTCTCAAGGAGAAAGGGGGTAATGTAACAATGACCAACATTTCAACCAGCAGTTAGTGCTCACCATGTATGAGGCACCATCAAAGCGCCCTGTACATACTAATACATTTAATGCTCTCAACAAACCCAGAGTTAAATATTATTAATATTCTAGTGTTACAGATGAGGAAACTGCAGCCCAAAGTTACAGAGCTTGGGAAAGCCAGGATTTGAACAACTGGATTCCACGCTTCTACCCATTATGAACACTGCCTCCTTTGGCATGAGTGTCCATGGAGAAGGAGCTGGTCTGGACTGGTCCCTGGACTCCTGGTGCTGGCATTCCCCGAGGCCATCATGCCCACACCCAGTGCTGAAATCTGTAGTCATAGTCAGCTGCCTCTACTTGCAATGATCCCACTCAGAGGCGCCTCTTTGTTTCTGCGAATGCTCCCTGCGGGTCCCCTGCAGACCAAGTGCAATCTGTGGGGTCCAGGCCCTACCAGGGGCTGACCTTCTAGACGTTTGTCTCCACCAGTGGTGCACCATCACCCTGGCACCACGTTGACCTGCAGTGTGCTTAGAGCTTCTCCTGAAGATTGAACCCCTTCCTTTCATCTGCGTATCCTCAGTGGCTATGACAGTTCCGCACTGTTTTGAAGTTACGATGCTCTGCATATTTCAGCTTCAGCAACAAACGAGGCTGAGATGGTTTTGAAATTACTCCTCTGATCCTTCCAGTCATATCTATTTTGAAATGTACTTGAGCTATTTTTCTCTGATACAAGAGAAAACTTGTCAGTCACTCTTTCCACTCTTTTGGGCACAATGTCTGGATCTCTCTGGTTTAATATTCCTAACAGCTTACTTGCGCTCACAGACCGCGTTCCACTGTGTATGTTGTTTTTCAAAGTGTTCCACAAGATTCTTCCCAATACTGACCCTGGAAGAATGTTGCCAAGGACGGGTGCTTCCTCTGTCTACTCTGCCTCTTGTCCCTTTCCCCTTGGCAGGTTTCTCACCCATAAAATCTCACCCCTTGTCAGGTTTCCCAACCATAACAAAGCTTACCCTCCCCCTGCCCTCTGTGTTGTTCTTCCTCAAAAACACACACACATTTCTTTTCAATCGCTTCGGTGTAGAACTTTGTCACAAATGTCCTAGAAATCTACATAATGACCAGTTTGCTCCTTTTGGGGGCAATCAAAGAGTCCATAAACTACCTGTGAGCACATTTCAAGGATTTCCCAAATATACATAACCAGAAATGCTCATTTTCCCCCCTCTAGCCTTACTGCTTCACATGTAGGGCAAAATGACTTAATGAAGCATTTCAAGAAGATACAGTGCAAATCTTATTCTGCATTAGCCAATGGTATGTTAAAGCTCTCATGCAGTAAAGCTGAACATCTCTTTTTCAGTCTGTCAATTTATTCTGACACAATCCGTTGCTGAGAAAATTAAACAAATGAACATTAGAGGAATAACTAACATAAACAATTTAAAAAAATTATTTCAATAAAGTTGGAGGGTATAAGAAGAAAGTATCAGGGCAAAATGGCTCTGCCAACTTGGCAGGTGGAGTCTCTGATGAAATTTTTACCTTAATGCAACAGAATAGCTTTCTCTTTTGCCCAGCCATGATTTTGAAGCTTTTCATGTACCACAACATACATACTAGAGGGCAGTTAAATTCACTCCGCACCCCCAGCTACATGACCATGGCATATTTGGAGGTGACTATGAGGTGCATTCCCAAATATGGTGCAATGCCTTCTAAATTTACAGTCTGATTTCCTGCTGCCAGTTATGACTGCCAAATGCTTCTGACAGTGCGGCCAGTTTGTGGTGTCCCTAAAAATCATCAGCAATTTGAAAACATTAGCACCCGGCAATAGTCATACTTTGCCATCATTGCCTGTATTTATCACCTAAATTTTCCAGGGGACAAATTGAAAAAAAAAAATCAAAGAGAAAAATTTTCTACTCAAGCAGCAGGGAAAAATACAGAGTTGAAAACCAAGTGCATTAGAGGAACTCAGCCCTTTTCTACATTGTCCATAAATTAAACAGTTTGAGCGCCAGGGCTTAGGTGGCTACGGTGAAGAAAAATATTATAATATGTTTCCCTCTGTCAAATCCTTTTCACTTGGTCTCCACATTTGCAGGCTATTTGGACATTTGGATATTACGGTTATGTGGCAGGACTGAAAATGCGGAGAGTTTCATTGCTTCATTCAACAAATATTTACTATGTTCTGCTGTGTGGCATGAACCACGCCTGGGAATGCAGAGGTGGACGAGATAGGCCTAGCTTCTGTCTTCAGCAACCATGGTCCCCTGAGACCCACAGTCCCATCATGGCAGAAAAGAAGAGATGCACAAGTCTCAGGAGATACAGATGGGGGCAGGGGGTAGGAGGAGACGTCCCTGAGGTACAAGAGGGAGTCTGAAGCCTGAGAGATGGATGTGGAAACACAAAGTGTGGTGCGGTGGGGGGGGGGGCGCGCTGAAGGGCACTTCAGGCTGAGGGAGGGCAGTGGGGACACCTATAAGGGATTTGCAGAGCACAGACATGTGACATCCAGCCCTCCACCCCGCCCTCTCTCCACTTGTACATCCTGGCTGGTGGCTGCCTCCAAGGGCATGTTTTTCTTCACATAAAAGTAGCCAGAGCTTGCCAAGCCATGCCCCATGAATGCATTACTTTGAGTCCAGGATAAACAGTTTACACATAACAACCCCCAAACCCTAACCCTAACCCAGTTTAGTGGTTTAAACAACCTAGAAGCTTGTCTTCCCTTGTGTAACTCTGCAAATGGTCCAGGGCTGGTAGCGCGGCTCTGCTGTCTTCAACATGCTGGCTAAACTCTAAAGGCTAAAGCTGCCCCAGTGGCCTCCACCCCTCAGCCACTGAGTTAGGAATGGGACCCAGGGATATGCATGCATCCTAGATGTGTTGCAAGAAACACAAGTTGCCCACATCACTTCCTCACACATCCTGTGGTGAAGAACTTAGTCACGTGGTCACAGTTAGGGTCAGGGGAGGCTGAAGAACGTGTTCTGTGCTGTGCTGAACATGGTGGGGGAAGGAAGAGGCAAGATGGTGGCAGAGAGGCAGGCAAGACTCAGGTCGTGCAAGGTCTTGCTCAAAGGAAAGGTCAGTGTTGTAAGAAGTGCAGGGACAGACTTAGGAGAATTTGCTTGCAGAACAGGCTGGATCATGGTAGACACAAGCTAAGGTTCCCCCCCAGTGAGTCTCCCTTTTAATTATCATGTGTCTTTGTTCAGCAACAATCCAAATTCTGCATTCAGAGGATACATATCTGAGTCACACAGCCTTGAAGGAACTACTTGAGAGCTTACATTTCAACAGAAAGGTTTTGGTGGATACAGACAGAAACCTGAAATAGCCTGTATTATTCAGCTTTCCCCTGTCGTGACCCTCGGACATGCTCCGAGTTTATGTACAGTCCCAGGTCCCAACAAACCACACCCCTTTTAAGGTGCAGAGGTGACATCATCTGTAGATAACAAGTGTGGCCTGCACCCTGGCTGAGCCACAGGAGGACCAACCCACTCTCAGGGGTGGCACAGACCTGTCAGCGGCCTCTCTGAGGAGCTTCTGATCCTGCCAAGGGTACAGGATCCATCCACATGTCACTCAGCCCCTCAGAAGAAATGCTGCAGGAAGCCAGCACCTTAGACTGTGTCTACACTGAAAACCTCGAGGCCGAGGACATGAGAGCTGCCATCTGATCTGGTTCACTGCACAAGAAGAGGATTTGGTTCTCAGGAAGAGTGCTTTAGATACCTACCCCAAACCCACAGCCTTCACCAGTCAATATTCTGCTCCTGATAAAAACAGCAACAGCATTTGAATGTACTCCCGGCAGGCAGGCTCTTAATATATACAAATCTCTCTATGTATATTCATTCTTCTCCTTTCATCCTCTCTGTAACCTTCTGAGGAAAATATCATCATCCTTCTGGAAGCAGTAAGGACAACTCAGGGCATCAGGGTGCCTTGGCAGCTGTACCCAAACCAGGACTCAAGCCCATGTCTAGTCTGGCACCAAACACATGCATATTTCTCTGCACCCTTTGTTATTTATTTAATGGGTAGTTTTCTCCCTCAGATTTATCAATTTTCTAAATTGGATTAATGAACCACCTTTGGGATATCTGTCTAAATTACACTTGTATATAGTACATTATGGATCTAAGCCACTAAAATGATTTTTTCCCCAAAACCTATCTAAATTTGCATAAAATCACTGACTCTATCCTATAAAAAGTTCTCATTCTTGCAGAATGGTTTGTGGTAGCTTTAGTGCCTACATGCTGTCAGGATCCTTGCTTTCATGGTTCACTATCAAATCATTCTTTTTTATGACAGGCCATCACTTCTTTTAGGATTTCAATGAATATGAAAAATATGGGTAAGCCATACTTGGTTTGCATCTCTCTGATGACTAGTGGCATGAAGCATTTTTCACATGCTTGTGTTTGCCATCCATACGTCTTTGCTGAAGTGTCTAGAAATTTTGTGAATTTTCAATTAAGCTGTTTATCTTCTTCTTGAATTATAAAAATTCTTTATGTAATTTGTATAATACAAGTCTTTTGCAGATATGTGTGTGTGTATATATATATATATATATATATATGCATACACAAACTAGTGGCTTTGATTTAATTATTACAAGGGTTATCAATTAAATTCTGATTCATCTATTATTAAATTGAACAGTTAACAGAGTTAAAACTTGAAATGGCGCTAAACCATGGCTGCTGCTGCTAAGTCGCTTCAGTCGTGTCCGACTCTGCAACCCCATAGACGGCAGCCCACCAGACTCTGCCGTCTCTGGGATTCTCCAGGCAAGAACACTGAAGTGGGTTGCCATTTCCTTCTCCAATCCACAAAAGTGAAAAGTGAAAGTGAAGTCACTCAGTCGTGTCCGACTCTTCGCGACCCCATGGACTGCAGCCTACCAGGCTCCTCTGTCCATGGGATTTTCCAGGCAAGAGTACTGGAGTGGGGTGCCATTGCTTTCTCCGCTAAACCATGGAGGACCGATTTAATAAAAGTCATACCTAATGAGGATAGTTAGTGAATCATGACTCAGCCTGGGGCTTCTCTTACTTGGCCCAGTGTTTTTGAGACTAATCCATGTTATGGAATGTGTCACTGGTTTATTCCTTCATGTTGCTGAGTAATATTCCAGTGGCACAAAGGCAACCACAGCTATTTGTCCACTCACCTATTGAGGGATATTCTGTTTCTGTTTGGGTGACTGTGACTAATTCTGCTGAAACTATTCACAGAGAGGTCTTTGTGTGTATACACATTTTCGTGTTTCTCTTAGGTAGGTATCTGGGAGTGAAAGTGTGGGTCCACATGGCATGTTTAACTTTTTGAGAAATTGGCAAACTGCTTTCCAGGGTGGGGGTAGCTGTACCAGTTTGCAATTTTGTCAGCAGTGTGTGAGGGTTCCAGTTCTTCCACATCCTTGTCAGCTCTTAGTATTGTCAGCCTTTTGAATTTTAGCCATTCTGATAGGTGTATGGTTGTGTCTTATAAAGTTTCGGTTTGCATTTCTCTGATGGCAAGTGGTGTGGGGCATCTTTTCATGTGCTTGTGCTTGCCATCCATATGTCTTTGCTGAACCATCCAGATGGTGAATTTTTTTCTTTTGAACTTTTAAATTTGTCCTGGGGTATAGCCAATTAACAATGCTGTGATAGTTTCAGGTGAATAGCAAAGGGACTCGGCTATACATATACATGTATCCATTCTCCCCCAAACCTCCATTCTCACCCAGGATAATGTTGAACAGAGTTCCCTGAACTATAAATAGGTCCTTGTTGGTTATCCATTTTAAATACAGCAGTGTGTACATGAACATCCCAAACTCCTTGTCCATTCCCCTGGCAACCTTAAGTTCATTTTATAAGTCTATGAGTCTCTTTCTGTTTTGTAAGTTTATATCATTTCTTTTTAGATTCCACATATAAGGGATGTCATATATTTCTCCTTCTCTGTCTGACTTACTTCACTCAGTATGACACTGTCTAGGGCCATCCATGTTGCTGCAAATGGCATTACTGCCTTCTTTTTAATGGCCGAATAATATTTCATTGTGTATATATACCTCATCTTCTTTATCCATTCCTCTGCCAGTGGGGATTTAGGTTGCTTCCATGCCTTGGCTATTGTAAACAGTGCTTCAGTGAACACTGGGGTGCATGTATCCTTTTGGATCATGTTTTGTGAATTTTTAGTTGAGTTGTTTATCTTCTTCTTGAGTTGTAAAAATTCTTTACATAGTTTGAATGATTCAAGTCCTTTTTCAGACGGGGACATGCATGGGGACTTGCCCTTTTGTAGAAAACAGCTGGACCCAGTGTTGCTTTAGTCAGGCTCCTGAGGCTCCCCTTCTAGATCCCAGAAAGCCCCACTGGGAAGGTTTCCAGGACTTGTTCAAGCAAGACTGAGGGACATTGTGGCACAAGAAAGGTATATGTCCAGATATATGATAATCTGTCATCAACACACAATTTCACTTACAACAAACCAGCACCTTTGCTGTCTCTCCCAGTCACAGAGAGGACATCACATGTCCATCTGTGCTTTCCTCAAGCCACGCACAGGCAGCCGGCTCTACAAGATGTGTCTCTAGGTGACCAGGCACCACAGCTTGGATGAGTGTTTCTACACTTCTTTGGCCAAGATGACAATGTTCAAAGAGGCTTTTATTTTTTACTTCTCTGCATGCAAATTGGAATGAAAAATAGTGGGTCAACATTCTGACATGAAGTTTTACTGGCAAGTGACTGACCATCTAAGAAAAAAGACCTTAGAAATTTATTTTCACAGAAATTTGATCAGATTTCCCTCAATCAGAAAATCATGGTCTAGTGAAAAATATCAACATTTGCAGTAGTCAGTGTGCACATTTTAAGTTACTTCTTACAATAATCAAAGGTATAAATGCTAAGCCCCGAGTTGTAAAGAGACCCCCTCAAACTGCATGCCGATTTTCCTTGCTGTAAATGGAGCATTAGGAGAGCTTTTCTGATTTTTTTCCTCCTCAGGGATTCAAACTTTAAACTTGGGTTATAAAGAATGTTAGCTTAAACTTTAGAAATATTTTTCTTACTTTTACTCACAGGTAAACAAAGACCTAGAGAATGAAGTGATTGAAAAACCAAAAGCATATTGCAAACTAGGATATTATGAACAAGTCTTAACTTGTTAACCAGAAGCGTAAGCCATTCTGTTTGATCACTCCTGAACCACAGACATCGTTGTTTTAATTTAAATATGCACATCTTATAATTAAGCTGATTTTTAAAAATGTAACTCTTGTTGAACACATGTATTTTTAAATTTGTATCCAAAGGCATTTCAAAGGGAGACATCTTACATCATGGCAATGGGTTGCAAAATAGAGAGAGATCACAGCCTCTATGAACTGAAGGGCTTTGTGTTTTTTTAATTAAAAAAAAAAACTGATTGATCTTGAAGGAAATGAAAAAAAAAAAAGAAGCCTTAGAAGGGACTGTTAATGCATGCATAATTTCGGTACCTTAAAGACTTCAACTCGCTAATTCAAGCTCTGTTTACTTTCTGTATATAACAGGATTGCTGTTTTCAAGGGAAAAACAGAAGATATTTTCTGAGTGCCAAAAACTACTTATTCATGAAGTCTGAAATACCATTATTATTATTAATTCTTATGTCTAGCATCTGTGAATAGCTTCTTATACGAGAAAACCATTTTGGGTCAGCTGGAGGCCAAAAATAATGAGCTGGCCTCCTGCCTTTGTGCACTGAGGCCAGTAGCTGCCAATTAATAAAATTGATTTTTTTTTCTTTTTTGTTCCCGAGATAAATTTCAGAAAGTGAAAACAAACAGTTGTTGGTGCTTTTTCTAAATTTCCAATGGAAACGATGTATTTCTCAGAAGTTTAAAGACTGACAGCACTGTAAGTAACCAAACAATTACGAGAAGCTTCCCGGTATATTTCTGTGGTTTCAAAAAAGGGCCAAGTCGGAAGGAAAAAACATTCCCGGCATTTTCTGAAGCTAGATAAATACAGAGAAGAAATACAGATGAAACATGGAACTACTCTCTAGAACTCCTGCCAGATTCCTCGACTTTTTGGCAGGCTGATTGAATTTGGCAAATGCAGCCAGTAGCACTCTTTTCCATTAAAAGGAGCAGCGTATACTTTATTTTACCATACTGTTTGTGCATTTTTGACCCTCTCAGACTGACTCTCTTTTTTAAGAAAGTGATTCTTTCTGCAGAGTTGGCTGCAATTGCATTGATTTGAAACGGATCATTTATTACCAAAAAAGCTGTGGGGCAACAACTACTGCTGAAGGGCTCGACGGACCTGCAGATCGACAGGAAAAGCATCTTTTTCTGAGACCAGGAGATGCTTTACCTGGGCCAAGAGCATCTTATGCCAACCTAGCACCTTGATAGCCGGATCCATTCAAATTTCAGGAGTCCCAGACTGTACAGTTCAGGCAAGATAAGCTACCTAGTCCTGTCATTTTCTTTTATCTGTGATCAGAAAACTGTAATAGAGCCCGATGTTCCTAATTTTGGTGACATAATTAGGTTAAGAGAAAGACTCACTCTCCAGCCCCACATCTGAATTCTGTGGACTCTAACACCTCTTAGCCCTAAATTTTTTTATATGGCAGTGATTCCATAGTCAACTTATTAGGATGTATGAATAACAAGCTCTAGAAATGTGATATTCAGGAACAGATATCAAGGTCACGGTTTCTGGCTTCACCCAACTCAGGAGGGGAGGTGCACATCTGAGAGTCTTCCATGTACTCAGATGGCAATGACTTTTTGTTTTTGCCTTTCATTGGTTTCCTCTAAACTAAATGAAAAAAATTTTTATAAATAGTGTGTTCACTTTTTGCTGTGAAGTTTTTGAATACAGTGTGACAGACAGATGTTTGGTTTTTAAACAGCCCCAAATTAAAGCAGCCTTTGTATGTGAATATTGATTTGACAGTAATTTGAATATATTATTGTTCTGATGTTATTTGTCATCTTGTGCATCACTCTTAATCACAAAGTAGCAGCTCATTTAAAGACAGGGAAAAGCATTACCTTGGTGTGAGTGCCAGGTAAACCCTGTGGTTTCAATTTAAAGTTTGGAGCCAACAGTGACAGATATAAAAATAAGAATCTGTAATTTGCCAAGTTTAAAATCCCAAAACCAACATGTGAAAGCTTCACAGGTTTATATGTGCATAAAATGAGGACTGTTTTGCATAGCATTTTAAATGGTGAAGGAGTGTCTTTTCTTAAACTTCAGTTGACAGTGTAATAGTTTAATCACAAAGTATTTGACAAAAAAAGAGCCGAAAGTTACTGTTTTAAATTTCAGAATGCTAAATCCATACTAGCAGTTGGCAATAGTAAGATCTGGAATACTTTCAGTAAAAATTATAAATAATTACCTCTCACATTTTATGGTTTACATCCATTTAACTCACAAAGCTTGCTTTATGAAAGAGTTCTTTAATAAAAATAAAATACTAATAATAAATAAAGTTAGCCAAAGCTGTTAGCAGAATTTATCATTTTAACAAAAAAGGCACATCATTTTAGAAGTGTTAGGTATATTTTTGAAAGACTTACAATGAAACTAACAAAAGTATAAATATATAACTTTAAATACAGGCAATAATAGCACAGAAATTTCTCATGTTGGTGGGTCCAGAAATCTAAGTTGTGGCTTGTCGCACTGGTGTGCCCCTTTCTGCTGCCTTCTCAGTTCACCAGGAACACCCCTAGCTGTCCTCGTCCCTCATCCCCAGGGGCCACCTTGGCAGCCATTTGGTAAGAGAATACACTGTTTTCTCATCCACAGCTGATTGGACTAAGGGTAGGTACTTTTCTCAAACTGTGCCAATCAGATTTCTTTCTCTGAGATTTTTGAATTAAAAATGAAAATAATATGTGGCCTCCCGGGGTGACTGCAGAGTAAACCAGGCCCAAACAGTGGAGACAAATGTGGGAAAACAGAGAAAACTCTCAGAGAAAGAATAAAATGAAACAGATACAGAAAGGAAGTGAGAACACAGATGAAAGAAAAGATGCTACAAATGCTGAAGCTCTTTTCCACCCAGCAACTTCTTAGGCTCTGCTGCTTTCTGGCCCATAAGATCTGTCACAATGCCTATGGTTCTCCTTTGGAGCCCAAGTTTATCTGAGTTGTGTTGTTTGTGATTTCTGGAATCTTAAATGGATCCTACATTCTCTCTATGGGACATTCTATCCATGGGACATTGGGCACATCACTGAGACTGTTGAACTAATGCTTCCCAATCTTTAAAACAGGCATGGTAATGTCAGGATCAGGGGATGACTATGAATATAGTGAGAGAAAGAATAAAGCACCTAGCCCAGCAGAAAACACTAAGTCATTGGCTGCAATTTTAAGAAGAGATTATCCTGTAATATATGTTATAAAAATATATATAATTATTCATATTAACTAATCATTAGTCTAAGAAAAGCACTGCAATCTCTTATTATTAAGTCCAATAGTCTAATATTTGCTAACTTTTCATTTAATGGATGACTCCAAATTACCTGGTGAAATTTAAAATGAAAATGGACTTGCAAGCCACTGTTATCACTATTACTGTTTCCCTCCTTATAGCACTCGGTCTGTGCTTATGTTCACCAAAAAGTTATGTCAAGGATGCTCAGAGAAGCAGCATTTGTAATATACCAACTCATTCTTACTCTGGGCTTCCCTTCTAGCTCAGCTGGTAAAGAATCAGCCTGCAATGTGGGAGACCTGGGTTTGATCCCTCGGTTGGGAAGAACCCCTAAAAGGCTACCCACTCCAGTATTCTGGTCTGGAGAATTCCATGGACTGTATAGTCCACAGGGTCACAAAAAGTCAGACATGACTGAGCGACTTTCACTATTCTGACTCTAATAGGTAGAGAATTCTTAAAAAAAAATGCTTCATGTTCAAATTATCCATTCACAAATTTTTTCGGAAGTTGGATAAATACTGTATAATTTGTGACCAAATGTTTGAAATTATAAATAAAATAATATATATTCCCTAGAATAAATTAGAAACTGGTATCTAAAATGAACTAGAAAACCGTATCTGGAATAAATTAGAAACTGGTGTCATTGTTAAAAAAGAAAATAGACTGAAGCTACTTGTGGAGTATAAAGCCTTAGAAAATAAAATAGAAAGAGCCCATCTGCACACAAATCTGTGTGTGAAAATCCTGAGGATTAGGAAAAGATTCAGCTGGATAAATAATAATAATTTGTTTCCTTGGAAAATACTGCAGTGGCTGAGCACCATTGTAGTGGATGCTCCACAGTGTAACTGAGTAGAAAAGTAACTGGTTGATGAAAAGCAGCTCTTCATGTATATGATTACTTGAGAGGTAGCTATAAATGTTAGCATTTAAACTTAACAAATTAAGATTACTAGTGGACTAAACGTGAACTAGTTCATCAAATTTCAGGGCATTTAAACAAAAGGGTGTCCTTTTCAACTATGAAGTCAGCAATGCTGGGGAAAATAAAAGGTTGTTTTATATGGAGAGTAGGAGATTTAAGGATTTTCTTGTTTAAATGGTGGTTTGGGATAAATATATGAAATACCTAAGAAGGGCTTAGGAAAGTTATAGTGACCACATGTTCTGATCCCTAACCAGAAATTATAGCAAATTATAGAAAAAAGTTTTATAATCGCATAAAAATCACATCTAAGTCAACTTTGCAGAATGTGTTCAAGCTACAACAAATTGGAATAGTTGGTAAGGGCAGGAATACTGCAGTATTGTTTGGTTTCTTTTTCTAAGTTTGTCTGAGAGGATGTGCCTTATCCAAGGCTTCTCAAACTTGACTGTGATACGAATCATCTGGGAATCTTATTAAAATGCAGACTCCGATCCAGTAGGTCTGGAATGGGGTCTGAGATTGTGCCTTTCTAACAAGCACCCTGTGCCTGGGACCACACTTTGAATAACAAGCCCTTAGTCCTGGGGCGCCAGGAGAGGCTGAGAGCCAGGAAGGGCCCCCAGCCAGCTGCCTCCAGACCCCACAGTTTTGCCCATTAACAAATATTGAGTGTTTTTCTGATGACAGGAAAAAAAGGTTATTCTGTAGGATAATCATACAACATACACTTTGATATCCTTTCAAAGGCAATTAAGTTAAACTGGATTGGCCCGGACTGGCACACTGTCAGATCCTACATTCCTATTTTCAAAGCTGCAAACTTTGAAGATGGTATTGTAAAGCAGGTAACACATAAATTCAGTCTTGTCTCAGTTAAAGGAAATTTTATTTTTATAATATTAGCAGAAAGTTCTCCTTGTCAGAACTTCCCTGGTGGTCCAGTAGTTAAGAATCCACCTGCCAATGCAGGGGACATGGGTTCAATCCTTGGTCTGGGAAGTAGGATCCCACAGGCCAAAGGGCTACTGAACCCCTGTGCCACAACTACTAAAGCCCAAGCACCCTTGAGCCTGTGTTCTGCAACAAAACAAGCCACTGCAACAAGAAGCCTGCCCAATGTAGCTGGAGAGTAGCCCCCACTTGCCTCAGTTAGAGAAAGCCCGCACACAAGTGCCTGTGCACCACAATGAAAACCCGGTGCAGCCAAAAATAAATTACAAGTTAATAATAAAAAAGTCCCCCTTGTCTTGTCTTTGATGAGGAACAAATAAAGCATCTTAGACAGACTGTCTTCACACTGGCAGAGGTCCTGGAAAACAGAGTTCCACAACTGCCTGCCCTCCCTAATTTCACGCAGACAGGAGCCACATGATTCCTGTTCACCATGATATCACATCCCAGAGAATTCCAAGTGCACAACCAGCATTTTGTGGGTGCGAAGGATTCATCATTACCAGGGCTCTCTAGCTTTACCTTTGAGGAGGCTGAGTTCTGAGTGTCAGGGGATGACAAATGTCAGTGATGGTCTGGTGCCCTCAGTGGATCAGGGGTTCTCAAATTTCCATGTGTTTCCCCATCACCTTAGGAGCTTGGTTAGAATACAGTTTCCTGGTATTGTTTACAGAGTCTCTGTGTCATTCAGTTTAGGGTAAGGACCAGCAAATATGCGTTTTTCAACACGTTCCATATTGCTTTGAGATGGGCAGACTGTGGACCATGCTCTGGGACAGGATGCTGTAATGGACCACAGTACCCTCAGGTGGCCCAGGAGTGGGGCTGCTCCTGATACTCAGAATATTGGTGAGGAGATAGGACAGTTTTGACTCACAAGATGTCATTTGACTTTAGGAATGGACAGTCTCATTCATGATATGCTAAGAGGCCTGAGACTTTTACCCCAAGTTTCCAGGTTAAACTT
This sequence comes from Bos indicus, assembly GCF_029378745.1. Lineage (NCBI taxonomy): Eukaryota > Metazoa > Chordata > Mammalia > Artiodactyla > Bovidae > Bos > Bos indicus. The sequence continues at coordinate 36,776,403 of NC_091772.1, read as the reverse complement.
AGATCTTGAATTTAATTTCTTTGATTAGGGATTTCTCATTTTATAGTGTCATAATTAGTAGTATTTATAATGCCTAGAAGTACGTCCCTTGGTGGTAAGAGATGCTTTTAAAAGTAAAAACAATACAAAGATTGTGGAAGTTTGGAATATACCTCATGTAGACCTAAAAAGTTGCTGTAGATTAGCAAAAAAGTTTAAATTCAGCACAAAGCTTAATGGAACTGTATTTTAGTTCCAATTTTCTTAATTCTAAAAATGTCAAGTATATACATACACACAGAGCATAAAATGCCATTCATATTAACTAAATTAACCAATATTAACTAACATATTATTACCTTTGAAAAAGGAAGCTACCCTTATTAAGCTCAGTTGGTAAAGAATCTGCCTGCAATACAGGAGATTTTGGTTCAACTCACAAAGATCCACTGGAGAAGGGATAAGTTACTCACTCCAGTATTCTTGGGCTTGCCTTGTGCCTCAGCTGTTAAAGAATCCACCTGCAATGTGGGAGACCTGTGTTCAGTCCCTGGGTTGGGAAGATCCCCTGGAGAAGGGAAAGACTCCAGTATTCTGGCCTGGAGAATTCCATGGACTGTATAGTCCATGGGGTTGCAAAGAGTCAGACATGACTGAGTGACTTTCACTTTCAAAGATTAGAAATGTAACATTTTAAATCATAAAATCATCTGGTTTTAAGTTTACATACTATAATTCTTTCTGGTAATAATGTTTAAGTGGAATACATTAAGAATATGCAAGAGCTTCAAGGACAGCATGAGAGGCTGGAAAATCATGAAAACGAAGGAGAAAATTATAGCATTTTGGACATAATTCAAGAAAGGATGTAAGGGTTAGGCTTAGGAGCAGGCACTCAACCACCACAAGCAAGCATGTTCTCTGCCAAGTCCCATTCCTGTTCTTGCCTCCCCAGCAGCTACTCTGCCCCATAAAGCAGATCAGTCGTCCAGACACAGCCTTCAGCACCAGAATCTACACCCAGGTGTGCACTGGGGGGGCTTCAACTTCATCGTTCAAGGGGGGTGAAGAGAACAGACTCTGCAACCAGATTCCTTGGGTCCCTCTTTCTCATGACCTGGATGATTTGGGGCAAGTTACTTAACCTCTATGAGATTTTGTTTCTTTATCTAAAAAGGGAGAAAAATGACAATTCCCATCTCACTGGTTAGTGGAGAAGAATGAATGAAAGAATATATGTGAATGTGCTTTTAGAATAGAATCTGCACATACGAAGCTGAATAAATGAAAATGATATGACTTTCATTATTATCTAGTGCCTTTGCTTTATATGCAGCTATCCTCTCATCCCGTCCCACCTTTAGCTTTCAAGAGGCGGTGGGTTGTTTTGTAGGGGTGAGGGAGGCTGGTGGGGGGGTGGGGGGGAGTGAGTGAGCAGACACAGGGTGGATTCCTTCCAGTGAAGCAGAGCTGGTGTGAAAGAAGACACGTGTTCTGTTAGCTCAGACCCTCTGAGATACAGTCAGTTCTCCCCAAATGCTGCCTGAATGCTTGAAAGACCACTGATCACCTCATGGGCAAAGGCATTGCCTAAAGCTCTCCAACGGAAACTTAGACTAAAAAAGAAAAGAGTCTTTCTCATATCAGATTTTTATATGCAGTGTACTTGTCAGAATACAAAGAATTAAGATTAGAATTCTTATTTTCTACTGGAGAGATTCTTATTTTAGAAACCTTCTATCAAATGAAAGCAAAATGCAAAATAAATATGAAGAGGATGTCTCCTATTAGGTTGCATAAACAACTATTAAAGGACAACATGGCTTCGGGCAGTAATTTTTGATTCTTTTTAAAACAGCCAAAGCTTTTATGAAGCAATCTCCTACACAAGTTTAATACACAAAGTGGAAAAAATAACTGCTCTAACATGGGTGACTACACCCTGCCTGCCCTGCTTCCTGGGGCCTGACTACCGGGTGCTGATACTTACCCAGGGGAACTCTAAGGGTCATGAGACATGGTTTGAAATTCACTCATCTAGTGGAAACAGCACTCAACTAACCATCACAATCATTAATGATGTTATGACCTCTATTGACTGCGCAGTTTCAGGAACTTCACTTACCTGGCTCTTTGTTTTCTCATCTGCAAAACATGTGTTTAAAATGGACAACTTGCCTCTGCCAGCTATCACTTTCCATGAACTTATTACATAAGAGAAAATATAAAAGGAAAATAAGAATTCTGCTTCATGCCAAGATAGGGTAATAGAGACTGGATTTGCTTTCCTGTCTCAAGTAATGGAAAAATATAAAAAACAATGGCCTTCAAGTCATTGGACATCAGATGCAAACAAAGCACAGTGATAGCTAAGAAAAGAGAAACAAAAATGGTCAGCCCTAAAGGGTCTCCCAGCCTACTGCCTAGAGAAAATTTACTGCCTGGAGGGACTTTGCTGCCTGGAGAGAGTTTCCAGGTTGCAGCACAGGAAGAGAGAATGCACACAAAGCTCAGCCATCTTCCTGAGCTGAGAGTCAGAGAAGGGAGTCTGGGGGACTATGGTGACTCGAGTCTTCAGGGCAGGTTACTAAAGGGGAGAGGCAAGACCTCGCTCTGCATCAGTGCCCGTGGACCTCTGGGGCAGTACTGATCATCACCTGTGTGTTGGGAGACCATTCGAGAACAGGAAAAGGACCACCTGAAAGATGGAGCAATCTCTGAAGTTCACACACAGTCAGGAACAGTGCCTCAGAGTAGAAGACTTTGCAATTTACAGGGTGTCAGGTAGAATAACCAGAAGGATCTTCTGCCTGGGAAGTGGGGAAGAATGAGACCTACTCTATTCCTACCCAAACAGCATAAAAGCAAGAACTGAAAGGACCTATTTGTGTCAGAGTCGCATAACTGCACCCCAGAACAAAAGTCAAGGATACTTATATAAATACAAGAAAAAGATATCCAATACTCAACACATTAAAAACTCATGCTCTGATGTCCAATGATTCATGATAAATAGAAAAGTCAATCGACTGACAGCAACCCAGAAATGATATTAGAACTGTAATTAGAACTCAGCTTTGTACATGCAAGAAACCAGAGAGAAGACTCACCATATTAAGTAGAGATATAAGACTCAAATGGAATTTTGAGAGGCGAGAATTATAGTATCTGAAATGTAAAACTCGCTGAGTGTAAATAAACACTAATTAACATTGCAAAAAAATTCTCCTTGAGGACAAAGAAATAGAAATATCAGAAATTAAAACCCAAAGAAAAAGAACTAAAAAATCTAACACCATGGGAGGGAGCTGGAGGAAAACTTGAAGCAGGCACATATCAGTGGAAATGGAGTTTCCAAGGACAGTAGAAAGCGATGGAGAAAAGGAAAATATTTGAAGAATGGTGGTTCCAAAATTTCCAAATTTGATGAAATTAAGCCCACAGATCCAAGAAGCTCAACAAACCTCAAGCACAAGAAACATGAAAAAAAAAGGCACAAAGGCACATCATAATCAAGTTGCCCAAAATCAGTGAAAATAATACAATTTTAAAGTAGCCAAAGAAAAAAGACACTTGACATATAGGTGAAGCAACATAAAGACGACAGCAGATTCTTTTCAGAAATAGGCGAGTGAGAATAAAATGGGGCAATGTGTTTAAAGTTCTGAAAGGAAAAAAAAAAAAAAGTCAGTGTAAAATTCTACACCCAGCAAAAATATTTTTCAAAAACAAAGACAAAATAAAATCTTTTATAGACATAACAGAAGCTGAAAGAATTTAGCATCAAGAGAAGTGTACTCTAAGAAATGTTAAAAGTGCTTTGGGCAGAAAGAATAGGACACCAGATGAAAATCTGCACTACAGAACAGAAGAAGTAGACTTTTTTCCTGTTGGTTTAAACATCTGTAAACAGTAACTACTTATAGCCCCAAATGAGGACAATGTATTGTGGATTTTATGGAGTCGCAAGAGTTGGACACGACTTAGCGACTAAACTACCACCACCAGGAGTCAAGTGCGTGGCAACGACAGCACAAAAGTTGAGAGGACAGAAATGAGCTTATGTTGTCTGATTCTTAGACTATCTGTTTCTATGTATGGCGTAACTTGAAGTCCACTACTATGCTGAATTAAATATGTATACTTTATATATATTAAATATATATACTGAATGTAAATATGTATACTAAAATACAAGAAATCATAACCAGTAAGGTGACAGAAGAGATGAAACGGAATAATAAAAAACTTAATAAACCAAAGGGGAGACAGAAGAAGCAAAGAAAGAACAGATGGGAAAAAGAGAAAACAAGCAAGATGATATATTTAAAGCCAGTCATATCAAAAGTACATTAAATGTAAATAGTATAGGATCTCCCTCTTACATTCCCCACAAAGGCAGAGGCTGTGATTTGAATAAAAAAGCAAGTGCCAACTATATGCTGCCTATAAATAACCACTTTAAACAAAGACATACAAACAGATAAATGGATAGAAAAAGCCATAGAATTTAGCATGCTACTAGTAACCAAAGAAAAAATATCAAGGTTTCTATTAATAGTAGAAAATGTAGACTCCAAAACAAAAAATATGACCAGAGATAAAAATCATGTCATAGTGATAAAGCGTCATTGATAGGATATACTATTTCTAAATATTTATGCAACTAATAAGAGAGCGTCAAAATATGAAGGAAACAAAAACTCATAGAACTGCAGGTAGAAACTGGCAAATCCACAATAACTGAATACTTGAACAACAATATTAACCAACTTGACTTTATTAAACTTTATAGGACACTTTACCCCAACTACACCAGAATACTCATTTCTTTCCAGTGGACATAGAATATTAACAAGTCAAACCATGTTCTGGGACATAGAACAAGTCTGAAATGTTTTAAAAATATTTAAATCATAAATGTGTGTTCTTTGACTACAATGGAATTAAATTTTATAATTTAATAACAGAAAGAATCATATATAAAGGATCATTTATAATTTAATAACAGAAGGATCTCAGGAAGACCACTGGAAAAATCCCCAAGTATTTAGAAACTAAACATCACATCTTTAAATAATCCACAGGCCAAAGAGGAAATCAAAAGGGAAATTATAAAGTATTTCTAATTTAACTTATGAAATGAAATAATAAAAATGAAAATATAACTTATCAAAACTTCTGAGATGCAGTATTAGAGGAAAATTTGGACAACTAAGCACATTTATTAGAAAACAATAAAGGTATCAAACCAATTACCCTGGTTTCCACTTTAAGAAACTAGACAAGAAAAAAATGAGACCCCAAAGTAATCAGAAGATAGGTAATAGAAAAGATCATAAAGGAAATCAATGAAATAAAAAGCAATAGAGAAAAATCAATGAAACAAAACTGGTTGTTTGAAAAGATCAATAAAATTAAGAGACTTCTACCCAGATTGATCAGGATAAAAAAAAGAAGACAGAAATTACCAATATCAGGAATGAAAGTTGTGCTATAACTACAGATTCTATATATATTAAAAGAATAAGGAAATACTTTAAATAACTCTAGGCCAAAGCATTTGACAATTTAGATGAAATGAAATAATTCATTGAAAGATACAAGATATCAGAGCTCACTCGAGAAGAAATAACATGAACAGTCCTATATTGATTAAAGAAATTGGATCCTACCAAACATTTAGAGAAGAAATAATACCAGTGCTATAAAACTCTTCAGGAAAATTGAGTAGGAAGAAATACCTCCCAACTCATTCACTGAAGTCAGCATTATCCTGATAGCAACACAGAGGAAAGACATTATAAGCAAAAATAACACTATAAAAACAAATATAAATGCAAAGCTATAAGCAGCATGTCAGCAAGTTAAGTTCAACAGTGTATGAAAAGGATAATACATCATGACAGAGTGGGTTTACCTCAAGAATGCTGGGTTGGTTTAACATTTGAAAATGAATGCAATTCTCCATAATAACAAACTAAAAAAAATCGTAAGATGATATCAATAGATATACAAAAAGCACTTGACAAAACGAGCATTTATTTCTGATAAAAAAATCCTCATTAAAGCAGTAATAGAAGAGAACTTCCCTAACCTGATAAAGACTACCTCTGAAAGACCTACTGCTACCATTAAACTTAATGGTAAAAGAGTGAATGCATTACCTTAAGACTAAGACATCTGCTCTTACTGCTTCTTTCCACCATTATGCAGAGTTTTCTGGCCAACACAATCAGGAAAAAAAGAAATAAAAACATCCAGATTGGAAAGAAGAAAGTCTTTATTTGAGATGACAAGACTGTATGTGAAAAGTTGGCAAGCCACAATCTGTTTTTGTATGGCTTACAGAATATAGAGCAGCTTTTTCATTTTTGTATGGTAAATAATAACAACAATGGCAACAATAAAAGAAAGATGAATCTGCAATATAGACTATATGCCACCCATAAAGCCTAAAATATTTAATATCTGACTTTTTTTAGTATCTGACTTTTTATAGAAAAAGTTTGCCTACTCCTGGTCTAGGTAGAAAATATGACAGATCTCCAAAAACCTACTAGAATAAATAAATAAGTTAGTTTCGCAAGATTGCAGGATATAAGATTAATATACAGAATCAATCACATTTCTATATAATAGCAATTAACAACAGAAATTGAAATTCAAAAATACTGTTTACTGTGCCATCAAAAAAGCTTGATTACATAGGGATGATGTGAAAAACCCATATGATGAACACTACATAATGTAGCTGAGAGATTTTAAGTAAGATCTAATTTAATGGAAACATAGTTCTTTTTAATGGGTCATAAGATTCAATATTGTTAAGATATCAATTTCCCCCTAAGATCTACAGATTTAATGTCATTCCAATTAAAAATGTCCAGAAGCATTTACTGTAGAAAGTTATGAACTGATTTTGAAGTTTGTATGGAAATGTAAAAGAACTAGAATAGCCAAAACAACTTCAAGACAATAAAGTAGGAAGACTTATACTATGCAACTTTAAAGCTTTTTACAAAGCTGTGGTAATGAAGATAGTGTGGTACTGGCAGAAATATAGATGAATACAACAAGGGAACAAAACAGATATGTATTCACTGATTTCTTTCCCCATAATTGCAAAAGAAATCAGTGGAGAAAGGGAAATCTTTTCAACAAATGATGTCCTTATGCCTTTCCCTAAATTAACTTCAATTCACACCTAGCATCATAAACTAAAATTTCCTCATAATGGGTCATAGACTTAGATGTAAAACCAAAAGTTGTAAAACTTCCAGAAGAAAACATGGAAAATCCTTGTGGCCAATGTGTTAGGCAAAGGTTTCGTAGATGTAACACCAAAAGCATGATTCACTTTTTAAGATCAATTGGATTTCATCAAATTTAATAATGTCTACTCTTTAAAAGACACTGTTAAGAGACTAAAAAGACTAGCTACAAACTGGGAGAAAATATTTGCAAATTATACCTATGGTAAAGAACTTGTATCCAGAATATATACAGAACTCTTGAGATTCAATAATAAGGAAACAAACAGTGAAATTTTTAAATGGTCAAAAAATGTGAACATTTTCTCAAAGGACTTATGAAGCTAGCATATAAACACATTAAAAGATATTCTATATTACTAGTAATTAGGAAAATTGAAATTGAAGCCATGAGATACCATTATACATCTATCAAAACGTCTCAAATAAAAAAGATTGGACATACCAAGTGTTGGTAGGGATGCTCCCAAACATTGCTGGTGTGAATGTAAAACAGCATGAACACTTTGGAAAACAGATTTGGCAATTTCTTCCAAAGTTAAACATGTACCATATGATCCAGCCACTCACTCATAGGTATTTACCCAAGAAGACTGAAAGCACATGTCCATACGAGACTTGGACATGAATATCTACAGAAGCTTCATTTGTAATAACCTAAAATGGGAAAGAACTCAAAAGTCCATCAACAAGTGGAAGGATAGACAAATTGTGGTATGTCCATACAATGGAATACTACTCAGCAATAAGACTGAACTAGTGATACATGCAGGAACAGAGACGAAGACAAAAACAACTCAGCTGAACTGAAACAAGTCAAACAAAAAGTCGAGCACATACAGTATGACTCTATTTATGTTAACATCTAGAAAATGCTAACATATAAAAACTAATCTATATTGATAGAAGGCAGATCAGTGGTTGCCCCAAGACAGAGCAGAGCAGGAAAGGTTTGCCAAGGGCTAGCAGAAAACTTTGGGACATCATTATCTTGATATTTTAATAGTTTCATGTGTGTGTGGGGGTGTGTCTGTGTCTGCGTGTGTGTGTGTGTGTGTGTGTGTGTGTGTGTATGCATAGTTCAGTTCAGTTCAGTCGCTCAGTCGTGTCCGACTCTTTGCGACCCCATGAATCACAGCACGCCAGGCATACATCTAAATGTCAAAATTGACCAAATAATATACTTTAATTATATACATGTGTATGTTAATTACACATAGAGTTAATAAAGCTATTACATTTGTAAGTTAAAAATAAAAATAAAATGAGGAAAACACGACACATAAATAACATTAAAGTTAAATATGATAAACTAAAACCTAACTTACTGGAACCCTACTCAAATAGAAGCACTCTTCCCTCACTCTGCCACTGCTGGGACTACTCCAGGTTACATTTCTGCAGCCTCTTTAATTTCCTGCCTTTCAGAAAGACATTGGTAGTTTTTATCTGCCTGGTATAGACATCTGCATAAACAAACCCACTGTCACTATGGAGAAGGCAGTTTCATGCCTCTTAAAGGTACTCATCAACTTTCTATTTGATCACTTTTCTGTCTTAGGAAAGGGCTTGTCTTGCTCAGTTTTTCTGCAACTTCTTCCCCTCTTTCAATCATTTTCTTATGTCACAGTCTTGTTATGATCAGCAAATGACTGTGATATATCTCCTGGATGTCTTATATTTTCAATATAGTTGCCAATAGCTCTGCTTCCGTGCTCACAAGGTTTTGTGATGACACAGACCATGGGCTGATACTTGGAGAAGGAAGTCTGCATGAAACCATAAAAGGATAAGAACTGGATTATTCCTGTCCCATTGTATCCATCAGAGCAGGGTATTTACTAGTTCCTATAGAAGAGATTTTAACATGGAGAGGCTCAACTACAAGGATTATTTTTTAACAACTCTTTATTTTATATTGGAGTATAGCCAGTTAACAATGTTATGATAGTTTCAGGTGGATAGCATACAAGGATTATTTTTCATCATAACTGAATTAGGAAATCTTTGTTGACTGCTTAGCGTGTTTAAACACAAACCCTTTGGTAACCTGTTCTTTCTTTGGCTCCCAGAACTCCTGGTTAACCTGCTGACTTCCTAAGTTCACTGTGATGGCTCTTCTTCATGGTTTACAGGCTCCATGACTGAAAATGTAGACATTTCCCAGGCTTCTCTAAACTCTCTGCCAAAAACATCTTATCCACCCTCCATCATGACTTAATACCTCTCCAATGACACTTCCTGAATCTGCCTGCTCTTCTGTTCTTAGGCCAATGCTGTGGAATAAGAAAACCACTAACCACCTATGGAGAACTTGAAACATGGCCAGTCCAAATTGAGATGTATCATAAGTGTAAAAACATTCACCAGATTTGGAGATTTAGTACCAAAAAAATGATAATGTAAAACATTAGCATTTTATTTCAATGATTATATGTTGAAATAATATCTTGAGTATACTGGGTTAAATAAAATATATTACTAAAATTAATTTTGCTTGTTTCTTTACCTTCTCTTAAACTGGGGTTACTAGAAAATGTAAAATGGCATATGTAGCTCACATTACATTTCTACTGGATAGCATTGCTCTAGACCTAAAACTCAAGCTGACCGTTTGAATGGAACACATTAGAAACTGAACTCAATCTATTCCAGACCCTCAAGCCTGCTCCTTTGCTGTTACTACAGAATAAACACCAGTTGGCATGAGACAGATACACTGCATAATGGCAGCTGCTACTGTTGAGGAAATTGTACAGGGAAACAGCTAACTCTAGAATAAACTACTTCTGAACAGGGTGACAGGATGACTCTGGTAATTGTCAAGGAACCTGTCTACATGGCTCACAAGCAGCTGCTACAGGAGTGTTTGCAGGTCTAGGAAATAAAACCACACAGCTGTCCCTCAGGGACTGGTTCTAAGACTCCCGTGGATACCTAAATCCATGGATGTTCAAGTGCCTTATATAAAATGATGTAGTATTTACATATAACCTACACACATTGTCCTATATACTTTTTAAAAATTTTTATTGCGGTATAAGTCAATGGTTAATATTATGTTAGTTTCAGATGTACAACACAATGATTCACAATCTGAAAAGATTATATACTCCTTTATAGTTATTACAAAATATTGGCTATATTCCCTGTGCTGTACAATATATGTGTGGATGCTAAGTCACTTCAGTCGTGTACAACTCTTTGTGACCCTATGGACTGCAGCCCACCAGGCTCCTCTGTCCATGGGGTTCTCCAGGCAAGAATACTGGCGTGGGTTGCCATGCCCTCCTCCAGGGGATCTTCCTGACCCAGGAATGGAACCTGTGTCTCCTGCAACTATTGCATTACAGATGCATTCTTTACCACTGAGCCACCAGGGAAGACCAAAATGTATCCTTGTAGTTTATTTATTTTATACATAGTAGTTTGTATTAATGGGCTTCCCTGGTGGCTCAGGTTGTAAAGAATCTCCCTGCAGTGCGGGAGACCTGGGTTGGATCCGGGGGTTGGGAAGATTCCCTGGAGGAGGGCATGGCACCGCACTCCAGTATTCTTGCCTGGAGAATCCCCATGAACAGAGGAGCCTGGACGGCTGCAGTCCATGAGGTCGCAAAGAGTTAGAGACGACAGCGACTAAACACAGTTTGCATTAATACTTTTTAAACCCTCACCCCTATTTCTCCCCATCCTACTTCCTTCTCCCCTCTGCTAATCGCTAGTTTGTTTTCTGTGAGTCTGTTTCTTTTTTCTTATATTCACTAATTTGTTGTCTTTTTCAGATTCCATATATAGTGATAACATACAGTATTCGCTTTTCTCTGTCTGACTTATTTCACTTAACATAACGGCCTCCAAATCCAACCATGTTGTTGAAATGACAAATTTTAATTCTTTTTTATGGCCGAGTAATATTCTATTGTGTATATATACATACATTCTATTGTGTGTGTGTGTGTGTATATATATACACACACACATATTGTGCATATATATACACACCACATCCTGTTTATTCATTTGTTGATGGATACTTAGGTTGCTTCCTTATCTTGGCAATTATAAATAATGCTGATATGAACATTGGGGTTCATGTATCTTTTCAAATTAGTGTTTTGATTTTCTTTAGATATACACACAGAAGTAGAATTGCTGGACCATATGGTATTTCTATGTTTACATTTTGAAAAATCTCCATAGTGTTCTCCATAATGGCGGCACCAATCCACATTTCCACCAACAGTACACAAAGGTTCCCTTTTCTCCACATTCTTGCCAGATTTGATATTTGTGGTCTTTTGATGACAGCCATTCTGATGGTATGAGGTGTTATCTCTCTGCGGTTTTGATTTGCATTTCTCTGATGATTAATGATGCTGAGCATCTTTTAATGTGCCTGCTGGCCATCTGTATGTCTTTAAATCTCTAGATTACTTACAATATGAAATACAATGACCCTGATGCCAGGAAAGATTTAGGGCAGGAGGAGAAGGGAGCAACAGAGGATGAGATGCTTGGAAGGCATCATCACCTCAATGGACATGAGTTTGAGCAACAGGAAGATAGTGACAGACAGGGAAGCCTAGTGTGCTGCAGTCCATGGGTTGCAAAGAGTCACACATGACTGAGCGACTGAACAACAAATACAATGTAAATGCAATGTAATAGTTGTGAATACAATGTAAACGATATGTAAATATTTGCCAGTACATGTGGCAAATTTCAGTTTTGCATTTTGGAACCTTCTGGAATATTTTTTTCTGAATATTTTCGATCTATGGTTGGTTGAATCTATGGTTGTGGAGTAGAACCCACCAATAAGAAGGGCTGACTGTCAGCATTTGACTAGAAAGGTGCTGTAGCATTTAGGAACAAAAACAGTCAGGGATTTGCCAAATTAGTGGATAAAGTTTATGTACATTTGAAGTCAGAAATGTTAGCATGTTAGCAGTTATACAATGCGACACATTGACTGCAGGTACTGTAACACCCTGATATGCCTATGAGAGCCAGACCATAAAGAAGGCTAAGCACCAAAGAACTGATGTTTTGAACTGTGGTGCTGGATAAGACTCTTGAGAGTCCCTTGGACAGTGAGGAGGTTAAACAGTCAATCTTACAGGAAATCAACCCTGAATATTCATTGGAAGGACAGATGCTGAAGCTCCGATACTTTGGCCACCTGATGTGAACAGCCGACTCATCGGAAAATACCCTGATGCTGGGTAAGATTGAAGGCAGAAGGAGAAGAGGGTCACAGAGGATGAGATGGTTGGATGGCATCACCAATGCAATGGACATGAACTTGGGCAAACTCCAGGAGATGGTAAGAGACTGCATGCTGCAATCCATGTGGTTGTGGAGTCAGAAAGGACTTGGTGACTGAATAACAACAAGTGCCTATATTTTCTTGCATTGTCTTGGTTGATGGAAACTTCCTCTTCACTTAGCCCAAAACCTGGAGTTAATTTTGACTCAACACTTTCCTTTATTCCTCACATCCAAGAAACTATCAAACCCCACTGGGTTCTACCAACACCCAGTACACTATCATCCACAATTTTAACTCTTTAAAACCAAAGAAGGAGGACACAGGTCCTCAGGCTTCCCCCACGGCCACATGAGGGAGAGCCCACCATAAAGACAGTCTCTGTGTCAGGACAGAGCAGCCTACAATAAGCTTATAAGAATCATATTTTTACACTCATCCTCTATTAGAAATGGCAGGTAGTTGGGAATGCAGGTGAGCAAGGCAGAGAGAACCTCAAGACACCCTTAGCTGACCTGGGAAGGGGTCTCAAGGGCAACAAACCCAACTTTCTTTGTTGTTCTCTATCCTGTCCCTCACTCTAATCATTTTTGTACTTTATTTTGTGATTTACATAAAGCTATGTGGGTGGGTGAACACGGTTTCAACACTTTTCGTAGCACAGCACAATTCGTAAATGAGTTTAGATTACCTATGGACTTGTGTTAGAAGAAATAATCGAGACTTGCATTTATAGCTGGTATAAATGGAAATTGAAGTGTAACAGGTAAACATTATTAAATTTGAATTCTGAGTAGTCTATAAATTCTCTTCTTAAAGGAACTGGCAATTGTCTAAGCATGGTATATGTCTGACACTTTACCAGCTACTTAACTTTTATAGCTTTTAATTTTTTAAAAAGTCTTTAGGCTATGCATATTAGACTGTACTTATTCAATAATAGAATGTATAATTTTAAGTTAGAAAATCTTTTTTGAAGTGTGAACATGATCACATAGAAGTGATGGCATTTTTACCATTCTTTAGCAACTTGAACTTAACATTTCAGTATATCTTTTATAATTAACTTTAAAAAATTGGTGCTTAGTTTAAAAGGTGCTTTTTATGCCAGTTTTTTGTTTTTTTTTTTTTTGCTTGAAGAAATCAATATGGCCTAACTTGTGTGCTGTAAAAATGGATTTATAATGGAAAAGCTGACACACTTGGGTTTAATCGGGTTTAAATTCAGAAAAATTAACATCATATTCTTCAACTCTAATAGGTTTAAAGGATAAATTAAAAGAATCACCTCAAAAAATTACCAACTGGCATTTTAAGAATCTTATTCCTCTGAAGATGTTTTGTAAGTTAAGAGTTAGTTGCTCAGTTGTGTCCGATTCTTTGCAACCCCATGGACTATAGCTTACCAGGCTTATCTTCATATTCAGCACATATAAGTTTGAAAGATACATTAACTGAAGATTTTATTAGCTTTTGTTTAAAAGATCAAGCTGACTTTGGACATATATTTCAAAATGTAAATGCCTCTGGCTGTCATAGGCTCCAAGCTGAGACACTGGACAGTAAAATTACATTGTACAAGGAAACAAGCTGTAGAAAAGGACTGTTAACTTGAAACCAATTTTTCCTAATACTTGTAAGCTATTCATGTACTCCTAAGTATTTTTATATACATTGTCATAAAAATACTTCACTCAGAAGCTCTAGGTAGTTCCCAACATACAGATACATCAAAGCCTATGCACAGAAACTTTCCTACTGGATATTAAAGGCAAAGAAAATTTGACGCACAGTTTTTTTCTTTAAAAAAATGTCTTTGAATTGGCTCTTTGCTTATGGGTAAGACTGGCAAGACTATCTAGTTGCTGTTTGTCAGCTCCTTTCCTGTGTAGTTGGTACCTCTATTTACTATATAGGTGCTAAGTAAATAAAACATTAAACAGAATTATGAATATCACTGATTGTTCATACACTATATATTTTGTTTGAAAAGTGTTCCTTGCTCAGTTGTGTCCAACTCTTTCAGACTCCATGGACTGTAGCCTACCAGGCTCCTCTGTCCATGGAATTTTCCAGGCAAGAATACTGGAGTGGGTAGCCATTCCCTTCTCCAGGGGATCTTCTGACTCAGGAATTGAACTGGGGTCTCCTACACTGCAGGCAGATTCTTTACCATCTGAGCCACCAGAATCCCTCCCTAAAAACATAGGTTTTGTTTAATCCAATTCGAATTATGGAACAATTACTTAGTTAACTGAGTATATATTACATTCTTTGATTTAGAAGGAATCTATTTTCACACAACTTTTCTGCAGGACAAACCATGATAATGGTAACACATAACCCACCCATAGTCGTGATGCAACAAGTGGGTAGTTTTGTGTGTTCAAACACCCCTTCTAGTAAAACCTTCACATTACTTAAGTTTCTTTCCAGCATACACTGACTTAACTTGGACTATCGCACAAAGTTGATCAACAGTACCTTCACGGCTCCATTCTCGTGCATGGTAACGCAGTTGTCGGCATCTTCTGAGAGCTGGTACAAGGCTTGGGCTGTTGCTCTGTGCACGTTGGTGTCATTTGATTTCAGGTACCGCACTAAGGGAGCCACCGCCTTGTGCTCGCCGAAGGCCACTCTGTTTCTGCCCCACATACAGCAACGTGAAATCGTTTCTGCTAGGTGACGCCTCAGTTTGTCATTATTCTGCACAAGGAAAATGAACTGTGGTATGTGCATCGTAATGACCCTGTGATGTTTATGCTCTAGATGAGGGGTCCCCAAAACTGAACAACAACAAACGTCTAGGCTCTAATGCCTGATGATCTGAGGTGAAGCCGATAATAGAAGTAAAGTGTACAATAAACGCCAATGTGCTTAAAAGTCAAAGTGTTACTTGCTCAGTCCTGCCTCACTCTTTGCAACCCGGTGGACTGTAGCGCTCCAGTGTCCATGGAATTTTCCAGACAAGAATACTGGAGTGGGTAGCCATTCCCTTCTCCAGGAGATCTTCCCAATCCAGGGATTAAACCTGGGTCTCTTGCATTGCAGGCAAGTTCATTACCATGTGAGCTACCAGGGAAGCCCTTGAATCATCCTGAAAGCATCCCCAACCCCCACTCCTGGTCCATGGAAAAACTGTCTTCCACAAAACCAGTCCCTGGTGCCAAAAAGGTTGGGAACCAGTCTTAGATATTAACTACCCACTGGCTACATAGTTGGTGTCTAGATGGAAACCAGTATTTTGGTGGGTCACCAATGGATCAACGTTCTTTTTATGAACTGAATAGAATACATGCAGGCAAAGGTGATCAGGTATCAGGCATTAGTTATTTGCTCAAGGCTCAATTTCCTTCTGAGTAAGTTCACTCACAACACAGACCTACAGATCAGCAAGTGGTCAAATAATAAAAAATAATTAAGGAATATTGGACATTCTTAAGGGACCCTATCAGATAACTTGGATAAGCAGATTCATTCTACTTCTTCACCCTAGGAATACTTACACATCAGTAAGATACCTTGGTTCCTAAGAGGGAGAAGACAATGCAGTAAACAAGGTCAGGTGCTGAGTCCCCCATTTTCCTTTCTGTTTGTGTGTGTTAGTCGCTCAGTCGTGTCTGAGTCTGAGCGACCCCATGGACTGTAGCTCACCATGCTTCTCTGTCCATGGGATTCTCCAGGCAAGAATACTGGAGTCGACTGCCATTCCCTTCTCCAGAGGATCTTCTTGACCCAGGGATTGAACCCTGGTCTCCTGCATTGCAGGCAGATTCTTTACCCTTTGAGCTACAGGGAAGTCCTTCTGTATTGTTTATGTAGACTATATCCTTCTTTTTGGATGTTATTACCTCATACATGTATAATACACCTGAATAATGCCCTAATTTTCTGTTTGTTAATTACACTGTTCTCTTGATTAAGGACTTGAGAGTCCTTAACTGGAACTGGCAGATATTCTTAGGAATTCAGTATTAGACTGGCCCAAAAGTCTTCTAGATCAAACAGGCTTCCAATCACTGAATTTCTGCTTTATGACTTTTCTGCCAAGTGGCAGACCAAGCCATGCTCAAATATCTATGGTCATGGTGAAGTCATTATCTCTGAAGGCTGCTTGTTCTATCTAGTACAGCTCTGGATAAAGAATACAGTGATTGCCAAAATCTTCTAGCTCAAGAGTGCCATCGACACAGGCTTGCTAAGCTTAGAAAGGAGCATTTAAGTTCTCAAGTTGGCATGAATAATCATCTTAAAGATCATAATAATGATGATTGTGATACAATAGTTAATACTTCTATAGTAACATTTATATTTGCCACCACTTTACTTGCCAATGATAAGTGAAAAATAGCCTCTATTTTTACAAAGCTTCTGCATATTAACATTTTACAGTTTGAAATATACTTTCACGGTTATTTGTCTCAGAGAAATTAAATGAAATTAAATGAATTTACTAAATCTCATACCTCATAAGTGATGGATATTAAACTTGAATCCAGGTCTCTGGATTTTGAGCTCATTGTTTTTGCTACTACTTATGACAATATGCATTTTGAAATAAAAAGATACATTACTTACTGTATTTGCTAGCTTGGACAGTAAAGGAACAACTCCATGATCTGTGATAACAGCTAAATTTTCTTGATCTTTTGCTATATTGGTAATAACAGCACATACACTGGCCAACACTTCTTTATTATCTGATTTCAGTAAATTGACAACAAGTTCCAAACCACCAACGAAGGAACGAACCATTTCTCCAGCATCCTAGATAACAATAAAAATAAAGATGATATCAAAAATAAACCCATATTTAGCATTTTTTAAAAAAGCACAAAGTAATGATAAGGCTGTGAGTTGTACCTTTGGTATGAAAAAATTCAGTTTATTCATATGTTATATAATTTTTATGTATGTATGTTTGTATATGTAACACATGCTTCCCTGGTGACTCAATGGTAAAGAATCCACCTGCCAATGCAGGAGATGCAGTTTCAATACCTGGGTTGGGAAGATCCCCTGGAGAAGAAAATGACAACCTATTTCAGTATTCTTGCTTGGGAAATCCCACCGACAGAGGAGTCTGGGGTCTATGGGGTCACAAAGGATCATACACGACTGAGTGACTAAACAATACACAGCACATACACAGACACAGCTCAGTTTCAACAAATGCAGACTGAAGCACTATTACATGAGTCAGTGTGATAACTACTGGGGATACAGAAGTTAACAAAACCCAACTGAGTCTTAATTAACAAAACACAATTGAGCAAGGCGAAGACAATGGGAAGAAGAGACAGGAATGTACAGCTGAAGGGAAGAGTTCATTTCATTCAGGACCAGGTCAAAACAACATTCACGTATTCTCCCAATCTCCTGTCTTACTTCCCAGTCTGTTATTGTTGCTGTTAGTCACTGAGTCGTGTCTGACTCTTACAATTTCATGGACTGTAGCCCGCCAGGCTCCTCTGACCATGGGATTTCCCAGGCAAGAATACTGGAGTGGGTTGTCACTTCCTTCTCCAAGAGATATTCCCAACCCAGGAATTGAACCTGTGTCTCTTGCATTGCAGGCAGATTCTTTACCACTGAGCCACCTGGGAAGCTCTACTTCCCATTAGACTCTTCTGCATAAACAGTGCTCCAGACTCTAGGATTATTGCTGTTCCCTAAAGTACCAAGTTATTTTCTTTACCTGGAGTTTAGCCCTACCCAACTACAAACTCCTGCTCCGTTCTGAAAATCTGACGTCTTTTAATAGCAGCTTAAATAACAGTTCCTCCATGAAGTTCCCCACCCATCCAACCGGCCTTCCCTTCTCAGTGTGGTCACTCCCTCCCCTCCACATTCTTGTAGTTTTCTCCAAAAATCCATTTCCTCACCCTCTTCTGTTTGCCAAGTCCTGGTTTTGCTTGGTTGTCTAATTCTCAGACAAGTATCAGGAGAGACTGCCTCTGACCTGGAGCTTCCACCTGTCCTGGAAGTCTCCTACCCCTTGCCAACACTTTGCTTAGGGGCAGCGTACATATAGCCCAATTATGGCACATGAGCTCTGGATGATAAATCAGAAGTCTTCTGGAAGGGTTTTCCTATTTATAACAACACTGAGAATGGTAAAACAGGAGGAGGACAAGAGCCTGGTTCTTGTAGACACTGCTGAGATGCTGAATCAAGTAATGCAAAAGTCTGATCTGGCTATTTAGAACCAAAGGAATCTATAGCCATTTTTTCCATCATATTGTAATGATTTTCTTATGGGTCCTTTCCTCATTAATACATGAGTTCTTCAAGAACAGTCACCAAGTGAGTCAGAAAGAGAAAATCAAATATTGTATCTTAACACATGTATGTGGAATCTAGAAAGATGCTACAGATGATTGTATTTGCAAAGCAGAAATAAAGATACAGAGAGCATATGGATACCAATGGGGAAGGGGACGTGGGATGGACTGGGAGATTGGGACTGACAAATAGACACTTTGATATTATGTATAAAATAGGTAACTAATGAGAACCTACTGTATAGCACAGGGAACTGGACTCAGTGCTCTGCGGTGACCTAAATGGGAAGGAAACCCAAAAGGGAGGGGATATATGTATCCGCATAGCTGATTCTCTTTGCTGTACAATAGAAATAAAAATCAAATAATAAAATGTAATAAGAATTAAATAAAATTTTATTTTATTAAATTAAGTATTCAATAAAAAAATTTTTAAAAAGAGAGACACCTGGTCTTTGACTCTCACTTGGGCTATCTCACTCTGTCACTCAGAGGACTTTTAATAAATGTTTGTTGAAAAACTAAAAGGAATAAGGAGACTATAACTTTTAAGATACTTCACCACAGTCACAAGCACTAAAAAGAAGAGTGTGCTAGCTTGGTAAGACAGAGTATAAATGAACTGGCCTCCAGTCTAGTGACTTCCCGGTTCTCTGACAGCAGTTATCATGGAGCCTGGGAGCCGCAGCACTGGGGCAGCCCCAGGAGAAATAGCAAAAGTGGCCACACCTGCCTCTGATCTGGGACCTCCCTGAGGTGTGTGGTGCGAGATCCAGCGCACCGGTGTCAGCAAGGCCATGGTGCGGCTCACAAGGGTCTCATAACAGTTTATGTTGATAATCTGTGCTACACTCGAGGCTATAGGCCCCTCCAGAGTTCGTTTTGAAGGTGAGCTTTTTTTTCGTTTTTAGGTTCAAAGGTTTTAGACACATGACTTCTTGCCTCACATAGTTTCTATGGAAAGGGAGACAGTATACTTGAGGATGGAAAAAGTAATTCCTCTGCCAAAACTGTCTTTCACTAATGCTGAGCGACTGGGCAAATTCACTACATTTTCCACCTTCTCACATATCTTAAAAACTAGTCTTTGCCAGTTTTGCCGCTGGTACAATATTGGCTATAGACAATTCAACTTTTTAATGGAAAAATCTTTAATAATGATGATGATAATGATGATGATAATAATAGTAGTACAATAACAAGAGCCTTTTTTTTTTTTTTGCAATTTACAGAAGACTTCCGCATACTTTATCTCTTCTGCCTAGGGAACCATGGCGCCCTCATCTTACAGACAGGCAGTCTGAAGGTTCATGCACAGTGAGTGACAAAGCTAAAAAAGCAGATCTCTCGATTTCTCATTTAGTATCTTTTCACTACACAACTGTGTGCGTGGACTTGGAAGTACCAATAGTTGAAGTTGTCACATTAAAGTTAGTTTATAAACAGTCAGAAGAAGCCTCCCAATTTAGAGAGTTAATAATTCCAAAAGGGATGAAGCTATTTGCCAGTGACATTTCCTAAGACAAAAACCATAATTAAAAAGAGAATATGAAACACCTTCATGCTGCTATGAGCTTGAATGGTTGAATAAGTAGGGAAAGGGGACAAGTTCAAATTAAACAAAATTAAGTATTTAATGTTAAATGTTTTTGGTTAAAATTCAACTAATAGGAAAACACTAATGCAGATTATTATTTACAGACTAATGAATAAAACAGAAAACTGGCTGTTTGGCACACAGCAAGTAAACTAATAGGCTTGAAATCCCCTCCTTTGCCTCCAGCAAAAAGAACCGGCAGCCTTCTGATGAGGTGAGATACATACAAGGCAACTTTAAAGCACATGCAAGGCAAGTGTGACGTGACTTAAGACAAAAATTTTTGACCAGAAGGGCTATAAAAACACTACACTACTCTGGCCATATAGAGACCATACAATGCGTAACATTTGAAACAGATTTTAAAATAGCACCCTGCATATAAAAAAAAATTTCAAAAATGCTACATTCACATTAGAATAGCATGTCAGAGAAACTAAAACTGAACAGGCAAATCTTGTCCTAAAGGTAAATTCAATAAATTTCTTTTCAAATTCTAAATATACCTCTGTATACTCAAGAACAGTTCGTTTGTGGGCTCTATCATAATAAGGTCCTTGTTTCTGTTGCTAGTAAACAAGTCCCACAGCTTAAATATATACACACATACATATACATACATACATACACACATATACTATACACACACACACACACACACACACACATATACATGATTTGGAGTTACCTGACACTTTCAAATATAGTCCTTCAAAACTGGAAAGTAGAACCTCAATTATTATTCCTTTCCTTCTGAACTGATGGAAAAATAAATTGACTTTCGGTAAAATAAATAATGCAGTGGCTCAGTCTAGATCTATGTAGCAGAAAATGTATTCAACTTTGAAGGTGGCTTTATCCAATTAATTTACACAAGACAAATTTTTTCTAAAGTTAATGGTTCTGATTTTTCTCTATTTCCTTAGCCGAAATTAAGATAATTTTTTAAAATATCACCATCAACTGTGATTTTTTTCCATTTTACTACACCTTGTGTTGATTCTACTTTAGATGCAATTCTATTAATGAAAAAGTCTAAATTGTGAGGCACTCTTGTGAATCAGCCTGCAATGCGGGAGACCCAGGTACTATCCCTGGATTGGGAAGATCCCCTGGAGAAGGGAATGGCAACCCACTGCAGCATTTTTGCCTGGAGAATTCCATGGAGAGAGGAACCTGGCAAAGAGTTGTACACAATTGAGCAACTAACACTTTCACTTTCACTATTGTATATTCAGAGGCTTATAGAGGCAATTAAAGGACATTTTTAACTGATGACATATTTTAAAGAAGTTTATAAGTACAAGATGCTAAATAATATAAGACATATTATCATCTAGTAGTTATTATATGTAAATCAACTGTGCATGTATAAGTTTATATATATTTTAATTTTAAAATACATATATTTAGAATTTTTCCCACTTATAATCAGTAATCCACAGATTAAGATGTGTAAAACACTTTCTGGTTAAGATTAATCAGTGAATTGTATGGGTCAGGCTAAGAATAATAAATAATAAATATTTTTTATTTTAAAATAAAATAAAATAATAAAAAATAAATATTTTTTAAGAATAAACTTAAAAAAAATTAACTGTATCAAATACTACACTCTTAAAAAAAGTCTCTAATTTATGAAGAGGTTCTTCTCCAACAGTTTACTTGTTGGGTCTGTTACATTATATTTTCCTGTTGAACAAATTGGGTTATGAAGTTTGCCTCATCTGCCATATTCACCTGACCTCTTGACAACCAATTACACTTCAAGCATCTTGACAACTTTTTGCAGGGTAAACTCTTCCACAGTCAGCAGGAGGCAGAGTTCGTCAAATCCTAAAGAGTGGATTTTTATGCTACAGGAATAAGCAAACTTATTTCTCGTTGGCAAAAAGGTGTTGACTGGAATGGTTCCTATTTTGATTAATAAAGATGTGTTTGAACCTAGTTATAATGATTTAAAATTCATGGTCCAAAACCACCATTAGGTTTGCACCAACCTAACACCTGCAATGAATCCTCATGCTCAGGAATGTTCTAACATCTGAAACTGGCTTTCTGGTCTTCCTCCTCTTCTGTGTTCCTGTAACTGATTTTTGTAGTAAGTGGTTTTCATTGGTCTTCCCTCTCATTTATCAGCTTCTCTGAGAACACACCTCGAATTTAGCAGACATGGTCTGACTGGAGCAGAACTTGGCAGACTTCTCACCTCCAAGAGCTCCACTCAGTGCTTCTGCTGTGGCTGCTACTTGAGCAGGTACAATGAATTCATGTTAAGCTCTGCAACTCAGCCAAAACCCCTACATCTTTTACAAGTGAGTTACTGTATAGCTAACGCTCTCCTATCCTGCATTTGTGAGGATTCTAGCTGCTTTTTATTGTATAAATTGGGTTGGACGATTTTTCACGTAAAAGAGATACGTTTATGATTAAATTTCACATGGTAAAATTTATCTATTTCTGTTTAATACTGTCCTTTGAGAAACCAAGTAAGCTACCTAGGATATTTAGAGGTAAATAATTTATCCAAGCATTCTCATCTTAAAAAAAGATTCCTTAAGAAGGTAAAAATACAGTTGTTAAGGCAGTAGTTCTTAAACTTTGTGGCACATTAGCATCACCTGGGAGACCTTTTCATGTTCTATCAGCTCAAGTTGGGCCAAGTGAATCAAAGCATGTGGGGGTGGGATCCAGTGCCCAGAAGGTCTTTAGGTGACAATGCCAATGTGCATCAAAGTTTGGGAAGCCCTGGTTTAAGACTTTGAGTCACATAGTGAGAAGAGCTGGGAGCATAGCTTGGTTTCATTACTATTGGCTGTATTGCTTTGAGCTGCTACCCAACTTCTCTAAGTTTCCATTTCCTCATCAGTAATTAAACAACAAACTTGTAAATAACCACTGAGTTAAAGAAGAGATAACTATTTCCTAAAGAAGAACATAGAAAAACAGTAGAAAAAAATCAATGAAACCAAGAGTTGGATTCTCAAAAAGATCAACAAAACTGACAAATCCTTAGCTAGATTAAGGAAGGGAAAAAAAAAAAGACTCCAAATCCAAAATGAAAGAAGGTACAAGACAATTTAGAGAAATAAAAAGGATTGTAACAGAATGCTATCAACAATTGTATGCCAACAAATTGGGTAACCTAGAAGAAAAAGAAATGGATAAATTTCAAGAAACACGTTGTTGGGAAATAACAATCAGCCAAAACGGCGGTGGTCAGACTCTCATCACATGTTCTCTCTCTCTCGCCCCACATTGTTTACAAAGTCTGTAAACAGTGACTTTGCATGGTATGATGCAACAGCTGATATCATTTATAGCAGAGCGCACGTGCATCATGCCTACATAAGCACCACGTGAAAAGCCTTTGTAGCCCACTGCAGAAGCGTCAACCATTAGTGAATAAGGCATTTTGGCCTTGCAGCTGCGAATAAATACTGTCTACAGTACCTACGGCTCCTCATAGGGACTTTTTCCAGCTTTCCATTTTCTTCCAGCTTCCCTGCTTGTCTACCCTGGGTTTAGCAAACAATGAGACACACATAACCTACACCAACTGAACCATAAAGAAATAGAAAATAGGAATAGATTTATAACTAGTTAGGAAATTGAATCAGTAATCAAAAACCTCAACATACAAAAAAACATACAAAAGCCCCAGGACCGGATAGTTTCACTTGCAAATTCTATGGAACATTTAAATAAGAATTACCAGCAATCATCAAACTCCTCCAAAGAACTGAAGAGGAGGTACCACTCCCAAAGGCAGTGTATGAAGCTAGCATTACTTTGACACCAAAACCAGATAAAGACAATATAAAAAAGGAGAACTACACTCCTCAACAAAACACTAGCAAACCAAATTCAGTAGGATTATACCCCATGACAAAGTAGAATTTATACCTAGAAAGTATGAGTAATTCAGGGCTTCCCAGGTGGCACTAGTGGTAAAAAACCCTTCTGCCAGTGCAGGAGATGTAACAGACGCTGGTGTGATTCCTGTGTTGGGAGGAGCCCTTGGAGGAGGGCACGGCAACCCACTCCAGTATTCTTGCCTGGAGAATCCCATGGACAGAGAAGCCTGGCAGGGTACAATCCATAGGGTCGCAAAGAGTTGACACAATTGAAGGGACTTAGTGTGCAGGCATGGGTGATTCAACAAAAGAAAATCAATATACTGTCCTACATTAACAGAATAAAGGTCAAACCCATAAGAGCATGTCAGATGATGCAGAAAAAGTATTTGACAAAACTTAATGTCCTCATATGATTTTTTTTTTAAGTTCAACAAACTAGGAATAGAAGAAAATGATCTCAACATAATACAGGCCAAGTAGGAAAAACCCACAGCTGAGATCATACTCAATGGTGAAAGACTGAAAGTTTCTCTCCAAGATCAGGAACAAGTGTGCCTGCTTTCAGGGTATACAGCCAATATTTTATAGTAACTGTAAATGGAATCTAACTTTTAAAATTAGTGGATCATTGTGTTGTACACCTGAAGCTTATATCATATTGTAAACAACCATATTTCAATTTAGAAAAGTTAAAAATGCTATGTGCCCAGAGAAATGGAGGGACGCAACATTGCATCAGAAACTGGGGTCCTAGTCAATGTTCTAGTCTGTGAACTGTGACAGCACAGCTTCTGATGGTGGTCAAGTACAGGGTGTGTTCCTCGGAGTTCTTGGCTGAGCGGGAGATAATGATGTAACTTAATGGATGACATTTTTCATTTAACAAAGTAACTGGTAGCTGATAAGCTGTTGTTCCGTCGCTAAAGTTGTGCCCAACGCTTTATGACCCCATGGGACTGCAGCATGTCAGGCTTCCCTGGCTTTTACCATCTCCCAGAGTTTGCTCAAACTCATATCCATTGAGTCAGTGATGCCATCCAACCATCTCATCCTCTATCGCCCCCTTCTCATCCTCTATCGCCCCCTTCTCCTCCTGCCCTCAATCTTTCCCAGCATCAGGGTATTTTCCAATGAATCAGCTCTTCGCATCAGGTGGCCAAAGTATTGGAGCTTCAGCATCAGTCCTTCCAATGAATATTCAGGGTTGATTTCCTTAGGATTGACTGGTTTGATCTCCTTGCTGTCCAAGGGACTTCCAAGAGTCTTCTTCAGCACCATAGTTTGAAAGTATCAATTCTTCAATGCTCAGCCTTCTTTATGTCATCTGTACATGACTACTGGAAAAACCATAGTTTTGACTATACATACTTTTGCCAGCAAAGTGATGTCTCTGCTTTTTAATACGCCTTCTAGGTTTGTCATAGCTTTTCTTCCAAGGAGCAAGAGTCTTTTAACTTCATGGCTATAGTCACTCTGCACAGTAATTTTGGAGCCCAAGAAAATAAAATATGTCACTGTTTCCACTTTTGCCCCATCCATTTGCCATGAAGTGATGGGACAGATAAACTGTACTTTCAAATAAAATGGTTCAATGGGGATGTCCCTGGTGGTCCAGAGGCTAAGTCTCCATGCTCCCAAAGCAGGGGGCATCCTAAACTAGCAATCTCATTGCAGCCCTCTTCAGAACAGAGGCTGAGAAGCCTGGAACGGGAAGCAGTCGCAGGGCAGGAGGGGAATCCAAAGCAACACATCTGCCCCACGGATAGTGGTCCTTTCAGCTGGGATCTGAAGACAAGCTTAATCACACCCTCACTTGTTGTGGCCCTTTAAGTCCCAAGCTGAAAATCAGGCGCAAAGAAAAAATATCTGTAATACAGTTCACTTTAGTTTATAGGATTTTAGAAACCGTGGACTAGATAAGGAGCATACTTGGAACTGTTTGACTTGAAAATAACCCTAGATAGGTGGGCCACCAAACACGGATTTCATTTTAAACAGCTTTTCAGTGTTTTAAGAACCTGTGCAGCTTCTTTGGCACATGGTGGACAGCTATACATTCTTTGGCAAATGTGAGCTCCTTAAGCCGTGTCTGTGGCAGTCGTCTCAGTGTGAAATTACAGCTCTATGTACTTCTTGTCCAGGTTCTCTCTGGCTTCCTCATTGGACATGGCTCATTGGGCAGCTGAAGTTAAACAGAGGGTGATGTCAGATTCCTGCCCAGTTTCATCAGCTGTGTTCTGTCACACCTGTAGTCAGGAAGCTAAAACTTCCCAAGCTTGTATTCTAATCTCTCAGAAATTAACTTTTTCTCCTTTCTTTTGGGGAATAGCTCTCAAACATCTTCTAATTGGCTTCTGTTTGGGGCAGATCCTGAGGCCACTGGTTTTAAAGTTACTAGAGATTTTTTTCCCCTCTGAGATAAAAATTCACAACCAAATATTATTTTCTAAACAAGCAGCAAAATTGGGTTTAAGAAGGTTACAAGGCCAAGTGATCACATAGATACATTACTGATTTGGTAGACAGGTTGAGTTTTCTTCCTAGTGTGACAGCTGTTTTAATTATAGAGAGTATTTATTTCAAAATAAGATACCTGTTTCCCATCTAATTCACAAGGAAGTGGTGACTGCAAATTAATATGAATTATGTGAATCATTTCTTATAAAAAGGCCAATAGAGCCTGGTGGGCTACAGTCCATGGGATTGCACAGAGTCGGACGTGACTGAGTGACTAACACTTTCTACTTTTTATTAATAAAAACTTTTAAAAGTCATTAATGAAAAGGAACAGAATTAAGAAAATTAAGTACTATCTTACATCATTCACAAAAAGAAAATATTAAAAAAGGCAGTCATAGTTTAAAAAAGAAACATGCTCTTATCAATGCTGGAAAAATGCTTGAGGTAAGTGGTGTAACATAATTCTACATTCTTTATGTGAATTCTGTAATTTTTCATTATCTCATTGTTCACAGAGCACAAATTTGAGTTGATTTTCTGCAGCATGAAATTTTGGTTCTTAAGAACAAAGAATTTAATACACGGATCTTTGCCAGATTCAGTTTTTGCATTCTTTACATCACAAGTTCATAATGCTGAACACCTGTTCAACCACTGTTTTTCTCCAAAGTGTGTTTGATCATTCAGCTGGAAAGGGACAGCTTTTCACTTCCATTTACAAATATCTCTCACTTTTTACAAAACAGCTCTTCATCTGCAGCCAGACTTCCAGCTCATGAATTTTACTAAATAACATCACTACAGAGGTCACATCTTACAATCTCTGTCCTTTTTAGTAATCTGAACAGGGAAACAACAACAAACTTTCCTTAAGTCTTAAATAAATCCTTTTAAATAAAACTACTTAGAAAAATATGCAGTGAATTTTTATGCTTAGTTCACTTTTAGTTCAGCCTCTGTTCTTTAGATCTTGAGAGACTGAAGAAAGTTGAGCAGCTTTTAAACTGAAGATGCTCATTTCCTATCTTAAATACTCTTTAAAGTTTAAGGCCATAAAACAGACTTACATTTCACACCCTGATTTTTCAAACATATAAGGTCCGGACAGATAATTATTAGGCTGGTAAAACATTTATCTTTCACTTAGTACATTTTTTAATCACCAATTACTGATCAAAAACTATAATATATAGGCTTCCTCCAGAATGAAGGAATATTTGAAGCTTCTAGCTGAGACACTGGCCTCCTGGGAAAAATGTCAATATTTTGTACTACAAAAACCCCACATTCAATTTGTTAATACATCTAATTACAACATAATACAATGCAAGTCCAGTGGCAGCTTACGTGGTGACTCTTAATTTGTCACAATTATTCCACGATTCATTACTGAACTACTCTGTTGCCTCACTCATTCTCTGATAGGGAGCTTTTAATATTTCCCTGCAAGAAAAGAGGCAGTCCATTCACTACATGTAATTTTCACATCTCATTTTCTTAATAGATCTGAAAATGTGTTCTCATGGATATGCTGTTAACGGTATAAAAAATGGGTAACATCTGTCTTCAACAGCTGACATCTCACCACATCGACTCCACATGGACACGTACGTAGTGTGCTCAGCTTTTACGACGCCTGACAGATGTTCAGGGACCCTGAAGTAGAAATGACCTGTCTGAAGACATGCCTTCTACTTTCTTCCCACTGGGGCTGCCCTTGGCTATAACTGACAATAGCTGGTTTCCGTCGCATTGATGTCAGTGCCATTAATCTAGACAAAGAAGTTATTTATTTCAAAATGATGCCAACTCCTATGATTCATAAGTTAATAATTCTAAAGTGACTTGCAAAAGTATCTTACGTCAAAAATGTGGAAATGCTTTCTTACCAAATAAAAGGAAATTTTTCCTAGAAAGCTGAGTCATAAACTTACCTGAAACAAGGAGGCATGAGGAGGAGGGGGAAGGAAGAATGGGCCAAAATATTTGGCAGGACCTCGTCTGATTCTGTTATTTCACTGTGAGCAGGATGCCCGGCATGTTCAAAGTGTTTCCTGCCTCTATTCTCCCACAGAACTTACTCTTATTTGAGAAAATTTAAATTCACCTCCAAATAATAGAATATACAAAATACTACTTGAAGATTCTAAATTGAACATGCTGCTGCTGCTGCTAAGTTGCTTCAGTCATGTCCGACTCTGTGCGACCCCATAGACGGCAGCCTACCAGGCTTCCCCGTCCCTGGGATTCTCCAGGCAAGAACACTGGAGAGGGTTGCCATTTCCTTCTCCAGTGCATGAAAGTGAAAAGTGAAAGTGAAGTCACTCAGTCGTGTCCGACTCTATCGACCTCATGGACTGCAGCCTACCAGGCTCCTCCGTCCATGGGATTTTCTAGGCAAAAGTACTGGAGTGGGGTGCCATTGCCTTCTCCGAAATTGAACATAGCTAAGTGGATTAACCTAGAGAAGGGAATGGCTACCCACTCCAGTATTCTTGCCTGGAGAATTCCATAGACAGAGAAGCCTGGCTGGCTATAGTCCATGTGGTCTTTGGTGGGAGTGGAGGGCAGTGGAAGGCAGGAGAGGTTCAGGAGGAATGGAGCTCTCTATGGAGGCTTGGGTCTGGACTGGTCCTTTGGGCCAAGGGTTTAAACACAGACAAGATGGGTTGTTTTTAAAGTTTGAATGTGGTTAAGTTTAGGTTGTTAGCAAAGAAGACTGGTTGGGTATTCAGGACAGAAATCCTGGGCAAGAATAATGAATATGAAAACACTAGAAAATCTTTTAAAGCCAATTACAGATAAGTAGGCAAATTTAGAGTTGAAATCCATAGGAATAAAGGATGTAATTAACATGTAATAACAACATTAATAGAAATGTTATCCATAAAAATGGTACCTCACCAATGATAATATTAAATTTCTCTTTTCAATGATGATTGAGAGTTAACCGGTATCTCTAACAAGCTTCTCCAGGAAAAGGAAAGACCTTTGGTATGCTTTTACCTCTTACCTTCCACTACCTAACATGGTTTTTAATCATTTGATGGTCTAGATGCTGACTGTTACTGTGACAATACCATGTTTTATTTTAATGGCTTTTATTTTATGCCACTATTTTTAAAGAAATTCTTTCTCAATAATTTGATAAAAATTGAAAGCCCTATTATAATACAAATTCTTATTTAGCAAAAAGTCTAATGATTTATTTGTTCATTATTATTTCTATAATTCATGTTATTTTCTTTCTTATAATCTTCTGTTTTGCTGGAAAACATTCTAAAGTAAAATTTTTTTTCAGAGAAGACTCATGGAGGATAACTTTCCTGAATCCCAACATTTCTAAAAGAACAATGTCTTCATTCCATCCTTACCCTACACTCACTCAGGTGCTAGTTTTGCAGGATATAGAATTCCAGGATAAAAAATGCTTTCCTTTAAAGACAGAAAAATTTTTGTTACATTTTCCTTAGAATTCACTGTGAATGATATTGATTCTTGTTCTTATATAACTTTTTCCTTTCCTTTAATTTCTGGAAATGCCAAATTTGAATTTGTGTCTAGGTATAGATAAATTCATTTTCCCTACTTGGCACTAAATGGATCTTTCAATCTGGAGACTAGAGTCTTTCTTCAACTCTTCAGCTTATAGAAACCACCTCCCCCTTTTATAAATGACTGTTTATTCCTTTTGCTTTCCTTTTGTGTGCTTGCAATTCCTATTTTCTTTTTACATTTACTTTACATTTTTAGTTGTTTACTAGACTTTATCATCCAGATTAATTACTCAGTCATATCCCAGTACCATACATAATGTAGTATTTGTCTCTTTTATTAAATGTATTGTTTCCAAAATATATTTTTAATTTCCAAAAGCCCTTTCTTAATCTATGAATACTTTTTATTTAGCCATTTTGGGCTTAGCAGCATCCCTTCGGTCATTCAAAGGATATTAATTTTAAAGATTTAATTTTGTCTTCTTCTGTTCCTCTGAAGTTAGTTCTGCTTATCAGTCTTGGTTTGTCTCTAAAACCAATTAGCTTTTCTTAAAGATAATTAAGATCATTAAAGATATGAAAGATTGTTTAAGGAGGATTAAGATCTTTCTTAAAGAATATCCTTAAAGAAATCCTTCAAAGATGTGTAGCAACCTTTCCTCAATAGGCTTCTTTCTTGCTCCCTAAATAATATCATTTATATTTTATATTTAAAAAAATTTTTTGGACCTTATATAGTAGGATTATACTGTATCTCTGCTTCTGAAACTTGCTTTTATTTTGGTCAGTGTGTTCACGAGATACACTGATATCGATGCAGACATTGCTGAAGTACATTCATTTTTTATTGCTGCACTGGATGACGTATTATGACTGTGCTGTCATCTTGTTATTCATTTTCCTACAGGCTGACATTTGAGGTGTTTTTTTTTTTCCCTTTTTTGTTGTTATAAAAAAACAGTCCATTAACCAGTTTGTAATAAGTCTTTTCTAAATATTAGTACATATCACAATTCACTTTTTACAATAACTTCTAGTCACAAATTTTAGGAAGATAGAGGCATGTTAAATTTATTACAGGAATTAAATGCTTTCTGTAAAAATACTCGACAGAGAGAAATCTCTAGTCTTTATTAACAGATAAGAAAAGTGCAATTCATGACATTATGTGACTTTTTCAAGGTAACAAAGAACTTAGTGATTATTCATGGTAGTCAATCAGGCAGTAAGTAAGATAGAGGTTATCTTGGGCTTCTGAAAGTAGCAGTAATGTAATTTTTCTTTTCACCCAAGAGGTAAGAACAGTGTACTTTCTTTCCCCTTGATGTACCCGCGGTATTTGTTTCAATCCCACCAGCCAGGTAGGACACGGTAAGCTCGGCCATCTTAGCCCAGTTTCATGTGACATCTAAAAACTGACCAGGAAAAGGTATTGCTCAAAAATTATTTTGGCACAAAAGTTCAGTATTCTTTTTCGCAGGTAAAAATCTGACCATAAAGAAGTGAAAAGCAGCTGGTGACCTGTGGTAAATCATTCACCATGGTATTAGAGATTCTAGGATGGACTGACTTGCGGTCTCTTCTTACCTTTGCATTCTGGATACAGGGACAGAGGGCCCAAGCTGCACTGGCCTTCACGTCCGGGTGAGGGTTTTTTAGCAGAGACCACAACAAACGAACTCCATCTAAGCGATCAATTATCCTATTGTGAAACAAACAATTAAAAAAAACCCAGAGGTATATACTGTAATTGGAACATGAAAATAAAATTTAAATGGCTATCCACACAGTTCTAATTATTTTTTTCTCCTTTTGACATTTTGCTTAGCTATTTTTTTTCCCCAAAACTTTAACAACAGCAGGGACTTAACATGCTGTTGATTTGTCAGTTCTCTGATTTCAGTTTTACACTCGTGATGCAGAAAGCAAGCTCTATAATAATTATGATTCACATAAACTAAAAATCAAGCCATGTAATTTTTTAATTAGCTGTATACAGTCTGTTGCCTGAATGCAAAAATACTGGTTTCTTTCATATAGTAACATCTAAATACTTTCCAAGACAAATATTTACGCCTCAAAACTGTGCAGTTACCTTTTTTATTTGGTCTATGTTTAATTGACTTACCGTACGGCATGACATATTTTAAACTCCTCCAGTCCTAATCTAGCACTAGGAATTAAAATCATTACGCCACACTGCCTCCTTTGTTGGGCAGCAATAACACGTAACTTGTTTTCCATGTGCTTGCTTCCCAGAGAGACTAACATTGCAGACTGTGTTATAATTACTTAAACACACTGTAATCAAAATATCTTCTTGACTAGCTGAAAAATGAATTATCATCAGAGTCATCTCCACACCATCTGTCTTCTGTTTATACATCAATCAGTCCAGGGAGCATAACCTCGCATTAAGGTCTGTTGAGTACTCACAGTTGAGAAGAAGGCCAAACAAAACTTAATATCCTTTACAAACATGGCTTTGTTCAGAAAGATACACTAAACTATGAGCAGATGGAAAAAGATAAAGAATATCAAAATTCCTTTGATTTTAAACCTCGAGTTAAATACATGTAGTACTTAGCCACAGATAGAATAAATACTCCTAGCTTAGTGCCATTCAATTTTTTTCTTGAAAATTGACTAAAAATAATACTACATTACTTAATTATCTGAGATGAGTTTGCCAGGAAAAAAAAAGTATTACTCAAAAGGTTCCAAGTTGGATATAAGTTTTCCATAACCTTAAAAAAATTGGAAGTGCAAATAGCTTATAGTAAGATATAAACTATCTCTTTAAAAGATGATCTTTAATGAGAAAAAGTACATTGAGAAAGTGTTTTAACCCCATGTTTAAATAATTTTCTAAAACTAAAGCTCTCTGTCACTGTCTTGCTAAGGGAAATTAAAGTTTTTATTTCTCAATTTACACAAAGTATAAAGAAAGATGGTGAATACACTGTACTTCACAATGAAGGATTTACTTTACCAACTTAAAAAAGCTTACTGTTTTACACATGCCACTGAAAACATAATTAATGGAGATCCCTGGGTCTCTATTTTTTTTCATGTGTGATTTCCCAAAGAACAATAGTGAATGATAATCTGTCCTACTCTCTCACCAATGTAGTCAGTACTAATATTTGCATTAGGAATATTCAGCCATACAATGCAGGACATAGCTTGTCATTAGAGTGGAAGTCATTAGGATGGCACACATTTTCAGTTATAAAGAGGGATAATTCAACTTTGGATCCCTACCCCAGGCAAAATTTCACAATTAACAATAAAAATTCACTGTTCATTCTAAAACCAGATATACTGTCCTTAACTGTCATCCCAAACCCTAGACAATTCCTCAACTGCTTAGTTACAATGGATGAGGACTGTGACCTCATTACAGATGACTTAAAAGATAGCATGGTACACAGTAATTACCTGAGATGAGGAAAACATCAAAAAAAAAAAAAAAAAAACAAAAACTGCAAACAGAGGAACTAACAAACTCAAGGGCAGCAAACTTCAGAGTTTAATCTTGTTCCTCCATTTCCCTCATCCTCTGGATTGAGTCATACTGTGGATTTGCTTCACAGTAAGTCAAGCGTCTCCCCTACTTCTCTCTCTCCCTGCCAGCACCCTAACTGTAGTTTCTGTCACCTCATATGGAGATAGCTACAGCAGTAACTTGGTTTTGTGTCTCCAGTTTCTCTCTGGAGTCCATCCTAATCCATCCTATAGAAATTAATCCTGCTGAAAGAGTATTGTAGAGCTTCTGCAGTATCTCCTTGCAAGCAAGGCCCCAGAGATATTCATTCTGTCCATCACACCAGCCAACACATCCAATTACTGCTTGGTGAACAGTTCACAACTGAGAGATCACTCCCAGGGGACAGTCTCGGACGGCTTCCCACTGCCTGCATGGTATTCACACCCCAGTCTTGAACTCAGTATTTAACATTTCCAATGAGCTGGTTTATTCCTCTCAATTCCCTATATTCAGGTGTTTGCTCATAAAACTCTGTGGCCACCTACTAAACACTAAGTGCTGAGCATACAGAAGTAACAGATACACTCAATTCTGGCTGCTCAAGGTAGTTAAATTGTATAAAGTCACAGCAAGCAGTGAATTTGTAAATACCAAAAATCATTGCTCTCTGGGGAATATGAAGTTTTGTTCCTAAGAGCCTCTGGTGAGAATACTTTCATTAACTGATCAATGTATAATCTTGTTTTATGTGTGTTTCTGTTTAAAGACACTTTTCTTAATAATACTTTTTTGATTCATTAACACTGAACCCACGAGCAATCCAGCACACACATTTTTCTCTGTAAGGCACATGGCAGTCTTCTTGTACTTTGGCATTAGGCTTAGGGGCCATTTCAAACAGGAAGATCACCAGCTCAAAGCACAAAAATGCAAAACATGTGGCACTAAATACTATGAAGATGACACATTTACAAAAGGAGAGCGGAAACAAGAAGGCAGAGTATGGCCGTGTTCAACTCCAGCTGGAAACACATGCATGGAGTAACTGCAAAAATGCTATAAGGATTAATTAGGGGGATCACAAATACGTTTCAGCAAGATATGAATATAAGAAGAGTGAAGTGAAGTCGCTCAGTCATGTCTGACTCTTCGCGACCCCACGGACTGCAGCCTCGCAGGCTCTTCTGTCCATGGGATTTTCCAGGCAAGAGTACTGGAGTGGGTTGCCATTGTCTTCTCCAAGAATACAAGAATAAAGGCTCTGCAAATAAAAGGGATTTTCACTGTCCTTCAGGAAACTGCAGTCTAGTGAAGGTGATAAAGAGACCATTGCAATCTATTCTGGTAAATGCTATAGGACAGTGGTCCCCAACCTTTTGGCACCAGGGACTGGTTTCGTGGAAGACAATTTTTCCATGGACCAGGGGTTGAGGGGATGGTTTCAGGGTAATTCAAGCACATTACATTTATTGTGTACTTTATTTCTATTATTATTACATCAGCTCCAACTCAGATCACCAGGCATCTCAGATCCCAGAGACTGGGGACCCCTGCTAAGACAGGTGGGTGTCAGGTTCCATGTGAACACAGAGGGGAGACACTGGTTAACTCACAAGTCACAGAGATTCTCCCAGCTCTAACCTTTTCCCACACCACCTCCATCTTTCGCTGTGACAATGCATATTTTAAGGTCTACAATAAAACCTCTCCTCAAATCCTCTGGCTTCTCCCTCCTCTGAGAGCCTTTTGAGTTTTGCTGCCCTCGTTTCTGGCTCTCATCATATACTGCTTTGCAGTGTGGTCATGTGTGTATGCATCTTATCTCCCCAAGTGCCGTGTAATCTCCTTGACAGCCAGAATCTGCTACTGCCCACCATGCTTAGCGCACGTTCCTGAGCCAGTGAATATTGGTTAAATGGACCTGAAACAGAAGTCTTTGCTTACTCCGCTTTCTGCTGAATCAAAAATCTCTCCCAACACAAATACACTCATTTTTAACCTCATACTTGAAAAGCATATGTTCAAATTCAAAATCTAACCAGTAAATTTTTATTTGGAGTTCCTTCTAGGTTGAAAGTGCGTTTTCATAGATCTTCTTTACAATGTTATTGCTTTTTGAATATACAATGATGGGCTTATAGGCGGTGTTAATTATACCACTGTCCATTTTCAATGGACGTAGTGTAGTGTCTCCTTTCATACAGCTCTTTAACTTGACTAGTATCTTGCTCTGATTTCATTTCCAGCAATATGTTAACTCTTCCTGTTTTTATTATCAGTAGAATTTTACATTAATACTTTGATATTATAAAAACAAAACTGAATTACATGTTTCCAAAATCTTCAGGTTTATCATAGAAATCAAATTGTGGGCTGACAAAATAACAGTTCTCGAAAGATGAATACATGTTAACTGACTCTTTATAAAAAGAAAAAAACACACAGCGGCTTGTTGTGAGTCTCAGTTTCTCTTGTTATGTTAACTCTTGTCAGGATTGTTAAGAAGTCTGGCTGGCTTGCCTGCCCACCAAGGCCACATATACGAACAAACGTGGACAGTCTGCACCCACATGGCCAGTATGGCTGAAGTTGCAGAATTTCTGTCTGGCAATGCCAGTACATCTATTTTGAAACCATAATTTGGCATTGTGTCTAAAAATTTCATAATGTTTGCAAATTATGCTGATAAATACCATTGTCAGACAATGGCTCAACCTAAATGCGGTTAGCCTGAAAGAACATGATGTTCTTAAGCCACATTGTAAATTGCAACGGAAATCTATATATTTTAAAAACCATGTTGGCAATTCTGCAAAAATGGAAACATAAATGCAGGTCAGAATTAATGACTGTGAAAAAACTATGATTAGAAAAAATTTAACATTTTTATAAAAATTCTCAAAGTTTTAATGTTTCTATCTCTATGAATTCTTTTAAAGAGACTGCTGCTGCTACTGCTAAGTCGCCTCAGTCATGTCCAACTCTGTGCGACCCCATAGAGGGCAGCTCACTAGGCTCCTCTGTCCCTGGGATTCTCCAGGCAAGAATACTGGAGTGGGCTGCCATTTCCTTCTCCAATGCATGAAAGTGAAAAGTAAAGGTGCAGTCGCTCAGTCGTGCCTGACTCTTAGCGACCACATGGACTGGAGCCTACCAGGCTCCTCCATCCATGGGATTTTCCAGGCAAGAGTACTGGAGTGGGGTGCCATTGCCTTCTCCGTTAAAGAGATTATAGGAGACCATATAGGCAGCTGTGTGACCCTGGAGCAGCTGTGAGGAGATAACCCACGTCCAGGAGCAAAGGAGAAGCCCCAGCAAGATGGTAGGAGGGGTGAAATTGCCTTTAGAATCAAACCCCATACCCACCAGAGACGCTCAGAGGGCTCAAAAATACCTTGTCCACACCAGGACCCAAGACCCCGCAGAGAATGAGACAGAACTGTGTTTGGTTGTCTTCTGTGGAGGTACGGGTCAGCAGTGGACTGCTGGGGGCAGGGGCTCTGGGTGCAGTAGACCTGGGTATGGCATAAGCCCTCTTAGAGGAGGTTGCCATTAACCCACCATAGAGCTGCCAGAACTTACATAGGGCTAGGGAAACAGACTCTGGGAGGACAGAAACAGAACCTTGTGTGTACCAGGACCCAGAAGAAAGGAACCGTGACCCCACATGAGACTGACCCAGACAGACTTGCCCATGAGTATTCAGGAGTCTCTCGCAGAGGCATGGGTCAGCGGGAGCCTGCTGCAGGGTTGGGGGCACTCAGTGCGGAAGTGCGTGCATGGGACCTTTTGAAGGAGGTCCGCATTATCTTCATTACCTCCACCATAGTTTGCCCTCAGGTCAAACAATAGGGAGAGAACACAGCCACGCCCATCAACAGAAAATTGGATTAAAGATTTACTCAGCATGGCCCTGCCCATTTAAATAAGACCCAGTTTCCCTCTCAGTCAGTCTCTCCCATCAGGACACTTCCATAAGCCTCTTATCCTTCTCCATCAGAGGGCAGATAGACTGAAAACCACAATCACAGAAAACTAACCAAACTGATCACGTGGACCACAGCCTTGTCTAACTCAGTGAAACTATGACCATGCTGTGTAGGGCCATCCAAAACAGACAGGTCATGGTGGAGTGTTCTGACAAAATGTGGTCCACTGGAGAAGGGAATGGCAAATCACTTCAGTATTCTTGCCTTGAGAACCCCATGAACAGTATGAAAAGGCAAAAAGATAGGACACTGAAAGATGAACTCCCCAGGTCGGTAGGTGCCCAATATGCTACGGGAGATCAGTGGAGAAATAACTCCAGGAAGAATGAAGAGACAGAGCCAAAGCAAAAACAACACCCAGTTGTGGATGTGACTGGTGATGGAAGTAAAGTCCAATGCTGTAAAGAGCAATATTGCATAGGAACCTGGAATGTTAGGTCCATGAATCAAGGCAAATTGGAAGTGGTCAAACAGGAGATGGCAAGAGTGAACATTGACATTTTAGGAATCAGTGAACTAAAATGGAATGGAATGGGTGAATTTCACTCAGATGACCATTATGTCTACTACTGTGGGCAAGAATCCCTTAGAAGAAATGGAGTAGCCATCATAGTCAATGAAAGAGTCCAAAATGCAGTACTTGGATGCAATCTCAAAAATAACAGACAGATCTCTGTTTGTTTCTAAGGCAAACCATTCAGTATCACAGTAATCCAAGTCTATGCCCCAACCAATAATGCTGAAGAAGCTGAAGTTGAATGGTTCTATGACTGGAATGCAAAAGTAGGAAGTCAAGAAACACCTGGAGTAATAGGCAAATTTGGCCTTGGAATACGGAATGAAGCAGGGCAAAGACTAATAGAGTTTTGCCAAGAAAATGCACTGGTCATAACAAATACCCTCTTCCAACAACACAAGAGAAGACTCTATACATGGACATCACCAGATGGTCAACACCGAAATCAGATTGATTCTATTCTTTGCAGCCAAAGATGGAGAAGCTCTATACAGTCAGCAAAAACAAGACCAGGAGCTGACTGTGGCTCAGACCATGAACCCCTTATTGCCAAATTCAGACTGAAATTGAAGAAAGTAGGGAAAACCACTAGACCAGTCAGGTTTGACCTAAATCAAATCCCTTATGATTATACAGTGGAAGTGAGAAATAGATTTAAGGGCCTAGATCTGATAGATAGAGTGCCTGATGAACTATGGAATGAGGTTCGTGACATTGTACAGGAGACAGGGATCAAGACCATCCCCATGAAAAAGAAATGCAAAAAAGCAAAATGGCTGTCTGGGGAGGCCTTATAAATAGCTGTGAAAAGAAGAGAAGTGAAAAGCAAAGGAGAAAAGGAAAGATATAAACATCTGAATGCAGAGTTCCAAAGAATAGCAAGAAGAGATAAGAAAGCCTTCTTCAGCAATCAATGCAAAGAAATAGAGGAAAACAACAGAATGGGAAAGACTAGAGATCTCCTCAAGAAAATCAGAGATACCAAAGGAACATTTCATGCAAAGATGGGCTCGATAAAGGACAGAAATGGTATGGACCTAACAGAAGCAGAAGATATTAAGAAGAGATGGCAAGAATACACAGAAGAACTGTACAAAAAAGATCTTCACGACCCAGATAATCATGATGGTGTGATCACTGACCTAGAGCCAGACATCCTGGAATGTGAAGTCAAGCAGGCCTT
Source organism: Bos indicus (assembly GCF_029378745.1). NCBI lineage: Eukaryota > Metazoa > Chordata > Mammalia > Artiodactyla > Bovidae > Bos > Bos indicus. The sequence goes on along the minus strand of NC_091772.1, from coordinate 36,737,004 downwards.
AGAAAGCATCACTACGAACAAAGCTAGTGGAGGTGATAGAATTCCAGTTGAACTATTTCAAATCCTGAAAGATGATGCTGTGAAAGTGCTGCACTCAATATGCCAGCAAATTTGGAAAACTCAGCAGTGGCCACAGGACAGGAAAAGGTCAGTTTTCATTCCAATCCCAAAGAAAGGCAATTCCAAAGAATGCTCAAACTACCACACAATTGCACTCATCTCACACGCTAGTAAAGTAATGATCAAAATTCTCCAAGCCAGGCTTCAGCAATATGTGAACCGTGAACTTCCTGATGTTCAAGCTGGTTTTAGAAAAGGCAGAGGAATCAGAGATCAAATTGCCAACATCCGCTGGATCATGGAAAAAGCAAGAGAGTTCCAGAAAAACATCTATTGCTGCTTTATTGACTATGCCTAAGCCTTTGACTGTGTGGATCACAATAAACTGTGGAAAATTCTGAAAGACATGGGAATACCAGACTACCTGATCTGCCTCTTGAGAAATTTGTATGCAGGCAGGAAGCAACAGTTAGAACTGGACATGGAACAACGGACTGGTTCCAAATAGGAAAAGGAGTACGTCAAGGCTGTATATTGTCACCCTGTTTATTTAACTTATATGCAGAGTACATCACGAGAAACGCTGGGCTGGATGAAGCACAAGCTGGAATCAAGATTGCTGGGAGAAATATCAATAACCTCAGATATGCAGATGACACAACCCTTATGGCAGAAAGTGAAGAAGAACTAAACAGTCTCTTGATGAAAGTGAAAGAAGAGAGTGAAAAAGTTGTCTTAAAACTCAACATTCAGAAAACTAAGATCATGGTATCTGGTCCAATCACTTCATGGCAAATAGATGGAGAAACAATGGAAACAGAGACTTTATTTTAGGGGGGCTCCAAAATCACTGCAGATGGTGACTGAAGCCATGAAATTAAAAGATGCTTGCTCCTTGGAAGAAAAGTTATGACCAACCTAGGCAGCTTATTAAAAGGCAGAGACATTACTTTGCCAACAAAGGTCTGTCTAGTCAAGGCTATTGTTTTTCCAGTAGTCATGTATGGATGTTAGAGTTGGACTATAAAGAAAGCTGATCGCCAAAGAATTGACACTTTTAAACTGTGGTGTTGGAGAAGACTCTTGAGAGTCCCTTGGACTGCAAGGAGATCCAACCAGTCCATCCTAAAGGAAATCAGTCCTGAACATTCATTGGAACGACTGATGCTGAAGCGGAGACTCCAATACTTTGGCCACCTGATGCAAAGAACTGACTGATTTGAAAAGACCCTGATGCTGGGAAAGACTGAAGGCAGGAGGAGAAGTGGACGATAGAGGATGAGATGCTGAATGGCATCACCGACTCCATGGACATGAATTTTAGTAAGCTCCAAGAGTTGGTGATGGACAGGGAGGCCTGGCGTGCTGCAGTCCATGGAGTCACAAAGAATTGGACACGACTGAGTAACTGAACTGAACTGATAAGAGACCAAGTACCTAGGTAGTCCTCATCATGGAGAAGAACTCATTCTCAATAAGCGTTAAGTGGAAGTTAGTCATCATTACAGTCATCAGATACTAGTGCTGTCATAGTGAACCTCTACTCAAGTGCTTTCATTAAAAAACAAAAATAGAAACAGGTAAAGTGGCTTAACTAGTGCTGTATAATGTATTTATTGTATAAGCAAATAAAACAATTTATCTTTTCTTACTTTCAAGAAAAAAAGGCAAATGGTTTAGATGGGTGCATTAAAGACAGGTGAGGGAAGGTTCACTCAGGGCAGAAATAAAATGAACCAATGCAAATGTTCATATGTGTGGTCACATTCATACAACCACCCTTCTGGATATAAAAGAATAATTTTGTAACAGTGGTCTGAGGAAACTATAAACATCCCTAAACATTTGGAGTAGTAAAATAAATTCTTTCTCAAAGTAGTTAGACATTGTAAATCATTACTGGATACATTTACATTTGTATCTGTATTTGAGGGGTTTTATGATTATGAGTTATATGACTGTAATCATATGATTATGACATGTATTATCACTACAGGGGGCTTTCCTGGTGGCTCAGATGATAAAGAGTCTGCCTGCAGTGCAGGAGACCTGGGTTCAATCCCTGGGTAAGGAAGATCTCCTGGAGAAGGGAATGCTGCCACTGCTGCAGCAAGAGTACTACTGGAGTGGGGTGCCATTGCCTTCTCCGGGAGAAGGGAATGGCTACCCACTATTCTTGCCTGGAGAATTCCATGGACAGAGGAGTCTGGTAGGCTACCGTCCATGGGGTCACAAAGAGTCAGACACAACTGAGTGACTAACACTTTCATTTTTTCTTTATTTCATGATTATTACTAAGTGGATACTCTTCAAAAATAACAAAATAGACAAAGGAATAAATTTAAGAGTAATCAACACCTAAGTGTGTATCCTGTTTATTGAGAGAGCATAAGAACTGTGGTGTTGAAGAAGACTCTTGAGAGTCCCTTGGACTGCAAGAAGATCCAACCAGTCCATCCTAAAGGAAATCAGTCCTAAATACTCATTGGAAGGACTGATGCTGAAGCTGAAACTCCAATACTTTGGCCACCTGATGCAAAAAACTGACTCACTTGGAAAAGACCCTGATGCTGGGAAAGATTGAAGGCAGGAGGAGAAGGGGATGACAGAGGATGAGATGGTTGGATGGCATCACCGATTCAATGGACATGAGTTTAAGCTCCAGGAGTTGGTGATGGACAGGGAAGCCTGGCATGCTGCAGTCCATGGGGTCACAAAGAGTCAGACATGACTGAGTGACTGAACTGAACTGAATTGAAACTAGATAATTATAAATCATGTATTCAAATACCAGGACTACTACCTAGAATCATGATATTGGGCGAATATTTAATCTCCTGAAACTTGAATTTCCTCATCTATTAAAATCAGGTCATATTATCTTACTAATGAGATATCCAATATAATTAAAAATATATATGCAATTAATGTTAGTTTCATTTCCGAGGTTAATAAACATGCAGATAAACTCAGATTGATCTATGGCTCTATCTATATCCAGTAATTAGGCTAAGTCAAGTTTTAAAGTGAATATTTATTCAGAGTATACTATAAACTTACTAATATACACCAGAAATATAAAGTATTGAACCAAAAAATTCTGATTTTATTCAGGCATCAGCCTCACTTGAGTATATGAGCACTACGTTATCAGTAGAGATAGGAAAGATAATATAGTTGATTTGGATTTGAATTCAATTAAGTAAATTTGCATTGACATTCTATGTGATCAGTGAAATAAATGGTTCTACTTTAAACAACAAAGATTTATCATACACTATTGATTAGAATATTGCAAGAATTCCACATTTTAGTGGTGAATTTAAATCCCTATTTAAACTTCATCAGGAATGTCAGAATTATACTCATATAGACTAAGAGAAATGAAAGAGGCATTTGCAGGCTAGGAAGGTGAGCAGACAGGGAAGGAGGCAACGTGGGAGAACCAGAGGGACAAACATTGAGAAATGGAATCACTAGGTAAGGATTCTATATATTTTAAATTTAAATATGTATCAACAGACTATCTTCCATAAAAGTTATGTTAATTTGATTCCCATAAACAGATCATGAGAATACTAGTCACCATCAGCTATCTTATATTTTACCATTCGATTAAGTGCAAAAAATCTTTTTTCCTTCCTTCTCAATATGAAGAATTTCAAACACACTTAAAAGAGTTTTCTTAAAAACAGTAAAATAAGCACCAATAGACACAGCCTTCAAAATTTGATCTACTTGTGTCATCTATCAATATGAGTATTCATTTTTTTTAACTGTTTACAAGTAAGTTACAGATACAACAGCGTATAAATAAAACTTTCACGTTTCAAAAATAAGCACAATCTTTTGCACTATCATTATACTATTCTTACATTTAAGAAAGGAAAAAGTAATTCCCTGATATAATCAAATATCCAGCTCAGATTCAAATATTCCCAATTTTCAAAACTTTCTTTGGAGCTTTTAAAAAGGCAAATGAAACCTGGATTCAAATAAGGATCATACACTATGTTTTTGATATATCTATTTAGTCTCTTTTAATCTAGAATATTTTTTTATGGCACTGACTCTTTTAAAAGATGAAGACTGCTATAGAAAGTCCCACCATCTGGGTTTGTCTGGTTGCTTCCTCAAGGTCTCATTTGACTTTCCCCTCTTAAGCTCTGTGACTTCCCTGGTGGCTCAGACAGTAAAGTGTCTGCCTGCGATACGGGAGACCCGGGTTCAACCCCTGAGTTGGGAAAATCCCCTGGAGAAGGAAATGGCAACCCACTCCAGTATTTCTGCCTGGAAAATCCCATGGACAGAGGAACTTGGTAGACTACAGTCCATGGGGTCACAAAGAGTAGGACACAACCATATTTAACACATCTAACCTACTGAACATTAAGCTTAGCCTGTGCGCATGCATGCTCAGTTGCTCCAGTCTTGTCCAACTCTTTATGACTCTGTGGACTGTAGCTCAGCAGACAGCTCTGTCCATGGAATTTTCCAGGAAAGAATACTAGAATGGGTTGCCATTTCTTCCTCCAGGGGATCTTCCTGACCCAGGGATTGAACCCACATCTCCTGCATTGCAAGTGGATTCTTTTACCACTGAGCCACCTGGGAAGCCCTTTTACCCTGTTAGAAGGACTAAATTAAAAAAAAAAAAAAAGGAACACTAAATGTTGGCACCAATGGGAATGTAAAATTGTACAACCACATTTGTGTACTATCTGGGAGTTTTTAATAAATTTAAACTTCTACCCAATGAATCAGAAATTCTACTCCCAGAACAGGCAAAACTAACCTATAGTGAAGGAAATGAGACAGTGGCTGCTTGGGGTTAGGGTGGGGACTGACTGGTAAATAGCATGAGTGCACTTTCCTGGGTGAAGGACATGTTTTACATTTTCTTTTGGCTGGTGGTTACATGATTGTATACAATTGTTAAAATGCATCAAACAGAACAGTTAAGTATTAAAATAACCTATAATTTTGAACAAAAAAATCAGACAAAAATAAACACATACTACATGCTTCCATTTGTTCCCAAATAGAAATAAAACAGAACTATACTTTACAGGGAGGCATTCTCAAGTGTAAAATGTGTAAAACACGGCAAGATAAAAATTACCATAAAAGGTAAGAGTGGGCTCTCCCCAGCCTGCAGGGAAGTGGGCACGGGGTGGGTTGGGAGAAGGACAGGCAGCTAGGGGGTCTTGTAGGGTGACAACAATATTCTGTTTCTTGGCTTGGGGGGCAGGTAAATGAGTCTTCCCTTTTTAAAATTTACTAATGTATACACTTGCTAATGTATACACTAATGTATACATGTACTTTATGTACACAACATTTTACAAATTAAAAGCTTAAAAAATGTGTTTTAATTTCATTGTAAACACACACACATACTCTCTCATACACAGGAAATAGTACTGAACAATTAATTTATTCAGCTACTGAACTTATGCACATGTCACAACTGGATGAATAAGATATATAATGCAGATAGATAAAATCCATATAACCCTCAAATTAAACATCCTCAGAGCTTGTTTAGAATGAGAAAACTAAGACTCAGAAGATAAAATGATTCACATAATTACTTTTCATGTGGCATTTCGGTATCTCAGTTAGATTCATATACTTTTGCAGATGTGTATATATTCATATTCATATACTTTTGCAGATATGTATATATTCATATACATATGCAGATGAGAAACAAATAACCAAAAAATGTAAAACGGAAGGAAAAATATTCTTAATGTCACAAACATATGAAACATATATTCTATTCTATATCTTGCATAAGCTCTAAAAGGTCACAAGGACTGGTTTTGTGGTAAATGAAATTTCTGAGCGGCCTGTTTGTATGCAAACAAGCATAGCTTTATTTTTTCTACCCTTTTTAAAAAGAACAAATAAACCCAATGTAAAAAAAAAAAAAACTATGTAAATGCAACATAATTATGTTTAAACCACAGAAGACAGGAAATTTAGAGTTACAGATTCCATGGTAAGTTTTAATTCTATCCTTGTGTATATGTTTTATAAAAGAGTCTTTCATTACATGATCACATAACACTGGACTATGTAACAATCAGTTCAGCAAATGTTTGTTTTATAATGTGTGGAAGGAAAATATTTTATAGGATACATTGTAGGAAATTAGTATATTATTTAGCAACATTGTTACGTAAAACTTCTTAGAATCTTGGGCATTTACAGAATATTAATATAAATATTTTTCTTGATTATCTTCTAAAAAACATGAAATTTAATCCTTTTGTAGGCTCAGTAGTAAAGAAGCTGCCTGCAATGCAGGAGCCACAGGGGACAGGGGTTTGATCCCTGGGTCTGGAAGATCCCCCAGAGGAGGGCATGGCAACTCACTCTAGTATTCTTGTCTGCAGAATCCCATGGACAGAGGAGCCTGGTGGGCTACAATCCATGGAGTCGCAAAAGAGTCGGACACGAATGAAGTGACTTAGCATGCATGTAGGCAGACACTTACAGTTGAAAGCTGATCTGTAGGTTTAAGGTTATTCTTAAGTAATGAAAAACTTGAGACATTAGAACTTTAGCATGTTTTGAATCATGTATGGCAGGAATTCTGTCTTAAAATTAACAGCAGAGACTGAAGTAAACCATGACGATATATAAGTTCCTATTAAGTCCGACAAACAGCCTTTATCATCACTGTTGGCATTTGCCAGGGCTCCTGACAACTCATGTATCTGAAATTTGACTTTTTCAAAGGGAGAAAAAAGCATTTATCCTGATTTTTCTGTAACTAAAAAGCCTCTTGATGAAGGTGAAAGAGGAGAGTGAAAAAGTTGGCTTAAAACTCAACATTCAGAAAACGAAGATCATGGCATCTGGTCCCATCACTTCATGGGAAATAGATGGGGAAACAGTGGAAACAGTGTCAGACTTTATTTTTGGGGGCTCCAAAATCACTGCAGATGGTAACTGCAGCCATGAAATTAAAAGACGCTTACTCCTTGGAAGGAAAGTTATGACCAACCTAGATAGCATATTCAAAAGCAGAGACATTATTTTGCCAACAAAGGTCCGTCTAGTCGAGGCTATGGTTTTTCCAGTGGTCATGTATGGATGTGAGAGTTGGATTGTGAAGAAAGCTGAGCACCAAAGAATTGATGCCTTTGAACTTGGTGTTGGAGAAGACTCTTGAGTCCCTTGGACTGCAAGGAGATACAACCAGTCCATTCTAAAGAAGATCAGCCCTGGGATTTCTTTGGAAGGAATGATGCTAAAGGTGAAACTCCAGTACTTTGGCCACCTCATGCGAAGAGTTGACTCATTGGAAAAGACTCTGATGCTGGGAGGGATTGAGGGCAGGAGGAGAAGGGAACGATGGAGGATGAGATGGCTGGATGGCATCACTGACTCGATGGACGTGAGTCTGAGTGAACTCTGGGAGTTGGTGATGGACAGGGAGGCCTGGTGTGCTGCGATTCATGGGGCCGCAAGAGTCGGACACGACTGAGCGACTGAACTGAACTGAACTGAACTGAATTCTATTTCAGGTTAACCAAATGATTAGCAATGAACTCTAAGATAAACCTGGAGATGTGGGTAAAAGTATTAGATCATAAAGGTAAAGAAAAATTTCTCAAGGCCTCCAAGCAAAAAGATCAAAAAACTCACAAAGAAAAACAAATTTGACTAATATCACAATTTTCACAAGAAAGGTATGAAGTAAGGCAACAATGAAGCAGACTTTTTTTTAATTCAAGAAAGAAAATGGAAACCAAGAATTTTATATCTAGCAAAGCTGAAATAAAGAGAAGAGCAAATATAACAGAATATGAATAATTATAAAATATTGTGAGACCAAACATCAATGAGTGTATGTGAGTTTACCTCGATTATTAAAAATATGTTTAATTTGGTGTACAAAGCAAGACCCATCTATAGACTACATAAGACAGCGCACCTAAAAGAAAGTGGTTCAAGAAAGACTAAAAACAAAAGGCAGGCCAAGATACTCCAAGAAATGGAAAAAATATGAGAGCAGGGGTAAAGATTCTTATATCAAAGTGGAAATATCAAGCCAAAACTCATTAAACATGACAAAGAAGAGCTCTTGAAGTATTAAAAGCTATAATTCACAATGATTAGAACATTTATGCACCAAATAATATAGAGCCTGCCTTTAAGAAGCAAAAGCTATATGAGCTGTAAGACAAGACACGTAGAAGCACGCTAATAATGCCATCATGTCCAGTATGAGACAGATCATGTGCATGAAAAATAAATAGTAAGGATAGAGGGCGGAGAAGGCAGTGGCAGCCCACTCCAGTACTCTTGCCTGGAGAATCCCATAGACGGAGGAGCCTGGTAGGCTGCAGTCCAGGGGGTCTAGAAGAGTCGGACACGACTGAGTGACTTCACTTTCACTTTTCACTTTCATGCACTGGACAAGGACACGGCAACCCACTCCAGTGTTCTTGCCTGGAGAATCCCAGGGACGGGGGAGCCTGGTGGGCTGCCGTCTCTGGGGTCGCACAGAGTCGGACACAACTGACGCGACTTAGCAGCAGCAGCAGCAAGGATAGAGGGCTTATGTAACATAATGAAACAGATCTTAAGAATACACATCAGATTCTACCCTCTGCTGTATATTCTTAAGATCTGTTTCATTATGTACCCTCTGTTGACCTCTGGTGGCTCAGGCGGTAAAGAATCTGCCTGCAATGTGGGAGGCCCAGGTTTGATCCCTGGATCAGGAAGATCCCCTGGAGAAGGAAATGGCAACCCACTCCAGTATTCTTGCCTGGAGAATTCCGTGGACAAAGGAGCCTGGCAAGCTACAGCCCATGAGGTCCCAGAGAGTCGGACATGACTGAGCAACTAAACCTTCACTTCACTTCTAGCCTCTGTTGAAAGGGAATATATCTTCACCCAAAGCACCTAGAGATGTTTTGTAAAAATTCATCTTATAGTAAGTCATAAAGGAGACACCAGTATGTTCCACAAAAAGTAGAAATAAAACACTCTGAGTAAACTGCAACATAATAAGGAATAAGAAATAGCTAAAATAAGCAAAAAATAAAAAGCTTCCCTTTTGTGGAATTAAAAAGAAAACCATTAAGCAACACATGGTCTAAAGGGAAAATACAAACTGAATTTAAAGAATTTCTTAAAAATAATGACAATGAAATCACTACATATCAGAATCTACAAGGGACATTTAAAGACGTGTCAAAGAAAAGTTCATAGCACAAACTACTTTTATTATTATAAAACGAGGGAAGTCCCTGGCAGTCCAGTGGTTAGGAGTCCACATTTCCACCACAGGTGGCCTGGGTTCAATCTCTGGTCAGGGAATTACGATTCCACAAACTACACAGCACAGCCAAAAAAAATAAAATAAAATATCTTCTAAGCTCAAAAAATTAGAAAAATAGTTACAAAATAAATTCTAAAAAGACAACATAAAGATAAAAGAAATTTATGAGATAGAGAATAAAAGCACAGTATATCTAATTAATAAAATTTTTTTCAGAAAAAATCAAAATAGGGGAACTATACTAGATAATTTGATTAGGGAAAAACAGAAGAAAGCTCACACACACAAACATAAATAGACAAGTGGGAAATAACCATTGAAAAAAGACAAAGTTTAAAAATCATAAGACATTGCTTTTCAGATCACTGTTTAAATAAATTTGATAATGTAAATGAAATTGATCATTTTATGAGGAAATGCAGATTGCCAAAACTGACCGCATTCGAGTAAAAAGCATAAATGGATCAGATTTCATAGAAGAACTAGAGGAAACCAATAAAGAACTAATAAAACACATACAGATTGGGCCCACATGACTGTACAGTATACTTCTACCAAACCTTTATCCCATTGTTCAGTAAAGTATCCCAGAGCATTGAAATAAAAGAAAACTTCGTAATTTCTTTTTAAAGCAGGTATAATACTGATATCTAAATTTGATAAAGATAGTCTTTTTAAAAAAGGAAGGAAGGAAAAGAAACAAACTACAGACCAAAATTAACTTGATATCATTATGGAAATACTAAGATTAGCAAACAGAATCCTATACCACATTAAGAAATCAGCACATCATGACCAAGTGAAACTTATTCCCAGAATGCAAGGTTGGTACAGTGTTTGGAAACCCATGAGTATTATTCATGATGTTGATAGATTTAAAGGGAAAATCATACTGGAGCAAATGGAGCATGATCTCCATAAATGCTTAAAAAGATATCTGACAAAATTTAATACCTATTTCTTTTTTTTTTCTGTGAAAAGTCTTTTCAATGCCTATATGTGACTTAAAAACCACTCTTCAAAAATAAAAATTAAGAGGTTTTGAAAAATATGATAAAATGTATATACCTTAGTCCTCAAGACATTATTTCACCTAATAAAATAGCACTAAAGGCATGTCCCGGAGAAGGCAATGGCACCCCACTCCAGTACTCTTGCCTGGAGAATCCCACAGACAGAGGAGCCTGGTGGGCTGCAGTCCATGGGGTCTCGAAGAGTCAGACACGACTGAGCGACTTCACTTTCACTTTTCACTTTCATGCATTGGAGAAGGAAATGGCAACCCACTCCAGTGTTCTCGCCTGGAGAATCCCAGGGACGGGGAAGCCTGGTGGGCTGCCGTCTATGGGGTCACACAGAGTCGGACACGACTGAAGAGACTTAGCAAGGCCAGCAAAGGCATGTCCACTAAAACCAGTAATCTCCATTACTAGTCAGCATCGTGGTAGGAAATCAGCTAATGAAATCAAACAAGAAATCAATCTAAAGAATAAGAATTTATAAAGAAGACATAAAACTTCCTCAGGAATATCCTAGGGAAGAATTCAGCAATTTTCAAAAATCAAGCCATGGAGAAGGAAATGGTAACCCACTCCAGTATTCTTGCCTGGAGAATCCCATGGACAGAGAAGCCTGGCGGGCTACAGTCCACAGGGTCACAAAGAGTTGGACACGACTGAGCGACTTCACTTACTTACTTAGCAAGTATATTAATCTTTGTGGGTTATTTGGTCTTTGTCACAACTACTCAGCTCTTCCGTTTGTAACATAAAAGTCACCAAAGATAATATATAAATGGATGAGTGTGAATATGTTCCAATAAAACTTTATTTACAAAAACAGGATTTGGTCCCTGTACTATAGTAAGTCAACAACTGTGCTAGAGAATCAATAATAAAGTGAACTTGATAAGAGAATTCTGTTAGGTAGCAGCATATAGAATTAATACACAAAATTCAATAGTTCTCATAGAGACGACCAATTGAAGAACATAATGACAGTGAAAAAAAATTATACCACCAATAAGGAAGATTAAATACTTGGGAATGAACTGAACAAAAAAGGACAAAATCCACATACCACACTCTTCAAATTCTAAAACATTAGACTTGAACAAATAAAATGTTTCTATAATTTCACCATGGTGTGTAGGATGTTAAGGGCATGTGGGAACTCTCTATTCCATGCATTCTATATTCTTGCGACTTTTCTGTAAGTCTAGTGTTATTTCAAAATAAAAGTTTAGTTGGTGGGAATGTAAATTTGTGCAGCCACTATGGAGAACAGTATGAAAGTTCCCTTAAAAACTAACAACTGAGCTATCATATGATCCTGCAATCCCACTCCTGGGCATACACTGAGACAAAACTATAATTCAACAAAATACATGCACTCCAATGTTCATTGCAGTAATATTCACAATAGCCAAGACAGAGAAGCAACCTAAACATCCTTTGACAGAGGAGAGGATAAGGAAGATGTGGTACATATACACAATGGACTATTACTCAGCAATAAAAAGAACAAAATAATGTCATTTGCAGCAACATGGATGGACCTAGAGATTATGATACTAATTAAAGTAAGTCAGGCAGAGAAAGACAAATATTCTATGTTATTACTCACATGTGGAATCTAAAAAAGAATGATACAAATGAACTTATCTTTACAAAACAGAAACAAACTCACAGACATGAAAACAATGTCATGGTTACCAAAGGGAAAGGAGTGGGAGGGATAAATTAGGAATTGGGAGTAACATATACACACTACTACATATAAAATAGATAAACAACAAGGAACTACTGTATAGCACAGGGATCTATACTCAATATTTTGTAATAACCTATATGGGAAAAGAATCTGAAAAAGAACATATATTTTATGTATATGTATATATATATATATACACAAATCACTGAAACTAACACAACATAGTAAATCGACTATAATTCAATAATTTTTTTTTTAATTTTCTAAAGGTAAGTAAAGAGCCTGAGGTATGGAAAAGAAATTTTAGATGTTTAAGTTTTTAGCTTCAATACTTTTTAGTCATTTGAAATTTTATAGTACTTTATGAGAAAGTTACATTCCCCAAAACATAAGCGTTAACAGTTTTTTGCAACGTTGGTGTGATTTTTATATACTTGAAGGACAAATTACCTCCAGATGAATTCTGTACATATCAAATAGGCACTAACAAGTCAACAAAAAAAGAAAATCCAGCATGAATAAATCTACTTTTTCATGAACCTAATACATCAGGATACCGGCTGTTCATGTCAGGTCCTCAGGAAGGGCATAATTAATATGAAACTATTTATACTGAGTCTTTAAGTAGTCTGATGTACTGAGAAAAGTCCGTAGAGTTTTCTGAAATCACTGGTGTCTTAAAAACAATTTTTGGTTCAGTAGCTAAACTGTTATTTTTAACATGTTTTGTATTCTTACTGAAAAATAGATATAGGAAGAGAATTGTGCATTCTATCACAGAGCTAATAAAACTCTGCTATGTGTATAGATGTTCACCCTAATATGCCACACCTAAGTTTTGGCCACAGCCACAGCCACCTCAAAAAACAACATAAAACTGCTAATCATTAAAACAAGTTCCTAGCCTATGAATTATTTAAAGCTTACACAAGAGAGAGGAATTTGTCATTTCCTACCATTTAACTTGAAGCTTGAAGACTCAATAAATCCTACAAATCTAGCAATAATAGCCACGTCTGAAATATGACACCACATGTAACGCTGTTGGATCCTTACCAAACTTAAAACACTGTTTTCTAAAACTGACTTTGTGTGTTTCTAAAAATATCTGTAAGAAAACCATATCCACAAGTACAAGTGTGTTCATCAACCTCCTTGTTGCACAAGAAAGAACAGTTTAGTCCTTATCTTATGAGACTCTCAGAGAATTTGACACTTTTGACCACATTTCCCCCTAAAGGCTCTCTTCCCTTTATTTTTTTCAGTACCTTGTTCTTCTGGCTTCCCTCACAGCTGGGGCTGTTCCTTTGCTCTTTCTTTACAGGCACCTCTTCTCTGGTCCACTCATTCTCCTTAGAAGATAGGATTCTGTTTTTGTCTTCTTTTCCCTTTTCTTTCTCTTCCTCACAACCTCACATATATTCATCACTTAAGTTGCCAAATGTTCATAATACTACATGCCCAACCCACATTCTATCCTAAGTTTTAGACATGAATGAATATCCAATTGACTACTTATCATCACCACAAAACCTCAATGTGTACTGAATGTAACTGAATTCATCATTCATTTTGTGTACTTATAAATGTTCGCTGAGTGCCTATCCTGAGCCTGGGACTGGGTTAGACAATGAATGTACCATGATGAATAAACTGGCTTTGTTTCTGCCCTAGTGAAGTTCATTCTGCCTTCACCATTCCTCCAGCTACATCCCCTATATCAGTAAGTGGTACAAACATCCATCTCATCTATTCATAGTTATTCAAGTCAGAAACCTAATTATCATCCACGACTCCTCCCTCTTCTTTGCAACTCATGCTCAGTCATTCACCCGGTTTTGTTCTTCTTTAATCTGTCACTGAGAGTTGGACTGTGAAGAAAGCTGAGCACCGAAGAATTGATGCTTTTGAACTGTGGTGTTGGAGAAGACTCTTGAGAGTCCCTTGAACTGCAAGGAGATACAACCAGTCCATTCTTAAGGAAATCAGTCCTGAGTGTTCTTTGGAAGGACTGATGCTAAAGCTGAAACTCCAGTACTTTGGCCACCTCACGCGAAGAGTTGACTCACTGGAAAAGACTCTGATGCTGGGAAGGACTGGGGGCAGGAGGAGAAGGGGATGACAGAGGATGAGATGGCTGCATGGCATCACCAACTGGATGGACGTGAGTTTGAGTGAACTCCGGGAGTTGGTGATGGACAGGGAGGCCTGGCGTGCTGCGATTCATGGGGTCGCAAAGAGTCGGACACGACTGAGTGACTGAACTGAACTGAACTGAATCTGTCACTTTTTTATTCTTTAGTATTATATATATTATATTCCATATGCTTAGTGTAAACCACCTTCACCTCTGGCCCACAATGGTTTCCTAAATAAGCTTCACTGTTTCAGGTTATGCCTAAAATCCTTTAGTAAACTTCAACCAACTTTAAAACAAAACCCAAGCTTAGCACAGTACACAAAGGCCTGAATTATAATCACCTACTGACATGTCTATGCCACACCCCCAAAGTTCCTGATTGCAGCTGAGAGGACCCAAGAATAAGATTCTCTTATTCTTGATTTATAGCAAGTTAAATAACATGATTAATTTGATATAAGAGAAATGGACTCATCTATAGATAAGTACAGATACTAGACACTCTGACCTTAATTTTGTATTTGTGTTATTACTGGTTTAAATTGCTATTAATTAAAGCTATTGCTATGTGAATGATACTAGCCAACACTTACCCAGCACTATTATTAAGTACTTTACATACATTAATTCACTCAATCATTACAACAATCCAATGAGACAGGTACCATGACTGTCTCCAAGTTATATATTTAGGAGCCAAGGCACCAAGTACTTTAATAATTTGCTGAAGGACACATAGTAAGTGGTGAGACTGGCATTCCAGGCAATGCCTCCAGAATCTATACGCTGAACCACTGTACACTATTCAGGAGAAAATGAGATTGTGCAAGGTACTAAATAAGAACTTTATTTTATTTTAAAGATGATACATATTTATCATACAAATTGTGTAGAAAATATAAAAAAGAAAGTACAAAAGATCCCAAAGACTACCATGCAGAAATAACAATCATTAAAATTATTCCAGGGCTTCCCTTGTGGCTCAGTGGTAAAGAATCTGCCCGCCAATGCAGGAGACACAGGTTTGATCCCTAGTCCAGGAAGATCCCACATGCCACAGGGCAACTAAGCCAGTGCACCACAGCTACTGAACGTGTCCCTAGAGCCCTAGAGCCACAATTTCTGAGCCCACTTGCTACAACTACTGAAGCCCATGCCCCCTTGAGACTGTGTGATGCAACAAGGGAAGCCAACACAAAGAGAAGCCTGCACACCGCAACCAGAGAGTAGCCCTGCTCACTGCGACTCAAAACAGGCCCGAGCAGCAACAAAGACCCAGCACAGCCATAAATACAATTATTTTAAAAAATTATTTCAGCTATCTCTTTATGCCTACAGCTAGATAAAAGGATGTAAGGATAGGTGAGAGAGATAGAGAAATGGATGGATGGATGGATGAATGGACACATGGATAGATAGATAAAATTTCTGTTTTAAATACTATCTATTGATTTAGAACTTGCACACCTACTCATCCACTCTTCCCTTTTTGTCAGCTGTATTATTATATTACTGTTATCAATATCTATAAAATATAGATGATTCCCCTAATGAAAATTCCACTGTTTTGATTGATCACTGGGTACTTTAGTCAGTACCCTCCAGTTTATTCAAGGGAACAATCTGGCTCTGTAAGTCCGATTTGGTCACCTTGCGGTTATTTATAAGCACATTTTACTCTCTCATCACTCATGCACACCAATTCTAAAAGATGACACTCTTCCATGACTTCTCAGCATTCCTTCTAACACTCTCAAACAAAACCTTTCAGCCTTGAGGATCACTTACATCATACTTTCGGGCTCCACTGCACAAGCACCAACTGCTTTTGTGACATTGACAAGAAGAGCTTGGTTTATCCCGACAAGAAGGTTCACGAGGGGCTGGATGCCACCACATCTCCGGATGATGACTCTGTTCTCGTGTTCTTGGCAGCATTCTCCCAACGCACCAACCACGTTCACAAGCACTTCCTCGGGCTGGTCAGTTAAAAGTCCCACCAGGGTTTCGATGGCTTTGTATTCCCGAAATCTGAGTTCATCACAAAGCAAAAGAGGGTAGGAAGGGAAGGAAAGAGGTGAACAGTGTTATTTTTGATATAAAGTTGGCTGATAGCCATCTTAGTGATAATATTAATAGCTAAAATGTACTAAATGCTAACCATATGCTCATTCAATCATTATAACAATTCTGTGATATGAATACTATTATTACCCCCTTTTTCAAAAGGCTAATCTGAAGCTTGGAGAACAGTGAAGCCTGGTGAACAGTGAAGCCTGTATCCACACGCACTGTCTGTGCTCTTAAGTACCACACTATACAACCTCTGAGAAAACTACAACTTTTTTCAAATCTGAGCATCAACTATCCCACTGCCCTAGGGGTTTTCCCTCACATTTCAGGAATTATGTTACATGAACAAAGCAAAATAAATCATCATTGTGTTAAAGAGAACATATAAATTTCTTGTCAAAGAAAAGCATCACCCTGAGATAGGAAAAAGCTTGCCTAGAACATCCATCTTAGAGTGTGTAAACTCTAAAAATATATAAAAAGATAAATTCAAAGATTAAAATCAATCATATGATCTTAAAGTTTACAAATACTTTAAAATTCAATGAAAGCATATTTGAAAATGACTACACTTGAAGATTAATTGGTTAGTTGGTCTTTGGCTGATTCATCTTGTTTATCTTTAGAAAAAGAATGAAACCAGTTCCTTGTCTAAAGATTCTATGGGAAATTCATTCTTTCACCTTGAATGGTCTCTACAGGAAATATCAGGGGTGCTTCTCATTTAAATGCCTGCCCACATGCAAAACAGCCCATGGAACAGGGAGATTACGTCAGTCCCTTCCTCCTATTAATGCACGAAAATCATTTCCGGGTGGTGGGCTGAGAAGCAAGCACTTTCATTTCTAAGAATCCCTTATTTCTACCAATTTAGTCCAGAATGTGCAGCTTTCAAAAGTATAGGAATAGCATTAGAATCAACTCTTTATTAAAATAGCATTAAAATGGAAGGATGTGTTTTGATGGCCATAGCTTAATACAAAACACTGAATGCCTTCTCTTACTTGGTCACATTCTCTTTGCTGATGGAACATTTCCATATGGCCCCTGTGACAGCGGCCAACCGCTCTTTGTTGTCAGTGTTGTTGAGGAGGGAGGCCAGGGGTTTAAGTCCTCCATGCAGCCTAACCAGGTCGCGGGTTTCCTCGTCTTCCGCACACTACACAAAAAGCCAAGTCAGACGCTGTCATGGTCAAGGTTTATCAAGCTTTCAGTGACTGCTAAAGAGGCTGTCAATCTAGTTGCCAAAAAAACTACTTTTAAAAGAGTGTCGTTTTCTGAAGGAGCCTTCAAGTAAGACATAATTCTAGTCTATACTGGCCACTATCTGACAGTGTCTCTCTTCCTTTATGTGGTTTTGGCAGTATTAGCAGTGTTTATATGCTGGGCTAACCTCCCAAGCCAGTTCTGGGGTAATCTGGGCTTCTACCAAGACAGAGACAAGGTCAGTGAGGAACCTAGAAAACCACATGCATGGCTGGAGAATTTCTGCAGTGACGTAACCCACAGCCTTGGGAAAACACAGTAGAGAAGACAGACGAGAGAAGGGAGTGCAGCCAGATCTTTAATGACCCCCAAAATGAGGAATTTCCCCAACAGAGCCCAGAGCAGCGGGTTGTATGGACAGCAACCGACATTTTATTCACAGATGTTTATCCATATGTTTGTGTTATCCTTTGAAATAACACTAAGACTGCATAGCTGTTCCCAACTCGTGATGCTTCCCAATTTATAAAGCCAAAAGATGACACATGTAGCAGAGGTTTGATATTGTTCTAAGCGTACAGTTGGCCTCTAAGGTTGTGGGCTGCATGTCATGTACCATATGTGCCATGTACAGCCCACGGAAGGACTTGAAGGGCATTATGCTAAATAAAGTCAGTCAGAGAAAGATAAATACTGTATGCTGTTGCTTATATGTGGAACCTAAAAAATACAACAAACGCAAATATAACACAAAAGAAGTGGACTCACAGATCTAGAGACCAGACTCGTGGTTACAGTGGGGGAGAGGGGCATCGCAGGGGTGAGTGAGGGGGAGGGACAAGGTACTGTGGATGAGACAAGATTAAAACTTATACACTGCACAACATGGGAATACAGCCAATACTCTGCAATAACTGTGCATGCTAGTCGCTTAGGTCATGTCCAACTCTTTGCGACCCTATAGACTGCAGCCCGCCAGGCTCCACTGTCCGTGGGATTTCCCAGGCAAGGATACTGGAGTGGGCCACCATGCCCTCCACGAGAGGATCTTCCCAAACAAGGTATCAAACTGGTGTCTCTTACGTCTCCTGCATTTGCAGGTGGGTTCTTTATCACTAGTGTCACCTGGGAAGCTCTGTGACAACTGTATATGGAAAGTAACCCTTAAAATTATATAAAAACTAAAAATACAAAAGTTTATGATATATCCCTGCTATGTGTGAGCTGTTTCCTCTCACAACTCAGACGTTGAGGGCCTCATCCCGCTATGTCAGAATGTGATGAAGGTAGTTATGGTTATATGAGATCACGGAGGTGGGCTTGAGTCCAGAGTGCCAGGTGTCTTTATAAGAAGAGAATGTCAGGCCACGGAGGAAGACACGTGAAGACAGAGGGAGGAGGGCAGGGGAATATGAAGATGTCCGTCCACAAGCCAAGGAGAGATTTCCCAGAAGGAAACAATCCTGCTGACACCTCCCCTGAGACTTCCAGCTTCCAGAACTGTGAAGAAACCTCCTTTCTTGTCATTGAGCCACCCACTGTGCAGGGCAACCCACTCCAGCATCTTTGCCTGGAGCCTCTCCATGGACAGAGGAGCCTGGTGGGCTACAGTCCATGTGGTCACAAAGAGTCGGACACGACTGTGCGACTAACACTTTCACTCATGTACAGTTACGGCAGCTCCAGAAAACTAACACAACCCTTCACTGACATGAACCTTCCTCTGACTCCATCTTTCTGGCTCATTCTCTCACTTTGCACATTTAAAATGTGTTCTTCTAGGAAATCTACTCTGATTAGGCAGAAACTGGTGCTGCTTGTAGCCAGCCAGAGACGAATCTGTCAAGGCTAGCTCTCCGTCCCCTTTACCATTCTAATCTGGTGTTTTGGTATACTATGGAACTTGTAACCCACAAAGTGTTAAGGAAGATTTAAAAAAGCAAATACATAAAAAGATAAAATTAATAAAAAGATAAAACAGGAATACACACACTCATTCATCTATCGTGTCTTGGTGGGAGATGTATTTCCCAAAACTATTGTGTTTGAATAGGACATACGAAAGGCAACACAGAGCCACCATGTACATATCTGGCTATTTTACACAAAGCACATCATAACAGAAGAGTAGCTCTCAGACCTACGTGTGCATCAAAATCCCTAGGGGTTCTTATAAAGAATGCAGATTCCTGAGTCCCACCCCTGGGCAATGGGACCTCAGGAAACACCACCTTCAACTCCACGCAGGAGAGCCCACTGTACCTGGTAGATGGCCATGGCGCAATGCTCCTGTAGCTGTTCATTTTCACTGTTCAGGTTCTTTACCAGATTTTCGATGATCCTTTCAGCTTTGATTGCAGCTCGGTAGTTTTCCTAGGAAAATAAACTTATAATAGTTATACAATGCATAAATATGCATAAATGTGTCTATTCACATTTGTTAATAACAACACTGAACAAACTTTCTTAATAAACACCATAGTCTGAGCTTAACATACTGATATAACATTAAGAGAATTTAGTCAACATTTTAAAAAATATATCATCCAGGTACCAATGTAATTGGGCTTCTCTGGTGGCTCAGTCAGTAAAGAATCTGCCTGCAATGCAGGAGACCTAGGCTCAATCACTGGGTCAGGAAGATCCCCTAGAGTAGGAAATGGCAACTCACTCAAGTATTTTTGCCTGGAGAATTCCATCAACATAGGAGCCTCACAGGCCACAGTCTATGGGGTCACAAAGAGTTGGACATGACTGAGCGACTAACACCATTGTAATTAATTTTCTATCTGATTAGAAAATCTCTTGCTTTTCTAAAAGAATGGTGACTTTAAAAAAAAAAATTCCTTAGCAGTTATGATAACTTCATAAATCATTTTTCCACTAAAGGAAGTCAAGGTAAATTACAGCACAGTGAGCAGAGCTGGCCTGTGTACCTCTGAGGCACATTCCTGCAATGTCCCCACCACCGGGATAAGCATGTTTTCATGAGAAGTCTTCAGGAGCCGCGCCAGCAAAGGGATGCCTCCTGCTTTACGAATGGCCTCTTTGTTCGCATAGCTCTTGCTGCAGCTCCACAGTGCCAGCGCCCCACAGCGGGCCACCTCCACGTCTCGGGTCTCATACAGGCTGGACTGAGCAGGTTCTCCAGAATGCTTCCCACAGTCAAGCAGAGCTACCTACGAGGGCAGATCAATACAACACAGACAGGGATCTTTAAACCATTCACAATAGCCAGGACCTGGCAGCAACCTAACTGTCCACCAACAGAGGAATGGATAAAGACGATGTGGTACATCTATATGATGGAATACTACTCAGTCGTAAAAAGGAATGATATTGGGTCATTTGTAGAGACCTGGATGGACTGAGAGACTGTTACACAGAGTGAATTAAGCCAGAAAGAGAAAGACAAATATCATACCTATATTTACACATATATGTGGGTATATGTGTTAGAAAAATGGCATAGATGATCTTACTTGCAAAGCAGAAATAGAGACACAGATGTAGAGAACAAATGTATTGATACCAAGGGGAAGGGGTTGGTGGAATGAATTGGGAGACTGGGACTGATACACACACACACACACACACACACACTATTGATACTATGTACATAAAATAGATAATTAATGAGAACCTATTGTATAGCACAGGGAACTCTACTCAGGGCTCTATGGTGACCTAAATGTGAAGGAAATCCAAAAAAAGAGGGGATATATATAGAGAGAGATAGCTGATTTTCTTTGCTGTACAGTAAAAACTAATACCACATTGTAAAGCATCTATACTCCAATAAAATTAAGTTAAAAAAATAAAATACTATTTGAAAAAAGAAAAAGACAACCCATCCTGCAATCACCTCAGGGTTGCTACTAAGCTCACCTCCCTCAAAAATAAGAATCCTTTAAGAAATTAACTTTCAGCAGTCAAAGGAACAAACAGAACCTTCAAAACAATGTCCTCCAGATTTGGGAGCTTTTATATTTCCTTCCCACATGAAATTTAATCCCCCCAAGATAGCATTTTCTTAATATGGCTCTAACGTCTAATGAGGAAGATTTGCAAACCACATCCTGATTCCTGGTATCTCAGAAAGTAGGCTCCCTAGAGCCGTGAGAACTTTACAGAGAGAACTGAAAAGTTCTCTGGCCTGTACACGCTTAAAACCATGAGGCCTTTCTGGAGGACACAGCCATCACCCTGAACTTTCGAAACCAACTAGACCAAATGCACAGCTGTCAGGCCCCTCTCTCCTCTCTGCAGTTACCAATCACTGAAGCCCTCAAGGGAGAGGCAAGGTAATGCACACAGCAGGGTGTCAGGCTGCCCGTGAAGGACAGGGTGTGAAGCCAGCCACCCTGAGCTGTCTTTATCCCCCGTATGTCTCCTCCATTCCTCTCTCACCAGAGACCAAATTCCATGGATACTGCCCACTTAATCTTGACTGCCATTTAGAAGGGAGCAGCAGACAATTCTTAATTCCACTGATTCCTAATTCCAAGATCATAGAGAGAGGACACTGCCTTTAATTAGTGCTCACTCATGGACTTCTCAGGTGGCTCAGTGGTCAGGAGTCTCGGATTTGATTCCTGGCTCAGGAAGATCCCCTAGAGAAGGAAATGGCAACTGACTCCAGTATTCTTGGGGGGATGATCCCATGAACAGAGAAGCCTCACAGGCTACAGTCCATGGGGTGGCAAAAAGTCGACTGAGCACACATACACAAGCACGTGGTCTAAACAACACATGGTCTCCACCCAAGGACAAGGGTGGAGACTATTTAGTGGCTTTCAGGTAACTTCTGGGCACAGGACAGCAGGAAGATGGGCTTGATCACAGGGAGAACTTTCTAAAAGGACCTGCCCATTGGTTACACCCTTCCTAACTGCACCAAGTCCAGTCTCCATAGCTTACTGGATAAGACTGTGTGTGATCCCCATGGTCCTCCACCTTCATCTCTCACTACTCAGCCCATCTCATCCTGGGTCTGGCCATGTTACAGCACCTACTTTCCAAGCATGCAGTGTTGTTTTCTAGCTCCAGGCTTTACCAGCACAGCTCCATCTTTAAACGCTTTTCTCTGATGTGTCTGCCTAACACACACCTGTTCACCTTTCAAGATGCACGTGACATCTCCTCTCTTCAGTCTCTCTTTTTTAAATTTATTCAAAATTTTTTCTATCTTTATTTATTTAAATGTTTAAAATTTTATTGAAGTATAGTTGATTTACAATGCTTTATTATTTTCAGTTGTACAACATTCACTATTTCTATATACTCCATTTAAAGCTATATATTTAGAATTAAAATTAAATAGATGTCATTATTTTGATTAGGGGACTGCAACTGTCCAAACTCCAGTCTACAACACACATTGCATAAGATGCCCATAAAAACATTTTATTGTTGTATCATTCTTATGAAGTAGTTTTGGCAGACAGTCACACCAGCCTATCACATGAATTCATTATTTAAGTAGAATAATGATAATCACAGTAATAATTCCCTTTCTCTCCAACATTTTATTATGAAAATTTTGAAATCTTCATGAAGGCTGAAATATTCATGTGGCAACATCCACACATCCATCCCCTAGGTCCTATAATTACCATTCTTCCACATTCTTCTGTTTCATCACATAGCCATCTGTTTATCCATCTATCCAACCACAAGTCCATCTTACTTTTGAGGCAAATAACCCTAAGCTTTAGTGCTCTACAGATCACAAGCGACTACACGGCATCTCTTTCAGGAAATTTCAGAACATGTTTCACCATGTACATATTCACATGGAATCTGCACTCATTCAATAGCTATTTCTTAACTGTTAATGTGTGTGAGGTCCTGGGTAAGGTGCTGAGGATGACACTGAGATGAATAAGACATGTCTCTCCTCTTCAAGAAACTTAAAGTAGGAAAGAGGTGATGTCATCCAGTGTGATAAATGCTGTGGGAGTGACTCAAGACACAGTGAGGATGAAAACGCACGTGAATACTGCACGTTCTAAATGTCCCTCCTGCTGGGGCAGGGACCCTGAGCCAGCTTCTTTCTCCCAGTGACAGTTATTGAAATAATCATGTTTTCTGATTATATATGTAATATAACAAACTGGCCAATGTAGAATAGTAGGGAGGAAATTTGGTAGTCGTTTCAGAGAAAACCCCTTAGGAACAATTTTGATTATTTTAAGTGATTTTTCTATTAGTTGTTAGCTAAGGTCTTTAAAAATTGGGTATCAGTTTTTAATCCTGTGATGATTTTATATAATATTAAACATACATTTGGGGCTTCCCTGGTGGCTCAGATAGTAAAGTATCTCCCTGCAATGCAGGAGACCCAGGTTCAATTCCTGGGTTGGGAAAATCCCCTGGAGAAGGAAATGGCAACCCACTCCCATATTCTTGCCTGGGAAATTCCTCTGTTCGAGGAGTCTGGCGGGCTACAGTCCATGGGGTCGCAAAGAGTTGGACATGACTGAGTGATTAACATTTTCACTTTCACACATACATTTATTCCTTGTTACTAAATAAACTTCTAAGATACAATACTGACAGCTGACAATGGATACTTGTTGTGGATGTGTCACTTAGGGTTTTACTAATCTCATCCTGTGAAACACGTTGTTTTCAGTTGTCACTTCTGTAAGTAACAGCAGGATGAGTGTCTGCTGCTCTGTCTCTGTGGGGACAATTATCTCTATCTCCTCATAGGATGTGGGTCTCCAGACAGTGTCCCACTGCAGAGGGCTTCATCCATTGTCACCCTCTTTTTTTCAAACTGCTTATTTAATATTGGACTATAGTTGATGAACAATGTTGTGGCAGTCTCAGACTGAGTGAAGTCAGTCACCACCCTCTCGCCAACACTGCCCCCCCATATGAATGTGTATCCCCACTTGTGTGATAGGTGAAAATGACATCTATTTTAAAAAATTCATTATTTCTTTGAAAAATTAGGTTGAACATGTTTTTTTGGCTGCTTGCCAATGTACATACACAAAAATAATTTTCAAGGGCATGTTACACAAGAAAAAGATTCCCAGAACACAGCCAGGAGTTACTGAGTGTCCAGGAGGAGCAGGGAAGGACAGGGGATGCCCAACCCCATGAGTGGCACCTACTCACCAGCTTGGTGATGCCTCCATGGCGTCTCACCACCCGCCGGGCTCTCCTAAACTTGGCAACATTCGCAATTGTCTCAGCTGCCAAGCATTTCAGACTCTTATGTGGAGAATCAAGTATATTAACCATAACTGGTAAGCCCCCAAGGTCAACAATATTACGTCTGATTTGAGGATTATGACTGATTTCCTTCAGGATTTTTAATGAACCAATCTAAACGAGAAGAAAAAGTTATAGATGAATGGATGCTTAATGCAGAACCAGTGCTATATTTTTAAAAAATTCCAAGTCTACCTAAATCCTTCCCCAATTAAGTTTTTTAAGGGAACTGTTCCTATTCCCAGGTGTTATACACATCCCCCGATTCCCCGCATTTTCCTGCAGTTAAATAAACAAACATTCATCATTTAAGAAGCATAAGCTAATGGAAAGGAGCCAAAAAGACAAGGAAGAAAAACAGAGTTGACAAGGGAAGCTAATTGTAGTAGAAGTGAGTTATCAGTAAAAAATAAAGACCAAAATAAATAAATAAATAGATAAATACCAGCAAGAAGCAACAGGAAGGGCAGATGCCCAGCACTGAGAAGAGAAGCACGTGAAGAGACCCACGAGAAGCACGTGTGTATCAAGGCTCCTCGTCCACTGTGATCAAGACACTCACCTTACATTTGACTTCATCTGTCTCAAGTAAATTTATTAAAACTTCAAGGCCTCCAACATCCCTGATCGCCAACTGGCAGGTCTCTTGTGCTAAGTTAAAATCCTTCATTGAACACAATGCAATCACAGTAGCCGTCTGATTTCCTCCCTGCAAAGACCCAAGACCACAGAAAGGTTAAATAAGATCACGCTCCCATAGAAATTTACTAAACGTTGATGAATCCATGAACTGGGAAGTACGTGTCCCCATACATAGCATGTTTAGTTTTTTAAAATTCTCTGAGTAGGTTATAATCTGTTAAATGGATTATGCTGAGCTAAAGCACAAGAAAGCTGTTCAGGGTGTCATAAAACATTATTCCAATTAAGAGTTGCCATGTTAAGGTGGTCTGTCTGCTTTAAACAGCTACAACATCAGGTGGAATTATGATATTAAATAGAGTCAGGGGCAAGCCTTGAAAGAGATTCTGAGGAAGGTGAGGTTTATGTGGGGTTACAGGCAGTCCCTGAACTGTGTGTGCTGCAGTGCAAACTGTGTCTGAAGATTATTCTTACAGATGTTTACAGAATAGTCTAGAACACAGAAAACGTGAAGAAAGCAAACTGCCTGGTAGGCAGCACAGTGATCCATGTGGGATGGAGAATAAGCAGGGTGAGGCTGTGAGGCTGGGAAAGAGGAAGCAATTCCTAAAACCTGGGAACTGATGGGTGGACTGAAGGAGAGAAAAAGATCGTTTCACTGTCATGAATGAAATGCTGGCCCAATAACATGCAAATCAACGTCTGTTTAGCTAATCACCACATGTAAAGAGCAGTGGGGAACAGCTTCTTCAAAAAATCCAAGAGATATAAAAAATTTTTAATGATGATCAGTGAATCAGGCCTGCTAGGAAATTAAGTAACAACCACTGATCATTAATGCTTTGAAAACTTTTTAAGAACATAGCATATATTATTACTTCTACATACATATATTACTGCAACTGCTATTGAGAGTGTCTGCTAAATAAGAGTTCCTGGAATAGTTAATAAGACAGAAAAGCAATACTTCTAATGGAGCCAAGAAAAAGCTATTTTATGCAAAAGGTGTTCATAAAACACAGCCTTGGGATTCTATGTCAAAACGCAGTAGCAATGGCCTAAATACATCTTTTTCTTTTTCTGAGGGAAGACATCTTCAAATTATATTTACTATCATTTGCTAATCATGGTTTTATATTGCTATGTTATACATATATATTATATGTGTAGGTAGACTTAGCACAAAAAAATGGAAATTATACTCAAGCTTCCCACCTTCATATCATGCAAATACACACATGCCAATCCTCTTATAAATTCAACACAATATGTTTATAACTAAAGTGGGATCTGTAGAGGGTGAGCATCAAGAAGTGAAGAAGGAAATGTTTAGGCTTCAGAGACTCTACTTGCTCCCTTCCAGAATATTCCCTCCACGTCTCTAAAAGTGCTCTGAACGACATTTCTGCTTTTCTTTCTAATTTTCCCTCTGGGTAATCTAGGCTGTCCTTTATATTCAAGATTAAGTTTAGAATGACAAGAGCCTTAATTTTATTACTTACATTTAAAACAATAAGTTTTGTTCTTAGAGCTTTTAGCATCTTTTTCTAAATAACAAGAGAAATGTAAATGCTACCAATTTCCCCACAGTTGGTTTTAAAACATAAAGCACTGTGTGTTCTATCGTTACTGTCAGTATCATGAACCCCCTGTTTGGGACACAGGACCCCTCACACCAGTTCCTCCAATGCCTCTCTTAGAAAAAGGTACATATTTTGTAAACCATAAGAGAGAATCTAAATACTAATCATAATTAACTAAGGAAAATAACATAGAAAAAAGAAAAGCAAAGAAGAGAAACAACTCATTAAACAAGGCTCTTTTTCTGAATTTAAATGGTGAAAAGAAAGCAGAAAGTTCCTCCCAGGCACCTGCAGGAACAGAGCTGGGTTCTTAACGGTTGGACAATGGAAGCTGAGAGCCTCAGATCAAGAGGATTCTTCAGGCAGTGGCTTCAGACTCAGCGCAAGCAGGAGTCTGAGCAGGAAGCGAGTAGCTGTCCAACAACGTGTCCAGCCCCAGTCAGGCCAGGAAAGCCCTTCCCACCAGGTCCAGCTCCCCAAAGAAGAATTTCTGTCCTGCTATCCCCAGTTATATATGATGGGGAATCTTCCTGACTCCCTATTCCTGTGTCTAGTTTCTTTGGTAGCAGTTTTCTGCTTAGACATTCAGCACCAGCTTGGCTTCCTCTTTCAAGTTCTTCTCATTTTTCTCTTGTAGAGTATTTCCACCTTTTGAGTTTTACTTCATTATTTACACTATAACGGATGACATAAACTTTTAAAAGTCATGTAATTGCAGCTGATGCCCAAAACATAAGATCTTGTATTTTGCTGAACTATCTTTAGGCCAATTTTGAAACCAAATGATGGAAAATATACATTTATCATTAAGAAGTTAGATCTTTATAGAAAAAAAATTTTTTTTTCTGTAAATCATCAGCTTTTTCTGAAAATCTGGAAACATATTCATAGGCTTGAGGGATTTTTTTTAGAACAGTTTTTTATGAGGGAAAGTTAGTTTTTCCACATTTCAGGATTTACTTCTACTCTTGTCACTGACCACATTCCCCAAAGGATTATAAATCTTTCAGAATGAATACCAGCGGATGGGAGCCAAAATATTCAATGTACAGAGCCACAAACGTTAGCCAATTGCTATTCTTTAAATACCAACTATGTCGAAGGATTTTCAAATGTCCATTCTACTTTGACCAGATGCCATAAACATCTTACTGAAGAGAAGTAGTACAAATATGCAAATACGCTCCTTTTAAATTAAATCCCCCCGAGAATGTAATTAGTTGCCAATACTTATTTTCACATTTTATCACAGATTTACGTTTGTGAGGCTTTTTTAAAGCTGGAGGAAAACATAGTAAAGTATTATTTTACTAGCTTCTGAAGGGTTTTGAAGAATGCTTCCAATAAGCTTTTCCATGTCTTGAATTAATGCGATTCCTCTGCTAGTTGTCCTCCTTCCCCTCCTGCTTCTTAAACACCTCCAACGTCTGCCGGCCTTCAGATATTTTACAGTTCATGCGCCTTTCCCTGACCAGCAGGCCCTCATGCGTGGTTGCAATTACGCTTCAAACACGATGAGACTGGATGAACGTTGCTTCTCGCTTTTCTCAAAATTTCTTCTTAAAAAATGAATAGAGGATTTTAAAAAAATAATAATAATGTTTTTCTGGACTTAAATAAAATTTTTGAAATAAGTATATTACCCCATCTAGTATAGAGTAATATCCTCCCTTACTGTTGATAAAGAAGCAATACACATTGCCTAAGTTGAGATGAAGAATGTATTCAGGAGTAAAACAGAGAGAGAGCTGCCTGAAATCACTTTTGTATTCTTTCATTCAGCAAATTTGCTTACTATTTACTTAGCTAGTTGCCAAGTCTGATGCCAGGCCCTGGAGACATCCTGGGAAACAAAAACAGGCTTGGGCTCTGCTTTTATGGAGCTCACAGTTGAGTAGAGAAGAACGATTTTAATTTTCTAAAGTCCATCCCAGTAAACGGAAACTTTAAGTCTGAGTGGTGCCATAAGGGAGGGGGCACAGGGCCAGGGAAACCCACACCAGGGAGGCTTTAACTGGGCCAGGGGGCATCAGGGAAGGTTCCCCTGAGGAAAGAATGCCTGGGCTGATGTCTGGACAGAAAGCAGGCTCAGGTGATTCATCAGGCGCTGTAACGGCTTCGAGTAACCCAGTTCAGGAAAGGATGCCAGAGTTGGCAGATGGCACTGTGATGGCAGACATGCTCACAGGGTCATCCCTCCTGGCGTCCTGTGAGACCCAGGGAGACAGCACGGTGGGCAGGGGTGGCAAGGGGAGCAGAGGTCACTCTGTTCCCATCTCCACTGTCCACAATCAGAAGGCGGCGGGTGAGACCTGTGACGCAACCATCACAGCCATCCAACTGGCTTCCAAGGTGCTCAGCAGTTTTTCCTCCAAACATGCCACTCACCGAGCGAGAGCCATGACCCTTGCCAACGACTGTTTATTAATGATGACAGGGGGGCAGGGCACCCAGTGCGGGGCTTGGCTCAGAGACACTTTTCGTCTCTCAGGAGCAGAAATGGTCGAGAGTCAGAGCCCCGAGTGAGTGGCACAGAACTACATAAGTTGAGGTAGTAAAACATATCGCTTTGCCTTCTGTTTATTTGAAGACTGATTTTATGCTGAGATTCGGTACTCATAAACCTGGGCCGCAAGAGATGAGACTCAAAAGGAAATTGCAAGGAAAAAGAGAAAATATTGTTCCAGAAGAAAAAAGAAATTAGGCTCAGATTGTTGGATTACAGGCTTGCTAAGAATTTTGTTTTTTTGGTTAGGAATGGTTAAGGAACAATGCAAGGATTCCCTACGCATTCTTTTTAAATCACCATGGAACATTTACAGAAATTGATGATTTACTGGAATGTTACTGCAATGAGGAAAAGTCTGTAGGAAATGTAACAGTCTTTCTAGAAAGATTCACAAGAATTAACTGAATAATTATGGTAATTAATAAAAGTAGCTCAGTAAAGTGACTGGATACAAAGGAAATATTCAAAAGTGAATAGCTGAGAATAACAAATCAAAGTATGTAATTTGAAAAAAGTTCCTATGCCAGTATTGGCAAAATAATAGTAGTAAAAATAGCTATGAGTGAATCTCACAAGAAATGTGCTGCAAATATATGCAGGAAAAGCTATGAAGTTTTACTGAAGTATATTAAAGATTAAATAAGTGAATGGTCATACCATATTTCCTAATAGGATAATTCAACAGTATTAAAACTGTAATTTATCCAAAAATAATTTACAAATTAATGTAAGCCAACCAAAACCCTAGCAGCATTTTTTAGCTTTTTTAAAAAAAAAAACTTGGTTCTGGAATCGTCAAGATGATCTGGAATGGAAAATATACAAAAAGTAGTTTAAAATATTTTAAGAAAACTCTCTGGCCAAATATTTAAATATACCAAAGCTATAATAATTAAAACAGCACGGGAATATCCAAATAAATCAATGTAGGAAGATCCGGACACAAACTCTTAAAGTGAAATGACAATATTTGATAAAAGAAGCAATTCAGATCACTGAAGGAAAGAGCGGATGAACCTGTCATCTGACTTTGATATATGACAAATTGAGAGAAATTTGCACATAACAAAGGATTAATTTGCATCAAGAATCAAAAGACATCCACACAGGAAAACAAGCAAGGTACACAATACTACTTGACATATGAAAACTCTATCAATCTCACTAACAATCAGGAACATGCAAATTCACATAAGATACATTTTCTACCCTATAAAACAAAAAAAGACTGCAGGTTAAAATTTATAACAGTAAATCTTAATCCTAGTTGAGTAATTTTAATACCCTGGGGAGATTTTAAAGACTATCAATGCCCAGACCCCATTCCAAACCAATTAAATCCAAACTTCCATGAATGGTACCTGGGCATCCGGTCTTTGTTTTGTTAAGAGCTGGGCTGATTTCACTGTGTGTCTGAGGTTGTAAACCTTTGATGTTATTAATGATAGAGTGTAAATGGATGTTTACTTTCTGAAGGGAGTTATCAAAAAATTTTTATGTGGTTGATTACTTTTCATTATATTTCCCTCTAAAATAAAATTTAAAAATGCAGTATTTCTCCAGCTTCACTGTGCACATATTCTTTTTTAAAAAACACGTCTTTACTGAGGTATAATTGATATGCAAAAATACTATATATATTTGATGCACACAATTTAATGAGGATGGACACATTCATACACCTGTGAAACCAGCACCACAATCAAGACAATTAATACACTCATCAACTCCCAAAGTTTCTCTATGCCTCCCCATTTTTTGTATGCTAATAGAGCATGGCAACCCGCTCCAGTATTCTTGCCTGGAGAATCCCATGGTCAGAGGAGCCTGGCAGGTTAAAGCCCACGGGGTCACAGAGTTAGACACGACTGAAGCGACTCACACACGGCACAACACAATGTGAGATCTCCCCCTTACATTTTTTAAGTGTAAACAGCATTGTTAACTACAGGTTCAATGTTACAGAACTCGTTCACCTTTCATAACTGAACTTTTACACCCCTTGAACAACAACTCCCCATGAGAACTATCAACATTTGAAATGTGCGTACTCTTTCACGCAAGCAATTCTATTTCAAACAATTCATCCTATGGAAATACATACAACGTCCAAAGCATACGTAAAAATATTTGCGGCTGCATCGTCAGAACAAAAATTGATTTGGGGAGAAAATCTAAAAGGTTACCAACAAAGGAATTGTTAAATTACTGATATATGTAAAATGAAATACTATGGAGCAATTAAAAGGAGTAAGGTAGATATGAAAGATCACCAAGACAGAGTATGAAATATTAAGACTAAAGGTACAATGTAGAATCATAGTCTGACTGCATTTTACATATGAAAGTTACATATGTGTATGTATATACACAAACACCTGGAGGGCGTTCACTTTTATTCTTTGGCATGGCTTGAATAGGTACAATGAGCATATGTCAATGTGTTATTTTATAATACTCTAAATACAGAGGAGATAAAGGATGGACCAGAAGAGGAACACAAGCCTCTGCCAGGCTCTGTGTGTCATGGAAGTATCAGCAGGGCATTGCCAGCCAGACCAAGAGCTGGATTAGAATCCACAGCCACTGCCAGCAGGAAGCTCAAAGGCTAGTGGATGAAAAAGGGACAGAGGATTTCTAGATATATGTGAAGTGAAACATCATTTATACCAAATCTGGTACCTCTTACTCCTCAACCCCTACACTTAGAAATTCTTCAGCATTCAAACTTGTATAACATGTGTTTTTAACCCAAAAAAGTGAAGCAATCCACTGGATTACATAAATCAGGAACTAGACAAAAACTTCTTTTCTCTATTTAGCCTCTCAAATAACTTTGGGTTGGAGGCATGCTTTGAGGAATAAAAAATATTGTTGTTGCAAACACATCAGTCAGCAAATTCCCTGAACAGATCTGTTACATTTTCAGATCATTACACAAAACTGCCTTAGATATCAATAATCTTTCTAATCAAAAATCATATGAATTGCTAGATGGCAGTGTGTATGCTCTAATTATGCTCTACCCGGATTAGTTAGTGGTACATGTTCTTGAGAGAATGAATAGAGTTAAACTTTAAGAGACGTCCCTAGAGATTTTTCATATTGTCATTTTTCAGTAGTTAAGTGGATGTGATTGCATAATGTGAGCTAGGAGCCATATATATGGTTATGATTCAGTGGTGTATTTACCATACTCATATAGTTATCTTTGCTTTTTCTCCACTCTTATTTATGATTGCCCAGAGGCAAAGCAAGTTTAAAGCTCAAAAACTGAAAACAAGTTACTGTTGTATCTGTAGAGCTCAGAGGGCAAGTCCCCTTCACCACTTCCACTGTCTCTTCTGCTATAAAAATAAAAGATGACTAATCCTTCTTAGTGGGCATTATACAAGTCACACATCTCAATCTGAATAAGTAAAATTATTACACTACACCATTTAGGGGTTTCTCTGGTGGCTCAGACAGTAAAGAATCTGCCTGCAATGCAAGAGACCAAGGTTCGATTCCGAGTTGGGAAGGTCCCCTGGGGAAGGGAATGGCTACCCACTCCAGTATTCTTGCCTGGAGAACCCCGTGGACAGAGAAGTCTGGCAGGCTGCAGTTCATACAGTTGCAAAGAGTTGTATACAACTGAGCGACTAACACTTCCACTTCACAGTATTTAAGAAAATGTAAATGCAGACTCTGCTGAGTAGGAATTTCATTAGAAAACGGAATTGAAATATCTTCTGATGACTATCAGGTAACTTTTTTTAAAGTCCTCCCACTCTTTTCATCTTGGAGACTATTTTCAAAATCAACTCATAACAATGTCAAAACATATGCATTAACTTAAAGCATGTTTCTCAGGAAAATGGTACTAATTTTCCTTCTCAACTACTGGAGTTTATCTGGATGCATAAGCAGTGACCACTGTTTCCCATTTTTGGAAGATTCTTTTTAATAATAATAACACTGCTCTTTCACATTCTTTCCATCTCTTTAAGTAAAAAGCTAGTGCACTCTGATCCTGCCTCCCAAAAATGAACACTGAATTCCTTTGTGCAGAAGTAGTCCATGCGTACCTAGTCACTTACTCAGAGTGAAAAAAAAACAGAGAGAAAATAGGCGTGTTCAACAGTGAGGCCTTTGGGTCCCCTGGGCTCTGAGCTTCTGGACAGAGGGACAGAGCAACCAGGCAACGAGCAATAACCATAGACCCTGGACGCCTTCCCGGCCCACAGCCACCTTCTGTGTGGCCTGGAGTGAAGTATTTCTCAACTTTTCCACCAATGAAACAGGGATCACACTACCTGCCACTCCATCCCCAAAACCAAGTAATGGGAAAGGAATTTAATTAACTGTAATTGACACAAAGTACATCAAAATTCCTCTGATGAAAAACCATATAACTCCCAGCTTCCACTTAAGAGAACTCTCTAACCAATGAAGGCCGTATGTGTGTGTGTGTGTGTGTGTGTGTGTGTGTCTATGTGTGTGTCTTAATCAATTCGTGGAAGATCATGCAGGAACTGAGCCCCACAAATGCAGTCTTTAACAAAGGTTTTCAAGTCTGAAAATGTCTTTGCCAAGAATACTCCTCCAGAGAGGAAATCGAAACATTCCAGGGAAGGAGCCTGGAAAGTCTCTTCAGAAGCCTCCTGGGATTTCTGATGTGACATCCTTTATTAATAGATGTTGCCCTGAAGTAGAGTCCTTGTCACTGCTGAGCTGGGGAACCACCATGTATCTTCACATCTCATGGCCTGAGGATACAGAGCTTGTGGATACATAACAGAAGAGGAACCAGCAAGATCCTTGGCTCACATGAAAGGTGAAACCCACACAAGTTTAACCACATAGAATAAATAAAGTAGTCACTAGCTCTCACCACACATCATGGATGGCAGGAGAGGATTAATATGTGATGCCTTGCCATGATCATAAGCTGTCACTCAGCAGTCCATGCCAGCCACTCTCTGCTGAGTGACCTGTGATCAGATGCCATGGTCACCCTTCTAGAACTTGGGAACAAAGTTTGCCCCAGCATCATACTCTAGGCTGCTACCACATTTCTGAATTTAACAAGCCCTTCTTTCCCCAGCCTTCATATATCTAGCTCTTCACAGTGTTAACATGTAGGAGTTATCAATTGAAGAGAAAATGACTTTAAAATAAACATTTTTTTTTCTCTTCAGTTTCAAAAACTTTAATTTTTTGTCTTCCTTTAATTAATCTTTTTAATCCACTAACTGGTTGCATAAAATAACCAAATAAAATGTTACCACTTTTTAAAGATTTTTTTTTAATGTGGACCATTTTTAAAGTCCTTATTGAATTTGTTACAATATTGTTTGTGTTTTGGTTTTTTGGCCACAAGGCAATGCAGGATCCTAACTCCCTGACAAGGAATCAAACCCACACCTCCTGCATTGTAAGGCGAAGTCTTAACCACTGGACTGCTAGGGAAGTCCCAAATGTTACTTTCTTTAAGATTAAAAAAAAAAAGGACCAAAAAAGCAATCTGCTTATAAGGTGGCAAACTAATATTTAAAGGCTACCATTTAACATAAATATTTTGATTCATAAACAGTGTTGGTTGTATGTACTAATTCAAGCACTGTAGCTTCTGATTAGCTTGTTAAGAGGTCACGTTCAATCATGAATAAAAAGACACAAACAGGCTCATCTGCTCCACATTTTCCTAAGCCTTTCATTCCTCTACCAAAAAGGTAACCCCATTTCTAACCAATAATTGGAGCGTCAACCCTTTATTTCCAACTACCGTATGGATCTTTCTATTTGGATATTTCACTCTTTCCAAACTTAATCTGCACCACCCCAGACCCTCCTGAGAAACTGGCCTGGCTTCTCTCTTGGCCCTTTCCTGACTGCTCCCAAGAACACTACTCCATTCCACGGCCCCAACACCCTCCATCAGGGCCACAGGTCACTGGCTTCCGGTCTTTCCACTGGGATTCATTTTGCAAACCACCTGCTGCTGAACTCAGCTTTTTAAAGCAATGCTTTTGTCTGCCTGTTTCCCCAGGGTGGACCTGGATCAAAATCTCAGGTGCAGAAACAGTCATCCTGCAGGGAGGAGTTACGCCTGGGGAAGTGGCCCTGGGGAACACACCCTGGATTCCTCCATTAGGGCAGCAAGTACTCAAGAATAAGTCCAGAGGAACAAAGCACTTCCCAGAAGGGCTCCAAATCTGCTTGCTAATGTCATCCCAGATGAGCCTGGGGCTGCGGGGGCAGAGGTCTTATCCTCAAATGACATCCCTCCAAAATGCCCATAGCCAAGACATGGAAGCAACCTAGATGTCCATCAGCAGATGAATGGATAAGACAGCTGTGGTACATATACACAATGGAGTATTACTCAGCCATTAAAAAGAATACATTTGAATCAGTTCTAATGAGGTGGATGAAACTGGAGCCTATTATACAGAGTGAAGTAAGCCAGAAGGAAAAACATAAATACAGTATACTAACGCATATATATGGAATTTAGAAAGATGGTAACAATAACTCTGTATACGAGACAGCAAAAGAGACACTGATGTATAGAACAGTCTTATGGACTCTGTGGGAGAGGGAGAGGGTGGGAAGATTTGGGAGAATGGCAATGAAACATGTAAAATATCATGTAGGAAACAAGTTGCCAGTCCAGGTTCGATGCGCGATGCTGGATGCTTGGGGCTGGTGCACTGGGACGGCCCAGAGGGATGGTATGGGGAGGGAGGAGGGAGGAGGGTTCGGGATGGGGAACACATGTATACCTGTGGTGGATTCATTTTGATATTTGGCAAAACTAATACAATTATGTAAAGTTTAAAAATAAAATAAAATTAGGAAAAAAAAAATTTGAAGAAAAAGAAAAAAAAAAAAGCCCATAGAGTAGATAAAGCAGGATTCTAAAGCCAGCCTCTGAGATCCCTTCCAGCTATCTAAAAGTTCACCAACCATTTCCTAGTCTCCTCTATGTTCTCTTGAATTTCCCGATCCTATAGTTTTAAATTCCATATCCAAACCACCTTCAACCCACAAAGAAATGGATTCCAACAGGCTTTCAATTCTGGATCCAGAAATTCATTCTTCAGTTTTAAGGATACTTACACCAAGGCAGTTGGAGAAGGCAATGGCAGCCCTACTCCAGTACTCTTGCCTGGAAAATTCCATGGACAGAGGAGCCTGGTAGGCTGCAGTCCATGGGGTCGCTAAGTCGGGCACGACTGAGCGACTTCACTTTCACTTTTCACTTTCATGCACTGGAGCAGGAAATGGCAACCCACTCCAGTGTTCTTGCCTGGAGAATCCCAGGGACAGAGGAGCCTGGTGGGCTGCCGTCTATGGGGTCGCACAGAGTTGGACACGACTGAAGTGACTTAGCAGCACACCAAGGCAATAACACTGTGTGGATCTCAATAAACTGTGGAAAATTCTGAAAGAGATGGGAATACCAGACCACCTGACCTGCCTCTTGAGAAACCTATATGCAGGTCAGGAAGCAACAGTTAGAACTGGACATGGAACAACAGACTGGTTCCAAATAGGAAAAGGAATACGTCAAGGTTGTATATTGTCACCCTGCTTATTAAACTTATATGCAGAGTACATCATGAGAAATGCTGGACTGGAAGAAGCACAAGCTGGAATCAAGATTACCGGGAGAAATATCAATCACCTCAGATATGCAGATGACACCACCCTTATGGCAGAAAGTGAAGAGGAACTAAAAAGCCTCTTGATGAAAGTCAAAGAGGAGAGTGAAAAAGTTGGCTTAAAACTCAACATTCAGAAAACTAAGATCATGGCATCTGGTCCCATCACTTCATGGGAAATAGATGGGGAAGCAGTGGAAGCAGTGGCAGACTTTATTTTTGGGGGCTCCAAAATCACTGCAGATGGTAACTGCAGCCATGAAATTAAAAGACGCTTACTCTTTGGAAGGAAAGTTATGACCAACCTAGATAGCATATTCAAAAGCAGAGACATTACTTTGCCAACAAAGGTCCGTCTAGTCAAGGCTATGGTTTTTCCAGTGGTCATGTATGGATGTGAGAGTTGGACTGTGAAGAAAGCTGAGCGCCGAAGAATTGATGCTTTTGAACTGTGGTGTTGGAGAAGACTCTTGAGAGTCCCTTGGACTGCAAGGAGATCCAACCAGTCCATTCTAAAGGAGATCAGCCCTGGGTGTTCTTTGGAAGGACTGATGCTAAAGCTGAAACTCCAATACTTTGGCCACCTCATGTGAAGAGTTGACTCATTGGAAAAGACTCTGATGCTGGGAGGGATTGGAGGCAGGAGGAGAAGGGAACGACAGAGGATGAGATGGCTGGATGGCATCACCGACTCGATGGACATGAGTTTGAATAAACTCTGGGAGTTGATGATGGACAGGGAGGCCTGGCGTGCTGTGATTCATGGGGTCACAAAGAGTCGGACACGACTGAGCAACTGAACTGAACTGAACAACAAGGCAGAGGTCCCCAACCTCTGAAATCTAATGCCTGATGATCTGAGGTGGAGCTGATGTAATAATAATAGAAATACAGTACACAATAAATGCAGTGCGCTGGAATCATCCCCAAACCACCCTCCCATTCCTGGTTCATAGAAAAATTGTCTTCCACGAAACCTTTCCCTGATGCCAAAAAGGCTGGGGACTACTGCAGTAAGGTGTATGAAATGTAGATCTACTTATAATTATGATCTTTTAACATTTTTTATCATGTTACTAAAGAGTACCTGCATGCATGTGTGCTAAGTCACTTCAGTCATGTCTGATTCTTTGTGACCCTATGGACTGTAGTCTGCCAGGCTCCCCAGAATCCCCAGATGGGATTCTCCAGTCAAGAATCCTGGAGTGGGTTGCTGTGCCCTCCTCCAGAGGAACTGCCCAACCCAGGGATCAAACCCTCATCTCTTACATCTCTTGCATTGGCAGGTGGGTTCTTTACCACTGATACCACCTGGGAAGCCCAAAGAGTACCTACTTATATTAACAATATTAGAATACTTGTGATGAAGAAATCCACATTTCCAAGACACAACAAATCCCCCAACTTGCCTCCTATCTCACAAAGGTGCCCAATACATTTCTGACTTAGAAATGAGTAAAACTTGCTGTATTTTTAGTGTTAGTGTGGGGTATAGACCTTAGCAACTGTTTCCCCCTATCACTGATACTCACATATAGCAAAATATTTTTGTTGCAAGATTTTGAAGCAACCATGAATGGGGAGAAGATAATATTCATACAAATGTGGCAAGGAAACAATACGTCTCCAAGGAGAAGGGGTCAAGAAAGGGAGGAGAAGGGGGAGCAAGAGAAGGTGGAGAATGACACCAACAGCAGAGGGAACAGCACTATTCTCAAGGAGCTGAGAGTGAAGGATGGTCTGGCCCCTTGGAAACCTCATTTTGTCACTGTCCCTCCTGAGCAAAAGATTGAGAGGCAAGCCTGTGCTCATTTGAAGACATCCTGCAAGATTCAGAAATGAGATTAATCAGCTGTAGCTAATGAGATAGACAAGCTGTGAGAAGGTAAGTACAGAAGGTAGCTGAATAAGGAGCTTATTACTTCATTTAGAATTGAAGCCCAGAGTCACCAGTGATGTGGGGGGAAAGACATTGGAAGGTTGGGGAATAAAAATGCAATGTATCCATTAGTTTAAAAATTGAATTGTGTTCTAAAACTCCAGATTAAAAGAATATACACAGATGTAAAATGTCCAAGTTGAAATGGATGTGTGTCAAAGCCAAATCATTAAAGACTTAGTCCCTTTATCATGTGCCAAGATCTGAGCTCATAGCTCTGGATAAATACTAAGCTGTATCACTAATTTACTTGTTTGGCTATTAATGAACTCATCAAAACTTTTTCAACAATCACAGACATTGCTGTACTTGGAAAATGGTAAGTGAAGAGTCAGGTCAACATGAACATTTCTCTGCTGGAAGAAGTCTAAATTTACATAATTTTGTAAATTACTGTATCAGATTTATTTATTTTGAGATTATCTAGAGACGTTCAAATTTGCATTTCATAGATTTTTCATATCCTTTTGTGTCTCCACAGAAAAACATTTAACTGTGTTGAAAATCCTGAAAGCTTTTGTAGATATACTTTTTCTTTTATTGGCTATGTTAAGAATATTTACCTGTGGGGAACTATAATAATTTCAAGCCATTTACTGTCTGGCCAAAAGTATCACATTTGCACATGAACTACTGAGGGGTAACTTGTGTGAGTTTGAGTAGCACTTCATCAATACACGCTTTCCTGAGCTGTTCTGGGAGCACAACAGTGCATCTCTTTTTGATCCACCACTATATGCATTTATCCCAAATAGTTGAAAAATGCAAGCTAGTGACTCAGTAATGAGACACTCTTAGCGGTGTTCATGGGGAGGATACTGTGGAGGATGTGGGGCACCACCAACCCACTGTCTGCCCCCTTACGCTCTTGAGGAGGAAATTCTTTCTGTTCTTAGCACCAGGATCAGTTACACTCATTGGCAAGGGGGTTGTTTTTACCTTATGATGGAAAGAGTCCCTCACTGTATGAACTCACTGTATTTCTTCCTTTTATTGGTTACCAGAATCTTAAAGCAAAAGCCGAAGACCATCCCCACCTTACGTTGTTTATAATAATAATGTGCAATAGAAAGATTTATCATTGCTAACAGGGGCTGAGCCCTTCATGCTAAAGCACTTAGATGTGTTAGATCTCACCTAATACTAATAATAATCCTAAAAGGTGAGATCTTTTATCTTGCCATCTGGAACAATTAGGAGACCAAAGCTTACAGAGGATGGCCAGCACCCCCAAGGCTGCTGAGATAGTAGGTGGTGGAAGCCCAACTCAGTTGAAGACTTGTTGACATTGAAGGTTGTCTTTCTAACTGCTCCATTATTCTGCCTTCTGACCTGGCTGATGCTTCTGCTGTTTGGACTCTTTATCTTGTTTTATTAATGAAAAAAAGTTAACAGACCCAAATTCTATGCATAAACACCAGGGCTCTTCCAAATCTTCTTCCAGAGGCCGTGTCCAAGCCCCAGTGCCTGACTCAAGTGTTGGTGGCAGACATCTCTGTGGCCAGAGCGTCCTCAGATAACACACTCCTTGTGCGTAGAGGCCATGGGTGGCCCTGTGATTCAGGAAAGGCCAGGAAGGTCTCCAGAGTCTGCACATGGCTGCCCTGCCTGCAGGACTGGCCACTGTGCTGATTGGGTGGTTTGTGCACAAAGACTCCTGCCAAGGTGGGGGCAGAACTGTGGGACCGAAACGTCAGCCTGTGCTCCACAAGACTGCCTCCAAATTCCCAGCAAATGTGAATCTTCCAGATTCCAGAATAAGAAACTGGAATTCCCAGAAGTTCTCAGGAATTCCTGAAATCATGTTATTTCATATGTGTTGCTAAATTTTATTTATTTACATGCAACTAAATAGTAAGGATGACTATAATGGTAAATTATTTCTGTAATAAACCACACGTCTTTTTTGTGATAGAAATACTAAAAATTTCAGAGGTTTTTTGTAAGGAAAAAAAAAAACACTATACATATTACAATCCCATGTAAAAGTGATCTCCACCTGAAATTTGATAACAGTAAACACTAGAAGAGGGAATATCACACAAAATAAATGGTAAATAAAATCCATTTAAAAAGTTGAAAGAAAAAAGTAAAATATTTAACATTTATAAGATATTCTTAAAATACAATTTTAAAATACACAAAGCAAAGCATCAATTGTCCTATCCAATAGTCTTGATTTTTATTTCAGTACAAATATGTCCGATATTAAAAATTTTTTTCTTTCATTTTGCATTGACAGCAGTCAAATTGTTAAGAAGCTTTCAAAAGCAGAGCCAAGGTGGGCATTAGGGTTTGCTTCATATACCCTCATTTTCTTTTCCAATGATGAAAATATTTTATCTGCTTGCCCTGATTCTGATTTAACCATTGAAGATAAATGGTTTGCTAATTATCATTAGATAATCAGATCATTTGCTAACTCAAATTTTACATCAGTTTCTGGCATCATGATGGACTGTTGCACAACGTACATTCACATCTTCCTCGCTTTGGATTTCTTCTGTTAAATTACTAGCAAAGAACAAATTGTAATACACAGTATACACAATACAGTGAATTTTTAAACACTGAAAAAGTGTCCGAGTACATCTAAATGACTTACCGTTGAGATTTCCAGCAAGTTCAGCAAGGCTACAAGAATCACAGGTCAAAATTTCACATTTAATGACTTATTTTGCTTCACAAATTTGTTATTTCTTAGAACACCACTAATAGGATTTGTGTAAAGGATATGATGCATATAAATGTACCATTTATTTTTACAAGAATGACTCACCATCCTGCACGGACACATTCGGAGCACGGCAATAAGTGAGGCTGACCGCCTGGGCTGAGACCACTTATCTCTCACTGGCTCCTGTCCTGATGCCTGGAAATGTCTACCTCCACCTTTGATTCTGCTGCCAGAATTTTCTTTTTCTAAACTTTATTGAGGGATAACTGGCAAATATAATTGTATATCTCAGCAGTCCCCAACCTTTTTAGCACCAGGGACCAGTTTCATGGAAAACATTGCACGCCTCACATGCGATGTTCACAGTAGGGGTTGCACTCTTATGAGAATCTAGTGCTGCCACTGACCTGACGGGTGGCGTAGCTCAGGTGGTAATGCAAGTGATAGGGAGCGGCTGTAAATACAGATGAAGCTTCACTCACTAGCCTGCCACTCACCTCCTGCTGTGTGCCCAGTTGCTAACAGGCCACGGCCTGATACAGGGGACCCTGATACATTGGGAATCCTTGGTATATCTCATGTGCACAGTGTGTTGCTTTGACAACCACAAACACTGTAGAATGATCACTAAGATAATCAACTTATCCTGCTCTCCATGATGTCAGTAGATTCCTTTGAACCTGTCATGTCTTCAGGAAGATTATCAAACTTTAACTGTCAACTTTAATTCTAATTTCCCATTTTCCCAATTTCTTGACTAATTTTTCTCAGGATTCAGGAAAACATAAAAGAATTCTTTGAGACGTGCTTAGAGTTGCAGCTGAGATGATGCCAACAGAGGAAGTGGACATATTTTTCTTTTAGGAAAAACTTTTTTAGCTTACTTATACCTATCAGATTGCTCACCTGGCGGGAGGGAGGAGCTTTTCTGAATTCATGAAAATATGCATATAGACTGTTTGAGCTGTCAGCTTGGGATGACCTCAAAGGTACAGGAAAAGTACCCTTTAGTAATTTAGGAGTCATGTAAATTTCTTTAAATATGCAAAGCCTAGCAAATGGAGGAGGACAAGCTGAGGTAAGTCAGAGTGTTGTTTTCAAAAGGATTTCTGGATGGTAACTTTAGACAGGGCCTAGCTATTACCAAGATTCACTGTCCAACATCAGAAATTAATATTGATCTGGGTTTGAGCAAATCGTTTTCCTTGCCCCACCCTTATCTGAGGACTTAAATACAATATTATATGGGTCATTTATTTATCATTACAAAATGTTTTCACACATGGCATCTCACGTAAGAGAGTAGCAGAAACAGACCAACACATATTTTAAGTACCTACAACGTATCAGACACCACACCACATCTTTCACCTGTGTTTTCTCAGTCCTTAAAATAATCCTAGAGTGGATATTACTAATTTTACCCCATGGGTCAGGAAGATTAAGGCTGCAAACCATACTTTTCAACAGTCACAGATAGTTAGCAACACAATCTAGAATTCAGTCTAAGTCCAGCTTCAAAACCCCTTGCTCTTTCCATCATGCCATCCTGCTAGTCACACAGTGGTGTAAGTCACAATATCTGACGGCTGCCATGGTCCACTGCCTTCTCCCCACCTAGGGGAGAGGGCTGGTACCAGGCAGCCCAACTGCTCCATGAGGACAAATCTCACTATCCTCAGAGTAATAAGACCTTCCCATGTGCACACTTAAATAATAATAGGGATAGTTACTACCGTTACTTGAAAGAAATATATAGTAAACTTGAAAGCAGAATATATATTTTTGGGAAAAAATTTAAAATAAACATTGCAAATACAGTATAAAAGGTTTCTCTCTCACCTTCAAATATTTCACCAGCTTCTGAATTTGCCAATATTCTGATGGCAAATCTGCATTTGCTTCCTGACGATGATCAGGTTGTTCTTCATCTTCCTCACTTTCTGAGGAGCTGTCACTAATAATTTCCTCAATCTTTTCAACACTCTTACTAGGAACAACAACATATAATAAGTATGTTTATGCTACAGTATGCTTATGTTACTATTTCAGCAACATACATTGATACATGAACTATGGATAAGATACCAACACCACCTGAATTGTGGAAGATCTTTGTTAACATCTACATGAGGGGATGAATAAACACATGCCTTTATAGCAGGTGCATTTCAATATTATTGCTATGGTACAATAATAATAATAAAAAAGTAGTAAAAAATGAAAAAGGTATTAGGTAAATGACCTAAGACTCCCACTTGTCATAGTGATAAAATAACTTAAATAAT
Organism: Bos indicus; assembly: GCF_029378745.1. NCBI lineage: Eukaryota > Metazoa > Chordata > Mammalia > Artiodactyla > Bovidae > Bos > Bos indicus. The sequence continues at coordinate 36,692,992 of NC_091772.1, read as the reverse complement.
GGGTGGCTATTTATATTTATGTTTCTTCCATTTCTTTACTTGAAATTGAATACAATTGAAAATTCAGTTTTCCAATTGCACTGGCCACACTGCAACTGCTCAACAGTCATGTATGTCGAGTGGCTACCACACAGGACAGCTCAGAAATAAACCATTTCTATTACTGCAGGAAGTTCAGTTGGGCAACACTGCCAGTGCCCCAAAGGGAAAGGCATTTTTTCCCTTACCAAAGACAGTTAGTTCACTTTATTCCATCCTGCTCTGAGGCTTTTAACTCAATATCAAGGTCATGGACACATGGAACATATTGAATTCACTCTTATTTTCTTTCTTTCTCTCTCTATCCCCCCAGATGTGCTCTCCATAAACATCTTTTTAATTTTTTTTTTTCCATTTGGAAGCATAGTATAGGAGGACAGGTAGTTGTCCAGTTTCATTAATTCTAAAGGTTCTACCATTCTCTTAATTTCTCAAAGACTTTTTGGCACACAGAGCTCCAATTCTTGTACTTTCAAAAGTCAGAATGGTACAACTGTGCTCTCTGAGCCACGGTGCAGTGAAATCCTGAACCGAAGTGCCTGGTCCAACTAAACAAGACACATGAACTGAGTGTCAGATTTATGTATTCTCTTGTCCAAAAGATGTCAGGAAACCTGAATTGGTTACAGAGGAAAATCTGATAGATCAGATTAGTAGACCTGGAAGGCATTATACTAAGTGAAATTAGTCAGAGTAAAACAAATACTATATCACTTCACTTATATGTGGAATCTCAGAGGAAAAAAAAAAAAGCAAAAAACAACCAAATTCATAGAAATCAGACTTGTGGTTACCAGAGTTGGAGGGAGGAGAAATTGGAGGAAGAAGGTCAAAAGGTACACAGTTATAAGATAAATAAGTACTAAGGATGTAATGCACAACATGTTGACTACAATTAACACTGCTGTGGGGTGTATTTGAAAGTTGCTTAGAGAGTAAATCTAAGTTCTCATCATGAGGAAAGAATTACTTGTAACTATATAAGGAGATGAAAATTAACTGAACCTATTGCAATCATTCCACTTCAGTCACTTCAGTCGTGTCTGACTCTGTGCAACCCCACAGATGGCAGCCCACCAGGCTTCCCCGTCCCTGGGATTCTCCAGGCAAGAACACTGGAGTGGGTTGCCATTTCCTTCTCCATTGCATGAAAGTGAAAAGTGAAAGTGAAGTCACTCAGTCGTGTCCGACTCTAGCGACCCCATGGACTGCAGCCTACCAGGCTCCTCTGTCCATGGGATTTTCTAGGCAAAATTACTGGAGTGGGGTGCCATTCCCTTCTCCAATATATATATATATATATGTTATTAAGGGGTGTGTGTGTGTGTGTATATATATATATATATATATGTTATTAAGGGGTACACCATAAGCTTTGACTGTGTAGATCACAACAATCTGTGGAAAATTCTTCAAGAGATTGGAATACCAGACCACCTGACCTGCCTCTTGAGAAGTCTGTATGCAAATCAAGAAGCAACAGTTTAACTGGATCTGGAACAAAAGACTGGTTCAAATTCAGAAAGGAGTACCTCAAGGCTGTATACTGTCACTCTGCTTATTTAACTTATATACAGAGTACATCATGCAAAATGCCAGGCTGGATGAAGCACAAGCTGGAATCAAGACTGCCGGGAGAAATATCAATAACCTCAGATATGCAGATGACACCACCCTTATGGCAGAAAGTGAAGAGGAACTAAAGAGCCTCTTGATGAAAGTGAAAGAGGAGGATGAAAAAGTTGGCTTAAAGCGCAACATTCAGAAAACTAAGATCATGGCATCTGGTCCCATCACTTCATGGCAAATAGATGGGGAAACAATGGAAACAGTGAGAGTTATTTTCTTGGGCTCCAAAATCACTGCAGATGGTGACTTCAGCCATGAAATTAAAAGACACTAGCTCCTTGAAAGAAAAGCTATGACAAACCTTTTTAACAGCATGTTAAAAAGCTGCTGCTGCTACTAAGTCGTGTCAATCATGTCCAACTCTGTGCAAAAGACATTATTTTCTGACAAACTTCTGTCTAGTCAAAGGTATGCTTTTTCCAGTAGTCATGTATGGATGTGAGAGTTGGATCTTAGGGAAGGTTGAGCACCAAAGAATTGATGCTTTTAAACTGCAGTGTTGCAGAAGACTCTTGAGAGTCCCTTGGACATCAAGGAGATCAAAACAGTCAATCCTAAAGGCAATTAACCCTGAATATTCATTGGAAGAACTGATGTTGAAGCTGAAGCTCCAATACTTTGGCCACATGATGCAAAGAACTGACTCATTGGAAAAGATCCCAATGCTGGGAAAGATTGAAGGCAGAAGGAGAAGGGGACGACAGAGGATGAGATGGTTGGATGGCATCACCAACTCAATGTACGTGAGTTTGAGCAAGCTCTGGGAGTTGGTGCTGGACAGGGAAGTGCCGGGAGCCGGCATATTGCATATTGAGTGCATATTGCATATTGAGTGCAGCACTTTTCAGGATCTGGAATAGCTCAACTGGAATTCTATCACTGCCGGTAGCCAGCGTGAGGAACTCCGCCCATGACAAAGGTCATGAGGAAGGAGGCTTGGCATACGCAAAGGCGGGATCAAGCCTCAGGAGTCTCCCTGGAAATTCTCGAGCAATCTACCCCCAAAACCAGAGTCTGCCTACTTTCTGCTTTGTGCTTTCACCTACACCTCTGACTTTACGGGGGGCTGTCCCCCACTACCTCTCTGAAAAAAGTTAGCTTACAGCTCCAGTTAATAATTCCTGGGTGTGACAGTGTTTAACCTACAAACTCCTTTGGAAATCCTCTAGCCTGCCTGAATAGGTTTTTCCGGCCACATGTGATTGTTCAGAGCCTCCCAACTGTGAGAGGCAGGAGATGTTCTAAACTGTCTAAACACAGATTCTTTTGAGTAGTTAAAAGATTGATTAGAAATTGTATTAGTGAAGGGATTTTCACTTGTTGGGCCAATGTTTGCTGCTAAGTTTCCATATCCCTTACCTGCTGTGTCCCTGGCAGTGTATTGGTTAATATAATTGGTGTAAATAGTAGCTTTAATGTTTGTAACCTGGGACCCTTGAGTTATTTCTTTTTGTAGCCCACCACACCTTTGCGCTGTACGAATGCAACTTTATCTAATGCTTTTGGAGGGTGGCTCCTGACCAATCACCTTTAGAGAAAAATAAGTTTTCTGAAGAAAAGGTCTTAAAATGTTAACAGGCCTCCGGGCCAGAAGATGATGCAAATCACCTAAGCTTTTGCATATGATAAGTTTGCAGGAAGAAAGCCTGGTTTGCTGCAAGACTCTACCCCTTCCCCCATTATCCTCTGTGCATAACTTAAGGTATAAAAACTACTTTGAAAAATAAAGTGCGGGCCTTGTTCACCGAAACTTGGTCTCACCATGTCGTTCTTTCTCTTACCTTCTGGCTGAATTATTCAGCCTCTTTTCTCCACTGAATTTCCCCACTGAGCTATCCTTATTTCAGCCTCTTTTCTTCACTGAATTTTCCTACTGAGCTATCCTCATTCTATTACTCTTTATATCCTTAATTAACATTTAATTAAGCAATTGTTTCCTGATCTTCGCCTACGCCGTCTCTCCTTCGAATACCCTGGTTCAGCCGGGGCTGGTCCCCGGCAGGGAAGCCTGGCACACTCCAGTCCATGGGGTCTCAAAGAGTCAGACACGACTGAGCAACTGAACTGAAGAAAAGAGAAGTCTCAATTCAGTAATCTAAACTCACATCTAAAGAAACTAGAAAAAGAAGAGCAAAACAAACCCAAAGCAAAGAGAGAAAAGAAACTAATAAAGAAAAGAATGAACAAAACTGAAAACAGAAACAACTTGAAAAATCAATTTAAAAAACTGCTTCTTGAAAAGATCAATAAAATTGACAAACCTCTAGCAAGACTGACAAAGAAAAAGAGAAGACACAAATTTCCAGTATCAGAAATGAATAAGGTGTAGCATATCACTTCAGATCCTGCTGACAACAAAAAGATAATAAAACTATGAACAACTGAACACAGACTAAACTGATAATTTAAAGAAATTGATTCCTTTAAAGGTACAAATTACTGTCACTTAACCAATACGAAACACATGATTCTTGCCTGGAGAATCCCTGGGATGGGGGAGCCTGGTGGGCTGCTGTCTACAGGTTCACGACTGTAGAGTCAGACACGACTGTAGTGACTTAGCAGCAGCAGCAGCAGCAGCAGGCTTCCCTGGTGGTAACGTGTCTGCCTGCAATGCGGGAGACCTGGGTTCAACCTAGGTTTGATCCCTGGGTTGGGAAGATCCCCTGGAGAAGGAAATGGCAACCCACTCCAGCACTCTTGCCTGGAAAATCCCGTGGATGGAGGACCCTGGTAGGCTACAGCCCATGGGGTCGCAAAGGGTCAGACATGACTGAGTGACTTCACTTTCACTTTCATGGCTACTAATGGAATTAATTCATAACTTAAAAAAAAAGTGTCTTCAGTTTCAGATGATTTCACTGGAGAATTCTACCAAGCATAAAAAAACAAACACGAATTTTACACAATCTCTTCCAGAAAACAGAAGAGAACTGAACTCATTTTATGAAGTCTGATATCAAAACTGAAGTATATACAGAAACAAAACACTGCTATTGAATATCCCTCATGAGTGTAGATGCAAATAGCCTTAACAAAATGTTAAGCACGTATAAATATATATATGTAAAGCTGGGCTGGAAGAAGCACAAGCTGGAATCAAGATTACCAGGAGAAATATCAATAACCTCAGATATGCAGATGACACCACCCTTATGGCAGAAAGTGAAGAGGAACTAAAAAGCCTCTTGATGAAAGTGAGAGTGAAAAGTTGGCTTAAAGCTCAACATTCAGAAAACGAAGATCATGGCATCTGGTCCCATCACTTCATGGCAAATAGATGGGGAAACAGTGTCAGACTTTATTTTGGGGGGCTCCAAAATCACTGCAGATGGTGACTGCAGCCATGAAATTAAAAGATGCTTACTCCTTGGAAGGAAAGTTATGACCAACCTAGATAGCATATTCAAAAGCAGAGATATTCCTTTGCCAACAAAGGTTCGTCTGGTCAAGGTTATGGTTTTTCCAGTGGTCATGTATGGATGTGAGAGTTGGACTGTGAAGAAAGCTGAGCACCGAAGAATTGATGCTTTTGAACTGTGGTGTTGAAGAGGACTCTTGAAAGTCCCTTGGACTGCAAGGAGATCCAACCAGTCCATTCTAAGGGAGATCAGTCCTGGGTCTTCACTGGAAGGACTGAGGCTGAAGCTGAAACTCCAATACTTTGGCCACCTCATGCGAAGAGCTGGATTGGAAAAGACCCTGATGCTGGGAGGGATTGGGGGAAGGAGGAGAAGGTGACGACAGAGGATGAGATGGCTGTATGGCATCACCAACTCGATGGACATGAGTTTGAGTGAACCCTGGGAGTTGGTGATGGACAGGGAGGCCTGGCGTGCTGCGATTCATGGGGTCACAAAGAGTCGGACATGACTGAGTGACTGAACTTAACTGAAAGCTATATATATGTAAAGAAGGACCAAGTGCGGTTTATTCCAGGAATGCAAGTCTGCTTCAGGATTCAAAAATCAACCAGTGTAATCCACTACAGTAACAACCTACAGAAGAAAAATGGAATGATCATACTAATTGATGCAGAAAAAGCATGTGACAAAATTCAACACTCAGTGGTATTAAAACTCTCAGAAAAACAAGAGTAGCGGGGAACTTCCTCAACTTAAAGAATATCTGCAGATAAACTCTGAGAAGGCAACGGCACCCCACTCCAGTACTCTTGCCTGGAAAATCCCATGGACACAGGAGCCTGGTGGGCTGCAGTCCAATGGGGTCGCTAAGAGTCTGACAGGACTGAGAGACCTCACTTTCACTTTTCACTTTAGTGCATTGGAGAAGGAAATAGCAACCCACTCCAGTGTTCTTGCCTGGAGAATCCCAGGGATGGCGGAGCCTGGTGCGGGGCCATCTATGGGGTCGCACAGAGTCAGATACAACTGAAGCGACTTAGCAGCAGCAGCAGCAGCAGCACAAAAACTATCATCATACTTACTGGTGAAAGACAGAATGCTGTCCTCTTAAGACTAAGAAAAAGGAAGGAAGGACTTTTACCTTGATCATTGATAGTTAACAGTACTGGTGTTTCTACTTCTGGATGTAAATCTAACAAAACATGTACTGGACTTTTATGCTGAAAATTAGAAACTGCTGGTGAAAGAAACCAAAGCCTTAAATAAACAGTCATACAGTCTACACAGTAAAGATATCAATTTTCTCAAAATTGAGATAGGGTTTCAATGTAACTTCTATCAAAATCTTCAGTTGTTGTTGTTCAGTCACTCAGCTGTGTCTGACTCTGCAACTGCATGGACTGTAGTACGTCAAGCTTCCCTGTCTTTCACCATCTCTCAGAGCTTGCTTAAACTCATGTCCATTGAGTTGGTTGGAGAAGGCAATGGCACCCCACTCCAGTACTCTTGCCTGGAAAATCCCATGGACGGAGGAGCCTGGTAGGCTGCAGTCCATGGGGTCGCTAGGAGTCGGATACGACTGAGCGACTTCGCTTTCACTTTTCACTTTTCACTTTCATGCATTGGAGAAGGAAATGGCAACCCACTCCAGTGTTCTTGCCTGGAGAATCCCAGGGACGGGGGAGCCTGGTGGCTGCCATCTATGGGGTCGCACAGAGTTGGACACGACTTAAGTGACTTAGCATAGCATAGCATTGAGTTGGTGATGCCATGCAACCATCTTTCTTCTGTTGTCCCCTTCTCTTCCTGCCTTCAGCCTTTCCCAGTATCAGGTCTTTTCTAATGAGTCAGCTCTTCGCATCAGGTGGCCAAAGTACTGGAGTTTCGGCTTCAGCATCAGTTCTTCCAATGAATATTCAGGATTGTTTTCCTTTAGGATTGACTGTTTTGATCTCCTTGCAATCCAAGGGACTCTCAAGAGTCTTCTCCAACTCCACAGATTAAAATCTTCAGTAAGTTTTTTTTTTTTTTTTTAGCATGATCATTCTAAAATGTATGTGGAAAGGAAAATAAGTAGAATAACTCAAAACAATTTTGGGATAAAATAATAAAGGGAGAGGAATCACTTTACCAGATTTCAAGAATAACTATAGAGCTATAATAATCAAGATTGTGTGCTATCAAGATTGTGTGCTAGGGCTAGATATAAAAATTAGCTGAACAGAATGGAGACTCAGAAATAGCCCCGAGTACACCCACCTGATGCTTGACTAAGGTGAAAACGCTGAACATCAGTAGGTTACAAAAAAGAATCTTGATGTATATATAAATTTTATATAAAATTAAACTCAAAATGAATACCAGCCTTAAATGTAAAATTATTACAACTTTTAGGAAAAAATCATTGGAGATAATCTTCAGGATCAAGGGCTTCATGAAGAGTTCTTAGACATGACATCAAAAGCACAATCCACAGAAGAAAAACTAATAAATCAGACTTCATCAAAAACTGTTCTCCCAGAGGCCCTATTAAGAGGAGGAAAAGACAAGGTACAGAGAGGGAGAAAATACCTGCAAACTAACATATACAATGAAGGATATCGTAGAGAGATAGATGAAGAACTCTCAAAACTCAACATTTTGAAAAACAAATGATTCAATTAAAAATGAGCAAAAGATATAGACAGACATTTCACTGAAGAGCGTAAACAGATAGCAATAAGTTCATGACAAGATATTAACATCATGAGCCATTAGGGAAATGCAAAGACTGCAATAAGCTGTCACCGCACAGATTTTAGGACAGCTAAAATAAAACAACAAAACCAAATATTGGCGAGGATGAGGGGAACTGAGTCTCTCATACATCACTGGTGGGAACACAAAATGGTGCCACCACTCTGGAAAAGCTAAGTAGTTTCCTAAAAAGCTAAAAACACAATTACCATATATATCACCAACTGGGCATTTACCCTAGGGGAATAAAAACTTTCATCTGTACAAAAACCTGTATGTGATTGTTTATAGCAGTTTTATTTTTAAAAGCCAAAAGCTGCAAACAGCTAAAATGTGCCTTAATACATGAAAAACTTTAAAAGCTGTGGTATATCCATACAATGGAATGCCACTCAGCAAAATGCATGCAACAATTAGGTGGATCTCAAGGGTATTATGGTGTTGGAAAATAAGTCAATATAAAAACAACATATGAATCTATCTATACGGCAGTCCAAAATGACAAAATTATGAAAGCAGATGACTGTTGCTAGAAAGTGGGGATTATGGGGGAACAAAAGTGGTTGTGACCATAACAGGGTAGCCGGAGGACACGTATGGGGTGAACAGTTCTCTAGCCTGGTTGCCACGGTCACCATAACAAATTACACATGATAAAATGACACTGAACTATGCATTGTCCCAATGGAGGGAAAGAGCAAATTAGCCAAGATGGTGGTGGTCAGGCTCTCTTGCCCCACAGCCTCTCACTCTTGCCCCACGTTTTATAAATACATGGTTATGTGACAGCTGACATCACTTACAGCACTGCACCCCCGTATCACGATGTACCCACTTGGCCGTGGGCCACTTCTGCTCTGATACCCGAAAAGCCCTGGAGGCTGCCTTATGTCTGTGTTACAGCCATGTTATGGCCGCGTTAGGGACGTGTTATGGCTGTGTCTGCTGGGTCAACCACAAGAGAATACAGCGTGTCTGCTGCTACAGCTGCTATGCCAGTCAGGAGAGAATAAACGTGTCTGCAGTTTCTACGATTCCTTACATTTTCTTCCAGCTTTGCTTGTTGCCTACCCTGGGTTCAGTGAACAGTGATATAGCAAAACACATATACATTGTACCAATGTTAATTTCTTGGTTTTGATCTTGTACAGTAGTTATGCAAAATGCAGGATTTAACTGTTGGGGGGAACTAGGTGAAGGGCATATGGGATCTCTCTGCACTATCTCTGCAACTTTCTGTGACTCTACAAATATTTCAAAGTAAGAATTTTTTAAGAATTGTCAAAATTTGAATAATTTATTATTCCTAACTTTCCAAGATGGCATATATGTTTTAGAGTGTCTTAAAGTTTGTTTTCTTTTGAACTGTGCAAATTTTATAATATGAAATTCCTGCCATTTCTCCCTGCCTCCCAAACTTAAAAGCAGCTGAACTTTCTCCCCAGATATGTCACTTTTATTGTCAAACTGAAAACTGGGTAAGAAGCTTAACAGTTGGTTTTCGACTAATGGCTGTTTTAATGAGAAATTACATATGTCACTTTAGAATTAGCAGAGCCATTGGTGATCAGTAAGTAAGGATCAGAAAGATGACGATTTTGCTATGACAGAGGCAAGAGATTAGCTAAGAGTCCTGTTTTGCTACCATTCCCTGGGTTGGGAAGATCTCCTGGAGTGGGAAATGGCGATCCACTCCAGTATTTTGCCTGAAAAATCCCATGGACAGAGGAGCCTGGCAGTCTACAGTCCAAAGGGTTGTAAAGAGTTGAACATGACTGAGCAACTGAACACACATGCAGTTAACAGCTTTTTGCAGTTAACTGCTTTTTGCATTAAATATATGTGTTTACAAACAGTTAGCTAATACCAGTAGATCACTGTATTTAACTCCACATTAGGGACATACAGTTTTCTGGGGCAGAAGCCCACTGTACCCCTCTTTGCCTGGCCAAGCAATAAAGCTATTAATTTCTACTTTATCCCCCCAAAATAGCTCCACATTGAAAATTATCCTATATATTTAAAGAAACCCATTATTACCCTTCTTACAGCATTTCTACTATATCAGTATAGATATCATAAGACCCTAATGTGAAAGTAAAGCACCATTAACCAGTATTAACTAGCTGTTATGTAGGAGTGGCTTTAAAGAACTGATCCTCAAGTGGTAAAGAATCTGTTTGCAATTCAGGAGACTCAGAAGACATGGGTTCAATCTGCAGGTCGAGAAGATCCTCTGGAGAAGAAATGGCAACCCACTCCAGTATTCTTGCCTGGGGAATCCCATGGACAAAGAAGCCTACTGGGCTGCAGTCCATAGGGTCGCAAACAGTTGGACATGACTGAGCACACACACGTTAATAGAAACTCACCGAATTAACTGTGCTCTTCCAGGTGAAACAGATGATCTGGACTTTTCAAGTTTTCCTCCATGTTTTTCTACTTGGGTGTCTCTTAGTGTATTTCTGCTCCTAAAGAAATATTAATTATATTAATTACTTTATGCTAATAGAATATTAAAAATATAAATGTGTACAAATATTCCATCATTATCATGCACCCAAATGATATGTTTTCCTGACAGAGTGACTGAGTTTCAGTCTCATCTGACACCTGAGAGGTCCCTTCTGTCCTGTCCTGCAAGCAGAGCCATGAATTTTATATAATGGAGAAACACTTGTCCAATATTTCTTTGTGCCAGAAACAGGTCTTCACAGGTTGCTATCACTGGAAAGGTCCTTCAGTCTATGTCTTCTACCCTGAGTCCCAACTGCCTGTGTTCTCCTTGCCCACCCAACATCACAGCAGGGCCTGTGTCGATTTTCTGGACATTCTCAAGCTTAGTATACTTTTTGGAATATACTGGTTTGCATTAAATCCTTGTTTAGTAAATTCTTAACTGAAAAAAAAGTGAGCACATGGAAAAAGCAGTATTTTATAATTCATCCCCCAGTTAACAGATGAGCCCAAACACTTTATCATTTTCAGACTCACCCTTTCAAAGAGAGCCACAAGGTCAAATACCCGCAAATCAGGGAGAATCAGAGGAGCAAGGTGTCTCACCTCCCACAAGTCTCCCCTCTCTCAGCTCTCTGAGTCTGTGTCCAAAATACAATCACCTGTGCTTCTTAGAATCCCTATAGGTGAGGGTCCCCACGTGACCAGTAGGGAGCCCGTTCTTAATAAGGGGACAACATGGAACACTAAAAATACACTGAAACTTGTAACCCATTTGCTAAAACTTCACAAAGTGCTCTAGGTGCTTCTGACTGCTTTGGTGTTGGCAACATTGGCCTTTATTCTTTGCTTTGGCACCAATTTACAAAGGGTCCTGAATGGAGCTGCTGCTGCTGCTGCTAAGTCGCTTCAGTCGTGTCCGACTCTGTGCGACCCCATAGACAGCAGCCCACCAGGCTCTGCCGTCCCTGGGATTCTCCAGGCAAGTACATTTCAGACTTTCATAAAACCAGTGTCCACTTTACTCAGGCCTGTCACATGTTTCAGATTCTATCCTTTTTATAGTATTCATTTAAAGTTCTCTTAATACACATGGTACCACCGCTATGAAGTTTCCCCTAATTAACTTCACATGATTTTATATTTTTTTAACTAATTTATTTAATTGGAAGCTAATTACTTTACATTATTGTAGCAGTTTTTGCCATACATCGACATGAATCAGCTATGGGTGCACATGTGTTCCCCATCCAGAACCCCCCTCCCACCACTGGTCATCCCAGGGCACCAGCCCTGAGCACCCCATCTCATGTATTGAACCTGGACCAGCAATCCGCTTCACATATGATAATATACACGTTTCAACACTACCCTCTCAAATCATCCCACCCTTGCCTTCTCCCATTGAGTCCAAAAGACTATTCTTTATATCTGTGTTTCTTTTGCTGTCTCACATACATCATCGTTACCATCTTTCTAAATTCCATATATATGCGTTAGTATACTGTATTGGTGTTTTTCTTTCTGACTGACTTCACTCTGTATAATAGGCTCCAGTTTCATCGACCTCATTAGAACTGATTCAAATGCGTTCTTTTTAATGGCTGAGTAATACTCCATTGTGTATATGTACCACAGCTTCCTTATCCATTCATCTGCCGATGGACATCTAGGTTGCTTCCATATCCTGGCTATTGTAAACAGTGCTGCGATGAACAAGATGAACATTGTCTCTTTCAAATCTGGTTTCCTCAGTGTGTATGCCCAGCAGTGGGACTGCTGGGTCATATGGCAGTTCTATTTCGTTTTTTTAAGGCATCTCCACACTGTTCTCCATAGTGGATGTACTAGTTTGCACCAATAGTGTAAGGGGGTTCCTTTTTCTCCACACCCTGTCCAGCATTTATTGTTTGTAGACTTTTTGATGGCAGCCATTCTGACTGCCGTGAGATGGTACCTCATTGTGGTTTTGATTTGCATTTCTCTGATAATGAGCGATGCTGAGCATCTTTTCATGTGTTTGTTAGCCATCTGTATGTCTTCTTTGGAAAAATGTCTGTTTAGTTCTTTGGCCCATTTTTTGATTGGGTCATTTATTTTTCTGGAATTGAGCTGCAGGAGCTGCTTGTATATTTTTGAGATTAATTCTTTGTCAGTTGCTTCATTTGCTATTATTTTCTCCCATTCTGAAGGCTGTCTTTTCACCTTGCTTATAGTTTCCTTCATTGTGCAAAAGCATTTAAGTTTACTTAGGTCCCATTTGTTTATCTTTGCTTTTATTTCCATTACTCTGGGAGGTGAGTCATAGAGGATCCCGCTGTGATGTATGTTGGAGAGTGTTTTGCCTATGTTCTCCTCTAGGAGTTTTATAGTTTCTGATCTTACATTTATATCTTTAATCCATTTTGAATTTATTTTTGTGTATGGTGTTAGAAAGTGTTCTAGTTTCATTCTTTTACAAGTACTTGACCAGTTTTCCCAGCACCTCTTGTTAAAGAGATTGTATTTTCTCCACTGTATATTCTTGCCTCCTTTGTCAAAGATAAGGTGTCCTTAAGTGTGTGGATCTATCTCTGGGCTTTCTATTTCATTCCATTGATCTATATTTCTGTCTTTGTGCCAGTACCATACTGTCTTGATGACTGTAGCTTTGTAGTATAGTCTGAAGTCAGCCAGGTTGATTCCTCCAGTTCCATTCTTCTTTCTCAAGATTGCTTTGGCTATTTGAGATTTTTTTGTATTTCCATACAAATTGTGAAATTATTTGTTCTATTTCTCTGGAAAATACTGTTGGTAGGTTGATAGGGACGGCACTGAATCTATAGATTGCTTTGGGTAGTATACTCATTTTCACCATATTGATTTTACCAATCCATGAACATGGTATATTTCTCCATCTATTTGTGTCATCTTTGATTTCTTTCACCAGTGTTTTATAGTTTTCTATATATAGGTCTTTTGTTTCTTTAGGTAGATTTATTCCTAAGTATTTTATTCTTTTTGTTGCAATGGTGAATGGAATTGTTACCTTAATTTCTCTTTCTGTTTTCTGATTGTTAGTGTATAGGAATGCAAGGGATTTCTGTGTGTTAATTTTATATCCTGCAACTTTACTATATTCATTGACTAGCTCTAGTAATTTTCTGGTGGAGTCTTTAGGGTTTTCTATGTAGAGGATCATGTCATCTGCAAACAGTGAGAGTTTTACTTCTTCTTTTCCAATCTGGATTCCTTTTATTTCTTTTCTTCTCTGATTGATGTGGCTAAAACTTCCAAAACTATGTTGAATAGTAGTGGTAAGAGTGGGCACCCTTGTCTTGTTCCTGAATTTGGGGGAAATGCTTTCAATTTTTCACCACTGAGGATAATGTTTGCTGTGGGTTTATCATATATGGCTTTTATTTTGTTGAGGTATGTTCCTTCTATTCCTTCTGGAGGGTTTTTATCATAAATGGATGCTGAATTTTGTCAAAGGCCTTCTCTGCATCTATTGAGATAATCATATGGTTTTTAATCTGTCAATTTGTTAATGTGGTGTATCACAATGATTGATTTGCAGATATTAAAGAATCCTTGCATCCCTGGGATAAAGCCCACTTGGTCATGATGTATGATCTTTTTAATATGTTTTTGGATTCTGTTTGCTAGAATTTTGTTAAGGATTTTTGCATCTATGTTCAGTGATATTGGCCTGTAGTTTTCTTTTTTGTGGCATCTTTGTCTGGTTTTGGTATTAGGGTGATGGTGGACTCAGAATGGGTTTAGAAGTTTACCTTTCTCTGAAATTTTCTGGAAGAGTTTGCATAGGATAGGTGTTATCTCTTCTCTAAATTTTTGGTAGAATTCAGCTGTGAAGTCATCTGGTCCTGGGCTTTTGTTTGCTAGAAGATTTCTGATTACAGTTTTGATTTCTGTGCTTGTGATGGGTCTGTTAAGATTTTCTATTTCTTCCTGGTTCAGTTTTGAAAAGTTCCACTTTTCTAAGAATTTGTCCATTTCTTCCAAGTTGTCCATTTTATTGGCATATATTTGCTGATAGTAGTCTCTTACGATCTTTTGTATTTCTGTGTTGTCTGTTGTGATTTCTCCACTTTAATTTCTGATTTGATTCTTCTCCCTTTTTTTCTTGATGAGTCTGGCTAATGGTTTGTCTATTTATCTTCTCAAAGAACCAGCTTTTAAGCTCTGTTGATTTTGGTTATGGTCTCCTTTGTTTCTTTTTCATTTATTTCTGCCCTGATTTTTATGATTTCTTTCCTTCTACTAACCCTGGGGTTCTTCATTTCTTCCTTTTCTAGTTGCTTTAGGTGTAGAATTAGTTATTTATTTGACTTTTATCTTGTTTCTTGCAGTAAGCTTGTATTGCTATGAACCTTCCTCTTAGCACTGCTTTTACTGAATCCCATAGGTTTTGGATTGTTATGTTTTCATTTTCATTCGTTTCTATGCATATTTTGATTTTTTATTTCTTTTTTGATTTCCTCTGTGATTTGTTGTTTATTCAGAAGTGTATTGTTTAGCCTTCATATGTTTGTATTTTTAATATTTTTCCAGTAGTTGACATCTAATATTACTGCATTGTGATCAGAAAAGATGCTTGGAATGATTTCACTTTTTTTTAAATTTACAAAGGCTAGATTTAAGGCCCAAGATGTGGTCTATCCTGGAGAAGGTTCTGTGTGCACTTGAGCAAAAGGTGAAATTCATTGTTTTGTGGTGAAATGTCCTACAGACATCAATTAGGTCTAACTGGTCCATTGTATCATTTAAAGTTTGTGTTTCCTTGCTAATTTTCTGTTTAGTTGATCTATCCATAGGTATGAGTTGGGTATTAAAGTCTCCCACTATTATTGTGTTACCATTAATTTCCCCTTTCATACTTGTTAGCATTTGTCTTACATATTGTGGTGTTCCTATGTTGGGTGCATATATATTTATAATTGTTATATCTTCTTCTTGGATTGACCCTTTGATCATTATGTAGTGTCCTTCTTTGTCTCTTTTCACAGTCTTTATTTCAAAGTCTATTTTATCTGATATGAGTATTGCTACTCCTGCTTTCTTTTGGTCTCCATTTGTGTGAAATATCTTTTTCCAGCCCTTCACTTGCAGTCTGTATGTGTCCCTTGTTTTGAGGTGGTTCTCTTGTAGGCAGCATATATAGGGGTCTTGTTTTTGTATCCATTCAGCCAGTCTTTGTCTTGGTTGGGGCATTCAACCCATTTACATTTAAGGTAATTATTGATAATATGATCCCGTTACCATTTACTTTGTTTTGGGTTCGAGTTTATAAAGCCTTTCTGTGTTTCCTGTCTATAGAAGATCCTTTAGCATTTGTTGAAGAGCTGGCTTGGTGATGATGAATACTCTCAGCTTTTGTTTGTCTGTAAAGCTTTTGATTTCTCCTTCATATTTGAATGAGATCCTTGCTGGGTACAGTAATCTGGGTTGTAGGTTTTTCTCTTTCATCACTTTAAGTATGTCCTGCCATTCCCTTCTGGCCTGAAGAGTTTCTATTGAAAGATCACCTGTTATTCTTATGGGGATCCCCTTGTGTGTTATTTGTTGTTTTTCCCTTGCTGCTTTTAACATTTGTTCTTTGTGTTTGATCTTCATTAATTTTATTAAAATGTGTCTTGGGGTGTTTCACCTTGGGTTTATCCTATTTGGGACTCTCTGGGTTTCTTGGACTTGGGTGGCTATTTCCTTCCCCATTTTAGGGAAGTTTTCAACTATTATCTCCTCAAGTATTTTCTCATGGCCTTTCTTTTTGTGTTCTTCTGGGACTCCTATGATTCGAATGTTGGGGCATTTGACATTGTCCCAGAGGTCTCTGAGGTTGTCCTCATTTCTTTTTATTCTTTTTCTCTTTTTTCCTCTCTGCTTCATTTATTTCCAGCATTCTATCTTCCACCTCACTTATTCTATCTTCTGCCTCGGTTATTCTACTGTTGGTTCCCTCCAGAGTGTTTTTGATCTCAGTTATTGCATTATTCATTATTGATTGACTCTTTTTTATTTCTTCTAGGTCCTTGTTAAACTTTTCTTGCATCTTCTCAATCCTTGTTTCCAGACTGTTTATCTGTAACTCCATTTTGTTTTCAAAATTCTGCATCATTTTTACTATCATTATTCTGATTTCTTTTTCAGGTAGATTCCCTATCTCCTCCTCTTTTGTTTGGTTTGGTGGGCATTTATCTTGTTCCTTTACCTGCTGAATATTTCTCTGCCTTTTCATCTTGTTTAGATTGCTATGTTTGGGGTGGCCTTTCTGTATGCTGGAAGTTTGTGGTTCCTCTTTATTGTGGAGGTTCCTCCCTGTGGGTGGGATTGGACGAGTGGCTTGTCAAGGTTTCCTGGTTAGGGAAGCTTGCATCAGTGTTCTGGTGGGTGGAGCTGGATTTCTTCTCTCTGGAGTGCAATGAAGTGTCCAGTAGTGAGTTTTGAGGTGTCTATAGGTTTGATGTGACTTTGGGCAGCCTGTATATTAATGCTTAGGGCTATGTTCCTGCACTGCTGGAGAATTAGCATGGTATGTCTTGCTCTGGAACTTGTTGGCTCTTGGGTGGAGCTTTGTTTCAGTGTAGGTATGGAGGCTTTTGGATGAGCTCTTGTCAATTAATGTTCCCTGGAGTCAGGAGTTTTCTTGTGTTATCAAGTTTTGGATTTAAGCCTCCTGCCTCCGGTTTTTCAGTCTTATTCTTACAGTAGCTTCAAGACTTCTCCATCCATACCACACCAATGATAAAACATCTAGGTTAATGGAGAAAAGATTCTCCACAGTGAGGGACACCCAGAGAGGTTTGCAGAGTTACATACAGAAGAGAAGAGGGATGAGGGAGATAGAGGTGACCAGGAGGAGAAGAGGAGGAATCAAAAGGGGGGAGAGCAATGTAGCCAGTAATCAATTCCCTATGTGCTCTCCACAGGCTGGAACACCCAGAAAGGTTCACTGAGTTACACAGAGAAGAGAAGAGAGAGAAAGGAGAGATGACCAGGAGGAGAAGAGGGGGAGTTAAAAGGAGAGAGACAGATCTAGCCAGTAATCAGTTCCCTAAGTGTTCTCCATAGCCCAGAATATCCAAAGAGATTCACAGCACTGGGTAAAGAAGAGAAAGGGGAGGGAGGAGATAGAGGTGACCTGGGGGAGAAAAAGGAAAGTCAGAGGGAGAGGGCAATCAAGCCAGTAATCACACACCTAAGTAAAAATGGGTACTGAAGATTGGATTCTTAAAGGTACAAAATTGATAACAAATACCAAAAAGCAAAGATTAAAAATCTAGAGTAGAGGTTAGACTCTCAAAAATACAATAGTAAAAATACAAAACAAAATCACAAAAAATAATTTAAAATATATATGAAATTTGCTTTAAAAATAGGGTCTTTTTTGTCAAGGTAATAGCAGGCTATAAAAATGAAAATTAAAGGAGTAATAAAGGGCTTTAAAAGATGCTTACTTCTTGGAAGAAAAGTTATGACCAACCTAGACAGCATATTGAAAAGCAGAGACATTACTTTGCCAACAAAGGTCTGTCTAGTCAAGGCTATGGTTTTTCCAGTGGTCATGTATGGATGTGAGAGTTGGACTGTGAAGAAAGCTGAGTGCCGAAGAATTGATGCTATTGAACTGTGGTGTTGGAGAAGACTCTTGAGAGTCCCTTGGACTGCAAGGAGATCCATCCAGTCCATTCTGAAGGAGATCAGCTCTGGGATTTCTTTGGAAGGAATGATGCTAAAGCTGAAACTCCAGTACTTTGGCCACGTCATGCGAAGAGTTGACTCATTGGAAAAGTCTCTGATGCTGGGAGGGATTGGGGGCAGGAGGAGAAGGGGACGACAGAGGATGAGATGGCTGGATGGTATCACTGACTCGATGGACATGAGTCTGGGTGAACTCCGGGAGTTGGTGATGGACAGGGAGGCCTGGCGTGCTGCGATTCATGGGGTCACAAAGAGTCGGACACGACTGAGCAACTGAACTGAACTTAACTGAAAGGGCTTAAAAATAAATTTATTTTTTTAATTTAAAAATGATAATAGTAAAATATATCTAGGAATTTCTCTAGAGCTGTTGTGGGTAGTATGGGGTCAGTTCAGTTTCAGATAGTTCCTTGTTCCAGCTTATACTTCTTCTCGAGGCCTACAGGCCCCTTCCAATGTAGTAGGTGCTAACTATAGGGTTTTAATCTGTTGCACCTGTCACTTTGTTTATTTTGGCTTCTTCTGTTTGCAAGTCTCTTCAGTGTCTAGTTTCCGCTCTGACACAAGGGGGTGGAGGTGGTCACTTATTTAGGCTCACTTGTTCAATTGTGCTGTGGGGAGGGAGTAACACTGCAAACAAATATCACTGGTGTGTGTAGGGAGCGCTCACAGTGTCTGGGCCACAGTGGGTTTGCCCCCATTCACGGAATGTGTGCCTTTGCAGTCTACACTGCTCAAGCTCCAGGTTGCTTGGCAGGGGAACTGTCTAAAGCAGGCCCTGGGTTGTATGCACTTCCCAGGTCTAAGCCACTCAGGTTCAGGTTCTCGGGTACTCCACAAAGGCACAGACTCAGTTGGGCCTGTGTTCTGTGCCCTTCCCAGGTCCAAGCAGCTCAGGCAAAAAGGTGCTTGGCAAGCGCACTCTCCCCAAGTGTGTCTTATCTCCTCCCCTGTCCCAGCTGCTCTGTTTCCTGGGTGCACAGCGGGAGCGCTGTCTCAGGTGTGCTGTGTGTCTCCTTTAGGGAGCTGATCACTGGCTGCAACCTTCCTGGTGGATGTCAACCGTCCAGGATCTCAGGAAGACTTGGTTAGCAACTGGGAGCCTGCTCACAGTTTGGTAGAGAATGCCATCGCGGGCAGAGATTGCCCCTTGCTGGCTCTGGCTGCCGCCCACCTGCCTCTCTGCCTCCAGTGGGAGATGGGCTTGTCTGCAGCCAGCTAGCTCTTCTTTGGTATTCACTCAGTCCTTTGTTCTGTGAGCAGCCTGGCAGTGCCTTAGGTTAGAGCTTTTTGTGGGAAAGTTCTCTCTCTCACACGCTTTCTTTTTTTTCTCTCTCTGGCTATCCCACAGTTTGGGTTGCTATCTCACATTAGCTCCCTCAGATTGCCCTCAGGGCATTCAGGCCTGGTCCTTAACCTAAGCAATACAGCCTGTGCCTCCCTGTTCAGCCCCCACTTGCTGGTGGCAGATGCGAGCGTCTGGGCTACTTCTCTGCTGGGAGTTGTAGTTAGGCACGTAATCTGTGGGTTTTATTTATTTATTTTTTCCTCCCAGTTATGTTGCCCTCTGAGATTCCAAAACTCCCCTTAGACCTGCCACTGAGAGGGTTTCCTGATGTTTGGATACTTCTCCTTCTTCACGACTCCCTCCTAGCATGGGTATCCGTCCCTAACTCTTTTGTCTCTCTTTTTATCTTTTATATTTTATCCTACCTCCTTTTGAAGACAATGGACTGCCTTTCCAGGTGCCTGATGTCCTCCACCAGTATTCAGAAGTTGTTTTGTGGAATTTTCTCAGTGTTCAAATGATCTTTCAATGAATTTGTGGGGGAGAAAGTGGTCAGGAGACCACTTTCCTATTCCTCCACCATCTTAGGACTGCCTCCTGATTTTATATTTAATCACATAATTTAACACTACTTAATCAGGTCCCTACCACAATGTTTACATTCCCCCGTGAGATTCCTCCATGTGTTTTATCATCATTTTCATTTGTTATTTGCCCTGACTCACCAACCACATGAAAGTGAATTGTGCTCTCCTTCCATGGTCCTCTGTACACAAACCCAGTTTGATGTCAAATCTTTCTTCTTGGAACATGAAGAGGGGAAAAGGGAACCAACCTGTAATTACTTTGGAGGGAGGTGTATGTATATACTATGTATTTTCCTCCAGTGAAATGAAGTTATGTGAAAAGTTAGATAAACATGTGGTAGGGAAGTATGTATCAGAAAACCCATTATGTTAATATCTACCTACTCTTTGGAACTGACACTGGTCCTCCAGTTTAAACTTGGCTCCAATCTCTTGGTCAGTTGACTCCTTCCCAGGTTAATTCGGTTCTTCTCCTGTGTACTCTTGCGGGAAGTAACACTAGCTTTGTGTGTAATGGCCACTTCCTCCTTAGGTGCCTCATTAGGCTGATCCTTTTGTGGTTGTTCACTGAATTTAATTTCCTTCAATTAATAAAAAAAATTTTAAAAGAGCGTATTTTTATAATGATACTGTTTCTGAATTATCTCATGCTATCTGAAAATTCACCACCCTGGTGATAAATTCAAGATGTCTCAAGATGCTCTAACTTGTGTTGCTTAGCAACACAAATTGAATCTGGGCAACTTCAAGACTAAGCCCTCTACTGGAGTTAGGCTGACAGTAATGGGATGATCCTAAACTCACAGCTCTTAAGCAGCCCACACAGATACTGCAGCAGGGCTGGATTGACTCACTCCTCACCACCACCTGAAAAAAATTATACTCAAACCCTATAAAGGCTGAGATGCATCTTAGTCAAATTGCTGAGACCAAGGATAAAGAGATCATCTTGCAGGTAGCTAGAAACTGAAGACACTTTATAGACAGAAGAAGAAACATAACAATTAAAATACACTTCTCATCAGAGACAATGCAATCCAGAAGACAAGGGAGGGATACAGTTAAGGTGATGAAAAGGGAAAAAATTCACATCCTCTCAACTCAAAATTCTATACAGAGGGAAAAAAATCTTTTGAAAATAAGGATAAAATAGACATTCACAGATGAAGAAAAGCTGAGAGAATTCATTATCAGAAAGACCTAGGATAAAAATTGTTCATG
Source organism: Bos indicus (assembly GCF_029378745.1). Classification (NCBI taxonomy): domain Eukaryota; kingdom Metazoa; phylum Chordata; class Mammalia; order Artiodactyla; family Bovidae; genus Bos; species Bos indicus. The sequence goes on along the minus strand of NC_091772.1, from coordinate 36,671,969 downwards.
GAGCTCTTCAGTCAGAAGGAATCTCATACTACACAGAACATGGATCTACATAGAATAATGCTGAAATGATAAAAATAAATATAAAAGACTCATTGTGGTGAGGGGTTACCACACCACATATGTTACTAGTAACCACATGTTGTTACTAGTAACAACAACATGTTACTAGCATGTTGAAGTAAAATTCATGACCGCAATAGTACAAAGGCCTGGGAGTGGCCTTTGAAGCCACTTGTAAGGTTCTTAGACTAGTGGTAAAACTGTAAAATATTGTTCCAAGGCACACTCTATAAATTAGAGACATATATGCCCAAGTGAGATACTTTTAAAAAGTAGCACAACTGATGAACTAATAGCATAAATAAAATGGAATCATTTCTAAAAGTTCAATTAATCCAAAAGGGGAAGAATAAAAGGAGACAAGGAATAAATGACACTAATAAAAGCAAATAGCAAAATAGTAAATGTAATTTAACTCTATCAGTAGGAACTTTAAATGAAAGTGATTTAAAGACTTCAATTAAAAGAACTCATCACATTGGACGTAAAAGGAAAACCTAACTATTTGTAGTCTAAAAGAAACCACTTTATATATAAAGGTATAAATACATTATAAGTAAAAGGCTGAAGAAAAATATTCTATGAAATCGAGAATCAAAGCAGAAATGCCTATATTAGACATTAGACAATCAGACAAAAAGGGACTTCAAAACAAATAATATTATCAGAGGTAAAGAGAGAGACACACAATGACAGAGCCAATTACCACCCAATTCTAATTATGTTCACAATAGAATTTCAAAAGACATAAAGCAGAAATAGAACAGGAAAAACAGATAAATCCACAATTAGGAAACTTCAAAACTCCCCTCTCAGAAATCAACAAAGTGAGCAAAACAAAACTTAATAAGAATATAAAAGACCTGAGGAAAACTATCAACCACCAGAATGTAACTGACATTTACGGAACACACCACACACAGCAGCAGAAAACACATTCTTCTCAAAAGCACAAGGAAAAGTCCACCAAACTGACCAAATTGTAAGCCATAAAACAAACATCCACAAATTTAAAAGAACTGGAATCATATAAAACACTTTCTCTTAATAAAATGGACATAAGCTAGAAACTCGTAAAAAGATATGTGGAAAATCTTCAGATATATTGATTTGCATGAAAACATAGAGTCTCTGGGAGACAGTTCACATGGTGCTGTTAAAGAAACTCACAGCATAAAATTTCATATTAAAAAATATAGGTCTCAAACCAATTCCTAAGCTTCCAACTCAAGAAATTAAATAAGAGCAAATTAAGCTTAAAGAGATCAGAAGAAATAAAAGTATAAGAGCAGAAATAAAATAAAGTAGAAAGAAAACAATAAAGAAAATCAATGAAACAAATAATTGTTCTTTGAAAAGACCAGTAAAATTGATCACTTTTTTCCAGATGAGTTAAGAACAAAAAGAAGATATAAGTGACCAATATTAGGCATGAAAGATGGATCCTTTAGAGAGCAAATCCTCTAGACATCAGAAGATAATAGTGGAGTAGTATTTGATGTCAATACATTAGGTAAGTTAGACAAAATGTACAAATTCATTGAAAGCTATGAACCACAAATGCTTAGCAAGAGAAAGAAATATCAATAGTTCTGTATCTATTAAAGAAATAAAATTCTCAACATAAACCCTTTCAACAACGAAACCTTCAAGTAGAGATGGCTTCCTTGGTAAACTCTACCAAACATTAACAAAGAAATAAGACTCAATCTATATGAAGAATTCCAGAAAGAAGAAAAGTAGTGAATACTTCCAAATTCATTTGTGGCCACATTACCCAGATACAAAAACCAGACAAAGACATTAAAAGATAACTACTAAGCCACATCCTTCATGACTATAGATACAAAAATCCTCAGTAAAATATTATCAAATTACGTTTAACAACGCTAAACAGGGTAAGAGATCGTGACCAAGTTGGAATTATCCTGGGATTCAATATTAGTTCAACATTCAAAAATCAATGACCATATCAACAGAATAATTATGTGATCATCTCAAGAGATGCAGTAAAATCACCACCTCCAAGCAGGAATGGACTCATTTCCCATGGTGTAAGTTGAGGCCTCATGGGAAGCATGTCCTCCTGGCCAGGTGAGTGTAAGCAGAGACGCAGTGGGGAGACCAAACTTCTACTCACTGCCCAGTGGTGTTGAGGCACCCTACACTACCAGGTTCCCAATGGAGTCTAAGCGAGGAACTTGGATTTTTACATGCACTTTGCAGTACCCCAGACCTACACCATGAAGCCTACACTTAGAGAAATCCTGCTAAAACAAGACTGCCATAAAATACAAAGTTTCATAATATAATCCAAAAATGTCCAAGACACAATGTCAAAAAAACCACTCACCATACCAAGAACAAGGAAATGTCACAACCTGAATAAGAAAGGACGTTGAATAATTGATGCTTATACCAAGATAAAATAGATGATGGAATAATCTCAAACAGATGTCGGAGTAAGATTTTAAAGTAGCCATCGTAAAAATGCTTCAACAATCAATAATAAGACTTGAAACAAATGAAAAATTCGAAAGTTTCAGCAAATAAATAGATGATATAAAGAAGAACCAAATAGAAATTTTGAAATTTAAATTTACAAACCAAAATAACTCCCTGGATAGTTTGGCAACAGGATGGAGAAGAGAGAACCTGTGAACTTGAGGACAAACAATAGAAATTACCCAGTTTGAACCACAAAGAGAAAATACATTGGAAAAATAAATAAATAAACAGAGCCTCAAGATCTGTGGGACAGTAGAAAAAAATCCAACATTCATGTTATCAGAGCACCAGAAGGAGAGGAGAAAGAAGGTCAGACTCTAAGAATGTCAGAAGTTTTCCCCAACTTGGAAAAAGACATAAATGTAAGATTCAAGAAGTTGAGCAAACCCTAAACAGAATAAACCCAAAGAAATTCCTATCAAGAGACATAATAATCTAACTCCATAAAACCAAAGTCAGGGAAAAGTAACAGCAATGAGAGAGAAAAAACATTTTACCTATAAGACAGAAACAATTAAGAACAGATTTCTCATTAGAAAACATGGAGGCCAGAAAGACTGGAAACATTTTCCAAGTGCTGAAAATAAAGAACTGTCAACACAGAATACTATATACAGTGGAAGTATTCATTAGGAATAAAGGGGGATTTTCAAGATGTTCTCAAATAAAGGAAAACAAAGAGAATTTGTCACCAACAGACCTACCTCCAAAGAACAAGAAGTTCTGAAACAGAAAGGATATGATAAGGAAATTGGCAACACCAGAAAGGAAGGAAAGAATCAGAGAAAGAATAAAAGCATGGGTAAACACAAAAGACTTGCATCCTCCTCTTGAGTTTTCTAAATGATGTTTGATGGCTGAAGCACGAATTATAACATTGTCTAATACAGTTTATCAATGTGAAGGAAACAAAGACAAATATAAATGAGAGAGGGTATAGGGACTTAAACGAAGACATGGTTTCTATACTTTACTCAGGTGGTAAAATATCAAACCAGTATATTATGACAAATTATGTATAACACAATATCTACAACAACCACCAAAAACTCTACACAAATAGATATACCTAAATACTATGGAAAAATCAAAATGGTATTTTAAAAAAATGTTCAAGTAAGCCAAAGAAGACCAGGAAAAAGAAAAAGATAAGCAAAACAGAAAACAGAAGGAAAAAACAGAAAATAAAACTAAGCTGGCAGACTTAAGCCCTGATATCAATAAGTAAAAGTAAATAATCTAGGGACTTCTCTAGTGATCTAGTTAAGAATCCACCTGTCAATGCAGGGACATGGGTTCAATTCCTGGTCCAGGAAGATCCCACACGCTGCAGAGCACCTAAGCCCATATGCCACAACTACTGAGCCAGCATTCTAGGGTTCAACAACGGAAACCACTGGAATGCGAAGCCCTCACACAGCAACTAGAGAGTAGCCCTACTCACAGAAACTAGAGAAAGCCTGGGCTCAGCAACAAAAACCCATCACAGCCAAAAATGAAAGAATGAATGAAAACAAATAGGCTTTTTAAAGTAAATGATCTAAACACACCATGGATATGATACATCGATATATAGTTTCAGAAAGTGGATTTTTAAAATGACTCAACTATATGTTATTCACATGAAACTCACTTCCAATATAATGATATAGGTAGCTTGAAAGTAAAAGAAGGGGAAAAGATATACCATGCAAACATTAGTTAAAAGAAAGCCAGGGGTACCTATATGAATAGTAGATTAGCCTTCAGAAAAAAAAGAAAATCATCAAAGACAGAAAGGGACATGACATAATGATAAAATAGTCAATCAAGAAAACGTAATCCTAAATGTGTATACAGAACTGCATATACAAAAACAGAACTAAGAGGAGAAACAGACAAATCTACAATTATAGTTGGAGGATTTCAAATCCCTCTCAAAACTGATAGAAAATCAGCAAGGATATGAAGAATTCAACCACACCAAAAACCAAATTTATAAAGTTGTTCAGAGTTTGTTCTCCAAATACAGTGGAATCAAACTAATAATGAACCATGTAATGGGAAAATCTAACACTAAGTAACAAACTGCTAAATAATCATGGGTCAAAGAGGAAGCCTCAAGGAAAAAAAAATTATGAGGTACAGTTGACTTAAGGGAATTGTTTTAAATACAAAAACTGAATGAAAACGATGAGAATAAAACACCGAAATGTGTGACAGGTGGGAAGTTCTGCAAGGAAAATTTACAGCACTAAATACTCACCTAGAAAGGAAGAAAGCTCTCAAATCAAGACTCTAAGCTGTTACCCTAAGAAACTAGAAAAAAAAGAGCAATGTAAACTCAAAACAGGCAGAAGGATATAAAAGCAGACACATCTGTGAAGTGTCAAAGCTTTGCTGAGAGCAGGAAAGTGGAGTGTTCCCAACATCTTACCACTGCCATGCCTGAGAGAGGTGCTCACTGTGTCTGAGAGACAAAATGTCAGAATGTGTGTCCAAAAGACAAACAGCTTCTCTACAGATGAATGTAGACGGAAGAGAATTCCTTATCCTAATATTAGTCATACCCAAAATCACCAAAATTCCTTTCAATGCAAGTATGACTAGATTAAATGTATGGTTTTAAAAAAAAGCTAGAGAAGAGTAAATGAAACCAAAAGTGACTTCTTTGAGAGAACTGAGTAAAATGATGGACTTCTAGCCAGATGGATCAAGAAAAAAATAAAACACAATGATTAATATCAGGCACGAGACAGGTAACAATAGTTACAGCTTCTACAGTTGTTAAAAGGTTAACAAAAGAATACTATAAACAAGTTTATACCAATCAGTTCAACAACTTTAGATAAAAGGGATACACATTCCTTTAAAAACCACCTAGCAAGCACCCTCAAGAAGAAACATAACCTGAAAGGCCCGATAACTAGTAAGTACATCATATTTGTAGTTAGAAACCTCTCCACAGTGAACACTCCAGGCCCAGATGGCGTCACTGGTGAATTCTACACAACAGTTAACACAGGACACCAATTCTAAGCATTCTTCCAGAAAACTGAATGGGAGTTAGAATCTTCCAACTCATTCTATAAGGCCAGTATTAATCTGATACTCAAACCAGACAAAGATATTGAAGAAAAGAAATCTACACATTGATAATCCACACATTGATAATCCTAAACAGATGCAAAACTTCTTGATAAAATGTTAGCCAATTAAAAATTTAAAATAAATAAATAAAAAGGGTAATACACCCTGCACAAAGGTAGTCCCAGAAATGTAAGGCTGGTTTCTCTTTCAAAAATCAATATAATTAACCAAGTTAAACTAAAAAATAAAATAAAATGATTAACGCAATAGGTACAGAAATATCATTTGATAAAATCCAACATCCAATCCTAATAAAGTTCTCAACAACTTTGATAGAGGGGAACTTCCTCAACCTTATAAATTTCATCTATGAAAAGCTGACAGGTGACAATAATTAAAAACTGAAAGTTTTCCCTTTACCACAAGGAACAAGAAACCACGTCTACTCAGTTCTGTACTGGAGGTTCCAGCTAGTGCATTAAGGAAAGAAAAAGAAATAAAATGATGGAAATTGGAAAGGAAGCGGTAAAATGATCTTTATTCAGAGACAATATGATCATCTATGTAGAAAACCCCTCAGAATCTACAAACCAGACAAAACTATTAAGTGACTTTAGCAAGGTTTCAGGATATGAAATCAGTATACAAAAGTGTATTTTATATACTAGCAACAAATAACCAGAAATTGAAACCTTAAAACTATTGTTTAACAATAGCCCCGAAATAGGAAATATTTACAGATGGTTCACAAGAGGTGTGCAAGACGTGTGTTGTAAGTTACAAAACAGTGCAGAGAGAAACTGAGTAAGATGGAGAGCCACGCTGAGTAACATTAAACAGGGAGAAACACTGAGTTCCACGACCTGGAAACTCCAATATTGTTAAGATGTCAGTTCTTAAATTGATTTATAGATTCAAAACAGTATCATTCATAAATCCTTAGGGGTTTTTATGAAAAAACTGACAAGCTGACTATAAAATTCGAATGGACATGCAGAAGATACATAATAGCTGGCAACTCTGAAGAACAGCAGCAACATTGACAATACCTGAACCGAGACTGACTGACGACAGTAACCAAGACAGCATGGCTCTGATATAAAAATAAACAGATCAGTGGAATAGAAATACACCCATACAAATGGACAACTGGGCAAAGAAAGGACAATTCTTTTTCAACAAATAATGCTGGAACCATTAGGTGTCTGCATGCAGAAGAAAAAAATGAACTCTGATCCATACCTCACAGCATGTACAAAAAATATATTAAACCGGATCATACGCCTAGATATAAAACCTAACATTTAAAAACTTTTAGAAAAAAAAAAAACACAGGAGAAAATCTTTGTGACACTGGGATTTGGTAAAGCTTTATTACCTACAACACTCTAAAAAATTAGTAAGTTGGACTTCATCAAAATTGAGGACATTTGTTCTTTGAAAGACTTTTTGGAGAATAAAATGACAAGCCACCACCTGGGAGGAAATATTTGACGAATCCTATCTCTGAAAGAAAATATAAGCTTATATGTATGTGTGTATGTAGGTAGGTAGGTAGGTATATATCTCACAACTAAATAATAAGAAATTTAAAAAAATAAGAAATGGGCAAAAGATATGAATATATACTTTACCACTTAAGATATATGAATCACATTTAATAAGCATATAAGAAGATGCATTCAAGAAGTGCAAATTAAAATTCAATGAGATAGTGCTAAGTCGCTTCAGTCATGTCCGACTCTGTGTGACCCCATAGACAGCAGCCCACCAGGCTCCCCCGTCCCTGGGATTCTCCAGGCAAGAACACTGGAGTGGGTTGCCATTTCCTTCTCCAATGCATAAAAGTGAAAAGTGAAAGCAAAGTCTCTCAGTCGTGTCCTACTCTTAGCGACCCCATGGACTGCAGCCCACCAGGCTCCTCCGTCCATGGAATTTTCCAGGCAAGAGTACTGGAGTGGGGTGCCATTGCCTTCTCTGCAGTGAGATGGTGGTACACACCTATTAGAGAAAGTCTAAAATAAAGGAATGACAGTACCACTCATTGACAAATATGTGGCACAGCTGTCAGTCTGGTGCACAGAGTGGATGGAAAATGTTACAATCACTGGCAAGCAGTTTACCAATTGTTTAAAAAGTTAAACATATAACCGCCACATAACCTTGCCATTTTGGTCCTACGTTTTACCCAAGAGAAATGAAAGAATATGGTCTGAAAAAATATAAACACCCAAAACAAAACATTAAAAATTTGAAAGCTTAAATTTTAAAGATTTACACAATGTTTGGAAGACAAAGTAAAGGTGTATTTCCAGAAAGTGGCGTGGGGTATATGAGAGAAAAGAAAATCAGAAGATCAACCTCAGAGGCCCCAAAATCCAACTAGAATCTCATAAAGAGAACAAGGAGAACAGAGAGGGAAAAAATGATTAAAGATGTAATACAAAAAATATTTTCCAGTTCTAAAAGACATATGTCATCATTAATGAAAAACAGACACAAGCACCAACCATATCATCATGAAAATTACAGAACATCAGGGATAAGAGAAAATCCTACAGACTCATTATATGAGCAAAGCCAAAACAAACAGGTCACATAGGAAAATGCCTTTAAAATTCTAAGAAAAAAATTATTTTGAAACTGTCATTATAGAAACAACAACTAAGAGAGAAGAATAAAGATATTTTCAAACATGCTAACCCTCAATTTTTCTCCTCCTATGTGCCTCTTTTACTCAGGAAGCACTACCAAAATGATGGGGTACACCAAGAAAAAGAAAACGCATGAGACGATAAAGGCCATATATGGAAAGCCCACAACTAACATCACGTTCAACAGCAAAAGCCTGAAAGCATTTCCCCTAAGATCAGGAGTAAGACAAGTAATCTACTTTGGCCACTTCTATTCAGCATAGTTCTGAGAGTTCTAGCCATGGAATTTGGTAAGAAAAAGAAATTTAAAACATCCAAATTGGAAAAGAAAATGTAAACTATCTCTGTTCACAGATGACATGATCTTAGACGTAGAAAAACCTAAAGATTCAAAAGAAACTGAATTAAATAAATTTGGCAAATTAGCTGGATTCAATTTTGAATTTCACATTCAAACATTACTTCTGATTTTAACACTCAAATATCAGTTGTATTTCTATATGCTAAGCAGCGGACAATCAAAAAGGAAATGAAGAAAACAACTCTATTTGCAATAGCATCAAAGAGAATAAAATACTTCGGGATAAATTTAACTAAAAAGACAAAAGACTTACATGAAAACTACAAAATACTGCTGAAAGAAGTTAAAGTAGACATAAACAAGTAGGAAAACATTCCACATTTGTAGGTTAAAAGATAATATTATTAAGATGACAATACTATACAAAGCAATCTACAGAGTCAATACAATCCCTATGAAAATCTCAATGATGTTTTTCTCAGAAATAGTAAAACCAAGACTAAAATTCACACAGAAAGTCAAGGGACCCCAAATAACCAAAAAACGGTCTTGAAAAAACAAGGACAAAGTTTGAGGATTCATACTGCCTGATTTCAAAACTAACAGAAAGCTATGATAGTCAAGAGTATGGGACTGGTATACAGATACACATACAGACTGATGGGATTGGATTGAGAGCCCAAAAATAAACCTTGAAATTTTTAGTTAATTGATTTTTAATGAGGATGACAAGACCATTCAGTGGGGGAAGAATAATCTCTGAAACAAATGGTGCTGGGAAAACCGAACATCCATGTGCAAAGGAGTGAAGGTGGACCCTAACGCTATACACAAAACCTAACTCCAGACGAATCAAAGACCTAAACTTGAGAGAACTAAAACAAAAAATTGTAGAAAGGTAGAAAAGTTAAGGGCAAATCTTTATTATGACAGATTTAGCAATGGTTCCTTAAATATGATACCAAAAGTACAAGTAACAAAAGAAAAAATATAAATTAGACTTTATCAAAATTTAAAATATTTATATACCAAAGGGCACTATCAAGATGAATATAAAGATAACCCACAGAAAAGGGGAAAACATTTGCAAACCTTCTAATAAAGAATTAATATCCACAATATATAAAGAACTCTAGCTCAAAAATGAGACAATTTTATAAAATGGACAAAGGATTTGAACAGACATTTCTTCAAACAAGATATACAAATCACTAATAAGCACATGAAAATATGCTCAACATCACTAATTATTAGGGAAATGCAAATCAAAACCACAGTGGGATACACCATGTTCACACTTACTAGGAAATCTATAGTAAATACAAATACACAAAAATATCAGATGTTGGTGAGGACGTAAAGAAGCTGGAATCTTCATACACTGCTATTGGGAATGTAAAATGATTCAGCGGATGTGAAAACAGCTTGGTGGTTCCTCTAAAAGTTAAATATAATTACCATATAAGCCAGAAAATCAACCCTGATGTGTACACCAAAAAGAACCGAAAACAGGGACTCAAAGAGATACTTGTACACCAATATTCATAGTATTTTTCACAATAACCAAAGGTAGAAAACCCAGTGTTCATCAAAAGATGAACAGAGAAACAAAATTTGGTACATACATAAATGGAATGTCATCCAGCCATAAAAAGGAATGATGTTCAGATACAGGCACGTCACAGATGAACCTTGAAAACATTATGGTATGTGAAATATACTAAACACAAAAGGACAAATATTGTGTGATTCCACTTATATGAAATACGTAGAATATGTAAATGCATAGACACAGAAAGTAGATTAGAGTTTACCAAGAGTTGGGGGAGAAGGAAGGAAGAGTTACTGCTTAATGGAGTTATTGCTTAGTTCCAGATGATGAAGATGATCTGGAAATAGTAGTAACGGTTGCACAGCTTTGTGAATGTACTTCATGCCACTGGATTGTACACTTAAAATGGTTAACACAGCACATTTTATATTTTATGTATATATGTGTTTTATGACAATAACAACAGCAACAATGGAAAACCAGGGTCCAGGAAACCGGTGATCAAAGACCAGGAAATAAAAAGAATTCATGAAATGATGACAAGGGGCCATGCTAGGCTGAATGACAACAGTCTGGCAAGAAAACAGCAGAAGCAGCAGCATCAGAAACACAATGAGCCTGACCAATGAGCTCTTGAGGGGGCGTCTATAGAGTTGCCATCAGCCTGAGAATCAGCCCAGAACATAAGTGGATCATGTTAGTATTCTTAGAATTTTGTTTTCTACCTACATCAGCTTCAACCAAAATTTTATTTCACAAAATATCACATTGACTGATTTCTTTGTTCAGCACTATTTTACAAACCATGGAAGACATAAACAGTGTTCTTATACACATGTAGTTGACACACTTATCAAGGCAATCCAACTAGGTAGTAATCATACGATTCCCGGAAAGGATGAAAATAATCAAAACATGTAGGCTTCGTTACCAGGACTGAGTCCTTTGTTCTCAGTGTAATTAATTCAAAATGGAAAATGAAAAAGTCCTATTTAGAAAGCACTTTGAAATATCATTCCTGTCACCTAAAGAAAACCAGAAATATTCTTAAATTGCTACACTTACAACATGTATTACTTTATACTATATTGTGGAAAACACTCCAATAATTGAAAGTACTGTCCAAAACAATGCAGCATTAGTCCCCAATTTTTTATACTACAGAAAGTTGCAGCCAAAAACTATAACGATATAAAAGTTCAAAAGAGACTGTAAAACTTACCTGTTTAGACATATTTTCTGAAAATATTGCTGATTTTTCTTTTAAAAGTGTGACAAGGTCTTTATAAATTTCTCCTTTTCTTTCATAATTAATTTGCCCTTCATCATCTGTTTTGCCCTTTGGAAGAAAAAGTTTGGTGCTGTAATTAATGGACTAGCAACATAAGAATCTGATCAATAAATCACAACCCAACCACAAGTAATGTTTTCTTCTCTAAAGGATCCATGTGCTTGTCTTTACACATGAAACATGCAGGCAAACCCTTCCCTCTTAATGTAATGTAAATTCATTTATGTATTCACTCATTCAGCAAGCCTTTACCAAGGGCCTCCTAGACACACAGGGCTTCTAGACACACATGGCTCGCTGCTTCAGCAGAGACCTGAAAGCTCCTTCCCTCTACTCTTCTGTCCTGTGAAAATGCATTACGACTTCATGAGACTTTGACGAAGTCATAAAGGCCTCTGAGGTGAGAATGTTACCACACAAAAGCCTATGTTTCTGTTGGTCACACCCTGCTCTTATTCTGTGTGGAGTATGATTACTATAGGCTCATTTTTCAGGGGTCTGACCTCCGTGTACCATCTGTCCCTCTTCCCTTGGCCTCTGTCTGTCTTTCTTGTCTCTTTCCTTTCCTGTTCCTATACCATACACACACACACATACACACACATACACAATACACTGTAGTGTGTTACATATATAACTGTGTCTCTCTCTCTGTGTGTATATATATACATGTAAAACTGTGTGTGTGTGTATATGTAACTTCCCAGGTGGCTCAGACAGCAATGCAGGAGACCTGAGTTAGATTCCTTGGGTCAGGAAGATCCCCTGGAGGAGGTAAAGGTAACCACTCCAGTACTCTTGCCTGGAGATTATGTGGACAGAGGAGCCTGGTGGGCTCAGTCCACGGGGTCACAGAGTTGCACACCACCATATATATATATACACACACATACACATATATATATGTAAAGTGAAAGTGTTAGTTGCTCAGTCATGTCTGACTCTTTGTCGTGTCCTCTGGAGGAGGATTGCCATTCCCTCCTCCAGGGGATCTTCCCAACACAGAGATCGAACCAACATCTGCTGCATTGCAGGGGGATTTTTTTTTTACTGACTGAGCCATCAGGGGAGCCCCCTGTGTGTACATATATATGTATATATATACACACATATATAACATAGTTATACATATCGACTGTAGTGTCTAATACATTTCCTTGTGATTACTGAACAGCTTCAGTTCCTTGTCTTCCATTTATTAAGCTGAGGAACACCCGGATATTTCCATATCAAACCAAGTTGTATATGCATCAACAGCCTTTTATAGAAGCAAAGGCTCCTCACCCCACTCTGGAAGGCCAAAGAAAAGCATTCCTCTTTTTTTCTCAATCTCTTATTTTCCAATTGGATATTCTGCTTTTCTATTAATAAAAACAAACTGAAAGCAAAATCATATTTAGGTTGTCTGCTTCCTCTGTGCCGAAACAAGCCCAGGGTTGCACTGACAAGATGAACACTGAAAGGCAGGTTAGAAGACATGCCTCCTGCCACTAAGAACACGGCCCCGCATCTCGATACCCACCCAGGCCGAGGCATGAGCACTCTCCAAACAGTCCTCTGGAAAGGCTGGGTCCCCATTAAGGAGTTGGATCCTCCCTGCAGAATTTTGCTGTGAGGCCCAAGTTTACATGAAGACAGTGAGGTCAGGACTTTGCAGAGAAGAAAGCTGAGTTGCTCCTTCCAGCCAAGTTCAGTACATATGTGTGGGCCTCAACATCCAGGGTTTAATCCAGAAGATTCAGAAGGCCATGTGCCACCTCCCTCAGGTGGAGGGCCACCCACCCACACTTTGCTGACACTCGGGCCGAAGTCTGTAGAGCTGTTTCTTCATTGCCAGGCCGGCTGAATTTCCATCAGCAAGAGGGGAGAGGTTGCCGGGGAGGCTGGAAGAGATAGGAGGGACTTGCTCCCTCCCACGTCCTCTCAGAGTCACCCAGCAACGGCCCCTCACCCCACAGTGGCAGTTGCTTCCAGTAGCAACAGTTGGTTCTAGTTTCTGGGGTCTTTTCCCAGAGGCCCAGAACCAGGCTCATCAGGATCCCTCAGAAACACCAGCAACAGCTGCTGGGGCCCCTCCTCAGAGACCCAGCTCTGTCAAATCCTACTCAGCCCCTGAGATGCCAGTAAGAGTGGCAGCACCACTCTTCAGGGGCCCCAGCTGGTTTCAGGGAGATACCTGGGCTCCGAGGGAACCAGCACTGCCTGGAGGTGCCTGTTCTGCAGACGTGTGAGCCCCAGCTCTGTGGGGACCCTCTGAGCATCTAAGGGACCACCACCAAATGCAAGCAGGGCCCGCTCTTCAGAGGCGTAAGTCCCAGTTCCGTGCAGGCGCTGTCCTGAGATGCTGAGGTCCCAGCACAGCCTGGAAGCCCCTCCCTGGGTAGCAGGGTCCCCTCTGAGGGAGCCCATCCTCTGTGGACCCCTTCCTCTCTTTTGTTAGTCCCGTCAGCGCTAAGGACAGAAGCTGGTTACGGCTTTCGTTACCTTGGAGCTCCTTTTTTGACTTATTTTTTTCCCTCTAATACTTGTATCATTAATCAGCAAACTGATCATGTTAAAGAGGTTTTAGTTTTAGATAGCAGAATGGGTCACTATGAAGGCCACTTCCTAGAACGCTGACTTGAGGACCTGTAGGGGACACTGAGGCAGCAAACACAGCAAAGGGATCTGCTTGAATCCCACAGGACAACCCTTCAATTGCCTGGTTTTGGGGTTCAATCCTGGAGACGTGCCTGCACTCACAAATCAACCTCAGGAGTAAAGTAAATACTAGTTTTTTAAAATAAATTACTTACACCATTTAAAAACACTCCTTCTTTGCTGCAAGTAACGCACAAAGTTTCAGCATCGTGAGGTTTCACCAGCACATAACAAATTTCACCTTTAATCTGTCTCCAAGGTGGGGCTCGACATCCATTTGAAAATTCATAATCTGAAAGCAATTATCACACAAGTAAAAGGAGCTCCTTAACCTCAACTTGTAACATAGCTTGGCTTCAAAAAACAGGATTGATATTTCAAGTTTTTGTTTCTTAAATATTTAGCTACTGAAGCATTTTGAAAATGTAATTATGAAGATAAATAGAATGTAACATGAACCTGAGGTGTACTCGATAGATTCCAAGACTGTCTGTTTTCCCTTTCCTGAGAACTGTTTAAGCAGCTCTATGTCATTCTTCACAGTCCCTGGATTTAATCGTATTTCTCTGAAATAAATGTTTAAGAAATTCATTTGAAATACTTTAAAAGAGAATCCACAGAAAATAACATGAAAACATTCTATTATATTGGGGAATATTGTTTTCATAATTAAAATATCAGTTAAATTATACATCAACAAAATTGTAGTGAATTTTAACCATGTTACAATCTCATAGCACTGCTAGACATTAAAGAATTAGTGATTTGCATTTAATGCTGAGAATGTTGAATGTTAACACTTAAATACACTCATTTAAATAGTCACTTCATTTCTTAATGAAAGTATCAAAGTACTAGAAAAGACTAGAAAGATGAACAAGTTTTAAATCTGACAAACTCTACATGATAAGTGAATTATAATTTAAAAATTTATCTAATGATTTAAGAGACTTTGGGGATAAAAAAACACATAATGGCTTCAGAACTAGATTAAATTCTACTAGAATGTTTTAGCTGAAAATTTTACTATTTGGAACTAGAAATAGTCATGAAGAACTAAAATTTTATTCCAAATAATGTAATGTTAAATCAATAGCAAACACTTCTAAACATTATTTTTCTTATGTTTCCTCTAAAGCTCTAAAAGTACTTTTCAGAACCAATTTTCAGAGGTTTCTTAAAAAAAAAAAAAAAAAAGACTCACAAGGAAATATGTTTCAGAGAATGATTGAGTAAGTGCAGATCCAGCTGCTTGAGTTGCAAGGCAATCTTCATCTTAATCTCACTTTCAGAATCATCATCTTTGGTAATTTTGTCAAGAATATTAGATACAAATGAGTTTCCAATTTTTTCACTTATTATATTATAATCCAAGCCCAAGATTTTTGCTACTGGATTTCTGTTTGCTGACCAAAAAAGTAAATTTTGAAAATTATCCTCTTGTTGTCTATTACTAGAGCCATATAGAATACCAAGTCCTTTGGAGCCCACTCAAACACGTTCATTTCATTAAACTGTCTCTGACTGACCCAATTTGAATTAATCTCTATTTCTCAGATTCTGTTGTACTTAGAAACTTTCTTACTCCTCTTGAGATGTTCACCTTGTGCTATAATATCATGTATATATGTCATCACCCTAATAGGCCAGAAGTCAAGAGGTCTGTTTCTTTTTAAGTTGACTATGGGACCTTATTCAGAATAGGCATTCAATTAATACATCCAGAATCGATTTGAAGATAGAGAAATATTGGTCTCCTTAGAAAAATGATCACTAGAACTGTATGTCTGTGTGTGTGTGTGTATCAGTGAACAGTATTCACAAATGTTTTCTCTCCAAAAGAGCATGTTTTTCTCAGTCTACAGATCTACTGCCAACCTTTTCCACCTGTTTGAACTGCTTATATTTCCAATGTCCTTAGATGTTAACTGGGAAAACAAATATAACAAGTATTTACATAAATGCTAAAATTATAGTGAAAACTTAAAATCCCAACTCATAACCAAGGCTGAAAGTTGAATCTAGAGATGTTGAAAACAGAATAAAAGCCAAAATGGGGCTTCCCTGGTGGCTCAGATAGTAAATAGTCTGTCCACCTGCAATGCAGGAGACCCAGGTTCAATTCTTGGGTTGGGAAGATCACCTGGAGAAGGGAAAGGAAACCCACTCCAGTATTCTTGCCTGGAGAATCCCATGGACAGAGGAGCCTGGCGGGCTACAATACATGGGGTTCACAAAAAGTTGGACATGGCTAAGCCACTAACACTTTCAAAAAACTGTATGGTTGAAAATGAGGGATAAATGGGCAAAACCATGTTTAGGAAGGAGAAATTCAAGTCAGATGAAAATACATATGCATTTGGATTGAGGGGGAATGCCCATGGGACTAATTCAGAAGGCATGACCTGATGGACATGAAGAGAAGATGGCAATGGTTTTTAACTTTCCCACAGGAAATGGACTGTTAGCAGGAGAGGCTGGGGGCTGTTAGAAAAACCTGCATGGGGTAGGGTGCAGGCATCACGAGAAGGAGACCCAGGGACCAAGCACTTAGCGAGCATCTCCATTCAACACCTTAACAACTGTCATCTCTAAAGATTATGAAGAGAAATATTAGGTGAATTCTGGGGAAAGACACAAGCTGACTTCCAAACTGCCAGTTCAGTTCAGTCAATTTGGACCTAAAACTAAGAGCTTTACCTAGAACTCTTACAGAAAGGCAAAATGCAGCAAAGGTTGCATATTTAGCCAGATTGGGTATATAACACTTTGTGGATTTAAATTTACAGATTAAGTTGAATTTAATGTATGGGGTGTGCCCTCAATTAACTCTTCTGAAATTCAGTTTTATTCTCAAGATATCATCCCTCTTCAGAAAAGTAACTTTGATGTATAGGAAGAGTAGACAAGACATAAAAAGAGGCTGCTGTCCTAAGGTTCACATCTTTCCAAAAATCAAAAGAATATAAAATGACCAATTTTCCATCTCACAGACATAGACAGTGGCAATGAATGATGAGACAGAACTCATGTACATTATGCCTGGGAACCACACGTCACATGATCACAAAGAAGCAAAGCATACACATGACATAATTACCTGCTAATAGGTATTTCTACTCATAAGAAATATTTAAAGCCAAGTTATAGCAGGTAATAATATTCTGTTTTGCATGTCAGATGATTAGGCAATAAGAACATTTTATAACTATAGTGAAGAGGAAAAATATTTCCCACTGAATGAAAGTAACAATGCACAGAAAGCTATGTATTCGGCTGAGACAAATGGGAAGTGAGCTTATTATGGGTTGTCTGCTAAAGGAAGAGGCTACATTCATTTTAAAGGAAACTGATCACCATCTGGTACAGCAGAATGCAAGAGGATGGCTCCTAACACTGGCCCTGGACATCTGTCTCTTTCCCTGACATGAACCTTAAAGGCCGCGGGTCTTTCCAGAAGCTAAGAAGGCTTGCTTTAAACCACACACAGAGATTAGAAATCTAGAAGTTGACTAATGGTAAAGCATTAGGGTTTTCATTTAAAGTGGAAAGCTGATATGAGCATAACATTTCAGCCAAGAAAAATTAAGGACATTTTTATGAAGCTGAACTTAGTACTTTTTACCTTTTAGAGAACTTTTTCAAGAGACTATAACAAATGATTCCCTCCCCAGCCCCCAAGATTATGTTTCTGAAAGTTCAAATCACAGACTGGAGTATAAATATCACCTTCAATACATGCTTGTGCTTCCTTCAGCTTCATATTTTTAGCAATATATAACATACGTGACAGCTGCCCAAAGCTCCTGATTTTAATTTGTGGTACAGAGAGATACAGCAAAGGCTCTCCATTTTTATCAACTTCTTCTGATTTGACTGTTGTTCCACTAAAAAATGAAAAAAAAAATTTTTTTTCTTGAAGGCTTAGGGTTACCTGAATGCCAGTAGAAGTTAATTTAAGACATCTCAACACATTATTTCCATGTCTCATGGTAAAATATAGAGAATATAAATAGGTCTTGTTAGAAGCTCATCTATTTTCCCACTTTCATCCACTTTTAGGCCCTTAAATCCCCAAACTTCTTTAGCAATATGATATATCCAGGAAAAACATTTTTAAGCAATCTCCTGAATACCTATGTAAACTCACAGTTTTGGGTTTTGTTTTTCTAATAATGCATTGGACATCTTTTTTAAAATCACTAGTTCTGTGGGAATCATTTATGTTTTGTGGATTTCCAATGTTATTTTATTTATAAAATTTTTACACCACAGTAATTAGTGGTTAGGAACTTTCTTGGCTACTCTGTTTCTGAGCAAAAAAAAAAAAAAAAAAAAGTGCTATGAAAAAAGACAAACTAGATCCCTTCTGTGGATTATTTTCCCCCTCCAAACCCCTAATTTGGTTCACTTTAGGATAACAAGCAGTTTTTCTAACTAGGCTTTTTCCTGATCAGAAATTGTTAGCTCTCTTAGATTGGTATTTTTCCCATTTTAACTTTTTTAGGTTGTCGTTTCTAAAATATTATTTTTTATGGCCACGATATATCTATACTACTTACAACATTACTTAAACTGCCCAATTTTTCATTACATACTGATAATCCCTAGTAAAAGTGTCCACATCTGATATTTTTTATTTTTTAAATATGTATCTATTTATTTATTTGGTTGTACTGGGTCTTAGCTGAGGCATGTAGGGATCTAGTTCCCTGACCAGGGATGGAACCCTCACTCCCTGCTGTGCTTAGTCACTCAGTCACGTCTGACTCTTTGCGACCCCAAGGACTATAGCCTGCCAGGCTTCTCTGTCCATGGGGATTTTCCAGGCAAGAATCCTGAAGCGGATTGCCACACCCTCCTCCAGGGGATCTTCCCGACCCAAGGAGCAAACCTGGGTCTCCCGCATTACAGGCAGATTCTTTATCGTCTGAGCCACCAGGGAAGCCCTGCATTGGAAGGCAAAAATCTCAACCACTAAACCACCAGGGAAGTCTCAAGACCTGCTATTTTAAATTGTAATACAGATAAATAATTGTGAGATGTTGACAGTTCATCATAAAAAGTAAATCGACAGACCCAGTCAATCTATTACTATTTCACTAAAATAGAAAGAGGGTCAAAACTGGGGGACGGGGGTGTCCCTGGAACCTTATGTGGCAAAAGGGACTATGCAGACCGCTGACATTAAAGACTGTGAGATGAGACGACTGCTCTGGGGTATCTAGGTGGGTCAATGTAATCAAAGGGATCTTCAGAAGAGGCAGTCTGAGATGGCAACATGACAATGGAAACAGGGTTCAGTGATGCGGGCCACAAGCCGAGGGATACAAGTGGCTTCTAGAAGCTGCAGAAGACAAGAATGAAGGAACACAGCCCTGCTCACACTCATGTTTAGAATTTTTGTCACCTCCAGAACTGTAAGATTTAAATCCATGTTGTTTTAAGCCATTAAGTGCATTGTAATTTGCTGCAGCAGCAACCAGAAGGGAAGACAGGAGCTTTATTGGTCTTCCCCACTGCTCTGTTTCCAGGACCTTGAAGAGGAACTGCACACAGAAGGTGTTTGACAGACGCATGAGGAATAAATGAAGGAGCAAAATGGTTTTAGATTTGCCAGTGCTGGGCATAATTTACAGAATGTTTATTTCCCTGGAATAAAGCTTTTGAAAAGAACTCCCTTAGGACTGAGGAGTGGTCTTAGAGGCCTGTACTGGGGCAGGGCCACTGGTGCAGAAAGGATGAGGAGAGGATGAAGTCACAGGCAGAATGAATACCCACAGGATCAAGCTCCTGAACTTGAGAAAGTGAAACTCCTGGGGAGACCAGGAGAATGGCAGGGCATGGGGACATGTCTCACTGTCCTGCCAGCTGAAGCCTGCAGCTGAACAGAGCCGGAGGAGCTACAGTGCTGGCGACCGAAAGGATTCTTGAAAAGCAGGCTCCCATTTCAGGCTCGCAGTCTCTAGCTCTGAAGACAGAACTCTTTGGAAGAAAACTACTGTAGACATCTTGATAAGGTTAAGAAGAATGAAAGAATAAATGAAATCCATCGACCTGATAAGAGACTTTTAAACTGGAATTGAGGAGCGAGCCAAAAATGCTCAGCTTATACAATAGAGAGCAGAAAAAATGTCTCATTTATTTAATCCCCAACGTCAAGTTCCATGTCCAGAACACAGTAATTACTCCACAGTTATATGTCTGAATAGTAACATAGGAAATAAGGCTGTAGCTGAGAAACTATTCAGTAATTCTCAGGGAGGAGAAGCAAAGAGTTCAGTAACAGAATTTCAGGCCACTGATCTGTGACTTTGAAATTTTATCAAAATAAAATAATCATTGTCTCATCAAACAATACCATTTTAAGGCTGGAGATCATGTGTTTCAGCCCTTAGTGATATTGATCAGAAGATTAAGGACCATAAAGGTATGAATTGGGTGTGAAATGTGCATTTCCAGTAGAGGAGGTGTCCTGCTCCAACGTCCTCATGTCTCATTCACACAGAACTAACCACTGAGACACAGCAGACAGTCATTCACAACTAACATACAGCAATATTAAAGCAGACATGATTCAAAAATCCTAGTTCTACCAGAGGGGAGGAAAGAACAGGTAACATCATTTTCACCAAGTGATTCTGAATGCTTACCCAATTAAAAAAATACATGGATACTAAGGGAAAAAGAGGAGGTGGAATGAACTGGGAGATTGGGACTGACATATATACACTGTTGATACTGTGTATAAAACAGACAACTAATGAGAACCTACTGTGTAGCACAGGGAACTCTACTCCATGCTCTGTGGTGACCTAAATGGAAAGGGGTCCAAAAAAGAAGGGATGTATGTATACACACAGCTGATTCACTTTGCTGTACAGTAGAAACACAACATGGTAAAGCAATTATACTCCAATAAAAATTATAAAAAAGAAAAGAAAAAGGGCAAAGGACTTGAATATACATAGCACTAACAGGGATTCACAAATGGCAAATAAGCAAATAAAACCTATTCAAAAATAACTAGCAATTACACATATTCATGCATCGATTATTTTTCAAATTCTTTTCCCATTTAGGCTATTACAGAGTATTGAGCACTTTGCTGTACACCTGAAACTAACACAACATTGATAATCAACAGTGCTCTAGTATAAAACAGAATTTTTTTAAAACAAGAAAAAAATGCCCACGCTACTCTGTAGAGACTCTAAGTAACACTATCACCACAGATAGTGTCACCACTGAGTGCTGTCACCTGTCCTTAATTTACAGTGATTTGGGGTTCGTTCTGAGGTGTTTTAGGAAGATTATTAATCTCATCCTGTGTGAAAAGAACAAAAACAACTGGAAACAGTGATAAAAGAGACCTATGATTTCCATCAAAATGAAAGCAGAGATATTTCCTCCTCAACACTGAATGTGGAGAGATAATACAGGATGAACAGGTGCACCTCAGGAATGAGTCTAAAGGAGACAACAGAATCGGGCCAGTGCTGTGCTCATCTAGTCAACTAATAACCAACTGCCCAAAAGGAAAGAAGATGGTGGATGAAACATAAAACTTCCTCATTGTGTGAGTAAAGGATCAGTTTCGACATCAGATGCCAACAAGTCTAGCTCAAAAGAAGGCTCATCACACCTGTGTTGACAGCTACAGAGTGTGCCCTTGGCGATGCACTGTAGCTGAGAAGTAAGGCCACACGTACAAGTGTGGTCTCCAATATATCTGCAGAGATCAGCAAAAGTGGGGGGGGGGGGGGTCATTTGGCTGCTTTAACAGAGTTTTGGCATAGATGAAATTGCCTTGCTTTGGAAGAAGATGCGTGAGAGAATGAATAGCCCCAAGAAGAATCTGCCTTTGTTCTGAAACATCCAAGGATATTACTATTTGGTAGAAACATGTCTGGAAACTCCAGGCTTAAATCCTCATGACGACTTGGGTATCCACATGGTCTTACAGATATGAATCTTGACTAGGGGGCTTCCTCCATTTTAAATAAATGAATAAATGTGTTCTAAGGCCCTGCAGCTAAGCAAGAGTGCATATGAACCAAAGAGCAAAGAAAGAGGCAGAGGGACTGTTTAATTACACATTCTTCTTGCCATTGAGGGCATCACTGGTTTACATCATGTGATGTGCTGCTGGATGGACCAAACACCACGTGACTTTGGGTGCTGAAGGTTCCTTGGTTTAGGGGACAGAGCACAGAGTGGGTCAGGACCTGGATGTGAGAGCATTTGGTATTCTCCTTCACTCCCTCGTAGTTCAGTCGGTAAAGAATCTGCCTGCAACGCAGGAGACCCAGGTTCAATTCCTGGGTCAGAAAGATCCCCTGGAGAAGAAAATGGCAACCCAGTCCAGTGTTCTTGGCTGGAGAATCCCATGGACAGAGGAGCCTGGTGGGCTACAGTCCATGGGATCGCAAGAGTTAGACATGACTTGGCGACTAAATGATGACCACCAAAATCTCAGCTATATCTTTTGCCTTCTTTGGGTCAGTCAGTATCTACCTGGTTTCCATCAAGACACACAGGAATAGTTTCCACCCTCCTATGCAGCAACGGCTACTATCACACCCCTCTCACTTCTTCCATCATCAAAGAGATCATCGACCAAGGTCAGAAACAGGAATGACAAATAGAAAAACTGGCCCACCGAAGAGCTGCATGGTAAACTTGACGGAAGAAAGACACAAAGGGTTAGCTGGTTCAAAACATACACGGTGTCAAAATGTCCAAACATCCTGCTTGATGCTACACTGAACTCAGGTGAGAGAAATAAAACACTTTGGGAGAAAGTGACCATTAGCACTGTTAAACATAAAATATAATTTAAAAAAAAAAAGGTTTCTGAAAACTCAGAGAGAAAATAGACCATGATATCAGAACCAAAGCGCCCTTGAAATACAGTTCAAGAATGATTTTCCAGGGACTTCCCTGGTGGTCCAATGATTTAAGACTTCCAGTTAAGGGTACAGGTTTGATTCCTAATCAGGGAGTTAAAACCCCACATGCCTCGGGGCCAAAAACCCAAAACATAAAACCGAAGCAATATGGTAACAAATTCGATAAAGACTTTTAAAAAAAAGAATGATTTTACAGTTCTAAAAATTAAATTCTGAGTTTATGCTCAAAAATAATCCCAAATGGAAAAGGCATGTACAGCAAACTTTGGCCAGAGAACTGTTTTTCATAAGATCAGACTTTAAAAGTTCATATGCAAAACTAAAGAGGAACAAAGGAAGTGGATCAGAATGCCTAAAGTGACACATAAGCTGAAATTGACCAAAAAAAAAAGAATATATGAATTTACATATATTTATCATCTACAATGTATATTTACAGAATACATTTTATATAAGTAGAATTATATTTACATAAACCTATGTAATTTATATAAAATATATATTTAGCTATGATCAAAAGAGAAATTGCTAGCCTGCTGTTTGAGGTGGAGGTAGAATTTTTTTTTTGAATCTCAGATTTGGAAGGGTCTCATTTAAGGACAATGCTAATTGTTAAAAAGTCTTTTCCTTATAGTAAGCAAAATGTACTGCTCTCCCTTTGCTGCCCCACAGATTTAAATACCAGAAGGGGTTTTGTCTTTATCTCAGGTCACGAAACCAATGCCTGGTGGCATCTGGCAGTTCGTGTGAGTGGAAAAACCAGTCACAAAGCAACAGCAAATGTTGGAGAGTGCAGTGACCTGGAAATACATTCCCTATCAAAAGAAAATTCAAATGTAAAAATTAGATAAACAGTGTATTGGCCAACTACACATCCTCAGATTTCACCCAAGTGCCTCCAGGTTTCTGAGAGTTCTGAGAGTCACACAGGTTAAGCGATTTGCCTTAAACCTACAATCAATCAATAAAAAACATACAACCGAAGATATTAAACTCTAGAAGCAATTCACTGGCTTACCTGACAGCATAGCCTGATCCAAACGCTGAGGGGTCCAAATTTGTTTTCCATTCCAGCGGTTCTACAAAAACATAGTTTGCCTCTTGGGGATATTTATAGATAAAACTCTCCACAAACATAATAATTTCCTTCACTATAGCCTCATTGAGAGGAGTAACTTCCAGGGTCTTAGCCCCATGCCCCACAGCAGTCCACTGCGCAGACCTGGTCAGTGCCACGCCCATGGGATCCCACGATGCTCAAACCTGAGCTCAGCACACACACTGCATCAGAGCAGAGAGAGAGAGACAATAGCATCCATCTTCCTAGAGGAACATTTCTCATTTTCAAGATTTTAAGCTAGTACTTACCCAACCCACATTCTGCTTGTTCACCTTAGAGACAGATTTTTTTTTTTTTTAATTATCCAATTGCTCTTCAAGTCAATAAAATAGTTAATGTTCCCTGAACCAGCTCTAAGTAAAACTGACCCAAGGACATAAGGATTTCCCAGTATCTGCCTGCCCTGGAATGAATAACTTCTTTCTCATTTTCAGCCTAAGACAGAGAATTCCGGTCAAAAAACAGAAACATAAAAGTCCAAGAGCGGAAAAAAAAGAATCGGAGGAGGCATGCCTTCTGGTTTGCAGCTCTGCTGGGGCCAGCGATTATAAGAGATGCTCTTTTGAGCTGGATCACACATTGTTTAGAATTATGCTATTAAACTGAATTTTGTTATTCTTTGCTGTAACATACATCTATATCTGTGCAATGATGGCTGATGAAAGTTTCCCAAATGCCCTCAGAATTCATAAAAAATAGAATAAGAACATTAAGTAAAATAGAATTTTAATTTTTTTTCTGACAATTCATAAGGCACATACTGATGGTATTAATCAACATATTTGAGTAATTCAAATTCCATACTTCTTGCATATATCCTGCCCAGAATATTTTTATCATAATTCATAACTTGCTTAAGAGAAAATGTGAGCATGAATGAGAACCTTTTTAGCCTGTTTATCTAAATTATCAGAGGATTCTAGCATTAAAATGTAAAACAGAAATTGAAATAAATTTCACTTTCGATAAAATTAGCCTTTAAAAGAGGTATCTGAAAAGATAACATTATCTGCACACTTAAATAAGAGCCAAGTTAATAAATAAGTCCTGATATCACTATATTATGGAGCTTTGTCTTTTTTTCAGATAATCTATACTTGTTTATTTTCTCATTGGCAATTAACACTGATCATTAAAACCTTTCACCTGGAATAATAGAAGAACGGTTTAAAAGTTAAATAAAAAATATAATTAGCTTCCCGCTTCCCATAATTATTACAAAAGCTCAGAACCAAGATTTTATAGAAATGGTTTGGAGATTTTACTTTCCTTCCTGTAAATCCAGTAACAGGGACATCTAGATCAGAGGTCCTCGACTGGGCAGTACTGGCTGCTGAACAGCAGTGAAGAAGTATCGTACAGATGTTTTATTATCAAAACGATAGGGGACATTGTGAGCACTTAGTGATGAAGACCAAGAATGCCAGATGTCTGCCATGTGCAGGACGGTTCCCTAGAAGGAAGAACTATGATGCAACCTCCAACATTTAGCACGTAACCAATTTCAGATAATTCATACCTGAGCCTACAACCTATTGCTACTTTACAAATAATCACAAAGGATTTTTCACAGTTTAAATATGCATTGAATTTTCCAGAACTGAAACTACCATATAAATCAAAGGATGGTTGTAAATACTTATTTTATATAGACCTTTACCAGGAGGTCAGCATTTTGCAAAATCATATCATTGATTGAAATTCTAGTCACACAATTTAAGTTTGTGACACGACTGTATTTGGGGCCACTGTATACACAGCAATTGAACATAAGGCTGGAGTAATTGATTTTGTTGTTCAGTCACTAAGTTGTGTCCAACTCTTTGTGACCCTATGGACTTCAGCACACCAGGCTTCATTATATTCTGCTACCTGAGCATTTGCATGCTGATATTTTATTACAATTATCTTCTTTTATTTTACAGTTAGAGCACCATTGAGATTTAAAACTATGATTTTGATTTCAGAAGAGTAAAGTGAGTATTACAAAATATTATAAGAAGCAAGTATTGGATCAGATAAAGTTTAGAACAACATAATATACATACATAACATAATATACATACACATACATATGTATATCTGTAAAAATGCTAGTGAAATAAAATGAATACCAAAAAGGTATAAATTTGTTCTGTGCATTCATTTTAGTATTCCAGTTTCTATTGCTAGATTCTGAACACATAAGCAAGCACTGATGTTCATGTATGACACTCTTGAGTTTCCCAATACTATGAAAGAAAGTGCAGATAGATCTATTTCATATGGAAAGGCTCAGGTGGATGGTTCTGTTTGTTTTTAAAGGTAAATTTGTTTCAGTTTATAAAGTTATTGTTTAAATCACTTCCTTCTTGTACCTTTTTTTTTTTTTTAAATGTGAAATTACATAAGGCTATAGCAGTCCACATACCAGATACTAATTTTCTGGAAGATACTTAAAAAGGAGCTAAGAAATGCAAAAAGTTCTTTTTTTTATCATGATAAATTTTTTTATGAACGTGTGTAACATATTCGACACCATTCAAATTGTTTTTCTGAGTCTAATAAACCCAGGAGCTGCAGCAATGGGCAGGTTTGCCTTAAGAAGGCCTAAGAAAAAACTGGGGCTTCCCTGGTGGCTCAGTGGTAAAGAATCTGCCTGCCAAGCAGGAAATGCAGGCTCGATCCCTGGGTCGGGAAGATCCCCTGGAGAAGGAACTTCAGGAGTGGCAATGCACTCCAGTATTCTTGCTGAGTTAACCCCATGGACAGAGGAAGACTGGCAGAGCCTGGCAGGCTATAGTTCATGGGGTTGCAAAGAGTTGGACATGACTTAGTCAATACAACGACAAGTGAGCCTATGACCATCCAGAAAACAAGCACAATATTATTAGAATTAGTATTAGGGGGGAAAAGTGGAACAGAATAGCAAAAAGAAGACCATGTATAAAAGTTTTTTTTAAAAAAGGCTTTGCAGACCCAACTGAGTTTCTAAAAGAAAAAACAGGTAGTCTTGTATTTTTTTTTCTTCTTAAGTATGAGAATTTCTAGTGACCTCTTAATTTGCAAGGAGAACAAAAGCTACAGCATTTATTCCTCTAATTCCAGTAATGTTCCAAAAATTTAAACACTAATTTTTTTTATCAAGATAGCTTGATGGGACGTTTACACCCAGCGCCAATCCATGAGATCTTAGGGCCTGAGAACCATGGTTACAATGAACATATGTGAATACATAGTACTTATTTTGAGTTAAACCAAGATTTTGAAATTTAACAATGACACGGGAAAAGGTTTTTGTGCATGTTTGTCTCCATAAACTGAGAAATCACTTTACACTCATATTGTCTACTCATCCGATAGATACAACAGTTTGTTTTTTCTTTTTAAGGGTCCGTTGCAAGCCTCCAGTATCATTATAAAATAAAACCCATTCGTGAATAACTTCCGGAACACCTGAGTAGAAGCAAAACTCAATTCTTTACGAGACTAGGGAATATAAGCGTCCACTCTTAAGATCTAGCGGGTTAGGAACAGTGCCTGCGCTGGCGTCCGGAGAACGAGAATACCAGGCGATAAAACCTGCAAAAAGATTGGTTTCAGGGCTGACAGGAACCGAGCCCTGAATAAAAACAAACAGACCCGATGTGGAGATGCGCAAGGATGGCACCAGCCGGTCCTCGAACTGAGTAAAGTCAAGTATTGGCGCGGGAGGCCGCGGTCCTGGGCTGGGAGGACGGAGACGGGCGGGAGGAAGCGGCAGCGAAGACGCACGGATATGCAGGCAAAGCTGCGGAGACGGAGGAGGGAGAAGGGAAGGCAGGCCAGGAGCAGCGGGAGCGGCAACCGGGGAAGGGGGACGCGGATGCGGCCCGGGCTGGGGGCTGCAGAGTCAAGGTCCCAAGCCTGGGAGGAGCGGTGTGTCCGCGGGGAAGCAGGGGCTGGACGGGATGGGAGAGACGCGGAGGGGGCGGATACCGGGTCCGAGGAGAGAAAGGGAAGCCGGGAGGGGACAGAAGCGAGGCCTGAGCGCGGGTCCTCAACTTCTCCATCCCCGCGGACTGCTGCAAATACGCCAGCGCCCGCCCATCGCACTCACCGCAGCACCCGGCTCAGCGCCCCGCACTCCGCGCTCCGCCCGCGCGCCCGCCGGTTGCTAGGACGCCGGGTAAACACGGTGCCGGGCGCGCGCCCGCGTCCAGCCCTGAGTCCCGCCCCGGTCCCAGCCCAGGTCCCAGCCCTGTGTCCAGCCCGGAGTCCCGCCCACGCCCCAGCCCCGCGCCCAGTCTCCGAGTCCCGCCCCCGCCCCCGTCCCAGCCCCGCGTCCAGCCCGGAGTCCCGCCCCCGCCCCGAGCCCCGCGTCCAGCCCGGAGTCCCGCCCCCGCCCCGAGCCCCGCGTCCAGCCCGGAGTCCCGCCCCCACCCCAGCCCCGCGTCCAGTCCGGGAGTCCCGCCCCCGCACAGAGAGCCCTGAGTCCAGTCCCAGAGCCCCGCGCCGCCTTGGAGACAGATGCGCTCCGTTCTCTCTTCTCCAGCAACCCGAGGTCGCGTCCTCCTGGCTCCACCAGGTGGGAAACCTGTCACCTTCCCCAACGCGCGGTGAGAGGCTTTAGCAGCAGTTTCACGGTAGAACCGAAAGCAAATGGAAAATAGTCATTGGAAACGCCGTTTTGTTTCCCCCTAGGCTTCTAGACAGAAGTCCCATCACGTTCCTTGAGGAGTTATATGTACCCGAAATCTT
Organism: Bos indicus; assembly: GCF_029378745.1. Lineage (NCBI taxonomy): Eukaryota > Metazoa > Chordata > Mammalia > Artiodactyla > Bovidae > Bos > Bos indicus. Next base: position 36,643,143 of record NC_091772.1, on the reverse strand, counting down.
TCCTGGGTTCTGAAAAATAGCACAGGGCCTCTTACAGGATGTTTGAGATGCACATTTTTCTCTCCAGAAAGCAAATAAACTAGAATTCTAGGATATTAACTGGAAAAGCAGAAACTGCTCTTGGATACTCTAGTTCATAGAACTAGGATGAAATGAGGACTTTTCCCCGTGTTTCTAAATGCCTTTCGCCTCTGTGTGCCAAGATGACTTTGACCCCACCAGCAGACACTCTACCATCAGGAGTTGTTGTTAGGTCTTAGTTGGGTAAGTCGTGTCTGACTCTGCGACCCCATGGGCTTTAACCCTGCAGGCTCCTCTGTCCGTGGGACTGGGTCGCCATTTCCTTCTCCAGGGGATCATCCTGACCCAGGGATTGAACCATGTCTCCTACATTGGGAGATGGATTCTTTACCACTGAGCTACACTAGGAAGCCCACTAACAGGAGACCAACCTTGAAAAACCAGAGGGAGGGAGTGGAAAAAAGGAAAATATTTGTTGGGTGAAAAAAAAAAAGAGGGGGAATGAGCAGTGTACTGTCTTGGCTGATGGAGTGTTTGGGTACAGCCAGGATAGTTGGGGGGGGGGCGGTGGGGGAAGGGAGGGAGGGAGACAGTGTTGAGGAACTAGAACTGGATTGTTTTTCCTTAAAGCCAGCAGATCTGTGAGGATGTCAAGTGCCACATGTGAGGGTACTGTGTTACTGCCACTCAAAAACAGCTTTCTGCAGACACAGAGAAATAAGGTTGATGTGACCTTTGCTTTGGGTTCTTATCTTCTCTTTTTGAGATTGTGAAACTTGTTAGGAGTGGAATCTTTTTGCCTGAAGGGACCTCCCTTCCAGAGAAGCCTAGAGTTGCAAGCACCAGAAAGGAAGATTATATGCCAGTGGGTGTAAGGGGCCCAATAAAAAAATTTTTTAAAGGTGGTAAGATTACATTCAGGAGCACAGGATCATGCCTGTAGAGCTGAAGCAGGGTTATGACCGGTCATGACCTGGTGAGGGTCAACAAGCTGGGAAGGGGCCACCTTTCAGAGGCATGAAGCTTCTTCTGGTATTTCATTTCACTTGTGGATTTTAATCAGCTGTAGAATATGAGAACACATTTACTGGGCCCAATGTAGAAACTGGCCAGAGATCTACAGAATGCTGGACAGTTGACCTTGGTTTGCAACGCAGAAACAAACCAGCACCAACCAAGATCTGAGCATTGGCCAAATTCATGCCAAGTCAGAATCTATTATTTCTTAATCCTATTCCAAATTGGAATTTATTAGCTTCAAGATAAAAAAAAAAAAAAGAAAAGAAAAGCTTCTAACAATATTTAAATTTGTAGAATTCCCAGCAGGCTTCTTACAGTTTTTTTCTTGCCACGTGGAAGCACTAACTTGGCTGACCTTCAGCTCTCAGCTTAACTGACCATTTCTCAGGGTACGCACCATCCCACCTAAAGAAGCCTTCCAGTAGAACTTAACTCCTCTTAGTCTTTTTGCCTGACTCCTGCCACTGCAGTCAGCACCATGAAACAGGGACCTTTTCTGTTTCCTTCCAGTGTGTATCCCTAAGAGCTGGAAGACAGACTGAGCTGTGGAAGGAGCAAAATTGATGAATCATCTGACCGAAGATGGCTTGCTACCTGACATTCTTTGTTGAACCAGGAAGCAGACAGGTAAGGCCCACGTTTCCCTGGACACACTTGATAGAACCAGTTTGACGATTCTGAGTGGCTGTGTTATGGAAAAGAGCTTTCAACACTGAGGGTGCACAGGTGTTTGCTGTAGCAGAGGGCTCTCCCAGCATTGCCTGCAGCTGAAACATGACCCAGTTTTGTCCAGTGGAACTTTAGAGAAAGTCTGCCATCGGCATCTGAGAAAGGTTGGAACGTTTTTGGCTAAATAAGCTCTCCATGAAACCATCCACCCCCGGCTCAGGGTGGCTCAGCTCCCCTGGTGGACAGTAAACGTTGTAAGCATTCCATGTAAGCATTTGCTAGGATTGCCTAACAAGGTACCATAGACCTTAAACAACAGAAATATATTGTTTCACAGCTCTAGGAGCTCAAAGTCCAAAATCGAGGTGTTGGCAGGGTTGATTCCTCCTGAAGGCTGTGAGGGAAAGATCTGTTCTGGGCCTCTCTCCCTGGCTTGTAACGGCCATCTTCATGTCTTGGGATGTCCCCTGTGTACACCTGTCTCTGCAAAAAGCCCCTTTTCCAAAGACAATCATCGTGTTGGACTAGGGTCCGTCCTCATTAACTCATTTCAACTTGCATTACCTCTGTAAGACCCTATCTCATACACGTTTGCATTCTGAGGAACGGGACTTCAACATATGATTGGGGAGGGGAGAACACAGTTCCAGACATGGCATTCTGTAAACAGGGGAGTCGGTGGGTTTCAGGGGCCCATTCATCTGTGTTAGAATGGGGCCCCCTGGTGTGGGGCAGCCAACAGGAGCATATACAGGCCAGAATCAGGAGAAGGTTGGTCTGAGTGTCTGATACCTCAATCCGGAAAGGACTGACAGTGGAACCTCACAAATCTAGCCGAAAAGTACAATCACTCTATTGTGCAATAATGGAGTTAAGTCTCATGTGGGGACAAGATCTCCTGTTAATGGAATTTTTCAGACTTCAACAGAATTCTGATGTTGGGACATTTGCATGAAGTCTGATGAAGCTATAAAGGCCAAATTCCCCAGGTCCAACCTTTGTTTAGAGACAGAGACCAACCATCAAAGAATGGCAGCCTCAGCTGATGGACTATGGACCAAGTCCATGGTCTGAAAATGAAATAGCTCTTTCTGTGTACATTCTAACTTCCTAGACTTTCATTTATTTGATCAGTATTTTTTTTTGGATACTGGTATGTACCGCCAGGCACTTTGTTCACAGAACTGGGTTGTCCAGTTCCAGTTCTGGGAAAAAAAAAAAGGAGTCTGTTAAACTGTATTCAAAATCCCTGGAGTAAGGCCCGTAGCAGGGAGCACAGTAAGCAAAGAGGAAAAGAGGTTGCAAGGTGGGCAGTCACAGAAGGTAGTACCTTGAAGCCATGATGAAGAGGTAGATTGTATTCCAAGAGCAATTGAAAGTTATTGGAGGATTTTAAGGAAAGAGTGGCATGATCTGATTCATGTTGCTAAGAAGTCTAGCTGTTAAGGTGCAAGAGTAGAAGCAGGATGACTATTAATAACCTACCACCGTGGGTCAGGCCCCTAAGAAACAGTCCAGGATGGAGAGAGGCCTGTGAAGGATGCATTGAGGAACTCTTCCAGGGCAGTGAAGGCGACAGGACTGGATGGGGAAAAAAGCTAAATTGCCCTGGGTCTGGGATGGCCCTACAGGGTTTTCCCATATTAAGGCGAGGGGACTGGTGGGCCTTTGTATCTCGTTATCTTTACATTTTCTACCCCCACATCCAAATCTTTATTCATTTGTTAACCTTCATTACACACTAAGTTCATCTTTTTGTCTCTCAGTGTTACTGACGTATTTACATACAGCACTGTTGTAAGTTTAAGGTGTACAGCGTAATGACCTGACTTACATCATAAAATGATTGTCACAGTATATTATCACAATGTCTTCTTGTCACAAGTTTAGTGACCATTCAATCATCTCATATAGATATAAATTGTAAAAATAGAGAACAGTTCTTCCCTTGTGATGAGAACACTTAGGGTTTACTCTCTTAAGAACTTCCATATATAACCTATGGCTGTGTTAATGATACTTACCATGTTGTACATTACATTACTAGTAATTATCTGTCATAACTGGAAGCTTGTATCTTTCGACCACCTTCATCTAATTCCCTTCCTCTCAACCTCTGCCTCTGATAATCACAAATCTGATCACTTTTTCTATGAGTTTGCTTGTTTGTTTTTGAAGTGTAATTGGCCTGCAACACAATGGGTGCATATGCTCAGTGGTGTCTGACTCTTTGCCGCCCCATGGGCTATAGCTCACCAAACTCCTCTGTCCATGGAATTCTCCAGGCAAGAATACTAGAGAAGGTTGCCGTTTCCTACTCCAGGGGATGTGCCTGACCCAGGGATTGATGAGTCTCTTGTATCTCCTGTATTGGCAGGTGGATTCTTTACCACTGCACCACTTGTGAAGTTCCATCTACCAGTATGGCACTGATTTAAACAGATACAGTGTATCCATAGGAAGGACTATTACACAGCAGTTTTAGAAGAGAGAGCCAGATCAGTGTTTATTGTGTGTGTATACCACATTGCTTTGATTACTGTAACTTTCTTTGTAATATAATTTGAAATCAGAGTGTGACACCTCCAGCTTTGTTCTTCTTTCTTAAGATTGTTTTGATGATTCGGGATCTTTTATGTGTCTGTACAAATTTTAGAATTATTTGTTCTAGTTCTATGAAAAATGCCATTGATATTTTTAGGGATTGCATTGATTTGATAGGTTTCCTTGGGTAGTACAGTCATTTTAACAATATTAATTTTTCTAACCCATGCTAAGTTGCTTCAGTCGTGTCCAACCCTGCATGACCCCATAGACAGCAGCCTACTAGGCTCCCCTGTCCCTGGGATTCTCCAGGCAAGGACACTGGAGTGGGTTGCCATTTCCTTCTCCAATGCATGAAAGTGAAAAGTGAAAGTGAAGTCGTGTCCGACTCTTAGCGACCCCATGGACTGCAGCCCACCAGGCTCCTCCGTCCATGGCATTTTCCAGGCAAGAGTACTGGAGTGGGGTGCCACCATGAGCACAGTATATTCTTCCATGTGTTTGTGTCATCTTCAGTTTCTTTCATCAGTATTTTATAGTTTTTTGTTTACAAACCTTTTACCTCCTTAGGTAGGTTTATTCCTAGATATATTATTGTTTATGATGTGATGGTAACTGAAATTGTTTTCTTAACTTTTCTTTCTGGTAATTAGTCACTAGTATATACAAAAGCAACAGATTTCTGTATATTAATTTTATATCCTGCAACTTTACCAAATTTGTTGATGAGTTCTAGTAGTTTTTTGATGGTGTCTTCAGGATTTTCTCTGTCTAGTACTAATATCATGTCATCTGCAAACAGTGACAGTTTTACTTCTTCCTTTCCAATTTGGATTCCTTTTGTTTCTTTTTCTTCTCTAATTGCCATGGCTAGGACTTTTAATACTGTGTTGAATAACAGTAGTGACAGTGGGCCATCCTTGGTTTGTTCCTGATCTTAGAATAAATGTTTCAGCTTTTTACCATAGAGTATGATGTTAGCAGGACAGGGAGGCCTGGCATGCTGCAGTCCATGGGCTCACAAAGAGTCAGACATGGCTTGGCGACTGAACAACAACAGATGTTAGCAAAGGGCTTGCCATATATGGCCCTTGTCATGTTGAGATATGGTCCTTCTATACCCTCTTTCTGGGGCAGTTTTAATCATAAATGGATAATAAGTTTTGTCAAAAGCTTTTTCTGCACCTATTGAGATGATACAATTTTATTCTTCAAATTATTAGTATGCTGTGTCACATTGATTGATTTACAGATATTGAACTATCCTTGCATCCTTGAGATAAACTCCACTTGATCATGGTGTGTAATCTTAATGTATTGAGTTTGGTTTGCTAGTACTTTGTCAAGGATTTTTGCACCTCTTCACCTGTATTGGCCTGTGATTTCTTTTTTTGTGTGTAACATCATTCTCTGGTTTTGGTCTTACAGGATAAGCGTGGCCAGCTTGTTATTTGTCCTTGGTCTTCACTATTTCCTTCCTGTAGTCCCACTCTAGCCCTTTAGGTGAGAAAGGACAGTGAAGGGAGAAGTAGAAGGACAAGGAGTCTCTATAAAATGTCCTGTCAAAAACTAACTCTGCATTCTTTGCATTAAGCCTGATCTGGCTCATTCTCTTATGAATGTTTTTCTTGGGATTTCAAAAATCTTGCAGTGTTGGTGTCCTTCTCGCTGTATTTTGCACCATCCCTAAACAAGCGTCTTCCTCTGACTTTATTCCCTGGGAATCTATCTGTTCATACATTTGCCTTCTGCTGAGGCTTTATAGCTGCCATCCCACCTCCTCCAACCTCCACTGTATTTTTCACCCACAGACAAAATTTGACCCATGGGAAGCACTCATACATTATCTGCTCAACTAACAATGCAGGTCAGTCCTGTCACAATTGAGGCATGTCTCTCATCCCCCAGGCTCATCCACTGTCTCCTCCCCGACTCACAACTGCACAGTATGAAGGACATGTATTAAGCTCTCTAAGTAGTCTTCTTAAAGTCCCTCTTCTTCCTTCCTTCTAAACTGAGGTTGAAGGGCACGTGAACAGAAAAGAGATGGCCAGCACAGCTCTCTCCAAAAAGCTTTTCCCTGGAAATCCACTCATTTCCCTTCTATAACTTCAATATGGGTGAGGCAGGAAATTGACTTTCCAGTTATAACCTCTACAATTTTACATCTCAGCCTAGTGCCTTACTCTGGAATAAATTATCTATTGTATCTCGAATCCTAATGTCTTGAATGAGTGAAACAATTTTAACGTATTATTTCTTAGTTGTATGTACAGATCATGGATGATGTACAGAACAAATCAGTACTATACGTTGCCTCAGAAAGTGGGTGGATGGGGAAGAATTATGAATGTTTTTGTTTCTATACCTTCTTATCTTTTGGTGTGTTGCAATGAGCCTGTGTTCCTATAGTAAATGATTAGGACCGTGTAAGAAACAATAGACATAGAATGCATGAGTAAATTTAAATTCTTTATGCAGATAATTCAAATTTAGGCCATATATCAACCATCATTTCATATGCATCAAACAAAATGATCTTTATTCTAAGGTAATAAAAGTGTAGGATTGCCTTAAACATTTGAAAACACAAAAGTGTTTTCTCTGATTTTTATCTCACATTTACATGTTGTGCAATTGATTGGCCTTTAATGAGTGAGAAGATAAAATAAGAAAAGTCTCTAATTGAATGGGAAGGGGGAGTCTAGGGCTAGTATGTTGTATGCTTCATTTCCATATAAGTGAAAACTGAAAAATAAACCCAGAGAGGTGCATTCTCTTATCAGTTTGAGGCACATCTATAATAATGATAAAAACTGGTCTGTAGGATTAATTAAACCTAAATTTCTAATCAAATATGTGCATTGTGCACATCACCAAAACCCACAAAAATGACAGTGAGGAAAGAGAATGGGAGGGAAGGTGAAATGGGTGAAACATACCAACAGAACATGGGTAATAGAGAACAGAAGAGTGGAAGTGGCCTAACCAAGAGGAGAAAGCTGAATCCTAAAAGCTTGAAGGGATCAAAGCCAATAAAAATAAAACATTTGCAGAAAAATGGACCCTGGAAAACCTCAGAACTTGGAGGGATCTCTGAAGGTGCAGAGTGGACTGGAAACAGGAAGACAGCTTGAAAGCCTTGTTCAAGGAGTAGCTGGCATATAAGTTTTTCCCTCAATCTAAAGGTTTATCACTCAGAGCACCAGGAACAGCTGAAAACACTGTATGGAAATCATGGAACTCAGGAAATATGGGCTCCTGATTACACACACACACCCTCACGCTCACCCTCCCTGCTATCTCCTGGCCCCCTTCCTCACACTGGCAACCCGATGTCTATTTTCAGGCAGGCCTGATGCTGACCAGCATGGACACGGAGATCAACAGGTGCTGACACTTGAGAGTTCTTCCAATCAAATGGACAAGTGTTGCAAGAGGGAACATGTGTGGGTAGCAGGGGGCAGGAATGGTGCCAACAGAATCATACCCTCTACTTCCAAAGTCAGAAGTTAACAATAATTCCTAAAAAGGAAAACCAAGCCATAGCAGTTTAAGGATGTCATTTAGAAATTTAGAAACATTGAGCAATACCAAAGATGAGTAAGAGTCTTGCCCCTCTCTGTGATTTTTATGGAAAAAAAAAAGGATTCAATCAGTTTCTCAAGAAGAACCAGGGCCAACCACTTTGTGGAAGGCTTGTGCTCCATCATCCATCACACAGACACCCAGTCCTGATGAACTCAGACATCAGAAGAGGCAAGGCTTCTGTGACAAGTAGCTAGTCTGTAATACTGCTGCATAACCCCACTCAGTAGTACACATGAATTCATACTTGCACTCACAGACCTGTAGGTCAGGTGCAGTTTCTTGCAGTTTTGGCTCATCTAGATGAGGCCTGAGTAAGTACTCTGGTTCAGGCTGTGCTTCTAGGCTTGGTTCCAGGCTGTGAAACCTGTTCCACATCTCATTCCAGACTCAGGCAGAGGGCCAGTGGCTATGTATGGCATGTACTTGTCATCATGAATCACTTTCATGAGCATTCCAACTGACATCCCATGCATTGTGTCAACTGACATCCCATGGATCCAAAAAATCACATGGTCAAGCCCAAAGCCAGAGGTTGGGGAGCTGTTATTTGACCACTACGAATTCATGGCCAGGGTGTAGATAATCTGACACCACTACAGCAGATTAAAGAAATTGCTAGAACTGATTATCCAGTCTACCAGCACACCTTCCTCAATGTATCATTCAACAAGTGTGTTTTGATATTGGTCTTCATCCCATTACATCATCATGGTAGTTCTGTCACCTTATCATATTCTCTGTCCTCTAGCAGACAAATCTAGGATTGTATACAAATAATTTAAACACATTGTAATCATGTGTTTAAAAAAAGAACATCTAGGATGAATAGCCTAGAGAAGTGTTCTGATTTGTCTCTTTATTTTTATGCAGTTGAGTCTTTAAAAATCTTTTTATAAATTACTTTGTTCAAAGTCTCTCTTTTTGTTTTAAACTCACTCTTTTATCTAAATAAGAATATAGAATTCCATAAAAAAATGTACCCCATTTTATGTCAGGTAGCACTTTGTCCCTGTTCTGGGTTTTTAAAAAGTAGAAACTCAGAGCAAAATACACTGGAATGCAGGGAAAGTTATTTGATATAGAAAATGTGTAGTCTAGCCAAGAAGTGATTACTCCAGAAATCCTCATGGAGAATAAAGGATTTAATGTGAGACTTGATATTTTGGAAAAACAAACTGAGGATTAATAATATCCGGGTGATGTCTCCCAAAAACACCAAAGGAAACAGTGAAGACGTCTTAAAAGAATGGCTTCCAGATGCCTAGTAAATCATGTGTCTCTACCGAATGAGAACATGACTAGAGGGGGATATTACTTATTTTGAGAAAAGAAGCATTCTTTGAGTGACTAGTCGTCTTTTGCCCGTCAACTCTATAATACTATTAAAGATCTAAAAGCCAAGAGTATTACCCTTTTCAAATAATGAAATGATGGATACATTATTTGCAATGAAAATTAGTTTAACTGCACAGTGTGATTTATTTGTAAGAAAATAAGTAAGTTAGGGTTTTATAGTGAGATGGATTGTCTTCTTTAGTGACTGGAATACATCTCGGAGTTTGTTAGGTGGAGGAAGGATGATTGTAAAAAGAGAGGATGGGAAAACCAGGATGGGGCTCAGTGCTTCAGAATATATTTAGGTACATTTCAGAAACAATTTGTAATCTGGAAACTGCTTTCCTATAAAGTATCTAGACCCACAGACCCTTTTGCAAGAGTTCATGTGTTTCCAGTTTGGAAGCCACTCACTTGGTTCCTTGATGGAGCGTCTCAGGCCCCGTGTTCCTCTGTCTTTTGCGGTCTTAAGTCACACCCTCCAGTAGGCTCCAGTATGGATCTGCACCACTCACAGTGTGCCAGAACCCATTAGCTTTCGGACTTGGGGTCCTGAAGAGCAGTTATTGAAGTCACTGGCATTGGTTTTCCATATTGAAATCTTCCTTTGACTTTCTCCGTGACTCATAGTCTTATCCCTGTAATATTACCTGGCAAGTGTTTGAGCTCGAAGCAGTTTTTCTCTGGGTTTTGTCACTGGATTAAAAAACAACAGCAACAGCAGCAGGAATGAAACTAGTCTCTAGGGATGACAAACAGATTGTAATCCGATATCATAGAACAGAAATTAGAATGCGTACATTCTCTCTGAGGGCTATTGCATTTACTCAATTACATTTCCTATAGAGGATTTTAAACACAAATGGGCCATTTTGTAATTTCCATGGATATTAAGTTCTTAAGGTAGAAAAAGGAGGAAAAAAGGAAGTCTAAGTGAACTAAATTAATCTTCTATTTCCTTCCTAACTGACAAATCAGCTGAAAGAGGCAGAAGCACGATTAATAAACCATATGCAATACATTGCCAGTTGTCATTTGAGGAAACTGTTTTTTCTCCTGTCTTATTGATTACCTAAGTGTTATAATAACATTACAGGAGCTTTTGGGGATTAGGAAAGCCATGATGATTTTTCCCCCTCCTTTGCAAATGTGTCTACTTCCTCAACTTCTGTAAGCTCACTCTGTATTAGTTAAGATTAGGTTCTGGTGTGAGAAACAGAGACTCCAAAAACAGTGGCTTACAGAGGACAGAATTTTATTACAACAGTAGTCTGCAGCAGCAGTCAACTCTGCAAAGTCCTAGGGGATTCAGGCTCCTCCTCCGCTGGGCAGGACTCACATTTCCAAGGTCTCCCTCCTCTCCAGCATGAGGACCACTTTCCAGCCAACAGGAGGGAGGAAAGCATGAAGAGGGACAAAGGTCATGCACTGGCTTTCTTTTAAGGAAATTGCCATTCCACAGTTCTACTTATATCTCAGTGGCCATAATGAATCACATGAAACATTTTGGCTTTTTACATTCTGAAGCTATATTAATAGATACACAGAAATTTAAATGAGCCAAATTAAATTTTTTTTTCTTTTTTGGCTGCACTGCACAGAGCAGCATGTGGGATCTTAGTTCCCTAACCAGGGAATGAACCTGCAGCCCCTGCTTTTCAAAGCACAGAGCCTTAAGCACTGGACTTCCAGGGAAGTTTCTTCTTCTCTTTTCTAAAGATCTGACCCTTTTATCATTAAAGAGTTACCCTGTTTTTCTCTAGTAATGATTTTTGCCTGGGAGTATATTTTGTCTGATTTTAATAGAGGTACCTCAGCTTTCTGTTTTGTGTTTTTCTGGTGTATCTTTTTCTATCCTTTTACTTTCAATTTTTCTGGAAACTTACATCTTAGATATGTTCATTGTAACAGAATATAGCTGATTTTTTTAAAATACAGTCTGACAGTGTTTGGAATTGATATGTACATGTTGCTATATTTAAAATGGATAACCAACAAGGACCTCAGTTCAGTTCAGTTCAGTTGCTCAGTCGTGTCCGACTCTTTGCAACGCCATGAATCGCAGCACGCCAGGCCTCCCTGTCCATCACCAACTCCCGGAGTTCAACCAAACTCATGTCCATCAAGTCGGTGATGCCATCCAGCCATCTCATCCTCTGTCGTCCCCTTCTCCTCCTGCCCCCAATCCCTCCCAGCATCAGAGTCTTTTCCAATGAGTCAACTCTTTACATGAGGTGGCCAAAGTACTGGAGTTTCAGCTAAAGTTTTCAGCTTTAGCATCATTCCTTCCAAAGAACACCAGGACTGATCTTCTTTAGAATGGACTGGTTGGATCTCCTTGCACTCCAAGGGACTCTCAAGAGTCTTCTCCAACACCACAGTTCAAAAGCATCGATTCTTCGGCGCTCAGCTTTCTTCACAGTCCAACTCTCACATCCATACATGACCACAGGAAAAACCATAGCCTTGACTAGATGGACCTTTGTTGGCAAAGTAATGTCTCTGCTTTTGAATATGCTATCTAGGTTGGTCATAACTTTCCTTCCAAGGAATAAGCGTCTTTTAATTTCATGGCTGCAGTCACCATCTGCAGTGATTTTGGAGCCCAGAAAAATAAAGTCTGACACTGTTTCCACTGTTTGCCCATCTATTTGCCATGAAGTGATGGGACCAGATGCCACGATCTTAGTTTTCTGAATGTTGAGCTTTAAAGCCAACTTTTTCACTCCCCTCTTTCACTTTCATCAAGAGGCTTTTTAGAAAAAAAAAAAAAGAGGCTTTTTAGTTCCCTCTTCACTTTCTGCCATAAGGGTGGTGTCATCTGCATATCTGAGGTTATTGATATTTCTCCCAGCAATCTTGATTCCAGCTTGTGCTTCTTCCAGCCCAGCGTTTCTCACGATGTACTCTGCATAGAAGTTAAATAAGCAGGGTGACAATATACAGCCTTGACGTACTCCTTTTCCTATTGTATAGCAAAGGGAATCCTGCTCAGTACTCCATAATAATCTAAATGGGAAAAGAATTTGGAAAAGAATAAATACATGTTTGTATATGACTGACTCCCTTTGCAGCACACCTGAAACGAACACAACATTGTTAATCAACTATACTTCAATATAAAATAAAAATTTTTTAAATAAAGTAAAAAATAATATAGATATAGTCTGACAACCTTTGTGTTTAATGAAGGCATTTAAGATATTTACATTATGTGAAATCTTATTTTATGTTTCCATTTGTCCCTTCTTTTCTATGATTCTTTTTCTCTCCTCTGTTGCCTTTTGCTTGAATTGATTTTTTCCTAATTCTTTTTTATCTACTACTATTTAGGAGTTGTGCACTCTGATACTGTTCTTTTTGTGGTTACCCCCAAAATTACAGACATAATTAACTTATCAAAGTCTCCGATTAGTGTCTTTGCCCAGCTGCTGAGCCCTCATCCATGCTGGAGTTGTGTCCCTTTTGGTACAACATGCTACTGCTGCTTTATACAGTCGTCATTTCATATTGTTTGTTTCTGTGCATATATTTACCACTTTCTCTGCTTTCCTTTTCTTTGGAAAAAAAGAATCATCAAGGTATGACTGATGTTCAGTAAACTACACATGTTAAAAGTATACAATTTGATAAGTCCCAACATATTTGAAATAGTCACTTCATCTAGGAGAATGAACATACTGTCACCTCTGAGAAGCTTGTCATGCCCTGTTTTACTACTTCATCCAGCCTCTTTATTCTGTTGTTGGTGGTGGTGGTGCTTCAGGCAGGAGCCTAAATCCAGATCCTGTTACTTTGTCATGGCCATACATCTCTCCAATTGTATCTCAGACTTTGAATATGATATCACTTTCCTTCTCTCTCTCTCTTATACTCAGTTAGATTTTCCCTTAGTAGAGGTCTGCTGGAGAAGAAAATGGCAACCCATTCCAGTATTCTTGCCTGAGAAATCTCATGGACAGAGGAGCCTGGAGGGCTATAGTCCATGGAGTCCCTAAGACATGACTTAGCAAGTAAACCACCACCCAAAGATCTGCTAATGGCAAATTCCCCTCAGTTTTTGATGACCTGAGAATGTCATCAGCTTCAGTTCAGTTCAATTCAGTCGCTCGGTTGTGTCCAACTCTTTCCGACCCCATGGACTGTGGCACACCAGGCTTCCCTGTCCATTGCCAACTCCTGGAGCTTGCTCAAACTCATGTCCATTGAGTCGATGGTGCCATCCAACCGTCTCATCCCCAGTCATCCCCTTCTCCTCCTGCCTTCTCTCTTTCCCAGCATCAGGTTCTTTTCCAATGAGTTGGTTCTTCACATCAGCTTGGCTTCATGCAGAAAAGATTTTTTTCCCCTCTAAGAATAGAGGTCTTGGTTAAAAATAGTTTTCTCTTTGTACATTGAATATATCACTTCACAGTCTTCAGACTTCCTTTTTTGCCATCAAGAAATCAGCTGTCGATTTGTTACTCCTCTAAAGGTAGTACATCTCCTTTTAAAATCTCTTTTCATTCTTTCTTTTTGAATAATAAGCATTTATAAAAGTCATAGGGCATAGACATAGAGAAAAAGCTAGTAACTACCAGTAGGGAGAGAAATGGTGGAGGGGCAAGATAGGAGTAGTGAATTAAGAAGTACAAACTATTATTTGTACAATAAATAAACTATTAATATAAAATGTATTGCACAACATAAGACATATAGCCAGTATTTTAAAATAACTGAATGGAGTATAACCTTTAAAAACTGAATCACAATATGCTGTATAACTGTAACTTTATAATATTGTGCATCAACTATATCTCAAATAAATGTTCAAAATAGCTGAGAATAACAGCATCATAATAATAACTAAGAGCAAAAAAAAGCATAAGATGTATAAAGATCAAACACAGCTTGCTTCTTTTATAGAATTGAGGATCTCTTTTTCTTTGATGCTCTACAGCTTCACCATGATTTTTCTAGTTGTGAGTTTTCTTCATATTTATCCTGCCTGATTTTTGCTGTGCCCTTGAGTCTAACCAAAGATCCTTTTCAACAATTCTGGAAAATTCTCAGCCATTTTATTTTCACACATTAACTGTGCTCCCTCTCTCTTTTCTTTCTGAGGCTCTGTTCATCCCAAGTTGCTTCAGTCGTGTCCAACTCTTTGTGACCCCATGGACTGTAGCCTGCCAGGCTCCTCTGTCCATGGGATTATCCCAGCAACAATACTAGAATGGGTTGTCATGCCCTCCTCCAGGGGATCTTTCCGAACCAGGAAGCAAAACCATGTCTCATGTCTCCTACTTTGGCAGGCAGGTTCTTTACCAGTAGCACCCCCTGGGAAGCTCCAGTTAGGCACATATCTCCTCTGTCCACCCATTTTCTTAACCTATTTTCCCATATATTGCATGTGATTTCTGTGCCACCTTCTGGATAACGTCCTCATGATTATTTGTCCTTGAGATCACTAATTCTCTCTTCAGCTGTGTCTAAAGTGAAGTCACTCAGTCATGTCTGACTCTTTGTGACCCCATGGACTATAGCCTACCAGGCTTCTCCATCCATGGGATTTTCCAGGCAAGAGTACCAGAGTGGGTTGCCATTTCCTTCTCCAGGGGATCTTCCTGACCCAGGGATTGAATCCAGGTCTCCCATACTGCAGGTAGATGCTTTACTCTCTGAGCCGCCAGGGAAGCCTTCAGCTGTGTCTAGTCTACTGTTAAACCTATCAGTTGAGGGTTTATTTTGTTCATTTCAGTAATTATGTTTTTCATTTCCAGGTACTCTACTTGCTTCTTGCTCAGATTATGGTCATTTTATATAGTCTATTGTTCTCTATACAGATTTTCAAACTTTTATTTATACATGCTAAGCATAATACTTATTTATACATGCTAAGCATAATTACATTATACACATAATATAACAGTATCTGAAGTCTTTTGGTTTTATTTCTCATGTCTTTATTCTTGCTGCTTCTCGCTCATGGTACCTTGTTTCCCTGTGTGTTGAATGGTATTTTGCTGTTAGCTGTTCATTTCCCTTGAAATTTTTTTTTTCAATGAATTCTTTGAGAACTGGGGGAAAAAGTTTCCTGTAGAGAAGATTGGCCTTTGCTTCTGTCAGATTCCTGTATATCTAAGGCTACTTTGAATTCCTGGTATCATTTTGTATATTTGGTCTGTAATTTTTCATTTAACAGTATATCATGAAATGTATGTTACTCTAGATAAATTCACCTACTCATTATTTTTAGGGCATTCTATAAAAATGATATATTATAATTTATTTAATCCTTTGACTGTGTGGAACACAACAGACTGTGGAATATTCTTATATGGGAATACCAGACCTGCCTCCTAAGAAACAAGAAGCAGCAGTTAGAACTGGACTTGGAATAATGGACTGGCTCAAAATTGGGAAAGGAGTATCTCAAGGCTGTATTTTGTCACCCTGCTTATTTAACTTATATGCAGAGTTCATCATATGAAATGCTGGGCTGGATGACTCACAAGCTGGAATCAAGATTGCTGGGAGAAATATCAACAATCTCAAATATGCAGATGATACCACTTTAATGGCAGAAAGTGAAGAGGAACTAAAGAGCCTCTTAATGAAGGTGAAAGAGGAGAGTGAAAAAGCTGGCTTAAAACTCAACATTCAAAAAATGAAGATCATGGCATCCAGTCCTATCACTTTATGGCAAATGGGGAAAAAGTGCAAACTGTCAGATTTCATTTTCTTGGCTCCAGAATCAATATGGATGGTGACTGCAGCTGACAAAATTAAAAGACGCTTGCTCCTTGGAAGAATACCTGTGACAAACCTAGACAGTGTATTTTAAAAAGCAGAGAAATCACTTTGCTAACAAAGTTCCGTAAAGTCAAAACTATGGTTTTTCCAGTAGTTTTGGAAACTAACCATACATGACTAACGGAAAAACCATAGTTTTGTATGGTTGTGAGAGCTGAACCATAAAGAAGGCTGAGCGCCAAACTATTGATGCTTTCAGACTGGTGCTGGAGAAGACTCTTGAGAGTCCCTTGGACAGCAAAGAAATCAAACCAGTCAATCCTAAAGGTAATCAACCCTGAATATTCATTGAATATTTGAAAGGACTGTTGCTGAAGCTGAAGCTCCAATATTTTGGCCACCTGATGCGAAGAACCAACTTATTGGAAAAGACCTTGATGCTGGGAAGGATTTAGGGCAAGAGGAGAAGGGGGCCACAGAGGATGAGATGGTCGGATAGCATCACTGACTCAATGGACATGAGTTTGAGAAACTCAGGGAGATAGTGAAGGACAGGGATGCCTAGTGTGCTGCAGTTCATGGGGTCACAAGGAGTCAGACACAACTTAGCAACTGAACAGACCAACAATTTATCCTTCAACTGTTTACTTTTTAGGAGATATCACTAAAAATGTGCATCTTTATATACATAACTTTACATGCTTGCATAATCATCTCTAATTTTTATATACATATAAAATATATATACCCTCTAATCATATACATTCATTATTCAATAACATATATTGAATGTATTCATTTACACATTCAAATATATGTAATACATACATTATGATATATACGTATATATATGTTCCATAAAGTTGGACTGCTATGGCCAAAGAAAATGTGTACTTTAAAAATGTTTAAAACATGCTACCCATGACCTTCTAGAAAGATTCTGTCAATTTTCAGCCCACCAGTGTATACCCACGCCCTTGACAATGCTAGATATTATCAGTCTTTGAATTTTGCTGATCTGCTGAGAATATTATTATTTTAATCTGCTGATATCTCACTACTAATGAGGCTGAACATATTTGCTTATATATTTGACGGCTGTTCTCTTCTGTATGATTGCTGTTTATTTATTTTGCCCATCTTTATAGTTTTTTCTGAGTCGTTTCTTATAGATAGTCCTTGAACCTTACAGATTTTAACATCTTTCTTTTAAACATTTGATCCAGAAACAACTTTTACAATGTAAATATGAACTAGTATGAATTGGAATGGAAATGCTTTCATGATAGATACTGTTCTTGGGACAAAGCTGTGCAGTGAATAATTGTAAACGGTGTACATGGTGATGGTCTGCTCCATCAGCTCTTTCATAGTCTCGGGTTTTACACCATGAATATGATAGTGCTCTTTGTAACTACTTTTAGAATCTGTATTTTCTCATTTCCTGTTTCTGATCATTATCTAAAGTGAGTGCTTTACTTGACTAAATGGATATTTGAATTGAGGCAAAAGAAGCTACCAGTAGTGATTGTATATTTTATTGTTGAGAAAATTAAGCCTAATTGTTTCCTGAGTCTTTAAAAAAGGTATTAGGCATTCATGTACTAATAGTCATATTAGGGAGCTATTTCTGGTTAGATTTCTGATGGTTTACTAGAGATAAACTTATTTTCAGAGACCTTAATTTTTTTAAAATTTCAGGTGTTTTAACATGTAGCCAGTTTTTACCAGATGTTTCCATCATCATTATTTATCTAAAGCAGTAATATTTATATTTAACAACTATTGTTGGAGGGAGATTACAGCATTGTTGTAATTTGAAGTTTTATTAATGCATATCTTACTGTTTTGGAAAATGTCTAGTATTTCTAATGACTGTTCAAATCTGTGTTTCTTATGAAATTCTTACTTGGTTTCTATAGTGAATTCTTTTGAGCTATGAATTTTTTGTAAAGTTATTGGAAAAGCCATTTTCTGACAATTATAAGGCATTGGCTCTAGCCAACGATGATTTTTATAAATGTTTATAGTGTGAGAGAAATTTGACTTTGCATACTGAAATAAACTGAAAATTATGGAAAGTTTCTTAATTCTTCCGTAGGAATGCATTCCTTAGTCACAGAATCATACAAAATGATATAATGCCAAAGATTTTTTAAACTTCTTTGAATTCATAGCTTATATAGTTCATATAACTAGGAGCATTTAGGACATCATCAACTCAAATTGGATAAAGAATGTGTTAATTGTCTTAAAAATCTATATTTTAAGAAATAAAATTGGTTAAGAATCATCAGGGCTTAGAAATTATATTTTTCAGAATTTTCCCAAGAAACTTACAAATAAGCATGCTAAACATACAAATGCATCTGATTAGAGACTGACCCCAAATTTAAAAAGATTACAAAGTCTTAGCAAATTTTGTATTTCACTGAATATCTGATTAAAACAGTTTAAACATTTTTGGCGTTTAAATAAAGTCAGATATTCTTTCTTATTTATTATTTTCAGAACATATAATTTAAGGTTACAAAAGTTTAAATTATGCTTTTTTTAAATGTCAGATCCATTTGACCATTTAAAATTATTAAAAGCAGACAGGATAGAAGGCTGATACTGAATTCATGATTCAGTATGAATTTGGCCTGAGAGAATAAATGACTACAGCTACTGGGAGATAAGAACTATAAACCTTGCACTTCATCAGTTAAGTGAAAGCATTTTTATCTGGTATGTTGTAAGAGATGCTGGTCCTTATAAATGTGATAATCAGATTATTTGGAACCTGATGCAGCCAAGTAAAAGTTACCTTGCTAAGTTATCAAGCAACTTCTAAAATTCTCTGGATTTAGGTATCAGCCAGGGCCAAAAGAGATCAAGACCAAAAGGGAACCAACATAGCAAACAGAAGAAGAATTCAGAAATACTGGGGAAATCAAAATAAGAACTTGAGCCTCTAGAGATATACCAGTACAACCAAGTTTACAGAGAAGGTGGGTAGGCAGAACTCAGTGGGTTACACTTTTACCCCAGCCCACTATCAGAGAGATACTATCACAGAAAAAAAAAAAAGAGTAAAGAAAGACTTACCTTGTAATCTGCCCCAAGGTAAAAACTTCAGCTACCCTAAGGAGTCTTCAAATATGTTCTGGTCTTAGTAAATCTGGAAAACTGACCCTAAACTTCATAACAATAAATGTGTAAGGCACATTAAGTACTGTGTGTGTCATATGTAACTACTATCATTTCAACAATCAGATAATTTTCTTTTTAAAATCTTTTCATCATCTATGCTAAATATTTATTAGTAGCAACTTCTATGACTATTTACAAACTAAATATTTAACATAATTCATGTGTTACTTGGCAGTGTATAAGCAAAGAATCTAGTCAATGCTACATTTTGCTTTGCAGAAGTGTTTAATTAACTTCAGTTCAGTTCAGTTCAGTCACTCAGTAGTGTCTGACCCTTTGCGACCCCATGAATCGGAGCACGCCAGGCCTCCCTGTCCAACACCAACTCCGGGAGTTCACTCAAACTCAAGTCCATCGAGTCTGTGATACCATCCAGCCATCTCATCCTCTGTCGTCCCCTTCTCCTCCTGCCCCCAGTCCCTTCCAGCATCAGACCTCTGTACTTAAATCAGTACATACAGAGTTCAACAAGCCATGAAAATCAATAAGTAAAACTACATTTGGGGAAAATACTTCCCTAGGGAGAAAATGTTGTAGTCTTCATTTTCAAGCTGGCAGACACCATCGACTTAATTAACTTTCAGTTGTCTATTGAAATTAATTCAATCTGATCAAGAACCAAAATACTAACAAAATGTTTACGTTTGTGAAAGTTGAATAGGTGTTTCAGTCTATACCGTTTTCTATATTTAGAACCAGAAAGTGACATCAATAGCCTTCAACAACTTATTTATTGTCTTATTTTTGATCTCCAAACACATCCATACGCCATGTGCTCTGAACTTTCAGTCCCAAAAAGAGAATCCCAAACATTCACTACATACATATGTCTGTGATTACTTCTGACCCCAACAAAACCTTCAAGTGAAAGTGGAAAATAAGAATGCAGGAGTTTGTTTCTCCAACTTGCAACTTTGTTATAAGTACACACAAACACATTAATACCAACTTCGCCAAGCAGGATACAAAAATTATATGTAAATGATGATTACAACTATGTAAAACTGTAAATGAAAAAAAGATGGGAGGCTAGGAAGCCACTAAAATTGTGACAGTGATTATGCTAGGGTTACAGGGTCAGGGGTCTCTTGTTTGCCTTTTTGTTGATTTTCCGGATGCCCTGCAGTGTGGGGATACTACGTAATGAGTCTGCTGCTCTCGTCTTCTTTACTGAACACCCCCAAAAGACTTCACTCGAAAAATACGTAGTGATCAACATGCAGTTTATTGGCAGTTTGGTAGGAGAGGATTTGCATCAGAATTCGCAAGTCCCTACACAGGCTTTTGTGCGTTAGTATCAGGAAAGCGCTTCGTCCTTCCCCTCGCCTTCTTCTTGCAGCCTTACTGCTCTCATCGTTAGCCTCCGAAATGCCATGCATCTCCCATTAACTTTCTTCCTCTTGAAATTATCTAGGAAGGTTTAACTATGCCTTGCATTCTCCCTCTAAATTTGCTTATCAAACCCATCCCATCAAAGCACTCAGAACACAAATGGATTTTGGAGTCACCAGTAGCCCCCTTCATTATGTTTCTGTGAGTGTAAACTGGCATGATATTCCGAGAAGAAAATACATCAGTCTCTCTCAGAGTTTAAAGTATAGATACCTTTTGGCCTAAAATCCCACAGTTAGAAATTCATTCTATGGAATTAGATCACCAAAGATCACCAAAGGAAAATGTACATGGATATTTATTGCAACAGCACTTGTCATAGCAAAAAGTGGAAATACATGAACCATCCAGCAGTATGAGTGCATGTCAGTCATGTCAGGCTCTTTGTGACCCCATGGACTGTAGCTCACCAGGCTCCTCTGTCCGTGGGATTCTCCAGGCAAGACTACTGGAGTGGGTTGCCATGCCCTTCTCCAGGGGATGTTCCTGACCCAGGGATCAAACCCAAGTCTGCATCTCCTGTATTGGCAGGTGGATTCTTTACCACTGCACCACTTGAGAAGCTTCATCCACCAATATGGCACTGGTTTAAACAGTGTATCCATGGGAAGGACTATTACACAGCTGCTTGAAGAGTGAGTGAGAACATGCTAATCCAGAAAGCGCTTGAGATATGTATATCAATGTATATATCATAAATTAATAAATATCCATGTATATATATTAAAGTCAAGATATTAAACAATCTTTAGGGATTTTTCAGAGGGTGAAATCCAAGCTATATACTAAACCAGAGGTCCCCAACCTCTGGGATCTAATGCCTGACAATCCAAGGTGGAGCTGATGTAATAATAATCAAAATAAAGTGTACAATAAACATAAAATACTTGAATCATCCCCAAACCATCCCCCACCCCACCCCTAGGTCCGTGGAAAAATTGTCTTCCACAAAACCGGTCCCTAGTGCCAAAAAGCTTGGGGACCTCTGCACTAAACCAGATCCTAGAAAGAAAAAGCAAGTCTATGGAGGAGTACAGTGGGTCCTGCCATGAAGTCGCTGGGCCTTTATCAGCTGCAGACTGCAGGCGGGGAAGTGAGGCTAACCTTTCCGGCCCAAGTCCTGAGCCAGCCATGTGATCTTTGGGGAGATGCATTCGTAGTGCAAGTGGCTGACATGGCCAGCACAGCAGGTAGTCACACAAGAGAGCAGATCATTTCTGCACAGCTGCCCTCAGGTTGCCCTGTTGTGACCCACACGGGGCAGCACCGTGGCCAGGACAGGGGCAGGCTGAAACTTGCCACGGGGAAAAGGTCTGGCGAGTTCTGCCTCGCTGTGCACTTTTCATTGTTTTGGCCTTGTGTATTCCTATTTCTTGGGGAGAAGCCAGATGGACCTGATTTGTCTGGTGAGTTGCCGTCACACATGACCTGTGTTCCTTAGTTTCTTTCATTATATCGCTTTGAGATGCTGAAACATCACCTCCGCACTTTAACAAATAGCACCTGGACGGTCTCATCTTGTTTCTTTGTGAAGCAATCACAAAACACTTCAGTAAAAAAGATTTATGACAGCTCTTCTGTTTTTTTCCATTTTATATGTCTGCTAAATTCCATTTTTTAAAAACATTATAGAGAAAGCCACTGGTGGAATTGCAATGTCTAGAAACGTTAATGTCTCCGTAAAAATAAGGCCACTCGAATCTTGTTAAACTGATATTGTATTCGTTGTGCTTCTTAATGCCCACGTTCATTCCAAAGGACTTATAAAGTGAAATCATCAAAAAGTTCCCAGCTGCACAAGTCTTTTGAAACTTTTCTGTTGTAACAGAGTCTGCATTACCCATTACAAAAACATGCAAGGGAGCTTAAAGATAGTTTAACAAAAAGACTAGAAACGGAGAATATCCAGGTGGCTTTTTAAGTGTGGAATATAATAAAACAGTGTTTGGAAAGTACGATGCCAAGATATAATAACTAGAAAACAAAAAAGGCCATTTATAAGCTGAAGTGTAACTTTCAATCATAAATAGAAGAGATGTTGAGCATGCAAGGAGGGGAAATAACATGAGCACTTAATAAATATGTAACAGACTAAAAGCCTTCAGAAGAGCAGTAGGACAGTATGTGCTGGGCCCATCCTTCTGAAGCTCTGATCTAAGGCTTTGAGTTATACTCTATCATTCAGGGCCTCCTCAAGGAAGAGAAATCACTTGAATATTTAAAACAGAGGGCCTGATGCAGAAAACTGGTCACCCATGGGAAAGCAGAGCGGAAATGCCCAATAGCAAGACAGGGAGGCAACCCAGAGGTTAACAGACCATCCCTGGGCCAGACTGAAGATGCAAAAGGTGAAGGTAATAACAGAGGAACCAGAAGTGTCCCACTGTTGATCAGATGTTCCCAGGGACAGAAAGGGAGCAGGAGAAATACCCTGGCTTCTCCCTCCTTCCTCCCCCTATCTCCTGCTAGTATCTGCCTGGCCACTCCCAGCTTGGGAACTGGTCCGCTGGGCTCATTGCTGCCGCAGTACAGAGGACTAGATCCCAGGACAGACAGATCCAGGACCAGCACAAATATTTCTGCATTAGTGGATGCACACCCTTCCTCCAGTATGTTAGGGGAGAACTTCCCTTGAAGGGACATGTACCACACTGGGATGACCAGGGACTCTGTCCTGCACGTGATACTTCACTCAAAGCAAGTAGAGTCACCCCTGACTGCTCCCTGTGTCTTGACAGAGTTGCTCTGCTGCATTACTTAAAGTAATATTTCAGTTTGGTCATACACATTTTTAAAGGGCTAATTTGGCTTGTAGTCTGGATGTCCTTCTGTAATTCATCCACTGGCCTTTGGGCAGAGCACACTTCATAACACCAAGGGCAGGTTAAGTGGAAGCCCAGCTAGGCAGTTGTCCATGACACCAACCAACGAGAAATGCTAAGACATCAATGGGACATTAAAGCATCTCTGGAAATGTCACTAGCTGGGGAGAAAAAACAAACAAACAAACAAAAAATCCTTGCGTTACCCCAATTTCCTCCAAAGGAGATAGAAGTTACTTTATCTGGTTGAATGTTGGAACCCACTTTCAGGCACTGCGTCATCCACACTCAACCTAAAACTGCTCTTGAGAACAATCAGGAAGCCAAATCCAAACATTAAAGGAAATCTGTTGGCTCATATAATTTTAAAAAGGATGAGTCAAGGTGACCTTCAGGCAAGTCTTGGTCTGCAGCCCAGTGATATCCCCAGGCCCATGTCTTCCTCATCATTAGCTCATGGTTGTAGGAAGACTCCCAGTGGTCTGTCTACTAGGTTAGAAAAGCCCTCTTCTCTCAACACGAGATATTCAGGGTCACCAACAATTACTGGCCAGGTTTTGGCTTCTTGGGAAATACAGTTTCCTTAAAAATTAGTGTTTCCTCCCCATTTGTCTGGTCACTAATGCATAACATAAGGTGTTTGAAATGAATACAGGGAGTGAGAGGACTCAGGACTAAGCTTACTCACATTTATGAGAAATTTCCACCTTCCTACTTTCTCTGGCACCTACCTCAGCTTGTGAAGGAGGATTAGCTTTTCCAGCCTTGAGAGGCTTCAGATGTCTGGGCCCCCAGACACCATGGATGGCCGGTTCCCTTAAGTATCTCTTAGCAAAGTCAAACAGTAGAAACCTCTTAAACACAGTGGTAAGGACTGCTTATAGCTCAATTTAAATTCAAAAGGAAACATAAAGAATAAAAATCGATTATAAACATTTTATTTTCACTCATCCATTCATCAGTGCTTTGGCATGAGGCCAAGGCCTTTTCTTCAAATGTGAGTCTTTTCTCACATTAAACCTTAGACGTAATGCATTGAGGCATAAGATTTACTTTCTTCTATTCTTGTTTTCTTTTAATGTATAGTGAGAATTTAAAGGAACATGTGATGTGAGGAGAGAAAAATCCTTTAAAATTTTTACAATTTCCCCCAATTTTTATAGTTTGAGAGCAGTTTTTAAGCTGTTGACTTTTCTCAAGTCTTTCCAAGCATTTAATCTAGCTTTCCTAGGGTGAAAACAAAAATTCCCTCTGTTGTCATGCTCATGGTTCATTGGTTTCTGTAATTCTTTATTTCTTACTAACTTATAAAATTATAATAAATGTAACTGGCATAAATAAGTTTAGGAGAAAACACAAATAAATTGGGAGCTGTAAAACTCAGTTCGTGGAAACAAGTGCCTAAATCCATAAGTATTTGGAGGAGTATGGGCTTATGTTAAAATGTTTTACAGACGAACAGAACATATTAAATGGCCAAGTATTCAGTTCAGCAGACATTGGTTGAGACAGAAAGGCCACCTGCAGCCTAAGCTTGTATCACTCACAGAAGACCTACCTCAATGTCACAGTACATATTTAAAATCTCAAAAATCCTGATTTTTTTATACCAGATGTCAGTGCCACAGCCTTGTTAGAAATGTACTCAGAGTCTAGAAACACAATAGGAAATATTTTAACCCACTCTTTGCTGCGAATACAAAGGTGTCCAGCTTCCCTGTTTGAGATCTGTAGGATCATCCTGTTACCCTCCAGCCCGCCTGTCAGCTCACACAGTTCCATGTTTTTTAATCTATTCTTTGTAACACCTCATTTTATGGTAACAGATTCTGCATGAGTTGTGAAAATAATAGAAGAGATTTAAACTGGCTTAAACAACAAAGGAAATATATTGGCTCATTTAAAAACTTCAGAGGAAGAGCAGGTTTCAGGCAAGGCTCAGAGATCCAGTGTGTAGTTGCACAGTGTGTGCGCTGCTCAAAGGTGCCTGAGCAAGGAAGCAAGTGGGAGCTGGATCCAGCTCACAATCCATATGCCCAGGCATGGAGCTGAGTCTTCCTGGAGGAAGGGGTGCTGTTTTATTCACCCAAAGGAGCCATGTAGTTAGCAAAACCATGCTCCTACAGGCAGAACTTTTCCAGTTCATCCACCCAGGAGTACTTTAGGTCCAAAACAGTGGGACCCCTACTAACACAGCAATGTCAGCCAAAGGTCCATTTCTTTCCCCCTGTCTTTTCTACATTTTCCTTATGTTAGCAACATCCATAGGTTGACTCACCCTGCTCACCAGGTAAAGACCAGCATTAACTCAGTCATCCTTTTCCTTGCCCAGTGGGAGACTGATTCCCTGATTACTGACTAGGCTAACTTTCTATTGGGTCAGTCTGGGTCCTATATCCATTGCTAAACCAATCACTGTGGCAGGTGACTGAAATACACTAGTTGGCTAAGGTAGGATTTACATCTGCCGTTTTGCTATTTTTCTTTCATAAGTCTTTTCATTTCTGTTTCTCTAGTAGTACCTTCTCTTCTGTTATACAAACATTCGCTAGTATATCATTTTAATTTCTTTGTTCTTTCTTTTAGAGTATTTTGTTTTTGTCTTTTTAGGGTATTTCTTTTAGTGGAATTGTTTGTTTATTCATTCACCTACTGAAAGATATCTCACTGTTACTTTAATTTCCATTTCCCTAACGACATATGGTGTTGAGCATCTTTTCATATAATTATTTGCCATCTGTAATCTTCTGTGGTGAGGTGTCCAGGTCTTTTGCCTATTTTTCAATGAGTTGATTCATCCTCTTACTAATTTTAAAGAGTTCTTTACATATGTTGGATAACAGTCCATTGCCAGATGTCTTTTATAAATATTTTCCCTTCGGCTATGGTTTGTCTTTTAATTCTCTTGACATTATCTTTTGCAGAGGAGAATTTTTTAATGAATTCTACCTAATGAATTATCTTTTTCATAGATTGTGCCTTTGGTGTTAAAGGTTGGTTTTTTTACCGTAGGAGTTTGAAAATTCTTTATTTATTCAGGACTACTCTTTTGTCATATATGTGGTTTGCAAACATCTCCTCCCACTTTGTAACTTAAAAAAAACCTTAATATGGTCTTAAGTAGAGCAAAAACTTTAAAAATTTTGATGGAGTTCAGTTTGTCCATTTTTTCTTTTAGGGATCAAGGTTTGGTCTCAAATTTAAGAACTCTTCAGAGATGCAAGCGATCATCTCCTTTTCTTCTAAAAGTATTTGTAGTTCCATATTTTACATTAGAGACTATTTTAGTGATCTGTTTTGAATCAGCTTTTGTTTTAGGTGTAAGACTTAGATCGAGATTTTTTTTTTTTTTTCCTGATCTCTGGATGTCGTATTGCTCAAATAGCAGTTGTTGAAATGCTATCTCTCCTCAAGGGAATTGCTTTTGCAACTTCTCCAAAAATCAGTTGAGCTTATCTTTTTTCTCCTTTTGGAAAGGACAATTCATTTTTTATAAAGCTTTGATTTATAGCATTATCTAAGTTTCATGTGTATGGGATTATATTTCTACCTCTGTATACCCTACAATTGGAGAAGGCAATGGCAACCCACTCCAGCACTCTTGCCTGGAAAATCCCATGGACAGAGGAGCCTGGTAGGCTACAGTCCATGGGGTCACAAAGAGTCGGACATGACTGAGCGACTTCACTTTACTCACTTCATACTTTATCACTAGAGAAGGAAATGGCAACCTACTCCAGTATTCTTGCCTGGAGAATCCCATGGACAGGGGAGCCTGGTGGGCCATGGTCCATGGGGTCACAGAGAGTCAGACACGACTGAAGTGACTCAGCAAGAGAGATTGGACTCTCTCTCATGCTCACCACCAAAAATTTAGTTTCCATCTATATGGAAACTCAGCACACAGTTGGTCCCCTTTATCTATTTCCCTCACCTCTTCATCTACACTGTTCTATCTAATGTATCTATGTCAAATTTCTTTTAATACATTAAACCTAACTGGTGCCATTGGCAGTATCAAGGGAGCATTTAAAATAATTATTTTGAAATTGCTCAGTTTAGATTGGGACCAGTTGAATCTGATGATAATATGTCATCCAAGAAGAAATGACCTATGTGCAACTGGAATAATGGAAATATGGAATTAGGGCTCATTTGTGAAGTTGAATATCAAGCTTACTAGTCTTACCACTTTTTAAAAGAGAACTTTGCTTTCTTTCTTTTAGCTCATAGTTTTTACCTAGATTGAGTGTAGTTTACTATGGTGAAACAGAAATCAAAATTAATACCTGGCATACTCCTCTCTAGGTTGTGTGTACAATCATACATAGGAAGGAAAATTAATTTTCTCTGTACAGTTCAGAAAGTTTGCTTGTGTCCTTTTTATCCTGCTGTTACTTACTTAGGCTATGAATGCAAGGATGCATTTCAGAGAGAAGCCAAAGCTGAAATGCTCTGTATGCTCTGTTTTTTAATTCAGGTATAGTCGATTTACAATGTTGTGTTGGTTTCTGGTGTACAGCAAAATGATATACATGTTCTTTTTCAGATTCTTTTCCATTTTTCCATTATACATTATTATAGTGAATATAATCCCTGTGCAATACAGTAGGGACTTGCTATTTATCTGTGTTGTATTTAATAGTTTACATCTCTTAATCTCATACAGTAAGTCCCCTCCATACAGATGAGTCCATTCTGAGAGTGCATTCATAAGTCCAATTTATTCATAAGACTGACAAAGTTAACCTAGGTACCCAACTAACACAATCAGCTATATAGTACTATACTGTAATATGTTTATAATACTTTTCACATGATTAACACATAAAAAAATATATACAACATTTTAAATCTTACAGTACCTTGAAAAGTACAATAGTACAGTATAACAGCCAGCATCCAAGGGCTGATGTTGAGTGAACAGGCAAAAAGAGTTACTGACTGGAGGAGGGAGAGGGAGTGGGGGATTATAGAGCTGACATATCGAAAGTTGTAGATGGAGGGCGAGCAGCAATTTTGCTCACACCTAATGTTGGTGTCACAGGTTCTGGTTCCTTGCTGCATTCATCTATAGCTACCCTCTTGAAAAAAATGCTCCAGTGATTTTTTAGAAGTAGAAATAAAATATCATACACATGAAAAGAAAGGTACTGGGTTAAGTACCTTTCTTTTTCTTGGCATAGGTGACATGGTAGCACTGGATTGTATTCTGAACCTTGTGTACCATTTTACATTTGGGTTCTGTGCCTCAAAATTGAACAGTGCCTCCTCAAATAAAGACAATCCCCTCACCATTTCCTGCTCGTAGATCTGTTTGGTTCTTCAGTTACTTCTTCTTCCTCTTACCTCTCTGTCCTTTCTCTGAGTCTCCAGTTCCTTGAGGTCTTCATTAGTAAGTCCTTGCGTTGGCCAGCAAGGAGTTCAGTGAAGTTGTCCTCCAGCAGATCTCTAGTCCCAGCTTCTTGCTGAGGGTTACTCAGTTACTGAAGACCTCTTTGGACTCCTCATCCACCTTCTCAAATCCACGAAAATTGTGAATAAGCTGTGGGCAAAGATTATTCCAAGCCCCATTCATGGTGATGACCATAACTTCACACCAAGCAAACTCAGTGTTTTTTATGGACTTGTGGGTGTTAGAGTCATTCCAAAATTGTTGCAAGGTTGTTCCTGATTCATCAGTTCCCTTCACTGCCTGATGAAAAGTGTGACATATATAATCTTGAAAGTCTCTGCAGTATAACTCACTGGTCCATAGGTTGGATGTGCATGTAGTACTTGATGGCAGTTGCACTACCTTGACATTGGAATGAAAGTCATCCGTGAATGGGGGCGGCCTGAGCATTGTCAAGCAGCAAAAGAATGTTGAATAGGAAGGATGTTCTACTCCAAGCAATATTTCTCTACTTGTGGGATTAAGTGGTGGAAAAACCAGTCCTGGAAAATGGCCTGTGTCAGCCAGGGTTTGGGGTTACTCTTCCACACAACAGGAAGAGCGCCCGTGGCTGTATTTTTAAGGGCTCTTGGATTCTCTGAATGATGAACTGAGAGGCTTCAGCTTCATTTCGCTGGAAGCACTGCCACCAAACAGGTTTGCCTTTGCCACTTGATAGCCTGGCGTCAACTTTTCCTCCTGACTGATGTAACCTCGGTCTGGCATCCTCTTCCGGTACAGTCCTGTCTCATCCACCTTAAAACCTTGCTCGGTTAAATACGTGCCTTCATCAATAATTTCTCAGAGCTTTTCAGGAAATTCCCGGGCAGCTACCGTATCTGCACTCACTGGCTCGCCGCTTACGTTTACATCATGAAGGTTGGCTCCTGTCTTGAACCATCTGAAACCAGCCATGGTTGGGCATTAGAAGATGAGCCTTCTGATTCTTCACTGTGTTTCTTCTTCAGGTCTTCATAAAGGCTTTTAGTTTTCTCTTGAATCAGCATTAAGCTGAGCAGGACTCGACATTGATGCTGATCCTGCCCCTGAGAAGTTTCTCCATCTCCTCCATCACTGTTCCATACTTCTTCGATACAATTGTCAACATCATCAGCATAGCAGACTTCATGTGTTCCATGATCTCGCCCTTGTTCTTTAGAATTGTGCTGATGGTTGAACAATCCGTGTTAAAAAAAAATGCCTGACTCCTCCCATCTTTTCACCTTGCTCCGCTCTCTCATTTTCACTTTTGTTTCCATTGTTACTCCTTTGCTTCAGGATGTGCGGGGCTTGGAAAAAAAGATACTGTACTGCTGTACTCTATACAGTACTGTACAATAAAGTACACAAAAGTATACAAAAGTATAACCACTTGTAGAAGATGTACTCACATGACGATGTGTGTCAGACACATGAACTGATTTATGTGATTGGACATGGGGACACGCATTCGCATCTTTCAAAGTTTACAACTTGAAGGTTCAGAAGTAAGGGACCTCTGTATTCCTGATTTACCCCTTCTTCCACTTTTCCCTTGGAAAACCATAAGTTTATTTTCTATGTCTGTGAGTCTATTTCTGTTCTGTAAATAAGTTCATTAATATCATTTTTTTTAGATTCCACATATACGTGATATTACGTGATATTTGTTTTTCTTTGACTTGACTTAGTGCAATTATGTCTAGGTCCATCCATGTTGCTATAAATGACAGTATTTCATTCTTTTTGTGAAAGCGGTATTCCATTGTGCGTGTGTTGTGTGTGCATATTTTGTATGCCGTGCTTAGTCGCTCAGGCGTGTCTGACTCTTTGTGAGCCCATGGACTGTAGCCCACCACCCCGTGGACTGTAGCCTGCCGTGCTCCTCTGTCCATGGGGATTCTCCAGGCAGGAGCACTGGAGTGGGTAACCCAGGAATCAGACCAGGGTCTTCTGCGTTACAGGTGGATTCTTTACCAGCTGAACTACCAGAGAAGCCCCATATGTGTATATGTGTGTATATATATAGATATACAGGCATAATCTTCTTTATCCATTCATCTGTCACTATGCACTTACGTTTTTCCTTGTCTTGGCCATTGTAAATAGTAGTACTGTGAACTTTGGAGTGCATATCTATTTTTGAATGATAGTTTTTGTATTTTCCAGATATATGCCCAGGAGTTGGATTGCTGGATCATATAATAACACTTTTTAGTTTTTAAGGAAACTCCATACTGTTCTCCATAGTGACCACAACAATTTATGTTCCCACCAACAGTGTAGGAGGATTCCCTTTTCTCCACACCCTCTCTGGCATTTATTATTTGTAGATTTTTTGATGATGACCATTCTGAATTGTGTGAGATGATGCTTGATTGTAGTTTTGATTTGCATATCTCTAATAATTAGCAGTGTTGAGCATCTTTTCATGTCCCTGTTGGCTGCCTGTATGTCGTCTTTGGAGAAATGTCTGTTTGAGTGTTCTGCCCATTTTTTGACTGAATATTTTGTTTTTCTGACATTGAGTTGTATGAGCTATTTGTATATTTTGGAAATTAAGCCCTTGTCAGTCTCATCATTTGTAAATATTTTCTCCCATTCTGTACATTGTCTTTTTGTTTTGTTTTTGGTTTCCTTGGCTGTGCAAAAGCTTATAAGTTTGATTAGGTCCCATTTGTTTATTTTTGCTTATATTTCTTTTGCCT
Organism: Bos indicus; assembly: GCF_029378745.1. Taxonomy (NCBI): domain Eukaryota; kingdom Metazoa; phylum Chordata; class Mammalia; order Artiodactyla; family Bovidae; genus Bos; species Bos indicus. Next base: position 36,611,701 of record NC_091772.1, on the reverse strand, counting down.
TGGGAGATTGACCTAAAAAAACATAGCTACAGTTTATGTCAGGGAATGTTTTGCTGAATGTTATGTTCTCATCTAGGAGTTTTATGGTGTCATGTCTTACACTTGAGTCTTTAAGCCATTTTGAGTTTATTTTTGTATATAGTGTGAGGGAGTTTTCTGACTTCATTAATTTACATACAGCTGTCCAACTTTCCCAGCACCACTTGCTGAAGGGCCTGTCTTTTCTCCATGTATATTCTTGCCTCCTTTGTTGACTGTAGGTGTGTGGGTTTATTTTTGGGCTTTCTGTTTTGATCCTTTGATCCATATGTCTGTTTTTTGTGTGTGTGTCAGTAGCATGATATTTTGATTACTGTAGCTTCATAGTATTTTCTGAAGTCTGGGAAGGGTTATGCCTAAAGCTTTGTTCTTTTCCCCTCAGAATTGCTTTGTCAACTCTGGGTCTTTTGTGGTTCCATATACATTTTAGGAGTATTTCTTTTATTAATAGTTCTGTGGAAAATGTCATGGGTAATTTGATAGGGATCACACTAAATCTTTAGACTTCCTTTGGGTGGTATGACCATTTTTAACAATATCAATCCTTCTAAAACAATGGTATGAGATATCTTTCCATTTCTTTACATCATCTTCAGTTTCCTTTATCAGTATTTTATAGTTCTCAGTGTATTAAGTCTTTTAGCTTCTTGGTCAGGTTTATTTCTTGATATATATATATATATATATTTTTTTTTTTTTTTTTTGATGCCCTTTTAAAGGGGATATTTTTAACTTTCTCTTTCTGATACTTCATTGTTAGTGTAAAGAAATGCAACTGATTTCTGTATGTTAATCTTGTATCCTGCTACCTTGCTGAGTTTGTTAATCACTTCTAATAGTTTTTGTATGAAGTCTTTTGGGTTTTCTATATATAGTATTATGTCATCTGCATATCATGAAAATTTTACCTCTTCCCTTCCAATTTGAATACTTTTTATTTTTTTCTTCCCTGATTGCTATGGCTAGGACTTCCAATATTATGCTGAATAGAAGTGGTGAGAGTGGGCATTGAAATCTCTTACTTTTATTGTGAGATTGTCCACTTCTCCATTTAACTCAGTCCAATTTTGCTTTGTTATTGTGTATGTTGGAGAAGGCAATGGCACCCCTCTCCAGTACTCTTGCCTGGAAAATCCCATGGATGGAGGAGCCTGGTAGGCTGCAGTCCTTGGGGTCACAAAGAGTCAGACACAACTGAGCGACTTCACTTTCACTTTTCACTTTCATGCATTGGAGAAGGAAATGGCAACCCACTCCAGTGTTCTTGCCTGGAGAATCCCAGGGATGGGGGAGCCTGGTGGGCTGCCATCTATGGGGTCGCACAGAGTCGGACACGACTGAAGCAACTTAGCAGTAGCAGCAGCAGCATGTTCCCTTTATACCCACTTTGATGAGGTTTTTACCATGAATGGGTGTTGAATTTTATCAAATGATTTTTCTACATCTGTTGAGATGATCATGTGGTTTTTTAGTTTTCTTTTGTTGATGTGGTATATCACATTGGTTGATTTGTGTATGTTGAACCATCTTTGTGACCCTGGGGTAAAACCAACTTGATCCTCTTTATGTGCTGTTGGATTTGGTTTGCTAATATTTTATTGAGGTTTTTTGCATCTATATCCGTCAAAGATACTGGCCTGTAACTTTTATTTATTTTTTTTTGGTAGTATATTTGTCTGGTTTTAGTGTCAGGGTGATGGTGGCTTCATAGAATGATTTTGGGATGGTTCCTTCCTCTTCAGTCTTTTGGAAGAGTTGAAAAGGATCAGTACAAGTTCTTTGTATGTTTATTTGAATTCCTCAGTGAAGGCATCTGGTCCTGGGCTATTGTTTACAAGGTATTTTTTCTGTTTGTTTGTTTTTTTTTAAATTACAGAGTCTTTTTCACTTCTAGTGGTCAGTCTGTTCAAATTCTATATTTCTTCTCGATTCAGTTTTGGTGGGCTGTATGTTTCTAGAATCATGTATGTATTCTGTATGCTTCTAGAATCAGTTGTTATTTCTCCTGTTTTATTTCTTCTTTTTTCTTCTTGGTGAGCCTGGCCAGAGGCTTGTTGATTTTATCCTTTTAAAATATGAACTCTTGGTTTTACTGATTTTTTCCCCTAATCTCTGTTTTACTTATTTCCTTCTTGATCTTTATTATTTCCTTCTTTCTCCTGACTTTGGGTTTATAACTCTTTTGGATGGTAGGTTAAGTTGTTTATTTGAGTTTTTTTCTTGTTTTTTTGAGGAAAGTCTATATTGCTGTGAACTTCCCTTTTAGGACTGCTTTTCTCCATCTCATAGATTTTATATGGTTTTGTTTTCATTGTCATTTGTCTCAAGGTATTTTTAAATTTCCTCTCTGATTTCATCACTGACCCATTGGTTTTTTTTTAGTAGCATGTTGTTTAGTCTCCATATAATCTTTTTTTATCTCTTGTTTCTGTTTGTGTGGTGGATCAGTTAAGCATGTTTTTTGTGAGTCTATTTCTGAGTTCTTGATTCTGTACCATGGATCTGTGTGTCAACTCGCCCATCAATACTACAGAATCTTGATTACTATAGCAATAAAGTAAGTTTTGAAATCAAGTAGAATAATTCCTCATACTTCGTTCTTCTTTTTTGAAAAAAAAATAGTCATTTAATTTCCTTGACCTTCAATATAAATTTTGCAATAATTTTGTCTATACCTAAAAAAGTCTCACTGGGATTTTGAAAGGAATTGCATTAAACCTACATATCAATTTATGGATAACTGATGTCTTTACTATGTTGAGTCTTGTAGTCAATGAACATAGTATGTTTCTCCATTTGTTGAGGTCATCTTTGATTTCTTTCATCAGTATTGTGCAGTTTCTGGCATACAAGTACTGCTCTTATTTTGAGATTTACACCTAATATTTTAAGTGATTATAACAGCATTGGATTTTTAGTGTTCACATGTTTATTGCTAGTATACAGAAATTATATTTCATCTTTCTCTTGTAACCTGTGACTTTCTTAAATTTCCTTAGTTGTTCTAGTTCTTTTGTAGAATCTTTGGAATTTTCTATGTAGACAATCATTTCATCTTAACATAGGGACAGCTGTATGTCTTCATTTTCTATCTCTATGTCTTTTATTTCCTTTTCTTGCCTTATTGCTCTGAATAGAACTGCCAGCACTATGTTCTCTGAGAGTTGTCAGAACAGACATCCTTACCTTGTTCTAGGTCTTAAAAGGAAAGCATATCATTTATCATTAACTAGGTCTTTTATCATTAACTAGGATGTTAACTGTAGTTTTTTTATACATATTCTTTATCAAGTTGTGGAGATTTCCCGCTCTTCCTTTTTGTCTGAAAGATTTTTTTTTTAATCATGAATAGGTGTGGAATTTTGTCAAATATTATTTCTCTATTAGTTGATATGATCATATGATTTTTCTCCATTAGCCTATTAAAGTGTTGGTCCATTGATTGCTTTTTGAAGATTCTACCAAGCTTCTATCCCTGAAGTAAACCCCACTTGATTTTGTGTACATTCTTTTTAGGTTCCTAATATTTTGTTAAAGGCTTTTGTAACTATGTTTATTTTGTAACTATGTTTAACATACTTTCTGTAACTATGTTTATGTTATAACTATGAAAGCTATAGTTTCCAGTAGTCATGTATGGATGTGAGAGCTGGACCATAAAGAAAGCTGAGTGCTGAAAAATGGATGCTTTTGAACTGTGGTGTTGGAAAAGACTCTTGAGAGTCCCTTGCACTGCAAGGAGAGCATACCAGTCAGTCCTAAAGGAAATCAGTCCTGAATATTCATTGGAAGGACTGATGCTGAAGCTGAAACTCCAATACTTTGGCCACCTGATATGAAGAACTGACACATTGAAACAGACCCTGATGCTGGGAAAAATAGAAGGTGGGAGAAGAAGGGGATGACAGAGGATGAGATGGCTGTATGGCATCACCAACTCGATGGACATGAGTTTGAGCAAGCTCCGGGAGTTGGTGATGGACGGGGAAGCCTGGAGTGCTGCAGTCCATGGGGTAACAAAGAGTTGGACATGACTGAGTGACTGAACTGATGAGAGATATTGGTCTGAAGTTTTTTTAATTGTATTTCTCCGGTTTTGGTGTCAAGGTAATAATAGCTTAATAAAATGAATTGACAGCTACTCTTCCCTCTTCTATTTTTGAATGACACTGTGTAGAACTGATGTCAGTGTTTTACAGCCTTTTTCAGTGAAATGATCTGAATCTGGAGATTTCTTCTTGCACGTTTTAAATTTTTGAATTTCATTCTCTATTATAGGAGGTGGATCAAAAAAGATCTTGCTGTGACTCATGTGAGAGATTGTTTTGCCTGTTTTCCTCTGAGAGTTTTATAATACCTGGTCTTAGATTTAAGTGTTGATTCCATTTTGAGTTTTGGTGTTAAGAGAATGTTCTAATTTCACTCTTTTACATGTAGCTGTCCAGTTTGAGACTTCCATTTGATAGATGGTTTATTGGGAAGTATGTTACTTAATTTCAAGTTTTTAAAGATGTCCTTTTTTTTTTAACATTTTGTTACTGGTTTCTAGTTTGATTCTATTGTGGTTAGAAAACATATTCTTATGATTTCCATTCTTTTAAAATTTGTTGAGGTTTCTTTGATAGCTCAGGATGGCATATGTTGCATGGATGCTTAAGAAGAGTATGTATTCTAACATTGTTGGGTGGGCAGATCTGTAGATATGGGTTATATCTTGTTGGTTGACAGTGTTTTCAGTTCTAGTCATTCTATCAGTTTCTGAGATAGGGATTTTGAAATCTCCAGTTGTAACTGTGGAGATATCTACTTATACTTTCAGCTGTCTTTCAGTTTCACAAAACTGGAATCCTGTTTTTTGGTTCAGGCACATTTTGGATTGCTAGATCTTGATGGACTGATCCTTTTATCATTATATAATGCCCTCCTTTGTCTCTGGTAATTTTCTTTGCCCTGAGATCTATTTATCTGTTATTAATTAAGCCATCCTTCTGGTATTTAATTAATATTTATGTATCTTTTCCCATGCTTTCAGTTTTACTCTGCCTATATTATTTTCTTCTTGAGCCTCAGTCCTCAAAAGCTATGATCCAATCATGTGATGCTTCTTCCATATTCCTACCTCTGCACCTTCAGCCTCTGCTCTGGATAACTCTGCTGACTGTCTTCAGGTGTTGGCTAGGATGCCTTCTTCTAAAAACACTTCCCAACTCCACATGTCTAGATTATATGCCTGTTTCTTGTGCCATATTATTACACGGGAGTATACCTAGTGAGAAATTGACCTCAGCCCCACCCATGGAATCCCAGGGACAGGGGGAGCCTGGTGGGCTGCCGTCTATGGGGTCGCATGACTGAAGCGACTTAGCAGCAGCAGAAGCAGCCACCCATGGAAGGCACTCTGACCATCATGGACTGGAGGGCTGGCTTATAGTCATTCATCCTCCACTGATGATAACCCCACTTAAAGATGACCTTAACTTCACTTATATTTGAAGATTAGAAATTAACACTTGTTCTTAAGCTGGAAGAAAATCTATTTAAATATGAGTAAGAAATCTGGTGTTGGAGAAGACTCTTGAGAGTCCCTTGGAGTGCAAGGAGATCCAACCAGTCCATTCTAAAGGAGATCAGTCCTGGGTGTTCTTTGGAAGATCAGATCAGTCGCTCAGTTGTGTCCGACTCTTTGCGACCCCATGAATCGCAGCACGCCAGGCCTCCCTGTCCATCACCAACTCCCAGAGTTCACTCAGACTCACGTCCATCGAGTCAGCGATGCCATCCAGCCATTTCATCCTCTGTCATCCCCTTCTCCTCCTGCCTCAATCCCTCCCAGCGTCAGAGTCTTTTCCAATGAGTCAACTCTTCGCATGAGGTGGCCAAAGTACTGGAGCTTCAGCTTTAGCATCAGTCCTTCCAAAGAAATCCCAGGGCTGATCTCCTTCAGAATGGACTGGTTGGATCTCCTTGGACTCTCAAGAGTCTTCTCCAACACCACAGTTCGAAGGCATCAATTCTTTGGCGCTCAGCCTTCTTCACAGTCCAACTCTCACAGCCATACATGACCACAGGAAAACCATAGCCTTGACTAGACGAACCTTTATTGGCAAAGTAATGTCTCTGCTTTTGAATATGCTATCTAGGTTGGTCATAACTTTCCTTCCAAGGAGTAAGCGTCTTTTAATTTCATGGCTGCAGTCACCATCTGTAGTGATTTTGGAGCCCAGAAAAATAAAGTCTGACACTGTTTCCACTGTTTCCCCATCTATTTCCCATGAAGTGGTGTGACTGGATGCCATGATCTTCGTTTTCTGAATGTTGAGCTTTAAGCCAACTTTTTCACTCTCCACTTTCACTTTCATCAAGAGGCTTTGTAGTTCCTCTTCACTTTCTGCCATAAGGGTGGTGTCATCTGCATATCTGAGGTTATTGATATTTCTTCTGGCAGTCTTGATTCCAGTTTGTATTTCCTCCAGTCCAGCGTTTCTCATGATGTACTCTGCATAGAAGTTAAATAAGCAGGGTGACAATATACAGCCTTGACGTACTCCTTCTCCTATTTGGAACCAGTCTGTTGGTCCATGTCCAGTTCTAACTGTTGCTTCCTGACCTGCATACAAATTTCTCAAGAGGCAGGTCAGGTGGTCTGGTATTCCCATCTCTTTCAGAATTTTCCACAGTTTATTGTGATCCACACAGTCAAAGGCTTTGGCATAGTCAATAAAGCAGAAATAGATGTTTTTCTGGAACTCTCTTGCTTTTTTGATGATCCAGCAGATGTTGGCAATTTGATCTCTGGTTCCTCTGCCTTTTCTAAAACCAGCTTGAACATCAGGAAGTTCACGGTTCACATATTGCTGAAGCCTGGCTTGGAGAATTTTCAGCATTACTTTACTAGCGTGTGAGATGAGTGCAATTGTGCGATAGTTTGAGCATTCTTTGGCATTGCCTTTCTTTGGGATTGGAATGAAAACTGACCTTTTCCAGTCCTGTGGCCACTGCTGAGTTTTCCAAATTTGCTGGCATATTGATTGCAGCACTTTCACAGCATCATTCACGATTTGGAATAGTTCAACTGGAATTCCATCACCTCCACTAGCTTTGTTCGTAGTGATGCTTTCTAAGGCCCACTTGACTTCACATTCCAGGATGTCTGGCTCTAGATGAGTGATCACACCATCGTGATTATCTGGGTTGTGAAGATCTTTTTTGTACAGTTCTTCTGTGTATTCTTGCCATCTCTTCCTGATGTCTTCTGCTTCTGTTAGGTCCATACCATTTCTGTCCTTTATCGAGCTCATCTTTGTGAAATGTTCCTTTGGTATCTGCTAAAGCTGAAACTCCAATACTCTGGCCACCTCATGTGAGAGTTGATTCATTGGAAAAGACTCTGATGCTGGGAGGGATTGGGGACAGGAGGAGAAGGGGACGACAGAGGATGAGATGGCTGGATGGCATCACCGACTCTATGGACATGAGTTTGGATAAACTCCGGGAGTTGGTGATGGACAGAGAGGCCTGGCGTGCTGCAATTCATGGGGTTGCAAAGAGTCGGACACGACTGAGTGACTGAACTGAAGAAATCTGGAATTTAAATTTTAATTAATTCACCTGAGGGGTGTGTGTGTGTGTGTGTGTAGGGGAGGGGACTTGAAAATACACACAAATAAGACATCAGCTTCTGATATCTTATTTGTGTGTATTCCCCCAGCCAGTACATTTTACTTTATACTGTTAAGTTAACTTGATGAAAGTGTAAGTTTGGGTAAAATTGAGAGAACAAGAGTAGAGGGTTTATTTGTTCTATTTTTTGCCTGCCCTGGGTCTTCATTGTGATATGAAGGCTTTCTCCGGTTTTGGTATGCAAGGGCTTCTCTGTTGTGGTGTACAGGTTTAGTTGCCCTGTGGCTTGTGGGATCTTAGTTCCCTGAACAGGGATCAAACCCGCATCCCCTGCATTGGAAAGTGGATTTTTAACCACTGGACCACCAGGAAAGTCCCAAGAGTAGAGGATATTATTTATAGGAGTGTCAAAATTCACTATCTAGACAGACTTTTTTTATTTGACTTAAGAGCAGAAATCCACACATCAGGAGTATAACAAAAAAAATTTTTTTTTCATTGTGCTCCTGGCAACAGCCTGGAATAATTCTGCAAAAACTCCAGCTATGAATAAAGTCACTCTGACTATGTCACGTCATCTGAGTCCCTGCCACTGTGCTTTGTGCTTGGGCATTTTTCACCCACCTGGTTCTAATTGCCTGAGCAGGGCTTCCAGTCTATGTGGGAGAAGTGAGGCTTCCCTAGCCTCATTTACAGGACACGCCAGATGTATGAATAGATACAGGCTCTGAAAGGTAGAGAATGGGTGTAGCAAGCCCGTCCTCTTCATGGGGAACTATACCCCAACGTCCTATATGCAGACCAGTGGTTCTCTCCATGTGGTCCCTGGACTGGCAGCATTAGCCTCACTCAGGCATGAGTTTGAAATGCAAATTCCCAGGCTCCACCCCAGACCTCCTGAATCAGACATTCCAGTGCAGGGCCCAGAAATCCATGTTTTAACAGACTCTAGGTAATTCTGCTGCTACTACCATGGGGATCCCCCCTCCTTCCCTAATCTCAGGCACCCCAGATCAGGAGTGGAACACACATCCTGTGTTTGCCTAGTTAAAGTAAATGTCTTGACTTCATCCGAAGCTCCCAGAAGACTCCTGTTCTTCCAACTGCCTTGGACTCAGTTCCTTGTACAGCTGGTTTGTAATCCCAAATGGAGAACCTGTCTGAGAATAAAGCCAGTGAGTGGAAGAAAGCCTCATGAGCTGGGCCAAGCCCTGCGCCTTGGGCAGAGAGAACCAGCTTCTGATAATACTGCTGGAGCCCGACATCCAGCACACTCAAGCCAGCTCTGCCGTGGGCTATCCAGATAGAAACGCAGATTACCTTTTTACTTAAGCCAGTTTGGCCTGCATATCTTGACACTTAAGACTGAAGGAATTCTAAAGAATACAACATGCAAACACTATTCTAAGCCAGTCAGTGAAGATAAGTGTTTTTTTTAAAAAACAAAAAACAAAAAAACCCCCACTAATCTAATGAGAACTCTTAGCAGAGAACCTTCTCTCCTGATTTATGGATAAACTTAAGGACACTTGGACACTCTTATCAACATGGTCCTTTTCTTCCTCCTTTCTCAGATACGGTGGTAACTCCGGGGGAGGGCTTCCTCACCCCTGTGCCTGTGACCCTCTGCCTTCCTGTGCCTCCCAGGACCTTCCTTCTTAGGTCACTCTTCTCCCTGCTGTGTGCCCACCTCTCCGTCTCTGAAGCCTCCTTACCATGAAGTGAAGTGAAGTCTCTCAGTCGTGTCCGACTCTTTGCGGCCCCATGGACTATAGCCTACCAGGTTCCTCTGTCCATGGATTCTCCAGGCAAGAATACTGGAGTGGGTTGCCATTTCCTTCTCCAGGGGATCCTCCCGACCCAGGGATCGAAGCCGGGTCTCCTGCATTGCAGGCAGATGCTTTACCCTCTAAGCCACCAGGGAAGTCCTCCTTACCATAAATATACTCAAAATCCCCATTCTTGGAGTATGGTCCAGCTTAACCACCACTTCTCACTCAAACCTTACAAGTAAAGTAGCATCAGTTTACTATTTTCATTGCCTCACTTCCTAATGTACTTCAGTTTGACTTCTCTCATCACCACTTATTTGAAAATGTTTCCTTTAGGATTACCAGTGGAATCCTAACCAGTGGATTACCAGTGCCCAACCCATGCTGAATCTAGTGGATAATTTCTTAAGTTCTCGCTTGTGTTTGACATCATTGGTCATTCCTTTCTTCTTGATATCTTCTAATTCTTTGACTTCCGTGATACCACACTTTTAATTCTCTCCACAGTTTTGGCTTTTCCATCACTGCCTCCTTTATTATTCCCTCTTCCATGTACCTGGTGAAAGTTGGCATTATCTAGGATTCTGTTTTTAGCACATTATTCCTTCCCTCTTACATGCTCTCCATATGCTCTTATTCCATTCTTCTCTCTTGACTAGCACTGTGTTCCATGGATTCTAGAATCTGGATACCTATCCCAGACTTCCCCCTAAGCTTCCACCTCTGACAGCCCACTTGTCTCACATTCAACAGGTCCAAAATGGACCCAGTAATACTCCCCCAGCCTCATCGGATCTTCCTTCTATTACACATTTTCTAGTTCAGTTGGCAACACACCACCACCCAGGCACTCAGGTTAGAAACTTGGCCCCTCCCTCTTCTTGACCTCTCACTTCTAATCCAGCACGCATCCTACAGATTTTGCCTACCAAAGACTTCCCGAATGTTTCTTCTCTCCATCTTCACCACTTCTCCACATCCAAACCATAGTTTGGATTATTGTCATTATCCCCATGGATTAGGTCTTTCTTTTTCTGTTCAAATTAAGCATTTTACAAGCCTCCAGAAGGCCTAGTATGGAAATGTACCCAAGCAAAACTCCACTTCCCCCTAGCCTGTGCAGTTTCCTTCATTGCCTCCTCATTGCCAACAGTGTTTCTCAGATTGTCAACCAGATAGTATCCTCATCAGGCTTACCTGAGCTTCTTGTGACAGTGCTGATTCCTGGACCTTACAACAGTCCTGCTAGATCATACCCTCCAGCGGCTGCCTAGAAATTTTGAGTTTTCCCTCATGTACCTCAGTGATACACACATTAAAATGTTGGAACCTTTGGCCCAATGATACACAGGACCGTCCTGATCCTGGCTCTTGCTTCTCCCATCTTCTTTCTCACTGTTCACTGACTTTAGCTCCACATTTTTGTGGTCCTAAATGCCCATATTTTACTAAACTGTGTTGCATTCGATGATTTTGTTCATGTCTCTACTGAAATACCCAGATCCTGCCCCTTACTCTACACCCTCCTTGCTTGGTTATCTCGTATTTATTCACTGAGATTTTTAGCTCATGTCTCCTTTCTTGCAGCAAGCCTTAATGTCTTATCCTCCCAATCTGCTTCTCTCCCTCATCTTTTCCACTTCTGTTCAGCAGGCCAGATCTTCTTTTAAGCTTCCATGTGTATATCCCCATTATTGCTCTTATGATGGCTCTCAAAATGCCCAATTTGTGTGCCCCTTTCTCCCTCTACAATGTGAGCACCTTAAAGACAGGGCTGTGTGCCATTCAACTCACTAATCCTCATGCCAAGCACAGGCTGGTAGACAGCAGGCACTCAAATGTTTCTTCCATAAATAAAGTGTGCATACTTGTTCTTCCTACCCTTGCTAGCTGTTTCTCTGCTACAGAAATGGGAAATTTGTTAATAGTATAAACAGAGGGGCAGATGGTAAGAGAGCAATGAGGAGGTGGAAGGTGGGAGTAATAGTTAAAGTGTTAAGAATAAACCAAAAGGGAAGATGCTTATGGAAAAGGGGGCCATTAAGGCCATTGTAATGGTGGAGAAAGGAGATCATGAGCTTCTGAACACAGAAGTAATTTTCCTCTTTTCCTAGTTTATAAAGTCAGTGAACAGTGAGAAAGAAGTAAGATGGGAGAAGCGGGAGCCAGGATCAGGAGGGTCCTGTGTATCATTGGGCCAAAGGTTTATGTTTTTATTATGAAAAGGTGTTGAATTTTATCAGGTATTTTATTTGCATTTATTGAGATGTCCATGTGATTTTTATCCTTCATTCTATAATATGGTATATCACATTAATTTTCATATGTTAAACCGTCCTTGTATTCCATTGATAAATCCCATGTGATTATGGTGTATGAGCCTCTTCATCTGCTGCTGAATTCATTTTGCTAATATTCTGTTGAGGCTTTTTATATCTATATTCATTAGGGATATTGGTCTGTAATTTTCTTGCAGCATCCTTGTCTGACATTGATATTGGAGTAATTCTGTTCTTATAAAATGAGTTTGGAAGTGTTTCCTCCTCTTCAGTTTTCTGGGAAGAGTTTGAGAAGGATTGGCATAAATTTTGCTCTAAATGTTTGGTGGAATTCATGAAGTGAAACCATCTGGTCTTGGACTTTTCTCTGTTGGAAGGCTTTTGATTATTGATTCAGTCTCCTTGCTAGTTATACATCTGTTCACACTTTCTATTTCTTTGTGATTCTGTCTTGGTAGGTTGCATGTTTCTAGGAATATTTCCATTTCTTATAGGTTATGTAGTTTATTGGTATATGTAAAGGACATATAAGAAAAATCCATTTTAATATAATCAATGGTTAAAAAGTGAAAGTTTTCCCATTAAGATCAGAAATAGGATGAGGATGCCCACTCTCACCACTTATATTAAACCTAGCACTGGAAGCACTGGTCGGAATATTTAGGCAACAAACAAACAAAAGCAGAAATATAAAGGTGTTAGCCTATTTCAGGCTGCTTTAACAAACTAGCACAGACTGGGGTGGTTTATAAACAGCAGAAATGTTTTGCTCATAGTTCTAGGGCTGTAAGTCCAAGATCAGGGTGACAACATGATCAGGTAAGGGCCCTCTCTGGGGTTGTAGACTTCTTATTGTTTTTCCCACATGATGGAAGAGACTAGGAAACTGTGGGATTTCTTTTTCAAGAGTCCTAATACCACTCATGATTTTCCAACCATACTTAGGACCTAATCACCACCCAGAGGGCCCACTTTGCGGGTTAGGATTTCAACATATGAATTTTGAGGAGACCCAGACATTCATACCATAGCAAAAAGGCATCCAAATTGAAATAAGTAAAATTGGCCCTGTATGTGGTGATATGATCTTATATAGAGAAAACCTAAAGACTCCACACAGAAGAACTGGGAGAGCTAGTAAATGAATTCAGTTAAGTTTCAGGAAATAATATCAATCTATAAAAATCAGTTGAATTTCTGTACACTAATAGCAAACTGAAAAGGAAATTAGGAAAACAATTTCATTTACAGTAACATCAAAAAGAATTAAATAGGAATAAACTCAAGACATTCAAAGACTTGTACACTGTAAACTATAAAGCACTGATGAAAGAATTAATGACACAAACAAATGGAAAGACATCCTGTGTTCATGGACTGAAAGACAATATTGTTAAAATGTTCATACTACACAAAGAAATCTATAGATGAAATGCAATTGCTATTAAAATCCCAATAGTATTCTTTTACATAAAAAATTCTAAAATTCATATAGAACTGCAAAAGACCCAAATAGGCAAAATGGTCTTAAAAGAGAAGAACAAAGCTAGAGATATCACAACTCCTGATTTCAAAATGTATTCAAAGTTTTAGTAATTAAAACAGCATAAATACTATATATATAGTGTGTGTGTGTATGTGTGTGTGTGTATATATATACACACACGTATCAGTGGAACAGAATAGAGGGCCCAGAAATAAACCCACAAACATATCTTGTTAACTGATCTTTAACACATGTGCCAAAAATACACAAAACTTTAGTCGCTAAGTCATGTCCGACTCTTGCAACCCCATGGACTGTAGCCTGCCAGAGTCCTCTGTCCATGGGATTCTCCAGGCAAGAATACTGGTGTGGGTTGCCATTTCCTTCTCCAAAAAATACACAATAGATAAAAAATAATCCTTTCAACAAAAAGTGTTGGAAAACTGGATGTCCACATGCAAAATAGTGATATTGAACCTTTATCTGACACCATACATAAAAAATCAACTCAAAATGGATTAAAGATTTAAGTGTAAAACCTGAAATGATAAAACTCCTAAAACAAAACATAGGGGGAAAGCTTCATGACATTGGTCTTCACAGTGATTTCTTAGATGACACCAAAAGCACAGATAAGTGGAACCACATCAAACTACAAAGCAGAGGGTGAAAAGGCCACCAGTGTAATGGGAGAAAATATATACAAACCATATATCTGATAAGGGATTAGGTTCCAAGATTTGTAAGGAACTCTTACAATTCAATAAAAAAAAAATCTTGATTTAAAAATGGTCTCAGGACTTTCATAGACATTTCACCAAAGATTTACAAATGACCAACAGTATATGAAAAGATACTCAGTTCAATTCAGTCAGTTCAGTCGCCCAGTCGTGTCCAACTCTTTGCAACCCCATGAATTGCAGCACGCCAGGCCTCCCTGTCCATCACCAACTCCCGGAGTTCACTCAAACTCATGTCCATCGAGTCAGTGATGCCATCCAGCCATCTCATCCTCTGTTGTCCCCTTCTCCTCCTGTCCCCAGTCCCTCCCAGCATCAGAGTCTTTTCCAATGAGTCAACTCTTCACATGACGTGGCCAAACTACTGGAGTTTCAGCTTTAGCATCAGTCCTTCCAAAGAAATCCCAGGACTGATCTCCTTCAGAATGGACTGGTTGGATCTCCTCGCAAGGGACTCTCAAGAGTCTTCTCCAACACCACAGTTCAAAAGCATCAATTCTTCGGTGCTCAGCCTTCTTCACAGTCCAACTCTCACATCCATACATGACCACTGGAAAAATCACAGCCTTGACTAGACGGACCTTTGTTGGCAAAGTAATGTCTCTGCTTTTCAATATGCTGTCTAACTTTCCTTCCAAGGAGTAAGCATCTTTTAATTTCATGGCTGCAGTCACCATCTACAGTGATTTTGGAGCCCAGAAAAATAAAGTCTGCCACTGTTTCCCCCTCTATTTCCCATGAAGTGATGGGACCAGATGCCATGATCTTCGTTTTCTGAATGTTGAGCTTTAAGCCAACTTTTTAACTCTCCTCTTTCACTGTCTTCAAGAGGCTTTTTAGTTCCTCTTCACTTTCTGCCATAAGAGTGGTGTCATCTGCATATCTGAGGTTATATTGATATCTCTCCTGGCAATCTTGATTCCAGCTTGTGCTTCTTCCAGCCCAGCGTTTCTCATGATGTACTCTGCATATAAATTAAATAAGCAGGGTGACAGTATACAGCCTTGACATACTCCTTTTCCTATTTGGAACCAGTCTGTTGTTCCATGTCCAGTTCTAACTGTTGCTTCCTGATCTGCATATAGGTTTCTCAAGAGGCAGGTCAGGTGATCTGGTATTCCCATCTCTTTCAGAATTTTCCACAGTTTATTGTGATCCACACAGTCAAAGGCTTTGGCATAGTCAATAAAGCAGAAATAGATGTTTTTCTGGAACTCTCTTGCTTTTTCGATGATCCAGCGGATGTTGGCAATTTGATCTCTGGTTCCTCTGCCTTTTCTAAAACCAGCTTGAACAGCTGGAAGTTCACGGTTCACATATTGCTGAAGTCTCGCTTGGAGAATTTTGAGCATTACTTTACTATTCAGTGTCACTAATTATCAGGGAAATGCGAATCGAAACAAGAGACCAGAATTGTGGAGAATCAACGGTTGTACTGTGTTGCTGGGAATGCAAATGGTGCAACCACTATGGAAAACAGTATAGAGGTTCCTCAAAAAATTAAATATAGAACTACCATATGACTCAGCAACCCACTTCTAGCTACTTATCCAAAAGAATTGAAATCAGGATCTCAAAGAGATATCTTAATTTCCATGTTCATAGCAGCACTATTCACAATAGCTAAGATGGGAAACAAATGTCCACTGATGGAAGAGTGGATTTTTTTAAATGTGATATATACATAAAAGGCTTCCCTGGTGGCTCAGATGATAAAGAATCTGTCTGCAGTGAAGGAGACCTGGGTTCAATCCCTGGGTCGGGAAGATCCCCTGGAGAAGGGAATGGCAACCCACTCCAGTATTCTTGCCTGGAGAAGTCCATGGACAGAAGAGCCAGGTGGGCTACAATCCACGGGGTCGCATAAAACAGCATGTTATTCAGCCTTGAAAAGAAAGAAATCCTGCAATATAAGACAACAAGGGTGAACCTTAAGGAAGCTATGCTAAGTAAAATAAGCTAGTCACAGAAGCACATGTATCACATGATTCCACTTCTTTGAGTTATCTAACATAATCAATCTCCTAGAAGCAAAGAATAGAACAGTGGTTGTCAGGGGTTGGGGAGATGTGGAAATGGGGGATTACTAATCAACAAGTATATTTTAGTTTTACAAGATGAGTATTAATAATTAGAGATCTGTTTATAACATTGTGCCTAGAGATGACAATAGCATATTGTAAACTTTAAAATTTGTTAAGTTCAGTTTAGTCGCTCAGTTGTGTCTGACTCTTTGCTGCCCCATGGACTCCAGGGCTCCCAGTCCATCACCAACTCCTGGAACTTGCTCAAACTCACATCCATCGAGTTGGTGATGCCATCCAACCATCTCATCCTGTGTCATCCCTTTTTCCTCCTGCCTTCAATCATTCCAGCATCAGGGTCTTTTCCAATGAGTCAGTTCTTTGCATCAGATGGTCAAAATATTGAAGCGTCAGCTTCAGCATCAGTTGGTAGGTTTTAAGTGTTCTTACCACAATAAAATAAGAGAAAAAGAGAATGTAGGATGGAGTTAAGAGATTTCTGATAGGACTCAGTGGCTGAACATCCTAGTTTTCCAATCCTCAGTAACACTACAAACTTAGTAGTTTAAAACAACACTCATTTTGAGCTCACAGTTCTGTAGGTCAGAACAGGCATGGCCGAGTTCTCAGCTCAGAGTCTCACAAGTCTAAAGTCAAGGCTTCAGCAGGACTCACTGCTAATCTCACTTGGAGCTTAGGGTTCATTTCCAAGCTCAGTGGGTTGCAGGCAGCATTCAATTCTTAGTTTGAAGACCGAGGTCTTAGCTTTCTTGCTGTCAGCCAGGGGCTGCTCTCAGGTCTTAGAGGCTAATCGCATTCACTGCCTTGTGGTCCTCTCCGCTGTCAAAACCATGGACAGGGAATCTCGTCAAATCAAATCCTTCTCACACTTCAGTTCCTTCTTTGTTGTTCAGGAAAAGCCGAGTCACTTTTTAAGGGCATACTTGGTTAGATCAGGGTAAATTCCGCCCCCCCCCCCTTTTTTTTTCCAAAGGCAACTGATTTGAAACCTTAATTGCATCTGCCACATGCCTTTCTAGGAGGGCCTAAGTTAGGGCTTGGTTGAACAACTGAAAGTGTAGGTACACCAAAGGGTGGGGTTTCTGGGGGTCAGCTCCACTTTTTGCCTAACACAGTGGAGAGGTGAGGGTAGCCTGGGAGAGTCCTGGCTGGAGACACTGGAGGGAGCCTACCCTAAAAGAAATGTTAAGGTTCTCATGAACTCTCATAATTTTTGCTTATCTGAGTTTTTTTTTTTTTTTTTTAATCTCTCCTATTCTAAATGATTATCTTGTTCAGTAGATAATCCTAGGTTGCAGGTTTTTCCCTTTCAGCATTTTATATCAGGCCACTCCCTTTTGGCCTGCAGTTTCTGCAGAAAAAGCTAATAGTCCAATGGGAATTCCCTTGTAGGTAACTCTTTTTCTCTTGGTGATTTCAGAATCTCTCTGTGACTTATGCCATTTTAATTATGTCTTGGTGTGAATGAATTTGCATTCACCTTGTTTGGGACCCTCTGAGCTTCCTGTACCTGGATATCTGTTTCTTTCTTCAGTGACGTTTTCAACCTAATTTCATCAAAATTTTGACCCCTTTCTCTCCTTCTGGGATCCCTATAATGTGAATGTTGGCATACGTGATAGAGTCCCAGAGGTCCTTTAAAGTGTTCTCATTTTTTTTTAATTTGCTTTTCTTTTTGCTGTTCTGATCGGATAGTTTCCATTATTTTGTCTTCCGGATCTGTCACCTTTTTGTTGCTTTCAGTCACTCAGTCGTATCTGACTCTTTGCGACCCCATGGACTACAGCACGCCAGGTTTCCATGTCCTTCATCATCTCCTAGAGCTTGCTCAGATTCATGTCTATTGAGTTGGTGATGCCATCGAACCATCTCGTCCTTTATCGTCCCCTCTCCTCCTGCCTTCAATCTTTCCCAGCATCAGGGTCTTTTCACCTCGTCTATCAGGATCTCTATCACCTAGTCTATTATTAATTCCTCCTTTGTATTCTTCCTTTATGACTGGTCCTTTTTTACATTTTCTAGTTCCTTGCTAAAGTTTTCACTGTGTTCATCTATTCTTTTCCTTAATTGAGTTAGTCTTCTTATTGCTGATGCTTTGAACTCTGTATCTTGTAAATTATGTATTTGTTTCATTAGGTCTTCCTTATTGTTTCAATTGAAACAAATCCTTCTGTCTTCTCATTTTGCTTATCTTTCTCTGTCTGTATGAATTGAAGTGAGATAGTTACCTCTTCCCGCCTTGAAGGGATGTGCCCATATGGGAGTGTACCTGTACAGTCTGCAGGTGCCCTGTAGCTTTGGTCAGTGAGCTGGAAGAGGTAAGCACCAGTCACGCTTTCTTCCAGGTGTGCTGGCACCTGTTACCTTGGTAGGAGGTGGGACTTGACATGGATAGGCCAGAGCCGTACTAGCCAGGCATTCGTGCCAGTGCTTCTCCTCTGGTCAGTGACCAACCTCGCCCACTGCAGGGTTGCTCAGGTCCTAAGTTGCTGGAATGGAAGTCCTGAGGGTCTGGTCAGAGATGACTCTGTTCCATCCACGTGTGTATCCTCCTGCCTCCTAGCATCAGCACCTTTGCCCCAGAGAAGTAGTGCTGGAGCAAGAAGGGGCTGGAGTGAGCACTTGGTGTATGGACAGTGCCAGTCCTGGCCCCAGAGTCCTGGGCCTCTCTCTGAACACCAGTAATGGCTGTCCCTGCCCCGTTCAGATGCCATTCCAGGCCCAAGCCAACTCCATCTGTCCCCTCCCTGAGCACCCGCCTCAGCCATGCCAGCTCTCATGCCTAGTGTGAAGCCATGCCACAGGGCAAATGGGGACTGAACGGGTGCTTGGCTCAGGCTGGGGCATGCTGCAGGGTAGTTGGGGGAAACTGGCTAGAGTCCTGTGCAAGTTGCACTTTCTCCACTTTGTTTCAGGAGTAGGCAAGTCTGTGCCCTCTCTTCACAGGCACTCTAGGTTTCTCACAGCCCTCCTGTTAGTCCCACTGATTTTCAAGCCAGCTGAGGCGACTCGTCTTTCCAGTGTCAGACCTCAGGGCTGGGGTGCAGAATATGTGGCTCGAAGCCCTCATTTCAGGGAGAATCTCCACCCATATAACCCCCATCTTCTGTGTCCCCTCCCAGGAGCACAAAGTCTCAATCTGATCACTTCCCTTCCCACCTAATTCCATGTGGATTTTTTTTACAGCCTTGGTTGTAAGGAGTGTTTCTGCCAGTCTCCAGTTAGTTTTCAGCGAGAATTGCTCCACATGTACATGTACTTCGGGAGTGTTCAGGGAGGGGAGGGGAGTCTGTCCTCCCACTCTGCCATCTTGATCTCCTCCTTTTTGGATTTACCTGCCATGTCTCAAGATTTTTCTAAAATCTTATGCTGTTAAAATTGTATTCTGGGAGAGTCTATGATCTTTTAGTATTTAGGTCTGCAATAATGTCTCGTCTCTTAGTTAATTCCATTACCTAGTTTTGGAAAATATTTTAAACTGTAAAGCTATTTTCTTCTGCAAGAGCCTATTCGTAGCAGCAGTATACTCAAGGATACTACTTGATGCTCAAAATGTGTGTGTGTGTATCCGTGAACGCTCAGTTCTATCTGACTATTTGAGACCCCACGGACCATAGCCCTCTTCTTTCCATGGGATTCTTCAGGCAAGAATACTGGAGTGGGTTGCCATTTCCTCCTCCAGGGGATCTTCCTGACCCAGGAGAACCCACGTCTCCCGAGTCTCCTGCACCGCAGGCAGATTCTTTACCACTGAGCCACCAGGGAAGCCAAGAGCAAACAATAGATACCTTCTACTATTGTAGCCAAATTTCAGTGTAACTTGATGCTCAGTTGCATATTAATCATATCAAAAGATAATATTTTTAAAACAGCATGAGCTGTATAGCTCAAAGCCTGCACCATAAATGGGATCTATGTGGCCATCTGTCTGAAGCAGCAGTAATCACTCCCTATCATACTCAGTGTTCCTTGTCTATAAGAGATTTTGTCCCAGAAACTTCCCTGGTGGTCTAGTGGTTAAGAATCTGTGCTTCCACTGCAGGGGGCACAGGTTCAATCCCTGGTCAGGGAACTAAAACCCCGCATGGCACATGGTGCAGTAAAATCAAATAATACAATGGAACCCCATTATAATAAAAGGGAGAAAGAAAAGGAAAGCAGTGGAGAATAAAATAGTTCATACTGTGAGATATAAATGCTCAGGCAGCAGTCCTCCGAAGACAGCAGTGATCCATGCATAGGGTAGGTTCGCACACTGTGGCATGGCTGTGTCCAGACACGCCGTGCAGGAGACTCTGACACGACGGGTGCTATTGCCATTAATGACATGATGTTCCAAAATAGTGAAGAAAACTTGGTAGAGTTCTGAAAAAATGAAGCACAGTCTTCCTTTGATTTACATGGTAGCGCATTCCTGGAAAAGTCAGTGTATATTATAACCTAGCCAAAATACCACTCATGTTATTCTTTCCCGAGTTGCTTGAGCCAGTGTTTATTTTTATTTTTTTCCCCTTGAAAAGCTTTTAAGGCAACAAGTTTTCCTGAGCTCAGTTTTTCAGTCCTAGTCCATAGATTCTGATAGTTACGTTGTTATTCTCCGAATAATCTACAGTTTTATTTTTAATTCCTCCATGATCAGGATGTTTTGTTTTGCTGTTGTTTGAGTTTTTCTGAGAGGTCTGTTTTGGTGTCTACTGGTTATTCACTTTAAGTTCTATTGGACTGTAGTCATTAGATGTGACTTGAAGTACTTAAAATATTTTGGAATTTAATGAGGCTTTTCTTGCGGCTTGCTTTAGGATTGGGTTTTGTAAATTCTCAGTGTGGCTCTTGAACCGAAGGTATAATCTGTTCGCAGGAAAAAGCATTCTTTCCATGGCTATGAGATCAGCTGAGGAGTTGTGATACATGAAGTTTTGCGGGGGGCTGTGCTGGGTCTTCAGTGTAGCATGTGGTATCTCAGTTCCCCGACAGGGATCAAACCCACATCTCCTGCATTGGAAGGTGGATTCTTAACCACTAGGCCGCCAGGGAAGTATATGGACCTTCTATAACCACTTCTTTTCGAGGTCTAAGAGAAGTATTTTAAAGATGACCAAATAATGTGGTTTTATTGACTGCACTCCTCAAGGTTTTACTCAGTGTCTTTAACACTGTTCCTTTTATGGCTTATACCACGGATTACTAAAGAATGACTTTTTGCCCCAAGCATTTACCTCAATTTTCATATTATTATTGTGTTTTCTGCTTCTGGTTTCCTTCTGCCTTGCATTTGCACATTTTTGCCAATCCTCTTACTTTAAATCTTTCTCTTCTTAAAGAATATGGTTGATGTCCATTTTTGATGTAGTTGAAAAATGGTCTCTTACTACATGAGTTTATGCCATTTAAATCTGTAATAAGAGACCCATTTGGCATCTTTTTGTCTTCTCATTTAATGGAGTCTCTGATTCCTCTTTGCATTTACTTTCAATTCCACAAATAATTGCCTTCAAATACCTAAAATATTTTAACTAATATTTAAGCATGTTTGTTTTTGTCCTTCTTTCTTCCATCCTCAGCTGTTTTGGTATCTTCTAGGTTCCTAAGAGCAATATATTTTCCTCAGTTATTACTTCATACTATATACCTTTCATTAGCATGTACAGTAATTATATTGTTTTGTAGCCATTGTTATTTATACATATTTCTATTTAGGTCCTTTATCTGTTTAAGTAGAGCTGATGATCACAAACAGGTCACCTCCTACTAACAAGCAGAGTGCCTGGCACAGGGCAGGGGCCTGACAGATGGACCTTTCAGGTATTACTAGTGCCCAGGACAAATTTAATCACAGAGATATCACTTTGCCAAAACTGTAGACTCACAACCATGATCAATTTGTAAATCTCAAAACACAAGAACAGCTTTCCCCAAACTTAAATGTTATATTGTGGAGGAAAAAAAAAAGTGGAACCCAAGCAAAATAAAATGTAAATGGAGTCTCTTGCTTTATTTTATGCTACAAGTTACAGAATGTTTTAAGGTTCAATGCTTCATTGTAGGACAAGTGACATTTTTGGTAAGTGATGCAGGCACTGGGAGTGGCCTGGGTGGTCATGGATACTGCTTTCCATTAGGAATGCTTCCAGCAGCAAGCAAACAGCAGCCTAATAGTAACACTTTTAAGAGAACATCTTCTCCAGTTTTGATATAATTAACATAAAGTTGTGTAAGTTTAACATGTACAGTGTGATGGTTTGATATATGTATATATGGTGAAATGATTACCACAATAAAGTTACTTAACACTTTCATCACCTAATTACCTTGTGTGTGTATTAATAACATTTAAGATCTACTCTTTCAGCTACTTTCAAGCATGTAATACACTGTTGTTAACAATAGTCACCATGCCATTACATCCCCAGAACTTACTCATCTCATACCTGGAAGCTTGTGCCTTCTGACCAACATCCCCCCTTTTCCATCCAACCCCTGGTAACTACCATTCTACCTTCTATTTCAGCTCTTGTAGATACCTTATACAAGTGGTGGTTGTTTAGTCGCTCAGTTGGATCCAACTCTTTGCAACCCCATGATCTGCAGTGCAGCAGGCTTCCTTGTCCTTCACTATCTCCGTGAGTTTGCTTAAACTCACATCCATTGAGTCAGTGATGCCATCCATCCATCTCATCCTCTGCCACCCCCTTCTCCTACCTTCAATCTTTCCCAGCATCAGGGTCTTTTCCAGTGAGTCAGCCCTTTGCATCAGGTGGCCAAAGTATTGGAGCTTCAGCTTCAGCATCAGTCCCTCCAATGAATATTCACGGTTGATTTCCTTTAGGATGGACTGGTTTGATCTCTTTTCTGTCCAAAGGACTCTCAAGAGTCTTCTCTAGCACCACATATAGTTATTTGTCTTTCTCTAACTTATTTTACTTAGAATAATGCCTTCAAGATACAACCATGTTGTCACAAAAGGCAGAATTTACTACGTATTTTTTTTTTACCATTGAATAACATTCCTTTTTATGTGTATGTAAATGTGTATGTGTACATCCCCTAGATTCTTCGTTTATCTGTTGATGGACATGTTGTTTCCTTGTCTCAGCTGCTGTGAATAATCTTGCAGTGCATGTGGAAAGTGGGGATGCAGAACTCTTTTCAAAATAGTGATTTCATTTCCTTCAAGATATATGCCCAGGAATGGGACTGCTGGCTCATATGGTAGCTCAATTTTCATTTTTTTGAGGAACCCCCAGCTACCGATTTCCATAGTGGCTACACCAATTTACATTCCCACCAACAGAGCATAAAATAACATTGTCTTGATTTGCATTCTGCTAATACTGAGCAGTGTTGAGCATTTTTTCATGTGTCTGTTGGCCATCTGCATGTCTTCTTTGAAGAAATGTCTGTTTAGGTCTTCTGCCAGTTTTTCTGATTGGGTTATTTGTTTTTCTGATGTTGAGCTTCATGTTTATCTGATATTGAGCTTAATGAGCTGCTTATATATTTTGAATATTAATCCTTTGTCAGTTTCATTTGCAATTATTTTCTCCCTTCCTGAGGGTTGTCTTTTCATTTTAAGTTGCTGAATAACACAAGGAGCTCAACCTGGTCCTCTCTAACAGTCTAGAGGGGTGGGAGGGAGGTTTCAGAGTGAGAAGCCATATGTATACTTGTGGCTGATTCATGGTGTTGCATGGCAGAAACCAACACAACATTATAAAGAAATTATCCTTCAATTAAAAATACATTTTAAAAAAAGAACATTGTTTATTCAGTAATTAGAGGAAAGAGGTCCCAAGGATTTTTTCAACAGCTCAGTGACGTTATGGATTTAGGATCTTTTCTTTTTTTTTTACTCACTCATCTATAGATTGACCTTTATCATCCATTGATTTAGGGTTAGGATTATGGCTGTCATGTTGTTAAGCACCACAATGTAATAGAAGCATCTCAAACAGGAGGAATGGGGGCAGGAGCATAGAGGATTTTCACCTTATGCAGGTGTTTGTTTAAACTAGGGAAACAACTCAACTCACAGCTCCTCTGACAGACATTATCTGGAATCGAGTGGCTGGACCAACTCAGATCAATCCTGGCGGAGAGGAGATTATCACAACTGATTAGACAAATCATGCTCCATCATTAAAGACTAGGACTCAGACAAAACAGAAAAATTGCGTATTATGCTAACTTTTTTGTACGCTTTTGATAATCGTCATTGTTTGAAGTTCAGTTCAGTTGCTCAGTCGCGTCCGACTCTTTGCGACCCAACAAACCACAGTACGCCAAGCTGTTTGAAGATTAGCCAACAATAGAGGCATAGAGAAATCAAGAGCTATCTGACTAAAGCAACAGTGTTGTGAGAAAACTCTTTGTAAATTGCCTGTGCATAAAAAGGATGAATAATCACTCCTAATTACCAAATCTCACCTATTTCCAAAATTGACTCAAGTTATAGCAACACCAGCAAGCACAGTGCAGACATCCTGGTGTTGGAGGAGCCTGACCACAATTGAACCCCGATCCTTACTCATCACGCCTGTTACCTTGGGCAGGCACAGAAGCCCGCACTTCTATGTAAGGTACTATACTTCCATATAAGGTACTACTTCCATATAACGCAGTTATGAGGATTAAATGAAACTGTATACAAATCCTACACATGTCTGATGATTAATATGACTATTTTATCTGGAAGTACGTAGCCCATGTAGGTATATGTGAATAAGAGCTGTTATAAAAGTACAATATTCCTCGCCCTCCAGATATCTAAGTGCAAGTGAGCAAGCATCTGGAAAGGTGTGGCAGCCTAGGAAAGGGCATGAATACAGGTAAGGGACACTTCTTTCAACTGATATCAGTTATATTCCCTATCAGCGGCTAAACATAAAACTTGGCTCACTTTCCTGTTGAGGACCACCAAAAACAAGACTGGGAGCTCACTGTGGCTTGGATCATGAACTCCTTATTGACAAATTCAGACTGAAATTGAAGAAAGTGGAGAAAACCACTAGACCATTCAAAGTGAAAGTGAATTCGCTCAGTTGTGTCCGACTCTTTGTGACCCCATGGACTGTAGCCCACCAGGCTCCCCTGTCCATGGGATTCTCCAGGCAAGGATACTGGAGTGGGTTGCCATTTTCTTCTCCAGGGGATCTTCCTGACCCAGGGATTGAACCCGGGTCTCCTGCGTTGCAGGCAGACGCTTTATCCTCTGAGCCACCAGGGAAGCCACTAGACCATTCAGGTATGACCTAAATCAAATCCCTTATGCCTATACAGTGGAAGTGAGAAATAGATTTAAGGGACTAGATCTGATAGACAGAGTGCCTGATGAACTATGGATGGAGGTTTGTGACACTGTACAAGAGACAGGAATCAAGACCATCCCCAAGGAAAAGAAATGCAATAAAGCAAAATGGCTGTCTGAGAGGCCTTACAAATAGCTGTGAAAAGATGGGAAGCTAAAAGCAAAGGAAAAAAGGAAATATATTCCCATTTGAATGCAGAGTTCCAAAGAATAGCAAGGAGAGAGAAGACAGCCTTCCTCAGTGATCAATGCAAAGAAATAAAGGAAAACAATACGATGGGAAAGACTAGAGATCTCTTCAAGAAAATTAGAGATACCAAGGGAACATTTCATGCAAAGATGGGCTCGATAAAGGACAGAAATGATAGGGACCTAACAGAAGCAGAAGATATTAAGAAGAGGTGGCAAGAATACACAGAAGAACTGTACAAAAAAGATCTTCACGACCCAGATAATCACAATGGTGTGATCACTGACCTAGAGCCAGACATCCTGGAATGTGAAGTCAAGTGGGCCTTAGGAAGGATCACTACAAACAAAGCTAGTGGAGGTGATGGAATTCCAGTTGAGCTATTTCAAATCCTGGAAGATGATGCTCTGAAAGTGCTGCACTCAATATGCCAGCAAATATGGAAAACTCAGCAGTGGCCACAGGCCTGGAAGAGGTCAGTTTTCATTCCAATCCCAAAGAAAGGCAATGCCAAAGAATGCTCAAACTACCACATAATTGCACTCATCTCACACGCTAGTAAAGTAATGCTCAAAATTCTCCAAGCCAGGCTTCAGCAATACGTGAACCATGAACTTGCAGATGTTCAAGCTGGTTTTAGAAAAGGCAGAGGAACCAGAAATCAAACTGCCAACATCCTCTGGATCATGGAAAAAGGAAGAGTTCCATAAAAACATCTATTTCTGCTTTATGGACTATGCCAAAGCCTTTGACTGTGTGGATCACAATAAACTGTGGAAAATTCTGAAAGAGATGGGAATACCAGACCACCTGACCTGCCTCTTGAGAAACTTATATGCAGGTCAGGAAGCAACAGTTAGAACTGGACATGAAACAACAGACTGGTTCCAAATAGGAAAAGGAGTACGTCAAGGTTGTATATTGTCACCCTACTAATTTAACTTATAATGCAGAGTACATCATGAGAAACGCTGGGCTGGAAGAAGCACAAGCTGGAATCAAGATTGCTGGGAGAAATATCAATAACCTCAGATATGCAGATGACACCACCCTTACGGCAGAAAGTGAAGAAGAACTAAAAAGCCTCTTGAAGAAAGTGAAAGAGGAGAGTCAAAAAGTTGGCTTAAAGCTCAACATTCAGAAAACTAAGATCATGGCATCTGGTCCCATCACTTCATGGCAGATAGATGGGGAAACAGTTGAAACAGTGGCTGACTTTAATTTTTTGGGCTCCAAAATCACTGCAGGTGGTGATTGCAGCAATGAAATTAAAAGATGCTTACTCCTTGGAAGGAAAGGTATGACCAACCTAGACAGCATATTAAAAAGCAGAGACATCACTTTGTCAACAAAGGTCTGTCTAGTCAAGGCTGTGATTTTTCCAGTGGTCATGTATGGATGTGAGAGTTGGACTATAAAGAAAGCTGAGCATTGAATAATTGATGCTTTTGAACTGTGGTGTTGGAGAAGACTCTTGAGAGTCCATTGGCCTGCCAGGAGATCCAACCAGTCCATCCTAAAGGAGATCAGTCCTGAGTGTTCTTTGGAAGGACTGATGTTGAAGCTGAAACTCCAATCCTTTGGCCACCTGATGCAAAGAGCTGACTCATTGGAAAAGACCCTGATGCTGGGAAAGATTGAGGGCAGGAGGAGAAGGGGATGACAGAGGATGAGATGGTTGGAAGGCATCATCGACTCGATGGACATGGGTTTGGGTGGACTCCTGGAATTGTGATGGACAGGGAGGCCTGGCATGCTGCGATTCATGGGGTTGCAAAGAGTCGGACATGACTGAACGACTGAACTGAACTGAATTAATTTTGGGTGTACCATTTGAAAGTAATGGAATTTTAAAACAACAACAAGAAAACTGGTAATAGAAATTATTTAGGAAGCTCCCTATGAATTTATTAATATGAGGAACTGTCTGGTAATTAAGAATATTTACACAATTACTTTTAGGTTGTGTGATATGAGGCTAATCACTGTGTAAACGAGCTCATGATCAGTTAAGTACTCATTGCCCAGGCTTGTCTAGCACATGGCATAGATCTTTTGTTCATCTTTGATTGGCTGGACTGGGTAAGATTGAGGCTAGTGGATTTCATCTCTCCAACAACTTTGATGAAACCAATTAATGTCTGGAACAAATATGAAATTTTGTTTTAGACAGAGGCAGTTCAAATCACATGGTGTCAGTAAAAGAACAACTTGTTCTACCATCAGAAACAGTGAAGTAGATACCAAGTGCCAGAGCAATCTTCAAGAAACTATACATATAATTTGAAGATATTTTATTACACTCAAAGGTTTTCCATTCCTTTGATTTATAAACTCTTACTAGTCAAAAAGAAAATAAATAATAAAAATCTGTCTCTTCAGGAAACTTTTAACAACATAGTTTTGCTTTATATGCTTGTCAATTTTAAATTATTACAATTTAGATACATTCAGTCATTACATGATACCATGATACCAGGAAGGTCAGCCTTAAAGATATCAATAATGTCTATACTGGAAAGTAAAATAATGGTAAAAAATGGTAATTCAATTTCACCTAAAAAAAAAAGGCAAACAGATTCCAGTTTGTTATTGATGGGAATACAGACTTATCTTCTTAATCTTGGATATTAAATATTTGGACTTAAAAAAATAAATATTCCTGTTCTCTCAAATAGTGGCTGACATTGTCTTGGGAGCAGGCTGCCTAAAGAACCAGTCTCTCCTCCCTCAAGAGGGAGCCAGGGGTGCACCAAGTACAGGATCAAGGGCCCTTTGCAACATTTATCCCCAAGCCCATGGAGCTACTACTAAGTCGCTTCAGTCGTGTCCGACTCTGTGCAACCCCATAGATGGCAGCCCTCCAGGCTCCCCCGTCCCTGGGATTCTCCAGGCAAGAACACTGGAGTGGGTTGCCATTTCCTTCTCCAATGCATAAAAATGAAAAGTGAAAGTGAAGTCGCTCAGTCGTGTCCGACTCTTAGCGACCCCATGGACTGCAGCCTACCAGGCTCCTCTATCCATGGGATTTTCCAGGCAAGAGTACTGGAGTGGGGTGCCACTGCCTTCTCCTAGCCTTACTAAATTAAAGAGAATGGACTCTCTTTCTAAGCATCAAGGTGTGTACTACTGATGAAAGATTTTTCAAATTGCTGAATTGCCCCTTTTCCATTATTTTAAAAAATACTTTTCAGCTCTAGTGTAAAAAGGGAGAGAAATTGGAAAATATATTTTTATAACACCTCCATCACCACCCCCACCACCAAAAGGGACTCCATTTTTATCACACGCTGTCTACCTCCACAGTAAAGAATTGAGGCAAAAAATAAAAACAAACCATGTGCTATTTCTGAACAAAGAATTCAGACTACCTAAATTATAATTCATTTCCTAGAAAGTCAATGTATTGGAAATTTCGATCAGTGTTCAAAAAGAATATTACCCAAACCATCCAAGGAAGACTTGTACTTTCTTAGACCGGCCACACAACCATGAAGTATGGCTTCAGTATTAGACCTGGCAACCCCAAACCTCTTTTTAAACTGAATTGGTTGCTGTTTACTTAATTAACTTAGAATTTGCTGTTTGGATTAGGCTGTCAGGTAACATTGGTTATCTAACTATTTAGCTGCGAGTGTGTATCAGGTATGAAATCTCACATGTATGAAGGAAACCCAGTAAGTCATGCTATCAAATGTGCACAGAGCACACATGTGGATCTGAGAATAAACAAAAGTCAAAATATTTACATGGAATGTTGACCCAGATTTAAAAAACTATTTTAAATTAATGACATCTTTACATACAATTTGTTTTATGAATAGCCTCATTTGATAATTAAAAAAATATGCCTTTCAAATATTTCATAAATATATAAAATTTCACTACACTATTTTTCTTTAAACAGGACATCTAAACTCTCTTTAGAAATCAACAAAAATATTTTTTTTTCTGTTTCAAAGTCACAGATACGATGATTCTCTGATTGGCAGTGTCTTACTGCATGCAAGAATGGGACGCATATTCTCTTATACAACTATGCACATTTCTAGTATTTTGAGCTGTATAATTTACTCGCTGAAGGTCAGTAGTATCAAAGAAAAATGAGAGATCCCATCTAGCTATTTACAATATGAGAGTCTTTCTTAAACTTCTTTAAAAACAGCAAGATTAGGATGGTATCTGGCCAATGTAAAGAAATATTTTGATGACAAAGAAATAAGTTAACATTACATGAACAGTTTTCTAAAGTACAATTTGTAGTGAAATTTAAATATGGTGATCAACTGTACATATTTGGGAAAATGATCACATTTTCTTTAACTGTATCAGTAACATGTAAAACCTACATTTAGAATAGGATTCATTCTTATAATCTACTGGGAAAATGCAAAGTCAGATAACTGGCTCCAGAATTTCTGGTGAGTCCAGAAAGAAATGTCTGAGAATTTATAAATAAAATTGTCCTTTGTAATCAGTCCTTTTGGGTATGTAATCACCGTTCTAACAAGGAAAGGTTTTTAGTTTCGTATGTAATAATTTTCAAAGCCTACCCTCCCTTATTAAACATTTATTGAGTCACTAGTGTATGTACTCACAAAGCCTTCTCAAACTATAACATGAAGGCCACTCGCTAGGACAGATTTTCAGTAATTCCTTTAAAGAGAGATTCTTGAGTGCACACACTGTGACTATACTGTCTATGTAAGAGAAAATGTTGCACTTTTAGGATAGTAAGAGGACCGCCTTACTGCCAGTCCAGGTGCATCTATGATGATCCACCCAAAGTACACCTAAGCTGTCCTGTCTGGAGCTGCTCAAGGCTGTAAACTTATCATCTTCAATGGCTGACATGCAGATAGCAAAGGCAGTGACTGCGTCTGAGACCAGCAGAAGCACTGGACGCCCATGTATATACTCTAGCTAAGACTTTCTATAAAAAGTTCAACCCTCCTCTTGGAGGTAGAGCTTTGTATTCAAGACAGCCGGATGGTTCAAAGCTCTGCTCAGAATACAGTACTGTGCACATTTAAATTCTGGATCTTATACTCAAACACTGTGTTTGAAATAAGACTATAAAAAGATAAAAAACCAACATTCAGTTTTAACCAAGATTGCACATCTCTAACAGTGATATAGATTAAAAAAACCCTACCACCAAAATGGTAACTGATTTAATCATGCACTCTACAAAAAAAAGATAATTATGAAAACTTCCCTTAGTTATGAATGTAACCAGCTCACTGGAACCCAATGAGTATCTGTTTCCAATTTGTCAAAAGTTGTTTTCAGCTCATTGAAGGCCACAGCAAGATCATCATTTACTATAGTTTTGTCAAAAAGATGACCATACTGACTCTCCATTATCTGGGCAGATTTAATCATTTCTTGAAAGTCGTCTTCCTACAAAAGTATTAAATAGAATTGGTTAACCAGGCAGTTTCATCACATCAGTGCAGTTATTCCACAACTGGTTTATCTAATGCTGTTCTGTGTTCACTATTTCACCTCAGCCATGAAAGAAAATTACCCTCTTTAACTGTAAATTCTTCAGAAGCCGTCATTTCTAATATTCTCTATTTGCTTGTAACTAAAACTGCTCTGACAAGAGTCAAAACTCCCACCTTTCAGGATAATTAGTCACTTATCATTACAGGGATGTTTCAGTATTAAAGTAGAAGTATTTATCCTGATGCTTTGCCTGCATCGTCCACATTTATTCATAGCAAGGAATGTATAAGAAAAACTACTTTTTCAGAGGTGGATACATTTATGAAAGGACATGTATACCATCTCCTTCTTTGTTTCAGTACAAGTGGGTAAGGGGCCCTCCGTACATTTTTGAAACCAGGAAGAATTTTAGTTGCTTACATAGCAAGACCATATACATAAACGTGAGTTAAATCTTTGGACTATGTTATCGTTAATTATCCTCACTGAGAAACCTTTACATTGTACAAGACTGTAATAAATAATACGGTAATTCTTTATACTGTGACATCCTGAATCATTTCAGAGTCGATATCTCAAGGTCACAGAAGATTTTCACAACAGAGATTTTAATTTTAGTGTTAATCCAGAGCCCTGAGTAATTAACATCATATAACAGTACCTACTTCGTATGGTTGTATACTGTCAGTACTTTAGAAAAAAAGATATTTTAAAAATACTGGAAATCAAAAACATCACGTCTATTTGATACTCACAATTAATAGTTTATAAATTAATATGGACTTGGAAGAAAAGTTATGACCCACCTAGATAGCATATTAAAAAGCAGAGACATTACTTTGCTAACAAAGGTCCGTCTAGTCAAGGCTGTGGTTTTTCCTGTGGTTATGTATGGATGTGAGAGTTGGACTGTGAAGAAGGCTGAGTGCCGAAGAATTGATGCTTTTGAACTGTGGTGTTGGAGAAGACTCTTGAGAGTCCCTTGGACTGCAAGGAGATCCAACCAGTCCATTCTGAAGGAGATCAGCCCAGGGATTTCTTTGGAAGGAATGATGCTAAAGCTGAAACTCCAGTACTTTGGCTACCTCATGCGAAGAATTGACTCATTGGAAAAGACTCTGATGCTGGGAGGGATTGGGGGCAGGAGGAGAAGGGGATGGCAGAGGATGAGATGGCTAGATGGCATCACTGACTCGATGGACCTGAGTCTGAGTGAACTCCGGGAGTTGGTGATGGACAGGGAGGCCTGGCGTGCTGCGATTCATGGGGTCGCAAAGAGTCGGACATGACTGAGCGACTGAACTGAACTGAAGGTTAAAGATGAGTTACTTAAAAGAGGGAGGGGAAAAATGCTTCTGCCATTCTCTTGATCCTAAAGTATAATACACTGTCTCAAGGTTAAAAAACAGAGACCATGCCAGTCATTCTAATCATTAACCCACCACAGCTGTGATTTCTTTTTTAAACCTTTTCTTTTATATTGGAGTACAGCCCATCAACAATGTTGTGAAAGTTTCAGGTGCCATTTCTAACAATAGTCAAAGGAAATACAAATTGAACACTACAGGTCTATTTGTCCTATACCCCAAATGATGCTTTTTCTTTTATTATGCTATATATGATGTTGGTACAAAAGGCAAATTATTAAATCTTCATCTAGACTATTAATGAGTAATAGTAACCGACCGGTATTTCCCCCTTTAAAAATAAGGCTAGTTGAAAACTCAGTGGTTTTTTTACATGTGGCTTCAGAAATTTTATAAGTATGCATAAAAGCATACAAAAGAGTTTTTGAGTCAATGTAATATGAAGATCCGTTCACAACAGCAGAAAAAACAATCAGGGCAATCACTTAAAATGTATGTACCCAAATGCAGTTCTGTCCTGCCTGGATGTTTGGACCACAGCCTCATCTCTCAGTCTCCTTAATGTGGTCACTACTGCATATATGACTTTACTCCTGCTTATGTATTTTCAGTCAAGTATCCTCATACTCACTGTAAAGGGCTTCGCAGCACCTTGGTCATCTCTGCTTGAGATAATCTTTGCATTTTTTCTTGTCTCCCTCAAACGCTCTATTGATGGAGGCTTTATAAATATCACAAACGGCTTAAATTCTAGTGTCCTTAAGTGCTTCACTGTCTGCAAGGAAGGAAATACATTTTCTTTCATTTCTTCATAATATCAGGAGTATGTTTTGTAGTAAAACTGAATTTTCTTTCTAAGGAGAAAATTCCTTAAAATTATTTCCTAATTAAGGTTAGCAGGCCTTTCACTATATTATTGTTCAATCATTTGTTGACAATTAAATGTTACTAGATACCTCTGGACAAATGGAGAATGTAACCGTCTTTAAAATGCTTTGAAATATGCCATCATTAAATCCTGAGGAGAAGCAGCTAAAAATACCAGAAAGCTAGTTCTTAGATCTAATACCCAAAAGACACTATGAGTTAACTGTCTTTACATGCAAGTCTTCCAGCCATGCCATCTAAGCCTCCTCCTGCTCTCAGAATGAGGTGTCCCTTCTCTTTCATCCTGCCTTTGGAGTCCCCTTCAGGGGCAAGTCTCCTGCTTTTAAGTCAGCACTGCTCCCGGGTAGTAAGGAGCATGCTGTGGGTGGGCCTCTGCAGGGAAGGGGTGGGGGGGTGATGGAGGTGGTATATGTTGAGACAGGAAAGTGAGCTGCTTCATCCACCGTCTCTCAATCCACCTGTACCGAGTCCCCAGGGTGCCAGGTGAGCTCTACCCGGCAGCTGTACAACTCCTGTGAGATGCCCACGGCTCTTGCCAGGGTTTTACATTTCTAGGCTAATTATAGATCCAAAATCCATGAAAGAGGACCAAGAACCAAAATGTCCATTGCCAACAATTATGAACACTTATAATACATATAGGAGAATACATTATACATACAATGTAATATATTTTTATATATAAAATACATAGAATAAATAAGAGTCATTATACTTGGCAAACACTGAATCTAAGAGTTACAAACACATCTCCAGGCTTCTAAAAACATGGGCTTTTTTTTTTTTTCCCCAACAGAGCCATCTCAAATTACATTTAAATGCTTCTGTCACCTTAGGAAAGGCACCTAAATGCCAAAAGTGAGTAGATTTCAGATTTACCCTCTAATGAAATGCTCAGATGTGCTAGAAGTGTGTTGACTAGGTCATTGTTCACTTACATGAGGCTGAACATCCAACAAACAAACTTTGTTTTTAGCCAGGACAGACCGAACTGAGTCTATACTTGTGCCATAATAGTTGTTTTTATATTCACCATATTCAATAAACCTGTAGAAATTAGAATCATTTGTGAATTACATGTATATATACACACACATATATATATGGCAGACATAATTCATATATATAAAAGATGTTTTGCTGAACATGTAATTTTCAAACTGTTTTTAATAAAATAACTAGGTCCAAGTACTTCAGAATGTCAATTTCTAAAAAATCTTCTATTTTACTTTTTCAAATCAGTAACACTTGCTTGTATTACACTTAAGCAGAAAGAAGTACTTTAGTCCAGCAGTACTCTAATGTTTTCCATCACCTCTTTTTCAGAGCTAATGCAATGCAATAAAACAGTGAATAAACCAAACAATAGAAACTACTGAAATTTCACTACACACGAAAGAGTAACCAAGCTCAGCTTTAGCATAAGAGGAGGGACTGGCTGGTGGCTAATGGAACCAGGGAGGCTGATCACGTGCTATAAAAACTCAAAATCACTGTGCCAAACATGAAAAAAGCATTTTGATGTTTCAATAAAATCCCACAATCTTGCATTAATACACACATTGCTCCCTGACAGCCTAAAACATTCATCCTTAAGCAAATGGAAAACCTGAGGGTAGGAGACTTAGGGCTTGCTAGAAGATATGGTCTAAGCAAGATGATTAACATTATTTTTTATTTAACTTTTTGAAAAGCTAATGAGAGACAGAGGTAGGTGGCAAATGCTGGAACTGAGGCAGGAGGTAGATGGGCCCTACCCACAACCCCCATCCCCACCACCTCTCGGCGCCCATCAGCATAAAGAGATTGGGAGATTCATTCCCTATTGACTGTAACTTCAGAGGAGAATAGCAGGGCAATTAAGGGAGGAAGGAGTCTGGGCCCTGCCCAGATGACATATTTCTCAAAGTCAGGAGATCTCCCTGACCATACACGTGCAAAAAAAGGCTCCTTGGAGGCCAAAGGGGAGTTATGTTAAGGGATATTCCCCACCCATATGTCTTTGTGG
Organism: Bos indicus; assembly: GCF_029378745.1. NCBI lineage: Eukaryota > Metazoa > Chordata > Mammalia > Artiodactyla > Bovidae > Bos > Bos indicus. The sequence goes on along the minus strand of NC_091772.1, from coordinate 36,576,512 downwards.
TAGGATCCATCTTGGCTAAGAGATGCACGTGCACACATGGAAGGATCCTGAGATACACCAAATATGGACTGTGCACCAGGCAAATCAAAATGATTAGTCAATGGAAACCCAGAAGAAAACTCCATAAAAGTAATTCAGACTGCCACGAGGGTGCAGCTCAGCGACTGTCTCTCAGGCCACTCGTTTCTGTCCACACTTCATACTGTACTCTTTTTTTCCTGTTAATAAATACTTCAGTTGCTTCACTACTTTCCGTCTTTGTGGAAATTCTTTTCCGCAAAGCCAAAGGGCCAGGGCCCTTGTCACTGACCATTGGTCTAGTGGCTACCATCTGCTGCCTTCACCATCATGACCCAGCCCCATTTCTGGCTGGGAACGAAGCCCGCTTCAAGTCATTACAGGCCAAGGCCACCCGAGATCATATCTAGGGATCTATTACACAGTTACTAGTTTTTAAAATAAACTTCTACCCAAATTCTATGTTAAGATTCAGTTAGTGGGGTGGGATGGAGAAGGCAATGGCACCCCACTCCAGTACTCTTGCCTGGAAAATCCCATGGACGGAGGAGCCTGGTAGGCTGCAGTCCATGGGGTCGCTAGAGTCGGACACGACTGAGCGACTTCACTTTCACTTTTCACTTTCATGCACTGGAGAAGGAAATGGCAACCCACTCCAGTGTTCTTGCCTGGAGAATCCCAGGGACGGGGGAGCCTGGTGGGCTGCCGTCTATGGGGTCACACAGAGTCGGACACGACTGAAGTGACTTAGCATAGCATAGCATAGCATAGCATAGTGGGGTGGGAAGACGTGACAGGAATACACTAGCTACATTCCCTTACTCTTCAAAATAATCCCTACACATTCAACTTAACCTGATACACAACAGCTCTAGGTTATTGAAAAGTTAAAGGCAAAGGTTAGTAATAACCATTAACTGAATTATATTTTATCAGTTTCAAATATTATAAAAGTGAAAATTCACTTCAAATGGAATTGCTTATAACCACATATATGGCCACATGCTTAAAAACAGTAGTTTCATGAAAATTCTTTAAAAAAAACTTCCACATACTTGTTATTTTGTACATCTGTCTCAAACAAATGCTTGGAAATGAAAATATATTCAACACCATCACTCTCCTGGCTTCTTCTTGGTCTGGTGGTATCTGTGATTTAATTAAAAAGAGTTCAAAAGAGTATCTACATCATCCACCCTAAGAGAAATACTAAAAAAGAAATTATGTATTTGATTAAAGGATTTTTCGTAAATAAGATTTAAAACTTAAAAAAAGCACATTAGCTAATAAAATATAGGAATCCCATTAATTCAGTTTTTCCACTAATACTAAAGTTATATTGACTTGAGGGTGGATTAAATATTGAATTGCATTGTGTTTATGCCATTAATTATTCTGAAGGGGCATTAATATGTTAATTAAATAAAATGGTATTTAAACTCGAGGAAAATTTTCCTTTTTTGCAAATAATATGCTTATTATCATCTTTTATTGATTCTTTATTCATTGAAGCAAGTTTACTGCTCACTAGGTTGAAAGGTAAACTCTGAAATTATTTTATTTTACACATGGTACATAGGGTATGCCATTAATGTTTGCTTTACTAATCAAAGACCTCTATTCACTTCTCCTTTGCAAAATTATAAATATCTTCTTGAAATACAAGTGAACTTCTAAACTTTTTAGTGATTTTGCCTAATTATTTGCTACTGAATTATAATGGAGCAGAAAATACAGTATTAACTTTAAAAACAAAAGTAAAACCCTGAGGAATTGCAGTGCTGAGGTGGCAAGTATAAAACTGACTGCAGTCCATCCCTCCTGATTACAACTAAAAACTCTGAACCCAAAACATCTATTTTTGTTTTGAGCACTTAGAAAACAAACAAAGCAGGTAGACTGTGGAAGAGAGTCAGCCTCAGTAAGGGAGAGTTTAACTTTTATTTCCCTTTAGCTTTGCCCTATGGGGGACTTCCCTGGTGGCTCAGATGGTAAAGCATCTGCCTGCAATGAGGGAGACCCGGGTTCGATCCCTGGGTTGGCAAGATCCCCTGGAGAAGGAAATGCCAAGCCACTCCAGTACTCTTCCCTGGAAAATTCCATGGACGGAGGAGCCTGGTAGGCTACAGTCCATGGGGCTGCAAAGAGTCAGACATGACTGAGTGACCTCACTTTCTTTCACTTTGCCCTATGGGTGGGCTCGTTCACAGAGTAGTATGGAGGAATGTGTGTCTAAATTCCAACAGAAGCTCTGACTTTTTGGTGAAAAGAACCAGGAAGAAAACTCCCCTGTGCGTTGAAGAGTGTGCAAGGAATCCAGGAAGGGAGAAAGCTGGAGAAGGAAATACTCCCAATTCTGTGAAGAAATCAATACTAATCTAAGAATAACCCCTAAGCTGTGCACATGAAGCCCAGACTCCAACCAGCAAAGTTTTAAGAAGTGAACTAAGATTAGAATCGCTTCCCAGTGGGCTTGGTGATAATCAATCTGCCTGCCAAGCAGGAGACCCAGGTTCAATCCCTGATCAGGAAGATCCCCTGGAGGAGGAAATAGCAACTCATTCCAGTATCCTTGCCTGGGAAATCCCATAGACCGAGGAGCCTGGTGGGCTACCATCCATGCAGTTGCAAAAGTCTGACACGACTTAACAACAAACAACAACAAAGATTAGAATACACAAGCTTCAGCCTAGCCCACAAGTAGAAGCACAGAACATGCCCAAACCAATGTACAGAAGGCAGAGAGAGTGGAGCTAAGACCTGCACTATTCACACAAGTTGCAGACTGATCCCTTAACTGCACAAGACAGGGCAGACTCAAACCAACATAGCAAAGCTTAGAGAGTTGAAGTGAGATTTAAACCATAATTTATAGAAAATGAGATAAAACTTATGGTCTAAACATAAACCAATTGGTGACTTGCTTACTATAATAAACATTACCATTTTTCAGAATACTATAACAGGACCTGAAGTCAATACAACATAGCATTCATAATATCCAGAATGCAATTTTATATTATTCAACAGAAAAGAACTGAAAAAAAAAAATGGGCATTTATTTCTCAAAGGGAAAGATAATAGAAGGCAGCCCTGAATGACCAAGAAGTTAGAACTATCAAAGACTTTAAAGCAACTATTGCAACTATGCTTCATAAGGTAAAGGAAAACACACCTGAAATGAATGAAAACATGAATTCTTAGCAAAGAAATAGAAACTATAAAGAAGAAAACAATGGAAATTTTAGAACTTAAACATATTTTACAAAAACCAACCACTAGATAGGCTCAATAGCAGACTGGAGATGACAGGGAAAATAGCCAGTGAACTTGAAGGCAGATCAATAGGAATTATAAAATCTGGGCAACCAAGAGAAAGAAAATTGGAAAAAAAAAATAAATGGAGCCCTAGAGACCTGTATGAAAATGTTGACTGAAATGTCAAACAGATGTGTAATGGGGATGCCAGAAAGACTGAGGCTTTAAAAAGTATTTGAAGAAATAACGTCCCAAACTGCTAAAATCTGATTAAAGACATACATTTTACAAATTTCAGAACTCAACAAATCCCAAACAGAAAAAATTCAAAGACAATAATGCTTGGACGTAGCACATCCAAACAACTCAAAGTGAAAGAAAAGTAAAGAAAAAGTCTTGAAAGCATCTAGAAAACAACAACAAAAACAAAATCACAGTACATACACGAGGAATAGATACATGAGTTCAATGACTACAGATTTCTTACCATATGCATAAAACATCAATGAAATTACATCTTTAAGGTACTAAAGGAAAAGACCTTTGACCAAAATACCTTGTAGGATTAAAGGCAAAATAAAGACTTTCTTGAATGAAGGAAAACTAGTAGAATTCATCAGCAGATCTGTGCTAAAGGAAATATTCAAGGAACTTTTTCAGACTGAAAGGAAATGTTAAGAAGGAAGCATATCTTCAGAAATGAATAAAGAACAGGAAGAATACATAGTTGAGTAAAAATAGAAGTCTACTTTTTTCTGCTTAAGTTCTTTAAAATACATAAAGCAGATTTAAAGAGAAAGTTACAATATTATCTGGTGGAGTTTTCAATGTATGCAAATATAATACATTTGACAACTACACAAAAAGAAGTGGAGGTATAGGGACTTATATAATTTCAAGGTTTCTATATTTTATGTAAAATGTCACAAAGTTACTTAAACTGTGAATGGTCAGATATATGCATATTGTAATCCCTAGAGCAACCAGTAAAAAAGCAATGCAAAGAGATATAAGCAGAGAGCCACTAGGTAAATTAAAATGGAATACTAAAGAACATTCAAATACCACCCTCACAAAGTAGACAAGGATTAAAAAACAAAGGGAATAAACGGAAAACAATAAAAGTGTGGCTTAAATCATTTCATCAATTCAAAAAATGTTAATGGTCTATATATTTCTATTAAAAGGCAGAGAGCCATAGAATGGGTGAAAAAGCAAGATCCCAGTACATACTGTCTACAAGCCTATAGGAAAGACACATTAAATATAAAGACACAGATATGTTGATAATAAATAGAAGATTATATACCATGTAAACAGTAAGCATAAGAAGGCTGAAGTGGCTACTTATATCAGATAAGATACCTCAAGGAAAAAAAGAATATTTTAAAATGATAAAAGATAAATGCATTCTGTGCGACCCCAAAGACGGCAGCCCACCAGGCTCCCCTGTCCCTAGGATTCTCCAGGCAAGAACACTGGAGTGGGTTGCCATTTCCTTCTCCAGTGCATGAAAATGAAAAGTGAAAGTGAAGTTGCTCAGTCGTATCCGACTCTTAGCGACCCCATGGACTGCAGCCTACCAGGCTCCTCTGTCCATGGGATTTTCCAGGCAAGAGTACTGGAGTGGGTTGCCATTGCCTTCTCCAACATACGTAATAACAAAGCAAAATTGGACTGAGTTAAATGGAGAAGTGGACAATCTCACAATCAGAGTAAGAGATTTCAGTGCCCCTCTTGCAACATTTGATAGGACTAGACAAAATGTCAGCAAGACACAGGTGATCTGAACACCACTACCAACTTCCTGGGTCTAGTTAATGTCCACGTAGTATCACATCCAGTAACAGCAGAATACACATTCTTTTCACATGTAAAATAGTAAAGAGCAGAAATTAAAAAAAATATTTTTAGAAAACAATAAAGGAAAACAAAATTTTAAAAAACTGAGTCACACTGATCAAAAGAGAAAATCACCAATATAAAGGATGAAAAAGGGGTGTGGGAATGGAGATTATGGAGTTAAACATCAAACAGAATACTGGTGGTATAATCAAAGCAATTTTTCTCTAAATAATCATGACTCTGCCTAATAAAGTCTTTTACCTGCTGCGTGTTGAGTCGCTTCAGTTGTGTCCAACTCTCTGAGACTCCATGGACTGTAGCTCGAGGCTCCTTTGTCCATGGGATTCTCCAGGCAAGAATACTGGAGTGGGTTGCCATTTCTTCCTCCAGGGGAGCTTCCCAACCATCAGCTGGCAGATTCTTTACCACAAGTGCCACCTAGGGAGCCCAAACCTATCTAAAATTCTAAAACTGCTCTTAAAAATATCTTCTTTAATTAAATCATCCACACTTGATACTACAGCTGTATTTCCCACACATGTCTAATACAGTGAATCACCCGGGATGCTGGCTGTGAACACAGATTTTCAGGAATTCTGTCAGATCTCCAGAAGGAGAATCTCTCTGGAATCTCAAGGGATTCTTATTATCAGGCAAGTATGGAAAACATTGTTCTGGGGGTCTTTTGACATTAGCACCTGTTTAAGAAGGATAATTACTCCTTTAGGGATTTCTTTGGCGAGTCTCAGCCCTAGAACATTTCTGGATGTTGTTCATTTCTATAACAACTTTAGATGTAGATAATATTTTAATAGATGGATACACTGAGTCCAAGGTGCTGTGGTGACTCTTTGTGACCCCATGAACTGTAGCCCATCAGGCTCCTCTGTCCATGGAATTCTCCAGGCAAGAATACTGGAGTGGGTTGCCATTTCCTTCTCCAGGGGATCTTCCCGACCCAGGGATTGAACCTGGGTCTCCTGCATTGCAGGTGGATTATTTACCATCTGAACCACTGGGGAAGTCCAAGATGCCTTGAATAATACCAAAACTACCGGGGAGGGTTACATTTGATAGACACTCTTGTTAAGATTTATCCTCTTCAAAAGAAGTTAGTTTTTACTCTAGGTGGTGCTAGTGGTAAAGAACCCGCCTGCCAACGCAGGAGATATAAGAGACGTGAGTTCAATCCCTGGGTCAGGGAGATCCCCTGGAGGAGGGCATGGCAACCCATTCTAATGTTCTTGCCAGGAGAATCCCATGGACAGAGGAGCCTGGCGGGCTACAGTTCATAGGGTGGCACACAGTTGGACACGACTGAAGTGACTTAGTGCACACACACTCATTGGGCTACAGTAAAGAAGATCTGGAGCTGGAAAGGCTTGTGTAGTGTCATATGGGAGGAAGAACATGAAAACTGGTTTCAAATCAAGTGCGATCATCGCCTACAGAACTTCTGGATAAGTCAAAGTATCCTTTTTACCTATTTCCTCCTCTGTGAAATGGGGATATTGACCATCTTATACCATTGTTGGGAGGACAAAATAAGACAAAGGCAATGAAGAAACTAGTAAATTATTAATTTTTTTTCCTTTGTAATCTGTTTTTCTCTAGGATTTATCTGTAATCACTCATCTGTAAGCTTATTAATTGTTTTTCAAGATTTTCTAATGACTTGCATATTACAATCCAGCTTTTGTGAGAGTAGTGCATAATTAAAGGAAAAATAAAAAGAAACTGTTTAATTACATGTTTCCATTTTTCCTTTACTTTCATCTCTTTTGGTAGAAATTAGCAACCCTATAACTTATGGCTGAAAATGATTATAAACAATAACTTGGAAAAATGTAGTAATGAGGTAACAGAAAACTATAATTTTAAAATAAAGTCAAACTCGTCCAAAATTGGAGAACACTGCTAAGGGCAATATACAAACAACTTTTTTTTTTAAAACATTACTAAAACCACTTAAAAAGCCAACATTTCAATCTAGTCTTTTAGATGGCTCCCTAATAACAAACTATTAAGTAGTTAAATGGCATTTATTCTGAATATCAAAATGCTTCCAGGATGATGTTTCATTTGTAAGCATGCCTGTGAAAACCAGTTTTCTAAAAACAGATCTTATTCTCTATACTGAAAAGAAGCCTACCACATTCAGATTATATGGCCATCAAAAGCTCATTTTACTATATGTCAATGACTACAATATGAAAAGTAATTAAGAAACATTTATATTACAAGAAGCCTCCTTTAGCTCTCTGTAGTTTGGTCCTTCTAGTCTTAAAGCTTGTTGAAAACTCTGGAAATTAAAGAAGTAGAATACACTTCTGTTTAGAAGAAAACGTGTAAGTAAAAATTAATGTCATACATGCACTAAAATTCACCATAAAAAACTGAGTGGGAAGCTGAAATCAACAAATACCTTGCCTGTGTAATCTGGGGCTTTTCCCTGAACTTTCAGGCCTCAGTTTCCTCCTCTAAAATGTGGATAAGGTCACTCTGTCCTCCCCGGGGCTGGGGTGAAGACTAGCTGTGAATGCTGGCAGCCAGCCTGCAGCACACATGCGTGTAAGTGCTGGGCCAGCGTGCGCAGCGTCAAACAGTACAGAACTTACGGGGCACTGTCACGCCGTAGTGCTGTGTGTCACTGATCAGCAGCTTTCGTTTCAGTTCATTCAAACCTACTCCGACAGGACCTGAAAGACAGGAAAATAGAAATTCATCCCTCAACAAAACACCATAGAAACATTCCCGCAACTGACCTGAATCCATGAGACAGACTGAAAATGTGTATCCAACTTCATATGCATCCCAAGTAAAGAGATTATCTCTAGTCAAGTCGTACATAAGAAAAAACTAGGGAGTTACCTGTACATAAGAAAAAGCTAGGAGTTATCTGGTGGTTTTCTACTTTTTATTTTTTAATTATTATTTTTTGTATTTCACTTTTCTACTTTTCAAATTTAAATTCCCACCTTGCCATTAAAAAGATTAGAAATCTTTGTTTTCAATGAAACATACTCAAGAGTGCTTGAGTACATTAACAGGTAACAGTATCCAGAAGAGGTTAAAAAATATGTTCAACTTTAAAAAAGTGGAATTACACAGTCTGGATAGGGATCCCTTCAATTTTAAATATTTTTTGATCTTCATAAAAGAAAATCTTTGAACCTTGATTTTAGGTGCAAACCTGGCTATCCATTTTAAATTTGCACAACTGTCAGCACCATGTTAAGACCCTCTGCAACCCTGTATATTCTCAGTTGGTCCCTAAGTCTTTGAAAACTTACATAGACCTTGTGCTGTGCTGTGTGCTTAGTCGCTCAGTGGTGTCTGACTCTTTGCGACCCCGTGGACTGTAGCCCACCAAGTGGAGTGGGTTGCCATGCCCTCCTCCAGGGGATCTTCCCAACCCAGGGATCGTACCCAGGTCTCCTGCATTGCAGGTGGATTCTTTACTGTCTGAGCCAGCAGGGAAGCATAGACCTTACAGATTCAAATCAGTGTGCACATACTGAACAACCTGGAGCGAACAAGGCATATGTAAAAGCTGTGAAGAATAAGAGACGATGTGTGAAGTTTGCCTTCAAAGAAAAATAACTAGGTTAGGAGAGTGACAAGAAATGATTAGGAGACAGGGGCCAGAAAACAAAAAGCAGTTTCAAACACAAGTCTGAAATTGAAAGTCAGAAGGACACAAGCCCTGGACAGCTAGCTGCCCACAGCACTGCCATCAGGGTCTGTTTAGTGACCTCCACTCTTCCCTTCAGCTGAAGCCCCAGGTGGCTTCCCCAATGGCTCCGTGGGTAAAGAACTGGCCTGCAGTGCAGAAGCTCCAGGTAGTTCTGATGCATCCTTCAGAGTTCTGCTCAAACAACCCTTTCTTAGAGTGTCTCTCCTGCCCCTGTGTCTCATCCTTAAGTTATCAGAGTATTCTGACATCTCCCTCATAATACTTAAAAATCGTAACAAACAACTGGAGAATGCATTGCTAAATGGCCTAGCGTCTGCCTACAATGCAGGAGACCCAGGTTCAATCCCTGGGTCAGGAAGATCCCCTGGAGAAGGAAATGGCAACCTACTCCAGTATTCTTGCCTGGAAAATCCCATGGACTGAGGATCCTGGTAGGCTACAGTCCAGGGGGTCACAAAGAGTCAGACACGACTGAACGGCTTCACTTTCTTTTCTACCACCAAACAGAGGCACCGTGAGAGCAGGAATCATATTCTGTTGTTTCCCTTCCCCATAAGGTCAGCCCTCCAGATTGTCGCTGAATGAAGCTAACTTCTAGGGCTCCCATCACCACATCAGGCTCAGGAGACCTCAGCGACGTGGAGAACAGAGATGCCCACACACGCATGCCTCAGAGTCCTCTCTGAAAACACACATATCTAGATTTGGCCGCAGCCCCCCAACAGCCTTCTCTCCAGGTGCACGCCCGACGCCTTCTCTTAGGAACGTCTCTTCCTGCGTCTTCACCGCTCGGGCTTTCTGTTTCAAGCTCCTTTCCAACAATACTCAAAAAGTTAATATTGTCACATACCTTAAAACAATAAGAATGACCAGGAAAACTCAAAAACACCTCCCCCTAAGCTTATATTCTCCTCCAAGTCAGTGCACACTCCTGTCCCAGCATCTCTAGGCTTTAGTCACTTCTCACCAGTATCACCCATTCTTCCTCCACCGGGAAGAGACTCAAATATGAATCCTTTGACAGGTCTGCACAGATTGCATGTTGGGAGCCACGTGTTTCTCCATAACCTTCATTCTCACCTCTCTCCGCACACTCCAGCCACATGAGACCCCCCCCACGTCCTGGAATGTAGCAAATTCTCCTTTCTGCTGCTGGGTCCTCAACACGTGCCTCTCACTTTTACAGAAACAGTCCTGTCCTTTCCTGGCCTGCTAAGTCATGCCTGTTGTTCGGGAGTCAGTTTAGCTGCGGGATTTTTCCCTAAAATTTTAAATGTGGGTTGAGTGCCATTTTCTTGTGCTCCCTGTACTTGCGCATCAATAGATCACACTCTGCCGCAGTTGTCTTCTTGTCTTTATCCTCTAACAGACTCAGCGATGTCATCTGTTTGTTCACCAATTGCTTCCTTTGGCAAAATGTAGGCACTTATTAGTTTGCTTTATTTATTTCAGTTACATTCAGTAATTACTGAGCACCTAATGGCTCAGATGGTCAAGAATTTGCCTATAATGTGGGAGACCCAGGTTTGATCCCTGGGTCAGGAAGATTCCCTGGAGAAGGGTGTGGCAACCCACTCCAGTATTCTTGCTTGGAGAATTCCATGGACAGTGGAACCTGGTGGACTGCAGTCCATGGCGTTGCGAAGAGTTGGACACAACTGAGTAACTAACTCTTCACTTCACTTCAGTCATTATGCTGTAACAGAAGTAAAACTATTTGCCAAATGAACCCAAGGCATGGGAGTTAAAGGAGGAAGTGTTTGCACCTAGAATGTCTGGATGTGCTGGTTAGATAACATGCTCAAAGTCAAACAGAGGTTGGTGGAGCTCACATTTGAACTTGGCTCCTGAATCTTAAGACAAGCAGAAGGGAGGGTGATGGATTTGCCTCTGCAACAGTGAGTTTAAGGGATGGAAATCCGTCCCCCTAAGTTCAGGAAAGGAGTACAGTGTGATAGGAGGTACAGGTGGGGGTCTCCCTGTGAGTGAAGCAGAGGGGAGAAACAATGATGAGCACCGATCAGTTGTCTCCAAAACCCAGGCACCATGCATGGGCTGATGTGTTTTATCTCCTCTGAAGGGACCAGCAACATTTTGAGTAAGTGCTCAAACTTCCTCCTTTAAATAAAAACAGAAAACAAACAAGAAAAGCAAGGGGTTTTACGATGCTTTGTGGATAATGCAAACCTGATTGTATATGCGCCAAAAAAATGAAAAAGCAGCAAAGAAAACACTAAAACTTAACTAGTGGGTGGGCCCTGGCCTGTCTGCTGCCCACCAAGGCACCAAGAACTAAAGGGGGACATGAATTCACTGCTCCTTCAGCAGGTCTAAGTTCTGGAGTACTTCCCAGAGTGTGAGCTAATTTGCTGAGTGAAAGTCTAGCATTTTTTCTTTTTTTTCCTTCTTCTTCTACCCATGCCAAAAAACCACAGTGATTTATTTTAACTCTGGAGGAAAAAACTAGGTATGTTTGAATTAGTGGGGGAAAAGTATGCTGCTTTTTAACGTGATACCCTTAAATTTGGACTACTTTCAATTCCAGCCCTTATAACCTAACTCTTACTAGGGACCTTGCTTTATTGCACACCCACGGACCATGCCAAGAATGTGCAGTGGCAAACAATTTTAAAAATTGCCCCTAGATTAGGTTATTTGAAGACATTATCTTCACGGTGGGATACTGTGTGGGATACTCTCACAAAATAACTAAAATAGGGACGTAATTTTAATCATTCTTATACAAAATTGCCTGGCAGACCAATAAACAGCATTCTCCCTGGTCCTTGAATCAATTCTGTTATCCATACTAGTGAGTTTCTAGGTGTTTTCCTCTTTTAGATCCTGACCTTAAGATCACATCTTATATCTACACTCCTGCCCTGTTCTCTGCCATAGGGCATGTACTCAGTCTCATCCAACTCTTTGCAACCCCTGGACTGCAGCCCACTGGGCTCTTCTGTGCATGTGATGCTCCAGGCAGGAATACTGGAGTGGGTTGTCATTTCCTTCTCCAGGGATCGAAGGGCATACACTCACATTTTTAGCTGAATGGTTTGTATTTAGACTACTTACACCACAGTTGGCTTAGGGATGCACACAGAGTTAGGGTCATTCATACACCTGTAACCAGACACATTCATCTGCTTGTCAGTGTATAAATTTTTTATCACAATTGGTGAAATGCACTGACACATATGTATACAAATAAGTTACTCTAGAGTTTGTGTCGAGCTGTGGTTGTCCAGGGCTTCTCTTGTGGCTCAGCTGGTAAAGAATCCACCTGCAATGTGGGAGACCTGGGTTTGATCCCTGGGTTTGGAAGATCTCCTGGAGAAGGGAATGGCTACCCACTCCAGTATTCTGGCCTGGAGAATTTCACAGACTGTATAGCCCATGGGGTTGCAAAGAGTCAGACACAACTGAGCAAGTAGTTGTTCATGCTAAAGAGAAGCAGAGAAGACAGTTTAAATAGCGCATATTTAAATCACAGACAGGAGGGTTTGGAAAGGCAAAGATGATGACGATACAATGAGGTCAGGCTTGTATTACGTGGTTCACATACACCATGACTAATCTTCAAAACATCCCTGCAAGAAAGGTATTATTATCCTCGCTTTACAGATGAGAAAACCGAGATGATGAAAGGGCAAGTAATTTTCCCAAGATCGCACATCTGGAGTGTGGCTTAGCTGGTATTCAGAAGCCTGTGTGTCTGCTCAGGAGTCCACATTCTTTCCACTCAATCCATCGTCTTATCGAAAGAATGTTGACAGGACACAGGCTCAGGTAACGAGGTGCTCAGCTGTTTGTAGCTGTGACCCATAACTTCACAGAGTCTTTCACCCCATTCCAAGTTGCCTCACACTTTAAACAGTGATGAAAAGTTATACTTGTGGAATACAAGACTCAGGCTACAAAAAATGGCAGAAGTCAAATCCGGTGAACTCAAAACTTACCCTGTGCAGAACTTCTGAGAACTCTAAACTAAACTTAATGAAGATGACAAGCATACCAGGTCTGGACAACATACAGAGGGCATGTCTATTCAGATTCTTGATTCAGGACTAAGGAAAATCAAACGGACTGATGATATCAAAGGAGAAGCCAAAAAAGCACATTAAAAAATCATTTTGGAGTTCACTAATTTGGAATGCATGTGGTAAATGTTATTCATACAGTGGATGGGCTTGCTAGCTTTAAAAACAAAGGAGTGACTCTATTCAAAGCAGAAACGTAAATAAGTGTCTGGTTTTTTTTTAATCTCATAAGAATTTAGAAAATCATTTTGCATGCAAATTCTAGAAAGAATAAAGTCATAAGTCATCTGCATTAATTGAAATTCTTATAAAAAATACATTAAATGGAGAAGTAAGATAATTAGAAAGGTATATATTTTTCTTTTTTGGCTGTAGATTATGATTTTATTATGTATTTTCACCCAGAATACCACAGCAGTGATAATATGTCTTGTGTTCTTCAGAAAGGCATATTACTTTCAATACTTGAATGCATTTAATTAGTAACTCCTTTCTGAGAGTAGGCAAATGTGTTGTGTGTGGTTTTATATAAAGGCTCATTCATTTCAGCCACAGAAATACAGCCCATTTGGGGGTTAATAAAATGATGCTAGTAAAATTTCTATTTAAAGCTTTACATTTAGGAAAATATGCCCATTAACTAATGTAAAAATGCCTTTATTTTTATCTTATAAAGAAAGATTTTGGAGGGTGGGGTCAAGATGGTGGAGTAGGAAGACTGAGCTCACCGCCCACCATGAGCACACCAACATTACCAAACATTTACAGGGCAACCATCAATGAGAACAACCTAAAGACGGGCAGAAAAGACCTTACACAACTAAAGTTATAACAAGTCCACAACGAGATGGGTCGCAGGCGTGAAGACAAGGTACAGTCAAGACCCACCCCCCGAGGTAGGTGGCCCACAAACAGGAAGAAATTTACAATTGCAGAGGTTCTCCCCAAAGAGCAACACATCCAGGTCCCACATCCGGCTCCCTAGCCTAGGGGTCCTACATAAGAAGATGAGCCCCCAGAACTCTGGCTTTAAAGGCCAGAGAGGCTTACTTTCAGGAGAGCTGGAGAGCTGTGGGGAATAGAGACCCCACTTTTTTTTTTTTTTTAACTTTACAATATTGTATTGGTTTTGCCGTATATCAAAATGAATCTGCCACAGGTATACATGTGTTCCCCATCCTGAACCCTCCTCCCTCCTCCCTCCCCATACCATCCCTCTGGGTCGTCCCAGTGCACAAGCCCCAAGCATCCAGTATCGTGCATCGAACCTGGACTGGCGACTCGTTTCATAAATGATATTATACATGTTTCAATGCCATTCTCCCAAATCATCCCACCCTCTCCCTCTCCCACAGAGTCCAAAAGGCTGTTCTATAGAGACCCCACTCTTAAAGGACAACTACAGAACCCTACACACTCTGAATCCCAGCATGGGGCAGAAATTTGAAAGGAAATTGGAAGTCTTTCCTATTCTATTCTTTTCCTCTATTTCTTTGCATTGTTCATTTAAGAAGGTCTTCTTATCTCTCCTTACTCTTCCCTGGAACTCTGCATTCAGTTGTGTTTATCTTTCCCTTTCTCCTTTGCTTTTTGCTTCTCTTCTTTCCTCAGCTATTTGTAAAGCCTCCTCAGACAACCACTTACCCTTCCTGCATTTCTTTTCCTCAGGGATGGTTTTGGTCACTGTCTCCTGTACAATGTTACGAACCTCTATCCATAGTTCTTCTGGCACTCTGTCTATCAGATCTAATCCCCTGAATGTATTTGTCACTTCCACTGTTTAAAATCGTAAGGGATTTGATTTAGGTCTTAGCTGAATGGCCTAGTGATTTTCCCCTACTTTCTTCAATTTAAGCCTGAATTTTGCAATAAGGAGCTGATGATCTGAGCCACAGTGAGCCCCAGGTCTTGTTTTTGCTGACTGTATAGAGCTTCTCCATCTTGGGCTATCAAGAATATAATCAATATCTGATTTCAGTATTGACCATCTGGTGATGTCCATGTGTAGAGTTCTCTCTCATGTTGTTGGATGAGGGTGTTCTTACACTCTATGTAAGAGGCTATGATGGTCTTACATAAAAAAAAATAAAAAAACCACACTGTCTGACAATGTACTTTGAAACTTCAACCATCTCCTTATTTATGTTATAGCACAAAGCCTGAGTCACTGAACAGTGAATAATTATTTACTAGAACAATAATGTATTACTATTGTGAAAATCATGTTTACAGAGACCAATGAAATATGGTGTTTTTTTCAAATGACACTCATGTAGTCCTACAAAGAGTTAGCATAAAGTAATTTCTCATTTGTAAACATCAAGTACAGAATTTAGTTGTAGTTTTTCTTAAGGCTGATGAATTTAATAATGTACGTCGGGATGGGTGGTACCTTACACATAAAAGATCAATATGCTAAAAATCATAGTATTAATCTGTTAGGAAATAAACTTCTCAGAAAGAGATTCATGTAGGTAGAGATTAGCCCAATTAGTTTTAACATACTGTACACTCATCTAAAAGCCATAGTGTATGAGAAGATAATTTTATTTACGTCTGATAGTAAATTGTGTATTGGAAAGAAATCTGTTGCTCTGGCCAAGTACTAGTCACTTCTGCTCCTGATCTTTGAATGGGTTGGCACAAACATGAAGACAGTACATTATGTGGAAAGCAACTGACACAGATGCAGCTTTTACTGCGTGTTCACCTCCAGTGTACCTGTACTGCTTAACATGACAATCCTTCTGCATTTTCTCCCAGACATTGGCCAGACTTGTCACTCTTACTATCCGATGAAACATCAGAATTACTGAAGACTGCAATAAATATCCAAACTGTTTTTGTGACCTAAAAAAGCCACACTTACTCATTTGATTTATTGCAAAACAAATCAAATGAAATCTCTGGGTATCCCTTGGATCAGACCCACGTCATAAAAATTCTACTTATCATATTGTAGCTCTACTATATTTGCTGCTCAAGGCATAAAATAAAAACAATCAAGCTATCTGACTCACAATCTTATAAGATCACATTAGTGGGTGGCTGGATTTTTGTGTTGGGGAGTGACAGATCTGTTTATAAAGCTCAATTTAAAGTTCCCTGGGAATCAAACTACATAGAAAACATAGCAACTTAGCAGTTCATAACGAGCCTTGAGAGAAATTGATTTTCTTTCCTTGATTTTCTGTTGCTTTCATAGTGAGAGAAAAATACAATTAATGAGGCATCAATTTTTATGTTGCTGTCAGGAGGAGGAGGAGAAGAAAAAAAGGAGAGGGAGAATGAAAAGAAAAAGGAAGTAGGAAGCTTGTTGAAACAGCATTATTTTTTCCAAAGCAGCTATTACACCAGACTTAGATAAGAATGACTTTTAAGTATTTGTCTCACCCTTGACTCAGGGTTATGACAAGAGTGCGATAAAACTACAAGGCAAGATAAAACCCTCCTTGAGTCTTCCTTAGCTGAGTAGAACAGAGCATGGATAATTTCCTTACTTAACAGTTTGTTCAAAAATGCAACTTTTTCAATGAGGCTCCCATGATCTTTATTTAAAATGGCCAATGCCCGAGTCCCCTGATTCTACTCTGCTTTTATGTTCTTCTACATCATTTATCACCCTCTAAGTACAATATGATTGACTTTATTATTTATTAATAATTTATTATGAATATGTTTTCTGTCTATATGTCCTTCCCAGGGAAACAATGTTTGTGCTCTTCAGTGATGGACTCACAGATCTAGAACAGTGCCAGGCACCATCTGTTCCTTCCCACACAAATCCACTGAATGAACATCAGTGTGATTTACAACCAGAAAGGCTGCCAGAGTATAAACACGTAAGACAGACCAACAGCATAAAAAGCCAACTGTGGTTCTAATAAAGATCATATTTACCTCTTATATACAAGGATTATAATTTTAAATCCATCACACACTCATAGACTCATTTATAACTTTGGTGTTTACAGTTGTCCATATAAAACCCTGCAGAGCAGACTCTTAATTCCTACCAACATTCAATCAACCTTCAACAAAAGTGACAGGAATTCTGATAAACATATTAACATTTACAGTTAGTCTTGACTGCTTACTTTCCTCTCTGCTTTATGTGGAAGACTTTTTGTTTTGCCAGTTTTATGGGAAAATGGTGACAGTCTTATAAAGGTCAATTTATTCAAACTACTTCCCCAAGGCAGACTTTAGGCGACATACAAGACTCCGCAGAAAGGAGAAGGAATAGTACTTTATGCTCAAGCTAGAAACGTGAAATATACAGAAAGATTTATTGTCAGTTTCCTCCTATGTCTCATAACCAGACAGAACAAGTCACAAATTGTCTGACTATCTGCAAGATGAATTTGTGCTCTTTACTGCCTTAAACTGTGAAATGTTTTAGTAGCGTTTTAACACCAAAGCTTTCTCCCTGCAAACACGCACTTAGTATTTGGCTTTATTACTTTACTCTTTAAAAAGTCAGGTTTCGCTAAAGATAACACTCATATAGAAAATGCACTAAATGGTCTAAATATAAATTTAGTATACTTAGTTTTAACATATAGAAAATGCACTAAATGCACTAAGTATAAATTTAGTATACTTAGTTTTAACATACTTTTGGAAAATACTTTTAAATGCAGACGGGAATATAACAGAAACTGTCACAGAGATGTTTTAGTGGCTGAAATGTAGCTTGAAATAGCATCTTTTCAAAATGAAGAGAAAATTAAATACTTCTGATCAAGGTTCAAATTCCCCTGTCATATTTTTGTCATGTGCACAACTTGGATAATTTAACTTCCTGAACATTAAGCCCAAGAATTAAAATCAGACAATATTATGGTTAAAAAAAAATGTAGAGATTCTGAACAGCCTTTTAATGATACTTATCTAACAGTTTCAGGGCAAACACCATCATTCCCAGTGGCTTTGCGAATACTGGGAGGAAGCAAATGAGGCTGGAGGAATATGCTTATATTCTTTCCATCTCTGTACATTATGGGCTTCCCAGGTGGCACTAGTGGTAAAGAACCCGCCTACCAATGCAGGAGACATTAGAGATGTGGGATTGATCCCTGGGTTAGGAAGATCCCCTGGAGGAGGGCATGGCAACCCACTCCAGTATTCTTGTCTGGAGAATCCCATGGACAGAGGAACCTGGCGGGCTAGGGTCCATGGGGTCACAAAGAGTTGGACACAACTGAAAACTTAGCACACACACGTTACAGCATCTGAGAACTATTTTTTAAATATAATTTTTACAATCAGGAAAGGCAAACAGTTAATGCACAAACAATGAGAATTTCCAAAATTTTAATTCACTGCTGGACACACTCTTTTAGATGATGATAAATGGCTAAATGATCTAATTTATTAAGTACTTTGAACACTGAGCTTCCAAATCAGCAGAAGCCTATTCATATTTGAACATTTCAATAGTATTTTTAGCTAAGATACAAGAGCTCCATTTTACTAAAACGTTAGTAGGGCCAGGTATTGGTCTAAACCCATTGTAAATATTTCCTTTAGCTCTCAAACAAACTTAGAAAGCAGGTAATCTTGCTATTTTCATTTTTTAGATGAAGAAACTGCAGCTAGAGGACATTTGAAATGTGCAGGTGTCGTGTTCCCAGATACTGAATTACAGAACTGAACAGGGATAGGCCTGTCCTGCCCAGAAGTCTGCTTGTCACCGTCCACGCTGTCCTGCACTATACCATCATGGGACCTAATAGACAGAGATTCCTCGAGACAATAAACGGATACCTTCAACAGTACCATATGGGACAAGCTGGAAGATTTTCTGAGTGGTGAGCACATAGAAGAAAGTGAATAATGGGAAATTCTTAGAAGCCCAGTCTACAGAGGCCACAGTGCAGGAGAAGACAAAAGACACACCTGAAGGCCACTTCCACACTTCCACCTGTACAAGCATTCCTGATTTTAAAAGGTTTCCAAACCCTTCCTTTAGTAGAAACAAGAGAAGTAGTTTGTGTGAATTTAGTATTTTAATGTGATTTTCTCTCTCTCTTTCACATAGAGATACAGGATATTCTATTTGCCTGGGTATAATATGTACTTTAACATCACAAAAAAATAAGACCAGTATTCTCCATTAAGTCTGTTCTACTATAATGCAATAATATGGACTTTAAAAGTTCTGCATTATTTAAAAACTATCTTTTACCAGCACTTGTTCCCAAATAGGGAAATGAAGTGTAAGGAACTAGAGTTTCATATAAACTTATTTTTCCAATAAAAAATTTCAGATTAAAAATAATAATAAACCAGTTGCTCTAAATAGATAAATATCAAAATAAATAAATAGATAAATATCACTGAGCAAATTCAGAATAGAGTAAGACAACAGATTGTCTATTAAGACAAAATCAGAAGTTTTAAAACCATCATTATAACATATGCATGACAAAGAACAAAATGGAAGTGTGATGTTAAGAAAAGTAGAAAATCAAAATACTGCTCAACCCAACCTTTTGGGTTGGCCAAAAGGTTCGTTTAGGTTTTCTCATAAGATGTTATAGAAAAACTCAAATGAACTTTCTGGTCAACTCAATAAATTGCAGCCAGTTGGCAACAATCAACAAAGAACGCATTGGCAACTGAACCCAACCAAACAGAGCAAGGGGCTTCACTAGGGTGTATGGGCTGAGCACTTCAGTGTCACAAGGAGCAACAGGTAAAAAGCAAAATGCAGAATCTCTGGCCTCACCTGGGACTCCCAGGTCAGAACCTGCATTTTTACAAGATTTACAAGTGACTCAAATGCCTTTTGAAGTTTGAGAAGAGCTGGAGTCCGGGCTGGCTGAGTCAGGGCTGGTGGCCTCAGGGATAGCAGGGGTCTCTGTCTACACCAGCATGACAGGACTGGCGTACTGAAGGCTGTAGACAAAGCAGATAGTAAAAGCAAGCCCAGCAATCCTCCCTGGTGGCCGAGAGGGCTGCAGGGTGCAGGCCAGCCGAATATGGGGGCAGACTGGAGGAGAGAGAAGCCAAACCTGCTAGGATGCTTCAGCGAAGTGCTGGCAAACTCAAGGATCCGGAAAGTGGACCGGTCATGCCGTGTGCAATGTGGTGCCCCCTGTGGCCAGCGCGGGGGAGGCAGAGCTGACCCGACCCTGGCCCAACCCCCGCCAGAGGAAATGTGACTCAGGCCGGGGCTCTTGTACACAGAGAGGCTCTCAAGAGACTCGGAACTGAACTTTGACAGCATGTCGAGGTATCTGTTAGGAAAATGAATGGAGGGCCCTAAACCAAAGGGAAAAAGAGAAAAGTAAGATATTCAGGACTGGCACACAGTGTGGACACAGCCCTGATTTTGCAGATCAAAAGCAGTGTTCCATAGGGAGATGAGGAACAGGCTCAAGTATTGAACTGTCTGGGGCAGAATGGGCTCCATGGCTTAGAGGCTGGATCCAGGGCCAGTGACTTACTTCTCATCTGTGTGCTTGAGTTTCTTCTGTAAAATGGGGACATGAAAAGTATTTACCTCATAGCCACAGTGAGGGCTGAGGAAATAATAACAGCATACCCCTGAGCACAGTGCCTGGACTCAATACAGATCAGCCACTGTTATGACACAGGGCTCAGGAAGGGCGGGACCTGCCTAAGAAACAAGTTAAAACTGAAAAAAGAGTTGGGACAGTTTGAAAGCAGTTGGGAACAGCAGAGAGTAAGAAAACATTACACTTGGATCTCAGTTTGCAATAGAGAAACCTAAGTCACAAAAAGGGGTGTTTTAGTTATTGATGAAGAAATGTGGTGAATTATTTACTCAAGGCCTGGAAAACTCCAAAGAGGAAGGACACGTTAGTGGGGAGAAATGCATAGCAAAGGACATAGGACTCTTCACTGACTATACCGCTTTGAAGCATCAACACTGAGCATCCCCAGTGTGGGAGTATCTTGGAGTTAACACCCCTTTGGGGAGATGAAAGGAGAATTTCCCCTAAGAATCAGGTCTCAGAAACCTAAGGAATTCCAAGAAGGAGACAGTTAAGAGCAGTCATTGCAGGCTGAGTGATGTCACAGGCTGAACAACTAAAATTAAAGTGAAGAAAGCCCTAGGAGCTGGCCTAGAGCATAACATCCAGTGACAAGAGCAGGCAGTATGTGGTTAGAAACTAAGGCACCTGGCTCACTAGACAGATCCACATTCAACTTACAGGTCAGGTGCCAGGAACCCAAAGATCAAGGGACAAAGGGGGTTTAGGGCAAGATCAGTTCAGTTCAGTCTCTCAGTCATGTCCGACTCTTTGCGACCCCATGAACTGCAGCACACCAGGTCTCCCTGTCCATCACCAACTCCTGGAGTAAGTACCCACAATTAAATTAGCCTCAGGACTCCCCTGGTGGTCCAGTGGCTAAGAATCCACCCTGCAACGTGGGGGACGCAGGTTTGATCCCTGGTCGGAGAACTAAGATCCCACATGCCACGGAGTAACTAAGCCTACACACCACAGCTACTGAGCTCATGCGCTGCAACTAAGACTCAATGCAGCCAAATAAATTTTAAAAATAAAAAATTAACTTCTTCATTAAAGATTTTACCTGGATATATTTTAGTTCAGTGATCATGGATCTAGACAATCAGTGCTCATGTAAAGCAGCACCCAAAACACTGCAGATCACTGTGACTGGAGCTCACAATGGAATGCTGATACAGTTTTCTGGGAGCATTAATTTACCTGAAAAGGTAGTTGGGGTGATGCTGTGTTTTCATTCTGCCCCAACACCCTTTGAAACTAGGTAGGAAATATGTCAGTGAGGACTGTGTTGTCCAGTTCTGAGGAGGCTGATTGGGAATGCCTGTCTCCACAGAGGCAAGCTGTGTATGATAGGAGTTCCAGCTTCACGCTGGTGGGGGAAGCTTAACACAGCCTGTCTGTCCCACTGATTACAACTGAAACCTCTGGACGGCACACTAAAAGCAATGATCTGGGGGTTCTGGAGAAGCAAACAAAAGCAGGCAGAGTGTAAAAGGAAGTCAGGCCTAAGAGGTGAGCCCCAAGGACGTGTGGTGGTGGTGGTTTAATCACAAAGTTGTGTCCAACTCTTGCAACCCCATGGACTGTAGCCTGCCAGGCTCCTCTGTCCATGGGATTCTGGACAAGAATACTGGAGTGGGTTGCCATTTCCTTCTCCAGGGGGATCTTCCAGACCCAAGGATTGAACCCAGGTCTCCTGCATTGCAAGCAAATTCTTAACCAACTGAGCTATGAAGGGAAGCCTTCAAGGGGTGAAGGTTCCCGTTTTATTTTTCTTCTCTTCTTTGACTTTGCCCAGAGGATGAGGCTCTGTCTCAGAGCTGCACTGTGGAGCAGCAGGCTGTGCAGCTGAGATCCCACAAAAGTTGTGATGACTGAGATGAACCCGAAGAAGCACAACAGAGGCTCTGAGAAACGAACTAAGATGTAAACCAATGTCTAAGTCTCTCTTACCCCAAGGGTCACATGCATGGTACAGACCAGAAGCAGTGAAGAGCCTGGCCAGGTTAATAGCCTACTAAAAATAGCGTAATCCAGAAGAATTTAGTAAGACCCAAAGTCTATATGAAATAATGTTCAGAACATCCAAGATATGGAACACATTTGTTCGACAAACATAACAAGGTAAAGGTGAACAATTCTCAAGGAGAAATACAATCAACAGATGCCAACCCTAAGATAACCCTGATGCTGGGATCATCTAAGACGAGAGAGTGGCTAAGCTTCAGAAGGTAAAACTAAACACACTTGAAATGAATGGAAACGTACAGTTCTTACAAAATAAGCAAAAACTATGAAAAGAACTAGTAATTTCCCAAATGAAGAAAATACCTGAAAGAAAAAAAAATTGCTCAGTGGGATAAACAGCAAAACAGATAATGAGGAAAAGAGTCAGAGATCTTGAGAGGAAAAAAAGAAAAAAAAAAAAAAAAAAAACAAGAAATCATCAAATTTGAACAACAGAGAAGCTCTGGGAAAAAACTTGTAAGAACTTGTGAGACCACCTTAAAGGGTGTAACATATGTGCTACTGGAGTCTCAGAGTAGAGGGGAAAGAGGTTGGGTCAAAAAAAAAATCTTGGAAAAAAAAATGGCCAAAAATTTGATGAATGTCATAAATTTTCAGATTTGAGAAATCTGGGAAATCCAGACAGGTTAAATTCAAAAAATACATCATAATCAGTGCTAAAAATCAAAGATAAGGAAAAAACTTGAAAACAACTAATAATTACACATAGAGATAAAGCCAAAAAGTCAGCAATATATTAATATCAAAAAAGAAAAAAAATAATCACATTACCCAAAAGAAGGCAGGAAAGGGGAACAAAGAAAAATTTTGAAAAGTACAAGGGGCCAAAGAGAAAACAAATCATAAAATATCAATAGTAGGCTTAAATCCAACCATATCAATAGTTAAATTAAATGTAAATTTAATATGAACATATATGTGTGTGCTTAGTCACTCAATTGTGTCAGACTCTCTGCAACCCCATGGAATGTAGCCCGCCAGGCTCCTCTGTCCATGGGGATTCTCTAGACAAGAATTCTGGAGTGGGTTGCCATGCCCTCTTCCAGATGATCTTCCTAACCCAGGGATCAAACCCAGGTCTCCCACACTGCAGGTGGAGAAGCCCTATATTAAACTTTAAACATATCAATAAAACACACTTATTATTAAATTGTATATCTAAAACAAGACCCAATACTATCCTGTCTGAAAGACACAGATGGGTTAAAGTAAAAGAAAGTGATGTACCAGGCAAACAATAAGCAAAAGAAAGCTTGAGTGGCTATGTTATATATCACATAAAGTGACTTCAGGATAATGAATATTACCAGGGGTAAAAAAAGAACATTACACAATAAAAGTGACTTCACTAAGAAAACATAATACTCCTAAATGTGTATCCACCCAGCAACAGAGCTTCTAAATCTATTAAGTAAAAGTGGACTAATGTAAAAAGAGAAATAGACACATCTACAGTTAGAGAATTTAACAGTCTTCTCCCAACAATTAACAGAACAAGTGGACAAATAATAAAAATACAGAAGACCTGAATAATAATATCAACCTACTTGACTTACATAATATGTATAAAACACTCTATTCAACAACAACGGAACACATTCTCTTTAAGTACACACAGAACTGTATTCTGGGCTAAAAAAAAAAAGTAAATTCTGACAAACTTAAAAAAATAATTGAAATCATACAAAGCATATTCTCTGACTATAATGGAATTAAATAAGAAATCAATAGCCAAAAGATACCTGGATAATCCCTAAGTATCTGAAAATTAAATAACACATATGTAAATAACTCACTGATCAAAGAAGTCACAACAGAAATTAGAAAATATCCTGATCTTAATGATATGTTATAAAAACACAATAAATCAAAACTTGTAGGATGCAGTGCTTAGAGGCAAATTTAAATTTATGCCCAGTTAATACTTGAACATTTTTAAAGGGGTTTTTGCTCAGTGATCAAAAATTCAACTTGATAAAACTAGAAAAAGAAAAAGAAATCCAGAGAAGGCAGAGAAAGGGGCTTCCCAGGTGGCGCTAGTGGTAAAGAACCCACGTGCCAATGCAGGAGACACAAGACACGGGTTTGAATCCTGGATCAGAAAGATTCCCTAGAAGAAGGCATGGCAGCCCACTCCAGTATTCTTGCTTGGAGAATCCCATGGACAGAGGAGCCTGGTGGGCTACAGTCCAAACAGTCACAGAGTCGGACACGACTGAACTTAGTACGCACACACTGCTACAGAGAGAAGATCCAGTAAAACGCCAGTCCCATGACACAGGTATCTTGAAAGTCTCAATGTCATAAGTACAAAAAGACTACAAAGATTTCATTTTAGAGGCCAAACGGTGTTCAAGATGAGATTTATTTTTTCCACTTGAACACTTCCATCATTGTGCCCTCTGAAGTTAAATTCTCACTGTCTTACTTCCTCAGCATCACACAAACCATCACTTACCAACCAAGACTACAAGTCTGTATTTCTCGTTCGTCTGCCGTCGATACGGTGTTACTTCCTCATACGTGGGCACGTCGGCTGTGTCATACTGGTCACTCCTCTTGCACTCGTACATGGATTTATTTGTTTTCTTATCTTTTCTACTAAGACGGAAACTTCTTCTAAAACCAGCTGCAAATACAAAAAAAAAAAAAAAAAAAAAAACGTTTTAGCAGTTAGAACTAAAAAAAGACACCCCCTCTAAAAAAAAATTTTTTTTTAATCCCTCAAAGTTGGGCTGGATTTTATTTACCATAATAGCATTACCAGTGCACTGAGTAAAAAAAAGGGAAATAGATCCTCCATGATTTCATAAAAACAACTGATAAAAGAATCATCTAACATTTAATTACAGCTATAATATTTTAAGTTTTATTTGCTTCCCAATCATAAAGAGTTCTTTTCAAAAATCAGGAAACAAAGAGGTCAGATATCATAAAGAACATTTTTTCACAGATTGATGAACACAATTGTAAGAAAAAGTTTAAAAAGCACTGCAGAAACCTTTTAAATATAAATGATGAATTCTCCCATTCATAAATACTAGAATCTTTTACACTGTGTTCTAAGCACAGCCTAACAACATCCTTGTGGCACAGATAGCATCTATTGTTAAACAGAAAACTAAAGTTAGGGAGCTGCTGCTAAGTCACTTCAGTCATGTCCGACTCTGTGCGACCTCATAGACAGCAGCCCATCAGGCTCCCCGGTCCCTGGGATTCTCCAGGCAAGAACACTGGAGTGGGTTGTCATTTCCTTCTCCAATGCATGAAAGTGAAAAGTCAGAGTGAAGTCGCTCAGTCGTGCCCTACCCTTAGCGACCCCATGGACTGCAGCCTTCCAGGCTCCTCCGTCCATGAGGCCTCTGCTTGGATCAGGCAGACAGAACCAGACCATCACTGACAGCAAGTTACCTCACCGTTCTGAGACCCCAGTGGGTGGAGTAAATGACCAAGCCTCAGGTTCTTTTCTCCTATAGAAATTCTATGCTAATACTGAAGTGAACAGCCTTTCCCTTCTCTGGGGCATCTTCCTAACTCAGGGACCGAACCTGGGCCTCCTGCATTGCAGGCAGATTCCTTACTATCTGAGTCATTAGGGAAGCCCTTTATAATGTGAAGCTGACTGAAATTTGAAAATAAGTTTCTGAGCCACAGTTGTGTACTCTTATTAATACCGTGTCATATTTTACTAAAACACCTTTTCAAGTATTTAAGTAAGTTTCCTGTCTGCTTAAACAGCTCCCTCCAGCACACTGCTGTCATTTGAAATGTTGGCTTAGAAAAGCGAAGGCAAAAGTTCCTTGTCTCAGGCAAACCCTATTTCATTCTGCTTGTTCTTCACATAGTTATATCATTCTGGTTTAATGTCTTTTCTTGAAGAGTGGTATTTACCATACACATCATTCAAGGATTCTTGGCCTAACCAACACACTCAAAATCCAGACTTTAAAGGGAGGCAACAGTCTGCTTATTACAATATGATAAATATTCTATATCAGTTTCATAACATAAAACAAATGCAAGCATATTTTTAAATGTATAAAAACAGATTCTCTTTAAAAAGAATACTAATCAAATCTGGTAAGCAGGAAAAAAACTTTAATAAAGGTATTTTATAATAAAATGCAATAATGTGAATTTTAGAGAACACAAAGAAAAATAAATATTACTATTGGATTTAAAAATTAATTTTCAAAATAAAGGCAGTATTTAAAAAAAACAGTTAATGAATGTCCACAGAGTTCTATCACTCACCTTATAGATCCACAGTTTAATAAAAATCAAAATATTAAGAATGGAGTGATAAATATGTTCTGATAATATGTTCCTGGAATCCACTAAGAGTCGGTCTGATCTTGAGATACTCTGATTATTTGAGAGAGAAGATTTACAAAGAATTTGAAACAAGGAAGACAGCTACTCTAATAATCTCTTATTAAAGACAAAAGGAAAAAGCAAACAGAATAAATGATGAAACATATCATCTTACAAAGAAAGGTGAGATCTCAGGGACAAAGAGGAAGTGTACTAACCTGGTCCTAGGATGAAGAAAAGATGGGTGAATTCTAAGAATCTTAGCTGCACAGAGACGTCAGACTTCTATGGTGAGGGTCTGAGGACAAACTGTAATTATATTTTGTATTTTTTGGGGAAAGACTCATGAGACATCCTGTAGGATTAGCAGGTAGAACTAAAAATCCCTTCACAGTTATTCCTCATACGGAGGGAGGGGTTTCCTCAAGTCACTACAAACATCTGGCACAGAAATGGATTGAAGACATATATGCCTCATCCACAATGAATCCAAAATGAAAACCGGAAAAATTCCTGATCAACGAATCCCAGCTAAATCCTGAATTTCAGTGAAAATGCTTACCTAATGGAGTCTTTATGATTAACTCAAGTTTTCACCTTTGTCATAAACAATAATGAGATAGTGGGGGAAAGAGAAAAGGGAACCAGATTTCTAACGTGAGATCTCCATGGACATGCAGGGTGAGGAGCTGGGGGTCACTTGGGGGTGTGAGCTGTACAGCACTTGGTACAGAAAAGGTACTTAATTCAAGTAAAAGGTAAATCTCTAGTGGCTCAGTGGTAAAGAATCTGCCTGCCAATGCAGGAGCCGTGGGTTCATTTCCTGGATGAGAAAGATCCCTTGGAGAAGGAAATGGCAACCCACTCCAGTACTCTTGCTTAAGAAATCCCATGGACAGAGGAGCCTGGCAGGCTATATATATGGCTATATATATAGTCCATGGGGTCGCAAAAGATTCAGACATGACCTGACAACTAAAACCACGACAACAGATTTTCTAAACAGGATTTTTAAAGGCAACCCTAAAATTCTACTATCGTTCCTGTTTCATTTCCTTAATGTAAATTTTGACAAAGAAAGCCAGACACATTTGGGATTTTCACAAAGATAACCATACGAAGCCGACAAAAGGGACACAGCACCGCGTTCATGAAGGTTCAGAGCCGGAGCAGCCCCGGAGAGGAGAGCGTCAGGTTGCTGAGACCCCGCCCAGCCAGCACATCAGGGACACTCCTGCACTGGCCCGCACACCACGACCGGCCCTGACCTCGCTCACGTGTTTTCCAGGTGGCCACGACCACGCATGCAGAATTCCCACAGGTTCTGAGGCCTGAGTGTCTTGGCCCAGCGCCTCATTTAGAAAACAAAAGGGGAAAAGTCAGCCAGGTCCACTGGGATCCCATGGGTGCAGGGGCTCCGTGCTGAGTGTTAAAGGCTCAGATCTGGGTCACTGGCTTCCTTACCAACTTGGGTGACTTGCCAATGTTTTTAAAACTTTCTGAAGCTTCATTTCTCAGCTTTAAAATGAGGATAATACTATCAACCTCTCACAGGATATTAAGGATTAAACAATTTATGTGAAGCATCTGCCCAGGACCTGGCGTGTGGTAAACGGCTTACACAGTAGACAGAGATTAGCACCTGACTGGGTCACACCTAACCTGAAAGTGCCTCCAAGGCAGGAACACACTGCGTTCTCTGTTGTTCCCATAGCACACGTCTGTCTAGCAGGAACGGGAAAAGCAAATGAAGGGGCTTCATGTTTGAGTAACGTCATAAAAGACACAAAATATTAAATCCAGATTTAAATATGTTAACTATTAAAAGTAGCTTATTAAAGCAGTAAGGCATTTTTAAAGAGATAAAGATTCAGTGTATGTTACCTACCTTTTTATTTTTTTTTTAGGTACTCTTTCTAGGGATGTGCTATCTCTGTTATTACAGTTACATTTAGAGAGCATCTCTCTTTTCTGTCCTTACTTACGGTCCCTCACTCCCTCAACACACACACATATATATGTCACATATTTACACCACACAATAGATAGATACACTCATGTACCCATGCATATGGATACACACATACATACATACACACACATATATGTCGTTTTGCCGTTTATGTCACTCATTCGTGTCTGACTCTTTGCGACCCCCACCTATGGACTGTAGCCCGCCAGGCTCCTCTGCCCATGAAATTCTCCAGACAAGAATACTGGAGTGAGCTGCCATTTCCTCCTCCAGGGGATCTTTCCAATCCAGGGATCGAACCCACATCTCCTGTGTGTCCCACATTGTAGGCAGATTCTTTCCCCACTGAGCCATCGGGAAACACACACACACACACACACATCTATGAATATACAAAATTAGAGTCAGGAAACGAGAAATCCCCAACCCAGAACAACTAATAAAACAGCCAGAACAGAGGATATAACAAAAGGCATGAAATCCAGAGTTGTTACTTGTTTCTCAGATAAAAACAAAGCCAAACCAGGTAGCACAGAAGCCTGCCACTCAAGGCAGCATAGAGACTGTCATTTTCAAATTTCAGTGACACAGTGTGGGCATGTCAGCACAGCTTGGTTAAGTCTAAGCTTAAAGGAGAGTGAGGTCGACATCAGGAAAAGGGGTTAATCATTTCTGGCCTTTGGGTCTTAGGTGGTTCTCTTATTAAAAGGAAGCTCAAGAATGTGTACTTAAATTGAAAGCAAGCAGAAGGTTCTTTCCAGTAAATGGGAATAAATCACCTAGAACGTATTTCATTCTAGTTCGTTTTTGGTGCACAAGTCTTAGCAAGAGCTGGCTCTTAGACACCAGGAGCGGCAGAGCAGCACTAACAAGGAATTTGGAGTAAGGGAACGGTTTCATGCAAAATATATTTTTCCTTATATTTCACATTTTTGTAATTTATAATTGGCTCAACATTTTTATGGACAAGCTTTTTCCATGGCTCTTACCCACAGCTGCTAGAGATTTGTGTTTTTTTTTTTTCAAGAGAACAGCACGTCAGCTTTATTACAATAGGAAAGTGGCTTCACAGAGAAACCGCAGGTGCGGGTCAGCCCTTCATCACTCGGAGACACTTCTTATCTAATATTTTCCAGCAGGAATAATTTATGATAACTCGCTAACTTACTTAGTTGCGTGGTTCTGCTTAAAGTAAATTTTATTTTTTTATTATAAAAGATGACACAAGTTGCAATAAACATTCCTGTACATTCCTGTTACTCTGTGTCACTGATGACTTCATTAGGGCAAATTGCAAGAAGCTTGATGGATCTTGTCCAAATGCTTCTCAGATGGGTTAATAAGAACATACATCTCCACTGGCAGCAAGAACAACTGCGTGTTTTACCATTTTCTCATCAAAGGACTTCTAATCATTTAAAAATCTTTAGTGATCTTACAAGTGAAAAACTGTATACCGTTTCATTTTAACTGTTAAGTTGAACCTGTTTTTCACATTTGCAACTCATTTGCATTTATTTCTTCTGTGAATTGTTAATACTTGTTGATTGTTTTTGGGGGAGTCTACATAAACAGCATACACATACATGTATCTTTTAAGGTCATAACCCTTGGCCTTATTTATTGCAAAGATGTTAAGATTTTCAGTTTTCCTTTTCAAAGAAATTTTAAAGGTTTATTTATTTGAATCTGTGAATTTCTTTCCTTTGTAATTTCTTTCACTATTTTTATGACTTTCCTACCCCTAATCTGATAAACACCCAAATTTTCTTAAATTAAAAAAATAGGTTACATAGCTTTACACTTAATTTTTTAAATCCATCTGGAATTACTCAGGTATGATTATGAGATCAAGTTTGTGAGATGAGGCTGTAACTTTATAGTTTTCTCAATAATTAGCCAATGGCCCCAGAAATCCTTACTGAACAACCCTTTACCAACTTTATGTTAATACACACTTTGTACTGAAACACCAGATAGTGAGTTATGATGTTTGGACCAAAAAAAAAAGGTGATTCTTGGTCTGAGTTTAGATCATTCCCTTATTGTTAATTTCAATATCAAAACAGCGGAAGCAGTGGTGGTGGTGGTAGTGGGTATTTGTTGAGAACTTACAAATGACAGACACCGTCTGAAGCACTTACATGGATGCGTTCATTTAATTCTCACAACAACAAATGGAGCAGGCATAACAATCTAACAGGTTTAAGGAACTCTTCCTTTAGTGTCATAAAGAGAAAACAATCCTTGGTTCAAATATTAAATCTTGAAAGTCCAGAATAAAGCTTGAAATGTTATTCTACACACACAGATGTTTAAGAGAAAAACTGGTAAGCTTTCAGTGACTTTTGTTGTTTTACTAAACTTTTAATTTTGTACGTGAGTATGCCTATTAACAATGTTGTGATAGTTTCCGGTGGACAGCAGAGGGACTCAACCACACATATACTTGTATCCATTCTCCCCCAAACTCCCCTCCATCCAGACTGCCACATAACATTGAGCAGAGTTACCTGTGCTACACAGTAGGACCGTCAGTGGTTTTATGAAATAACTTACTAGGAAAAGTTTATCAAAGAGAAGCAGCAGTTTAATTCAGGGAGTAAAAATCATAAGCTCTTTTTCTGTTAGAAGATATTTTTCAAATATAATTGAATATGTATATTTGATATTCCTCTGTATTTAAGATGATGTGTAAAATAGAAAAATATATGCAACAGTGTCATTGCCCTCAAAGTATTCCTGATCTACTAGGGGAATAGAGATTATTCCAAATACTTGTAATTTAAGTGTTTTCACAACACAGGCTCAGGACAGAAACTAAAATTTTTTAGCAAGTACTTCTAATCTGATTTGACTTGACATTTCTCTTAAGAAGAAAAAAAAGAAATTAAACTCAGGCAGTTGTTATTTGGTTATTTTCAAAACTACTTCACTATATTTGATATAATAGTATTGATATAACACCACAGATATAACTATTCAGCAAAAAGGGTATTAAATTTAATGCTTACATATGTAAATTAAGAATCATTTGGTATTAAAATTAACTTCAAATAATTATAGATAAGTATTATATCTATGGGAGAAGGCAATGGCACCCCACTCCAGTACTGTTGCCCGGAAAATCCCATGGATGGAGGAGCCTGGTAGGCTGCAGTCTATGGGGTCGCTAAGAGTCAGACACGACTGAGCGACTTCACTTTCACTTTCCACTTTCATGCATTGGAGAAGGAAATGGCAACCCACTCCAGTGTTCTTGCCTGGAGAATCCCAGGGATGGAGAAGCCTGGTAGGCTGCAGTCCATGGGGTCGCACAGAGTTGGACATGACTGAAGCGACGCAGCAACAGCAACAACAACAAAAATTATATCTATCCATCCTATAATTTCGGGCTTCCCTGTGGCTCAGCTGGTAAAGTATCCACCCACAATGCAGGAGACCTGGGTTCAATTCCTGGGTTGGGAAGATCCCCTGGAGAAGAGAAAGGCTACCCACTCCAGTATTCTGGCCTGGAGAATTCCATGGACTGTATAGTCCATGGGGTCACAAAGAGCTGGACACGACTGAGCAACTTTCACATCCTATAATTTCAAATGTTAGTGATATTTTTAATAGTAAAAAACACCTTGAAGCATTCAAAATATATACAAGTATGGGAATGATTAACTATGAAACACCTTTTCAAAGAAAGGGGGCTTAAGACACTGCTGTATTTAAAATATATAACCAACAAGGACCTACTGTATAGCACAGGAAATGCTGCTCAATATTCTATAATAACCTAAGTGGGGAAAGAAAAGGAATAGATACATGTATATATATATAACTGGATCATTTTGCTATACACCTGAAACTAATACAACACTGTTAATCAACTATACTTCAATGTAAAATAAAAATTTAAAAAGAACTATACAACACCATTAAGAAATGTATTTGCGATACCAATAAATGGAGAAAACTGGACATATACAATAGTCATAATTATACTGAGTTTTACTAATATAAAAACTGGTTTGAATACAGAAAAAAACTATAAAAGCAGACAATATACTAGGGGGAGAGGGCTGTAGGCAACTATTTCGTCCTATTTTTAAAAGACTTTCCATAATGTTACATAATTTTACAATTTAAAAAAATACACAAAAACACCAAACAAATGAAATCCAGGATTGGTAGACGTATCTGTGAGGTTACATCAATATATAACAGAAAATACATTTTGCCTGTGTCTCAGAGGCAGGTTCCACTTTCCTGTATTTTGAAAATAGATCAAATTTGTATATTCTTAAAGGTTAGGAATACCCAATAGGTTAAAACACTTAAATACTTAAAAAGCAATGAAAGCAAAAACAATGGCAAAAAAATTTTAGTGAGAATATAGTATAAAAACTAAAGATCAAAGATCAAGGAAGATAAAGAGAGAACCAGTGGACTCACCTAAGAAGTGAAGAGAGTAAAAGAAAAGCAACCTGGGTGTTGGAAATTTAGAACTACACTAATAAAACTGAATGTGATTTTTTAAAATCACAAATTGTTATCAGTTTCTTTGGCTCCCATAAATAGTTTCAGTGAAGATTTTTACAATGTAAATATCATTTTAATGATCTTATTTTCATAAAATTTTGACATTTATGATGACATTAAAAAAAAAATACATGATCATTTTATGGGCAGTATCTGCATTAACAAAAAAGGCCTTCCCCTCCTACAGAGTCATGGTAACTCACCACCAATACTAACAGCCTCAAATCACATGTATGAACGAGAGTGTGACCTGCCTCTCTGTTAACCATAAGAAAATACATACTAGTATGTGACCATTTGGACTTTTCAAATGGTACAGGTTCCATCTTTGGTGATATTTCTGTAACCAGTCTGGTAATAACATTAGAAACTATGCATCCTCAATGTTTCTAAGAAAATAAGCTTTTAATATGTAAATGTTACAGATGCCTGCAGATTGGGACAGAGTTTCAGTGAAACTTGCTTGAATTAATAACAAAGCAATATCAGTCATAAGCATCTGAAAAATTAAGAGATTTATAGAAGTTCCTAATTTTTTGAAAAAATACATTTATTTTATGCAAACACAGTGAAGAAAAGGGCTTAGTTTCTTAAAATAAAAATAAGCATTTTAATTCTCTCCTCTCTCCTTAAATATACTAAAATGTGCTACTTTTAAAAATCAGGAGAACTGCCAAAAATACTGTATGAAAGTTATTTTCTTAAAACAATGAATTAATTTGACCAAATATTTAATGAGTTCAGTAGGTACCTTAATTACAAGGAAGAGAAAATATTGCGATGAATGAATTTTTTAAGACTTTTAAAAAACTCATGTACACATTAAAAAAACTAAGTGGCTGGAAGTGATTATATAATGATAGGCTTCTGACAACAAAATGTTGAAAATTTCCATTAAAATAAACATTTTGAATATAATGCCAATCTTGTTATGATGATATAAATCATAATAGACATGTAAAAACTATGTAGTAACACGATCCTATGACAGAGTTATTGTTGAAGTGATGCTCCCAGAGTATGCCAGCCATAAAATTATCCCAAAGACAAAGAAAGATAATTAAGAACATCTTAAAACAACAAACAAGTAAAAATCTTGGGAAGAAGTTTAAACTGAAAAGCAATGCCAGCACAAAACTGTAAAAGTTACAGAGATCTGGAGATGGAGAGACTGAATTAGTCACCTTCTACATCCACCTTATAAAACAGTATCAGGGAGGGGGAAAAAAAAAAAGAGAAACATGAATGTCATCATGGATTATATTAACTCACCATACAGTGCTAATTTTGTATATAAAGGAGGAAAAGGCTTTTGAACAGGGAAAATTCACTTCTGAAATGTTACAAGTACAAAGTTGCTCTGAGTATAAAAGAAATGTTCAAATGCCATAAATACCCTTGAATTTTTTAGCTCATCTCCAGCTAAAAGTAAAAACAGAAACTCAAAGTATCTAACGAAATCATGGAAGCGAATATAAAATATCAACCTGCAATTTCCAAGAAAAAAAAAATCACCTGGGTCTTAAAAAGTTTTCCTGATACCATCGACAATTTTTTTTAGTTTAGCACAGCATTACCATTTAAGAAAAAGAAAAAACATATGAGAATTTAATCTTCTTCCAGCCAGCTAATAAAGAAATGAGTCTTACTCTTTCAAAATTATAAAAAAATACAGTATGCACACATAAAAATGAATATAAAAATATAATTCTGAAAAGGGGAAAATTGGATTTGAAATTTTAATGTTATTTTTTTAAGTTGAGTCTATGCAACCTAAAATTCTCCAAGCAGGAATGGTTTCTGTCAGAGAGAATATTTCCAAGTAGTATTCCAGACATGTTGAGATTATGCAGAGTTCGTTCTTAACCTGTACCGCGTTTGAAAGAATACTTCTAAATGTTCTCTTTGTATAAATTTTATTTTTTGGAAAAATATTAAAGCAGTATATTTTGACACAGCTGTACTTACCTACATAACATTCTTTAATAAAGTGACTGAATATTGGAACAAATGGAATCTCATGCTAGATTTATACAATAGGCAATGTAACTAAAGGCTCACTGGTGCTTAAACATGGGACAAATAAGAAACAGGGTTAGGAAGAAATACAGAATTAGAGATGGGTAAATAGTTTTAAAAGAAATAACAGCAAATGAATGGATTTGTTTTTACTGAACTTTATGGTAAACACTTTCGTTAAATAGAAAGAACAGTCTTAACTTACAGAAGTCCCAAAACTGATCTTGTTTTAAAAGAATGCATGAAGTGCTCCAGCAGGAGCAGAAGTGGAGAAAAACTGATGATTTTTCAGGAGATCATTTGCAAGAAATTGTGTTGGAAGACACATGCGTGATAAGCAGTGCTTTGTGAATTGTTTATAACACAATTTCTATAATGAATTAAACAGAGCGAAAACATTCTGTAATTCTTACCAGTTAAAGAAAAGGCCAGTTACTCTTCATAAGAACTACTTTGTATTGTAGTAGGAAAAGGGAGACAGAATCTTTAAAGCTTGCATTTCTACCACTGAGAAGCAATCACCCTTCGGAAGTCAGCATATGCACATGCACACACACACACCAAAGACACACTAACTCTCACACCACCCATCACAACTAAAGGAAGTTGTTCAGAGTTTATAGGAGGAAGTGAGTTATTAATTACGTGTGTGTCTATGTGTATATACTTTAAGTATTTATATATACACACACACTTTCAAAGGTGTAATTTTCTACAATTCATATTTATAGCATACTATCAATTTAACCTCAGTTTATTAATTTTATGCAAACAACGCACAACTTACACTGCCTAGTCAGTAAGCTTTTTTCCTTCCCTCCACTAGTAAGCAAACATCTTTTATTGATAAATACAGTGACCTTTAAGAAACCCAGCGTTACACATCAATAAGAATCCCACGACCCAGTGTACCTTCGCATCAGTGGTGGCTCACTGAATACGGTTTCAAGATATAATTCTTACACAAAGAGACATTCAGTGCTTGGAGTATTACAGTGCTACTGCTTTCAAGAGTCAACTTAGATCAATTTGACATGGAATGTATTTTCAAAAATGTAATCAGTCATCAGGCAAATGGCTACTTATACTGTTTTGTGCTTGACTTTATGCACATCAGAGAAAGTGAAAATGTATTCACTAAATGATTATCGGCCTCACTTAGATCAATAGCAACCCTGGGCATTTCCACTTGGGGTCCAAGAATATTCTGTCTGCAGGGTAATCATTCCCGCTGTCCTTCTGCATCTGTGGACTCAGGAAATAACAGTGTGGAGGCAGATAAGGAGTGAGGGGAAGAAATTCTTCTATGTAAGTAGTCCTTGGAAATGACCTCATGAGAAGGCAGACTTTCTAGGAGCTCCCTTGGCCATATTCCAGATGGGTCCTACAGCTGGAGAAGGTGTCCGGTGCTGAGGATGGATACAGACCCATCCTGTGCAAAGGCTGTTCTTTAGAACCAGGCGTGTCTGAGAAAGCAGCGGTAGTGGCTGAGCTCTGGAGTCACCAGAGTACTGTATGACTTGTAGTAATCGCCTGAAATGTCACAGATCCATTCCACGTTGTTGACTTGTATGGTTTAAATTACTTCTTTTAGTGAGAGAAACATTTGATGTGCAAGACATATCAAATCTCCAAAGGGTAAATTTTCCCTCACCACAGTAATTACCATAGATATATTTAACGTACAGTAAGAGACTGGAGAATGTGACACTTAATCTTATGTGTCAACTTGGCTGGGTCACAGTGCCCAGATAATCAAACATTATTCTGGATGCCTCTGGTAAAGGTGTTTCTTGGATAAAGGCTAACATTTAGATCAGTAGACTTGGAATAAAGCAGGTTACTTTTTCTTTTTTTCCTTCTGTTTTTTTTATTGGAGTATAATTGCTTTACAATGTTGTGTTAGTTTCTGCTATATAACAATGTAAATCAGCTATAAGTTTACATATATATCCCCTCCCACCATTCCCCATCTAGGTCTTTACAGAGCACCGAGCTGAGCTCCCTGTACTATATGCAGCAGCTTCCCACTCCTATCTACTTCACATGTGGTAATATATATATGTCAATGCTACTCTCTCAATTCATCTCACCCTCTCAAAGCAGATTACTTTCTATAATGTGGGTGGGCCTTATACAATCAGTTGAAGATCTTTATGGAAAAGAGACTAACCTCTCCCTGAGCAAGAAGGATTTCCAGCAGCAGACAGCCTTTGGCTCAAACTGCAACTCTTCCCTGGTCTCCACTCTGCTACCTAGCCTGTAGATTTTGACTTATTAAGCCTCCACAGTCACATGATCCAATTCTTTAAAATCTCTGTGTGTATGTATATGTATGAGTGAGTGATAGTCACTCAGTCATGTCTGACTCTGAGACGCCATGGACTGTAGCCTACCTGTCCTCTGTCCATGGGATTCTCTCCAGGCAAGAATACTGGAGTGGGTTGCCATTCCCTTCTCCAGGGGATCTTCCCAATCCAGGGATCAAACCTAGGTCTCCTGCATTGCAAGCAGATTCTTTACTGACTGAGCCACCAGGGCCACCTCTACTAATGACATTTTGGTTCCAGCTACAGCCACTTCTTATCTGGATGACACACAACT
Organism: Bos indicus; assembly: GCF_029378745.1. Classification (NCBI taxonomy): domain Eukaryota; kingdom Metazoa; phylum Chordata; class Mammalia; order Artiodactyla; family Bovidae; genus Bos; species Bos indicus. Next base: position 36,538,679 of record NC_091772.1, on the reverse strand, counting down.
GCCCACCTCTGCCCTGGCTCTCTTACAGCCCGTTCTCAGCAAATCAGCTAGAGTGACCCTGAAGCTCACAGCCAGGCACGTCACTCTGCTCCAAACCTGTCTGACTTCCCATCCCACACAATAAGAGCCAAAGGGGTCAGCTCAGTGCCCCTCACACCAGCATCCTGTTATCTCACCAGCCTCAAAGCCTGCCGCTCTTCCCTTTTTTCACTCTGCTCGGGTCACACTGGTCTCCCTGCTCCACAGATGCCCCGGGGCCTATCTCAGGGCCTTTGCACACGACTGCCCCACTATTCCTTTTCCACAAGGCCCCTCAGAGGTGTTCTCCACCATGGCCTCAGGGAGGCCTTCAGTGACCACCCTGGGACAACTGAAGCTGTGTGTCCTTACCTCTCCCAGTGGCCGTTCCAGCTTCACTTTTCTTCATGGCATGCCTCACCACTGAATGTATTATGTAATTTATTTAGTGCAATTTATTTAGTTATGTCTTCACCCCAGTCCCTTACTCTATGAAAGGGGGTCTGCTTTTGATCTCTGTTGAAATGCTGAGGGTCCAGAACATAACAGGTGCTCAATAAATATCAGGAAACCAATCGAGAAATACCATTACAAGAAAGTTATATTCTGCAAATACCGTAAGAATCTGCTAACCAGAGCTAAAGCGGGATCTTTTGAAGGAGGACGTGACACCAAAGAGGAAGAGGAGAAAAGGTTCCTGCTTTTGCCTACAAGAACTTACAATGCCATTTCACTTTTCAAACGATTTACTAAATAGAGCTACATGAAACTGTTGACATTCTGATGACTTTTGACCTACAAAAAAAAAAACCACAGCAATTTCACATGCTTCGATCTAATGTACATATTACTTTGCAAAAGATATAAATTAAAAATTTTGGTGTGGGGAATACAAAACTCTGAAAACAGAGGAAAGAATTCATAGATTTGACTATGTAAAAATTAAAATGTATATATGATGTTAAACTTGACATTTAAAAAAAAAAGGTAAAATGCACCAAAGGACCAGAAGAAAATGCACACAGCAGAGAGAGGGCTAATGTGCATGATACAGAAAGAGCTCATAACATTAACAGGAGACTGATAAAGAACCCGATAGGAAAAAATAAATAGGTAGAGACATGATTATTCAACGGGAGAAAAGAAGAAAAGTGAATAAAACGTCACACTATCTCATTACATCACTATATTTAAAGTCAAAGTGAAAACTGTTAGTCGCTCAGTCATGTCCAACTCTTTGTGACCCCATGGACTGTAGCCCACTAGGCTCCTCTGTCCATGGGATTCTCCAGGCAAGAATACTGGAGTGGGTAGCCATTCCCTTGGCCAGGGGATCTTCCTGACCCAGGGATAGAACCTGGGTCTCCTACACAGGCAGATTCTTTATATTTAAAGGTGTTTATCAAATAATATTTATACCAAAAAATAGCTTTGCCATAAATGTTAGCATGCTGCTTATGAGACTGCTTTTAAAAATGTATAAAAATCTGTAGCATTTTGAGGGTTTGGTTCTTGGTGGGAGCCAAAATAGCATTCCACAAGGCAGTCCATTTGCTTAGTCTATTTATAACAAAGTAACTCTTTAATAGTACTAAAACTAACCAGAGAAGTACCATCAAACTTGTGTATCCCGCAGAAAGACACAATTTCCACTCAGTAGTCATTCATTGAAGGGCTTCCTTAAAAGAAAAAACTTTTATCAGAAACACTATTAATTTCTGTATCCTACTATGTCATAGGAACACAAAGCTGTCTTACTGTACGCTTCTCTTCTCAGATACCTGACCCCACCTGTAGCTACATGAACCTCTAGGTGCCTCGAATCTGTGGCTGTCTTGCTGCTATTATATCAGAACAAGCATTTAGACCAGAAAGAAGAAAGATGTCATGACAGACATCTACAAAAACATGTCGACCTTGCTCTCCTGTTGGCTTGTCAGGTATGGAAAGGAAAACTCGTCTCCACGACCAGGAGTTGAACGGAGTCGAGAGTTAGGCTCTGTAATCAGGGCTTGCAAAATCCAAAAGCCAACAGAAGCTAGACGGGCAGAAAAATCTTAAATTGCATTCTGTCAACACTGACACGATTTGTACAGTATTCACTCCTCGAAGAACTAGGTGGTCCCATTTTCCCTTAACTGCTCTTTGGTTAGTTTTATTTCCCCACGTTTGAGAACTGGGACATAAAGAAAGACTTCACTGTTATATAGCACAAGCATCAACACGACTGTTAGAAGAGTGTCGCGGGATCCCGTCTCCGGGCTGGCTCGGCCACAGCACGGCGAGGCTGTGCTGAACTGGAGAGCTTGTGTTCATTTAAGGGGCCACTTGTAACTCAGCCTCTGCTAATTCTTAACACTGGAAAACGAAGGCCTAGTTTGGTCAAATCTGTTTTGTCAAAGGAGCCAGGAAACATGAAATTTCTCATGTTTGTGGGTCTAACAAAAATGGATCTTTTGCCTAAACACAGCCTGACAACTGTCTGTGAACCCCTTGATACAAGTTATTAAATGACTCATGATATTCCCCTTTCACCTGGATTGTGCCCTATTTTTATCCATAATTGGGGGGGGGGCGGTGCAAAGCGGGTCTTCCCAGGTGGTGCTAGTGGTAAAGAACCCGCCTGCCAGTGCAGGAAACATGAGAGACATGGGTTCAATCCCTGGGTTGAGAAGATCGCCTGGAGAGGGGCATGGCACCCACTCCAGTATTCTTGCCTGGAGAATCCCATGGACAGAGGACCCTGGCAGGCTACAGTCCATGGGGTCACAAAGAGTCAGACACAACTGAAGCAACTGGAACAACCACAGAGTGGTCTCTTGGAAGGACTAAGCCCTCTGCACTTTCTAAAGAATGTTTTCCTGGGACCTGTGGTATCTGCAGGCTTCACTTGATCCAAGTGATAAAGATCCTGTGGTCTTAATTCCATCTAATCTCATCTGCTTTGGGATTTTGATCAAGGAACTACTTTCTATCTCAGAACTTAATCCTTTACCATCAATCCTTTATCTCTGCCTATAGATATGAACCAATTATCCTCTCCCACTAAACTACTCCTATCCTCAACTACACAAACCACCTTGACCTCAGCTGACCTCTCCCTTCACTGTCCACCCTCACTTGCAAGGCTGTGGCTTCCAGGAAAGTCATTTCTCAGGCAGCAGCAGTGATTCCGAGTTGCCAGATGCAATGGCATTTTATCAGGATTCATGCCCTTTGAGCTCTTGAAAGCAGCCCATTGTGCTAATCACCTTTGCTTTTGAGTTTCAAGTCATATCTACTAAATATTAACTTTATAAAACCCTACATTCTATCAGAGACATGTAGAATAAAACCTGTATTTCATTCTTTATACAAAGAATTACGCGAGTCCAAAAACCAGGTAAATGCTAATAAAATGTGTAAGTTCCTTGGCCTGCCGCTGAAGATCTCACGTCATCAAGCAGGATGATCAGTTTCCAGTGCTGCCATCTACCTGTCGCCCTGTGCTCTGCAACAGCCACCTCCGTCCATACTGCTACTCCTGCCCTCATCCCCTGGCACTAACTGTGATCCCGCCTAAACAACGGAGCCTGTTCCAGCATCCCCTCTCATGCGACTGACTCCCTCATTGCCCCAGCCTCAGACGATCATCACATCCTCTGAATTACTGTATTTCATGTGAAGTGAAAGTGTTAGTCACTCAGTCGCGTCCGACTCTTTGTGACCCCATAGACTTGTAGCCCACTAGGCTCCTCTGTCCACAAGATTCTCCAGGCAAGAATACTGGAAAGGTTTGTCGGTCCCTTCTCCAGGGGCTCTTCCCCACCCAGGGATGAAACCCAGGCCACCTGCAGGGCAGGCAGACTCTTTACCGTCTGAGCCACCAGGGAAGCCGACATTCATCCAATAATGCTTCATGCCATAGTTCTTCAGTTCAGTTCAGTCAGTTCAGTCGCTCAGTCACGTCTGACTCTTTGTGACCCCATGGACTGCAGCACATCAGGCCTCCCTGTCCATGACCAACTCCTGTAGCTTACTCAAACTCATGTCCATCGAGTCAGTGATGCCATCCAACCATCTCATTTACATGGCCCTGCCCATCAGAACAAGACCCAGTTTTCCCCTCAGTCTCTCCCATCAGGAAGCTTCCATAAGCTTCTTATCCTTATCCATCAGAGGGTAGACAGAATGAAAACCACAATCACAGAAAATTAAACTGATCACATGGACCACACCCTTGTCTAAGTCAATGAAACTATGAGCCATGCCGTGTAGGGCCACCCAAGATGGACAGGTCATGGTGGAGAGTTCTGACAAAATGTGGTCCACTGGAGCAGGCAACAGCAAACCACTTCAGTATTCTTGCCTTGAGAACCCCACGCACAGTATGCCACAGTTCTTCACTGGAGAGATACACACAGACCAAGGATAGGTGCCCCTCTTTCTAGTTTGGAGACAGGCAGAAGTTTGCAGTGACGGCTTCTCCCTGTCCCCCAACTTCCAGGGCAGTCCACCCCTCGACCCCCGACAGACTCTGGCATGGCCACAAGCCTTGTTCTGGCCAATGGGCCATCAGCGGATGTGATATAAGCAGAGGTTTCATCACACTTAGATACCAGCGATGGTTCTCTCTGTGGCTCTGCAGAGCCCCGAGACCTCTACATGGGTAGCTTACTGGAGGGTGAAAAACTATGTGGGACAGAAACAAGTTTGCCCAACTGAGCACCCCTGCCCCCCAGACCAGGCAGACCCCAGCCAAACCACCAGCCTGCAGCCATCCGTCAGGCCGACACAGACCAGAGCTGCCCAGCTGACCACAGAATCAGGAGACTAATCAATGCCTCTGGTTTGCAGCCATTAAGGCTTCAAAGATTGTAAGAGAGGATCGATTAATATACAGAGTATCTGGCACATTGTATTGTTCTGAATTGAGTGAAGAATTGAGGAAAAATTTAACCTCTCTCTGATCATCCAATTCTCTCTCTGTAAATTATAGTTTTCCCAGCATATAAATTAAAATACCCTATGTTCTGCAGTTTTTTTTGTTTGTTTGTTTTGTAGAATGAAAAGCTAGAGGGCAGCATACTGTAAAAGACACAGTAGGTATTATACCTACATAGCTGTGGATTTGAAATCAAGATGCAACATTTATTGTCTTTGGTAAATCCTGTAAGATTTCTGTGTCTCAGTTTCTTTTTTTTTAAGTGGAAAAAATACCACCAATTTCGCCATATGAGAGATAAGATTTTTTTTTAATTTAAAAAGGGAGGTAAGATATATATTAAATAACAAATGCAGGATCTGGCACTGTTCTTCAATAACCAAGAGATATTATCATCATGTACATAAATATTGCTAAATATTAATCTGAAAATAAGGAGGTTGAAAGATTTCTCTCTCAAACTGAGTTTCCATACCACTATCCCTCACTACTGCAAGTGAAGAATTTGTCAGTGTCCCGACACACAGCAGAGTGAGGAAAGGTCTGAATTGAGATGAAGATAACTCTGAAGGCTTTAACAATCTCTGGATATCTTGACTTTTGTTTATATCATCCCTTGGCATCTCCAAAGTGGAAAATTTTCCATCCAGAACAGAGGAGCAAGTTAATCATACACTTTAATTGTACAGGGAGCTGATCAGTGGGTATTCTGAGGGGGGTTATGGGAATAATAAGTCATTAGAAAATGGAACCAAAGTTATTTAGGAAGATGCAAGTTATTTAGAAGTTTTGAATAATTTACAGCTAGCTAGATAATTTAGAGAAATCCAGAGACAACTAATTCAGTGAACTTACTTAGCACAAATAGATGCTTTGTCATCCTCTATCAAAAAATTATCATGGTTTTCAAAAATAGAGCATCTGGGAAGCTTCCTGAATAATAAACCAAATTTGAATTTATTTATTTTGAATTCCTTTGTGTCCAACCAATTGAGCCAGTTTAAAATAAAGGTTCATGCTACCCCCGACTGATAGCAGAGCATGCTAATGTAAATATGCTAATTTAAGACAAAACAGTGTAACGGCTTTGAAGAAAGCAACAGAAAGAAAGAACTCCTCTTCCATGACTAATTGCTCACCTAGATAGGTTCCACTGCTGATACCACCATATTCAGCATCTTCTGGATGGAGTGTAAGAGCAGACAGAACGAAAGCCGAGAAACAAAGCAGAACAGTTAGAAGCCCAGCCACAGATGCAAAAAAATAAATCACTTCAAACAGTCACAAAGCACAGCAAAGAACAGCCCTCACAATGCTACTCTTAAACATAAAACATTTTGTTTTATATTTAAGTTTACAGTAACATTTTGAAACAGCATGCAATTCTTTTTTCACGCTTCTTTGGAAGTGCCTTAACTGCAGTTCCAAGAACATTTTAACAGACTTGTCTGATACATTTATATTTTGTCAATCAAGAAAATTATACCACTTGATCCCTAAAGTAAATTTATTTTTGTAAGTCAGGCTCCTTGAGACTATGTAAAATATAACACTTATTTTGGCTCACTGGAGTAGACAGAAAGGTTAAAATGAAGACACAGCCCTTCTTTTGATTAAAAAAAAAAATGAACGATGAAAACATTTTAAAATAAACAATATGCTATTAATTATTGCCAAGAATTAAACAAATACTGGGTTTTGCAAATCTTAAGTTTTTAATTTAAGTAGTGGGGTCCTAATTATTTTAGGCTTCTCATCTTTACACAAATATACTTCTAAAACTAATAACACAGACTGCAGAAATCAAATAGTTAAGAAGACGCTCCCCACATCCTTAGGCAATAAGTCTGTCAGTAGATATGAATAGCACTGTTTTCTTCATTTATCTTTGAGACTATTACAGATAAAAGTAATGTACTACATTAGAATACTGTGTATACTGCTGCTTTATGAAGCAAAAAAACAAGTGTACATTTCTTTCTAAAACAAAGTCCAACCATGACTGCGGGTACTATAATGTCAAGATCAAAGTTAGGATGTACAATGATCTTTTAAATATAAACTGCTTACTATGGTCAATTTAATCCTCTACATATGTGCACTAAACAAAATTACTAGACTATGCAGGGAAACTTGTATACATGTACCTTTAATTTCCTCTGAGAAGCACAAAAAAAGAAAAGGAGGAAATGATTAAATGTGCAGAAAATACAATTAAAGTAGGAAGATAGATACTGCACCCAAGGGACCAAAAAAAAAAAAAAAATCCACCTACCACTCTCAACTGTCTCCTCATCTTAGAAAAGCCAAAGGGAAAAAACAAATGTATTTTAAATATTTCAAAATAATTAGTCAATGAATAAAATAGAATAGAATCTGAAAAACTACATTTTAGACTATACTGTAGTTATGGTCTAAAAATAATGTATACATGTAAGCAGTGAAAACACAAAAGTCTTCATATAGTTTATTAAATACCCAAAAGGGAAAATAACCAGAAAAAACCATCAGCATTTCTTAAAAATACCTTCTATAAGGGGATTATATTAATTTTCATGGTACAGTTCTATTTCTAAACTATTTAGAACTAAGGATATTTCATGATGAAAATAGTAAAAAAAAAGTAAACATTTTCAAAGCAACAAATTTTGCCCTTAAAGTGTCTATATATCCTGTAAATGTAACAATATCCTGACAACTGTCGTCAACTTATTATACATATGAAATGAGTCAGACAGAACCCTTTATTTTTATTCTGTCTATATTACATGATGAAAAGTATTTTAAGAAATAATCTGAAATAATTCTTAAGTTACTAACAAGAAGGCATTATGAGTTAGGTTTGACCTAGGAGACTCCTCTTCAGTTAATGAAGGAGAGAGAACTGGATATTTAACAGAAGAACATTGTAACCACAAGTCAAGGCAGGAGATGTTTTGCTACCTGACCTTACTGAGTGAACAGGACCAATCAGAATAGCTCTCTGCTGGCTTCTCTCTTCACAGGACAGCACAGAAGCCAAAGAAAACACTTAGGAGAAAGTGTGCACAACATCTTGTTTTTACTTTTCAAATACCCATGGGTCTTCAAACTGCGTTAGCTTTATTGGGACAGTCATTTGCCAAGATGACAAGCTAATTATTACTATTCAGGTTTATAGTATGAGTCACTCAAGTTGTGAATTTATTTATCCTCATTTCTTAGGAGCTCTGAAATGCCACGTGCATCTAAAACAAATGATTAGAAAACAAACAATGAAGGGATGTGACACAGGATAGCCAAGCCCAACATCTAAGTAGAAATAAAAACAAGTCATGTTAAAGACTGACCAACCTGTGATCTCAGACAATTCTGCTGTAAAGCATAATAGATTGTCAAACAGTGTACTTTTGTGATAATACACAATAAGATAGACTGAATATTGCACTCTTGATTAAAGACTCCACATTACATAAATCAGATGATAAAAAGCCATGTCTCTCTCACACACACACACAAATTAAAACACCAAGTCCATCCACATAAAAATAAAATCTGTAACTTAAAATATATGCAGCATATGTACATTTCATATTCTAATAAGAGGTCCTAAATATGCTGCATAAATTCTCAAAAGAACATTTCCTCCTTGCAATTCTAAAGTAGGAAGAGATGGTATTTTTAGCATGACAAAACATACACATAAATATCCAATAGCAAGTATCATGCTTAATAGAACCCAGTAGAAAAAGCAAAGAGGAAAAATATATAAAAGGTGGATCTCAGAAGAGAGCTGGGGTAAGCTGCAGGACTCTTGCTTCAGTTAGGCACTGCTGAATGCACATCAAATGGATAATGTTACATAATTCTCCAACAACCCTATGAAGCTGGAAGTATTATCCCCATTTTACAGATGGGAAATCAGAGGTAGAGAGGGATAAGGCACTCATAAGTGGCACATGGGACATGGACCCATGCAGTCCAGTTCCAGAGTCTGAGTTTTGAATTACCATGCAATCACCCCAAAAGTCACTTTTTAATACCTGGAGCTTCAAACTAGGAAACCTAAGTTAAGGGAAAAGTCCCTGGAAATAACAGATTTCTGTCAAGTTTCCCAACTACCTCCCTCCACCCTCCACTACTCCAGCCTGCTGCCCGCCCAGAATCCTCAGCCTCGTAGGTGTTTGCCTGCCAGGGGAGCCAGGGAAGGGCCTTCTCCTCTCCCAGCTGCAGCAAGAGTCCGCTCTACATCACTGAGCACCGACATGCAGAATGCAACAATTATAAAAAGCAGAGAGGAGAGACAGACCAAGGTCACAATGAGAGAGAGCAGTGTCCTCAGAGGGAGGAAAAGCACTGCATCCCAGGCAGGATGGACTTGTTGCTAGAGGTTACCAGAGTGGGACCCATCAGATGCTCCTGACAAGTGGAGAAGCTGTGTCTGTATTGGTGGGATATTCTCTGGGGCAGAGTTAGGCCCCACTCTAGAAACTGCTTTCTCAGACCACACACCCCTCACTGTACTCCCCTAAAGGCTGCAGTGATCCATGACCACAGAGCAGACCTCTAACCACTGGTCAACTCTCTTACCTGTATGAACCAGGGTCCCAGGACAAAAGGCAGAAGACAGTACGGTTGAGAATCTCTCACATGGAAAAGCTAAACACATACACCCTGACAGTCTTATCTTTATGTGTGTGTTGCTAAGTCACTTCAGTCGTGTCCGACTCTGTGTGACCCCATAGACGGCAGCCCACCAGGCTCCCCTGTCCCTGGGATTCTCCAGGCAAGAACACTGGAGTGGGTTGCCATTTCCTTCTCCAATGCAATTATGTGTGTGAGGAGATCACAGTCTATTGAGATGAAAACTAAGCAACAACAAGAAAGGTCTTCACCTCAACCATCTCATGACCAGATGTGCAATTTACAACTTAATTCATCTACACCTCTTTCTACACAAACTGATCTTTGATATCTCCCAAAAGGTGTCGGGGCAAAAAAGTATTTCTCATATTTTTAAAACCTCATATGTTTCTCTTACACACAATCCCACCAATATTCAGAAAATGTGTGACAAAGTATTAGACACACAAATTTAAGAACATACTCTATTTGTTAATTTTTGAATTAAATGTATGTATGAAAACAGTAAATAAACATTATCTAAGATGCCAGGAAGAAGGGGCTTACTCAGCTAGGAAAGTACTATTACAACAACCTGTAGAGTAATGATATATACATATATATCTTGTTTGGCCTTCCAGAACACTGGTACCATGTGAATGAATTCACTCTTTTCCTCAATGTTTAAACTGTATTGCTAGTAGACTGTGATCTTCAGTTCACAAAATATTTGTCTTTGAATGAACCTGGTGACACTCTATTTAAATGGACACCCTTTGACTGCAGTTAAATGTTTTCTTTTTTACCCACATGATAACAATCAAAATTGGTTAAAACAAATTCTAAAATATTTTGTCTCTACCTTCTAATTTTTAAGAAGTCAGTAAGTTGTACAATTATTTTTTATAACTGGAATTCTATTAAAGCTATTTTGTAAAAGGAAATATTTTCATTAATATTCAATCATCATTATTAGAAATATTCAGGTATTTATACTTTGATAACTAAAAACAGGTAAATAAGCACTGTAAATAAATATACTTGAACATTCTGCAGTAAAATAGACTCCATGAATAAGAGCCTTTTCTGAATCCCACACAGACTCGATTTAAATATAAATTACATCGAACTGAAGTTAAAGTTTATGCTACTAAGAAGCTAATTCCTAACTTATATACTTACGTTTCAATAGAAAGGGAACAAATAATATTTCAAGTAATCAAAGAAATTCATATTTCTTTTTAGAAGTTAGGTGACATCATATGGCATTACATACGCAACTGAACTATAAAAATCAGTTTTGACAGAAGAAACATAGTTCCTTTAAATTATATTGACACAAGTATCGCAAGCTGCCAAGTTGTCTGTCAGGATATCTATCCCTACGTACCACTTGAAACATAAAATGTGCTCGTACTCAGCCCCAAACACCCTGTGTCCTTCTGCTGCTGCTGCTGCTAAGTCGCTTCAGTCGTGTCCGACTCTATGCGACCCCACAGATGGCAGCCCACCAGGCTCCGCCGTCCCTGGGATTCTCCAGGCAAGAACACTGGAGCGGGTTGCCATTTCCTTCTCCAATGCATGGAAGTGAAAAGTGAAAGTGAAGTCACTCAATAAGTGTGTCCTTCTGGTGACTATCTAAACCCTCATCACAGCAAAGAACACGTGTCAGCCTTCCAGCTCTGTTCTTCTGTCTGTATTATTAACATTCATTATGTGACAGCCCAGCATTAGATGAAGCAGGGAAGGCAAGCAGACAAAACTGCATATAAACTTCTTTGTTGGAAAGACCTACTGTACAGCACAGGGAACTCTGCTCAATGTTACCTGGCAGCCTGGATGGGAGGGGAGTTTGGGGAGAATGGATACATGTAGTATATGGATGGCTGAATCCCTTTGCTGTCCACCTGAAACTATCACAATATTGTTAATCAGCTACACTCCAATATAAAATACAAAGTTAAAAAAAGTTTCTTTGTTGGATAAGAGGAGGAGGAGGAAGTGGAAGAGGAGGAGATGAATTGCTACGTCAAACTTCTAAGATTCAGGAATGTTTTAGTTTTAAGAGTTCATGTTTTAGTTTTAAAGAATGTGTAAGAAGCAAATTATTTTGTTTGAGGAGCCCATTTTTCTGGATATGTATTAGATATACGTGGATTCTTAAGGAGAGGAACTATAATTAAGCATCAAGGTTGAATACCACATACACTCAGAATTTTGCATATAAGGATGGCAGTTGTAAAGCCTGAGGAAGTCTTCTAATTTTATTCAGAATAAAATTGATTTCCTTTATTCTGGGTCTCATGGAGCCAGGAACGAGAGTTCTAGCACAAACACAAAGGCAGAGATAACACAGCCCTGGGATGCTCCAACCCTTCTTGACTTCTACACTCACATTAACTGAACCCCTATAGGACCAGGGCCATTACCCACAAACTTTTCCTCCATGCAGACTTCAGTTATACAGTTTACTCTTCATTTAAAATAAAGAGTAAAACACTAGTAATGCAAAAGCAATCACTTTGTGAAAAAGTTAACTGGCTAATTTGACATTTTTAGATTAGTCATTTTTCTAAATTCCATGCCTTAACCATTATCTTTCTAGGTTTTAAGTGCCCTTGTGAAATTTTGTGAAGAAAATTTTTATAAACATGAGTTTTTTCCATAAATTTATAAATACCAAGGTGGATTATTCTTCTTTTAGAAATTTTATATTAAATCAGAAACTTTAAAACCTATTATATGTTATTCAATGTAATTAAATAGAATGATTATAAAATATATATAGATTTTTTCAATAAAATGAAATATAAAAATAAAAGACTTTATATTAGCTTTCTGCTTTTCTTCATAGTATTATTCTACAATTCAGCAAAGGGCATGAAAACATGAATGTCCTACTCCAACAATCTAAGTACCAAAAGTTGAAGTCCAGGAAGTGTTGAGTCAGACGGCTTTTATGAGATTCTGTTACATTAAAAAAAAATCATTTTCAAATACACAGGCTACAAAACAAAGTGCTTTAAATGCTTTTAAAAATGTTCAGATCCAGTGCAATGATTTTTGCATAACTTTTGAGTTCAGGGGTTTATGAGACAACATTCAAAGAAATTTCAAATGGAATTTCAATTCTTTGAGAATAAAGACATTGGCTTTCTATTTAATTTTCACAGAAATATAAAGCTTCTCTGAACAAGGCTGTATTACTATATGCTAGTGATTTATTCCAGCTAATATTGACCAGATTTATTTTTATTTAAAAATAAGGAACACCTAAATATGAGAACAATGCATCTCTCAGTGAATCAAAATCTAGGTTATAAAAAAGAGAGAGAAGAAGAAAAGGAAAAAAAGGTGAAAGGACCTCCACATTCCATAATGACAAGTCTTCGGGCTCAGATACCAGAGTTTTAACATATAAAAGAAATTATGTACATTCAAAGACAAAAAATCTCCATTATAATTAGTGCTTCTACACACACACCCACAGACAAACACACACACCCTCTTACATTCACAAACATTTACACTGAAACCAGTGGGGAGAGCTGTTAAAAAGACAACCTCTCTACTTTGTACAGTTCTTTAAAAAAAAAAAATACATCTATCAAAAATTTTACATAAGTGAACATTCATAATTATAACCAATTGTACATTTCTACATTGTCTAAAACCCAAGCCAATTTGAGTATGCATTCAGATTTGAGTAGAATCACATCTACTTCATTTTCAGGTTACACATATTTTGTCCCACATATATAAGAAGTGTGCAGGCCCTCAAATTCAAAAGTCCCTCAGAGAGCAAGTCGGGTAGGGGCCTCTGGATGTGCTCCCAGTGAAAATTCATCACGCTGAACAACGCAACACTCTGGTTAAACTTGAAGCCCTCAGTGTCACAGTCCATTTGGCTGTCTACGATAAGGGTTTCTTCCTTCTGCCCAGACTGAACAGAGCAAGAACAAGCAGGCTTTTGCATCAGTGCTCTGCTTGAAGCCTGCTGGTGAGATTTATACTCGACTGCAGTTTGGCTCCCTTCTAACGTGATTCCTGGGCTCTATGCTCCTACTAACTGACAGAAATAACAGGAGATGTGAAAAGCACAGCGATACCAAAAACAGATGTTGGTGTATAATTCCAGGACCGTTTATTTGCTCATTTCACCTTTTAATGTACAATTTCTATGCTGAAAACAAAGGGCTTTTAAAAAACTCTTAAAATACCTAGAACCATGAAACAAAGAAGATAAAACGGGACATTTAAAGATAAGCTGGGGACTTATAAGAGGTGGGAGATGGGAAGTCAAGAGAGGCTGAGAGAAGGGTAGGTTGAAAGAAAAAGCACACTATCTCTTCCAGCAATCCTACATCCTTGTTTTTCTTACTCTTATTTTCTTTTAATCTAGTCTGGTAATAACTCTGAACAGACAGGGTGAAGGTCAGAGCTTCGTTTTGACTATGATGTCAAAACAAACAAGGAACAAAACAGAACAAGAACAACTGTTTTAGGCACAAGTCCTTTTGTGCCCAAGAAAATGATGGATTTTTTTTCCCCTCTAATCTTTACCAAGAATTATCTAAACCAAACCTCTTAGCTTTACAGAGATAAGAGATGCATTTTAGGTTACAATATAAAATACCTAAATTCAGAAAACAAAAGAGTAGCAATCTTTTTTTTTTCCTTAAAGAGTGAGTCATGGGTTTATTATAAACAACCCCAAAGACCCCTTTCTTCAAAAGATTCACTTTGCCATTCCCATTACAAATTTCTTACTTGTTGGTTCTTATGAAAAGATGATCCAAAAGTTACCACATGTAATAGGGCCTCTTATTCTACCACAAACACCTGCTATAATAGTCAAAAATAAACAGCAAGGTTTAGGTTTTCTGCATTCTTATTAACAAACTTACATGATTTCCTACTGGAAACTTTCAGGGGCTGGACTAATATTTCTGGTCGTCTCAGAGCCAGTCTCCTGAGGAAAAGAAGGTCAATATGCCTATCAATTTTCAGGACAGATCCAAGACTAATATAATACCAAAATACTAAAAGTCTTAAGAAAAAATGGAAAGTTGGAGGAAAAAATGAATACAATGCAATCTACTCAAATTAAGAAATAAATCCTCTAACTTCCAAATTTTTATAAATTCTCCTGACTCTGAAATCACTTTTTTTTCTTCTAGCTTTCACATCAATGCAGTTTCAGATATTAATGTGCTATTTTCCATTTGCTTCATAACAAAAAGTGAATATGACCTGAGACTGTCATGTTATTTTTGGTCATTATTCATACTTCATTAGACAAAACAGAAATCCAAACCTGAGGGATAGAGGCTTCGAAGGCAAGGTTTCAGGGCTTATTTTATCACAACTATGCTGAAATGGTATTTTGCAGGGAACAAAAGGTCAGCTGCAGACAGGCCATGATTCTGCGCCAGGAACTCACCTTTCCTGGAAATGCTTAGAGGGAATCAGTCCTGCTCTGGGGTTGGCATCTCCTTCATGCTTTGCTTGCCACCACGTTGCATCATCTTGGCTCATAATCTGAAGAATATCTCCCTTTTTGAAAGAAAGCCCGGCTTCCTTACATGGAATTGCTTTATCCTCATTAGGGTCATAGTCAAAGAGGGCTTTGATAAACATCTACAAGAGAGTTCCATTTACGATGAATAAATATAAAGAGCAAATGTGAAATGGCCAGTATTCGTCTAACTCTGATTTATTTAAAAAACAGAATATTAAGGTCAACTTGCTGAAACAAAAAAGATATGTACTGAATGGAAAAACATTAGTTCCTCCTGGGGGGAAAGAAAAAGGATTTTTAAGGAATGATTACCTTGCCTTCCTTCGATGGTGTCTCTTCTTTGATGCTGGGTATAATCTTAAACGTTATTGCACCCTGCGACTGAGCCTGTTATCAGAGGAAAGAAAGTGTTATAAGAAAACCTCGGGAACCAAAGAGAAAGGAACTAAAATAGGTAGAAAATGAAATGATTCTGAAAATTTACAAGCTTGGGATTTTCTACTCTTAGATAAAACAAACCAAGGAAACTATTTTTGTAGAAATTCCTGTAACGTGAGAAAGTGCTAAAGTTTGTCAAATAAGTTAAAAAACATTAACCACTAAATCCACTTTTACCTCCTGTGTACTTTAAAAATGCCGGTGAATATATTACCATCCATGTTACTTCAAAATAGAAACACACTATGCACAGTGCCTTACACAGACAGGATTAAATGCAAAGAACAGACTGCGTGTGAGGCTCAGACCTTCACATCCAAGGATCTCATTTTCAGGGACAAAATACCTGCAACTGTCAGCAATGTGGTTATAGATACATGACCCAATCAGTTGCAAGGTTCATCAGAAACATAATGAAGAACACTCATCTCTATAGATTCTGGTTAGTAAGTAAAGTACCAAATGATGTAGATTAATTAAAAGATGAAAAGATTATCTAATTTAATGAAAACAAGCAACAATACCCACGATTCTTTGCTGACTACCTCACATGACAGTAGGTAACAAGGACCTACTGTCTAACACAGGGAACTCTGCTCAGTATTCTGTAATAATCTGTATCAGAAAAGAGTCTGCAAAAGAATGTGTGTGTGTTACTGGATCACTTTGCTGTACACCTGAAACTGGCATGACATTGTAAAGCAACTATACTTCAGAAAAAAAAATTTTTTAAGAGTAGGTCTTCCTTTAACACACTCTTATACCATTCTTTCCCTTCTTTTAGCGTTTGTCATAACCAGATCTATATAATTACTTATACAATTATTTCTTAATGTCTGTTGAAGAAATCGCTTCCAAGTTTTACTGATCAAACTAGTTATGTTTCGAGTGAACATGAAAGGTACTGAAAGTGTTAGTTATTCAGTTATGTTCAACTCTTCACGACCCCAGGCTCCTCTGTCTATGGAACTCTTGAGGCAAGAATACTGGAGAGAGTTGCCATTCCCTTCTCCAGAGGATTGAACCTGGGTCTCCGGCATTGCAGGTGGATTCTTTACCTTCTGAGTCATCAGGGAAGCCCTAATGTCTGTCACACCCACTAAACTGTAAGCTCTGTGAAAGCTCTAAATATCTGGTACATATTTAAGAGGAATGAAGGATGGAAGAAAAGAGGAAAAGGTGGAGACAGGAAGCGAGGGAGAGAAGAAGAGTGGACCTCTCTGAGGCTCAGCCATCAGCAAGTGCTGTAACCAGGAAACTGGTTAAAAAGGCCCCGACTGGTACTGTCTGTCAATTTCCATGATGTGAATACTCCCACCATGGACAATTTTAATGTATCAGCATAAAGTCACTGAAAGTCAAGATGGGAAAAGCTGCATAGAGTCAGCCTTTTTTCACTTTTTAAAATTTTTATTAGAGTATAGGTGATTTACAGTACTGTTAGTTTCTGCTGTACGGCAAAGTGAATCAGTTATATATATACCTATTCTTTTTTTAGATTCTTTTCCCATATAGGTCATTACAGAGTATTGAGTAGAGTTCCCTTTGCTCTACAGTAGGCCCTTAATAGTTATCTATTTTATACATAGCAGTGTGTATATATGTCAATCTCAACCTCCCAATTTATCCCTCCCCCATCGCCCCCGGGAACCATAAATTTGTTTTTTTAGATCTGTGACTCTGTTTCTGTTTTGTAAATAAGTTCATTTTTTAGAGCATAGAATCAGTTTTGTCAGTATATGGAAGCAACTCTAGTGCAACATAGACATTCACATAAAACGGGAGTTTAACAGCATAAATATCAGAATTTCATAAAGGAGTGATTTCAAAATGATAATATTGTTGCTATTGCTTATCATAAAAGTAACTCACTAATCTTACTAAGAGTATTGAAAGAAAGTAGAAAGAAAGCAAGTCTTCTCAATAATCTCTTCCCATTCTTCTAGTTTGTGCATGTGTTTTAATTTATGTAAAGCCCTTAAAACAAGTATCACTAAGGGCTCCATCAGTGTAAGCAATCACTAGTACTATTGTTCGGAGAAGGCAACGGCACCCCACTCCAGTACTCTTGCCTGGAAAATCCCATGGACGGAGGAGCCTGGTGGGCTACAGTCCATGGGGTCACTAGGTGTCGGACATGACTGAGCGACTTCACTTTATTTTTTCACTTTCATGCATTGGAGAAGGAAATGGCAACCCACTCCAGTGTTCTTGCCTGGAGAATCCCAGGGATGGGGGAGCCTGGTGGGCTGCCGTCTATGGGGTCACACAGAGTCAGACACGACTGACGCGACTTAGCAGCAGCAGCAGCAGCAGCAGCAGCACTATCGTTATTACTAAATCATAAGGTCTATCAGCCAGTGTGGACACTTCACAATAATCCATCACTTGGGTGAACAATTATTCAATCAGTGCAACCTTAATAGTTTCTAGACATTTTTAAACTATCTTGTTTATACACATTTGCCAAATTATTTCCTTAGGGTTAATTTGCAACAGTTGACTTTCTTGTAAATGCTTTTGTGTTTGTGTGTGTGTGTATGTGTGAGAGACCATGCTGCATGGCATGTGGGATCTTTGTTTCCTGACCATGAATTGAACCCATGCTCCCTGCAGTGGAAGTGCAGTCTTAATCACTGAACTGCCAGGGAAGTCAATAGCTGAATTTCTTATTAAAGAGTACACAAATTTAGAGTGGACAGTTTCAGCTAGCCATCTCAAAAGATGCTATTAGTTTATCCTACCAACAGAAGCATACAAACATTATTTCCTTATAATCTGGCTAAACGGAGAAGGCAATGGCACCCTACTCCAGTACTCTTGCTTGGAAAATCCCATGGACGGAGGAGCCTGTTAGGCTGCAATCCATGGGGTCGCTGAGAGTCGGACACGACTGAGCGACTTCACTTTCACTTTTCACTTTCATGCATTGGAGAAGGAAATGGCAACCCACTCCAGTGTTCTTGCCTGGAGAATCCCAGGGACGGGGAAGCCTGGTGGGCTGCCGTCTATGGGGTCGCACAGAGTTGGAAATGACTGAAGTGACTTAACATAATCTGGCTAACTCTAGGTGTTATCAAGCTTTTAAATAACCACCAGTCCAATATTTTTCAGACATCATGTTTTTTGGTCATTTTTGTCTGTACATATGCTTTGCTGTTCTATAACTGCTTTTTTCTTAATGATTGTTAAGAACTCTCATATACATTAAATATGAGCCTTTAATCATATAAATTGAAAATATTTTGCCTATAACCTCATTTGTCTTTTAAATTTTATGTACAGCATCTTTTCCTGTAGAAAAAGTTTTCAGTTCTAGTCATTACATCTATTTGAATTTCACATCAAGGTTAGAAATTCTTTCTTGGCCTTTTGGCTAAGATCAAGTGTAGTATGGGGGCTTCTCAGGTGGCACAGTAGTTAAAAAAAAAAAAAAAAGTACTAAAGAATCTGCCTGCCAATGCAAGAAACACGAGATGCAGGTTCAATCCTTGGGTTGGGAAGATTCCCCGGGAGTAGATGGCAACCTGCTCCAGTATTCTTGCCTGAAAAATTCCATGGACAGAGGAGCTGGTGGGCTATAGTACATGGGGTCACAAAGAGTCAGACATGACAGAGCAGACATGTCATGAGAGTCAGACATGACAGAGCACAATGATTTTTTTAAAAACTGAATTTGGGGGAATTTAGTTTTGTGTGAGTTGTACAATAAGGACTATTTTTCTAACTGAATAATCAATTAATCCAATACCATTTATGAAACAATCTCACTGCTTTCACACTCATTTAAAATGCTATCTTAATCATTTACTAAATTTTCATATACACTGAGATCTGTTTTGAGATACCAAGACTCTTGACAGGTTAATAATATGTTTTTATACATAACAGGGACAATGTCTCTTTATTTTGTCCTTATAAATAAACAAATGAATTTGAGAATTTATATTGCCAAGGCCTATAGTAGTTTCATTCCATTTTAGACTTCAGATATCTAAGTTAGTTTCACTACTTTATATACCTGGAAGATATAGGCCCCAGAGATAAATGTATCACTGGCAATGTGTATTAAAGTCCTAATTTGGGACAGGCCCTGTCAAACTCCTGACCTACAGGAGCTCATTGAATCTTTGAACCCTCCAGTGAAAGATTTACCACTTCTTATTCTAATTTTGTAGATGAATACAGGGAAGCAATAAAAAGATGAAGGTATTTTCCAAGGACACACAGGGATTAAGTTAATAGAGTCAGGATCCAAATCCTGGATTGCCGAATCCAAATCCTGTGTTCATTACCAGGTCTGAAACACAGCGATTCAATTTCATTTTCATGGCAATTTTAAAATAAATTTTCAGCTTACCAAGATCTGGATTATTTCCTCAGGCCTTTTATCCTCGACCGGTATCCCATTCACTTCCCTAAGTTCATCGCCAACATGAATAAGACCTGAGAGAAAGCAAATTCAGAAAACCAGCAGCATTACCTACAAAAGAAACCATGGTTTGTGACTGTGTCCACACTGAACGCGCCGTGTGGTCCCCCAGTGCCTGTGAGGGCAACATACCTCATGCCTCTCAGGTTTCAGAGGCTGAGCCCCCAGAGAACGACTCCAAGACCACAACCTCACCAAAACTGCCAAAGGAACAGCAGCAGCATCTCAGTCTTTTTCTAAAAATGCACATTACTTTCATCTTCAAAATAGTATTTTTAAAGGCTGCATGCTTCAGTAGTACTTTTGAAATCAGAAACATTGAAATAAGTCTTATAACCTTGGAAGCCCATATAAGCGAAGACCATAAAGCAAAATGAGATTTATCATTTATTTAAATAGGTTCATTTGAACTATGATGCTGGAGAAGACTCTTGAGAGTCCCCTGGACAACAAGGAGGTCAAGCTAGTTAATCCTAAAGGAAATCAACCCTGAATATTCATTAGAAGGACCGATGCTGAAGCTGAAGTTCCAATACTTTGGCCACCTGATGCGAAGAGATGACTCACTGGAAGAGACCCTGACGCTGGGAAAGATTGAAGGCAAGAGGAGAAGGGGGCAACAGAGGATGAGATAGTTGGATGGCATCACTGACTCAATGGACATCAGTTTGAACAAGCTCCAGGAGTTGGTGATGGACAGGGAAGCCTGGGTGCTATAGTCCACGCGGTCTCAAATAATCAAGACGCGACTTAGCAATTGAACAATAACCACATTTGAACATAGAGAAAAATACCTTATTACTGTTTTGTTGTACTGTCTAAATCCTGCTATCCTTTCAGTTATATACCGGAAATGTGACACACAAAGCCCACACGACTCGTCCACACCCGCCAAACACGTGTACACTCTCACCGCTTCTGTCTGCAGCGCCCCCTCTCATGATCCTGGCCACCACGATGGCCCCAGTCTGCTCATCCTTTTTAATAGTGGCTCCCTTTAAAGAAAAAATAAAATAAAATTTGTGGGTAAATGCACATACCGGGTGGTAAGAAAGAGGGCAGAAATAAGGACCTTATCTGGAAAATGTAAAAACAGCTACAAAAAAATTAAAAGGAGGCAGAAGGAACAGATATCATGTCAGGCACCTCACAAATACTCATCACTAAACACACAGTCTTATACAGCATATATCATCTAAGGTTTTCAGCACAGTCCAAAAATTTTTGAATCTTTATTCCCTTCAATACTATGGAGTATACAAGTATCTTCTTTCCATTATGAACCTTACATTTGAATACTATTTGTTTTTTGACAGTATTTCCTCATTTCACTTTATCTTTATCCCAAGCCCTATAAGGTCATATACATAGAGAAGCTGAAGCGAATAGAAAATAAACTAGAAAACTAAAACCCAGACCACCTGACCTTTAGTTCAGCAACCCTTCTACTACAGTATTACAGTAAACAAACTCAGCGATGATAATAAACAAAATGGAAAGAAAAAAAAAAGATCTGATACTCCTAGTTTTTATGTACTAGGATTATACTTAGCACAAATGGAGCTAACATTCTGGCAGGAGATTAGGAAATAATTTCAAAAAGAATCCAGAAATTCTTCATTTATGGGTGTTTAGAAGCAAATCAACTGAACACTTTTTGTCAGCATAGCAAGCAGAAATGGTTACTTTGAATGCCTCTTCATGACTTTCTTCCAAGAAACTGGCAGTGGTTTAGACAAACCATCTATGTCACGTTACACAGCTAGAGAGACGCACATTAGGTGGGAGCAAAGTTCACCCCCCAAAAAGAAGTTTGACAGTGAACACATTTATTTATAGCATTACAAAATAGATATTACAAAAGGATTCCTAGTTTTGTTTTCATATGCATTTTATATATGATATTTTATTTTATATGTGATAGCTATCAAATACATACCTAATAACAACAAAAAATTAAATAATTCCATGCTAGGATGATTTTGTGGCATTTTAATCACCTACACATGCCCTCAAGGCTGAAGACTTGAATGAGTGCCTCTCCATGGTTATAAACCTTAGACTGTCCAATTCCTGGTATTTTCTGCAGGTAGCTTGTAGCCAAGATGACTAGAAATGTAATATTCTTACTACAACTAATTAGTGTAGTTAGATCAACTTTTACTTTAAGAATGTGTCTCCAACTGACTAAAGTATGCCTAATGATCAGAAAGGTCTAGTAATCGAAAATTGTTTATTGTTGTTCAGTTGCTAAGTCGTGTACGACTCTGCGACCCCATAGGCTGCAGCATGCCAGGCTTCTTTGTCCTCCATCTCGCAGAGTTTAAGACTATTTATCTATCTTTTATAGATGAGAAATTGCATGACAAATGGTTATGACTTGTCTAAGATCAGACAACTAGTATGTAGCAAAGTCAGAACTTATCTAAGGCAAACTGAACAGAATTGCTGTTTCTAACCTTATCATTCAAAACTAATAATCTTCTGAATCCTTCTATAACCCTGTATTCATAAGGTTGTAAATATACTACTTTTGCAGATGCAGATTATCAGTTCTTCCCTCTCTGAATGTGCCTGTCAGGTGCCTACATCGAGTGGTGAATAGATTCCAGGGCATCTAAGGCTGTGGGAAGACTTGCAGCTGGGTCCCTTGAGACACAGTGTCTGTAGGACATCAGATGCTATGGCTTTTGGCTGAGTAACTGGAAAGATGAGACTGTCCACTGGGGAACCACAGGGTGGAACAGATTCGGGGACAAAGATCAGCTGACTTTTGGACATGTGAAGACTGAGATGTCTACCAGACATCCAAATGGAGATACTGGGCAGAATGATGGACATACAAACTTAAAAGATTAGAAGAAAGAGAAATGTGACCTGGGAGTCACCGGCACACAAGTGGTTTTTAAAGTCACAGCTGGAGGGATCACTTCCAGAATGTGCAGAGAACAGAAAGTACTCAACACTTAAAGGACTTGTTAAAGGCCCTGAAATATATTTATGCATCAATATAGATAGTACCCTGGAATAGAAATGCTGGCTATCTGCTGATTCTCCTGATCCTTGGAGGGAAAACATGGACCTGAGAAATGGTGTCTCACTTTCTATAGGATACTATTAATAGCACTTAACTCAATCTTCTTTTGATCCCTACATTCCTGAATATTTTCTATTTCCATATTGCTTTCCAAACCCTTATGAGCACACTTCCTTGAAGTATTCTTAGTGCAATGTACTTGGCACGAAAATAAAATCAAAACCCAATAAAACAAGGGCACATTCCATGTGACACTGTACAAAAGCACCCCTTGGCTCCTGGTCTCATCACTCCAGCCCTTGCTTCATCATCGCATCTCTTTTTGTAACTCTAACCCTTCTGTCTCCCTCTTTCACTTTAATAAGAACCATTATGATTACCTTGGTCCCACCTGATAATCCAAGACGGTCCCCACATCAAGATCTTTAATTACAAAAAGTTCCTTTTGCCTTGTAAGGCTCTGAAGATAGGACTCGACACCACTGGGGGTGTGTGGGAGGCACTGTCCCACTACCACAGGCCCTGGACATGACACAGAGCTGCCTAAATCCTGGTGCTAAAACAAATAGCTACATCTACATTTTGAACTATTAGATTCCTGGTTAATTTCTCATCACTTTAAAATCAATCTGCTTTCTAGAAAAGCCATAAGCAATTATTTTCAGTTGCACTTTTTAATCTCTAATCAGCTGCAGTTGGTGCATGTCATGTCATCTTTTATAAATGCCAACCAGTAACATTTTAAAAATGATTGCTATTTATAATCAAAAGAATGCCATTTTCTTTGGCTCTGTTTTAATTTTTATCCATCATCTCCTTTAGATGTGAATGCTCCGTTTATTTCTGAGTTTGAAGACACAGAGGAAGCATATTTTAAAGAGGGGAATAAATGATATGCACCCATCACACTGGTCTTTATCATGGTATCCACTCATAGCTGAGCATAAAAGATGGACCAAAACTCACCAGTGGTTCTCTATTTTTAACCAGGCGGATGATTTTCACCGAGTCTTCCTCATCGTCAATGTCATCAGGCATAGGAGGCAACACAGGATCATAATTCTTCTGAGCCACAGTGTCATGCACAGAGAGCAAAGCCTATCAAAGTCAAAGGTGAAAAGTGTTTAATATAAAACCCTAAACACACCCAACTATGAGGAAAATGAAATCGATGTTCTAATTGTGGCACAGCAAAGATAATAATGCAACTACTTGGAAAGAAATCCCTTACAAATTGGGCAAGGGGGTTGCAGAACAGCAGAGGCAGCCCTCCATGGTCACTAACGGACACCAAGAATCAGCATACAGCACCTTCTAAGCTGTGTATTCTCTGGTTCATCCTAGAAAGGTGGCAGCTGGGGAGGGGGTGTGTGTCGGGGGGTGGGGGGAGTTACTTTTGAAGGGAGGGAGAAAATGAGGCTATAAATACATGATCAATGGGCCAGCAGGAGACTGGGGAAACCACGCATGTATTTTTTTTTCCCTTTCCTTCTATTAGCAGAAAACACAAAAGTACTGATAATACAACTGATGAGTCTTCATTCTTCTGTGGTATTCTCACTTTTTAATGTTTGGTGTAATAGATGACTAATGTGTATTTTTTTAAAAAAAGTATTTCTAGTCATGACTGTTATGGTAGTAAAAGTTCTCAAAACAAGTGCGTTGTCACTAGAGACCAAAGGTGAGAAAAACGTGACACATCAGTATATGTGGGGTGACTGGGTCTAGACTTTTACCTGATTTGTTCCCCAATCACCCAATCAGTATGATACATCCGTTCTTCCAGCCAGAAGCTTAGAAATCCTTGAAACCGCTCCTCTCAGCTACACTCCCAACATCCAGCCCACATCCTGTTAAATCTGCTTCTAATACGTATGCTAACACTTGTTATCTTCTCTCTAGTCCAGGGCAGAGGTTGGCCGACTATGCCACCTATGTTGTAAATGAAGCTTTGTTGGAACACAGCCACACTCATTCATTGATGTATGGTCTGTTTATGTTGGCTGTCATGTTACAATGGTGAAACTGAATAGAAGCCACACACGGTTTTTACATAAAAAGCTGGCATATCCTTGGTCTAGATCATCGATGCCATCATTTTTTACCTGGGGCATTTTTACCTGGAGCCCCAACTGGTCCAGCTGCATTCACCTTTAGCTCATTTTCAAATCCATGACCCACAGTGTAGCCAGAGTGATTGTTTTGAAACTTAAGAGAGTAAATCATGTAACTGGTCTATTAATAACTCCTGTAAATCTACTCCGGTTTGGGGATGAAGAATGAATGAATGAAAGTCGCTCAGTCGTGTCTGACTCTTTGTGACCCCATGGACTATACAGTCCATGAATGAAGAGCATGGGATGAAAAGCAAACTCAAACTCTGAAGCACGTTCTAGTCTTGTATTTGTCTCCAACCTTATCTTACCTCCACTGTCCTCCTCACTCAGCTTACATAACTGGCCTCTCTCTCTAGAGGAGTGACTAAAACATCTGATGTAAAAGCAGACCCCCAGGTTACTTGATCTCATAGCACCATCTTCTTTGCTTTAATACATGCTCATAACTTTTAACCACATTTATGTTATTATGTATATATTTGCTATCTGCTGAAACAGAAGCTCTTAAGAAGGCAAAGAAATGGTTTCTTTATTGACTATAAGCTTTCTTATTGACTATAATAATTCATAAGCGTACGTACTATAATGTGAATCTTCAAAAATGTCTATGTCCCTGTAAATATCACCCAAGCAAGAAACACAACATTAACAGAACTCCAGGGGCCCCTTTAGTATGCTCCTTCCTAGTCACCATGACCTCTACTTAAATACTGCATAAATGGAATCATAAGCAGATGTTTCTTTTTCCTGCTAATAAGTGAGATTCATCCATGCTGTTACTGGTAGCCATTCTGTTTTCATTGTGCAGCACTCCAACATGTATATATTTCACAGTTTCTTTACCCATTATGCCTCTGAGGGACACTGAGGTTGTTTTCACTTTTGGCTGTTAAAGCAATTCTATTATGCACATATCTGTTGATGCATAGATACGCTAATTTGGGTTAAGTGTATTTAAGGGTATAATGTCTGGGTCATTCAACACAGGCAGATGAGACAAACAGGTTGCTCCAGCTACACTCCCACCAGCAGCTATGTGAGTTCTAGCTGTGTCTCAGGATCCAACAGTTTACAGTATTAGTTTAAATCTGACCATTCTGAGTATACAGTGGTATCTTCTAATGGTAAAGTTCATCTTTCTCATAACATCTTTTATGAAATGTCTGTTCAAGATCCTTGCACATTTTTCCATTCCATCTATCTTTCGCTTCTTGATTTGTAAGATCACATCAGATCAGATCAGGCGCTCAGTCGTATCCGACTCTTTGTAAGAGTCCTTTATAATATGCTGGATCCAAGGCTTTGTGCCATAAATACATTCTCTCATTCTCCCGTTTGGTAACTTGTCCTTTCACTTTCTTATTAGTGTTTTTTGATTTTAAAAAAAGGATCCAAATTAATGAGCCCAATAATACTTTTTTCTTTACGGTTTGTGGTACCCAACAAAATTTTCAAAGGGATAGAATGAACAGCATCAAGATGATAAAATATCTGAAGAGATAATAGCTGCAGATTTCTGACAGTTGATGAGAAACACAATCTGAAGATTCAGGAAGCAGGAAAAATAAAAATTAACCCATGCTTACATACATCATAGTGAAAACACAGAATGCCAGAAACAGAAAGTAGTTCTTAAAAATATCAGAGAGAAAAACACAGATCATGAGAAAGGAAAAAAAAAATGAGAACTGAGTGATCAGCAGCAATATAACTAGAAGATAAAAACACATTAAAAAATAATAGTCAGCTCAGAATTGTGTATCTAGCAAAAGTACTGTTCAAGAATGAGGATGGAAACGAAGGTGAAGTTACCAGGTACCTATTAGAGAAAATGTTCAGAAAAAGATAATGAAGCAATGGTTTTTTAAGACACTGGACATGAAATAAGAGAAGGACAGTGACCACTGAGAGACAGGAAATAACTGTGGGCCCTAAGACTGCCCAGCTTACTGTCTAGAGCAAGGTTCTCGGCTGTGTTGGAAGAGAAGGAACCCAGGTGGAATGCAGCAGTCTTCCTTAGTGGAGACAAGAGAGCTGGGAATCTAAGGAGGTCAAGGGGTTAAAGTTCTCAGCGAAGGGATGAGAGGAGAGTGAGCGACACAGACACAGAGTTTCTTGAGTCCTTAGCCAAGGCTTGTGTATGGACAGCTCCCAGAAAGGACTAGAAGAGTGGTCGGGAACAGAGGGCTGTCTGGGGACATCTTTGGTTTGTCATGATTCAAAGGATGCCACTGCCATCTGGCTTCCCAGGTGGCTCAGTGGTAAAGAATCTGCCTGCCAATGCAGTAGATGCAAGAGATGTAGGTTTTATCCCTGGGTCAGGAAGATCCCTTGGAGGAAGAAACCGCAACCCACTTCAGTATTCTTGCTTGGAAAATCCCATGGACAGAGGAGTCTGGTGGGCTACAGTCCACCGGGTCGCGGAGTCAGACACAACTGAGCGCACACGCACACCCTGCCATCTAATGCTCAGAGGCCAGAGATGCTCCCAGGCAACCGACAGACTGAACAATCCCTGCCCCGCCCCAGATAATTAACTAGTCCTCAAACTTAAACCCTTCCGAGGCTGAGAAACCCTGCATGAGAAGAAACGATCCCCGAAGCTTGCACAGGGCAGGGATAGCTCCGGTTCCCACAAGTTAAAAGGAAAATTCTCACAATTCGCTGGGCATTGAGGAGAATTAGTAGAAGGGTACTGTCTTCATAGTGGGAAATAATTAGCCTGAGATTACACACTGCTAAGATCTTACCTAACACAGCTTAAAAGCAAGCCTCTGAAGGATCAAAATGTTTCCAGGTTACTTAACTACATGATGCGAACTCAAGAATATTATCTATAAATATACAAAAATATCCAGCATCAAAGGAAGTAAAACTCACAATGACTGTCAGTCAAAAATTACCAGGCATGTAAAGAAAGCAGAAACTACACAATGATGAAAAATATAAAGCTATTAATTAAACCCTGAAAAATTACACAGATGTTAAAATTATACAGAAATCTTCTAATTACAGACAGATCACAGAAAAGAAAATTAACAGTTATAATTGCACTCTAAATGTTCAAAAAGCTAGAAGGGCTGAACATGAGACTTGGGATATACAAAAAATATTCAAATCAAGCTTCTATAGATTAAAAGGTACAGTGAATGAATGAAAAAAAGTACACTGAATGAGATGAACACTTGTAGGCAAAGCAAAAAACTATGTAAAATGAAACATAAAGAAAATATAATGAAAAATTATGAGCACAGGATTATTGAGCTGTGGGACTTCAGTGGTCTATTACATGCACCTAATTGGCATCTCCAAAGACAGGAGAGGTTCTTTAAAAAGTTTGAAGAAATATGACAGAAAATACTCCAAATTTGATGGAAATAAAAAAGCCCAAATGTTTCAAAGCACAATAAACAGAAAAAAAATAACATCAAATTGCATAAAACTAGTAAAAAAGGAAATCTTAAAATCAAAGAAAAAAAGCACATTACATACAAAAGAAGAAAGATAAAAATGTCTCCTCACTTCCCACCAGAAACAGTGTGAGCCACAGGACAATGGAGCAACATCTTTAAAAATACTCAAAGAAAACTACTGTCAACCTAAAATTCTATACCTAGCAAAAACACCTTTTCAAAGCAAGGAATATGGTGAACTTCTTAAAGATACACAGAAGCTGAAGGAATTCATCACCAGCAGACTTGCATTACCAAAAATGTTATAAGAAGTCTTTCAGACAGGAGGAATAATCTCAGATGGGAACACAGATCTAATAAGAGCACTAGAATTGTTCACTCTCTGTGTATCTATGGTGACTATCTTGCACATAGTAAAAATAATAGTGAATGCGAATGAACATATTTTAAAGTGGATATGATGGCTGGGGCTTCTGTGATGGCTCAGACAGTAAAGAATCTGCTGGCAATGCAGGAGACCCAGGCTCAATCTTTGTGTCGGGAAAATCCCCTGGAGAAGGGAATGGCTACCCATTCCAGTATTCTTGTCTGGAGAATTCCATGGACAGAGGAGCCTGCCGGGCTACAGTCCATGGGTCACAAAGAGTCAGACATGATGAGCAACTAACACTTTCATGATGGTTCAAAGGCAATGATAAAACACCAGCTATGTATTTTTCCTCCTTAGTGTTGTATTTTCATATCTGGATTCCAAAAATAAAAAACTTTCAAGATTTACAGATACCAAGTTCATAATTTTTAACAGCTTTGCTGCATAAGTAGTTTTGGTTACCAACATTTTTATTTTGGACAAGTAAAAGTAACTTTGTTTTCCACTCTTCTGTTTTAACCAATTTATTCTTCACTATACAGATTTTCCTTTCAAAAGGCAATACCTAAATGAAATTGTGTTTCCATATGCCATAGCCACCAATCACAACTGATGGGTTTACCTGTTGCTTAGAAGAATCTGCAGGAAATGGAACACTGGGCTTTGTAACTCATCAGGCTCCTGAGCTCTTGCTGCCTTGGACCCCCTGGAGTCAATTCTATGTTCTAAGTATCTGTCAGGTCCTTAGAATTAAGTGTCTAACTCATAAGGATGAGTAACCTTGATTTATTCCTCCAGAAGGAAGCTTAACTTTTCCCTTCAGTATGCTTTAATGAAGTCTCATCCATTCTGCATGCCCGGGCAATGAGTAATTTCTGGTAAGTGAATGTTTTGGAAAGCTAAAAAATTACAACAAATCTTTTTATTTTATTGCCTTTTTAAAAATCTACCAAATTTTCCCTGACTTCCTAAATTATAAAACCATGTTCTAAAGATGATGTCACCTCACTTTTATCAAAAAAGAGCCACTGAATGACAACTCAAAGAGGCTGATTTGCCTTTAACGTGGCAACGTGATGCCTAGGAAGTGCTTTTATTTACTGATGATTCTGCTTTCTCTGGAAACAAAGTCTCTGTAGAAATCAGGCTCCCTCCTTCAGTGCCCCTACCTGGGTCCTTGCCCTCCCCCACTGCAGCATGCTTTAGAGTGTGTTACATCTATATGGCCTTTTGTGACAGACATTTTCTCACCATGTGGCGTCCTTTATACTTTACTTTTCCTGGACTTTAAGATTTGGACAATAAGGCTGGATTTTGTAGACACTATTGAATAACAATTATTAGTTTTTTGTATATGGCAACTGATCAATTCAAAGACTAAGTGTAATCCAATACAGGAAGTAGTTCATCCTATTACCCTATTTACAATGGTGGGAAATGTATATGCAATATTTTTGTATACAAAAAAGAATGAAAGGTAATGCAGTCAAGATGAACTATCACTAAAAGTATATGAATACATGATTTACAGAAGAAATAAAAAGTCATTAAGCATATGAATGGTCTTCACTAGGAAAGCAACGGATAGAGACTTCTATTTTCTAATTTAAATTCAAAACACAATTATGTATTATCCAAAATTGCTTTCTGTTTATTTCTTAAAGTTTTATCAAGTCACTATGTTAAAGGTGAAACTAAAGCCAAAGTAGTAAACTATTGGAAAGACTGTTGCTGAAGCTCCAGTACTTTGGCCTCCTGACGCAAAGCGCCAACTCATTAGAAAAACACTCTAATGCTGGGAGAGACTGAAGGCAAAAGGAGAAGGGAGCAGCAGAGGATGAGATGGTTACATAACATCACCAAATCAATGGACACCAATCTGAGCAAACTCTGGGAGCCAATGGAGGACAGAGGAGCCTGGCATGCTGCAGTCCATGGGGTCGCAAAGAGTTGGACACGACTTAGCGACTGAACAACAAATAAACTAGCATATCTTATTAAAGGCAATATCATAAATCATTTATAAAGATGTTATTCCTTCCAACCTTATGTATGAATTTTTTAAAAACTTTTCATGTGTGTGTGTGTGTCCAAATGTCCCTGAAGCTGCAAATGCTCTTTTTCTATCCCATGATTATGGTTCAATTGTTACACTTCCATCTTTAATATATTTGGATTTCATTTTAGTAGGCCTCTTTCTTATTTTTCCCAAATAATTAAGCAGCTGTCCCAACACCTCGTATTGAAGCTACATCCAATTCCACCTATCTCCCACTCCCTTGCCTCCATCCTTCACATTCTTTGTAAGGACCACAATCACATATCACCCTAATCATTTCTACAGGCTCCCACCTTGGCTTCCTCCATTCGGGACCCATTCCTCTCATCCTGCCACCACCCCACCACCCCAGGGAACTGCTGTGCATATTACACTCAAGACTGATGGCGTCACTTATTCAAACCCTTCTGATGACTTTCCACTGCTCCTAGAATGAAATTCAAACTTTTGAATAAGCCCATAATTAGAAAGTCCATAGAATATATCATCTAAATAAGGAAACAAGTAAAATTAAAAGGGAGGTTGTTAATAACACGGGAACCAGTCTGGCAAAAACAAGACTGTCCTGGGCAAACCAGGATGTCCAGCCCTGACTCACAGGCACTACTATCCAGCTCCTGCCCTTTCCTTTTTTACAAGCTATTGATCAGCCACAGTTCGAAGTCTGCTTTACATCCTCGAACTTGACAAATTATTTTCTTTGTGGGACTTCACATACTAGTCACTGTACTGAAACCCTTCTTTCTTCGCCTCCCACTCCTGACTGATGCCTGCCTCTTCTGGTCACCTCACACTCAATCTCCGGCTGTCACCTTATATGGACTACATCCTCTGTCTGCAAAGTATTCTTCAACCCTGTCTCCATTCCTATGTGCTCCACACTATTTCTGGGTGTTCCCTCTTTTTACCCACTATTGCTCCTATCGCCTTCACTATTCTTCATATGTGCTCATGTATCTTCCTCAAGGTGTATCTATGGGGACTGCACAGAATAGGCGCTGAATTTATGTAAGAATAAATGGACAAAGATCCAACTGTGCTGACATTTACAAATTACTGAAGAAAGTTTTAACGCTTTTCAAAACTGAGTTGGCAGATCTATAGAAATCACATTATCATTTTATCATGGGCTGTATACTTGGTTGTATACATATATGCGTGTTTTTAAAAAATCATTATTACTTTGGAGGTACACTTCAGGTCTCCTTTCAATATTGTGAATTAAATATTTTAACTGGAAGAGCAATCTTCAAAAAGTAAATAATTAGTTCCCCTATCTCCCCTAATTAGAGAAGGAAATGGCAACCTACTCCTGTCTTCTTACCTAAAGAACTCCATGGACAGAGAAGCCTGGTGGGCTACAGTCCCTGGGATGGCAAACAGTCGGACCCAACTGAGCAATTTGCACTCACTGTTCATGTATATATGTTATATTCTACTGCGCCTTGCTTTGCTCTCAGAAAAATGAAAAAAAGCAAATATTTTCACTTGTTCCCAAGACAAAAAGTATCTGATTATGTTTTGAAATAGCTTAAAACTTATTTGGGAACTATACCTCTTAAAGTAATTACCTTCAAAAGAGAGATTTAGCGTGACGGTGGTTAGTAGAAATGATTTCGAGGAAAGTAATGTTAAACATTAGGGCAAACTGCAAAGAAAAATATTTTCTCCTCAAGACTAGTGAACTAGAAATTGTCACTGTCAACTGTACTGTCATGAGTCTGCAACATTACCCGTTTTCTACATATCATTTTCCTACATGAAAGGTGAATACACACCTTTCATGCTGACTTCTCACCCATTCCTTAGCCACTCTGTTATATAAATGTGAAAACAGACAAAATCATTCATCTGAGGTATTTTTGCCATAACAAAGTTTAAGCACTCAATTATAAAGCTTCATCCAATGGTGTTGCATGATGCCATCGTAAAGGGAAGAAAACCCACATTTCTCTTCCTTCTGGAGTTTGTTTCCTTTCCTCCTGTGTGCCTCCCTTTCTGCTCACACAAAACAAAACTCTCATTACCAAATGTGTGGGGGGTTTTCTCAACACCACACGTTTTCTATGAGGCCAACCGAGTGTCCTGCAATTCAACCCAGTTCTGAGTTCATCTTCCAGGAGAGAGCACCAGGTCACCACTGCAGGTTGCCACCTGTGCTTCTGGTCAACCCACTGTAGATCAGAGGTTCCAATAACCCTCTCTATGGGTTTGAACAACTTGCTCCAGCAGGTCACAGGATTCAGGGAAGCACTTACATTTACCAGTTTATTAAAGGCTATGATAAAAAGACATAGATGAACAGCCAGATGAAGAGTTACACAGAGGAGGGTAGGAGTTTCTGCCCCATGGCATTGGGTGCATCCCCTTCCTGGTACATGGATGTGTCCTGAGCCTGAAAGTTCTCTAGACATTACACTTTGGGGATTTTGTGGGACTTTCTCATGTAGGCATAATCAATTCATCTATTATGATGCTTCCATGTTTGTAACATGAAGTCAAACTGGGGAGTGGGATCATTACTTAAAACTCATATGAAGATGAAAGCTTTGTTCCCCCCAAATAACCATCAACTTTATAAAATCTTTAATTCCTAAAACATAATTGGTGAGAGAGTAAGGCTGAAAATTCTAAGCTTCTAATCCTGGTGTGGTCTTGCTGGTGACCAACCTCCAGATAGGAGCCTACCCAGAGTTACCGCATTAGAACAAGAGATGCTCCTATTGCCCTTATCACTTGGAAAGTTACAAGGTTTCCAGGAGACCTGGGCCAAGGACTGGGTCAGAGACATATGTACGTACAACAGACGCTCCCAGTGCTCTCATCACTCAGGAAACTATCTAGGAACCTGGGGCAGACACTGATACACACACATCTTCTATTACCTCATAACCAACTGAGATCCAACACTGCTCTCTCCAGCCAAACACCAGTTTCCATCCAGTATACCCTCCTAATTACTAGCTTTTCCATTTCAAACACTCTTGAATGGAATACGAAAAACACATTTTGTTTGCTGGGGGTCAGAAACATTCCTCTTTAGTTTCTAAAATTCAAACCAAGATAATACTCTCAAAAAGGAGCTTACCAAGCACCTCAATGTTACTCTCCCTATGTTCTGATTAATGTCAGCTTTCCACGTGCAGAACATGGAAGGGCCCAGTGAAGAACTTTCCAGAGCATTCATGAATCTCCCCTAAGCTCTTCACTTTCTGTGTACTCTTTCTTCAATATCAGGCAACCATTTTACAGTAATAGGATCTTTCTTCTTCTAGAACTAAATGCGACAAACCTTCTCTGCACCAGCCAATTCATCTCACATCACTAATCATAGTTCATTTACCCTTTTTTCAGATATACATTCATATGCTTTATATTTGCTTATATGGTTGAGAAATCATAGGCCATACATGTTCTCACTTTATGTTTTATTTAATACTTTCTTTTTCTGAATATCAGCTTAAGACTATATATAGTACCACTGCAAAGGAGATTTTTCAAAAAAGGTAGAAATCATCACTTTTTGCATTTAGGTGGACATTTTCATTCAACAGTCTATAAATGCTTAACAGAAATATGAGATACCTGATCACTTTAATGACATAATTACCTATCTATATGTTATTCTGACTCCTGAACAATATTTCACACACAAGTAGATTAGTTATCAAATCCAAAATGTATAGGTTATGTTGACCAATCACAGCTGGAGGAAAACTAAGTGATAAACTTGTACAAAAAATGGTGGGGAGAATCAAGATGGATCTACCAATATTTTACTGGAAAACTGCATTGCTCTATAAAATAGCAGGGTGCATTAAAACACAAATTGATAGAGGAGGGGGCAGGAAATGGAGAGGAAACTGGAGGAGGAAGAGGAATGCTGACAAGGTCCCATAGAGAAATAGATATTGTTGTCAAACACACTGGCACACCATTAACTAGCCAAGTAAAACAAACCTACACAAAATCACTTAATAGGTTCTGTATCCTGTACTCTAAACTTCATTTAAAAGAAAAATGACCTTGAAGCTCCATTCTGTTTTCCAACTTAAATCATGAGCCTCCCAATTTAAGTATTTCATAGATTGTCACAACATCATCATCAAAAACTCAACTCTTCTTACTTAACAGGATTAAAGTGATTAAAATACTGTGCACTATTTGAAAACACATTTACTTGAAAATTGATGGTTGAAACAAAATTCATCTCAACTCCCAGAAAGTGGCCCTTTTTGGAGATATTTATTACAGGTGTCACACGTCCTCACCTTCACATTGGGTTTTGACAGTAGCTTCAACAGCTCTCTGATCTCACTGTTTAATGGCTTGTTCTGAAGCTCCTCCGCCAGCTGCACGGGAGATCACATTGACATGAAGAACAGTTAGTGAGAACAGGGTGTGCTCCACCTGTGACAACTGAGAAGCTATCTTGCTACTTTCCAGCGATTAAGCTCAAGTCAGCAAGAAAGAAAACAGACTATCAATCACTGCTCTTCTTTTGAGGCTCTTAGTAGCCCTGCTTTCAGACCCAGCTCTCGGCTGAGTACAACTCAAGAAATCGTATCAGCCAGATCCCTTTCTGATTTATTGCAATGAGGGCAAACCCCAGCACTTCATCTGCAAAATGGTCTTTTGCATGCAGACAAAGGACCACTTGTAAAAAGGACTGGATCAAGCGTTGACACCGTAAAAAGAAAAAAAGAAAAAAAAAAAAAAAAAAAACAGAAAAAAGAACCTCTGAATGAGGTGGTGAAATCTACAGGGTTTCCAAAAACCCACAGTAGCTTGCTGTTTAGAGCTGGGGTAAAAAGAACGAGAATACCCCTAAAAGAGCAAATGATGTGAAACTTTTATTATGTTTACCTACACAGTCTGTTACATATAAAATAGGTTAATCATAAAATGACTTATAATAGCTTGACAACTATGCTGGTCCCACAGATCCTGACTGTTCTCTGACCAGGATTATAAATTCCCATTGGTCGCTTCCAGCTAGAGAAAGGAGCAGAGCTTGGACCCTACCTGGTATTCTTCATAAAGAGGGGCTTTTTATCAAAATCTCTATGCAATCTTAGGCTCTAAGAAGGATCATAACATTTTCATAAGAAGAAAAGCAAGATTCAAGTAGGAAAAAAAAAAACATTCAAAATATGAAAAATGCAGCACAGAATGCAAAATATGTACATATATTTTCATTTAAAAACCCTTCTCAAAACACTGCATCAAATTTCCATTTGTCCCTATAGTTTCTAGCAAGTTAAAAATAATTGTTATCTCGGGAAAGGACTTTTCTCTAAATGAGGGGTGTAATAATAAATTATACACAGAAAATAAGACCAGATAAAATTGATACATTCACTGAATATATTTCAAAAGATACTTTTCCTTTTTCAAGGTAACAATTCTACAAAATTTTTAATTTACAAAAAGACACAAAGGGCTTTTTGCACTTTTAAACATTTAAACACTTCTGAGATGAATTACAAAATGCTAAGATTATATTTGCAAAAAAATCTCTAATTTAAAAAATGTACAATATGTTGTAACATGATTGGGCCTCAATTACATTGTTTTATAAATAAATATTTTCCCAAACTCTCAACAGTAAATGTTTTAAAACTGGTTTTCAAGGTTTTCCCAAGTTTCAAGTGTTTAGGTTCTGAAACTCATAGGTAAGTTTCTTCACAAAACATGTATATTGCAACATCCTTGTAATTTGTAATCTCTGTAGCTACAAATGGAAGAAAAAAATGGGAACTAAACAGAAAATATACAAATAGATTCACCATACAAGCTTTATTTTCTACTAACAAAGAAAAATCAACCTCTGAATATGGTTAGTTTTTTTTTTATAATTATTATACTTATAGCTCTAATCTCTTACTAAACTGAACTATAGTTTTATCATAGTAGTTTAAAATATTAAAAAACATGGCGGATTCATTTTGATGTTTGGCAAAACTAATACAATTATGTAAAGTTTAAAAATAAAATAAAATTAGAAAAAAATAAAAAATAAAATAAAATATTAAAAAACAGCAGGCTGAAGGATGTCACTAAAACCAGCTTCCACACCACATGTGCTTCTTGTCCAGCTTAAGTGTCCCCCTCCAGTTTATCCAGGTCTGTGCTCAATTCATCTGAGTCCGAAAGTTAACAGTAAGAAACAGCAAGTTAGTTCCCTGTCCCACATTTAAAATAAAATTATAGCTACAGGAAATTAACTACTCCATCAATGCCAACTGCAGCTCAAATTTATTTTTTGGTTATGAAGGTAATTTGGAAAGGTCTCACATCCATAAATCATTACCATGCTTTATAATCCATTTTAAAAACAACCCTGTCTTTTTATGTATTTCATCCGCCTCATTCCTATGCTAGCATCTGTCGTTTTCAGGACTGTCAGCGATAGAGCCATCTCATTTGTCTCTATTTCTCCAAAGCATTTCTCTTGCCTGGGACTTTCTCAGACACTGACAGCTGATAGCATCTCTCCCCACAGAGGCACAGCCTAAAATTTCTATTCTGTAGTTACCAAGGCAGGACTAGAGGGCATCTCCATGCAAAATCTTTAAGATAGGAAAGTGAAGGAAAATCAGCGTAGGGTCAGTGTAAACTCAGTGGTAAACTCAGGCCTTTCAGTTTGCAGTCCCAGAGCACGCACATCTGTCTGCACTAGGATGAGTCCTGCCCCCGGGGGTCACGGAGGACGAGTCCCCCTGAGCTGGGAAGGCACACTTACATCATCGGCCAAGGCTGCCGCGCCCTGAAGGATGGGCACAGGGTTCTGCTTCTCGTAGTAGTGAAGTTTCTCATGAATCTGGAAGAAAGGCAAACGAATATAAGTTCACCTGCTA
This sequence comes from Bos indicus, assembly GCF_029378745.1. NCBI lineage: Eukaryota > Metazoa > Chordata > Mammalia > Artiodactyla > Bovidae > Bos > Bos indicus. Next base: position 36,500,888 of record NC_091772.1, on the reverse strand, counting down.
GCGAACCACCTGAGACATTTACACATTTGATCATTTCAATAGAAACTGGTCTACTGAACATTCTAGACAAACATGTTTCTATAAACCCACAGATGACAATAGGTGTGCATAGTTCATCTAGTAAGACACTTCCATGTTTGTAACATGAAGTCAAACTGGGGGCGGGGGGTGGGATTATCGTGACACAGAACTCATGCGAAAATGAAATCTTTGTTCCCCCAAATAACCATTAGTTTTATAAAATCTTTAATTTCTAAAACATAATTGCTTCAATACTTCGAGCAGTGGTCATAGGTTATATTCCTGCTAAAAACATAAATTATGATTAAAGCTAAGCAAGAAACTGGCAGCCACATCCTGACAGTTGGGGTGTAATAACGGCCCAGAACGAAGAACCAGGCGACATGCAGACTAAGGGCCACCCCTCCAGGAAGACATCTCACCCAGCACAATGCTCCTTCACTCCTTTTTTTTTTTACCCCCCGCACCCATTCAAACTTCTACAAAACAAAGGGATTTCTCATAACTAGAGACATCTCTCATAACTATTCAGCTTCAGTTTTTCATTTTGGAAAACCAGTAAAATTCTCTTAATCAGGATAATTTTATTCTTCACTTCCCATCACCATTACCCCAGGAACACAAAAGAATATATTTTAATGCATTATAAGCCAACTGAGTTCCTTAAAAAAAAAAATCTAGAATGATAGTTAATAAAAAATAAATTTAAAAACACAAGTAGAAAGATAGTTACGAAACGAAAGGTGCTTTGACAAACGTATAACTCTCGGCACCTAAGTGTAATCTATTTCAGCTCTTACATGGGTGCCTTTATATTTTATGCTTGAAAATATACGTTAGCCTCTTTGTATTTACATTTGAGATGACTGCTCCCCCACTTATATATGAAAACCGGTTGTATCTCATGATTTCCTGTTTTTAATAGGTATCAAGTAAAATACTCTCTTAATTATGCTTGAAACTAAGCAAACTCTCGTAAAAAGTCTGGAAGACAGATTTTATTTTGATTAGCCAGATGCTATTGCTAAGAGAGGATTCTCTTACCTTGTTGGCAACTGCAATGCAGAGCATCAGGGAAAGAGTTTTGACACTTATGATATTACCAGAATGATCAAGGTAATGTTCTTATTTAACATCTTGGAAGCTTGCAACTTTTATCATATTATGAAAATAAATTTTAGAGAATACAAGCTATGAAACAAGTAATAGTTGATTTGAAGAAACTATTAAAGTATACTCTAAAATAAAAACCAACCATCCTAAAAGTTAAACTCATTTTGCTTAAATAATTATCAATAATTAGGTCACTTGAACAGATACTGTCATAGAATACTAAACTTCCTTGCTCACAAAACTCATCTAACTGTATTGTAGTTACTTGTTTAAGCGTCCTGCCTTCCTGCAACAATAAACCCCAAAGCTTATCCAAATCAGGCTTTCACCATATGCCTGTACTACCTCAGACTAGTCATTAGTATTCTTAATAATACGGCTTCAATGAGTTTAGTAGATTTTAATTCCGTGACCCTCACAAGAACACTGAAAGGTAGACAGCATCGTCTTACAGATAAGCAGATACACAGTTAAATGACTGGCTGTGGTCCCACAAATAGTAAATGGAGGAGCTGGGATTTAAAACTCAGCCATCTGGCTCAGCATCAGAGCACTTAATCACTCCACTAGTCTGTCTCAGACTAACATCTCATCTACATTCTCCACTGACCTCATTCACAGCTGAGTGAACGTGACAGAAAGGAGGCTGGACAGAGAGGTGACAAATCACAATGGCTGTTGCCAGTGACAACAGGATGACTGACAGTTCCCGTCCACCCCTCCCCCTTGGTTTTTCCTTTCTTCTGGTTGCTCATTTTTCTAAATTTATCAAACTACTATAATTATAACCTAAAATTACATGCCCCAAATAAGTGCTTTATCTCTCCATTTAATTTGCTTCTTCTGAGTGTCTTTTAAAAACAGCTTCCTCTTCCTACATCATCCTCTCTAGATCCTCACCCAGGGGTGTAAGAGTCCATCCCTCCTTGCCCATTCCTGGACTCTGTACTATACTAGCAATATTTTAAATGTTCTCCTAGAATTTCCAGATACTGGAAACCCTTTGTTCACACGTGTGCTACTTCAAAACATAATTTTAAAAATTAAGTTGGTTAGCAAAGTAAAAATTACTCTAAATAATTTTGAACTGTTCACTGTTTCCAAACATATTGAAATTCTGTTTTTTTACTAGTATTTAAAACGGCTGTTATTCAGTAGCTCAGTCGTGGTCACTCTTTGCAACTCCATGGACTGAAGCCCGCCAGGCTTCTCTGTCCATGGGATTTCCCAAATAAGAATTCTGGAGTGGGTTGCCATTTTCTTCTCCAGGGGATCTTCCTGAGCCAGGGATCAAAGCGACATCTCCTCCATTGCAGGCGGATTCTTTACCACTGAGCCACGAGGGAAGCCCAGTATACTAGGAACAAAACTTTAAAACCAAACTGATGTAAAAAACTCTAATATACAAACAGGTAAAATGTACAGACGTGGCCCCAAGGTTCACAAAGAAACATTCTGAGGCTGGACCTGCCCTGCTTGCCAGTAGCTGAGTCACTGGCCATGGGGTTCCTGGACTGAGCACAGCTAGTGGATCTGAGGAACTGAATTTTTTATTTTCATTTAAACATTCCTATGGGACCAGTGGCTTTTATATTAGATAACATGGCATCACTTTATATTATTCACTCTGTAATGCCCCAGAAAAGTTCACGTTGATATCTAGTTTGGCAAGTTCCCCTGAGGGGTAACATTCTGGAATCCAAAAGACAGATAAATAATCCAAGATGTCCTTTAGCAATAAGACAAATAGCATCCCTTACTAAATACAATGGATTACCAAATCTGAAAAATCTCATTTATTTTAACTAAACATTTCCCTTTGCAGATTCAACTACATAATAAAAGTGTACTTCGTTTTTCTCCCTTGAAGAATAAGAGAGCAAAAATGGAAGAAACTGAAGATAGAAAGAAGCTAGGGGTTAAAAAAAACTGGACAGAAGAGGAAACTCTGGTTACATTAATTTCATGTTAAAAATATATGCAATTATTCAAAAAAAATCCTAATAAGGAATGGCATGTGTTAAAATGTTTACAACACACTATTAAGAAAAAAGGACAATTCAAAACATATATATATTTATGCTCCATTAAATAGTTTTCATAAGGGCTTGTTTTCTATAATTATATTTCTAAACAGAAGAGAAGTCATTTAAAATAAAAATCATTTCTAGAGGTAACCAGGTCTTATAGGAAAGTTCTAAGTACCTTTATATACATTCACATCTTGAAAATAAATGTTCAATGTTTGTAAGGAAATCTGGTGCCAATATTCTGATTTTGGTACATGTTCAGTAGAAACTGCCTTAAATAAGCTTCAGTAAATAAAGCCTGACTAGTCTCGATGCAATCATTTGTTTTAAATGACGTCTCAATGACGTGTGGAGGTAAACTGCCAAACACAGCCGAGGTTATCTGATTGACAGTAAATAAATCAAAGCTGTAAAATCCTTTCCTTGCCTTCTATTATGAGTATTAAAAAGCACTGAAAAGAACCACACGGTAGTTTGAATCTCTGCTGTGTTCAATCACAGTACTCATCCAAAAGTCGCACGTGTTTGCATACAGATACTACATGCACGCACATGTGTGCACACATGCCCCATCTCCCTCCTTTATTTAAAACACAGAGAGGAGGGAATTCGGTATTAAAAGAAGATCCACTGGTCACAATGACAGCCAAGAATTACACATGATATTGTGTAAACATTTCTTTAAATGAAAGTATTCTAATGGCTGAGACCCTCTTTTAAAACTAATAATTTACTCTTTCTCCAAAAGGAAAAAAAAAAAAAACTTCAGCTCAAGAGAAAAAAAAAAGGATGCGGAAGAGACGTTGTGAATTTAAAACTAAGAAAACAAGAAAGAGCAGAGGCAGCGGTGCCAGCTGTGCGTCCTCCCGTGTCTCACAGGCCTCGTCTCCCTCTCAGGGCTAATTTTCTTGGCTGACACCTCCAGAAAAAAACAAAAAATGTTATAAAACTGATGAGAGTTGAATGCTTGTTTTATTCTTGCTTTTAAGGTGATAAACTGGCTTCACAGCGCCATAGACACTATCTTGTGAAATCAGTATCTACACGCTCTAAATTTATTAAGAGTATTTTTAGAGAATGAATGCTCAAATCCACAAAATGTGTTATAGTATATACATACTGTTTTTCCTATCTGACCAATTAATATGAGTTCTCTTTAGAGGTTTCCAAGTACCAACCCATCCCTGTATTCCCACCATGAACTTCATGTGTTATAACATATTGGTCTTTAATCAGTGGAGAATTCCATTGACCAATACTTTATTTAGAATTTCTGCATCAATATGCATAACTAATACTGCTACTTCTTTTGGTCCCTACTGGGTCTTTGATATCAACGCTACACTTTGATTATTTTGAAACTATGGAAGCTTTCTCCCTTTATGTGTTCTGCTGCCGCTGCTGCTGCTAAGTCACTTCAGTCATGTCCGACTCTGTTCGACCCCACAGATGGCAGCCCATCAGGCTTCCCCGTCGCTGGGATTCTGCAGGCAAGAACACTGGAGTGGGTTGCCATTTCCTTCTCCAATGCATGAAAGTGAAAAGTGAAAGTGAAGTCGCTCAGTCATGTCCGACTCTTAGCGACCCCATGGACTGCAGCCTGCCAGGGTCCTCCGTCCATGGGATTTTCCAGGCAAGAGTACTGGAAACATCTAAATACCAGTGGAGTGATATCTTTCTTAAATATTTGATGGTGTTCCCCTGAGAAACCAGCTGACTCTGGTATTTTGATATTTTACTTCCTCTGCTTTAATAGCAATTCCTCCAATTTGTTGTTTCTATGTGTCCTAGTAGGTGCAGAAAATACTATTCCCTAGAAAGTTACCCATTTTTGTCTGGCTTTAAAAAGAGCTATCTGGAGCTACTCAAACAAAATAGTCTCTTAGAAGTCTGTAAATTTACTCCATAGTTTTTCTCTTGTTACCATTTCTTATTTGGTGTTTGTACTTTTGATCTACACTCTCGATATTTAGTAAGACCAAACTTCTTAGCCCTTTATTCTTATACAAAGCTTTTTGGATCCTATAATCAAAGAAGAACCAAGTAGGTATGTCTTAATTTCATTCTCTCTCTGCATCCTGGGAGTTTTCCTGAGATCTAACTTCCCTTTTACTCTTTTAAGCCTTGTCTAATCTCTGATGAACCTAGATACAGAGTTTTGGGGGTGATTTTTTTCTTTTTTAATGACTATACTTTTATTTCTATAGTTCAAAGAATTTGACAGATCTTTCTGTTCTCTTTTCCTACCACCAGTTATTATGATCAAGGCCTTCTTTTGTGACTAATATCACTTTAAATATCCTTATTTTATAGGCTATACAACATTGATTATATAGAGTGCTTAGGTTTTAATCTTGCTGTTGGTGGTGTCTGGTGATTAGACGCTGAAGATAAACTATATTCTCAAACGCTCTGTAATTGAGGGTTGTTAGAAGTCTTCAGTTGGGTGTTATATGAAGGAGTCCTGGGTAAAAGGTATCAGATCAGATCAGTCGCTCAGTTGTGTCCGACTCTTTGCGACCCCATGAATCACAGCACACCAGGCCTCCCTGTCCATCACCAACTCCCAGAGTTTACTGAGACTCACGTCCATCGAGTCAGTGATGCCATCCAGCCATCTCATCCTCTGTCATCCCCTTTTCCTCTTGCCCCCAACCCCTCCCAGCATCAGAGTCTTTTCCAATGAGTCAACTCTTCGCATGAGGTGGCCAAAGTACTGGAGTTTCAGCTTTAGCATCATTCCTTCCAAAGAAATCCCAGGGCCTTTACAGAAATATTTTTTATTTGCTTCCGATAGGTGACATAGAACCATCACCAGCCCCTCTGCTCAATTTCAGAGCCCAGGGCGCTTGGATTCTGTAGGTAAAAAACTCAAACCCCAAGCCATGGACCAACTCATGGTTATAATTCTTAAAGTAGACTTTCTTCTGTTCCTACCTAATCCCAAGAAGAGACAGATCAGATTCCTCACCCTCCCCCGAGAAAGTGACTCAGAATTTTCCTTCCCTTCCCATTCACTAACAGAGTAACCATTTTCTCTGTTTCTCAATATCTCCTGCAGCCAGAAAGTAAAGACAGTGGCCCCCTACCCCACCTCTGGCCATTCCCCTCATCACAGACACAACTGAAGCTCAACAGCCAGTTACCTGTAGAGCATTCCGTTTTCACCTCATTTCTAAAACAAGTGATTTTCCTTTCTTTCTTACAAGCTCAGTAATGTATTTTTTTAATAGCTTGCGATTCTTACCCAGAACTTCGAAGAACTTCTTGTAAGAATTACAAGACTGGGTCAGTAATTTAATGTAAATTAATTCTGGCATCTAATAAAGTAGCATCCGGTTCCCTTGTGTAGTATTATTAGAAAAGTGAGGGGGGAAAAATCACTTTTTGCTTCTAGGAGGAGATTCTAGGTACCTTTATATTTGAACTTTCATGAGTAATTAGGTTCATTTGGCTAGGGAGATCCATTTTGGTCAGTGTTTCTACCTGAATAGTTCATTTAATTTGAATTAACTTTTTGATGGTTGAAGGAGAGACCCTTACGTTTGTCTTCAGACTGTTGTTCTCTGTGACATGAGTTTATGAGTATGCTTGTGCTTACAAGCACAACAGAACTTTGAGCCTGTAACTATTCCTGGGACACAGCCAGAATGGGGAGAGGGGAGCCCTTGCTACTTTGCCTGCAATTTAGGCCAGGATGCTGGCAACATTGCTACAAAAATTCTTATAAGGGACATAGGATAAAGTGGTTGTAAATACCAAAAAATCAGTTTTTAGGTTTAAGATAAATTATAAAAAGCAACAAACTTGATTTTGGTTGACTATGTAGTGCTTCTATTTGAAACTACTTCCCAGAACTTTCTCGGCAGATCGGATTCCTTTAGTTCCCAGAACAATATTCTAGAGGGAGTAGCCAGGGCATTAAAGTGTCTTTGGAATGTGTTAGTGATTCAACAAAAACTGAACTTGAATTATTCACTCCAGAAGTATATAAACTATCCAATATTTGTACATACCTCGTTCATTCTTCCCCTCATAGTGAAATGATCAGATTTGCCATTAAAAAAAGATCTGTTATTTCAATAATAATTGAAAAGCCAGGAACTGCTAAATGTTCATCAGAGAGATGGAAGATGGTATCGCGAATGGCAGATGGGGTAATGTAAGGTCATGGAACTGGGACAGGTCTCAGGATACAAGTAGCAATAATTATGTTCTGGGCTTACTTGGAGTTTACATGTTAACATGCAAGCACTGTCATTACAGCTGTAAAAGAAAGTCTTCATGTTTCATATGCTGCCACTTACTCCCCTAATGTGATGTTACCAGGAGGTGGGTCTATAGGGGGTGATCAGGTCAGGAGAGCAGCGATCCCCTGAAAGAGGTTAGTGCTCTAAAAAGAGAGATCCCAGAGGGTCCCTCCCCCTCCTTCCCCAGTCCACAGGGGAGGACACAGAACAAAATGAGGGATGTTTATGGTCCAGGAAGCAGGCCCTCACCAGACCTCAAACCTGCTGCAGCACTGATCCTGGAAGTCCAGCCTGCAGAAGAGCATAACAATAGTACCTAGAGTGCCTATTCTTGTTGTGTAGTGGCAACGTTGTGTCCAGCTCTTTGTGACCCCACGGACTGCAGCCCACCAGGCTCCTCTGTCCATGGGATTTCCCCAGGCAAGAATACTGGAGTGGCTTGCCATTTCCTTCTCTAGGGGATCTTCCCAGTCCAGGGATCGAACCTGTGTTTCTTGCATCGCAGGTGGATTAGTTACCACTGAGCTACCTGGGAAGCCCTAAAACCTATGACATAGGGGTACTGTGAAAATTAAAGTAACCATTAAAAGAGCTTCACAGTGTCTCTAGAAAATAGAAGATACCCCCAAAATGATAGAGTATGTCCTGATTTTCCCTCAGACCCTCCACTAACATTCCAAGGAGAGGACACACTAGTTTCTCCTTGACAATATCACATCGCACACACATAAGATACAGTTAATGCCTGAAGATAAAACGTCGAAGCAAAATTACCACCTTGGTGCAAGCAGAAAACACACGTTTCTGATTAAATGCCATCCCCTATCCCAACATGTCTTCAAAAACAAAGTAAAAGAATAAATGGACTTGAATGAAGGTAGTGGCCACAGGGTTAAGAAAGCCCGGGTGAACGCAGAAAAGGCAGATGTTAAATCTGACCACAGCAAGTAGCAAATGGAGAGAGCACAAGACCCATGGGATTTCCTGGCAGAATGTGGTCTGTGATGAAAAATGTAAATGGGCACATTTGTCCCCATGTGAAAAAAGGACCCATGTAAAGCAAGCATCACTCTGGATGCCCTGTTCCCAAAAAAGAAAGTCCTGTCTTTCGGGAGAAGAAAGGACAAACTCCTCACACAGAAAATTAACTGCTAGATGGAAGGGTTCTTGGAAAAGGACAGTCGCCGCCAGAATTACTTCGGAGACCACACCAAACTAGCCATCATGGTTGGCTCTCATCTCCCTATGGGAATTTAAAGACCCTTTGCCCACAACCCCAAGTTCTGTTGAAGTTGATGAGGAAACGCATAGTTTTGAGATGAGCTAGGATCTGGTAAAGAGAGTGCAATACATTCCAACGTGACTATATGGAAAACGAGTGTTAGAATCCAGACTTCACTCACAGTAGAAACACCCAGCAATCATAAATTAGTTGTCACTTCCTTACTCAGATCTGTCTATGCTTTGACACTGCACTTGAGATTAAGGGTAGGCTGCCAGTGCACCTTGAAATTCAAAGTAGCTGGGCTCCTGCATGGCCCAGCCCCTACCTGATTCCAGCTGGAGCTGTGCCTCCAGCAAGTGCCAATCACAGGGACTTTATGCTAGTTCCTCACCCCCCGGGCCTCCTCCTCCATCAGGGCATTCACTCTGCCTGCTATGCTGCTGAGCTATGCGGGTGCCCCCACACAGCTTTGGGTCTCAGCTCAAATGTCACTTATACAAAAACACAGCCCGAGGGTCCCACCCACTCAAATTAGCACCCCCCACTATCTGTCCTGATATTCCCCCCTTTTTTTGATCATCACCCTTACCAGATTTCAGATTCGCTGACAATTTCTCTATTGGCTTGCACCTGTCCCCATGAGATAATGAAATGCATAAACTAAGGGCAATGTCCCTAGAGTTCCTACTATATCCTTCGCTCCTAGTCCAATACCCCTCATAAAACAGAAGCTCAAAAGTTATCATTATTATTCATGATAAAGGGATCTATGAATCTTGAAATCCCAGCTAGCCAGTAACATTCTAAGATCACAGTTTAAAAGGATGGTGTGATTTTTTTTCCTTCTTGCCTCCAAACTGATGTCTAGCGCCCATAGCTGAAGAAAAAGTGCTAAGTCCACATGCGTGCTAAGTCACTTCAGTCAGGTCCAACTCTTTGCAATCTTATGGACTGTAGCTGACAGGCTTCTCTGTCTATGAGATTCTCCAGGCAAGAATACTGGAATGAGTTGCCACGGCCTTCTCCCCATCTCTTATGTCTCCTGCAATGGCAGGTATGTTTTTACCACTAGCTGTTGGAAGCTACCTGGGAAGCCAGTTAAGTCCCGTCTAAGAAAATATCCAACAACTAGAAATGTATCTGTCGAGAGCTGTAGAGGTGGTTGAACTATAACCATCGACCATGGCTACTGCCCCATCTGTCCCTTCCCTGTGTGTGCATGTAGAGAGTGTGTGTGTGTATGTAATTCTATGCAAAAGAAGACAAAGAAAAATCATCTTATCAAGGCAGGAAAAGAGAAAACTAGGAATAAGGAGTCTTCAGCCTAGCGAAGCAATCCTCTAAGAGAATCCCTCACGGAGAATGAAATACAGACAACAAAAGATACTGAAAAGATCCTCTCCAGCTCAGGCGGCCAACTAGTTGGTTTAGCCTTTGTGTCGATCTAACCAGAGGATGGAGAGCAATGAGAAGAGATGGCAGGATAAATCTGGAGTGGTGGGGGCACTCCCGCTTGGTCTGCAATGACATTTGGATTCCCTGGGTGCGTAAAGGGCCCCCTTTGAAGGTAGTAGCTTGAGCTGCCTTGCTGGTACCCCAGCCAACTGCACAGCAAAGGCTGTCATCACACCAACTGTGCCCCAGGAGAGATGTAACTTCTGTGTCCTTAACACAAAGAGATGCACATGCCAGCAAGTGTGTCAGTCTGAAAAGCAGCAACAATGTGGACAATTAAGCAAAAAATAGTGTCCCATTCCCCCCCCCCACAACCTCTTTTTGGGAGTAAAAACCTCCCAAACTTGATCTCCCAAGAGTAAACCAGGCCTTCTCCAAGGGGAGACAGAGAGAGAGAGAGAGAGACAGATGAGGGTAAGGGGTGGAGGGGAGAGGGTGAGGAGTTGTGTTTGTGTGTGCATAGAGGGGTGAGGGGATGAAACGACATACTGCCTACCCCACCCCATCAGCTTGGCTACCCCTGGCTGGCCCTAGGGAAGGAAGAAGGTGAGGTATAAATCCGATATGACATGGGAGCCTTAAACTGGTCCTTTAATACCTGAAAAGGTCTTGGGAGTTATAGACTTTGAAAGAAATTTTGCTTAAGAGATAGAAAAGCTAGTCTCAATGTAACAAAGTTTGGTACAGGGACTGAAGGAAAATTAAAACTGCCTTTTATTTGCACTGAGCTGTTCAATGTGCTGATAACAGTGGTTCCAACTAACTGCCATCTCACACTTTCTGTATCAGAACCCCTTCATCCTCTTAAAATTCACTGAGGACCTCAAAGAGTTCTTGAAAGTGAAAGTGTTACTCGCTCATTCGTGTCCAACTCTCTGAGACCCCATGGGCTGTAGCCTGCCAGGCTCCTTTGTCCATGGAATTCTCCAGGCAAGAATACTAGAGTGGGTTGCATTCCCTCCTCCAGGGGATCTTCCCCACCCAGGGATCGAACCCGGGTCTCCTGCATTGCAGGCAGATATTTTACCATCAGACTCTTATGTGAAGCAGATTCTTATGTGGGTCTTTTTCATTGACATTTGCAGCAGTGAAATTAAAACTAAGAATTTTTAAATTTTTAGTAATTTAGAATAACCACTATGTTAACATTTTTCATAAAATGCAAACATTTTCAGAATAAAAATTTTAGAAAGAACTTATACTATTTTACAAATTTATCAATATCTTTCCATTCTGGCTGAAGCAGCTGAATTCTCCAGTGTGCCTCTGCATTCAGTGTGTTGGGACAGGTCACTTTGGTTGAAATACAAGAAGAAAATCAGGCCTCACATAAGCTGGGAGGAGGAAGTCATATTATTTCCACTGATTGTGGAGAGTCTTGGGACTCAGTGCTTGAGAGATGGCTACAGGTGGCAGGCATTTAGGGGTGAGCTGCAATGTGAACTCTGAGGCGATATCCATGAGCCTCCCAGATTACATCACAATTATGGACCTCCTCTGCCCTCCACATGGCCCTCTGTCCATGTATAATTTTGTGATTTCAGGCATTGTTCATGTGGAAAACAGTGCTTCAACGAGTTACGTGAGTTTTCCAAATATTTACACATTTCATGGCACAACAACAGAATCATATTCACTAATATAACCACAGATCTCATGGTGTTGGCCGACACAGGTCTTCAAAATTCTAGCAACTCTTTGAAAGCTTGAATTTTTATCATTGGCAACACTATGGTGAATTGCCATCCCTGAAGTGACAGGCTGACTTCAATTATTTGAGAAAATGTTTTCCAAACATCACCTCATCTGAATAAATGTAGTTTCTATATTGGTCATTCTGAGAGGTGCAAATGGTATCCTATGAAAAAGGTAGCTGGTTTAGTTCTCAATCCTACAACTGCTCTGATCCAAAGGGCTTCTGAGTACATCTCCCATCTTCTGTGTTATAAGGACTTGAGGGTAGAAAGACACGTCCTCCATAGTTGTAATTTAATGCAATTAATCTTTTTTTGCTTGACCAAGCACATTCTTAATTAAATCTGACATTTGTTTCCTACTGTGTGTGTGCAGTAGTAAGAACGTAATGATGACCAACTGGCACCACGTGGGACCACTGCCCCGACTTCTGTGGACACACCGGTACTCTTACCCACCAATGCAAATGCCAATCCAGTAATAAAAAGTAAATAACATCATAGTATTATTACAAAAACAGCTTTGACCTTGCAGACCCCTGAAAGTCTCTAGCACCCTCAGGGTTCCGCAGACCACACTTTGAGAATCAAGTCGCCACTATATAAAATTCTGAGTGCCTGTGGCATCACTGACTCGATGGACGTGAGTCTGAGTGAACTCCAGGAGTTGGTGATGGACAGGGAGACCTGGTGTGCTGCGATTCATGGGGTCGCAAAGAGTCGGACACGACTGAGCGACTGAACTGAACTGATAGTAAATGAAAGCAGAAGCTAACATTTCTTTGTGGCTGTCCCACCCACAGTGAACTGTTCTGACTCTAGAAAAACAATGTTAATATTTTCTACCTTACTCACACTTTCTTTGGGATCCAGCATTTGACCTGAAACCACAGGTCTGGGTTCCTAATACCTATTACTCTCAGAATGAGGTGGTGCACATGTGCAGGCAAAGTCACTTCAGTCATGTCCGACTCTTCACGACCCCAGCAGACTAGCCCACCAGGCTTCTCTGTCCATGGGGATTCTCCAGGCAAGAATACTGGAGTGGGTTGTCATGCCCTTCTCCAGGGGATCATTTCAATCTAGGACTGAACGCATGTCTCCAGCACCTCCTGCATTGGCAGGCAAGTTGGTTCCTGATACCTATTACTCTCAGAACCAGGTGGTACTTTTCCATAAAGCCATGTGTTTCAAGTCTGAAAAGTGGTGACGAGAAGCTTTAAATGAAAGACTGGTGGTGGTTTAGTTGCTAAGTAGTGTCTGGCTCTTGCGACCCCATGGACTGTAGGCTGCCAGGCTCCTCTGTCCATGGGATTTCCCAGATAAGAATACTGGAGCGAGTTGCCATTCCCTTCTCCAGGGGATCTTCCTGACCCAGGGATTGAACCAGCATCTCCTGCATTACCAACTGAGTCACCAGGGAAGCCAAGTAAAAGACTAAGTATACTTTAAAGAGTTAAACACTTGCCTGGAAAATCCCATGGACAGAGGAGCCTGGTAGGCTGCAGTCCACGGGGTCGCGAAGAGTTGGACATGACTGAAGTGACTTAGCAGCAGCAGCAAAGAGTTAAGCAGAGACACACAACAGGTTTCAGCATTCCATGAAATTTAGGTTGGCTCCATCCCTTAATGTCTCATTATTCACATTTTTGTCAGAGTCCTGACATTTGATGTCTTTCACTCTGGCCTGTTGCTGCAAATGTTAGTACATTTAAACCTATGCAATTTATAACAGTGTCCCAGACCAAGTGCCTCTGGCATCAGCCCAAGACTGCTCTTATCATCTTCTTTTATTTATTGCACTGTTTCAAAACTGTTCTTTCTCTCACACATTTATGTAAGTTTTTCAATTTATATTTTTGCTTTTTATACATTTTTCTATTCTAAAATGCTCTTCTATTTTTCTGCTTTCTCTAATAACATAAAAAGCCATTAGCTTGTTCTATTACCATCACAGCCAGAATACTTTAATGCCCTTAAATAATTGTATTTGCAATTGTAGCAAATCAACGGCAAGTGTAGCACATCTACAAAAATTATTTTCTTCCTCCTCTAAGTTTTATATAAGACACAGCTAACCACTCCTCTCTTATTCTTGGCAGAGTTAACTAATGTTTGTCTTTCCATGAAAAAGCATTTTTAAACAGAAAAACAAAGCTGCTAATATACATGAGGCTTTGCAGGCATGAATAATCAAATATACCTCTTGGTCAATAGAAACAAAAACTTAAAATGACTTTGCTTATAGAGAGATGGTCTCTGGGTGTGCTGGAAAAATTCAGACCAAAATTACCATTTTAATCTTGTTCCAAAACAAAATTTTCCAACCACCTCAAAGCTAAATGTCCTAGACTTTTAAAGTGTAAGTTTAAGTATCTGTAATTTATTTCTAATAAAAAAAAAGAACCCTCAATTTTCTAAGATTATTTTTCCAAATTTTCACTCTATTAAGTCCTTAGAACTGAAAGGGTATATGTGAAAACATCTTTATGGAAATGAAGCTATAAACCTTTTATGCCTTTCTACTAGCTTTAAAACTATCTCAGATACCAAAAGGTATATAAACATAAAATCTAATTATTTTTAAACGGTAGAGGTTAAAATAGAATTACTGGTTTGGTTTAGGCCGCCAAATTCCAAGTCACAATTCAAAATATAATCCAATTCAATCTTCAGAGCTGAATCCGTCAAATCTTACCTCTGAACTTTAAAAGATGGAGCTGAGCTTCCCTTCAAATCAATTAAAAGAAAGCATTGTTTAATACTGAAACCTGAATGAAACAAGATCTCAAGAGACGCAAAGATAACTCTCTGCAAAAGCAAAAGAACCGTTTTCCCATCAACTTAATATTTCATGTGGAAACATCAACAATCCCAACTCCAGGACAGAAGAGCTTCCATTTTAGAGATGGTGAATTGTGTCCACCAATTCATCACCCCTCTTACTCAGGATCCCACTGAAATGCCCACACAAGACACCAGGGAAGCCCTAGTTACAGATACTGAAATAGAACATTAACCTGGATCATTCACGTGGGCCCCGGGTAATCACAGGGTCCATATAATCGGGATGCAGAAGTATTAGACAGAAGGCCATGTGATGATGGAAGCAAAGAGGAAAAAAACCATGTGATACAGGCCCCAGGGAGGAGAACAGCACCTAAAAGCTGGAAAAGGTGGACCCATCGAGGGTCCAGAAGAAACCACCCCGTGGACACCTTAATCTCAGCTCAGTGAGACTTCTGGCCTCCAGACTGTGAAAGAATAAATTTGTGTTCCTTTAAGCCAACGAGATTGTTGTAATTTGTTGCAGCAGCAATAAGAAAGTAATACGTACAGGTTTAGGAGGCTTAGGAACTGCATCAGTGCAGCGGACTGCAGCATTTGCTCAGAATATTTACTTAGTACAGACAACAAAGCATCCTAGGTCTTAAAAAATCCCCCGGCCCCAGCACCCAGCTTGTCTGAAAGGAGAAAAAGTTAGATCTCTTCAGGCCCATTCATCCTATGAAGCCAGGAACCACCACGCTTAGAAGGGGAACTTGGCCAAACCAACCATCTCCACTTGTCAGACTGGACTCGCGTATTAATAAATGAAGACGCACCAAATTCATGATGAAAATCACAGAAGGGCAGTCACTGCAGACATGGTTCCAGTGGGTTGTTACACTGAACATGAGCTCTGTCCGACAGTATAAGGACAGGATGACTGTGGTCACAAAGATTTTAAAGGCAGCCAAAGTGCATCACATCAAAAACAAAAGAACCTGGGCATGACGTCTTCCAAACATCATTCTGCTAAGCGCTGACCCTGTCAGACCAATCAAAATAAATCAGACCTGGAATGTAGTTTCCCACATGGTCCTGAAGATCCTCATCTTCCAAGCAAACTAGCAAAATGTTCTCTCTTAAACAAAAAAACTCCTTGTAACTTGTATGCGAATGTTTCCCTAATACAGGGTTCATGTTCAGTTTTGCTTGTTTGTGAGCCTCACAAAATAATGTCAGACTGTACGTAGTTTTCTGGGTCTTTCCATCCACACCCAACATTATGTTTTGAAAATTCACCCGTTCTGTTGTACATCTTCTAGATTTTTTTTGCTGCTGCATAATACTTCATTGTACAAAGAAAGCCCAAATTATTATCCATTTTCTTTTAATGGGTTTCTGAGTTATTTCAAGTTCTGCTGCTGCTAAGAATGCTGCAAACATTTCCTGGCACACAGAACTGCTGGGTCACAGAGTATAATTATTTTTAACTTGATGAGTTAATGTCAAATTGCTCTCTAAAATGGTGGTATTTAGTTAGCAAAATGTTCATCCACATATTCAACCAGTACTTCCTTTTAACAGAGTCTTAATTTTTGCCAGTCTCATGGGGTAAACAAACAGCTACCTCACTGTGCTATTAATCTGCAAGCCATGCTTACTGATAATTACATTTTCTATGTCTTCTGGTCCAATGGTTTTCTGTTGCTTTTACCCATTTTCTACTGAATTGTTTTTATTCCTCTTACAGGTAGTTCTTTAGATTTTCAGGAAGTGAAAGCTTTGCCAATTTTAAGTATTATATACCTATGGCTGATTCATGTTGATACATGGCAGAAACCAACACAATACTGTAAAGCAATTATCCTCCAATCAAAAGTAAATACATTTTTTAAAAAGTATTATAACTCCCAATTTGTGGCTTGTCTTTTCACTTATTTATGGGCTACTTTGACAAACCATTTCTTAGTTTTAATGTAGTCAAAATTTTCACATTATTTTTATGACAAATAGAATGATACTCTCCCATCTCCCCCAAATATTTTCAAGTTTTGCTTCTCACTTTTGGATATATAATCCACTGAACACTGGTTTTCATTATGAAGTGAGTTAGAGATCCAAATCCACTGTTTTTTTTTTTTTTGAATGCAAATTCTTTAATTATCAACATTTTTTTTAATTTAATTTTATTTTATTTTTTAACTTTACAATATTGTATTGGTTTTGCCATATATCAAAATGAATCCACCACAGGTATACATGTGTTCCCCATCCTGAACCCTCCTCCCTCCTCCCTCCCCATACCATCCCTCTGTTTTTTAATGTGGATAAATCAGGGTGACCCTACACTTGAAGGTCTGTACCAGGAACTCCTGTGTCCTTGGTTCTACCTTAAGCCTGTATCAAGACCAGGCCATCTTCACAATGGAGACTTCATGATAAACCTTGATCCCTGGTAGAAGTACCACCACCCCACCATCCCCCACCCTTATCTGCATCAGGAGATGCTAGCTCTTGTTGGCACTTTGTTGGTGTATATATACTAAAGCTATAAGACCCTGGGGAAACAAATGGCAACTTGACAATTCTGAGTCTTCCTACAGGAACAGGGCATCACTCTCTACCTGCTGTATCTTCTCTAATGGTTCAGTAAAGGCTCATAATTTCTTGTGTATAAGTCCAACATTTTTGTTGCATTTCTTCTTTGGCAACATGGCTTTTGCTGCAATTGTCAACAGGGTAAAAAAAAAATATTTCATTTTCAGTTGGTTGCTACAGACTATAATCAACTGATTTTTGTGTACACCTTGCAGTCAGCCCACCAGTGCTACCCTCTCTACTAACAGTCTGTAGAGGAGTTGGCTCTGTGAGGACAATCGCATCTTTGGTGAAGGATGACAGCTTTGTGTCTTTTTCCCACTCCTTCATTCCCTTCTCTTATACCTTTGATTAGGATCTCCATTACCAAAGAAATTTAAGTGATCATAGAAAATACTTTTCATTTATTCCGATTTTAAAAGGAATGGTTCTAATTTTTCTCCTGAAGAATATGAATTTCTTATAAACTTTGATAGATATCTACAAGAAAGTTTCCTCCCATTCCTCCATACAATCATTCCTCAATTTGGGGATTGAATACTATTCCAGACACTGAAGATAACAAAATCTTCAGATGCTCCAGTCCTTAATATAAAATGGCAGAGTATTTGCATATAACTGACACACCTCCTCCCATATACTTTGCAATGGCACCCCACTCCAGTACTCTGCCTGGAAAATCCCATGGACAGAGGAGCCTGGTAGGCTGCAGTCCATGGGGTCGCTAGAGTCGGGCACGACTGAGCGACTTCACTTTCACTTTTCACTTTCATGCATTGGAGAAGGAAATGACAACCCACTCCAGTGTTCTTGCCTGGAGAATCCCAGGGATGGGGAAGCCTGGTGGGCTGCCGTCTATGGGGTCGCACAGAGTCGGACACGACTGAAGCAACTTAGCAGTAGCAGCAGCAGCAGCTGACTTACAGCTTCCCTGGAGGCTCAGTGGTAAAGAATCTGCCTGCCAATTCAGGAGATGTGGGTTTAATCACTGGGTTGAGACAATCTCCTGGGGAAGGAAATGGCAACCCACTCCAGTAATTCTTGCCTGGAAAATCCCATGGACAGAGGAGGCTGACAGGGATCGCTAAAGGGGTCCAAGGGGTCACAAAGAGTCAGATATGACTTAGCAACTAAGATTTACTTACTTACATATGATCAATTTATATTAGGCATCCTGTGTATTGAAATCCTACTGTAATGAATCTGTTGAATTATCTCTCCTTAATAAATTTTTGCTTATTCATTTTGAGGCAGTTTTGTTGCACGTACACAAGTTTCAAAGTGAATAGTTGTTAATTCATCATTTTACAATGACCTTCTCCATCTCTAATACTATAATGGCATTTATTTCAACGTCTACTTTGCTTGACAGTATTATAACTTTCCCCACTTTGGTTCAGTATTTGCCCTAATAATCATTTTCCATTTTCCACCTCTTTACTTTAAACTTTATGTTTTAGGCATGTTTCTTACAAATAGTATATGACTAAATTATATTGTTAACAGTCCGCGGGTTTTTCTAACTCCCAAGGTTAGTCACTTTTATACCTGTTGTGACTACTGATACGCATGAACTTTATGTTTACATCTCCTTGTTTCTTTTCGTACTACTTTTCTTTTTCTCGCATTTCCTTTTGTTTTGACTGCCTCGTTTTCTTGTGCTGCTCTTTTTTCTTTTTTCTTGTTTTTCTTCTTTTCCCCCCGTCTCTGAATGGTTGGAAACTCATGATCTCTATCATGTGTAGGGTCATCTTACATTTTTCCATGCACCTTTAACATAAAGGAAACACCATCCTAATTACCATCAGAACACTTTAAATTCTATCATTTCCCGCCCAACTCAAATGCTGCTGGGTCCACACATGATGCTTACAGTATTCTAGCTTTGTCTTTATTTTAGACAACCAAGTCTGACCTTTCAGAAGTCATTTTACATAAACAATATTGTTTAGAGGGACACATATGATGGCATTTTTATTTGATCATCACACCTTACATCATCTCAAGTCATCCACTTCCATCTGGAATTCCATCTCCCCCTAAATCCATCCCTTAGCTGTTCCTTCAGTGTAAGCCTCAGGTCAGCAAGCTTACTCAGTGTCCCTTATACTATTGACCTTGAAAAACGAAGGAGTTAATCCACATATAACTTAAATTGTGCCCTCAGCATCCTTGGAGCCAACCAACCATGGACCTTGTAGGACTGCAGCATTTATTACTGAAAAATAATAAATATAAGTGGACTCAGGCAGTTCAAACCCACACTGTTCAAGTGTCAACTGTACAGCATTTTTATTCACTTCATTTCTAGAAAATAATTCTGCAGAGGTATGTCTAGGTTAACAGTACTTTTCTTTCAGTACTTGGAAGGTTATTATTATCTTCTGGCTTATATTTTTTGATTTTGAGAAGTCCGCTAATGCTTGAATTATCGTGCTTAGTCCTTTCTCTCTGGATCCTTTTACACTCTTCTCTTTTCCTTTATTGCTCTGTGGTTTCACAACAATGCACCTAGACATGGAGATACTTTAAAATGTCTTTTATATATATATATATATATATATATATATGTATGTTGAATACACTGTGCTCCCTGAAGCTGTGAAATCATGGTTTCCTTCAGTTCTGGAAAACTTATAGCCACTCACTCTCAAGTCTCTCCTCGTTCTTCAGATCTGCTTTAAAGTTCACCAATTCTCTTTACTTGTATCTAATTCACAATCTAAGCTATTAAATCCACTTAGGCTTTTAATTCAACAGTTACATTTTTAGAAGTTTCATTTTCTACCCAAGTCTGCTTGCTTGCTAACCATTAATCTCTCACTATAGCTCATTTCTGGGACAGCATCCTTTATATCTCCGTTTTCTCCCTTTAGTTTCCTGCTCAGGTAACAGGCTGAGGAAGGTTGTTCTCTGACATAACTGCTGCTGTTGTTCAGCCACTAAGTCCTGTCCAACTCTTTGCAACCCCATGGACTGTAGCACACCAGGTTTCCCTGTCCTCCACTATCTCCCAGAGTTAGCTCAAGTTCATGTCCATGATGAACTGTGATGTTAGACAGTCGGTGATGCCATCTAACCATCTTATCTTCTGCCGCCCTCTTCTCCTTTTGCCTTCAATCTTTCCCAGCATCAGGGTCTTTTCCAGTGAATCAGCTCTTCGCATCAGGTGGCAAAGTACTGGAGCTTTAGCTTTAGCATCAGTCCTTCCAATGAGTATTCAGGGTTGATTTCCTTTAGGATTGATTGGCTTGATCTGACATTATTATGTAACAGTTATGTAATAAAACCTAATCACTCTGAACTGATTTAAACAACTTCAGCATCCCACAATGGTTGCAAAAGATAAACTTACAAAAATTCTAAGAATGTCACATTATATACAACAATACAAATAAATAAGTGTCTACTAGGTGTCAAGTAATGCGGGCTTCCCTGGTGGCTCAGATGGTAAAGAATCTGCCTGCAATGCATGAGACCTGGGTTTGATCCCTGGGTGGAAAAGATTCCCAGGAGGAGGGCATGGCCACCCACCCCAGTATTTTTGCTCAGAGAATCCCCACGGACAGAGGAGCCTGGCGGGCTACAGTCCATAGGGTCACAAAGAGTCGGACACAACTGAGTGACTAAGCACGATGTGACACATGGGATAAAAGATAAACATAATACTTCCTTGAAGTTTATAGTACACCAGTTGAAAGGAATGACAAGCCACTCACTACCTACAATTAATTACAGTTGCTTTAAATCAATTTTTAAATCAATTGCTTTTTAATCCATTTTCTTCAAAAAGAAAATGAACAGATGTGAACAAAAGAAAAGAGAAATTGATGAAAACCAGAAGCAGGAAAGTCAGGGAAATTTTTGTGCGTGCTACCTCTAACTTGTCTTCTTTTTATTTTTAACCTCAGAATCCTAAGCTGTGGGTAAAGTCTATTTTCCTTATGGTTTTATATTTTAATAGCTAAAGAAAAACAAGTTCTGGGTAGGCTTGGTGGCAATAAGCAAAGGAAGCCAAACTTTGGAGTCAAGAACACTTCAGATGAGGCCAGAGATTTTTAAAAGTACAAAATATGCCATCTCAATGGAAAGAGCAACTAAAATTTAGCTGGGTCTTCTCTACACGTAGACTGAAGTTTTCGAACAGGTTGTGGTTAAAAGAGTATGCTTGGGACCAAACTTTTTCAGCGTACCGTATTTTCAACTTGGCAGGTAAAGTAAGAATTTTATGGAACCCTCAGACAAACAATGGAGAAGGAAATGGCGACCCACTCCAGTATTCTTGCCTGGAGAATCCCATGCACAGAGGAGCCTGGCGGGCTACAGTCCATGGGATAGCAGAGAGTCAGACACAGCTGAGCGACTAAGCATATAGACAAACAAATCATCAGTAATGCTTGCACGTGGTCTCTGTAAGTCTCAATTATGAGATCCTACACTTGCACTGCATTTCTGCACTTGTGTTCAGTCTTTCTCCAGAGCACACTTTTGATAGTTTTGTAATGTCTTTCCTTTCTGGCCCATCTTACGTCTTGCTCATGTCCTGTTCCAGAGAGGGTCTCATGAGAAACAAGAGAGGGAGAGCGGCTGGCCTCCCCGTCTCATGCAGTTCGTCAAGCACCAAACTCCTTTCCACCCCAGTGGCTCCACCGTCCCCGAGATCATTGCAGTCCTTCCGTGGACACGCTCAGTAGCTTTGCCAAGGCCAAGTCATCACTGTCCGGCAGCACGGGGGAGCATGTGCTAACATCTCTGCAGATTCCACAGACTGCCAGACTCAGATGACGCAATGGACTTTCACTGGCCTACAGAGAGAATGATGTCACAGACCTTGGCAGCATAGCTCCCTAAAGTTGCAAGATACCAAATCAAACTGTCCTAATGAATTTCAAGAGCATATTTTACCAAAATGTAAGTTAGGGACTTCAACACACCATGGATAATTTTAATATAGTAGAAATAAATATATCACTAGGTAAAATGTGTGATTTTGAAATACTCAAAAAAAAAAAAAGGAATACTCTTGGAACTGTATGAAAAACTGTAAAAAAAAAAAAAAAAAAAAAAAAAGGCTAGACATTATTCAATCCTCTCCCACTTCTGATTTATATAGGAAGATTAAAAACCTCTGGGTAGCACATGTATAAATCGTATTTCATTCTAGACTCCTGCTCTGTTTTCTACTTCTGCCAAAGCAGCTACTGTTCAGGTATCAAGAGTCTGTGATACCAACTCAGATAATGTGGGTATAACAAAATACTTGCCAACGAGAGGTAGCAGAGAATTGCTTTTCCAGCTGAGATGAAATAATGCTTTTCATCAGGTTCCAAACGAGAAAAATAAACCTAATAAAATATTAAGGAATGCAATATTCCCCTAAAAAGGGTTTTCTGAGTTATAGAAATTATACCAATTATACTGATTGCTCCTTGTATATCTAATTACACATGTTCGCCAAAGAATGAGTCAGACTAGTAATAAACTAGTCCTATTCTCTACATTTTTCTTTGAATCACTACCAACTTTAACACTGTATTCAAGTAGTTATTTACTTTGTTGAGTGTATGAATATGGCCTTTACTAATTATTACTAATAATTGTAAGACCAACCAACACTGCGTGCTTACTGCAACCTGGTACTGTTCTTGACAATTCACAGGGATTGGTTCCTCTAATGTTTTCAATAATCATATAAGCATTATGATTTCTCACATTATAGACTGTCTGTATATCACTGGACTTGGTTGAAAGGACATAAAATGTTTCAATGATTTTTTTAAAAAATAAATATAAGCCAAGTGGAGGCAAGATGGCAGCACAAGTTGCCTCGCAAAAAGAGACTGCAAGACAGAGATGCTGGAAACAAAAGCAGTGTGAGCAAGACAGAAGCCTGGAGGGACAGGGCAGAGAGAGCTCTGAGTCAGTGCAGGAGGGGCCAGAGAGGGCAGATTCTACAAGGAATAAAATGGTACCTGCGCGGAGAAAAACCTTTTTGATCATTATTCACATTTCACAGCAACAGACAAAGAAGCAACGGGAGGCACAAATCTAGAAAAATTACTCTCGAATATCACCCAGTCTCCCACAGCTGACCTCCCTCCACCCTCTAAAGGTACAAAGAGACTCATTTCACTCAAACATGGAGAGAGATTAGAAAGACAAAAAGAATGAATAACATACAGAGACACAACGAAGGCACGGCAGAAAAATATGACCAAAAAGCAAATGAAAATCCTAGCCTAACATTTCAAACTGAGTTAATGGAAATGAGAAAAGATTGGAAGCTATTAGAAAATAGCATGATCAGAATTAGAAAAGGCTCAGAAAAGAGATGATTAGAAAACAGGATGATATGAAGAGAACTGGAACACGGGAGACACATATTTTTCAATCATGAAGACTAAATGAGAAGCAACCCAAGAGACATGGAAAGTTACAATTAAGGGAAATAAACAATACAATGAAGAAACAAAATTTAGATCAAGTAGTAATGAAGAAAGGTGGAAAAGAGAATTCATGGGGAAAGACTCATTATTCTAATGTCCATTTAACAATGCTACTAGAGGTCCTGGAATGAAAAGCATGAGGTAAATACACAGAAAAATAAATGACTGATAGATGGATAGATAATATAAGGATGATAATGGAAAAAATAATAGTTTTGCCATTATTAATAACAACAACAAAACTACAGTAAATTAATCAAATTTCTAAGCAAATTGCAGGGTACAAGGACACTATATTGCATCAATACATTTCTGTGTACCAGCAGCAAACAATTAAAAATAATATTTTAAATACCTAGAAAGAAACTAATGATGGGTAGTGAAGTGAAGTTGTTTCAGTCCTGTCCGACTCTTTGCGACCCCATGGACTGTAGCCTGCCAGGCTCCTCCGTCCATGGGATTTTTCAAGCAAGAATACTGCAGTGGGTTGCCATTTCCTTCTCCAAATCAAGGATTTGCAGGATGTAAATTAAAATTACAAAGTGTTACTAAGAGAAATTAAAAACCTAAATAAATGAAAAGATAGACCATATGTGTGCATTATAAGATACAGTACTGTAAAGGTATCTATTCCATCCAAATTGAACTAGGAATCCAACGCAATAACAGTCAAAACCCTAACATGCTTTCCTGTACTTTAGACAGCATGACACTGGCATAAGGACAGAAAGACAGAAAAGGAGAGAGAGCCCAGAAACAGACCGTGCATATCTGGACACAAGATTCATGAGGAAGTTAGTGCTGCAGAGCTGTGGGGAGAAGCTAGCCTTTCCTCAGATGGATTCCTATCTCACCCCACACCCCAAAATCAACTCAAGAGAGACAGCAGATCTAAATGCGGAAGGTAAGATAATAAAGCATCTACCAGTGAAGCAGGAAGTATCTCCATGATCTTGGAGTACCCATGGTTTTCCTAAGTAGGATACAAAAAGCACTAACCACCGAGGGAAAGATGAATAAACTCTGCTATGTTATATACCAAAATCCTATTTAAAAGAAAAACCATAGTGGGTAGGAGGTATTTGTAATACACAAAACCAGAGAAAACTGGGCAGAAGACCTAACAATCTTAACTTATCCTAACTTCATCAGAAAGGATGCTCAAATGGCCAACAAACGCCGGAAAAATCGCTGGGAATCCAAATTTAAAACCCATTGAAACACCACAGGTAGTTTAAAAACAAAATAAAATGAAACAGAACGCCTTAAGACACCAACGTTTAGTCAGGATGTGTGTGGAGCAGCAGCAACTGCCCTGCGTGTGGCAGGAAGAGAAACAAACACTTTGAACAAGACCCTGTTGCCACCGTTATTAAACACATACACCCAAGAAATGTGTGTGTGTGTGTGTGTATGCCTCACTGCACACACTCAACACATCCAGGAGTAAACCAAAGACCTGTATGGCAGCTTTATCCACACAGTCTAAATCAGAAACAGTCAAAATGTCCATCAACAGCTCCATAAACTGCAATGTACTTACAGAACAGAATATCCTTCAGCAACAAAAGCAAATGAACTATCTACTCATAAAGTAAGTGAACCACAAGAACATCATTCGAGTAAAAGATAGTCAGACACAGAGATACAATTACATATCGTGCAGTCCCATTAAAACTTCTAAGAACAGTCAAGTGTGTATGTGCTCAGTCACATTCAATTCTTTGCAAACCCATGGACTAAAGCTGGCCAGGCTCCTTTGTCCATGGAATTTCCCAGGCAAGACTCCTGGAGTGGGTTGCCATGCCTTCCTCCAGGGGATCTTCCCGACCCAGGAATCGAACCCATGTCTCCTGTGTCCCCTGCACTACAGGCAGATTCTTTACCACTTGAGCCACTGGCATATATTCTGGTTTCTCTTCAGATTGTATAAATCTTTCGCCTTTCATTTGAGCCATAGGGGGAGCCCAAAATGAACCCTAAAGTTTAAAGTCAGAATAGTATTTTGCCCTTAGGAAGTAGAGATGAGGAGAGGTGTATTTTGAGGGGATTAAAAAACTACCATGAAATAAAAGCATGTGATAAAAAGGGCAAGTGAATACTTGGGAAAACTAAAGGCCAACACTGAGAACGATTCTTTAAGAATTTAAAAATAAAAAGGAAAATATCCTTTAATCATCAAGACAAAAACAGAAATAAAGGAAAGAAGTTATGTTGGCATCAGACTCAGGCAGGAACACTGTATGCCAGGAGTTGAAGAGGGAACATACTTAAGATACCCAAGATTTCCATTTCAGACAAACTGACCCTCAAATATTAATATAAAGACCACAAGAACTTTTAGGAAAACTGTTCCCATGAGCCCTGCCCACGAGAAAGGTACTAGGGAATGAATTTCTAAAAAAATTACAGAAGCTTCAGGATAAAGACTGTTGGTCACCTAACAATCCAACGCTAGACGAATGGTAGGGCTAAGGGTGAAAAAGCAGATCTGGAATGTGGGTCAAATACAAGCACCAAAAACTAGAAAGAGATGGGAGAGAATACATGGAAAATAAATAAACTCACTGATCACCTAGTAGGCATTAAAGGAAATAAGTGTTAGTTGCTCAGTGGTGTCTGACTCTTTGAGTCAAACTAGTCTGTCAGACTATTCTGTCCATGGGAGTCTCCAGGCAGGATACTGGAGTGGGTTGCCATTCCCTTCTCTAGGGATCTTCCTGACTCAAGGATCGAACCCAGGTCTCCCTCATTGCAGGCAGATTCATCATCATCTGAGTCACCAGGGAAGCCAACAGGCATTAATTGGAAGTAAAAAATAGAATAAAGCAAATGAGAAGCTGCAAACAGCAGAGTAAAGGAGTTTCTATTGGTCACTGTTAGGAACTGACGGTATCTGAAAAAGACAGCATCCCATTTCTGTGAATCTCCCTTAAAATACACAGGGAAAAAAAAAATGTGTATTTTAAGCCTGAGACACTCTCTCAAGCCGAAAAACAAGGGAGCACAGTCCAACGGTGCTGTGTCAAAAACCAAAGAGCCAAACTGAAGAGGTTCCCATGGGCCAAAGGTGGGGTGACTGGAGCTTCAAAAGGAATGACTACAATGAATTGACACCTACCAAATATTTTTTTAAAAATCCATAAGTTCATAATAAAACATAAAAAAAAAGATTACTGACTAACTTTGGCAAATGTTAAGGTACCAAAACAACATTCTGAAAATTTTTTTAATTTTTTTAAAGGTTTTTTTGATGTGAACCATTTTTTTTTAAAGTCTTCATTAAATCCGTTACAATATTGTTTCTGTTTGTTATGTTTTGTTTTTCTGGCCAAGATGCATGTGGGATCTTAACTCCCCAAGCAGGGATCAAACCCACACCGCCTGCATTGGAAGACGAAGTCTTAACCACTGGACTGCCAGGGAAGTAATTTTTAAGTTAAAGCAAAGACTCTGGCACATGGCCCCAATATAAGCTGCATTTCGAAGTAACCTAGAACTTGATAAGAAAAACTTCTAAGAAAATGAATAAATTTTGGTATAAGCAGCTGATGGATTGCAGTATTAATAATAATGCCTATAACATTTATGGTTACTTAGTTTAGTGATTTACACCAGACAGGAATCTCTTCGCCAACCTCAGATGCACTAAAATGATGTTTTTAAGAAAAAAAATGAAAAATAGTGGTTATGTGGCAGTCAGAAGACTAGACAATGAATTTCTATTAATAGAAAAGGGAAGCCACAACACAGAATTAGAACCGACTGGGAGCGGTACAGGAAGAAGCCAATCTGGTCCAGGGCTACTGTGATGCTCAGAGTCACCAGGCGTGGGGGGTGACGAAAGCTAGACCCTGATGGGGGTCTTCTCCCCTCCCCTCCCCAGAGGGCCACGCGGCCAGCCACAGTGAGTCCCAGGCACCAGATCTCAGGTTTCCATGATGAGAACACTGGAAACTGCAGGGGAAAAGGCCTCTACAGTATGCAGTATGCAACCTTCCACAACCAACAGTAGCTCATTTTTCTTCCCTTCACTCCAAAGCTGGGTTTCTCCACCTTGACACTACTCATATGTTAGGCTGGATATGATACTTTGTGATGGGAGCCTGTCCTGGGCTTTTTAGCAGCATCCCTGGCCTCTATCCGGAGAAGGCAATGGCACCTCACTCCAGTACTCTTGCCTGGAAAATCCATGGACAGAGGAGCCTGGCAGGCTGCAGTCCATGGGGTCGCTAAGAGTCGGACACGACTGAGCGATTTCACTTTCACTTTTTACTTTCATGCATTGGAGAAGGAAATGGCAACCCACTCCAGTGTTCTTGCCTGGAGAATCCCAATGACAGGGAAGCCTGGTGGGGTGCCGTCTATGGGGTCGCACAGAGTCGGACACGACTGAAGCGACTTAGCAGCAGCAGCAGCAGCTGGCCTCTATCCACTAAATGCCTGCAGCACTCTCCCTTCAAACCCTGACGATCAAAAATGTCTTCAAATATTGCAAAATCTCCCCTTCTCCTCGGTTCTCTCCAACTCCCCTCCCAATTTGAAAAACCACTGTTCCAAGTCCACCAGTTCCAGACCAAGAGCCTCCCATGAGCCTCTTAACACCTCACTATCAAATACAGGCAGATAACCAAGAATGAACAGACATCTGACAGAAGCCTTCAACAGGACAAACACCAAGCAGACCGACAGAAATAAAGTCCCAGAGTAAAGAAGGATTTATTAATAAAACAATAGAGAGTTGAAAATAAAATCAAAACCATTCCACTGAGTATCTATAAACCAGTAGAATAGCTTGATTTTTTTTAATTGAACTGCAGTTGATTTATAATATTGTGTTAGTTTCAGGTGTAGAGCAAAGCGATTCAGTTTTATATGTGTGTGTGTGTATTCCTTAAGATTATTTTCCATTATAAGTTATTATAAATATTGAATATAGCTCCCTGTGCCATACAGAAGGTCCTTGTTATTCACTTACTTTATATATAGTAGTGTGTCTCTGTTAACTTCAAACACTATATTTATTCCTCCCGTAGCCACTTACCCTGTTTGTTTTCTATGTTTGTGAGTGTTTCTGATATGTAAACAAGTTCATATGTGTCATATTTTAGATTCCACATATAAGTGATATCACATGTTATTTGTCTTTCTCTTTCTGACTTACTGAACTTACGATAATCTTGAGGTCTATCCATGTTACTGCAAATGCCAATATTTTATTCTTTTTTTGAGGCTCAATAATATTCTACATCTTCTTAATCCATTTATCTGTCAATGGACATTCAGGTTGCTTCCATGTCTGCTGCTGCTAAGTCACTTCAGTCGTGTCTGACTCTGTGCGACCCCATAGACGGCACCCCACCAGGCTTCCCTGGCATTGGGATTCTCCAGGCAAGAACACTGGAGTGGGCTGCCATTTCCTTCTCCAATGCATGAAAGTAAAAAGTGAAAGTGAAATCGCTCAGTCGTGTCTGACTCTTAGCGACCCCATGGACTGCAGCCTTCCAGGCTCCTCCGTCCGTGGGACTTTCCAGGCAAGAGTACTGGAGTGTGGTGCCATTGCCTTCTCCATGTCAGGCTGTTGCTGCTATGAACAACTGGGGCACAAATATCTTCTCATATTAGAATTATTGTCTTTTTCAGATAGATGCCCAGCAGTGGGATTGCTGGATCATTGTCTATGGGGTGGCACAGAGTTGGACACGACTGAAGCGACTTAGCAGCAGCATGGTAGCTCTATTTTTAGTTTTTAAAGGAACCACCATACTATTCTGCATAGTAGCTGCAGCAATTTACATTACCACCAACAGTGTAGAAGGGTTTCACTTCCTCCAAACCCTCTCCAGCATTTATTATCTGTAGACTTTTTGAAGATGGCTATTCTGACTAGTGTGAGGTGATACTTCATGGTTTTGGTCTGCATTTCTCTAATAATTAGTGATATTGAGCATCTCTGCATGTGTTTATTGGCCATCTATATGTCTTCTTTGGAGAAATGTCTATTTAAGTCTACATAATAGCTAGATGTTAAATTCACAGACCAACCCGGGTTCCAGACCAGATCCACCACTTAACTGCTTGTGTAACCTCAGTCAAAGCCATATGTTGTTCTAATCTTCACAATAGGGATAAAGACTAGTTAGTACACATCTCTCAGAGTTACTCGAAGAGCTAAACAAGGTATATAAAACTTTGAAAAGCACGTGGCACATAAGCAATCAATACATAAGAGGTGGGGTGTTTTAATTATTCTTAATTCTACAGTGCACCCATGGTATAAGATTAGGATATGAAAAAGGAACAGCGACACAGACACACACGCAAACATATTTGGAATTACAATTTTAACAGCATATTTTTTACAAATTAAGTAGAAAGATGGAAAGTAAAAGTTGAGGATATCTTTCAGAAAGCAAGAGCAGAAGGGAAAAAAATCAGACTGCTGATCGAGAAAGACCAGTACATAGCTAAAATGACTTCCAGAAAGATGCAAAAGGCCTGAGGAAAGGAAATTATCAAATGCATAAGAACTGAAGAACAAAGTCTCCAAACTGAAAAGGCCTACTGGATCCCTCTACAACCCTGGGTGCAGAGAACCCCCAAAACAGTGATGCTCCTTGTGAAATTCCTGCCTCAATCCACTCTTACCCGGCTAGTTCTTAAGCATCCCTTAGACATCAATAACTAGCTTAATAATCACTTCTCCAGCAAAACCTTCCCAAACATGAGCAAACACTCCTGCCACCCCCATTACACACTCTAAGTACCAAAAACCTTTCTGTATATGGCTATAAAATTTACCCTTATTTAAGTGATTATTTGAGTATTTATTTCAAGAGTCACGTAGAATACAGACCACCATATCTATTTTTTGCCATCATATCCCAACCCCACCTAAAACCAGGTATGAGAAATGTTTAAGTACTTTTTATACGAAGAACCTATATAATAAAATCACTTGGAAATATATCCCTTGGAAATATATTACTAATAATAACGACCTCTATCACAAAGTTCTATGGCTCTTTACAGGACATAAGGAAATTTCACATGTTTTTCATACTGCTTTGGCCTGCTTTTGCTTCTTTTTATTTGTAATCCTTCAGTAACAATCAGCAAGTTCCTTGAACGCTCAGGTTTCCTAAAGGAGCCAGCGCCACCTAGTGGACGGACAAAAGATCAAAAAGCACGGCAAGGCAATGATGCGAATCTTGGTAGGCACACAATAGTGACTACACAAATATTTACTCAAAGTGGAAACCAAAGATGTAAGTCAACTTTATCACGTAGTGAAAATCAAATTTTTATCACTTGCATAATCTAGAACATTCCAACTTGAACAAATGAAATGTATAAATACAGCATATTTTTAAAGTTGACAGTTAACACTGTTTCATTTGGCTTCTAACTGAACTAAACACAGAAATGAAAATAAGGGAAAAAAGCACTTACAGCTGCTATTCTACCAAGGTATAAAAGAAAAGGAAGGCACTATTGAAACACTAATTGCACGCAAAATCCATGACTGGATATATTAAAGGCCATTTTTTAATTAGGAAAGGTCTTTATCAGAACATACATATTTTATATTTTATTACACATATATTTTATATTTTGATCTTCAAAGTCCTCTTGTTAACCCAAAACAATCTCATGAAATTTAGTAAGAAAACAAGGAACTGTGAGAACAACATAGATGTAGTCATGATGAGAAAGAATATCAAGTTAGAGATAGATGACCCAGGCCAGCACACCCTACTGCACAGCTACTGCTGCTAAGTCACTACAGTCGTGTCCAACACTGTGCGACCCCATAGACGGCAGCCCACCAGGCTCCCCCGTCCCTGGGATGCTCCAGGCAAGAACACTGGAGTGGGTTGCCATTTCCTTCTCCAATGCATGAAAGTGAAAAGTGAAAGTGAAGTCGCTCAGTCGTGTCCGACCCTCAGCGACCCCATGGACTGCAGCCTTCCAGGCTCCTCCGTCCATGGGATTTTCCAGGCAGGAGTACTGGAGTGGGGTGCCATTGCCTTCTCCGCTACTGTACTGGGAACATCACAAAAAACCAGTGAAACTGTAAAACGCACGTCTCCTTTCCTCAAGCCTTGCCATAGCAGTTAGGAGGGAGATGCATGCGTATCAAGAAAAAAAATATTACTAAGTTTTGACAAGAAAACAAACTCTTAACTTTTTAATGCATCTTCTTTACTGTGGTAAAACATGCATAATATTTACCCTTTTAACGATTTTCTTTTTGCATTTCCATATAAAAATTTTTATTGGAGTACAATTGCTTTACAATGCTGTGTTAGTTTCCACTGTACAACAAAGTGAATCAGCCATACATATTCATATATCCCCCTCCCTCCTGAGCCTCCCTCCCACCGACCCATCCCTGACCTCTAGGTTATCACAGAGCACCAGGCTGAGCCCCTGGGCTACACAGCAGCTTTCCACTAGCTGTGGAAAGCTACATATGGTAGCGTATGTACATGTCATTGCTAATCTCCCAATTCAACCCACCATGCCCCACGTCCACACATCTGTTCTCTATGTCTGTGTCTGTTTCTGCCCTGCAAACACTAACTTTTTATAGCACGACTGTCAGATCAATAGCAACCACTTAAAGGAATAAGCTTCAAGCAAAGCCTGCACTGTGAACATGCATTTATCTTCACCACTACATCACCCAGCTGAACATGAAAAATAGAGAAACACCACACAGCAAAGGCCCCTGTTGGGTCTGAGTGGGGTAACCTGTGGTGATAACCACCCTCCGAGTCTTAACGGCTTCTCACAGTGAGGCCTGTGGTCCAGTTAACACTGCAAGTCCTGGGGACTCTGCTCACACGCCACCTGCCAGGCCAAGTGGAGGGCACCCCAGTATCTCATACCCCCGATAACCAGCAATGGCCAGAGATGAGGCAACCATGGCCCGGCTCCTCGGGGCTCCTGGCTGCAGTCACATCTCACATCCACTCACATTTTATTGACTCCACAAGTCTTTCGCCCACATCAAGGGACACAGCCAACGTGACTTCACATGTGTCTGCAAATAGTATTACCAACGGAGAGATGGCAGGATGGATGTTTCTGTGACTCAGTGTGAAATCATTTAAAATTAATTCATTGCATTTTATATACACAAAAGCCTATGATTTCACTTTGAGGGTTTTTTTAATAATAAAATTGCATTAAAGTCTTGGTTTTAAAAATTCTAATAGAGCATTTTAAACAACATTTTGAAACCTCTGAAAGTACTTCATTTGAAAATGTTAAAGATTTTCTAAATATTTTATGTGAAGATGGAAAGAAAAATAAAATCATCCGTACACAATATCCCAATCATGACCCCCAAAGAACACCTCTCATTCCTAAAGAACACCTCTCATTCCTACTATCTGTACTGACATATAAAAAAACATTAACAGCACCTTTCATTTTAAAACAGGTGGATTAAAATCTTTACTGTCATCTATCTGTAATAAAGACGACACAACTTACACAACTTGAATTCTAATTGAAAGTGATTTAAAAAACAAACTACACTAACAGTTATTTATGAAGGACCTTAGTATTGCAATAAACAAACTCAATGGAATGTGAGCAAAAGTCACTATGCCCTCAGCGGGTACTTGAGTATTTGTAAAATAAATGGAAACCAAACTGGGCAAGATGGAGCCTGGAAGGGAAGGTGTCCAATCCCTCTCAACAGCAACCCTCCCCCCAACACCTACATCACCTGTAAGCCACGTGGAATATGCAAGGATGGATTATACACAGCTCCTGCCAGAAAGGACTGGCTTCAAGGAACACCATACCCATAACTACAGTAGGTGCCAAAATACGTCACATAGATGCTTACAATATTAGATCAGTGCAAACAGCCACAGAATCAGCATTTAAAAATAACTCAAACCTCAGTCTTGGGTGAAGGCTATGCACCTCACACCCTACTGCATGTTCTCCAAACCCACGAGCTAAGGATTTTGTACTGGATGGTGGGTCTGTCCAAGATGCTTCTGTCTTCTGCATTTAAGACAAATAGAATCTGTGCAAATGTATGCTTGGATGCAATAAACTATCATAAAAAGTGAGCGGAACACAGATCAGAAGATACAACACATACAAACAGAGATCCAGTATCAGATATATGAAGTAGTTCCCACAAATCAACCAGATGAAGACACATAACAAAAGAGAAACAACAGGCAAAAGATATATAAAAAGGCATAGAAAGGAAACTGGAATAGCTCAATCTCTAGTATTCAGATGAGTAGAAACTAAAATAAGCGGACAATATTTCAAATTGACCCTGTTGGCAAAAATTAATTCCAAACGTTAATACAGACATAAAGCAATGGAGACTCTCCTTCTGCTGGTGGGACTGTAACAGGAAACAAGCTTAGAAGAGCAACCTGGTAATACCTAAAAAAGTGTGAGATGCACCCACTCTAAGAGGAGCAGCATCTCCTGTCTGCACCAGAGGACTCTTTGCAGTTCAGTCGCCCACTTGTGTCCAGCTCTTTGCAACTCTTCCTGTCCCTCACCCTCTCCCGATGTTTGCCCAAGTTCACTCTTTGCTCAAAGTGACGTGGAGACAACACTGGTTTCCAAGTGAAGGCATCTTGAATGTGAAGGACACCTTTCAACGTAAGCAGCCATCACCAGGAGAATAAACAATTTGTAATTAAGTCAAAGAATGCCATATAGCCATGGAAATTACTGAATCAGAGTTATCTGTATCACCATAAATACATCTCAAAATATATAGCAAAATGTTAAACAACAACAAAAAAAGAAAGTTGTTGACTATCATTCTAATTATAAAAAGTTTTCAAACACACAAAGTAATATTTTGTATTTTTCCAGAAGAGAAATTCAAGATAAGGTGACTTCTGGCTGGTGAGGAAAAAAAACAGAAACAAGAGGGACATTCAGGCTTCAACCGAATCTGCAGTGTTTTCTTTCTTAAGCTGTGCGGTGAATATGCGGGTATTCAAGCTGCGGTTCTGCCTTTTCTCATGCCCCAAATATTGTATGACATTTTTAAAGTGAAGGAAAAGTTAGAAAACATATCTAGCCAACTCAAGAACTTTTTCAAGAATTTCAAATCATAGACTATATTAATTTCCACTGCAATTTCACAGAATGAGAGCAAGGAAGTAAAAAGGCAAGAACAAAAGTTTATTAAGGCAAGACAACATCATCGTGAAAAACACAGAACTGTAGCCAAAGGGATGGTGAAAAGAAAATAGTGTAAATTCTGGGATAAGCACTGCACATAGCAAAAAGAAAGAAATGCGGGAGGTTTAAGATGATAACCACCACAGCGACTTATGTACCAGACCATTTAAAGCATGTTTCATATATTCATTCGTTCAGTCCTCACAACTACTACTGTCTCCACTTAATACGTAAGGAAAACGAGACACTCTGAAGTAAAACACTATGACTGTTACTGTCGGTACATGTTCTTGGCACAGCCAGGATCTGAGACCCAGCAATGTGGCTCCAGCGTCCCAGCTCTGAGCCACTACTGCAGACATGTGTCCACATGACGGACAAGAGTGGAACACGGAACACTCCTCAGTATCCCCAAAAGTCCATGATTCATGCACTGCTCACAAGGCAGCTAGATGAACACAAGGAGAATGAAATGACTGCAAGAATGAGAGAAAAAAGAAAAAAAGAGGCAGACAAAAGTCCAAAGGTAATCTGAATAATCAAAGCTGTCCCTGGAGCTTCCAAGATTCCTCCCTCTAGAAATTACCTGTTGAACCACATAGGGAACCCACTCATTCACTTAATGATTATGAGCTGAGTGCCTGACGCACCAAACTAAACTCCAGGGAATATTATCCAATCCCTCCCTCCAGATCAAATGGAGTTTACACCAAAAGTTTACTTCTGCTTCTAATTTTTTTTTTTTTTTTTTTTAAGATTTGGAGAAACATGCTAGAAACTACAAAAATCTAGGACTCATTGGAAAAGTCCCTGATGCTGGGAAAGATTGACGGCAGAAGGAGAAGAGGGCGTCAGAGGACAAGATGGCTGGATAGCATCATTGGTGCAATGGATATGAACTTGGGCAAACTTCGGGAGATGGTGAGGGACAGAGAGGCCTGGCGTGCTGAAGTCCATGGGGTAGGAAAGACAATTCTAGAAACACTGTTTAAAATGGCAGCTAGGTCTCCAAGCCAGCCCACAAAAGCATCTCTAAATCTGTTATGCGAAATTCCACCTCAACCTTGAGTCTTCTGTGAACAGCATGTGTGTTCCTGCACGCCTTCCAACACAGCCCAGAGAGGCGAGGACCTAGCTCGACGCGACCCTGCCACCTCATAGTCCATCAGGGCCCCAAGCAACAGGCCCCTCCCTTTTCCTCTCTGGGTCCACAACCATCTACAGTCACTGTACTTTGAGAACCAATTCAGAGCAGGAAGACCACACTCATGGCCCAACAGCATCCTAGGAACAGGACACGAACAAATGCCCGCCCTTGCCTTAAGGCAAAGTCTCCAAAAACACCACAGTCCAGGGACTGGGATGGAAACGAGAGCCGATCCAGGCACCAGAACTGCAGACATACAACTCCCTGAGCCAACCATTCCCTTGCTGGGTATGTCCAGCCACACCTACAGAACAACTCAGCAGAACCTAATGAAGGGGGATGCACAACTTGGCCCAGTGACCCCACTGCTAGGTAGAAAATCCAGAGAAGTTCCATGTATTCCTACTGAAATTCCAGTTCTCTGGAATTGGAGAATAGCAGGAATCACCTCCACAAGGGAAATGAGAGGATTACTGGTTTCCTGCCTCTACCCATTCTAAGGAATACATTGTTCTTTTCTTTTTTACCATTTTATTGGAATATAATTGCTTTACAAAGTTATGTTTCTGAGTTTCTGCTGTACAGCAAAGTGAATCAACTGTATGTACGTGTGTGTGCATATATATATACATATACATATATATATATACACACATATATATATATATATATCCCCTCCCTCTTAAGCCTCCCTCCCATGCCCCCTCCATCATACCCCTCTAGGTCATCACAGAGCATCAAGCCGAGTCCCCTGTGTTATATAGCAGCTTCCCAGTGGCTATCTATTTTACACAAGGTAATGTATGTATTTCAATACTACTCTGTCAATTCATCCCACCCTCTCCTTCCCCCGCTATGTCCCTAAGTTTGTTCTCTACGTCTGCATCTCTATTTCTGCCCTGCAAATAAGTTCATAGTACCATTTTTCTAGATCCCATATGTATGTGTTAACATACAATATTTATTTTTCTTTTTGTGCCTTACTTCCCTCTGTATGAGTCTCTAAGTCCATCTAGATCACTACAAATGACCCAATTTCATTCCATTCTATGGCTGAGTAATAGGGCATGAACTGCTCTTTAAATCAGGTAGGATACCCCACACGTGCGTGTGTGTGGAGTAAACAGACTCCCTGTTAGTCAATTATGAATATATGCAAATTAAGATGACTGCTCTAAAGCGAAGCATATTCAAATGAATATCTAAATCTCACAGCAACTTTCAAAAGGTGCTATTCCATGATGTGAAACACACACCCAGCAGGAGGATGCAAGCCCATCAAGTACCCACAGTCCTGGCCCCTTAGTCCCCCCATCCCCAGTCCTGAGCAAATCTCTAAGAAGGGTTACATATGGCCTCTGTTTTGAGAGTGTGAATTACAAAGGCAACAATTTACTCAGGGTCTCAGGAATTCATATCTTCAGCAGACTTTACATGTTTCTGTGCCTGAAAAAATGTAAACTATAACGTAAGAAATAACTTCGTCTGGCTCCTCCAACAGAGCTGGCCAAACAATTACCTTTGATTGGCCGAGGAGCGTTACCAGCTGCTGACACCCAGCTCGCCCCTCCGTCAGCCCAGGTGGCCGGGGATCATTCGCAATGTCTGACTGCCTTTTCCTTTTCCTCCCACCAAGGCAAATGGGATTGCAGAGGCAAGTAACATAACCTCCCCACCGGGCTTTCTCTCTGAACCCCACACCCCCCTCTCCCCTCCAAAACAGCACAATTTGTTTCTAAAGAGCTGGGACCAGCAAGCTTCTTGTAAAATAGCCTTTCAGCCTTGAAGCTGATTTACTACCGTGTAAATATCACCTTCCCCAGCCCCATAGGATGCTTTCCATTGCTTCTAGATGAAAAGAAGAGAAGAACGTGGAGTGCCTGCATGATTATAAAACCACTACCCAATAAAATTATCTGTCTCTCTCCTTTATGGCTCGACTATATCAATTATCCTGGAAATAACTACTTTCCAGGCAAGTCTCATGGTGCTAATGATTAAGAAAACTGGAATTATTGGAAGATTAAGATCAAGCATTACCTTCAAGCTGGTTTTTCATTTCCTGAAGTTTCCAGGTTGGAGATATAAAATTTTTAAAGTACATTCTCATTCACAGGTTGCTTTCTGAGCATCTGCTCAAGACTTATTTTCAGACTCAAGAGTAAGGTTTTCACTTTT
The DNA here is from genome assembly GCF_029378745.1 of Bos indicus. Lineage (NCBI taxonomy): Eukaryota > Metazoa > Chordata > Mammalia > Artiodactyla > Bovidae > Bos > Bos indicus. The sequence goes on along the minus strand of NC_091772.1, from coordinate 36,462,775 downwards.
AAAATCCTACCTAACTTCACAAGCATTAAAGACGTCACGAATTCACATTCATATGGAGATGGAAAATAAACTGCCGCTAAGTTATCCCTCATACCTTGCTTCCACGTGTCAACTACCCTGCCCATGACATCATGTGTTTCATTAAAAATAAAACTGCAGGACATCTTTAAGAAGAGAAATTAAATATTTTCAATTATAATTTGGTAAGAAGCAATTATCCAAAATAAAGAACTCTTGCAAATCAATAATGAAATCACAGCCAAATTAAAAAGAGGGCAAAGGAAGATGTCTGGTTTCAGCTCAGACATGTGAAGAGAAAGGAACTTGCAAGACAAACTGTTACCTGAAATCGGGAGGGAAAATCATGGCTAAAATCAACTTAGTAGGGGTAGAAACTGCTGGAGCCAGAAACTTGCAGGAACCCTTAACCGGTCATTTTGACAAATTAATGCTGGGCAAAGGTAACTAGCCTGAGGGACTCAGTCTTGGAGGAGAACCTTGCACTTTCCTCAAAGAGCTCTACCCACCCCCCCCAAAAAAAAGCCCTACCAAGTTCTCATGGTAAAAACAGGAGAAAAATCCCCTAGTGTTTCAAGCAGGGGAAGGAGAAAAGTAACCATTTTGCAATACAAAGGCCAAGAGCTCTCTCCCCTCCAAGCATGCATACATGCTAAGTTGCTTCAGTTGCTGTGCGACCCTGTGGACTGCAGCCCACCATGCTCCTCTGTCCAAAGGATTCTCCAGGCAAGAATACTGGAGTGGGTTGCCATGCTCTCCTCCAGGGGATATTCCCAACCCAGGAACTGAACCCATGTCTCTTTGCCTCCTGCACGGGCCGGTGGGTTCTTTACCTCTAGCACCACCTGGGAAGCCGCCTCCCTCCGAGTGAAAGTGAAAGTAGCTCAGTCACGTCCGACTCTTTGCAACCCCATGGACTACAGTCCATGGAACTCTCCAGGCCAGAACACTGGAGTGGATAGCCTTTCCCTTCTCCAAGAGATCTTCCCAACCCAGGGATCGAACCCAGGTCTCCTGCATTGCAGGCGAATTCTTTACCAGCTGAGCCACGAAGGAAGCCCAAGAATACTGGAGTGGGTAGCCTATCCCTTCTCCAGTGGATCTTCCCAACCCAGGAATTGAACCGGGGTCTCCTGCATTGCAGGAGGATTCTTTACCAACTGAGCTATCCCTCCAAGAGAGTGGCTTTACTTATCAGAGCTGTATTTGACCTGGGAAAAGGGCAGTAAGAAAACTTAACCACATCCCCACCTCCCAGCCTTCCCATCTCAAATAAGGGAAAAAAGGAAAGAAAACAAAAAGGCTAAGAAACGCTTTTGAAGGTCCTCATACCCAGGGACTGACATTTAATCAGAATATTATATACCAATTTCTCTCTCCAAGACCTCACCATCATTAATAGGGCTCCAGTAAAATAACACTGGGTTATAACTGAGACAGCCAAAGACACAGATTCCAAGAGCATTCTTAAGGAAAGACAAAGGGAATGGGGGTGGGGCTGAGGGTGAGGGTGGTGGGGTGAGAGACACATTAAGGAAACTGGAGTCTCGGGTACTGAGAGCTTCAGCAAACATTAAACACAGCCAGGTCAATGCCAAAACTCACATGTAAAGTCTCATCACCTCAGTACATATTACCCAATACATCATGTCTAACTTTCAATAGAAAATCACAAAGCATAATAAAAGGCAATAAAAGCACAGTCTGAAGAGATAAAGCAAGGATCCGAAAAAGACTCAACTCTGACACAGAAGTTGGAACTATGAACTAGGGAATTTAAAATATGCATGATTAATAGGCTAATAGCTTTAATGGAAAAAGTGGACAACATGCGAGAACAGATGGAAAATGTAAGCAGAGAGATGGAAACTCTAAGACAGAATCAAAATGAATGCTAGAAACAAGGAACACCATAACAGAAACGAAGAATGCTTTTGATGTGCTCGTCAGTAGACTGGACAAGGCCAAGGAAAGAATCAGTAAGATTGAAAATATGTTAATGGAAATTCCCCAAACTGAAACACAAAGAGAAATGGGATGAAATTTTTAAAAAGGAACAGCATATCCAAGAACTGTGGGACATGTTCCATACATCTTTTGTAACAAAGAGAAAAAGAAGAAATACTTCAAGTAATAATGACTGAGAATTCTCCAAAATTAACGACAAAACACCAAACCATAGACCCAGGAAGCTCAAAAAATATCCAACAGAATAAATGACCAATAATCTACCCTTTGGTACACCATATTCAAACTGCAAGATCCAAAAATAAAGAGAAAATACTGAAATAATTCCAAGTGAAAAAACACCTTCCCTATAGAAGACAAAGACAAGAATAACATCAGACATCTCATCAGAAACTATGTAAGCAAGGAGAAACTGGAGTAAAATATTTCAAGTGTTGAAAGGAAAAGCCACCACTCTAGAATTCTGTATCCAGTGAAACTGTACTCTGAAAGTAAAGGAGAAATAAACACACAAACTTGAAAAGAAATCTGCTGTCAGTAGACCTGCCTTGCAACAAGTGTTAAAAGAAATTCTTTAAGAGACGAGGAAAGTGATATAGGTCAGGCACTAGAAATACATCAAGAAAAGAAGAGCATCAGAGAAGGAGTAAATAAAGGTCAAACAAAATCTTTTATTTTTCCTACTCTTAATTGATCTGACAACTCTTTGTTTGTTCAAATAACAGCAATGCATTGGGTGACGATAGTATATGGATAAGTGACATGAATGACAGCAATGCGATAAAGGATGTAGAAAAAGGAATTAAGAATATTCTTTATAAGATACCTGCAACTACCTGTGACAAGGTACAGTGTTACTTCAGAGTAGACCTAGATTAGTTGTTAATGTATGTAGCAAACTCGATAATGGCAAGCACTAAAAAAACTTTGATATGTTAGGAAGGAATCGATGGAATCATGTAAAATGTTCACCTAAAAGCAGAGTACGGAGAGAGAGGGTGATTTAAAAAAAAAAGAACAAGTGCTATGAACAGAAATCAGTGGCTGCTGCTGCTGCTGCTAAGTCACTTCAGTCGTGTCCGACTCTGTGTGACCCCATAGACGTCAGCCCACCTGGGATTCTCCAGGCAAGAACACTGGAGTGGGTTGCCATTTCCTTCTCCAATGCAGGAAAGTGAAAAGTGAAAGTGAAGTCGTTCAGTCGTGTCTGACCCTCAGCGACCCCATGGACTGCAGCCTACCAGGCTCCTCCACCCATGGGATTTTCCAGGCAAGAGTACTGGAGTGGGGTGCCATTGCCTTCTCCATATAGACCACGCTAACACTAACCAAAAGAAAGCTGAAGTACCCACATCAGTTTCAGACAAAGTGGAGAGCAGAACAAGGTAAACTGTAAGCGATAAAGGAGGGTATTACATGATGAAAAGAGAGTCAACCCTCTGAAAAAACATAATAACCTTCAGTGTGTATGCATCTAACAAGACAGCGTCAAAACACATGATGCAAAACTGATAAGACTGCAAGGAGAAATGAACAAAGCCACTTTTGTACTTGAAAACTCCAACACTCTTTTATCAGTGATTGACAGATCCAGCAGGCAAAAAATCAGTATTTAGCACCATCAACCAACTTAATCAAATACTTCATCCAACAACAGCAGAATACACATTCTTCTCAAGCTCACACAGAACAAGACAGACCACATTCTGAACCATAATACACCTTAACAAAATGGAAATCATATAGCATATGCTCTCAGGTCACATGGAGTTAAAAGAGAAATCAATAACAGAAAGACAGCAGTAAAATCTCCACATGTTTGGGAACTAACCAACAATTCTAAAGTACACATGGGCCAATGGAGAAGTTTCAAGATAAATTTTTTAAACATTTTGTAATAAATGAAAATATGGTTTAACAAAATTTGTGGAATGATGCAGAAGTAGTGGTTAGAGGGAAAGCATGGCATTGAACATTAAAAAAAAAAAAAAGAACTAAAATCAATTTTCTAAGCTTCTACCTTAGGAAACTAGAGGAAACAGAGCAAGGAGAAAAAAAGAAAGAAAGAATAAAATACAAGCAAAAAGCAACAGAATTGAGACAGGAAACAGGGGGGAAAAAAAAATCAATGAAACCTAAAGCTGGTTCTTTGAAAAGATAAATTGATGAACCCACAGCCAGGCTAACAAAGAAGAAAATGAGGCACAAACTCCTAATAATATCAAAAATGAAAGAAGAGTCATCATGGATCCCAAGGACACTAAAAAGATAAAGATTATAAACAATTCCATGCCCTCAAATTTGATAACTTACATGATTCCACCAATTCCTTGAAAGATACAAATGACAAAAACTCTCACACAAAAATAAATAGATGATCTAAATAGGCTTATATCTACTAAAGAAATCAGTAGTTAATAACCTTCCCCAACAGTTAGCACTATGCCCAGATGGTTTCAATGGTGAATTTATGGAAAAAATCCTACCAATATTCTACAAACTCTTCCAGTAAAAAAAACAGAAGCAGAGAGTGCACTTCCTAACTATATGCCAAGCATTACCCTCCTACAAAAACCAGATAAAGACATTACAAGAAAGGAAAACTACAGACTAGTATCTCTTATGAACAGAGATGTAAAAATCCTCTGCAAAACATTAGCAAATCAAATCCAATCAAGGATAACATGAACTATATACCAAAACCAAGTGGGATTTTTCTCAGGAATGCAAAGTTTGGTTCAATATTCAGAAGGAATAAAGTAATCCGTCATAGCAACAGGATAAAGAAAAGTCTATATGATCAAAACAGTAGATGTGAAAGAATCATTTGAAAAAAAAAAAAAATCCAACATCCATTTATGATAAAAAAAAAAAAACACTCAACAAACTCGGCATAGAGAAGATTTCTTCAATATGCAGTTTTAGCTTAAAATACCAGTTCCTCCTCCAGTGCCTCTCTGAGGCCAGCATTGAGGGATGCACCTTCTGCATATCAAAAAGCTGAGCCCGTGGGCCATGGTGGAATGCGAATCACCATGTCCTCTGGGGGTTGAAGACCCTATAAAACAAGGGCTAAACCTGCTCTATTAGAAATTATCCCCGGTGTCCTACATAGTGTCTGGCACAGAGTGAGACCTCAACAAAGACAGCAAGAACAAAAGTCAAGCATCAGAAATTAAAACTACATAACTAAAAGTTATCAGGGTCTGGTTGAGTTTCACCATGACTCCCTCAAGACTGAAATCACACAAATACACACAACAATGCAATCAGAACAGGAAATTTTCCTTGGAAATAAGAGTTGTGTTTTGTTGAAATCCTTCAGAATCTCCAAAAGAATAAAATTCAGATTGCTACCTTTTTTTCTCCTGCCCCATACAAATATGCAACTATTTGAAAAGGCAGGGGAAAAAAAACGCAGGCAGCTATTTAAAAGGTACTAAAATTTTTATATTCTTATCCTAGAAATCCAACACAATTGTGAAATAAGAACAAAAATTTCTTGAAGAAAGAGAACTACCAATCTTCTTTAAAATTAACAGTTAAGTAAGTCTTTAAGCCACATATTGTTGGCTTAAAATGAACTCAATCCAGATTATAAAAATACACACAATGTAACTGAATAAAATAAAATTTAAAGTAAGTAAAGGAATTTCAAAAGGAAAAAACACAAGGATAGGAGATACGATTTGGAAATGAGATTCAGGCACAAAAAATATGCTTCATGGGTCTGTAAATTTGCAAAAACATGGATCCAAAATGTGGCTCTGTGCACCCATCAACTTCACTAGATAATGTGAAAACTGATGTCCTCGTCTGGTCTCACATTAGATAGGATATTTCCATTCTTATATATAATATTTCCAAGGTCTTCAGTAGGTACCACCTTTCTTCTTTTTTTATTTATTTTTTATTTTTTGGCCATACCACGCAGTATGTTGGATCTGAGGTCCCTGACCAGGAATTGAACCCGTGCCCCCTGCATTGAAAGCAGAGTCTTAGCCACTGGACTGCCAGGGAAGTCCAGATATCAACTTTCTTCTGAGTTAACCTTAACCCCTTTTTGGAATCTCATATTCATGGTTTTTATTATTCAACTTTTCTATTTAGAAATTTTTCTTTAAAAAAAATCTTCAGTTGCAGTACAGGACCATCATGGTTCTCTTCCAATGACAACTCACAACCTATAGTATTCCCCTCAGAGTGGGGCTTGAGACCTTAAGGTGCCACGCCATACCTGCTGCAGACCCCAGCACCAAACCTGCCTCTTCTTAAGTATATTTTACATCAGATCAGCAAGTTGTCTGTTTAAAACTGCGAGGCAATTTACCAACCACTTTCTTTTTTTACCCAAAAGATGAGAACTGTGAAGATTGGGGGCTAGAATAAAATCAGGTTTTCCGTTCACCCAGTTCTAAATAATGTACCAACAGCGTCAACTGTAGGCAAAAGAGCATAACATCAAAGCACACAAAACCAATCTTTTCAAACAAATTCCTTTTGCTCTACCGAGATTTATGTATAGAAGCCGAAGCCTGCTCTCCTCCACCCTGCAGTAGAGGCTCTTGGAAGACGGGTCAGCAGATTGTTCCAGCTGTTTAAACTACGCTCCTGATCCCGTGAGACCGGCCTTCTGGAGGCATCCTAGGTTTTCCTACTTGAAAACTAACATAATGGGTCAGTCAAAGGACACCTTGAGTCTGCGCATGAGAAAAGCAGGGGGGCGCGTCTAGTGAGAAACTGAGAACATACTGGAATTACATAATAAAACTCATTTTTAAAATACATTTTATGGCAATTACTGAAAAACATTTGGAATAGAGCACATGTTATTATGCTACTTAAAAGACTAGCAACATCCATTTATTTGCTACATTGTTTTTATAAACCAGATATTGGTAACACTACGCTTCCTACCCACTTAATTATGGACACACACTTTGAATAACAACTTGTGCTGAAAACTCAACAGCTAGTGTAACTAAGAATTTTTTACTTTAGTTTTATTCTTTTAATATTAAAAATAACCACCATCTCTGCCAATTCTTTTTAGTCCTTCACATGCTATGATAATTAAATTTAATAATTTATTCACCTAACCTATATAACTACCAAAAGAACTAAGATCTTCACTATTTTATTTGAAACTCTTTGTCAACAAACAACCTTGTCAAACAGATACAGACTCACAGACTTAGAGAACAAAGTTATGGTTGCAGGGGGCAGGAGGATGGAGGAAAGGGATAGTTGAGGAGTTTGGGATAGACATGTACACACTGCTACATTTTAAATGGATAATCAACAAGGTCCTACGGTATAGCACAGGGAACTCTGTCAATATTATATGGCAGCCTGGTGGGAGGGGATTTGGGGGAGAATGGATACATGTATATATGTGGCTGAGTCCCTTGGCTGTCCCCCAGAAACTATCACAGCGTTGTTGATCGGCTATTCTCCAATACAAACTAAAAAGTTTAATTTAAAAAATCTTGTCAATAGGTAATATAATTTCCATTTTATAGACAAGGAAACTGAGATAGTAGCCACAGTATAAATAAATACAACATACACATCCATTGTTTGGGGAGCATATTTGTTTACTGATTAAGAAGTGATGGTGCTATTTTACATGTGTTTTATTCCTTCTATCAAGAAACCAAGTCAATCTAAACAATCCATAACTGTCCAACTTCCAAACATTTAATACAGGAGTATTTTCATGATTGCTTCACTAAGTCATAAACTTCACCAATTATTAGCCCAAGACCATTTCTAATACATCCCAAGAGAGCAACTACCTAAAATTATTTAGAATACAAAGATACCTTGGCAATAATACAAAAACTAAAAAATTTAAAAAACAACAGACACAATAAAGCACTCTTTAAATGTAAAGCTAGGGAAATGCCACAGATCAACACTTTAATTTCTTGAGAATTGCTACTGCTTAAAGCACACAAATTTCAACAAATTTGACCAAAAAAAAAAAAAAAAAAATGCAGTAAGAATTGTCCTGTCCTGTGAAACAACGGTGCCTCATTTCCAAATACTATACATCAGTCAAAAAGCCTCTTATCACAACAGACAACCGTAACAGATGGAGCCGAATTAAGTATAGGATCAGATACTGTTGAAGCATACGTTTCTGTCTCCTGCAGACTCTGTAAGACTTTAAATTCCTTTCAGCTTGAGTTAAATGGGAGAAAATGCAATTCATATTTCCAGAAGCAAGAGTGGCATATTTTCCAGTAAGTTCCTTGTTCTCGTTTTACTATTTTAAGACTTCTGATCACTCCCAGCACTGCTGTGTGGCAAGATCTGATTTCTGGTGGTTGATCATTTCCAGGGTATGACGCTTGGTGAAACCGGTCTCCAAACACTGTTTTTTATTCCTATTTAGCGTCAGTGTATTTATACACAAAATACCATGTCAGTGGCGCTGGGCCAAGAAGAGAAACAGCTTGCTAGAATTTCATTTGACTTTGTTAGAGGAAATTATTTTAAATTAATGTGGCTACTGAACAGCTGCCATCCTTAACCTCAGAAAATATATTCCTTCTAATTTTTGCTGCGAACATTTATTTATTTAAGTTAAACTCCAGCTCATGAATGTTGACCATGAGGAGTCTAAACCTTCTTGCGACGATTTCACATTCTTTTTCTAAACAAGGGCAGGCGCAGGCTTGCTCTATTAGTATGCACGGCCAGGTCGCCACCATTAAGTGAAATCATCTATGTATTTTTGGTAGAATCTTTTTTAACAACTTCCACGCCTGTCAGTGAAATGGAACAAGGCTGTTTTGTTTTTGGAGGGCAATAATTTGATCTCTGCTTTACTGGATGGCGCTCAAAATATTTTTCCATATGTTTTTCCGCAAAGAAAAATCTGACATCAGCATGGTTTACCTTGACTAGTGAATGCAGGCTTTTTTCACCAAACACATCCCAGAGGAAGGTCAGGTCTTCCTGGCTGTCCACATGTGGCTGCAGCTGGGCTGGCAGAGCCACCAACAGCTCATACAGACCTATAAAACGAAAATAAAACACAAAGTGTAATCTCAGAGTGATCTCATTAATTTCGCTTAAGGTGTGTGTAATTGACGGCTGGAACATGTCGTTTTTACTGGATCTGTATTCTGGGCCATCAAGCAAAACTCTTCTCCAAAGAAACAAAGGAAGCTTTTGGATTTTTAAATTCTAAAGATGTATGTATAGCAGGCCTGCTTTTACCTCCTGCAGTGGTCAACATTTTACAGTCCTCCAAGTTTACATAACCCGAAACAAAAAAAAATATGTACAAGCTTTCAAAAAAAAAAAAAAATCGAAAAGAAGAAAACGCATACATTCCTTCCCTTAATCGTTATTACATTTCCCTCGACGTTAGCCAAAGAGTGAAGTGAGTCATGAATAGGAAAAACTTCTTTAGAAGAGCAGAAAATTGATAGCGTGGTCCATTAAAAAGGTTTTGTGGTTTCCAAACAGTTCCTAATAATATATAGCTTCAAAAACATTTGCATTATCGAACGTCCAAAGTCAAGTTCTAAAAAGCCAGAAGAAACCGTACTTGGTGTGGCATTCTTTGTAGTCACCCTCTTTTTAACAACAACAAACTCTGCAGCACTTAGCCTAAATGCAACTCTAATTTGAAGGTATGTGATGCCCTTGGGAAGAGTCAAGGCAACAGATGCAGGTCACGCATGTTCTCGCTGGAAGCTCCCTCGAGCAGACAGTAGCACAGTGTCCCGGGAGCGGGCTGTGCAGACCATCCATCGCGTTCAGGGGCCGGCAGACTCCTGTCCAAGAACTGTTGCAACAGTGCTTGCCCGGACTCTTCAGGGAGGTGACCTGGCAGAAGTCAGTATCAACTCAGAGCACATGTTTCATTTTCCAGCGGGATTACATGAGGTAAAAAGGACAAAATTCCTTTTATTTCTGTCTGCTGTCTACAAAAACACCGAGACCTCCTGGGATTTACTAGCACATGGGACTGTTGTTATTTCTGGTCTGAATAAGTGCTGCTGTTCATCAGAGAGACAGCTTTACAAGATATTCCACCAGCAAAGACTTGTAAATTATGGCCTTCTGATCAGTGTAGCTGTTATCTTCCTAAAGCGTTATAATATTCTGATAACGTGATTAACTCACAACCAATTGCATTTGGTAAAACTCTGGAAGTGAGATATGTAACTTGAGATTCGATTAAATTGAAACATTCCTGGGGCTGTATTTGGCCACAAAGATCTAAAATACTCTAGGGAAAAGTAAATAAATAAAACCTTCTCCCAATTACATTCTTAAGTATTGGTGGTTTATATTTGTTCCCATAAAAACCTGGCACCCTTCCTAAACTAGCACTTATTTACAATTCAGTAAAAATATTTTTAAGGTATCTCAACCTAAGTCAATGTACAGGTCTCAGTTTATACAAATACATACACACACACACAGAACCACCAAGATCAGCAGTTAAGGTCAGAGGTTCAAACTATGAAATTATGTAAAAAGAAGGTAGAATTTCACTATTCTATTACCGATTTCAGGAGTAGTAAAAATGATTACCTATTTCTTAGTAATATGATTAGAGCTGAACAATACAAATTCAACTGTGATATAATTTATATGGTACAGTTCTTGCGGGGATTAAAGGAGTTCCTACACTTTAACAGTCCTGGCACGTGGTAAATACTTGATGTTTCATGTGTAATGCAAGTTTCAGCCATTGTATTACTGATTACGACTGTTATCCATCATTATTATTACTAAAAAAAAAAAGCAAAACTCTGAATCAAACAGTCCTAGATGCAAACCTCAGGTCTCCATTTTAAGGATTTCACATAACTTATATAAGCCTTGTTACCCTCACGTGTTGAAAAAGAAATGATAATCTACACATGTGGTAAAACTGCATCAGTTCAATTGCTCAGTCATGTCCGACTCTTTGCGACCCCATGAATCGCAGCACGCCAGGCCTCCCTGTCCATCACTAACTCCCAGAGTTCACTCAGACTCACGTCCATCGAGTCAGTGATGCCATCCAGCCATCTCATCCTCTATCGTCCCTTTCTCCTCCTGCCCCCAATCCCTCCCAGCATCAGAGTCTTTTCCAATGAGTCAACTCTTCGCATGAGGTGGCCAAAGTACTGGAGCTTCAGCTTCAGCATCATTCCTTCCAAAGAAATCCCAGGGCTGATCTCCTTCAGAATGGACTGGTTGGATCTCCTTGCAGGCCAAGGGATTCTCAAGAGTCTTCTCCAACACCACAGTTCAAAAGCATCAATTCTTTGGTGCTCAGCTTTCTTCACGGTCCAACTCTCACATCCATACATGACCACAGGAAAAACCATAGCCTTGACTAGACGAACCTTTGTTGGCAAAGTAATGTCTCTGCTTTTGAATATGCTATCTACGTTGGTCATAACTTTCCTTCCAAGGAGTAAGCGTCTTTTAATTTCATGGCTGCAATCAGCATCTGCAGTGATTTTGGAGCCCAAAAAAGTAAAGTCTGACACTGTTTCCACTGTTTCTCCATCTATTTCCCATGACATGATGGGACCAGATGCCATGATCTTCGTTTTCTGAATGTTGAGCTTTAAGCCAACTTTTTCACTCTCCTCTTTCACTTTCATCAAGAGGCTTTTTAGTTCCTCTTCACTTTCTGCCATAAGGGTGGTGTCATCTGCATATCTGAGGTTATTGATATTTCTCCCAGCAATCTTGATTCCAGCTTGTGCTTCCTCCAGCCCAGCGTTTCTCATGATGCACTCTGCATATAAGTTAAATAAGCAGGGTGACAATATACAGCCTTGGCGTACTCCTTTTCCTATTTGGAACCAGTCTGTTGTTCCATGTCCAGTTCTAACTGTTGCTTCCTGACCTGCATACAGATTTCTCAAGAGGCAGATCAGGTGGTCTGGTATTCCCATCTCTTGAAGAATTTTCCAGTTTATTGTGATCCACACAGTCAAAGGCTTTGGCATAGTCAATAAAGCAGAAATAGATGTTTTTCTGGAACTCTTCCTTTTTCCATGATCCAGAGGATGTTGACAATTTGATCTCTGGTTCCTCTGCCTTTTCTAAAACCAGCTTGAACATCTGGAAGTTCCCGGTTCACATATTGCTGAAGCCTGGCTTGGAGAATTTTGAGCATTACTTTACTAGCATGTGAGATGAGTGCAATAGTGTGGTAGTTTGAGCATTCTTTGGCATTGCCTTTCTTTGGGATTGGAATGAAAACTGACCTCTTCCAGGCCTGTGGCCACTGCTGAGTTTTCCAAATTTGCTGGCATATTGAGTGCAGCACTTTCACAGCATCATCTTTCAGGATTTAGAATAGCTCAACTGGAATTCCATCACCTCCACTAGCTTTGTTTGTAGTGATGCTTTCTAAGGCCCACTTGCCTTCACATTCCAGGATGTCTGGCTCTAGGTCAGTGATCACACCATCGTGATTATCTGGGTCATGAAGATCTTTTTTGTACAGTTCTTCTGTGTATTCTTGCCACCTCTTCTTAATATCTTCTGCTTCTGTTAGGTCCATTCCATTTCTGTCCTTTATCGAGCCCATCCTTGCATGAAATGTTCCCTTGGTATCTCTAATTTTCTTGAAGAGATCTCTAGTCTTTCCCATTCTGTTGTTTTCCTCTATTTCTTTGCATTGATCGCTGAAGAAGGCTTTCTTATGTCTTCTTGCTATTCTTTGGAACTCTGCATTCAAATGCTTATATCTTTCCTTTTCTCCTTTGCTTTTCACAGCTATTTGTAAGGCCTCCCCAGACAGCCATTTTGCTTTTTTGTATTTCTTTTCCATGGGGATGGTCTTGATCCCTGTCTCCTGTACAATGTCATGAACCTCATTCCATAGTTCATCAGGCACTCTATCTATCAAATCTAGGCCCTTAAATCTATTTCTCACTTCCACTGTATAATCATAAGGGATTTGATTTAGGTCATACCTGAATGGTCTAGTGGTTTTCCCTACTTTCTTCAATTTAAGCCTGAATTTGGTAATAAGGAGTTTATGATCTGAGGCACAGTCAGTCCTGGGCTTGTTTTTGTTGACTGTATAGAGTTTCTCCATCTTTGGCTGCAAAGAATATAATCAATCTGATTTCAGTGTTGACCATCTGGTGATGTCCATGTGTAGAGTCTTCTCTTGTGTTGTTGGAAGAGGGTGTTTGTTATGACCAGTGCATTTTCTTGGCAAAACTCTATTAGCCGTCGCCCTGCTTCATTCCGTATTCCAAGGCCAAATTTGCCTGTTACTCCAGGTGTTTCTTGACTTCCTACTTTTGCATTCCAGTCCCCTATAATGAAAAGGACATCTTTTTTGGGTGTTAGTTCTAAAAGGTCTTGTAGGTCTTCATAGAACCGTTCAACTTCAGCTTTTTGAGCGTTACTGGTTGGGGCATAGACTTGGATTACTGTGAAAACTGCATAGAACTAAATAAATACACACACACGCATAAGCACATGTAAAACCAGGGAAATCTGACAAAGGTCAGCTACTCGTGTGGATGACGCTCTCCCAGCTGTGACACACCACCACAGTCATGAATAACGTTACCACAGGGGAACTGGTGAAAGTACACAGGATTTCTCTGTGTTATTTCCTACAACATGTGACTCTATAATTATCTCAAAATAAAGCTGAAACAAAAGAAGAAATTGTGGTAAATACAGTTGCTGTAAGGATTCAGCGAACAATTCACAATTTGCAGGCATTGGTTAAAAATAACAATATCCATCTTTCCTCAGTTCGTTTCCTAACAAGGAAAATCTCAGTGCAACGTTTCTAAGTAGACACCCAGCTTAGCGGTAGGTGCCAATCGGACAAAACACCATACTCAGAAATGAAACCACTCTGGTCTTCTAGACATGGAAATTGTTGACCTTGCCTACATACTCCTTAGCTTTTTGTGGGAATAATCCGTGTCAGGCTCAGTTATTAAAATAATAACAACTTCTTTGTTAGTCAAAGCACAGAAGCCTGAGTTTCTGTGCTTCTCTAGCTCTGTGCAATCCTAACTTGCATGATCCACTAGAGCGCAACAACACTCACTCCTCTTCATCTCCCCGATCTTGCGTGCTGTGCTTAGTCACTCAGTCATGTCTGACTCCTTGCGACCCTATGGACTGTAGCCCAACAGGCACCTCTATCCATGGGGACTCTCCAGGCAAGGATACTGGAGTGGGTCGCTATGCCCTCCTCCAGGGGATCTTCCCAACCCAGGGATCAGAGCCAGGTCTCCCGCATTGCGAGCAGATTATTTACTGTCTGAGCCATCAGGGAAGCTCATGAATGCTGGAGTGACTATCCTACTCCCTCTCCAGGGGATCTTTCCAACCCGGGGATTGAACCAGGGTCTCCTGCATTGTAGATGGATTCTTTACCAGCTGAGTCACCAGGGAAGCCCCTGGTATCCATACCTTGTACCACAAAACAAAGCCAGAGAGACAGGACCATGCCAATGAGAAATTCAAAAGATGGTAAAGAGAGCTGCCAGGTGCAGAGCATTGCTAGCTGCATGCAGTGTCAATGCAGCAACAAGGACAAGCACTTCCACTCAAACCAGCGACCCAGGCCCAGCAGACACCTCAAGTCCATGTCTAAAACTGGGTCTGTGTACTTCCGTGTGCTTTAAAGGAGTCCTATACTCAGTTTCTTGAGTCCCAGTCATGAGGAATACTATGACACACAATGGTCCTTGAAATTCAGAGAGCCAAAACAAGAGTTGAGAAAGCAATGTGTGTCTTTAAAACTTTTTCCTAAATCCACCTGTTCCCTGAACAAGAACTGGGGCCATGAAAGTCAACCTGTGCTCCTCTGTAGTCATCCAAGGTCATTTCCATGAACATCTAGGCACCCATGAACCCAGAGCACCCACAGCTCTGAAGGTCTAAGACAAATTGGACGTGATTTCCGTCCACAGGCGTCTACAACAAAGTTATGTGCAGGACCGAGTTAGACTGTGGGGCAGAGGCAGGGGAAGTGGTCAGTTCCTCCAGGGGGAGGAAGACAACATCAAGAAACATTTTGGCAGGAAGAACACCTGAGCTGGGGCCATGAAGGCTCCATTCCCAAGAATCAGCGTGTTATGAGCTCTCAGAGTCAGAGCCCCGGGCACAGAACTAAGCACATAATGTAGTGCTATCTCTCCCCAGAGAGCTCAAAACCTTGGATGACACAGAATGCAGTCCATATATGAGCAAGCATCTTTCAATCCTAAATATAACAATCTATTTGCCCAAGTTAAGATCTGAAACATTTTCTCTTCCAAGCAAAATAAATAGATGTTCAGGCAGCTGACGACACAAACAAATGTCACTGATGTTACTAAGATGTTCATGACCACCTCTAATATTTAAATTGCAATTTAGTTAGAAACACTGTGAATTACCTATGAAGTAAAATACATTAGAAGAAGAAGAAGCTGAAGTTGAACGGTTCTATGAAGACCTACAAGACCTTTTAGAACTAACACCCATAAAAGGTGTCCTTTTCATTATAGGGGACTGGAATGCAAAAGTAGGAAGTCAAGAAACACCTGGAGTAACAGGCAAATTTGGCCTTGGAATACGGAATGAAGCAGGGCGACGGCTAATAGAGTTTTGCCAAGAAAATGCACTGGTCATAACAAGCACCCCCTTCCAAAAACACAAGAGAAGACTCTATACATGGACATCACCAGATGGTCAACACTGAAATCAGATTGATTATATTCTTTGCAGCCAAAGATGGAGAAGCTCTATACAGTCAGCTAAAACAAGCCCAGGAGCTGACTGTGGCTCAGACCATGAACTCCTTATTACCAAATTCAGACCGAAATTGCAGAAAGTAGGGAAAACCACTAGACCATTCAGTTATATTGGATATGAGAATTGGACTGTGAAGAAGGCTGAGCACTGAAGAATTGATGCTTTTGAACTGTGGTGTTGGAGAAGACTCCTGAGAGTCCCTTGGACTGCAAGGAGATCCAACAAGTCCATTCTGAAGATCAGCCCTGGGATTTCTTTGGAAGGAATGATGCTAAAGCTGAAACTCCAGTACTTTGGCCACCTCATGCGAAGAACTGACTCATTGGAAAAGACTCTGATGCTGGGAGGGATTGGGGGCAAGAGGAGAAGGGGACGACAGAGGATGAGATGGCTGGATGGCATCACTGACTCGATGGACATGAGTCTCAGTGAACTCCGGGAGTTGGTGATGGACAGGGAGGCCTGTCGTGCTGCGATTCATGGGGTCACAGAGTCAGACACGACCGAGCGACTGATCTGATCTGATCTGATCTGAAAATACATTAATGTAGATTGTGTTTTTGCCCCATTTGCACATTTCACACGACCATTTGAATTCTTCAGAGTGAGATTCTTCCTCATCACAAGTGCCACTTGAGAATTAGAATAGATTGTTTTCACTTCCAGGTCAGTTGAGATGCAACACTGTTTTGAATATGAGATGCCGTCACTGAGAATCTGGGTAAAGCTGATTGGTTTTTCATCAACAAACCTACTTACATACTCTTTAAAATTCTATCAAGTGCAAATGTGAGGTTTTTAACCCTTCTTCAAGGGATAATTAAATCTAGTCTAAACTTCATCTCCTTTAAAAAAAAATAAAATTCTGTCAAAGGAACTCTCAATAATTTCTAAAATTATGAATTTCGTTATATATGAATACTTTTAGTTTCCCCATTCCACACGCTTTTGCGCACGTGAATAAACAGAGAAAGTTCTCTGTAAGAGATTTTGTACGGACCTGACTATAAGCCAGCTCTCTCTTCTCCAAGAGATCATTTTATGGAGGGAAAAAACTCACTTTATATTTGGGCACATACAACACAGGACACTGTCCAGGATACCTGTGAAGGGTTTCAATAAACTTATTTCATAAAAATATTCCAACAGAAAAAAGATACTTTTAAATGAGTGCATTTTATATGCTGAGAAAAAGAAATCAATCAGAGCAAAACTAAAATAGGTTGAGGGTCACCTGATTAATATATATGTAATAATTATTACAGCAATTTTAAGCAGAGAGCCATCAGTGGGGTCAGAATGAAGCTGGCAGGCCATGGGCTGGGGCCCGAAAGGAAGAAAAGCCCAGGAGGGTGAGTCTAACTGGGGTAAGGAAGGTATTCACAGTAATAGGAGCCAATTGCAGAGACGCAAAGATGCTCGAAAGATCTCTGAGTTGGTACTGAAGCCTGCTATCTATGAGCTCAGTAGTAACCTCTTCTCCCCTTTCCAGAGGAAGGTGAGATGACAAATGCTGGCTGTCTGACATCATGAAGAATAACATCCTACAGAGAATGCTTTCCGTACAGTATAAACTGCCCACTCCACCAGGCAGTTCATTAAGCCAGCACACGTGTGGACCACCACGTTACTGACTTAGGTACCTGATTGGAGCTATATGCGCTGACTTCTCTGAGCTTTGCTGCACTGCAGGGAGAAATACTAGTCATTTTCTTTAAAGATGAATCAAAAAAAAACAAAATACCACTCACAGTCGTCCCTTGGTATCCAGAGGACCCACAGAAGATCAAGCACCACAGTTGCCCTCTACATCTGCCGTCCACAAGAACAGATGCAACCTCATGCTGACTACACAGTACCATATTTATTGAAAAACTCTGCATATAAGTGGACCTGCACGGTTCAGGTCCATGTTGTTCAAGGGTCAATTGTACATGCCTGTTCTCTCTCAACAATCTACGCTCAGAGCATGATCTTGATGCCTCTGAAGCCTGGTAAAACAAAGGACAGAGGGCCAGCTGTAGTGCTTCTGTGGCCCCATGGACTGTAGCCTGCTGGGGCTCCTCTGCCCATCGAACTTCCCAGGCAACAATGCTGCAGCGGGGTGTCATTTCCTACTCCAGGGGATCTTCCCAACCCAGGGATCAAACCCGATGCATTTTCTGCATCGGCAGGCAGATTCTTCGCCACTAGCACCACCTGGAAAGGCTCACTGTTTTACCTACAGATAAAAAATTTTGGACTCTTAACCACTGGCTTCTCAGGTGGCACAGTGGTAAAGAATCTGCCTGCCAACGCAGGAGACACAAGAGACAGAGTTCAATCCCTGGGTCAGGAAGGACCCCAGAGGACCAAATGGCAATCCACTCCAGCATTGTTGCCTGGAAAACACCATGGATAGAGGAGCCTGGTGGGCTACAGTCCACGGGGTCACAAAGAGTTGGACACAACTGAGCACTCATGCATAAATATGTTGGTGCTTTAGCAACTTTAAGTAAGTTGTCTTTCAATCTTTTTTTTTTTTTTTCTCACAATATTTAGATAAGAGTAGTATTGTAAAGCTTTCTATCAGGATCTTGTATGTAAGTCAGAAGCAGGAGATTTGATCAAGGATTGTGGAAGGCAGATAACACTGACCCAATTATGCTTAATAAACAATTCACCTGGAGTCATAATACTTTAACCAAAAGAAAATTATAAATTGTCATCCTGACATTAGAATTTCATTACTTTGTAAGATTTACCAATTTACTAAAATATATGATAGTAATTCTAACTGTACATAAAGTTTGCTATAATCATAGTCAGACCCTGAGTGATTCTCACCCTGCCTAAAACTGTGCTATGCTGTGCTTAGTCGTGTCTGACTCTTTGCAACCCCATGGACTATAGCCCCAGGCTCCTCCGTTCATGGGGATTCTCCAGGCAAGAATACTGGAGTGGGCTGCCATGCCCTCCTCCACAGGATCTTCCCACGCAGGGATCAAACCCAGGTCTAATGCATTGCAGGCCAATTCTTTACCAGCTGAGCCACCTGGGAAGCCCACCTAATAAAACTAGCTGCTAAAAATTACATCTATTTGTCTCCCCTTCCTTAATCTATCCTTCCCACCACCAACCCCTGAAGCTTCCCAAAATAATACTTAGTAAAAATTATTACCAGAAGCAGTTCCTAGTAGTATTAACCATACCTAATACTGTGGTATGAGCTATGGTAAAGTGCTTTACAGGTCACCTCACTTAATGCTCTCCCCATCAGCAAGTCCTATTCCTATCTCCATTTTACAGGAGGACATACACTTTGCCAGTAAGTGGCAGTCAGGACTTAAACTATGTCTCCCAGAATAACCCATCACATAAAGCTTCTATTCAAAAACCTTCAAGAGATCCCTCAAAAGTTAAATGTCTAACTGGACACCCAAATTACAAATGGATCCAATATTTCAAATATAATCTAGAGGACAATCTCAAAGAGTATTTTTATCATCTTGGAGTTAAATGTTAGTCTTAAAAAACAAAGAATCTAGAAATCACAAAAAAATTATGGTAGAATTTGTGACAAAATTTTCATGCATCAAAAAAACCAAGAAGTTTACAGAGAAACGGCCAAAAATTATCTCCAACAAGCAGGTGATTGATATTAAGAATAATAAAAGATGAGTAAAAGAGAAAGTAAAAGAGAAAAAATGGGCAATAGCATATGAACAGTCAAATGGTGGCAGAAGAAATAGATGCCCCTCAGAATCAGTATATAAAATAATGCTCAATCTAAACAATAATATAAAATGATTCTTATAAGTCAAAGCAGGATTTCACTGGTGGTCCACTGGTTAAGAATCCACCTGCCAACACAGGGGACACAGGTTCAATCCCTGGTCTGGGAGGTTTCCACATGTCGTGGAGTAACGAAGCCAATGTCCCACAACTACTGAAGCTTGTGTACCTGAAGCCTGTGCTCTGCAACAAGAGGAGCCACATGCAATGAGAAGCCCCCACTTGCCGCAACTGGAGAAAAGCCTACACGCAGCAATGAAGATCCAGTACAGTCAATAAACAAATTTTTGTAAGTTAAAGCATATCATTTTTCTTTTATCAATTTAGGAGATAATTAAGTTCACAAATACCCATTCTTAGGGCATGATAGTGGTTTCCCTGGTGGCTCAGACATTCAAGAATCCACCTGCAATGCTGGAGACCTGGGTTCGATCCCTGGGTTGGGAAGATCCCTTGGAGGAGGGCATGGCCACCCACTCCAGTATTCTTGCCTGGAGAATCCCATGGACAGAGGTGCCTAGTGGAATACAGTCCATGGGGTCACAGAGTCGGACAGGACTGAGTGACTAAGCACAGGGCATGAGAGCAGATGTCCAGCAGTCACTTGGTGGGATGTGCACTCATTCATTCAATCAGCATCCACTGACCACTGTACATTCTCCGTGCTAGATGCTATTCAAGGTGTCTGGATAGATCAGCAAAGAGCCCTAGATAACATTTCGTGTGTGTGACAGTCACTCAGTCGTGTCCAACTCTTTGTGACCCCATGGACTTTAGCACCCCAAGCTCCTCTGTCCATGGAATTCTCCAGGCAAGGATATTGGAGCAGGTTGCCATTTCCCTCTCCAGGAGAACTTCCTGACCCAGAGATCGAACTCTCATCTCTTGAGTCTCCTGCACTGGCAGGCGGATTCTTTACCACTGCGCCACCTGGGAAGCCCAGATAACATTCTAGGGGGAAGGCAAATAATAAACAAAAGTTAAGTAAATTATACAGTATGTAAGAAGGTGACAGATATTGATAGAAAAAGAGAAACCTGAGCTGTGTACGCAGATTCAGGGCTGGGCCACTGGCATGGACAGGGACAGAGGAGGTGGCCAGGGAATACACTCTGGTGGTCACAGACAGAAAGAAGGTGACAGAGCTGGTGGGCATCTGAGGGACAAGCACTGAGGGAGAGGGACCAGACGACACAGAAACCCCAGCCTCTAAGCCTGGAGCCTCGGAGGAAAGCAAGGCACCCGGTGTGACAGGCAGAGGGAGAGAAGGAGAAGAGACTTGATGTCAGAGAGGAAACGGGGACCAGGTCACGTAAGGCCTTGTAGGACAGACACTGCAAAGAACTTAACTTTTATTTCATAGGGACACTGCCATTGCTGGGTTTTTGAGCAAAGGAGTAACATGATTTGAGTGACATATTAAGAGCATTGCTCCAGCTGCTACATTGATAAGAGGGGTCAGGGGAGCACAGAGGCCGAGAACGAGTCAGATGGTAAGAGAGTGACCCAGACGAAAGAGGACCGGCACCAAGGAGCGTGGGGATTCTGGACAGATTCTGAGGGAAGAGCCAACGATGGATTTCTGTCTGACTGAAGGCGGGCTATGAGAAGAAAAAAAGAAACAAACATGATCGCCAACACTGAAGCTGCTGCCAAGGGAGATGAGAAGCTCAGTTTCAGACCCAATGAGCTGAAGACGTGGAATGAATGTCCTGGGGGAGATGCAGTGGGCGGCTGGAGGGAGGGGTCAGGAGCTCAGCGGAGAGGCCTGAACTGAAGACATACACGTAGGAGTCCTGGGCAGGGGGTTGGTATTTAAACTCAAGAGACTGGATTGAGACCCCAAGGGTGTGAGTGTGGACACAGTAGAAAAACAAGGACTGAGCCCTGGGGTCTCCACTGTCTGACCTCAGAGTTTCACAGACAGGTTTAAGATAACACACTTGACATGAGGAGGAGGGACACAGACATGTGCTGTCCTGGTGGCCCAGTGTGGCGGGAAAGGATGACCGACCTGAGGCAGGAGAGGCCACAGTCAGGGCAGGGAGAACAAGGCCCGAGAACTGCCCATGAGGTCCAGCCGCCTGGACTGGTGATGGCTGAAGAGCATTAACAATAACAGGTGACACATTGGAAAGAGCAAATATTGACTACTCTTAGGAGGAGGGTTGGAGCAAAAGAGAATCAGTGTCTGCTAGGGGTGGGGGGATAAAGATTTTTTAAAATGAAAAAAAAATAGACCATATGTGCACTAAGGGCTTTGATCTACTGCAGGGGAAATGCTGACCACGGGGCCATTGCTGGTGGCCCCCTCTCAAGAGGTGAGAGGAACAGGGTCAGTGCACATGCGGACAGGGTATCCAGGGCTCCCAGGAGGGAGGCAGATATTGGGCTGGGGCGGGGAGGGGGGACCTGGGGTGACTCCCTCAGGATGGATCATAGCAGTATTTTCAGTAAACTATGAAACACGGTTGCCCATGGGGAGTGAGGACACAGGATCAAAAGCCTGCATGAGAAAGAAAAGGTTAGAAAGAGTCACCTGGGAGAATGAAAAGATGAATAAAGCAGGGAAATCATAAACTGGTCGTTTACTGGCAATATGAGGATTTTAAGCCTACGTGCATTCCCTTTGGTCCGGCTTGTTTATTCCCTCATTCATCCCACTTCCAGGGAGCCTAAATCTATATCCAACTCTATCAGCATTTAATCCAGGAAGAGAAACTAAAAGGAACAGGAAATAATTAGTTACATTTTACTATATGTGTGTGTATTTCATATTTGCTGTGCATATATATATAACACATACATACACACATATTTTTGCATTGTTTGATTTTTTACAAAATAGACATTATTTTTACAATTTTAAAAGTTTCACGCCTCACTCCCCAATTCTGTTCTAGCCACAGTGGACCGCTACTGGCTGTCCCCTGAAAGTATAACTGTTTCCAGATATCTTACACCAACTCACTAAATAATTAACTTCCTGGAGATCGCTACTGCTGTCATAGTCCCCTCCCGCAGGACCTGAGATTATCTGGAAGACAAAACAAGCTCGGTAACTGTCTGACCTCAGAGTTTCAGAAACAGGCTTAACATAACAAATGGACAACGTCTTGAATGTGTGAAGGGAGCTGGCAAACTCCTGAATTCCTCTGTATCTCAAAATTCCTCTAGGTCCTTTCCAGCCTTCCTTCTGCAAATACAGAGTGCTCACCATGGACCAGAGTGCTGAGGGATGGGCATACAGGGGGAGGGAGAGCAAGGGAAGCAAAGACAGTCATGCCGCAGTGTGCCAGTGGAGACGGGCATCGTACATTGGGAATACACATGTGAAGCTGTAACTGTGAACTGCTGCAAGGGAGGGGGTGTAAACCACGACAGGGTAAGAGCGGGTGTGAACGAGCTCAGGGAGAGCTTCCTCGGGGAAACGAAGCTTGTGCTGAGATGGTCAAAGAATAGACATCAACTGGGGATGGTGAAGGAGGAGGCAGAAAAACCCTACAGGGAAAAGAAATGCACAGACACAGGCCCTGGGGTAGACGCTTAGACTCTGCAGCCAAGTAACATAAATACAAGTCCCAACACTGCAGCTGTGAATTGGTTCACATCTCTGTGCATCCAGTTTTTAAACTGTATAAAGGTACAGTTATACTAGCCTGACTAGGGTCGTAATAATGATTAAATGAGCTATTCGTAAAGCTCAGAATGATGCCTCATTTCACTGTATAGCCTCATAAGCATGTTTAAAATAAATTCCACATTAAATGTTAAAATGTATGCATATGCCAAGGCATCACAGAGACAGAGGAGAAAATGTGAGTTTATATACTGCTGGACAGCTTTCCACAACAGGCAATCAAGACAGGCAGTGATGGACCCCACGTACTGGGTAAAGCGTGAACTAGAGAGAAGAGAAATGAAAAAAGTGATCTGATGCCCGACGTGGGTCAGTCTAGACATCTATACCGTAAGGAAAGTGAAGAAGAAAAATGCCAAACCGTCCCAGCTTTAAAATAGCTTAAAACTTCCTCAATAAGCATCATGCAACAATCACTTGCAAGAAGTGGCAATAACTATAATTTTGATTATATCAATGTCATGTACTCATTGACAAAGTTCTCACGACAATGGTTTATGTACGTATGTCGACTTACAGGCTTAATTCAAAATCCAGACTGAAGCTCCTGGGAGCCCATCATTCATCATTCAGCCTAAACAGGCTGAATAATTGGACTCATCTTAACATGCTTCATGTGATTACAGAAGAATACTAGTAATCCCTTCACTGAGATAATCAGATATACTCCTCGCTTTGTCCACCCTGCCAAGGTCAGACATAACAAGGAAACACTCTGGAGATGAACAGCCACACCACACCAGAACGGCCTCGCAAAAACAAATGACTCAGAGCAGACCTGACAACAGATGTTCATTCAAATTATTCAATCACTCTGGACCTTGGGGTCATTGCCTCTTGAGAGGACAGTGGAAAATGGCTCATCAGATACTGGATCAGCTTTGTCATAAAATCACTCATATCGTCCTCCTTTTGGTGAAACTAAGCCTCAGGGAACCCGGCTGCGTGCAGAAATAAGAGGCAAAACCAGCCAGCAGCTTAATCCATCTCAAGAGGTAGTAGTTGTCTTTTTAAAAAAAAAAAAACAGATCTTGTCTTTGAGCCTTTTAACAATTGGTCTCTCAGCAATTTTTCCCATGAGTTCTTGATATAATTAACATTTTCATAAGAAAAAAGCCAAGAATATAGCAGAAACTAATACAACATTATGAAGCAATTATACTCCAATCAAAAAAGAAAAAGAAAAAAGAAAAAAAAGCCAAGAATTCCTCTTTAAGGATTCCTGTTTACAGTTTAAGTGCTGAAACATCTCTGACTTTTATCTTCCATTTCAAAGTGATACAGTTCTATCAAAATATAAAAGATTCTGGAATTTGAAACTTAACAGACATCCTTCACACAGAATACAGCATCTTCAGAAGTCAAGAAAACTGCATCAGTCAAGAACTTATACCAAAAAGTCACAAAGAGACTTTACCATTTGGCACAAACCACCACAAAACTGATCTTTCTTGTGAAAATTTTCTTCTGAATCATTAAAATAGGGTGGTGGATGGAGAACAGGAATAATGGATAAAAAAAGAAATCAGGCAATATGTTTATTTCCTGCACAGATGAGAAAAAGGCCTAACGCTTCGTAACAAAGGAAAGTGACCAGAGTTATCACGTTTGTCAAACAAGAGAGAAGTGTCTTTTATCAAGGAGACTGTAAAGTATTAGACGCACCATCTGGACCACATCAAAAGTAATCCAAGGGCAAAGCAAAAAACAGAAGCCCCTAACCTACCCTAGTGCAGGGGTTCAGAAAGTCTGAAGAGAAGTGGGCAAAGGCGGGGGGCTATGATTTTACTACTCATTAGAGGGAAGATGGTTCATGGCTGCTGTTGCAAACGAAGTCTAAATGAAAATAACAAATCCTACTGCAACTTAAAGTCCCTCGGGGGCCAGATCAAAGTGATGAGTAGATAACCATTCAAAGCAGCAACAAGGACTAACCTCACAGCAGTGGGGACGGGATGTCCACAGTCTGATGGCAAAGTGGCCTCGGGTCCCCTGAAGCAGTGATGGAGTGGGAGCATTGCCAGGTGGCAGGAGGGGTGGGCAGAACATTGAGCATCGTGATTTAGTGGAGGGAGAAGGAATCTTCGGACTAAAGTACACATAAGACACTAAGACTATTTACCCATCCAGAAACCCATGCTCCTGGACACTTGAGTAACAGAACCGTGTGTAGGAAGAAGGACCCCCACAGGCCTCGTGTTTCATCTGAACTGATGATGGACAGCAGGTGAGGCAGATGCCCACAGACTAAACACCGCTAAACTGGGAAGCAGAAGAACATCTTACCTAAGTGAACAAACTACTGAGCTGTATACCTACAGTGCTGCTGCTGCTACAAAGTTGCTTCAGTCGTGTCCAACTCTGTGTGACCCCTTAGATGGCAGCCCACCAGGCTCCGCCGTCCCTGGGATTCTCCAGGCAACACTGGAGTGGATTGCCATTTCCTTCTCCAATGCATGAAAGTGAAAAGTCAAAGTGAAGTCGCTCAGTCGTGTCCAACTCTTAGCGACCCCATGGACTGCAGCCCACCAGGCTCCTCCGTCCATGGGATTTTCCAGGCAAGAGTACTGGAGTGGGGTGCCATTGCCTTCTCCGATACCTGCAGTAGGTATCCACAATGCATGAAGACACTAGTAAGACCTAACAGGAAGCAGTCCAGTTAAAGATGCTGGCTCACGTCTTAGGCAAGGACACCTACCTGCCCTGCTGTAACAATCAAGCCAGGCCTCAGCAACACTGCATCCAAACACAAGGACAATAAAGTATCAAGACTCAGGAGAGTCTCGTTCAGAGTCAAAAACTTACTAAACAGGGAAAAAGGTTTTACTGTCTTTAAACACATACATACACACACACACACACATACAAGAATTTAAAAAAGAAAACAGAATGAGAAATTTCTACCAACTTAAACGTATTGTAAACGCCCAGCATGATCCAGGGCTAATCAGAAACTTGACTCCCTATTTGAGAAACGTTTTCACCAAAACTTAACAGAGAATTTCGCACACTCCTTCCTTCCCTCTCCAAAGCAAACATTTTAGGAATTACATCTATGCCATAATACAGGTAGAAAGTATCACAATATATATTGTAGATAATCTGAAAATTGAAGAAAATAGATAACAAAGTATAGATCATAGATTTACCTATATAAACCAGAAAGAAATCTTTGTTTAAGACAGTTTATTTTCTATTGCTTTTTCAAAACTATATTTATACAAATATAAATGATTAATATAAATATAATAATAAATTAATTAAATCAACAGAAATTAATGACAAGATGTGACACTCATTCTCAAAATAACATCTCAAAAATACAGAATACATGAAGAAGTGAAGATATTTCCCCAGTTCCAGAAAAGTGCCTCTGTAAAAATATAATATTCTGTACAGGACAGTAGTTCCTAAGAGAATAAATGGCTCAGAGTTTGATGACAGTCTTCCCGCCGTGAACAATTCGCTCTTCTCACAGATTCCAGATGCTCAAGATTCCTGCCATCAGGATGGAAAAATTTACTGTGAGTCTAGAGAAATTTAAAACCACCATTCTTGTCATTTCCCTCATAGCTTCATTATTAGAACAAGTCTGGGGAAGCTATTAACCTACGTTAAATGATAAAAAAGATGTTCTCTGTGTCCAATCATATTAGATGCCATACACAACCAAAATATTTAGAAATCATATAGAAAAAGACTTGGGGAAGAGAAAGATAGAGATTCAATTTTTTTCCCTTCGTTTTAATATGTGCATTCTGTACAGAAATAGCCAGGCATAGAACTAAAACGTTTTACTATAACCATGGGCTAATAAACACTAAAGAACATATATCGACGCCCAGAACAACACTATAAAACTTTATTATATTAATAAAATGGGATACACCAAGCTTTAAATTTTCCACTTTGTCAAAGGTAAAATAATCAGCACTGTTCGGTGCCATTCATAACAGGCCTCAATTTTTCTCATTTAAACTAGGTTTTATTTCCAAAAGTACCTATACTACTAAAATATTTTAATTCAACCCTGAACAGAGGCATTCTCTTTTTCACACACTCTCTCCCTCTCAACTGCAAATAACTTATTAAAGCATTCGGCAGGCTGGGTTTTTAACTATGCAAAATATTAATAATTTAAATAATTATAAAGTGGCAGATTGCTTAGTAACAGCTTATAGGATTACAAGCCTACCTCAGAGACACTACACTTCGGTTCCAGACCACCATAAGACAGCAAATATCGCTATTAAGTGAGTCACACAGATTTTTTGGTTTCACAGTGCATATAAGAATTATGATTCGCTATACTGTGGCCTATTAAGTGTACAACAGCATTATGTCCAAAAACCCAATGTGCTTGCCTTAATTAACAAATATTTTATTGCTAAAAAATGCTAATCATCATCTGACAATGCAGGGTTGCCACAAACCTTTAATTTGTAAAATCAGTATCTAAGAAGTGCAATGGAACAAGGTATCCTGTACCTGAAGTCTATAAATCCGGGTAAATTAACAGAGGTAATGCACACACTCGTACATAACTTCCATTTTTAGACACCGTCTCTAAGTTCAGGTCAAGTCCAATTTGTAACCAACTATCCACTGGCAGTCCATGGTCTTGTACCAGTGTCCTCTACCCTGGCCGATGCAACAGAACTTTGATTCCAAAAGATGAAGATGAAGCCACTGCAAAGGGGAAATTATCTGTAAAACTCTTATAAAGTACAGCCTAAAGTTGTCTTCTAGAAAACTGGATGCATTTATACTGTATTTAACCAGTTACAGGGCCTCCTGGCCTGGAACCATTGGCCGCAAAAGCTAAAGCACTATATTGTAGTTAATAGTACAACAGGATTTATTTCCATTTATTTCACTATTTGTAATATATTTAAAATTTAGCATAACATGTAGTGAGACCAAGTCAAACAGTGTATCTGGATTTTAACTTACACTGCAGGACGGCAACCTAATCTTAACTAACTCTAATCTTACTCCTGTAGCTTCAGTGTATTAAATGGTAAATAATGAACAGACCAGAAGGTACCTGCGTTCATCAAGAAGAGAGACGGAGTAAGCAGAAGGTTGTTCACTGATTGCACAGAAAGCGGTAAGCATTTCTCCCAGGACAACTGCAAGAATCGCAGAGATAAAGAAAGGGCTCAACACCTAACTTACACCTCCCTGTTCTACAATGGAATGAATGGAAGAAATACACCTGGACCACCCTTAGTAACTTAACAGGTAACTGCCACCATCCTTTTTATCATTTCCTCTCGGCAGTTTGTTAGCTGAATTAATAAGCAATTAAGTGAAAGGAAAGTCCCGAGCCGAGTTCAAGAGACAGAATCATCTTCAATGGCTTTCTTTTCAAAGATTCTCCTGCAAAACCCTTCACAACAATCTGCTTCACAATCATGTAATAGCTGTACTCCAAAGAAACCCTAGGTTAGCAAAAACATTTAAAAACTGTTTCCATGGGGAAAAGATGTGGTAGGTGAGACAGTTTCTAACTAATGAGGACAAAGCACTTCCAAAAATGAATTTTAGTGATAAATGGAATGATCTATAGTGCCACTACATTTTATTTTAAGCTGAAAATAAACTGGTGGTTTGAAACTGATAACCACTAACCTAAACACTTCCCGCCCTTCCAGTCTACACAAATCTTCTTTAAAATGCTTGAAATTTTGTCTGCAACAGAAATCATAATCACCAGGGGTAAACCCCACCCTCAAAACTCCAAGAGGGGCCAGTTAAAGCTGCTGAAATGTAAGAGAACATCTGGAAAGAGACCTGATGCATATAAAGAATTGAGTGTAAGATAAAGGTAGCCTTGCAAACCAGGTGAATAGTGAGAAATCATTCTACTATGAGTGCTACATCACTGAATCACCTTTCCAGGAAAAAAATAAAATCAAATACTACACTAGATCCCTACATAATGAAGGCAATCCTAAATAACATCTTTGCATTTAAACTATGTCATAAAAAGTCAGTCTAAGAAATATCGGCTATCACAAAAATCCTTTCACGATATTTACAACAGTGGTTTTTTCCCCCACAATCCTCACTTGTCAAAAAGCAGCTAAATATATAGCCTTGAACTAGTCTACCCTGTATCTTAAAACATGTTCACACATACTTCTTGAACAGTATTTAAAATTTTAGGAGGTTCAAGTACACTATATCAGAAAGAGAATTTTAACATATAATGTGAGTTTGGGCAAATAAAATGTTTTTTAAATTGTACTGATTTCAATAGCCTTATAATTACTGTTCAATCACATCTTAACAATATAAAACCATCTTCCTGGTTTTGTTACCAAGGTGGTTGTCCCAGGATTATACTCCTGCTTCTCCTAGAAGGGACACCAATCGCTCATATCTAAGTTTTAGGAGGAAGCTGCAAAGAGAAAAACAAGAACTGGTTGGAACCAGCTAAACCCAAAATGGCAAAAGATTTGCCTTCCAGTGTCCTTGGGCCTCATGCCACAGTTAGCTAAATGCATTAGCTAAATGACACACCCATCAGCCCAAGACAGTTGACAGTTGACATGACAATAATCAGAAAAGCCCATACTAGGGTTGAAAAGGAGTCCAAACCACACCCCTGTTCTCGAATAACTCATGAATATTCCTCCCTCTCTTCCCAAGTCCCTCCCTTTTACCTCGAGCCCCTGCCCTCATATATGTGGTGTCTTAATTTCATTTGGCTTGAGAAATTGATATTCAAACTAGGTTCCCATTTCTCCATCATTTGACCATTTAATAAAGCTAGTTCTGCTGCAGTATCATCATTGGTTTCAGTACTGGCTGCACGAATCCAGTCAGAAAAACAGCTTCCGTGGCTAGGACAGGGGGTTAACCAATTTGGTGACAGTTTGGTTTTGTAACTGCTGTGTGTCCCTCAAGTTTTCTTCTAAAAAGAAAAACCAGTCACATCTCTTGCATGCCAAGTTCCCAGGGCAATATAAACCCACTAAATAAAGTTCCAACTGTCAAAGAGAAAAGAATATTTTATAATGAACAATTCCATGCAACAGGGATTTAAAATCTACCAAGGTCATTCAAACTGCCAATAACCCCCTTTTAAAACTAAACCCTAAGATTATATTAAGAGTATCTTTTTAGGCAAAGTTTCTTTTGTGATAAGGAAAAATATTGCAAAACAAAGCCTAGTGATTTGGCTAATTTTAGTTAGCACATATTTGTTATCATTGTTTAGTTGCTAAGCAGTTTCTGACTCTTTTGTGACCCGTGGATTGTAGCCCGCCAGGCTCCTTGGTCCATGGGATTCTCCAAGCAAGAATACTGGAGTGGGTTGCCATTTCCTTCTCCAGGGGATCTTCCCGACCCAGGGATCAAACCCACGTCTCCTGCACTGGCAGGTGGATTCTTTACCATCTGAGCCACCAGGGAAGCCCTAGCACATACATGCCATATACACAAGTATATATGAAATTTGAGCTGTAAAAAGAGACTCTTGATATAACGATCCTCATTTATTTCACAGAAAGAACACCAAAAAATGCTCCCTTTAATTTAAATGTCACTTAGCACAGTATGTTCTACCAATCAAGAGATTGCTGGGGGAGCAAGGAAGGCACTTTTCCAAGTTTGGAACTGGGTTTAAAATCTCTCATGAAATAACACAAGAGAACAGATTAATTCTATTTATTATTATTATTGAAACAAAATTTATACAACATATGTAACACAGTATTAGTTTTAGGTGTAAGGCATAATGAAAGAGCAGATCAATTCTTCTTTCTTAAGGTGCCTCCTGCTGAACATTTCAGGGTCCAATGGTCCCTTAGATAGTCTGCAGGCACTTTTTCCCACTGGGAATTTAGCACTGGCCAAGAGGAAAAAAAATCAAAATTTTGTTGACCCATATTCAAATTTTCAACAAAGGGATGCTTTTTTTGCAGAAATCTAGTGCTATCATTGTTACAAAAGCCGTACAGGTGATGCAGAGGTTATGCCAGTCAGAACTCTTGTTCCTTCTCATCAACTTCCATGGTATCTCTTTATTGCTACTTGTAATTGGAAAATTAACGCTTTACACAACGACAATTATATCAAGTCAGATGTTCAGACTCACTCACAGAAGCATAAAACAGTGATGGAAAATAGTAACACAAACATAGAGGTTCCTGATCTTCTGAGTATTTATGATCTGAGTACCAAATGTTCAAGGTTACAAAGGCAAGCAAACATAATAATATTCACTAACAAACTTACAGCCTACAATATTAACCCTCATTCGATGTCCTTTCCTATCAAATACATGCCCACCACACTAACATTATTGACTTTTATCTTTGATGACACAAGTAAAGGTGAAAATGACAAGAAATGAAGGTGATGTATGAGCTCCTGAAAGAGGTCTTTCCTAACAAGCAAGGAAGAAAACACAGGCCTGACGGTGCATCGCACTTCAAGAGGGAACAATCTGAATGACAAACTTAAAAAAAAAAAAATCAAATATTTTTGTTAAAGTGCCCTTTTTATAATCCTGTTGGAAAAGTTAAAGTGTCATTATAAAGTGTTGTCAGCCATATCATGCCAACAAAGAAAATTTCAGGATGCTCCATTCTTCGTTCATGCTAAGACTAGCACAGAGTTGCAATTATACTATACCCTAAAACACTGTTAATTAAATTAAAATGTGGTCACAGCGGGGCTCTTACCCATGAGACCCACTGGACTGTGGGAAACTGAGAAACAGCCCTTGAAGGGCCCCCACACAGATTCGCCCACCTCAGGACCAACAGAGAAGGAGCCTTGGAAAAATCACCCAGACTTTAAGTGAAAAAGATTTATTTGCTAACTTTAAAGTGTTGGTCTGAGGGGCAGGGGGCTCCTAGGATTCTCTCCAAGGACAGAAGGTGGTGGGGACCATCTCCCTACTCTCCTTCTGCCTTGTGTGGACAAAGTCCTCCATGAATATCAGTAACCAAAGAATGATGCAGCCATCAGCCACAGCAGCTGTTCCCCACCCCCGGCAAACTCCACCCTGAGGAGGATTCAGGATGGAGAAAACCAGGATAGATGGCCCTAGATAGCTACAGTTCATATTAAAGGAATGATTTCAGTGAATCCAGATCTTCACATCCTCCCATACACAGAAAACTGGTAATTTCATTACATGAGATGTCTGTTTTAATTATCAGTAATCTTTTGATGTTCCAACTACCTGATTTTTGTTCCAAACTCCTATATATCCTGGATCCTCCCTTACCTCTTCAGAACAGTCTTTCAAAGTGGTCTGAGAGGCTGTCTCTTGGGCTTAAGTGCTCAGAAAGTTTGCCAGATAGAATATAATTCTCAACTTTCAGGCTGTGCACTTTTCAGTAGACACTTGCTAAAGCCAGCAGGTGTCTTTTTTTTCTTCCCTTTCTGGTGGGTGTCATCTTCCATACTCTCCCTCTGCCTTGCTAAGACCAGTGGGCACCATTTTATTTTTCTCTTTTTCTTTTTTCAGTAGATGCCAACTATGTACACCTCCTCTCATTCCAGCCAGTGTGCAACATCTTCACGCTCTCCAGAGCACCAGCATCTCCAAAAGAGAAGCTTCTACACACATCCAATGACCCAGTTTTTGTGGCTACCACCCAGTGGACACCTCCAGCTCACCTGATCTGTAGACAGCAGGGCTTACACTCACAAGATGTGATATATAGCTACATCCTTTAAAAGCTACTGCTTGAGGGTCTAGCTTCCAATCAGACCTTGAACCTATGTGCTGACCAAGATCCTCCCCACTGGGACAATGACTAGTCTTGGCACACCCTCAACAACTGGAAAACTCCTAAAAATAAAATAGGATGGTTGGAAAATCACAAAGGTTTTAGAGACAACAGCTAGGGCAGGGTTGAAAAATAAGGTTCATCTCCTACACAAGGCCAACCCTTCAAGACTTGGAAAGGTAGCTATTTCATCTAATACATAGAAACCAACAGAGTCAAGCAAATGAAGATACAGAGAAATACATCCCAAATGAAAGAATAAGGTAAAAACCTAAGGAAAAAACCTTAATGAACAGTGATATGTACCTCATAAGAAGGAAAATATAATGGTGATAAAGATGCTCCCTTGACTCAGGAGGAGAATGGATAAACACAGTGAGAAGTACAACTAAGGGACAGAACATACAAAAAGTACCAAAGAGAAGTAACAGAACTGAAAAATAAAGTAACTGAACTAAAACTACATTAAAGGAGTTCAACAGTAGACTATATGAATAAGAAAAAGAGGATCAGTGAACTCAAAGACACCAAAGAGGAAATTAGAGGAGAAGGAAATAAAAAAAAAAAGGGTGGGGGGAGTAAAGACAGCTAAGGAACTTATGGGACAACATTAAGCAAACTAACATTCAAAATATAGGGGTCCCAGAAGATGAGAGAGAAAAACGGCAGAAAACTTATTTGAAGAAATGCTAACTAAAAACTTCCATAACCTGGGGAAGGAAACAACACCCAGATCCTGGAAGCCCAGAGAACTCCAAATACAATGAACTCAAAGAGAACCACACCAATTCACATTACAATTAAAACATCAAAAGTTAAAGACAAGGAGAGAATCTTATAAGCAGCAAGAGACTACTTTTTATGTAAAGAGAGCCCCCATGATATTATGAGTAGGTTCTCAACAGAAACTGCAGCCCAGAGGAAGTGGCATGATATAATCAAACTGCTAAAGAATAAAATTTTCAACCATGAATATTCTACCAGGCAAAATTACCACTCAGAATTAAGAAAAGAGTTTTCCAGACAAGTAAGAGCAAGAGTAGTTCATCACCACTAAACAGGCCTTAAATGTTAAAGGGACTTTTTTAACCTGAAAAGAAATGATGCTCCTTAATAATAGGAAAATCTGTAAAAGTAGCAATCTTATTGGTAAAGGTAAATACATAGAAAAGGTAGTGGATTAATCACTTAAAAAGTCAATGTGAAGTTTAAAAGGCAAAAGCTGTGAGCATGACTATAACCACAATAACTAGTTAAGGGATACAAGATAAAAAGATGTAAAATGTAACACCAAAATATGTGGACATTAAATAATATGCTGCTAAACAACTAATGGGTCAATTTAGAAATCAAAAGAGAAATTAAAAAATACCTTTAAAGAAATAAAAATGGAAATACAACATACCAAAACTTAGGTAATGCAGCAAAAGCAGAGGGAACTTCATAGATATGAATACCAAACTCAAGAAACGAGAAAAATCTCAAATAAACAAACTTTATAACTCAAGGACCATAGAAAGAACAAAGGGGAAAAAAAGATCAATAAAACCAAGAGCTGGTTCTTTGAAAAGAAACAAAACTAACTTACCAAGGAAAAAAAAAAAAAGGACTCATAAATAAATCAAGAATGAAAGAGTAGCTGTTACAACTGATACTACAAAAACGAAAGGATCATTAAGGGACTACTACAAACAATATACACTAACAAATTGGACAACCTAGAAGAAATGGGTAAATTTCTTAGAAACATACAACCTACAAAGAGTGGATCATAAAGAAACAGAAAATGTGGACAGACATTACTAGTAAGGAGATTGAATTAGTAATCAAAAACCTCTCAACAAGCAGAAGTCCAGGACCAGATGGCTGCACCATACCAAACATTCAAAGAATCAACACCAATCCTTCTCAAACTCTTCCAAAAAACAGAAGGACCACTTCCAAACTCATTTTACAAGGCCTGCATTACCCTAATAGCAAAACCAGGCAAGGACAATGCAAGAAAAGAAAATCACAAGCCAATATCCCTGATGAACATAGCTGTAAAAATCCTCAACAAAATATTAGCAAACCAAATTCAACATTACATTAAAAAGTGGATGCACCATAAGAAAGTGCATTTATTCCAGGTATGCAAGGATGGTTCAGCATCCGCAAATCAATTTGAGATACACATTAACAGAATAAATAATAAAAGTCATATGATCATCTCAATCGACGCAGAAAAAGCATGTGACTAGATTCAACACACCTTCATGATAAAAACTCTCAACAAAGTGGGTACAGTGGAAACACATCTCAATACAATAAAGGCCGTCTATGACAAACCCAGAGCTAATATCATAGTCAGAGGGGAAAAGCTGAAAGCATTTCTTCTAAGATGAGGAGCAGAACAAGGATGCTCCCTCTCACCACTTTTATTCAACAAAGTACTAGAAGTCCTAGTCATGGCAATCAGACAAAAGGAAGTAAAAGGCATCTAAATCAAAAAGGAAGAAGTAAAACTGTAACTCTTCACAGATGACAAGACATTATACATAGAAAACCCTAACGACTCCACCAAGGGAAGTTAGAATAAATAAATGGATTCACTAAAGTTGCAGGATACAAAATCATGGACAGAAATCTACTGTGTTTCCATACACTAAATTATCAGAAAGAGAAATTAAGAAAGCAATCCTATTTACAATTGCACCAAAAAGAATAAAATACTTAGAAATAATTTTTTTAACCAATAAAATTAAAGACTTGTTCACTGAAAACTATGTCACTGATGAAAGACACTGAGAAACACAAATAAATGGGAAGATATTCCACACTTATGGATTGGAAGAATTAATATTGTTAAAATGTCCCTACTACCCAAAGAAATCTACAAATTCAGTGCAATCCCTACGAACATTTCAATGGCATTTTTCACAGAAATAGAACAAACAATCATAAAATTTGTACAGAACCATAAAAGACCCCAACAGCTAAGGGAAGCTTAAGGAAGAAAAAGGTGGAGGCATGTTCCCTGATTTCAAACTATGTCACAAAGCTCTAGTAAGCAAAACAGTATGGTAAGATGATAAAGAAAAAAAAAGACACATAGTCCAACTGAACAGAATAGAGAGCCCAGAAACAGGCATCTATGATCATTCAATTTATGACAAAGGAGCTAAGAATATACAATGGATAAAGGAGAGTTTCTTCAGTAACTGGTGTTGGACAGCTAAGACAGAAAAAAAAAAATGAAACTAGATCATTATCTTACACCTTACACAAAAGATTAACTCAAAATGGATTAAAGGTGTGACTCTAAGATCTGAAACCATAAAACTTCTAGAAGAAAACATAGGCTGGAAGCCTCTTTGACACTGGTCTGAGCAATGATTATTGGGATTTAACACTAGAAGCGAAAGCAGAAAAGCAAAACTAAACAAGCAAGACTATGTAAATTTAAAAAGCTTTTGCATGGCAAAGGAAACCATCAACAAAATCAAAAGGCAATCTACAAAATAATAATGTTTGCAATTCATATATCTCATAAGGGGTTAAAAAGAAGGCAGGTTATCCGAATAGACATTTTTCCAAAGAAGATACACAGTGGGCCAACAGGTACATGAAAAGATGTTCAACATTGCTAATTATTAGAGAAATGCAAATCAAAACCACAGTGAGATAACGCCTCACACCTATTAGAATGGCTAGTATTAAAAAGGTAAGAAATAAGTTCTGATAAGGATGTGGAAAAAAGTGAATCGTAGTACACTGTTGGGGGATTGTAAATTGGTACAGCCACTATGGAGAACAGTATGGAGTTCTTCAAAAAAAATTTTTTAAGTAGAACTACCATATGATCCAGCATATCCATTTCTGGGTATTTACCCAAGGAAAATAAAAACACTAACTCAAAAAGATGTATGTTCATTACAGCATTACTTACAATAGCCAAGATATGGAAATAACCTAAATGTCCACTGACAGATGGATAGCGAAAATATTTCACACACACACACAGAGGCATATTATTCAGCCTTTAAAAAAGCAAATGAAATCTCGCCATCTATAACAACATGGCTGGACCTGGAAAGTATTATGCTAAGTGAAATAAGATAGAGAAAGACAAATGCCATTTGATCTCACTTAAATGTGGAATCTAAAAAACAACAAGCAGCTCACAGATAATACGAACAAACTGGTGACCGCCAAAGGCGAGGGTGGGAGCTGGACAAAATGAGTGAAAGGAATAAAAAGGTACAAAGTTCCAGTTATAACAAAAATAAGACATGGGGATATGATGTACAAAAAGCCTAACGATGTAGAAAAAACTGACCTGTGTCATTCAAGGGTCAACTGTACAAATGGCCAACAAGGACATGAAACAAAGCTCGACATCATCAGTCATGTGTTGTTCAGTCGCTAAATCGCGTCCAGTGCTGAGACTCCATGGACTGTAGTACGCCAGGCTTGCCTGTCTTTCACCGTCTCCCAGAGCTTGCTCAAACTCACGTCCATTGAGCTACTGATGCCATTCAACCCTTTCATCCTCTTTTGTACCCTTCTCCTCCTGCCTTCCATTACCAGTATTAGTCATTAGGAAAATGCAAACAAAAACCACAGGGAGCTATCACTTCACACGTACTAGGATGACTGTAACTTTTAACATACATAAAATAACAAGTATGGATGAGGATATAAGCTCTCATCCTTTGCTGGTGGAAATATCAATTGTGCAGACTGCAGAAAACAGTCGGGTGCTTCCTCAGAAAGCTAAATTCAGAATCTGACCAGGAAATTCTGTCCCGAGGCACTTACCTAAAAGAACTGAAATCAGAGATTTAAACAGATACTTGAACTGCAATGTCCATTACAGCATTACTCACAATAGCCAGAAAGTAAAAGCACCTCAAGTGTCCATCAACAGAAAAATGGATAAACAAAATTCAGCACACAGAAGCATACACACATATATACATACAGAAGAATATTCTTCAACCATAAAAGTGAATGAAGTTCTGATACATAGATCATAATGTGGATATTATCTTGTAAACATTATATTAATTGGTATAAGTCAGTCACAAAAGGACAAATATTGTATAACTCCATTTACAGGAAATATCTAAAACAGGCAAAACAGAAAGTAGAATGGTGACTGCCAGACACAGGTGGTGGGGGGCAAGTGGAGTCATTGTTAAGTGGATACAGAGTTTCTGCTTGGGGTGATGAAAATGTTTTCGAAATAAACAGTGGTGATGTTTGCACATTTTGAATATAATGAATGCTACTAAATTATACACTTCAAATGGTTAATGTATCAAATTTTATATGCATTTTACAATTTTTAAAAACTTCAAAGTAAAAAAAAAAAAAAAAAACTACAGAGACATCACTAAATACTGCACTCCTTATAGCTAAGTAAGGAGTATAGCTAAAACAGGTCACACTGTAGCCATAAAGATTGCAAACTAAGCCTCAGACTGAAAGACAAATACTATGCAATGAATGAACATTACTGGCAAAATTATTGCTTGAGATGATTCTGTTGGACTCCACAATGGTGAAGGTATGCACGAGGAAGAGTGATTGCTATCACGTAGTCATGCTGGCAGATGCTGACCATACCTTTGCAAGAAACTATGGGCAGGACAGAAGCTGAGACACAGACGCCACTTGTGAGCCACCGGGAGAAAATGCCACGTGGTGATTTTTCTATTCACCACTGAAAAAGCCACACGACTTGGAGAAAACCTCTTCATTTGGCTCATAAACATTGTGTGAGCAGAGACAAGATGAAAATAAGTGTACCGCTTCAGTTTAAAAGGAGCTCAAGCACCATGTAGACTGTAACCAAAAAAAAAAACCATACCCAAACGTGGATGCACACACTGCTTTTTGTTCACAGAGAACAGCTACCAGTTAACCACGTGTCAGATGAGCTCGACTTGCTGTGAAAGGGAACCGTGAACACATAGAGCCTAACAACTCATTTCTATCCAGCCGCTTTTAAGGTATCATGTGTTCACCTTCTGGCTCTTCAGTTCAGTTCAGTTCAGTTGCTCAGTCGTGTGGACTCTTTGCGACCCCATGAATCACAGCACACCAGGCCTCCCTGTCCATCACCAGCTCCCAGAGTTCACTCAGACTCACGTCCATCGAGTCAGTGATGCCATCCAGCCATCTCATCCTCTGTCGTCCCCTTCTCCTCCTGCCCCCAATCCCTCCCAGCATCAGAGTCTTGTCCAATGAGTCAACTCTTCGCATGAGGTGGCCAAAGTACTGGAGTTTCAGTGTGCCCAGGACACTGAAAAAATAACAATACTAACCTAGAATTCTGTGCTTAGTAAGAATACCTTTCAAAATAAAGGCAATGAAAGCATGTCAGACATGATCACACAGAGAGTTGGACATCAGTAGACCTTCATTGATCAATAGATAAATGAAGCAGACCTTCGATAATGGAAGCTCTAAAGATTTTTACATTAGAAAAGTTATTTTGGATTAAAATACCAAATTGTAAGATGCTCTAAATATGAAATAAAAGACTCTTCATTGTTTGGATTTTTTTAACTGTCCACATGTACTCACTCAGTCATGTCCAACTATTTGAGACCTTATGGATTGTAGCCCGCCCATGGGATTTTTCTAGGCAAGAATACAGGATAACAATAGAGGTACAGATTAAGAGGAGATTTTATAATAAAGGGTGCATGTTGTAATTTCTAAGATAGCTACTAAAAAAAAAGAGAAAGAGAAAGTATAACTTCAAAATAATTAGCTGGGAAATTTAAAATGATAAAAGGATTCAAACGAACCCCCTCCCCCAAAAAAGAAACAGAAAAGAACGGTAGTAAAGACTCCTTCCAACACACTGCACAACTGTGAAAATCTGAGATAATAAGAAAGGAGAATTATAGGCTAAACTCACTCATAAACACAGACATTAAAGTTGGACATAAAACGTGAGCAAATCAAATTAAGTAGGCTATATGAAAAGGATGATAAATTGTGAGCAAATTGGATTTATCCCTAAAATGGTTTGACATTCAAAACTTAGTAAGATTAGTCAGTCTGTTCAATAAATGGTGCTGGGAAAACTGGACATGTAAAAAAAAAAAAAAAATGAATGAAATTAGACCATTCTTTAACACCAAACACATAAATAAGCTCAAAGTAGATTAAAGACCTAATGTGAGACCGGACACTACCAAACTCCTAGAGGAGAACATAGCCAGAATACTCTGACATAAATCAGAACAGTATCTTTTTCGATCCATCTCCCAGAAAAATGGAAATTAAAAACAAAAATAAACAAATGGGACCTACTTAAACTCAAAAGCTTTTGCACAGCAAAGGAAACAACAAACTAAATGAAAAGGCAACCCACAGACTGGGAGATCATATTTGTAAATGATGTGACCAACAAGGGATTAGTCTTCAAAATTTACAAACAGCTCATGATACGTAACAGAATTAAAACAAGCAACCCATTCAAAAAATAGGCAGAAGACCCAAATAGACATGTCTATTTCTCCAAAGACAACATACAGATGGCCAACAGACACATGAAAAGATGTTCAACATCAATAATTATTAGAGAAATGCAAATCAAAACTACAATAAGATATCACTTTACATCAGTCAGAATGGCTATCATCAAAAAAATCCACAAATGATAAATGCTGAAGAGGGTATGGAGAGAAGCTAACCCTCTACATTGTTGATGGGGATGTAAATTGATACAGTCACTATGGAGAATAGTAGGGAGACTCCTTAAATTAAAAAAAACTAAAAACAGAACTACCACATGACCCTGAAATCCCACTCTTGGGCACAGATCTAGAGAAAAACATGATCCAAAAAGATCCATGCACCCCAGTGTTCACTGCAGCACTGTTTACAATAGCCAAGACATGGAAGCAACCTAAATGTCCCTTGAGAGAGGACTGGATAAAGAAGATGTGGTATGTATATACAATGGAATATTACTTGGCCATTAAAAAAGAATGAAATAATGCCATTTGCAGCAACATGGATGGACCTAGAGATTGTCATACTGAGTGAAGTAAGACAGAAAGAGAAGGAGAAGTATCATATGACATCCCTTAAACATAGACTCTAAAAAGGAATGATACAAATGAACTTACAAAACAGAAAGAGACTCACAGACTGGATGCCAGGGGAAGGAATGGGAGGATAGAGAGTTTGGGATGGACATGCACACACTGCTATACTTAGATGGAAAACCAACCAGGACCTATTGTACAGCATATGGAACTCTGCTGAGTGTTATGTGGACATGAGGGCAGTTTAGGGGAGAATAAACACATGTACGTGTATGGCTGAGTTCCTTGGCTATTCACCTGAAAGTATCATAACATTGTTAATCAGCTATACCCCAATACAAAATAAAGTTTTTTTAAAAAATCAGTGAGATTTGTTATATTGAGATTTACATGAAACAAATCATATTGATTACAATAATAAATAAAAAGCACTTGATAAAATTCAATGGCTAATCATTGGAAAAAAAAGTTTTCTGCAAACTAAGAATAAAAGGAAACTTCCTTAATCTAATAAAAGGCACACATGAACAAAACCTTGAGCAAATATGATAAAGAAGAAAACAAGAAACATTGACGTGATTCCTTTTCAGATCTAGAACTAAAAATGAGGATGGTACAGGTCACGCTGACATCAACACTGTAATGAGGGTACCAGCGGGCAGCTGTGTGAGCAGGGGAGAGAAGGTGGTCTTCACAACCTCATGGTGGGACAACTGGACATCCTGGAGCCCAACTCACACCTTATATGAAAATCTGTTCTAGAGCATTAAAATCAAAATGTAAAAGAAAGGAGGAGCAACTTCCCGACCGTAAGCTAAGGAAATATTTCATGAATAAAATATAGACATCACTAACCATAAAGTCCATGATAATGAGCTACACTGAAATGTGTACCTTCTACATGTGGACCAGGGAAGGAAGCATGAAGGAGAAGACAGCCCCAGATGGAGAAAGGATGGTATCACACGGGTAACCAGCAAAGCTTATGAAGCACAGAATGCATAACATAAAAACATGTCCTACACAGAAGACCAGGCACTTAAAAAATGAGCAGAAGATTTAAATTGGTACTTTAACAAAGAGGAAATCTAAGTTGCCAATGTGAAAATGTGTCCAACCTCATAAATAACCAAGAAATGAAAATGAAAACTATTCAATACCATGAGCTATCACTACACATGGACCACAGTGAGCAACAGATACAAGAGATGAAGAGACAGGATCACTCCCGCATTCTGGAGGAGAAGGAAAGGGACTGAAGGCAGAGTTAATCATGGGTCACGCTTACATGTTGAAGGTATCATAAAAACCCCAGTACTATGGATCCAGCGAGTTTCTACACACCAGGAGGCTGATGGACCCCAACTCCCTGGGATAGAGTCTTCTGATCTCTGGACCCCTCCATACCTCACCCTACATATCTCTTCACCTGCATCCTTCACCATGTCCTTTATTATGTGATATAATATAACCTGACAAAGGGCTCCCCTGGTGGTTCAAATGGTAAAGATTCCACCTGCCAATGCAGGAGACACCAGTTCAATCCCTGGGTTGGGAAGATTCCCTGGAGGAGAAAAGAGCAACCCACGCCAGTATTCTTGCCTGGGAAATCCTATGGACAGAGGAGCCTAGTGGGCTACAGTCCATGGGGTCTCAAAAGAGTCAGACATGACTTAGCAACTAAACAACAACAATCTGACAAAGACAAGGTCAATGTTTCCCTTAGTTCTTTGAGCTGTTCTAGCACATGACTGAATGCAAGGATGCAGTTATGGGAACCTCTGACTTGCAGCCGAGCTAGATAGAAATTGGGGTAACCCGAGGACCTAGTGCTTGTAATTGGTATCTGAAATGGTGGGAAGTCTCAGGGAGCTGCACCCATAACCTGTGAGGTTGGCGCCACCTCCAGTGTGTGTCAGAACTGAACTGTAAGACACCGGGCTGGAGTCGCAGAGAAAACAAACCCACAGAACTGGTGTCAGAATCACTGTGTGTCAGAAGGACTGTCTACACAAGTAACCTGCACTTCCCCTTTACAGACCAGAAGGTCTTAAAGTCAGTATTACAAAATCATTGTCACAGGCAGAGACGATCAAAAAGTAGATAGTCAAAAAATAAAGAAGAAAAACAAGTACAGAGGTATATCAAGCAGTAAAAACATTTTGCTTTTCCTCTGGATTTTGTAATATTTATTTTATGTATCCACTTTTGGAAGGAAAGTTATGACCAACCTAGATAGCATATTCAAAAGCAGAGCCATTACTTTGCCAACAAAGGTCCGTCTAGTCAAAGCTATGGTTTTTCCTGTGGTCATGTATGGATATGAGAGTTGGACTGTGAAGAAAGCTGAGTGCTGAAGAACTGATGCTTTTGAACTGTGGTGTTGGAGAAGACTCTTGAGAGTCCCTTGGACTGCAAAGAGATCCAACCAGTCCATTCTGAAGGAGATCAGCCCTGGGATTTCTTTGGAAGGAATGATGCTAAAGCTGAAACTCCAGCACTTTGGCCACCTCATGCGAAGAGTTGACTCATTGGAAAAGACTCTGATGCTGGGAGGGATTGGGGGCAGGAGGAGAAGGGGACGACAGAGGATGAGATGGCTGGATGGCATCACTGACTCGATGGACGTGAGTCTGAGTGAACTCCGGGAGCTGGTGATGGACAGGGAGGCCTGGCGTGCTGTGATTCATGAGGTCGCAAAGAGTCGGACACAACTGAGTGACTGATCCGATCTGATCTGATCCACTTTTAAAATTTTATAATTTATTATTTTTTTCACATTCTACATCGTCACCTAAAAAAAAAATTCATACACTGTAATTCCATTTATAAAGCTCAACGACAGGCAAAATTAAACCAAAGTGCCTAGGGATGTTTAAATCGTATCTTTTGTGCACCATGTGAGGTAGGAATCTTTTCCTTTTCTGTCCATCTCTAAAGAAGTTGTGTGTGTGTGTGAGTCGCTCAGTCATGTCCAACTCTTTGCAACCCCATGGACTATAGCCCACCAGGCTCCTCTGTCCATGGAAATTTCCCAGGCAAGGATCCTGCAGTGGGTTGCCATTCCCCTCTCCAAGGAATCTGCCCGACCCAGGGACTGAACCCAGGTCTTCTGTGTTGCAGGCAGATTCTTCAGTCTGAGCCACCAGGGAAGAGGTGCTGAATGGGAAGAAGTGCTTGGTTGCTCTCAGAGTGTTCAATTTCTTTACTCAGGTGGTGGTCACTTGAATTATAATCACTTTTAAAACTGTATTATAAAAAGTTTTATATGCATTTCTGTATATATATATATTACATTTCACATCATATGATATTTGTAAAATCCAGACCTAATGAATTTATAAAACTAATACTAACATTTAAGCACTATGCAGGGAAAGAATGATCCCATAAAATTCAGAACAGAATGGTACTATCACAGGAACAAAACAAGATCAGCTCTCTGGTTGATAAAAGCTGTTTTTCAAAGAGGACAGGTAACAATTCAGATACTCCTACACACATACACTGTGTAAATAAATAATTAGGTAGAAGGATGGTGGATATATGGCAGCCAGTGGGATCTACAGACAAGAGAAAGAGGCTAAAATGACTTATTTCCTATGGATTAGAGCTGGAAACATCAGTAAGTACTCACAAAAACCATTAATGTCATCAAACACAAGGAAAACCTAAGGAAACTTCAGAGCCATGCTCACACTTAGCTTAATATACTTACAGATGATTGCATGTAGAAATGTTCATATATGAGCAACACTATGCAAAGCTACCATCCAGATCTTGGCTTCTACTCCATTCCCTAGTGGTCCTTTGAAAACTGGCTGATTCTAAATGGGGCATGGCAAGATCAACCCAGAGCACCTCATCGTGCCCAAAGGAAGGAAGCATTAAAAACAAACCCTCGGTGGATGGGGATATGTCAAAGAAACGAACTGAAAAAGCTCCTGTGCCCAAAGCTGGGGCAATCTGAACC
Organism: Bos indicus; assembly: GCF_029378745.1. Taxonomy (NCBI): domain Eukaryota; kingdom Metazoa; phylum Chordata; class Mammalia; order Artiodactyla; family Bovidae; genus Bos; species Bos indicus. Next base: position 36,417,841 of record NC_091772.1, on the reverse strand, counting down.
ACCAAATAAATGAAGTAGAACTGGGTGATGTCCCAAAGTATAAACAAACATCCAAGAATCCACACTGATACAGACTGAATAAACTGATGGGAGAGAAGAGACAAATTATTTCAAACAACTTACATGGATACTTCACCCGGAAGGAAAGGGGGCAGGGCACACTCTCCTCCAGAGTAGGTGGCACATAGAGACTGCTGGTTCTTCAACAGGGAAATATGTTAAGATTTGATTAGATCCCTGTCTCCTCCCATGTCCAACTAGTCCAACTAGTTTGGACTAAAATTCCAAATAATGTAAATACAATTTTTTTTAATTATTAAGATTTTGAAATCCTCTTGGAAAGGTCTTCTTAAGCAGAAGGAAAAAAGCATTCACCATTCAGAATATACCTGCCCATATGAACATTTTCAACTTCTATTTAACAATGGTACTATTTAAGGCAGAAAAAAAGGGCAAATGACTGATGAGGAAAAATGGTGTTCAACCTAAAATGACCCAAAGGATTAATATCCAAAACACAAATAAAGAGATACTGCAAATAAATAAGAAAGTGATAAACCAATAGAATGATAGGAAAGGGATATGAACAAACCAACCAGAGGAATAAATGACCATTAAAAAAGTGTTCAATGTCAGGACTGATGCACACTTCACACTTAAGACACCCTGTTTTCCCCCATCAGATCAGTAAAAATTATAAGGATAGAATACTGAATATTGACAAGAATGCAGCGGAAATGATTTTGAATGCAATGTCCATATACTGTTAAGTGGTCCAACCCCTCTACAGAACAATCTGGCAACATCTATTAAATGCATACATCTTTTCTCCTAAAATAATACAAAAGTAACAAAACCAGGGCTTTCATTAAGAGTAGTCTGGTTCGTTAAACTGTTACACAATAGAAAAACTATGCATTCACTTAAAAGAAATTGGAGGATATACATATATCTATATATACAGGCATATATATACACACACACCTCATAGAAATATGTCTCTTTGAGACATATTATTTGGTGTAGAAGAAAAGCTATGGAATAATCCACAGAGTATGATAAAATCTGTGATTAAAACATAAAAAAGACAAAACAATGTTATTTATGTACATACACTTTTATGTACATATGCATGTAGGTGTTTAATGTACAGAAAATTCTTGCAGGACACTCATCAAACAGAAAGAAAAGGACATGGAGGGTGAGGGAGAAAAGTGGTTGAAAAGATTTCTTTCCTTTTTTATCTGTGTGTCTTTGACAGCAGGAATGTTCTTCTGCGTTACTTGTATAACTAACTGTTTCAGAGAAAGAAGAAGTGGTAGAAGTTTACACAGGAAGTATTTCCCCACGTGAGCACTGGGGTCATTTTGAGTCCCCCCCTGTTCTTGCATGAGGTCTGCCTTCAGCTATGCTAACTCTGTTCCCTGGGAGACTTAGAACAGCAACCTCCTTGCTAAGCAACCTGCTAACAGTATCAATGACCCCTGACTGGCCAAGGGCATGTGGCCTACAGGGAAGGACAGGGAACCTCAGCACATCACAGGTGCCCACACCCTGGGGCGCCCCTGACCGCGGTGACTCTTGTAACAGTCTCCTCTGCCCAGTGTCAACCTTGCTGAGACATGCTGGGCAAAAAAATATTGCAAAGCCAGGTGTGTCACAGCAGCATTTCAGGTTTGCACCAAGCAGGCCTGGGAGTATCCTTTCTCCATTCTAAACAGCCTATGGTATTTTTTTATGATTGACGCCTAAACTATAAATACTCCATTTTAATCATTCCCCATGTAAGGTGTAATCAACAAAAATATTTTGCATTCAATTAAACTAAGGCATTTTTTTGGTGAATGGCAAAGCATAAAACTCATTCATTACATAAACTGTAGTAAATTTATGGTTCAAATAAATTTTATCTATAATTTCCCAAACCACTACGGAAACTTAAATCATTCATTTTATATAGTCGAACACAATGTGGGACTACATAAAAATTGAGAAGAAAAAAAAAATTTTTTTTTCCAAAGGAGCTGCTTCCAAGTTCACGTCTTGAGAAAAAAAGATTTTCATGCAATTTAAAAATCAAAATCACTTCCTAAGGAAAACTAATGCTCAGTATAAATCACAGTAGAAAAACATCACTCTTGATGGATAAAGAGGAGACAAAATTTGCCAAAGTGAATATCTCAGCCTGAAATAGCGAAGAATGACCTGAGAACACAGTGCAAATGAGAAGGCCAGGGTAACCTACACAACACAAAATCACATCTGTGATTTGGCTCTTTTGAAACTATGGTGCCCGGACCTGTCCAGGATGAGACAGGTCTCGGTTGGTTGCAGAAGGCTGTTGGGACCAAGTCAGCGTGGTCAGTGCCACAAAGAACATCCCTCATAGTCACATTCTTTGCCACCCCTGCTTTTGAGTGGTCTTAAAAACTCACGCCGGACTTCCCTGGTGGTACAATGGATAACAATCTGCCTGCCAACGCAGAGAACAATGCATTTGATCCCTGATCCAGGAGGATCCCACATTCCAGGAAGCACCTAAGTGTGCTACAACCACTGAGCCTGTGCTCTACCACAAGAGAAGCCCCCATGTTGAGAAACGCACGTACCGCAACTAGAGAGTAGCCCCCATTCACTCTCAATAAAAATAGACAACTTAAAAAAAAAAATGCAAGCTATAGCTCCCCAACCCCAGTTACATTCTGTTTTAATAATTCTGAGGAGGGTCCAGGAATTTACATTTTTTTAAAAGTGCTAACTCTGGGGAATTCCAGAAAAGGGGCACTGACTACCCCCACCCCACCTCCTGAATTAGAGCAGAGGAGGGCATTTCACACATATCTACATGCGTGAGCTTTTTTCCCTTTCTTGGAAATCTTTATTCTAAGTATCACTAATTCTTACAACTGATAACAAGGTGAAATATTTGTTTTAATTGAGTCCTTTAATGACATACATCAACTGCAGAACAGTTTGTATCTCTAGACAAGAAGAAAGAAAATGGAAAAAAACGGGGAGGAGGGGGCAGGGGGCGTGGAGAAAAAAATGAGAGGTCTGAGCAAATATGGCCCAAGAAATTCATAGTTATGATTAAACTGGAGCAGAGGGTAATATGAGTAGCATGAAACTGTCCACACTCTTCTGTATCTTTAAAAAACTTAATTTAAAAAAAAGTGTAAATGTACGACATTATTCCAAAACACAGGAGAGGACAAGAGCATCGGTAGGAGCCGTCGCTACCCGGAGAAAGCCACTTCCGCCCACGCCCTGAGGTCACGTTCATCCTGGAAAGCCAAGGTTGGCCCTGGCGTTGGTTACAGAACAACAAGCATGACCTGTCTGCACTGGCTTAAAGCAATGCGGGTTTTCGGTGTGAAAAGGATGTTTGTAAGGATGGGAGGGGAAGCGCCCTTGTGGGCTCTGTACCTGTGTCGTTCCCCGAGCCTGTGGACAGTGCGGGCATGATGCTGAGCCCGGCCGGTGCTGCCAACTCACTCCCCTGGAAGGCGGCCGAGATGCCAACCCCTGCAGCCACTCCCGGGCCGACTACCGAGATGTGTGTGTCCCCGTGCAGGCGGTTTCTACAAAGAAAAGGAACACATTAAAAAACAGAAGAGGCAGGATGACTACATTGCAACTTGCTGTAACTAATTCAAAATGCTGATCCCAACACATTATGAGATCACAAGCTTCACCGTTTCGTCTAGAGAGCACAGACAAATAGGAAGTGGGAGAGTTTTTGATTTTGACGTGGGACTTCTAATTAAAAACACGCAAGTTCTTCGTGCATGTGTCAAGCCTTCTGTAAAGATTTTTATAGTTGCTTTAAAAATCGCTGACGGCACAGATGGAGGACTTAAGGAAGCTTTTGTAAGCCAGTATCATTCTAAAACTCTTCCCCTTCATTAGAATTCTAAACTGTATTTCTAAATGTAGAAAAGAGTCTGTAAGTTGTCAACAACTTAGAACTAATTTAAGTAGGTCATCCTAATACGACAACTGCAAATTTGCTAACTGAAGATCACAAACGACCTTGAAAGAATACTCGGATTAAAGCAAGATGTCATTTTAGATTTACAGAACTGTCGATAATCTAAACTAAACCTCACAATCCAAGCTAACAAATGAAAATAAATTGTTGTAGTAAAAACTAAGCTTTGCTGGATCTTGAAAAATATTGATTCTTTAAATAACTGTTTTCAGTAATGTTTATCCCCAAATAAGCAGTAAAGGCACTATTGTATAATAACTAAAAGCAAGGGCTCTAGAGTTTGGCTCAGTCTCTAATCCTGCTAGCCCTGTGATCTAGTTGTTTAACCTCATTAAGCCTTAATTTCCTCAAGTGCAAATGAAGATAATGGCAATTTAGAGTTGCTTGACCTTCCAATGAGCCAGAGGATACAAAACAGCACCCTGCAAACAATGAATATGATGACCGGGTTTTTTAAATTCAGGTAATGAGATTATAAAATGAAAACATAAAAGTAGCAAGATTAAAATTTACATTGGCCTGACACCTAGAAGGAGGCCATGTGGTTTAAATTTGGACCACAGCTGCCTAATAACGGAAAATACACTGCATTTACATTTTTCAGAAATCAGAAGAACCACACAATGGGTTTAAACCCACTTTTTAGTGCATTTCCCCTCCCACCCCGTTCTCTATAAAGCAAGATCAGTGATTTAAAAGCATATTTTAACATATATTAACAAGAAAAACAGATACTGTAAACATTTGAAAAACTGGCTCACTTCAATTCTTAAAAGCGTTTAAATTGCTGATTCACATTACAGAATAAAGAAAATGAGCTTGCCAAATTCTTCGTGAAGAAACCCAGACTATAAAATTCTATTAGAGCGTTCTAAATTAGCTTTTTAATTATCAAAGTAAATATTAGTATAAAAATATTCACCATCAAAAAGACTATCTTGGACCAAGTAACCGGGTGCAGTGTCTTGAATTCTGTTTTATGTTACAAAGGTTAACGTGGTGAAAATATGCATACAAATCCATACAGAGATCCTCTCTGTGTTAATTAAAAATGTGGTGGCCGTTATTTTAAATACCAAGTGAAAATACAAATCACTAAGCTAAAAATAAGACAAAAAGGGAAAATCAAAGTTTCATTAACCCACATCTCTGAAGCTATTTTCCCTAATAATTTTAAAAGGTAACACTGCTTCGTTTTCATAAGCTATCCTAACAATCCAGATTCAGATTCAACTACATAAAAGTTTTCCTCTATTCAAACACAAAGAAAATAAAAAACAGACCATACGTAATTTTAAAAATGCATTCAATTAGTAAACTTTTGTTCTGCTGCCGAGAAGAAAAGGAAAAACGGTTATAATTTGTAAAATGTATGCACACATATTTCTACCATTAGGACAAAACGTATATATGCAGGTATTTATTATAGTGTGTATGTATGTAATTTAAGTTCTTTATGCCATAAATCACAATTTGTATGGTACAGATTATCTAACTACAGAAATACACATACTACATAATCTATACCATGAAAACTACAACTTTCTTCAAGCCTTAAAGAATTTACAACGTTTTAATTTCATAAACCACATACAGCATATAATAAATCGATTTATGCTTATAACAAACATCCTATTAAAACTAAAAACCACCTTACATTTCACATCAAAACATCCTTCTGAGTTGATGCTGCAGCCTTTCACGTATGCCATAGATAGAAGATTTTATCGTAGCATTTCTCACCTTTTATTTCACAGTAAACACTCAAGGTCATTTTTTCCAAAAATGTATTATTTAAGAAATATACGCTACAAGGTAATTATGTTCTCAGAACATATACAAGTATATCAATAAAAAAAAATAAGTGGCTTGATAAAATCTCATCGGGGAAAATGGTTAATATTCTGTGGAACGAAGCGGAGTTGCTGGGTTTAACTTTCAAACTGAGTTAGATTTCTGTAGTAATCATGATATTTTCTTTGGCTAAACTTACTGAAAATGCTTTGGAATTTGTCAGAACCCAGTTGTGATTATTACTGACTGTTGTATGGAATCGATTTACTACAACACAAAAATACCAGCTGTTACAGTATGTCCTGAGAGGGATTACCGAATATTCTTAAATTGAAGTTCAATCCATCTTTCCATAAAAAACAAAAAAAGAGAGACCCGAACGCCAGGAACGAAACCGGTGTCAAGTGCACCTGAAACATTTACAATCCCCAACAGAACTATTACAACCCTCCTCTAAAAGGGCTTATTTTTGAAATTTCATTATTCCAGTCATACCTTGCTTCTATATATCACACTGTATCAGGTTCTGCTGGCATCGATCATGTGGAAACAGTGAAATATGTGAAGGTCCTGAGCCTACAATGTTCAATTTCTACCCGCCCTGGGCAGCCCTTTAGGGGCTCCCGGGGCTCTTGTGACATCTAGTGGTCAACCACAGAAGTGCAAGTATCTGTAGCAGAAAGCGTTCTAAGATCTCCATTTAAAAAAAAAAAAAATGTCTTCATTGCATCCAGTGAAATAATTATCTGAAAAATTTTTATTAATGTGCACACACACTCCTCCTGTGTGTCTCCTCTACTCTCAATACTTCACTACAACACTACTTCATTTCTGACACCCGATGTGGTTTTCTACACATCAAGCAATCCTGTGACCCAACTGGGTGTCCTTCAATCTAACTCAGTTCTGACACCATCTATCTGGAGACAGCACCAGACCCCACAGGGTGAGGGCTCAGTCCTATAAGATGAGCCCCCTTCTAATGTTTATATCAGATCCAGGTTGTCACCTGTCACCTGTGCTTCTGACAAATCAGAGGTTCCCACAACTCCCTGAGGTTCAGCCCTCAGCACTTAGGGGAACATTTGCTTATTAGATTGAGGGTGGGTGCTCAGTCATGTCCGACTCTTTGTAGCGCCATGAACTGTAGCCCACCAGGCTCCTCTGTCCATGAGATTTTCCAGGCAAGAAGACTGAAGCGGGTTGCCATGCCCTCCTCCAGGGAATCTTCCCAGCCCAGGGTTCGTGCCCTCTCTTGTGTCTCCTGCATTAGCAGGCAGGTTCTTTACCACTTAACGCCACCTGGGAAGCCCACTTATTACATTACTGGTTAGTTATAAAAGGAAAGAATAAGGAACAGTCAGAGAGAAGAGACACACAGGGTAAGGTGTGTGGGGCGGGGAGCGGAGTTCCCATGCCGTCCCCAGAAGCAACGTCCTTCCCAGATCTCCACATGTCCTCCAACCTCGAAGCTCTCCAGACCCTACACTTTTGGGCTATTATGGAGGTTTCATTACACAGGCATGGTTGATAAATCCCTGGCCTTTGGTGACTGAACTCACTCTCCAGCCCCTCTCTCTTCCCAGGAGGTCGTCTGGTGGGACTGAAACTTGCAACCCTCCAATCAAGGCTGGTTCCCCAGTAACCAGCTCCATCCACAAGGGCTTCCCAAAAGTCACCCCATTAACATAAAGGTATGACTGAAAGTAGTAAAAACAAAGGGCACTTTCATCACTCTTATCACTTAGGAAATCTCAAGGGTTTCAGAAGCAGAAAGGGTTACATAGACACATTTATACACAGTTATTAACACAGATAAATAGGAAATCAAGTGCCAGACCTAATTTTCCAAACTCATGTCCTCTCTATTTGGAGGAGTATTCAAGAACATGAAAATGTTTAATTAACTGTCATCATAAATAAACTAATAATCATAATAATATCTCATAATTTCAAGAGACAATAATTGTGGCCGGTAATCCATCTGTAAATTACTTCATGATCACAAATACTTTCAAGTTACACTTTCAAAACCTAATACAGTGAAAAAAGAGTAAACTTTTTTTTTTTTTTAACAAATCTGACATTTAAAAAAAAAATTCTACCTGAAAGATGTATGAATTGCATTAGCCAATGCAAGCAGCACACTGGTATCTGTTACATTATTCAAACTTTCATAAATTATAATTGTTAGAAAATAAAGGAAGCAATGTAGATAAGTGGCATTAATCTGCTTACAGAAAATGGCATTAAACCTTTTATGCCATCAGTTCTCAGTGCGGTCTGCAGACCCCAGTGGTCTCTCAGATCCTTTCACAGGCGTTCTTTGAAATCAAACTACACTCATAAAAATAAAGATGTTATTCTTCTTTTGCACTGTGTGGACATTTGCACGAATGATGAAAAGCACTGGTGGATAAAACCACTGGTACCTCAGCACAAACCAACATAACAGTACCAAACAGAAACTATTCATCCTAGTTAGGAAGAGTATTCTTCCCTGCCAGGTACTTTCATTAAAAAAAAAAAAAAAGCAAACAAAAAGGCTGACTTTAGAATGCCCTTCATGAAGTAGTAAAAGTAATAACTGACCCTTGAGGTATTGCTAATGATAAAGTGTAAACATTCAAGCATAAAAATACTGGGCTGACCCAAAAGTTCACTCAAGTTTTTCCATAAGATGTTACGGAAAAACCCAAATGAACAATTTGGCCAACCCAGTAGAACTTTATAAAACTTGTGTTCACTATGGTTGTCATCGCCTTCCAAGGCACTGTGTTAACCAAAATCCTGGAACTTGTTCCTACTCTGTACAGGTACATCAGCATCCGCAAACCTCCAGGCTCTTCCAAGATCAGTGGAAATACGCACAAAAGTGAGTTTTTTTTTTATATTGTGTTTCAACCTTTGGATAGTGAACCAGTATATTTTTAAAATTTTCAATGCATAATATTTTTAAAATGTGTGAATAAAAGATCCATTCAGGGACCTCCCTGATGGTAAAGTGGTTAAGAATACACCTTGTGAAGGAAATAAATTAAACTTGAATTTTTAAAAGTTAATCTGTTTCTCTAAAAAGATACTCTACCTAAACTATTCTAAGACATTTTGATAAAAGCAAGATGAAGTATTAAAAAAAAAAAAAAAATACACCTTGCAAGGCAGGGGACGCAGTTTCAGTTCCTGGTCCGGGAACTTAGATTTTACACGCCGCAGGGCAACTAAACCTTCGCACTGCAACTACTGAGCCCTCAGAGCACAACTAGAGAACACTAGAACAGCAGTGAAAGATCTGACATGCCACAACTTAGACCCAACACATGCTTCAGTCGTGTCCGACACTATGCGACCCCATAGACAGCAGCCCACCAGGCCCCCCCGTCCCTGGGATTCTCCAGGCAAGAACACTGGAGTGGGTTGCCATTTTCCTTCTCCAAAATAAATAAATTTTTAAAAATAATTATATTGTTTAAAAAAAGATCCATTATGCAGGATATACCATCAGATTGGAAAGTCCCAGTATGATACATCTATTTATATATTTTCAGATTCCATATTGCAACCCTGAAACTACCACACGTCGAGCTGTGATGTACAGTTAGTTGACCTTGAACAACAAGGGGTTTGATCTGCGTGGCGCCATTGGCACAGATTTAAAGGGACCACAGGATCTACAGTTGACTGAATCCATGGAGACAGAAGGCCAACTACAAGTTATAAGTGGATTTTCAACTTCATAGATGCCTATCGTCCCTAAACCTCACACTGCTCCAGGATCAGCTGTAGTAACAGAATAGCTACGATTAACTCAACAGCTTATTAAAATACACAAATCTATGGCTGGGAAAGGGAGGAGCAAGGTTGGTTTGTCTTCATCCTTCAACCAAAACAAAGAGCAAAAATGGAAAGTAGATGCAGATCTAAGAACGTAACTGTCTCCAATTCGGCCAGGCATTAGAGAAATCTTCAATTCACTCATGTTTTTGTTTTTGGAAAATAGTTATTTTTCATAAAAACATAACTTATGTTAACAAGCAGCAAGTTTAGTACTCTTCTTTTTAAGTGAATTGAAACCATGTTTTTTAATTTGTTTTAATTTCCAATATGGTAAATATCAATATAATATACATAAACAAAATTCTTTGGGGTCTTCAATAATTTTTAAGAGTGTAAAAAGGTCCAGAGACCCCAAAGTTTGAGAACTGCTCCACATGGCCCAGGCAGCCAAAAATGTTCCACAAACAGTAAACACTTTACACTCTGTGGTCTCAGGCTCAACACAGACAATATGCAAATGCTGCGTGTGACCCTGCTCCCAAGTATAAATTTATTTCCAAGAGAGCAAAGGGGCAGATTTGCTGGCAGTATCCTACACATTACACCCTATGTGTCAGTGACACATCAAGAGTTGCATGATTTCTGGCAACAATTTTATTGGTTATTCTTTAAGTATTCAAAAAAAGTCAGTTCAAATTTTTGTCAATTTTTTGTTATGCAGAAATGTATCCAAAATAAAAGATATGAAATTTTAGACTACACAGTTCCTAATCAGAAACCCAAATCACATTTCAATTCTGTCTATTCCAAGAATCTTAGATTTTGTCAGTAAACATAAGACAATAAAAAAAATATGCTTACCACTGACAATGCATTTGGTGTCATATGTATGAAACTATGCTTCATATAACCAAAAGCAGAAAGCAAAAAATAGGGGGAACACTTAAAAAAATTAAAACATCCTCACATTTTATCAAGTCACCAGGGTTCAATCGGTATGCAATACAAAACTTAACATATCACAAATGGAAAGGAACATACAAAAGCCACAGAAAAGAGGGCTCCCATTGAAAGCATCCTATAAACCTTTGTAGGCAAAGGTTTGTTTGACTATACGGACCTTTCAAAGCTATGGTTTTTCCAGTAGTCATGTACGGATGTGAGGCCTGGACAATAAAAAAGGCTGAGCACAGAGGAATTGATGCCTTCAAACTGTGGTGCTGGGAAAGACTAAAAGCAGGAGAAGGGGATGACAGAGGATGAAATGGTTGGATGGCATCACTGATTCCATGGACATGAGTTTGGGCAAACTCCAGGAGACTGTCAAAGACAGGGAAGCCTGGCGTGCTGCAGTCCATAGGGTCACAAAGAGTCGGACACGAATGAGCAAATGAACACAACATAAACCTTTGATGACTCAGAAGAGGAAATGTAAGAAACACTGCTTTCTAACCCCCAAGTGAGGACACCCAGGTTTCAAGGCTGTCAGGAAAATCACAGAAGCCCAGGTCACCTGCTGGAAGGGGCATCAGGGCTCTCATGGGAGGCACTGCCTATCACTCACCCATCTGCCCAGGTACAAGGAATGAACTGCGCTCACCAGCTGTGACCCCACTCCAGGTGACCCAAACCATCCACCGTAACCAGTGCCCCACGGCCCGTGTTTATTCTCAGATGGTCCACAAGGAAACCCAGCAGCCTTTCCAGCTGTGCTCGGTCCCACCCCCACAGTAAAACCTCTCTTTCAATGATGACCTTTTTTCATTATATTTATCTTCTACCACCCTGGCTCAGATGGTAAACAATCTGCCTACAAGACAGGAAACCTGGGTTCGAGCCCTGGGTCGGGAAGATCCCATGGAGGGAATGGCTACCCACTATAGAATTCTTGCATGGAGCATTCCATAGACAGAGAACCCTGGCGGGCTACAGTCCATGGGGTCACAAAAGGGTTGGACATGACTGAGCAACACACACACACACAACCAAAAAATCTTGGACAGTCTTCAAGATCACATCATCAACCATGAACCAACCACTTTTTTTGTTTGTTTTTTGTTTGTTTTTGTTTGTTTTTTCTTTTAACCACTTTTTTGTTGCATTTAACTCTTTCCTCTAACTGGTGGGGGCAGGAGAGAACTGATAATTTCTGAATTATATTTTCCTTGCATGTGTGTGCTTGCGTGCTAAGTCGCTTAATCGTGTCCAACTCTTTGCAACCATTTTCCTTGACTAATTCTCAATTCCAGACCCTTCCCAAAATTCCATCAGCATTCCCTAAATCCTCTCTACTGGAGAAACCAGCCATTTTGGACCATTAAGACACATCAATTGGGCTTATGTCCCCCACTAGACTTCTTTGAGGCTGGCGCCTGCATCACCATACCTCCCTTAAAACTGCAAATAGCCCCCAGTCAGAAGTGCTTCTGTGTGTGACCAGCTCCAACCTGCTAAGGGCTCAAGAGCTTCCAGAACTCTGACCTGATCCTTCAAAGTCAGTGTAACTTCATGATTTTACATACAGGGAGACAGCACAGACTAAAGATGAAAGGGTAGATTGGACACCAGACAGACCTCAGATCAAGAGCCCAGCTCTGCCTTCCAGGTGGACTCCAAAATCTTGGCCAGGCTATTTAACGAAATGAGATTAGATGCAATGACATAAGTAAAACACCTAACCCAGAGGAGCCAATCAACACATGACAGCTTTTATGCATACTTTTCAATCACACTTTCATCACCCTCTACTTCTCATTTCCTCTAATCTAGCAAATATTTAAGGCCCTATAGTGAAAAGAAGACAGGCTTTTGTGGGAGACAGTCCAGTCCCCTGATTCTACCCATTCCTACATGCACAGCTCACAAGGTGTGAGACCTTGGGAAATCCAGTAAAACCAAAGAAAAAAATACAGACACACACACACATATATAAATGTGAGTGACAGACACCACGGAATGCACTCAATTTCTCAGACATTAGGTTACATGCTCAACATGTCTCATTTAATTTCCCCAATAATCTCATAACATGTACTGTTATCGGTGTCTTACAGATGAGGAAATAATTCTAAGCCACTTGCCCTAAGCCACAGCCTGAGGGGATTCTAACGTCAGTGTGTGACTCCAAGGGGCAGGATGGTAACCACACTACACAAGCCATCTCTTCACTCTTAATTAATCCCGTCCGTTCAGTCCGCTCAAGTGTCAGACAGAAATCATTTCTAGGACTCATTATGTCTTGTGATGACTAAATAAAAACATCTGAAGCACTGAGAACATAGCAGATGCCCAAATATTAGCTTCGCCACTCCCTCAGTCGCCACTCCCTTAGTCTTCCCCTTGATATCCTTTTATTTTATCCTCTTTATTTATAAGAAAGCTGTCCTTCTCAGATCCACACCCTCCCTTGCTCTTGAGTCACCTGACGACATGACTTCTCCAATGGACCCTGACACCTTGACCTGTAGTAACATGGAGTCAACAGGCTGTTTACTTCCAGGAAAATGCAATTAAGAGCCTCCATGAGATTTGACACCTCGTCTTTCACAAGCTTCCCACGTTCCAGACACCAGCATCTCCATCAGCCCACTTGCCTAACAGAGGACAGCATGGAACAGCACCCCCACCAACACACGATGGACAGACAGCAGAAGTAAGAGACGAACGTGCTGGACTGTTTGCTACTGAAGCACAACCGAGCCACTCCTAACGGATAAACTGATCATGTGCAGAAATCAATGGCATAATTTCTAAACAACATAAATCATGTAAGTATTTACACTGCTATTTACTAGGTACTAATTAATATTGTGTGGTTCAAAACAATAGTGCCTTAAAATGTAGCCTGCTAAGAACACCTGAAATGAATCTGGACATTTATAAACATGATTTCATAGGTTTATTGATAACAGAAATGATGCAGATTGTATACTGCTGTCGGTTTCTCAGGCCTGCAACAGAGACATCAAAAAAATAAACTTTTCAAAAATCAATTCTTATGTGCAAAATATTAATTATGTCATAACACCAATGTTAACTGTATTTTCTGGAGTGGGTTGCCATTTTCTTCTCCAACTGGGAATTCTTGTAGCTGATATTCTAGTGGGAAAGACAGAAGACTAGCTAAACGAAATACAGTGATTAGATGGTGATGAGCACAGAGAAGAAACATTAAGTGAGGGTAGGTGTATGTGTGGAGAAGCATTAAAAATGTGCATTTTTAAAGCCATGATAGTGATAAAACAAAACATCTAACTCAAAAGCCCTCTTCATTTATAACACAAACAACTTTGTACTAAATTTTCCTCCATACTCCTAAAGGAAACCCTCACGTTATTGCACATGAGATTTTGTTCAAGTTCCTATCTTTTAACATTCTCATCTACTTTGCTGTTGTTCAGTCGCTCAATCATGTCCAACTCTTTGTGACCCCATGGACTACAGCACACCAGGCCTCCCTGTCCCTCCCCATCTCCTGAAGTTTGCCTACGTTCATGTCCATTGCACTGGTAATGCCATCCAGCCATCTTATCCTCTGATCCCCTCTTCTCCTTCTGCTCTCAATCTTTCCCAGCATCAGTGACTTCTCCAATGAGTCAGCTGTTCACATCAGATGACCAAATTACTGGAGCTTCAGCACCAGTCCTTCCAAGGAGTATTCAAGGTTGATCTCCCTCCTGGGATTGACTGGTTTGATCTCCTTGAAGTCCAAGGGGCTTTCTGGAGCCCTCTCCAGCACCACAGTTCAAAGGCATCAATTCTTTGGCACTCTTGCCTTCTTTATGGTCCAGCTCTCACAACCATACGTGACCACTGGGAAGACCACAGCCTTAACAATGGAGAAGGCAATGGCACCCCACTCCAGTACTCTTGCCTGGAAAATCCCATGGACAGAGGAGCCTGGTGGGCTGCAGTCCATGGGGTCGTGAAGAGTCGGACACAACTGAAAGACTTCCCTTTCACTTTTCACTTTCATGCATTGGAGAAGGAAATGGCAACCCACTCCAGTGTTCTTACCTAGAGAATCCCAGGGACAGGGGAGCCTGGTGGGCTGCCGTCTATGGGGTCGCACCGAGTCGGACACGACTGAAGTGACTTAGCAGCAGCAGCAGCACACGTGTGTTTCTCAGGGAAGACAGGTCCAGGTGGGAACAGCAAGTGACACAGACTCTGAGCACACAAGCATAGCTATTGGGCTGCATGGGTCTCTCCCCAAACGGCATCTCAGTAGACTCCCTCGGCCACCCTTTCCAGAATCTCCACACATACACCTGCCCTCACTTAATGTTTCTTCTCTGGGCTCACCACCATCTAATCACTATATTTCATTTAGCTAGTCTACTGTCTTTCCCACTAGAATATCAGCTACGAGGATTCCCAGTTGGAGAAGAAAATGGCAACCCACTCCAGTATTCTTGCCTGGGAAATACCATGGACAGAGGAACCTGGCAGGCTACAGTCCATGGGGTTGCAAAAGAGCTGGACACAACTTAGCAACAAAACAACAACAATAAGAAACAGGTAGAACTTGAACCCAAATAAAGTTCTATGTCTTTTCTAAGGAAAAAAAAAAAAGAATTCCCAGTGTCTTAGAATAGTGTTCGCCAGTACACAATAATAGGTGGCTCCCTAATGTTTGTTGAACGAAAGAATGAGTGAGTCAACAGTGGATCCACTGTCAATTCCTGCTACGATGATATTTTGTTTGTTTTGCCTTTTTAGTCTATTTTACTTTTTATTGGAGTATAGCTGATTTACAATGTTGCAGGTACAGCAAGTACAGCTGTACAGTTTCAGGTGCAGCAAAGTGATTCAGTTATACATAGATAAATATTCACTCTCTTTTTATATACTTTTCCCTCTTGGCCATTACAGAATATTGAGTAGAGTTCTCTGTGCTATACAGCAGGTCCTTATTAGTCATCTATTTTATAGACAGCAGGGTGGGTATCATATGCTTCTGCCCACCCCCTTCCTAGTTTTCCTGCCCAAAGGAGGGAAGAGTTGCTAGTCCCGCTGGTCATGATGTGAAAGTTAATAGACCAGAGTCGGCAAATTTCCTATCTTCAAAGGTCAGCATTTATGCCCAGTGCCCACTGGCACTTCCGGCTCCCCACTCTCCACCACCCCGAGGCAAGCAGCCTGTGAAGCTGCCAGGGACCTGCCTGGTGTGTGGGCACTGTCTGCCTCATGGGTGGGTCAGATGACACTTGCACTAGGTGCACACCTGCCTCCTCACACCATCCAAGGGCCTGGCCCTTCTTCCGCCTCGAGGGGAAGGCTGGCCCCCTCCTCTGCAATGACCTCTCTTTCCTCCCTGGGAGAAGTGGGCCATGGCCTCAGCCAAGAACACTGGCCTCTTCAACCACTGAGCATGCTTGACATTTTTTCTGATAAGAAAAAAAAAAACTTTTGAAAGTTTCTATTTAAAATGTTAAGTGTTCACCATATATCCATCTCCCAGTGTCTCAAAAGGAAAAGCGGAAAATGCCAGGGAACCACAAACTAACCACTAAACCAAGCCTTTGTGCCCTCATGCCACCTGTTACAGGATTTAACAGAACCTGTCGTCTTTACCCCCAAATCCTAAACTCTCCAGATTTTATCTCCCTGGACATCTCTCCCATGAAGTCATTCTGGAGAGATGCTTGCTGATGTACTAAGAATGTCCAGTAAAGACATCTGCAACTTACTCTCAAGTACTCCAGGAGAGAGAAAGAGGGGGAGTGAGAGGAGAGAGAGAAAGAATGAGGATCACGGAAGGTAGACATGTGGGTATTCACTGTACTGTTCTTTCTACCTGCCTGTATGCTTGTAGTTTTGTGATGAAGTTTCTTTACAAACAAACCAAGTATATTACCCAGCTCCTCAGAACTCTGTCTGTCTGTCTGTCTCTCTCTCTCTCTCTGGGACCCTACTTAGCAAATGCCTGACCCTCCAACTGCTCTGTCCCCACTCCAACCCTCCTGCCCACTGCTGCCAGCATCCTCTTTCTAAGATATTTACATAATCCAGTTACTGCTGGGAAAAAAAAAAAACAAAACTATCCAATGATTCAACAGCACGTTCATGATAAAGTTTAAATTCCAAAAAGGATACCAGCCCTCTGTTCTTACCAGTTTCTTTCATTGCAAAGCACCACATGGACGCACTCTGATTTTCTGCATGCCCCATTATTTCCTGCCTCTGTAGACTTGCTCACTCCAGATCTTCTGCCCACATCAAACTATGGGTTTAATATATACAATGGAATATTACTCAGCCATTAAAAAGAATGAAATGCCATTTGTAGCAACACAGACGTAGAGACTGTCATACTGAGTGAAGTCAGAGAGAAAAATATCGTGACACCCCTTCTATATGGAATCTAAAAAGAAATGATACCAATGAACTTATTTACAAAACAGAAAACAGACTCACAGACTTAGCCCAAAAACTTACGGCTGCCATTGGGGAAGAATGGTGAGAAGGGATAGGTAGAGAGTTTAAGAGGGACATGTATACTCTGCTATACTTAAAATGGATAAACAAGGACCTACTGTACCTCACAGGGAACTCTGCTCAATGTTATAGGCAGCCTGGATGGGAGGGGAGTTTGGGGGAGAATGGATACATGTGTACGTATAGCTGAGTCCCTTTTCTGTTCACCTGAAACTATCACAAAATTGTTAATTGGCTATGCTCCAATACAAAACAAAAAGTTTAAACAATAAATTTTTAAAAATGCTCCTCACAGTCAAAAAAATATGGGTTTAATCAACTATCCGTCATCACACTGCCTAATAATGACCAGTAACAAAAATCACCATACAAGGGACAAGAAAGTCTAACGTGCACGTTTTTTCATTTTCTTAATCAAACCTGCACATTACCATTCAGCAATTCCTTTCAAATTCAGTAGAGGGTGCCATAATGTCACTTTTTAAAAGGAGAATTTAAGTCATATTAACAAAAGCAGCTTTCACAACTTCAGCTCTGTTCAGTTCAGTCGCTCAGTCGTGTCCGACTATCTGCGACTCCATGAATCACAGCACACCAGGCCTCCCTGTCCATCACCAACTCCCGGAGTTCACTCAAACTCATGTCCATCGAGTCGGTGATGCCATCCAGCCATCTCATCCTCTGTTGTCCCCTTTTCCTCCTGCCCCCAATCCCTCCCAGCATCAGAGTCTTTTCTAATGAGTCAACTCTTCGCATGAGCAAACCCTAAAAATTATATTTCTAATAAATTAGAAATTTGAAAATGAAAATAAACATCCAATATTTGTGTAATGTGAACAAATGCCTTTTTTTCCCCATTTAAGAAAGAAACCACATGATAATACACCAAAATTCTAAACGTGTCTATACCCTCTGAACCAACAACTTGACTTATTTGTAGGAATTTATCTAAGAAAACAAACAAGTAGGCAACAATGGATCAATCAGTTTACACTGAAGTACACTGGGGAAAAGGTCCACGCTTTCAAGGACAGTGTCTTCACTGCAGCTACGACTCCACTCACAGCATCACCGTGGACCAGACTCTTAACACACAATGTCCTGACCCCAGTGTATTTGCACCAACACATGGGCCCCTGCTCCCTTCTACCTCTTCATTCAAACCTTGGCAGTTTCTTTCATTTTGGGTCTTCTGGTCTATAGATTCCTAAACCAGTTAGTTCCTAATCCATTCTCAGTTCTGGTTTTGCAATTCCAGAATTTTTCCAACAGTTACACAAAGCAAACCAAGCAATTGTGTCCACGCAACTGTTTTGAGACATCACTTCCCAGTTGCTAAAAAGAGACTTGTGCAATGTCCAGTCCTATGTCTGGGTTGTCTTCAACTGCACTGTAATCTCTTTGGATGAAGAAACTGTGACAATGTCTCCAAAAGATTCTTTTTCCTCTGCCCTCAACCACTTGAGAGGGACTTCCCTGTACTCAGACGGTAAAGCATCTGCCTACAATGCAGGAGACCCAGGTTCGATCCCTGGGTCGGGAAGATCCTCTGGAGAAGGAAATGGCAACCCACTCTAGTACACTTGCCTGGAAAATCCCATGGACGGAGGAGCCTGCTGGGCTACAGTCCATGGGGTCGTAAAGAGTCGGACATGACTGAGCGACTTCACTTCACTTCAATCACTTGAGAACATTTCTAAAACCATTAATTTCACAAAGGAGCCAAGATTTCTAACAGAAAAATCAGAGGTATACAGATTCTGAAAATCTTGCTAAACGTGTCTGGCAGTTCAAGGACTGTCTTTCTTGCTTGTCTTGTGGTTCAAGGGTTGTGTTTCTTCGCCCTAACCACTGAGGATTAAATTGCTACAGACAGGAAAGAGGGAAAGAACAGGCCCAATAAAATAAAAAGTGACCATATGGAAAGGAGGACAAGGGGACGACAGAGGATAAGATGGTTGGATGGCATCACCAACTCAATGGACACGAGTCTGAACAAGCTCTGGGAGCTGGTGATGGACAGGGAAGCCTGGTGTGCTGCAGTCCACAGGGTCACAAAGAGTCGGACACAACTGAGCAACTGAACTGCTCTGGAAAGCAATGATATTGTTGTAACAGATGTCTCAGGGAGGGAGGGTTTATCTAAAAGCATTGGGCATATATCCTTAAATACTAATTTTGCAAAGCTATTCCCAGGTGGTGCTAGTGGTAAAGAACCTGACTGCCAATGCAGGAGATGGAAGAGATGTGGGTTCAATCCCTGGGTCAGGAAGATCCCCTGGAGGAGGGCAGGGCAACCCACTCCAGTATCCTTGTCTGGAGAACCCCATGGACAGAGAAGCCTGGCAGGCTACAGTCCATAGGATGGCACAGAGTCAGACAAAGTCACTTAGCACTCATGCACAGCGAACACAACTAATAAATACATCAGTGCTGAATTATCCTGAGTGAATATCTGATCTTATCCTTTTAAATATTAAGGATTCCTAGATTATATCTGAACTAGCAAATAAAAAATGAGACTAGAGATAATTACTTAAAACCTATTCAATGGAATTATCCTGAGTGGAGATAATGTGTATTATGCAAAGAACCACAAAAAAGATTTATCTCAGAATGAAATCTGGGGCGGGATGCACCAGACTGAGTCATTCTCCTGCCTCTTCTTTCACTGGGTCTCCAGCAACAAGCACAGGAATGGCCAAGGAAAAAGCAAGGTCAAACTTGCTGTCTTTCTCATTGACGGTGCGTTTAGGCTAGGGACCCATGTCCCACCCCAGCACATGCAATCAGCCCAGGGAGACCTCAGGGAGCCAGCCCATGGAATGTGTACACAGGGGAGCCTGTACAAAAGTCAGGGGTCCACACTCTAAGCCTCCACAAATCGCTATGTACCGCAGGTTCAAAAACCACTGAACAAGGGTGGGAGACCTGGGGTGGGGTCAGGGGGAGAGGGGAGGATTCCCTCTGCAACCAAACAACAAACATGAAATTGTTGCAACATGGAAATGGGAGGATCCTGAATTTTTAGCACTTGCCCCTTTTATCTGCAAATTATGGGGCTCATTCAAACTCAGTGCAAAGAGATTTGGGGGAAAAATGTGTAGGAGAGGTAGGAACTCATTTTTTCTTAATTCTACAAATATATTGTTGAAATGCTTGTTCCTGGTGGATTTTAACCAGCTAACAAAATTCTGATCCTGGAGCATCCCAACCCAGAGAGATAATACCAGCATGCTGTCATATCTGTGGGTTAAACAACCAGAAACATTTCTGGGCATAACTGAGATGTATCCCAGAGAGTCTGTAGAGAAGCACTGGTAGGAGGAGAGGAGAGGGGACAGTAAACAGGTCATTCCTGCCCAGGAATGTCATCTTTTAGGATGAGTGAAATGTCACTCTGTACATAATTTGGCACTGATGGAAGACCCCAGCCATCAGAATTGAGCCTGACCAAGGTCCACGGGGTATGAGGACTGGGAACAGTGTGGGAAAGAGTGATCCAGACAGGGGACAGGAGGGCAGGGGTGGCTCCCAGGGCAGGAGGCGGCAGCGAGGGCCCGGGGGGGGCAGCTGAAGATGAACCGGGGACAGACATGGACAACCCGCAACTCCTACAGACCTCTGCAGATGCTGCCGCCAAACCACAGGACCGTGGTCCTCCAATTTCTACAACTAGCATGCCCACAGTGTCCTGAGTTCTAAGTCACCTTTTAAAGAAAAGCCTACTAATTCTAAGGATTCTAAGAACGTATTCAACCAGTCCATCCTAAAGGCAATCAGTCCTGAATATTCATTGGAAGGACTGATGCTAAAGCTGAAACTCCAATACCTTGGCCATCTGATGCGAAGAACTGACTCATTGGAAAAGACCCTGATGCTGGGAAATATTGAGGGCAGGAGGAGAAGGGGACGACAGAGGATGAGATGGTTGGATGGTGTCACCAACTCAATGGATATGTGTTTGAGTAAACTCAGGGAGTTGGTGATGGACAAGGAGGCCTGGCGTGCTACAGTCCATGGGGTCGCAAACAGTCGGACACAACTGAGTGACTGAACTGAACTGAAGTACTTATTCAATTCTTATATAATTAAAAACAAAAGGTTTAACACTACGGCCATCTTTCAAAACTTCACAATTCCATCATCAGTTTCAAGGTCTATTTAATCAATCATTTTATTTAATACATTTATGTAAGTATCTGATTTTCCTCTCCAAGAAATCAAAGATTTCTTAAGAAATATAAATTCTATTCCACAATGCCTGGCACAGAGAAGCTCATTAAACGTATGCTGATGGCTAAGACTCCACGCTTCCAATGTAGGGGACCTGGGTTTGATCCCTGGTCAGGGAACTAGATCCCTCATGGCGCAACTAAAGATCCCACATGCCACAACAAAGGTCAAAGATCCTGAGTGCTGTAACTAAGACCTGGTACAGCCAAATAAATAAATTTTTTTTTAATATATGCTGAGTGAATAAACGAGCAAGTACACACATGCCCAAAGGTTACTGGGCGACCACACCTGGTTAAGGTGAGGACTGGAGATTTTCCAAGGCATGTCAGCCTGACCAACTGCAAGGATACAAATGGTTCTCAAGAAACTGTATACATTTCAAAATGCTCCACAATCCCATAGAAGGTTGTAGGCTCCATAGATGGACTCTAGCCCAAAAACACCCACAGTAGATTAAGAACTAAATGACTCCCCTGGAAGTCACCTCCATAGAGTTAAAAAAAAAAGTGAAGTCAATGAAGTCACTCAGTCATGTCCGACTCTATGCAACCCCATGGACTGTAGCCCACCAGGCTCCTCGGTCCATGGGATTTTCCAGGCATGAATACTGGAGTGTGTTGACGTTTCCTTCTCCAGGGGATCTTCCCGACCCAGGGATCGAACCCCGGTCTCCTACATTGTAGGCAGACGCTTTACCATCTGAGCTACCAGGGATAAAAAAGCAGCAAATGCAGTTCAATGTTTCATGTCATGGCACAGATTGGAAATATTTTTCTGGGGCCTGGATGTCTGCTTTTGGAAAAACAAATCAACTATGCTTTCCTTATATCCTATAATTATGATCAGGAAACTGAAATACAAAGTATTAGGGAAGATATTACATAAAGAATTTATACAAAACACCCAAAGAAAATCTGCTCAGATTTTTTAATAAGCTTGTTTCTGTAAACAAACTTTCTTATACTGGGTTCTGAGCTTGTTGATGAAGCACAGATAAGCTCTTCATATTTCGGATACAGCCCCAACAACAATAAACTTTGTTCACACAAGGTAATACATTTAAAATCGAATCCACAAAGTGAGAACCATCTACACACAGAAAAACGAATTCTTCTTACACTCAAACTCTTGACAGAACCTTTCTTTGGGTCTACTGACACTAAAGTATGAAACAGTGAAATTGGCATACTGATCCATTTCTTTGTATAAAGACAAGAAAAGGGGATGGGGAAAGATGGAGGACCAGAATTAAACTTTAAGACAGGATGTTGTTAGATTCACTATTTTTAACAATATCACTTAATAAAGAATTCAGATTTATAGCAAACTTTTATATAAAAGCTTCTCTGTGGGTAATAATAACTTGAATCAAAGTTTTTTTCAAAACAACTCTATACTTTTTGATCAATGCCACTATACTATCAGTGAACTTGTGAATGTTTCTACAGCATCTTATATGCTTTGACTTGTTCACTGATCATTAAGACTATTTCCAGCCCTGCAGCGTGCTGGTAGTACATACAAATAATGTTCTTCCAACTGTGTGTCTCCAAGAGTTCTATGGAGTTCTATTAGTAAATCTTCATTCATAACTTGTGTTGATTCTTCTTGAAATTTCTTGTGATTTCATACTCTTCTATATAAATGTTGTCTCCATAAGTCTATTAAAAATATTACACAGAAGTAAAATATTTTTACATTTTCTTTTCTTCACTAGTTTCTGACATAGTGTTCAAAGTTTCCATGACAATGCAGCAAATTAAGCAATTCAGAGTTCTATAAAAATAATGGATTTCAGTCTTAGTAACGAATTGTGTAACTAGCTTCATAATTCAACCTAAGGGTTATCGGATCAGATCAGTCACTCAGTCGTGTCCGACTCTTTGCGACCCCATGAATCGCAGCACACCAGGCCTCCCTGTCCATCACCAACTCCCAGAGTTCACTTAGACTCACGTCCATCGAGTCAGTGATGCCATCCAGCCATCTCATCCTCTGTCGTCCCCTTCTCCTCCTGCCCCCAATCCCTCCCAGCATCAGAGTCTTTTCCAATGAGTCAACTCTTTGTGTGAGGTGGCCAAAGTATTGGAGTTTCAGCTTTAGCATCATTCCTTCCAAAGAAATCCCAGGGCTGATCTCCTTCTGAATGGACTGGCTGGATCTCCTTGCAGTCCAAGGGACTCTCAAGAGTCTTCTCCAACACCACAGTTCAAAGGCATCAATTCTTCGGTGCTCAGCCTTCTTCACAGTCCAACTCTCACATCCATACATGACCACAGGGAAAATCATAGCCTTGACTAGACGAACCTTTGTTGGCAAAGTAATGTCTCTGCTTTTGAACATGCTATCTAGGTTGGTCGTAACTTTCCTTCCAAGGAGTAAGCATCTTTTAATTTCATGGCTGCAGTCACCATCTGCAGTGATTTTGGAGCCCAGAAAAATAAAGTCTGACACTGTTTCCACTGTTTCCCCATCCATTTCCCATGAAGTGGTGGGACCGGATGCCATGATCTTCGTTTTCTGAATGTTGAGCTTACTGAGCTCAAAAAAGAATTCTGCTTATTTTGCCTTTCCAAACATTTGAAAAATTACTAATCTAGGAAGCATAGGATGAATGCCATGTTTTAAGATACCAGAGCAGTCTGCTTAGTACCACTGCTTCATGCAATAACTTTCCATGCAAAGAGGTATTTAGGTTGAGAAAAAGAAGGATTACCAAGGTATGTATGCAAGGTCAAATTTGAGATGATCTTTTATTATGTTATTTAATTAATGCCAAAGTCTTAATTTTAGCCTTCTATATTTATCTTGTTTATTATTTCATGCGTTACTTCAAAAGTTTTTCACGAGGATGGGAAAACAAATATCCTAAATACAAATCATTTACAATATGAGGACTTAAAGGGATTTTCAGTATTTCCAGTTTCCAAATGTCAATTTTTCAAAATATTTTTAGCTTATCTTCAATCTAAGAATTTTAAAATAGTCTCACAGTAAGCAAAATACAAAGAGATAAAATTTTCATTTATTAAAAATTCTCAGAAAGTAGTAAATTATAAAATTATATGCATATGTAATCAAGACAGAGACAATTACTTTCATGAAGCTTGAAAGCTAAAGGTCCCTTTAAATTCAATTCAAATTCAATTAGGTTCAATTACCTGTTTTGAGAAATAAACATTTTTATTTCTTTTTTTAAAAAAGTCATAAAATTCCATCAAAATCAGTCTTTGGCTAATTGTCAACTTCAAAAGTCAAGCATAAATAAATGTAACAATTATAAAAACTAACAAAAACCAGTTTATGCTCTACCTAGCAACTAATTCCAAACAATGATAATAAGAGAAAAAAAAAACAACTAGAAAACATGGATAAACATTTTTTTAATCTACCTGAAAGCTAAAAAAGAAAACAAACACACCTTGCAAAGTGGGAAGTCCCACTTTGGCCAAGATCCTGGAGGAAAAAGGATCTTGAGATGTACCTTTAAAGAGTACATAAACTGAGATGTACCCAACACTGCTTTCTCCCAATTCCTAAGAAGTGAAGATAAAGAGGTTAAGAAGATACTACTACTACTAGTACGTCGCTTCAGTCGTGTCCGACTCTGTGCGACCCCACAGATGGCAGCCCACCAGGCTCCGCCATCCCTGGGATTCTCCAGGTAAGAACACTGGAGTGGGTTGCCATTTCCTTCTCCAATGCATGAAAGTGAAAAGTGAAAGTGAAGTCGCTCAGTCATGTCCGACTCTTCGAAACCCCATGGACTGCAGCCCACCAGGCTCCTCTGTCCATGGGATTTTCCAGGCAAGAGTACTGGAGTGGGTTGCCATTGCCTTTTCCATAAGAAAATAAGGAGAAGACAATTGTTAAAAAAAAAAAAGGAAGAAGAAGAATTAGGACTTCCTTGGCGGTCCAGTGGTTAAGACTCTGCACTTTCAATGCAGAGGGTGCAGGTTTGATCCCTGGTCAGGACTAAGATCCCACAGGCTGCACAGTGGGGGCTTAAAAAATAAGTTCAAAAAAAAAACATACACACAGAGTTAAAAAGAGCCTCAGTCAGTGTGACTGGGCTGGGAAGACAAAAACTGAACTTCAAGAACTAATAGGGCAACTCGAACTTGAGGGGCCAGAATTCCAGTGAGAAGAAAAGCACAAAGAAATGAATCGAGCAGTCTGAGCTGCCTTTCTTCTCAAAGCACTCACTGGTTCATCAGCAAACTGAGCCACAGGGATGAGAAGTTAATAGAATTCAGCAACGGAGGGACTGAGAAGCTGAGCGGTGACAGTCTATCTCATCTGGCTGGAAAGATAAAAACTGGAGTTTGGGGCCCCACCAGGCAGAAGAGAATTACTAAATCCCACCAGTTTTCAGCTGGGACCCCAATAGACTACAACACTGCAATTTTCTACAATGTCCAATATTCAACCAAAAATTAACAGACATATCAAGAGACAGAGCCAACAGAAAAAGGCAACAGAAATAAATTAACTGGTAATTCAGACATTGGAGAACATTATTAATCACAGACATGAACATTATAATCACAGTTTATACTGAAGAAAATGTAAGCCATGAAACAGAATTTCACCAGCACCAATAAGGCTCCCCAGTGAATCAGCAGTACAGCCAGGGCAAACAATCACTGGACTTCTGAGTCATTCAAACCTGGACTCAAATCCAAGCTCTGCCACCTACCAGCATTCTTTTCCCCCTAAACAGAAATAACAATGTCTTCCTCAAAGTGTGAAATTTAACTAAATGCCATTCACAGTACCTGACATATAATAGTCAACGAACATTAAGTCATGTATCATGGTCAATAAATGGTCCATCAGAATTTCCTGTAAGCTCCAAGTAAGCTTCTTGCACACGTGCCTCTCAAGGTCACAGAAAATAGGACACCACTATCAACTCCTAACAAAAGTATCTTTCAAAGATGAAAACAATTATATTTTATTTTTGTTTTGTTTTAAATCAGCCATAAGATATTCTAGAACTACCAATGTTCTTCAGGAAAAAAAAATTATATAAACAGTTAAAAGAAGTATTTATGAATTCATACTGACTCCTTCCCCCCAAAGATCGAAGGTACCTTACAGAGATGCAATAAACAAGGAGGCAGGCTTTTGTTTGCGGATGGGGGCTTTGTTTTTGTTTTTCAGTGAGAAAAAGGCAGACAGGTTATGTTGGGGGGAGGGATGAACACAAAAGTTTCCAGGTAAGGCATTTATAATCATGTGCTAACACTTAACGGAGCCGGGCTCAGGTGGCTCAGTGGTAAAGAATTCGCCTGACTGCAGGAGACACAGGTTCAATCCCTGGGTCAGCAAGATCCCCTGGAGGAGAAAATGCCAACCCACTCAAGTAACCTTGCCTGGAAGAATCCCATGGACAAAGGAGCCTGGTGGCATAGAGTTCATGGCATTCATTCCAGTTCCTGAATATTCATTGGAAGGACTGATGCTGAAGCTGAAACTCCTATACTTTGGCCACCTGATGGGAAAAACTGACTGACTGGAAAAGACCCTGATGCTGGGAAAGATTGAAAGCAGGAGAAGGGGATGACAGAGGGTGAGATGGTTGGATGGCATCACCGACTCGATGGACACCAGTTTGAGCAAGCTCTGGGAGTTGGTGATGGACAGGGAGGCCTGGTGTGCTGCAGTCCATGGAGTCACAAAAAGTCAGACACAACTGAACGACTGAACTGAACTGGACATGACTGACCACACACTGGGGCTGACACTTAGAGTAGGAAATAAACACACACTCCTGCAGATCCCAGCAATGCTAAATACACAGCTATGATTTCATGTGACCCACGACCCTCTGAGGCAGGTTACACCTCACTTCACCCTTCCTGTCCCAGATCCACACAACAGGATGCGGACAGACCCCGGCCTAGAACTTCATGTTCTTTCCACTCCATCAGGCAAGCAGAGCCAGAGATAGAGATGGTGCAGTCCCCACTCTGAGGGCAGGCTGTGTATTAGGGGAGAGAGTTCTATGTGAAGCAGAAAAGTAAAAGGCTGTGGAAATACCAGGTTACTGCTGCAATGAACAACTAAGGGGGAAAAGAAAGGGCCTACATCAGACAAGGAAAACACTCAGGGCTCAACCTTGCAGGGGAAACAGCTCCTCAAATGGAACACCCTGTCTTAGTCTCCAGTTTACTCTTAACTCTTTAAAATATATCAATTCCAAAGTGTTCAACTCCGCTGAACTCTGTTCTTTAACACCAAGAACCAGTGAAAAGTCACAGTCCTTATTCAAGGTCAACACCACCTCCATTCTTCCTCTGACCTTCAAGTATACTGCTCCACAGCACAGCTTTCCACATCAGGTGACCCCTGAGTGTGAGCCATGGGCATAAGAAGCCTCCAGTGACTGACATGGAACATCTTCCAACTGGCGAGGTGGCAACGTCTGCTCATATGATAACCACAAGCTGCCAGACTCCTACAGACAAGTTCTCTCTACATATACATACATATTTATAATTTTTGACTGAACTAGTAAATTAGGGTGAAACAGCACAGCTCAATAAAAGACACAATGCAATACACTCGGTGTCCACCATCACAAGTCCTAAATTAGGCACATTTAAAAACTGCCACCCGTGTTGTATGTTACCATTTTAGTTCCATAAATAATACTGAGTACAATGGCCTTTGGCATTTCAGAATCCAATGATATTTTTGGATCTGGTGAAAACCACCGACCTTCACAGAAAGCTGCACCTAATCCAGGCAGACGGTGGAGCCAGAAGACTCTGTCCATGTACCCAGGCCAAGAACTCCTGCTCCAGAAGCTTGATAAGCCTAACACACCCCAGTCTCACACGTGAGAAGAGGTGCCTTCAGGCTGCTGCTCATCTGTTTGTCTAAGTACCTGATCATATTTCAGCCGGATGCAATTATAAAACACTGTCAAGGAAAACTGAAATTCCCTGGTGGTAGCATAATCAAATCACTTTGTACCTAAACACACTGAAAAGGCCACCAGGAGCTCTCGAAATTTAAGGAATTAGGGATTTGATGTGATGGGAGGACAGGGGTTACAGGTACTGAGGCTGTGCTTTACATAGCTCTCCAAATAAATATTAAGAAAACAGCAACTGTTCATATCAAATAATGGGGGCGGGGGGATGATAGCACACTTCACCACTGTCAGCAGGATCTTGAAATACTCCGATGCTACGTTTTTCCATCAATGTTTATGACTATGAAAAACTGGATTAGCTCATGAGACATACACGGAAAGCCTTTAAAATCAACACTGCAGTATTTCTGAAGCAGGACCCAGGTAGTTAGGAGAGCAGGCGAGGGATCCTGGAGCTGACCCTGCTGCAGGCAGGAGGGGAAGGGGCAACGGGGAGAGGAGAGGGAGATGAGAAGACCACTGGCTTAGACTTCCAGGAGCTGCAGCTGAGAGCATAAGGAATTACTGACCAAGCATTGACCAAGCACCCTCAGGACCCCCTGAAATCCTTCATAATCCAGGCCTGACTCCAGGGCTTTCTGCATCGCCCAATTTCAGCAAGAATCCTTCTCAGCCAGTTTAACCAGAACCTCCCACCCTCGGTATCTGGTCGGACCCAGCTCCCTCCACCTCCCAGGTAAGGCCCATCACCCTGGCCTGCCTTCAACAGGAATCCTCTTAGGTTGGTTTGGACAGAATCCTCAGACAGTCCCTCCCCTGCTCCCCGTTTTCAGTAAATCTCCACACAAGGATGCCCACCCTAACCCTTGACTTTGGCTATAAACTCCTACTCACTCAAGCTGTCTGTGTACTTGAGTCCGATCTCCCCACCCCACCGCGCCCCTGACTCCAATACCCCAGCACAGTGGTCCCTCCACTCATCCCAACGGCCTCTATTGAATAAAGTCAGCCTTACTTTCACAGGTATCATAAGTAATTTTTTAACAGTTCAAACAGGAGCAAGGCAAAACATCTAATGAACACGGGAAACTTCATCATGACTCAGGGGCTGGAACTGTCAGGAGAGTGTAGGTATGTGACACTTACCTACCTAGGTATGTGGCTTATAATTAACATATATTTGATCTTCCTCCCCTACCTGGCACAGAGCTCCTAAAACCTCTGATATTTCTTAACTGATAAGAGCAATAATAGTATTTTTTGTTACTGATAACAAACTCCTTTCAACCACACCTGAGCTTCTGTGAATAAGGTGACTTTGGGGAAGCCCATGGACAGAAGAGCCTGGTGGGCTACAGTCTACAGGTCAAAAGAGCAACACAACGAAGCGACTAACACGTACACACATAAAGATGGGGTGGTGGCCAAGCGACCAACCTCGATTGGAGGGTTGGAACATTGGGTCCCACTCTGACCTCCAGGCTTCCCTGGCGGCTCAACTGGTAAAGAATTCACCTGCAAATGTGGGAGACCTGGATTCGATCCCTGGGTTGGAAAGGCCCTCTGGAGAGGAAACAGCTACCCAGTCCAGTATTCTGGCCTGGAGAATTCCATGGACTGTATAGTCCATGGGGTCACAAAGATCCGACACAAATGAGTGACTTTCACTTTCTTCCTTTGACCTCCAGGGAAGGGGGAGGGGCTGGCGACTGAGTTCAATCACCTATGGCCAGTGAAATTAATCAACCATGTCTGTGTAATGAGGCCTCTATAAAATCCCAGAAGGACTGAGTTCAGAGAGCTTCTCTGGTAGCTCAGACAATAAAGAATCTACTTGCAATGCAAGAGACCTGAGTTCAATCCTTGAAAGCCCCTAGAGAAGAAAATGGCAACCCACTTCAGTATTCTTGCCTGGAGAATTCCATGGATGGAGGAGCCTAGCAGGCTACAGTCCACAGGTTCACAAAGTCAGACACGACTGAAAGACTCACACACACGCTGAGTTCAGAGACCTAGTTGGCTGGTGAACGGGTGTTGGTGCAGGGCACATGGCACCTGGAGAAGGAATGCAAACTCTGCCCATTCCCCCATGCCCTCCCTCTGCATCTCTCCCATCTGGCTATTCCCAGGCTGCATCTTTTTCTAATAAACAGGTGATCCAGTGAGCCACTCTAGCAAAGTAACTGAATCCAAGAAGGGGGTCGTGGGACCCTCCAATGTATTCCTGGGGAGTCAGAAGTGCAGGTTCAGCCTGGATTTGTGATTGGCATGGGGGAAAAGGGAGACAGTCTTGCGAGATTGACCTGGCACTGCCTCCAGGAAGACAACGTCAAAAGTTAATTAAAACAACGGACACCCAGCTGGTGCTACAGAACAGACCACATATTGGCTAAAATGGTCTTGTCGTAAGACACTGAGAGGAGAGGACAGGCAACAGGCAGCAGCTATTCCTCTGCCAGGTAACTGTCCCCAGTCACGCAGGTGTTCTAACACACCTGGGAGTCAGGTGGGGAGGGATGTGGTTTGCCCTCCAGGAAGGCAGTTCCACAGAGCCCCAAGCCCCGGACTCTCTCCACTCCAGAGGTGTCCATCCCCAGAAAAGGAAGATTGAGTGGAGAAGCCCCAGCCTAACAGAGACCAGGACTCAGAGCAGCAACTGAGCCGGAGGACCCCGGATCCCAGTCTAGTCAGTAATAAAGTACATCCATGCAGGGAACCTCCGCTCAGCCCTGAACCCAACCACCAGAGCCTAAGGACGGCCCCAAGGGCAGACGAGCAGCTCAGCATTTAATTCCACCTTCCCGGTGTCTGCCTGGACCACTGAGTTAGAGTGGAGACAAGCAAGACAGACACCAATCCTGGCCTCAAAGAATTTCTGAGTATTACAGAAATGCCAGGAAAGTCTGCAGAGCCCCGGCATGAATCCCCGCCGGCTCTGACAGCTTGAGCAAACATATGGGAGTGGGAAGCAGAAGACACGCTAAGGAAACTGTTTATTACAGTTGGGAGAAAATACAAGGTAAGTGTTGGAATGGAAGTGGGAGCTACGATCAGTGAAGAAGGATCCTGAATGCCAACCCAAGGAGTTTATGGGAGGAGGGGGCGAAGGATGGCAAGGACGTGCTCAGAGCTGAGTCTAAAGAGTGAATTCACTGGCACAATCGCAGATGCAAAGGGGAAGGAGTTTCAGGAAGAAGGCATCAATCATCTCCAAAGGCTGTCGATACTCAGAGAAAGAAAAACACTGCTTAGAAGACACCCGCCATCATCCCAGTTTTATTAGATGGAGGGTGGAGGCAGGAAGGCAGGTTTCAAGGGCAGAACCCGGCAAAGACACATCTGCAAATAGTGATGGTCAGAAAGGAAGAAACGAGTACCGTTCATGCACCGTGAACACACCCTGAGGAAACAGCAGTGCTCAGCACACACAGCACTTTGAGAAGTCAGGTGTGAAAAGGGGAGAGTTCCCCAAGTTCCCATAGAGACACTGGGTTTCTACACAGGCAGACCTGAGCCAAGAGATTCAAGATGCAAAAAGTAACCCTGGGTAAGAGATAAAACATGGGAGAGCCAAAAGGGACAGGATTGAGAGCCCAATTCACATCAAGATGCCTTTACACCCAAAAAGATTAACTCAGAATCTTTTTCTTACAGTTTCACAGTGTAAAATTCCTCTAAGTTTCTCAGTGTGTTGAAAAACTTGTTTCTCAACCTGTTCCATTGTTCAACCACCAAGAAATAGATTCCATAGCTTTAACTTGATCGAGTCAATTAATATATTTTAACACAAATTGTGCTTTTTTTTTTTTAGTGAAAGGTTATGAGCATAGTAAGTGGAGTAGGAAGGAGAGATGGGTTTTCAAATTTTCCAGACCTACATTTCCAATGTATTTTTAGCCTTCAACACAAGAACCTCATGGCTTGAAAATTTCCAAGTATGAGTGCTTCTGTGTTAACTGATTTGCAAGACACATCTGATCTTCACAACAAGCCTCTGAGTTTTAAGGGTCAACAACTGGCCCAGGTTGAAAGGAAGAGGTTGGGCAGGACCTGAATCTGAGTCTGACTCTAAGATAACCCTTCACTGACCCAAACCACAAGGCCTGCCTCCGTCCCCTGATTCCCTGAGCTTCACGTCCTTGTAGTATCTTCTCCAAAGCTTTGCTGTGAAGTAAAGCAGGTGTCCCATGGACAGCACTCAGCACACGCACCCAGCCCATCATCCCACAGCTCCGACATCCCCGAGACCCACATGTGTGCCCCTGACAGCCCTGAGGACCGCCTGCGTCATTGTGTCTCACATGTCTGCTTCTCCTAGTCAGGAAGCCGGTCTCTGTGTCCTAGTTTCTAGGGTGTCCAGCATGTAGTCAGAGCTCAAGAACTGGTTCCTGTTTCAGTTAATTCTGACCAACATGCAACCCAAGTGCTCCCTGCGCTCAGGCTGCCTTCTGGGTAAAATCTGCATCAGAGGGAACCTCACCAGGTATGTTATCACGGTACACTGTCTGTAGGAGCCAGCAGACTACAGCAAGCTGGCCATTTCTACACATCAAGGCTCACTGGTGCCCAGTCCCCTTCATTCACCCAGTGTCCACACCACGCAGGAGTTAAAATGGCAGAGCTGAGTAGCTGCCAACAGAGTCACAGAGCCTGCGAAGCATCAAACAATTACTAGCTGGCCCTCCAGGAAATCTTTGCTGAGCTCTGCATGGGCTCAATCACTCAGTGAGTCAACTAATGTGAGAAGATTTCCTACAAGGCAGTCCCTGCCTTTCAGTGCCAAGTATACAGTGGGGAATGGAAGACATGGCCCGTGTATTCATGGAGCTGCTAGTCTGAGGCAGGAGACAGACGGGCTCTGGGTTAGACATGTACAACTGGTCTCCTGTTTCCATTTCCTGAGACAAGAGATAGGGGGGCTCCAGGGAAGGGATTTACAATCAGCCTCCTGCTTGTCCTCCAGAAACGGAAGTACAACTGAAACGGGGTAAAGAGCCAGGCCTTGTCTCTTATAAACACCTTTGGATAATAGTCATGGCAGGAACAGAGAGGGGCAAAACCCCATTTCAGCAAAGGATTAAGGGATCTCTGCCCGCCCCGCTTCTTAGGACAAGAGACACTACACACACCGAAAGGCTCCTTGGGGATCAAAAGTCCAGGGGCAACACCAGGCCATAGAAGTCTTGCTCCTCCCAGAAGCCTTCACTTCGAGATCCATCTTGGCTGAGGGGTGCATGAGCACCCAGAGGAGGGTCCTGAGACAAATTAGCCAGGGAGGGGGAGGGCAAAGCAATATGACTGGCCTAAGAGATGACAAAGACCCAGAAAACAGCCGCCTTATAAACTTATAAACTTATAAACTCCCAAAGATGCAACTCTGAGTTCCGCTGTACTTTTCAATAAACTTTTTTTTACTATTCTCTTTACCTTCTGCCTGCTCACCGGAATTCTTTCTGTAAAAACAGGCAAGGAGGACTAGGGGCCCAGGACCCAGCCGCTGGCCTCTGAGGTCCAGTGGTTAAGACTTTTGGTCCGGGAACTAAGGTCTTGCTCCCCGCTACTGCTCACTGCAAGCTGCCACTTACTGCTGTGTGCATCCAAAATCAAGTCTAGCAAGCAAAAAGACAAACCACACAAAAGGAGCCAAATATATAAATGAGCAATAAATAGACCACTCAGTGCAGGTCAAAATTCAGTTTCCAGGGCTCTGCACAACATGAATATCCTCCAGCCTTTTTTTTCAGATTTACTTAATTTTTTCTTAATTTTGGGGGGGTATAGTTGCTTTACAATGTTGCATTAGTTTCTACTGTACAGCAAAGTGAATCAGCTATACATATACATATATCGCCTCTTTTTTGGACTTCCTTCCCATTTAAGTTACCACAGAGCACCAAGTAGAGTTCCCTGTGCTATACAGTAGGTTATCTATTTTATATCTAGTATCAGTGGCGTATATATGTCAATCCCGATCTTCCAATTCATCCCACCAACACCTCCCCCAATCCTATTTTCTTACCTGTTCAGTAGGAAATGAAAGTTTATTGTAAAAGATGTATGAAAATACCAAATGATCACAAGTTAAGCATGGCTCTGAGGAAGCGGCTGGATTGGAATTTATTAGATACGAGCAGCTGTACTGCTTGGGCTACTGGTTTTGAGGAGGAGAGAGCTGTTTTGAAGATGAAAGTTCTTGAAATAAGCAGGTGTTACTTTTCCTTGAATGACACAAACAAACAGCAAGGATGGGACTGCCCCCGACCATCTGCTTCTGGATGTTTTAGTACAACAGTAAGCGAAACAGCTGGCAGGCTCCAGAGAACCAGATTCACAATAATTAAAGGTAGAAATGCGCTGCTTTGTCATGGATGGCAACTGGGGTGCTTTAATTAAAATATTAATCAATAGCCAATATTTTGTAATAACTGTAAATGAAAAGTAGCCTTTAAGCATTGTATAAGATTTGTTTTAATTTTTAAAAACATTATGTTGAGCAGAAGCAGCCAGTCACAAAAAGACTATATATTGTATTGTATTATCCACATGAAACTAGAAAAGATACATGTAGTATAAAGAGACAGAAAGCAGTTGAGTAGCTGCCAGAGCTGGGGTTGGGGGAACTCACTGGGAAAGGACTTTGTAGAGTGATGAAATGTCCTATGTCTTGACTGGTGGTATAAATTTGTTAGAATTCACAGAGAGAGTCACTTGAAATCTGCATTTTATGATAGATAAATAACAGAAATAAAAAATATCTCGATGAAGTTGATTTAGGAAAAAAGCTCCAGTTGCGAGGGGAAGTGATGAACACTCATTATAAACAATGTAAACAATAAGGGAAAGTACAAAAGGAGAAAAATAACATCATCCTAAATATAGGATGCTACTGGGCTTCCCTGGTGGTCCAGTTGCTAAGACTGCATTCTCAACACAGGGGCCCTGGTTTGATCCCTGGTCAGGGAACTAGATCCCATGTGCCACAACTAAGAGTTATTAGCATGCCACAGCCTAAAAGATGCCACATGCCACACTGAAGATCAAAGATCCCATGTACTGCAACTAAGACCCGGTGCAGCCAAATAAATATATAAAAATAAATATTAAAAATAACAATGTTTCAAAAATTAAAGTAGGATGCCGTTAATGCACAAATAAAAACATGAAACACTAAAGAAAAAAAATTCAGAGAAGGAAAAGGCAATCCATTCCAGTATTCTTGCCTGGAAAATCCCATGGACAGAGGAGCCTGGCAGGCTACAGTCCATGGGGTCGCAAAGAATGGGACATGACTGAGCACACTAAAAAAACTGTATTAATCAAAATGTTTCACAAAAAGGATTATAGACCTCAATGTAAAATGCAAAATTTGAAAACCCCTGAAAGATAACAGAGAAGAAAACTGAGATGATCTTGGGTGTAGATACAACACCAAAGGCACAGTCCAAGTAAGAAATAATTGACAAGCTGCGCTTCATGAAAAACTTCTGTTGTACAAAAGCCCACATCAGGAGAATGAGAAGACAAGCTGCAGACAAGCCACAGAGCCACATCATGTGTCATCAAGGAAATACAATTAACAATGAGCCACCACTACACACCTCTCAGAAGGTCCAAAACCTGGAGGGGCAAGGGGTACGGTGGACATTTCTGTACTTCCCCTCAGTTTTGCTGTAAAACTAAAAGTGATCTTAAAAAATTCAGTCTGAGGAACAAATTTAATTTTTTTTCATATACCTAACTCGGAAAGGTGGGCTTCCCTGGTGGCTCAGCAGTAAAGAATCCACCTGCCCATGCAGGAGACGTGAGTTCAATCCCTAGGTCAGAAGACCCGTGGGAAAAGGAAATGGCAACCCACTCCAGTATTCTTGCCTGGGAAATCCACTGGACAGACGAGCCTGGTGGGCTACAGTCCACGGGGTTGCAAAAGAGTCAGATTCAACTTAGCGACTAAACAACAATTCAGAAAGGCACAAAAGTGCTCACAATTTCTAAGCAGGGTAGATTCAAACAGAGCTGCCAGGTGCAGCCTGTCCTGTTGGGAGGAGCAGAGACATCTGTGGACAGACAGTGGTCACAGACTCTGAAACCCAACTGTTTTGCCTGAGAAGGGAAACTAATTTCAGGCTTCCCTGGTATCTTAGCTGGTAAAGAACCCACCTGCAATGCAGGAGACCCCAGTTCTATTCCATGGTTGGAAAGATCCCCTGGAGAAGGGATACACTACCCACTCCAGTATTCTTGGGTTTACCTGGTGGCTCAGACAGTAAAGAATCCACCTGCAGTGAGGGAGACCTGGGTTCAATCCCTGGGTTGGGAAGAACCCCTGGAGGAGGGCATGGCAACCCACTCCAGTATTCTTGCCTGGAGAATCCCCAAAGACAGAGGAGCCCAGAGGGCTACAGTCCATGGGGTCACAAAGAGTCGGACATGACTGAGCAACTAAGCACAGCATAAACTAATTTCCTGACAACACTTGTCAACATCACATCAACTAAGAGTTCAGTAAAATTCAGTCCGTCCATAAAACATAATGCTGTGCTCATGCTACTGGCTTGATCCAGGAGTGTATTTTAAAATAGCTAGTATAATTTGTGTGTGTGTGTGTGTGTGTGTATACACACAGCTTCATTCAAACAAGTGTTTAACAAGACTTTCATGAGACATACACAAATCCATCTTCCTTGATAGAAGTCTAAGGGCAGGGCTGAGATCCTCCCATAGAGCTTTGGAGCAACAATGATGCACTTGGGCAGCTGAAGGAGGCAAGACTAAGAATCACCTCTGACACTGAAACTGGTGGATGATCAAGATTCAAGCCTACGTAGCTTGACCTTTAGCATTTAAGTCAAAAAGACACCCAAGATGTAAACAATCAGACATCTTCAGCCAAACTACAATGCACCTCTAGATTCATGCCGTAGATCAACGTTTCTTGCTGTTACATGAACCTAAGGTAATTACTTGTAAAGTATACTGAAATATATGCAAATACATCTGCTATTTACACAGGTGTGTCCAACTTGTTATACTGCGACAAGGGTACTTTATGTACTTGTACAAGTTTCATTTATATCTGTACACGTATTAAATACATATGATAAATTCATATACATCAATGTGTGTATATATACATATAATAATTAACACAGGTAATATCAGGTATTGATAGAGACTCAAATAATGAAAAGCGGTGACATTTTGTGGAATTGCTATTTGCAACCACCTAATAGCTGAAAACAGTACTACAAAATAATTTAGTTCCAGTAGCAACTGCTGATGAATCATCAAACACAGCTAAAGGCCTCCCTCAACTACATTCATTAACTGAATACTCATAACCAGTTGCTTGGATTTTAATGTCGTACATACTTTCCCTTTTAAAAACACATAAAAGGAAGGAAGAAAAAGAACTGGAAGGTGTAAGGCTATCCAGGAACTGATGGCTGGAGATGCTGGAGCAGTTTCAGGGGTTTCATACACTAGTCATTAAACTGTACTACCTCTTACTACCGCCTATGAAAAATAATGACTTCATCACCAACCGAGTGAAACAACCCACAATACCATTTTATGACCAAAACTACCTGGGGTAAAGGTTCAAATGTTGCCTGGAGCAAACTGAAAGAGACTGATAAGTCAGTGCCATCTAAATTAACCAGAAGTCTTTTCTGTATCATTTGGCACAATCACAAAAGACTTCTATTGCGAGAAAGATCAGCCTAAAAAAGAGTAAAAGCACGTGGATCAATGTATTTGTCCAGATCTCTTAGGTGACCTCTTTACTGGCAGTTACCAGTAACTGGAAACATCCGTAAGCAGTTATTCAGCATAGTAGGGAGAGTAAACAGTGAAATATGAAAACCCACCCACACCCACCTTAACATCTAAGGGATCATCACTAAGAACTTATGAAAGCAAAGAGTCTAAAAGTCTTCTGTCTACTTTAAGGCAATGGCATCAAGAAGGCCATCACAAGATGCAAGTGCCTCTCTCCCAGTAGTCACTCTTTACATTAACAGCTCAAAGCCCTGCATTTGTTAGACTTCCCATCCCTAGACAAACAAAGTGAAGCCTGGGTGGTGCTAGTGGTAAAGAACCGCTGCCAGTGCAGGAAACTTGGGTTCGATTCCTGGGTCAGGAAGATCTCCTGGAGGAGGCATGGCAACCCACTCCAGTTTTCTTGTCTGAAGGATCCCATGGACAGAGGAGCCTGGTAGGCTACAGTCCATAGAGTAGCAAAGAGTTGGACACTATTGAAGCAACTTAGTATGCATGCATGCATAGAGATACACATCTCAGAATGTTGACTAGTTCAGTTCAGTCCAACTCTTTGCGACCCCATGAACTGCAGCACGCCAGGCCTCCCTGTCCATCACCAACTCCTGGAGTCCACCCAAACCCATGTCCATCGAATCGATGATGCCATCCAACCATCTCATCCTCTGTCGTCCCCTTCTCCTCCTGCCCTCAATCTTTCCCAGCATCAGGTGGGAATGAGTCAGCTCACTCCCAATTTCCAATGAGTCAGCTCTTCGCATCAGGTGGCCAAAGTATTGGAGTTTCAGCTTCAACATGATGTCCTTCCAATGAACACCCAGGACCGATCTCCTCTAGGATGGACTGGTTGGATCTCCTTGCAGTCCAAGGGACTCTCAAGAGTCTTCTCCAACACCACATTTCAAAAGCATCAATTCTTCGGCACTCAGCTTTCATTATAGTCCAACTCTCACATCCATACATG
Organism: Bos indicus; assembly: GCF_029378745.1. Lineage (NCBI taxonomy): Eukaryota > Metazoa > Chordata > Mammalia > Artiodactyla > Bovidae > Bos > Bos indicus. The sequence goes on along the minus strand of NC_091772.1, from coordinate 36,378,973 downwards.
ACCACTGGAAAAACCATAGCCTTGACTAGACGGACCTTTGTTGGCAAAGTACTACATTTAGAGTCACTAAGGCTCTCTAAACTGCGCCCCATATTCTTCAACCATCAATAGCATTTCACACAACATTAACACCATGGAAACAATACAGGTTCATAAAATATGCTAATTTTCTCACAGCTTTTTAATAGACTAGAACTCTGACTTCCCTATAACCAGTAGTAAAACCCATCTACAGAACAATCACAGCCATGCACCCAATGCTCACGCTGGGCCCACACCACACACACTCGAGTGTCACCCTGCTCAGACCACAGATCTTGGAGGCTGCCTGGACAACCTCCTCCCTGCCTCCTGCTACTGAAAGGGAAAGAAACCTAATGTCCAGTAAAAATCAACTCCCTCCCTCCCCATGCCCTCCTGAGTTTCTGCATGCTTTCAAAGTCTGCACCGTAAATAATCAGCAAACAGCGACCCTCATTATTCGCCTTTCTAATCATGTTTCATTCTGCTTTGTTCAATGTTTAGGTAGCTTATCTTTAAATGCTAAGGTCCCAAGAGGAAAACTAGACAATATCCCTCTTTGTGTCTGCCCAGAGCCTAACATTGTGCCTTTTAAATAACAGTACTGGACAGACTTTTGGGAAACAGTCAGCTAAAATTGTTATGTTCCATACCTGAAAGGTACTGTTGAACCCGAAAATATTGCCACTAAAGAATAGCAAATGAAGAAACAAATGTCACCCGTAAGCAGAAGCTGTAGTTCTCCCCCTTCCCGCCCAAGATCCAGCCTGTGACCAACAACATCCTCACTCCATGTGCAGACACCCCTCAGATGCAACATGTTTAAAAATGAACATCGTCCTGCTACTTCCCAGACCTGCCCCTGGACGCCCACATCAGAACTCTCAGGGTCCCTGTGGAGGCTGATCCCTCCTTCCCTCCTACATTCAACCATTCACCACGTCCTGTCGTCCTCCTCATGTTCCTGAAATTAGCCCACTTCCCCCCATTGCACACCACCTCCTACCTCACCAGCCTCCCAATCATCCTTACTGTGGCCCTACAACTGTCTGCCTCCACACGACTAAAGAGCAATTGTTTAAAAAAGCTGTGTGTGTGTGTGTGTGCATACATTCACGCATGTCTATCTTGTATTAGCTCACTTCCTAATGTATTAGCTGACCTAATGTATTAGCTCACTTCCAACCTGAAAACGTGATCTTAGAATCTAATCTAAAAATCTAGAAGATGGCTTAAGAAGACCTTAGACAATATAACCCCTCCTCCCCTCACCAGCTCATCTGGGATCACATTCCCCTTCACATTCAGTGCCCCAGTCTCAGATGAACAACAAGGTCCCATTGTACAACTTGGGGAATTACATTCAATACTGTGAAAACCATAGGGGAAAAAAGAATATTTAATAAATCACTTAGTCGCTCAGTTGTGTCTGACTCTTTGCGACCCCATGGATTGTAGCCTACTAGGCTCCTCTGTCCATGGGATTTTCCAGGCAAGAATACTGGAGTGGGTTGCCATTTCCTTCTCCAGGAGATCCTCCCAACCCAGGGATTGAACCCGGGTGTCCTGCATTCTGTCCTGGTAGGCAGACGCTTTACCATCTGAGCCACCAGGGAAGTCATAGGGGAAAAGAATAATAAATCACTTAGCTGTACAGCAGAAATTAACACAACACTGTAAATCAATTATACTTCAATTAAAAATTTATAAGGAAAAAACCCAGAGAGTTCCAGTCTTAAATAGTCTACACCACAACAAGCTTTGTCTCAGCTCCCAGTTTCCATGGACACTGTTCCCTCGGCCTGAAACACCGTTCCAGGCCCCATGCTGTCAGCCATGCTCAGGTTCTGTTTAACCACCACTTCCTTAGGGTGAGCCCAGACTAGATCAGCTCCCTCTGCTCCAGGTACGACCTGTGCCTCCCATGCCCTACTGAGCACACTCTCCTCCCAGCACTGACAGCAGCCTTCCCTTCAAACACAAGCAGAAATCCTGTCCACCTTACACCCCACCATCATACTCTTGAATACCAGCTCTTGCTGAGTCCACAAGTACCAATATTCATTCATGTGTAAAGTAGTCCTAGTCAAAAAGACTTCAACCCCAGAGCATGAATGTTACCAAGTAGCAAGCTTCTATCAAGATGTTATTAAGTACCTGGCATTGGCCAGGCTAGAACAGTAGTTGAAAACAGGAGTCCAGTCCAGAAGGGACTTACAACTGAGATAAGGAAAGAGCTTCCACATAAAGGCACTAAACTTCCTGGACTTCCCTGGTAGTCCAGTGGTTAAGATTCTGCCTTCAGCACGACAGCCCTTATATGTGGAATCTGAAAACAAATGATACATGTGAACTTACCTACAAAGCAGAAACAGACTCAGAGAGAACAACTTATGGTTACCAGTGCAGAACAGGGGGAAAGGGCAGTTAGGGAATTTGGAATGGGCATGTACACATTGCTATAATAAAAATAGTTAACCAACAAGGACCTACTGTACCGCACAGGGAATTCTGCTCGATGTTATGTGACAGTATGGATGGGAGAGGAATTTGAGGAGGATGGACATTTTTACATGTATGACTGAGTCACTTTGCTGTCCACCTGAAACTATCACAACATTGTTAATTGGCTACACTCCAATATCAAATAAAAAATTTTTAAGAAAGACTCTGCCTTACAATGCAGGCAGCACAAGTTTGAGGCCTGATCAGGGAACTAAGGTCCTATATGCCTCCAGGTATGGCCCAAAATGTTTAAAAGATTAAAAATAAAAGTACTAAACAACAAGGTATTATTTAAAGGTAAACACAATAATCCATGGTTGTATAGTGTTGAAAAAAACACAACAGAAAAGAGGATCTTTGAGTGGGATTATTAAAGGATGGGGAGAATGTAAATATCAAGGAAGATACCACAGGTAGAAAATGCTGAAGCATCCAGTCGGGCAAGTGTACATACTTCCAGGAGTCCGGGTTTACATACATGCAAAAGTCTGATTGGAAGGGAAGGGGATAAAAGGTCAATGAGACTGAACTGATTACAGATCAAGTTTATAGTTTTTGAAGGTTAAAGCTGAATACTTAGAGAGTAGCACAATATGAAAAACAATGGAAGCTGGGTGAAGGGACAAAGACTTGATTTGATTAGGACTAACAGCCTGAACAGTGGACCGTGCCAGCAAGTGTACTTCAAGTGTGTTCTCTGACTTCAAGCCCTTGACACCCCTATAACCTGTACGCTATTATTAGTGCTCAGTTAACACATGAGAAAACCGAGTCTCAGAATATTTACAACATGTTGTTGTTCAGTCACTCAGCTGTGTCCATCTCTTTGAGACCCCATGGACTTCACCTGTCCTTCACCATCTCCTGGAGCTTGCTCAAACTCATGTCCATTGAGTCTGTGATGCCATCCAACCATTTCATCCTGTGTCGTCCCCTTCTCCTGCCTTCAGTCTTTCCCAGCATCAGGGTCTTTTCCAATGAGTCTTGGAGCTTCAGCTATTTACAGCATATTCAAGGTTAATATAGTTGGTAAGTGCTAGAACTGGGGCTTGATTCCAGCAACTTCAGAGCCCTTAAGGGTCCACAGGGGAGAAGTCCTCTTTGAAAATAGTGCAAAGCAAGGAGTGTTTTTAAACCTAACAGGGAAGAGCCGACTCATTGGAAAAGACCCTGATGCTGGGAAGGAATGAAGGCAGGAGGAGAAGGGGACAACAGAGGATGAGATGGTTGGATGGCATCACTGACTCAACGGACATGAGTTTGAGCAAACTCTGGGAGATGGTGAAGGACAGGGAAGCTTGGCGTGCTGCAGTCCATGGGGTCACAAAGAGGTAGACACTTCTGAGCGACTGAACAACAACAGGGCACAGAGGACTCAAAACCAGTGTATTCAGTGAAGCAGCAGCTAGAGCAGCAGCAGCAAGGTCAGAGGTGAGCAAACTCAGACCAAGACAGAAATCCCGTTACCAAGAAATTAGTGCAATAGGATGTCAAGGGGCGAAGCAGATCTAAAAATGAAAAACAGATGTTGGAATTCAAAAATGACACTACAGCTGCTAATCTCAGATAGGAAACAAGATAATCATGCCATAAACAGGACTTTGGGTACATTTAAAAGTGGACCTGTTTTTCCGTGTTAAGTCTTTGCGTGAGGTCACCATGATCAAACCAGTTGCAATGTCCACCAGACACTGTGGACAATGGTAATGACAGCTTGCTGAGAAGAACAGGTGAGGTTAATATTATCAGTACTAATGTTATGCTTAAGAAAGGTATACTTCTTAAACCAAAGGAGACATCGTTTTAATAACAAACAAAAAAAAACTAGTAACTGTTAGCCAAGAAAAGGAGGAAAAACATCTAATAACACACTCCCCCACAATCCCATCTTCCCTAAGCAGTCCTAGCAACAGCGCTTCTGCATAGGTCAGCTTAAGACAGAAACTCCCAGCCACCCACCCACTCGTCCCCTGCACACGATTCCACACCCATTGCAATATCTTTGCAGCATCTTTTTGGAGCAGAAAATATTGAGACTAGCCTGCCGAAGTACATGTAGAAATCTCAGCCACAAATTAGGCTTTCAACTTACAGTAGCAATTTTTAAACTTCTAACCAGTTTAAGGCATTACAGACAAAAAGATTTCTATTAAATGTTAGGGAACCAATGATGGATTTCCATTAGCAACGAGGTACAAAAAGACATCTGCAGACAATATAAAAAACTAGAATTGAAAATGTCATCTGATCTCATTTCCATGACTAGCTACTATCAAAACAATTTTTCAAAAGCAAGTAACAGAATAAAGCATGCAATATATCTTTTCTGCTGCTGATCATTTTAACACCGTCTTTGCCCTTATGATTACAGAAACAACCATATGTTAAAGCACATTTAGAAAAAGATGGAAGGATGCAAATTCTTGTCCACAATTGCTCCTGGGGAAGAGAAGGCAAGAGAACTGGGAGGGGAGACAAATTATGCTTCAACTTTATCTACCACGTTTCCTTTCTTTCATTAAAAAAAAAAAAAAACTGAAATAAATAGGCCAAAATGTTAACATCTGTTCATCTGGGTTGAAGGTGATGCAATGTTTACTCTGGTCTCCTTGTCATTCAAATGTTTCTGAAATTTTACCCCAATTATTCAAAAGGAAAAAAGGATCCAAGGCTCTCAACCTAATGAAAATACCACCCAGAATATATCTAATCCATCTTGCTGCCTGAATGACCCCAGCTCCACTGGGTGAAGTTCACATCTCTGCCACGCAGCCAACTTCTATTCTGGACGTATTCCAGAAGAGCCTAATTAGCAGATCTGAACTGATATTCCCCTATGGGGTGGGCCTTAATTATGGGCCAGTCCTCAGTGGCAACAACTAGGAAAGCATCCATGTCTCTTAGGGGAGCTGAGAGAAAGATTCCAGAAGGAAGAAGCTGCTACATAACTCATCTCCCTCCCACCTCCATCTGCTCCCGGTTCCCTGTCCTGCCCCCTGCATCTCCCAGGGCCAGTCCTCCATGGGGAAGCCCAAAGGCACCTCTCCTCCAGGAGAAACCCAGCACCAGCCTCCTGGGCTCCTCCTCGGCTCACCATGAAAACACACAACAGCTTCTAGAAGAAGCCAGTTACTCTCTTAACCATCCCTGAAAACAGACGGGCAGGAGGACATAAGCATAAGGGCAATGCCCCCTCCAAGGACATGTCTGTTCATCTATTCACGCTGCCTCCTCTGTTTCTTAAAGTGCCCCTAACACCAAACCCGAGGCAATCAAATCTTAACTCTAGCTAAATGGTCCCGTAGGATTATTATGACACAGGATGACCATGGGCGCCCAGGAAAGAAGAACATTCAATGGAGGTCAGGCCTTTTGAATGGGACAAAGGCCTGGGGCTTCCCCACTGTACCCAGAGCACAGCAGGGGACTCGACACGGCTGAACCCAGGGCTCCCAGAGGACAAGGAACACGTGAGCTCTTGCATCTTGTATCCTCCTTTTTTTTTTTTTTAAATCAACAAGGGATTCATTTTAGCAACTGCCAAGATCCTTTAAACTAAGAGGACAAAGGCACATAAAAGGCAACACTGCTGTGCACGCACTCAGCCCTTTCAAGTTTTACGAAGAGTAAGATATAAAGAAGCAACACAAAGATGCTGCAGTTCACACCGCCAGGAACAAAATACCTTTAATAGGGTTTCGGCATAAAAAAGATGGTGCAATTTCTAGTGCTCTAGACTCCAGTTTAATACTAGAGCAATGAAACTGTTAGACTCCAGACCTCTAACATAAGGCCAGGGCCCAGCCAAGAGGGGGTATGAGGACCGAGGCTTGAGCATCTTCAACCCAGGAACCTCTATACAACAAAATCTCAACTGTCAGGGGTCAGAAGGTGGGCACATGCCTGTGACTCGGCCCAGGATGTTGGCTCAGACTACATGGAAGGCGATGCATGTCCCAGAATACACCCAACTTTGTGACCGGAGTAGAAGGTCGGTAATGGGGAACACATGTACACCTGTGGCAGATTCATTTTGATATATGGCAAAACCAATACAATATTGTAAAGTTAAAAAAAAAAGAAAGAAAGAGTAATGGAAAATAACCACAAGCAGGCCTAAATAGGACAGGCTTTGAAAGTCACAGGGTTAGAATGGGAAGGCCAAAGCATGGATGGCCACTTCCACAAAGGATGATCACATCTGCACCGCCACATGGTCGAGAAGGGATGATAAAGGGCAGGGACGCGCTGGCCAAGCTGCCTGGACAAGAGACAAGCAGAAGTGGTGTCCGAGGAGCAGCTGCCACGAAACAGCAAAAAGGAAGACACAAGAGCATCTGCTCACTGACAACCACAAAGAACAGAACATCAGCCTCCAGGCCCTCTGTGCTGTGCTGAGGTGCTCAGTCATGTCTGACTCTTTGGTACCCCATGGACTGTAGCCCACCAGGCTCCTCTGTCCATGGGATTCCCCGGGCAAGGATACTGGAGTGGGTTGCCATACCCTTCTCCAGGGGATCTTCCTGACTCAAGGATCGAACCCAGGTCTTCTGCACTGTAGGCAGATTCTTTATTACCTGAGCCAGGGCAGGAAGAAACTCTTGGAGGTGATGAATAGGCTCCTGGCACAGAGTGCAGTGATGGTTTCCAGACATACGTGAATCTCGAAACCAAATAAATCGCAGACATCAGCTTTTTGTATGTCAATCATACCTCAATCAGGAGGTTTGCAAAAATATTTTTTGTCTTATAGTTTACATTCTTAACTGTTAAGATATAAGGCCTTAAGATTTTCAGTGACAGGGCAATAAACATCAATTAAACTAGGAAGCGAGTTGGAGAAACAGTCTCTAGGACACAAGAGACTGGAGGTGGAGTCACCGTTCAGAATTCAGCCTGGGGGCCCCACAGGGTGGGAGGAAGACAGGTTTAGCTGAAAAACTCAGAGGACCTGCTGTTCATACACAATGCCTTAAAGGAAGCACATGGATCATTCCTGCAGCCCTCCTGGGAACACGACACAGGCCCTGATGTTCTTACAGGTAGGTGCCCAGGGAACCACGGGCCAGAGAAAGGGATCCACCTGAGTGTTGCCTCAGATCTACCCTCCAGGAGTCCTGTCCCTTCGGCTGATAAGACAGGGATCTGAGTGGGATGCACAGTGGACTCCCAGATGTTCTCTCCCAGCCAACCACAGACGGCCTAAAGAGGTCATCGTTGGTTTTAGACAAAAGAGCAGTTCAAATCAATGCTAACTCTGAGACACTCAAACATCCAGGTGATGCCACAAAGCGACTGCACACCTGCTTCCAAAAATGAGTCTCATGTGGGCTCAGTGGACCGGAGTTTGCTGGCACTGTGGCAGTTCAGAGTTGCTCACACAGAAAGGACGGCCAGAACTGAGATAACAGGCAGTGGCATGCGGTGGGGAGGACGGCTAAAGATGGGCCAAGGACATCCATACACACATCCATGGAGCCACTCCCACAGCTGAGGCACAGGAGCAAGGAGAAAAGCCAGGGGCAGAAACTGAGCAGAGCAGAAGCTACACAGTCTGAGAAGTAGGAGAACGAAGCTCCCCAACCTGGCATGAAATCCATTCCATCATTCCACCCAAATCTGCGTCCGACCCACCCCTGCCACAGCGCCCCCACCAAGTCACCCCCTCGCCAGTGTCCCTCTGCCCTCCTTCCCCATCCAACCCCCACTACTCCAACAGGGTGCATTATCTAAACCCCACCTGTGACCAGGACATCACCGCAAAGTCCAACAAACTTGTTTCTCCAACTGAGGTCTCTTGTGGAGGATGAAGGGTGGGCATGAAAACGACACATCTTTCTGGAATGTTGGGGCTTCTCTGCTGGCTCAGAAGGTAAAGAATCTGCCTGCAAAGCTGGAGACCTGGGTTCGATCCCTGGATTGGAAAGATCCCCTGGAGAAGGGAATGGCAACCCACTTCAGTATTCTTGCCTGGAGAATTCCATGGACAGAGGAGCCTGGCAGGTTATAGTCCATGGGGTCACAAAGAGTCGGACATGACTGAGTGACTAACACTTTCATACTTTTTCACTTTTCTGGAATGTCAGTGTTACACAATGGCAAATGATGTTCAATCTGTCGAATCAAACAAAAACTTCAGAACAACTTTATGCTCGCGGTGGGCTACTCTTTGAAGAACCTCAGCCTTCTCCTAGGCAAATTTCTGTTATTGAGGGGTGTACTGTGGTGAAAAATTTTAGTACGCTGGCCAAAGTCAGTCAGACTTGTGTTTCTCCAGATTAAGATAAGAAGCCAAAGAAAAAAAGACTGAAGACATATAAAACAGAAAAAGTCCAATATGAATTTAAATCATATGGTAGTCTCTTACTTTCTGGACTGGTGACCTGGCTTTGAATCCAAGCTTGATCACTTCCTAGTTATATGACTCAGGGCAAATTATTTAACTTTTCCGTGACTTGTTTTTTTTTTTCTATTTGTAAAATAAAAATGACAATAACTCAAAGGGCTGCTGTAAGAATTAAGCATAAATATCTAAAGAGAGCTAGCTTAGCATAGTGCCTGGTTGACAGCATGAGATTGGCTATTATTTGTAAATTCCAAGTCCGCCCCAGTTTGTTAAAGTGTTCTGAGGCTTTTGTAAGTCCACAATTAGGCTCAGACAGGAAAATGTCTATTCTGATAAGCAGTCCTGCCATACCAGTCAGTCTGTCGCTGAGGGATATTTTAGGCTTCATACACAAAAGAGTACATTTAATTACCCAGCTCAAGAGTCCTCTTGAGATCAGAAACATGGAGAACACCAGAAGCCAATCCAACATCATTCTTTGTCATTTACAAAGTTCAAGACACTGAACCAAAAACAAGTTAACAAACCTCAGTGCGTGAACTGTGTACACTCTTCCAAGGACACCAACCTGAAATACACAGAAGAGGAAGGTCTGAAGAATCCCACTGCTGACAGCTCTTACTAATCAGTTGCCACGAGGGGTTTCACAAACGTACACAAATATTGATATCATCTTTTGCTCAAGTGATGAGATGGAATGTGGGGAGGGAGGGGTAGCTGAAAACCAGCCTGACCTGAAGCCGAAGGACCTGCTCCACTCACGGCTGGCACCAGCGGGCAGCAGGGTGAAAGTCTGCCGGGAGAGACTGGAAGCACCTGCCCTTTTTCTCTCACCCAAATTCCAACAGACTGTCTACTTCCATCTGACTTGTAGCCCAGATAACATGTCACCTACCGCTTTCGGTTTCTCCTAAGAAACTCCTTATTTTCTATCATCTGTTTCTCAATATTATAAATTTTTAAGAGGGGGAAATACTGTAATAAATACAGAGCCACAGAGCCCAAGCACTGCAATTAGAGAGTAGCCTCGACTTGCCACATCTGTAGAAAAGCCCGAGCAGCAATGAGGATCTGGTGCAGCCAAAAATAATAATAAATAAATAATTTTTTAAAGGGCAACTTTTCACCTATTTTATTGCACTATCAACACTTTCAAGGCAGGGTGCCTTTTACACTTTCAAATCTGGTCTCAGAACACAGTGTAAGATACATGAACGGATAGTCATACATAATAAATACATCACTGTGGAGGCAAGAAAAGTCTTGGTTTAACTAAAAAAAAAAGTCCCTAACACCACCAAGAAGTGTCTACCATTATTTTTTTTACTTCAAATAAGTTAAGCTACTTTAAGAATACAACAAAAGGACTTTTCTATTCATAGTTTCCTTTGGATTTACTTCTGCAAACCAACACAATTTAGGCTGCTGTTTCAAAGAAAAATGATGAACCCATTTCTTCATCCTGAACATGCTTCTCTTATAATCTTATACTGTTGAAAACTAATTTTTAAACCGAATATTTAACCTGCCTTTCTATACTAACTATATCTCAAATAATATAATTCCTCTTTATAAAGATATCCTAATAAATTAGAAAGGGAGACAGAATTTAAATATCACCATTTTGCAAACCCCTCATAAAATAAAGGGGTTTCCCAGGCAGAGCAATGATAAAGAAGGTAGGGGACTCGAGAGACATGGGTTCAATCCCTGGGCCAAGAAGATCCCCTGAGAAGGAAACGGCAATCCACTCCAGTACTCTTGCCTGGAAAATTCCATGGAGAGAGGAGCCTGGCAGGCTATAGTCTGTGGGATCACAAAGAGTTGGACACAACTGAGCGACTGAGAAATAAAATAATGGATCTATAGAATGATTATTAACGACCATGAATATTACAAAGAGACAACCAACATTGTCTGAATCCAGCTACAAGTACACCACACCACTGTGAAGCAATATTGTCCCAAAAAATAGACACTGAATCAAATCAAGATCAGGTTACCATTTACAGGAAATAAAGAACAGAAGAACAGGTTAAACCACACATTAAATTGAAAGCATCACAACAGGTTACTACCTGTTATAACTCTTTTTAATTATGATGACGTCACCAAATATTTTTTGATACACAGACACAGGACATTTCTTGCAGGTTTCTTTGTGATTATCTCCATCTAAAAAGAGGAAAATCAGCCAAGTAATAGCATGTTTACAGATGTGCTTATGCTGTCAAGAGAGAAAAATGGGCCCCTTCATACAGGTCTGGAATTGCCAATCTCAGAAATGTTTGCTTTCCTAGTGTTACTAAGCTTTCTTTCGCTGGGAAAAAATACAGCCCTGCTGAGCCAAGATGTAGCAAGTCCCTGCTTCTAAGAAGATCACTTTGGGAGGAAGAGAAGAGGTTGGATCTGGTTCAGCACCCCAAGGAGACAGAGCAGAATGAGGGGCTGGCGCTCAGCTATGCTGGAGGTGTCAGGAGCCAGCTCTTTGCTCTCAGGATCCAGGAACTCTGGGGCTCCTCAAGAACCTTTCAGGACATCCATGACATTAAAAATATGTGACAACGTTAAGAGGCTGTGCCTTTAAATAAAATAAATAAAATTTCCTGTTTGAAACTGCAAGCCAGTAAATACTAATAGATACAACCCATGCAAACAAAAACATCCTTAATAATTTTTAAGAGTGTGAAGCATACTGTGACCAAAGGTCTGAAAACTGCAGCTGTGAGAACGGAGGTCAAGGCCATGCGTCTTCAAAGGAGCTATCAGAGGTGACTTTGATTTCTCCTTCAAAGGAAGCACCAAAAGTTGGCAGCCCAGCAGGAGCGGGTGGCAGAGCACTTTTAACTCCACGTGGTTAAAAGTCAAGATAGTGAATACGAGCAGGAGACTGGCATCCAGGGTCCCAGTAATGTTCTGTGTCTTCACCCAAGTGCTGGTTACACAGTGTGTCTGCTTTGTGAAAATTCAGTGACCTGCACACTTAGGACAGTTGCATTACATATTTCTAGGTACCTGGTGTATGCATTTCTCTAGGTATATCTTATACTTGAATAAATTTTTTTAAATTCACAGTTTAAGATGCAGAACAACTTCAGGTTTGTCCTAAGGGGAGTCATTATACACAACTTACTTTGGAAGAGCCTGATTAAAATAATCAAATATTTAACTTAAAAATTTTAATTTAAAAGCCTCAATACAGACAACCGTAACTTTTGGGTTAAGAGCTATATACCATCTAGGTTGGATTCCTTGCCAAGATCAGGAAGAGAATTCTGTGCTTACCTCTCGCGTTTTTTAAACTGCAACAATGAAGTCATAATTTCTTAATGAAATCAAATACAACTGTAAAAAATGAAATCTCCCAACTAAAGGCAAAACTAAGGCCGGATTCCCTCCAGGGTGTTAAAGTGATCAAGTGGCCTCTATCCCTGCTAATCTTCACTGATCACCACAAGTCTAGACAAATGCAGTGAGAGACCAAACACAGAGCAAGGTGGTGAGAAGCGTAAGGAAAAGACACACGGCCATTATGTAAAGATGAAATAATCACCTTCATAGAACACCCAAAAGAAAAAGTAACCGTTAAAATACAACAGACTCAGCACAATTGCTAGGCCTGCAAAAAAGGTTAAATACAGACAGGTTAGCTAACTGACTTACATCAATACATACAGACACATCTGTATCAACAGGATTCCCTCCACAAGGGAGAAAAAATGGGGAGAACAGGAGTCAAAAGTGTCATTCACACAGAAACGAAAACTGATATACCTAGGAATTAATCCAACAAAGACGACATAGAACGTGGAGAAACGAAAACTGTATTGAAAAACCATAAATATCTTTTCCTTTTTTCTTTTTAACTGGAGTACAGCTGCTGTACAATGTTGTGCTGGTTTCTGCCGTACAACGTGAATCAGCCGTAAGTACACCTGTGTACCCTCCTTGCTGAGCCTCCTTCCATTCCATCCCACCCCTCTAGGCTGTCACAGAGCACCAGGCTGAGCTCCCTTTTTACACAGCAGTTTCCCACCATACACATAGGTCAATGCTACTCTCTCAAGTCCGTTCTCTATCTATTATTGCACTGCAAATAGGTCTCTCTGATACATGGTTTCAACCATGGCCCTAGGTCAGTATCACCCGAGGCCCTTTTTAAAAATTCAACTGCGGAGCTCCACTCCCTAGAGATTCAGTTGATCTGGGTTAAACAGGCATGTCTCTAACTATCCAGTTAATTCTAACATAAAGCCAGAGTTGAAAACCACCAGCTTAAATAATTTTGAAGACGCACAGATGGGACACGCTTCCACATAGCAAAATACGTAAATAAGTTGTAATAGCGAAAATAAAAACAAAAAACAGTGTGGAACTGGAACAAACTAGAAACCCACCTTTGTTAACTAAGAATGGAGAAATATGTCCTTAACAAGACCCGGAAGGTGGAATAAATGGATGGATCAAATTGTAACAAAAATTAAGATTCTGTTCAATAAAAAAAACGACATGCAAAAAAAGGCTAAGAAAATATTTGCACTGTTTAAAATCTAATAAGAGATTAACATTGAGAATATACACACACACAAAAAAAAACCTGCTGTAATTTAAGGCTGAAACATGTGAAGATAAAGAAACCCAACGCAAAGAACATGTCAATGCCAATTCACAAAAGGCAAAACCCACACACCTAAGCAGCATCTGACAGGATACTTAACTGTACTAGTAAACAGAGAATTGCCAATCAGAACAGTAACATATGTGCCCAAGATTGCTCCATCTGTGAAATCAGATTGGAAAAAATTATAAGGTCAGAAATGATCAAATGCTAGCAAGAACGCAGGGAGTAGGAGCAAGCCACAGCCAGCCCAGGTAATAACGTGGCAGAACTCAATGAAATTACATTTATGCCCAGGAGAGAGTGCTGATGTGGGGAGGGGGAAAACACAATAAAACAACATGAGTGGCTCTGCCTGGACCCGTATTGATAGAGGGCCAGTAACTCCAGTCTGCACCCTCAGCTGGGGAGGGTCCCAGTCCCGACCACCTCATACACCCATCACAGTATGTAGCAAGTCACACACTAGACACTGTGCCCCACGCTGGGGACACAGCAGTGAAGACCAGATCCCTACCCTCAGAGCTGACATCCAATGAAGGAAACGTAAAGAGGAAACAGATAAAATTATGGTAAGCATGTGACAACTGCTACAACGGAAATAAACGGGTGTCTGTGCCAGGAAGTGATGGCATGCGGGGCTGGGGGTTGGGGGATGTCCGCCAGAGAGAGGTGGGCTCTTGGTGATGGGTGGGGGGGGGCGGCGAGGGAGGGAGCCAGGTGTCCAGCAGCTGGGGTGGGACCTCCATGAATGCCTCCAGGGCATCAATGGCAGTCACTCCTCCCCAGGGGAGCCTGCAGGTATTCAAAAGATGACTTCTCTCCTGCAGTGAATGCCTAAAAGCCACCTTTAAGATGCCTGCTCTATAAAGTGTGGACTACAATGATTATAGCTAAGCTCCAGTATATTCTGACCAAAGAGTTCAATCTTTTAAGGCGGGGGAAAAAAACATACTACCAATGTGAATATTCTACGTCCCTAAAAAAGGTTTCTTAAACTTACTAGGATCCACAAATAGCTCCTTCATTCATTAAACAGAAGTCAAGCATTCATATATCTCTCCCACAGCACACTGAAGGGAAATGAGAATACATGTAAATGTTTCTGTCTTTAAGGAACATACTTCAACTTACAAGATTCAGGATCCTATGTATTTCATTCACTAATTGATTTGTATGACTAAAAGCCAGCATTTACAGCATGCTTATAACCCTCCAGGCACTGTCGTATATGAGTTTTTACATACATTCAAGGTCATGTGATACTCTCAACATCATAATACTACATTATTGCCATTTTAGAAATGAAAACCAGAGGTAAGAAATTTGCCTGTTGTCAAAGAAAGTACTAAGTAGCAGAGCAGGGATTCAAAGCCAGATCTTTCAAAAGTCAAAGTCTGGGTTCTTCACCACTACATTTACATTCCCCCTGGAATCATGTCAGTGGATTTCGAAGTGTGGTCCTGGACCAGAAGCATCGCCAGCCATCACCCTGGAGCTTATTAGCAATGCTTATTCGCAGGGCCTATTCCCAGACCTGAGAACTTAAAAACTGTGAGTATGAAGCAGCCGCTGGAATTTTAACAATCCCTCCCCACAGTGATTCTGAGACATGGTAAAGTTTGAGAACCTCAGCTTAAAGTTTTTATACTCAACTTTGTATATGTTAAAAATGAAATGATTTCATTTTGAAAATTCCAAAATAAGAAATTTTGATCCCATTTAAAAATACTCTAAACAGATAAAAATGATATTAATTCCTCTCCTCACTGCCCACAGCCCAACATTTCCTCCCCCTGAACACTGTACCCTGATGAAATCGTCTAAAAAACAGTCAACTCTGATGGGCCTTACTGGGAACTAAATTCAAAACGTGGAAAGAGCACAGAGGTCGAAAAAGAATCTTCAAGTCAAATCACAAGCCATATTAGGAAGAGGAGAAAAAGTGGTTTCTATATCAGCTGTAGAAACTTCCTAAGTCTTGGTCCATTGCTCCATAAACGATTTTATCTTTGGCTCAACTCCAAATTTTTACAACATCATTTCCACAAACTTCCAAGTGCCAGAAAAAGAAGTTATAACTCTCAGAAGTATTTGATTCTCAAGATTCAAACTGCTTTAAGTACACATACAGAGGCATTGTCTTGCAACCAGCAAGTTTTTAATCCTGGGTAAAGCTGATCAGAGACTTTTGCCACATGTACACATACACGTGTAGTTGCTCAGTCGTATTTGACTTTTTGTGACCCCATGGACTGCAGCCCACCAAAGCTCTTCTCTCCATGGAATTTTCCAGGCAAGAATACTGGAGCAGGTTGCCATTTCCTCCTCCAGGGGCTCTTCCTGACCCAGGGATCGAACCTGCGTCTCCTGTGTCTCCTTCATTGGCAGGCAATTCTTTACCAATGAGCCACCTGGGAAGCCCCTTTTCCCATATACACATACAAACTACAGAAAAAGTGCTACGCTGCTGCTGCTAAGTCACTTCGGTAGTGTCCAACTCGGTGAGACCCGATAGACAGCCCACCAGGCTCTGCTGTCCCTGGGATTCTCCAGGCAAGAACACTGGGAGTGGGTTGCCATTTCCTTCTCCAATGCATGAAAGTGAAAGGGAAGTCACTCAGTCATTTCTGACTCTTCACGACCCTATGGACTGCAGCCTATCAGGCTCCTCCATCCATGGGATTTTTCAGGCAAGAGTACTGGAGTGGGTGTCATTGCCTTCTCCATATTCAAGGCTACCTATTTCTAATAAAGCCTGTTTCCAGAGGGAGAAGAAGAACATTATCAAAAATAAGTATATTGGAGGAGGGAGGAGAAGGGGATAACAGAGGATGAGATGGTTGGATGGCATCATTGACTCAATGGACACAAGTTTGAGTAAACTCTGGGAATTGGTGATGGACAGGGAGGCCTGGCGTGCTGCAGTGCACGAGGTCGCAGAGTTGGACACAACTCAGCAACTGAAGTGAACCATAATTTTAGAACCTAACATACGCTAAATAATTCTTTTAAGCTGTTCACTTGCATACAAAAGTCATTCATTTTACCAACTTCGGGATTCTGCTTATTTTACATAAATTTGAAGACGGAAGCGTTAAGTGGCCCAAGCCTGGCCCTGGAGTCGCTATAATCCTGACTGAGAATGCTCAGACTTGATTCTGTGGGCTCAGGTGCAGAGAACTCCAGGAAACCCACGCTCGGGCAGCTTTCTCATCTCCCCGGTTGCTTACAACCACCCACCCTCCGTGCCCCAGCCCACACTCTCCCAAGAGCTGGCAGCTCTGCCAGGAGCTTCCCTCCTAGAAGGAGCGTCACCAACTTATTTCCCCTTCCCTAAGCGCCATCAAATCCCTTGACGACCAGAACTACTTCCAAGAAATTATACCAAATTACCAAAGCTCTCCTGCCCACGTAAAGTCAGTGGAACTGAATTATACAGACACACCGCACCCGCCAAAGACCTTCCCACTTGAGTGCTCATCTTGCCTTTTAAAAGTCCAGTGTTTTCTGCAACACCTCACAAAATGCAATCACCCTAACTAGTCCTTCTTCTCCACTACCATTTCTATACCTGGTGTGGCATTATCAAAGCAGCAGCTATGTTTTCTCATCTCCCTCCTATAACAATTAGTGAGCAGCAATTAACCAGTAACTAGCAAGCCAACAGTTCCTGCCTTCCAGGGGAGAAAGCTCCTCTCTCTTTCCTACTTGAAGCTGATAATCATGTTTTTCTAAAAGAATAGAAAGATTTATTAAGTGAGCATTCAAGGAAAAAGCAAAAAAACAGTTTTACATGCCTGGAAAAAAAACCGTTTATGTGTTTGTTCATAGGAGGCATAAAACCACACTCAAATAGCTCATCATAGTTCACATAAGATTTAAACAAAACACAAACCATTAAAAACAAACAGGTTCAAGTGTATAGAAATAAAGACCAATAAACTGACACTGTTCCAGGTACCTGTCTACAGCAAGAACCAGTTTTCTCACAGGTTATTTCTAAAATTACTAACAGCTTCCTTTACTTTAAATTCACCTGCCATGTCCTTCCAATTAATCTCATTTAATAAAGCTGACTTAAATCACTCATTGCAATTCTGTCTGAACTTCAGTGATGACAGCTGTTGTACGTTTGTATCTTTGTCAGTGAAATGCTTATTTAAAAAAAAAAAAAAAAAAACCTGAAATCTGCAGTAAATAGCACCCGGTGCACCATCTAGTGGAAGTACTGTAATGTTGTAATTAAATCTTTTTTGAAGGGTAGAAACCCTTAACATCACAGGGGGCTATGATCCCTAGGTAAGAATACAGGTAAATACTCTACAAGGCTTCCCTGGTGGCTCGGCGGTAAAGAATCCACCTGCAATGCAGGACAGTGGGGTTCAATCCCTGGGTTGGGCAGACTCCCTGGAGAAGGAAATGGTAATCAAATCCAGTATTCTTGAATGGAAAATCCCATGGACAGAGGAACCTGGCAGGCTACAGTTCATGGGATCACAAAGAGTCAGACATGACTTAGCGACTAAACCACCACCACTCTGCAAACAGAATAAATCTTTTTCCAACCTCCCACATCACAATGCAAGAGATGCTTATCAAAAGAAAGCTCACTTTCTGTACAAATCAGCAGATGATAAAGGTTTCTTTATGAAATGTTCTGCTTGGGTGCTAGAAATTTTAATTTGACCAAAAGAGTAAAAATTAAGTAAAGATACTGAGTGCAAAAAAGAACAAATGAGTAAACAGAATCAGAACTGGACTAACAAGGCCTATGTGAAGGATGTTTTACTTAACAAATAAGTTATTTCAAAATGTACATGTTCCACCCAGCAGAGCACCTGCCATGAATACAAGGGGTTACTTCATGATCAAATAGTTCCATTCAGTAATAAATAAGGCATTTCCATGTTCCTGATGACTAATAAATTTAACATAACCTAACAACTCCCTAGGATTCCCCACGCCTTGGCATTATTCAAGGAGTCCCTCCCATCCATCCAACTAAACCTACTTGCCATTAATCCTCGAACTCCCTTGTGTTACTCTGATCAAAGGATAGAGGATTTTACATGTTTGACACTTCTAAATTTATAGCAAAAACTTCCTGCAAAAAAAAAATCATAACCAAAATGTATTACCCTTCATTCTTATTTGCCTTATGAATATTAACTAATTCAACTGAATTCAGAAAACACTACTCAAGCCCAATGCTAAGCCAGAGATGCAACAAAGAAAAGATTTTCTAATGTGGAAAACCTCCCAAAACTTAAAATAGAAATTTTTCACTAGGTTAAAATAGAGATGGCACCTCTAGGTTTTCTTGCCTGTGTGAAAAATGACCTTTCTGGTGAAATTCAAACTATCTTAGCAACCTAGAAGTAAAAAAAAAAAAGCCTAAGAGAATATTTCACTTGGAAATAACCATCTGCGCCTCTGACTGGTGTGCATGTGAACCAAACCGGCACGCAGAGAAGCTTGATTGACAGCAAGTATCTTCCTGGATCCTGCATTAAACCCCTTAACAGGTGTGTAAGAGCAGAAGTCAAGTGACCTGGGGCAGAATTCCCCTCATCTCTAGGGCCTTGAGTTTATGTACCTGCAAAATGGGCGTGGGGTGCACTACCTGCTTCCGGAGAGTTAAGAGAATACTAATATTGATGGAGTGCGGTGAGCTGCTCAATTAAAAGACCTAAATGCAGTGCACCTGGAAGGGAGGACCGTTGCGAGAGTCCTCCCTGTGCCATTTCTACTCAAACTCGTGACCTTCATTTCACTTGTGAACAAATGGAAAGCGAGAAAAGGCTTTTAAGCACGTCAGAGAAAAGGTAACATCAATCAAGGTGCTTCATTAGAGGTGAATCACATCACTGCAGTCAACTGCTTAGGATTTGTCTGCAGAGTACTACTGCCTGGGTAGCAGGTGCAGCCCCCTAAAACCTAAAGCCCAGAGACTATGTTTAGAAAGGTTTTTTATTATTATAATTATTCGAATGCTAACGTTTAAAGAAATAAGAATCGCAATTCAACACCCACCCATGGAGGGAGGCAAAAAAAAAAAAAAAAAAATCCCACCCCCACCATCTTCCACACCAGCTCGGCATCCTCGCCTCACCCCAACCGCGCGGCCCCCACTGCAGCCCAGACAAAGGTGAGTCACACTGCTGGGTCTGCTTGTCACGGAAGAAAAAAGCCCCAAGTAAGTTCACGTTAGAGGCTACTTTGAATTTCAAAATAATAAACAAGAAGTAAATCGTGTGCCTGGGTAAACGCAGTGCAAAGCGCCGTTTCCAGGAATGTGTAACTCACACCATCTAAGTGCAGATACCTTTCTCGCTTAAAAAAATAAAAAGCCGCCGGGCTGCTCACCGCTTATCAGCAGGTCCTTCTCCCCGGAGCCCGGCTGACTCAACTCCGCGTTTCCCTCCACCTGCACATCCCCCGCCCCGCCGGACCGGCCGCCGCCCCGAGTCCCGCCGCGTCCCGGACTCCGGGGGTCCCGCCCCCACCGCCTGCCAGGTGCAGCGGCCGCGGATCCCGGCGGAGGCGCCCGAGGCGGGCGGAGTCTCCGGGAGACGCGGCCCGATCGGCCCGTGGCTGCGGCGGGAGAGCAGGGAGCTGGCCCGCCGCCCGCCCCGCGCTCGGGCTCGGGCTCGGGCTCGGACACGCGCTGCAGCCCTGGCGCCCCTTACCTGCTCCCAGCGGCCGTGGCCGCGGGAGGAGCACTCTCTCAGGCGTCGGCAGCCCGGGGCCGAAGTACGGAGGCTGCGGCCGTGGCCGCCGCTAAGGACAATCAGCAGCCTGCGGGTTTCGGCACCGCAGCGGCAGGCGCAGGACTCTGGAGCCGGGAACCCGGCCCCCCAACCCTGGCTCCAGCCGCGAGTCACAGCCTTGGCCCCCGCCCGCGGAGGGGCGGAGCCGCGGCCGGAGGGGCGGGGCGGGAAAGCTCCGCCCACGGGGCGAGAGCACGGCGGGTGCCGTATAAAAGGCGCCTGATGATTGGTTGCGATAGGAGTGGGTGTCTCCGATTTGGAGACAGGCTCACCAGCAGCGCTTCTCTCATTGGTCAGTACAAGAAAACAAAGCTGAGTCCTGATTGGTGGCAGCCCTGTAACTCTTCTCCCTCTATGCCAATCATGGAAGCCCCGCCTCCTCCCGCTCCGCTCCGCTCCCAGGTGGCTGCGGTACTCGCGGTCTTCTACATGAGGTACCTCCTTGAAAAGAACCCGGGGTACCCAGGTTCCTTTGCTGGAAGTGAGCTTCCTTGTTCCACCGAGAGTCTTTGATTTCCGTATGAACTTGGTGAATAACAGCTAATCTTCAGCATCGCCTGGATTTAGAGCGATCTCTTGGGTATTTTTTTTTAATGCTGCATAAGATTTAGAAGGAAATTGACATGCAAAGAAAAGGCATGCAGTGTTTTCACCCTTGGCAAGATTATGCTGGAGTGGTTTTTTTAATTACCTTTCCCTGTTCCGTATTAACGTGTAATTACTTTTATAATTAGAAAAAAATTAATAGAAAATGAATAAGGTGCAGAGAATGGTAAAGGCAAACTTTGACGGTATCCAGGGGCTAATACTTCGACAACAGAAGAAAATAAACGCAACACCTGATGGCCATCAAAAACGTGTAATACGATCTGGTATCGGCCCCCTTCAGTTGTCTTATAGAACTTGATAAATACCCTTTCCATATAACTACTATTTGCCCAATACACACTGTACAATGAATTACACTGTAAACAGATTTATAGCAAGAACTGAGAATCCAAAGTACAAAATAAAGCTTTAATCAAAAAAGTAGGCTACAGAAAGAAATTTAGAAGATAAATTGGAAAAGTCAGCTAATGGAATTTAAGAAAGAGAAGAATGACAGTCTTCAGAGATGAGAGAACTTTGAAGATTGAAGGCAGAGGGGGGTGGAGGGAGTGGAGATGAAGACCAGTGACCTGAAATTAGAGTCATCTGAGCTCTCAGACTGCATCAGCCCCTGTTGAAAGGCAGTGAAGCGGATCTCACCTGGAGACCACACTTGCTTAACACTCTAGCCGCTTTCCTCTTGTTTGTTCTCTTTGTCATTCCCACGAGGCTCTGAAATAGGCTATTTGAAGTGAAGCACTTCATCCAAAGGGCTTCCCAGGTGGCTCAGTGGTAAAGACTCTGCCTGCCGATGCAGGAGACACGAGATGGATAGGTAATGGCAAGCCACTCTGTTATTCTTGCCTGGAAAATCCCATGGACTGAGAAGCATGGCCGGCTACAGTCCATAGGGTCATAAAGAGTGGGATACAACTGAGCACACACCCACACTTCATCCAACAACTCTGCAAATTTTATAGTATTGAGAAGAAATGGAGTTCGACAAAAGTTAAACATAAGGAAAGAATGTTAGGATAAACATGAACTGAAAGAGTCATTAGGACAGGAGTCCTAATACAAAGAATGAGACCAACCTTTTTTCTGTCATTTCTAGAGAATAAAGATCTTTGGAGGACACAGTAACCTCATTACCTACAAAGATATTTCTTTACAAAACTCTTGTAATAAAAGGAATTCTAAATGATAGTCTGAAAATGTGTCCCAGAGTATGCTGAGAAACTAACTTACTGTTGAGATCTAGTTATGTTTAGAAGAAGAAGGAGGGTGGGCAGAGAAGAAGGGCTTAAATTGCTTGGTATGAACAAATTGGGAGGAAAACTTTCCAAAAAGTGTATTCCACAATAACACCTAAGATTCTGTCACTAAAATTCTTTCTTTGGGATTAAATAATTTATATCAAAGATTATTCTTTTATTCACTAACTCACCAAACAGGTAATCAATATGAATTACCAAATGTTAGTTCCTGCCATGGCTGGCACTCTGCTAAGTATAGTCTTGAATGAGACAATATGGAAGCTATTCATCAGCCAGGGAAGACAGACAACGAACCACTGAACAGATGAAGTTACAGAAAGGGATCAGAGCAAAGAAGAAAACAGAGACTTGAGAGATGAAGGAGTGACTTTAATTTGGGAAAGGTTAGAGAGAAATACTCTAAGGTGAAATGCTGTACAAGAAATGATAACATTTGTGTTGCCATCTAAATAAGAAACCCTATGTCTGCAAAGTTCTAAGACTATGGCCTTCCTGGTGGGGGAAACAGCAGGGCCCTAAGCGAGGAAGAGAAGTGACATGCTGGAGAAACAGAAAGAAGGCCAGGTGGCTAGGCTGGTGCAAGAAGGGTGGAGGTACCTGGCAGGGCAGAGAGGGCAGCATGGTCTGGGAGGCAATGATTAGAAGTCTTAAAAAAAATAAAATAAAATAGAAGTCTTTATTCTGTTGCATGGATTCCTGATATTTTTTTCTTTCCTGTCTGTCATTGTTTTTGTGTATTTGGATCAATACCTCAAACATTCATTGAAAGGTTGGCCTTCTCTCCATTTCCCTAGGTGGGCCATGTTCTTTCAGAGAGGGGCAAAGAAGACTTCTTTCTATTTAGTTGCTAAAGTTGGAATAAAATCATTAAGTGTTTAAATGGGCATTCATTCACTAAGTCAGTCTGTCAGACAAATCTTTGAAGACCATACTGTTTGCCAAGACAGGCTGGGCATAACACAAAGACCCTGGTGGATCCACCAGCAAACAAGTTTTGTACCGATGATAAGGAGACCAAGGGAGCTGTGGGAACAGAATCCTGAAGGTTCTGAGGACATGGTCCTGAAGGAAATGAGGATTCACTAAATCAGGAGTCATCCCAGTGAAGAGGGACAAGGTTCTAGATCCAGGGAGCAACAGGCAGGAAGAAGGGACTCTTATGTGAAGCCTTAGAGACCGTTGCGTAAAAAATTAGTTCTCTGCATCTCACAAGCTGGCCTTGCATGGATGGCCCCAGAAGTGGAAAGAAAAATGCAATGAGTAAAAAGCTTCAGAAGGCAAGGGAGCTGACAGGGTATGAGAATTAATAGACTGATCGCTGTTTCACGTCATCTCCTTCATTTCTTCAACAAAAGTCATTAAAGATAGTGGACACCCACTTGTCACTATGATGTTCTTTTTTGGGATAGTAATGGGTTAAGAGTGCTAATCCTATTTGACCAGAATTAGGATGGAGCTGAAGCCCTTGAGGTAGAGATCCGTGCTTCTAGTTGCAGCCATTCCCTGTGCTGGTTGGCATGCTTTCTCTTCATCAGTTCAAGTTACAATTAGCAGATATCCATAAAGGAAGAGACCCAGCACATGCCACAGGGAGCCAGTGAGAGGAAAGGCTGGGGAATGTCAGAGACTCTCAGTATGGCTGGTTGATGGCGTGACAAAAGATGAAGTAACTAAGAAATAAAAAATGCAGTCTTTACAATGTCTGACATAGTGCTTCAAAGTCACTGAAAAAGTAATCCCTGTACCCTAATAATAAAGTTCAAAATTAATTATAAAGATAGGAGGGGTGCCTTATACAATCCAAATATAAGCAAAAATAAGCCAGTCTCCAAGAGCCTGAGAGCTTCCCAGATGGCACTAGTGATAAAGAACATGCCTGCCAATGCAGGAGACATAAGAGACACAGGTTTGATCCCTGGCTTGGGAATATCCCCTAGAAGAGGGCATGGCAACCCTCTCCAGTATTCTTGCCTGGAGAATTCCATGGACAGAGGAGCCTGGAGGGCTACAGTCCATGGGGTCACAAAGAGTCAGACATGACTGAAGGAACTTAGCCCAAAAGCACGCCAAGAGCCCAGGAGCCAGAAACTAAAAAGTCGTGAGGAAGTCACATGAAGTTTTCTCTGTCTTCAGACCTGCCTCTCTCTACATTTCTGCTCTGTTCTTCTTCTGGGAAAATTGTCTTCCACAAAACCAGTCCCTGGTGCCAAAAAGGTTGGGGTCTGCTGGTAATATCTCTTAAAGAAGAGGGGTGAAAAATGTCATCATGATATGTGGGTGAAGGAACCTTGATTATACAAACCTGTATGTAGGCCTCAGCATGGTATGTCACCATTATTAACAGTTAAGGACCTCTGGGATGATGAGACCTGTTAATTGCTTAAATGCTAGTGTGCTTACTTGAGAAGCCTCAGGCTTTATGTGGTCTCAGATGTGCCTGTAATGCACATCTGTCTGACTGACACACACACACATACACTTAACATTTCTCATATCCAATCAAATATGCCTCCATCCTCCCAAGTTTATTCTTCAATCCATGGCATTTGAAGTTAGGATAAGAAAATCATTCTTTAATTGCATTTGGCATTTTTGAGAAAGACCAAAGTTCTTTCTGCTGTGATTATAAAGAGAGAACAATGATAAAAGTACCCCCAAATGAGTCTTCTTACTATTTAGCTATAGTCACTGTGCAAGGACAGCCCCCAAGGAATAGTGATTACCTTCATCTTGTAATATTTGCTTATGATTGGAGTAAGCATTTACATTGAGAAAGGAAGCCATTGATAGAAAAGTTGAGAAAAGTAGAGAGTGAAGTGAGTTACTCAGAATTTGTATTTAATTATCAGTCATCTTTGTACTTACCTCGCTGAGGTCACAAGGGAGGATCACCTGCTGAATCACTGTCGCTCTACTTAACATCCCCTGGAGACTACGATCCACCATCCTTCATTAACTCGTGCTGACCTGGAAAGCCGATGCTTCCTGATCAAGCCACTTGGAAACTGATGCCTTCTTATATATAGAAAATTAAGAAATGTGTAAGGAGAAGCCATAGCAGAATTGTTGTTATTTAGTCGTTAACTCTTTAGGACCCCATGGACTGTAGCCCAACATGCTCCTCTGTCCATGGTTTCCCAAGCAAGAATACTGGAGTGGGTTGCCACTTCCTTCTCCAGGGCATCTTCCCAACCCAGGGGTTGAACCTGTGTCTCCTGCATTGGCAGGCACATTCTTTCCCACTGAGCCACCAGGGAAGCCCCCATAGCAGAATAGAAAGCCATGAAAGCTGCAGGAAAAGAAACAACTTGCAACTGTGCACACCCATACAGAGGGTTCACCCAAGACTCCAGTGCACTGCCCACAAAGATGGTGCTTTAGCAGATTCTCCTAAATTTAGCATTCTTGCTTCACTGCCTCTGTTTTCTTAACTCACGCAGTTTTCTAATGACTATTCCTTTATCCCTGAATTCCCTCTCTCTGGTAAAGAGCAGGCCACAAAGGAACTTAATAGATAAGTCTCTCATGTGTAAGCTTAAATTCTAAGGTTAAAAAAAGAAACCATGTAAGCAGAAGAGTTTATAAAGACACCCTGCTGCTGCTGCTGCTGCTAAGTCGCTTCAGTCGTGTCCAACTCTGTGCGACCCCATAGACAGCAGCCCACCAGGCTCCCCCGTCCCTGGGATTCTCAAGGCAAGAACACTGGAGTGGGTTGCCATTTCCTTCTCCAAAAGACACCCTAAGTAATAGTAAATTTGAGATTACAGACCTGACTGATATCATCTTAGCCAGGTGATCAAAGCCAACATCAACAGTGATAAGTCATGTTGACAGTGTGTATGGTCTTTCTTCCCAGAACCCTGAATCCCAGTCTGATCATAGGAAAAATATCAGACAAATCCCAGCATGAGACATTCCACAAAATAGTTAACCAGTGTACTCCTCAAAACTGTCAAGATCATCAAAAACAAGATAAGTCTGAGACAGTCACAGCCAAGAGAAGGTTAATGAGACATAACAAGTAGATGTCATATGGCAGCTCAAATGGAATCCTGGAAGAGAAAAAGGACACCATGTAAAACTAAGGAGATCTGAATAAAATACAGACTTTGGTTAATCACAATGTATCAATATTAGTTCATTAATTGTGATAAATGTGCTGTATTGCTAAAAGGGAAAACTAGGTGCAGGGTATATATGGGAACTCTCTGTACCATCTGTGGAATTTTTCAGTAAGGCTAAAACTGCTTTAAAAATGTTTACTGATGAGAACCTACTATAGAGCACAGGGAACTCATTGCTCTGTGATGACCTAAAATGGGAAGGAAATCCAAAAAAGAGGGAATATAGTTGATTCTTTTTGCTGTACAGCAGAAACTAACACAACCATTATAAAGCGACTATACTCCAATAAAAATTAATTTTAAAAAGCAAAGTTTATTTTTAAGAGATTATGTATATGTGCATGCACATAACATGACTCTACGACCCCACAGACTGTAGCCCACAAGGTTCCTCTGTCCATGGGATTCTCCAGGCACAAATACTGAAGTTGATTGCCATTTCCTCCTCCAGGGGATATTCCCATCCTAGAGATTGAATCTGTGTCTCCTGCATTGGCAGGAGGATTCTTTACCACTGACCCACCTGAAAAGCTGATACATGTATATGTATTCTGTATATTAGCTGATAAAGTCAATATCCTAAAACTTCAAGGCTAGACATTCCAAAACAAAGCAGCAGCATCCTTGCTATTTGCAATTGCCATTTTACATGCTAGCAAAACTATTCTATTGATTACAAAACTTTATGAAATCAAGATTCATAAAAACTGACTTCTGAAAAAAAAATACCATGTCGTCCCCCAGCACTCAAGACTTCTAAATACAATTCCTTAACTTTTTAAAAAACTATTTTAAGAAAGTCTACAAGGGCTCATGGTGATGGAAACCATGCGAGTGTTGCCACATTGATACAGAGGCAGGGAGACCAGGGTGATGGAGACCCCCAAGGAGAGGCTTGGGATCATCAACGGTTGAAGGAAAGAAGGGCTGTCACGCCAGCCTCCGCCAACCCATTGGCGCCTTGGCAGAGATTAGGAAAAGACATCCCTCCTTGAGATGCTTCATTTCCATTTGCTGGAAATTTGCTTCAATGTGCTGTTTTTGGTAAGACAAGACACTTCAGTGCCACCTGCCAAGAATAACAAAAGTTGCAAACGTGTGATGCCCATGTTTGCCTGTGTGCTGCCCAAGCCACACGACCATATGCTGTCACTCTGAGTGCCTCTGTTATGACAACCTGTCATCTATTTAGAGCCGTGGCAAGCTTGCATTCACTTTCATGCCTCCTTGTATATAATTCTCCCAACAGAGTGGGCATTCTGTCACAGGTAATCGTCATTTTGTTTACCTTGGATTGAAATAAAGAATCCAGCTCTTGCACTGAGCCTATAATTGCAATGCCTTTAACCATAACAATGGGGATAACAACATTCGTGGTGCCGAGGTGTTAGGATCTTTAAGTGGGAAAACACATCAAAGCACTGTGTGCGGGACCTCACCGATCTTGAGTCTCTCCTGGGATACCCAGTTCCTTCTTCCCTACATGGCTCACCTACCAAGTTGGGATTCTCTGTTGAAAGGTCACAGGATGTTCACGCAAAGGTGCTTTCAGATACAAAGTCCTCGGACTTCCCTGGTGGTCCAGTGGTTGGGCATCTGCCTTCCAGTGCAGGGGATATGGGTTCAGCAGGAAGATTCCACATGCCCCAGAGTAACTAGGCCCGTGAGCTGCAGCTGCTGAGCACGCTACCCTAGAGCCCATGCAATGGGCTAGCCCATTGCAATGTCCAGCCCATTGCAATGAGACAAGCCCCCACAGTGAGAAGTCTGTGCACCACAACTAGCCCCGGCTAGACGCCTTGCACACAGCAACGAAGACCCAGCACAGCCACAATAAAAAGGAAATAATAAATAAATTAAAAATTTTAAAGATACACAGTCCTCCATCTCTATGCGCAGGGACATGAAATAGTGTCTTTTTCTTAAGTGTCTTCTTTTCACTTCCCTGCTTAAGTGACACCAAACCCAGATAAACACCATCTGCTGTAGACAATGTGTTTTTAAAACTGTATTTCATGAAGCAGGTTATGACTCATAAGTTTATAAATAAATAGATAAATGTATTTATAAAAATAAATTAATTAAAATAAATTTACTTAAAAATTTATTTTAAAAGTTATAAACTTATTAACTAAAGAAACAGTTTCTAAATATAGCATGATGAAGCTTTAGAAATCCCTTTCGAAGACATTTTTCCTTGAAAAAGTTTTGCTGGCTTTATTTATTTACTCAGAATGAGATTTTGTGTTCTAAATTAGCTGCATTATGAATTACATTTGGTTATACGGAAGTAACCTGGTGGCTCAGTTGGTAAAGAATCTGCCTGCAATACGGAAGACCTGGGTTCAATCCGTGGGTTGGGAAGATCCCCTGGAGAAGGGAAAGGCTACCCACTCCAGTATTCTGGCCTGGAGAATTCCATGGACTATAGAGTCGGACACGACTGAGCAACTTGCACTTACTTCACTCACACAGAAATAATTAAGGACCTGAATTCAGAGAGGGTATTTAAATATTTGAAAATTGAAGACGCCGTTCATAAAACGTCACATTTATCCACCCAAATTAACCTTATGGTGCCCTTCTTTGCCTCAGGAGGGAAAATGCTCTGCTGAAAGTTCTGTGAGGATGCTGTGTTTACTTCTTCCAGTCACACCTGGGACAGGTCTACTAAGGAGTCACTTAGTGTCTCTGGAGGAGTAAAGTGTGAGATATCAGCACAAATGGGAGGAAGAGAAATTAACTGAGAGAGAGGGGGGCAAAGGGGCTTGAAGGAGGGACTTCCTTTGGAATTCCCTATGGTTAAGGTGTTCAAGGCAGAAATACGAATGTAAGTTTGGAGAAAAATGAGGATTCCAGCTGGAGCAGAAAATTTTGGTCTGGAAGAATTGGACAACCATGGAATAACCCAGATTGCCAGGCTGAGAGATTTGGATCAATTTTGAAAGCCAAAAGAAATTGCTAAAGCTTTTTCGCATGTGAGGAAAATGGTATTTTAGGAAAATTAATCTGGTAGAGGAAAAAAGACTATTTCAAAGTAAAATCATTGAAATTACTTTTATTTTTTACAAGACTAGTAAGAAAGAGGAACCTTACAATAAGCCTACTTAAAAAATGAATACAACTATTGAAGTTACTTGAAATTATTGCAAATTCTTTTCATACCCTTTTTGCCTTATGTGCTCTTAGTATTCAGGATGGGGTCCAAGTCTTTGCTTCACAGTTGTGGATGAATAGTTGTATTTTATTCAGTAATTTAAAATAATTATTTCAT
The DNA here is from genome assembly GCF_029378745.1 of Bos indicus. Classification (NCBI taxonomy): domain Eukaryota; kingdom Metazoa; phylum Chordata; class Mammalia; order Artiodactyla; family Bovidae; genus Bos; species Bos indicus. Next base: position 36,349,447 of record NC_091772.1, on the reverse strand, counting down.
TTCCATTAATTTCTATTTCAGATCATCTGTTTCCACATGTTCAATTTCTAATGTGTCTTTTGGGGGGTGTGTGTGTGTTCTACAGTGGTCGGTTGCAAGGAAAGGACCTGGGAATGGCCCTAGGTACAGCTCATCACTGTCGCTGTAACCGGATGTAATCATGGGAACAGACAGCTCCCTGAGCATCCTGCATCCCAGAGGGAGAGGCTGGCCCTGGGATCCCCTCAGAGCCAGTGCCCATCCTGAAACACTCTGCTCAGAGAAGCTTCCTTCCCACGGAGGACCCAAGAAGTTCACCACTCCCAGACCTATACCCATCCTGAACTTGGATCTGGAAGGTTTCAAACCGTAATGATGCTGATCAAATTCAGAAAAAAGAGCTAATGTTTCAAACATGTAAGCAATTTTCTATCCCACAAAAGAGAGAGACCAGAATATATCTTTGGAGCAGACTGTTTTGGAAAACCAGTAAAAGGTTAATTACAGGTCTGAAAATAGATACCAAATGAAAAAGATCTTTTCATGCTAGTGATCTGTACATCTAAATTGCTCCATGTCAAATAAAAGTAATAGTGAATACCTTTTAAATACCTTACCTGGATTCTGGCATTCAGTCCTCACAGTAAACACGTGGGATATATATTATTATCTCTATTTTTTAGATGAGAAAACGGAGGCTAGTTCAATTATGTTAATTACCCCCATTATTATTACTATTATTTTGGCCACACCACATGGCTTGTGGAATCTTAGTTCCCTGACCAAGGATTGAACCCACACCCTCAGCAGTGAAAGCTTGGAGTCCTAACCACTGCACTGCCTGGGAATTTTCAATTGCCCAAATTTAGATAATTGATAATTGGCACAGCTGGCAATTAAACCTGTCTGCCATGTGTCAAAGTCAAAACCCTCAACTGTCACTCTTAACCTTCAGATTAAGTTTTCTCTATAAAATTGTTTTTTAAAGAATTTGTTTAGACTGCAGTATGTCTGCAAGCCATGACTAGCAAAACTGGGATCTGGACATTTGTTAAACAGATACCTGTCAACTGTCTACTATGTGCCAGATACATGTTAGGTTCTGGGGATACACAGTGAACAAAACAGAAAGACAATCCCTGCCTTCATTAGCATATGTTCCAGCAGATGATAATGGCTATATTTACCTCTTAGCAGTTATTGTGAGAATTAAATGAGATAATAATATTGAACAAATATATCATGATTATTATGTGCCAGGAATGACTGTAAGTACTCAGCACATGTATTAATTCAAGGAGTCTTTGCTTTTTCTTGGCTGTCTAGTGGAGCCTACCAGGGATGGGACCCAAGAGAAACAGAATCTGCCTGCCAATGCAGGGGACACAGGTTTGATCCCTGATCTGGAAGATCCCACATGCCTCGCAGCAGCTAAGCCCATGAGCCACAACCACTGAGGCCTGAATGTCCTACCGCCCATGCTCCATAACAAGAGAAGCCACCGCAATGAGAAGCCCATGCCCCACAACAAAAGGGTAGCCTCCCGCCCCCACAGCTAGGGAAAAGCCGAGCAGCAATGAAAACCCAGCACAGCCAGAAATAAAAGAGAGAAACAAAATATATTGAGACTGTTGCTGACACAAGAAAAATTATATGATAATCAAAGTGGGTTTTTTTCTTTCTTAACACATTAAATAATAAGATCCAGTGATGTGCTTAATGATACCAAAACTTTGAAAAACTAATGGGCCAGATGTAACTAATTCCCCCATTCAAGTTCACATGCATTCACTGGTTTATAGACCCCAGTATTAATTTAATCCTCATCATAACCCTCTGAAGTAGGTATTATCATTTTTATTCCTTCTTGTAGATGAGAGAGCTGAAGCTCAGGGAGATTACATGACTTGTCCACGGCTCCTAAGTGATGGAGCTGACATGTGGCTCCACAGCCTGTGTTCTTAACAACCACATAGAGTGATTTTAGGTGAAGGTTTGCCTCATGGACAGGGTCAATACCATTGGCTGGTAGTTGAAAGGAGTCATTGAATAAGTGGTAGAAGCAATTAGTAAGAAAATATGACCGGGGGTGAGGAATAGTTTGGACCAATATTAAGAAAATCCTTAAAGGGAAAAATCCACTGTGTAGCGATGAAGTCCACATAGGACACAGCCGACCTTGACCCTCTAAGTCTCAGAGGCTTGTCCTAACCCAGTGCTGTCTGGCTGTGAGCATCCATTCTAGAGCTGGACACCAAAGACTTTGGGGGATGTGATGATGCATAAAAATGTTCTTGGTCAATGAAAATCTATTATTTTCATTTGTATAATCCTATATTAATTACTGGGATTTTTTTTTCTGCATTTCTAGTAGGTACTGTCACCAAAAGACCCTAGGACCTAAAGCAGTCTGGCAGAATGAAAAGAACTCTGTTTATCTTGCAGAGAAGGGGGAGGACTTTCCTCTGTGCTGTCGTCTGGAAACGTGAAAGGTCAGAGGTGCAGAGACAGGGTAGGTCCTCCAGGCACCTTATAAATAGTCATTGAATTGAAAGGTGTTGAAAGGTAAAGAAACTTACACTTCTACAAATGGTGACAGGCCACACTTCAGTTGCAATTTTTTAAACGAAAAAGACCAACAAAAGAGTCCAGATCATTAGCAAGGCTTTCCTGGGGTGTGGGGTGACAGCCTCCGCAGCTCCCAGGAATGCTCGCTCCTAGAGAAGCGTGAGAGCGCCCTGCCTGAGGCTGTCGGAGCAGAGTGAGACAAGTTCTTCTTCCCCATGAGTCTGCTCTGGATGTTTTTCTAATGTCTGTCCACAGCATATTTTTACTGTGACAAGGCACTCAGTTCCTTAACATTCATCTGGTGCACTGATCCCAGAAACAAGGCAGAAAATGTGATGGGGGGCGGGTGGCCGGGGTGGTCCTTATCCCACCATGATGGTAAAGACCAGGCCATTTCCCAGGCGCTTTGTAAACCCCAGTTCCAGCTCTCCCTACAAACTTCAGCACTAACTGTACAAAAGGGAGTTAAGTGCTGGTTGGTAGCCACTACGCCCAGCATTCAGCCCTGAGGACCGTGAGTATCAACTAACAGCAGAGGACCAAGGCTGGAGATGCTAGAGTGTCTCACACATTCCTCTCCAGGTCACCAGCCTGGACTTGGGGAAAGAGTACATGTGACTGGCTGCTCTGAAAAATACCGTCGTGAACCTTCACAGAGCAAACCAGATGGCTCCAAGCCGGCAGTAAAAATAGCTCATCGTGCAGCACAGCCCAAACTAGGAGCAAGGCAGCGCCTTAGGGCCACTCAGGTTTTGATTTCAACTTGCCAAAAAGGTTAAAAAATGTTTTAATTCATCTGGGAGAAAATCCCTTGGAAAGACACCTTAGAAATACAAGTGTTCTACATTTTACCTGCCTTCGTTCATATTCATTTGACTGTCATCAGCAGAAGAATGAAAAATATCTGCAGCTAGAAAAAAAAAAATTTGTCTTTCTTGTTTGACCATAATAAGGAAATCTGGCAGATCAGCATAGTAACTCAGTAAAAAATTTCTCTAATACTATGAGAAGGCTAGGATAAAGAGAACTAAAAACTTGTGTTTTATATTTCATGATTTTTAAAGACTCAAGACTTATAGATTCACTGGAGCCCTAATTTGTTTCGTTATTTATTTGACAGAAGCAGTTTAACCCATTTCCCATTGTTCCAGTGAGGTTTCTATTTTTACCAATGGGGGTGAATCACACTTGACTATTTAGGGACATGTTTAGAACATGGTTTTTCAAGTCAAGACCCAAGTGAAACTTTGATTCCCAGACCAGAGCCTAGAAGCTCAGCACAGGGCAGCCATTGTGCCCTGGCCTGGTGTTGGCTGATTGTGTTGCACAGAATAGAGGTGGTTGGAAGAGCTCCATGGACCAAAAATAGCTCAGATAATAACTCCTTATAAGATAAGAGGAAATAAATGGCACTTGGCTTGGGGTTCCCTCCGTCCCCCTGACCTGGTGAACAAGAAAATGCCTTTGTATCTTTTGGTTGTTGACATTGACGTGGTCTCTGTTCACATTCAATGACAGTAAAGACGTGCTTGTCCTCACACACACTGTTGTTCTGTCCTGGGAACCATGAATGCTTTTCTTATTTGGCTTCAACTTCTAGGGCCTCATTAATAGAATAGACTCTTGATGCCTGCTTAATAAAAAATGTCATCTCTGTTGGATCTACTTTTGAATTTTTAAATAAAAGATAAAAATAAGTAAAACTGATTAGAACTTTCACTTACATGCAATAAAGAGGTTCAGTGTTCAAATTCACATTTTCAGAAGTATAGAATAATTGTTCTTGAAGGCCTATTTTATAGTTTTTAAAAGTATAAACTCCTTAAAACTGAACATTATTCCTAGTGCTCCTTTTTTCCAGTCAGGCAGAATTTTAATGTGACATGGATGAAGTCTGTAAGTTTATAAAGTCTTGGTAGGATTCTCAGGTTTTTCTCTTTGAATGTCAGAAGTTTACTCACAGTCATTCCTGAAAAATATAAAAATAAAAATGCTTCCACCTTGAGATTTTTCCTTAACTACATTTTGATTAAAAGTTGATTTCTATTCCAAATAGAGAAACTCATAGTTCTGATCCTATTTTTCTACTGAAAAGAAGGAAGGTTTATATGCTTTCTCCTCCATTGGAAGACTTCCATAATTATAAACATTTTGACCCATTTTTTTTAATAACTCATAGTTCTATTTTTACCTTTTACGTTTTCTATAGAGCTGGAATTTATTTTGGTACAAAGAATAAAGTATAAACCCAGTTCTGTATAATGGCTTTCCATTTGTCCAAATACAATGTAGCACTGATTTGAAATATTTTTTTTATACTAAACTTTTATGTATACTGGACTCTGTGTTCCTTTCCATTACTGTATTTATTTTAATTACCACAGTTTTAACCAGTGTATTTTTTATGTTACCACACCATTTTAACCACTGTAGTGTATCATATTTTATATTTATTATACCATATGTTAAAATGTATTATAAAGGGATACTGTTCATTTTTTCTATTCTTTTCCAAAATGACCCTGGCTACTCCTTGAACCTATTAATAATCTATAGCCTAATCTAAGTCATCTGGCCTGCTCCATCTCCTCCAATTGATTGGGATATCTATCAATTTAGATAGTACTCAGCCTTGAATTGGAGAAGGCACCCTACTCCAGTACTCTTGCCTGGAAAATCCCATGGATGGAGGAGCCTGGTGGGCTGCAGTCCATGGGGTCGTGAAGAGTCAGACACAACTTCACTTTCACTTTCATGCATTGGAGAAGGAAATGGCAACCCACTCCAGTGTTCTTGCCTGGAGAATCCCAGGGACGGGGGAGCCTGGTGGGCTGCCATCTCTGGGGTTGCACAGAGTCAGACACGACTGAAGTGACTTAGCAGCAGCAGCAGCAGCCTTGAACACTGCCTTGAGCTGAATCATAAAGTAATTCAGTATTCCTTGAATACTTCCTCCTTAAGTTTATTCCTAAGTGCTTCACATTTTTGGTTTGTTGTTGTGACTGGGTGAACACTGTCTCTCTTACTTGATATTTTCATCTTCTTTTCTGAGTTTAGAAAAGTTTTTTTGTGTATTACTTTTAAAACCAACCAGTTTGCTATATTCTTTTACTATTTCTAATTGTTTTTCAGTTGCAAAACTCTTTAATAGATAATGCATAATTGGATCACATTTGTACTTTAAATCACCAAAATGTAGCATCTGAAATAATGAAGTTTTGCTGTAACTGAGGGCATGCACATGTCTATACAACTTTTTTGCTTTTGTAGCTGTACTGATGTGAACCTTGACCAATAAGAACAAAATAAATATAAAAGTTTACAGCCCACTCTCAATCCATTGGCTAAAATACTCTGGTCATAAGCACTTTCTCCCCTTCTCTCTATTAGGGGTTTTGCTTTTGTACAATGGGAAGAGTGATAACTCTTTTCTCCCTACTTTGAGGTGATATGAGGATAAATGAGACAAGAAGCCAGGTGCTGTGAATAGTTTCCCAACAGATGCCACATTGCATCCACCAAACACATCTGCTAGTGCTCACCAATGAGGATACTATCTGTGGGTTTTAGTGTTGATAAGAGTGGAGGAGCTTGTACTGCACTGACCTTACTTTTGATATAGCAATTATAAACTCTGAAATAATTTTTTAATGGTTTGAAGGCACTGGGGAGAAGCCAGGTGAAAGCTTCAGGGTATAAAGGTGGCTGGGAGTCAAGAAGAAAGCCGTGGACTTACTGGACTGAGGGATAGAAGGAGAGTGGCATGGCTGAGTGGTTGGATATTGATGGTGGAAATCCTGGAACAAAGGGAGCCATGAAGGAGGAAGCCCCAGAGTCTGAATATAAACCCTCTCAAACCCTCTACTGACTCAAACTGTGCATACACTGGGTGGACTGCAAAATGTCTTCAGAAAACAAAAGACAGTTGAACAGAGATTCTAACCATTCCCACCAAAAAACAAATGAAGTACAGAATTTTGAAACCTACTGAATTAGAGGAGTTTGGTAGACATTGCAGAGTTTTTTGTTTTTTTGGTTTTTTTGAAACCATAGAAGGGCTCTCCCTGACAAGTAAATGTTATGTCCCAGGACTGAGGGATTCACCCCAGGAGTAAGAGCAAAACACAAACAGACATGCCCTAAATAATCAAGACTCCACAAGTTAAAATAGATCATTCAGTAATATAACTGCCTGCAATTACAAAAGTCAACACTCTTCAAGGAATATAAGAAATTCTAAAGTGTCTGCAATGTGTCATCTATAATGCCCTGTATACCATAAAAATTACTATATATGTAAAGAACCGGGGGAATGTAATCCATACTTAAAAGAAAAATCAGTCAGTAGAAATATATTCTGAATGACTAAGATGTTGGAATTAGCAGGCTTGAATTTTAAAGCAGATATTATAAGTTCCAAAATATAAAGGGTAAGATGGTCATAATGGGTGAGAATGGAGATGGAGATAGAGAATCTCAGAAAAGAAGTGGAAACTATATTTTAAACAGAAGAAGGGGAGGGAAGGAAAAGGGAAAGAAGAAATGAAACTCTAGAGCTGACAAGTATACTATCTGGAATGAAGAAAGCTTCCTGGGTAGGTTTCACTGCCAATGAAGAAGAAAGGGTCTGTGAATCTGAACACAAATCACTAGAAATTAACCAGCTTTAGAAAGAAAGAACACACCCGAAGAACAAAGAGAAAAAGGATCCAAAAAAATGTCAAGGAAAAAGGTATAACTGGGTGTCTCTTAAGGACCTCATCCAGATGCAGGATTTGATCAATTCAATTGGGTTTCTATATTCCACACAGCTGGAAAACTATCATTCATGGCTCCAGTGAGCTCTCTTAGAACTGCTTCCAAAAGACCTGATTTCATGGAAGAACAGGTTAATTTAGGCAATCTCTCTGCTTCTTCCCAGGCCCATGATCCCAGCATTATCCTTGTTGATCTAATGGAAACTATCCTGAGGTTTTCCCCTTTCAAACGGAAGGAAAATGTGCTTGGAAGCATCAGTCGGTTTTTCAGAGGCGGTCCTTGATTTTATGAATAAAACAACCCTTGACTTTCCCATTAAGGTAGGGTACTCTACCAAAATGTACTGAATGAATGATTGCACAACCTGAAAGAAAAAGAACATTGGGACCAAGAGGGTCACTGAGAAAGTGGGTCATGTTGTTCACTGACTCGGTAGGAGCCAAGCACGACCAGAAGAAAACAGATGAACTGAGCAGAAAAGTCAAAGGCTTTTTAAGTGGAGGCTTCAAGGAGATCGAAGAATAGATGTAGTTGGAATAAAGAACTGGAGAGGGAAAGGCTCTGCTCAAAGAGTGAGCATAAGATTGGAGAGGCAATCTGTTTCTGGGGGTGACAGGATGTAGAACTATCCACCCAGTCCCAGACGCTTCAGATGAAAATAGCACATCCGTGCAGACCCAGCAGGGGAGCTCACCACATTAGCAAAAGCATGGATTCTTCTTCTTCTCCAGAACTGAGCTCTTGATTTCCTCCCCAAACCTGTTTCTCCCCCATCTTAGCCACCTCCAACTGCCTAATTATATCCTATCAGAAAGCTGGGAATAATTTTTAATTCTTCCCTCTCTTCGCTTCCACATTCAACCTATCAAGAACTATTGGTTCTTCCGTCTCCACTGCCATCATCGTGCTTCAGGCTGTCATCATGTTTGTCCTAAGCTATTGAAAACGTAGATGTTTATTTGATTTCTCTGCTTCCCACTCTTGTCCACCTTCATCTTTTCTCTACACATCAACCACAGTGACCATGTAAGAATATAATAAATTCAATCATTACCTCCCTACTTAAATCAATAGCTTCCATCACACCTACCACCAAATTCACATTTTTTACTGTACAATCAAAACCTCACTTTCCCAATCTCATCACTCACAACTCTTCACCTAGATTATTATATTCCACTCATGCCAACAGTGTATATACCACCACTAGCATGGCAAACCCTTTCCTCTGTGGACACCTTCAGAGGAGATGTTCTCTCTTGTGACGATCTTCTAGCCTCATCAAATATCTGACTCCTTTCCCTCTGGGCCTCCACTAAGAAGGCCTCTTCCTTAGAAATGCTATCCCTTGCTTCCTTACCTGAAGTCGTTCTGTGTTCTCCTGCACAGCCCCCTATTCATTTTGTGGTACTTATGGCAATTTGGAATCATGCGTTCTTTTACTTGTTTATCTACCATCTTCCCGCAAGAATACAAATTCAGTGTGGGCAGTGTCGCAGCAATTTTGTTCAGCTCAGGACCCAGCGTATAGTAGGTGCTCAACAAATGTTTGATAAATGACTCAATGGAGGGCAACATCTTCATCGTGTAAACCCCTCCCACTTCCCAGATCCTCACTGAGGGAACCCTGCCTTTTATCAACTTCTGTCTTCTCTTCCCCACAATACCCCACTGAGAACAGGGGCCTCAACCAAGTATAACTGTAAGTTCCTGATGTCAAGTTCAGGGGAAGTCTTTAGAAACAATTTTAAGTAACTTTAAAATCATAGTAGGCATCGTAAGGCAAGAAACTGCACACTCGATACCATAGTGCTCTGTTCAACTCCCTACACTGGACTTGTTCGCTCATATTTTAGCAAATCAGCCTGCAATGAGAATAGCTACACAAATTAAACGTGCTGTCACAAAAAGTGATTTTCAGTTTGTAGTTTTTAAAATATTATCTTTGCTGAGAAAATTAGAACAATCTTCATTCTCACAATTCATCTCTTGGTATTACCGAGGTCACAGACATTAATTCCAGGCTTTAGACATTTAGAAATTATATGTTCTACCCTTGATACAGGAGTATGGTGCTACTGACTCACTCTTAATTGAGCAGCCATTGGCTTTTGTTTGTTCAGCTGTGGTCCTGGCTTGGGTTACCCCATCTATCCTTTCCTCAAGTTCTCTTTCCAGCTACCCTAAGACACTGGGGACTTTTTATTCTTACAGAAATTAAGTGACCTGCAAATCTTGGTTTCATTAACACCATGTTTTAAGCAACTTAGGTAATATCTGAGACACATGTATTGCCAGTTTGTCAAAAGTGTGTCTGGGTGTGTGTGTCTTTGTGTGATTAATAAATTACAGGTGGCTTATCTTGACACAGTATTTCTATTTCCCATCTATTCCCACAGGACTGTTCTAACCCTATCCCAGCCTCACTCCATTTAAGTGATTTATGATGTAAATTAAAACTGAAAGGATATCATTAAAATTTTTTTGAAGCATAGGAGTTTTAAAGTTACTGTTTTACAGTTTTGTTTTCCTTGGCAGTTTAGACACATTTTATAACCTAAATAGTAATTTAGAATATGAATAGTATAAGCCTGTTAGAATTATTATAGCTAGAAAACTTTATCATAGTATGTCATGGGTGTGTATAAAATCAGCATTATTGAGCACTTAAATTGTAGCATATATTTTATAATATGTTACCATGTTTAACTCTCATATTACTCTGCAACTACATATTATCATTCGATTTTACAGAGGAGGAAACTGGGGCAGAGAGAAAGTATGACACCAAATGTCCAACAGCTGACACATACGTCCAGGATTTGCACTCATTCAGACTTGGCTACAAAGTTTGTGCTTACCACACTGTGAGAATTCTACTAATTTAACCCAATGTGTTAAAATTCCAGTATTCTGGAATGTGTTGTTCTAATGCCTGAGTTATGCAGTTATATGGTGCTGTTTAGCACACACATCATAAATTTTCAGCTGGAGTAAATCTGTCACTCAGAAGTAACAGGAAACAGTTACATGCAGTTCTATGATGCTCTGTTTTGCAACTTGATACATTTTTGAAACTACAACAACACAGGAAATAATGTAACTAAAGTCTGCTAAAAATTTGGCAGTACAAACAACTTTAATCTCATTTCTTAGAATGTGATTTTTTTTCAAGCATTTTCAAAGAAACAGTTTCCATTTGAAGAGAGACCCATGCAGACACGTTTTTTTCAAGAGATACTTGGAAAGCACCTGGAATTGATTTTTGTTAAGAAACAAAGGCAAGGCAGAGGGTTCCTCTCAAATATATAAATAAAATAAATTGGGGCTAGGAGAACCCTTTGTGAGTGTTGAGGGGTGGGGGAGATGAGAGTAGGGGTGAAGGTTGTCGCAGGTATCACCAGGAAACAGTGAAAGAGGAAGAATTCTCAAAACAAAATTTTAGAACAACTTAGGAAGAAGTGAGTGGAAGTTCCAGTTCAAAATATTAAACATAAGAGATCAGATCAGATCAGTCGCTCAGCCGTGTCCGACTCTTTGCGACCCCATGAATCGCAGCACGCCAGGCCTACTTGGTCCAAATAGAACAGAAGAAAACACACTTGGGTTTTTCCCTCTAAACCCTTGACTGTTCACGGCAACAACTGAATCCACTATGAGATGATGGGGAGGTGTCTTACTGAAACTGAGGTTTTGTTTCTTTTTCTTTAGTTGCCAAGCAACATGTTCACTTAGAGGTTATTTCCTATTATGTTTATGTTGTATGCCTGGTATTTATTTGGTGTGATACAAACCATGTACAAACTTACAGGGGTTAAAATATCTTTTGCAATTCTAATACTGATATTTTATCTTTATGGACCTCTATTTCTCTCAACAATTTTTTCTTTATAAATATATGTGTGCGTGTGCACAGTTGCTCAGCCATGACCAACTCTTTGTGGCCCATGAACTGTAGCCTGCCAGGCTCCTCTGTCGATGGGATTTCCCAGGCAAGAATACTGGAGTGGGTTGCAATTTCCTTCTGCAGGAGATCTTTCTGACCCAGGGATCAAACCCATGTCTCTTGCTTCTCCTGAACTGGCAGGTAGATTCTTTACAACTAGTGCCACCTGGGAAGTTCTATGAAATACATATTTTGTCCAAATAGCTACGGAATATTTTAAGTGAAACAGTGCAATTACGGTTCAAGACAGATTGCATAAATTTTTTTGCTCCTTTTCAAAATCTATCTATGAGTTTAAATGTATTTCAAAATTATATTAGTTATATACTGTTGAGTAGCAAACTTGAGGGCTTAAAATAACAATTTTTTTTTCAATTCCACAGTTTGGTGGGAATTAGGGAGCAGTTTTCAGCCTAGGGTCTTTTCCTGCTGCTGCTGCTAAGTCGCTTCAGTCATGTCCGACTCTGTGGGACCCCATGGACTGCAGCCTACCAGGCTTCTCTGTCCATGGGATTCTCCAGGCAATAACACTGGAGTGGGTTGCCATTTCCTTCTCCAATGCATGAAAGTGGAAAGTGAAAGTGAAGTCGCTCGGTCCTGTCTGACTCTTAGCGACCTCATGGGCTGTAGCCTACCAGGCTCCTCCGTCCATGGGGTGTTCCAGGCAAGAGGATTGGAGTGGGGTGCCATTGCCTTCAGGCAGGCAGGGCTACAGTTGTCTGAAGACTTGACTGGACCTGAGGGACTGATTGCCAAGCTCACTGCCATGGCTGAGGACAGGAAACCTCAGTTTCTCAGCACGAGGGCCTCTCCATGAGGCTGCTTGAGCGACCTTGTGAGGCACCTGGCTTCCCTCAACTCCAGTGACCCAAGTAACAAAGGTCAAGGTGGAAGTCACCATGTCCTTCACGACCTCGCATCAGAAGTCCAGCTTCTATTAGTCACACGACTAACTTTCATACAAAGTAGGGAGGAATCCGCAGGAATGTGACTATGAGAACGAGGAGATCACCGGGAGCTTTTCTTGGAGACTGGATACCACAAAAAGAAAAATCCATAACAGCAAAGTAAAAGGGACATGACTGCCATCCAAAGATCAGAAAATAAGAGGACTCTGGGAATGGTAGAAAGCAGATGAAACTATGGAATATTGACAGACAAGTAAAAACAAGAATCCTGGATATAAAACCTACGAATGTTGTCAAATTACTACTCAGAGGAAAAGGCAGAGCTGTAATTCATTATTATAAAACCCAGAATATGGAAAATATATTATCTAAAGTTTTAACTCAAATAATTATAAAAACTCATTAATTTCAGCTTTTGTCTGATATAGTTATTTTAAGTACTTTTGAACACAAAAACAAAATATGTTTCTTTAAAAATGCCCAAAAGTAGCAAAGCTTTTTGAGAATCTGATCAAGAACAAAAGAGAACAGATTTATATAAAAACTAAAATAAACCAATCCACAAATTATGAGAAATAGTAAATCACTGCTTTAAGACATAAAGTGTTGCGATGGTTTGATACACAGCAGTGGACATTGAAGACTCAGAGCACTTAAACCTTGTCTAGCCAGGGTTAGGGTTGGGTCAATGACATTCTGGCCAATTAGAAGAACTGGCACACATCTTCTTTTGTGGGCACCTGATAGTAAATATTTCAGGTGTTTCAAATATTTTGGCCCCTTTATGGGCCAAATGATCTCTGTTCAAATATTCAGCTATCACTGTGGCATAAAGACTGTTATAGATAAAAATATATTGAATTGTGAGGTGTTTTTCGATAAAACTTTATTTACAAAAACAGAAAGCAGACTGGATTTGGCCCATGGGTTGCCTTTGCGACCTGAAGATTAAAGCATCACTTTTCTTGGGGTTTGGTCCAGGGAAGGGTACATGGTGCAGTCAGATCCATTGAAACTCAATTCTAGGACCTTGTGACTCTGTTGGAAAGAGAAAAATCACCATTTCCTCCTGTGATTGTCAACTAGAAGAGGGAAGCTTGAAGATGCTGCTGGTGTCTTGCTGCTGTGAGGGGACCACTGTCTAACACTAAGGAATACATGTCCAAGAGGTGGAAAGAAGGGGACTTAGTGACAATATTCAAACTCTTGGATCCAGGTGAGCCTGAAACTACATTTACCTTTGGACTTTTCAAGTTCTTGAACCTATATATTCTTTTATTTATTTAAGCCTATTTCAGTTGGGTTATCTATCATTTATAACCAAATGAGTCATTTATTTCTTTATTCCTTCCTTCATTGAACAAACACAGATTGTGTTTCCTGTATATAAAGTGCTGTTCTAGGATCTGGGAATATAACATGGCATGAGGCAAATGAGTTCCCTACTTTTATGGAGCTTATATTCCAGAAGAAAAAGTCAGGCAATAAACAGATTAAATGAATAAATAAATACTGTAATGGCTTCCCTGGTGGTCCAGTGGCTATGACTCTGTTCTGCCAACACTGGGTTCAATCAGGGAACTAGATGAGCGGCGGCATCTTGCATGCCACAACAAAATCAAAGGTCCGCGGGCCTCAACTAAGACCTGGCGCAGCCAAATAAATAAATACTGTCATTTCAGATACTGATCAGTGGGGTGAGGAAATAAGCCAGGAATGAGGGGCAGTAGTCACTTCGATCTAGGTGGTTAGAAGAAACCTCTCAGAGGAGAGGCCAGAGTGATGAGAAGGAACCAGACACATGAAAACTCTGTAGGAAGAGTACTCCAGGCAGAGAAACCAGCGAGTGTAAAGCGTGGAGTCATTAATAAGCTTAGTCTGTTTCAGGAACTGTAGGAAACCTACTGCAGAGAACACGGGATGGGCAAGGCAGAGGGGGATGCAGGATGAGAGCGGAGGCCCAGATGGGAGACTCCAAACAGCTTGGAATTTCTTCTTCCTAAGTATAACAAAATGCCAGAAAATATTGTCTCCTTTTTTTTTCTTTTTGCACAAAGAACAACATGAATTATTTGTATATTAAGTCGCTTAAGAGAATAGATCTTAAAAGCTCTCATCACAAGCAGAAAAAATTTAACTACGTGTGGTGATGGATATTAATTAGACATAGTGTGCTGGTCATTTTGCAATATACATAAATAGCAAATCATTAACTAATGGAATGTTCTATGTCAATTATACCTCAGATATATATTGATTCTGTAGTTGCTATGGATGGAAGAAGAATGACAGCAGAGATTATTCAGAGGCTCTTGTGGCCCCCAGACAAGAGTCAGGGGTGGGGTCTTGGCCAAATGGAAGTCAGATTGATGGTGAGCAGTGGCTGGATTTAGGGAAATGAAGGGAAAGTTGCTCAGTCGTGTCCGACTCTTTGCAACCCTATGGACTATACAGTCCATAGAATTCTCCAGGCCAGAATACTGAAGTGGGTAGCCTTTCCCTTCTCCAGGGGATCTTCTCAAGCCACGGATCGAACCCAGGTCTCCCACATTGCAGGATTCTTTACCAGCTGAGCCACAAGGGAAGCCCAAGAATACTGGAGTGAGTAGCCTATCCCTTCTCCAGCAGATCTTCCAGACCCAGGAATTGAACCAGGGTCTCCTGCATTGCAGGCAGATTCTCTACCAACTGAGCTATGAGAGAAGCCCGGGTGGATTTAGGGTGTATTTTAAAAAGAGAAGAACAGAGTACTTACTGACAGGTTGTGTTGTGAGGTCTTAGGTTGTGGCATAAACAACTAGCAGCACCACTATCTGAGAAAAGAATGATTCCAAAGTGGGTGTGGGGAAGGGGCTGAGGACCGAGTGTATGGTTTGGGCTTGGTGAAGGTTGAAATGCTGATGAAACATGCACATGGATACAGGAGTTAAGTATTTGAATACTCTAGACAGGAGTCCACTGAAAATCTAAACATGGGAATCATCAGCAAATATTGTGCTCTCAAAGTCATGGAAATAGATGGAAAAGAGGGCTAAGGACTGAAACCTCAGCATAGCAGGACCTTCTGCATTTAGAGGCCAAGCCGAGGAAGAGGAACAAGTAAAGAAAACTGAAAAGTAGAGGATAATGAAGTGGGGATAAGCCAAGAACACAGACTTCCCTGGTGGGTCCAGAGGTTAAGAATCCGCTTTCAAATGCAGGGGATGCAGGGATTCAGGGATCATCTGTGTTGGAAGAACCAAGATCCCACATGCTGCAGGGCATCATTTGAGCCCTCACACTCTGGAAAACACATGCCACAGCTAGAGGGAAGCTCCCATGCCACAGCCAAAGATCCCGAGTGCCACAACTAAGACCCAACACAGTCAAAGAAATAAATAGTTAAAAAAAGAAAAAAAAGTCCAGAAGAGCATAGTGTCCAGATGCCAAGAAGAGAAAGGGATTCAAGGAGAGAAGGTCAAGGGCACAATAATAACACTGCTGAGGTGAGGACCAATCATTGCCCATTAGATCTGGCAAAACGGAGCCTCTGTGACTTTGGCAGGAGTGGCTCCAGTGATGCCGGGTTTGGGGTGAGGATAAAGGAATGTGTGCCGTGGGCAAGAGAGATGTGGCAGTCGAGGAGACAGAAATACGAGTCTAGGCGAGGTTTTCAAGGAGCCATAAAGAGGTGTTGTGTTTAACGGTGGGACTGTGCCAAATGCTGCAAGGACTCTGGAATCCATATGGTCATAAAATTTTGGAAAGAAAATAGAGATTTGTAGAAAATGGAAGAATTTTTTTCAAATAGGAAATTTTACTAAGAACAGACTGTAGAAGTTTCCTATTAGTGAGCAGGAAAGTATTCAAATTAAATTCCAGACTCCTAACTAGTATCTCCCAAAACCAGAGTACACAGCATTGTCAATAATAAAATAGAAGTATTAATATAAGGATCAAATCAAGAATGCCAAATAACACTACCATTATTTCATATTGTTCTGGAGTCCTAACCCACGCAGTAGGCGCAAATGAAAAAAAAAGAAAGAAAGAAATGAGTGAGATGTAATTTTTGAAAGGAAGAGAGACTTTCATTATTCAAATGTTTTAAAATAAGGACTGTGGTGATACCTGTGAAATGGGTTCTCTGAATGTAGTTCCCAGATGTTTTCATTTCCATGAAGGAGTAAGAAATTTGCCTTAACTGTACTTTGTTCATCTACTATGTGGACTTCTTCTTGATTAAATTGTAAAATAGTTTTTAAATACTGTAAGAGTATTTCCTCAATTTTTGGTATTATTGACAATGTAATGACAACAGATGTGACATATTTTAAAATTTAATCTCCATTATTAATATTTTCTCCATGCTTGTTGCCCAGAAAAATCTGGAGAATTAACAAAATGATTCCTGAAGACCTGTTTTGTAGCATTTGCTGATTTTCGTGCTGTCAATCTCTCATCATCGTTTCTTTCAAGCTACTAATTAAACCCACTGAACATGAGGTTGGGAGCAATCCACTGTAGCACACACACAGAGTTTCCACTACACAGAAATACTAGAAAAAATAGGAGGCTGGGATTAACATACACACACTACTATATATAAAAAGAAAGTGAAGAAGAACTAAAGAGCCTCTTGATGAAAGTGAAAGAGAAGCGTGAAAAAGTTGGCTTAAAACTCAACATTCAAAAAACTAAGATCATGGTCTCTGGTCCCATCACTTCATAGCAAATAGATGGGGAAACAATGGAAACAGTGGCTGACTTTATTTTCTTGGGCTCCAAAATCACTGCAGATGGTGACTGCAGCCATGAAATTAAAAGACACTTGCTCCTTGGAAGAAAAGCTACGACCAACCTAGACAGCATATTAAAAGCGGAGACATTACTTTGCCAACAAAGATCCAGCTAGTTAAAGCTATGGTTTTTCCAGTGGTCATGTATGGATGTGAGAATTGGACCATAAAGAAGGCTGAGCGCTGAAGAATTGATGCCTTTGAATTGTGGTGTTGGAGAAAACTCTTGAGAGTCCCTTGGACTGCAAAGGAAACCCAACCAGTCAATCCTAAAGGAAATCAGTCCTGAATATTCATTGGAAGGACTGATGCTGAAGCTGAAGCTCCAATACTTTGGCCACCTGATGCGGAGAACTGACTCATTTGAAAAACCCTGATGGTGGAAAGATTGAAGGCAGGAGAAGGGGACGACAGAAAATAAGATGGTTTGATGGCGTCACAGACTCGATGGACGTGAGTCTGAGCAAGCTCTGGGAGTTGGTGATGGACAGGGAAGCCTGGAGTGCTGCAGTCCATGGGGTCACAAAGAGTCAGACATGACTGAGTGACTGAACTGATATGTAAAATAGATAACCAACAAGGACCTACCGTATAGCACAGTGTGCTATGCTCAGTATTCTGTAATCACCTATAGGGAAAATAATCTAAAAGGGAGTGGATATATGAATAACTGAATCACTTTGCTGTACACCTGAAGGTAACACAACATTGTAAATCAACTACACTCCAATATAAAATAAAATTTTAATTTTAAGACATAAAAAAAACCTTCAGAGCATAGGTAAGGGGTGGGTGAGAGCTGTACCCCATGGGATAAGTCGCTGGTGGTGCCCAACAGAGCAGAAGATGGGGGAACATGGGCTGGAGGCACTGTCAGGGCAGCACCCCTCCCAGGCTTTGTCCTAAAACGCCTTCCGGAGGCTGACTCCAGAGGCTTGGATCCCAGCTTTCTTTTGTGCTCGAGGTCCTGAGGACCTGGGCCCCTCAGGCCCTTCAGAAGAAAACCTGGACATGGAGTCTTCACTGAGATGATGGAGGCCAACATGCCTGGCTCTGCCCACCTCCCAAAGGGGACCACAAGGGACATGATGCTAAAGTTTCCTTACAGTTGAGAGGTACCTGCAACCACAGAGCTCTGAGGTCCTAGGTCAGGCATCCATCTCCCCAGAGTCCCTGTGGCTGCCCAGCAAAGCTCCAAGAAGGGAGTAGGTCTTCTCCTGCTGCTGCTGGGGACCCCCAAAAGGAGGCAGCGGGTGCTGTAGTGGAGCTGCTGCTAGGGTGGGTATCCCCTGAAGTTGTTCCCTAGCTGCTGGAGGGAGCATGATGAGAACGGCTGGCCAAAGCCTGGGGTGGGGGCTGGGGAGCTTAGAGGAAGTTGCTCAGAGGCTAGGAGAGGGGAAGAGGGAGGGACTTCCAGCCCAGGATGGCGCCAAGCAGGACACCCAGGTGCCCCAGAGCACCCAGAAGGGTGAGTCGATGCCTTCCTCCTGTAGAAGTAGTGATGCTGGGTGACCAGAGGACCCAAAGGTTCACCAGGCCTTGGATTATTTTTTGTAGTTTAGACATGGTAAAAGATTTCCTTAGCAGGACACAAAACCAGAAGCCTGAACGTGATAAAGGAAATGCAGCACAAGAGACAGATTCCTAAGAACAATGTTTGCATTTCAAGAAACTCTGGAATTCAATAAAAATTAAGTTACAGACTGAGAAGAAATATTTGCTACAAATGTAGTGGTCAGTGGGCTTCCCAGGTGATGCTAGTGGTAAAGAACATGCCTGCCAGTGCAGGAGATTTAAGAGACCCTGGTTGGATCCCTGGGTTGGGAAGATCCCCTGGAGGAGGGCACAGCAACCCACTCCAGTATACTTGGCTGGAGAATTCCATGGACAGAGGAGCCTGGCAGGAGACTACCCATGAGGTCTGCAAAGAGCTAGACACAACTGAGTGACTATCACTTTCACTTTTATGGTGGTCAATGGATAGGTGCTAGCAATATATCAAGAGCCCCTATAAATCAATAAGAAAAAGATAACAATACACCTAAACCAAAATCCTAACATCTCTGTCCAACGGGAATATCACGTGAGCTATACAGGTAATTAAAAAATTTTCAGTAACCACATTAAAATTATCTAAAGCAGCATGTGCATGATATTATTACTTGAACATGCAGTCAATAGGAAAACATTCATGAAGTATATGATACCTTCTTTGAAATCTCTAGTGTATTTTATGCAGACTGCACGTCTCTGTTCAGGCTGGCACATCCGAAGTGTTCAATAGCCACATGTGGCTCATGGTCGTCGTGTAGGATGGCACAGATCCAAACAGTTCACAGAAGAAGTGTAAATGGCCAAAAGATTAAAATAATGCTTCACTTAATTCATATGAAATGCGAGGGAGAGAAACAAGGAGATTGCAAGTTTCACCCATCACACTGACAATCCTTGAAAGAAGGAGAATTGTTAGAAAAGAAACTTGGGTACAAAGAAGTTTATGATAGAACTGTCTGTGGGACTTCCTTGGTGATCCAGTGTTTAAGAGTTCACCTTCCAACACAGGGGACTTGGGTTCAATCCCTGGTCGGAGACCTAAACATCCCACATGCCCTTGAACTAAGCACGATCATCACCATGCTTGCTGCAACTAGAGAAGCCCCACACCCCATGAGGAAGACCCAGCACAGCCAAAAAAAAAAAAAATAAGTAAAGCAAAAAGGAAAAGAAGGAAATGGAAAAATAGGAAGGAAGGGAAAATAACTGCTCCCAGAGCAAACTGAGCTAGGCATGTTAGATGGCTTTATGCAGTAGAAACCGTAGCGACCAAAAGGAATTATTTGAACTGTTAAGTACTGGCATGGGACATTCTCTCATAAAAAATGATAACAGAAAGAAACGAACTTGTGGAAATTATTATGTGATAAGATTTATATAACACAAGTCATTTTTTAGGTTGATTTGCACATATACACATGTTTCTAAGTGCACTGAAAACTATCAGAAAGGATATGAATGCAAGTATTAACAACGTGCCCTCTGGTGGGGGTAGGGGGAGACGCTTGTTGATGGTGGGGAGGGAGACACCTCGTTGTTCAATATGTAGCTTTCTGCACTAAGCACAAGTTAGATCTGAAATTGGCAAAAGGTTTCTTTTTAAACACTGGAGGCTCCATAAACCACCACTGAGAATTCAAAGTTCTCAAGATCCAGATTCCATGGAGCTGGTTCTCACAACTACTGTAGTCCTTACAAATACTCAGAGGCCATCCCAGGGAAGGTTCTGTCAGTTCAGTTCAGTTCGGTTGCTCAGTCGTGTCCGACTCTTTGCGACCCCATAAATCGCAGCACACCAGGCCTCCCTGTCCATCACCAACTCCCGGAGTTCACTCAAACTCACGTCCATCAAGTCAGTGATGCCATCCAGCCATCTCATTCTCTGTCATCCCCTTCTCCTCCTGCCCCCAATCCCTCCCAGCATCAGAGTCTTTTCCAATGAGTCAACTCTTCGCATGAGGTGGCCAAAGTACTGGAGTTTCAGATTTACCATCATTCCTTCCAAAGAAATCCCAGGGCTGATCTCCTTTAGAATGGACTGGTTGGATCTCTTTGCAGTCCATAGGACTCTCAGGAGTCTTCTCCAACACCACAGTTCAAAAGCATCAATTCTTTGGCACTCAGCTTTCTTCACAGTCCAACTCTCACATCCATACATGACTACTGGAAAAACCATAGCCTGACTAGACTGACCTTTGTTGGCAAAGTAATATCTCTACTTTTTAATATGCTATCTAGGTTAGTCATAACTTTCCTTCCAGGGAGGGTTAGCTTAGGATATATATTTTTAGAGTTGTTGCAAGTATCTAGGGGCCAGTAGTTAACTTTTGACAGTTCCAATCCAAACAGCTCAACATTGAAGGTATTTCACTCTATGCAAATTTTCTGTGTATCCAACCATCTATTTTTCTGAACATACACTGGAGGGCAAGTCCTCATATTAGGCATTGAGAGAATATCAGGATAAGAAGACAGGAATCTGGCTTGGGAGGACTCATCCGACTTAGAGGATCATTTTATGGAGCAGAAAAGGAAACCACTTTGGTTTTCCTAACAGAAGTGTGGTCCTCATTTTTCAACAAGCTGTTAATGAAAGTAAGAATTTGTTAACCCACTCCAGTGTTCTTGCCTGGAGAATCCCAGGGACGGGGGAGCCTGGTGGGCTGCCCCCAGGGGTCACACAGAGTCAGACACGACTGAAGTGACTTAGCAGCAGCAGCAGCAGCAGCAAGAATTTGTTAGCCTATTTTACCCTTTACCCTTCCCCACTTCTTTGAGCCTAGAATAAAAATATGTCATCTCTGAAGAGAGGACAGAAACCACAAGCTAAAGAAGGTATTGAAATCCTCTAAATATCACCAGGCTCCCTGTTAATAAAGCAACATTCAGTTGATTAGAACATTCAGTTGATTAGAATGCAGGAAGGGAGCATGCCCCCTGGACAGTCTTGGCAGGGAGTCTTGATAAGGAAAGTGCTGTTGAGAGTGACCCATTTGGCCAGGGAGCAGACTGTGGCCTCAGATACAAAGATGGGCAGAAATTCCCTGAAGCAACAGGGATATAACATATTGGTTAGTTATATCCTTAGGCAAAGTTTTTTAGAACCAACAATGCAGCCATGCTTGGTTGAACATTTCCACATCTAGTCTTTGTTCTCAAATTCTCATTTTTTTTAACCTGGCAGTTGACATGAGTAGTCCAAGTTCTGAGTCCTACTCCCTGTACTGTTAAGAACAGAACTTTTCTTTTTCCATTAAGTTTGTGCCTAGTAAATCACTCAGTTGTGTCCAATTCTTCCGCGACCCCATAGTCTGTAGCCTGCCAGGCTCCTCTGTCCATGGGGATTCTTCAGGCAAGAATACTGGAGTGGGTTGCCATTCTCTCCTCCAGGGGACCTTCCTGACCCAGGGATCAAACCCAGGTCTCTCGCATTGCAGGGAGATTCTCTGCTGTCTGAGTCAGGAGGGAAGCCCCTCGCTGTACTGCTGAAGCAGCTGGATGCAGTTCTGAACGGTAAGTGGAGTCTAGAAGGAACCCGAGTCCATTACAACTTGAGAGCACATCAGGCTCTGCCCACTTCCAGGTCTCTTACTGTGTGGCTTACACTTAAGCCAGTGTAATTAGGTTTGCGTTATGGGCAGCAAAATTCAATTCCAATCAATGTACCCTGAGGAAGAAGAGTTATCTTGTGTTAAGCAGCCCCATGCTCTTAAGGGATTTTCTGAAAAGAGAAGTAAATGTGGGCAAAGGATGAAGGTCCTTTTAAGCCATGCTAAGGAGAGTGGCTTTTATCTGTGGTGTAATGGGGACCCTTTTAATAATTAAGCAAGAAAAACGGATTCCTAATCAAACTGTATATCCCCATTTTGTTCCAAGACATGACTGATCTGAGAGATCAACTTTATTTTCTCCCTAAGCGTCAATACAAATTTAATTAGAATTGCTTTGTTTCTCTCAGTATTAATGGACTGATGTTCACGTAGCTTTGCAAAGAAACTTGGCAATAACCAATCTGAAAGAACTGACCTCTTCGTGGACCAGTGTCTCAACAGAATAAGAAACATCAAGAAATTTTATACCCCAAATTTTGTTTTGTGAATCCAATAAAATTCTTGAATGTTAAAAAAAAAAAAAATAGGCAAAAAAAGTTACCAGATTTGTGTTCTAGAAAGTTCCAGTGGCGTTTTGACAATTAAATTAGAGAGAGGCAAGATTGGAGCCAAGAAGACTTATGCGGAGGCTACAGTTACATACCAAAACAAAGATTAAGAATCTGAGCTGTGCTGGTAGGTGTGAGAAGTTACTCCTTTATTCCCACACATATATTGAACATTCACTACTTGCCAGGCACTGGGCTAGGCATTGGAGATTTGATGGTAAAAAAACAAAACAGTCCTTGTGGGCTTACAATCTAACCCATGTTAAGGGCCTTCCGTGTGCCAAAAGCTTTGTGTTCATGATCTCATCTGCTCTTCAAAAATACTGTATTACTGTGTGTGTGTGTATGAAAGTGAAAGTGGTTCAATCGTGTCTGACTCTTTGTGACCCCATGGGCTATACAGTCCATGGAATTCTCCAGGCCAAAATAATGGAGTGGGTAGCCATTCCCTTCTCTAGGGGATCTTCCCAACCCAGGGATCAAACTCAGGTCTCCCACATCACAGGCAGATTCTTTACCATCTGAGCCACCAGGGAAGCACAAGAAGACTGGAGTGGGTAGCCTATCCCTTCTCCAGGGGATCTTCCCAACCCAGGAATCAAACCAGGTCTCCTCCATTGCAAGTAGACTCTTTACCAACTGAGCTATTAGGGAAGCCTAATAGGGAAGGGACACTATTATTATCTTACATCATAGATGAAACCCTGAGGACACTAGGGAAGTGGAAGAAAGGACAGATATGAAGGAGGATGACCAACCTGATTTCTTCTAACATAGAGTGTTGCTGATCTAAGCTAGTGGGTTTTGCTACACGTGAGGATTCTCAGACACATGAGTATTTTCAGCAAGTAGTTCCTACAACCCTTGCCCTGTGGGGTGGTCAGCAAACACTGAGCAACTTCATTTCCAAACCCAACTTTTGTCCTCAAACCAGCAGTTTCATGTGAAGCAACTTGACATTTGATGCTCTCAGGCTGGATACTAATGGAGACATATTATTTTTTATCTGCACACCATCTCTCTACCCCAGGTAATGCATCTCAGAAGAATCCCACCTCTACTCATCATGCTTCTTCTACAAAAATGCCTTCCCTTTCTTTACCCTGTTTCATTCTCTCACTCAGCTGAGCAAATTCTGCAATACCATTTTAGATACTTAACTAGGAAATCTCCAGGAAACATCATCACATCTCAGTAATAAGAAGAGAGGGACTTTGTCTTTGGCTGGCCCCCTAGCATGGTGACAGAATTCCGCCAACAATCTTCCTCTTTTCTCTTAGAAATTCCTTGAGTAATAGATTGTGAATTGACCAACTCCTTAAATTCTTCCTCTTTCCTACTTGACATTGCAGGCCTGGTGAAACGGCTCTTGGAATCATCCCATAGATCTTATGATTAAGAGCCTACAAGCAACCTCCTGGGAGCTCATCAGAGACGATGAATGGTCCTTTGAGTAGTCCCTCAAAGTGTCTGCTTTTCCTCCTTCCTGCTCCTTTCCCCACCTTTCTTCTCCTCCTTCTCTCATTCTTCTCAACATCCGTTAAATTCCTTTTATCCACTTGGAACCGTAATGCAAGCAGCAGAGGCCAGATCACACTTCTTCCTCTCACCTTTCCTGTTCCCTTTTCTTCCCCAGTCACCTGTGCATCATTTCCTCCACAATGGCCTCATTCTTGGCACCTTCTCTCTGCACCGGAGTCTGTGCCTGCTTCCCACACTTCATCCCCACTGCCCTCCCTAAGCTTCAAATCTTTCTCCCCAGCCTCACCCTCAACTCCTACGTCACCTTCAGTCCTCTCAGAGCAGATGTGGGCTCTTTCAGACTGCCCCTTTCTTCCCCGGATAGGCAACACCTTTTACTTTTAGAGAAATAGAATATAAAAGAGTATGGTCATGATGTTTGTAACATGATATCACATTACCTTTGACACAAACAGTCTAAATCATTTTCTGCTATTATTCATAAGTCCACAGAATAAACAGAGGAAAATACAGAGACATATGCCTTTCATTATTGTAATAAATTATAGCGGACACTAATTTTTCAATTGTCAGCTTGTATTATTCTAATCTTTCAGTCACCTTCAGAAGTCATGAAATAGAGTTCTTGATTCCCACCTGCCTATCTTGCTGCTAATGAGGAGATTCAAACTGTCAAAATGATTGTGAAAACCCTGAAGCCAAGCTCCACAGGCATGTGATACATGACTCTATGATTTCCCCCACCTGTCACATGACAGACCTTGGGAGTCTCACAGTATCTCTGTGTTACCGATGGACTCATTCCCACTTTATACCCGAGAAAACAAGCAATGATTATCCACGATCAAAAGTCAGACGAATATTATAACTGAAAAAAGACCTCCTATTTCTAGTCCTTCCTGTTTTATAAACTTCCTGTTTTGAACATGGAGCTGTAGCAAAATTATACATGGAAAATGCATATGATCTAATTTGTTCAAAGCAGCTTCTTTCAGTGCAGCATAAGTGTCACAGTGTTACCTTTTAAACTGTCAGCAGCTGGATAAAATATTAATTACTATGTATGTGCAAATTAAGTGATAGAAAGCACTAACCAAATACAAGGGTGATTTTGCTGTACATCCTATGATTATTGGTTGCTCTTATTGCTGTTTAGTTGCTAAGTCATGTCCAACTCTTTTGCAACCCCATGGACTGCAGCCCACCAGTCTCCTCTGTCCATGGGATTTCCCAGGCAAGAATACTGAGTGGATTGCTGTTTCCTTCGCCAGGGGATGTTCTCGGACCAGGGAATGAACCCGTGTCTCCTGCCTTGCAGGCAGACTCTTTACCATCTGAGCCACCAGGTTGCTGGGACCCAAATCAATTCCTTTATTCTGAATAGCCATGTTTGTGCCACTCCAAGTATTAATATTTTAATACTTATTGAAATATTACTACCCACTAATATGATACATTTGAGCATTTATTTGCCAATTTGTGGAATGATGTGCTTCTCTGAACACAAATTGAAATTTTCCATAAGGTAAATTAAGGAAATTTTAATAAATCTTTGAAGCCCAGTAAAACCTGCTTTACTGACAAACTCAATCATTTATGTTTCAGTGAGCCAACAGAAGAAAACCATTTCTTCTAGTTAAAAACAACAGTCACTATTCATAATTTTTTTGTTTAAGAAATATTTCTCTTTTCAGAATTGCAAACGTTGCTTTACCCTCCCCCTTGAAAAAAGCCCTATTAATCATTTTGAAACATTTTGTAGATAAATGATCAAATATTGGTTACATTACTTTAAAGCAACCCCCAATAAAACCAAACACCAATCTGTATTAACAAAAATTTCTCCAGTAATGATCAATTGATCTCTAATAATGATTTGTCCAATAGTTTGAGTGCTGATCTCTTTTAAAAAGGCTTCTACTTTCTTGTTGAATAAACAGAAAAACCCAGTAGGTTCCAGGATTTCCATGGTGGTCCGGGGGCTAAGACTCAGAGCTCCCAATGCAGCGGTCCTGGCTTCTATCCCCGGTCAGGGGACAAGATCCCATATGCTGCAACTAAGATCCCGTGCAGTCAAATAAATAAATAAATATTTTTTTAAAAATCCATTAAGTTCCAGAATAAAAAAAGAGCACAGTCTGACAAATAGATCAGTAGAACTGAATAGGAGTCCAGAAAGTAAGCCACATATCCAGGGTCAAGTGATATTCAACAAATCACAAGGGTAAATTAGAGCAAAAATGATTTTTTTCAACAAAAGGTGCAGGAATAATTGGATAACCATATGCAAAAAAAAAAAAAGTTTTGATTCACACCTCATGCCATATAAAAAAAAATTATCTTAAAAAGATCATTGGCCTAAATGTAAATATAAAACTATAAAATTTCTAAAAGAACTAATATTTCTAAACGATGAAATTTCTCCCTGGTGGCTCAGCTTGTATAGAATCTGCCTGCAATGCAGGAGAGCGCCTGCAATGCAAGAGACCAGCGCTGGATCTCTGGATCAGGAAGATCCCCTGGAGAAGGAAATGGCAACCCACTCCAGTATTCTTGCCTGGGAAATCACGTAGACAGAGGAGCCTGGCAGGCTGTAGTCTGTGGGGTCTCAGACATAACTTAGCGACTAAACCACCACACCATAAAATTTCTAAACACATCATTGGCCTAAATGTAAATAATAAAACCATAACATTTCTAAAGGATTTTTTTTTCAGTTGTAGCATTTATTTTGCTATAGAAAGTTATTTAAAACAGTACATTTTCTGTATCATACCTGAAAGTTCACATCCAGATGTCTTTTCTATCAAACCCATGAAAAACTACTTGTGACTTGTGGCAACATTTCTTAGATATGATCCACAAGAGAAAAAGGTGGACTTGATTAAAATTAGGAACATCTGCTTTTTGTAAGACCTTGTTACAAGAATGAAAAAAAAAACCCTCAAAATGGGAGAAAACATTTGCAAATAACATGTCTGATAAAGGTTTTAGATTCAGAAAACATAAAGAACTCTTAAAACTCAATAAGAAAATAAACACATTTTTCAAATGGGCCAAAGAGCTGAACAGACACATTATCAAAGATACACAAATGGAAAACAAATACGTGAAAGACATTTGAATCATGTCATTGGCACAATGGAGTGCTTTTTAATATCGGGCTGTTTAATTCATCTGAGAAAACTGCGTACCCTTGAACTGTAATTTGCATTTATTTAATAGTCTTTAGTGAAAGTTTCATAATTTATTTGACTTTATTTTTGTTCATGTGTAGTAAATGATGTCTTCAATCAATATAAATAATTAATTGATACTGAAACATTACTGTTTTCCCTGTACCTTTGAAGCTCTCTTTCTCTTGTATTCTTGAATAAAGTAAATCTTTGTTTCATATATTCATTCAAAATTTATAAGAGCTTGTTATGTGCTGGCTTCTGGCAAGGCCTGAGAATACAAAGATTAGTGAATCCAATGATGATTCTAAGGATTTATTGCCAGCATTGTGTGGTACAATTATCTGCTAACTCCAAGCTGTTTTATTTAGGTATTTTTCTGGAAGGTGATACCATACATTATTTCATTTTTATACTTTTCTCAGTCTAGAAACATTCCTGTGAAGATGAGGACTGTCTTAGACTCTCCACTGCAGGCAAAAGGACAATTATGAAAAGGGAATTAGGAAGGTTTACCTGGACCAACAGATTGCCAATGGGCTCCAGGATGCACAAAGAGCCTGTGGTCTCACTAGATCCCACACTGTTGGGGTCCTGTGTAGACAGCCCCACGAGTGAGTGACCAAGAGTGGTGGCCACCGCCTGTATTCGTCAGGGATCTCCAGAGAACCAGCAGGTAGAGATATTGATACAGATACAGATTTAGATATAGATCAGATTGAGTGTAATATATTATGGTATTACATATCATATATGTGTATAAAGAGATTTATTATAGGAATTGGCTCCTGTACTTATGGAGGTCAAGAAGTCTCACCATCTGCTATCTACAAACCAGAGAACCAGGAAAGCTAGTGTATAATTCAGTCTGAGTCCAAAGGCCTGAGAACCAAAAGCACCCATGCGCAAGGGCAGAAGATGATGTCCCAAGTCCAACAGAGAGCAAGTTTGTCCTTCCTCTACTTTTGTGTTCTGTATAGTCCCTCAAGGGACTGGCTGATGCCCACCCATGCTGGGAGGGACCACCTGCTTTACTCACCAATTCAAAGGCTAATCTTTTCTGGAAACACCATCACAGACACACCTGAAGTTGTGCTTTATTAGCTCCCTGGGCATCCCTTAGCCCAGTCACACTAACATGTGGAATGAACTATATAGCATCAATAGCAGGAGTACGAAGGATTGTAAGTGAGACATGGGCAAAGGGGTACTCAGAGGCTTTTTTTGGTAAAAATATGGGGCACATTGTTCTTAGGATCAGTATTTCCTACAGGTGAAGGAGGGGATCTCCTAGAATTTGTGTAAGGGAGCACTGCAACAAGAGTAATAGCATATTAGAAAAAGAATAATAGAATAAAATGTGTTGCTATTCAACTAGTAACATCATCGAGTAATTGTTTTCATCTACTGTTTTTATTGATTTATTGATGCTGCCCTGGGTCATAGTTGCTGGATTTTCTCTAGTTGTGGTGAGTGAGGGCTAGTCTTCCTTGCAGTGCACAGGTTCTCTCTGTGGTGGCTTTTCTTGTTGCAGAGCACAGGCTCCAGGGTGCAAGGGCTCAATAGTTGTGGTGCACGAGCTTAGTTGCTTCACAGCACGTGGGATCTTCCCGGACCAGGGATGGAACCCAAGTCCCCTGCATTGGCAGGTGGATTCTTAACCACTGGACCACCAGGGAAATCTCCATCAGATAATTTAAATTGTGACTAACTAGATGCTGGGAAAGATTGAGGGCAGGAGAAGAAGGGAGCGACAGAGGATGAGATGGTTGGATGGCATCATCAACTCAATGTACATGAGTTTGAGCAAACTCTGGGAAACAGTGAAGAAGTGAAGCCTGGTGTGGTGGAATCCATGGGGTCGCAAAGAGTTGGACACAACTGAGCAACTGAACAAGTCAGCTTAAGGCTTCTCAGGTGACTCAGTGGTAAAGAATTTGCCTGCCAATGCCAGAGACGCAGGTTTGATCCCTGGATTGGGAGGATCCCCTAGAGGAGGAAATGGCAACCCACTCCAGTATTCTTACCTGGAAAATCTCATGGACAGAGGAGCCTGGCGGGCTACAATCCATAGGGTTGCAAAGAGTAGAACATGGCTAAGCAACTGTGCACACGGAGTCAACTTAATGACTAGAATCAAGAAACTTTTTCTAAAACAGAGGCTGCTGTGATGATCTGTTATACCAATTATTTTGAAAAAAATCTTTTAAAAACTAATGATAACCTGTAAGGGAAGAGAATCTGGAAAAGAATGTGTATGTGTGTGTATAACTGAATCACTTTGCTGTAATATGAAACTGACATGATATTGTAAACCAATTATATTTCAATTTTTAAAAAAGAAAAAATACTAATGAAAAAATTTAAAAGGTAAAAAGTGAAAGTGAAAGTTAGTCACATATTTATGTCCAGCTCTTTGCGATTCCATGGACTATAGCCTGTCTGACTCCTTCGTTCATGGAATTCTCCAGGCAAGGGGCTGCCATTTCCTTCTACAGGGGGTCTTCCCAACGCAGGGATCGAAACCGGGTCTCCTGCATCACAGGCAGATTCTTCAGCAACTGACCACCAGGGAAGCAGGTAGAAAAACCTCAATCTACCCACAAGTATGAAGCAACCATGCATACTTATAATCTTAGCCTTGATTTTAAAATAATATTGAAATATTTATAAGTCAAAAATTCTTAAATTATTTTTAATAGCTATTATGACAGTGTAATTTTTTTAAAAACATTTTAATGCCAGAGTACCATATGGAGACATTAAAAGAGGTTTCATCCTAAGCATTTCCTTGGGTCCCTATAAATGTTTAGAAAGACTCAGTTATTACTACCACATGAGCCAGTGGTTTCACATCTCCTTCCAACATCAGGTTGTATGACATGAAATCCAGAACTTTCTCCGAC
Source organism: Bos indicus (assembly GCF_029378745.1). NCBI lineage: Eukaryota > Metazoa > Chordata > Mammalia > Artiodactyla > Bovidae > Bos > Bos indicus. Next base: position 36,319,233 of record NC_091772.1, on the reverse strand, counting down.
GGTCTACAGCAGGGGGTTGGTGTGGAGGGTGGAATTTTAGAAGAAAGGGAGGTTAAAGAAGAAAATAAGAAACGAGGATTAGGAGAACAAAGTATACAGGGAAGGAGTTGGAGGAGAACAAAACAAAACAGGTTGAGAAAAATAGAAGGAAAAAATAGATAAAGGAGAAAGAGTAATGAAAAAAAGTGTTAATAAAAGGAAACTGAAAAATGAGCTGCTTATGCAGATAGAGTGTTACATATAATTTGCTTCTATCTTTACAGATTGGGGCATGTGACCCAGTGGCTTTTAGGTTTTGGTTTTATTATTACTGCTTTTTAAAAAGCTAGAAATCCTTATAATTTTCTTTTACTTCCTTCTCAGCCTCTCCTCACCCACCCACAACGTTCACATAGAAAAAGGGGAAGGAGAGAAAGAAGCGGAAGGGCTTCTAGTCACGTATGGCCTGTGGTCGTTACAGAGAATGCTTGCTGGAAAAGGTGAGCCTGACAGAAACCCTCTCATGGTGGACGCAGCTGAGACCCCTGCCAGCTTCCAAAGTGTGAGACGACGTGGCCTCCTCCGTGCTCGCTCTCTGGGCGGTCGTCACTTTTCTGCTCCTGAGAAGGGTTTCCTTTGCAGAGTCAAACTCTCTTGCCAAGCCATCTTTCAGCCAGAACTCCTGTTCCTCTAATTCACAGGAAAAGGAGGAAGACAGAATCCCACCCATCCTTTTCTCAGCTGATTATTTTCCATTTGGAATTAATGAGCTTCCCGCAGGGAGGCCAAGTTGCTCTGCTCAGATAACGAAGCTGGACTTTTGCTTGTGGATCTCAGCCGTTTAGGGACAGTCCTTCCCATGGCTAAAAAGAAGAAAGGCCACTGTTTGATGGAGACTGAAGTTAGACTCGAGTTTCTCTCCAAATGTATCTGCCCACTCTTAACAGGGGAATTTCCAGTGAAAAGGTTAATGTTCAGTCAGGACCTTTCACATGTGGATAACACAGTTTATGCGTCTTCCGGGTGGCCAGTGTTTTAGAATATACACTCAGGACAGTAGAGGAAAGAGTGGTGATCCTGGACCAGGTATATGTCACCATTCTCTACCATACAGAAGGCTCATCTCACAGGAAAAGCCCACCTCCCTGTGAGTTGGCATCAAGGAGCCCTCACACCTGGGGGTCACTAGAGACTCACGCCTTCTCACAAGGAGCAACTGACAGAAAAAATACATAGCAAGAGTCTCCTTGGCATAAAGGCATAAAAGACTCTTCTTCTCTACATCTCCCACCATCTGGATGCCCTTAAAGCTGGGAGAATTAAAAGGCAGAGCTAGAAGCTATTCCTGAGCACAAATTAGAAATTACCTTCAGTTAGAAGAATCGGAAAAATGTGGCTAGGACTTTCCTGGTGACACAGTGGATAAGAATCTGCCTTCCAATGCCCAGAACACAGGTTCAATCCCTGGACTGGAGCAATTCCACATGCCCCGTGCACGACAACTATTGAGCCCATGCTCTAGAGCCCGAGAGCTGCAAATACTGAAGCCCGTGCCCCTGGAGCTGGTGCTCGGCAGTAAGAGACGTCACCGCAAGGAGAAGCCCGCACACCCCAGTAAAGAGTAGCCCCCCGCTCGCTGCAACTAGAGAAAGTTGGCACATAGCAACGAAGACCCAGCACAACCAAAGACAATTAATTAATTAATTATTAATAAAATTGTTTTATTGTTTAATAAATTATTTTGTTAATAAAATAATTATTAATTAATATAATTAATTAATAATAAAAAGAAAGAAAATGTGGCTATTTGTCCACTCAGGCTCACATTTAATGAAAGTACCCAAGTCATAGCCACTAGAACAGCTTTAGCTTCCTGAGAAAAGAAGGGAGATGGTGAGTGTCTGTATCCTGCCCACCACCTGCAGGCCCACCCACCCCTGGGCCAAAGGGCAGGGGGTGGTAGTAGAGGGTTCAGAGAGACGTGAACAGGGCCAGTGGAGGAAAAATCACAGTGGGTCAAGCTTCGGGGCGAGAGTGGCTCTTTCCTACCTATTGACGTGGGCTCTTGGAACAAACTTAGAGAGTAGTCTGCAGATGACTGAATGCATGTAAAATGTCAGCATTTTTCACACCTAAGCGTGAGTTTTAATTTGATGAATTTGCTGTTTTGCAGGTGAAGATGAAGAAGGCAGAAAGTAGACATTTCTATACTGATGAATTTTCGGCATGTGTGTGTGTGCCCAGTCATTCAGTTATGTACAACTCTTTGCAACCCCATGGACTATAGCCGGCCAGACTCTGTTCATGGGATTCTCCAGGCAACAATACTGGAGTGGGTTGCCATTTCCTCCTCCAAGGGATCTTCCTGACCTGGGGATCGAACCCGTGTCTCCTGCATTTTCAACAAAAGGTTTCATTTTGTTATATGCCTCTTTATACCCTGATCACATCCTAAAAGATGATGACACCAGGGAGAAGGGAATCAGGACAAATTGTGAAGTAATCACTAGTCATTTTTACCTTCACCTCCATGCAGGGCCAGGGAGTAAAATTACAAAAAAAAAAAAAAACAAAAAAAAAAACCCACAAAACACTTAAGCACCTTAGTGTGGAAGGCAGATTTCATATGAGGAGAAAAGTTCATTCATTTGACAAATATTTCTCAAACACCTACTGTACGCTCTAGCCACTGGGTACTGAGGGTGCAGCAGCTAACAACACAATGTTCGTGTACTTCTGGGCCTTTGTTCTAGTCAGGGAGACAGAGTGTATACAAATAAACAATACAGTGTTAGTGAGAAGTAACAGGAATAAAACTAAGCAGAGTGGGGGTGAGAGTGTAAGGGTGATGCTCTTATATGGAATGGTCAATGAACAAAGCCCTCCCTGAATAAATGTCTTTTCAGCAGAGATCTGTAGGAAGGGAGAAGGGGATCTTGTGCTGGGTGAAGGAAACCATGTGTGCAAAGGCCCTGAGGTGGCTGGTAGACACTTGTGGGGAGAAGCATACAAAGGATGCAGGATGCTCCAGGCAGAGCTGGAGAGGAGCTGGTCAGGGTGAACTTCTTCCTCTGAAGTCCCCCTTCGTGGTGAAGGAGTTGAATGGCAAAGGTTAGTTCCCTAATTCACTGTCACTTCTTTTTAAAAAAATCAGTTGGTTTGGCTGCAACAGGTCTCAGTTATGGCATATGGGATCTAGTTCCGTGACGAGAGATCAAACACCCTGCATTAGGAATGTGGAGTCTTAGCTGCTGGCCCATCAGAAAAGTGACCTGATTGTCACTTTTATCCAAAAGGTAACAAACCTGGAGAAGGAAGTGACTTACCTGAGGTCACCTCATTGGTTTCTGGCAGAGTCAGATCTGCCTTCTAGGACTGCTGCTGGTCCTTCTGGGACCTTTGGACAAATTAGGAAAAGGTGTCTCTTCCTTTCGGCAATGGCGCCTGGGCAAGGGTAAGTTTCCCGGCGGGTGGGGCCTGGCCAGAGTTTCAGCTCTCACGTGCCTCCTGGGGTGCTGCATAACTGGTCCCCCTGTGCACAAGGATACGTGTTGGCCTGGTGTTAACACTCTCTTCCCTGTCCCACCGTACTCCCCTACCAATGACCCTACAGGTCCCAAGTCATTGGTTCTGGGTCTGAACTCGAGTTCATTCTGATCACACAGCTCATTCTGCAGCAGTTGTGCAGCACAAGGCTCTTTGGAACCCCCGGGGTCTGTGTTGGAAACGGTAGACTGGTGGGCTGGCAAGGAAGCTTGGCCACAGAGGGAGTATGAGATGGGTATGGGTTTCTTGTTGCTGCTGTAACAAATTACTGCAAATCTGCTGGCTCAAAACAGCATAGATTCACTGTCATATAATTCTGGAGGCCAGAGTCCTAAACTGGAGGTGTCAGCAGCATCTTATTCCTTCTGGAGGGTCCAGGGCAGAAGCCACTTCCCTTCTTCTCCAGCTTTCAGGGGCCGCCTGCACTCCTCAGCTTGCGGCTCCTTCCTCCCCTCAAAGGCAGTAGTTTGGCATCTTCAAGTCTCTCTCTCTCTGTCCCCTTACCTCTCCCTCTGCTGTCACCTCTTCTCCTCTGACTCCAACCCTCCTCCCTCCCTCTAGTAAAGGCTCTCACGATTGTACCGAGTCTGCCTGGATGATCCAGAATAATCTCCACATCTCCCCTGGAGGAGGGCACAGCCACCCACTCCAGTATTCTTGCCTGGAGAACCCCATGGACAGAGGAGTCTATAAGGTCGCAGAGAGTCAAGCGTGACTGAAGCTTCTTGGCAGGCAAGTACCGTGTTCTTAAATTAGTAAACACTCACCTCAAGACTTTAGAAAAGAAGAAAAGAAAATCATAAAATCCTAACAACATGAGAAGGAAAAAAGTAAGGTGATTCATGAGTGAACAAGTTAGAAACCGAGATAGCATTTAGATTAATAATTCCATTCCAACGAGGTTTCTTTCATAAGAAAACTGCCCACCAAAATAGACGAATCCTGAAACATTCTTTGAGAAAAGCACAAATGAAAGGAAAGAAAAAGAAAGAATAAAAAATGCCACGGAGTAGATGAATAAATGAGATCACTATAAACACTTGAATATATATTTTCATTTAGACAAATGTTCTTTCCCCAAAACTGACAAGAGAAGAGATGTAAAGTGGGAACAGACCAAATAGGAAAGGAACTTCCCTGGCCTGGGATCCTGTTAAATCTTCCCAGGAATGTTCAGAATGCTGTTTGCATCTCTGCGCTCTGAACTCCTACCCTCTGCTTCCTCCTTCCTTTTATCCGCCCTGCTCCCCCCACCCAGACCCCTTCCTGCATCACCACCCTATTCCATCCGCCCCTCCCCAGCCACTCTTGTGCCTATGGGACACAGGCTCAATTCTGAACAAGCTCCCCTGCAAGTTTATGTATTTTTAATTAGCCACTTACTTATGCAATTACCGTGTTGTGAACAAAATAGACCAGAATCGCTGTTCTCTGAGAACTTACATTTTCAGTGGAGGAAGGTTCCTGGTTGTAACACCCCCAGGGGTGATAAGAGGAATAAAGAAAAGTGAAGCAGACCCTGGGCCTCATGGTACAAAAAGTCTGTCTGAATCACTATCATAAACTGCGAGGTGGATTTTCTTCTGCCTCTGTCCATCACTGGATTTTCCCAAGATTAATCTGACACCCTTCAGTCTAATTATCTAAACTAAAAATAGTTATAGGCATAGCCATGCACTTAATCCTCATAGCAAGTCTACCAGGTAATATCACAATGTTGTTATCACACTCTTTTTTTTTTTTCCCAACAGATGCAGAAACTGAGATCCAGGAACTGTCTCCCAGCTCCAGAGAGTCTGAGCTGCTATTTGAATCAGACCGTCTGTCTCTGGAGCCTGTACATTTTACCGCTGCAGGTCTGTCTACACTTCAGACCAGTCATCTCACAAGAACCCTTTCCACGATCCTCCCCGTCACTTCAAAATTTCTGTGTATTTTCAATCTTCTCTATATTTGCTCAAAACTCCTCACTCCTCTTGCCAGGCCTCGCCTCTGCAGCTTCACACCCCCAGTGGTACACCCCTCTGTGGCCTTTGGAAAATAAGAAACGGAGCACGCTTGTGAGTGAACACGCTTTCTTTCTGTCCTGCTCAGGATACAGAGCTTCACTGCGGTGTCCGGGGGCGTCTGTGAACCGGGAAGGAGATTAAGATTGCCATCAAAGGAATGGCAGCAAGTTCCTAAAGGGGAGTCATGACCGTCTTCTGACTTTCAAAACAGGATTTTGCCTTGACTCCTGCCTACCCTCTCATTGCATTTAACCAACGGGGCTCCACAGGGTCAGTCTTCAAGTCCTCCTGTTGTGTGGGGGAATCCCAGTCAGAGCAGGCTTAGCAGGGCTCCGGACAAGCAGAGTCAGAGGAGAAAAGATTTTGGGGACTGTGAGAAAAAATAGAGCTGGGAGACCTGGGTCCTGGCACTCCCTTTCCAGGCTCCATCTGGGAAGAGGGCAGAGAGTTGACTCCTGCCAGCTGCCCATCTGGGACGCAGGAGACTGTCCATCATACCGCCCCACCGTGGGCCTCACCCACCCAAGGGGCATCCTGTCCACGACAAACACCATCCCACCCGCCTAGTCCTCCTGTCTGGTTTCCTCTTGTAACATTTCACCTGCCCCAGTTCCCTCTCTGCCTTCCTTCTTTCAGTGTCTGTTCTCCAGAGTTTCGCCCGCAGCGTTTTCTCCTTCCTCTAGTGGTCTCACTCCTTTCTAACGATGTTAGCAGTCACCTCCAAGAAGGTTTCTCCCAAATCCATATACCTGGTCAAAACTTCCCCTTTGGATTTCTGTGTTTTATCTCCAAGTGCTCTTACTTCCACCTGTTCTTGTCTGTAACTCCAACTCAATACAATTAAAATTAGAAATATTCCTTATGGTCATTCTTTCTGCTTTCCTATAAGTGTTAATGACATCACCATTCTTCGTGAATTACCCTAGTTTCCATTTTGAGGGAAAAGCTTCAAAACATCTCACGTATGTGTGCAATAACTTGGTCCAGGACCTGACACGTAATGGTGATTGTGTGACAGGCACGAAGGGCTGCCCATGTGCTAACTCATTTAATCCTCACAGCAACCCTATGAAATAGCTACTATTATCATTACATTTTATAGTTTTGGAAACTGAGGCAGAGAGGTCAAGATCACACAGTTAGTAAACAGCAGAAGTTGGGGTTTGAACCCAGGCAGCTAGGTCTAGAGTCTGTACTCTTTACCACACTAAACCACTTCTCACTAGATAATCAGTAAAAAACTGATGTGAAGCTGTATGCATTACACAATCACAACTATATCAAACAAGCAAACAAACAGTCTAAGTAACTAGGTAGGAAAAAAAAGACTGGAAGGAAATACACCCAGATACCACTAGTGACTATCCTGGGTGCAGAGAGGACTGAGCAATTTTATTTTCTATCCTCTACTGTTTTGATTTTCTACACTTCCTCTTACAATGTTTATAATGAAAACTAATACATTACACATTTCATTTTTAAATGACTGCAATATATTGTAACATGGAAAATAAAATTCTCCTCAACAGAAAAATAAATTACACAGCTAACTCCGCCTTTTCATTTCCCCACCCTGGCCCTGGCTATCATTATCTTTCATCTACATCCTACATACCAGATTAATCTTCTTAAGACAATATTTTCTTTATATCACTTCCTATTCAAGAGGTTTCTGTCTTCCTACTACTAATGAAATTCAACTAAACTTTTTAGCCTGGCCTTAAATTTGTCTACAATCCAGCCCTAACCATCTTTGGAGGCTTTTCTTCCACTTTTTTCCCCATATGTTTCCTAGGACTCATTCAGCCCCATGTCAACCCTCTGTCTGGCTCTTTCCTCCCTCTAGGCAGCTGCAAGGTAACCTTGACAGAGTGGACCAGCAGACTGAGCCCAGCTTCTTGAGTGGTTTGCAATTAGCTCCTGCTTCTTGAGTCCCTTTGACTGCAAGGAGATCAAACCAGTCAATCCTACAGGAAACCAACCCTGAATATTCACTGGAAGAACTGATGCTGAAGTTCCAATACTTTGGCCGCTGCAAAGAGCCAATTCATTGGAAAAGACTCTGATGCTGGGAAACATTGAAAGCAGGAGGAGAATGGGGGTGACCAAGGATGAGATGGTTGGATGGCATCACCAACTCAATGGACATGAGTTTGAGCAAACTCCAGGAGATGGTGAAGGACAGGGAAGCCTGGCGTGCCACAGTCCTTGGGGTCGCAAAGAGTCAGACATGACAGAGCTACTGAACAGCAGCAACCTGCCTCCCGTGGCTGATGTATCTGGCTGCTGAGCATTGCCCTGTCCCGCCTGGGATCCTGCAGTGCTGGAAGCCAGGGGCCCTCGGGGGTCTCAGCATCACCAGCTCTCCTTCCAGATGAGCTCTCAGCCTATGGGGTGGGCTCTTCTGCCCTGCATTCCACTCTGCCATCTGATGACCCAGTGTTCTGCACAACTCTGGCAGGATTTAAGCTGAGCCCCACCCAGCCCTCCTTACTTCTTATTGGACAAACAGCTAATTTCCCAGCACAGTCTTCTGCTCACTGAATCAGACCTCTGTGTATCACCTGACACCCCCACCCCAGGACCCTGGGTGCTGGAGGCGACCAACTCCTGAGCTGTTCAGTCTGACCCCAGACTCTGCTGCCTCACCCTCTCTTCCATATCTGCTCTGCCATCACCTGTCAGCCTTGCGTGGCCAAAGCATCACCCAAGGTACCTGAGAGTTTTTGAGATTTGACAGCTTCTGCTCAAAAAACAAAACAAAACAAAAAACCCTCAATCTTTTCTGTCTCTTGAACCTATTCCTTTTGCCCAGAACATCCGGTGAACACAAAGTTCCTACCCAAACTTTTTTTTTCTTAATTGTGGTCAGGCTTCCCTAGGGCTCAGCTGGTGAAAAATCTGCCTGCACAGCAGGAGACATGGGCTTGATCTCTGGGTTAGGAAGATTCCCTGCAGGAGGGCATGGCAACCCACTCCAGTATTCTTGCCTGGAGAATCCCCATTCTCCAAGTGCCTGGCAGACTACAGTCCATGGTGTTGCAAAGAGTCAGGCACAACTGAGCAACTAAGCACAGCACAAAATATATGTAACACACATTTTTACCATTTTAACCATTTAAAGTGTTCAATTTAGTGACATTTGGTACATTTACAGTGTGGGACAACCATCACTTCATGCATCTCCAGGAGTTTTCATCACCCCAAACTGCCCCCATGAAATACGACCCCCACGTTCCTCCTTCCTCCAGCCCTGACAATGAACAGTCTACATTCTGTCTATGAATTTGCCTTTTCTAGTCTCCTCATACAAGTGGAATTGATAGGCTCAGAGTAGGATAATTAGTTAGTTTAGAAATTCCACTATGGGTTAAAGATAGAAAGGGAATTTTAAGAGAGTTTAGGAGACTCTTGTAGGCTAATGACCACTCAAGAAAAGAATGCAGTAACCTAGCAACAACCTACTCTACCTTGAAGGAAGAACAGGTACTTCCAAGTGCCAGGCACAGTCAAGCTACAAACCCTGACAGCTAGAACGTAAGACAATAGATATGAGGTCTGAATCTTGTTACATGAATTCAGGGAGTTAATAGTCCTTAAAAAGTAGCATTTCTGCATGTAGCCAAGATAAGAGTATAGGCGAAAGGGGAAAGAAACCAGGTGAAATGGGGCATTATAGCAAAAGCTGAGATGAATTGCCATGTTTTAATATGTGTTATCACCCTTCTGGTTTCCCCGGTGGTTCAGTGATCAAGACTCCACCTGCCAATTCAGGAGACACAGGTTTGACCCTTGAGTCAGGAAGGTTCCCTGGAGAAGGAAAGGCAACCCATGCCAGTATTCTTGCTTGGGAAATCCCATGGACAGAGGAGTCGAGTGGGCTACAAACCATGGATTCTCAAAAGAGAAGCACAAGACTGAGTAACTAAACATCACCCTTCTGCTAAAATACATATAATTTAAATAGTGCCGTGACAGTTGCAGTTAAACCACAGAGGGTCAAAGGAGGAACTAATGATGTAGGCTTTGTGTGTGCCCAAGAATGAGGAAGAAGGTGGTCTTCTCCCCTCCCTGCTTTTTCTTTGATTATAAAAATGTAGCCCTCGTTGTTCTCAGGGCTGCACGCCCTCGCCTGCCCTCTTGCATTTCTCACAAGCATCCTATGCTAATAAACTCACCCTCTACCTATTGCTTTGCTTCACACTGAATTCTTTCTACATTGAGACAAGAGAACCTGAGCTTCAGTGAGTCCTGAGACCAGGTAAGCAGTTTCAATTAAAAGACAGTGGGTTTGAATCTCATTTGAGCAAGAGTGTGGTTTCAGAATCATATAATATTTGTCCTTTTGTGTCTTGCTTCTTTCACTTAGCATAATATCCTCAAGGTTAATCCATGTTAAAGCAGACTCTCTTTCCTTTTTATGGCTGAATAACACTCCTTTAAATGGACCTACCGTATTTTGTTTAACCATCTGTCTGTTAATGGATTTACCTATCTTTTAAGATCCATTTTAAAATTGTTATTTCAGAGGTATAGTTGATTCACAATATTGTGTTAGTTTCAGGTGTACAGAATAGTGATTCAGTATTTTTGCAGATTATATTCCATTATAAGTTACTACAAGATAATGGGTATAATTCTCTGTACTTGTTATATCCTTGTGCTTGCTAAATCATTTCAGTTGTGCCCAGCCCTTTTGCTACTCCATGGACTATATAGCCCACCAGGCTCCTCTGTCCATGAGATTCTCCAGGCAAGAATACTGGAATGGGTTGCCATGCCCTTCTCCAGGGGATCTTCCCGACTCAGGGATTGAACCCACATCTCTTACATCTCCTGCATTAGTAGGTGGGTTCTTTACCACTAGTGCTACCTGGGAAGCCTGTTATATCCTTGCTGCTTACCTATTTATATAAAATAGCTTGTAGCTGTTAATCCCATACCCCTAATGTGTTTCTTCCCCAATCTCTTCCCCCTTGGGTGACCATAAGTTTGTTTTCTATAAAGTAAAGTGAAGTGAAAGTCACTCATTCGTGTCTGACCCTTTGAGACTCCATGGACTATACAGTCCATGGAATTTTCCAGGTCAGAATACTGGAGTAGGTAGCCGTTCCCTTCTCCAGAGACTGAACCTGGAGATTCTCAACCCTGGGATTGAATCCCAGACGGATTCTTTACCAGCTGAGCCATGAGGAAAACTGCTTTCTATACATATTCATTCTAAATGCCACATCCTCCAGTGGACCCCTCTTTACAGGAAGAACCTGAGGAAGGATCACCTTCCTTTCCCCATGACACCTGGCACAGTGCCTTTCCCCTAATAGACACCCAGCAAATACTTAGAATGAGAAGTTAGTGAGTGAATAAATAAGCACAGGCTTCCCAGGTGGCACAAGTGATAAAGAACATGAGTGTCAATGCAGGAGACATAGGAGATGAGGGTTCGATCCCTGGGTTGGGACGATTACCCGGAGGAGGGCGTGGCAACCCACTCCAGTATTCTTGCCTGGAGAATCGCATGGACAGAGGGGATTAGCAGGCTACAGTCCATAGGGTCGCAAAGAGTCAGACACAACCGAAGTGACTTAACACGCACACACGTAATAAACACAACTAAGAATCCTCCATTTTTTCTACGTTTCTAGTGAAAACAACCAGTGTTTACTCACTCATTTTCACAATTTCGTTATTTAAAGAAAACTCCTCAAGGAAGCACGCAAATGTTATCTGTATATCATCTTGCCAAAAATAATGATCCATTGTAATCATACAGTTATCTATTATCTAAATGCTCTCTTAAGTTGAAATAGGCCAACTAATTTCTCCGGGAAAGAAAACTGACCCCTGTGAGTGTCTATATCCAGAGTTTAACTTGACTGTGTGATCAGATGCCTGAACTTTGATAAGGGGTGGTTTTAATTCTCAGACAGCCTTCTGAGAAGTCACACTCTCAGAAAAGTTATTTAATTATGGAGAAAGAAGCAGCCATGGGTTTCTTGTACGGAATTCAAAACCTTGCCTAATGTGAATGCTGATCTACAAAGTTTCAGATTTCACAGAACAAGTATTCTCAGAAACACCCAACCACACATGTTAAACAATTTTTACAAGTTTATCAGCGAGTGAATGATGTGGAAGAAAGGAGAAAAAATTAGTGACCCTTAATAACTGGAAATAGACACCATTCCCTGTGCAGCAATTGAACATATATATATATATATATATATATATAAAATATATGTATGTATCAGTGGCTCAGGTGTGTCCAACTCTTTTGAGACTCCACAGACTGCAGCCTGCCAGGCTTCTCTGTCCATGGGAATTCCCAGGCGAAAATATTGGAGTGGGTTGCCATTTCCTCCTCCAGGGGATCTTTATGATCTAGGGATCAAACTGACATCTTCTGTATTGGCAGGTGGATTTTTTTTACCACTGAGCCACCCAGGATTCAAATTATGTAAATCATCTTTTGAGATGAAAAAGTAAATGTGAAAAAGATTCCCAAAAGTGTTACCGACTCCATGCTTACTCTGCTTGCCACACGACAGGCCAATAAGTTGAAGTAAGGAATATTTTATTTAGAAAGCCAGTCAACAGAGAAGGCAGATCAATGTCTCAAGATAACCATCTTATTGGTGTCAGGATGCCAGATTCTTTTGTAGAACAGAGACTTGGGGGTGGCGCTGGGGAGAAGGTGAGGAAATAAAGGAAGAAGGCCATTAATCTTGCAAATATCTCCTAGAATGGCAAGCCTCAGGCAAGGGATGTGTTTATTTCTTCCTTCCTGACATCCTTAGGTGGACCGAGTTCTGAACAAAGGTACTTAACAGTCAGGCAGAGGGGCAGGTTTTCTCTGAGGCAGGCCATTATGTATGATTGTAATAACAAAAGCAAAGGAAAAGAAGTCAAAGAATCAGTTCCAACAGGGAGTCAGAATTGGCTTTTCCTTGCAAGAAAAGTGGTTTAAAAGATCTTAAGAAAAAATCTTAAGCAAGTGAAGACAGGGAAGAGAAAATTATGTTGGGATGTCCACATCTGCCATAACTGTAACATCGCAACCCTGTAATTATCTCAGAAACTCCAGGCAAGGACCAAGCTTGGGCCACCACCTGTCTCCACAAACACAGGGAACTGATGTTTCCTGCGCCTCTTCCCTGGGTCACTGTAGAAGGTACTAGGCTGCCATCTGCTGGCTCCCCACCAATATCGCTGGGAAAAAGGGTGAAATTCATAGAGGACCTCTTCTCTTTTTTTCTTTTAACCTCCTTCTCTTTGCGGGGGGAATCATCCTCCAGAAGAGACCACAGTAAACCTAAAGAAGGAAGTGCAGAGCCCTTTTGTCTTGGTTCCCAGTGGTGGATTTCAGCCTCTGAATTCTGGAAACACTCTTGAGTAAATAAACAGGACTCTCCAATTCCATTGAAAGTGTGTGTTAGTCGTTCAGTCATGTCTGATTCTTTGCGACCCCATGGACTGTAGCCCACCAGGCTCCTCTGCCCATGGGATTTTCCAGGCAAGGATACTGGAGTGGGTAAGCCATTCCCTTCTCCAGGAGATCTTCCTGACCTGGGAATCGAACCGGGGTCTCCTGCATTGCAGGCAGATTCTGTACCATCTTAGCTCCCAGGCAAGTCTCTAATACTACTGAGTGGTAACCAAGTCCTCCAAGGCCTAGAGAATTCAGAAAACAAACAAATCCTATTCTGGTTTCACAATCCTGACAGAGCTTCCAGGGAGGGGGCCGTGAAGCATGGGACGTGGGAGTCAAACCAGAGAAAAGCACTTCAGCCTTAAATTCAACAGTGTTTCAGCTGCTGCTTTTCTGTGAAATGGGATTGGCAGCAGGACGTGGAGAGATTTTTCCAGCTGAAATCTGGAATGTGTGCTATTCCATCTCGGTCATTCTCTGGCATTCAGGCCCAGAAACTGGCCCTGCAATGGGCAACGTAGCAGCTACCGGCCACAGATGGAGACCGTGCTCTTGAAATGTGGCCAGTTTTGCTGCTATACTTTTAAGTATAAAGTACTCCCTGAATTTCAGACACTTAGGATGGATAAAAAAAGATATGGCTATAAAATGTCTTGCTAATTGTCTATATTGATTATATTAAAGTAATAGCATTTTGGATATATTGAATTAAATATTAAAATGAATTTATCTTTTTTTCAATGTGGCTTCTATAAAAATTTAAATTACACACATGGCTCATGTTATTTTTCCACTGGACAGCACTGAGCTTGACTAATAATTACGGCCAATGTTTTTTAGAAAGCTTATTGGGTCCTAAGTGTTACCTCACATGTGTAACTATGAAGGGTTTTATGGATGTTGGTTTTTCATCTAATCTTCATAATAGTATTGGTGGTGGTTTAGTCAGACACTAAGTCGTGTCTGACTCCTGTGACCCCATGGACTGTAGCCTGCCAGGCTTCTCTGACCGTAGGATTCTCCAGGCAAGTATACTGGAGTGGGTTGCCATTTCTTTCTCCATCATAATAATATTAGAAAGATATATTATTACCATTCTCGGTTTACAGGTTAGCAAACTCAGAGACAGTTAGGAACAAGGCTACGTAGTTGGTGTGACCGTCCCTGGACTTCAGGCTGGATGATTAAGAAGCTGAATCCAGGCTCTACCCACAAGGTGCAGACCCTGCAGCCGGGCTCTCCTGGGTTTTGCCTCTGAGGAAGTCGATCCCTTGCTCACATTCCCTGATCTGTCCAGTGGCTCTTTCCTCCTCCATCCGTCCACCTAACTGTAAATTCTATAGTCAGGTAAAAAGAGGTTTCCCTCCTTAACATATTTTCCTAGACCATATTAAATAGCAAACTTAGAGGTAGAATGGTATATAAAGGTAAATTCTTTCCAACGACTCCAAATTTTTGACCATCTTGGCTTTCCGTGTCTTGAGGTATAAAATTTCTCAGACATTATAAATCCTTGAGAAAGTGTTGTAAGGGGTTTGAGATGCAAAGAGATTTTCCAGATTTGCCTGGAATATTTTTTAGCTTTTTGCAAAGAAAGAAAATTCTGTTTATGACAAAGCACTAGGCAGAATTTCTGTAAGCCACAAACCCTTCTGTTACTTGTGTACTTGAAGGCTACACACACACACACACACACACGCATGCACGCACACATATCTGCTGAAGTCATTTATAATCTCTCTTACACGGAAATAAGGCTTTGATTTTTGTTTTTGTAAAGCAAATCTGAAATTTCTGAAATAAGAGCTATTATTTTTGGAGTAATTGTTTAGGGTTGGATAAATGTAACCTCTTCCACATGTCCAAATACTTCCTGCACTGTCTCTAATTGTCTTGATTCTTTCTGGTTGTGAAGTGCCAAGAACTTTTTAGCAGTGTCTAACAGAGCAAAATTCAAACAAGTCTTTTGTTAAGTAATATAGTTTTCAAGTGCAAGCAAAGAAAGCGAAGATTAGATTTTGTAAGACTTACCCATCCATCCACCCATCTACCCATCTTCAACCACTCTTTTGTCCACTTATCCATTCATCCATCCATCTACCAACACATGCCAGGCATGGAGGAGAATAGAGATTCAACAATAAACAAAGCAGAACTCAACCCCAACTTCATAGTTTCTTATGGGAAAGGCAGATCATAAACAAGGGAACAAGCAAGTAAAAACTACAAATTGAGACCAGTCCTGTGGAGGAAGCAGAGACAGAGGGCAACCTGGTCAAGGAAGGCCCCTGCTCTGTGGAGGCTGGTGGAGGAAACGGTGGAGCACCCAGGCAGAAGGAAGTCCAAGTGCCGTCAAGAATGGCCAGTTTCAGGAAAGGGATGTGAATACTGATGGCACAGCGAGCGAAGGCCAGCACGCAGGAGCTAAGGTAGAAGCAGCAGGTACGGGAGAGCTCGCCCAGGGGTTTCAGAGAGAGTGAGGAGGCTGGGTTTTGTTCAGAGTTCTGTGGGAAGCTACTGAGAGTTTCTAAGTATATGAGGGACACACTCAGATTTGCATTTTTTAAAGAGTACTCTTTAAAATAGTGGTGGAATAAGCAATAAATGCTAGAGAGGAAGTGGAGAGAAGGGACCCTTCTACACTGCAGGCGGGAATGTAAATTGGTGCAGCCACTATGGAGAGCAATGTGGAGGTTCCTTAAAAACCTAAAAATAGAGCTACTATCAGTTCAGTTCAGTCGCTCAATCGTGTCCAACTCTTTGCGACCCCATGAATTGCAGCATGCCAGGCCTCCCTGTCCATCACCAACTCCCAGAGTTCACTCAGACTCACGTCCATCGAGTCAGTGATGCCATCCAGCCATCTCATCCTCTGTCATCCCCTTCTCCTCCTGCCCCCAATCCCTCCCAGCATCAGAGTCTTTTCCAATGAGTCAACTCTTCCCATGAGGTGGCCAAAGTACTGGAGTTTCAGCTTTAGCATCATTCCTTCCAAAGAAATCCCAGGGCTGATCTCCTTCAGAATGGACCTGTTGGATCTCTTTGCAGTCCAAGGGACTCTCAAGAGTCTTCTCCAACACCACACTTCAAAAGCATCAATTCTTCAGTGCTCAGCCTTCTTCACAGTCCAACTCTCACATCCATACATGACCACTGGAAAAGCCATAGCCTTGACTAGACAGACCTTTGTTGGCAAAGTAATGGCTCTGCTTTTGAATATGCTATCTAGGTTGGTCATAACTTTCCTTCCAAGGAGTAAGCATCTTTTAATTTCATGGCTGAAGTCACCATCTGCAGTGATTTTGGAGCCCAAAAAATAAAGTCTGACACTGTTTCCACTGTTTCCCCGTCTATTTCCCATGAAGTGATGGGACCGGATGCCATAATCTTCGTTTTCTGAATGTTGAGCTTTAAGCCAACTTTTTCGCTCTCCTCTTTCACTTTCATCAAGAGGCTTTTGAGTTCCTCTTCACTTTCTGCCATAAGGGTGGTGTCATCTGCATATCTGAGGTGATTGATATTTCTCCCAGCAATCTTGATTCCAGCCTGTGTTTCTTCCAGTCCAGCATTTCTCATGATGTACTCTGCATATAAGTTAAATAAACAGGGTGACAATATACAGCCTTGGCATACTCCTTTTCCTATTTGGAACCAGTCTGTTGTTCCATGTCCAGTTCTAACTGTTGCTTCCTGACCTGCATACAGATTTCTCAAGAGGCAGATCAGGTGGTCTGGTATTCCCATCTCTTTCAGAATTTTCCAGTTTATTGTGATCCACACAGTCAAAGGCTTTGGCATAGTCAATAAAGCAGAAATAGATGTTTTTCTGGAACTCTCTTGCTTTTTTGATGATCCAGCGGATGTTGGCAATTTGATCTCTGGTTCCTCTGCCTTTTCTAAAACCAGCTTGAACATCAGGAAGTTCACGGTTCATGTATTGCTGAAGCCTGGCTTGGAGAATTTTGAGCATTACTTTACTAGCATGTGAGATGAGTGCAATTGTGCGGTAGTTTGAGCATTCTTTGGCATTGCCTTTCTTTGGGATTGGAATGAAAACTGACCTTTTCCAGTCCTGTGGCCACTGCTGAGTTTTCCAAATTTGCTGGCATATTGAGTGCAGCACTTTCACAGCATCATCTTTCAGGATTTGAAATAGCTCAACTGGAATTCCATCACCTCCACTAGCTTTGTTCATAGTGATGCTTTCTAAGGCCCACTTGACTTCACATTCCAGGATGTCTGGCTCTAGGTCAGTGATCACACCATCGTGATTATCTGGGTCGTGAAGATCTTTTTCCTACAGTTCTTCTGTGTATTCTTGGCACCTCTTCTTAATATCTTCTGCTTCTGTTAGGTCCCTACCATTTCTGTCCTTTATCGAGCCCATCTTTGCATGAAATGTTCCCTTGGTATCTCTAATTTTCCTGAAGAGATCTCTAGTCTTTCCCATTCTGTTGTTTCCCTCTATTTCTTTGCACTGATCACTGAGCTACTATATGACCCTGAAATTCCTCTCCTGGGCATATATCCAGAAAAAAACATGGCCTTGTTTTTAAAAGGATGTGTACACCCCAGTGTTCATTACAGCACTGTTTACAACAGCCAAGACATGGAAGCAATCTAAATGTCCAAGGACAGAGGAATGGATAAGGAAGATGTGGTACACACATACAGTGGAATATTACTCAGCCATTAAAAAGAATGAAATCATGTCATTTGTGGCAATACGGATGAAAGTAGAGATTGTCACAGTGAAGTAAGACAGAGAAGGAGAAATACTGCATGATATCCCTTACATGTGGAATCAAAAAAGAAATGATGCAAATGAACTTACGTACGAAACAGAGACTCGCAGACTTAGAAAATGAACTTATGATTGCAGAGGGGGTGGGAAGGATGTAGGGAAGAGAAAGGGAGTTTGGGCTGGACATGTACACGGTGCTGTATTGAAAATGGATGACCACTAAGGATTTACTGTACAGCGCAATGAACTCGGCTCAGTGTTATTCAGCAGCCTGCATGGGAGGGGGCTTTGGGAGATGATATGTGCGGCTGGGTCCCTTTGCTGTCCACCTGAAGTTTCAGGTTATACCCCAATACAAAAGAAAAAGTTTAGTAAAAAAACTAGTGGCAGAAACTAGACAGACGAGGCAGGACAGGGGCGTCTCCCGACCTGGGGCATTTTTTTCTCCTTACATCCCTCTTCCCCAGTTTTGCACTGGTAACAATTATGTTCCACCAGATTCCCAAATCGCTCCACCTTTTTCCCAGGTTAAAACCTTTACATTTTCTTTCTTGCTGTTTTTATTTGTTTTCCATCTGTACGTCTAGAATCTTTAAACTCCTAAAAGAATACTGTTTCTTTCCTGGGGCCAGTGAAACATCTGGATGTGATGTAGTGGATGCCTGCCCTGCTCCCAGGTGTGCCCAGGTGTGTCCAGGTGTGCCTGGTGCAGGCCCAGCATCAGCTTGGAGACTCTCCCTGCAGCACTTCAGGGCTTCTTACTGCCAAGCACTGGAGCTTGTTGGCAAAGGTCTTTCCACGGTGATGATGAAACAGGCCTGTGATTCTGACAGAAGCTTTGGAGGACACCCCCTGCCTCTGGCACAGTTTCTGCCCTTGGGGGACCCTCCCTGGAGTGGATGGGCTCGTCCACCCCCTCTCCCCTGTCCCAAGGGGCTGACTTGGTGATCCCTGCACTCGGGCATCAGTGTGCTGCCTGGGTCTCACGGTCCAGTGCTCCCCACTGGTCATCCCTCCACCATCGTCACTCCTCCGCCACCTCCCTACCGTGCTGGTTCAAAGGGTGGATGGCGGTGACCTCTTTCTCAAGGATTGGAAATACTTCCTTCCCTGGAGATATTCCATTTGTCCGTCTCAAGCCCTGCCCTGAGCCCCCAGGGGGTCATCCTGCAGGCACCACCCAGGGGTCCTCCGGCTTCCAGCTGGGTTTGGCCAGCGAGGACCACACAGGAAAGGAGAGGGGCCCAGGGTGGACCCACCACCCTGCCCAGCTCTTTCCACGTGGCCCACCTGGTTTGTGTTCCCTCCTGATGCCCCTGAGGCTGAAGGACATTCATGTCCCCCTGCTGGTTTATGTCTCAGGACCCCCTGCTCCTCCCCTTGTCTCTTCATTAAATGCTCCTACAATTATCCCAGGTGGAAGGTGCTGTCTCTTTCCTGATAGATACATCATTCTCCTTGAGGGTCCCTCTTGCCCTCCCATGTCAGGATGTAATGACTGACCTCTGACCTTTGAGAGAGTGACCAATGTCTTGCCCCACCCCTTCCTCCTTTCACCAGGACAGTCCTTCCCGACAGGACCACACCCTGCTCTCCCAGGGCTGGGAGACCCTGAAGTCACCCCCACTGAGCAGCAGCGCCACAGAGAAACTAAACAGCCCCACCAGCAACCACGGCCTAACGTGCTGTTCACCCTCCTTCACTCTCAGTGAAGACCAAACTCGGGATGTGTGTACATTAGCCCCTAAAAGCACAGCAATATCATACAGTGAAGTGAAGTTGCTCAGTCCTGCCTGGAGAAGCACGTGGACAGAGCAGCCTGGCGGGTTACAGTCCTTGAGGTTGCAAAGAGTCCAACACCACCAAGAAAATTTCACTTTCAGTCTGACATTAGAACATTGGTTAAAGCAAAGGTCTATACATTAAGGTCTTCTATTGGTTCACTTTGATAGAACAAACTTAGATTTAAAATCGGTTGTTGGGGAAGATAATTAGATCCCCTCAGATGTTTGCTTTTTAAAAAGGGATGTGATTCATTTATAGTAATGATTCTCCAACTATAATGTAACCGAAATCACTGGGGGTGGGGGGCCGTGGGGTGCTCCTGTCAGAGATAAAGACTCTGGGGCCCCCCATCAAACTTCTGAACAGGAATTCCCGAGGCATCTTCACAGGCAGAATGATAGCTTCCCAAAGATGTCCACATCCAAATACCCCAAAACTTGTGAATATGTTTCCTTACATGGCAAAGGGAACTTTGCAGATGTCATTAGACTAAGGATCTTGAGATGAGACAACTATCCTCCATTGTCTAGGGAACCCAACAAACTTTCAAGGATCTTTATAAGTGAAAGAAGGAGGCAGAGGAGATGTGGCAACAGAAGCAGAGGATGGAACCAAGGGATGCTGTGGGCTTTAGCAGTTGGAAAAGACCAGGAAATAGCTTCTTGCCTAGACTGTCCAGAAGTCACACACCTTCCTGACCCATCCTTGACTCTTGATCTTCAGACCCAAAAGACGACACATTTGTGTTGCTTAAAGTCTGGAGGTTTGTAGTCATGTGTTACAGCAGCAACAGGAAACTCGTACAGACAGTTCGCAACTTATGATGGTGTGCAAGTGATACACATTACCTAGAAACTGTACTACTTATACTTGTGAATTTGTTCTCCTCCCAAGTTAGCGATATGCAGTGTGATATGCCCTGGAGGACTGGGCAGCAACAGAGAGAGAGCTCCAGGTCAGCCACATGATTAGAAGAGGAAACAACCCCTACACTGAGAGCCAGTCTGCTTTCCACTCTCAGTACAACAGTCAGTAAATTACATGAGCTATTTGACACTTTATTATAAAGCGGCCTTTGGTGTAGATGATTTTGCCCAATTATAGGCTCATATAAACATTCTCAGCACATTACGCATAGGCTAGGCTAATCCATGATGTAGGTTAGGTGCTTAAATGCATTCTCGACTTTAACGATATTCTCAAATTACAATGGGTTTATTGGGATGCTATCCCATCATGTGCATGCTGAGTCGCTTCAGTCATGTCTGATTCTGTGTGACCCCATGGACTGTAGCCCACCAGGCTCCTCTGTCCACGGGATTCTCCAGGCAAGAGTGGGTTGCCATGCCCTCCTCCAGGGGATCTTCCCAACTCAAGGGTTGACTCTGCATCTCTTAAGTCTCCTGCATTGGCAGGTGGGTTCTTTACCGCTAGCGCCATGTGGGACTCCCACCAGTCATAAGTCAAGGAAAACCTGGACAAGGGTTAGCCCAGGAATCTGCATTCGTAACACTTTTTTTTTTTTTTTTTCACGTCGTAACCCTTTCTGAGTGATTCTTTCATAGATGTTCTTTGAAGAACTCAGCCTTAGAGCAAAAGCCTAGATGCAGGCTCTGGACACAGGAGAGATGAGAATAAGTTTATCCAGCTTTTCCTTTTTAAAAGGAGAACACCCCCGCCTACCCTCAGCCCCCCTTTCAAAATTTAAAATAATATTCTGGTCTTTCATTTTTAAAATATAGGTCATCGACTTCCCATGTGTATGAGTAACTGATCATGACTTAGTCATGAAAGAAGCACAGTTACAGCAGTAAAAGTGTGGCACTTACAGTTGGCTGCACTGAGGTGCCCCCACATCTGAGGTATGTGATCCTGTAGTTTCTTCACCTCCACGAGCCTCCGTTGTAAACTCTAGGATAGTAACACCCCAAACATGTATACCTCAAAGGGCCTGGCATAAGCAGCAGCTAGTAACAGATGCCCAGGAAAGCAAAGTCCTTTCTGTTTTCCATGTTTCTCCAACTTCTTTCCCAAATTTAATGACAAAACACTGGTAAGATTCCGTGTGTGTCAGTCGACACGCAGCTCATGTTCCTTCTTTGTTTCCACAAAGAGACCCCAGCCCACAGGTGCTAACTACTGCTCCCCCCACCCCCCTCTGCCCAAAGTGAGGCTGGGCCACCCGGCCACACTCACAATTCAGATATTCAAACTCAGTTCTTTATACTTAACCCAGATCCCATCTTGAGGGTATACGATATTTGCAGCTGGAGATCAGACAAGATTTCCCTGGAGAATATAATATGATTGATGTGCTGGAACGTTTCTCTGCCACAGGAAAGCGTGGTAATCACTTTCATTCAGAGGTGTCTGCTGTGCGCTTGAAAAAAATAATTTGCAGTGAGCTGCGTTTTAGGAAAGTGTCCGAGCGCCCTCTGGTGGCCTATCGAAGGGATGCGGTGCGTGTCCGATGGACCCGGTGTGGCTGGAAGGGCGTGGAGATCTCAGATCTCGCCAGAAGGGGAGAAGGTGGAGCTGTTCCCCCGGAATCAGAAACTCGGGAGTGAGTTCTGCTTGAAGCTAAATGAACAGCTGATGAGATGTCCAGTGACATGGGGAGGGCACCAAAGGACCCCCACGCCTTCCTTTTCTTAGTTTCGCAAATGGACTGTTCAACAACCCGTTCTATCATTATTCCAGGGTTTGAGGACAAGCTCACTGACTTTAAATTTCGGGAATCTTTCTCCTCTTAAAAAAAAAATAGAGTATTTGCCTCCATCAGCTACTTTTCAATAAATAACCCCACAGAAGGGACACCAGCGGGTGGTATCAGGGAGGAGAAAGGAGACTACAATTATTTTCATTTCACATCCCCTGAGTCCTGCCTCTTCCGTATAATGATTTTTTAAAACATATTCAGTGTAAAGGGAAAAGTATATAAGATCATAATGATTTTTCAGAAAAAAAAATCGTATTCTGGGAAACGCAAACATTTCTATAAGAATATAAAGCTATTTAGTACCCTTTGAACCATGCAGAAACCATCTGCTCACAGTTTTGTATATGCATTCCTGGATCCTCTTCCCTGCTTAGTGGGAAACAGCTCAAGTTTCTAATTGTAACAATAATAGATGCTCACTGTTAAAAAAAAAAAAAAAAAAAAAATCACCAAATACAGAGAAGTTTAACCAAAAAGTGAAAATAGCCTCTAGTCCTAACAATAAGGGCTAATTACCAGTAACGTTTGGGGATGTTTGTTGGAAAGTTTGTTTTTTCATACTTCCAGATTCATAATTCTCAGATCTGGGAAAACACCGCTTAGGGAGAAAGCCCGCTAGTCTCCGTGCAGGAAAGCAGTGCCTGAAGCTTCCTGGAGGGGGCGCCCTCGGCAGCCTCTGATTGAATGCGGCCTGAGACTGTAGGTCCGTTATCTGTGGCTCCTTTCCCACTGACAGGGAGGCTTTGGACTCAGTCTCTTTGTTCAAATATAGCTCGGAGGTCACCACTTGACCCCGGTGAGCTATTTAACTTCTGCATCGCTCAGTTTCCTCATCTGTAAAATGGAGGTAATAACAGATACCTTATCAGTTTGGGGAGCATTTCATAAGACAACAAATAATTAGCGCTGTGTCCAACATACAATAAGCTCCCAATAAATGTTGGCTTTTTATCACACCTCTCTTTCACCGACTCTGGGAGCAGGTGCTGTTTGTCTGCCTCCTGGATTTCTACGAGAGAAATTCAATCCCTGTCCCATGTGAGAGCCTCTAGCATTTGAAGGTTTCCCTCCTGCTGTCTCCATGGGATGTCCATGAATGTGTCAGTGCTGTGAAAGGGTGCCCACTGGAGGGGGACACAGGACCCCAGACAGGGAGCTTCGTGCTGCAGGGCACTGCCATGGCTGGTCACTGGCACCATTTCTCACCAAAGACTCGTTCTGATCTTTTTCCTGGACCCTGGTCCCAGCCTTTGCCATTGTTTTTGAAATTATATGCAACGCTATACATCTGTCTCTACTCATTTTCACTATTATACTTTGTAATCCACTCTTCTTTTGGAATGTGATTCTGTCAGAGAACGAAGTGAAAACTCTTTCTCACTCTGCACGGTTTACACTTTGTGACCACACCTTCCTTTTCTTAGTTCCGCAAATGGACTGTTCAACAACCTGTTCTATCGTTTTTCCAGAGGTTGAGGACAAGCCCTGGTGGCTCAGAGGTTAAAGCCTCTGCCTGCAATGTGGGAGACCTGGGTTCGATCCCTGGGTCAGGAAGATCCCCTGGAGAAGGAAATGGCAGCCCACTCCAGTATTCTTGCCTGGAGAATCCCATGGACAGAGGAGCCTGGTGGGCTACGGTCCACGGGGTCCCAAAGAGTCGGACAGACTGAGCGACTTCACTTTCACTGGCTTTAAATTTCTGGAATCTTTCTCCTCTTTAAAAACAAAACAAAATTAGGGCAGTTGCCTCCATCAGGTGCTTCTCAAACATGATTATCCAGGGATCATCATTATCTGTTTGGCAACACTGCAGAAAATTCTTTTAGGACTCTGAGGTGTTATTTATTAAAACTTTCTTCATGGGTGGTTTCCTGACTTGGAAAGTCATCTGCCTGGGCTTCCATTTCTATCAATGAATCTACTTGCCTTCTTTGAGATAATGACATGAGACAAAATATACTCAATATATTTCTTCCATAGTTTCCTTGTCTGCTCATATTTATATTTAGGTGGGAGTATGCAATTTCATGAGGCTTCCCTGGTGGTTCAGCGGTAAAGAATCTGCCTGCAATGCAGGAGACCCAGGTTGAATCCCTGTGTCAGGAAGATCCCCTGGAGGAGGGCATGGCAACCCACTCTCGTATCCTTGCCTGGAGAATCCCGTGGACAGAGGAGCCCGCGGGCTACGGCCCATAGGGTGTCGCAGAGTCAGGCACGATTGAGCAACTAAGCGGCGGCAGCAGCATGCCATTTTCTGCGTCTTACTGTTATGTCATGTTGCTAAAACTTTTTGTTGATTCGCTTAAGAGATGACTTAAAAACATACCACAGTGACGACGACAGCAATGATGGGGAATTAATGAGAAATAGTCAACATTTAACATAAATATTAAATTGCATCAGGTTACCTGCCGGGTTTGTTTCCTCTAGAGCTCTATCCACTTCTTCTTTTTGCTATTTCTAGCAATAGGAATTTAAAAATATAACTTTTTGTCTTTTGAATAATGAACTTATTTTGCAGAAAATGGATTTAGTGGTCTCAGTTTGGTCTTTAGTGGTTTTATCATTTTAGCTTCTAGAAATGTACCACTCTACATTCAAATTGCATAGATTTTTGTAATACATCTTGTCCCCTTAAACTCATCTTTAAATACTTTCTCAACATTGCTTTATACAAATGTTATTCTATACATTGAAAATAATGTGGACTCTACTTTTCATTCATTTCCTTAAAACTAGTATTTCTCTGTTGATTTAATCAATTAGAGTATAATCAATCATGCTGAATTGCTTAGATCCTAAAGTGCATTGATAGTAACAGATTTTAGAGGAAAATAACACATTAAATGTATATGTTGATTTTCTGGTTCATCCCATCTTTGTGTGCCAGCTTATTGACTTTGTACCACAGGTCCTGTGATAGAAAATGCTCCCTCTCAGGTCCTGAGTTTATATGATACAGATACAAGTCACACCAAGTCTAAACTGAGCTCTCTCTTCTTTTCCCCTTCCTCTTCCCTTTCCTTCTTCCTCTCTATCCTCAAGGGTTTCTCAGGTGGCGCTAGGGGTAAAGAACCCACCCACCAGTGCAAGACGGTTCAGTCCCTGGGTGGGGAAGATCCCCTGGAGGAGGGCATGGCAACCCTCTCCAGTATTCTTGCTTGGAGAACCCCTTAGACAGAGAAGCCTGGTGGGCTACAGTCCATGGGGTCACAAAGAGTCGGATACGACTGAAGCGACTTAACAGCTCTATCCCCAACCCGCCAATTTAAACTGTAAACAAAAGAGACCCCCTGGAAGCCCCATTTGAGTTAAGGAAGGACCCACTCAGTCCATTGACTTCCATGATGCCAGAAACTCCCCTGGGGAATTGTGAGGGAAGAGGTGGGGAGGCAGGATTAATTTGGGAAAGAGGCAGACACTCCAGAAGTTGTCTACTATAAGAGCAGAGTGACCTGATTTCCTTGCTGCTCAATATATTATGTTTTTTATTGAACTGGACCAAGAAGAGAGCTTTCAAGAGTTTAGTAATTCCTGCAATGATCTAATTTGGGGATAAATGTCTTTTTGGACAGTTATGTAATAGGAATACCAATAACCAACTTTCAGTGCAATTTTATTCAGGTCATCATTTTGCCACTCACCATCCCAAATTGTAACTAAATACTAACAGAGTGATAAGTGAAAGTCCATGTGTTTCCTTAAAAAAAAAAAAAAAAAACTCAGAATTTTGGATGGAAAAAAAGTAAATTTCTTAGTCCTTGGGGAAAAAAAAAACAAAAGCTTCAGAGTTTGTTAGGAAAACTTGCAAGATTCTTGGCATTCAAATCGCTTTTACAAAGCAATACTGGGATGAGTCAAGTGTAATTGAATCAGGAACATATGGATTAAATTCTCCTGTAAATACACACGGGTATAAATACGGAGGGGAAGAGAACTTGCCAGATGGGTTACCAAAACAAAACACTTTCAAAATAACTCAAGATCGTCAACAGACCCCAAACACAGCTGTGTTCTCTTATGTCTGAAAAAATGCATTTTCCCTTGGATGTCTTGATATGTTAATTTAATTTTTGTTGAGTGCCTACAGCACATCAGATACCCTAGAAAGCTCACCACGTCTGCAGGAAGGGCTTCCTATTTGGAAACCCGGACTCTTCATGAAACGACCAGTGCACTTCTCTTCCTGCTTTTCCACATCTATTTTGAATAATTGTTTATGTCTGTGCGGTAATGGGCGTCCCTGACAGTCCTGTGTCTGCAATACATCTTTATGGCTCTGACCCACTTAACAGGAGTAAACTTCTTGGAGAGGGTGAACTCTGATTTGGTTTTTACTGGAGTAAGTTCTGGCTGGCGAGGGGCCCCCAGGGCCGTAGGAACGGCCAACACCAGTTCTACAGACACCAAGTTTGCCAGCTGTTTACTGCTGTAGCAGAGTGATCAGATCTTCGTTTATACATGCTGACTTCTTCACTTTTTCAAAGACTAGAGTTTTCTCACTGAGTCTGGGTGATTTTATGAGGTTTGGAATTTTCCCATTATTTCCACATTTGTCTTTCGACACAGTGAATTAGAAGTCAGGTTATATCACACTTGAGAACTTTCTAGCTCTCCTGAGTTCTACCTTGGGCAACACGCAGCCCATCAGGCCGAGGTTAGCCTCTCGAAGCTGGCTTCTGGAAGGGGGTTGCTTATTTCACTCACTGCGGCCACCAGATTCCTGACAACAAAGAGTCATCAGGCTCTGTCTGAGCCAGATACGTTTCAATTATAGTGTCTCAGGGTGTTCATTACTCCAGGGTTTACAAAGGCAACAAAAGATAGGTTGATCACTATTGAGGATCATGTTATATTATGTCAGGCTTCCCTGGTGGCTCAGACCATAAACAATCCGCCTGCAATGAGGGAGACCTGGGTTCGATCCCTGGGTCGGAAAGATCACCTGGAGAGGGAACAGCTGCCCATTCTAGAAACCTGGCCTGGAGAATCCCATGGACAGAGGAGCCTGGCAGGCTACAGTCCATGGGTCGCAAAGAGTCAGACATGACTGAGCGGCTTTCACTTCACTTACATTATGTCATACAATAGATCTCGTTTTTACTACGCAAGAAACGAGGAGTTGGGACTCCCCTGGTATTACAGTGGTTAAGAATGCACCTTCCAAAGTAAGAGACTGAGGCTCCATCGCTGGTCAGGGAACTAAGATCCCACCTGCATTGGGGCAACTAAGCCCACTCGCCACAACCAGAGAGCCCGTGCTCCGCATCCAGAGAAGCCATCGAGCTACAACAAAGAGCCCAAGTGCCGTAATGAAGACCTAGCGCAGTCAAAATTTTAAAAAAGGAAAGAAAGGAAAGAAATGAGAAGTTCACGGATCTAACTAGATCTAGCAGACAGGGAGACTGGACATGAATTTCTGGCCTCACCTCCCCAGAAATCCTCTGGAAACCCGGTCAGTGTGGCTAAGAGAATAATCTCTCCTCTAGACTGAAATCCTTTGTCTGCTTTTTTTCTAAATTCTGCTGAAGTTTGTCTGCATGTTCCTGAGTGAATCTGTGTAGGATGTTACTAACTGGTCCTTGCTACCAGTGGCACAAAAGCATCAGCCTCTGCCTGTACAATTTCTCAAAAATGGCAATTGACATAGACTTTAATCGGCGATGGTCCAATACTGACCTGAGGATTCCGCTTTCTAGAAAGTGATCCTCCAGAATTGCTCAGGTGTCCATCTTCCTCTGGGAGAGTTGCTCTTTCGGTCGGAGAGGTCCTCCCCTCAGCTGGTCTGACCTGCCTTCTGTTTTCTGTACAACCTCTTCAGCTCTTTTGGGCTCTACCATCCTTGTGCTGCTGGCCAAACGGTACAGCAGTGAACGGGTTTATCCTCAAGGCAGCCAAGCAAGGAAGCCAGAGAACAAATCTCAAACCCGTCTCCCCCGAGGGCAGAGGCTGGGGTATTTACGGGGCGACAATGAGGCATGGAGAGTGTGGGAAACATGGATTGGAAACCAGAAAAAGGTGAGGTCATCGCTATCTGTACAGACGCATCTAAGCTGTGGGCTTCCTCACATGACACAGGCTCAGAAAATAGTGCTGTTAGCATAGGCGGTGCAGTGGTAAGGAGTCCGCCTGCCGATGCAGGAGACGCAAGAGGTGCGAGTTCGATCCTTGAGTCAGGAAGATCTCCTTGAGAAGGAAATGGCAAACCACTCCAGTATTCCTGCCTGGGACATCCCATGGACAGAGAAGCCTGGCAGGCTACAGTCCATAGGTCACAGAGAGTCGGACACGACTTAGCAACGCACAACAGCACAGTTTGAGGATGGAGTTTGGGGCTCTCTGATGTCAAATGTCACTGAGCAAACACCAGCCATGTCCAGTTGGAGGGTCAGTGGTCCTAACCAGCCTTAATGGGCTGCAGCTGAACTGGACACAGCTGAATCCAAGTCCCTGAAAAATGACTCAGGCAAAAGTCTATTTAGGCTGTGTGGCACTTGGAGTTCATGCAAGTTTTCTGTAGTGAAACTAAAGGCACTTCATCAGTGAAGACAGTTTGCAGGTGTGATGGATCTAAGGGATGATTACGCTTAATTTCATGACAGCAATGCAAACTGTGAGCACAGAAGAGTAACTTCTCCAGCTGAAGGTAGATTGTCCCCACCCCACCCCCTTTTCACCCTGTCGGGGAGTTCAACTCAGTGAGTATTTATGAGGTGGCTGCTATGTTGCCAACACTGGCCTAGGTGCCAGGAGTATAAAGAGTGACAGGATACGGTCTCTGCCTTCCTAGAGCACATGACCTACTGGGGAAATTATAGAAATCTGTGTGGTGGGTCAGGAAGATCCCCTGGAGAAGGGATAGGCTACCCACTTCAGTATTCTTGGGCTTCCCTGGTGGCTCAGACGGTAAAGAATCCACCTGCAATGCGGGAGACCTGGGTTAGACCCCTGGGTTGGGAAGATCCCCTGGAGGATGGCGTGGCAACCCACTCTGGTATTCTTGCCTGGAGAATCTCCATGGACAGAGGAGCCTGGTGGGCTACAGTCTATAGGGTCACACAGATTCAGACACGACTGAGCAGCTAAGCACAGCACAGTGGTGGGTGCAGAGAAGGATGCCCAGCCCCGGGAGGTGGGCAGGGAAGGGGACAGTTCTCCAGAGAGAGGTGTGTTAGTTCTCTGTGGTTGCTGTAACAAATACCCACAAGCTGAGTAGCTTAAAGTGATGCACATTTATTCTCTTGTGGTTTCAAGATCAGAAGTCTGAGATGGGGTTCACTAGGTTGAAACCCAGGCGTTGAGCAGGCTGCCCTAGGGGAGAACCCTGTCCTTGCCCTAGGGGAGAACCCTGTCCTTGTCCAGCTTCTAAGGCTGTAGTCCTTTGCTGGTGGCCCTTTTCTCCATCTCCAAGGACAGCATCATAGCATCTTCAATCTCTATCTGCTCCATCTTCACCTCACCTCCCCTTCTGTGTAGTAAAGCCTTCTATACTTCATTTCTTACCAGTTGCAGTTAGTGACCACCCAGATAATCCAGGATAATGTCTCCATCTCAAGACCCATGACTTAATCACACCTGCAAAGTCTTAGAACCTGGTGTCTTTGGAGGGGGGCCATCCTGCAGCCCTGAGGGTGGGAAAGTCTTCTTTCTCAGGGAGTTGGAATAAGTATTCCAACAGAAGGGACGACCTCAGAGAGCATGCAGCCTGGGTCTGTGAGGAGCTATGGGAACCATTTGTAGTTTAGTATTATTGGAGCATAAAAATGTGAGCCAGAAGGGAGGGGCTGGCTTGGAAAAGATGACACGTGTCAGGCAAAGTCACTTGGGTTTTATTTTGTAGGTTCTAGGCAGTGGTCTCCAACCTTTTTGGCACCAGGCACCTGTTTCGTGGAAGACGATTTTCCCACGGCAGAGTGGGAGTTGGTTTCAGGATGACTCAAGCACGTAATATTTATTGTGCACTTTATTTCTATTATTATTACATCAGCTCCACCTCAGATCATCAGGCATTAGAGCCCGCAGTTTGGGGATCCCTGTTCTAAGGAGTCTATGAAGGCTTTTCAGTAGGGCAATGATGTGGTCAGATTAGCCATTTAGAGAGATCATTCATGCAAACAGATACAGTCAGAGATGATGAGTCTGAAACACAACAGGGATTAGGATGAGAAGATGTACTGAAAAAGAAAGTTCTCCCAATCAATAGAAACAGTCACTAACTGGAAGGTGGGGGTAAGGGAAAGAGAAATCTGGGATGACCCTCAATTTTCTGCCCAGGTGCACAGTGGCACATTAAACATAAGTAAGTACACAGAGAAAAAAATACGTTCAAGGTAGAAACAATTGGTATTTAGTTTGACTGTGTATAATTTGAAGATAATCTGTGGGCAGGACCAGTTTCTGGGGCTTGTGATCTGTGCCGTCGCTCAGAGTTCCACAAGTAGAGGAGCCTCTCGCCTGGTTTAACGTCCGGCTATAACCATCTTGAAAGTCTTAATCGCTTTTAAACAAAAGACGTTATATTTTTATTGTGCACTGGGCCCCACAAATTATTTAGCCAGTTCTGCTGCTGGGTTAAGAACTCAGTGCTAGAGCAGCAAAAGATCTGAACAAGGGCTTCCTTGAGTTCACAGTCTTTCCCAGGAGCACAATCCCACCTTCCCCACTTCCACCCCAACAGTACTTGCCCCTGGAGAAAGCCATGTACCCCCCTCCAAAAAAAAAGGGCTCTTGAAGCAAAGCTCAGTGAATAAAAAAGGCCCTGAAGTGGGCTCGCTCTTCTCCACCAGCCTCAGTTCAGAGGCCCAGGGAGTTAAATATGAGAGCCTAGAGGTTTTCATGTGAGTAAATTTGGTGAACAGAAGAGACAACCCATGGGGCGTGTTAATTCCTTTTGACTGAGGAAGCACTTGTGACACTCCTCAGTGACAGTAGAGTAGAAATGAACATTCAGAGGATTAATTTTGGTGTGCTCTGGAATGTTCCAGAATTAGCGGAAGGAGTACTGCCCCTCCCCGACCCATCTCTGCCTCCTCCACCCTCCTTCCCACCTCCTCTACTCCCCCACCCTCTGGATGGCGGAGCCAGCTCACTTTCCCTTGCAAAGTCAGGCTCCCCCAGGTTCAGAACAAGTCCTAGCGTGGGAGAAGCCCCTGCTCTAAAAGACACCTGCCTAAATATCTTCTCTTTGAAAGTGTGAAAGTGTTAGTCATTCAGGCCATGTCTGATGCCTTGTGACCCCATGGACTGCAGCCCACCAGGCTCCTCTGTCCATGGGATTTTCCAGGCAAGAAAACTGGAGTGGGTTGTCATCTCCTCCAGGGGATCTTGCCCACCCAGGGATCAAACCTGCAGTCTCATGCACTGCAGATGGTCTCCTGTACTGCAGGCAGATTTTTACCATCTGAGCCACCAGGGAAGCCCATCTTTGCCTTACCTAGATGGTAAAATCATGTTGGCTGCTTTTTTCCAGCTACCAGATCTTGGTGTCCTGGTTTTAGCTTTGATCCTGCCTTCATTTGTTATACGGACTTAAACCTTTGCCTTCTGAAGAGCTTGGGGTCACCCCACACTGTAAACTTCACTTTCTGTTTTGAATCAAGTGACACTGAGGAATCAGACAGAGACCCACGGGACAGCAGAGCAGGCACCCAATCCCTGTGTCTCAGGTCTTACTGCTTTCCAGGTCCAGAAATTCTTTCTGGAAATAGAAAGGAAACTCCATCTCAAAATATACAGATGTGTAAACCAGAAAGAGAAATTTATTTAAACAGTAGAAGTGAGCAAGGAAAGTAACCAATTTCTTTCTAGAGATAGGAGTGCTGGCAATGTCTGGCTTGTTTAGTATATCAAGGTATGTGGGACACTAAATTATTTATTAGAAAGTTATTTAGAGCAACAGGAGATGGATTTTCCTAAGGGATAGTTTATCCTCCAGGACACAGTGAAACTAAGATCCATTCTCAAACTGTGCGGAGAGTAGAAGCCGGGTGTCTGGCAGACTTGGGAACTCCCTTCCCTGGACACTTGGCAGAAACGGTGCACTGGATTCCCTAAACCAGCTAACTTTCCTCGAGGAAGACTCTGTAGAGACCCTGGGCTGGAACCATTTTGGGGAAGTCTAGTTCTCTCAGTAACCACGTGGGGACCCATACTAGTCCCAGTGGACTCCCAGCAGGACAGAAAATCCATCTTTATTGTGTTCAGATACTATTTCAAGGCCGTTTGTTTTAACACTTAGCCTCTCTTGACTCATAGAGAAACTATCCAATAAGCTACGACAAGCACTTACTTTTGGGGGGTCCTCTTTGAAGACTGTGCCAGCAATTTCCATTTTATGTCTATGCTCTTTTTTCCAGACAAAGTAAAAAGCAATTGAATCATTTAATACTTTAGCCAATTTCCCATTGACTTACTACTAATACAGTTGATTGAGCTGAGGCTTTGTGCTTATTGGGACGACCCCCCCAGCCACCTACTGGGAATCTCAACTCTGGAATTAGCTCAACTCTTTGGTCTCTGCAGGATGCATCAGTTCTCCAAAAGCTGATCTTATCTAGTAAATGTTTCAAGCCTTTTTTTTTTTTAATTAAAAAAATTTTTTTAAATAACTTCTTTTTAAAATTAAATACATTTTTTAAGAAATAGAATACATAAAACATAAGGAAAATTAAAATCACACGAAACTCTATAAGCCAATAATTTTGTGAATATCCTTCTTTCCCCTTCATATACAAGCATGCATACCAACAGATATATAGGAATACACGCATATATCTGCATACACATATGAACATATATACATAAACACCAATATGGTGACTATGTGTTGTGTGTATGTGTGCATAGTGTTATTTTTAAACAAAGTGCGCTCTTGCTACTTTTTAAAAGTAATTCTATATTTATTTGCTTATTTGGCTGCATTGGGTCCTGGTTGTGACACGTGGGACCTTTTGTTTCAGTGGACAGACTCTTTAGTTGTGGCTCGGGGGCTCAGCAGCTCTGGCTCACAGGCTTAGCTGCTTTGTGGCACTTGGCACCTTAGTTCCCCAACCAGGGATCGAACCTGAGTCCCCAGCATAGCAGGCAGACTCTTAACCACTAGAACACCAGAAGGCCCTCCTGCTACTATTGTAGGTATTTTTCTCCCCATTTCATTATCTTTTAACTTTGTGGGGTTTTCCATATTAAAGATGTTATGCAAACAAATATATCACTTTTCTTGGGTTTCAGGATGTCATATGATGCTTTCAACCTCAATGCCACGCTTTTTGCTTAAGTTTTATGTTTTCATGTTTTACATACAATCTCTGGAATTTTTTCTCATATAAAGATGATTAGCTCGTTTTTTCCCCCACAAATTATCATTAATTAATATTACTACCATTTATTGGGCATTTACTCTGGGTCCAGCACTAAGCACCCCTGTTCACCCCAACTAGAGAAATGCCTGTGCAGCAACAAAGACCCCGTACAGCCAAAAATCACTAAATAAATAAAATTATTTTTAAAAAATAAGGAAGAAGACAAGCCATTTTTCTACTCTGGCATCCCTACCCCTGCCCTCTCCAGGCCCCAGCCCTCCTGATAAACTGGGTGTGTCTTGTGATACTGAACACTAGGAAGAGGGCACCAAGGTCAGGGTTCAGGGTGAGCGAGGTCTGTGCCTGAGCCTACATCAGTGTTCTTGGGAGAGACAGGAGGGTAGGAGCAGATTGTGACGTGGGGAAAGCTGGCCTTCCCAGCCTCACTCTGTCTCACCTTTCAGCCTGTCCCCTTCCCATAGCATCTTGCTCTATGAAATGAACAGCTGCTATGAAACAACCCCTGAGAATGTCTCTGGTATCAGCTTGAGCATGTATTCTCTCTTTAGAGATACTTTCAGAATTGAAAATACATATAAGGACCGACTGGTGAGAGACACTGAGTAGTGCAGACTGCTGTGTCTGTAACATTACTCAGCTTGACAGCCACTTTCTCCATGGTGAAAATAGCTGGAAAAATCACTGTATAAAGTATGTCCAGCATGATCGGTGCAAGGAGAATTCAGACAGTTCAGTTCAGTCGCTCAGTCGTGTCCAACTCTCTGCAACCCCATGAATCGCAGCACACCAGGCCTCCCTGTCCATCACACAACTCCTGGAGTCCACCCAAACTCATGTCCATCGAATCGGTGATGCCATCCAGTGATCTCATCCTCTGTCATCCCCTTCTCCTCCTGCCCCCAATCCCTCCCAGGATCAGGGTCTTTTCCAATGAATCAACTCTTCGCATCAGGTGGCCAAGGTATTGGAGTTTCAGCTTCAGCATCAGTCCTTCCGGTGAACACCCAGGACTGACCTCCTTTAGGATGGACTGGTTGGATCTCCTTGCAGTCCAAGGGACTCTCAAGAGTCTTCTCCAACACCACAGTTCAAAAGCATCAATTCTTCGGCGCTCAGCTTTCTTCACAGTCCAACTCTCGCATCCATACATGACCACAGGAAAAACCATAGCCTTGACTAGACGGACCTTTGTTGGCAAAGTAACGTCTCTGCTTTTGAATATGCTATCTAGGTTGGTCATAACTTTCCTTCCAAGTAGTAAGTGTCTTTTAATTTCATGGCTGCAGTCACCATCTGCAGTGATTTTGGAGCCCCCCAAAATAAAGTCTGGCATTGTTTCCACTGTTTCCCCACCTATTTCCCATGAAATAGATGGAGAAATTAATCTTTGCTAAAAGGATCATGCCCAGGAATTGGGGCTTGAATATTTAGCATCTTGTGAATATGATATCCCAGTAGGAGTAAGGAAGGTTTCGTGGTTATGCTGATGGGGAGAAGGAAATGAATCTGGGCAAAAAGTAGGAGTTTGTGGGGAGGGCTTGTGGATTTTCTATGCAGAAGGTAGACCATGACAGAGTTGTGAAGACCCCAGGAGGTGGATTCACAGAGATTATGGGATCTGTTATGCAGAGGTAAAAACAGAAAAAAAAAAAAAAAAGATTATGTAGAAATTTCTCTGGGATTTCAAGCGAATGTCTGGATTACTTTTAACTGAAGCCAAAAGGTTGGATCTTGGATTAAAAGAGAGGATGAAAGAGTGACCCACCCAGAGAAGTTAAGACCAGAGCAGGGCCCAAAGGGGAGAGGGGTGGGGGAGGGAAGGACTGGGACTATGGGGTTAGCAGATGCAGACTATTATACAGGATGCATGAACAAGGTCCTAGTGCTATAGCACAGAGAACTACATTCAATCTCCTGTGATAAACCATAGTGGAAAAGAATATGTAGAAGAATATATATATATATATACATATATATATATAACTGGATCACTTTGCAGCAGAAATTAATACAACATTGTAAATCAGTTATACTTCAATAAAATTAAAGGAAAAAAAAAGTCAGAGCATAGTTAAAGCTCTAAGTTCTAAAAGGCCGCACTTACAGGAGAAGCCCACATTCCTTAACACAGCTGGCAGGCATAATAATTTGGCCCCTGGTTGATTTCTTCATGCTCACAATACTTCAGTTGCATCTACCTTTTCAAACATTTCTAAACACAGTGTGTGGTGGGGCCTCATTGTATGCATAACCCATTCTCCCACCTGGAAGGCTCTTTCTGTGCTGGCTGGCAGCAGAGTCCTGGCATCCTTCAGGATGTAGCCAAAACATCACCACTGCCGAGGAGCCTCCCTGACTGCATCTTCCTGCAGGCATCTGCCCTGGGCTGTAAAACACTGGGTGTGTATGTCTATTAATATTTAATAGACTCTTTATCACACTCATTTTATAGGATCCCCTCAAGGGCAGGGAGCACCCTGCTTTATCTGAGAGTCGAGCCCTGATACAATGACTGGAAAGCAGTTGGAGTTAACACATTTGAGATAAATGGGGGTGGGGGAGGGTTACAGGAAGATTCCAGAAGAGGAAGGGAATATTTTGTGACATGATTTGAAGAAGATTATGAAACATACCCTTGACATAAATTTCTTTTTCTCTTCTTCAAGGTGGTGACAGTGAGAAGTGACTTAAGGGCAGGATTGCCTGATGGGTGACCTGGCGTTTAAGGGGACAAGGTGCGTGCCGACACTTGTGGCCAGGGCAGTAAAGGGGCAGTGGGCGAGGCTTCCCATGTACCTTCCCACCTCCGCAGAAGCAGGCAGGGTGTCCATGGGGACAAAGCAGCCTGCACCATCATGAGACACACCCGGCTTGTGGGCACCAAGTCCAATTCCGGATCGGTGGTTCTCACCTAGAAAAGATTTTGCTCCGTCCTCCAATCAATGTTTGAAAATGTCTGGAGCTATTTTTGGTCGAAATAACTAGTGGGTTGTGATGGTTATTTAACTTCTATATAGAAGTTATTTAAGTTCTATATAACCCTGCTTATTTAACTTCTATGGAGAGTACCTCAAGCAAAATGCTGGGCTGGAAGAAGCACAAGCTGGAATCAAGATTGCTGAGAGAAATATCAATAACCTCATTTATGCAGAGGACACCACCCTTATGGCAGAAAGTGAAGAGGAACTAAAGAGCCTCTTGATGAAAATGAAAGAAGAGAGTGAAAAAGTTGGCGTAAAACTCAACATTCAGAAAACTAAGATCATGGCATCCAGTCCTGTCACTTCATGGCAAATAGATTGGGGAACAATGTAAACAGTGAGAGACTTAATTTTGGGGGGCTCCAAAATCATTGCAGATGGTGACTGCAGCCATGAAATTAAAAGACACTTGCTCCTTGGAAGAAAAGCTATGACCAACCTAGTCAGCATATTAAAAGCAGAGACATTACTTTGCCAACAAAGGTCTGTCTAGTCAAAGCTATGGCTTTTCCAGTGGTCATATATGGATATGAGAGTTGGACTATATAAAAAAGCTGAGCACCAAAGAATTGATGCTTTTGAACTGTGGTGTTGGAGAAGACTCTTGAGAGTCCCTTGGACTGCAAGGAGATCCAACCAGTCCATCCTAAAAGAAATCAGTCCTGAATATTCATCAGAAAGACTGATGCTGAAGCTGAAATGCCAATACTTTGGCCACCTGATGCGAAAACTGACTCATTGGAAAAGACCCTGATGCTGGGAAAGATTGAAGGTGGGAGGAAGAGGAGACGACAGAGAATGAGATGATTGGATGGCATCACTGACATGATGGACATGAGTTTGAGTAGGCTCCTGGAGTTGGTGATGGACAGGGAAGCCTGGCATGCTGCAGTCCATGGGGTGGCAGAGAGTCAGACACAAATGAGTGGCTGAATTGAACTGAACTGAACTGGGATGGTTAGGGGCTTCACACAACTGAGTGACTGAACTGAACTGAACTGATCTGGGATGGTTAGTGGTAAAGAACCTGCCTGTGAAGGCAAAAGACATAAGAGATGCTGGTTCCATCCCTGGATTGGGACGATCCCTTGGAGGAGGGCATGGCAATCCACTCTGGTATTCTTGCCTGGAGAATCCCATGGACAGAGGAACCTGGTGAGCTACAGTCTATAGGGTCGCAAAGAGTTAGACACGACTGAAGTGACTTAGCACAGGGGTGTTACTGGCCTCCAGTTGGTGGAGGCCAGGCATGCTGGTAAACAGCAACACAGTGCACAGGACAGCTCCCCAGCGAAGAGTTATCTGACCCCTGATGCTAATCACACTGAGGTTGAAGAAGCCTGCTGTCCGTCATGATGTCATGGGAGAGGTCAGTCATTCTCAGAAACACCAAGCCTGACGCTCCACTCAGCCACTCTGGGCAGGTGTGCCCAGAAACACGTCAGCATCCTCCTGAGATTCTGGATCAGGCAGAGTCACAGTGACCTCACTGCTCACTGCTCATCACTCTCACGTGGGGGCCTGGTCTAAAGCTCTGTCCCCTGCCCTAGAGCCCAGTTCCTCTCCTCTTTCTTGCTCTGGCTTTACCTGTGACAGGACCTGCTCTGTCTGGTGCGTCCTCCATTTCCACAGCTAGTGTCCCCTGGAGCTCAGCCTCTCCAGCCCCCGCCAACACCTTCCTCCACTGCCCCCACCTCCCCCTGTATGTTCAACCTCCTCAGAATCCTGACTCCTTCCCTGAGTCTGTCAATATACATGAGATTCTGCATCCTTTAAAAAAAAAATGAAAGTTGTCTTAATCCAACTCTGTCAAGTTTTTACCTTATGTCCCTCCATCCTTTTACCACCTAGTTTATTTCATTAATCTGAATACATACTGTCATTGTAAAAAATTACCAAAACTTTGAATAAAACTCATTAACCCATACCAGCCAGTCACAAAGAAATCTCCAGTAATTGGCTTGAAGTTTCCCTCTAGACCTCTGTCTGTGTATTCCTTCTGCTATATAATTAGATTTACTTTGTGAAGTTTTTATTCTCCCCTAAATGGCACTATTTTGTGCAGGTTGGATGGCTGTTTTTTTTTTTTTTTTCTCTTTCTCTTTTCTGTAGATAGACTGTTACCTCGGCACCATCCTTGTTCCTTCTTCTGTCCTTCCCGGTGTTATAGGGCCTGAAAGCCGGCTCCCAGACTCCCTTGCTCCGAGTCTCCAGTTTAGCTTCCATTAATTTCCGGTCCTTGCTTGAGATTTGGAAGGTGAAGGAGAAGCAGAGCCCTGGTTTAGGAACAGGGCTGGAGCAGTGGGCTTCTAGGGATGCGAGCACAATTTCTAGACATGATTCGGTTCCTCCTGGAAATCACCTGGGTGCTCAGGCCGCCGGGCTCGGCCCCACCATCGTCCTGTGATTCCTGAACTTCCTGATTCCCCAGGTGTTAGTGCTGCCTCTCCTGCCTCTCCTGCTCCTATAGTCCTGTCAGCAGTGGCATTGAGCTCCAAGCCCCTGAATTAAATCACCTGAATGGTGTGTTTGTGTGAGTCCCAAATCCCTGAGTTAAATCACCTGAGTGATGGGTTTTCCTGATTGAACCCTGATGGTACAGTGTAGTATTCCTTTTTCTTATTCATTTAGTAATATTAATGTTAATTATTAAAAGAACATAACTGGTGAATATTACATTGATTGCATCAATAATGTGTTGATATGCATATGATATAATTCAAGTAATAATGTGATGTAATGTGTAACCATTCAGAAATGGCCTTGGGAAAGAAATCCATGAGGATGGGGCTCCAGGATTAGGTATCTGATCTCGTGGATAAGAAAGTTGTGGAAGATGGAATCCTGATAGTCCATGGCTTGGAGTAACAAGCACATTTTAAAATTATCACCTGGAGTTGTCTGGAGTGAAGAGCATACTGAAAGGGAGGCTTTGTGGGACCAAGCAGTTGCTGTGGAACGATGATGACAGTAGAAGTGAAGACTAAAGGTGCTGAGAGTGGGCTGGTCACTTGGATTGCCCAGCAGAGGAGAAGAAAGGCAAAGACACATTAGGTGCTCCGAACTGTCCACTAACGTCCGGTCAGAGGACCCAAGTGCTTCAGAGACACGGGTCTCTGGTCTCTCATTGCTGTGGGCAGGTGAAGAGCAGACCCAATGTCTGAGACTAGAGATCCTCAAATTACAATCTCCGCCAAATTCACAGCTTCTCTGGGTCCTCTTTATGCTAATGTCAGGGAACTGGTCCAGAAAGAATGAGTACAGAGAATCTGAACTGGACAACCCTTGACAAGGAAGCAGCCCCTTCCTCTGTCTGAAGAGAAACTTCCTCTTGCTTGAAGACCCTGCAGGGTCCTCATCAGAGAGAGTTTTCTTACAAGGAGATACCACGTTATCCTCAAAGCCCACCCTTTCACCTCTTGCAATATCCAGACCCATAACTGGAAACCTTAGGGGGCAAGTGCAGCCCAGCAGTAAGCATGGAGAAGGAGACGACACTGCGGAGAAAATCAGACTTTGGTAATAAATGTCCACTGACGCTCTCCACCACTCTCCCTGTAGGTCACACGCTCTGTATTTTCTTTGTGGATCTCATCACATTTGATAGTATCAAACTCAAATTTTTGTCTGTCTGATGGAAGAAAAATGGTGTCTCTTTCTGCTTTGTCTGCATGGCCAATTATATTTTCACATGATTATTACCCTCCTGTACTTCCTTTTCTGTGAATTGCATAAACACATCCTTGCCCATTCTCATGTAAGTAATATTCATTTTTATCTAGTAATATTAATGTTAATTATTTAAATAATGGGCTTTCCTGTTGGCTCAGGTGGTAAAGAATCTGCTTGCAATGTGGGAGACCATGGTTCAATCCCTGGGTTGGGAAGATCCTCTGGAGAAGGAAATGGCAACCCACTCCTGTATTCTTGGCTGGAGAATCCCATGGATGGGTTAGCCTAGAGGGCTACAGTCCATGGGGTCTCAAAGTGATCAGCACTTTCACTTTCATTAAAGTAATATAACTAACATATATTAGCTAGTATATTGATTTTTATATATAATATGTTGATATGCATGTGATATTATCCAAGTAATACAATGATACAATGTAGAACTAATGTATATGGTATTAATAACAATGTATGGAATATTTAATGATGATTACATATAATAGTATGATAATATTAACTGTATTAATCTTTACAAAAATATCAGTTGATACTAATACAATTATTTTATTTACTATAATAATATATATTAATGTGTTATTTTAATTAAATTATATTGATACATCATTAATATATTAGTGTCATGAATATTTATGACTTTTTGTTGTATATGTTGCTAAACTTCTTCAATAGAAGTGAATGTTGGATTACAAAGGAAGTCTATGTTCATTGCTTTTATTTACCTAACTTCTCAGTAAACCTCTTATGATTTGACTTCTGACCCTAACATCCTACAGAAATTCCTTTCATTAAAGTCTTCTGTGATTTTCAGAGTCAAATCCAAAGATTTATTTTTAATCTTGATCTGACTTATATGGAGCCTTATATGCATTCTGAAACTGTCTTCTTTCTTTTTTTTAAATATAAATTTATTTCTTTTAATTGGAGGCTAATTACTTTACAATATTGTATTGGTTTTGCCATACATCAACATGAATCTACCACGGGTGTACACGTGTTCCCCATCCTGAACCACCCTCCCACCTCCCTCCCTATACCATCCCTCTGGGTCATCCCAGTGCACCAGCCCCAAGCATCCTGTATCATGCATTGAACCTGGACTGGTGATTCATTTCACATATGACATTATACATGTTTCAATGCCATTCTCCCAAATCATCCCACCCTCTCCCTCTCCCACAGAGTCCAAAAGACTGTTCTATACATCTGTGTCTCTTTTGCTGTCTTGCATACAGGGTTATTGTTACCATCCTTCTAAATTCCATATATATGCGTTAGTATACTGTATTGGTGTTTTTCTTTCTGGCTTATTTCACTCTGTATAATAGGCTCCAGTTTCATCCACCTCATTAGAACTGATTCAAATGTATTCTTTTTAATGGCTGAGTAATACTCCATTGTGTATATGTACCACGGCTTTCTTATCCATTCATCTGC
The DNA here is from genome assembly GCF_029378745.1 of Bos indicus. Taxonomy (NCBI): domain Eukaryota; kingdom Metazoa; phylum Chordata; class Mammalia; order Artiodactyla; family Bovidae; genus Bos; species Bos indicus. The sequence continues at coordinate 36,277,593 of NC_091772.1, read as the reverse complement.
TGATGGACATCTAAGTTGCTTCCATGTCCTGGCTATTATAAACAGTGCTGTGATGAACATTGGGGTACATGTGTCTCTTTCAATTCTGGTTTCCTTGGTGTGTATGCCCAGCAGTGGGATTGCTGGGTCATAAGGCAGTTCTATTTCCAGTTTTTTAAGGAATCTCCACACTGTTCTCCATAGTGGCTGTACTAGTTTGCAATAGTGTAAGAGGGTTCCCTTTTCTCCACACCTTCTCCAGCATTTATTGCTTGTAGACTTTTGGAAAGCAGCCATTCTGACTGGCGTGAAATGGTACCTCATTGTGGTTTTGATTTGCATTTCTCTGATAATGAGTGATGTTGAGCATCTTTTCATGTGTTTGTTAGCCATCTGTATGTCTTCTTTGGAGAAATATCTGTTTGGTTCTTTGGCCCATTTTTTGATTGGGTTGTTTATTTTTCTGGAATTGAGCTGCAGGAGTTGCTTGTATATTTTTGAGATTAGTTGTTTGTCAGTTGCTTCATTTGCTATTATTTTCTCCCATTCTGAAGGCTGTCTTTTCACCTTGCTTATAGTTTCCTTTGTTGTGCAGAAGCTTTTAATTTTAATTAGGTTTATTTTTGCTTTTATTTCCAATATTCTGGGAGGTGGGTCATAGAGGATCCTGCTGTGATGTATGTCGGAGAGTGTTTTGCCTATATTTTCCTCTAGGAGTTTTATAGTTTCTGGTCTTACGTTTAGATCTTTAATCCATTTTGAGTTTATTTTTGTGTATGGTGTTAGAAAGTGTTCTAGTTGCATTCCTTTACAAGTGGTTGACCAGTTTTCCCAGCACCATTTGTTAAAGAGATCATCTTTTCTCCATTGTATATTCTTGCCTCCTTTGTCAAAGATAAGGTGTCCATACGTGCATGGATTTATCTCTGGGCTTTTTATTTTGTTCCATTGATCTATATTTCTGTCTTTGTGCCAGTACCATACTGTCTTGATGACTATGGCTTTATAGTAGAGCCTGTGGAAAATTCTGAAAGAGATGGGAATACCAGACCACCTGACCTGCCTCTTGAGAAACCTCTACGTAGGTCAGGAAGCAACAGTTAGAACTGGACATGGAACAACAGACTGGTTCCAAATAGGAAAAGGAGTACGCCAAGGCTGTATATTATCACCCTGCTTATTTAACTTATGTGCAGAGTACATCATGAGACATGCTGGACTGGAAGAAACACAAGCTGGAATCAAGATTGCCGGGAGAAATATCAATAACCTCAGATATGCAGATGACACCACCCTTATGGCAGAAAGTGAAGAGGAACTCAAAAGCCTCTTGATGAAAGTGAAAGTGGAGAGTGAAAAAATTGGCTTAAAGCTCAACATTCAGAAAACAAAGATCATGGCATCCAGTCCCATCACTTCATGGGAAATAGATGGCGAAACACTGGAAACAGTGTCAGACTTTATTTTGGGGGGCTCCCAAATCACTGCAGATGGTGACTGCAGCCATGAAATTAAAAGACGCTTACTCCTTGGAAGGAAAGTTATGACCAACGTAGATAGCATATTCAAAAGCAGAGACATTACTTTGCCAACAAAGGTCCGTCTAGTCAAGGCTATGGTTTTTCCTGTGGTCATGTATGGATGTGAGAGTTGGACTGTGAAGAAAGCTGAGCACCGAAGAATTGATGCTTTTGAACTGTGGTGTTGGAGAAGACTCTTGAGAGTCCCTTGGACTGCAAAGAGATCCAACAGGTCCATTCTGAAGGAGATCAGCCCTGGGATTTCTTTGGAAGGAATGATGCTGACGCTGAAACTCCAGTACTTTGGCCACCTCATGCGAAGAGTTGACTCATTGGAAAAGACTCTGATGCTGGGAAGGATTGGGGGCAGGAGGAGAAGGGGACGACAGAGGATGAGATGGCTGGATGGCATCACTGACTCGATGGACGTAGGTCTGGGTGAACTCTGGGAGTTGGTGATGGACAGGGAGGCCTGGCGTGCTGTGATTCATGGGGTCGCAAGGAGTCAGACACGACTGAGCGACTGAACTGAACTGAACTGAACTGAACTGAAGTCAGGCAGGTTGATTCCTCCAGTTCCATTCTTCTTTCTCAAGATTGCTTTGGCTATTTGAGGTTTTTTGTATTTCCGTACAAATTGTGAAATTATTTATTCTAGCTCTGTGAAAAATATCATTGGTAGCTTGATAGGGATTGCATTGAATCTCTAGATTGCTTTGGGTAGTATACTCATTTTCACTATGTTGATTCTTCTGATCCATGAACATGGTATATTTCTCCATCTATTAGTGTCCTCTTTGATTTCTTTCACCAGTGTTTTATAGTTTTCTATATATAGGTCTTTAGTTTCTTTAGGTAGATATATTCCTAAGTATTTTATTCTTTTCATTGCAATTGTGAATGGAATTGTTTCCTTAATTTCTCTTTCTATTTTCTCATTATTAGTGTATAGGAATGCAAGAGATTTCTGTGTGTCGATTTTATATTCTGCAACTTTAGTATATTCATTGATTAGTTCTAGTAATTTTCTGGTGGAGTCTTTAGGGTTTTCTATGTAGAGGATCATGTCATCTGCAAACACTGAGAGTTTTACTTCTTCTTTTCCAATATGGATTCCTTTTATTTCTTTTTCTGCTCTGATTGTTGTGGCCAAAACTATGTTGAATAGTAGTGGTGAAAGTGAGCACCCTTGTCTTGTTCCTGACTTTAGGGGAAATACTTTCAATTTTTCACCATTGAGGATAATATTTGCTGTGGATTTGTCATATATAGCTTTTATTATATTGAGGTATGTTCCTCTAATTTTGCTTTCTGGAGAGTTTTTCTCATAAATGGATGTTGAATTTTGTCAAAGGCTTTCTCTGCATCTATTGAGATAATCATATGGCTTTTATTTTTCCATTTGTTGATGTGGTGTATTACATTGATTGATTTGAGGATATTGAAGAATCCTTGCATCCCTGGGATAAAGCCCACTTGGTCATGGTGTATGATCTTTTTAATGTGTTGTTGGATTCTGATGGCTAGAATTTTGTTAAGGATTTTTGCATCTATGTTCATCAGTGATATTGCCCTGTAGTTTTCTTTTTTTGTGGGATCTTTGTCAGGTTTTGGTATTAGGGTGATGGTGGCCTCATAGAATGAGTTTGGAAGTTTACCTTCCTCTGCAATTTTCTAGAAGAGTTTGAGTAGGATAGGTGTTAGCTCTTCTCTAAATTTTTGGTAGAATTCAGCCGTGAAGCCATCTGGACCTGGGCTTTTGTTTGCTGGAAGATTTCTGATTACAGTTTCAATTTCTGTGCTTGTGATCGGTCTGTTAATATTTTCTATTTATTCCTGGTTCAGTTTTGGAAAGTTGTACTTTTCTAAGAATTTGTCCATGTCTTCCAAGTTGTCCATTTTATTGGCATATAATTCTTGACAGTAGTCTTTTATGATCCTTTGTATTTCTGTGTTGCCTGTTGTGATCTCTCCATTTTCATTTCTAATTTTATTGATTTGATTTTTCTCCCTTTGTTTCTTGATGAGTCTGGCTAATGGTTTGTCAATTTTATTTATCCTCTCAAAGAACCAGCTTTTGGCTTTGTTGATTTTTGCTCTGGTCTCTTTTGTTTCTTTTGCATTTATTTCTGCCCTAATTTTTAAGATTTCTTTCCTTCTACTAACCCTGGGGTTTTTAATTTCTTCCTTTTCTAGTTGCTTTAGGTGTAGAGTTAGGTTATTTATTTGACTTTTTTCTTGCTTCTTGAGGTATACCTGTATTGCTATGAACTTTCCCCTTAGCACTGCTTTTACAGTGCCCCACAGGTTTTGGGTTGTTGTGTTTTCATTTTCATTCATTTCTGTGCATATTTTGATTTCTTTTTTGATTTCTTCTGTGATTTGTTGGTTATTCAGCAGCGTGTTGTTCAGCCTCTGTATGTTGGAATTTTTAATAGTTTTTCTCCTGTAATTGAGATCTAATCTTACTGCATTGTGGTCAGAAAAGATGCTTGGAATGATTTCAATTTTTTTGAATTTACCAAGGCTAGATTTATGGCCCAGGATGTGATCTATCCTGGAGAAGGTTCCGTGTACACTTGAGAAAAAGGTGAAATTCATTGTTTGGGGGTGAAATGTCCTATAGATATCAATTAGGTCTAACTGGCCTATTGTATCATTTAAAGTTTGTGTTTCCTTGTTAATTTTCTGTTTAGTTGATCTATCCATAGGTGTGAGTGGGGTACTAAAGTCTCCCACTATTATTGTGTTATTGTTAATTTTCCCTTTCATACTTGTTAGCATTTGTCTTACGTATTGTGGTGCTCCTATGTTGGGTTGCATATGTATTTATAATTGTTATATCTTCTTCTTGGATTGATCCTTTGCTCATTAGGTAGTGTCCTTCTTTGTCTCTTTTCACAGCCTTTGTTTTAAAGTCTATTTTATCTGATATGAGTATTGCTACTTCTGCTTTTTTTTGGTCTCTATTTGCATGGAATATCTTTTTCCAGCCCTTCACTTTCAGTCTGTGTGTGCCCCCTGTTTTGAGGTGGGTCTCTTGTAGATAACATATATATGGGTCTTGTTTTTGTATCCATTCAGCCAGTCTTTGTCTTTTGGTTGGGGCATTCAACCCATTTACATTTAAGGTAATTATCGATAAATATGATCCCATTGCTATTTACTTTATTGTTTTGGGTTCGAGTTTATACACCCTTTCTGTGTTTCCTGTCTAGAGAAGATCCTTTAGCATTTGTTGGACAGCTGGTTTGGTGGTGCTGAATTCTCTTAGCGTTTGCTTGTCTGTAAAGCTTTTGATTTCTCCTTCGTATTTGAAAGAGATCCTTGCTGGGTACAGTAATCTGGGCTGTCGGTTATTTTCTTTCATCACTTTAAGTATGTTTTGCCATTCCCTCCTGGCCTGAAGAGTTTCTATTGAAAGATCAGCTGTTATCCTTATGGGAATCCCCTTGTGTGTTATTTGTTGTTTTCCCTTGCTGCTTTTAATATTTGTTCTTTGTGTTTGATCTTTGTTAATTTGATTAATATGTGTCTTGGGGTGTTTCACCTTGGGTTTATCCTGTTTGGGATTCTCTGGGTTTCTTGGACTTGGGTGATTATTTCCTTCCCCATTTTAGGGAAGTTTTCAACTATTATCTCCTTAAGTATTTTCTCATGGTCTTTCTTTTTGTCTTCTTCTTCTGGGATTCCTATGATTTGAATGTTGGGGCACTTAACGTTGTCCTGGAAGTCTCTGAGATTGTCCTCATTTCTTTTAATTCGTTTTTCTTTTTTCCTCTCTGATTCATTTATTTTACCATTCTATCCTCCATTATTCTACTATTTGTTCCCTCCAGAGTGTTTTTGATCTCATTTATTGCATTATTCATTATATACTGACTCTTTTTTATTTCTTCTAGGCCCTTGTTAAACCTTTCTTGCATCTTCTGAAACCTTGTCTCCAGGCTATTTATCTGTGATTCCATTTTGATTTCAAGATTTTGGATCATTTTCACTATCATTATTCATAATTCTTAATCAGGTAGATTCCCAATCTCTTCCTCTTTTGTTCGGTTTTGTGGGCATTTATCCTGTTCCTTTACCTGCTAGGTATTCCTCTGTCTCTTCATCCTGTTTATATTGCTGTGTTTGGTGTGGCCTTTCTGTATGCTGGCAGTTTGTGGAGTTCTCTTTATTGTGGAGATCCTCACTGTGGGTGGGGTTGTACGGGTGACTTGTCAAGGTTTCTTGGTTAGGGAAGCTTGTGTCGGTGTTCTGGTGGGTGGAGCTGGATATCTTCTCTCTGGAGTGCAATGAAGTGTCTAGTGATGAGTTATGAGATGTCAGTGGGTTTGGAGTGACTTTGGGCAGCCTGTATATTGAAGCTCAGGGCTGTGTTCCTGTGTTGCTGGAGAATTTGTGTGGTATGTCTTGCTCTGGAACTTGTTGGCCCTTGGGTGGTGCTTAGTTTCAGTGTAGGTATGGAGGCATTTGATGAGCTCCTGTCGATTAATGTTCCCTGGAGTCAGGAGTTCTCTGGTGTTCTCAGGATTTGGACTTAAGCCTCCTACTTCTGGTTTTCAGTTTTATTTTTACAGTAGCCTCAAGATTTCTCCATCTATACAGCACCATTGATAAAACATCTAGGTTAAAGATGGAAAGTTTCTGCACAGTGAGGGACACCCAGAGAGGTTCACAGAGTTACATGGAGAAGAGAAGAGGGAGGAGGGAGTTAGAGGTGACCCAAATGAGATGAGGTGGAATCAAAAGAGGAGAGAGCAAGCCAGCCAGTAATCACTTCCTTATGTGCACTCCACAGTCTGGACCGCTCAGAGATGTTAACGGAGTTATACAGAGAAGAGAAGAGGGAGGAAAGAGACAGAGGTGGCCAGGAGGATAAAGGGGGGAGTCAAAAGGAGAGAAACAGATCCAGCCAGTAATCAGTTCCCTAAGTGTTCTCCATGTTCTCCACCGTCTGGAACACACAAAGAGGTTTACAGAGTTGGGTAGAGAAGAGAAGGGGGAGGGAGGAGATAGAGGCGACCTGGTGGAGAAAAAGGAGGGTCCAAAGGGGGAGAGAGCAGTCAAGCCAGTAATCTCGCTCCCAAGTAAAAATGGGTACTGAAGATTGGGTTCTTAAAGGTACAAAATTGATAACAAATACCAAAAAGCAAAGATTAAAAATCTAGAGTAGAGGTTGGATTTTCAAAAATACAATATTAAAGAAAAGAAAAAAAAAACAAAGTCACAAAAATTATTAAAATATATATATATATATGAAGTTTGCTTTAAAAAATAGGGTCTCTTTTTTTTGCAATGCAATAGTAGGTTATAAAATGAAAATTAAAGGAGTAATAGAGGACTTAAAATTAAAAAAAATTGTTTTAATGATAGTAAAAATAGTAAAAATATATCTAGGACTTTCTCTGGTGTTGTTGTGGGCAGTGTGGGGTCAGTTCATTTTCAGATAGTTCCTTGGTCTGGCTTATGTTTCTCAAGATCTATAGGCCCCTTCCTATGTAGTCGGTACTAACTACAGGGTTTTAATCTATTGCACCTGTCCCTTCCAACACGGTTCCCTCTGTTTTAGCTTCTTCTGTTGGCTGGTCTCTTCAGTGTCTAATTTCCACCCTGACACAAGGGGGCGGTGGTGGACACTTTTTTAGGCTCACTTGTTCAGTCGCGCTGTGGGGAGGGAGGAACACTGCAAACAAATAACACTGGCGCGTGCTCACAGTGTCTCAGCCACACTGGGCTTGCCCCCGCTCACTGAGCGTGTGCCCTCCCTGCCCACACAGCTCAGGCTCTAGGTTCCTCCACTGGGAACCATCCGAGGCTGGCCCTGGGCTGCATGCACCTCCCAGGTCTAAGCCGCTCAGGTTCAGGCACTCAGGTAGTCCTCAGAGGCGTAGACTCGGTTGAACGTGCATTTTGTGCCCTTCCCAGGTCTGAGCAGCTCAGGTGATGAGGTGTTTGGCGAGTGCAGTCGCTGCGACTTATCGTCTCCCCCATCCCTGCTGCTCAGTTTTCTGGGTGTACAACCGGCGCACCTTCTCAGGCAGATGTCGACCTCCCAGAATCCCAAGAAGTCTTAGTTAGCAAAGAAGCCTGCTTGCAGTTTGGTAGATAATGCCTCTCTGGGGCTGCGATTGCCCCTTTCCGGCTCTGGCTGCCTGTCACCGGAGGGGGATGGTCTGCAGCCGGCTAGCTCTGTTCAGTCCTTTATTCTGTAAGCTGGCCTGGCGGTGTCTTAGGTTAGGGCTTTTTGCGTGGTAGCTGTGCCACAGTTTGGTTTGCTAGCCCAAGATAGTTCCCTCAGATTGCCCTCGGGGCATTCAGGCCAGATCCTTACTCTAAGCGATGCAGCCCACGCCTCCAAGCCCAGCCCCCCGCTTGCTAGTGGCGGGTGCAGGCGTCTGCGCTGCTTCTCCACTGGGGGAGTTACCGTTGGGCAAGTAATCTGTGGTTTTAATTATTTATTTATTTTTCCTCCCAGTTATGTTGCCCTCTGTGGTTCCAAGGCTTGCCACAGACTCGGCAGTGAGAGTGTTTCCTGGTGTTTGGAAACTTCTCTCTTTTTAAGACTCCCTTCCTGGGACGGAGCTCTGTCCCTACCTCTTTTGTCTCTCTCTTTGTCTTTTATAGTTTTTCCTACCTCCTTTCAAAGACAATGGGCTGCTTTTCTGGGTGCCTGATGTCCTCTGCCGGCATTCAGAAGTTCTTTTGTGGAATTTACTCAGCGTTTAAATGTTCTTTTGATGAATTTGTGGGGGAGAAAGTGGTCTCCCCGTCCTATTCCTCCCCCATCTTAGGACCGCCTCCCCAACTCTCTTCTTTCTTAAAGTCCAGCACCTGCTCTTCTGGTTCTCTTCACCCCCCATACACAAAAGTGAAGGTATTAGTCACTCAGTTGTGTTTGACTCTTTGCAACCCCATGGACTGTAGCCCATAGCCTGCCAGGCTCCTCTGTCTATGGAATTCTCCAGGAGAGAATACTGCAGTGTGCAGCCAGTCTCTTCCCAAGTCTCCAACAACTGTTCATCAGTCTTTTAGGCTTTACCTCCTTTGACTTCCCTTAAATGTTTGCATTCTTCTAGCTTCTTTTTATGGGGCAGGGAGGTGCTTCACAGCATGTAGGATCTCAGCTCCCCAACCAGGGATTGAACCCACGGCCCCTACATTGGAAGATGAAGTCTTAACCACTGGACCACCAGGGAAGTCCCTGTGTTCTGTCTGTGTTTCTGTCTTTTGTTCTTGTTTCCCACAGTCTTCTTTGGTGATTTCACCTAACCTCAGGTTTCAACAACCACTTAAACATTGTTACAAACCAAACATATTTTTTGCAGTCAAGACATGTCACTCCATTTACAGTTTTTTGTATCTGACTCTTCTGGAAATCTCCACTTCAATACCACACAGGTATACCCAGTGCAATATGTCCAAAATGGCAATCTCACCCCTTCACCACCAATTTTCTCAAATTGCTTACTTTCACAATGAAAGTTGTGATAAATATAACAGTTCATTATAGTTGTGACAAGTGTGATGAAAGAAATGTTCACTGGTGCCAGGAGACCATGTGTTAGTGAGATCTAACCTGGCTGAGAGAGTCGTGATGGGTTTCCCTAAGAAATGGACTTCTAAAGTGAGCTTCCCTGGAGCTCAGTGGTAAAGAATCCCCCTTCCAATGCAGGAGACACAGGTTCAATCCCTGGTCTGGGGACTAAGCCCATGTGCTGCAATTATTGAGCCTGTGCTTTAGAGCCCAGGAGCCACAAGAAAAGCCACTGCAATGAGAAGCCCACACACCACAACTAGAGAAAAGCCCATACAACAACAGAGACTCAGCACAGCCAAAACTGAATACATAAATAAATAAAGCTCCAAAGGACGAATAGAAAGTTTCTACACAACCACAGAGTGGAGAGCTCCTCAGGCACAGGAAACAGCTTGTGTGAAATCTGCAAAGCAGCAGGGGCTTTAGTGGGATCAATGGACTGAAAGGAGCTGAATGAACAAAAGAGAGGATTGAGAAGAGAACGCAGTAGTGGGCAGGTGGCGGGGATCATACAGACCCTGGAAGGACTAAAACACTGGTCTGCCTAAAACCAGAGTCAATCCTTCCAAAAGTTAATCGCCATTTGCAGATCTGTTTTGCAAGGTTGCCTACTTGCTAAAATGTATTTGTAACCACGATATTGATACTGATGGCACTTCAGCCATCATTTAAAGATACATACCGTCTCCTCCTGCACAGGTTTCCAGCTAAGGCTGAACAAGAGGACACCACCTTCTTGTTTCAGCTCGCCCTGAACAGGGACCTTTCTGCAGTCTGTTCAGTGCCACATCTTCCACATTTCCGTGCTTTTTCTTGGTGATTGTTCTGTTTGAAATAGCCCCCAAGCAAAGTGCAGTCTGATGTTCCTGAGCACAAGAAGGTTGTGGTGTGCCTCTGGAAGAAAATATGTGTGTTTAATAAACTCTGTTCAGGCATGAGTGACAGTGCTATGTCTATAGGTTTAATGTTAAGGAATCAATCAAACGCAAGCAAGCAAGCAATCGCTCAGTCATGTCGACTCTTTGTGATCCTGTGGACTGTAGTCTACCAGGCTTCTCTGTCCATGGGATTTTCCAGGCAAGAGTACTAGAGTGGGTTGCCATTTCCTTCTCCAGGGGATCTTCCTGACCCAGGGATTGAACCCAAGTCTCCTGCATTGCAGGCAGACGCTTTACCCTCTGAGCCACCAGGGAAGCCCATCATATGGGGCACCCAGAAAAAGGAAGAAGAAATTCACTGGCCTGTGCATCAGGCCACTCCAGAAAGTACTAAGTATCTGTTGTGTGTGACAAACCTACAGGAGAGATGGAAAAGAGTTTAACCTTGCAGATTTGAAAGAGAGAAGAGCAGAATTAACACCATGTCGGAACTGCCTGCATCATTCTTCACCCTACATATCCCATCACTTTAGCTCTGCACATAAAGAGTTAAATATTAGAGAAATGTTGCTTGGGCATAACTAGCTGTTTAAGGTACCTGAAGAAAGTTCCTATAACACTGGCCAGGGTTAGTTATGGCTGCTACTTGTAGATAAGCTTGCTTTCAGCCTAGAAGCCTTGCTGAGATAAGAGATAAGAATGCTAAAGTAAAAATAACTGCTAACAACTTGAAATTTTTGCAGGAGATTTGTGACACAGCCTATATGAGCAAATAGAAGAACAGAGACACGTTATGCTTCCTTGAAGGCTAGGTGTCCCCAAGAAGTCTTTGCTCCATGTTTACCCTTTCAATCTTGACTCCTCTGACTTCCCCTTTTCCCCTAGCATAAAAGAAGCCTGGATGCTCTTCCAAGCTAAGATAATTCTTTAGAACATTAGCCCACCATCTTCTTGGTTTGCTGGCCAAAGTCACTATTTCTTGCCCCAACATTTTGTCCCTTGACTTACTAGCCTGTTTTGTGGAAAGTAGTACAAGTAAAACAGATTCAAAAAAGAAATACACAGTGGACATCATTGCTGTGAGGCCACGAGAGCCAAAGAAATTTACTATCACATTCCCCAGCATCAGGAAAACATTAGACTCTTGTGGGCCAGTGGTGGCTCACACATTTCAAAAGCCAGTATAGCATGAAAAACGTGAAACTTTCAGATATGGCAGGCTCTGCAGGGCAGGAGGCTGGGGAAGAATTTTTTTAAATGTCTGCTAAGTGTTATGTGTAGGTCTTTAGGACTGATGAGACGGGCTTGTTTCACAAGGATGCTGGCAAAACAGAACACGAGTGGTGTTTTGGTCGATGATAACACAGGCCAGAAGCCTGCGGGAACGTCATCCTCTGTTTCCCCTTGGAGCCGTAGCTCAGTATTACCAGATTCAACATTCGTGGTGACCCTGTAGCACATTCAGTTCAGTCACTCAGCCGTGTCCAGCTCTTTGCGATCCCCATGGACTGCAGCACGCCAGGCCTCCCTGTCCATCACCAACTCCCGGAGTTTATCCAAACTCATGTCCATTGAGTCGGTGATGCCATCCAACCATCTCATCCTCTGTTGTCCCCTTCTCCTCCTACCTTCAATCTTTCCCAGCATCAGGGTCTTTTCCAATGAGTCAGTTCTTCGCATCAGGTGGCCAAAGTATAGTTACCATGAATAATGGAGCCTGTATGGATGGGAGAAGGGAGAGTAGCACCTCCTCTTGAGGTTTTTTCCAAAAATAATTTTTTTTAATTTATTTATTTTGGCTGTCCTGGTCTTCATTGCTCTGAGGGCTGCTAGTGGCGGCATGTGGGAGCTACTCTGTTGCCATGTGTGGGCTTCTCATTGCGCTGGCTTCTCTTGGGGAGCACAGACTTGGAAGGAAGCAGGCTTCAGTAGTCATGGTTCCTGGGCTCTAGAGCACAGACCCAGTATTTGTGGCGTGTGGGCCTACTTGCTCCTCTGCCTGTGGGATCTTCTTGGTCCAGGGATCAAACCTGTGTCTCCTTCACTGGCAGGCGGATTCTTTATCCCTGAGCCACCAGGGAAATCCAGCGCCTTCGCTTTATACCTAAGAATCCCCTCAATACTTTTGCTACAGTCTTCATGGTTCTAGGTTCTGATGGTTTTGCAGTCAAATACCCAAGGAATGAATTTTTGTGCCAGGGGATACACTGAGAGTCTTTCAAATATTTTTAAAAGCTTTAGCAGTCACTGCTATGTGTCTGTACTGTGGTGAGTGTATATGTGTGTGTGTGTGTGTGTGTGTGTGTGTGTGTGTGTATGGCGGTCAGGGTAAGGAGTCTCCCATAAACTCCCAATGTCATCTGTACTGCTGGTCACTGTAGTTAGGTGGTTTCCCTCCTAACCTCCTCTGAACTAGTTTTCATGCCTGTTACTCCACTGAAAATGCTTGTCAGCTTCACCAGTGACCTCCTTATTGCCAAACACAATGAGTCTCTGACTTCAAAGTTCCCTAATTCTCAGTAACTTTTGACTTAGTTGACCACTATCCTATCCTTCTCTTAGTTCTATGATATCTTTGTCTCACTCTGCCTTTTTTTTTTTTTCTTTTAGGTCTCATTTGTTAAGTTCTTCTCTGTGTGTGTGTGTCAGTCAATAAGTCCTTTCTGATTTTTTGCAACCCCATGGACTATAGCCCTCCAGGCTCCTCTGTCCATGGAATTCTCCAGGAAAGACTACTGGAGTGGGTTGCCATTTCCTTCTCCAGGGGATCTTCCTGACCCTGGGATGGAACCCAGGTCTCCTGCATTGCAGGCAGGTTCTTTACCATCTGCACTATAGGGAAGTCCCTAAGTTCTTCTCGACTCAATCATTAAAATTTGATCCTCCTCAAAACTTGGTTCTGGGTCTTCTTCTCTTCAATACCTAAATATTTTTATCCACTGCAATATCTTCACTTACATTATACACGTCACAATTTCTAAATTCGTATCTTCAGTTACATCTCTCTCCCCAGCCTCAAAGTCACATATCCAACCACACACGTGGCACCTGCCACCTGGTGTCTTCACAGATACCTCCAGGTCCATGCATTCAAAACAGGACTCCTAGTTGTCACCTCACAGCTCCAGGGTTCTTCTCCAATCCCACTCTTGGCTCTCCCCCGTAACAACAAATGGTAATACATTCGTCCAGGAACCAGAGTTAGAAATCTAGAAGTCATCCTTGACTCTCCTCTTGCTCATCTCTTGCCTCCAGATCAACCCTTCGGAAATTCTACCTCCAGATATACTTCAGCTCTGGATCTCCTTCCTCCGTATCTGCTATCCTGGGTGTCCACCGTGATGCAGGTGAGAGAGAAGAACCGTGGACAGGATCAGGTTTCTTAATCTCAGATTTGTGACCCTAGAAGAGAGAGAAAGCTTCTCTCTCCCAGCATTAACGTATGAAACCCCAGAGAAAGGGCCAGGTTTGGGTCATTTGCCAGTCATTTTGACCAGAGAGGTGTGATGTTGTGGTTTTTCAGGCCTTGCTTCTGTGTCTAACCCTGTGGCCAGGGATCCAAGGAATGTGATTAGAATCCCTGGAGAGACGTGGAGGAAAAACAGCCATTTGCCAAAGGGATGGTGGTGCTGTTATCAGAAGAAGACGAAGATGACACTGTGAAGAGTTGGGGCGAGTAGTCTAGACCTCCACCTGCCTTGTTAGTGCTTTGCTGTCCTGTGTACGTGTCCCCGGAGAAGGCAATGGCACCCCACTCCAGTACTCTTGCCTGGAGAATCCCATGGACAGAGGAGCCTGGTAGGCTGCAGTCCATGGGGTCGCAAAGAGTCAGATACGACTGAGCGACTTCTTTCACTTTTCACTTTCATGCATTGGAGAAGGAAATGGCAACCCACTCCAGTGTTCTTGCCTGGAGAATCTGAGGGACGGGGGAGCCTGGTGGGCTGCTGTCCATTGGGTCGTACAGAGTCGGACACGACTGAAGCGACTTAGCAGCAGTAGCAGCAGCAGTACGTGTCCCAGAGGGATCAGAACACTGGGTGTACTTGACTCCTAAATGGGTTGGCGTCATCGTAATGCCGATAAGCTTTGAGGATTTCCTGGAATGGTGTTGTGTACTGCTTACAAGTCAGATGGAGCCTTTAGGACTTTGAAAACACTCTATGAGGTTCTGTTGAGTGAATGGGTCAGGTAATAAGTGGAAGCTGTCTACTTCTGAGTTCTTTTTCAGTATCTTAGGATACTTTCAGCTGAGTTCCCCAGATTGGCAGAATATATTAGTGTCCATTCTACTCTCTGAACTGTGATGTACAATTATACACATGAGAAAATTATACACATGAGAAAATCTACACTTGAAGAGCTAAACAGTAAGACCTATATAAAAAGAGGTCAAACTAGTTTTCTTCCACCTCAAGCCCACATCCAAACACCCTCAGTACTTCAGATTAATCTAATCCACTAAAATGCATGAGTTGAACATTTTTAGAATTAGGAAGTGCAACTGGAATTTTGATCTCCCAAAACAGAAACCAGTTAGGAGAAGCCTCCCAGGGTCAGAGAACAATTCTAATCATTCATGTTCTTCTACTGAATGACCAGCAGAGGGCGAACAAGATGACAAAATCAGAGGCTTGGCGAAGGCTGAGGAGTGGCTTTTCTTCATGATCCCTAACTTAGGGAGTGAGAAAAGAGCGAATACTGTGTCGACTTAACCTTGGCATTTTCAAGTTGTTTCCAGAAAATCTTAATCTGTGATAAAGACGAAATCCTTGCAGCCAGGACCCACTCAAATCACAGTCTCCTAGAGACAACTTGGGGGAAGATGTGCCAGTGGAGAAAACCAACATATTTTTATTTTAATGATAGGACTTGGCAGGCTTGTAGCAACTAGAACCTAACCTCCCCTGAATACTTAAGTAATCACAAGGTCCTTAGGTTTGAAGGGGAAAGAACTGGTTTTCATATACCCTAAGTTTCCAACTGAAGTCATACAGAAGCATTATGGGAAGAAAAGACAAGATTTCATAAATCTTGATGCTAGATAAAGGTGAGAACGTTCTATTAAAAATTTAAATATATAATGTATGGTCTCTGCTCTGTTTGGTTGCCTTATAGGTCTTTTGGGTAAAGTGTTTGTTATACTGTAATTCAATGTGTCAAAGATCAGCTATAGTCACCCACTAGATGAGAAATTTTATTATAAAATCCAGTCTGGGGACTTCCCTCGTGGTCCAGTGGTTAAGAATCCACTTGCCAATGCAGAGATCACAGGTTTGATCCCCAGTCCAGGAAGACCCCACATGCTGTGGAGGAACCAAGCCCAAGCACCACAGCTACTGAAGTTCTTGCTCTTAGAGCCCATTCTCCACAACAAAAGAATCCACCGCAGTGAGAAGGCTGAGCAAAGCAACAGAGAGTAACCTCCACTTGCCCCCACTAGAGAAAGCCCGCTCAGCAACGACAACCCAGTGCAGCCAAAACTAAGTCAATAGATGAGAGTGTGTGTAAGTCCAGCCAGTCTCACTAGACTCTTTGTGACCCCATGGATTGTAGCCCACCAGGCTTTTCTGTCCATGGGATTTCTCAGGCAAGATTACTGGAGTGGGTTGCCATTTCCTTCTCCAGGGAATCTTCCTGACCCAGGGATCAAACACATGTCTAAGAATTGCTAAATGCTAAAAATATAGTTTTTAAAATATATAGATAAATAAATAAAATCCAGTTTGGGCAAAAGCGTGGGGGAAATAGATCACCATGTATACATTGTTGGCTGGAGTATAAATTGGTACAACTTTTGGAAAGCAGTTAGGCAAACCTCCCTCTGTGTGAACAGCCTACATAACCCTTCATTCTCACTTCTGTAAAAACACTAGTAAGTGTTCAAAAATATACGTACAAGAACATTGATTGTAGCACTCCTTGTACCAGCTACACTTTAGAAAGAGCTTACGGCTCCGTTAATGAATGGAAGAGGTGACGGATATGGGACAGTGCTGTGCGGTTCTTCATGTTTCCTTTAATCCTCACTAAAACATTTTGTTACAACACAGTTTGCATTAGTTCCCGTTCTTATTCCCTGCAGTCTAACTGCTCTTCTTGCTCTGCTGTTGGAAAAATAATAAGGAAAGTGTGTATTTACTGATATGAAAAAATATCTGTAACACACTGTTAAGATTTTTAAAAGTCAGCTGTTGAATATGTATGAATAGTATAATCACATAAAAACGACGTGACAATCTACTGATAGAACGTGTTACGTTGTTAGACATGGTTTCCTCTGGGGAGGGGACTGAAGGATGAAAGTGAAAGGTAAGCACGTTCGCCTTTTCTGCATGCAGGTGTGTGCTTTTTATGTACACAAACACAAATTTCTGCTATAGAGATTTTTAAATACCGAAGCAAAAGCTTACGTATCTAGCTCTTCCACCTGGGACATCTAAGCCAGCTCTGTCGTGAGGGAGCCATAAAGAAGTCGCATAGAAGGTTAGGTCTGAAAGATCAAAGAGAGCAAAGCCATGGAACTGCAGTGGATCAACTGACATTTTTTAGTGATTCTTTAGACCCGGATTTGAACCCGCAATATAGATTAACTGATTGATCTGACAATCCTTGGACTCAACTAATTTTATATCAGATGCTGATTCTAAACCAGATAGCTGAGAAGGGTGGATCCACACGTAATTGCTGAAAAATGCAAGCATTATAATCTCAACCTAATTGACTAAACCATGCAACCCATAAAGTTTGATTTCTAAGTAGCATTGGGAATTCTTAATTAATATAAAAGTGAAAGAAATATTATACATTCATAATTAATGTAGCCATTGTGATGATGACAATTGCCATTTGAAAAATTCTCTTTGAAAGACAAATA
This sequence comes from Bos indicus, assembly GCF_029378745.1. NCBI lineage: Eukaryota > Metazoa > Chordata > Mammalia > Artiodactyla > Bovidae > Bos > Bos indicus. The sequence goes on along the minus strand of NC_091772.1, from coordinate 36,260,799 downwards.
CCATATGATATCACTTATATGTGTCATCTGAATATGATGCAAATAAGCCTATCTACAAAACAAAAACAGACTCACAGACATAGAGAGTGGGTAAACAACAAGGTCCCACTGTATGACACAGGAACTATATTCAATATCCTATGATAAACCATAATGGAAAAGAATATTTTAAAAAAGAAAAATGTATACATGTGTATAACTGGGTCACTTTGGTGTACAGCAGTAACTAACACAGCATTGTAAATCAACTATATTTCAACTTTTAAAAATTGGTGGGAAAAGATTATTTAAAATGGAAAAAAAGAAGAAAGATTCTCTTTCCTAAGCATGAAAGATGGTGGCTTTTGTAAGATGACCAGTTGTGATCCATACTTTGCCCATGAAAGGGATCATTCTCAGGGGAAGGTCTGGTTGGCTCTCCTGATAGGCAGCCCTCAAGATGGCTCTTATTTCTGCTTACATGGGGCCCGTAAAAGTGTTTCTTTTTCTACATACTCACCTTCTGCCTTGCATACTCATCCTGGCTTTCAATTGACATGTTCCTCCAATCTGGCTTTATTTTGCCTCAGCCTCTCCCCAAATCAAAGCTCATAAGAAGCCATAGAGGTGTGGCAAAGAAACCAACATTGCTGGGCCTGTGCTGTGTGCCAAGTACTAGACGAGGTGCTTGTCATAAGTTTGTCACTTAGTTCTAACGACACTGGAAGGCAGGCCCTAGGGACTTCCCTGGTGGTCCAGTGGCTAAGACTCCATGATCTCAATACAGGGGGCCTGGGTTTGATTCCTGGTTAAGGAACTAGACCTCACATGCTGCCACTATGACCCAGCATAGCCAAATAAATAAATATATTAATAATAATAAAAAGATAAGTTGTAGGACAACCCCTCTCCCAGTGAAAGAATAGATTCAGAGAAGCTGAAAGCTAGCCTTGGGTCATGCAACTTGTTAGTGACCCAGCTGGGGTTTGCCCTGGGTCTGCTGACCTCCAAAGTTGACACCCTTACAATAATCCATACTTCACTCAAATATGTATTTATATTTCTTGTGTTTATATCACTGGCTGTCAGATCTTTCCGGAGCAAATGCTTAGCATTTACAGAGTCATGAAATCCTGTGAACGTTAATCCAAACCCACTGCCTTTTCCCCAGCTTCCATCCAAACAGAAAGCTGAAAACTTTTCTGAACTGGAGGACTTTCCAATACAAAGAACACAGGTCTGTTCTGTCCAGTAAATGAGCATTTGTGCCATAGGATGCATTCTAACACAAGGATGTTAGAGGAAGAGTGGAGGTGCTGGGGTGGCTGAAGAGGAGGGGGCAGGTCACTGACATCTCAGCCTTCCTCCACCCTTCTGGAAACTCCCGCTTTGGTCAATCTTCCACTTCCTTGGAATGTGAAAGATTTTCAACCTGCTGGTGGAACTCTTTCTCAGAAAAGGAAGACCCACCAACACATTCTCAACCAAGGGGTGATCATGTAAGCAGGAGGCAAGCAGTGTTTTGAGGCTGATGACATTGTGACACTCACATGGCTAGATTTGCTGGAGATCAGCCATGAAGTCCAAGAAAAGACTAAGTGTATCAGGAGTGTACAGACATGCTTAGTGGCAAGAAGTAGAGCTCTTTAAAATATCAACTCACGGTAAAATCGCCTTGCTTTTCAAGATCTGGATTTAACACTTCATTCAACCACCCATACCAGACTGTTGTTTGCAGCTTTGGTTTTATGGATGAGTTCAAGGATCCCCAGTTTTCTGCTGGGAGGTAACCTTGACCAAGAACTCACAGTAATAAGGAGTGAAGAGACTACATTTTTCTTTATTGCAAGACAACATTTTTTCTTTTCCTTAAAAATGACTTCTATTGTCTGCATTGTTGTTCTTAATCTGGGGATGATGCATGTCCGTTGAGAAGAATTTGAAAACTATCAAAGAGAATGAAGGCAAATAAAAAAAATTACAGCACCACTACTCACAAGTGACCAGTCAGCATTTTGGTGTCATCTTCCAAGGTCAATGTCTATATAAATATACTCATAGACTTGAGGCTTGCTTTTTAAAATCTGGGTTATGCTGAGCCTACTGTTTTATTAGTAGCCTTTTCCACCTAATTTGTTTAGAAAGGTTTCTTATTTTATTAAGTACTCTCTTCAAATATTAAAATAATTGATCAATAAAAATGGAGAAATAACACAAAATGTTTCATCTCCAGACCCAACCATCCTGAGCACCGTGATCTTACCCGCAAGTTTGAACCTAACTGAGCTGTGTCCTATGTCAGCAGCCTCAGGTCCAAGAGTAGGGCGAATCTCTCTCAATGGTCTAATCATATTTCTCTGAGAGCACATCTCCCCAGGTGAAATTTTTTTCTCCTCTTCAGGGGTCTTCTCTCCCATGATAATGCAAAGAACACCAAGAATAGCTTCAGGCAGGTGATCTTAACTACCACGGCCTCAGGTAATGATAAGTGGAAAGCTGTGCATTGGACAAGGATTGGCACCTGTGGTAATAAACCCAACATTTCAGCTGCTGAACCTAACACAAGCTTATTTCTTATTCACTTGGGGGTTCAAAGGTGTCTTCCTTATTGGGGGTCAGCTGATGGGGAGCAGCTGTCTTCAGTCACCTCTCAAGATGACCTTGACATCCAGCCATCAGAAGGGGAAACACTCTCCAGGGGGACCCTCATGGGTCCTCCCCAGCATCCCACTGGTCAGAAGTCATGACATGCTCCCCCTTGCTGCCGAGGAGGCTGGAAGCTGCAGGTGGACTGTCCTCTAGAGGGAGGAGAACAGGATTTGGTGAGCACTATTGGTCTTTGCCACCTGCTCCTCTTGGCACCAAATGCTCATTGGCAGCCTCCTTCCTGCACCATAGAACACACCCTCCCGTCCCCCTCCATGGAAAGTGCCGTCTGGCTCCTGCATAAGCCCACACTCCAGAGCCTTCTTTGATGCATGGTTTTCTCCCTCAGATTTGGGTGGGGCTCCTTATGGTCTGGGGCAGCGAGGAGGCATGAGCTAAAATCAAATAATCCCACTTCCATCCCTCCAAATACACACTCAGCACACGGTGATAGAGCAGGGTCATGTCAGCCACCATAAAAGCTCCCCTTTGGAAATGGGCAGGATGACAGACTCCTACCAGTGACAGATTTGCAGCCACGATGACCTGCAGGGGACAAGACACCTGCCATGGTGGAGTAGGAAGCTCCCGGGGGAGACCCGGGCCTGCCAGCTGGGAGGAGCTGCCTTGCTCCTTGTTCCGCACCTGGAGTGGGCACAGGGGTGTGTGCCTCCTTCAGAGCTTGCAGCAGTGACTGCTTTTTCACTCCTGGCCAGCCAAGGGTTGTTTTGAAAGAACAAGGCTCTTTTCAGGTGAGGGTCTTAGTGTCTTCAAATACATAATTTCCTCAGAAAACAGAGCACACCTCTGGTCTAGTTCTTGCTCAAGACTCAATTCTCAAGATTATTCATGCTTCCTGTGTCCATGCCATCTCCAACCCTGCCCCCCTGCCTAAAAAGGGTTACCCTGATACTATGAAATAGCAGCTGAATCTTCAGAGCAGGGTCGAGTCCCTCTGTTCAGTTATGGAACCTTTGTCTTTCCAAATCCTTTCCCATCTTATTTTCTGCTGTTGGGGTCCAGAGGCAGCTGGCTTTTCAATTGATATCTTCCTTTTGTTGTCATCAAAGCTTTATTGACCTTCACCCTCAATGTTCAAATTCCTTTGACTATAGTGTCTTCTTCATTCTTGTGTAGTGTAGACCAGTGCTCTTGGATGGGATGTCTTTCTACAATTTTCATTTATTTGGCCAAAATACTTGGAGCAACCACCCTGTGCCAAGTACTGGACACAAAGATACTGATTCTGGGAGGCTTAAGAACACACGGTTATCCAAAAAGGACTGAGAGAGAGCCCAGGCAAGGGAACACAGGGAAGGTCAGGGAAGGCTTCCTGGAGGATACAATGTTGAAGTTAATTTGAAGACTGAGTCAAGGTTTTCCAGAGGTTCACAGAGGCAAAGGATTTGTCATACTAAATGAACAGTGAGTACAAAGAGCATGCGTGCATGCTCAGTCGCTTCAGTCATGTCCAATTCTTTGCAACCCCATGGACTGTAATTCTCCAGGCTCCTCTGTCCATGGGATTTTTCCAGGCAAGAATACTGGAGTGGGTTGCCATGCCCTCCTCCAGGGCATCTTCCTGACCCAGGGATCAAATCCGCATCTCCTGTGTCTCCAGGACTGCAGATTCTTTACCGTTGAGCCATCTGGGAAGCCCCATGTACAAGGTAGCTTCAGCTTATTCCAGACAGCTTTTCTCTCTCTAGGCAATTGCTTAAAGCTCAGATTTTAAGTACTGAGTGTCTATACATTATCCTTTGACAGGCAGGCTACTGAAATTCAGATTGCACACATGCTCAGTCGCATCTGACTCTTTCCAACCTCGTGGACTGTAGCTCGCCAGGCTCCTCTGTCCATGGGATTCTCCAGGCAAGAATACTGGAGTAGGTTGTCATTCCCTTCTCTGGGACATATTACTGACCCAGGGATCATGCCTGTGTCTCCAGCATTGGTAGGTGCATTCTTTACCACTGAGCCACCAGGGAAGATTGGTCATGTCTAAAACCTTTCTTCACCCATGCTCTTTCGGGCAGGCATCATCAGTTAAGTTCAGCTCAGTCGCTCAGTCGTGTCCGACTATTTGCGACCCCATGGACTGCAGCACACCAGGCCTCCCTGTCCATCACCAACTCCTGAAGTTTACTCAAACTCATGTCCATTGAGTCGGTGATGCCATCCAACCACCTCATCCTCTATCGCAGGCATCAAAGAGTGTACTTAGAGATTCTGGTAGGGAGTACAGACACGTATGCACCCTTGATGGAGAAATGTCTTCCTCTGCTCCAGCAGGCAGGCTGTGTGAGGAAGGAAGTGTGTGCTGTTGTCACCAAAATCTTGACTCTCTGTGCACTGACGCTGAAAAGAAATACAGAGACAGAGTTTGGGAGTAAAGAGAAAGACTAGTTTTATTCTTTGCCAAGCAAAGAGGGAACACAGCAGTTTAGTGCCTCAGGAACAGTGCCCCCATCCCTGGAGAACAGGGACGGGTCTTATAGTCAGGGCTCATAGTTCTGGGGTAGGAGATAAGGCTCAGAGCAGGGATGGCTTGCATTCTTCTTTCTTCTGCAAGATTTCAAAATGGCTACAGCTGGCATTAGGCCATTGGTAACTGGGGCTGGTCCTTTCCAAAGTTATCTGCCTGTGGCCTTCTTTCTGAAATGAAAATGCTACGAGGGAGTGGGGCAGGGGGAATAATGCCAGGTGCAGGACAGAATTCACTGAGTGATTAGAGAGTGATTAACAAAGCAACTTTGTGAAGGACAAGTCTAGTTATGTGTGCCATAGATGAGAAACAGCTAAAGTAAAGCCAGGATTGCTTCACTCTTACAGGCCTGTTCTTGGGGGGTTTTAGAGCCATGTTCTCTTTCGTTTGTTTCTCTTGAATGTTAGCAGAAAAAAAACCCCATTTTCCATTTCTGTTGTAACACTGTGGAGACACGGAATGTGTCCCCACACACGTCAGCAGGATCAACCCTGGCATCAGCAGAGAGATGGATGCTGAGACCACGTCGACCTCCCCCCCCAGCTCCCCTCTCTGGCTCTAGCTGTCTCCACTCTTCATGGCACAAAAGTTGAGGAGGTATGTCTTCTAGAATATTCTGCAAAATGCCTGCTGCCTAGGAAGTCACGTCTCATGCTGAGTTAGCCATCTTTCTCCTCTGTGGAAACCTCGCTCCCACATCTGTGTCCCCATCCTATTGTGGCCTTGAGACGGACCCTGCAGGTTAAGGATGCTCTCAGCATTTCCCCCTCCTGCTAGTGCTGGCTGAGGTCTGACTCCTGAGCTTTCACTTGTGAATGTTGCCATTACACATCACCCTATATATTTTTGCATTTAAAAATATATATTTATTTATTTGGGGCTGTGCTGGTCTCTTGCTGTGAGCAGGCTTTCTCTAGTTGCAGCAAGTGGAAGCTATTCTTTGTTGTGATGGGCAGGCTCGGTAGTCGTGGTCCACGGGCTTATTTGCTCTGCAGCATGTGGGATCTTCCAGGACCAGGGATCGAGCCGGTGGCCCCTATGTTGCAAGGCAGATTCTTAGCCACTGGGCCACCAGGGAAGCCCCTCTGCATATTGTTTAATTGAAAAGGGGAAAAACTAGAAGGTCAATGCTCACCTAGCATTACTGAGGTATTTTTATTCACTTTTCAACTGATCTGAATAAATTCTTAAAAGAAAGTAAATTACTGAGCTGAATCATTTGGGTATCAAGGACAGAGTCTAAGTTACCTCAGGAAAGGGAGATTAAGGACAGGCCCCAGACCATGGGGCCCAGGGACAGTCTCAGGAGGGGCAAGGAGGAGGGCCCCCTCAGCTTCCAAAATCAACGCCCCATTCCCTGTTTCAAATTCCCAGGAGAGAAACTGCTGCTGCTGCTGCTGCTGCTGCTGCTGCTGCGTCGCTTCAGTCGTGTCCGACTCTGTGCGACCCCATAGACGGCAGCCCACCAGGCTCCCCCGTCCCTGGGATTCTCCAGGCAAGAACACTGGAGTGGGTTGTCATTTCCTTCTTCAATGCATGAAAGTGAAAAGTGAAAGTGAAGTCGCTCAGTCGTATCCAACTCTTAGCGACCCCATGGACTGCAGCCTACCAGGCTCCTCCGTCCATGGGAGTTTCCAGGCAAGAGTACTGGAGTGGGGTGCCAGAGCCTTCTCCAGGAGAGAAACTAGGTCAGCGCAATTCACTTTTCCCACCAGGCCACCAGATTGCAGGTTTCAGGCCTGCCCTTTCAGGTACCCTCCCCAGGATAATTAGCTGTGGCCCTGGGGAGTGAGTGCCAAATGCCCCCTCTCTCTACACACACAAGGGGCATGGGGGTGGGAGCCAGCCCCAAACATACTTGATGTACCATGAGACCAAAGGTGGACATTAAGAACTATACTCTGGACCCAGAGTGCCTGCTTCCAATGTTGGCTTCACCCCTTCCTAGCTGTGTGACCTCAAGCAAGTTACTCAGTCTCTCTGTTCCTCCATTTTTTTATCCTTAAAATAGGACATATGAACAGTGGTAAGGACTAAATGAAATGAGAACTCCTAGGATTGTAACCTGATGGACAGGGTGACTGGCAGGGATGTTTAGTGCAGTGAGGGACTCTGGGCGTGGAGCCCACTGCCAGGTGGCGGGCTGATGGCCCTGGAACTTCTGCATCAGGGAAAGGGTGACCGTTGCCTTTGTAACAAGTACTTGCTCCGGATTTGGATGTGGCTCCCCTGCTGTCGTCATGCTGTCGCCACCACTCTCTCTACGGACTTGCTGGACAGCTTATGTTCTCCCCCACGACATGTCTTCTGACCACGGAACCCACTTTACAGAGAAAACCCAGGCCGTGGGCTTACACGCATGAGACTCCCTGACCTTATTAGGTATCCCAACACCAGAAGCAGGCAGCTCAGGAGAAGGGAGGGATGGTCTGTTGGCAGCCAATCCTACGCCAGCTGGAGAAGCACCGTGCAGGGATGCAGCATATGCTCTCCCCAGCGTTGCTGGTTCTCCCTTAGGGATACTCCCAGAATACACTTGGCCAGGGACCCAAGGGGTGGTAGTGGTGATGGTTAAAATTATACCTACCAACTTACCCAAAACCATCTGCCTCCTTTACTCACAGATTCCATGTGGGACATTTTGGTACCTGGAGGGACAATGCTTTCACCTGGAGACAGTCTCCTAAAAGCGACTGACTGGGCCATCCTGTTAGCCAAGCCAATGAACCTTTAGCTAAATTTGATTTCACGTAGAAAAGTAAAGACTGGATTTTCATTGTACATATGGAGCTCTTCACACTCACATGGAACCTGTTTCCAGGCCCAGCATCTTCCATGGGGATCCAGAGTCCTTGCCTCATCACCCTCCATGACCTCCACGGCTGAGTCTTCCTGCTGCCGTGTTCCTCCCTCCCAACTCCCCACTCCAGTCTCATGTCTACTGTCTACCAGGCTGCCCAAAGGAGCCTGTCTGCGGCCCTCACATGAGGGGACCAGTGTCCCTGCTGACTGCCCTTTAATACAATACCCCAGGGACCGGGGCGGGGCTGGGGTCCACCTTTGCATGTTGCACAGGGCCACTGTAACGCTGCACATCTCCGAGGGTCTCCCAGAGTCTCTCTCAGAAGCAGACACTTCTGTTTTATTCTTTGTTTCTTGCCTACAAACAGCAAAAAAAAAAAAAAAAAAGCTAACAGAAACCCTTTTTCCACAGGAACTCGCACCAACTTCATTTCCATAGAGCCAAACCTCTCCACCCCAAATCCCAAATCCAAACACCACTCACTGAAATGCGCAGACATCAGCAAACCCCTGCACTTTTCACCGCCTTCCAGGGAGTGGTGACATCCCTGCTTCTTCAAAAGTTAACAGGAGCTCCTTTTGGAGTAGGAAAGGGTCTAATAAGCTGCCTAAAACAGAGTGGGTACCAGTCACTCAGGCCTTAAGCTCAGGTGTACAAGAAATGTACATTTTTATAATTATGTTTTTGTCTCAGACAATCACTACTGACCACCACTCCTCATTCTGCCGGGTGGCAGAAGTGAGGTCTTAATCAATTCAGATCACGACTTCTCAACCATTCAGGTACCCAGGAAGGAGTGGGTGCATCTCAGTTCTGGAAACTGGGGGGAGGGGTGGGACTTACAATCTGTGTAGGAGAAACCTGAACTCCCCCTCCTCCTCTGAGCATCCCCTGTCCGCCCAGGTGGTCCTCACAGTGCCCTCTCCTGGCTGCAGGCACACTGCCCTCACCATGCAGGGAAACGCCCCAGACCCCAGGCATCCTTTGGGACTCTGTCCTTCTCTGCTCCCGAGCCGCACTGCATGGGTGTTCTCAAGGCTGCCGGCTCGCAGATCCCACGGCTCCCCTCCCAGATCTCCTCCCTTACCTGGGGGTTATCACTGGCGAGTTTGGAGTGTGGAGCTGCCAGGGACTGCCTTTCCTTAAAAGGGAACACTGATGCAGGTGGACTCCTCACCCTGATGCCCAGTTCTGCCTCCCCTGCTCCCCACCTGCCTCTGCGGTCTTGGCTGTCGAAGGATAGAAGGAGGGGGCTGAGCCTTGACCTCTGCAGTTGTCAGGGTTCTTTCCAGTTCGCAGAAGTCCCATGCCCACCTTCATTTCTGTGTGACAGTCCACTGCCCAATGTTTTGTTTGCCACTGACAAAATCAGGAGGAGCAGAGAAGGCCTTTGTTCTGGAAACTTTCAGAGGCTTTCTCAAAACAAAAAGGAAAACCTCATCCCCTTGGGGATGGGGAGTGCTTTGTCCCTCTGGTGCTGGAAACTGGGATCGTCCTTCAAAGCACAGCTTGTCTGCAGTGGCTTCATGGCAGGTTAAACAGGGTCAGTTTGCCTGCAGCCCAGGGCCCTCTACCTGGGTGGTCAGAGTTGGGGTCCTTGATGTGGAACCATGAGCTACAAGAGACAAAACTCATTTCTTTCCAGAACAAAGTTCAGCTCACGTAGGAATTCGCAGAAAAGCTTTTTAAACACTCCTTTTCTACCCTTAAATGTACTTCCGCTGCATAGGCTCAGAAACCATAGCTCTTTATTTAAAATGCATGCTCACCCAACCCACTAGTACTTCTAAGTCCACAACTTTCTCAGAAGTTCGCCTTATCTCCAGACACCAGTTTTCTCATGTCCTGGGGTGACCTGTCCCAAATTCCATTCCAGGGCTTGTCATGAGACTGTAGGACCAACGTATACTTTGACCTTGGGTTATCCCTTCACCTTCTCTGTGACTCAATTTTCTTCTGTAAAATGGGGCAGTGTTATCTCTAACATCACATGGAAAGCCCTTAGAACAGAACTTGGTATATAATAAGCCGTTAATGAACACTATTGAACACTGTTATTACAACTATTTTCAATCCCACATGAATCCCAAATGCAGTGGGGTAGGTCTCAGGCCACAGCTGACAAATGCAAAAAATGTAACTTTCTTCATTTCCCCCTAGGTTGTGTGCCCATTGCACTGGGTGGCAGAAACTTCTTTCCAATTGAGTCAGGGTGATCTCATTCAATTTAATTACTTTTAATTAAAGAAATTTTTAACAACTCTACAGTCTTTGTTCCCATTCCAGACCTACATTTTTCCAGACTCTGGGGCTCCAGAGGTCATCCTGGTGGGATTCCTTAGACAATTACAAAAAAAGAAAAAATTGCCTTCATGACTCTTACTGTCTAGTAGTAATTGTGATCCAAGATAGGAAGTTCTGAGTGTTCTTAAAAAAGAAAAAAAGGTAATGACATCAGAGATGATTTACAAGTGAGAGGGATAATTTCTATCAGACAGAATCAGGGTAAATTTTGTGGAAAAGGTGGCATTGGAATGTTGAGTGTTGGGGGGAGTAGGTACAGAAAAGGAGAATAAGGGAGGGCACCCCCTAAAGAGCATCCATGGGGAGAAAGAAGCTGTTCCCTATGGAAAGTGAAAGTCACTCAGTCGTGTCCAACTCTCTGCGACCCTATGGACTGTAGCCCGCCAGGTTCCTTTGTCCATGGAATTCTCCAGGCAAGAATACTGCAGTGGGTTGCTGTTCCCTTCTCCAGGGGATCATCCCAATCCAGGGATTGAATCCAGGTCTTTCGCATTGCAGACAGATTCCTTACTGTCTGAGCCACCAGGGAAGCCCCAAGCTACATATAGAATCCCCCTCTTTCCAGGGGTGTCCACCTTCAGGGCCTTTGCAGGGTGCTAATGATCTGGCATGGAGAAGGAAGTGGTGACCCACTGAAGTGTTCTTGCCTGGAGAATCCCATGGACAGAGGAGTCTGGTGGGCTATAGTCCATGGGGTCCCAAAAGAGTCGGACACAATTTGGTGACTCAACAACAACAATCTGGCATCTGGCCAGTAGCTGGCTAAAGTCACCCTAGATGGTTCTGGGCCAGCTGACTCTTCAGGGAACCCAGCTTCCATGCAGGTTTTCTGCCTGGGGAGGGGGTGGCAGGAACCCCCTCTAAGGGCAGACAGCTTCCCCCAGGAGTTCAGAAGGAATGACACTAGGGAGGGGCTGTGGTGGGTACTTTTCAGATTCCTAGACCGTGTGTTTCTCATTGCTGGTAGTTTATTTTTACCCCATGCCCTTTACTGGTCAGAGTCGACTGTAAGGCCACCCTTGTACATCTCAGGGAAGGTTTATTACATCAGAGAAGCAGAGGAAATGCTTTTTGGAGGTTCATACATCTGGGCTTTTCAGTATCAAAAGCCTGGCCTTGAAAGAGCCACAGCATCAGTTTTATGCCAAAAACACGAGATTGGAAAGAATATGAGGTGACGGTGAAAGTCAGGGTTTCCAAGCTGCAATGAAATGCACATTCTCTGAGTTGGGGGAGGGGAGAGAGGAGTGCCAGAAAGGAAACAGGGAAATAAGAATGGGGGAGGGGATTAGTAAGCATAGAGGTTAACAGTCAAACTGGGACACTGCGGAAAGCAAAAGAGAGCTCTGAGAGGAGTGATGCTCAGACAGCAGGCGCCAACCAGGACTATCCTAGGCAAAGGGGCGCAGATGGACCTGTGTTCACCCTAGGTAGGGGCCAGCTTCACCACCACCCCCCACCCCCCAGCCCAGGACCGAGCGGAGAAACCACAGACATGCTGGGGGATACAGAGAGCCCACCCCGACCCCGAGTTCCTCCTTACTTAGCAGACAGCGCCCAGGCCCCCAGCTGGCGTGAGACAGCAGCCTGGCTCCAAGCTATAGCTCACAGAGGGGTGGGGAAGCCGGATGCCATTCCCCACACACCCACCTGTCAAAGAAGTATCAAGTGTTTTCTCTGCCCCGGGAGGTTGGTAGGAGCTGAGGAAGAGCCAGGCCTGGTATCTGGTATCTCAGCTGGGGCAGAGAGATACAGGAGCATCCCTGCAGCAGGGTCCATGGGGGTCCAGTCCCGTCTTGGTCCTCCACCACAGGCAGCCCTGCCATGGGAACCGGGACTCCAGACAAAGCCACACAGTGACTGGATGGGGATCTGCTCGTCTGATTGACACTTTGCCTCTGGTGCCAAGCAGAGGGGAGCTTGACATAGAAGTGAAATGATTATGAAGACATGAGTGTCCTGTGCAACATGGAGATGGTGAGCTGAGATGCACATCCACCTTACAGTAAGTCAAAGCACCTGAGTCAGAGGTCCAAGGTCTTGCAACTTTTCACTGACAGTTCAGTTCAGTCACTCAGTCGTGTCCAACTCTTTGCGACCCCATGGACTGCAGCATGCCAGGCTTCCCTGTCCATCACCAGCTCCTGGAGCTTGCTCAAACTCATGTCCATCGAGTTAATGATGCCATCCAACCCCCTCATTCTCTGTTGTCCCCTTCTCCTCCTGCCTTCAATCTTTCCCAGCATCAGGGTCTTTTCAAATGAGTCAGTTCTTTGCATCAGGTGGCCAAAGTATTGGAGTTTCAGCTTCAACATCATTCCTTCCAATGAATATTCATGGTTGATTTCCTTTAGGATTAACTGGTTGGATCTCCTTGCAGTCCAAGGGACTCTCAAGAGTCTTTTCCAACACCACAGTTCAAAAGCATTAATTCTTTGGCACTCACCTTTCTTTATAGTCCAACTCTCACATCCATATATGACTACTGGAAAAACCATAGCTTTGACTAGATGGACTTTTGTTGGCAAAGTAATGTCTCTACTTTTTAATATGCTGTCTGGGTTGGGCATAGCTTTTCTTCCAAGGAGCAAGCATCTTTTAATTTCATTGCTGTTGTCACCATCTATGGTGATTTTGGAGCCTAAAAAAATTAAGTATCTCACTGGTTCCACTGCTCCCCCATCTATTTGCCATGAAGCGATGGGACCGGATGCCCTGATCTTAGTTTTCTGAATGTTGAGTTTTAAGCCAACTTTTTCACTCTCCTCTTTCACTTTCGCCAAGAGCCCTTTAGTTCTTCACTTTCTGCCATAGGGCTGGTGTCATCTGCATAAATTAGGTTATTGATATTTCTCCCAGCAACCTTGATTCCAGCTTGTGCTTCATCCAGCCCGGCATTTCTCATGATATACTCTGCATATGTTAAATACGCAGGGTGACAATATACAGCCTTGACGTACTCTTTTCCCGATTTGGAACCAGTCTGTTGTTCCATGTCCAGTTCTAACTGTTGCTTCCTGGCCTGCATACAGATTTCTCAGGAAATCATTTCACTGACAGTACCTCATTTTTAAAGACTTCCTGTGGCTAGTCTTCCAGGGCATCACCTCATATATACATGTGTATCTACACACAGGACCAGAGGGAGGCACTCAGATGGTATATTCATTAATATATTAGAACAAAACCCTGAGATGCACGGAAGCTTCAGCCCAGGGCTTGATTTCACAGCTCCTGTCTTATGAAACTAATGGCCCATGGGTGTACACAGATTTTCAGTACTCTTGTTTCTGAGAGTGGAAATTTGGAAATACCCTGAATGTCAGTCAATAGGGACAGGGTCAAGTAAACAGCTGCATTTGCACACTAGGAAATACTTGGCAACAAGTTTTGGGGGTTTTTAAAAGTCCTATCTTTTTCTTTTATTTTTGGCTGCACTCGGCCTTTGTTGCTGCATACGGGTTTTCTGCAGTTGCGGTGGGAGTTACTTTCTAGTCACGGTGCTCGGGCTTCTCATTGCAGTGGATTCTTGCTTCGGAGCGCAGACTCTAGGCACGTGGGCTTCAGTAGTTGTACTGCATGGGCCTAGTTGCTTGGAGGCATGCGGAATCTTCCCTGACCAGAGGTTGAACCTATATCCCCTATATTCTTAACCACTAGACCACCAGGGAAGTCCCCAGGCAGCAAGTTTTCAAAAATGTGCTATGGTTTATATTGTTCTGAAGCAGAAAAATCCTCACATGTCAACTTTAAAAAGCAAAATGTGGAACAATATACACAGCATGACACCACTTATAAAAACAACACACATGTACTCACACGCCCCAAATCTAGACATGAGAACCTGTGTTTGTCAATATATTCCTATGTGTAAGTAAATGAAAGAAATAAAGATCTGGAAACATAGTCACCCAATTGAAAACAGTGGTTATCTCTGAGGCAAGGACTCCAATTAGGGGAAGAATAGCAGTAATACTAAAATGAAGGGAGGAAAATGCTAAAGACTAATTTCTATTGCAATTTTGGATCAAACATTTGTTTGCAGGGCACGGAGAGCCCTCTTTTGCTTTACTTGCTCATCATATAACCAGACACTGGGTTTACTGTAGATGTGAAGTTAAACCCTCCAGGGCAAACTGATATCAGCTAGGACCCTAAATCTGCCAGTGCTGGGAAGGTTCAAGCTCATGAGAAGAAAGATAAAACATCTTCAGTGTTCTACTTGGAAGAGTTGTGGGTGTTGGGTGAGCCAGTTCTACTTGAATCCAACAAGATGGTGGAGTCTTTGTATTTACTGTCTGGGCTGGGAGAAGAGGAGGTGCCTTCAGCTGTTTGTTTTTTCTTTCATTTTAATACCTGAAAAATATCATTAAACTCAAATCTGAGAGGATAAAAAACTATTTGCTGGCCAAATCAAAGTGCTTCAATTTTTATTTAAAATTGTATTCATGCAGTGAGGCATGGTCAAAAAAAAAAGACTTCCCTGGTGGTCCAGTGGTTAAGACTCTGTGCTCCCAATTCAGGGGACACAGGTTTGATTCCTGATCAAGGAACTAAAATCCCACATGCCACAAGGCATGATAAAAAATAAATATAAAAAAATCTATCTTTTAAACCTTTAGGTACCTTTATGTAAGTCATTCCATGTTCATTGGTTTCCGAAAGAAAGAGAAAGGAAAAAAAGAAAGAAACCAGACAAAAAGAAAAAAAGTCACATATAATCCAACTTCTCAAAAATAATTGCAGTTTTTTCAGTATGCATTCATTTAGATTTTTTATATGCATATATAACATTATGTATACCTCTAAAAATAAAATTGGATCATCTCAATCAAAAACTTTGTGACCTACTTTTTAAATTTCCATCTTTAAATAATACATCTTAAAGAGTTTTCAGGGTCTTTGTTTCCTTTTATATTAACTTGTCAAAATATAAACAGCTTTTACCCTAATTACAAAAAGAATAGACACTAAATGTAAAAGAAATGTGAGCAATATGGAAGTATATAGAAAAAAAAAAAAAAAAAGAGGAAAAAACCCCAAAGTATTTGAATTAGGAAACCATAACTTTAATTGGCATAAACACCTAAACAGAAAGTTCAGAGATAGGATGAACTCAAGGGTGTCATCAAGATCCCAGGGTTTCTGTTTGTCTCCTCTGCCATCTGCCGACCTCATCTACAAGTTTGTTCTCATGGTCACAATGGAGAAGGAGATGGCACCCCACTTCAGCACTCTTGCCTGGAAATTCCCATGGACGGAGAAGCCTGGTGGGCTACAGTCCCTGGGGTCGCTGCGAGTTGGACATGACTGAGTGGCTTTGCTTTCACTCTTCACTTTCATGCATTGGAGGAGGAAATGGCAACCCACTCCAGTGTTCTTGCCTGGAGAATCCCAGGAATGGGGGAGCCTGGTGGGCTGCCGTCTATGGGGTCTCACAGATTCGGACACAACTGAAGCGACTTAGCAGCAGCAGCATGGTCACAAGATGGCTGCGTAGTCCATCTTCATGTTACCCTGCCATGGACTATAAGCTGGTTCTTTGAGTCTAATTGCACCAACATGTGTCACATGCTTTCCACAACCCATAACAATGACCAAGGCGATCCTATTCACTGATGAAACAAAACTAGTGGTACACAGAGCCAGAAAGTGGGGTCAGCTTGTTCTGAATGTGGAAGAGCATGGATACCTAAACCAGTAGGAATGCCATCAGGAAAGAGGGGAGGAGGATGTGGGGTTACATAAACAGTTGGCAGGGTTCACACTTCTCTGGTGATCCAATGTACCTATACTTGTTCCCATCTGTAGATTTCAAACATTATTCACAGCTTCATGAAATGCACTCAGCCTCCCTCCAAAGGACAGCAATGATAAGACTTCCAGCCACTGCATGTACTGTATAAGTTCCTCATCTCTGTGAGGCAGGAAGTCTTTTCCATTCTGTTATTTTGATTGAATGTTTCTTTTTAACTTACTTAAGCGTAGACTCAATTTTCTTCCAAAGTGAGCTTTTTCTTATGTATTTTGACCTTCCAAAACAGAGAAAAGCAAACGTGACTCCATATTGGGTCTATTCCTTTAGCTCTAACGGCTGTTGCCTGAACTTAGTCATATTGGTTCTGCACCTTTTTAAAACAATATTGCCTAGAGCCTGAAATATACTGGAGAGCCCATTCTCAAGGCTCTGACTGTTAAAGATATAGCACTTTCCGATTCATACAGAGATAGAAAGCTGCAGAACAGAAAATAACAATTGTCTTGTTGAAGGTTTAATGGAACATCATGACCAGACCTTTGTGCAAGAACAAAGGATTCCAGCACCAGTGAGTTTGCAAAAACCAGCTAAACCCCCTTCTCTTTTAGTATAAAAGAAGCCTGAATTCTAACTCAGGTAAGATGATTTTGGGGATATGAGTCCACAATCTTCTTGGTCTTCTGGCTTTCCAAATAAAGCTGTTATTCCTTGCCCTAACAACTTGTCTCTTGACTTATTGATCGTCCCGAGGCGAGCAGTGTGAGCTTGGACTTCCTAACACTTGTTTCCTCCTCTTCCTTTTTTTTAAGAGAGTGAGGGGCAGAATTATTGCATGGATCCCAAGCTGGGTTTCTTCTTACTTAGTCATAGTAAGACTTAGTCATACTTAGTCTATTCTACATGGGCTGCTCTTCACCCTGAAATATTGGGTTGACCCAAAAGTGCATTTAGGTCTGAAGGAACTTTTTGGCCAAGCCAAAAATATCCACATGGTCTTTTCACTCCCTGTTTACCTGAGCACAATCTGCATCTTCCCTGTAGAGATGAGCGAGCTGGGACTTAGATCAGCATCACTAGTATCTGTCGGCCCCGAAGTTGTCTGAGAAGAGTGGGGAGGGGAGTCGTTCTATGAGCCCTTAAAGCTGGCAACAGTTTTCACATTCATCTTGATTTTGATTCTGTTGAAACCCTTGTGTAGAGGCCCAGTCCAGGGAATAAAGAGCCTGCCCTGGTCTGTGGATGGTGGTGGGTCTGGAGGTTTGGATTTGTCTCCCCTCCTGGAGCTGGAAGCTGGAGTCAGAACTCAGGGGGGTGGTGTGAACGCCTTGCCTGGTGTGGCCTCGGGCACTGTCCCCACCCAGCTTGCTCTGCTAGCAGCTGCTGTCCCCTCAGAGAGAATTGCACATTTCTGGCCTCTCTCCCACCACTCTGACCTTTGACTGATGTTTGGCTTTCACTAAGGAAAAGGGCCCCGGGTGGAACATTTCAGATCTTTTCTCTTGCCAACTCAAGCCCCATTTCCTGTTCCTCCAAAGTGAGAAGGCTTTTTAGTCGGATTTTTCAGAAATTCTGCCTCTTCTCTCCACATTGTGCAGCTCACTCCATAAAGGGAGTTGTGGGTTGAGTCTCAGAATTTTATATCCCTTTAGGCTTAATTGTTTTGTATTTTGGATATATCAGATGTTTTGTATTTAGATCTGTATTTCCTGAAGTCTGTGGTATGAAGCTGGGAAATTTTCCTGGATTTGTTGTTGGATGATGTTTTCTTTGGTGTATCTTGTTTTCTTCATTTCAAGGAGATTTTTGTAAATCTGCTAACACATCCCTGTCTTTCCTGGCTGCTCCAGAAGTACCTTAATGGTTATACAGTACCAAACCCATGGATGAGACCAAATGTTCTTAACCAACTTCCAACTGGCAACTTTAGGTGATTTCCAATTTTTTATCATTATAAAAATGCTGCAAAAACTTTGTATGTACTGTGTACACACATCTCTGATGATTTCTTTAGTAAACAATCACATTTTCAATGATGATAAGAAGTTCAACTTTATTTTTCCCCATTCTCAGCATTGTCTTAGTTCTGTAGTTTGACAGTTCTAAATAAAACCATCATGAAAATCCTCTGCCATATTGTGGAAGAGCCTCAGTACCTTCTCTTTCCGCTGGACCATATGCTGACCCAGATACACTAATCTGTCCATCTAGCCACCTGATTGGTCCACCATCCCTCTAGCCACGTGATTGGTCCACCAGGGATATACATCATCCCCAGTCCCTCTCTTCCTTTACACCTGCTCACAGTCCTTGCGTCCTGCACAGCATTCCACAGTGCACTTTCTACTTATTCTCTTTCATTTTCAGCTATTTCTCTTCACACACTTCTGAAGTTTGGGGATCCACTTCTCCCAAGGCTTTTGTTTCGTAGAGATCAACGAGAAGGAACAGCCATCTGCTTCCTAGTGTTCCACTCCTTAGAATATCTCTCTGTCTCTGTCTCTCTCTCTCTCATGTATGCTGAAACCTTAAAGTATCACTGTCGGAGAGCAGAAACCAGTCACCTCGTGTGCACCAAACTACAAAGGTGATAGGCAGGAAAACCCTCAGAGGTGCTTGTTAAAACCCAGATTCCTGGACTGCACCTCAGGTTTGCTGGATTAAAAGTCTCTAGGGACACAGGGAGCTCAACCCAGTGCTCTGTGACAACCTAGAGGGGTGGGATTGGGAGGAATATGGGGAGGGGGATCCAGGAGAGAGGGGACACATGTATACCTGTGGTTGATTCATATTGATGTATGGCAGAAACCATCACAATATTATAAAGCAATTATCCTCCAATTAAAAAAAAAATCTCTAGGGATAGGGACAAGGAATTTGTATTTTATTTAGCTGTCTAATGATTCTGATACTTATTGAAATGTATGACCATTTTAAATGATATACCAAAACTCAACTCGTATAAACTGACACAGTAACCCCTTTTCTATCATGCCCTTATAATAAAAACTCTATTAGTTGTGTCTTGGACAGATGGTAACACAGACACAATCTACACACAGCCAGAGGCTGCAGTGTGGTAGAAATGACAAGAACCACCATATCTGGTCCTCGTCCCCTTCCTAGTTGCTTGCTGTTAGGTTGGGGCCGAATGACCAGTTCTGGCCACAGGGCTGTGAGTAGGGTTTAGTTGAGTCTTTCACACTGTGCCTTTCCCATGGAGCCCCTGAAGTCATGTGCTGAGATGCAATGTCACGAGACAGTGGAGCCAATGGCCGCCTGAGTCTTCCATGGTCAGATGGAGCATAACTCCTGTCACCCTTCAATGGATGTGCCACGTGGGCAGGGCTAAGTCAGGGAGATTTTAAGGTCACTTGTCATGGCAGCGAGCCCTAGTGTTGTTCTGCATCATAAAACTAAAACCCTGATTTTGTCTTCACGAACCAATGTATATGAGTGTGGTCTGGTCATTTTAAGTTATAAAAAGAAGTCTCCAGCTTTATTAGAATATTGACCTCTTAACATCAACTCCTGTCTTCACAGCTGATTTTACCACATTTCACCCATGTGAATGAGAGAAAATTTTTTTTTCTGTGGGTGAAAAAAGGACACTAAATATCTTAGGAAAAGTAAATTAGATACAGTGAGTCAGTGAGAAAGAACCCAGAACTTGCTTTGCTTCATGATTGACAACAAATTCACATTAACCAAATTCAAATCTCTACCTCTAACTGTGACAAGAAACCAAATTTCTCTTTAATCCCAAATGCATATGTCCTATAAACAATAAATACAGTTGGCTCTCCCTACCCTCGAGTTCAGCATCTACAGATTCAAATCAAATTGGACCCAAGGTTGGCTGAAGTGCAGACGTGAACCTCAGGCAGAGGAGAATCTGTGAACTACACCATTCTAGGTAAGAGACTTGAGCTCCGCAGGATTCAGGTTTCTGTGAGTGTCCTGGCACCAACACCTCACAGACATTGAGGGACGACTGTACTTAACTTGCCACATCATTTCTGGTTGAGTCAGAATCCCTTGTTATTGTTTTTTTTTTTTTTGGTCTGCCTGGATCTTCATTATGGCCTGAGGACTCCACTCTAGCTGTAACTAACTCATGGACTTACGTGTTCCATGGCATGTGGGATCTTAGTTTCCCGAGCAGGGATGGAACCCATGTCCCCTGCCTTGGAAGGCAGACTCTTAACTGGGTCACCAGGGAAATCCCTGGAATCCCTTTTTAACCTGTGATTATCTTACCCAACACTGGTTGTGGCTCAGTTCAGCCATATCTGCCATTTAAACTTAGGACCAGCCTTAAAAACAGTGCCAACCCTTCCTAATCCCCTAACTGTACCCTTGCTGTGGAGGAAAGAGGAAACACAGACCCTGCATCCTTTCACACCTCTTGATGTTAGTTATTTGAGTCTCAAGGCTGGCTTTTGTTTCTCTACAGATGACAAAATTATTTTATATATATATATGTGTGCATATATATATATATGAAAGTCACTCAGTTGTGTCTGACTCTTTGTGACCCCATGGACTATACAGTCCATGGAATTCTCCAGACCAGAATACCAGAATGTGTAACCTATCCCTTCTCCAGGGGATCTTCCCAACCCAGGGATTGAACCCACACTTCCCGCACTGCAGTCGGATTCTTTACCAGCTGAGCCACCACGGAAGCCCAAGAATACTGGAGTGGGTAGCCTATCCCTTCTCCAGGGGATCTTCCTGACCCAAGAATCGAACTGGGGTCTTCTGCATTGCAGGCAGATTCTTTACCAGCTGAGCTATTAGGCGAAGAAAAGTAGAAAAAAGATAGAGATTGGTGGCAAGAACCACTTTCCTTTTTTCCTTTTTTCTCTATTACTGATACTTGCCTTCCTTGTTTTCCATCAGCATAGTCTCTGGTCTCTATTGCTGTTTTTGCCTTCCATGTCAGATCATTTAGCACGTAAATTATTTAAATGAGTGACGTGGGACTTTCAGAATCTGATGAATCTACAAAAATGTGGAAAATTCGCACATATACTACATTTAGAACCTCAAATTAAGTCAGCTTTATAAGAACTAGCTATCCTGTCCTCAACTAAAAGGCTCTAGTTCTTGGCTCCTAAATTATTTCTCTGAAATCCTAAGAACCTGGCCCTGGCATTCTCTTAGAATTTGTCAATTCCATTTTCTCAGTAATAAGTTCTTGAGGTTGACCCAGAAGGCAGAAGTCAATTGATTGAGGAGTCATGGTGGATGGTGTAGAGAGCATATATTTTGGGGTAACCTGTGCCTGTATTAGCCATGTGACAGTGGAAAGAATATGAATCTCCCCTCATCTCCCCTTTGCTTCTCTTCTACAGGTAAGGTAAGAAATGGGGTAAAGCAAATGTAAAATAGATAAAGCCAGTGAGAATTTGCTGTATGACTCGGGGAACTCAAACAGGGGCTCTGTAACAATTGGGGAGGGAGGTTCAAGAGGGAGGGGACATGTGTATACCTACGGCTGATTCATGTTGATATTTGGCAGAAAACAACAAAATTCTGTAAAGCAATTATCCTTTAATTAAAAAATAAATTAATTAAAAAGAAAAAAGAAATGGGGTAAGGAATATAAAACTAATTCTGGCCCATGGCTGTTTCTAGCACTCTCCTGAGAAAGAATGAGCTCTTAGCATTCACCGGTACCAACATGAAACTCAATGGAAACTCTAACACAATAAGAACAAAAATTTTTAAGTAATGTTTTTCGCTCATAAGCAAGACATAAATTCATATCATGCACATCATGAATTAGAGTTGAGATTAATCTGATGCCGCCAAAGGATTATTTTTTCTTTTCCCCCTTTTTCTTTGAGACATCCTTTTGCATAACTTACTGATTTTTTTCTCTTTCTTCATACCATGTAGTACTTGCTCACCATGCTTTCTGCTCCTTCATGACTTTAATATTATTTTTAAAATAGAAAACAAGATACAAGAGAATCCAAACTCACATCCACGTCCTCCTTATGCACTCACACTATTTTTGCACTATTTGATTCTAGCCACACTGAAATGGCAGGGATTTATTATTGTTAGTTCAAATAAGATATAAAACAAAATGTTATTTTGTAAATATAAACAAGTCACAGAACCTATAATGTTTTCCATTACAACTCTAACAAAAGAAAAAATTGAATGGAAATATGAATGTCTTCCAGTATTCTCACCCAGAAAATCCCCTTGGACAGAGGAACTCGTGGGCTACAGTCCATGGAGTCACAGAGTTGGACATGACTGAGGGACTAAGCACATTGTCTGTTTCTATGAAAGAGTTATTTCTCATGGTTTTGAGGTGGTTCCGCCTTATTCTCCTACTTACATTTGTGGGTTTAACACAGGTCATTCACGAATGTCAGAGGGTGGTATGTACTCTGACAGCAGCGCTGGAAGACTGCTCGGGGCCCCGCAGAGCCCCGAGGGGAAGACTGAGTGCTGCACCCTTGTGAGGGCAGTGAGCACAGGGCTCACTGGGTGGAGCAAGGGAGGGAACAGAGGGCAAGGAAAGTGTGGTTCCTGAAAGATCAGCCCTTTCTCACCTTGGGCCCTGTTTTCATAAAATGGACAATAAATGGGGCTTATGCCCAGGAAGCTCCAATACTTCGGCCACCTGATGCAAAAAGCAGACTCACTGGAAAAGACCCTGATGCTGGGAAAGATAGAGGGCAGGAGGAGAAGGGGGTGGCAGAGGATGAGATGGCTGGATGGCATCATGGACTCAATGGACATGACTTTGAGCACACTCTGGCAGATACTGAAGGACAGGGAAGCCTAGAGTGCTACAGTCCATGAGGTCGCAAAGAGTCAGACACAACTGAGCGACTGAACAACAACGTCTGGGAAAGGTAAAGGATGTGTTTAGCTGGAACTTGAGGGCAGGTGTATAATCCAGGCACAAACCCGTGTATGCCTCAGTCCAGCGGGAAATCCAGTCTTCTCCTGCCCTGGGTGGGTAACAGCCTAGGGTCATGTGAGTTGCCACGAAAGATGTTAGAACACTGGAGACAGGGCCCACGTCCAGCGACCAGTTGACCTGGCCTCTCTCAGTGAGACACCTTGGGGACATCAAGCATGGCCTAGAGCCCACTGTCACCCGTTGCCCGGTCCTGTTTCTTTCCTTGCTCTTCCTTCCTCTGGTGCCAGGGCCTCCCTTTTGCAAACATCCTGCCTGCTCATCTCCAGCTCAGAGTTAGCCTCCTGGGGACCCAAGTCTCAACACTGATATTTGCTTCACTGTCCAGAAAACAACAGCTCATGCTTTCAGAATTTTGAACAAAATTCTGTCTTAGTGTGGTACAAACTTCTTGAGGGACTTTGGATTATTGATGGTTAAAATATTGAGCTAATGTCAGAAGATAAATGATTAAACTGGTAATTAGTGCTTAGTTTTGTTTTGAAAATGAGAACCTTTAAGAACTGAAGGCTTTGCAATCCAGGGACATGAACTTGGAGTCTGAGGGGTTCAATTGACTGATGTGATGTCAGGGAGTCAAATGAGCCCAGGTCAAACAAGCTCCAGTTCACAGCCAGCAATTTTTAAAATTTTTAGTTGTTACTCAGTTGAACTCCTGTCTCCACCTCCACTAGCAGAGGAGTGGGAAAATATACATTAGCAAATCTCCCCAAATGAAACACCCTCAGCTGTTTCCATTCCCTCAACAAAGACAGAAGGAAAGGCCTCTGAACCCAAGGCACCTGTGCTTATATAGAAATAAGGTAATTACTGAGCAATGGAGTAACCTCTAGGGACAAGACTGTCGGTGAGTGCCAGAAATAGAAATAGAACTAGTTGATACTCCTTTACCCCCAGGAGAGAAAGAAAGAGAGGGGAAGAAACAGGGAGAAAAGGAGGTGAGATATTTGGGGGGATAAAAGAGAGATCTGGGGAAAGGCAATAACAGGAAGTCCCTAATACATCAAAATCCCAGTTTGTGTTAAAAATTGCCATAATGTAAGTTAACTCTTCTGATAAAGATCTGTTGTCTCCTGGAAGAGATGAAACCACAGGCAAGTCAAATGACAAATTAAAAAGATAAAAAGCGACAGAGAGGTGCTGATTTTTTAAAGTTTATTCTGTTCTTGATTTTTTTTTTTTTTTTTTTGCCCCAGAAAGCAACTGTTTAAAATTAAGAAATAGCTGCAATCCTTCTGTAATAAGCTCTGGGGAAGGAAAAAAGAAGAGGAAGGAGAGCAGCTACAAGATTACAAAAAGCCTCGAGGTGCTAGCTTAAATTGGAAATAGTCTGGCCTTTCTTCAGAAAGGAAAAAGCAACGCAGAAAGAAATAGATGAACAAATCAGAGAGAAAAACAATAAAATCCTCATTATACAGAGGAAAAATTAAACTACTTGAGAGAACTTATTTAAAAAACTTTTGTTAGTATATTCCTTTGGGAAGAAGTGGAAATCCTGCCCTGAGAGTGAGCTCCGTCTGATTTTTACCCTGCACAGGACTTTAAAGACGTTAATAAAGGAATTACAGGCGCAGGGGTTTCTCTCCAGCCACGCCCTCTCCTATGACCACCCCCAGCCTAAGATCATGCCTATTCCTTTCTGTGACTGAGAGGCCCAGGGTGATCACAGGGAAATCTATCAAGAAGCCTCTAGAATATGGTTTTATATGCTTACCCTAACAAGTCAACAAAATCACAGATTGCAAATTTTGAATGTTGTCCTTGCAAATACTGTGCCACTTCAAATGCAGTCCTTCAGGTAATTACATTTGATTTGAAATCATAAAAGGTAGAATTTTCTTTCTCCTTTTTTACTTTTAAAGGTTTTTTTAAAAAAATGTATTAAAATACAGTTAATTTATGACATTGTGTTAATTTCAGGTGTAAAGCAAAGTGATTCATAAATATATATATTCCATTATAGACTCCTAGAAGATATTGAGTACTCTTCCCTGTGTTAGAGGTTTTTTTCCTTGGGCTCCCCTGGTGGCTCAGATGGTAAAGAATCTGCCTGGAATGCAGGAAACCCAGGTTCAGTCCCTGGGTCAGGAACATCCCCTGGAGAAGGGAATGGCAAACCACTCCAGTAGTCTAGTCTGGAGAACCCCATGGACAGAGGAACCTGTGGGCTACATACAGTCCGTGGGGTTGCAAAGAGTCAGTTCATAACTGAACACTTCTTTTCTTAGTTGTTTCAGCTAGAGCACACCTTTAGCCTGATTGCCTGATAGTCTTGGGAGGTACGAGTGGCGTGTAGATAGAGGTGAAAACGATTTATAGAATTTTCTAAAAGAATAATTCATTGAGTTTGGATAATCTATTTTATACATATGCTAATCTCCTTATCAGTATTTTACTCTCTGAGGTAAACCAATTTAGGTGTCAGGGCCCATGGGTATAAAGAGATAAATCGAAGTACAACCCAAGGAGGAACACTTATCCTTGCCTTTTGGATTATCCTGCACATGAAGTCCACCCCGAAGTAGTCTGTGATTCATACTTTGAGTAGCTGGTATATTTTTCTACTTTTCTACCAACTGTGCCTATTTTGGAATGGAAGCCTTGAACAGGTGTGGAGGTGGATAAACACCCCCACAAATCCTGTGTCACTCCTCCCCTCAGGGGGTGGAGCTTAGTTCCCTCTCCTTGAGTGTCAGCAGGATCTAGTCATTCACTTCTAGCCAATAGAATTTGATAGAAATGATGAGCTGTCAATTCTATCTTATTTTTAATTTACTCTTTAAAATTGTAGTAAAATATATGTAATACTGATCCTTTTAACCATTTTCAGTACAACAGTTCAGTGTACAGTTATCTTGTGAGAGGCCCAAACTCAGAATCACCCAGCAGAGCTGTTCCCAGATTCCTGACCCACAGGAACTGTGAGTGGGCATCTTCCATTCACATTGTTGAGCAACCATCACCACCATTTACCTCCAGAACATTTTCTTCATCCCAGACTGACACACGGCACCCACTAAACAGCTCCCCATTTCCCCTTGACCCCACCCTCTGGCAGCCATCATTCTTCTTTATCTGTGAGTTTGGTTATCCTAGACACTTCCTACAAAAGGAATCATATTTGTCCTCTCGTGATTAGCTAACTTCATTTAGCCTAATACCCTCAAGGTTCATCCATGTTGTGGCATGTTTTGGAATTTCCCTCCTTTTTAGGGCTGAATAATATTCCATTGTGTGTATATTCCATATCTTGTTTATCAAGGAGCACTTGGGTGGCTTCCCCCTTTGGCTACTGTGAATAACACAGCTGTGAACATGGGCATACAAGTCCCTGCTTTCAATTCTTCTGGGTATATACTTATGAGCGGAATTGCTCGATCATATGATAATTCAAAGCTTAACTTTCTGGATGAACTGTCAAATGGACTTACATGGCAGTGGCACCATTTAACATTTCTACCAGCAGTACACAAGGGTTCTGATTTCTCTACATCTTCACCAACACTTGTTCTTGTTTTTTGATTATAGCCACCTTAATAGGCATGAGATGAGATGTCATCTCTAAGACATAGGTTATTCAGAGATTGGAGCTTGGGTCTCAGATGTATGTGGTTCTCCGTCTGCCTCACCCTTGAATTACTCATATGGGAAAGTCAGTCACCTGCTCTCTGATAGGGACAACGTGGGGAGAGAATCACAGTGCAGGGTTGTGAGTCTACTCTGGCAGCTGGAAGTGGTCCACACGGTGAACAGGGACTCCTGCAACAGCCTGGGGTGAGGGTCGGGGGCATGGCAAGGGAGCCTCCTTCAGGTAGCTTTGAGATGACCACAGCCTAGAATCATCCAGCCACACCAATCCCAGAGTCCTGAACCATAGAAACCATAGAAACCATAACAAATGTGTATTGTTTTAAGCCATTAAATGTGAGATGATTAGTTAGGCAGTGGCAGGTAACTAATAAGGGATCAATAACTAATAAAGGGGCAATGTTGGGTCAACAGTTTCACAAGTGTCTACTGGGCAGTTCTGCTGGGCAGTTCTGGGCACTGGGGTGACCACAGCAAGCACAGAGGAAACTTCAGGGTGTGAGTTCCATAGACCTTATATCCTCAGGTACCGTGTAACTCTGATCTCTGCACACTTGTCTGAGACAGCGTCTGCTTTAGGTGGTAATGACTCCAGGACATTTGAGCACAAAGGGACTCTACAGGGGATTGGGTCGGCAAAATCTTCAAAAAGTCTGGAAAGGAAGACTCTGGTGGAACTTTCAGAGCTAACTTCAAGACCAACATCGCAGAACTGGCCCCGTGAGTAAATTGCCTCCTCGGTCACCGTGTGAATCCAAGAGCCAGGGACCTGCTGCCCCACGTAGGTCCTGAGAGTGCAGGGCTTTCGCTGTCGCAGGGAATCGCTTTTGCTGATCCCTACCTCAGAGCAGGGGCCTTCAGCTCACGTCTTGGCTTCTCCCATCTCAGAAAAATCAAATGCTTCTGGAAGCAGCAGAGGGGCAGCCTCTGTCTTCCCTCACCTTCTACAAGTAGCATGGGTGTGGCTGTTGGGTGGAGGCTGGGTGTGTACACGGGGGACCCCAGCTGTACACACAGTGGGGTATTCGGTCTCTACCTCATATATCTGCAGAGTAAAGCTTGCTCAGAGAGGCAGAGTAGGGCAGAGTGAGCCAGGCTAGGATCTGTCCTCTCACATGATCTATGGGTGGACAAATGTCCACAGATGCTGGTGAAAAAGTAGGACTAGGGTGGACATGCTGTGTTGATAAGTATCATTTGAAGAGAACTGAAAACAGGGGGCACAGCTATATGGAGTAGATGCTATGTGGCTGGGACTAGATTATGAAATTTGTGTTGTCGTTTTATTTAATACTCACAACAACCTTACAGAATAAGTGTTACTACCCCACTTTCAGGTGGAGAAAGCAAGGCTCAGCAAGATCGAATAACTTGGGCACCGTCCCATGATAGAGGGAGGTTAAAAAAAAAAAAAGAACCAGGCATTTCCTTTGGAGCCCAGGGAACAGGATGCTGCATTCTCAGGGCCACAAGACATAATGATGTAGTGATGGGAGAAGTTCTCACCTATTGAGATGTGAGGAAGTCATTTTGGCTTATACATGATTGAATCTAAACTTTATGGTAACTAAAACAGCCTGTTTTGTGGCCCATTAAACATGCACTGTACATCTGCTTTAACCTTTAAAGGAAAGAATGCATTTGAAAATCAGACGGGAGTCACTGTGGTTCAGGCACCCAGCTGGAGCCGGTGACCACTGTGGATGTGATTTCAGGCACTTTCCTGCATCCGTGGGAACTTGAATTTTCTGAACTATATCAGATTCAAGGACATCACCAGCTGTTCTTATAACAGTGTCTGATGGCAGATGCCAGCTGCAACCTTAGGTCTCAGGGTCTCCTCTTGTAACTACACAACCATTTCAGATCACAACCAATCCTTGCTTAGCAAGCCTCCTTACTTCTTGCAGCTCCAATCTTAATTCTTGATGAACAGCTGCTGTGATTTTGCAGTTTTTTCCTTTAAAACCTCCCCTGTTTTGTAGCCCAGGGGAACACATTTCAAGGGCTTTTTGAATCTCTATCTCTCTGGCTGTAGTCTTCAGTTTGGCATGAATAAGACTCCTTTTCATTTCTATTACAGACCCTTTACTAATGATTTCCATCAACAGTGGGCAAGGCTGTTTGTTGCTGTTATTTTCGTTTCTGTTTTAATCCATCAAAATTCACATGTTGAGGCCCTAACTTCAATGTGATTCTATTTGGAGGTAGAGCCTTTATGGGAGTAATTAAGATTAAATAAGATTGTAAGCTTGGGGCCCTAATTTGATAGGGGTATTTCTTGTACGAAGAGACAAGAGAACTCTCTCTCTCTTACCCCCACCCCAGGAAAGAGCCCTGTGAGGACATAGTGAGAAAGCAGTCCTCTACAAGTCAACAAGAGAGCTCTCACAGCAAACCAACTTCCAGACCTTGATCTTGAACTTCCAGCCTCCAGAACTGTGAGAAAACGAACATCTGTTGTTTAAATTGCCTAGTTGATGGTATTATGTTATAACATCTCAAGCAGACAAATACAGTCTCATAGCTATTATTTGAGAAGGTTATAAGAATAAAAGCATGAACTCCAGAACCTAATATTTTGGGTTTGAGCCCCAGCTCTGCTGCTTCCTGGCTTTGTGACCTTATGCAAGTTACCTTTGTGCCTATCAATAAGATTTACCTCCTTTGTAGGGTTATTAAGAGGATGAAATGAGTGAATATTTGTAAAACCTCGCTCATGGTAAATGCTATATAAGTATGTGACAAATTAATAAGAAATCAGACTTCCCTGATGGTCCAGTGGTTAAGAATCCATTTGCCAATGCAGCCAACACAGGTTTGATCCTTGGTCCAGGAAGATCCCATATGCCAACAAGCAACTAAACCTGTGCACCCAACTACTGAGCCTGCGTGCTTAGAGCCTGTGTTCCGCAGCAAGAGAAGCCACCGCATGAGAAGTCCACGCACCATAACTGGAGAGTAGCTCCCACCGCCTGAAATGAGAGAAGGCCCATGCACAGCGATGAAGATCCAACGCAGCCGAAATAAACAATAAATACATAAAAGTTTAAACAATAAGAAACTAAGTCACATGGTATTAGTCAGGAAAATGGTAGCCACCTAAGTAGTTTTAGTGAGATTACTACTGGAATCAGGAATTTAGCCTCTGAAGATAAGGAAGATGGGAATGACAGGGATCAGAGAAAAGTTCCCACCAGTCCGTCCTTCCTGAAGTGGGGGGTGCTCAGTGCACAGCTGTCTGTGTCTGCAGGTGCGCACCAGCTTCTTGGAATAGACATGTATTTACCTTCCACCCACTAGCATCTCTCGATGCTTCTGTTGGCAGGGGAACGTGGAGGGTGTGGGTTTCAGACTGTCCACAGCCCCTGGGAAAGCTCAAGATGGCAGGACTGGCACCAAGATCAAACTGATTGGGTTTCAAACTGACTGAAGATTAGAAGTTGGAGGTTTTACTTAACGTCTGATGACTATTATGTATGTTTTGCCTACATTTCTTATTCAAATACTAAAGGAGCTGTGGCCTGGCATGCTGCAGTTCATGGGGTCGCAAAGAGTCGGACACGACTGAGCTACTGAACTGAATTGAACTGAAAGAGATCTTCTGTTTATAGCTATTATCAATTCCTTAATATAAGACCATAGATTACACTTCTTTTATCTGCCCTTTGTGCCTCAATAGATTATTGCAAACATAAGGTATTAATACCATGAATTCTCAAGAAATGTTTAATTTATTGAAAAAAAAACTTTATAACAAAAAGGACTATAAGCAATACAACTCAAGGCACAACAGAGCAGCCTGAAATTCTTATAGGGGAGATTTGCATTTTTTTCAATTCATTTTTATTTAAACATTTTTTTCAGCAATCGTAGAATTTGTTATTACAATGCGGGTTTAAAGAAAAAGCACCTATGCTCCATCACAAAGACTCAGGAGCCAACTTGATGGGGCTTCCACAGGCTGGGTCCAAGACAATGTGAGCACCCCAATAATTGCGTTAATACATTGTAAGCCCTGGGGAAAGTAGTAATCCATGAGTCCATATTAATAGGTAATAACCGCAAATAAGTGATAAATGACTGGGGGCTCACTGGTCAAGGTGAAGGGTGTGCTGGAGCTGAAAGTTCACAGTAAAGCCTGGATCAGGGAAGAATCATCAAGATGCTCAATCCAGGCAATTTGGTAGATGCTTGGTGTCTCCCCCGACAGACTACTTGTTGGTTGAAAGGGAGAAGAAAAGAGCAAATCATATGCTCTAGATCGAAATCACCAGTGAGGAACAGAGGACTACCACATGCCTCCAGGAGTGATCCGAGAAGGGTATATTACCTGTGTAGTGTTTCGGTCAAGAAGGTACACCTGCATCTCATCATGAGGAAACTAGGCAAATGCACAGCAAGGAATGTTCTATTTTAAAAAGGGGTGAAGAGCTGCATTCTTCAAACACTTAAAGAAAAGCTACAGAAACGTTCTAGATTGAAAGGTGACTGAAAGAGACATGACAGCTAGATGCAACAACAGACCCCGGATTCAGTTGTGTGCTGGAGGGAACAAATTTTCTATAAAGGACATTATTAACTTAAGAAGACAAGACTGGAACACTGATACCGATGATAGATGGTATGCATGCATGCTCAGTTGCTAAGTCGTGCCCATCTTTTTTCAAACCCATGGACTGTAGCCCGCCAGGCTCCTCTGTCCATGGGATTTCCCAAGCAAGAATACTGGAGAGGGTTGCATTTCCTTCTTCAGGGGATCTTACTGACCCACAGATCGAACCTATGTCTCTTATGTCTCCTGCATTGGTAGACAGGTTCTTTACCACCGAGCCACCAGGGAAGCCCAATAATAGATTAAATTAGATAAAAGCATACGTGCATGCTAAGTCGCTTCAGTTGTGTCGGACTCTTTGTGACCCTAGGGACTGCAGCCCATCAGGCTTCTCTATCCATGGGATTCTCCAAGGCAAGAATACTGGAGTGGGTTACCATGCCCTCCTCCAGGGGATCTTCCCAATTCAGGGATTGAACCCACATCTCTTATGTCTCCTTCATTGGCAGGCAGGTTCTTTACCACTAGCTCCATCTGGAAGCCCAGATAAAAGCATAGCATGGTGTTAAATTTACTGAAGTTAATAACTGTGAAACTGTTAGGAAATAGTGATGTTTATGGAGATAAAGAGCTTTAGTGTATGTAACTAACCCCAAACAATGCAGGGAAAAAAATATTAGAGCAAATGATAAACTGAAGGGGGAAAAATACTACTAATAAGGAAACAATTGGATTTTCTTAGTACTATTCTTATTCTTTCAACTTTTCCGAAAGTGTGGAACTTCCTTGGTGGTCCAGTGGTTAAGAATCTGCTTGCTAATGCAGAGGACCTGGGTTTGATCTCTGATCCAGGAAGATTCCACATGCCTCGGCAACTAAGCATCAACTGTGCAACAAGAGAAGCCACTGCAATGAAGAGCAGCCCCTACTTGGTGCAACTAGAGAAAGCCCACACACAGCAGTGAAGACCCAGTGCAGTCAAAAATAAATAAACAAAAATTTAAAAAGATAAAGTAATTAAGACATAGCATAAACACATCAATGAAACAAAATGTAAGGTCTAGACTCATAAGTGTACAGTCAGCTGATCTTCAATACAAATTTCAAGACAATTCAGTAAGGAAAGTCTTTCCAAACAAAACTTTCCTGTATGTGTGAAATTATTACCACAATTAAAAAAAAGGGAAAACTTTTAGTCTATGAAATCATCTTTCACTTTTACCTATTTTAATATTACAGATTTCAAACACATAGAAAAACATAAAGGAAACTCTAACCAAATCCCATATATGTACTTTTTACAAAGAGAATTTAACAATAAAGGTCAAGCTGATTCTTGGATATGGTCTGAAAACTTAGTAACTCGGAGGGTAGAAACATTGATGGGTGCCTGTGTTCCTAATATTGATCAGAAACAGCCAAATATTTCTCCTGCAAAGAGAAGTTTATTTGAGATCAGCAGAGAATTGCAATTTGAGGTCTGCAACCATGGGGGACTACACGCAAGTCACTGCACAAAAGGGGAGGAGCCTGATTTTATAGAGGGGAAGGGAAGTCGGATGGGAGGGCCATAGTGAACAAGGAGTTCAGGGCTTGTCATTGGTTGAGTCCCCAGCAGGAAAGAGAGGGAGTCTGTTTTCTTCCTGTGGGGCTCTGCTGTCATCATGGGGCGTGAGAACGCCCCCTGCTGGTCTCAATTCTATTTAATTGGGGTTTCTAATTATTGATTTTTTTTTTAATTTCACTAAACTTTATATTTTTAAACACTGTTTTAATTGAAGGATAGTTGCTTTACAGAATTTTGTGGTTTTCTGTCATAAGGAGGCCACCTCCAATAATCTGATTATTATAATTATTATTTTTACATCAACAAAAGGGAGCTTGCAAAGTGATGACTTGGAAAGGACTGCCTCTGTCATCCTTGTGGGCGAGCTTGCTGGGGAGCAGGTGCTCTGTGGACTTTGTTGTGTGGATGAGTGACTGGGTATTGAGGGCACAGCTTGTCCCTCTGAGCCCTGTCCACCCCCAGGCAAGCTTCAAGGCGGTGTTATAGTTTCTCCATTGTCACATCACCTTGTCTCCAAGTTCACCCATTGCACGTAGGAGGAGGAGACTTTCTGGCCTCACCTCTTTCCTTGTGGCTCCTCCAATAACTCTTCTAATCTACAGGGCCTTGCTCTAGAGATTTTAAGTTACTCAGAACTGAAATGCTTTTCTGCATGTTTAGGTCAACAGAGTTCATTAGTCAATACAGGTAGTTCACATGCATATTCTTTCATGACTAAGTCTTCCTTCTTCTAATGAATGATGTTTGGACCTGAATTCAGGAAGTACTGCTGCTAAGTCACTTCAGTCGTGTCTGACTCTGTGAGACCCCATAGACGGCAGCCTACCAGGCTCCCCGGTCCCTGGGATTCTCCAGGCAAGAACACTGGAGTGGGTTGCCATTTCCTTCTTCAATGCATGAAAGTGAAAAGTGAAAGTGAAGTAGCTCAGTCATGTCCGACTCTTAGTGACCCCATGGACTGCAGCCTACCAGGCTCCTCTGTCCATGGGATTTTCCAGGCAAGAGTACTGGAGTGGGGTGCCATTGCCTTCTCCGTCAGGAAGTACGTTTGGTCCTAAATTGCACATGCAAAACAGAATAGTTAAATAGTGATTTTGTGCAGGTCCTCTGAGAAGCGGATGCCAAGCAGGGATGAGATGGATAAGAGATGTACTGGGGAAACACCAGTGAGGGATGATGGGGAAGGAGCAGGAGGAGGCAGGAGAGCCAGCAGACCCTGAGGCAGGTCTGGCGCCCATGAAGGAGAGAGGGAAGGGAGATGGAGTGGGAGGAGGAATAAAAGTGCTGAGGAATGCCATGGGCTGCTCTGTGGTTCTAAGAAAATTTCAACCAATCTGGAAGGGGCTTTTGAGCCAAGGTCCTCCATCAGAACAGCCCCTTTCTCCCAGGAGTGAAACCCCTAACGTGCCTGGTCACTGGCCGGTGCAGCCTGTAGGAAGATTAACCTGGCTGCCAGCATGTCAGCAGCCACGACTGGAGGCCAATTTTACCTCCTGCCCTAGAAAATCTGAGAGGCACATTCTTCTGGCCACAACAGACAGTAATTTGCATGACTTAAAAAAAAAAAAAGATTTATTTTTTAAATTTTTATTGATTTATTTTTTGGCTGCACTGGGTCTTTGTTGCTGCACATGGTCTTTCTCTAGTTGCAGCAAGTGCGGGCTACTCTTCCTTGTGGTGCACAGGCTTCTCATTGTAGTGGCTTATCTCGTGGTGCATGCAAGCACGCAGGCTTCAGGAGCTGCAACGGCAGGGGCTTCAGGAGATGTGGTGTACGGGCTTAGTTGCCCTGTAGCATGTAAGATCTTCCCAGACCAGGGATGGAACCAATGTTCCCTCTGCATTGCAAGGCAGATTCTTAGCCACTGAACCATCAGGGAAGCCCCAGTAATTTGCATTATTCAGGCTTCGAAACCCTCAGATTCACCTGAAATGGTGGTTTGATCCAAGGCACGTTTGGGACTTAGGCCTTAATCTTCCTGTAAGACTTGCAGTTAGAGCATTGTAAGTGGAGAGCGAATAAAGGATCCACATCTTGCTGAAAACGTTAAGCTACAGCCCTGCCGCAGAGTGACTTCTGCTTTCATTTCAAAATGCAGTAGGTTCATCACTTCCCTCCGGTCTCAGAAAGACAGCAATTCAGGATGTTGGGTGTTGGATGCCGGTTTGACTCTCCAAAACTAGTGGCTGTCACGTTGAAGGCTTACTTAATTATTTTTATAGACTGATGTATAGACCAAAAGAGCTTCAAATTCGCTTTTGCTGCCATATGAGAAGGGGTTTTCCTGGTGGCTCAGCGGTAAAGAATCCACCTGCAATGCAGGAGAGGCCGGTTTGATCCCTGGGTCAGGAAGATCCCCTGGAGGAGGCAATGGCAACCTACTCCAGTATTCTTGCCTGGAGGGACCCATGGACAGAGGAGCCTGGTGGGCTACAGTCCATGGGGTCCCAGAGTCAGACATGACTGAAGCGACTTAGCACACATGATATATGAGAATGGCACCTTCTGAAGGGCCACCTTTGCCTCCATGATCCACGATTCTCAGGATCTCTGCCACCAGTTGGACAAGTAGAGCTGACTTTTGCCCATAAGGTGATGATTTAGGAAGCCGGTATTCTCAGGAGGGCTTAGGAGTAGGTACTGGATTCATGGTCACTAATCAGTGATATTCAAAGGCACAAGCCATGCACTCTCCTGGATGGGCTGGGGAGGGAGAAATGCCCAGTTTGTGGGGGCTGGGGGTAGAGAACCATGGAGAAAAGCAGCAACAAGTTCCCCACCTTCTTAAGGGAAATGTGAGCACTCAGGTGCAGACTGTAAATGGGGAGCCAATCTCTCAGAAATACTGGGGTAAAGAGTCAGACTTTAGTAGTTAGAGTCTGATTTACTGTTGGGCTGGTGGTCTGTGGACTTAGGGCTCTTTGTGTAGTTTACAGAGCATCTGACTTAGTCCAGAGTCTGGAACTTTCCTGCTTTGCAGACAGGATTGCTAAGCAGGCCTGGAAGCAAACTCCTAGGGTTTAGAACATCATAACCTCAAGAAGCTAGAAGTATAACTTTACGTACTCACAATTTCAGATGAAAATTTCCCTAATAACACTATGTGATAGAAATAGACCTTTCACACATTGAATGTCAATTTACTAAAAAGTAAGAGATTTAAAAAAAAAACCACACAGTAGGGACTCCATTATCAACAGGAGACTAAAATAGGATCACAGAATAACTGTAAATTGGCCTGTACTCATGTGTCGTCCAAACCACTGAGAAATTCTCAAGTTTTCATTACCTTTTGATAATGTGAGGAGAGTAAACAGTCCTTTCATATCATTGATGTGTTGGCTGCCATCTCCAGGCACAGGACAAGCACTAATGCTTCATCAAGGCTGAATGTAGGCTTCTGTGACATTCAGAAGAAAGTAGGCTTCTGCTACATTCCTGTTCCTTTATAGGAATTTAATCTCTATCTGATGAATTTCACAGTAGAGGCACTTCTTTAAAGATTATTTCTTTAAAGGTACTTAATCCTCTAATTAGCAAGCTTAACAGAGATACTTCTAGTTTTAGGAATGCAGGGTAAGTTTAACAATCTTTATTTTTCTTTAAGCTTTCCCCCGCCCCCCCAAAATATGGATCATGAAGTGCATAATGCAGCAACCTTATAGGGTTTTTAAAGGGAAAAAATAAAGCTTTATATTTAACTTACTCTTAAATACATAGGGAAAATTACTAAATCACATAGCTAAGTCAAATTTAAGGAATTTGGGACTTAGGGGAAATTATACTGTGTTTTGTATATTTTGCCTTCTTCCCTGCCTGTAAAAAAATACTGATGGAATATAATGTAGTTAAAATTAGATTTTGAGGGGAATAGAGATGGGGAAAAGAGACAGAGAAAAGCAGAGGCTTTGAGAGAGAAACAAGTAAGAGAAAAGTAAGTGTGGGTTTGGCCCAGAGACTGGGAGGCCACTTTATAGACTCATTTTATTTATGTGTGTCTGGTAGTGCTCAGGGTCCTTGTTTATTATCAGCTTACTGTGAAAGTGGCTCAGTCGTGTCCGACTCTTTGTGAGTCCATGGACTGCACAGTCCATGGAATTCTCCAGGCCAGAATACTGGAGTGGGTAACCTTTCCCTTCTCCAGGGGATCTTCCCAACCCAGGGATCAAACCCAGGTCTGATAGATTGCAGGAAGATCCTTTAGCAGCTGAGCCACTAGGGAAGCCCAAGAATACTGGAGTGGGTAGCCTATCCCTTCTTCAGAGGATCTTCCGGACCCAGGAATTGATCCGGGTTTCCTGCATTGCAGGCAGATTCTTTACCAACTGAGCTATGAGGGAAGCCCATCAGCTTACTCTGATACATCCCTTTCCCTAATTCACTGCCTTTTTGAGTTTGGTGCCTGGTGTCTAATGCCTGGGCTCTCCGATGACTGTTTTGGTGTGTTTTACCCAGAAGTGGCTCTGTGCCCAGCATGTTCTTCTCTAATAAGTCTGACTTGTTCCCAAGGCACATCTCTCTGTCGTGCTGATTGTTAAGACAATGGATTGTTTATTAACGAGTTAGGAATCAAGAAACTGTGTTTCTAGCTGTGTTATCTTAGACAAATCATTTAATCCTTTTGATTCTGATTCCTTGTTGTTGAAATGAAGAGGTTAATCTTTCAGCTTTAAGTGTTTGTCTGTATATTGATCTTCACGACCCAGATAATCACGATGGTGTGATCACTGACCTAGAGCCAGACATCCTGGAATGTGAAGTCAAGTGGGCCTTAGAAAGCATCACTATGAACAAAGCTAGTGGAGGTGATGGAATTCCAGTTGGGCTATTTCAAATCCTGAAAGATGATGCTGTGAAAGTGCTGCACTCAATATGCCAGCAAATTTGGAAAACTCAGCAGTGGCCACAGGACTGGAAAAGGTCAGTTTTCATTCCAATCCCAAAGAAAGGCAATGCCAAAGAAAGCTCAAACTACCGCACAATTGCACTCATCTCACATGCTAGTAAAGTAATGCTCAAAATTCTCCAAGCCAGGCTTCAGCAGTATGTGAACCGTGAACTTCCTGATGTTCAAGCTGGTTTTAGAAAAGGCAGAGGAACCAGAGATCAAATTGCCAACGTCTGCTGGATCATGGAAAAAGCAAGAGAGTTCCGGAAAAACATCTATTTCTGCTTTATTGACTATGCCAAAGCCTTTGACTGTGTGGATCACAATAAACTGTGGAAAATTCTGAAAGATATGGGAATACCAGACCACCTGACCTGCCTCTTGAGAAATGTGTATGCAGGTCAGGAAGCAACAGTTAGAACTGGACATGGAACAACAGACTGGTTCCAAATGGAAAAGGAGTATGTCAAGGCTGTATATTGCCACCCTTCTTATTTAACTTATATGCAGAGTACATCATGAGAAACGCTGGGCTGGAAGAAACACAAACTGGAATCAAGATCGCCTGGAGAAATATCAATAACCTCAGATATGCAGATGACACCACCCTAATGGCAGAAAGTGAAGAGGAACTCAAAAGCCTCTTGATGAAAGTGAAAGTGGAGAGTGAACAAGTTGGCTTAAAGCTCAACATTCAGAAAACAAAGATCATGGCATCCGGTCCCACCACTTCACAGGAAATAGATGGGGAAACAGTGTCAGACTTTATTTTTCTGGGCTCCAAAATCACTACAGATGGTGACTGCAGCCATGAAATTAAAAGACGCTTACTCCTTGGAAGAAAAGTTATGACCAACCTAGATAGCATATTCAAAAGCAGAGACATTACTTTGCCAACAAAGGTCCATCTAGCCAAGGCTATGGTTTTTCCTGTGGTCATGTATGGATGTGAGAGTTGGATTGTGAAGAAAGCTGAGTGCCAAAGAATTGATGCTTTTGAACTGTGGAGTTGGAGAAGACTCTTGAGAGTCCCTTGGACTGCAAGGAGATCCAACCAGTCCATTCTGAAGGAGATCAGCCCTGGGATTTCTTTGGAAGGACTGATGCTAAAGCTGAAACTCCAGTACTTTGGCTACCTCATGTGAAGAGTTGACTCACTGGAAAAGACTCTGATGCTGGGAGGGATTGGGGGCAGGAGGAGAAGGGGACGACAGAGGATGAGATGGCTGGATGGCATCACTGACTCGATGGACGTGAGTCTGAGTGAACTCCGGGAGTTGGTGATGGACAGGGAGGCCTGGCGTGCTGCGATTCATGGGATCGCAAAGAGTCGGACACGACTGAGCGACTGATCTGATCTGATCTGTATATTTAACCCTGGAGAAGGGAATGGCAATCCACTTCTTGCTTGGAGAATCCCTATGGAAAGAGGAG
Organism: Bos indicus; assembly: GCF_029378745.1. Classification (NCBI taxonomy): domain Eukaryota; kingdom Metazoa; phylum Chordata; class Mammalia; order Artiodactyla; family Bovidae; genus Bos; species Bos indicus. The sequence goes on along the minus strand of NC_091772.1, from coordinate 36,221,842 downwards.
CCTGGCTGGCTACAGTTCATAGGGTCGCACAGGTCGGACCCAACTGAAGCGACTTAGCATGGCAGTATATATTTAACAGTTACCCTTTACAAGTATTTGTTCAAGGTTGATATTTCCACTGGGAGCTGGGCTGATGAGAATAACGTGTAAGTGTAATTAAAAGATTCATTAATTGCTACTACTGTAAAGAGAAGTAAAACGTATTTGGTAGAAGGGGATATTTTCATTTTGGAGTAGGCTGAACGAGTACTTACCCACTGTGGACTCATTCAGACTCAATTCAGAATCCATATATTTTACTCCTACGCTGCCACTAGTTACTTTTGTTATTTATGAGTCATTTATGAAATGAGTATTCATTATTAGCCAACCTCTTTAGATCACTGGGTATGTTTCTGATAAGAAAACTTTTATAAAATTTAGGAAAATTATTAAGCATTTATTAATGTTTAAGGCTCTATTTCACTAATATATCTTAACTGTGACAAGAGAAATATAAAACATTGAGAATTTAAATATATCTGAAGCTGACTTCTTTTTATTTAGATCACTTTCATGAATTAAGAATCTAAGTCAACATAAATTTCCAGACACATAAAAAAAAGAATGAAAGAAAATTTGACAGATTGAGAGAGATGTAGGATCTATCGAGGAGGACAGACACAATTTCAGAAAGAGAATGTAGACAGTAACCAAAGCAACAACAGAGGAAAATGTAAGTTTGATGCAGCCATCATGTGCCAAGCAGAATACATTTTGAGAGACTGATATTTAGTGACATCCTCCTAAAATTTTACAAGAATGACAAAAAACTCTTAGAAGCTTTATGACATAAAGAAAACAAAATAAACAATGAGTTCTAAGGCAAAAGACCCAGGGATTTCCCTTGTTGTCCAGTGGTTAAGAATCCACCTTCCAATGCAGAAGATGCAGGTTCAACCCCTGGTTGCGGAACTAAGATCCCACATGCTGCAGGGCAACAGCCCACATGCTGTGACCACTGAGCATGCCTGCCACAACTAAGACATGGCCAAATAAATACATAAATGTTTCTAAAAGTTAGATAATAAGGCACAGGACCCAGGCTTCCAAGTTTAAAAAATTTTCCAATTTTTATTGTATTCATTGTCATATACATTTTAGTTCTTGGGTCTATCTTCTCAAAGCTTGTCACTCGTCAAACTCCTGTGTTTTCTCATATGTATTGTGTATTGTCTCAACTGGAAAACTGGAAATGACTTTTTAGCTTATTAACTTTCTGGTCAAGAACATTCTTTAAACATAGGCTACTGTACTCTTTGTAGAAATACAGATTTAAGGTTTTTAGTAACAGCTTACATGGTCCCTCAGTTCAGTTCAGTTCAGTCGCTCAGTCATGTCCGACTCTTTGCGACCCCATGAACTGCAGCACGCCAGGCCTCTCTGTCCATCACCAACTCCCAGAGTTCACTCAAACTCATGTCCATCGAGTCGGTGATGCCATCCAGCCATCTCATCCTCTGTCATCCCCTTCTCCTCCTGCCCCCAATCCCTCCCAGCATCAGGGTCTTTTCCAGTGAGTCAACTCTTCGCATGAAGTGGCCAAAGTACTGGAGTTTCAGCTTTAGCATCAGTCCTTTCAATGAACACCCAGGACTGATCTCCTTTAGAATGGACTGGTTGGATCTCCTTGCAGTCCAAGGGACTCTCAAGAGTCTTCTCCAACACCACACTTCAAAAGCATCATTTCTTTGGCACTCAGCCTTCTTCACAGTCCAACTCTCACATCCATACATGACCACTGGAAAAACCATAGCCTTGACTAGACGGACATTTGTTGGCTAAGTAATGTCTCTGCTCTTCAATATGCTATCTAGGTTGGTCATAACTTTCCTTCCAAGGAGTAAGCGTCTTTTAATTTCATGACTGCAATCACCATCTGCAGTGATTTTGGAGCCCCCAAAAATAAAGTCTGACACTGTTTCCCCATCTATTTCCCATGAAGTGATGGGACCGGATGCCATGATCTTCATTTTCTGAATGTTGAGCTTTAAGCCAACTTTTTCACTCTCCTCTTTCACTTTCATCAAGAGGCTTTTTTCCTCTTCACTTTCTGCCATAAGGGTGGTGTCATCTGCATATCTGAGATTATTGATATTTCTCCTGGCAATCTTGATTCCAGCTTGTGCTTCTTCCAGCCCAGCGTTTCTCATGATGTACTCTGCATATAAGTTAAATAAGCAGGGTGACAATATACAGCCTTGACATACACCTTTTCCATTTGGAACCAGTCTGCTGTTCCATGTCCAGTTCTAACTGTTGCTTCCTGACCTGCATGTAGGTTTCTCAAGAGGAAGGTCAGGTGGTCTGGTATGCCCATATCTTTCAGAATTTTCCACAGTTTATTGTGATCCACACAGTCAAAGGCTTTGGCATAGTCAATAAAACAGAAATAGAAGTTTTTCTGGAACTCTCTTGCTTTTTCCATGATCCAGCAGATGTTGGCAATTTGATCTCTGGTTCCTCTGTCTTTTCTAAAACCAGCTTGAACATCAGGAAGGTCACAGTTCACGAACTGCTGAAGCCTGGTTTGGAGAATTTTGAGCATTACTTTACTAGCATGTGAGATGAGTGCAATTGTGCGGTAGTTTGAGCTTTCTTTGGCATTGCCTTTCTTTGGGATCGGAATGAAAACTGACCTTTTCCAGTCCTGTGGCCACTGCTGAGTTTTCCAAATTTGCTGGCATATTGAGTGCAGCACCTTCACAGCATCATCTTCCAGGATTTGAAATAGCTCAACTGGAATTCCATCACCTCCACTAACTTTGTTCATAGTGATGCTTTCTAAGGCCCACTTGACTTTACATTCTGGGATGTCTGGCTCTAGGTGAGTGATCACACGATCGTGATTATCTGGGTCGTGAAGATCTTTTTTGTACAGTTCTGTGTATTCTTGCCACCTCTAAACAGCACTAATAACTAGTTTCACATAATAAATTGAATCTAAGTTTTGCTTTTTGTCCATATTACATTTTAAACCAATTATGGTCAATGGTTATCTAAAAAGATTTTTAAATGTATCATATCTTTGCAATTAAGTAAAAATTATATGTGTAGACTTAGATGGCAAATAAATACATTCTAATAGAAGGAAAGTTTCTCTATTAGTACTTACTCAAATAAGGAGAAGGGTATGTGTTTCCCTTCGTTGCTGACTACAGTGTTCATGTAAAGATTAGGAATACTAATTTTGTAGGATTAGGTGGCTGCTCTTTGATCAAGGGAAGACTATTTTCCACATGCATCCCATTGGCTACAATAATAGGGATGATAACAATGTATGATAATGACAATGACAACAGTTAACATTTATTGAAATATAATCACTAAAACAGGAGTCAGCAAATTTTTCTGTAAAGGGGCAGATGGGAAATAATTTAGATTTTACAAGCCACAATCTTAGTCTCAATTACTCAGCTCTGGTATCATAGTATTAAAGAAGCTATTGTTCAGTCACTAAGTTGTATCCAACTTTTTTCAAATCCCTGGACTGCAGCACTCCAGGCTTCCTTGTCCTTCACTATCTCCTGGGGTTTGCTCAAATTCATGTCTATTGAGTTGGTGGTACCATCCAACCATCTATTTCTCTGCTGCCCCATTCTCTTCCTGCCCTCAATCTTTCCTGGCATCAGGAATCTTTCCCCACCATCCCATTTCACTGGGTGAGCTCTTCACATCAGGTGGCCAAACTACTGGAGTTCAGCTTCAGCATCAGTCCTTCCAATGAATATTCAGGACTGATTTCCTTTAGGATGGACTGGTTGGATCTCCTTGCTGTCCAAGGGACTCTCAAGAGTCTTCTCCAGCACCACAGTTTGAAAGCACTTTGGACAACACATAATTAAATGAGCATAGCTGTGTTCCAATAAAACTTTGTTTACTTTATAGGTCAGTCAAAACTTTATAGGTCAGGGTTCAGATTTGGCCTGAGGGCTGTAATTTGCTGGCCCCTGGATTGAATAATGGAGGATATTTGAATTAGCTAAGTGTTGTATTTCTTTAACTCCTGCTTTAAAGTCCATTATTCTTTAAAATATTTCTGGGCTCAGACAGTGAAGAATCCGCCTGCACTGCAGGAGACCTGGGTTTGATCCCTGGGTTGGGAAGATCCCCTGGAGAAGTGAATAGCAACTCACTCCAGTATTCTTGCCTAGAGAATTCCATGGACAGAGGAGCCTGGTGGGGTTGCAAAGAGTCAGACATGACCGAGCAACTAACACTTTCAGTATATAAATAAAGATATATTAGATTTATTTTAGTCTTAAAAAATTATCTCCATATCATGCATGTTTGCTAAAGATTTAAAGCAAAATTTTCTGTTTGAACAATAATAATTAGCATCTACTTTTAAAGTAATGGTGTTAATTTTTACTGTATAACCATCATCCCCCAAATGTAATGACTTAAAAAGCAGAGTATCAGTATTTGCTCACAGTTCTGTGGGTCAGTCCTTTGGGTTCGTCTTTGCTCCATGTAGGGTCAGCAGCTCTCAGTTCCCTGGCAGTGTGTAGCTCTCACCTGGAGAAGCTGGATTGGTTGGCATGGCTGGGTCCTCTTTCCATGTACTCTGGGTCCTCTCTCCATGTACTCTTTCATCCTTTACAGGACTAGCCTGAGCTTTTTCTGAAAAGTGGTTATGTGATAGGGAAGAGCAAATGTGAATCCATATTGGATCTGTTTCTTTTTCATTAACCTTTGTACTCTATGCTTTTGTTACAAGTTCATCACTAAAGGGATGTTGTCTATAGCTTAAAATGTACATAATGGTCTATCTCCGGGAATCCTGCCTCCCATGCCTGAGTGTTAAGGTTGAAAATACCTTTGTTTAGCTTATGGGAAACATCCAGTGAAGCCCACCTGTGAATGGATGCAGGAAAGAAGAAATTAACCCACCCCCTCTGGAGTCTGGCTGGAACCAGGAAATATTTACTACAACTTATCACCTTTTTCACTTTACTTGCTCACCTTCCCCTCTTTGTTCTATAAAAGAAACTAGCATTCAAACCCCAGCAATGTGGACCTTTGGGACACTAGTCCACCATTTTCTTTGCCTGCTGACCTTCTGAATAAAATCACTATTCCTAGCCTCAGCAGCTTATTTCTCAATTGATTGGCTTGTTGCGCATTAAGCAGTATGAGCTTAGACTTGGTAACAGGCAGAGTCTTCAACAGCAAGGGAGGGAGGGGCTGTGTGCACAGCTACTGGTCAAGCCTCCACTTGCACTGCATTTGCAGGGCAAGTCCCATGGTCAAGTCCAGATTTAAGGACTGGAAATAGACAGTCTCCTGAGGAAGGCACTGCAAAGGCACATTCAAAAACACACAGGTACACCAGAGAGAACTGAGTCCACAAGACGGACTGGTGTCCTTGGAGTCGCGTCACATGTGCTCCCTTACTCCAGATCTGCTTTGTTGTCAGCCATGTAGGGTGTATAAACCAGTTGACTCCAGAACTGGCTCATCGTTAGGCATGGATTTTGTACAACAGGGGTGAATAAGCATATGTGTTGCTTAAAGCCATTTAACTGATGTCCCTGCACAGAGTTGTCATTTAGACTGTTTTCAGTTTTCATTCTTGCCCACGTCTTTCCACGACCAGGCCAAGACCAGAGCCATATAGTTAGTTAGCTTAGATACATACAGACCCTATCTGCTACTAAGAGGATTTAAAGCAGCTACTCAATTTCTTGTTCTGTTCTCTTGTGTAGTAGAGAAACACATTCCTCTCCATCTGAGCCCAAAGCCTGGCCTCCAGTCTAAGTAAAAGATGCACTCTTGGTGGCCAAATATACCCCTACCCAGTTTAACACTAAAATGTTCTTAACTCCAGTTCCATTTTTCTGAGAATTTGGTGTCAGGCTTCTCTCTTTTAAATGGTAGCTCTTGGGCTCTTAAATCCTTGCAGAGAGCATGGTTGCTCTAAAAACTTAAAAGTATTTTTGATTTTTCTCAGTGTTTACCAGCCCATCTCAGTGACACAAGGCTCGTACTCTGATTTTCTTTGAAACCGTTGTCTTCTGCATTAAATATTATCATATGCCTATCACCCAATTACCAGGATAGACTGCCAAGTCTATATTTATTTTCAAACAGAAGTTGCGAAGTCTACAACTCTCCTTTTTAAGGTTTTGGCTTTTCCTAACAAGTGCCAACATGTTTATTAAACAAGTCTCCAAATAAAAAAAACCTTTTCTACATGTCTGCTGCTCTGTAACAAAAATATATGCTAAATTTAAGAAAAATACATGCTATAAAAAGCGTATGCTATAAAATGAAGCCTAAATTGACCAATTTTTTATTCTTCCTCAAGTCTTAGTCTTGATACAGTCATTCCTCTTTAAAAGCTTCTGTGCTTGCTATCACTGATAGAAAAACAAAGTTGGTTTACAAAATATAGCAGAACTTGGCCAAAGTTGAGACACACTGTTAATATGGAAAGGGAGTTAACAGGGTAACTCCCAAAGAAGGGGACAAGAAAAATGCTCTTTTGAGAAAACAGAGTAGAAAGATTTTATCACAATCTATTTTTTTCTCTCTACCTCTTCCTACTTTGGACTTTAATCACAGTCTTAGAGTTGCAGACAAACATCTAGGAGTATCCCACTCTCAAGACTTTTTGTATTTGTCTAATACAGTATTCATTTTCAAAGTAGACTATAATTTGGGGCAGTTTGGACTTTTCAGGATTTCTGTAACCAGTGATCATGCTGCTGGAAGTTTTTGGTTAAGAGCAGTCCGGTACCTGAGCAGGATCCTACGGGGCATTCCAGGGACAGATCCCCCACTGTGTCCTCTGTCTGCCTCTTGTTTATGGAAAAAACTTTAGTCTCTGAGGCCTTCCTGAGTTCCAAAGAACACATTTAATCAGAGAAGTAAGAAAATGCAGAAACAAAGGAAAACAGTCCAGCAAGACACGATAATGATAGTTTAGCCATTAAAGTCAAGGACATTTAGCTCCTCTTCAAGGGCTACAGATAATATTTTGAGCCATATCCTTGAGCTATTTTGCAAGTACTAAAACCCCCACCAGGTAGAAGTTAAATGCATACTGATCACCAGCTTGTAAACACAAGACCAATTGGAACTGGAAGGTTTCTGATTTTCATTCCTGATTACCTCATCACCAACCAATCAGAAGAATGTTCATGAGCTGATCACATACCCTGAAGCCCTCTTCTTCACACTGTCCTTAAAGACCTTTCCTTGAAAGCCTTTGGGGAATTTGGGCCTTTTGAGAATTAACTGCCCATTTTCCTTGTTTGGCCCCACATTGGGGCCAAGCTGAAACAGGAGGCTGGGAATTTAGAGAACAATCTTGAAAGGAATGACATAGCCTGAGGACATAACATAGACTGAGTAGCATCAAACAAATATAAGATGGCAGACAATTGACTTTAACTAGACCTTGAGTCTCAGTGTGCACTTACTGTAACATATCAGCAAGTTAAGTAATTACCCTACAGACATCATGATAGTTGCAAGTCCATAAAGGTCATAAAGGTGGGTCGTGGCCCAATTTCTGAAAACCCCCACCCTTTCCCCAGGTGGTGCTAGTGGTAAAGAATCCACCTGCCAATGCAGGAGACCTAAGAGATGGGGGCTCAATCCCTGCGTTGGGAAGGTCCCCTGGAGAAGGGCATGGCAACTCACTCCAGTATTCTTGCCTGGAGAATCCGATGGACAGAGGAGCCTGGTGGGCTACAGTCTATTGGGTCGCAGAGCTGGACATGACTGAAGTGACCTAGCACATAGCCTTCCCCAAGATAGCTGGAATACCCCTCCCACTCACCAGCCTAAGAAATGACCCACCTTTATAAAAACTGACACCCTCCTACTGAGCTGCAGCTCTTGCCTTCTGAGGTGGCCCATACTTTGTGGAATGTGTTTCTCTCTAAATAAATCCACCTCTTACCTATCATTTTGTCTCACACTGAACTCTTTCTGCAATGAAATATCAAGAACCTGAGCTCCATTAAGTCCTCAGAGCAGGTGTGTGATCTCAGTTAAAAGACTTGGTTCAAATTCCAATCTGGGTTTTGCCTGGGTTCAAGTTTCAATCTGAGTTGCACAGTTTCAAAATGCTGCACTTTCCTTCACCAGACCCTGGGGTTTTTATGGTCTGTAGGTGAGTGGACCCAAGTTTGGTTCTGTAACAGTCCCTTTTACTTAAGCTCAACAAAGAAAAATGTGAAAACCAAAGAGGTAAACCTAAGATTTTGTTTTAGCTGATTTGAGGGAAAATGTGAAGCCTCGCCACAAAGTACTTGTCAACAAAGCATGCCTGGGTGAATGTCCTGGTGAAATTCAGGCCAGAGACAGACGCGAGTGAGCCCTGGTTTGCTGCATTGGATTCCCCTAGTGAAGGGTTCTGTCCTCCTTTGGAAGAGCTTTGTTTGGAAGGGATCTGAAGAAGAAAGAGGGAGGAACAGGTTCTGAAGGTTATCTCCATCCATCAGATTTCCACGGGAGCCCCTCCAGGGCTGCTGCGCCCAGCACCTGTGGCTTTCTGGAGCTCCTGTGTTGATGGTGCAAGGAAGCTGCACTTGGTAGGGATTGGTTCTCCTGACTTCCTGAGATCTCAATGGGCTCTAAATCTCTGTAGAGTGTAGGTTTGTCTGTAGGTGCAGGGAGCTCACTGGAACTGATGGAAATAACGGTGTCAGGAAGGGAGGGTGATGAGGAATTCATGGTAGCAGATGGAGCAAGCCTGAAGGAGGAGCTTGCCAAAGGCTTGCACCCATGTTTCTCTTGACAGCCTCCCTTTCTTTTCCTTTGCAGGGTCTGTCTCTTCACCTCTTTTTCTTTTTTCCTATTTCTTCCTTCTTTTGTTATTGACTATTCACAATTTCTTTTCCTTATTGTACTTCTTTTGGTATTGCTTGTGTGCATGCTTAGTCACGTCCAGCTCTTTGTGACCCCATGGACTGTAGCCTGTCCAGCTCCTCTGTCCATGGAATTTTCCAGGCAACACTACTGGAGTGGGTTGCCATTTCCTTCTCCAGGGGATCTTCCTGGCCCAGGTATTGAACCTGAGTTTCTTGTGTCTCCTGCATTGGCAGGTAGATTCTTTACCACTGCGCCACCTGGGAAGCCCATTTTATAGAATACACTTATTATATTTTTGCTCAGCATAGGTAACTAAACTAAGAAATTTGACTAACACATTTCACATTTTAATTTCCTTTCCTAAAAGTTATACACTAAGAGCCTCGTGTCAGTGACCTGTGGATGGCTGCTTGTGGTGGGGCAGTTAGTTACTGTTTGACTGCCTGATTTGGACTCTCAGCCTCTGTTTTGAGAACCCTTTATTGTGAGTCACTTTTGGAAGAAGTGGCTTCTTTCCTTCATTGGAACAAAAGGCTGTAGGACCAGGCAAATAGCAGGGAGAGGAGTATTGAGCCTGTTATTGAGGACTGGATAGTTAGACACTCTTGAGACTTAACGTTGAATCACTGAAGCACTGAGATGAAACAGTTACCAGCTGAGAAGACATTCTTACTGCTGCAAGAACTCTGCTGACAACTTGCTTGCTGACCCTTGAGAGCAACTTGGTTCCTGTTCTTTGTCCAAGTTGGGGGACCCAACTTTCCAGGAATTCTCTAAGCTCTTCTAATAAATTCCATTTTGCTTATTATAGCCAGAGTCGGTTTTTGATGTTCTCAAGAAAGAAAAAAAAAAAAAAAATCCAGATTCTATTGCCAGAAATGCTCCAGGATACCAACTCAACAGTGCTCTCTGAGGATCATGAGTCACTCTGGATACTTCAGGGACATATTTACCATTTCTAAATGAATTTTGATATTTAAAGTGAAAATTTAGAAAATTCAGCAAAAAAAATAGAAAAAAAAGTTCTCACCAGTTCAATACAGCTACTTAAAATTATTTGTAGTTATCTCAAAATCAAAAAAGCACATATTTCTACATATCTACCCATCTACTTAAGCATGAATAAGTTAGAAATTCTTTTCTCTTTTCGTCTTTGTTACTTGGTCTTTTTTTCTATCTGTAGCCAGTTCTGTATACAACAGATCTTCATCAATGTTGGAGTATTTCAAGTCAACCACAGAAATTTCTATGACATTTCTGCTAAAGACCAGTATTTTGTTTGTTCAGTTTGCAGGAAAATAAAAGTCAGGAATGTGTTCAGGCCACATTGTCTTTTACAGCTTATTTATAGTGGATGGTAAACACTTAAATTGCTCAGTATGAGATGAGGATTTTGAAGCTTGATTTTGAAACCCTGGGTTCATAGGTATTCCTTGCATTTACTTGCTGTGTAATCTGAGGCATATTATGTGATCTTTATGCTTTAGTTTCTCTATTTGCAAAAAGGGGATGAGAATATCTGCCTTCAAGGTGAATGTGAATATTAAAGATAACATATGAAAAATGCCTGGTCGTTCATTGTGTGTGGAACCTCTATGGTCCATGTGTCATCTATAGAAAGTAGGCTGTAAACTACAGGTAGTGTTAAATATAAAATGAGAGCAGCTAATTTCATCGTTTTTCTCCTCTTACCTATTGCCTTAAATCAGTAATGCTTTTTTTTAAAGTAATATATTTATTTGGGTAACTGGGTTTTAGTTGCAACATGTGGGATCTAGTTCCCTGACCAGGGATTGAACCCAGGCCCCCTGTATTGGGAGTTCGGAGTCTTAGCTACTGGACCACCAGGAAAATCTCACCTTAAATCATAATTCTTTTTTTTTGAGTACCCCTTGAGACCAAAGAAAGCAATGGATTCTCTGAAAAAATAAACATCACAACACATGCCCAGAGTTTTGTATAAAATCTAGTGCAATTCTCAGACTATCTTAAAGCCATTTCATGGACTCAATATTAAGAATTCCTGCTTTAAATCAAGTGGCTCTTTTAAGCTGCCTGTTGTGCCAGGTAGTGTCATAAATACGCATGTTTCCCGGAAGGTGGGATGGGGCTGCAGAAACAGTTGTGGCCCAAGGGCTTTGAGGGGGAAGAACATAGGACCATAATAGGCAGGTGTGAGTTCTGTTTTCTTTCCCATTACAGAAGCTGAAAGTATGAATAAAGGACTTTAATGTGGAAGAGCTGTAAAATGTAGGCATTCCACATCCTAATCCCATGTCTCTCCTCTCAGTAGGAGGGCCACCAAGGAGACCCACCTGACCCACACTGGATTAGGAGGGGATGGAGGGATAAATCTGTGTTGTGCAAATTTCCCGAGAAGTCAGAGTGCCTGGAAAGGCAGCTAGTACTGCTTAACCCAACTGATACACCCCCTCTGCTGACACATAAGGCCTCAGAGAACTTGGATCAACCTGGACCATGTCCATGTTAAATTGTTGTTTTTCAGTTACTAAGTCGTATCTTACTCTGGGACTCCATGGACTGCAGCACGCCAGGCTTCCCTGTCCTTCACTATTTCTGGGAGTTTGCTCAAATTCATATCCACTAAGATGGAGATGTTTGCTCTGTTGCCCTCCTTTCCTGTTGCTTTCAATCTTTCCCAGCACCAGGGTCTTTTGCAATGAGTCAGCTCTTCACATCAAATGGTTAAAGTATTGGAGCTTCATCTTCCTAGCAGAGTTCCAGAGAACAGCAAGGAGATAAGAAGGCCTTCTTCAATGAACAGTGCAAAGAAACAGAGGAAAACAACAGAATGGGAAAGACTAGCAATCTCTTCAAGAAAATTTGAGTTATCAAGAGAACATTTCATGCAAGGATGGGCATAATAAAGGACAGAAATGGTAAGGCCCTAACAGAAGCAGAAGAGATTAAGAGGTGGCAAGAATACACAGAACTATACAAAAAAGGTCTTATGACCGGGATAACTATGATGGTGGGTCACTCACCTAGGCATCCTGGAGTGTGAAGTCAAGTGGGCCTTCAGTTCAGTTCAGTTCAGTTGCTCAGTCGTGTCGTACTCTTTGCGACCCCACGAATCACAGCACGCCAGGCCTCCCTGTCCATCACCAACTCCCGGAGTTCACTGAGACTCATGTCCATCGAGTCAGTGATGCCATCCAGCCATCTCATCCTCTGTCGTCCCCTTCTCCTCCTGCCCCCAATCCCTCCCAGCATCAGAGTCTTTTCCAATGAGTCAACTCTTAGGAAGTATTATAATAAAGCTAGTGGAGGTGATAGAATTCCAGCTGAGCTATTTAAAATCCTAAAAGATGATGCTATTAAAGTGGTGCATTCAGTAAGTCAGCAAATTTGGAAAACTCAGCAGTGGCCATAGGACTGGAAATGGTCATTGTTCACTCCAATCCCAAAGAAAGGCAGTGCCAAATAATGTTCAAACTATAGAACAACTGCACTCATTTTGTGTGCTAGTAAGGTTATGCCCAAAATCCTTCAAGCTAGGCTTCAGCAGTATGTGAACTGAAAACTTCCTGATGTGTAATCTGGGTTTAGAAGGGGCAGAGGAAAAAAAGGTTAAATTAAATCTGTATATTAATAACAATAGGTTTATGAAGTGCTTGTTCAATGGATGTGCACATATCTCACTGTATTTTTACAACTGTAGGAGGGCAGGGATTAGAATACATCTTCTATGGATATAGCAAACTAAAACTCAAAATCTAGTGCCTTGTCCAAACACACTAGTGGAGACTAACACTCTTTTACGATGCTGTACTTTTACAGAAATATGTCTTAGAATGTTACTGCACCTGTAATAAAATCTAATCTAGCAATTCATTCATCCTAGGCTTGTTCTACAAGACGTGAAGTGGTTCTATTTCAACTAGATTCTACTTATTAAAGGGTTTGGCTTAAGTGGACGTTATATAGAGAAAGTCTGCTAACTTTCTGGAATTATGTAGTTAGTTCAATTACTGAAAGGTTTCAACAACAACAAAAAACCACATATACTTGATAAAAATGGTTAAAGCAATATATTATTGAGGAATTTGTTAATAATATGAATTTTATATTTTACATTTCTTTTTGTCAAAAACAAAATATTTGCTTCAAAACAAGTGAAAGGTGTATTTTTAAAGAAACCACAAAATTCACGTCTTTAATCCTTTATTTTTATGAAATATATTCAGAAAAGCACATAAACATATGTACAGTTTAATGGATTAAAAGTAAATACACATGCATCCACCATCTAGATCAAGAAATAAGGTACCAGCCCTCTAGAAGCAATCATCTTCAATACAAACTTCACTTAATATTAATTCAACATTAATTTCCTGAATTCATTGAACATGAATTTTCCACAAATGCAACAGACACAAGAATTGAAAATAAATACAACAGAGTCTGTTAGCAAATTTAAAGTAGCATGGTATTTTGCTTTAGATAACCTATTTCACTTGTCAAGACATATTATTCTTTCAAAGGAAGTGAACATCATGGTAAAGGTACCGACATCTTTGGGAAGAAAAACTGAAGTGAGCTGTATTGTTTTCTTTTTTTTACTGTGGCGACATTATTCAGATTTGAATTTCTTCATCAAATGGAGATGCCATGATCACCCACCCCAAATTAAACAACTTAGAGCACAGTACAACATAGTTTCAGATCATTTCTTCCCATATTTGAGAGCAGACTAAGACTGAGCTACGAGCAAGAAGAAATCCCGTGTTACAGTGGCTTACCAAAATAGCAGATTATTTTCTCTCACAGAAAAAAAATCTGGCTGTCGGTAGTCTCTCTTGGGCTGATACGCCTGTCCACTGTGCCAGGAAACCATCCTTAGCACACAGCTTCCACTTCACAGCTCAAGATGGCTAGTTAAGTTCCAGCCATCACATCATGTTGTGCCAGAGAAAGGAGAGGTGGAATAGCCCTTTCTCTTCAAGGATTCCCTAGAAGTTCCATGCACTTCTGCTTATATCCTGCTAGACAGAAGTTGATCACATGGCAACCTCAAGATACAGGGTTTAAATAAGGAAATACAGTCTTCTGGACAGAGATAGTCCCACTAAAAATCAAGTGTTCTCCTAAGAACAAAAAGATACGGGCAGGAAGTCTTTTTTGCCACAGAGAGCTTTCATATTTGTAGTGTTCTGTAGGTAAATCTATTCACTATATAAACAGGTCAATATTCCATCGAATAGGGTATTTCCCTGGTGGTCCTATAGCTAAGACTCTGTGCTCCCAAAGCAGGGGGCTTGGGTTCCATCCCTGCTCAGGGAACTAGATCCCATTTGCCACAACTAAGTGATGGCATTCTGCAAGGAAGATCTCGGGTGCCCCAGCTAAATCCTGGTGAAGCCAAATAAATAATAAGTAAAAATATACATTTAATATTGCTTCAGACAGGAAAGTCACTTTCCATGTAGAAAAACACCGAATATCGATTTTACAATTTTGCAGATGAAATTTTTTAGATGTTGAAGATGGCTTTTAAAATACATAATGATGAATATCCCTTTTTCTAAAAGTATACTTCATGATGCAAGAAAGGATGAAAAGTCAGATGAAAAACATTTTAAAAGGAGGGAATTTGGTACCACAGAGTTGCACACTACCTGTATCAAGCAGTCAACACTAATACAAGTTTGGAGCTGTGCCGATGGAGTCATATGGCCCTGCTGCGCTGGGCTGGGCTGCAAGTACAGACACCTGCTCAGAAGTCCCGTGTGCTCCCTGCTGCTGTGGGTTTAATGCAGTGGCCTAAATGCACATAATGCAGGCCGACAGTGAGCTTAAAAGAATATCTCTACCAAAGTTACCCATCTTGAAATGAAGCTTAATTAGGAAATACTGGACATTGACATGAGTGATATCACAGTATTTCTCTAAATTCTGCAAGAAAAACTGGGTACCATATAAATTCTATCCTAAGCTGGCTTACATTATACCTCTCAAAGTGATGTGAAAGTCGCTGAGTTGTGTCCAGCTTTTTGCAAATTCTCCAGGCCAGAATACTGGACTGGGTAGCCATTTCCTTCTCCAGGGTATCTTCCCAACCCAGGGATCAAACCCAGGTCTCCCGCATTGCAGGTGGATTCTTTACCAGCTGAGCCACCAGGGAAGCCCAAGAATACTGAAGTGGGTAGCCTATCCCTTCTCCAGTGGATCTTCCTGACCCAGGAACTGAACTGGGGTCTTCTGCATTGCAGAATATTCATTACTAGCTGAGGTACCAGGGAAACCCACTATACCTCTTATGATTTCCCCAATCCTGCAATATCTCAGGAGTTCATGGAACAAAATATCTGTATGTGAGTGTTTGGAAGGTTTTGCAGAAATGATATCCTGTAGGGAGAGTGTTGACAGGGGTAGCGACTGCTATCTGCAGGACCTGGAGAAACCCTTCTTTAACAAGAAATCATTGCAAACTGCATTAGAGCCTCTAGAGTCCACCAGTCTTTTTTTTTTAATTTTAAAATTTATTTATTATTTTTGGCTGAGCTGGGTCTTTGCTGCTTTGAGCAGGCTTTCTCTAGCCGTGGAAAGCTAGTCTTCGTTGTGGTACGTGGGCTTCTCACTGCGGTGGCTTCTCTGGTTTTGGGCTCTAGAGCCCAGTTGTGGTGCATGGACTTAGCTGCTTTGAGGCATGTGGGATGTACCTGGATCAGGGATCAAACCTGTGTCTCCTGCATTGGCAGGTGGCTTCTTCACTAATGGACCACCGGGAAAGTCCTAGAATTCACCAGTCTTATAGGCAAATTGTGCTTTACCAAACATACCAAAGTGGTGTAATTTCTCCAAAACTTAACGGACTAAAAGGGCCCCAAGAAACCGCTTTTAGGCTTTCCCTCTGCTTTGATTCAAAGACAAATAGCTGAAGGGTGAAAGAGAAGCCTTACAGGCAGTGATAAGCTTTTTGGGGGGAGAAATTTTGCTAGTTTATATAGTTCCTAACATTAAAAAAAAATTAAAAACCATTTGTTCACAAAAAGAGTAAAATTGGTAAAAAGTAGATACAATGAACGTTTTTTAAAACAAAGAATCAGTTTTTCTGTTTGAAAAGTTGCTTACCTTTCTCCTGAGGTTTGATATTGTTTTGCAAAGTCAGCAGAGGAAAGTTTACACTGAGGAAGGAGCTGGATAAACCACGGATCAATCAACCGGAGCAGTAAGGCCTGTGTACCATCACCACAGCACTTCCACTTACTCCCCAAGAGGTGCTATCTCCCTTACTGGCTGGATGACTGGCTGTTTTGGGGTAACTTCCTGGTAAAATGGAGTGCTTCCTTTTTGGATCCAGCCTGCTTTACTGTAATCTGAAGTAAAGCCTGGGACTTCCCTGGCGGTTCAGTGGTTAAGACTCTGTGCTTCTACTGCATGGGGTGTGCGTTTGATCCCTGGTTGGGTAGTTATTGGCATCCCACATGCCTGGATGAAGCCCCAAGAAAACCTCCCAAAACCTAACATGTGAAACTTTAAACAATGTTTTTGTCAGACTACAATTTTCATCAGTGAGTATATGTGCTTATATACTCGCAGTGTCACGCAAATTACATTGAATACTATGGTTTTGTGAGCAGGGACTGGTCCATAACTTGGGGTCACCCATGCACCATGTCTGAGTATCCATTTCACATGAGATGCACAGTATTATGACTCAGGTTGTATTCTAAGTTCTGTGGGTAATTCCTCATACAGTTGTTTTTTTTTAAAGATTGTACTGCAGCATGTATATGCCATGTGGTGCTAAATTATTTACCGAACCTCATTCACTTTTTACAGACAGCCCTTTACCCAATCAAGCCAATTTTGGAGACAAGGAAGCATAATCTTGGAGACTGTGGTAATCTGTACAATGTTACACTGCTAATCGTCAACCATGTAGCCATAGCGCTAGATCATGTCATTCCGATTTCAAAAACCATGCTCTGAATCACTACACTGTGTCAAGGCACAGGACAGAAAGGCAAGGAGAGGAAAAAAGAGAAATGAAAAGAGGTAAGTAAAAATTTCAGGGAATATATTTATTTTGTGACCCTTTAAATATTCTAGCAAAACCTTTTAAAGTCTCTCTTACAACTAGAGGCTTGAGGACATGAGTTTTTTATTCTTCCTCCACCAAGAGGATGGTGTTAAAATCAGGGTCACCAATGCCTTTTGCTGATAGTTCTCCCCTGTAGTGGCTGACATGTATTAATTTATTGGTTGAAATACAGATCTCCTGCTCATTTACAAATTTGAGATCTCTCATTAGAAAGGCATGCAAGTAATCTACATAAGATAGCTACATATGCAAATTTATATACATTTTCAAATGTTACCTTTTACAGTATTTTATATTAGGGATAATCCAGCTTTTCCCCATTTAATTTGTGACAGCAGGACTGAATTAATAATCCTGTTTGTTTTAGAGAGCAAGCAGAAATAAAACCATATACTTTTTATCTTGAGACTTAACAATATTTTGCTACTTCCTTTGCACATTTTTGTAGTTAAATCTTTCACTCAACAAATATTTATCTCATTCTATCACATAGAGCCTTCACTCTAGTGAGAGCCAACCATTAAATGAAATACACAAGACATAATAGGGCAAGTGGTATAAAGGGAAACTGAGCAGAGTAAGGAAGAGTAAGAGAGAGTAAGTGGGGTGCTGTTTACATAGTTCTCAGAGTACTGACCTTTTCGAAAGACATCTGAGGAGAGACATAGCATGAGCATAGTTGCTGCCAAGGGGAAGGGCACTCAAGCAGGATACTAGAGTAGAGATCTTGAGACCCAGACATGCTTGGTGTAATGGAGGAAAGTGGAGGGTCGAGAGGTGGGAGAAGACCGAGCAAGCAAAAAAGTCCTGAATGCGAAACTGGGGATAACGTAGGTGGGAGTGGTTTATGCAGGGCCTTGTACACTATGGTAAGATTCAAAGTCCACGGCTTTCATTCTGAGATGGGAAGCCATTTGTGGATTTTAAGATAGGCGAGGAGCCAGCAAGGAGACTAAGGAATCATTTAGAAAACAGGAGAGAAACATAAGAGAGCAGAATTCCAGCAGGCAAGAAAAGGAGCTTCACGAGGAAGAGAATAAGTCATCAGCTATGAGTTATCAAATGCTGCTCACAGGTGAAGTAAGATGAAGACTGAGAAATGAAAAGTGGATTTGAGAACACGGAGGCTCCTGAGGATCCAGAGCATAAGTTTAAGTGGAGTTTGGGGATCAAGTCTGACTTTCAGGTTTAAGAATGAGTAGCAGACATTCAAGTTTTCCTGTATAGGAGTGGATCAGAGCAATGGGGTAGCATTTGGAGGGAGACATGATCAAGATTTTTTTCCCCCAGAGGGCGGTTATTAGAATGTTTATAAGTAGACAAAAATGATCGAGTGGGGAAACTTTTACAAGAGAACAATTCCAAGAGTAAAATGGAACTCAATGTAAAAGTAGCCATTTTGGTCTTGGATAGGAATTTGGACTGTCCATTCAGTTATGGAGGCTAGTAGTGTATTCAGATGGAGGAACGTTGCTAGATGCAAGAGTGGGAGTGGGCCGGAGCTGTTATACATTTCTGATTCCATTTTCTTACAGAAACAAGAAGCAACGCAGCGAAGACTCAGGATGTAATGTCAGGTTTGGAAGATGTTAAACAGCTGGGTAGGGTACACAGCTAAGAGAAATTAGGGAGAGGTGAAATTGAGCAGGGCCCAGTCAGGCTCCTGGGCATAGAGGCCTTTCTGTTCCCTATTTCTTGTAGGAGACTCCAGCCTCCACGACCTTCTCTAAGCTCCAAATGGCAGATTAAGGGAGAAGCATACAAGAAACAATCTGAGGCAAGATTAAAGGGACCATCAAGATTAGGAGACCGTCCACCTGAGATGAAGGGCTTCCCAGGTGGTAAAGAACCCGCCTGCCAATACAAGGAGATATAAGAGACGTGGGTCCTATCCCTGGGTTGGGAAGATTATCCAGTATTCTTGCTTAGCAAGTCCCATGGACAGAGGAGCCTGGTGGGCTCACATCCTAATCTTGTTAGAGACCCCAGCTTTAAACCACTGTTATAAAACCCTAACATCAAGTCCTCTGGGGTTTTTCTAGGCAGAAACCTGGTGTGTTTCCCTTTGCTTGGTGAAGTAATAAAGATATTTTCTTCTTCACCCTAAACTCTGTCTCCAGGATTTGATATGGCACCTGTGCAGAGGCTGAGCTTTCAGTAACATAAAGGGTGAGGAATACTGGCAGCTCATTTTCCTCAAGCATACAGTGAACTGAGCAGGGTATACGGGTCAGGTAGGTAAAGTAGAGGAAGACAGGAGTCATAACAACAGATGATGGAATTAGATTCTCTTACAGAGGTGAAATTTTTTAAAAAATGGGTTTAACGTTTAGATATGTACTTTAGTAAATAGTCGATTCTCATCATCTGAGGCAGCTGTGTTCTGCAGTCACTGGGAACACTGAACTGCTCCTGGGGAAATAAACACATGGATGGGGTCCTGAGATACTCTGACCACATTTTCGTCAACTGATTCAACTGATAACTTTATGTGTGTTTCTGTTTAGGCATGTGGTGGTGGTGGTTTAGTCACTTCCATGTCTGACTCTTTTGCTTCCCCATAGACTGTAGCCCACCAGGCTCCTCTATCCATGGAACTTTCCAGGCAAGAATACTGGAGTGGATGGCCATTTCCTCCTCCAGGGGATCTTTGAGACCCAGGGATCGAACCTGCATCTCCTGCACTGCAGGTGGATTCTTTATTGCTGAGCCACCAGGGAAGCCTCTGTTTAGACATCTTTTGTAATATATTGTTGATTCATCAGCACTGACCTCATCATGGGCAAGAGTACTAATGATATACCTAAATCAACCCGATGTAGTACACATTTTCTCCACAAAAAACATCACAGCCGTCTTGTGCTTAGGGGTACTAGATAATAGTTCAGCACTGTGTTTGGGGTGGGAGTAGAGGGGCACTTAAAACAGGAAAATCACCAGTAAAAAGCAACAAAAAAAATGCTAAAAACATGACTATGTGTGTATCGTGAAAACCACGTTTACAGTATGAGAGCTGAAATAAGACTGAGTGTTGCCTTTACCCTCATCAGTGCCTATCAGGCAAGTCACATTCTCTACCATGAATGTCCAGAAATACTATGGATATTGATCTGGGGATTACAAATAAATTTTAGTGAGAAAGTGAACTTGCCAATGCAGTATCTGTGAATAACCAGTATGGACTGTACACTGCTAAAGCTGTTTCTCTCTGTAGCTCAGCCCAGTTTGCTGTTTTGATCAAAGGGCGTATAACAGGTTCAGCAAACATCTAATCATTAAACAAGACATTAGTAATAAATTTTGCTGCCAGTTTTCAAGATGTTTGTGCATGATACTTCTGTACTATTTTCTGTGCTGTTCCAATGTGATGTCTTGTTACAAAAGTGTTAGAAATTGCACTTAAAAGACTCCATTTTTCTTTTTTCTTCCATTTCAGTCACTGGCAGTTTTCTTCTTAGTTACTGACAGCATCTGAAGGCACTAAGTAGGCCTCTACTGGTCCTCCCAAACAGCAATAATCTGACCTTTTGACAAATAAGGCTACCTGATTTAAAAAAAATTGTTTTCCATCAGTTGCGATTTATGGCCCTTTCCCCCAACATCGTCCCATCTCTTGATTAGGTCAGCAATAATGTAACCAGTTAGATACCATTTAAATCAGTTTTTTGAAGGGATCTTGTTTCTTCTGATTTCCTACCTTGCCTTTTTCTTCCATGTAAATGGGTATTAGTTTACGTTTATTACTATCCTTTGTAGTTAATGCTGTCTTACAAGAAATAAAACCACCTGAATACCATCACCCTCAGTAAAGGCTGGGCTTCTCATGGTGGTGATAGAGGTAAAGAACCTGCCTGCCAATGCAGGAGACAAAACAATCTTATGCTTCCATCCCTGGGTCAGAAAGATCCCCTGGAGAAGGGCATGGCAAGCCACTCCAGTATTCTTGCCTGGAGAATCCCATGGACAAAAGAACCTAGCAGGCTACAGTCCATGGGGTGGCAAAGAGTCTGACACAACTGAGCGACCAATACACACATAGACACCGCCCCTCCCCCACCTTTAACTGGGAGGTAAGCTTGGATTTTTTCACTCTTCCAATATGCCTATTAGTCACTGTGTAGTGGCAGAGTCTGACACCACTGAGCGACCAAAACACACACACACACACACACACTCCTTAACTGGGAGGGTATACTTGGATTTTCCTCCTCCAAATATGCCCATGTTGCCACTGAGTCTGTAGCAGTCTATAAAATTCAATTTGCAGCAAATCATTTAGCGCCCCGCCCGCCTTGCCCCGAGGCCTTTATTTGTGCTTCCCTGGTGGCTCAGTTGGTAAAGAATCCACCTGCGAAGCAAGAGACCTGAGCTCCAACCCTCGGTTAGGAAGATCCCCTGGAGAAGGAAATGACAACTCACTCCAGTTTTCGTGTACCTGGGAAACCCCATGGACAGAGGCGCCTGCTGGGCTACAGTCCATGAGGTCACAAAGAGCCGGACATGACTTAAGGACTAAACCATCACCAACACACACACACACGTAAAGCTTAATTGGGGAGTATACTTGGATTTTTCCCCCCCTAAATATGCCACTGTGCCTGTAGCAGTCTATAAAATTCAATTTGCAGCAACTCATTAGCACTTCCCAGGTCTTATTGGAGCTTCTCTGGTGACTCAGTTGGTCAAGAATCCGCCTGCAATGCAGGAGACTCAAGTTCAATCCCTGGGTTGGGAAGATCCCCAAGAGAAGAAAATGGCAATTCACTTCTGTATTCTTGCCTGGAAAATCCCATGGACAGAGAGAGGAGCCTGGTGGGCTACAGTCCAAGGGGTCGCAAAGAGTCGGCCACGACTCTGCGACTAAACCACCACCACCACCACCACCACCAGGCCTTAGTTCACCTGCGAAAAACTCCAGATGACTGGATCTGAGCGCGGACGAGCTAAAAGAGAGAAAAACGAGAAATAAAGGAGACGGTGGGGAGGTCGCGGCTGGGGGTGGAAAATATGAGTGTCCCCCTACATCAGCAGGTTCATCGGGTGTTTCAAAGCAGCGGCGCTCGCCCTTCCTCCGCGGGTCCTCACCTTGGTCTTCGAAGGCGCACGGGCTTCGGGCACAAAGCACGGTGACCCTGAACACCACCGCCCCTTTCCCCGCGCTTCCGGGGGTGACTTACTTCTGTGAGGCCGAAGGCCTAGCTCCGGGTCTGCCCGCCGGTCTGAGGCGGGAGCGAGGCCCCGGTTTCCTAGGAGAGGGCCTCGCGGGAGCTCGCGCCGCCGCGCACGGAGCGAGCACCTGGGCCCACCACCGTCCGCCCGCCGCCCAACCACGGGCTTCCCGGCCGGAGCCAGCAGGGGCAGGGGCGGGGGCGAAGGCGGGGGCGGCGGCCGGCGCGCTCCTTCGCGCGCCCCCCGCCCCCCGCGCCGCCGGGCGCACGCGCAGCAGCGCAGCCGCCCTTATTTAGTCCGCGATGGCTCCTTGCACGCCCCACCGGCCTCCTCCCATAGACGCTGCCCGCCCCGCGCGCCCCGGGGCTCCCGGGACCAGCCTCGGGCGGCTCCCCGAGCCCGACTACCCCTAAACCGGAACGGCGGCGGCCGAAAGGGCGCGTGCGGACCGGTAGCGGCGACCGGAAAAAGCGGACGGGTCGCGAGGAGGCGAACCAGGCCGCGGAGGAAGAGGAGGGCCGGGACGAGCCGAGGTTTGCCGAAGGCGGCGTTTCGGCGCGCGCGAGGGTGGGAGAGGAGGGGCGCGGCGGAAACTGCCGAGGATTTCCGAAGGCCGCAGCGGCCGAGTTGCCCGGATGTAGTTGGTGGAGCGGCAGCGGCGGCACCAGCGGCGGCGGCGGCGGCAGGAGGAGGAGGCGGCGAAGGACCCAGCGGCGGCGGCGGCGGCGGCGGCGGGGGGAGGTGGGGAGGAGGCGGCGGAGCGGGAGGAGGAGAAGGCGGAGGAGGCAGTCGCGCTGTCCGCGGGGCGAGCAGGACGCGTCGTGTTGCCCCCTCCCCCCCACCCCCCGGTTCGCCGCTGCCCGGCCTGAGCTGAGCGTGAGCGTGGTGCGGACGGAGGAGATGGCCCGGGAGCGCCGGCGCCAGTGACGGGGAGGTGCTGAGCGTCGCCGAGGGCGCGCCGGGCCTGCGCCGCCCGCCGCCTGCGCGCCCGCCCGCCGCCGCCGTCTCCCGCGGCCGCTCCCCCCTCCCCGACACACGCTCACAGGCCGGGCATTGATGGTAATGTATGCGAGGAAACAGCAGAGGCTCAGTGATGGGTAAATCGTCTTTTCGTTTCGAGGCGGCGGGGCGGGCGGCGGGGGGGCGCTCCTTCTCATCTGGGCCGGCCGCGCCGCCATTTTTGTTGTTAACCCTGATCCGGAGCGACCGGGAGGGGGAGCGGCCGCGCGGGCGGCGGCGGGCGGGGGGGGAGTCGGGGGTGGACGGCCGCGGGCGGCGGCGGCCCCTCGCCGGCGGGAGCCCGTGTGAGTGCGTGTGAGAGGTGTGAGCGAGAGCGTGTGCGCGCGGCGGGAGGGCGGGCTGCCGGGGGCCGGAGCGCCGCTGGGATTCGGGGCGGGGGGCTTTCTGCGGGCTCTGCGCGGGGGGCCCGTTCTCCTGCCTCAGGTGGCCTTTTCTTCTGTTTTCCAGCTGTCACGACCGGCGGGGGGACGCGCAGCCTTACCAGGTACCACGGGGCGGGCGCGGGCTTCGGGGCTGGCGGGGCCGGCGGGGGAGGGAGGAGCCGCTACTCGAGCGCAGGCTTCACAGGTCGCTGCAGGCCCTTCGGGGCCACAGACGCGAAACCCGCTTGGCGGGGCCGGAAACCCTGCTCTCGCTTCCCGGGGCGCTCGCCGGCGAGGGGTGGGGGCTTAGTTTGACAGGTGACGGGAGGAAGTTCAAGTTCTTTTTGCGGGGGGGTGGGGGGGAAGGGAATAAAAATTGATTCTCATCCAGGAAGGACCTGACTCGGTTATTCGGGTGTGCGGGACTCGGTAGGACGAGGTGTTCAGTAACTCTGGAATCACCTTCATTTGTTGTTTTGGGGGAACTAAAAGTTAGCGCAGAGGTATCAGAATTAGACGGAAGGGCAGGAAGAAGTCACTAATGGGTTTGCAACTCTTTAAGTGTGTTGTAAACCATTACCCCTTCCCAGTTTGTTTTCAGTGCACATAATTGTCTTTAGTGAAAGATGGCGCTTTTCTTTCTGTAGAAATTGAGATCTTTGAGTACTTGGGTAATTCATTGTCATGAAAGGAGTTCTAGGTACATAGTTTTCTTTTTGTGACAGCTTCGTGTAACATTGTAAAAATTTTTTTGAAAGAGTTGGCCCCTGTTTTCCGTGGGAGGGAATTTCATTAATTTGTATCTCTGCGGTGACCCTAGAAGTAAATACTTCTTGCATCTGACCACTTAAAGGATAGGAGAGCGGGTTTCCAAGCTAACGGTTGTGTTTCTGGATAGCATGAGTTAAAGTTCTAGTTAAAAATCTAGGTTCCTTGACGGGTAAAACACTGTGCATTACATTTGGATAGGTCAGCGATTAAACTGTTGAATCACTCTAAAACATGGTTAACTATGCATTTAAAAAGACAGCTATATAATGGTTGTCTTAAATATATTAAATGTTTTTTGAGGGAGTTCCATTAAGTTCCATTAGGATAGGTCAGAAATAAGAGCCTACATTTCTATACCTTAAAATTGTTTCCCATGCCTGCAAGAGTAAACTAGATCTGAAATGCCTTACTTACTTGAATCCAAGAATTGGAGAAATTTTGATGAGAATTCTCTGAATTCTGATGCTTTTTTTAGGTCAGATTGAAGAAACGTGTTTATGCTTATTTGTTTGTGTTAAGCATAGTTGCAGAGCAAAAACATTACAGTAGTACTCAGTGAATACTTTAGATTAAACTTTTTAACTCCCAGAAAAGCTTGAGTTAATTTGCCAAAGGGTTGATTTCTTGTGTTTACAAGATGATTAATGGAAGGTTTTTTTTAAAAAACATATTTTGATATGTGTGAGGAGCCTTACAATAACTCATGTTTAAGTCTTGTGTGAATAACTTAAAGGCAGAATTAAAAAAGAAAATTTCAGTTTTACCAATGCATAAAACTGAATGTAGTTAATATAGCAAATTTTATGATAGAACTAACTTACGAAATTAAAAGTTTGATTTCTTTTTTATTTTGGGGGGGTGATGTTTTACAGGCACTTAAGTATTCATCGAAGAGTCACCCCAGTAGTGGTGATCACAGACATGAAAAAATGCGAGACGCCGCAGATCCTTCACCACCAAACAAAATGTTGCGGAGATCTGATAGTCCTGAAAACAAATACAGTGACAGCACAGGTCACAGTAAGGCCAAAAATGTGCATATTCACAGAGTTAGAGAGAGGGATGGTGGTGAGTAGCTTTTTTTTATTGAAACTTACATTTATTAATAATTCTATGTAAGACAAAAAGTTTGTCATATTTCCAGCTTGCAAATGTTACTAAATGGTTATGTCATCAGAATATTTTGATTCCTAAACAAATTATGTAGAAATAAGATGCTGACCCCAGCATCCACAGCTCGACCCCAGTGGGTGATAATTAGAGGATGCATTTATGAATGTAGCCTACCAGTGCTTTATTAATGGTGAATGACATGCAGGACATTTCTCCAAGAAAGGAACTTTCAGCTTTTCAACTTTCCAAGATTGCAGTTTGGCTTGGTTAATTTTGAGATCCTTGTTTCTACTTGAATTTATTTTTTAAGGAGTTCAGATGTGTGTTCTTGTGGTAAAGTATGAATTTAAAAATTTAGAAGGTTTTTTGAGACAGTTCGTGGGTTAAGAAAGTCATTTGTGATATAGGAAATTTTTGTTAGATTTTTTAAGAAAAATACTATTTTTCATATTTTCCAGTCTTATTAATGTAACTTTTATATCTACTCAGATACTCACCTTTTTAAAAGTTCATTTCAGTGGTTTTACCCTTCAGCTATTACTTTGCTTCAAGTTTTTTGTGGTAGGAGGCTGAAAATAAATTTTCAGATTTAATGTATCCAAAATTTACCAAAATAATCAGATTTCCTGTCTACATATGGCATTCATTGAGGGACAAACCGATTTCGCTAAGTCAATCATCTCTATTATTCATAAGATCTTAAAATTGCATAATAGATAATGTGTTTGAAATAAATACACCATTTTGATTGTGCTTTTATAAGCTTATAAGGAAACTCAGAGTCCCTCATGGCTTTCTGTCTCTGATTTTCAAAACTATCTTCAAATCCTGCTTCTTCTAGTTCTCTTTTTGCCTCCTGGGATAGAAATCAGCTATATTCAGTGTGATGAGATATTGGAAAACATTGACCTCCTCTGTATATAATTGCTGGGTTGAGGAAGTTAATAGTGGTCAGAGATTGCATGGAAAAAAAAAAGATTGCATGGATTTGGAATATTTGGATGGTTATTGAATGGGAGGGGTATATAGTTCTCTGTTAAATATAGCATAGCTGTATGCTACTTACACATATAAACATATTTGGAAATAACAGCTGGTGGATTTGGTTAATAAGTGTTAGAATTTGGGGGGCAAAATTAATAATTAATCTTCGGGGTAAGTTTTGTGTAGTGTTATGTTTAGCCTGAGATTCTATTACTAGTCACTATTATAGTGAATTTCATTTCAAATGTTAGGTCTTAGAAGGCAGTACTGTTTGTACTATATTGTGCTTTGTCTTTTTAAAATTTTGGTGATTGTGACTAAATAGGATGTGGCACCTCATCTCCTTAAAGATAATAAGTATCCCAGGTTCTCTTTTAGTGATTATGATCTGGTTAATCTGTCATCTACCCCCAAATCCAGAAAAGGGTTATTTTAGGTGCTCTAGGAAACTTCTGTAAATGCTTTCATGCATTTACAGTGAACTGTGTCTGATTAAGTTCTTTTACAGGTGAAATACTCGCAAGAACATTCTGTTGCTTAATGCTTAAATATTGAGCAAACATTGGGCGTCCACTGTGTGTCAGCAGTTGTGTGGTGTGCCTGGGAGTAATGCTGAGATGTGGTCCTGTCCTTGAAGCTGTTGCTAAAAGCTCTGACTCTGGAGAGCTACTTGTTTTTAGCTTATTGCTTTTTTTTCCTGTACTCTTCCCCACCCCCCCCCCCACCCCCCGCCCCTTCATTTTGATTTTCATTTTCCTTCCTCTTGTTTGCTTTTAGTTTCCTTTTTATTTGCATCTGCTTGCTGATGTTTCTTTAGTTCCATTTGTAAGAAACTTATCTTTCTGATCTAGTCATTTGCTAAGGTAAGCCCCTTTTCTGATTTGCTTTTTAGCTATTTGTTTGTCTTCCTCTGGAGCCTTTTAACTAATACTAACTTCATCTCTGGTCTATATTATCTCTCATACACTTGGCTGCCATATTACTTTACACCACGGAGGAATAATAGCAAATACTATAAAATGAGATCTGTATTCTCGAGTGCAGAGAGCATCTTTGATGTTAATTCTGTGTTCTAAAGATGTGAAGTGGTGATTCTTCCTCAGTTAATTCTTAAGATATTTAAGTCATTATACTTTGACTCTAGCTGTTTTTTTCTTAACAATGAGAGTTTGAAACTAACATTTTAAAGTGAATATGTGTAATTTCATTGTAGGTGTTTGTATTCCCTGATATTTTTATCTTTATAAACTCAATTGTATATGTAGATAAATTTTTCACATAAAGATCAAAACCATTATTCAAAGTCAAATGCAAGTGAGCTGGATTCTCTGTGTACTCAGCATGTGTGAGTAACAATATAAGAACAGGTTACTATATTATTGAACTAATATAAAATTGATTTTTATTTTAGGATTTTAAAAAATCTAATGATTTTAATAAATGCGTAACTCAAGCGTCTATATACCCTCTACCTTACCCTACACTGCCCTGCTGGGCTTTACTGGCATCTGTCCACATCACAGTTTTTTTTTTTAGTTCTTCATGTCACCTTAGATTTCCTTAAAGTGCCAATTTAGAGTAATATATAAAAAGACTTTAAGACATACTAATACTGTAAGAAATCAGAAAGTAGGGATTGAGGATTGTTACTCCCT
Organism: Bos indicus; assembly: GCF_029378745.1. NCBI lineage: Eukaryota > Metazoa > Chordata > Mammalia > Artiodactyla > Bovidae > Bos > Bos indicus. The sequence continues at coordinate 36,193,835 of NC_091772.1, read as the reverse complement.
GCAGAAGATTGAAGTCTGCAGTGTAAAAGGATTTATTCCAACTAAGTTTGTACAGTTAAAGGAATTAGAGACTTTTATCCAATAGGATTTATGAAAGGGAGTTTAGATTATTTATTGTAACTAAGGGAAATTTTGTGACATAATATTACCTAAAAGTTAATTACTTGGTGGAAAGTTATTTTTACATATACTGTGATCAACTTGCAAAATATAATCTTTTGTTTAAAAATAACCAAAAGCAAGAATCTAAGGTACAGTCATTTGATTTTTTTTTTTTTTAATAGCTTAGGTTGAATTTGTACTTAATGGAATTTTTAAGCTCTTTCCATTTCATGAAAGTATGTTTTTCTTGATTAGTTCTACCGATAATTTTACCAAGTAACTTTCAGGATGATGCTAGTACCAGTGAGTTTAAGAATGAAGGGTAGCTTTATAGGAATTATGTAAAGCTGTTCCACAAAAGTTCAGCCTCTTGGGGGTTGTCCCATTTTTCTTATCTTCTCTCTAAGAATTAACTGTTAGAAACATCTTTTGGGGGGAGATAGCTTAGCTCAGTTGGTTAATTGAAATCGAAAAAAATTACTCTCTATTCGTTGCCTGAATTGTGGGAATTAAGTGATTTTCTGTAGCTTTTAAAGTTAGTATTCAAATATTTTTGAGTACAAAGGAAAAATTGCCTTAGTGTTTACATTGCTAAATTTTTTTTAAAGTTTTTCCCTGCATAATGGAAGTACCCCCCCCCCCCTTTTTTTGGGGTCATTTACCCATATTTGGAGAAATTGGGAAATTTAATCCAATTTTCAAACGACAATTACTGTAACATTTGAAGGAATTGTTATTCAGTAGGAAGTATTTGGGGATAACTTGTTTTTATAGTTTTAAAAATATAATTTAGTAATATTTTAGTATTCTCACATTAAATAGACTGATAATTGCATAGTATGACTTTTGTGGTTCTTTGAATAACCTTACACTGGAATAAAATGAAATGTGTTTTGCATTTGTTACGTTAGAAAGTGCTATAAAAATGAACAGTCTCATTTGATCCTTGCATTGACCCTGGAAGGTAGGTAGAACAAATAGTATCCCTGTTTTATAGTTTATGGATGAGGGAATATTGACTTGTGTGAAAGGAGCCAATAGTAAGATTCGTCTAGAAACGGGCTTCCCAGATGGCACAAGTGGTGAAGACCCTGCCTGCCAATGCAGGAGACATGAGAGACTTCGTTCTATCCCTGGGTTGGGAAGATCCCCTGGAGGAGGGCATGGCAACCCATTCTTGGTATTCTTAAAGAGGTGGTTATTATGATATAATGGATTTCAGTTCACAGTCAAAACTATTTTGGTATGGTTTACTTTAAGATCTTAAATTTTAAGAAAGAAGGTGAAGTTGCTCAATTGTGTCCACCTCTTTGCCACCCCATGGACTGTAGCTTGCCAGGCTCCTCCGTCCTTGGGATTTTCCAGGCAAGAAGACTGGAGTGGATTGCCTAAGGCATTATTAATTGAACTGATTCAGTTATGCAAGATGTATTTAAAGTTCTTGGTGAACATGCTTAGGATTTGGGGTTCATAATTCACAGAAAATATATATTCTAGATGATCTTTCTGTTAAGCCTCTTTTTGTCTTATTCTTTTGTGCAGGATGGTTTGGGTTAAGTTGTGAATCATTTTGTTACGGTGCTGAAAAGAGTGGAGCTAGCAGTGAGCTGGGGTATCTTCATACCCCACATATGTACCTGGACTCTGCTTCTGGGACCTTATACTAAGTATTGGAGTTGTTGATTGTCAGTCATTTCAAAACCAGTTTTTTGGGGCTTGAAAATACATCCTACGAAGAGTCTCCTTTTTATGATTTATTTGATGCCTGGTAATTTTGAAAGCCCTTTTATATCCGGTCCCACAACCCTTTGAATTAGGCTGATCAGGATTATTCCTGTTTTACGATGAACATATAATCCAATTATGTAGCCTACTGTTAGCTATTGAAAGTAGAAAGCAAGTGTTTTTGCTATATGTAGAACCTTATCTCTACCTTACAGTTGTACTCCAACTATAACCATTTGGTTACATCTCAATAAACCCATCAAAAGTTGAAAATTCCGTAAGTTGGGAATGCATTTAATACGCCTAACCAACCTTAAATGTTCTGAGAACACTTACATGAACCTGCAGTTGGACAAAATTACCTAACACGGAGCCTGCTTTATAATAAAGGATTGAATATCTCATGTAACTTTCTACTGTACTGAGAGTGAAAAGCAGAATTGGCTGTAAGTGTAGGAGTTGTTTGCCCTTCTAATTACGTGGCTGACTGGGAAGTCCGTCTCCCTGCTGCTGCCACCCCATCCTTGGTATATCACTAGCCTGGGAAGAGAGCAGAATTCACAATTAGAAGTGTGCTTTCCATTCTGCATGCCTGTTGCTTCCACATCATTGTAAGGCCAAGAGATCCTAAGTTGAACTGTGGTATATACCTAAAATTGTTATTCTCTCCTCTTACTTGGGCTGTTCAAGAGCCTCTTAAGTGGTGTCCCGCATCCTTTTTGCTTCATACTGTTAGTCACAACACATAGCCAGAGTGGTCCAGATAAAATGCCAGTCAGCTTACATCACTCAAGCTCAAGACCCTCCCTTGACCCTCTTACTTACCAATGCCTGTAATAGGCTCTTTGTAAAATCTGGTGTCTGGGTGTTTGTGATGCTCTGTCCGCATTGGCCCTCAGGAAATTTGTTCTGGTCTCAAGAGTTCAGCTCCTTGTTTCTGGGATGCTCATCTTTCTGAATGTCCTCCTGATGCCGTCTCATTCCAGTAGGGTGTCAGCTTCAGCACCCCCTCCCCTAGAGGCCCACTTACCCTTCTGATGACTCAAACAGCTCCCTGTCATCCTCTGTCCTGTCTGCTGCTTTGTTCCTTCCTTGTACTTAAAGTGACCTGATGTTACTTATTTCTAGTCATTCTGTTATAGCACATGTTACTGAAAGTTACCATACCGTGCAAAGTTGCACCCTGGGATTTATAGGGAAAATGTGATAGGGACACAGTATTCAAAAACATTGTCAATGACACATTAAAAGAGGAACTTTACAAATATTTTGATATAACTTTGTTAAATGGTTAAGGAGTTAACTAACAGTATAGTTAATAATAGCATTTTAGTTTGCTAATGACCTGAAATTAGCTTGTGGAAAGGTTGCAGTTTATGAGTTATTGTGAAATGATGGAAGGAAGGTTATCTGAAGTAACCCTCTGAAAATTGTAACCAACTGTGGGTGGATATGACTCCTAACTGGAAGAACTGGGGTAACTGGCAGGTATTTGAGATGTGTGTCTGTCCTGTGAATGTGTATGTAGCTTGGTCAGCTGGGTGCAGCTGGTGTTTCTCAGCAGATGAAATTGTTTGTAGGTAAGTGGGAAATTTGTGTTATGCTCAGATAGTTTCCTGATAAATCAATAAGACTCAAACTAGATTAAAAAAAAAAAGCAGTGTTATAGCAGAACTGACAGTTGCTTGTCCTCTGGAACACACTCCACCAGAATAGGGAGTGAGTTTCTTAATGTTTTTATCCCCTAATATCCCAGCGGCCTAGAACAGTGCTCCACACTGGAGCGTTTTAGTAAATGGGTAGATGAAAGAATACTGGGTTTGTCATTATGATTTAAGGAAATGAAATTGCGGTTTTCTGGAACAGTGTTTCTCAAACTTGTATGTGTATACGAAACATCTGGGGATCTTGCTGAAATGCATGTTTTAGTTCGTCAGTCTAGGGTGGGGCCCAAGGCTCTGCCTTTTTAAGAAGATCCCAGATGTTGCCCATGTTGCTGGTTGCGCATGAGTAACAGGGTGCTAGAGCACACTGCCCAGTGGAGAGAAACTGTGAGCCACAAAGGCAAGTCACCTGTGCAGATTTCTGATAGCCATGTTGAAGTAAAAGTGAAGTGAGTTTAGCATATTTTATATAATGTATATAAAATATTCGTTTCAGGACATACTTGATTTTTTTAAAACTAAAGATTCCAATTTTTTGCAAAGTCTTTGAAATCTGTTGTTTTGTGCTTATAGCATAATAAAATTGGGACCAGCTTCATTTCCTGTGCCTACTTGCCACATGTGGTTAGTGACTACTGAATTGGACAGCAGAGTTCTAGAGAAGATGGTCACTCTGTTGACATATTTAGCTTTACACATATTCCTGTTTTTCTAAAATTTTTTATCCGCTTGAGTTCTGAAATAGGACGTTTATGCAAGGCAAGGTTGGAGTTAATGGGCCCTTGGACTGTTTAGTGCTGCTTGTACTAAAATTGTTCTTTGTTCTTACAAATTTATTATAGTAAAACCAGGAAATGCAGAGGAGGGAAAATGACATTGCCTCAAATCCTGTCAGTTTTTATAGGACTCCTTCTTGTGCCATAAAATACCAGAAGAATTCTATACGTAGCCTTTGTAGAGTTTCTATTAAAAATGGTTAGATTTTATGGTTTTATTTGACTTGTCTTTAGTATATTTTCTCAGTGGATTCAATACTAGGTATGTTGACAGTATCAGTCTGAGAGGCCTGAGGAGGTAAACTTTCAGTTAGTGCTCAGAGAATGTGCATATTTACCTTTCATCCTTAACCAGTGGGTGAAGCCATTTTTCAGTTAGTTGTTTAAGGCCAGGCGCTGATACTTGTAGTGGGGTGGTGACTTTAGGCCTGTTACTTAATGTGTGTTTTTGTGTCCATTCCCTGAGCATTGTTGTGGGGTTGAATGCAAATTATGGTATTTAAAACACTTGTAAAGCATTTAGCTGAGTGTTCAGACTGACATAGTGAGTTATTAGGTTTATTCTTATTCCTTGACTAATTAGGAGTTGGTGTCAGTCAGATCAGCAGCCCCAGGCCTCAAGCTACTCTTGGATTCTTACTTCTTCCTTAGAAAGGAGCATCCTAGATATTTCACTTGCCAGTTGAGGAACCTGGTCAGTGAGAGCTGCATGAAGGGGCCTGCAGGGCTGTGCTGACTTGCTCCCTGCTCATACCCAGAACTCTGCAGTTGAGAGATTTTTAGGATTGATGGAAGGGGAAACCTAAACACATGTTTATTATGATTACCCCAAATTGGGCTGTCTGTTCAAATCACCTAGGAAGCTTTTAAAGCTGAAAGTTCCTGAGTCCATCTGAAGTACCGTGAATCAGAGCAATGGAGGAGGATGGAGCATAGAAAACTGAATTTTTAAAAACAAACACTGGTTTAATTTCATATTTACCAACTGCATATGTAGGGAGAGTACACACAAGAGGAGGATCCTCGGAGAAAATGAGATATTAAGGAATGTGAATTTTATCATTAGGACTCTAGAAGTAGGGTGGTTGGTTGCCAAATCATAGTCTGCTTTCTTGAGTTTCAAAGAATTCTCTTCTGTCACCTTCTGTCTGAGTCACAGATAATAGTATAATTTGTATGCACTTACACATTAAATAGTGAAGTTAGCATCCTGTGGCATCTAATGTGGTAGTTAATGCCCTAGAGTAGAACTGGTATGGCCACTAGAGTGTCTTACTAGTATTAGCAGCTCGACAGACCAGTAGGATCTATTTGGGTAGTATCTGAAGCCACTGCTATTTCTTCAGATGAAATGTCTTTGGCACATCATGTCTCCCCCCAACCCTCACATTGCCATGCCATCAGGCTTTCCTGAGACAGTTCAGTGCTAAACTTGATTTAGTTTTTGTCCTTTTGGAAAGTAAAGCCTTTACCCAAGTTGGTATACTCAGATTGACTTTGGGTGTTAGCAAACAGTTTTCTTGAAATTGACCTTTAGGAGTAGGATTGACCCCTGAACAGGATTTTGAGTTGGGATGGCAACAGACCTCCCCCACTCCGCACTGCAATTCTGTGTGTTAACTTTATACAGTCCATCATCCTTACCCATGATTCCACATTTCAGATTAAACTAACTTCTGGTCGTGTAGTACTATCAATGCATTTATTGAAAAGACATCTATGTGTAAGTTGACCCATGCAGTTCAAACCTCTGTTGGTCAAAAACAAAACTTTAAAAATTTAAAGAGGCCACTTAAGTCTTCCATACACTATGTAATGAAAATTAAAATCATTTAATTTTCATGAGCATGGCTGATGTATTTAGATAATGCTAGTCTTTTGGTTTAATCTCTCATTCCTTCTGAGTTACATGACAGCATGCCCAAAAGAGCATGGCATTGTGTTGGCATCTTCTGAAGGGTTTTGACTAAACTGTATTATATTCAGAACTGGTCCTTTCTGGTAGCCAAAAAGCAACTCTAGTAAAAGATATTATTTTGGAATGTTTGGTCAGATGAGATCATGGTGAATATTTCTGCATTTAATAATACACTTACCAAGAAAAAGTTTTCTGACTTTTCAAACTTTTTTATAAAGTGTGCTCTGGTTGATTATGCAAACTTTTGTTGAAGCCCTGAGGGAAACATGGGATCTGTGACACAGTAAGATGGGCAGTTAGAAGTGGTGTTTTTTGCTGTCCTACAGCCTTTTCTGTGATGATTTGTCCCTGCTGATTGTTAGCTCCTTATTCAGGTTTTAAAGCCTTCTTATTTAATACTGTATATGTAGAGATTAAGTCTTGTTTATCATGAGATGTTTAAGTTATAAGGACTATTGTTAAGGGTTAAGTCACAAGGCTATTCTTTCTAAAGCTGAAGACTAACCTTAACTTTGTATTTTTGTGTAATTATGGTAGTTCCTTTTTAATATAGCTTAAATGTCAGTGTTCGTTATTTTGCAAAAGTAGACCAAGTTACTTGGTCCTTCAAAATCTCCTCTTTGATTTGGGCCAGTTTTATTTATTATTTCCTCGACAATCAGTTTAGTAAGTGACACTAAAGCTGAAACTCCAGTACTTTGGCCACCTCATGCGAAGAGTTGACTCATTGGAAAAGACTCTGATGCTGGGAGGGATTGGGGGCAGGAGGAGAAGGGGACGACAGAGGATGAGATGGCTGGATGGCATCACTGACTCGATGGACGTGAGTCTGAATGAACTCTGGGAGTTGGTGATGGACAGGGAGGCCTGGCATGCTGTGATTCACGGAGTCGCAAAGACTCGGACACAACTGAGTGACTGAACTGAATATGGACTTTAGAATTGGGGTGTTCTTGATTCTTGGGAAGAACAGATTTTAAAATGTAGCACTCATTTTAGTATTTAAATGTTAAACTATTATTTTTAGTGCAGACGTTGATAATTACTACTTAATTTATATATAAGTTGATTTTCATTTTCATTACATAGTGTATGGAAGACTTAAGTGGCCTCTTTAAAGCAAGAGGACTACTAGGGGCCCTCATTTGCTAGTTGTTCAGTTGGACTTTGTTATCTTAGGAATCACATGCTTGTTCACGGCTTTTCCCCATTATGTCCTTGTTCATGGGCACACTGTACAGTTACGCTTTTTTAAAAAATTTATATTTGGCTCTGCTGGGTCTATCTTTGCTGCATGTAGGCTTTCTCTAGTTGTGGAAAGCAGGGGCTACTCTCTAGTTGGAGTGCTTGGGTTTCTTGTTGCGGTGACTTCTTGGTGACTTGGCTCAGGCTCTAAGGTACCTGGGCTTCAGTGGTTGCTGCATGTGAGTTCAGTAGCTGCAGCACATGGGCTTTGTTGCTCCACGGCACGTGGGATCTTCCCAGACTAGCAATGGAACTGGTGTCCCCTGCATTGCAAGGCAGATACTTAACAACTGGACTACCAGGGAAGCCTTACAATTAGGCTTTGAGGTTGTCCTTTTGTGTACTGATTTGGGGCACATTTGCCAGCCTTTGGTTATATAAAGCCTTGTATGGTTAGCACTGCTTGTTGTACTGTAGATTTGAGGTGATTAGGTTTTGGCTTAAGGAGGTAGAAGTAGAATTTAAGAGGGATTGCACTTGATTGTATTTTGAAGGAAAAACATTCTGGTGTCAAATCTAGATAGATCAGTTTGAACATGTATTTGTCATTGGGTGACCCATTACAGTCTTGTTTGTGAACTCTTATCAAATTTCTCTAGTAGGGAAACTTCTGAGTCATACACTGTAAAGTAAAATGGATTGACCTGTAAATTTTCTAAACTTTGCTGCTTTATTCATATTGCATTGATTTTAATGCAGAGTTATAGAATGATTTCATTTTAACTCAAGCCTAAATGTGATTTCAGTTTTGATTTTCCTTTTTTTAAAAGCCAAAGCTGTTTAAAAAGTATGCTTTCAAGTTTCTGAATGAATTTTATAAATCTGTATTTTAAAAATTCTTTGACTTTTTGCTATTCCAATTTTATTGGCCTTTTGAAATTAAGATTTTTCCTGTTATCTCAGAATACTTTAATTCTAGCAGAGGTTTTTGAAATGTTTGAAAATAATGTATTTTTCTCTTTAGATCTAGTTTAGAACTCTTTAAATCAAGTCCTAAAATGGATGCAGTAGATTACTATTGCTATACTATACAGATTCTATCATATAATACTATGCAATAGAAACCCTTGTATTTTTAATTTTTACTTGATCTGTTTTTAACAGGTGATTTTTCCCATACATGATAGTTGATTGTACTTATTTTTTAAAAGCATTTTTTGCTCTATGTGTTCTACCTTTCTGTACACGTAAAGATTCATCACTTATTTTTTTATGGGTGGTAATCTGAGGCTTTGCATGCTCAAACATGTCTTCATTTTGTTTCTATATATGGAGAATGATCTTTTTGCTAGATTAAAATCATTTTCCTTGAATCTTTAAACATTTTTTTTGACACTACTTCTAAATTGATAACTGATCATAGTTGCAAATGAGAACTCCACATCAAACCTAGTTCTTGTTTATAAGTGGCTTATCCTTTGGGATGCTGTGTCTTTCCCCTGCTCTCCTGTCCAGCTTGAGAATCTTAGGATTTCACCTTCACCAGTCTCTCCCTGTGTGTAGTCTTATTTGGATACTTTTGCTAAGGGCTATTTTAGCCTGAGGATAGTCCTTAGAAAGAGACTTTGCATCCTTTCTCCTCTTCCTGCCACCCTCCCCCATTCTTTAAAGTTATTTCTGATTCATCTCCCTTTGGAATCGGTGTTAGATGTGTTTTGGTTTCATTCTTACCTCTTGATTGGTAAAAAGTAGGTGTTGGGATAACTTTTTGAGTGAGAACAGAGTACATTATACTCTGGGGAGAAGACTCCCATGACAGGTTCTTCTAGTGCCATGCTGCTGCTGCTGCTAAGTCGATTCAGTCGTGTCCGACTCTGTGCGACCCCATAGACTGCAGCCCACGAGGCTCCCCCGTCCCTGGGATTCTCCAGGCAAGAACACTGGAGTGGGTTGCCATTTCCTTCTCCAGTGCATGAAAGTGAAAAGTGAAAGTGAAGTTGCTCAGTTGTGTCCAACTCCCAGCGACCCCATGGACTGCAGCCTACCAGGCTCCTCCGTCCGTGGGATTTTCCAGGCAAGAGTACTGGAGTGGGGTGCCATTGCCTTCTCCATCTAGTGCCATAGTTATACTGAAAGCTGTGTTCATTTTATTCACCTGTTAAAAGTTTTATTTTTTGGATGATGTATTTTTAATTTTTAAATGCCTTATAATTTGATTCAATAGAAACTCTTGAGATTTTATATAATATTTTAGTTTTTTTCCATGTCAAATATATGACCGCAGAAAGTTTTCAGTCGGGGTTTGCTGCCTCTCTTGTATGTTACCGATTTCCTCAGGCATTTGCTGTTTGAAGTTGTCTGTTCATGTTTGAAAGAGTTTAGGTTAGTTAGTCACTGTCCAAAAAAATGTGTAGTTGAAAGTGTTGAATATCTGAGCTGTCCAGTGTGGCAGCCACTAACCACATGTGCCTATTGAGTATTTGAAATGTGGCTAATGCACCCAAGAAGTTTTAATGCTTTTAAATTTAGCCCATTGCTGTTACGGCATTTTCTCTCTGCAGTATTGTGATTTCTCCTTTTGCAATTGCTAATAATCTTTTGGCTGCCAAGTCCACTGAAAACCTTCCAGATGTTCTTAAGACCTTTGAAGTGATTTTGCCTTTCTTATTGATAGCTTCTTGATGTTTAATTTTCTTGGCTTTCCTTTCGTTGCAGCTGGTAGCAGCTCTTTCTGAGCTCCGAGTCTCATTTACCTGCACTGACATGTCAGTGTTCTTTGCATTGTTCTGTTTTTGCTGCACCCTATCCTTGGATTTCCAGGCTCACAGGGTTTCTTGCTTATTAGGCATATTTCATGTGATGTTCCATGGATTCCTGAAGTCTGTTCTTGAGTATTCCCTGACCTGGGTACTACTTGGGAAGTTATCCTTGATTCCTTTTCCTTTCCTTTCCTCATGTGTCTAGGAGGAATTCTAGACCGCATTACTCTCTTCCTAACTCATTTTTACAGGTGTGTCTGTTGTCTCTTTCCTTATGCATTGCTGTCTGAGTAAAGACTTGGCACTAGAAATATACATACTTTATGAAATAATATAATAATAATATACATAAATATAATATTATGTGTTAACAACATGATTGTCCAAATCTGTGAGTTTTCCTCCCTAATTCTTCATACGCTTACTTACCTGGATAGTCTTCCTATGTAGTATACATAGAAGACCCTGAAATGAAAAGAAAAGCTTTTACGTTCATGCTGGAAAGCTGGCAACTCAGAATAAATTTTCTGCTTGTAATGGTAGCTAGAAAACTTGAATTAAAAATCTTCTGGGAAAAAAATACTCTGAGTCACCGTGGCCGAGTCCAAACTTATCTCAGCCACCCTCTCCTCTCTCGTACAGTCGTGTCCAGTCCTAGAACATCAAATACTGTTGTGCCCCTTGTCTATGGTTTTGACAGCAAAACTGTCCTCTAGTCACTCCGCTTGGCAAACCTCTTAATACTTCAGGATCCCAGTTCTTTATTATATGAGCCTTCCCTGAACCTATTTCTCTTAAAGTTCCTGTCCAGTGAATTGTAATTGTTTACATACATGGTTTGCCTACTCTTAAGCTCCTAGAAGGCAGAGACTGTGTTTAATTTTATTGTATCAGGGCCTGGCATATGAATGTAGGTGCTCAGTAATGTTACACTTACATGCCATTTGACACATATAGTACATGTGAGAAACAGGTGAATGATGGTAAACTACAGTTTGTTTTCAGGTGCATTTAAGAGTAAAATAATAAGAATTTACTGTTCCAAAATTCTTAAAGTGATTGGATTGAAGTTGCTTTTGTACTGTTTATGAAGGAAACAAATAATTCATTCATGTTTTCAGGAAACTAAACTTCAAAAAAATTGTGTACAGTAATTGGTATGTTAATTCCAACACGTTATTATCTGTTCTTTAAGTTACCTTGATAGTTAGACTGGTATCAGTTGCCTTATTCTCTTTAATATATTTAATTTGAATAATGACATTTACATTTTTATAGACTTTATTTTTTTTTACTGTTCCTCTTACAAATTATTGTTTCTCAAATCCTTTTAAATTCATGCCCCATTATTTAAGAAGATCTCTTACAGTTTAGCTTTCTGTGATATATTAGGCAGAATAATAATTTGGTTTTGTTTTTGAGGGCTTTACTTCCCCCTTTTTTGGTTGGTGGTCTTTTTTCCAAATTTTACAGTATTTGAATATTAAATAATGTTTTTGAGGCTTATTGAAATTAAGAATTTTCCTAGAAATTCTCACATGTGGTGCTCTATTTTTCACCCTTGAGAATTACTGCCCTAATTATTTTTAATTAGTGATTCATTGTGTTGTGATTTTATTCCTTAAAGTGACTAAAATGTTAACTGAAGATCGTTTTGTATCAGCAAAAAAAAGAATACAGCTATAATATGGCATACTTTAGCTCTTGACAGTAAAATTTTGAGAGAATAATGACTTTTAAAACTCATTTAAAGAATGTAGACTATTTCAATCCAGCAATGGATTGAAAATCAGTTGAAGTCTTCAGGGGTTGAATTCTCATCTTACTGAAAATCAAGAGCCATAGTAACAGATTGATCTTCATTTCTCTTAAATCCCATTTGGTTTTGATCTGAAACAATACTGACCAAACAATATTGGCCAATTCTACTTCTACCCTTTTCCCCAGTATTTTCATTGAATTGCTAGTTTTTAATAGGCAAATTCTTTGATGATTAAAGAATTAGCCTATTCACTTCAGTAAATATACTCCAAGCTTTCAGAGGAGAAGTTCTTAAGTGCTAGTTTTCATCATTGGAGATGCCTTAAGGTGAAGGCTTTAAAGGTTCCTATCTGACTTTTTTTTTGGTATATGTGTATTCTAATGTTTGTTTTTTTTAAATTATCACATTTGTCACCTTAATTTTTTCTGTGTTTATTCTTAAGGATATGTGTGGTTTTTGAAAAGCTGTCTTCTGGCTTTCAAGCACTAATTTATGTTGGAACACTGTATCAATATGCTTTCTCCCATATCTAGACTTGTGCTTGGGTGCCTGCTAACTTGCTTCAGTCATGTCCGACCCTTTGTGAATGTTTGGACTGTAACCCTCTGTCCGTGGTATTCTCCAGGCAAGAATACTGGACTGGGTTGCCATTTCCTCCTCCAGGGGATCTTCCTGACCCAGGGATTGAACCCATGTGTCTTAGGTCTCTTGAATTGGGAGAAGGGTTCTTTACTATTAGCACCACCTGACTCAGGATTGATCAAATCAGGTGGAGAAAGTCAGGATTATTGGTCAGAGTAGTGCTTAAATTTTGGTTTGTTGACTGTCTATTCTTGGACATACTAGATATTATCTCTCTGTAAACCTTTCAGTAGCATTAAGATTGGTGTTAGTGGAGGAAGCCAGGGATGCGTGTGGGGAGCTTCTGTTTTGCATTCTGTAGTGTCCCACTCCAGTGTTCTTGCCTGGAGAATTCCAGGGACGGGGGACCCTATTGGGCTGCCGTCTATGGGGTTGCACGGAGTCGGACACGACTGAAGTGACTTAGCAGTATTATATCAGAAGATCCTTGTTGGTTGGCGTTTGGGTTTTAATACACATGTCAAAGCATCATGTTAAAGAACTAGGACCTAATAAAATTTGAAACCTAAAAAAGAGAAAATGTTTATCATAGAGCCGGAACCCTTTGGATTGAGTATTAACTGGATTTAAACTGCAAAAAAGTTCCTTTGTACTTGGGTGTGTGTATCTTTTAGAATGGCGTGCTGTTAGAAGTAGAGCCTTGTTAGCTTGGTAACAAGGGTTAAGGTGAGAAAATGTACAGTGAAAGAGCACCAGTCCTGAGGTCTGGATTTGTAGTTTTTGTTTGCTGATTCTTAGCTTTTTGATTATGGGGAAACCGTACAACTTTATGGATGCTTTCTCTTTCCTTCCCTTTTTTTTAAACAAGATTGAATTAATAATCTACAAGGTACTTTCCAAATAAATGGCTTGAAATGTGTGTAGGAGAGCCTTCTGAATTTTTGTGCTTTAATTTACGCTTTTAAATATTTGCTGTGTGTCCTGCCATTCCATGGTTATCAAAACTCTCTCCCTGCCGGAAGTATAGACTACTTTTGTTTGTGTAGACTACTTTGGAATATTTTTCTCTGATGTTCATTTAATATTTTCATTACTGTTTAGGGCTTCCCAGGTGGCGCTAGTGATAAAGAACCTGCCTGCCAATGCAGGAGACGGAAGAGACACGAGTTTGATCCCTAGGTTGGGAAGATACCCTGGAGGAGGGCATGGCAGTCCATTCCAGTGTTCTTGTGTGCAGAATCCCTGTGGACAGAGGATCCTGGCAGGCTACAGTTCATAGGGTCACAGAGAGTCAGACACAACTGAAGTGACTTAGCATGCACACGCATGCGTCACTGTTTAGAGAAGGATTGAACAGCATGATAGCTGGAGAAACAAGGGTGAGCGTTTTCCAGACTTACAAACACAAACCCTGAAGTTTTCACTGTATGTATGGTATATTCTTTAAAAGTCATTTTTGTTTATACAAGAAGTGGTTTAGTTTGTAGTCCTGTCGTACGGCTTCCAATTTAAGTCTTAAGATGCCTACCAAATAACAATATTCGTTCTTTTGCATTGTCAGGATAAAATCACTGTGACTCTCAAAACATTGAGTATTAATATTTTTTATTTAATCTATTGGCCAAATACCATTTTCTGGTGGGTTTACTTTTTAAAAAGGGAAGAAACACTAATTTCATATTCCAGAAATTCTTGTTTATTCTGAACATACAGCCTTTTCTCATTTTTACTTTACAGAATTCTAAAACAAAAGTGTCATGCAGTTGTGGAGTTTTAAGGTTGAGGGAAGAGTCTTAAGTTTATATAAGTAGAGTGTAAATGTTTATACCTAAATTTGGCAGTTTGTTTTTGGTGAAAATGAGTATTTCAAAATGCACATAATTTAGTGTAAGTATTTATAATGCTATGTAGGTAGCTGTGTGATTCAGTGAGGTGTGGGTGAAGTATCCTGATTGTCCATTTACTGGCCATATGGACTTAAGTTCTCTTTGCATCTTGGTTTCCTTTCCTTTGCTCTTGACTTCCTTAATGCTGTTATCCTTCCGTTTCCCCAGTATCCACTTACTGAGTCTCTTGGATTTTACCTCTGAAATAGCTCTCGAAGCCACTCATTTTTTTTTCTAACTGGGATCAGGATTCCCTCTTCCCTAAATGAAAGCATTGGTCTATGACCCCTTCTCTCCCCAGTTCATTATCCACCCTGCTGCCAGAATTGCCTTCTAAGAAAAGCACATTTGCTCATTCTTTATGTAAAAATCTTTCAGTGTCTTCCCAGTGCCCCTAAGATAAAAGTACAAGTGTTTCCCTAAACAGCTTGCCGCATGTCTGTTTCTCTAGCCCTCTTTTAGTTGTTTGAAGATAATAACTGGAGTTCTGTCATGCATGCTGTGTCTTTTTAGAATACTGTCTCTCCCTGCCTCAGTTTGCCGAGTTCATTTTTTCCTGTGTTTCATCTTCAGTTTAGAGGTTGCTTCTCCAACCTCTCAATCCCCAGTCTGGGTTAGTTAGCAAATCAGATATCCCATAAAACACTTTACTTCCGGTGGTAATATTGTAGTGCCCAAACTGAGCTGCT
The DNA here is from genome assembly GCF_029378745.1 of Bos indicus. NCBI lineage: Eukaryota > Metazoa > Chordata > Mammalia > Artiodactyla > Bovidae > Bos > Bos indicus. Next base: position 36,178,787 of record NC_091772.1, on the reverse strand, counting down.
CCTTTTCCCCCCTCAAGCCTGCTTTTCTTGCTGCTGCTAAGTCGCTTCAGTCGTGTCTTGACTCTGTGCGACCCCATAGATGGCAGCCCACCAGGCTCCCCCATCCCCTGGGTTTCTCCCGGCAAGAACACTGGAGTGGTTGCCATTTCCTTCTCCAATGCATGAAAGTGAAAGTGAAGTTGCTCAGTCGTGCCTGACTTAGTGACCCCATGGACTGCAGCCTACCAGGCTCCTCCATGGGATTTTCCAGGCAAGAGTACTGGAGTGGGTTGCCATCGCCTTCTCCATCTACATTTTGTTAAGTAGAAACTATAGGCTTTCATTTAGTCTGACCAATAATCTCGAGCCTCCTAACCAGTCTTTCTCCTTTGCTACCTTCTGAATCTACAGTTTATTAGCAGTGCAGCAACCTTATCATGTTACTCCTTTGCTCAGAACACTCTCAGATGTCCTCAACAGTGGCCCACAGGCCCATGCGATTTGTAACTCCAGCATTGTCACCTCTCTGACCTGTCTCTAGATCTTAACTGTTCACTTGGAAAGATTTACCGCACTGGCTTCCTTGTCTCCTCAAGCATTTCAGGTACATTCCTGCCTCACGGTCTGGGTATCTTCTATCACTTAGCTAGTTGACTAAAGCTAGTCCATTATTTAGGGTCTACAAAGGGCTTTTTTGAATAAAAAGTGACCATATATTATAAAATATACTGCCAGTAATTCTAAGTCTTCTCAGTTTTTCAGTCTTCTTCAGAACATACTTCAGAATGTCTCAGAGAAGTCTATATTATGTTTTAGAGAAGCATTCTGTTTTGTTTTTTTTCATGGTCAGAAACATGTACCATTTTTTCACAGTGGTGTTCATGGACCACTTGCCTCAGAATCACTTGAGGTGTTTAAGAATGCCACTCAGTTCGACCTGAGTCAGAAACTCTGGGTACTGAGACCTGAATGTCAGCAAACCTGCGGGTTGGTGTGCATAAAAGTTTGACAGCCACTGCTCTGTGCTGTATGAATAATGGAGTTACAGTGACTCCCGTATTATGTTAGTGGCAGAAAGGTCTGGGTTCAGCTTTAATTAAATTTTTAAAAAATATTTAAATATATTTAAAACTTTATAAAGAACTATAACTCAAAACTTTGATACTAAGTGAACATGAGCCCTGTAAGTCTGCAGAAATGTCCTTCATTTTTTTCTGGAAGCAAGTGTGACCAACTTTGGGACTGAATAGGATCCAGTTGGAATTGTCAACACTTGCATGCCTTCTAATCCTTAGTAACATTTTATCTGTAGTGTGTCACACTGAGAACTTTGGGATAATCTTTGATTCAAACCACAGAAACATACATTCAGTGTGTAAAGATTTTTGCATACCCTGGCTTTCTGGGCTTCCCTTGTGGCTCAGCTGGTAAAGAATCCACTTGCAATGCGGGAGACCTGGGTTCAGTCACTGGGTTGTCAAGATCCCCTGGAGAAGGGAAAGGCTACCCACTTTAGTATTCTGGCCTGGAGAGTTCCATGAACTATAAATATAGTCCATGGGGTTACAAAGAGTCGGACATGACTGAGCAACTTTCACTTCACTTGCTTTCTAGGGAAATGTCTCTCATGTTAGTGCTTTGGTTGCATCAGACAATTTCAGGTGTTTGTTACAGTGATTGTGAACTGTTTTACATTAGCACTCAGCTTTTGGCCTGGATGTGAATGGGTTATTTTGGGTTGTAGAAGACTGTTTCCTGTCTGCTACCAGTTGTTTTGCTAAATGAAAACTTAGCACTATTGTCATTATATGAAATGTATAAGAGTTTTAAGATGGAGATTGCCCTAAACATTTGAGACTGGTAATTGCTTACTTATAGTCAAGGTTATTGAACTTGAAACGGTGTTTTTCTAAAAACAAGTAGAAATTTGAGTATACTCTTAGGCGTAATTTATCACGTTTTTAGTGCCAGTTAAAATCACATATTGATGCAATATAGCAGCAGTGTTATAAAACTGTGTAAATGTTACACATCAACATTACCTATATAAAGAATATGAGATTTAGCAAATTTGGTCTTTAGAACTTTATTTCTGTGAAATTATTTTTCTTCATTTTTTTTCCTGCTGCTACCTGCTTTGTTCTCTAATGTTATGTGCAACAATCTACCTTTTATAAATACAAATTGTAAGAAGTTTTATGTAAGCGAACCAACCTAGGTAAGTTCAGTTTTACATTTCTGGCTTTATTGTTGCACTTTACAGTGTCCAAGACGACAGTTACAGGTATTAGTGAAAGCAAGTAAGATAAAGAGTTTGCTTCAGAATCAGTAAGATCTAGTACACTCAAGAAGTTCAGGGACTCCCAAGGTGGGGCTGTCCTGGGGAATAAAGATACTCTTCAAAGAGTAAGACTTGATTTTTATGCAGTGTAGGCTTTTTAGTTGATATCATTGGCAGGCACCTAAAAGTCAAAGGTTGATAAGAAGTGAAAGGTTAGAAGATAGCAGAAAACTGTATAATGTGTAGTTGGAGAAGGCAGTGGCACCCCACTCTAGTACTCTTGCCTGGAAAATCCCATGGACGGCGGAGCCTGGTAGGCTGCAGTCCATGGGGTTGATAAGAGTCGGACACGACTGAGCGACTTCACTTTCACTTTTCACTTTCATGCATTGGGAGAATCCCAGGGACAGAGGGGCCTGGTAGGAGGCCGTCTATGGGGTCGCACAGAGTCGGACATGACTGAAGTGACTTAGGAGCAGTAGCAGGAGCAGTTGTACAAATCAATCAAGGTGAATTTGTTGATAAAACAGATGAAATGTGTAAGGTAGAAAACCATTGCAGGAGCATGGTACTTTCCCTGAGACATTGATAGAGAATGCGTAAATGTGTTGAGCACCTCCTATGTGTCAGGCTCTCTGGATATTGCAGATAGTTGACTGTGTCCTGACAAAACTGACACTGTCTTGCGAGAGATAATAAAGTGGTAATATATGAGTCAGAGAAAAGTGCCCCTTGTAGAAAAGTAGAGCTGAATAAGAGGAAATGAGATAATCTTGGGAAGTAGGGGTTGCTATATGGAAATGTTGGAAGTAGGGAAGATAATGATTGCTGTATAGAAATGAGAAAGGTGAGCGTATGAATATAGAATGAAAGTGAAGATTGCTCAGTCGTGTCTGACTCTTTGCGACCCCATGGACTATACAGTCCATGCAATTCCCCAGGCCAGAATACTGGAGTGGGTAGCCTTGCCCTTCTCAAGGGGATCTTGCCAACCCAGGTCTCCCACATTGCAGGTGGATCCTTTAGCACCTGAGCCACCAGAGAAGCCCAAGAATACTGGAGTGGGTAACCTGTCCCTTCTCCAGCGGGTCTTCCCTACCCAGGAATTAAACCGGGGTCTCCTGCGTTGCAAGTGGATTCTTTACCAACTGAGCTATGAGGGAAGCCCTATGAATATAGGGAGTGTATTCCAGAATAGTGTCAGGGCCTTCTGATGAGAGCATGTTAGATGTGTTAGAAAAACAAGATGGCTAACCTGTTTTCAGAGTGGGGAAGTGATAGGAGATGATCTCAGAGAGGTAGCAAAGGCCAGATCATGGAGGCTTTGAAAAGGATTTAGGCTTTTACTCTGAAAAAGATGAAGAGCCGTTGGAGGATATGGAGTCATTTAATCTCTGAATTAGAGAAGCAAGATCACTTAGTGTATAAATTAAAGATTGGCAGTAGATTGGTGCATTAACAGTTCATTGATAATAAGTAGGAATATATACACACAGACACATGCTATTATAGTATCTATACATATTATTGTTTACCGTTTACTTAACTATAGCTGGAGATAACATTGTAGTACCATTTTTTTGGTTAAATAGAAGGATTAATTTTAAATAACTGTCCTCATTTTGTTGTTTGTCACGAATTTGACTGTTTTGGTTTGGTTTCGTTTCTTAAAGACACCTGTATACATCTTCTTTTGACAACTACCTGAAAAGTTCACTTTTAACTGGTGCTTGTAATAAAAAATAGTTTAAAACAATTTACTTTTGGATATGTGGATGTGTGTGTTTTAATGGTGGGGGGGGGATGGACTGGATTACAGAACGTGTAGTTTTTTCATTAGGTGGGATGGTGGGTGAAATAATTACAGCTTCAGTAAGGATGAGAGAGTATATGAGGGCAGGGAACAAGGAACTGGGAGCTGATTGTGATCTGTGTTAGGCTGTAGACATTTGTAATGACTTCTGTTTTCTGATAGATTTTTCTAAATGTTTTTTTTTCCCTCAGTTCCTTAAGGGCAATGATGTTAATTGAAAAACTGACACAAAGAGTAATCTGATCATTTCCAGTGTGCTTTTTGGTCTGGTGCATCTTGTTCCTGAACACAGTAGATGCTGAATAATATAATTTAATGAGCAAATAGTTTTGGTTGATAGTTGTTTCTGAATTTGAATATAATTTAAGAATATACTTTTAGGAGATCAGAAAGGTAAGAAAAATTAATAAAATTGACAGTATTGGGCATTTCATTCTGTCCTTTATTTGAAGAGATTGAACTGATTCAGTATTGGCTCTCCTGTACCAGATGCACTTGTGTAGATTGCGCTGCTCTAGCAGTGGGTGCTGTGGTACAAAGAAAACAATGTAAAATTAAGACCGTCAGGGCCAGGGCTCTAACCCTTGTCTTCTACACAGTGACTCTGTAGCCTTGGACTCATTATTTAAAACTTTTCCATTTTTTTGAACTGTAACATAGGCATTTTTACTATTCCCTCAAAGATTTGCTTGAGAATTAAGTGGAGTGATATACTTGAAATTGAAGGCAAAGGAGAAGGGGTCAACAAGGATGCAGTGGTTAGATAGTGTCACTGACACAGTGAACATGAATTTGAGCAAACTCCTGGAAGATAGTGAAGGACAGTGAGGCCTGGTGTGCTGCAGTCCATGGGGCCGCAAAGAGTCGGACACGACTTAGTGACTGAACACTATGCATGAAATCTGTAACAATTCCTGCCATATACAGGGTAGTCAAAAAATGTTCTTTTTTCTGTTTTATGATAGTATTTGATTCGTGTGTGTGAATGCTCAGTCGTGTCCGACTGTTAGTGATCCCATAGATAATAGACCACCACGTTCCTCTGTCCATGAGATTTTCCAGGCAAGAATACTGGAGGTTGCCATTTCTTCCTCCAGAGGATCTTCCCAAACCAGGATTCGAACTCGAGTCTCCTACATCTCTTGCATTGGCAGACAGATTCTTTATGCTGAGCCACCTGGGAAGTCTTTTGATACTGAGTAAAAATGGGGCGTCCCTGGTGTCTGAGACGGTAAGGAATTTGCCTGCAATGCAGAAGTCTGGGGTTTGATCCCTGGGTTGGCAAGATCCTCTGGATAAAAGGAATGGCCACCCACTCCAATATTCTTGTCTGGAGAATTTCATGAGCAGAGGAGCCTGGTGAGGTCCAGTGCGTGTTGTGGTAAAGAGTTGGACAGTGACTGAGCAGCTAACACTTTGGGCTTTCCTGGTGGCTCAAATAGTAAAGAATCTACCTGCATTGTATGAGACTCAGGTTTGATCACTGGGTCAGAAAGATCTCCATGTATTTGGATTTAGGCACAAAGAACCATATTCTTTCTGCATTACTCTTCCCAAGTAATCAGTCTTCTCCTATACTTAGGGTATTTAGTAATGCCTAATAATTTCTGCCTTTTCTTAATTTTGGCTTATGGCCAAACCATAGTGGTTGTATTCTAGAGATTTTGGAGTTGAAAGAAAGGAGGGAAGTTTTAAATAAGTCTGGGAATTTTTCCACACTTACGATAATTTAATGATAGCAACACAAGACATATTTTTAAGCAGAACATTTGAACAGGATTTTCTCTCTGAAATGGCATCAAATCTGGAAATGTTAACAACCAAAAAAAAACCTTAAAAATTAAGGAACAAGAACGGGGGAAAGAAAAGTGTTGTGTATAGTTCATTGACAGAATTGGCTGATATTGGGGTTGTCTCTAGGAGGCAGAAGGATGTATTTGGAGAAAGTTTTGATGGTGACTGATTCCAGGAAATGAGAGAAAAGCCATGGAAGTTCAGCGAGTAATCAGGAGTGATTAAACATACATTGGTGGAGATTAGGAAGTTTAGTGGGGAGAGTGAAGGGCAGTGATGTTGAAAGAACACCTTCAGCAAGAATGACTTTGATTAGGGCAATGAGAGAACAAAACCACACCACCCATACTTGTTAACAGGCAGAATAGGAGCGGTCACACTTGCGTTCTAATCCCAAACTGTTTGGTTTTGGCTGGCTACCTTAAATTTATTTATTTATTTATTTATTTTTTTGCATAACTATTAGTATACTTAGTGTACCGTCACAACCAGGAAATTGACGTTGATACAATTCCCTAATCACTCAGATGTCACCGATTTTATTGAGTACATGCACTTTTGGGGTATGTGTCTGTTCTGTGCAGCTGTAGCATATGAGTAGATGAATGTGACGACCGCCATAGTCTGGATATAGAGCAGTTCAGCAGTTTCTTGTGCTACTCTTTTTATTGGCATAGCCACTTCCCTCCTTCCACTCTTTCCTAAGCCCTGGCAATCACTGATGTCTTCTCAATCTATAATTTTGTCATTTCGAAAATGTTATATAAATGGAATCACGATATGTAACTGTAAGATTGACTTTTGTTTTTTTACTCAGCTTATTCCCTTGAGAAGCAAGGGACTGCGTGTCCATGTTGTATTTCTGTTTTGTTGCTGAGTAGTAGTCTATGGTATAATGTACTCAGTTTGTTTAACCATTCAGTGTTGAAGGACATTTGGGTTCTTTCCAGTTCTGGGCTATTACCAGGATTGCTGTACACTCATGTACATATTTTGGTGTGAAATAACTTCATTTCTCTATTACAAATGCCAGAGTAAATGAATTGCTGCTTAATGACCGTTGCAAGTAGAAAAATCATGTTGTCACCAATTATCAAGCTATTGCTGTTGTTAGGACTTAATCTTCATTTATTACCCTCCCTTTAATCACATTTTTCTGTAAGTCATTACACAAATATCTGAATTTTTTAAAGGAAAGATGTGTAATTACTGTATGCTAATTTAATGTTTAATATTTGTATCCAGCGTGAAGTGCTGGTAAATGTACCAGATTTGCTTTTCATTTTGCTCAGATAATAACAGACATTTCTTCTAGATGACCTGTGCTACCATTGTCAAAAAACTTAAAGTACAGTTAACAGTAAAATTACTCTGTTACTTAATCTGCCTTTGAAGATTTAGGTGACCAGGAGAGGTTGCAGTGCATTTAAACCTTGAACAATGCAAGGCTTTATCCTGGTGTGGTGTGATTTATAGGTGGCCCTTCATCTCCTCGGTTCCTCCAAGTCATCAGATTCAGCCAATCACAAACCCTGTAAGACTGTAGCATTTACTGTTGAAAAATATCCAAGAGTTCAAACCCGCCTTGTTCAAGTGTCAGCTGTAACTGGCAGACCTGTTGTTCTTCAACCTGGTATCTGTCAGGTTGACAGAAAATATTCATATCATTAAATGGGGTGAATGCGAATAGGTATTTTTCACTGTTTAAAAAGCACCTCGGTTTTTTTTTTTTTTTTTTGGATACATAAAGTTTGGAAAACTATACTAAGGTTCAGAGAAGAATGATTTCTGTACTGTTAGGTCTTGCACTGCCTTTGACGTATCATAAATGTTCAGTAAATGAAACATTTGTTAAGTGAATGCTCTTTGTGTGTGTAGTGTTGACTGCTTTTAACAACAAAGGGAAAGTTTAAAGAGTGTGTTTTGAGTAAATTATTTGCTGTATGTCATTTGGTGCAAAAAAAAAAAAAAAAAAAGGTATCAAAATAAACACTTTGAAATAAGTTGTGTTGATCCCAGATATTAAGGAGATGAGTTTAGCTTCGTTCAGTGCACACTGCCTGTCTCGAAAGTACAGCTTCTAGCTTCTCTGTTTGTGCATTGGTTATTTTGAATTTTCTTAGGATTGTCTATGTTAGTCTGCTGACACCATCACCTCCCAAATTAAGACTACCTTAAGTTTTAAATTATTAAAATATTTGAGTGTCCTCTTTCAGTTGTAACATTCTACTTGGAAAAAAAATTCTCTGGGTCATATCAGTTTTTTTTCTCTTAACACATTGTCTTTTCTGTAGAGTTCTGAGATTTGTTGTGTAAGTGACAGGCTTCTGCCTGGATGATTTAAGAATTCTCCTTCCTCTTCTTGTCTGACATAGTTCTAAGATATGTATCCTAACAGACTTTAGAGGAATTGGATGTTGGCTTTTTAGTATTTTTTTGCGGTTGAGCATGGATTTAATTTTCCTTGAAATCATTTGTCAGGACTAGTTTGTTGGATTGCTTGTTGGATTTGTTAATTTTTTTCTTTAGTTAATTTTGATAGGTTTTTATGGAGGGCACATGTAGAAAACTTTTGCTGCCTTGCTTCTGGGTTCTTCCTTCCCCAACCAGGGGATGGAACCTGGGCCCTTGGCAGTGAAAGCACAGAGTCCTAACACTACTCATCTGAAAATCTGCTTTTAGTGTAATTTTCATTGTTAAATTTAATGATGTCTGAATCATTTAGTTATTAAAATATCTTATTCCACTCATTCAATTAATGATTTTTAAAATTTTGAAACAATCTCTTAAGATGAGTTTTACATGGTTCTTTTTAGATACTGCCTATTCCATTTTAGCATGGATGGGAATTCCAACACCTAGATGGTAAATAGAGAATATAAGTGTTTTAGGATTACTTACATTATGCAGTGCAACGTGGAATGTAATGTTGCTGTTAAAAATGATGTAGAACCACATTTAGTGAAGATGTTCTTGGGTATTAAGTAGAAAAATCCACATGTAAAGTAGGGTGATTCTATGAGTATTAGATCTATGTGTGAGAAAAAACCTAGGAGGATACATTTACCCTTCTTAATGCTTTTCTGTAGCTTCTGATTATAATATTGATATGTTCTTGATTTTAGAAAATCAATAGCTATTGCAATTAAAAAATAGTAAAAGACTCAATCGGAAATACGGTTCTTGGGGTTTAAAAGGGTATTGCTTGATGATGGGATGATCGTTATGTAAAGACCGTTCCTTATTTGAAGCTTTTCCATCTATTTGCTACAGTTAGTTGTTAACACTTTATTTAAGTCTTTATTTAAGTTTGTCAAATGTTTCTCATTATTTGTTGACAGAATGTTTAAAAAAGTTAAAATTTAAGATTCATATTCATGCAAGACTTTTAATATTAAGCTGTTGTGCATTCCTGGACTGAGGTGTGTATATAGATGTGAATCCTCTTCTGGTATTTTTCTTTGATTTTTGTTATTTTTTGCCAGAATTTTCTGGTTGGTTATTTTAATGACTGAATCTGATTCTGGAACAGATGATGTACTTTTTCCTTGAAAGTTTGAAACAGTTCCTCAGTAAAACTGTAATATCTGAGTCTGGCTAGAGCTGTGATTGGACAGGGTGGGTGTTGAGGAACAGAGAGGGGAACTCAAGGGAGAGTGAAGAGATAACATAATAATAATCTCTGCAGAAAGCATGTTGTAGTAAAATTGGTATGCAGGTTAAACATTATCAGAAACGTTATCTGTTGCAGCTTGTCTTATCCCTAATCATTCTGAGCTTCTGTTTTTAAGATACCTGGTAGTATTTTGCATGCACCATTTGAATGTTTATAAAACTGGTTTAGGTGATACAGCAGTATTTACTTTTCCCTTTAATATACAACCATGTCCCAGTTGGAGAAGACCTATATACAAGGTGTCCAATCTCAGATCACCAGTACCCCACCCTAAACTGCAGACCTGTCTAAATACAAAGCAGGATGAGTACACAGCAAAAACAGGTGGGGTTTTTAGAGTAAATGCTGTTTGTGTGTATATGTCTGTATTAAGAGACACAGTTCAGTTCACTTCACTCACTCAGTTGTGTCCCGACTCTTTGGGACCCCATGAACCACAGCACACCAGGCCTCCCTGTCCATCACCAACTCCCAGAGTTCACCCAAACCCATGTCCGTTGAGTCAGTGATGCCATTGAAACATCTCATCCTCTGTCGTCCCCTTCTCCTCCTGCCCTCAATCTTACCCAGAATCAGGGTCTTTGCAAATGAGTCAGCTCTTTGCATCAGGTAGCCAAAGTATTGGGGTTTCAGCTTCAACATCAGTCCTACCAACCAACACCCAGGACTGATCTCCTTTAGGATGGACTGGTTGGATCTCCTTGCAGTCCAAGGGACTCGCAAGAGTCTTCTCCAACACCATAGTTCAAAAGCATCAGTTCTTCGGTGCTCAACTTTCTTTATAGTCCAACTCTCACATCCATACATGACCACTGGAAAAACCATAGCCTTGACTAGATAGACCTTTGTTGACAAAGTAATGTCTCTGCTTTTCAATATGCTATCTAGGTTGGTCAAAACTTTGCTTCCAAGGAGTAAGCGTCTTTTAAGAGACACAGTACAACAGTATTAAAACTTCTCATCTATAGTGTTTTCCTTGAGGTAACTGCTGGAATATGCTGCCTTTTTTCTTTCATGTAGCTTATAGGTTTGGGGAAAGCACTTTTCCTAGGTAATAGAATGGAGGGTGTCAGTTTTAAAGTAAGTTTAAGTCAGACATTTGTAGTGAGTGTTTCAGGTCATGAATGTCTTCAAACCTATTTGCTGTGTCATACTTAACAGGTGGACTTTGTATACCTGCTTATGATACATAGAACTACTATCCAGCCTTTTCGAGAGCTAAACTCTAGGGATTGTCTATGTCATTTCTTTTTAAATGACACTGTATAGAGCCTAGAGTTTCCAAGAATGTGACTGAGCTATTTACCCTTAATCCCCCACTACCACCATTATAGCAAGAGGCACTCCTGTTTGAGGTATTGGGTTTCCATTCATGTGTCTATTGAGAAACTCAAGCATTGTTGTAGTTACATCAGGTATTGTAGCATGGCATGGCAGCAAGGTTCCTATGCACAGGAAGTTTCTCTCTTGGTGGAAGAGACATAATATAAAGTAGACAAGGAGGGTAACTTCATGTTGTGATTTGTGTTATAAAGAAAATAAATGATAATGGCAGGGAGGAAGGGAGGCCGGTGTAGGAGGTAGTCAGGGAGAGGCCTTTTTAGGGAGTAACATGAATTGACATCTGAAGGATGAGCAGGCAGCCACGTAAGGAAGAAATTCTGTGGCTTGAAGCTGGGAGAGAATACTAGATAACCATTTCTCTAGAAAGAATCCTCTTAATCTTATTCTTTAGTCTTTCATGTTTTCCTTAAAGACATATTTTTAATCTGCTTTTTCATGATGCACCCAGTACTATACAAAAGTACCACCAAAAAAACCCCCCAAAAGCAAAGATAAAAATCTCCACACACACCCTCTTTGTTTGCTTTCCAGGGTCCTTGATGTCTTTGGCTTAATTTAGCTTAATATAGTTTTATCTCATTTGGGAACCACATGTTCCTGTCAGACTAGTTCTGCTCATTGCCCTCTGAACCCTTTCATTCTGTGCTCATATCCTTTTATGCCCTTTGCTCATATTGTTTGCTTTGACAGAATTTTACTCTCCATTTCATAGAGGACAGGGCACTTACTTGAAGATTCCTTTGTTCATTTGTTCATAGATTGAGGGGGTGCCATGAGGCTTCCAAAGTTGAACTCTGCCACTTGTCCAGTTGATTAGAGTCAGGAGATGAAAATACTAGGAGACCTAAAGGCGTGCCAGCCCCTGCCTCTTTCTTTTGTTTGCTGTACTGTCTCTCTAAAGGCATCAGCTTGGGAGAAGGATATTTTAAGTTTTTCAACTGCATTGTCTCCTACTCATGCTTTTAGAGTCTCACGATAATTTTATAAATTTAACTAAAAATTCTTGTTATTTTTCATACTAACCTATATTTTTCTTTCAAAGGAATGCATTTTGTCTTAGACTAGCCAGTCAGCTAATATAAAAATAAGAAAGCATAGGGAGCAATGTGAGATGTGGTTTAATTACACTGCATAAAAATAACTATAAAGGACAGATGTGCTGTGATGGGAGCTTAAAAAAAAATTTTTTTTTAAACTTTTTATTTTGTATTGAGATACAGCCAATTAACAATGTTGTGATAGTTTCAGGTAAACAGGGAAGGGACTTAGCCATACATATACATGTATCCATTCTCAGTGGGGACTTGTTTTTAGATTGAGGGATCAGGGAGGGCTTTTCTAACAACTTGGCATTTAAACTGGAACTGAAGGATGACCAGGAAGTAGTACACAGACAGCAGTGGGAGATAGTGGTGAGCAGGTAGAGTGTATGAAGGGTCTAGGGTAGGAAAGAACTGGGCATGTATTCAGAGAAATGAAAGAGGCCCGTGTAGTCAAAGTGTAGTGAGCAATGAGAAGTTTGAATGGCTTCCTTCTGTACTGATTGAAATTCAGAAACACATGTCATGATCTGAGATGCATGTTAAAAAGATTATTTTGATTATTCTGTGGTGAGTGTTTTGAACTGGAGATACGAATGAAAGTGGGAGGGCAGTTAGCTATTATGGTGAATCCAGTGAATTTCTACTGGAGTCAAGAAGAAGAGGTGCTTTTAGTCCAGGATTAAGCCTGCAGGGCCCTGTAGTGCTCACTGCCTGTTTACTCTGTGTGGTATTAAGGCCAGTGCCTGAGATCGCTGAAGAGTTGAGAGTCCTGTGTTGATAATTTTTTTAGGAATGTAAGTATGAGGCACTGAGTCTTGAGGGCATAGGCAGTTTGAAGGCCCTGGACTTTTCATGGTTACCTTGTTAATACAGCCCTCACCAAGAGCTAACAGAGGGAGGATAAAAATCTTACTCTAAAATCTGCATCAGTCGCCTAGTACAAAGTCAGGTGGCAGAGGTCAAAAGAAGTTACTAATATCCATAATATGCATTTCATATTTAGTTGTCATTTTTTGCAGTCTTGCACACCATTGCCTTATTTGAGAAGTAGAGATTACTACAGAAGTTAGGTGACATCTTCAAGTGTAGAGGCAAAATCTTTACTGAAGCCCAAATTGCCTGAATGAGGCCTGACTGAGTACTCTTCACTAAATAAGTGATTCTTAACTTAGTTAGACCCAACGTCCCCACCCTGCAAGAATTTTTAAAAGTTATTTTAAAAAACATTAAGATATAACTCACACACACACACACACAAAAAGATATAACTCACATTCCACGCAGTTATCACCCCACCCGCTAGGGGGAAAAATTTTTTTCCGTACCTGTTAACATCATTCCCGTTTTTCTCCCTGCCCACTCCATACTGCTGATCTGCTGTCTTAATAGATTGTCCTGTTGTGGACATGTGGTCTTTGTGACTGGCTTCTTTCACTTAGCATGGTGATTTTGAGGTTCGGTTCATATTGTATCAAATATCTGTACTTAATTCCTCCCCCTGCACCAGGTTAAAGTTTATTCACCAACAGTTCTCAGTGCTTTTAAAGTTCATTCAAGTTTTCTGTAAAACGGTATCATGTGCAACTTTTTCCACATTCCCGTGACCACAAGAGATTGTTTATTTAAAGCATTTCATGGAGTAGGATTTGAGAAATGATGGCAGACTTCTAAGCTAGACAAGTAAAAGTCAAATATAAGATATATAAAATATATAAGACTTCGGTATCCTTTTTTTGATGTGTAATTCACCTGCCATACAGTTCCTCCGTTTACAGCTGTGCAGCCATCACCACAACCAATTTTAGAACGTTTTTATCATTCAGAAAGAAACTGTAGCTGTACCTGCAGCCCCACTCGCCTGTGCTACTGTATGTCAGCAGTCGTTCATCTCCTTTCTGTCTCTATAGAAGGGAATTGGCCTATAGGGACGTTTTATGTAAGTGAAATCCTACAACGTATAGTCTTGTGACTGGCTTGTTCACTTAGCTTAATATTTTCAAGGTTCATTGTGTTTTAACGTGTAGCAATACTTATTCCTTTTTGTTGAATAATATTCCATAGTATAGACATAGGATGTTTTATTCATTTGTTAATCATTTGTGGGGTATTTGGTGTGTTTCTGTCTCTTGGCGGTACCAAGTAGTGTGCAGTAAACATTTGGGGCCCATGCTTTGATTTTTCTTGGACACATACCTAGAGGTGTAATTGCTGTGTTATATGATAACTCTGTATATAACCTTTTCAGGAACTGGTAGCCTGTTTTCCAAAGCAGCCGAGTGTTTCCTTCTGTAGCAGCAGTGTGTGGGAGAGTGCCAGTTCTCTACATCCTCACCAACACTTGTTAAGTCTGTTTCTCTGACTGTAGCCATCCAGATGGATGTGAAGTTGTATATCATTGCAGCTTTAATTTGTATTTCCTCATGGCTAATATTTAGCATCTTTTCATGTACCTTTTGGCCAGAGAGTTCCTACTAGATTTGCAGATATGTTCTCCCATTCTGTGGATTGTCTTCTCGTTTCTTGATGGTGTACCTCGAAGCACGAAGATTTTTATTTTGACCAAGTCTAATTTTTCTGTTTTTTCTTTTTTGCTTGTGTTTTTGGCAATGAGTATGCCTTTAAGAGTTTTATAGTTTTTGCTCTTATATTAATTTCTGTGATTTATTTTGTATGATGTAAGGAAGGGATACAACTCAGTTTTCCTTGCTGCATGTGTTTTGTAAACTCCCAGTTTCTAGCCTGTAGACAAGTGTGAGTAATACATACCACCTGCACATGTTAAGAGTAGGAAATAAAAGGGCAGCTTCAAAGGAAATGATGTTAAATGTAATTTGCACAGAGTAGTTGGTATCACGGAGAAGGCAGTGGCACCCCACTCCAGTACTCTTGCCTGGAAAAATCCCATGGACGGAGGAGCCTGGTGGTCTGCAGTCCATGGGATCGCGAAGAGTCGGACACGACTGAGCGACTTCACTTTCACTTTTCACTTTCATGCATTGGAGAAGGAAATGGCAACCCACTCCAGTGTTCTTGCTTGGAGAATTCCAGGGACCGGGGAGCCTCGTGGGCTGCCGTCTATGGGGTCGCACAGAGTCAGACACGACTGAAGCGACTTAGCAGCAGCAGCAGCAGTTGGTATCAATGTGCTGAAAATATTTAGCATATTCATTTGTTATAAATATACAGGATAGCAGTACTCTTTTTTAAATAGTCTATATTAATGAAAGTGAGAGCTTTATTAATCAGTGAGAGTTGTATCTCTTATTTATGTCTAAAGTTTAATTATTTTTGGTCCTAACTCATGTCTCCTTGATGCCAGCAGGTGTAGTATATGGCATTATTGTTTGTTATGAGGTTTTTGTAAGAGTTGAACATTTTGGTAAAAGTTCAAAACAAAACTCAATACAATGTGTGCAACAGTTACATTTCTAGAAAATTCAGGTTGAATAAAGCAGAACCAGGTTCTAGGCTCAGTTAATTAGGAGCTGATTTTTTTCAGATATAAAATGGTTCTTTGAAAAATGTTCTGTGCAGAGTAGTTAAGTCCGGTTAGCTACAGCTTTGACTTTTCATTACCAGGTAGCTCATATGCAGTCGGTAAATTGGAGAATGGCATCAATATAATGAAGTTGTGTTGATTCATACATGAAAAAATTTTTTCTAGGAAATGCAAATCAGAATAGCAGGAGTAGGATATAACTTTCAAATAGAAAGGGAAAGCCCTTATCTAGCTGTACAGGCAAGACCTCTAAAGAAAATTCAAGTCTGCTTTCCTCACTGGGCTTGGCTTCCTCTCTGTGGCAATTTATACTTTTTTGTCCATTTTTTTTGATGGTAACCTTGTTACCCAGAATCCCATTTCCATGTTCTCAACCCCAGTAATTTAATATCCCTTGAAGCAATCTGCAAACATACTGAGCTGCTTATCAGTGTTCAAGTTTTTGTTAGTGCTCCAGTTATGATAAAGTGTAGTTTTGAGTGATTTGCTCCTACCCTATTTTCCCCATAAAACTTCTATTTTTAGTGTGCAATTTTGCAGAATTTAAGGTGTTTCAGGAAAATACTGATTGTTAATGCAGAAATGCCCATTACAGGTAGATGACTTTTTTTGTGCACTCCCCCTGACCTTTAAGCATAAGTCTTTCTCTCTCAAAATATTTATGGCTGCATTGGATCTAAATTTTGGCACTTAGATTTTTGTTGTGGCAGGTGGGCTTTCTAGTTGTGACGTGCGGATTCAGTAGTTGCAGTGCAGGGGCTTAGTTGCCTGACCAGGGATGGAGCTCTGTCTTCTTCATTGGAGACCTGGACCACTAGGGAAGTCTGAAATCCCCTTATGTTTAAATATCTGTGGTCTCTGATTCTAACTTATGAGAGGAGGATACTTGGAATAAAGTGTGGCTGGATACTATTAATATATGTGTGCATGCTCAATGTGCCTGACTGTCGTGTGACCCCATGGACTGTAGCCTGCTGGGCTGCTCTGTCCATGGAATTTCTGAGGAGGGAATACTGGAGTGGGTTGCCATTCTTCTCCTCCAGGGGATCTTCCCAACCCAGGGATCAAACCCGCGTCTCTTATGTCTCTGGCATTGGCAGGCGGGTTCTTTACCACTAGTGCCACCTGGGAAGCCCTGGTCTGGATCCTGACCACCAAAACCATCTTGACAGAGAAAGTGCCTGTAAAAAATTCAAATCTTAAGGTCCCATCTCATAGAGTGTGAATCACTATGAAATTAACTTTGAATTCTACATTTTTTACTAGATTGATATTTGAGGTCCACTGCTGAACCTTATTCAGTCATGCACATTATCTGCTTGTATTAGTTTGAATAGCAGTTTGGGGTGGTGGATGTACTTGTGATCTTCATTTATTATAGGTGTACCTTACATATTCTTGCCAGTTTCTTGAAGAAAGCATTAAGACTTAATTTCTAAGTCTGAGGATGTCGTAGGGAATTCTAGTGGTTACCATGTTCTGAATAAGGACACAGTGCCATATTTTGCCCCTGAATAGACTGGAAACTTATTTCATCTTTAGAAAAGCTAGTTGCATTTCTTAGCCTTGTTTGTTTATATAGAATTGTATGTACTTCCCACTTTCCATTTAATATCCAAGTTCCCTTTTCTAATGGGAGGGCAGTCTAATTGCTTAATGCCCATTTCTTGCTGAGTTAGGTGAGTTTCCCTACATTTTTTGTCCCATTTCCCATGGTACTCTTAGGACTTCATCTTTCTCAGACTGTAGGTTATAGCCTTCTCACTCTTAAGATCTAGCTTCTGAAGTTTAGAGGTTGACAAGTAGGAGGGGTTATTCTGCCCTTTTAAATAGTGAAGATTCTGTCAGGGAGGAGGGCAGCATCTTGCACTATCAACATGAACTGTCTTTGTCATTTGCCTGGTCCAGGAGTTGGCAGACTTTTTCTTAAAGGGCTGGATAGTAAAAATTCTAGTTTCACGGTCCACACAGTCATTGCCACAATTAAGAGAATAAAAGTAACTGTAGATAATACTTAAATGGCTGGCTGCACGTGTGTTCTGAAAGTGTCGAATACTTGCTTCATCAGACTTTAATTTCTTAAGGTTGGTTTAAATTTGTGTTACTTAAAACAGTTTCATCCCACTTAGTCACAAATTCTGCTTTTCTCAAGGAGATAATTTCTTTTTCTTTGAAGTGGACAGCCTTTTTCTTGGTAATGTAAAGAAAGCATAAAGGTCATCAGACGTGTAAACAGCTTTTGCTTCCATTACTTTGTTGAGCCAAGCAGCATCTATGAGACAGTCTCTCACCAGCATATACACATGTATGTCTCTGAATTTAGCATTGAAAGTCTGAGTTCAAGTTTTATGTGTGGCTGTATTTTTCTTTGGATATGTTACCATCCACAGGTCATTTATTCTTTCTCTCAGCCTGAGACTATGCATTATGCTGCTATTACCAAAATAAAAAAACACTTTTCTTACCCTGAAACATACAAATCCATCATGGAGTGGGATATAAAAATTTATGGGAGTTTTCAAAGAAATACTGTTTGTAGCACTCCATAGGTATGGCAGTGGAAAATCGTAACCATAATCATTGCTCTGACCTTGCTTTTCTGCCTGCTTGATACTTCAGTTTGGAAAGAACTACATGGAGAAATTAAAAGTCTCAGTGGGATGCTCACCCCCCCCCCCAAATACTTTGGAAGATAATATAAACTGTAGCTTTTGTAATAGTTACCTTTGGTTCAGCCAATTATAGTCATATTGTTCAGAGACAAATCTTCCCTGCCCTGAGTTCTTAAGTGCATCCTTCTGACCCTAATCTAGAGAGCCTTTTGCCTGCTTTATCATGCTTCCTGTACAACCTCTTACTTACTTTGGGTTCTATTTAAGAATATCAGTTTATTCTTAGTCTTTCGATAAAATATCTGTGTCTTAATCTTGCTCCTCACTTTTTTAGGGAGCCACACCTTTCTGCTTATGGGATCTTAGTTCCCCAACCAAGGGTTGGAAACCATGCCTTCAGCAGTGAAAGTGCAGAGTCCTAACCACTGGACTACCAGGACATTCCTCCTCACTTCTTTTTTTAAGTTGGTAGTTTTGCTAAGTGTTGTAGATGAATCTGTCTCATAGAATGTGGAATCTAGTCCCTATCAAAAAGCTCCTGTTTCTGAAAATAGCTTTCCTCCTAAAGGCTGATTGAGTTTTTTCTCTGGATTCTATTAAAGTCTTAGACTCGTGTGTCTTGATGCTTATGGTTTTTAATTGTTATGTTGTGCCCTCTGAAAACACTGAACAACAGACCTAAAAGCTATTTAACATGTCATTTGTTCAGAGGTTAAGCACTTTAGTACTAATTATCACTTTTTTTTGAATTTTCATTGATACGAAGAATAACACTAAAGTGAATTCCTGTGTCTTGAGAGAGATCAGTAGATTTCATTTCTGATATGTCTTAGGCTTATAAAGGACTCTGCCTAACATGTCTTTTACCACATCTTTAGTGTGGCACTACTGTTTCATAGATTTACATCTTGCTCAAGAACATATGCAAATAAATGTCAGGGCATCTAACCCAGGCTTCTTACAGAACTACTCTGGGGACCATTTCAGTTGGTAAGACTGGCCATTCTTTCCTTCATTATTGCAACATTTATGGAAATTTCCATGGGATTCTCAACTCATAGGGTATAAATGTGGTGTTCTCTAGGCCATATAACTAGTTCTCTTTCACTTGGATGCAACTGTAAAGCTGAGTTTTTAAAAATAGTTTTTAAGTTTACACCTGAAAAGTACAAATTTTGGTGTAGATTTGAAATTTTCTTTTTAAAAGTCTTAATTTGGATTTTTTTTCTTTTTAACTGAATGTGTTGGGGTCCCCAGACCACCCCCCAGGCTTGGTGATTGTCTTAAGAGGAGTCACAGGACCTAACATTCATTACCACGGCTTTGTCTTAATAACTGCGAAAGAACACAAAGTGACGTCGGCAGAGGGAAAAGGCATGTGGTGCAAAGTCTGGAGGACACCAGGTGCAGGCTTCTGAGAGTCTTGGCCCAGCAGAGAGACACAGCACACCCTTCCTTCCTCCAGCAGCGGATTGGGACAACACTGGTGAAATGTTGTGGACTGTGGAAGCTTATTAGAGATTTGGTACCCAAGGTTTTTATTGGATTTGGATTCTTATGCAGGCATCTCTGCCTGATTTGAACCAGAAGTCTGGATTCCCAGTAGGAAAGCAGGTATTCAGCATAAACCATATCATCTGCAGAAAGGCTTAGGCACAGTGAACCACTCTTAACAGTTGCTGTTGTGGGAACCCTCCTGAACAGTCATTGTGCTAGCCGAGGACCAACTGTGCAAGCAGACTTTTCTAAGAATAGCAATCTCAGGCTGGCATGTTAACGTCCCTGTACACAGAGCTTATCCTTGACTGATTGCTTCTTTCGATTGTGTTTGGTCTTAAAATGTTTATTGAAGAATTTATTTACTGTATTTTTTTAAAAGTTGAGGATGTTTTACATAAATACATACTATCCAACAAGGTACATTTAAACAAGTAGATGAAGAAACCACTAGGCATCTTAAGCAGCAGTCTTGTTTTGTTGGGAAATTTTCCTCTTGTATCCCTTATATTTTCCTAAGTACATATCTTTTGTCATATCATTAGCTTCATTGGGTCTCTGAGTCTGCTTCTAGCTTCCCCAATAAGCTATGTTGTAGCCAACGTTAAATCTTGGTTATTCCCTTTCCTCTTGCCTTGCTGTTACTCATTCTGAGCTCATAGTGCTTGTTTTTTACATTACTGTATGCCAGTCCCCTACCTGTCACCTTTCCAATGGAACAGACTTCTTGCTCCACTTCTGAATTCTTAGAATCTGCTGACCATTCCAGTTGAGTATGTGAAACCTTAGGTTGTCTTCTGTCCTAATCCACCTTTCTTACCCATTTGGAGGCATACCTTGGGGAGATTGCCATTTTGGTTCCAGACCATTTCAGTCAAGTGAATATTGCAATAAAGTGAGACACAAGTTTTTTTTATTTCCCAGTGCATGTAAAAGTTTATACTATACTATAGACTGTTAAGTGTGTAATAGCATTATGTCTTAAAAAATGTACATACTTTAAGCTCCAGTACTTTGGCCACCTGATGGAAAGACCCTACTCATTGGAAAAGACCCTTATACTGGGAAAGATTGAAGAGAAAAGGAGAAGGGGACAGCAGAGGATGAGATGGTTAGAGAGCATCACTGACTTTGGTGGACATGATTTGCATAAACTCCAGAATGATAGTAGGGACAGGGGAGCCTGGCATGCTGCAGTCCATGGAGTTGCAAAGAGTCAGACACACCTAAGCGACTGAACAACCATCTTAATTTTAAAATACTTTTATTACTAAAAAAAAAAAAATGCTATTTTGTGAGCCTTCAGGAATCCTAATCTTAAGGTCTTGCCTCTATGTTGATGGCTGCTGACAGATTGGGGTGGTGATTACTGAAGGCTGGGTTGGCTGTGGCAATTTCTTTAAGACAGTGCAGTTTGCTGGCTTGGCTCTTTTTTTCACAAATGTTTCTCTAGCATGCAGTCCTGGTTGATAGCATTTTGCGTCTTTCAAAATCGGAGTCAGTGATTTCCAAGCCTGCTGTTGCTTTTATCAGTCAAATTTTTGTAATATTCTAAATCCTTTGTCATTTCAAACAGTCTTCACAACATCTTTACCAGCAGTAGCTTTGCTCTTAAGAAACCTCTTTATTCATCCATGGGAAGCAGCTCCTCATCCATTCAGGTTTTATCATGAGATGCAGCAGTTCAGCCCCATCTGCAGCTCCACTTCTAGTTGTCTTGCTGTTTCCACCACATCTGCAGTTCCTTCCTCCACTGAAGTCTTGACAAGTCTCAGAGTCACCTGTGAGGGTTGGAATGCGCTTTTTCCATACTCCTGTTAATGCTGATATTTTGACCTCTTAACGTGCATGAATCATAAATGTTCTTGCTGGCATCTAGAATGATGAATTCTTTCCAGAGGGTATTTAATTTACTTTACCTAGGTCAGTCAGACTCACGTCTATGGCAATTATAACTTTATGAAATGTATTTCTGAAAAAGAACAGAAAGTTGAAATGACTCCTTGATCCATGGGCTTGCACAGTAGATGTTACCAGGCATGAAAACAACAAGAATCTCGTATGTTTCCATAAAGCTCTTGGATGACCAGGCAAATTGTCAGTTAGCCCTAGTACTTTGAGAGGAGTCTTTTTTCTTAACAGTGGGCTGAAAACATGTTGTAAACAGATGTGCTGTCATTCAGGCTTTGTTCCATTTATAGGCAGAGAAGATTTAGCATAGTTCTTAAGGGCCCTGGGACTTTCAGGTGGTAAATGAGCATTGGCTTCAACTCCAAGTCGCCAGCTGCCTTAGTTCCTGAGAGAGTCAGCCTGTTCTTTTAAGCTTTGATGCCGGGCATTGACGACTTCTCTCCGTGAAAGTAATAGAAGGCTGTTTCAATCTATGTTGAAAATTTTGTTGTTTAGTGTAGCCACCTTCATGAATGTAAGATTTTAGCTTGATCTCCTGGTGACTTGCTGCAATTTCTACATCAGCACTTGTGGCTTCACTTTGATGTTACAGAGGCAACTTCTTTGCTTCAGCCTCAGGATCCAACCTCTTGGCTTAAGACTTTTTGCTGCAGTTTCCTCACCTCTCTCAGCCTTCATAGAATTGAAGAGTGTGCTCTGCACTAGGCTTTGGCTTAGGGGAATGTTGTGGCTAGTATGTATAATCTTTTCTCCATCTGAACTCAAACTTTATCGACATCAGCAGTAATGCTGTTGTGCTTTCTTCGTGTGTTCACCGGAGTAGCACTTTTAATTTTCCTGCAGGAACTTTCCTCCTGCATTCACATTGGCTAACTGTTTGGTGCAAGAGGCCCAATTTGCTTTCTGTCTTGGCTTTCAACCTGCCTTCCCCGGTAAGCTTAACCATGTCTAGCTTTTCAGTTAAAGTGAGAGATATGTGACTCTTCCTTTCACTTGAGCACATAGAGGCCATTGTAGGGTTATTAACTGGCCTAATTTCAATACTGTGTGTCTCAGGGAAAATGACAGCCCGTGGAGAAGGGGAGACATGGGGGAGCAGTCAAAACACACACATTTATCATTTAGGCTTGCCATCTTGTGTGGGTGTTGTTTGTGGTGTTTCAAAACAAATTCAGTAGTAAATCAAAGATCACTCTCCACGGATTGCTGTAACAAAGATAATCACAGTGAACAAATTTGAAATGTTATGAGGATTAACCAAAATGTGACACAGAGATAAGAAGTGAACCAATGCTGTTGGAAAAATAGCACTGATAGATGTAAGATTGACACAAACCTTCAATTTGTACGAAACTCAGTATCTGTGAAGTTTAGTAAAGCAAAGCCCAATAAAACAAAGGTAGGTCTGTAGTTGTTCTTGTTGATTGAAATAGTTAATTCTTACTCAATTGTTCTCATAACCACCCTGATTCTGACTGCTAATTAATTTCCAGGGCCACTGGACCATCTAAATTGCTCTTCCTGCTTCCAGCTTTTGTTCATTATCTTGTAGCCCCCATACCACTTGCTAGTTCATTTTTTGGGACAAGGAGTAGGTGGGAAGTTGAATTATGTTACCTTTATGATGAAAAATTGATGGAATGAAACTGAAATACTAACAGTTAGACTTGGGTAGTGGAGCTTTTTGTATTACTAATCAAGTCTGGATTTTTAGATCTTGGCTTTTCTTAAGATAAAACTGGCATCCCTGATGGTCATGGTTCATAAAATTCATGAGTTACTTTAAAGCAACTGTCCTGTTGTGAGGAGATATGATGTCATTTTCATCATCTTGAAAGCAAGCACCTTCCCTGAAACTTAACTTTTGAAAACTTTACACTGTTTTAGTTAAAATTTGTCAAAACTTGAAAAAGCAAGTGTGGAAACTGTTTAAGAAGTTGAAAAGTAATTGCAAAAACTTACTAGATAATTGAGGCTTCCCTAGTGGCTCAGATGGTAAAGAATCTGCCTGCAATACAGGAAACCCAGGTTTGATCTCTGGGTTGGGTAGATCCCCTGGGGAAGGGAATGGCAACTCAGCCCACTATTCTTGCCTGGAGAATTCCATGGACAGTGGATAATTGGGTAATTGTCACTTTTGTTCTCTCATTAGTGGAACTTTTGGCCTTTTTTCTATGTATGTTGTGTCTTTAATACAACTTGTAATTAAAAAAAAAAAAAAAAACCTACAGTTTGCTAGAAATGATAAAAATTCAGGTTTACAATGATGAATTAGTGATATATCTGTAGTATGACAGAAGCCCAGTATAAACATCAGCTATGACTTACTTAAAATTGTCTTTGCTTTTTATTTTTTAAAGGGACCAGTTACTCTCCCCAAGAAAATTCACACAACCACAGTGCTCTTCATAGTTCAAATTCACATTCTTCTAATCCAAGCAATAATCCAAGCAAAACTTCAGATGCAGTAAGTATATAAACGTTTGCAGTTTTGTTTTTTGAATATATTGCAAAATTTTTAAAAATCAATGTTGATCTTAATGCACCTGAACTAATGAGCTAGCTTTAATATTAAAACTGAGGATAGTCTGAATATGCCATCTTGGTATTGTTTCATTAACATTCTTTTGTGGAGCAAAATTTACTGTTGTGATACTTGAGATACAAAGAACTTCAGATTATGAAACTTGTGTCTTGAGCTTTTTTCCCCATAATCTTTAAACTTTTGTTATTAAAATCTATAAGTTGAGTATCTACTATATATTCTATACCCTATAAAACATTAGTGATAATAGAGATCTCGGTCCTGAAAGGCATCAAACCCAGTGAGGTACTGTAGGTTTTTCTAAAAATGAAGTAATTGTTAATGAAGTAGTTTGAACTTTTTAAAGTTAGGATTCAAATGAAAGTTCAATACATTCATGCAAAAATAACATTTCAACTTTCCAAGCAGATGCTAGATTTTTTATGTATAGAACAGAAAAAAAAGTGGAGACTGACTGTAGGTCCGTAAACCATTAGATCAGTACATGTTAAGGTCCTGGGGGAGCCCTCAAGAGGGGACTGAGCCTGGATGAAGAGGCTGTGCTGGCCAACAGGCTGACTGTAATCCATGTAGTGGAAGAGATCTGGAATTCGTGTAGCATGGAAAGGAACAGCACCTACAAAGACATAGAAGTGTGAAAAAGCACTTTGTTTGGAGAACACAGGTTTTGCTGGTGTGGAGAAATGGTAGGAGTTCAGGTTACAGAGAGAATGGGGTCAGATCACACAGCGTTTTCTGCTTCCCATGGATCATGGACTGTACGTGAAGGCAGTGGAGAGCTCCTCAAGGGCCTAGTCAGGGAAGTGCTATATTTGCAATTTAAAAACCATCAGATAGCAGTGTGGAAAATCCGTTACAGGAAGGACAAAAGGACAACTAACTGAAAGGCCAGGGAAGTATTGGTTGAATCCTACAGCCATTGCCTTGGTTATTCAGGTGGTTATCGTACCTTAAGTGGTATTTAAAACTCTTGGAGTTTATTATTTTTTGTTTCTTGTTGAATCAGTGTTATTAGTACATTTCCAGAGAAAATTGGGACATCAATGATTTTCATAAAAAACACTGTGCTTAGTTTTAAGTATTAGGGTCTGTTTATGAAAACAAATCATACTGGTTATTTCAGCACAGAGAATTTCAAACACAGAAAACAAAAAGTAGCATAGATAGTGATTACCCTTGAGGACTGGAAACAAAAGGAAGAGGTTGGGGGTTATCAGAACCTAATTGCTCAGAGGAGGAGCCCAGCACAGTTCTCTGAGGGATATAATGAAAGTTTCTGATTCTGGATTGAGAGCTAGAAACTGGGATCCGCTGTGGCCGCTTTCTCCTGCCCTTCAGTCCTCTAATGTCTGGTATTGGCAGACTCTTAACAGAAAGCCAGCTGGCTAAGTAGAAAGTAATTTGCATTGTCCCAGCCTTAGCATCACAGAACATAGAAGGATGGTATTGAGATCCAGACAGCAGCTTGATAAACTTTCACAGGTGTTATCATCACACTGCTTCTGCTGAATCATTTTCACTAAGAAATATACTCAATATTTTACAATGAGTATCCATTTTTGTGAAAAATAGCCCCATTAATTTAACAGTCTAGCACTAACCTCATGTTCCCTTCATCACTGACTATTTAGATTTTGTATTCATCTGCTGGTAGGACAGAGGCAGGCCATGTGGACATTGTTTTGGTGAAAAACAATTCTTTATTCAGGAAAAACAGTTTCTGATTATCTTGATTTTCAGGAAATAGATTGGCATAATGAAATCAGCATAAATAATGGGCATCAGAAAGTTTGCAACATCCAGATTCTAAAGGGTGTCAGGGGATTTCAGTATGTGAGTGGCAACAGAACAGGGATTAAATGTCATGTGTTTTTAGAATCAAGGTTCCCCTTTCTGTAAATTTCAACTCTAGGTATATAATTAACCTTCAAGTGGTAGTCTTTTTCATCATAATGTACCCAGTGGGCATGGCATTTTTTTACAAACTGATTTTAATGTTACCTGAGAAGCTGGCTTCTGAACATTAGCAATCTGAAGTAATCTGAAGGTTACTTTCAAACTATGTCTTAAAATCACTTCTAATGGACTTTTTTTTTTTTGAGTAGTAAAGTAAAATATAAAATCACCATTCATTAATATTTTTGTAATGAAAGAGATGCATTGATGAATATTAGGTAGCCCAGGTTTAAAAAAAAAGATTATTTTAACCCAGGTTAAATAAAATATCTTATATTTGTCAATTATACCTCAGTAAAGTGGAAAATAATACAATGGGAAAAACATTTAACACCTGCTTTTGCATATCAGCATTTAAATAATTTCCCTGTTTCTTTAAAACTTTCTTCCTTAACCTGTTTTGAGGGATAGAAATAGGGTGGAGAAGATGAACTTAATTGCTAGTATGTGATTGTAATGCTGTACCCTGGAGCGCATTTTGTTAAGTAAGATATTAACTTGTACTAACCTAGGATTTGATAGACCCGCGCTCTTCAAGCTTCTCGTCTGTGAACTTTTAACTCACTGTCCTGCAGGTTGTGCCACAATGGAAATTAGTTGTCATTAAATACACTCTTTAGTTGAGCTATGGTATATGTTTGTTTTTTAAAACAAGACCTTGGGCTCGGGAAGCAGTGTGTTGATATATATTCTGATGTCTCCTCCAGGACAGGTCACAGTTTGCATAACCATCACTTTTGAAGAGCACTGGCTTAGACCTTTCTGTTCTACTCTGGTGTCCTCTGTCAGCCTTTAGACCAAATCTCCTTCAACCTCTTTAGACCGAACTAGTAAATTCCATGTAATCACCTGCCCAGCAAACCAAATCTTGCAAATACATCCATAGAGGGCTTTGTTAGCATAATAATTTAGATCTAGGGGGTGGTAGATGGTAGAGAAGAACCCTTTTGAATTTTGCCTTCTGGATTGGGTTCCTGCAGCCTGGTGAAGCCTTCTCCTGGCTAGAGTCGGGTGGGTGTTGAGAGTTGACTCTCCCCTGATCTCTAGAGATTTGGAAGCACTGGGCTGATTTCCAGCAGCTTCACAATTTTGAAATAGCCTGAGAGCAGAATCTGCAGTGTTCTTCAGCTATGCTCAAAATTGTTGTGATATTTCCAAAATTGGTGTTGATTTAGTGGAAATAATAGGTACCCGGAAACCTGAGTTTTGGTCTTTTCTTCTATCACTCATTAGTTTTGTGATGTATGGACATGTTCTCTCAGCTTGTTCCTATGTGCTGAATTCAAGCTGAATACGCAGTGCATAAGAATTCATTTCCTGAAGTGTTCAAATTGTGTCCCTCTGCACAGTGGTGAGCAAGGAAGAAGGATGAACTCCCAAAGTATAACCTTTGCTTCATTTTAATCTCAAAGCTCCTTGGTAAACAGCTATCAGTAAATTCATATAATACTAGGATTTCTACCAGATTTCCTGGAGCCAGTGCAGGCAGTTAAACATTACATTGTTGAGATTAGTTCCATGAGAACTGGGCCTTTCAGGTAATTTTTAATTTCATGATAATTTTATAGTGTCTATGAAATGACCAGCAAGAGACTGTATCTGAGAACTAAGACAGAGCAATTTTAGTTCTGGGAAAATGAGTACTGCTGATGATCCTGTATGTTGTGTGAGACAAGTTCAGTTAATACTTGACATGTCTTGTGGATTGTGAAGCTGGAGCAAATTCATAGCTTTTAATATCCTGTCTTTATACTGAAGCTTTCTTGTGTATGCTTTTATCCCCCACTAAGTAACAGTGAATACAAGCAGGTTGTTCTCTGTTACACAGATTACTGTTGTGCCTTAAAGTGTTCAGAACTGATGTGCTTTCATGCCATCAGGTCAGTCAGTTGAGTGGATTCTCTGTATGACTAGACTTCAGCAGTTAAAATTGTGTTAATGGGGGTTTTGTAATGCTTTTCTAAGGTCAGTATGATATTAATTTCATGTCTTTCTTGTACCTAGTAAAGATACTGAACTGTTTAATTTGATACTTTATAGAGTGTACCATTGTTACAGTTGAAGGTTTTCTTAGACTAAGAGCTCCTTAAGTGTACATGCAGATGATTCCATCTCAGATGAGGGCACCTTTGTCTCAGGTCTTTTCCCCTATGTGTGCTTATAAAACCATTTACATTCTTGATATATCAAATGATTACATTAACATTTTCTAATTTTTTTTAAGCCTTATGATTCTGCAGATGACTGGTCTGAGCATATTAGCTCTTCTGGGAAAAAATACTACTATAATTGTCGAACAGAAGTTTCACAATGGGAAAAACCAAAAGAGTGGCTTGAAAGGTATTTGTGCTTAATTGAACAGTATTTCTCATTCTTGATTCTACAGGCTAACATCTTAGGATGCTAAACATTCTACATTTAGGTTTCTTAGTGTGCTATTCATCACTTCTCTACTTAATTGAAATGTTGACCATTGTCTGTGTTTTCCATAATTTCTCTTAAAAAACCAAAAAACTAGGACAGATGAGCAGCTGTTCACAAGGTCCTTGTAAACAGTATATTTAATTTTAAAACATATTGATCTACATTTATTCATCTTTTCTATAATTTGTATTCGAATTCTTCATCTTGTAGGACAGTGTTTCCGTCATGTAAAATGTAGAATTATTGTTACCGTGTTGAGTTGTGGGGTTCATGGCATGTAAATAATCAGTGTAATGTTGCCGTCAGTGAGAAGCATTACTGTTGTTGCTGTGTCCCAGGTCCCACACCAGTTACATGACATCACTGCTTTGTTCTTTGATGTTCAATGTACTGTTTCCTTAAGCATTTGACCAGAATGTTGTGTAGGTTCATTGTATCTGTTGTAATTTTTATGGGTTTATTTTTTATTTTTAGAGAACAGAGACAAAAAGAAGCAAACAAGATGGCAGTTAATAGCTTCCCAAAAGATAGAGATTACAGAAGAGAGGTGATGCAAGCAACAGCCACTAGTGGGTTTGCCAGTGGAAGTAAGTATTAATTTTTTTCTTTGAACTAATGTAGTGTTTGATTCATTCCAGTAGTTTACAGATATATGTGCATCGCCACTTATAATGTAAAATAGTTAGAAACGTAACAGGTTTTTTATGCTGGATCTGTCCTTGTAACCTACATTATTTTGTTTCTTGAAAAGGGAAAGAGTATATAATAGTACATAGTAGAATGAATACACCTGTGTATTCATCACTACTCATAATGGCTATGATGCCACTGAGTTGGTTAAAAAGTAAAATTTCATGCTGCCGCAACACCCCTCTCCCCCCATTTAAACTGGACACTGCAAACCTTCCTGGATTTCAATCTAATAATTAAATCAAAGGTACACAGATAGTGACATGAAATGCCTGTTTTTGTGTTGCCAGTGAGAAAACTTGTTTATCCTTGTATCTGGAAATGGTTTCATAATGATCATAGATCTGTGTGCTATCTCTGTACTGTGGGCATACCTTCATGTTCTCTTAAGGTCAGATTTTGTCCAAGTTGAACAATATGGGTAACATAAATTTATTTTTTTTAATTCAAGTAAAGTTTGAATTTAAAGATTTTACCACATATGTTCTATTCCCAGTGACTTGTCTTGCCCAGAATAAAATTTAAATGCCACATAGAATTCTTAGGCTCTTTATCAAGTTTTGAGAATTTTAAGATGTGTTTTGGAAATTCTTAGACTTAAGCATATTTGAGTTCTCATTCTGTAACTCAAAAAAGTAGGTATATATTTGGTCCCAATAAAGGATATTGAACTTTTGATGGGAAAAATTAAAGGTGAAACAGATAATATGGTTCTGTAGGGCTGAATGTTTAAAATGTGTTTCTGGAAACATTAAATTTGTTATATTAAATTGTACTTGAGTTTTAGAAAATAAAAATGGTTTAAGGTACTCTAAGAAATTAAGAATATTGTATTTTGATACAGAAGACTTTGGTTGTAGTCTCATTTTACTTAAGTAACTGACTTTTGGTGAATAACTAAAAATGAGTGGCTTTTCCTTCCAGATTAAAAAATACATAGTGCCCAGCCTGTGGTCCTCTTGAATAAATTATGGGCATCCAGGAGAGTGGCTAGTTGGGTGTAAAGGTAACATACTTTAGTTATTAGGGTGGGCCTCTCCACACAAGAGGCTGGCGATTCCCAGAGAGGAAAAGATTACCGTCTAGTGTGTCTGTTCCTCCAAAATAACCTAGGCACTTGTCCTCCCTTGCGGGTAATTAGAGATCTAATAGAAACGTTGACAGAAGTGAAAATACAAGTTTTGTCTGCTTAAAAAATATCTTTAAGAAAATAAAACCATAGTTTTTTTAAAAATTATCTCTGTCTTGTTTTTACTTTCGGAAGTGAAGTCAGTTTTTCTTCTTTATGATTTCAGAAGTTAGACGTGTTTGTTACTAAAAATGAAAGAGGGAAAATATTTTAATCTCATGATTCAGGAACACTTGGAGACATAAACTTATTTTCTAGCTGCATATAATAGTATATAAAACTACATGTGTATGTATTTTATATCAAAATCAGATTATGTTACTGTTCTTAACCTTTTCTTCTACTCAATAATGTTTCAAGGATATAGGACTTCCCAGGCGATCCAGTGGTTAAGACTTGTGCTTCCACTGCAGGGAGCAGGGGTTTGATCGCTGGTTGAGGAACTATGATTCTGCATGACTTAAGGCACTGCCAAAAAAAAAAATTTTTTTTTTTTTCCAAACATATATTTGCTTGTCATTTTATAATTTAACTTTTATTATGTTGACTGCATGCTCAACATGTTTTTTGGACATGCTCATGTCCGGTAGATAATCCTCTGTCTGTGGAGACTGGTATGGTTTTCAGCTTTTTCCTACAGTAAACAGTGCTGCTATTCCTGTGCTTGCTCACTTACCGGATAACTTAGTTAAATTCCTAGGAGTGTAGAGGAGGAGAGTGGGTCTGTGTTTGTGTTGAAATGTAGTCATATATTACACTTTTTGAGTTTACAATGTTTGAGAAAGGGTTTTAGCTGTATTGCTGCTTCTACTTCTGCTTCTACTTCTACTAAGCCTTTGAAGTACTTTGTCTACCAAAAACTGCTGGGAGAGTTTCCTCTGTGTCTGGTACATTGGTATGCATGTAAGGTAGCACTTAAAGCTTTGTTCTTCCTAACAGCCCACTAAAGAGGTGTGGAGCAGGGAGCAGGAGGATTGGGAACACTTTACATGTAAAGAGAGAAAGGTAGAAGAAAGGATTTTTAAGAGCATTTTGGGGTTTTGGGTTTTTTGGCAGTGTTGCAAATAATCCACAATTTGACACTGAAGTTGTATAGGTGAAATTTTAAATTTGATATCGCTGCTACTGTAATTGCACTGATGTGGTTGTATTGTGTTTTGTTTGATTTTTAATCTTTAATCTATGCCTCGTAGAGTGATTGCTCTGTGGTTAGAGAAACTTTACCTTGGTGTGTTCAACAGTGACACTACTGACATTCTGGGTCAGGTCATTCTTGGTGGATTCTGTCCTCTGTTGTAGAATGTAGAGCTTGTTCCCACCTCCACACATAAGATCCCAGTGGCACTCCTCTCCTCGCCCCAGTCGTGACAATCGTGTTTCCAGACACTTGCTTAGTGTTCCTGTTGTGGGGATGTGCAGATCAAGTCACTTGAACCGTGTTTCGTCTTGAGTTGTGAGTAATAGAAAACTGTTGGGGCCGTAGCATTCTCATTTGCTATGATTTTGCTGCTGTGTCCCCCCCTCACCCCCAAAGTTTACACATGTGAGAAGTATCTTTAATTTTCATCTGAATACATTTTGGCTGTAGTCATACAGAACAAAGGGCATTTCCTTCATGAGGAAAGTGACAAGGTTGATGGGAATTGGGCATGTTTTGTTTTTGTTTTTTTTTTTAAACTGTTAAATCTATCTCTAAAAGCTTGTGGTAGTGTTATTTTCAGGAAGAAACTTTAGAATAAACTTTTAAGTTGTATATGCACTCAAATTGATAGTTTACTGATAATTTAATATCATGGAGCAGATGTTTGTGATCTGATGTGGCAGCTCAGTCTTTTTCTGGTACAGTAATAAATTCATCTTTTGTAACCCTGATTTTCATTAAGTCTTCAAGTCAGAAGACCTTGTTTTGATAATGACTAAAGTTTTTTTTTTTTTTTTTTTTTTTACAGTATCCAGTACTATACCCAGTACCTTGTATTTGGCTATAATGTTAGAAGGTGTACATTGCCAACTTGAAAACTGACTTGTAGTTTAAGCATACTTCCTTCTTTGTGCTCTTGTGGTCTCTAGACTTGGAGGAACCATGAATTGGAAAAAAATAACACTGTATTCAACAGGGAGGGCATCCTTTGGTAATCACGTGCTTGAATCTTAAGATGTTTTTCTGCGTGGAAGTTGCTTTAATCCTTTAGTTACTGGGGAGACTATTGTAATTTAGGCCGGAGAATTTTTGATAAATATAGATTTTCTTTAACTGTGATTGTTCAGATTTTCCTTCTTTTGTACTTATTTTGCAAAAGCAAAAGTATTTTGAGTTTAAAATTTATTTTTGTGGCTTTAAGTTGGAAGAGAATCTGTTTTTAACATAAGTATATTTTTCTGACTTTGCTGCAGATGTAGGGCTTCTATTTTCAGATAGCATTATCTATAACTTGATTTTATAACTAACTCTGGTATTTGTTAGCATTTTTAAAATATGAGTTGATTTACTTACTGAATGGAGAGTTCTTCACAAATTCAGCCATCCGTAAATGAGGTTGTTTTAGCCCCAGTACCAACAACTTTAGAGCCCACTAGTTAGCTGCTTCAGTATTCAGAAAAATCAGGCTAACAAAGTAATAATTTGCAGTTGAACCACTGTGGATGATACAGTCAATTAGAGCCAAGATCCGTATTTTAAAAGAATGGATCATTTGCTTTTTCTGTTTTTAAAATATTTTTTTTTAATTTGAGTAAAATGTTATAAATCCATATATTGATCTTTTAAAAAAATATTCTGTTTGAACTATGGTGTGGTTCTAAAGAATCCCCCAAAACTAGTAGCCCACTTGAAATCTGAGTATAGAATTAATATTTATAGTCGATCTGAAATTCCTCTTCCAGTATTTGGATGTTTATATGCTAGTGGTAAAACTGCAGACACTAACTGGGCTTGCAGTTTTATAGAAAAGATGTAAGTACAAGTATGTTGCTAAATTAGCTGATGTTAAAGACAGGATTCTAACGTAATCTTTTTTCTTCCCCCTTCCGTCATTCCGACATCTCTTTTTCCGAACTCTGAACTAAAGTGGAAGACAAGCATTCCAGTGATGCCAGTAGTTTGCTCCCACAGAATATTTTGTCTCAGACAAGCAGACACAATGACAGAGACTACAGACTGCCAAGAGCAGAGACTCACAGTAGTTCTACGCCAGTACAGCACCCCATCAAACCAGTGGTTCATCCAACTGCTACCCCAAGCACTGTTCCTTCTAGTCCATTTACGCTACAGTCTGATCACCAGCCAAAGAAATCATTTGATGCTAATGGAGCATCTACTTTATCAAAACTGCCTACACCCACATCTTCTGTCCCTGCTCAGAGAACAGAAAGAAAAGGTATGCCGTTATTACTAGATGCTGCACGTTGAACTGTAGTGTGAGTTTCTGATTATATGACATGATTTCCGTCAGCTTCAGTGAGACTCTGAATTATAAATTCATTTAAAAAGTCTTTTAGAATGTTACTGCATAGATTAGATCTTGAGTTAGCTGTAATTAGTTTTTTTCTCTTTATTTTTAATTATGGAGCCTCAGAACTGGTTTTGCATTTAACACTTTGAAGTCAAGTGCTTAATTTATAACAGTAATGGATAAAACAACTTGCTAAAGCTAAATGAGTGTCCCATCACACTTGTATACAAGTAATTTTGGGTGTTTTGTGATAATTGTCTTCATGATTTACTCTAGAAATTGTCTCAGTTTTCACTTAAAATTTAATACGAAGAGAGACATTTAAAAACTTGTCATTTTTCACATAACACGCAACTGTTGGTTTCAGTTTGTGAATTAGACAGCTGAGTTATGGGCCATAAGATAAGGAGTTTTATGTCTGAATTAGGACTTAGTTGAAAGAAGAGGTTAAAATTTGCAACCCAAATTCCAGCTCTGTGCTAATAACCATAGAATGTTCAAAAAAGTTAGAAAAAAAATTGGGAGATGATGGATAATGGGAAGCACGGTGATGGGATAAGCGTATTTGTATAGGCCAGTCACAGTCCCAGACTTAACACTGTTTTATGAAACTAAGGAAATTTAAAGGCATTAAGTAAACAGATCACTCTCATGACTAGACTCATTAGCAGATTAGCATCGGTAAACCGTTGAGGAATTTTTCTTTCGTTTGGGTTTAGGAGATGTGACAAGGACCTATTGAGTGTTTAAGCTTTTACTGTAATATCTGGCCCACTGTTTCACACTGACTTAATTTGTTGACAAAGGATTTAAGTATTTGGGTTTCTTTCGCTTCTAGTTTCTTCTCCTTTTATGTATGTTGTTTGAACTTCCCCTGTAGCAGTTTTTACACATTATTAAACCATGCTTTATCATATAGTGCATAGTACATAAGCAGGGTATTCCAAATGTTGTCAAATTCCCCAAAGATGGTGTATCAGAATTCATTGTACAAGTAATATTTGCCCTGATGCAGAACTAAATTTCCAAGAGAATTTCTAAGAGAATTTCTTAGAAAATATGATTTAATGCATTAATTGTTAGTAGTACTTTCTAAAGGAAGTTTGGTTTTCCAGTTTTGTCAGTTATATTTTGGTTACAGAACATTTTATTTTTAAAAGCCTTTCTCAGTTTGAAAAAAAAATCCTTTGGCCTTAAAAAAGATCTTTGGTATTTATCTCATTTTACCTCTTGTTCATTTAACAGCCTTTTTTTCAGCTCTTACCTTCATTTTGGAATTCTTTTCTTCCCTGACTTCTAGAATACTGCTGCTGTTCAATTTCCCCATTCTTCTCTTCTTGCTCCTTAAATGTCAATAGAGTTTAGTTTCTTACTGTGTTACTTTTCTTTTTTCTTCCCCCTAACATGTTCTCATTTGCTGGCTGGCAATTCTTAGGACTACTTTGTCTACATAAGTAACTCCCAAATCTTTATTTCTAACTCATACACATGTCTGCTTCTTTATCTAAGTAGTTGGTATCCAGAAGTTAACATGTACCAAATGCCTTCCTTTCCCCTAATTTGTAGGTTCTCAGCGATAACACTATCCTCCCAACTACTCCGTGTTCTTTAACATTCTTGGCCTTCTACCCTTACCCATCCATCAACAACTCTTGGATTCTTCCAGATTTTATTCGTGTATGTCCTTCCTCTTGCTACTGCCACTGCCATGAGACTCAGATCATGGCTCTTGAAATAACCTCTGATAACTGCTGTGCTCTGGTAACTGTGTGTGTGTGATAACTGATAATTGTGATAACTTCTACCCAGTCTGTGCACTTAGCATTGACATCATTATACTGGGTTGTGTTCTTTCTTGGCTTAAAATTTTCTAGTGGTTTTATCCAAAGGATCAAAGTTCATACTTCTCAGTAAGACGATAGCAAGTCCTTGACAGTCTGATTGCATCTGTCTTAACTAGCTTGATCCTCCAGTATTTTACTCTTACATTCTCTATATAATTCATCTGCTAAAAGCTTATACTTGATCACATTATGCTCTTTTATGGTTTGATCGTTTGCAGAAAAGGATATATTCTTTGCTCCATTCCTGTTCTGTTGAACTCAGGACTCTTTTTTTCAGAGCCAGCTATGATGTCCTTCTGTTCTCAGTGTCAGTTAACCTCTCAAACACTTTTCTTTTGGTCTGTTATTGCATTTACCACTTTATTATTTTAGTTCCTTCAATTAGACTGTCCTGTGTAGGGTTAGACATTATGATTTATTGCTTTTTGTACTTTTTTTCACTCCCTGCCCTCCTTCAAAGCTTCAAGCACCATTCCTGAGAAACTTAACATAATAAAAAGTAAACTATACCTAGTTTGGTGCTAAATAATTTGATTACATTTTATTCTTTAAAACAACATTGTGAGGAAAAGAATTGTCTGTTAGCTATGAAAAGCTTGAACATTGCTGAAGTCTGAACGTATTGTGTAAGATGCGGTTTCTCCAAAATCCATGTTCTTTCCATAAAATTGTACGTCATGAAACAGATTACAAATAATTCATGTTTAAATTCTACAGAGTGTCTTTGCTGATCACAAACTTTATGTGAGAATTTTACATATAATTTTAAGCTTCTAGAAAGCAACCTGATAACCTTGGAATTGCCTGTGTGTATAAGGAAAATAGTACTTCCCCTTGCATGTGAATTGAAACAATATTATTCCCTTAAATAAATTGTGTAACAATTTGCATCTTTTCAGATTGTTTTCCAGTTAGTCTAAATTTGTAAAAAGGTCCATTAATTTGAAATACTTTTTTTTCCCCTCAATTGAGACATCTGTGTTATTTCAGTTAAGCTTCCTGTTGACTCTTCTCATCAACATAGTGATTTCCTTGTTTGGATTTTCCTTAACAAATAATTAAGAGGTTGATGGTTCATATTAGATGGGTCTTGGTCTTAAGTGCTAATAGTGTAACTAAGCTGTATTTTAAGGGTGTCAGCAATAGAATGCTTTAATAAAAAATACAAGAGCAGGATCTCTGTCCTGACCACTTCTATATCCCTAGAATAGGCAGTCGGTATTTGTGATATGTGAATAAACTGAAAGAATGGTAATGCGCTGTTGAGGGCTGGGCAAGCACCTGCCTTGGTCATGGTTTAAAAATGTATTTGGAGAAGAAGTGTTACATATGTTGTGATCTAATTAAAGAAACCAGAAATAGATCTATGTAATGCCAGTGTATCTTCCATTAAAAAGAACGTAAGGCAAATCATTCTGTGCTTGCTTGAGGCATAGAAGTGTGGAGGAACTATGAAGCTGTTTGGTTTTGCAGAGAATAATAATTCTAGTGTTAGGTAGAGTGAAACAAGGGTGTCAGGTTACCTCCTTACAGATTTATATCTTTGTTATAGTAACATTTGAACATCTGTTGGCAAGATTACTTTATTGGACAACAGAGTACAGAGAAACTCTGAGCTTAAAAAATGCTGAATTTTTACAGATTGGTAGCCCGTTGAACATTCTAAACTGGTCCTGACTCCACACTCCATTCCAGATTTGTGAAATGACAAAATAGGCAGGAGACATGGGTCTTTGTTTTTTGATTTGGCCAAACAAGTGCCAAAGTCAGAAGAGATTAAAATTTCTTATTTAATAATTTTGAGTTACAGTTTATTAAAATAAGTTTGAAAAGTAAACAGTAGCTGCAGAAGCAGACCTAGTCAGTGGCCTTAAGTAATTTCTCAGAAAATTCAGCATGTCTTAAGAGTCAGTCAGTCACATGCTGGTTCTATAGTTTTGTGCCTCAGCTGGTAAAGAATCCCCTTGCAATGCGAGAGGCCTGGGTTCGATCTCTGGGTTGGGAAGATCCCCTGGAGAAGAGAGAGGCTACCCACCCCCATGTTCTGGCCTAGAGAATTAATGGATTGTATAGTCCACAGGGTCGCAAAGTGTCGGACATAACTGAGCGACTTTGACTTTCTATAGTCTTAATCTAATAAGAAAGGGATTAGTCATTCTTAATATGAGGTATAAGTTAGTCACCTAAACTTCCTTTTTGTGTTCGATGATGTTTGTCGACTGGGTGAAGTTAAAATGAACTCAAAGACTTTCCAGTGTATGTTAAGGCAGTAAGCCCACAGAGGAGGTCATAACTGGTTCTAAGTGGGCCACCATTCAGCCCTTCCTTGCTTTGCTTTAAACTACTTTTAGGGTTACTAAATATTCATATAAAATTAGACCAATTGGCCATAGAGGTACTCAGATGTTTGAATAACTGGGGACATTAATGGGGAGAGGTGGTTAGTCTGATTTAGTCAGTGAGTTTACTAAAATTACGTTAATAAAGATGGCATTTTGAATAGTGGGACAGAGGGAATACTGGTGGTGAAAGAATATTAGAAAATATTTGTTTATAACTTGAGAGTGAGTCAAGGAAGATCTTTTAAATCAGACTCAAAACACATTTGCCTTAAAAAGTTCATAATAACTTCTCTTTGACAGAGATACAAGAAACAAAGGTTGAAAGCAAATACTGAATTAAGAGAAAATATTTGGAACATATTTAAAACACAATATGTTAAAGGATACATTAAGAATTCATCAAAGCAGTATGAAAAAAACAATCCAGTTGAAAAATGAGCAAAGGATATGAACCAGCAATTATAGAAGAGGAATTTTAAATTGCCTGTCTTGCTTTAGAATAGTTAGAAAAATTTACTCAAAATGGGACAAAGGCCTTAACTTAGGAGATAAAAGCTATAAACCTCTTAGAAGAAAACAAGGTAAAATCTTTATGACACTGGATTTGGTGCTGATATCTTGGATATGACACCGAAAGCACTGACAACAGAAGAAAAAATAGATAAATTGGACTTCATCAAAATTAAAAACTGCCTCAAAGGAGGCTCTAGAGTGAAAAGACCACCCATGGAATGGGAGGAAGCATTTGTTAAGTCACATCTGATCAGGGGTTAATATCCTGAATATACAGTCGTATGACTCAACGAGAAAGTGAACAGCCCAGTTCAGAAATAGGCTGCTGCTGCTACTGCTAAGTCACTTCAGTCATGTCCGACTCTGTGCGACCCCATAGACAGCAGCCCACCAGGCTCCACCATCCCTGGGATTCTCCAGGCAAGAACACTGGAGTGGGTGGCCATTTCCTCCTGGGCAAAGGAGTTCAAAAGACATTTTTCCAGAGAACATAATCTAATGGCCAGTAAGCACATAAAAAGGTGTTCAGCATCATTAGTCAACAGGGAAAGCAAATCAGACCACAGTGAAATATCACTTTATACACATTGAAACACAGCCGCTGTGGAATACAGTTTGGCAGTTCCTCAACGGGTGAAACATAAAATTACCGTAGGATCCTCCAGTGATTCTTGCTTAAGTGTAATCAGGAGAATTGAAAGCTACAGAGTCAAATGGATATTTATACACCAAGGATCACAACAGCGCTGTTCACAATAGCCAAATGGTGGAAACAATCCTAGGGTAAACAAAATGTGATATATATATATACATGCAGTATTACTCAGCCTTAGAAAGTAGTAAGATTGTGATACACGCTGCAGCATGGATGAACTTTTAAAACCTTACGCTCAGCAACACAAAAGGACAACTATTGTGATCCAGTTCTATGAGGTACCCCAAATGGACAAATTCATGAACACAAACTAGAGCTGTGCCTCCTTAGGGTTTGTGAGATGGGGAGCTATTATTTAATTGTTTGAGCATTTGTTTGGAAAAATGAAAAAGTTCTGCAGGTGAAATTACGATGGTTGTGTGTCAGTGTGAATACACTTAATACTACTGGATTGTAAACCCAGAAATGGTTAAAATGATTAGTTGTATGTTGTATATTTTTCAGCATGAAAGTTCAAAAGAAAAAAAAAAAAGTTCAAAAGAAAGATTACCGATTCGGTATTGGAAATTAAAATATTTTTTTCACTCTTAAGATTAATGACAGTTGGTAAAAGTGTGTAAGATGATTATTGTGGAGGTCACTTAAGTAAAATCTGTTAAGCTTTAAAGTAGGTTTGTCCTTTGTATTATCAGAGATTTCCCTGATTGAATTAAAAACCAAGTTGCAAAAGCATAATTGTTATAGAACATCAATACCATACTTATTTTTATGTACATTTTAAATGCTTAGAAAAGTTATGGACAGACATAAGATTTAAAATTATGAATTATAAAATAAGGACAGTCACAGCTTATATACCAGGTGTTGTCACCTAGCTATTTCATGGTTTTTTTTTTCCTTATTATACTTGTACACACTTTGTTTTCCCTTATGTCTCCATGTTGTACCCCGCTGTGTAACTGTTCCTACACAGTGGAACATGCAGGCTGCCCTCGTTGCGTCAGTTGTTGGAGCTTTGTTCCTGTGTCCTGTTCAGTATTATTGCAGCAACTGTCAGAACATTGTAGGAAATTGTTTAGTAATGTAGTCAGTACCTTTTATTCTTTAAAGTGCAGTATCTCTTTAGAGATCTTTTTGCAGATTGAGGAGTTATTTGGCATACCAGAAAAATATGGGTCAGAAAATTTTGACTTTAATATATGCTGTCATGAGTATTTTGAAAGGGTATCTATAGTTAGAAGAGGTGAGTGGATATTACTTAAGCCTTGAAAAGTTAGGTTATAATAACATTTCTATGTGAATGGTCTAGTCTTTGGTAGATTACTCCCTCTACTGGTAAAAATTGGAAATATAAATGAATATAAATGATTAATTCATAAAGAGACAGTTTTATCAAAGTGAATATATCCAATTTAAAATCAAAGGGTAACATACTTATTTCATGGCTTATATTAATTACTTGGTTAGAGAATTACAAATAATTAAAATATAGTTAGGAAAGTAACAATTCATTTTCAATTTAAAATATGGTAGGATGACATTGCTACATTGCCTTAAAAAAGTCAGACACACAAAATAAAAAAAAATAAAAATTTTGTTTCCTTTTGTTTTAAAGTTAAATATCTTTTTTTTTTCATAACCAACAAGGTGTGGCAGAATCACCCATAGAACTCGTGCAAGTTGACCATATTCTTGGACTTCCCCACCCCCATTCTGTTCTTTAGAACTGGGGTGGAGCTCTGGTATCTTTTTTTTGTTTTTAAACTTCATGAGTAATTCTGCTAAAGTCATTCTCAAAATCAAACCTTTTAAAAAGAGAGTTTCTGGCCTTTAGAGATGTTACTTGCTGAAGGTTCCTATAAATAGTGGTGTCAACTGGTTTCCATACTGTTCATCAATAATCTCTTAAACTGTGAAAGACATGTATCCATAGGATAAACAAACATTTATTTACATTATTACATTATCTCTGTGAGAGTGATATGTATTAGTTTTCTGTTTTGGAGTGTTCTTCTTTTCCTAGAATGAGGAATAACACTGAAGAATTTTCGAGCCCCTGTTAATTTTTCCAGTCTGGATTTAGCAGCACTGAAACAAATGTGGAAATAACACCTTCTCCAACTCCTGTCCTTGAAGGCAGAAGAAAACTTAAGTAAAAGCAACAAAAGGGTCATTTCAGAGGGATATAAGTACTGGCTTAATTGTTCATAAAGGAAGTAAAAATAGAACTTGTTTCATTCTGAACATCATTAAGATATTTAAACTGTTTATTCCTTAAGCTGAACTTAAGGTATAATGATCTGGAGAAAACGGGTGCTATTGTCTAGAATTGCCTCATGAAATGTAGTAACTTTTCACAAGAAAGATCTTATTTCCTACAAGTTTCTTTGTACTTGTTTATGATTCCAAACAAATGTTTGAAAGCAAAGGTGAACATGGTAAGCAGTCTCCTAAGACTTACAGACCCTCCTTTAAAATGTGTGCTTTGTAAAATGAATATATCTGTCTTACAAAAATGAAGATGTGGAGACCGAAATGGATCATAAGAGATCAGCACATACGTGAAATGTACTGAAAGCAGCTCTTAGTCTATATGTTAGAGAGCTATTGTCCCTAGTTCTTTTGACCATTACAACAGTGTTGTTAAAAGGCTGGTAGAGGAGGTTTGGTTTTTTCTTATTTTGCAATAAGCTTGCTATTGATTCCCAACTTCTTTGGGGCCATGAAGATTAACAAATGTTTAGTTCCTAGAATTGGAATTAAAGATTTGTACTTACTAGGTAGCAATGTGATATTCAAATACAGTGTTCCTGAAACTTTTATATACCATAGTAGCAGTCTTAATTCAGTTGTATAATGTATATGAGCTTGAAAATCTTAAGGAAATGGGTTTATAGGGGGAATTAAAACAGCCTTTCTGCCAGGATTGTAAGAGTGTATGGATATCTTGAATAGTCTAAACATCATTACCTTCTGTTTTTAATTCTTTGCTTCATTAAAGTGACTGTATTAATAAAATATGATGATAATAAAACTACCAGTTTGTGTTCCTTTTCCTGTTGGTAGACATATGGTTTGTTTCTAGTTTTGTGCTAAATTTTTTTTTTTATATCACAATACCATTTCAAGAATTATTGAATATTCTCATTTACATACATTAGAGTTTCTCTAAGGGTGTATACCTAAGGTGAATTAACTGGGTTATGAAGTACAGGTACCTCCAGTTTTTCTAGAGAAGCCAAATTATCTTCCAGTGTAGTTATATGAGTTTAGCTTCCATCTGAGATGCTGTTTCTATTACTCCTTATCAGTATTTGGTATTTTCAGACTTTTGGACATTTTTCTAAATATGAATGTGAAAGAATATTCTGTTGCTTTTTAATATATATTTTCCTGATTATCACTGAAGTTGAGGATCTTTTGTTTTTTAAGCCATTCAGGTTATTCTGTGAATTGTCTTCATGTCTTTCATTCCTTTTTCTATTGTTTGTGTTTCTTTGATTTGTAGAAATTCCTTAAAGTATTTTGGTTACCAGTCCTTTGGGTGTAATTATTTTGCTCTTTGTCATTTTCTGCATCCTCACATCAAAGTTATTTTTCTGTGTCTTCCTCTACTATTTCTTAAGACTTAAATGTATATATAAAAGTTAAATCTGCCTTAAATTGGTTTTGTTTTAAATTTTCACTAGCTGTGTTCTTTTTCTTAAAGAGGTTTGTGGCTTTTACTAACCCATACCTCTTCAAATGCTACCAAAAATGCTGTTGGGGTTTTAATTTCAGTTACCTTAAATCTATGTAAATAATTTGCAATGACAGCTTTCAAATTATGATAATTTTTCATGCATGTTTTATACATTTTTTTGTGTACATTGAAACACTGAGGTTGGGATTTTGTGGGAGGGTTTTTTTTTTTTTTGCTATTAAAAGAATCTTTTTTAGTGCTGATAACCTTTAAATGATACAAATAGAGATAGTTCATTGCCTTCTATATTTAATTCCAGAAGAGGAGTATGTAATTCTAGAACCCAGTTGTTAAGTATAAAAGTTCAGAGTAGGAGTCTCCTCTTATTTGTCACATCTGTAGTCCATTCTGGGGTTGCTCTCCATCATGCCTATTCTGATTTTCATATTTAAGTCGACTGTTTTCATGGTGATGAACATTTTCACCTTACTTTATGATGCATATAAATTAATTCTTGGAGAATTGTATTGTCCCTTTATATCTTAATGGAACCTTATTTGGAAGTGTAGTCAATACAGGACAGTACCATGGAGGTATTGAGAGTTTGGTTCCAGACTACAACAGTGAAGCAAGTATCACAAATGAATATTTAGACTTCCCGGTGTATATAAAAGTTACCTTTGCATTATACTGTAGTCTGTTAAGTGTGCAATAATAGCATTATGACTAAAATCTGTGATAACCTCTAGAGGGGTGGGATGGGGGTGGGTGGGAGGGAAACTCGAGAGGGAGGGGATATGTGTATATAGTATATACATGGTTGATTCACAGTGGTGTACAACAGAAAACACTATTGTAAAGCAATTGTATTCCAGTTTTTAAAAATACGTACCTTAGTTTAAAAAGAATGCTGTTGGGAAAATGTGTGGGTAGACTTGCAATACAGAGTTGCTGTAAAACCTTCCATTATTTGGGGGAG
Organism: Bos indicus; assembly: GCF_029378745.1. Classification (NCBI taxonomy): domain Eukaryota; kingdom Metazoa; phylum Chordata; class Mammalia; order Artiodactyla; family Bovidae; genus Bos; species Bos indicus. The sequence goes on along the minus strand of NC_091772.1, from coordinate 36,135,127 downwards.
ATGAAAAAGGCAGTAACTGTGAAATGCAGTAAAACAAGATGTGCTTGTACACGTATTTGAGACATTATTACTAACAAGCAGAGGGGTGCTTTGAAACTCACATACAGGTTTGGTAGCATCACTGCCTTCCCTGATGACTTTAAGCAAGTTACATAGTTTTTTTTTGTACAGTTTTATCATCTATGAAATCAGAGTGTGACATATCTACCTCATATCTAGTCAGCCAACTATTTCCCGAGTCCACTCTGTGGTACCTTGGTAATGAGATTACTTGAGTTAGGTACCTGGCACATGCATGGATCCTGCTTGTTTGATGTTGGTTACAATTTCCAGTATTCAAGTTATGGTTTTCAGCCTTATTGTCTCCTTTGTCTTTAGAATCTACATCAGGAGACAAGGCTGTATCACACTCTTGCACAACTCCTTCCACATCTTCAGCCTCTGGACTGAACCCCACGTCTGCACCTCCAGCATCCGCTTCAGCAATTCCTGTCTCTCCTGTTCCACAGTCACCAATACCTCCATTACTTCAGGACCCAAATCTGCTTAGACAGTTGCTTCCTGCTTTGCAAGCCACGCTGCAACTTAATAATTCTAATGTGGACATATCCAAAATAAATGAAGGTAAATTTTCATGGTAACAGTTTCTCAAAAGTTCATTTGCAGTGTGCAAAATGACATAATTAGTAAAATCCCCAGTATAATATGGAATGGTCTTTGTTTCATTTTGAAATTTACGTTGAACTGCATGCTTTAAAATATGATTGAATTAGCAATACTTTTTCTGTATATTCTCCAAGACTTGTCTGTGTACCTGGTAGTTAGCAGAGATAATTATAATTGTTTTGTTAACTTAATGTTTATGGTGAATTTTTTTTTTTAATGAAAACAGAAAAAAAGAGTATTTGCTAAAATTGATAGAAACGCTTAGTCTGTAACATATTTCAAAAAGCCTCCTGTATAATTTGAAGTATTTTAAATATGCTAATTACTAGGACTAAGCTAAGAGTAGGAATTCAGGTAGTTCTTGAACTACTTAAACATCTATGAGAAGGGAAGTAATGGATATGTTATGCTGTTTTACCTAGTTAAATTGCATTGTTAATTGCAATTTTGCTTTTCAGTGTACTACTAAAGTATTTAGACAGCCACCTCAAAGAAGTCTGAGTAAAAATGGATATAGTTTGTAAGCCATTCAGATTGAAGTATTAAATCTTAGGAATATCGCAAAATTTTGTTTGCATACATTTTCATATAATATATTTAAAAGTACTATTAAGTGGTTAAGTTCTTCCTTTATCATAAAAATGGAGCTATCTCAGGCTAGTTGGTCATTAGTCTTCCAGTCTTATTCTTCTCAACATTTTTGTATTCTCTTGTTTGATAGGAAAAGGTTTTACTAGACAAAGTAGGACTTTTAAACAGTTTGAAGAAACCATAGCCTAAGAAAATGTTGATAATAAAAGATCTTACGCTTCAAAAATACATAGTATTCCAAAGTACCCTGCTTTTTAATATTCATTTTTGAAAGATTGTTGAGGGTAGGTGTTGATGTAGGATTTGAGTGCTCAGCTTATCTAATAAAGCAGTTGCATGAAACAGTTGCTATTTATCCCGTTCATTCCAAGTAATGTACTAAGCACCTTGCCTATGTATGGAAAGGTTCCTGGTATAGTCAGAAGTTCCAGTGAGTACTCTGCTGTTTTAAACATCTCAAGGAGTTTTCCTTTAACTGAACACCTAAATTTTACTGGAAAGGAAACTCTACTGTTTTATTGTATAAGCCCCTTCAGTTTCTTTGCCTCTGCCTCAGATCATTCCCCATGTCTAAACCTGTTGTATTACTCCTGTCTTCTAGACTTAATTTGGGAATTCTAGTATGAAACAATTTTTTTTCTGGGTTCTCATTTGAATTTTCAAGTTTTTACTAATACTACATATGCTGCTGTGTTTTTATTTGAATTTAAGATGTACTGTGTTTCTAGTTCTTACAGCAGCTGTGACACAAGCCTCATTGCAGTCTATAATTCACAAATTTCTTACTGCTGGACCATCTGCTTTCAACATAACTTCTCTGATTTCTCAAGCTGCTCAGCTCTCCACACAAGGTATTTATGTATTTTTAGATACCTCTAGAGTTGTGTCTTTAAGGCAGGCAGGTGAGATTAATAACAGATTTCTTTTAATCTTTGAAGAAAAAGTAGCTGTGATAATTTTATTTTGATTTTTTAACACTGCTTTATACAAGTAGTATTTTTCTTTACCTTTTTAGATGAAACAGGTTTTTCACATTTATCTTATGCTGTATATATGTTTAATTCAACATCTAAGTCGTTAATGAGGTATCCTGCTCCAAAGCTAAAATAAACTATGGTATGCTCTCAATCTTTGTGAATCATTGAATCTGTTTTCCGAGTTGAGCTTTGGTTTCAGTTGGTGTTAGATGATTTTTGATCAGAGGATGTGGAAATGCTTTAGTCCTGCCTTGAGTTAGCCAGCCCTCTTCTCCGTGCAGGTGTCTAGTTAGAGGTGACACCAAGGAGCAGATGGGAAATAAAAGGGTCCCTTGATTTATCCCTGAGCCCCAGTGCAGAAAGCTGCTCAAGTGAGCAGGACTGCTGATCAACCAGTGCAGTGAAAAGACTCTTGAGAGACCCTTTGGGTGGTCTCATGGGGTGGGAATCTGAGGGGGACAAGAAGTAAGGCTGAGATCAGGATGCTTTCCCGGCGAGACTGTGTTCAGACTTGGAGTGGGTGCTGCACTGGGTGGCTGGTCTCTGACGGGTCGTGTGGTCAGTGTGGCCCCAGTGGGTAGAGATGCTGACTTTTTCAGATAGGTGTCCTCTTTGGGGTTATGGGGCATGTGCAGAGTTGTAAAGATCTGCCCCACATCAATTACAGAGGTTTCTGGTTTATTTTACTCTTCACAGCCCAACCATCCAATCAGTCTCCAATGTCTTTAACGTCTGACGCATCATCCCCACGATCGTATGTGTCTCCAAGGATAAGCACACCCCAGACAAACACAGTCCCCATCAAACCTTTGATCAGTACTCCTCCTGTTTCATCACAGCCAAAGGTAAGTTCTGACAAAACGTGGTCCACTGGGGAAGGGAATGGCAAACCAAACCACTTCAGTATTCTTGCCTTGAGAACCCCATAAACAGTATGAAAAGGCAAAAAGATATGACACTGAAAAATGAACCCCCCAGATTGGTAGGTGCCCAATATACTATTGGAGAAGGGTGGAGAAATAGCTCCAGAAAGAATGAAGAGACAGAGCAAAAGCAAAAACAATGCCCAGTTGTGGATGTGACTGGTGATGGAAGTAAAGTCTGATGCTGTCAAGAACAATATTGCATAGGAACCTGGAATGTCAGGTCCATGAATCAAGGTACATTGGAAGTGGTCAAACAGGAGATGGCAAGACTGAACATCAACATTTTAGGAATCAGTGAACTAAAATGGACTGGAATGGACATTTAATTCAGATGATCAAAATGTCTACTGCTGTGGGCAAGAATCCCTTAGAAGAAATGGAATAGCCCTCATAGTCAACAAAAGAGTCCGAAATGCAGTACTTGGGTGCAATCTCATAAATGACAGAATGATTTCTGCTTGTTTACAAGGCAAACCATTCAATATCACAGTAATTCAAGTCTTTGCCCAACCACTAATGGTAAAGAAGCTGAAGTTGAATGATTCTGTGAGGATCTACAAGACCCTCTAGAACTAACACCAAAATGATGTGCTTTTAGGGGACTGGAATGCAAAAGTAGGAAGTCAAGAGATATCTGGAATAACAGGCAAGTTCGACTTTGGAGTGCAAAATGAAGCAGGGCAAAGGCTGACAGAGTTTTGCCAAGAGAATGCACTGGTGTTAGTAAACACTCTCTTCCAACAACACAAGAGATGACTACACATGGATATCACCAGATGGTCAATACCAAAAATCAGATTGATTATATTCTTTGCAGCAGAAGATAGAGAAGCTCTATACAGTCAGCAAAGACAAGACCGGGAACTGACTATGGCTCAGATCATGAACTCCTTATTGCCAAATTCAGACTTATATTGAAGAGAGTAGGGAAAACCACTGAACCATTCAGATACGACCTAAATCAAATCCCTTAGGATTATACAGTGGAAGTGACAAATAGATTCAAGGAATTAGATCTGAAAGAGTGCCTAAGATCAATGGACAGAGGTTTGTGGCATTATACAGAAGGTAGTGATCAAAACATCCCCCCAAAAAAAGAAATGCAAAAAGGCAAAATGGTTGTCTGAGGACTTCTTAAAAATAGCTGAGAAAAGAAGTGAAAGGCAAAGGAGCAAAAGGAAAGCTATATCCATCTCAATGCAGAGTTCCAAAGAGTAGCAAGGAGAGAGAAGAAAGCCTGCCTCATTGATCAATGCAAAGAAACAGAAGGAAACAATAGAATAGTAAAGACTAAAGATCTCTTCAAAAAACCTAGAGATACCAAGGGAACATTTCATGCAAAGATGGCACAATAAAGCACAGAAACAGTATGCTGTGAAAGTGCTGCATTCAATATGCCAGCAAATTTGGAAAACTCGGTGGTGGCCGCAGGACTGGAAAAGGTCAATTTCCATTCCAATTCCAAAGAAAGGCAATGCCAAAGAATGTTCAAACTACCACACAGGTGCACTCATCTCTCACACCAGCAAAGTAATGCTCAAAATTCTCCAAACTACGCTTCAGCAGTTTGTGAGCTGAGAACTTCCAGATGTTCAAGCTGGATTTGGAAAAGGCAGAGAACTGGAGATCAAATTGTTGACATCCATTGGATCATAGAAAAAGCGAGAGAATTCCAGAAAAACATCTACTTCTGCTTTATTGACTATGTCAAAACCTTTGACTGTGTGGATCACAGCAAACTGGAAAGTCTTCCAAGAGATGGGAATACCAGACCACCTTACCTGCCTCCTGAGAAATATGTATGCAGGTTCAAGAAGCAACAATTAGAACCAGACATGGAACAATGGACTGGTTCCAAATTGGGAAAGAATACACCAAGGCTTTATATTGTCACCCTGCTTGTTTAACTTATAAGAGTACATTTCACAGAGTACATCGTGCAAAATGCCAGACTGGATGAAGCACAAGCTGGAATCAAGATTGCCAGAAGAAATACCGATAACCTCAGATATGCAGATGACACCACCCTTATGGCAGAAAGTGACAAGGAACTAAATAATCTCTTGATGAAAGTAAGAGAGGAGAGTGAATAAGCTGGCTTAAAACTCAATGTTGAAAATACTAAGATCATGGCATCCAGTCCTGTCACTTCATGGCAAATAGATGGGGAAACAATGGAAACAGTGGCTGACTTTATATTTTTGGGCTCCAAAATCACTGCAGATGGTGACTGCAGCCATGAAATTTAAAAATGCTTGCTCCTTGGAAGAAAAGCTATGACCAACCTAGACAGCATATTAAAAAGCAGAGATTTTACTTTGCTGACAAAAGTCTGTCTAGTCAGAGCTGTGGTTTTTCCAGTAGTCATGTGTGGATTTGAGAGTTGGACTATAAAGAAAGCTGAGCATTGAAGAATTGATGGTTTTGAACTGTGGTGTTGGAGAAGACTCTTGAGTCCCTTGGACCACAAGGAGATCAAACCAGTCAATCCTAAAGGAAATCAGTCCAGAATACTCATTGGAAGGACTGATGCTGAAGCTCCAATACTTTGGCCACCTGATGTGAAGAACTGACTCATTGGAAAAGGCCCTGATGCTGGGAAAGATTGAAGGCAGGAGAATGGGTCAACAGAAGATGAGATGGTTGTATGGCATCACTCTTTCGATGGACATGAGTTTGAGCAATCTCCTGGTGTTGGTGATGGACAGGGAAGCCTGGTGTGGGGTTGCAGAGAGTCCACTGAACTGAACTGACTGGAAGGTACATCGCCTCTGAGGGGAATTGGGAAAGAACACACTTCTGGCTAAAACAAGTTTTCATGGTATTCTAGACTGTGTATGGAGGAAGAGCCCTTTTTTGGGAGTGAGGTGGTGGGATGCATGGCTGGTGATTGAGAATAGATGCAGGTTAATCTCAGCCACTGGAGGGCTTGGAGGAGTGAGTTGCACCGGTACCCCTTCTCTGCATTGATGCTGTTTTCTCTTTATTGATTTCATGGATAAAGAAGGTTTACTAATAGTCTTATTTTTGTAGAATTTTTAGACTCCAATCTGTGAGAGAACATGTTTTCCAGTGATTTCCCCATACTTTTTTTATAGAAATGAGTCAATTTCTGTGACAAGAGCTTTGTGTCTAATTTTCACATGAGCTACTGTTTGCTTCATTTGATAGAAACTTAACTCTTTCATTAAGTCTGATTTTCATTTTCATTAGGTCTTTCTGAATATAGAGCCCAATCAGCTACTGTTTGCTTCATTTGATAGAAACTTAACTCTTTCATTAAGTCTGATTTTCATTTTCATTAGGTCTTTCTGAATATAGAGCCCATTTTATGAAGCTATATTGCTTGTTTGTCCAAATAAAACCTTATGTTGTTGGCTCCTCACAGCACAGTTAGACTGTTGCTAGTCTCTGTTCTTACTGGGCTGTGAACAGGACCTTAGGATGCTGCTGTCGGATTTTACGTTGCATTCTTTGACTCTTGCTCACAAATTCATAAGCAGTTCCCAGTCATCCTCATTCTGTGCTTTTGTAGCATACCACCAGTAAAACTTGAGCTATTTGGAAGTTGAAATGTATGCGTTTTAACTTTTTTTGAACTCTTACTGATAACTGTATGGGGAAATTGTTTTTCAAAGCTGTAAAACAGGGGGCTCTTTGACACTTTCATGGCAAAGAATGCCTTACTTAAATAAAATCATAAGCAGAAGCCTAAAAATAAAAATGTATTGAAACATGGCTTGAAGTGGATGGTAGGCCAGCTCTTAGGTCTTCCTGTTGGTTCATCCCTTCCCGACTTGAGTCATGTTTCTGTGTATGTTGTAGATTGCTGTTTTAAAATTTTGAGTTACAGTTGTTTTCTGTGTAGTTCCTTATTATTTACTTGTATTTTGATGAGGGAAGAATTAAAATGTGAGTTTCAGCACAAGAGACCTATTCTTAGAGCTTATAACTTACCTTGTGGTATTCTAAGAGCACAGGGAAAGATGGCTGTACACGGCATGAGTGGTTGTGTTGGGTTTATAGTTGATCGTAACATTGCCACTTCAAATCCTGTAGGCAGATGGCTTGTAGTTTTTTGGATTATAAACCTTTCAGATTGTCTTTAAAAGTAAGTGGGCATTTGATCTTATATAGATCTTATTAAAATGTTCTTTATAAAAGAACATGCTTTTGTACATATTTTGGACTTACATTGAAAACTGCTTGCTGACTGTCACATGTGTGTGTGAAAATGTATGTGTCCACAGTGGTAACCATGGACCTCTTGGTCTGCCTCTGTAGGGTGCCATCTCTTTGAAGCCCACTCCAGTTAAATTGCATATGGGCCATAGCTCATTCTCTGATAGACAAGTCTATACATTCTCTTCATTTGTGATTGAATTTTAAGCATCTTTATTTGTATGATGTGGTGTAATATATTTATTTTTATTGATACAGAAGTAATAGTAAATCAGAAAAGATGTTACAGTATATTAGAAAGAAAATGGGGTTTAAAATCAGGAGAACTAGTTTCTTAAGCTGGTTGGCTTAAGTAATTGGCCCTGGGCCATTTTATGAAGAAATTAGATCTAAGCCTCAAAACTTCCTTCTATCTACATGACCTTTGGAAACTCATTTGATTCCTCTTCTTTAAATCTCCATGTTTTATATTGTTCAAGATTACTAACTAGACTTGGAGGGATCTGAAGATTTGGGCCCTAAATGACAATAGTTTACATAATTAAGTGTGGCTGTATCGCTAACACTAATCTTATTGTGAACATTTAAGACAATTCTTACCTTTTAAAAAAATCACTGAACAGAAATAATTGGGGAGTTTTCATTGGCAGAACTTTTGCTCTTATCTAGTTTCCACTGCTGTTTGTCTATGTGGTAGAAGCCTGTCTCACCAGATTCTGACATTCCAGGTTAGTACTCCAGTAGTTAAGCAAGGACCAGTTTCACAGTCGGCCACACAGCAGCCTGTAACTGCTGACAAGCAGCAAGGTCATGAACCTGTCTCTCCTCGAAGTCTTCAGCGCTCAAAGTAAGTTGATGTTGTATGTTGAAACAACACTGTTTTTTCTTTAATTACCATATTATTTGGATATTATATATGCATAGTAGAACTTGATCTTGGAAGAATCCATGGATAGCCTAACATAGTTTGGTGTATTATAAAATTTACAAAGGCAAATCTTACTAGATTGTCTCTAGTAGTGAATCCTGAGTTATTTTGAAGAAAGTGGCTCTCTCTTTAGAATTTTGCTTGATGGAATACAGGGGGAGTAACTATATCTGACACTTCACTTGTAGAAGCACATGATTTTATACTAGTTCATTCATTGGAAATGATAACTTCCCAATAGCAGTTTTAGATTTGAGTTTATTGATAAAGCCAAAAACCTCACATCTGAAACTTGGGTCAGTATTTTCCAGCTGATGTGTGTCAGACCTTCCTGATAGCGTCAGCTCTGAACCTTTAGTCTTTAGTGGCTGCAGTATAATTTTAAATATCCTCAGTGATGAAAACCCTTCATCTTTTGGGAGACTTCATTTTTGGAAATAACTGAAATTCATTCAGAGCAAAGTCTGGTGTGAGGCAGCTAGCAAGTCAGCTTTGGGGTATTACATTCTTGATTCTCACCACCACATCTCCAAATCTGGCCCAAACCATACAGGTGAAAAGAAGATAAGCAACCTCAGAGTGTTCCCCATTTTTGGTCTTATTTTGCCACTGAACTCATTCATTGTGAGGCAGTTAAAATGTCTGTTTTGCTTCACATTATTTCACCCTCTGATTATACACTTTACTCTGATTTTAAACAGTCAAAACCTCTGAACTTTTCACCCTCCATGTCTTCATGTATTTAAGATATATTGATGTGCCTTATATCTACAACTGTTCTAATGTGACCATTGCTTAGTCACATCCTTATTAGTGTTTGTAGTATACAGAGGCACAGGTTCCACTGTTAAGTTTGGTTGAGTACAGATATTTTAAATTCAGCCCTGACATAACTGTTCAAAGGGCTCTTTTAACCTCAGACGTGTATTAGGAATATGATATAAGTTTTCTTTGGATTTGAAATTATACTTATTTAATATTAAAATAATAAGTTGTTATTAGGAATTTGGGTATCTTTAAGTTAATGAAAGGTATTGACAGGCAATGTTTAGGATACCTAGAAACCACTTTTAACCATGCTCCACATTCGGTTATCTTTTCTCATAGCAGCCAGAGAAGTCCGTCACCTGGTCCAAATCACACGTCTAGTAGTAACGCATCAAATACAGCAGTTGTACCACAGAACTCCTCTGCCCGACCTCCGTGTTCACTAACACCGACGCTCGCAGCACACTTCAATGAAAATCTCATCAAGCACGTTCAAGGATGGCCTGCAGATCATGCGGAGAAGCAGGTACATCACAGTCACAGCAGGTGTTCTGCCTGTGGTTTGCTGGCAGCTCAATTCCACTTTGAGAAAGTCTAACCCGGACCCTGTGGATTTGAGCCGTCTTTAAAACAACTAATTTCTCATTAGGTTCTGTGGTTACTTTGTAAAATATTTGATATGTACTTACAGGATATTTGTGAAGTAACTTTCTGTGGTTTCACATATTCTAATTATCATTATAGCTCCCATTATCAAGTGCTCAGCGTTTAGCTCTGTGCTAAGTGCTTTATATTTATTCCATTTTCTAAAACTACTGACCAGTGCAGATCATGAGTTTTTTGTTCTACTAATGAGGCTCTTAAGACCAAATGATCTGTACCAAGGTCACTCAATTACTAGAGTGATACGACTCAAAGCCAGCATGCTTTTCCTACTCAGCCAGCTACTCTGATCCTTTTAGTACAGTTGACCCTTGAACAACTTGGGTAGGGGGGCTGACTCTCCACACAGTCAAAAATCCAAGTATGGTTTATAGTCAGCCCTCCATATCCACAGTCCCTCACCCCCAGATCAGCCAACTGTGGATTGTGTAGAACAGCAGTGTTGATTATTGGAAAAAAATCCATGTGTAAGTGGGCCTGCCTGCACAGTGTAAACCTCTTGTTCAAGGTTCAATTAACTACTGAAAGTTAGAAAACACTTGTACTTGGGGATGAAGGACCAACCCTAGCACATTACAGTTATTGCCACTGGCTGTTGTGTTTTATCAAATGACTAACCATCGGAAATGTTCTGTAAGCTCATGGTCATGCATTGTGTATCTCTTGATACAGGGATACAGTAAGGCCCCTTTATCAGTGTTACACCTGAACTTCATTTTGGCCGATCCAGCATTTTTTATTAATCACAAATCATGAGTCCTTCTATCTTAGTGCTGTACTACCATGAGACTGAAAATAGTATCTTCTCAAGAAGCCTGAGGGGTGAAATCTTAAAGGAATACATTTCACCATTAGAGATGGGTTTAAAAAAAAAAAAATTCCCTGCCACCCGCCCCCCCCCCCGCCCCAGCCCGCCCAAATCCATGAGCATTTTTGTGGATTTAAAAGAAAATATTTATTCTGTAATCTTGATATAAAGTTACACTCTTTATTTTGTATGTGAATGTGACTTATATTTCATGAGATTTTCATTTCTTTTATAGGCATCAAGATTGCGAGAAGAAGCCCATAACATGGGAAGCGTTCATATGTCAGAAATTTGTACTGAATTAAAAAATTTAAGATCTTTAGTCCGAGTATGTGAAATTCAAGCAACTTTGCGAGAGCAAAGGTAAGCTTTTCACTGAAGTAAATTTAAAGTTCTCTTTGATATATCACATTCCATAGTACTGTGAACTGTTTCATAATTTAGTAATATTCCTGACGAATGGTAATGGCATCTAGATTTTATTTCTCTTAACCCATGGTATAAATGCTTTATTATTAAACTTTTTTTTCTTGGATAATGACTACATAAGGTACTTGTTTTATTTAAAAAGTGAGATGTTGACAGCGACCAGTTACCAGGAGTCCCCTCTTTGGTTGAGAGCAGTGCCCTCTTACTGAGGGTAAATATCTCAGTTGACATTCAAACAACTGATTACATTGTCCTTGAAGCATCAATAGATCTCTTGGAAATTACATGAAGAGTTTAGTTGTCTAGGAAGTTTAATGATGTATATGTGCTTTTTTTAATTGTTTTCACCTTAACTCTGTCTTGTATTTCTTAATGATGTAGTGTTTTATTCAAGTAGGATTTCTATATTGTGTTAAATAGTATAGGTTATTTTTTTTTTCAATGCCTGTTACAAAATTGAGGACACATTTGAGTGGCTTCACATCCTGTCTGTGTTGAGTCACTGTGTCAGATGTAATCTTGTCGTGAAACCACAGATGCCAAGTCATTGTTTATGGTAAACTTGGGAAAGTGAGTTTTTAACCTAACCTTTCAACGACTAAAAAGTCTGTAAGCACTTCCTGAATATCAGTTGGGATTTTTTTTTACTCTAGGATTGCTTCGAAAGTAGTTCTGACATGTAAAACCTTACTTTGGCTTGCTCGACAGATGTGCAGCTACTGAAACACGGTCACAAACCACGTTTGACCATGTAGATATCAAGCAGTAATTGTCACAGTTCACTGAAGAGGAATAGTGTTAATGAAGTTCATAAAAATCTAGTTAGCTGTGGAGTTTGTGTTTTTATATTTTGTTTTAAATATGCACGTCAGCTGGACTTTGCTCCATTTTTATGAACCTACATTTATATTGAGAATTGTTCTTCGTAATTATTGAGAAAGGGTTAGAAAACTAGGAGATATTTTAACTTTTGTCATCCCAGTGCTTTAATATTTGTCATATTTTCAAATGGTTATTTTGTCCTAACTAGACTGAACAGTTTTAAATTACTTCATCATAGCTAGTAGTTACTCATTTTCTTTGTAAAGCTACTTTTATAGTTAAAAGTTTGTTTTTTCTGTAAAATTTATAATGACCGCATGGGCTCTAACGCCATCTTTTATTTTTCAGGATACTATTTTTGAGACAACAAATTAAGGAACTCGAAAAGCTAAAAAATCAGAATTCCTTCATGGTGTGAAGATGTGAATAATTGCACATGGTGTTGAGAACAGGAACTGTAAATCTGTTGCCCAGTCTTAACATTTTTGAGCTGCATTTAAGTAGACTTTGGACCGTTAAGCTGGGCAAAGGAAATGACAAGGGGTCGGGGTCTGTGAGATTCACTTCAGGGGAAAGATACAAGATTGATTTGTAAAACCCTTGAAATGTAGATTTCTTGTAGATGTATTCTTCACGTTGTAAATATGTTTTGTAGAGTGAAGCCATGGGAAGCCATGTGTAACAGAGCTTAGACATCCAAAACTAATCAATGCTGAGGTGGCTAAATACCTAGCCTTTTACATGTAAACCTGTCTGCAAAATTAGCTTTTTTAAAGAAAAATTTGGGGGGTTAATTTATCATTCAGAAATCTTGCATTTTCAAAAATTCAGTGCAAGCGCCAGGCGATCTGTGTCTAAGGATGCGATTTTGAACCATATGGGCAGTGTACAAAATATCATGAAACAACTGTTTCCACACTTGCACCTGATCAAGAGCAGTGCTTCTCCATTTGTTTTGCAGAGAAATGTTTTTCATTTCCCGTGTGTTCCATTTCCCTCTGAAATCCTTGATCTGATTTTATCCATTTTTTAAGGCTCCTCTTTTTCTCCTTTCTTAAGGCACTGTTGCTATGGCACTTTTCTATAACCTTTTCATTCCTGTGTACAGTAGCTTAAAATTGCAGTGATTGAGCATAACCCACTTGTTTGTATAAATTATTGAAATCCATTTGCACCCTGTAAGAATGGACTTAAAAGTACTGCTGGGCATGTGTGCTGAAAGTACATTGATTGCTCAAATATGAGGAAATGGCCCAATGAACATGGTTGTGGGAGGGAAGAGGAAACAAAGCTAGTCAGATGTGAATTGTATCTGTTGTAATAAACATGTTAAAAGAAACAAAAATTGTTATTTTTCTTTACCTTCGGTCAATGCATATTAGAATTTGAACTACCTGGGGATTCTTTATCAAAACTATTCTTGTTGAACATTTATACTTCATTGAAATAATTCCTTAAGGGAGGTTTTGTTTAAAGCATATTAACAGGAAAATGTGTATAAGACTATTTAATGAAATAAGAAATTCAACAAGAACAATTAAGTCACTTCCCAAGTGGTTGTCATTTGTTAAAACCCTGGTTTACCTGTCTTGCTATTATGACATTTCATTTTGAAGGATGTTTGTGTTGTAGCTAACTGTTCAAGTCTGGTGCTGACTGCTGTTCTTAGCCATCACAAAACGCTAAATTTGTGTAATTGGAGCTTCCTGCTGTTACCTGGAGACAGTGGGAAAGCTCAGCTTTGTATATTGTTTCCTAAAGTATATTAAAATAAAAAAAGAAACTATTGCTACTATAAAATTACCTTGGCTTTTTTTTTTCTTTGCTAAAATATTGGTCACGTGGCCTTAGCATGACACTGCCAGTATTAAATCAGATCACAAGGGTTTCTTTATGCAGAAAAATCTCCTAGTTCAAAATCTTATCCAATTTAGAGACTTTTTTTCCTGTTGAGGCAGATGCATTCATGTGCTTTCAGAACTGCCAGCACCAAGGGCTTATTTTGTGATGTTAGACATTGTTGCTACATTCTGGGATGCAAAAATTCAAAATGCTCTTGTGCTTTAAGCATATTTAAAGTATAGAAGATAATGCTCAGACTTCTTAATACATTTAAAAAGGTAAAATGTGATATTTTCTAAATACAAAAATATTCCAGTGTAATTAAGATCATACTGGAAACTGACTTTTTTTTTTATTGTAACTTGAGGATAAAATGTAAGAAAAGACAAATGTCATAAATTATATCATCATGAAATGTTAATATCTGTGAGATTGTTAATATTTGCTGGGCTTGATTAGTGCATGTACATGAAATTCGTAAGAGCTTTGTTAAGTTAGAACCCTTACTGATGTAGTCCTGTGTCTTTTCTGGAAAGATGATGGGGTAGGCAGATATTTCCCCATCAGATGGCAGCTTGGCTTGTGGTTTAAAGTAACTTTGAATTTAATTTTCTAATTGTTTATTGATCTGTATCACCTTATTCTTTGGACTTTTAAAAAGTGTTTTTATCCCTAAATTAGGAATTGCTCATATATATATATATATACACACATATGTGTGTATATATATATATATATATGAGAAGATGCCTAATTTGAAATTTCCCAGTGAATTTTTAAACAATTAAAAATTTTGTGGAAATATTTTTACACTATTTGATTCACTTATTCTGTAGTGAATTATTTTAAATACTGCACTTTAATACTAATACAGACTTGGTGTCCAGCTACTAGCCTTCTTGAGGTAACCAGGGGATATTTATTAAAATAGATACTATACCCCAACAATATCCTTTAGTTGTCCTGTTGCCATGGCTTTGAGCATGTATCTCATTTTGTGGACACCGTGGTTCAGAGAATTTGAGAACAGAGATACAAATTGCCCCTAGGAAACCTCAGAATTTTATTTTAAAAGGGACATTAGTAGTGTTGCATTCAAATCTTAAAAAGTGATGTAATAAAATATTCTGTGAAGGTGGGTCTGTTAGAAAGTCTTAGCCTTGAAGAGCCAGCCTCCTATTTTTCCCTTTGTCTTCTGCTTAACTAATTTGACTAACCTTTAATTTGATAACAGGCTGTACCGCCAGACTTCAAGCACACTGAAAACTCTGTGTCAGCCTTTTCTTAAAGACATTATGCTGCTTTTAATAGCCCAAATGAGTGATTTTTATCTTCCAGATTTTATATATCTGCTTCATAATTGTAAAATCTTGGAAAGGAGGTGCTTAACACTTTGCAAAGAATTAATTGTTAACCCATATCAGAAACAATCTGTTCTCTTTAAACACAACCTTTAAGGGATTATTTCAAAGGGGAGGGGGCAGGGGGCGAAGTCATTCACTGCAAACCAGAACTATTGTAGTTCAGGACTTAAAGCTACTGTATTTAGATGTGGGGTTTGAATATACGGATTTCTTTTCAATAACTGTAAATATGGCTATATTCTTGTATTTGTACTGGAGTGTACAAAATGACACTGAAAAGTAATAAATATGTTTTGACTATATTGTGCAGTTATTTCAGAACAGTCTGTTTTGAAAGTCAGAGTGCATAAATTACGCACTTGAGGAAAAATAGTTAAAATACCAGGTTACTACAGAATTTTTAATAGCAGTTGTGTTCCAGTCGTGTTTCGTATAATTTCTTAATCACATTATTTTAATGAAAAATTTGACTTAAAGTTGGGATTTGCTGTACCCTTTTCCCTGATTCTGAACTTGGGGAGTGCCCTAAAAATGCAGTCCACCTAAAGAATCCCACTCTTTGGTCGATTTCACCCAGATTATCTCCAGCCCTTGGCTCTTCTTGAGCTTCCAACAAGTGAGTTTAATTCTTGCCTTAACATGGCAAATTTTCTTAAAAGACAGGGTGAGGGAGGGGGGATCTTTGATCCTCCACCCTTCCCATTCTCAGTAGCTGACAGTATGGTTGCCCCAGTTGCTGAAGATCCAAATATATTTGCTCTAATAGCATGTGCTCACCCATCACCAAGGACCACAGGTCTGCCTTCATAAGTGTACTTGACACCTGAGAGCTCCCTGCTCCGAGGTTTCAATCCTCTAAGCCAGAGGCAACCTCACTCTCCTACCTTTTAATCTTGGTTCTAATGCCTGCCACACACGTGCACAGGCTGTCTCACACACACGTGCACAGGCTGTCACAGAACAAAATCCAAACAAAACTTGGCCCCGA
This sequence comes from Bos indicus, assembly GCF_029378745.1. Taxonomy (NCBI): domain Eukaryota; kingdom Metazoa; phylum Chordata; class Mammalia; order Artiodactyla; family Bovidae; genus Bos; species Bos indicus. The sequence goes on along the minus strand of NC_091772.1, from coordinate 36,119,173 downwards.
GGTTTCACACACATACACACACACACACTCGTGCACAGGCTGTCACGGAACAAAATCCAAAACTCCTTTGGCTTACATGTTCAAACACCAGTGTCACCATGATCTCATGTCAGGTTTCTCTGCTGTTTCTCCCTTGTTGGCTGCAGTGCCCCTTTCCCCCCACCCCGGTGGTCTTCTCTTCCTCTGTCCACAAAGACCTGATCCTACAGCTGGCTGCCCAGTCAGTCTTATCTCAGAGGCCTGTCCTGACTGCCCCCCACCCCACCATCCAAATCAGTATCCCTAAGCTTGCATGCAGTTTTCTTCGGAAGTGTCTTGTACAGAGTAAGCACTCCATAAATATTTGTTGAATGAATTATGAGTGTTAAAGGGCTATGGACAGAGTCAGTTTACAAAGATAAGATTACTGAGTTTTTTTCTTCAAGTTGTGATTTTGATCCTCACCTTGAGAGACAAGAACAGCAACTAGCTTTTTTTCTTTTCTAAGAAATCACTATTGACTTAGTTATCAAAACCTAACTCCAAACCCATCTTAATTGCTAGTGTTATGAAATGTTTCAAATGATCAGTCAACTGAATCAGTAATAATCAGAGCCTCCTGTAATACATTTGAGGAGTAAAGAATCCCCTGAGAGGCAAGGTGCTCTTTCTGATGTGGTAAGCACAGGGAGATGGACTGCCAGGAACTGTCTCTGCTATAGGGCATGACTGCATGACTGATAGGGCTGGGGACTGGGTCCAGGGTTCACAAGGTAGGAAGCCTTGATGGGGCCATTTGTTTCGTTTAGATGATGCCTTGACTTCCAACTAGATACTTGTATCTTTTAGGATGGGTGTAGACCTACTACATTCTAAGATGTGTCACTGGTAGAAAAGTGTCATTATTACATATACCCATCCTAGAGGACCCTGATGCTGGGAAAGATTGAGGGTAAGAGGAGAAGGAGGCAACAGAGGGTGAGATGGTTGGATAGCATCACCTATTCATAAATAGGAGTCTGAGCAAACTTGGGAAGATTGTGAAGGACAGGGAAGCCTAGCATGGTGCAGTCCACAGGTCGTAAAGAGTCAGACACGACTTAGCAACTGAACAACAGTCCTAGAGGGAAACAACTGGGATGTGAGAATTCCCTGCTTTTGTGACTGGGGTGTACTTTATAAGGGCTTTCCAGGTGGGGATAGTGGTGAAGAGCACACCTGCCAGTGCAGTAGACTTAAGAGACATGGGTTCAGTCCCTGGGTCGGGAAGATCCCCTGGAGGAGGGGATGGCAACCCACTCCAGTATTCTTGCCTGGAGAATTCCATGGACAGAGGAGCCTGGCAGGCTAGTCCATAAGGTTGCAGAGTCAGACACGACTAAAGTGACTTAGCATGCACATACTTCATAACTTAAACTCTGGGAGTTGGTGATGGACAGGGAAGCCTGGCGTGCTGCAGTCTATGGGGTCACAAAGAGTCAGACACGACTGAGGGACTGAACCGAACTGAATTTCATAAACGGGCATCTTTTTCCTGTTTTAATGTGCCTACTGTTTAATTGCCCAGTTTGACCAGCATATGTTGGTGTGAGAAGACTGTAAGTTTTCTCATCCTATTTAGGTAGTTTAGGGTTTTTACCTTAATGAAAAAGGCAGGGTGCAAGAACAAGGTTTTTTGTATTACATATTCCCATCACCTAGAAAAATCAGCACCTAGAATGTGCTCAAGTATTTTTACATGAATGAATGAAATATACAGCTTACGTATTTGCTTTCTAGGATCGCTCAAATTTGTATTTAAGCATAATGCATTCATTTAAAAAAATTTTTAAATTCATGATTAAAGAAAGATGGAGCAGTCATTCTGAAATATCAAGTCAACAAGCCACTTCATTAAATTTCAGTTTTTTTTTTTCCACTTTGATACCTTAACATTCATCATGTTTATGAGCTAAAACTGTTAAAGTGATAAGCAGAAGGCACTTCTGTGGTTGGAGAAGCTTTAAGTTGTAAAATGCGAATACAGAGTCTCTGGCTCCACCCATATCTCTTTACCTGTTTCACAAGCACAAGTGTGCCAAAGATAGGACGAAAAATACACGACAATGGAATTATAGGATAAGATAGCTGATAAGATATCCCCCAGTGCTTAACCAAAGTATTTGAAGAGCCAAAATATTCCTCCACAAACTTCAAAACAATGAACAAAGCACAAGCCTGTTCTGTAATCTTTGAAAGGTAATGGCTGGAGAGAAATGAAGATAGAACTGTTGGTGGAGGTCAGCACATCTAGTCACCCCTTACTTAGGTCCAGTCAGAAAGAAGTCACCCTGGGTATTTCCAAAGGTGGGAGTGTAGAACTGGTGGACGATAAACCAAGGCAGGCCTAACTAGAGGAACCAGCAAGGCAGAGACCCAGGAGGATGCTCAGAGGGGCAGCTCATGCCCAGGAAAACATGAGTGCCCTGACTAGGCTGCCAATTGAGCAGGGTGGGAGAAACCCCACTTCCCCACCTCCCCTGCTTCAGAGCAGAGTTTTCGCAGAAGCAAGAGAGCCTGGCACACACACGCTCTGCAGCCCTGAGACGGGAAGACATGGGAGAAACGGGGGCTTGAACACAAACAAGCAAATGACCAGCTTGCCCTGTGACCTCACTAGCAGAACCGAGAGAAAGGGTACCGATTTCAGCACCGTTTCCTGACAGGAGGTCATGGAGCACTCGTCTATGACGTTCTAAACAATGTTTGAGAAAAAGTGACCCAAGTGTTAACAGTGAGTTGTTCAAATATAAGAACAGCAGACACTCCCGAACAAACCAGGGTCAGAAACCTCAAAGAAAGCAATAACTGACCAGATCTAACCAAAAGGTGAAGGGAGAAGGTGGTGGGAGCAACTGAGGGGTTGGGCCCCGATGACGGTCAGGTGATGTCAGAATAAGAAAATGGGAGGAAGGACAAGGGCAGAATTTTCTTAGCAGGGAGACAACTTGGAGTCCCGTCTGTAGAAATGTGCTCTATACTGGGCGGGTCAAGTGCTTGCTCCAGGGAAAGCAATGAAGAAGGCATAAACAGATTGAAAATATAAATGCACAGAAAATTTAGAATTCAATGCAAAATGCTTAGTACCTACAGAAATAGTTGCTATGAAGGAAACAAAATCTAATAGATTTGAGACCCACAAGGGAGAGAGGTGAGGGGTTTTACATCACGGAGCCTGGAAAAAAAGCCTCTCTTATGATGAGTTCTTGAGCTGAGATGTGAGGAAAGAGAATAGGATAGCATGTCAGGCTCCACGTGACACCGGGGCTCAGTGACACTACACCGGAAGCAGTCCCACACAATCTCAGTCAGAAAGAAAGACTTTTTATCACCTCTGTCACTTTCAGTCCTGTTTGGGAAATACTGCTGTGGTGGTTGTAACATGCTGAAGCCAAGCTCAAGGGCACTGACTGTGCAATGATGCCCATTTATTCCCAACTCTGTTTAATGACTTTTTATCAGCCGCTCGAAATTGGCCACAGTGATAATAGTGACACCACGGAAATGGGCTAACCCTCCAACCAGGCTTCACTCCCCCAGACCTGTTTTAAGCATTCATTAGTGCACTGATTGATGAACATTATTGCCATACATGATGTCCAGTTAATAAATACATGGACAAGTCCCCTGGCCTGTCATCCCTGCCCTGGACACAACCAGAAGGAGGGCAGTGTGCAGGCAGCCCCACCAGACCCTCTCTCAACCAGGACCAGCCACGCGAGGAAAACGGGCTGCACTCAGTGGGGGCTTTCACAGTCTCCATCAGTGACCTTAGGTAAACCACACAGGGGGCCCTGGTGGCTCACTGGTAAAGAATCTGCCTGCCAGTGCAGGAGATAAGAGTTCGATCCCTAAGTCTGGAAAAATCCCCTGGAGAAGAAATGACAACCCACTGCAGTGTTCTTGCCTGGGAAATCCCATGGACAGAGAAGCCTGGCAGGCTATAGGTCTCAGTGAGTCAGACACAACCAAGCAATTAGACAACAATAACAACAGCAGGCCTCGGGAAAAGGGATGTGGATTGGGACATAGAGACTTGCTTATAAAGCCCTCTACAACTATCCTCTGGCAGCCCAGGGGTTAGGCCTCCATGCTTTCACTGCCTTTGTGCCCCACCTCGACGCTGCTTCCAGTTACGCAGAGTTGCATGTTTTTGTTTTTTAACCATTTTCTTTAGCTCAGTGTTATCCACAGCGAGAATGTTTGGGTGATGCGAGTGATAAACTTCAGGGGTGACACAGCCTCCGGCTCACGTGTTCCCATCACGCTCTGGGAGGATTCTCCTCCCGCCGTGTGCATGCCCCCTGTGCCCCCAGCCCCACGGGAGAAGGGCTCAGCCTCCACTTTGGGGCCCTTCCCAGTGTCCCTGTTGTTACTTTCTGTGTTGTTTCTGACTCCTCTCCTGCGCTCGTGTGAAACAGAAGAGGAATGTCATCTGGATGGAGAAGGAAAAGCGAGCATTTGGAGGGGGCATGAAGCTACACATGTAACATGTGCACACATTTGGAGGGCACACATGTTACACACATGTAACAACCAAGAAAGAGGGAACCTGGGCTCAAGCCAGGCAGGTGCTTCCCAGCAGGATCCTCCCCCTGCATCCTCTCTGCTTCCTAATCCTCACTCATGTCCCTCACCTCTGTCTGTAACGCCAGGTAAGGTTTACCATAGTCTATTTGGTTGGAGCCACCAAGCTTATCCAGCAGGGAAAGTCACTCATGTTCATTGGCTGGAATCCAGCCCCCCGGGATCTGATTTGTCCACAAGCAGCACGCAGACCCCGAGACCCACACAAGGACACACACGGTGTCCTGAGTCTGGATATTTTTTTTTAATACACCATATACCTGTATTTTTATTATTGAATTCCAAATGTCATCATTGGGAATGGATAAATTAGGATACGACATCAACTGACTGTGACAGAGACCAATCATAAGAGAAATTTCAAAAAAGGAAAATAAATTATCTGGCGTATAAAAGGGTGAGCTAATAAGACAGTCAGGACTTCCCCAGGTGGTGCTAGTGCTAAAGAACCCACCTGCCAATGCAGGAGACGTGAGACGGGGTTCAATCCCTGGGTCAGGAAGATCCCTGGAGAAGGACATGGCAACCCACTCCAGTATTCTTGCCTGGCGTATCCGATGGACGGAGGAGTCTGGTTGGGCTACAGTCCATGGGGTCACAGAGAGTCAGACGTGACAGAAGCAACTTAGCATGCAGCATGCAATAAGACAGTCAGCTTCATAAAGTCACCTGAAGTCCAGCTCCCTCTGTGTATGACTTCACGATCTCTATGGACTGTGTCTCGTTTAGGTAGTAGAAGATGGCTGACCACCAGGCTTTGTTGTTGTTGTTTTAAACTATTTTCTGTTGGGGTATAGCCAATGAACACTATTGTGATGGTTTCAGGTGAGCAGTGAAGGGCTGAGTCTGGATATTGACACTGGGACCATGCTTGGCCCCTCTTCCCACACATCCCAGTAATGCTTGTGACTTTTTATTTTGAAAAACAGCAAACTTATGAAACATGAAGAGAACTGCTCACTGAACACCTGTGTGCTGCCTTCTGGAGTTAATCACTCACAACCTCACCACCCTGTCCCCTACCTCCCCCCTAAACCATCTGACAGTCAGAGTAGACATTGTAGCACCTTCCTTTACACACTCTTCCACGACTAAGGACATTACCTTACATAACCAGATAACACTGTATCACAAGAACAGATACAATGTGGTGGAGTTTGGGAGCAAAGGAAAATTAGAGAAATATCCATACAGGGGTCAAGTCAGGGCCCCTTTGGCTTTGCCCTATAGAAGTCAGTTTTCAGAATCATTCTCTATAAGCATACTTGAAAGTTTTACAACAAGCATCTTCTTTTGCAGTCATAGTGATAGTGTCAGTCATTCAGCCGTGTCGGACTCTTTGGACCCCATGGACGGGGCTGTAGTCCACCAGGCTCCTCAGTCCATGAAATTCTCCAGGCAAGAATACTGGAGTGGATTGCCATTCCCTTCTCCAGGGGATCTTCCTGACCTAGGGACTGAACCCAGGTCTCTTGCATTGCAGGCAGATTCTTGACCATCTGAGCCACCACGGAAACGGTTACGGGAGGGAAACTGCAGCAGGACTTGGGATGTTCTTAGACACTCAGTCGTGTCTGACACTTTGGGACCCCATAGACTGCAGCCCACCAGACTCCTCTGTCCATGGGGATTCTCCAGGCAAGAATACTGAAGAGGGTTCCATGCCCTCCTCCAGGGGATCTTCCCAACCCAGGGATCGAACCTAGGTTTCCGCATTGCAGGCGGATTCTTTACCATCTGAGCCACCAGGGAAGCCCACAGCAGTTCTAGTAGATGTGTGTGCTGCGGACTGGGCTGCCAGGCTGGTGACACTAGGTGGCAGTGTTGGGCTACATTCAGGCAGATCAGCCAAGCAGGCAAGAAGCTCCCCAGGCTTCAGGGCTGCGGTGAGAGAGAAGGTGGCTATGCTTTCAAATAGCTGCTAGAACTGTGAGTGGACACTGAAGAGACAGGAATTTATTTTAATGAACACACTTCCTCTGGGAGGATATTGGGTGAGCACTCCCTGGGAGTCTGACTTGCTGAATTCAAATCCAGGCTCTCGGACTTCCCTGGTGGTCCAGTGGTTAAGAATTGCCTGTCAGCGCAGGGGACACAGGCTCTAGAGTGAAGAAGGCTCAGGAGTTGAGGCCCATGGACTTTGTTGCCTGCACTCTAGAGCCTGTGCTCCACGATGAGAGAAGCCAGTGAAATGAGAAGTCCGTGATCCAAAACCACATATTCAGGGCAGGATGGCACAACCTCACAGAGATTGAGTTTTTATGTATTTGTGGCCTCACTCCCTCAGCTTGAGGAATAAACTCCACAAAGGCAGGGCTTGTGTGTGTCTGTTTCCTGCAGGGTCCCCAGCCCCTAGAATAGGACCTGGCATGTAAGAGTTTAATTAATAAAGGTTGATTGAATGAGTGAACCCTCCACCTCTTAGCTGGAAGCAATCACAGCTATGGTACATTCTCTTGCCTTTATGTGAGTCTCCTCCTCCCATTGAATCTGATGGTTCTGGGCCTGTTGGAATGGTAAACAGTGCCCACAACAATAGCTCAAATTTGCCTCCACTGAGATGCTTGCCTTATATACAGCAGTTGCTTTGTTGTCTTTGGCTATTTCTTTGTAAGTTTACTGTTTAGTGTTTAAATCATAGGGTTGGAGTTTTCAGAGCTGGAAAACACCCTCGGGTGGGCACCCTCTGGTGCCCCTATAGACACATCACTTAGCTGTTCACTTGGAGATGAGTGGATTGGGGTAGAGCCTGGGAACAAAGGGGAAAATTTATCTGAGCAACATGGAACCTTCAGGAAGGATGTGCTGTTGCCGGAAGCCATCTGCCTACCCCCTCTATCTACTCTCGATAAATCCAAAGGCTGTGGCTGGCAGGGTTCAGGTTCTAGTCACCTATCACCCACTCTAATCACAAAAGTGAGCTTGACTGTCAAACGTGCCAGTACCCCTAGGCTGGAGACTGGTTTGGAGGAGAAAGAAACTGTGCTAACTGGAAACAGGAGAAGGAGAGGGAGGGAAAAGGGGGTCATTTGATGAGAGTGCCAGCAAGTGGGTGGGGCAGGTCAGGAGTCCAGGGGGACAGCAGCCCAAAGTGGAGAGTGATCCGTTTATACAGAAAGATGCCAGCCAGGGGCTGATGGCAGGACTGGTCCTCAGGGATGGGAGCCCAGATGAACTAGGAATAACAGCTAGATCACAAGCAAGGAAACCAGAGTCTAGCTCAACAACCTGGAACACTTAATGCCTTCCACCAGGGGCACAAGGCTCCTGGCTTGCAAGAAACTCACAGTGTGGTTTAGGGCTAGGCTTTCTGTTCTCAGAAACGGTCTGGATTGGAAGATGAAGAAACTAAGGGGGCTGAGTTCCAAGAGGATATCGTGGACAAGCTGAGGCTCAGCTTGGAGGTTCCATTAAAACCAGGGATGTGTGCATTTGTTTCCTCCTCAGTCAGGTCTTCATTTTTGCCATCCTGTCAAGAGAAAGCATCATGGGGATGGGCAAACTGAGCTCATTAGTTATTTTTGCGTAAGTGACTGCTCTGGGCACGGCATGTCTCTTGTCATTCACCCGCCCAGGTAGTGATGTGTGATTGCGGGTTAGACTAGGTCTGTGAATGAGACCAGAATGCCTCCTACTCTTCACTTTCTCTGACCTGGAACTACATCGAAGGGGCTGCCTCCAGCAGCCCTCCCGCCCTTTTTCATATTTCCTTCCATCTTTGGCTTAAACCGGTGATACCGGTTTAATCCCAGTTGTGCAGCACTGCTGAGAGTCAGACACACGTACAAGTTAGCAGAAAGGAGTGTTCTCACAGTGGGCTCTGGAAGGTCCGGCAGCACCAGCAAGGGTGGCTTCAGGGCCCACATACAAGCTGTGACGTCTGTTGGTAAAGGGTGACATTCTTCTTGCCCCTTCGGGAGGAAATATTGAGCTCCTTCTCGTATGCCAGAAAATGTCCCTTATATTTGGGACACATCACTGAACTCAAAATTCCCTGGCCTGTGGAGCATGCGCACTTCCACTGGGAAGCAGACACTAAATGGTAAACATCGTTGTTGTTCAGTTGCTAAAACCGTGTCTGCCTCTCTGTGACCTGGTGGACTACAGCACGCCAGACTTCCCTGTCCTTCACTATCTCCTGGAGTTTGCTCAAACTCATGTCCCTCAAGTCAGTGATGCCATCCAACCATCTCATGCTCTGTTGCCCCCTTCTTCTCCTGTCTTCAATCTTTCCCAGCATCAGGGTCTTTTCCAGCATGCCAGCAGTTCTCATCGGGTGGCCAAAGTATTGGAGCTTCAGCTTCAGCATTAGTCCTTCCAGTGATACTTAAGTAAATTACACAGTGAGTTAGAAGGTGATAAGTGGTAGGAATAAAGCAAAAGCAGAGCAGGGTAAGAACATCCAGATGGATGGGTGGTGCAGGGATGTAGTGCCATTAAAAAGATTTTTTTAATTAAAAATTTTTGAGGGACCAAGAGGCATGTGAGGTCTTAGTTTCCCATCCAGGGAAACTCAAGCTCATGTTTGGCCACCTGATGCAAAGAGCTGACTCACTGGAAGGGATCCTGAGGCTGGGAAAGACTGAGGGCAGCAGAAGAAGGGGGCAACAGGGAATGAGATGGCTGGATGGCTTCACTGACTCGATGGACATGAGTTTGAGCCCATGGCTCCTGCAGTGGAAGCTCCGAGTCTTAACCACTGGACTGCCTGGTAAGTCCCCTGTTATTGCCATTTTGAATGGTGTGGTGGAGGTCAACACAGTTGGCAAGAAACACAGGGTTGAGATTTGGAGGACAATGAGCTGGCCACGTCTGGGGGGACATCAGGAAGAGTAAGCTTCTGTGAAGGCCCCCTGGTAGAGCAGGCCTGGGTGCGGTGGGTGGAGTGATCAGTAGGGGAGACCGGCAGGAGATGAGGTTGGGTGGGTGGCCAGATCCAGACCACAGAGGGCCCGGGAGGCCTCGTGAGGACTTTGGCTTTAACTCCGAGTGAAATAGGTCCACAGGAGGGTTTTGGTCAGAGCACATCATGCTGCCATCTTCAAGGGCTGTGTGTTGAGAACACCTGAATGGAAGTGGTGTAGCGGGAGAAGCATGGCTCTTGGGAGCTACTGCAGTGGCCCAGGCTTGAGATGCTAAGGGCTTGGCAGAGACAGGACACAGGGTTCTGGGAGGACTAGGAAGGCAGCCAACCGAGATGCCTGATGGACCGGATGACAGTGTGAGAGGGGAGGGGTCAGGGTGACCCCAGGGTTCTGGGAAGAATCAAGGAGTGCAGTAGGGAGGTTTCCGGCTGTGGACGATGCAGGGTCACTGTGGGAGCCTGCCCCGCTGGCCACTGTGATCTGGTGGAAGGACCCCTTTGCCCCCACTCAGTCCTCGTGGCCCTCAGGCGGCTCAGAGGAGCAGTGATGTTGGCCTCTTGGGTGGGTCCTCTAGGAAAGGCCAGGGGAGGTGCCAGGGAGGGGTTTCTGTCTTGGGCAGGTGAGGGCAGGGGTGTGACCATGGGTGTGGCCTCATTAGGACCTAGGTCCTCCGGGGGTGGAGGGACCCCAGTGGGGCAAGGACGCAAAGAAGCCCTATGGACCTGCCGAACACATCAAACGAGGTCACACTCCAGAAAAGCCCACCTTTGTTTCGTGGGCTTCCCTCGTGGCTCAGATAGTAAAGCATCTGCCTACAAAGTGGGAGACCTGGGTTCAATCCCTGGGTTGGGAAGATCTCCTGGAGAAGGAAACGGCAACCCACTCCAGTACTCTTGCCTGGAAAACCCCATGGATGGAGGAGCCTAGTAGGCTACAGTCCATGGGGTCGCAAAGAGTCGGACACGACTGAGCGACTTCACTTTGTTTCATGAGCCCTTTATGGACCCCTGGCGGTCAGACCCCAACACGAGGTAGGCTGGTAGCCGTTCGGTCAGAGGAGGCAGGGCAGACGGCGCTGTGCCTCCTTGGATTCTGACTGTCTCTCTCTGTACCCTGGACCAAAGCTACCCCAGCCCATCGGAGGCTCGGCCCGCGCTCGGACCACAGGCCTGGGGCTGTGCAGCTCACATCCGCTGTCTTGGCGCGGGTGATCCCGACCCTCCCTCTCGGAGCCCCTCCAGAGTGGGGAGCAGATCGTAAGGCCACCGGACAGGTGTTCTCTGGCCCAACGATGGCTGGAAGAAGGTCTGAACGAAAGCGGATTTCATTGTTTAGGTGAAGAGACCAAGTCTGTGTTTTTCTTTACTTCTGCTCCAACCACTGAACAGAGTCCAACCAGCTGACTGTTTCTCAGGAGGAACCAAGCCTGCCTTGTCAGAGGGTCGGGGGGCTTCGGGGGTTGGGGGTGGGGCAGTAAGGAGATGGGACTCCAAGAAAGAAAGGCCTCTTCTGTGGGAGTCGTGGAGGAGGGGGAGTCACACGCAACTTCTATGTACGGAAGCCTCTAGAGGCCCACTGAAAAGACAGGCAGGTAGAAGCGAAGCCAGGGAGCACACAGAAGTCAGGGCCCCTGTTCTGCCCCCTCCCATTCCCTTCTCCCCTTCTCCCCACCCCCAGACCTAAGGGACCCCTCCTCCTCCAGTTAATAAGCTCCTCTAACCTCCTCTCCGTGGGGAGAGGGCTGGGCCAGCCACCAGTGCTAAGGTGTGAAGTCTGACCACACTGTCATAACCCAGGTTTATAGAAGGTGCTGGAAACTATGTTGAACCTTCACCCCACAGCTGCTCTGGCAGGTGCCAAATAAATATTTGGGAGGAACAATTTTCCTTCTGCAGAAGGGGGCCCCTTTCTTGGTCCTGGGTGCTCCCTGATGGGTGGGGTGGTGGTGTTGGGGGAGGCTGCTGCCTGGGCCCCTACCTTGGGGGTGAAGGCCCTTTGCCAAGGGCTGGGGGTGCCGGACAGGTGGGTTCTCCTTGTCCAGGGCCGAGTGGCCATGGGGGAAGGCTGGAAGAGGTAGGTGTGGTCACTGGCTCTGTCCCTCCTGCTCAGGGGCACTACGGTCCTGGAGGCTCCGCGGGGACCGTGAGGCTGTGGCCTCTGCCTCAGGGAGCTGCCTGAATGCCTGTCCTGTGGGGAGAAGGGCAGCCTCTAGGTGGACCCGGTGCTGGAGCATCTGCTCTTGTGTGCTGGCACCGAGTCCAGCACCTTCTCACGCCCCTGGGGTCCCCAGACATGACAGCGATGGACTCATGTGTCCCACCACACAGACTTCCCTGCTCCAGGATGCCCGCCTCCCACCTCTGCCACCAGCTCTGTGACCAGGGCAGGGGGGGTGGGTGGGGCTGCAGTCCAGCTGGGGGACAGCTGTTCTGCCCTGCCAGACCCTCACCAGGCCTCATGGTGTCCAGCCCTGGGCTCCAAAAGCCCGGGCTGTGCCAGGCAGGACCAAGCACTGGAGAGGACCTGGAATAACTCAGGTAAGGAGAGGTTCAGGCCGTAACTTCCTGTGGTCCCCAGGCAGGTGGAGGGACATCACCAGAGGGATGGTGCTGAACCATCCCGTGACTCAACTAAGGATGCTCTGAGGGGAAATGAGACCGGACGTTCCTGTCCCGTGTGTAGGTTTGGCAAAGGAAGACTTCCCAGCTGGGAGGGTGTCTGAGCCCTAGGAGGGCTGCCGAAGGGCATGGGGACTCCTGGGTGGGGGTGGGGAAGACACGGTGGGAGCGCAGAGCTCTCCTCCAGCCTGGGGAGGGTCTGGGATCTGAGTTCACAAAGAACTGGGTTCGGGGGAGGGAGAACCCTCAGCAGACAGCTGAGACTCCGGCGTGCGCAAAGTGTGCAAGGCAGCTGCTTGAGAGTCAATGCTGACACTTTCTGACTCAAAGGAGGAGTGAGGAATTCGAGTTCTGTGATGATGGTGTAAATAGACACCCTCTGAGCCTTGAACAGCCACCGTCACCAGTGACACCCGAGAGGACCTGTGGATGGGGCCTGATATTTCTTCCAGGGGCTCATGGGTACCTGATTCAACATGAGCTCTGGAAGCCTTCTGCTGATGCCAGATGAGGTCTGCACTCAGCAACGTTGCAGGATCAGGGCTGGGAGGGTTTATTTTTGTAGAAAACTGAATCGGGATTGGGCTTAAAACCAGAAGACGGTGACGTATCTAGACTGGAGCTGGGAAAACATCCCCCTTGTCCAGAGCCTTCTTGTGGCATCTCCTCCCTCGGAGTTTATTTTGGGTGGTGATGCTGCAAGTTCTTGGACTTTGCAGAAACCTCCTGTATTTTGTGGCCTTCCTGCACCAAGCTTCCAGAAATTTGTATTAAAGCCAGCCTGCATTTACAGTATTGGAGGGTTGCCATCTGGTCCGAGTTCTCCTATAGTCCGAGCAGCTTGCCTGGAGAAATTTGGGTTTGGGATAGTTGGAGGTAGGACCCTGCGATAAGCTTCCAGACCTTCAGTCGTTTGGTGAGAGCTTCTCCCTTGTTGAGGAAAGATTTACTGCTCAGAAGCACTCAGAATATACAATAGGTGTCCTCTCCGGCTCTTCCCCGTTGAGCTACCCAGCTCACTCCCTCACCTCCCCCAGACCTCACTAAGATGGTCATTTGTAGAGAGGTATCCCTTGGTCGGGCTTCCTCAGCTGGTACAGAATCTGCCTGCAATGCAGGAGACCCCAGTTTGATTCCTGGGTCAGGAAGAGCCCCTGGAGAAGGGATAGGCTACCCACTCCAGTATTCTTGGGCTTCCCTGGTGGCTCAGATGGTAAAGAATCCCCCTGCAATGCAGGAGACCTGGGTTCGATCCCTGGGTTGGGAAGATGCCCTGGAGGAGGGCATGGCAACCCACTCCAGTATTCTTGCCTGGAGAATCCCATGGACAGAGAAGCCTGGGGGAGGGGGTTGTGCAGCTACAGTCCAAGGGGTCGCAGAGTCAGATACGACTGAGCGACTAAGCACAGCACAGCATCCCTTGGTTACTCCTGACAATGGCTCATGGGTCCCTGCTTCCCTCCCCGCTCTCTTCTTCCACCTGAGTACTTGTTACCACCTGGCATCTCCTTATGTTAGTCAGCTATGTTTTGCTGTCAGTCTGCCTTCATGAGAATGCAAGTTCCAAGAGATATTTGAGTTTCTCGCTGTCTCCGTGATCTGGTCCGGTTCCTGGCATGTGGTACCTGCCCTGCTAATACTTGTTGAGTGCATGCATGCCATGCTCACCTGAGTGTACCTTCATTGTGTGACTCCATTCGCTAGGTTGTCCTCTTTTCTCTTTTTCATCTACCAAGTCCTGTCTTTGCTTTAAAGCCCAAGTCAGTGCCAATTTCTCCCTGGTCCTTTTCCTGGTTTTATGTTCTCAAGAGTATTATAGAGTTCTTCCGCCACCCTCCCCCCACCCCACCCCACCCCCACCACTCCTGGCAGGAGTTACGGAATTAGAATCAAATACAGAAACCTGAACTTTTTTCCTTTCTTCTTGGTCTCTGCATATGTGCTTAGTCGCTTCAGTTGTGTCTGATTCTTTGCAGCCTCACTGGTAACCCGCCAGGCTCCTCTGTCCATGGGATTCTCCAGGCAAGAATACTGGAGTGGGTTGCCATGCCCTCCTCCAGGGGATCTTCCCAACTCAGGGATCGAACCCACCTCTCTTATATCTCCTGCATTGGCAGGTGGGTTCTTTACCACTAGCACCACCTGGTCTAATCAGCCTCACAACTTCTCAGTGACTCTTTTAGCTCCAAGAGACGCTTAGTTGTTCCTGAAACTATGAATGTTTATATGCCAACAAAAGTTGGGGTGAGGCAGGGTCGGCTTCTGAGTTGACTGTGTGGACATAAAGAAAGGAGAGAAAACCATTTGGTCTTTAGGCTGATTAACACCGTTGAAGTGTGCTTTGGGTAGATTCAAGTGTCCTGGTGCTACTGGAAATAAGGAATATATTTTCTTGCTGGTTTTCACTGCATTAGATCATGTTGTTTTAACCCAAGGGCCTCAGGAAGTGCAGGGTAAATTGAAACACTCAATCAAGTTAAAAAAAAAAAAGACCTTAAATGGAGTTATGGTTGATTGTGCCACAAATGTTAAAGTTCAAGTTGACATTCCAGCCTGAGCTCGTAATGTTATTACTGAGGACCCCGTAGCAGGGGGAGGGAGAGAGGGGGTATCAGACTTCAACACACTGGTCGTGACTTTTGTTACTTTAGAAGAAAATGAACCTTGTGATAACCTAACTCTTCTGTGTTTATTTATTTTCTCGCCTGTTCAAAGGTCAGTCCGGGCTGGACAGCAAGTGTCCATATACTTTGCTTTTTGCTCGGTGGGCCTCAGCTGGTGGAGCAGAAGTGCCTTAGGGGAAAACTGCAGTCCCCCTGGCCCCTGCCCTGGCCACCCCATCTCTGCAGCACTGGCTGACTTGGGGTGGGATGGGTGGTTCTGTAGCCTAGAGGACATGCATCCCAGAGACTGTAGCATCTGGCATTATCTCTGCATGCTGTTGACCCGGGAACACACACAGCGAGTCTGCAACATCTCAGTTCAAAGACTGACAGTAAACCATTGCCCATGGAATGAGCCAGTCCCAGTAACACCACTGTGTTTGGGGAGCTGGACTTTTCAAAGATAGCAGGTTGCCTTTGGGCATAATTAAGGATGGGAAAAGTCTGTGACAGTATCTTCCTGGTTCTTCTTCCTTCATCCTCATCCTCCTGGTCACGGTCCCTCCTCAAATGTCAGCCCCTGTTGTTCAGTTGCCCCATCGTGTCCAGCTATTTGCGACCCCATGGACTGCAGCATGCCAGGCTTCCCTGTCCATCACTATCTCCAGGAATTTGTTTCAACTCATGTCCAGTGAATTGATGATGCCATCCAACCATCTCATCCTCTGTCACCCCCTTCTCTTCCTGCCTTTGATCTTTCCCAGCATCACTGTATTTTCCAGTGAATCAGCTCTTCACATTAGGTGGCCAAAGTATTGGAGCTTCAACTTCAGCATCATTTCTTCCAATGAGTATTCAAGGTTGATTTCCTCTAAGATTTACTGGCTTGATCCCCTTGCAGTCCAAGGGACTCTCGAGAGTCTTCTTCAGCACCACAGTTTGAAAAGCATCAATTCTTCCGCACTCTGCCTTCTTTATGGTCCAGCTCTCACAACTGGATGTGACTACTGGGAAGACCATAGCCTTGACTATACTGACCTCTGTTCACAAAGTGATGTCTTTGCTTTTTAACTCACTGTCTAGGGTTGTCAACCCCTTAGAATATAGTAACTGATCATCATGGCTTATGAAACAGCTTCTTGAGTGATACTTAGTTGATCCTTGTGACGTTCCCAGGCGGCAGGAATTATCATCATGACCTCTGTTTGGTCAACAAGAGAACACAGGGAGACCCTGAAGCAGGAAACACTACTTGGTCTCACTTCTTAGATCATATGACCCGGGCAGCACATAGCCCCTGCCTGGAGCCTCCGGAGTCCCAGGGTCACCCTCACCAGACAAGGCCAACATAACAAGGAAGGCAGGTGCATCTCCCACGATGGGCGTTGTTTCAGGTTCTTGGCACACAACGCCTCGTTCTTCTTCCCAGTAACCTTATAAAGCAGCTATTCTAGTCTCGTTTTTAAAATAAAAAAAATAAAGGCTTAGGAAGACGTGAAGACTGCCACCAAGTGTATGACAAACAAACAGCTCCATTAAATCCATTTTATTAAAAAAAAAACAAAAAAAAACTGGAGGAATCACGACCCCAGTGCGGCGTTGCCAGGAGGCAGGTGGTGTTTGGAGACTAGAGTGCACCTGTCCACAGCCCCCGAACGCTGGGGGAGAAATGCTTTGGGTGGATGTAGGGCCAGGAGGTTTAGAAGCAGAAAAGCATCCCTGTCGGACCATTAACTCAAAAGCCAGCAATTTGCATCTCAAACCAATGCAGTATTGAAGAACAGGTGTAGGTGCTGCCAGATTTAGGTGAGAAAGTCGCTGGTTGACTGCGTGAAACCCCAGCCAAGGAAACATCAAGGCAGAGCCCCACTGGCAACTCTGGATGGCTCTCAGTTCGCTAGAAATCATTTTGCCAAAACCTTAGTACATGTTTGTCAAACGCTTATTTTAATAATTTTTTTCTCCTTTTACTATGGCTGTTTGCACCCCAGTCCACACACAGACCAGCCTTTGCCCTTCTCTGCTCCGTCACTGCCTTCCTTCTAGGCCCAGCCTGTCTCTTGCCTACTGGGACTGGGAGGCTAGTGATCCAACTTTCAGGTTGGCCAGAAAGCCACTGATAGCTGTCCTTCCTTTTGCCCTTAGAATCTTGTCACAGGGCCTCAGGCTTGCTGGGACAGGAGTTTGATGATCAGACTGACTGCTCAACTCTCGTGGTACCAATCAGAACTCATGCCCCCACCCCACCCCACACCAGCCTCACAGCATCGCTAATAAGGGATACGAGGCCCTGTGACAGGTGAGAACCCTGGAATGAAGGGGCAAGGATTTTTTATGGTATTGATGATCAAGTATTTTTAATTTATTATTTTTAAAAAATTTTTATTTGAGTGTAGTTTATTTACAATGCTGTGTCAGTTTCAGGTGTACAGCAAAATGAATCAGTTATACATAGACATATGTGCGTGCTAAGGTGCTTAAGCTGTGTATGGCCCTTTGTGACCCTATGGACGATAGCCCACAAGGTTCCTCTGCCCATGGGATTCTCTAGGCAAGAATATGGGAGTGGGTTGCCAGGCCCTCCTCCAAGGGATCTTCCCAACCCAGGGATTGAACTTTTGTCTCTTTATGTCTCCTGCATTGGCAGGGGGATTCTTTACCACTAGTGCCTGGGGTGGGTCATGAGTCCCTCCTCCACTGCTTTTTGGCTTTTTGATATGATCAAAGATGGGATCACTAGGAACTACAGTTTCCCCTTCTGAAAATATGGATAATAATATCTCTTTTCTATGTATCACAGGGTAGTCAGGATGAAAAAAAGAAGTATAGCAGAGCTCTTCAAAAACTGCAAACCACAACAGTGGAAACAGTGTCAGACTTTATTTTTCTGGGCTCCAAAATCACTACAGATGGTGACTGCAGCCATGAAATTAAAAGACGCTTACTCCTTGGAAGGAAAGTTATGACCAACCTAGATAGCATATTTAAAAGCAGAGACATTACTTTGCCAACAAAGGTTCGTCTAGTCAAGGCTATGGTTTTTCCTGTGGTCATGTATGGATGTGAGAGTTGGACTGTGAAGAAGGCTGAGCACCAAAGAATTGATGCTTTTGAACTGTGATGTTGGAGAAGACTCTTGAGAGTCCCTTGGACTGCAAGGAGATCCAACCAGTCCATTCTGAAGGAGATCAGCCCTGGGATTTCTTTGGAAGGAATGATGCTAAAGCTGAAACTCCAGTACTTTGGCTACCTCATGCGAAGAGTTGATTCATTGGAAAAGACCCTGATGCTGGGAGAGATTGGGGGCAGGAGGAGAAGGGGATGACAGAGGATGAGATGGCTGGATGGCATCGCTGACTCGATGGACGTGAGTCTGAGTGAACTCCAGGAGTTGGTGATGGACAGGGAGGCCTGGCGTGCTGCGATTCAGGGGGTCGCAAAGAGTCGGACACGACTGAGCAACTGATCTGATCTGATCTGATCTGATCTGATGTTCTCCTCTGAGACTAACCCCAGGAGACAGGCTGTAGGCTATTTGGAAACCTGTTGGCAGGTGCAGGTCTTGACATCTATCTGGAGGAGCCCCGGTCTTGCTGGTAGAGCAGGTGTACAATCCCTCAGCCATCTCTCAACGCATCTCCTGAGGACAGGGGGCGGTACTTGGTGTCTCTTTGAAGCTCAAGGCCAAAGGTTCTCAAAGTGTGGTCCCCAATCAGCAGCATCAGCGCCACCTGGGAACTAACTAGAAATGTAGATTCTCAGGCCCCATCTCTGATCTACTGAATCAGAAACCCATTAATCTGCTTTAACAAGCCCTCCAGATAATCTTCACACTTGTTCATGTTTGGGAACCATGAACTTGATCTTGGAGCCGCTGTTGAGACCAAGAACAAGGGCCCCACTTTTTTTTTAAAAAGTATACTGAAGTATTAGTTGATTTACAATGCTGTGTTAATTGCAGGTGTTGGCTAAACAATTCAGCTATACATGTACATATATCCACTCTTTTAAGATTCTTTTCTCATACAGGTTATCACAGAATACTGAGTAGAGTTCCCTGTGCTATATGGTAGGTCCTTGTTGGTTGTATATGCTGCTGCTGCTGCTAAGTTGCTTCAGTCGTGTCCGACTCTGAGTGACCCCATAGACCGCAGCCCACCAGGCTCCCCGGTCCCTGGGATTCTCCAGGCAAGAACACTGGAGTGGGTTGCCATGTCCTTCTCCAATGCATGAAAGTGAAAAGTGAAAGTGAAGTCGCTCAATCTTGTCCGACCCTCAGCGACCCCATGGACTGCAGCCTACCAGGCTCCTCCGTCCATGGGATTTTCCAGGCAAGAATACTTGAGTGGGATGCCATCGCCTTCTCCGTGGTTGTATATAGTAGTATGAATATGTTAATCCCAAGCTCCTAATTTACTTCTTCCTATCTTTCCCCTTTGGTAACCAGAAGTTTGTTTTTGAAAGCTGTGAGTCTATTTCTGTTTTGTAAATAAGTTCATTTATATCATTTTAAAATAAGATTCCACCTAAGAGTGGTAGCCTGTGCTATTTGTCTCTCTCTCTCTCTGAAGGCCCGCCCTCCCCCCGCTTGCCAGCCTGTTACTGGCCCTCCACAACATGAGCAGGCATCACAAGGAAGGTTTGTGGAATTCTAGAGCCTCGAGGGACTCCAGAAGCCAGTTTTCAGGTTGGCTTATTCTGTAGCTGAGGTTCCGCAACCCCAAGGGGCTTAGTGACAGCCGATCCAAACCCAGACCCAGAGCTGGGGTCAAGGTGATGCTCAGCAGGGCTCCTACTGTCTCTCCTGCATCCATATCACAAAATTCCATGTACTTGCTACTCAGAGGAGGAGGGAAGCTGGGTCCCTGGAGGGCAGGGCCCCTGGGGTGATCCGGGCTGTGTTCCTTGATGGCCTGGAAGATGATGTCATCTCCAGGAGTGACTGTGTTGGGGGAGGGTCCTTCCATACTCCTGAAGATGGAATTGGGTGTGGACCTTGTTCACAGCCCTGAGGGGTCCCTTCCCTGGAGGCGTTTTTCCTTGTGGACATGAGCATCCTGGTTGGTAGGAAGGGTGTGATTCTCATTGCTGCTGTTTATGTATGGAATGATGCCAAGGTCAGGGTCAGGGTCAGGAAACATTTTCTCCAGGAGAAGGCCAAGGTCGGACAGAGCAGAGGAAGATCGCAAATAAAACCCAGCATCAGGGAAAACAGTCACTGCCAGCTACCTAAGCTGGCTGGTTCCTGCAACGAAAGTTGAAATCCTAGAATGACCTAAAATCTTCCCAGAAATCCTTACTTCAAACTCCTAGGAAGTAAGGGAAGTCTGAGATTAACGATGATTCAATTAACTCATAAACAGCCTGATTCTCAGGAGCAAAAGTTATCTCTTTTCCTTTTCCCCTCTCCCTCAAATTGCTCCTTTGGTCCAGAGGTAATTCAACCTCTTAATAACGCCAAAATGTTTCTATGGAATCACAGAACACCAACAATTTCATCCCACATCCTGGTTCAAAGAGAAGTCTACCACAATTTAACAGTGACTGCAATGTCCGGGAATAACTTTCCAGCTTTGAGACGGCCCTACAGTAATGCCCTGAGCCCAGAGTCTCTGTGCAGCTGCTTGGCCCTGGGGTGGGTGGTGGGTGGGCATTGAACCGCCTCTCGGTTTCCTCAGCTCTAAAGTCAGAAACTTGAGTGATCATTTTCACGATGAATTTTAAAGGTGGCTGACAAGGCCTCATATAGCTCTTAGGACAGAGGAACTATTTGATTAATTTGATCAGTCTAGACTGGCGACTCATGTGGAGTTGGAGGGTGAATTACCCTGTTAGTTTCTTGGCTTTGATCTCAACCCAAACGAGAGTCAGGTTGCCAGGTCACGTGAGCGGGTGTAGCCCTCAGCCGCTTCCTCCAACACTGCCACCCTCAATATAGAATCAGGATGGTCAGTCACCTTCCTTTGGTGTTACATGAATCAGGAATGGAGGATGGCTTTATTTAATTCATCTGCTTGGAGGTTTTCTGTTTGCTTTTGAAAGCTGAAGCTGGCCAAAACAGCTTGTGGGCTTGTAGGAACAATGCACGCATTTAGAACTTAGAGGTTTGGGGCGATGCCTCTCCTGGATTCTGTTCGGTAAACACATTTCCATCAAAAATATGAAAAAGCAAGAAATGAACCCGGGTCATCCAGAATATGAACTCCTCAGGAAGCACCCTGGCTTGTGTCAGGCGACACAGTTTCTTGGAGGAATTTGAAAATCAAGTTATGGAAATGGGCCTCGACGCACGTGGACCTGCTGCTACCATCACCTTCCCTGGTCTCATGCACAAAGGAGCCTGTTCGTTATTGTCTGAAGCCCTATGAAGCTTCTGGAACAGGGCTCACAGCCCTCTTGCTGAGGTTACCGCGTGATAGTGAGACAGGGTCGTTGAAATACTGAGCCTCAACTTCCCCTAGAATGATCGCTTCCCGCGTCAGCAGCAAAGCGCAGCCCATCTTCCCAGGTGGGCGCGCTGCTTCACTCTCGCCATTAGAGGGCGAGAGAGACCCACACCCAGGCCCAGGCCCGTTCTCCCCGGCCAGAGAGGACACCCCTCCGAGAGGGAAAAGCTGCACAACAGTGCCATTTAATTCTCTGAAAAACAAACGTTACAATGGTTGGGCAAGTTCCAGTGTTGGGTTAGAAAAAAAGGGTCACCCTGGTGTGGGTTTTTTTTACTTTTTTTTAACATTTTTTTTCCCATTTTCTAAAGAGTGAAGACATTATTTTAAATAATTTGTACGATGCACGTGTAAGAATCAAACGTGTGATAAAGGAGTGGCTGGTGACTTAGGGCAAAGGCCCTATTCCCGGCTTCGATACTCTGGCCCCAGGGCCCTGAGATGCAAGCTGGTTCCATTCTCCTTTCTGGAGGGTCTGGTCCCAGAAGCATCTCAAGGGGGACTTTTCAAGAATTTAAAGTAACATGTTACAAATGAACTTATCTATGAAACAGAAACAGACTCATAGACATAGTGAACAGAGACTGTGGCTGCGGGAGCAGCGGTTAGGAGGATGGGGGAGGGGAGATGGACTGGGAGTTTGGGATTAAGCAAACTGTTACATATAGCATTAAACAACAAGGTCCTGCTGTTTAGTATGGGAAATTATATTCAATATCCTGTGATAAACCATAAGGGAAAGAATATTAAAAAGAATGTATATATATATGTATAACTGAATCCCTTTACTGTATAACAGAGTCTAACACAGCATTGTAAATCAATTTTTTAAAAATGGAGAAAATAACATGTTAGCAGAAGTTGGGAAAATAAACTAGAATGAACCAGGAAGAAAGATGTAGGCTCTCTCCCTCCACCCTCCTCTGCCTTTTTTTCTTCAGTCTGGAATTATGATATGGATGTGAAATGATTTCTGAGGAAGCTTTTTAGAGTCTGCTGAGTCTTTATTCCCAAAGTTAAATCTGTCCAGTTGGTGAGTGAAAGAAGATGGACTCCATCAGGACAGAAAGAGATTCAGGTTTGGGAGAATTTCTATCAGTTTAAAATGGTTCTGAGATTTTCTCCTTGGTCTTGTGTGGATCGCAAACTTGACTTGAGAGCCCAGTTATCAGCTGTCTTCCTGTGGGCCGTCTGCTGTTTGCAGTCCACACTGTAATTCTCTGCCAGTGAACCAGACCTGCCAGGTTAGTGAGGGTTGGGCCGTACTCTGCTTTTGTGTGTGAATTAGAAAAACTCTCAAGCAGTCAGGCCCAGCCCAGGGTGCACTGTGGTTCTGAGAATGGGAACTGAACTTCAGCCCCTCACTCAGCCCTTCAGCAGTGTGTCCTTGGTCTGGAGCAGCTTGGGACAGTCTGAGTTGATTCTTAGGTCCTGAGTCCTTTCAGATGAGTTCCAGGGCCCAGCATTTCCCCTACTTTTGGAAAATGACACATTTCATCCATAACTAGAACCTGTGGCTGAAACTACAGCATCCTCGTGCTGAAAGAGATTTTAAAGGATCACCTGCTCCAACCATTAGTTCACTCGTCCTTCACTGCTCTTCCCTTTAAGTGCCCAGGAATCACAGCCCTTCCAGGCTCCTGACAGCAATCACGCTAGGAAGGTCTTCCTTATTTTCAAGCTTTCCTGACAGCTTGCAGCTGGCTTCTGCTGGTCCTTGGTGCACCCCTGCCTTTATACAAGCTGCTGCTGCTAAGTCGCTTCAGTCGTGTCCGACTCTGTGCGACCCCATAGACGGCAGCCCACCAGGCTCCCCCGTCCCTGGGATTCTCCAGGCAAGAACACTGGAGTGGGTTGCCATTTCCTTCTCCAGTGCGTGAAAGTGAAAAGTGAAAGTGAAGTCGCTCAATCATGTCCGACTCTTAGCCACCCCATGGACTGCAGCCCATCAGGCTCCTCCGTCCATGGGAATTATACAAGCAAGTCCCCTTTTTTTACCATTGAAAGTTTTCCCTTCACTTTTATTGTTAAGCATAACATTGAGTGCCTTTATCAACTTGATCACTCTTCCATCAGACACCTTTTAAGGTGCTCTACCTGCATCAGTTTCCAGTAAGACAGGCATTGTTTGGTGCAGGACTTTTTTTTAACTTGCATTGGCATCAAGTTGCCTTGTCAAATATGTCTGTTATTATCTGCACTGGTTTTTTTGTTTGTTTTTTTCTTAAAGATCTTTATTTATTTATTTTTTGATGTGGACCATTTTTAAAGTCTTTATTGCATTTGTTAGAATATTGTTTCTGTTTTATGTTTTGATTTGTTTTGGCCATGAGGCCTATGGGATCTTAGCTTCTTAATCAGGGACTGAAGCCTCACCCCCTGGTTTGGAAGAAGTCTTAACCACTAGACCACCAGGCAAGTCCCTCTGCATCTTTTTTTTTTTTTTTTTAATGTTTGGTTGCCA
This sequence comes from Bos indicus, assembly GCF_029378745.1. Taxonomy (NCBI): domain Eukaryota; kingdom Metazoa; phylum Chordata; class Mammalia; order Artiodactyla; family Bovidae; genus Bos; species Bos indicus. The sequence goes on along the minus strand of NC_091772.1, from coordinate 36,095,572 downwards.
GGCTTCTTATTGCAGTGGCTTCTCTTGTTGCAGAGCACAGGTTCTAGGCACACGAGCTCCAGTAGTTGCAGCACTTGGGCTCAGCAGTTGCAGCTCAAGGGCTCTAGAGCTCGGGCTCAGTAGTTGTGGTACATGGGCTTAGTTGCTCCACAGCATGTGGAATCTTTCAGAACCAGGGATCAAACCCGTGTCCCCTGCATTCACAGGCGGCTTCTTATTCACTGGACCACTAGGGAAGGCTTGCATCTGTTTGTAAGGGACAGCGCTCCTAAAGGATAAGGTTAGATGGCTACTTTTTGGAGGCCTTCTTAAAGCATTTCTTGAAAAGTAGTAACTCCACTCTATGATCGGATAGAGAAGGTAGCCCTTGCACTGGATCTAGATTTCACTTTTGAGGCTCTTCCACAGAATCTGGAGATGATCTTAGAGATCTTCTACTGGTCCTACATGTATATATAAGGTAGGTCCTACCTGTTTATAATATATAAACACGTGTGGGGAGGTGTCTCCATGTTTGGCCAACATGGCACCCTGCTGGGCTGAGTCCCACTTGGAGCCCCAGGAGCAGTGCCCCCTGCTGCCTGTCCCAGACACAGACACTTCACACTGCTTTGCTGTGTGTTCCAAGTTTTCTACAAGGATGCACAACTTTTGCAATCGGGGAAAAAATATATATGTTACATTTATATTATATTTATATAAATGTAACTGTGGTTTTTCCAAACACATCTCACTCTCCACCCCTAAACTCCCCTGGCCTCCTCTCTACACCTGCAGGGGGCCAGTCGGTACTGTCTATTCCATCACCCCTGACGGCTTATCATGAATGATTATAATATATAGTTCCCGATGCCCATTTTGATCGTTATTTAGACAACAATAAAGCCCTTTCTCATCCCATTCACCACCTTCCCTCACTCCCCTGCTCCATAAGCTCCACGGCTTGTTTTGAAGACCCCAGGGTGCAAAGGGGAAAAGGGAAGGAGGTTCTGGGGGGATGTAAGGTTAAGATCTCCAACCCAATGGGGACGCGACGACACACGGGTCTCGTCTCCACTCCCTGCAGCCTCTAGCCTGGGGCGGCGGGGGGGGGGGGGTGGCTCTGAGCAGACCGAACCCTCGTTTATTTTGGACAAAGTCAGGGAGGAGGCGGGGTGGCAGAGAACAGCGGGGAGGAGCAGGCAGGTGAGCAGGTGAGCGGGGCGGGTGAGTGGGCAGCGGGGGCGCCGGGGTCCTGACCTTGAGGCTGCGCGGCAGGACTCCGGAGGACCGCGGCGGGTGCGATGAGCTGGGATGCTCCGCGCCGGGGCCTGGTTACCTGCAGTTAAACTAACTGGGCGTCTCTCCGCGCTCGGGTCCCCGGGACCTCGCTCACTCCTGCTTCCCAGCCTCCCTCCCCGCCTCTCCCTTTTCTGGGCGGACCCATCCTCTCCGGCCTCGCCCTCCTCTCTTCTTTTATCTTTGCCTGTCTGACCCTCTCCGGCCCGAGGCCTCTCTGGTCTCCCATCGAAGGGCTCAAAAGACGCTGCTGCTGCTGCTGTTTTTTTCTATTTGCAACGGAAACTCAGAGAAACCTGCATTAAATGCATTTATTTTCTACCTAAACGCATATCTCCAGGTACACTTCTCTGCTTGCAGTAAACCGGGAACCGCGGGCCTGTGTGGAGTCTGGGGTTAACTTTCCCAGACTTCCTGGATCTGTCGGGATGAAAGATGCTCCTCCCCTCGCCCCCCGCCCCGCCCTATCTCTTTATCGCCTTTCTCTTGCTGAACTCCTGAGAATGACGGAAACAGAAAGATTTTAGATCTGAAAAGGCTTTGATTACACCTCCAGGCAAAAATATGGAAACCTAGGCTCTTTTTTTCTGCCTTATCTACATCTGTCAGGGGCCGAATTCACCTATTTCCAGAAAGATTTCAGGGCCTCCCAGGGGGATGTCTTGAAAGATTAGGGAAAAGTAACGTCAGCACCCTCCCCGCTCCCAGTTTCTACAAACTTTTGTTAAAATTAGACAGTCACCTATTTATACCGTGTGTGTGTGTGTGTGTGTGTGTTACTCGCTCAGTCATGTCTGACTCTTTGCGACGCCATTATCTGAAGCCCCCCAGGCTCCCCCGTCCCTGAAATTCCCCTGGCAAGAATACTGGAGTGGGTAGCCGTTTCCTTCTCCAGGGGAGCTTCCCAACCCAGGGATCTAACCCAGGTCTCCCATTGCAGGCAGATTCTTTACCGTCTAAGCCACCAAGGAAGCCCCTATTTATACATAGGGGCATGAAATAGATAACTAATGAGAACATACCATGTGGCATGAGGAAGGAACTCTACTGAATGCTCCGCGGTGACCTAAATGGGAAAGAAATTCAAAAAAGAGGGGATAAATGTACATGTATAGCTGATTCACTTTGCTGTGTAGCAGAAACTAACAGAACACTGTAAAGCAACTATACTTCAATTAAAATAAAATAAAGTTAGACAGTCACCAAAAAGGATGGCAGGGTTGTAAGCATTTTGAGGGCAGGAGGCTCTTCAGGAAATTTATTGATCATCCATGTGAGAGAGTGTGGTTCATGAGTAGTTCATGGCAAGTGTATCCATAATCAATCAGGGTTTTATTGGGAAATGCAGATAAGCAGCATCAGACTTTTTTGAAAAGTGCTGTTGAATTGGAGATGTGTAATCCAAAGGAGGGGGTTCCCAGGTGGCTCAGTGGTAAAGAATCTGCTTGCCAATGCAAGAGACACAGGTTCAATCCCTGGGTTGGGAAGAGCCCCTAGAGTAGGAACTGGCAACCCACTCCAGTATTCTTGCCTGGGAAATCCCATGGACAGAGGGGCCTGGCGGGGCTACAGTCCATGGGGTTGCCAAGAGTCAGACATGACTGAGTGACTAAACACCAACACACCAATAATGGTAAAAGGAAGGACCTACATATTCAACGCATGTATATCAATCATCAACTCTGTCTTCCACATCGAAGGAAGTGCAAAGACGTTTAAGACATGAATCTCATGTTTACAAAGCCCTTTCACATTTATTATGTGACTTCCATACAAGAATAAGCTGACGTCTTCATGAGCAGCATGAACGTGGTGGCTTCCAAGGAAGCCTTGAATCTGACCCTGATGGTGATTTGCTCCTTGGCCAGTTTCTGGCTCAGAAGGCAAAGCAGGCTGAATATTATGACTGGAGTCCAGGGGTCTAGAAACCTCCACTCAAGACATAGATTGAAGGAAGCCCACCCAATGTCCCCCATGCATTAATTAAAGAAACTTTTTTGACTGAGTGTGCACACACACACACACTCCAAAGGAATCCTATTCCAGGGTGGAAGATTCTTCTTGTTTTTCCCAGAAGACCAGAGGCATGAATTATGGCTCCTGGGAGCAGCTAAATCTCTTGTGTAATGATAAGTTAGCTGACCAATTTGTCTCGGCTAATTCTTGGACTATCACCAGTCATGGGAGGTAAGTTTGTGGCAAGATTCTTGCTGTTTTTAGGGAGACAGGGTCACCCTGCCAGCCTGGCTTGGCTGTGGCCTTGTTTGTGCCCCAGATCCTCAGCTCCCAGGAGAAGAAAATCCTAAAACCACCTGGACAGCCCTGAAGCTATTGTCAATGCATCTAGATGATCAAAAAATGGATTTGATTTGCATAAAGCCTGTGATTTTAAGGAAAATCACGTAACACTTCTATACAGTGTCACACTTGAAACTTGATAAGATGGTCTTATGTTCCTCTCATAGGAATCTCAGAGGCAGCCTGGTCACCTACCACAGCTGTCCCTTGTGGGGAGGGGGTGGTGAGATACAAAGGGGAAGATTCATCTCTCCTGGTCACCTGCTGAGTGATGGAGGGTGGGTTACAATTCAGGTCTTCCGTCTCCTGGTTAGTGCAGTTTCCTCATCTGCAAGGTTACCTCATTTCCACTGGAAACACCCTTGTTCACGTTCACTTATTAAAAATAAGACGTATTCAGGACCACACCGTGCCAGCGTCCAAGGGAATAAACAAGTGATAGAAAGGATTTCTGGTCCTTCAGGGTTTACAATCTCCTTGGGGAGCCTGATAGAAAAGGAAAATTTAGTAATGATGCAAACAATGCTGCTTCTTCAGAGAACTCTCTTCATACTCCTGTGATTTTATGAGGAACAGCTAAGTGGTATGGGGTGGGGCAGAGAGGGTGGAACTGTGAGGAAGCCAGTGACTCCTTTGGCTTCTGGGTTGTAAAGTTGATGGTTTTGGCTTGTGTGTTACATACAGACTGGCAGGCACTTTGGTCTCCAGTATTCAAACTACATGTGTGGAAAAAGCCAGATGACTGTTCACCCCGAATACTCATCTTTCTCAGGCTACTGCATAGAAAAGCTCTTTCAGCTGCCATGTGTGTGGCGTGCTAAGTCACTTCAGTCATGTCTGACTGTCTGCAACCTGATGGACCATAGTCTGCCAGGCTCCTCTGTCCATGAGGTTCTCCAGGTAAGAATACTGGAGTGCGTTGCCATTTCTTTCTTCATTAGTTGCCATAGTCAACTGAAAAGACAGAAGAGTCCAGATTGCTGTCTATTAAAAATAATCCAAGTTCAAAGTGTTTTTTTCAGTCCTAGATTCTGGAAATGTTCTGCGTCTTTAGTTCACATAAGATGGGCCACCTTTATTTGGTTACATTAAGTTTTTATTTTATTTTTTTAATTTTTGAAATTTGGACATTTTTCAAGTTTGATTTCTTTAATTACTTTTTCTGAGCCCCTCTCCTGGAATTTTGGTTACATGTATGTTAGACTGCTGGACAGTAACCACAGGGGCACTGAGGCTCTGTTCTTTTTTTTTTTTTGGCTGTGCTGTGCAGCATGTGGGATCTTAGTGCTCTGACCAGGGATTGAAACCGTGCCCCTTGCAATGGAAGTGAGGAGTTTTAACCACTGGACTGCCAAGGAAGTCCCTTAAGTTTATTTTTGATGAAGGAGTTCCTTGGCAGTTCAGTGGTTAGGGCTTGGCTCTTTCACTGCTGGGGCTGGGGTTTCATTTCTAATCAGGGAACTAAGATCCTGACGGCAGCAAACACTAAAGTGATAAATTCACAAATTAATACTTGAAAGGAATAAGCTTAATTCCACTCACTCATACTTTTCTTATTTAAAAGGTGCATTAAATGTGAGGGGAAAGTTTCTCTTTACAGAAGTGTTCCAGCCAATAAATGAAGCGAAAACAATAGAATATCGTTGTTTTGCATCCCCCAATGAAACAGTGAATCTAGGCAATGGTTATAAATAACTTCATATCACACAAATATGCAACAGACAGAGTGAACTTCTGAGAGACATGCATATCATCACCTAGGAGACAGTCTTGCCAATTGAGTCTAAATCTGCTCAAGCCTTTTGATCTAACAACCAATTCACAGGAAATAACAGCAGGAAAGGGGAACATGTTAAGTGACACCATGGAGATGCAATCTCATGGAGAAGCAGATTCCAGACCACAGAAAACTCTGTAGCACATGTGATTTGATTTTTTCAATAAGTAACCAGCAAAGAAAAGAGGAGGGGAGGTGCAACTGATAACTGTAAAGAGTTTTAAGGACATATCAATCAGTCACAATGTATGAATCTTTTTTCAAGCCTAATTCTAACAGCAACAAAATAAAAATAAAAAGGAGAGTTAAATGATAACCTCATTTGTATCTGTGCATCATATATATATATGTCATATGGCAGGCCAGCACCATAAGGCATAATATGGCATATGTATGTGATATACCCTCTAGTCTTCCTGGTCCATGACCTTGATGAGGGGCAGCAGCTGTGGGCTTTTTTTTTTTTTTTTCAGCCATCCTTGATATTAGCCAGTACCCTGTCCTAGCTGATCGTACCATAAACTAAGCATTTTGAAATTGTCTCTCCATAAACTGAACAGCAACCTCTCTAACGGGGGCTTCTGATTGTATAAAAGCAAACAGAAGTTATGAAGTGCAAAAACTAGAAATGGGGGAAGGATGCCAGCTGTCCGTTAGAGAGGCAAGAAGCAAGGAGAACCCTGGGAAAAGGAGACCCAAAATGTTCTAATTTCCGGTTTCAGCGTTACTGGCTTCCAGGGAAGATAAGTAATGCTTATAAATGACCGACTAGCCATATACTTACAATAAACCTATTGTGTCTTCCCAAGAAACCCCTCCTAAAAGAACGCATCTTTAAGTGTGTCTCTTATTCTTCTAATTTAACAAATTTGACTGAATTATAAATGTGCACATTTTAAATGATATCTTTGAAATCATAGGCTAAAAATCTAGGCAAGTGACCCCAAACTATGAATGGGCCAGTGCTGGGGGGAGTTACTTGTGTTTAAACAAATGCACAGCAGAATAGGAGCTGATGTATTAGGTGACCAAGGGGAACAAAGAAAGACTATTGAATATGGGGGAAAACGCATTGTAAGTTCTTCCTCTGATATCAAGGATGTGAGCAAGAATTGTTCAGTGATGTTCTTAGGGCAGCTCAGGGCTCTCTTCACAACCTCTGCCCATAGGGTACATTTCCCTGAAATGCATTAAATATTAGAAGATATGTTCATCTGGATGGCATTCCATTTCACGGGTTGAAGGCATACATCATATTTAATGTGTATCTTAATACTTTGTAAATGGTAAAACAAATGCTGTATAGTTCATTATTTCCTTGGAAACCGTTATGAAATAAGAACAGTGGCAGGGACAGAAACATGATGGCAAATATTAGTCATTTCAAAGTTCCACGGCAAAAGACATCATTCTGTTCTGGCAATGAGATTTCAGTTTGGAAGATCCAGCATTAGAGGAGAATAACTGGAGGAGAGACGTCATTAATGTAGTCCCCGCCTTGTCTGCAATTCTGATATCCACCCAAGGTTTTAGTTACCTGCTGAATTGTCCAAAAATATTAAATGGAAAATTCCAGAAATAAACAATTCAAAAGTTTTACCTTGCATGCCATTCTGAGCAGTGTGATGAAATCTCCTGCTGTCCTTCTCACCCTGGGATCATTCCTGTGAATTATCCTCTAGTTCAGGGTGTCCTGTCTCTTAGTTACTTAGTAGCCCTCTCAGGGCTTCCCAAGTGGCACAGTGGTGAAGAATCTGCCTGCCAATGCAGGAGATATGGGTTTGATTCCTGACTCAGGAAGATCCCTTGGAGTAGAAAATGGCAACCCATTCTAGTATTCTTGCCTGGAAAATTCCATAAACAGAGGAGCCTGGCAGTCTAAAGTCCATGGAGTTGCAAAAAGTTGTACACAATTCAGTGACTGAGCACACACACATACACACAGCCCTCTCAATTATCGAATGGACTGCCATGGTCCCAGTACTTGTGTTCAAGTGATGCTTACTCTTATGGCCCCAAAGTGCAACGAGAGTGATGCTGGCAATTCAGATATTCTCTTACTGTGCCTAAATTATACATTAAACTCTTTTCTAGGTATGTATAAAGAGGAAAAAAATCCCCATAGTCTATATTGAGTTTGGTACTATCTAAGGTTTCAGGCATTCACTGAAAGTCTTGGAAGCTATTCCCCATGTATAAGTTTGAATAAATGTAGAACCGTGGAAATACAGGCGGGTTTTGGAGAGTAGGCAAGGATGCCAAATGTCAAGCAAGAGTCTAAATGTTGGATTGTCTAATGAAAGTATCAAAGCTTTGAATTTCAGTGTTTTGCTATTGTTGTTTAGTTGCTCAGTCATGTCTGACTGTTTTGTGACCCCATGGACTGTAGCCCTCCAGGCTCTTGTGTCCATGGGATTTCCCAGGTGAGAATACTGGAGTGGGTTGCTATTTCCTTCTCCAGGGGATCTTCCCAACCCAGGGATTGAACCTGCGTCTCCTACATTGCAGGAGGATTCTTTACTGACTGAGCCAACAGGTAAGCCCTCAGTGTTTTGTACATGAACAGTAAAAAGAAAAAAGAAAATCCCCAAAAAAGGCAAATGAAGTATTGCCAGTTGAGAAGATAGAACCCCAAATACTATTCATTGAATGAATTTGAACAGCGTTCTGGGTCAAGGATGTTCCTTTAAGCAGGAATTTAAGGTAATTTCTCTGCTTTAAAAGATTAACTTACCATTTTAGTTAAAAGAACAAAAGGGATCAGTCTGGTTATTTGACATCAGGTAGGCAAAACCAGTATAAATTATTGAATAACTTCCAGAAGTTCTACTGGCTGAAGTGGAGACTATATTAATATAAGTCAATAGAACAAAGACTGTATCAAGGATCACACAGAATATATTTGATACTATTTGATTATAAACGATGTCCACTGTTAAATTCATAATGTTCTTTTAATCTGTTTCTCACTGTATTCTTTCCTGTAAGTCTTTATTGAATTTGTTACAATACTGCTTCTGTTTTATGTTTGGATTGTTTGGTCTTGAGGCATGTGGGATCTCAGCTCCCCAACCAGGCATCGAACCCTCATCCTCTGCACTGGAAGAAATCTCAGCCACTGTATGACCAAGGAAGTCCCTGTTACTTACTGTATTCTAAACTTAGTTGCCTTAAATTTTTTTTAAGAAAACCTCAACTCAACAGATACTCCATGGATACTTTATAGAAATAAAGTAGACAGTTAATGTAATGCACTTGAATATTCTGGAAACCATCCCTGCCCTGGCCCGTGGAAAAACTGTCTTCCACCAAACCAGTCTCTGGTGCCAAAAAGGCTGGGGACTACTGCTCTAGATTATCTGTAAGATCTATGGTGTTTGTAAGACTCGACAGCATTTTTGCTAGTTTGTGGGAGAATGGACGTTTGGGAATCTTCTTCTTTTTGTCTAGGCCCTATCACACTACCTCCTGGACTCTGCACCCTATTCTTTATCTCCTTTTCCATTTTGAAAGAAAAAAGAAAAGAAAAACTTTACACTAGACAGTCATTCCTTTGAGCTGGGCTAATCTCTCACCTTTGACCATATTCCAAAGAAAGTAAATTTTAGCTCTGCCCTCCTAACTTCTGAGAACAAAACTTCAAAAAAACCCTGCTACTGGGAATTCAAAGTGTTATCTAACCTCCGTGGATTGTTGGTTGGTAGGAGATTTGTATAACAGGCAGAAATGTTAGATTCTATCTCTAGACTGCAATAGTTTGCATGCTAGCCAGGAGCTTGAACACACTGCTTCTGGATAAAATGTACGAAGTTATTTTTCATCTGCATCTTGGAGAAAGGCATTGCTGAAATGGGGAATCTCGTATAATTTTGGGAAATAATGGCATTATTTGTGTAAGCAGAGATTGCAAGGGTACTTACATCTTTGTTAAAATGAGTTAGGACATAAAAACCCGTGAGGTTTTTTTTCTTTTTTCTCCTATTTAATATAAGAAAAAATTGTTTTAGTGTTTTTCTGTGGTATAGGACAACCATGAAAGTGTATCATAGTGGCATATTGTGATTATATAGTATATAGTTCATATATACCACATTTAGAACACTGTTAGAAAGTACAAAACTATTATAATGTTTAATTAGTGCAAGTTTTCCATCTCAAATCAGCTTTCTGTTCTTGGGTATAGATAGCTGGTTCCCAGCTTATATTTTTAGAATTCTCTTCATAAGGGTAAAAAGAATTTTGGTCACTGATTTCATTTGTTGATTTAAATAAAAGAAAAAGCCCATTAGAGTTTACTATTTTCTCCTTATCAACCTACATGTGGGAAAGTAATAACCAAATTATATACAAAACAAGTAAAATTCTGTAGAGAAGCAATTTTTCTTGAGCCTTAAATTAAATTAAAATTGTTGTTCATCCTCTCAACTATTGATATAGCCTCATAATTGACATATTATTCCTAAACTGATTTTGATTTTCCATATTGATTCAAACACAAGTTCATTTAGTTGAAAAGTCCATGTCTGCTCCAAAACCATTAAAGAGCAGACTTGTTTCTCTTAAAACTAATTTTTAGCCATTTAAAAAGCTTGCCCATTAAGCTAATAATGAAAGCAAAAGAAGTAGAATCATTGCCTGATCATGACGTTCTCATTCTGAATTGTACTTGGAACAAAAAAATTATACATCCTGGAATAACAATTGATATTAATTCAGCAAAATATAAATATCAGTGTTTGAACCCTTTGGGTCAAAAGTAAAAGAGCTTAAGTAACAAGAGGACCTTATAGTTAACATCTGTGCCACCTTACATATCTCTGTCATTTTTTTTTCCTCTTGCTTTGCACACAGATGGACTCTGAATTTGTATTCCATGAAGTGACCTCTAGAGATTGACTAGCATCTCAGTCTAAAGACCCAGAAGAGAGAACCTAATTTGTCCAACTGTCATGTGACAAGCTATCGTCAGAGGGGCAGAGGGCCCTAGGCTGGCGGCCAATGCCCACTCCAGAGAAAATGGACAGTCTCTGAACAGGGCTGGGAAGGCACTCAGAAAGTGTTTACTACAATATGACTTTCATCAACACATCCCCCTACACCCTCTTCCATTAAAAAGTTATTTTTATCTGTATCACAGGTAAATATGGTTATTTCCTGGTGCATCTCTGTCCACTCCTTGCTCCACGTTTCATGCTCCAGCAATAAAGAATTGCTTGTCCACCCATCCACCCACCCCCTCCTTACCACCCACACGCTCCAGTGCGATCAATGAAAATCATGCCCAAGTTCCTGGAGTCCCCTGTTCTTGTAATGGTCCCCTCCCAATTCTTTCAGTCTTTAGGAGTCATGGTGCATGTCACTGCTTCCAGTAGAACTTCTGGACTTGTCTTCCTGGGCTGATTCCCTCTGCTTTCTTTATGCATCACCACTGTGCTCATAATCTCTATTATCTGCCAGCTCCATTGTTTGTGATTTACTTTTTAGTTTCTGACTTTTAACGCACAAACTGTGAGGCTGAACTACAATGGGTGGTCCAAAAGTTGAATGAATATACTCCAAGTTTCCTGTTAGCTAATAATTGACTCGAGTTAAAGGGAGTGTGTCATTACAAGAACAGTATTGTCTGCATAAACCCCTTAGAACTGTTAACTTGTCAAGGAATTAGATGTCAGGAAGTGCTAATCAAACTCCTTCTCAGGGCTGCTGGGCAGCTCCCCTCCTCGACCACTCCCCCAACTAAAGAACCGCCTGCTGTTTACCTGGTGCCCTAACCAGTTTAATTTCCTCTTTGACCTTCTGCTGGACCAGCCCTCTCCTCTTTTAGATGCAATTTTGATCTAGTGAAGTAATGGGCAGAACATCAGTTTATGAAATTATTTTATTTTTCTACATATAGACATTCTTTTTCAAAGGCAATTTCATTAACTACATTCTGAAGCTCTGTGGACTTCCAGCAACTTTTCAAGGTTCGCCTGGATTTTCAGTCCTAGAGACATATATACATAAATATATATAGTTTTTCTTAGTCTTAAAGCTCATTTCTGCACTCTAGTCCTCAAGGTTTGACTGCTCCTCCTGCCTTAACTTTAAATGCGCCTTTCTTCCCCGCCCCACTCCTTGACATTGTTATCAGGTCGCAAAATGTTGGCTGATCCTAAAAGGAAATTTCACAAATGGTTGACTTTTGTTAATCCCAGGTTTTGGGGAGAGAGGAGGAAAGAGCTGCCCTCAGATAAGAGTTTTAAACTGAATTTCACTTCCACAAAAATAAAAAACAGCATCCTGCCACCCCCCCAACCGCCTTTGGGTACGCTGGGGCGGGCAGCCCCCCAAGTTCTAATAAATGAATTAGCATCTCAGAAAGGAGATCACCGCCAGGCTGATATTGATCAGGGTCAGCCGCTGTGTTTGCCTGCGACTGTTTGGGGGGTGGTTAATTGAGTGTCAGTCTCGGCCCGTGTCGTCTCGCTGGCGCCGGGTGCTTTTGGATTTGCTAATTTTCGTTAAGTGTCTGTAGCCAGCTACTCGTCCCGTCTACCCAGGAGAACTCGGCGGCTCCTGCTGATCAACAGTCTGTCTGTCTGGGCTTTATTGATCACAGGGCGGGCGAGCGAGGCGGATGCGCAGAGGGGAGGGGGAGAAAGGCGGAGAGCGCCCCGCGCCCTGCGGCCCTCCCCGGGCACACGCAGGCCGGCAGGGCTCACTCTAGGGTCCGCCACGGCTTTCCCCGGGCTCCCGAGGCAGCCGCGCGGCGGGACGGGTCCAAAGGCGGCCACGCGGGTCCCTCGCGAGTTTCGGGGAAACGAAGAGGAAGCCACACGTTGGGGCGCGCCGGCCTGAGGCCGGGTGGGGAGGATCCCTGAAGCAGGGGCCAAAGGCAGGGCCAGAGGCCGAGCTCGACCCGCGGCTCCCTAAGGTCACGGACGCCCGGCCTCCGCGAGGGGGAGCGCGGGAGACGGCCGGCGCCGCCCGCAGCCCAGACGCCGGCGCCGCTCGGAGCCGCGGGGCAGAGCTCTCCACCCGCGCCCGACCCGCCCCCCGGCGGAGCGGCTGGAGCCCTGCGGCCAATCGCACGGCGCCAGGGGCGGGGCCCGGGCGGAGTCGGAGTGGGGCGGGGCCTGCTGGCTCCCCGCGCGGGGCGCTATTTACGGCGCGGAGCCGGTCGGACCCAGGCCGGCCCAGGCGGGAGCTCGCGGCGGGCGGTGTCTGCGCACTGGGTTGCTGGTTCCTTCTGCCGAGTGGCCGACCGACGAGAGCAGAGCCTGAAGCCCATCCAGCTGTCGGGCCGAGCGGAGGGAGCCAGGATTGCGGAACCGGACTGTGCCCCTCGCGCCCCTCCAGCCGCTCTCCATGCTCCGGCCGCGGCCCGGCCCCGCGCCCCGGGCATTACCCATGCACTACGCGCGCCGGGAGCCGTAGGCTGCAGCTGAGCCGCGGCTCCGGGAGCCGACGGGGGCGCCGGGGCCGTGGAGGGGGGCGTCCATGGATCGCCACTCCAGCTACATCTTCATCTGGCTGCAGCTTGAACTCTGCGCCATGGCGGTCCTGCTCACCAAAGGTGGGTGCCCGCCGGCCGGCGGGGCGCGAGCTCCCCGGGGAGGGCCGCGGGGTCCCGGGGCTTTGTTAGCGGCGGGAGAGGCGGCCTCCCGCGCCGAGCCAGCAGGTCGCGACAAGTTGTCTGTTCTTAGAAGTCGCGGCGGTGGCTTCGGGTCCACCCGCCCACCCCGGTGTCCCGGGGCCGGGCGCGTGGAGGTGGTGTGAGACCTCGGGGCGAGTGGTTGTCAAACTGTTTGTGCGAGTCTGTCGGTCGTGAACTTCTGAGCGTTTGCAGCCGCGGCGTGGGGCGGAAGTGGCCGGGAGGGACCGCAGTCTCCCGCCCCACGTTGCACCGTGCCCGAGTGTTTCGTGTGTGTGTCCCGGTTTGAGTCCGAGTGTCTCGGTTTGTGTGCGCGACTCTGTATTTGAATGTGTCTCTGCTGTGAACGTGTGTCTGTATTTGAGTGTTTTTGTCCATGAGTGCACTTGTGTGTCTGTTGTGTGTCTCTCTGTATTGGAGCATCTTCACTTGGGAATGTCTCCGTGTTTAAATGTCTCTGTCTGTGAATGTCCGTGTGTGTGTGTCTTACTGTCTTTGTGAGCCCTCGAGTGGTGCCTCCCCGCGTGTAGGTGTCCCAGGTGTGTGTCCGCGTGCAGCGGTGTGGGCAGCGCTACTGCTTGGGGGCTGGAAGGTGTGGACTCCGTCAGCGGTCCCTTTTCCCACTCACATCATATTTTATAAACGCTACTCAAAAAAAAAAAAAAATTTGCAGCGGTCAGTTTCTTTTTTTTTTTCCTTTGCAGGCTTTCGCCTTTTAGGTGGAAATAACCCAGACAACTCTCTTTTGAATTTCAAGGGCCCTCCACCTCCCCTGCCACGAACTCTGCCTACTGTTTGTCCTGTGAACAGATAATTTTTCTTAAAAATAGGAGGCATTTTTAGCTTTTGCACCACCAACCCCCCCGCCCCCTTTTCTCTAATTGCCATGTAGCAGGCATGAGGTTGAAGGATCAGCCGGGCCAGCAGAGATGATGTGCTACAGTATTTATTTATTTTGGAAGAAAGGCTGTAATTAACCCTAAATAACAGCCCTCGTAGCAGCCTGCAGAGGGAAGCCTCCCGGTCTATCAAAGACCGGCCGAACGGGGCCGGACCGCGGCTGACATAAGTCACAGATACCGAAACTATGCGCCTGATAATGATATAATTAGGGGATCAGAGGTTTCTGACTGCTGCGGACTTCAAAAGCTTTAAAAGAAGCCAGCAGCCTCTCCTGTAGCCGTCCTGACTGAAGCAGACATTTTTGTTTAATCACCACGTACAGTAACCAGAAAGGGGGGCAGACAGAAGAGCATTGTTCCCTGCTTCAAAATACCAGTCCCCTCCTGGCCTTTTCGCATGCCACAGGAAGAAACTTTATGAAACGGCAGAAATATAGTTTTAATACAGTAACACAAAAGTCTATTCAACTTGCTCCAATGTGGCTCCAATTAAAAAAAAAAAGTTGTTAGAACTTTCCTAGTTACCTGTCAAATTTTTATTAGACTGTTTTAGGTCATTGAAAATATAGTCTTTAAAATAGGCTCTCATAAACATTTAAGCAGCATTTTGCTTGTATTCAGCTTTCTTTTTTTCTGCATGAGGTCTGAAGTGCATGGGATCAACATGGACTTTTAATCTGTTTTATTTCTTCTTTCAACCTATATGTGGAATTTGTCAGACTTAGGGATATTCAGTCATCACCCGCTTAAAATCAGTGAGCTTTCTGCAAAAAAAGCGGGTAAGCTTGGAGAGAGGAGTAAAGAACTTGTGCAAAGCAGGATTCTAACTGGAAGGTCTTATTCACTGGAGAAGGGAAGGGACCCTGGCCCAGACCTAGGACAGGAGGAGGACCTCTGGCTTTGCATGGTGAAACTCAAGTTGGCAAAGATCTGTGTTTAGTTGGCTGGGTTTTCTTTTTTTTTTTTTTTAAAGAACTGAAGCACTAGGAGCCTTATGGTGGCATGGAATTTGGACAGATAATTAAATGAGACATCTTACTCAGGCATTCACGAAAGGAGGAGAAAGAAGAAAGGTGAGGCTGGGAGATTTGTAGAGCAGCAGTGCCTGGTGTTGGTGTTTAGTTTCAGAGCTTTGGTTTCAGAGCTTTGGTTTCTGTACCTAAGACTTCAGATGGAGAAGCTGGGGAGAGGCATGTACCTGAGTTCAGTTCACAGCACGCTACAGCCGTGGCCTGTGACAGTGGCCGAGGTCCACCAGGTCAAGTATCATGTGAGTGATCTTTCCCAGCCCCAGATTGTTTCAACCAGAAATTGACATGGAAGTCTCAGATCTTGTGGCAGAATGTTAACCCGCTTGCAACTCACAAACTAAGTTTTATAAAGGAAACTTTTAATCACTTCCTGTAGAAAAATTTGAGGTTTCCTTAAGGATTTTTCATTCAAGCAGCAGAGGATTTTCAGTTTCAATGTTTCCCGTTTTAGATCCCATGTTGAATTACACATAAAACTGGGGAGTTGAGGGGTGGGGGGAGGAGGGAGCCTTGCAGTTTCACCCCCTCCTCCCTGCCCCCAGTTTTATGACTTTCCATTTGGGCTGAAAGAAATTGACTTTGGCAAGCAAACCACTAATTGTAAACTGCCTAGTTCCTGTTTTACAATATCTGACTAAAAGCTCCCCTGCATGAACAGATCTTTATAGGCAAAGTTTGCCTTTTCTAGAGAGGTTGCAAATAGCTGCCCAGTTTCATAGTTTTAAAACCTCCTGACCAGAGCAATTTCTAGATTGTTGTGTTTCTAGTTAATAACTTTATAAGGTGTTAGCGAAAGCTCTTAAACCTTGGCACAGCCCTTCGAGGTAGTAAACAATTCAGCAGTTCCGATCAAATATTTATACTGACAAAATCAAAAAGCCTAGCATTTTACGTTGTATGGTCATGTAGGATTAAAACAAGTCAATAATGTAATTTACCTTACGGTAGGAGAAATCCTGGTGATGATTATTTTGCTTCAAAGACAAAAGTGTTTTTAATTACTTGCTAGCCTATCCTACACTGAACTTTCATCCTCTGCTATGTGGATTAATACATTTCTAAGATGATATTTACCTGACTTGGGATTCGAGCACTGACTTGCACAAGGGGCTCTAGGGATCCATGTGGTCAGCCCTTCTAAGCCCTCAGCTGAATATTCCCTAAAGTGAATGTCTTCGAAATTTGGGGTCTGGTGGCGCTAGCGGTAAAGAACCCACCTGTCAATGCAGAAGACTTTAGAGACACAGGTTCAGTCCCTGGGTTGGGAAGATCCCCTGGGGGAGGGCATGGCAACCCACTCCAGTATTCTTGCCTGGAGAACCCCATGGACAGAGGAGCCTGGTGGGCTACAGTCCATGGGATCTCAAAGGGTCAGACATGACTGAGCGACTTAGCACAGCACAGTTGTTGAAGCTGATGCTTTATCTGGTCTCTGAAGCCATTTGATGCGATCGCCCATCATTTTCAGGTGAAATCAGATGCTACTGTGATGCAGCCCACTGCGTGGCTACTGGTTACATGTGTAAATCTGAGCTGAGCGCCTGCTTCTCCAGACTTCTGGATCCTCAGAACACCAATTCCCCGCTCACCCATGGCTGCCTGGACTCCCTGGCAAGCACAGCGGACATCTGCCAAGCCAGACAGGCTCGCAACCACTCCGGCAGCCCCTTGCCCTCTTTGGAGTGCTGTCACGAAGACATGTGCAACTATAGGGGGCTACAGGATGTCCTCACCCCGCCCAAGGGGGAGGCCTCAGGTAGGAGTGGCACCCCCCTGACCAAACCCTCGCTTGGCCTCTAGGCTTGTGACAGCCGTGGCTTTGTCTGTCTGCTATTGATTTTGTTGTTGATGTAATTAGAGACGGCTGAGGGAGAAGCCAGGCTGGGTGCAAAGATGCATCTCCATTGAGTGACTTTCATGTCTGCCTGAGCCCTAGATATCTGTCTGCATAATAGGTTTTGCCTGTTTTTTTCCAATATTTTGAAGCCATTAAAAGGCCATTAATAATCAAAATAAACAAATGTTTTTGGAAGCTCCTCTGCCTCGTTGGGCAGCATTTCTGTTCTAAATGTTGATTGAATCGGAAACCTCTGTTTAAAGGGATTGCTGTTGTTCAGTCACTCAGTTGTGCCCAACAGTTTGTGACCCCATGGACTGCAGCACGCCCGGCTTCCCTGTCCTTCACCATCTCCTGGAGTTTGCTCAAACTCATGCCCATTGAGTTGGGGATGCCATCCAACCATCTCCTCCTCTGTCATCCCCTTCTTCTGCCCTCAATCCTTCGAAGCATCAGGGTCTTTCCCAGTGAGTCGGCTGTTTGCATCAGGTGGCCAATATATTGGAGCTTCAACTTTAGCATCAGTCCTTCCAGTGAATATTCAGGGTTGATTTCCTTTAGGATTGACTGGTTTGATCTCCTTTAAGGGGGAGTACTGCATTTAAAAGGAGAGATGCTCTCGAAAAGCTCCAGGAAGGGGTGACCATGTTTGATGGGTTTGCTTTTGCCCCCTCTAGGACAAGGGAACAGGTATCAGCACGATGGTAACAGAAACCTCATCACCAAAGTGCAGGAGCTGACGTCCTCCAAAGAGCTGTGGTTCCGGGCAGCAGTGATCGCAGTTCCCATCGCTGGGGGGCTGATCCTGGTGTTGCTAATTATGCTGGCCCTGAGGATGCTGCGGAGCGAGAACAAGAGGCTGCAGGAGCAGCGGCAGCAGATGCTCTCACGTTTGCACTACAGCTTCCATGGACACCACTCCAAAAAGGGGCAGGTGGCGAAGTTGGACTTGGAGTGCATGGTGCCCGTGAGTGGCCATGAGAACTGCTGTCTGACCTGCGATAAGATGAGACAAGCCGACCTCAGCCACGACCGCATCCTGTCGCTTGTGCACTGGGGCATGTACAGCGGGCACGGGAAGCTGGAGTTCGTATGACTGGGCCTCACGGAACTGGCTGTCTGGGACCCTCTTGAGTTCTGCTGGGCGGGAGCACTTTATCTGAAGAAAAAACTAGCTCGCGTTATCATCTGCGAGAGATGGAATGACCTCTGCAAACAGCATCTTGGCTATTTCTTCTGAAGGATTATTTGCACAGACTTAAATACAGTCAAAATGTATTATTTCCTTTAAAATTATTAAAAAGCAAAGAGAGGACTCTGTACACTGTTACCAGGGTTATTTGCATCCAGAGGGAGCTAGAATTGAGTACCTAAATAAACAAATGTGTTCTCTGTAAGCTCCTTCATCTGGATTTATTGTAAAGATTTAAAATATATATATATATATATTTTGTCTGAAATTTAGTGGTGTCTTGTCATAAATTAAAAACTAAGCCAGAAGGGCAAGGAACTACATGTTAATTATACAACTGAAGACCTATGATTGCTCAGTGTAGGATCTCAACTATAGATTTTGGCTTGACTCTTTTTTTCTTAACAAGACCAAGATCTTGTTTGTTCTTACATGGCCAATGTGTCGTTTTCTTACAGCGTGGAGAATTTCTAAATGTGTACTGCCCATCATTCAGTGTCTTACCCACAGTTTTTTGTTAGGATAATTCTGGTTTTAGCTTTCATCAAAGAGAAATTGGAAACTTATTTATACCTGAGTCAGATATCATTGATCAATTTCCGAAGTTGCCTTAGCAAAAGGTGATATTTATCAGCTTGGTCCAAGTGCTCTGGAATTTGTTTTTAAATGTGTCTCTACCTCCCATCAGAAAAGGAAAAAAGCCTACTAAATGAATCTTTTTTTTTTTTTCAAAGTTAATCACTGTCTACTTTTACTGTTAATTAATTCATCAGTTTATTCTGGACTTAATTAAATATTTTGGACCCCAAATTAGCCAAACATTATTGTCTCATGCTTGTAGTTTTTAAACCTTCCTTCAACAGAGTGTTATAATGATAAATTTTTTTTACTTCTCAATCTTAGATTTTCAATAGTGAACATTATACGTCAGTTAAGATTTAAATAATAATTTCTCCCCCAAATGATTCTTTTATTAATATAATCAAATAGACTGTTGATTTTAGCCACTAACACACTAAATAATAGTGTTTCCACTCCTGGAGGACTTTGGCAATAAAGCCCAGCCTGAATTTAAAGCTATGCCAGATGTGTACTTTTCCTCTAAAATGGGTCTTTATTATTATCTTAAATATGGGAATAATTTGTAGGTTCTTTTCTTGATTCTTTTGTATATTTGAAACTTTTGCTTAAAAATTAACCTATAGCCTGCATATTTGAGTACCTGTGGGGTTTCCTTTTATGAATGTTAAAAAGGATTTTTTGCATATATTCGGGGATATTTTATGATCAGCATACTTTGGGTCCCTTAAGACAGGTGCCGTCACTCAGTTGATGGAAGAATCTGAGTTGAAATGAGTAGTCTAAAAATGAATACCTAGGTTATTTAATAACTAATAAGCCACAGCCCCAAATAAATTAGGCTATGGAATAAATACATGTTTTAATAAATGACGGCATTCATATTGTGCTTTTTGAGACTGAGAATTCTTGCATGTGTGACTTACAGTTCATAAAGTGTTACATTTTCTGTGCATCCATTTTTTTTGAGAGAGTTAAAGAATTTGGGGGCCTAACTCTCCAAACCTAAGGGAAGAGAAGGAATCAAAATGGCCAGTTGGTGAAATTTTTGCCCTCACCATCTCTTTCAAGCTTTAGATCAAATTACAGTAGTTTTGGGGCTTGAAGATTAAAAGGCTTCTTGTCACTTCTGTGTTCTTATGTCATGAGTGCATCGTGCAAGTACCATGGATTCTAAAGCGGCCTCTCCTTGCTCACCCTGCTGTTTCTTATTCATCACATTTCTTCCCAATACCAGTTAATTAGGAGCTCAGGAATTCATTAGGAAATAAAACCATGAAGGATTGAAATTCATCCTCTTTGAAACAATTTGACAACAGTGAACTCCAGGGAAGTTACAGGAACTTCCTCCGGAGAAGACCCAGGGAAGCCCTGGTGTGTGTGGTGCTAAGATCACAGACCTTTAATAGATGAATAGAAAAGCCTCCACCTGGTTCTTCTGGGCTGAGCTTAAATCTGCAAGGCTGTTCACACTTCCCTGTTGGGTAGGCTGCTGGCTCTGTGCCCACAGTGGGGCTCTAGTTGTAGCCACGTAATAGGTGGGCCCTGTCTCTTTTCCTAACAAATCCTCTCCCTTATTTAATATTTGTGTATTGCTGCCACCAGTTTTAAAGTCAAATCTGCACATAACTTGGCCTTTCAGCAAAAATATTGTAGGTTTCTCCACTTTGATTTTTCTAAGAGCTAAATATAAAGTCTACTTTTGGTTCCCTGTGAGAATATAGAGGTTGCCAAGAGTGGAGATAAAAGACCCTTCATGAAATTGCGACCTACCTGATTCGGTGATGTAAGGAGGATGACGGGTTTGTTTGTTTTTCCCTCGTAGAGATGTTTGCCGTTCCTTGGAGGTGTCAGTGCATGATCAGGAACAGTCCTTGTTTAATGTGGACATAGAACTCCCCCCAAAAGTGATTTTCCCTTTTTAAGCGGAAATTTGCCCAAACCAGAGATAAATGGTTGTCATGATATTTCTGTATCTGCACCCCTTAAACATTCTGCCCCTTCTGAAAAAACTCTGTCCGTGGTTACATCTTTTATGTTATTCCCCCCTCCCCCTCCCCGTCCCGTCCCTTATTTTGAATGGCTCCGAGGCTTCCTAGAAATTGACTGGTGTGTCTCTAATTTCTGCTGAACTGATTTTATTAAAAACACTGCACCATAGGGGGTTTGACCTCCCTCCTAAAATACCAAACATGTCTGCTTTAGAAAATCACAAAGGTCTCTTCTGAAGAGCTTGTAAATCTGGTTTCAATATGGCTTGATTATAGACTAAAAGCTTGAAAGCGGTGGCATCTAGTATCGAGTCTGGAAGTAGCCTTTTTGGGGCCAGGACAGCTTTTTTCTTTAAAGCCTTTAATTGGTCCTCTTCTGTGTCTCTTCACCCACATAACTTTAAACCTTCAAAAGCTACATGGTGTGATGAGGTTGAACTTAGCCAAGGGAGCAATCAAGAGCACTTGGGCGTCTCGCAGCCTGGATTCCTATGTAGACTCCATTCCCATCAGCTGTGTGAACTTGGGCACTTTACTCAGGCTCTTTGGCTACTCAAGTTTGGTTCCCCATACCATGGGGGCAGTAATTACACTTTATATGACAGTTGTGGGGAGGTATGGAAGTAGGTCGGAGAAGGCGATGGCACCCCACTCCAGTACTCTTGCCTGGAAAATCCCATGGATGGAGGCGCCTGGTAGGCTGCAGTCCATGGGGTCGCGAAGAGTCGGACATGACTGAGCGACTTCATTTTCACTTTTCACTTTCATGCAGTGGAGAAGGAAATGGCAACCCACTCCAGTGTTCTTGCCTGGAGAATCCCAGGGATGGGGGAGCCTAGTGGGCTGCCTTCTATGAGGTCGCACAGAGTCTGACACGACTAAAGCGACTTAACAGCAGCAGCAGCAGCTGCAAGGAAGTAGGTATTCCTACCAATACAAGACTCTTGGATGAACTCAAGTGGCCCCTAAATCCTCAAAATTGTCCTGACAAGTTTTTATTTGTCCCTACTATTTATACAGTGAATATTTTTATTTGACTTTTTAGTGTTTCAGATAACACATTTGAGGTTTGCAAGCCCTTCAGTTACCTGCAGACTGGATTTAACTTTTTAAAAATTTGTTTTCAATTGACTGCTTTTATTGAATGGCATCACAGACTCAGTGGGCATGAATTTGAGCAAACTCTGGGAGATAGTGAAGGACAGGGAAGCCTGGTGTGCTACAGTTCATGGGGTTGGTCATAAAGGGTCGGACTCGACTGAGTGACTGAACAACAGTCTCTCCTAGGTACAAATTATGTTGGTTTGTAACTATTTACTTTTAGAATAATCTATATGGCTACTTAGACGCTTACTTCTTGGAAGAAAAGTTATAACCAGCCTAGATAGCATATTGAAAAGCAGAGACATTACTTTGCCAACAAAGGTCCATCTAGTCAAGGCTATGGTTTTTCCAGTGGTCATGTATGGATGTGAGAGTTGGACTGTGAAGAAAGCTGAGCGCCGAAGAATTGATGCTTTTGAACTGTGGTGTTGGAGAAGACTCTTGAGAGTCCCTTGGACTGCAAAGAGGTCCAATCAGTCCATTCTGAAGGAGATCAGCCCTGGGATTTCTTTGGAAGGAATGATGCTAAAGCCGAAACTCCAGTACTTTGGCCACCTCATGCGAAGAGTTGACTCATTGGAAAAGACTCTGATGCTGGGAGGGATTAGGGGCAGGAGGAGAAGGGGACGACAGAGGATGAGATGGCTGAATGGCATCACTGACTCGATGGACGTGAGTCTGAGTGAACTCCAGGAGTTGGTGATGGATAGGGAGGCCTGGCGTGCTGCGATTCACGGGATTACAAGGAGTCGGACACGACTGAGCAACTGAACTGAACTGAACTGAACTGATAGAACCTTTCCATTGTGTGTACCTATTCTGTTTTTCCATATTTGACAGAATGAAGTTCTGTTAGAATTTCAGCTGCTCCGGGTGGTTAATCCATTGAGAAGATCGCAGGAGCCAGGTTAGGTGAGAGAAGGTGTCAGAACTGCTTGAACAGTATGTGTCTGATTGATGCATTCAATTACATTTGGCCTCATAGGTAGTCCCAACAAAATCCAATGATTCTATTGGCTTGGGGGACTTTCTGAATTTTGGGGGGGCACCCTACTTAGTGAGCAACTTAATTTCCCTGGATGAAGTTAATTTAGTTACTCTGTGGATCATAGTCATCATGAGAAAATAAGTTGCTCCAACATCCACATGCTCCCTCCCCACCTCACCTCCTGCAACTCATTCAGTGCATGTTGCCCTCACTCTGCAGACTTAAAAAAAATCAGATCATTGATCTGAGAATTTGAGATCCAATGAAATAATGAAATTAAACACTTTCAAGTTTTGACATCTCTTTACTGGAAGTACAGTTTTAGACTTTAAACACACCCTTGTTGATTTGCTAACACTGCTAACAGTTCTGTGGTGTGGTGGTATCGTTCCCTGGTCTGCCATTCCAGAAGTTTGGAGATGGAACTGAGAAGGGGGAAGGACTGAGTTTAACCAGATAGGGGTTTACTTTTAACAAGGCAGCAATTTTCCAATGGTTCTGCTTTGTAGAGTTTACAAGTATTTGTTACTAAGGGAGGGCTACCAACCATTCCATTCGGCTGCAAACTTTCCCCTTTGTATGAATATGAACGGTGGTAACCAGATAGGCATTGATGAGCAATCTTGGAAGATTCTTTGGATAAGCAGTTAGATAGTGTCTCAAGGCATTTAAGGAGATTGTCAAGACTTTAAGGAGATTCATTCTTCCTGGTAGCCAGTGGCCAGATGGCCTCTTGGGGGCTATTTCAAATTTGTATTTAGCTGCCTGTATCTTGCAGATTAGATTGATATTGGACTAAGCCTGAACAGAAGCCTGAGAAGATGAGTTGATAACTATTAGTATTTATCACACACTGTATGTATAAACAAAGGCCATGCCAGCCAAGGGTCTTAGTAATCCTGGAATGATTTTATGTTTAACAAATTTCAAGACAGTGTGAAAAAAAAAAAAAAAAGACAGTGTGTAAGTAGATGTTGGAATTTGTCAGCGGTTTGTTTTTAGACATGTGAAGACTGAAAGATCTTGCGTTACAAACCTAATGGAACAAAAATTGTTTAAGCAGTGAAAACCAAGAGAAATGCATGAAGCTCCTTATCCTGGGTCTCTCCCTCTCGGAACTGCCCTGGGTCTGATGAGAACAGTGGAGAAACACCACACTTCAAGCAGTTTATCTCTTTTCAAGTGTTAGATGTTCAGGTGGAAACATGTTTTACTAAATGTAGTGGATGTGATTTTTTTTAAAAATTATTTATTTTTAATTGAAGGATCCTTGCTTTGATACCACAGATTTTAACTCACTGTTGCCTTGCTGAACTGGGTATTTCTCACCTGGACTTAAGGCTTAAACTGTGAACTCCCAGCAGGGAGGATCTAGGATTAGTCACCTATGTAGATTTCCAAAATCCAAGGGGAGAAGGAGATGAAGGAAAGATCAAGGCTTCTTGTCAACAGGTGCCTGAGTTTAGATTGTCAGTAAATAAATATTGTCTTTCTGTTTGTTTCTTTACCCCAAACTATTGTTTCTACCGGCAGCCTAAAGGAAAACGAATTACTTATGAAGGGTTTGAGGTGTGGCCAGCTTGTAAAGTTAGCGCAGCCTCTAAGCTCACTGAAGGAAACAGACTCACCAAGAAGTACGTCCTCACTGCGCATGAATCCAAGAGTTGTATTTTCATCTTATTATTTTAAAATATTCAAAGTTTCGTCAAACATGGTTTCTCTAAGGAGTTAAGAACAAGCCCCTGAGAGCTGTGGTCGTCACAAAGTTCAAGGATCCGGAATGTGCGGGCAGACACACCATTTCATCTTTAATGGTTCGTCTCAGCCCCACTGGGGCAAATTCAGCAAGTGCTTTTTTCTTCTCTTGGAAATGAGCCTCTGACCAGAGGCTGTAATGAAAGCAGTGTATAGTTTGCTGAGTCTTTCATTCAAGAGCACACCAAAAGTTATAAATAAATCCCCTGCCCCCCCTCAAACATTTAGCATTTTGATTTGAAAATGCTTTCACTTCAAAACTCAAGTGGTTCTGGTGCATCCATTTACAGTTTTATAATTTAGACTTTTGCAGGGCTTGCTTTTATTGTATTATTATATAGTTTATATTATTTTAATATAATTATTATATCACTATGATGATATAATTAATATAATATCATAATGTGCGTGTTCCGTCACTTAAGTTGTATCTGACTCTTTTGTGACCCCATGGACTATAGCCCACTATGCTCCTCTCTCCATGAGATTTCCCAGGCAAGATTACTGGAATGGGTTGCCATTTCCTTCTCTAGGGGATCTTCCTGACCCAGGGATTGAACCTATATGATAAAATTGATAGAACATCAATAGCATTAATTTATTGATATTGTTTATGTATTTCTACATATATCAATAACTTATTGATATTTATAATTTATATATAAATATACCAATAATTTATTAATCATATTAATATAATACCATAATATATAATATAATTTATATATACCGAGTGTAGCCAAAAATATTCTATGTGTGTGTGTTAGTTGCTCAATTGTGTCTGACTCTTTGTGACCCCATGGATTGTAGCCCACCAGGCTCCTATGTCCATGGGATTCTCCAGGCAAGGATACTGGAGTCGCTTGCCATTCCCTTCTCCAGGGAATCTTCCTGACCCAGGGACTGAACCTGGATCTCCTGAATTGCAGACAGATTCTTTACTGTCTTAGCCACCAGGAAATCTGTAAAAAACAATTCTATATTATATTATTATTTTATTATCATATCATTTATTATATATATATATATATATATATATATAATTTTTCTTAAGAAATAAATAACCAAAGGTAAATTTAAAAAAATGTATGGGTAGAGGATGATCATTTGTGCCTTTCCAATCTTTGCATTATTTCTAGTTTCCCACAGTCCCTTTATTTATTTAGCAATATTTTGTATGTACATGTATTTACATTTTCCATGAGACCTGGCTCAAACCAAAGTCAACCTGCCTCCAGTAGTGTTTGCTAAAAATACAGATAAAGTGTGGAAAGGAGAAACCCCATTTCTCCAAAAGCAGCACTGTTGTCTGTCAACATTTTCAAAGGCGAACTTCTCTGCAAACCTGGTGTGGCTGCCAGCCCGCTGGACTCCCCCGGACTCTTCCTGTCCGTAAGCTTGGAGCGGGCACTGCTGTCGGAGGCTGCCTGAAGGCAGATAGTCCGTCCCTCTGGGATGCTAATGTCAAGGGTCATTTCCCAGGCCTGACACTTGATTGTGAAGCAGGTTCGGAGGTCAGCCTTTTCTGGCGCTGGTTTGTGACAAGCACTAGGAGTGGACCATAAACCCCCTGGTCCTTACCCATCTTGTTTAACCACAGGAGGCTGTCGGTTGGTATTTATATGCAAATTGGGGTGAGTACCTAACAGGTGGCTTTGAAATGTTCAATTTGTTTATCTCATCGTGGGAAGCCCCGCCTTTTCTCGGTGGGGGAAGATTTATGGGGCTGTTTTTCCTGGCTCTCAGCAGTGAATTAAGTCCAGCGGGGCCCTTGGCGTATTCATTCACTCAAGCTGGCCATCAGGAGTGGAAGCTCTGCTGGCCCTGGGGACTGACCTGGACAGAGGGGCCCCTGGGAAGGCACTTGCTCTCAGGTGGGGACAGCAGGCAATGGAAAAAGAAAAAACTCCTATTTTCAGAATACTACCACACAAATATCTCATCTGGAAAAAAAAATAAACTGGCCATTTCCCTTGGCCTCCTCTCCACACCTGTTCCGGGAAAACGTCCGTCCTTCCTGGGCTTGAAGAAGGTCTGCCAGAAGTCTCTCTCTAGGAGGGTCTATGTAGGAACTTGTTTTAGACAGAGGTTCAAAGTGCTCATTGTTACGTGTTAACAGTCCTTGTGGACCTAGGAGCCTGGTGGGCTACAGTCCACAGCGTCGCGGAGTTGGACACGACTGGCGTGACTGAGCGGACACACACACAGGGGCCAGGGTGGGTATGGTTTTGGCTCAAGGGACCTGGCTTGTCACGTGTGGTGTGGTCTCAGCCTAACCGTGAGCTCTGTTTCCTCACCGACACAATGAGGATGGTAATGTTATCTTACATAGATTGAGATTGGGTTGTTGGGAGGATTAACTAAGATAAAGATTTAGCTCCATTCCTTGCAGAGTTGTAAATGTTAGCCATTACTGCAAGGTATTGTTCCTTCACAAACCCTCTCAAAGATTAGAGTGCCCTGGGGAACCCCACGCCTACTCTACAGACCTGGAGCCAGACTGGATGAATTCACAGATCTAGTGATGTTTAATCATTTGTATTACTGAGTGTCTTTAATTTATCCAAGTTAGCCTTCTGTGTTTATAGTTTGCTCGAGACAGTAGGAAAGGGGCTTCCCTTTTCCTGGCGGTCCAGTGGTGCTCCGGCCACTGCAGTGAGAAGTCCATGCACTTCATCTGGGGAGTAGCCTTTGCTCACCACAACGAGAGAAAGCCTGAACGTCCCAGTGTACAGAAAGAAAAAAAAAAAAAAGAGTAGGAAAGCAACCTCATTTTGATGTAAAAATATTGAAACTACAATATCCTTGGTAGGAAAAGGTGACTTATTAGGAACCACTGTGATGTCCGCATTAGCCCAGAGCCCGTTGTGGGAACACTCCCCACAGTCAGGAAGGGCATGTTACCTGCTCCCTTGGACAACATACGCCTGTTTTTGCATTTGCATTCTGTTAATGAATACACACCTGTCGACTGTGCGACTTTGCCCTGCTGACCTGTTGACGGGTGACCAGCCGCAGTTCACCGCTTCAAGCCCAGGTAACTCAGACATGTGGCCCAACCCACTGTCTTGCCACTTGGGAGTCCATGTGCTGGTCTGGTGAGGGTCACTCCTATCAAGGCAAGAGGTGAACTAAAATGTTGTACTGGAACATTCCTGGATTCTGTAAATAGAGTAAGGACTGTTCTCATGAGAATCCGTGTTTTTTTTAATTTATTTTTTAATTGGAGGATGATTGCTTTACAGTATTGTGTTGGCTTCTGCCATACATCAACATGAAGAACCCGTTTCTACGAAATCTGTTGGTCCGACACCATACTGCAGTTTTGATGACGGGAGTGCTCAGTCGCTTCAGTTGTATCCGACTCTTGGCAACTTCAAGGCTGCTCTGAATTCATAGGCCTATGAATGACTAGCTGGGCCTTGTGGCATGAGATGTTACAGGTTTTCTGACCAAACGGTTGGCCCACGAAGGCAGCTGGTCAGGGCTGACAGCTACTTGCTCACCTGCAGAGGGTGAGCGGGGGGCTCCACCCAGCCTGTCAGAGAGGGTCATCGCCTCCCTGGCCAGGCCAAGTGGGGATGTGCAACCCCTAGTGGTGGTCTCTGGTTGGTTGAGGATGCGTCACAGCCTTGGTTGCACATGGGGAAGAGTTGCAGAGCCTTCCTGCACGTTCTGGCCAGTTCCTAAATCCCCTGCATTGGCAGGCAAATACTTAACCACAGGACCATCAGGCAAGTTCGAAGTCAGTTTTCAGTGTTTGAAAAAGAAGCCATTTGTTCAAAGATTCCATACTGACTAGTGAGACTGAGTTAATCATGCCATCTTTTGCCTTCATGTTTTTCATTTGTAAAATGAGAGTCACAGTAACACTGTTTTCCTCCCAGCTCAAAAGTGAACTATGGGAAGTCTGTGCTGCTAGCAAGGTCCTCTGAGCTCCCTGGAAAGGCAATGAAAAATAAAAGTTATGGTGAAGATACTATTTTGAAATAAGGATAAGCTGTTTCTTGTGTTTCTGTATTTTTATTTCCTTTGTACTTTTCATTCTGTTACTCTTTCAGTCTCGGTTTTGATTCATTTCTCCTCTCCCTAATGTTTATAGTGGTTTAGGGGGTAAGTTGTGTTCCATCTCTTTGCAACCCCGTAGACTGTAGCCCACCAGGATCCTCTGTCCATCTCCAGGCAAGAATACTGGAATGGGTTGCCACTTCCTCCCCTGGGGGATCATTCTGACCCAGGAATAGAACCTGCATCTCCTGAGTCTCCTGCTTGGCAGGCGGAATTTTTACCACTGAGCCACCTTGGAAGCCCAGTTGTTTATAGTGAAACTATAAAGCTTACTTTATGAAGACACAACATGGTTTACACAGCAGTTACAAGGTTAAGGCCATCCTTCCTTTTTTTTCTACCAATATAAGCATTACCTGTTTGGAATAGTGTTTGAAATTGAATTTACATTCACCGAAAAATCTCAGGCTTAGAATTTGGGCCAGGGTAGGTAAAGAGAGAAGAGAGAAAAGTCCAAAGAGTATGATTATCAAAAGTTGTGTGGACTTCCCTGGTGATCCAGTGGCAAGGACTCTGCGCTCCCAATGCAGGGGGCCAGGGTTCAACTCCTGGGCAGGGAATTAGATCCTAAATTCCTCAACTAAAGTTCCTGAGTGCCTTGACTAATACCTGGCACAGTCAAATAAATAAATATTTTTTAAAAAATGAGTTGACTTCTAAAAGAAAATTGGCAGGAGCACTGTTGAATATTGTTGAAAACAAACATGCCGAGTTTTCTTAATGTCCTGAATGAAAATGAAGCAAAAGAAAACATCAAGTTCAACAATAACAGCAACAACAACAAAAGAAGGAAGGAAAGATAAAGAAAATGACACAGCAAAATTAAAGACCTTAGAATTCTGCTTTAAAATGACCTTAACCTTTGTACTTTTTCACTACTTAAGACAAATATTATATACTGATGAAATGGTTTTTTGTTTTTGAAAAATTTGTACATTAGCTGAAATGTTAAGATTGGTAACCTGTGTCATGGTTAGAGCATCAAGAAGAAATATTTATGTTTCTTGTTCACCTAGGCCTTGTGTTTAATATTTAAATATTGCAAATGGGGGCCTTTTTCTGCCTACCCCACAGTGGGAAGAAATTGGCTAAGTGATTTGCCTGAGGCAACGCTGTGAACAGGGATTTCTGCCTCAGACTACATTCCTGGGCTACATTCTCCTAATAGAGCCTGAAAGCTTGTGAGAAAAATAAAATCAAGTTCACAACATTTTATTTCTGAATGGAAACTGGACAA
This sequence comes from Bos indicus, assembly GCF_029378745.1. Taxonomy (NCBI): domain Eukaryota; kingdom Metazoa; phylum Chordata; class Mammalia; order Artiodactyla; family Bovidae; genus Bos; species Bos indicus. The sequence goes on along the minus strand of NC_091772.1, from coordinate 36,065,899 downwards.
TGGCACTTTGTCTGAAATCGGGTCTCTACCTTTCAAGAGGGCGAAACCACGTTAAACCCAAACCACACTCTTTCTGCCAAGTCTCACCTCATTCCTCCCAGTGGGGCCAGAAAGGAATTGTCTGCCTAGCTGACTTCTGGTGCTTGTAGGGGGCGGGGTGGGTGGAGGTTGAGAAGAAATTTCTTCTCTTCTTTCCAGGTTTATTTCCTCAAGGGAAAAGCCCATGTTTTATATGTTGTTCTGGCAGCAGTGGGGAAAAATTTTCATTCTTTTCTCTGATGACCGCCTGACGATGGAAAGAAGGTGAGGCCATTCCTCACTTGCCTTTTTCTGGCCTTTGGGTGAGGCAGAGAGAGGGAGTGAAAATACAGTCTCATCCGTTCTCTTACTTCTGGTTGCCTCTTACCTTTTTGCAAACCACCCTTCTAGCCAAAAGGAGCAGAAATCAATTGATTTGTGTGACCTTTTGTGGTTACTATGAGTGAACCTTTCTGAAAGATCTCTTTTTGTTTGAGAGAGAGAGTAATTTTTCCCTTGGAAGCATAGATGTAGAAAAAAAATGATGTGTTGAATTTACTCTCTTACTAGTCTTGATTTTTAATTCTTTGTTAAGAACCGGGAGTTCCTGGTATGATTTCAATAAAAAGTATCTGAATATATTTTGCAAAGTTGTAAAATGTCAAACTTCATGCAAATTTTATTTCTAAAGCCTCAATACCACTTGGACACTGTAATTAAATCCGGACTGTTTCTTTTTCAGCAAAAGAGTCACAAACAGCTTTCTTTACCGTCATGCTTTGACATCTTCATTCATTTTACTTATGACAATATCTGATAAGAATTTTCTTTCAGATTGCAGTCAGTGATCACAACATAGGTAATTTTTTTTTTGAATTTATTTATTTATTTATTTTTTAAATTTTATTTTATTTTTAAACTTTACATAATTGTATTAGTTTTTTACACCACTGAACTCATGGAAGAGTAGCTTTCTGTTCCAGAATAATCAAAATGTTGAGCAACACTTAGCCTCTCAGAGAAAGATGAATATTTGATATTTCAGAACTTAAGTTGGGCAGTACGATAGAAATTGTCAGGTGCTGGTAACATGCTAGACTCAGAAAGTTAAGACATTAGGTTACATGGAGTCTAGCCGACAGAGGGTCAGTAGCATGGCTAGCATATAAGAGGTCAATGTTTAACTTTTCCAAGTTTTGTTTAAATTAAATGTCTAAGAGAGAGAGAAAAAAAATTCTTGGTTGGTTATATCAAAGCTTTCAAAGGTGCCCTGGACAGAGAATGAGAAGGACAAAGAGACGCCTTGTCTTGGTTTTCTATCTTACACTGTTGCAAATACATCCAGAGAGAGAGATGAAATGTAAACAAATAAACAAAAAGAATGAGGGGGGAGAAAGAAAACATACAGGAATATTAGAAGATGGGGAAGAGATTAAATTTTTTTCTCGGGTGTGGAAAAGGGATTAACATTTAATAAAATAAGCCCCAGGGTCACACGTGGGCTCCCAGGCAGCAATTAAATCTGGTGTCTACAACTTTGAGAGATAAGACCTTGGCATAAAGAGACAGAGTGCTAACAAAGGTTCTCTCCCTAAGGTTTGTACAGCAAGTCCCCTACATACCAACGAGTTCTGTTCTGAGAGCATATTCATAAGTCCAACAAAGTTAGCCTTGGTACCCAACTAACATAATCGGCTGTATAGTACTATATAGTAATAGGTTTATGATACTTTTTACACAAATGATACATAAAAAACAAGCACAAAATATAAAGAAAACATTTAAAATCTTATAGCACAGCACCTTGAAAAGTACAGTAGTACAGTACAACAGCTGGCACACAGGGACTGGCATCCAGTGAACAGGCCAGAAGAGTTACTGACTAGAGGAGGAAGAGGAGGTGGGAGATGGTAGAGCTGAAGGGTCTCCCACAATGCAGGAGACATAAGAGACACAGGTTCGATCCCTGGGTGGGGAAGATTCCCTGGAGAAGGATATGGCAACCCACTCCAGTGTTCTTGCATAGGAAATCCCATGGACAGAGGAGCTGGGTGGGCTACAGTCCGTACGTAGGTTGCAAAGAGTCGGACATGACTGAAGCAACAGTAGGAGACAGAGGGCAAGCTGATGTTTCACTCACACCTGACGTTGATGGCACAGGTTCTGGTTCCTTGCTGAATAGAATTCTATCTACCTTCTTGAAAAACTGATCCAGTGATGTCTGGATAGCAGCTCTTCTTTTTTCATCACAGATGACACAGTAGCACAGAATTGCATTCGGAGTGGCTGCTGCAACCTTTGTATATCGGTCTGCATTTGGACCCTAAGCCTCAAAAAGTAACAGCGCCTCCTCAAGTAAGGAAAATTCTCTTACCATTTCCTGCTCATGAATCTCTTTGGTTCTTCAGTTAGTTCTTCTTCCTCTTGTCTCTCTTTGTCCTTTCTGTGGGCCCCCAATTCCATCATGTCTTCATTAGTCAGCTCCTCCTGTTTGCCCAGCAAGGAGTTCATTGAAGTTATCCTCTTGTAGACCTAGCTCCAGCTTCTCGCTGAGGGTCACAAAGGTGCTGGTGACCTCTTTGGACTTCTCATTCATCTTCTCAAATCCATGAAAATCAAGAACAAACTGTGGGCAGAGAGTCTTCCAAACCCCATTCATGATGATGGCCATAACTTTACTCCAATGAACTCAGTTTTTTAATTTTTTAAATAACTTTTTAGATGTCATAGTCCTGCTATCTTCCATCTATCAGCTGGAGAACCAGAATCACTGATGGTGTAAGCCCCAGTCCAAAGCCAGGAGAGGACCAACATCCCCGCTCAACAGGCACGCATAGAGAGAGCAAATTCACCTTCTTTATACCTTTTTGTTCAACTCAGACCCTCGGTGGATTGGATGATGCCCACCCACCCCCACTGAGGAAGGTGATCAACTTTACTCAGTCTACCAGTTCAAAGGCTAATCTGGACACCCTGTGACACAGTGAAACTGACACATATAATTAACCATCGCAAGGGCAAAATAAATTCTAGGCTTCAACAGTACATGAACGAGAACTTTCAGATGTTCAAACTGGGTTTAGAAAAGGCAGAGGAACTAGAGATCAAGTTGCAAACATCTGTTGGATCATAGAAAAGGCAAGAGAATTCCAGAAAAACATCTATTTCTGCTTCACTGACTATGCTAAAGCCTTTGACTATGTAGATCACAACAAACTGTGGAAAATTCTTAAAGAGATGGGAATACCAGACCACCTTACCTGCTCCCTGAAAAATCTGTATGCAGATCAAGAAGCAACAGTTAAAAGTGGACATGGAACAACAGACTGGTTCCAAATTGGGAAAGGAGTATGTTGAGGCTGTATACTGCCACCCTGCTTATTTAACTTGTATGCAGAGTACGCCATGCAAAAGGCCAGGGTGAATGAAACACAAGCTGGAATCAAGATTGCCACAACAAATATCAATAACCTCAGATATGCAGATGACACCACCCTTATGGCAGAAAGTGAAGAGGAACTAAAATGCCTCTTGATGAAAGTGAAAGAGGAGAGTGACTAAGCTGGCTTAAAACTCAACATTCAAAAAACTAAGATCATGGCATCCAGTCCCATCACTTCATGGCAAATAGATGGGGAAACAATGGAAACAGTGGCTGACTTTATTTTTTTGGGCTCCCAAATCACTGCAGATGGTGATTGCAGCCATGAAATTAAAAGATGCTTGCTCCTTAGGAAGAAAAGCTATAACCAACCTAGACAGCATATTAAAAAGCAGAGACATTACTTTGCCGACAAATGTCCATATGTCAAAGCTATGGTTTTTCCAGTGGTCATGTATGGATGTGAGAATTGGACCATAAAGAAAGCTGAGGGCTGAAGAATTGATGCTTTTGAACTGTGGTGTTGGAGAAGAGAGTCCCTTGGACTGCAAGGAGATCCAACCAGTCAATCCTAAAGGAAATCAGTCCTGAATATTCATTGGAAGGACTGATGCCGAAGCTGAAGCTCCAGTTTTTGGCCACCTGATGTGAAGAACTGACTCCTTGGAAAAGACCCTGATGCTGAGAAAGATTGAAGGCAGGAGGAGAAGGGGATGACAGAAGATGAGATGGTTGGATGGCATCACCAACTCGATAGACATGAGTTTGAGCAAGCTCTGGGAGTTGATGGACAGGGAAGCCTGGTGTGCTGCTGTCCATGGGGTTGCAAAGAGTCAGACACGACTGAGTGACTGAACTGACTGAACTGAAGGCAAGATAAATTCCAGATTCTAACTGCTGCTGGACGGGGCTCCTGAAGCGGCCTCATTCTGATCAGACGTGATGCAGAAATGGCAGGAGGTCAGCAGAGAGAACTCAGGGGGACAAATCCAGAACTTGTGACATTCGGTTTTGGTGTACACCAAATCATCTGGATTATATAAAAATCATAAAAGGAACACTGGGGCATGGGATCTTCATAGGTGGCCAAAGGGTACAACTCTTCAGGTAGAGAAACTGCTTGAAAAAGAAGAAAAACTCAATATGAGAAAAATGAACCAGCTGGTTGAGTGTGTGCTGGAAGGGAATGGCGCTGTCTTCCTTCTTGACAAGCCTGGAATGGAAAAAGCTGTCAGTGTGGTGATAAATCGTCCATTACTGGAGCTGACAGGTGGAGGTCATCTGAGGTGGGAAGAGAGCACAAAGTCAGATGCTCAATGTAAATAGTAACATCTTTGCCTTTGATGCCATCTACATGGTGAATGAGAAAGGAACCAGGGAAATGAAAAGATGCTGCAGGGGGCAGGGAAATTAGTGCTGATGTTTCTCATTAAAGCAGTAGTCATGGCAATAACAACTGGATGTTTATAGATGGCATTTCATCTATAGCTCTGGGATTCCACCGGGCTTTTAAACAGGAGGATCTGGTTCCCACCTTTTACCAGGAGAATGAATTACCTTCCAGCTCTCAGGAGTGGTGTGAAGGACATCTCCAAGGATCTTAGATTCATCAAACTGTAGAGCTAAGTATGGTGAGAGGTAAACTAGTCTGATATCCTTTTCTCATATGCCCAAAGAGGTTAAAATTACTGACCCAAGATTACACAGCTACTTAGTGGGATTGCTGGGACTGAAACGCAGTTCCGTTTCCTTTGAAGCTCAGCTGTCACTTTCTGTGTGTCTTTGGAAAAGTTATCTAACTCTGAACCTTTGTTTCATCATCTGTAAAATGTGGATAATGATAACACCTACACGAAAGGGCTCTTGAAAGGACTAAATGAATTAGCACATACTTAGAACAATGCCTGGGCAGTGGTGGTTGTTCAGTCCCTAAGTGGTATCCTACTCCTGTGACTCCATGGACTGTCAGCCAACAGACCGCCAAGCTCCTCCGTTCATGTGATATTCCAGGCAAGAAATACTGGAGTGGGTTGCCATTTCCTTTTCCAGGGGAATCTTTCTGACCCACGGATGGAACCCAAGTCTCTTAAGTCTCCTGCATTGGCGGGCAGTTTCCTGCATTGCAGGGAGATTCTTTTACTGACTGAGCCACTAGGGAAGCCCTAGAACAATGTCCAGCATACAGTAAGTGTTAAATTCATGATAGATAGATATTATGGACAATTTTTCTTTTTAAGAGTTCAGTTCAGTTCAGTTCAGTCGCTCAGTCGTGTCCGACTCTAAAAAGGCTGATGTAACCTCTTTTGAGTGCTAGTGATGTAAAAGAATCAATGGGGATGGAAATGGCAGGTAGCACCAGTGGTCTGAGTCCTCTTTTGCCCCAAATCCTGGACAACAGGAATGTTGGATCACTCTGAGCCTGAAGCAGTCCTGGTCCTCTGGACCCCTTCAGCGACAGGGCAGTAGAGATGTGGACAGAGCCTGTGGACTGGCTCCTGGCCAGGTCTCCACTGGAGGTTCCGCATGGCAGCCAGGTTGATTCTGGGGGGAGGTGTGCTTCCCAGGATTGGAGGCAGAGCCCCGGCTGGTGCTGGACCATGCTGTCAGCAGCTGTGTGTTTGGTAACTGCTGGAGCTCTGCTGCCCTCTCCCCTGCATTCCCCCTACCCTCCTGGCTGAGGGTCTTTGGAAACCACTCCTTTAGATAAGACATTGAATTTCTATTAATAAACAAACTGGGGCCAGAGAAAACATTCTGGTCTACTGCCAGTTATTTAACTTTAGTGCAAATAAGTTCTCTCCTTTTTTCATTTTGGCTGTGCTCGGTCTGCATTGCGGTGAGTGGGCTTTCTCTAGTTGTGCCAAGTGGAGGCTGGTCTCTAGTTGTGGTGTGCGGGCTTCTCATTGCGGTGGCTTTTATTGTGGGCCTCGGGCTCTAGGCAAGGGGGCTTCAGTAGTTGTGGTACACCAGGTTAGTTGTCCTGTGGCATGTGGAATCTTCCTGGACCAAGGGTTGAACCCATGTCCCCTGAATTGGCAGGCAGATTCTTAACCAATCGGCCACCAGGTAGGTCCAGGTTCTCTTCTTTCTTGAAAGTGAGCTTTAAGGGGAGCAGAGGGTAGAGGAAGGAGCCGGGGTGGGATGGATATTGGAGATACTGAAATGGGGAGAAGAAAGGTCAGAGTTCAAGGGCAGATGTGTTGGAAGATGATGCTTCCTCCCTGGTTTAGCCTAATGTAGGAGCTTCTGGAAACCGACATACTGTACAATCAAGTGGCAGTAACCTGTCACCAAACTGAATTCTTTAACAACCAGCTGAGCCATCCCTACAACTTGTGGGCCTGGGTACTCTCTGTAAGCGCCCCTCACACAAATCCTGACCCTAAGCTGAATAATTCATTTCCTTCTACTTCTGCTCAAGGTAATTTATCAAATGTAATAATTTATGGGAAAGAGTTCTTTTTTTTTTTTAATGTATTTATTTGGTTGCACTCGGTCTTAGTTGTGGCATGTGGGATCTAGTTCCCTGACCAGGGATTGAACCTGGGCTTCCTGCACTGGAAGCACAAAATCCTAGCCACTGGACCACCAGGGAAGTCCCGGGAGAGAGTTCTTGGACATGTGAAACACGCTAAAAACGTTTTGGTGGTACTCTGTTGATGACTTTTCATAGCAGGCATGAGTGTGGCCTGCTGGTTACAGATATACCTCCTCAAGGCATAATATGGCCTTGCGAGGAACAAAAATAAAATAAATATAAATATAAAGGAATAAAATAAAATAGCCCCGTGTTTCAGGCTTTAGGGGTGTGGGGTGAGAGTGGGGAGGAAAGTTGCTTTTGGCCATGTTGCTTCTGGAAGGACCTCTGAAGAATTCTACTTCTTCGCTGATGAATCCATGAAGGAATGAAAGGATGTCTCTTTGAAAAGTGAAAACATGAAAGTCGTGTCCGACTCTGCGACCCCATGGACTGTACATAGTCCATGGAATTCTCCAGGCAAGAATACTGGAGTGGGTAGCCGTTCCCTTCTCCAGGGGATCTTCCCAGCCCAGGAATTGAACTGGGGTCTCGTGCATTGTAGGTGGATTCTTTACGAGCTGAGCTACCAGGGAAGCCCGTTGCTCAAGGGCAGGTGAGCTAAGCTGACCCAGGTGGGTGGAGCCAGCACAGCGAGGGACAGGGGCAACAGGAGGGGACCTGGGTGGCCTCCTGCATCCAGCAGGCCTGGTTCTGCTCCAAGGACTCATTGCTTACCCTCCTCAGGGCTCATCCCTGCCATCTCAGAAGGTTACATGAAAACACACACACACACAGCACTTGGCACAGTTCCTTGGACAGAGCAGCTACTGGAAAGCAGTTATTATTATTACTATGGAGGCAGGATTTGTACGTCTTTTCACCATAGTTCAGATTTCAAGCTCTCACAAATAGACACCATTAGCCAACTTGCTTCTTTAGCTTCTCTCAAAGATATCACAACCTCTGATGGATTCTGCTTTTTATTTCCCCTTCAGGATTGAAGCTCTGACTGCTAGGAATTTAGGTGAGTGAATCATTCGGGGTCCATTTGGCACAAGGAAAGTTCCAACAATGGCCTTGGATCTTGTTTGTATCAAACTCACAGCGGCAGTGATGCGCTGTCACGATAAAAGCCGAGAAGCACGGTACACTCCATGAAAGGAAACGGGCATTAACTTTCTTCCCCAGCCTGGTTACTCGGGACATTAATCAGCCCATAAAAGTGGGATTAAGTCAACTCTCAATTTAGGGTTTGTAGTTCACCTTTAAAACGTAACCGTTCTTTGTGTTTTCATATCAGGTGATCACATTTTAGACATAATGAAAGAGCAGGGGTATTTTCCCACAAATGTTTGTGGGGTTCGTGCCTACAGATGGAAACCTCCCTGAAGACATTTAATGAACAATTATTCAATCTGGGGGATGGCTTTGGAGGAGCCGTGCCAGCTGAGGGCACATTAAGCAAGTTTCCTAAAAGCTGTATAAATGAGAGGCTGGAGCAACCCTCAAACATACAGTCATCCAGTTTATCCTTTATTGCCTAATGAATATGTTATAATATCACGGGCCCATCAGCTTGAAACTGCACTCTGGCTCTGAGCCCCTGAAGGCAAACAGATGGATGCTTAAATCCTTCCTCTTAAAGTCTTACTGGATCGCAGAGCGTTTGCTGAGATGGAGAGCCTGAAATTTTCTCAAGTTCTAAGGCATCCTCCTGGGCTTTGAGGGTACTGCTCTGATGCTGCCCTAAAGGTTCGCTTTTCTCTTTGTCATTTTCCTTTCTCTAGGACACAAAGCCGGAAGGGTCTCTAGGGGTCATTCCAGGCCAGAGTGTCTACGGCTCCCAACTATAATAAAGAGAAAAATTCAGGCTGCAGTGGGTTTTCCCAAGCAACTACGTTTATTCAACTCAAAGAACAAAATCTCAGAGTCCAAAATCTCTGGACTCTGAGATTTTGTTCTTTTTTCCTTTTCTGGTATAAAATACTTCTTTTCTTAGATGACATTTTTAAAGTATCTTTTTTGAAATAAAACATTTTCCAAAAAAACCTTCCTTTTAAAATTTTTGCTTTAAAAGCCAAGAGTCTGGGGGTCAGGAGTTTAGCATCAACCCTCCATTTTTGGGGTCAAGGGTCTAATGTCAAGGCCATCGGGCTTTCCTTGGTCACTCCCTAGTTGGTGCAGGGGTGGGTGAGCAGCTGGCATCTGCCTCCAACCTGGTGTTTTTCCCTCCACCATGCGATCCCCCTGAAGTGGACGGAGAAAGACTGGCTAAGTGTGCCATAGCTCCTGGCCATGGGAAAGGCCATCAACGTCCTCCCAGGCATCTGGCTTTGCAGCGAGTGTCTGAAGTGACCATGTCCAGGGCAGGACACCTAGAGGTTAGGGTCCCACTATGGTTTGCTTCCAAGGGTCCTGGACCACACAGGCATGCAAGTGTTTCCTCTACCCACCTGAGATGCCCATAAGCACAACCTCAGCCACTCCTTCCTTAGGCTTAGGCCTGGCCCTCCTGTGTGCTGTGCTGTGCTTATTCACTCAGTCGTGTCCAACTCTTTGTGATCCAATGGATTGTAGCCCACCAAGCTTCTCTGTCCATGGGGATTCTCCAGGCGAGAATACTGAAGTGGGTTGCCATGCCCTTCTCCAGAGAATCTTCCCAACCCAGGGATTGAACCCAGGTCTCCCACATTGCAGGCAGATTCTTTACTGTCTAAGCCACCAGAGAAGCCCAACAATACTGGAATGGGTAGCCTATCCCTTCTTCAGGGGATCTGCCCAACCCAGCAATCAAACCGGGGTCTCCTGCATTGCAGGCGGACCCTTTACCAGCTGAGCTCCCAGGGAAGCCACTGGCCCTTTCTAGTTTCCCATTTTTCCTCTCCCTCCCATAGCAAGTTCCCTAGAGCATGTACCCATGAACCTGCATTGTCATTAGCAATTTCAGGATGAACAAGTTTATTGTTTTCTTTGGAAGTTACCTGAGAGCTGGAATTCTGAGAAAGGGAAAGAGATAGACCCAGGGGAGTTCAGACAGAGCAATAGTAGCAGCTCTAGGTCTAGGATGTACAGAGTGGGAGGGGAGGGCAGAGATGGTGTCAAGGCTCTGGTGCTAGTGATAGAAGGTGTCCAGACGGGAGGAGGCTCCTTGGATGAGTGGATGAGCAAAGTGGATAACCTTGGTCCTCTTTCTGGAGTCCTTTACCCGGCGGGAAGGATGACCCTGATGATGGGAATTTCTGAGCTTGATCTTGAGCTGGAGACCATCAAAGAGCTTGGTTCTATCCCTAAAGAGACTGCAAGCCCATCAGCTTAGATTGGGGCTTCAGGGGGCTCAGAACACCTCTTTGCTAGTGCTGTCACTCATTCTTTTTATTGAAAGACTTCCTGAAGGTAATCACAGAGCCCACAGTGAATGAATCCTTATGGAAGAAGCCAAGCTCCATACCCAGGTCCCTGACTCAAGTGGCTATTTTTGTCATTTGGGACATGGAAGGGAAGGGCCCTGGGATCCTGGGGGTGAGTGGGGAGGCTTTCTGCTTGATGTGAGCATGAAGGTGCCTCCAGCAAAGTTTCTCTATGAGAAATGAGGGAGCCTCCTCCATTGAAAAATCGGTTTCCAGAAGTAGATCTTTTGGGAGTCTCAAATGAGAATTTTTAAGGCTGCCTAGTGGGTGCTGTGTTCCACTTTCCTTAAGTGTCATGGGATAACGCTTTAGCTGGCATCAACAGTGAAATTTTTGCAAACTCTAAAAATCTCAAGGTGCCTGTAAACAGCTCCAACCTGAAGTATTTGGCCGGCCCAAACTTCTATGCTAGGGACATTTCTCAATAGGTAAGAGAATTTTTTTTTCTTATTACAAAGGTATTACATGAGCATTTGAACAAATTAGACATTACAGATACATAAAAAGAAGAAAATTAGAAAAAAAATTGCTTTTGAAGTGCTTAGCAGGGGTTCCTGTCACCTCTCATAATGTATTGTGAGTCTCAAACCTGAACTGAACTGGAATTCTGCTGAGCAGTCCACGGCCCAAGACAACATGATTCCATCTCAGATCAATTAGGAGAGTCTCTCAGGTCGAAGCAGAATTTCCAAAGGGCTAGAGGCTCCTGAAGGAACTTTTGGTTCCCAGTTAAAAACCCCGAGGGATCAGACAAGGATCCCAGATGGAAGGAACTGATGTTGCTTTGCAAGCGTGAAGTAAGAGCCTTGATGCACCTTCCAGGGGTCAGGCCGCTGACTGCAATGAAAAAGGAGCGGCCAGGTTCATCCTGTCTTGTGCTGCTCAGGGCATCTTCATTCTGGACTGATTGGGAGCTGGTTCTACGTGGGTAGGCAGGTGAACAGGACCCAGCAAGGCTGCTTCCCCGTGTAAGAGGAATTGCAGAATCCACACCAAGCTGGGAGATGGGCAGGATCATCATCAATCCCCACGGGTGAGGATGCTGCTCAGATTCTGTGTTGGCAGAATGAACCACCAGGTGAAAGGAAAAGGCCTCTGATCATAAGCTTCAGACAGACCCAGAGTGGCTTTTCGGTCAATAGTTTCTAGAAGAATAAGAGTGGACAAACTCTGATCTCATTTGATGTCTGTGATTTTTAATGTAAAATCCTTATCCCCCCGGGGAAAGCTCTCTCAAGCCCAGTGCCCTTTCAGACAAGGAGGTGACAGAAGATTCAATTCTTATTCATCTTCAGCCTGCAAAGTGCATTTCGCTCAAGTTTCCACTGCTCTTATCACTCAGACTTCCAGACCAGCAATTGCCCAGTAGTTTATTCTAGACAGAAGGCTATTTTTTGTTTCAAAGGAATGCTACTCAGAAAGATCATCAAAAGGTCATCAGACCTCTTGTTTATTTACTGGTTTTGGAGATTGAATTTCCTGTTCCTAGATGTGGGGTCTAAAAGAGAGCAGGACTCCCAGTCCACCACAAAAAGGATTGAAATTCACCAAGTAGCTTGAAGGGAAAGGGTAGTTTCTCCTTTAAGTGGAATGAAGCAGAATTTAATCCCTTACAGTTCCCGAAGTCTTTTTTTTTTAATTTTTTATTAGCACTGAAGCCCTTCAGAAATGGTCCAAGATCCAAATAATATTCTTATCTGTAGTTTTCTTTGGAAATCATTCAGCAGTAGATATAGATGTCCAAACATGCATTCAGCCCTGTCTTAGGGAGCTATATATGGGGAAGCTGCTGCCAGCTGGTAACACCCACCTCTTTTCTGGCTCCTCTTTCATTCTCCAAGTAGAAAACTTTTTTGGTTCACAGACTTGACCTTAAAAATGCCAAGTTCAAGGATGCCAATTCAAATGGTATCTATTTTTCAACAAAGCACACCCAGATTCACTTTGATCATTCTTTACCTTGCCACTGAAAATGGGAGCTTGAGTGTGGACTCCTGGACCGTCAGGATTCTCCAGTCCAAGACTCTGGACACAGCAGCCAAGACAGTGTTTCTCGAAGCCCACTTATCTGAGTGGGGAGCACCTAACTGAAGCATTTAGCCTGTGGTATGGGCTTGCACTTAACAGCATCCAAATGGTTGTTCTTTCTAGTTTTATTAAAGGAGCCGGATCCTTCTCATAAGTTTTCCATTAATGGGATTATAAATTGATATAATTTTAAGTCCAAGAATGCAGAACTGGTATGTGGTAAACATAAACATGTGTTTGGTGTTAGATGTAAACGAGCACAGCCAAAGTGGGCAAGTGTCGTAAACTTCAAACATGAAACAGATGGAAGGTAATTAGAGGCATGAAAGTGATGACAACAGCAGTGAACTGTAGCAATGAAATGAATTGTTAGTTTAGGCAGGAATCGCTGTGGCCCTGGCGGATTTATCACGTTTCTAGCTGCTGTATGAACTTGATGTTACCCTTCTCTAGAAGAATGCAAGAGTTGCTTTTTTTAAATTCCCAGGCAGGAAGTACAACTTGGAAGCATGTGGACCACAGTACTGGTTTTCCACCTCTGAAATAAACGGATTGTTTTGCCTATTGCAAGACAATGGGTTCACTAGTTGGTGAACAACTTAAAATTTTTATTTCAACTCATTCTCTAATCTTAGTCGCAGGCTCTTAGACTCTGTCTGGTGATGTTTGGTTGGATCACAGATAGAAGTCTGTGTGATAGGTTCCCTCCCAAAAGTGTTGTTTGGTCACTAAGTTGTGTCCAACTCTTTGTAACCCCATGGACTGACTGCAGCATGCTAGGCTTCCCTGTCCTTCAATATCCCCTGGAGTTTGCTCAAACTCATGTCCATTGAGTCAGTGATGCCATCCAATGATTTCATCCTCTGTCACCCCCTTCTCCTGACCTCAATCTTTCCCAGCATCAGGGTCTTTTCCGATGAGTCGGCTCTTCACATCAAGTGGCCAAAGTATTGGAGCTTCAGCTTCAGCATCAGTCCTTCCAATAAATATTCAGGGTTGATTTCCTTTAGGATTGACTGGTTGGATCTCCTTGCTGTCCAGGGGTCTCTCAAGAGTCTTCTCCAGCACCAGATTTGAAAGCATCTATTCTTCAGTGCACAGCCTTCTTTATGGCCCAGTTCTCACAATGGCATATTTTAATGGCAAAACTTAGCCCTGGAGCAAGTGTCACAGTTCAGTAAAGCTAAAATGAAAGACACCCTCACTATCATATTCTGATGCCCAGAAAGTAAAATTTTAGCTAATAGGAATTTGAGAAAGAGTAATGGACTTTTCCTTCAAAGGTATCAACTGAGAACTTTTTCTTTTTTTTATCTAGCTATTTTTGTAATGACGAATCACTGTTAGGCAGCGAAAGGATCATTTTAACAAGTTACTTTTGATTTAGTGGGATCCAAATCAAACCCACTCCAGAGTCACTGGCATGGGCTACATTTGTTTTAAAAATTGTTCACATTACAGCTGATAAAGGGCTTAATTCATGTTTGCATTGATTGATACAAAAATGTGTCCTGTGTCTATCTGTCCAGCTCTTGAAGGAGGACGACTGATGAATGATGAAATGAAGAAGCGCCTGTAGGTGCTGAGGAGCAAGTGAGGGGTGGGTCACATCAAGTCAGCTGGTTATTGGATGGGCCAAAACCAAGACAGGCATTGACTTAAAAAACCACCTTTTGTTTCAAAGCGCAGCCTCTTCTGGGGACTCTAAAAACCTGGCTGATGAAGTAGTCCTCCTTTTGTTTATGAAACCTGGCTTTCGAGGTCAGGCAGCTGTCTTCCCTGAGACTCTTTCCCCCACCTGTAGCCATAACATGATTAAGTGCCATTAAATTATGAACACTCTCTGTCCCTCCACCATGGACAGGTTCCAACTTTAAAACATTTAAGGTGGTCCTCTCTGGAATGTTTCCTCCTTTTCCTCAGAGGCTCACATCTATCTTTTTAAAATGGTTTATCTTTATTGTTTCTCCTTTTGTCCAAGCCTGACACAGCGAGGGGTCAAAAGAAAGTTAAAAAAAAAAAAAAAGAGAGAGAGAGAGAGAGGCTCATACACTTGCTGTTATTGGCCCGCTGCTGCTGATTTTTAGGAAAGTAAAGTGCTCTGGCCCTCCACTTGTGACTTTGTAAAATGAGGATAGTAACGTTTGTCCTTTCTACCTTCCCAGTTGCTCAAGCGCATGATCAACATGAGGGTGCTTTATCAGCGTTCTTCTCGCTTTGTGTTTATGCTGCTGTCTCTGTCTGGAATGCTCTTCTCTCCTGCTCTACCAGGCTAGCTCCTATTGAGCCTTTAAGACCCTATTGAGGGATTTCCCTGGTGGTCCAGTGGTTAAGAATCGACCTTGCAATGCAGGGGATGTGAGTTTGATCCCTGGTTGGGGAACTAAGATCCCGCATACACTACTGAGCAACTAAGCCAGCGTGTGGTAACTAGAGAATCCACTCGCTGCAGTGGAAGATCCCATGTGATGCAAGCAAGATCCCAAGTGCCACGACTAAGACCCAACACAGCCAAACAAATTACTAAGGATTAAAAAAGACCCTATTAAATTTTCCCCTCTGCTGCCAAGCTTCTTACTGCACAGGGGATCCTCCCCTGGACTTTGAGGGCACTCTGTTCCATCTCTGTCAACCAACCACGTAGCGTTGTCATTGTCTGTTTTGCGTTCGTCTCTGCCGTAGGGCTCTGAGCTCCTGGAGCAAATGAGGGTGTCTTATTCTTGCTGTGTCCCCACCTTCAGATGTCATAGCTGCCTTAGTGGATGCTTGAAGAAGTTTGTCTAATTAATGCATAGAGGACATTGTGTGGGCTTCCTTCAATCTGTATCTTGAGTGAAGGATTCTAGACCCCTGGACTCTAGTAATAACACATAGCCTGCTCTGACTTCCATGCCAGAAGATGGCCAAGGAATAAATCACCATCAGTGTCAGATTCAGATACTCTTTGGAAGCCACCATGTTCACGCTGCCACGTCACACTGGAGAGGTCAGCTTGCACTTGCACGGAAGTCAGATAATAGGAAAGGGCTTTGTGAACATGAGAATCGTGTCTTAAAAGTCTCTGCACCCCCTTCTATGTGGAACACACAGTTAATGATTAATACACATGCAATAAATGCCCAGGTCCTTCCTTTTACCATTACTGGTGTGTTGTTTAGTCTCTAAGTCTTGTCCAACTCTTTACGGACCCCATGGACTATAGTCTACCAGGCTCCTCTGTCCATGGGATTTCCTAGGCAAGAATACTGGAGTGGCTTGCCATTTCCTTCTCCAGTTTACTTTTATTTTCAGCCACCAGAACATACGAGGGCAGTACCAAGTGCCTAGTGCTCCCCCCTTTCACCTCTTTCTGCTTTTTTCTCCATGGAAGTCAATGGACTATTAGCATTTCATTTAGTGTGCACAGGCTTGAGTGCAAATTTTGGTAAATATTTGTGGCTGAAGTTATTGGACTCTCTCCATATCTTAGCCCCCCCCCCCAGATCTAAAAGATTACCATCATGTAAGTAAAAAATGAGGACATTTATTTGAGGGTTTCTAGCACTGGTTCCCGGAGAAGGCAATGGCAACCCACTCCAGTGTTCTTGCCTGGAGAATCCCAGGGATGGGGGAGCCTGGTGGGCTGCCGTCTATGGGGTCGCACAGAGTCGGACACGACTGAAGCGACTTAGCAGCAGCAGCAGCAGCAGCAGCAGCAGCAGCAGCAGCACTGGTTCCAATTATTAAAAATGCTGGGAAGCTCTCTTTATTAAAACACAATTTTTTTTACAAAGACTTAAAAATTTATTTATTTTTATTTTTGCACTGGGTTTTTGTTGCTGTGTGAAGGCTTTCTCTAATTGCAGCGAGCAGGGGCTACTCTCTACTATGATTTTGGAGATTAAGACATACAAATAAAGTATAATTTGCTATTAAAATCTGTGTATGACATAGCTATGTAAATCTATCTATATGCATATGCTGCTGCTGCTAAGTCGCTTTAGTCGTGTCTGACTCTGAGTGACACCATAGACGGCAGCCCACTAGGCTCCTCTGTCCCTGGGATTCTCCAGGCAAGAATACTGGAGTGGGTTGCCATTTCCTTCAGTGCATGAGAGTGAAAAGTGAAAGTGAAGTTGCTCAGCCGTGCCCGACTCTTAGCGACCCCATGGACTGCAGCCTACCAGGCTCCTCCGTCCATGGGATTTTCCAGGCAAGAGTACTGGAGTGGGTTGCCATTGCCTTCTCCCTATATGCATATAAACATACACATATCTGTATATACATATATATGTTATGTGAGATATATTAAAAACTCCATGAGTTCAGAGAAGGACGTTTCTTTGAGGGAAAGAAATAGTTCTTAGGTCTAATAACAGCAGTGTTGTTTGTATGAGGCTTCTCATTTAAAGATGCATAACATTATACATATATTTAAATGTAGAAGATAAGAAAGAGGCAGGATCAGGGAGGGAGAGAAAGAGTAAGATTTTTTAAAAATTATTTTACTTGATTCAAGTATAGTTGACCTACAATGCTGCTGTACAGCAAAGTGATTCAGTTATACATATATATTCTTTTTCAAATTCTTTTCCATTATGGTTCATTCCAGGGTATTGAATAAAGTTCCCTGTGCTATATAGTAAGACCTTGTTGTGTATCCATCCTATATATACTAGTTTGCAATAATGTTTTGGTTTAATAGCAGATTGCTGAGCTGAATTTCCTGAGTTCTATTTCCATTTCCAAGTGGATGTTGGCACATTTTCAAATTGCTCTAAGTCTCAATTTTCATTTCTGTAAAATATGAACAAGAATAGAATCTTCTTCATAGTATTGTTGCAAATATTAAATAAGATACTAAGCAGAAGGCACTGGACACATAGCTTAGAGACGCTGATGCTTACATGTTAACACTGAATATTTACTGGGGTTCTCTGGTGTGGGCAGTGGTCCAGCTTTCCAGGCATCCTCCCATCTGGTCTTCCAGCAGCCCTGCCCAGGGACACTCTTGTTTCCCAGGTGAACTGACACAAGTGACTGCCTTGCAGGGTGCTGCCCAGGTAAGTAGGTGCTTGGTGCATCATTCATGTGCTCATTGAGTGAATTGTGTGAATTAATCGAGTTCCACAGCTAAAGTACCTAGAAGGAGCACTGAGCCTAGAGTGAGGGCTGCATCCTTGTTTGCTGTGCTTTCTCTGGTGGCTGTCCCCAGGGGGAGGAGGAAAGATCCCCATTGTTGTCTAATGACAGTTTCCCAAGTCAGGGCTGCTGATGCTGGAAGCAGTGTCTGTCTTGTAATTAACCGTTTGGCTGCTGAGCTGCTGGTGACTTTGGAAGACCCAGGTGACAGTGGGTGCCTGTGGTCCCAGACTGTGGAATTACACTGAGTCAGGAGCTCAATGGCCTCTCACAGCTACTCATTTTCTCTTAAATTACATATGATTAGGAATATAATTACCGCTCCTTACTCTTCCCCCCAAAACACTATTTTTCTTTGCTCAGGCAGTACTTTGCGGGGGGCGGGGGGAGGGCGGGACAGAACACATGTTTGCGTCGTCGGCGGTGGGGAAGGCTGGGGAAGTAAGTGAGGAGAGAAGCTGCCAGGAGGTGGGGTGGGGGATGAAGCCCACCCTTTGTGGCACTAGGGCGCTCCGAAGTTCAAAAAATTCAGGGGTCCGAGTGAGCGTCAGAAAACGTCTGCAAAACGCTTTATTGAAATCGTACCTGCCTAGGGTTCCCTGGACAGCCTGAAATGATACGTGTGCTTACGTTAGAATTAGAAAGCTCGGCTGGAGATCTTTTTTATTTTTGGAATGTCTATCCCTTTAATTACTTTACAGTCCAAATGATTAAAAAAAGGAGCAGAGAGCAACAGATGATCCCAAATTGCCGTGTGTAGAGGAAAGGGTTGTCTGTTTGTGTGGGGCCCTCCCTGTAATGAGAGCCGCTCCCGGGAGCTGTTTAGACAAACTCCTAACAGGGGGTCAGCGCTCGAAGCGGCCCGGGCTTCCAAGGCCAGGCTGCTTCTGCTCGGATCGAGCTGTGTTTGGAATTAATGGGTTCAGCTTCATTCTGAGCACCGGGGAAGGCTATTTTAGAAAGCAACTTCCCAGGCTGCGACTGGTCTTCACTGATGTGGCAAACCCAACCTCTGAGCAGACGGTCTTCAAATAGAACTGGCCCGGCGTCTGGAAGGCACAGCGGGGCCGCCCCTTTCAGGGCGCAACCCCTGGTGTCCCCCAGCCCTGGGTGACGTCCCGCCTCGCCCTGCCCCCATCCTGGCTGGCTGGAGGTGTCCTCCATCCACAGTAGCAGGAAGGCGGTGTGGGGGCGGGGGAGGGCGAGATCCCTCCGAAATGTGACAAAGGGAACAGCGCCAGGCTTCTGCCCAACAGCACGACCAAGCGCATCCCTCCCCCAGGTGCGTACCTCCAAGCCCCTCCTCCACGCCGCCCACTCTAGCGCCAGGTGCGGATGCTCCGAGCTCCCGCTCCATCCCTGGCTGTAATGACTGCTCTAGGCTACCCGCCTTGGGGTCAACGTTCACCCCAGCAGAGGAGCCTCTCCTGGGCGGAGGGTCTATAGACAAACCCACCCAGGAGGGGCTCCTTGAAGAATCTGGGTTATTATTAAAGATAGCTTAGCCCTCACACATTTCCTGGCGTCTCTTAGCGACTGGAAGAGAAATTAGACCAAAGGCATTTCGTCCTTACTTTGACTTCTTAATTAAAAAATATCTTTCTTTTCCTTTGACTCAGGCCAAAATTACCTTCCATTTCTCCCTCTAAATTCTGGGGGATTTTTCAGGGTGTTGAAATCACTTTACTCTGGTAGCTTGAAAGGCCCCCCACTTCTTGATGACTAAAAAGGCCAGACTGGTTCCTTAGTTGCATAATCTTTAATGTCTCTAACTCCTACTGGAGGGGTACAGATGAAGTCAATACAATCTGGCCAGAGAATTAATTTTTCAAGTTGATACACTTGGCCACGTTTCAACTAAATCTATAGATTTCCCTTTGATGCTTGGAAAATTAATTTCTTCCCATGTAAAGCAACTTCGTATGTTATTAATTAATTATCAAGGGGAATATTTTAAAAACTTTTTATTTTATATTGGTGTATAGCCGATTAACAATGTTGTGATTGTTTCAGGTGGACAGCAGCCATACGTGTACATGGATCCATTCTCCCCTAACCTTCTCTCTTAAGGGGAATATTTTTTTTGAAGATTTATTTTTTTATTTATTTATGGCTGTGCTGGGTCTTCATTACTGCATGGGGGCTTTCTCTAGTTTCTGCAAGTGGAGGTTACTCTCTAATTGCGGTGCATGGGCTTCTCATTGCCATGGTTTCTCTTGTTGCAGTGCTGGGTCAGTCACTGTGACACGTGGGCTCAGTTGCTCCACAGCATGTGGGATCCTCCCCGATCAGGGATTGAACCCATGTTCCCTTCATTGGCAGCTGGAGTCTTAACCACTAGACCACCAGGGAAGCCCTTAAGGGTATATTTTGACCTAGCAAACTTAAAACCCACATGAGCAATATGCTCTCTTTATAAGGTACAATGAACTCCATGCAATATTAATTTTTATTCTCAACATAGATGACACAATATGTGAATCCTTCCACTTTTCTCCATAAGGAATAATGCTTTTGGTAGTTACGTGGTATCATGAGTTTCAAGAAGAAGTCATATTTAGTATTTTAACCTCCTATCTTCCTCATTAATCTTCTTAAAAAGTTGTTTTGTCCAGTTTATGCAAGAGATGGCGAGATGTTTGGGTGTTTGAAGTGAGGTTTGAAACTACCTGTTGATTGAATCTAGTTTGGTATTTATCTCCACCGGCCTGTGTTGCCAGAACCTGAATAATTTCTGAGACCTGTAGCAGCTATTCATACAGTTCTTGTCGATGGACACTGACAGTCTGTCAAAGACAGATGTAATGTTGGGTGCAGGTTTTAGCCAAGAAAGAATTTTGCAGTGCTGTGTATTAGATTATTAAATACTTGGCATAAGAGAAAGTTAAGCTTAGAAGATAGTACTTTATCTCCTGTGATGAGACAGAAATTTATTTTTTTTAATTATTTTATTATTCTTATTTATTTTTATTTTTTTGGCTATGTAGGTGCATGGGACCAAACCCACACCCCCTGTGTTGGAAGTGTGGAGTCTTAACCACTGGATTACCAGGGAGATCCTGAGGCAGAAATTTAAAATTTAAAGGAATTTTTCTAGATTACTAGACAGTAGAAAATTTGAAAATTGGAGAAGGAAATGGCAACCCACTCCAGTATCCTTGCCTAGGAAAACCCATGGATGGAGGAGTCTGGCAGGCTACAGTCTATGGTGCCGCAAAGAGTCGGACACAACTGAGCGACTGATACTACACTACCTAGCTAAGCTAATTTGCTTTCTTTTTTTCCTCACGGGAAAAAAAAAAAAAAATTTGAAACTGAATTTGACGTCTATGTCTGATTTTAAGACCAATAGACTACAACTCTTTTTCTCTCCTTCTCCTTGTCCCAAAACAAAATGAACAACAAAATTGCTTTTAAATCATAGATAAAGGGTATCTTCCCTAGTGACTCAATTGGTAAAGAGTCTGCCTGCAGTGTAGGAGACCTGAGCTCAATCCCTGGGTTGGGAAGATTCTCTGGAGAAGGAAATGGCAACCCACTCCAGTGTTCTTGCCTGGAGTAGTCCATGGACAGAGGAGATTGGTAGGCTACAGTTCATGGGGTCACAAAGAGTCGGACACAACTGAGTGAGTCACACTTTAAAGAAAAAGATAGATTAAGACATTAGGTTGGGAGTTTGGGACTTTGGACATTTGAGAATTCTACAAAACAGACCCAAAGATGCTGTGTCACATGTTCTGGTCCTAAATGAAGAAGCATGTTCCTTCTGTTTTATGGTAGACTTTGAATCAAGAGGGGCTTCCCTCATGGCTTAGAGGGTAAAGCGTCTGCCTGCAATGTGGGAGACCTCGGTTCAATCCCTGAGTCGGGAAGATCCCCTGGAGAAGGAAGTGGCAACCACTCCAGTACTCTTGCCTGGAAAATCCCATGGATGGAGGAGCCTGAGAGGCTGCAGTCCATGGGGTCTCAAAGAGTGAGACACGACTGAGTGACTTCACTTCACTTTGAATCAAGAATAAAAGTTCTTGCCCCTGTTTTCTGGGACTGGCTTTTCTCCTCAACTGCATATTTTAGAGGGGATGAGACTGACCCCTCCCTCTTCCCTCCCCCACCCCCAAGGTAGAAAGAGCCACAGGACTTTGGCATCTTTTTTGCATAAGGAAACAGAATATACTGTGGTAAAAATGGGCTCGGGTAAAACCATCATAGAAAGTAGTTCACAAGGAAGGCCTGTAAACTGTAACTGTTTGCAGGATTTTGGCACCTGAGCAAAGAAAATGCCAGCAAGGATGGTTAGCCGGTTACCAGGTCTGCAGTCAGGCACTGGGAGATAATTGTTACAAGGGGCTGCTTCCACGGGAAATGAGTCTTCTGGTGCCACATATTGTCATGAGGGGACCAGTTCACTTTTGTTTTTTCTGCCCAGGGCAGCACAATCTTACCAAGAAGATATGTGGAAACCTTGACTGCAGAGCACAGTTTCAGAAATAATGAAACAATAAGCAAGAATCTGGTATTAATAATATGTGGGTTTTAAATTTTATGCCATTAGAAGATGTAAGGATTAGTAATTTCATGTACAGAGTAGAACAGCCCTCAGGACACATAGATCAGTGATTCACGTGGCGTTTTACCGTCCATCGGTAAATACTCTGCACATGGGTCGAGTTCCTGGCAGTCACTGGTTGGAAGATGATAATGCCTCCCAAAGCCAGATTTGGGGATGAATCAGGTTGAAAAGACGTGGGGCTGAAGCTGCCGTTTGCATATTTTACAGCCTTTGCTAAGAAAGCCAAGGAGTTGCCGGTCATGGAGGGGAGGGTGATTAAAGAGGACACACACACAGGTTTTGAGAAACACCAAACACAGATACAGGATGGTGAGACTGCATGTGATTTATATCACCTCGACATCAGAACGGGTTTCCCGCAGGCCTCGACGGAGCAACTTTTTGTTAGCCTACAGCACGTTCTAGAAAGGACACGAGAGTTCTGCCTTTCATATTGAATAACTGTTCTCCAGAGCATCTACATTATCAAACATTTTTTCCCCTACTCATTCATCTTTTATAAAGGTCACAAGTGGGATAAAACCATTTGAAGAGATATTTTCATAGGGGTGACCAAGGAAACTGGCTCTGCTGTCTGCTTCAGGAGAGAAGGGGAAGGATTTTCTTTCCACAGGCAGATCAATCACTTCAGCCAGACGCCTGCCGGCCACAGATCTCCACCTGTTAGGGGGACAGTTTGCCAGCCTTTCTTTCCACTGTTGAGGAGGACGAGGATGATGAACGTGGCTGGGATGTTCTGGATCTTGTCCTTTGATAAATGCATCCAGAAGTCAGCCAGGCATGTTCTATGACCCAATCAGAGAGAGGAGGGAAGGAGTGCCCAGGCCTTGACATCTCAGGACACATCACCTGCTGGCCTGGTGGCCCGTCTTAGCCATTTGTGATTGTGCTTGTTCTTGTTCTCAAGCAATGTAAGTGCCTTGGTGGAAAGTTGTTACAGAAACACGCACAGGTTTATGTGCTTTCGGTTTGAGGCCGGGGACCGCAAGGCCACTGCCTGTGAAATATAAGCTCTCAGCAAAGCACACAGAAGGCTGGGAACTCTGTTTCTAGCAACACTTGTGAAACTCCGAACAAACCTCTCTTCCCTCCCCTTGCCTCGATGGGACTCCAAAATGCTTCTCAATTGATAGCAATCGATTTACTTTAAAAAAAAAAATTGCATTTATTAATTTATGTATTTTTGGCTGTGCTGGGTCTTCATTGCTGTGCTCAAACTTTCTCTAGTTGTGGCAAGCAGGGGCTACTCTCTAGCTGCAGTGCGTGGGCTTCTCACTGTGGTGGCTGCTCTTGTCATGAGGCACGGGTTCTAAGGCACACGGGCTTTAGAATTCTGGCTAAGTGGCCAGTGCTCGGGCTGAGTTGCTCCTTGGCATGTGGAATCTTCTTGGATTAAGGATCAAACCTGTGTCTTCTGTATTGGCAGCCGGTTTCTTGACCACTGGACCACCAGGGAAGTCCTCAATTTTACATTTTTTGCTAGCCATGGCAGCGTTTCAAGGAGAAGAATCTTGTCATAGTGTAAATCCATGTGAATCTTCTCAGTGAATTAATTGTGCAAATTTCTGCTCCGCTAGAGAAATAAATACTTCTTTAAAAATTTACCTTGCCCAGTAGTCTAACCTTATGCCAACATAGCAGTAACACCTGCCAAACAGAAAACTCCTGATAATCCAGGATTAAATAGCATAATATTATTTTTGGGGGAGCCCAGCGGGATAGTCCAGAGGAGCCATGATAACAGGGGTTTGGTGGGTGGCAAACTCTGCAGAAGATCACATTAGAACAACAGTCCGTGTTTACAACAAAGGGGATGCTACACAATTTAAATAAGAGCAAAATTCAGAATGGAACATTCGAATACCTTGTATTTGAAAAGATCACTTCAGCCTATGAGATGTTTTTATACACAAAAACTTGTGTGACCGTCTTCCCCATCTGTAATGATTTCTGGGTGGGTATAATTAACCCCTCTGATGGCTGAGAAAACCGAGGTTCAGAAATATTAAGTGACTCAGCTGGTAGGTAGGAGAAATGGGCTCACAAATCTAGGTATCTTAATTCTGACTTCAACACAATTTTGACTACATTTCTAATAATAGGGAAAATTTTGGATGAATTGGTTTTGCTCTGTTTCTGGTTAAGACCAGTTGGAGCAAACTCTGGGAGACAGTGGAGGACAGGGGAGCCTGGCATGCTGCAGTCCATAAGGTCACAAAGAGTTGGTCATAACTTGGTAGCTGAACAATAAGAACAGCAAGAACAACAATAAAGACCTTCAAAAATAAAATCTGTATCACACGCTACTAAGATCCTGCATGCTGCAACTAAGACCCAGTGCAGCCAAATTAAAAAAAAAAATCTGTATCATAGAATGAAACATGGAGTCAGCCTACAAGGAGGCTCCTCCCGGGGGTTGGTGAAGAACCTCCAGAATGTTATTTGCCTCAAGAAAGAACATCTCTAATGTATGTGTGTATAAAAAACACAAGAAGAGGGAAAGAGAATAGCCCAAGAAAAGAAGAGAAAAGAGAGGCCCAAGGCAAGGCTGGTGGTGACCAAGAGCAGAGGGCGGGGTTTGGGAGTCTGGCCTTTTGTGAGTGGTCCCCAGGCTGCCAGATGGAGAGCCTGAGGGGGTCGCCCTATTCTGTAAGGAGGGTATGAAGCATGCCAGATTGTAGGGGACTTCTAAGAATGTGGGTTTTAAGTCAAAACAGAAACTTTTCCTTACATTCTGACTCACAAGGGATTAGAACGTAGTGGATGGATTAGGCAAAAATGCTTCAGTTAAGAATTTAATCCTGTTAGGCAACAGTAAGTCACTTTTCTTAAAGACTGTCTTGCCAAAGAGCAGAAAGAAAAAGGTGCCTCCACAGTTCGGGAGATAATTGTTTCTGAAGCACTGCCTGCCTAAAGCCTCTGAAGGCCAGGTTCCCTCCAGTTTGCATGACTTTCTCCTCTAAAGAGAACAATGGATGTTGTCCTGGAGTGTGAGCTGGGCTAATGCAGGGCCTCCCAGCTGGGAGGTGCCTGATTATTGTCTGAGTCTGGGGGAGGTGCTGGGATACTGAGAAGGGGTGGGGGTGTGGGGGTGGGTGGGAGTGGTAAGGAGGGACTCTGGCTGCCTGTTCCTGTGGTCAGAGTTCAATTATGCAGCTGAATCAGACAGAATAAAACCGAATGGTTAAACTGATTGTTACTCTGTAGACTTGAAAGTCAGTTCAAAGCCTTCTAGCTTCTTATTTTCAACTGTGGTGTTGGAGAAGACTCTTGAGAGTCCCTTGGACAGCAAGGAGATCCAACCAGTTCATCCTGAAGGAAATCAACCCTGAATATTCATTGATGGTGAAACTGAAGCTCCAATACTTTGACCACCTGATGCGAAGAGCGGACTCTTTAGAAAAGACCCTGATGCTGGGAAAGACTGAGGACAAGAGGAGAAGGGGGCGACAGAGGATGAGATGGTTGGATGGCATCCCCGACTCAATGGACGTGAGTTTGAGCAAACTCCGGGAGATAGTGAAGGACAGGGAAGCCTGATGTGCTACAGTTCATGGGGAGATAGTGAAGGACAGGGAAGCCTGATGTGCTACAGTTCACGGGGTTGCAAAGAGTTGAACATGACTTAGCAACTGAACAACAACAATAAGCCTCTTATTGCTTCTAAAGACTCTTCTTAAAGGATGAGAACTTTGCATGGAATCTGGATTGTTCTGTTGTATTTAACCTGGGTGGAGAAAGCAGATAGATTATTAGCATGAAGGAGCCAGTGGAACCTGTATTCCTTTCCTTCCTTCCTTTCTTTTTTTCAGTTTAAACAGCAAAATGTATTCCTCAAAGTTCTGGAGGCAGGAACCCATATTTCTTGAGTGACTTTTAACATCATAAAACCCCAGAAATTTGTATAAACACTGTGTGGCTATAACTCTTGTATTGCTTGTGGGGTCTCCTTCAGCAAGAAGTCTGTGAACAGATTTCAGAGAAAAGCCAATCCAACTTTAAATCCAGAGAAATACTGGAGACTGCAAATGAGTCTCCTGTGATTTGCTGGACCCCATGCTGAATCCTGGACTTTCCTGGTGGCTCAGACGGTAAAGAATCTGCCTGCAATGCAGGAGACCCAGGTTTGATCCCTGGGTCAGGAAGATCTCCTAAAGAAGGGGATGGCAACCCTCTCTAGTATTCTTGCCTGGAGAATCCTATGGACAAGGGAGCCTGGCAGGCTACAATCCATGGGGTCGCAGAGTATGACACAATTGAGCAACTGACACTTTCATGTCGAATCCTAGAGTTTTGCACAAGCTCTGAGATTTGACGCCTTTTTCCAAGCTGTTCAGAATCTAGTTGCGGAGACAAGACAGATGATTCTGCCTCTACTGGCCACAAAGGCCATATCTGACATCAGCTTATAAAGATAGTTCAAGGTGAATAACCAAATGTCACGAGGCCAAAAGACATTTGCCCTTTTGTCATGTTGTCCTCTTATACTAGAGATGATTTTCCCTCTCATCTACTACTATGGGAAACATACATTATGATTACTACTCACTTGGGGTTGGTGTGAATTTTATGTCAGTCTGACTGGGCTAAGGGATGCCCAGAGAGCTGGG
Organism: Bos indicus; assembly: GCF_029378745.1. Lineage (NCBI taxonomy): Eukaryota > Metazoa > Chordata > Mammalia > Artiodactyla > Bovidae > Bos > Bos indicus. The sequence continues at coordinate 36,039,243 of NC_091772.1, read as the reverse complement.
TGTGTCTGTGAGGGTGTTTGCAGAAGAGATTAGCATTTTAATCCGAAGACTGAGTAAAGAAGATTGTTCTCACCAATGTGGGTGGGCCTCACCCAATCTGTGGAGGGCCTGAATAGAACGGAAGGACAGAGGAAGGGCAAACTGACTCCCTGCTTGAGCTGAGATATCCATCTCCTCAGCTCTCAGAAGCTCTCTGGGTTTGAACTGAAACTACTCTAGCTGCTTTCCTGGGCCTCCAGAGTGTAGACGGAAGATCCTGAGGCTTCCCAAGTTCCCTATGGGCCTGACCAAATCCCTCATAGTAAATCTCTTTCTATGAACCTATTTATATCCTATTTGTTTCTCTGGAGGACCCTGATATATATAATATACTCAGTTAACAGGAGGTGGATGTTGCAAATAGAGAGACTGGTTAGGATGACAATTATCCAGGTTAAGAGATGAAGATGGTGGCCCAGCAGGGCTGTGATGGAGGTGGTGGGAAATGGTCTGATTCTCATGTATTGTGAAGGTAGAGAAGAAATGATTTCCTGATGGATTGGATATCGGTGTGAGAGAAAGAAAGAAGTGGATGTAAGCTGGGCTGGTCACCCGATGCAATAGGGCCTCAAGAGACCATCGCCATGATGGGTTTCTGCTGGCAAGCCAAAGTGATAACAGCATGGTGTTTAAGAATAAGATAGGACTATCTCTTCTCTTATTATGGGTTTACTTCAAGGGAGCTAAGACAGGCTGGGGTCCCAGTTCTACAACTATCTTATCCTATCCTATTATCTATCAACTATCTATCTATCTATCTACCTATCTCATCTGTCTCTATCTAGGGCTTCCCTGGTACTTCAGCTGGTAAAGAATCCACCTGCAATGCAGGAGACCTGGGTTCAATCTTTGGGTTGGGAAGATCCCCTGGAGGCAGGAACACCAGTATCTGGTCTGGAGAATTCCATGGACTCTATAGTCCATGGGATCTCAAAAAGTCAGAAATGACTGAGCAACTTTCACTATCATCTACCTACCCATCTCTCTTGATATCATAATAATTTAAGTTTTGAATATGCAATCCATTCATACCCAACAGGCATAGAAAAAAGGGAATTTTTTCCATAGCTGGTTATAGGACCAGCTCTTTATGTATTTACCAGTTCAGTGATTTTTTTTCTTTTAAATTTATTTCTTTATCTTTACTAATTCCTTTTGTCTGCTTTCCCCTGAGTTTAATACAGATCAGACTAATACAGATCTACTTAATACAGATCAGACTCTGTTTGATCTGTAGGTGAGAAAAATTCTCTGGAGAAGGAAATGGCAGCCCATTCCAGTATCCTTGCTGGGAAATCTCATGGACAGAGAAGCCTGGTGGGTTACAGTCCATGGGGTTGCAAAGAGTCAGACTTGACTGAACTACTGAACACGTGATTTCTATCCCCATTTTACATACAAACTCAGATGCTCAGCAAGGTGAAATACCTTACCTGACTTCACAGAGATGGGATTCAATTTCAGGTCTGCCTTTGAGTCTAGACCTCTTACACTATACTAAGTTGCCTGTTCAAAAGTTTCAGTTTTTGTACTTTATTTATATAATTGTGCCAGGAAATGATGAATCCTTTCTAAATTGTTTTTGAAGATAGTCAAAGTTTAGCCATTTAAGCACCAACAATTTCAAAACCACTGTAGATATAAATATCTCTAGATTGTGTTTTCTACCTTCTTAAACAAAGCACGCTGAACAGATTTTGGATTTTGCTTGGTGATTCACATCATCTTTATGAAGAATAATTATTATGTAATGTCATAATATAGGGAGTTTCAGTATCTTGCCCTGGGCTAGACAGCTGTTACGTTGGGAAGCCATTCAGACCCAGGCAGTCTGGCTCCAGAGACTGTGTTCTTAGCAACCATGCTGTGATGCCTCACCGAGGACTCAGAAGAGCCAGACATCACTGTGGACTGGATGTGACTTGTCCCAGTGGGGTTGGTTGCTCCTATAAAGAGAAAGGAAGCAAGACCTGAATTCTGGCAGAGAGTAATCAGTGCAGAGGGAAGGACAAAGATCTACTTTGCTGACGTTTCAAACCAGAAAAATGCCAGGTCATAGCCCAAGTCCAGAAAGAAGTAGGGCAGAATTTGAGATTTATTTTATTAAAAAACACAACATGGATATCAAGGAATCAATGGCTAGGAGCCCGTGATCAAGTCATATGTAAATGTTTCACAGGAGGACTGAGAAAAAGCACCCCTCTAACCTGCTCAAGCACTCCTCTAACCTGAAGCCACTGAGACACTTGGAGTAGCAGATGGGGCCTCACTAGACCTATATTAAACACTAAGTTAGAAGCCGTGGATCATCAAGAGAAGTAAATGGACCTGAAAAGTAATCCCCCAATTCCACATTCTTACCCCACAGTTGTGTGGGCAAGGACCAGGTGAGAGAGTGCAGAGGAGCAGGGAGCTCCTGGTACCTGTGTCCATGTCACTTCTCGGGGAGAAAAGGGTGATGCTGAGCCAAGCACGCCTAGCATTGTTCTTCTCAGAAGTCACTACACCTTCTCTTGGACAGAGAGGGTAAGAAGTGGAGAGAAGCCAGAAATCACATGAAAGTCTTTTCACATGGGAGGAAACAGCGGAAGTCCCTCCAAGGCTACAGCAAGTAGATTTTAATCTACTTTAACTGTGTATCCTTCAACTTTTCGGCCATATCATGTCCAGGTAGAATTGATAATATGTGTCTACCCCATCCTGATGTTGATGGTCCAGAAATGCTGGCAGAAGAGAGAGATAGGAAGTAAACCTGGATTTCAAAGATGTGTTGGATTTAAGTAAGAAGAGAGAAAGTGAAAGCGTTAGTTGCTCAGTCATGTCTGACTCTTTTTGACCTCATGGAGTATAGCCCACCAGCCTCCTCTGTCCATGGAATTTTTCAGGCAAGAATACTGGAGTGGGTAGCCATTCCCTTCTCCAGGGGATCTTCCCGACCGAGATTGAATCCTGGTCTCCTGCATTGCAGGTGGATTCTTTACCATCCGAGCCACCAGGGAGATCCCAAGAGGAGAAGCAAGCATATTATTCCAGGCAGGAGGAAAGGATGTGAGCTGGGACATAGTCATTCCATACCTAAGGGACAAACATGTGAGCTGACTGGTTTGAAGAGGTTTTGGAAAGGTATGTTTTTATAAGCCATGGCTGCTGAAGAGACAGGTTTCCCAAGGTCCTGTGTGGAATCAGTCCTAGGATTGAGCTTTCTTTCCAGAAAAAACAAACAAACAAAAAAAACAACCCACAGATGTATAAATGCACTACATGTCTATGTTGGTCATCTACTTGTTTAAAGAGTCACATTTGGGCTTTCCCTGGTAGCTCAGTGGTAAAGAAGTCTTCTGCAGGAGACATGGGTTTGATCCCTGGTCCAGGAAGATTCCACATTCTGTGGAGGAACTAAGCCTGTGCACCACAACTATTGAGCCTGTGCTCCAGAGCCTGAGAGCTGCCACTGCTGAAGCCTGTGCACCCTAGAGCTCATGCTCTGCAATGAAAGAATCCATTGCAATAAGAAGCCTGCACACTGCAACTAGAGAGTAGCCCCTGCTAGCCACAACTAAGAGAAAAGCCCACACAGCAATGAAGACAAACACAGCCAAAAATGAATAAATAACATTATAAAAAAAGAGTCACATCTATTTTCTACTCTCTCCTTACTGTGCTCTGTATCACAGGGAGCTGCATTTCCCAGGTTTCCTTAGGTGACTTCCGGCTGGTGTGGCCAATAGGAGGCACTGGCATGGGTTTGGAAGGAAGGAGCTGGGAAAAGCCAAGATATTTTCTGTTCTTCCTCTACTCCAGGTGGCACTTCCATCAGGGATCATCTCTTCTAGGCTCCCACCTGAGGATGTCCCTTCTGCCAGGTGGCCCCAGATTCTGGGCTCTCATCACATCACCTCCTTCTTGCTAACCCCTTGCTTGCCTCACTGTCTTCTGGATCCCCAGACCCTCCAACAGTTGTATAAGCACTTCTCTGTATTAAACCCTTGGTTTGAAATGTCTAGAATAGTTTCCATGTTCTTGGTTGGACCCAGACTGACCCACCACTCCCACTCCTGCTCACCTTCAATAAGATTTATGACATTATGACAGATGTAGACCCAAGCTTTATTTCCTGGTGTAGAGCTTCCAAGCAGGGTGAGTAAGGGCACATGGAGTTTGCTCCTTAGAATTACTGCTTTGGTAACAGTGGAGAAGGGGTAGATGCTGAGTCTAGAGGAGATAGACCTTGTCTGAAGACAATTGTAAGAGTCCAGAGACAGGTGATGAGGCTGGAAGTCAGGGAGCTGCAGTGCAGATGTCAAGGATGGATGAACTTGAAGGACACTAAAGGGCTAAAAGAGGTAGGGCCGGGTCCCTGATGAGGTGTTGGTCCTAAATAGATGATAGAGGAGCACCAGGTGACAGGACAGAGGGAGAGCTCTTGGCTGAGCTTAAAGACCCAGGAAGATCAGATCAGATCAGTCACTCAGTCGTGTCCGACTCTTTGCGACCCCATGAATCACAGCACGCCAGGCCTCCCTGTCCATCACCAACTCCCGGAGTTCACTGAGACTCACATCCATCGAGTCAGTGATGCCATCCAGCCATCTCATCCTCTGTCATCCCCTTCTCCTCCTGCCCCCAATCCCTCCCAGCATCAGAGTCTTTTCCAATGAGTTAACAATTCTCATGAGGTGGCCAAAGTACTGGAGTTCCAGCATTAGCATCATTCCTTCCAAAGAAATCCCAGGGCTGATCTCCTTTAGAATGTACTGGTTGGATCTCCTTGCAGTCCAAGGGACTCTCAAGAGTCTTCTCCCAGGAAGAGGTGCATTCAATTTGGTGGTATGTTAACTTGGGCGGGGGGCACCCTGTTCTGGTGCTCAGGGAGGCAGGAGAGACTTATCAACAGGAATGCTGTGTGAAGTCATGGGTGTAGGTGAAGACCTTAATGGTATGAGTAGAAAAGGGCTCAAGACAGAATACAAAGAGCATCAGCATGGCAAGAGGAGGCAGAGGACTGAGTCTGAGAGTTCAGGGGAGAATCAGGGAAGAGTATACCTCATAGAAACCAAGAGGGAAGCAAGTTCCAAGAAGGAAACGGTCACTGCTGCCAAATGCCACGCAGAGGTCAAGTGGGATTAGTCAATGGAATGGGAGGATGAGCATAGATGCAGGTACATGGCAGATGTGGGGGCTGGAGATTAAGTCTGTGCCTGATGGTTCAACAGGTGCACATGACAGTCAGCGTCTATTACACATCATATGACTGGTCTAATGGGAAAGAGAGAGTCAGTCTTGGGCTGTCTTTCTGCTCTCTGCTCCTCTTTCCTGCATACTCAGCCCCAGGGCCCATCAGAAGACCCCAGGAGTCAGACCCAGGCTGCAGAGAGCTCTACAAGTCCTAATGGATGGACCCAAAGCTGTTTGGCTACAAAACATGCACTCTCTTTCTGCTATAGGGCTCTTTGCTAATTTGAGGGCTTTGACCCTGTCTGTACCAGTTCTGAGAGTCATTCTGACTTTAATTTTCAATGTCCTATAGCAGCCTGGCTGGACACTGGCCCGCCCAGCTGAAAGCACCTCCTGGTGCACCCAAGAAGATGCTGCCAATGTCCAGGCGGAAACACCACTGTTCGCTGGTGTCACTGCTGGGAGATAGTTTTCTGGGTTGTTTGATAGCCAACATTGTGGGCTCATATTCTCCTGGGTGAGGCAGGGTGTGGTGGCAGCTGGGGGTTTCTCAGGGGCCAGGAAAGGAACAGAGCAGCAAGCAGAGTCTCCCTGCCTTGAGTCACAGCCAGTGTCTGAAAGGAGCCCCTTTCCCTCCAAATCGTTCCTTGGTCCACTAGCAGAACTGCCAAGATACAGAGTTGAGCCCATCTGATGGATGAAGGGTTCACTCGAGGGTCATTACTTGGCGGGTTGAGGTCATGTCTGCAGGAAGCCCCTGAGAGCCTGTGGTCAGTGTAGTCAGGGGAATCCTTGCCGGCTGTGCACTGGCTCCCCAGGAACCCCAAACACCCTGGGTCCCCCCGTCTGCCCTACCACATCCCTCCTGTCCCTGAACTGTGAGTCTGTGGTCTGGGACAGGCCTAGGAATCAGTGTTTTAGAAAACCTGCCCCAGTGACTCTGCTGTGCAGTGGGAATGGAAAATCACTGAGTTCAAAATGGTTCCTCTGGGCTCTTAACAAGCAGAAACCTCTGGGCACTGTGACCCCGGCTGTGTGGGGGTGTGTTTGATTCATGCCTCGTGGCCCAATGACTGGTTGAGATGAGCTGCTCTGATAGACGGTTTAGGGGAGGTGGAGGGGGCAATTTCTTGTCAGGATGGAGGTGGATGGGCCACTGTAGGGGGGCATTCTGAGCAGAGACCTGAAGGATGGAGAGAACAAGCCTGAGAGCAGTTCAGGGAGAGGGAGTAGCAGAGGCAACAGCAGGTGAATGGCCCTGAGCCTGTTGGACATTCACCACATGTGGCTGGAGACACGGGAGGGAGGGGAGATTGGTGGCAGGGAAGGTCTTTGTGGCCATAGAGAGCCTGACATCAAAGACCCTGTATTAACCTTACCCAAAGAGGGGTCTGGCTTTGCCCTTGAATCCTGGGAGCTGATGATCTAGGTTGAATGTATTTTCAGACCTTGGTCTTGGTCACACCAATGGCCCAATAATGTAACTTAGGATGGCAGCTTCATTTCCTGAGGGAGTGGTGACTAAGCCCGGCCATGTGGGCAGTCAATCATGTCTATGTGATTGAGCCCCAATAACAACTCAGGACCCCAAGCTTCGAGTGAGCTTCCCTGGGTGACAGTACTTGATCTGTGAGGTCACACTGTCTGCAACTCCACTGGGAGGGATGAGTAGCAGCTTTTTGTGCTTAATTGTCTTCACCTCTCTCCCCTCCCCTCTTCTCTTGGCTGATTTAATCTGTATTGAAGCTGATAAAATCACTGTCGTAAATTGTAAAGGTGAACATAACAGCTGTCAGTGGGTTCCGTGAGTCCTTCTAACAAATCACCCAACCTGGGGGTGATCTGGAGTGTGCCCCCATGACTGGACAGACCTATAGGGTCATTTTTATGGATTTTGGCTTTAGTTCCATGTGAGCTGGGGTCCATGGAAGGCTTTTGAGCAGAGGGGTGACATGATCTGAACTATGTTTTAATGAAATTACAATACAAGCTGCTCTGTGGAGGGTAGGCTAAGGGGGAAGGGAGGGTAAAGGTGATGAGAATATTTTGCAGGCTTTTAAAATAGAGTTAGGGCTTCCCTGATAGCTCAATTGGTAAAGAATCTGCCTGCAGGATATAAAATTAACACACAGAAATCCCTTGAATTCCTATATACTAACAATAAGAGAACAGAAAGAGAAATTAAGGAAACAATTCCATTCACCATTGCAATGAAAAGAATAAAATACTTAGGAATAAATCTACCTAAAGAAACAAAAAACCTATATATAGAAAATTATAAAACACTGATGAAAGAAATCAAAGATGACACAAATAGATGGAGAAATATACCATGTTCATGAATCAGAAGAATCAATATAGTGAAAATGAGTATACTACCCAAAGCAATCTACAGATTCAATGCAATCCCTATCAAACTACCAATGGTATTTTTCAGAGAACTAGAACAAATAATTTCACAATTTGTATGGAAATACAAAAAACCTCAAATAGCCAAAGCAATCTTGAGAAAGAAGAATGGAACTGGAGAAATCAACCTGCCTGACTTCAGACTATACTACAAAGCTACAGTCATCAAGACAGTATGGTACTGGCACAAAGACAGAAATATAGATCAATGGAATGAAATAGAAAGCCCAGAGATAAATCCACGCACTTACGGACACCTTATCTTTGACAAAGGAGACAAGAATATACAATGGAGAAAAGACAATCTCTTTAACAGGTGGTGCTGGGAAAACTGGTCAACCACTTGTAAAAGAATGAAACTAGAATGAAACACAAAAATAAACTCAAAATGGATTAAAGATCTAGACGTAAGACCAGAAACTATAAAACTCCTAGAGGAAAACGTAGGCAAAACACTCTCTGATATAGCAGGATCCTCTATGACCCATCTCCCAGAATAACGGAAATAAAAGCAAAAATAAACAAATGGGACCAAATTAAACTTTAAAGCTTTTGCACAATGAAGGAAACTATAAGCAAGGTGAAAAGACAGCCTTCAGAATGGGAGAAAATAATAGCAAATTAAACAACCGAAAAGAATTAGTCTCAAAAATATATAAGCAGCTCCTGCAGCTCAATTCCAGAAAAATAAACAACCCAATCAAAAAATAGGCCAAAGAACTAAGACATTTTTCCAAAGAAGATATACAGATGGCTAACAAACACATGAAAAGATGCTCAACATTACTCATTATCAGAGAAATACAAATCAAAACCACAAGTACCATCTCACGCCGGTCAGAATGGCTGTTATCAAAAAGTCTAGAAACAATACATGCTGGAGAGGGTGAGGAGAAAAGGGAACCCTCTTACCCTGTTGATGGGAATGCAAACTGGTACAGCCACTATGGAGAACAGTGTGGAGATTCCTTAAAAAACTGGAAATAGAACTGCCATATGACCCAGCAATCCCACAGCTGGGAATACACCCCGAGGAAACCAGAATTCAAAGAGACACATGTACCCCAATGTTCATTGCAGCACTGTTTACAATAGCCAGGACATGGAAGCAACCTAGATGTCCATCGGCAGATGAATGGATAAGAAAGCTGAGGTACATATACACAATGGAATATTACTCAGCTATTAAAAAGAATGCATTTGAATCAGTTCTAATGATGTGGATGAAACTGGAACCTATAATACAGAGTGAAGTAAGTCAGAAAGAAAAACACCAATACAATATATTAATGCATATATATGGAATTTAGAAAGATGGTAATGATGACCCTATATAAAGTGAAGTCAAGTGAAGTCAAGTGAAGTCACTCAGTCATGTCTGACTCTTTGCAACCCCATGGACTGTAGCCTATCATGCTCCTCTGTCCATGGGATTTTCCAGGCAAGAGTATTGGAGTGGGTTGCCATTTCCTTATCCAGGGGATCTTCCCGACCTAGGGATCAAACCCAGGTCTCCTGCGTTGTAGGCAGACCCTTTACCATCTGAGCCACCAGGGAAGTCCATGACCCTATATACAAGACAGCAAAAGAGACACAGATGTAAAGAGGAGACTTTTGGACTCTGTGGGAGAAGGCAAGGGTGGGATGATTTGAGAGAATAGCATTGAAACATGTATATTATCACATGTGAAATAGATTACCAGTCCAGGTTCGATGCATGAGAAAGAGTGCTTAGGGCTGATGCACTGGGATGACCCTTAGGGATGGGATGGGGAGGGAGGTAGGAGAAGGGTTCAGGATGGGGAACACATGTGCACCCATGGCTGATTCATGTCAGTGTATGGCAAAAACCACTACAATATTGTAAAGTAATTAGCCTCCAATTAAACAAACAAACAAAAAAGAATCTGCCTGCAATGCAGGAGACCTGGGTTCAATCCTCATGTTGGGAAGATCCCCTGGAGAAGGGAAAGGCTACCCACTCCTGTATTCTGGCCTGGAGAATCCCATGGGCTGCATAGTCCATGGGGTTGCAAAGAGTTCGATATGACCCAATGACTTTCACTTTCAAAATAGAGTTCAGTGGAAGGACAATGGTGGTGTGGACCAGGGTGGTGAGATGTGTCATGGTTGGAAGGTGGGGCTCACAGAATTTGCTGAAGGAACAGGCATGTGAAAGAAAGAAGAGCTGAGGGTAACTCCAGGTTTTTGTTGTTTAGTCGCTCAGTCATGTCCAACTCTTTGCAGCCCCATGGACTGAAAGGTGGCCCGCCAGGTTCCTCTGTCCATGGGATTTCCCAGGCAAAAATACTGGAGTGGGTTGCCTTGCCCTTCTCCAGAGGATCTTCCTGACCCAGGATTGAACCCACGTCTCCTGCATTGACTCCAGGTTTGGGTTTGAGCAATTGGAGGAGAGCAGGCAAATTCCACCTAGCAGGAAGCAGACAAGTGGAACGAGATGGATGTGATGACATCGATTAGGTGTTTTTATGAAATTCTCAGTTAAAGTTCAATGGCTGCAGGGGGGACTTAATCGCTAAGCACTAGCCTTACCCTCAGCAAAGTGGGGGAAAGATACATACACAGATGCATCCATGTGTACATACAAGCATACATTTGTATCTAGAAAACATTTTGTCAGCTACAGATTGGCACTTGCCATCTACCTCTGTGCTTAGTCGCTCAGTCATGTCTGACTCTTTGTGACCCCATGGACTGTAGCCCGCCTGGCTCCTCTGCCCATGGAATTCTTCAGTCAAGAATACTGGAGCAGGCAGCCTTCCCTTCTCCAGGAGATCTTCCCAACCCAGGGATTGAACCCAGGTCTCCTGCATTGCAGGCAGATTCTTTACCATGTGAGCCACCAGGGAAACATCTACCTCTACAAGGATTAAATCACGTGCTGCTACAACTATTGACCTTTAACACCTGCTGAAAAGAGTTTAGAGTGGAGAGCAGAACGGAGGCACTCTGTGCTGGGGGAAGGGTATGAAGAACACTGACAGGACAGGTCTTCAGATAGTTTATTTTCAGGAAGCAATGTTATAAGCCTAATTATTTTATCTCCTCATATCTAGAAAAGCACTAAAATCCTTTATGGTGAAGACTGCTTCTCTTGACCAGCAGAAACTTTTAGCAAAAAAAATATGTGCTTGATTACATGTATTCCCCCTTCACCAAAATCACATAGATACTGTCCTTCCCCACCACCTCTTTGGAGCAATTTCTCAGAGCTGTCTGAAATGCTGTCTCCCAGGTTGCAGTCCTCATTTTGCCCCAAACAAAGCTTAACTTGCAACTCTCACATTGTGTGCATTTTTTTTTTTTTAAGTTGACAGTTTTCTCTGCTTTAAAAATCAGAGGTGTAGCTTCTTCCTAAAAACAAATATTTGTCGCCACAGGTGACACAAGATGAATGCTGAATCCTAGAAAAATGGTCAGAAGAGGGACCAGAGTTCAGCCTGTCTGATCTGGGATGTGAATGGACCCCTTGCGCCTTCTGACATACTGGGTGAGCATTTACTTCGTGTGGTATGTGACCTGGGTGTTGGGGGGTGAACTGAGAATATGGCTGCAAAAGAGCAGGAAAAAGAAAGTTCTATTTAGATTGTGGATAGAGATACAAGATACACAGAAAACAAAATCAGCTTTCCCAATTGTTAAATTCCCTGGTGGCTCAGATGGTAAAGAAGTAAAGTGAAGTGAAAGTCACTCAGTCGTGTCTGACTCTTTGCAACCCCATGGACTATACAGTCCATGGAATCCTGCAGGCCAGAATACTGGAGTGGGTAGCCTTTCCTTTCTCCAGGGGATCCTCCTGACCCAGGGATTGAACCCAGGTCTCTTGCATTGCATTCTTTGAACAATCTGCCTGCAATGCAAGAGACCTGGGTTCAATCCCAGGGTCAGGAAGATCTCCTGGAGAGGGGAATGGCAACCCAGTCCGGTATTCTTGCCTGGAGAATCCCATGGACAGAGGAGCCTGGCAGGCTACAGTCCATGGAGTTGCAAAGTGTCAGAGTATCCCATACAAATAATTATGCAGGTAATCTACCACGATGGTAAATAACATTCCAAGTACGTATTACATGAAAAATTCGGAGTCCCAAAGGATATCCCTTTTCTTTTTATAATTGTCCAGTAGTAGAGTGAAATAAGAGTTAGGCAGTTTCTTCCTTTCTCTGTAATGAGGTTTGTGTGCAGTTGTTGACAGGAGGTGGAGTAAGGGCTGATCAGATGGCTCCACTGTAGGTGCAGTCAGTGAAGGAAGGTCTGAGGTCAGAACTGGCGCCAGTTACTTGTGCTGTGATGACCAGGTAGCTTGGATCCAGGGGAGGGACAGAGTTGGAGAAAGACAGGAAGGAAGAGAAATGGGAAGCCCTGAGTGTAACACCAGGGGACTCTCAGAGGCTAATGAATTTAGCGATGGAAAGGCTTAGGATTTGAAATGATGGTGGGGGAGGTGCATGTTGCTGTGCAGGCAAATGACGTGATGACATTGGTATTTGAGAAAATTAGTCGAGTTTCTGTTTCCATCATTTAAAATATGCAAAGATTGAGAAATCAGTGTGGTATTTGCTCAGCGTCTCATTAGGAATAAGCCAGAATTTATTAAATGTGCGCGGCTATTCTTGTTATTGGCAAGAACTTGAGGGTGTCCTGTACCCTGCAAGGTCCTAAAAGGAAGAAAGTGAATTTACAGGATAAAATAGGGCCAAACACTTTGTATAAAGATGTAGATGAGGTGAAACTATACTGGCTGGGCAGGACCTGCCTATAGTAGCAGCCCGCCCATCAGGGGAGCCAGGCTGCTGTCTCCAGAGTAAAAAGGAGAGATCTAGATTCTCCTGTCCTTACTGCCTCTGCCCTCCTTCTCCTTCCCGGTCTCCCTCCCTCCTTCGGCCTTCTCCTCCCATCCCCTGGCCCCTCTTTCTCTCTTTTCTTTTTCTTCCCTCTCTCATTCACTTATTCCTTTGCATTCTTCCTTCTTTCTTTACATCCAAAAAGTGAGGGTTGCTATTTTTCAGGATCTTGAGAACATAGAAAAACCTTTGACCAGGTCTCTGTCTTCCAGAATGTGACAAAAGGAAAACTCAGGCAGTGATACAAGGAGATGGCTAATAGACTAGAGTCTTAGCCCGGGTTTTCCAAAAAGCAGATATGGCAGCATAGTCAAGGCTCAGGAGCACGTGCTTTGCTGGGGGAGTGTGATCCAGGAGCAGAAGTGACGGTTAGGGATGTGATGCAAAGGACGAGAGTCAGTTACAAAGGCGTGCTGTTGACCTGGGCACAGCCCCTGTGACCAGGCTGCCTGGGCTCTGTCTCTTGGGACCATGAACCTAAGGGAAGAAAGGAGGGGACACATTCATCAATCAGTTCTGTCCCCTCCGTGGTCAAAGTTTTGCCCCATAGGGCATTAATCATAGTCTCGCCACTCCCATTTGTACATGTGCAAATGCCAAGCTGGTTCTCACATGACACTCACCATGCCGGGGCTGGCAGTGGGATCCTTAGCCTGGGTTTTGCCTGATTGCACCTGCTGGTCAGATTCTACACAGAACTGGTCCCAGTAGCAGTGGTTGCAAAAGAAACAAGTGAGGCTAAGAGAATGTGGGGTGGTTCCCAGGGGCACTTTGACCATCGCAAGGGGCTTGATGCAAGTAATGACTTCAGGAAACCTCATTTCCTGGAGATACTACTGTGTTATTGATGGAAATTGGTCTGTGGGTTCTTTCCAAGTCTATTGGTAATATCTACAGTCTACTATAGACAGCTTTTGTCTATCATAGGCCATTCACTGCAGTGGACTTTGCCCAACAGGAAGGGGGTCTTCGTGGATTATCCTTAATCAGAGAGTCAGGGTGTGGCTGAGGTCTGGCTTCAGCTAAGGAAAAGCAGATGTTCAGTCACCTTGAAATTTGGCAGAGAATGACAATGTGCCAAAAGCCTAAGTGAAGCTTGGATTGGCCTGATTTGGGAATGGCAGATTTCTCAAAGTCTCTTTTAGACTCTCATGAGAAGAACTGACTCTAGGTGAGAAAACCCTTGGGTGAATCACTTTAGAAATTGAGACCTAGAGAAGCAAGAGTTAAATAAACCCTCCCTAATGTTCCTCACTCATTCTACATCCAACTGAGTCATACAGTTCAGACGGGTGAGAGCAAACATCTGAAGGCATAGAGTCAGACAAGGGCAGGATGAGCTTGTGCCTGGTGGCTCATCTTTGAAAGCCATCTGGTCCTGCTGCTTCCTCCTCCATGTCCTCCTGTAGCTCAGTATTCTGGAGACAATGGGTAGAAGCAGATGCTTTATCATCCCGAAATAACTCTGTATCCCTGCGATGGTTCCGTCATCACACTTTACAGCGGGACAGGTCCTGAGCTGTTCTTGTGATAATTTTTAGGCTATGATGCCTACACTCAGAAGGCTGACATCTTCCTAAGTGCAATATGGTTTTCGTTCAAATGAATACACAGTTGATGCATGCTTGGCTAGAAGTTATAATGATAAATATAACCCCACTGTCTGAACTGTCATCTTTATTTGGGTTAAGCTTGTTGATTGGAATTTTGTAGTATAAGAACCTGCAACTTGGTTCCAAAATCAGCCATGTTTGTGCAAAGATATAGGTGAATCCACTTGTTTATAGTCACTCATGTGCTCCAAAGTGATTAAGGCGTCATCTTTCACTACGATTGTTTACCCCCAAGTCTGATAACAATATCTTATTTTATTCCTTGACTAGAAAGCCTGGAATGTCCAGAATGTGCCATATCTTTGGAAGATCCTTATTTTTGCCTAAAGAAGAAAGTCATATGTTTGAGATAATCACATGAAATGATATGGGTGGTGGAGATTCAAGAAATTACACTTAAAAAATTTCTACAGACATGTGCTCAGGAAAGCCAAGTGATCTGTATTAGCATAAAGAGGCTCCAAGAGAGATCTCAATGTTTTGTTTATTACTTTAGCAAGCTATTATTTTAAGAAAAGTATGATATTTATGCATATGAAAACATTTTTCAGAGCTGAGGAATCTAATAAAGATTTATAGCAACCCAGGGAGTGTTTAATGAAGAACAAAGCAGCTGGATTTTGGTAAGAAAGCACTGTCCCGTTTTTGGTCATCTGCCTAACATCCTCCATTTCCCAGCATGGTGGCAGCCATGTGGATAGTGTCTATTGTTCTTGGTGTGACTTGCTGGTGCCAGGGACTTAATGCAGATTTTGTTCTTACAATAATGTGATTGTGTGAAAAACCTGTCTGGTAGTTCTCTGATGGACTGGCACAGAGGCTGGCCTTTGTTTTGTCCAACTTGGGCTGGAATGGTTTTCTGGACAGCAGCAGAATTTGTTGAAAAATTCAACTCTGGCTACATGCAGCAGCATGAGTGAATTTTGCAGTGTTTAGTGAAAAAAAGTTAAATGACATATGCTACCTATGGCCACCTGAATTAAGGGATGGTGGATGGAGCAAGCACCAGATAGACACAAAAGCCTAGAAGAGGGGAGACTGGGAAGGAAATTTCTTGGGAGAATAAGGTCTTGGAAAGAGTCTCATATACAACTGGGGAAGCTGGGGTGAAATGTGTATGCGTAGGGATGGGTAGTGCTCAGCGAAGATCTGAGAGGACCCTATTCTTGCCCCTGTGGTTGATCTGTGGGGTACAAGCAATCAAGAGGTGAAGGTTAAGGAAGAAGTATAGATGGCCTGACTTAGTGTTGAAGGAATTCCCCAGAGCCACACTGTAAAGACTAGAGAAGTATGCTTTTTCTTTTTGGCTCCAAGTATTTAAGAAAATCTCTGTCATGTTACTGATTGATCTTTGAGATAATGGAACAGAGAGTTCAATGACAACATATGACAAGGAATACAATCTTTTTAATACTAGTTTGGAAAAGTCACCAAACAAATGGATAATTGCAGCTATCAGCAATCAATAACAGCAAATTTCAGGGAGAGAGAGAGAGAATCATATTTCCAGAGTTATCACATTATATTATTCAAAATGTCCAGTTTTCAAAAAAATTACAAATCGTACAAAGAAAAAAGAAAGTATGGCCCATTCACAGGAAAAAAATATTGACAGACATGTTCATTGAGAAAGCCCACATATTGGACTTACTAGACGATTCTAACTAAACTCTCTTCTGTTCAGTTCAGTCTCTCAGTCGTGTCTGACTCTTTGCAACCCCATGAATCACAGCACACCAGGCCTCCCTGTCCATCACCAACTCCTGGAGGTCACTCAAACTCATGTGCATCGAGTCGGTGATGCCATCCAGCCATCTCATCTTCTGTTGTCCCCTTCTCCTCCTGCCTCCAATCTCTCCCAGCATTAGGGTCTTTTCCAATGATTCAACTCTTCACATGAGGTGGCCAAAGTATTGGAGTTTCAGCTTCAGCATCAGTCCCTCTTAAATAGGACCAAAAATCTGAAGAGAACAGGAGAATATATGAACAAATAGAGAATATCAATAAAGAGATGAAAATTATAAAATAGAACTAAGTAGGGATTCTGAAGCTGAAAAGTACAATAGCTGGAATGAAAATTCACTAAAATAAATAGTGAAGAATAGAAGAATAAATAATTAGAAAATAATTAGAAAATCTGAAGATAAGACAATCAGAATTATATAGTCAGAAGAGAAGGGAAAAGAATGAAGAAAAATGAAAAGGATCAACAGCCTCTGGAACACCATCATGCACAGTATAGTATTCCCAGAAGGAGAAAAAAAAGGGGCAAGATGAATGTATGAAGTCATAGTGGCTAAAAACTTCACAAGTTTGGAGAAAGAAATGAACCTACACATCCAAGAAGATTAGTGAACTCCAGATAGGATAAACCGAAAGAGATCCACAGCAAGATTGTTGTAATCAAACTGTCAGTTCCAAGTAAAGAGAGACTCTTAAAAGCAATAAGAGAGAAGCAACTTATAGCACGCAGGGAGTTCTCTATACTCAGTTTTTCATTAGAGCCCACAAGAGTGGAAGACAGTGAGATGACACAGTGAAAATATTCAGAGAAAAAGAATGTAAGTCAAGAATTTTATACCAGGGCTTCCCTGGTGGTCTAATAGATAACAATCTGCTTTGCAATGCAAGGGACACAGGCTTGATCCCTGGTCTGAAAAGATCACACATGCTGCGAGGTAACTAAGCCTGAGTGCCACACGTACTGAGCCTGTGCTCTGGAGCCCTCAAGCTGCAACTACTGAAGCCCGAGCACCACAGAGCCCATGTTCCATGACAAGAGAAGCCAGTGCAATGAGAAGCCTGCACACCACAATTAGAGAGTAGCTCCTGTTCTCTGCAACTAGAAAAAGCGCCCCCATACAGCAACAAAGACTGGCCCAGCTCCCAAAAAATAAAAATAAGAAATAAATATTTTTTTAAAAAGAATTTTATATCATTGTTTTTAACGAATGAAAAGGGAATTAATACATTCCCAGATTAAAGCTGAGGGACCTTACTGCTACCAGCCCTGTCTTACAGTAAATGCTTTAGGGAGTCCTTCAGGTTGAAATGAGAGGATTCTAAACACCGACTTGAACCCATGTAGATAGATAAGTTCTCTGGTAAGTAAATGTATAGGTAAATAAAAGGACAGTATTTACTTCCCATAGTTCTCAAAACTAGAAAAGAAACAAACTACCAAACTACCAAAAGGAATGAAATAATAAAGATTAGAGATAAACAAAACAGAGAACAGAAAAATGATAGAATCAATGGATCTAAAAGTTGATTCTTGGAAAAGATCAATGAAATTGACAAGGCTTTAGCTAGTCTAAAGTAAAAGAGAGACGATGCAAATAACTGAAATTGGAAGCAAAAGGGGAGCTTTCTTACTGACCTTATAGAAATTAAAAAAACGAAGAGAGAATACTATGAATAACTGTTTGCCAAAAAGTGAAATAACCTAGATGAAATAGACAAATTTCTAGAAACATAAAAACTATCAAAACTCAAGAAGAAAGAGAAAATCTGAACTGAGCAGTAACAAGGAGAGATTGAATCAGTAACCATAAACTTGTCAACAAAAAAAAGTTCAGGATACATGACTTCACTGATGAATTATACTAGACATTTGAAGAATAATTAACAAACCTTTTCAAGCTCTTTCAAAAAAAAAATGATCAAAGAAGAGGAAATACTTCCTAGCTCATTCTATAGACAACTGTTATGAAATCCAAGCAAAGACATCACAAGAAAACTATAGACCAACATCCTCTATGAATATAGATTAAAAAACACTCAAAAAAATACTAGCAAACCAAATTTAGTAGCATATTAAAAAAAGTAGCATATTATTTACCATGACCAGATGGAATTTATCCTAGGAATTCCAGTCCTGTTCAACACAGAAAAATCAGTCTATGTAATACATCACATGAATAGATTGAAGGAAGACCTCAAATAATCATTTCAATCAATGCAAAAAGCATTTGTCAAAATACAACACATTTGCATGATAAAAACACTCAAAAACCTAGTTATAGAAGGGAACTTCCTCAACTTGATCAAGAGTGTTTATAAAAAACCAGCAGTTAACATCATACTCATGGTGAAAGACTGAAAGTTTTACCTCTAAAATCAGAAACAAGAGAAGGTTGCCTGCTTTCACCTTTGTAATTCAACATTGCACTCACAGTTCTAGCCAGAGATGTTTGGCAAGAAAAAGGAAGACATCCAAGTCAGAAAGGAAGTAAAATTATCTTTATTTGCCAATGACAAATATAAAAAATCTTAAGTACAGAAAATCCCAAAGATGCAACAACAAAAGCCTACGAGAGCTTATAAATAAGTTCAACAAAGTCACATAGTCCAAGATTTATACACAAAAATGAGTTGTTTCTAAATTCAGCAATGAACAATCCAAAAAGGAAAGTTAAAAAAAAAGTTTTATTACAATAGTATACAAATGAATAAGGGTTTTCCAGAAGGCGTAGTGGTAAAGAAATGCTTAAGAATCTATGGAAGAGAGTGACTTGTACACTGGAAAAGTATAAAATGTTCCTCAAAAAAGTTTAAGAAGACCTAAATAAATGGAAAGTCACCCTAGATTCATGGGTTGGAAGACTTAATATTTTAAGAGGGCAATACCATTCAAAGCAATCTGGATATCCAATGTAATACCTACCAAAATTCTAATGGCTTTTTTTTTTTTCCCCCAGAAATGGAAAAGCCAATTCTCAAATTCATATGGAATTGCGAGAGACCTTGAATAGCCCAAAGAGTCTTGAAACAGAAGAACAGATTTGAAGACTCACACTTGCCTATTTCAAATCTTGCTGCAAAGTTATAGTACAGTAGTCCCCCCTTATCCACAGTCTTGCCTTCCATGGTTTCAGTTACCCATGGCCAACTGAGGTCTGAAAACATTAAATGGAAAATTCCAGAAATAAGCAATCCATAAGTTTTAAATTGCACATTGTTCTGAGTAGTGTGATGAAATCTTGCAAAGTCCAGCTCCATCCCATCCAGGACATGAATCATTCCTTTATCCAGCTCATCCTCTTCTTGATTATCAATCAACTGTCCCAGCCATAAAGCTTGTGTTCAAGTAATCCTAGTTTTACTTAATAATGACCCATAGTGCAAGAGTAGTGATGCTGCAATATGGATGTGCCAAAGGGAAGCCATAAAATGCTTCTTTTAGGTGAAAACGTGAAAGTTCTTGATATAGTAAGAAAAGGAGAAAAAATTGTCTGGTTCCTAAGATCTACAGTAAGAACAAATCTTCTATCCGTGAAATAGTGAAGAAGGACAAAGAAATTTGGGCTAGTTTTGCTATCACATCTCAAGCTGCAAAAGTTATAACCTTAGTGTGTGAAGTTTAGTAAAGATGGAAAAAGCTTTAAATGTGTACAATAAGATACTGAGAGAAAACACATTCACATAATTTTCATTATAGTATATTATTTAATTGTTCTATTTTATTATTAGTTATTTTTGTTAATTTCTTAGTAATAGTAATGTAATGTTAGTCACTCAGTCATGTCCGACTCTTTGCCATCCCATGGACTGTAGCCCACCAGGCTCCTCTGTCCATGGGATTCTCCAGGCAAGAATACTGGAGAGGGTTATGATTCCCGTCTCCAGGGGATCTTCCCAACCCAGGGATCGAACCTAAATCTCTTATGTCTACCTGCATTGGCAGGTGGGTTTCTGACCATTAGTGCCACCTGGAAAGCCCAAGAGAGGGAGGAACTCTCTTGTAATCAAAATAGTGTAGTTCTGGCATAAAGATAGATATTGAGACCAATGGAATAGAACTGAAGAGTCTAGACATAAACCCTAAAAGTATATGGCTTATTGATTTCCAACAAGGGTGCCAAGAGCATTCAATGGAGAAAGATTAATCTCCTATAAGTAGTGCTCGTGAAAAAGTTATAGTGTTATTTGCTCAGTCATGTCCAACTCTGTGTGGCCTTATGGATTGTAGCCCACCAGGCTCCTCTGTCCATGGAATTCTCCAGGCAAGAATACTGAAGTGGGTCGCCATTCCCTTCTCCAGGGGATCTTCCTGACCCTAGGATCGAATCCTGGTCTCCTTCATTGCAGGCAGGCTCTTTACCATCTGAGCCATCTTTTGGAGCCCTAGCTCACATCATATATAAAAATTAACTCAAAATGGGTTCAAGACCTACATATGAGTCAAAACTATAACTTTCAGAAGAAAACAGAGGTAAGTCTTTCTGACTTTAATTTGGTAATGGATTCTAAGATATGACACCTAAGGTCTGTACTCTAACATTAAGTAGAGTGATCTTACTCTGTCTTACTTCATGGTCACAGATGGCCTAGGCTGAGGTTGAACTTTTGTGAAATTGCTTGTATTAATTTCAGCACCAAGACCAAACTGTGGGGCTTCCCTAGTGGTCCAGAGGTTAAGAATCCACCTGCCAATGCTGGGGACAGGGTCAGTCTCTCATCTGGGAAGATCTCACATGCTGTGGGGCAGCTAAGCCTGTGCACCACAACTACTGATGCTCAAGTGCCTAGAGCTCATGTTCTGCGAGAGCAATGAGCAGCCCTGTGCACTGCAATGAAGAGCAGCCTTCGCCTGCCACAACTAGAGAAAGCCCACGTGTAGCAATGAAGCCCGTGTGCAGCAGTGAAGACCAAGGACAGCCAAAAATAAATGAAAAATGAATAAATAAATAGTTAAAAAAATAGACCTAGTTGTGAATCCCGGGGCATCTTCTAGCAGCATCAAGTCCTGGCTGACAGTACCAGGCCAGCTCCTAGATATCAGGGACTGCTTTTCCTTTTCTCAACTTTCAGAATGTATTAGAGCTATATGTAGAGCTTAACTTTCAATCAGGTGATATGTGAGTTAGGGCTAGGTTTTGTCACATGAAACAAAATCAACATCCCCCAAGAGCAGTGGCTTAAATGATAAAGATGTTTTTCTCTCTTTCATATATAAAATAGCTCTGGAAGTAGGTCTTGCATAGCTGGAAATGTAGCTCTATGATTACCAGGGACCAGAGCTTTGGCTGTCTCAGTGTTCTGTCTTTTGTAGTTTTTTCCCCCGTGGACTTATTGTCCAAGATGGCTGCTCAAGTTCCAGCCATCACATTGACATTCCATTCAGCAGAAAGAGGAAGGGAAGAAGATGGTTCACTGGATCCCTTTTAGGAAACTTCTTGGAAGTACTCTTCAACACATCTACTTCACATTTCATACACTAGCATTTGATCACAAAGGAAAGATGCTTGGAAATGCAATTATTTAGTTAGGTAGCAGTGGGTTCATTAGAATAATCTGGGTTCTCTTATTAAAAGAAAAGTCATAAGTGGCTACTGGGGACTACAAGTATCTCAAGTAGGGAAAACACAACTGCCATATTGCAGTCTATGAAAGGCAATTCTATGAGGGCTTTTGTGGTATGCAAATATCCCTATCTTTGGTGAAACAGCAAGTCATTAATTATCTTAAAGGATGCCTCCATTTTAGCCTTTCTTTTGTAACAATATCAAGAGTTCAAGTTTCAGAATTGAACTCTCTTTTCAGTAGCTTGAAGCTTTGTAGCTTGATTGAGAAGAATGTTGTGATCCAGCCTGCCACCGTTGCTAGGCTGCCTAACAATTTACCTCTAGCAGCAGGGAAGAAATAGTTGCGTTGTTGGAAATATCTAACTTAAAAATGGATTTAAAACATCATTCTTGCAAATTTGTTTTTCAGAATAACTAAATTCTTTTGCTTGGAAGAGCTGTAAAATTACTGTGTGTTCTTCTTCTTCTTTTTTTTTTTAAAGGAGGTGATAAATAAGGTGAATGAAATTGTAAACAAGAAGCTCATGTTGGCTCACTATAACTGTATGTAGACATCTGGGCTGGAAATGTGGGAAAATTGTAAAGAATTTGGAAAGGTTCAAAGGCTCAGGTTATTAAAGTTTTAATAATCTTCTTTTCTGCAGGGCTAACCCCCTGCTATTCTTTCAATGTAGGAGAAAAACAAAATATGGACAAAACTGTAGTTAATTAGAATCTAGTCTTCCTTGAAAAACCTATAGAAATTGCTTGGAATTTTTATAGTGGCTAAGAGTTGGGAGGTATGGGTTTGAAAAGATGCAACTTAATTTTCATTTAAGGAATATGGAAGATTTTAGTTAGGTTTTAATGAAATAGAATATATATATTCAAAATGTTTACCACTTAGTTAATATAATTGGTTGGAAAACACTACTTTGCAAGAATTATCTATGAAAATAATCTTACTTAGTATTTTAACTTGTCCTCATTGATCAGTCAGAGCAAAACAAAATATTTACTGCCCATAGTAGCGGCATACTGAAAATCAAGAGACATGTCTTTAGTTAATTACCAAGTTGTCTTAATTAAAGAAACAACAATCTCTCATGCTTGAACTATGGTAAAATTGTAAAAGTGATTTGTCTTCTGAATAGAATGCATTTTATTTTTGTTGTAGACTTGTAATGTCAGTGTTGCTATTTTTCTGTTTGAAATTAATTTTCTTTTAAAAGCCTCTTAAAAGTATATAGTAAAAAAAAAAGTATATAGTAGAGCAATATATAATGCAGAATGTATTTTACTATACATTGTGTAAGACTATACTTGGCATATGAAATTTTTATCACAGGTATGTGCATATGTAGATATGGAAGTACGTGCATATGAAGTCACAAGTGTATATTTGAAACATGCAGACACAAGGAATACTTTTAATTGTGTTGCATCGAGAGGGAGAAAGAATTTTACTCATTAGGATCCAGCCGTGAGCATTGAAATATGATTTGCGAGAGATGAAGCTTGGAGTTGTTTTAATAGGCTAAGTGGTTCCAAATGCAAGTTCAGATCGTAGACTCCCAGGCTCTTTGTGAGGCTAATTGACTTTGCTGTAGAGTTTTGGCAAAGCTCTTATTATTTTTACTACATTTTCCTTTTTAATAATGTAAAATTGAACTAACTTCTAAAATTCAAGTTCCTCTTTATGAGTTTGTTAGTCCTTCCTTCATCAAATTAATGACTGACCATTCAGGACAGCCAAGAATGCTTACTGCTCTGGGCATTTGCTAATTGGTTGTTCGTTGGGCTATATAGGAGGGGAAATTATTGCTACTATAAACCAAAGAGTGTAAAGGAAAAGCAGTGATATAAACATGGAGCTGGAATAGCCAGGGAAAGCTAGTGATGCAAAAGTTCTGTTTTTTTTTTAAAGGAACTTCCAGTGGTCCAGTGGTTAAGACTTTGCGCTCCCAATTCAGGGGGAAGGGATTCTAAGTTCCCACATGCTGTACAGCACGGCCTTAAAAAGAAAAAAAAGTTCTGTTTTTCTTCTAGATGGTTCCTCTAGGATGACTGCAAAACACTGAAAATAAAATTCTGTACCCCAGATCATAAGGTGGAAATTCATTTTGGTAAGTCTTGGAAAAGAAGATTCATGGTTTTGGCTGGTTTGTAAAGCTCTAGTGATACATTTCTTTTGTTTTTTTAAAGAAAAGTTGAGCTCATAGACCAAATAAGAAGGAGTAAAATCTATTTCACCTCAAAAACTGCTACATAAATAATTTGACCCTCTGGACTGGGACAGTGATTAGGAAGAAATGAAAATTGCAAGACTGGAATTTTTGACCATTTAAGAATGGGAGGTGAATGTTCATTCCATTTCTCTAGGCCTGACATTCCTTGGAAATTTCCTTTGGAATATCTCGGGGGAAAAACATCAGAGTTGAAGGCAGAAACACCTAGTTCATTCCCTCATTGTCCACTTCTGTCCCTGTGCCGTGGTCTCTCCTGATTCTCCTTATAAGTGCCCAACAGACCGTGTCTGAACTCAGGTTGTAAGCCGGGGATTGAATCCAGGGGTCTGGCTCGTGTTGCAAAGGTTTCCAGCAGCATCAGGTAATTCACTATTAGCTTGGCTCCGTTCAGAATGGTATCAGAGACCTGAAAGGCTGCACGACTCATTACCAATTACCAGTTCCCTGGGCCATCCGGTTCCCTGGCAGAAAGGCTTCCGATGAATTTGCGATGCAAATTGAAAACATGTTGTCAACAGCAGCAAGTCCAAAAGATGTTTACCTTAATTTTTCCAAGGCAGGCTTTTTACATGTGGATGTTTTTGTTTATGGAGCAGCCTTCCAGATTCCCTCATTTCTGAGCTTGGTAGCGTTGTTACAAAGGGATTGTCACCGTCTCTTGATGGAGCGAGAAATGAAGAGGCTACATAAAGACTCACTCTTGGGTGGTGCCCCTGCCTTTTCAGTGGCTCCTTTCACAAAACTTTGCATGGAGCTTGGGGCGACAGATGCCAAGGCTGGCTCAGAGCCGTTCAGTTTCCCTATGGGACCGAGGAGATCAGCCTGATGAAGGGCTCCTTTTACAGGTAAACTGAAGTCCCCGTTGGTTGTGTCACTTCCCAAGGATGCTTGTGTAATCAGCATCACAGTCGAGTCTAGAAGTCGGAGTTTCCTGGGTACCCCAGGCATTCCCACTGTGTATGACCCCAGACTGAAAAGTTGTTAATGGTTGATGGGTATAAAATAAAGAATCAGAAATTAATTTGTACATTTCCATTAATATTGAGACCATTGGGAGAGAGGCCTTGAAGGAAAGCTATTTGACCTTTGAACCTTGTTTGAATGTTGTTTTTCGGGGAATACTAATCTGATTTCAGAAAGCACTGCTGGCAGAAGCCCATCTGTCCAGCCAGAGTAGAGGTGCATGTTCATCCTGGGTTAATGTAATGCCCTGATAGCCCTGGTCCCTGGGAGGTCCATTTGGGGCACCTCAGAGGCCGGACTCTAGAACTGTGGGTCACAGAGCCTCTGAGCCAAACCCTAAGGATGTGGGGGACCATCTAGTCTTCCTTAAAGGCTTGTTTTAAATTCAGAGTCTCCCCTAATTAGAGTTGAGTGTGTTTACTTAGATTACATGTCATCAACTCACAGGTCCTCCTTAAACATCAAACAAGCTGAGCAAGTCTGAAAAAGAAGATTAACCCATCATGAACTGGAGGTAGAAAACAGGGAACCTGGTTTTGGCCAGAGCAGGAAGCAGGAGCCCCATTCAAGCCTAGCTGGTTTCACAGAGGGCTTCCCAGAGGCATAAGCCAGAGGAGTGTGCTAAGCAGGCATCTCAGCTGCTGCATGTGTAATGAAACCCAGTGCTTGGAGAGTATCTCATAGAGGCTGGGTGAGTATCACATAGAATGGTCCCAAGACACAGGAAATGAGAAAGTTCAGAAATACAGACCGACTAGAGACAAACTCCCAGAGACAATGGAACCAGGGGAGATGGGATTTCAGGAAACAATTCAGGGGCATTAAGTGTCTCTAGGCTGGGGCTTCCTTAGTTCCATCAGGGTGGAATGTTCTGGGCACCTGTCTGGCTTACCCTCAGCCTCCCCAAAGAGCTCCATCTGATCATGACCTTACAGACACAGAGGACAGGGGCACAGCTGTTTCTTATTCACTTTGTGAGTCCAGCGAGTCATTTAAAACTTCTGTTACCTCGCTCTTTTCTTGTTTATAGGAAGTAGTAAAATCTTCCTCATCACCTTCCAAATTCAGAAGCATTTCCTACAGCAGCTGATTGGAAGGTGGAAAGGGAAGACGTCGGGTTTTGGAATCATACAGATTTGGGGCCATCGCATAGAAGACATTCTACCTGTTGCCTGTTTTGAGCATATTATTTTTTGAATTAAAAATCAAAGATTTTTGCTGGAAAAAAAAAAGGGTTCAAAATGGAGCAGGAAGATGCCAACCTACAAGACCAGAAAGTGAGACCTTACTTTTTTAGGACTAACTCTGAGTCACAATTCTACTCTTCTTGTAGGAAAGTAACTTGAAACATTTTTACCGGAGGTGACAAAATTGCTTGAGTAAGAAAAGTGCTGACTCCTAATGATGTTTATTCCCCACCGAGTTTGCACGTCATAAAATTTGACCCTGGCCACTTGATGAAGTGTGGGTCTTGGGAAAGAGGAATCCACGACCTCCATCCTCGGGAGGATCTTTGTTATCTAGAACAAACTCTAAAGGACGGTATATCACCATGGAGACCTGAGTCTAGGTTTGATGTCTCTTTCACTCGATCAGCTATAATGTCTTAGGTGGTTCAGGACAAACTATGATTGAGAAGCCTTTCTTTTTGGAAACGGATGGATTTGAATATCAGGTTTCAGGCATTGGTTGGAGTTAAGTTGGTGATTTCTAGAATTCTGTTTCTTAGCTTTCATCTGCAAGTTGTGCCTGGGGTCAGGGCCATGGACTTTGGGTATGTTGTCACTGGGCTACTAGTGGGACCAAGGTCAAAAGACGTCAGAAGGAGTGGGTGTCAGATCCTGGCGTGAAATCATTTAGGTTGATGACCTTCTCGAAAGAGCCAACCGGAAGGAGAGAGTGGGACGGGACTCATGTCAAGGCTACCTTGAACAAGAGTGAGAACGTTAATAAACACAGAGGGAGGGCAGAGCGTGTAAGAGTCCAAGGCAGCTTCTGTGTTGTCTTGGCCTTGCTGCCCTGGAGGGTGCACTTTGGTATTAAACAAGCAACTAACTGACGTTTAATAATTTTCTGAAGCTATCTAGTGGTGGTCCCAACAGTACCCACGCTCAGCAGTTAATTTCCTACAACCTTAAGTACAAGTATTAATTATTATAAAGATTATGGGAATGAGCTATCATTTGGAGTCTGCAGTCACTTTATTTCTACTTTTGAGAATCATGGCATTGGTAGTCACCATCTAAGATGGCTCACGGAAGGCTTCGAATTAATGCCTGGCTTAGAGCTCTCTGTGAGGCAGAGCTGGGAGACGGGTGCTCAGAGACGGCGGCTCACAGGACTTTATTGAGCATTTAATAAGCCTCTTCTAAAGGGCATTCAAAGTGGTGGTAATGTGACATAAAAGGGGCCACGTTGAGAACTGTTCCAATTTTCTGAGGACATAGGAATGGTTATCTAAGGAGGTGAAAAATGGGGCACTGAAAACAAACAAGACTCTAGTCTCCTTCCTCGTGTTTCTGGCTGTGTCTGTCATATATCTGTTGGCACGCTTTCTTTTGGGGACAAAGGACAGCACTGTTCAATCCTCCCGTCCATGCCAAACTCCAAAGGGGATAATTACATTCTGCCTCCTGAAATTCCCTTTGCAATTTCATCTGGGGGCAGCGCTCTGTACTGCCTGCGTGTTACTGTGCGCTGGGGAGCTATGTTTTATTCCTAGGTTGGTATTACTGTGGCCAGTGTGAGCACCGCATGGCTTTATTTTGGTCCCAGCATAGAGATCAGTCTAGAGTCTCAGACTGGGATCTCTTACAGTAAAATGCATTGAGTGCAGTAGCAAACACCAGTTCATTGGGACATCGTGTTTCTGACTGTCTACGGGGCAAGATTGGCATAATTGTGTCTGAAAAGTAACAGCCAATTGTCTAATCTTGTCTTTTAAGAAAAGGT
This sequence comes from Bos indicus, assembly GCF_029378745.1. NCBI lineage: Eukaryota > Metazoa > Chordata > Mammalia > Artiodactyla > Bovidae > Bos > Bos indicus. Next base: position 36,011,695 of record NC_091772.1, on the reverse strand, counting down.
ACTGGTTCAGTTCTTGGGCTGGGAAGATCCACTGGAGAAGGGATAGGCTATGCACTCCAGTATTCTTGGGCTTCCCTGATGGCTCAGCTGGTAAAGAATCTGCCTGCAATATGGGAGACCTGGGTTCAATCCCTGGGTGGGAAGATCCCCTGGAGAAGGGAAAGACTACCCACTCCAGTATTCTGGCCTGGAGAATTCCATGGACTGTATAGTCCACGGGGTGGAAAAGAATCGGACACGACTGAGCGACTTTCACTTTCATTGTTTTTAGTGAAGGAGGTGGCAGAGGATGAGATGGTTAGATAGCATCATCAACTCAATGGACATGAATTTGAGCAAACTCTGGGAGATAGTGAAGGACACGGAAGCCTGATGTCCTGCATGCAGTCCATGGGTTGCAAAACGTCAGACATGGCTGAGTAACTTAACACACACACACACACACATACCCACCCACACACACAAAATACAGTACGTGATGATGGTTTTGTGTTCAGGTGAAAAATACAATTCAGATATAATGTTTTGACCCTCTTAAAATCATTAAAGCTGATTGAAATTCTATATGTGAGACCTCAAAATAATTCATTTGGTTTCCTGAAGGTAATTACTCTTTCCTGAATAGCATGAATAGTTATGTTGTAAACGGGATAGAAAATTTCTTAGGGAAAGATAATATATGTTGAAATTCTTAGAACCAATCTTTGTAATATAAGGAAAATGAACCAAGCTTGTTAGAATGAAATCCAGGTGAAAATGTAATATGGCTTCCCTGAATTTTTGGAGAAATAGATACTAAGATGATAATTCCAATTCCCCAAAGGAAGCAGGGAAACCTGGACAAGAGGTTGGTTTTAATAATAGTGTTTCAAGCTGTTCCTATCCTTAATTGCATTGCAGAATGAAACTGTAGCCATCGAGCCCTAGCCTTTCAGCATGAGAGCAGAACCAAGGAAAGCAGGGACTCATTAATCACAGCAGTGACTGAAGTGGTTTAATAATTATGTCATTTCAAGGGGAAAAAAGGCTTTGCCTCAAGTAAAAGGGGAAACGAAGGACTGGTAAATAGAACTTGCTTCCATCCTCAGTAGTCAGCTAGTGGATCTACTAGTGGGAAAGGTCTATTAACTAATTGATCTGCTAGACTCCATAGAGAACTCGAGCTGGAGATCAAAGGAAACTCTCCGCTACAAAGGCAAGCAAAAGCCTTCCACCAGATGTTTTCCTTCCATCTCTGTCATGCTTGATAACTGCAAGTGTGGCTGAATCTGGCCATAGGCTTTGTCCACCCCTTGATATGAAAAGGGGTGTGTGTGTGCCTCCACAGGCAGAAAAAAGAGATGAGAATAGCGTCAACGTCAAAAAGATTCACCATTTAAGAGGGTTTGAAAGCTAAAAAATTACTTTTCTATTTCTTTGCAAAGCAAAGGGATAAAAGAATGTTGTCAACTGCCAACTTTAAAAAAAGTTACTATACATTAATCAGTCTACAGTTACCATTTAGAGTAACTTACATGGATGCATTATAATATACATCTGTTACGATAAAATCAAGGATATTTTGAATAATGGATGAAATGACCAAGATTCAACTGCTACTATTAACTTACGTGTTTTCTTTTCTATTCAGAACAAAAGAGCTCAAAATCCAAACTTGATTTTTCTTTCTGTCATTACCCTAGAATTGCTTGTTTACATCTGTTAACCATCTTTATCTTTTCCAATTCTAACTCTGTATTCTGGTTCTGTTTTTTTCACATCTGGATAAGGTATTATTTATGATGATGCAAAATATTTGGTTTCGAAGTTTGTTGGAAATATATGTAGATTTATCACTATTTCTTTTCTATGCACTTTAAAGATTCCTGTAGTATCAGACATTTTGAAAAATGTCTAGAATTACCTTGATGTGGTTAGTTTGGTCTGGTCTATGGACTTTATTAAAATACCACCTTGCTTCCTCAGTTGATCATTCAGTTCAGTTCAGTCACTCAGTCGTGTCTGACTCTTTGCGACCCCATGAATTGCAGCTCACCAGGCCTCCCTGTCCACCACCAACTCCCGGAGTTCACTCAGACTCACATCCATTGAGTCGGTGATGCCATCCAGCCATCTCATCCTCTGTCGTCCCCTTCTCCTCCTGCCCCCAATCCCTCCCTGCATCAGTCTTTTCCAATGAGTCAACTCTTTGCATGAGGTGGCCAAAGTACTGGAGTTTCAGCTTTAGCGTCATTCCTTCCAAAGAACACCCAGGACTGATCTCCTTTAGAATGGACTGGTTGGATCTCCTTGCAGTCCAAGGGACTCTCAAGAGTCTTCTCCAACATCACAGTTCAAAAGCATCAATTCTTCAGCACTCAGCTTTCTTCACAGTCCAACTCTCACATCCATACATGACTACTGGAAAAACCATAGCCTTGACTAGATGGACCTTTGTTGATAAAGTAATGTCTCTGCTTTTGAATATGCCATCTAGGTTGGTCATAACTTTCCTTCCAAGGAGTAAGCGTCTTTGAATTTCATGGTTGCAATCACCATCTGCAGTGATTTTGGAGCCCCCCAAAATAAAGTCTGACACTGTTCCCACTGTTTTCCCATCTATTTGCCATGAAGTGATGGGACCAGATGCCATGATCTTCGTTTTCTGAATGTTGAGCTTTAAGCCAACTTTTCCACTCTCTTCTTTCACTTTTATCAAGAGGCTTTTTAGTTCCTCTTCACTTTCTGCCATAAGGGTGGTGTCATCTGTATATCTGAGGTTATTGATATTTCTCCCAGCAATCTTGATTCCAGCTTGTGCTTCTTCCAGCCCAGCATTTCTCATGATGTACTCTGCATATAAATTAAATAAGCAGGGTGACAGTATACAGCCTTGACACACTCCTTTTCCTATTTGGAACCAGTCTGTTGTTCCATGTCCATTTCTACCTGAAAATATGCTTGGACAGGGTGGACGGAGGGAAAGGTAAAGATGGTCCCCCCAAAACAACTTTATATGCTTTAAACTTTGCTGAATGTCTTAAGAGCGTATGAATCAGACCTCACCCTTTCTCAAGGTCCCATTGACAGACTAAATGGTTAATTGTCCATTGTGTGTTTGTCCATTCATAATTCTATCTAATGAAACCACAACAATCTGGACATCAATAAAGGAACCATAGGGTGTGAATAAATGCTAGTAGATAGAAAGCAGATGGACTTATATGAAAAGCAAACAAAAGAAAAAAACAGAGAGGGGGATTCCAGAGATAAGAGTGGGCTGGAGAAGCTCCAAGCTTGGAGCTATCAGACATGAAGGACAAGAATGCGTGGGAAGTGGGGGAGGATGCTTGTTAGAATGTTTATTTAACAGTCTGAATTCAGATCTTTGGGATACCCTTCTTCAACTAGAACTTCCTCCCTGCTCTTCCTTCTCCTTCCTCTCCTCAGTTTCAGAACAAACATGGACAAATTGTATTGCTTGGATAAAATCAAATAACTTCTAAAGAGTAAAGAGTAGAGGTATATGGGTACTCAGCCTAAAGAAAAAAGCTGGAGAAAAAAGCAAAAAGCAAAAGCTGGGCTTCAGTAGCAATTACTGGGATAAGGACACTTTGCCCAGATATCTCTGCTTAAGTTTTTCATGCCCTGAGCAATTCTGGGTGGGGATGTCTCTGATTGCTTGCTTCGTACAATAGGGAATTCTGCCCATCAATACTTCTATTCACCCAGTGTCTTCACAGAACTCCCTCATTTAACAGAGTTCTGAGGAACAATACTTTTGTGCTGGTCAGTTTCATCCTTCAGCCATAGGTATAACACTGCTGCTGCTGCTGCTGCTAAGTCGCTTCAGTCGTGTCCGACTCTGTGCGACCCCATAGATGGCAGGCCATCAGGCTCCCCCGTCCCTGGGATTCTCTAGGCAAGAACACTGGAGTGGGTTGCCATTTCCTTCTCCAATGCATGAAAGTGAAAAGTGAAAGTGAAGTCGCTCAGTTGTGTCCGACTCTTATCGACCCCATGGACTGCAGCCTACCAGGCTCCTCCATCCATGGGACTTTCCAGGCAAGAGTACTGGAGTGGGGTGCCATCGCCTTCTCCGAAGTATAACACTAGATATTAGACAATACTGAGTTCATGAAAGAGAAGGATTAATATGAACACATAGAGTAACCAGTAGAAGAAAACAGAACTCAGAAAGCTAAAAAGAACTTTAAAAATTCTTTTCAGCATTCTTAGAGTAATTCAGGATGATCCTATATCCTTAAAATAAGAATGAATTGTTGACACAGGAGGGATCAGAAAATCAGAAGGGCTTCTGATAATTAAAATAAGTGTGTTTAATAAACAGAAACAGACTCGCAGACTTAGAGAATGAACTAGTGGTTACCAGGAGGGAAGGGATATAAGGGATATTAGATCAACATGTACACATGACTATATTTAAAGTGGATAACCAACAAAAACCTACTGTATAGCACGGGGAACTCTACTCAATGTTATTTGGCAGCCTAGATGGGAGAGGAGTTTTGAGGAGAATAGATGTATGGCTGAGTAGCTCTGCTGTGCACCCAAAACTGTTATAACATTGTTAACTGGCTATACTCTAAAGTAAAAGGTTGCAGATTAAAAAAAAAAGTACAATAAGATTGCTAAAATTATAAATCAACAACTGGATTGAAAAATATGTTGGACATGACTAAAGAAATATCTTGGAAGAAAAATAAAGGAAAATTTTCAGCATGGACAGCAAAAAGACAAAGATGATAAATAAAAGAAGAATTAACAAGTATGAGCATAGGACCAGATGTTCAATATACTTCTCATAGGAAAAGAATAGCTAACAGAGAAAATAAAGGGGATAAATAAAAAAAAAAGTAGAGGAAAATCATCTTATGTAAAGGAAGACATGAATATTTAATTGGAAAACTTCCACTAAGTACTAAAAAGGATAAATTAAAAATAAAACCTGGTGATACTTGAGGTATATACAAAGATAAAGAGAAAGCCTAAAGAGCCTCCAAAGAGAAAAAACAAGCTGCCTAATAATCATACTGACATCAACAACATAGGACAGTAACTCAGAGCCCTCAGAGTTCTCATCAGCAAGAAACAATGAAGCAGAATCCCAACATTCTGAGTTACAATGATTTTAAATAAGGGCAGACACACTTTTCCTTTAAGGGGAAAGAGTAAATATTGCACATTTTGTGGGTCAGGTGGTCTTTTTTGTAACTATTCAGCTCTGCCAGTGTAGCACAAAAGCAGCCCTAACGTCCGTAAAGAAGTGAGCATGGCTGTGTTTCTGCAAACCTTCATTTACCAACACAAGTGAAGGGCTGGGTTTGACCAGTGGGCCATAGTTTGCCAACACCTGATTTTGAACACAGAATTCTACACCTAGCTAAACTGTCAACCAAAGATGAAGGTAAAATAAAGACATTCTCAGGCAAGCAAAATCTCAGAAAGTTTCATAACCAGGCACCCAAATGGAAAAAAAAAATACTGAAGAAGTTGTGTTTGAGAAAAACAAAAAAGGAGTAAATAAGAGTGAGATGAAGTAGAAGAAACAGCAGAAGCTGAACATGACCTGGGAGTTTGGAACATTCTCCTTAAAGTGGCCATGGTTTATGACATAGGATCAGTTACTTTTCCTTCTCTATGGGTTCAGTCATATTATTTAAGTATTCCTGGAATACTATTTAAATACAGGCAGACGATTCCTGGGTTGAGAAGATCCCCTGGAGAAGGAAATGGCAACCCACTCTAGTATTCTTGCCTGGAAAATTCTATGAACAAAGGAGCCTGGAGGGCTACAGTCTTTGGGGTCGAAAAGACTTGGACATGACTGAGCATGCACACACACACACACACACACAGGCTTTGTTTTATTGTGTTTCATAGACATTGTGTCACAGCTGTTACCTCTGGTGAATGGATATGAGGATAGACATAAAGAAGGTGAGTTAACTGAACTTTAATTTCTTTCTTTATAGCTTGATTTTTTTTATCACATACAAGTATCCCCTTAATTTACAAAATAGTTCTATTAAAACTTCTATTGAAAATGCATTTAGGGCTAGAGAATTTATTAAATGAACTCGAAGCTTCAGTTCAGTTCAGTTCAGTTGCTCAGTCGTGTCCGACTCTTTGCGAACTTGAAGCTTGAAGTCTATTAAACAAAGAAAAATTAAGAAAGCTTTAATCTGTCATCTGTAGTAAATTCAATTTGCCAAAAACATTCTTATACTTTTTCACTGGGCAAGTTAATTGAAAAGAAAATTGACAAAATTTTATAAAATGTTTTTCTGAACGACTGTCAGTTCAGTCAGTTCAGTCGCTCAGTCATGTCCGACTCTTTGAGACCCCATGAACTGCAGCACGCCAGGCCTCCCTGTCCATCACCAACTCCTGGAGTTCATGCAAACTCACGTCCATCGAGTCAGTGATGCCATCCAGCCATCTCATCCTCTGTCGTCCCCTTCTCCTCCTGCCCCCAATCCCTCCCCGCATCAGAGTCTTTTCCAATGAGTCGACTCTTTGCATGAGGTGGCCAAAGTACTGGAGTTTCAGCTTTAGCATCATTCCTTCCAAAGAACACCCAGGACTGATCTCCTTTAGAATGGACTGGTTGGATCTCCTTGCAGTCCAAGGGACTCTCAAGAGTCTTCTCCAACACCACAGTTCAAAAGCATCAATTTTTCAGCGCTTAGCTTTCTTCACAGTCCAACTCTCACATCCATACATGACCATTGGAAAAACTATAGCCTTGACTAGACGGACCTTTGCTGGCAAAGTAATATCTCTGCTTTTCAATATGCTATCTAGGTTGGTCATAACTTTCCTTCCAAGGAGTAAGCGTCTTTGAATTTCATGGTTGCAATCACCATCTGCAGTGATTTTGGAGCCCCCCAAAATAAAGTCTGACACTGTTCCCACTGTTTTCCCATCTATTTGCCATGAAGTGATGGGACCAGATGCCATGATCTTCGTTTTCTGAATGTTGAGCTTTAAGGCAACTTTTTCACTCTCTTCTTTCACTTTTATCAAGAGGCTTTTTAGTTCCTCTTCACTTTCTGCCATAAGGGTGGTGTCATCTGCATATCTGAGGTTATTGATATTTCTCCCAGCAATCTTGATTCCAGCTTGTGCTTCTTCCAGCCCAGCGTTTTCTAAACTTTGTTAATTCAAACTTTTACGATGTTGGTAGGAATGTAAATTTGTGCAGCCACTGTAGGGTTCCCTAAAAAACTAAAAATGGAGTTGTTGATGGACCCTGGGCATATTACCCAGAGAAAACTGTAATTCAAAAAGTTACATGCACCCTATTGACAATTAACCAAGATATGGAAACAGCCTAAGTATCCACTGACAGATTAGTAGATAAAAAAGATGCACTACATATATACAGTGGAATATTATTCACCCATAAAAATGCCATTTGCTACAACATGGATGGACCTCGAGATTAGAGATAAAGAGAGCCAGACATAGACAAATATCATATAATATCACTTTTATGTGGAATCTAAAAAAAAAGACACAAATTAACTTATTTACAAAACAGAAACATACTCCCAGATTTAGGAGAATGAACTTACAGTTGCCAACAGGGTTAGGGGGCAGGGGAATAAGCTGGAAGGTTGGTATTAACATATACACACTAATATATATATATATACACACACACACACATATATACATATACATATACGTGTGTGTGTGTGTGTGTGTGTGTGTATAGCTCAGTTGGTAAAGAATCCGTCTGCAATGCATGAGACCCCAGTTCGATTCCTGGGTTTGGAAGATCCACTGGAGAAGGAAAAAGCTTACTAGTATTCTTGGGCTTCTCTTGTGGCTCAGCTGGTAAAGACTCCACCTGCAATGCAGGAGACCTGGGTTCAATCCTTGGGTTGGGAAGATCCCCTGGAGAAGGGAAAGACTACCCACTCCAGTATTCTGGCCAGGAGAATTCCATGGCCTGTTTAGTTCATGGGGTCGCAAAGAGTCGGGACACGACTGAGAGACTTTCACTTTCATATATATATATATTTTACATATATTTATTTATTTACATATATATGTAAATAAATACACACATATGTATACATTTACATATATATGTATATAAGATAATGAACAAGGAACTACTGTATAGTCTAGGGAACTATACTCAATATTTTGTAATAATCTATAAGAGAAAATAATCCAAAAAATAATAGATGTACATGTCCATGTATTACTGAATCAGTGTGCTGTACACCTGAAACTTACATGACATTGTAGATCAATTCTAATATGACCCCTCTTTAATAAGGTAACGTTTTGCTCAACTATCCTCAGAACACTTCTTATATAAGAATTACTGGGGTAGTCAGACTGCAGCCCCATGGCTGGCCATCTGATTTTGTGAATCAACTTTTATTGGAACCCAGTCACATCCCTTTGTATATGTCTCCTCTATGGCTCTTATGGCATGCAGTTCCAAAATATTTACCATCTAGACCTATAGGAAAAAGTTCGATAACTCCCTATCTGAATGACCTGAGACTTTGCTAAAGCCCAGATTGCGGGGCCCCAATCTAAGGCTTCTGATTCAGTGAGTCTAGGGCGGGAGTGAGAATCTGCATCCTAAAGTGTCCAATCAGAGAAGGCAATGACACCCCACTCTAGTACTCTTGCCTAGAAACTCCCATGGACGGAGGAGCCTGGTAGGCTGCAGTCCATGGGGTTGCAAAGAGTCGGACACGACTGAGCAACTTCACTTTCACTTTTCACTTTCATGCATTGGAGAAGAAAATGGCAACCCACTCCAGTGTTCTTGCCTGGAGAATCCCAGGGACGGTGGAGCCTGGTGGGCTGCCGTCTATGGGGTCGCACAGAGTCGGGCACGACTGAAGCGACTTAGCAGCAGCAGCAGCAGCAATGTGTCCAATAGGCTGCCAGTCAAGGGACCACGGTGAATAGCAACGGTGGAGACAAATCTTGCATTTGCATTTTTGCTGTATCCAGTGCAGGTCTGCATGAGCTTGGACAAGGTACTCAATTTTCATATCTCTGGGTTGGTTCATTTATAACATGAGGGTGATGACATTTCCTATCTTGGATTGTGGTGAGGATTCAGTCAATTCATGCATGTAAAGTTCTTTAGCATGGTACCTAGTACTAGGTACATAGTGATGAATCAATGAAACATTTACTATCCTGATGATAAAAGCACACACCTTTCTGAGTACTAATCAGTTATGAGAGAGATGAGGTTAGAATGTCAGCTGCTTGGGAAGTGAATCATTTTCCCTGGTCTCTAGATCTCATGCTTTGCATAAAAATTCCCCTAAATGCTGGACCAGCAGGAAAAAAAAATAAAAGAATGGCTTTAAATCAATTTCCTTGGAATGAAGTACAAACGGAAAAGGATCACCAGCACTCTCGTGTTTTTATTGCTTTCTTGTTTGGAGTAATTTCAAGTTTAAAAAGAAATGTAGGGACTTCCCTGGTTATCCAGTGGTTCGAACTCCACACTTCCAGTGCAGGGTATGAGGGTTCCCACATGCTGTGTGGTTCAGTCCAAAAAAATTAAATGTATAATTTTTCACATGTGAGGGTACGTGGTCATCAGTAGCAGGCAGGGACATGCATATGAAAGAGGTGACAAATGAACATTTTTGTCCTCAAGGAATTTATAACCTAATTTTAGATAAGATAGACTCTCATGTCACATGAAAAGTAGGCACAGTCTAGGTGGAATCTGAGGAAAGATGAGAGATGCAGGTGAAGTGTACACCAAGGTATCGACAACGTGTTGGAAGAGTCAGGGGTCTCTTGAAGATCAGGTGTGATTGTATGAAGAAATCTCCCCCATTTAGCAAGAGAAATGGTGCTGGAAAGGCATGAAGATGAGGAAATGAACACAGAATGCTTGAAATCTAGCTAGGAGTTGAGAAAATCAGTCATGGTTGAAAAACTATGTAGGCAAGTAACTCTTGGAAGAGCAAATTCCATTTTTTCAAGTGTGGATACTTGTACTGTGGTTTTTTTTTTTTTCAGGTGGCACTGAAAACTCTAAAGTAATCTCAAGTTCAACAATTGTGACTGATAGTGGCTCTGGCTCAAAAAAAGAAAAAAAATTCTGCTATCTTTGAAAACTCTGTCAACAGATTGAGTTGGCTCTCTGAAAGTGGAAAATCCTTCTGACTCTGGAAGATTCTGAGGGGATGAGCTGGAACAGGACAGGGACAGTCCTCATCTTTATGTGTTGAGGCAGAAAGGCTGAGACAGAACACATTAGTGACCAGAGAGCCAAATAATCAGAGAAAATTGGCTTTGGGGCGTGGGTCTTGGAGAGGGTTAATTGTTCATCACTTGGGCTGCAGTTACAGAGGACATTCTCTGAGAGTAGACAGGTGGACCCCTGAGAAGAGCATCTGAAAGCACAATCTGCCTCCTTGTGCCTGGATCTGCTTGCAAACATCAGTGTACAGTGAAGAAAACTGCTCTTGGTCGAAAGGGCTGGCGGAGCATCCCTGGCTGAAAGCTGGTGTCTGGGGTGGCATCCAAGCCTGTTCAATTTAGCTCACCACGGAAGCAGTGGGGGTGTCTTTCTGGGGCAGAGCAAGACCCGTCGCTCCGTCTTAGCCAGGAACAGAATCATCTGATGCTACCGGGTCAGGTGATAATACTTGGGGGATGAATGACTGTGACCTCATGGAAAGAGAAGGGAGCCTCCCTCCCGCTGATTGGAGAGATGATGGCTGTGGCTTAGTCATCGCCTAGACAGGCATGGTTGGGGCTGTCACTCAGTTATCTCCTTCTGGTTTTCAAATTACGAGTAGAGATTTATGGAAAATCTCTGTGATTTCTCCCTCTCCCTGGGAGAGGATCCGGTCCACAGCCCTTCCTCCGCGGCACCCCTGCCTGTTTAATAGTCTTAGCAGTCAGAACGGATTACTGCAGAATATGTCTCTTGAAGCGGTCTTTCTTCGTAAAAGAAAATGTTATACAGTTTCAGTGCATTTTGGTTTTCTCTGTGTTGTGTAAATTAACTTTGATTTCTGACTTTTTTTTTCCCGGACATTTTTGTAGATGGAGGACTGGGATGATTTGGAATACAAACCACAGAAGTACTTCACTGTTGAGTCCTCAGCTGGAGGTAGCTATCCTGAGCGCTGGCCACAGGGAACCTCCCCAGTTTCTAGCTGGATTCCAATGGTTCCTCCCTGATGCCGGGGTTGGATGACTTTCCTGCCACTCAGCCAAAGATATGGCCTGTCCTTTTCATCATCTGTTGCTCTTAATTTTTCTGACTGACATCTGTGCCCATGGAATGGATAATGAGAGATGTCTATACATCCATGTGTTTATCAAAGATCATCCCTTACCCACCTTGGGACCTTGTTTAAATTGTCCATGTCTCATTCAAGTTAAGCTTCTCAGAGACAGAATGTGCAGTGTCTTCGTCAAGTTTTACCAACAGACCAACGAGGGAAAGCCAATCCATGACTCTCTCTGTAAAGATAGCTTGCTGTTGTGCTATGCTCAGTCCTGTCCGACTCTTTGCAACCCCAATGGACTGTAGCTTGCCAGGCTCCCCTGCCCATGCACTTGTCCAGGCAAGAATACTGGAGTGGGTTGCTATTTCCTTCTCCAGGGGATCTTCCCACAGCAGGGACTGAACCCACATCTCTTACATCTCCTGCCTAGGCAGGTGGGCTCTTCACCACTAGTGCCATCTGGGAAAACCTGAAGATAGCCTAGTATTGTATAAACAGGGCTTCCCTTGTGGCTCAGATGGTAAAGAATCCGCCTGCAGTATGGGAGACCTGGGTTCAGTCCTTGGGTTGGGAAGATTCCCTGGAGAAGGGAAAGGCTACCCACTCCAGTATTCTGGCCTGGAGGATTCCATGGACTATACAGTCCATGGGGTCACAAAGAGTTGGACACGACTCTCACGTTATATAAACACTAGCTTGGGAATTATATATGTAATATATAAAATATATATTTATTATCTCTATATAAAATATGTAATTATATGCATATATTTGCATGTGTAAACATAGTTCTATATTTATGTATGAATATATAATTATGTATGTATATATAAAATATACTATATTTATATGTGAATAAATATATATCATTATGTGTATATATTTACATTATATAAAAATATAATTTCCATCTGGAGTAAGTATATGCCCTTTAATAAGTCCCTAACCTTCCTCCATAAGCTTAGTTTCCTGATCATGAAACAGATGTGAATTAGCTGTTTTTTCTTAGACACCCTCATATGTACCACATTATCTTTGTATTTCCCATAAATTTTTTTTTTTAAATCACAACTTTAAATTTCTATTTCTTTTGCAGCTCACTCTAATATCTAGGTCAGCAAGAGTCAAGATTTTTTTTAAAAAACTGGTCCTTCTCGCTTTTAAATTTGGGGAATTATTTTCTTGCTTTGGGGAAGCCCTTGGGGAATACCATGTAAAGAGGGTGCTAGGCCAGTGCAGAGAGCAAGCTCAGTGTCCTCTCTGGCAGGGGGTGATGACTGAGGGACTTTGGCTGACCTTTCAGGGCTTTGACCTGGACAGGAGCGGCTGCTCCCAGGAGGACAAGCCTAGGACTGTTCCTAGAAGGCAGAGGCTGCCAGTGGCAGGCGCTGCTGCAGCCCTGGTTCTCCAGGGCCACGTTCTCTAGTTCAAGGAGGGAGCCTTGTGTAGAGGTGCAGCGACAGATTAAAACACCGAAGTGACTTTCTTTGGCATGTTGCCAATAAGCCCCAAAGATGCGTCTTTATGATGGAAGTAAAAAGAGGATGGAAGAAAACCTGGGCGTGGTACTCCGAGCCTTTGTGGGCATTGGGTCAGGCAAGTGTTGGGTGAGTGAAGGCAAGTCCCAGATGACATGGAAACGTCACTTACGGACAAGGGCACCATCAAAACGATGGAATAGGAGTTTTCTCCCATCTTTCCCTCAAAGAATACTGATATTGACCATCACCCTCAGATGAGAGGGCCTTTTGGGGGTCTGACGAGGGCAATGGAGAAGTTCCCGCATGAGATTGGATGCACTGAAGAGACTAAGAGTGTTATTGACCAAAGTGCTTGGCCTCCTTCATCAATAGAAATTGATGAAAGGTCAGATAAGGAATTAAGGCAAGGCTTTATTGGGCCCCTGCTGCAGCGGGTGGGGTGGAGGGCGGTGAGAACAAGTAACAGGTGCCCTTCCTTGCTCCCTTAGGTGGGGCAAGTGTGTTCCTTATATGGGGTGAGGGTGGGGTGGATTCAGGGGTCAGCCTGGAGAGGTGGCTTAAGTGTTTTGCCCACCCCTTTGGTGGTGTTGCGTGCAAGGGGCATGTGTGCAGTACCCTGCTTTAGCTCCCAACACCCTGCTGTTGCTCCTGACTCCTCTGAAGTGGCAGTTGGGCTCTTTTTGGGTTTTGTGTGTCTTTTCATTCATTGCACATGCACACAGTGAATTTTAGTCCCTTTTAAGTTTCTTTGTATTTTGTTGCTGGAGGAGACAACATCTCCTTTGTCCAGGCACAAGCGCTGCAGCAAAAGGTCCCAGGTCACAGACTGTCTCAGGAGGAAGCCCCACTTTACCTGTGACCCCTCCCCCATGAGGTGGTACAGCCCAGGGGCCAGAGGACCTTGTCAGTGAGCACCAGGCTTCCCCAGCTCCAAGGGGCACCACCTACTTCTCTCTCCCACCATCACCGATGCTGATGAGCGTGTACCACTGCGGCGGGTGCTGGGAGGACAGCAGGCTGGCTTGGGGTAGGAGAACCTCATGAACTTCTCTTTGGACTCCCATCAGGAAGCCCACCCTGGAGCCATTAGGGACACCCTGACTGCAGATCCTTCCAACTGGCCCATGGGCACCCCAAACACTGCTGTCATCTCACCCTGCACACCCTTACCCCATGGCTGGCACTCCGTGGGCACTCCCAGTGTGGTGGCGTGAGTCTTGAGGATGGCTGTGGGCAGGACTGAGAGAAAGCATACAGTCTGAGAGTCTGTTTCTGTTTCACAAATAAGTTCATTTCTATAATTTTTTTTTTTTAGATTCCATATATAACAGATATTATGGGGCTTCCCAGGTGGCACTCCTGTAAAGAACCTGTCTGCCAGTGCTGCTGCTGCTAAGTCACTTCAGTCGTGCCCGACTCTGTGCGACCCCATAGACGGCAGCCCACCAGGCTCCCCTGTCCCTGGGATTCTCCAGGCAAGAACACTGGAGTGGGTTGCCATTTCCTTCTCCAATGCATGAAAGTGAAGAGCAAAAGTAAAGTCGCTCAGTCATGTCCGACTCTTCGCAACCCCATGGACTGCAGCCTACCAGTCTCCTCCGTCCATGGAATTTTCCAGGCAAGAGTACTGGAGTGGGATGCCATTGCCTTCTCCGTCTGCCAGTGCAGGAGACATAAAAAAGTTTCGATCCCTGGGTCAGGAAGATCCTCTGGAGGAGGGCATGGCGACCCACTCCAGTATTCTTGCCTGGAGAATCCCATGGGCAGAGGAGCCTGGTGGGCTACACTCATTAGTGTCTCAAAGAGTTAGACATGACTGAAGTGACTTAGCATGCGTGCATAACTGATAGTATATAATATTTGTCTTTGTCTTACTTCGCTTACTTCACTCATCTCTAGGTCAATCCATGTTGCTACAAATGGCATTATTTCATTTTTTATGGCTGAGTAGTATTCCATTGTATATACGTACCATGTCTTTATCCATTCAGCTGTTGATATATATTTAGATTGCTTCCATGTGTTGGCTATTGTAAATCGTAGCACTAGTTTCTGAAATTCTCTGAGGAGACACAGGCAAGACATTTTTTTCTAGTTCACATTTTAGCTTAACATCTATTTCTTATAGAATCATGTCACTTCAGAGCCATGAGGGCTTAAAAATTATTGAGTTCAAAATTCTTTTAAAGATGAGAAAATAGAGATTGATATGCATGAGATGAATTGCTCTTTGGTAACAAATACAGACAGTCCTCTACAAGCTGTGAACTTTCAAAGATGCGAATGTACCCCTGTATGGCAATTGCTGTACTGTACTTTCCAAGGTACTGTACTATAGGATTAAAACTGTTTTATTCTTTTGTGTTTGTCCCTGGTGGCTCAGACGGTAAAGCGTCTGTCTACGATGCGGGAGACCCGGGTTCGATCCCTGGGTTGGGAAGATCCCTTGGAGAAGGAAATGGCAATCCAGTACTATTGCCTGGAAAATCCCACGGACAGAGGAGCCTGGTAGGCTACAGTCCATGGGGTCGCAAAGAGTCGGACACGACTGAGCGACTTCACGTTCACGTTTGTGTGAAAAGTATTATAAAGTATAACAGTACAGTACTATATAGCTGATTGTATTAGTTGGGTATCTAGGCTAATTTTGTTGGACTTATAAACAAAATGGACTTACAGCAGTCCCTTGGAAAGGAACTTGTTTGTATGTAGGGGACTTGCTGTGCTATGCTTATTCACTCAGTCGTGTCCGACTCTTTGCGACCCCATGGACTGTAGCCCACCAGGCTCCTCTGTCTATGGGGATTCTCCAGGCAAGAATACTGGAGTAGGTTGCCATGCTCTCCTCCAGAGATCTTCCCAACCCAGGGATTGAACCCAAGGGGACTTGCTGTACAACAAGGGAAATACAGTAAGTATCTATGGTGTGTGGACAACATGTCAGGCCTGGGGCTGGGCTGCAAAGGCGGTAGCCACAGTCTACTGTCCAGGGGAGCTGGCCCTCAGAGATGCAGCTACACAGCGCTGGCAAGAGGTTGGATGAAGCAACCTGTTTCTAGAGAGCGTGTCCCTGAGCGAGTCAATGGCTGGCCTCAGAGGGCTTGCGGCCTGTGGGTGAAGCTTGACCGATGAGTTAGCATCTGATCATGGATGATCTTGTGCACATGCAGACTTTTTTATTCATCACCAGAGTTATAAGGGGTGACAAATCTTGAAAAGGGCCAGAGAGTAAGTATTTCAGGCTTGGCAGGCAACAGACATCTCTGTCACATGTTATTATTTTTTTCCTTTTACAGATCTTTAAACATGAAAGTTAGAAACCATTCATAACTTACAGGCCAGGTTGAGTCCACATAGTTTGCTGACCACGTAGACCACGGGAGTTATTGGAGACTCCGAAGCACGAAAGCTGGGAGTTCAGATGGGAGCCTTGGCAGGAGTGCCTGGTGGCACGCAGGGTGGCAGAGAGACTGCGAGTGGGAGGAGGGTTAAGTCGTGGTAGGGAGGATGTGTTGAAGAAGACCAACACCATCATGGTCCGGGGAGAAATGGTGAGGGCAGGACCAGGGTGGTGGCAGCCATGTAACTGTGTCTTGACAGCTGGGCTGGATGAAGGGCTGGTGCTCCCTTTCTGTCTTTTCCTCCCACCAGCCCCACAGGACATCATCTCATCCGCTTGGGGTGCGAGTTACCAGTGGGGAAAGGTGCCATTAGGTTTCAGTCCCCTGCATCTGGCCTGGGGACACTGCAAATCCCTTTCCTATGGGTGGGACAGGTTCTCCCTCCAGCTGGTGGGGGCCCCCAGGGGCAACTCCCACCCCTCCCACCCTGGCTTGGGCTTCACACTGGGATACGCTGGGATCAAAGAATCTCCTTTTCTTTTTAAAACAGACATTGACAAATATCATATGATATCACTTATATGTGGAATCTAAAAAAAAAAAAAAAATGATACAAATGAACTTATTTTACAAAATAGAAACAGACTCACAGACATAGAAAACAAATTTATGGTTACCAAAGGGGGAAGGTCGGGGGAGGGAGAAATTAGGAGTTTGGGATTAATATACACTCACTACATACTATACATAAAATAAATGACCAACAAGGACCCATTGTTTAGCGTAGGGAACTCTACTTAATATTCTATAGTAAACTTTGTGGGAAAAGAATCTGAAAAAGAATGCATATAAAATCTACACATACATGTATTATATAACTGAATCACTGTGCTATACACCTGAAACTGACACAACATTGTAAGTCAATTATATTCTAATATAAAATAAAAATTAAATAAAAAACAAGCATTTCTCCCCCGATCATCTTACTGTGTCTGCCAGCTCCACTTTCTTCCAATTGCCCAGAGTGCCGGGCAGCTCAAGCATGACACTTTTCACCCCATTTCTGTTGTTTCCTACAGAACACGGCTCCCGTTTCAGGTGTAACAGAGGGCAGGAGCAGGGGGACCTGGGCAGCGCTGAATCATGTCTTATCCTACACTGCTGCCATGACAACGTCCCTTCTTGTGGGAACAGGCCTGCCTCCCGACAGACAACTGTGTCAGTGCTCTCACTAACTCCGATCCTTTCATCCCAGCCTCACCGCCACCCTTATCTGTGAGCTCTCCTTTCTCTGCAAGCGCCTCTTTCAAATTCAGGAGTAGTTTCTCCCCTCAGGACATGAATACGTTGTTTCAAGATTTCCTGGCTGTTCCCAGGGTAGAATTCCTGCCCTTTTTCTTTACTTCTTTCTCAAACACTCTCTGGCAGTTTCTTGAATTACCTCTTGAATAGTGAGTTACTCCTTGGGGTTAGGATATGTTTTCTAATGCTTCAAATATCTGTGACAACAGACTAAATGTTCTACTTTTCCCTTTCTCCCCCTGTGATTTTACTTGATAAAAATTTGTTGTTGCCTCTGCCTGGAAAATCCTATGGACGGAGGAGCCTGGTAGGCTGCAGTCCATGGGGTCTCCAAGAGTCGGACACGACTGAGCGACTTCACTTTCGCTTTTCACTTTCATGCACTGGAGAAGGAAATGGCAACCCACTCCAGTGTTCTTGCCTGGAGAATCCCAGGGCCGGCGGAGCCTGGTGGGCTGCCATCTGTGGGGTTGCACAGAGTCGGACACGACTGAAACGACTTAGCAGCAGCAGCAGCAGCTGGAGCTGTAAGTGGCTCCTGTTCAGCTGTACTTGGTGGGATTGCAGCCTCATTGGGTTGTATCTAGACCTGGTTTGTGTAACTTAGTTTTGAGCATGTGACTACCCTCCTTGATATATGTTTTCCCCAGAGGTAGTTTCCTCCTTAGGCCATGGCTGCTTTAGTACATGGCTCTATTTTAGGGGCTTCTCTTTATTTTTAAAAGAGTATTTATTTGATTTTTTCATTCCTTATTTGGCTGTGCTGGGTGCTAGTTGTGGCATGTGGGATCTAGCTCCCTATGCTATGCTATGCTATGCTATGCTAAGTCACTTCAGTCGTGTCCGACTCTGTGCGACCCCATAGACGGCAGCCCACCAGGCTCCCTCGTCCCTGGGATTCTCCAGGCAAGAACACTGGAGTGGGTTGCCATTTCCTTCTCCAACGCATGAAAGTGAAAAGTGAAAGGGAAGTCGCTCAGTCATGTCCTACTCTTAGCGACCCCATGGACTGCAGCCTACCAGGCTCCTCCATCCATGGGATTTTCCAGGCAAAAGCACTGGAGTGGGGTGCCATCGCCTTCTCCATCTAGCTCCCTAACCAGGGATCAAACCCAGGTCCCCTGCATTAGGAGCATGGAGTCTTACCACTGGACCACCGGGGAAATCCTCCCTTCCTTTATTGTTTTTTAAAGTTGTTTTTGTGTGTTCTTAGCACTTCTGTCATCTGTTGGTTGTTTCATGAATTAGGATATATAGGAGTCAGGTGTTTAGAACTGGCCTTAAACTTTCCACCTGAGATGTATACGGGTGTGGTCACAGACCTCTTACCCAGCCAGGTAAGTTCCAAATCGGAATAGTTCCTCTGAGGCCTCCGATGGGTGGCAGTGGTGACAGCGGCTGTGGAGAAGCAGTGACAGTACTACGGCGGCCCTGACCGTCTCAGCTGACGTTTGTCCAGTGTTTACCGTGCAGAGGACACGTGAAGCTCTGCTCGCGTTACCTCATTTGGTCCCCATGGCAGTCTTCTGAGTTATAGACTTCTATCAGGTCACTCTAATACTTTGGCCACCTGATGCAAAGAACTGACTCATTTGAAAAGACCCTGATGCTGGGAAAGATTGGAGGTGGGAGGAGAAGGGACGACAGAGGATGAGATGGTTGGATGGCATCACCAACTCAATGGACATGAGTTTGAGTAAACTCCGGGAGTTGGTGATGGACAGGGAGGCCTGGTGTGCTGCAGTCCATGGGGTCGCAAAGAGTCGGACACGACTGAGCAACTGAACTGAACTGACTGAACTGGGATGTCATTTGACAACTGAGGAACCAGAGAAAGAAAAGTGAAAGTCACTCAGTTGTGTCTGACTCTGAATTCTCTAGGTCAGAATACTGCAGTGGGTAGCCTTTCCCTTCTCCAGGGGATCTTCTCAACCCAGGGATCGAACCTGGGTCTCCTGCATTGCAGGCAGATTCTTTGCTGGCTAAACCACAAGGGAAGCCCAAGAATACTGGAGTGGGTAGCTTATCTCTTTTCCAGTGGATCTTCCTGACCTAGGAATCGAACCAGGGTCTCCTGCATTGCAGGTGGATTCTTTACCAACTGAGCTATCAAGAGAGATGAGTGAATTTTACCCAAGGCTGGATGACGGCACCAGAATTCAACAGAACTCATCAGGCCATTTGTCACCATTTGGGTCGTCACAGGTACAGAGGCATTTTCTTAAGGCATTGTCAAAGGACGTGTCAAGGGGTGTGAATATTATTAATAGTTACAGTGCTTGGGTTTGTTCTGTCTCCTTGCCACCCACCGCTCCCCAGGAGTATCCAGCCAGATCTTGGAGGTATTTCTGCTTTGGTTCCGGGTCAACAGAATAAAGTGGATACTACAATAAAGTGAGTCACTTGAATTTTTGGGTTTCCCAGTGTACATAAAAGTTAGGTTTGGACTATACTGTGGTCTGTTAAGTGTGTATTAGCAGTATGTCCAAAAAACTAATGGGTATGCCTTAATTACAAATATTTTATTGTTAAAAAATGTTGACCATCGCCTGAACCTTTAGGCAGTCATAATCTGTTTTGCAATAATAACATAAGATCACTGATCATAATCCCCATAACATATAACAATAATGAAAAAGTTTGAAATGTGGCAAGAATTATCAAAATGTGAGACAGAGACATGAGTGAGCAAATGCTGTTGGAAAAATGTTGCCAATTGACTTGTTTGAGGCAGAGTTGCCACCATCCTTCAATTTGTAGAAAATTCAGTATATTCTAGTACAATAAAGTGAAGTATAGTAAAACAAGGTCAGGATTTCCATTGTTTCTGTAATTAAGTTTCCCTTAAGGTAAGGAAAGACAATTCTAAAGAATGCTCAAACTACCACAAAATTGCACTCATCTCACACGCTAGTAAAGTGATGCTCAAAATTCTCCAAGCCAGGCTTCAGCAGTATGTGAACCGTGAACTTCCAGATGTTCAGGCTGGTTTAAGAAAAGGCAGAGGAACCAGAGATCAACTTGCCAACATCTGCTGGATCATTGAAAAAGCAAAAGAGTTCCAGAAAAACATATACTTCTGCTTTATTGACTATGCCAAAGCCTTTGACTATGTGGATCACAATAAACTGTGGAAAATTCTGAAAGAGATGCAAATACTAGACCACCTGACCTGCCTCTTGAGAAACCTGTATGCAAGTCAGGAAGCAACAGTTAGAACTGGACATGGACTAACAGACTGGTTCCAAATAGGAAAAGGAGTACGTCAAGGCTGTATATTGTCACTCTGCTTATTTAACTTCTATGCAGAGTACATCATGAGAAACGCTGGACTGGAAGAAGCACAAGCTGGAATCAAGATTGCCGGGAGAAATATCAATTATCTCAGACATGCAGATGACACCACCCTTATGGCAGAAAGTGAAGAAGAACTAAAGGGGCTCTTGATGAAAGTGAAAGAGGAGAGTGAAAAGTTGGCTTAAAGCTCAACATTCAGAAAACTAAGATCATGGCATCCGGTCCCATCAGTTCAGTTCAGTCACTCAGTCGTGTCCGACCTGGTCCCATCACTTCATGGCAAATAGATGGGAAACAGTAGAAACAGTGGCTGACTTTATTTTTCTGGGCTCCAAAATCACTGCAGATAGTGACTGCAGCCATGAAATTAAAAGACGCTTGCTCCCTGGAAGGGAAGTTATGACCAACCTAGACAGCATATTAAAAAGCAGAGACATTACTTTGCCAACAAAGTTCCATCTAGTCAAGGCTATGGTTTTTCCACTGGTCATGTATGGATGTGAGAGTTGGACTATAAAGAAAGCTGAGCACCAAAGAATTGAAGCTTTTGAACTATGGTGTTGGAGAAGACTCTTGAGAGTCCCTTGGACTGCAAGGAGATCCAACCAGTCCATCCTAAAGGAGATCAGTCCTGGGTGTTCATTGGAAGGACTGATGCTGAAGCTGAAACTCCAATACTTTGGCCACCTGATGCGAAGAGCTGACTCACTTGAAAAGACCTTGATGCTGGGAAAGATTGAGGGCAGGAGGAGAAGGGGATGACAGAGGATGAGGTTGTTGGATGGCCTCACTGATTCAATGGACATGGGTTTGGGTGGACTGCAGGAGTTGGTGATGGACAGGGAGGCCTGGCGTGCTGTGGTTCATGGGGTTGCAAAGAGTCGGACATGACTGAGCAACTGAACTGAACTGAACTGAAGGAAATGATGTAACCCCCTCCCCGTTGCAAATTGACCCCATGTTCAACCGGCCACCAAGGCCGACTTCTTCACTGGTGGGCAGAGTGCCCGAAGTCCACTGTACTTTTAGGGGCCTGTGACAATGTTTGCATTTCTTTTAAAGTCAGAAGGAAAACAAAAAGAACTTTTAGGCCAAAGAAAATGTTTTAGTATGTATATATAGTAATATATATATTGTATACATATATAACAAATACATAATAATACATTTGTCCTAGAATGAAGAATGTGCATGCTTAGTTGTGTCCAACTCTTTGTGACCCTGTGGACTGCCACCCACCAGGCTTTTCTGTTTGTGGAATTTTCAGGCAAGAAAACTGGAGTGGGTTACCATTTCCTACTCCAGGGGGTTTTCCCGACCCAAGGATCAAACTCACATCTCTTGGGTCTCCTGCATTGACAGGCGGATTCTTTACTACTGTGCCACCTCGATTTGTCCTTATGTCAATGCAGTTGTCAACTATTATCAGAGCTGCTTAAATTAAAATATGCTTTATTTTCAGATAACATTGAACTCATGGCCTTGACTGTCTACAAGCTTTCAGCTTTAGAGCTGTGTAGGGTAGGGGTTTAAGACTAAGTGAATGGGATTAGAGTCAAGTTGCCTGGGTTTGGATTTTGAGTCAATCATTTACCAGCTGTGGGACTTTGGGAGGTAGATGGAGGTCTCTGGGCTTCAACCGTCTCATCTGTGCAATGTGGGTATTCACAGCAACTGCTCTTACGAGCTAAATGAATTGAAGGATTGAATGAACTAAAGCAAGGGGACCTTAGAATAGAGTCTAGCATGTGGCAAGAGCTCAGTAAATATTAGTTGTATTGTTGCTATTGTTACAGTTAACCAAGAAAAGAGCTGAGTTCTGAGGTTAGGCTCTCAGACCTTTCCCACTATTTATGAATAGATTCTTTGCTTTCTACATCTGGTTGTTTATCCATCACATGAAGACGCCACTTTTTCTGGTAGTTTATTTTTCAATGACTCCCTTTGGAGAGCTTGAGTCTAATGATGTAAGCCTTTTACCCAGCAGAATACCAATGAGATGCCCATGGGCACCCCCCTACCAGGCACCAAGCTTCAGCCACAGAGCAAGGTTCTAATTGACATAAGCCATAGGGGACTTCATGGAAGATGTGGTTGTGGAGGGTGGCAGAGTAGGAAACAGCAGGGAACAAAGATCACAGGGTCTATGAGAGCGATCCTTAGAAATGAACTCACAGATGCTTCAAAGACCCAAGAAGCAGGAAGGCATGTAAGTATTTTATGACCAGAACAGCCTGGTTGCCCCCGTGTCTTAGCTGTCCCTGGTGCAATGACTTGGCAGCATCCCTCGGCAGCTGCTTGCCCAGGGTTCTGACTCAAGAGCAGGTTGGCTGGGCTTGGGTCATTGCCATTTTCTGCATCTACCAGATGTGGAAGGGAAAGTGAATATCTGTTCTCAGCAGCTTCTGACTCTGAAGTGTGAGACCCTATTCCTGGCTCACCTACCTGAAGTCTGCTGCCCTTGAGAAGGAGAATGGATGCTCAGGTCCCCAAAGATGCTGGGTCCCTCCTGTCTGTGGGAAGGACCTCACCTGACTGAGCTGAGATGCAGAAAAAGGTGTGGACTTTCTCCTCCTGTCTCTGTGGGGCTGGGCTGAGAATCTTCTAGCTGTTGGCTGCTGCCCCATTCATGGGCTGGGATTTGGTGATAAGGAGCTCTCAAATCCCTCCTGACACAGGCAGATCAACCCAAATCCACAAGACCTGCTGAGACTCGCCCAATCCATGGTTCTGTAATGTCCATTCTTACAAAGCATAGCCATTTTATTGAACCCAAGTGTTTTCTGTTGAGGGCTTCCCAGGTGGCTCAGTGGTAAAGAATCCGCCTGCCAAGAAGGAGACTCAGGTTTGCTCCCAGGATTGGGAAGATCCTCTGGTGGAGAAGGAAACAGCAACCCACTCCAGTATTCTTGCCTGGGAAATGCCATGGACAGAGGAGCCTGGTGGGCTATGGTTCATGGGGTTGCAAAGAGTCAGACACGACTTAGCAACTGAGCATGGACGCACTTTCTGTTAGAGCTTAAGACATTGCCTTGCTCTGGATTTACAGGTCACTGCCCTCACCCTGGTCTCTTGTCTGGAATCAATCTCTGTATCAACTACATTTTCTAGTTGCTTCTGAATGAGACTGGATTTAAGAGCTAGAGTCAGAGGAACTGTGGTTTGAGCAGGAGGAGAATCCTTCTCTTTCTCCATGATATGAAGCCAGACTGGGGAGCGGGGAGGCTGTGGGAGGCTGGCCTCTGTCCCTCATAGCCCCTAGAACAAGTGCTGGATGCCGGGGCGGGGGGGCGGCAGGGGGTTGGGGGACACCGGAGTGCAGCTCAGGCTTCTCTGAACCTCCCTCACTGCTGTAAAAAGATTTGGTTTAGAGCCTACTGATTAGCGACTGTTGTTTTGCTGGTGATTTTTCTTTTCCAGGAAAGATCTCCAAGCAAAGGAGAAAGCATGAATTCTCCTTTTGTTGGGAGATGGCAGTTTTCAGTGAGAGTTGCAGCATTTCATGTTAGTATTTGTGCCCTTGTTTCTTCAGCTCTAGAGCAGCCCCTGCCTCTAAGTTTCAGGCATTTTCCAGAACAGCCAAACACCTGGGCACTTTTCTAATCTAAGAAACAGCCTGTGGGCTTCAGGTTAGAAGGAAGGGAAAATGTATCCTTCGCAGTTCTTTGCGATGCTACAGGGGTTCCAGTGTAAAATCCAGTCTTTCATTTCAAGCAGAAGGGAGATTTTACAAATAATCAAATCTAATGCCTAATTGGACATAAAACCCAGAGGAATTAAATTACTTGTTCAAGGTCATATACAGGTCCCAGAGCAGGTCTTGAAACCTAGGACCCCTAACTCCCAACCCAGTGCTTTCCCTGTGGGACATTCATATAATGGCATTTCAATTGCTCCCTCTTATTTTTGTTCATTGGATAATTCATTTATCTCTAAATTTTTTTTTTAAGGAATATTCCCTATGTGTCTATTGCTTTTCCAGACATCAGCTCTGAGATCTTTGAAACGTCACATGTTATTTTCTATATTTAGTGGTGTTTCTGGTTTTATAGGTAAGTTAAAGCACTGGAACTATAGTCTTCCCTGAATAGAACTTTTTACAATGAGGATATGTGATTTAAAAAAGAAACGTATATGTTTTTTTGTTCTATTAGAAACTGCCCAACTTATTTATTTATTTATTTATTGAAGTATAATTGATTTACAATGCTGTATTAGTGCTGTACAGCAAAGTGATTCAGTTGTATATATATATTCATTCATTTTAAAAAAAAATTCTTTTCCATCATGGTTTATCATAGGATACTGAATATAGCTCCCTGTGCTGTATACTAGGACCTTGTTGTTTATCCATCCAAGATACAATAGTTGGCATCTGCTAATCCCAGCTTCCCACTTCAACCTTCCCTCAATCCCCCTGGCAACCACCAGTCTGTTCACTACATCCATGATTCTGAGAAACTGCCCAACTTTAGACACATTTCAAGGGGAGTTTCTTTTCCTTGAAATGGAAAATGTGCTGGGTATACAATGGCCTTTGAGTTGTCAAGGTCTTTGCTGAATATCCTCTAAATAGCACACTGTTCTCTGTGCTGGAGGAGATGGTCAAGGGTAAGCTCTCACCAATGGGTGACCTGCTGGCCTAAGACTTCTCCCTCCCACCCGCCTACGTTCAAGGGCTGACCCAGATCACAGGAGTGAGTCGGCCATAACCTGGTCTAATTGGCATCTATTCTGGGTTTAGGAAAACAAATAGAAGGCAGAAGACGTAGGACGTGTGGACGAAGGCAGAAGACGTAGGACGTGTGGACGAAGGCAGAAGACGTAGGACGCGTGGACGAAGGCAACAGTTTGGGTGGTGTCATAGTTAGGGGACTGGGTTTATTGTGAGCTAAAAGGTGACATGCAGGGCTAGGTGATGACGGACCATCACACAGTCTAGGCCTAAAGGCCTTTTTCTTGCCGGGCTGCTGGATCTGAAGGCATTTGATTGTGGAGCATCTGGGGCTCGACTTGGCTGGGGTTGGCTCCCGGGATGTGGAGGTGTCTGAGAAACTGACTGAAAACCTAATGAATGGATTTCAGGAATTTCCAGGAATACATATTCAATATGCCACTTTTTGTTGAAAAATGAATAAATATAGCCTGTGGGAATGAATGTAGCACTTAGCGCAGCGATTCTCAATTGGCAAAGAGTTTGTAGTGTATGTGTGCTTGGAGCCTTTGGGAGATGAGGGGAACAAGGCAGGCTTTGTTGAGAGCTGAGAACACGCTGAGATGCTTTCTGTGTATCACACAAGCCTCCGCATCATCACTCTGAATTCAGCACATAGATTGTTTTATTTCCAGGTTGTTTTTAAACTTGACATCGTCCTTTGACTTGATATGAGACCTCAGTTTCACAGCCAAAGCATACATCCTGAAGGAATAGTCACCTTTTCTTTCCCTAAAACAAGGACAACAGCCGTGTACTGGCGGCATCTTGTATCTATAAAGCGACACTTCCACATCTGCCTTGTGAATTTCTCTCTTAGACAAGTGGTCGTAAAGAAGGGGAAGATAAAAACCAAAAGCAGCAGGAGTAATTTAAGTAAAGAATAACTTCCTTTTTATTAGGTTTAACTTGAAACCAGGTATCGTATTTACATAAATACTGTGGAAAATATTTAACCTATTCATAGAGGTTAAGTAACTAACTGATAAGCTTTGTAGGGAAGGTCTGTTTAAATGTTCCCGTTAAAATCAAACCATGCCAGGCAATTTTTAAATTTTTCAAATGTATAACCATTAAGAAACTGGGAAGAAGTCTGAGGGATGTAAAGAATTTTGGTGAACACATACAGTTGCTCATTGTAGAAATTGTTGCTACTTTATGTATCAGAGGGTGCCAAGTGAGTCAAAAAGTCAAAATAACAGGATTTAGATGAAAGCCTTAATGATACAATTTAGTCTTTGGTAAAGGCTAAGATAAATTCCTTCAGCTGCTGGCTAGAGGAAATCAAAGGGCAGGATATGTTAGCTGGGTCTCTTTCTCTGTAAATAATATATGAAATGGTTGGAGTAGCAAGGTTGAGCGGTCTGGGGATGCAAACGGAGCTTTTGGGAGACTAGCAAAACTGTTTCTTAGGATAAAAATCAGGTGGTGATACAGTTGTAGATTTCTCTTTTGATTAG
The DNA here is from genome assembly GCF_029378745.1 of Bos indicus. Lineage (NCBI taxonomy): Eukaryota > Metazoa > Chordata > Mammalia > Artiodactyla > Bovidae > Bos > Bos indicus. The sequence goes on along the minus strand of NC_091772.1, from coordinate 35,984,848 downwards.
AATGATCATATAGTTTATCCTCCAACCCAGGAAACTTTAAGGTAGAAAGTGGACAGTTTCATAACTATGCCAGGACGGCAGGCATAACCCAGGACCAGCACATACAGTTACCCTTCCTTTGAACTTGTCTTCATGGCTAACAGTTTGAATACAAACAATTACACAGGCCATTCTCTTTTGGTTTTGTTTGTTTGGGGAGGCTGGAGGTTCTTACCTACCTTTTAAAGGACTTGTGCTATTTCTGCCGCATTGAAGAAAAAAATTTCATAAAACGATCAGACAATAAAATGTATAACCAAAAAGTAAAAACCTTGTGTGTATTCCCCCAAAAGTGAAAATTCACATAAAACCTCATTGCCCACAGGCAACCATTTTTACCTTTTTAAATCTACCTATATAAATTATTAGATGATCTATCTAATTTTTAACATAAACAGCTTACAAGCTGTTTAGTAAGCTTAATTTTAGTCACATTAATTTTACTAATTTGTTAACATGATTAACAGTGTGAATATCTTTCCATTTAATAAATGTTATTTTTAGTAGCTGCATAGTTTTTCATTAGTTCAAAAAGTACTGGAATTTGTTTAACCAGTCCCCTGTCTATGGACATTTGTTTCCAGTGCACTATAAATAGTACTATGTTAAAATTTGGTGCATGTGTACATTTTTTATACTCATTTGATTATTTCCTTAGAATTTATTCCTAGAAGTGAAATATGTATATTTTTTCAAGTGTCAGTCAATTTTCTGTTTAATAGGTTTAATAGATTTATGCAGTCACCCAAAGGAGTGTGAGAATTCCTGTTTCATCGTATCAGGGCTAACACGGGATATTAATGATTAAAATATTTTGCCAATCTGAAAGATTCAAAAGAGCATTTTGATTTACTATCCATTTCTGTGCTTATTGAACTTCCCTTGTGGCTCAGCTGGTAAAGAATCTGCCTGCAATGCGAGAGACCTGGGTTCGATCCCTGGGTTGGAAAGATTCCCCTGGAAGGGAAAGGCTACCCACTCCAGTATTCTGGCCTGGAGAATTACATGGACTGTATAGTCCATAGGGTTGCAAAGAGTCGGACACGACTGAGTGACTTTCGCTTTCTTTTCTGTGCTTATTAGTGAAGTTAAACATCTTTTAAAATGCTTATTGGACATAGGTATTTCTTATGTAAGTTGCTTTACCTGTCCTATAGGAATGTCTGATTTTCACAGCTCTCCGAAAGAGTGCGCGTCACAGCCTCTATCCAGTTCTCCTCATGTTCTGGTCGGCATCACCATCCACTCAGAACTGGCTTCCACTTCTGTCAACTTTTCCATCCACTCTGACACCCAGTCTGGTTTATTTCATTTCTGAAAATTTCTCTAATATGTTCCTCTTTTCCATTTCCTCAACCACAGATCCAGCTCAGACCTTGTCTTGTTTTACTTTAGTTGGCTCTTCACTGATAACAAATGGCCACAGATACCGCTGCTATGTGAGGCAGAGCCCTGAGGCTAAAGGTCGAATTTCCCCAAGTCTCGGAAAAGTCATTTTTATGAGACTAGCTGGACTATTACTTACTGATCTTTGTATCTCTGGTGTCTGACGTATGGTAGGTATGTGATAAACAAAGGAGGAGAAGGGGATGACAGAGGACAAGATGGTTGGATGGCATCACTACTCGATGGACATGAATTTGATCAAGCTCCAGGAGTTGGTGATGGACAGGGAAGCCTGGCATGTTGCAGTCCATGGGGAAGCAAAAAGTCAGACACGACTGAGCGACTGAACTGAACTGAACTGAAACAAAGGATGGAACTACTTTTCTTATCTCTGATGACTCTCCTAGGTTGTTACCAGAAATCTCTCTCTGAAACACAAATACGATCATGGTCCTCTCTTCTTAAGAAATTTTACTGATGCCCCATTGACATAGCTGGGTTTCTCCATCTCAGTCCCTTTGACCCAGATAATTCTTTATTGTAGGACACTGTCCTGTGCATTGTAGGATGTTGGTAGCATCCCTGGCCTCTACCTACATATGTCAGTGGCACCTCCTCCTTCGACTTTGGTGTAGCAACCAAAAGTGTCTCCAGACATTACTATATGTTCCCTGGGAGTCAGGGGTGGTGTGCAAAACTGCCCCTGGTGGAGAACCACCAGCCTGGGGAAAAGTCAAACCTGAGTGCATGTGTGATCTGTGCTCTGCTTCCTCTCTTGCTGCACTTACTGCCTCGCCTGAGCATCCTTGGACATGCTGGCCCCTTAGCACCCGTGCCACTTCTCACTTGCTGCGTCTTCAGCATCTTAGCAGCAAGGAAGCCTGACTGCCACAACAGACAGACAGGGCACATCGACTCAGACATGAGAAACTTATTTCTGCTCATGTAACCCACTGTGGGGTTGACCACGCTGCTGAAGCAGCCTTCTACCTGTCAGTCCTTCAGATTCTAGACTAACTGTGGACTTGCTCATAATTTGAATTCACTCTGCCATCCTTGATAGACAACTTCCAAGATGCGCTGGGGATCATCTCCAATCTACCTGATGAAAGGTGGAAAAGAGCCTTGGGGAGGAAGTGAAGATGTTTATAAATAAGATTGAAAGTGACCCAGGTCCCTCCCACTCTCATCCTATTGGCCGGAACTCAGTTACATGGCCACACTTCATTTGCAAGGGAGACTGGGAAATGTAGTCCAGCTGTGTCTGAGGATGAAGCAGATGGTGGGTTTTCAGATCAGCCAGCATGCTGCCACGATCAGCTCTTCAATTCAGCAAAACACTGTGGTTATCCTTAAAGGTGTCCCTATAGTTCAGACGGTAAAGAATCTGCCTGCAATGCAGAAGATGCAGGTTCCATCCCTGGGTTGGGAAGATCCTCTGGAGGAGGGCATGGCAACCCACTCCAGTATTCTTGCCTGAAGAATCCCATGGACAGAGGAGCCGGGCGGGCTACAGTCCATGGGGGTCTCAAAGAGTTGGACATGATTGAGCGACTAACATTTTGAAGTCCTAGCTCAACCATCACTCCTAGAATTATGAATTCTGGTCTCCCCATTATGATCTCTTTTATACACGCTGTTTATACTAGTGTCTGAATAGTATGATTGGTATGGCATAAAAAATCATTTTTTTCTCATTAATACCTAGGATGGCTCCTCATACATGGTGGGCATGTATCTGTTGTAAACATGAATAGATACTATTTAATTACATATTATTTCATGGGAATGGCTCACTGACTCACTGAGGGTTTTTTGTCTATTTTCTGATCTCTGTTCTAGGAATCTGGAATACTAGGACAATCGTATCACTAATACAAAGGTGAGACAAGGTTATTTACAATTTCTCAGCCTCACTTGAGGTCTCAGAAAGATGGAAGGAAGGTGTTCTCTTTCTTCTAGGGCCTCCTCTCCAGTCTGCCTCAGCTTCCCTGTGCTGTCCACAGATCACCTTTCCACTGGCTTTCCCCACCCCCCTACCTACCCCCCAATTCTTGGGGATCAGTGACAATCCTCCCACCAGAGATTGTTAATCGTGAGGAATCACTGACTGATCCGTTACTTGTATTGGGAAAGAGTTTGGGATCTCTGTTCTGAAAGGCCTACCATGTTGCTTTTTTCAATCCACATTTGCAATCTGACATTTTTCCAAGGACACAAAAGTAATAGTTAAAGGGAGAAAGGTGCCTACCATGTATAAATTCTAGACAGATTTTTTTTTACCAATGGGAATTTTGTGTCTTAGAAATAAACAAGTCTTCCTTTGAACACTGGCTCTGTAGTTGCCAAGGTAAACAGGAGTCAAGGTCTAGGTGCCTTTGATGCCTGTGTTCTTATTAACTAAACGGGGTAAGAATGAAAGCATTGCTGCAATGAATTCAAGGGAATGAGCACCCATTTAAGGCTGTAACCAGGCCAGAATTTCCTTTCTAAGGCCAAGCAGAATCCAGTCCAAAAACATGAACACAACAGGAATGTTTCTGGTCATTTTTCTCAAATCCACCAGAGGGTTCCCACTGAGTTTTCGGACACACTTAGCCTATATACTTCAGGACAAGGGAGCATTTATGTAAAATGTCTACCCCCGCCCCCCCGCCCTCCCACCCCAGCACACACACAACTTACTCTGACAATTCCAAGCCTCACTTTCTCCTCTGCTCGGGTTGACATCTGAGAAGGGAGACCACAATTGCATACCATTTTATGGATCCGCCTGATTAAAACCAGTTCTCTCTATAGGTCACATCATGTATGAGACACACGGTTTTTGTCAAGAGACCAGCTACCAGCAGAAAGGGTTTTGATGCTATTGCTAGTAAGAAATTAGTAACTAGATCCTGGGTCTGTTTTAAGCCAACTTTATAATTACACTCTTTCAGTGGTAAACCAGACCTTTGAGCCAAGGGTAATTTAGACATTTGAGATCTGTATTCTTCCCTCTCTCTGTCTTTACTGTTCATCTTTGCTGTCTCTCCAGCTTCTGCCTTCAAACATATAATTTTCCTCCATTGCATCCTCAGCCCTGGCTCCTTGTTTCTGTGACCCTCTGTCACAAAAGGACAAAGGCTTCCTGTTCCCCCTTGTCCTTGGAGATCACGGGCAGCAGTCTCGGCTGTGTGAGCACACATCTCATTCTGGACCTGGATGCTGCTTGGTGAGTGTGTCACCAGCTCAGGCTCCCAGGTTTGCCCCTGGGATTGGAGGTGAACGTGGGGCCTTATCCTGTGTGTTCACTGGGTAACCTCTCTTGTCTAAGACTAGAACCACTCTGGAGATGACATTCTCCAACTCTTGAGCTCTGTTTCTGTAAATTTTTTGTACTCAGAGCTCTTTTTTCCTCTGTGTGTATGCTTTCATTTTTTAAAAAATTAAATTTAATTTAAAAAATTGAAGGATAGTTAATTGACAATGTTGTGTTAGTTTCAACTGTACAGCAAAGTGATTCAGTTATATACCCACATATATATCTTCTTTTTCAGGTTCTTTTCCATTGTAGATTATTCCAAGATCTTGAATATAGTTCCCTGTGCTATACAGGAGGTCCTTGTTGTTAACCTATTTTATGTATAGTAGTGTGTATATGTTAATCCCCAACTTCTAATTTATCAGAGCTTTTCTGATATAGAAAGATTTATCAAATATTAAAATTGAAACCCAGAGCTTTCCTGGGGAAAATTTTATAATCTCACTCAAGCTTACTGTCGTATTCTCTCTCCCCATCTCTCTCTTAACCTTCTTCTATTTTTTTTTCCCCCTCTGGTGCAATTGTTTTTCTACTGTTTAAGCTATATTTTGGGATGGTTAAAAAAATTCTCTTAAGTAGACCTTGAAAGCCTAAAATTTTCATTTCAGCTGAAAATCATCCAAACCATATGCCTTTCAGTTGAGCACGCCTCCAGCTGGCCTCACACTGCCAAAGACACCCCTGCCCCGCCGCCCCCACTTTATTTGTACCTGACCAAATTTCTTTAGAATCTGGCTGGAAATACACTGATCCAACCCAGAATCATTCAGGGATCACCACCACCAGGCTCCAGACCATTTTTTCAGAGAGCTGGAGAGGTTCCGTTGTAAGCAAATTTGAATGTTTCTTCTCCAGAATTGCTGTCTTCTTTCTTTGTTTCTTTTCTTTACTTTTTCTCAGTCCACCTTTCCCCTCCTCCCAGGGAGCCTGGTTAACCACCCTGTGTCTCCCTGTCTCCCCGTGGGTCTCTCTCTGTCTCTCTCCTGGCGCTAATACTTGGCTGCCCATGGCACCGAGGGGCAGCCGGAATTTCCTTCTAGAGACAGCTGGTTTCCATTTCAGGAGTCTCAACATTGTGGCTGTGATGTGATTGTCTTTTCACCTCTAGGTTTGGTCTGAGTCGCAGCTAAAACAAAGCCGTTTCCCTCGGCCTCCAGGGCTCCTGGCTGAGCTCCGCCGGCTGCGGGCCCTGCCCAGCACGCCCTGCCACTCAGATGTCACTGGTGTCCCTGTTGGCCACACACCCCCCACCCAGGGGAGAAATTAAGGCGATTTCACTGAGGCCCACTGGTGAGGAAAATTGGTTGATCGAGTTATGACTAAATGGCTTTTCAAATCTTCTCATTATTCTGGGGGCAGGGAGTTCAATTGGCAGGGCCCGAGTCCTCGAAGACAGATAAAGCCAGACAGGCCTCCTGTGAATGCAGAGGCTTGGAGGCTGTGCTGTGGACATGGGCCACCAGGCCTGACTCAGCAGGGCTGCCGAAGGCAACCAGTTCCTGCCTGTTTGAAGGGCAAACACTCCAGGATGCGAATGTGAATCCTGAGAGAGGATGTGGTGTAGAGAGTTGTGCTGGGGGTGGGGCGGGGGTGGGGGCAGCACAGAGTGTTAACGAATGAGGGGGCTGCTTCAAAGTGCTCCCCCCCCCCACTTCTGCTCCCAGGCTGTCTCTCCTTGGGAAGCCCTGACATAAAATCATTCATATTTTTTCTGTAAATCACTGAATCAAAGGGAAGCTTCCTTATCTGTGTTGTCTGCATGCCTAATTAGGTTGCATTTAAATATATTTATGAACCCTGATCATCTCAGCTACCACAGAGTCTTTTGCCTATATACACATGTATATTATGTACACGGGCTTCCCAGCTGTCACTAGCAGTAAAGAACCCGCCTGCCAATGCAGGAGACGGAAGCAATGAGGGTTCAATCCCTGGGTTGGGAAGATCCCCTGGAGGAGGAAATGGCAACCCATTCCAGTATTCTTAGCTGGAGAATTCCATGGACAGAGGAGCCTGGTGGACTACAGTCCATGGGGTGGCAAAGAGCTGGACATGACTGAAGCAACTTAGCATTGATATACATGCACAGAACAAGTAGACAGGGAGATTATACATGTATAGCCTCTCCATTTTGTATATATAAAAATGAAATCTCCTTGCATATGTCATCTGCCAACATCTTAACCTGGCTCTGTAACATCTGTATGGTGGTGCACATGTCAGGTAATGTCTCTGCATCTAGTTTGTCCATCTGTAAAGAAAAAGAGTTGAACTAACTGGTATGTTTGGTGGGGAGATACTGATCTTGGGAGGTCTTAGCCTGCAGTGGCGTGAAGCAGGGTTTTGGTTTCTGGCCAGAGATTGAAGTGGGGTTGCAGCAGTGAGAGAGCTGAATCCTAGCCACTCAACTGGTGATGGGGCATCACCATCAGTGACAAGGCCCTGACCCATCAGCTTTGCAGAAAAGAATCCCCACAAAGATGGGAAGTAGCGGAACAAAGTGTTAGGAGGATAAAGCATTTGTGGCTAGATACACGGCTGGACTTACAGAGTCACGCTCTAGTGGTGGTTTAAATCACTTATAAGGGACATTTCTTCCTGGTTTCCTTCAGCCAATCATTTTGACCTGGCTGGTTCTGAGTCCGTGTTTGGTATATCTCAGGGTCCTTTCATGTGTACATGCATCTCTCAGCCAAGATGGTTCCCAGTGAAAAGGGCTATGGGTAGGATGACATCACTTACTTTGGGGTGGCGCCCCCTCCCTCTTTGACCTCCAAGGAGCTTTCTTGTTGGGAAGGTTTCCTTGACTTTGAGAATCAGAAGTATGTGGTCTCTGATCTCTTATCTGAGCAGGGCCCGGTCTCCTCTCTTGATTGTCCTGTTATTGATATTTTAGAGTTTCAGTCTACAGGGAATGAACTCAAATTGCTTACCCCTGGAGGGTCCATCTACCTCCTCCTCAATGCTTCCCTTTGATTCATACAGATCCAGGGATGAAGCAACATGCTGGGATGTCACAGGAGCCACCCAGTTCCCGAGGTTGAGCTCTAACATTGCATGATTTTCATAGTTTTAGGTGGTTCTGTTGTGAGAAGAATCTGCATGCTTTCAGGTTCTGAGAGAGGAGATAGGACTTACCTGGCTGCATAACTTACCGGCCAAGTGAGCTGCCTGTCTTTCTGGAGACCTAGACTGGCTTGCTGGGTTCCAGGCCGTGAACAGACCTCATCCAACTTGGCTTTAACGAGACATTGGACTCTGTCTAGGGCAACATGCTTATCAATAAGCCTCAGTGGAGGGCCCTTTGTCTCACCCCCAGATCGCTGTGACACTCACCCTAGTTCACCATCAGCATCTTCAGGAACGTGGATGCCAGCTCAGATGTCTTCAATGTCACTCTCTTCTGTAAAATCCAAGAGCGGCCTCCCTGTTGCCATTCTGATGGTTTCGAAAGCCCTCAGCTTAGCATTCAGCTTCACTGGGTTTTCAGCCATCCTTTCTTTCCAGCTTTATCTCTAGGAGTCTCCTATAGATCCATCTTTCCAGTGAGAGAGTCTTCTAATTGTTCTGTTCCACGCTGTGACACCCCACCACCACACCACTGCACCACCCCACCACCCACCGCCATCCCACATTTGCTCTGTGTTAGGCTTTTGTGTGGCAAACCTGGAAGACTTCTTGTACAAAACTGATGTCTTCTCTTCCCCCATCCTAATCTGCCTTTTGAGCCCCAGATCAGGACCTGCCTCCCTCACTGAGGGCTCCCTGGTGGGTTTGTGGCGAGGGAATGTGCCTTCCTTTGACTTTTCAAGTCATCCTTAGTCTGCATGACACTGTCTGCCCTTGTTCCTTCTAGCCTGGGCAGTTCACAGCCCTCCTGGAGGAGCCAGATAGAACTTGGACAGAGTCAGAGGAGCCCAAGAGGGTGATGCGAAGCTGGAGACCCAGTTGAAGGAGCTGGCTTAGAAGAGGCAGAGACGCTTCATTTAAAGGAGAAAAAGAAGAAGATAACTTCACAAGAATCTAAGTTTATGATGAAGTATCCATCTGCATGTCCATGGGTGAGGGTAGATAGACACGGTATGCCCGTGGAGGCAGGGAAATTTCCTCCATGGTGGGTGCCTTTCAGGCTGGTGAGAATGCTGCAGGCTGAGGCTGGACCAAAGGCAGAAATCAGAAAACACACCCCACTCTCATGGTTCATTCATTGTAGCCCAAAGACTTAAAGCTTTTAAAATGTCAGACAGATATTTGACTTGAGAGAGTGAAAATTTTAAAAGTAAATTAAAAACATACTTGTATTTAGAAATCAATTTTATAATCCCATGAAAACTTTCCTATGTTTCTCTTAATCAAGCCTGGAAATGAAAGTAATCTTAACATTTGCTTGCTTAACAGATCTGTGTGACTGTATAGCTATTTATGGAATTTGTTGTAAAAACAGAGAAGGAGAACTATCAATACTTGACAAAGTTAAGCAGTCTGGCCAAAAGAGAGATCCTTTTTATTATTGGAAATCACTTTTTTTTGACTTGCGTTTTTCTCTGGCTTAACTCCCAGGTACGTGACAGTCTTGTAATTGAAGGGTAAGCTGGGTTTCAAGTGTCATTTCACAGTGTCTCCCCCCACTTTTCCTCTACTTGTCCCCAGTCAAGACTCATTGACCTAAATTCTCCATCTCTGGCAGAGGCCCTTCTAACTCATCTTACTGAAGTTTTCTCCATCTCGATTACTGTGCCTTTTTTTTATAGGGAACTTTCCTTTGAGATCAAAGACAATGTATAGCAATTTATGGGAAATAAAGGAAGTAGGAGAGGATGCTAAGTCATTTTAAGGGAAGGAGGGTCTGAAGAGGTGAATATGTGGGAAGATCTGGTCTCTGCTGTAAGAGCTGAGGCAGAACTCAGCTCCCAGGTGTGGAGGGGAGGGACATGAGACCTGCTCTGTGGTGCATGGTCTCTTCATCCAGTCTCATCAGCGGTCCTTAGAGCTGACTGTGTCTCTGAGTCACCCGGGCTCCTTTGGAAGGTTGCAGACACCTGGGCCCTTACTCAAGCAATTTAACAAGTCCCCAGTGAGCTCTATACATCTGTAGTTTAAAGCAGGTGTCTTGAGGCTTAGACAGCACCGATGACCATTGACCCAGGCCCAAGAATATTTATTACAAGTTCCTAATTCGTTCCTCTTTCCTTCAAATACATTTATATCCACACCGCCCCCCCACCCCCCGCCCCCTCACCCACCAGGGCTCTAAGATAAGAATCTGGTTCAGACCAACTCTAGGGTATTCACTAGTGAAGAACAAAGGGAAAATTCACAAAAATGAGAAAGGTTCAGAAATAAGACTACATAAATTATTTTGGAGACAATTTTCCCTTCTCCTTAACAATTTTCAGAAGGATCTTGGGAGTAACACACACATACACACACAGTCAGGGAAGTGAGTAAACAGGAAAGAAAAGATTGACTTTTATTACTTGCTGGTTTAAACTTAAATTTGCTTTTCTTTATATGTTGACTCCCCCCTTTCTTTCTCCCTTAGAACTGTATCAAGCTATTTTCAGGAAAGAGAAGTGGTTGCTTTGGCAGGGGCTGGGGGGGATGAAAACCATGACATCACCATGCTATTTTGAAAGAGTGAGAGAAATAGGCCAGTTTTAGGTCAGCTTAGTTTGGTTCTGTGTGTGTAGGAGCTGAATTGTGTCTTTTACCAATTCGGCTTCCCTTGGGATTGCAGCTCTTCAGGGGAAAGATAATATTTATTTAGAGCTAATTTGTAAACTTCGTTTTCAGTTTAAGGTCTGGAACCGAAACGGTTATTCTGTTCTTCCAGGCGGTAACACAGACTTTGTGAGCATTTCAAAGGGAGTTGGCTTTGCAGGCTTCTTCCCACGCGCCCCTGTCTCCCCCAGCCCCCAACTGTCTGCTCGATTTTAGGTCAATCCAGGGTCTATCAGTTTGGAAAGCAAATCCTTAACCTGGACTTTTTGCTGCTGATAAGGGCTGTGTGGATGGCAAAGAGGCAACTTACTCATTTCTTTAGAATTTGCAGTGGAATCTTTTCTTGCTTGGAGTTGTTGTCAACAACTCCTATTTTCCCAGAGAGGTTTTGAAATGTTCCCTCTAATCGTTAATGTGTTTATAACATTTCTCAAATGGAACTCCACACTCCTAACATTCAGCTTTTTGAAAGGGTTCACCGCACCTTTTCTACCCCTGGAGACAAAAGAACACGTCTGTGCGGAGCATGGAAAAGGCCGCCCGATGATGGCTGAAACTTGCTTTCTAAGCAAACTCAGATGTCATCATTTTCTTGTTAAGAGCAGCATTTTACTCCAAGGTTCCTAGCCTATTTCTGGGTCTGATAGATGGTTCCTTTTTGGCTGCCTGGAGATAAGCCCGGGTCAAGGAAACAGCTTGCACTTGTCTCTTCAAGTCTAGCTCGGCCTTGCCGTATCGTTTCATGATTTCCTTTCTTGTTATCTTCAAACATTCCCTCAGAGCTGAGCTTGACAAGAACAGGAAGGTTGGCAAAGGTCTGGCAGGGAGGTTGTTTTTCTTCGTGGAGGAAAATGGACCCTTTCCTTTCCCCGCCCCCATCCCATCCTCTCTTTTATGGCTGCCTCCTGGCCCTCTGCAAAGCTGATGGAAAAAAAGCTAAGAACGCCTCCTTCCCTCTTTACAGGAGGGTCTCTAAGAGGTTTCTAATCAGCTCACTGTCAGCCTGTTTCCTCTGATCAGCTTAAATAGGTCCACTTGAAGTTCACAACTGCTAAAGCGGGCGTTCAGATGGAAAGCAAGGGGCACCATAGGAGCAGTTAGGCACGTCCACCCGAGATTATCCAGGAGACTGTAATCCCAGGGAAAGTGCTGGGTCCTCAAACCCTTTCCTCTTGATTAAATAAGCATTTCCCCACTAAGGGGACAAGGCCTGCCAGTCCACAAGCTGATTCCTTTTCTCTTTCTACCTCCCCACTCCCCACACTAAAATGTAAACTTGATGCCTATGTCCTTAGCAGGAGCCCGTCCTAACCATCTTGGTACGAGTGAACCTTTTAACCTCTCGTGGACAGCTTTCTGTCTAACTCTGTACAGGAACAAAAAGCCCAAACAAAAGCGGGACACGTTATCTCAGGCCGACGGGGATGTGGGGGCAGGAAGTCGGGGTTTCTGCCCTGTGGCCCCCAGGTCCTCTGCTGAGATTTTCCTGCTCTGTCTTCAGAAAAGAACAGCTTTGTTAACCATTAGCCACTGACAAGAGTGTGTCCATTTCAGCAAAATTAATAAGAGATAGCATTTTTCTTCCTTCTAAATGGCCCATGTCAGTAATTAACATCGCCTTTCATTACTCAACTTGAAAGCTGCCTTCCCCGGCCCCCCTGACCTCGCCCCGGCTTTGTTAAACTGTGGCCTCCAGCCTGTGAGAGACCTAAACGCAGAAAAAGCACATGGGGGGGCCCTCACCGAGGTGCCTTGAAAGAATCACTCCACAAATATTTATTGGGTGCCCACTGCGTGGAGCTACCAAACTGAATCAGACAGGGAGTCTTGTGGGAAGGAGACAGTGAGCAGGGATAAAGGGATGTTTAAAAATCACAGCAGATACTGGAATTGTCACAAACCAGAGCAGACCCAGTGAGGAGGGGGACCCTGGCTCAGACATGACCCAGGCGGGAGTGTTCTGGGGGAAGTGACATTGGAAGGGAACGTATTTAAAAAGGATGATCTTGCCTTGCACTTTTTTTTTTTAGAAAGAAGGGAAAAGAGCACTTTCGTAGTGAATATATTAGTTGAGGGCTCAGGAGAGAATTTTTCTCTCTTTAGGTGGATTGTTTCCTGGTCTTTGTAGCCAATCAGCTGTTGATATTTTAATAACGGCACCGCTCCTAATTTAGTCAACTCCCCGCAAAGTGTGTTAAATATATTCCTGTCATTTTTCTCCATCAGATCTGTGCTCCAGGAGGATTCTTGGTCACAGAGCTGAATGTGTTAAGCTCGGAGATGAGTTAAAATATACTTTACATATGTTGTTCACATCTTTCACCACGCATTCCATGCTTAAAAGAGCCGCCAAGCAAAATTCAAATGCTCTGAAAGGGGGGATGGGCTGAAAAATTATGGGGCATCAAGGGATGGGATCTAATTGCAACTATGATGCAACTATGATCTAATTGCAACTATGATGGTGAAGGTTTTTAATGATTTATGGAGAAGTAGAAGTGGCATGCTCTCGTTGTTGTGAAGAACATGAATAAATATATATGTTGAGAAGTATGGGCTAGAAGACTCAACACTGAAATCTTACCAGTGGTTATTTTTTTTACTAGCATTTTATTTATTTATTTTAATTAATTAATATATTTTTGCTGGGTCTTCATTGCTGCGTCGGCTTTTCTGTAGTTGTGGTGCGAGGGCTTCTCATTGTGGTGGCTCCTCTTGTTCTGGAGCACAGGCTCTAGGGCATGTGGGCTTCAGTAGCTGGAGCATGTGGGCTCTGGCGTTTGCAGCGTGCAGCCTCTATAGAGTGCAGGCTCAGTAGTTGTGGCACATGGGCTTAGTTGCTCTGCAGTGTGTGTGATTTTCCTGGACCAGGGATCAAACTCATATGCCCTGCACTGGCAGGCAGATTCTTTATCACTGAGCCACTAGAGAAGCCCAGTAGTGGTTACTGATGGCTGCTGAAAAATGATTTAAATTTCTCTTCCCTGTAATTTTCAGTGTTTTCCAAAATGGTGTATGTACATTACTTTTGTAGTCAAGTGAAATGCTTTTGAAGAATCAAGATGCTAAGGGGAAAAAGGACTTTATTAAGGTGAGAGGATGAACACAACTAGGAGGTCATTCTCCCTTCTTAAGCCACTTTGGTCGTGTAATCAGCTGTAAAAAAAAAAAAAAAAAAGGAAAAGCATACCCATGCAGCAATCAGAACCAAACACAGGAGGTTTTAAGTAACAATGCACAGCATTCAATAAACCCCATGGAAACATTCTCCTTTACCAGCTTGAGTTGAAAATTTGAGAGTTAATTCTTTTAGAAATTTTTGTAGTGAAAGAACCACTTCTGTCTCTTTTCTATGGAACTTAGATCTAGTAGACTCCAGGTTCTGAATTACTCAAGGGTCAGAAATATCTTGCAGAGGCTGGCCTGATCATTTTTTCTGGGAGGTGGGTAAATCCTATGTTATTGTTCTCTTGTTCAAGCCCAATTATATAAAAATCTAAAAACCAGTTATTCATCTAGCGACGCCCTTCACAAACGCACAACAATGAACCTCTTTATTTTTACCTATTATTTTGCAATTTTCTTTTACTCAAGTTACACACATCAGGTAAGCTTATTTTTTTCACCGTTGGTGGTAGTAAGTGTGCAGAGCGTCTCAAAGTAGGATGCTGCTGTCTGCAGGTCTGGGAGCAGAGCAAATAGCTGAGCTGCTTATTCAAATCCTGTGTTAGGTCATTTGCAATAGAAAAGCCTAGTTGGAGGGTATTGGGTGTGGATGGTGGTAGGGCTGGTGACTGGGTAGGGAAGGCAGAGAAATGGAAAAAATGCAAACCTGTAGTTTAAGTTCAAATGGGTTCCCAGCTGCTTTTGGCATTTTGTATCATTGGAGCCTCACAACTTCAAGAGCCCCTAAATTAGAGCAACAGCTCCGCCCCGGGGACCCTCCTCCACAACTGAGATGTCGATCGATGTCTGAGTCACTCAAAATTGTGGGGCCAAAACATATAAACAGAAGGAGAGAAGCCGTTTGCCCGGAGCACGCAACTTTAAAACTGTTTTGAGTCTTTGAGACAGGGTTCCTCCCTTCTTTTCTCCTTACAAACATTCAGAAAATTAAAAAAAGAAACTCCAGGAGATGCTGTCTTTGTGATGAAAGATTTCAGGACCCCGTCTGCCCTTTGTGGCTTGATAACAATCTAGCTGCTGGCAGAGAAGGGGACGAGGAACAACAACTCAGAACAGAGAGGCTGGTTGTCAGCACAGAGCCTGCTCCGTCTCCCTGAACCCCGGATGGGGGCGGGTGGAAGGGGCGGAACTGAGCTGAGTGACCTTGCCCTTGGGAATCTCAGGAGTTCAAGGGAAAAAGTCCTTTTCAAATCTGTTTTCCACCAGCTGGTGTCCTAGATGCTTTAGAAACACTTCCTCCTCTTCAATCTGTGCCTGGCTTCTCAGGAGATCAAGTCACTTATAGCAAATACAAATTAGAAACATAAAGAGCAAACTCTGCCTCAGGTACGTGGGGAGAGAAGAATCAGAGTAAGGAAGTCGCTGTGGCTGACTGAGCAAATTAACTCTGAACTTTCTGGCAAGAAATGCAGAAAAAACGCCGGTGGGAGGAAGGCGCGAGGCATAATTCTGGTTCCTTATGAGGAAGAGACAGAGGCCCACAGGGCCAGCAGGGCCTTTCCTATCCCCAGGAATGAAGAAGCTTCTGTGTGACTTTGTATAGAATCCTCTAGAACTGTGGTTGAAAATGCTGTCAAAGAGGCTTTCTAACCATTTTGCTTTTCCTTTAAACTTTCTGGCTTATGTGTCCATTTGCTTTGGTTATTAAAATTTGTCCATTGATATTTCATTCTGGAGCTTTTCCTACAGAGGTGAACAATGCTGATAAATTAATTCAACAGGGAAGCCAGGAGACTCAGGCGGTAAACCGATGCCTTAAGCCAGGGATGCCTTGAGGCTGAGAAACTGTTGCCCAAGGACCACCAACGCCAGCAGCCAATAGGCTTTTCTGAATGAGGCAAGCGCACTGCTCTGGCCAATCACATACTCTTGTTCCCTTTGCCTCAGCATCTTTGCGTAAGTCTTCTGGCTCACGGTTGGTGGAGTGCTCCAAACCCCTGCTGGTTTGGCCACCCCATTGTAATTGATTTTTGCTTGAATAATCTCTAAAGAGTTTTGATATGCTCCAGTTTATTTATTTATTGTCTTTTCTAGTTTATTTCAAAGTTCAAAATTCACAGTGCTATGGCTTTCAAACATTTTACTGCAATTAACACACTTGCACACATATAGTAAACACACATGCACTGACATGGAGATACGCCTACTTATATTGCACGATATATAAATAAAAGGTCTTAGAAAACAGTGGAAATGGCAACCCACTCCAGTATTCTTGCTTGAAGAATCCCATGGATGGAGGAGCCTAGCGGGTTACAGTCCATGGGGTCACAAAGAGTCGGACACGACTTCACTTTCACATTCACCTTTCTATAGTAGGTGCAGTCTTGATATTTCCTATTCTACTATATCTCATTTAATTCTGTTTCATTTTTAAAAGCTGTATGTATTTCACAACATTAGTTCGAAAACTGGTGTTTAAATACATATTATATATCTCATGTGCTTTAGTCGCTCAATTGTGTCCGACTCTTTGTGACCCCATGGATTGTAGCTCTCCAGGCCCCTCTGCCCATGGGATTTCCCAGGCAAGAATACTGAAACGGGTTGCCATTTTCTTCTCCAGGGCAGTTTATTTTTTAACAATATAAAAATCAACAATTTGTATACTTAGAGTTAGGATTGAAGGATTGCAGGAATGCAGTTAGTGAGCATTTAACAAATACTTGCTGGATGAATGGATGAGAAATTAGTAATCCAATGTGGTGTAAATAAACAAACAGAGGATGCCATGAAAATATTTTAATTAAAATAGTAAAAAAAAAAAAATTCTAGAAATAAACCTAATATGAAGAAAACTGTAACGTTTTATTGAAGGACCAAAGGAAACTTGAATAAGCCGACACATACTACATTGAATGGTAGATTCAGAATTATGAAGGTTCTTACCCCAGATAACTAATTCAGTGTGATCCCAAGAAAAATTGCAAAGGGTTATTTTATGAAACTTGACAAGCTGATCTGCAACCTTATATAGATGAGAAAATGCACAGATTAATGAAAGGTTATTGAAAAAGGGTGAACACTGATAGGAGATTTATCCTACTTTATATCAAAACATACTTTAAAATGGTAGTAGTTAAAACAGTGTATTCTTAACATAAGAAAAAAGAAATAGATCAATGGAACAGAGTCTATAAATACCTCTTATGTTTGCATTGGAATTTAGTATTAAGACAAAAGTCTTAAGTCTTATAGACTTAAGACAAAAGTAACACTTTGAATTATGACTAAGCAAGAACCTATTCAAAAAACCTGTCAGGATAAGAAAAAAAGAGAATTTCAGTCTCACCATAAATACAAAAACATAATTTGTATAAATTAAAGAGCTAAATCTAGATAAAAACTATAAAAGTACTAAAACTAAAATAGGAGAAATTTTGTAATTCTTAGATGAGTAATATCTTTTTTAAGCAAGATGTAAAACTCAGAAACCATATAGGATACAGTTTTTTTAAGGCTGCATTAAACATCTTAAAAAAATTCAGTCAGTCGTGTCCGACTCTTAGCGGCCCCATGGACTGCAGACCACCAGGCTCCCCTGTCCCTGGGATTCTCCAGGGAAGAACACTGGAGTGGGTTGCCATTTCCTTCTCCAATGCATGAAAGTGAAAAGTGAAAGTGAAGTTGCTCAGTCGTGTCCGACTTTGCGACCCCATGGACTGCAGCCTACCCGGCTCCTCCGTCCATGGAATTTTCCAGGCAAGAGTACTGGAGTGGGTGCCATTGCCTTCTCTGAAGCTTTAATATAGTGAGGTATAAAAACATGAGCAAGAGTCTAGGGTAAAATATTTTCAAGCTACATAATAAAGATTAGAATTCATAATGTATAAAGAGTTCAAACAAATAAATAAGAAAAAAGTGGAAAGATAGGCAAAATTATAAACAGTCCAGTCATGGATCTAAATAAAAATGACCAATTTACATATGGAAAGATGCTTAATAAGTAAATAATGAACAAAGATCAAAGTAATGATGGTAGATAATGCTTTATCCATGAGACTGAAATTTTTTAAAAACTCTATTGCTTTCAATGTTGAGAGAGCATAAAATGGTATAGTCTTTTGGAGGTCAATTTGAGAGTATATATCAAAAGTAAAAGTGTACATACTCTGAACTATCACTTCTATTTTCCTGTTTCTGTCCAAGTGATTCTTTCTACATGTGTACAGAGAAGCATCGATTAGGATTTTCAGTGTAGCACTGCTTATAATGGCAAAAAATTAGAAACCATTTAAACATCCATAGTTAGGGAAATAAATTGTGATCCATCCAATATTACAGAATAAAATGATGGAGTAAAAGAGAATAGGGTAGACTTACAGTGCTCACGTGGGAAGAGTTATATGTCTATGTGAAAAAGTACGGATGGAACAATTCATACAGTTCACTCCTATGTTCAGATAGACCTTGGAGATACTGTGGATTCAGTTCCAATAGAACCAATATCACAATTAATGAGTCTCAAAACTTTTTGGTTTCCCACTGCATAGAAAATTTATGTTTAGACTATACTGTAGTTTGTTAAGTGTGTAATACATTATGTCTAAAAAAGCAAGGTATATATTTTAATTGTTGTTTAGTTGCTAGGTTGTGTCTGACTCTTTTGTGACCCCACGGACTGTAGCCTACCACGATCTTCTGTCCATGGGATTTTCCAGGCAAGAATACTGGAGTGGGTTGCCATTTTCTTCTCCAGGGGATCTTCCCCACCCAGGCAGACAGATTCTTCACCACTGAACCGCCAGGGAAGCCCTCATACCTTAATTAAAAATAACTTATTGCTGAAAAATACTAGTTCAGTTCAGTTCAGTCACTCAGTCGTGTGTGACTCTTTGTGACCCCATGGACTGTAGCATGACAGGCTTCCCTGTACATCACCAACTCCCGGAGCTTGCTCAAACTCATGTCCATCGAGTCAGTGATGCCATCCAACCATCTCATCCTCTGTCATCCCCTTCTCTTCCTGCCTTCAACCTTTCCCAGCATCAGGGAATTTGGAAAACTCAGCAGTGGCCACAGGACTGGAAAAGGTCAGTTTATTCCAATCCCAAAGAAAGTCAATGCCAAAGAATGTTCCAACTACTGCACAATTGTACTCATCTCACATGCTAGGGAAGTAATGCTCAAAATTCTCCAAGCCAGGCTTCAACTGTATGTGAACCGTGAACTTCCAGATGTTCAAGCTGGATTTAGAAAAGGAAGAGGAACCAGAGATATAATTGCCAACATCTGTTGGATCATAGAAAAAGCAAGAGAGTGCCAGAAAAACATCTACTTCTGCTTTATTGACTATGCCAAAGCCTTTGACTAAGTGGATCATAACAAACTGTGGAAAATTCTTCAAGAGATGGGAATACCAGACCACCTGACCTGCCTCTTGAGAGACCTGTATGCAGGTCAGGAAGCAACAGTTGTAACTGGACATGGAATAATGGGCTGGTTCCAAATTGGGAAAGGAGTACATCAAGGCTATATATTGTCACCCTGCTTATTTAACTTATAAGAGTACATTTCACAGAGTATATCATATGAAATGCTGGACTGGATGAAGCACAAGCTGGAACCAAGATTGCTGGGAGAAATATCAATAACCTCAGATATGCAGATGATACCACCCTTATGGCAGAAAGCAAAGAGGAACTAAAGACCCTCGTGATGAAAGTGAAAGAGGAAAGTGAAAAAGTCGGCTTAAAGCTCAACATTCAGAAAACTAAGATCATGGCATCTGGTCCCATCACTTCATGGCGAAGAGATGGGAAACAATGGAAACAGTGTCAGACTTTATTTTCTTGGCCTCCAAAAGCACTGCAGATGGTGACTGCAGCCATGAAATTAAAAGATGCTTGGAAGAAAAGCTATGACCTTGGAAGGAAAAAGCTATGGAAGAAAAGCTAAGACCAACCTAGACAGCATATTAAAAAGGAGAAACATTACTTTGCCAACAAAGGTCCATTTAGTCAAAGCTATGATTTTTCCAGTAGTCATGTGTGGTTATGAGAGTTGGACTATAAAGAAAGCTGAACACCAAATAATTGATGCTTTTGAGCTGTGGTGTTGGAGAAGACTCTTGAGAGTCCCTTGGACAGCAAGGAGATCAAACCAGTCCATCCTAAAGGAAATCAATCCTGAATATTCATTGAAAGGACTGAGTTGAAGCTAAAGCTCCAATATTTTGTCTACCTGATGAGAAGAACTGACTCATTAGAAAAGACCCTGGTGCTGGGAAAAGTGCTAACCATCACCTGAACGTCAGTGAGTCAGTCACCATACCAAGTGTAATAATGATGAAAAAGTTCAAACGATTGCAAGAATTACAAATATGTGACACAGAGTCATGAACTGAGCAAAGTCTGCTGGAAAAATGGCATCTTTAGACTCGCTTGACGCAGGGTTGCCATCAACATTCAGTTAGTAAAAACATAACATTTGCAAAATGCTGCCAAAGTGCAATAAAGGGAGGTATGCCTGAAATCCTGTACTGTATGAACATTTAAAGGAATATATTCATTCTTAGTTATTCAACATTGTTTTAAAAATTTAAAATATTTTTAGTTGGTGTGCTTTTCAGAAAGGAGACATTTAATCCAAACTTACTTAAGCAACAGAAAGGGCCTCAGGACTTCTTAGTTATCAGGGTAAATGGAGTCATTTTTATGCTCTTTTCTGGAAGAATTTATTTCCTTTCAATGTAACAACCTCTGGTCCGCCTCCCTCACCACCCCAGGGCCATTCTCCTTTCTAAGCAGGGAGGCTCTTCCCAGGAGATGCTATGCACAGTCTCTGAAGTAATGGAAGATCAAGGGCTTAAGCACAGTTTCAAACCCTCTGCCCATAACTCCACTTAGCTGGTGGAGTTACTTCCTCACTATCCAAGTTGTTATTTTAAAGTCGCACATTCTTTCCTCTACTGTGCTCTTTTCAGGTTGATGTCATTGTACAAAGTGGTCAATGGGGAAAAGAGTTTGGGCAGCTCACACCAGGACAGTTAGTTCTTGCGTGATTGAAAGCTGGCTAGTTGGATTTAATTCTCCTTAAAAAAAAAAAAAGTCACAAAAAGTTACACTCGGTGGTCTGGTGCATAAATCAATATCTGACAAAGCTCCCCCTCCTTACAATGTGTAATGCTCAAAAAACGAGACACATTTGTAGGCCTCTTGGGTATCTCTGTTTGAATGACCCTCTTTTTTTTCCCCTCCTGACCTGTACTCTCCACACTGTATATCAAAATCCAGAGGCTCTTTTATTCCCCCCCCCCTCTTTGGGAAAATCATTTGGGTTTCATTCATGCCATGCAAACCTTACTTTTCTGTTCTAAGCAGTAAAAGAATATAGTGTCTAGAAAATAGCCCTTGGGCAGGACAGCACGGAAACCAATGCCCATCCCTTCTGCCAGCCTGAGGAGTGTTTCTCTTACAATTTATATGCAGTCGTTAAAAATCAGAATGATCTGCTCTGAGATCCAATAAAGTCACACTAGATTTACATCCCTGGGAAAATGTTTTTCCAACATCCCTTCAAATAAAATTTTAAGTTAACACTTTTTCTGGAGTCTCTCTCTCTCTGTGTAATGGGAAACTTTCTTTAAACGCGCTGAAATAGCTCTTGTAGTTTGAGGCCATTTGTGTACAGATACATTATGATGCCAATTGCATATCACAGAGAAAACCATTTTTATGATATTAGGGTGAAGATCTGTCAGCGGATTACCTCTTGCTCTTTTGTCTGATTGTCCCTCCCTTTTCAGACTTACTCTTGCACTCAAACATTTTGGTGCATGTGTGCTTGTGTGCTCAATTGTGTTTGACTCTGCAACCCCATGGACGTAGCCACCAGGCTCCTCTGTCCATGGAGTTTTCCAGGCAAGAATACCGGAGTGGGCTGCCATTTCCTACTCCAGAGGATCTTCCCCACCAGGGATCGAACCCGCCTCCCCTGAGTCTCCTGCATTGGCAGGCAGATTCTTTACCACAGCGATACCTGGGAAGCCCCGTTTTGGTGGTTCAGTCAATTTAGTGCTTGCAACACCACTCCCACCACAGGGTGACATGTGACCAGTCAGGCCAGACAGTAGTCTTTTTCAGAGACTCATGTGGATGCTGAGAGTGAATGGTCTCTGCAGGGGAGAAAATTTTCAGAGCTGTTTGGGGCCAGTTTTCTGGCCATGTGGGTAGAATCTGCCTGAGAATGACATCACTACAGAAGAAAGCAGAGGCAGGAAATGCATAGGTGGCTGGAGGGAAGGAAGGAAGGATGGATAGATGGATGATGAATGGATGGGGAGCTGGATAAATGGAAGGATAAATGATGGATGGGTGAGTGGGTGGATGAAGGGAAGGAAAGATGGATGGATGGATAGATGATGGATGGGCAGGTGGGGGGATGCAAGGAAGGAAGGACAGATGAATGAATAAGATGGATGGATATGGATGCTTGAGTGAATGGACGAGTGGGTAGATGAATGGATGGAGGGATGGATGAATAGAAAGATAAATACAATGTCACACCTGCTTTCCAGGTACCAAGTGATTGTCCAGGATTCAGGGACTGAACCAAAGAATCGAAATGAGGGAGACCTGTCCTATAAGGAATTCTGCCCAACAAGATGGCTCCTTACTGGATGGAGACAAACTGGCCTCAACGGACTTCTCTTGGGTGGGGAAAATCAGTGATGTAAGTCCAGAGCTCAGGGTGTTCTGAGCAGCACTGAGTAAGCCTTGCCTCAGCACTGAGTGAGTCTGCCTCTCAGACTTGGAGCACTGTAATTCCCACGCTTCTCTAGCTGCTGAGACTGCTTACAAGTTGGCTGAGTTCCCAGTGCATCCATTCTTAAACTCAAGTCCTATCACTAAAGACAATCCATGTGTCTTACTATTGCAACATCAAAGAGTCTAATTCAGGAGGTGACTTTTTAAAATGTTTTATAAGCTTACTGATAGTTTGGAGACACTGCAAATTATGGATTTGGGAGAGAGAGATCGGAGAGGAATAGCTGGGTGCATTGCAAAATAGGGAGTCATTTGAATGTGAAGAAACACTAGTGAACACTCTGCCACCTGGGCGAAGGCAAGTCAGCTAGATTTTGAGTGGGGGCTGGGGGCAGATGGAGCGAGCACCAGTTTTCCTCGTCATGAGCTGTGAGGCCTGCTTGGCACCAGCTTCATTTCCAGTCTTGGTTTATGGAGTCCTTTTATGGACAGGACCCTGTTTCATCAGGCTCTGGAGGAGTCAGGCATGGCTCTTCTCTCCTGAGCCTGGTGGGGTGGAGAGGCTGGGCCTTCAAAGATAAGCCTGAGAGAAGTCTGCCTTGGGGAGAGTGGCCTGAGATGCAGGCATGTTTAGGGTAAATTAAGTGCTGCCAGATGCCTGTGATGACTGGTGGGTCTGGAAGTGTGTCTCCAGCTCCCCGTGATTTGGCAGCTTTTGCTTTTCTCTGCTTGAAGCAAGGGTTATTTCCATCTGCTTCCTGATACTGTAGAGGTAGAAGGCCCGCCAGACAGAGGTCCCAGGGCTGGAGTCTGTGAGCACCAGTGAGTGCCTGTCTGCATTCGGGTTCACAAAGCCTGTGAATGATGTGAGAGTTGTCGCAGGGAGAGGAGGGGACGTGGGCGGCGCTGTGCCCCTTTGAGAGGGAGCTGGTCTCAATCAAGGGAAAAACTCTCAGCAGAGAACTGGATCCTCCCTCCACTCAATGTATTTAAAATGTGGTACGACTTTCCTCATTTTAAATACATTTTAAATACATGTGGTACGACTTTCCTCATTTTAAATACATTGAGTGGAGGGAGGATCCAGTTCTCTGCTGAGAGTTTTTCCCTTGATTGAGACCAGCTCCCTCTCAAAGGGGCACAGCGCCACCCATGTCCTCTCTTCTCCCTCCACTCAATGTATTTAAAATGTGGTACGACTTTCCTCTGGAGAAGGAAATAGCACCCCACTCCAGTACTCTTGCCTGGAAAATCCCATGGACAGAGGAGCCTGGTAGGCTACAGCCCACGGGGTCGCTAAGAGTCAGACACGACTGAGCGACTTCACTTTCACCTTTCACTTTTCACTTTCATGCATTGGAGAAGGAAATGGCAACCCACTCCAGTGTTCTTGCCTGGAGAATCCCAGGGACGGGGGAGCCTGGTGGGCTGCCGTCTCTGGGGTCGCACAGAGTCGGACACGACTGAAGCGACTTAGCGGCAGCAGCAGCAGCATGACTTTCCTCTGCTCTCTCCTCTTCCGGTTCCCCTCTTACCTCCTTATCTATTCTTCCCAGGACTTTAAAAGAGACAAACAGACCTTGAAGTTATGGGGTTTCCTCCCCTTTCCTCCTCATGCTGGCCAGAAGCACATTTCTTAATAATCTCTCCATCCCAGTCTGTCGGTATTTCCTAACCTCTTCTCTCTCTCTCCTTCTTTCCCTCTCTGTCTCTAGTTCCTTCTATTTTTTTCTTTCCTCATTTAGTCTTCAATTCTCCTTCCATCCCTCTTCCCTATAAATCACAAAATCTGAACACCCAGATTATTTTGTCTCTGAAATTTAGAGACAGCAAACTAATCTGATGAAAGAGAAATGAAAAATTTTCATGTCATTTCAATTTCTATCTTCTGCCATATCTTCTCAAACATGTATTGTAAGTAATAAAACATTTGATTCTGTTTGTTTTGATTTTCAACCACAGGCAACATATATAACTTTTTTCTTCCCTGATGAGTCCCTGACGGCTTCATCCAAATATCATCTCATCCAAATGCTTTCCTTAAGCAAGAGTGCTAATGTGTCTCCTTAAAATCACCATTTTTTCAAAGGTGGGACAAGATGCTTCTTCGTTGGAATAGAGGAACAGGATACAATCTCTTGGTTCTGCTTTTCTAGGTTATAACTTCATGGTTTTGTTCCAGGAAAATATATTGTCTTCAGAAAAATGTAAAGCCACAGTAGGACTATACAGTTTTCTTTCCTCACTAAAAGCTATTATGACTGGGTGTCTGTCCATTCAGGCAGTCAGCTTGGCTGGCTGGCTGGATTCTTCCACCCATCCACATGCTGTTTAATAATAATTTATTTAGCTACTATGAAAGGTAAGCTCTGTGATAAAGAGAGGTCCCCAATCACATGGAGTATCTCCTTATCAGTGAGACAAATAAAATAATCACAAAATGAATGAACAGGATGGTTTTAGATGTGCGATGAAGACAATAAAAGAAGTTGATGTGACCCTGAGTGGGGAGTGGGATGTTAATTTAGAGGGAGGGGCAGGAGGTCTCTTGGCAGAAGAAAAAGCACATTCTAAAAGCTTCAGGTGAGAAGGAGCTAACATACATCTATGTGGGTGAGAGATGCACCGTGGAGAAAATTAGGTATCCTTAAATAAAAGTTTTAAAAGGAGTTTAAATGAATTTGACTTAAATTTCTTTTCTTTAGCAAATATCCTCCTTCTTATCTTCCTCTTCTCCCTCTGATGAGGGGCTGACACAAGCTAATGGTCATCCTCAACCCCGACCGCAAAAGGCCAGTTTCTCTTTTACCGCCTGTGGCCAGAAAGTCAGTTTCTGCACAGAGATCAGTTATCTTTCTGTCTTTTGGTTTCTTCCCAGAGGCCCAACAGCATCACAATTCATACCTTGAGGAAGAGACTGCAGTGGGCTCATTTGTCCCCTGGGATAAGTTTTCCCCCAACAGCAGGGGGATGTGATTTTCAAGATTACAGAATGGAAAGAACCCCACATCAGCTGTCCTGTTGACATCGTGGAGAATTTTTTTACATTTCTGTGTCTTTGATTAGCCTGAAAATATGTTGAGTGAAGAAGCCCTTTCAATAGTGTTTTAACCACGATCAGAGAACTACATGTGGCTCCAAGAAGTTTATTTTGGGTCTCAAGCTGGCCAATGATTGGCCTGTGCCCAACAACTTAACCTAAGAGGCACTTAAGTAATGGAGAGCGAATAAAAAATAAAAGCAAATTACAGAGCATGGAGATAAGGGGAAAGCTGAAAAAAAAAAGAAGTGGCATTTCACCCTTCAAAGTTGGTGGAGATTGTGATCAAGCTTTAGATGCTGTCTGCCTGATAGGTGGCTTTGAGTTAATTTTATCACTTAACTTGGTCAATATGTTAGAATCCTTAGTGATCATGTGGATGGGGCCAGATCAGGACAAACTATCTTTAAGTGCAAAAATAATGTATAAGTGTTTCAGTGTATTGGTAGAAGTTTCAATTAAACAGGAAGTTCTGATTTTAAATTTGTAGGAACCTCAGCAGCAGCAGCAAGGCTCCACTGGAGAAGAGAGTGGCAAACCACTTCAGTATTCTTGCCTTGAGAACCCCATGAACAGTATGAAAAGGCAAAATGATAGGATACTGAAAGAGAAACTCCCCAGGTCAGTAGGTGCCCAATATGCTACTGGAGATCAGTGGAGAAATAACTCCAGAAAGAATGAAGGGATGGAGCCAAAGCAAAAACAATACCCAGTTGTGGATGCGACTGGTGATAGAAGCAAGGTCCGATGCTGTAAAGAGCAATATTGCATAGGAACCTGGAATGTTAGGTCCATGAATCAAGGCAAATTGGAAGTGGTCAAACAGGAGATGGCAAGAGTGAACATCGACATTCTAGGAATCAGCGAACTCAAATGGACTGGAATGGGTGAATTTAACTCAGATGACCATTATATCTACTACTGTGGGCAGGAATCCCTTAGAAGAAATGGAGTAGCCATCATGGTCAACAAAAAAGAGTCTGAAATGCAGTGCTTGGATGCAATCTCAAAAACAATAGAATGATCTCTGTTTGTTTCCAAGGCAAACCATTCAATATCACGGTAATCCAAGCCTATGCCCCAACCAGTAATGCTGAAGAAGCTGAAGTTGAACGGTTCTATGAAGATCTACAAGATCTTTTAGAACTAACACCCAAAAAAGATGTCCTTTTCATTATAGGGGACTGGAATGCAAAAGTAGGAAGTCAAGAAACACCTGGAGTAACGGGCAAATTTGGCCTTGGAATACGGAATGAAGCAGGGCAAAGGCTAATAGAGTTTTGCCAAGAGAACACACTGGTCATAGCAAACACCCTCTTCCAACAACACAAAAGAAGACTCTACACTTGGACATCACCAGATGGTCAACACCGAAATCAGATTGATTATATTCTTTGCAGCCAAAGATGGAGAAGCTCTATACAGTCAGCAAAAACAAGACTGGGAGCTGACTGTGGCTCAGATCATGAACTCCTTATTACCAAATTCAGACTTAAATTGAAGAAAGTAGGGAAAACTACTAGACCATTCAGGTATGACCTAAATCAAATCCCTTATGATCATACAGTGGAAGTGAGAAATAGATTTAAGGGACTAGATCTGATAGAGTGCCTGATGAACTATGGATGGAGGTTCGTGACATTGTACAGGAGACAGGGATCAAGACCATCCCCATGGAAAAGAAATGCAAAAAAGCAAAATGGCTGTCTGGGGAGGCCTTACAAATAGCTGGGAAAAGAAGAGAAGCGAAAAGCTAAGGAGAAAAGGAAAGATATAAGCACCTGAATGCAGAGTTCCAAAGAAGAGCAAGGAGAGATAAGAAGCCTTCTTCAGTGATCAATGCAAAGAAATAGAGGAAAATAACAGAATAGGAAAGACTAGAGATCTCTTCAAGAAAATTAGAGATACCAAGGGAACATTTCATGCAAAGACGGGCTCGATAAAGGACAGAAATGGTATGGACCAAACAGAAGCAGAAGATATTAAGAAGAGGTGGCAAGAATACACAGAAGTGAAGTGAAGTTGCTCAGTCGTGTCCGACTCCTTGCGACCCCATGTACTGTAACCTACCAGGATCCTCCGTCCATGGGATTTTCCAGGCAAGAGTACTGGAGTGGGTTGCCATTAGAAGAACTGTACAAAAAAGATCTTCACGACCCAGATGATCACGATGGTGTGATCACTCACCTAGAGCCAGATATCCTGGAATGTGAAGTCAAGTGGGCCTTAGAAAGCATCACTACGAACAAAGCTAGTGGAGGTGATGGAATTCCAGTGGAGCTATTCCAAATCCTGAAAGATGATGCTGTGAAAGTGCTGCACTCAATATGCCAGCAAATTTGGAAAACTCAGCAGTGGCCACAGGACTGGAAAAGGTCAGTTTTCATTCCAATCCTAAAGAAAGGCAATGCCAAAGAATGCTCAAAGTACCGCACAATTGCACTCATCTCACACGCTAATAAAGTAATGCTCAAAATTCTCGAAGCCAGGCTTCAGCAATACGTGAACCGTGAACATCCAGATGTTCAAGCTGGTTTTAGAAAAGGCAGAGGAACCAGAGATCAAATTGCCAACATCTGCATCATGGAAAAAGCAAGAGAGTTCCAGAAAAATATCTATTTCTGCTTTATTGACTATGCCAAAGCCTTTGACTGTGTGGATCACAATAAACTGGAAAATTCTGAAAGAGATGGGAATACCAGACCACCTGACCTGCCTCTTGAGAAACCTATATGCAGGTCAGGAAGCAACAGTTAGAACTGGACATGGAACAACAGACTGGTTCCAAATAGGAAAAGGAATACATCAAGGCTGTATATTGTCACCCTGCTTATTTAACCTCTGTGCAGAGTATATCATGAGAAATGCTGGGCTGGAAGAAGCACAAGCTGGAATCAAGATTGCTGGGAGAAATATTAATAACCTCAAATATGCAGATGACACCACCCTTATGGCAGAAAGTGAAGAGGAACTAAAAAGCCTCTTGATGAAATTGAAAGAGGAGAGTGAAAAAGTTGCCTTAAAGCTCAACATTCAGAAAACGAAGATCATGGCATCTGGTCCCATCACTTCATGGGAAATAGATGGGGAAACAGTGTCAGGCTTTATTTTTTTGGGGTGCCAAAATCTCTGCAGATGGTGATTGTAGCCATGAAATTAAAAGATGCTTACTCCTTGGAAGGAAAGTTATGACCAACCTATATAGCATATTAAAAAGCAGAGACATTACTTTGCCAGCAAAGGTCCGTCTAGTCAAAGCTATGGTTTTTCCAGTGGTCATGTATGGATGTGAGAGTTGGACTGTGAAGAAAGCTGAGCGCTGAAGAATTGATGCTTTTGAACTGTGGTGTTGGAGAAGACTCTTGAGAGTCCCTTGGACTGCAAGGAGATCCAACCAGTCCATTCTAAAGATCATTCCTGGGTGTTCATTGGAAGGACTGATGCTAAAGCTGAAACTCCAATCCTTTGGCCATCTCATGCGAAGAGTTGACTCATTAGAAAAGACTCATGCTGGGAGGGATTGGGGGCAGGAGGAGAAGGGGATGACAGAGGATGAGATGGCTGGATGGCATCACTGACTCGATGGACATGAGTTTTAGTGAACTCCAGGAGTTGGTGATGGACAGGGAGGCCTGGCGTGCTGCGATTCATGGGGTCCAAAGAATCAGACATGACTGAGCGACTGCACTGAACTGAACTGAAGGCTTCCCTGGTGTCTCAGTGGTAAAGAATCCACTTGCCAATGCAGGAGATGTGGGTTCGAGCCCTTGGGTTGGGAAGATTCCCTGGAGAAGGAAATGGCAACCCACTCTAGTACTCATGCCTGGGAAATCCCATGGATAGAAGAGTCTGGTGGGCTAGTCCATGGGGGTCACAAAAGAGTGGGACACGACTGAGCCACTAAACAACAACACAATCATACATAAAGCAAAAATTGCCTTCAGGAGATGTTTGATAATGGTTTAAAATATGCCTCTCAATTTGCTGAATTGATAGATTCAGTAAAATCATCATCAAGAACGTAGATTTGGACAGCACAATGATGTTTACTTACTGAGACATGAACAAACACTCATATGTGTGTATATACGAATGTGTTCTGTGTGTATGTGTCCTCTGTACCTGGCTAGTGGAAACTACACAATCTTTTTAAGCACATATGGACTAATTAAAAAATTTATTACTTCATAGTCATAAACCAAGCTTACAAATTTCAAGAGTCCCTAACAACAATACCAAAAAAAAAAAGACAAAACAAAACTAGAAATTAACAACCAAAAGATAAACTTAAAAAAAAAATCTCATATTCTTGGAAATTAACAACAAAAAAGGACCTATGACTCAAAGAATTCATTATGGAAATTGAAAGTAGTTTAAGTTAAATGATAATGGATCAGGAGTACTAGCTATAGAAACTTAGCAAGCTTGGCTAAAGCATAGCTGAGTGCCATTTGTGGCTTTAATTGCTTGTTAGAAAAGAAGAAAGGCTGACAAGAAATTAGCTATGTGTCCATCTTTAGAAGATAGAAAAAGAGAAAAGTAATTGAATAGGTCCAAAAAATAGTAAAAAACATAAATAAATAAAAAAGAAGAAGAAGAGAAATAAATGAAATGAGAAATAAAACCACAAAATTATCAAGGCCAAATTTGCTTAGAAGGACAAACTTCTGACAGAGCAAGAAAAAAGAGAAGTCCCAGTTTCAGGATGAATAAAGCTCATAAGTACTGAAGTATCAGAGATTAGATTTTAAAGGAATATTATGACCAAGCTGATGTCAAATACTTATAAACGCCTATGGAGCTGAAAAGTTCTTAGAAAAGTACAAATTATTAAAGTTGACTTAAGAAGTAATAAATACCTGGAGTCTCCTGTCATTTTGAAAGAATTCGAGTCAGTAGTTAAAAATCCTTCCACAAAATAAACACCAGTTCCAGATGTTTTTATGGGTTGTTTCTACCATATATTCAAGGAACAGATAGTTTCAGGCTGAGACAAACTCTTTGCAAAGAATAGAAAAAGAGAAAACACTTCTCACCCATAAGACTAATATAACCTTGATTCCAAAAGTTGACAAGGATATTTAGTGGGAAGGGAAATCATAGACCAATCTGGCTGTGAACCTAGATGCAAGAATCCTAAATAAACTATTCACAGACTATGCTATGCTAAGTCACTTCAGTCATGTCCAACTCTGTGCGACCCCATAGACGGCAGCCCACCAGGCTCCCTCGTCCCTGGGATTCTCCAGGCAAGAACACTGGAGTGGGTTGCCATTTCCTTCTCCAATGCATGAAGTAAAAAGTGAAAGTGAAGTCTCTCAGTCGTGTCTGACTCTTAGCGACCCCATGGACTGTAGCCTACCAGGCTCCTCCGTCCATGGGATTTTCCAGGCAAGAGTACTGGAGTGGGGTGCCATATAGCTAGCAATAATCAAGTAGCATTTATTTCTGGAATGACTGATTTAATATAAAACGTGTCATGTAAATCATCATATTTATAGTTTAAAGGAGGAAACTTGTGATCATAATAGATTCACATAAACATTTGATGAAATTCATCAAACATTCATAATAAAACCTTAGCAAGCTAACTTTAGAATGGTGTGGTGGTGGTGGTTTAGTTGCTAAGTTGTTTCTGACTCTGTGACCCCATGGACTATTGACTGCCAGGTTCCTCTGTCCATGGGATTCGCCAGGCATGAATACTGGAGTGGGTTGCCATTTCCTTCTTCAGGGGATATTCCTGACCCAGGGATTGAACCTGGGTCTCCTACCTTGCAGGCAGGAGATCTTTACCAACTGATCCACCAGGACATGGAACTTCCTTTATTTACACTAAATATCTTTTTACTGGAAAATCATGGAAAGTCATGCCTTTAACATCAAGAATGAAACAAGGACTGTGACTGCTCTTACCTCTGCTAATCAACGTTGCTCTGGAGTGCAAGCCAGCACACTCAAACCAGCAGTCAAAGTACAAGGGTCAGAAAGAAAAAAACAAACTATCACTGTTTGTAGATGATATAAGTTTCCATATACATCAGCTTCCCTGGTGGCTCAGACGATAATCTGCTTGCAATGCAGGAGACTCGGGTTCGATCCATGGGTCAGGAAGATTCCCTAGAGAAGGGAATGGCAACCCACTCCAATATTCTTGCCTGGATAATCCCATAGACAGAGGGGTCTGGTGGGCTATGATTTTCCATATAGGAAAAGCAAATCTACAAATTATGGGAAATATCACCCATAGAGCTGTATCCAGCTGGGGTCTCTACAGGAATCAGGTAGGATCCTTGATGTAGCTAGCCTTCAATGACTAGACAGATGTAGGAAGGGTGAAGGGGAGCCAGTAAAGGTGGTCAGCCCCTGTGGTAAGTAACACTGAGGACCCTCAGGTTTGTGCAATCAGAGGGGAGGAGTGAGAGGAGGGCGTGGTTAGCTGAACCTGGAGAGGGAGGGGACAGCTGTAGGCAACTTCTGAAAGTGGGAGGTGAGTGTTTGTTTCAGGAGAAGAGCACAGCCCTGATGATTGGCTGCGTGAAAGACAGGGAGTGGGGTACAACACCCCATTTTACTTTCTTCCTGTCCTCTGCTCTTCTCACCGTAGCTTCCTATTTCTGACTTTCCTGGAAGCCCGGACACAGGGAGTCCCTGATGTAGAGTCTACAGAGTTTGTCTCCTGGGCACAGGGCGTGGTGGGAACAGTGGAGGGCACACTTGAGAGCAAAGAGAGGATGCCTAGCAAACATCTAACAGGGGCTGTGAGGTTCCTTTATGTAGACACATATGACTGTATTCAACTGTAATAAGGGAAGCTAAAATAGAGAAAGAACCATATTCATGACAGAAAGACATAAAAATGTCAGTTCTTTCTCACATGATGAGAGATTGAAAACAATTTTAATAAAAATTCCAACAGGATATTTTTGCAGGACTTGATTCACAGATTCTAAATTTCAGTGGAAGAGTAATTGATAAGAATAAGCAAGACAGTCTTAAGAGGAACCAGAATATGTAACTCTATCACATATCAAGTCTTCTTATAAGGTTTTAGCAATCAAGACACTATTAGCACAGTGAGATCAAAGGAATAAAATAGCCCAGAAAGAGGCAAATCAAGCAGAAATGTCATATACGTCTAAGCTCACAATTGCAGGTCAGTGTGGAGATGATTCAACAAGTGTGCCGGGCTTGGTTATGCATGGGGGAAAACCATAAAAACTGTCTTATAGTCTACATTCAAATGGCAATTCTGAAGTTAGAGGGCAAAGTGGATTAAAATCTAAAATGTAAAAGGTAAAATTTTAACAGACTTAGAAGAGAATATCGAAGAATATCTTTACAACTCTGGGACTAGAGCAAGATTCCTGAACAAGTACAAAGGGCATAAACCGTAAAAGAAAACTGGATAAATTCAACCACAATAAAATGAAGATCCTCTGTCCTTCAGAAGACATCAACGAGAGAGTGAGAGAGCAAGTCATAATCTGGGATATTTCAACACATAGCTGACAAGGATTAGTATTCTGAAGGTATGCACAATTGTTTACAAATTAATAAGGATATGATAAACCAATGATAAAAGAGGCAGAAAATATGAATGGGTGAGACACAGAAGAGGTCTGAGTAACTCATGAACATATGGAAAGTGCTCAGCCTCATTAGTTACTGGGAGAGTTGGTGATGAGATGTTACCACACATCCTCCAGAATGGTCCAAATTAAAATGTCTCAGGACAGCAAAGGGCTTCCCTGGTGGCTCAGATGGTAAAGAATCTGCCTGCAGTGCAGGAGACCTGGGTTCAGTCCCTGGGTTGGGAAGATCCCCTGGAGGAGGAAATGGCAACCTACTCCAGTATTATTACCTGGAGAATCCCACAGACAGAAGAGCCTAGCAGGCTACAGTCCATCCGGTCAGACACGAGTGAGCAACTGATATAGACAGGGAGTGTGGATCCAAAGGAACTTTCAAACACTGCTGCGCCTGTGCAAGCCAGTGAAACTATTTTAGAAAACAACTTATTGGGAATTAGGTCAAACACATGAATATCCTGCAAGCCAATCACTTGCCCAGTTTGATTTTCAAAAGTGACCATTTCATGTGGTCAGATCTAAGTCATCTCCTCAAGGAACACTTGCACTTTCTGAATGGGAGACACGTATAGGATGATTCATAGCAAGACAGCTCTGAAATAAAATGCCCTAGGATATCCTCCACGTCTAAGGATAGCATGCGGGATGAGCATACGGGGTATGCTGAGTAATGGAAGACTTTAGATATGTGGAAACGATGGATACTAAACACAGATCAGGTTGGACATACAGTGTTGCAAAAGCCAAAATAGGACAAAACAAACAAAATAGTAAAGTGTGGAAGAACTTATACACAAATCAAAACCAGGCAAAACTCAGTAGTGTTCTGTTTAAGGATGCCCTCACATCTGGAAAATCTAGAAGGAAAATCAAGGAGTGATTTATACAAAACTCAGAAGGGGAAGGTGGAGGGATTCCCAGGGCCTCTGGGTAATCAGGCATATTTGTTTCTTAAGCTGGGTAATGGGTACATGGGCATTTGATTCATTCATTTACTTTAATTTAAAAATTTACTTATTTATGGTTGCACTCTATTTGCAGTGAGCAGGGGCTGCTCTCTGGTTCCGGTGCACAGGCTTCTCTTTGTGATGGCTTCTCGTGTTGCAGAGCATGTGTTGTAGGGCGTGTGGGCTCAGTAGTTGTGGCAGGTGGGCTTAGTTGTCCATGGCATGTGGCATCTTCCTGGACCAGGGATTGGACCCATGTCTCCTGTATTGGCAGGCGGATTCTTAACCACTGAACCACAGCAAAGTCCCTGATTCATTAGTTTTAAAAGTATAGTTCTTTAACATGTACATAGAGTAAATCCCCTATATTAGAACCTCCAAGTTAGAAACTCTCAAAGATGCAAAAGCGCATTCCATCAATATCAGGTGTGAGTGAAATGGCATCTTGCCCTCCATCTCCTGTTGCTGACGATG
Source organism: Bos indicus (assembly GCF_029378745.1). NCBI lineage: Eukaryota > Metazoa > Chordata > Mammalia > Artiodactyla > Bovidae > Bos > Bos indicus. The sequence goes on along the minus strand of NC_091772.1, from coordinate 35,950,451 downwards.
CTTCAGCTCTACCATCTCCCTCCTCCAGTCAGTAACTCTTCTTGCCTGTTCACTCGATGCCAGCCCTGGATGCCAGCTGTTGTACTGTACTACTGTACTTTTCAAGGTACTGTACCGGCAGATTGAAAATATTTTCTTTATTGTTTGTGTTTGTTTCTATGTATTATTTGCATGAAAAGTATTATAAACCTATTACATTTTTTCTTGCTTTTTACCAAGCAAATTGACAACATTTGAAAAAGGATCATTGAAAGAATATGAGGAATCACATATTGGTGGGAATGCAAAGTGTAAGTGGTGGCTAGTTCTATCCTAAGTTTGAAAAGTCCTGAAAAGGGGGGTTCTTTGATGTAGTAGGTGTACCTACGAGAACTTATGATCATAAAACCATCATAGATGTGTGTACAAATTTCCATTTAGTGCAGTACTTTGTATAATTACGTAAAAGGCACATGCTTGACAATCATGGTTTGTTTAAATAAGCTATGGCCCAGCTAGACATTTAGTGGAAAAGCACATCACTATTAATATTATGTAAAATAGAAGATGAAGTAAAACGTTCTTGATATATTATTTAATACAAATAAGGTTAAAGTCCTATGTGGAATATAATTTCATGTTTTAAAGATATGCATATTTATAAAGAATAGAAAGGATATAGATAGTGCTAAATAAATAAATGAGTAATAAAGAAATAAAGAAATGAGTGACCTGAACCAGGATCCTAATACTGGTTACTTCTCTGATTACCCTAACCCTCTAAGGTTAGGGGTGACAGTGGTGTTTTCCTTTTTACATACAGGTATTTCCTAAAATTTTATATCATGTTCATGCTTTCTTGTTGCAATAAGAAAATTTACAAATAATTAGAATTAAAATGAAAGACTACTCCCATGTAGTAGTAGTCCAGCACTGGTATTTTTATCTCCTAATAACAGTTTATACATATACAGTGTTCAATAAGCCTGTAATAAAAGATCAGTACATGGAAAAAAAATGAAAGACTAATATATCTACATAACCATCTTGTTTTGTATCATAACCAGCACAACATGATCACAAATGGGGTTACTGAATGTTTTTGAAATTGAGTTTCATATTCAGATCTTCTTTTTAAAAATATTAAATACCTTTTTATCAATACCCTACAGGTTAGAAAACTTGAAATGATTATGTGTTCAGACCCAGCTTCCAAAAGCACCCACTTTAAGGTTACTATTTGGCCAAAATTTAACTAGCTGACCCCACATATGCTTGCTCTTGTGGGACTGCCAAGCTATGTCAGCAGAGAGAGGATTGGGAGCCAGTTACAAACCCAAAGATCCAGCTCTGGATTTCTACCCAGTGGGTGAAAATGGCCCGTAGGACTGAAAATTTCAACCAGAACTGACTCCCCGCAGTGCTACTGGTCTCAATACCCACGTCCCCCTCTGTGAATTGCAAGTGCAGAGTCTTAACCGGCAGGCAAGTCCCTCAATTAGCAATTGGGTGCTGTCAAACATTGCTTAGAAGGCTCTGTTTAAAGGTTTACTGCTGCTGCTAAGTCGCTTCAGTTGTGTCCGACTCTGTGCGACCCCATAGATGGCAGCCCACCAGGCTCCCCCACTCTCTTAAACTCCCTAACCTGGATACTCTTACAACATCCTGGGTAGGTCTTTCCAGATCTGATTTCTACGAATGTGGCTATTGTTTTCAAAAACATTCATGGCAAGACTTGTGAAATGTTTGATTCTTACTGAGAATGTGTTATTAGAAACTTTTCTGGGCTGTTGGACACATAGAGTCAGGAAATTTAGCAAATCATTGTGGATCTCAAGATCTGTCCTTTTTGATGTCCTGTGCACACCCTTGGGTGCTGCCTTCTTCCTGGAATTTTTGTGGGTTTGAGGCAGGACCAAATGTTTCCACACCACCCACAGGTTTCATGCTCATTAGTCCCATTAATTGAAGTCTTCCAGCAATTTACTTGGGAAGAGAAGAGGAAAAGACAGGGAGTCTGCAATATTCAAGATTATGGGCTGTCTTGAGCAGTAGGAATTCCCAAACTGGAAAGGGTGTTCTTGTTGGGTGGTTGTGAACTTATGCTCAATGTTGGAATATTATCTAAAACTTCCATCTTGAAAGGGTTGCACTTGTACTATAATATCTCAGAAAATTTGACTTTTTGGATGCTTTTAGTATATCCTTTCTGGGTCTTAGAATGAATCCCTAACCTAAAAGCCAAACTCAAGCAATGCTTGTAGTCAATGATAAATCTAATTGGTGCCTCCCAAACACCTTTTGAAAGATCTATGAATTTTCAGTTATTTTCAGAAGCATGGAATTATTTTGGACATTAAGGAAAAAGCAGCACCATAGACATCCTGGGTGAAACACTAGCTGAAAAACACATTTGTCTTATAGGAAATACAAAAAATATTAGCCCCCAAATGGAACCCACATCAGGGACTGCGTCCACTGTGATAACTTGCTTTGGTGAGCATGGGAAGACACACTTGGAGTCTCCCAGGATCCTGATGATCCATGATAATAATTTCCAGGATGAAAACTGCAGGGATGTGGAGAGAGGAGAATTTTCCAGTGGGTTTTATTTAAATAAGCTAACATTTAACAGATTATCTGAGCCTAGTAAAACATGTTGAAATACAGTTCCTACGGCATGGTCTCAGATCTTTGCAACTCTTTGGGGAATATAATTAAAGCCAGTTCATGAGACTACTGGGTGGGGCCGGTGGAGGATGCTGGATGAGGGGCTCTGGCAAGATGGAACTCCACAGGCAATTAACATTATACTCCAAAGGAAGCGGTGCTGAGGAATTAACAAATGCATCTGTCTACTCACAGGAGTCCTGCACAGTGAGCGGTGACGCACTGAATGGTCCATTTTTCTTTTCTAAATCCAGGGCTGTGTTTTGCTTCTCATGGCGCTGATGGCACATCTGAAAGGTAGGAGTCTGGGTTTTGCCTGTGGGTGGATATTTGCAGTCACATCTGGCTTTGCTTTGCCGTATTGTTAACCCCCCTTTTCCCTGCTACAGTTGTTTTCTTTTTATTAAATTTCCCGTCTGGATCCCTGCGTCTGCATTTCTAATGTCAACAACTGCTTTTATCACAGATAATAACTTCCTTTTACAAAAAAAAGGCTGTATCATCCTACATGCATTTCAAATTACATTTTATGAACAAACACTGAAATATAGTATTTGGCAGTATGCGTAATTGAGTATATTTATAGTCATCTAAATTTCAGTTTTGCCAGAGCCAAGAACCAAGTTGGTTGCAGTTTTCTTAATAATCTATTTCTTGAGAGTGTTGTTGCTTCTCACCAGAACTTAATTAAGTTCACATTGGGATGTTTATGAAGGAAATTATGCGGTATGCCCAAACATGCCGTACAAACAATTATCAAAACACCAGCAACTCCTTAACACTCCAGAGTTTTCACAACCACAAGCGTGAAACTCTCCCAAATCGATTGTTTGCTAATAGATGGGCTAGGATCAAATTAAAAAATGGATGATGAATGAGAAGGAAAGCTGGACTTCTGCAGTCGTCAAGCACAGGACCAAGCTAGTGCCAAGGTCTTTTTGCCTGATTTAATGTCCTTGTGTGGTGTAGATGCCCACTGGGAAGGGGGCCAAACTCAGGTTCTGGGCTCTACTGCTGACCTGCTGTAAGTTATGCAAGTCTGCCTGGTCCTTGTATACCTCTTGAAGATAAATAAAGGACATTTAGGAAGCTATTGGCCAATATGAGGTTAAAATGAATTTCTTGTTCCTACTGCTAAAGGTGTTGAGTGTTTATTTACCATATAGTATATTTAATCTAGTGAATAATTCTGCAAAGCCATGTGCTGCTGCCTGTAGCCCACACAGCAAACTGAGTGAATGATAGAAAATTAGATTGAAAATTTTGATGATAAGTTTCTGATATTTCCAGTTTTGAGATGTGGCATGACAGGATAATGGTGATCACACAGGGAAAAAACTACACAAGCCATTTCAGTATGGAAACAGAGTTGGCAAAACAGATGACATATTTTTAATCTCAGACATATAATAATGTTTCAAGTGCAGACTTCTGGTTTCATTGCTTTCTGGATGGCGGGCACTTCTGGGACGGAATGTTTGACACGTGACACTGGACAGATGCAGGCTCCGGTGTCAGTTTTATTAAAGAGGACATGTACCTGGAAAGGACTGCACTGTGCAGACAAGAACTTAAGTTTCAGTGGCCATCAGGTTAGTTCTCAAACACATTTGAGTGTGATTTGTCTTTAATTATAAAGTCCAGTGACGTATTTTTACCTGCCCATCCTAAATCCTGGGCTTCCCCAGGGAAGTAAAGAATCTGCCCACAATGCAGGAGACCTGGGCTCGATCTCTTGGTAGGGAAGGTGCCCTGGAGAAGGGAGTGGCTACCCACTCCAGTACTCTTGCCTGGAGAATCCCGTGGACAGAGAAGCCTGGTGGGCTACTATCCACAGGGTTGCAAAGAGTTAGACAAGACTGAAGTGACTTAGCATGCCTAAATCCTGGTGTAATTTAGAATGTAATGGCTGGTGTCTTGATTTCTTTTGTTGACTGTTCTGGGTACATTTTAAGGGTCCAGTCTGGTGGCTATTGACAAGAGAGCTGTTCTGTGTATACTTTATCTCTACACTTTTAAAGAAATGAAGACTTAGAAGAGTGAAGGAATTTGTCCGGAAGACCCCCTGGAGAAAGGCATGGCAACCCACTCCAGTATTCTCAGCTGGAGAATCCCGTGAACAGAGGAGCCTGGTGAGCCACAAGTCCGTAGTGTCACAAAGAGTTGGACATGGCTGAAGTGACTTAGCACTTACTCATCCAGACCTCAGTGTTTCAAGAGGGAATATCTCTCTTCCATTCTATGGAACATGTAAGGCACTTTTTAAAAATCTCTGTTTAAGTTCTGCCATATTCTAGAAAATAATCTAGTTAAGCAGCCTTTGTTGAACACCCATTTGACACAAAATTCCAAGTTGGATGTTGTAAAGGAGATACAAGAAAAGGGTGCTGACCCCTCGCCTTCAAGTTATTTACCACTTAGAGGGGAAAGACAGAAGGGGCCTATGGGAAAGACATAAGAAACTCTTGCTACCGGCTAAACCATGTAAGTGAAGGGTAATCTGTCAATCAAGTGGACTATGATAGGAATTTGATAGAAGCAAAACACATAGCTGGTGGATCAAAATAAAAACACTACAAGGATAATACTGAATGATGCCTAGAAGTTCAGCTATTGACCTTGGAAGACATCAATCACAGAAGTAAAGTTTCATTCTGACAATTGGAATTACGGATTGAATTTTACATAATCTCCCCTTAGAAGTTCTAGTTCAGTAGTGAAAGTAACAGATGCCTGGTTGCCATGGTGACATGAATCTCACGCTGGGGTGGATCCATCTCAGCTTGGAACTTCTTCTCCTAGGACTGGGAATCATGGGGAGATTGAGTCTAGTCTTGGGTTTTAGGATGAAACTGATCCCTGGGTCAGAAAGATCCCCTGAGGAAGGAAATGGCAACCCACTCTAGTATTCTTGCCTGGAAAATCTCATGAACAGAGGAGCCTGGCGGGCTATAGTGTATGGGGTTGCAAGAGTCAGACACAACTTAGCAACTAAACCACCACCACCGAGGATTTCCAGAGAGGAAATTGGAATATTGAACTACCAGCCTGATTTAGGCTTGTGTTGGTCTCAAGCTTGGAAGCCAGTAATCTTAGAAAGACAGAATGAAGGAGAAAAGCCAGGGAGTTGGTGGCCGGAAGGAATGCAAGGTTCAGGCTTCACTCCCTGTGGATCCCAATGGTCATTTCTCTTAGTGGTCCTGGACAATTTCCATAAATTACAAATTATAGTTTATGTTAATGTTATTAAGTATGATTTTTCATACTCCTTGTAATGAGTAAGGAATCCAAACTGTGTCAAGATCAACTCAAGTGGACAATGTGTGCTATTAATGTAACTTCTGCTCTCAGTGAAATGAAAACATACTTGGAGACATGAAACGTATCAGGGTGTGAAGATTCTTCTTTTTAGGGGTGAAGAAAAATTCTCCTGTTTTTGAGCCATCCTTTTATATCAGTTCTACAAAACTGGATGTAACTTTATATTTTTAAAAGATATAGTTTTGTAAATATTTAATATTCTGCTAGTTTGATTTTGAATTGTGCATGTCAAGTACTCTATTTGGGGAGGTTTTATGTTTTATTACACTTAGTTAAAAAGGAAAAAAGTGTACATTTTTAGAATTTTTATGAGTAAATTAATGTACTAAATATAAATATTTAAAAAATATCAGGGTACAAATTAATCTTGAGGTATCAGAACCACTGACTAGTGAAGTACTGAGTAAATCAGGTGCATGGGTGCTGGCCTCTGTCCTCTGTCACTTACCTTGCGTCCCAGTCTTAGCAGTTACAACTCCTCCCAGCTCCAGCCTCCTCCTCTGCCCACCAGCCAGGGCTGTTGCAAGGATCAAAGGAGAAGATTTATTCCATTTTGATAAAGAGTTTTTTTGAAACTCAGGTGCGCTGTAGGAGTGAAGCACCCTTGAGTCTAAGTTTCTCTGAAGAGGCAGACACTTGAAAGAAAGGATTTAAGCCCCAGGTGAAGAGCATAAGTAGGAAATGATGGATTCTATCTGAGGGAAACCATGTGCTTGAATACGCTTTACAGAACCAGATAGGAAATACTATGAATGTGGGCAGCTGCCAGTGCATGTTGGTTTCATCAGATTATTTTACAGTAATAGAAACGATTCTCATCGTCAGGAAGAAGCTGGGAAATTCCCAGCTGGTATGATGCTTGTTTTCTGATAGGTATTTATGAGGAATCTATGGAAACATGTCATGGGTAACCCCACTCTCTGGTTATTTTTGATCAGAAGCTGACCCTAGCTGTTTTTAATCTATGAACTAGTCTTAAGGAAGTTTTGGGAAAATCTAACCTTTTAAATGAAATGTGGTACAGCATTTGAGTTTCTGGCAATGTGCCCATTAGTTGAGCCTAGTGCTAAAGTGAAAAAATTAATTATATGAAGGTTTTGTTTTGAATTAGAAGACCTGAAGCAAGACCTGGTTGGTAGATACACACACACAATAAAAAAAAAAAAAAAAAATCAGGGTGAAAAGTAATTTTGAGGTACCAGAATAACTGACTACCTAAGTACTAAGTGAATCACGTGCGTGGGTGGTGGCCTCTGTCCTCTGCCAATTACCTCATGTTAATGTAGAAGATAGGTGATCAGTTGTGGGCTTGCTGATTGCCTTTTCTCTGACAGTGGTACCAGGGACTCACTGAGACCATTTCCTCTGATGGAGTTGAGGTAGATTATTATGGAGGGCTTCCCCCATGGCTCAGCAGAATCCACCTGCAATGCAGGAGACACAGAAAATTTGGGTTCTATCCCTGGGTTGGGAAGATCCCCTGGAGAAGGGAATGGCAACCCATGCTAGTATTTTGACTGGTAAGTCTCATGGACAGAGAAGCCTGGTGGGCTACAGTCCATGGTGTCACAAAGAGTCAGACATGATTAAGTGATGGTGCACACACACATGCATTATGGAGTGTTTAGCCGTATGTTCTGGAGGCCAGGTTAGAATATGGGGTGGAGGCTTTTCTAGAGGTAGCAGGAGAGCTGGGACAAGGGTCTCTCATCCATGTGGAGGCCATGGGGAAACCATTGCTCATGTCTGATGAGATGTAAAGATACTTTTGCTGACAGAGGGGCTCTGAGAGTAAAACACTGATTTGGAATTTGATGCTAGGCCAGGATGTGGGTGAAATTTGCTCTCCACGTTAATGAAAAAAATGCCAAGGGAGGCCAAGCCGGGGGAGCAGAGGAGGGAAAGGGCCTGAGATCACGCAGTCTCCTCTGATCTCCGGGCTGCTGAGGACTCATCAGCCTCAGTTAATTAGAGAGGACAAAGGGAGCTGCTGCCAAAGTAAACAGCACTGGGCACACTCGCGCTTCCTGATAAGAGCCGCCCTTATCTGAGAGCAGAGCTTCTTGGGGAAATGTGGAGTCCCTGACGGCTCAGTGCTGGCACCTGGGGCCTTGGGAGCCACGTGCACTCAATCTGGGGCTGCTCCGGTGCAGTCTGCTGGGCTACGGCCCCGTGAGCCTCCTTCTTGGTGCAAGTTCTTCTCTGTTTCTCTTCCCGAGTGAAGAGATGGGGAACTGTTCTCTTTCATCCTAGAATCAAAGGTTCTCAAATAATTCTGGGCTTAGATGGATTTGTACCACCCTTGGTGTCTGTGGGATGCTGTAACCACGGCCCTGCTGTGTAAAATGACTTTCCCGGTCCTCTGATGGGGGAGTGATGGGGGAGTTTTGACTTGAAAGGTTTGACAGAAAACAGCAAAATTCTATAAAGCAATTATCCTTCAATAAAAAATAAATTTGGTAAAAAAAAAAGAAAAGAAAAGCCTAGAGAAGGCACTCCCAATTATCGTTGGTAAGAGTTGAAGTTTCGACCTTTACTTGCTTGTTTAATTCAGAGTCCATGCAAGACTCTCCGAGCCCTTTCTCTGAGCTGTCCACCCTGTCGCATGCTGTGGGCTCCAGGGAGGGCACCTGGCCTCCCAGGGAGCCCCACCTTGAGATGGGAGAGGGAGGACAGACTGTAGGTCCTGACCAATATTCCCTCCTCTCAAATATCAGTATTAAAAAAAAATTCTGCCATAACATGGATGATGAATTCATGTGAGATTTATTCTGAAAGGTGAATGGATTTGAGAGCTACCATCTTCTGATGGATTTTTTTTTTCTTTTAAATGTATTTATTAGCTAAAAACTTTTTTATCTGCGCTGAGTCTTTGTTGCTGTGTGCGGGCTCTCTCTAGTTGTGGGGCACAGGCTTCTCACTGTGTTGGCTTCTCGTGTTGTGGGGCATGGGCTCTAGGCACTCAGGGCTTCAGCAGTTGCAATGCGCGGGCTCAGTAGCTGTGACACACAGGCCTAGTTGCCCTGCGGGATGTCGGATCCTCCTGGACCACAGATTGAACCTGTGTCATCGCATTGCAAGGTAAATTCTTAACCACTGGACCACCAGGGAAGCCCTGACAGATTCTTAATACATTAGAAAAAAGATTTTAATACGGGTCTGTTAAGAGATGATTTTTGTTCTATAAAACAAGTTTTAAAGTGATACTTGAACTCTTTCATTCAAAAATTGGATTCAATGTCTCTGGCACCCTACACTGGGCCTTGGATAGTTCACTGGGTTAAAATCGAGATCATTTACTGGCTTTACTTTGAATTTTTTGCTTTAATATTAAATATTTTTCATCTCTTGGAAGCTCCACATCTGTTGTGGATAGGTAGGTAGGTGTTTATCTTTTGTTGTTTCTGGGTGGTACCTTCTGCCGCCTTTGCACGCTGTGACTTTTTTTTTCTGGGCTCCAAAATCACTGCAGGTGGTGATTGCAGCCATGAAATGAAAAGACACTTGCTCCTTGGAAGGAAAGTTATGACCAACCTAGACAGCATATTAAAAAGCAGAGACATTACTTTGCCAACAAAGGTCCGTCTAGTCAAGGCTATGATTTTTCCAGTGGTCATGTATGGATGTGAGAGTTGGACTATAAAGAAGGCTGAACACAGAAGAATTGATGCTTTTGAACTGTGGTGTTGGAGAAGACTCTTGCGAGTCCCTTGGACTGCAAGGAGATCCAACCAGTCCATCCTAAAGGAGATCAGTCCTGAGTGTTCATTGGAAGGACTGACGTTGAAGCTGAAGCTCCAATACTTTGGCCACCTGATGCGAAGAGCTGACTCATTTGAAAAGACCCTCGTGCTGGGAAAGATTGAGGGCAGGAGGAGAAGGGGACAACAGAGGATGAGATGGTTGGATGGCATTACAGACTCAATGGACATGGGTTTGGGTGGACTCTGGGAGTTGGTGATGGATAGGGAGGCCTGGCGTGCTGCGGTTCATGGGGTCGCAAAGAGTCAGACACAACTGAGTGACTGAACTGAACTGAACTGAACTGAGCAGTTAAAATAAGATGTCAGTGTTAGAATCAGACATTAACCCCGTGACCTGCCTGTTATATACTGATCATAACTTTGTTTTGCTTGAATTTCTGAGGTGAGTCAAAGCAGATATATGTACAGTCTGGAGATGGCTGTGTATAAACTGAAACATTTTTGCTCACAATTGCTGATAATACATTCCTTCAGATGAAAGCCTCAAAGAAAACTAGACACTGATATTAATGGAGGGGATTTCTGAAAAGCTTAAGGGGAATTATTAAACTTTTGTACTACTTCCATCTACCTCTTATTCTGTAACCTGTTGCGGGAGGGGTCCTTCCCAGCTTAAGTGCATGATGGTGTCATTTGCTGTGAAGAGGCACCAGTGGATGAAAAATGACTGTGCTTTGTGTTTGTTAACACTGAAATATTCTAAAATAAGCACTTGCTTCATTAGCCCATTAGATATTATGTCTGGCATCAGGAAGTAGAAATATTTGATTTAAAATGAATTGTATGTGCAAAATTTTCTATATGCATATGAATCAAATTATTAGGCCAAGTTACAGAGTGTTTATCATTATTGGGAAAATATTAGACAAAACTTAAAAAATCACACTGGTATTGTTTTCCTAAGTAAAACAAACAAACAAAAAAACACTTAAGGCTTGTAAATGTATTTCCAGAATGGATGTCTCCTATATTTCAAGAATAGGTTGTTCATATTTTAGGGAGAGATTTTTTTCTTTTCTTTTTAAAATTTTATGAAGTATATCAGTAAAATGTTGTATTAATTTCTGCTATACAGCAAAGTAACTCAGTTATACATATATATTCTTTTTCATATTCTGTATAGTTCCTCTGCTACACAGTAGGACCTTGCTGTTTATCCATCCCATGTATAATAGTCAGCAGCTGCTAACCTCAACCTCCCAATTTAGGGGAAAATTTGATCCACGTTAAAAGACAGGCCAACTACCAACTCATCTAGAAATCATAAAAACTGATTGTTGTTAATGTTGGCTTCAGTTTTTATATTTTATTTAAATTTTTTAAATTGAAGTAGAGTTGTGCAATATAGTGATTCACAATTTTCAAAGGTGATACTCCATTTTTAATTATTATAAACTCCTTGCCACATTCTTTGTATAGTACAATATATCCTCATAGTTTATTTAATACATAATAGTTTGTGCCTCTTAATCCCCTACCCCCATATCGCCACTTTGTAACCACTAGTTTGTTCTCTGTATCTGTGAATCTGCTTCTTTTTTGTTGTATTCATTAGTCTGTTGTACTTTTTAGGTTCCACAGATAACTGATATTCAGCTTCCTGGGTAGCTTAAATGATGAAGAATCTGCCTGCAATGTGAGAGACCTGGGTTCGATCCCTGGGTCGAGAAGATCCTCTGGAGAAGGGCATAGCAACCCATTCCAGTATTCTTGCCTGGAGAATCCCATGGACAGAGGAGCCTGGTGGATTATAGTCTATGGACTCACAAAGAGTTGAATATGACTGAACAACTAACACACACACACACATAAGTGAAATCATATAGTGTTTGTCTCGTCTGACTTATTTCACTTAGCATAATGCCTTCTAAGTCTATCCACATTGCTGCAAATAGCAAAATTTTGCTCTTTTCTAAGGCTAAGTAATAGTCCATTGTATATATAAGCCACATCTTCTTTATCCATTTATGGATGGACATTTAGGTTGCTTCCATGTCTTGGCTATTGTAAATAGTGCTGCTATGAACTATTTGGGGGGCATGTATCTTTTCAAATTAATATTTTTATTTTTATTTTTTCAGATCTATTCCCAGCAGTGGGAATCTCTTTTTACCAAGGAATTGAGTGGCTCTTCACGTGAGGACTTACTTGGTGGCTCAGAGGTTAAAGTGTCTGCCTGCAATGCAGGAGACTCGGGTTCAGTCCCTGAGTTGGGAAGATCCCCTTGAGAAGGAAATGGCAACCCACTCCAGTATTTTTGCCTGGAGAATCCCATGGAGAGAGGAGCCTGGTAGGCTATAGTCCACGGGGTCGCAAAGAGTTGGACACGACTGAGCAACTTCGGTTTCTTTCTTCCACATGAGGAAAGAAGTTGAAGTAACTGAGTGAGCATGACTGAATGGGGTAGGAAGGTGGGGCCTTGGAGAGATTATTACCCTTGTATGAAAATGCTGGGGAGAGACAGGAGATGTGTTAGAGAGGGTGCTAAAGAGCCAGGGGTTGCTGTTGCTGAGAAAGGTGGGGAACCATGAGCGGCAGGGGTGATGTATGATGACATGATTTAGGGCAGAAGGGAAGGAGAAGGATCTGGAAGGGGGAGGAGGAGGGTGTCTCCAACTACCTCCCAGTCTAGTGTGTGATGACTTTGAATGACAAACGGCCATTATGTGAAGGGGGAGATGGCGCAGCATTCTCAGGGAAGCACCAGTTTTTGTCAGAACAAAAAGGAGCAAGGAGTATCTGGGGATTTGATTGGGGATATAGGGACTTTTGCTGTGAATGGTCCACGGATTCCAGGGGATGCAGTGGAAGGGTTTCAGGAGTTGGGACTAGATGGGAAAGTCTTGTGGTCACTGGACTGTGGGGAGGAAGGTATCCTGGAAGACAGAAAGAAAGGTCAGTATGCAAAGCACTTAGCCTGGTGTCTGCAATGTCGTGAGGTCTCAATAAATGTTGGCTTTTAATCATTTTGTCAGGGATCGATGAATTATTGAGGAAAATGTTGTTATCGGATAAGGATCAATAGCAATGCTTTTGCAATCCAGACTTTCAATCAATGTTATAAAAATCTGTGTTAGTTCAAAGGATTAGATAAAACTGTCCTCTGATCTAAATGGAGAGAGCTCCTGAAAGAGCCAGGAGCTATAAAACTCAGGCAATACGGGACTTTCCAATAATGCTTATATACTGACTTGCAAAGTCAGTATTAGAACATTTAAAATACTCACATTTCCCATGAGGGTAAAGAAAAATGGTTTTATTTTTGCATTTCCCCTTGAGTGAATGTGATTTATTTATTTTTTTAATAAACTTGCAACTTTACAAGCTTTTTGAGGAATACCAAGGGGACATGACACAGTTATAATTCGTGGCTTCTTACAGCATCTTCCTTTTGTACAGCGAGCTATGTCTTACTGTAGTTAATGTTATGAGGAGTAGAATATCTCTCCAGAAATCTTTTCAGATCCAAGACTCAGCGCTCCTGGGCTGGGAATCTGATCTGGTGTATTTTACTACTTGAGTAAACCTGTAACCTCAGAATGATTGAGTGAAATTTGTTAGATTCAAAAAATAGATTGAAAGATATTCTGGAAGGGATTTAGCCTGTCTCTAGGACAATTTCTGACATTTTCAAACCTCTCTGATACTGAAGTATTCTCTTTCCCAAGTTATGATTTCAGATTGCCCAAAAAGATCCTGGCTAGTACTTCACAGGAAAGGATATTTCTTCTCAGTTATACAGTTCAGGGATACGAAGGGTACTGACCTTATTACAGGAGTAGCATCTTCACCTGGAGAAGCATCTGACACTTCTTTTCGCCTGAATTCTCTGCAGCACTGGCCACGGGGTACTACTTCTTCCTTCTTGGCTTTTGTGACATTGATCTCTCGATTCTACTCTTATTTCTTAATTTTCCATCTTAGTTTCCTTCACTGGGCTTCTTCTTTGTGTCTCTGAAATTTCTTAATTAACCCATTTAGTTGTGACTATGGGCTGATTTTTTTCCCCCATCAATTTCATACTTGGATAAGTCCTAACCCCCAGTGACCTCAAATGTGACTGGATTTGGAGATGGGTCTTTAAGGAGGGCAGTCAAGTTGAAATATAGTCATTAGGGTGGGCTTCATCCAATAGGACTGGTGTCCTTACAGGAAAAGGAGGTGAGGATGCAGATATAGGCAGAGGGAAGGCTGTGTGAGGACACAGGGAAGATGGTGTCTACCAGCCAAGAAGAGAGGCCTTGGAAGAAATCAAGCCCACCAACACCTCGATCACAGACTTTCAGCCAGCACATCTGTGCAAAAATAAATCCCTGTGTCTAAGCCCTTTGTCTGCGATACTTCATGAGGGCGGCTCTACCAAATGAAAATAGGCTTTCATTTGATATATATTTTTAAAGCCCTGATGAAAAGATACACAAGACATGTCTCATTGATGAAATAAAGGTGTCATCTCCTGGGGGGTCACAGATGTGTGAGGAGAGGGGTGCTTAGTTGAGAGTTCTGTGGCTGGAGGTCCACCCTTCCACAGCTTAACAAGCTCTGGAGGCACCCTATTTCTCCACTCCTAGTCCATCTTGATCAGGCAGTCAGGAAATCAGCTTGGCTCACATGGTTGAAAACTACACCCGATCATGACCACTTCTCCCCTCTCCCAGTTGTCACCCTGCCAGGAGCACCAGTGCCTCCTGCCTGGACCAGTGCAGCCTTCTCACTGGTCACCATCCTTAGCATCCTCACTGTCCTCTGCATGGCCACCTGGGGACTTGAAAGTTCAAGTACAGTCAGGTTGCCCCTTTATTGACAGCCCCACAATGGTTTCTTTTGCTGATACTGGAAGCTGTGATTCCCCTCCTCTGCCAACCCCTCCTGGAGCCCTCCGACCGCAAACTCTGTGCTGACTCTAATATACCAGGCCCACTCCTGCCTGTGGGTCTTTCAGCTGCTTCTTCTGCCTGGCGTTCTCTCACCTTCCTCCAGTATGTATTTGACGTACTCCCTCAATTCTTGAAGTCTTTGCTCACATGTCACCTTCTTGATGAGGTCCATCCTGACCGCCCACTTTCATTTGATGATCTGATCTCTGCCCACTGGCCCTGCTCCCCCTCCTGACCTCTTTTTCCAGTGATTTTCTTTTCTTCCTCCCGGGGGCTCTTACAGTCTAAGTGCTTTGTATTTTATGGGTTTATTTTGAATCCTTCCCCACCACTGTCTGAGAATAGACTCCGCAAGGCGCCACTGCCGGGACCATGGCCTGTTTTGTTCAGTGGAGGTACTGCAAACACCCAGGGCATGACTGGTATGTGCAAGGGGCTGGATGCAGGTCTGTGGACTTGGTGACTAGATGACCCGGATCCTATCTCTGGAGGGGGAAACGTGCCGAGGGAGCTCTACCTGCAAAGATCTGAGAGTCTTGTGGACATAAATTGAAAAGAGCTGTTAGAGCCTTCAGCATCTTCAGCTTTCCAGTTGTGGCCATGCATTTCCTGGGCAGCAGGCAGGTGATGGCTGAGCTTATGGGAATTCTAGGGACCATATTTGACTAAGACTTTATCAGCTCTGCATTGTGGGCTGGGTGCCTCCTGCCCCATCCTGGTCCCCTCTGCTCTCACAGACATCAGGTCTGCGTCATGATCTGAAGGTTTTTGCTGCCCATATCTGTTCAAACCCTTTATCTTTCACAAAATCACTATAGATGGTGACTGCAACCACAAAATTAAAAGACACTTGCTCCTTAGAAGAAAAGCTATGACAAACCTAGACAGTGTATTAAAAGGCAGACATCATTTTGCTAACAAAGGTCAATATATCAAATCTCCATATAGTCAAAGCTATAGCTTTTCCAGAAGTCATGTATGGATGTGAGACTTGGACCAGAAAGAAGGCTTGAGTGCCGAAGAATTGGTGTTTTCGAGTTGTGGTGCTGGAGAAGACTCTTCAGAGTCCCCTGGAAGCAAGGAGATAAAACCAATCAAACCTAAAGGAAATCAACCCTGAATATTCATTGGAAGGACTGACACTGTAGCTCCATTAATTTGGCCACCTGATGTGAAGAGCCAGCTCATTGGAAAAGACCCTGACGCTGGGAAAGATTGAGGGCGGGAAGAGAAGGAGGTGACAGAGGATGAGATGGCTGGATGGCATCACTGACTCAATGGACATGAGTTTGAGCAAACTCTGGGAGATAGTGAAGGACAGGGAAGCCTGGCATGCTGCAGTCCATGGGGTTGCAAAGAGTCGAACATGACTTATTGACTGAACAACAATAGCAATCTTTCACAAGTGTTCCTCTGCCTCACGCTTCCCTCCCCCCGACGACCCCAATAAACTTCCTGCACTCTAACCTTCATGGTGTCTGCTTCCTGAAGGATCCAGGTGGTACTCAGTGAGGTCCAGGGAGGAGGTAGTAACATGGTCTTTGGAAGTGGATCCCCATCCCAGTTTTACTCAGGGCATGGATGATATCTGGCACAAGGTGGTAACCCAACTCCTAGAACTCTCACTGATGGTAAGTTGGGAGAAGGTTCCAGCAGAGGAAGTATCCCTGTCTGGAGAGAGGATTCAGGTATTTGGGAAGGTGAGGAGATGCAGAGCACACAAGGACCATGGAGTTGGCTGGTTGTTACTGAGTGGCATTGATGCCCAATGGTGGGCTGAGGGGAAGCTGTGGGCAATTAGGGGAACAATTGGAAACTAGATATGAAGGCCAGAGGGCCTCTTGTAGAGGCCTGTTACTGCAGTCAGGGTAGAAAAAGTAGAAGACCAAATTCAGTATTAAAGTACTTGCCCAGCTTCAAAGATAATTGAACTGTTCTGCCAAGGTCAGGGCCCTGGTTGGGAAAATATGGGATACTTGGGTAGGTACCTCCAAATATTGTGGCTCCCCAGGGCCACCTCTGAACTCTTGAGGCTTATGGAGGTAGCTCACCTTTGCTTATTATGGTCTAGACTTGTGTCCTCACAAGGTAAGAAAGCCTCTGTAGAACCTCCACATCCTTTTCTGGTTACCAGGAGCTAAGTCACACTGTAACCAAGTCAGGAACGGTCTGGTGAGCCCAATAAGTTAGAAGGAGATGATACCACTGCCCCTTTGAACAGCAAAAATTAGCCAGCATACACTGGCAGGGACTGGGACTGGATTTTGAGTGTGTTGATTAAGGGGACTGGAACACTAGATTGAGTAAAGGAAAATTTATGGGTTTGGGAGCACTTTCTCAGGATGTTGGCAAAGACCTCAGACAATGGTGGAAACTTGCTGTTGGCTGGTTCTTAAAAGACCGGAGAGAGGCCCATGCTGAGCAGAATTGAAAAGTCTAAAATGTCGTGGCAGACAGTGTAGGGAGGGGTGGAAAGGCTCAGGAGAGTAGATATTCTGGAGGGGATACACCTGAGTGGAAGACCCACCCAAGGTTACATTGTGGGGCAGACCAGGCATCGGGAAATTCAATAGTGGCTCCCCTCTGCTGACCATGAGGGATGGGAAGGGCAGTCACTGAACTGAATCTGTGGGCAGCAGTGATGATGGGAATCTGGTGAGAACACTTCTTAATGTGTCTAATCAAAAGAAAGCAAGAATGGACGCCCAGGGTGGTGACCCTGTCACACATTTGCAATCCCTTGTCTAATTTTGGAACTCCAGGCAGTTTAAATGTGGGACCCATTGATCAGAAAGGAGGCCAGGTTCCCAGGAGAAAGGACTCAGCAACCACAGCAGATCTGCAGTGGAGTAACCCCTTAGCCCTTCTCCAAAGACTGTTTATTCAAATGACTCTACTCTGGGGAGGAAACCCTCAAACATCTGGATGATTATTGGATACAGATTCTGAACAGGCATTGGCATGTTGGAGGCTTGAAGCTTTATTATGACGCCACAGTTAGAAGGATGGCATAGGGGACTCAGGTAATAAATGGAGTTCTGGTCAAAGTCCAGCTTATAGTTGTTCATGCCCCTCCTGCCCCTGGTGATCATTTCTCCAGGTTCTGAATGTACAGTTAGTCTTGACACACTTGGTCACTGGAAAAACCCAGACATTGGGTTAATCTTTAGTTACAGTAGGGAAGGCCAAGTGGAAGTTGCCAAGATTACTCTTTGGGGCCAAAATAGTCAAAAGAAAACAATATTGTGTCCTAGGATTATATTGAGGGCTTCCCAGGGGGCGCTAGTGGTAGAGAACCTGCCTGCCAATGCAGGAGACAGGAGATGAGGGTTTGATCCCTAGGTCAGAAAAATCCCCTGGAGAAGAAAATGGTGATCCACTACAGTATTCTTGCCTGGAGAATCCCATGGACAGAGGAGTCTGGTGAGCTACAGTCCATAGAGTCACACAGAGTCCGACATGGTTGAAGTGTCTTAGCACACACACACAGGATTATATTAATCATGGATTTTGTTTTCTGTATTCTGATGGTTTGACATCTTGGAGCCTGGAGGGATAGTCCTTCCCAAGGGTTTGCCCATTCCTAAGACAATAAACAACGTGTTTGTGGGAACCATTCTCAAATACAAACCAACCAATCCAGAGCCCAACCATCTCCTTTCAGGTGCTTACATTCCAGGCCAGTATCCACCTACTGAGATCTCTCCAGAGTGGGTACCACACAGCCAGGCATGGCCTCCATATGGCAGAGCTGCTGGAACTATCTCTTGGCCTCTGGAGCACAGCCATAAATAAATAAATAAATAAAACTGTATATATATATACACATCAAGCTGACTGGCAGGAGAACAAAAGGGGACTAGAATGCCAGGATTGGTGAGAAACATGTGCTCCAGAGGCTAAGAGACAAACTCTTCAAGATTTAGAGACCTGCAACTGCAGCAGTGCTTTTAACCTTCCAGTGGTCAGACTCATGCTCTTTCTCTCTGTATGTGTCTGTCTGTTTATCTGTCTCTGTCTATCTATCTTTATCTATGTATCTATCCATCCATCCATCCACTCATCCATCTATCATCTCTCAACCATCAGAATCCTAGTAGTTCCGTGTCTTTGGAGAACCCTGATGAATACACGGCCTGTATGACCAGCTGAAGGAAGAAGTGCAAGCTTGGTTTCTGGATGGGTTGGCTCGGCAGTTGGGTTCAAGCTGAAAACGGACAGTGGCAAGAGACAATCTTTGCTCATGGGCAGAGCTTTGAACACTATATTTATTTATCCACTTTGTGTGGAAGGAGAAGTGTTCTAAGGTGAGACTATATGCAGTTTCATGAGTAAAGGACTAGAAAGACAAAGACTGGAAAGTCAGACAAGGAAGCATTGGGGATAGAGCAGGTAGATGGACATTGGAGAAGGGCATGAAGTCTGAAGAGCTGTGTACTACATATTAATGGCCACCAGAAAGCACTCACCCTGGAAGGGACATGGAACAACTAAGCCAACAAAATGATATCACCAGTTGACATTAGCCTGTCTTTGTAACCAGCCAGCCTAGAATGGCACAATTGGCACATGGATGGGGTGGGTATGGTGACCGAGACAGATGTACATAGGCCTACCTCCATGGCCTTCCACTCACTGCAGAGACTGGTAGCAGCAGACACCATTGCTGAGCCCGCAGTATGGCACAATTCCTGGAGAAGACCTGCCAACCACTTGGTGACAAGTTGACTATCTTAACTTCCTTCTTTCTTAGAAGAGCCAATAATTTACTATTACAAAAACAGTCACGTATTCACGTGTGAGTTTGCTTTTCCTGTTCATAAAAGTTCAGGCAGCACTGTTATGAGATGGCTGACCTACAGGCATGGGATCCCACACACACAACTCAACATCCATCAGGGAAAATCTTCATGGCAAAGGAGGTCAGGAGTGGCCCGTGACACACCATTCACTGGTCTCAGTACACATCACTCTGTCCAGAGCTGCTGCCTGGAGTTCAAGCCTGGAGATCATGCTCTGGGAAGAGGGTTGCCTCACTCGCTGAGAATACCAAGATTGTGTCTTGGGGGCATTGTGTCCCCAGCAGGAAGGATGTGTGGGATCTGGAACTGAGGGATGGGTAGATGGAGTGGCCCCTTGTCGTCTTTCACAGTGACCCACTGGGCTCCTTTGTACTTTTTATCCCCAGAAATCTGGGCCTTTCAGAGGTAGAGGTCTTGTACTAGGAACACGATAGTGTTCTCACAAACTGTGAGGATGATAAAAGGAGTCTCCATGTTGGCAGAGATAACTGAGTCTGATCAAAAGGCAGATCCCCACTGGTGGTAGAGAGGTGTGGAACTCAGAATGACTTGGGTGCCTCTTGGGGCTTCTTAGACCACTCATGACCATGAATGGACAAGAGCAGTGATGCCAGCCTCAGAGACCTGGCTTCACCAAAGATCCCTCAGGAAATGAGAGTGTGCCTGAGGAAAGCCGCCAGGATCAGCGGTGGTAAGAGCTGAGAGTGAAGGGATTCAGGGTGGATGCTGAAAGGCAGGGAAGAATAGCAGTGACCATCCTGAAGCCAACAGCAGTGACTGGGGCTGCAGTTGGACCCACAGGCTCCCACTTCTACGTTTCTGCTCACAGAGAGCCCCACTGGACTTGTGGAGGAGACACTCCTAACAGATGTTTGGAAAAGCAAATCCATGCAATGCAGAGATGCACTTTGGCAGTCATTGGGGTGTGCTACTCAGACACCCATTCAAGAAAGAACACACTGCAGGGATGAAGTCAGCTGACAGCCTCCAGCACAGGGTCTTTAGTATCTGCCTCAGCTTTTGAGCCAAGACCACACTTCCTGGGCAGCATCCAGCCAATGATGGAGCATCTTCCGTCCAGTAGGTCATTGCTCCAGGGTGTTCCAGCTGGTTGGCCAAAATTTATCAGCCACCCCCCACCCTCCCTGCTGAGATCTGAGTCCATCCTCTCTCCATCTTCTTGCTCTCTCACCTTTTACAGGTGCCACATATGAACCATGGTCTGAACCACGGATCGTCTTCATTACTCCTTGGATGTTCTTCACAAACATCACCCCCACGTCCAATCTCTTGCGCTTCTCACTCAGCCTCACTCACTGTCTGCTTTCCTGGGGACCCATCAATACAAAGCTCTACTCAGCCAGTTGTAGTCTGTTTAGCCACAGATAAAGGCAGTGTGATGCAGTCAGTGGTGAGAGAAGCATGCGTACACATGGAAATATTTATGCCCATTAAAAAAGCTGATTCACAAAGTAGTACCAGATTTTCTTATTACCAAGTTTTTTTTTTTTTTTTTAATTCAGGGGCTTTTACAGTTAAAATATTCTGGAAGTTGAACAGGAAAACTAAATTGAAGATAAATTTAAGTTAATTACAGATGTAAAATTTTTGTTTGAAATGTAAGCACTGCCCCACTTCCTTTACCCAGAGTTAGATCAGTGTTCCGTACACTGCATATACACTTTCCCTGTTTGTTATGGAATTTGCTTTATATATTTTTGAAGTAGCTAAATTTAGAGGCAACAAAACTAAAGTGGTCTCACCTTGGCTGAGTTACTTCCTCTTGGAGGACTGATCATCACCCAAAATTAAATATGGTAGTGGATAAACTCTTTGCTTTCCATTTCAACCCTCTCTTGCTTTCCTGACTGCCTAGTACTATTTGTGACACTGTGGTCTGAAACATTCAGTGGGTTCAGACAATGGTATTGAAAATGGCTGCCACTCTTTTCTGTATGCAAGGTCGGTCCTTGACAATAGCTCCCAGAAGACGTCACGTGACTCCTCACGATGCTCCAGACAGTGGTGGGAGAGGGCAGGCCTTCCTTCTCTTTCTTCACTCAGACACTTCATGACTAGATGAAATCGTTTTCCCAAGCTACTTTTACACAAAGAACATAATATTTTATCTCAGATCCTTTTGTTGACTTCTTGTTACCCATTTTCTTTTTCTTTAGTCTTTAAGCTATGGTGTCTTAATGTATTCAGGCTGCTATCACAAAATGCCACAGACGGAGTGCCTCATAAATAATAGACATTTATTTCTCATAGTGTGGTGACTGGAGGTCTGAGCTTAGGGTGCCAGCGGGGTGGAGTGACACCTCTTCAGGGTGTCAGACTCCTGGTTGTGTCCTCAGATGGTGGAAGGGGCGAAGGAACTCTCTGGGGCCTCTTCAATTGGGACACTAATCCCATTTATGAGCTCCACCCTCACGACCCAGTCATCTCCCTAAGGCTTCGTCTTTGAAAGCCATCACACTGGGCACTAGGATTTCAACATGTGAATTTTTTTGCGGGGGACACAGACATTCAGACCACAGTGCATGGACTTTGAAATTTATTGTATCTTTGTCTGTCACTCTTCTCCTTTTTTCTTTCTTTTTTTGTTGTGGACTATTTTAAAAGTCTTTATTGAATTTGTTACAATATTCTTTCTGTTTCAGGTTTTGGTTTTTTGGCCATGAGGCATGTGGGATTTTAGCTCGCTGACTAGGGATTGAACCCGCAACCCCTGCACTGAAAGGAGAAGTCTTAACCACTGGACTGTCAGGGAAGTCCCCCTCCTTTTTCCTTTATTAACATGTTTCCTCAGGCCTGACATTCCAGCCAAGCCAACAACTTCAACATCCTTGCCTTGTCTTCTCTAACGCTAAGGGTGACCAGCCTGCTTGCCAGCCCTCCTTAATTTACCAACTTGTTTTTCAATCTTCAGATTCCTTCTTAAGACTCATTCCCTCCTGAAAGTCTATTCTAACTGTCTCCAAATGATTTCTCCTTCTTTGGTCATTACTAGAATGCTTCCTTATCCTGAGCTTGTTTGTACAGGTGTCATGAGACCTGTACTTGGTAGGAGCATAATGTTTGTACTTCACAGAAGCAACTGGCAAGTTGGTCAGTTTCTACTATTTCACATAAATACAGTCAAACCACTCCATCTCCCTCACCTTCCCACCTGTGTGAGTGAGTGATGAAGATATGCTTGAAAATCACCACCTTTCCTTTGTAGATTGAGGGAAATAATTTGGCTTCTTTGTGAGCTGTAGACGTTTGTGTGCTGTCAGAAGTAAGGGATTTATTTAAGTTAACAAGTAATTACACTGTAAGTAGTCAGAGTGCTGAGTCAAAGTCTAACTAATACTTCTCCTGTGCTGAAGTGTTAGCTGCTGTTCATCCCATAGTTAGAACCCAACTATGAGAATTTATATAAGGAAACATTATCTATACCAAGTTTTGTATGTGCCCGCTTACTTATCTTCCCACTAACCCACACTTCTAGCATCCTTTTCTGCCTTTTTGTTCCTAGTTCCTGGTATTGTCTGCCATGGACTGAATATTTGCACCCCCACAAAAAAAAAAAAAAAATTAGTGTTAAACTCTAATCCCCAAAGTGATGGTATGTGGAGGTGGGACCTCAGGGAGGTAATTAGATCATGAGGGCAAGCCTTCAGGAATGGGATTAGTGTCCTCATGAAAGAGGCCCCAGAAAGCTCCCTCCCCATTTGCACCACGTGACAATACAGCAGAAAGATCCATCATCTGTGAACCAGGAAGATGGTTCTCACTAGACTCTGAATCTGCCGGCACCTTGATCTTGGACTTCCCAGACTTCAGAACTGTGAAAAATACATTTATGTTGTTTACAAGCCCCTCAGTTTATGATATTTTTGTTATGGCAGCCCAAAGACATTGTCAAAGTTCAATAAATATTTCTAAGTTATTTGGCTTTCATTCTTTGTGACCTTCTCTCATCCTTCATGCCAGAATTGTCTGAAAAGTCAGCTTTAAGTTTCACAGTAACATACTCAGAATTTTTGCTTATAGTCATAAAATCTGCATCTCAGGAAGAGAAGGCAAATGTTTTCAATGTTCTATGAACTGCAACTGGATGAATGGATCAGTCATTCATAAGGTGGCTCAGTGATACTCTTTCTAAGGCAGTTTCTGGATGACTACAATGCACACTGTTTGCTTTCTGGGTTTGTTCTTCTTTCTATAAAGAGGTCACTGTCAGAGAGCTTTTAGCTCTGGGCTAAACTGTTCACTTTGCCTTTCAGCTATTATTATGATCATTGCATTGGGTGAGGATTAAATTGGATTTGTATGTTGTGACCTATTTCAGAGTAAGAGAGGAAATGTTTCAACCTTCCCAGGAATCACCACTCTGTGAACCACTTAAAACTCTAGCAGACAAAGTGCCGGGGAACATTCCATAGAGGTCTGTCCAGAGTATTAAGTGGATCTGTATTTTGCAGCCTTTAGGATCCAGACCTCTTTTAACCCTCAACGCCCAAATCCTAATGGGACTAAGTAATCTTTTATTTTTACAGGTATATAGAAGCTGTTCCAAATGTTTAGACTTCATGGACCAGTAAATTTCCAAAAAATATTTTGAATACTTGCTGTAACCTTAGTTTTCAGGTTAGAAAAGTTAAAATCATCAAACCTATATATATATATTTTTGTTTTTTTCTTCTAGAAATATCTATTGCATCCATGCATGCTCAGTCTCTCAGTCATGTCCAACTCTTAGTAACCTATGGACTGTAGCCCACCAGGCTCCTCTGTCCATGGGATTCTCTAGGCAAGAATACTGGCGTGGGTTGCCATGCCCTCCTCCAAGGGATCTTCCTGACCCAGGAATTGAACTGGCATCTCTTTACATCTCCTGCATTGGCAGGTGGGTGCTCTACCACTAGTGCCATCTGGGAAGCCCAAAGCAGATGAACATGCTACAATAACAAAAAAATGGAGTGGGTGTGGGAGAATCTGCTTAAGTAAAATGAACAGAGATACATTTAAAATGATTTGAAGAATGAAAGGAAACGAGAGGATGAACAATACTCTGCTCTCTGCCTCCTCCGTTCTCGGTCCCTCTGTTATGGTCTCTCGTGCCCTGCCCTCCAGGCTGGCTGGCTCCATGCACTCTTAATCATGACCTTGGGCTGAGAATCCCCCACCTCCACCTTTATCCCTATCATTCTACCTGGTTTTACCCCTTAAGATTCTCTAGAATGGATGCTCCCATCATCCTTGAAACTCCACCGCCATCACTTTCATCTTGTTAAAGCCATTGTTTCAGAAAACAATCATAAATTTAAAAAACCAATCTATTCTAGTCTAATATCTTCAGGCAACTTTATTTTCACAAGCTCTTGTCTTTGGAGTCATCTGTCCCTTGTTGTGAATGCTGTCATGGCTGAGCCCCCCTTATTCCAGGCCTCTGTCTTCTGGTCCCTCCTGATTGCTTCTCACTTTTTTGACTTTTTGCCTTCTCCAATCTGATTCCCTTTAGCCTTTCCCTACCAACTCTCAGAGGGAAAGTGGGAAGGAGAAACAAGAAAACAGGGAGATGCCCCAAGGCTTGCTTTCCAATGAAAGCAAGAGGGACTGGAGGTGAGAGAGAGGGTCTGTGAGGCCTGGTGTTTTCATGATTCCATTAATCTACTGTTAGATTGGAGGGAGCGCTTGTCGTTTCTTCGTGGGTGAGCTGTGTGCATGAGTGACGCTGGATTTGGAGGCCATGGCTGAAAATTTTTCTATGAAAATTATAGAATAATCCCCTGATGGACCCAACCTAGTGGCTAAGTCAGGGAAAATGATCAGTTCATCCCTCGAAAATAAATTCTTTCCGTTGGAAGATAGTAAAAGGCACAGGAAGATACTGAATAAATGCTTTCTGATGGTGTGGGTGCCGGCCAGGAGCCACTGAAGTCTGGAGGCCCTTCCAGCTGTACGGTTGGAGGGCTCTTAAGCGAGAACACATGTGCTGAGAATCCAGAGTCAGACATTTTCACTGTGAGGGAAGAGGTTAAAGCGTATGGCTCTAAAATGAAAAGACTCTGTCCTTGCAATGTCTGAGGCAAAATAATGGATGACATTGAGGCCCCCAGAAAATGTCCTGGGCTCTGCTTTGAGAAGTTAGGAAGTTCTCTTAGTGTCTCTAAGCTTTCAGTGTCTTTACATCATGAACTAATCAGTCCTGTTCTGCTTATTTCTCTGGGCAGAATAGGATCAAGTACACATTGGAAAAGACCCTGATGCTGGGAAAGATTTGAGGGCAGGACGAGAGGGGGACGACAGAGGATGAG
Source organism: Bos indicus (assembly GCF_029378745.1). NCBI lineage: Eukaryota > Metazoa > Chordata > Mammalia > Artiodactyla > Bovidae > Bos > Bos indicus. The sequence goes on along the minus strand of NC_091772.1, from coordinate 35,924,730 downwards.
ATGGTTGGATGGCATCACTGATTCAATGGACATGAGTGGGAGGAAACTCCGGGAGATGGTGAAGGACAGGGAAGCCTAGTGTACTGCAGTCCATAGTGTCGCAGAGAGTCAGACACAACCGAGCGACTGAACAACAATGATAGCCAGTGATCACACACACACACACACACACACAGGGCACTGAGGTTTTACTATTACATGTGACCCAGTTGCACGGCCACCAGGGTTTGTGAACTCTACCCATCAGCGCCTCCTGCAGGGGTGGGATGGAGCCGGTAGGTTCCTACTGCTGGGGAGCTTAACTTGGCTGGAAGTAATCACTTAACCAAAGCTAGACACCAAGCAGTGTGAGGAAAAGGGGGTGGGGAGCACCAAGACAGCTTAGCCAGACCATTTATAGAGATGCCTGCTTCAGAGAAGACACAGCATTTGATATATTTGATAATATATGGTGTCTTAAAAATCAAATACTGGTTGTATAAGGAAATTTTAAGTAGGTATATTTTTGATTCAAAGTCTGTTGGTGCCTCCTTTGAAGTATTTCTTCAATCCATCCACTTCTGTCCAGCGTCACCACTGTTCATGCCAGGCCTGCAACCCCTCCTGCCTTGATCATCACGTCACCCTCGGGCTTTGTCTCTTTCACTCCAGTATTTTTCATCCCCTGCAAGCTGCTGCCCACGCTCACCCAGAACCTTCTCTAGGACTCCACTCTGATTATATCACCTCTTTGCTTAACATCCTTCAGAATCCCCCCATCACCTCTGGATAAAGTCGTTTCTTACCCTGCGCTGCAAAGCCCCAACTTAACTCTCTCACCCCGCAGCCCCCTCCACACTGGGGCAGCATGGACCTTCCCAGCCCCAGCCCTTCCATGCCTGGCTCATCTCAGCCCCAGCCCTTCCATGCCTGGCTCATCTCTCACAGGCCTCTTTCTTGGCTCTGCTAGTCTTTGCCAGACTTCACTCTTCCTTCCCTGGTGTGTTCGGATGTCCTGGGTCCCCAAGGCTGAGCTAGGCTGCTCCTTTGTGCTCCTGGGCCAGGCTCACCCTACGTTCCCCCCCTCACTCTCAGGTGATGCCTCACTTCATACTTCTCCAAGGACCAGGAACTCTCGCACTTTCCTGCCAGATCTGTGGTCCAATGTTCTCGCCCTTCTTGCTTTTCTCCAGATGCCATTCCAAAGAGTCCCTTTCCCCATCCAAGGTGGTCTCCTCTGCTCCTGCTCCGGACATCACCCCTCTCCATTCCTGTCTTTATCACCCCGCTTCATCTTCAACCACATCAAGCCCTCCTTTTCTACTGGATCACTCCCATCAGCCTGCAAACATTCCCCATGTTCTTCTCGGTTCTATCTGGGATCTCTAGCTGCCATCCACATCTCCGTTTTCTATGCCTAAAGTCCAGAACTGTCTGGACATGCTGTCTTGACTCTTCTCTACATCCGCCAGGCTTGCCCCTCTGCTGTTTGGCTGCAGTAGCCCTGCCCGGAAGTGGGCAGTGACTTCAGCTTTGCATACTCAGGGCTCAGCCACCCGCCCCTGTCAGGCCCCTCACTCTGCACCATTCACCACCTTGTCTGGGCTGCCTTGTGGCTCCTCTCCATCTACCAACCCATCTCTAGCCGGTTCTGGTTCTGGTGCCCTTGGTTTTCATGCTACCCTTCCTGTGGGTGGTCTCAACTTGACCCAGAGCTGTAAATAACATTTATTTGTGGGTGATTCTTGGATTTATAGCCCTGAGCTCAGACCAGTTCTCTGAACTCCAGACTCTTGTATTCCGCTGCCTGCTCCACATTCCCACGTAACTGTTTCACAAGCATCTCAAATTTACTATGTCCCAGAATGAACTCTTCATTCCACCTCTTCAGTCTATGGTGCTCCCGTCTTACCCATCTCAATAAATCACACCTTCACCCACCAGTTACTCCATCCAGAAACCTAAATGACATACTTGTCTCTTCTTTGCACTCAACCTCGGAGTTGGTTTATCAGACCTTCCTGTCTAAACATCTCCAAAACCTATCTTGAGCCAGTCCACTTAGCTCTACCGTTTCTCCTCTCACCATGGTCCAGCTCTGGGAGTGGTCCCAAGCTTCCGCTTGCAGAAGGCAGCTCTAACCTGTGCTTACATAGCATCCAGGAAAAGTGTGACATCTGCATAAAACCCTCAGTGGTCCCTGTTGCACAGCTCACACGGACCTACGTGGTCTGGCTTTGGCCTTTCTTCCAGCCCTCCTTCTAATGTCTGGTCCCTGCCCTTGTTCCTCACACAACCTGTGGCTGCTCCCCTCCTTACTGCTCCATTGGTTTCATGATGGATACTCAGTCTCTGGTTACTGACCCTGACACAAAGATCGTGAGAACAAATGTTTGCCTTGATTGCTAAATGTCTATTGCTGTGTGCCAGATCCTGGAGGAACTAAGATGAATCAGAGAAAGTCCCTGCCAGACAGGAGCTCTCAGTGTGGTGAGTGACACGCCCATGTACACAGAGAATATTTACCATTTGATGTGATAGGTGTGATCCTGAGGGGAAACCAGCTCTGGGGCCAGAAGAAGCTCAGGAAAGGTTTCTCAGTGAGGAAGTATTTGAAGTGAGTTGGTGGACCTCTACAGAAATCTAAAGCAGTTTGTAAAAACAATAGCTTCAGAATGTAAGACAGTGGAAAAATATACTGAAATATTAATATTGGTAATCTCTAGCTTTTGGCTTAGTAAAAGCTTTTTTTTTTTTCCTGTTTTGATATTTCCAAATAGTCCATCATGAATTTGTAATTTTTTTTATAGTACAAGTTAAAAAAAACTTGGTGGGAAATAGTTCCTTGACACACTCAGGTACTGGTAACGTAACAACACAGCTGGGTGTCTTGCTATGCGTTTTCTCATCTGTTTCTGGAAGTTGGCTACAGGTACTGGAAGTAAAACTTCTTGAAATAAATTTTCCCCAAACAAGAAAAAAAAGGTAGAAGAAAAAAAATGAGAAGAAAGATGAAATCCTCTTCCTCAGTTTATGAGTTGAGTAGGTAGCCAGCAAGGAATAGGAGAAAAAAAGAAAATAGGATTTTCTTGTCATGTTCCACTTGTAAAAGCCAATGGATATTTTTTACAGGTACCAGCTAGTCCTTCCTGAAAATCCTCTAATGGGGACAGGCTGTGAAGCAGCAGTAGGAAAGATAAATGCTTTTCTGGAGCGTAATTTTAGTGCAGGGTGGAAAATGTGAAGAGAAAAAAAAGAAAGATCAAATGGAAAATTCATCCACAGGCCAACCCACACCACAGAAGCGTTGAGGACCATGTGTCCTAATTAGCCCCTGCACCAGGCAGGGGCCTCTCTTTGCAAATGCCCCTCCCATCGTGGCGGGTAGCCTGGGGGCAGCATTTGTTTGTATTGCATGCTTGAGAGTGGCTATCATTTTTGGGGGGTAGCAGAAGGTTTGGAAAATATAGAAAAGCAAGACCACCAAGCTGTGACCTTCTTTTACCCCTGATTCAACAATACAAGTGTATTTTTCTATAATATGTGTGTAGACGTTTCTGAATGGAGCATTCAGAATGCAGGCAGTGTTGTGTGTGTGTGTGTGTCTGGGGGTTTTCAATCTTTGATCTCTTTCCAACTCGGCTACTTTTTCTACCCTGGTCAACTCTTCTGTAACGATTCACTAAGTTTGGGTCTCCTCCTCTTGCTTTTTCTCTAGGCTGAAACCATCCCAATTTAGTGCCCTTCTGAAGTTCAGAGTTTTCCATGCTCTTCATGGCAAGCTTCAGTGTTTCCAGTTGCCCTGACTTGCAGTTTCTGGTAACCATGATGCTGTGAGAAGCTGAAAGGGAACTGATGCTGTGATGAGATAAACCACTCAGGACTTGGTCTTGGAGCTTCCTTCCCTCCCTTTTGCTCATTTGTCTACTCTCCTTGTAGGGGCTTCAGAGCCAAAGAATCTGAAATGACATGATGGACTAACCCGAAGATTTCCTGAGGCTCTGTATTTGTACCTTTTCAATAACCTCAAAAAAATCTGGGGACCTGTGACTTCTTTCCAGGGACTGGATCATTGGATGATACAATCCTGCTCTAACAAGGGTAACCAGTAGCTGAAAAGAGTCGCATCCCAAGGGTAACCAGTAGCTGAAAAGAGTTGCATCCCATACTCAGAGCTTGGCAATCTTGAGCATTGAGGTATTTTTCTTCCTGTGAAAGGACTTTTCACTCTCACCAGGCAATCAGTTCATTCTAATGGTTGACTTTTAGGGCACTAAAGCAATAAAATTCATGGCAATGATTTCATACCTAATTTTGAACAGGAGATAATCCCAAGGGACTAAACATGAGGGAGGTGATCTCTGGTCTGGTCTTAAGGCACCTGCTGTATTTATCCCAAAGCCTCTTTTTGGTGGAGATTGTCCTTGGGATAACTGGCAATATTTGCTCCCCTTGCCTTCACCCCCAGCCCAAGGTACATCTGTTCTTTTGTTTTAATAGTTATCTTTTGAGAGGTTTAATTAGGTCTGGTTAGATGTAAGATTAAGTTGGATGGTTTTTTTTTTCTTTCTTCACTTTGGATGTAATTAAAAATAGTACATGGGGGTCAAGGAAAAGTAGACAAGATTGCGGTTTTGTCCTCTTGTTGCTAAGAGCCTGGCTTCAAAAAGTAGTGATTTGAGATGACTGCTTTTAAAATCATGAATTCAGGGGAGCTTCCTTAGACAAAGCTGGCATAAGCCTCAAGATGGTCAGAACCCACACCTGCCCAACTGACTTAGGGACACCAGTGGTCTTCCTTTGTCTGGGACTGTCTCAGTTTTACAACTGAAAGTCTAGAGTCTTAGAAAACCCCTCGGTCCTGAGAAAATCAAGGTGGTTGGTCACCTACTGGAAATGAAAGTTCAAATGAATCAAAACAATGAGACAAGGAGGAGACACACTTGATATGTAGCTTTAATTTCCTTTGTGAGTGAGGTGGAGCCTGCTCCACTCACACCGCCGCTGCTAAGTTGCTTCAGTCGTGTCCGACTCTGTACGACCCCATAGACGGCAGCCCACCAGGCTCCCCCATCCCTGGGATTCTCCAGGCAAGAACACTGGAGTGGGCTGCCATTTCCTTCTCCAAAGCATGAAAATGAAAAGTGAAAGTGAAGTTGCTCAGTCCTGTTTGACTCTTAGCGACCCCATGGACTGCAGCCCACCAGGCTCCTCCTTCCATGGGATTTTCCAGGCAAGAGTACTGGAGTGGGGTGCCACTGCCTTCTCACACTAATGGGCATCAAGGCGGAGGCAGGAAAAAAAGATTTAGAGAAAGGACGTGCGGATGAAACATTTCTTTGCAATAAGATTCTGTGTACTCAGGGCAGATAATTTTTAATAGTAGCCAAATCTGGATAACCAGTAGGATGTGTGATAGCCACAGATGCTGGGCCTAAGCTAAAGAAAGCAATCTCTGCCCCCAAAATAATGGGATGGAGAATGAAGCTCAGTGTAGAGAATCTTCCTGAATTCGGCAGACATAGATACATTTTCTCTGTGTGTCCACGGCATTTTGTACCCTGTTCCTAATAGCAAACCCTCAAATTTCAATTTATGTCAAAGAACACCCCAATCAAAAACTGGGCTGCTGCTTCTGCTAAGTCGTTTCAGTCGTGTCCAACTCTGTGTGACCCCATAGATGGCAGTCCACTAGGCTCCTCTGTCCCTGGGATTTTCCAGGCAAGAGTACTGGAGTGCGTTGCCATTGCCTTCTCCAAAAACTGAGCAGAAGACCTAACTAGACACTTGCCCAAAGAAGATATACAGGTGGCTAATAGGCACATGAAAAGATGCTCAACAGGTTAGTTGTTGGAGAAATGCAAACCAAAACCACAATGCGGTTTTATCTCACACCATTCAGAATGACTGTCATTAAAAAGTCTACAAACAATAAATTGTTAGACAGAGTGTGGAGAAAAGGGAACCTATGATTGGTGAGAATGTATATTGGTACAGCCACTATGGAGAACAGTATGGAGGTGCCTTAAAAAACTGAAAATAGGGCTATCATATGATCCAGTGATCCAACCTTTGAGCCTGTGTCTGGAGAAAACTATAATTCAAAAAGATATATGCACTCCTGTGTTCATAGCAGCAGTATTTACAATAGTCAAGACATGGTCCTGGAGCATCTGTCCTCTTTAGGGAAAAGCTTGCTGTACCCTGAGCTCATGCTCTGCATCTTTGGTAGGATGAACGTCACACTCCGATAGAGTCATTCTAGCCACTGTGCAAAAGATGCACCCCTGTCAAAGGAGGAGGTGCTGCGCGGCAGCACAGCCCTTTTCTAGTCTCTAGAACACTGACTGTTGATTTTTAACGTAAAAATCCAGAATCGGAGAAATCAAATTGCTGTATGTATGTGACTCTTTTGTTACCTAGAAGTCACTTTACCCTTTTCTTGTGACAAAATGATATAGATGATGATGCCTTGAAGGCTTATTGAGATTTGCAGACTCTGAGAAGATCGTTCAGATCTTTCCTGGTGAGGCTCTTTCCCTGCCGATGAATTTCTTGATAAATTATGAAAACATGACACCAAGCAATGACCTCCACAGTAAAACAAAATAATGAGGCCCCGGCCACCCTGGACCTTGGAAGATCCGGGGAGATCTGTTCTCCAGTTGACTTAGAGATAATACAAATATTTGAAAATATTAGGCTGCCATTGCTTCATAGATGAAAAGGGGAAAGGAGTAGTTTCTAATGTGTAATCTGGATTAGGACACTGAGGTGATATGGATCCGCTCTGTCCAGGCATTTTGGAACCTGGGCCCACACTCCAGAAACTGAAAGGGTCTGATGTCTGAGACAAGAACAACAAAGCTCTTGAAGCTGGAGTGAGTCTGACACCAGAATAGCTTGCAGCCCAAATAAGAGTTCCCTAAGTCAGACATGTTTGAAATGTGGGACTCCTGTGGGCCACGACACGACAGAAGTATTCAGCGTCTCTATGTAAAATCAGACCTTGAGCTGATGAGGACATGGAACATAGTTGAAGGAAAGGTTCATTATTCTGGCTAATGTGCAAGGTTAAAATGTTAGGATTATTTGGAGGTATGGATGTATAGACATTGAGTTTCCAAGAAATTATTGGGAACATGTTTTATTTCCCCTATTAAAAAATTCAGATACTTCTTAAATGATAGAAAAGGAGATCCTGGAATGCCAGAAGAGAAGGAAGAGCAACAGAAATGATAGTAGCTGAATAAACAGAATAACTTTTTTCACCTTTTAAGTTTGTTAAAATATATATAAAGGCTGAAAAATTCAGATAGTTCTTAAATATGGTCAGTCTCAAATTTGTGTTTCCCATAGAAACAACTGACGAATACAGAGCAATGTCAAACAATTCATTTTCAAAATAAATGCCGTGGCCCAGAGACAGAGCAGAAAGTTAACTCCAGGATGTATAATCTAAAAGTGGGAACTATTGATACCATGGAATCTCACTGGAGTCAGGTAATGTGTGACCGAGAGGTGGTCCCCAAATGTGTTGTGAAGTCTTCATACATCTTGAATTAAAAGTGTATCTCAAAGACTAGTTGAAAACCTAAAAAAATTGTTAAGTGGGCAGTTTTTGTAATGAATTGGTGGGTGTAAGGCAAGAAACTGCCTTATTGGACTTTAAAAGAATCCATAGAATGAAAATGCTAATAAATAGTAATAATAATGATAATGTATTAATAACATATTAGCAGAAGGAAGATACTTTAAAATGAGTTTGACCAACTTTAAGAAATTTCTTGGTAGTCTTATGATTTTGGACATGGGTTTATTATAAAATGGTTGTGATTATTATGGGGAAAATTGAACCCTCAAGTATCAGACATTTTAAAATGTAAGATTTCTTTTTATAGGTTTCTGTGATGAATTGTTAACATAGGACTATTTTAAATAACTGGTTCTTAAATATAGCCCTAGATTGTATGATAATAAAAATGTAATATCATTTTTAATAATCTTCAGAGGACTATTACCAAAGCTCCTTTTTCACAGGAGGTAAAAGAAATTCAAGCCCTTAACTTGCCTAAATCTGGGAACTGCTGGGACCAGGAGCAGTTCTTCTGAACCCTGGATCAGTGCTTACTGTGTTTTGATGACTGAAAAAGATGCTTGTGCTTTATTTAGGTTGCTCTTGAAGAAGACCTAGAGCATTAAAAGTATTCTTAGCTCAGCTCCAGGTTATAAAACAACACATCATTATTTTTTGACATTTCCTGGTGAATGAATGCAATATAATTCTTCATTTTATTCTATCATTTACTTTACTCTATAAAGTCTAGGCACCATTTTGTGTTCTGTCTGTGGAACTATCTGGTTCTCTTGGTCTTGTGATTCAAGCCGAGGGAATTCCTATGTTGCTTCAATGAGAAAAGTCACTTCATCATTTATTGAGCATATACTGAAAACAAGTAAAGCTGGCAAAGAATTGAGTGTGAACTTCATGTATTTAAAGAGCATTTAGAATAATGGTAATTCTTACTTGGAAAAGGCTTTGAGGGAATTATTTTTTCATTTAAGGAGGCTTTGTCTAATGGGCAGTGGGGTATATGGGAGCACAGGGCTTGGGAGACAGGGAAGGTGGAGGTGCTAACTTGGGAACCTTTAGCAGGGGATCAGCCATGTAGTGGTGAGTCTAGATGGAGAAGACAGAGGAGTTTGAGAACCTCAATGGGCCACTTGCTGATATAGAGCAGTGTTCCTCTCCCCAGCTGCACTGTAGAATCACCCTCAAGACTGTCAATCACATAGCGGTATCTGGGCCTCCTCCCCGGGGCTCCCGACTCGGTTACCTGGTACAGAACCTGGGCATTAGCATGTTAGAGGCACTTGCCACGTGGTTCTAATGTACAGGTGGGGATTGAGAACTCCTGTTTCAGAAGTGAGGAGGAGGAAGGGAACCCTCCAAGGAGACGAGGAGACAGGAAGAGAAATGAAGAATGATGTCTTGGAAGCCAAATGCAGGAAGTGCTCAGGGAAGGCAGGTGGGTCAACTGTGCCGAACGCTGCTGATACAACACACATTAGGAGAAGGTCAGTGTGGAGGCCACCGCCCATCCCGATGAGGGCGGTTCCTGGGGCGTGGAGGCATGCAAGTCGAAATGGAGTAGATTAGAGCTTGAGAAAGGAGAATATAGACGATGTTTCAGAGCAGTTTTGTTTTAAAGGAGAGCAGAAATGAGGATGTACTTGGAAAGAGTTTGAAGTTAAGGGACTTCTTTGTTTTTTCAAGATGGCAAAAAAAAAATTGCAGCACATTTGTAGGCTAATGGGGATGATCTGGTTGCAAGGGGAGTAATGAATGAAGAAGAACCCGAGGACAGTTTAAGGAGATCTTGAGTCCAGGAGGAGGGGCTTCAGAGACGAGTGGAAACAAGGAGGAAGGCAGCACACGTAAGAGCCAGAGCAGCTGAGCTGACGCTCAGGCCCCGCTGTGCTCTGCAGCGAGGACATTGGTTGATGTGAGCCAAGGGTGGGAACAACTGGAGGTCTGAAAAGAGGGAACTTTGGAAACAGTTGCCCTGAGAGACTGGAACGGGGGTGGGATGGATGGGCTGCTTTAAGGGCTCATTTGAAGTGTTCAGTCCTGAAATGAAGGGAGACCAGTGACCACGGTGGACTGATTTTTCTCCATATGTCCCACTTCTGTGGGCAGAGGTGTAGACAAGGCTGAAAGTTAAATTTAAGCAGTGAGTCTTTATTTGGTTTTTATTCCAGTTGGGTATGATGAAGGGGGAGATACGCTGAGCACATTTGTACACATATGTACAATGATCGGCCGTGGAGTCTAAGCTGTAGAAGGAGGCACTGAGGATACGTGAGAGCGGGTCCATGGGCTTGTGGCCCCCATGGGCAGAAGGGTTCTGGGAGGGAGGCAAAAGGGGAAGTGATTTGGCAACATAGGAAATGGTGTTTAACAAGTGAAATGCTTGAAATTAAGATTATGGAAGAAGTACAGTTACTTATACAGCAAGTCCCCTGCATACGGATGAGTTCTGCTCAGAGAGCACGTTCATAAAGCCAATTAGACATAAAGACATACAAAGTTAGCCTTGGTGCCCAACTAACACAGTCAGCTACATAGCACTGTCCTGTCATAGGTTTATATTTTCCCACAAATAATACATACATAAGAAGCAAACACAAAAAATAAATAAAATATTTTTAATATTACAATACAGTGCCTTGAAAAGTACACTAGTAGAGTACAACACCTGGCATCCAGGGGCTGGCATCAAGTGAACAGGTAAGAAGAGCTATTGCCCAGAGGAGGGAGAGGAGGCGGAAGGTTTCAGGGAAAAAGTCCCAATCCCCTAAAACCATTTAGGAAATAGATAATTTATCTTTTCTAGATGCTTTTTATTGTGCATGAACTTTGTATATTTAACGAGACTTTAGGATTATGGGAATTACCATGAGTCCTGGCACCGTCTTAGTCATCTTGTCTCCAGCTGAGGTCAATGCCGAGACATAGAGGGGGACCTAATGGAGAGAACTATATAGACCTGGATGGGAGCTCTGACGTCACCCCAGGACCTGCCCTGTCTTGGAACTTCTTGCTATGTGGGATAACACATTTGCTTATTGCGAAAACTACTTTTAGTTGTGATTTCCTGTGATTTCCAGCTGAAAACATCCTACTGATTCCAAGAAGTACTGAAAGATGGCTCTTCGGAAAGCTATGTAACCTCTACACCCACCCTTTAACAATAGCATGGTAAGATAAATCTAAATGCCGACAGGAGTGTGTATTTGAATGAGACTTTGAAAACTATGTGAAAATTAGTGGGGTCCCTGATAACTCAGTTGGTAAAGAATCCACCTGCAATGCAGGAGACCCCGGTTTGATTCCTGGGTCAGAAAGATCTGCTGGAGAAGGGATGGGGTACCCACTCCAGTATTTTTGGGATTCCCTGTGGCTCAGTTGGTAAAGAATCCACCTGCAATGTGGGAGACCCGAGTTCGATCCCTGGGTTGGGAAGATCTCCTGGAGAAGGGAAAGGCTACCCACTTGAGTATTCTGGCCTGGAGAATTCCATTGACTGTATAGTCCCTGGGTCGCAAAGAGTCGGACACGACTGAGAGACTTTTCACTTTCACTTTATGTGAAAATTAGTCTAATCAACATTTGGAATCGTATGGCCTGAATGTTTGTATGCCTCACAATTCATGTGCTGAAATCGTAATGCCAAGGTGATGTTATCAGGAGGTAGGGCCTTTTGGAGATGATTAGAAGGTCAGATAGCATCAAGGGATGAGAATGTGAGCAAACTCCAGGAGATGGACATGCAGGACAGAGGAGCCTGCTGCTGCAGTCCAAGGGGTCACAAAGAGTCAGACACAACTTAGGGACTGAATGACAACATAGGCCATGAGGGTGGTGCTCCCACGATGGGATTAGTGCCCTGATAAAAGAGGCCCTGGAGAGCTTTCTCATCACTTTCTGCCACTTGAGAACACATTGAGAAAATAGCCATCTATGAGCAAGAAAAAAGGCCCTCACCAAACCTTGAATCTGCTGGCACTTTGATTGTGGACTTGCCAGCTTCTAGAATTGTGAGAAATAAACATTGTTTCTTTAAGCCACCCAGTTTGCATCTTGGCATCACTGGGCTCGTTCCTAAGGCTCAGAGCTAGTTGGGCCCCTGGCCCCCTCTCCTGGGCCTCCCCCTCTTGGTGGACGCCACTGGTCTCCTTTCCTGGCCGCCTCTGTCACCTGCTGGGTGTGTTCAGCCACTCCCAGTGCTCTGCTCCAATGTGTTCACACTCAAATCCCTGTGTTGGGTGCTGGAGGCTCTCTCTGCCCCAAGGCTGCATCACCCCCTTTGCTGCCCAGGTGCTTCTTTGTTTCCTAGAGCAGAACAGCCTTTGAGAATGTGGTTTCTGATTTGGGCTCAGCCTTATTGTGAGGATCCATCTCCCTCTTCTGGGTGTCAAAGTCCTTATTCATAAAATAAATGGTCTGGACAGATGATCTGTGTGATTCTCGACTGCCCTTGATTACTGTGAATTTATTCTAAAACCTCTATGTGTGCCGGCCTTCTGGCTGTAGGATCCAGAACCAATGGGGAGCGGACCCTAGGAGAGTCTTGTCAGATGTGGGGATCATGGCCTGGCACCCTCCTGTCAAACCCCTGCACCCCATCAATGGCTTTGCTGTAAAGGGCATTTCTGAAACCCTTGGCTGATGACTCTGAGCTGTAAAATGCACTCTCAACACTCGATACTTTTCATGAAGATGAAAGGACTCTCAAGGTGAAGTGACAGAGTAGGCTGATATATGACGACCATCTGAACACCGTGCTTTTTGTCTTCAGAAGAATTTTTCCCAGTCGTGGCTTTAACCTGACATCCAGACAACAAAGCTCCCTGATGACATTTCATAAGAAAATTCAATAACCCCCTTATGGAGTATTTTTGCTGTAGCCTTGGATTAACCTTTAATAAATGAAGCTTTAGCCGCCACACAGCCTCAAGAATGTTCTCCCGTGGTGAATGTGTCTAAGTCTGTGTGTCCTTGAGGGCGCTGGGGGATGGGAGGTCACATGGGTTGGAACCACCCCCAGGAAGTCAGCTCTACCAAATCAATGATGCCAAGATACCAGGAATGACTCCCAAGGTTCAGAATGACTTCCTCACCCTCTGTCAGTAAACTACAAAATGTAGAAGAAATCTCATTCTCCAGTTATTTAAATACTAGACACATCTAGACAGCAGAATCATCTCCCCAAAGATTTCTTTTTAAATGGTCATCTATTTAAAAATTGAACAATGGCTTCTCCTGGGTGCTAGCAGCTGGGGAGGAGGAAGGGTGAACACAGGACTGAGCAGCTGCTATTGTCATGGAAACTAACCCACATTCAATGGACAGGAAAAATGGGTCCCAAAGTCCCATTTCTTGTGAATATCTCCTAAATGTTACAAAACAATGCTTATTTACTATTTAGCAGAAGACAGTCCAGACTTGCAAGCTTGAAGAGAATTTGAAAGAATTTGAGAGAAAACCTGTAGAAAGACCAGGATCACTCCAAATTGTGGTCCCATTGCTTCTCCCTCATTTTTGTTAGATGGTATTACAAATGCCCCTGCGTGATTTTGCTGTACTGCTCCTAAGGGTCAGCAGAAATTTTGATTTCCTATCATTTTATTGTGATGGTTTTAAAGCACTTTTAAGAAAATGAATGTGTAATGGAAATTTGTATTTTTTTGAGGTTATATAGGATAAATAGGGCTTCCCATATAGCTCATCTGGTAAAGAATCCACCTGCAATGCAGGAGACCCCGATTCCTGGATTGGGAAGATCCACTGGAGAAGAGAAAGGCTACCCACTCAAGTATTCTTGCATGGAGAATTCCATGAACTGTATAGTCCACAGGGTTGCAAAGAGTCGGACATGACTGACCGATTTTCACTTCACTTCATACCTAGTACATTTTATATATATTCTGAACAGTCATTTGTTCTAACAAAACCTTATATCCCTCATTATGTACTAGATCTTCAATGCTAAAAGTTCTTTTTGTACCATTCTATCTGTTGGAAATTGAAATCTCTGTCTTCCAGATATGTTTCTAATTGAGAACAGATGTGCCCCTGGACATTTTGAAGAAACTATTTCTGACTGTGGTGTCTGCTTCTCTAGACCAAGCTCCCACATGTCTTTTTTTCTACTCCCTGGGGAGGTGACTGGTGAGCCTTAGGGAGAGGCCAGGACAAGGGTCTTGAGGATGGGGAGGGTGACAAGTTGTGATTCAAACCAATGCTGCTCAGTAAGGCCTGTCCCAGGGAGAGATGGCCTGCCCTGGAGGACTGGCGCTTGTGTGTCTGTTGCTGTCATGTAAGCAGTCATCCTCGCTGAGACTGGACAGGCCTTGGTGCAGGGCGTCCCTTTACCCTCTGGACTTAGCACCCACATCACCAACTCCAGGAAAATCTGTCTGTGTGCTTCTACATGAGTGGGGAGACGTGATGACACTGCCCCCACATTTTTTCTCTGTCCAGCACTGGGTCATCCCCTAGCGGGAAGGAGAGAAGGACTGGTGATGCTCTGCATCAGCTGACTTACAGGAAAAGGAAAATATGATCAGTGTGGATAAATAGTGTGAAAGCCCCTTTGTTTCTTTAATGCTCTGTGTTCTGAGGAAGATGGACGTGAATTGGGTGCAGACTTGGACCCCAGTGTTCCCCTGCCTGGACGATGACTGTCCCCACAGTGTCCGTGGCAGTGTCTGTGTCCAGTTAGGGATCATAGACAGGAATGTCCCTCGACCATTGACTACAGGTAGCATAGTGGGGATAGGATGCTGTGAAACCTCTCAGTCCCCTCTCCTCCCAGTCGGGTTGCCTGGGGGGCCCACCCATGGCCTCCCCAGGGACCGCAGCCTGCCCAGCTCGGCTGTGGCTGTTTCAGGTTACAGACACTGATGTCAGACACTGATGTCCTTCTCTTGGGCTTAAAAAACCATCTTTCAGCTGATCTGAAAGGCCAGCTGTCATGAACGAAGAGTGGAAAAGCTTCATATCCATCCAATGAAACTTGTTCTGAAAGTGACTTCCCTTTGCATCTTGGGGACCACAGGGCTGTGGGAGGTGAAGGCAAATGGAGCGCTCCGAGGTTATTGAAATAAGGAGCCCTGTCCTCACTGTGACTCAGACCGCCAGGACATCCTTTCCTGGAGGATCTGGCCCGGTGCTGCCTCCTTAGAGTGAGTGGCTGTTGTGCAGAGCTCCCTCGTGGCTGCAGCATTCCCATCACGGGCTCTGTGGGGATAGAGAGTGGTGGTGAGGGGGCAAGATGAGTGAAGCCCCCGCGGGCCAGTGTAAGGGAGGGTTGGAGGCGGGGCGAGGGGTGTTGGGGGGGTGTGCACAGCACAGCTCGTCCCAAGCTTACTCCCAGCTGCCCTGTTGTTGGTTAAAGAAAGAAAGCCCAGAGGGGAGGCAGTCATCTCACTGAGTCGGGGGAAGGTTACCTCAGTGATGTGGTTGGAGTGCCGGGCTTGAGGGGTCTGCGGGGAAAATAATAAAGTGGGAGGTCCGGGTGGGCATGAGACAGTGGTGGACACTGATGTGTCTTTGTGTCCGGCCATCTCATTCATGGTCGACACTGGACACTCCACTTGACCCTACTTAGCATTTGAAGGCTCGGGATTCCACTGCTCAAGGGGAGTTTTAAACTCACAGGGCTGATGCAGCAGTTTTATTTCAATGTTTTTCCATATGAGAAAGACTGTGCATGTGAATGATAATGCTTTATCGTGAGGAGTTTATCCACACATGATACATGCTTCTAATCCAGTCTGGTTGAAGCAACAGAAATTAAAAAATTGTCGATAATTACATATCTATGTATACACTTGTATCCATACATATACATCTATAAATAGACGGATCTCAGATAGATACATATTTCTATACCTCCAAAAGCAACTGCTTTTCCCTGCCCCCAAGATTAGCTATTTAAGTGGTCAAGGGTAGTTACGCTTAATTAATGTGAACTCAGTCCCTGAAGTTAATAAACTCTCCCATGGGGGCTGTGAATTGAGAGGGTGAAAGGAAGTCATCTATTTAATAGCTAATTTGGTGGCTAATGCTTTCCTACTATATTGTTTTCTAGGTTTTGCACACCAACAGTGAAGTGTTGCTTTGAATTCTTTTAAAATCAAGGTTTAAGACATTTTTTGCTTTGTAAAACTAAAAAAGGAATTCATACACCTTTCATGGGAGATTTGAGGTGTTTTTTTTTTTTTTAACCTTAACTATTATAGCATTTTTCTTGAGCTTTTAACCCAGAAAGCAAACGTCTGCCTCTTGGATTAGTAACCCCTTGAATGAGTCACATACTGATTTTGAGTTATTTCAGCTAAGATGAAGGAAAGCCTCATAAAAGTGCAGGGAAGCCCAGGTTCCCGGGCCCCTAAGGCTGTTTTTAGTAATCAGAGGTTAGAAATCTGTAGCCAGTTTTGGCTTCTGTACTTAATATTTGACAGAATTAAGAAGCTCCTTTAGGTACCTAATTTCCTGCCAAGGAGAAAGCTTAAAGCTCAGAAATTTAGGGATTTAAATGTATTGATTAAAGTTCAGTTGTGGGAAAACAAGAAGGAATGTTTGAGGCATCTCTTCATAATATGTGCCCACCCTGAGAAACATTTTCTTTTTTACAGTTCTTTACTGAGCTAAAGAATCTGCCCGCAATGTGACAGACCTGGGTTTGATCCCCGGGTCGGGAAGATACCCTGGAGAAGGGCATGGCAACACCTCTAGTATTCTTGCCTGGAGAATCCCATGGAGAGAGGAGCCTGGCTGGCTACAGTCCATGGAGTCACAGAGTCGAACACGACTGAGCGACTAACACACTTTCACTTACTGAGGTAAAGTGGACAAGTCTAAGTATGGAACTCAATGACCTCATATACATGTAGACAGCCATGTGACCACCACACAGCTCAAGACTGAGAACCTCTTCTGTCTCTCTGAAAAGTTCCCTTTCTCATTTTATTTAACCACTCTTTTGAGTCTTTATACCAGTGATGTGTAGTCTGTTTTTCAGTTTTCGATAAAAAGAATTGTATACTATGCTTTCTTGCAGAAGTGTGTCAGACTTCTTTTTCTAGATGTACATGGTTTTAAATCTACATATATATGGTTGAAATCATTTTTTTTCTACGGGTTTTAACATATACATGGGTTCCCATGACCACCAGTGTCAGAATGCAGCTTCCATACCTCCCATCAGACTCAAACACCCCCTTCCTAATCCCTGGTGACCAGCAATCTGTCCTCTGTCCCTAGAGGGTTGTTTTTCCCCAAATGTCCTGCAAATCACATATATGTAACCTCTGACACTGACTTCTGTCACTTACTAGAAAGCATCTGAGATTCTTCCATGTGTTCTAATGGTTTCTTCCTGTGTATTCCCTTGTATCATAATTATTCATTCTTCTGTTGATCATTTGTGAGCTTACCATTTTTTTGTTTATGAATAAAGCTGCTGCAAACATTTCTGTATTTTTTTGTGGACATATAGATTAATTTCTCTTTGCCATATAGGAATGGAATTGTTAAATCATAACCTGAGTGTATGGAGAAGGCAATGGCACCCCACTCCAGTACTCTTGCCTGGAAAATCCCATGGACGGAGGAGCCTGGTAGGCTGCAGTCCATGGGGTCGCTAAGAGTCGGGCACGACTGAGCGACTTCATTTTCACTTTTCACTTTCATATATTGGAGAAGGAAATGGCAACCCACTCCAGTATTCTTGCCTGGAGAATCCCAGGGACGGCTGAGCCTGGTGGGCTGCTGTCTATGGGATTGCACAGAGTCGGACACGACTGAAGCGACTTAGCAGCAGCAGCAGCAGCAACCTGAGTGTAAGTTCAACTTCATTAGCAACTGTGAAATAATTTTCAAAACTCATTATATCATTTTACACTCTCACTAACAGCGATCAATGCAAAGAAATAGAGGAAAACAACAGAATGGGAAAGACTAGAGATCTCTTCAAAAAAATTAGAGATACCAAGGGAACATTTCATGCAAAAATGGGCTCGATAAAGGACAGAAATGGTATGGACCTAACAGAAGCAGAAGATATTAAGAAGAGGTGGCAAGAATACACAGAAGAACAGTACAAAAAAGATCTTCATGACCAAGATAATCACGATGGTGTGATCACTCACCTAGAGCCAGATATCCTGGAATGTGATATCAAGTGGGCCTTAGAAAGCATCACTATGAACAAAGCTAGTGGAGGTGATAGAATTCCAGTGGAGCTCTTTCAAATCCTGAAAGATGATGCTGTGAAAGTGCTGCACTCAATATGCCGGCAAATTTGGAAAACTCAGCAGTGGCCATAGGACTGCAAAAAGTCAGTTTTCATCCCAATCCCAAAGAAAGGAGATGCCAAAGAATGCTCAAAGTATGGCACAGTTGCACTCATCTCACATGCTAGTAAAGTGATGCTCAAAATTCTCCAAGCCAGGCTTCAGCAATATGTGAACCGTGAACTTCCAGATGTTCAAGCTGGTTTTAGAAAAGGCAGAGGAACCAGAGATTAAATTGCCAACATCCGCTGGATCATCAAAAAAGCAAGAGAGTTCCAGAAAAACATCTATTTCTGCTTTATTGACTATGCCAAAGCCTTTGACTGTGTGGATCACAATAAACTGTGGAAAATTCTGAAAGAGATGGGAGTACCAGACCACCTGACCTGCCTCTTGAGAAACCTATATGCAGGTCAGGAAGCAACAGTTAGAACTGGGCATGGACCAACAGACTGGTTCCAAGAAAAGGAGTATGTCAAGGCTGTATATTGCCACCCTGTTTATTTAACTTATACGCAGAGTACATCATGAGAAACGCTGGGCTGGAAGAAGCACAAGCTGGAATCAAGATTGCCAGGAGAAATATCAATAACCTCAGATATGCAGATGACACCACCCTTATGGCAGAAAGTGAAGAGGAACTAAAAAGCCTCTTGATGAGAGTGAAAGAGGAGAGTGAAAAAGTAGGCTTAAAGCTCAACATTCAGAAAACGAACATCATGGTATCTGGTCCCATCACTTCATGGGAAATAGATGGGGAAACAGTGGAAACAGTGTCAGACTTTATTTTGGGACGCTCCAAAATCACTGCAGATGGTGATTGCAGCCATGAAATTAAAAGACACTTACTCCTTGGAAGGAAAGTTATGACCAACCTAGATAGCATATTGAAAAGCAGAGACATTACTTTGCCAACAAAGGTCTGTCTAGTCAAGGCTATGGTTTTTCCAATGGTTATGTATGGATGTGAGAGTTGGACTGTGAAGAAAGCTGAGCACCAAAGAATTGAAGCTTTTGAACTGTGGTGTTGGAGAAGACTCTTGAGAGTCCCTTGGACTGTAAGGAGATCCAACCAGTCCATTCTAAAGGAGATCAGTCCTGGGTGTTCATTGGAAAGAATGATGCTAAAGCTGAAACTCCAGTACTTTGGCCACCTCATGCGAAGAGTTGACTCATTGGAAAAGACTCTGATGCTGGGAGGGATTGGGGGCAGGAGGAGAAGGGGATGACAGAGGATGAGATGGCTGGATGGCATCACGGACTCAATGAACATGAGTTTGAGTAAACTCCAGGAGTTGGTGATGGACAGGGAGGCCTGGCATGCTGCAATTCATGGGGTTGCGAAGAGTCAGACAGGACTGAGCGACTGAACTGAACTGAACAGTGTATAAAAGTTCCAGCTTCTCTATGCCCTCTTGATATCACCAGTCTTTTAAAATTTTATTATTCTGGTGGGAATTTTCTAATATCTCACTGTGATTTAACTTTCTTTCCCTGATGATGAATGATGGTGAATATGTTTTATATACTTATTAGCCATCCTTACATTTTTAATGACTATCTTTAAAAAAATTTTTTTTTTAATTTTTGGTTGTGTCATGAGGCATGTGCAATTTTAGTTCCCTGACCAGGGATGGAGGGAGCCTCTACGGTGGAAGCACAGAGTCCTAACAACTGGACCACTAGGGAATTCCCTATGACTATCTTTTCATTGTTGATTTGTAGGAATTCTTCAGGTATTTTTTATACAAATCCTTTGTTAAATATAGGTACTGTGAGTATTTTCTCCAAGTCTGTGGATTGCCTTTTCACTCTATTGATGACTTTGATGAGCAAAATTTTACATTTTGATGTAGTCTATTTTATCATTTTTTTTCACTCTATAATAAGTGCTTTTTTCATCTTAGTTAAAAAATCTTTGCTACAGTTCCCAGACACATCATTCTGTGATTTCCTCCAAAACACTTCATAGTTTTAGCTCTCACATTTAAGTATTAGATCCATGTCTATTGAGAACTAATTTTGATAGTAGGGTGTGTGTCAATGTGGGATGATAAAGATATCCAATTGTTCTCATACTATATTGAAAAGGGTTTTGTTTTGGTTTTTCTCCTGCTGAATTTTTTTTGTGTCTTTGTTAAAAATCAAGTGATTATATTGAGTGGATTTTGGACTTTTTATTCTGTTCCATTGACCTGCTTGTCTATTCTTATGCCAGTCACGCACTTAATTCCTATATCTTTGCAGTATGTTTTGAAATATGGCACTGTAAATTCTTCTCTTTTTTTATTCATCTTCTTATTCCTTTTCCTCCTCTTCTTCCTTCTTCTTCCTCAGATTGTTTTGGCTATTTGGATCTTTTGCATTTTCTATAAATTTTATAATCAGGTTGTTACAAAAAATAGCTCCAAGCAAGTGTGAAAATCAAAGACAAAAACCAAGGGGTTTTGACAAAGATTAGCATTGAATCAATAGCTCAACAAGGGCAGATTTGACATTTTAATAACATTGTCTTTCCATTCATAAACATGGTACTTCTTTCCGTTTCTTCATGTTTTTGTACAATTCACTCAGAAATGCTTGCAGTATCCATGGTGGAGAATTTGCATATCTTTCATTAATTTTTAAAAAATGTATTTATTTAGCTACCTTGGGTCTTAGTTGTGGCACTCAGGGTTGTCTCTGTGTTGTATGGAATCTTTCACTGCAGCGACAGGACTCTCTAGTTGTGGCACAGGGGCTCAGTAGCTGCAGTATGAGGGCTTAGTTGCCCCTTGGGATTGAACTTGTGTGCCCTGCATTGCAAGGTGAATTCTTAACCACTGGACCACTGGGGAACTCCCCATCTTTCATTCATTTTATTCCTAGGTATTTGATGATTTTGTGTGTGTGTGCATGTGCGTGTGTGTGTGTTAGTCACTCAGTCGTGTCTGCCTCTTTGCAACCCCATGGATTGTGCAGTCCTCCAGGCTCCTCTGTCCATGAAATTCTTCAGGCAAGAATACTGGATTGGGTTGCCATTTCCTTCTCCAGGGGATCTTCCCAACCCAGGGATTGAAACCAGGTCTCCCACATTGCAGGCAGACTCTTTACCAACTGAGCCACCAGGGAAGCTCAGTTGATGATTCTGTAAATGATATATATATATTTTTTTTATTGTAATCCAATATACATAATAAGAAATGCACCATTTTAACCATTTCTGAATGTCCAGTTCAGAATTAAGTCCATCCACACCGTTGTGCTCAGTTGATGATTCTGTAAATGATATATATATATTTTTTATGGTGATCCAATATACATAATAAGAAATGCACCATTTTAACTATTTCTGAATGTCCAGTTCAGTGTCATTAAGTCCATCCACACCGTTGTGCAACCATCACTGCTATTCAATTTCAGAACTTTTCACCATCCTACTTGGAAGCTCTGTACCCACCAAATAACAGCACTCCATTGCTTCCCAGCCCCTGGTAGATGCACCTCTGCCTCCTGTCTGGGTGAATTTGACTATTCCAAGCAACTCTTACATATGGAATCATACAGTATTTGTCCTTTTGAGTCTTATTTCACTTAGTGCAGTGTCTTTAATGTCCATCCGTATTCTGGCATGTGTCATAATGTCATTCCCTTTTCAGGCTGAATCATATTTTGAGATATATAGTATCACATATTATTTATCCAATCCTCTGTCGATGGACATTCAGATTGTTTTCAGCTTTGATCTATTATGACTAATGCTGCCTTGAAGATTGATGTACAAATATCTGTTTGAGTCCCTGTTTCCAGTTCTTTTGTTTATATAGCAGAGGTAGAATTTCTGGATCATATGGTACTTCTGTGTTTAATTTTTTGAGGATGTAAATGATATTTTAAAAATTTATTTTTCAACTGTTTGTTGTTAGTATTTAAAAATAAAAATAATCTTAAAAAGAAAGTATATATATGTATAAATGAATCATTTTGCTGTATAGCAGAAATTGGCACAATATTGTGAATTAACTATATGTCATAAGATATGGTTCCGCTATGGTCTCAGGAACAAAGGATAATCCTTTACATAGAATATTTCAGCCTATAGAAAATACATTTCATAGCTCTCGTTTTTCTCATTTTGTTGTGGATGGGTAAACATTTCATTATGGATATTCATCCATTCTTAGGTTGAAAATCAGTCATTTTAGGGAATGGCTAAGTTCTCTTGGTTATCAGACAGTGGAAGTGTCACTTCCTTCCTCCCTGGTGTTCTTTAGAAACAGAACAGAAAGATCTCACATGTGTCAGGGCTACACACAGAGCCAGGCACAACCTCGGGGAAAACAAATGTTAGTTCCTACCTCTTGCTTCATCACCCTTCCCTCCTTGATCCCACTTGTAAATGTCACAGCTGAATATTTGTGCCTGAGGCTACATCAGGAGGTAACAGATGGTGATGACAGCTGAGCCTAGAGTCAAAGCTCAGGTCTCTCTGGGGTGTCAGAGTGGAGACCAGGCAAGTTCAAGGTCTGGAAGGAGAATTGAGGTGGGATCCTGAGACATAAACCTTGTTGACAAACACGGGCAAGAGATGTTTGAGTGATGGGTTGTTGTTGATATTAGAGATCAATTGACTACCAGGAAACAGGTGAGCAGTGGATACCAGCCAAGGACAAGGATGTCATTCAAGTCAACAAACATTTGTAGAGTCCCTGAGATTGCAACTAAGTGTGCTCTGAGTTGAGAACAGCCTAACATGCAGCAACAGGGATGATCAATCTCGGCTCTGGTTTTAGTAACCTAATTTGGGCAGATGACTCAGAGTGAGAACTGTGATGAGCGGTTGTGGGGGGAGATGATCAATTTCTACCTGTGTTGATGATTGTAAGCAAAGGCAGGGCCCCTGGGAGAACCACAATTTAAATGCTCCATGTGGGTGGGCTCATTCATGTCTGTCTGCCCCTGGTGCTAGCTTTCCTTTTTGCTGTTGTTTCCAAAGCAGAATTCTTTCCTTTGGACTTTACTCAACAGAGGTCTTAACCCAGAGTCTGGATGGAGGGGAGATGCTGCTATACTTTGGGACCATGTTGAACTTGACAAGCAAGTTCTTGACTTGACAGTGAAGTTCCATTAATTTGTGCATCCTCCCCCTCAATCACTCACCTGTGAAGCAGGCATTGACTTTAAGACATTATAGAATATTAAGCCCATGAAGGAAAGAGGCATGTTTTCTTTCCTTCTTTTTCTTACTGGGTCAACAATTAACCACTTTGGAAGGAGTGGAGCTGAAGTAATCCATCAGAAATTAACACTGGGTTCTGGGAGCCCCAACTCCAACAAACTTCATCACTAGTGTGTTTATCTAGGAAGTGGGAAAAAAGAAGCTTGAGTGTTGGTTTATTTTATGTTCCCAACTAAGTGTAATTGTATGAATATTAGAAATTTTGAAAGAGCAAAAATCCTTTATTTTCACTAAGTGATCAATGTAATAGAAGAGATAGGTAGATGTGTAGAGATTAGAATTGAATATTTTGGACTATTTGCCTAGAGAACTGATTTTTTTAGGAGCCAGCCCCCAAAGTGTAGGAGTTTGTTTCTGGTAACAAATCTAGTATTCAAGCTAATGTCACATCCTCCTTATGGAAAACCCCACAAGTGAGTGCCTGCTGCATGTAAAGAATAATGTTCTTCAGCCCTGTATAGTCAGCCCTCTGTATCCACATTCATGGATTCAAACTGCCTGAGATCAAAAATATTCTGAAAAAAATTTCTAGAAAGTTCCAGAAAGCAAAAATTGAATTAGGCACAGGCCAGCAACTAGTTACATAGCATTTACATTGTAAGGAATAAGTTCATGTGCTCAGTTGTGTCTAACTCTTTGCAACCCTATGGACTGTAGCCTGCCAGGCTCCTCTGTCCGTGGGAGTTTCCAGAATACTGGAGTGGATTGTCATTTCCTTCTCCAGGGGTTCTTCCTGATCCAGGGACTGAACCCATCTCCTGCATTGCAGGGGGATTCTTTACCCACTGAGCCACTGCATTTGTAACTATTTATACATTTTTTACACTGTTTTTAGGTATTATAAGTAATGTAGAGACTACTTAAAGTATACAAGGTGCCTATGTCAAATATTATTTCTTTATATATACGGAACTTGAATATCCCTGGATTTCAGTGTCTGCCGGGGTCCTGGAACCAACCACCTACACTTGTGTGAGGCCAGCCAAGCTCTGAATGGGGGCCCACCTAGACATGCTCCTCTAGGCCAAGAGGTCTGCTGTGTTTTGAGGAGGGGAAACTATTTGTAATATCTCTTCTATGAATCAATACACTGCATTTAGGGCTCTGAAAATGAAATGGAAAGAAAAGCATTCCACAGCTTGAACTTTTGGATGGGGAAGCCCCCTCATATCCCTGTGGCCCTCCATAGGTGAGGTTCAGAGAGAGCCTCTGAGAACCCCTGAAGACAGGCCTGGGACCTGGGAGACCCGCCCCGGGCTGGGGTCCAGGCAGTGGGGGTACCCATCCGGTCCTGGAAAGGTATGGCCGGTGACAGCCCCAGGCAGAGGTTGCCTGGCAGCCAGCATCCCCGGGAGCCAGCATCCTGGTCCTCACCGAGCGAGGCCTGGAGACGGTTTCCAGGGGCAGTTCCGTTTCAGCTTGTTTCTATTTTAAAGCCTGGAGACAATGAAAGACCAGTGTCTGGTGCCAGTATTTTTCCTTTTTTTTTTTTTCTCCACAATTCACGCTATTCTTAGAAACAGTTGAGCCAGTGGTGGTGGAGGCTGAAAGCTCTGGAATCTTTTCCTCCGTGTGGCAACCACTTCTCTTTCCTGAGGAGGCTCAGTGGTGCTTTTCTTGGGCTCAGCAGTGCGGCCGATGCGGCTTGGATTCACTTCTTCCCCGGGAGCTCACACACTGAAGCCTTTGGAAACGGTGCGGGAGGACAGGCATGGGGCGGCAGCAGAGGAAAAAGCAGGGCCGGCTTTCCGTGGGCGGCTCTTTATTTATAGCTCCTGAAATGGTGTTTGTTCAACTCTCCTGAACTTTTGTGGAAGTTCAAATATGGGAACTGTGCTCATAAAAATGCTAATTATATATTTTCAAAGTATTTTTAACCATCTGTGACGCTCAGGCTGGGTTTGACAAAATAAATTGCTTTGAAAATGGACCTATGGAATTAAAGGAATTAATTCCGCCAGATTTTGTTGAGCACTTACTGTGCATGAAGGGCTTCCCTGGTGGCTCAGAGGGTAAAGAATCTGCCTGCAGTGCAGGATACCTGGGCTCGATCTCTGGGGCAGGAAGATCCCTTGGAGAAGGGACTGGCTATCCACTCCAGTATTCTTGCCTGGAGAATTCCTTGGACAGAGGAGCCTGGTGAGCTACAGTCCATGGGGTCGCGAAGAGTCAGACAGGACTGAGCAATTAACACTTACTATGCATGACAGGAGGTTAAGAAAGGTATAGCTTTTGTCTTCATGGAAAAGAAATTGGACATGCACTTGGATTTCTATTATAAGAATAACCAGGGAACATTATCACTCCAGGTGGTTCAGCCTGGTGGGGGCTGCAGTCCATGGGGTCGCAAAGAGTAGGGCACCATTGGGTGATTAATATACCTATATCCATTATAACCCCAAAGCCTGTTTTAGAAAGGTCATCGCATGTTGAGCTACAAACATTTCAGAAGGATTCAAAATTTGCTTCTGTATATATTTGAAATTCTCCACAATAAAAATTAAAAGCTATAAGAGAAAAAGAAAGAATAATATATATTTTGAAATCATTAAACAGGAAAAACCCCTGTGGAATGTCAGTTGAATGTTACTTTAAATGAATATTTATCATCTTAATTGCATACATTAGAAAATGAGAAAAACTATAAACCCTTGAGCTAGTACTGTCTGCAATTCAGTAAAAACAGAACTGCAGAGCCAGCAGAAAGAAAGCCGAAGGAAGGAAATCATAAAGATAAGGGTAGCGATTAATGGGCTAGAAACAAGCAGTAATACAGAAAATCCACCAAACTCCAAGCTAGTGCTTTGAAAAGAGTGATAAAGCAGTCTCTGGTGAGAATGACCAAAAACAGGAGGAGGAAAGGCATGCAAGAGAAACAGGACTTAACTATAGAAGGAGATTTCCAAGCTTATCAGAGAATACTATGAATATCTTCTTGAGAACATGTTGGAAACTTCAAGAAATTGGACAGTTTCCTAGAAAAATGTCAATTACAAAAACTGATGACACAAAAAAATGGAACCTACCTATAAACCACAAAAGAAGTGAATCAAATTAATAATCTACAGCTTTCCCCCAGCTCCGTCCTCTCCCCAGAAAACAAACCAGACTCAGCCAAGATTACAAAATCTTCAAAGAACAGAAAGGCATGTCTTTGAATAAGCTTTTTCAGAGAATAAAAAAAGGACAACTCTCCACATCATTTCATATGTATAATCTTGATAATAAAACTGAACGAGTAAGATAAGACAAAGCAAAATTGTAAGGCACTGACAATTATGAATATGAAGGCAGTGATCAGAAATAAAATATTAGCAAACTAAATCCATTGAAATACTTTTCAAAGACTTTTTTGCCCAATGAGTGTTTATCTCAGTGTTGCAGGATGACTTGCATTAGGAAGTTTTTTAATGTAATTTACCACATTTGAACATTTAAAGATATGCAGACATTACTATGGGACTTCTCAAGTGGCTCAGTGGTAAAGAGTTCGCCTGTCAGTGCAGGAGATGCAGGAGACTCAGGTTCAATCCCTGGGTCAGGAAGATCTCCTGGAGGAGGAAATGGCAACCTACTCTAGTATTCTTGCCTGGAAAATTCCATAGACAGAGGAGCTTGGCAGGCTGCAATCTGTGGAATCACAAAGAGTTGTATAAGACTGAGCTACCAAGCGCATACAAACATTACTATACATTGTTTAAAATTTTGTGTCTATGTGAAATATAAGACATAGTCAAGTTATTTTTCATCTCTGGTGATGGAGGTTGAGAAATGAAGTGCGTGCTTCAGCTGTCACTAGATGTTTTATTTCTTAAAAAAGAAAAAGGTAACTGAAGCCAAAATTCAGTTAGGGAGAATGTTTCTTAGAACCAGTGGATGAGTTCATGTTTTTTCCTGAATTTTAAAAATATTACACTACTAAATATTTAAAATTTAAGACATAAAGAAAAAGTGCAAAATTTAAAACTAAATAAATTAGAACTTGCACTGTTCCACTGGTATTTTCCATTTTTATTCACTCACCTACTAGAAAATGTTCAGTTTACAGCAGATTTTGCTTGTTAGACGGGCAGGTCTTCCTGACTTTCCTTCCATAAAATGTTTAATAGTTTCTGTGGTTAATACTTTAGATTTCTTATTTACCACTTATGAAGAAAACCAAGTGGTAGATGTTTGAAGAGAAAAAAGATTAACCACCATCAATAACCACCATAATTCTGTTCCAGATACAGATAGTCCTACTCAGTGCATTTTTACTTCCTTCAATCCCCCTGGGGTCATCAAAGTGCTTCTGAGTTGGAGTTCACTTCTGTCTGCTTTCTGATCCCTGCTTAGATTTCATCTACTTGGTCTCTTCATCATTCCCCACACCCAGTGTCTCCTTTCCTAACTATCTCAGCAAGAAGGATTGACCAAAAAAAAAAAAAAAAAAGAAGAAGAAGGATTGACCAGTCACATATATTAGAATATATTACCTAGTTGTCAAAGTGAAAGTTCTGGAAAGTATATTTGCACAGAGTAGTATTTGCACATCTATGGGTATTATATGAAAAGAAGAATGAGCAGTTGGGGACGTGGCAAGTGATTGTGAGTGAGTCGTGTTTTTTGTGACCCCATGGACTATACAGTCCATGAAATTCTCCAGGCCAGAATACTGGAGTGGGTATTTCTTTCCCTTCCCCAGGGGATCTTCCCAACCCAGGGACTGAACTCACGTCTCCCGCATTGCAGGCAAATTCTTCACCAGCTGAGCCACAAGGGAAGTGATAGGATGGTGTAAAGGGGGTACATTTATAGACAGAACAGAGTGAGGAGCACTCTTCTCTCTGCTGAAGAGATGAAGGAAGATGATATGAAGGAAGAGGCATTTGGACTGAAGAATGAATGAAGTAGGAAAGGCAAATGGCCTGGAGGAACTTTGTCTGTGGTAGTCAACAGTGGAAATAACAAGAGTTGAGACCAGAAAACAAAACAGAAGTTCAAGCTGCTGTAAATAGTTTTTCAAATCTCTTCAACCAGGAAATCTCAGTCTCCTCCCAGGAAGCCCATTTTATCTCTATCTTTAATATAGATGGGGCTTCCCTGGTGGCTTAGACAGTAAAGAATCTGCCTGCAATGCAGGAGATCCAGGTTCAATCCCTGTGTCTGAAAGATCCCCTAGAGAAGAGAATGGCTAACCACTCCAGTATTCTTGTCTGGAGAATCCCTTGGACAGAGGAGCCTGGAGGGCTACAGTCCAAGGGGTTGTGAAGAGTCAGACATGACTGAGCAACTGACACTTACTACCTAGGGTAAATAATTCCTTCTATTGAGCCCAAACCTGCTTTTCTGAAACTTCTTGGATCTAGCTTTGGCGATCACAAAGAGACAGCTCCATGCCCGGAGATGTCACTGTGACACTCCTCACACACTGTCTTCTCTTGTCCAGACCTCTTCTCTTCTCCCAACTTCAGAAAAAGAACCCACTGGGCAGGATCAGACTGCAGCGCAAGCGCCCACCATTTCAGGAGTGTTGGAGGGACAGCTTTCTTTCATGTCTCTCTTTTTACTCGAGTGAGGGCTCTAGTGAAAGAGCCTTTTGTGTTCCTAATTCCTAGTGCTGAGATCTAGACAGCTCCTGCTTGCAACAGATTGTTTCTCAATGTTCTTAAAAAAGTTCCTTAACTAGCTTTCCATCCCACACTTATTAATGTGACAACATCCAGCATTTGCCCAAATTAAAATTGATTATAAGCATCTTTCTATCTGCACCCCTCCCTCAAGAATGTCACCAAGCATTTTTCTATCTGCTCACCCCTCCCTCAAGAATGTCACCAGCCAAAAATTTCCTGTTGACAAGTTTGTTGGTCATTAGTGGGTCAGTGGTATTTTTTCTGGTGGAGCTTGAAGTCCTGGGTCCTCCTCTACTCTGGTTTCTTGGATGTTGGAAGGAGGAAGCTGATGATGTGACCTTTGCTCACCAGAGGTCACAGAAGACAGAGGACACTCTTCTAGCCAAGGTCAGAGGTTGGCTGCCCATGTGGGATAAAAGGCAGCAGGAGAAAGGACACTGTAATTGGATAAATCTGTCAAATTTTCACATTTCCAGTTTCCTAACTTTTCATTTAGATAAAATCTGCCCTTCTCTTTCTCAGCTAATTCACATCAGGTTCTCTGAATCATAGCCAGATTTCTCTGCATTTTTGGGTTCAGCACACATTTCTTGAGTGTACTGTGATCCAGATACTGTGCTAGGCTCTGAAGGTGCCGAGGAGATAAAACCAGGCCTGGCCCTTGAGAAGTTCATGCTTTTACTGGGAAGTCAGACAAGCATGAAGGTAGAGGTCATCTCGGCTACTACTAACTTGATTCTTAATACGTTTTCTGGTTTGTACTTTTCTTACATCTTAGGCCAGCAATCTTTCCAACCCAGGAATCAAACCCATGTCTCTTGGGTCAGTGGTAAAGAACCTGCGCCACCTGGGAAGCTATCATCCGGCTACTCATGACAGTTCCATGAGGTTCACATCTTCCCCACCTTTTACTATGAAAGAGATAGGATTAGGATTGAAGTGAGGTCCCAGAGCCAAGATGTGGGGTCAGGGAGCAGACCCAGGTTCCCTTTCCCATTGCTGAGCTCCCCCCAGACCATGCAGGACAGATTAATTAAGAGCCAGGTCCAAGTGCCCAGTAATGATGTGAATGACCTTCTTGTTTGAGCCAGGGAAGGTAAATCTAGGAAGTCTTCCCAAGAAAGCTGGAATCTGCACTGAAGTGAAGAGTGAAAACGTTAGTCACTCAGTTGTGTCTCCATGGACTGTAGCCCGCCAGGCTCCTCTGTCCATGGAACTCTCCAGGCAAGGTTACTGGAATGGGTAGCCAAAGGTGAGGAATACGTGCACCTCACAGAACTGTCATGAGTATCTGGACGATAACTTCCCAGGTGGCGCAGGTTCTTCACCGCTGACACAAGAGACATCGGTTTGATCTCTGGGTTGGGAAGATCCCCTGGAGGAGGAAATGGCAACCCACTCCAGTACTCTTGCCTGGAGAATCCCATGCACAGAGGAGCCTTGGCAGGCTACAGTCCATGGAGTTGCAAAGAGTCAGACACGACTGAGGACACACACAATGTATATGAGATATTGTACTGTTATCTGCTTCAGAGTAGACTATCAGTTTCCTCCCTTTTTTCCCTCCATATCTTTGTTTCTTCATTATTAAGGAGTTAGTCTATCTATCATTTCTAATTTTTCACCTGCCTCTAAGATGCTGAGATTCTGATATACTGATAGTAATTGCAAAGATAGTTATCTCATATATTTGTTTTATTTTTTGAACAACATTGTAAGTTTCTTGAGAGTTGTTATAATTTGGGGCTCTAGGAAGTGGTGGGTTTTCTGTGTATGCAGTGAATATCATTCATCTATGTGTCGCTATATACCTATTATGTCTGTCTTGTTTTCCATTAAAAAAAACACAGACTCCTTGAGAAAACTTTCTGACTCTATCCCTTCAGCATGGTACACTGCTGTACAAAGAGGTGACTGATAAATATCAAGAGTGGATGGGGATTACAGGATATCCTCCATTGCAGGTTCATACTTTCTTTAAACATTATCTCTGGAATTGCTTTGTTGTTCAGTCGCTTAGTCATGTCCGACTCTGCAACCTGATGAACTGCAGCATGCCAGGCTTCCCTGTCCTTCCCTGTCTCCCAGAGTTTGCTTAAACTCGTGTCCATCGAGTTTAAGATGGATGCCATCCAACCATCTCATACTCTGTTGCCCACTTCTCCTCCTGCCCTCAATCTATCCCAGCCTCAGGATATTTACCAATGAGTCAGCTCTTCACAATATTCAGGGTTGATTTCCTTTAGGATTGACTGGTTTGATCTCCTTGCAGTCCAAGGGACTCTCAAGAGTCTTATTCAGCACCACAGTCTGAAGCATGAGTTTTTCAGCACTCAGCCGTCTTTATGGTCCAGCTCTCACATCCATAAATGACTACTGGAAAAACCATAGCTTTGACAACACAGACTTTTGTCTGCATAGTGATGTCTCTGCTTTTTAATATGCTGTTTAGATTTGTCATAGCTTTTCTTCCAAGGAGCAAGCGCCTTTTAATTTCATGGCTGCAGTCGCTTGTCTGCAGTGATTTGCTTATATTCACAATAATTAATCTTCCATAGGGACTTCCATAGAACTTTCATACTAAAACTTCAGTTAGTATGAAGTTTTCTTTAGATATCCTGTTCTGATAATAACATGTTTCCGAGTTGTCGTCATTTTTTTCATTTGATGTATTCTTGAAGAGTTTACTCACGAGCTGTTGAAATTCAAGTACTTGCCATAATTGAATTCCAAATCTTATCTCTCTGTTATAATCTGATATGTATTCCTACTGTGCTTTGGCTCCAAATATGAAAAGAATCACATTTCAGAAATCCAAATTTTACCTCAAGGGAGATTTCTGCTCTCATTAGTGAAGAGTTTGTGTACATTGAACTCTTCAGAAAAAGTTTAATCAAATGGTCCTCAAGCCTCCTACTCTTTGAAAGCTCATTATAGTATATACTAAATGCAAAGCAAACAGCCAGCTCTTTGTTATTGGAAATTCTCCCTGAGACTGAACAAGTTGAATATTTAAAGAGGACACTCTGTGCCATTGCTCGGAGACTGAATTCTCTCAGTAAACACATATTCACTTATTGTTCTCCAAGACAGCAAATATGACAAACGTATTACAGGGTTTCCTTGTTTGTACTCAAGTAGTAAATGTACTACCTCTTTAAATGAGATCTTATCCCAGTTAACAATTTAGTTAATAAGTAGTTAGTTTAAACCCCTTCTAGCACTTAACACTTGACCTCAGTACATCCGTGGCCCCTGGTAGTCTCAAGAATAGATTTGGAGACTTTCAACAAAGCCCTAAAGTTTAGGAATGTCTAGGAGAGTGCTGTCGTGTATGAGCTTTTTCCCCCCCTTTCTTTTTAAAAGAATGTCAAAAGTTTGGTAAATAATCAAACTGTATATTACATCTCCATATGGCCTTTAAATCACTCAACTTGTGTCAAGGACTAATTCTAAATACTTTGGTTTCTAGTGGCTATAGTCGATATCTTGACTAGATTCTGGTTCTTTGTGTGTGTGCACATATGCGTGTACCATATATTAAAGTATATGATTTTGTTTCCTAGTAGCTTCTGGACTAGCTTGAGATATTAAGGATTAATTTATGCAGTCCAATTAAGCATGCTTAACTCCAGGTTTCTGGGGTTTAAAAGAGGGCTATTTATAAGATAAGAGAACGAAAAATCCTGGCCTTCTCCCACCGGCTGTCCCTTCCTGCTCTCATGATCTGAGAGTTCTTTTCCAGAGTGGAGCACGGTCCGGAGCATCCATGGTTTTTAAGCCTTTGTCTGGTCTTATAAGAAAAAGGTTCAGAGTTAAGGTACATGGATATATATACACACATACACATCTTCCCAACCCAGGGAATGAACCCAAGTCTCCAGCCTTGGAGGCAGATTCTTTACCATCTAAGCCACCAGGAAAGCCCATACATAGCCCAGGTGGCGCTAGTGGTAAAGAACCCACCTGTCAAAGCAGGAGATGTAAGAGATGTGGGTTCAATCCCTGGGTGGGGAAGATCCCCTGGAGGAGAGTGGCAACCCACTCCAATATTCTTGCCTGGAGAATCCCATGAACAGAGAATCTTGGCTGGCTACAGTCCATGGGGTTGCACAGAGTCAGACACAACTGAAGTGACTATGTTTTTTATATATAAAACATATATATATATATGTTTTATTCTTATAACAAATCTATAAGTTAGGAACTATGATTTTCCCCCCTTACTATAGGTGAGAAAACTCAGGCTCAAAGAGGCTAAATGATTTGCCTCAATTACTAAATATTGAAGCTGAAATTTTAAAAAAGTGAATCTTGCCTCAAAGGCTTCAATTTCAAACATTTGTCATATGTAGCACATGATATATTCTAGCTGAAAGCATCTTCATAACACAGTTGACATTCCCTTGACCCCTGCCTCACAGAAACAACTGCTCTATTTCCCAGATCTTTATTTTTATGCATTTGGAATAGATGTATACATAATGTGCTTTTTTATTGTGGGATTTAAAAATACAAACTGTATCACACTGTATGTCTTAATGGATAACTTGTTTATCTTAAGATCAATGCATGTTTCAAAGATTTTTTTCCAGTTCAATCAGAGGTTGGGCTTTGTTATTTCTTAATGGTAGCGTAGTATCCTTTGTTATGGATAAACTCTAGAATATTCTATCATTTCCATGGTGACATTTGGTGATTAGATTTTTTTTTTTTATTTGTGAAACAAAAGTACTACAAGAAGCATCCCCGTGTAGCCCGATTACATGTGCTTCTTTCTCACTCCTCATACCCTTTGGAATCAGGTACTATGAGGCTCTTCTGCCCAAGACCACCCAGGAGGAACACAGAGCCCCAAGTGGCTTTTGTAGGGCATGAGGTGGGGAAGGTGCTTCTCCTGGTGTGTGTGTGTCGGGGGTTCTCTGGGGGCCGAGACGTTCTTCCAGCTGTCGTGACCTGAGCAGACAAA
Organism: Bos indicus; assembly: GCF_029378745.1. Lineage (NCBI taxonomy): Eukaryota > Metazoa > Chordata > Mammalia > Artiodactyla > Bovidae > Bos > Bos indicus. The sequence goes on along the minus strand of NC_091772.1, from coordinate 35,891,087 downwards.
TCCCAGCCTTTCTGACCCGTGGAGGGTGGCCGCGCCACTGTAACTGTGAGTTTAACATCTTTGTGAACATTCCTGGCAATAAGTCCCCTGATGGGACCTTCAATGGTGACCGCACTGAGATGACTCCTAGGGCAGGTTTGTGATGTGGGGCTCAGGGCAGAGCCCCAAGAGGTGGGGTCTGTGGAGGGGAGCCAGGAGATGCAATCAGGCTTTCAGGGCATGGAGCCCTCTTTCTGGGCCTGCCATGTCTTTCCCCTGTGCTCTTTCTTTCCTTTCTCTTTGCCGAGATGTTAGAAGGGCTGGTGTCTTTGGGGCCCTTCTTGTGCCTCCCTCTTCTATTCTACCTGTACATGTTGATTCATCCTGGAGAAGTATTGATGTATCAGTGGCTTCCAGGGCAGCCTGGCCGGCCCAGCACTCACCCTGTCTGGCTCTTGCCAGGTAGATCCCTGTGGTTGCCCTGCCCAGCAGGCACTTCTGCTCCTAATAGTGGGGAGTCTTGAAAAGAAGACGTACTGAGAAAAGGAGGCAAGGAAATAGGAAATGATCAGAAGAACCTGGCACTCCTGCAGCTTCTCACTGGAACTTTGGTATCCTTGGGACCCTGCCTCTGCATGGGTTCTGAGAAGGATTGCAACTAGACAATGCCTTGCTTCCAACTGTTCATGCTAAGTTTAGGAGGAAATGCAGCACTCTAGAGAAAAGGGGGAAAACATGTAAATGTAGTCCAATAACTTTTTTCCAATCTGTCCTGGGATGTGAGCATTTCTATTCAATATTGACAATATTATAACTACATTTTTATAATGGCAATACTGACAGCTTTTTAAATAACTGACAACATTATAACTGTATCTTCCGATTGCATTTTTTTCTCCAGCATGACTACAAAAGGAAACTATTACTGGCATGAATTTGATAGGCCATCCTCAGTGTACTGTCCTAGGACTAGTATTTATTCTTCAGGCTGTAATTAGGCAATTATTGCTCCCGGGCAGGGGAAGCAACCTTTCGCTAAGCACATAGCAATGTTTGAAGGTGCCAACGTGGGCTAAAATTCAATGTTTCTTTAATTAATATTAAACCAATAGCCTGGAGAATTCCATGGAGAGGAGCCTGGTGGGCTATCGTCCATGGGGTCATGAAAAGTTAGACATGATTAAGCCACTAACACACACACACACACCCCCCAATAGTCACATTATGCAAAGCATCACCTCTGAGACTGCTCTGAATTCTTCACTACTGAGTCTGTTTCCTATAGCTTGTTGCCCCCCAACCCCCACCTCTTTTTTAAAATTTATCTTTCCCATTGAACCCTAATGTGTAGGAAATAGTGTATGCTGTATTCACCAGTTACTGCTTTTGAGGTAAAATTTAAAAGTGAAACATGGCTTCTTTGAGACTCTGGGAGATTCACTGTATTTATTTGCCTTTACCATGTAGTGGAAAGTGTTTGATTTATTTACCTTTTTAATCTGCAAGCCTTGGCCCCAAATAAAATGACAAGAGAAATGAGCTTTGAAAGGATAGTTGTGGTTTTTTAAACAAATGTCCAGGGCATTTTTCCATGCACTTTTGGGCTGTGTGGGGGTCAAGGTGTGAGGAAAACAGATGCCTTCTGAGTTTTGTGATGACACCTGGGGCTGAGTGCAGGGCCTGGAGGATTGGGGGAGACAGGCTGTTCAGACCTGAGTGTGGTTTGTGGGCTCAAGGAAGGACAGCTGTCTGCCCTCAAGTTTTCTCCTACCAAGTCCCACAGGGTCTGAAATGTGAGATGGGATCTTCTAGGTTAAGGACTTCTTCCCCTGGGATCTTAGCAAAAGGGGGAAATTCCAGATCTTTAAATGTCTTGTCAGTAACACTTCAAAGTGAATTTATTTCTCATCCTCAGTAGCTGAAAACATCATGGAAAGTTTTAACGGATTTATCTATGAGTCTCAAGAAGACCCCTAGTTTTGCAAATCAAGTCTTATTGGATCACAGCCATGCCCGTTAGTTAATATAGTGCCATGACTGCTGTTGCTTTGCAAGAGTGGGACTGAGTAGCTTCCCAGAGGCCACATGACTCCCAAAGCCTAAAATATTCATTATCTGGTCCTTTATAGAAAACTATGCTGACCTTTGGCCCAAAGTTGTGATGTCTAATACAGTAGCCACTAATCACATGTGACGATTCAAATGTCAATGTCTTAAAAACTAAATATAATTAAAAATCCAGTTTCCCATTGGCACCAGCCACCCTTGGCTGTTAATGGCCACCATATTGACAGTACAGATAGAGATGATTTCCACTGTGGCAGAAAGTTCTTTTGAAACATATATTAATTGATAAGTTATATATTCACATATAAGAATCCATTCACAACCCAAACAGATCAAGTACTTCCATCTCTGTCACTTTTGTTTTAATCAAAACTATCTCAAGGAATGATTGTTAAACTCCTTGCCTATCTCTGGGAAGTATAGTATACACTGTTATGTGAATAATCTTCCATGTAGAATTCCCTCCAGTGTGTTCATGATCTGATCAGTTAAAGTGACTGTTTTCTTCTCATAGTTGAATCTAAAAGCTAAAGGCATGCTGGCAGCATCCGCATGTTTCACGACCTGGGCATTCACGATTCCTTGCTGGCCTCTGGGCTGGAGTTATGGGCTCCCAGGACCACGGAGTTGGAAGGAAGGCCCCTCTGCCCCACAACCTGAGAACTCTTGCCTGCAGCCACAAGATAAGGCAGCAAACTCTTCCAAAGAAAGTGCTAGAGACACCACTGTGGCTTCCAGGGACTTGAAATGCTTCCCTGAGGAAGGATTTTGAAACCTGGGGGAATGATTGCCCTTGGTCTTGGCAGAGGTTTGGCTTTCTGCCAGATGCATGTGCTATCTTGAGACCTGGTGGGGAGCGGATAGGACCTGGGGAATGCTCTTCTGATCTGATCTGAGAGTCATTTCTATATTAGGACAAAAGGCTAAGTTAATGTTCAGAGAGATCCAACCACGCAGTGGCTTAAAAGAGAAGTTTCTTTCATACGACAGTCCAACTTTCCAGACACAGGCTGTGGCTCCACAGCTGTTTAAGGATACAGGTTCCTTCCACATTCCTGCTCTATCCTCCCTGGAAGAACTGTTATCTGCACTGTTGAAGCTGGTTATAGGCATGTCCAAGTGCCCGCTTGGGAGAAAGACAAGTATGTGGGAGTGGGGGTGGGGTCATGCCTGCTCTTGAAGGCTGCCCCCTATTATGTAACTTGTGACTCTGCTCAGGGGCCCCTGGTCAGTTATGACACCTAATAGGAGGGTGGCTGGAAATGAAGTCTGGACTAGTGCTTGGGAAGAATTCAGATTTTGGTAGACTGCTGGCACTTTCCACTAACCTTTCCTCTGCTCAGTTCTTAATGTTTTTTTCCTTTCAAACATCAAGACTCCACCAAGAAAATGTGTGCGCTTGTATCTCTTCTTCTTTTCCCTCTTTAGCTCTCTTTCTACCTTCCAAGAAAAGAATGAAATAATGCCATTTGCAGCAGCATGGATAGATCTAGACATTGCATACTGAGTGGAGTAAGTCAGACAGAGAAGGAGAAATACTGTATGACATTCTTTACATGTGGAATCTAAAAAAAATTATATGACTGAACTTACTTACAAAACAAAAAGGGATAAACTTAAACAACAAATTTATGGTTGTAGGGTAGAGGATGAGGGGAAGGGACAGTTAGGGAGTTTGGGATGGACATGTACACACGGCTATATTTAAAATGGATAGCCAACAGGGGCCTAACATATAGCATGTGGAACTCTGCTCAATATATGTGACAGACTGGATGGGAGGGGAGTTTGGGGAAGAATGGATACATGTATACGTATATATGGCTGAGTCCCTTTGCTGTTTACTTGAAATTGTCACAGCATTCTTTGTTAATTAGCTATCAGTTCAGTTCAGTCGCTCATTTGTGCCCGACTTTTTGTGACCCCATGAATCGCAGCACTCCAGGCCTCCCTGTCCATCACCAATTCCCAGAGTTCACCCAAACTCATGTGCATCGAGTCAGTGATGCCATCCAGCCATCTCATCCTCTGTTGTCCCCTTCTCCTCCTGCCCCCAATCCCTCCCAGCATCAGGGTCTTTTCCAATGAGTCAACTCTTCGCATAAGGTGGCCAAAGTATTGGAGTTTCAGCTTCAACATCAGTCCTTCCAATGAACACCCAGGACTGGTCTCCTTTAGGATGGACTAGTTGGATCTCCTTGCAGTCCAAGGGACTCTCAAGAGTCTTCTCCAACATCACAGTTCAAAAGCAGCAATTCTTCAGCGCTCAGCTTTCTTCACGGTCCAACTGTTACATCCATACATGACCACTGGAAAAACCATAGCCTTGACTAGACAGACCTTTGTTGGCAAAGTAATGTCTCTGCTTTTGAATATGCTATCTAGGTTGGTTATAACTTTCCTTCCAAGGAGTAAGTGTCTTTTAATTTCATGGCTGCAGCCACCATCTGCAGTGATTTTGGAGCCCAGAAAAATAAAGTCTGACACTGTTTCCACTGTTTCCCCATCTGTTTGCCATGAAGTGATGGGACCAGATGCCATGATCTTCGTTTTCTGAATGTTGAGCTTTAAGCCAACTTTTTCACTCTCCTCTTTCACTTTCATCAAGATGCTTTTTAGTTCCTCTTCACTTTCTGCCATAAGGATGGTGTCATCTGCATATCTGAGGTTATCTATACTTCAATACAAAGTAAAAAAATTTTTTGAAAGAAACAAAGAGAATTAGCTTTTGCAATCTTTTTATTTTTGTTCCAAAAATGTCAAATCTCCAAAAGCCATTCACTGGGTTGAAAATATATTACCTTTCCATAGGGAATGACCTTTTTCTATATAAACACTGAACTCCCCAGAACAGGAGCTACTGAGCATTTTCCTGGAGCAGGGGTGGTGTGGGACGCCAGGCCCTCTCATCATATCCTCAACAGCCGGAAGCAGAGCTACCACCAGAATGTTCTTCAGAGCCAATCAGCTGTGTGCCAGTCCCAGCGTACCTCATTACTGTGTTCCCTTCATTCCACTAGAGCAGCTCTGCGTCCTGACAGCCAGTGGGGGGTCACTGACATGGAAATGCTCAACCCCAAGTGCCCTAGCTTCCCCCCAAACAATTGCTGGATTGTTCCGGGGACCTGTTGATGCAACAATGCTCATGCTGAGAAGTTTGCCCTGTAATTAGCAAGCAGCAGCTGTCAAGCTCATCAAATGGTTTTATGTGATGAAGTGAATGGGACAGAGCAGTTTCTTCTCCTTCTCTGGCAGGGATGACAGTGGGTTTTTGAATGGAACTGACACTTCTGTAAAGGAAACTAAGTGAATTTGGCTTCTATTTCACACTTGTGCTTTCCAGACTGATATCGAATCTATGAGGCTCATCTCTCGAGCGTGGTCCCCCGATACCTGCTTGATGGGGCGGCAAATTCTTGGTGGAGCTCAAGAAAGGAAATAAAGACTGGGGGTTGTGAGCCCCACCTGCTCTGTGCCTGAACAGCCCTGACTAACCTTGGAGGATTCTCAAAAAAGAGACTGTTCTGCGCTCCTTCAACATGGAAAAGAAGTTCAATATGTGATAGTTTGAACCTTGACATTGTTTTGTTTTATATTTGAGGAAATTTACAATGAACTAGGATGAGACCAAGGTTACTCAGTGCTAGAGGACAGTCATTCCCTAAAGGTCTGTAATTAAAGTAAATAGGAATTTCATTTTATCTTCTGTCTGTATTGAATGAAAACATACAGCTGTAGAGAGACACTGAGTGGTTGGAAGAGCAGAAGAGGTGGAGAAACCAGGGAGAAGTTGTTTAACTTCTGTGAGCCTCAGCAGCCTTGCCTGCAAATTGGGACCATTCATTCAGTAATCTTTAGAATCTTATTCAACTTTAAATATATATGGATAGTTGCATGGCATCGTTTACCAAGTATTGTAACAACGTAGTATTCTTAAAGGGTTGTTCTTAAAATGGTTTTAGGTAAAAATCTTTCTCTTAATGCACATATATTAATATTTATATATTTATACATATATTCACATGAGATATAATGAAGCTTTACAGACACTCTGTTGCATTAGCTTTTTTCCCCTTATATTCATACTAGTTAGAAATACAAAGCAGTTCAAAATGTGGCTCTCATATTCCTGAGTTGAATGAGAATGGAAACACATACTTCCTTAGCAGTTTATCTCCATCGAAATTGATGTACTGTTGTTAATATCATCATACTTTTAACTGTGATGATGACAATAGCACTATGAATGAGACAAAAAGCAGAAATTCTACCGATAATTTCTGTTCGCTGAAAGAACCATGATGGGAAATCTTTTAAAATGGAAACATTCCCATTTGCTGTAACTCTCTCTGTAGATTTAATTTTTAAAAAGCCTTCAGCCAACTGTGTCATTACAGAACTGGGGAAAAATATACAGTGCATAATTGTATGTTGCTTATTATATTTTCCAAATCATGCCATCTCTTGGTGGGCTTTAAATTGTAACCAGGTGAAATGAAATTCAACTGTTGGCATCAAGAGCACGTGGTTACCTGGGAAATAAATTGAATATGAATATGTATTTGGGAATTTTGCTCAATTTCAAATTATCCAATAGCGCAAAAGAGCAGCTGCTACACAGCCTCTGAGATAATACAGTGAAGAAAAACATGTTATTTATCTTACAGAATGATGCAATTTGCAGGTTAAAGGAATAAAATTTTCCTTTTCAATTATTGTACACTTTATAATCTAGATCATTAAGAGCCTTAATGCCAGAGCTGAGAATAAGTTAATACAGATAGTTAGGCAATAAGCCCTTCTATTATTTCTTTGCTTTCGTTTGTCCCCTATTGGATGGGGCTGTTTCATGTGGATTGAGATGGGTCTATAATGTTTGGGTCCCTTCTTAATGTAGACTGGATCCCATTGCCTCCTCTGTCCCAAGGATTCCAGGCTGTTCATTTATGAATTGCTACTTCTTGTCATTTTACACTGGGCTTCTCTCTTTCTCATTCCACTGTGAAAACATAACACAATCCTGGTATTACTTCCATAACCTTCTGTACCTGAAGCAAATTTACAGCTCATTGGAAATTTCCAAGATTCTTTTCTGTAATTGCTGAAAACAGGAGGGCTTCTGTGCACATGTAAGTACTTAAAAGTTGGGTGTAAGACCAGACTTCCTTTCATGTTCTTAGGTTGGTCTTAGCTTGGTCTTTTCCATGTCAAAGTTTTAATTTTGTTAAACCATAGTTTTGGGGGGTTACTTTGTTCAAAAGAGAAAATACCAGGTGTATTTCAGAGAAAAAGAAGACATGAAATGAATGCCCTGGGTGAAGAGGATTGTAGGGTGTGTGTGTGTGTGCATGTAGGACTTATGAAGAGATGGACTTGAAAGCACTAAGAATATTGCCTTTAAGGGATGGGGTCAGTAAGTGTGGTAGCCAGAAATAGAAGATGGCAAATTGCTTGACACGATTCCCTTGAGAGTTGGGGTCTATGTCCTCTTCTCCAATCTGGGTGGGCTTGCGACTTGCTTGTAGCCAGTGGAATCCTGCATGATAGTTTCACAGTCTGGATGGAAAAGATGATACAGCTTTTCCTCTGTTGACTGGGACACTTGCTACTGGGGTCCTGAGTAGCCGTGCTGTGAAGAAGCCCAGGTCACAGAAGATGGCACACGGAAGTACTCCGGTTAAGGTCCCAGCTGACTGCCAGGATCAACTACCAGACCGGTGGGTGCCAGCATCAACCACCAGTGGGTGAAGGTGCCCTCAGAAGATTCCAGTCTCCAGCTGTTGCATCATCCTCAGTTTTTCCAGCTGAAGTTCTAGATGTAGCTGAACAGATGTAAGCGACTTTCCTTGTACTCTGACCAAATTCTTGACTGATACAGTTTGTGAGCGTAAAAAAAAAAATGGTGGTCTTGAGCTGTCAAGTTTTGGGGTAATTTGTCAAGCAGCAGAGGTAGCTGGGGGCACGGGGAGAGGCTGGGGGAGGGAGGACGGGACAACGTTACCGTCCCTTTTCCTTGGTATCATGTGTTCTGCCACCGATGGTTTGCCCTTAACAAACCTTGGGGCAAAGCAGACTGGGCATGTGGGTCCAGAAGAGACCTTAGCATCAGTTTCAAGGGAAAAGAGAAAGAGATAGAGAGGAAGTTCTTGTGGCCAACAGCTCCAGGCAGCCATTTTCAGGCAAATGAACCTCAGTCCAGTGTAAACACATCAGTGGGTACTTCTACAAAAGATCCTTTATGAGAACCAGAGTTTGGGGGATGGCAATTCTGCTTTTGCAAATACAGAGATATGCACCAGTTTCCTAGTCAAGATTTCACAGAGAGAATATTTCTGTATGGACTATGGGAATGGTTATGCTCTTGAGTGCCTGATGATGGAGAGGAAAAGCACAGGTGAAATAAAATCAGGGTGCTCTGGCCAGGCCAAGTGAGGTCCAGGGGATCACAGTCAGTAGAGAGGGCCATGATCCTGACCCAGAGTAGGGCTCAGCCACTGTGAGCCAGGGATGCCGCTCCGGAACCTCCATCCCGAGATACAGCCTGGTTCTCACAAGGCATCCAGATAACCTGCTACAAAAATAAAAGAATCCCCAGAGATGGTGCTCACTAGAGCCAGTATGAGGTTTTCCCCTAGGATATAATTTATAGATTAATCTATTTTTAAAAATAAATAAAATGATCTCAACTGGGGTAAGAAAAGGCTTGCAACCCAGAAGGTTTCTTAAAATGTTCTTATGAATAGACTGTTTTTCTAATTTCTGCCCTCAGTTTGTATATGATATATTATTACAGCAGAATGTGAAGCCAGCCAAATGAGCCCCAGGAAAGAAATATTGCTCCAAAGTAAATATAGGAACTTGGTTAATACCACATGATCAGATATCTTGCAAATAAGACACACAATTAAAATATCATCGTATATGAGATTGGGAGTTACAGATTGGACGAGATAGTCCCACCAAACTGAAGTGGAAATATGATATGCTTTCTGAGCCTTGAGAAGAATTCTGGGAAAATGAAACTTTGAACCTAGGCAGGGAAGCGAGCGTGATTATGGAGAAATATGGCTGAAAACTAGGGGACACAGAGGAACAAAAGTAGATCATAAATCTTTAATGTAGAGCAAATGTTTAGCAAACCATTGTAGCTTCAGGAAAGGATATAACATTTGGGGACATGAGGCCATTCTTAAATTTGAGTTAGCACCCTCTGAACAAAGCTAGCAGGTTAAACACTATTAAAGCATATATTTATAAGCATATTAAAAAGGATATTAATATTTTTAAAATATAGTTAAAAGAATCTTATCATAGAAAAGAAATTCAAAGTGAAACAAGGGATCTACTTTTTTAAGCAAAACAATGAAAGGCCACTAAACGAAAGAATTAAGGATGGGGTGGCATTTAAAAAAACTCATTAGAATGCGATTTTACCTTGCTAAGTACATAATTCAAGAGAAAGTTTGCCATAAGTAAAGGGTCGCAAAATGGAAACTACAAACCAAGAGACAGTAAAACAAACTAAGAAAACATCTTCTTGCTGCATAGCTTAAAAGAAATTATTGCTTGGAACTGGAAACATTTTTATTGTGAAAACTTTTTACATTGTGATATTACTTTTTTTAATGAGGCAGCTCAGACAGCTTGGGATATATGCTTGAAAAAAAGTTAGGAAGAGATGAAGTGTCTTCAAATAAATAAGAATTATTATGTACAAAGGTACCTAATTCAAAGATATCCCTAGAAAATCACTCTGACCTTTTTTATCTTTTTCGTTGGGGGAAAGTTAGTGTAAATACCTTTAATGGGTAATGAACAATTTTGTTCTTTGCTTAATGTAGACAGGACTCTGCTCTCCTGAAAAAAAAATGTGAGTTTTTCCATTTTTAAGAGTTTTCCTTCTCTCAGGTCTTACAAATGATTGACACAAGCCCAACAAAGTTGCACACCCAGTTTAAAAGGATCAAAGATTGAAATGGAGCTAATTGCCTGCTATGATTCTACATCCTGGAGAGTTAACTAAATATCACCATTTATTGAACTAATAAAAAATAAAAACATGGCTTTCAATAAAAAGTATATCTCAGAGCATGATACTAATTATTATTACTCTCTTTTGCCCTGAAAAATATTTACCCTGACCTTTCTCTTTTGAAGGTTAACCGAAGCTTAGTACATGTTGTTAATTGGTTTATTAACTTTTCTGATCCTGGACTAATTCATACGCAGACTTTCTTATGTAGGCTCACATTCATGTCCTTGTATAACTCATGGTGTCAGATCATATTTTCTTACTAAAAAGAGAAGTGGTGTTGGAAGAGAGTTTGAAAGGTGACCTGGTTTTGCCTTCCAGCAGGTACCTTCAGACTGGCAAGAGGTTGAGTTTAGATCACGGGCCACCAGTGAGGTCCTGATAGGCTAAAATCTCATTGCCCAGGTTCACAACCCAGAAATCTAATCTTCTACTTCAACAGTAATCATGCCGTGGGGAAGAGGGCACCGATCCGTGATCAATTTCCATTAGAATGACAATTGTGAGGATCACATTCATCTGTAGAGTACATTTCTGGTGACCTTTGATTGTAGGCTTCTTCTCTACAACTGTTCTCCTTTGAGGCCTTACAGGCCTTATACTCATCTTCTACAGGAGTTTTTAGAAGAGATGTGAGTTAGGAGAGGGCTTCCCTGATAGCTCAGTCGGTAAAGAATCCGCCTGCAACGCAGGAGACCCCGGCTCAATTCCTAGGTTGGGAAGATCTGCTGGAGAAGGGATAGGCTACCCACACCAGTGTTCTCGGGCTTCCCTGGTGGCTCAGTTGGTAAAGAATTGGCCTGCAATGTGCGAGACCTGGGTTCGATCCCTGAGTTGGGAAGATCCCCTGGAGAAGGGAACGGCTACCCACTCTAGTATTCTGGCCTGGAGAATTCCATGGACTGTATAGTACAATGGATCACAAAGAGTCAGACACGACTGACTTTCTCTTTCACTCCACTCCACTGAGTTAGAAGAAGTCACAGGTGACCAAATCCATCAAAACCTCCTTATGTTCTGTCTCTCGACATATTTGAATGGCTTTATTGGTCTTGTTGAGTGTATGTGTGTATGTGTGCTCAGCCGTGTCCAACTCTTTGTGACCTCATCAACTGTAGCCTGCCAGGTGCCTCTGTCCGTGGGATTTTCCAGGCAAGAATACTGGAGTGGATTGCCATTCCCTCCTTCAGGGGATCTTCCAGACCAAGAGATGGAATCCATATTTTTTGAGTTTCCTGCATTGGCAGGTGGATTCTTTACCCCTGTGCCATGTGGGAAGCCCCCATAGCCTTGTGTAATAAAAGTGTAAGTCTTTGAGTAAGGAGCCCTCTAATTCTGATTCATTTGAGGTTCCTAAGTGGAACAATTTCTCATGAATATTTTCAATTCTAATCAAGTTGCCCTGGACTCAGAAGTGAGGTTTACCTGAATATTTGTATGGGAAAAAGAAGAAACCCTGGGAGTTTTTATCTGGCTCACTGAAAACTTTTAAGTCTTGAGTAAGATTGGACATTTCGTAGGCTTTCCTTTGTGCGTCTGAGAAAGTTTCAACAAGGCAGGCAGCTAGGCTAGATAAAAGAAAAACCCTGGCCTATTTGGAGATGAAAGTTTTCAAACTAGGGCACGCCAAATTCATTGGAGACAATCTCCTCAAAGGGAATGTTTGCTTTCCTTTGAAAATTCATTGTTATAAAGCTCGCTGTGTCATTAGGCCAGATGTGTGATTATTGAGAAACAACTAAAAATAATAAGGGAATGCTTCATCCAAGGCCTCCTTTTACTGTAAATATATAATCACCTAACACTAGGTGATTTTTTTTTTTTTTTTTTTGGTATTGAAATTGTGAGAGGTATATATTCTAGGGGTCTGGCTTTCTATGAAAAGACATAAGCCGTCCCCATCCATATTTCTAACCAGGAAAGTTCCCATGCAACAATGGCATGGAGAAAAATTGAGGAATTTTTTTTTTTTTTTTTTGGAAATCTGGAAAATATTTTACATCGAAATTTCAGAAGAAAGACCCGTTCTACTCTGTTTTTGGCCAGATCGGTCTTGCCCATTGAAAAATGGCAAAGTCACTTTGTTAACCAGCCCTAAGCAGGTCTGTGCCAAAGCCTTTGACTGTGTGGATCACAATAAACTGTGGAAAATTCTGAAAGAGATGGGACCACCTGACCTGCCTCTTGAGAGACCTGTATGCAGGTCAGGAAGCAACAGTTAGAACTGGACATGGAATAACAGACTGGTTTCAAATAGGAAAAAGAGTACGTCAAGGCTGTATATTGTCACCCTGCTTATTTAACTTATATGCAGAGTACATCATGAGAAACGCTAGGCTGGAAGAAGCACAGCTGGAATCAAGATTGCTGGGAGAAATATCAATAACCTCAGCTATGTAGATGACACCACCCTTATGGCAGAAAGTGAAGAGGAACTAAAGAGCCTCTTGATGAAGGTGAAAGAGGAGAGTGAAAAAGTTAAAAAGTGAAAAAGCTTAAAGCTCAACATTCAGAAAACGAAGATCATGGCATCTGGTCCCATTACTTCATGGGAAATAGATGGGGAAACAGTGGAAACAGTGTCAGACTTTATTTTTCTGGGCTGCAAAATCACTGCAGATGGTGATTGCAGCCATGAAATGAAAAGACGCTTACTCCTTGGAAGGAAAGTTATGACCAACCTAGATAGCAGATTGAAAAGCAGAGACATTACTTTGCCAACAAAGGTCCGTCTAGTCAAGGCTATGGTTTTTTCCAGTGGTCATGTATGGATGTGAGAGTTGGACTATAAAGAAGGCTGAGTGCCAAAGAATTGCTGCTTTTGAACTGTGGTATTGGAGAAGACTCTTGAGAGTCCCTTGGACTGCAAGGAGATCCAACTAGTCCATCCTAAAGGAGACCAGTCCTAGGTGTTCATTGGAAGGACTGATGTTGAAGCTGAGACTCCAATACTTTGGCCACCTGATGCAAAGAGCTGACTCATTTGAAAAGACCCTGATGCTGGGAAAGATTGAAGGCAGGAGGAGAAGGGGACAACAGAGGATGGTTGGATGGGATCACTGACACAATGGACATGGGTTTGGGTGGACTCTGGGAGTTGGTGATGGACAGGGAGGCCTGGTGTGCTGTGATTCATTGGACACGACTGAGCAACTGAACTGAACTGAAGCAGGTCTAGTTATTGACCGTGCTTGGGCTCCTTTCTGGGCTGGAACCAGTTTTCCCCAAGGCCAGATTTCATTTTCAAGACTGAACCCTATGAGATCTCAAGGCACTAAATCCATAGCTGGGATTCAGTCAGACCTGGAAGGAAAATAGTTATCAAAAGGAGCTCAGGCGAAGGCAGGGGAACAGCAGATGAGCTGTGATTATTTTCCCAAGGACCAGCAGGCTCTGAGGTATGATGGTGAGTCTCTGAGACACCCCAGATCTTGTACCTCAAGTCTAGTTTTGTGTCAAGCTGGGCCCGTCCTTGGAACATGGTGAACAATTTTGTTCTTGAAACAGAAAAACTTGAAAATACGCAGACACAGAGTCAAAAATGCATATTAAGCCAAAAATAGTTGCCTACCTTTAGAGGGGAAAAACTCAGTTCAGGAAGACCAGACTATTAATCATGTACCACTGAGCAATGGAACATCTGACCAGTCATGTCTTTCTTAAAGAAATGTGTTTTCCCATCTCCCCATTTCCCATAACCCCCAGTGTGAAATGAGGAATTCTAACATAGACACAAAATTTTCAAAATAGAGAAAGCTTCCTTTGATAAAATATGCAGAGGAAGGCATGTCATAATAAGAATAATGGATTGAAAATGAAAAGACCATTTCCTCCAGGAAGTCATCCTGGATTTGGCAAGAATAGCATTGGATTCCCAACCCTACCCCAACCACCACATGTCTTCCATTTAATGCTGAAAGTTATTAATATAACAAAGACTAAGTAAATATATTATATAGGCTTTGATTTCAAAGCTACAGGAAACCCAGATCCTAAAGTAACAGAGAGGCAGGAGAAGAGAAACATTTTTCAAAGTCAGATAACTATCCTGCTCAATATATCTACACAGGCAATCAAATTTCCCTATGAAAGGTGTTTTTTCCCCCCTATACAGAAGTGCTTTTCCTAATGTAACAGAAAAATTTGCTAAATGTTGTTTGTAGATAAAGTGTTTGTAATTGCAGTTAAATTTTAAATGTCTTTGCCTTTAAAAGGAATACTGATAGTACAGAGGACTATAATATCTTTTAATAATCTATAATGGAAAGGAATCTAGAAAGACATATGTGTATGTGTACAGCTGAATCACCGTGCTGTACAGCAAAAACTAACACAACATTGTAAATCAACTATACTTCAATTTAAGAAAAGTGGGGGCACTTTCCTGGTGGTCTGGGGTTAAGAATGCACTTTCTAATGCAGGGGCACAGGTTTGATCCCTGGTGTAGGAACTGGGATTCCACATGACTCACGGCTGGAAAACCAAAAAAAAAAAAAAAAAACACAGCTGGAAAACCAAAACATGGAAGGACAGAGGCAATGTTTTAACAAATCTGATAAAGACTTTAAAAAAATGGGTCCACAGTCCAAAAAATCTTAAAAAAGGAGGATGGGGTGGTTAAGAATCCACCTTCCAGTGCTGAGGACAGAGGTGTCATCCTGGGTCAGGGAACTAAGATCCCACATTTGAATCAGTTCTAATGAGGTGGATGAAACTGGAGCCTATTATACAGAGTGAAGTAAGCCAGAAGGAAAAACACCAATACAGTATACTAACGCATATATATGGAATTTAGAAAGATGATAACAATAACCCTGTGTACGAGACAGCAAAAGAGACACTGATGTATAGAACAGTCTTATGGACTCTGTGGGAGAGGGAGAGGGTGGGAAGATTTGGGAGAATGGCATTGAAACATGTAAAATACCAAGTATGAAACGAGATGCCAGTCCAGGTTCGATGCACGATACTGGATGCTTGGGGCTAGTACACTGGGACAACCCAGAGGGATGGTATGGGGAGGGAGGAGGGAGGAGGGTTCAGGATGGGGAACACATGTATACCTGTGGCGGATTCATTTTGATATTTGGCAAAACTAATACAATTATGTAAAGTTTAAAAATAAAATAAAATTTAAAAAAAAAAAAAAGAAGGCTTCTCTGTTCCAAAGCTTTATACATAGGTAACTGTCTCTCTGACACGTGGTAGTTGTTTTCCGTTAATTCCTTTCATTTAATTTAATGCTGGATTCAGTTTTTAGTATGTTTAAGGCACATCTATACTGTGGAGATGAGATGGTGGAGGTGGAGTCTCTGTCTTGAAGAAATTTACAAATCAAAGGACCCACAGCATTTGGGACACACCTGCTCTCTTCACGTATAGGTTTCTTTCTGTCTGAGATAGAGTCACATCCCTTTAGGGACTAAAGTTTAATCCAGAAAATACTATGGGGGAAAAGAGACAGATATACTACTCAATCATCAGAACAAATGTGTCCAGATGAATTCATCATGTTTAGATTGATAAACCTTGTGCTACTTTGATAGGATTTGGAAATCAGGATAGTTAGTTCCAAAGCCAGTGAATCTCAGATCCCTGGGAACCAGGAGACACTTGTGCATATTTGTCAAGTGTACGATTAAAACTTGCAGCTTGGTAAAGCGCTCTTGGAAACATTTAATACAACACTGTAAATCAGCTATAGCCAGTGGACTGTCTTTCCTCAGATGCACTGGGATGACATGAGGAGAACAGAAAACAGGACTTTCTCCACTTTGGAGAATCTGATGCAAGTGCCAAGGATCCAGGACACCGGGGTCTCTGGGATGAAGCACAACCACACCATGCTGAACTTCCCAAGTGTGAGAGCCATGGAAGCTCCAGGTCTGGGGCCAAGACCCCAACGTATTGACCAGGTGGAGTTCATAAGTGGAAGGCATTGTTCTCTGCTCCCTGCAGACTCACAACTGCAACAGAGGGAAGTCTGTCCTTCCAAGGCATTCTGGGTAGAATGCATTCCGTTCAGTGGAATCTGAAAAAATTCAAGATCCCCGTGGTAGGTATTGGTCATTGGTTTCCAGTTACTCAAGCTTTTTACAAGTCTTAAGGATCTTATAAACTTTGAGAGTTGTAGTAAAATATTTATAGAGCAAGTCAAAGAAAAGCATAAAACAGTAGTCGAGGTGAAATTCTGACATGGCTAGAATTCCTTTCTACCTCTCTTGCTTTTTGATTCGTGAGGTTCTAAATATCTAGCTTGGTGAAATACCAACCCATTTCACTCCACAGGGCTGGACTGGTGTGATTTTCAAAGCTGCTGAATTATTTCATTTCTGTTCTTCCTCGTGTTTACTAAAGAAATCCAAGAGACGATTTTGATGAGAAGTGGTGTCACAGGTGAAATTTCTCAGGTCGTTACCCTTTTAATTTTTCCAAAGAGAGGGCTTTGGACCCACTTTTCCCTGTGCATGAGAAAAATCTAGAGTAGTCATTAGCGTTTCAGTTTTCTAGGGCAGATATGAAACAGAGGGGCTTCCCAGTTGGTACTAGTTAGTCGTTAAGAACCCTCCTGCCAATGCAGGAGATGTAAGAGATTTGGATTTGATCCTTGGGTCAGGAAGATCCCCTGGAGGAGGGCATGGCAACCCATTCCAGTATTCTTGCCTGGAGAATCCTATGGACAGAGGAGCCTGGTGGACTATAGTCCATAGGGTTGCAAAGAGTTGGACACAGCTGAAGTAACTTAGCATGCATGCATGAAATGGAGGACTGACTTATAAGATCTGACATCCAAAGTCCTCAGACACCTTTTAGTGAAGCTGTCATCAGGGCCTGGTGTAGCTTTATCTGCAGCAGTCAGATTGTGCCTTTGTCTTCACTTCCCCGGCCAATACCTAGGGTCCTTCCCTCCCTGGTTGGGGCCTGGTGCCTTTAATAACAGGGTGCGGCTGTCCCTCAGCTGTGGCCCTGCCATTGGCCAGTAGGGACTGGTGTTCTGCAAATGTCAGACATGGGGTCCATAAACATGCATGGAGCAGGAAAATTCTATCACATATAAATGTGAGCAATATTATTCCAGGAAAAACATATGACTGTTTTGGAAGTCATAAGGGATTTCCTAAATGACTATGGTGCAAGCAGCCAAGAGGTTTTTGCTCAAAGGAAGCCTAAGATCGTAACTGAAAGAGTGTTTAGGAGGTAAGAAAAGGTCAAGAACTACAGGCAAAAGTCATGTCCTCCTGGTCCTGTGACCATAACTCGGGTGAAATGAAGTTCATGTCCCTTTATGCAAAAGTATGATGATATAGGTATGGGGTGGGTGTCTCAAAGAATATATTGTGAAAAATACATCTAAATAAATCTGGTCTTCAAATTAGCCATGGTGAAAACTCTACTATGACATATGTTTGCTTAAACCATTTTTTCCTCTTAAATCTTTTTTGAAACTCTTTACTCTGCCCTTCTTATCCTCTAGAATGTTTATTTTTTTAATTAAAAGAATTTTCCCCTAGATTATGATATATACTACTCTTCTGAACCTCTTGGGGTTTTGTATATATTGTTAGTGTAAATATTCCCATTTAATGCTGTAATTAGTTATTATCTGGGTTTATGCCCCATATAGGAATGTATCCTGATATACAGTACAAGTAAAAAGGTAGAAAAAAAGTGTATGGAGTAATGGCCTTTTTTGCCTAATATTTCGGATTAAACATTTTATTTTACACCAAAGCAGTGTCACCTGATTTGATCATCTATATTCACCAGCTCTGTCTTCAAATGATTTGGGGTTGATTTTCAAGAATCAACGAAGCCTCTTGGTATCAAGATTTATAACCATTGAGTCTATTTTTTAAAAAAGAATGCATTCTTGGCTCTGACGGCAATTCCAAAGGAGGAATTTCCAAAATATTTTGAGCTGTGACTGCATCATAATAATAATAGCGATGCCCGGTGGAAAAATATTTTTTAAAGCAGCAGAATCATTCTTTTAAAATGACTGAGAGTTACTGACGGCCAAGAGATCAACTCATTATTATGGCAAACTTCATTTGCTTTGGGAAAAGTCAGCCTAGGGAGAAGTCAGTGGAATTTCAGTTTGTCCACGAAAGTTCATTTGTGTAATCAGAGTCATCATGCATCTAACTCCAGACATTGCAGAAGATCATGGCATCTGGTCCCATCACTTCATGGGAAATAGATGGGGAAACAGTGGAACAGTGTCAGACTATTTTTGGGGGCTCCAAAATCACTGCAGATGATGATTGCAGCTATGAAATGAAAAGATGCTTACTCTTTGGAAGGAAAGTTATGACCAACCTAGATAGCATATTGAAAACCAGAGACATTACTTTGCCAACAAAGGTCCGTCTAGTCAAGGTTATGGTTTTTCCAGTTGTCATGTATAGATGTGAGAGTTGGACTGTGAAGAAAGCTGAGCACCGAAGAATTGCTGCTTTTGAACTGTGGTGTTGGAGAAGACTCTTGAGAGTCCCTTGGACTGCAAGGAGATCCGACCAGTCCATTCTGAAGGAGATCAGCCCTGGGATTTCTTTGGAAGGAGTGATGCTAAAGCTGTAACTCCAATACTTTGGCAACCTCAAGCAAAGAGTTGACTCATTGGAAAAGACCCTGATGCTGGGAGGGATTGGGGGCAGGAGGAGAAGGGGACGACAGAGGATGAGATGGCTGGATGGCATCACTGACTCGATGGACATGAGTTTGAGTGAACTCCGGGAGTTGGTGATGGACAGGGAGGCCTGGAGTGCTGCAATTCATGGGGTCGCAAAGTCGGACACCACTGAGTGACTGGACTGAACTGAACTGAACTGCCCTTCTGTTCTGTTCTCTTTAGTCATTTACTGTGTCCGACTCTTTGAGACATGTGCATGGGATTTTTCAGGCAAGAATATTGGAGTGAGTTGCCATTTCCTCTTCCAGGTGATCTTCCTGACTGAGGATCAACGCTTCTTATGTCTCCTGTACTGCACGTGGATTCTTTACCTGCTGAGTCATAGGGGAAGCCCAACATTGTCCTTGCAGCCTCTTTGAACATAGATTTAGATTTTAGCAGTTGTCTTTGAAACAGGTTTTGTTGTTGTTCAGTCCCTAAGTCGTGTCTGACTCTGTGTACCCATAAACTGCGGCATGCCAGGCTTCCGTGTCCTTCACTATCTTCCTGAGTTTGCTCAAACTCATGTCCATTGAGTCAGTAATGCCATTTGTATCTCTGTGTGTGTGTGTGTGTGTAGATGTATGGGAGGGTTTGGATGTGTGTACACATCATCAAATTATTAATGTAAGGACATTGCAATACCCAAAATATAGCCTGGCCTTCTCTTCACTTCACATTAGGGAACAGATTGGGAAGAAAAATGGACCAGGTTTGGCCCAGCACCATCTGGGTCAGAACACCAGGTAGAATGTGATGAAGACCAGTGGATGGAAAGTAATCACTGATCATTGGGATGGGGTTTGGGGTCATGGAGTCTGCATGGCCACTGGTAGGTGATTTGAAGCTTCCTTCTTTAGGAAGACCCCTTTTCCAGTCATCCCTAGGGGGAAGTAAGCATACCTGATCTTGATATCTGGGGCTGTGGCCCTGGAGCTGGATTCTGGGGTGGAAGGAGCCAGGAGACAGATTGAGAGGAGGCCGAGCTGGCTGGCTCACATTCAAGTTGGCCAAGAGCAATGGAGAAGGCCCGAGGTTGGCTCTTGGAGTTGTGCACATCTAGAGAAACTACTTTAATGAGCACGTAAATGTTCCTCTGAGTTGTAATTGTGTCAGTTCAAGCCTTCAGTAAAATTTTATTAAGCCATCTGACTGTTCATTGCTGTGCTTTGAGGAATTAAAGGCAGGGCTGGGTCTACACTCAAGGTCCTTGCAGGGAGGACATAGCAGCCTAGGGAGAAGCCAGTTTCCAGTCCCCAGGTGATTGTGGAGTGGGGTGGTGGTGGGGTGGCTGGAGGAATGACCAGTGGTTCCTGGGGGGGCGGGGGGAATGTTTGGACCAGCCAGCCACGCTCAGCCTTCTTCCAAAATGGCCATGGGGGAGAATCAGGCAGAAGGTAACTCTAGAGTCATGGGATTGGGCTCAAAGTCACAGCTATTTGAGTAATTAAGGAAACATGATAGTTTTGGTAATTACAGGTGGGTGAGGTCTGGGACATACTGATTCTCTTTGGAAGAAGTGTAGAGCCAAACAAGGGGATTGCTTTGAAGCAGACAGCATTACTGGATCTGTAAAACACCTACTATCTAATAAAAATGCACACAGAAATAATGAAATTCCATATCTTTCATGTATTTAGAGATTCTTACTATATTGGTGAAATAGTCCCAGTTTAACTGAAATGTTCAGTTTTCAGTGATGGTTGGATGCTCTCTGCTCTAACCCTCTTCCTCTGTCCTTAGCATTTCTCATTTCCCCTCATCCAATCCCCCAGCAAGTCCTTGCAAAGACATCTCAGAGCTGTTACTTTTCCCACCTCTGCCACCATCTCTCCAGCCCAGGTCACGGTCATCTCCTTGGCCTCACTAAGTGTATCCTGATAGCACTGTCCCTTAAGGCAGCAGGGAGATCTTTTTAAAATATAGTAATAATTTTAAAAGATGTGATATGTGTATACACTGGAATATTACTCAACCATTAAAGAAAGTGAAATAATGCCACTTGTAGCAACATGGATGGGCCTAGAGATGATCATATATTAATAAGTGAAGTAAGTCAGAAAGAGAAAGACAAATACCATATGATATCACGTATACATGGAATCTAAAATATGACACAAAGGAACATATCTATGACACAAAAACAGACACACAGGCATAGAGAACCGACTTGTGGTTGCCAAGTGGGGATGGTTGGGGAGGGATGGAATGTGAGTTTGGGATTAAAGGCAAGCTCTTATAAACAGGATGGATAAACAGCAAGGTCCTACTGTACAGCACAGCAACTATATTCAATATCCTGGGATAAACCCTAATGGAAAAGCATATGAAAAAGAATACATGTATGTGTATCACTGAGTCACTTTGGTGTACAGCAGAAATTACCAGGACCTTGTTAAGTCAACTATTCTTCAATAAAACTTTTTAAAAAAGAAACATTAAGACTGGTGCATTAAAAAAAAAAAAAAAAGTGAGGCAGATCATGCTGTTTCCTGCTGAGAATTCCCCAAACAACCCACATGCTTCTACATCCAGAAGATTCTCTGGGACCCCGTCCCCCATCCTCGGGGACCTTTGGTTCCTGCCTGACGACCCCACAGGCCTCTAGAGCTGCTGTGTTTTCCCGTCCTGCACTTGCCTCCATACTCTCCCCTTGCGGACATCCTTCTTTCTTGACTTTTGATGCGAGCGGCTCCTCCTCTTCAGTCAGCTGTCACCCAGTGTCACCTCAGAGGGGTCCTCCCTGGCCACCCTTCCACATCCATCATCTGCTTGGGCAGAGAGCTTGACAGAACCTCAGCTCACTCATTCCTTTTTTGTTTGTTTGTCTGTCTCCTCTTTCTTAGTTCTGTCTGTGCCAAGAGTGTGTTTGTCCTGCTCCCTGCGGGTCCCTAACAGCGTGGTGGGGTCATCACATCCGTCTAAAGAAAGTGAAAAATGAGTGTGTGTCCTGACACCAGAGAGCACTGGGCCCACTACACACAGAAAGTCTTCCCATGTTAAGTGTCTACCTAGGAGGAAGGTGAGCAAAGCGTAGAGCCTAGAAGGGCACACACACACACACACACACACACACACACACACTAGGTCTTCACTCCAGGCTCAGCTTGTCCCCTGCAGTCCACTCAGAGGCCCTTTGGTGGCACTAGGAGCGGCTCCTCTGGTTTAGTCAGCATATCCATGGACAGTGTGGGTCCTCCCCTGGGCTCCTCTCCTCTGCAGCTCTGCTTCTCAGGATGGTCAGGGAGCCCATCCAGGGTCCCTGTGGCCCATGCTTGGCGCCCCTACCCCCTGACTCACTGTTCTGTCTTCTCTCACCACTCCATTCCACCTTCCCTCCCACCAGCTCCCCTGGGTGGAGGAGAGTTCTGCCCCACTGCCAGCTGGAAGGATGAGGGTGAAGAAAGCCACTCTCCAGCCCAAGCTCAGCCTCTCTCCACACGGCCTTCAGGCTTTTCCAACTGCTGAGGGCGTCTGCCTCCTAGAAACACTCTTGAGTGTGACAGTATTCAAGGTCTCTTTCCTCCACTGTCCTCTTGAAGTTGTATTACCAAAGACCCCCGAGGGTGACTGTCCCAAGGGAAGAATGCACCCCGCCCCCAATGACGTAAACACTGAAATCTCTCAAAGATGGTAAATGCTCCCTCACTTAAAAAAAAAATCTACATACATGTGGACCACTCACAAAGTGCTGCGTAAATGTTCCCTGATACATTCAGCTTCTCTGCATCTCCAGGAGCCTGGCAGGGCTGAGCGCGTTTGGGGCAGGCATCTCCCCTCTCTCTTCTGAATCCCAGGAAAACTGACCTTGCCGCTATTAAGTTGTGTGTTTGGTAGAACAGAGTGGGAAATATTGTCAACGATTTCCTAGTGAATAATTATCCCAATAGGAAGCAGTTTGTAGTTATTTTACTAGTTTGACTTCATCACCAAATCAGAAAATTGTCTACCAACTCACACCGATTAACAGTAATAGAATATTCTAACACTTTTGAAATTTGCAAGACAGTTTTGGAGAAAACTGTGTCCTCGAAAGGGATGCGGAAGCAGGTCTGGAAGGACGCTGAGTTCTTGTTGGCCGGCTGGTCCCTGAAGTCCTGGACGCAGCAACTCACGCAGCCAGCCTGTCCCACATCTGTGGTGAGGCGGGCCTTGTTCCTGATGATGTCATAGTCCTGGCCCTCTTATGTTCTTATGTCCTGATTCCCAGGAACACCAGCTTCATAAAAATATTCCTCTGACTGAAACTGCCCATTAACCTTTCTAAGTTGGTTAATGATTAATGTCATTAGCTTCAGGATGAGACAGTGCCCACAAGAAGGTACGCTGTAAGGATTCTGCAAACCCAGCCAGCTGTCCTCAATCTGTCTGGGTGTAGGTGGTGGTTTAGTTGCTCAGTCCTGTCTGACTCTTGAGACCCCATGGGGTGTAGCCCACCAGGCTCCTCTGTCCCTGCAAATTCTCCAGGCAAGAATACCGGAGTGGGTTGCCATGCCCTTCTCCAGGAGATCTTCCCAACCCAGGGATCGAACTGTGGTCTCCTGCACTGCAGGAAGATTCTTTACTAACTGAGCTACCTGCTAATGCTATTGCCCGCTCCATCCCTACCTTTTATTGCTGTCATAATTAGGTCTCTGTTCGGTCAGCATATGCCCTACTGTTGGGGAGAGAGGACCCAAATCTCAGTGTTAAGTTTACCAGATCCCATGATGTGGATGTCACCAGTGACTGGGCAATCTTGTGTCTGGAAACCAAGGTCTCCTGGGGCCAGCAAACAGTCCAACAGCAGTTTCTTAAGGTCTGTTGCTGTTGTTCAGTCGCTAAATCATGTCTGACTCTTTTCGACCCCATGGACTGTAGCACACCAGACTTTACTATCTCCTGGAGCTTGCTCAAATTCATGTCCTTTGCGTTGGTGATACTATTTAACCATTTCATTCTCTGCTGTCCCCTTCTGCCCCTGCCTTCAGTCTTTCCCAGAATCAGGGTCTTTTCCAATGAGTTGACTCTTTACATCAGAGTGGTCAAAGTATTGGAGCTTCAGCTTCAGTATCAGTCCCTCGAATAAATATTCAGGGTTGATTTCCTTTGGGATTAACTGGTTTGATCTCCTAGCAGTAAGGTCTGTTCTGATTTCCTTTATCCTTGGCGTGGTTCTATCAGATTGAATTTGTGTGAGATTGTCATCTCATGGGCCAAAAATTGGCCAAATAGCAGCAATTTTATAGGGTTCAACCCATATGTTTTATTCTCAATTCTTCCACAGCAGCGATGTCAGACACAAGTTGAAGGTAACAAGCAAAAAGAATAAATTGAAGTGAGAGAAACATCAAAGTTAAGGGTAAAACATTTTCAATTCTAAATTGCCCTGGTTGTACTATGTGCATGTGAGTTTCTGAACTGTTTTTACTTCTTGTGTTGAGACTTTCAAGGTAATGAGTTCATAAAGTTTCATGTCATTAGAGTGCCTGAGAATGTTTTCATGGTATGCTCATTAAGTTATGAAGGATGAGAAGGTTGTATTTACAAAAGGAATGATTGTAGTCTTGAAGGTCATGTGGAAACTGTGAATAATGAAAGGTTGACTGCGGTCAGGAAGTCTTGTCGGAATTAATAGTAGGTGTACTTGGAAACAGCAGAAGTCACTGCATGTCCCAGGTGTTGAGTGATGGACAAGTGGAAGGAGAAAGAAAGAACTAGCACTGCTTACCTTCCATGGGACACGTCTTTACAAGTATCTTATCTTTCCATCCTCATAAAAAAAAATCCACTGGGACAGGCATTATTATCATTGTAGGTGACAGATGCTCTGAGTCTTAAAGTGTTAAGGTCCCTATTGCTAGACATTGGCAGAGTCAGAATTTACACCCAGGCCCACCTCAGTCAAAGCCTTGTCATTCCCTTCACTTAAGAAGACTAGAAGACCCATTCTTGAAGTGGTCTGGGGTATACCTTCGGTGGTGCCATCTTCAGAAGTGTCCTGGTGGGGCTGTGCACATGGCTGGGACTTCCGCATCTTGTTCATCCACTCTGTGGATGACTGAGCCAGTCTCCCCTAGTGTAAAACACAGGGCTTGGGCTGAACTAACATTTACCTCTAGGCATCACTGCCCTTGGGGTCCTTGCTATTCCCGGGAGGGCTTGGAATGCCACAGTCAATGAAGCATATTCTTTTAGTAGTGCCTCTGATGCCCATGTTAGTTGCATTGTCAGAAATCTAGGATGAAAAGGATTTCTAAATTGCCTTTGTGCAAGAAAAAATGGGACTGTGTTTGAACCTTAAACCACCAGATTCTTTTGGAGTCACATGACTGCTGTAGGTTGATGAGCCATTAAATCAAGGAACAATTATGCCAGGTACTTGAGAGGGAAGATGGGAGAGGGGATAAACACTTTTGAGGCTGGTTTTTACTGCTGTGTTGATTCTTAGAGTGATTCTGCTTTAATCACCTCCCATGGTTAGGGTCATGGTTAAATACCACTTTCACATGTACACACATGTCCTGAACTTGGAAGTAATGGGGGCTAGAGCAGTAATTTAATACAGAATAATCTGTTTGTTTATTCTGCATCTGTCACAGTCTATAAACCCCAGCAACCTAGTAACTGTTAATTCTACCCTGTTGTAGGACATGCAACATAGACAAATGCCCAAGAGAAAGCATGGAACCTGAGCTGGCCCTCAGATGGAAAGTGGATCCATTACTGATCACAGTGGAATGCCCCTGGAAGCCAAGTGGGACTCTGTGGGGCCCTTCTAGGTACAAAACCTATCTCTGTCCCCTGTTTGTTGTTTCCAGAAAATAGACATCACTCAGCCTCTTAGACCTTCTTTGAGTACCAAAGTATAGATTCAAACAGTTGCAAATCAGGGAGAGAGGGAATGCAGAAACAAAGGAGCAGTAACAACAGGGCACCAATTAAAGAAGGGTCCTGGTTCCCTCTCAAGGAACATAGCAATATTCTTAGTTCTTGTGCTTGAACTATGGACTCCATCTGGGTGGAGGATGGCAACTTCAGGCTGAACACGAGATTTCTGGAGTACCGTTGGCTACCTCACCACCAACCCATCAGAAGAAAGATATGCATCCTACAACCCTCATCTCAAATGGTGCCTATAAAATCTTCTCCCTAAAAACTATCCAGGAGTTCGGGTTTCTGGAGCATGAGCCACCCATTCTCCTTGCTTGGCCCTGCAATAAACCTTTCTGTGCTCCAGACCCTGACATTTTGGTTTGTTTGGCTTCACTGTGCATTGGACACATGAATTTGTGTTTGGTAACCCTCTCATTCTATTTGTACTTGAGTCAGTTGTGTACACAGACTTTCCTGAGGAAAGGAAAAGAAACACATATAAAGTAGCATTCACTCTACATTGTTGGTCATTTGCTCACTGAATGTCTAGCTGTCACAGATTCCATTCAATGTAGCCACTGAGTGCAGGGCTGGGCATAGCAGGAGTTCAATAAACATTTGAATGATAAACCCTTTCTGGGGTTTATCTTACCTATATTAGTCAGAGAAGATGTTACTTACATTGTTTTTATGGAGGTGATGGACAGCAATGAAATAATTAGACCGGAGGCATTTGTTTTTATTTATTTTTTGGTTGTGCCATTCAACATGCAGGATCTTATGTCCCTGACAAGGGATTGACCCCAAGCCCTGACAACTGTTGGCAGTGCAGATGCCAAGTCCTAACCACTGGACCACCAGAGAATTCCCCAGATCTGAGGCATTTAGAAAGCAAAACTTAAAGGTTAAATAGAGTAAACTGAAGATAAATGAGAGCCAATTTAATTACTACAGACTCCAAAATGGCGTACAGCCATTCACCATTTTGTCCACCCGGCTAAACTATCCAGGGGACATGTTTCAAGGATCTGAGCTGAGGAGCAGAAACAATGTGGACGTCAGGGGCTGGACGGGCCCTCAAGTGACTCATTTAGTGACTCAGCATATGCTCTCACAATATCGTCTTCTTCACGACAAAGCTAAGAGTCTCCACCTTGTAGGACTATTGTGGAGGTTAGCGATGAGGTAAGCGGGCCATGTAGGATGCCTGGCACAGCGCGAGGGCCAGCATGTGGCAGCCGTTATGGTCCACATAGAGGAGACAGGATGTGATACAGAGCTCAGAGAGTGATTGGAATTTCAGGGAGAGGCGAGGAGAGGAAACGCGCCCTCCATACTGCTGTGTCCAGCTCTCATTCATTTACTTAAACGGCTGTGTAGCTTTTCCATTACACGAGTATTTATAATACACCCAGTTTATTTACGTTCCTTTGGTTATTTCCATCTTCCAGCTACCATGAAGGACATGCTATGTTAGTTTCCTAGGGCAGTCATAACAAACAACACAAGTTGGATGGCTTTGGAAGACAGAAATGTATTCTCTCACCGTTCTAGAGGCCAGTCAAAAATCAAGGTGTTGGCAGGGTCATGCTCACTCTGAAGACTCTTAGGGGAGAGTTTATTCTCTGTCTTTCTCTCAGCTTTTGGTATTGCTGGCCATCCTCAGTGTGCCTTGGCTTGTCTCTGCCTCTGTTTTCACATGGAATTCTCCTTGTGTGTGGGTATCTCTTCTCCTCTGCTTATAAGGACACCAGTTAGATCAAGGGCCATTCCAATCCAGTAGGACCTCATCATCACTTGAATAATTACATCTGTGACTACTATATTCCCAAATAAGGTTACACCCTGAGGCTTTGGGGAAGGACATGGATTTTAGAGGGGACACCACTGGACCTAGTGCACATGGCTGTGAGTATTCTTGTACCCTGCCTCTTAGGGTTCCTGTGCGTGGTCCCTGTGAGCCTCTCTGCCATACAGATGTTCTTCCACTGAGATCACTGGATCCTAACATGTGTGCACCCTCTACTTTCATAGGATTGCCTTTCTGGTTAGTTGTGCCAAAGTACACTCCCACAATCCATGTGTCAGAGCTCCTGTGACCATCAGTGTTAAAAAGTTTTGCCAACCTACCATTTGTCAAGTAGTACATTCAGTCAGTCAGTCAGTTCAGTCCCTCAGTTGTGTCCGACTCTTTGTGACCCCATGAATCACAGCACGCCAGGCCTCCCTGTCCATCACCAACTCCCGGAGTTCACTCAGACTCACATCCATCGAGTCAGTGATGCCATCCAGCCATCTCATCCTCTGTTGTCCCCTTCTCCTCCTGTCCCCAATCCCTCCCAGCATCAGAGTCTTTTCCAATGAGTCAACTCTTTGAATGAAGTGGCCAAAGTACTGGTTTCAGCTTTAGCATCCTTCCTTCCAAAGAAATCCCAGTGGTACATTAGTATGGCCTAATTTATATTCTTCATTTATTTTCTCCTTTGTAAAATATCTATTAATATCTTCTGTCTGCTTGCTGGTTGGGTTGTCTATTTTATCCATAACTTTTTGGAGGAATTCTCTGTCAGTTACATAAACTGTAAACATTTTCTTGAGTGTGTGGCTTGTGTTTTCAACTCTCTTTATGGTATCTGTTGATGAAAAGAAGTCCATAATTTTAAGGCAGCAAAACTTAGTACTTTAAGGTTGAGGATTTTGTGTCTTCTCCTCACTTTGAAACCATAAAGACATTTCTCTTTATTTTCTTTTAACATTTTGAAGTTTTATCTTTCATATTTGTGCCTATAGACACCAGGAAGTGTTTTATTGTGAATGGTGTGAGGTTGGGATCCCATTTCCTTTGTTTGTATGGGTAACTAGTGATCTCTAAATTGCTTTTCCTTTCCCCACTGATCGCATCTGTCATTTTAAACAAATATCCATGTGCATAAAGCTGCTCAGGCTCTCTGGTCATTTGTCATCTGGCTTATCATTGGGGTTGTTTTTCACATGTTTACTATTATACATGATTGTGTGAATGACAATTCTGTATGTCCATATTTGGCATATCTGTACTGTGCACTTCCTTAAAATAAATTTCTGGATACAATTTTGAATGTCCAAAAGTAAAGACATTTTGTTTTTATTATTTTCTCCTCATGTTAGGGACCCTTCCTTACCCTGCTGCCCCCCATCTTCTTACATCACTTGGGCTCTGTTTAATCCCCAGCACGTGGATAGTTCCTCACCTCTCGCAGATTTCCCAGGGTGAACTGAGGGAAACTTCATGGGTAAGGGGTCCACTGTGTTCATTGCTATCTCCTCAGCACTGTCCCTGGCACATAGTAGATGCTCAATAAGGCTTTGTTGAATGGATGACTGTGTTTCTCATTTTTTTTTTTTTAATACCAGCTAGCTTTTGTATGTGTGTGTGTGTGTGTTTAGTCACTCAGTCATGTCTGACTCTTTGAGACCCCATGGACTTGTAGTCTGCCAGGTTCTTCTTTCTATGGAATTTTCCAGGCAATAGTACTGGAGTGGGTTGCCATTTCCTATTCTAGGGAATCTTCCTGACCCATAAATAACTCAAGTCTCTTGCATCTCTTGCATTGGCAGGTGGGTTCTTTACCACTGCATCACTTGGCACTTGGGAAGCACCAGCTAGCTTTTATGACTTAAAAAAAAAATAAATCCATTTTGTGAATTTCTAAAGGCAGTTACCTAGTCTGGTAACTGTGTCATGGAGCAGAGCCCAGGGTGTGAGACGACTCTGGGGTATCTACCAAGCCTTCCCTTCAGCCTTCCCCAACTTGCTCCCTCATTGTCCAGCACACAGCTCAGTGAACTGAATTTCTGAAGTCGTTTCCAATACACCAAACTGAACAGAGTTTGTCTTCACAGCTTTTCCACTTCTAAGAGGAATGTAAGACCAAACTGTGCCCAGCACGGAACTGGGTATAAAATTGTACTATTGGGAACATACTGTCTTTATACCATTGTGAGTAAGGACCATGGGATGCAGACTCTAACAGAGGTGGGTTACTTGCAGGCTCTACTATTTGGGAAATAAGGAAACTTGGCTATTGTAATCTCTTCATTTTGTGTAGTGTGGACGATAATAGCTCACTGTAGGTATTCTTGGAAGAATGAAATGAGAGATCATGTATATAAATTGCTTAGCACAATGCCGAGCACATCAGAATAATGGCAACAGATGCTAATAATAATGAGCGTGACAGACAACCTAGAAGATTCTATGCAGCAAACTGCTTTATTAACTCAGTGGAAATGGAAACACATTTCCAGGAATGAGGAAAGGGGAGGAGGGGAAAGCTTTATTTTTAATTTGTTTTAACAAATTGCCTTTTAAAATTGTTGTTGCTGTTACTCTGAGCTTCGATTTCTATAAATTTCTTCTGCCTGGTCTAGGAGGCCATTAATGACTCCCTAAAGACTATTGTTAGGTTGGGGAGCAGGAGCTAACAGCCTAATAAGCTTCTCCGAGCAAGCTGTGCCCCTACAAAGCCCCAAATCACCCATGGCCTATCTCCCCCTCCTCCACAGTTTTTGCCTTGGAGCACACTTCATCAAAAAAGCCCACATCCTAGACTTCCTGACACAGAGCTAGATGATAATAAGGTCTGGAGAGTATAAACCAACTCAAAGCCATCATTTATTGGAGCTGAGACATAACCTAAGAAGAAATACACCCAATAAACAGTCTCCTCAGATAGTAAAATAGATGGTATAAGAAGTTATAAGAGATGTTGTGAGCCATAATATCCTTAGAAGGAATCAAATTAAAACTTTTTTTAAAAGCAATCTTTCATCGCTGACAAAAAGAAATAAAAATTCTCCTTCAGCGTGACCCATGCCGATGGGCAAATCACTAGTGATGTCATCTTTTTCTGCCTCAAAGTAAACAGAGAGAGGAAAAAACATTTTTTTGTAGAAGAATGATACAATTTCTAGGAATTCTTGGGTAGCTGTTGCCTTGAAGGCTTGGAGGACTAAAAACTTATTTCACACATGAAAGACTCGCTTAGCTTTTCCTCCACAGCTGTGATGAGGATTCCCACCAGTTTCTGGAAGTACGAACATGTTTCTCAGAAGATCTTTAAGACTAACAATGTTGAGAACCCTCCTCACACTATGATATGGGAGTGTGGTAGATTTCCCTGAGGTTTGGAAGGCAAGATGCAGGCAGAGCAGTTCTAACGCGCTCTTCCAAGGTCTTCTCCTCCAGGCCCTCTTGAGGCTGCCTGTCTACTTTGTCCCCTCCTCTTTCCTTCCATGGCTGCTTCTCGCACTCTGTCTCCTGGATGCCCTGGGAGCTTCACTCTCTGCTCCCTGTATGATGCAGAGTGGTTCCATACTCTTACAACCAGAAAGCTCAGGTTTGATTTAGAGTTCAGGCATGAGGCACACCCATGATTCTATGGAAAAGAATTTAATTACAAAGAACTGCTAGCTTGAATAAGTTTATGAATGAATTAGCTGAAATGACAGAGAGTACATTAAGCCATCCCAGAGGCAGCAGTTGCAGGGGTCAGCTACCACTTCTAGGACTGGGAGAACAAAAGGAGGGATTTGGAATTACGAAAACGTAGAAGCTTGAAGGTAAGCCTTGGGGAGCTGGTGTCTCTGGGACTGAGATGGGATAAAGCTGGCTCCACCAGTGCTGGAAAACCGTCCACTGGGTTCAGCTGCTGCTCCAGGAAGGCACTGCCAGGGCTGCAGGAAGGTAGCAATACTAGGGGGATGCCCACAGGAGTAGGAAGCAGACAGAAAAGGATCAGTCCCTCCTCTTCCCTAGCCCTGCAGTCTGCCTCTTGAGTCCCCGCTGGGTGGAAGCTAACACAGAGCAGATGGCTTGGCATAAAGGAGTTTGGTAGCATCCGGCCCCAACGTCCTGGAGCAGAGCATAGAAGGAGGATGTGGAGCTGAGGGACACGGTGGCTTAATAACTGGTGCACAGAGGCAAACGCGTTCAGATGCTCAGCCCAAATCACAGGGTTAGGGTTAGGGATATTTTTGCTAGCATGCAGTTGTGTGGTTAAAAATAACAAAATAATTAAAAACTACTGCACTGATTTAGAGAAAGAAACTTTTACAATATTGCTGCTCCATTTGGTTATACATACTAAGTCCCTTCTCTCCTGCCTGCTCGTCTTGCTCACTGTGATTCTATGTAGCTTCCATAAACACTGATTTCATCACATCACTGCCCAGGATGTACAACACTCAGGTCTTAATTCTATAGTCTACTGTATAATCCACTCTTCCCCCATACTTCTACTCTCTGTCCCCACCCTCCCCTTCCGTTCCACTTCGAATCCCGTTCCTCTTCTCATATTATACTTTATAATAAGAATTCTTTGCTCCTTCTAAAGATTCCTTCTTCTTCTTCCCAGCCCCAAACTTTCCTTTATTTTTGCTATTCATTCATTCTTTAATTAATCCAGGAATTGAATAAAAGATAGAAGCCTTCTTCCCAAAAACAGACATACAGACACTAAATTTGCATGTAATTCTGCCCACTGAAACCTGGCAGATCCTTGCCATGGATCCTCTGAGGGTTCATCATTTTCAAATTAGGGTCTGCCTTTGGTCTTTATCCCTGCAGAATCACCAGGAAAAGTCCCCTCATCCACTGAGCCAGCCCTAACCACCAACTACTCAGATCTTCTCTGACTCTGCTCTGTATCACACACTTTGTCCCTTTATTATACCAATATATAAAGGGTGACTTTAATTGATTAATTGTTTATGATTGATGCTCCAGCTCCTCAACTAATGTAAATCCTTTGTGAATAGAGCAGGCACCCAGGTGGCTCAGAAGGTAAAGAATCCACCTGCAATGCAGAAGACCCGGGTTCAATCCCTGGATCAGGAAGATCCCCTGGAGAAGGAAATGGCAACCCACTCCAGTATTCTTGCCTGGGGAATCCCATGGACAGAGGAACCTGGTGGGCTACAGTCCATGGGGTCACAAAGAATCGGACATGAATGAAGGACTAACATACCTTCACCTTTCTTGCAAGTGACGAAACCACATTTCTTTAAAAAATATTCCAAAATTTCTACTTTTTTTTCTTTGCTAATCAGACAAGCATCTCTCCTAGTTCACAGTGACTAAATAGGTTTTACAGTATTTCAGAAGAGCACAAAGCAGTGATATTTGTCACTGTGTGTGATGTATTTTTTCCCCCTTGGTCATCAATTGATAAATGAAGTTTCTGAATCAAGAGGCTGGCACCTCTTGTCAACTTAGTTGACAAAAGTTTCTGAATCAAGAGGTTGGCACCATAGAGGTACTGCAAATCCTTCCTGTGCTTGGCTGGCCCTGGCACCCACTCTGGGCCTTTTCCCCATGAGCTCTGTTTTCCTGCCTCCTGTGTGGTCAGAAACTCTGCCCAGGATCTGTCCCACAGAGTTCCTCCCATCAGTCCTTCTTGCATCTCTCCCTCAACTACATGACTACATGGCTCCTGCTACCTCTGTGGCCCCCCAGCTACCCAACACCTAGGCCTTCTGAAAGCCAAGGGGGGCTCCTATATCAGGCTTGCCTCCGCCCCGTGGGAGGGAAGATGGCATCTTTGAACTGAGCACCTTATCAGGCAGAGACTGCCTGGAAGAATCTAAGTTTCAAAGGGAAGGGACCAGACTGTTGCAGTCATGGCTGTAGTTAAAATGCAGTCCTATCTTTCATCCCCTTTGGTGCCTGTGCTCCTTCCCTGGCATGGGACTGTGGAGGAGTGAGCTAGGTGAAGGGGTGGGGGAATGGAGAGAGGAGGATGTACTGAGAGTCCCTCCTCTGCCCACCACAATGAAGCCTCAGGTCTGTGTGACATCACCATCCACCAGAGCCATTTCCACTGTAGCTGGGGAAGACCTGGCTTCAGCTTCCTCACCACCCACATGGAACTGTGTTGGTTGCCCTTGACCCCAATTCCTCTCCCTGCTCCTTTGACGTGCTCCCTGTCTCCAGCCCACTTCATTGCAAACCTTCCCTTGTAAGGACTGTGCCTTGCCACCCACCCTGCATCACAGTTATGACGGAAGAAAGGCTCATATGCACCTGGTTTCAGGCCTGTAGGTCTTCCTTGGTAGCTCAATCGGCAAAAAATCTGCCTGCAATGCAGGAGACCCCGATTCAATTCCTGGGTTGGGAATACCCTCTGGAGAAGTGATAGGCTACCCACTCCAGTATTTTTGGGCTTCCCTTGTGGCTCAGCTGGTAAAGAATCCACTTGCAATGCAGGAGACCTGGGTTTGATCCCTGGGTTGGGAAGATCCCCTGGAGAAGAGAAAGGCTACCTACACCAGTATTCTGGCCTGGAGAATTCTATAGACAGTCTGTGGGGTCTAAAAGAGTCAGACACGACTGAGCGACTTTCACTTTTTCACTTTTCCCAGGTTAGCACAGCAGAGCTGCCCCCTGTGTCAACACCTATAAACCACTCAGCAAAGATGCTCACCCATGCTTGGGTCCCGATCTGCTGGCTGATACGGGTGGGCCAGGCTGCCTTTAGTCTGGAGGTGTAAGGTGTGTGAAGATACCAGAGATATGTTGTGCAGTTTCTCAGAGCCAAAGGAGTGCAGAGACTCAGGCTGGGGATTCAGAAGTCAGGGCCCTGGGGGCTCCTGCCTTCAGAGGGAGTCAGAGGTCAGGACCACGCAGAAGGAGCCTGGTGAACTCTGTCTCCCGCCCTCACGATGAGACTCCTATGATGGAGAGTCCTGGGTTGGATTTGCAAGTCTTGTGCAGGTGGTTCAGGCTGGCTGGGTGCAAATGCAGGGGCAGGAGGTATGTGTCTGTGTGGGAAGGGCTGTTCAGTGACTCCCTTCATACTGCAGTTCTCTTGGGGCCAGATATATTGTAAATAAGTACTTACCTTGAATTCCCTCTGTTTCCAGTGCTCAAGAAGGGGTTTGCTTCCTTACTCCTCATGTGCATCTCATGTTCACTTGGAGAGAAATCCAGAGGGTAGCTGTGATCCACAGAGACCTGGGGGAGGCTGAGAGGAGAGGGAACTGATGTGCAGGGCTCAGTGGGGAGGCCCATGTGAAAAACACTTCCTGCTCTGAGGTGCTGTGCCTGGTGGGATTCTGCCCCCATCTGATTCAGGATTACCTCTGTAAGACTTATGTATGGATGGATGTAAGAATTGGACTATAAAGAAAACTGAGCACTGAAGAATTGATGTTTTTGAACTCTGTGTTGGAGAAGACTCTTGAGAGTCCCTTAGACTGCCAAGAGATCCAACCAGTCCATTCTAAAGGAAATCAGTTCTGAATATTCACTGGAAGGACTGATGTTGAAGCTGAAACTCCAATACTTTGGTCACCTGATGCAATGAATTGACTCATTTGAAAAGACCCTGATGCTTGGAAAGATTGAAGGCAGGAGGAGAAGGGGATGACAGAGGATGAGGTGGTTGGATGGCATCACTGACTCAATGGACATGGGTTTGGGTGGACTCTTGGAGTTGGGATGGACAGGGAGGCCTGGCATGCTGCAGTCCATGGGGTCTCAAAGAGTCAGACACGACTGAGCGACTGAACTAAACTGAACTGTGAGACTTGGCCCTGACTCCCTCTACTTCGAATGAAAATACTTTGTTAGTTTGGGCTTCCCCAGTGGCTCAGCAGGTAAAGAATCTGCCCGCAATGTAGGAGACTCAGGAGATGTGGGTTCTATCTCTGGGTTGGGAAGATCCCCTGAAAGAGAGCATGGCAGCCCACTTCAGTATTCTTACCAAAGAATCCCATGGACAGAGGAGCCTGGTGGGTTACAGACCATGTGTTGCAGAGAGTTAGATGCTACTGAAGCTACTGAGCATGCACACATGCACTTTGCTAGATTTCAGTTTTTAAGGAAAGTATACTGTATTAGGAAATTGTCCTGCAGTGTCTTCTTGGATGGATAAGCAGAATTCCTACATTTCTGGGGCCTTAGTTGGTGTGTGTGTAAAACTGAGTTGGCCAAAAAGTTCCTTTGGGTTTTTCTGTAACATTATGAAAACCCAAATGAAATTTTTGGTCAACCCAACATATACAGACATACATACAAACTAATGTATATGTACATATGCAAATATTCATATCACACGCACATAAACACCAGTTGTAAATATTATTATCTGAAATCATTGACTGAGTAGAAATTAAAAATCAAGAGATTTATATACACTTGTGTAATGTAAGTAGGCTTCCCAGGTGGCAGTGGCAAAAAATTCACCTGCCAACGCAGGAGACACAGGAGACATGGGTTTGATCCCTGAGTGGGGACGATCCCCTGGAGTAAGAAATGGCAACCCACTCCAGTATTCTTGCCTGGAAACTCCATAGACATAGGAGCCTGGTGCGACTGAGCACAACATAAGCAGCATTGGCAGTGTTTGTTGGAAATTGTGACAAGGGCTGACCATGATTAGTGATAGGAGTCCAAGTCTCTAACCATCAGCATTTCTAAATGTTCTTTTCTTTCAGGACTTTGGTCAGTGGCCAGTAAACTCAAATAGAGTGTGAGTAAAACATTAGCGTTTTAAGTCCTACTCTTGAAAAGAAAGCAAAAGTGTTAGCCACTCAGTCATATCCAACTCTGCGACCCCATGGGGTGTAGCCCACCAGCCTCGTCTGTCCGTGGGATTCTCCAGGCAGGAATACTGGAGTGAGTTGTCATTCCCTTCTCCAGGGGATCTTCCCAATCCAGGGATCAAACCCGGGTCTCCTGCATTGCAGGCAGATTCTTTCTTGTCTGAGCCACCAGGCAAGCCCACACTTGAACTTCAAGGCAAAGTCATTGCTCTCAGGCTTCGGGGAAGCACAACCTGCATTTGTTGGCATGGACTTTGGAGTCAGATAAACCTGAGTTCAATTTTTGTTTCTACTACTGCTAATAACTGTGTGACCTGGGACAAGTCACTTGACCTGTCTGAACCTGTTTCCTTATCTATGAAATGAGATTATAATGCTTAGCTGGTGGGTGTCTGCTGCTCAATCCTGTCCACTAAAGAGTGCCGTGTCTGGCTGTGTTTCCTACAGCCCCAGGAATCAAGCTGACCCTCTGAATACACGGGTATAGAAACAAGCTGAGAACTCAGATTCCTGATGACATTGTTCAATTCAGCAAACTTGAAGCCCTCAACTCTCAGACTTCTTGAGATAGCCAATTGTATCAGGGTTACTTGCAGCAAAAGGCTTCTTAACTAATACAACCAAAGATAGAATAACTGCATCTTAAATGAAACCTAAAACCTTTCTCCAACCACAACCACAAACTATGTAGAAAATGTTTGCTAAATATAGTAGTTTGGACCAAACCCAGGGAGGATGCGTGGGTACATCCTAGGTTACATTTAGGAAATAACAGTTGAAGGGAGATCTCAAAGGATGCCCTTCCGAGGGGAGGGACCACAAAGGCAGCTGTCTTCACATTTGCTTCAGGAAGCCCTTAAAAGGTTTGGATCAGGACAGTGCCATGTTGGGAAGTTTTTAGAGTGCTTTGCCCCTGAACTGCCTGAAGCGAGGGTAATTCCTGTCTGAGACATTTACCCCAATTCTGTTGCCATAACTCAGTGAGAACTGATGTGGGTTTGAACTTCTTTCTGCCAGTGGGATACAGGAGAAGGAGATTGGAAGGTTTGGTGCTTTGCACGAGATGTCATCAAAGTTTAAAATGAATAGTAGGAAATAAAGTGTCACAGAAACCACAGGAGAGGAGAGTGCTTAATGGGAAATAGTGGTTACACCATCACCATGGCCAGTAATAAAATCAGGGACCCAACAGTGAGAACTGGCCTTGCTCCTGACACTGCAGGACAGCTTACATATAGTACTCTATGTAATCCTCACGAGTAGCCCATGTATTGCCCTCACTTGCTGATAAGGAAAACTAGATGGTAGAGTTTATGAGTGTTCCCACTGCTCGTAAGAATGGACCCAGGATTCAGGGTCTGATGCGCCTGAAGCCCATTTGTTCAGCTGTAGGGTAATCTCCTGAGAGGCAGTGATGCAGAGCTTCCAGCCGGAGAGAAGGCTGTCGGTGTTGGAAGTTAGGAAATCATTGGTCAGAGAAGTTTCAGGTAAAGGTTGTGCTGAAGTGTGAAAGGAAAGTGAGAGAGGGCGGTCGGGAAAGGGACCAGTCATTGAAGAAGCTCAGGCTTGGAACTGGAGGGGGATAACCTGGAGGGCAGATGAGGCCACAGAATGACATTTTTTCCCAGTGGGTGTCATGAGAAGGGCTATGGTACCTATTAGTCATAATTATGGTGGTTTGGGAAACACATGTAGAAAGAGTACATCCTGATGTCACTTAGAAATCAAAACATTTTGAACCCCCAAAGCCAATTTTTCTTTCATTTCATACTGAGTCGTCATAAGAGATTCAGTAATTCTAAGTCTTATTAGGCTGGGAAGGTAAGGATAGGTCCATAGATCTTGGAAGGACCACTTCCACCTCCTTCGCACGTTGAGGGACCAGCCTCTGGTAAAACAAACAGATGTCTACTCAGATTGACAATATCTGATTCAGTCTGAGGGTCCCTCTAACACAAGCCCTGTGATGACTTAAGAATGAGGTTGTTGTTGTGAATGCACTGTTTTTGGCAACACTTTAGAAAAGCATTCTGGCTAGCTGACTGGTTGGCCCTGTGGAGCCCGTCACCAATGCCAAAACTGCTGGTGAAGTGCTTTGGTGTAAATGCCAGCTCTCTTCCGATGCTTCTGCAAAGCTCAAGTCCTCTTGGTCCTTCCAACCCTGCCCCTGGCCCTTGGGAGACTGTCTAGTCGGTAAGGAGAAAAGACGAAGGGCTAGTCACTTTCCCACTTCCTTAGGATGAGATGAACGACAGAGATTGGAGACTGAGTTATTATAATGGCTTGTTTGCCGAGTGTTGATTGAATCTGATGATCTGATTTCCATGAGTCTCTAGATCGAGAGCTACTAGAAGTAGGAACCTTTGTATTTCCTCTCTGATCCCTCCTTCTCCCTAATCTGGAAACTCTCCATGAAGAATTGGAGGACACACAGAGGGCATAGTTTCCAATTAAACAGAAGGTTTCAACACAGTGATGTAAATACCTAAATAATTACACTTCCCCAGGCACTGTTAAACTGGTCCTGCCGGGAGAAGGCAGAACTTTTAGTTTCTTTCGTTGATGAAATAAATTTTGTTTCAGCAGGCAAGCTTCTGGAGGCCAGAGATCAGGCCTTTTGGATCTTTTGTGGTTATATCAATTATTATTGTTGTTGATGAAGTATTTCCCAAGATCCCCTCCACCCTGCCCTATAGCAAGCATGTGATCTGATTTCACTTCCTACTCCCTGGTGGGTAGGTGGGGTGCTGAGACTAGTCTGGTCAATGAGTTATGGTAGAAAATGAAATGTGTCACCTCTGTGCTGAAAGATTTAGTCTCTTGTTTAAGATCCTCCAGAGTATTTCTCTGGTGTGGCCGCCAGTGATATTCAAGATGGTGGCCCTTCATCCACCTGGATCCTTGAATATTAATGAAGAACAGCCTCCCAGCTTGACTTCCCAAACTTCTTGTTAAGTCTCAATGGACATGTGATACCAATGAGAAATAAACTTTGGTACCTTTAAGCCACTGACAATTTAGAATTGTTTTCCTGTAGCAGAATCCTGACTAATACAATAAAAGACCTAGCCTGTCTTTTGAGGATATATTACACCTGTATTATTTAATATACTCTTAGAGCTACTGAGCTATAAGCACCTTGAAGGCAGACATGGCATGGTGCTCATTTTATATTGCTGGTACCTAGCAGAGGTTGATGCTGTTTCTTAACGAAAGTTGTTGTATGACTCCTTGAATACCCGAAGAGAGGGGAAACATGAAGAAAATCGGTAACCAAAATCCAAAGTTTCCCCTAAGTATTACTTAAACCAGCAGTTTTCCACTTCTTCTCTTTCCATTGCCCTCAAAAGGACAGCTTTCAAGGCTAAAATTTCACCAAATGCATACCCTGCATAGCCTCTGGTGAAATCATAATAAAAAATAGAAAAATAATCTTTGCTCAGGAGAGAGAGAGAGGAACTGGTTACTGCAAAGTTGAGAAGTAGTTTTGTTTGAAAAAAAGATGTTCCTATCGTCTTCCTTAGACAATAGAAAAGCTTCCAAGATCCACTCTGGAGACATATGATCCCATCTTATAGATTGTGGCTCAAATATTTCATCTCAATTTTTCAACACTCACAGTCAATAACTTGCAATCAGATTTGAATTTATAAGGACCATATTTCAATCAGATTGAATTTATGAGGACCACAGATTTGATGAGAAGAGAATCAGCAATACCATGTCTAATGGCTCTATTTCTAGCCCCAAACCAAGTCAGTTTAGGTAACTTCTGTAGGCAGAATGTGGTTTTGTTGAGCTTCTCTGGAATATTAGATGTAACTTGAAGTGTCTCTCTTCTAGGTTTATATTAGCCTAGAACTAGCCTAGAACTGACTCTTTCCACTCTTCATTCAAGTTCCTGCTGTGATCCCTGGCCCAGACACAACCTCACACCCGAGATAGGCCTCCTTTATTCTTACAGAACTAATGACCTGACATTGTGCCATCTATTTGACTTGTTTACTTGGCTATTGTTTGGTTTTCCCCACTAGAGTGTAAGCTGCATAGGGTAAGAGGGTCATCTCTCCTGTTCACTGATTTCACTTTGGTACCTGGAACTGTGCCTGGCATGTACTCACCACTCAACACCTGCTTGCTCATCGAAGGAACAAATGAACGAGCGAATGAATCTATCTATTGGTGAACTGGGGCTTCCTAGATGTCGCTAGTGGTAAAGAACCCGCCTGCCAATGCAGGAGACTTAGATGAGGGTTCGATCCCTGGGTCAAGAAGATCTGGAGGAGGGCTTGGCAACACACTGCAGAATTCTTGCCTGGAGAATCTCACGGACAGAGGAGCCTAGTGGGCTATAGTCCACGGGGTCACAAGGAGTTGGACATGACTGAAGTGACTTAGCACGCATTCATGAGTGAGTTGCTTGAACCATAGAATTCCTAGACTGATAGAAATAGAAGGAAGCCTAGAGTTGTCCAGTCCAAAAGTGTGTAGAGCAGCACCCCGCGGGTCATGCCTAGGATGGCACCCAGGTCTGTGGTGGAGCCAGGACCACGACTCACAGCCCCAGGTCGTTTCTGTCTCAAGGTGCAAACCCTTAACATGCAGCCCCCAGAGGGTGGGCAGGCGGGAGGAAGGTGGAAACAACTGGGATGGATGAGGGCGATTTGGGAAGAGAAGCCACCGGTACCTTGAGCCTGTTCCTTCTGCCCATGGCTGCCCAACTGCCCATTCTTGCAGGTGGTGAGGGAGGGCATGGGGATTTGGATGGGAGGGAAAGACTAGATGGGGGGTGGGTACCAAAGAGAGAGGGGGATTAAGAAAAAAGCTTTTTTTTTTGGTTTTCATCACAAACTTCACGTGCCTTTCCCTCTCTTTGTGATTTCTTTTTAAAATTATGAGCCACTGAGTATTTCAAATGGGCTTTCTGTTATGTCATAAATATTCAGACTGGGGATGGTAATTGTTCCCTGTGATTAATTCTGCTTACTCGGGCAAGTTGTGCAAGGTTTTCACTGGAGGGTATGTCTTTTATGTTTTAATGTGACTTGTGTATAATGCAATTTGTCCTTAACTGCAGTTTAGACAGTGGAGTTCGGTTAAGGGCTCTGGGGGTCTTTTTCCTGATGGCAATGTTTGGAAGCACTTAAATTGGATGGTTTGTGTTACCCCTTCCCGAGTTGAGATGAAGGTAATTGATGGGGCTCAAGGCCAGAGGTTCCTACCGGCCGTCCCAGTCGTTTTGGTCTGGGGTTAATGGAGAAAAGCGCCCTGTTGAAGGTTATAGCATTTCCTCTGCTTCCATTTTAATGATATTTGCCTGCCAGTGTTTCCTCTTTGAAGAACAATTTAATAAACAATCACTGGCGTTTCATGTTGAGGGTAAGATTTGTAATGGCATTCATCTCCCCGGGAGTTCTTCCTTGGGATGTGATTGGATCAAGCCCTTTGCAAAGAATATGGGTGAAGTGCTGGTAGCTCCCTCTGCACCAGGGGTCCCCTCCCTTACTGCCCCCCCACCCTCCTGCACAGGATGAAAACGGGTTGGGGGTGGGGATGAAGGACGATTTTCAGGATGACTCTGGACACTGCTTAAATTTCTCTCACTTGAAAAACGCTTTCTGAGGAAGTCAAATCTGAGCCTGGAAATACACTGAGGGCCCTGAACGGGAGGACCAAGGGGCCAGGGGGCACACAAAGTTCTGGAGTGTGGTTCTCAACTGGGTCCTACTTGGGGGTGAGAAGGAACTCCTCAGTCAAGGGTTTTCATAATGGAAGGAGATGGTGGCAGCTCTTAAGCTTGACGAGGAAGATGACCATCACCCGGGGCTTATTAAGGGCCCACATGGGAAGACACTGCTCTGGGTGCTGTGCAAAGCAAGGTCAGACCCGGAGCCAGGTGGAGGGCACCTATGTTTTGATTAACATCACATGTAAATTTGTACAGCCAATTAGGGTGGGCCTCGGGCTCTGGCGAAGGCGCTACGGCTGAGCAGGGGTGACCACATGGGAGAGATGGGGAAGCCGACAACCTTCCAGCGGCTCCTAGTCTGTGATTGACAACAGCGGTGGCGCTCCCGTGAAGCCCCACGGGCAGGCCGCACCTCGAGGGAGATGGCAGGATGACCCAGGGCTGTGGAGGGAAAGGACAGGGGTCCTTAGTCTGGATGGGTCGAGCCACTCTGCATGAGGCCAGAGGCAGTATGTCTCAGAGACCACAGCCATGACGATTTCTACAGTGTCCGAGGCTGGCAAGGCCTCAAAGGCAGTAAGCCGGGTTCCTTGTTCTTTTTTCTTTCGGCATGTCAGGGTTGGAAAGAAAGTGTCACCAGACATCCCTGTTTAGGGTTCTTTTGAGAGCGGGTATTTGACTTTCAGTGGGGAGACAACTGGCTGTGGCCAACACCCAAACACTTTGGGGAAGGCGTGGTAACCGTCACGCGGTGGAGGTGTCAACCCCCACGGTTGACAGTGGCCGTTCCCATGGTTGTGGACGTGTGAGCTGTAAGTTCCTGCATCCTGTTTATCTTAAAGACAAGCCCACAGTGACCAAAAGATATTTCAAGGTTTAGCCAGTGCGATGCTATTATAAGTAAGTCTAAAAAGCAGCTGACACTGTGACTGCACAATAATTAGTGTGGCCCCTTGGAGAAGATGGCAATGAGTTCTGACTTGTGGGTGTGACAGCAGAGGTGGCCGGTGTGTGTTGGGGAGGGGCGGGAACTGTCCGTCACCTCCTGAAGTCACTCCAGTTGGCTTGGTGGTGGTGCAGACAGCCCAACTCTTCCCTGGCTACCATAGACCCTATAGGCTGGGGTTGTCTCTGACTTCACTGGGCACAAAATTAGATGTAGACTAGGCAATCAGGAAAACTTAACCTTCCCTCTTTCTTCAACCTCCATCCACACACTCATTTTTAT
The DNA here is from genome assembly GCF_029378745.1 of Bos indicus. Lineage (NCBI taxonomy): Eukaryota > Metazoa > Chordata > Mammalia > Artiodactyla > Bovidae > Bos > Bos indicus. Next base: position 35,847,981 of record NC_091772.1, on the reverse strand, counting down.
GCCTAAAAATATGCATTGAGATTGTCCTCCAGGATTCCAGTAAAGTGGAAGAAGAAGAATGATTTTCCTTCTCTATTTTTCTGGGGAATAATTAATTCTAACTCTGTGGATCCTTCTATAGCAATCTTGTGTGCCAAGTTCATGAGCCGCCTGTGACACATGGAAGACAAGACTGCTGAATGAGGAAGTTGTTTGTAGAGTCGGAAAGGGTGAAGTCTTCATGGCAAACATGGTATCATCGGGTGCAGTATGGTTTAATGACTGAGAGATGGTTCTAGAACTGTTCACCTGGGTTTCAGTCCCAGCTCTGCCATTTACTAAGTGGGTGACTTTAAACAATGTGCTGGACTTCTTCATGTCTCTGTTTCTGTATCTGTGGAATGGGCATGATGTTAGAATTACCATGGATTGCGATGAGGGTTTAGTGATTGAAAGGATTAAATGAGCTTTACATACGAAAAACACTGGCACAGTACCTGGCATGTGTAAATACTTGATAAATGCTATTATTATTCCTTTTAGAAAAAAATTAATTTTTGTTGGAGTATAGTTGCTGTATAATGTTCTGTTAGTTTCTGCTGTACAACAAAGTGAATCAGTTCTAAATATACACATATCCCCTTTTTTGGAGTTTTCCTTCCCATTTAGGTCACCACATAGCACTGAGTAGAGCTCCCTGTGTTATATAGTAGGTTCTAAGGCGATTGCACCCCACTCCAGTAGTCTTGCCTGGAAAATCCCATGGACAGAGGAGCCTGGTAGGCTGCAGTCCATGGGGTCGCTAAGAGTCGGACACGACTGAGCGACTTCACTTTCACTTTTCACTTTCATGCATTGGAGAAGGAAATGGCAACCCACTCCAGTGTTCTTGCCTGGAGAACCCCAGGGACGGGGGCGCCTAGTGGGCTGCCGTCTATGGGGTCGCACAGAGTTGGACACGACTGAAGCGACTTAGCAGCAGCAGCAGCAGACATAGTATCAATAGGGTATATGTGTCAGTCCCAGTCTCCCAATTCATTCCACCTCCTTTCCTCTTCCTGGTGTCCCATATGTTTGTTCTCTACATTTGTCTCTATTTCTGTTTTGCAAATGTGTGCTGTGCTTAGTCACTCAGTTGCGTCTGACTCTTTGCAACCCCATGGACTATAGCCCACCAGGCTCCTCTGTCCACAGGGATTCTCCAGGCAAGAATATTAGGGTGGGTTGCCATGCCCTCCTCCTCCTGGGATCTTCCCAACCCAGAGATCGAACCCAGGTCTCCCACATTGCAGGTGGGTTCTTTACCATCCAAGCCACAAGGGAAGTTCCTTTTACAAATAAGATAATCTATTATTATTCCTTATTAATTCAGAACCTCAAATAAGTGTACTTCCCTTTCACCCCTATTGGCTGAAGTTAATTCTAATGTAGATAGATCTGTATTTGGCCCTTATACTCTTCCTGAAAAAAGTAGCATTTACTGGGGCTTCCCTGGTGGCTCAGATGATAAAGACTATGCCTGCTGTGCAGGAGACCCGTGTTTGATTCCTGGGTCGGGAAGATCCTCTGGAGAAGGAAATGGCAACCCACTCTAGTATTCTTGCCTGGAGAATCCCCTGGACAGAAGAGCCTGGCGGGCTACAGTCTATGGGGTTGCAGAGAGTCAGACACGATTGAGCAACTAACTCACTAGTGTAAAACTGTCTCAGCCAAACACAACACCCTCAACATATAGTCATGGGCCTCTAAGAACACCTTCCCACGGGGTGCTGGGGGCCTCCCCTTGCACTGTGGCAGGAGCCCTTTGTACAGGGTAGGGAGGGGGCTGCCCCAATGGAGGGTGGCGCTGGCCCTGCAGGGACCCTGTCCCAGAATCACGTGCTCCTGGTCCCAGCTCAGCATACCTCCCCATGGAGCCCTCAATCCAGCCCAGCTGCCCTTGACTGCTTAATCACCTGCTTCCTTTCACCTTCCTTCCCACCCCAGCCTCACGGACTTTGGTAAAAAGCACATCTGTAGTGTACACTGGTCCCCTTTCAGAGCCCCAAATTCATCGATGTCCATTAGATAAGTTCAGTCAATCGAAAGATAATTTCTTGGCCCTCAGAGATGAATAGGATAATTTTATGTCATTAAACCCTACAAGGAAGAAGCTGTCTATGAGAGGAGCCTATTCGGGGAGGTGACGCCAGGGCCCACGTGAGAGTCTTGGCTCCTGGAAGAATCTTCCGGCGCCTCCCAGGCCGTTCGTCCTGGTTAGTCGGAAGCCACCACCCTCATTAGGTCATGTTTACTGAAGGTGCTTGTTTTCTGTCTCTCCATTCAGTCAGTTACAGGACACCAGCAGGACAAAGAGTGTTGTAACTGACCACCAGTGGCGCTGGCTCCAGTCAGGGATTACGGTTGCCTTGGCGACCAGCTTTGCTGAGCTCTCCACAGCAAACACACCGTGCATGGCTGGGTCAACACCCCAGATAAAATGAGGATGTTATGCAACTGTTTGCTGAAGCTTTGGCAGGTTTTTTTTTTTTTTTTTTTTCTGGACATTTCCCAGAATAGCCCCATATTCACAAATTCCAAATGAAGATTTCTAATTTCAGCCCATAACAAGTATTCCTATTGTTTGCAGAAAAGAGCTGTTGCTTTTGGAAATATAAATTCAGGTCTGTAGAAGATTTGAACTGGGTGTTGCATCTGTTTGGGTAACGGCTAGAAAGCATGTTTAACGATAAGCTTTCCCTAGTCAGGAAGCCAGAGAGGCTGCTCATGTATTTCTAATGATCCCCATAAATAATTTCACCTACTTAGATTTCAAACTTCAGCCATTAAATGGTTTTACTCTCATCTCAGCTAAAGAGAGTCTTGAAAATGAATTTTAAAACTCAGAAATAAGCTTTTGCAAAATACAATTTCAGAGACAAGACGGAGCCTCTTTGTGGAAAAGCGAATTGGCAAACAGGACAATTTATTTGAGACACTGAGTACAAAGGAACAAGGTTCCAGGCTCTCCTAATTCCTCAAACCATTGAATTCTGTGCAAACAATTGCATGGTAATATAATCCAGGTTTCCAGAGTACTTTATGTTTATTTCTGTCTCTGATGTGAAGAAAAATATGTCACAGGGTAAGAGTGTACAGTAGTCGCGACTTGTGCATACCTGACTAATGGACATGGTTTTCCATCTGATGGTTCTCTCTGTTGCCCCCATTGGTGAATTTCTCATCTTCTCTGAGTGCTGACTCCTAGGGATTATTTTTCCTTAACTTCTTCCTCTCACTTTTCCTTTTTTCCCCAGTTGAGTCTGATCTGGTGTTTTACGCGAGGCAGGTGCTAAGAGCTGGATGTTCTCTTCTTAAGCAGCTCAGGTCAGATGCCGGAGCTGAGGTCTTCCTTTTCTTCTGTGTGCTCCCAAGGCCCAGGTGACATCTCCAATGACACTGGGTCCATTTCTTTAAAACTCATTACCTTCTTCCTTTTTCCAGAGCAATCACTTTGTCTTTCACATCCACCTGGGAGAGGGGAACCAGTGAAATACCTTGATGACTGCTTTGATTTTGATTTTGCTTTTTCTTGCTCACAGATCCAACAAGCTGTTTTAGACTGAGTGATTATTAGGTGTATCAAGGTCATTAGTAACCAGATAATTTCAAGATGTTCTTCCTTTTAATTGTGCAATTATTTTTGTTTTTATCCTAGATGCAGTCTGGTCCCCACCCCCCCGCCCCAACCTGGAAAGTTCTGAAGAAAAATGATGAGCAATAAGTGTAAAAGAAGATGTATTTTACCTTAAGTATATATATATATATATATATATATATATATATATTTATGCATATATGTGCACATATATATATGTATGTATGTTGTTGTTAGCTGTGCCACAAGGCATGTGGGATCTTAGTTCCACAACCAGGAATTGAACTTGTGCCCCTTGCATTGGGGGCTTCCCTTGTAGCTCAGATGGTAAAGAATCTGCCTGCAATGCTGGAGACCAGGGTTCGATTCCTGGGTCGGGAAGATTCCCCTGGAGGAGGAAATGGCAACCCACTCCAGTATTCTTGCCTAGGAAATCCCATGGACAAAGGAGCCTGGTGGGCTACAGTGCATGGGGTCACAAAGAGTCGGGCATGACTGATTGACTAAACCACCACCACCACCCCTGCATTGAAAGCATGGAGTCTTAACCACTGGACTACCAGGGAATTCCCTAAAGCATATGTTTTAAATTGCACTTGCTATTACTTTTTGCTTTTTATTTTGCAATAATTATATATTCACAGGAAATTAAAACGAAATATACATGTAGGTTTGGTACCCCTTCAACTCATCTCCCTCAAAGTTAACAGCTTTCATGACTAGAGTAAAACAGCAGAAGTGGGAAACTGACATTGTTACAGTCCATAATTTATGCAAATTTTACCAATTGTATATGCACTGTGTGTGTGTGTGTATGTGTGTAGCTGTGTGTAATTTTGTCACATGTGTAGCTTTATGTAACTACCACCACAAACAGGATACACAGCTGTCACATCACCACAAGGCTCCATTATGGTACCTTCTAATAGTCACTACCATCTCCACCCCTGGACAAGTACTAATCTGTTCTCCATCTCTATAATTACATTATTTCACTAATATATGAATGGACTCATACAGTATGTATCCTTTTGAGATTGTTCAGTTTGTTCAGTCATTCATCCATTGAAGGAAATTTAGGTTATTTCCACATTTTGGCTGTTATGAATAAAGCTCCTATAAATCTTGCACACATTTCTACATGAAAATAAGTTTTTATTTCTCTGGGAAAAATGCCCAAGAGTGCAATTGCTGGGTTGTATGATAAGTCCATTTTTAGTTTTAAGATAAACTGCAAACTGTTTTCCAGAGTAGTTGCGCTATTTAGATTTACATACCAGTTTATAGGTAATACAGTTTACACACATCCTTGCCAGCATTTGGTGTTGTAACTGTTTTTCATTTTAGCAATTTTAATAAGCATATAGTGATTTTAGTGATTTTATTTCCTTAATAGCTAATGACACTGAACAACTCTTTATATGCCTGGTGATCTATATATCTTTAATTATGTATCCTCTTCAGTGAAAAATCTGTGTGTGTCTTTTGCCCATTTACTGATTGGATTTTTAATGTTGAGTTTTGAGAGTTCTTTATATAGTTAGATAGATATGAGTCCTTTATTGGATATGTGATTTTCAGATATTTTCTCCAGATCTGTAATTGTCTTCTCATCATATTAACAGGGTCATCCACAGAGTAAAATTTTTACACTTTGATGAGGTTCAATATATAAATTCTTCCTTTAATGGATTGTGATTTTGGTGTCAAATCTAAAAAATTTTTGCCTACTTCTAAGCCCTTACTCTTCTATTTTTTCCTAAACGTTTTATATTTTTATGATTTATATTTAAGTCCATTATATATTTTGAATTAATTTTTTTTGTGTGTAAGGAATAAGATTTAGGTTGAGAGCTTTTTCCTCTGTGGATGCCAATTTTCCAGTAACATTTTTAAAAAGAAACCTTGCGTTTCTTTAATTTTGTTTTCCTCCTTTGTCAAAAATTAAATGGACATATTTGTATGGTATATTTCTGGGTCCTCTTTTCTGATCTATGCAACTGTCACTCCACCAATACTGCGCTGTCTTGATTATTGTAGCTGTACAGTAAGCTCTAATATGAGGAAGAGTGGTTCCTCCTCCTTTATTCTTTGTTTTCAAAATTGTTTTGGCTATTTTAGGACCTTTCTCTTTCCATATAAGTTTAGGAATAAACTTGTCTGTTTATAAAACATTTTTCCTGGAAGATTTTGACAGGAACTGCATTTTACTTATAGATCAATTTTGGAAGAATTAAAAACTTCATAATGTTGAATCTTCCAATCTGTTAACACCATATATTTATCCAATTATTCAGGTTTTATATGAGTTTTTAAAAAAGAACATTTTGTCATTTTTAGCATATAAATTCTTTACGTATTTTGTTAGATTTATACCTAAGTAATTTTCTTTGGAGTAATGCAAATGATATTGTACTTTTTTATTTCAGTCTGAATTTGTTCATTGTTGGTATATAGAAATAAAATTGACTTTTCTTTGTTGATCTTGTATCCTGTGACCTTAATGGACTCATTTGTGTGTTCTAGAAATTTTTGATAGATTTCTTGGGGCTTTCTATTTAGACAATCATCTCATTTACAAATAGAGATTGTTTTAAATTTTCTAATACATACATTTTTTCCTTTTTTTTTTTTTTTTTTGCCTTATTGCACTGGCTGGATCTTCCATTTCTATTTTGATTAAGAATGGTGAAAATAGATATTTTGCCTTGTTCCTGGTTTTAAAGGGAAAATACTGTCTTTCAACATTAAACATAATGTTAGTTGTAGGATTTTTATAGATAGTCTTTATGAAGTCGACAAAGTTCCCCTCTATTTCTAGTTTGTTGAGATTTTTAAAAATCATAACTGGGTGTTGAATTTTTTCAAATGTTCTTCTTGTATCAATTGATATGATCATGTGATTTTTCTTCTTTGATTTGTTGATATGTTGAATTACATTGATCACTTTTCAAATACTGAACCAGTCTTGCACACCTGAAAGAAACCCCACTTGGCTGTAATATACCGTTCTTTTCACACATTGCTGGATTTCATTTGCTAAAATTTTATGGAAGGTTTTCTGTTTAAACTTATGAGATATATTAATCTGTAGTTTTTTCTTTGGTCCTTCCTGCATTTGTCTGCTTTCGATACCAGGGTAATACTGGCTTCATAAAAGGAATTGGGAAGTGTTAGCTCCTCTTCAGTGTTCTGGAAGAGATAGTGTAAAATTGGTGTGAATTCTTTAGTTTGGTAAAAGTCTCCAGTGAAACAATTTTTCAGGAGCTTTGAATTACAAATTCAATTCCTTTTATTGTTATGTTTGTGTGTGTGTTAGTTGCTCAGTCGTGTCCAACTCTTTGCGACCCCACGAACTGGACCCCATGAACTATAGCCCATGAGGGTTCTCTGTCCATGGAATTCTCCATGCAAGAATACTGGAGTGCACTGCCATTCTCTTCTCCAGAGGGTCTTCCTGACCAGGGAACCCTGGTCTCCTGCATTGCAGACGAATTCTTTACCATTTGAGCTACAGAGAAGTCCTGAAGTCCTTCATTTTAGGACTACTCAAATTATCTACTTCATCTGGACTGAGTTATGATTGCTTGTGGTTTAGAAGAATTGGTCTATTTCTTCTAAACTGAAGAATTTATGCTCATAAAGTTGTCCATGGTATTCCTTTATTATTCCCTTACTGGTTGTGGTTTCCTCTGTTTCATTACTGATATTGGTGATTTGTTTCTTCTCTCTTTTTATCTTTGACTGTCTTGCTATAAATTAGTTTTTTTTCCAAAGGTCCAGCTTTTTATGTCCTTAATTTTCTCTATTTTCTTGTTATAAATTTGATTTATTTCTGCTCTGATTTTTACTCTTTCCTTTCTTCTACTTGCTTTGGGTTTATCTTGCTTTTTTCTTTCTTTCTAGTTTTTTGAGAAAGGAACTTATAATCTCGATTTGAAGACCTTTTTATCTTTTCTCATATGAGCATTTAGGATTGTAAAGTTCCCTTTCAGCACTGTTTTAGATGTATTTCCAAATTTTTTATATGTTGTATTTTAACTTTCATTCAATTATATGTACTTTTAAATTTTCCTTTGAGAATTTTTCTTTGAGTCACAGATTTATTTAGATGTGTTAGGTAATGCACATGTGTTTGAAAATTTTACTGCTGTCTTTCTATTATTGATTTCTAGTTTAATCCCACTATGGTCAAGGTATATATATACTCTGTATGATTTCAATTCTTTCACTTTTAAAATTTTGTTTTATAAATCATAATAGTCTATCTTGGTGAATGTTTCTCTTGTTTTCTTTTATAACTTTTTTTCATTTATTATTTTTAGTGGAGTGAAATTGCTTTACAATAACTTTTATTTTTTTCTTTATTATTTTTAGTGGAGTATAATTGCTTTGCAATGTTGTGTTAGTTTCTGCTGTACCACAAAATGAATCAGGTATATGAATGCATATATCCCCTCCCTCTTGAACATCCCTCCCACCTCCACATCCCACCCCTCTAGGTCATCACAGAGCACTGAACTGAGCTCCCGGTGCTAAAACTAGCTATCTAGTATAGCTATTCCTACCAGCTATCTATTTAAACATGGGAGTGTACTTATGTCAATGTTACTCGCCCAAATCATCCCATCCTTCCTTTCCCCACAACCCCCAATGTCCATATGTCCATTTTCTACGTCTGCAACACTATTCCTGCCCTGAAAATCTGTACCGTTTTTCTAGATTTCATATATATATATGTTAATATACAATATTGGTTTTTCTCTTTCTGACTTACTTCACTCTGTACCACAGACTCTAGGTCCATCTACATCACTACAAATGATTCAGTTTTGTCCCTTTTATGACTAATAGTCCATTGTGTATGTGGACCACATCTTTTTTATCCATTCATCTGTCAATGGACATTTAGGTTGCTTCCGTGTCCTGGGTATTGTAGCTGGTGCTGCAGTGAACACTGGGGTATATGTGTCTTTTTGAATTATGGTTTTTCTTAAGGTATATGTCCTGCAGTGGGACTGCTGGCTCATATGGTAATTCTATTTTTAGTTATTTAAGGAACCTCCATATTGGTGAATGTTTTGTGGGCTTTAAAAACTAATTTGTATACTGCTGTTGTTGGGTGGAATGTTTTATAGATGTCAATTAGGCCTGGGTGGTTGATGATGTTATTGAGGTCTGTATTGTTACTGGTGTGTTGTTTAGCGGGTCTATCAACTGGTGAGGGTGAGTTGTTGAAATCTCTGACTAAAACTGAGTATTTGTTAATTTTTCCTTTCAAATCTATTTAGCTTTTCTTTTGTGTGCTTTGAAACTCTGTGGTTTGGGGCAAATTTAGGATTGCTGTGTATTCTTGGTGGATTGATTCTCTCATTAGTATATAGTATCTCTTTTTGTCTCTACTAATTTTTTTGTTCTGAAGTCTATTTGATGTTAAAATAGCTACTGCTGTTTTTTGATTAATGTTTGTATGATATATATATGCTGCTGCTGCTAAGTCGCTTCAGTTGTGTCTGACTCTGTGCGACCCCATAGAAGGCAGCGCATCAGGCTTCCCCATCCCTGGGATTCTCCAGGCAAGAACACTGGAGTGGGTTGCCATTTCCTTCTCCAGTGCATGAAAGTGAAAAGTGAAAGTGAAGTCGCTCAGTCGTGTCCGACTCTTCGAAACCCCATGGACTGCAGCCTAGCAGGCTCCTCCACCCATGGGATTTTCCAGGCAAGAGTACTGGAGTGGGGTGCCATTGCCTTCTCCGGATATATATATGATACATATAAATATTTCCATCCTTTTACTTCCAACATACCCATGCTATTATATTAGAAGTGAGTTTCCTATATAAAGTATGTTGTTTGTTGTTTGTATTCTTCAGAATACTCTGCCAATCACTACCTTTTCATTGGTGTCTTTTGACAATTTACATTTAAAGTGATTATTGATATTAGGACAAGTCTGCCATTTTACTTTTTTATTTTCTGCCTGTTCTCTTTGTTTCTTAATCCTTTTGATCTTGTCTTGTTTTGGACTACTTGAACATTTTTTAGAGTTTTATTTTTATTTATTTATAATGCTTTGGATGTCCCATTTGTATAATTTTCTTACTAATATTACAATATATTTACATAACTTACTTTCTAGTAGTGATGATATACCACTTAGAGTGAAGTGTTAAAGACTTGCTTCCATTTAGCTCCCTTAACTCTCCACATTTTCTAAAATATATCTTAAAATATAATTATCTTCAGCATTTGCTTTACATACATTAAACACCACATAAGATGGAGATGTGTTACAATATTTGATTTAACATAAAATGTAATTTAAGAGTATCATGAAGTGAAGAATGGTCTGTTACGTTTACTCTTGAGTTTTATGCATTCGGGTGTTCTTTTTTCCCTTATGAAGGTCACAGCCTTCTTCTGTTATCATTTGTTTCTATTTTGAGTGCTCTTCTTCACCATTCTTTAACCATATGTCTGCTGCTGCTGCTGCTAAGTCGCTTCAGTCGTGTCCGACTCTGTGCGACCCCATAGACGGCAGCCCACCAGGCTGCCCCCATCCCTGGGATTCTCCAGGCAAGAACACTGGAGTGGGTTGCCATTTCTTTCTCCAATGCATGAAAGTGAAAAGTGAAAGTGAAGTCGCTCAGTCATGTCCAACTCCTAGTGACCCCATGGACTGCAGCCCACCAGGCTCCTCCTTCCATGGGATTTTCCAGGCAAGAGTACTGGAGTGGGATGCCATTGCCTTAGCTTCCCTTCATTTGAGAAGGTCCTAATTTCCCCTTCACTTCTGAACTATGGTTTTGCCAGGTGAAGGAATCACAAGGAACAGTTCTGATATTTTAGCACTTGAAAACTATTGTGCCACTTCCTTTGAAATCCATGCTTTCAGATGATAAATCTATTTTAGTTCACATGGGTGTTCCTCTAGAGGTAAGTCATCACTCCTCTCTCAATGTTATTTAGATATTTTGTCTTTTGTTTTCAGAAGTTTAATTATGATATGTTTGGGTGACAATTTCTTTGATTTATGCTGTTTGGGTTTGCTCAACTTCTTGGATCTATTGCTTTAAGTCTTTTACCACATTTGGGAAGTTTTCAATCATCATTTCTTCAAATACCTTTTCAGTCCCACACTCTTTCCTCTTGTTCTGGCACTTCCATGATGCAAATTTCTTAACTTTGATTTTTGCCTTGTAAGATCTAGAGCTCTAATAATTAATTTTTTTTCCAGTTTATCTTCTTTTAGAATAAATGCTATGGATCTGTCTTTACCTTCATCAATTCTATCCTGTTATCTCCACTTACCGTTGAGTCCACCTGGTGAATTTTTTGTTTCAACTTTTGTATTGCTCAGTTCTATAATTTCCATTTGGTTCTTTTAAAACACATTTCTCTGCTAAGCTTTTCTATTTTTCAAAAGTTTCAAGAAAATTTGTAGTTTTCTGTAGAGTCATTTTTACAAAGGCTGCTTTGAAATCCCTGTCAGGTAATCCCATCACCCGATTCATCTCCATATTGTGTCCGTCGACTGCCTTTTACTTCCCTGGTGCCTACAATGCGGGAGACCCGGGTTCAATCCCTGGGTTGGGAAGATCTCCTGGAGAAGGAAATGGCAACCCACTCCAGTATTCTTGCCTGGAAAATCCCATGGACTGAGGAGCCTGTTAGGCTACAGTCTATGAGGTCGCAAAGAGTTGGACACGAATGAGCGACTTCACTTTCTTTCTTTCCCACTCAGGTTGTATTTTTCATGCTTCTTCATATCCGTGATGCTTATGTCCTGGGCTTCTTGAATATTATGTTTGGAAACATTTGATCTTATTTCAGTTTCAAAGAAGCAGTTACCCTATTTAGATTTAGGTCCTGGCCTATTTTTGTGAGCTGTAGTTTCAGTGAAAATTTAGTTTTTGGAGCCTGTGCATGTTATTCTGGTTGACTTCATCCTTCTGGCTCTGCTTCCCTCTTACCCAATTCCTGTCGAGCTGCCCAAGTTAAGTGGATGGTTGGTTCTGGAAGCACTGAGCTATGAATGCTGCTACAGCTCATGTAGACTGCCATTGTCTTGGGCATAGGTTGAGGCAAATCTCCCCAGTAGATCTCTGCTGGACTGCTCCTCTTATGGTTCTTTGGCCGGAGAGAGCAGGCTCTTCTGTTTGTCTATGCCTGGGGGTGATTCCAGGTTGCAGGCCTCTTTGCTGCCCAGTCTTTATGGGTCATGGAAAGACACCAGGAGAGATACACTCTGATGTTCCACACGGCTTGAGGTCTCCAGGCAGTGTGCCTTTTTATCCCACCTTTCGAAGTTGTTTTAGAATTGTCTGATGAATTAGTTCCAGGACATTTAGTTATAGCTACAGGGGAGGAGCAGGGAAAAGTGAATCTATGACATCTTGTCCCTGAGCTAGACAGAACTCATTGTTTTTTAAATGAAGGGGGGAAAAACTATCTTCCCTTTAATAAGAGCAACTTATTTCATTTGTTGAAAAATCAGAAAGTAAAGACAAGCAAAAGGGAGAAGATAAAGGTAAAGGTCAATATTCTCAGAGATGCAAATGTTGTTAACACTTTGATGTATGCCCTTTCTGATCCCCTTCTGTGCATATGAAGTTTCTGAAAAATTATCAAGTTTTATACTTACTTTTATGCTCATATTCATTAAATATATTTGTAAGTCTATATATAATCCTTTATTTATACTAAGCATTTTTCGTTGGCAAAGAAGATCCACAGCTGTTTTACTTAAGTGATAAAAGCTAAGATTGGAGGAATCAATAAAACTGCCTTTGTAGTTGTTCATAGATTCTGGGGACCAGGCTTCAAGAAAAGTTGGAATAGCGGCTCATCTTCAATATCTAAGACCAACTCAAAAGACCTCCACCTCTCACAACTGGGCCATTTTCTCCCTCTTGCTGCAGAAATCCATTGTTCCCTGCTACCCTGTCTTACAGTTCTTCAGAGAAGCAATCTGTTTGGATCAGTTTTTACATAATTTAATATGGAGCATGCATACTGGACCATCTGGAGTCAAACCACATCATAGAAAGCTAGCCTCCAAAGTGACTGTCTTATATAAGTTCACCTTGATCTCTCATGGCTCAGCCCCAAGTCCAATATAGTATGACCAGGGCAAGTATTCATGACACTTAATATAAAAAAGAGCTACCTGTGGTCAACTTTCCCATAAAGAAGTTGAGGAAAGAAGATACAGAGAAAGACCTCAGGCTTGTATATTAAAAAAAAACGAAACATTTGGATTGATTTCAATTTTTTTTGCAAGTCATTAACTTTGTTTGTTTCCCACAATCATAGGTTTTATTTTTTCTTCCAGTTTTATTGAGATATGATTGACATAAGCACTGTGTATACAAGTGCATATGTGTTATAACAAATATATATACATGAATACTAACATAATGTATTAAAAACCGTGTGTTTATGTTGATAACTCTGATTCCACTTACGACTTATACTGCAACAAGTAGGCCTGTGGTTAATCTTTGCTAATCGCCTGTGTCATAATAATAACAATACAAATCACTATTGCTAAGACATATAGACCCTCAATATATGTAAGCTTCCCTGGTGGCTCAGCTGGTAAAGAATCCACCCGCAAAGCGGGAGACCTGGGTTGGAAAGATCCCCTGGAGAAAGGAATGGCTACCCACTCCAGTATTCTGGCCTGGAGAATTCCCTGGACTGTACAGTCCATGGGGTCCCAAAGAATCGGACACTACTGAACGACTTGCTTAGACACTCAGTGTGTCATGTGTGCTAGGTCACTTCAGTTGTGTCTGACTCTATGCGACCCTATGGACTGTAGCCCACCCTGTCCATGGGGATTCTCCAGGCAAGAATACTGGAGTGGGTTGCCATTTCCCCATCTAGGAGATCTTCCCCACCCAGGGATCTAACCCATGTCCCTTATGTCTCCTGCATTGGCAGGTGGGTCCTTTACCTCTAGAGCCACAGCTATCAAAGACATTCATGTGTTTGGCTCTATTTTTGTTGAATTCTTCTGCCTGACTATCACATTTTAGACAATTGAATATATCTTAGTGGAAACAAAGATCAGCGAGACAAAGTGATGTAGCTAAAGGCACACGAGTAGCTTCTAGGTCTGGCAACTGCACTGTGCTGCCTTTCTCCTCTGAGAAAAATGTATTCTCAGGATAGACAGCCTGTAACACTGTCTAGAAATGATTTCTGCTTACATTTTAGGAAGACTTTTAACAAGAAAGGTCAAACAAAAGTTAAGATTTTTTTCTAGTTGACTCGCAGTTAAACAGAGATGAAATTAATCAGAAAATTCCATTCCTAAATATTCTAGTAAACTGAAGATTTCCTAATAATAGTATTTGTTTGGTGTCCACTATATAGGAGTGTATTAGTCACAGCTGCTTGAGTCCCTATGAGGCTGTAGAATCCTCCATTTCCTGCATCATTAACTCTTCTGGTCATGTATATCCAGGGTCCCACAGGGACCTCACTGTGATAATTTTCTTAACTTACCCCAAAGTATCTACTTTGGGGAATCTCTGGTACATTGCTTCAGGCATAGAATCTGAACAAATGAATATATCAACCTATTAAAACCTGTGTGAGGTAGATACACCCAAATCAAGAGAGAAATAAAATTTTTCTACACATGAGCATGTGTTAATAAGAATCAGATAGTTTAGGCACAATTCAACTCTGAGAGCTGGAGCTATGATTGATGAAATTTTCACTTCTTGGTCAGATGTTTGATATTACAGAGTTGATCCCCCAGATTGTGGAAGTGAGAACCAGCTCCAGGTAAGCACAGACAATAATTAAGAGACCATTTGTCTTGAGATGAACATACAGACACTACTATACATAGATGGATAACCATCAAGGACCTACTCCATAGCACAGGGGACTATAATCAATATTGTGTAATAACCTAAATGGGGAAAGAATCTGAAAAGTGATATGTATGTCATATGTATGACAGAATAACTTTGTTGCACACCTGAAATTAATTCAGGTGCAACATTGTTAATCAACTATACTTCAAAAAAAATTTTTTTAATATAAATAAGAAAAAGAGCATTTGTCAGAGATAGGAGAAGGGGTGGGTGAGGAGAAATGAACATTTTCTAAGGACTTAGGAGGTGCAGTTACTGCAAGTTGTTTTCTCAGTTCTCTAAACAACCCTCCGGCTCAGCTGCTTCCTCATCAGTCCATTGCATGGATGAGGAAACTGAGGTTTCAAGAGGCTTGGCGATTTCTGAAAGTTTCTTTGCTAATACGTCTCTGAAATTTATATCTTTCTTTCCATTATATCTTCACCATTTGGTGAAGGTCTCAGGATGAAAACAGATTGGATTCTGGAAATGAAGGATATCTGTTTAAACTCATAGAGTACAAATCTACCAGAAGGCTTTCTCCAGTTGAAGTCTATTCAGCCCATCTTTAAAACACATGTAGTTTGGAAATTTGAGTCTTAGTGTCTTGGGAGCACAGCAACCTGGGACTTGTTGGGTTTGTTGCAAGACTTGGGACTAATGTGCCTCTAAATCCCTGAAAGGCACATTAGTGGGTAATTACACAAGATAAAGGCTAATGGGGGAACCACATCTGTTTTGTCGATTTGGCTTCAAGGAGAATTCTGGGTTAGGAGATTTAGTCAAATTGCTTGACCTTCTTTAGCCATCCTTCCCTTACCCCAACCCCAAGCATACCTGCAAGGGGCCCATTGTCTACTGGGAAGATCTCTTGACCTCGTGTGTGCAGAGGAACAGTGCAAGCAGCCACAGACCAATCCCTGTCCTATCTCTGACCGAGTGACCTGGCTGATGACTGTAGACAGACCATGCCTTTCCCTGACCCTGGAAAGAAAGGCCTAAAATGTGCCTAGCAGGAGGAATTTCCTGAGTAGATTTTTATCTTTGCTGTCTCCCAAGGGACCCAAAGTGTTTTCCAAATGAACTGGGGGAAAAAAATCATTTAAAAGAGAGCTTTCTCTGCTTTAATTGCTCCCGAGGCATCTGTAGTCCAGGTGTTAATGGAGTGAAACATTCCAGGTGGTCAAGCCTTTCCTTTTTTTCGAAGTTGATGTAACTAAACTTTCACCTGGGACATAGAGAACCATTATTAATATTTTAATGCATGGAGTAATTGAAAACTTATTCTTATAGGCTTTTCCTATGTTACAATGAAATTCAATCTCTGTAGAAAAGACAGTGATACTTGTTCACTAAATTCCGTTTAATCTTTACTTGTTCACTAAATTCCATTTAATCTTCCTCTTCCTGAACATGTAGGATACCTACCTTAATAGCCTCTCTTCCAGTTAGATTAAACTCTGTGCCTGGTTCTCACCAGTGGGGTGTGAGCATAAAAGTTGTAATCCATTCCCAAAGCTGATCTTAGAAATCTTACATCTGAACATTTAGCCTACTCTTCCCCTCACACAGGACCATGGAAACCAAATGCTGAGTTCACCTTATTGAAAGACAGAGGCAGCCTGCATTCCTGAGTACCAGATGGAGGCAGGAAGCCCTGCAGAGTCATCTTCCCCATGAGATTTCATGTGAATGACATTCATACCAGTTTGTATGGTAAGCCACTGAGATTTCTGGATTTTTTGTTGCCACGGGTTAGTCAAGCCTATTCTGAATAATAAATTCGCCTTTTCATGTGTCCGTACTTTGTGTTTCAACTTGTCTTGTACAATCTTGGGTTTTATGGAGAACTAAAAGTCATTGGTCTAACCACTCATTTGCTGCTTGACTCTCCTCTACCAGATCTTTCTCAAGGGGGTTTCATCTCCTTCTAGACAGTGAAGGATCCACCTGCAATGCAGGAGACTTGGGTTCGATCCCTGGCTTGGAAAGATCCCCTGAAAAAGGGAATGGCAACCCACTCCAGTATTCTTGCCTGGAGAATTCCACGGACAGAGCAGTCTAGTGGGCTACTGTCCATGGGGTCACAAAGAGTCAGACATGCCTGAGCAACTAACACATGTACACACACACACATGTAACAGCCAATTAGAGCAGCATTGACTTTTAAATATTCTCTTTACATTGAGCTATATATACATCAAATAGCATCTGCTATGTAGTTAACATATACATGAACCATTAAGCCAGGCTTCTAACCAGCATTTCCCTCACCCTCAACTAACCACAATGCAACCAGCCCACAGAAGAAAACCACAAGTGCTAAGGGATTTTATAAATGTTTGAACTGGATTCCTAAATTAATATCATTATGTTTGGGCTTGTCCTCCTCACCAGCGGCCCCAGACCTTGTTAGCATTAGTGTCCGCTCTCTACCTCTCCTCATTCTGACTGTACTCACTGTTCAGGACTCCAGTGCTTTGACATTTTTTGTTCTCCCCTCTGATGGCAGCACCTTCTGTTGCCTTAGGAGAGGATACTACCTTAGCTCCCAACTCAGTAGAAACTCACCCATCACTGTCCTGGTCTCTCTGTAATGCCCTGGTGAGACCAGTCCAGCCTGGCTCTCCTCAGCTTTCCCAATGACAAGGTGGGACCATTTCCGATTAGAACAAGCAATTCATTTTACACAACGTCTAAGAGTGAAGTTTAGTAAAAGATATCTGTCAGACTTGAATGTTAGGGGTTAGCCGAGGCCCGTATGTCCTGAGAAATCCTTTTTGAAGATAGTTGTACAGAATTATATGAAATTTTAGTTACCTTCTCAGAGGTCACCTCAACCAAGAGAACTTCCTTGACCATCTTTTCTGTTCCATCTCTCATCATCCTTTCTCTTCACCATTTTCCTTCATAGCACTTTCTACTGCTTGATGTATATTTGTTTGTTTGTTTCTGCTCCCATCAACAGAAATTAGGCTTCTTGAAAGCCATCACTTTATTTGCTCACTGCTGTATCCCCATGCCTAGGATAGTACCCAGCATGTACTTGATGCTCAACAAATATTTGCTGAATATTGAATAAATGGCAGAAGAAAGGCACTTAAAGAGCTGTAAAATTCAGCTAAGGAGTTTTCCAAAAGTGTAGCACACACACATACAAAAGAAAAATCACAGAGAAATGGGGAAAAAAAAGGAAAGAATAAGGAAGAGATAAGGAGGATAGTTTTGGAAGTTTCAAATGTATCTAATTCAATTCCAGGAAGAGAAAAGAGAGTAAGTGAGGTGGGTGGGTGGGGGAGCAATTCTCAAAGTAATTACAGAAGAAAATTTCCCATATCTGAGAAAATGATTCCAACACTGAAAGTGCTCATTGAGTTTCAAGAATAATAAATGAAAAGATTGACCACAGATAAACTCCAGAACACTCAGGAGGAGACTAAATCCCTTAAGTATATATAGAAAACACCAGATAACTGCAAAGCAGGAGGAAAAAAGACTGATATCTATGTGGCCATAGGTGACAGTGGTGCAGGAAGACAATGGGAAATGCTTTTGGACTTTTAAGCCTCAAATTGTATAACCATTTTGATTACCATTTAGTGAGGTTACATAAAACACACAGAAATAGAAATAATCAACAGGCAAATGAGAAAATAAACAATGAAATATATGTATGTATTTTACATGTACACACTTAATAATGTACTGCTACATAGCAATAAGAAAAAAGCAAAGCGGCAAGGATAAATTTTAAAAACTAGTGTTGTTAGTAAGCTCAAAATGATACTAATATATGATACCATTATGTATAACTTGAAAACATATAAATCAACTGTTGCATTTGCTACTTTTGGATCTATCTATCTACCTATCTTTTTATCAAGACACAGAATATTTGACAACATCCAACACCTTTTCATGATAAAACACTCAACAAACTAAAAACAAAGGAGAATTTCCTCAACTTGATTAAGGGCATCTACACAAAGAAAAATGGCAAAATCACACTTGATGGTGAAAAACCAAATGATCTCAAGGTAAGGAAAAAGACAAAGATGTCTGCTTTCACCACCTCTATTGAACATTATGCTAAAGGTTCTAGCTAGGGAAATTAGACAAGAAAAAGAAATAGTAGGCACCCATACCAGAAGGGAAGAAGTAAAGCTATCCAGACTATTAGCACTAGTAAGTAAGGTCAGCAAGGTAGCAGGACGTAAGATTAAAACACAAAAATCAATTGTATTTTTTACACTAACCATTAATGATAAGAAAAAGAAATTAAGAAAACAATTTCATTTACAGTAACATCGAGAAGAATAAAATACTCAAGAATTAATTTAATGAAATAAGTGTAAGACTTAAACACCAAAATCTACAAATACCATTGAAATAAATTAAGAAAAACTAAAGAAATGGAGACACCCCATATTCATGGATTGGATAACTCACAATGATAGGAATACTGAAGTTGACCTATAGATCCAAAGCAAAATCACAACTGCCTTTTTTTTCCTTTTGGTCAGTATCTAACCAATTTGATCTAAAATTTGTATGAAAACGCAAGGAGACCAAAATAGCAAAACCATCTTGAAAAAGAAGAACAAAATTGGAGAAGTCATGTTTCCCAATTTCAAAGCATATTACAAATCTATAGGGATATGACAGTGTAATAGTGGTGTAAAGATAGATAATGGAATAGATTTTATGGAACAGATTAGTGGAATAGAATTGACAGTCCAGAAATAAACTCACAGATTTATGGTCAGTTGGTTTTAGATGAGGGTGCTAAGACAATTTAGTGGAGGAAAGAATAGTCTTTTCAACAAATGGTGCTGAGACAATTGTACTAAAAGTTAATTGTAAGTATGTATTGAAGAGCATAAATTCAAAATATATAGATAAAAAGCTGATAGAAAAACAAAAGAGGAATTAAGAAACCCACAGTTATAGTGGGAGACTTTAACAACCTTTTCCAGAAATTAGCAATTACTGTAGACAAAAAAATTATGCAAGAAAAGAGGAGCTGACTAGCAAAATAAAAAGGATTGCTTCCAATGTAGATGATTATATAATCTTTATAAACATACATAGAACACATATAAACATTAATCATGTGTTAATCAAATGTGTTCATCAATCCAAAAAAGTTGTGTATTCTGTTTGCCATTTATAATAGATACAGTGAAATATAATTGCAAATTAAAAATAGAAAGATACCACAAAAACTGTATAGTTAAAAATGAGACTTGTAATTACTCTTGGACAAAGTAGGAAACAAGCAAAAATTATAAACTATTTTGATATTAACATTAAGATTACATATCAAAATTTCTCTGATTTAGTCCAAGAAGTTCTAAAAATTCATAACCTTATGCCTTTTTTTTTTTTAAGATAAGGAGGATGGAAAATGAGTGAACTAAGCTTTTCCAACCAAAGAGTCAGGAAAATTAAAACTAAAAGCAAAATAAGAAGTTAATGATTAATGAAGAAAAAAATAAGTGAAATAAAAATTATAATTTTATTATATTTTAGATAGATTTTTAAAAAACAAGATATTTTTGAAATTACCAAGAATATTGAAAAACATATGGCAATTGTTAATTAAGAAAAATTAAAGATGTGCTGGTAAATAATAAGCAAGAAAAAGGGACTAGACCTATAGAGACAAGAAGTTTTAAAAATCATAAAAGAATAACATTTTGGCCAGTAAATCTGGACACCTAGACAAAGCTGGAAAAAAAAAAAAGATTTTGTTGCAATTATCAAAATTGGATCAGGAAGTAGAAGCCAGAGGAGAAGAACAAAAACAGTTTAAGATCAAACCATAAGGCTCTCATTATACCCAACATGGTTTTAAGGAAAATTACAAATTTTCAAAGAATAGACAATTGCCATCTTTTACAAACTGTTCCAAAATATTAAAAAATTAGAAAAATAGCTAACTTTTTTATGAGGCCATAACATTAATGAACATGGATTTCAATTTTTTAAGTTATTTAAGATATCTAAGAATTTTAAAGGACAGATATTAGAGCTAATACAGAGCATTGTGGCAGAATATGACATTGGAGTAGGAAATGGCAACTCCCCCCACCGCCCCCACTGGAGAGGGTTGCCATTTTCTACTCCTAGTATGTACCCTGATGCTGGGAAAGATTGAAGGCAGGAGGAGAAGGGAATGACAGAGGATGAGATGGTTGGATGGCATCACTGACTCAATGGACATGAGTTTGAGCAAGCTCCAGAAGTTGGTGATAGACAGGGAAGCCTGGATTGCTGCAGTTCATGGGGTTGCAAAGAGTCAGACATGACTGAGCGACTGAACTGAACTGACTGAACTGACACTTGGCTGGTGGCTCAGATAGTAAAGAATCTGCCTGCAATGCAGGAGACCTGGGTTTGACCCCTGGGTTGGGAAGATCCCCTGGAGAAGGGAATGGCTACCCACACCAGTATTCTTGTCTGGAGAATTCCATGGACAGAGGAGTTTTGTGATCTACAGTTCATGGGGTTGCAAAGAGATGGACATGACTGAGTGGAAAAGGTCAGTTTTCATTCCAATCCCAAAGAAAGGAGATGCCAAAGAATGCTCAAACTACCGCACAATTGCACTCATCTCACAGGCTAGTAAAGTAATGCTTAAAATTCTCCAAGCCAGTCTTCAGCAATATGTGAACCGTGAACTTCCTGATGTTCAAGCTGGTTTTAGAAAAGGCAGAGGAACCACTGATCAAATTGCCAACATCCGCTGGATCATGGAAAAAGCAAGAGAGTTCCAGAAAAACATCTAATTCTGCTTTATTGACTATGCCAAAGCCTTTGACTGTGTGGATCACAATAAACTGTGGAAAATTCTGAAAGAGATGGGAATACCAGACCACCTGATCTGCCTCTTGAGAAATTTGTATGCAGGTCAGGAAGCAACAGTTAGAACTGGACATAGAACAACACACTGGTTCCAAATAGGAAAAGGAGTTCGTCAAGGCTGTATATTGTTACCCTGTTTATTTAACTTCTATGCAGAGTACATCATGAGAAACGCTGGACTGGAAGAAGCACAAGCTAGAATCAAGATTGCCAGGAGAAATATCAATAACCTCAGATATGCAGATGACACCACCCTTATGGCAGAAAGTGAAGAGGAACTCAAAAGCCTCTTGATGAAAGTGAAAGTGGAGAGTGAAAAAGTTGGCTTAAAGCTCAACATTCAGAAAACGAAGATCATGGCATCCGGTCCCACCACTTCATGGGAAATAGATGGGGAAACAGAGGAAACAGTGTCAGACTTTATTTTTCTGGGCTCCAAAATCACTGCAGATGGTGACTGCAGCCATGAAATTAAAAGACACTTACTCCTTGGAAGGAAAGTTATGACCAACCTAGATAGCATGTTCAAAAGCAGAGACATTACTTTGCCAACAAAGGTTCGTCTAGTGAAGGCTATGGTTTTTCCTGTGGTCATGTATGGATGTGAGAGTTGGACTGTGAAGAAGGCTGAGTGCCGAAGAATTGATGCTTTTGAACTGTGGTGTTGGAGAAGACTCTTGAGAGTCCCTTGGACTGCAAGGAGATCCAACCAGTCCATTCTGAAGGAGATCAGCCCTGGGATTTCTTTGGAAGGAATGATGCTAAAGCTGAAACTCTAGTACTTTGGCCACCTCATGCGAAGAGTTGACTCATTGGAAAAGACTCTGATGCTGGGAGGGATTCGGGGCAGGAGGAGAAGGGGACGACAGAGGATGAGATGGCTAGATGGCATCACTGACTCGATGGATGTGAGTCTGGGTGAACTCCAGGAGTTGGTGATGGACAGGGAGGCCTGGCGTGCTGCGATTCATGGGGTCGCAAAGAGTCAGACACGACTGAGCGACTGATCTGATCTGATCTGATCTGAGTGACTAACCCTTTCATTTTTTTTTCTACTTTCATATATGTATGTATGTATATATAACTGAATTGCTTTGCCGTACAGCAGAATTAACACAGCATTTCAAATCAGTTATACTTGAGTTAAAAAAAAAACCAACACCAGACATCATTTTTTTTTTTGAAAGGAACAATAAAAAAACCACTTATGCTCATGTCCAATTATCTCATCCTCCATCTTTCCAGTTTGTAACACAACTGGTTGGGGCCCAGGCATTTTCATCTCATTAAGCTGTCCAGGTGACTCAACTGCGCAGCCTGAATTGAGAAACCTGGGATAGGGCAGTGGGTGCAAAACTCTTCCAAACATTGGAAGCACCTGGAAAACTTCAAAAACTCCTGGTCCCCCTGTGCCGCCCTCAGAGAATGGAATTTTGTGGCTCTGGGGTGTGACCCAGGTCCTTGAAAAGGTCCCGAGGTGATTCCACTGTGCAGACAAGCTTGGGAGCCCTGGGTGCAGATATCCATACTGGAGCACATTATCCAGGCAACTCTGCATGTGGAGGCTTGTGGGCCTGTGCTCTGGGAGGAAAGTCCTTGTTCATTAGTGTAAGGAAACTGTCTGCTAGGATTTGAGTTGTATTTTGTGAGCAGCCTCATAACAATGACTAAATCTTCAAACGTGTTTGATTCACAGGCTGTGGGAGGAGTGGTCAGCACCAGGAAAACAGGGAAGAGGAGTAATAATGCACAGGCTCTAACCCTTTACGCCTATATTTTTGGACAGCCTAGCTGTTGGATTGCTAGAAGTTACTGATATGATAGAAAGTTAATTCAGAAAGTATCTGCTTGTAAGACGCTGCTTTTATTCATTTTTGAGTTGCATTTTCAATCCGCAGACTGGAACGTAATGATATTCTGTTCAGTCAGTTCAGTTGCTCAGTCGTGTCCAACTCTGCAACCCCATGGACTGCAGCATGCCAGGCTTCCCTGTCCATCACCAACTCCTGGAGCTTGGTCAAACTCATGTTCATTGAGTTGGTGATGCCATCCAACCATCTCATTCTCTGTTGTCCCCTTTTCCTCCTGCCTTCAATCTTTCCCAGCATCAGGGTCTTTTCAAATGAGTCAGTTCTTTGCATCAGGTGGCCAAAGTATTGGAGTTTTAGCTTCAGCATTAGTCCTTCCAATTATTTTCAGGACTGATTTCCTTTAGGATGGACTGGTTTGATCTCCTTGCAGTCCAAGGGACTCTCAAGAGTCAACTCCAACACCACAGTTCAAAAGCATCAATTCTTTGGTGCTAAGCTTTCTTTATAGTCCAACTCTCACATCCATACATGACTACTAAAGAAACCATAGCTTTGACTACATGGACCTTTGTCGGCAAAGCAATGTCTCTGCTTTTTAATGCTGTCTAGGTTGGTCATAACTTATCTTCCAAGGAGCAAGCGTCTTTTAATTTCATAGCAGCAGTCACCATCTGCAGTGATTTTGGAGACCAAGAAAATAAAGTCTGTCACTGTTTCCATTGTTTCCCCATATATTTGCCATGGAGTGATGGGACTGTATGCCCTGATCTTAGTTTTTTGAATATTGAGTTTTAAGCCAGCTTTTTCACTCTCCTCTTTCACTTTCATTAAGAGGCTCTTTAGTTCCTCTTTGCTTTCTGCCATAAGGGTGGTGTCATCTGCATATCTAGGTTATTGATATTTCTTCCTAAAGTCTTGATTCTAGCTTGTGCTTCATCCAGCCTGGCATTTCACATGATGTACTCTGCATATAAGTTAAATAAGCAGTATGACAAGATACAGTCTAGACATGCCCCTTTCCCAATTTGGAACCAGTCTGTTGTTCCATGTCTGGTTCTAACTGTTGCTTCTTGACCTGCATACAGGTTTCTCAGGAGTAGATGAGGTGGTCTGTTAAGAATTTCCCACAGTTTGTTGTGATCCACATAGTCAAAGGATTTAGTGTAGTCAATGAAGCAGAAGTAGATGCTTCTGTATAAAAAGGCAAGAGATATGACACTGAAAAAATGATATTCAGAGGTTACATATATCTGTTTTAGTAAACAGTTGTGTTTTTAGAGGAGAAAAATGAGCCTATTAAAACTGAAGTCTACATCTACTGCTTCTGACTACTCACAGACCCTGTACACATCTGGAAAAACACTCCTTTTTCTTTTGAACCTGTTATTTTGCTTGGGGTTTAAAAGTTTACATGTGAGCAGTGTTCCTGGATTTGTGTCACAGAGTCTGAACTCACGTTCTCACCAGACCTCAGTCAGGCTACTCAGAGGCCTTCTCTAGGATCTCCCAAACCAGAACTGGCTTCTCTCAATCATAAAGTGACGTGGCGTGGCCATTTCCTGTGGCATGGGGGGACCTGCCTGCTGTGGGATAGAATCAGGTCAAGTCAACTAGAGAAGAAGGTGAGCCTGGAAGGGGAGACACCCTAGTTCCCATCCTGAGTTCCCTGCAGACACCTGGTTATCCTCAGCCTTACCTTCAGTTCTGTAGACCGTCCTGTGTGTGTTAGTCACTCAGTCATGTCCAACTCTTCGCAACCTCAGGGGCTGTAGCCCACCAGGCTCCTCTGTCCATGGAATTCTCCAGGCAATAATACTGGGGTGGGTTGCTATTTCCTTCTCCAGGGGTTCTTCCTGACCCAGGGATCGAACCCTGGTCTCCTGCATTGCAGGGAGATTCTTTACCATCTGAGCCACCAGGAAGCCCTGGGCCATCCTAGTACCATTCCAATGAATCACCTTTTTTTTTTTTTTGCTCAAGAGGCTTTGAATAAGGTTTCTGTCACTTGCAAGCCATAGAGTAAAGCCCAGTTCAGTATGGTGCCCCTTCCCTTGGTGTCTGGCTCCAGATGTACAGGAGGGGTGCCCTCCTCCCCCAGCAAGCCTCGAACTACTGGCGAGTCTTGGTTACTAAAGATATGGAGCCAGGTTTTGTAGCGCACAGGAAAAAAAACTGCTTTTCTCTAACAGTAATGGAGACAGGGCAAGTGGCTGGAAGCAAAGGAGAGACTCCCAGAATGTGAGAAAGGAGAAAAAGCTCTTATGTGGGTACCGACAGGGAGAAGTAAGCCTGGGTTTCTCATGATGCTTACCAAATGGACCAGAATTATTTAACAAGAGTGACTTCTGCAGCTGGCCACACGCTGGGTTTTGTTGGGCTTTTAAGGCAATAAGCACCAATATTTATGCTATACTTAACAATTTACAAAGTGTTTTCAGAGATATTATGTCATCTTCCAGGCAAGGAAAATTGCTCAGAAAGAGATCAGGCTTTCTCAAGATCCCAAGGGGAAGGAACCAATCCCACCAAGGGACTGGAACCTAAACTCACAACCAGGATCTTCTAGGTTCAATCCTGTGGCCTTCATCAATACACCGCTGTGCCTGCCCCCAAGGAACAGATAACACCACTGGGGAGACATCAGCAACTCAACCAACGAGGGAGACATTTCCAGGAAAAACATCTCCAAATATATAATGAAAGCCGATCAGAAAAGAGGAATTTCTGCTACTCTTAAATGACAGGTGTGTGTCAGACAACGAAAGCAGGCCCTGCCTATGATAGGACTCGCCCGAGGAGTAGGTACCTTAACACATCTGTTCACCTGAATTCTGTGAGGTCAGTGGGTGGTTTTACAACAAGAGAGACCACGAAAAAAGGAAATCAGGAATCTGGATTCTAATCCAGTGTCATCACCAGCTGCTTGTCTACACCACAGGCAAGCCTCTTAACCTTCCTGGGCCTCAGTTTCTTTGTCTGTAAAATGAAAGGGTTGGGCAAGATGATCTCCAGGGCCTCTTCCAGGCCTATAATTCTATGTCATTTACTAGAGCGCTCATGGCAAACACACTACCCCGTGGTTTATAGTGAACTGTAATTACCAGGTTCAGAGCACGAGGACTCTGGATCCTAAATCAGTTCAACGTCTAAGTCCTGTTCAGTCACGTCAGGCCAGATTGTTTTCATATACTGAAATTTACAGCACTGCCCTTTCAGAGGAGGAGGTGAGGAAACTTCAGGTAATCTGTCCAGGTGAAGAAGGCCAGAAAGCCATAAATAATAATGAGAGTAAGAACAAACTAGGATTCCTTCTACTTTTCCAGGCACGCTCACCGTAAATCCATGAGATAGATGGGACAGTAGTTGCTTCTTTTTTCTCTTTTTAAGATTATCTTTTGTCAGATGAGAGCAGTGAGGCACAGGCGAGCTTATATGATTGGACCAAGGTCTCCTTATAACCGAGACAGTACTAAGACCTGGATTTTTGACTCTAATGCTGGTATCCCTTCCAACAGTCATGAAGTGTGTGTGTCCTTGGGGAGTCAGGGATCATTATAGTCTCATTAGCAAAATGTTCCTTTCTGATGACTAGGAAAAGGATCTGGCAAGTGTCACTCCTGTTGGCAGGTGTTGGAGACAGATAAATCGTGGGAGTGCAGGGGCTACTTTTGAATATTCTTTCTAACTTTTCCAATATCTCCAGAGCCCAAAGATACATGTGTCTTAGGGTCTTCATCCCATGAGCTAAAATGAAAAGAGAACTTGGTTGGCTTTAGGTAGACCTATCATTATTGCAAATTGCATCTGGCCAAAATGCAGTGGGGTTTTTCAAATGTCGTCATCTGCACCATCCCTTCATTACAAGGCTTGGTTGCAAGGGCTGCTGGCTTTCATCTTTGCACGTTTGTGATTTTGCTTTACATGACTCATCTTAGACTTTATTATCACATTCATGGTAATAAAGCGGGTTGACAACACTTTAAATAGTTGGCTTCCCATGATACGAGGCAATTAATTTTTATATTGCATCTTTAATACAAAGCATGGAGACAAAGCTTTTAAACATTAAACCAAAGAGGTAATGATTTTGGGGAGAGGGCAGTATAAGAATTGGATCCAGACAATATCAGAAGAGTTGAAATGTAGACCTAATGGAAAGAGAGTTCAGGAGGAATGTTGTCAAGCACTGGCATGGGATGCTAAGTAAGGCTGCCCTAGGATTTCTTTCTAGAAGCTTTGAAATGCTGAATGGTCTGGTGGTTTTTATGATGAGGGAGTCACTGTAACCCAGGTTTATTTCCCCTTCCATTTTTCGGGAAAAAGGATTTTAAAATGACATGACCTAGCTTACAGGGGATATTAATAAAAGGGGTCTGTAAAAGAAAAAGAGTGGGAGCTATAAATCATCCTGGGTGGAGGAGGATTTTTTAAAAGAGGGATATTAAAGCCCAAAGCAGAGAGAGTCGTGGCCTTGGTCTTGCTGCGAGCCCGAGCTGGACATAGGGAGCAGGGATGGAGGACAATAGAGGCCTGCATGGGTAATTACACCAAACTGGCTGAAAGCATGTTGCTAACCTCAGAGCTTCCAGAAAAAGGAAGGGAGGAAGTTAGGGGGTTTGGAGATGGAGGAGATTTCACTCCAGACTCTGGAACCTGTACTAGGAGAGGGTCCGTCTTCCAGCAGTGGTATCCTGCTGTTGGGCTGGCTCAGGACACACCAAAGCAGAAGTCCTCTATCTTCTGAATTTCTCAGTGGTCCCTACCCTTCTCCCTTCAAACTCTCTGTGTTCAGGAATTTACTCTGCTCAAACACAATCCCACAGGTTCTATAGTTTCATCCCAAGGCATGATCTGAACTCCCTCTAGTTTTCCCATCTGCTTCCAGGAGAACATTCATTACCTGCCATTTAAATTGTAAACATAAACATGAAAGTTAGTCACTCAGTCATATCCAACTCTTTGTGATCCCATGGACTGTAGCCTGCCAGGCTCCTCTGTCCATGGAATTTTTCAGGCAAGAATACTGGTGTTGGTTGCCATTTCCTTCTCCCGGGGATCTTCCCCACCCAGAGATGGAACCCAGATCTCTTGTATTGCAGGCAGATTCTTTACCATTTGAACCACCAGGGAAACTCTTTAAAGGTAAAATCAGCATAAAAGAATGGGTTCTCCGCCCCAAGGTATCAGTGTTTTTATTTCACGGTGATTAGAGACAGCTTTGCTTTGTCTCTTGTGTCCTTCTTGGAGCCCCTTTAGTGATGCAACTCAGATGATGAACCATCCACCCGGTAAGCTGCTCACAGCTGCAATACCTGCCTCCTTCAGCACTGCCAGCTGCCCCAGCACCCCCACCCCTACCCAGCCTCAAGTCTGCCCTCTGTCTTTACCTGGCTGTCCTTGATTCTTCTGCTGTTGACGTGGCCTCTACTTTTGACTCTGTCCTTGCCCTCTTTCCCCCTGCCCTGAGATCTTCCTGGCCAGAACTCTAACTTCCTCTAAGCCTCTTTTTCCTCCCCATCAAGGCAGAAGCTTCAGGCCAGCCTGTGACAATGTCTCCTCCCTGCTGCCCTGTGGGCAGGACTCCAGTAGCCACCCTGAGTCCGGGTCTCTGCCCAGACAGCGGAGGAGTAGGTGTGCTCCAGTCTGTTTCACTGAAGCAGTTTCTTGAGCCATTTGTGGCCCAGAGTCATGGTTTTCAAATTTCTTTGACACATAGGAGCCTCTCTTTCAGTGAAATCTGGTGTGGAAGCCTTGCTTTATGCTAGAAGGTACTGATCTGCAATACTTAAAGTGGGGGCCGGAGTCTCACCTGCTCCCCCATCTCTCCCATGAGAGAGAGCCACCACGGCCATGAGAAGCACACTTGGTGGAGTCTCAGACTTTTATCACATTGCACATCTTCCTTACCCAACCCCACCCATTTCTGTGCATCGGCTGCCCATGCACAGTGGTGATTTCTAAACTTCCTTCTTCTGATCTTTTCCTGAACTTCCATTTGCACATTTCCAGAAAGGCTACCCAATCCAGTATTCTGATCTGGAGAATTCCATGGACTGTATAGTCCATGGGGTTGCAAAGAGTCGGACGTGACTGAGCAACTTTCACACACAGTCCCCTGCTAGAATTTACAACATGTATGCAATGACATCTAATTATCCTCCTGGCCATGCCCACCTTCACCCCATTTATCTGTTCTGTTTCTTACTTCCTGTGTACACAGACAGGGTTTCAAGAAATTTTGAAGTTACCTCTGGAGTCTTTCTCAACTCCTGCATGCCCCACCAGCCACCCTTCCTAGTATTGTAGCTCCAAAATCTCTCTTGGATCTGGATCCTATTCTCTGTCCTAAAAGCCTGGGCTGGGCTTTTATCACCTTGCGTAGGGATCATGGCATCAATATCCTGACTTAGTACCTGCCCTGAGCCATTGCTGACTCCGCAGGACAGAGGAAGCCTTCCAGAGAAGTGAGGTGTGGATCCCCCATGGAAGAATGAGTTGGGTATTCTAGGACTTCCTTTGGTAATAATCACCATCTTGCTATATTCTGAGAGTATGTTCTTAGAGCATGAAGCTCATTGGAGAAAGTTTCTCATGGAAATGTCCACTGCTGTGCTGTGCTGCACTTAGTCACTCAGTCATGTCCTACTCTTTTCGACCCCATGGACTGTAGCCCGCCAGGCTCCTCTGTCCATGAAATTCTCCAGGCAAGAATACTGGAGTGGGTTGCCATGCCCTCCTCCAGGAGATCTTCCCAACCCAGGGATTGAACCCAGGTCTCCTGCACTGCAGGTGGATTCTTTACCATCCGAGCCATCAGGGAAGCCTAAGAATACTAGAGTGGGTAGCCTATCCCTTCTCCAGGGGGATCTTAGGAATCAAACTGGGATCTCCTGCATTGCAGGTGGATTCTTTACCAGCTGAGCTACCAGGGAAGCCCAGTGTTCATTGAAGGAAATGCAAACACAGTCCATTCACTGACCTGCCTTCTGTGTCTCCTTTTCAGTGAGAAGCACTTCCTCCTTATGCACAGGTGATGGTTGTTAAACAGCTGACTCTGTGAGCAAGAAATCCCATGGACATCCCACCATCGGTGCCTATCTTCCTGAGTTTCTCACTGTGCTTTGGGATTCACCCACCGTAAGAGAAAATTAACACAAGAAGTGGTTGTTCTGCCTCCTGTAGGAAGGGTTCTTATTATAATGGAAAAGTTATTTTCACTTTTGTGGTTTCTTAAGGGTTCTCTAATTGGGTAACCCCCTGCTAACCCCTGGTGATGGCAGTTTCTATAGGGACATCTTTATTCCACTCCTTGCACACTGAGACCAGAGACAAGTAATTCAAGCTAAGGCAGAGCACAAGATAACAGAGCTCCAGAATTCACTGGTACTGAAAAGGCAGTGACCCCTGATGTTCACTGGAGTTCTCGCCCATTAAAGCTTTCCCTCACCTGCACAGAACATACCGGGTGTGTGTTACGGCCCTGTTCAGTCTAGCCTGGAAGTGGGCTGATTTGATCTGTTGGACTTCAAGGCCTTGAGCTTGAATGGCTTTGGAATTCATTGACATTTTACCTACACTTCGATAATAACTTAAGATAAACACACAAGTTTTCATGTTTTTCATTTTGAAGGAATTGAAACTATGGGAAAATATGAAGGATAACATAACAAAACCTTTGTATCTACCATTTAGAAATATTAACTTTTCAAAATTTGTCTTATGTGCTTGCAATGATTTTTAAGGAATCAATGCATTCACAATAAGATTAAAATCCTCTTTAAATTTCAATCCTTGGCCCATATCCATTCCTAGCCCCTCCCCAAGGGGCCACCCTCTGCATAAGATGTGTATCCATGCCACCCATTCGCTTCTTTTATTTCTGTCTACCAATAAGAAATTTATGTATTGTACTCTTTCAGTGACAATACAGTTTTAATATGCCTTATATGTATATATATGTACGGGCTTCCCAGGTGGCGCTAGTGGTAAAGAACCTGCCTGCCAATATGGGAGATGTAAGAGACTTGGGTTTGATCCCTGGGTTGGAAAGATCCCCTGGAGGAGGGCATGGCAACTCACTCCAGTGTTCTTGCCTAAAGAATCCTATGGACAGAGGAGCCTGGTGAGCTACAGTCCATAGGGTTGCGAAGTGTCAGACACAACTGAAGTGACTTAGCAGAGCACAGCACATATATATGTATACATAACTATATGTATATTTTCTCCCCAAACCTAAAGCTTATCAATGTCTAAATCCTCCCTAACAGGGCAGTGCTACTTTCAGACTTTCTCCTTCTCTCTCAACACCATGTTATCACTCACATCTTAGTTCAAGTTTATTTTAATCATATCAGCATTTCTCTCCTTTCTTCTTTTTCTTTCGTTTTTTCCTTTTGCCTTTCTGTAACTTCTCTTGTATTTGTTTATCAAAATGTATTTAATTAGATTGTCTCATGATTATCCTTTGCAATGTATTCCTTCATTATGGATTTAGTTTTCTTGTGAAGTTATATGCTTTACTGTTTTTTTCAGAAAACATTTGAGAGACTATTTTTTATGTTATGTCTATGAAAATGCTTTCATATTGTCCTCATTCTTAAAGGATAGTTAGATTGGGCAACGAATTTCAAGTTAATAGTAATTTTTAAAATTTGCTCTTTTTTTATTGGGGTATAGTTGCTTTACAATGAGTAATTTTACTTCAGTTCTTTTAAGATATTACTAATATCTTACTAATAAAAGTTTTTTTTTTTTTTTATTGCTCATGAGAAGTCTGCTAGTGGTAGTTCTTTTGTGGGCAAATGTTTTTTATCTCATAGCTTCTAGTGTTTTGTTTTTCTGCTCAAATTTCTGTAGTTGTAATATGTGTAGATAGTTATTTTAAGTTTATTAAATCCTAGGTGTACTTTTGGGAGAAGGCAATGGCACCGCACTCTAGTACTGTTGCCTGGAAAATCCCATGGATGGAGGAGCCTGGTAGGCTGCAGTCCATGGGGTCGCTACGAGTTGGACACGACTGAGCGACTTCACTTTCACTTTTCACTTTCCTGCATTGGAGAAGGAAATGGCAACCCAGTCCAGTGTTCTTGCCTGGAGAACCCCAGGGACGGGGGAGCCTGGTGGGCTGCCATTTATGGGGTCGCACAGAGTCGGACACGACTGAAGCAACTTAGCAGCAGCAGCAGCAGTGTGTATTTTTATTCTGACTCATATCTTTCTTTTCCCCAGAAATTTCTCAGTTTTAAAATTTGTATATTTTCTCTCCCTTATTTTTTTGATACTTTCTTTTCTTTTTGGAAAACTATTAAGTAAATTCTCATCCTATTCTCCGTGTTTTACATAATTTTTTTCATCATTCCCATGTCTTTATCTCCCTGACCTGTGTTCTGGGACATTTTCTCAGTTCTGAATTCTAATTCACTTTTGTTTTAGATGTGTTCATGAATTAATGCATATGTATTTTTCCTACAAAGCAATGATTATTTCTTGCTTTTTTTGCTTTTGAGTATAAGTGTTTCTTTTTTCTCTTTTTTGAAATAATTTAATATTTTTCTAAAACATCAATACCTTTGGTAGAGGAGGCATTTCTATACACTAGGAACAGAAGGGAGGGAGTTTAGTATATACTTGATCCACAATCTTGTGGATACATTTTTGGATTATAGTAAATTTTATCCTTTCCCAAATTGTTGCATCTAATATTGTTACAATGATCATACTTTCCAAACTAAATATCAAGTTTCATGATCTGAAAAGGGGATTGTTTTATAAGTTGTCAATTTATTTAAATGAAAACTCTGACAAAGTATACAAACAAATTACACTTAACCATTTGTTGAAATAATAAAGTTATAGGAACTGTAATAATCACACCAAATCCAGACTCAAAAAGACACTATGAGTAAACATTTTTGAATCTATGTCTATGACTCAGGCAGCTTACAAGACTTAGGAGATTCTTTCTTGTTCTGTTAAGTCTAGAGATGTAGGAAGTACAGATGAAATGAATATGCACTAAGTGGACATATTTTATAGGATTTCTTTAAAGATCTCAAAGTAAACTGTTTCTTATGATTTGCTTCTTTCTGATCAAAGTAAGGTCTAGCCAAACATCCCAGTTATTTGAAATTCTTCTGCTGTCTGATGGCAATTATAATGGCAGATTTTGTTTGTATCTGAGAACCGATCACATTTACAAACATAGGACTCATGTATGTGAAATTCATTAAAAGAAAGTTTAGAAAACATTTTGTCATCATCTCAAAATCCTTTTTATATTGTTACCAAGGCTGGAAGTTAGTAATATAAATAGTTAACCCAAAGAGAAGTAAACCTTATTTTCTTTTTGTAAATGGGGAGAGGGATCAGGTTTTCTTCCTACTTTCAATATTCATATTTGAAAAGTTTTGGTTATGAAGACAGGGCATTATATTATACTTAAGAGCAAATATCATCTATAAATTTTCTTATGTCTTCTTGGTTATTAATTAATGCGCTAATGATGCCAAGAAATTTCTTAGCTGGAACTTGGGATTTAAAGTAGCTCTTCTGAAAAAAAAAAAAAAAATCCTTGGCCAGATTTCCTTTATAGACCTAAAACTTTAATACTTACTATATAATGCATGATTTGTCCTCATTTTTGGAAAGCTAATGAAATTAGTAATATGTGACTCCCGTCAGTTATGCAGAAGGAAATCACAACACAATCTACGTGTACCTTTTCAAAAATTACAAACCAACAGAACAGTACATGTAATGTTCTTAAAGTTCCTGGGAAAACAAGGTTTTTCAAAATTAAAATTATTTAATGCTTAGCATTGTTATAAAAGAGGCAGTAGTCTGTCAAACTTGCTTCAAATGGTATGTTGGAGTTATATTTGGCAAACTTTAATCCTGTGTATCCTAGGAGAGTCATGGGAGGGCTCATAACCCCGCGCCCCGCCCCTCATGTGCTTCGGCTTGCTGCTGCTTAGTCACTCAGTTGCTGTGACTCTTTCCGGTCCCAAGGACTGTAGCCCACCAGGCTTCTCTGTCCGTGGAATTTTCCAGGCAAGAATACTGGAGTGAGCTGCGGTTTCTTCCTCCAGGGCATCTTCCTGACCCAGGAGTTGAACCCGTGTGTCTTGCATCTCCTGCATTGGCAGGCGGATTCTTTACCACTGCACCATCGCGCATGCGTGCTAAGTCACTAAGTCACTCAGTCACTTTGCGGCGCTATGGACTGTATCTCGCCAGGCTTCTCTGTCCAAGGGATTCTCCAGGCAAGAATCCTAGAATGGGTTGCCTTGCCCTCCTCCAGGTTATATTCCCAACCCAGGGACTGAACCCAGCATCTAAGTCTTCTGCATTGGCAGGCAGGTTCTTTACCACTAGCGCCATCTGGTAAACACCACCTGGGCAGCCCCAAATAATGAGCTGGTTTCAGGTAAAACTGTCTATAGGTCTCCTTGGAAAAAGATGAGTTTGAGCTAGAGTTCAGCTTAGCCGGTTGAAAAAAAAAGAAAACTCATAAGCAGAGGGTGACATCGGTGTGGGGAAGGTCTAAATCTTTCTCCTTACTAACTTTCAAGCTAGAGAATTAATGGGCTGTTGAGCAGTCACTTTAAAAGAATTAAAATTAGACCTAGAGAAGAAAGAAGGAGTCTTTGCTGATACTGACAGTCACCTACATCACCAGTCGCTGGGATTTAACACTAATACACATTGGTCGCTAACAGGGGTGGTTAGACCTCTGCTGACCTCTCACAGAGTTCTTGAGTTTCTACACTGTGAAAATCTACTTGCATGCTCTTTTGTTTCCAGATTCCCACCCTGGAATATTTAGGATAAACACCCAGGAATATACCATTTCTCCTGGTATGTTGGTACTTTCCTCTTTTTATCTTAACCATGAAAGTTTGTTAAATGAAAGCAAGCTAAACATTTATAAACCTTGGAGAAAAATAGTGCCTTGAAATACATGGAGTAATAATCTTTTAAGACTATTTAGTGTTTTCTGTACATAACTGTACATACCTTCGCAACATTTTTTTGACCTTGAAATGAATAAGTTTCAATTCCTTTGCCTTCATGGAAAGAAGTAGAAGTTTTCAGAAAGAAACAATTTCTAAGAGGGATACCAGCAGTCAGAGAACGAGCTAGATACTGAAATTGAGTTTCAAACCCTCTGGTGACGATGCTATTTCCAATATAGGAAAGCAGAAGACATTTAAGAGTGTTTGGTATGAAAAGTAGGCACACAGAAAATTAAAATTTCTTGGAGGAAAAAAGTTACAAAAATTGACTAGATTTGCAGCATGCAGCTTGACAATTATGTGCATACCAAAAGCTCCTGACCTGAGGTTTATAGTATTTTTCATCTAAATGGAATTTCCCTCACTTCACTGTAAAACCAGATTTGAACTTCCTAGATGCATATTTTTAATGTTTTCGAAAACACCGGGGTCGGTGCAAACTGATAGCTTTGTGCTGCTGGTCCGGGACACAGCTGAATAACCAAGGTACTACTTCTTCCTGCTCGTTAACCCCTCTCTGGGGTCTGGGTGGGGGTGCCTCGGAGAAGGGGGCATGAGAGACCAGCAGCCTGAGGGTTTGACCCAACACCCTGCCCCCTCCAGGGCCTCTGGACCCCCACCTCCCGCAGCATAATACCTTCATTTATTAAATATGCGCCTGGAAAGTTTCCCCACGAGCTACATTCACTCCTGTCCATGTTTTATAGTGGTGGGTGTAGGGATGCAGAGGAATTCGCCAGAGACCCACCTGAATGAGGACTTTAAAAAACATCCCCAGACTTCCATCTCATTTTTAAACGTAGATTTTGGGAATGAGGGTGAAGCATTAGGAAATCAACAGGATTAACCAAATTCACTGCTCTCTTATTCCTTGTTTTTATTACACTTAAGGGTGTTTTGTCTCATTAAGAACCTGGCTGAGCCACCTACCCCAACAGTCCCATGTTCCCGACAGGAGTAATGTGTTCTATTTAAATTTTTGGCTCATTTGTTTAAAATGTTTTTTCAGCAGCACAAGAAGGAGCATCAAATCACCTCCCTCAGGAACGAGGGAATTGGCTTGGGGAGAAACTGTGCTGAGAGTACCTTTGTTTGCAGTGTGCGAGAGTCCATAGATCCTGCTCTGTACCAGCCATTGCACTAACATGCACAGCCCTGCCCAGTGTGTTTCAGTATTGCCTTCTTTTTCCATCTCCTTCTACTGCTTAGCCTGCACCAATCGGCCAAGGACCACAACCACAGACAAAGCAGCCTAACACTGAAATGTAGAACTCCCTCTCAGACAACGTATAAGACCGGAGAAGAGGGTGGGAGAGGAAGCAGGACATGCGACTCTGAATTTGAGAGGTCATGCTTTACATATCCCGTTGCATGGCTCAGTTCAGCCAGCTCTGGGCTCCTTTGGTCCTAGGAAGGGGATTTATGCTTATTTCTCTGACTAGGTTGTGTGTGTGTGTGTGCGTGCATGCCAAGTTGCTCAGTCGTGTCTGACTCTTTGTGACCCTATGGACTGTAGCCCGCCAGGCTCCTCCATCCATGGGATTCTCCAGGTAAGAATCCTGGAGTGGGTTGCCATTTCCTTCTCCTGGGGATCTTCCTGACCCAGGGGTCGAACCCAGGTCTGCCGCATTGCGGGCAGGCTCTTTACCATCCGAGGCACCGGGGAAGTCCCTAGGATCAGTTTAAATCAGCCCAAATCAAAGTGCTGGAGGGCTGTACTCCCTCCAGAAGGTCTTGGGAGAGTCTGTACCTGTCACTTCTAACTTCTGGTTCTGCTGGCATTTGTTGACTTGCAGTCACGTCACTGCAACCTCTGTCTCTGTAGTCACGTACGTTCTCCTCTTCCATCTGAAGGGTCCCTAGGGCCCCTCTTATAACACTTGTGCTCATACTTAGGGCCCACCCAGATAATCCAGAATAAACTCTCCATTTTAAGATGCTTAACTTGATCATGTCAGCCTTGCCTTCTCTAACAGTCACAGGGGTCAGGAGGTGGACTCTGGGTGGCCATTGTTCAGATAAGTGACCATCAGACCCATTGTTTTCCTGGCCCTCAGGTTTCAGGGAAGCCGACATATTCATCATTTTTTCTGAAGAAAAGTTTAATTGAAAGTAGCGATAAACCCAGTTCAGTCATTGTAGTTCTCACCCAGATTGAAGCTTACGTTTTGTAATAATCTATAGTAGGATCAGAGAAGGCAATGGCACCCCCCACTCCAGTACTCTTGCCTGGAAAATCCATGGACAGAGGAGCCTGGTAGGCTGCAGTCCATGGGGTCGCTAAGAGTCAGACACGACTGAGCGACTTCACTTTCACTTTTCACTTTCATGCATTGGAGAAGGAAATGGCAACCCACTCCAGTGTTCTTGCCTGGAGAATCCCAGGGACGGGGGAGCCTGGTGGGCTGCCATCTATGGGGTCGTACAGAGTCAGACATGACTGAAGAGACTTAGCAGCATAGTAGGATCTCTAAGACTAGGATTTGATAGGGATGCAGGGCGTTAATTACACTTAGTTAAAGTCTCCATCTAATCTCCTGGGCATGCAGCACTACACGGTGCACTTCAAAGGATTCAGAATTACAAGATGTTTCTTACTATCTGGAACTTAGGCCGCTCATGGTACGAATTTGTGTCCATGAGACACAATCTCATGGGGACAGGTAAGTGACAAGGCGAAACAACAAGAGGTGGTATTGGTGCATCTTTCAGGAAAGTTCATGACCATTTCTCCCTCCCAAGACTGACTTAGAGGCTCCCCACCACATTCTTGAGTGTCTAGCTTTGCGTTTCCATCTTTGTCCTTCTCCTATCCTT
Source organism: Bos indicus (assembly GCF_029378745.1). Classification (NCBI taxonomy): domain Eukaryota; kingdom Metazoa; phylum Chordata; class Mammalia; order Artiodactyla; family Bovidae; genus Bos; species Bos indicus. Next base: position 35,809,982 of record NC_091772.1, on the reverse strand, counting down.
TCTAATGGTCTGTTTACCTGACTGTCTCCCTAACTGGACTGAAGACAAGGGTTTGTTCACCTGGAGATCCCCAGCAAGTACCATGGCATTTGGCACATAGAAGAAGCTCAACAAATGTGTTGGTTTGAATGAATGAGTGGAGGGCAGTAAGTTGAACATTCTGGGCAGAAGGTTGGTGCAAGAAGATGCTCAGGGGTGGGGACAGGGCAACCTCATGCAAGTCTGTGAAGATCACCGGGAGGAAGGGGGGTGCCATGTGACTGACTGAGCATGAGGGTGGTTGGGTGGAAAGGAAGTGAGGGGACAGACACTACTCTGTTTTTGGCTCCTGGGGCCATTCTCAGCAGGAGTGGAGCCAGGGGGAGTGGTGGGGACGTTCCTGGAGGAGCACACCCTGCTGATGTGACAGGCAGGGGGGCAGAAGGGATGAGAGTCTGGGCCTCTCAGCTCAAGTCTGCCAACTGTGTGAACTTGGGTGCATCACAGAGACCCTCTAAGCCATGGTTTTCTTGACAGTAAGGGATAAGGCCAATGACCGTGACCCGTGGATAAAGAATGCAGGTAATGGAACAGCAGAGTGCCTGGGCTGCAGGCAGGTCTATGTAACCAGGAGGCTGAATCTCGTCTGGGAGGGTCCTCACTGAGATCCTGTTCACACCACGTGGTCAGCAGTTCTGACTGGCGCTGCCGTCTGAGCCTTCTCTGGGCGCCTAGGGACTTGTGGGACTGTCAGGTTCCAGAGAGGCCTTGAGGAGAAACCCAGGGGCTGTCAAGGGCAAATCTTGACATCTCTCATACCTCTGTGTGGGCATTCACAGTAATCGGCCGTGTTTGAGGTCCAAGTATCAGCCCTGGGTCCACAGTCGACCTCCAGCTTGCAAAGCACTTGCCTTCTTGCAGGCTTGAGAAACTGAGTGCAGAGGCGCTGGGAGCTTTGAAGCCCCCTAGCTCAAAAACAGGGCCAAATAAGACAAGCATTAGTGCCACATCTGATTTTCAAGCTAGATGAGATCTTTGGATGTACCTTTCAAAGAGATTAAACGAGGAATCAAAGCTAGTGGGCCCCTTCAGTGTTAATTGGAATCAATTATAAATATCAACATAGAAACCCCTCCCCGCTGTTTCTTTTGGTATCTGTCACACATGCTGAAGAACAGAACTTGAATACAATTTTTGGAGAAATGCCGGATGTTTAAAAGGTCTTCATCTTCATGGTGACAGGTCCTCCATGGGTTTCCTCCTCCCCCGGAGGGTGAAAGGTCAGAAGGAGCCAGTGCATTTCCAATGACTTGATGGACTGGGTAAAACCCATTTACCAGCTGGAATATTTTTGACTAGATGAGGTCCTCACCAGAGTTCTAATTAAAAATCAATGTGATATATAATTAAATTCTAGTGATCACATATGCACCAGCCCGTCTCTGTAGCTTTTAGCCCGAGGCAGAGGAAAAGCGCTGTTATTGATCAAGCCAGGAGCCCTCTGAGGTTGTCAATACACGATGTCTCCACTGAGGGAGGGCCTGGTGGCTTCTCGGAGCCTGAAGGACACGCCACTGACTCCAGCTCAGGGACCTGACCATCCTGCCCAGATTGTTTAAATGCTTTGTGCAGAGGGTGGGCCCAGTCCGCAGACTCCACCCCGCCCTCTAGCTCTCCAGGCAGGAGAGGGGCCTCTGGGGAGGCTCTAGAAAGAGGACGCTGACATTGTCCAGACTCATGCTACCTTTGAGGCTTCCCTTCCCCCGGCCTCCCCCACAGGCAAGCTGCCTTTCGACAAGGTCTGTCAGGGACACAGCGGCGGTGAAGTCTGGAGACTGAGGATCCCCTTGGCCCCAGCCTTCTCTGAAGGCTCTAGTGGGCTCCTTTGAACCTGGTCCTCCGATGCACTCCACCCTTTATGTGGAAAAGTATTACTGATAGTTTACAGTTTCTTTAGATGCAAAGACATCCGTGTTGCTTGGCAGGCACTCAGGGCCACCTTTCAGTTTCACAGCAAAAGCTCCCATGTGTAAAGCCTCTCGTCCTTCTCAGAAGACCTCCACATTGTCTCTGTGTCCCCCCCACAACTGGTCCCATCACAATATGGCCGTGTGAGGCCCAGAAAGGCTGTTTCCATGCCCACCTTGCACAGGGGCACTTCCTCCTTCAAGGATCTTGCCAGCCTCATCCAACTTGATGGACTTTCAAAGTGAAGGTCAGGGTGCCCCCTCCCCCACCCAGCAAACACCACCCACTCCAACTGCTCCTGCCCTGTGCCCTGCACCCCCCAGAGGGCTGCCAGCTCTCCAGAAGTTTCTCTCTGTCTCTCTTGTTTTAAGCTGAATTTAGTCAGTATATGTATATATATATTTTTTTAAAGTTAATTAGCTTTTGACATCTTTGCTGCTCAGGGGCTTTCTCTAGCTATGGTGAGTGGAGGCTACTCTCTAGTTGTGCTACGTGGGCTTCTTTTTGCTGTGGCTTCTCTTGTTGTGGAGCAGAGGCTGTGGGGCCCTTGGGCTCAGTAGCTGCAGCTGCTGCTGCTGCTAAGTCACTTCAGTCGTGTCTGACTCTTTGTGACCCCATGGACTGCAGCCTGCCAGGCTCCTCTGTCTATGGGATTTTCCAGGCAAGAGTACTGGAGTGGGTTGCCACTGCCTTCTCCCATTAGTTGTAGCACAGAGGCTTAATTACCCAGAGGCATACAGAATCTTCTTGGACCAGGGATCGAGGCCGAGTCCTTTGCATTGGCAAATGGATTCTTAACCACTGGACCACCAGGCAATATCCAGTCTGTATGTTTTTTTATTAACGATTCTTCCCCTTTATTCTCTTTAGATTTTTTTTATATAAATATTAATATGTTTTTGTTTTAAGATATGGGTGAAAATGTAGAGCAAAACACCAAAGGCCCCATCCATGGCTTAGAGCCCATTTATCCACACTGCCCCTCCCCCAAGCTCTTCCCCCGTTCCCTGTTCCTCCTCCTTTTTTACTCTCCTCCCTCCCCAAGTCTCTCTCTCTCCCTCTCTCTCTCTCCCTGTGTATTTAAATAAAATAACACATTGATACTATTTTGCCCACAGAAAAGAGGAGTTTTAGAAGCCCAGCTTGGTGGCAAGCAGGAATTTTGTCAAGTCCTTTGGTTTACATGAAGGAAAGTCATTGACAGCCTTTGATCTCAGATTCTCACACAATGTGGGGCTGGGGCTGGGGCTGCGGCTGGGAAGAAAGTGAGTGTGACACAGATGAACAACTCTCATCGTCATCAAAAGAGAAGTGTGAGGTTCACCAGTCCAGGCTTCTTTAAAAAAAAATTTTTTTTTATTTGTCTGGGCCAGGTCTTAGTTGCGATACATGAGATGTTCTTTGCAGCATGCAGGATCTTTAGTTGTGACATGCAGGGCCTAGTTCCATGACCAGGGATTGAACCTGGGCCTCCTGCATTGGGAGCACAGAGTCTTAGCCACTGGACCACCAAGGAAGTTCACCAGCCCAGACTTCCTGCAGAGACGGTGGGGAGCAAGACCACGAGAGCCCCGAGTCACCACTGATTTCTCTTTCTCTCCCATTCCACGAATAGTCCCCCAACAGACCCTAGGTCTGTCGTCAGAATATATCCAAAATCTGACCCTGACCATCTGCCCAGCCAACACCCTGGTCCTAAGCTATAAGCATCTCTCTCCTGGGTTATTGCAACAGCCTTGATATAAATTACAAGAGCCAATTACGTTTCCAGGAACTTTGCAAGGTTTTCTTAAAGTACAACCATGATTCAAAATTAAATAATGTGCATTGGTGGATGAATGGATAAAGAAAATATACCAATGTCTATATCCATATGCACAATGGAATATTATTCAGCCATAAAAAGGAAATCCTGTCATTTGCAACAACACAGAGAGCATTATGCTAAGTGGAATAAATCAGACAGAGATGACAAATGCTGTATGATCTTACTTATATGCGATCTTACTTATAACTTTGAACTCACAGAAATAGACAGTAGATTGGTGGTTGCCAGAGACTGGGGAGTGTCAAAGGGTACAAGCTTCCAGTTACAAGGGGAACACGTTCTGAGGTCAGACATAGAGCACAGTGATGATAGTTAACTATATTGTATTGTATATACTGTCTGCTGTGCTGTGCTCAGTCACTTCAGTCGTGTCCAACTCTTTGCGACCCTGTGGTAGCCCACCAGGTTCCTCTCTCCGTGGGATTCTCCAGGCAAGAATACTGGAGTGGGTTGCCATGCCCTTTTCCACTCTACCTGAAAGTTGCTAAGAGAGTAGATCTTAAAGTTCTCAGCATAATTACAACAATAAAGTGGTCACGATGTCAGATGAAAGGTATGTTAATTAACTTTATTGCAGGAATCACTTTGCAGTTACATACGTGTATCAAGTTATCATATCATACATCTTAAATGTACACAATGTTCTATGTCAGTAAAGCTGGAAAAATTAGATAACATAAAATTTCTATTAAATTATAGAAACCAAGATAATACATATCTAAAAGTCATCACTTCCTGCCTTTGCTGCTTTTCTCTATTATCCACGCCTTTGAGGTTGCTCTTGTCTGCAGTGACTGTCCAGTGGAAACGCCATGCAATGGATGACCATTCAGCGTTCCTCCCCAGGTTTGCTCTCAGTTGTACGAGTAGCTTGAAACCAGCTATGAGGGGAGCATAGACACCATAGAGATTGGCAAATTCTGCGAATCAGTGGAGATCAACACTTTATGAACACTTACTGTCATGTTTCCCTCTGAAGGAACCAAAGTCCTCATCTTCTTGTGAAAGAGTTCATCAGACCAGAAGTCACTGCACACTTTCCAACCTCTCCCTCTTTCTCTAACTTGACTCAGTTTATCCTGGTTCAACACCACTGTTAGATGCCCAGCTACGCTCCCCCATTTTCAGTCTTCCTTCCACAGATTGGTACAGTCTTAACACTAACCGGTCCTATGTCTTTGACGGTGCTCTGTAAGTCCTTGGGGCGGAGCCAGTCACATTAGATGCTCAATAGTGATGTAACCATTGATTCAGGACTAAGAACCTACCCAGGAGAGGCAAGTGTTGCCAATGGTAGTGGAAATAGTTGTTACATAACATTATCATCAGTCTTATTTTATCATCTGATGGAATTAATATTTCCATATTCTTTGTCCTCCGTTTCACACATTCCCATCACGACCTGCGAGGTAAGGAGTACAAGCTTCACTCTACAGACAAGGAAGTTGGGAAACTTGCCCAGACTCAGACAGTTGATAGGAGGCAGAGCAGAGACTTAAGCCTGTCCTCTTTCTAAAGGGAGGACTTTCAGCAGACATTATTGGAGGGAAATGTCTGAGGTCTCCGTGGAGAGTTGAATTTTCTTGGGAACTGACACTACTGGAGACTGCTGTGGTCCCACAGAGGCCCCACTGTGGAGTATCCTTGTGCTCCAGATAAAGAGACAATGACAGGAGGTATAACAGCAAGGTCCCCCACACCCAACGCTTTCTATGCTCCAGACCTTTGTAACGAGGGGTCAGTGCTGTTCTGTTGGGCTGGCCCTTTGGAAATGATATGTCTTAGCTTCTCGGTGGAGGGGGAGTTTCAAGTTGGGGGCAAGTGGTGCCAAGGTAATCACAGTCTTTCACACCATGGGAGGCTGTGACAACATGCCCCCCAACTGGAATGGGACTCCTGGGGACTCAAGGGGTATTGACTAAAACATGGGCTTAGATGACCCTCCTCTCTAGGGTCCATGTGAGTTATGCCGAGGCACTCGTGCTGGCCTCAGAATCAAGTCATCCTGGATCCACGTCAGCATATCTGATAGATTTGGATCATGTATGAGGAGGGTAGCTAAGGTCCCAGCTGTTGCGATTACATGGGCTTACCTTTGGCCCTTGGCTTTGGCTCTGTCCTTTTTTTTTTGTCCTGAGGCCAGTGAGCTTGCTTCCCTCAGCATCAGTTTCTTCTGTTTCCCATGGGGATAAAGCTGGGAGTCAGTGAGATACAGTGTGTAAGGACTGTATACAGGCTCTGGGCCTGGATCGTGGGCAGGGACGTCACATACAGGTTTTCTTCCACGACAACAGGTCAGGCCCTTCACCAGGGCTCTGCTGGCTCCTCCTGGTGCTGTTCTTCCTGCCAGGTTCAGACTGGGCTTCTTGTGGTGGCTGGGGAGTGTGCTCCGAAGCTTTCCGTTGGCCCCTGCAGGTCTGGAGCTCGTGTGTGTGTGTGTGTGTGTGTGTGTGTGTGTGTGTGTGTTACAGGGTGTGCCCGGCTCTTAAAGTGCTTTGATGAACATGCCTTTGTGCTAAAAGCTCTATAAATACAAGGAGCAGACCTGGGCGTGGTGCTTCCAGAACACTACCAACTTTAGCCGTCATCAAAGGCTCAGGTCAGAAACAAGTTGGAAATGGAGGCCGTTCGCAAGTCAGCAATCCCCCAAAGCAGAGGTGGCTTTTCTTTCTCAGTGTCCACATCTTGACTCACTTGTCTTAATGGCACGAGGCCCCTCTTGCCTTTCTTGTGTCTCCAGAACTGCTCAAATTTGTTTTCAAGCATCTTTTAGAAGAACTGCCAGTTCCATATCCTGTCTCTGCCCACCTCTACCCCACCCAATCCACCTGCCACCCAGCACCACCCAACAGCACCCCCTGGTGGCCAGCAGGGGGCTTCTCTGACCCCTGGTTTCCACCGCCTTGGTCTTTTGGAAGGAACACACTCATTCATTTGTTCATTCAATTTCTATTTATTGGTTAGCTGCTCTGCAACCTGAATAGACACTGGAGACACCAATATGATAGGTTCCTGCTCTAAGGAGTCATACCTCTGTCATGCAGTGAGGGAACAGATAGAGACCTAAGTGATTATAATTTTAATGTGATTGGGCCATGATAGGATGTCAGGCTATCTTGAAGCTAAGAAAGTTCAAGTTTCAGAGTCTGTCATTTACATGCGACCCTAACAAAGTGTTCCTGTGGTCATAGATTTTTATAAAATTTGCAGAAATAGGCTATTTTAAGGGGCTTCCCAGGTGGCACTAGTGGTAAAATATCTGCCTGTCAATACAGGAGACATGAGACACGTGTTCTATCCCTGGGTCGGGAAGATTCCTTGGAGGAGGAAATGACAACCCACTCCAGTATCCTTGCCTGGAGATCCCATGGACAGAGGAGCATAGCAGGCTACAGTCCATAGGGTTGCAGAGTCGGACACGACTGAAGCGATTGAGCACGCAAGCTACTTTAAAGGGGCCAGTTAAAATAACTTTTCTTCCCCAGTGGCCTCCTCTCTGCCTTATTCCTCATTTTATTAGATGGCATGGAAGCGGCCAAAGGCATTTTTGGAACTGGCTAAGGGACAGTTGAGTTTGGGATACATTTTGTCTGGGTTTCATGAGATGTTTTTGTGTGGTTATAGTTGGGTTATTCTTAGCCCTCTTCATGCGGGAATGGCTTCCAAAAACACTTCTATCACCCACGGCTATGACTCACCCACCCTGTGACGTAAAGCTTCACAATCAGAGCCCATATCACAATTTAAACATATCTCCCAGCTCCTGGCACCAGAACAGTGTGAGTAATGGGAGAGAAAAGTGGTTTAAATGGACAGAGCCGGAAGCTGGTCTGTGGAATGTTCTTCAGGTTATCAGACTGTTGTATTGTAAGCAGAAGGTCTGGTTACAGAAAAACTTGAGAGAGGTTTCCCCAGGCTTGATAGCAATCTTAGAATTTTATAGAACATTCCCAACACAGATCTCTGAGAATGAAAGAAATGTTTGCAAACAATCTACAGCTTAAACCAAACTACCATCAACTATGTTAGAGAAAAGATATTGGATCTTCCTATTCTCTGTATAGAAAATAGAAGATAGAAAAAATGTCTTTTCATAGCGAACAGGCTTGTGGTTGCGTGGGGGAGGTGGTGGAGGCATGGACTGGGAGTTTAGGATTAGCAGATGCAAACTGTAGTATATAAACTGGATAAACAACAAGATCCTACTGTACAGCACAGGGAACCATATTCAATATCCTCTGATGAACCATAATGAAAAGAATATGACATGTTTTTTCATATATAACTGTATTACTTTGCTGTCGGCAGAAATTAACATGACATTGTAAATCAACTATACTTCAATAAAGTAAAATTTAAAAATTGTCTTTCAAAGATCAGAGCAAGGAGCTGAAAACTAGAGGGGAGAAAAGCAGTGTAGAGGTATGTGAGGCAATCACTATTATGGAAGGAGTGTCATATTTGTGGCCTTTGTCAGGCTTTGTAGGTACATAATCTACTATGATTGCTTTTCTCATGCTAAATAAATTTTCCTCTCATTCTTGATTTTCATTTTAAACTTTATATTCTTTCCTGCAAAAGAATAGTGCCTCCATCTCAGATCCTACAGAACTTGGAGCAGACTTTGGAAAGAGACCCTAGGTTTGCCCAGGGGAAACCAGTGAGGGTTCCCAGGGAATCTGTTTGTGAACTAGAGTGGGATGAGGAGACCCCCAGGAGGAAGAGCTGAGGTGAGAGGCCCGTGAGAGCATCTGTACAGCAAAGAGGGACATGGTCACTGTGGACACAGGAGGTTGGGCAGGGAGAACCATGGGAGGGCTTGGGCAGGGGGCAGACAGATACTGATTCCTCTGACTTGCCTCTGCCTTGTTACCTGCAGTTTGTGGTTCATTCCATCTTTCCCCATGCTTCTCATTTTTAGGTATATATCCACTTTACTTTTCCTCCATTCCCTTGTTGTTTTTTAGTTACTAAGTCATGTACAACTCTTTTGTGATGCCCTGAACTGTAGCCTGCCAGGCTCCTCTGCCCATGAAATTGTCCAGGCAAGAATACTGGAGTGGGTTGCCATTTCCTTCTCCAGGGGATCCTCTCAACCCAAGGATTGAACCCGTGTCTCCTATGTTGCAGGTGGTCTCCTGAAGTGAAGGCAAATTCTTTACCGCTGAGTTACCAGGGATTGGATTGTGATATATAACGAAATAATTATACAATGCACCATTGTGCAGAATCACTAGGAGCCCTGAACTTGTTTTCCTGCAACCTGATGGTCCCATCACCCACTGGGGATGATGGGAGAGTGATGGGGAGCGGTTATAAAAAAAAAATGTGAAGCTTTGCTTAGTTGCCCGCCACTCACCTCCTTATGTGCGGCTTGGTTCCTAACAGTCACGGACCAGTATAGTACATGGCCCGGGGGCTGTGCACCCCTGCCGTACAGCAATATAGGTACACGGCCCGGGGGCTGTGCGCCCCTGCCATACACCACAATAGGTACACGGCCCCGGGGACTGTGCGCCCCTGCCGTACACCACAATTTGTTTGTGCATTCATCCTTTGATGAACACTTGAGCTGTTCTCACCTTTTGGCTTTTTTGAAAAGTGCTGCACAAATATGCATGTATGGTACTTGCATGGGGATCAATTTTCATTTCTTCTGGTTACTTACCTAGAAGAGACATTACCACCACATTTGTTTTTGATGCTTTGTTGTTCTTGGCTGGCATCTTGGTTTGCCATTTTAGTCCCCTGGCTTCTTGGAGAAGGAAATGGCAACCCACTCCAGTATTCTTGCCTGGAGAATCCCAGGGACAGAGGAGCCCGGTGGGCTGCCGCATGTGGGATGGCACAGAGTCGGACACGACTGACGTGACTTAGCAGCAGCAGCAGCCCCTGGCTTCTTCAGTGTTTCCAGTTCACTGTCTTTTCCTCCCTGGTGTCTAAGCTCATTGAAAGAAACAGTCACATAGCTCAAAAGAAATTTGATTTGAGGATATGGAGCTCCCTGATGTCCATCAGTTGTAGAAAATCTTAACCAAAAGAATCTGAAAAGTATGATGGGATCTGAGGAGAAGGAAAACCTCAACAAATGCAGTTGTAGGAAGCGACTTCTCATTAGCTTCATTTCCAGAGATATCACACTTGTTGGTGGTTCCTGTTTCTATGTTGCTTCGTTTCCATCATACAAACTGAGTTTCACACAGGTGGAGTCCCATCTCCCTCCCTTTCTAGATGGTGATTTACTACTTGATTTACTGAGTTTGTGGCTTCCCTGGTGGCTCAGGCAGTAAAGAATCCACCTGCAATGTGGGAGACCTGGGTTCTATCCCTGGGTTGGGCAGATCCCCTGGAGAAGGAAACGGCTACCCACTCTGGTATTCTTGCCTGGAGAAGCCCATGGACAGAGAAGCCTGGTTGGCTACAGTCCATGGGGCTGCAAAGAATTGGACATGACTGAGCAACTAACACTTTAGTGAGTTTGCAAGCATAGATCAAAATGTCAAAAGACACTTTGACAAAGTCTGATATGTTTTCGAAGATTCTTTCAACTTTGAAATCTTAAGATTCTAAATCTATTGCTGGGTTTGCCATCTGATTAGATATAAAAGTGGCACCATTCCTATCAACATCTTGACTCTGAGTCTAAGCATCAGAGATTTGTTGCACTATAAATTTGCTGATAAATATATTTCTGATTGTTAAAAGCACATTCCCTTTCCTTCCCTTTGAACTGGTAAGTTGAACATATTTCATGTGGATTGTTTGGTAAAGAATGTCTCACTAGCGAGTCTTGGCTTTAGCGACTAGAGGAAATTCTGCAGTTGGAAATCCATGTAGTTTTTACCAGATACTTTTTCACGTCTCTGAACAGAAAAAGTAAGATGTCTTTATAAAAGTTTTCCTAAAAGTCTCAAGAGACATTATTCTGTCTGTCAGGTACAACTGTACCATCTCATGCAACTGCCACAACACTTTCATTCTCTGCTAACTTCAACTCAAAGACACTTGCTTTTCTATGAAAAGTGAAAGTGTTAGTCGCTCAGTCATGTCTGACTCTTTGCGACCCCATGGACTATAACCCACAAGGCTCCACTGTCCATGGAATTCTCCAGTCAAGAATACTGAAGTGGGTAGTCATTCCCTTCTCCAGGGGACCTTCCTGACCCAGGGATCTAACCCGAGTTTCCTGCATTGCATGCAGATTCTTTACTGTCTGAGCAGGGGAGTCCACTTGCTTTTCTATAAGTGACTTAATACATGTATATATTGGGTTGGCCAAAAAGTTTGTTCAGGCTTTTACATAAGATCAAATAAAAAACCCAAATGAAATTTCTGGCCAACCTATATGTTTAATGTTTGCTTGTTGTAACTTCTTTTACTTTTCTTTATTTGGATGGTGTGTCCAAATCCATATTTTTAAGAAGCACGCTCAAGATCTGGGATGCTTGTTTTATTTGAGTAAGAGGTGAACATTTATGCATCTAGGCTTCTCCACGCTGCTGTGTCACTTGCTAAGCCAGGTCCATTTTCCAAGTCTCTACCCATTTGTCCTTATCTCTTCTGAAGTGAATCGGTTGTGCTTTGTTTCAGCCTGTCCATGTATCCTGGCTGAGGTCACCTGCCTGCACTTTGTGACTCTTCCTTTTCACGCCCATGTCCTCTGATTACAACTGCTTGCAGACACTGCATCATCGATTCTTTCTTGCAATGTTTCCACCACCTTTTGTGTTCTGACTCTAAAAGGGACTTACTCAAATCAAGTCTCTGGGATAAATGGCATTAGGCCTTAGTCATTTGAACATCTCCTGCCTATGTGTGTTTTTATGCATCAACAATGGCTGACTCATGGAGATACTGTTCTTATTGGGTTAATAGGCACTCCACCCTCAGGGGTCATCTGGTCTACCAGGTAAGTTGTAGAGATGTTTAAAAACATGTATTTCCTTTAATATTTTCTTACATGAGCACATAGGTTGAGCAACTGATGTTAGAGTTGCAGTAACTTCTTTTAAGAAGGATAGACAAATTTTACATTTCCTTATTTAATCCCAGTAAGATTTTTTGGAGAAGGAAATGGCAACCCCCTCTAGTATTCTTTCCTGAAAAATCCCATGGGTGGAGGAACCTGGCAGGCTATAGTCCATGGGGTTGCAAAGAGTCAGACACAACTGAGCAACTTCACTCATTCAAGACTTTTTAAAACAATAAAGGCCAGTTTGTAATCTATGAGCTTCTCTTGTGGCTCAGCTGGTAAAGAATTGGCCTGCAATGTGGGAGACCTGGGTTCAATCCTAGGGTTGGGAAGATCCCCTGGAAAAGGGAACAGCTACTCACTCCAGTATTCTGGCCTGGAGAATCCCATGGGGTCACAAAGAGTTGGACACGACATGACATAGATTAATTTTACAATCTATGAAAATGGGGTCCTCAGGAATTGTGTGTCTCGGCACACCAGAGCCCTGTATGTGTTTCTTCGCCCCAGAAGAATTTGCAAGAACATACTTCATTGACAGTACTTGTGATTTTTACCCCCAAATAATGTGCATTGTGTAAATGCTTCTTCCTCAAGAATTTGTTAACTCAAAAATATTTATTGCTGGTCTGCTCTGTGGGAAGCACAGACGTCTGCACCCAAGACTTGTGTCCTTAAAGAGCTTGCGAAGTGACCAAAAGGGAAAAAGAAAAGAAAAATGTAACTGAGGGTCTGTTTGCATACAAACACTAAGAAGCGCCAGCTCTGGCAAATTTAATAACAGCATCCCCAAGTTAATAGTAAACAACTTTCCAGCCCTGAAGGCTTTATGCCCCTGCTGAGCCTGGATAAATGATTTTAGCACAAAATATTGGATTAGAAGAATTCATTTATGGTTTACATGGATTATAAAAAAAAATGGGAGTGCCGTTAGAATGTCTAGTATAAACTCAGAAAAACCTCTGAGCCTTTTCCTTTCAGTAAATAAGTAAATTTTCTTGTAGCTGCTTTTTGGACTTTGAAGACAGACTAAGAGAAGTCAGGATCTGCCTTGTGTTGCCTTTGTGTCTGTCATGAATCTTTTCAAGAAGCTGGGTAATAAACCCTAGAAACAGAGATAGAGTTGATAGTGAGCAGTTACTTGGCTCTTACATGGTTTTGTTTGGAAGACTACTGGGAAATACAGAGCCATCTCATCGACCTTTAGATCAAAAATCACTAAAAGGACGCTCATGGAGAAAGAACAAACCCCATCCTCCTGATCTCACATGATGGCTGAGTCCTCTCTAGGCAAAAATGAAGTTTCCTCTATAGTTTGTGGGTTTTTCCTCTATCATTCTCCCCATGCTTCTGAGAAGTGTAATGTGGCTAGGTAATCCATGTCTACATTTATTTTTAGAAGTAAATGTGAGGCTATAAAAGGGAAGCAGTGACATGTATACCTCCTTTTAATAGTTCATTAATCATGTTAACATTTATAAGCCATAATGTTTGTACTGTTTAAGAGGAAGAATTGGAAAACGGTATTTATACAAATTAACTTTTTATAGGTCTTCACATCCTGAGAAATGATGCTAAGAAAAGCAGTGTTACAGTCTCACAGCACTAAATCCAGTCATTGCCTAGTTCACATGGCCTCGGGGGTGTTTTCTCTCACTTTTGTGTGTCATGAAATAGTAAATGGAATTGATGAGTATTTGTAACAGGTCATCCTGCAATTGCCAGATCACTTCTACAAGTTTCCTTACCTTTTTCTACCCCTAAATGTACTCCATCATTATAATTAATGACATAAATGGAAATTAAACTTTCTATCTTTTGGTCTTCCATGAAGGCAGTGCCGGAAGTAGCAGTTGAGATTGGAAAGTGGATGTAATTCCACGGAGGTATGTTCTTTCTGACCATCGGCACTGACCCCTGGACCAGGCCACTTTGAAAGGCAGTGACATGGTGATGATGAGAAAAACCATTTATCAGGTCCCTCCATACCCTGAACCTTTTATATTTCCATGCACCTCAGTGGTATCAAAGAAGGCATTTTTGGTTGGTTTTTAACTTCAAATTTCTGGCCACTTCCATCACCAGGAGAAGCACATGAAACAAGAAGATGATAAGTTTAGTTTCAGGTCGTGGGCTGTGAATGGACACCACCTTTTGTGGTCTGAATGAGAATTCATTTTGAAGTCCTCATTCCCTCTGGAATGGTATTGTAAGGTAGGACTTGGAGGTGAGCAGGTCATATGAGTGAAGTCCTCACGCATGGGATTAACACTGAGAGAGGCCCCAGAGAGCTCCTTTGCCCTTTTCACCATGTGAGGACACAGCTAGACATAGCAGGCTGTGAAACGAAAGGGAGCCTTCACCAGACACCAAATTTGCCGAGGACTTGATCTTGGACTTCAAGACTCCAGCTCTTCAAGAAATCAGTATCTGTTTTTCTTGTTTTACAAGTCTCCCTGTGTGTGTTCAGTTCAGCTCAGTTGCTCAGTCGTGTTCAACTCTTTGTGACCCCATAGACTGCACATGCCAGGCTTCCCTGTCCTTCACCAACTCCTGGAGCTTGCTCAAACTCATGTCCATCGAGTTGATAATGCCATCCAATCATCTCATCCACTGTCATCCCCTTCTCCTGCCTTCAGTCTTTCTAATGAGTCAGTTCCAAGCATCAGGTGACCAAAGTATTGGAGTTTCAGCTTCAACATCAGTCCTTCCAATGAATATTCAGAACTGATTTCCTTTAGGATGGACTGGTTGGATCTCCTTGCAGTCCAAGGGACTCTCAAGAGTCTCCTCCAACACCACAGTTCAAAAGTATCAGTTCTTCAGTGCTCAGCTTTCTTTCTGGTCCAACTCTCACATCCATACCTGACTACTGGAAAAACCATAGCTTTGACAATATGGACCTTTGTCAACAAAGTAATGTTTCTGCTTTTTAATATACTGTCTAGGTTTGTCATAGTTTTTCTTTCAAGGAGCAGGCGTCTTTTAATTTCATGGCTGCAGTCACCATAAACAGACAAAGACACCAACTAGCTGAACTCTGAGAACTGCTGCGCCCATGTCTGGTTTGCAATTTAGCCATTTGGATTAACTGGCTAGGCTAACTAAGTGGTTAATCATGTAAAATGTCCAAGCAGGTTCTCATGTGGAGACTCTCTATAAGCTCCTTGGAAAGATATCATAAGTGTTAGAATCCAGATTGAATTTATGGTTTGTTGGGGAAAGGGAGTACTGGGTGGGAGAAAAACAGGAGATCTCTCATGTTAGAACGGGATGGAAAAATTGTCAGTGCTTTCAAAAATGTAGTTACAGTCATACTTCCAGGCTCTGGGCAAGTAAGACTCTAAAATAACATGGAGAGAACTTTCTCAGCTCTTCTGAGATTCTGGACCAGGACTGGGTAGAAGTGACACAGTCTGGATTTGGCTGCTGAAAGGTTAATGCTGTCTGATCTCCTGATTTGGTAACACAGAAATGCCTCTTGTGAGTTTTAGGCTGGCTGCCTGAGGACTCATCTGTCTGATGAAACTTCTACAGAATAAGACAGAGAATCTGCTAGAACTGCTCCAGGGTCAGAGGTCACCAGTCTGCTCCAGTTTTTCTATACTCGCTCTTTTCTCTTATAGGAGTTGAGACCTCTGACCTCTCTCTACCCCTTCCTGCCCTGCTGTGCACATTATTCCTTCCCTGTCCTAGGACCTCTCACTCAACACCCTTTTTGATGCTTCTATAGTTAAATCAAGTCTAAAACATTTGGGACCAGTCTCTAAAAGGGCGTTTTTTATTACTGCCAGGCAGCCATGACTGGCAACCTGGTTCCCTGTGTTTTGATCTTCTAGTATGTGACATTTTCTGTCTGCTGACACACATTGCCTGGGAAAAATCTTTGATTATCATATGAAGAAAGAAAGAAAGTCAAGTCGCTCAGTCGTGTTCGACTCTTCGCGATCCCACGGACTGTAGCCTACCAGGCTCCTCCATCCATGGGATTTTCCAGGCAAGAGTACTGCAGTGGGTTGCCATTTCCTTCTCCAGGTATCATATGAAGAGTCATTACGAATTAACACAATAACAATGGAAGAGACGGTTCCATTATTTCCTGTTTCCAGAGAAAGACTTCACTGATGATTCGCAAATGTAATAAAGTGTTTCCATTTTAAACATCAAAACCTTAGATGCTTGCCTTCTTTTCTTATCCACAAATAGTATATGTTTATGGTGTTCTTGTACATTTCTATATTTTTATTAGCATATTTCATGAATGTTTTTCCATGACATTAAATATTCTCTATGATATTTTAATGACTTTATTGTATTTCATTTTACATTTCTTATTATCACACTATCATACTGTTTCCAATTTCTCTTTTTTAGCAATATCACAATGATGTACATTTCTCCTTAAAATGTAGGAGAGCACTCATTTCCCCCAAAATCGTCTGGAGAGGGTATAATCAGTTAAACAATTTTAAAATCAATGTAATAGGTAAAGAAACATGTTATTGTTGCTTAAATTTGCATCTTTTTGATCACCTGTAGGACTTCCTCACATGAGCATTGAACATTTTCAAATGTTATTGCCCATCTGTGGATTTTTGTGAATTTCCCCTTTTAATTTTTTTGCCTGAGGAAGGTGAGTGAATTTTTTCCCAATTAATTATAACCAATTTAAAATTCAACTACAGATGTGACCTGTTCCAAATAAATTTAGTTTTTTTAACCATTTGCCCTTAAATTGTATTTATAGTGTGGATTTTTTTAACATATAAAAATTTTTTAACTTTAGTGTTGACTGAACTGCTCCAGTATCTTGGAAGAAATAAAACAATGTGTAAGCCACTTTCTCTGCCTTGATACCTAATAATCCAAGTGTGGAAATAAGATGTATGTAGGGGAGTTGGTGATGGACATGGAAGCCTGGCGTGCTGCAGTCCATGGGGTTGTGAAGAGTTGAACACGACTGAGCAACTGAACTGAACTGAACTATAAAGAATATAGTGTTTAAAGCAGCTGCTTGTCATGGAAAGGTGTGTAGTTACTGAAAGATGAGCCTGTTGTTGGTGAGAGTTTGGAAAAAGCCCCTTGGACGCTGCTGATCGACACTGTCCTGCTCCGAGGTTGATAAGCACAGATTTAAACATCAGGCTGGACAAGAATGAAGAGTTTTTCCAGGGAGAGTGTGATGGATTGCACACCTACATGATCGTGCACTCGGGCTGACCCTCCTGCCAAGACTGAGTTATTTTCTCTCCTCTGGGCAACCAACTGCATATTTGTGCCAGCATCTTTGAAAACATCAGTGATATAAATTGTGTTTCTCTCTGATCTGTGCAAACTTAGAAAAGTGTCCAGAAAAAAATCTAGGGAGAATGAGAATGAACACTAGTTTTCATGATTTTCTTTAGGAAAATTTCAAATGATACTGTGTTGTGGGTGAGAGTCAAGGAATCTGTGGCTTTTATGTCTCACCGCCTGTCAGAGTACCCTGTGCTTTTGTCAGAATTTGCAGTGTGCTTTAAGGATTCCAAGTCAATAAGACCTTACTCTGGTGTATGTGTGTGTTTGTGCGTGCAATGGGGAAGGCACAGGGAGACAAGACTAGGATGAAATGAGCTGATTGCAGAAAGCAGGACCAAGAATGCTGAAAAAGCAGCTGCCCAAAAGGACTCAGACCCTGTGTGTGTGTGGACTGGGGGAGAGGCACTGTGGGGACAGCCCTCTGGAGGTTACAGCAAAGTGGAAGGAGATGGCCAGAGAGCAGGAGTGTTTCCAATTCAGGAGACTTCAGCCAGTGGGGTGCTGGGGTAAATGTTTAACAGTTGGCTCTCTGGGGACTTCACAAAATCCTGATGAGAAGCATTTGCAATTTCTCTGGTGTAAACACCCCCAGTGTGGTAGACCACAAACTGCCACCGGGGGAGTCACTGAATGGAAGGCTAGAATGTGCACCATAGGCTTTCATGAGCAGCTGGTATAAGCTGATGGAGTTTTGTTTCTGCGCCATCCATCCATCCATCCATCCATTCAGTCATGGCAGGACCACAACCACTTCTTGAGGCAGGAGCCACATAGGGGGCAGAGTTCAGCACTCCAGGGGAGGCCGTGACCACAAGCAGACAGAGTGTCAGGGCTCCAGCTCCACAAACTGGATCATCCTGGTTAGAGGCAGCAGGACCTGGTGCTAAGTTGTAAAGCTGAAGCAAAATCTCAGCCTTGAGTGGGAAGGATAATGCTCGCAAAGAGGCTGCAGGGGTGCCAGCCCTCATCTCTCATCCATTTCAAAACCAGCATCATGACGCAGACACTAATGCTGTGGATGGCTTTCTTCTACTGGTCAGACCTGGGTCAGACATAGACAAGGGGAAACTGTCTATAGGAAATCACCAGAGACTCCTAAACCAGGGCCAGACAGGTCAAGGACTCCAATTAACACTCAGTGATGAGATGACCTCCTCATCTGCCTGTACACAAGGAGAGGAGTATTCCTATTATTTCAGTACTTGAACCTTGATGAAGGGGTGACCTTACATCATTTATTCTGTCAACAGATATTGTTAGGTGAACAGATTTTGCTGTCATGGAGTCTGCTGTCTTTTGGCAGAGACAGGTGATCAACCATTCATAAAGGGATATGATCATATCAGATGGAGGCGAGGCTGTGAAGGGCTGAGCTGAGACAGAGTCAGGGACAGGAGAGGTGCTGCTTTAGGTCACTGTTGTCGTTGTAGTCCTTTCATTGCTAAGTTGTATCCGACTCTCTTGTGACCCCATGGACTGTAGCCGGCCAGGTTTCTCTGTCCCTGGGATTTCCCAGGCAAGAATAGTGGAGTGGGTTGCCATTTTCTCCTCCAGCGGATCTTCCCAGTCCAGGGTTCAAGCTGTGTCCCCTGTGTCTCCTGCAATGGCAGGTGGATTCTTTACCACTGCATCACCTGGGAAACCCTTAACCTTGCTGCTGCTGCTGCTGCTAAGTCACTTCAGTCGTGTCCGACTCTGTGCAACCACATAGACGGCAGCCTACCAGGCTCCGCCGTCCCTGGGATTCTCCAGGCAAGAACACTGGAGTGGGTTGCCATTTCCTTCTCCAATGTATGAAAGTGAAAAGTGAAAGTGAAGTCACTCAGTCCTGTCCGACTCTTAGCGACCCCGTGGACTGCAGCCCTTAACCTTAATTACCTTCAAAAAGTATTTCCAAATACAAACATGTTAGGGGTTAGGGTTGTAACATGTGCATTTCAGAGGTGGCAGGATTCAGCCCTTTGCATGGACATTGCCTTCAAGCAGCACTGATCTAATATTAGTAATTCTCAAAATGTGGCACACATGGAATCACCTGCAGGACTTGATGAAACCCAGATTCTTGGGCCCCCAGGGATTCTTGCTTGGTTGATCTAAATCTGATTTAATAGGTCCGTGTAAGTATTTGCATTTCTAAGAGGCTTCCAGGCGATGCTGGTGCTGATCCACGGCCTGGTCTCTGAACACTGAATTAGACAATAGATTTGGGGAACCAATCTTCCAAGAACTAGAATAGCATAAAATGATCCAAAAGAAATCCTAAAAAAAAATTCGGCAATTCAGAAGACTTTTCATATTTCAGTGCCTCAGAGATTGTTTAAACATCTTTTGTTTTTAAAATAATACATACATATAAATCTTTTTCTTTTTTAAAAAAAATCTTTTAATTTCATTGTTATTCTGGCTAAAGGGTATTTCCCTTGTAATTTCCTTTGATAACCTGAAAGTGTTTTGCAAGCATTATTTTTAACCTTCAAATCTACTCCAGGGAGAATTGTAAGTCAAAAAATAAATATTTTTTGAGATATTTATTTTCAATAATAAATAACAAACAAACTTGAGATCCAGAGAAATCAGTGCCTTGTACGAGTTAGCACAGAGCAGAAAGCAGGAAGAAAGCTTGTTAAACAGAAGTCTGTCCACATAAGGAGATGTGAGGGGGAGTGAGTTAAACTCTGGGCGGCTTTTGAATTAAGCAATAAACTTTGTACGTCCATTACTGCATTGATGTGAAGGTTCCCTTTTAATTTTAAACATCTGTAAAAATCAACAGAATCTTGGGTCACAGGTCTTCTGAAACTGTAATAATCAAGCCAAATGAAGGTACTTATAGATCACTGGTGATTCCTCCTGGTTAATTTGAAGCAGTTAACTTAGGACAGTCCTTCAAACCC
This sequence comes from Bos indicus, assembly GCF_029378745.1. NCBI lineage: Eukaryota > Metazoa > Chordata > Mammalia > Artiodactyla > Bovidae > Bos > Bos indicus. The sequence continues at coordinate 35,790,043 of NC_091772.1, read as the reverse complement.
AGAAAGTTGTGAAGTTTAGCAACAATGCAATAATGAATTATAAAAGCTGTATTGTTTCTACCATGCCACCATTTTATCTAATTATTTCTGGTATAAACCCCAGTGGAAACAATGCATATTTTGTTATGAAACTCCAACCAGAAACATTGGACCTCAGACAAAAAGAAAACTTTGGGAAAGATTCCAGCATCAAACTGTGGCATGTATATTCCCACATACATAAAATGAAGAATTAATATAAAATATCATGCCAAGAACACACTGCTTAATATTTGTGCATTTTCTATTAGAAACTTGTTTGGAGGATATCCAATTTCCAACCCCCTCCCCCACCCCTCGCCATGAATCAGAAAGATTCTCTCAATAACTGAAAGATACAACTCATTTCAAAATATATCATTTCAAAATTCACCTAGAGAAATGTTTAGGAGCAAAGACAACATATTTGCAGTCAGTAAAGACCATTCCTTTATAGAAATATGATCATAAAGATGCTATCAACTAGTCGTTTTAATGAACTCTGAGTTCCCAGAGTTTTGAAGGTGGTCAAGAGAAGAGATGGTGCCATAAACATCACAGAAAGGGTTTCCTTCAATGGCAGATAGTTCTTGTCTCATTATTAAGCTTTTTATTTTGAGATAATTATAGATTCATATGCAGTTGTAAGCAATAACACAGAGAGATCCTATGTATGTGTACTCAATTCCTCCCAGTGTTAACATCTTCTAAAACTACACGTACATGATGACAACCCAAATATTGACCCTCAGTAAAATTCTCCAGGGTGTTTTGTGCACCAATAGTCACTCCTTTTTATTGCTGAGTACTATTCCAAGGTATGAGTGAACCATAGTTTGTTTATCCATTCATCCATTGAAGGTCATATGTTTCTAGTTTGGAGTCATTACGAATAAAGCTGCCATATAAACACTTAGGTACAGGTTTTTTTTGTGCACACAAATCTTCATTTTCTGGGTTAAACATCTAGTAGTGTAACTGCTGGATCATACAGTAGTTGCACATTCAGATTTTCAAGAAGCTACAAACTGTTTTTCAGAGTGGTTGGACCATTTCACATGTCCACCAGCATTTCGAGAGTGATCCAGTTTGCCTGCATCCTCACCAGCGCTTAGTGTTGTCACTATTTTTTTAAGTTTAGCCCTTCTGATGGAGGTTAGTAATAGCTCATTATGGTTTCAATTTACATGTCCTCAGTAGCTGCTGACGTTCAAATCTTTTCACAGACCTACTTGCCACCTGTGTATCTTCTTCACTGAAATGTCTGTGTATGGGGTTTTTGCCATGTTCTCTTTAGGTTGTTTGAGCTTCCCTGGTGGCTCAGTGGTAAAGAATTCGCCTGCCAGTACAGGAGATGTGGGTTTGATCCCTAGGTTGGGAAGATCCACTGAAGAAGGAAATGGCAACCCACTCCAGTATTCTTTCCTGGGAAATCCCATGGACAGACAGACATGACTTAGTGACTAAACAAAAACAACAATGAAAAATTGGGCTATTTTTTTGTGTCACTATTGAGGATAAAAAGTTCTTTGCATATTCTAAATGCTAGCCTTTTGTTTGATGTATGGTTTGAAAATATTTTCTCTCACTCTGTAGCTTGTCTTTTCACTTTCTTAACAGTCTTTTGCAGAGCAGAAGTTTTTTGTTTTGATGAAGTGCAATTTATCAACATTTCATTTTATAAATCATTCACTCACTGTTGAGTCCAAGAACTTCTAATCTAACCCTAGGTCCTGGAGGTTTTTTTCCTGAAAGCTGCATAGCTTTACATTTAAGTCCATTTTGAATTGATTTTTGTGAAATATTTGACTTAGGTTTGAGGTTTGGTTTCCCCCTATGGATGTACAATTGAGTCAGCATCATTTATTGAAAATTTATTCTTCCTCCACTTTATTGCTTTTGCACTTCCATCAAAATCCATTGGAAATACTTGTGTGGGTCTATTTCTGGGCTCTATTCTATTCTCTTGACCTATGTCTGTCTGCCAGTACTGCATGATCTTGATAACTGTAGCTATGTGGTAAGTCTTGAAATTGGGTAGACGGATCCCTCCTACTTTCCTCTTCTTTTTCAAACTTGTTTTAGCCATTTTATTTTCTTTGCCTTCTCATACAAATTTTAGAACACTTTTGTCTGTATCAACAAAAAATCTTGTTGGAATTTTGATAAAATATCATTAAATTGTATAAAGCCACACAGAATAACTCTCCATTTGTTTAGATCTTGATGGTTTCTTTCATGAGCACTATGCAGTATTCAGCAAAGTCTTATACAAGCTTTGGTGGGATTTACATCTAAGTATTTTATGTTTTGAGCAATTGTAAATGGTATCATATTTTAAATGTCCATGTGTTCATTGCTAATTTATAGAAATATATGTCTTTTGTGTGTTTCCCTTGTATCCTTTGCTTTGCTGATCTTATCTATTAGTTCTAAAATGTTTTTGTTGTTGTTGTGTTTTCTTTTTATAGATTCTTTGGGATCTTCTGTCAGACAATCATATCATCAGCAAATAGAGGTAGTCTTATTTTTCTCCTGCCTAGTCAATATGCTTTTTATTTCTTTTTCTTTCCTTGGTGTTATGGCTAGAGCTTTTAGCACTACATTGAGTGAAGTGAGAATAGTAGATGTTTTGTCTTGCTCCCAATCTCAGGAGGAGTCATTCGGTCTTTCACAATTATGTGTGTTACACATAGGTTTCTGTAGATACTGTTTATCAAGCTGGGGAAGTTCCCTGGTAGGATTTTTATTTTTCTTAACAAACTGAGCAGTTCAAATTATGTGAATATTATAGGAGTTTTGCCTTTTCTTTAAACTTTTCATGGATAGGATGAAAATCATACTTTTCAGGTTTACAAAAGACTTTGTTGTCTTTCCCTGCTGAAAGTACGTTGAGTCATTGTTTTACCTTTCCTGGATTTGTTAGGAAATGCACTGCCTTCGCAGAGAAAATGTTTGCTATCAATCTGAAGCTAAATTATCAGAATGAAAATAAATCTCTGGTCATAATTCGGCTAGTGAAGGACTCACGTCTTTATGGCATTGGTGTAACACAGGAACATCGGTGGGAAACGACAGACAAAGGACCTGAGTCCTCCCAGCCTCAGCTCGCCCTGTCGCTTTCCTGCCCCATGTCTCCCAGACCTAAGGAGAGATGGCATTTCAAGCTATACCACAGGGTCAGGGAAAAACATGTATTGATGAAGTACACATAAACAGGATTCTCGCAGGCACATTTCTGTCTTCCTGTCAGATTTTCCACTTCTGGAAGAACAGCAGCTAATGGGTATTTTTTTAGGGTTGCAAAGCAGGGTAAGTTGGCATTGCCACCACTCAAGTTCAGGTCCACGGATAAAGATACAGCTGACAAGTTTGTAAAGATAAAACTATAGAGAGACAGACACGTAGGAAGGCAGATAATAAACAGGACAAGGAAAGAAATAAGAGCTCTACCATCCACACACATTGGGAGTGGAAACACGCACCTGTCTTCTGTGAAAATCAGAAATAACCATTTCTCTTGGAACGCACTAGCTCCATTTACAGCTCTCAGCACAAGGGGCCTCTCTCCTGGACCATGAATTGGACTCTGTCATAGACTGATTTGGGCACATAGTGGTAGATATTTATACGCTTGTATGCATATCTCACTTCTTCACCTATGTTGTATCACTTTTTAACAAGGTCAAGGTCTTTCCGTTCTTCCTAGTGTAGTACTCAGCACTGGCAAGTGCTGGTAAGTGTTTCAATTGATGGTGGTTGAAATCGAAATGAATGGTGACAAAGATGAAAATTCAATGAAAAAGTGCTCCACTCCATTATTTATAAACTGTAATATTTAGGAACCGCAAAGTGTTGGCTTTATTATGTTTCTTTCATTCTGCTCCTGAGTGGACTGTGCTCTAGAATTTTTCATCCAGCTATGTAAAATCACCTTTGCTGCCTTCCCAAGAAGGAACATTGTTGTATGCTCACGAGCTGGTCTAAGCGCCAGGTTATAGGATCGATTTAAATGCCGTGATCATATCTTGAGTGGCCAAAGAGAAATTGGGGAAGGTAAGATGGGGTTTAGAGCAAACGATGAAAGGAAATCTTACCTGAATCTTTCCAGGTTATCACTTTACTGTGCAATGTTTCATTAGCTAATTGTTACTGAGACAATGAAGGAGTCAGTTCCAAAACAGTCAATTACTTAGTCCAATTTGGGTAATAAAAAAACATTCTATGAATTGAAATATAGTTTACTTTGAAAGGAAATTGTGCCTCCCAGGAGGCTGCTTAATGGTTTTGGGGAAAATGGTTCTATTATTCGCCTCTTTGTTGCAACATTATATGTTGGAAAAATACACTTAATTACATTTGGTTGGCTCTAAAGACTTTCTGGTGCAAACTGCTAAAATATTAACAAAGAAACACTTGCATGTGAGAGCTGTATAGAGGAAGAGCCTGGGTCCCCCTCCTGGGTCCCAGGAGGAGGTCAGATGTACCCAGTGTGTACCCAAAGTGCAGACCTGAAAGCCTCCATCTCTAGATTTTGAATCCAGTTGTTCTCCCACTACTTTTTATTTGTGGTGAAAACTAGAAATAACAAGACAGTGACTCACAAGGATCCCTGGTAGACTGTAGGTGATGTACAAAAGATGTATCTTTCATATCTTACATTGTTGTTTTTCGGTTCCTAAGTCACGTCTGACTCTTTGCAATTCCGTGGACTGCAGCACACCATCCTGCTGGAGTTTGCCCAAACTCATATCCATTGAGTCAGTGATGCCATTCAACCAGCTCATCCTCGGTCATCCCCTTCTCCTCCTGCCTTCAATCGTTCCCAGCATCAGATAGACAATTAAAATTTAGGATGCAAGAATGCTGAGGCCTTTGGGAATTTCTAGATTGTAAATTGTTATTTAAAAAAAATTAATTTAACTCATTTTTAGTAGCAAAAATGCATATCCTAACCCAATAGCTACACTAGATGACTGCAGCTATGCTCCATTAAAAAGAGCATCTTGAGGGACTTCCCTGGTGGTTCAGTGGCTAAGACTCTGGGCTCCTACTGCAGGGAGCCCAGGTTTGATCCCTGGTCAGGGAACTAGATCCCACATGCCACAACTAAGGACTGGTGCAGCCAGTAAATAAAATGAAAAAGAAAACATTTTGATTGCATTTAGGGATGCCTGAAAATGACTCATTGTCATAAAACAATGTGTTCGGGAGGCCTCAAGTCCTGGAAAGATTTCCTTTGGCTCTATTGTCTTCTCTGCCATGCTTTCAAGACAGATTCCTCTCTCCTAATGCCACTGTCACTCATCAGGCAGCTTCAAAGTGGGTTTTCTGGGGACAAAAAGATGGTGAATGTGGCAGCTAATTTCTTTTGCTTTTTAGAACAGTTTAAATAATTCTCTCTCTCTTCATTTAATTTGCTGTTTCCTGGGTAAATGGCTCTGTCTCAGTGGTTCCTATAATTAGAGCTGAAGTCAAGCCCCAAATCTTAATTCCCTGATCTATGATGGGAACACATATCACAACTGCCTGGGAGGCCTGGGCTCATCTGTAGGCAAAGCTTCAGGATGATCAGGTAGCTGTGGGACAGAGAAGAGTTTCTCAGTGGATCTGAGCCTCTGTTTCCTTATCTGTGAAATAAGGATCAAAAGGATTTCTGGCTCCTACGGCAGCCTTTTGTATAGAATTTGTCAAGTTAGTGGAGTTCTGCTCAAGGGGAACTTGGCAGGGGGATGAACTATTTGCTGTTCACAGAGCAGGTGTGAGTGGAAAGATCATGGACTTAGTTTCCAGTCTTCATTCTGCATCAACAGAAAGTCTGATTTGGGGCAATGTACTTACGCTCTCTGAGTCTGGGTTCCTCATTTGTAAACTGAGGTAATACTGACCTTGGGGGCTTGTTGGGAGGGCTGAAAGTCTATGTCTAGAATTTAATGGATATCCAAAAGTGAGAGTTCCTTTTCTTGCCTTAGGATGGCTGTGGGGGTCCCATCCTTATGTAGCCCTTAAGGGAACCAGTGAACCCAGGTAAAGAATTCAAGTGCATGTTTTATTACCCTCCCCCGCTCCCAGGAAGGCATCTCTGATGGCAATAAGATTAGTCTAGCGCCACCTGCTGGAGAAACCTCAGTGCCCTCAGCTGAGCCAGCTCCCAAGATTCCCACCTGCTCTTGTAGGTGAGCAGGCATTCAGAGCCCTAACCTATCCGGCACACAGCAGGGGGAACTCTTTTCTCTTCCCCTTCCTCCCCCTGATGCTGGGAAAGATTGAAGGCAGGAAGAGAATGGGGACAACAAAGGATGAGATGGTTGGACAGCATCTCAGACTAGATGGACATGAGTTTGAACAAACTCCAGGAGTTGGTGATGGACAGGGAAGCCTGGCATGCTGCAGCCCATGGGGTCACAAAGAGTCAGACGCGACTTAGCGACTGAACTGACTGGCCGACTGACTTCCTCCCCCTCCTCCTTCTCCACTGCTTTCTCCTAATACTACCATTAATTAGACCTAAGATACTTTGGGTAGAAATTGAATCTCATGTTGGTTTTTGATGGTTTTACTTCCGTTTCAGGGATATATATATTTTTTTTCCAGGAAGTAAGATAGAACACAGGGAAGTGTCCATGAGGGTGCCTGAAATTTGTACAGATCCACATGTGAATACACTCAGGCTAGAAATATTTCTGACTTATTGCAGTTATATTCTTGGCTAAAACTTCCCCTGGCTGCATGCTTACTCTATCCTTACTCTCTCTTTATAGTTGGGAGGACTTGGGGAAGGGGATGGTAAGCAGCAAGAATGAATGTCCCTCCGATCATTGCTTTCAAATAATAGAAAGAACAAAGAGAGAGAATGAAGGGAAGAAGGAAGAAGAAAGAAAGGTGAAGGGAGGGAGAGAAGGAAGGAAGGAACAAAGTTTCAAAGAACACACCAGGATTGAGGTTTCCCAAATCAGAATTCATGTTCAGAAGACATATTGCTGAATTAACTCCAGTCTGTGGAAACAGGCATGTGCCTACATCTACACAGTGGCCGCACTTCAGAGCAAGTCTTCCCCTCCCACCTGCTTTCTCAGCCTTTCAGAGGCATGCTTTTCTTCTGTTGGACTAGACTGGAGATCCTATAGGCTCTAAAGTGAAATGTTTTTGAGAGAAGAGTTAAAAAAAAAACCAACAACAACTTGGCAGACATTCATCTGAAAGCAAAGAGCTCCATTTGGGACAAAGCTATTGAGTGAAAAGATAATGGAACTTGGGAAATCTGGTTCCGCTTAAAGTCTGTGACTCATTCACAGCCAGAGCACAAGTTCTTTCTTTACATAAACACAAAGCAGTAATTTGCTAAAATGATGGAGTTTCTCCCTGTGTGCGTCAGACGGTAGAGCATCCCACAAGGCTCTCCTGGGTCTGCGGGGACATTTTCATTCCTATTTACTCTCCGAGTGGGTCAGGCTAAGGTTTCACTTACCCTGTTTCTCAGGAAGCACGGAGGCCTCTGGGCAAAAGATCCAGTCACTGAGTTTGATTTCCTGTATTGGGTGACTCAGGTGACAAACTGGTGATTTAACTCCCTTAGAAAAGGTGTTATTATGAATGCACTCCATCATTCAGCCCCGATCTCCTTCCAGTCTTATGAAATGTCTTGAGTGTTTCTTGGGTCCCAGGCACTGCTCTGAGCACTTTCTGTGGGTGGAGTCATGCTAAACCTTGTGGGACACCACAGGATATTGGTCTGTTTTTGTTTGCAGTTGTATCCCAAGGACCTAGAACAGAGTTTAGCAGAGAGTTGGCGCTCAGCACGCTGATAGTAATGAACCAAAATCCCTCATTGCTTCCCAGTGAGGAAGGTAGCTTATGACTGAGGAAGTTGGAGCCCGAGAGAAGTTAAATGATTGTCCCAGGACCATGTGTCTAGGAAGTGGAGGGGCCAGGAGAGAGCAGAAACTGGCTGTTGGTGGTGGAGCCCAGAGCCAGGGTCTTGGCCACTGTGGGGTGCAGTCTTGCTTCCCCTCAACCTGCTCCAGGGACCTGATGATTCAGAAAGGCTGGTCTTGCATAACAACCCCACATGTGGGCATGTTTCTGCCTCAAGTCCACTGATTCCCCTCTGACCGTTACTACCGTACCCCCATTGATGCTCTCTGGCTGGTGCCTGTTAAACCCCATTCATCTTTCAATGCCCAACTGAAGTCCCACTTTCCCCTGAGCCTGCAGGGATTTCCCCCATGCCACAGCTGTACCACACCGTCAACACTAACCAGATTGAGTCTTGGCTACCTTTCAGTTATTTATTTTTATTGAAAAAAATTTTTAATTGAGGTATTAGTTTCACACGTAGATCATAGTGGTTCAGTTATATATATAAAATACTTCCCTGGTGGCCCAGTGGTAAAGAACCTGCCTACTGATGCAGGAGACTCAGGTTTGACCCCTGGGCTGGGAAGATCCCCTGCAGAAGGAAACAGTAACCCGCTCCAGTATTCTTGCCTGGGAAAAATCCTGGACAGAGGAGCCTGGCAGGTACAGTCCATGGGGTCACAAAAGAGTCAGACACAGTGAGTAAACAGCAACAACAAGGTATACATCAATTCTTGTTCAGGTCCTTTTCCCTTATAGGTTATTACAAGATACTGAGCAGAGTTTCCTGTGCTATATATTGTTGTTTATCTGTTTTACATATAGCAGTGTGTGTATGTTAATCCCAAACTCCTAACATGTTCTTTCCATCCCCTTTCCCTTTTGGCAACCATACATTTGTTTTCTGGGCCTGTGGGTCTATTTCTGTTTGTGCATAAATTCATTGTTTTTAGATTCCATGTACCTTTTACACTAAGGAAGATTTTGCCCCCAATCAGGTCACAAGCTCCTAAGGGGCAGTAACAATTCTGGATGCCTGGACCTTGACCAGGTCACCACCATCTTCTCCTTCAACCCCTCTCCCCTTCCTGTGTGCCATCTTCTCCCTTCAGTGGGAAAGATCAGATCAAAGGGGGCTGGAAATTAAATAAAGCCTAAATAAACTCGAAAAGGTTTAGCATAGGAGAGGGAGTTTAGCCCAGGGGTTGGAATGTGGACTCTGCCCTCAGTTGGCTAAGGCTAGAATTCCACTGACACTGTATTAATTATCTCTGCTGAGTAATAAATTAACCCCAGGACATAGTGCTGTAAGGTTGCAATAAATGTTTTTTCACTGGGATCTCTCATGAGGCTGTCTAGGGCTGCAGACCTCTGAAGTTTCAATCAGGGCAGGTAGCTACTTCCAAGGGTGCCCCCACACCCAGGCTGGTGCTAAGACACCTCAGCTCTTTGCCACGTGGCTGTCTTCGCTGCAATCCAGCCACGCTCCATAGTCACAAGAGGTGAAACCAGATCCAGTGTGTGATGGTGCCACACAGGGTGTGGATGACAGGATGTGAGGACCACTGGGACCATCTTGGAGGTTCATCTTCCACGTCCACCATTTCTAGCTATGCCAGTTTGGACAACTTACTCAACAACTTGCAGCCAATTCCCTCATCTGTAAAAAGGCTAATTTTTGGCATTGCATGTGTGCATGCTAAGTTGGTTCAGTTGTCCCTGACTCTTTGCGACCCCAGGGACTGAAGGCCACCAGGCTCCTCTGTCTATGGGATTCTCCTGGCAAGAATACTGGATTGGGTTGCCATGCCCCCCTCCAGGGGATCTTCACGACTCAGGGATCGAACCTGCATTTCTCTATGTCTCCTGCCTTGGCAAGCGGGTTCTATACCATTAACACCACCTGATGCTGCTGCTAAGTCACTTCAGTCGTGTCCGACTCTGTGCGACCCTAGAGACGGCAGCCCACCAGGCTTCCCCATCCCTGGGGTTCTCCAGGCAAGAACACTGGAGTGGGTTGCCATTTCCTTCTCCAATGCATGAAAGTGAAAAGTGAAAGTGAAGTCGCTCAGTCATTCCCGACTCTTAGCGACCCCATGGACTGCAGCCTACCAGGCTCCTTTGTCCATGGATTTTCCAGGCAGGAGTACTGGAGTGGGGTGCCATTGCCTTCTCCGAGGAAGCCCCAATTTTTGGCATTGTATCACCTTATAAGCCTGTTGCAAGAACCAAATGGGTAAATATAGGCACTTAGGTCACAATTCAAATATTAACTGTTATTATTTGAAAGTGCAAACTAATCTCAGAGTTTATCAGAAGGGCCTGACCTGGGGAATCTGGACTCCCCCCCTCCGCCCAACCTGTCTTTTCTTCTACTTTTCCCCCAGCTCTGTGTATGTATGTGTGTGTATGCGTGTGTGTGTGTGTGTGAGTGTGTAAGGTAGTGGTGGGGTAAGTGCTTTTTCAGCATAAAAGTGCTTTCTTAAAAGAAAATCCTTTTTTTAGAAAGTCCTTGCTGTATAAGAAGAGGTTTTTGTAAAGTTGCAGATTTACTTCTGTTTTTCTGCTCAGGTTTCCCGCCAGCCTGTCTTGATCAGAGTGGGTTTATTTCTGGGACAAGGCATCCCAGGCTTACCTAACAGCCATGCAGGATGAAATGGGATGAGATGAGCCTCCCAGAAAAGCGGGTGACTATCATTTACTCCACTGGGGCCACTTACTGAGGATCCACTGGAGGGAGAGAAATGGTCAAGAAGGAAAGACACAGAGAATAGAGAAGACATAGATTCGAGAATGGAATATTTTCTGAACACCTATCAGATGTCAGGTACTATGTTAAGTCTGGCAGTATAGGCAGACCTCAGAGATACTGCAAGTTCAATTCCAGACCACTGCAGTAAAGCGAATGTTACAGTGAAGTGAGTCACGTGAACTTTTCAGTTTCCTTGTCATGCAAAATTTATGTTACACTATGTCATAGTCCTTTAAGTGTGCGATAGCATTATATCTAAAAAAAAGTGATGTACATACCTTAATTAAAAAGTATTTCATTGCTAAAAAACCCAACTATCAACTCACAATGCAGGTAGGAAGGGGGCTTTCAAAACTGCCTCTAAAGCTTCTGTTTACAGACTGCTTCTATTTAGAGACAGAAGACATTGAACAAGCATTAGTTTTAAGGGTAGATGTGTGGGTTTGATTTACACACACTGGGTTTCCAGTATCTTTGAGACTGGACTAGCAGCTAGATACAGAAACTGAAGTCCAGGGTAGAGGCTTGGGTTTGAGATGAGTTTGTGGGTCACTTGAGTCCTTTGTGTTTGATGACTGCATGAAAGAGATTGCTTGGAGGGAGAAGCATGGAACTTTGGGAAATTCCAGCCTTGGGATTGGAATGGCAGGAGTGAAGTTCACACATCGCTAATAACAGGAAAAACTGAAACTCACAGCTGAGAGGTTTATAATAATAAATGTTATTAAGACCTATTTTTTAAGAGGCAGAGATTTGCATGGAGCTATAACCCTAAGTTGGCTTCCCTGGTGGCTTAGCGGTAAAGAATCTGCCTTCAAATGCAGGATACACAGTTTCAATACCTGGGTTGGGAAGATCCCCTGGAGAAGGAAATAGCAACCCACTCCAGTATTCTTGCCTGGGAAATTCCACGGACAGAGAAGCCTGGTGGGCTACAGTCCTTGGGGTTGCAAAAGAGTCAGATACAACTTAGAAACTAAACAACAGCAACGTAACCTTAAGCATGGAGTTTGAGGACGGTCACATTTCCAAAATGTGGCTGAGAAAGGGACTATAGACAGCAGCCACGTGGCAGGAAACAACCAGATAAGGGAGGCAGCTTCAAGTCCTGGCCAAGAGCAACCCAAAGGCACTGTCGGCCATGCTGGGAGTAATCAAGAGGTATTTTAGTGTGAGTTGCTTCGAACAAAGCTTGGAAAGCCCTAACCTTGGTCCCTTCTAGGAAAGGAATACAAGATCCACAGTTAACCATGAGGCTGTGAAAACATAGAAGGGATAAAGCATGGACAGGGCAAGTAAAGAGCTCACTGAAAGTGATCCACGAAAACTTTCTCCCAGCTCTGAGCTGTTCTGAAGGTTGCTCAGTTGTGTCCGACTCTTTGCGACTCCATGGACTATACAGTCCATGGAATTCCCCAGGCCAGACTACTGGAATGGGTAGCTGTTCCCTTTTCCAGGGGATCTTCCCAACCCAGAGATCGACGCCAGGTCTCCCGCTCTGCAGGCGGATTCTTTACCAGCTAAGCCACCAGGGAAGCCTAAGAATACTGGACTGGGTAGCCTATCCCTTCTCCAGGGGATCTTCCCAACTCCCAAATTGAATTAGGGTCTCCTGCATTGCAGGTGGATTCTCAAGTAAGGATTTTAAGCACAACTCAAACAAAGAAAAGCATGAGATCCCCCTTGGTCCACTGACCTGTCCACATAGGGAGAAGAGGGAGCCGGAAATGGAGTGAATCAGAAACATCACTGCTGCGGTCAGGAGAGTGGGCTGAGCCTGACTTGGATCTTGGGTTCCTTCTCTACTGGGTGCTGGGCAGGTGCCAATACAATCCAACACTCGTGTTACCTATGAGCTCGTGCTGCAAAGAGTGCCTTGCTTGTGTAAGAAAAGTGTTCCTAAAAGGTTATGTTCCTCAAACTTTTGTAAGCCAAGTGATAATATATTTTGCATTTTTTTATCTGACATTCTCATTCCAGAGTTGGTTTATCCTTATTTATTTTCAAACAATGAGGTTTCGTAATGGAATACTACTCAGCCATGAAAAAGAACACACTAATGCCATTTGCAGCAACATGATGGACCAAGAGATTGTCGTACTAAGTGAAAGAAGTCAGAGAAAGACAAACTCCATATGGTGTCACGTATATTGGAGTCTAAAATATAACACAAATGAACATATTTATGAAATAGGAAGACTCAGAGATGTGGAGAATAGACTTGTGGTTGCCAAGGGGGAGGGCGGAGCGGGGAGGGATGGATTGGGAGTTTGGGGTGAGCAGATGCAAGCTGTAATATATAGGCTGGATAAACAACAAGATCCTACTGTACAGCACAGGAAAATCTATTCAATGTCCTGTTAAACCATAATGGAAAAGAATATATTTGTATATCTATCTATATATATAGATAGCTAAATCACTTTATTGTACAGTAGAAATTAACACAACATTATAAATCAACTGTACTTCAACTTAAAAATTTTTTTAAGCAAAAAGAACAGCTTTTAAAAAGTGATGATGTTTCTTAACAATTTTGGCAAAAAGTTACTTTCTTTGTTCCTTTTCAAAACAACTTTTTATTTATTTATTTTTTTGCAGTAGGTCCTTGTTGGTTATGCATTTTAAATAAAGCAGTGTGTACATGTCCATCCTAAACTCCCAGTCTGTCCCTCCCCTCTTCTTCTCTCCCTCTCCACTCCAATTTTTTTGTCAAGAATTTAATGATCTAAAAACACTTAAAGCCATTAAGAAGTCACCATAGAAGAAGAATCCTTTCACAGTATTATTAATTCATGGCTCTGCTGGGGCCTTGAGGCTCAGCTGGTGTTGGAGGACAGCATTCTGGAGACAGCATCTGAGTAGAGCAACTCTGCCTTCAGAGTCCAGAGAAGTTTACTATGCAGAGTAGGAGTGTAACTCTCTTCTGTTTTGATGTCTTTATTCTAGGCCCTTAGGTTTTCTAGGCCCATATGTGGACTTATGGTGGGATTTATAAAAGGAAATTCTCAAATACAAACATGCCCTATACTATAATCACAAACCCTGAAAGAGAGTCAAAGGGAAACAGAAGGGTCAGGAATGGCAAAGCTAGATTGAAACTTGAGCCCGAAGTCAGCATTTCATGCCTTGGCAACATAGTGGATGCAACGCTTAAACATGGCGGAGCTTCTAGCCTTGGGTGGGCATGAGGGGGCTGCAAATTCTGGGTGAGTTCTCTGTCCTTTGCACCTAGAATGGAAAACTGGCCCCAGCTTGAGGCAGTGGCCACAGGAGGTAAATGAAGTAAAGACAGTTTCAGCTTGTACCCTACAAATATGCGTACCAAAATTGCATTTTTTTCTTTCAGCGAGTTTTCTGAGCAACTTAAACATAATTAAGGAAGAAATATTTAAAAATGAGAGAAAAATCTGTTATTTTTTTTAATGGCAAAGACTTTGAGGATGTCTGATATGGGGCTCCTTTTCACAGGTTGCATTTTGGGGCTTCATCTCTGTGTAACTTCTCCTGCCAAATGAAAGCTGTTTTGTGTAATCACTTTGCAAGCAGAGGTAGAATAAAATTTGTATTTACACAGGGACTTGAGTGTTCTGAGGCCCTTTGGATAGTGTTCATCTGTTGCCAGGGGAGATTCTCAGACTTTGATTCTGGATGTTTTCCATATACTTTGGGGCACGTTAAAGATGGAGGGATATTCCTCAACATTTCTAATGAAAGTTGGAGCCTATGTTTCTTCCCCTTGAACCTGGCTGGGCTCTGTGAGTGCTTTGATAAAGAGAGCACAGAGGTGCCAGTTTTCAGGTCCAGGTCTTACAGACCTGGCAGCTTCCTCTCTGTTTCTTGAAGTCCCTGAGCTGTCACATCAGAAGTCCTAGTATCTAGATGGCAAGGCTTAGACTTCAGGTGGAGAAGGGGAGCTGAGCCCAACTAGGCTCAGCCTTCCAGAATTTTCCACCAAAATATTAGGCATATGCATTAAGCCATCTTGCATGCACCCTCCAGTCCAGTCTTGGTGCCACCAAAGCCCACCTGCTGTCCCCCATCTCTGCTACGTGGAGCAGAAGAAATGCCATGTCGAGCTGACCCAGAGATCGTAAGGATAAATACAAAGATTTCTGTCAAGAAGTAGGTTCTGATAAGAACATTTGAACTACCAAGAAAAAAAAAAAAAGTTTTCCTGTTCCAGGAATGCCTTTCCAAGACACATGACTCGTTTATAGCCACCTGCAGATTACAATCTTCAGCACACATTCCAGGCATCATTGGGGCATTTAAATTTGATTAGGCGGATGAAAAACTTCTGTATTAAATTCTTATCTGGTTTTGAAAACTTTCTCATAGACACCCTGAGAACAGATGCCATTCATTCCTCTTGACCTTTGCTCTACTGAATGTCAACACATTCCCAGCCAGAAAGCATAGGAGGTTAGAACAAGCCATCATTTTTAATCAGCTATTTCAGGAATAATTTACTAGATTTGGAGAAACCTCATTCCAGAACATCAAGGGTAATTTTATTGAGGAAATGTAAGAACCCAGCTCTTCTACTTCGTCAAGAGCTTCAAGGTATTGGATGGGTAAAGTTACAAATTGATTAGCTATACATCATACTTGGAGATAAGACTTGTCTCAAGTAAATCAATAATTTCACTCAGTTTCGTTGCTCTGTGCATGGTGTGTTCTCTACAGATGGATGAATGCTTGTTTCTCTAAAAAGGTCTGATAACGGAATGTTCTGGTTATTCACATATCCAAATATTTGACTTAATTAGAAATTCCTATCTATACCAGAAAGCATTTCCCAATTTCAAAAAAAAAAAAAAAATCAAGGAAATTAAATACTTTATAACTTCCACTGGAAGTTTTCCCCCTCATTTGATGATGTTGAAGGCCCTGGAATTTACCCAGTGTTCAAGGGCACTCCCCTGGAGAAGGAAATGGCAACCCCCTCCACTATTCTTGCCTGGAGAATCCCACAGACAGAAGAGCCTGGGGGCTACAGTCCATGGGGTGGCAGAGAGTTGGAAACAACTAAAGTGATATAGCATATACGCATTCAAGGGCACCCATAGGAACCCCACAATGTAGACAAAGAAAGTTCAAGAAACTGTGAATCTGCTATGAAGTCTATATCAGTGTCAGAGTCCAGAGCTGTTGTGTAGAATTAATCCTGAAGAGCATGCTGTTCATGTATCATTTCTCCTTTATTTAAAAAAAAGTAGACCATGCTCAGTTGCTCAGCCGTGTCTGACTCTTTACATCCCCATGGACTATAGCCCGCCAGGCTCCTCTGTCCATGGGATTCTCCAGACAAGAATACTGGAGTGGGTTGCTATTTCCTACTTCAGGGCATCCTGCTGACCCAAGGACTGAACCCGTGTCTCTTGTGTGTCTTGCATTGGCAGGAGGGTTCTTTATCAACTGCACCACCCGGGGAGCTCTAAAAAAGTAGAGCTTTGAAGTAAATCCACCTGTTTGCTTGGTTTCTTAGTATTTTAACTTGGTGGAAAGATGTATCCGCCTACAATGCGGGAGACCTGGGTTTGATCCCTGGGTTGGGAGGATCGTCTGGAGAAAGGAACGTATTCTTCCCTGGAGAATTCCATGGATGGAGGAGCCTGTCAGGTTACAGTCCATGGAGTCGCAAAGAGTCAGACATGACTAAGAGACTTTCACTTTCAAAGGGGTAGCTCCTTATAGAGGATTATGTTCTCGTCCCTGGAAATAATGTGTCCTGCTCAGTTTCTGGGAAGCAGGGATATATTCTTACAGGTTCCCTACTGGAACAGTTTCCAAACTCCTTGGTGAGAGTCAGTGTTCTCCCAGGGGAGTGAGGACTGAACACACCAGGGCAGCAGCTTAGGGAAGGAAGGGACCGCCAGGAGAAGGGAGTCCCGGTCCCTTTGTGACTGCAGCCTCCCAGAGCTCACTGGTTCACGAGCTTGTTGTCGGAGACCCCAGATGCCTGCTCACAAAGGGCTCCACTCTCAGGGAGTCTGCTTGGCTCAAACTAAAGAGTCACAGTCTGAGATTGTGTCACCTACACATTCCCTTCACTGTCACATATGGAAATAAGGCTGCAGAACACAGCCTCTCAGGCCAGGTGGAGCCAAGAAGCAGAGCCAGAGGCAAGGTCTGATTTGAATATTTGATGTCAGCACCCAGGTTAGAAATCAACACTAGTTACCATAGGGGTGGGCCTCTAGTTCAGGGAGGAGGGAATGCTCTAGTTCCCATCAGCCCTAATCAGAGATGTCTATGCAGCCATTTCCCTAGTAGCCTTGGCCCTACTAGAGGAATTCCTCCAAGAGGAATCTCTCAGCACCTTAAACTGCCTCACAGGCCAGCCTTGGGCCAGCCATCTCCCCAAAGGTATCCCTGTGTTCACACACGCAAACACTTCACAGCTGATTGCAGGCAACCAGAATGATCAGCGTGAAAGATTCTTTACTGAGGCTTCGGAGACTAAATCTCTACTGTTGGCATGTATGCTAAGTTGCTTCAGTAGTGTCTGACTCTTTGCGACCCCATGGACTGTAGCCTGCCAAGCTCCTCCGTCCATGGGATTCTCCAGGCAAGAATACTGGAATGGGTTGCCATGCCCTCCTCCAGGGGATCTTCCTGACCCAGGGCTTGAACCCAGCTCTCCTGCATTGCAGGCAGATGCTTTACTGCTGACCCACCAGGGAAGTCCATTGTTGGCATAAGTAACTCCAAATTTCTAACCAACCTGGACCCTTCACCTGCAAACTGTCTTTGAGGCACATGGAATCTTGATATCAGTTTCTTTTCATGAATATACATACACACACACACACACACACACACACATATATATATACTGCTGCTAAGTCGCTTCAGTGGTGTCCGACTCTGTGCAACCCCATAGATGACAGCCCACCAGGCTCCTCTGTCCCTGGGATTCTCCAGGCAAGAATATCGGAGTGGTTGCCATTTCTTTCTCCAATGCATACATGCATGCCAAGTCACTTCAGTCATGTCCGACTCTGTGCAACCCTATGGACAGCAGCCCACCAGGCTCCTCTGTCCACATGATTCTCTAGGCAAGAATACTGGAGTGGGTTGCTATGTCCTTCTCCATATATATATATATATATATATATATATATATATAAAATTATCAAGCAAAAATCTCCTTGTGCCTTTCAAGCATCTGTAAATGTGATGCTCGGTGAATGGCTGCCTGGGGTGCTGACTCATCCATGTCAGTTCCCTGCTCTGAACCCCCAAAGTACTGCCAGTAGGGAAAGTCAGGCTATATATAAATATATGTGTAAATGAATGCATGGGTAAATGCCATATTCCTATTTATGTCTACCAGATGGCTGAGTTAATTAGTCAATTGAGTGAATTAGATCTAAAGACACTGGATTTTCCCAGTCTGAACTTTCTCAACAGGAGAAGCCTTTTGGATTGCTAGGCACATTCTTTTATTATTTCATTGTTCATTCAGCATGTATTGATTGATTACCTGTCGAGCATATGCCTGGCTCCAGGCTAAGTGCTAAAGCGGTGGTGTGAATCTAGATGGACATGGTCCTTGCCTGGGGGAGGCTTACTCAGGCCAGGAGGAAAGCCACACTAGAAACATCATTACTTGGGTTGTTAATCACTGGGGTGACAGTGCTGATCATGGAAATGTACAAGATTCAGTGAGAACACGGAACAGGAGCTCTAATTACGGAGGTCAGCTTCCCTGTAAAAGAGACACTGAAATCAATAGCTCACTGGGCAGAGGGAAAGAAAGGTGTGGGCAGAGTGGTGTGGGAGGCAGGAGTTAGACATCGCTTGGCACTAAAAGATGCTGACAGCCGGGGTCAAGGGAGAGGGTAACAGGATTGTCAAGGACCTTATGGACTATTTTAAAGATTTGGAGTTTTATGCTAATGATATTAGGGAGTCATAAGGGTTTCAAGAAATGGTGGCATGTGATCGGATATGGATTTTTAACAGATGGTTCAACTGTCCTGCGGAGGCTGAGCTGGAAGGAAGGAGAATGGACACACAGCTGTCAGGAGGCCCCCTGAAATCCAGAAGGGAGATGCTGGCAGTGAGGAGATGAGGGTTGGAGGTTGGGGACAGGACTGGATGGATCCTCTGTCCTCCAGCCTCACTCACTTTGCAGCTCACCCCTCCTTTCTGAAAAGGAAACCAATATCATTAGCGGCGGGAAGGGAAAATTGTCACAAGTCAACACGTGTGTTGCACACCATGTCAGGCACTGTGTAAACCACCAGAGGGGACAGCAACGAAGACAATGGAGTATGAGATGACACTCCTGGGCAGGTGCTCTCAGGGCTGCATTCTGCCACTTTCTGCATTTCCCACTTTCTCAACCTCAGACACTTCTCCATCCCACATTTGTACTGTAAGGAAGTGCTAATGTTGTCTTTGTGATTTTTCTACATTTCTTTTATTCAGCATTTTCCTCTTCTCTGCTATGATATATTCTAAGGATTTGGTATCAGTGGCTTCCCTGGTGGCTCAGCTGGTAAAGAAGCCACCTGCAATGTGGAAGACCTAGGTTCAATCCCTGAGTTGGGAAGATCCCTTGGAGAAGGAACAGCTACCCAGTCCAGTATTCTGGCCTGGAGAATCCCCCCTCTGTATAGTCTGGGGGGTCTCAAAAAGTTGGACACGACTAAGTTACTTTCACTTTCACTTTTTATGAATAAAAAATTGAGAATTGAAAGTGTAAAAGTTGAAAATGTCTCAAAAAAAAAAAAAAAATCCCTGTGGTCCAGGTTGGAGAAGTTTATTTGGCACATACTCTGTTCTAGGCATTAAGTGCATTGTGTGCATTAAGTGTCCTAATATTTATCTTTGTAGCATTAGTAAATACTATGATTATTATCCCAAATTTTATAGGTGACAAAACTGAGGCTCAGAACAATTAACTTACTGAGGGCTGCACAGCTGGGTGAGATGAGTGGCGGAAGGTTACTTCTCCAGATGAAGAGACATGGAGAATTTCTTCTTCCAGCCCAGTTCTTGCAGGGCCTCTACCCTCAAATCCAAGCTCTAAACAATGTCAACTTAAAAAATAGTCACAACCTAGAAGTGGAGAGTTATGTTTTAGTCGGTGGGAATTTTTAGGACTTCAAGCCTGGAGACAGCATCTCAAGTAACCCTGAGAGAACTGCTCTGAGGAGACAAGGGGAGGAGTCAGGTTACATAAAAGTTTTGCAAGAAAGGGCAGGTAGTCTGAACATCAAACGATTAGTGCTAATTAAAGAAAACCAGATATCCCAAGTTAAGGAGTTTAGCACTTTTCTAAGTATGGGAAGATGCAAGAATCTGGGTTTGCTGAAATCATTCCTTTCATATGCCCCTCACCTCCCTGGGGCCAGTATCCTGTATTTTTCACATGCTGAGCTTCCTTTGGGCTTACTGTAAGCAGTGGCTGCAGACTGCTGGCTGCTAGGTGGCAGGTATTCTCCTTCCTGAGAGCCCTTAGGGCTCACTAGCTCACTTTGGCAAGGTTCTGTGGCTGATGACTGTGACATCCTTGTTTACTGATGGCAGGAAATAGTCTGTTTCTCAGCAAGCACAACCAGACATCCAGCTCCATTGGAATAAAATCCTCAGAAGATTCCATAGGTCCTTCAGCCACTTCCCCTCTGGTCTTCAGGCTTATAACTACTGCTTTCCCTGTCAAAGGGCCAGGCTCTGGAAGCCACTGTCCCCAGGTTGGACCCTACGTAGCATTGAGAATGAAGATTTGCTGTTGTTGCAAATCAGTTCTGTCTGATTCTTTGCGACCCCAGGGACTGCAGCATGGCCAGGCTTCCCTGTCCTTCACCATCTCCCGGAGTTTGCTCAAACTCATGTCCATCGAGTTGGTGATGCCATCCAACCATCTCATCCTCTGCTGTCCCCTTCTCCTCTTGCCTTCAGTCTTCCCCAGCATCAGGGTCTTTTTTAATGAATTGTCTCTTTGCACCAGGTGGCCAAATTACTGGAGCTTCAACTTTAGCATCAGTCCTTCCAATAAATATTCAGGGTTGATTTCCTTTAGGATTGACTGGTTTGATCTCCTTATTGTCCAAGGGACTCTCAAGAGTCTTTTGCAACACCACATTTAGAAAGATAACTGTGATCAAATGATACAAAGGCCACGATGGAACAAAGTCTAAGACTATCTGCTACCCCATCACCCACTGGGTGATCCTTCCAAGGATGGACTTTGTAAGCCATGAGTGAACCTGAAATTCTAGCTGACCTGTCTTTGAGAAACTTCCCATCTACGTGATTGGAATGGAGTCTTGACATGGTAATGAAATCATTAATGGAGAAACGTAATCTCAGACATCAGAACAGTAAGCCTTTTAGTTCATTTTCTCACCTGAAAGAGAACTTGGAACACCTTGTTGTGCTCAGTTCTCTTCAACTGTTATATAAGGGATGGAGAAAACAATAGTAAGAAGTTCGATTTTTCAGAGTATAGTTGCCATGGCTGAGAGAAATCAAATTTACAGCACCAGGAAAGTCTGGTTTTAATTCCTGCCATCTTCCTGGGATAGTGGGTGGCTTAGTTAATAAAGCTGATCTCCTACTTCTGGAATTGGATTGTGCTCTCAAGCTGAAACAGGTCTGCATTTAATTTGGATATGGTCATGTATTCTGGGTCTGTGCTATCCAATAAGAAGTGGTGCTTAATTCTGAAGCTGCGGTGCTGGCTGAGGAGCAGTTTCACTTGTTACGGGTCTCCTAAGACATAAGGATTTTAAGCCGTTGCTTTCAAAAGTTGAGTCTGATTGTGCATGAGCCAAGGGGAGTGTGAGGGCAGTTGGGAGGTGGGGGGAGGGTGTTTTACAGAGTCATAAAAGCACAGTTACATGTAGCTAGGCAGTTCTCTCTCTGCTCAGATATTTAGGAAATTAGCCAGAAACCCAAAGCCAAGACTCAGCATCATTATTGATACTGAACAGGTCAAAAATGTCTCCTCTCTCTTCTTTTCTTTTTCTGCCAGTTGACGACAAGGGGATTTATATTCAGAGGTGGCTGTGTTTCTAGAGGACTCCAAAACTCTTTGTGTGAATTAATAAACTTCATCATATGGACAGAGTTAAGAGTAAAAGTCATATGATCATTCCTAATAACAGTCAAAAACCACATTTGACAAAATTTATTAACAATTCATGATAAGACATAGGAATTGAGAAAAATTCCTTAACATGACATGATAAACTGTATATACCTCACCCCAAACCCTTCATCATAGTTAGTGGAAAAACACTAAAAGTTGTGTCCCACTAAATCAGAAACTAGGCAAGAATGCCCATTGCTCATCATTATTGTTGAATCCTGTACTGGAGATAGTAGCCAAAGTAATTGGACAAGAGCAAGTAATTAAGGGGTAAGGATTGGAAAGGAAGAGGCAAAACTATTCCTTTTTGCAGGTGATATGTTTATACATCTGGAAAACTCAGAAGAATCAATGGAAAAATCTACTTCAAAATTTCAGTAGAGAGGCAGAATATAAAATTGACAAACACACTGATGAGTTGGAAAAACTAATGGAAGAGAAACTACATTAAAGTAGCAATGTGGTAGCAAAATACAAAATACCTAGGTTTAAACTGAGTAAGAAATGTGCAAACTATATGAGGAAAATGATAGAACAATCTTGAAAGCCACACATGTAAACTTGAATAAATAGTAAGACACACTGTGTTTCTATATGGCAAGAGATAGCAGATGTCAATTATTCCAATGTTACTTTACATATTTAATGCCTTCCAAAGAAAATTGCTGTTATTTTTCTTTCTGGAGCCAAATAAATTTATTTTTTAAAAGTTAAAAAAAATTCATTATTGAATTTGTTAGAGTATTGCTTCTGTTTTCTTTTTGCTATTGTTGTTGTTGTTTTGGCTGCAAGGCATGTAGGATCTTAGCTCCCTGACCAGGGATTGAACCCACACCACCTCCTTGGAAGATGGAGTCTTAACAACAGGGCCACCAGAGAAGTTCTGAATAAATTTATTCTAAAGTCCAGTCAGAAGGATTAATAAATAAAACAAAGAATAGAAAGGGTGTGGGGACTAGTACTACATGATATTGAAATATTTTAAAGTTTCTATAATTATAACAGTTGGTATTGATGTGTGAAGAGACAGACTGAGGTAATCAGATAGAAAATTCAGAAGTATAATAGATAGATAAATATATGTAAGTTTAGTATATGATCCAACATTTGCTGGATCATAGAGAAAGCAAGGGAATTTCAGAAAAACGTCTACCTCTGTTTCATCTACTATGCTAAAGCCTTGGACTGTATGGATCATAACAAAATGTGGAAAGCTCTTAAAGAGTTGGGAATACCAGACCGACTTACCTGTCTCCTGAGAAACCTGTATGTGGGTCAAGAAACAACAGTTAGAACCCTTTATGGAACAACTGATTGGTTCAGGATTGATAAAGGAGTAGTACAGGGCTGTCTGCTATACACTGAGCACATCATGAGAAATGCCAGGCTGGGTTAGTTACAACCTGGAATTAAGATAGGCGGGAGAAACATCAACAACCTCAGCTATGCAGATGATACCACTCTAATGGCAGAAAGTGAAGAGGAACTAATGAACTTCTTGATGAGGATGAAGGAAGAGAGTGAAAGAGCTGGTTTAAAACTAAATATTAAAATATACTAAGGTCATGGCATCCAGCCTCATTACTTCAAGGCAAATAGAAGTGGAAAAGATGGCAGGAGTGACAGATTTACTCTTCTTGGGCTCTAAAACAAGTGGATGGTGGCTACTATCTGATTACAAAGCCAGAAGACGATTGCCTCTTGGCAGGAAAGCTATGACAAACCTAGACGATGTGTTGAAAAGCAGAGACATTGCTCTACTGACAAAGGTCCATATAGTCAAGGCTATGGTCTTCCCAATGGTCACATATGATTGTGAGAGCTGGACTGTAAAGCAGGCAGAGCACCAAAGAATTGATGCCTTTGAACTGTGGTGCTGGAGAAGGCTTTTGAGAGTCCTTTGGACAGCAAGGAGAACAAACCAGTCAGTCTTAAGGAAATCAACACTGAATACTTGTTGGAAGGACTGATGTTGAAGCTGAAGCTCCAGTATTTTGGCCACATGATGTGAACAGCTGACTCACTGGAAAAGTACCTGATGCTGGGAAAGATTGAGAGCAGAAGAGGGCATCAGAGGATGAGATGGCTGGATGGCATCACCAATGCAGTGAACATGAACTTGGGCAAACTTTGAGAGATGGTGAGGGACAGGGAGGCCTGGCTTGCTGTCTCCGTGGGGTCGCAAAGAGTCGGATACGACTGGGTGACTGAACAACAACAACAAAAGATATATATATGTAAAACTGGATAATCAAGCATCCAAGTGAAAATAATCAAATGGAAAATATAAAATTTAGACCTTTCCTCACACCACACACTGAGACACTTTCTAAATAGGTCAGAACCTATCATAAATACAAAAAATGAAACCATGTTGCCCCGTCCTGACTTGAGCATCCATGGAGCTTGGTATCCAATACCCCAGGGATGTGAGTGAAGTCGCTCAGTCATGTCCGACTCTTTGCAACCCCATGTACAGTAGCCTACCAGGCTCCTCTGTCCGTGGAATTTCCCAGGAAAGAACACCGGAGTGGATTGCCATTTCCTTCTCCAGGAGATCTTCCCGACCCACAGATTGAACCCTGGTCTCCCGCATTGTAGACAGATGCTTTACCATCTGAGCCACCAGGGAATCTCAAGCATACCCCAAGGATGCTGAGGGACAACTTACTGAAGAAGAGTTGGGAAAAAGAAAGATAGAGCAAAGTGATGTTTTATGAGACACTCATTAAATGTGATTTGTGGGTTTTGTAGATAATCATGTGTCCTGAAATGCACTGATATTCAGGAAGTATTTTCAAAGGGGCATTTGTTTAACACACTTTGAAATAGATTTCAATGTGTTTCTAATAAAAAGAAAGAAAACTCAGCCTACTCTCTTAAAATGCGTGTTCCATCTGTAATTTTCATACTGAGTGGATAAAAAAGTATGTCCCCAAACACATTGTTCGATGTGTGACTATTTGCAAGTGATAGCTACAATTTACAGAAGTGCATGGATAAATGTTGAAACGCCAAAGAAATTGCTCTTGATCTATGATCTGAGTAATACTTTTCATTTGAGACCTCAAGAAAAGAAGATAAGTTTCATAATGTGGACAATGCTTGGATTCATTTATTCAAGATATAAGTTATAAAAGAAGCTTTTTAAAATTCCTTTTATCGCAGTCATCATTCAGTATTATTTGTTCAGAAGTAGATATCATATGTATCTTATCAAACTGTGAAGAGTTTAAGTATGGTAGGTTGAAGAGTTATTATTTATGAATGTCATACAGCACAATATTTTGTTGCTATTCATTGTGTACTAAAAAAATGACTCCATAGATTTCTCTGGTGTCTCAAAGTTATTGTTAAGCTGTCAAACATATAAAAACTTACTACCATCTTGAAGCAATCAAATATTAAATACTCAACTGTGTGTAAGCTGAGTACACCACTGAAAAATCAAACCCTTTGTAAATGAATTCAATTTAAGAGACATAGTATAGTATTCGGGAAGCTTTATCTGATTTTCTTTGATAACTAATGTATACTTGTGAATAAAGTATTCCGTAATTTCTTCTGCGGTCTAATTTTTGCAAGTTTCTGTAGGGATAACCTTTCAAGTACTTCTCTACCTTAACCAAAGTGCCCTTGGACTTTTCCTTTTTATTTTTAAATTATGACATCATCATCTTTTGTTGAGTGGTAGGTAGAGAATTATACTACTAGGTATTAATAGAACAAGTAATGAGTACAGCATTAAGGCCAAGTATGTAATGCCAACTTTTGGGTGGGATCTAAATATTTCAGTCAACTGTCTGAAGGTTTTGTCCGCACAAACCAAACCAACTCCCATTTGATAACTGAACACCTTTCCTATTTTTATCTGAATATATGAAGCACTTTTATTATTCTTTATTGAGGTATAATGGACATGTAATCTTACATTAGTTTCAGTTTGCAATGTAATGACATGATGTTTGTATACATTGCAAAATGGTCACCAAATAAGTCTAGCTAACATCTGTCACCACACATGGTTAAATTTTTTTTTCTTGTGATGAGAACTTTTAAGATTAACTTTCTCAGCAACTTTCAAACATGTAATACTGTATTATTGACTATAGTCACCACACTGTATATTACATCCCCATGACTTGCTTATTTTTTAATTGGAAATTTGTATCTTTCGACCACCTTCACCCATTCTGCCCCTTCTGATCCCCCCCCTCTGCCAATCACCAACCTGTTCTCTATAGCTATGAGCTTGTTTTTTTTTGTTGTTATTTCAGTTTCACATATAAATGGGATCATACTGTATTTCAAGCACACTTTAAATTATTATTCTCTCTTTGTAGAGAGGAAATTAAGGCACAAAACAGTTAATTGCTTTCTGTAAGTTCACGCTGAAATCTAGGCCCAGGCAGTGCAATTCTAGAGCCCACTGTTTCTAAACCACTGTGCGGTGCCAGACATCCCGAGAATACAGCTTAACTTCAGGTTGATGTTTCAAGATTTAACTCATGACATCTCTTACACTTTGGGAAAATAAACAATAATTTCAGTTGAAACTAATTTCCTTTTGAATGTCTCTCTCTCCTTACATGTGTTCTCATTAAATTTGTTCATCCAGCTTTGCTATTCAGTTGCTCAGTTGCGTCCGACTCTTTGCGACCTCATGAATGGCAACACGCCAAGCTCCCCTGTCCTTCCCTATCTCCTGGAGTTTGCTCGGACTCATGTCCATCAAGTCAGTGATGCCATCCACCCATCTCATCCTCTGCTGCCCTCTTCTCCAGAAGAAGGAGAAATGACCCAGCATCAGGGTCATTTATGATGAGTCGGCACTTTGCATCAGGTGGCCATCCAACTTTAGCAATATGGTTTATTGGTCTGCTTCCCCTTCTGGGCTTGAAGTTCCTTTAGGACAGAGGTTGTGCCTACTCTAGACCCCTAGCACTTAGCATGAAGCTCTGCCCAAGGTAAGGACTAAATCATACTGGCTAAATGAATAAATGCATTTTATTTCCCTTCCAAGCTGTGCAGGAAAGGAGAGTTATCTTTGAAGCTTTTGATTATCTAGATTTAGGGTTGGTTTTAGATTGTATTTGAATATTGGCCAATGAGAGTCTGGCCAGATCAAGGAAGTTAGCATGTTCCGGAAAGTCAGATGCTTGCATACAATACCCTGAATCATTTTCCCATTGGTGCAATTTGAAAATGATAAGCAAAAAGTTATGTATCGTGTTTCTCAGAATTTAATTTTACTTCTGTTGTCAGGTAATACATGGCTCTAACTATTATTTTGCACCTAATTAGGGAGAAGGAGTAGAAAACAAAACAGAAAATATCAACAAAGAACCCAAAGCTTGTGCCTTTTCCAGGTACTTAGAGCAAGGATTTTATTTACGAGCTGATTCATTTGCTTCTCATTTTAATTATAAAAAATAAAAGACTAGGTATTTTTCTGTCTAACTCATTTGGTCAAAGGGAGGAAAAATGCAAGTCTTTAGAACATCGTTTGTGGCTTGTCTTTTTGAGATCCTTTGCGAATTTCTCCTGTAAAATTCCTAAAACTTTGTATGTTGCTTCATGCTTCCGGATGAAACTGATTACTACAGTTTCTCAGAGAAACTCACAGAGCTAGAACGAATTTGAGCTACATGCAAAGAGCAAGCAGCCCTGGACAGGGAGAAAAAAAAAAAAAACAACTTGGGTTTTAGTCTTAGTTCAGCTATTAACTCAAAGGTGATCTTAAGCACGTCATTTAATCTCCGAGGACGTCCATTTCATCAGTCTGTAAAGTGAGAGGCCGGGGTTAGATGACCCTTCAGCACTCCATCAGCTCTCACAATCTATAAATCTTTAACCCAGTTCATTTCCTCTTTCCAGCAGGCATGGCGCAGTGCAGCCTGACAGTCTAATGAGAAGCAATCCTTTCGGATTAAAGTCTGTGTGCTGGACCTGTCTGTAGGCATATCAGATCTATTCCAACTTTTTACACCCTGCTTTTTGTCCCCAGAGGCTGACCTTTAAAGACTGTATCACAGGTTCCGTTGCCCTCTGGTTTTTGGTTAGATTCAGTCCCTGAAGGCACCAGAGGGGATTAGAAGGTGGGAAGAAGGAGAGGTCAGGGCTTCTGTTATCAGTTCCTAGTCTCTACAGGTCCTCTTGGGGGCCAGAGCTGGACTCTCCTCTTCCTGATCCGAAGGTCGCAGTTCCTGGTGGGTGGGGTGGGGATGGGGCTAGGGGGAGAGGAAACTGCCATAACTCTAGCTCTTAGAATTGCCTCTTTTTTGGTCTCTTTTTGTCTAAGTGTGACAGTGGCTACCCCTGAGTGCTTCGTATTTCTTGTTGGTTTCTCTTAACCCTACCTTCAGCTTTATAAATAGATGTCAACTACAAATTGGCACTAGCCATGGGCACTTGCCATCTACCTCTACAAGGATTAAATCACGTGCTGCTGCAGCTGCTGACCTTCAACACCCCCTGAAAGAAGTTCAGAGTGGAGAGCAGAAATAAGGCACTCTGTGCTTGGGGAAGCAGGGAATTGGCAGGACAGGTCTTCAGATAGTTAGATATTTTCAGGAGTCGATTTTACGAACCCAATTCTTGTATCTTCCCACACCTAGAAAATCATTAAAATCCTTCATGGTTATGACTGCTCCTCATGACTAGCAAAAGCTTCTGAGACTAGCAGAAACTATTTGGATAAATCTGTGCTTGATTGCATGTACTCTCCCCCTTCACCAAAATCACTATATACTGACTTTCCTCCCTACCTCTTCTGAGCAGATTCTCAGAGCTCTCTGACCTGCTGTCTTTGGGGCTGCAGTCCTCATTTTCCCCCAAGTAAAACTCAGTCACAACTCTCACACTGTGCATTTTTTTGAAGTCCACAGAGAGCATTCATTAAGCTCTTTTTCATCCTTTCTCATTCTGAGAAAAAGGTAGGCTATGTCTTCACTGCTAATGGAAGCATGGTTTTGTGGATTTTTCCAGCTGAAATTTTTTACTAAGCTGATTTGGACATTTAGCACAAACAGGACTTTATTAAATACTTTGACAGAAGTAGATTTGCACAGGGACCTGATAGACGTTTTTAAATCCTGACAGTTACATCACTGGGTAAATACACAATTTTGACTAATGTTTCATCTTTCCTAAATATTGCAGTGGAAATGGTTCCTGGGTTCATTGGCAGATCCTGGGGAGATTAGGGCTGATGACACATCTGTTTATAAAAGTGCAGTTTATTTGGTTTACATGAGTCTAATTTCTTGAGTTAAATTACTCTCCTTGGAAGATAGACAGTATATTTTCTAATAAATAAAAATACCCCCAACATAAACTAGACAACGGAGAACTCTGCAGTGTGGTTGACCAGCTGACCAGTAGCATAAATCAAAAATTGGTGTGTTAATGACACATTTTCTCCAAAAGAAATCTGGTGGGACTTGCCTTAGTACAATGCTATAGTTCCAGGAAAGAACTATAAGGACAAGTGACACTGAGAGAAGATTCTGAGAATTCCCTGAACTTGGGCACTTTTAGATTTCTTCCGGAATGAGATTAAAGGCAGAATTAGCAATTAATTTTCCAAAAGAACTGGAGAAATCTCATTGCTTTCCTGATACATAAGATTTGACTAAGTCTTAAAGATGAGATAAAACTTTATGGGTAGACTGGGAGAGGAAGAAAAGGCTTTCAAAGCAAAAAGAGAAGCACAAGCAAAGGCCCTGAGGTATGAGATGACTCAGTACATTCCAGGTCAACGAGAAGAATGCTCTATTGTAGAGTTCAAGACAGAGATGTAGCTGGAGAACAGACCAGCAAGGTCTGTATATGTCATGCCAAGGAGTTTGTACTTCATCCTGTAAACCAATTACTGTTATGAGTTGTGTGTGTGTACTTGCGTGCTCACTCATGTCTGACTCTTTGTGAACCTACGGACTGTAGCCTGCTAGACTCCTCTATCCGTGGGATTCTCCAGGTAAGAACACTGGGGTGGGTAGCCATGCCCTCCTCCAGGGGATCTTCACCACCCAGGGACTGAACCCCCGTCTCCTGCATCTCTTGCATTGCAGGTGAATTCTCTACTGCTGAGCCGCTGGGGAAGCCCTCTACCTCCTCCTACCCAGCCCTAAAGCCAGTAGAACTCATAATGAGTTTTTCTTAGGGGAGCTCTTCTTCTCCAGAACGAATTTCTACATCATTTCACTTTTACTACAAAAGTATCCCTCCAAACAGTGTCTTAAAACATTGATTGTTTATCCCCATAGATCTGAGAGTTGGCTGCATAGAGCTGATCAGGCTGCACTTGGCTGAAAACAATGAAGTCATTTCTAAAATGTGAATGTAGGATGTATATCATGAACTGTGATTTGTAAGGAAGGGGAAGAGCATCCTTGAGGGGAAAGGTAAAGAGTGCGGTTTTGGATACATTGATCTGGTGATGTCTGTGTGACACTTGAGTGAAAAAGACATGGGACTGGAGCCTAGGAGACTGGTCTTGGCTAGGGAGAGAGAGAGAGAGAGCTAAAGATAAATAGAGAGAAAGAGACAGAGAGATTGAGGGATAGAAATACAGAAAGAAAGAGAGAGAGAGAGGGTGAGTTACCAGGTCATCAGATTGTAAATTGTGACCAAAGGCATGGCCATAATGGCTGCTAAAGTGACCATATAAAGTAACCAAAGGCAAAGGCTCTAATATGAAGCCTTGGGTGCACCAATATTTTTTAAAATTATTTATTTATTTGTATTTATTTTGGCTGTGCTGGGTCTTCATCGCTGTGTGGGCTTTTCTTTAGTTGTGGAGAATGAGGGCTACCCTCTAGCTGTGTGCACAGGCTTCTCACGGCAGTGGCTCCTCTTGTTGTGGAGCACAGGCTCGAAGGTGTGTAGGCTTTGGTAGTTGCAGCTCCCAGGCTCTAGAGCACAGGTTCAATAGTTGTGGCAACTTGGGCTTAGTTGCTCCAAGGCACGTGGGATCTCCCCAGATCAGGGATCGAACCCGTGTCTCTTGTATTGGCAGGTGGATTCTTTATCACTGAGCCACCAGGGAGGCCCCCGTGCACCAGCATTTAATAGACATGGAGAGGAAGGACAGCTCACAAGGACAGCTTGGATGGGACAGAGATGCAGAAGAGAAGAGCATTGTGGAAGCCAAAGGAGAAGAGTTTGCCTATTGTAGGAGTCATTTCTGTGACTGTTATTACTAATAGCACCACTGTTCACTCTTAAACATGTTGTGGTTTGAAGATAAATCATGTAGTCTCTTTACCAATAATCTTGTATCTGTCAAATCCGTCAGATGCTCTTCTGTTTTTATATATCATGACCACTCTGTGGAATCTGGTACATAAAAAGACCACATGATTTATCTTTGAACCAGGACATGTTTGAGAGTGAACAGAGGTTCACTCTCAAATAATAATGACAGAAGAACAACACATGTTCTCAGGCAAACAAGGCATATGGTCATGTGGTGTCCGGGGATCCCTGCCAGGCTGTTTCTGCAGGGTGAGTGGAGTGTAGGCTTTCAAGTGAGCAGGACAGTGATGGGAACAGGGGAAGGCAGAGACAGATGGAACAGCTTTCTTTGTGGTAGCTGGGTAAGTGGACAAGGAGGTGAGTGGCACAGGGACATGATAGCAGAAGAGTGGCTTTGCAGAAATGTTTGAATACTCTTCTAACAGAGGGCCCTCAGACAGTTTCTAGAACTGTGTATCCAAATATAACTGCCTATGAGAACTTCTAGGAGGATTTAGAATGTGGAACCAGTTGGTGAGACAACCCCCACTTTCTTTTTTTAGCAATGGGGTAGGGGTGGGAGGAGGAGGAGATCTATTGCTATGAAGGTAAATAAGATACCAGATGGGGGCTTCCCTGGTGGCTCAGTGGTAAAGAATCTGCCTGCTAATGCAGGAGACACAAGTTCGATCCTTGATCTGGGAAGAACCTACCCGCTCTGGAGCAACTACATGTAGGCTCTGCTGAGTCTGTGCTCTAGAGCCTGGGAGCTGCAAGTACAGAGCCCCTGGAGCCTGTACTCCACAAGAGAAACCACAAAACTGAGAAGCCTCACACCACAACTAGAGAGTAGCCCCCACTTATTGTAACTAAAGAAAACACAGCCCAGCAATGAAGACTCAGCAGAACCAAAAATAAACAAGTAAATAAAATTATAAAAGAAGAAGACACCAGAGGATAGAAAAAACAACCAGCTAAGCTCAGTTTGGGATTTTTTTTTTTTTTTTTCAGCAAGAACAAAACCATGTTCTTATACCTGGCCTTGAAATACTCCATCATCAGAGGCCCTCAGTGTTACAGCAATATGCACTGCAAAACAAAACAAAACAAAACAAAAAACAAAAAAACACTCAAGATAAATAAGTATATTATGAGACAACTAAGTCTCAAATTGTGTCGGGAGTGTTCAGACCATCCAGAAAATGGTGGACGGCTGCAGGTGGCATCCACTACTTCATTCTTTGGCCCCTGATAAGGTTTTCCTCTAAGTAAGTCATTCCCCATCCACCACTCTCAACCTACAGCTAAAAACTGTTCTGAAACCAGACTGATGGCATTGGGTCCCCACTGAACAAACCTTCTTTGTTAGCCACACTGTTTGGCTCAAAAAGGCATGTGAGCAGCATCAAGAATAATTTCATGATAATCTAGGTCAGGTTTTTCCTTTCACACCGGTGCCAGAGTGTGGGAGCACCAGTTTCACTGACTTCAGGAGTCATTGCAGCACAGGATGGCTTATCTGCGTGGCTGTGTTTCTCTGATGGGGCTCTGACCGTGGAGAGTAGAATCCCTGCTCTCAAGCAACACTGGGAATGATGCTGAGAGCTCTACTCTATTGGCGTACATATGTGGATTTCAGTTCTTTTCTTTTCAGAACTCTTTCAGTTCACTAACAACTAGTCGAATAACATTACATTTTGGCTGAGCAGAATGTGAGAAGCCATGCTACATTTGAAAAAGAATCTTTTCTTTTTAAGGTATAAAAGATAACGACTTAACAAGTGACAATGATGAAACCACTTTGCCTATAACAGAACTCCAAAGATAGGGGCCAATTGACTTTAAACGTTTCTTAGTTTCATTGAAATTTCAGGACTGTTTGAAAAAATGGAAAGACAGAGCTTTAAAGGCAAGTATATAAAATGTAAATTGCTTACTCATATTATGGTAGAAGGTGGACTCTTGTTCTCAGCCTTTTTGAATGAAGAGTGAATTCTGATCGTCGCCTCTGGGTTTCCCATAGTAACTTGGCTTCACTGAATAGTAGAGTCCCTCAAAGTCCCTCTGCACCATTTATTAGCTGTGTTACTTCCAATAAATTAAACTGTATCATTTTCCTCAACTTTAAATAGAGGGAAATCATAATGGCTGACTCACAGGACTCTGTTGTTAATTATTAAGTGAGACTGTTTTGGCAAATCCCCTGGTATAGGGCCTATTATATCTTTTTTTTTTTTCTTTCTCACATTCTTTATTTTTATTTTTCCCTCTTTAGATTCTGGAGTAAAGGCTACAATGGACATTACAAAATGAGGTTCATGAATATTTTCAGGGACCCTGTCATTTTCACTTGTGTTTGTTTCACTGTCCTTTTCTTAGTGTTAAAAGCTCTGCTTGTTAATACAAAAAGCTTACATCTGGTTTTTTTTTTTTTTTTTTTTTTTTAAGTGAAGCATGACTGTTTTATTTTAAAACTTAGCAATTGCATTGCTGGGGGTTTACTGTTTCTATAGTGTGTCACAGATTATTCTAGATAGTTTTAAAATTATTTTTAAAAACATCATATTTGATATTGAAATGCTTTGTTATTTGAACTGACATGAAACAAGGGAAAAAAAAGCTTTTATCTTAATACAAAATAGATACTCAAGAAGGACCTACTGTGTAGCACAGGGAACTCTATTCACTATTCTGTAGTAATAGTATATGAGAAAAGAATCTGAAAAAGAATAGATATACATATATGTATAACCAAATCACTTTGCAGTACACCTGAAACTAACACATTAGAAATTAACTGTGCTCTAATGTAAGATACAAATTAAATTAAAAACTCTATAAATATTAACTATACTGTTGTTTCTTCTTGTCATGGACCCTAATTGAGGTGGCCTCAAGAAGACTCTCTTCAGGATGCAGGGCACACATGTATACTTCAGGCTGATTCATATTGATGTATAGAAAAAATCATCACAGTATTGTAAAGTAATTATCCTCCAATTAAAATAAATTAATTAAAAAAAGAAGACTCTAGAAAACCCTAGCATTTGGGGTAAGCTCTTGCAGCCTCCAAACCTTGACTCTGAATGATGGCGCAGGTGTTCAGTACCCCTAATGGATCTCTGCATGTAAATGTTCAAGTTCAGAGAGCTCCCGGCACTAGGGGAGTAGGGAGCCTAACTCAGAATCTGTCCTCAACAGTAGTGGGATTAGGGCTTTGCATGATTTTCAGGTTGGAACTCTCCAAGTCACTGGCCTGCTTCTCCCTCCAGAGTCCTTGAAACTTTTGCTTTCTCCAGTCTCAGCTCTATGGAAATTGAACCCTGGTGGTCACTGAACCCTGGCTTTTTGACCTGGCCTCCTAGCTCTGGCCTGGAGGTTTCATCATGAGAGCCATTCCTGGTCTGTCATTCATGTCTCATGAGAGAGCCTTCTCCACTGGATGGGGGACTGTCTAAATTCTCATAGAAGCAGGATATTTTTTATCATGAATGATAAGGAATCGAGTGACATACTTTGACAAATATACAATGTTATCATCTGCAAACCAGTCTTCCTGGCGGGTATTATTTGGCTTGTACAATGCAATGCTTCTTTGTCATTATTCCTTAAAATATAATAGATATGAAATGACAGCAGAAAAGTCAGTTGCAAATAACTTTTTATTATGACTTTTAGGATAGGTTGTAGAACTATGTATCATGAAGAAAAATTCTAGAAGCCATTTAAAAAAAAAAAACAGTCTTAAGCTATTACAGTAAAGAGGAGATCATGGAAAGAAAACACTTTCTTTGTAAGTCTCAACAGAATGGACGCATGGCACTTTAGTGGAAATCCTATAAAGAAGAATATTATTGATGATAGGCTTTCTGTCATTAGTGTTTAAAAAGTCACTTTTAGAGTGTGAAATATAAAGATAGATAGATACATACATGTATATGTGGGGTTTCCCTGGTGGCTCAGTAGATAAAAAAAAACCCACCTGCCAAGGCAGGAGATGTGGGTTCAATCCCTGGGTCAGGAAGATCCCCTGGAGAAACAGAATGGCAACCCACTGCAGTATTCTTGCCTGGAAAATCCCATGGACAAAGTGGGGGCTACCGTCCATGGGGTCGCCAAGAGTCGGACACGACTGAGCAACTAAAACAACAACAATATGTATGTCTCTACATTTTTAATGAAAGTGAAAGTTGCTCA
Source organism: Bos indicus (assembly GCF_029378745.1). Taxonomy (NCBI): domain Eukaryota; kingdom Metazoa; phylum Chordata; class Mammalia; order Artiodactyla; family Bovidae; genus Bos; species Bos indicus. The sequence goes on along the minus strand of NC_091772.1, from coordinate 35,754,872 downwards.
GACGTGTCTGACTCTTTGTGACCCCATGGACTGTATAGCCCGTGGCGTTCTCCAGGCCAGAATACTGGAGTGGGTAGCCTTTCCCTTCTCCAGGGGATCTTCCCAACCCAGGGATTGAACCCAGGTCTCCCGCATTGCAGGCAGATTCTTTACCAGCTGAGCCACAAGGATATCCTAAAAGTTTTGAACAGGTTTATACGTCATTACCTAGAAATTCCAGTTCCAGGGTGTTATCTGGCAAGAAATATTTGTTGAATGCCAACTAGATTTTCTGGGCATTTGAGATTCTTCAAGGAAGAATGACATTTATTAGTGTGCTTTCTGAGCTTACATGCTAGCAGATCACCACAGACAATAAACAGTGAACATAATGACTAAGTAAATAGGAAAGTATGTTTGAGGGGTTAGCGCTATGGAAAACTAGGAGAGCAGGTGGGGGATCAGGAGTGGGAACATGGTAAAGAGCAGGTTACAGATTAAACAGCGATTCATTGTGTTATTTTTAATAGTATTCCATTGTATGGGAGCATCATAATTTGTTTTAGTTTATTCCTAAATCTTCATTATAAATAAAGCTTCAATGAACATTCATATCTATATGTATGCATACATTTGTCTCCCTGCCTAATCATCTTCTTAAAATAAATCTTCAAAGTTAAATTATTAAGTCAAATACTATACACAGGTTTGTGGCTTACCTTAGAGAAAGTCTGAGCCAATTTACACTCATCTTGCACTTACATTTTTTATGCTTGCCCAATTTTGTCATCAAAAATGGTAATGACTAGATTTTTCATGATATAATCTGACATCAAATGAAAATGTAAAAACCGTATATTTGCTATAACATGTTAATCACACACACACTTGCTGCTGCTGCTGCTAAGTCACTTCAGTGATATCCGACTCTGTGTGACCCCATAGACGGCAGCCCATCAGGCTCCCCCGTCCCTGGGATTCTCCAGGCAAGAATACTGGAGTGGGTTGCCATTCCCTTCTCCAACACACACACTTGATTAAATGTTAATACACCAGCATGTAAAGTCCTTCTTTTTTAAATTCAATACTATGGGTGATTTTTGCTTTTTCCCTCATATTTTCCCACAGTTCCTAGCTTTTCTATACTCAATGTGAATTTTCTTTGTCTAATCGCTTTTGCTTTTACAGATAAAGAAAAATGAACTTTAAGCAAGCAAACAATATTGGGAAGCTTTATAATGCTTTGTCAAAGTTCATGACAGATCACAGTTTCATGGACTGGAGAGTGCCATTTCTTCATTTTCTTATTAATCTTCTCAAATGGTAAAGTATCTTAAAACACAAACTAACAATTCTTACTATCATCTTTTGGCCAGACTACTTGCCTGATTTGCTTAGGATACAGCAGAAAAAGTCCTGTTCCTTTTCTGCTAGGTGGCTTGGTCCTTAAGACTTGGAAATGAGTTTTCCTGAAAGAGCAGCCACAGTTCAATTCAAAAAGTTTTGTTTGGGATAGGGGTGGGGAGGGTCTTGCAGGGTGGTCCTGCATCAAATCCCTCCAAAGCAGCAGCTCATCCCTTCACCCAAAAGCATTCTTTAGGAGGACCTAACCTGTTAAACAATGACCAAGTCAGATATGGATTTATTCATGCAACAAATATTTACTAATGGACTAAGCACTGGTGATACAGAAGTGAATTAAAGAGATTCCCAAGAGTCCCTGCCCTCATGAGCTTCTCTGCTAGTGGGGAGGCCATACTGTAAACAAGGTGAGTAAGTACATCACTGGCAGGTTCCACAGGACACAAATAAAGTAGGAAAGAAGGCTCTGACACACAGGAGGGTGAGGCATGCTGAAATCTGAGATGGAGTAGCTAGTGAGGAGCCTCACTGAGAAACTGTGATGTTTTCAGTAGCATCATTTCCTTGGCATATTTCTTGCAGTGACCTTGAGACATTCTGACACCAGCAGAGAAGCAGGGTGGCTGGACTCTGGTTAATATCACCAAGGACATCCATCTGGGGTCTGGCCCTCTTCTTTCAGAACCCTTGGGGGCTAAAGTGATGGCAACTGCAGGGTGGCTGAGAAACCAGAGGGGAGAAACCAGGAGAAATAATGAGAGAATTTACCTTAAGCCAGAGCTGTGTCAGGCATGTCTTTTCATCTTAACTGAGCTGACTTGCTCCCCTTCACGCCCCTGCCTCTGTCTCTCTCTGCTTTGTTATTCCTTGGCTTCACTCCAACTGCATTTGAGACACCCTCCAAAACAAATAACTAAGACTCCTAAATGTTTAGAAAATGGACAAGGTAAGAATTTTTATTGAAAAGCCAGTTTGTGCACTTGCAGCCGCCACTTATTGGCAAATACTATATTTTCTTTGAACAGTGAAAACAAGTAATATTTTAAAGTAGCTGCACATTTTTGTTGTTGTTCAGTTGTTGAGTTTTGTCTGACTCTTTGTGACCTCATGAACTGCAGCATGCCATGCTTCCTTGTCCTTCACCATCTCCTGGAGTTTGCTCAAACTCTTATCCATTGAGTTGGTTGATAAGATGGATTCACCCACTCAATGGATGGTTAAATAGCATCATCTAACGATCTAGCCATCTCAGCCTCTGTTGCCCCCTTCTTCTCCTGCTCTCAATCTTTCGCAGCATCAGGATCTTTTCCAATGAACTGGCTCTTCACATCAGGTGGCCAAAGTATTGGAGTTTCTGCTTCAGCATCAGTCCTTCCAATGAATATTCAGGGTTAATTTTCTGAATATTTAATTTAGGACTGACTGGTTTGATTTCCTTGCTGTCCAAGGAACTCTCAAGAGTCTTCTCTAGCATCACAGTTGGAAATCATCAATTCTTCAGTGCTCAACCTTCTTTATGGTCCAACTCACATCCGTATATGACTACTGGAAAAACCGTAGCTTTGACTAGATGGATCTTTGTCAGCAAAGTGATGTTTCTGCTTTTTAATACACTGTCTATGTTTGTCATAGCTTTCCTTCCAAGGAGCAAACATCTTTTAATTTTGTAGCTGCAGTCACCATCTGCAGTGATTTTGGAGCCCAAGAAAAGAAAATCTGTCACTGTTTCCACTTTTTTCCCATCTATTTGCCATGAAGTGACGGAACCGGATGCCATGATCTTTGTTTTTTGAATGTTGAGTTTTAAGCCAGCTTTTTCACTCTCCTCTTTCACCCATAAAATTCATATTTTATGTATAGGAAATAAATGTCTATGTACAAGGACCTTTAGCATCAAAAGCATTTTGTTGTTTTGGGTAATTTACAAATTTCAGATACGATGGGAATGGATGTGTTCATTCCTTCCCACATGCACTTGAATACGTGGTTTATGCTGGGCTCACGACTTGTCTGGCCTCTGGGTGCTCCCAAAGCAAGCATGTCAATTCCTTGTGAAATATTTATATCTGTTATACTCTCCATGAGGATTAATGATGTCATGCAGGGACAGAATGAAGATGGTTTAATAGTAAATATAAAATACATGCTTTTTGGATAATATAAAGATATTTTTACCCAAAAGTCTCCAAAGGCTCTTCAACTTTGAACCATGGTCAAGTTTCTATTTTGTCATGTAAGGGCAACAAGGCATGCAGTGTCCAAACTGGCTAATAATTCTGAGCTCATGTTTATTTGTTTTTGGATTTATTTTTGTATGAACATTCGAATGTCATTATGTCTGATGTTCAGTATGAACGAGTCCAGTAAAATGTAGCCAAACGATGACTCTGGAGGCTGCCTGGCATGATTCCCCACTTCATGTCCATCTTGATCTCTACCTGTCACTCCCCAAGGCCATGGCTCTGCCTCTTCGAAGCTACTTCTGCTCAATCGCTCCCTTGAGAGGAACAGTGCCAGGAGTTTAGGAAGGAGCCAATTATGGTGGAATGGTTGGATGGATTGAAATCCTAAAGAGTTATATAAATCTGAAGGTTGAATTATAGTCACTTATAGTATGTGAGATGGGCTTCCCTGGTGGCTCAGATGGTAAAGAGTCTGCCTGCAGTGCAGGAGACCTGGGTTCAATCCCTGGGTTGGGAAGATCTCCTGTAGAAGGGAATGGCAACCCACTCCAGTATTCTTGTCTGGAGAATCCCATGTACAGAGGAGCCTGGCAGGCTACAGTCCATGGTGTTGCAAAGAGTCAGACACAACTGAGAGGCTAACACTTTCAGCATGTGAGATAAAGGGAGGAATTAAATAGAAGGGGTACTAACTGTGATCGGAAGAAGTGTGTGTTTCTCTTCTCTGGAAAACAAGCCACAGCACCTGCATCCTATCCCAATCATGCACCCTATCTTGTAGTTGTTCAGTCGCTCAGTCGTGTCCGACTCTTTTCGACCCCATAGACTGCAGAACGCCAGGCTCCCTTGTCCTCCTCTATCTCCCGGAGGTTGCTCAAATTCACATCCATTGAGGCGGTGATGCTGTTGAACCATCTCATTCTCTGCCGCCCCCTAATTTATAACTGGTTTAATTAGAGCTGGTACATCACTCCTGCTGTGGGAGGAGACAGGGAAAATGACTCAGGAAGTAGTCTGAGCTGTATTTATACTCTCAGCTAAAGTAAAAAGCAGGTCTACAGTTACTGGGAATCAGATTGGAAATCTGGTCACTGAGCCACTTGTGATCCCACCTTGTTGGCTAGTGTAGACGGCCAAGCAGAGCCCCTGGACGATGCCTCTCTCCGTCTGTTGTGGATGGATTCCTGCCATCATTTCACTGAATCTGCCCCGATTCAGATAGAATGCAGAATGGTGCGGGCTCTGGCACCAGTCAGCAGTCAGAATTACTCAAGGTCCGGTACACAGAGTGACCTACTTAGAACTTTTCTTTTGCTTTTGGAACTCCTTGCCCTTCCTGATTCCAACCGGCACAGGAAATGCAAAGGCTCAGGGCCAGATGCTTCAGAAATTGCCATGAAGGGCTCCGAACCATGCCAACTTCCTGTGTCAGTTGACAAACCTCTTTCTCATTAGTTTCACCCACGTTGGGGGGCTGCCCTGGGCTCTGGGGATCAGAAGATTTCTTGGCTCCCTAAACCTCTCTCCTCTCCCCTTTAGGGACACGAGTCCTCTGTTTTCCATCATGTCATTTCTCGAGAGGGTGCCTAACAAGGTGAGACTCCCTCCTGCCCAACCCAACCCAGGTGGCTCCCGTGATCACGTTTGGTTTCACATAGACTCTGCCCTCCCATATGGAAGTCACTGAGTGGGAACAGGTTTGTCTGGTGTAGCTTCTAACAGCCAGGTCACTGCTGGAGTCATGAAGGTGGAGGATGACAATTCTCCTTTTTCAGGTTTCATTGGGACAGGAGAAGAGAGGCTCAGAATGGGAGGCCTGGGAGCACACCATCTCCAACTGTCCTGGGGAGACATGAAAAATGCCTTGTCCACTGTTCCTTTTTCCACTTTATCCTTCTTTAATATATGCATTTATATACTGTGTATACATTTATATTTAAATTAGGTATAATGGGGACTTCCCAGGTAGTTCAGTGGGTAAAGAATCTGCTAGCAGTACAGGAGATGCAGGTTTGATTCCTGGGTCAGGAAAATCCCCTGGAGGAGGGCATGGTGACTTACTCCAGTATTCTCACCTGCAGAATCCCATAGACAGAGAAGCCTGACGGGCTACAGTCCATAGGGTTGCAAAGAGTTGGACACAACTGAAGTGACTTAGCATGCATGCATAAGTTATATATAAGTTTATTATTTAACTATATAGTTACATTATGCATAAATTTATGTCTATATAAGTAAACGTGTTAGAAACCCCATGGTACCTGGAAAGGATTGGCCTGACCTTAGTGCCTTGGCTATGAGAAGTCTGCTTGTATATGAACACACAGGGCACGTTTCCTGCCCCACTGTGATCCCAGAATCACATGATGCTCAGCTGTCCTGACAAGCCTTCCCATAGAATGGCTTTGGAATGCGATTAAAACATCCTCAATGGAGCTCTTCCTTCCAGTGAAGTCAGCTGGGTCTGGGCTTTGGTGAAAAATGATGATCCCTCCATTTTGTGAATGAAGCAAGTGATGTCTCCAACACACTGAGTCTTGAGGCAGAAAAAGAAGAAGGATCAAAAATGGTGAGCCTCAAAAACATTTTATTTTTTTCCTTTCTAACCATAAAGATGGAGAAGGCAATGGCACCCCACTCCAGTACTCTTGCCTGGAAAATCCCATGGATGGAGGAGCCTGGTAGGCTGCAGTCCGTGGGGTCGCTAAGAGTCGGGCACAACTGAGCAACTTCGCTTTCACTTTTCACTTTTATGCATTGGAGAAGGAAATGGCAACCCACTCCAGTGATCTTGCCTAGAGAATCCCAGGGACGGCGGAGCCTGGTGGGCTGCCATCTCTGGGGTCGCAGAGTCGGACACAACTGAAGCGACTTAGCAGCAGCAGCAGCAGCAGCAGCAACCATAACGAGTCCTCCTGCTGGAAATAAATAATAAAGTTATGGACTCATTGTCCTTTGATCAATTATAGTAGTAGAATTTCCTCAAATGAGAAAAATGTAATTTTTCTCCAGAAGAAGGACCACTGACATTTGTTGAGATGTGGAGACGTTGAGGTAGACACAAGAGGAGTGAAATGTCCTATGGTTGAATCTTATGACTATTTACTTGGATTCTAGGTATAATCTGACAGCCCACATTTGACTTTGGTTCAAGGCAGGGCAACCAAGCCAACAATGAGAGAGACTCCACTCAGAATGGCCATGACTTTTCAAAACGGGGAGATTTTCTTACTTATGTGATACTTCCTTGGAAGCCAGCTAACCCTTCTTCAGAGATGAAGGTAGATTGTGTCTGTAATTTCTAAGCCTGGCCGTTCATTCATACCACCTGGAGTGGCTGGGGAAACTGAGTCTTACAGCCTATAGAGCTACTGATTCAGGTTTTAAGATGGTGTCTATAAAGGAATTGTTTCCAAGTGATCTCAAACCTATTACACATCTGTACTCCAGCAGAATAGACCCTGGAACATGCTTCAGACTCTAGGATTCTAGGGGGCAGTGAATGTATGTGTGTAAGTGTGTGTGTGTAATGTATGTATGTATGTATATGATAAGTGCTTCATAAACTAGAGAGTGTAATATCAGGTGCTGTTAGTTATCATCGGACACCTCTATGTTTCACCGTGAGTCTATGTGAGGCTGAGCTTATAGTGGATATGAAGCCAGGTAGGCGCACACATGTCAAATGGCAGAGTATACAGGGTGACCCAGGCCTGACAGACAGGAACCAGAAGACCTATAGGAGGTGCATAGAAGCTTGAGGTGCAAGACCAGACAACAGGAGAACCACTCAGAAAATCGAAACGGGGCTCCCTTCCCTAAACGCAGTTGGCTGGGACCAAGGAAGGGTCTGACAGAGTGTCCAGGTCACGAGAAGATGCTCAGAGTCAGGCTGTTTCTGAAACAGGTGGACCCTGCTGTTCCAGTGGGAGTCTGATGGCTCTCAGGTCTGTGAAGGCGTAAAACACACATCCTGAAAGGTTTGCAAAGAATCTGAGTTTCTCAGCCAAATGGGCCATTGCCTGGGGTTGTGCCCCCTGGGTAAAACAAAATTGCCCCAGTCACTAACTGCGCAGAGCTTACTGTCTACTGGAACACAGCTCTAAGATCTTTTTGCCAAACTGAAGTCTGATTATTTAACTGCTCCTGAAGCAGGATGTAAATTGCATGACCCCAAGTTTAGGCGATACCTACACCTGGGGAAGAATTATTAAACTTGGTTCAGCCTCTAATGAAAAGATAATGAACACCCTTCTCAAAATACAGTTCAAAGAAGCTAAGAAATAGTAAGAAACACTCTTGATGAATTTATTCAAAGCCTGAGACTGAGATAATGAAGATTGGGGATATTATTATATTTTACTCATGACATGATTGGTCAGGCAAATGTGAGAAAATTATTACATTGTAAAGCACCTGGCATATGTAATAGGAAGTCTCTTGAACTTTATTGAAGTTTATAGTACTTTTAAAACATACCAAATTTAAGTAGAAAATGGAGCTTTTATATTGGCAACCCTAACATACTATTGAAAAAAAATCACAGAAATATTGGCTTTGATAAAAGTTAATGCAACAAGCTTAACTGGTCATTTGTTGATATATCTGAACATGTTGAAAACTGTTCATTAATAGTATAGAAATAATCAATTTTATTAAGGGATGGTCTTTGTACTTAAGATTTTTCAAAGTGATTTGTAATGATACAGAGAGAAGGTAAGTTCAAGTTTTATAGGCTGATGATTTAATGAATCACATGAAACTGAAGATATTTGAATATTTTTAACCTAAAAAAATGACAGTTTCATATGAAGGTGAAGGTGTGTTAGTCACTCAGTCGTGTTTGACTCTTTGCAGTCCCGAGACAGGCTCCTCTGTCCATGGGATTCTCCAGGAAAGAATCCTGGAGTGGGTAGCCATTCCCTTTTCCAGGGGAATCTTTCCAATCCAGGGATCAAACTGGGGTCTCCTGCCTTGCAGGCAGATTCTTTACCATCTGAGCCACTGTTATGGATCAACCCAATTACTAATGTGGAGGGCCAATTGGTTGTTCACAGAAAAGGGATAGTGTAAATTCCACATGAAACATCCCTTTGGCCAATAAAGAAGCCTCATTTATGGAATAGCTGTTAAATATATGATGAGTATATCAGATGTTACTAATATTTTGACAATAGTTTTTCATCAACTGAATGAGGTCACTCTAGCAATGCAGAGCCACAATGTGCTAACAACCTCACAGTTAAAAAGTAAAACTAACATGTGACTTTTGGACCCCATATGTGAAAGAGAAGAAATTTCCCTCTTCTGAAATTAAGTGCATGTCTGATAGGAAGAGGCAGTAACCAACAATGTGTTTTTTGTTGTTAATTGTTGTTTAGTTGCCAAGTTATGTCTGACTTTCTGCGACCCCATGGACTGTAGCCTGCCAGGCTCCTCTGTCCTTGGGATTCTCCAGGCAAGAATACTGAAGTGAGTTGCCATTCTGTCTCCTGCATTGGCAGGTGGGTTCTTAACCACTGAGCCACCTGGGAAGTCCCTGTTGTTAATTAGATTACTGGAAAACCTCATTGTGTTCTAGGATACATTTGAATAATTTTTTTCTGTCACAATTGAACATATAAAATAGATGAGGAGTCCCCCCACTGACAGTGTGTAAAATTAAACATGAATTGTAGCAGAATACTTGCAGCTGAAAGCAACAGGAAGCCCAGTGAAACGTATCTAAAATTATAAGGCCATTTCTCTCACAAAACTCAAAGTCTGTATGTCTCAACACTGTCAACAAGGACCAGATGCCTCCCTGGGCTGGGAGCCCATGATTGCCATGGCCCCCTAGTGTGAGAATCACAAGCACTGCAACAGGGTCTTGTTGAAGTCCTTTGACAGATGCCCTTCAGCAGACATCCCCTCTGGTCTCATTGTTTGGAAGGACTTCAGTGTCAAGAAGGTTGAGAACAACTTTATTCACTGAGATTAGTCAACTTCACCCTTGGAGGCTGAGGAAGACTCCTGCCTTTCTGAAGGACTCAACCACTTTTGCAGGAGGGTGGGCAAAATGAGGTTCTGTTATTGAGAAACAACTCCTAGGATGCATATTGGAAGGGAGCCAAGAGTAGAGACTTCAAAGTTAACAACAAATCAAAGATGGATCAGCAGGTAAAGAATCTGCCTCCAATGCAGGAGACACAGGAAACATGAATTTGCTCTCTGGATTGAGGAGATCTCCTGGAAAAAGAAATGACAACTCGCTTCAATATTCTTGCCTGGAGAATCCCATGGACAGAGGACCCTGGCGGGCTACAGTCCAAAATGTAGCAAAGAGTCAACCATGACTGAGCAGCTAAGCACACACACCCACAAACACACAAGGATCATAAAAAAAGGTAAAAGTGGATTAAAATCTGCCCTACCTTGGGTTTTCCATAATCCTTCACTCTGGATTTACATCTGACTTCGGCTGGAGTCCAGGTCACAATGTATTCATTCTATATAGAGCAAATATGTCCCCCACATTCACTCATGACTATAAGCTGAATTGTGGTGACATGAATCTACTTACTCTATTAATTTATTTTAGAAAATAAAATATTATTAATATTATATGATATATTATTACATTAACCAATACTATTTTAATATATAATACATACTATTTTATATAAAATAGAAAATATCTTTAAATATCATACTTTAATATAGTGAAAGCCGCTCAGTCATGTTCAACTCCTTGCAATTCAATGGACTGTACAATCTATGGAATTCTCTAGGCCAGAATACTGGAGTGAGTAGCCTTTCCCTTCTCCAGGGGGCCTTTCCAACCCAGGGATCAAACTCAGGTCTCCCACACTGCAGGTGGATTCTTTACCAGCTGAGCCACAAGGGAAGCCCAAGAATACTAGAGTGGGTAACCTATCCCTTTTCCAGTGGATCTTCCTGACCCAGGAATCAAACTGGAGTCTCCTGAATAGCAGGTGGATTCTTTACCAACTGAGCTACCAGGGAAACCCATCATTATATTATATGTCAATATTAAATTATTAATAAAATATTTATTTAGTACAGAAAATGTTGCTTTATTTTAGGAGGCAGAATACATTTGCTTTTAAATAAAGAAGATCTCTAGAATTTCAGCATTTGAGTGGCAAATGGAAAGAATATTAGCCAAATGATACTGAATCTAAATATGTTAGATTTAAGACTTAATTTTAGCCTAGAACTATGAACTCCATGTAATTAACAAACCATCTGAAATTTAAGGGAGGAATATTATGATGGGGATTCATATCAGTGGAGGGAATGGACTGGTGTGGACAGAGGGCAGAGCCACGAGTGAAAACACTGGGATGTTGACATAAGAAAGGAACATGGCCAGGCTTCTCCATCCTCCTCTTGCAGAGTTAATAGTTAATGAGCCTGGTCTTGCTACGCCTTTATATTATCTGTGGTTACTTAGTAAATGGTACATAGTTCATTCTGTATATGGTTCAGTTCTTCTAAGCTATTTTTGGGGTTTTCTTGGTAAAATTGGAAGTTTAAAAAAACATAACAAAACAAAACAACTCCTTCAGGGTTGCTGAAATGGGTAGGTCCAAACATATTCTGTGGATCAGCTACCTGACACAAGGGAGGAAGTGTAGAGGGCCTGCTCGTGTCTGTTTCTGCCTTGGGGGTATTTGCATAAATGTGTAAACTGACCAAGTAATGCAGAGGGTCCCCAGAGGGAGGAAGATCTCTTTGAAAAATATCTTAAAGACACTGCTTGTGTATCAGTCAATTTTTTTTTTAATTAAGAAAACGATCCTAATTTTTTTTTTCCCTTGAGACCCTACATTTTAACTCATTGTTCTAGTTTTCTTGCCGGGTAATTATAAAAGTTTTTGTAAGGTTGTTCATGGCTGTCTGGCATCCTTCTTACCTCTCTCTCTTTTCTCCTCTTGACCTTCCCCAATTCTACACGTTCGGATATCTTTTCTATCTCCCACAGAGGTGGACCAAGTGTACATTCATGTCTTCCCTTTAAATCTCTGACGCACGACCCCACTCCAGATTCCAGAAAGCGCAGGCTGCCTTCTCATCCACAAAATGTTTCTTCTCCTGGTCAATGTTGTTATTTCCACCTAAACAAAATGAGAATGAATTTTACCATGTTGAGTAAAAGAGATATGTAACTTCTTTGAGTTAGAAGGAACTTCAGAGACAAATGGAAAAATAATATCTTTTTCCATAGAAGCAAAAGTTTTTTTTTTTTTTTAACTTGAAGAGTTAATAAAAAATAGCAAAGGAAAGATAACCCAAGGAACAAATGGGCTAAGGGTTTGCAAAGCAATTCTCAAAAAATGACAGAAACATGAAAAACATATATTTCATGCTTTGAATCTTATCAGTCAATGGAATACAGATGAGAGAGTGGTGCCATTTTTATGTATCAGCATGTCAAAGCCTGAAAAGGATTATGGCCCCTGGTGTTGGCATCCGTGTAAGGAAGTGGGGGTGTGTCTGTTATATGTGCAGACTTTCTCTAGGGCATTTGGTGGTGCCTAAGACTGAGCGACTTCACTTTCACTTTTCACTTTCATGCATTGGAGAAAGAAAAGAAATGGCAACCTATTCTAGTGTTCTTGCCTGGAGAATCCTAGGGACGGAGGAGCCTGGTGGGTTGCCGTCTATGGGGTCGCACAGAGTCAGACACAACTGACGCGACTTAGCAGCAGCAGCAATAAATAGCTCAGTTGGTAAAGAATCCTCTTGCAATGCAGGAGACCCAGTTTGATGCCTGGGTCGGGAAGATCCACTGGAGAAGAGATAGGCTACCCACTCCAGTATTCTGGCCTGGAGAATTCCATGGACTGTATAGTCCATGGGGTCACAAAGAGTCAGACATGACTGAACGACTTTCATTTCACTTCACTTCAGTAAAGCCTTAGAGCTTCCCAGGTGGCTCGATGGTAAAGAATCTGCCTACCAGTGCAGGAGACTCAGTTGACAGGGGTTTGATCCCTGGGCTAGGAAGATCCCCTGCAGAAGGAAATGGCAATCCACTGCAGGATTCTTGCCTGGAAAACCCCATGGACAGAGGGCCATCCTGGCTCCAGGGTGTCACAAAGAGTTGGCCACAAGTGACCATACACATACACACACACACACACACACACACACACACACACACACACACATCAAAGCCTTAAATGTGCTTACAGTCTTTGATGTAAGAACACTCCCAGCATTTTATCCTAAGGAAATAATTAGAGAATCAGGAAGAATTTTTATGTGCCAGAACATCCCATATAGTATTTGTAACCTCAAAAAAAAAAAAAAAAAGAAAGATAAAGAAAAAGCAATCCCTAACTGTACAGTGTTAAACTATTGAATAAGTAATATTAAATAAATTGTGTATCCATGGGATACAAGCAAATGGCAAGCAAAAAGCATTCAGTCTCACCTTCATCCCATTTCCAGAGGTACCTGCTACCATTGATATCTTAGTTCTTGGGGCCTTTTTGGTGCAAAGATAGTTATTTTTGTATTTCCTCTGAAGGAGCTCAGGGTTCAGGGTTCTTTGATCCTCTAAATCGGTTATCATTCATTCTTTTACTTTTTGGCTTGCAAAATCCAGTTGCTATCATCTTTTCTTCCATTATTTTTCCCCTGAGGGCCTTTAAGAAAATTCCCTTCTGTTATTTAAGTGGTGATTTGGGAAGGAACAGAGTTAAATGTGTATTTTTCAACCCATTATATTTAGCTAAACATTCTCAGCCTAAGATTTTTTGAAAAGTTTGTTGACTGAGACTGCTTGCAAGTTTTCCTTAAAAAAATTTTTTTAAATAAACTTAAAAAAATTTTTATTGTATATTGAAGTATAACCTGTTAACAATGGTGATAGTTTTAGGTGAACAGCAAAGGGACTCAGCCATATGTATGCATGTATCCATTCTCCCCCTAACTCCCATCCCATCCAAGCTGCCACGTGACATTGAGCAGAGCTCCCTGTGCTACACAGCAGGTCCTTGTTGGTTATCCGTTTTAAACACAGCGGTGTGTATGTATCCATCCCAAACTGCCTAACTATCCCTTTCCCCAGGCATAAGCTCCTTCTCTAAGTCTGTGAGTCACTTTCTGTTTTGTAAGTTCATTTGTATCATTTCTTTTTAGATTCCACATATAAGGGATGTTATACAACATTTCTCCTTCTATGTCACTTGCAAGTTTTCAGCGAGAGGGATTTTTGTGTGTCCATTTATGTGTTTAGTTGGAGCAGACGTTCTAGAGCTTCCAGTGTCCCAAGCTCATGGTGCATCAGAGTGGGAAAGAGGAAAGACGCCCTCCCCGTTCTGAGTGATACGTTTTTAAAGCAATTTAGTGAGACATCTCTTTTGTTCACAGCTCTTTGTGTTTACAAAGGATTCTCAGATGCATCACTGGATGCTGGGTTCTGAGAGAAGTCCAGGTGATAGAGGCACAGACTCTGTTTGATTCTATCCGGCTCCCTCTTCACTTAGAATTCTCCAGGGCTGGTTTTCCTGGTTTCCCAGACATGGCTAGTCACGTCTGAATCCCCAGAGTGAAGGCAATTTAGGCTGAAGCTGGGATTCCCACTACATTTATTTTCTTAGCAGGAGACTTTCAGATCACTTAACCAACTTCTTCATTTTACAGGAAAGCAATATGAGGCCCAGGAAAGTTTAAATGACTTAATTAAGGTCACAGGCTAAGTAAGTGGGAGGATCTCATGACCGGAGCTGTAACCAAGGAAGTCTAACATAAATTTGATCTTCCTTGAGAAAATATTATGGAAACAAAGACAGCTATCTCACTGCATAAGATAGGGAAGGCAGGAGGAAGTCTGCCTAACTGATCCTGATCCTATAAAGGTAAGGCCATGAAATGTGACCTTCACATCTCACCTACTTAACCTCTCTCCAGCACTGAAATTTTAGGACAAAAATAACTCACATTTACCAAAGCCTAAATCTTTCGGCTCACAATAATACTAGAGGAATGGAAGCCTGCTAGTCCAGGGTGTTTGGGGTTCCTCAAGTGCAGTCTTTGTTGAACTTTCCCCATCTCTGTATCCTTTTTCATCATCCAGTGTTATTCTTTTACTGTTGCTATAAATATTTCTTGCACTTTCCTCTCCATTTCTCCTCTTCCAGTGAAGGCTCTGGTTTTCACTTTTGAATTCATCTCTGCTTACTCTCAGCCCATATGGTCTGGTGTGTGCTGTGTGCTAAGTTGCTTCAGTTGTGTACGATTCCGTGCAATCCTATGGACTGTAGCCCATCAGGCTCCTCTGTCCATGGGATTCTCCAGGAAAGAATACTGGTGTGGGTTGCTGTGCCCTCTTCCAGGGGATCTTCCCAATCCAGGGATTGAACCTGTGTCTCCTACGTCTCCTGCATTGGCAGACAGGTTCTTTACTACTAGCACCACCTGGCAGACCATATCTATATATATATATATATATCTGAATCACTTTTATACCTGATGCTAACACAGTATTATAAAACAACTATACTTCAATTTAAAAAAGAAGGAATTCTTCCACGGTTGTTCTGCCAACAAGATACAGAATGTAGACAAATCTCTGATGTGTCTTTGGAATCTCTGCAGTGACGGACAACATGTGACATGAATAAGGTCCTTTAGGAACTGAAATCCCTTTACTTATTCCAATTTTTATTGTCTGAAAACATTCTCATCTGAGCACTCTTAGGAACAATAAGGTAGATCCTTCAACAACTTTTTGTAGAAACGTGGTTAACAGAAGTGAACTCAGTTCAGTTCAGTTTAGTCCCCTCAGTCATATCTGACTCTTTGTGACTCCATGGACTGCAGCATGCCAGGCTTCACTGTCCATCACTAACTCCTGGAGCTTGCTCAAACTCATTTGCTCAAACTCATTTTCATCAGGTTGGTGATGCCATCCAACCATCTCATCCTCTGCTGTCACCTTTTCCTGTCTTCAATCTTTCCCAGCATCAGGGTCTTTTCAAACGAGTCAGTTTTCACATCAGCTGGCTGAAGCATTGGAGCTTCTTCAGCTTCAGCAATAGTCCTTCCAATGAATAGTCAGGACTGATTTCCTTTAGGGTGGACTGGTTGGATCTCCTTGCAGTCCAAGGGACTCTCGAGAGTCTTCCCCAGCACCATAGTTCAAAAGCATCAATTCTTCGCCACTCAGTTTTCTTTATAGTCCAATTCTCATATCCATACCTGACTACTGGAAAAACCATAGCTTTGACTAGATGGATCTTTGTTGGCAAAGTAATGTCTCTGCTTTATAATATGCTGTCTTGGTTTGTCATAGCTTTTCTTCTGAGAAGCAAGTGTTTTTTCATTTCAAGGCTGCAGTCAGCATCTGGGGTAATCCCTTTCTCCCTAGGGTGGAACTGAGGCAAAGAAGTTATATTTCCTTACAGCTGTGAAATTTTAGAGCCTTGACTTTGGTGCAGAATCAATGCCCAAGGCAGTGGTTCTCAGAGTTCTGTGCTCCAACCAGTGGCATCAGCCTCATCTGGGAAACTGTGAAAAATGTGGGTTCCTGGGCTCCACTCCAGACCTACTGAGTCTGACTCTGCAGTGTCTGTTTGAAAGGGCACCCAAGGGATCCTGATGTGGCCACATTTGGAGGACCACTGTCCTCACAGCCTGAGTTCAGCTCCTCCTCCAGAAAACACCTGAGATTTATTTTTAATTTTTAAAAGATTTCTTTATTTATGGCTGTGCTGGGTCTTCATTGCTGTGCGAGGGCTTTCTCTAGTTATTGCATGCAGGGGCTTCTCTGTAGTCGTGGTGCGTGGGCTTCTCATTGCAGTGGCTCCTCTTGGTGTGGAGCACAGACTAGGCACGCAGGCTTAGGACTTGTGGTGCAGACTTAGTTGTCCCGTAGCATGTGGAATCTTCCCGGACCATGAAGCAAACCCATGTCCACTGCATTGGCAGGCAGATACGTCTCTGCTGGACCACCAGGGAAGTCTGCACTTGAGATTTAAAACAGATTCTGTCTGAGAGAATGGTCTGGGCTGTCAGTTGATTGTAGGTAAATCAGCTGAAGCCCTCTCCAGAAAGGTCCCTTGATATCTTGGATTCAGAGGTGAAGTCAGTAAGGTTCCAGATTTTCTGAAATCGATGAGAGCCTTGTTCTCAGCCAGAGCTTTGGGAGTTCAAGTGAGTGAATCAACATCTCCCCCAACATTTTCTAGGAAAAAAAGAAAAGACGAAAGTTGAAGATAGACTGAACCTGGTTATACTCTTCAGTTGGTCCTCAGTTACTGATGCTGATGGTGGGTGAGTAGATACTTACAGCTCTGCATAGTGGTTGTGCCCTGAACAAGATGCCTGCAGGGGCACAGAGGTGGCCCCGTGGCTTCAGCGGTACCCGTGATGCACGAGTGCTCAGACATTTAGAGAACTCAGCTCCCGGGCTCCTGTCTTTGCTCAGCTCAGCATCATTCCCAGGGAGCAAGTTGTTACCTGGTGGGTCCAGGTTTTGTGTCATGGAGGCAAGATGAAGGGAAACTTCAACAGACAGACTCCAATTCCATTTCCCTGGTTGTGAACCTTGGACCACTTAAACCCTCTGGGGTGTTTGCCAACATGCAGATCCCCAGGCACTGCCTTAGAACTGCTGAGTCAGACTCTCCAGACTCTTCATTCAGCAGGTACCCAGGGCTTCCCTGGTGTCTTAGATGGTAAAGAATCTGCCTGCAATGCAGGAGACCCGGGTTTGATCACTGGGTTGGGAAGATCCCCTGGAGAAGGGAGCAGCAACCCTCTCCTTTATTCTTGCCTGGAAAATCCCATGGACAGAGGAGCCTGGTGGGCTGGAGTCCATGGGGTCACAAAGAGTCGGACAGAACTGAGGGACTAACACTTCACTTCATGTTTCTCTTAGATGCAGGTACCTGTGGCAACCACTGACCTGTGCCATCTGACTTTCCTTCTCTTTTAGATTTTGATGAGAATACACAGTCTACTGCCTCTAGTTGGAATTTGGGCCTCTAAGGAGGATGCTATACTGTGCTTAGTTGCTCAGTCATGTCTGACTCTTTGCAACCTCATGGACTGTAGCCTGCCAGGCTTCTCTGTCCATGGGAATTCTCCAGGCAAGGATACTAGAGTGGGTTGCCATGCCCTCCTCCAGAGAATCTTTCTAACCCAGGGATCAAACCTCAGCCTCCCGTATTGAAGGTGGGTTCTCTACCATCTGAGCTACCAGGGAAACCCAAGAATACTGGAATGGGTAGCCTATCCCTTCTCTAGGGATCTTCCTGACCCAGGGATTGAACTGTGGCCTCCTGCATTGCAGGTGGATTCTTTACCAGCTAAGCTACCAGGGAAGCCCTCTAGAGAGGATATAACGTTGAAAATGAGATGAGCCTGGCTTCAAGTCCCAGATCCAGCAGTGACCCCAGGTAAGACTTCTGGCAAGTGGATGCACTTGTTTGAACCTCAGTTTTCTCATCGTAAAATGTGATGATTATAATATCCACATGGCAGAAACGTCAGGAAGGGGAAATGAAAAACTGTTAGCAAAGTTATTCATACCTGTTATAAATATATGCATATATGTAATACAGATGTGTTATTTAATAACATTTTCTAAAGAATTCATCTGCTTTCTAGCCTTAGAAGATGCTTTAAAAGAATCTATTTCCAAAACACTGTTCTCCAAATGGTGATGGGGATGGAAAGAAGGAACGAAGGGAAGAAGGAAGGAGCAAAGGGGAGAGGGAGGAGAGGATCTAATAACAGGGAAAATCTGATCTTATGACTCCAACTCCTTTGTAGGGCAGACATTTTTTATCATCTAGAATGTACAGATGAGGTTGCTAAGAACCAGGGAAAAAGAGAAACACATTTCTCAGCTTTAAAGCCTCGGGCTCCCTCTAGTTCCTCAAGGGGTAATCCCGGCTTTGATTAAATCCTGCTACCATGTAGCCCTGCGGTGTTTCAACATCACTGGAGATGTGGATCTGTTCATGCCCCCATTTGCCTCTGAGGTCTCAGCAGACATGACCCCAGAGTTGAAAGGTTGTCAAGTGTCAGGTTCCTTGAACCAGCCTTTCCTGAGGGTTGTTTCTTTTTCTTTTTTTTTTTGCTGAAGATATGACTCAGTCCTTCACCACCTCTGGCCAAATAAACCATGTTCCAGTTACCATGCTACCAGTATATTGTCTGAAAAAATGAGATCTAGAGAACTTGTCTGCCCTTTGTGGCGACAGAAATCCTGGTGCAACTTTTAATGGTCTTAGTCATGCTATAGGGGGTTGTGGTGACTTAAACTTTGTTTTGAATGTCAAACTTGATTCCAGGCTTAGATATGGCACTAGGACAAGCTCATTAAAACTTAACTCTACGTGTGTTATAAGAACTGGGGTTGGTATCGTTTTGGGGCCAGTGAGCTGAGAATCCAGTCACAAGCCCAGGTCTTTGATGATGTCACAAACACTGAATAAGAAGAACAGCCCTGGGAAAGATTGCAATCCTTGTTTGGAATGTTGTAAGTCCATTTAGGGCAAAATCCACTGACCACTTCCCGTGCACTCTGCAAAGACATCATTCATAGGCTGTGGGGAGTTTAGAAATTGAAAACGGACACACTCAATGCAAACCAGGATTCCAGATTCTTTTTGACTTGTCTGGAGAGGCAATGGAAAATAAACAATCCCCGGATAATCTAATATGGTAACAAAATTAGCTGTATCTTTTCGTTTTATACGACGTCAAAGCACAGAAGACAAGTTTCTCTTCTCTCCATGGAAAAGTCAAATAATTTTAAAATTCCCAAAGATATCGGCTTCTTCATACGCAAAGACCTTCCACAGACTTGGCTGGTCTTTTCAGAGTACACATACAAAGGGATAATATTTCATGGGTAGGTGTGGCCATCATTATGTCAGGGTGTGTGCATAATCACCCCAAAGGTAACAATTTCCATGGAATAAATGCACTAATAGCAATGAAAGAAGACAAGAAGACGCCCTAGTAATATAATTTTTATTGGCTCTTTCCTTCACTCACTGTCTGGATGGACAAATAGCTGCCTTGTCTCACAGCAGAGCCCTTGGAGAGCTCTTGGAAACCCCTGCTTGTCAGATTCAGCTCTGCAGTCTTATCTGTAATCTGAGGACACCCCCTCCCCAACCCAGCGAGTCTATCAGATAGAATCCAATTCAGGAAAACCGCTTCGGGGGGATTTCTTTCTGGCTTCTTTCTCAGAGCCACAGGGAGCTGGGAGATCCCTGCTCCCACGGCCTGTCCACCTGGGGGGAAGTCCCTGACAAATCATTTCTAAGCATGGAAGGAGTATCCCTGTGATTTAGGGCGCTTTCCAGAGTCTCTGAAACCTGCCCGGAGTTACAGAAAACCTAAGGGCGGTGAAGACGCGGCTAAGAATTATTGAGCGTGAGGTAAAGAATGGACCTTTGCCACGTTAACATCCATCATGAAAGTGAATGGGTGATTTATGTTTTCCAGAAATGGCTTTTTGGAAAGATCTGAACTTCAGCAGCCCTGGGCTCTCACTGACATTTGTCTCGCATTATAAAATATCATCTCGGAGGAACACCATTTCATGACTTCACAGAGAATCATGTGTATTTAAAAGTTCTGTGGGTGTGTGTGCAAAAAGTTGAAATAATAGCTAAATCCTTGCTGGATTAAGGCAACTCTATTTGAAGCCAATTGCTTGAGATATATATCAGACCCGGGCTTGGTTGGACAAGGGAGCTTTGCTGGATCTCTTGTAGGGATTTGCCTTGAGTGTCTCCCATAACAGAGGCATTTACTGCTTGTGAAATCTTAACTGAAAAAAAAAAGAAAAGAAAAGAAAAGTGTTAATCGCTTAGTTGTGTCCAACTCTTTGCAACCCCATGGACTACAGCCCAAGGCCAGAGCCCTCTGTCCATGGATTTCTCCAGGCAAGAATACTGGAGAGGGCTGCCATTCTCTTCTCCAAGGGATCTTCCAAATCCTGGTATTGAACCCAACTCTCGAGAATCACAGGCAGATTCTTTACAATCTGGGCCACCAGGGAAGCCCAGAATCTTAATTAGTCCCCCCTCAATTCTATATTTTTTTCTTCATGACAGATCAGAGCCTGTATTTATTTTGTCCCTTTAATTGTTTCCCACTCTAGAATGCAAGCAGTCTCTCCGAAAGCAGGAACTACAGTCTTGTTCACAGTTTTCTTCCCAGTACTGAGCAGAATACCTGCTGAAACATTATATTAATAGGCACTCAGGAAATATTTGTTGGGTTAGTGGTCAAAATGGAGCTGAGTCTTTGGGGCAGCACTTACAAGAGTATCTTTATCATGGCATGGCTTGAGAAATGAAAATGAAAAGATATTAGATAAACTAACTTCTACATTGAAGACTAGATTAACTCAGCAATAAAGGGTAAAACCTAAGTATAGCATATTGATTTAAATTTGATTGTTTGTAATATAAGGAAAGTTATGACCAACCTAGATAGCATATTGAAAAGCAGAGACATTACTTTGCCAACAAAGGTCCATCTACTGAAGGCTATGGTTTTTCCAGTAGTCGTGTATGGATGTGAGAGTTGGACTGTGAAGAAAGCCGAGCGCTGAAGAATTGATGCTTTTGAACTGTGGTGTTGGAGAAGACTCTTGAGAGTCCCTTGGACTGCAAGGAGATCCACCCAGTCCATTCTAAAGGAGATCAGTCCTGGGTGTTCTTTGGAAGGAATGATGCTAAAGCTGAAACTCCAATACTTTGGCCACCTCATGCCAAGAGTTGACTCACTGGAAAAGACTCTGATGCTGGGAGGGATTGGGGGCAGGAGGAAAAGGGGATGACAGAGGATGAGATGGCTGGATGGCATCACCAACTCGATGGACGTGAGTTTGGGTGAACTCCGGGAGTTGGTGATGGACAGGGAGGCCAGGTGTGCTGTGATTCATGGGGTCACAAAGACTTGGACACAACTGAGCGACTGAACTGAACTGAATATAAGGCCAGACTTGAGAGGAAAAATCCTCATATTATCTCTTGTGATGGAAGTACAGTGTTGTGGAAAAGTCACGGGAATATCTGGAAGATGTTGACTGAACCCATGCCACATGGACCAGTCAGAAAAGAGGGGGTGTATCATGACTGTCCCTCCAAATAACAGATGGGGTTTCCATTGCTCTAATTAAAAAAGACACATGCATCCCAATGTTTATAACAGCCCTGTTTACAGTAGCCAAGACATGGAAACATCCTAAGTGCCCATCAACAGGTGAATGGATAAAGAAGATGTGGTACATATATACACAATGGAATACTACTCGGCCACGATAAAGAATGAAATTCTGTCATTTATTTTTTAACAGCAAGAAAGGACCTGGAGGTTATTGTGTTTAGTGAAATAAGTCATACACAGAATGACAAATACTCTATGTTATGACTTGTATGTGAAATTTAAAAAATAGTATGATTGAACTTATTTACAAAACAGAAACAAACTCACAGACATAGAAAACAAACTTATGGATACCAAAGGGGAAAGGAGTGGCAGAAGATAAATTAGGACTATGGGATTAACAGATGTACATTACCATATGTAAAAATAAGATAAGCAACAAGGATTTATTGTATAGTGCAGAGAACTAGGTGCAATATCTTGTAATAACCTATAATGGAAAAGAATTTAAAAAAAAATCTGTACATACATATGTATAATCAAATCACTTTGCTGTACACCTGAAACTAACACAATATTGTTAACCAATTGTACTTCAATTAAAAAAAAAAGAGAGAGATGGAATTTCTGTCAATAATAGTTTTGGAGCACAAGGTAACCATGCCTTACCTTCTAAGGCAAGGGTCCTTCCTCAATGTCTGGAATCTAATGCCTGATGATCTGAGGTGGAGTTGAGGTAGTAATAACAGACATAAATAACAGACATTATTGTACAATAATCATGCTCCTAAAGCATCCCAGTCCCCTGTCCATGAAAAAACTGTCTTCCACGGAAAAGCTCCCTGGTGCCAGAAGTGTTGGTGACTGCCGCTCTAGGGTCTCTCTCCTAGAATACACACAATCCAAGGGCAACCAAGCACATCCCAAATGGCCTGAGGACAAACAATTCTTAATCAAGCCCACAATCTGTGCCTTTTGTACTCATGTCATAATTAATCTTCATTCTGCACAGAGGTTTTCTCAAGGGAAGCACTGAAGATCAGTTCCATTTGCTGAAGGTCTCAGGGATTAAGGGAAGGTTCTCTGATTCCAGAACTTTGACTTGAGATCTGAACAAAGGCATCAAGAGTGACCGTCTTTCCTAGGTGAGTGAGGGGATGGTGGGGCTCCACATGATCACCAAGGGAAAGCGAATCTCTCCATAGATAGGCTCCAATGTTGGTTTTGGTTTGGATTTGAATTTTTGAAGTTCTTCAAGGATCCAGGTGGCCTGAGTTTTCATCCTAGAGCTACTTATTCCTGGAGCCACTGACCAAAATAAGTTTGAAACTGAGCCTTCAGAAAGCATTTGCAGAACTGGTTTCTCTTTATTTTCCAATCTGTAAAATGGACACAGTTGTACCCAGTTCACCATGGGGCTCTTATGAGGCTAAAATTAAGCCAGTGGGAGCAAAAGTAGCAAAAGTACTTTCAAAAGAATTGGGTCTAATGGAGAACTATTTTTTCTTCCATCTAAATAATTTTCTAAGTCAAGAGAAGGTAAAAAATATTTAAATTTCCATCCACTCTTCTCATAGGAGATCAAAGTTTGGCTTTTATAGTTTTAAATGGGAAAAAAGCCACTTTCTCATCTAGTGCTTTTTCAAGTTGCATTTTCTGACTGTCTGATGAATACAGGCCAGCAATTTCTTCACATTAGAACCGTTTCTCCCGGGTCCCCCCTTTCTGGTGGTCTCTTATAGCTAATTGGGTTTAAAGGGGAAAATCAGGTGTTCAGAAACACTCACTGGTTCAGACCATTAACGGTTCCTTCTTACTCTATTGTATCCTGGCAGAAGAGTTACAAGCATGTCATTTCCACCCCCACCCACTTCGCTTTTAAAAACTTTTGACAAAGACCAAGCCACAAATACCCACTGTAGATCATCAAAAGCCAGCACCAATTTGGCTAATGGTGCGCACTTTGTTTTTAGATTCTCTTAATACTTTAAGCACTTAACTGGAGCCTGTGTTCATCAGAGCTCTACCCTGTGGTTTGCAGGCAGAAGCCCACCTGAGGCTTAGTGCCCCCGTCTGAGAGCTGATAAGGCTGTCTGGAGTCTCTAAACTCTTTTAAGTGCTAAATGTTGAGCTGGAATCGGGTGCCTCCTGCGGAACAATGTGTGTTGTTTTAAAATGATTACTTAATATGAAGAGGTTTCCAGCGCACTAATGCTCAGGGTATTTAAACAGGGTAATGGGGTATCTGTAAAGTGCCTTTTTAGTTGGCAACTTAATAATCTCCCTCTTGTTCAAATATTATTTACACCACAGCACATCTGATACCCTCCGAAAGTTAAACAAGCCATTCAGGAAAACAGGATTGAGTTGTGACAGGCTGAAGAGAAACCCTGGGAGTGCCGGTCTTCATAGAGGGTGAGATAAACTCTCGCATCTCTTTGTGTGTCCTGCTTGGGAGACAGTGAGGAATTTTAACTGCAGATGAAAAGAAAAGTGAGACACATCCAACTGCATCTATTAGGCTAGACTCCAGAGATATGAAAAGCAATTTCTGCAAGGAGTTCATTTGTTTTTCTCTACCTAATGCTCTGGAAATGATCACCTATACATGAATGGTCCATTGGATGTTCCCCGCAAAAAACTGGGATATAGGGAGAATCCTAGGGACACTTGTACTCCTGAAGTCTGGGAGAGCTTCAGGGAAGAGCTGTAGCCCCTGGAGGCCTGACCTTCCCAGGCCTGCAGTTGCCATCATGTAATACGGGTAGACGGTCACTGTGTCCCCATCCTGCTACTATTGGGACACCTCATTTATCTGAAGGTGGTGACATCAACACCCCCCATACACATTCTTTATTATTCTTCCCCTTCAACTTTATTTATTCTTTTTTTTTTTTTGGCTGCTTCCAAGTCTTTGTTGCTATGTGGGCTTCTCTGTTTGTGTTGAGCTGGGGCTACTCTCTAGGTGTGGGGCATGGGCTTCTCATTGTGGTGTCTTTTCTTGTGCAGAGCACCGGCTCTTGGGTGCATGGACTTCAGTAATCATGGCACACAGGCTTTGTTGCTCCGAGGCATGTGGAATCTTCCAGGACTGGGGATGGAACCCATGTCCCCTGCGTTGGCAGGTGGATTCTTATCCACTGGACCGCCAGGGAAATCCAGGCTTTATTCATTCTTGATCACTAAGATTCTCCTCCCCACCCCCTCACTTTTTTTTAACTCCTTGACTTTTAAAGTTCTGTAATTAGGGGAGAAAGAGGCTTGTAGTGATAAGAGCAGAATATCAGGCTCTAAGACATTAATATTGGAGAAGGCAATGGCAACCCACTCCAGTACTCTTGCCTGGCAAATTCCATGGATGGAGGAGCCTGGTAGGTTACAGTCCATGGGGTCGCTAGGAGTCGGACACGACTGGGCGACTTCACTTTCACTTTTCACTTTCATGCACTGGAGAAGGAAATGGCAGCCCTTTCCAGTATTCTTGCCTGGAGGATCCCAGGGACGGGGGAGCCTGGTGGGCTGCCGTCTATGGGGTCGCACAGAGTCAGACATGACAGAAGCGACTTAGCAGCAGCAGCAGTAAGACATTAATATAGTCCAGGAGATGCTTCAGTTCTGAACTTCAATTTCGCATCACATGTGCACAAATATACATGTTTGTTTGAGAAGAGAAACTGAGCATTTCATGATACTCATTCTCTGGCTGTGACTTCCCAGCATGTTAGACACGAGTGGAAAAAAAGTGAAAAATCTCTTCCATCTTCTGGGTGTTTGGGGAGGTCTGTATATTTGATGTTCTGAAGGCAAAGCCTCTGGTTGATGGACGGGTGTGGGGGTAGGGAGGAGAAAGAGCTGTGAACCAGAAGATGGGCAGTTGGCCTTTGGCCAGAGGTTCCCAGGAGCTTGGCCCATGATCTTGAGCACATCTCAGGGTGGTATTTTTGTATCTGTCACATGGGGCTGATTGGATTATACAAATGCCCTCCATCCAGAAGCTCAGCATCATTGAGAGAGCAATAGGGGATAACAGAGCATTTTCTTTCAAGAGTCAAGTTGCCCAGCTATTTTTATCACCCTTCTTGTTGAATAAGCTCCAGGACCCTGGGTTGGGGAGGGGGAGCTGTGGCCATCCAATCCAACAGTGGGAGTGGCAAGCTGTGAAAATGGGAAACTCCTAGGCATTCACAGAAGCCCTGGCTTCCCAGGACCCATGGTCCACAGTGAATATTGCTGTTGTTTAGTTGCTAAGTCATGTCTGACTCTTTTGCAGCCCCATGGACGGTAGCCTGCCAGGCTCCTCTGTCCATGGGATTTCCCAGGCAAGAATACTTGGGAGTGGGTTGCCATTTCTTTCTCTAGGGGATCTTCCCACCCCAGGGATCAAGCCTCGTCTCCTGCATTGCAGGTGGATTCTTTACCAGTAGGGAAGCCCTACTGTTACCAATGACAACTATATCAGGAGGTTTTCCCTTTGGAATTGAAGAACTGTTAAGATGTGGTAACTCATGTCCCAAATCATGGCCCTTGGGCCAAAGCAAGCAAACTACCGCAGGTGGGCCCAGTGCTCCCAATGTAAAGGGTGTATGCAGACACCTGGGCTGTCAACCGGAGCCCCTCCCTTTACTTTCATTATCAGATATGAAACTGCAAGTGACATCCCCCAGCTGCTCAGGGCTGGGGGACACACCCAAGGCTCTGAGGCACGGAGTGCTGGCTTGTGGCCAAGACCTTGAGATCCCAGCTTCCAGGCTTTTGCTCTTTCCAGTCCAACACACAACTTCATGGGAGCCACTGCCAGGAGGGCGTGAAGTCCCCATGGCCTGGGTTTCATCACTGGGAAGCTGGCGTCAATACTGGATGGGTAATGGGAAGGAAAGCAGTGTTCTGTCAGGAAAGAGGACAGTTTTCTGCTCCCTGGCACCTGGGAGAGGCCTCCAGGGATGGCTGGGAGCCTCTGAAAGTCCTTCCCAGCTGCCAGTGTGAGAATATTCCCAGCCTGTGCAGACGCTGGGGGCTGGGAAGTCATTGTGAAAACCATCTCAACCATCCTGATGGCATCGGATCTGCTTCTAGCCTGTAAATCAGGTAAGAGCGGACCCTGGGCATCATCTTCTCATGGTAGCAGATGCTGTCACTGGATCTTGGGGGCCCAGGTGGCCTGGTATCTTCCCCCGCAAAGATGCACCATGACTACTCTTTGTTTCCGAGGCTGTCTGTTTCCACCTGTGCCCACACCAGTGCCCACTGCAGGAGGGCAGCAGGCCTCCATGGACCCTGTGCTGCTCTCCACAGTTTTCCTGCCCAGGAGGCTCAGCTGTGGGAGCCCGGGCGATATTTCTTCAGTCCACTGCCTAGGCCCTGACTTCTCACCAGGGAACAGCTACTCAAATCTCAGCCCAGGCCACCCCAGCTATATCTAGACTAGCCCAGGAGCCTGGGGATGGTCTGGGGACCAAGATCTCCATGGCAGGGGTTGAGTCCCTGCTCAAGGCTGCACGAGATGGCAACATGGCCCTGATCAATTTGCTGAAGCACATTTCCATGGAGAACTTTCACATAGAGGCAATTATTAGCATTTGGTTACAAGAGAATATTCTATGAATAAGGTTAGAAATTCCAGCCCCATTGATTCTGTGCCCTGATGATTCTGCTTGGCCCTGGAAGTTGTTTTACCCTTGTTTGGGCAAAACAGCTCTGCCTCTCATTCGGTGCAGTCTCACTCTCTATTTGTTCTATCTCCTTGTTGTTGGCCTGGGCACCAGGGAGGCACAATGTGTCTTTGGTAATTTCCTCCAGGGGCCCGAGGCTGCCAGAAAGAAAAATTATAGCCTCTCCTCTCACTAAATCCAAAAGTCTGGTCCAGTGACCTTTGCTTGGAGACTATATTTCTCACCACTGCACCAAGAAAAAAAAAAGTCCAGCCCAGGGCTTTGATCCTGAAAAGCATGAAAAGAAAACAACACACAAAACAAACAAACAAGTCAGCCCAGCCCAGCCTGGGCAAAGGGAATTTCTTTTCATGTGGTTTCCTCGCGCCTACATGCTGTGACAGGTCCAGGATGTCAGGACACTGAGATTGGATGTTTGGAGAAAGTCACGCTGGCTGCCTGGCACAGAGCTGGATTCAGAGTCCCTAGTGGGGACCTGACCGCCTGCCTCCCACTCCGGCCACCAGGCTGCATCTCCCATCTCTCTGAGTTCCTCATTCAGGATGGCTCCCGCAGCACCTTCATGAGACTGTCCCAGGGCAGAGCTAAGGTGAGGATGGGTGAGGTGAGCCCTGGGGCACAGCCTCGAGGGCACACACAGAGGTCCCCTGCTGGTCCTAAGTGTCCCTTGAATGTTTTCTGCTTCAGTCTCTGCTCCTTCCACAACACCTCTCTGCTGTGGTTGGGCCAGGTTGATTCAGAGTGACCAAGAGCCTAAGCAGAGAGTGGTGAGAAAATATCAGGGTTCCACCAAACTTTCCCCTCCTCAAATTGAGGGAGGCTTCAAACTCGTGACCATATTCTACAACAAGTGTGTGAGAGGGGATGTGTGGGCAAAAAGGTCACAGAGACCCTGGACACAAGCCACGCTGCTGGAGTTCACAGGACAGAGTGTGGCATCCCTGTCTGTGTGGTTAGCAGGTGTGCTGGGTGTAAAACACACCACCAGGTAAATGCCCACAGGAATTTTCCTCCCCCAGCATGAACTGTCTATGCTATGATAAGCTCAGACAGTCAGTTGTGTCTGACTCTTTCTGACCCCATGGACTGTAGCACGCCAGGCTCCTCTGTCCATGGAATTTTCCAGGCAAAGTTACTAGAGTGAGTTGCCATTTCTTCCTCCAAAGGATCTTCCTGACCCAGGGATTGAACCCGTGTCTTGAACCCATGTCTCTTAAGTCTCCTGCACTGGCAGGCAGATTCTTTACCACTAGCACCACCTGGGAAGCCCTCACAAATATCTGAGGGGACTCTTCAGAGATAGAGATGTTTCTCAAGTGGAGACATGAGTCAGTGAGACCCGGGTTATTCCTGGTGATGTTTGTCCACTCAAATTCACAGACTTGAAACCTGGAGAAATGGCAGTTACAAAAATTGTATCCCAAGAGGATGGCCCTGCCAGTGGGCTCTGAGAAGCCATGATACAAATTGGATCAATGGATTGGACACCTACATTCAGGCCCATGGCACAGGCTTTATGGTGAAAGGACATTAAAATTGGACTGTCCTGCCTTGGAGGCCTGTGATGGTGGAATTGATGCCAAGCATCCCTGCAAACTGCATGAGGGAAAAACAGACATCAGCTTAGGAAAGACAAGGAACACAGAGCTGAGAGGGGTCTTTACAGAGAAGAGTGGTACTGAGGCAGGTCCCCAGCTTGGGGATGGGAGGGAACACGACCCCTCAAATCAAGGCGAGTGATAGAGGGAGTCTTCAGGAGGAGGCCTTGACGTGGACCCTGGGGTTTGGAGGCCTGATATTTGACTCTCTCCATTAGTTAATCACAAGGAGCCATAGTCTAAGCCCAACAGGGCCCGAAAGACGGTTTCCCTGGAATGTATTTATTTCCATCAACAGCATGACAAACACACCTGTGTTTTTCCCATGAGTCCACTGGATCTGTAGGAAGGAGATGGTGTGGGGACATCTTGAAAAGAAGCTGCTTTCAGAGGGAGTTCTCCTGGAAGGGTGAAGGGCTCCAGGGAGCAGCGGGATCCAGAAGCACAGCAGGTGGCTTGCATGAAGCACTGTAGGGTAGGGCTCCCAGCCAGGAAAGGGGGGACCCCACATGCCTGCTACCTGGGGAGCCCAGTGCCATAGTATAACTGCATATGAAATGGTCCATACTCACATCCTTTCACTACCGGCCTAGCCCTGGAAATGATCAGAGCCAGGGCCTGGGGGAAGGAGGAGGGATGAAAAGTCAGGAGCAGAAGCGGAAAGAAAGCCCACTGCCCACCCCTCCCTCACTGCTGGCTTTGCAAGGGGAAAGATTCTACCTGTCAATGAACTTTGTTCTGATTTATACCACCAGTACTATTTTACCTGCTGAACTGAGATTGTTTATGGGACAGAAGGGCTTGGAAAAGCTTTGAGGTCTGCTTGAGATTTCATGTAAGGACACGTAGGAAGTAATCCTCAAGATGACTTTCATGGTGAAAGATGGGAAAAAAGACTGTATCTTTTCCTTTTGTACCTATGAAATTTAGCTCATTTGATAAAATACACCATAAACAGAAGTCCCCTCCTCGGGGGTGTTTGGGGGAGAATGGATACATGTGTATGCATGGCTGAATCCCTTCACTGTTCACCTGAAACTATCACAACAGTGTTAATCAGCTATATCCTTTACAAAACAAAAAGGTAAAAAAAAAAAGAAATCCCCTCCCCAAATCCTCATGGTGATTGTCCTGACAGAGGGCAGAAAGAGGGGAGTGGCCGCACCAGGGAGTCCCTGGTTTACTGAGACTGCTGTAGCAAAGCCCCAAAGGATGAATGGCTTAAACAAGAGGAAATTTATTTCCTTGTGGTCTGGAAGGTAGAGTTTGAGGTCAAGGTGTTAGTAGGGTGGGTTTCCTCTGTGGTCTCTCCTTGGCTTGTAGATGGCTGGGTTCTCCCTATGTCTGTGTCTGAATTTCCTCTTCTTGTAAGAACACCAGTCACGTTGGGTTAGGGCCCACCCTAATGACCTCATTTCAACTTGATTACTTAGTTAAAGACTCCTACCTCTGAATAGTTACTCTCTCCATCATGGCTCCCAATGAAATTGTTGATGATTTTAATATCCTTTCAATTATAATTCTTTATAGAGTGAAAAACACTGCTCTCATGAAAATATAGAATAAACACATCAAAAATGAAAAAACCAATATGATAAAGCTGATTGCAAGGGCACTTTGAGGATCTGACTGTTTATAAACATTTTGAAAACAAGGTGAGGTAGCATTGCTAGGGTAGATACAAGACTGGTTCCTGTTCCACAGGCCATAGTGCTAATAATCTGCGGGATTATCTCTTGCACAGAAATGTACAAGTTAATGTGTAACTTTACAGTGTCTGGGTTCTAATCAAATAGCAAATAGTAAAGTCAAACACAGGTACATTCTCCTAGATAATCTGGTGATCCAAAATAGGCTTGTAAGACGTGTTCCACCGTGACATTGAAGAGACACGTCACCACGTGTGCCTTATTCCCGAGTTTTCTATAATGTTTCTGGGTGATTCCTTCCAACACAGAGGCCCCTCCATTGCCTGTCTTTGACTCCTGAGGACCTGGTTCTCTGTTTTACCCCTGCTCTGTATCTTCCCCTGTCTTTGGCTCCCAGACCAGCCAATCACAGCAGCCTCCTGCCTCCCAGTTTCCATCCACCATTTCCTATTTTTCCAGCTCACTTCCCCTCATTTCCTAATCCCCACAATTTTTCAGCTACAACAAGAGCTTTAATCCACCAATCCCATCACCTTTCAACGTCTCTTCCTGAGACCTGAGACCCGGGACCCTTTGCTGCAGGGCTTGCACCTGGACAAACATCTCCTCAAGCCACAAAATACCAAGAAACTAAAAAGGACTGGGGTCAACTATGGAAAAATGAGATACAAAAAGCCCCCAAACCCAACTTCCACTTCTGAAGAGCAGTGAGCAAATGCAGGGTACTGCACCAGTCCCCTGCACACAGTACCACCAAGTAGGTGGGCAGACCACCTAAGCCATCCCCCCAGACAGGCCCCTGAACCTGCCCCTGCCCTCACCCCATACAAGGCACCAGCTCACTCCTCCTTGAGGAGCAAACAAGGGAAACTGTTACTTGTTTTGATTTCCTCCTGCTGTAGCAGGGGCCCCAATAAAACCTTGCCTGAATGTCTTGCCTGGCCTCTTACCAATTTCTATTGATTAAGGAGGCAAGAGCCCTGGTCAGTAACATTATCACCTCTTGTCTTCAAATCCTTTCCCTTAGCTTAAATCCTGTGGCCAGTCCTTATAAGCATCCCCTTTCAGAGACCATCCAGTCATCTGCTTGGTTCTCACTGTGCCCCCTCCCCTGGCTAAGCCACACCCAGTGGTAACTCTTCTACTTGTCCCTAGCCCCACACAGCTGAACGTTGCTGGTGACAGTCATGGTCATAGTGATCTCTCTCACTGAAATTCACAATCACTGACCCTGTGGGGGTTCTCAGCGTTCTGCATGTCCCATGTCCATCCTCTCTCCCATTCTCCCAAATCTGGGATCAGTGACCTTTTCGGTGAAGTGATGGATACTAAATATTTTTGGCTTTGAAGGCCATCACCTCTATACAACAACCACTTAACTTTGCAGTCTGGCAAACCAATCCCTGTGCCCAGAGCCCTACATGATTTCTTCTCTCACCTCAGATTTCCCACGCTTCCTCCCCTATTCTTACTTTCAGCTGAATTCTTATTGAAATAGGACTGAGAAACTGAAGCAAATAGGAAACAACGTCCACAAACTACCCATGAGGACCCGTGTCTACAAGCCTACTTTCCAGGTTCTGTGGATACACTGCTTTTGTTTCTGGTGAGGCCAACCCTCCTCTTCCAGGACTCAAGCGCCTGCCCTTGGTTTTCTCTGCATCAGCTATTTTCACTCCTTGCTGGGTTGTCTCAGTCAATATACAAATACAGTGATATTTCTCTGCGTGTGTGCTAAGTCATCTCAGTTATGTCCGACTCTTCTGTGACCCTATGGACTGTAGCCTGCCAGGCTCCTCTGTCCATAGGGATTCTCCAGGCAAAAATACTGAAGTGGGTTGCTATGCCCTCCTCCAGGGGATCTTCTTGACCCAGGGATCAAACCCACATCTCTAAAGTCTCCTGCATTGGCAGATGGGTTCTTTACCCACTGAGCCACCTGCATAGAAATATCCAATCACTATATTGTGCATCAAAAGTTAACATAATGTTATAGGTCAGTTATACTTTAAAAACAAACAAAATCATAGAAAAAGAGATCAGATATATGGTTCCTAGAGTTGGGGGGAGGGGATTTGGATGAAAGTGGTCAAAAGAGACACATTTCCAGTTATAAGATAAACAAGTATTGGGATACAATGTTCAACATGATAAATGCAATTAACACCACTGTATGTTATACAAAAGCTGTTAAGAAAGTAAATCCTAAGAGTTCTCATCACAAGGAACAATATTTTTCTTTAATTTTGTATTTGTAGGAGATGATAGATGTTCACTAAATTTATTGTGACAACCATTCCATGATTTATGAAAATCAAATCATTATGTTGTATAATATAAACAGTACTGTACACTAGTGAAATTGGAAGAAAAAATGGATATTTCTCGACTTCTTGATTTCCCTTCTTCTTCCAGCTAATGACTCATTTCTCTCCCTTCCTTTTCAGCAAAAATCCTTGGAGTCGTATATTATATTGCCTCTGATTTCTGTCCTCCTGCTGTCAAATCACTTTTTGGTTGACAAAAAAACTGATTTTTCCTACTGTAACAGAGCAGGACACTATGGGGCCTTCCCAAGACAGACCCCCCACCTGTGTCCTCCACCTGTGCAACTTGTATGTAGAAAAACTTTAGCCAAAGAATAAATTTAATCAGATAAATTAGAAAATGCAAGCAAAGAAAAATAGTCAAGACCGAATAATAATGGTTTAGTTATCAAATAAAGTCAAAGACCTGTAGTTCCTCCTCAAGGGCTATGGATAATATTCTGAATCATATCCTAAGAGTTGTCTTATAGATATTGAAACCCCCACCAAGTGGAAGAAATTAACTACATGATAACCAGACTGTAACCATGACATAAGCTGCCAAAATTGTGAAATTTGGCCTCAAGGAAATGAGTACAAACCAACCCTGGAACTGAAGATCGACCATACTTAAAACAATCAAAATGACACTGATCAGACCACTGATGACCAATTTCAAGATGACTGTCAGAGCTGACTGCTGTTTCTGCATGTAGTCTCCTCTCTCCCCCTACACACCCTGAAACACCTCTTTAAAATCTCTGTCCCCTGTTGACAATGGAGAGTTGTTTCTTTGGGACATGAGTCCACCTTCTCCCCAGGATTGTCCCCTTTCTCAATAAAGTTATCTTTCCTTCTATCCAACACTTGTCTCTCAGTATTGGATTCTTGAGCAACAAGCAACAACTGAGTTCAACAACACTATCTTTCCACCAAAACTGCTCTTTTCTCCATCTTCTGAGTCTCCACATTGTCAAGTCCACTGGCCATTCTTGTCCTCACATCCCTTAATCCATGACAGCACAGGCACTGCCAGCATCTCCCTCCTGCATACATAACTGTGGGTTTTGCACTTGGCTTCTAGAACACGATTCTCTTGGTTTTCCTCTTTCTTCCTTGGCTTCTTCTTTGCTGGTGAACATTGCAGGCATATGCCCACCTTAAGGCCTTTGCACTTACTCTTCTGTTCTTCTGCAGGTAGCACATGTTTCTCCTTCACCCTGGGCTGCTTGAATGACACCTTCTCAGTGAGGCAGTCCTTAGTGGGGCCACCTGTCCAAAATCAAAACCCCCTCTCCCAACATTTCCTATTCCCTTCGTGTTTTACTTTTTATTTAATACTGAGCTCCATCTAATATGCTATGTATTTTATATAGAGACATGTTTATCTTCTGTCTGTCTCCAAGAATGTAAAATATTTAACTATCTTACATAGGTTTTATGAAATCAAATAAAGAAGATCTTTGTTAAAATCTAAAGACAGAATATTTGTTATCACAGCTGTTGGCATATTGGGAGAACCTAAGAAAAATCAAGTCAGCTAATGGACTTTTTCTTAATCTTAAAAAAATTAGGAAGTAACTGAACTCTTTTCCAATATATTCATCTGGGAAGATGCAGGCTTCCTTTCTTGTGCCTTCTGATCCTTTGGGTCTTAAAATCTTTCCAGACTTCAAATTAGTAAGTATATGACTCCTGTTTAGACTCTTTTTGTGAATCAAACTATGATCCCTTTGTCTCCTTCTATCTTTGAAATTACATTCTAGACAAGAAATAGGCTTCCAAATTATTCCCCACAATTCTAGAATCAACTTTCTGTGGCTTCAAAAACCCTATTCAGTGCTCATAAACTCAATCCCAGGATGTTTAAACTCCACAAGGAAAATTTGATTCAAATTGGCTATATCCGTTTATGTAATGTGTCCACCAAAGGATAGGCTTCTCTGCCTTCTCAGTTTGTTTTGGGGTATGGCTATGGGATTCTGGCTGGGTCTTCTACAGCAAGGCTATTTTACATTGCCATTTTTATTGGCAGAAACTTTATTATGCCAATCTAAATGGACTGGTGAAATTATTTTGAAAATAATCTTGAAAGGTAATCAATAACGCAGGTCTGACTTTATGGAGATCAGTTTTCTCACTCCCCATCTAGCAATCCAGACTGTCAATCATAAATTGAAAGCAGTAAGTGTTTTTTGTCCTAGTCAGAAGAGGAGCCCAGGCAGCAGAGAAGCAGTGAAAGTTTGACGTCGGAGAAGCCAACATCTTTTCACTCAAATATCAGAGCGAGGGGCATGAGTCCCATGGGAAACTGAAAGAGATCTTTATGGGTGTGATACAATCCTAGGAGGCGGCCACCTGGTCCATCCCAGGGTGAACTTTAAGTCTCACTTTCCCTCTTGGGGTCTGCTTGGTCCTGGTTTTACAGAGCATCTCCTGGAGTGCTTGTGGTTGTGACGGAGTTGGGTCTACAATGACTCAGACAACCAAAGGGGTAAGTGAAAGGATTACTCAACATGGCTGTGTGAGTTGATTGCATGTTTAAATTTTCGCCTCACTGTGCCAGCAGTGAGTTTTCTGAGAGGTTGTAACAGAAGCTTCCTGATGAAGGAAGACGGTCCTTTGGTTGAGCCCTGTTGGAACCCACTACTAGTTGATGAATTCTCCAGGTTTTCCCTATCATGGCCACTAACTAGAAGATTACTAACACACCATCTGTGAGTAACGTGTTCACCACTTAGTTGATTCTTCCCTGGAAGCAGAGGAATCTCCTCCCATGCGATGGTAGTTCCCTTGATGGAGAAGCCTAGAAACTACTGATGTCTTATAAAGGAGACAGATTCACAGACATCATGCACACACACACACACACACACACACACACACACACACTCACACTCACACTCACACTTTTCCACCTCTTAGTCTCCAAATCCCCATTGCAGTCTGCACCATCAGGCTGCTTTTTGAAATCACTGTTTCCACCTCCACACACACACGTGTGTGTGTGTGTGTGTGTGTGTGTGTGTATAAACAGGTGGGAAGGAGGGCAAACCCAGAAATCAGCCTTCTGTGGTCAGGCTGCTCTCAGCTACTCCTAAAAATGACATAGCCCTCCCTCCCTTCTTGAAATCTTATTCAGCAGTGCCCCCCAACACCACCCTTAAAATCTTGCCCAGACACCCAGCCTGCACTTATCTTGCTTTAAAATCACAGCATGGGAAGGAGGCCCCCAGGTCAGGGTGATGGTCATGTCTCATGCTTATTATTCTGCACCCAGACAAACAGTGAGCCCTTTGAGGGAAGGCCCATGCCCTCTGCTTTCTACTTTCTATGCCTAGCAGGAGACCTGGGTTTGATCCCTGGGTTGGGAAGATCCCCTGGAGAAGGGAAAGGCTACCCAGTCCAGTATTCTGGCCTGGAGAATTCCATGGACTGTTATAGTCCGTGAGGTCGCAAAGAGTCAGACATGACTGAGCGGCTTCCACACACACACATGCCTAGCACTCTGCACCAAACATGGTAGGAATTTAATTAAAATTTGTTGATGGATTAATTGCACCCATTGACTTAGTCCTATTGTTAAGGCAGAAGGTCATCTCTCTGAGGCCTGCTCTCCTGCTGGGAAGTCACCCCAGTTAGTCAGTGAGAGAGCTGAAGCTCTTGGAACACCCCTACCAGCATCCCCACTGCCACGGTCAAGGGCAGAGGACAGAGGCCTGCCCGTTCTGCCAAGGATCTGTGCTCTCTGCCTTCAGGGCACTGTCCCTGCTCACCCCTCTTGTGGTCCCTGCTTCTCAAAATCAGGGGCAAATACTCTCCCCCTCCCCGGCTCAGGTACAGTGGTTTCTGCATTCGACCCCCTCCCCACCTTTTCCCGCCCGAGCTTTCTAGAGGGAGAGGGCTAGGGGCAGAAACTCCCTGTAACTGGCACAAAGGGAAGACATAGGTTTGGGGCTCAGGAGACACAGGAGTTGGTCCTGGGTCCAACGCAGACTCAGACACTCACTCCTACCCACCTGTGAACAAGTGTCTGGACCTGCTCTGAGGATGTGGGAGCTAGATCCAGCCTCAGCAACTTCATCTCCACCGGTCACAAGTTATCACTCAGTCCCAGGGCCCTACTCCTGGGGATTTGGGTTTGGTGGGTCAGTGGGGGAGCCTGGGCTTTGTGGACAACCAATGTCTCCTATTAGGAAAGCCTGGAAACCCTGGTTTAGCTGACTCTGGTGGGTACTGCTTAGGCATATTCAAACAGAGCTTCCCAAGGGAGGTCCTTGGACACCATCTTCACAATTTTGCCATATTTATATACATTCCATGGACTGAATAGCTTCATGTTTTTCTTTATATTATCCAGCTTTTTTTTTTTTAAGATCTTCTTTAGCCTATTATCTGTAAAACCTCACTGCTTTGAGGTGCTCTTATCCTCTCATATACATTAATGTGAAAAACATTTCAAATTAAAAATGTTCACCCCTTCACACCAACAAAAATCATTTCAGACTTCACTCCACCAGGGTATGTGTGTATTCCGCCAGAGTTCAAAAGTGGAGCGGCTCGACGAAGAGTTAATTTACTTGGCGTCTCCTAGGTGGACATTTAAACCCTTTTAACCCTGCAGTTGGAATGTGCAGCCCTGTGACCCCAGGCTGGGGTGGGAGCCGCTGGCGAGGGGGAGGGCAGGCAGCTTCCAGAAGCTTCGTGCTGTGTGCTCTGTACCCTTATCTCCGGAATCCAAGTGCTGGCACACAGGAGACAGACACAAAAAAGCTGTTAAATCACAATTCCCCCGTCAAGTCCTTGGGGAGGAGGGGTTTACTTTTGGAAAAGGGGAATAACACACCCACTGTGTCATTATACACCAGTGTTCCAGTGTCCTGGTATTGTCACATCCCTGTGTCCTTCCCAACACACACACATACACACACACACACACACACACACACACACACACGCCCGTTTGTAAATGGAATCCCAGTCAAGGTAAGCATGATACTTTAAAAGCAAAGCCTTATCTCTGCTCTCCATCAGGCCCCCTTGAAAGCACTTGCTGTCTGGCTGATCTTTCTCTAGGAATCTGTTTTCTTTGTGGCAGCTGCCGAACCCAGTGAATCAAGCCAGTAAACTATTTTGACAGCATCTGCTTCTTTTATTCTTGCCTCTCTCCAATCCCAGCCCCCATTTAAAAGCCCAGACACAGCCGCTCCGGCCCCACGCTGGAGGCAGACAGCCTCTGTCACTCGCTAATGGTGTCATTCATTCTTTAGCAAATCTGAGGGCCTGGAGGTAACTGAGGGCCAGGGTTACTGAGGTCTGCTTTCCCATTGATGCCCTAGCCATGGCCTTCCCAGGGCAGGAGCACCTCCTCCCAGAAGGTGTGGGGTACCCAGTGGGGTGGTTGCCCCCAGATATGGCCTCCCCTTGTCTGTTCACTCCAGCAGTCAAACATTTGTTCTCTTGAGCCTGGTTTTAATCTTCGGTGTTTTGGTCGTTCCGAGTTTTCCGTCCAGCCCTCAATCCCCAGAGAGATGTAATAACATCTCAGCTTGACACCTTAGCAGAGAGAGTCAGGACCTGGCTACATCACAGCAACGGAAGGGGCTGTGCCGCCTGAAGCCAGGAGTGGGGACTCAGGAAAGGGAGGTGAAAAGACAAGTTGAGGAGACAGGAGGGCGTTGACTTGGGTGGGCAGGGACCGTGTAGCAGTCCCGCCCTCAGTGGTTTGTGTGAGGACACCCGAGGTCTGCGGGAAGAGCGAAGCTGCTGCTCCCCAAGCTACCCGCCTGTTTTTCAACGTGGAGAAAATGCAAAGGTTCTGCCACTGTTATAACAGGTGCATTCTTTGATTTCCAGGAGAGCCTTTCCACAAGATAAGACAACCAGGATACAGTATTTAGATTCCACAGAGAAACTTAGGCTGGTGATGGACACACAGAGAAGGGCAGGCATGAACAAGGCTTGGAGAGGGTAGTCCATCAGATCCTGAGGTTGGGATGAAGTGGCAGAGAAGGGGCAAGGTCAGGCTGAGAGGTGGTTTTGTGCAGAGATGCATGGCCCATTGTCACAGTGCAATTCAAAGATGTGCATTTCTGGGGAGTCAGATTCACCATAAAGAGACTTCTTCACCTGTTGGATGAGGTGGGTGATGAGACGGGTGGTCTATCCTGGGTGGCTTCTCTTGTAGGGGAGCAGCACAGGGAGGTGGCTGGACATCTGAGCAAAGGTGCCAGGATTTCTATAGCATATTCTGGACCATGAAAGTACCAGGTGAGCTCCACATCCTGCTGCATGGTGGAGTGAATGAAGCCAGTTGAGGGATATGTCTGATCTCAGAGTTGAGTGAGAGTTTCTGTCCATTTGAACACAGAGAAGCCTCTGTCTGGGTGGTTATTGTGATTCAATAACTAAAAGTATATGTTTTAGTTTGTGAGGGCGCCCATGACAAAATATCACAGACTTAAACAACAGAAATTTATCTTCTCACAGTTGTGGTTGGTTGGAAGTGCAAGATCAAGGTGTCGGCAATTCTGTTTCTCTTGAGGCCTCCATCCTTGGCTGGCAGATGGCTGCCTTCTCGCTGAGTCCTCACAGGGTCTTTCCTCCCCTGTGTGCCTGAACTCTTGCTGTGTTTCTACGTGTCCTAATCTCTTCTTCATGAGGACAGTGGTCAGACTGGATTAGAGCCACATTACTGCCCTCCCTTTAACTTAATTGTCTCTTTAAAGGCCCATTTCCAAACACAGTCACTTCCTGAGGTCCTGGGGGTTAGGGCTTCAATGTGTGAATTTTAGTGGGGGGCTCAATTCAGTCCCTAACAAGCGGGGACCCTGGAGGACACTGAACGTGAAAGTGTTAGTTGCTCAGTCATATCTGATCTTTGTGACCCCATGAACTGTAACGCACCAGGCTCCTCTGTCCATGGGATTCTCCAGGCAAGAATACTGGAGTAGGAAGCCATGCACTTCTTCATGGGGTCTTCCCGACCTAGGGATTGAACCTGGGTCTCCCACATTGTGGGAAGATTCTATACCATTTGAGCCCCATGGAGTACACTGAGGTCACAGTGATTTTTGTCTATCAGAGTCTCCAGTATCCTCTTCTTCCTGAGCAGCACCTTTCCAGATGTAGGGATCGCGCTCTGTCTCCTGAGGCACCCACCCGGTACTCTCTCCTCAAGATAACACCTTCCACGATTTGGGGAATGTTCCAAACAAGTTTCCTGTCATGTGCAATACAAATATTGTGTATATTTAGCATGACAGGTAAATATTTTATAGACTCTAAAGTAAATAATGTATTTATTTGAAATGTCAGTGTAACTTTTTATAGACTATAGTAGAACTGCTAGCCAGCAGGGAATCTGGGATGATCAGAGTTTCACTCAGGATGGAAAGCAGGCAAGGTCGGGGTCAAAGGAAATCAGAACAGGGCAGCCTGTTCATGGCCCATCAGAACACAGCTCCTGTTCTCCCTCTATCTGGACGGGCAACCTGTTCTCAGATGAATTACCCACTGCAACACAGGACCAACTCCCCTAGCCTAGGAGGAAAGAGAACAGGGCTGGGAGCAGCAGGTAAACCTAATCCATGAGCCAAAATGACTGTTTATTTGTTTAATCTACAGAATGGGCTTCCCACATGGCGCTAGTGGTAAAGAATCTGCCTGCCAATGCAGGAGACATAAGAGATGCAGGTTTGATCCCTGGATAGGGAAGTCCCCTGGAGGAGGAAATGGCAACCCACTCCAGTATTCTTGCCTGGAGAATCCCATGGACAGAGGAGCCTGGTGGGCTACAGTCCTTGAGGTCGCAAAGGGTCAGACATGACTGAAGCAACTTAGCACACACACACATTTACAGAATGCAACTTGCAGAAAGGCTGATTTTCTCTGTCTTGAGTTATCAGGACATCCTCAGTGACTGATGACACAGACGCAGCAGGCAGTCAGTGACTATTTCTGAAAAAAAGAAAAAATGATGGTGAGATTTGAAGCCAAACTGAATAGCAGTTCCAGTATACACTTTTCAAAATGCTGCAACCCCCCCAGCCCCACCCTGAAAAGGCCACACTTTGGATCCATAAACTGTGCCAACCTGCAGTGTAAGATTATTTGTGTTGGTTATAGGAACTGGCTGGAGTTAGCTGTGCAGGAGTGTGTGGTTGCTGTTGGCTTGGAATTAGAAGTAGGCACTCTGGATCCTAGAGCCCAGGTGGGTGCCAGTCTGGTGAAGGGTGATTTAGGGGGCATTGGGAGCAGAGAGAGGCACACTGCAGGTGGGGATGGAGAAGAAACTCTGAGAAGGAGAAGAGAGGGGTGTCAGGGGGACCAGAAGACCTTTTCTACCTTCCCAAGTTTGCCCAGGAAGTGCCCCTTTCACACATGATGATGAGTGTTTTGAAATTAAATGTAACCAACCATTCATTGTCCCAGGACTACTTACCAAGAATTTTCACTCCATTCAGAATAATACCAGTAATAGCATTCGCAGCAAATACTTACATAAGTAGTACTTGCTGTTCAAACTGTTTTACATGCGTCAATTTATTTCATCTATCCCATGAGTGGTGGAAAGTAGAGGTGAAGTAGGAAGATTGAGGATCTGCGAGGTAAATAGAGCCTGCATGGATTCATCAGTACCGTTCTTCTAGATTCCACATTGATGTGTTAGTGCACGATACTTGTTTTTCTCTTTCTGACTTCACTCTGTATGGTAGTCTCTAGGTCCATCCACATCACTACAAACGACCCAATTTCATTCCATTTTATGACCGAGCAGTATTCTATTGTAGGTACCTGTCTGTCCTCTTATAGAGTTCATGAGGTTCTCACGACAAGCATACAGGGGTGATTTGCCATCCCCTCCTCCAGTGGATCATGTTTGGTCAGAATTCTCCCCTATGACCCGTCTGTCTTGGGAGGCCCTACACGGTATGGCTCATAACTTCATTGAGTTACACAAGCCCCTTTGCCACGACAAGGCAGTGATCCATGAGGGCGTCAGAGGATGAGATGGCTGGATGGCATCACCAGTGCAATGGACATAAACTTGGGCAAACTTCGGGAAATGGTGAGGGACAAGGGAGGCCTGGCATGCTGCAGTCTATGGGGTCGCAAAGAGTCAGACATACTGGGCGACTGAACAACAACAACAATGAACCTATTTGCAGGGCAGGATTAGAGGCACAGACTTAGAGAACAAACGGGTAGCCACAGGGGGAGAAGGGGAGGGTGGGATGACATGGGATATTGGGAATGACATACACTACCATGTGTAAAATAGATAGCTAGTGGGAAGCTGCTGTATAGCACAGGGAGCTCAGCTCTGTGCTCTGTGATGACCTAGAGGGATGGGATGGGGGAGGGGAGTGGGGGGCTCAAGAAGGAGGGGATATATGTATACATATAGCTGATTCAC
Organism: Bos indicus; assembly: GCF_029378745.1. Lineage (NCBI taxonomy): Eukaryota > Metazoa > Chordata > Mammalia > Artiodactyla > Bovidae > Bos > Bos indicus. The sequence goes on along the minus strand of NC_091772.1, from coordinate 35,712,555 downwards.
TTCGTTGTACAGCAGAAACTAACATAACCCTGTAAAGCAATAATACTCCAAAAATAAAATAAGACATAAAATAAAAAATCTGCTTGGAAACACATGCACCTCTCACAAATCACAGAGCCAGAAAGGTGAAAACACTCAGAGCCAGGTCCCACACTTCTACCGACAGATGTTGGAAAGCAGCACTTCCAGGAGCCATCCTGCGGCTCACAGTCACTAGTGAAAGCACACAAAGCCCTGTTCCCCGCCCAGGGGCAGACCTCTCGTCAGATTTCAGGACACGGTATCAACTGGCTTGTTCACTGGAGAGGCATGGGATCACCAAGAGACGAGAGAAAAGACAGAGAGAGAACATTTTTTAAAGACCATCTCTCCCTTCTAACATTTCTGTTAGGACAGCACAAGCTGACGTATCGATCAATCTCAAGTTTTTTTTTTAAAGATCGCCTTCTTTTCTCAACTTAAAATCAAAACCTTAAGTCCTCTGCAGCAGAAAGCCAACAGAGACCTTGTTGTTCAGTCGCTAAGTCATGCCCGACTCTTTGCAACCCCATGGACGGCAACCTGCCAGGCTCCACTGTCCATGGGATTTCCCAGACAAGAATACTAGAGTGGGTTGCCATTTCCTTCTCCAGGGGATCTTCCTGACCCAGGGATTGAACCCACATCTTTTGCATTGGCAGGTGGATTCTTTACCAATAAGCCACCGGGGAAGTCTGCTTCTTTGTTACCTGAGAGCATTTTAATCATCGGCTGTCACAGTCACTCAGTCAACTGGTCAATCAGCATATTGCCAGTCCTGAGCCCCTCTGGGAATGCAGCTGTGGTCTCTGTCCTGACAGATGTTGACACATGTTGCACCCACAGAAGAGAGTATAATGTAGTATATGATTTTCTTGGTATTCTAATTGTGATAAATCCTTTAGAGTAAACTGTATCTATATTAAGAGGGTGTTAGGTAATTTTTAAGCAGATTCATCCATGACTTCCTTTAACCTTTGGATCTCATGTGTTTTCTTGGAGCACTGAAGTGTTTGTTACTCCTCTTTCATGCCTGGGGATTACAAAAGACCAAGTTGTGAGGAATGACCCTCCCCTGCTGTTTTGCTTCCAGAGTCCGAGGTTGTCCGGTATAAAATATTCCAGATATATTTCCTGGTACAACATACTTTTAAAATTATATGCTTTCAACTCAAAGCATAATTGGATATAGAAAACTGATGTTCATGCTGTTTTATAGCATGTTTCTCATACCCCACCCCCATCCTTGAATGCACAGAGAGATTAAACCTCAAAAGAATCCAAGTGTAATCTCTGAGCAGCTATGGATTTGTCAGGAAAAAAACCCTGTCTCCACAGCAGGCTGGATCCTGTCACCCTGCACCACTTTAATCACCGAATCTGGACTGGCAGTGTTTTTACAGACAGTCGGGATTAAAAAAAAAAAAGGAAAGATAAAATTTATGGATGTCCTAGGGTCCTGGGATGTAATCTGACAATGATGACCTTCAGTGTTAATGGTGTGGAAGCTGCGGTCTGCCCCTTTGGAAACTGAAAATGAGGGCATTTAAAAGAAATCAAAGAGCAAGTATGAAACAAGAAAGACATCTGCCATCATCTATTCTGGTGTCTACATAATCCTCCACACTTTAGTCCGAGAGATCACTTGAGATTCTGGGAGCCTTTCAGGAGATTATCTGTATCAGTTAAGGCTTTGAAGTAGGGACTGCTGGCATCTCATTACTGACAGAGATCAAAACCCAGAGCAAGAGGGCCGTCCCCAGCCTGTAGGGCCTCATTCACACATCACAGAAGCACTAAATAATCAAAGTCTGCGACAATCTTCATGTGCTACCTGCCTGGCCACAAATAGCTCTTCCCGCCTCTCCCTCTCTTGTTCTTGCTTTTCCTTCAACTTGTGTTAATTCCTTCTGCTGTGCCAACATCAAGGAAGTCCTGAAGCTTGTAATGGCAGTTCTCTTCTAAGTGAAGGACAGACTTTCAACACTTTGAGAAAGGAAAAAATTAAGACACCATGAGGTTGAGTGCTTTAAGTGGAAAATGTGCTTTTGATGGAAAAATATTTTAGCAACGGGTCACTCTGCGGTTCATTGGTGCCGTGGTGGGTTTAGCCCTGGAAGGAAATTGTTTTACTTATGGTCTGAGCCTGGCGCTGAAGGGGCTCCTGGAGTGTGTAAGCTCTGCCTCACGGTGTTCTGACCGTGATTAGCACGGAGTGTCCTGCTCCCGTGCGGTGACCTGGGGGACATTTCCTAGGATGATGGCAGGAGAAGGTAGGAGATCTAAACAGATGTCCTGATTGCAGCTTAGATTTTTCCAGAAAACTTTTTGTCTCCTTGCCCTCCCTACCTGTTCTTTTACAAAACGTCAGTGCTACTGAGCTTGGGTCATATTCACTCAATAAAATGCCATCCCCTGAATCCATACACCACTCTCTCAAATCCCAGACTCCGTTGTGGGGTAAATCCTGCCACTTGTCTGCTAAATGCTGCTCGGGAAGTCACAGAACTGGCTCTCTGCCATTCTCCACCTTTAAAACCTTTTCTCTCTTCTTAAGATCCCTATTCACCACTTCTCCCATCACTCTCGACTAATTACCTTGCTTCCTTGTCACTGTGAAAACAAAAGCCATTGGGCAGAAGCTCCCCTCATTTCTAACCCACTTCACCCCCTCCCACCTGTAGACTTCCCCACCCTCTGCCTGTCCATGTTCCCTCTCTCAGGTTCCGAGAGGACACAATCCTTCCCCTTGCCCATGGCCCACCCTACTCCAGCTTCCTGGAACTCTACCCTCTTCTAGCTTCTTAGACGTCTCAGATCATCTCTCTTTCTCCTGGACCTGCAATTGCCCATCAATCAAATGGCTCTTTCTTACCTGCATCTGTACATGTTCAGAGCCTCTCATCTGAAAACCTGAAGAACAAACAAGCCCATGCCTTGAGCCCATGTTTCCCTCCAGCCTTTTGACTCCAATTTTCTTCTTGGTTAAGAGTCTTAAAGGGCTGTTGAACTGAGTGTCTCTGTTCCCTCATTTTCCACTTGCTCCTCATTCGTCCGACCACAGTTTTCTCTCGGCATCCACCGTTCCATCAAACCTCTTTCCAAGAATAGCAATGGCCATCTCATCCTCAAACCCAAAGGCTACTTTTCAACTGACTTGTCTCCTCACTGGCATTTGACAAAGTTAACAATCCTTCCTTTCCTTGGTTTTCTTTGATGCCAAGTTTTCTTCATTTTTCTATTCCCAGAGAAGTCCTAACACATAGTAGGTACTTAATATTAATAAATGTTTGAACAAAGAGTTACATCCAGTTCAGTTCAGTCGCTCAGTTGCGTCCAACTCTTTGCGACCCCGTGAATTGCAGCACGCCTGGCCTCCCTGTCCATCACCAACTCCCGGAGTTCACCCAAACCCACGTCCGTCGAGTCGGTGATGCCATCCAGCCATCTCATACTCTGTCGTCCCCTTCTCCTCCTGCCCCCAATCCCTCCCAGCATCAGAGTCTTTTCCAATGAATCAACTCTTCGCATGAGGTGGCCAAAGTACTGGAGTTTCAGCTTTAGCATCATTCCTTCCAAAGAACACCCAGGGCTGATCTCCTTTAGAATGGACTTGTTGGATCTCCTTGCAGTCCATGGGACTCTCAAGAGTCTTCTCCAACACTACAGTTCAAAAGCATCAATTCTTCAGCGCTCGGCTTTCTTCACAGTCCAACTCTCACATCCATACATGACTACTGGAAAAACCATAGCCTTGACTAGACGAACCTTTGTTGGCAAAGTAATGTCTCTGCTTTTGAATATGCTATCTAGGTTGGTCGTAACTTTCCTTCCAAGGAGTAAGCGTCTTTTAATTTCATGGCTGCAGTCACCCTCTGCAGTGATTTTGGAGCCCAGAAAAATAAAGTCTGACACTGTTTCCACTGTTTCCCCATCTATTTCCCATGAAGTGATGGGACCAGATGCCATGATTTTAGTTTTCTGAATGTTGAGCTTTAAGCCAACTTTTTCACTCTCCACTTTCACTTTCATCAAGGGGCTTTTTAGTTCCTCTTCACTTTCTGCCATAAGGGTGATGACATCTGCATCCATTCCCCCTTTATTCCTGTTTTCCATTCTGTTCTCTTTCCTTTTTTATTCTCTCGTGTCTTGGATCAGTCAGAGTCCTGCCCTTTGGTGGGAAATGGAGAGGGAGTCTTGATCCTGACCGTACCTTGCATGACACAAAAACAATGGTCTGAATATCAGTACGAAGTTTAGCCAAGGGAATAACAAAGGTTGGTGAAGATGCAGAGAAAAAGGAACCCTCCTTACACCGTTGCTGGGAATGTAAGTTGGTGCAGCCACTGTGGAAAACAGTACAAAGGTTTTTCAAAAAGTAGAAATAGAACTACCATATGACCCAGCAATTCTACTCCTGGGCATACATCCAAAAAAAGCAAAAACACTAATTTGAAAACATATATGCATCTAACGATCATAACAGCACTATTTACAATTATCAAGGTACAGAAGTAACCTAAGTGTTCATTAACGGATGAATGGACAAAGAAGAAGTAATATACACATAAATACACACACACAATGGAATACTATGCAGCCAAGAAAAGGGATGGAAATTTGCAACAGCATGGATGGACTTGGAGGGTGTTGCTAAGTCACTAGGTCATGTCCAATTCTTTGAGAGGGTATTTGCTAAGTGAAATAAGTCTGACAGAGAAAGACTAATATTGTATGACGTCACTTATATGTAGAACCTAAAAGACAACAAACTAATGAATATAACAGCAAAGAAAAGGCCTTGCAGATATAGAGAACAAACCAGTGGTTACCTGTGGGGAGAGGGAAGGTGGGAGGCATAGAGGATCAAGAGGTACAAACTGTCATGTATAAAATAAGCTATAAGGATATGCTGTATAACACAGGCAATACAGCTGCTATTTTAGAATAACTATAAATGGAGAATAACTTTTAAAACTTGTGAATCACTATATTCACAAGTCATGTCGCTCAGTTGTGTCCGACTCTTTGTGACCCTATGAACTGTAGCCTGTCAGGTTCCTCTGTCCATGGGATGCTCTAGGCAAGAATCTGGAGTGGGTTGCCATTCCCTTCTCCAGGGAATCTTCCTGACCCAGGGATCGAACCTGAGTCTCTTGCTTTGCAGGCAGATTCTTTACCATCTGAGCCAGGAAAGTCCATCCTTTAAAACTTGTGAATCACAATATTTCACACTTGTAACTTATATATTATTGTACACCAACTATAATTTGATGAAAAAGAGATAAAAATCCCATTCCCCACCAAACTTTAAAAATACTTTAAAAATTTAAGTATCAATAAATAACAACAATAAAAATGAATAAAATCCCATTTCTACCTTCAGGGACCTTACATCTTAGAAGACGAGGCAGGTAAAGTGTCCAGAATCACAAAATAATAGGAAGGATGTGGATGCAATTGATACCGGGGAGGTGGGGGTTCACAGTTACATCACTAAGAATGGACACAGCCAAGAATATAGAACATTCACTGTGCCTGAGTGGATGCACACCCATTGGAACAAATCCATGGAAGGAGAGAAGGAAGGAATGGAAAAGAAAGAGGGGTTGGGGGGAAAATGTTGAGCATGAAGTTAAATTATATTTTGCAATGTTTATAAAGTAGTTCTTTTCTCTCTCTTCTCTGTGCCTGAAAAGAGAAAGCCAGAAAGGAAAGCAGGAGGGAGAGAGCACAGAAATGTAAAGGCCAGACTCACAGTAAACCTTTGACATGGAAATCACGTGGCCCAAATGAGCGATGCCCCTGCCTCTCCGAGTCTGGGCCACAGGGCAGGACCCTCAGGAACGTGTCACAGGAGGGAAGTGGAGCCTGGCTTATGTAGCTCTGAGGACAGACTTCAGCTGAGATTGCCCAAGGGTGCCTGGAGAAGAAGATAATAAAATGGCTTAGTATTTTTTCACTCCTTTCCCCTATCACTGAGGGTAACACACAGCCTTTCTGCCCTAGTGTAGACACTTTGCTTCCCAGGCGGCACCAGTGGTAAAGAACTCGCCTGCCAATGCAGGAGACGTAAGAGATGTGGGTTCGATCCCTGGGTAGAGAAGATCCCCTGGAGAAGGAAATGGCAACCCACTCCGGTATTCTTGCTTGGAGAATCCCATGGACAGAGGAGCTTGGTGGGCTGCGGTCCATAGGGTCACGAAGAGTCAGACACGACCGAAGCACCTTAGCACCCACACATGTAGACACTTTCCTAGGGTCCCACAGAGGAGGGTGGGCTTATTAAACTGTGACTGGCTCTGAAGTATATGCAGTTTCCATTGTGAGGCTGTCGAGACAAGGCGGGTGGACAAAGAGGAAGATAGCTGCCATCCAGAGTGTCTACATGATCTGGGTCATAGGCTGGGTCATCTTAATCGAACTTCAGGGACTGGGATTTTCTGTGCCGTCCAGATTGTCTGAAGCCGATCTGAAATCTCTCTGAGGGCTGATTCATCTTTCTCCTAGAGTCCATCCCTTCCAAGTCTGAACCAAATATTTAAGGGTTCACCGCAGAGAGATTTCCACTGGGTGAGCCTTGCACAGTTCCTATAGTCCTCCAAACCTCATGGGGCTTCTGTATTATCCTTGATTTGGCTTGATTAAATCTTTTACTGATTAGCTTTTTGATCCCTTCAAGGATTTTTTGAAATAGTCTTAACAGACATCCCGATTGTCTGTAGCAAGAGAATTTGTACAGATTGTCTTGAGGATACTATCATTGCTACTCCTTCCACTGAGACATGTTTGGGGGGAATTCTGTTAGTGGTTCGGCTAAAAGATCTGTGCACAAGTCCAGTCTTTACTGCTAATAACGAATGTTGGTGAATAACTTCAGCTTTTGGGAGTTCATTCTTTTTCTATATCAGTAATTCAATTAGATGATCTTTAATGTCCACAATTTTTTCATTTCTACGCTCAGGACTTCCCAATCAGAAAATTACAATACACTGAGAATAAAATTCTCTAGATTTGTGACAATTTAAACTGACTAAATATAGCAAACATGTCTGCCTTACTCTAATTCCAGTATGTTTATCAGGATATGTTTCCTGAGGTTCACTCCAGTAACAGATGTCAGTGTTCAGTGTTCATATATCTGAGGAGAGGAGAAAGAAATGGTAAGCCACTCCAGTATTCTTCCCTGGGATAATCTTATGGACAGAAGAGCCTGCGTGCTACAGTCCATGGGGCCGCAGAGAGTCAGACACGACCCAGCGACTAAAAAACAACATTATCTGAGGAGGGAGGAAAATTGAAGCCCATCTGTGTCATCAAATTCCACTCAAGTGGAAAGAACCACAATGGCTTTTTTTTTTCCCCCAGAAGAGTGAACTATGTATTGGAAATTGTGTGCCAGATATTGGGGATTTTTAATGGCAAAAAAAGGAACCCTAAGGCACCAACAGCTTTGATGCAGCTAGTAGCGCTAGAGCCGGAGGATCAAAGGAAAAAGGATGAAATTACTAAAGTGTGGAAGCTTATTTTCTTGGGCTTCAAAATCACTGCAGACAGTGACTGCAGCCATGAAATTAAAATGCTTCCTCCTTGGAAGAAAAGCAACGACAAACCTAGACAGCCTATTAAAAAACAGGGACATTACTTTGCCTACAAAAGTCCCTAAACTCAAAGCTATGGTTTTTCCAGTAGTCATGTATGGATGTCAGAGCTGGACAATAAAAAAGGCTTAGTGCCGAAGAATTGATGCCTTCGAACTGTGGTGTTGGAGAAGACTCTTGAGAGTCCTTTGGACAGCAAGGAGGTCAAACCAGTCCATTCTAAAGGAAATCAGTCCTGAATATTCACTAGAAGGACTGATGCTGAAGCTGAAGCTCCAATCCTTTGGCCACCTGATGCGAAGAACTGACTTCTGGGAAAAGACCCTGATCCTGGGAAAGATTGAGGGCAGGAGGAGAAGGGGGTGACAGAGGATGGGATGGTTGGACGGTATCACTGACTCTATGGACATGAATTTGAGCAAGTTCTGGGAGAGTGGTGAAGGACAGGGAAGCCTGGTGGGCTGCAGTCCATGGGGTCACAAAGAGTCAGACAGGACTGAGCAACTGAACAACAGAAGCTTGGAGGAAGGCTTGTGGGGCCAAAACTTGAACCTCGGGGAAGAGGCCCACCCTCGTGCTGCTGCCTCAGGAACTTTGAGGGGATTCCCCTCAGTAACTTTGGTCAGGTGTCCTACGGGGACACAGTGAGGCTGGGTCTAGCAGCGCGGGGAATATCTGCCAGTGGAGTCCAGGGCTGCGACCGAAACAGCCACCCTGTCCAGACGCAAACCAGGCAGCCAGCCTCTTCTCCCTCCGGCAGCCTCACAGCCTCTCTCCTGCCCCCTGCTGGTAGAGCTTCACATATCTCCTGCCGGCAAAAGCGAAATGCAGTCCAGGCATCACAGAGCCAATTGTAAAAGGATGGGTTTAAACTTGACAGACAGCACCTTCACCATCAGCGCACCATCTCTGCCGTCTGCACGAGGTCGGGTGTATTTTATTATGCTGTCATTGTGAGTTATTGGAGTTTTAGGGAAATGAGCTATGCTGAGGCCTCAAGTGTTTATCTTGTTTTACCCCAGCAGGTTATGTCTGTGGAAGAAATATGGGTACATTGATAGCAAAAGAAAATTAACCCTCAGAGGAATCATAGAAAAGAGAGTCACTTAGAGAAGCAAAAACTTATTTCTTTTATTCCCGTTTTCAACCTATGTTTTACTACTTGAGGAACTGCCTTATCTTAGCTTGTTTAAAAGCCCATTCTACTTTCCTGTATCATCAGACAGGCATTCCTGTCCCTAGATCCCAAACTAGCATCACTGGAGCATCAGTCCACTGTACAGAGGCTCTGAAGGCTGTCTGCGATTCACACACTCCAACACGACCCTCTGTCTAAATACAGACAGACTCCCAGGGAGATTTTCCTCAAGTGACCTGTGGTTAATCTGGTTACTTGCAAACAAACATTCCCTCTAGTTTTAGTTTGCTTCATTTCTCTGTCTCTGCTTTTCTTTACCACTATATAAGGACGGGCTCAAATTGTGTTTCAAATTTCATTACAAATTTCATCACAAGTCAAATTTCACTATAATGAACTCTGCTGTGGTGTCTAAATTATTTTTATTATTGTGCAGTTTGTTATATCTAATGAGGTTTATTGTTAATCAAGCTTTTATTTGGGTTCCAGAATCCTCATGGTACAATGAGAACCAATTGAATCAGTGAGGTTTGTTTTATGATAAATGAGTTATTTATATATGGTAGAGTGGTTAGGGTTGTTCAAAACCAGCCAAAGAGATGAGAGTCCTCTGTGCTAAAAATTTACACTAAAGTAAGAAGCACAGGCACTGCCATCTATGCAGTTAAACATTCTTATACATTTGCCAATATAGAGCAACCAGTGTAAACCAAGACCGAAGCAGAAGCATGATGTCAATTAAGCATAGACTTTGCTGTCTCTTAGGAATAATAATAAGGACTTCAACGCATGAAATGCTTTATACTGACAGTTGTCAATCAGGCTTCTTCAGGTGCAAACCGTAGAAACACTCCTCAGTGGCACTAGTGATAAGGAACCCGCCTACCAACACAGGAGGCATAAGAGACACAGAGTCGATTCCTGGGTTGGGAGGATCCCCCGGAGGAGGGCATGGCAACCCACTCCAGTATTCTTGCCTAAAGAATCCCAAGGACAGAGGAGCCTGGTGGGCTACAGTTCATAGGGTTTCAAAGAGTCGGAAACCACTGAGGCAAGTTAGCATGCGTGCAGCATGTATAACTAGACACAAAGTTTATTGAAAAATATTTAACAGTTCATAGAGTCTCTGGAAGCACCAGAGGCACAGTTTTAGAAGCAATCCTGCCAGGCTTCTCTGTCCATGGGATTATCCAGGCAAGAATACTGGAGTGGGCTGCCATGTCCTCCTCCAGGGGGTCTTCCTGACTCAGGGATTGAGCCGCATCTCTTTATGTCTCCTGCATTGGCAGGTGGGTTATTTTACCACTAGCACCGCCTGGGAAGCCCAGTGCCTCCAGGAACAGTGTCCACATCAAACTCCAGAAGCAGACCTGTGAAAGATGCCATGGCCACACTAAAGAATGGTCATAATGTTTCAGTGGAACAAGATGGATAATCTCTAGAGACATCTGTGCAACCTTGTACCTATGCCCAACAGTAGTGTGCTATGCTCAAAAAACTGTTGAGAGGGTAGATGTCATGTTAAGTGTTCTTACAAAAACTCAACAACATTGTGAAAAAAAAAAATCAAGAATGCAGGTCATGGGCATTGAACAGTGTCTCTTTGATGTGAGTTTGGGCCCCTCGTCCTAGAAAGGCTGCCCCTGCTGTCTCCAGAAGCCTGAGGTATCTGCTTCCACTGTGGAGTCCTGCCTGGCATTGCCTTCTGATACAGCTCTATGTGGCTGCCTCTCGTTGGTTGAAGACTAGATCCACCCCCTGCGCCTTGGCTGCCTGTGAGATGGAACAAGCATGCTTCTGCCCGCATGGAAGCCTGGAGGAGCAGGTCTGGAGGCATTGACACATGAGACGCTCGCGTGCATGCTCAGTCGCACAGTCATGCCCGACTCTTTGCAATCAAATAGACTGTAGCCCACCAGGCTCCTCTGTCCATACTGGAGCAGGGTGCCATTTTCTTCTCCAGGGCATCTTCCCCACCCAGGGATTGAACTAACATCTCCTGAAGCTTCTGCACTGGCAGGCTGATTCTTTACCACTGAGCCACCTGGAAAGCCACTAACACATAAGATAAGGAATCCCAAACACAAGAGGGGGTATTTAAAGGTCCCAGCCAGTGAAAAGCAATGGAAAAGGTGTAAGTCATTGCTCAAAGTGTGGTACTTAGTCTCTGCATGGTGATAACTCTGGGTGCTGAAGGAAAATGAAGATTTCTGAGCCCTTCCCCTAGATATTATAAACTAGAATCCCTTCAGGGAAATCAGAGGCCTGCATTTTCCACAGGGTCCTTGGGTGACTAGGATGAATGCTACAAAGGGGGAATGCCCACACAGTTTATATTTTCAAAAGCACTTTGAAAAACTGTAGTTAACTGACCTTTAGAACTGAATAGGAAAAAGATAAATGGTTCTTTCTGTCAGAGATCAAAATCTCTGTAATTCTGCATAGAAAGGTCTTCTGCTGTGGGCAAGACAGGTAAGAAATGTCGTTCTTCATTCCACACGAGGGCCACCAAAGGAGGAAGAAATACAGAACTATGGTGTGAAGAGCTTAACCTCTGAGGCTAGAGTTTGAATGCATTCTATCTCGATTAGCATGGGTATCAGACTGTATTTTCCCAAAGGTGGCCACAACAATATTTCCCAGCCCACACGGTCTTATAGAAGCTTTTAAAATCTTGACCTTCCCCACCCCCCATCAAGAAACGGAGGTCATTTTTCCCCATACTGAATCTGGCGGGCCTTTGTGACAGCTTCAGCCAATTGAATGTACCGATGGCTGAAGTAACGTGTTGTGACTCCTGAGACAAAGTCATTAAGTGCCTTGTGCTTCTATCTGGTCCTCTGTGGACACTTGCTCTGGGAATCCAGCCACGATGCTGCGAGGAAGCCCAAGCAGCTGACACAGGCAAACAGGGGCCCCTGCTGACCTGCCGGTGACCAGCATCCTGCCATGGAAGCCATTGGCAAGAACAGGTCCCCAGCCCCCAGCTGAGCAGTCCACTTGGTACCACATAGAGCAGGGTCAAGGCACAGGGTCAAGGCATTCCTACAGACCCTTGACAAAAATGTAAAGAGTGAGAAAAATGAATCACTGCGTTGCTCTAAGTCACTAAATCAGGGAGGTTTTTTGTGTAGCAATAGATCACTGATAAGGAAATGAGCTAATTAACCTCTTTGTGGTTCTGTATCTCTGTATATAAAATAAGAACAGTAACTGTATCCATTTCACAGAGTTTTAATAAGAATTAGATAAGTTTTTATATGCAAAGCACTTAGAAAATAGCCTATTATAAGTGTTATATGAGTATTTGGTTGAAGAAATAGGTGAAGGTGGATGGCATGACCAAAGAGGACATTAAGAGGCAATCCAGAATTCCTTTAAACGTGCAGTGTAATTGTCCCAGATTTCATGTATCTGACATGCAGCAATTTAATTTAGTCATCATTCAAATAATGACTTTTTTAAAACTTAAAATGAATTTTACTAGTTTTAATTCTATCATTTCAGCTAGACTAAATTCATTAATATTTATTTAATTTAAATGCATTGTTTGTTCTTATCATGAATCATTTATTCTTATTATTTTCAAGTCGGACATTAGAGTCTAGATACCTGGGTGTGTTTCAAATCTCTTTCCCTTAATGAATGACCTTAGCCAATCACCTTCGTTATCACCAAAGACCTTGTTGTTGCTGTTCAATTGCTCAGTCGTGTCCAACTCTTTGCTACCCTGTGTTCTGCAGCATGCCAGACTTCCCTGTCCTTCACCATCTCTTGGAGCTTGCTCAAACTCATGTCCATCAAATCAGTGATGCCATCCAACCATCTCCTCCTCTGTCGTCCCCTTCTCCTTCTGACCTCAATCTTTCCCAGCATCAGGGTTTTTTCTAATGAGTTGGCTCTTAGCATCAGGTGGCCAAGGATTGGAGCTTCAGCTTCAGCATCAGTCCTTCCAGTGAATATTCAGGACTGATTTCCTTTAGGATGGACTGGTTGGATCTCCTTGCAGTCCAAGGGACTCTCAAGAGTCTTATTCAACACCACAGTTCAAAAGCATCACTTCTTTGGCATTCAGCCTTCTTTATAGTCCAACTCTCACATCTGTACATGACTACTGGAAAAACCAGAGATTTGACTATACTGACCTTTGTCAGCAAAGTAATGTCTCTGCTTTTTAATATGCTATCTAGGTATGTCACAGATTTCCTTCCAAGGAACAATTGTCTTTTAAGTTTATGGCTGCAATGATTTTGGAACCCAAGAAAATAAAGTCTCTCACTGTTTCCGTTGTTTCCCTATCTATTTGCCATGAAGTGATGGGACCGGATACCATGATCCTAGCTTTTTGAATGCTGAGTTTTAAGCCAGCTTTTTCACTCTCCTCTTTTACCTTCATCAAGAGGCTCTTTAGTTCCTCTTCGTTTTGTGCCATAAGGGTTGTGTCTTCTGCATATCTGAGGTTATTGACACCTCTCCCGGCAATCTTGATTACAGCTTGTGCTTCATCCAGCCTCTCATTTAGCATGATGTACTCTGCATATAAGTTAAAGACCTAGTAGCCTGCCTGCTGCTGCTGCTGCTGCTAAGTCGCTTTAGTCGTGTCCGACTCTGTGCGACCCCATAAACGGCAGCCCACCAGGCTCCCCCGTCCCTGAGATTCTCCAGGCAAGAACACTGGAGTGGGTTGCCATCTCCTTCTCCAATGCATGAAAGTGAAAAGTGAAAGTGAAGTAGCTCAGTCACGTCCGACTCCCTACGATCCCATGGACCGCAGCCTACCAGGCTCCTCCGTCCATGGGGTTTCCAGGCAAGAGTACTGGAGTGGGTTGCCACTGCCTTCTCCAAGTAGCCTGCCTAGTAGCCGGCAAATAAGCATTTGGAAAATGAATGAATTTATCCCATAAGATACGGATTTTAGATCCTCCTGTTCTTCTAGGATGTGGTTCTTTACCAGGCAAATGACCTGTTGGAAATAATATTAATAGAACTGAGAGTCAGAATAGCTGAAACCGTGGCTCAAATGTGATAGAATCTTGCTGGGCACCAAGTTGTCATAGGGTTGAGATGCCAGGAGATGCACCATTGATCAAGGTAACAGTGGCTGGACAAGGAGGACCTCAGAAGACAGGCGACACTCCCAGGGCCCCAGCCACGGAAACTTCTGTCGCCACCAGACGTCTCTGAAACAAGGGAAGGTTGTCTAGTAACCGGCCTTTTTTCCCTCATACCTCAAAATACCTCAAGGCCATTGTATTTGTTAGTCTCACTGTAGAGAAAATTGACTCTAAACTCAGTAGCTTAAAACTACAAACAGTATCCTGTAGTTTCTGTGGGTCAGGAATTCAGGATGGGCTTCGCTGGGGGCTTCTGGGTCAAGGTCCTGCAGAAGGTGGCAGTCGGGCTGTTGGCTGGGGTTACAGTCTTGTCTGAGGATGTGAGAGGGGCATCTTCTTCCAAGATCACTCGTGTGGGAGGAGGGAGACGACTTCAGTTCCTCTCTGGCTGGTCACCCCAAGCTTGCATCCCTGGGCAGATGGGCCTTTCCACAGGGAACCTCACAGCACAACAGCCTGCTTCCCACAGCAAGCAGTCTAGGAGGGAGAGGACAAGAGCAAGAGTAAGAGAGGGCCTTGGAGAGATTTTTTTTTATCGCTTCACCTCGACTGTGTGATTTGCAGCCCCTGCTGCCGTGTTATTCTGTTTGACCCACCTGGTACAGTCAGGGTGTGGGCTACTCCGGGACCATTTTCAAGGCTACTCACCGCAGCCATCCTTGTGTGAAAAGCTTTTTCCTTGGTGTTCCTTTCAAGTCTCCTCTCGGTGTTTACCTCCATCCTATTTCATCTGCATCACAGTGTTGGAGGTGAGCTGGGGAGGCACTCTGCTCACACCAACACCAACAGCTCTCTGTTCAGGGGCCACTGTGTGCCTGGCTCTGAGCTGGTCACCATGTGGACTGCAGAGAAGGACAGCTGTGTGCCTGTCCCCGCTGGTGTTCTTTTGGGGCAAATGAGTCAGAGTGTGCCTAATGACAAGGCAGGGCAAAATATAGCCAACATAAAATAAAGAAACTGTGGTTCTCATTCACATGAAGTGTTAATCAAGTTTTAACTAGTAAATGAAATGAAAAGGTTAAGCTAGGTTATCTTGGGATCCTGGTCAGCTTTCCATTTCCTAAGAATTGTGTGTTTAAGGACTATAACTAGAAATGATGGAAAGAGAGAGATGGAAATCCAGTGGGACCTTATGTTCTAGAAGCTTCCATAGTAGGCCAAAATGGCCTTCTGGCCTTCACAGAATTATAGGATGTCTGGGTTAAGAAGGAAAGGGGTGGAGATACAAGCTATTACATATGGGATGGATAAACAGCAAAATCCTGCTGTATATTATATTCAATATAGGATTATATTCACTATCTTATGATAAACCATAAATGAAAACAAAATGCAAAAGAGCATATGTGTGTGTGTGTGTGTGTGTGTGTGTGTGTGTGTGTGTATAACTGAATCATTTTGCTGTACAGAAGAAATTAATACAACATTATAAATCAACTATTCTTCAATAAAATTAATTTTAAAAAAACAGAAGGAAAGGGGTGAGCTCAGGGAATGCATTTAATTCTAAAGTCTCAGAGGCCAGCATGCATAATTTCATTGCACATTAGCCAAGAATGACTGAAGTGATTTTGAAATTCCATCAGCTTTCCCTGTGTATTTCAAGACAAAGACTGGGACTAAATTTCTGTTTTCCCTTGGAAGACTATACATGACTGTACCTTCTTCCAGTCTATGCGGTCATGTCTTTTTTCCTCTGATATTCATATTTTTCTCCTCCTTAAAAATGTGCAAGTATTACTGCTTATCCTGAAAAGCCAACCTACTTTATTTAAAATGCTCATGCTTTGCTCTTGTCATGGTGGGGGATGGTGAGCATCCCCGTAAAATCTGTACTGACTTCATTTTATAACAGAAATGCCCCAACCTGAAAAATGGGTATTTGGGATGAGTCAAAATCATGCTGAATTTGTTCCTATTCCTTCCACTAAGCTTCTATTAAAAAAAAAAACAATATGTAAATATCTTCTTTAACCTTTTCTTTCTCATTTAATTGTTCCCACGTATGTAGCTTTATGGGACTTTCCAGGTGATGCTAGTGTTAGAGAACCCAACTGCCAATGCAAGCGACAGAGGAGATGTGGGTTCAATCCTTAGTTGGGAAGATCCCTTGGAGGAGGGCATGGCAACCCACTCCAGTAGTCTTGCCTGGAGAATCCCATGGACAGAGGAGCTGGCGGGCTACGGTCCATAGGGTCACAAAGAGTCAGATACGACTGAACTGACTTAGCACACAGGCATATGCAGCTTTATGTGATACTTCCTCCTGTCTTTATAGGGATGGCTTGAGAACAGGCAGCAGTCCACAAGCTGTGGTTGCCCAGTGCCTTCCCTGTGCAAGCAAGCTGATGTGTTCTAGACTCTATACCCTGGGGACAGAGTGCCAGTCAGTAGAACTGTAGGTCTTGTGTAGAAATGCAGAATGGCAGGTTTCACCCCAGATCTACTAACTCAGAATCTGCATTTTGCAGATTTTATTCTTTATTCTAGAACTGTCATTGAGAGTGGACAGTTACCTGTATTTCTTGATGGTATGTGTGCACCAGAGCCAAACTGGCCAATGCACATGAGTTAGGGAACTACTTCGCAGGGGCTTTTGGAGTGCTCTCTCTCCTTCCTTCCTCTTTTCTGCCTCTCTCCCTCTATTTCTTTCTCCCTCCCTCCCCATCCTTCCATCTCTTTCACTGTCTCATTCTTTCTCTCTTACCTGCATTGACTTTATCTTTTTATTTTTCTCTGGAAATACTGAAATAATCGAGGCTTGTTTTTGTTTTTCCCCATCCCTTGGAGCTGATCCCTTTCATCTTTTTTTTCAGCCAGTTCCCTTCAAAGCTAAATATTAAACAGATCTGTCTCCTGACAGCTGACCCCGGATCAGGACGTGCTCATGGTCCTCCCCCTGGGGGCGGAGAGCTGAGCCGACAAAGGTAGAGGAGAGACAGGATGGAGCCAGCGCCTGTCCCCTGGGGAAGCCCCAAAGTTGTGTCTCTGCCTTCACATCAGCCAAACACAGCCAAGAGTCAAGCAACGAAGAGCTTCTGGAAGGCATTCTTGTAGAAATTCCTTTTTTTGCCAGAGGGTGAAAGGCTTGCTAATTGATTTTGTCTGCCTTTCAGATGAACTTAGAGAGACACCAGAGTTTGAATTCTAACCAAGAGGTAACATTTTTAGACCCTGGAGCAAATGTTTCTGTGCATGTCGCATGACCTTTGTGTGTTAGCACTTTTTTTTTTCTCTCCAGTTTGTCATTCTCTTTAGTAAGGTAAGAACAGTTAAAGTGCATTAGCCTGTCTTTTAAAAAATATATTTCTTTCGAAAACCATTACATATTCACAGCAAATTAATAGAAGAAAGCTAGCTCCTCCCAAACGCTTTGAGACATTGGTGGCCCTGCCTCTGGCTGAAGAGGTGGGTGGAGGGCATTGTCCTGAAGACTCCTGGCCAGAGAACCCCCCTCCGCCTCTTCACTCTCCCCAGGGCTTAGAGCTAAACTCAGCGTGCTTTGGATTCATATCTGATGTGCTGTGCATCTCTAGAAAATACGGAAGAGGAGATGGGAAGAGAAAACAGAAATGACAAAACACTCCTTGGCCTGACCATTTCAAGTTGAAACGAGCAAGCTAATGAGGCCCTGTAAAGTTGACAGAAATGCCAGCTTTACAGTCTACAGTTGTTTTAGACACAGAAAAGCCAACCAGCCTACTAGTCATTGTGAATGACTAAAGTTTTTAAGAGGACAAAAATCACAGCAGTCAGAAAGCCCACCTACGATCCTAAAAGAAAGAACCTGGGGTCAGAATAAAGAGTGGGTGGGGTGCCTCTCCCTGCCTAAAAGGAAAATTATGGGAAGCCTATGAATTTGGGTTCACAAAGTATTAAACCCTGTAATTTCACTTTCATTCTTACTGTCTTGTTCTTCTGGATTGGAGTATTGTTTATGTGAGTTCTGAAAAATATGGGTTTGTGCACTTGCTCAGTACATGAATCTCTGGAAATAGGAGGTGAAAAAGTGAGTTTATTTCCTCTTGTAGCCTGACTTCAACCAAGGACAAGCTTAGAAATTCTTACACTGTTTGTAATATAAAGTATAAGCTTGGGATAGATTGGGTTTTGTTACTACATCTTGTTTGTTTTTAAATGTAAGTAGTACCATAAAGTTTCATGGAGACTAGTGAATAATATTCATAACCATATGCCTGGTTTCTGAGAAAAATCTGGGGCTTCCCTGGTGGCTCAGCTGGTAAAGAATCTGCCTGCAATGCAGGAGACCTGGGTTTGATTCCTGGTTCAGGAATATCCCCTGGAGAAGGAAATGGCAACGCACTCCAGTATTCTCGCCTGGAAAATCCCATGGACAGAGGAGCCTGGTGGGGTACAGTCCATGGGGTCGCAAAGAGTCAGACATGACTGAGTGACTAAGGGAAATTTACTAACACTCAAAAAATACACTGGGTTAGTACAAGTATAACACAGAGGGAAAATTTTAAAACAGGGGATATATTATCTACTAGCCTTCAGAAGGAGAGTGAGAGAGAAATATTAGCCTCATTCAAAGTCCCGGTTTATATCTTTTCCTTCTATATCCCCTTCTTACATCTTTCTGAAATTTACATATTTCTATAATGGGCCTGCAATCTTTATGGAACAAGCAAGAATATAAATTTCTCATTTTGATAATTTTCTGTTCAAAATTAATCATTACCTTTAAAAAAAAAAAAAAAAAACCCTGAAAGGTATTCTTGAGTTCAGTAACCAATGACTTTGCAACTATTATTAAAAAGCAAGGGCTCCTCCTAGTGATCTTGCTAAACCAATGCAGTGTACTCATTCCAGGTACATTTGTTTTATTTGTGGTGTAACAGGTTCATTATCCTTAAACACGGAAGGAAAATCCACTGTGTCTTCAGAGAACAATAATGGATACACGGGTGTATTTTAACAAAACTGCAGTAACGCCTTCAGGCCACTAGGGGCCATTTGAGTAAATTCCCTCTCCTGATCCAGGAATAGTGTTCATCGCCCCCGTCCCCCACAGTGGACCCCTAGGGCCAAAAGCAGGACCTGGTCCCACTCCAAAGTGGGATGTTCTTAGGTGTATGGATCAGGCTCATCATACTCAATCATCAGGACTTCTCTAATTTGATTGTTGTTCAAATCTCTTTAAAAGGGAAAAAGTATGTGTATTCTCTCCATACTGATTCTATAACCAATTGCTCTACAGTAGAGATGCATCTACAAAGAGATTGCTCTGGGACTTTCCTGGTGATCCAGTAGTTAAGAATCTGCTTACCAATGCAGGTGACACTGGTTTGATCCCTGGTCTGGGAAGATCCCACATCCTGAAGGGGAACAAAGCCTGGGTGCCACAATTATTGAACCTGCATGCCTTAGAGCCTGTGCTCCGCAACAAGAGAAGCCACTGCAATGAGAAGCCCGAACATTGTAACTAGAGAATAGGCCCTGCTCGCCACAACTAGAGAAAGCCCTCAAAAAGCGACAAAGACCCAGTGGAGCCAAAACAATGAAATAAAATACAAAAAAAAAAAAGAGAGAGAGAGAGATTGTTCTGGCTTGTTTATCATCTGCAAAAGTGGGGTAGAGTGAAGATGAGAAAGCTGATGCCCTTTTACTATTATCTGTTGTAGTCAGATTGCTGGACTAGACTGCTCCTTACCCTAAGAAAGAAATGTAGCTTAAGTCACTACAGTCCCTACTGCTCACCCGCTATGGGGATGCGGTGGAGGGCTGGGAAGTGCTGTTTTCTTTCTCTTTCCCTGCCTGAGATCATTTATTAAGTAGTATTATTCCAGACCAGGTGCATCAGGAACCGAGGTTTTTTGAAAGTAATTAGCTGAGTTTGAAAGACATCGTCTTCCTGGTTTTACCAATATTAAGCTCTAGAAAACAGTCTTGGACACACCCAGGTAACCACGCAGGCCTGGAACACCCAGGTGTCTGTGTGGGGCTCAGGGAGCGGGACCCTGACTCAGCTGACAGCAGGGAGGCCACCCCTTCTTCCTGATGAGGTTACAAGATGGTTCATTGTTAGCGTGTGGAAACAGCTTTAAAGGAAAGCACAGCAAACTGGTGTGTTGTAATTGGGTTTAAGCACTGTTGAATGGAATATAAAAGTGACGCATCCTCCTTATAATTACAGCTGTCGTCTCCAGGTTTCATTCAAAGTTTTAATCATGCTCCAACTCGCAGTTTGCCTTAAAGCTTCCCTGTTTCATCTCAGAAGGCAACTGGCTGTGGGAGTGTAACAGGGAATTCAGAAGCAGGTTGGAATTTTCCTCCACAAAGCCCTGTGATCTTCTTTTTTTTTAACTGAAGTATAGTTAATTTACAATATTGTGTTGCTTTCAGGTCTACAGCAAAGTTATACATTCATATCTTCTGTGCTTAGTCACTTAGTCTTGTCCACCTCTCTGTGATTCCAAGGACTGTAGCCCACCAGGATCCTCTGTTCAAGGGATTCTCTAGGCAAGAATACTGAAGTGGGTTGCCATGCCCTCCTTCAGGGGATCTTCCCAACCCAGGCATCCAACCCACGTCTTTCATGTCTCTTACGTTGACAGGCAGGTTCTTTACCGCTAGCACCACCTAGGAAGCCCTCTTTTCCCTTATGCTGCTGCTGCTGCTGCTAAGTCGCTTCAGTCGTGTCCAATTCTGTGCCACCCCAGAGACGGCAGCCCACCAGGCTCCCCCGTCCCTGGGATTCTCCAGGCAAGAACACTGGAGTGGGTTGCCATGTCCTTCTCCAATGCATGAAAGTGAAAAGTGAAAGTGAAGTCGCTCAGTCATGTCCGACTCTTCGCGATCCCATGGACAGCAGCCCACCAGGCTCCTCCATCCATGGGATTTTCCAGGCAAGAGTACTCGAGTGGGGTGCCATTGCCTTCTCCGCTTTTCCCTTATAGGTTATTAAAAAATACTGAGTTCCCTGTGCTAGACAGTATGTCCTTGTTTGTTCTTTAGCCAGTTAGAGTACTGTTTTCTCGACAGTCGTCTGGCAGTCCTGGTCGTCTGGATAGTTTAACCCATTCCTGCCACATGGGGTGGTGGCTAAAGAGAGAGGATTTCAGGACCAGTGGACATTTCTGCTTCTTCTCCTCATGCATGTGGTGTTGGGATGTCTGGGTGAGGGCTGAATATTCCAGGTTGGAGTCTTTCTGTGGTTTCAGCTCCCTTATCCTGGTACATGAACTTTCGGGGAAATCAAGTTTGAGTTTTAAGATGTGGAGAAGGAGGCCGGAGATTTGCCTGTAAACTACAACAAAGTCTGAACTTGCAGGGGCTGGCAAGGGGACAGAGTGGCCACGACAGGCTTGGGCTCAGAGCCAGGGCCCCCGCAGAGCAGGAGACTAGCTGGGGCTTCTTCCCAGAGCCACCGCAGCCCGGCCCGTGCTTGGACGGCAGACAAGCTCTTTGCTGCTTCTCCTGAATCATGGAAACAAACAGGCTGGGCCAGGATGGAATAAATGAAGCTGAAGATTAAAGACAATTTTAAGAGAGACACGAATTAGAGAGCTGGAGAGGCCGATTGTGTCTGTCCTGTTCTCTTTTATTTCAAAGTATCATCTTGCCGGCCTCTCCTTTTGGCAGGGAGACCAGGGTGGCTGGTCCGGCAGTTTTGGCCTCCACCAGGACGCCTGGAGGCAGGAAGTGCAGAGAGGACCTGGATCCAGTGGTGTGGATGGGGGCAGGGGGTTGGCCATGACACCAGAGCCCCGTCTATTGGCCCTCTCCATCTGTATAAAGAAGGTGTTCACAATTTGTCCTGACAGCAGCCCATCATTTCCCTAAAGAGCTGAAAGTATAAAGCAGGAACACCCAAGAGCCCACAGGTTCCCAGGTTAGTTCTACATAGCCCTCCTCTCCCCCTGCTGCTGCTGCTGCTAAGTCGCTTCAGTCATGTCCGACTCTGTGCCTACAAACCCCCAATCCCTTAGATGTCTGGGACTTCAAGGTCCCTTTGAACTCCCCATCAAACTGCCCTTGGCCAGAACTCCAGTCCATTTGTCTCTGGAGACAGTCTCTGGTATGTTCACGAAATGAACATTGGAGACTCCAGTTTCACAATCAACAATGTACCTAAAAATAGAAAAAGTTTTGTTCCGGGATAATTCTGTCTTTAAACAGCAAGATCAACAAAAGATGCCTTCAGGGAACTGGTGGTCCCGCACTCAAATCTAATGAGATTCTGGGCTCCCTCTCTGTAACAGGGAGGAACATGGCTCCAACATGGTCCTCTTCCCATCACCTATCACTGACCTAGAGTGGGGTCGAAGCTCTCAACGGTCATTGTGACTTTAAACCCATGGGACCTATGCTGGTCCCATCGCCAGGTTCTAGGAGGTACTATTTAGTGGACTGTCGCAGGACAAAGCAAGGCCCATGGTCTAATTGGCTGAAAAGCTTTTTTAAGAACCCCAGAATGCTGGTTGCCAAACCTCTCGTCCTCTAAATTTTTAAATCCCCAGATAATTCCCTGGAAATGTAATCCGGATGTTTCTGACTCATGTATATTTAAGTCCATCCCCTTGTTGTTTTCAAAAGGCATTTGATGGAAATTCAGAGTGAGCCTTTTGTCTTTACCCAATCAAGGACTGCTGTAAATGAGACTCACAAAAGTCAACACAGGTTGAAGTGAAGTCTGACTGCTTTTGTCTATGTTTGCTTACTTTTTTCTTAATAGTCTTGTTAAGTTGCCCAAAAAAAGACAGGAAAGAAAGGTACTATCCCATGCCATAGGGTGAAGCCTCCTGCCTCTGAACTGGCAAACTGGGATCCCACCAGTAAACAGTGCGGTAATAGTGATGTTTCCAGCAAGTCAGCTTAGGAAAGGGAGTGAAAAACTGAAACAAAAATAAATATTGATTCTTAGGTTCTTGCTGCATTGTAGGAAGTACTTTTCTCTCCAACTGGTAGATGGAGAGACAGCCTAGTTTTATCGTTATGTCAGGAGGTAACTGGCTTCCTCAGTGACTCAGAGGTAAAGAATCTGCCTGTCAATGCAGGAGACATGGGTTTGATCCCTGGGTCAGGAAGAACCCCTGGAGGAGGAAACGGCAACCCACTCGTCTTCTTGACTGGAAAATGGACAGAGGAGCCTGGCAGGCTTTAGTCCATAGGGTCACAAAGAGTCCAGCATGACTGAACACATA
Organism: Bos indicus; assembly: GCF_029378745.1. NCBI lineage: Eukaryota > Metazoa > Chordata > Mammalia > Artiodactyla > Bovidae > Bos > Bos indicus. The sequence continues at coordinate 35,689,517 of NC_091772.1, read as the reverse complement.
CAAGCAAGCAAGCAGGACATAAGAACTGGGGGCAGTTAGTGTTCCTCAGGAATCATTTCTAAGTAGGTGGGAAATTTGAGTTTTGCTCAGATAGTTTCCTGATAAATCAATAGGGCTCAAACAAATTTACATTTTCGAAGAAGTAGTGTTCTAGCGGAACTGACAGTTGCTAGTCCCCTGGAATATGCCCCGCCAGAATAGGGAGTGAGTGTGTTAGTGACTTAGCACCTTGCATCCTTGCTGCCTGGGCTTCCTAGGTGTCTCAGCAGTAAAGAATCCACCTGCCAATGCAGGAGACGTGGGTTCGACGCCTGGGTCAGGAAGATCCCCTGGAGAAGGAAATGGCAATCCACTCCCGTGTTCTTGCTTGGGAAATTCCAGGGACAAAGGAGACTAGCAGGCTACAGTCCATGGGGTCGAAAAAGAGTCAGACTCGACTTAGCGACTAAACAACAACAACAGCATGAAGTAACAGATCCCCAAACACAACCAAGGTTCAGTGTGAGGTTTTGGAGTCATAAAGCCTTGGGTTTGACTCAAAGCTCTGTTCCCCCCTCACCCCTTTCACAACTAGACGCACAACCTGGATGAGTTCCTGGAACCCTCTGGACACCTATTTCCTCATTTTTCAAGTGGAGGTCGTAATATTTAACTTGTAACTTTCTCAGTTAATGTTTATTAAGTGCTTGTGTTAGTCGCTCAGTCATGTCAGACTCTTTGCAACCAAATGGACTATAGCCCACCGGGCTCCTCTGTTTATGGAATTATCCAGGCAAAAATACTGGAGTGGGTTGCCATTCCCTTCTCCAGAGGATCTTCCCAACCCAGGGATTGAATTTGGGTCTCCTGCACTGCAGGCAGATTCTTTACCATCTGAGCTACCAGGGAAGCCCCTATTAAGTGCTTTCTATGTGCCCAATATTGTGCTAATGACTTTACATGCATTACTTTATTCTACCTTTATAATATTCTTATTCTCCAGATGGGAGAATTGGTACTTACTGTGATCCTAGAGCTCGGACACAAACACGGCTTTCTTTCTCCAGAGTTCTCATCTTATTGTTGTGAATTCTAACTGAGATGAAAGATATATAGGGTGGGGTTCATAGAGGGTAGAGAAGAGAACCAATATTTACTAGAAACTGACCTACTGTGTGCCAGCCTTGCACATACTTCACTTTCTAAGGCTTGTGTGTGTAGAGCTTTTTGAAATTTATCTGAAAGCTCTAGAAAAGGATGGGGGCTTCCCTGGTAGCTCAGTTGGTAAAGAATCCACCTGCAATGCAGGAGACCCCAGTTCAATTCCTGGGTTGGGAAGATCCACTGGAGAAGGGATAGGCTACTCACTCCAGTATTTTTGGGCTTCCCTTGTGGCTCAGCTGGTAAAGAATCTGTCTGCAATGCTGGAGACCTGGGTTCAGTCCCTGGGTTGGGAAGATTCCCCTGGAGAAGGGAAAGGCAACCCACTCCAGTATTCTGGCCTGGAGTATTCCACGGACTGTATAGTCCATGGGATCACGAAGAGTTGGATACGACTGAGAGACTTTCACTTGCATATCTGAACTAAAGAAAAGTTCCCCAATTCCCCTGGTGGAGGTTGTTCTCTTCCCAACAAGCCCACAGCTTTGAGAAGGATGCATTTGGGATGATAAATGAGGGAAGATCAAGTATCTGGGAAATACTTGAATTAAATGGGGCAAAAGATGTCTCCTCTGGACCCCACACTCTTCCCAAACGGATTTAACTGGGCCCTTGTTCAGCACCAACATTGAATTTAAAAAACTCAGAAGGAGAAAAATTTTTCTGTTAAGGAATTATTTGTGCCAGTGACAAAGTTTCTGGAACTTTTCAAAAACATAGTGGCTGACTCTATTCAAAAAGGCTGATAGTAAGTAGATGTTTTGACTGCCCACTCCCCACGCCCACCAAAAGATCCCAGAATCCCTCATGGTCTGTATTCTGTCATCCTGATTCAGCAAAAGTAGCTCTTTGTAAGTCCATGTCCCTTGATTACCCTGATAAAAACAGAAATACACCATATTTGCAAGAGTGAACTAAGATGTTGAGATAAGAATGAACAGTGTGGTTACATCTGATAAAAGCAAAAGGCTTTAAAAAGAAAAAAAGACAGTTGACACATGGGAAATAAATCCCATAGCCATGTTTATTTTATGGACATTACACAACTTTGCTTCCCAAAAGATGATAGTTTCTGTTTAACTGAATCTACTGGAACATATATTAATACCTTTTTTTTTATTTCAGGAGAAAGAGAAGTACATCACAGAAAAGATATTAAATGATTGAAATATCTTGTTTTACTCCCACAAAGCATGATTAAACATAAGATTGACCTCCTAATCTTATTAACACTTGTGCTTGACATAAATTATAATAGTGATGACAATTGTAACTTCTATTTACTGAGCACTTATTCTGTGCCAGGAACTGTGCTGGTCCTGAAACATAAAATATTTCATTGAGTCTTCTCAGTTTTCCTACTGAGGAAAATTGAGACTCAGATTTTAAGTGATTTTTCTGAGGTTTTTTTTTTTTTTTTTTTTGTATTTTGTACATACAAAACGCACAGATTTGAATTCCGTGTCTCTTTGACTTCAAAATCCACATGAATCTACATCTCCTGCCTCTAAAACACTAATGACTTATGAAGGGAAAGACACAGAAGATGCAGGGATGTGGGGATGGGCATCCGGGCAACATCTGGTCCACATTAGATACTTTACACAGGTCCAAGTTTACACTGGGTTTCCCTGGTGGCTTAGCTGGCAAAGAATCCACCTGCAATATAGGGGACCCTGGTTTGATTCCTGGGTTGGGAAGATACCCTGGAGAAGGGATAAGCTATCCACTCCAGTATTCTTGAGTTTCCCTGGTGGCTCAGACAGTAAAGAATCCGCCCGCAATGCCAGAGACCTGGGTTCGATCCCTGGCTTGGGAAGATCCCCTGGAGGAAGGCATAGCAACTCCCTCCAGTATTCTTGCCTGGAGAATCCCCATGGATGCAGGAGCCTGGCGGGCTACAGCCCATAGGGTTGCAAAGAAATCAGACATGACTGAGTGACTAAGCACACAAGTTTACATCATTAATTCGCTGAGCTATGATTTAATACCAAGAGGATCTGCTTCCAGAATTCTCTCATGTTCCCTCAGCTGAACTTGCTGCCTGAAATTCTTGAAATGGAGTTACTATGCATGAATTTCTAAAAATTGAAATATGTGTTACAATTAGACTTAGGAACCACCTGATCCTGAATCTATCTAAAAACACTGTTGGGAAGTAAACTTGAAATACTGATGTTCTGGTTACCATTGCTGCAAAGCGAATCACCCTAAACTGTAGTGGATTAAAACAGGCTTGAAGACACAGCAGGGGAAGGAGAAGGTGGGGAGAACTGAGAGAGTCGCATTGAAACGTATCAATTACCATACGTAAGATAGATAGCTTACAGAAGCTGCTGTACAGCATCAGGAGCTTACCTTGGTGCTCTGCAGCCTTGTCCTGACCTGGTGGTTTCTCCCTTCATGTCCAGAGAGGTTATCAGAACACTTTCATGCATGATAACACTCCTTTTTCCTAATAATTCTCTTCTTATCTTTTACAAAAACAGGGGTCTTTCCCTCTCTTACTGTACTACAACTAACCACAAGCTAGTAGGAGCTTCTCTAACCTGGATCCTTTCTCTCTCTCCTGCTGCTTTGGAAAATTGGAGCAACGGCCTGAAGCCACAGTGCAGGCACACGGGCAAGGGTTCTCATGTGATGGATATGCTTTGGGTCTAGCTTCAGTTCAAATAAATATTTTCAAAATCTAAAATTCATTTGGCAAATAAACATGCTCTATGTGTAATAGATATGTTTATTAAGTACATGAAGAGTGAATAAATGAACACTGATGAAAGAGGAACCATACTGTTGAGTGATAGAAAAAGCCTCAGTAGTTAGTGTCACAGTTTGATAACTAAGCTAGCAAAATAATGAGTGAAATTCAACGCAAAACAACCCCATGAAATTGCAGTAGAGCACACCGACCACAATCAAGGGAAACCAAGGAAGAATAATCAATGGTCATAGAACGACGTGAAGAAAAGCTAGCAAAGTCTATAGATGTTAGCATCGGTTGGATTTTTTTTTTACGTTTATTTAATAGATACTTGGGGCTTCCCACGGAGAAGACAATGGCACCCCACTCCAGTACTCTTGCCTGGAAAATCCCATGGATGGAGGAGCCTGGTGGGCTGAAGTCCATGGGGTCGCTAGAGTTGGACATGACTGAGCGACTTCACTTTCACTTCTCACTTTCATGCATTGGAGAAGGAAATGGCAACCAACTCCAGTATTCTTGCCTGGAGAATCCCAGGGACGGGGGAGCCTGGTGGCTACCATCTATGGGGTCGCACAGAGTCGGACACGACTGAAGTGACTTAGCAGCAGTAGCAGGGGCTTCCCAGGTAGCGCTAGTGATAAAGAGCCTGCCTGCCAGTGTAGGAGTCATAAGAGTCTTGGGTTTGATCACTAGATCAGGAAGATCCCCTGGAGGAGAACATAGCACCACTCCAGTGTTCTTGCCTGGAGAATCCCATGGACAGAGGAGCCTGGTGGGCTACAGTCCACAGGGTCACTCAGAGTCAGACATGACTGAAGCGACTCAGCACACACGCACACAATAGATACTTAGCTTCTCTGGTGGCTCAGTGGTAAAGAACCGGCCTGCCAGTGCAGGAGATGCAGGTTCTAGATCCCTGGGCTAGGAATATTCCCTGGAGAAGGAAAACCACTTCAGTATTGGCAAACCACTCCAGTATTCTTGCTTGGGAAATCCCATGGACAGAGATAGAGTCCATGTGGTGGCAAAAGAGTCAGATACAACTTAGTGACTAAAAACAAAACAAAAACAATAGATACTTGGGAGAATAAATGTTTTAATAAACCATTCAATAATTTGCAAGGTATTGTGAATGCCAGGAAATCATAATGAAGCAAGAGATCTCCTAAAGACCCAGAAATAAGACTATGCTTGGGACAGACAGAGAAATATGAAAATAAGGCAGCTCTGAATGCAGACAGAGCCACCCAAGGAGGAAAACCCTGGAATCAGTGAAGTATATGTGCAATGGAAAGCCACCACAGGCCTCTTTTTCAGAGCTCGAGGTCGTGTGTTCCTTGGAGCTCAGTCCTGCTGCAGTGTTGCTGTGTTAACTTTTGCTGAGGGACTTTGCTGCAGAAGATGGAGGATCTTGGAAATTGTGGTGCAAAACCACGCCCCGTCTTCAGCTCTCTAAATAACAGACGTCGGTCTACACGAAGTCCGCAGTGTGGGCTGGTATGTGGAAAAGAAGCTTTCCCACAGTGCCAATTTAGTTAAATTTGGAGGGCCCAGTCACTTTATCCCCTAGGACCTGAGGCTCACTGGGAGCAGTTTGATCCCTGGGTAGGGTGCTTCCCTGTTGAACAGAGACGATGGTTCTCCCATAACATGGAGTCCTGTTGAGGTCCTTCACTCAGCAGGGACCTGCTAAATTTACGAGCAGGTAAATTTAGCACTTCCCCTTTTTTATGTCAACGAATCCCAGATTTTGATTTTCATTATTTCACTGCATTCTTAAGAGCAAAGGAGGCCAAACAAAAAATAGTTTCCAGGGACAAGCTAGAATAATACGCGACAACTTATTTCCATGTTAAATTAAGCACATCTGAGAGATTCTTGGCTTATCATAAGCTGTCATAATTACATTTGTGTAGCTTTATTCTAGAATTCTTCATCTTTCTGGAGCTTCTAAGATATACCAGTTCAGAAAGGGAATGCCATTATTTTTTATTCACAGCAGGTGGAAGCCAGCGCATACATTTAGAAAGTGGTGGTAGAGATGTTTTATCTTGTGGGAAATCTAAATTTGGAAAACGTGCTGCCTGGTGCCTTGAGACGATGTTAAGAACACACTGACCACAGGCAGTGCTTTACTTTCTTTGGGTGTATTTTCAGCTGTGCATTCCCAAGTTTTGTTTAGGGTTGAAAAAATACTTTTTTGGGGGGGCGGGGGGTGTTTTCTGTAGAACACATAAGAGATCACTGGATGTGCTCAGTCGTGTCCAACTCTGTGACCCCATGAACTGGGGCCCACCAGGCTCCTCTGTCCATGGGATTTTCTAGGCAAGAATACTGGAGTAGGTTGCTGTTTCCTGCTCCAGAAGCATATAAGGGACCATTGGATTCAGCCCTCTAAAAATTTAGTCACAGGAAAAGCAAGTATCTTCTGAAACAATGAAATTCTCCCTTTCATCAGAATCTGAAAACAGTGAACTCCATTGTGTTTCCTCTCTCCCTAAACTGCCAGGAAGCCCAGAATTAAATTTAATGTTAAGTTACAGTAACTATTTTAAATCTCCCTATTGACATGCTTTCTGATTTTCTATTTTAACCACCTGATTGTGAACACACACTTTATTGAAACCTGCCTAAAATATTTTCTGAGAGAAGGAAGACTAAAAGTTTGCTCTTTTACAACAAAACACAATTCAAATTCCTTTGGAACAGATGGGTTCTTTTGAATGAAAACCCTCTGGTCAATTACAAATCCTTAGTCACTTGGGAGAATGGGCTCCATACTTTCCCTGTGTCCTTCTGCACAAAAATGGCAAATTGAGTAATACTCCACTGTGTATATATACCACAGCTTCTTTATCCATTCATCTGTCGATGGACATCTAGGTTGCTTCCATGTTCTAGCTGTTGTAAACAGTGCTGCAATGAACATTGGGGTACAAGAGAAAGATAAATATCATATACTAACGCATATATATGGAACTAGAAGGATGGTATCGATGAATTTATTTGCAGGACAGCAATAGAGAAGTTGTTTCCTTTGTGGCTCAGCTGGTAAAGAATCCGCCTGCAGTGCGGGAGACCTGGGTTCGATCCCTGGGTTGGGAAGATCCCCTGGAGAAGGGAAATGCTACCCACTCCAGTATTCTGGCCTGGAGAATTCTCAGAGCTACCTGAGGTGCTATCTCCTGGGCTGCAGTCCTCATTTTGCCCCCAATAAAACTTAACTCGGAACTGTCACGTTGTGTACTTTTTTCAGTTAATACTAGCATAGGGCTTATTATGCTTGTGCTTTAAATTAACACAACATTGTAATTAACTATACTTCAATTAAAAAGAGAGAGAGAGAAACTTGTTCTCACTGGCTCTGACAAGATACAAAATGGCACTGAATCTGACTTGATGACATTAGTATTCTAATACCTGATACGACAAATTCCAAAGCACTGCAATATACAGTCCAAAAAGCCCACCAAATCACTCTAAAGCTTTAAAAATAAACACTGACACTTCAATTAGGGTAAAGGCCTGGGAAAGAGGAGAAGAATCTGCAGAAGCATAGAAATGAAGCCAGTTTGCGCACCTCAAATCTCATTCTTGGACCAGTGGCTCCTGCTGGGAGAGTTCTTCAACTCTTTGTTACTTTGTAGCTTTTAAAAGATTTTATGAATTGTGACTAGAACTTAATGCTGTAGCCCAACACTTCCTTTAAAAAGATATGTAGTCAGTGAATCATTCTTTATAACAAAGAGCCTGGGAAAAAATTAAGGAAGGGCACACAGGAATTTGTGGAATTGGTAACCAATCAGAAAGCCTGAGATAAAGAGTTTCCATTCAGTCTGACCTAACGATCTTTGAAAACTTAATAAACCTGGAGCAAAGTTATTTGAAATCCCCAGTAATAAATAAAGTGGTTAAATTCCATTCATTCCTGCCTCCGCCTGGAGCTGACGATGAGGTCTTATCTGGGAACACAACACTGAACACTTTAAATCTCTGCCAGGATCTGCCTGCCCTGGAAGGCAGCTGGCAGTAAGAAGGGAGAAATTTCCCAAGTGCCTTATCTTTACAATTTGTGCTCTCCAGCAAAGCTGTCATCTTTTACTTCCATCCGCACTGGAAATTAAGGAGCAAGTCTTCCCAGATGGCAGGGGATATGGATGTTGGCAATAAATACATAAGTGAAATAAAAACAGAAATTAAAACAAGCTCCCCAAATGCACAGCTTCCAACCACCCTCTCTAATTTGACAACAGGCTTATTAATGCAAAGGTAACCTGCCCGAAGTTTGAGATTAATTTAAAAAACCTAAATATATATTAATGCCTATTTTAAGACCATTTGGTCTACAGCAAAGAATATTTAAATATGTAAACAAACTAATTTTCTCTTTTTTTTCTACCTATACATATCAGTTTATTCCGATCTGAATAAGGAAAAAGAGCAAAAGCCAAACATTTCCTCTATTTTAAAAACATTCAACAATTGCTTTAGACAAAAACTAGTACCTTCAAATCCTAAAAAGCGAACCCATATTCTAAAATAATGGATTTTTGTTTACTTAAAAAATCAAATCTATTATTATAGAAGAGGAATTCATCTCTGAAAGAAAAACTGTTTCTAATGAGTACTTTCTTTAAGGTTATACTCCATTTATAGTTATTATGAAATATTGGCTATGTTCCCCATGTTGTACAATATATCCTTGAACAAAGTAATTTTCAAACACAACTACATGTTCTGATCATACTAAATCCACAAGCCAAACAAAAACTTTACCGCCTACTGTGCTATTATTGTGACCTATAGCCCACTCCAGTACTCTTGCCTGGAAAATCCCATGGACGGAGGAGCCTGGTGGGCTGCAGTCCATGGGGTCGCGAGGAGTCGGACACGACTGAGCGACTTCACTTTCACTTTTCACTTTCATGCATTGGAGAAGGAAATGGCAACCAACTCCAGTATTCTTTCCTGGAGAATCCCATGGATGGGGGAGCCTGGTGAGCTGCCATCTATGGGGTCGCACAGAGTCGGACACGACTGAAGCAACTTAGCAGCAGCAGCAGCATAGCCAAGATTTCTCTGCTGTTAGGAAAAGGGTGGAAAGCTTGTCCCTGGGCACAAGGAGGGACAGAAATGACCACTTTATATGCCCGAAATGGATTTCACTTGACTGTCTGTCCTTCTGCCCCTCCATGCCCTCTCTAACCAGAGAGGAGCTGGGAAGAACAGTGAATTGCCAGGTCCTAGTTTGTATTCATTTATTTTTAAGTACTAACAAATGCTTAGTGACTAAACACACCCACACACATACAACAGACACTAAATCTGCCACTTCTTTCTGTATTACTCTCTTAGGCCTTTTTTCCCCCAATGATGTTAATCGCAAAACACATCCTTTTCATCCTTAGACCAAAAAGACGTGCTTGACAAAAATACAATCCATTTTATTATAAACAGAGGCACACAATGCTAATAAACACACAAGCCTCACAGTTCGTGCTGAATATTACGTTTCATTGATTTTGAGGATGTGTGGTTTTACTGGGATTCGATAGCTCTTAACACTGTGGTCCTGGATCCCATGGGCTCATAGCCTGTGCGTGTGTGCACAGCTATGTTCACAAAAATGCATGCATGGGGCAGATAGTGATGTCTGGGTAGCAGGACCTGTGGGGACGTGGTCTCCATAGGCACGGTCAGCACATTTACAAATGGTCTTTGATGGGTGCATTCACAGATGCCCAGGGATAACCAGAATTCAATGTGCCAGAAGCTCCCGTGTGCTGCGCTTCCTCTGTTGCTTGTCCACAGCCTCTCTGCATTTCTGTGCTCTCTATGTCCTGGAAGCTGATCTCTGCAGGTGGCTTTGTCTGGGGCATCTACTGCCCTTTGACTTTCTCGGGGTTTCAGCCCATGGCAGCTCCTGGCAGCAGATCTGAAGGGGCTGAGTTCCTCCCTGGCTTCCACGAGGAGACCCTAGAGTGCCTGCTAGATTTAGGTTCAGAAGTAGCTCTGGGTTCCCATTGATGCCCCAGAGATGCTTTACTGCCCTTTGTTGGGTTCTCTGCCCACATCTTTGGATAAGGGACTTTCATTAAACCCTTTGTAGTTACCACTTTCCAAAGTCTTCTTTTACTGGCACATACGTGTAGATGTATAGGTTAAGAAAGATAACTGTACTTAAAAAAATACACATATACACACACACACACACATATATATATATTTATTTATCATCTAGTAAGAACAGAAAAATTTTAATTGATAGTCCCTGTCCCCCAATCCCTTGGTACAATGTATTGTACAATACTTAAATATGAGTGATTAATAAAGGCTAATAATATCCTGTATGAGTACTTAGGTGCTCAATGTTTTACATATATGATTTCACTTAATCCTTATTAGCACTCTAAAAAGTGAGTGTTATCATCCCCATCTTCCACACCAGGAAACCAGGGCACAGAATTGTTAAGAAACTTGCCCAAGATGCCCCAACTGGTCATCTGCCAGGCGTTCTCTTCTCCATGTGCCAAATCACCCAGGGAGTTCCTGGGCTCAGAGCTGCTGCTGCTGCTGCTGCTAAGTCGCTTCAGTCGTGTCCAACTCTGTGCGACCCCATAGATGGCAGCTCACCAGGCTCCTCCGTCCCTGGGATTCTCCAGGCAAGAATACTGGAGTTGGTTGCCATTTCCTTCTCCAATGCATGAAAGTGAAAAGTCAAGTGAAGTCTCTCAGTCATGTCCGACTCTTCGCGACCCCATGGACTGCAGCCCACCAGGCTCCTCCGTCCATGGGGTTTTCCAGGCAGGAGTACTGGTGCCATTGGCTCAGAGCAGCTGTTGTTAAATCTGCTCACCTTCCTTGCTTCCACTCTGTTTCTCCCTTTCTGGATTTCCTTCTCTGTCTCCCATTGCATTTTATCTTTTTTAATATATATATATCCCTTCATCCATGGGATTTTTCCAGGCAAGAATACTGGAGTGGGTTGCCATTTCCTTCTCCAGGGGATTTTCCCAACCCAGGGATTGAACCTGGGTCTCCCACATTGCAAGCAGACTATTTACCATCTGAGCCACCAGGGATGCTTCTTTATTTTGTATATATATATATATATATATATATATATATATATATATATACACATATGTATACACACACACACACACACACACACACACACACACACACACACACACACACACATATATATATTTGACTGCAAAAGGCTTCTCTCTAGTTGTGGCACTCTGACTCAGTAGTTGTGGGTATGTGGGCTAGTTGCTCCAGAGCATGTGAGATCTTTCTTAGTTTCTCAACCAGTGATCGAACTCACGTCCCCCACATTGAAAGGTGGATTCTTAACCACTGGACCACCAGGGAAGTCCCTCCCATCACGATGTCTTGCTCTCTACTCTGTAACTTCACTCTTCATGTTCTCCTGGGTTTTTCTCTTCTGCTCCTCCTTGAGCTATATTGTTTCCTCCAGTGCCACACAGAGTGAAATAACAGCAAACTGTTTTAAGAGTGAGATGTCGCCATTAGAAATTACGTCTATGGGAAGTTTTTTGTTTTTTTTTTTAGTTGAGATACAACATTATATGCTTCAGGCGTACAGCAGTGATTCACAATTTTAAAGATTATGTTCCATATATGGCTATTGTAAAATATTGGCTGTAATCCCTGCGATGTAAAATATATCATTATAGCTTATTTTATACCTGATGCTTGGTACCTCTTAATTCTCTCCCCCTGTCTTGTTCCCGCTTTCCCTTTCCCCACTGGTAACCACTGATTTGTTCTGTGCATCTGTGAGTCTGTTTCTTTTTTCTTATATTGACTAGTAATATTTTTTTAACTTCACATATGTGATATTATATAGTTTTTGTCTTTCTCTGTCTGATAGAAAGTTCTTAATGATATGGAAAAGGCTGGATGGTCAACTCACCCAGGCGTCACCGTGTTGTTCATCGTGTTTTCCAGTGCCAAGCTCAGGGCAGGTACTCAGTGGACGAGTGATACCCATGTATTTAAGGAATGCAGTACTGAGCTTAGAAAGCTGGACACACAGCACATGCAGCGCGATCTCAGGAAGAAGTCACAAGTGTAGAGTGAAAACTAGGTGGATATGGGCCCATATAGGATCGTTAGCTGCTTTGAGATCATGACTTTTCAAGGTGTTTGTCTGCATCTTTACACTTTCCTGTATTTTCCAAATGTTTCACAGTGGACACATGCTACTTTTTTAAAGGTAAAAGTAACCACAACAAAGCAAAAGGGTTCCCTGTGACTAGATACTGAGCTCTGAGTCTCCTGTTTCAATCGGACTCTGCCCCTTGACCTACACCTGATGTCCAGCCCTCCTGTCACCACAGGCAATGCACTTTGAAAGGCTGTTATCTTATCTGACCCAGAACTGTAGGTGACTTATCAACGTCAGGCAGAGAGCCTGGCAAAACACAAGCTATGACCTCTGGTCCCTGGGTTCTTCATTGAGACCTCTCTTTGTTTCTCTTTGCAGCTATCTTCAAATCTGGAAGAATCATTTCCAAAGCTCAAGGTAGAGAACTCTTATTTCAATGAAGGTTTGACTGTGATTTCTGTTCCGGAGGACAGACATGACTGAAAAGATGCAAAAGTGTCTGGTCCCCAAAGAACTAAACTAAAAGAGGCCACTTCTTGATGGTTCCAGATATAGTTGTCAGTGATTCTGGCTCCTGACAGGAATCTCGTTTCTTCAGGCTGCAGGAGGATTGTGCTTCCTGGCTGCAGACAGAAAGGGATCAACCAACATGAGGTCTGCATGGTCTGGGCTCTAGTTCTTCCGCGATGGCTTCTTATCCACAGAAGCCTCTCTGGAGAGGGTGTCACTGCCCTGAGCTAGTCTTGTGCAGTTAGAAGTAAGCTGAGCTACTTGCCACATCTCTCACAAATAGGAAGATTTGACTGAGTATGTAAATAGCTCCTGAAATTTGAAATACCATCAATTGCATCACTTTAAGAAGAATTTTTCTTGAGACTTCCCTCGTGGTCCAGTGGCTAAGACTTTGCCTTCCAATGCAGCAAGTGCAGGTTTGATCCCTGTTTGGGAAACTAAGATCCCAAATGCCTCATGGCCAATAAAACAAAACAAAACAAAACCATGAAACACACACAATATTGTAACAAATTCAATACAGACTTTAAAAAATGGTCCACATTAAAAGAAGAATTTTATCTTTCAGAGAAAAGGTTCACACAATTTAGAAATGATTGCCTATTGTAAGATCCTGGCATTGGACATCAGTTACCCAGGATGTGTTCTGGGCACAGAGAGTGCAGAAGCTGGAGGTGGATGACGAAAGCTTGATTCAGAAGATTTCAGGCCAAAAGCGTCTTGGAAACTACATACGGGGACAGTGGAACTATATCAGGCCAGTGGTGTCTGAAATGTCATAGAATTGAAAGAAATGAATTTTCTGTTCTTAATCAAAAAAACTAGCTTTCTCTCTAGGAATGGAAAAGATCATATAAGCAAGGTCTGATGCAGCTCTAAGGGGATGGTTCCTTTCCTCCTGTTTTCGTTTTCCTCCTGGGGTACCTGTCTCACTGTCTGACTCCTTTTCTAGATACCATGAAAGAAATGTGGATACTGGGAAGGGAAACAGAAGGAGCCACCCTAAGGAATGAATGGTGCTGTGGTACTGAAATTGATTTAACTGCACTTATTAGATTCCAGTCTCCTGAGAGTAGAGATCATTTTTAGAATTTATATGTTTAGTCTCTTCTAGTGTTCCTATAAACAAGTCTTCTTAAAGCAAAAAAAAAAAAAAAAAAAGAAGAAGAGCTTATTTCTTGCTTCCTTGCAGTGTAGTTTTTCTTAAGCTAATACATGTGTTCCCTTCCCTCTTTTAGTGAAGTTTGTTATTCCAAGTTACAATATCATTTTTGAAATCTGGAAATATTTGTGGAGAAAAATGAACTGGCCTGGGCAAGAGACTAATTTTAGGTAAGCTTGAAAAAAAATCTTGGTGATTTGCTTGCCTGCATTGACTACGATTCGGGGTGTGAATGTTAATTCTACTTCGGTGGGTTTACTTCAATAGATATATAGTCCATTCTGTGTGCAGGAATGATGCAGTCTCAGTGAAGAACAGAGCTAAGAAGGACTGAGTCCTCACCCTCAGGTGCTCACATGTCAGCAGCTTCTAGAACTTTCGATTTACTACTGGAAATTTTTCTCACCCAGATTAGCATGAACTCTTGCCAAGGCATGCAGTCATCTTTATACAGTCCAGGATGTCAGTCACCATTCACGACTTAAACGCTCATTAACCTGACGGTCCACCCGAAGCTCCAGACTCACATATCTTGTGCCTGCCTGGCATCCGCCCTTGGTTTCCGTGCCCGGAACAGAGTTACTCCTCTCACCGTCAGTTTCCATTCCTCCCCTCGATTTCGTCCATCATGTTAAATAACAAATCTGCCCTGTGAGGATTCAGGACCCCGCCCAGGGCTGGAAGCCTCTTCCCAAGGTGGAGGTTGGTTGTCAGCCATCCTGACAGGTGTCCCTGTGCCTTCTTGCCCCACCCCCAACACGCTGCTCCCATTCGCAGCAACTAGAGTGAGCCTTTCAAGACTCATCTGGTCCTTGCCCTCCTGTCTCACCTAAAATAAAAGCCAATCTCCCTCCAATGACCTTTCAGTGTCCCTGTGTCCCTGTGAGGTCTGGTCCCCTCATCCCCATCGTGTGCCATCTCCTGCCTCTCCCCCTTTCTCTCACTTGGTCTCCTTGCTGCTTCTAAGAAACACCAAACCCAACCCCCGGCCCCTTGGTTCACGGTTCCCTCTGTCTGGAATGTTCCTTCCAGGGATGAGCACCTTGCTCACTTTCTTCCTCAGCACTTGCTTAAATGTCACCCCACTAATCAGACCTTCCCTAGTTAACCCATAGAAAGAGCCCCCTAACCCCCACTCCTAGCCTGCTATGACCAATCACCCTTATTCTAGTTTATTTTTTCTCTCATAGAGCTTTATACACTGATACACAGTGTGTTTCCTTGTTTCTTTACATGTTGTCTGTCTACCTTACCCGCCCCTCCCCCATGCCCTGACCTGAATATAGGGCAGGGTCTCTGTTTCGTCTGTGCTCTGTCTCCCACATCTAAGAAGGATGTAACATGTCAGCTATACTGCCCTCTTCCGGGATCAGAAAATAGAGCTTGGCTGACCCTTCACATGTCCAGAATTCAAAGTTCTGCTTTGATGGGTCAGGCTTTGGGAGTTGGTGATGGACACGGAAGCCTGGCGCGCGTGCTGCAGTCCATGGGGTCTCAAAGAGTCGGAAATGACCGAGAGACTGAACTGAACTGAACTGATGAGATGTGTCTGGTTTTTTATCTTTTGCTTCATTCATAGCAAATTCAATTTTAGATTATGCTAATTTGGGAGCATCATTTTCTCAGAGACTATTTGACATTTTAAAAAAATGACAAAGTCTAGTTAAATAACGTAACACTTTGCTCCTTCATCTTCCAAGTGTCTACCCTAAACTTAATCTACCTTAATCATAAAGATGATGTGGGCACAAAACAATGAACAGGATAATGGTGGCTTTTTATACAGTTCAGATCAGATCAGATCAGATCAGTCGCTCAGTCATGTCTGACTCTTTGCGACCCCATGAATCGCAGCACACCAGGCCTCCCTGTCCGTCACCAACTCCTGGAGTTCACTCAGACTCACGTCCATTGAGTCAGTGATGCCATCCAGCCATCTCATCCTCTGTCATCCCCTTCTCCTCCTGCCCCCAATCCCTCCCAGCATCAGAGTCTTTGCCAACGAGTCAACTCTTCACATGAGGTGGCCAAAGTACTGGAGTTTCAGCCTTAGCATCATTCCTTCCAAAGAAATCCCAGGACTGATGTCCTTCAGAATGGACTGGTTGGATCTCCTTGCAGTCCAAGGAACTCTCAAGAGTCTTCTCCAACACCACAGTTCAAAAGCATCGATTCTTCGGCGCTCAGCCTTCTTCACAGTCCAACTCTCACATCCATACATGACCACAGGAAAAACCATAGCCTTAGACATTGCTAAAGTAATTATTATTTTATTAATAAAAATCTAAGTTTTTATTCAATAGCAAGCTGAATCTCTTTTGTTTAAAACTCAATAAACTTTTTTTTTTTTATTCTTGGAAAGATAAATAAGTAGAGTTAGTTTTATTAAAGCCTCATCTTCTTTCCAGCTCACAAAGGTGTGGAATAGCTGTTCAGAGTTCAGACTCTGGAGTCGAAAGAGTTCAATCCTCATTCCACTCCATGGAGCAAAGGCAGGTTGGACAAACAGACCCATCCACACCTCACGTTCTTCATCCCTTCATGGGCAGTGATAATAATAGTCCTAAACTCACTGTGTTATCACAAGAATTAAATGAGATAATGGGGATAAAG
Organism: Bos indicus; assembly: GCF_029378745.1. NCBI lineage: Eukaryota > Metazoa > Chordata > Mammalia > Artiodactyla > Bovidae > Bos > Bos indicus. Next base: position 35,673,245 of record NC_091772.1, on the reverse strand, counting down.
TCATTAGCATGGCTCTTAGTTATCACTCAATCAATCTCCCTTGTTTTCTTCAGTTGCCAACTCACATCATTTCATGTTGTAAAAACACGGCCTTACCTATTCTTTTCCAAATAGGACTTGGGTAGCTGCGGCTGGCTATAAAGCTGCATGACTTAAGAGAAGCTGGAAAGCAACATCAAAGTAAGAGGAGGTTCAAATACTTTGAGGTGGTCAATTGGATTATTTTGATTGAGCTTCTAATTAGACTCTGGACTTGATGGTATCCCAGATTCCAGAGTTTCATAACTCTCTTTATTGGAAAGTAAAAAGAATACTAGCTCCTTAGCTCAAGACAAATTTTCCTGACACCAAACTGTGAGAAGAACTTTTAAACTAAAATTTTATATACAGAAAGGTGGTAGAATGGGAATTGTATTTAGATTCCATCCTGTTTTATAATAAATGTAGAAGAGGTTTCCTTAAAATTGTTTCTGATGGGTATGATGTGGCCCAAATAAATGGTTGAATTCTGGCATCAAGAGTGAAGCAGAAAGATCAAAATATTATTTTATTACTGATAAATACCATATTGGAGAATGTGGCTCTTATCCACAGAAACATGGGGCTTCTAGTACTGAACCCCAAAACTTGAGAGGTTTATCTAACCAATCGTAGGTAAGGTCCACCATTGACCTCATGTGTGTGGGGACCTGTCCCTGTGAGACACTCCCGGGGGCTGTGTGGAATGGCTGCTTTCTGTAGGCAGGCTCACATCTGGGAGAAAGGGCAGAGAAAGGTCTGGGGTGTACGTACCCAGTTCATCATCCTAAACTTGCAGTGAAACAAGCTCCACCTCCTTCCCTGCAAAAACAGGGTATCTCGCCAGTGAAGTTCCGTCCTCACGTGAGAGCAGAGGCACCATCTGTATGAAACCTTTAGTGGAGACTGCCGATCGAAGCCAAGGAGAGCATCCTCCAGGAGCAGTCTGGAGGTGTCTGACTTGATCCAAGGAGACAACTTAGACAATAAGGGCCTTATCCCCAGGCCCAGATAAGTCATCTTGCCTTTCCATGGTTCTCTTAGATGAATTCTCTTTGTCAGGCATATACATGCTGGGAACACAACTCTGAGCAAATAAACTGACCTTGAGCACACAGATATATGCTGGCAGGTCATAGTAAATGCAGCAAAGAGAAGATAAAGCCAACACTGAGAGTGTTCAGTGGAGAAGTTGCTTCAGCATGAAATTCTAAGAATTCTTTGTGGAGGATGTACACTTGGAAAGTACAAAACTGAAAAGTGTCAGTTGCTCAGTTGTGCCCAACTCTTTGTGACCCCATGAACTGTAGCCTGCCAGGCTCTTCTGTCCATGGAATTCTCCACGCAAGAATACTGGAGTAGGTTGCCATTCCCTTCTCCAGGGGATCTTCCTGACCAGGGATTGAACCCGGGTCTCCTGTATTGCAGGCAGATTCTTTACAGTGTGAGCCACCAAGGAACACTTTGAGTGACTTTCAAAGAATGTTTTGAAGACAGGGAACAGCATGAAGAAAAAGGAATATCATGTGCAAAGCTCAGAGCTAAGAGATGTGTGGTGTGAGAAAGTTACAGAAGGTAAAGGGCAGGGAAAAGAGGGGGACTGAGACACTGCAGAGGTAGGTGGGGTATCAATCGTTAGGGGTTTTGCAGGTATACTGGGCGGGTGAGTGGGTGATCTTCATCCTAAGGGCAGGGGTTTTAGCTGAGAGGGTGCCATGATCAGTCCCCAGACTTTGATGGGTGCTGACCAGGAGGCCAGCTCCTGCTTGTACTCGGATGAGGATCCCATACTGGTGTCTGATGATGAACCACTCTGCTTTGGTGGTTCTGCTACCAATGACCTGGCATCTGTTAGGTGGCTTGAGTTGCTTAGCTTGTGTTTGTCTTCCCAGGGGCACAAGCTACCATGTTGCCCAGTGGTTTCTTCACCATTTCAGAGGAGACAGCTTTATATAATTTTCAGAACGTGTACAAATATTCAGTGAGATCCTGATGCTTTCTGAGATTTCACGTTTGGGCAGAGAAGATTTGGATTTGAGTTTGTTTTTCAAAAGAGATTATCAATCATTTACTTTATTCTTAGCCAGTCTTTGAAAAAAATAAATACGGCTTACAAAAATATATCAGTTGTAGAATGAAAACTTGGCATAAGTATGTGACAAAGGAGACTCAAGGACAGGGTGGTGGTGGGGAATATGTTCATACAGTGGAGCTTCTGAAACTCCAGCCCCCAGCCAGCTTCAGCCTCGGTGTGACAGAGGTGGAGGTGGGTCTCAGGCTTTTGAAATCTCTGACTCCAAGAATCTTGGCCTCTGCTGTGCCTGCCTGAGTGCTTTGTCTGGAAAATGTACAACAGGTGGGGACTCCCTGGTGGTTCGGTGGTTAAGACTCAGCATTTTCACTGCTGAGGGCCCGGGTTCAATCTCTGGTTGGGGAAGAAAGATCCCACCAGCCATGCCACAACTAAAAAATGAACCTCTGGCAACTAAAAGTACTGAAGTGATGGCATTTGAAAATATATGTAAGACATAATCATTTCAACTGTGTCCCAATAGTTATAAGAACTGGGGAGAGGACCATCACTCAGAACCCAAACCTGAACCAAAATCAAATCTGTTGTCTATGATTATGTAAGTGTCTGTGGGCTGGATGAGGTGGACAATTCCCGGTTTCTTTGTTTTTTTAGGTTAGCAATAGAAATGCTAACAGTAGTCTCACTGAAAAAAATCAAAGCCAACACAGAGAAAAACAGTCCACAAAGGGTTAAAAGTGTCTCCTGGCTGCTGAGGGTGCCAACAGAATCAGCTTTAGTGTCAGTGAGAAGCAGAAAATACCAGACACCCCCATCTGCGTAGATTTGGGAAGTGTCACCACAAATCTCCAACCTTCTGCCCTCAAGGTAGCTAGTTTATCCGTTCCTAAGGTTTGGAGAGCAGGACAGTGCAAATTCCAAGGGAAGCCCTGGGGTTATCTCACATTATGTCATGTTGCCAACTTCAACAGAGCTTGCCCTCAGGCTGAACTTCACTTTGCCCAGCTGCCGGGGGCTAAGCCCAGCGGCTCCAACAAGCATGGCCTTCCCAGCCAAGCAGGAGCCACCTAAACAAACCCATGGCCTGTTCCCAAGAGAACTCTCTGACTGTTTATAAATAGGACAGTGGTTCAGTCCCACACTTCCCTCATGGAGGCGGGGGCAGTGTCAAGTTGTATTGGTGCACACTCAGAGCATCCTCGAACCCCCAAACTCCAGCCTCTCCCCAGTCCAGAGTGCCTCGATCTCTTCCTGAGCCACTTAGAACCCTGAGACGAACCCTGAGACCCAGGCAGAAAGGATGGTGACCTCAATTTCCTACTGACTACAGGGAGTTGATGCTTCCTTTTCCCCTATGGGGGTAAAAAGTGCCTAGGTGCAGGTTCCGTCAATGTAAAAGTATAATCATGACCTGAAAGTTTAGAGTTATGTTTTATTCGGTGGGAATTCCTAGGACTTCAAGCCCAGAAGAGGAAGGAGCCAGTTTATATATTAATGGAAGTTTTGCAACAAAGGGCAGGTAGTCTGAACATCAAAATATTACTGTTAATTAAAGAAAACCAGATACCCCAAGTTGAGGAACTTAACGCTTTTCTGTGTATGAGAAGATACTAGAGTCTGGGCTCACTGAAAACATTTCTTTCATATGCATCTCACCTATGTATATTCTGGTCTGGAGAATTCCATGGACTGTATAGTCCATAAGGTTGCAAACAGTCAGACACAACTGAGCGACTTGCACTTTCACTTTCACTTTTCACCTATCTGGAATCAGTATCTTGTATTTTTCATATCTTGAGCTTTCTTTCCTCCAGGCTCACTGTAGGGAGTGGCTATAGTCTGATGGCTGCTAGATGGCAGCTATTCTCCTTCCTAAGTGTCCTTAGGCTCACTGGCTCACATTGAGGGCTGCAATGGCTGATGACCTTGCCAAGAAAGGTCCATCTAGTCAAAGCTATGGTTTTTCCAATAGTCAGGTATGGATGTGAGAGTTGAACTATAAAGAAAGCTGAATGCTGAAGAATTGATGCTTTTGAACTGTGGTGTTGAAGAAGACTCTTGAGAGTCCCTTGGACTGCAAGGAGATACAACCAGTCAATTGTAAAGGAAGTCAGTCCTGAATACTCATTGGAAGGACTGATGCTGAAGCTGAAGCTTCAATACTTTGGCCACCTGGTGCAAAGAACTGGCTCATTTGAAAAGACCCTGATGCTGGGAAAGATTAAAGGCAGAAGGAGAAGGGGATGACAAGAAGATGAGATGGTTAGATGGCATCACCAACTCGATGGACATGAATTTGAGCAAGCTCAGGGACTTGGTGATGGACAAGGAAGCCTGGTGTGCTGCAGTCCACGGGGTTGCAAAGAGTCGGACATGAACAACTGAGCGACTGAGCTGAACTGAATGGCTGGGCAGGAAACATTTCACTTCTCAGTTCCAAATCTGATGCCCTAAGATGGTAACTATGCTTGCCAAGTGTCTGAAGTACATGCCATCTGACAACACGTTTAACAGGTGTTAACACATATTAGCTCATTAATCCTCAGAACAGTTCTCTAGGGCCAGCTCTCAAGGTCCATTCACAGCTGGGAAAATCCAGGCACAGAAAGAGTGGTCTTTCCCCAGCTGGCAGACGGAGGCAGGGACCCATCCCGAGTAGTTTGAGCTTGGAGGCTACAGTTGTACATTGGTTTTGTACAAACACAAGTCAGGGGGAAGAAGAGAACTGAACTCAGGATGCAGAGCCAGGGCAGGCTGGGAAAGTCTAGGCATTTTCAAATCTTTTAAGTCCACAGAAATGGGAGGAAAACAGCAGAAGGACTACAGCAAGGGTTCTCTGCAGAATCAGACCAGACTAAGAGGCTTCAGAAGGTGGAAACTCCTCCTCCTTGGCCAACTGGTCCCCAACCCCAGCCTGCAGGCAGAATTAAATTGTAAAGACATTCCTATTTGGAGGCTTGGCCCTAATTATGCTAAATTCCTAGCACCATCAATCCAAACTTGGCTAACCAGAGAAACCAGCCCTTTCAGTTTAAAGAATGCCTCATTCTTTGTTATAGCTTACCTGTCCAGGTATGGCCCTCACCCTTGGCTCTGCCCCCTCACACACTGAACTAAGGTGCCCACCCTGCAACTTGAGCAGTGGAGATGGTCCATTAGTTGGCACAGCTCACATCCTCTGCACGAAGAAAGCTGATGTTTCCAAGGTGATTTTGATCTCTTACAAGATCAGTCCCCAGTGCCCATCAAGTATTCCAATGTCAATGTGCTTTTTTGTATATAAGGGCATTTGATTATATTTTGGGTCTTCAAAAAATTGGCTTCGGATGTGATACACTAAATACAGTTGCCAGATTGTTTTCTTTACTCCTCCAGACTGAAGGCTCACCCTCTTAGTAGGAAGAAGACCCATCCAAAGTAAAGTACAAAGTAGTAAAGAACAAAGGATACTGTTTCTCGGAGGCCAGGAGAATGATCTTAAATACCACCTGTATCACCTGGGTCAAACAGCCTTAAGTGTTCTAATGAATAGTACCTTCCAACAGGATTTCTCAAACTTGAAGATATATATATACAAGTGACCTGAGGATCTTATTATAGGGTGGATTCTGATTCAGGAGGCCTGAGCTGGGGTCTGAGATTGTGCATTGCTGAAGAGCTCTTGGATGATGCTAGTGACAAGGACAAGCCCTTAAAAGCTTCCTTCTTTTTGGGATCCATGCCCCAGACTAATCCTGTACCAGTGGATTGTCAACTTAAAAAATAATCATAACCTAAAAGCGGAGAGTTATGTTTTACTCAGTGGGAATTTTTAAGACTTCAAGCCCAGGAGATAGCATCTCAAGTGACCTCCAGAGAACTGCTCTGAGGATGGTGGGGATGGCGGTGGGGAGCCAGGTTATGTAGAAATTTGCAGTGAAGGGCAGGTAGTCTGAATGTCAAAAGTATTTTTGTGGATTAAAGAAAACCAGATACACCAAGTTGAGGAATTTAGCGCTTTTCTATGTATGAGAAGATGCATGAGAGTCTGGGCTCATTGAAATCATTCCTTTCATATGCAGATATCTTGGGCCAGTATACTGCATTTTTTTCACATCCTGAGCTCCCTTGGGGTTCACCATAGGGAGTGGCTGCAGTCTGATGGCTGTTAGATCGCAGGTATTCTTCTCCTTCCTGAATGCCCTTAGGGTCCACCAGCTCTTATTGGAAGGCTGCAATTGCTGGTGATGACTGTGACATCCTTGCTTACTGATATGGCAGGAAATAGTTCATTTCTCAGGATACAACCCAGATGTTTCTGGAAGGGATGTGCTTCTTATTACTGATGACCCAGAAAGACAATGAACTCACCCTGGGCTCTTTGGATGGGAGGGTCTTTTTAGATCTTAATGGTTTTCAATGTTTTGTCTGAGTGCTTTCCCATTACCCAGAAAATATTTCCCATTTGACTGATGTTCTGTTTTAATAGAGGCATAGCTACCTCAAAGGAACGCCCTGTCTCTAAGTTGAGCAGAAGACTTTTCTGGGGCTTTGTGGTTTGCTTATTTCATGTCTCTGCATGTGGGTTACAGGATCAGGCTGGACTGGGCTGAAACAAATGTCCACTCTATTAAAACTGAAAAAAATGATCAGAACAAGAGCTTTTCTCTTTTTGAAAACAGCTACCTCATGTAACCCTGGATGGGCCCATGATGTAAGATGCAATATGACAGGAAGGCAGGTCCCCAGACCCTTTGGAAACAGAGATCCTCATTCAGATTCTTGTCCTGGAAACCACAAGAGTCATCATGTTGGGCAGATTACCTAACCTGAGCCTCGTTAGCCATAAAACAAGTGAGCAAAAGAGATGAGAGATGGCTAGATGAGAAGGTAAACCCACACAGGTTTGCCTGGACCAATCCTCAGCGGGTCCCATCAGGGTGTTCTGGCAACAAAGGCTGCCAATTGCTCATGATTCTCCCATGAGGAGAATCTGACTTTTGATGTCTTATAGAAAACTCCTTCACAGTAAAAAAGTAGAGACTCAGTCATGGGATCATTGAACTGAGTCCCATGTGGGTTTTCTCTGTGGAGGTTTGCCCCTCCACCCCGTGGACAGGTGATGGGAATACATATGATCGCACACTGCTTGCTATTGGCTGTTTTCTTCAACAACCACTTGTGGGTGGTGTTTTATGATACTGCATAGGAAAAGCCCACTCAGAAGACACCTTTTAAATTTTGTGTTTTGGGAAGATAAAACTCAAACCAGGTTTTTCTGTTTAAGTTTCTCAGTTTCTCCAACTGCTTCCGCATTCTTTAGAAAATGTTTCCTACTTGCCTTTTTTTTTTTTTTTTCTTTAAATCTCAGTATGAGTGCTTCTACCTCAAAGGAAGTGATGAAAGCCAGGCTGTGCTCCATCCATCCACTCTCCAGCTTGAAGTCTGGTTAAGATTCTTGGGTTGCCTGAATTGGACCTGAGTATCATAGAATTTTAAAATTGAAAAGAATCTTGGAGGAGGCTTATATAAAACTATCACTATGTAGAGAATCAAAGTCAGTAATAAGAATAATGAACATTGATTGACTAAACACTTACTGTATATGCTTTAATCTTACCAACCTCCTCTTGAGATCAGTATAATTATCATGCCCATGGTACTGGGTGTAAAACTGAGGCTCAGAGAGGTTGAGTAACTTGCCCAAGATTGCTCAGCTTTTAAGTGATGCAAACCCAGGTTTGTGTGATTCTGCACTTGTGTTTCTAACTACACTTATGAAAAGCTTTTGATCAAGAGAAGCTGAGCAATTTTCTTTTCAGATAATACAGCTGTATCTGGAACCAGAACCCATTTCACCTGACTCAGGTCTTCCTCTTTGACAATAAGGTGGCTCTATCTTAAAGCAAGCATCATGTCACGTGCTTCTGGCCTGAGTCTTGACTGAGTACACTTACAATAAAGAAAAAGATTTATTATCTCACAAAGCTTTTATATATGAATCGACAGTAGTACAGAAATAATATCTAAATCACATCACAATGCAGATAAAAGGCTTTGTTCTACTGATCTCTTTTTGCAAGGGTACATCAGATTTCCTCTAATGTCTGAAAGGTTTGTGTGTGGCACTCAATACCGAAAACACAATGCCTCAATGACACAGCATTTTTGATAGCTATTCCCATACAGAGGTTGAGTCTACCTAACTTGAAGGGAATTCATTGAAACATTCTTTCAAGCCAATGAATCAGTTTTTTTGATGTATATAACAAAGACCTCCATAAAATTGACTAATCTTCTCCATTAAAATGGACTGGCTCTCCCTATGGTAAATACTACTTCAACGTCCAATTCTTCCTCAGGAACTAACATTCTAGGGTTGTGGACTAGCTATTGATTTGTTCCTGTTAGTAGGGAGATTAGAGTGTAAAGGGCTGGTGTGTTAGTTAGAGGGGTTTCTCCAGTGGCTTAGAGGTAAAGAATGTACTTGCTATGCAGGAGTTGCAGGAGACGTGAGTTCAATCCTTGGGTTGGGAAGATCCAATGGAGAAGGAAATGTCAACTCACTCCAGTATTCTTGCCTAGAAAATCCCATGGATAGAGGAGCCTGGAGGGCTACAGTCCACAGGATCAAAAAGAGCCAGACACAAGTGAAGCAACTTAGCACACACACACACACACACACACACGTTAGTTAAAAAAAAAAAAAAAAGTATGAGTAAGAGATTATCTGAACTTGTCAGAGAATGCCAAACAAGAATTATTTTCCAGCACGCCATGACAAATTTCCTGTCCCAAACCTACTGGAATATCCTAACAATTACTTTAACCGAGATTGAGGGATGTGGGAGGAGGAGAATGTCGGTCTGAAAAGACTCATCTATACTTTCAAAAGCCCTTTAGCTTTTTGCTTCTCTGAATTGACCTTTCTGCAGGGCACTGGATCTAATTAAATCTCCCAGTCTCTTAATAATAGTCTTCTTTTAGTGCTACTATTATCTGCCCCCACACATGGCTGGTTTGATAGTGCATTCCTTGGGCCCCAGACCTGGCATGTGCATCCCTCAGCCTCTGTCAGCCTGGACACAGCCACGGTATGGTTTACTCCATCCCTCAGGGAGAATTCAGGCTGTGGGGTTCATAGTCCAATACAGCTCTGTGTGCTATGTCACTTCAGTCGTGTCCGACTCTTTGCAACCCTATGGACGGTAGCCCACCAGGCTCCCCTGTCCATGGGATTCTCCAGGCTAGAATACTGGACTAGGTTGCCGTGCCCTTCTCCAGAGGATCTTCCCAAGCCAGGGATCGAACCCAGGTCTCCCACCTTGCAGGCAGATTCTTTACTGTCTGAGCCCCCAGGGCAGCTCTGAAATTCAGGAACTTTCCTATCTGCAGACAGAGCTCTTCTGCTTGGCCTCAGGGGTCACTTGCAGGGCTGTCTGTGGCTGCAAGCATAGTACTAGTAGATTCTGGACAATGCTGACCCACAGAGCTTGGCCTTTGTTAGCCCTGTGAGGAGCTATGGCAGTTGTGGCAAAAGCTGAAGCATCACTGCAAACTCTGGATGCTGGCAGGAGTGGTCCAGGGAGTGGTGAGGACCATGACACAACAGGGCCCTGGATACATCCTTGAAACCCTAGGTTGTTCCTTCACAAGGGCTCCACCCAGAAGCATGATTTTAAAGCCCAGACACATCTACAGGCTCTTCTAGTTCATGACAATAACTTAACACTGTACAACTTGACAACAAATGCTCCCAAATCCCTGTGGCTGAATGAAAGATGGCACTCCAGAGCTCTTCCTGTGAGTGTACTGTCTACTCCAAGCCACTTCTGCCTGGAGCCTCCGTGTCTTTCCCTCTAGAGATAAGATATCCAGCTGACTGGGTATATTCTCACTTTAATGTACCAGCTTCACCCCTGTGTGTCTAAGGGAGCAGATGTCCTCCATTAAATGTGACCATGAGAACGGGCTGAGTCAGGGGTGCCCTGGACAGTGTGGAGCCATCACAAAAAGACGAAAGATGGGCCTCCTCTCGCTGACCAAATTCAGTGGGACTTGTAGGAGCTGGTGTGAAATTCCCAGGAGGTCAGCCAAGGCAGTGCCAGTGGAAAATGGGATGGAGAAGCAGAAGCCACACCGGCATTGGCTTGTATGGTTCTTAAGTTTGAATAAATAAAAAGGCCTCTATCTCCATGGTCAGCAGCGTCTCCAGAAAGTCCCAGTGGCCTCTCCTTCCAAACTTCAGGAGGCTTTTACACTAAGAGGACTCAGTTCTCCCCTTTTGAAGGCAGCACGAGTTCAGTTTCTTCTTAGGAAGAGGCCGGAAATTGGGGATTCTCTAAGGGCACTTTTGGAAAATTGAACATAGAACCTTTTATCAGTGACTGCATAGCCGGCTTGAGCCCACAGCCCTCACATTCATCAGAAGCACTTCAGGGAGAGAAAATTAATGATAATCCTAAGTACATAATGACTTGCTGGAGACCAGAAGGCTCTCCTCTGATGGCTGGACTGGAGGCTCGCCCCACGGTAATGAAAGACGCCGCCTGTGTGCTTGGCCTTGGTCGTGGTTCAGGCTGCAGAGCAGAGAGCTGCAAAGTTGGTACAGACAACTTCATCTCTTTCCTGGGAACTGAGAGCGACTCAGATTGGGATCATGGGTAATAGTGGCATATTTGATTATTTTAAAAAAAAAAGGGGGTGGGGAGGAAAAAAACCTTTGCTTTCAATATTTCTTTCCAGTTTAAACATAAAATCTCACAGAGCCCTAGGAAAATATTATACCAATCACAAAATAACAGGTTATTGTGTACAAGGAGCTCAGCCAGGACTGCAGCCTTCCTGTTAGAGCACATTAGATCCACGGTGTGTCTGCAGACAGAAACCAATTACATGCCTTCTAGTGTGTAAGTGAAATTGATGCTTCATGTTTTCCAGGACATAGATTTTCTAGTTTTCCCAGCGAGACAGTTGGCAGTGGCTTCGGTGTACACTCTCTTTCTCCTTTGTGCTGATGCTAAGAGTGATTGTCCAGTCTACCCTAGGCTCCGAGAAAATTGTTAGAAAAGAATTCTCACTAAAATGTACATGACTGATACCAGAGTTCATTCTTGAAATCAGAGAGGGGAGGGAGAAGAAGCCTGGTGTTCACTGAACACCTGAAACAGGGGCAAGAGCTTTGGAGAATTCTTGGGAATTCCTGTTTTAAAGGGGAGATTTCACAGTTCTGTTGAAGTGGCTGCCGGTGAGGTATTTTCTACAGAGGAAAGACCTTGGGGACAGCAAGGCCACGTCCTGGACCATCTGAAGCAAACCTCTGCTGTTCAAGCTGGTTGACTCAACCCCACTGCCCGCCCTACCCGGTTCTGCTGGGGAGCCGGGCTAAGCCATTTAATGTTCATCTCTAATTGCTTTTGTCTGTATTTTTGTCTTTAGAGTGTAAACGAGTTTATAATGGGCTGGAGCTTTCTGTGTTGAGATCAAAGGCAAGCCAGATGGGAGAAGGGAGGGGAGGGTGGGGTGGGGAGGGCAGCATGGTTTGGGGACTCCTGCTCTGAGGCAGGGTTGGCCTTGCCCTTGCACCGTGATGCCCATCAACTCTTCAGACTCCGAGGCCCTGGCTGGCCTGGGGCCACCCTTGCCAGAGGTCAGGGTTGGCTTTGTCCAGAGTCTCAGGATGCTGGTGATCTACTCCTTGCAAGGACCTGGGGCCTTGGAGGTTTGAGAACCAGCATCTCATAAGAAAGGAAGGAGACTGGAGTGTTCACTTCCTCTGCTGGAGCCTAGTGGCCAGAGGTGGGGGAGCTGCCGGTCTGTACTGCTTGCCTCTGGCTGTGACACTGTTTTTCAGAGCATCGTCAGGGCTGGTCTGCTCTCTCTTGAATTAGGATTGGAGACAGAGGGTTGTAACTGAGCAGGACCTGATCAGGGCCTTCCCAGGACAAACCCCTCTCCCATATCCTCTGCTTTAGCTCCTCTCCGAAGTACACAGATGATAGTATCTGATGCACATTTCCTGAGTTGTTTTACAGATGCTAAAACCACCACCAAATGGAAGAAATTAACTAATTGATGACTATGAGCACATAGCCCCCAGACCTACTGGAGCCTGAGAATTGATGTTAACCCCAGTGACACTGCCCTGTTACCTCACCATCAACCAATCAGAGAATTGTGCACAAGCTGGTCACATACCCTGGGGCTCCCCTCACTCATTTGGCCTTTAAAAAATGCTTTGCTGAAACCCCATCTGGAAATTTGGGTATTTTGAGCAACTTGTTGCCCTGGACTCCTTGCTTGGTGCTCTACAATAAACCCGGGACTTTCCTTCACCACAACTTGGTAGATTGACTTTACTGCCCATGAGTGAGTCGACCCAAGTTTGGTTCTGAAAGAGGGTGACCTGGTTAGTTGCCAGGTTCATGACTCTGTGCTGTGCCTCCCTGTCCTTTAAGGATCTCAGTGCTATGGTATACAGATCCTTCTTTACCATGGTGTTCTTGAACCTCAGCTTCTGTAGGGGAGGAAAAATTTTCTCTACTCTCTTATGTTCCTAAGTTGGACCCTTTGATTTAAACTGAATAAAGACAAGTTAATAAGAGAAAAGGCATACACAGTTTATTGGATGCTAATATTTTAATGTTTCCATGCAAAAAGAATATCACAGAAAAGAAGTACCAGAGAAGTGATTAGACTTAAAGGGCTTGTATATCATTTTAACAAAGGAGTATAAATTGCGAAGAAGTGAGAAGACAAAGGGAATCGGGCTAGGGCTTCTGGAATAAATTGTGGTAAGGCAAATATATAGAGGAAGCTAGTGGATGGCAAGGGTGAGATAGGTTTTGTCTGTAAAACTCATCTCAGTGCCTCCACTGTGACACTGTTTTTCAGAGCATCAGCAGGGCTGGTCTGCTCTCTCTTGAATTAGGATTGGAGACAGAGGGTTATGTTTCCTTCTCTGATACAAAAGTGAGAGACACTTCCACAGGGGACATTTGTGCCCTGTTTTAAGTAGATAGTGGAGTACAGAGAGCTTTTCCTGTGTCTGCTTCTCAGATGCCTTCAGCTCGAAATCATCTATGGGCTGGCATAGTCTGAACTCCTTCATCACTCAAAGCTTGATAAGTCCTCTGATGGGGACAAAGAGTCAACTAGCTACCGCAAAATTGCACTCATCTCACATGCTAGCAAAGCAATGCTCAAAATTCTCCAAGCCAGGCTTCAACAGTTAAGTGAACCGTGATGTTCAAGCTGGATTAGAAAAGGCAGAGGAGTCAGAGATCAAATTGCCAACATCCCTTGAATCATCAAAAAAGCAAGAGAGTCCCAGAAAAATATCTACTTCTGATTTATTGACTATGCCAAAGACTTTGACTATGTGGATCACAATAAACAGTGGAAAATTCTTCAAGAGATGGGAATACCAGACCACCTGACCTGCCTCCTAAGAAACCTATATGCAGGTCAAGAAGCAACAGTTAGAACTGGACATGGACCAAGAGACTGGTTCCAAATTGGGAAAGGAGTACATCAAGGCTGTATATTGTCACCCTGCTTATTTAACTTATATGCAGAGTATATCATGAGAAATGATGGACTGGATGAAGCACAGGCTGGAATTAAGATTGTTGGGAGAAATATCAATAACCTCAGATATGCAGATGACATCACCCTTATGGCAGAAAGTGAAGAGGAACTAAAGAGCCTCTTGATGAAAGTGAAAGAGGAGAGTGAAAAGTTGGTTTAAAGCTCAACATTCAGAAAACTAAGATCATGGCATCCGGTCCCATCACTTCATGGAAAATAGATGGGGAAACAGTGGAAACAATGGCTGACTTTATTTTGGGGGGCTCCAAAATCACTGCAGGTGGTGATTGCAGCCATGAAATTAAAAGATGCTTACTCCTTGGAAGGAAAGTTATGACCAACCTACACAGCATATTAAAAAGCAGAGACATTACTTTGCCAACAAAGGTCCATCTAGTCAAGGCTATGGTTTTTCCAGTGGTCATGTATGGATGTGAGAGTTGGACTATAAAAAAAAGCTGAGCTCTGAAGAATTGACGCTTTTGAAGTGTAGTGTTGGAGAAGACTCTTGAGAGTCCCTTGGACTGCAAGGAGATCCAACCAGTCCATCCTAAAGGAGATCAGTCCTGGGTGTTCATTGGAAGGATTGATATTGAAGGTGAAACTCCAATACTTCGGCCACCTGATGCGAAGAGCTGACTCATTTGAAAAGACCCTGATGCTGGCAAAGATTGAGGGTAGGAGGAGAAGGGGATGGCAGAGGATGAGATGGTTGGATGGCATCAGCAGCTCGATGGACATGAGTTTGAACAAACTCCAGGAGATGGCGATGGACAGGGAGGCCTGGTGAACTGCAGTCCATGGGGTCTTGAAGAGTTGCACATGACTGAGCGACTGAACTGACTGACTGATGAGCTAGTTCAGTAGCATAACTGGAACATACAGGTACATTGGTAAGGACCAGAGCAGATCCTCAGAGGCAAAAAGCTTGCCATTTAAAAGGTAGCATCTGCACACCATAGCACCTGCATTCTTTAAAAAAAAAATTTTTTTTGTAGTAAAAGTCATATAATATAAAAGATATTATTTAGCCATATATAACTGTACATCTCAGTGACACTAAGTATTTTCACACTGTTGTACAACTCTCACTAGCATCCGTCTCCCAAATTTTTAACCTTCCTAAACTGAAACTCGGTCTCTAGTAGATATTAAGTCTGCTACCTCCTCCCCCTCCAGCCCCTGACATCCACCAATGTACTTTCTGACTCTATGAATTTGACTATTCTAGGTACATTGTGTAAGTGTTATTGAATAGTACTTGTCTGCACCTTCCCTGCTGGCTCAGTGGTAAAGAATCCATGTGCCAATGAAGGAGATGCAGGAGACATGGGTTCAGTCCCTGTGTTGGGAAGATCCTCTGGAGAAGGAAATGGCAACCCATGCCTGGAGAATCCCATGGACAGAGGAGCCCGGTGGGCTACAGTCCATGAGGTCGCAAATAGTCAGACAAGATTGAGCAATTAATACTTTCACTTCATTAAAGTATAATTTTATACATAAAATAGATGCATCTTAAGTGTAAAGTTCCATAGTTTTTACAAATGTATGCACCTATGTATACAAAACCCTGAAAAAGATTCAGAGCAGAAACATCTTTCCCAGTCCCATCCCTCATCTCAGAGGCGATCCCTGATCCCTGTTCTCATTTCTGTCCCTGACATCTACTGTCTACATGGGCAGTGATGCTACCATGGAGCTTTCACATCTCATCACAGAACCGGAGCTGCGTTTTCCCCCTTCTCTGCGGGCCTGCATTTTCTGGGATACACATGGATGGAGCAGGGCTGTAGGGAAGCGGATGGCTAAGACTGGAGGGGAAGAGATGATGATGGAAGGTCATCGGTCTGCCCTGTGAAGGTGTGGAGCTGGATTCTGATTCACCAGGATGGAAAAGAGATCTTGCTCAATTAAAGAGGGGAGTGTACAGAGGAGAAGGGAGGATGGGTGAGAAGATCTGTCCCCAGGGCAGGAGGCAGGGGGGTCTTCGGGAAAGCTCAGGCGCTGGGGTTTGGCAGACCTGGCATTAGACCTTCCCTCACCAGCTCTCACCTTAGAATGTTTCAGGTTTCCTCATCGCTTAAATCAGGCTAATGATTTGGGAGCTAATAACCAAGATACAGGCTTCTCTGGTGGCTCAGATGGTGAAGAATCTGCCTGCAGTGCAGGAGACCTGGGTTTTATTTCTAGGTTAGGAAGTTCCCCTGGAGTAGGAAATGGCAACCCACTCCAGTATTCCTGGAGAATCCCATGGAAAGAATCCCATGGGCTACAGTCCATGGGATCGCAAAAGAGGCAAACACGACTTAACAATTAACTAACATACAACCAAGGATGCAATGAGATTTAAAAGAGCATTTGTATGTAAAAGGCCTAGTGCAGTACTTGAGATGTAATAGGTGCTTAATAGATGGTAGCAGCTTTGTTACTGCTGCTGGGTAATCCCACCTTTTAGTAAACTGTTTTCTTTTAAATTGTTTTGAGAAAGAGCTCAAAATGAACGGAAGGATACAGATTCTCTAAGATCAGAGAAGAGGCTCCTGCTCTGTGATGAAGCATCAGCACTGTCTTATCATGGATCAAATTACAGAGTGGTCACGGGATGGGCTAATTTTTTCTTTAAAAATGAGCCATCACACAAGTTTCCTATTAGAACTTAACTGCCACTGTGAGTAAAGAGCTGATATGATTCTGTATAACTACACTAACCACAATGCATTTTCACTTGGCCAAGAAAATGACAAGCTATTTAGGATTTATAGGTCCTGTTTTTAAATACAGAAAAAGTCATTATTAAAGAGTGCTTGTCTGTGACCATGAGCTGGGCTTCCTCTAAACTTTTATTGCCACAACAGACCACTAAATCAAAAGAATAGATATTAGTGTTCAAAAACACAACAAACAAAAGAACCCAGTCCCCAATTAAGCAACTTAGTAATCACACGAGACCAGAGATACTAGATTTATATGGATCCAACTGTTCCGGCACTGTCCAAGTACCAATCCCCGCTGTGAGCCAGGCCAGACAGAGTTGCTTGGGCACATGGAAAGTTTTCTGGAGGTTGGTTTGGTGTAATATTCAATATTCAGAAAGAGAAAAATGAACCACTGTGCAACAGGAATAGTTGGGTCAACTGCAGTCAGAGAGGGTCACACATTAACATGTAGGCACTGAAAATACACACACACACACACACACACACACAACTAGCCTGATGGGAGAGTTCCCAAGAAAGAAATATCAGTCAGGAAATTGAGCAGGGTAATCCCAAAATTTCCGTCCAAATTTAGAAATCCCCAGTTCTCTGTCTCCACCCTCCCAACCTTCAGGGAAGTCAGGCAAACTCAAGAAGAGATGGAACTTCACCTATGGCAGGAAAACTACTGTGAAAAAGAGGTGTTTTTCATTTTTCTAGAAAGCAGGATATTAGGAGAAAGGTTGAAGAGACTTCTGTTTCTGGTTATGGTATAGGAAGTAAAAAGACTGTCACTCTGGCCCCCAAAACCAAACCAGGAAGAGGAGACACCTACTGTAGATGGTAGAGAGAAACCCACCAAACTTGTGGGAAAATTATAATGACCATGTGTGAGTCAGTGTGAAAAATTAGGATGCCAAGGAGCTCCAGCCACAGAGGAAATCTGTACCCACCTATCACATGTTTAATACTTTTGTCCAAGTTCATGGACAATAGGTTGAAGGCTGGAACCAGAGAGCTGAAGGAGGTCTCCCAGGAGGTAAGAGGAATCTCGCCCAAGTGCAAGGCAGCTAGCTGCCTTGTAAAGCTGGGGGCAGGGCAGGGAGCTGACAGAATGCCATCCAAGGCAGTTAGGGAAGGGGCAGGGACTCCAGGCTCCCGCCCCCACAAAAAAAAATCAGAGGAATGGATACTGGGCAACATAGGAGCCAGGCTGTAAGGCAGAGAGACATCCCATGTTTGGAAAATGGCATTTTTGTGTACATTATAGAGAAGTAGCTGGACTATGTCAAATGCTCGGGTTTTCAGACCTGCTGAAGGTGAGAAACTGAACATTTGAAGCCAGTGGGCAACTGAATCAAACTAAAAGGGAAGCAAAAGTCAGATCGAGATTGACTACGTATCAGATGGACTCAGCCATCCAATTTTGAAGCCATACCGATGAAGGGATGTGAGATTTCCTAGAAGTATTATTTACTTGTTTCTCTAGTGTTCTTTCATGTAAAATGTTCATTATATGATAATAATAATGAGACATTTGAAGATACTAAAAAAATAAATCCATGTGACTCATGGTCAGCAGAAGGAGTGGATGATAGAAGCATATCTGGAGATGACAGGTCTGAATTTTAAAATAACAGTGATGAGTATACTAAACAATGTAATGGAAAAGGTTAACCACATGGAGAAAGAGATGAGAATTTCAATGGAGTAATAAAGATAATAAAAAGGAAGACAAAGAAATGCTATTAAGATTTCACTTCTGACCAACCTGGAGTTCCTGTGACTGGATTTACCTTTCTGCATGAAGCAGCAAAGAACTGGACACAATATGTGAAACAATGATTTTCAAGACACCAAACAAAGAACAGTGATCCCTCAGACACAGAAAACAAGAGAGGTGAGTTCAATCAACGGTCCCGTGTTTGCCTGATAAGAGTTTTCAGGCTGTGACACAGGAAAGCAAGCTAGGTAGAAAAACCAGAAGACTCCTAGACTGAGGAGTTGGAGCTGGAAGTTCAAGGATACTATGTTGGCTAAAGGTGGTGGACCAGAGAGGGGAAAGCTGCATACAGAAAGAACCCCTGATGACCGTAGAGGGTCCTTCCTGAGTGCTCAGGAGAGCACTCATCAGTGCATGTCAGTTCATTTCTCTGAGGCTGCAGAAGAGTAGCTGGTGCCCACAAAGGGCTGATAGTGATACTTGTTTACACAAGGGAGAAAAGAAAATCATTATCAATCACGTTGGGTAGTGTACTTAAAAAATTCTTATCTCATTAGTGAAAAATAATTAGCCCCAGTTTAAACACTGCTCTAATAGAGTTTTGCCAAGAAAATGCACTGGTCATAACAAACACCCTCTTCCAACAACACAAGCGAAGACTCTATACATGGACATCACCAGATGGTCAACACCGAAATCAAATTGATTATATTCTTTGCAGCCAAAGATGGAGAAGCTCTATACAGTCAGCAAAAACAAGACCAGGAGCTGACTGTGGCTCAGACCATGAACTCCTTATTGCCAAATTCAGACTTAAATTGAAGAAAGTAGGGAAAACCACTAGACCATTCAGGTACGACCTAAATCAAATCCCTTATGATTATACAGTGGAAGTGAGAAATAGATTTAAGGGCCTAGATCTGATAGATAGAGTACCTGATGAACTATGGAATGAGGTTCATGACATAGTACAGGAGACAGGGATCAAGACCATTCCCATGGAAAAGAAATGCAAAAAAGCAAAATGGCTGTCAGGGGAGGCCTTACAAATAGCTGTGAAAAGAAGAGAAGCAAAAAGCAAAGAAGAAAAGGAAATATATAAACATCTGAATGCAGAGTTCCAAAGAACAGCAAGAAGAGATAAGAAAGCCTTCTTCAGCCATCAATGCAAAGAAATAGAGGAAAACAACAGAATGGGAAAGACTAGATATCTCTTCAAGAAAATCAGAAATACCAAAGGAACATTTCATGCAAAGATGGGCTCAATAAAGGACAGAAATGGTATGGACCTAACAGAAGCAGAAGATATTAAGAAGAGATGGCAAGAATACACAGAAGAACTGTACAAAAAAGATCTTCATGACCCAGATAATCTCAATGGTGTGATCACTGACCTAGAGCCAGACATCCTGGAATGTGAAGTCAAGTGGGCCTTAGAAAGCATCACTACAAACAAAGCTAGTGGAGGTGATGGAATTCCAGTTGAGCTATTTCAAATCCTGAAAGATGATGCTGTGAAAGTGCTGCACTCAATATGCCAGCAAATTTGGAAAACTCAGCAGTGGCCACAGGACTGGAAAAGGTCAGTTTGCATTCCAATCCCAAAGAAAGGCAATGCCAAAGAATGCTCAAACTACTGCACAATTGCACTCATCTCACATGCTAGTAAAGTAATGCTCAAAATTCTCCAAGTCAGGCTTCAGCAATATGTGAACCGTGAACTTCCTGATGTTCAAGCTGGTTTTAGAAAAGGCAGAGGAACCAGAGATCAAATTGCAAACATCTGCTGGATCATGGAAAAAGCAAGAGAGTTCCAGAAAAACATCTATTTCTGCTCTATTGACTATGCCAAAGCCTTTGACTGTGTGGATCACAATAAACCGTGGAAAATTCTGAAAGAGATGGGAATACTAGACCACCTGATCTGCCTCTTGAGAAATTTGTATGCAGATCAGGAAGCAACAGTTAGAACCAGACATGGAACAACAGACTGGTTCCAAATAGGAAAAGGAGTACGTCAAGGCTGTATATTGTCACCCTGTTTATTTAACTTCTACACAGAGTACATCATGAGAAACGCTGGACTGGAAGAAACACAAGCTGGAATCAAGATTGCCAGAAGAAATATCAATAACCTCAGATATGCAGATGGCACCACCCTTATGGCAGAAAGTGAAGAGGAACTCAAAAACCTCTTGATGAAAGTGAAAGTGGAGAGTGAAAAAGTTGGCTTAAAGCTCAACATTCAGAAAACGAAGATCATGGCATCCGGTCCCATCACTTCATGGGAAATAGATGGGGAAAGAGTGGAAACAGTGTCAGACTTTATTTTTCTGGGCTCCAAAATCACTACAGATGGTGACTGCAGCCATGAAATTAGAAGGCGCTTACTCCTTGGAAGGAAAGTTATGACCAACCTAGATAGCATATTCAAAAGCAGAGACATTACTTTGCCAACAAAGGTTCGTCTAGTCAAGGCTATGGTTTTTCCTGTGGTCATGTATGGATGTGAGAGTTGGACTGTGAAGAAAGCTGAGCGCTGAAGAATTGATGCTTTTGAACTGTGGTGTTGGAGAAGACTCTTGAGAGTCCCTTGGACTGCAAGGAGATCCAACCAGTCCATTCTGAAGGAGATCAGCCCTGGGATTTCTTTGGAAGGAATGATGCTAAAGCTGAAACTCCAGTACTTTGGCCACTTCATGCGAAGAGTTGACTCATTGGAAAAGACTCTGATGCTGGGAGGGATTGGGGGCAAGAGGAGAAGGGGACGACAGAGGATGAGATGGCTGGATGGCATCACTGACTCGATGGACGTGAATCTGAGTGAACTCCGGGAGTTGGTGATGGACAGGGAGGCCTGGCATGCTGCAATTCATGGGGTCGCAAAAAGTCAGACACGACTAAGTGACTCATCTGATCTGATCTTGAGTTAAAATTGGGTTTGGAATAATCCTCATAGCTCTAGGATCCGCTTTCTGGGATCTTCTGAGTTATCCTTCCTTTTTATAATGGAAGGTAGCACATTATGATATTATGATTGATAGTAAGAAACAGATATTTGGCCTTTGTCCCTGTTGCTTAATCCTCATTTTAGAGCTACTAAAACCAGTGGAATTGCCAAATGATGAGAATGACAAGGCTGCTATTTGTTCTGTTAATGAACTGAATTTTGGAATGTCTCTAGGTAACCAAAGGATGAAAGTAAAAGTGTTAATTGCTTCAGTCTTGCCTGTCTCTTTGTGGCCCCATGGACTGTAGTCTGCCAGGCTCCTCTGTCCATGGAATTCTCCAGGCAAGAATACTGGAGCAAGTGGCCATTCCCTTCTCCAGGGGATCTTCCAGACCCAGGGATCAAACTCGGATCTCCTGTATTGTAGGCAGATTCTTTACCATATGAGCCACCAAGGAAGATACAAAGGATGAAAAGTGAAGTGAAAGGTGTTCAGTCGTGTCTGACTCTTTGTGACCTCATGGACTATACAGTCCATGGAATTCTCCAGGCCAGAATACTGGAGTTGGTAGCCCTTCCTTTCTCCAAGGGATCTTCCCAACCCAGGAATTGAACTGGGGTCTCCTGCATTTCAGGTGGATTCTTAATCAGCTGAGCTACTAGGGAAGCCCTAAAGGATGGAAACTGGTAGCCAAAGGAGCCAACTGTGTGTTTAGAGGGTTGGGACTTTCAGCCCCATCTCCCTGGAAGTGGGGTTGGGGGGCTGGCAGGCAGTCTTGTTGGGGTGAGCCCCTTATCTGTGGGATCTGATGCTATCTCTGGGTAGAGTTAGAATTAGTTGAATGATAAGACATCCAGATGGTGGCAGAGAGTATCTTGTTAGTGTGGGGAAAACTTGCTACCCCCCATCTCACATTGGAATTGGGTGCAGAATTATTTGACACATGTTTGCAGCTGAAGAATTTTATCAACCTGCTTCTTACCAGTGGAATCTGGGGTTACAACAGTCTCCTCTTATTTTGTCCCATCTGTATTTTCAGTCCAGGCTGACAGTGTTCTTTCTGAAATAATTTTCTCAAGACCTTTGTGGGCTTCCATTGATTTTCCCAGAGTTCACTCCATTAGACAGAAGCTGCACCCACAGAACTTTATGAAAAAGCCCTTTTCTACCTTGGTCTTCTGCTGAGATGGCTGAGGGACAATGCCTTTGAATTTCCTAGAGGATCTGTGGTTAGACTGAGATCTGTGAGGCACACACTTAGTCTCTTGAAAAGGCTCTTTGTGTGGCTGAATATGCTGACTTTTTTATCTTTTCTGAGATTTGAGGACAATATTGTATATTCACACACTCATCTTTTTCTCTAGATTTCACTTTTATCAGAGTGGAAGTTGTCTCTCAATATTAGTATGTTTTGCCATCTAGGGAGGCTGAATATTTTCAAAATATTTTGTGCACATAAAAACCTGTACATGAGTGCCCATATTGACTTTTTTTTTCATATTGACTTTATTCTATTTATCATTGCCAAAAACTAGAAAGAACCCAGTTGTCGTTCAATGGGTGATGATTCAGCAAACCACAGATTACTAGTCAGTAATATAAAACTCCAATACTTTGGCCACCTGATGTGAAGAACTGACTCATTGGAAAAGGCCCTGCTGCTGGGAAAGATTGAAGGCAGGAGGAGTAGGGGACGACAGAGAATGAGATGGTTGGATGGCATCACCAACTTGATGGACATGAGTTTGAGTAAACTCTGGAAGTTGGCGACGGACAGGGAGGCCTGATGTGCTGCAGCCCATGGGATTGCAAAGAGTCAGACATGACTGAGCAACTAAACTGAACTGAACTGAACTGAATACAAAGGTATGGACTATTGATACCAATAACAACTGGGTGAATCTGAGGAGAATTAGGCTTAGTGAAAAAAGGCACCAAGAAAAGTTTTGGTTCCTTCTAGTTCAACATTTTTCCCCCCTCAGATTATCTCTTTCTTCACACGTTTTATTCCAAGTAGCAAGAAGAAACCAAGTGGCACCATCAATATTTTGCTTGGAGATATCCTTAGCTAGCTCAGTTTATCCCTTACAAGTTTTGCTTTTCACATAACTGCAGAAGATAATTGTGCTAAGCTTTCTGGCACTATTTAACAAGGATCCTTCTTCCTCCAGTTTCCAATAACATGTTCTTCACTTCATTTTGAGTCCTTACTGGCAGCATTCTTAATGTCCAAGTTTCTTTTAACAGTCTGTCCAAGACAATTTAGGCTTGCTTTCTTTTCAAAACTCTTCTGGCCTCTGCTCACTGCCCAGTTCCAAAGCCATTCCCACATTTTTAGGTATATGTTAGATCAGCATTTTACTTCCATTACCAAAATCTATATCAGTTACCTTATGCAACAGAACAAGATCATCACAAATTTAGCAACTTTCAACAAAACACACATAGATTCTTTCTAACCCTGTGGGTCAGTGGTTTAGGCATGGTTTAGCTGGACTCTGCAATCAAGGTGTTGGTCAGGGCTAGGTTCTCATGTAGGGAGAGAGATGCTTCCAAATTTAAGGTAGAATTCTGATCTTTGTGACTGTAAGACTCAAGAATCCAGATTCTTGATGGCTGTTGACCACAAGCTTTCCTCAACTGCTAGAGGCAAGCTTCAGTTCCTTGCAACATGGGGAAGCAACACAGCTATTTTCTTCCTTAAAGCCAACAAGTCACTCCTGTTCCCACAGCAGCATCTCTTACAGATATTTTCCAGGTCCTGTTTCCAACTTGTTCAGTCACTAAGTTGTGTCTCTTTGTGACCCCATGGGTTGTGGCAAGCCAGGCTTACTATCTTCACTATCTCCCAGAGTTTGCCCAAACTCCTGTCCATTGAGTCAGTGATGCCATCGAGCCATCTTATCCTCTGTAACCTCCTTCTCCTCCTGCCCTCAATCTTTCCCAGCATCCTTTTCCTATAAGTCAGCTTTTGGCATCAGGGGGCCAAAGTATTGGAGCTTCAGCTTCAGCATTGGTCCTTCCAATGAATACTCAGGGTTGATTTCCTTTAGGATTGACTTGTTCAATATCCTTGCTGTCCAAGGGAGATGATCATATTTTCTTGATGTCCATTCTGATGTCTGACATTCATTTAGAGTTATAAGTTATATCCCAAAGGCTGCTATTTTTCTCCTAGGAGTGATGACTGTAGTTCCAGTAAGTGACATTGGGTGTCCAGTTAGGACTGATCAATAGGCTTGCTGCAAGTTTATCTAACTGGTATCTTCATCACTTCTTATCCCACATGAAAGATTAAAGATGAGTCACCTACATTTCCATTTTAATAATAATGAATGCAAGTTTTAGAAATAATATCTTCTAGATAATATTTTTGCCCGTTTCAATGATGGCTTAACTTAGCAACACCAAAGATTACTTTTTATTGAAATATAGTTGATTTGCAATGTTGTGTTACTTCAAGTGGACAACATAGTGATTCAGGTAAATATATATATATGTATATATATGCACATATATATATATTTAGCTTATTTTTCCTTATAGGTTATTATAAAATATTATGTATACTTCTCTCTGCTATACAGTAGGTCCTTGTTGGGTAAAACCAAAAATTATTTTATCTGATGGCTGCCCTGCTTTAGTGTTGAAAGCTTTTGTGAGATTTACTTATGTGTGTAGCCAGATAATTTGTTGACGTGATACCTCTTTCTTTGAGAGCACAGCATCAATGCTCAGAATTAACATGATTCCACTGAAAACTCACTTTTCGGTCTTAGGCATATCTGGAACTTCTCTGAGCCCCAGTTTTCTTCCACATAATTTCTGCTCATATTCAACCCCTGTAAAATGGGAGTATTCTAGCCTAGTTCTTATAATACTAATTCCCTGTTCTTATTAGGAAAAGAAATTCATTTTCTAGAAAGAGAGTTCAATTCATGAAATTCTGAGCCTCTCTCGGGTCCTTTACTTTCTGGAAAGATGAAATGCCATGACAAATCTGGGAAAACACCTGGGCACATGTAGGTTCAATTTCATTCCTGTGGGGAAGAAGCCTCCTCACAGAAAGCGTGAATTTCCATTTGTTCCTCCAGGCCTTGGGCCTCCTGAGATAAGACTCCTTACACAAGCTCACCATCACTTTATTGGGAAGGTGATTCTATTTCTAGAGTCTGGTGAGTAGGGCTATCGAATATTAGAGTAAATGACCTTCTCTAATTTAGTGATGTCAATAATAAAAGCATTTCAGACTGTTTACTTAATCTCTTATTTTATTTTACACAAATATATAAATTCTGGTAGAATAGAGGGATGCAGGCTATTGAGGGTTTCCTTGAAAATCCCAAAACCTATCTGATAGAGTTTTGTCTATCTAATGCCACAGAACAGAGAAGCATTATAGCATAGCAATTAAAATGGCTTCCCTGGTAGCTCAGCTGGTAAAGAATCCACCTGCAATGCAGGAGACTCCAGTTTGATTCCTGGATCGGGAAGTTCCACTGGAGAGGGATAGACTACCCACTCCAGTATTCTTCGGCTTCCCTGGTGGCTCACATGGTGAAAAATCTTCCAGAAATATAAGAGACCTGGGTTCGATCCCTCAGTTGGGAAGATTCCCTGGAGAAGGGAAAGGTAACCCACTCCAGTATTCTGGCCTGGATGGGGTTGCAAAGAGTTGGACACGACTGAGTGACTTTCACTTTCACTAAAATGGTGGCTCTGGTACCAGTCTTATCTCACTTTTAATTCCAATTTTAGCTTTTCCTGGATGTGTCCTCAGGCAGATTGTTAAATCTCTGTGTTTCAGTGTTGTCATCTGTTAAATGAGGGAGGGTGGTTTGTAGATTATTATATGAATCGATGTATGTAGCACTTAGAAGAGTGCCTGGTACGTTGTCAGTCCTCAGTAAATGTCAATTACCGTTTTTACTGTTACAGTGTAGTTACATACAGTACCTGCATCACAGTGAGCATTCAAGAACTTATAGCTGTGATCATCACCATGGCAGTGACCAGTATATGAAAGACATTTGTGGTATTTAGGATAAGTAGGCAGACTGGTTCCAAATAGGAAAAGGAATACGTCAGGGCTGTATATTGTCACCCTGCTTATTTAACTTATATGCAGAGTACATCATGAGAAACGCTGGGCTGGAAGAAGCACAAGCTGGAATCAAGATTGCCGGGAGAAATATCAATAACCTCAGATATGCAGATGACACCACCCTTATGGCAGAAAGTGAAGAGGAACTAAAAAGCCTCTTGATGAAAGTGAAAGTGGAGAGTGAAAAAGTTGGCTTAAAGCTCAACATTCAGAAAACGAAGATCATGGCATCTGGTCCCATCACTTCATGGGAAATAGATGGGGAAATTTTGGGGGGCTCCAAAATCACTGCAGATGGTGATTGCAGCCATGAAATGAAAAGACGCTTACTCCTTGGAAGAAAAGTTATAACCAACCTAGATAGCATATTCGAAAGCAGAGACATTACTTTGCCAGAAAAGGTCTGTCTAGCCAAGGCTATGGTTTTTCCAGTTGTCATGTGTGGATGTGAGAGTTGGACTGTGAAGAAAATTGAGCACTGAAGAATTGATGCTTTTGAACTGTGGTGTTGGAGAAGACTCTTGAGAGTCCCTTGGACTGCAAGAAGATCCAACCAGTCCATTCTAAAGGAAATCAGTCCTGGGTGTTCTTTGGAAGGAATGATGCTAAAGCTGAAACTCCAGTACTTTGGCCACCTCATGCAAAGAGTTGACTCATTGGAAAAGACTCTGATGCTGGGAGGGCTTGGGGGCAGGAGGAGAAAGGGACGACAGAGGATGAGATGGCTGGATGGCATCACCGACTCAATGGGCGTGAGTCTGAGTGAACTCCGGGAGTTGGTGATGGACAGGGAGGCCTGGCGTGCTGCAATTCATGGGGTCACAAAGAGTCGGACACAACTGAGCGACTGAACTGAACTGAACTGAGGCAGAGTATGGGCTTCCCAGGTGGCGCTAGTGTTAAAGAACCTGCCTCCCAAGGCAGGAGATGTAAGAGACGCTGATTTGATACCTTGGTCAAGAAGATCCCTTGGAGGAGGGCATGGCAACCCACCCCACTATTCCTGCCTGGAGAATCCCTTGGACAGAGGAGGCTGGTGGGTCCTATGTTCCATAGGATTATAGTCAGACATGACTGAAGCGACTTGGCACACACACACGCTAACAGAGTACACAGATGTGCTGTTATAAATAGACTCAAATATTCAATGGCTTTGAGAGGAAGCTTATTTTTCAGCTCATGTAGTATCCACAGAGGTGGAGAGTTCTGTGCACATAAAAACCTCTACATGAGTGCTCATGTCGACTTTATTCATAATGGCCAAAAACTAGAAAGAACCCAATTGTCTTTCAACAGGTAAATGATTCAACAAACCAAAGATTACTAGTCAGTATCCCTGGTAGCTCAGCTGGTTAAGAATCTGCCTGCAATGCAGGAGACCCCAGTTTAATTCCTGGGTCAGGAAGATCCCCTGGAGAATGAATAGGCTACCCTCCCCAGTATTCATGGGCTTCCCTGGTGGCCCAGACAGTAAAGAATATACCTGTAATGTGGGAGACCTGGGTTCGATTTCTGGGTTGGGAAGATTCCCCTGGATGCTTGATAGAAGGATGGGTAGTGATGTAAGCCACTCCAGTATTCTTGCCTGGAGAATCCCCATGGACAGAGGAGCCTGACAGGGGTCCATGGGGTCTCAAAGAGTTGGTCATGACTGAGCAACTAAGCACAGCACAGCACAGCTATACAAAGATATGGGCTATTGATAACAAATAACAGCTGGAAGAATTGCAGAAAATGAGATTGAGTGGGAAAAAAGCACTGCAAAAATATATTCAGTGTGATTCCATTTATAGAACATCCTTGGAATCACAAAATTCTAGAAATGGAGAAGAGATTGGTGTTTGCCAGGGATATAGAGGGGTGGGTGGGAGAGGAGGGTATGTGGCTATAAAGGTCAACGTGACGGAGCCACAAGGATGGGAATGCTCCAAGGATGCTCCAAATTTGACTGTATCAATGTCAATATTCCTGTTGGGAGAGTACCACTACAGTTTTACAAGATGTTACTATAGAGAGGAAGTAGAGAAATGGTGCCCTGGGTCTCTTCATATTATTTCTTACAACTGTGTGTGAATCTACAGTTATCTCCAAATAAAAAGTTTATTTTAAAAATCTCCTGATTTGTTTCTTAACAACAACAAAAAAGAAAACATAATTTGCTTTTTAAACTTTGACATGATTTTAAAAGATAGGTCAAAACTGTTTCTTAAAGAAGAAACTCCTCACTGGAAAACTTATCCTCACTAGGAAAATACACACATTGGTAACAGTTCATGACAATCTTGGCTCCTGCTGTTCGATACTGGACCCACTCTCTGAGGTCCACCTAGACTTTGTTCCTCCTATTTGTGTCAGTCGCTTCAGTCATGTCTGACTCTTTGCAATACCACGAACAGTAGCCCACCAGGCACCTCTGTCCATGGGATTTTCCAGGCAAGATTACTGGAGTGGGTTGCCATTTCCTTCTCCAGGGGATCTTCCCGACTTGGGGAAGATCACACTTCCTGCATTGTAGGCAGATTCTTTACTGTCTGAGCCACCAGGAAAGCCCTTGTTCTCTGTGGCAAATGCCACTTTGTTCAGTATTTGAGCAGCAATCAAATTCCAAAAGGCCAGCAAGTGACCCACTGCCAATCTCTGGGGAGAAGCAGAAAGGTGGGTGTCCATTCCTCTTGACTTGAATGGTCTCTTTGTGGTCCTTGGATCTAGTGTCTAGGAGTGTCTTGAGAGAGAGTCCATTGGAAAGAAGGAATTCTGGTATTTTCCAAAAAGCCAAGTCTCAGTGATTGCCCCTGGTGTGTAAAGGTGAAGGAGGAGAAGGGTCTGGGGCTGGTTGGCCCTTTCCTCTCCCATAAATCACCCTTCATAAGGTCCTTCTTATGATCCTCTTCCCCTGAATGACTTCTCTGATATCCATTTTAACCAGATTCTTCAACTTCTTTAAAAATCAGTCATTTATTCAAAAAATATTTATTGCGTGCCTGTACTGTGCCAGGTGGTAGCAGATAGTGATGACCAAAGTAGCTCTGATGTTTCACCATCATCAGCTCCCCTGTCTTCGTAACATGTCTTATATTTTTGAGAGCCTTCTATGAACAAGACACTGTATAACATTCACTGATCCTTACAAAGTCAGTACTGTCTGATCCTCATGTGCAGAAGAAGAAATACAGGTCTAGGCTAGGAATGCAAAGGATGCCTAAGAGACGCTGAGTCTGGTCCACACTCTAATGTTTCTGTTTCCTCTGGCTCTGACCACTGGTGCTCTGAGACTTGACATAAGAAATCTCAATACGCTTTCCCTGAACAAATCTGAGATATTATTCCCATCTGTGTTCTTGACCTCACATCCTCTTTGCTACATCTGCCCCCATGGAAACCTGAACCATATGCTAATGATCCCATTCTGACTCCCTGACCTTAATTTTGCATTTATTACTTGAAGATCTGGTATAAATTTTAATCTAGTGTATCTTTTTATTGGTGTATTTTTTATCCAAACCACCTTCCAGAAATCTAAAGCTAAACTTGTAAAGGTGGCATGAGCACTTTGGTCACTACAGTTTGAAAGCCCATTATGTACAAGGACCTGTGAAAATCCTTGCCCTCTCCCTACAGACTCCTTATTCACAAGAGTGAGTACACATCTCCCTTCTTCCAGCGTCATCCTGCTTTCTTATCCTCTCTCCAAGAAAACAGTGAAAATAATGGGTATCTGGGAACACCGTGGTCATCCTGTGGTTAATCTCCCATTGAATCCTTTGAGATAGTTACTATTATTATCTTTACTTAACATATAAAGAAACTGAGGCTTACAGAGGCTCTATAATATTCCCAGGGTCCTCCAGCTAGAAGAGGTAGGATTTGAACTCATTTGCTGATCCTTCTATACTTCTCTGCACTAATCTACCTCTAGGGAAATGGTACTGATTGACCAAGTGCTCTGCCAGCTCTAGCCTGGGCAGCGCCTTGACTCTGCTTAACCATGTGAATGGGTGGATCAGCAGGAAGGATTCCTACATTCTTTTGGTGCAATTGTTCTCTCATGGTGGTGGTTTAGTCACTCTTTGCGACCCCATGGAGTGTAGCCTCCCAGGCTCCTGTGTCCATGGGACTTCCCAGGCAAGAATACTGGAGTGGGTTGCCATTTCCTTCTCCAGGGGATCTTCCCAACCCAGGAATCGAACCCAGGTCTCCTGCTTTGCAGGCAGACTCCTGCACTGTAGGCAAATTCTTTACCAACTGAGCTGTGAGGGAAGCCTCAATCATGGTAGCTGCAAGCTGGTTTTTAAGAGCAACCATCACATCACAGAAATAGAGCACAATAATGGAAAGCCTGGGCTCTGGAATCCAGATATATACACGATCTCTACTCCACTGCTTACTCTGCGACTCTCTCTCATCAGGTCATAGAGTTTTTCTGCATCTCAGTTTCCTTCCCTGGAAAACAGGGCTAATAACGGTACCTATACCTAGAAGTTGTGCAAGGAATTTATCACTGGGCTTAAGCCTATCATTCCTCTAGTTCATGGAGTATTTCCTCGTTGAGTTTTGTGAAAGGTTTTAAAAAATGAATCATTTAGTTTTCACAAGCATTCTCAAATCCCTAAGGTTTTCATCATGCCCCCTTTAACTAGTCTTCTTTCCAGACTAAACTATCCTAATCTTGGAAATCTCGCTTCCTTTAGAGCTAGAATCACAAGTACCAAAGTAGAAACAAAAACACTCTCTTCTGCATTTGAGTCAAAGTGCTGGTTCTCAGCAGAACTCTTCCTGTGGAAAGACTGAAAAAATTGAGGCAGAGAAGTTCAAAGACCCAGAGCCACTGAATAAAAACAAAATCCCTTAAAATTACACTGATGGTTCTTCCAGATAAGCAGGTAATTCTTCGAGGTAATTTGGAGAGAATTCAACACTGTTTATTACAGGTTCACTTAAGAAAGTCAAACATCCAGCCTTAAAAGCAATTTCAAAGCAAAACTCTAAACAGTATTTTAGAATACAGAGGAAATTATATGCACAATCTTACCTCCCAGGGGTTTTGAAGGATTAATGGGGGGAAAATAGAAGCTATAAAGGAAAAAATCACCAGAAGAATGACAGGAAATATGAGAAATTCACAATAAATGGGACAGGCTAACAGGGTATAATGTGCATAATGTGATTTTTAATGGACATTAAGTAAATACCTGAAGGTGGATTGACTTTCTGCCCAGTGGGAATATAGCACTTGGGGGGAGACAGACATGACCAAGTGGAGAAAGAATCACTGCAGAGAATGGAAACTAGTTCAAGTTGCCTTTTTTTTCCTTTGACTCTGAATATCAAAGGAACATTAGCATTTGCTCTAAAAGAATATTTTAATAATTTATTGGGGTTGGAAGTCAGATTATTTTATTTACTGGGAAAATGATACATAAAATACCAGATTTTATGATACTATTTATGGTACATCACACTAAGTGCCCTTAATGGGGGAGGGGGGCGATATCCACATTATTCTTCAATTAGGATGGAAAATATAAAATGTCCAGCATTCTTTATAATAATGAACAGACACGGATGAATTTAAGACCTTTATGTTATTCTAAACTTTCGTGTGAGTTCTCTAGGGGAATATTGAAAATTGCGCTGGGCTCCTCTCTTGAACATACTCATGAGACAGCATACCCAAGAATAACTCTTTGATCTTCCTAGGAGCCTTCATTGTCTGGAGGCTTCACCTCTGCCTCTTACTTTTTTAGTGATTCTTCCCAGAAAGGCATTCCTCTCTACACATGGATAACACTGCGACTGGGTGTATACCCTATCAAGGGCAGTTGTATTTACCAATGTGAGTCAAAGCTCTGGGTTTTAAAGGCCTGAAGCTCATTCTCCCTGAATTCAGGGCTTTAGAATCAAGGTAGCACTGTCAGGAATACCCAGACTTTGGGATCAAAGTGTTCCAGCTTTGAATTCTGCCTCACCTGTTCACTAGGTAAATGGTCATAGGCAAGTTCCTCAGTTTCTCATCTTTGATTCCCACCTGCACAATGGAGAAACAATTCTTACATAACAGGATTATTGCAATGCATAAATGAAATTACTAATATGGTACCCGTGTCATTGCTGATATGGTGGTTTTCATTGTTGATATTGTTCTAGTCCAGAACAATGAGCCTATTGAGGTGTTTCAAACAACACACTGGCCTTGAGCAATAGATTAGAAACAGTATTGTCCTAGAGTTGGCATTTTCTCCCCAGAGTTCTTTTTCTTCTAGTGCTAGACTCACCAGCTCCTGTCTTACTGACCACTCAGTAATGAAAACTTTTGTATAATCATTTTGTTGTAGAACCCATATGTTTTAGAACTGGTCCAAGTCAATGATTGGATGTCAGCTTGCCAATGATGGTCACCAAATATGGGGACTCCACTACAAAAGAAACTACTGCTTCTCTTTTTAGTAAGTTTAAGGAATTGTCATAAAGGAATTCTTAATCCATATAGACTAGAGGCTTAGAATTTTACAATGTGAGATACCTTTTTTTTTTTAAGTGTATGTTAGATTTCTTCAATACATTCTTAAGATTGGCCTGGTTGATGTGAAGCTTTATTATATCCAGTGGTGTAATCACAGGAGGGGTAACTCATAAATGTATTATTTCCCTGTGGGAAGAAGGCTGGGGATCCAGGTTAAACACCTCACTAGAAGGGAAAATACTTCTCTTGCATGGATAATAGTTTCTCCTTCCACTTGATTAAAAAAGAAGAAATTATAATTAAGAGGTACTTCTTTAGGGCTTCTCTGATAACTCAGTTGGTTAAGAATATGCCTGCAATGCAGGAGACCAGGGTTCAATTCCTGGGTCAGGAAGATCTGCTGGAGAAGGGATAGGCTACCCACTCCAGTATTCTCGGGCTTCCCTTGTGGCTCAGCTGGTAAAGAATCCACCTGTAATGCGGGAGACCTAGGTTTGACCCCCGGCAACCTATTCCAGTATTCTGGCCAGGAGAATTTGACTGTTTAGTCCATGGGGTCGCAAAAAGTTGGACATGACTGAGTGATTTTCACTTTCACTTTCTCTAGGCTTTGTCAGTTTGGGGACAAAATTCTAAAGAATGAGGAATTTGTGATGGGGGAAGAGAAAATTCATAACAAACAACATTCCTAAAGTCATAAATTTCATAATAGGTGGAGAGAAGATTGCTTGCTAATTATATGCTTATTTGAAAGTTACTCTCACATCTCGGTTTGTTAGAATGAACAATGAATGCCTAGAATCTCTCTCTTTTTTTTTTTTTAAAGATCAAGCTATCTTGTTAAAGGAGTCATGTTCCCTGAGAGAAGGCCCAGCACTGAACAGTTAAATGGTTACTCCATAAAGAGATTAAAAACGGAAATACAGGAGGAAAGGTGATTTGTGACTATGAACCTCATGGATTCCACTAGCATCTTTTCGCATAAAATCCTGTCAGTGTTTTTTGTTCAGGAGAAGATAAGCCTTGGCACTAACTTCACTTCTTATTTTGCGACTGCTTCCTTGGGTGGCCATGGAAAACACATGTAGTCTTTTGATATCTTGGTTTCAACAACTATAAAATGACTTAATAACTTTTACTTTTATAATGGACTTTGTAATAACTATCTATTATGGGATAATGAATCGCCCCCAAAACATAACAGGCTTAAAACAAGCATTTCTGTGGCCGCATGTCTATGAAATCCAGAGACGGCTTGTTTGGGTGCCTCATAGTCTCTCAAAGGCTGCAGTAGAGGTTTGACTGGGGCTGCCATCTTATCTGAAGGCTCAGTTGAGAGACAGTCCTCTTCTAAGCCCCCTCCCGTGGTTGTCAGCATGATCCAGTTTCCTCCTAGGCTATGGACTGAGGGCCTTGGTTCTTTGCTGGCTGTTGCCTTGGTGCTGGGAGGAGGTCACCCCCAGTTCCCTGCCATGTGAGCTCTGCACAGGGCAGCTCACGGGGTGGCAGCTGGCTTCCATCAGAGTGAGCAGGTGAGAGCATCCGAGAAGGTTTGCCAGACAGAAGCCACCATCCCTTTACAACCCAGTCTCAGAAGGGATACCCTATCACCTTTGCCATGTTCTATTCATTAGGAGCAAAGTTCTGGGTCCAGCTGCACTCCAGGGGAAGGGGTTACACAGGGCATGGCCATAGGAGACATGCTGAGAACGAGCTCAGTCACTCATTCACTTATGACTCTTTGCAACCCCATGGACTGTAACCTGCCAGTTCCTCTGTCCGTGGGATTTTCCAGCCAAGAATACTGGAGTGGGTTGCCATTTCCTCCTCCAGGGGATCTTCCTGACCCATGGATCGAACCTATGTCTCCTGTATTGCAGGTAGATTCATGATCACGGAGCCACCTGGGAAGACCACTATCAAAGACACAGGGATTGTTAGGGTCATCTTGGAGGCTGCCTTCCGTGGACTTAGTCATAGTCGATCTGTGGGATCCCAGAAAAGCATGTGTCTAGATCATGCGAAGTCTCTCAACATCTCACCCTTCCCGCGAAGTAGGACAGCTTTTATTCATGCATTCAAGACCACATTTAAAAATTCGTTCACTCATTTGGAACATTTACCACGTATCTGCTGTTTATAAGGCACTGTAGGGAGTGCTTTGAAAGATCAAAGTTAAGGAGTTAACAATTTAGGTAGCACAGAGCACTCTTTGATAGTGGAGTCATCTGCTTTGTGGATGGGTAAACATCACCCAGGGACAGACAGCCAGATCTGCATGGAACAGGAATGCACACAACCTCCATACCCCTAGCCACACTTCCATCAGCTGAAACTCTAGGAGAAGATCTATATGAGAAAGAGATATTCTGCCTGCCTTGAACCACTTTTAGGGGAGTCTTACATAAAGTTCTCAACACTCTTTTAAGATAAATGCAAAGTGCCAATCCTTTTTAAATCTTTCTTCAAGGCCCACAGGCTGTGGTTCCTGTGCAAAAAAGATGGAAACAAAGATCTCTGTGGGCTCAACCTGCCACTAGGCAATGACATTTCTTATTTTAATTCACTGTTATTTAAGTCTAAACTTCTTACTTGACTTTTATATGTATCCTTCTGGTCTCTGCAACCAGATTACTGTTCTCCAAGAGCAGAAGTCACTTCCTGCCCTCCCTTGCAACAGAACAACTTTGATTAACATGGCACTGCTGTTGCTGGTTAGGCCCTAACTCGTTGTCTGACTCTTTGTGACCCCATGGACTGTAGTCCACCAGGCTCCCCTGTCCATGGAATTTCCCAAGCAAGAATACTGGAGTGGGTTGCCATTTCCTTTTCCAGGGCATCTTCCCAATTCAGGGATCGAACCCATGTCTCCTGCATTGACAGGTGGATTCTTTACCACTGAGCCAGCAGGGAAGCCCAACATGGCATACAGGCATCAAATGATTCATACACTGGTGCCCCTTTCAGAGAGGCCTAATTTACAGCTGGATCCAATTAGGAAGGACCAGCTTAGAATCATTGGCTGAAGGGCTTCTGGGGGCATCGTCTTATTTACCTTTGCCTAACTTTTGAGTCCTTTCTTCTGCTCTGGCTATCTTTGACTTTTAGGTTAATATTTCCTATCCCTTAACCTCTTTTGTTTCCCACAAAATCATATTTTCTTTTCTGTCATGCTTTGCTTCAACTCAACCGCTGTTCCTGCCACAGCCCCTAGGTGGGAGGCAATGGGCACCAGGGTCTCTATCAAGAAGGAGAGCGAGGAAGAAATATGTTCCCGTCAGAAGACCCTGGCCCCATCCACAAGCATGACGATAGGTTAACTTCTTTGCTCTTTCTGTACTTTTCAGAATTCTCTATTTAAATACAGGGACCTAGGTCTACTATGGTAGTAGTAGGTATTTTAACAC
Source organism: Bos indicus (assembly GCF_029378745.1). Classification (NCBI taxonomy): domain Eukaryota; kingdom Metazoa; phylum Chordata; class Mammalia; order Artiodactyla; family Bovidae; genus Bos; species Bos indicus. The sequence goes on along the minus strand of NC_091772.1, from coordinate 35,637,286 downwards.
ATAAATATCTTTATCCTCTTTGGGAATGTGTTTCCTGTTTTGACTTGTTCTCTAAATATATATAATTTTTAAATTACAGGTTTACATCAGGAGGACAATTTAGTCAAGTATAACTTTCTTCACAAAACACGTCCTGGTCTCAGCACATAAACTGTGGAATGTGAACAGTCTCAGAGAATACACGAATTGAGGGAGGCTCTCCCCCACTCCTCCGCCCTGACATTGTAAAAATGTATCTCGGTTTTTTCTTTAGCAACCAAGTCTATGAAAGGAGCTGCTCTCTAAGCAAGGATAATGGAGATCAGAACCTTAGTTGATGTCACCCAGATAGAAAAATATTCAAAACCTTGTCACAGAGATAGAAAGGTCCTTTCTAGGAGCATCTTTATGATCCAAGGCTGCACGGGAACAGACATTTCACCCTAAAGCCTTGTAACTGGGGTCCTGAGTTTCTAAACAAGGCAGAGAGGAAAGGTGACCTCCTGGAAGGTTGGGCTGTGTTACTCATTGTGTGGTTGAACATTAATGCAATCATGAGCTTTCTCTTTTCTACATCTCATTCTATTTCTTTCTTTCTTTTTTTTTTTTCATTTTTATTGCAGTATGGTTGCTTTACAGAGTTGTGTCAGTTTCTGCTTATAGTAAGTAAATCAGCTGTACATATACATATTTCCCCCTTTTTTGGATTTCCTTCCCATTTAGGCCACCACAAAGAGCACTGAGTAGAGTTCTCTGTGCTATACAGTAGGTTTTCACTAGTTATTTATTTTATATGTAGTAGTATGTATATATCAGAGAAGGCGATGGCACCCCACTCCAGTACTCTTGCCTGGAAAATCCATGGATAGAGGAGCCTGGTAGGCTGCAGTCCATGGGGTCGCTAAGAGTAGGACACGACTGAGCGACTTCACTTTCACTTTTCACTTTCACGCATTGGAGAAGGAAATGGCAACCCACTCCAGTGTTCTTGCCTGGAGAATCCCAGGGACGGGGAAGCCTGGTGGGCTGCTGTCTATTGGGTCGCACAGAGTCATGCATGACTGAAGTGACTTAGCAGCAGCAGCAGCAGCAGTGTGTATATATATGTCAACTTCAATCTCCCAATTCATCCCACGACCCCCTGTCCCCCCTTGGTGTCCATACATTTGTTCCCTACTATTGTGTCTCTATTTCTGCTTTGCAAATAAAATCACCCATAGCATTTTTCTAGATTCCACATATATACATTAATGTACGATAATTATTTTCTGTGATGCCAATTCATGAAGTCAAAAATTAGTTTTTGACTTGGAATCCAAAGGCCTTGGTTTGAAAATGGAGAGCCCTTACCTCCAGCTGGGACACAATCAAATAACTTAAGTGAGGTTATGTCCTAAATGTTAGATTAAAGCAGACATATATAAATAGGTTGAGATATAATTATGTAAGTGAATTACACAAATAAAAGATAGACTTTCGCTACGTCATAGTCTGGGTTTCCTGGAAACAGATTCTGAGATGGAGGTGTGTTCACTGGAGAAGAACACCAGGGAACAATCCTGTACAAGATGGAGGGAAGCAGAATTCGGCAAAGGGAGATGCTGAGCCTGGATGCAGGACTGACAGAGACTCAGCTGACGCCACAGGAAGCCCTGGAGCTGTGGCGGGGAGGGCCTTCAGAGTCATTACAGTTTAGTTCAGTTCAGTCGCTCAGTTGACTCTTTGCGACCCCATGGACCACAGCACACCAGACAGACCTGCCTGTCCATCACCATCTCCTGGAGTTTGTTCAAACTCATGTCCATCAAGCTGCTGATGCCATCCAACCATCTCATCCTCTGTTATCTCCTTCTCCTCTGACATTCAATCTTTCCCAGATCAAGGTCTTTTCAAATGAGTCAGCTCTTCGCATCAGGTGGCCAAAGTACTGGAGTTTCAGCTTCAACATCAGTCCTTCCAATGAACACTCAGGACTGATCTCCTTTAGGATGGATTAGTTGGATCTCCCTGCAGTCCAATGGACTTTCAAGAGTCTTCTCCAACACCATAGTTCAAAAGCATCAATTCTTCGGTGCTCAGCTTTCTCTCTAGTTCAACTCTCATATCCATATGTAATTCCTGGAAAAACCATAGCTTTGACTAGACGGATCTTTGTCGGCAAAGTCTCCACTTTTTAATATGCTGTCTAGGTTGGTCATTTCTCCACTGACCTCCAGTAGCATATTGGGCATCTACCGACCTGGGGAGTTCCTCTTTCAGTATCCTATCATTTTGCCTTTTCATACTGTTTATGGGGTTCTCAAGGCAAGAATATTGAAGTGGTTTGCCATTCCCTTCTCCAGTGGACCACATTCTGTCAGACCTGTCCATCATGACCCGCCTGTCTTGGGTGGCCCCACATGGCATGGCTTAGTTTCATTGAGTTAGACAAGGCTGTGGTCTGTGTGATTAGATTGACTAGTTTTCTGTGATTATGGTTTCAGTGTATCTGCCCTCTGATGCCCTCTCTCAATACCTGCCGTCTTACTTGGGTTTCTCTTACCGTGGACGTGGGGTATCTCTTCACGGCTGCTCCAGCAAAGCGCAGCCGCTTCTCCTTACCTTGGACAAGGGGTATCTCCTCACTGCCGCCCCTCCTGACCTTGAACATGGAGTAGCTCCTCTCAGCTCTCCTGCACCTGCGCAGCCACTGCTCCTTGGATGTGGGGTTGTATCAGTAACCTCAGATATGTAGATGACACCACCCTTATGGCAGAAAGTGAAGAGGAACTAAAAAGCCTCCTGATGAAAGTGAAAGAGGAGAGTGAAAAAGTTGGCTTAAAGCTCAACATTCAGAAAACTAAGATCATGGCATCTGGTCCCATCACTTCATGGGAAATATATGGGGAAACAGTGGAAACAGTGGCTGACTTTATTTTTCTGGGTTCTAAAATCACTGCAGATGGTGACTGCAGCCATGAAATTAAAAGACACTTACTCCTTGGAAGGAAAGTTATGACCAACCTAGATAGCATATTCAAAAGCAGAGACATTACTTTGCCAACAAAGGTCCTCTAGTCAAGACTATAGTTTTTCCTGTGGTCATGTATGGATGTGAGAGTTGGACTGTGAAGAAAGCTGAGTGCCAAAGAATTGATGCTTTTGAACTGGTGTTGGAGAAGCCTCTTGAGAGTCCCTTGGACTGCAAGGAGATCCAACCAGTCCTTTCTAAATGAGATCAGCCCTGGGTGTTCTTTGGAAGGAATGATGCTAAAGCTGAAACTCCAGTACTTTGGGCACCTCGTGCGAAGAGCTGACTCATTGGAAAAGACTCTGATGCTGGGACGGATTGGGGGCAGGAGGAGAAGGGGACGACAGAATATGAGATGGCTGGATGGCATCACTGACTCAATGGTTGTATCCGGGAGTTGGTGATGGACAGGGAGGCCTGGCGTGCTGCGATTCATGGGGTCACAAAGAGTCGGACACAACTGAGCAACTGAACTGAACTGAGATTGGTCATAACTTTTATTCCAAGCAGTAAGCGTCTTTCGGAGAAGGCAATGGCATCCCACTCCAGTACTCTTGCCTGGAAAATCCCACTGATGGAGGAGCCTGGTAGGCTGCAGTCCATGGGGTCGCTAAGAGTCAGGCACGATTGAGCAACTTCATTTTCACTTTTCACTTTTGTGCATTGAAGAAGGAAATGGCAACCCACTCCAGTATTCTTGCCTGGAGAATCCCAGGGACTGAGGAGCCTAGTGGGCTGCCATCTATGAGGTCGCACAGAGTCAGACACAACTGAAGCAACTTAACAGCAGCAGAAGTGTCTTTTAATTTCATGTCTGCAGTCACCATCTGCAGTGATTTTGGAGTCCCCCAAAATAAAGTCAGCCACTGTTTCCACTGTTTCCCCATCTATTTGCCATGAAGTGATGGGACCAGATGCCATGATCTTAAGTTTTCTGAATATTGAGTTTTAAGCCACTTTTTCACTCTCCTCTTTCACTTTCATCAAGAGGCTCTTTAGTTTTCCTTCGCTTTCTGCCATAAGGGTGGTGTCATCTGCATATGTGAGGTTATTGATATTTCTCCCAGCAATCTTGATTCCAGCTTGTGCTTCATCCAGCCTGGCATTTCACAAGATGTATTCTGTGTGTAAGTTAAATAAGCAGGGTGACAATATACAGTCTTGACATACTCCTTTTCCTATTTGGAACCAGTCTGTTGTTCCATGTCCAGTTCTAACTGTTGCTTTCTGACTTGCATATAGGTTTCTCAAGAGGCAGGTCAGGTGGTCTGGTATTCCCATCTCTTGAAGAAGAATTTTCCACAGTTTATTGTGATCCACAGAGTCAAAGGCTTTGGCGTAGTCAATAAAGTAGAAATAGATGTTTTTCTGGAACTCTCTTGCTTTTTCCATGATCCAGTAGATGTTGGCAACTTGATCTGGTTCCTCTGCCTTTTCTAAAACCAGCTTGAACATCTGGAAGTTCACTGTTCACATATTGCTGAAGCCTGGCTTAGAGAATTTTGAACATCACTTTACTAGCGTGTGAGATGAGTGCAATTGTGTAGTAGTTTGAATATTCTTTGGCATTGCCTTTCTTTGGGATTGGAATGAAAACTGACCTTTTCCAGTCCTGTGGCCACTGCTGAGTTTTCCAAATTTGCTGGCATATTGAGTGCAGCACTTTCACAGCGTCATCTTTCAGGATTTGGAATAGCTCAACTGGAATTCCATCACCTCCACTAGCTTTGTTTGTAGTGATGCTTTCTAAGACCCACTTGACTTCACATTCCAAGATGTCTGGCTCTAGGTGAATGGTCACACCATCGTGATTATCTGGGTCGTGAAGCTCTTTTTTGTACAGTTCTTCTGTGTATTCTTGCCACCTCTTCTTAATATCTTCTGCTTCTGTTAGGTCCATACCATTTCTGTCCTTTATTGAGCCCATCTTTGCATGAAATGTTCCCTTGGTATCTTTAATTTTCTTGAAGAGATCTCTAGTCTTTCCCATTCTATTGTTTTCCTCTATTTCTTTGCACTGATTGCTGAGGAAGGCTTTCTTATCTCTCCTTGCTATTCTTTGGAACTCTGTATGCAAATGGGTATATCTTTCCTTTTCTCCTTTGCTTTTCACGTCTCTTCTTTCACAGCTATTTTTAAGGCCTCCCCAGATAGCCATTTTGCTTTTTTGCATTTCTTTTTCTTAGGGATGGTCTTGATTCCTGTCTTCTGTACAATGTCACGAACTTCAGTCCATAGTTCATCAGGCACTCTATCTATCAGATCTAGTCCCTTAAATCTATTTCTCACTTCCCCTGTATAATCATAAGGGATTTGATTTAGGTCATTCCTGAATGGTCTAGTGGTTTTTTCCCACTTTCTTCAATTTAAGTCTGAATTTGTCAATAAGGAGTTCATGATCTGAGCCACAGTCAGCTACTCACAAACTTCCCTTTCCAGAATGGCATAAGTGTAAAAACTATTATTAATAGTTCCACATCACTTATGTTTTATACTAGCAAGGCATTTTCAGGTAAGTATATGTATACCCTCTAAACAAAGAAAGAGACAAAGTCTGTTTCTGGGTTCAAATCCTGGCTCTGTGGAAGCTCTATGACCTTGGGATGCTTCTCTTTGGCTTGGTTTTCTTTGCATCGAAAAGTGTTGGATTAGATTGTGACAGTGGTTCTCAACCTTGATTGCCCCTGAGAATCAGCTTTTAAAATTCGTGATACCTGGAACTTACATGATCTGTCTCACTCACAATAGAAATCTCCAGGGTTAATTTCAGACATGGCATGCAGTCAGAGTTCCCCAAGTAATTCGAGTGTGTAGCTAGGTTCATGGAACTCCAAGTTAGATGATCTTCAAGGATGTTCCTTGATCCAGGGCTCTAAGCTTCTGTGAGTTTGTGCTTATGGGACTTTAAGCATGGATATGCTATTACTGGGGCTTCCCTGGTAGCTCAGCTGATAAAGAATCTGCCTGCAATGCAGGAGACCCAGGTTCAATTCCTGGGTCAGAAGGATCCTCTGGAAAAGGGATAAGCTACCCACTCCAGTATTCTTGAGCTTCCCTGGTAGCTCAGATGGTAAAGAATCTGCCTGCAATGCAGGAGATCTGGGTTTGATCCCTGGGTCAGGAAGATCCCCTGGAGAAGGAAATGGCAACCCACTCCAGTACTGTTGCCTGGAGAATCCTCATGGACAGACGAGCCTGGCGGGCTAACAGTCCATGGGGTCACAAAGAGCTGGACACAACTGAGCGACTAAACACACACAGCACGCTATTACTGACCAGGGTTCTTGGTCTTCCCAAATCAATAGAAATTGACCAGAGATCAGACAAGGAATTCAGGCAAGGGGTTCCATTATTGGGATTCCTGCTGTAGCAGGGGAGAGTGAGAACAAGTAACAGGTTCCATTACGCACTCCCTGAGGTGGGGTGAGCTGATTCCTTTTAGGGGGTGAGGGTAGGGGTGTGTCCAGGGGTCAGGTTGGAGGGGTGGCTTAGGTGGTTTTCCCTCCCCTTAGGTGGTGTTGAGTGCAGGGGCACATGCACACCCTGTTTTTGCTCCCTGCTCTTTTGAAGCAGCAGTTGGGTTTTGGTCTTTTTGTATCTTGTTATCCATAAATTGCCCCGACTGTGTATGCACACAGTTATTTTTAGTCCTTTATAGTTTCTTTATATTTTGTTGCTCAAGGAAATGTTTGTCCAGGAGAAAGCACTGCAGCAAAGGGTCCCAGGACCCAGGTCCCAATCTGTCTCTCCACCTAGTTTGGAAACTAGCTGCTCTAACTGCTTCCATCAATTGCCAAGTTAAGTAACCCTGCCTGACTCTGAGGAATGAGATAGTTATTTCTCCCGCACATCAGTCTTCTCCAGGTCTAGAGCCTTGACAGCCAGGAAGCGCCAGTCCACCTTCATTTACAATCTATGAAAAGGTTACCCAAATCTGACCTCAATTCCATCACAACAGTATCCATCAGGGGTCTTAGCTTTGTTGGTCAGACTAACCCCTTTGAGAACCTCATGAAAGCTATAGATCCTCTCACAAGAAAAATTTGTATCTGCACATCAAACTCAGCAGACAGTTTTCACGAGTACCAGAATCCTTGATGCAAAGAAAGTTCAATTCCATTTCAGCATAATATGTAAGTTAAAAAAAATTCATTTAACCCAGGAAGGCAGAAATTCCAGCTTAGCAGAAAAAGTCGAGACTGAAGATTAAGAGACCTGAGTTCTAATCTTGGTTTTACTTCTGACCACCTCGGGGTCACATAGTCACTTTATACCTCAGTTTACACGTGTCCAATTAAGCATCCCAACACCGACTCTGCCTCACTTCTGCTTACCATCTACTCTCACAAAGAACTGGCACATTCCTCTATCCAAGCTGTGTTTGGGACCATAGCACCCAGGTGTGTTTATGTATTTGCCTGTGTGTGTTAGTCGCTCAGTCATGTCTGACTCTTTTGCAACCCTAGAGACTGTAGCCCACCAGGCTCCTCTGTCCGTGGGATTCTCCAGGCAAAAATACTGGAGTGGGTTGTCATTTCCTTCTCCAGGGGAATCTTTCTGAGCCTACCTCATTCTGAGCGCCTGCATTGACCAAGAGGATGACAGTATGTAAGGGTCCTGGAGCCCAGATGGGACTCGGTGAAGGGGCTGCATGCAGTGTCCATCTGCTTGGAGTAGGACTTGGCCTCTGACCTTGGGAGGGGCAGGTGGAGAGCCCATGGACCCACCATGCACCAGCCACAGTCCTTCGTGGGGGAAGGCTGCGACTGGAACCAGAGGTCTGAGAAGCAATCTCCCAGACTTCACACAAACTGCCAGATTGGCCAGAGGCTTGGCAGAAACTTCCCAGCTGGTGTGTGCCAAGTGGTCTGGAGAGAGTAGAGCCACGGCCAGCCTCTGGCACAGGCATCCAGGGCAGCTCTGTTCCCAGGGCACTAACCTGACAAGCGTGTCTGTCAGCCCTGCCAGGAGGGTGGGTTGGACTCTGAGGGGCCCCAGATACACTGCCTCACCAGGGGAACACAGCATTGTTCTCCCAAGAGCCGTGGGCAGCTGGATTCCCCAGTCACCTTCTCCCCATTGTCCAATCTGTCTCCAGACCACCTCCTCTGACAATCCTTCTGGAAGCAAGGGGTGGGTGAGAAGGGAAGGGTGGCAATTCTCATTTGGGTCGCTAAGCTTCTGCTCAGTGTGGTCACTTAGAGTTGGCAGAGGAGCCCCATCCCCCAGGAGAGCTTCTCCTCTTGAAAGATATCGAGGGAACAATCACAGAAGCCTCTTGCCAATAGTGGTGACGGAGGAGGCTGTCTGGGGGGTCTCAGAGAGCCTGCGGGCTGGTGCTCCTGGGGACAGAGGGAGATGAGGAGGGCCCAGGGTGACAGCAATGACTTGTCATCCCCAGGCTTCAAGAATGACACCCCTGCACCTTCAATCCCTCTTGTGCATCATTTCTTCTCATTTCATGCTACTGGAAAGGAAGCACTCCAGCCATGCATGGGGCAGCAGTAGACAGATGTGGTTTTAAAAAAATTTTTTTTTTTCTCCTAATTCCCCCTTTGCTGCTTGCGGGCGGTTTTGCAACTACTGTTTCCAGCTGGGACAGAGGAATATACACAAGCAGTATACTTTTTAAAAAATATTTACTTCATTGAAAATAAAGATAGGCATCTCATAGTCTCTTCCCATGAAACAAGAGATGTGTGTTTCCAAGCTGGGGCATTTCTTGCTGTCTTTCTAGTTCTGACAAAAGATGCTCTTCTACCGCAGACTCTTTTTTTTGTAAACCTTTTGAGAGAGAGAGAGATTCATTTTCTGCACAGAATTGCTTTCCAGTATATCTGAATCATAGAGAGGAGACACAAGCACTGTTGATGGGGCATAACAGGAGGAGGAAGGTTGCCTTGTGGTCCCCTGTCTTGCAGATTTGGCAAAGGGACCACTGGCCAGAGGAGACCAAGAATGCGCAAGCTTTCTCGTTTGTAGGACCTCAACCCCACCATTCTGTTTCCACAAGAGGAGATACCTTGTCACCGTTGGTGGTAACACCTGGCCACAAGGTTCTTTACAAATCCAGGGGAAAACAGAACGAAGTTCTCACAGTCTGCACCACTGAGGAAGCTGCCATGCAAGGTGACCCTCGCTCACCCCTGCTGGGGTAAGGGAGGCATGGACCTCTTTGTACCAAAAAGACAGGGCTTCATGTCTGTGTCAGCCTGGGTCTAGTCAAGAACCAGACCACATCAGCCCATCTAAGAGAGAATTCACCATAAAGAATTGTGAAAAGGCAAACAGAACAGCTGGATGTTAAGGAGATAGAAGCTGGGAGAAGAAACTCTAGGCTGAAGATACAAAGGACGAGATTGGGGTTACTAAGACTTGGAGCTCTGAGGATGGCTCCATGGAGCTGAAACTTTGACCTCTGAGAAGGGGAACCCTCCAGGGGTGGAGCTGTTTCTCAGGGGATCAAAGGGGCTACTGATGCTGGGAAAGCTGCAAGGTGGACTCTACTGCCGCCCATTCTGGGGAAGCCAAGGTGAAGCAGTGCTGCTAGGAAGACAAGGACAGAACTGAATGCCCAGGAATTCATGGTCTTTCTTCCTCCTCAAGTCGCTCCAGCGCCCTCTGTTGGCAACACCTAGCAGATGCCACGGGCAAAAAAGTCCTTTGCAGCTCCCTCCCAGCAAGGAAGGCAAAACTGAGGATGAGAGACAATGGTTTAATAACTAGTACACGTGACTGGGTCTCCACTGATTTATCACTGCTGTCCAGCTTTCCTTTGTTCCCTGATCTGTCATTACAAGCCGTGGGATGGGACCCTTTTGTTTCTTTGAAATGGCTAAACTCAGCCAGAAGGTGGATTTGGGAGAACTTCCTGAGTAGGTTACCCCGCATGCCTCCAACCCAGGATTTCTTAACCTCAGCACTATTGACGTCTGGGGCTGGATCACTATTGCAGGAGGCTGTCCTGTGCCTTGCAGGGGGTTGAACAGCACCCTTGTCCTTCATCCACTAGGTGCTTGGAGCACCTCCCTCACCCTGCCCCCAGTCAATCCAAAATGACAACTAAGAGAGTCTCTGGATGTTGCCAGTGTCCCCTAGGGAGCAAAAGCTCCAGCAGCTAAGAGTCACTGCTCTAAACTCTCAACGTTGTTATCCTGAATTTTCTGGCCCGAGAATTAGAACGTTGAGAATGGCCATACCTCCACAAACTACTCTGCAGTCTTCAAAGTCCTTTTTTTCTGCTTTATTGAAACCTATTCCATCAACTCCAGGAGGCAAGGAGGGTCAGATACTATAATATCCACTTTAGAGGCTAATGAACTGACTCAGAACCGCCACCCCCGCCCCCACTAGGAAACCCTATCAAGGCAGAAGCTACATGACTCTAACAGACCTCACCCTCAAATTTTTGGAGGGAAAAGGGGGTGGTTGGACATGGACTGGCAGAGAAGGGAGTCTCCTCCCCCCACCCCAAGCTACTAATAATGTTCTTTTTATTTTTCTTTTAAAGTGTCCGGCTATTGCCAGGAATACCATATAAAACTTCTTTATGAAGTGAACACAGGCCCCAGCAGCTTATACAAGCTGGCTTGGACAAGGGCACCGGTGTTTCTAATTAATGCTTGGGTCAGCGCTCCAGGCCAGCCCTACCTGCGTCCTGCCCCTCAGCTTTTGACTTCTGGCTCACCTGCACGGGAGCCCCTGTGCTGGTGACTAATAAAGGCTCCTGACGTTCCTTGCCGAGTCTGGCAAGGCAGAAATAAAAGCCACTTCCAGCTAGGTGTGCTCCAGCCTGAACATGGACCATTCACAGGAGGCACTGGTGCGATGCTGCCTAGGCTGTGGCTGGTCCAGCCATGCAGCACGTATGGGCAGGCACTCCTGTGCTCGGCGTCAGCTGCAGCCTTCCCAGGGCCTTTGAGTGACAGCCAAAGGTGTCTCCTCACCGTCGACAGAGCAATCATTCTCCAAATGTCAGGCAGGCATTTTCACAGCTCTCCCCACACTAGAGATTTCTAGTTCTCCTGAAGACCCAGGGTAAGAGATTGTGCTGTCACTGAACAGAACAAGATAGAAACAGGTATTTTTCTATATTTTCTATATAGAAAATATTTTTCTATTATATATTTCTATAATTGCTGTGCCCTTGTGTGTGTGTGTGTGTGCGTGCCTGTGCATGTGTGTGTGTGAGGGGGCATGAATGTGTACACATATGTGTACATGTCAATCCATGACTTCTCATATGGATCTGATAGAAACAAAGGCCTTGGATGTGCAGACCTTTTGCACATTCTGTGTTCTGATTGGCTAACTTCTTGGCTAGTTGATTACTTGATCACAAATTTACAATCTGTTACTCCCAGTTCCTTACATTCCAGATAGAGAATAAAAACCACAAAAAGTACCTAGATGTGTTATACAAACACTTGGAAATATTCAGATAATTTGCCATAATTTCCATTTATAAATATTGAGCATTTGAAAAATAAAATCTAAATCTAGACATTTGCAGCTTAGAATTCACAAATAAATAGGAAGCTCTGCTTTGGTTAGGCATATAAATAATATGCCTAGCCGCTGTTAACGGAGAAGGCAATGGAACCCCACTCCAGTACTCTTGCCTGGAAAATCCCATGGACGGAGGAGGGCCTGGTGGGCTGTAGTCCATGGGGTCGCTAAGAGTCGGACACGACTGAGCAACTTCACTTTCACTTTCTGCTTTGGTAAGGACTGTGTCACAATTTGCCTGAATTTTTCATGGTACTTAGCATACCACTGCGATGGCCAGGGAACTGGCATTCTATTGACACTTGTTTCTTAAATGACCAGAAGAATGATTTAAAATTGAAGATATTAAAAATTTTTTTAAATGATGAATTGACAGCTGGGGTCAGATCTTTCCAAAAGAGTGGGGGGATTTTCTTTCTCTCTGTTGATTCCCACAGCACCTGGGAGGTGGCTATCATGGAGCTGCAAGCATGTTCCAGGCTCAGGGAGGGGGTTGCGACCTCACACCTTGTGCCCTACAGAGGATGTTAGTTTTTAGAATGCTTCTCTGTGATCCTGGGAAATAAGGAAAAGCATTTGATGGGGAATTCACTTCCTAACTGTGTGACCCAAGGAAATTAAATTGGGGATAATCAAGTTGGTATTCACATCCCAGTGCTATTGTGAGGATGAAATCCAGCAAGGTCATGCAGAAAGCAGCATGCAAACTGGAGAGGGTTTTCCAGGGGCGGTGGGTCATTGCTGAGAGTTCTTGAGCAAATCCATCCACCTGAGGGATGTAGATTCCCTGGGCATCTGAGGGAGATGCCCAAAGCCACACAAGCATATGATATCAGTTCCTGTGATGCAGTCGACTGGTGACAGCCATGAAGATGTGAATTTAGGAGGTGCCTCCATGTATAACAGACATCCTTATCCAGATATGAATTCTAGTTCATGAAATCAGAACAAGTAAACACTGTGCTTTCCTTCACCCACAACCTGACGTCAGGAGATCGGCTTTTCTGCATGCAGCCAAGTCGACCCAAGTTTGGTTCAGTTACAATAAGACAAAGATCGTGGATGTGATACAGAAGTGACTAGAGGGAGAGGAATAGCAGGCTGGCACCACACCCTGGTTTGTAGGCGAGGAGAAGTGGGTCATGATTTCCTCACCCAGAGATCAGTCTAAAACCAAGTGAAAGTGTTAGTCACTGAGTCATGTCTGACTCTTTGAGACGCCACGGACTGTAGCCCGCCAGGCTCCTTTGTCCATGGGATTTCCTAGGCAAGAATACTGGAGTGGATTGCCACGCCCTCCTCCAGGGGATCTTCCCCACCCAGGGGTCAAACCTGGGTCTCCCGCACTGCAGGCAGATTCTTTACCATCTGAGCTACCAGGGAAGCCTCTGATGAATCCTTCAGTGGCCACAGCACTGGAGATCCATGACCCCTGCTGACCATCCTCATTTGGACTCCCCATAGGATAGCTTCTCTGCAGCATGTCTTCCTGTCTTAGGGCTCCGAGTCCTCTATTTATGTACCAGGTACTGTGTGATGATCACTCTTCATCTGTTTCAATACCTATCCAGTCTTTCTACTTTACATTATGACTTTGGCCAACACCACAGTCTGCGTTTATCCTGTTGGGAAGGTCTTTTGTAACCAGGAACCTTTATCCAGTTCCTGGTTCCAGGAAAACTGGAAGAGATGAAGCCCTGCCTAGCGTGGGATTGAGAAGTGGCTGAACCTCTGCCCAGCAGGAAGGGAGCAACAGAGAGCACAGGGCGGTGCCTGAGCTCCCATCAGTTCTCTTGGAGGGGCTGCCTTGTTTCATCCCAAGGAGAACCTCAAGACCAGAAACATATTCCAAAGCTCCAGGTATTTGTCTCTTCTCACACTCTCTGGCTGCCTGGAATCACACATGACTCTTCTGCACTCTAATACAGATAAGTAACTGCTAAAGTTTGACCTATTATTTTCACTGTTCTAAATGCACCAGTGTTGAGACTTTGTTCTTCTGCTTTGAAAGAAAACCGAATAAACAAACTTAGAAAAGTAACCCAGAGAGGACGTGATGGCTAAAATGAAGACAAAGTAGAAGGCATTAAGTTAGAAATAATTTCTACCACTTTGAAGTCTAAGACAATATTTTTGAAAGACGAAATATAGAACGAACATGTGTATATCCTGTAACACGCAATATCTAATTTGCACCAATATATCGTGGGGGGAAAAAAACTCAACAAATGGAAATTTCTCCCAAAGTCTGGCAAAAAGCCATTCCTCTGCTCTGATTTGGAAAAGAAGATTGTAAACAGTGTGGCGGTGTCTGGTTTTACATTACAGATGATTTGCAGATATCCAAGTTTGATTATAGTTTAGCTTTTGAGATTTTTATCACAGGAACATATTTCAAAGAGCCCTAGCATGCAGAAGATGGGGGAGAAGCTTGTAAAAACAAACTATTGGGCTTCTTTAAACCTAAGAAAAGGAAAATAAAAACACTGAACAAGCTGAGAAACTCCCCCACTGGTTTATTTTTCTGGGTTTTGTTCTGTGCTGCAAGCTCTTCATGTCCTGACAACAGAAGGTTCGCTCATTACAGTGAACGTGGATCATGGAACCAACATGAATGGAAGGAAGAGTCAAGTCAGCCCCCACCCCCAGATGCACTGGAAAGGGGGGATCCAGCTTGCTGATGGCAAAAGAGAAATGACAGAGGCAAAAGCCCACGTTCCTCTAACATAGTGAGACCTGGTCACTTGGAGCTGGACACAGAGCCCAGAGCAAAGCGCACACCCCCCAACTGTGTACTGCAGAAAGGACAGGGCACTTCAGAAACAACCTGGAGGAAGAAGGACAGCTCTGGAAATGCAGAGCTGCGTGAAAGGGGGATGTGGTAGGGGACACAAATCCACTGAACTTTCCAGAACATCCGGGGCAGGGCAAGTATGGTCTGCAGCATCCATGCCAGGAACCTCAGGTGCTGGCTATCTAGCACCAGTGGGGTCAGACTGTCTCTTGCATCTTCCCTTGGGTGGTCTTATCCTCACCCATTAATGCACACATGCAGCGGACCCATAGCGCTGCCTTCCATGGGCTAATCATTATGAATAGGAGAAACAATATGACTGAAGCAGTGGGGTGGGAGTGGAGTCGGGGGTAGGGGTTGGGGAGTAGATAAGTGGCGAGACCAGCTCTCCTGGGGCTGAGGGCCCTTCCAGGATGTCTGGCCACCCACACAAGACAATGCTGACCTTCTCCCTACCTCTCCTTACAGCATCTTCCTGCTCCTCCCTTCCCTGGAGATCTGCAAACTTTGCCAAGACACCCACAAACACCGTGAGGCAAATGGAATGCAGAACCCCGGGCTCCAGTAAGAAGATGCTGTCTGCTGGAGGCTCCCACCTGGTGTCTGTGAAATTACAAGCGCAGGGGAGACTGCCCTGGCTGGGAGGAGCCCTGTGAGAAGTGTGGAACTCAGGGGCCAACTCTTGGAAAGCTTAGAGCTTAACATGATCTGGCGCGTGGCGCAGAAACCTCCACAGAGATGGGCGATCCAGAATCTCCACCTGGCTGCCCCCATCTCTTGTAGCCAGCAAATCTTGCAAGTGAAATCACCTCTTCGAGCCTCAGTTTCCTCACCTGTCAAATGGGCATATTGACCCCCACCTTAGAGATGTATACGAGACTGTGTGTGTGTGAAATTGTAGGATGACAAGCTGTTCTGGAGGTACTGGATGCTGATAGACTTGGGACAGCAAAAGACTGAATGTACCCACAAGTCCCCACGGGGATCCCGCATGCTCACAGCCTTAAACTGGGGTCGGGTGTGTGTTTGAGGCTGGGTGGAGTTTGGTTCAGCTATTGCCAGAGGGAGGCTTCACCACTTGGGACAGCACCCCCACCCCCACCCCCACCCCCACCCCCGCCAACACAGTGCCAGAGGCGGGTCCCCCAGCAAACTGTCCGCACCCACTTCCTGTCGGGATTTTGAGGGAAAACGCCTCCATTTTCTGTAACACCAGCCTGAACCAACGCACAGATCGCACTGCACCAGGTTCTGGGGGCTCGTGCTTCCTTTCCCGAGTTTGGTCCTCCCATGAGTCAGAGGGAGCCGGATCAGTGGGAGCTTAGTGGTTTTACTGGAGGGGAACCTACAGGAAATCATTTAAGAAGATAATAAGGGGGATTTTTCCTGTCTAGAGATGAGGCCCCTGGGTCTTTGCAGATGGTGCTATTTTCTCAGATTCAGAAATAACTGCAGGAGAAGAGCCTCAGCTGGTTCCTAAGTCAGTACAACTGGGTCAGTACACAGACCCTCCTGGGACAGGACCAAGCTTTCATGCCTTGAGCTTTGTCAAAGGCTCAAGTCTTCACAGATCCGTGGGACTCCCTCCCAGCACCCAGAGTCCTGGCAGTCTGGGCTCTTCCTGAGCCTCTCGTGGCTCGCCCAGCCTCTCTTCCCTGTTAGATTTGCCTGGTTACTTGAAATGTGATTATCTCTGGAACTGAAATTATAAGTGGATTTTCATTCTCTGCTGTCTCAGTTGGTAAGGAATCTGCCTGCAATGCAGGAGACCTGGGTTCAATCCCTGGGTCAGGAAGATCCCCTGGAGGAGGGGATGGCAACCCACTCCAGTGTTCTTGCCTGGAGAATCCCATAGACAGAGGAGCCTGGCAGGTTACTGTCCATGGGGTCGCAAAGAGTCAGACATGACTGAGTAGCTAACACTTCCCACTGAGGTAGAAGGTAATTACTTTGGGTGGTGCCCCTACTGTCGATATGTAATTTCTCTTTTAATAAATGTTTTGACACCTTAAGTTGACTAGCATTGAACCTGAGTAATGAAAGATAAGGTATTTTGCCCTATTCTGTATTTTGTTATTCCTATCATTTCTCCTATTAAGGTTCATTTTAGGTCTGAGAAGAGCAAATATTTTCACTATCTGAAAAAAAATGTCTGAATTTTTATACTTGTTAGCATACTTTATTTGTTTTGGTCACAAAGGGTCCAGAAGTAAGTAGAACCACAAGAGTTAGGTTGATGGCTCAGGAGCCTTCGTTTCTCAAGATGCCCCTGGTCTCTTCCCAGAGCATCACCCTTCTCCTGACTGGACCATAGCCCCGGTTTCTGATTTGCAAGCTTACTCATCACAACACATGCAGTGAAATGGATTCACTCATCAAACATCTACTGAGTGTCTGTGTCCCTACGTGCTGCAGAGAGAGAAATAAGCAAGTCCAGGTCTAAAAAAAATTATTGACTAGTCTTGAAATTTCGCCTTCAGAGACATCTGCTCAGGAATTTGTATGTGGAAAAGAAGCAGCAATGGGTGGATAACCAAGCAAAAAGGATACAGAATGAGGACCCATGGAGGAAATCTAGTCCCTCTCTCTGTATCATAGACCCCAAGCCCAGTGACATCACGTGAATGATGATCATGAATGAACCCCGGGAACAGAGCCCCAGAAATGGAGCTGTCACTGAGTCATCTAGGGCTCTAGCTGAATGCCCTGAGTTTTCTAGATGAAGGAGATCCGGCTTACAGAGACTGCAGCCTACCCAGGTATGACCACAGTCATGGAAGAAAGGAAGGTGAAGGCCCCAGTCTGCATCCCCAGGCCTTGGGGGAAGGGCCCCCACTCCAGCAGGTCTGCTCTCAGAGGAGGCCTGCCTGGGTTAGAACCCTGCTCCCCAGCCCCGTCTGTGCAATGCAGCGAGGACTAGCTTTGGAGCTGGAAGGGCAGCTTTCATCACTCCCTCGAAGAGGAGGAGGGAAGCATCATCACACTGGTTGGGCGGGAAGAGAAGCCATTCCCCGCCCCCCCGCCGCCTGCCTCGAGGTTCTCACGAGTCCCGTTTCCTATTCCCTGGCCGTCACCCGATGTCTGATCAGTGTCCAGTAAACAGAAAAGAGCCTGCTTTATGCCATCACAGATTAAGTGACACCAGCTAAGGGCTCCATCTTTCACTCTTTCTTTGAAATGAATCCTCGCTCCCGTCGCTGCTTTGTGTCCCACGGGAGGAATGCGGTGGTGGTTGGCAGGGGGACCGGGGACCAAGCTTTTTCACATCCAAACACTGAGAAGTGGCAGTGCTTTGGTTGCCAGGGGTTGGGAGGACTGGAAAAACTAAAGCCATGCTTAATTTTAGGGCATTTTCATCTTTATCGTCGTTTTAGCAGTGGAAAGAGCATCCCAGAGGGAAGCAGCAGCCTCCGGAGAGAGTGGTCCCAGCGAGATGAGACACAGGATGTGGGCAGAACCCTCTCCAGCAAAGGGAGGGGATGCCTTTTGCTGTATTTCACATCCTGAGGCCATGCCCTCCAGTCACGGCTCGCCTTTGCCATCCCTGATTTCTAAAATAGCCTATCTAGGTAGTTGTTAAGACCACAACGTTAATTTTTCTAGTTTGGGAATAGAAGATGAGAAACCCACCACAGCTGCTTTTCAGTGTAGTGGAGAGACAGCAGGAAGCCCTGGGAGGAAGCCTAGAACCTTCGAGCTTGGCATGGCTCTGAGCACTGCCACTGGGTGGAGCATGGGGAAGCAATTTTTATTTGTGTTCGCAGCTAGAGCCCCAGTTACTGAACCTGATAATGATACATTGAACCCATCTATACAGAGAAATAATTTCCAATTAATGTACTGCTTCACCTTACGTGAAACTTCAGTTTGCTCACAGTTTTCCCAGTTATCAAGATAAGGTACAGAAAGCCTTACTACAGGAAGACAGGCCAGGCGTAAAGATGGGCAAGGATAATACACAGGGGGTTTCCCAAATGGTGCCAGTGGTAAAGAACTCACTTGCCAATGCAGGAGACATAAGAGATGCTGGTTTGATCTCTGGGTCGGGAAGATCCTCTGGAAGCAGGCATGGAAACCCACTCCAGTATTCTTGTCTGGAGAATCCCATGGACAAAGGAACCTGACGGGCTACAGTCCATTAGATCACAAAGAATCAGACATGACTGAAGCTACTGAGCACAGCCCAATGCACAGGAGGTACCAGCTTTTCCCAGCCTCTTAAGGCTGCTGCCCTTTACAATGATACAGTGAGCGAGTGCACTTTAAAGAAATTAGGCTTCATTGATAGAAAATGGGCCATAGGACAGACTATATCTCTTGAAGGTCAAATCATAGCTTTAGGACAGGGTTTTGTTTCTATGAGGCAAGTTTTTGTAAGGCAGATTGGATCTAAGAGGTCAACTCATTGTGGATCATTTTTGCTCCATGGGACTTACAAACATGCCATCGGCCCTGGAGTGGTCCTGACGGGGAAGTGGTCGGTGTGGAGCGGGTGGACCAGCACACACGGCAACAGCCCAATAGGACTTGTTTTCCTTTGTTTTCTGCCAGTGGTTGTCAAAGCTATTGTGACTTACTTTTCTGGCTCTGAAACTCTGACTTTTATCTATGTGCCTGCATGCTAAGTCACTTCAGTCATGTCTGACTCTTTGTAACACCAAGGCCTGTAGTCTGCCAGGCTCCTCTATCTGTGGGATTCTCCAAGCAAAAATACTGGAATGGGTTGCCATTTCTTTCTCCAGGGGATCTATCCAACTCAGGGATCGAATCAGGATCTCTTATATCTCCTGCATTGGTAGGCAGGTCTTTACCACTACCACCACCTGGGAAGTCCATGCAATTCAGAGTCTGTTTAGTATCTGATTTTCTTTTTCTCACTCTAGCTTTGATAAGCCTGGTGATTGTTTTTAGGGTGCAAAGGCAGAATAAGTTCACAGAGATATCTGTGTGAAGTTCCTACAGTAGTCTTTAGCTGGCAGCCTGAACCTCTAGCTCTCAGCCACACACCATCAACTTCTCATTGAGATGATCCATGTTACATATTATAAAAAAAGAAAATAATAATGTGAAGTACTTTGGGAACACAGACATTTCATGGGAAGAGTAGTTGGCTTAGGGTATGATAATTTGGCAAGCTTTTGATAAACTAAAGTCACATCAAAGACCAGAGAGTAAAGGAGCTGGAAATCAATTCAGAGGAGCAGGGAAATGTGAGGGGACCCAGGGGCCAAAGGTCTGTCTATGGATACATGCTTTAGACCTAACCTGTGTTTCTGCAAGATGAGGGGCCACAAGTTCAATGTGACAGGGACTCAGATTTCTTTTATTTAAAACTGGGGTATAGTCGCTTTACAGTGTTGTGTTGGTTTCTGTTGAGAATTGTTCACAAGAACAGGCTGCCTTGTAAAGGAGTGGTCTTCTCATCAGTGAGAAATTTCAAGCAAAAACTCGATGACATCCCGTCATAGGGTTAGAAAAAGTACTTCTAACTTGTGTCAATGAAAAAAAAAGTCACTCGCCATACTAGTAAACAAAGGATGCTGCAGCTATCAAGCCATCACATTTTAGCTGCACCAGAGGTGCACTCCAGGGAGATTCAGGATGGAGAGAACAGGATACTGGCCCTAGATCACTACAGTACATATCAAGGGAATGACTGCAGTGAGTCCAGGCCCTTGTGTCTTCCCTCACATAGAAAAGTGCTTAATTAATTCGCTTGAGATGTCTGGGCTGGGTTTTTTTTTGTTTTTTTTTTTTTTTTTAATTAACATTGGTCTTTTGATGTTCTGGGTTTTCCTGGTGGCTCAGCATTAAAGAATCTGCCTGCTATGCAGGAACCATAGGAGATGCAGGTTCGATCCCTGGGTTGGGAAGATTCCCTGGAGGAGGACATGGTGACCTACTCCAGTATTCTTGCCTGGAGAATCCCAAGGACAGAGGAGCCTGGAGGGGCTACAGTCCACAGGGCCTGATCTTTTTTCAGTGTTGACTGAAAAAAAAAAAAAAAAAGCACAGCCTAAAAGTTGAGAATTATGTTTTATTTGGCAGATAACACTGAGGACTTAAGCCTGGGACACAGCCTATCAGGGAGCTCTGTGGGACTGCTCCAAAGAGGTAAGGGAGAGGCTAAGCTATAAAGGAGATTTTGCAACAAAGATCAGATTGTGCATTTCTTTTCAGTCAATACTCATGATGCTCAGATGTGACATTCTCCACTAGGATCTCAAGAGTGCTAGGGAGCACACAGGCAAGCAGGAGGGAGCAATGACAACTGTGACGGACCACGCACTGACACTGTCTCAGACACGGAGCCCATCACCAACTTTCTCCTCCTCCAAGATCAGTTCCTCCAGGTTGGTTTCTACATCCTTCTGGTCACATCTTTGTATTCACTTCAGCTTATCAAGTCTCTCCCCTGGCAGAACAAGAAATGTTTTTCTCCAACTGGACACACCAAGCAGGGTAGGGTTCCTGGGCACAAAGATGTTCTGTGTCCTCCGTTTCTTTGATTACAGGAAAATAGGCTTCATTTAACCTCCGTGACCTTCCCTGAGATCCAAGAGGCAGATTCAAGTCATTGTTAATTAGGGAAGAGAGGGGATGCAAGACCAGGAAGAAACAGTCAAGAAAAATAATAGTGCAGCCTCGGGACGAAGATCTGCTTCCCCTTCAGTAGACACACACAACACTATCTTTGGGCACTTTTGCAGATACTGAAACCCCCTTCAGGTGGGAGAAGGTAACCGTATGCTGCTCACAAGCATGTAGACCCCAGACCACTTGGAACAGAAGGGTGATAATACTGAGTCCCTCTTACCTCACCACCAGCCCACTGTGGCCCCCTTTGCTAGGCAAAGCAATAAACCTGCTCTTTTCTACTTCACCCAGAATAATCCCACGAGGAACAGACCCCTCCAGGGGCCATTGGTAAAACCATGAGTTAAGGAAAACTCCCTGAGCACAGGATCCTATCTCATTCCTCTGGGCCCTCGTTCACTAGTGTGGAGCCCTGGTGTGGGGACCACTGGAGACCTGCCTGGCCCACCTGGTGGCATGGAGGGAAGCCTGCGGTGTGTCTGGCAGAGTGACTTTGACAAGTCTATTTGAGAAACTCTGACCACAGAAGGGCAGATGTGTGGTCCCTCAGGTTTCTCATCCATTTGAGCTGCAGGGACTTCTAATCCACATGTTGCCTACTAATTTACCCTTCATTCATCAGAATATTATTTTGTAAGAGCTTTTTGATGTCTGAGAAGCTAAATGAATCTCTTAAGCCCTTTCCCGCTTTGTACCACGAAATTGTGTGCTTCCAGCAGTTGGGGAACAGGAGCCAGAAAAGCTGGGGGCTATGCTTGCAGCCCTTGCAGGGAGGAGCACACCCTTGGAAACAGTCCCCGCCCAGCCTGAAGGCCAGTGCAATTATACCTTGTGACAAGAAGGCACACCTCTTTTCTAGACATTTTTCTTTGGGTCCTGCCTCTAGGGAGGGTCCCTGCTGCTGCTGCTGCTAAGTCGCTTCAGTCGTGTCCGACTCTGTGCAACCCCATAGACGACAGCCCACCAGGCTCCCCCGTCGCTGGGATTCTCCAACCAAGAACACTGGAGTGGGTTGCCATTTCCTTCTCCAATGCATGAAAGTGAAAAAATAAAAGTGAAGTCACTCAGTCGTGTCCGACTCCCAGAGACCCCATGGACTGCAGCCTACCAGGTTCCCCCGTCCATGAGACTTTCCAAGAGTACTGGAGTGGGTTGCCATAGCCTTCTCCAAGGGAGGGTCCCACTCACTGGAAATTCAGTATTTCATTCCATTCATCTACTCCCTCCTTGACCAATTGTTTAATGAACACTCCCCAATGGCAGTGGACAGTGGGCTGGTGTTGGACATCCAAATTATGCACAATGCTCAGTTCTTGTCCTTGAAGAACTTACATCCTATTGAGGGGGAGGATAATTAGGGTGTTTGGGATGGACACATGCACACTGTTATATTCAAAATGGATAACAAACAAGGACCTACTGTACAGCACAGGGAACTCTGCTCAATGTTATGTGGCAGCCTGGATGGGAGGGGAGTCTGGGGGAGAATGGATGCATGTACATGTATGGCTGAGTCCCTTTGCTGTTCACCTGACCCTATCACAACATTGTTATTTGGCTATACTCCAGTATAAAATAAAATTTAAAAAAATTTTTTTAATTTACAATAAATATTATGAAACAATAAAAAAATAACCTAATCCAAGAGCTAGTTTTGTGAAAATACCAAACCCTAATGAATTTAATTATAATAACATTTTTTAATATTGAAATTAAAAAAAAAAAGAACTCATATCCTAGTGGAGAAGGGGGTTGAATAGACCATTCCAGAAAGGGCAGTGAGTACAATACCAATGAGATGCAGGGTATCATAGAATTAAGAAGGAGCACCCACCCCAGACAAGGATGAAAAAGATGAGTCAGGAAAGGCTTTTAAGGCTCTATTCTTTGCCTACAGAATATTGTGACCACTCTTCCATAGTTACTGATGCCAAATTTTGAATTATGGAAGAATCATGGCATCCCACCACCATTTAAACACACAAAATGTTACTGACTCTTCAGAAGATCTAGAAGAACCCTGTTTTCCATCTCAAAGGAGAGTCATATGATTTATTTGTGATATTTGAGGAAAAGCAGAACTTTTCCTCAAAACCAACTTCATTCCTTTCAAAGCATGATAAATTCCTGTATTAACTTTCTTTTCAAAAGAAGAATAACATTTTCTAATGTACTACTGTGCTGATGTGTTCTTTGTGGTTGAAGTTAAACTTTGAATTAGCTTTGCAAATTCACTTTAAAGTTTAGTTTCAAGCTTGTTTGAATTCTTTATCCCTCAGAATTCAATATCACTGAAATGTATATCATGTATAACTCAGAATTGAATATCGCTCAATATATTGATATATCTTTTTGTTAAAGTAGCATAGAAATAACTGTGATCAAAGAAAGAAATGAATAGCAGGATGCTGTTTGGCCCTTAATGGGCTTTATAATCTCTCTGAGCCTCAATTTCCTCATTGTAAAATGGAAACAGTAAGAACACCTACTTGTGGAACACTGCAGAAATGTCCCCAATCCTTCCATCAGGTAATGAAGTCTATTTCACAGTCTCTTTAATCCTATCTGAACCCGTGACCTGCTTTGGACAATAAAATATGACAGAGGTGACAAGGTGCCAGTTCCAAGCCTGAGCCTTGAGAAGCATTGGCTGCTTTGCCTGTCTCTCAGAACTTTGCCGCACCACCGCGTGAACAAGCCCAGTTAGTCTTCTCAGGAGTGAGAGAGAACATGGAGCAGAGACAAGAATCCCCTTGGAAGCTCTCTGAGACCAGTCAGCCCCCCATCAAACAGCATCTGACCACATACACAAGAAAAAGCTCAGTCAAGACCATCCGCTGAGCTCAGCCCAAATGATTGAGCACCAGAATCATGAGCTAAAAAAAATAGCATTGTTTACACCACTGCATTTTGAAGTGGTTTGTTATGCTGCTGCTGCTGCTGCTAAGTTGCATCAGTCGTGTCCGACTCTGTGTGACCCCAGAGACAGCAGCCCACCAGGCTCCCCCGCCCCTGGGATTCTCCAGGCAAGAACACTGGAGTGGGTTGCCATTTCCTTCTCCAATTCATGAAAGTGAAAAGTGAAAGTGAAGTCGCTCAGTCATGTCCCACTCTTAGCGACCCCAGGGACTGCAGCTTACCAGGCTCCTCCATCCATGGGATTTTCCAGGCAAGAGTACTGGAGTGGGGTGCCATTGCCTTCTCCGGGTTTGTTATGCAGTAAGCACTAATTGAGATGCAATATCATATAGGCTTATTTAGAAGTTTAAAAGTTTGGTATTTGTAAGATATTTATAACTATTCCAAGTTCTATGTAAATTTTAAATAAGTGCTTGTTTTCATAATCATTATTAAGATATTAGGATATCCTTACAGTTCCATGATCCATTTGGAAAGGAAAAAAACAAGAGTCTTGAATATTGGCTTTAGAAGGATGTTTTGACTTGTATTTCAGTTCACATCCAACAATGGTCAGTAAATTAGTAGATTTACCTATAACAATATTTTTGTTGCAATACTAATGATTCCCGGCATGACTGAGATCTTTTGGCACACGAACAAGTATTTTTGCTGAGTGACAAGGCTTTAATCTTACAAATACTTACTCTTTCGCCAGGGGAAATTATACTTGTTTGAACTTTTTAAAAACAAGCATAGTTTTGATTTGCTTAGACCTCCCTGGTTACAAGTGCATTATGTGGAGACCAGACATGTCATAAGCAAAATCTACTCATTTCACTGTGTGTGCTGGAAATCAGCTGAGTCACCCAGAGTGACGTTAAATGTAATTTCAGAATTGAAAAGAGTTCTTGTTCTTTCCTGTGGTAACAAGTACTTAATATATATTTGTAGTTTAGTATAATTAGTCATAACGTTACATTATTACAATTACTGTTTTTATGGACATAACTTTCCTACAACTTATTCAAAGTGATTCTATATGATTACCTCTGTAACAGAAAATCTAGAGAATTGCAAATCAGCTCAAGAAATGGCACATTTAGGATTGCTTTTTTCATACATTCCAGACACTAGAGACATCCTCTCTGCTTGTCTTTAGAAAGTTCAGAAGATTACCAAAGGCTGCTAGAAGACACCTTGCTTGCAATATTTTATTATAATTTTTCTCTATCATCACCTGTTGCAAAGCAAACTTCACTTTATAAATAATAAGATCTTACAATTTTCTCAAAATAATTGTATAAGCCATGTCATTGTTGTTTTAGTCCCCCAGCTATCTAGAGAGGTAGACCAGATATCTGTGGTTATCTCCATTTTATACAGCAAGTGAATGAGAAAGAGAGAATTGGTACACTCAAGTCACCTGCCTAGTGAGTGGCATTAGTAGAGTCAAAACTAGATTTTCCTGTTACAAGTGTGGGACTCCTTCAATAGCATATCATTAAATTCTTCATAGAGCCCCTGAATGATGAAAAGACAGACATGGCCAGAAAAGAGTCAGGCACATCTAATGTTGAATCCTGGCTTGTCCATGTGTTAGCTAGGTGACATTCAGACAAGTTACTTAACCTTGTGGGTGCTTAGTCACTCAGTCATGTCTGACCCTTTGCAACCCCATGGACTGTAGCCCTCCAGGCTTCTCTGTCCCTGAAAATTCTCCAGGCAAGAATACTGGAGTGGATTGCCATGCCTTCCTCCAGGGCATCTTCCCAACCCAGGAAGAGAACCCAGATCTCCCGCATTGCAGATGGATTCTTTACCATCTGAACCACCAGGGAAGCCCTTAACCTTGCTGAGCCTCATTTTTTATATATAGAAGAGAGATGATACTATATACTTCATGAAATTTTAGTGAATATTAAATTACGTATTTAAAGTGCTTGGCACTGGAAATTTTTAATAAATGTTCATTGTTGTTACAATTTTGGTGTTATTATTGCTGTTATTAACCTGGTAGTTAGATGAGCTAGCTCAGAATCCCATGATTTCATGGTCTGAGACTGTTCTTAAAATTTATGTGGGGATGTCAGTTTCCCCCAGTCTCCTGATTTGATGTGTAGTAAACTGTTTAATTCTACCCCAAAGTAAAATAGATAAAGATGAGAACAATTCAGATCATGTTTACAATCTTTGGGGGTCGGTTTGTGGGGAGTGCGTAATGGATGGATAGTGCCTACTCAGCTGCTACCATTTAATTACATGAAAGATTGCATTGTCAATGAAGATACCATTGTGATAGAGGGAAAAGTTAAAGTGTTAGTCACTCAGTCCTGTCTGACTCTTTGTGACCCTACAGATTGTAGCCCCTCAGGCTCCTGTGTTCATGGGATTTCTCCAGGCAAGAATACTGGAGTGGGTTGCCATTCTTTTCTCCAGGGTGTGTTGTCAAGCTTCATCGAGGTGTTTTCCTAAGTCTATTCAAGAACTCTCTGCTCCAGACTGGAATTAGGCTATTTTCCCAGAAGGCAGAGACTACGCGCAGTAGGTTTGTGCTTGAATAACCTTTCTTGTTCCTTTTCTCACTATATGTGTATGTGTCATCCCAAACCTAGTCATTTTCATGCTACAATGTAGAATGAAATGCATTTGAGAACTATGGAGAGGAAAAATGACATCCAACTGACAATGTTCTTAAAACTTCCTAGACCTGGGCTATTTAGTTAGTTAGTTTTTTGAATGATGCAGAAGAAATTTAGGTCATTAAGAGAATAAGATGGAAAAGAACTCAACTGAAAGGTGAATCTCAAGACTTCAGCCAGAGGATTGCCAGTTGCTCCCCAGAGATAAATCCAATTTTGTGGGAAAATAATTCTGAACTACTTTGAAGATCTATGTTTTCTATAGTCTCTCAACCCAAGAGCTTAAACTCCACTACCCTATCACATTTATAACCTGAGGACCAGGTTGCCCTTCTCACTGTCAGTATTTTATCTCAGCTGTAAGGAAAAGAGAACAATTTTGAGACTGTGTCATGACTTCTTGTAGGAATCAAACACTGGGAAGAGAGTGTATTTTGCTAAGTGATTTTATATTAATTTGCAACTACTTTTTACCTTATCTGTGGTTGATAATGTTAAACTCCAAATGGACTGTGAGGATGAGCTAGAATAATGGTCTGTTTATGTTATGGCAGCTGCCTTCTTTGGTTGGTCACTGGCACTTTCTTGTGTCAAATAACCCACAGATAATTTATTTTAAACAGATAGATACATAAGAATGTGTCTCTTTATTGAAAATCTCATGGCAGCTACAAGCCATGATATGGAACTCTGGAGTTCATTTGGTTACAAAACTGCTGAATATGAAAGTGGTTTTGACATCTTAGTGAAAATTTTTTTTTAAGGTTTCAGCTCTCCTCCCCAAAAGATACTCAATAAAGCAGTAGGTTGTCTGAACCAGTACAGAAAAATCCTAGAGGAGATGAGAGCTTCATTCCCAAATAATCCTTCTAAAAAGTCAAAGGTAAGTGAGGCATTTTGCAGTTAGAAATGTAATAACTGACCCAAGCAAGCATCACCAAAGGATGGTAGGACCAATGGAAGAAAGTTGTCTGGGAGGGGGTGGTTACATGGTCTCAAATGCAATTTACAAACTATTAATTACTTACAGAGAAGAAAAGTTATCAATACCTTCATAATGGAGAAATCTATTGGATAAAAAATCCAGCTTAGTAAATATAATAATGGAACACATTTTGGGTACTTTCTGATGTGATCCATGAGAAAGATTCAGCACTGCCTGGGTGGCATTTCCCCCCAAATACATACATTGAATCTCACCAAGAAGAAAAAACCAGCTATATCCAAATTCTACATCATTCCACATATCCAAATTCTATAACATGCCACAAACCAACTGGCCTAGATTGTTCAAAATTGTCAAAGTCAAGAAAGAATTTTTTGGATTAAAGGAAAATAAAGAGAAATGACAACTAAATGGTATCTGTTGTCTTTGATTAGATCCTGGACCAAGAAAAGTTATAAAATATAGCTATAGATTGCATGGGTGCATGCTAAGTTGCTTCAGTTGTGTTCGACTCTTTGTGACCCCATGAACTGTAGCTCTCCAGGCTCCTCTGTCCATGGGATTCTCCAGGCAAGAATACTGGAGTGGTTTGCCACTCCCTTCTCCAGGGAATCTTCCTGACCCAGGGATCGAACCTGGCTGGCTTTCCCACATTGCAGGCAGATTCTTTAACATCTGAGCCACCAGGGAAGCCCATGTGTATACACATATATCTCAGCTTTTCTGGATTTCATTCCCATTTAGGTCACTGTAGAGCACTGAGTCGGAGAAGGCAATGGCACCCCACTCCAGTACTCTTGCCTGGAAAATCCTATGGATGGAGGAGCCTGGTAGGCTGCAGTCCATGGGGTCACTGAGGGTCGGACACGACTGAGCCACTTCACTTTCACTTTTCACTTTCATGCATTGGAGAAGGGAAATGGCAACCCACTCCAGTGTTCTTGCCTGGAGAATCCCAGGGACTGGGGAGCCTGGTGGGCTGCCATCTGTGGGGTCGCACAGAGTCGGACACGACTCAAGTGACTTAGCAGCAGCAGAGCACTGAGTAAAGTTCCCTGAGCTCTATGGTAGGTACTCTTTAGTTACCTATTTTATAATAGTGCATATGTGTCCATCCTAGTCTCCCAGTTCATCCCACCCTCCTCTTCTGCCCTTGGTGTCTGTACATTTTTCCTCTTTGTCTGTGTCTCCATTTCTGCTTAAAACATATTTTAAATCCATGTACCTTCCTACATTTTCACTGCCCTCAGCCTAGTCTAAGTCACCATCATCTCTTTTCTAAATTTTTCTAGGAACTGTTTACTTAAGCTGCAAATTCAGAGCAGTTAATGGATGTGACACCTGTACAAGTATGTGGTGCTTCATGCTTTTAAAAGAGTCCTGTGGTTTGTTTAAAACTCTGCTGTTCTCCCAAATCATCCCCCTCCTCACTCTCCCACAGAGTCCACAAGACTGTTCTATACACCTGTGTCTCTTTTGCTGTCTTGCATACAAAATTATCGTTACCATCTTTCTAAATTCCATATATATGCATTAGTATACTGTATTGGTGTTTTTCTTTCTGGCTTACTTCACTCTGTATAATAGGCTCCAGTTTCATCCACCTCATTAGAACTGATTCAAATGTTTTTTTTTTTTGAAACATGTATAATATATAAGAAACGAATCACCAGTCCAGGTTCGATGCAGGATACAGGATGCTTGGGGCTGGTGCACAGGGATGACCCAGAGGGATGGTATGGGGAGGGAGGTGGGAGGGGGTTCAGGATGGGGAGCACGTGTACACCTGTGGCAGATTCATGTTGATGTATGGCAAAACCAATACAATATTGTAAAGTAATTAGCCTCCAATTAAAATAAATAAATTTAAATTAAAAAAATAAAGAAAGAAAATAATAAAACTCTGCTGTTGCTGTCTTGAAATTTTAAAGACTTTTGTTGTTGTTTTTTTTTTAATTATTTTGTATTGGAATATAGTCAGTTAACAATGTTGTGATAGTTTAAGGGGGACAGCAAAGAGATTCAGTCAACATTAAAATGCAGGTGAAGGAGGACAGCTCAGTTGACAGGATCCTTGCAGAAAGGCCCAGGGGTTGGCAACATCCTGGCTTCCAGATGAGATCAGAAGGCCAACAGCAGCCCACCCCATGGACAAAGATGGCTGATATCTTCCTAACTTCATGCTGTTTCTTCAAGACACTCCAGATTTTGTTCAGAAGATGAGGCTTCTGCAACATCTTAATCTTTCATGTGTTGGTTTTCCTCAGAGTATTACTTTATTTCATATGATGGCCCTGGAGCCAGACTGTGCTGGTTTTAATCCAGGCTGTTAATTTACTAGCTATGTGGATTTGGGCAGGTGACTTAATCTCTCATGATTTGCAGTATCCACATTTATAACAAGGGCATAAAAGGGATAACATCTCATGAGGTTATTTGGGGAATAAAAGAGAAAAAGAAAGGTAATCTTGGCACAATGCCTGTGGCAGAGTAAGACTCAATAAATATCTGCTATTACTAATATTAGTATGCATGCAGCTGAGAACTTGCCAATGAACACTACAATGATGAAAGTAAGCAACAAAAATGTATCAGGCCCCTACTATGCACTCAGAGTTGTTGTTGTTCAACGAACAACAGTTGGGGAGGGGGCGGGGACTTCTCTGGTGATCCAGTGGTTAAGACTTCACCTTCCAATGCAAGGGGTGCAGGTTTGATCCTTGGTTGGGGAGCTAAGATCCC
Source organism: Bos indicus (assembly GCF_029378745.1). NCBI lineage: Eukaryota > Metazoa > Chordata > Mammalia > Artiodactyla > Bovidae > Bos > Bos indicus. Next base: position 35,607,170 of record NC_091772.1, on the reverse strand, counting down.
ACATGTATTTTGGCCTGTGGCCAAAGAAACAAAAAAATATAAAACAGAAGCAATATTGTAACAAATTCAATAAAGACTTTAAAAAACTGTCCACATCAAAAAAAAAAAAAATCTTAGCAAAACAGTAACAGTAAAAGACCTTTTCCCCAATGGAGTTTATATTGTAATCCTCATTTACATGAACCAGGATAATTCAAAGTAGTTTACAGCTATTAACTTGTTTAATACCTCAAGATACCTCTGACTCTCTGAGGTCTCCTCTCAAACAAGCTGCCCTGTGGCCTGACTTGGTGGAAATTTCTGGGGCTTTTGAAAAGTGAACAAGTCAACTTGGCATGTATAAGAAGGGGGTATATTGGGGTATAAGGGGGTATATTTGTTTTGCTATATTTTGTTTTTGTCTTTCCAATTCTGTGAAAGTGTTTCATGACAAAAACATTTTCTGGTTGAGCCAGCAACTATAAAGATCCAATAGAAACAACTGATGAAGTGCACTCATCATTTTTAGGCAAAAGATATTCCCTGGAGTGGGCTAAGGGCAGAAGAGACTAATGGGAAAGTGAAACAAACAAACAAACAAAATACAACCTCCCTTTCTTACAGTTTTTTTTAAGAAACTTGGTCCAGGATTTCTATGTGATCTCCCCATTCTTGCCAAGGTTACCACGACTCTGTTAACTGGAGAAGAAAAACCACTTGGCTTCTAAAGGAAGACACGACTCTGTACCATATCATCAAGTCTGAGTTCATCTCAGCTTTCGGCCACTGGGTCTGCACTCAGCTGCCTGGTCAGACCAGCCCTGTTGTGACCCACCAAGAGTCCCGGGGGGTGGATGCTGTAACCTTGTTGACAGTCTGTCATCATTCCCTTCCTTGCAAAGCCAGACCTAAAGAAGCCTTTGCTGACGTTCTTGATGTGTTGAGAAGGCTGCAATCCATGGGGTGGCAAAGAATCAGACACGACTTAGTGACTGAACAGCAACAACAACAAATACATCTCTAGAAAACTCAAGACACCTTTTGAAATATATTTCTTTTCATTTTATAAACCTTTGAGTGTTTCCAGGAAGATATCCATATGTTTCTGCTTTTGTGTCCACTTACTTCATCCTACTGTTTGGATAAGAAAAACTGGTGTTCTCCAAGAAGTCTCATAATCTTTCTTTCCTTTTCATTGAGAGAAAGGATGGCCACAGTCTTAACCAAGTCCAAGGCTGGCTGGCTACTCAAAGCCACAGGCTTTTAACTTTGCAAATACTATTTTCTTCTTCCTAATCAAAAAGACCAGGGTGAGGACCCACAGAAGGCAAAACAATTTTAATAGCAGAATGGGCAAAACAGAAAAACCCAAGTAAATTAACGATCACACAATTTGTATTCTGTTGACAATGTTTTCTTGAGTACTTAAAATGTTCTTGTCCTCTAACTCCAAAATTCTACTTCTAGGAAATTGTCCTAAGGGAAAAGTCAGAGATATACAAACAGATTAAATTTATTAGAAACTAAATCTCCAATAATAAGTTATTGGTAAACTAAATTACCTTATGTCTAAAACATGAAATACTATGGAGCCATTAATGAGTGTTAAGTGACCTAGGAAAATGTTAGTAACATATTGAGTAACAAGGCAAGTTACACAAAAGTAGCATGAGAGTTGTTCAAAAATTAATGGAAGAGAATAAAATGGTGAATGTTTAGCTGTGTCTTTCATTGCCATCTGTAGGGTCTTTGGACTAGAATGGAAGGGAATTTCCTTCTGTGTCCCAAGAGTTTGGATTCTACTGTCAAAAGACAGTTAACAAAAATTTCTTTTAAAAGCCCAAGACCTTTGGAAGGAAAAGGATGAAAGTTGCAGCCTTGAAGGAGAATCTGGAGTCCTTGGATCTGGGAAGGGACAAAGGGTGGCGAGTTTCTAGGGGGAGCTGAGCTGGGTTTTACTCCAGCTCCCAGGAGGAGGGGCCTGGGTGACAGGGTGACTCCAGGGACCCTCAGCATTTGTATCAAACGCTATGGCTTATCACTGCTTCTACCTCCGTCTCCTGGGTCACTCCCACTAGGATACAAACGTGCTCTGATATGTTTCAATTCAAAACAACACCATTCTAAACCCCTTATTTCTCGTTACCTGCATCCCTGTTGCTATACGTTTTCCCACAGGGGACCGTCTCCACTGCCCCTGCCGTGCCCTCCCCAGTCCACAACCATCAGTATCTGTCCCGTTATACTGGTCCAGAGGTGGGGACGCTGCTCAACTTACGGTCACCCGTCACGCCTCCTGTCCTCTTCCTCAGGGCATGCCACCTCCCTGTCCTATTCAACCACTCTGACTGTCTAGAAACATCAACTGCCCTAAACTTCCAGGACACCCTGCCTTCCTGGTTTCTTATGTCTCACTGGTTAATCCTGCCCTTCCTCCTTAGACGACTGCTCCTTAACAAATTCTAAACATGGATGAAAAAGAGCTCAGTCTGCCTCTCCTTTCTCTCCCCGCCTTCTCCCCCTGGGTCATATCATTTATTTTTCAGAAATTTCAGTACCATTTTTATACAAGATCATCTCCATACTTGTGTAAATCTAGATAGCCTGACTTTTGGATTCCTACCCCATGCCAGGTAAAACATGAAATGCACCCATAGTTCAAAGTAAATGTACTTTTTTTTTTTGAGGGGTTACATTTTTTAGTATAAAATATATGTAACATAAACTTTTCCATTTTAATCATTTTGAAGTGTACAGTTAATTTAGTGGCATTAATTACATTCAAATGTACAACCATCACCACTGTCCATTTTCGAAACTTTTATCATGCCAAAGGAGAAATTCTGTGTTCATTAAGAAATAAACTCCATTTTCCTCTCCTCTCAGTCCCAGTAACTTCTAATCTACTTTCTATTTGTTTGAATTTAAGTATATGTTCTGGATTAGATGTGCTTTCTTGCTATTAAAAAAGACAGATTCTTTAAAATAATTTTGGATAAAGCATTTAGTTCAAAACTGGCTCTTATTTTTCATATCCAGGAATTCCTACAGAAAGAGAAAATCTAATCTTCATATTATTTGTAAATAATATATCTTTATTGTTTACTAAAACTTGGCAATTACTAAGTATGGTATAAAACTACATTTTATAAACAGTGAAAGCATTATTTATTAACTTTTTTATTTATGTGTTGAATTTTTTGACATGAAAGTATCACATGAAAGTATCACATGAAAGTATCAGACGCTTGCTGCTTGGAAGAAAAGCTATGACCAACCTGAGTGAGAGAATGAAATCACTGTATCATCCATGGGGTCGAAAAGAATCGGACACGACTGAGCGACTTTCATAGACCCTCAGTGTGTGCATGCATGCTAAGTCACTTCAGGTGTGTTTGACTCTATGTGACCCTATGGACTGTAGCCGGCCAGGCTCCTCTGTCCATGGGATTTTCCATGCAAGGATACTGGAGTTGGTTGCCATTTCCTACTCCAGGGGATCTTCCCCACCCAGGGGTCAAACCCGTGTCTCCTGTGTTTCCTGCATTGCAAGCAGATTCTTTACCTGCTGAGCCATTGAGGAAGCCCTAGACAGCATATTAAAAGGCAGAGACATTACTTTGCCAACAAAGGTCTGTCTAGTCAAAGCTATGGTTTTTCCAGTAGTCATGTATGGATATGAGAGTTGGACTATAAAGAAAGCTGAGGGCAGAAGAATTATTGCTTTTTAACTGTAGTGTTGGAGGAGACTCTTGAGAGTCCCTTAGACTGCAAAGAGATCAAACCAGTTCATCCTAAAGGAAATCAGTCCTGAATATTTATTGAAGGACAGATGCTGAAGCTGAAACTCTAATACTTTGGCCACCTGATTTGAAGAACTGACTCATTGGAAAACACCCTGATGTTGGGAAAGATTGAAAGCAGGAGGAGAAGGGGATGACAGAGGATGAGATGGTTGGATGGCATCACTGACTCGATGGACATGAGTTTGAGCAAGCTCTGGAAGTTGGTGATGGACAGGGAGGCCTGGGGTGCTGCAGTCCGTGGGGTCACAAAGAATTAGGCACAACTGAAGGACTGAACTGAACTGCAAAGTATCAGAATTAGTACAGAGAGTTCTAATGTATCCTTTCCCAGCTTCCCCCAAGGATGACATCTTACACACCCACAGTTTGTTATCAATTATCAAAACTATATTTGATTTCACCATTTTTCATAGGCACCAGTTGTGTATATGTGTTTCTATCAGATTTCATCAAATGTATATTAATAGATGTGTGTGTGCACCACCATAACTAGGCTATAGAACTCTTCCACGAGAAAGAAACTCCTTCAAGCCAACCCTTTATGGTCACACCCTCCCAACTGACTGCTTAATCCCTGGCCACCACTGACTCATCCTCTATTTCTCCACTTATGTCATTTTGAGACTGTCATGTACACAGAATCATACCTTTAGAGACTGGCCTTTTTCACTCAGTGTCTATTTTCCCTGCCCATCTTTCAAATACCCTGTTCTCTAAGAAGGTGGGCTGCATGACCACTCAGAACTGGGAGATGGAGAACGAGTGTCTCAAAAGGACTAAAATAAAAATATTTTGGTGTCTCAGTGATTCAGTCTACTAACCTTCGAAAGTAGCTCATCAGATCAGATCAGTCGCTCAGTCGTGTCCGACTCTTTGTGACCCCATGAATCGCAGCGCGCCAGGCCTCCCTATCCATCACCAACTCCCAGAGTTCACCCAGACTCACGTCCATCGAGTCAGTGATGCCATCCAGCCATCTCATCCTCTGTCATCCCCTTCTCCTCCTGTCCCCAATCCCTCCCAGCATCAGAGTCTTTTCCAATGAGTCAACTCTTTGCATGAGGTGGCCAAAGTACTGGAGTTTCAGCTTTAGCATCATTCCTTCCAAAGAAATCCCAGGGCTGATCTCCTTCAGAATTGTGTTGGAGATAATGACCCATCATGAAATTTTTTTTTATAACATCTCCGGCATCTCTAGGCTCCTTGTGGAAATATTCTCTGTACATAAACCCATCTCTCTGTCTGTCTCTCTCCCACATGTCTGTATTTTCCTTTTTCAACTAAGCCACCAACCTCTCTCAGCTGACCGCCCCCAGCCAATAAGCCTCTGAACTCTTCCCTGTTTCCCTTCTCATTCTTCAGAAATCCACTCCCAGCAGCAGCTCCTGGCCCCTTTGTCCCATGCCTAGTCAGCTTTGAAAATACCTCTTTAGAGGGACTTTCTTTGCCAATCGCCTCTCTCCCCAGCCCCTCCCCCTCCCCCAAAAGTAGCTACCAAGTCGCTCTGTTTTATGTTGTTCATACACTTATGAAGAAATTCATATATTTATGTTGTTGGTGTACAGTCATTTACTGTTTATTTGTTTATGTCCTCTCCCTCACTATAAAATCACCTTGATGAATGCAAGCTCCTCCGTCCCTAGCACCTGGGCACAGTCATGACCTCAGTAAATATTTACTGATTGAATGAATGACTACACAAACACTCAGTGTGATAAAAGGCTGCTCCCAAGGTGGAATAAGCAAGACAGCTGTCCTTACTACACTCTACAACTGCTCCGAAAATGCAGCAGAACACAGAGAATGTCTACAACATGTGGGGATAAACAGACCAGCAGGATACTGTGGACAACTTTCAAATCCATCCACATACTGTGTTCACAACCCCAACACCATGGAAAATGCTGTTGAAGCTTGCATGGTGATGGTGGTTAGGATGTTGGCTTTCACCTAAATTGCCTGGAAAATAAAGATCTCCCTCTCTGTCCTCTCGTTGTTGCCTGATTCGATTTCTTTCTATGTATACTAGTCAGCCACTTGTAAACTCCTAAGCCACACGCCAGCAGGAAGCATGTGGCAAAAAGAGGCAGGTTTCAAGCCAGTGCAGGGGAGGAACTGCTCTAAATCAGCTTGGTTTTGTGGGTTCACCCGAGGTACAGAACACTAGTTGGCTCTAACAGCCCCATGGCAAGACCAGCCAGCTCTGCTGGATTGAATATTTCCTGCCTCAGCAAGAAATTTCTGTATTAAATCTACTGATGGATGGGCTGGGGTGGGGATGGGGTTGATATCTGGCATTTGGGACCACAAGGCAAAACAAATGTTTTGTAGGGAAAAGAGATTTTCCTCAATAGAAAATTAAAGGCTTATTTTTTCAAAGAAGAAAAGTGAGATGAGATTTTCTGCTCCTAATTGAAAAAAGGACTAACACTGAAACTGAAGCTCCAATATTTTGTCCACCTGATGAGAAGACCTGACTGACTGGAAAAGACCCTGATGCTGGGAAAGATTGAAGGCAGGAGGAGAAGGGGATGACAGAGGATGAGATTGTTGAATGACATCACCGACTCGGTGGACATGAGTTTGAGTAGGCTCTGGGAGTTGGTGATGGACAGGGAAGCCTGGCGTGCTGCAGTCCGTGGGGTCACAAACAGTCAAGCATGACTGAATGACTGAACTGAACTGAATCGGAAAAAAAAAAAAAGTCTTCCACATAAAATATTTCCGCACCATCCCAATAAGATCAGGACTGGTCTTGAGGTGCAGGCTGCAGGTGGTCTCATTAAAGATATATATCTCTGTTCCCAGGGAGTCACAGCACAGGAGCAAACTAAAACATCAGAGGAAGCCAGTGAATCTCCATAAGCATCATCTGGAGAACTGGGTGTGGGGAAATGGTCACCAAGGCAGGGATAGCGGCATCCAGAATGTGAGTTACTCTTCCTTGATGTTGTGTGTTCATTCTGTCACTCATCAAATAATGACCGTCTCTATCAAGAGAGTGAAGAGCACTGGGCCAGATACCACAGGACATTTCTGATGCCTGAGACACAGCCCCTTTCTTCAAAATACTCACTATCTAAGTGTAGGAAAGAACATGCATAGAACTCATGGAGAAAAGCCACCAGAAAGTTCCAGGTAAGATGTTATGAAAGTCTGGGGAAGGTAGAACTTATTTCACTTGGTTAAGGTAAGAAATGCCGGAAGGGGACAAGAAATGAACAGAAAATTCTCTGTAAGAGGGGACATCTGCAAGGGAACTTGCCAGATGGGTGGGGGTTGACCAGGAGGGTATGAAGTCAAAGGCAATTCCTCACAGTGGAGGCACCCACACAGTCACCCACAGAAGAGTATCTCCTTGAGAAGGCAGAAGGGGGCAGAGAGAAAATTGGCTTAATCGGTTCTGAAAGGAGTAGAGAAGAAGCTGTAGGAAAAGGTACATTTCCTTGATTCATGATCAGGAATGACACCAGGTTCGATTTGCAATATATAGACCAAGATTACATGCAAGGCCCCCAGAGTCTAACCCAGCAAAAATAGCTGGGGGCGGGGGGCGGGGGTGGGCAAACCAATAAATGCCCGGAAGAGGTCTGAATTACCTCAAATTAAGTGTGGGCCCATGCCAAGTTTATTACTTCATCTCTTGGTGACTTTTTCTGAGCTACCTCACTGGCTTCTCTTGATTTATGAATGAGATCAATTATCATCTTAAGGAACATCCTAGAGGCTTTCGAGGCAGAAATTCATAGGTGGTAAGGGCACAGGCTTTGGGAGTCAGTTTGTTTATATTTTTAAAAAAAATTGGCCCTGGAGCATGTGGTATCTTAGTTCTCCAACCAGGGATCAAACCCATACTCCCTGAATGGGAAATGGGGGTGTCGTGACCACTGGACCTCCAGGGAGGTCCCCAGTTTGTTAATATTTTAATGATAAGTCTTATCATCCACTTAGTAAACTTGGACAAACAATTTAACCTTCCAAAAGTTCCCCCTTAAAAATGGGGATAAGAAGAATATATATTTCATGGGCTCTGTTTAAAGGTTAAATAAGAATATTTGTATAAGACAATCCAATGTCAGCACCTAATAATGTAGTTCTGTTATGAATAAGCAAATAGCATCCCCTAATCCAGAAACTGATGCTACATATTGCTGCAGACGAAAGCCGTGCGATGAAGGTCATTAACTGACTCAAGAGATCCAAGATAAGGATGCATTGCTTGTGTGACTTAGAATACAGAATAAACCAACATGAAGTACAGCCAGATCTCTAAAACTGAGTTTTTCTTTTCTTTTTCTTTTTACTTTTTATTTTGTATTGGGGTACAGCTGATTAACAGCGCTGTGATAGTTTCAGATGAACAGCTTAGAGACTCAGCCATACATTTACATGTATCTATTCTCCCTCAAACTCCCTTCCTATCCAGGCTGCCACATAACATTGAGCAGAGTTCCCTGCGCCATATACAGTAGGTCCTTGTTGGTTATCTGTTTTAAATACAGCAGCGTGTACATGTCTATTCCCAATTCCCTAACTATCCTATCCCCTGGTCCTTACCCCCAGCTACCATAGGAGACTGAGTTTTTCGATTAAGTAAGGGTCAGGAGAGAAGACACTTAGAGAAGATGATTCAATTAGAAATTTTTGAGTAAAATCCACCTCTCTCTCTCTGTCTCTTTTCATCAACATTCTGGAAAGCGACCACTGTCTATGGTGGAAGTTTGGGACATGGCAGAACTCTCCAGGAGTAATCATCTCAGTCATCATTGGAAGCAGCCCTCCCAGCATTGCCAGCAGCGCTCCATTATTCATTTCTTTAAAATCAAATTGAAAGCTTCCAAGGCTCATTTGCTTTGAGGTTTCCCCTGTGGGTTGTTGTTGTTGTTGTTGTTGTTTTTTCCATCCAAGGTGTCCACTGAACAATCAGGTAGACTTTTCATGCAATGGGTTCTTAGAGCCACCAAGCTTTTTGTACCTCCCCATATAAGAGTAATTTATTGTAACATTCTGTTTCGGTGGAATTTTAACACCTTCACTTAAAAGACGAAGTTAAGTAACTTCATGTAGGATATTTTGGAACCTATAAATGTCTTTCCCAACACCCACCTCCTGGTTCAATTTCTCTTGCCTATGGGAATGGAGTAAAATATACAGTTTATCCAGGAAGGGTCAGTGCCAAATGGAGACATAGCAGCTTGTTTAAAAAGCAGATATCTTATTACTTACAACCCTCACCTTATGGCCCAGGCTAATGCCATAATTACTCTCTTAAATTTCCCTTTATTTAACATCATCCATCCTGCCTTCTTCTGTTACCATTATTTAACTAACTAAACACACCAAATACAATACCAAGGACTAAAGGAGGCATGAGTCCAACTTGTGGAAACCTGCTTTTAATTTAGGATTATGGGGCCAGTTTCCTAGAAATTGCCACATTTTTAAAGAAAATCGATTTTCCTTCTTTATGTCAAGAGACGGCTGATCTAATTAAATTCAGTTTAATCTAATAACAAGTATGTTAGTGCCATCTTCAAAATTAAAATTTTAGGCCACATCCAAACTTTAATCATCAGACATATGAATTCTCGCTAGTCTAAATAAGAATTCAATTATGCAATTCCCATAAGAATTTTCTCCACTCTCATGGAGATATATTAGAAGGTATGAAGATGAAAAGATAAAGCAAAATTGTATTTGGCCACCAAGTAGACCTCTATGAATCATTTTCCTTCTGAAGAGATGCTGTGCTGTGCTTAGTTGATCAGTCATGTCTGACTCTTTGTGATCCCATGGACTATAGCCAGCCAGACACCTCTGTCCATGAGGATTCTCCAGGCAAGAATACTGGAATTGGTTGCCACGCCTTCCTCCAGGGGATCTTATCAACCCAGGGATCGAACCCAGGTCTCCCACACTGCAGGCAAATTTTTTTAACCTGATGAACCACCAGGGAAGCCCAAAAATACTGGAGTGGGTAGCCTATCCCTTCTCCACAGGACCTTCCTAACCCAGGAATTGAAACAGGGTCTCCTGTATCTCAGGCAGATTCATTACCAGCTGAGAGGCTTCAGGGAAGCCTCTGCAGAGAATACAAACACTGAAATACAAACACTACTGGGAAATTAGGAAGCTCTTGATAAGCTCCTGGAAGGTGAATGGCATGAATAATTTTTGTATCTCGAGTGTTTCACAGCATAATACACACAGTGGGTGCTCAGTAAATAAGGGCTTCAACCTCGAAAATTCCAAGCTAAAGTGAGATGATCCCAAGAGGGAAGACTCTTTTCTGTTTTGTTCTCGATTATACATAATTTGCTGTTGTTGTTTAGTCACTAAGTCATGTACAACTATTTTGCAACCCCATGGACTGTAGCCCACCAGGTTCCTCTGTGCATGGGATTTCACAGGCAAGAATACTGGAGTGGGTTGACATTTCCTTCTCCAGGGGATCTTTCTGACCCAGGGATCGAACCTGCCTCTCCTGCTTGGCAAGTGGCTTCTTCTGAGCCACCTGGGAAGCCCTATTATACATAATAGGTGTTTCAGAAATATGGATTGAATGAATGAATGGCTGATACTGACCTGGACCTCTCATTGGGTTGCCATATCTGGTTCATATAGAATCTTCAGGCCTTGGAGAAAATATGGCCCTTGAGTTGCTGAAGAACAAGTTACTGAACAGGAAACTCGACCTGCCTCCCAGTGGAGCATCATGGGGAACCAAGCAAATAGCAATTTTATAGTAGATAATTTTGACCTTGACCACTAGGAAGTCTGAGAATTCTGTCAAGTTTGACAGGTTAGAAGTGCAATTAGAAGGCAAGATTCCCTCCCTTGTCCTGCTAATAATAAGGGGTGGAAGGCAGCATCTAGAGAACTAAAGAACTCACAGAGGACTGTAGGAAATTTCCACTGTAAATAAGTTAGGCGACCTTAGAACTGTCTATAAATAGTTGGTATATGTCCCAGACCCAAGACACATTGGGAAGGAACAGCATGACTTTCTCTGGGGAGTTTCCACAGCTCTGGTGCATATAGACAACTGTTTCCTTGTTCTGTGTATATCCAGGGTGAAGTCAAGTCTTCTGTGTTAGTATCACAGAAAAAAAAAAAAAAAGAGATGAAAGTTTCAGTTCCTGAAAGATGGTTGGTTCTCCCAAGCTGATTAGACCCACCAGAAGCAAAAAGCATCGCTTGCCAGAGGCATGAAAACAAAAAACCTTAACCTCAAATCTTCATATTAATCTCCCAACTCTGAAAAACCCCTCTTAAAGAAAATTGGAGTATAGTTGACATACATATAGCTGTGTTAGTTTCTTGACTGAAGTGGTGGATGTTGTGGAGAAGAGCTGCAAGTGCTGTGAAGGAAACGAGACTCAGGATCTTCGGAGACTGAAGCGGAGAGTAACAACATCCACAACCACAAAAAAAACTGCAAAATTCAGCAGTTATTGCAGAACTGTGGTCACCAGGATTGAGTCACATCTCTGGACTCCTCATTAGCAAGCCTGACTTTGTTTATGGAAACTGGATTTTAATAACTCTAGTCTTCCTCAAATTTTCAAATAATTTCATAAAGAGGAAAGTTGACGCTCATGTTGAATGCATACATATTCTCCCACATATTTACATGGATGTGTGTGCAAAGTCATGCATACCAGGAAGGAGGGCTAACCACGCTGGCCTCCGAAATGGAGCCGTGTCTGGGGAGAAACACAATAGACACTGGCCTCAGTGCATCAAAACTCAGTAATGACTTTCTGACATGCCTCCAGGCGATGGGGAATAAATAGCATGTCCAATTGAAAGCCAGAGAGGATTTAGAAGCCCCCAGAAAGGACATGAATCCTCCTCTGTCTCTCTTTTTCATTTTGAACTCCATAATATAATTTTCCAACATGGACCTTTTGAAGCCTGACACTCGGATGGAAATTCCTGAAGGATGTGAGGCGGCAGAATGCGTGACGGAGGAGGGCATGGAATGTCCTTTCATGCGGATCTTTAAGGGTGGGAGAGACAGACAGATGGATGTTTAGACCCCTCTCCATCCTCCAACTTCAACAGCTCAGGGAACGAATCTTGACTCTGCCCAAAGAGCAAGGACAGAACGGAACACAACAGAAATAAACAAGTTCATCCTTACTGTGTCTGCCCCTCCCCTACTTATTATGGCCCAGCTCCCCAGGCACCAGGGCAGTCTTCATCCTTGCTTTGTCCCTTCTCATCTTCTTTGACACAGACATTCACAAGGGCTCTGAGTTTTCTTCTCCTCCGCCCTTTTGATTTACTCACCCACCCACTCTGAGCAAGGCGGGTGGCGGTGGGGGGGGGGGGGCACCCATGTCCTTCTTGGCGGCCAGTTGAGCCCAGACTTGCTCTGTCACTGATGGCCCCTCACAGGCCTCACCTTGTTCTAATGTTTCCAGGTTCCCTTCAGGACCACTTCAAGTCTTCCTGCTCACCTCCGGTTTTCTGGAGTTGAAACTCACGTCCATGGGGTAGTGGCACCAAACCTTAGGATCAAGGTCCTGAGTGTTCGCGCCCTGGGGCAGAACAACATGACCCTGATTCCCTCCCCTCTCACCAGACAGGCCTCTGGGTGTGAATCTCCTTGGCTTCTGGCCCTTCCTCACCTATACACTCGCTCACCTTCACACCAGGCTCAGCCTCCTTCCAGAATCAGATCATGAGACCTGCCTCGTCCTGTTCAAGATCACGGGACCCTGGCCTCCAGAGCTCAAGCTTCCTGCTGGGCCTGCCCAACCCTCCTCTGGTCCATATTTTCCATTTCCTCCTTCTCCCCCTCCTTCCAACCTCACCGAGTTACCCCAGGGCTGATAAAATTGTTTAACTCAATCTCCTCTCATTCTCCAAAAACATAATCAAGTTCCATTAACTTCACTACCCATTTTTATAACAACTCTCTCCTCAACCAAAGTTCACGAAGGAAGAGTGGAGCACTTCTTGTCTCCCATCTGGAATTTCTCACCTATTCCTCAAGCCATGCCTTACACTCGCTGTCTCAGTAACCTCCCCCTCCCACAAGGCTACCTTTGTTCCTGAGGATATCAAGGACCTCCTTAATGATGGCTTTTTTAGAAAATGTATTTATTTATTTGGCTGCACTGCATCTTAGTTGTGGCACACAAGGTCTTTGACTTTCCTTGTGGCATGCAGGACCTAATTTCCTGTCCAAGGATCGAACCTGGGGCCTCTGTGTTGGGAGCGCAGAGTCTTAGACACTGGCCCACCAGGGAAGTCCCTGTAATAATGACTCTCCATGTTATTGAACATCTACTTCACTTGACACTGTTGACCTCTCCCTGCTTCTGGAACTACTCTCTTGAGTTCCCTCAAGGGCCCCGCATTTCCTGAACTTGTTTCATCTTCTTTTCGCCTTTACACAGTGGTGTTCTCAGAGCGTTGGTCCTTAGCTCTGTTTTCATCTATACTTTCCCTTGGCTGAGCTCACCTAATTTCCTAGACTTACAAGTAGTTAGCATATAAGAGATGGGTAATCCCAGATTTCTGCCACATCTCATCGCCCTGAGCTTCCTAAGGGACACTGCCTTGTGATTTTTTTTTCCTTGCAGTAGCTATTAGTAAGTCAAACTCAGCACACCCCAAACTGGCCCTCAGTTTGCCCTCCCTCCAGGTTTTCTGTCTCAGATGGTGGCAGCAGCATCTTTGGTTGCCTTACCTGGCCACAGGTAAACTTCACTCTTCACGCTTCGTTCTGCCCGCCTTGTGCCATCACACTGCTAAACAGCTGCTGAATGCTTTGATTCACCTCCTGAACACATCCCAAATCTACTCCCTCTTGGGACAGCCAAAACCCTCATGTAGGTACAGATGTTCTTCCAGGAGGATTAATGCAAAAGGCTCCTATCCTCCTGCACACAGTTTTGTCCTCACATATATTAGGCGCATCCCATCTGAAAGATCCATGCCTAAAATCTGACCAGTCATTCACTCCCTATTACCTAAAAGGTAAAGTTCTCTACCCAGTTATCCGGAGAAGCATAGCACAGTATTTGGGGAATGGTAGCACCCACATGGTAAACACCAGACAGATCAGCCCATGTCTGTGGTAACTAATATAAAATTACTTCCATGTGTGTTTATCTCTCAAACTAGATCGTCTTGAGGAAAGAGACTGTCCCCAGGATCTAGCACGGTGCTCGGAAAATATTGAGAATGAACAGCTGTTGGTAGACATGTGCATGGAGAGATCTCACTGAACTTGCTGAGGTTCTCTGGAACTGGCTTCTAGAAATCTGAAGGGAGGGAGGGAGAAGCAGTGGGATGCTCTGTGGGTGAAGGGCTGAAGTGGGGGACGGTCTGTGATGGGGGAGCTGATGAGGTGTGTGGGTTTGGCTCCACGTGACTGATGTTAAACACAGAGGTGCCTCTGATTGGTATGACGGGATCACCTATGCCAAAGGACAGAGGAGGTGGAGATGCAGAGAGAAGGAGTGGCCTCTGACCTGAGCTTATCCTGTGCTGATAAGGACCGATGGCATGTGGTAATCTCTCTCTATGTATGTCCAGCTTTGGGAGAACAGCCTGGCATCTTTGTCGGCTGGAGCTGATCAGGTGTTTCCCTGATAGGTGTGAGTATTCGGGGGGCATGATTAAGCCCAGGAAGGTCAACACTCAGGGAATGATGAGCTGCCTGGTAAGGGTGTCCTCCCACAAAATCTGAAGCACCTTTCCTCAGGAGGGAAATACCTCCGCAATCTCCCACGACACTTGTGGAAGCAGAAGATACTGCCTCTATCTCTGTACACAGTTGGGCTCCACAGGGTCCCATCGGGACCAGCAGCTTTGTCCCTAAAAGGAAGTCCCCAGGCCTTTATCACAGGAATGGCATTTTCCTACTTATCTAAATGTAAAGAGCCTCCCAGGGTCCTTTTCTTCTTAAGTCCATGTGAGTATGATTTGTGAAGTGAAAATTGTAGACACATCTCAGGCAGCAGGTTTATTACTATTATTGAAACCTTCCTGTGATCATAGGCAAACAATTAAAAAAAACCCTCCTTTGAACCTAATTATTTTGAAGACCAGGAACTTCTTTGGGTTATTACTCTCCTTATCTATTGACTGAATCCTTTCTCTGAAATTCTAATTTTCTAATCTTTATTCAGATTCTCAAAGGAATTCCCTGGTATTGCCCACAAGACCAAATGTTTGTGGTACATTAGAAAATCAGACTGTGTACAGCTGATGGGGCTATCACAGTATATCCAGAACCTCCAATTAGTACATTATCTTGTCTTATCTTGGACAAAGAAGAATGATTGAATATGAGGGTTAGAGTTAGTGTTAGTTTATGATAAAATTTCTGCCTGAGGAGTATCTAATTTTACAACAGCACAAAGAGAATGATCATTTGTATAAAATCTTTCTCCATTCCTTTTTGTTTGCTTGTTTGTGGTTTTTCTCACTCTGATACTGTTTTCCCATTAATTTCCATCTATAATAAAGAGTTGTGTATTCATTTCTCAAGTTATGATCTTTTTAAAAAATCATGATTCCCCTAAATCTTGCCAGATCTCTGAATTGGAGGTGAGGTTCAATGAAAACTGAGATAAAGAATTAAGGAGTTGAAGAAGAACCTTCATTTCACTGTAGGTAGAGACCACCTGTTCTTTTGATCCTGTTATAATGTCATTTTTTAAAAGAAAATCCTATGATTGGTGAAAGTAGAAATTTCTCTAACAACTCCAGAGGGTAATTTGGCAATGTATGAAAAGTTTAAATGACTTGCCCTTTGACCCAAGAAAAATTTCAAGAATGTGTCTAAAAGGATGTTCATCAATTATAGCACTTTTTATTAAACAAACAAACAAAAAATCTAGAAACAACTGAAAGAGGTTATCAGTCAAAAACACAACAAAGATGGTAACAATAACCTGGTGTACGAGACAGCAAAAGAGACACTGATGTATAGAACAGTCTTATGGACTCTGTGGGAGAGGGAGAGGGTGGGAAGATTTGGGAGAATGACATTGAAACATGTAAAATATCATGTATGAAACGAGTTGCCAGTCCAGGTTCGATGCACGATGCTGGATGCTTGGGGCTGGTGCACTGGGACGACCCAGAGGGATGGTATGGGGAGGGAGGAGGGAGGAGGGTTCAGGATGGGGAACACATGTATACCTGTGGCGGATTCATTTTGATATTTGGCAAAACTAATACAATTATGTAAAGTTTACAAATAAAATAAAATTTAAAAAAATTAAAAAAAATGAAACTTCCTATAAAAACAGCAAATAATAAACAACAAAACTAAATTAAAAAAAAACAAAAACACAACAAAGGAATTCTAGGCAGTCATTAAAAGTAATAACATTGTTTGGTAATGGTTTTCACAGTATAAGAGGGAAAAAAAAGATTACCAAGGGGAAATATAGTAAAATTTCCCTTTTGTTAATTTGTATGTATGCATTTTGAACAGTCTATAAGAATATGCAAGATGTTAACAGTAGTTATCACTGGGAAATGAAATGCTACATCTTTTTGAAAAATATTTTTCCATGCTGTCTGAATATTTCTCATTTGGGGGAGTCAAGCACTGAACTTTGACACCAGAACTTTGCAAGGTTCATGACAGGGCATCTCCTAAGCTCCAGAGGGCAGAATGTGGGGAGTGTTTTCCTGAACCAGCTTGCATGGAACATTCTGTGCTCTTGGCTCCCCCAAGAAGCTGAGATTCAGACTAATCATGGTGGTGAATTTCCTTTCATTGCCAGAGAGGATCCAAACATCCCAGAGGATATTCTGGGAATGGTGGTACTTGCCTTGCAGGTCACATGACACCCATGTGAGACCAAGGTCATGGGCCAGCCCAGAATGTTACCTAGAAAGCTGAGTTCCACTCAGGGCAAAAGAGGTCATAAAACCCACTGATGAACAAGTTGACCTGTTCCCTGTCCATTCTGGCCTCACTCATCAATGCTAATGCCACTTCCAAAATATGCTACCTCCCAAACCCTCCCCTTGGAGAAGGAAATGGCAACCCACTCCAGTGTTCTTGCCTGGAGAATCCCAGGGATGGGGGAGCCTGGTGGGCTGCCGTCTATGGGGTCGCACAGAGTTGGACACGACTGAAGTGAATTAGCAGCAGTAGCAGCAGCAAACCCTCCCCATTAGGGTGAGACAACACCAGGTTTGCTGGTGTAGATATTCTGTGCATGTTAGACAGGGCTTCCCAAACAAACTACAACTTGATTTAAAATAATAAACCTTCCATCGATGTTGATAATGAAGGAGATATATTACTAGGTCTTGTCTAATTTTGAAATCTTAAAAGTAATTCTTAGCATATGGGACTAGTTATTTTATAATAAATAAATGATTCGAGCTATTGCTCCTTAGACTCCACAACAAGCTTTTTTTGGTTTGGGGTTTGTTTTAACAACAGCAGCATGACAAAATGCCCTCAGATTTCCCAGCCAGCAGGAAGGAGTCACTGACTAAATCTGAACACAGCCCAGTGAAAAAGCAAAAGTATTAGCTGCTCAGTGGTGTCTGACTCTTTGCGACACCATGGACTGTAGCCCACCAGGCTCCTCTGTCCATGGAATTTTCCAGGTAAGAATACTGTAGTGGATAGCCAGTCCCTTCTCCAACGGATCTTCCTGACCCAGGAATAGAACCCAGGTCTCCTGCACTGCAGGCAGATTCTTTACCATCTGAGCCATCAGGGAAGCCCTTGGACACAGCCCAGACTCAGCAACATCTTGCTGATTGGACCAACTCTGGATGCACCACTCCATCCCAGGGCTGTGGTTTCTACCTCTTTGCATATCATTGCCGATGTCTGCTCCTTCCAGATGAACAATTCCAAGGTCCTTTGTCTCCTATCACCTTAACAGAACAGAGAGAATAGCATTTCAAGGTTCTAGTTGCTGCCTAAAAGGCCATTGTTGGAGGAGCTGACCTTCTGGGTCAGTTCTGGAGCAATTCTTACCTGATGGGTGAGGAAGTAGGAGGGCACTCAGTGATAAAATGAGTGGAACGGTAAGCCCCTGGCTTGACCTGGAACTAGAGATGTTGGTTACACTGGGGTAGAGCAAGGACAGGAGTAGGGAAAGAATTTGATTTCATGAGCATTTTATATGTACAAGATGCATCATTGGCGCCAATAACAGCGAAGTTCTGCTGAGCACTTACTATGTGCCCGGTCTGTGTCTAGTGCCTTGCATATGCCATCCACTGGGGCCAGCCTCAATCCTAGCCCATTAGGATGATTATGCTCCTTTACTTTTTCTTTTTAATTGAAATATAACTTATTTACAATGTTGTGCCTATCTCTGCTGTACAGTAAAGTGACTCAGTTATTCACATAAGACATTTTAAAAATATTCTTAGCCATTATGGGTTATCCCAGGGTATTCAATATAGTTCGCTGTGCTATACAGTAGGACCTTGTTGCTTGTCCATCCTAAAGAAGATACGGTACATGCAGAAAATGGTTTACTACTCAGCCATAGAAGAGAACAAGATAATGCCATGCACAGCAACCTGGATGGACGTAGAATTTATCATACTAAGTGAAGTAAGTCAAAAAGAGAAAGATGATTTATGCTACTTGAACAGGAGAGAAAACTGACACTTAGAGGTCACACAACTCTAAGTCATGGCATAGAACTGGCAGGCAAGCCTAACCCCAGAACCAGAGCCTTAGACCATCACCTAAACTGTAAGCGTCTCAGTCACCCTGCTGAGTAGGGACCCACATCTGAGGGGCATAACTCATCTGCCTGGAGAAGCATGCAAAAAGCCATAGAGTGAGGGTTTGAAAGCAGGTCTGTCTGACGCCAGCACACGTGTTCTTCTCCAGATTCTGGCCGAGAAGGAAGACTCACCCACTTAGCAAGGCAGTTGATTTGTCTCCATTCAGAGTCTAGAAGAGCTTCCCTGGTGGCTCAGTTGGTAAAGAATTTGCCTGCAATACAGGAGACTGGGTTCAATCCCTGGGTCAGGAAGATCCCCTGGAGAAGGGAATGGCAGCCCACTCCAGTATTCTTGCCTGGGAAATGCCATGGACAGAGGAGCCTTGTGGGCTACAGTCCATGGGGTCGCAAAGAGTCAGACATAACTGAGCGACCAACACTAGACAACTACTAGAGAGTCTAGAAACTGAGTCCAGCTTTTAACCCAAAATTTGGTTGAGAAAATGTTTTAGAAAGATGGATGGACCGGTCTTTGTGGGGCTTCTCTAGTGGTTCAATTGGTAAAGAATCTGCCCATAATGCAGAAGACCTGGGTTCGATCCCTGGCTCGGGAAGATCCCCTGGAGGAGGGCATGGCAACCCACTCTAGTGTTCTTGTCTGGAAAATTCCATGGACAGAGGAGCCTGGCAAGCTATAGTCCATGGGGTCGAAAAAGAGTCAGACAGGACTGAGCAACCAAGCACAGCACACGGGTCTATGTGACCAATAAACCACACTGATAACTAAGACAGCTTTAAATGAAGTTTCAGAGATCTTGGGACACATGCTGTAACCACTGTGGTATTTCCTTTAGAATTTTGTCTTGCCTTTTTTATGCACCTTTGAGTGGCTGACTTCGCCATGCCAACAGGAGGGGAACTCAGCTGGGCCAGGAGTCAACAAAGCTCTGGCCTGAACACAAACCACAAGCAAGGCTATTCTGTTAGCTTATCTGCTTTTGATTGAGAGACCTCTGCTTTTTCACTCCCTTTGTGTGTAAAGCAGCTCCCAGGTACCCTAATCAGCCTGCAAGTAACTGATACTATGTTACATCAACACCTCTAAGTACAACGACAACCTGGGTTCACATGTGTGTCAGTCTGTGTGTGTTTGTATTTGTGTGTGTGTGTGTGTTTGTAGGGTAGTGGTGTGTGTATCTTTGTGTGTGTGTTTGTGAGTGTGAGTTTGTGGTGGAGTTATGTGTGTATGTATGTGAGTTTGTGTGTGTCTCTGTGCGTGAGTGTGTATATGTTTGTGTGTGTTTGTGTGCATGAGTGTGTGCGCTGTGAGTCTCTTCCCGGTCCCTGCACTTCCTGTTGTTGACATTTATTCTTTCACCAGGTACAAGACCAAGTGATTCAGAGTCTTTTTGTTAATCCTCCCAACCACCCTCTGAGGTCTGTATCACTAGTCCCATTCTGTGTGAAAAAAAGCTTAAGGTCATAACATGGCAGTAGCTTCTCATGGTCATGCCGAACCTACAAGAGTAAAACAAGACATGGGGTTCTGGGCCCACTGCTTCTGTTTCCAGCATGGATAACTATTCTCACCACGCATCCTGGCCAGTGCGAGGGAGGGTCGTGGAAAAGCAGGTGATACTCTGAGAAGGGCCCAGAGCAGCATCAGAGCTGAACCTACGTAAGCCCAGGAAGTCTGGCTCCTTTCCTTGACCTTGACAACTTCTTGGGCAGCTGCCCAATGACTGCAAGGCACGTGCCTCTGTGTTTCTGCAGGTCCTTATCTTTTAAGCAGATTCTGTCTGGTGCACTTCCAAAGGGAATTCCTTACACTCCTCTCAAACCTGCAGGCTCTTGAGATAAGTGGACCAGGACATACCAGCCGCCAGCGCCAGGCTTCCCAGGCTGAGAAATCTCAGTTACTCTAGGTCCTATCTTCATCACTTTCCCATGTCCAACTTATCCAGAAACACATTTAGGAAACTGAAACACAAAAATACCTTCTTGAGATAAAGCCTGTTTCAGAAGGAGTCTAAAAATAAAGTTCAGTCATGATCTATGTATGCCTACATGTCAAACTGACGATCTGCCTGAATTTCTTCTTCTGCAAAGCGTTGGCTATGTGATCTTAGGCAAGAAGTAACATTAATCTCTAAGTCTCTGTTTGTTCATCTATAACTTCACAGTCCAAAACAGTAGGTACTGGTCTCTTGAAACATGCTGTAGGTAAGTGTTAGTCACTAAGTCATGTCCAACTCTTCACGACCCCATGGACGGTAGCCCACCGGGCTCCTTTGTGCATGAGATTTTCCAGGCAAGAACACTGGAGTGGATAGCCATTCCTTTCTCCAGGGGATCTTCCTGACCCAGAGGTGGAATCCAAGTCCCCTGCATTTCGGGCAGATTTCTTACTGTCTGAACCACCAGAGAAGCCCATAAAATACACACTGGACTTTAAAGATAAATGGCACCCCACTCCAGTACTCTTGCCTGGAAAATCCCATGAATGGAGGGGAATGGTAGTCTACAGTCCATGGGGTTGCAGAGTCAGACACGACTGAGCGACTTACTCTCACTTTCAAATGAAAATACCAGATAAGATGGTTAGATAGCATCACTGACTCAATGGGCATGAACTTGAGCAGTGGAGGACAAGGAAGCCTGGCGTGCTGCGGTCCATGAGGTTGCAGAGAGTCGGACACGACTGAATAACTGAACAACAACAACAAATGTAAATAGTATCTTGAATATATTATCAGGAGCAACATATCATTAATATATCATTGATAATAATCATACTGATTATATGAAAACATAATATTTTGGATACATTTGGGTTAAATATGATATATCATTAAAAATGTTTAAGAATGCAATCACTATTTGGATTTAGCCAGACTGCCCTCAGTTCGGTGTTTGATACAAAACCATACTGGCTTGGAAGGAGCCTCACTGGCACCCAGTGAGATGCAATCTTTCTGTCCAAATGATGGACAAGTGAATCCACAGGGGAGACCCTGGGACCAGCATGAAGGGATTCAGAGTCCAGTGGGCATAATTAATGTTCTGATTCCTTTCTGAATTCACCACTGAGTTCATTACATGTTTGTTACCCTCTAAGCAGAAGGAGTTGAAATTTGAAAAAAAAAAAAAATCTCCAGTAGAGAAATAGATCAAAGGCTGAGCTTGGTCAGTGGCATGCAGAATAAATATTATTTCATGGCTCAAACAAATTTTCTGGCTGCCCAGGCAAGGCATATTGATAAGAAACTATTATGTCTCTTCTCTCCAGTCCCTATTCCTCAACCCTGGTGACCTCTTTTTCTTAGTTCTCTGTGGGGCGCCTGATGATGTTTGAATAATCAGAAAGCAAAGGCCATCATCTGAATCACACAGGAAGCCTTCAGGTTCCAGGCAGGACCCAGATGAGTTTCGTGTCCCCCCTCTGCCATTGGCTGACCACTGGAAAGGTTGGACGTCTGGTTCTATTCTGTGTTTGCTTCTGTGTTACCACCAGCTGTATAATTTTCTGGTTCTATTGCCACCACAGAGATCATTTTTAATGCACTCTTGAAAGTGCTTTGTAAAAAAACGGAATCTCAGGTGGGACCACTAGCAGCCTGGGAACAGCACATGCTGGTAGGATCGTGGACTCTGAGTCCAGGGGCCCTGTAACAGGAAGTTAGTGGGTTCTCCAACTTCTGACAATCAAACCAGGTTGCATTTATTAAACTGTTGTGTTGTGCCAGGCACACTTTCAAGTGCCCTGCAGACATTATCTTTTTTGATCTTCACAGCAACCCTACTGGGACCCTTTGCTCTTCCTTTTTTTTAACTGATGAAAATGTATATAAGTCACCTAAGGTCACACAGCTACCAAGTGACACAGTCAGAAATCAAATTCAAGTCTGTGGGACCCCCAAGTCCAGGCCCCGAACCCCTAAGCTACAATGATCACACAGCCAGGTTCTGTGTTAAACTTTTGCTTAAACTGTCAAACTCTAAGAATTTTTCTGACTTTCTTGATGAAGGAAGCTTTCTAACCAGGCCTTGCTACTTTTAGAATTTCCATTGTCATCACACATTCATTTGGAGGTTGTCGCCCAGACAACCCAGTGTGGTGCTATAGCTGTGGTCCACACAGTTCTACGCTGTCCACACACCCACTCTGACATTGTGCAGTGCACAGCCCACACAACTGTACTCAGGGCCTGTGGTCCCTAATTTACTGATCACCAACTTCCATCCTCCTATCCCATTCCTGATGAATACAGAGCAACATACTAAATATCAAAAGTGTCCCATAGCATTGATTTAAGTATCCTGGGCTTCTTCTCAACTTATTTAAGATTAATCTCCTTAACTTCCAAGTGACCTGCTCTGTGGCTTGCTTTCCTAATTCCTCTTTAAGTAAAGCAGTCAGAGCTAGAAACTCGTGACAAATGAAATCGCTTCTGGCACGACAATTGGAAGAGAGTCTACGAAGTTTATGAAGTTCATCTCCAAGGCCATGGGACTTGTATTTTTACACCAAAATTCCTAAGCCTACATATGCAATTAAGGTTGCCTCGGAAGGTATGTGTGGAAAATTACTTTTAGAAACTACCTTGCTTTTCATTAGCCTCAAGAATGAATCTTAAAACTTTTAAAAGAAAATTTGAAATTATACTTGATTTGGGAAAAAGGTAATCTATTTGCAAAGCAGATGTAGAGACACAAATGTAAAGAAGAAACGCATGGATACCAAGGAGAGAAAGGGAGAGAAGGATGAATTGGGAGATTGGGACTGACGTATACACGACTATGTATCAAACAGATAACTAATGAGAACCTGCTGTACAGCACATGGAACTCCATGATTTGTGGTGACCTATATGGGAAGGAAATTCAAAAAAGAGAGGATACATGTATATATGTGGCTGATTCACTTTGCTGTACAGCAGAAACTAACTCAACATTGTAAAGCAACTATACTCCAATAATAAAATTTTTTAAGATAATGAAAAAAAATATGAAAGTTTCATCTATTTAAAAAAATGAGATAATAAAATAATGACCCTGTTTTTCTAGTGTAAGCTTATAAACAGTCTTCTGAAAATTCCAAGAGGTGTTTTAAAATATATTCTGAGAGATGGCGGCACCTTGAAACAAATAAGATTATTGTAAAGGAAAATAGTCATTGAGTCTATAAAAGGAAGATTAAAAGAAATATTTCATGTCCTTTCAGTCACATCTGTCACAAGAGAATAATGCCCAGTTCTCAGTGCTCTGTCCTGATAGCGTGCTTGAGTGTACAAGGTAAAAAGAAATTAAAATAGCTACCCCAAAATGCTAAATTGAACTCTGTGGCTTGGCATAGAATTGAGGGCTTATGTTTAAAAACTTATTTTTAAAAGAAAAGTAATTCAGAGGAGGGAGAAACCACTGAAACAGTAGTTCCTCTGCCAACTTTAGCTCCTGACCTTGGAGATGCCTGGCAATCAAATGTTCCATGAAGGACAAGCGCCAAGCAGCAGCCCCAGGCTGCCTCGGAGCTCAGGCGAACACACGCTCAGTGCATGCTGTACCGTGGGAAGAGGCCAGGTTGTTTGTGGATCAGCCAGAGAGAGACTTACGAAGCCCAGACTTAGAGGGGTCCGCAGCCATGAGTGCTGGAAGGGGTAGGAGTGGAGCTATTAGAGAGGTGGGGTGGGTGTCTCTTGCTCCCAGCAGAGTGCTGGCTCCTCAACTCTCCAAACCCAGGCAGGGTTGAGCATGTCCAGTACCCTTCCCAACCAGAGAAGCCACCCCACTGTCCCAGGGGCTGGGTTAGTGAGGGAGGAAGGGAGAGCTGTCCCAGCCATGGGGTCTTCTCCATCGGGATGGACGGATGGAGACTCCCTGACTGTTAAACCACTGTGTGGGAGAAAAGTGAAGTTGCTCAGTTGTGTCCGACTCTTTGCGAACCCCATGGACTGTAACCTGCCAGGCTCCTCTGTCCATGGGATTTTCCAGGCAAGAATACTGGAGTGGGCTGCCATTGTGGGAAAAAGCGTAGTATTAATAATAGTGTTCAGTCACTCAGTCGTGTCTGATTCTTTGTGATCCCAAGGACTGCAGCCTTCCAAGCTCCTCTGTCCATGGGATTTCCCAGGCAAGAATACTGGTGTGAGTTGCCATTTCCTTCTCCACAGGATCTTCCTGACTCAGGGATGGAACCCATGTCTCCTGCATTGGCAGGCAGATTAGTTACTACTGCGCCACCCAGGAAGCCCCAGGAAAGAGCATACAGAGACTTGAATGTGGCTTTTCCCCACCTCACTAACTTTTCACACCAGCCCCTCACAACACAACTGTTGCAGGGTAGTTATCACTAAACGTTAGTTATCAAGGTATTATCTTGAGATCACTGTTGCTTTCTCTGCAAAATGAGCTCCTTGGACATGGTTTTCTCTGAGGTCCCTCTCAGTTATGCAATTTGAAAGCAACTTGCTGTTTGACTAAAGTCGTTTATACAATAGTCTGGAGTTTGAGTAAATTAAACATTTCCCTCCTAAGCCAGTTGGCTTCTGTAAACAACCCAGTAACCCATCCCCCTTCCCTCAGTGACAGCAAAATGGTGCCTGGGACCCCAAGAAAGAGGTCAGTCTCTCCCTATGAGGTGCTTTGGGGCCATGAGACTGATGTGGGTGACATGCTTTGATATATTTAGAAATGGAAGTAATTGCTTAGAGAATGGGAAGGGGGGTGGGGCAGTGAATGCAAGAGGAAAGGGGAGAAAGGAGTGGAAGAATGCAGAACCCCAAAGCCAGCCATCAAGACAGTGCAGAAATGGCAATAACAATAATGATAATAAATAATAACAGGAAGATGAATCCACATGGTAAAGGCTTCTATTCACAAAGTGTAAGCAGTAATAAAAGGCACCAATCATATCATTCAGGTTGGGCAATATAAAAACTTGACACTTTCTCGGCGCCCACTTACTGTCATTTTTTAAATTAAGATTTTTGAAAAAGAGATGTACTTGAGAACTATAGGCAAAAGAGCATGAACTCACTGTATGGATTAAAAGCACAAATATGAACCATGGGGCACCTCACTAAAGATATTAATCTAGACTTTGAGTTTTCCAGCGGGTCGGGGGGATATTTGACAATGTCTAGAGACCTTTGGGGTCACAACTGGAGTGGGGTGCTATCGGCATCTGGTGGGTGGGCTACAGTCCATGGGGTCACAAAGAGTCGGACAAGACCAAGCAAATAAGCTGAGCACAAGGGCTCATGGAGCTGATAGCTCCCTGGTAAATCTGTTTGAAGATCTGATTTCCACACCCTGAGGGCTGGCCCTCTGTGGGTTGGTTACCCCCACCCCACCAGGTAAAAGCACCCCCGGGTTTACAAGCTGAAGCAGCTCAGTCTTGAAGATGTGGATGTGCTTAGTCACTCATTCGCGTCCAACTCTTTGCGACCCCATGAATTGTAGTCCGCCAGGCTCTTCTGTCCATGGGGATTCTCCAGGCAAGAATACTGGAATGGGTTGCCATGACCTCCTTCAGGGGATCTGCCCAACCCAGGGATCGAACCCAGGTCTCCCACATTGCAGGCAGATTCTTTAACATCTGAGCCAGTTGGAAACCATTTCCTTATCAAAAGAAGCAGCTAAGAGATGGTGAAAATAAGGCAATGAGGAGTTGCCTTGCTGTTCTGGCCCAACCACATGAGCCTGTCTGCCGAGTACGTGAGTTCAGGCCACTTCCCCTGCCCCTTCCCCTCCCTGGAAAGTTGGAAGAGGTACCACGTGCAGACTATGTGCTCCCTCACACAAAGGGCAGACAGGACGGTGATCGAGGGAGGCAAGGTCTAGGTTGAAGAGATTAGTTAGCAGTGGCAGAATGAAAAGTTCTAGATCAACTCAATGTTTATTGAGAAGATCTAACAATATTGCCCACAGGAGCTTGAGGCATGTAGACTCTGGAATAGCAGGAGTCCTTGTCCTCTGGTGAGATACCCACCACCACTCCAACCCCTTTCTCGGAACGTCACTGGGTGTCACTGTATTTCCTTTCATCTGAGTGCCTTCACCACCCCCTTCAGATGACAGGGACAGGTAGTGCCCCCCACCCATCGTAGGCAGAGACTCCCAGTCGTCCACCTGCTATGGACATAGGAGCCCAGTCTGGACTGAGTCCACCACCTCAGCCAAGACGCCTCGCTCAGGAGCGCCACCTACTGGACCAAGGGAGAAGGAACAAAAACCAGTCAGACGTCAACATAATTTCTGTTCAGAACTCCAGATTCTAGTCAGAGGCCTGTGCTGAGATGTTTTCCTTAGGCCCAGACTTAACATAGCTTGCTTTCATTTGATTTTTAAAATTATCCTAGAGGGCTTACCTGGTGGCTCAGTGATAAAGAATCTCCCTGCTAGTGCAAGGGACATGGGTTCAATCCCCGAACCAGAAAGATCCCACATGCCGTGGAGCAACTAAGTCCATGCACCACCACAATTGAGCCTGTGTTCTAGAGCCGTGGAAGTGCAACTGCTGAGCCCAAGTGTGGCAACCACTGAAGCCTGCATGCCCTAGAGCCTGTGCTCTGCAACAAGAGAGAAGCCACCGCAATGGGAAGCCCACACACCACAACTAGAGAATAACCCTGCTCGCTGCAACTAGAGAAAAGCCCACGCAGCAACAAAAACCCAACACAGCCAAAAGTAAAATAAATAAATAAAATAAAATAAATATAAAAAATATCCTAGAGCAGCAGTAAAAAGAAAAAACAAACAAACAAAAAAACACCCTTGGTACACAACCTGACCAGCGACTTAGCCCAGAGATAAAAACTAGTGCTCATCTCTGGGCCCAGCTGGTAGACTGGCTGGGCTGCCTGGAGTCTAGAGGGACAGAGAGTTTAAGGATTTCCCAGTGTAATTAAAGACACAGATGGCAGAAACGGCAGCAGGCCCAGATTGGGAAGGAATGTCCCATTAGAGTCCCAGGGCCATGCTTACCCAGGTAATAGGAAGACAACCAGGCTCTGCCAGGCTCTACTATATTTCTGAAACACTGAATTTGTGAATGAAAGGTGATTTGAATTTATGTCAACAGGAATCAATTCGGGCTTTGGAAAATTAGGATTTTGGTCACCTTTATTAAGGTTATCCATTTCCAACCAGGACTCATTTAAAAGCCCTACATTTAGCTGATTTTTGGAACACAGCAGAGTTTGAAGACTAGTCCTTTATAGGCCTAGTTTACACCAAGTTAAAAAAAAAATAAAGTCACTAAGTATGTATGTGGCATTGAAGCTGTAGTCATATTTTATCTGGAGTTGGGGGTTGAGAGTCCCTTGGACTGAAAGGAGATCCAACCCGTCCATCCTAAAGGAGATCAGTCCTGGGTGTTCATTGGAAGGACTGATGTTGAAGCTGAAACTCCAATACTTTGGCCACCTGATGTGGAAAGCTGACTCATTTGAAAAGACCCTGATGCTGGGAAAGATTGAGGGTCGGAGGAGAAGGGGACAACAGAGGATGAGATGGTTGGATGGCATCACGGACACAATGGACATGGGTTTGGGTGGACTCCGGGAATTGGTGATGGACAGGGAAGCCTGGCGTGCTGCGGTTCATGGGGTCGCGAAGAGTGGGACGCGACTGAGCAACTGAACTGAACTGAACTGGGGGTGGGGGGCTGGGGGGAAGAATCAGACTTTCAGCTGCTTCTATTAAATTGGCCATCATCAGAGTCATTTCTTAGTGAGTTTCCTCCAAAAGTTCAAAGCACTCTTCTAGGCAAATTACCTTTCTGGTGTATACCTAGTATAGCATCACTTTGTAGCCAAAACCCCAGGAAGCTCATAGAAACCGAGGGTCTTGCCCAAGGTAACACTCTTAAGAAGGCCACCAAGCCCCTTACACCCTCGTTTTCTGGTCCTACTGTCTGTCAGATCAGATTCCAGGACTTGAAAGGGAGAAAGTAGAATTTCTCCAGGATCTGCCCAACTAGATGGAGTCCTAAGGGAGTTGTCAGGGGTGCTATCTGGAGCAAGACCAGATGGGAATCTCCTCTCAGAATCTCCTGAGAGCAAGATTCCAGAAATTCTCCAGCACATAGATGGCGGGCCCCAGAGACCAGCCCTTTGGACGACAGGAAGCAGAGACGCAGGAGTCAGGGTTTCATGGACCCTGAGCCAGGGTGGGTTTCTCTTTTCCTCCATTTCATGAGAATATATGAGTGTTGTGATTCATATAATTGAACCCCCTCCTTAATAAATATTAAGATAATCAGTGTTCATTCACTAAATGTTAATAACTCTTCAGGTCTGTAAAGTTCAACTTCAGAACTCTAACAAATGAAACTGAGAGAATTAAGACAAATGGAGAGAACAGCAGATGGAGGAGAAATGCATTCTGAAACCTCATTTGAGTGAGGTTTTCTTTCCCCTAGAGAGCACCAGGCCAGAATGAACTTCAAACATGAAGAAATCCCACAAAGAATGCGTGTTCTGTTTTTCCCTCCCCGCCTTGTTGAAAACTCCATTCACCATTCCTCCTTCAACAGTCAGGCCACTGTCCCCGCCACTTGGCAGGGCCTTGACTCGGCCAGCAGCAAAGGAAATGTTTTAACAGCCCTGTTAATGCTGCAACAGAGGTTTATTGTTAATACATAGACAATTTAGGGCAAAACGGCTGCTGCTTCCCTGGCCCACCTGGTCTGCTTGGAGGACCCGCTGGCCCAAAGGCCAAGTCCCAGCCAAGCAAGGATTAGCCCTGAGGCCAGAGACCGGGGACGACAGAGCGCAGAGGTCTGGAGTTTAGAGTTTGGGTCTGAATCAAGATTTTCTCACAGAACCTGTGACTTGTGGTAAATTGCTTAATATTTTTAAAGCCTCACGTGCTTAACGCTTTACCTGGCACATAGTAAGCACTCAATAAAGAGCAGTGCTTTTTTTCCTTTGTTTACAAAACATTAGTATTTCTGTATATATACAAAATAAAGTGCATAAACGTATGTATTGCATAAATCTTAAATGTAAGAATTTGATGAATCTCACCATATATAAACATCACCCAGATCAGCACATGAACATTTCTAGCACCCTAGAGGAGCCATTATGGCCCCTCCCCAATTACACTGCCCTCCCCCACCTTTCCTGACATCTACCACCAAACAAACATTTTGACTGTTCTTGAATCTTCTGGAAGTTTCTCTGCACAGGCTACACACTTTTCATGTCTGGTTTCTCTCACTCAGCGTTTTTTCTGTGTTGTTTTGTGTATCAATACTTGCTCTCTTGTGTTGAACACTATTCTGTTGTGTGAATTAACCATAATTTTATTTATATTTTATTGGTTATGGATATTCTAGGTGTTTCCAGTTTGGGGCTATTATAAACAAATCTGCTATGGACCTTCTGGTACATATCTTACTATTTTTTCATAGGACAGCATATGAGGTCTGCTTCCCTCATTACTGGTAGATCAACTGTTCCAAAACCATTTTTCTCTTCTGCTTTTCTCATCTGTCTTTTCAGCAAATATATTCAAATCCTGACTGAAGCAATTTCTAATGTTTTCCATTTCTGTTTCTCTCTATACATTGTGTTGTTTAACTTCTGAAGACCAAAAAATGTCATAGGTGGCTGAAGAACCCCACAACAATATCTGCAGAGTTGTATTTTTTTTCAGTACTCTTATATGGATGTGAGAGTTGATCATGAAAAAGGCTGAGTGCTGAAGAATTGATGCTTTTGAGCTGTGGTATTGGAGAAGACTCTTGGACTGCAAGGAGATCAAACCAGTCAATCCTAAAGGACACCAATCCTGAACATTCATTGGAAGAACTGATGCTGAAACTAAAGCTCCAATACTTTGACCACCTGATGTGAAGAGCCGACTCACTAGAAAAGACCCTGACGACAGAGGACAAGATGGTTGGATGGCAACAGTGACTCAATGGACATGAGTGTGAGCAATCTCCAGGAGATAGTGAAGGACAGGGAAGGCTGGCATGCTGCAGTCCATGGGGTTGCAAAGAGTCAGACATGACTGAGTGACTGAACAACCACAACAACATAAAATGGTTTGCCCTTAAAAACCCATGGCTATGGTCTGCTTTTTCTGTCAAAAAGCATTTCTCTGGACTAAGCTATAAGACAAGAACTGGGAAATGTGCTGCAGGGAAAAGCAAAGGTTAGCTTGATATGCCTCTTACTTTCAGAAGCTCATCATCTCGGAGAAGGGAGATGTCTACAGTCAGTTACAGCATCATGGGTGGTGTGTTCTCAGTGCAATAAAAGATCCAGGCAGAGTCCCACAGGATGCTCCCAGGAAGAGATCTCAGGTCATTTTCCCCAAACAGATCATCTCACCAGGACACAATACCCTCTCAGAGAAACCCCATCCCTAGAACCTGTAATAATGTGGGATTTAAGTCTGAGTCTTATTGGGAGCCTTTGAAGACACAGTGGGAGACAGTGGGTCCCACATTTAAAGAAAACAAAGATGACACGTGTTCCCAAAACACAGGGTGTGTAGGATGGAGCATCTCCTCCAACAAATTTGCCCAGAAATAAGTATTCTCCATTTTATTTTGCCCTTTATGTCCAGGAAAAAGCCCATTTAACTAAAGCTGGGAGGCTGAAGACCAGGGACATTTCAGTTTCTCTGAGTCCCAGGGGAAAGAGATGCGTGAAGAAATCGAGTGCATTTAATAAACAACATTTCAAATAAAGGATACACTGTTTTTTTTGTTTTTTGGTTTTTTTTTTAAGAAGCAAATAAGGACACTGTACAGGAGGCTAAGAAAAGTTCCGCTGAAATGCTCTCCTCTTATCTCAGACATCACGGCTTCCGGGAAAGATGTCCACTGCATTCCAGCTCCCCATGGAGACCAATGGGAAAATGGGGTAATTTTCCTGCAATGGGAAAAATGCAAGGAAGCAATGGTGAAAACCTGGCCATCAGTCACGGATCTCTTCCTCAGATGTGTATTTTCTATATTTATGTGCACATGTAAGTCTCAGAGGGGCTTCCCGGGTGGCACTAGTGGTAAAGTGGTAAAGAATCTGCCTGTCAACGCAGGAGATCTAAGAGATGCGGGTTCAATCTCTGGATCAGGAAGATCCCCTGGAGGAGGGCATGGAAACCCACTCCAGTATTTCTGTCTGGAGAATCTCATGGACAGAGGACCCTGACGGGCTACAGTCCATAGGGTTGTACAGAGTCAAACACAACTGAAGCAACTGAGCACACACACATGTAAGTCTCAGAGACATTCAACTCAAAACACAGGTGACTCTCCGGTACAGGGCAGAGCGCCACCTTCTCCTCCTTCTTCACACTCTTCACAAATCAGCCTGCAGACCCCCATGGAGGTTCGGGCAGGGGTTCTCTGCTAGCACTTGCTGGCCCTTCCAGAGGCCTAGAAATTGTGACAAATGTCTTTGAGATATAAATATTTATGTTTCAAGTTTTTGTATCTTTAAACAAATTTACTGTTCATTTGAAAATTGAGTAAGAAAGCTCTAGCCACTCTCACTAAACTGAAGGGCAGGATTCCGAGGTCTCAGACAATAACATCTCTCTCTGGGAGCAAAGCTCTTGGCCCCACCCAGCTGTTTGGGGACTCCGGCCCAGTGTGGGTATGCTGGACGACCGCCCTCCCTCTGCCCACAAGATTTCCATTGACGTAGGTGGGAACCCTGGATTCCAAATGCACAACCCCAAATAGGTCAACAGAGGAAGCCTGTCACAAAAGGGAACCTGTCTCTGAAAAGCCAGTGTGGGACACCTTCCATAAGAGACAGTCTCAGGAACATGAATATTCAATCCCCTGCTCTAATTCATTAGATTATTATTTTCTAATTCTGATTATTTTCTAATTCATTAGAAAGGTCACTTCTTGGTGGCTTCTGTGAGGGTCTGTCTGTAGCTATTGTGAGGTTTTATCAGTAAAAATCCCTTCAGTCTTGGACTTAAAAAGATAAAGAGATGAACCCAGCATGGACATCAGCAAGGATCCAAAAAGGCAAGAAAAAAATGCAAAGTGCCTTCAGGGTCAGCCCAGCTTGTGTCCAGGACCCCCCTCCCCAACCTCACTGTGTGTGCAGCATCCAGTTAGCACATCCCAGCTCATGCTGGGTGCCCTGCCGCAAGCTACGTGCCAGATCCTCCTGCCCCCACTCCCATGTGTCCTACAGGTTTGAAAAAATCACCTCATTTGGGGGCTTCATTTGTGATCCCAATAAAATCAAAGTGCCCCCAGGAAAAGGAAAAATGAAGCCCAGAGACCTATTTCAGATGGGGAGTTGGTTAAAAGCAGGTTTCAATAGGAGGGTGGAAAGAAGGGAAGGCAGATGCTGGAGAGGGACACACAGTCAGATGGACGCCCAGGTTTGATTGGGAGAGGGTGCTGTCAGGGGAGCGAGTGGGGAACATGTCCCCTCCTTACTCCTCCCTGCTGAGGAGCCCTTCAAGTGGCTTTCAGAAAGATGTCTGAGGCTGAGACTTGTCTGTGTGTCTGTAAACAACGTGTGTCAGGATCTTGCTTGATTCATGCAGCCATCCTAGAAGTCAGGTATTAATATTAATGGCTTGTTGTGTGGATTAGGTATTCCAGCCTCACCTGCCCAGGGTGGACAGGCCGTGAGGGAGACCTCACATCCTCACTCACTCCCTAGCACAACCAAGCCGGAAGCTCTGAGTCCAGGGCGCTGTCATCATCTGCCATCAGCTTCAGTCTCCCGGAGAGGAGGTGACGAGGGGGCTTGGTGATCACTCCTATTCTTGAGATTTTCTGGTCCAGGCTGAAATGAAGAGAGCCAGTTGCAAGCATCAGATGGCCTGAAATCAACAGTAAAATGAAAGAGCACCGCTGTCCTGCTGCCAGCCAGAGGCAACCAAGCTTTCTCCCCAGCCCTTTCTTCCGCCCCAGTTACGCCACTGAATGGATCCCAGGAATGAACTCCAGGTCACCACACCCCTAGGAAAGGTCCAAACCTGCCTCTGGGGGCAGGAACCTGCACCAACTTCCAATTAGAAAACCATCTGGGAGGAGCTGGGATGAGGATTAGCAAGTAGAGCTGTGTTAGGGGAAGTTCAGCCACTTCTTGGCAGTCTGAGCCAGCATCTGATTGATTTATCTTCTACTTTAATCAGTGAAAAACTGACATTTGTGTAGTACTTTAGGGTTGACAAGGGATTTTTATGCATTACTTCACTAGTCCTCAAAGCAATGATGAAAGTTAATCCCTGATTTTACAGCTAAGGAAGCCAAGAGGTCCAGTGACTGGCTCGGTGATTCAGCCGATAAATGTCAACATCAAAATGGAAATCCAAGCATTTGGTTTTCTTTTTTTTAATGATTGAAATTTTCAAACATAAGAAGAGCAGAGAGAATGGATCATCCCTGGGTCCATCACCTAGCTTTAGTCATTGTCTGTATTTTTCTGGTTTGCTTTGTCTATTTTTGTTTTACTGAAGAAATTTCACAGACATCCCATCATTTTATCCCAAAGTGTTTGGTGTGCATCTCAAAAAAAAAAAAAATAAATAAGACCACCTGTATCTTGAAAGGAAAGTTATGACCAACCTAGATAGCATATTCAAAAGCAGAGACATTACTTTGCCGACAAAGGTCCGTCTAGTCAAGGCTATGGTTTTTCCAGTACTCATGTATGGATGTGAGAGTTGGACTGTGAAGAAAGCTGAGCGCCGAAGAATTGATGCTTTTGAACTGTGGTGTTGGAGAAGACTCTTGAGAGTCCCATGGACTGCAAGGAGATCCAACCAGTCCATTCTAAAGGAGATCAGCCCTGGGTGTTCTTTGGAAGGAATGATGCTAAAGCTGAAACTCCAGTACTTTGGCCACCTCATGCGAAGAGTTGACTCATTGGAAAAGACTGTGATGCTGGGAGGGATTGGGGGCAGGAGGAGAAGGGGACAACAGAGGATGAGATGGCTGGATGGCATCACTGACTCGATGGACGTGAGTCTGAGTGAACTCCGGGAGTTGGTAATGGACAGGGAGGCCTGGTGTGCTGCGATTCACGGGGTTGAAAAGAGTCGGAAAAGACTGAGAGACTGAACTGAACTGATCTTGGAACCCAAGCCCAGTGCTCTGCCCACTACATCCTGACACCCAACAGAACTTACCTGTACATGCTGAGCATGCGCTGGACTAAGTGACCTCTCTATGCTGAAATTTTGTTTTTGGCAGCCAAAGCAGCATTCACCATGATGGCTTTTGTGCACTGCTCTCTCCTTACCTTTCAAAAGTGTTTCTCTCCTGTTGCTGACTCTAAGAATTAATAGCTCTTTGACAAGTGAGCTGAGAGAACCAAGTTGTGGTGACTGAAAATTAGAGCTGGATTTCCCAGTGGAAATGAACCAAGAGCATCTTTTGGGGGTCAACACAGTGGGGCGACTCGAAGAGCTTCCAGAAGAATGATGTAACAAGTTATTGACACAAACCTAGTATCAAAGTTTTCATCTTGAGAAAATAAGAGCTTGATGGGTCTTGCTGCTGCTGCTGCTAAGTCACTTCAGTCATGTCTGACTCTGTGCGACCCCATAGACGGCAGCCCACCAGGCTCCGCCGTCCCTGGGATTCTCTAGACAAGATCACTGGAGTGGCTTACCATTTCCTTCCCCAATGCATGAAACTGAAAAGTGAAAGTGAAGTCGCTCAGTCGTGTCCGACCTCAGCGACCCCATGGACTGCAGCCCACCAGGCTCCTCCATCCGTGGGGTTTTCCAGGCAAGAGTACTGGAGTGGGGTGCCATCGCCTTCATGGTCCAGTCATGTTTATAGGTTGGATTTTCAGCGAACGCAATAACTCTTGCAGGATTTGCTGCTGCTAAAGACAGTCCTGGCTGTCACCATTATTAGAGAATTAAGAACTAATTAAGGTGCTGATTAAACAAAATGGAATTCCAGCAGGGTGCTCAGATCTAGTGAAGGAGCTTGGGTGTTTAGAAATTGGGAGAAGTGTATTCTAAGACAAGTGAACGGGGTGAGGTTCCCCTCCATGCATGTTGGCTGAGCACAGAACCTTCAAGTGGCTCTTCCTGAAAGGCTTGTGAGGCTGAGGTTTTCCTGTTGGCTGTGACATCTTCCACATCCCTAAATGAAGGCTTGTGTAGCACCTGATTCATGCACCCATCCTACGAGGCAGGTATCAGTCGCCTCATTTTGTGGATTACAACATCCTGCCTGAAGTGTTTTGGGGAATGGCCTCCCCAGATAGCCTGTGTATTTCTCAGGATTGGGGCAACGGTTAAGTAGGAAAAGTGCTGTCACCATGTGGAAGAAGGTGGCTGAGCCTGACTCCACCCTCACCCATCCCAAAGGGAGCCCCCTTCCCGGAAGGCCACCTGGGGACAATGAGCATCCCCACTGTGCTTGGTGGCAGCATCTGAACTGCCTCTTGTTTTGCATGTGAACCCTCTGGGGCAGTAGCAAGTTGGAAGCCTGGTCCAGCACCTCGGTCAGCTGGCCTGGAAAGCCTGCTGTAAGTCTGGACCTGTTTCAGCCAACATACTTTCTACCAGGCAAAGAATCTATACCAGACACTGTCTTGGAAAACCCAGTCTTGAGAAGTAGTTTATTGATCTGGCAGATGATTAAAAGACAACAGAGATGAGCTCAAGTGATGCTTGGGTTTTTCCATCCTGAAAGGGAATCTGAAATTTCCTTGGGGGGTTGTCAGCCCGTCCTGCTGTTGCAGGAGGCAGATGGCTCCTCCATTCAGTCAAAGATCATGCGAATGTCCCCGTCTCGGGCTTTCTTCTGTTCTCGGCAAGATTCCCTGGACAGTGACAGGGTCCACCCTGGATGCAGGCAGTCAGAATCTTGTTCCCGATTGTGCCTATGCCCAAAAGGAGCTGGCGCATGGTCCATCACCCAGGCTCTTGCCCTGGCCCCTCTGCTTATGGGATGGGGGTGGGGTGCAGTTACTGGAATGGTAAAACTGCAAAGTTTTAGGGCTGCTCCAGGAGGAAAGGAGGGAAAAACTGACGTGCTCACATTGCAAAGAGCTGACCCAGATCCAGGAGTCCAGAGAAGGCATGGAATTTGGGCTGGTGTGTATGAAGTCACCTGGAGTTGTCATCTGAAACAGACATTGCTGAGGCCAAACCTTGGGTGACCTCACGTCCTGTGCTGCTAAGCAGAGAGGCCGTGGCTCGGGGAGAAATTACAGGAGCGTCAATGCTCAGCCAGAAGATTATTTACAGCCTGTTCCTAATGCGAGGGCTTTTACAGCAGTGGTTTTGTGGACAAAAATACATATTAAAAGGCTAATGTGATCGCTCATGTTGGCAGTGACATATAACCAGGTTGGGTTTCACAGAACACCTAGAGCAGTGAAGCGTGCTTCAATCTGATGACACAGAAAGCAGTTCTGTGCTGGAACAAATTGCACCCTGCCCAGGCCAGCAACAGGAGAGCCTGACAACGAATTTCTTCAAAGCAAACTTTTCTCTCCTTCTCTTACACACTTTCCAACCCTGTTGTTCGAATTGTACGTGTACGCTTTTATACACCAGCTCCTGAACTACCAAAGAAAACTGATTCTGCTTTGGAAAACATGGACAATAAAAAGACCTAAATTCTCTCCTTCCTGCCACAAACTTCTCTGCAAAACTTGCCTATGGTTAAAAAAAAAAAAAAAGCATTGTCCCAGAAAAGCATGCATACAGATAGTTAGAAAGGAACTTCTTTCAACATCTTATGGAGGGAGATTTTTAGAGATAACATGAGCCCCCTTTGCCCTCTCCTCCCACAACCTCCCAACTTTCGCAGCCCACTGTTTTTTGTCAAGGATCGTGGTAGTTACAGCTCATGAATCATCCGTCACTTAGACGGACTCTGCCAAGAATGCTGATAGCATCACAGCCCCAGGGAGCAGCCTGCAGCGGCAGGAGCACACGGATGCTGGGGCAATGCCTTCTCCAGCCCAAGAGTCTGCATTTCTCACCTCTTTCACATAGACTGAAAACTCACACTCTAACTCAGGCTCAGATCAGCTGGGCAAGCTCTCAGACACAGGACTTTACTACCCAAATAGGAATAGGTACTCCCAGGCCATCTAAAATGCTGGCATAGTTGGAAACACTCAGAAACAGTCAGCATCTTTTGTTAATGACGGTCACTATGTTGTCTGATGCTCTGGATAAGCAGATGAATTCTGTTCTATCATTGTGTCCACAGTGCAATTGCGTTTCTGGATATTGGTCAGAACCGTTTGTGATCTAAACAGTGTACACAACACACACACACACACACACGCAACGGGGAAGACATGCAGTGTTTACACACTGGCCATAATTTCTGAACCCAACATTAGGACATCTGGTGTGGTAGGCAAGAGTAATATTGTTTTATCTGAGGAAGTATATATAGCAAAGAAAAACGTCACTGGGCAATAAATAAATTGAAATCTGAACTTCTCCAAATCAGGCATTTCAGCAAGTATTTGCTTCTCTCTTAAAGAGACAGACTAATCGCAGCACAGCTTTAAAGAGGCAGATCTTAACTTTTCACAAGTATCTTTAAGCAGTCCAGAGAGACAAAAGTGACTGCATTTTCGAGGTGAGAATTTGGAGTCATGAAGAGGAGATGCCCACCCCTGTCATTCTGGGAAACCTCGTTCCAAGACACCTCATTTAATGCACATTCCATTAGCGACCCTGTCAAAGACCCTCACTTCCTTCCTCAGACACTGGCAGTAATGGCTTAAGAGTCGGGTTCTGGCCATTATCACAGACCTTGCTTCCTTACCGGTTCTCGCTTCCAGGGAGATGGGGGCAATCAGAGCAGGAGAACTCAGACAGTGTGGGTGGGGTGGGATGCAGAGCCGTGTTTAGTGTGCTAGATTCCCTGCTGGGAGGGTCAGAGCTTGCTCCTTGAAGTCCAGACTAGACGAGATTTTGTGGATATGCTGAATCAAACTAGGAGTTGGGTGAGTCTTTAAATTTTCAATTAAAGGAAAGATTTCAGGGGACGTCCCTGGTGGTCCAGTGGTTAAAACTTTGCCTTCTGGGCTTCCCTGGTGGTCCAGTGGTTAAGAATTCACCTTGCAATGCAAGGAACATCCGTTCAATCCCTGGTCCGGGAAGATCCCACGTGCTGCGGGGCAGCTGAGCTCGTGCACGCTAGAGCCTGTGCTCTGTAGCAAGAGAGGTCATCTCCATGAGAAACCCACACAGCACAGCTAGAGAGTAGCCTCCTCTCGCCGAAACCATAGAAAGTCCAAGCAGCAACGAAGACCCACCGCAGTCAGTAAGTAAATACTAAACAACGACAACAGAAATTTGCCTTCCGATGCAGGGGGCTGTGGATTCGATCCCTGGTTGGGGGGCTAAGGTCTCACCTGCCTCCTGGCCGAAAAACCAAAACAGAAAACAGAAGCAATATTGTAACAAATTGAATAAAGACTTTAAAAATTGGTCCACATTAAAAAAAAAAAATCATGAAAGAAAGAAAAGATATCAGGGATACTTGTAGCTCAAGCCCTTTTCGTTGTTGTTGTTGCCAGACTTTCCACATCAGTCGCTGGGAGGTATGCATGCAGATAGCCTAAGACCACCTCCCTTACCTGCCCCTCCCTCACCCACGGCTAGGCTCCAGAGGGGGTCAGTTGGAATGAAGACAGTCGGCCCTTCTTATCCACAGCTCAGCATCTGTGCTCAACCAAAATAATTCAGAAAGTTCCAAAAAGCAAAACTTGAACTTGCCTCTTGCTGACAACTATTTCATAGTATTGGCATTATGTTTGTCACTATTTACAAAGCATTTGCATTGTATTAGGTATTATAAGTCATCAAAAGATGATTAAATATATAAGAGAAGGAGTTTGGGGTTTTTGAGTGTGAGCCACCCTTTTTCTTTCCTAGGCCCTGCAATAAACCTTTCTCTGCTCCAAAGACTATAAAGTAAATAAGTTTATATGCAATACATAATACAGCATTTGATACAAGGGACTAGAGCATCCATGGATTTTGGTATCTGCAGGGGTTCTAGAACCAACTCTGCATGGATACTGGGGATGACTGTGTAAGTTAGTTTTCAGATGAAGAGGCAGAAGGAAGCCTCAAGTTACTGAGCAGAGGTTTTTTTTTTTTTTTTTTTTTTGGTGAGAGTTTCAAATAAGTACCTTTCATTAATGTTGATGTGAACTGTACTGCCTTACACCAACTCGTTAGCAAGTTGAGTAAATACTCTTATGGGTCTGAAACAGTCCTCACTCTTTATATTTATAAAAGAAAGAGAAAGAAAGAAAGGAGAATTCAACGGCAGGATCCAGACTCGCCACACGATCTTCTCCATAAACAACACGTTTTGCTTAAGAGATAAGGTGGACTCTGGGCATCTGTTAATAGTCTTTCTCCGGAAGATAAATGCTGCAACATTTGTAGAAAATGAAACTCGCAGAGAAGCCAAGACTTTTCTTGTCAAAACAAGGGGATTATTTTCTAGCAACCAAGGTCAGTCTTTTTGACCTTGCCTGCCATTCGGGTGAATGAGATAATAAAAGAGGGAGCTGGAGCTGGGCTGAGATAGCTCATGTGTGAAGGGCCTGGGAAAGAGACTCAGAGATTTGTGGAGAACTCCACTTTATCCAATGGCTTTTCCTAAAAAGATGCCTCCTCCACCTCTGTCAACCGTGCGGCAATGACAGGGCAAGGAGGGGTGGAATCATGTGGAGATGGTGACCATTACATCACACACGGCTCCTGAGTCTGCCAGCCATGGACTCCGGTTCAAGGACTGCAGACGCGGCTGTGCCTGATGGAAGGGGGCAGCCCTGGGACAGCCGCAGACCTTTCTCAGACGTGCCGGCAGCGCGGGGCCCCAGCTCGCCTTGTAAAAGTAGCTCCAGAGCAAATCATTAGCACATCTAACCTCAATATTTTGAAATCCAAAAACAACATTGAGTCATGCCGGTCGTACTGTAAAGTTTTACTGCACTAAAAAAAAAAAAAAAAAAAAAACAGTCAAAAACAAGCAGGGATCATGTGAATTATCTCTTTACATGTGTCAAGCCCAGGAATTTGACACATGGCTCACGATGGTGGAATGAGCTGGGTAGTCACCAGGAATATGTCGTTAAGAGGAAACTTGTCCCACCTGGGGCTGTGTGGCATCTCCTCGGGCAGCTTCTCTATGGTCTGAACCACATACCTGGCATGGGGTGTCTGATCACTGAAAAA
This sequence comes from Bos indicus, assembly GCF_029378745.1. Taxonomy (NCBI): domain Eukaryota; kingdom Metazoa; phylum Chordata; class Mammalia; order Artiodactyla; family Bovidae; genus Bos; species Bos indicus. The sequence goes on along the minus strand of NC_091772.1, from coordinate 35,566,507 downwards.
ACAGGGCTATAAATACCCTTCATCCTGTACTAAAAATAGATTCAGTTAAAGCAAAAAATCCACTGAGGGGAGTACTGACCACTGCAGACATCAGTTTATGTCTCCTAGCAACTGTGTTGTCCTGGTCATGCTCTCTGTGAGCCTGTGGAGTCAGGTATCTTATAATTTTTAGGAGAAAAATGAATGAATGAATGAATGAATCCTCTTCTGGGGAAAGCTCAGTATGTGTTGAGGGAAACTACCCATCCACGCTTCCTAGAGGCTTTCATGAATCTCCAGGTCAATCTTCCCTGGAAACAGTCCACCGATTCCACCTCAAGGGTCAACTTTGTAAAAATACTCAATTGGAGGAGCATCCCAGAACAGTTCCTTAGCCTACAGCATCCAAGGCCATGGGAGCAGACCACTCTCCAAGGTTCCCAGGCGACTTAGGGGGAACTTAACTAAGCTGACCATAATTCAAACTTGAGAAACACTAAACAGATGAGAAAATCCAATAAAGAATTTCAGAAGACAAATGAGCAGACTTACAGTGCCAGGCAATGTAATAGATTATAGAGCTACGGTAATTAAACATATGTGCACTAGCACCAGGGTGGATAAAGAAATCAGCAGACTGAGAATCGGATGTCTAGAAACAGATGCCAAAGTTTAATAGTATATGATGAAGGCAGTGTGTCCATTTTATAAGGGACACATGATTATCACTAGGTTGTACAAGGATAATTGTACATGTTAAGAGATTTACCTCCTGGCCTATTCCAAATGGATTAAAAAGAGAAGTATTGAACACAAAATTATAAAACAAGACAATGTTACTGACATTTATGCAGTTGTTTTTTGAGAAGGGAAGGACTTCCTAAGCATGATACAAGTAGAAACTCAGAAAGCCTATAAACAACAAATGCTGGAGAAAGTGTGGAGAAAAGGGAACCCCCCTACACTGTTGATGAGAATGTAAGTTCATGCAGCCACTATGGAAAACAGTATGGTGGGCAGTTCCTCAGAAAACTAAAAATAGAATTACCATATGATCCTGCAATCCTATTTCTGGGCATATATCCAGACAAAACTATAATTCAAAAAGATCTATGAATCCTGATGTTCACAGCCGCACTACTCACAGTAGCCAAGACATGGAAACAACCCAAATATCCGCCAACAGACGAATGGATAAAGAAGACGTGGTGTCCATATACAATGGAATACTACTCAGTCATCAAATAGAACCAAATAACACCATCTGCAGCAACATGGATGCAACTAGAGAATATTATCCCAAGTGAAGTAAGTCAGAAAGAGAAAGACAAATACTTTATGATTTCACTTATACATGGAGTCTAAGATGTGATGCAAATGAACCTATCTACAAAGCAGAAACAAACTCATAGACATAGAGAACAGACCGGTGATTGCCAAGGGGGAGAAGGGTTTAGGGGAGGGATGGAGTGGGAGGTTGGGGTTAGCAGATGTAAACTTCTACGTGTAAGATGGATGAACGTCAAGACCCTACTACGTAGGACAGTGAGCTATATTCAAAATCCTGTGATAAACCATAATGGACAAGAATGTAAAAAAGAAGGTGTGTGTGTATATATATATTTATCTATACATACATATATTAATATATATATGAATAACTGAGTCACTTTGCTCTATAGCAGAAATTAACACATTGTAAATCAACTATACTTCAATTTAAAAAAAAAAAGTAGAAGTTGTAAGGGGAGAAGACCAACCGATGTAAAACAAAACTTCTCTACATCACAGAGAAAGAGAGAGAGAATAAAGGGTGAAGGAGATGAGTAAGAAATCCATAAATGAAGACATACACAGTCAGGGTGTGTGTACAGTGGATGCTATGGGCTGACTGCCCCACTCTCCTTTGTGAATTTCTTCTCCTTTAGTCATTTTAACCCTAAAAATAGAAAAAGCTCAATACTCACTTTTATCACCTATGGATACGGGTGTCCGTGCGATGTGAATCTGTACAAAGAGCTATAAGAAGAGGTTTCATCAGCCTTTGCCAGGTAATGCATAGATTTCCACTGCAGGTTTTCTTTGTTTCAAGTGTGCCTGATGTGTGAGTTCAGAGATTTGCGGCTTAACACAGTTTCTGCAGTTAACAATACTGTGTTGTGTGCTTCATAAAACAAAAAAAATTAAGTGAGCAGACCACATATTAAGTGTTCTTACCACAAAACCAAACCAAAGTGACCCAAGGAAACTCTGGGAAGTGCTGGAGTTGTCTATCACCTTGATTATGGTGATGGTATCATGGGCATTTCCATATGTCCAAACCCATCAAAGTGTACACATTGAATATATGCCATTCTTTGTCTATCCATGATACATCAATAAAGCTGTTAAAAAATAAAGTTTGTGCATAGGATACTAAGAAAAAAAAGAAGAGATTGCCCACTTCTTTGCTTCTTCCCTCTGGAGTGAAGACAGATGCCTGCAGCTAGGGCAGCCATTCTGTGACTATGAGAGAAGTCAAGAGGATTAACAGAGACTTTAGCCTAGACACAGAGCCCTCAGCAGCCACAGTCCTGTTTGTATAAGAAAAACTAAACCTCATCTGTCTAAGGTAACATAAACCTGCTTCTCTTTTACTTGATAGAAAACACATTCCTAGCCGATTGAGAGGATGACAACTGTTAGAAAGCATGACACAAACATTTAATATATGTCCAGTCCCTCAATACATAAGGAAAAGGAAAAGAAAGAGTAGGTGTTCAGAAGATGTGTGGCAGAATAACATTTTTATTTTATTTTTCAATAAGTGTGCTATTTGGAATATGATGTTAAATTCTAGAAATATCAGTAATTCATAAACTGTCATGTCTGATTGTTTGGATAAATAATCTTTTATTAAACATCCACAAAAGCCCTTAGAATGACCAATTCTGGTTAATAACTTTGTATGGTACATAAGCTATAAAAATATATCTTCTGTTTTATGCTATGGTTTATACCTGAAGCTAATATAATGTTGTAAGTCAAGTATACTTCAATTAAAAAAGAATGACCAATTCTGGTATCAAACCAACAACATAAAAAGTATAGATATAAAATGTACATTCAAGAATGATTAACATTATATTGTCAAATAAAAAGGGAAGAGTAAAAAAACCCTAGCAGTCTAACTACAAGTTTGGTTAATGAATAATTATAAGCCCATTAAGTAAAATGATAAGGGTGCTGTTTTCAAACAGATTATAGAAGAATATTCATTGAGATAAGATGCTATATAATAGGTCTAAAAAGCACTACAACACAGAATATACAGTAAATGATCACTTTCTGTCCCTGAAGGCTGAGACCACAGGGGTGTTTATTGTTTCATCCCCAGGTCCTACTACAGAGCCTGCCACATATTCAGTTCAGTTCAGTTCAGTTGTGTCTGACTCTTTGTGACCCCATGAATTGCAGCACGCCAGGCCTCCCTGTCCATCACCAACTCCCGGAGTTTATTCAAACTCATGTCCATTGAGTCGGTGATGGCATCCAGCCATCTCATCCTCTGTCGTCCCCTTCTCCTCCTGCCCCCAATCTCTCCCAGCATCAGGGTCTTTTTCAATGAGTCAACTCTTCGCATGAGGTGGCCAAAGTACTGGAGTTTCAGCTTTAGAATCAGTCCTTCCAGTGAACACCCAGGGCTGATCTCCTTTAGGATGCCACATATTAGTGTTTTGCTAAAAACTTTTAAAATGTGTTAAATGAATTAATGTGTGAAAGAAATGTACTAGTGGTTTTTTTTTTTTCTTTTTGCTTTGAACCCATACATATCCCTTTTCTTTTTGCTTCTATTTTTTCATTCATTTTCCATTAAATTGTTTTGTTGTTTAGTTGCTAAGTCATGTTCGACTCTTTGCGACCCCACAGACTGTAAACTGCCAGGCTCCTCTGTCCATGGGATTTCCCAGGCAAGAATACTGGAGTGGGTTGCCATTTCCTTCTCCAGGGGATCTACCCAATCCAAGCATCAAACCCACGTCTCCTGCATTGCAGGTGGATTCTTTACTGCTGAGCCACCAGGGAAGCCCATTGCATTAAACATGTGACTTATAAATAGGAAAAAGATAAAAGGCAGCTAATGAAATAACCCCTCTGTTCTCCAGGCGGGCACTCCACTTTGTCTGACAATGAGCGTGTACACCTTCCTTCCTGTGGACCACACTCATGTGTGGTCTTCAAGGGTGTGGAACTGAGCTGCACTTGGCCTGTGCCATCCCCTCCAGGCCATACCGTAGGGGCCAAGTTCATGACTTTCTTTGCCCATTTAGCCTTTGCCCTCCCTAGGGTCCACCTGCTGCTCCCACTGCTGCTGGCTCCGCATCCAAGCCCAGGAATCCCACCCTTCCTTTTCTCCATCCTTCTCTCTCTGCCCTCCACTCTGCAAAAACCCCAGCGGATTTGCCCTGCACCCATCATCTATGCTCCCTTGATGTGCTTGACAAAGTGATAATGAGCTATGGTGAACAGGTAGGTGTTCTTATCTTCCTTCCCAAGGGAATATTTTCAGCAGGAGACAGACAGGTGCATCCCAGATTGAGAAAACATGGCAGAAATCTGAGAGCAAAGCTTTCCTGTGCCACCTCTAGTCAGGTTTCATGTTCTAAGACATGGGGATTGGTCTCAAGGATGATGGGGGCCAGGACAGTTCCCGAAGGTCAAAGGCAAACTTTACAGAAGGTGTCATGACAAACATGACCCTTTCCTTATTTGCATCATCACACCTCCCAAGGAGGCTCTTTGGGATGTGTGGTGGAGAGCAGTCTCACTCCCCTCCTGGAGGAGCCCTGAGACCCACAGGACGGCTGCTCTAGAAACCAAGTCCAGATGGTACCCATCTGTGCTGACCTGCTGTCTGGGGAAAGGGGAGCCCCTCCAAGAAGTAGGTCCTGAGTGGTCATCCTGTGAACATCCACTGTTCAGGGACATAATGTCACACACAAAGATGGTTAAGGCATGACCCTGGCCCCCAGGAAACTGGAGGGCTGGAGAGTGCCTGGTTACCTTGTCACACTCCCCAGTGACAGTGGGCCCTGCTTACGGAGGAGGATGCCACAACACAGAGCCATACACAGATGCTCCTTCACAGTTCGCTCCCTCCCTGTGTCAACTCATCATTACTCATATCAGTGGAAGACATGAGAAGGACCACCAAGAAGTGCTGCTGCTGCTGCTAAGTCACGTCAGTCATGTCCGACTCTGAGACCCCATAGATGGCAGCCCAGCAGGCTCCGCTGTCTCTGGGATTCTCCAGGCAAGAATACTGGAGTGGGTTGCCATTTCCTTCTCCAGTGCATGAAAGTGAAAAGTGAAAGTGAAGTCGCTCAGTCGTGTCCAACTCTTCACCACCCCATGGACTATAGCCTACCAGGCTCCTCCGTCCATGGGATTTCCCAGGCAAGAGTACTGGAGTGGGTTGCCATTGCCTTCTCCACACAGTGAAGCTGGTTGCTTTAAAGAGAGTGGGACAAGTCACTAGTCTCATCCTTGCTGCTTTGGATACCCTTTAAACATGCTTTTCCAATAAAACTTCGCCATGCAACTTGCTGGGTCAGCAGCAGAGCAGAAAGAAACATTGCACGCAGCAAAGCAAACAGCCAAGACTCCAGATTGCCTTGGAGGCAAAGCGAGGTGAGGGCTTCGCTCCAATTAGACTGTTTGCACTCCCTACACACTTCACTTGTTTTTCTTAATTTGCTGAAATTTGCACCTTCGTCCCCTTGTGTTTCTCAGTGTTCTCCCAGCACGACTGAAATGTGTTTCCAATGAGTATAAATCACTTGTTTTCAGGTGCGAAGATGAGGAGAGGAAGATAACCATTCCCGCCTGGGTTGGAAAATTTTCAGGTGCTTTTCACAAACCGGGTACAAAAAAAAAAAAAAAAAAGGCCCTTAGGGACTTCCCTAGTAGTCCAGTGGCTTAGATGGGAGCAGCATCTTTGGTTCCTACTCACCAGTTTTCAAAGCAGCATAAACGATTGCAACAAGTGTGTGTGTGTCTTGTTTCGTTCCCTCATCCTGGGACCCAGCTCCATTCCCGTCCTTGTTTTGTTTCTATTTCCAAAATGCAAATCGTGACTTTCTGCCTGGGAACACTACAAAGTCCTTCCTCAGAAACACTGAGAGAACAAGAAACTCACAGATTTCCCACCGAAGTGGCTTTCCACTCCTGTCAGATACAATGATGTTATTAGTAGGTTCCCAAAAAATAGTTTTGTGTTTTTTCACAAAGTGAAATAGAAGTCTTAGATTCCACTGAAAGAATAAGGAGAAACAGGGCTTAAGGGTCTCTTTACTGACTTTTTTTTTAATTCTATACAAAGCCTCTTGAGTCGTAACAGAACCCTAAGAATTTTCTAGAACTTTCTAAAAGATAGGGCTTCCCTCGTGGCTTAGATGGTAAAGAATCTGCCTGCAATGCAGGAGACCAGAGTTCAGTGCCCTGGTTGGGAAGATCCCCTGGAAAAGGGAATGGCTACCCACCCACTCCACTATTTTTGCCTGGAGAATTCTGTGGATAGAGGAGCCTGGTGGGTTACAGTCCATGGGGTCGCAAAGAGTCGGACACGACTGAGTGACACCCAGCCCAACCCCCGCCCCCACACACAGATTCTGTAATATACACACAGTGTGGTCTCTTTGATTACACAGAATCTAATGACTCCATCGATAGTCCTTTCAGCCATAAAACATCCTAGGGATAATTTTTTACAGAGCTTCCTTCCTTATTTATCTTCCTAAAAAGCTGGTACACGTTACATCAGGAGAGGATATACATTAGGAGCAGATGGAAACTTCCTAGCACTGAACATCTTTCTCCCCACTCACCAGGAATCTCTGGTTGGCACATTTTCATCAGACACAACAACGTCTGCAAACTGGAGACGCTCCACTGTGACACTGGGGGTTGTTACCAATTGTCCATCCCTCCCGTCCGGGTCCTTCACATCCAAGAGAATCTCCATCCTTACATGCTGGGCCCTTTAAGTGTGCTAATCACTGCTTCCAAATGTTTCACACACACTGCTCACTTTTCAGCTAAAAAGAATATTTTGGCTGCTTTCCAGTTATGATGAAGAAAACTTTGGTCAGCAAGGCGGGTCTTTAAGAAATGTCACAGCAGCCTACTGAGTTGACTTCCTTCTGTATGCAGTGATGTGGGTTCTTTTGTATTCAAAGCCTCGTCCATGCTGCTTCTGCTGGGGGCCTCTGGTTCTCAGTACTGGCCTTCCTTCAAGGCTCAGCCACAGAAGCCTCATTTTAAAATGCAGTTATTTTCTTTAGAAGGAAAACAAAACCAGTAAACTAGGATTATTTAGGAGGAAAATAAGAGCAGTGAACTGGATCGATCCCTGATCCAGTAAGATCCCACAGGCCTGGGGCAACTAAGCCCATGTGCCACAGCTACTGAGCCCACACACTCTAGAGCCCGTACTCTGCGTCACAAAGCAGACTTAGCAACTCAACAACAACATCGCCAGTCTTGGAGACATCTGACTCAACAGGTAAGTAGGATCTTGCCACTTTTCTACCAGCATTTATCACCAATATGCTTGTGTGCTAAGTCACTTCAGTCATGTCTGACTCTTTGCAACCCTATGGACTGTAGCACCCCCAGGCTCCTCTGTCCATGGGGTTCTCAAGGCAAGAATACTGGAGTAAGTTCCCATGCCCTCCTCCAGAGGATCTTCCCCACCCAGGGATCGAACCCATATCTCTTATGTCTCCTGCGTTGGCAGGTAGGTTCTTTACCCCTAGCGCCACCTGGGAAGCCCCTATCACAAATATGGTGGTCAGTTTTCTGAGTCTCCTCCCTAGATAGCATGAAAAGTTGACGGAAATGAAATTGAGGGTGTACCATCCATCAGCTCCTGTATTTCAAATAATGAGTTCTCCCAGAAATGTGTATTATGATAAAGCATCTAGAGGGAAAAATCTGAAATAAAATGACTTTATGCTTCTATGGAAAACAATATTCCTGGAAATAGGTCATTTCTCTGTGCTCCTGATTCTCTGGATGGTGACAAGGTGATTGACAGGAGCCCAAGACTTCAGTAAAATGGTGAGGACTATTTGGTGAAAGTCGCTCAGTCATGTTCAACTCTTTGTGACCCCATGACTGTCGCAGTCCATGGAATTCTCCTGGCCAGAATACTGGAGTGGGTAGCCATTCCCTTCTCCAGAGGATCTTCTCAACCCAGGGATTGAGCCCAGGTCTCCCGTGTTACATGTGGATTCTTTACCAGCTGAGCCACAAGGGGGAAAATGGGAAGGGCAGAGAGAAGAGGGGAGAAGGGGTGAGTGGGAGGGGGAGGAGGGGAGGATGAGGGGAGGAATAGAGAAGGGAGGGGGAGGGGGCCGGAAGAGGCAGACCTTGCCCTGCAGAGACCAGCCAACCAGAGGCCGTCCAGAGGAGACAAGAATGACTCATCCAGTGTCAGCTTCCCAGGCTCCAGGTCCTCCAGGCCGGGTCCAGGGTGCTCCACAGCCATCCACTCGGCAGCAGCAAAGATGAAAGTCAGACAAAAATCATCCAAAAGTGCTGAACTCAGCCAGCTAAGTCCTCAGGGCTTTATTAGACTTGACTTGCCTCAGACGCTGAGGAAAGTCTTCAGCTGAAGTCCATTAGGCAAATTAAAAAGCAGGAGAAAAATAAACAGAGATGGATGGAGATAGCAGTTTTATGAGGCAAAGGAAGCAGTGAGCTCTGACAAAGCTCCTGGCCCTTACTTAAGACTCTTGGAACCTCAGCCCTTAAAAACTCTTAAGATCGCCTTCTCTCCCAGAAACCCTGCCGGTGCTCATAAAAGAAAGCTATTCCATAACAGAATTTTTTTCCCTGCAAAGACAAGGGCTGCTATAAACTAAAGCAAAAAAAATATGCACATTGTTTCTCAGTAGAGTTCCTGACACCAAGCCATTTGTCTCCAAGCAGGGGATTAAGTAATACATTCAATACTGCCAGATATATTATATATTATATGCATTTTATATTTATACATATATATCATGCAGCTAGGACCTCAAATGAGACTAAGCCACTGTAATATTGATATACTTCTCCCCCAAATAGAAATTTGAATGCCAGACAATCACTTCAAACTCATATCTTTTTGTGATTATTAGTAGCATCTGAGAAACAAGACATTTTACAATGTTTCATATCTTTAATAATACAAGTCAAAAACCAGATGTAGTGCACACCCACAGGGTACAAAAGTCCATGCTTGGGCCTGTGATACATGCAAAGATGAACAAAAGATCCATTTTCACATCATCTTCCTTACAAATGATTTTATGAACTCATTTTAGACAAATAAAGTCACCCTTTGACTCTTCCCCAAGGAGAGGACTATTCCCTCAAGCAGTGATGCCGTGCACCCTGCATTTTTTCCCCCGAGGGCAGGGGTGATTAGATTTTCCATTTCACGGTCTGGGGCCTGATTCAGAGGCCATGCTTCCTCACCTTGCCCTGAGGTTATGGAAACTGAGCCTGGTGCCAGCCCAGCTCTCTGGCGGATATGCACGTGCTCCGCTGCAGAAAGTGGAGGAGAGATGTCTAAGTACAAATTTAGTCTTTGGATTTTCCAAGCCAAGTAGACTCTGCATTTCCAAACATTCTTACATTTTAAAAGGCGCAGGCTTTCCAAATACTGCAAAATCCTTGACGTCCAACTATCTCCAGCCTCTGCTTTATACTGAACATGGATATGCATAATCACAGAAATTGTACATTTCCAAACAATTCTTTAGGGGGGAAACTAACCTACATCATCAAAACCCATCAAAAGAGAAAAGTATTGTTTTGCAAAATGGTTACAGTATTTTTTAAAAAGGGAAAAAATTTAAGTTCTCATAATTTTTAATAGATAAAAACACATGCTCATCTTTTGTGTGTAATTAGTTACAAAGAAGAGTGTCTTTAACATATAAAGGACCAGATTCTCCCATGGCCCAAGTAATGTTCAATTTAATCTCCCCAAAGAATCTTTAATCATCCCAAAGCCATTTATTTCTCTCTCAACTCCAAAACCCAAATTAAACACAATTATTCTTTCTAGCAGGACACAGGAAAGGCATAACTAGTTTAAGTCCACAGAAACCCCAGCCCTAATTTTGCCAATCATTTTAGCATCTTCTTCTTTGAAATCTTTTACAAGAGCTTCCTTCAAAACAAAATGAACCTGTGCCTACATTTTCCTGCTAGCTAGTGGAGATGTTAATAACCAGGAAAATGCGTGGATTTGTGTGTGCAGAAACCAGAGAGAGGAGGTTCAAATACTCCACAAACTGGGTTACCAGTCAAAGGAAAACTATAAAGGATCAAGAGTTTCCCAAAATCCCCAAATGTAATTAGAAATAATAACCCCCTGGAAGTGCCATGATTTTTTAACATCCGTGGAATGCTTGCTTGAGCTCATATCAAATATTATTACCACATCTGGGTCAGCAAGTGGAATTTCCATGCAATCTTGGATCCTTGACTTTTCTTACGCAACCTCATTCATGTTGGAAACTCTGCCATGAAAATCCATCCAGATTTGCAAGCAGTGTTATCTTTTCATCAAAAAAACATTAAGATCACCAGTCCAAGTTTGATGCATGAAACAGGGCACTCAAAGCCAGTGCACTGAGACAATCCAGAGGGATGAGATGGGGAGGGAGGTAGGAGGGGGGTTCGGGATGGGGGACACATGTACACCTGTGGCTAATTCATGTCAATGTATGGCAAAACCCACCACAATATTGTAAAGTAATTAGCCTCCAATTAAAATTAATTAATTAAAAAAGCATTAAGATGGGGAAGGCAAAGTGTAAAATTCTGAGCCATGGATATACTGGAGTAGCTATAGTAACAAGCTGGCCAGGTGGCAGTACCTTATTGAATTAGGGGATGAACCACCGTTTACTGAATGGAGGCGAGGAGAGATGGAGACAGCCTTCTGAGCACTCAGGCCTTGGCAGGAAGGGGCGGGCAGAGGATTCTAGGAGATGGTGAAAGAAATGATCATTTCTAAAGGGTTCAGAGTGCCCTTAATCAAGGTCAGTCACTGGGAACAGAGGTATACTCCCCAGTTAACTATATGAAGGCTTTGGGGCAACATCAATGTTGCCCAATAAATAATTCTTGCTTAGAATTCTGCTAGATGATTGCGATGTTCAAAAAGCAGACTGATGACTCCAATTGTCATTGGTGAAATCAGCTGGTTCGTGGAAGTTTATATCTCTGGATTAGATGGTTGTTTATTATGATTGGTTTTTACATTGAGTTGCCATGTGTGCATGTGTGCTAAGTCACTTCAGTCATGTCCGACTCTTTGTGACTCTATGAACCATAGCCCTCCAGGCTCCTCTGTCCATGGGCATCTCCAAGCAAGAACACTGGAGTGGGTTGCCATGCCCTCCTCCAGGGGATCTTCCGACCCAGGGATTGAACCTGTGTCTCCTGCATTGGCAGGAGAGTTCTTTACCACCACCGCCACCTGGGAAGCCCTCAAATTGCCATAGACATATTTTATTTATTAAACTCTGACTAGTTGCCAGGCACCAGGAGACTTTTTCTTATGGCAATTCACTAAGCACAAAGATTCATTCAGCAAGCACTTACTGAATGCTTACTTGGAGCAAAACTTTGTGCTACAGATTAAAATGTAGCAAGATTATGCTTCAAACCTCATCTTTCTAATTGGTCAAAGACGATACTAGACTGTGGCATTTCTAAAGTTTCTTTGGTTGAAAAAAATCTCATTTTGATTGGTTTTATTATTTGTCTATAAATAGTTTGCCTTTCATTTGTAAGCTTGAAGAATCCAGCATGTTACTGGGGTTTTTCCCAAATCTAAATTATACATTGGAAAGGTCACCAGACAATTTAGCACCATCAGAGACTGCCAGCATCAAGAACAGAGATAAACGTTAGCTGGAATTTTAAACACATGCTTACAAATTACTGCAAGCTTCAGATACAATAAATAAATGACAGCAAGGGAATCCGTATTATTCCCATAAAACTTCTTCCCACTTAAAAGCGGCAACATAATCGAGATTCCAGCAGTCAGGGCCTGCCTTTGGGGGACACACACACTCAAGACTAGTGTGTTTGGGACCTCATGCCACAGCCGTCTGGCTCACAGAAACGACTATTTTTTTACCATTGACAGGAGCCAGCGGTTGTCAGCCTGTGAGGGATCTGATTTTTCATATTCTGAGAGTGCACAGTTGGATTAAATGATGGAAAAAGTCATGCCACACAGACATTTTCCTACAAAGTGAAGGAGAGTTCAGCCACAGTGCACGTACTCTCTACATTTATCTTGGACTTCAAAAAAATTATAAATGGTGATAACATGACATGCTGACATCAGAGGGTGAAAATGGGGATGATTTGGAAAGATGATGGCAAAGAAAAAGATCTACCAATAGGCGGACATTTGTAGGGGGGGAAGGCAGCAGGAATTTGATGGGAAGAACTAGACATTCACACACACACATACACACACAGATGCTCCCAGAGCATCTAACTGCCACAAAGTGTTAGTGTGTGTTTCATGGAGTAATAAATGTTATCCTACCATCCTGAACCATGCCTGAAGGATTTGGGAGTGTTTAGGGCACTGGTTTTTCTAGTAGTCATGTATGGATGTGACAGCTGAGCACCAAAGAATTGATGCATTTGGAGACAAAGAAGTATGCCTGCATATGCTCACTTTGAAATCAGTTGCAAAAGATTTTCAGATCTCCCAGTGCCTTGAACGGAGAATTCTTATCTCTGGACCTTTCTGATGAATGAATCTTTGCTTAGAGAGGTCTCCTGTTTCTTCATCAAAATAGCTACCAAACCTGCCTGCTGCTGTTGCCTAAGACTCGATTTTCTTCACCATGGTAATAAAAAGAATCATAGTGGTCACCTCTCTGAATGATGATAGTAACCAGGATATGCTGAGCTCTTTATGTATCAGGAGCTATTTCAACAGCTTCCAGGTATCACCCCATTTGGTCTACCAAGTAGCTGCCCTGTTGAAGAAAGTGCTGTGATGATCCATCCTACACGTGACACCACTGAGGCACAAAGGTAAAGTAACCACAATAGCTGGCAACGGCAAACATTCAGATACTGGCAGTCTGATTCCAGACTCTTAACTTTTCAGGATCTTCTACTCATAAAAATGACAGGTGAAACTGTAAAAACAGGCTCACATGGTAAAAAATATATATACATATATGAACCAAGGCATTTTTTTAAAATTGTTTTATCCTTTTTCCTAATTATTTCAAAGAAGGGTAGCCTAGAGTCTTGATCAAAGTCCATCCTTTATAAAGATGGGCTCCTCTCCAATTCCAGGGGCCAGTTGCCACCCATCACACAAGCTACATTATTCTTGAGTCCTTTATCCTATTTATATGCCCCAGATAACTGGATTGAGAAGAATATATCCATTCACTTGGGTTTCCCTTGTGGCTCAGCTGGTAAAGAATCTACCTGCAATGCAGGAGACCTGGGTTTGATCCCTGGGTTGGGAAGATCCCCTGGAGAAGAGAATGGCTACCCACTTCAGTATTCTGGCCTGGAGAATTCCATGGACTGTGTAGGGGTCCATGGGATCGCAAAGAGTCAGACACAACTGAGTGGCTTTCATTTTCACTTTCACTTTCATCTACCCACTTGTAATATATGATGAGTTAGATGGCCCAGATTATCACCAATGTGGCCCCATTTTATAAATAATTAAGTAATATCAGGATATATTAGGTTAACTACCTTACTAATTACTATGATTAATTTCATAAATATGGGGCCTTTAAATAATAGAATATTCATAATAATTTGTAATGAGGAGAGTCATCTCAAAAATCTTTTGTGCCATGTTTTCTGATTTTGTCATGAGCAAAGCAGTTAAAAGTGTTGTCAGATTTAGAGATTAAGCCTCTTTATTTTGGACCTTCCTGGCGGCTTAGTGGTAAAGAACCTGCTTACCAATGCAGGAGACACAGGTTTGATCCCTGGGTCAGGAAGAACCCTTGGAGGAGGAAATGGCAACTGATTCCAGTAGTCTTGATTGGGAAATCCCCTAGACAGAGGAGCCTGGTGGGCTACAGTCCGTAGGGTCACAAAAGAGTTGGACATGACTTAACAACTAAGCAATAACACCTTTATTTTACCGTAAAGAAGTCCATTGAGCGTGTATGTTTTCCCAACAGCACCCAGCGGTTTGTCAGTTCTCAGTGGACACTGGGTGAACATCCTGTATTGTAAGTCAATCTTCACACTGTCTCCATGGAGACAGCAGCATCAGATCCCACAGGTAAGGGCTTGGTCCCACAAGACAGTCAATCACAAGTTCAGGCTGTTGCTTTACTTCCTACCAACAGGATACAAATTGGAGGCTCCTACAATCCCCTCCTGTGGTCTGATTATTTGCTCATAGTGGCTTACAGAAATCAATAAAACAGTTTACTTTCTAGATATTCGTTTATTGCAAAGGGTATTACAGAACACAAATGAACAGTCAGATGAAGAGATCCACAGGGCCAGGTCTGGAAGGGTCCTGAACACCAGAGCTTCTGGCTGAATGTTGAGTTCAGGAGGTACCAGCCCCCCAGTATGTGAATATGTTCTGATTCACCAACGTGGAATCTCTCTAAGCCCCTCCTTTTGGGTCCTTTTGGAGGCTTCATAACTGAGGCATAGTTGATTAACTAATTGGCCAGTGAGGACTAGACTCAGCCGCTCTCCCCCACTGGAAGCCGTAGGTAAGGTGGGCTAGCGGGCTAGGACTGAAAGTTCCAACCCTGTAATCACATGGTTGGTTTCCCTAGACACCAGCCCCATCCTTAGATTCTTTGAGAAGTCATATCATTAACATAAACTCAGGTGTGGTTGAAAGGAATTTGTTGTGACTATCAGACAACTTTCTCACTTTTGTTATTTAGGACATCCCAAGAAACAAGGATGAAGACCAAATATATATTCTTATTATAAAGCACAGTATCACACAAGTACTTCAGATTTGCTCAACTTTTCTGGTATAAGTGGCTATCAGAGATATGCAGACTAGCAGATTTTTTAAATCTTTTAGTTTTATTTATTTAGAACAATTTTAGACTAAATTTGTATTTATCTCCATATTCCCTTTACCCAGGTCCTTACCACTAACGTGTGACATATCCATAGCACATTCATCAAAATTGAGAAATCAATGCATTAACTACAGGCACTACTCAGATTTCATGGGTTTTATGAATATTATCCTTTTCTATTCCAGAAGCCAATCCAGGACACTACATTAAATTGAGTTATTGTATCTTTCTCTCTTTCTATCATAGTTTCTTGTCTATTTCTCATGACGTTGATACATTCAAAGAATTCTTGTCAGGTATTTTGTAGCATGTCTTTCACCAGGGTTTGGCTACATTCTCACAATTAGATTGGGGTTGTGGATGCTGGGAGAAAACCAGAGAGGTAGGTGCTCTTCTCATCACATCACGTCAAGGGCTACAGAACACGACTAAGCACCGATGAGGTCAATTTTCATCACTGGCTAAGGTGGGGTCCACCATATTTCTCTGCTGTAAAGTCTTCTTTTCCCCCTTCCATACTCTCTCTGTTGGAAGCATGTCACTAGAACCAGCCACTACTCAGAATTAAGCTCTGTTTCCTAGAGGGGAGACTATCTAAAAAGATTATTTAGAATTCTTCTGTAAGATTTGCTTCTTTTCTCTGTATATTTATTTATTCAATCATTTATTTATACCAATATGCACTATAGATATTTATTTTATTCTCTGAGCTATAATCTAATCCTATAGTTATTTATTTGGTCACTCAAGTTACTCCAGCATTGGCCATTGGGAGTTCTTTCAATTTGGCTCCTCTCTCTGTTTGATATATTAATCCCTCCCTGTTCCTGTCTCTCTTTGCTTTTAAGTATTTCCTTAACTTTTAGCACTAACAAGATGCTCTAGGCTCATCTTGCACTTTTCCTGCTCCAGTTCTGAAATGAATTTGAAAAAGATATCTGAAGAACAAACCTGTAATATTTTTCACATTAGAGACAGTTCATCACAGAAAAAGATCCACAGATGAATCCTAAACATATGAAAGGAAACATAGCCATAAATTGAAGCCATGTTAAGAAGCCATTTCCTACCTCTCAGATTGGCAAAGACTATGAAGTTCAATAACTGCTGCTGCCAGGTAGAAGGGAAGGAATCCCACCTCCTGATATAGGACCATGTGGAAGGCAATTTGGCAATATCTAGCAAAACTATGAAACAATCCAAGACTCAGCAGTTCCACTTCCAGGAATTTATCCTACACATATTTTTGCAAATATGCAAATTATATATATATATATATATATATATATATATATATATATATATATATGATTATTTGGGCTTTCCTGGTGGCTCAGACTGTAAAGAAGCTGCCTGCAATGCTGGAGACTCAGGTTTGATTCCTGGGTCAGAAAGATTCCCTGGAGGAGGGAATGGCTACCCACTCCAGTATTCTTGCCTGGAGAATTCCATGGACAGAGATTATTTAGTGTAACATGCTTATAAGACAAGAATGAAACAGCTTAAATGTGCATCAATACCCAGTTGGCCAAATATGTTATACTATGTCACGCAATGCAGTGCAGCACAGCCATAAAAAGAGATTCTTAAAATATACTGCTGCTGCTGCTGCTAAGTCGCTTCAGTCGTGTCTGACTCTGTGCGACCCCAGAGACGGCAGCCCACCAGGCTCCCCCGTCCCTGGGACTCTCCAGGCAGGAACACTGGAGTGGGTTACCATTTCCTTCTCCAATGCATGAAAGTGAAAAGTGAAAGTGAAATCGCTCAGTCGTGTCCAACTCTTAGCGACCCCATGGACTGCAGCCTACCAGGCTCCTCCGTCCATAGGATTCTCCAGGCAAGAGTACTGGAGTGGGGTGCCATTGCCCTCTCTGTAAAATATACTATCAGGCTTTAAAAATAAGGTACAGGTATAGTTTAAGAAGGATATAAAAGACTCTATTTATATATGTGTGTCTATGTATCATATCTCTGGAAGATACAGCTGTATCAGCTGTTGCCAGTGGGAGAGAAAACTAGTGTTTCCGAAGATGGGAAAGAGAATTTTTCACTATCTTAATTACACTTTTGGAATTTTGAGATTTGATATTAAAAATTGTATTATATCTGCACACTTCTAAAATCTTATTATTTCCCAGCATTTTTCAAAAATGTCCAAAAAAAAAAAAAAAAATCCAGTAGGCTTCAAAGCCCTTTATTAAAACTAGAAAACTCTATTCTAATTAAATTTTCATTTTTAATTAAGTTGCAAAAGCAAAGATTCATAACTGGAAAAGTAAACATTTATTAGGTAAATTTCAACAAAAACCTTTGATAAATTGGCATGTAATTTAAGAAAAGAATGTAATGATAATTGTGTGCAACCAACAAGAACTTGTTTTCCTTAGATCTGCATATCATAATGAGAATTAATTTCAAATATCCTTTAAATCTGAGAATGGAAATAAGTGGATCTTAAAACTAGCCCTTTAATTATTGATCCACAGAGCACTAAACCAAAGTTTTCAAAGGTAATTAATCTCATTCAATCATTCTGATCTTAAAAATATTTTATTAATAATAGTAATTCAATTAGAGAAAAGACACTTTGTACTGTTAATACAACTTTTGAATGTTAATTTCATGTCTGTCACATCCTTTTTAAAATTCTAGTTTGGTAGTGCTTATAATTTATACAACATATTAGTACAGAAGGACTTGAGTATGGTTTATAATTCAATGTATACCTACAGGGGAAACACAATTAATTTTCTTTACTGATGGGATTTATGATAAAGTTTGGAGGCTGTTATTTTAGAAACAAGCTCTCAGTCAGGTGGGAGGCCTCAGTGGAGTTGAGAAGTGAGGAAGAAGAAGAAGAAAAAGAAGTTGCCTGTCCCTAAATGTAGTTATCATATAAGTCCCAAGAAATAGAATTCTAGAATCTCTTGACAGTTGGAAACAAAAGAGCTAAGAATTCTTCTTTCTCTAAAGCTCTACAGAAAGGTCCTTCGTTTGGCCAAGATCACTTGTGCCTGGTCAGGATCAGAATGGCTTCATGGGATGCGGGAAGCTTGTGTGAGCTCCTAATCACTGATTAGGTAAGTAGAATGGTGTTTCTCCTCCAGAATCACCTGAGGCATGTCTCTGGGGAAGGTACCCTTTTAATAAGACCTAAGAAGCACAAGCTGGAATCAAGATTGCCGGGAGAAATATCAATAACCTCATATATGCAGATGACACCACCCTTATGGCAGAAAGTGAAGAGGAACTAAAAAGCCCCTTGATGAAAGTGAAAGAGGAGAGTGAAAAAGTTGGCTTAAAGCTCAACATTCAGAAAACGAAGATCATGGCATCTAGTCCTATCACTTCATGGGAAATAGATGGGGAAACAGTGGAAACAGTGGCTGACTTTATTTTTCTGTGCTCTAAAATCACTGCAGATGGTGATTGCAGCCATAAAATTAAAAGACACTTACTCCTTGGAAGGAAAGTTATGACCAACCTAGATAGCATATTGAAAAGCAGAGACATTACTTTGCCAACAAAGGTCCATCTAGTCAAGGCTATGGTTTTCCCAGTAGTCATGTATGGATTTGACAGTTGGACTGTGAAGAAAGCTGAGTGCCGAAGAATCGAAGCTTTTGAACTGTGGTGTTGGAGAAGCCTCTTGAGAGTCCCTTGGACTGCAAGGAGATCCAACCAGTCCATTCTAAAGGAGATCAGTCTTGGGTGTTCTTTGGAAGGAGTGATGCTAAAGCTGAAACTCCAGTACTTTGGGCACCTCATGCAAAGAGTTGACTCATTGGAAAAGGCTCTGATGCTGGGAGGGATTGGAGGCAGGAGGAGAAGGGGATGACAGAGGATGAGATGGCTGGATGGCATCACCAACTCGATGGACATGAATTTGAGTGAACTCCGGGAGTTGGTGATGGAAAGGGAGGCCTGGTGTGCTGCAATTCATGGGGTCGCAAAGAGTCAGACACGACTCAGCGATTGACCTGAACTGAACTGAAATCACTCTAGACTGGTTCTAGATAGGAAAAGGAATACGTCAAGGCTGTATATTGTCACCCTGCTTGTTTAACTTATATGCAGAGTACATCATGAGAAATTCCGGGCTGGATGAAGCACAAGCTGGAATCAAGATTGCCGGGAGAAATATCAATAACCTCAGATATGCAGATGACACCACCCTTATGGCAGAAAGTGAAGAAGAACTAAAGAGCCTCTTGATGAAAGTGAAAGAGGAGAGTGAAAAAGTTGGCTTACAGCACAACATTCAGAAAACAAAGATCAAGGCATCTGGTCCTATCACTTCATAGCAAATAGATGGGGAAACAATGGAAACAGTGGCTGACTTTATTTTTCTGGGCTCCAAAATCACTGCAGATGGTGATTGCAGCCATAAAATTAAAAGACACTTACTCCTTGGAAGGAAAGTTATGACCAACCTAGACAGCATATTAAAAAGCAGAGACATTACTTTGTCAGCAAAGGTCCATCTAGTCAAGACTATGGTTTTTCCAGGAGTCACGTATGGATGTGAAAGTTGGACTATAAAAGCTGAGCACAGAAGAATTGATTTTGAACTGTGGTGTTGGAGAAGAGTCTTGAGAGTCCCTTGGACTGCAAGGAGATCCAACCAGTCCATCCTAAAGGAAATCCGTCCTGGATGTTCATTGGAAGGACTGATGTTGAAGCTGAAACTCCAAAATTTTGGCCACCTGATGCGAAGAGCTGACTCGTCTGAAAAGACCCTGATGTTGGGAAAGATTGAAGGCAGGAGGAGAAGGGGATGACAGAGGATGAGATGGTTGAATGGCATCACCGACTTGATGGACATGAGTTTGGGTAAACTCTGGGAGTTGGTGATGGCCAGGGAGGCCTGGCCTGCTGTGGTTCATGAGGTCACAAAGAGTTGGACATGACTGAGCTACTGAACTGACTGACTGACTAAAATCACTCTGTTGAAGCCATCTGTCCCAAAGAATCAACAATGGAAACCCCCAGCTTGAAGGATGTAGAATGTTGTACTTGGGGCCACCACTGCTGTGGGCTTTTGTTTTATTTTGATTTGCTTGAGACCAGTGAGAGTCTAAAGATAAGGGATAGAAACCAACTGGATTTGTAAACTCTGTGTCATATACCTCGTTGGTCTCCCTCTCGGTGCCTGGCGCAGTGCTAGGGTATAGTTCCCTGCTATACATCAGGGGGCTTTGCTATAAAGGTCCAGATACTGAATATTTTAGACTTTATGGTCTATACAATTTCCAACACAACACTCAACTGTAAAAAGCAGCCGTATACAATATATTACTAGATGGGTATGGTTGTATCCTAATAAAACTTTACTTACAAAAAGCAGACCTATTTTACTGACCCTTGCTACTCACCAGTATGTATCTAGACACCCCATCTGGCATGTAGTCACCTTATTGGTCAGTTATCTTAAAGCCCCCATAATGATTCCCCTCTGGCCTTGCTGAATATTCAGCCTTGTTCTTAGCCTCTCCTCTCAACTGGGAAACTTAGCTCCATGAGGAGAAATGAACAACTCTAGAAATGTCTAGAAAATGATACTGGATGAAAGTATGTATGAATGTCAGGTTCAGAATCAGGAGCAGTTACCAGAGATGTCACTCCACCCTCATCTCAGCAAGGTTGACCTATTTGGGGAAGACAAATTTCTCTGGAAGAAGAATCACTTCTGGCAAACCAGTAGCCAGCAAGGCATGGACTTTTTGATCCTACTTACTTTTCAAATGATTAGGTGGGAGTCCGTTTATGTCCTCCCACCACCAGCACTTTCTCCTCTTTTGACTCATCGTCATTTGTCCCCTTCTTGCTTGCCATTGACACCAAGCTTTTTGGGGGACCCATGAAACAGTGATGGAAGAACCCAGAAAAATACTATATTGCATTTGCAATATAACACTGATATTTTTGAAGTAACATTCCCATGTTTGGAAAAGTATCAAGAGAAAAAGGAG
The DNA here is from genome assembly GCF_029378745.1 of Bos indicus. Classification (NCBI taxonomy): domain Eukaryota; kingdom Metazoa; phylum Chordata; class Mammalia; order Artiodactyla; family Bovidae; genus Bos; species Bos indicus. The sequence goes on along the minus strand of NC_091772.1, from coordinate 35,545,440 downwards.
ATAATGAGTTATGGGAAAAAAAAAAAAAGAGGAAAGATAAGGTGCTAAATATTCTACCTTCAGAATGGATACATGTATATGTATTGCTGAGTCCCTTTGCTGTCCGCCTGAAACTATCACAATATTGTTAATCAGCTATGTGCTGCACTGTGCTTAGTCGCTCAGTCATGTCTGACTCTTTGTGACCCCATGGACTGTAGCCCGCCAGGCTCCTCTGTCCATGAAATTCTCCAGGAAAGAATACTGGAGTGGGTTGCCATGCCGTCCTCCAGGGGATCTTCCCAACCCAGAGATAAAACCCAGGTCTCCCACATTGCAGGTGGATTATTTGTCTGAGCCACCAGGGAAGCCCGGTAGTCAGCTATACTCCAATGTAAAATTAAAAGGTTTTTTAAAAATAAAGATAAAAAATAAAACATTTCCTGTCTTCTAAAAAACTCTTCTCCCTTCAATAAACTCCCAACAATAAGTCTTAAGGTTGTCTATGAAGACCCTTGTATATCCATCTCTGGTTGAAACCGAGATGTCTGATTCCACGTGTACAAGTGATGCTTACCTCATTGTATTCTGGTTATTTCTAGTCATAGAGTTAATGGGGAATCCGAGAAATGTGTCACCCTCTGTGGATTCTTTCTGGACATCAGTAGAGGAAGGTTGATTCCCTTCCTTGCCAGGTCCCGGGAGCTTAGCATTTACTAGAAAGTAGCACATAGAATGTGAGAGTTGGACTGTGAAGAAGGCTGAGCGCCGAAGAATTGATGCTTTTGAACTGTGGTGTTGGAGAAGACTCTTGAGAGTCCCTTGGACTGCAAGGAGATCCAACCAGTCCATTCTGAAGGAGATCAGCCCTGGGATTTCTTTGGAGGGAATGATGCTAAAGCTGAAACTCCAGTACTTTGGCCACCTCATGCCAAGAGTTGACTCATTGGAAAAGACTCTGATGCTAGGAGGGATTGGGGGCAGGAGGAGAAGGGGACGACAGAGGATGAGATGGCTGGATGGCATCACTGACTCAATGGACGTGAGTTTGAGTGAACTCCCGGAGTTGGTGTTGGACAGGGAGGCCTAGTGTGCTGAGATTCATGGGGTCGCAAAGAGTCGGACATGACTGAGCGACTGAACTGAACTGAGCATGTAGAATGGCTTCCTAGGTGTCACTAGTGGTAAAGAATCTGCCTGCCAATGCAGGAAACTTAGAGACTCGGGTTTGATCCCTGGGTTGGTAAGATCCCCTGGAAGAGGGCATGGCAACCCACTTCAGTATTCTTGACTGGAGAATCCCTTGGACAGAGGAGCCTGGTGGGCCACCGTCCATTAGGTCACAGAGTTGGACGTGACTGAAGTAACTGAACATACACGCACAATCATGTAGAAAGTTTTAGAGAGCCTGCAATCATTCCTTCCCTGTACTATGTACTGTTGGCACTTGGGTTTTCCCTGATGCTGGTTCTCAGTGTTTACAAGTGACAGGACACATTCAGGCTGGCAGATTTGGAAGTTCTTGTTGGCGAGAAACTTTCTTGGGAATCAAGCAGGGTTGTCTGATGTGGTCTCTTATTCTTGACAGGTTCTGCCTTCAACAGGCCTGGGGATGAAGGCTGCTGGTATTTTGGCCCTGATGGGCTGCCTGGTCACAGTCGTTGAGCCCAAAGTCTACACTCGATGTAAACTGGCAAAAATATTTTCGAGGGCCAGCCTGGACAATTACCGAGGCTTTAGCCTTGGAAACTGTGAGATTTCTCCCTTCCTGTTCTCTTCCTGCCCTTTAACTCTTCCTTGAGATGTCAAAGGCCCCTCCCATATCCACTTCTTTTGGCTTCCAGCCTGTCCTTGCTCTGCCCCACCAGTGACGGCTGCTGGCTATTCACATGTCCTCCCCAACTGCTCTCCAGAGCTTCCCTCCCCCTCCCTGCCCCTCCTGTCCTCACTCCTGGAGTCCTGTGTGATTGACATCAGCAAGGGAAGGAGAAAACAGCTCCCTCTTGCTGGCATTGCAAGGGGCAGACCTGATACTTAGTCTGGTCCAGGGTCAGCTGCTGACTAGGTGTGCCACCCTGCCCAGCCTGTGCCTCTCAGGTGTGCTACCTGCCCTGACACTCCCCAGGGCGTGTCAGGAGCAAAGCATTGGTGTAATACCTATAAGGGAACTCTCCCCTAAGAGCAGGTAGGAGGAAACAATGAATTTCTTTTATTGACACTCCTGGCTTTTTTTCCCCTCTAGGGATCTGCATGGCCTACTATGAGAGCCACTACAACACCACGGCTCAGACCCAACTGGAGGACGGAAGCACCGACTATGGCATCTTTCAGATAAACAGCGACACGTGGTGCAGAAGTACAAAGCTACAAGAGAAAAACCGCTGTCACGTGGCCTGCTCAGGTAGGCTTTTGATTCCGCAAATATCATCCTTAGGAACAGACAGGGAAGCTGACCATGGAATATCTACCCATCTTCTGCTTTAACCAAAATTTGGAAGTTCAGATGTGCAAGTGGGTCTGTAAATAAATTATTATAAATTATTCAAGAGTTCCCCAAAGTGGCACTCACAACCTTGTGGTCAACTTGTCCAAAGATGGTTTATTCCATCCAGGGTGGGTTTTATGAAGCCCACCACAAAAACAGGGGCCTGGACAAATGACCTGACTACACTTCCATGCATAGAGAAGTTAAATATGTTCGTTAAGAAGGAGAAAGCTGTTTGCTAGCTGCTTTCCATAAGCAATCCACTCAAAAGATGCAGTTGAAGCTTCTTTATACAGAATGAGACAAATTCACTTCACACAGCACTTCTTCAACAGTAGAAATGATGCTAGAATTTATTTCTAAGTCTTTCTCTTTAATCACTCAGGAAATATATGTGGGCATAGAATTGAGCATAGCAGGACTCTTCAGACATGAATTCTGGTGTTAAGGAAGAATGCTTATGCAAAGTTATATAAATGACTGTAAACAGGTGTGAGCTTCAGAGGAAAGAGATGTTATTAATAAAGTCATGGGAAGCTTTATAGACATCATGATATTTTATTTAATATTTGCAAGATAGATAAGATTTGGAAATTCAAGGATAGAGAAGTGTTATTCCAGTTAAGGAGAACAAAAAAGGCAAAAACGTGCATAAAAATATAACAGGACATGTGGTTGGAAAGTTTGATGACTACCTGACCATGAAGGGCCTTGGACCCAAGCTGAGGAGAGTGCACTGATTTCTGCCCACACTAGGAAATCAGAATGGGTCAGTGGCATTGCTTCAGAAAAATGAATATGCAAGCTGGATATGAGAGAGATTAAAGAAGAGACAATTTAATTGCCCCTCCAATTGTTGAGGTGAGAAATAAACAGACCAGAATGATGGTCATGGCTGGCAGTATAGAGAAGAACATGCAAGAGACAGCAGTAGAAGGATGAAGCAAAGTAAATGACGGTCTTGTTTGCTCACCTGTAGAATGCAAACCCCATGAGGGCAGGAGTTCTAGTTCAATCACTGATGCATTCTCAATGCCTAGAATGCTCCCTGGCCATTGGAGCTCAAGAAATATTCATTGACTAAATCAATGGAGGGAAGGTCAAAAGACTGAAGACAAGGAGCCATAAAATATTCTCCAGCAAATTCCTTAAGAGCAGGAAATAAATTTTTAATTTCTCGTAGACATGCACAAGATAATCAGTAACCAAGTGTGAATGTATGAATGACCGCACACTGTGTTAATTTACCTAATAAATTAGTAGTCCCTGCTCCTACTTTACTGTGGAATGCTCACTACCTCCTGAGGTCAACCACTCAATTTTTGGTCAGCCTTTATTTTAGAACATTCTTTTGTTGAGCCAAAATCCATCTCCTCATAGTGTTCTCCCATTAATGCTGGTTTCTCCTTCTGGATTTATTAAAAACCAATTTTCTCTGTTTTATACATTGTTGTTGTTCAGTTGCTTAGTTTTGTCTGACTCTTTGTGACCCCATGGACTGTAGCATGCCAGTTTCCTCTGTCCTCCACTATCTCCTGCAGTTTGCTCAAATTCATGCCCATCGAGTCGGTGATGCTATCTAATCATCTTATCTTCTGCTGCCCCCTTCTCCTTTTGCCTTCAACTTATCAAATGTTTGAAAATGATGATTAGGAGGTACTTCTCATCTCCAAATCTTATCTCCCAGACTAAAACATTTAATACCTTCACTTTTCTACAGATAGGACTTTTAAAAACCCTCCCCTTCCTGGTTAATCTCATTAGCATACCCTATGAGCTTGCCACTAGAGTCTTCCAGTTAAATATGGCGGTCGGATGTGTAAGTATTGTTCCAAGCTGAAAGTGAGAGGACTAATGGTGACTAATTTAGCAATTAGAGAAATCTGAATCCTAAGCTGACCGTGGGAAAGCCAAAAAGCAACCACAGGATCCCAAAAGAGCTCAGAAATCAGCAACATCAGCTACTTCCAGAAACTGGGCTGAAGGCAGGCTAAAAACGGTATGATTAAGTGGAAAGTCAGTTAAACAGCAGCTGACTCATCTCCTGATTCCATTCATCTATTGACTGTGCCTCCCAACCCTGGCAAGTTACTGGAGCTCTCTTGGACAGAATAGGTAGAAATTCTCTCATTGAGGAACCTCACCAAGCTTTGAGTGTGAGAGCTCCATCCTAAGAGGGAGTCAAGTTCCTGTAGTTCCAGTTACCTCCCTCCACTCTGATCCCTGAACGATGGCAGCCAGCCTAGTCTTTCCAGAAGAGAAGACCCTAGTCTAGGGAATCCAGACAGAGGAAAAGGAAAACTAGATTCTGAGTGGGGGCTTCCCAGTGAACAAACTAGCTAGATCTCCCTCAGTGAGATGCACAGTTGAAAATCCCCACCTCTCTACTGGATTCCTAATCAGCTTTTTTTTTTTTTTTTTTTTAGCATCCTTCTCTTAAATAAGTGCAGCTAACTAGAAATCTGCCAATGACTAGACTTCATAGGCTGTCACTGGCATGAGAAAATGAGACCATCACCAACAACAAAAACCAGATAAAAGTAATTTGTTGAAAGCAGAGATTATACAGCAAAATGAAAACAACTATTATTAATATCTTTGGTATATTTAATTTAGAATGAATTTCTTATAGACAGCATATAATTGAATGCTGCTTTTAGAGCTTGTCCAACAATCTCTGCTTTTTCACAGGAATGTTTAGATCAGGGATCTTTTTATGAAAGGAATAGATAATAAATAATTTATGTTTTGTGAGCCATATAGTCTCTTTCGTAATTATTCAACTTGTCATACAGCACAAAAGCAGCCACAGACAGTATAGAAATGAATAGGCATCATTGTGTTCTAATAAAACTTTATGTACAAAAATGGAGGATGGGTCTGTGGGCCATAGTTTGTGCTGAACTTTGATTTAGATTATTTATATTTAATATAATTGCTGATATGATTACTTTAAAATCCACCATGTTGTTATTTGTTTCCTATTTGTTCCATCTATCCATCTACTCTTGGTTTATTTTTCCTGACTTTTGGATTAAGTGAATATTTTCCAGTATTTGATTTTATTTCTATCACTGGCTTTTTAAGTATATGTGTGCATGCTTAATTAGTCTCTCAGTTGTGTCTGACTCTTTGCGACCCCATGGACTGTAGCCCTCCAGGCCCTCTGTCCATGAAATTTCCCAGGCAAGAATTCTGGTGTGGGTAGCCATTCCCTTCTCCAGGGGATCTTCCAAATCCAGGGATCAAACTCGGGTCTCCTGCATTGCAGACTAATTCTCTACCATCTGAGCCACCAGGAAAGCCCTTATTAGCTTTATTTCTGTTTTATTTTTAGCATATCTTCTAGGGTTTACAATATGCATCACTTTCTACCTCCAAATAACATTATGCCACTTCATATATAATAAAGTTGACACTTGAACAAGGTATTACTAAAGCCTACCATTGACTAGAACCCTTACCAACAGCATAAACAGATGATTAACACATATTTTGTATATGTATTATATACTATATTCTTACAATAGAGTTAGAGAAAAAAACATTATTAAGAAAATGATAAGGAAGAGAAAATACATTTACTCTATCATATGTATTGATTCTGTAAGCTTATATCACCTGTTTGTAAGATGAATTATCTGTCAGTACCCACATCAATTTTGTTTTAGATATTTTAGATGATACAAAACACTGTAGATGTTATATATATTACTAACACTGGACTATCTATTACTATCTTTTCATTACTAAAATGAAAAGATAATGTGAAAAAGGAATTCATATTTATAGGTATAATGATTCATGCATTAATAACCAAGAAGCAACAATATGATCACTTTATGATTGCCTAGTGCCATCAATACAATTGCCTCACAATAGCCCAGCCTATACTTTAATGAATGGTTAGAAAATTTTTATGGCATGCAGTATTGCAGTCATATTCATAATAAAGTATTGGAAGCATTGTTGCATTTTTAAATGAGAGAAAGAGACATACTGTACGGTGATTTAATTCTCTGAAGGCAAAGTTATAAAACAGGAAGGGAGCTAAAGTGAAAGTTGCTCAGTTGTGTCTGACTCTTTGTGACCCCAGGGACTGTAGCTCTCCAGACTTCTCTGTCCATGGGACTCTCCAGACGAGGATACTGGAGTGGGTAGCTGTTCCCTTCCCCAGGGGATCTTCCCAACCCAGGGACTGAACCCAGGTCTCTAGCACTGCAGGCAGATTCTTTATCGTCTGAGCCACTAGGGAAGCCCAAGGAAGCTTACACATTGTTAGTTTTATATTAAATAATCACTCACCTTGTGCCTATTAAGGATAGACTAGTGCCTACACAAGAGAAGGGAACAACAGAGGATGAGATGTTTGGATGGCATCACCAACTCAATGCACATGAGTCTGAGTGAGCTCTGGAAGTTGGTGATGGACAGGGAAGCCTAGGCGTGCTGCAGTCCATGGGGTCACAAAGAGTTGGACACAACTAAGCGACTGAACTAAACTGAGTGCCTACATATATTTTATGCATTTATGACATATCTAACTATTAATTTTTGATATTTCTAGGCTATGTGGTTTACAAGTGTTTTCAAACTGTCACAAATCTCAAAAAAAATGTTTCCAATATATTCACTGAAAAAAAAATCCAAACCAATGTTTTTCAAGGATCTGCTGCATAAGAATTTTATACTATTGTGGTTCAATTTTACCCATCATGTCTTCTGTGCTAAGTTGTCATCCTTTTTACTTCCACATGTTATACACTTCACAATGCTTTTAAAAAATAATTTTATTTATTTATTTTTGGCTGTGCTGGGTCTTTGTTGCTGTGTGGTCTTTTTCTCTAGTGGCAGCAAACAGAGGTTACTCTAGTTATGCTCAGGCTTCTCATTGTGGTGGCTTCTCTTGTTTTGGAGCATGGGCTCTAGGGCGCATGGGCTTCAGTAGTTGTAGTCATGGGCTCAGAAGTTGTGGTCCCCGGGCTCTGGAGCACAGGTTCAGTAGCTGTGGCACATGCGCTTGGTTACTCCAAAGCATGTAGGGTATTCCCAGACCGGCGATTAAACCCGTGTCTCTTGCATTGGCAGGCGGATTCTTTACCATTGAGCCACCAGGGAAGCGTGATGTATGCATTTCTACATACATTACATGCATGCTCTACACCTCACAACATGTATAGACACAGTAAATTTTTTATTATTTTTGCTTTTAATGACTAACTTTTAAGTAAAATGTTCAGACGAGAAGGATCTCTTTATATTTACCATAATATTTATCATTTGGGGCTTTCCGGGTGGTTCATTCGGAGAAGGCAGTGGCACCCCCTCCAGTACTCTTGCCTGGAAAATCCCATGGACAGAGGAGCCCAGTAGGCTCCAGTCCATGGGGTCGTGAAGAGTCAGACACGACTGAGCGACTTCACTTTCACTTTTCACTTTCATGCATTGGAGAAGGAAGGGGCAACCCACTCCAGTGTTCTTGCCTGGAGAATCCCAGGGACGGGGAAGGCTGGTGGGTTGCCGTCTATGGGGTCGCACAGAGTCGGACACTGTGTGGACTGAAGAGACTTAGCAGCAGCAGCAGGTGGTTCAGTGGTAAAGAATCCACCTGCCAATGCAAGAGGCTCAGATTCTATCCCTGGGTTGGGAAGATGCCCTGGAGAAGGAAATGGTAACCCACTCCAGCATTCTTGCCGGGAAAATTCCATGAACAGAGGATCCTGGCGTGCCGCAGTCCATGGGGTCACAAGAGTCAGATACGACTGAGCACACACACATTTACCAATTACAACATTCTCTATACCTTTGGTGCCTTCGTTTGGACACACAGTTAAGGGCTATTTCCTTTCAGCCTAAAGAACATCCTTGAACAATTTCCTGGAGTAGAATTCTTCTAGGAAGCATCTTCCTGCTTTTGTGTGTCTGAAAATGTCTATATTGCATTTTCTTCTATAAGAGATATTTTCTACATATATAAAACTCTAAGCTGACAGATGGAGAAGGAAATGACACCCCATTCCAGTATTATTGCCTGGAAAATCCCATAGACGGAGGAGCCTGGTAGGCTTCAGTCCATGGACACAACTGAGCGACTTCACTTTCACTTTCAAGCTGACATATTTTTCTCCCAGTTTACTAAATATGTCCATTATCTTCTGCTTGACTTGTTTATTATGAGAAATCAGTGATTTTCTCACTTGAGTTCCCTATGTGTATCATGTCCTTTTTCTCCATCCCCTTTTACAATTTCTTCATCAACAATATCTAGCAATTTGATCACAAATGCCTATTTTTTCATGTTTATTTTGCTTGATATTCACTAAAATTTTGGATCCCTGAGTGAATAATGTTTAAACGTTCTCCTTCTAAGAGTCTAATAACACATATCCTAGATCATTTTTGTATTTGCATTGGTCACCGAGACTCTTCTTTTTTTTCAGAACTTTTCCCTTTCTGTGTTTTATTTTCAATCATTTTATGTTCAAGATCTCTGATCATTTTTGTGCAGTGCCTGATCTATTAAATTCAGCAACTGAATGTTTCATTTCAGATATTGTATTTTTTCAATGCCAGGTAATTATATTATTTCTTTCATTTGATTGATGTTTTCCTATAAGTCCTTGTTATCAATAAACATATTTATAAGCACTGTTTTAAATTTCTTATCTAATTCAATCATCTCTGTCATTTCTAGGTCTTTCTTCTGGCTGTGAATTATGTTTTTATACCTTTTTGTACATTTGATCAATTTTTTACTGGATACTAGACTGCGTGTATATTACATTGTTGAGTGTCTGGATTATGCTGTGTTCCTTTAAGGATTATTGAAGTTCATCTTGGCAAGTAGTTAATTCTGGTCCGGTACATTCTAGAGCAGTCTTTATGGGAGGGCTCGTGCAGCCTTACTATCAAGGTATTTATCTATAGCATCTCTTGAATAAACAAGGGCTCAGCAAAATCTCTCTCCTCTGGCCAGTAACAGATCACGACTCCCCACGTGAGCCCTGCAATTGCTGAGGTTCCTGGTAGCAGTTTTCTGCTTACTCTCATGGAGTTTTTCAGTCAAAGACTCAGAGGTCTCTCTCTGCAGAGTTCTGGCACAGTCCTGGGTGGCTCCTTCCTCACAGGGGCCCCTCTCCACAAATTCCAACTGTCTTGGCCTCTGATCTCTACTTACATTGCCTTAGCCTGCCTGGATTCTACCTTTGTGGTCTGGAAAGTGCCTCTGGGCAGAAAGTCACAGCAATCCCAAGGCTCACCTCATCTGGTTTCTATCCCTCAAAGATTCTGCATTCATTCCCTATTGTCTAGCTGTCTAGCTGTTACAGTAGGAGAGAAAATCTCTAGTGCATCATGGCCAAGCTTGACTTTATGTGCAGTTTACTAACTGAATATTGTCCAATGAACAATTATTGAAATGTGGGCTAAATTTATATTTATTTGCAAGACAACAGTGGATTCTCAGAAATTAAAATGTTAGATGGCTTATAGTTAGAGGTGAAGGATCAGTCATATCTGTTTTCTCATAAAAAGAGCTTGGGATTTTTAGGGAAAGCTTTAAAATAGAAAACAGGATGTTGGTTTTATATCCTAATCACCCTCCATGACTGTCTTCCCCCAGCCTCAGGCCAGAGAGGCTATAATTAGGGACAATGTCATTCTGTCCCATGGATTACAGAAGTAGGGCTATTCGTCATGGAAACCTGGAAACAAGCTAGCATTGGGGTGTGTGTGCAACGTAGGTGGCATCTCATGTGTGTACAAAATACACGCACTTCATGCCCATCTACTGAAGCTAGTCCTCTTCTCAATCCCAGACCAGACCATGTGCCTCAAATTACTGTCAACCTTCCCCAAATTATTTGGACATAGTATTTTTTATATAGAGATATAAATATATCTATGTATATACACACACATGCATATAATAATATAATAGCCATTTTTGTTTCCCTCCAATAACTTAGTCCTTATTAAAATAGACTTTAAGGAAGCAGTCATTGCCTTCTATACCTAGTATAGCCCACCTATATTAATCTCTGTTTCTCCTACCAGCCTGGTATCTGAGTTGGCTGTTGCTACTTCAGAAAGGACAAGGAGATGTAAATTTTGGGGTTTTGCAGAACTCCACCAAATAGAATTGGTTCTTTTTTGTGTAGATTGTTGCTGTTTTCTGTTGTTGGATGGGGGAGAATAAAAGATTCTCTTGAATGATGTTTGATATTCAACAGAACCCTCTCCTTATCCATGTGTGACTAAACAGAATTGTCTATTTGAACACTGAGCAGAAGCCACTGTTGGCTCAGGTCCTTGTACATACGTGCTCCCTGGGCTCATTTCTGCCCCTTTGCTGCCCCACTGTGGTGATTTCACTGTGTTTCCACATTTTAGCCCAGAGCCAGGTTCTTTATTCCCCGGCCCCCTACCCCTTTAATATATTTTCCTAAAGAAATTCACGCTTCCATGCAACTTGTTGTTGTTTGTTTTTTGGTATTTGCAAAACATCTCACTTGGACAACAAAATGGTAGAACACAGTGGGACGTTGACAGACACTCTCCATGAATTGCACAGCCTGGGCCTGCAGCACCCACCCTTCCCACCGACCTGTGCACGGCGTCTCCAGACTAGCAACCCGCTTCACCCCCAGTGGGAACCTTGCTCTCTGTGTGCAGGTCTAGCAGAACATCCTCTGCAGATCGCAGCTACAGTCTCCCCTGCCCACTGCTGCTTCCCCCCATTCTTCTACAGGTGTGGATCCCTAACAAAAACACCTTGCACCCCAAACTCACCTCCACATATACTTCTGGAGAACGCAACCTGAAACAGAAATGACGTTGGGCTTTTTTGTTTATTTGCCTTTTCCTGTCATATTCGTGTTGAGAAGGATTTTGAGGTCACTTCTGGTGAAGTGATATGAATTAATACAATTTCAGCTGAAAGATTTGTTATGTCTGAAAGCCATAGAAAAAGTAATAAAGGCAAAGGTTTCACATAAAGCTTAAAGTTTTCTTCATGTGAAAAATACTTTGGGTATAAAAAAAAGTTTAATGCACAAAACAGAAAGCTACAATAAATGGAAGTTTAATCATTACCTATAAGGAGATCTTACATGCCAAATTAACATGAGTAAAGAAAACACTACTGTCCTGTCCAGCTTTTATGTTTCTTTAGGACAGAAACATTTTCCTATTGTGTTTTACCTAAACACATTTCCAAAAAAAATTTTTTTTTCCTATTGTGTTTTCCCTAAACACACTTCCAAAAGCCTTTCAGGGCTGGTCTATTCCTCTGTCAAAGAGTCCTAAACTTCAAGATGTGGATGGCCTAGAAACAAAAACAATCTTTTCTTTGTGAAGAAGTGGAACAACAACAAAAAAAAGGAGACAGCTCATAGTTCTTCCAACCCTCTTGCTCCAAAATGCAGTGAGAAAAGTGAAGAAAATCTGATTTGGGCTTCCCCTCCTCCAACAGCAAATTCTCAGCTAACCCTCTACTGCTCTCTCTTACAGCCTTGATGACTGATGACCTCACGGATGCAATTATCTGTGCCAAGAAAATTGTTAAAGAAACGGATGGCATGAACTACTGGTAAGAGTCTTTCTTTGGGAGACAAGCTGACATGGGTGAAACCCTTTGTGTGTGTGTTCATCAAAGGTGCAGGAGATGGGAACAAGTTCCCCTCTGCAGAGTGGTCCAGCAATTTCCACTTGACCTCATCTATGTCATCCTCCATTGCTGTGTGGGTATGCAGTGAACATGGGATTAGTATGGGGAGTAGAGGGTTAGGGAGTCAGAATTATTTGCAATTGCTTTTCATATCAAGATGTTCCAAACAATGAAGAGAGGGTTGTTTTCTCATGTGAACTGGAGAGCATCAGTGAAGACAATACACCAGAAGAAAAAGCTCGAGCTTGCTCTAAATTTGGATAAGATTCGGGAAGTCAGTGGCAGTGAGAGGAAAATAACCATGTCGGTTACATGAGAAATTGACAGGAAACTTCCCCAGGTTGTGTGTGAGCTATGGCTTAGCCAGTGCCCACTGGCTCTCTGCGGCTGTGTTTTCTTGTGAACGTTGCTGATTGGGTCACTCACTTGCAGAACCCAAATTTTAAGAGATGCGGATGTTTAACTAAATGCCCCATCCTTATAAAAGTTGTTTGCTTGTTGCTGAGGCTCATATAGACTAGGAGAAAACCAGGGAGAGGGAAGTCTTAAGGCAAAAAAGATGGAGTCTTTAGATCAGGACTTGGATCAGGACCAGAAACAAATGACACTAAACGCTGGGCACTGCTGGTTAAGTGGGTTACTTGTCTATGGTTTTTGAGCCTCAGCGCATTTGGGCTGTCACACTTTGCTCTGTTGTTCCTTCTTCCCTCTCCTCCCCAGGCAAGGCTGGAAGAAGAACTGTGAGGGCAGAGACCTGTCTGAGTGGAAAAAGGGATGTGAGGTTTCATGAACTGGACAGTACCAAGGATGCTTCATGACAGGCCCTAGTGAGAGTGGTCATGTCATCTTCTCCTCCATCCTCCTGATGGTCCTTCTCAAAGTTGGAGAGCGAAAGTTAAGCTATATTTTTAAGGAAATAAATATTTCCATTTAAATGTCTTGACTTCACCCTGACTCAGTTTCAATGATGTCATAATAGCACAAGGTTAAGACTTGAAAAGTAACCTATAAAATGTTCTAGTCCTAGGAGAAAAAAACTTCTCTTCTTTATGGCTGCATATTTTAAAAATACAATTCCCGGGTCCAGGGGAACACTAGAGGAATGACAATAGTTTGCTGACCTCTGTCCTGGAGCATTGAGTCCTTCTCCTCGTCATTGGATGTATAGCCCTTTCTCAGCTCAACTGTCCTGGAGAGAATGTTCCCACTTCCTCCAGGCAGTTGTGAGAGACATTCTAATGGGACCAAATACTGAAGTTGCAGCTCTTAGCTCCAGTGTTCCCCATGTATTCCAACATCCATTTAAGTTTAATCTTTCAAAAACCCTGGTGACTCAAACAGTAAAGAATCCACCTGCAATGCAGGAGACCTGGGTTCGATCCCTGGGTTGAGAAGAACCCCTGGAGGAGGGCATGGCAACCCACTCCAGTATTCTTGCCTGGAGAATCCGCATGGGCAGAGTCCATGGGACTGTAAAAGAGTCAAACACGACTTAGCAACCTTCACTATCACTATCAAAAACACTTACATCCTCAGAACAAGATTGTTTCTAGACTTAGACCTACAGATTTTATTAGTTTGGTCTGGAAACTGACCTGACTATCTAAAAGATACTTCATTACCTGGAATTGTGGGCTGAGGAGCCCAGATCCCAAAGATATTCCCAGGATGCTTTCTGCTCCATGCAGAGACGGTTTCTCTTTTGGGCAGCTCTGCTATGCTGAGTTTTGTCTTGTCCATTCTCTGTCCTGGCTAGAGTTAAAAGTGGTTGGGCTGTCTTGTTAGAACTTTAGGGTCAAGTTGAATGCAATCTGACCTTGAGAATGCACTAACTTGAGGTTTGTTGGAAAAATGGTTATGCTTGGAAATATGTTGCCCGGTTGGAAGGAAGTCCTCACTAGTCAGGTCGATGGGTTTTATGATAGTACCAAAGTAACCCATAAACACTCTCTCATTGCCAACTGCCTGGGTTTTACTATTGGCTCATTTCACATCCACAGGCTTTTCTCACAGGAATAGGCTTTAAAAAATCTGAATGCTACTTGCCAAACAAATAAACTTTTATATATGTCTAAACAAACATAATCCTGTGACAATTTAATAGGTATTACAAGGCATAGGGGAAAAAAAGCTTTTGAAACTTCTGATGTAAGAATCAAAAAAACAATTCTTTAACAGGGCTGAAGACAATCTACAAAATTGAGAGTCAATTAAGCTCTACTAAATTAATCAGTCCTTGTAAAAGTCCATAAATATGTATTTTCCATTATTATTGTCATTCATCCACCTCACAGTACCCATTCTTGGCCAAATCTCCTGCATTGTTAAAACCAGTGGTACCATGTTAACGACTTAGGTGGGCACGGAACCAGGTGCCGGTCATTCAAAGACTAGAGGAAATTTTTTTTAACAACAACAAAAAAAGTGTTTTGAAATCCAAAATGAAGGGAAACTGGCTGGCCCTACAATTTGACTGACCTCTGTGCAAAACTCATAAGTGTTCTAAGCATGCAAACCTACTATTTCTCTCCAGTGTTTCATTTAGCGTTTCCATAAATAATAATTTAGGATAAAAAATGCATGGTCTTGGATAATTTTCCACAATCAATGCCCTCTGAAATTCAAGAGGAAAATATTACTCCCGTTCCCTAATTATCTTTGTTTAATAAAATTATATTAAAATAAAGAACTAAGATCTATATTCCCTTTTATAGTTTCTAAAAGTGAAATTCAATCGGTTGTGTCTGACTCTTTGCAACTCCATGGATTGTAGCCCGCCATGCTCCTCTGTCCATGGAATTCTCCAGGCAAGAATACTGGAGTGGGTTGCCATGCCCTTCTCCAGGGAATCTTCCTGATCCAGGGATTGAACCCAAGTTCTCCCACATTGCAGGCGGATTCTTTACCATCTGAGCCACCAAGGAAGCCGTCACTCCTATTCCCTAATTATCTTTATTTAACAAAATTATATTAACATAAACAACTAAGATCTATATTACCTTCTACATTTTCTAAGGCACTTGGAAATAGATTTTCAGTTTCTCCTAACAACGACATCAAAAAAAAAAAAATCTAAAACATGAAAATCATTTCTTTCAGTTGAAGAGTAGACATGGCCTGAGAAAGCATGACAGACTTCACCGTCATCCGGGGCAGCCGCTCCATGGAGGGTCAGGTTGCTAGGAGTTCCTGATGGGCTATGATGTCCTGGATGGAAATTCACACAACCAGCTTCCAAAAGAGCCAGAGCCTGGGAGTGCAGGGGAATGCATGGTCACCCCAACTGTAGCAGAGTTTCTGGACTGCAATGAACTTCCTCTAGGGACCTCAAGGCAGCTACACAGCACGGTGGCTTGGCTAGGTGACCATATCTTTGCCTTGTTTTCTTTCTGCCTCATATCCAGTTATTTCTACAGTTCAGGAGATTGGGGAAAAGAGGCACATGCAAACCATCTGAATCACAGAGACACAACACATCCGTGTCAGTTGATCCTTCTGTAACAGCAGAAAGGTCAGAAGGCCAGGTGGTAATGAACAGTCTCACTGGAGAAGGGAAGGGGCAGAAAGACAAAGAATATATTTCCTTACATGAGGCTGCAACTTGAACAGTTTTGACCATGAGACTTCCTTGTTGATGGGTTGTGCTTCCTTGACAACCGAAATGAAACCATGAACATTGAACCGTGGTATTTGCCTTCCCTGGCTTATGGTCCCTTTATCGGGTGATCTCTGGTTTTCACAAGTATACATACTCATTATTCAACATATAGAAACTATTCTTCAAAACCTTAAAAATATTCTCCTCAATGATAACTACTTAATGATAACTACCATTAATGCTTCTGGCTTTCTTTCCATTTTTTTTTCTATTTTTTATAAAGTTGGAATTATGGAGCTTTATTTTTGTAGGCCACGCTTTTCACTTACTATGCTCCAAGGTTTCCCCCAATTAATATTTTCTAAAATCTCTGTGATCCATGAGAACAGCACCATAGTGACTGCGCTGTCCCATAATTCATTTCCTCTTTCCCTTATTACTGCAGGTTTGGGTTAACCAGGAGCATTTTCAGGTCTGGATTCTAGGCCAATTTTTGCAAAGGGCTCTTTCTTTCCCCACTGCTTATTCTCCTCCAAACTTCACCAAAAGCTCTCAGTCCATAATTTTATGAGGTCTATGTTTCCACAGACTCCTTGACCACTTTTGGGGTGACTTCAACAGAAAAATATGATATCGGGTCACATTTTCCAAACAATTATATATGTTAGGCCATTTGGTCTGACATTGAGAGAAAAGATTTAAAGTGGGTGCTGTTCTGAAAAACCTGACCATGCTGTTACCATGCTGTTTCACCTCCTGTGAAGTGGGAATAATATCTGACATACACAGCTGTGGTGGGGATTAGCCACAATGTTAGAAGCACATAGGGGTTCCCTGGTGGTTCAGATAGTAGAGAATCTGCCTGCAATGCGGGAGACCTGGGTTCGATCCCTGGGTTGGGAAGGTCTCCTGGAGAAGGAAATGGCAACCCACTCCAGTATTCTTGCCTGAAGAAACCCACGGACAGAGGAGCCTGCCGGGCTACAGTCCATGGGGTTGCAAAGAGTTGGACACAACTGAGCAACTTATATTTTCACACTTAGAAGCACAGGGCACAAATCACCCTTTCAATAAGAATCAGTTTGTTGTTGTTTAGTCCCTAAGTCAGATCTGACTCTTTCGTGACCCCGGGACTGTAGTCCGCCAGGCTTTTCTGTCCATGGGATTCCCCAGGCAAGAATACTGGAGTGGGTTGCCATTTCCTTCTCCAGGAGATCTTCCCAACCCAGGGATCAAACCTGTACCTCCTGCATTGGCAGGCAGATTCTTTATCGCTGAGCGACCAGGGCTTCCCTAAAGGGCTTCCTTTATTCTTATTCTATTTCTATTAATAAACTGTTCTTTCTTCAGTATGTTGAACAGGTGATTTCTAACAGGGACTGCAGATAATTCAGTAGGTGGAATTACATTTTGGGTGAAACAATGGCATTTCCTGGAGGGAGAGGGGGAGATCTTCTCTGACGGAACCCGCCAGCAACACAGAGGCCGAGTTTGTTTCACCAGGTCTGCGCCGCGCTGCTGGATTTCCAGCCCACAGGGTGAAAAGTTAAAGGCATCTCTAGGCTGCCCCACCCGCCCACTGCCACGCCCCCACTGGCAGCATAATTCTTGGCAGGGAAGAAAAAATAAATCTATAGTTGGCCTTGAAAAGCATTCATGCAAAATAAAGCCAGGATTCATAAGTAATCGGACTTCTGCATCAGTTTTCAAAACAGTATCCTGTTACCAGCTAAAGCAAACAGAGCGGTTTCAGCCCCGGGAACTGACAGGCAGTGCAGAGGGCAGATTAGAAAAGATTAAATATTTGTGCAAAACCCACGCCCCCTCCCTTCACAAAGGGCCGCCTGCATTAGGAAGAAAGGGAAATGGGAATCAAGGGAAGGGGATGCAAAAATTGAGAAGAGAGCCTTATCTTTGCAGAGGAAGGGCTGGTTTTGGAGGAGGAAGTGGAGAAGGGGAAAGCGGGAGAGCGAGGTGATGCGGGCAGAGCCTCTGGGCACTGCGGCTCCTGTCTTGGGCACTGAGGCCACACTTTTGACCCGGGCAGTGGAGTCAGGCCAAAGGGCTGAGCCAGGGAGTGGACAGAACCAGGACAGTGAGAGTTTTTAAATTGCCAGGCTGTGATGGTAGAGAGGGACACAGTGTCAGGTGCTGCATTAACTTCTAGGGGCTGGAGGAGTGGTGGGGTGGGTGGCACGCAGGCCCATGAAGTGCACTGTGCATATCCGGCAGGCTGTCCAAAGAAAGGCAAAGATGGTAAAGAATTTGCAGTGCAGGAGTCCCAGGTTCAATTCCTGGGTCAGGAAGATTCCCCCAGAGAAGGAAATGGCAACCCACTCCAGTATTCTTGATGGACAATCCCACAGACAGAGGAGCCTGGTGGGCTACAGTCCAATTCAGTTCAGTCGCTCAGTCATGTCTGACTCTTTGTGACCCCATGAATCACAGCAAGCCAGGCCTCCCTGTCCATCACCAACTCCCGGAGTTCACCCAGACTCATGTGCATCGAGTCGGTGATGCTATCCAGCCATCTCATCCTCTGTCGTCCCCTTCTCCTCCTGCCCCCAATCCCTCCCAGCATCAGAGCCTTTTCCAATGAGTCAACTCTTCCCATGAGGTGGCCAAAGTATTCGAGTTTCAGCCTCAGCATCAATCCTTCCAATGAACACCCAGGACTGGTCTCCTTTAGGATGGACTGGTTAGATCTCCTTGCAGTCCAAGGGACTCTCAAGAGTCTTCTCCAACACCACAGTTCAAAAGCATCGATTCTTCGGCGCTCAGCTTTCTTCACAGTCCAACTCTAACATCCATACATGACCACTGGAAAAACCATAGTCTTGACTAGACGGGCCTTTGTTGGCAAAGTAATGTCTCTGCTTTTGAATATGCTATCTAGGTTGGTCATACCTTTCCTTCCAAGGAGTAAGCATCTTTTAATTTCATGGTTGCAATCACCATCTGCAGTGATTTTGGAGCTCAAAAAAATAAAGTCTGACACTGTTTCCACTGTTTCCCCATCTATTTCCCATGAAGTGATGGGACCAGATGCCATGATCTTTGTTTTTTGAATGTTGTGCTGTAAGCCAACTTTTTCACTCTCTTCTTTCACTTTCATTGAGAGGCTTTTTAGTTCCTCTTCACTTTCTGCCATAAGGGTGATGTCATCTGCATATCTGAGGTTATTGATATTTCTCCCAGCAATCTTGATTCCAGCTTGTGCTTCTTCCAGCCCAGCGTTTCTCATGATGTACTCTGCATAGAAGTTAAATAGGCAGGGTGACGATATACATACAATATACATTGACGTACTCCTTTTCCTATTTGGAACCAGTCTGTTGTTCCATGTCCAGTTCTAACTGTTGCCTCCTGACCTGCATATAGGTTTCTCAAGAGGCAGGTCAGGTGGTCTGGTATTCCCATCTCTTTCAGAATTTTCCACAGTTTATTGTGATCCACACAGTCAAAGGCTTTGGCATAGTCAATAAAGCAGAAATAGATGTTTTTCTAGAACTCTCTTGCTTTTTCAATGATCCAGTGGATGTTGGCAATTTGATCTCTGGTTCCTCTGCCTTTTCTAAAACCAGCTTGAACATCTAGAAGTTCATGGTTCACATATTGCTGAAGCCTGGCTTGGAGAATTTTGAGCATTACTTTACTAGCGTGTGAGATGAGTGCAATTGTGCGGTAGTTTGAGCATTCTTTGGCATTGCCTTTCTTTGGGATTGGAATGAAAACTGACCTTTTCCAGTCCTGTGACCACTGCTGAGTTTTCCAAATTTGCTGGCATATTGAGTGTAGCACTTTCACAGCATCATCTTTCAGGATTTGAAATAGCTCAACTGGAATTCCATCACCTCCACTAGCTTTGTTTGTAGTGATGCTTTCTAAGGCCCACTTGACTTCACATTCCAGGATGTCTGGCTCTAGGTGAGTGATCACACCATCATGATTATCTGGGTCGTGAAGCTCTTTTTTGTACAGTTTTTCTGTGTATTCTTGCCATCTCTTCTTAATATCTTCTGCTTCTGTTAGGTCCATACCATTTCTGTCCTTTATTGAGCCCATCTTTGCATGTAATGTTCCCTTGGTATCTGTAATTTTCTTGAAGAGATCTGGGCTACAGTCCATGGGGTCGCAAAAAGTCAGACACAACTGAGCAACTAACACTCATATCCAAAGCAAAAGACAGACCAGAAAAGTGAGGGTTTTGAAAATTGTTAAAAGTTGCAATTTTCAACTCCACTGACAGTCTATCAAAGTCAGCTTCTGCCTTTGAGAACTTTTAGTGGCTGCCAGGAACTTGGAATTAAAAAAAGAAGAAAGAAAGAAAAACCTCCCAGAGTAATGTTCTGTGCAGGCAGCAGGGAGCTGACAGATATGAGGAGAATCTTTCAGCAGCTGGGATTTTTCTGTGGACTTGGAACTTCTCGTGGCCCTACCAGGAGGACTAACACAGGATGCTTTGCCGAAAAAGCAGTCCTGAGGAGCCCTTTGAACCCAGCTCCAATGACCCACAGGAGGGGGAGGAGGAGGAGGAGCCCCCAGGGGAAGGACAGCCTGGGGTCCTATGGGCGGGCTTAGAGTCTGTGCCAGAGCAGTGGTCCTCAACCCTCACGGAACAGGAGCATCCCTGGGAGGTTTTTTTTTAATACTGATGCCCAAGCTTGGCTCGTTTGTGTTAATCAGGCTCCCTGAAGGTTTCTTTTTTTAACTCCTCATTAATTCTAATGTGAGGTCAAGGCCTTAAATTTCCAGAGAGAGAGTCAAAGGGACCCTGCCAGGGACAGGCCTTCCTCTGCCTCTTGGGTCCTAGTCTCCTCACTGGGAGAAGAACATCAAGTACCCCCATCTACCTGGCCTCATCCTGGGTCCTCAAGAAGCCATTTCCCTCAGAAGGCTTAGCACCAATCCCTGGACCTGAGGAGCTGAACCCAGTCATCCAAGCAGACAGGGGAGATGGAAACTAAACTTTTGGTGTTGAGCATGCCATAGTGTATACAGTAGAAATATAATGCTATACCCATGAAAGTTATATAATGTTACAAACCAAGGTTACTGCTTTTGAAACATAGTTTAAAAAATAGTTAAATTAAAAAAAAGTAAAAAAAAACAGTGAGAAAAGGGGTAGAAATCATACAATCACAATTTATGATTACCAAAGGGGAAAGAGAGCGAGGGACAAATTAGGAGCTTGGGACTAAGAGATACACACAATTATTAATATATATGAAATAGATAAACAATAACAATATGCTACATAGCACAGGGAACTATACTCAATATCTTATAATAATCTATAGTGAAAGAGAATCTGAAAAAGAATATATATATACATATACATATGTATGTATAACTGAATCCGTTTGTTATACACCTGAAATTAACATCAACTATGTATATGCTCAGTCGTGTCAGACTCTTTGTGACTCTATAGACTGTAGCTCTTTCATACTGTTCATGGGGTTCTCAAGGCAGCAATACTGAAGTGGTTTGCCATTCCTTTCTCCAGTGGACCATGTTTTGTTAGAACTCTCCACTATGACGCAGCCGTCTTGGGTGGCCCTACATGGCATGGCTCATAGTTTCAATGAGTTAGACAAGGCTGTGGCCCATGTGATCAGTTTGATTAGTTTGATTAGGCAGAAGGAGAAGGGGATGACAGAGGATGAGATGGTTGGATGGCATCACCAACTTGATGAACATGAGCTTGAGCAAGCTCCAGGAGTTGGTGATGGACAGTGAAGCCTGGTGTGCTGCAGTCCATGGAGTCGCAAAGAGTCGGACATGACTGAGGGGATCTTCCTGACCCAGGAATCAAACCCGAGTCTCCTGTATCTCCTGCATTAGCAGATGGAATTTTTGCACCTGCTAAATTTTGGTACTTTACAAATGAAAAGAAAATTGAGACTCAGGAGATGCAGGTTCAATCCCTGGGTCGGGAAGTTCCCCTGGAGGAGGAAATAACAACCCCATCCAGTATTCTTACCTGGAAAATCCCATGGATGGAGGAGCCTGGCAGACTATAGTCCATGGGATCACAATAAATCAGGCATAACTGAGCAACTGAGCTGATTAGCATCCAAAACAGATAGATTCCCAGTGCGTGGCCCTGTGCTAAGTGTTACATAAAACAATTGATGTGGACCCATCTCTCCCTCTGCAATGCTGACTGAGACACATACAGGACTGAGATGATGTGCCATTTCCACAGCCACCTTCAGGACTTACACCTTGACGCCTCAGTCCATGGTTCCCAACCCTAACTGCCATGGGGCTCACCTGGAGCTTTCAGAAAACATTCGTGTCTGCCCCGACCCTACCTCAGACTCTTATTTACCTCATCTGCAGAGGGCATCAGTGTTCACCTGTAAACCTGTACCTCTGATGGGCACCCAGGTTGAGATGCTGCAGGAGGAGACGGAGCTGGAGAGAGCAAAGCTGGGCCCCCTGTACTCTGTGTGCCGACTGGAGGGCACATACTAAGCTAATCACTCCCAGCTGCAGGGTGAGCAAAACGGAGTGGGTTTATAAGCTGCTTAAAGTTTAATAATCCAAAATATAGAGTGCCTTTAGCACCATGTAACAGGAAGAGAACCGGCTGGGGAAGGAGGGATCCAGGTTTTGATCCTGGTTGTGTCAACTCTCCCACTCCCCAGAGGTTGCTTCCTGCTTGGAGGTGGTGGGCAGACCTCAGCTCCAGCCCCACCTCTGCAGCCTAGTGAGTGACTTGGACCCTCCTAGCCTATCTGTCTCATCTTCAAATCTGATAATAGTGTTATCCACGGACTGTGATGGGCACTCAATGCCTCACAAGAACTCTAGCTCACAGCAAGGGCTCAATACTTTTTAATTATTATTTTTATTAACCCAGCAGACCTCCCAGAGCAGAAAGGCCTGCGTACTTTTCATCTTCAGTGAACTGCAATGTATCACCAGGGAGTATTACCATCACTGACCTCCTGGCTTTAATTAGGCTGAAGCCAGGACACAAATTGGGCCAATTCCAAAGTTTCTGGGAGCTGAACACAAGGGTTTCTTACTCACACTCCTCAATACTTCCAGAAGGGCTTTTGACTCTAAAATTTAGTGGGTTCTGAACAGCCCCATCCCAATCAACTGAGGAACCACAGTCAGGTTGACCAAACAGTTTTGTAATGGCTTATAGTTACTTTCTCATGTGAAGCTGAGTGAAAACAAGCTCTTGGGGCCTGGAAGAAGCCTGCAGACAAAGCAACCACAAGGATTGGACCAAGTTGGCCAAATTCAGGGGAAAAAAAAATCAGGTGAGCACTACTGAATTCTGGACATTTTAAGTTTTTTTTACTGAAGCATAGTTGATTTACAATGGATATTGTAAATGCTCCTACAGCAGATCCTAGCAAAGTTTAGGCATCTGAAATGCTTATGCAGCATAGCTCAGAAACTGCAGAAATTTTCTGAACTTTCTCTTTTGTGTTTTTACAATGATTGCTGCCAAACGTAACCACCACCCACCCCCCCCCACCAAAGCTATGAGTTTCCTAACTTTCTGGACTTGGGTAAACAGAATAATCGAGAGCATGTAGCACCAGGATGGGCTTCGCAGGTGGCTCAGTGGGTAAAGAATCCGCCTGCAATGCAGGAGACTTGGGTTCGATCCCTGGGTTGAGAAGATGCCCTGGTGGAGGGCATGGCAACCCACTCTAGTATTCTTGCCTGGAGAATCCCTTGGACAGAGGAGCCTGGCAGGCTACAGTCCATAGGGTAGCAAACAGTTGGACACAACTTAAGCGACTGAGCATGCATGCAGCACCAGAATTATTTATTAAGGCATCTGTCCATTTGATCCGACATTCCTCTTATCTGCTTAGAGAACTTGTGCTGTGTCTAATGGCACAGCACGTGGTTTGCGCCCACCAACTTGGGTAACTGCTACCTGCTAGAACAAAAAAAGGGAAGGAGGAGGGAAGAAAACCATCAACTAAATTCTCAAAATATCCTGCCACACTGCATATAAAATGTTTGGCATGTGGGGTCATGATTTGCTAGCTGATCCATCAGTGTTCCATACGTGATAGATTAATGGGGTATTGCAGAGAATAGTAATAATAATGTTACCAAGTCTAAGCTTATACTGCTCACCACTCCACAGGCCAATAAAGCAAGAAACAAGTTGTTGGGGCAAGGATTAGCAACTTTCTTTGGAAAGCCAGCAGACTGAGAAGATGGTGGACTAGTGTCCCAAAGAACCATTTTTACCCAAGTTAGAATTCAGTCTTCTTTTATACTAAAAGGGGAGTAGGTATGGCTGATTGTTGCAAACTTCTTGGTGCTTGAATCCTTTTTTCTTGCAGCTGTCCATATAGGTCAGGCCATACTGTTCCTATAAATCTCCGACAAGACAAATATTATTCTCTGTTCTTCAACTTTCTGTACCTATATGAATGGAAAACATTATACTTTTAAGTTCAGAGCCTTAAGAATGGGCTTTCCAGTATATTTCCGGCTACAGGCAACATTCTTTTTTTTTTTTTTTTAAGTCTCTCAGTCATTTCCTACTCTTTGCAACCCCATGGACTATACAGTCCATGGAATTCTCCAGGTCAGAATACTGGAGAAGGTAGCCGTTCTCTTCTTCAGGGGATCTTCCCAACCCAGAGATCAAACCCAGGTCTCCAGCATTTGGGGCAGATTCTTTACCAGCTGAGCCACAGGGGAAGCCCAAGAATACTGGAGTAGGTAGCCTACTTCTTCTCCAGTGGATCTTCCTGACCCAGGAATCAAACCGGGGTCTCCTGCATTACAGGTGGATTCTTTATCAACTGAGCTACCAGGGAAGCCATTCTTAACTTGTAGTAAAAGCAATATAATACCAAGGTTAAAGTAAAAGAAAGAGATTCAATACAGAGTCAGACTTGTTCTTCTCTATTACAATAATAAAAATAATAATCGTAATAATAATATTCAATAGACATTCCTATATGTTGGTAAAAGAGCTAAGGATTTTCATAACTAAATTCCCTTAATAATCCTATGAAATTAATATTACTCCCATTTTACAAATGAGAAAGGTAAAACAGTCTGCTGATGATAAGTCACTTCAGTCGTGTCCGACTCTGTGTGACCCCATAGACGGCAGCCCACCAGGCTCCCCCGTCCCTGGGATTCTCCAGGCAAGAACACTGGAGTGGGTTGCCATTTCCTTCTCCAATGCATGAAAGTGAAAAGTGAAAGTGAAGTCGCTCAGTCATGTGCGACCCTCAGCGACCCCATGGACTTCAGCCTTCCAGGCTCCTCCGTCCATCGGATTCTCCAGGCAAGAGCACTGTCTAGTCATACTTAGAGTAATTAATAATTATAATCAAAGTAATTCAAGTCTAGATTTTTTCTAGACTACTCTTAACCATTACACTGTACTACCTGAATACACACCTCCAAACACATTTTATTCAGAGTTTCAGTCTCCTATACACAAGAAATGTTAACAGATTCCAAAATGGAAAGAATATAGAGTCATATTTTTATCTCTCCTTCTCTCTGGGACCCTTCCCTTCTTTGTATCAGGGAGTAAGTAACAAAGATAATCAAAGGCCAGGCAACCGAAAGACGGGACCAAGGAAAAAACTAAATTGATCAAGAGATCATTGGACTAACATCTTAATGAAATTTACAGATTTTTCAGAATGTTTAGAAACTTAAAAATCTTTGATTAGTTACTAAACAATAAATATGTGAGCATATTTTCTCATTGAATGGAGGACCTACATTTCTCAACTATATTCCTGGCTCCCCCACCAGTGACTTGACTTGGTAACTTCAAGACCCAGTAAAGTCATGGTGAAGTAGAGCAGGGTCCCCCCCAACTGTGTCTTCAGACTGCCCTTTCATATAGAAAAATTTTAGCTTAAGAATAAGTTTAATCAGAGAAGGGAGAAAATGCAGAAACAAAGGCAAGCAGTCCAACAAGACTAAATAATAGTTTATTCTTTATAATCAAGGATCTTAAGTTCCTACTCAAGGGCTATAGATAATATTCTAAGCCCTGTCATGTGAACTGTCTTATAGACACTGAAGCTCCCACCAGGTGGAAGAAGTTAGCTACGTAAGGACAAGACTGGAGCCATGACATGTGCTTAGTTGCTCAGGCATGTCTGACTCTTTGTGATCTCATGGACCACCAGGCTCCTCTGTCCATGGAATTTTCCAGGCAAGAATACTGCAGTGGATTGCCATTTCCTACTCCAAGAGATCTTCCTGTTCCAAGGATTTAACCTGTCTCTTGGATCTCCTGCATTGGCAGGCAGATTCTTTATCACTGTGCCAACTGGGAAGCCCCCATACTACATCTGGTCTTAGCCAAAAGGCCAAGAAGCAGTGACATAAGCTGCCATAATTCTGAGAACTTGCCTCAAAGAAATAAGAATAAAATGACCCTGAAACTAAAGACTAACTGTACTTAAAACAATCAAGATAAGGCTGGTCAGACCACCAATGCCCAATTTCAAAATGACTGTCAGAGCTGACTGTGCTGTTTCTGCATGTAGCCCCTCCCCGCACCTATTAAAGCTCTTGCCCACTGATTGTCAGTGGCGGGGAAGGGAGTCAGCGTTTGGACAGGAGTCTGCCCTCCAGCCTACCGTTGCCAGACTCTGAAATAAAGCAAACTTTCCTTTCCACCATCCTTGCCTCTTTATAGGCTGTTGAGTGGTGAGCAGCCAGACTCCACCTTTGATAACAATGAGACATATACCTCATGTCTCAGGAAACTTCTTACTAATTTCTGTCTTACTGATCATCCATGTAATATTTTAAACTACTAGAAAAGCCTGAAACTGGGCAAAAGAGAACAGGAGGTTAAAAAAAAAGATGGTGGTTCCAACTCATTCATTGCCAAGACCACTGAAATGAGGGCCATGTGCAAGGCTGGTTAAAGTGGGAACAAAGCATCTAAAAAGTTCCATCAAGGAACAATCAACAGCATTAATGTGCTTTGCAGAAAAAGCTCGAAGTTTCTAATTCCGCTCACCAAGGGCAGAGATATTCCCTACCTTGGACTCTTCCCCCAGCCCCCAGTGCCAAGAGCCAATCATAATGTGGGTTATATTCTGCATTTAGCCATTCCCCCCAAAATTTCCCAAGTTCATAATCTGACCCCTCTGAAAGGTCTGGCTGCCTGTGCCGAAGCTGTCTGTTAACTCTCCTGTGGACTGCTGGGGTTGGTATTTCATCTCTGCAGGAATTTCAGAAGGTCAATATCCCCATCTGTGAGGAAGGCCACGTTAAGTAATGAAACAAGGCAGGCCAGTTCACCCTGGAGGAGATGGACGTCTCTCTAAGTGCAGCTGACAAAAGACCTTTAGACTCTGGATGTATGGGGCCGGGAATGGAGTGAACAGGGAAGAAAATTAGCTCAGGGAGAGAGATTCCTAAACCAGTGGGGAAAAGAAAAACATGATATGCAGAGTTACTTGCAAGCTACTGGACATTTGGTTTCCATTAACTGTACAAGCAATGGTTTGTGTTGCTATTGCTGATGTTGGGTGAGCCTGTGTATTATGTTTAATGGGCACCCAGAGCAGGGGCAGTAATAAAAAGTAAGTACGTGAAGGAATTAAAGCTAGAACTTATCAGTGTGTGGAAAAAATAAACCCACATGGTTGTAGGTCCTGGGTTCTCCAAAGCCTGTGGTTTCCCACGCTTCCAGGGAGTGCCCCAGACAGTGTCAGCTTTCTTGTTTCAAACTCCAGAGAACCCTAAACTAAACACGAGACTCACAGATAAGTGGTTTCTCTCTGATTTACACATCAATATTTCTCCGACTGTTGATTTTGCCCAGTCATCCCTGAGATGCCTTGAAGATGAAGGCATCTTGTCATTCTGCCCTGCGATGTTGGCAGGGCCATCCGTGGAACAGTGGCTGAGACGCTCCAGGCTAAATCCGAGGGCATTGGAAATTTCCCTTCACTTTCTCAAATTCCAGTTTCGTAACCTCAAGCCACTGCTGCCATGTAAATGGTTTTCTTCTTTGGGTTAGTAGTAGATTATGTCGTTTATTGACCATAAATACACCCAGACCTTGCAGAAAGGCAAATGGGGAAATCAAGGTATCTACCCATTGGCAAGTTCCACAGCCTCATTTCTGTAGCTGGAGGTCAGAATGTCTAAGCTGCAAGAATTTCTGAGGGTCCTAGGGCAGTGAGAGATTTCTGCAACAACCAACAAATCACTATTAGGGAAATATATAAAATAACAGCAATAATGTTGTTGTTTTAGTCACTAAGTCGTATCTAACTCTTTTGCTACCCTATGGGCTGTAGCCTGCCAGGCTCCTCTGTCCATGGGATTTCCCAGGCAAGAATACTGGGTTGCCATTTCCTTCTCCAGGGATGTTCCCAACCTAGCAATGGAACCCGCATCTTCTGCATTGGCAGATGAATTCACTGAGCCACCAGGGAAGCCCAATAATAATGACATATATTTTTTAATCACACGAGGAATGAGGAACACTCCAAATGCAGGGGCGGGGCTGGGAAGCTCTCACAAGTAGTCAGGGCAGAACCAGAAGTTGAGCACCAAGTATCCATTTGACTCCAAAGCCTGTGTCCATCCCTGTGCAGTTTTCTTCAGACAAGGCTCTTCTGCACCTGGCCAACTTGGGATAAGATGTCCATCATCTATCCTCATCTTCCTTCCCATAGTTTTCCTTTTCTTTATTCTTTTATCTCATAGATCTGATGTGATATCAAGAGAGACCATCCCCGAAGTTTTTCTTTAAAGTAGCTTAGCAGATATGAACCTATATGACATCCTTGGTGAGGTGGTTAGTTAGTTGGATTTTTAGCGGCAGGATGGAAGGACAGTTTGGAACAAAGATTATTCTAATGTTTCTCAGGAAAGCAGTCAGGACCTAAAACTTAGGAAACCACCATTCCACTGGGTATGCTTTCCAAATACAAAGACTGATGCCAGGAGCAGAGGAAATGCCTGGGAAGGGCTTCAACATCCCCGAGTTCACTGCCATGTGGATGATGTACCAGTTATCCCGAGACTGGCTCTGCGAAAGCACTCCAGCACCTTCTACCCACTAAAGCAAACCAGACCCACGTTTTGGTCTCCCCACCTCTCTGGTTTTCACCAAGTCCCATGTGTCACACTTACTCTGAGCCAGTCTTGCTTAGCTGCACAACCACCACTGGAGAGAAGTTTAATTTTATACTCAGTGCATTCACATCTAACTGAAATAGGTGTTAAGGGCACTCGACTTTGTAAATTCTCAAACAGAACAAAGTACTTACACAATTGCTTCCCTAAAAGGCATTGTGTCTCCTCATAGTTCGAATCCATAAGCACATATTTGAACCTTCAATAACACGGACTGAGTCCCTCACACTGTGCCTTTCACAGTGCTTGGCATTAAGTACTTAACATGGTCTGTTGATGAGTTGGGCTGTGTGCTTATGTGTGTGTTTGTGTGAAAAGAAAAAGGATTCAGCACTGATGGCAAGCAGCAAGAGGAGGAGCACAAAGAATCGGATCATTTCTATAATCAGTGTTCTTTACTCTTCATGACCAAGGGAAAATACAGCCACAAGGGAGCGGAGAATGGCCCTGGGCGTTCCAAATTGTCTCTTTCCCTCATTCATTCACTCATTCATTCGTTCTTCCTTCCTTCCTTTCTCTTTTTTGACATCACTAACATTCAGACATAATTTACACTCACATTTTTTGCCTCTGGATGCAATCATCAGAAAACAGCTGTCTTCTAAAGTCAATGTCTTTCAAGGGACCCGCTTCTAATCAACCCTTCTATTGACTGGCTGAGGTCAGAGAAACATGGACCATGCATGTGAGTCTTTGTCTCTCTGGATTTTTAAATTTTATTCCTCTGTCTCATTCTCACTCTTTCCTTCTCACCTATTAATATACCATCTAAGTTTTGTCATCTGACAGTCACTCCAATGTTAGGTACCTAAACATTTGTATAAAATCATCCAACAACACTTACAGGAAGTCCTCCACTTCCTCCTCATTAACTACATGGGTTAACAGAATGAACACTGAACTTTAACATCAGAGACAGATACATTCATTTACTGGTTGTGTGTTGGAAATGTATTTAATCTCTTCAGTTGATTCATCTGTAAATGAAGATAATAAGACCTGCCTTATGGTGATATTCTTAGGATGAAATGAACAAATGTATGTAAAGTATCTAGCACATAGTACTTGACACTCAGTAAGTACTCAATGTATATTTCCTACCTTTCTGATGTCCTTTTGACAGAAAATATAGCATCCCCAAACCCCATCATGTACATCAGTGAAGTCTAGAATTCAGATAAAGAAAGAAATTCAAAACTTGTATAGAACACTGGAAAGGAAGACTTTATGGTTCTAGAATCAGGAGTTTGACCCTCCATCTGCCCATCTCCACACTAAGCAGAATCATCAATTCCCTACGATGCCCAGAACACTGATGGAGCTTCAGGAGCCTGCCATCATTCATTATTAATTATTTATTGAATGAAATGATTTCTAGTAACTAGGGTGACACAAGAGAGGCCTGAGAACATCTCAGGCATGGCCCTGAGAACATCTCCTTAAACTTTGTGCACTAGTAACAATATAATTCTAGCTTTTATGCAATTAACTTCCACATTTTTTAACTCTCAAGAAAGAAACCATGTTAGACAATCAGGACAGATATTAAGGTTCTGATCTGATAACCAGAAAAATTGAGTCTCAGGGAGTGTAAATTATTCAAAAAAGTTCAGACCTGACCTAAATTCAAAATCTAACTCTTCCTACCCTTCAGCTAGTGTCCGCACCTCTTCTTAACCTACCAGTTGAGTGATTTGTGCTTATCTGGACTAGTCCAACCCATTTGACTGACTTATGACCTGTTACATAAGAAGATTAAGAACTAGAAAAAAATTTTTATTGAAGTATAGACGATTTACAATGTTGTGTTAGTTTCTGCTGTATAGCAAAGTAATTCAGTTATGCATACACACACATATATGAAATAATGCCATTCAAGCTATAGGGATGAATCAAAAGATTATCATACAAAGTGAAGTATGATATACATATATTTCTTTCATATTCTTTTCCATTATGGTTTATCACAGGATATTGAGTATACTTCCCTGTGCTATACAGTAGGAACTTGTTGTTTATCTACTCTCTATACATACTAGTTTGCATCTGCTAATCCCAAACTCCCAGCCCTTTCCTCCTCCAACACCCCCGCTTCATCTTAGCAACCACAAGTCTGTTCTCTCTGTCTCTATTTCCTGTTTCATAGGTAAGTTCATTTGTATCATATTTTTTAGATTCCATGTATAAGTGTTATCATATGGTATTTTTCTTTTTCAGACTTACTTCACTTAGTATGATAATCTCTAGATCCATCCTTATAACTGTGAATGGCATTATTTCATTCGTCTTCATGGCTGAGTAATATTCATACATATATACATACATATATCTCTCACCTTTATCCATTCATCTTTCAATGGACATTTAGGTTGTTTCCATGTCTTGCCTATTGTGAATAGTGTTGCTATGAACATAGGGTGCATGCATCTTTTTGAATTATAGTATTGCCCGAATATATGCCCTGGAGAGGACTGCTGGATCATTTCATATTTTGAGGAACCTCTACACTGTTCTCTGTAATGACTGCACCATTTTATATTCCCACCAAGTGTGTAGGACAGTTCCCTTTTCTCCATACCCTCTCCAGCATTTGAGAACTAGAAAAATCTTGAAAGGATGTACATCTTGGGGATGCAGTTTTATAAGTAAACAGTAGGGCAGTTTCTGTTTATCGAGGTTACACTGCTAGGTAAAACATTGCAAATGTGGTCCAGATAAGCTGGTGGCAAATTGGACAATCACTCTGGTCCAATCTGTATGGCTGCCCATGACAGGGCATCCACCAAGGGCCATGGCACACACCCCAGGTGTGCTGAGATCCTGCTCCTGGCCTTGGCAGCTCTGGCTGTGGGCAGCCTCCTTCCTGTACTCCTGTGAACCTCAGAAATGTTGTCATTACCTGTATATGCAGGGAGAGGCAAGAAGGAATATAAAGCTGCTGGCTAAGGGCCACCAACCTCTTCTGCAGGGAGAGGAGGTCAGCGCCAAGATGGATGTGAACCAAATATATTCCTCTTTTACATTACTGGCAGGAGATCTTAAGAGGGAGGAAAGGAAAAAAAGAGCGTCACCATTAGCCAACTCCTCAAGGTGCTAACAAAATAGGGAAGGGGAGGGCAGGTCCTGACTCTTCTGAGCCTAAGACTTGACCTCAGATCATAGTAAATATTTTTGCATTTTCAAAATAGATAGTATGGGTGCTCCAGATAGGATTACCTGCCATGTAAATGCTTGAAGATCACCAAAACTATAAATTACCGTAGTGAGTTGAATTCTGGTCCCCAAAGATATGTCTACCTAGGATGGCAGAATTTGACCTTATTTTGAATAAAGGTCTTTGCAGATGTAATTAAGGTAAGGATCTGGAGATAAGGTCATCATATTGGATTAGGGCAACCCCTAAATCTGATGACAGCTGTCTTTATAAAGACAGAAGAGGAGCAGGAACAGAGACCCAGAGAAGAACCCTGCATGGAGACAGAGGCAGAAACCAAGGGGCACCAGAGGCTGCCAGCAGCCACCAGAGGCTAGACAGTGGCCTGGAGTGAATTGTCTCTCAGAAACTCCAGGGGAAGTCAATCTTGCCAACATCTTGATTTCTGACTCTTGCCTCCCAGCACTGTGAAAAGAATGAATTGTGGTTGTTTTCAGCTGCCAAGTTCTTGGCCATTTGTTACAGCAGCCCCAAGAAACTGTATGACTTGCCTTCCTGAGAAATCCTATATTAACTCACTTATCATAGAGCCTCCATGCTGACCCAAGGGACAAAATGTCATGATCTCTTCTTACAGATAAAGTTCTGGAGGCAGTCAAAGCACAGGTTGGAGAAGAATTTCCAGACACAGAGCATTTCAGAAGGGAGTGAGTTCATTAAGAGTAAGGAGCAGAGATAATGAAGGTGTTCCAAGTGCAGTGGGACGACCTCCTGACAGACCAGGGAGAGTTGACAGTTTTTGTGGGTTAGTAGGCAATGGCACCCCACTCCAGTACTTTTGCCTAGAAAATCCCATGGACGGAGGAGCCTGGTAGGCTGCAGTCCATGGGGTCGCTAGAGTCAGACAGACTGAGTGACTTCACTTTCACGCATTGGAGAAGGAAATGGCAACCCACTCCAGTGTTCTTGCCTGGAGAATCCCAGGGACAGGGGAGCCTGGTGGGCTGCCGTCTATGGGGTCGCACAGAGTTGGACACGACTGAAGCGACTTAGCAGCAGCAGCAGCCAAATTTTATAGCCTTGAGATAGAAAAGTCCTCCTGGAAGGTTGGCATTAGATGATTGGTTAGGGTGCTACAGGGTAAGTACAAGGGTGGGCACTTTTGCCTAATCCGGGGTCAAAAAGTTTGTTAGTGATGATCAGGGGGGCTTTTGGCAACAGTTACAAGGGGGCTCAGTCAGCTTAGGAGGTGACCTGGGTTCTGGACTCCACTTTTGTGTCCTGAGTGCAAGGGCTCACACCTGTGGCCTGGGGGCAGGACTCCACAAAAGTGACAGAGTAGATGGAACCTCTGGTTGGTTGGTAAGTCAGTGACCAGGTGCATCTCCTGATCCCACCCCAGGAGAGGGCACAGCCTACATAGAGAGAGAACCTGAAAGCGTTTAAGGCCACAGAGTTACTGTGGCAAAGACACAATCAAGTACAAAACCCAGCGAGCAAAGTCTTCAAGGATCTGCTCATATCATGTCCGGGAGGGTTGTAAGTCATCTGTGAATTGGCGTGCCCTCTCCCATGCCTGTATCCCCATGTGGCCCAAAGTTATGGCTACTGATGATAGCACAGGGACCTTAATCCACTGTGAGCTCCAAAAGGCAAGGCTTCCCTCATAGCTCAGCTGGTAAATAATCACCTGCAATGCAGGAGACACCGGTTCAATTCCTGGGTCAGGAATATCCCCTGGAGAACAGATTGGCTACCCACTCCAGCATTCTTGGGATTCCCTGGTGGCTCAGACAGAAAAGAATCTGCCTACAATGCAGGAGACTTGGATTCGATTCCTGGGTCAGGAAGATCCTCTGGAGGAGGTCATAGCACCCAGTCTAGTATTCTTGCCTGAAGAATCCCCAAGGACAGAGGAGCCTGGAGGGATATAATCCAGGGGGTTGCAAAAAGTCGGACACAACTGAGCGACTGTGATACAGGGTTTAGGATATAATGGTTGAGTGAGTAAGGCCACCTTGTCTAAACCTGGGATGCCAGCTCACAGTTGGTCATATTTGAAGAGTCATTTGCTGGAAGGTCACTATTTGAGTCACTGAATAGCCACACAGATGGGCCCCACCCTGCACCTGACCCATCAGGACCGCGTGGGCCAGGGTGGAGGTGTTGGGATTACCCAAGCCTGCTGCCCTGTAAGTCCACTCTCTCCTACCTCAGGCCATGAAATGAGTGTGACATCATCATGGGAAAAATACTGGATCCTTTCTAATTTTTCTTGCTAAGTGATTTTTGAGCTTAAAGGTTCTTTTGCTTGTAGCTATTTTTTAAATTAACTTTCATTTATTTTTTATTTTTGCAACACAGTCCCACTGACAGAACTCCCCAATGAATTTCCACACTGTTCTAGACAATGGCTTTGCTCTCAGCTTCTGAGATCGGGGCGTCTGAGCATTTCAGCAAAAGAACATCAGCTGCCAATTCTAGAGAGGGTTGGACACAGCCACTGCAGAGACTCTGGCTTAATTAATGGGTTCCTGGGGCAGATTCCTGGGGAAAGGCCAGGAGAGGAAAATCCAGCAGGCACAATACATCAAGGTTAACAAAGCCGACCTGGCTGTTCCATTGCAAGGAAGACAGGCAGAACAGAAAGAGCACTTTCATTACACCCACAGGGTCTGCAGCCACTCCCTGGAGCCAGGCAGTAGGAAGCTCCAGCCGCGGAGAGGATGGAGCTAAAACCCCAGAACCTGGGTTTAGATTTTGCCCAGATAAATGGCACACCATCAGCATCTACACTGACAACTGTGGACTGGAAGTCACGTGTGTTCTGAGAGCAGGAAAGGGACAAATACTTGAGTCAGGCACTTTGTACATTGCAGAGGCAAAGCAGAGAAGCAAGGAGCTTCATGAACATGATGAAGGTCTTTAGAGACTTCATAGCGCTTGTGAACCTCACCTGCCAAAGGCAGAGATGAGTGACAGGAACCCTAGTACAGAGCAGCAATCAGTCAACACATGCTATTGACTCCCTGCTGTGTGAGGAGTGTCTGTGACAGACCTCAGCCTTGAACGTCTGTAATGACAGGGGTCATCTGGCTCAGGTCCCCTCACGTAACAACCCCCTCCCTTCATCGCCAACTACTGAAATCCTATCCATCCTTCAAGGTCAGGTCAAAGGCAGCTCCTTTGTGAAGCCTCTTTTGATTCCATCTCCAGCCCCATCTTCACAATTATAATTGTGATCTCTTTGAACCTCTCATAATTTCATTTAGTTTCTACCTCTGTGATGACACAAAACACAATCTGCTTTGGACAAGTCTTTTTTTCCCTAAATGAGTCAGTTTTCCCACAGGTTGTAAATTCCTTAAAAGTAGCATTGTGTTTATCACTGTAGCCCCTGCAATGCTCAGCCCAGGGTCCTGCACAGAGCAAGTATTTAAAAATAACACACTTCGGGCTTCCCTGGTGGCTCAGTGGTAAAGAACCCCAATGCAGGGGACACAGGTTTGATCCCTGATCCGGGAAGATTCCACATGCAGCAGAGAAACTAAGCCCGTGTGCCACAACAATCGAGCCTGGTGCTCTAGAGCTCATGCTCTGCAACAAGAGAAGCCTCTGATGTGGGAAAACTGAGCCATGCATCCTGGTTTAGCCAGTAATTCATCACATGACTTTGGACAAGGCAAAATTTCTCGTAACCCAAATTTCTATAAAGCTACAGAATTTGACTCAACCATCTCTATGGTTTTATAATTTTGTGCTTAAAAAATTTTTTTTATTTGTACCAAATCTTCTAAATTAAGATGATCTTCAGGTCCTTACAAGAAAATCAAAAAGCAAAGTCAGCTCTCTACTTCAAAAAAAATTAAATTTTCCTTTGTTGTCCTCTGAGATTTTATCAATAAATTTTTTTGTTTTTCAAATGGCCTTCTATTGAAGTATTCTCCCCTGATGTTCCTGATTGTGCATCTGACCAAACCAATGTGATGTCATCTGTGTCATGAGGGTTGCTGTCATTAGCACTGCAGCCCACGTGGGCTGGGCTGTCCCCAGGGTCTCTTTAATGGTACCCAAGAGTTCTCCAGCTACAGATCAGCCCTACATCTGTTGAACAAGGTTGAAAATGTCATCAGAAGTGACATTTTCATGGTGTTGCTTAATGTGATTCTGCCTCTTTCTCTCTCTTGGTGGTGCCCTGGGAGTTCTGATCATCAAGGCAGACGTAGAAGGTACCCCTTCAATCTGGGACCGTCAGCTCTGAGTGGTCAGTTTCACTATCATCCTCAGGCCTTTCCAACCACTGGTTCCCTTGGCAATGACATCACCAACATTGCTT
Source organism: Bos indicus (assembly GCF_029378745.1). Classification (NCBI taxonomy): domain Eukaryota; kingdom Metazoa; phylum Chordata; class Mammalia; order Artiodactyla; family Bovidae; genus Bos; species Bos indicus. The sequence goes on along the minus strand of NC_091772.1, from coordinate 35,509,081 downwards.
GGAGGATGGAAGCTCCTTGAAGGTAGGGACTGGGTTTGTTTCACTCTCTAGAGTCCGGCATGTAGCAGACACTCAGTCAAGTCCCATGAACAAGTGAAAGGCTGAGTGTAAAGCTAGCACTGCCTTCTAGAAGCTGCCCTTGATGGGTCTGCACTCTCAGGATGAGAAAGCCACGCTGCTCAGCAGCGTTTGTTGCACACATGGGTCTAGGGAATCCTGGGTTTGCGCCCCTGCTCCCAGACACCACGACCCAGCAGGACAGCACCCATTTGGGAGCCAGTGGAGCTGATGTCTGTTGCATTGTCATTGATCTCTCTATGGTTAATGCCTGACTCCCACATAGTCTGTAAGTTTTTGAATAAAAGGGCTTAAGTGGAATTTAACTACTAGACTTGGAGCATCTGGGCTTTCAAGTGCTTCCAAGTTGGAAGGGGCTGGTGTGTACACCGTTGCTGTAATGCTGTCCCATTTCTTGCCCTATAGTAATACCAAAACAAAAAACAAAAAAAAAAGATGCAGGAGAACAGAGGCAGAGTGATGACTTCTAATGGAAGGAGAGGCTTCTCAGATGACACATTTAACCTGTGACACTGAAAGATAAATGATGAGAGCATCAAAGAAGGGAGGCTGGCTTGTGAGACTCCTGGGTGAGGCTACAGCTGGAGGGACGTGGAGGCTGGAAAATTTGTGGAAAGCAACTGGTCATGCATTACCAGCAAAGAGGAGCTGAGTGAAGTCTGGGAGAGGATGCAGTAAATTTACATTAGAATCAGATAGTGATAGACCAAGCATCACTTGGCAAGTGCGTTCGGACTTAAGTTTGTCAAAACAAAAAGCCATCTAGGCTTCTATATAGAAATCTGTGTTTTGGGAAAAAAAAAGAAAATTGCTTAATCAGCTTTGGAACCCATTGAATGTGATTAGTGAGGGAAATGAGTCGCATGCCATTAAAGTTTCTGGTTGAACTAGTAGGTGGATGGGGATGCAACTAATCAAGGTCCAGCAGAGGCGAACAGGTTCGAGAAGGGAAAGATGGGAAGGATGATAATGTTGTAGTGTTAGACATATTAAATATTGTTTTCCTATAACCCAGTACAGAGACCAGTGTGTTGTGAACATTCTGTAAATATTGATGAATATGATGATATTTACTAGAAGATCAAGGCAATAAGCAGCTTCATCATTCAGATTATGAGCGTGGAAACAACTTACATCTGAACAGGTTTTCATAGAGCATTCCATCCTCCGGAAACCCGGTGAGGTAGATATGACCCTGTCACAGAAGAGGAATCCGAGACTCGGAGAGTTTGTAAGTGTTCAGTGACTTGCCCCAAATCACACAAGTAGTCAGTGTCAAGGCCATGGTCCCAATCTGAGCTTGGGAATTCCAGACTTGGTCATTTCCCACAGCATCCTGCTGCCCATCATGTCAAGGTGGGGCCACAGGGGCAGAAGGCAGGTCTCCTGGCTTTGCCATGTGCCAATGTGGCTCATCGAGGGGTGGGCTCTTAGGGCTCATGTCACTGACAGATGTACACATCTTTTCGTGGGAGTTTATAGTGTTTAAGGCAGGAAAATGAGGACCCATTGGGTTCCTTGCTGCTTCTCAACTCTGAAAGAAATATATAAGGTATTGCTGAGATCTTGGAGGCCGAGGAATTATAGATGAAGTAAGTATAGGTCATCATCTCCCAAAAGTGCTGGATCTGTTGAGATGCTGGGAGGAGAGTTAACCCTTAACAAAGGGAGATGTCATTCTTTGACATCAAGATCCAGGTGAATTAAGGGAATTGAGGAAATAGGAATGAGAAGACTGGATGTAACTTCTCTGTAGCTTTAGACTCTAAGTCCTAATAACAAAAGCCAGGAGAGAAGTGGAGGAAGGGAGAGGATCAGAAGTAATCCAACCATTTCACCCACACACGCCCCACAAACAAGTCTTCTCCTGGAAAACCCCCTGAAAACATGGCACATGGATGAGACCTTCTTCAGTGCCTCGTGGTTCAGCGCATGCCATTCCCCAGAGACTGGAATTGTAAAGATTTTTGGCCTCTCTCATGCCAAGAATGCTCTGCATCTCTGAACATAAAGAACTGCAGGTTGATAAAGATTTTGTAGTCACCTTTCCCTTGCCTCTGTCTTCAGGGAAACTAGCCCAGGGCTGAGGCATCTCAGCTTCTAATATCAACCACACGTGTTCCTAAGCCTTCCCAAGTCTCCTTTCCAGCCAGTTTGTACCCAAATCATATGAAAAGCAAGCCCCCAGAATAAATGGCATAATGACTTTGTTACCATATTGATAGGGATGTTGTGACTGTGTTTGTTGAGTGTCTCGGGCCAAACTCTCAACTTTGTATTTCCAAAGCTTTTGTTTTCCTCAATTCCATTCTCCTCTATAATCTTTGGCCCATTCCCTGGGACTTTTTTCTACAGCCCGGGGAAGAAAAAGTCAAGGTGTGGTGCCAAAGCTAATTTATTTTTTCTCTCCAAATGCTCCATTTCCCACTTAGTACAAGCTGGCTGCATGCTGACTTGCAAAAGTTGATGCCTCCCAGAAATCCACTCTTAAGTACAGAGTTAGCCAAGCACATTTCCTGTGAGGACCCCCCTGACCTGACAGAGCAGGATGGGAATCCTTCCTTCCTGTGTCCAGGTGGGCTTATAAAACCTTTCTGATCATAGACTTACAATTATGCTCAAACCTAACTTGAAAGAGATGTGTTTTTTTCATTCCCACTTCCTGTGGCCTAAAAAAAAAAAAAAAACCCTGACAGTTCCTGACAGTTTGAATTTTATCTTTCCACTCTGGGAGCCAGCCACACGGCAGAATTAGATTCCTTAGTCAAACAAACGAGCTACAGAGGCTCCATTATGTTGCCGCTTCAAAACAGGAAGCTGGGGTGAGTGATGGTGGAGGGCTGGTTTTACATAATGAGGGAGGCTGGGGGCAGCCCTCACCGCCCTGCGGGGTCCAAGCTGGAGTTTGGGAAAGCGGGGCCCTTTGGGGGGTCTTCTTCCCACCCCGGGGTCTCTATTCAGCTTGGGCAGTTGCCCCCTCAGACCCGGATGGCCAGGCTCCTTGCCCTGGAGTAGGGCGGCCCCCATGTCTGGCACAGAATCCACTTGTATCTCTGAGAGTCCACAGTGCTGCGGGGAAGTTGCCAAACACCCTCCCCACTTATCCACTCTCCGCCGGGCCTCTGGGGTGAGTTTGCCTCCGGACCCCGTGTAGGTGGGCCCAACCACAGAGGGGGAGCCCCGCTGACCTCCAAAACCACCAAAGGAAAGGGGAGCATCCAAAGGGTCCAGATGTGAACCATCAGGATGCATAGAGGAAGACTGGTGCTCACCATCCTCCCGCGCCTCTGCGGTCGCCCTACCCAGAAGAGGCTAGGGCTTCCCTTTGTACCCATGGCTCCCACGACTACAAAGAACCTTCCAGAAGGCCACTGGGAGGTCCACATTTGAGAAATCCATCATTTCCCCGCCTTGGAGAATCGGCCAGAGCAACCTAACCTTGGCTTCACCTTGGGTAGCTGGACTTGGCTTGCATCTCTTTGAAAGAGTAAACCCCAGATAGGCCCCCAGAGAGCCCTGTGCTGCTCATTTATGAAGCTTTAAAACAATCTCACGTCCTCTGCAAATGGCCTTCAGGGGCCACCCACACGGACGTGAATCACTGGCTTGTGCATCGCCTTCATCTTCCAACAATGCCACCCACAGGCTGGGGGACCCAGGGGCTTTCAAGGGAAGTTTCAAGCAGGGAAAGGAGCCGGATTCAGGTCCAAGTTCTCTCTGCTCACTGGGGGGTGTGTATCCTTCAGGCCATGGAGGAATCAGGTCAGACCCCCTTTGAAATCCTTTCTAGGGACCCACGGGGAGTGAGTTAAACCAGCAGGAACTTGGTTTCCTTCTTTTCCAGCCCTGATTGCCTATCCAAAGACTGAGACGGAGAGCACAAGAGATTTATGACCAGGGTCCTAGAATCCGTGGTAACTTGTGAATTTTCCCATCAAAGGCTGTTAAGAATACAGCTTTATAATATGGCATGTGTGCACATTTGTATTTTTACTTTTAAAAGGGACCATATGCTCAAAAAACATTGGCATCTCTGGTCAAAAGTCACCATGAGAAATCAGAAATCCATTCTTCCCTTAAAACTTGAATAGCTGAATCAGGTCCTCCACTAAGCCCAGGGTTCCCAAGCAGAAATATATTACTTAATTGGTTTTAAAAAAAAAAATCAGGCAAGTTCCAGAAATGCAAACCTCAAGCTATGGGCACAACTGATTTATCCCATGTTCCTTCCCACCTAAAGAATGTGAAAATAAGCTTAATTTTAGTATGAAGGGACTTACACGCCCACCCCAGGCAGAGTTTCAGGAATCACCGGGGGGACAAGATTTTGCTTTCAATACTGGGAAATAAACTTTAATCTGTCAGGTATAGAAATGTTCTTTGGAATTAATAATGTTAATAGCATAGTGCTTTCTAAGTATGGCTATAAAAGACTGAAATGACCTCCTGTCATATCAAGCTGTGGATTAACTTCATTTTTCAGAAGATCCCAGGATCTGAGAGTCAGGGTTTGAACTCTTTCTGAGAAAAACCAATGCTAAGCCCTAAACTAGCACTGTGGAGGAATTCTAGTCACCCGCTGCATAGCAACCATTACCAGTGCGCAAAGGGAGATCCTACTTGTGCAAAATGAAATGCCCAGAAAGTTTAACATCACTGAAACTAGTATGTATGAAAACTCCATGAATATTTTAAATGCTTAACATCTGGTCAAAAAAAGATGCACACTAAGCCTTGGGCAGATTGTATAGGAATCATTGCACTTCCATCATCATTTTTAGAGAAAGGGATGAAGGCAAAATTCAACTGGGGTGACATTTTAATTCATCAGCTATCAGGTTCCCATTTGGGGACTCCATCTGGCCAGGCTGGGCTGACTAGGACACTCTGGTTATTTGGTGGCATTCCATAGTGCCAGCTGACATCTTAGAAATAACACTGGGAGCAAGAGCAGAGAGCAACAGGATTTCGTGGCAAGAATGACACAGAGGGTCACGGAACTGAACAAGAGGGATTCAGGGGTGAAGTTACAAAAAGTAGCCACACACCGAGATGCCAGAGTTGTCTCCGCCCCCGGGCCACTGCAGAGAGTCTCTTAAATTTAAAAAGAAATTTCCAAAACAAAAGAAGGAAATGAGAGACTTCCCTGGTGGTCCAGTGGTTGAGACTCTACCCTCCCACTGCAGAGGGTGAGGATTCAATCACTGGTCAGGGAACTAAGATCCCACATGCCTCAGCCAAAAATAAATAAGCAAATAAATAAATAAACAAATACAATCCTGTGAACCTATATATCAGCAGTCCCCAACCTTTTTGGCACCAGGGACCCATTTCATGGAAGACAGTTTTCCCATGGACCTGGGCAGGGGGATGGTTTCCGGATGATTCAAGCACATTACCGTTATTGTGCACTTTATTTCTGTTATTATTACATCAGCTCCACCTCAGATCATCAGGCCTTAGATCCCGGAGATGGGGACCCTTGTTATACACTAAAAAAAAAATAGGGAAATGAGTCTGAAAGGATATCTCCCCAAGGCCCTCGGCCTTCCCAGGCCCACAGGCCTACGTTCTCAGAAGGCAGATGCCCATGACTTTGGTGGGATTTCCCAAAGTCTCCTGCCAGGAGATGCACTCAATGAGATGGAGTTTCAGGGGTCAACCTGGGGCTGACTCTGAACACAAGAGTCTGCAGGTGCTTCGGGCAGGAAATGCCTCCTGCAGGTTGTCTCCTCTGCTCCTCTGACAGCCTGTGCCGGAGAGATGCTCAGGCCTCTGCTTCCTTTACTGCAGCTGGTTGGTAAATTGCCCCTTGGTAAATTCTCCTAAGGGTGAAATCAAACAGAAAAAAAATAAAACTGAGGGATGTGGGGAGACAGAAGTGAAAACAAATTTGTTTGCAAAATATGGAGAAGATAAGGGCAGGATCCCTTCTCCAGGCCTCCGGATGACAGGCTATGTCCCCATGAGCCACAATGGTGGGTGTTTACACGGCCATTCCAGAGCAGGGCAAGGCTGCTGGGGACTGAGGCCACGTCCTTGGCATTTGGGTTCCCCGTGTCTTACTGATGCCTGGGACATAGTTGAAATGTGGCAAGTGCTCCTGAATGTGCAGGTATTATATTAAAGAAGTTGGAGTGGATTTTACTTGAAAGTTGGAAGTGTTAGTTGCTCAATTGTGTCCAGCTCTATGCAACCCCATGGACTATATAGCTTACTAGCTTTCTCTGTCCATGGAATTCTCCAGGCAAGGATACTGGAGTGGATTGCCATGTCCTCCTCCAGGGGATCTTCCCAAACCAGGAATCTGCATTACAGGCAGACTCATTACCATCAGAGCACCAGGGAAGCCCTGGATTTAACTTAGAAGATGGTTAAAAGGAAGGTGTGCACTATGCTCACCCCTGTAAATCCGCAGAAAGTGATTCAAATTAAGATCAATGTGAAGGCAAGATTTCTGGGGGAAAGACTTGGCAGACAGAGGAGGTAGGACTCTAGATTGTTCCTATGATCTCCTCAAAGACCTTTTCAAATACAAACTCCATCTTCACTTAGGATGGGCAAAGATCCACTTTCTCAGAGGTAGATCTTGGGATTATATTTACTGGCAACCTCTTTCACCCAGTTAAAAGGGACTTCAATAGGATAACTAAGGCTGTGGGCTGGGGACCTCCTCCCCCCACCAGAAATCTTTATTGTTGGGACTGGAATATTGGCCGGGGCAATTCTCATAAACTAATATGCTGTGTTAGCTTTTTGTTCAGTTCCCCCTAAAATGATTTATAATGTAAATGTATATACTAAATATTTATATACATTCACATGTACACTTATATAAATACATCTATTTGTATATGTATAAAATACATTTTTAAGTTCAAGATTTGGCCTGTGAAAAGCCATTTTCTTTTTTTTTTAGAAGAATTTTCCACAGGAAATTGAATTTCAAAGATGTTTTCTTTCCAAATGGGAAGCTGAGCCATAAAACAAAAAATCTTCATTTTAATAATTAACTTTTTATCTAGTCGCTAACATACTGAGAGATTTTTTTTTCTTTGGTCCATTTTTGGGAGAAGAACTAAAAATAAACATTTTCCCTGAATTTCAGTCATCTCAGGATCAAGTTTGGTCCCTCATTTAATGTTCTGCTTCTTAGAGCTTCCCTGGTGGCTCAGACTGTAAAGAATCTTCCTGCAATGCAGAGACCCGGGTTCGATCTCCAGGTCCAGAACATCCCCTGGAGAAGGAAATGGCAGCCCACTCCAGTATTCTTGCTTGGAGAATCCTCTGGACAGAGGAGCAGCCTGGTGGGCTACAGTCCGTGGAGATGCAAAAGTCAGACACAGCTGAGCAACTAATATATTCACTTTACTTTTCAAAAGACTTTTGCATCTCCTGTCAGGAATGCTACAATCTAGAAGGACTCTGGGAGGGTTCTAGGAGGATGACTGAAGTACACAGACAGATTAAAACAAAGGAAAAAAAGATATGCTATCCAGCTTCTCCATGCTCCCAGCATCCCAAGAGTCCCTGAAGTATGAGAATACTGAGACAGCTAAAGAAGTTGACCCCCTGAGCCCTGTTTTCACAGAACTTTTGCTCACACGTGTCATTTCCTTGTAGGCTTTTCTCAGCTGAGACCAGCTCTTTGACATAATAGCTTCAATGTCCTTTTTCATTCTTTGTTGCATGCAACAATTCTGTGTTGCATTGCACAGCAATGCTTCTCCTTATCTGCTCATTAGTCCTAACACAGTTCATTCATCCATTCCATAACAGTCATTATGAAATAGTGACATAGCAATTGTGACACAGGATCCCTGGTGTCATGGAACTTGCATGCCATCAGCAGCCAAACCATAAAACAACAACTAGTTATAAGGAAATTTTGGAGGTTTACTACAGGGTGAAGAGAAAGCAATTTAATTGACCCCAACGGAAAATATGGGGCTTCCCTGGTGGCTCAGTGGAAAAGAGTCCATCTGAAATGCAGAAGACTCGGGTTTGAGACATGGGTTTGGTCTCTGGTCAGGAAGATCCCCTGGAGGATGAAATGACAACCCATTCTAGTATTCTTGCTGGGAAAATCCCATGGACAGAGGAGCCTGGTGGGCTTCAGTCTATGGGTCACAGAGTCGGATAAGACTGAACAACTGAGCATGCACACACATTGACATACATACACTGCTATGTGTAAAACAGATGCTAGTGGGAAGTTGCTATACAGCACAGGGAACTCAGCCTGGTGCTCTCTGATGAACTAGAGGGGTGGGTTGGGGGAGGGGTGGGCAGGAGACTCAAGAGGGAGGGGAAACATGTATACATGTAGCTGATTCACTTCATTGCACAGCAGAAACTAACACAACATTGTAAGGTAATTATACTCCAATTTAATTTAAAAAAAAACAACAACCCTCATTTTAAAGATGGTTGTTGAAGACCAGCGGTGGGAAGCCACCTGCCCAAGGTCACCTGGCTTGTTGGAGACAGATTTGAGGGTCCTGACTTCCAATTCCCAATTTGAGATCTTCCCACTAATTGCACTCCAACCCATGGAAAATGTAAGTATACATACATGTAGCCCCTCCCTCTTGAGGCTCATCAGATCATGGATTCCTTATTGCAAAATTCAGACTTAAATTGAAGAAAGTAGGGAAAACCACTAGACCATTCAGATATGACCTTTATCAAATCCCCTATGATTATATAGTGGAAGTGACAAATAGATTCAAGAGACTAGATCTGATAGAGTGCTTGAAGAACTACGGATGGAGGTTCGTGACATTGTACAGGAGGCAGTAATCAAGACCATCCCCAGGGAAAAGAAATGAAAAAAGGCCAGATGGTTGTCTGAGGAGGCCTTACAAATAGCTGGGAAAAGAAGAGAAGTTAAAGGCAAAGGAGAAAAGGAAAGTTATACCCACCTGAATGTAGAGTTCCAAAGAATAGCAAGGAGAGATAAGAAAGCCTTCCTCAGCAATCAGTGCAAAGAAATAGAGGAAAACAATAGAATGGGAAAGACTAGAGATCTCTTCAAGAAAATTAGAGATACCAAGGGAACATTTCAGGCAAATATGGGCACAATAAAAGACAGAAATGGTATGGACCTAACAGAAGCAGACGATATTAAGAAGAGGTAGCAAGAATACACAGAAAAACTATAGAAAAAAGATTTCCATGATCCAGATAACTGCGATGGTGTGATCACTTACCTAGAGCCAGACATCCTGGAATGCAAAGTCAAAGTGGGCCTTACAAAGCATCACTACAAACAAAGCTAGTAGAGGTGATGGAATTCCAGTTGAGCTACTTCAAATCCTAAAAGATGATGCTGTGAAAGTGCTGCACTCAGTTCAGTTCAGTTCAGTCACTCAGTCTTGTCCGACTCTTTGCGACCCTATGAATTGCAGCACGCCAGGCCTCCCTGTCCATCACCAACTCCCAGAGTTCACTCAGACTCATGTCCATCGAGTCAGTGATGCCATGCAGCCATCTCATCCTCTGTCGTCCCCTTCTCCTTCTGCCCCCAATCCCTCCCAGCATCAGAGTCTTTGCCAATGAGTCAACTCTTCTCATGAGGTTGCCAACACATTGGAGTTCCAGCTTTAGCATCTTTCCTTCCAAAGAACACCCAGGGCTGATCTCCTTCAGAATGGACTGGTTAGATCTCCTTGCAGTCCAAGGGACTCTCAAGAGTCTTCTCCAACACCACAGTTCAAAAGCATCAATTCTTCGGTGCTCAGCCTTCTTCACAGTCCAACTCTCGCATCCATACATGACCACAGGAAAAACCATAGCCTTGATTAGATGGACCTTTGTTGACAAAGTAATGTCTCTGCTTTTGAATATGCTGTCTAGGTTGGTCATAACTTTCCTTCCAAGGAGTAAGCGTCTTTTAACTTCATGGCTGCAGTCACCATCTGCAGTGATTTTGGAGCCCCCCAAAATAAAGTCTGACACTGTTTCCACTGTTTCCCCATCTATTTCCCATGAAGTGATGGGACCAGATGCCATGATCTTTGTTTTCTGAATGTTGAGCTTTAAGCCAACTTTTTCACTCTCCACTTTCACTTTCATCAAGAGGCCAGCAAATGTGGAAAACTCAGTCGTGGCCACAGGACTGGAAAAGGTCAGTTTTCATTCCAATCCCAAAGAAAGGCAATGCCAAAGAATGTTCCAACTACTGCACAATTGCACTCAATCTCACATGCTAGTAAAGTAATGCTCAAAATTCTCCAAGTGAGGCTTCAACAGTACGTGAGCCGAGAACTTCCAGATGTTCAAGCTGGATTTATAAAAGGCAGAGGAACCAGAAATCAAATTGCCAACATCCACCGGATCATAGAAAAAGCAAGAGAGTTCCAGAAAAACATCTACTTCTGCTTTATTGACTATGCCAAAGCCTTTGACTGTGTATATCACAACAAACTCTTCAAGAGATGGGAATACCAGACCACCTGACCTGCCTCTTGAGATATCAGTATGCAGGTCAAGAAGCAACAGTTAGAACCAGACATGGAACAGACTGGTTCCAAATTGGGAAAGGAGTACATCAAGGCTATATATTGTCACCCTGCTTATTTAACTTATATGCAGAGTACATCATGTAAAATGCCGGGCTGGATGAAGCACAAGCTGGAATCAAGATTGCCAGGAGAAATACCAATAACCTCAGACATGCAGATGACACCACCCTTATGGTAGAAAGTGAAGAGGAACTAAAGAGCCTCTTGATGAAAGTGAAAGAGAGTGAAAAAGCTGGCTTAAAAATCAACATTCAGAAAACTAAGATCATGGCATCTGGTCCCATCACTTCATGACAAATAGATTGGGAATGAGTTGAAACAGTGACAGCCTTTATTTTGGGGGGCTCCAAAATCACTGCAGATGGTAACTGCAGCCATGAAATTAAAAGATGCTTACTCCTTGGAAGAACGCTATGACCAACCTAGACAGCATATTAAAAAGCAGAGACGTTACTTTGCCAACAAAGGTCCATCTAGTCAAGGCTATGGTTTTTCCAGTAGTCATGTATAGATGTGAGAGTTGGACCATAAAGAAGGCTGAGCACTGAAGAATTGATGCTTTTGAACTGTGGTGTTAGAGAAGACTCTTGAGAGTCCCTTGGACTGCAAGGAGATCCAACCAGTCCATCGTAAAGGAAATCAGTCTGAATATTCATTGGAAGGACTGATGCTGAAGCTGAAACTCCTATACTTTGGCCACCTGATGCAAAGAACTGACTCATTGGAAAGGACCCTGATCTTGGGAAAGATTGAGGGTGGGAGGAAAGGGGTCAACAGAGGGTGAGATAGTTGGATGGTACCCCCGACTTGATGGACATGAGTTCGAGCAGGCTCCAGGAGTTGGTGATGGACAGGTAAGCCTGGCATGCTGCAGTCCATGGGGTGGCAAAGAGTTGGACACGACTAACTGAACTGAACTGAACGGGGAGCTTAGCCTGGTGCTCAGTGATGATCTACCTAGGGGGTGGGATTAGGCATTGGATGGGGCAGGAGACTCAAGAGGGAGGAGAAATATGTATACATATAACTGATTCACTTCATTGTACAGCAAAAACTAACACATTGTAAATGAATTATACTCCAATTTAAAAAAAAAACAACAACACTCATTTTAAAGATGATGTTGAAGACTAGAGGTAGGAAGCAGCCTGCCCAAGGTCAGCTGACTTTTTGGAAGCAGACCTGAGGGTCCCGACTTCCAATTCCCAATTTGAGATCTTCCCACTAATTGTACTCTGATCTGTGGAAAGTTTATGCAGACAGACAGCAGAAATGTACACTCCTTCTGTGAGGTGTAGCTTGAGCAAAGTGGCAACAATCCCACTCAAGGCCCTAAAGAAACTCTTACTTCTCATTGTCAAGATTAAAAAACAAAAGGAGCAAAATGCTTCCATATTCCCATCACAATATAGTCCAGAGAAACATAGATGAGGCCAAAATCGAATTATGTCTTTGCTCAGTCCTACAGAGTACTTGGCATTTCTATTTCAGCATGTTCTGGTATTCCCATATGGAATTAAACACATAGGGCACATTTAATTTCAGACTTAGAACAAATCAGATGTGCCAAACCACATAGCTCCACCTCAAGATAATTTCCCCCAGTGGGAGAAAATGTAATACAGCAGCAGCCAAAGGGTGTTCCTGGGCTGAAAACACCCACATTCCTAACCTAGGTCTTACGACACTATCATCTGTGCATCTCCCCACCTCTTCCCAACTCTCTCACAATCCCCTCCAGCTCTTTGATTCCACCAGAAGAAGAAAGGAAACTTTCATGCCAAAACCTCGATGATGGATCAATTGGCCTTGAAATCAAGTTCAGTTAATTCATGACTGTGACTCTGTGAACCTGAATAGTACAGATAGCTGCTGGAAAAAAGCTTTTCATACTAAAGGGCAGAAAAGCAGGAATGAGAGTAAGGTTTATTTTCTCAGTCTACTCAACCTTGATATAACTCTTAATCTAGAAAAAAATGCATTTTTGGATAACAGACCTTAACTTTTTAGCACAGTGATGGCAAATTCAAATGGTTCATTACTTATTATTTGGCAGACAAATAATTAACAATCAGTCTAAAGACCAATGGGATTCTCAGGAAAAAAACAAAAAAACTGCCCTAATTACCAAAGGAAATAAGGGCAGTTTCAAAAAGCATAATAGATTGGACGAGAACTAAGATAGCTTTTAAAAGCTGTTAATATATCTAAGCTATACAGCATCTATATAATATTTTCATGATTCATCATAAGTTATATCCAAAATGATATATAATGAGCCTTAGATAAAATCTCATGGTGACATTTTATTAATAATTTTACATTTATTATTTTGCCTGTCTTTGTCTTTTCCCCTGAAATGAAATGGTAGTAAATTGGCACTAATTAACATGTATTTGAAATATGCCAGGTTAAGCTGACAAGCCCATGTCAACTTATCCAGGCAATGCTTTTGCAGCACTGAGACCAGAGTGAAGGAATGAAATCCCCAGGGACCCGCCTTCATCACTGGGTCCTGGCCCAAGCCAGCACCTGCCCTGGGTCTGAACGCAGAGCTCAGTTGGGGTAATAGACACAAAATATACATTCATTCAACAAAGTCACAGAGAATCATAGTGGAAATACAATAGTTTAATAGAAAATGTATTTGTAACTACATTAATATTATCAGGAGATAAAGTCTCCCCTGCCCACCAAAACTTGATGTTCAATACATTCAAAATATTTGTAACTAATTCTTTCAGAAGAGTTTTCCCTGAAAGAAGAAAGGCAGAAGAAACTCCACCTACCGGTCATGGTATGATAGTACTTTAGGGCGATCATCTCAGAACTGGGTTTGTGCAGCTCTGGGGGCAGGGAGGAGAGTTAAAGGGGATCCATTCTCAGATTCTCAGCTTCCACGATGTATTCTTCCTTAAAACCACCCATGAGCATTTTGCATTTTCTGATTCTCTTTTTCTGTCTCCTCTTTCACAGTCACTCTTTTCTCATTTGACTAAGGTAACTCTTGCTTCCTCCCATTTCACATCTTTGTAGGTATGCATTGCCCTAAGGTATAACAATGTATATCAAACACAGGATCATTTAAAATATAGGGGTAAAGGATATAAAAGAGGATGTACATATGTGTATAACTGAGTCACTTTGCTGTACAGAAGAAATTAACACAACGTTGTAAATCAACTATGCTTCAATTTAAAAAATTAAAATATAATCTTTGGGGTAGGTGAGGCTTCTTGTTAATCAATACCCCAAATCTACTCCCTTTGCAGCCACCCCATTAAGAGGCATGGTTCCAATACATTTTTAGTATTAAGTTTAATAATTACTTATAAAAGTATGTAAGATAGTTATGATATTTTCATAGACATCTCACTAATGATAGTTGCATTGAAGAAAAGAAATGAAAGCATTTTTAAGCTTTGATTTTGTAATCATATTTTTGCTTCAGAGAAGCAGGAGGGTTACCAATATGAAATTTTCTAATGAAAGTATTCCAAGGTGGTATTTGGGCTTCTCTACTGACTCGGAGGTAAAGAATCCACCTGCAATGCAGGAGCCACAGGAGACTCAAGTTCGATCCCTGGGTTGGGAAGATCCCTTGGAGGAGGGCATGGCAACCCAGTATTCTTGCTTGGAGAATCCCATGGACAAAGGAGCCTGGCAGGCTGCAGTCCATAAGGTCACAAAGAGTTGGAAATAATTGAAGTAACTTAGCATGCCTGTAAGGTGATATTTAGGGAAGAAAATGGGATAAAAATATGGTTTTAAATAAAATTTCCCACTCATGCTTGCCCATGCATTTTTTTAATGAACAGGTATCAAATAACTGTACTATTCAGATTCTACTAGATATATTTAAAGAGAACTATAACAGGTTTATTTTTCAATGCCAGTGTTTAGACTAGAGATTTACATCTTTTGTAATCACTTAAATTTTAGGTGTCAACCTAAAGATGGGCCAGCAGATATATAATTTTTCTAAATCATTTTAGGGGGAATTGAACAAAATGCCAGAGGACTACTGTTCAGGAAGGTTAGTGGACAGGGCAGAGAGAAAGATGAGACAAAAGCAGGTTATATCAGATGTTGAGCTGAGTGGTTAACTTGAGGCCCCAAATAGTAACAGGAGGGGAAAAGGTTGTAAGAGTGAGATGCTCTTAATGAAGAAGCAGGAATGAACCAGGGGCAGGTTACTATGACTTGAAATTGAGGAAAAAAGCACATCAAGACATGTGTCATCAATGATCACTCAGGAGTAACAGTCCATTTGTAGCTGATTCTTGAATGTAACACATTCCCTTCCATTTTGGACAAAAAACAGAAAGTGGATTCAAAACCTCATCGTAAAATCCAGGGTTAGGAACCAACAAATGGGGTGGTTATTCACACACATAAAAATTTATGCAGAGGTTCTTTCAATTATGGAAGCCTGATCTCAACTCTAATGTTTATGACCTTCCTCTTAAGAGCTGAAATAAAAACCTCAGGTTGGTGAGAATATTCATAGCCTAGACTTCAATACTTCCAGTTAATTGCTCCTGTCTGGAAAAGAAAATACTGTTTTCACAATAGGCAGTTTCACACGTGTATTGAAAGCCACTGATTAGAAAAAAATTACGACTACAACTTCATTTTCTTCTTCCCTAATTTGGATTAAAAAGAAAATAACTGGTCTTCACACTAAAATTCATTCAGCAGACAGATTCACTTCAAAAATGTAATTAAGGCCATGTGATATCACGAACATGTGGAATCTAAAATAAGACACAAATGAACTTATCTACGAAACAGAAACACACTCACAGAGAGAACAGACTTGTGGTTGCTCATGGGGAGGGGGCGGCAGAGGGATGGAGCGGGAGGTGGGGTTAGCAGATGTAAACACTTTCCTCTCCGAGAGCCAGCGGGGAGAGTGAGGGCTTATACTCTCAAAGTCCACCACCTTGTGAGTTTAAGATGAGTGGGAGTGCTTTGGGGGCCTGGGAAGTGTGGGATCTTGCTGGGCTGGGTCTCCTATTCCAGGCCTGCTCTTCAGCAGGACAGTCTCAGTTACGGCGTAAGGCCAACTGGGGTCCCCATCCCGTCTCTGACAGTTCCATGTCCACAGTTTCTTAGGGGCACAGTGTCTCTCCCTAAGCCATGAGTAGGCTCAGTCACCCCTTCCTTGCCCAGGAGCTTCCCTGCTTTCTTGAAGCATTTATTTATTGCATGGTTCCTGGAAACCTGGGGCACAGGGAACAGGATAAGGAGGGTGGGGAACTTCTCCTGTGCTGGGACAATTCCCTGGACTCATAGGCAACTTGGGACTCAGAACTCTGGGAGGTGAAGATGCATCTATACTCTAAGCAGGGACCCAAGAAGGCAGGTTGGGAGACAGGGGTCATCCTAGGTCCATCCTAGGGGTCATCCTAGGTCATCCTGGGTCATCCCAGGTTTCTCCAGGCCAACCAGTCTAGGAGCCAGGGGCCTGCTCCAGGCCCAGGGGGACAAGTCCCTGGAGAATCAGGCTGGACATGGTAGACCCCCTTCCTTGGGGTCCTGTGTCCTGTTGAGATATGAGAATAAAGTGCTATTGCTTTATTTACACTTGAGAGGAGAAATTACAAGGACTTCTGTATATATGAAGAACTGTCAATTTAAAAAGTCTACAAGCTTTCTTGAAAAAAAAGATGGGTAGGAGTTACCTGAGAAGGTCACAGGTGCCATAAAAGTCATGTGTCCCCCATCAGCACCCAGCTCTCAGGAGAGGCCAGGATACCAAGATGAGAGGCTATAAGCAAGGATCAGCAGGAACAGAGCAAAGCGGACAGGAGAAGGTAATGACTTCATTCTTAGAAGATGAAAAAAAAAAGAAAAGCAGAATGTGAGGGTTGCCTCTTGAGAAACCTGTATGCAGGTCAGGAAGCAACAGTTAGAACTGGACATGGAACAACAGACTGGTTCCAAATAGGAAAAAGAATACGTCAAGGCTGCATATTGTCACCCTGCTTATTTAACTTATATGCAGAGTACATCATGAGAAATGCTGGACTGGATGAAGCACAAGCTGGAATCAAGATTGCCAGAAGAAATATCAATAACCTCAGATATGCAGATAACACCACTCTCATGGCAGAAAGTGAAGAAGAACTAAAGAGCCTCTTAATGAAAGTGAAAGAGGAGAGTGAAAAAGTTGGCTTAAAGGTCAACATTCAGAAAACGAAGATCATGGCATCTGGTCCCATCACTTCATGGCAAATAGATCAGGAAACTGTGGAAACAGTGACAGACTTTATTTTGGGGGGCTCCAAAATCACTGCAGATGGTGATTGCAGCCATGAAATTAAAAGACGCTTACTCCCTGGAAGAAAAGTTAGTGACCAACCTAGACAGCATATTCAAAAGCAGAGACATTACTTTGCCAACAAAGATCCATCTAGTCAAGGCTATGATTTTTCCAGTAGTCATGTATGGATGTGAGAGTTGGACTATAAAGAAAGCTGAGCACTGAAGAATTGACGCTTTTGAACTGTGGTGTTGGAGAAGACTCTTGAGAGTCCCTTGGACTACAAGAAGATCCAACCAGTCCATCCTAAAGGAGATCAGTCCTGGGTGTTCATTGGAAGGACTGATGTTGAAGCTGAAACTCCAATACTTTGGCAACCTCATGCGAAGAGTTGACTCATTGGCAAAGACTCTGATGTTGGGAGGGATTGGGGGCAGGAGGAGAAGGAGACGACAGAGGATGAGATGGTTGGATGGCATCACCAACTCAATGGACATGAGTTTGGGTGAACTCCAGGAGTTGGTGATGGACAGGGAGGCCTGGCATGCTGAGGTTCATGGGGCCGCAAAGAGTTGGACATGACTGAGCGACTGTACTGAACTGAACTGAGAGTTGTAAGACCCACTGTCCTGAACAATTCCCTTCAAGGCCACTGGGTTCTGTGTGCTGCCTTCACCTTCATCCACACTGATCTGGTGCAGAACATCCTCAGGATTAGACTCCTCATCTTCCCCAGGGGACCTTCCCTCCTGGAAGGACAGGCTCTCTCTCCCTCAGGGCCTTTCCTGTCCAGTGGAGGCAATCCAGGTGTCAGCTGTGACATAGAGTATTTCCTGCCATAGCAATACACAAGGATGTTACAGTCATCAGCGATTCCAGCCCTCCATAACACTCAAGAAGGAGGAGGATCCCTGAGCTTGGCAGATATCAGGCTGCAGCCACTCCCTATGGGGAGCCCTGAGCAACTAAGGATGTGAAAAACACAGGATGCCTGACCCACATAGCTGAGATGCATAGGAAAGGAATGATTTCAGTGAGCCCAGACTCTTGCATCTTTCCTTACACAGGAAAGCACTAAATTCGTTATCTTGGGATATCTGCTTTTCTTTAATTAACAAAAACACTGTTCATGTTCAGACTACTTGCCCTTTTGTTGCAAACTTCTGTATAACCTGACTCTTCCTGGGAACAAAATTCTCTCATAATCCTCAACTTTTAGGTTGTCACTGTTTTTTAAGTCAACACAACCTTCCTCCCACACATGCTTGGGGCCACACAGGTGGGGCTGCCGCAAACATCCAACTTGCTTGGAATCCTAATTAACCTTCAGGATCCTTGGTCCTTGGAGAAGGAAATGGTAACCCACTCCAGTGTTCTTGCCTGGAGAATCCCATGGACAGAGGAGCCTGGTGGGTTACAGTCCACGGGGTCACACAGAGTTGGACATGACTGAAGTGACTTAGCACATCCATGGTCCTGTCTCTTCTTTCCAAAACCAATCTTATCCCTGGACCTGTGCTCTGATGCCATCTCCTCGAGCTCTGCAATTTGGCAAGTCCACGAGATAAAAACAGATCAGCTGTTTCAAGAACTCAGAGCTGTTCACAGTAATAAGATGTAAGTGGGAAGTTTCCAATGAGGTCCTTCCACATCCCTCTGTAATGAGGTCATTCATCAATGTCTCTGCAGTGTAACCAGATGACCTTTTTGAGACTGGACCCCAAATCTTTCTTTTTTAAAGCTTGATAAATTAAATCTCAAAACATTCATAAATGAAAAGCCACATGTGTGTTTTTCAAATTAGCAAGAGATGACCTGATCTCACATTCTGGACCCGATGAAATGTCTTTGTTCTGGTGTTCTGGGGGTTGCCCTTAGTTTTGTGATCTCTTAAGAATTTCTTGATTTGGGAAGGAAGAAACTATTAGTTGTGCCTAAAATTAAAGTGTTGATTGTTTTTGTCAAATTTCAATTAATTGTTCTCAAGAGACACGCAAAGTAGTTGAATTCAGGGTAAGCTTACAGGAACCGTCTTCACTACTGCCCCTTCCTTGGAAGGTAATGTGTCCTAAATGGGGTGAGGGTGGGGCTGCTGATGCCCTTGTTAATTTGTATTTAAGACCTAACATCCCAGAACAAACTCCTGATGGGGCTCTGCATTTTTTGAGAAATTGCCTTTAGAGGCCAGAGAGAAGATGATCCCACTGTCCATCAGCCTGAGAGCCAATCCTGGCACAGGAATTGTGGTTTGGGAGGAGGGTTTTACCTTGAAGATGAGGAAATAAGCTTGGCCTTTCTGTGGGTCAGGGTCTCCTGGTGCAGATACACTGTGGCAAACAACCCCCATGAACCCCAAATCAGCTCTGGAATGCAGGCCGGCATGTCGGCAGTTCACAGAGAAGGACTGTCAGATCAACACCTGTGAGGATGTAGAGAGCGGAACTGAGCAGAGGGGGACGTGGGCTTGCCACCAACACAACAAAGACCTCAGCCAATCCTATGATGTGCCCACGACCCAATGTCCTGCAAAGTTGTTCCAAATCATGGCCTTTCCTCTCCCTAGTGACTCATCAAATGAGGCACGTCCACGCCAGCTCTGGGGGGATCTGAGCTCACCACTGAGAGAACTCTCTTTGGAGCCAGGATGTGGGCTCTTAGCCTATGGCCTTGGGCAGGGTGTTTTGCCTCCACAAGGCTTGGTTTCCCCATCTTTCATGAAGGAAAAGGTGGCACATCTTTGGGGCTAGGGGCAAGGATTCACTAAGACTGCAGGTGCCAAGCACTGTCACAGAGCAGCCAGTGGCACTCAGTACAGACACATCCTGGGGAAGACAGTGACACAGAGAGGGATGCTTTGGGGACAAACAGGACAGTTCTTTTTTATTTTAAGATGGGGCGGATATTTGAAATGGAGGAGGCCCTGGAGGAGGCTGTCTGAAAGGGAGAAGGATCTGCAGATGGAGGCCTGGAGAGGACCCCGCGAAGTTCCACCAATTTCAGTTTCCCTGAGCAATCTCTGAAACCCATGATTCAGTTTTTCAGAAATTGTGTTTTAAGACGTGACCAAAACCACTCTCCATGAGCCTCAAAGCTGGGTTAGGGAGAAGGAGCTACCAGAAAACGCATCCAAATGAACATTTCCCGGGGAAGCCAGGTCGGAGCGAGGATTTACACCTCTTCTGAAAGCCTGAACACATTTGCCTCACACATCATCCAAAGGTTGGCGGCTTTGCTGCCAAACCCAACACACTCGGGCAGGCAACAGGTCAGGCTCCAGCCTGGCCGCGTGGGTTGTGTGATCCCACAATTGGGAGCCCTCAGTCCACATAAATCACAACAGCTCCAGACTTGGTAGAGGAAATGAGCTCAGAGAAACGCCATGTGTGATAAAAAGTGAAACAGATTGACATTCCAATAAAATCAGCTCTCCTACCCTCTGTACACTCTTGGGTCCCTGGAGAGGCGTATATACCAGAAATAGCATTGCAGTCACATCATATTCTTGGTTCAGAACTACCCGGGCTCTGCTCTCCCATCACGGCCAGAGGGCAGCTCTGATTGATGTCAAGTCCGCCTGCTCCATGTAATGCTGCCTGTTATTATTACTAATGGTGACAGATCCTTACCAGGGCACTGTTTGCAGGGAATGTGCAGCCTTGAAAACACAAAGGGAAACAAACTCATTCAATGCTGCAAAAAGCCTTAGGCTCAGACAGCAGATCGTGACGTTGACCTTTCTCAGCACAGGAACAGATGGCAAGGTCAGGGAAGGTGGAGGTTTTTACTCGCTGTTAGGAGATCTGGGTTCCACCCCCCCCTTTTTTTTTTAATTTTATTTTATTTTTAAACTTTACAATATTGTATTAGTTTTGCCAAATATCAAAATGAATCCGCCACCCTTTTTGATGCCAATTCATTCTGTGGCCCAGGGCTCTTTGTCTCTCCCCAGGTTTCCTGCAAGCTTTAAGGGTCAAGGAGCCAATGATGGTGCTATTTGGAGGTGAAGGACGTGGAATTAAAGGGCGATCTCTGGGTTTCTGAAGGAAGGGTTGTCAATGTTGAAAAACTGTCTTTGACAGGGTGCAGTATGTCTTGTGTTCTGTGTCCTGCCTGTGACACTCAGCACAAAGGTCAGCCTGCTCTTTTCTTCCCACCACCCCCATGATTAAATAGCCAAGAGGGAGTAAGGGGACGAGGAAGGCAGGTAATCACATATTCCAGAAACTTCACCCTTTTCTGTTTCATACACAAGTATTGGATATGAGAGTCAAAATCCAGTGAGATAGCTCAGGATATAAGATTTCTACCTCCTTAAACCACAGGTTCAGAAAAGGGAGATTTGGGAAACACCCTTTAACTGATGTGGGGAGGAAAGATGGAGGAGGGGAAGTCAGGAAAACATTTCTGATTGATGTCTTTTTTAAAAGCAGTCTTGCTAATGTAAAAAAAAATTAGGCGATAGATATGTAATGTATGCCTCTGCCTTGGAATCCCCTCCCCTTTCAATCTAGTAGAATGCCACCTCTTGTTCTTTTGCATTCTTTTATTTTTAGAAGTATAAACAATATGATAGAAAAAATACAATTGAAGACCTATGGTCACCCTTCCAAATTTACCCCTCTTTTAGCCAAAGGTAATTTACTGCAACAGCATATCTATACAATCAGAAATGTGAATGCCTTTAGGGTCAAGTTTAAAAAACAACAACAACAACAATAAACTATTATTGATATCATACTGTCGATTTTGGGTTGGATTGAATTGTATTTGACTGGACTGAATTATATGGATTGGAATGGATTGGACTGCCTGACATTGGACTGGATGAGATTGACTGGATTGGACTGGCCTGGATGGGACCGGATTTGATTGTATTGCATTGCATTGCACTGAGTTTAATTAGACTGGCCTAGCTTGGATTGAATTGTATTGGACTGTATTGAACTGGTTTGGATTGCATTGTATTGAACTGGACTGAACTGAACTGAAGAACTATGGATGGAGGTTCCTGACATTGTACAGGAGGCGGTGATCAAGACCATTCCCAAGGAAAAGAAATGCAAAAAGGCCAAATGGTTGTCTGAGGAGGCCTTACAAATAGCTGGGAAAAGAAGAGAAGCGAAAGGCAAAGGAGAAAAGGAAAGATATATCCATTTGAATGCAGAGTTCCAAAGAATAGCAAGGCGAAGTAAGAAAGCCTTCCTGGTGATCCATGCAAAGAAACAGAGGAAAACAATAGAATGGGAAAGACTAGAGATCTCTTCAAGAATATAAGAGATACCAAGGGAACATTTCATGCAAAATTGGGCACGATAAAGGACAGAAATGATATGGACCTAACAGAAGCAGAAGATATTAAGAAGAGGTAGCAAGAATACACAGAAAAACTGTACAAAAAAGATTTTCATGACCCAGATAATCACGATGGTGTGATCACTCACCTACAGCCAGACATCCTGGAATGTGAAGTCAAGTGGGCCTTAGAAAGCATCACTATGAATAAAGCTAGTGGAGGTGATGGAATTCCAGTTGACCTATTTCAAATCCTAAAAGATGATGCTGTGAAAGTGCTGCATTCAATATGCCAGCAAATGTGGAAAACTCAGCCGTGCCCACAGGACTGGGAAAGGTCAGTTTTCATTCCAATCCCAAAGAAACACAATGCCAAAGAATATTCAAACTACTGGACAATTGCACTCATCTCACATGCTAGCAAAGTAATGCTCAAAATTCTCCAAGCCAGGTTTCAACAGTACGTGAATTGTGAACTTCCAGATGTTCAAGCTGGATTTATAAAAGGCAAAGGAACCAGAAATCAAATTGCCAACATCCATTGGATCATCAAAAAAGCAAGAGAGTTCCAGAAAAACACCTACTTCTGCTTTATTGACTACGCCAAAGCTTTTGTGTATATCACAACAAACTGTGGAAAATTCTTCGAGAGATGGGAATACCAGACTACCTGACCTGCCTCTTGAGAAAATCTGTATGCAGGTCAGGAAGCAACAGTTAGAACTGGACATGGAACAACAGACTGCTTCCAAATAGGAAAAGGAATACATCAAGGCTGTATATTGTCACCCTGCTTATTTAACTTACACACAGAGTATATCATGAGAAACGCTGGGCTGGATGAAGCACAGGCTGCAATCAAGATTGCCGGGAGAAATATCAATAACCTCCGATATGCAGATGACACCACCCTTATGGCAGAAAGTGAAGAAGAACTAAAGCCTCTTGATGAAAGTGAAAGAGGAGAGTGAAAATGTTGGCTTAAAGGTCAACATTCAGAAAACTAAGATCATGGCATCTGGTCCCATCACTTTATGACAAATAGATGGGGAAACCGTGGAAACAGTGACAGACTTTGTTTTGGGGGGGCTCCAAAATCACTGCAGATGGTGATTGCAGCCATGAAATTAAAAGACGCTTGCTCCTTGGAAGGAAAGTTATGACCAACCTAGATAGCATATTCAAAAGCAGAGACATTACTTTGCCAACAAAGGTCCATCTAGTCAAGGCTACAGTTTTTCCAGTAGTCATGTATGGATGTGAGTTGGCCCATAAAGAAAGCTGAGCAGCAAAGAATGGATGCTTTTGAACTGTGGTGTTGGAGAATACTCTTGAGAGTCTCTTGGACTGCAAGGAAATCCAACCAGTCCTTCCTAAAGGAAATCAGTCTTGAATATTCATTGGAAGGACTGATGCTAAAGCTGAAACTCCAATACTTTGGCCACCTGATGCAAAAACTGACTCATTGGAAAAGACCCTGATGCTGGGAAAGATTGAAGGTGGGAGGAGAAGGCGATGACAGAGGATGAGATGATTGGATGGCATCACTGATTCAATGGCCATGAGTTTGAGTAAACTCTGGGAGTTGGTGATGGGGAGGGAGGCCTGGGGTTGCAAAGAGTCAGACATGACTGAGTGACTGAACTGAACTGAACTGGCCTCGCCTGGCCTGGACTGGCCTAGTCTGGCCTATTTTGAACTGCTCTGTCCTGGCCTGGATTTGATTGTGATTTCATGGAGTGGATTGGATTGTGCTGGATTGAATTCCATTGGACTAGACTGGATTGCACTGGCCTAGGGTGGATTGGATTGGATTGGACTGGATTGGATTGGCATGCATTTCACTAGCCTGGATTAGACTGGCCTGTCTTGACCTGGATTGGATTGGATTCAAATGGCCTGTATTGAACTGTATTGGCCTGGCCTGAAATTTATTGGACTGTCCCAGATTGAACTGGACTAGCCTGGACTGAACTAGATTAGATTGGATTGGATTGAACTGGCTTAGGTTTGCCTTCTCTTGACTGAATTGGAGCAGATTGAATTGGATTGGATTTTCATGTTTTGTACGTATTTATCATCTATTTCCCTTAATGGTATGAGAAATCTTCCTGTCTCTCTTTATCCTTATTCCTTTAGAATGCTCATCAAGCTCTGGCTCTTCCATGAGCTCTTTTCTGCCACCTCCAACCCGTGCGGTTTTTTGAAATGAGCTGCAATAGCACAGAGGGCCCTGTCCACCTCTGGGCCCTTGCCCCACACTGTGTACTTTTTGTCCTGAATCTTCACCAGCACCTTGCAATCCTGGTGTTAGGATGCCCATTTTGAAGAGGAAAATGAGGCTAAATGGAACTCATCACCTTGCATCTCTTTATTCCCTGGAAGACGCAGATCCTGACCCAAGTGCTTCCCAAGCCAGTTCTTTCCATCTCCAGCCCTAGGCTCCATGTCCTCACTCCACCTACTCATTCAGCAGAAGAGTTTTGAGTATCAGCTACATTTCCATGCATTATTCTGGGTCTAGAGATTCACGGATGAGCAAAACAATTCTCTTGACCTTGTGATACATACTTGTTTCCTTCCTTGTAATATGCCCAGCCCTATTGATGGGTGCAATCTGCACAGGTATGATAAAGAGTTTCTGCTTAACCAAACTAAGACTCATTTTGAGAAACGCAAGATGCCATGCCTGACCATGAGACCACAAGGGGAAAAACACACTATTTTGTAAAAAGCCAAAATGTCATGTTTATCTCATGTGTTTGGGCTTCCCAAGTGGTGCTAGTGGTAAAGAATCTGCCTGCCAATGCAGGAGACATGAGAGACGTGGGCTCAATCTTGAGGTTGGGAAGATCCCTGGGAAGAGGAAGAGGAAATTGCTATCCACTCCAGTACTCTTGCCTGGAGAATCCCATGGACAGAGGAGCCTGGTGGGCTACAGTCCATGGGGGTCACAAACACATCTCGTGTGTTTAAAATCACTGGAAAAAGCAATCAATAACTCTTTTCTAAATCATATTTGTCTTAGTCTGCTTGGGTTGCTGTACCAAAATACAATAGACTGGGTAGTTTCAACAGCAGACATTCGTTTCTCACAGGTCTGGATGCTGGAAGTCCAAGATTAAAAGTGCTGGACAATGTGGTACCTGGTAAGGACCCTCTTCCTGGCTTTCAGGGAATCACTTCCTTTCTAGTCCTCACACAGCAGGAAGAGAGCAGTCTTAGCCTCATCTTCTCATAAAGCCTCTAATTACCTGCCAAAGGGCCCATCTCCAAGTACAGTCACATCAGGGCTTAAGGTTTCATCATATGAATTTAGTGGGTGGGGGGACAGTTTAGGTCACCACAATATTCTTCTCTTATCTAATCCTTATGATAAAAACTATCTACTATTTGAGAAACCAAATCCCTTTTAAACTCATCTCCCTCTCAGTATTTCTGTCCTCACCATTCAGACCTGGCCTTTTAAGGTGCTCACCGCTAAGTCATGTTTGTCTCTTTGTGACCCTATGGACTGTAGCCCGTCAGGCTCCTCTGTTCCTGGAATCTTCCAGGCAAGAATACTGAAGTGGGTTGCCATTTCCTTCTCCAAGCAATCTTTCTGACCCAGGGATTGAACCTGTATCTTCTGTATCTCCTGCACCGGCAGGTGGATTCTTTATCACTGAGCCAGGAAGGAAACTCTTTTTAAGATAATTACCCCTCCAAACCAGATCTTCATCTAGTAAAGCAAGTCAAATCTGAAACCATTTCTGTGTTTCCTCAGGTGCTCTTTCCAGTAAAAGTCAAGCAGGAATGCATGTCCCTGAGCTATACCTCAGGGAGCCAGAAGTTCACATTAAACTCAGGTAATGTTGCCTTTTGGAAGCTTGAGGAATCCCGCCACTGACAGAAAGTGAGATGGATGGAAGGAAGCAAAATGATCCGTTTATAAAATGTAAATTAATCAGAGCAGACAAATTTAAATTACATAGAAATATTTGGTCCCTGGAAATTACATCTCAGGGTGAGGGCCCAGGGATGACCAATAGGAAAAAATACAAAAGATGTATAGTATAAACCTTGATTCGTTGAGGGTGAGCAGGAAAGATCTTGAAAAATGCTAAGCTAGCCAATACGTGAATGGAGGCATTGATCTTCAGTAGCACACACTGTTTTTGATTTTTCAGTTCAAAAGTTAAAATTTACATCCAAAGTTTTGTTTCACTACCTCACACGTTGGCCAAATATCTCAGGGAGTCTTTTTCACCTAAGATCTCTCACAATTGACCCTATTATGAAGGACAATTTCCACTAAGAATACTCCTTTTTTAGGTTTTCCTTCTTTATAAATTCTTCAAAAGTAGACACACCATTTGAAACCACTTTGCTTGCTATCTGTAACATAAAAGCAAGTCTAAGCGTGACAGAGGTCGCTTGGAAAGTATCTCCCAGCTTGTAGCTGTGAGCTCTCAGAAGGGGAGCAAGTTGCTCACACAAAACTGAAACCTTATGGTACAAATGGCATGGCTGTCAAATCAGGGCTGTTCAGTCATGTACCAAATAATTCAACAGAAGGACTGGGCCCGTGGGCCACCCAGAACTAAGTGCAAAGGCTGAAACAGAAAGTACACGGGGATGTAGCCCTGTACCCACATTCAACATAAATTTCACAAGTGGGTGGGACTTCAATGTGGTCCAGTTGTTAAGAATCCACCTTGCAATGCAGGAGACATGGGTTTGATCCCTGGCAGTCAGTTCAGTTCAGTCACTCAGTCATGTCCGACTTTTTGCCACCCCATGGGCTGCAGCACACCAGGCTTCCCTGTCCATCGCCAACTTCTGGAGCTTACTCAAACTCGTTTCCATTGAGTCGGGGATGCCATCCAACCATCTCATTCTCTGTTGTCCCCTTCTCCTCCTGCCTTCAATCTTTCCCAGCATCCGGGTCTTTTCCAAGGAGTCAGTTCTTTGAAGCATCAGGTGGCCAAAGTATTGGAGCTTCCGCATCAGTCCTTCCAATGAATATTCAGGACTGATTTCCTTTAGGATTGACTGGTTTGATCTCCTTGCAGTCCAAGGGACTCTCAAGAATCTTCTCCAACACCACAGTTCAAAAGCATCAATTCTTCAGCGCTCAGCTTACTTTATGATACTTTGCGGACAAAGGTCCATCTAGTCAAAGCTGTGGTTTTTCCAGTAGTCATGTATGAATGGAGAGTTGGATCCCTGGTTGGGTGGTCGGGGTGGGAGGAATTAAGATCTCATATGCCTCGGAGCATGTGTGCCACAAGTCTGTACACTGCAATGAAAGATCCTGCATGCCACAACTAAGATCCGATGCTGTCAAATAGATAAATTTTTCAAAAGTGAGTCACCATGGGCTGGGGTGAGGACAGCTCCATGTACTGAAAAGAACTTTCCACCAGCCCCCGACAACTGGGAATACTTTCTTTGGATTAAGGCAGCTTGTCTCCTGAAAGTTCTTAATAAAAGGAAAAGAAAGTACTTGGGTGATGGATGCATGAAGCCATCATCACCCAATATCACCTTCACACAGGGTCATTCATTCAATAAGCGGTGTCTGAAATTCCATTTTTAGAAAGTCCACACTGGGCACTGAGAGGATGGATGGGATGGCTCTAGGATCACAGAACTTAAATGAGAGAACCTACATCCATGTACTTTGGAACCTTGGAGCTTCTTCCGGATGTTGTTCGTTCTGATGGGATTAAGAGCCTGACTCTGGAGCGCGACCACCTGGTTGAATTCAGGCTCCATCAAGACCAGCTGCTGTCCTTGGGAAAGTGAAATAGGCCTGATAAGAGTGGTTGCTTGAAGGGCGGCTGCAGCAATAAACCTGATACTTGGGAAACACCACAACAGCCTGTGTATCCAGCATGTGCCCTGTTTTTGTGGTTGTTTGTCCTGTTGGCATTACTTTTACTACTAGAGTGCCTCTGACATAGTCTAAGAGACCCATACATTGCTGGCTCATGTTCTTTAACAGATGATCTAAAATAACAATGACTACATAAAACAAATAGAACAAAGGTACAGACGTCCAAAGCTGAGTGGTGAAGGTTAGTGTTGGGGACAGTTGTGTGACCACATTCAAGTTCCTTAAACTTTCTAAGGTTTAGTTTGCAAACCCATGAGATGGGGAAATTAATATTTATGTTGTTGTAGTGATTAAATGAGGCAATTTATGCAAAATGTTTGGTAAGTGCTATGACAGTGCATTTCTTCAAGTGTGGCATCGTTTTGAATTAAAAGACAACCATGCTGGCTGACCTGGGATACCCACTGGCTGGTGCTAGGAAGCACTGCCTAATGGGCTAGACACATTCCACATCCCTTTGGAACTGACACCTGCTCTTTAGGTTCTCAAACGTTTCTGCTTGACCCTGCTTTCTGAGTAAGATCTTCACTCAGCCAACAAACAAGTACTGAGTGCCTCTTTTTTTTTTTTTTCTTTTGAACTTTCGGTTTTGTTTTGGAGTATAGCCAATTAACAATGTTGTGATAGAGTCAGGTGAACAGCAAAGGGACTCAGCCATACATATACATGTATCCATTCTACCCCAAACTTCCCTCCCCTCCAGGCTGTCACATAACATTGAGCAGAGTTCCCTGTGCTATTCAGTAGGACCTTGTTGGTTATTCATTTAAATTAAATAGCAGTGTGTTCATAGGAGAAGGCAATGGTACCCCACTCCAGTACTCTTGTCTGGAAAATCCCACGGACAGAGGAGCCTGGTGGGCTACCATGGGGTTGCTAAGAGTAGGACACGACTGAGTGACTTCACTTTCACTTTTCACTTTCATGCATTGGAGAGGGAAATGGCAACCCACTCCATTGTTCTTGCCTGGAGGATCCCAGGGATGGTGGAGCCCGGTGGGCTGCCATCTATGGGGTCGCACAGAGTCAGACATGACTGAAGCGACTTAACAATAGCAGCAGCAGTGTGTTCATGTCCATCCCAAACTCCCTAACTATCCCTTTACCCCATCCTTCCTCCTGGCAACTATAAGTTCATTCTCTAAGTCTGTGAGTCTCTTTCTGTTTTGTAAGGAAGTTCATTTGTATAATTTCTTTTTAGATTCCATATATAAGATTTGTTATACGGTATTTCGTATATTTAACTTATATGCAGAGTACATCATGAGAAACGCTGGGCTGGATGAAGCACAAGCTGGAATCAAGATTGCCGGGACAAATATTAATAACCTCAGATATGCAGAAGACACCACCCTTATGGCAGAAAGTGAAGAGGAACTAAAGAGCCTCTTGATGAAAGTGAAAGAGAAGAGTGAAAAAGTTGACTTAAAGTTCAACATTCAGAAAACTAAGATAATGGCATCTGGTCCCATCACTTCATGGGAAATAGATGGGGAAACAGTGGAAATAGTGTCAGACTTTATTTTGGGGGGCTCCAAAATGACTGTAGATGGTGATTGCAGCCATGAAATTAAAAGACGCTTACTCCTTGGAAGGAAACTTATGACCAACTAGATGGCATATTAAAAAGCAGAGACATTACTTTGCCGACAAAGGTCCATCTAGTCAAGGCTATGGTTTTTCCTGTGGTCATGTATGGATTTGAGAGTTGGACTGTGAAGAAAGCTGAGCGCTGAAGAATTGATGCTTTTGAACTGTGGTGTTGGAGAAGACTCTTGAGAGTCCCTTGGACTGCAAGGAGATCCAACCAGTCCATTCTGAAGGAGATCAGCCCTGGGATTTCTTTGGAAGGAATGATGCTAAAGCTGAAACTCCAGTACTTTGGCCACCTCATGCGAAGAGTTGACTCATTGGAAAAGACCCTGATGCTGGGAGGAATTGGGGGCAGGAAGAGAAGGGGATGACAGAGGATGAGACGGCTGGATGGCATCACCGACTCGATGGACGTGAGTCTGAGTGAACTCCGGGAGTTGGTGATGGACAGGGAGGCCTGGAGTGCTGCGATTCATGGGGTTGCAAAGAGTCGGACATGACTGAGCGACTGAACTGACTGACTGACTGATACGATATTTCTCCTTCTCTGTCTGACTTACTTTACTACTGAGTGCCTCCTGTATGCTCAGTGCTGGAGATACAAAGATGACCGGGACATAGTCCCTACCCTGATCATGAAATCACCTTGAACTTGCTAATGTGAGGTTTCTATGGTGCTTCCAGGTGGAGCTGGATGTTCAGATCTAAGCTTTGAAGTGACGTTCAGACTGTAGATTGTAACTGGGCAGACATCCCAGGTTGTAGCCGATTGTAAGCGGGAAACACACGGCCCAGGACTGGGTGTAAAGTGAGAAGCACTATGAGCAGCAGACGGGCTCTGGGATGTGGGTGTCCAGCAAGAGCAGAGGGTCCCAGAGTCAGGAGGGCAACTCAGGGGACCGTGGTCAGAAGCAGGGCAGGGGAGTGTCCAGAAACATGAAAGGACAAAGCAAGAAAGCCACCAAGAAGATGGAAAAATGGCCCTTGGATTTGCAATAGGAAGAAGCCCCTTGACAGTTGCTCTGGGATGATCGGGGTGACAGTAAGAGAGATGGCCCAACACAGGGGTCCTTTAAGGTGCATGTGTGAGAAGAGAAGAGATGTGCGGTGGGTGGTCCTAGGAGGGCACTGAGGGTCCCTGGGGAAGAAGGGCTGGAGGTTTTATTTCTGGTGATTTTTATTTTGGGTTTGGTTTTTTGTTTGTTTGTTTCCATGGGGAGAAAATGATCTGATGGTGTTTATAGGTGGAGGGAAATAGCCAGTAGGGAGAGAGAGGCTAGCTGTAAGCCCAGGAGGAAAAACTGACTTCCTCATGCCCTCCATCCCAGACAAGCCATGTGCTCTGGGCCCCTTCCTGCCTTCGCTCATTCTCACACTTCTCACCTATACAGCTTACTGAGTAAAAGGGAGAACTATACAGAAGTTTTCTCCATTCCCCAGCTTGAGCCTCTCAGATCTCCAGACTGCAAGGGAAGGAATTATACAGATTAAGTGTGTTTATGTAACTTTCTTTGAAATAGTAACCAGCCTTGCAATTGGACATCAGCAGATGAATGCATCTGATAAAGTGCAGCCGGTTCAAAGCAGTCACTCACTAGTGTGGTTGATATGTAAGTGAAGACTGTCTTCCTTCTGCACCTGAAATAGTGGCAGGGATCACCATCTACCCATTATTCCCCAGTTGAGTCTTCATATTTCCATGCCTGAACACTGGGTAGTGTGATTCTAGTATAGCCCTGTTCCAAACATGAGGTTAATGCTTAGATTTATAAATCATCTACCTAATTATAACAGAGAATTTGTATGCATGTGAAGATATTCAGGCATAGAGTAAACAGTCTCTCTATGTGTGTGTGTGTGTGTGTGTGTGTGTGTGTGTTTATAGGTAGGTAGGTTTAGTTGCTAAGTCATGTCTGAGTCTTGCAACCCCATGGACTATAGCCTGCCAGGCTCCTCTGTCCATGGGAGTCTCCAGGCAGGAATACTGGAGTGGGTTGACATTTCCTTCTCCAGGAGATTTTCCCGACCCAGTGATTAAATTCAGGTCTCCTGCATTGCAGGTAGACTTTTTACCAACTGAGCCACCAGGGAAGCCCTATATACAAGATTCTACAATCTTGATTATTGTAGAAAATATATTTGGATGACTTTCATTAAAGCCAGACCATGTTTAATAGGCCCATTTTAATACAAGAAGTATTGACTACATCCTTACAATTTACTCAACAGAAACCCACAGTCTTCTAGTTTGTGAATATCATAAACCTCAGGCCATGAAGCCCTTGGCAGGAGTGGGTTCGGCCCCTGCCATGGAGGGAAGTGGGATCTTTGTTGTCTCGATGCAGAGACATCTTAATGTCTTTATCTATATTTTCAGGAGCCTCAGGGCCCTGCACCTAGATAGCTGATAGCAGGTCCCAGGGCCACTTAATAAACAGCTTTGAATTGAGTGGCATAAACAAGCAGAGAACAAACCCTACTACCTCCCAAGACCTAAGAAAGCACCAGTATACTGGTCCCTTCTGGCTCCTTCAGGGCCTGACAACATGCAGGGGTCAGTCTGGCACAGGGAGCCAGGCCTCCAAACAGAGGAGTCTCTCAAAAAAGACACGATTCGGTGACCATGTGTCTCCATTTCCAACAATCTTAACACACGTGCGTTTGGGGACAGCATTAGTCATGACAATGGCCAAGTTCAGAGGTCACTCAGAACCCCTGATGTCCTGTTTGCCCCTCTCCCCTTCCCGTGAGGCTGCCTTCAGATGGGAAAGATGAAAAGCTGAAATCAAACTGGTCACTTTGTTTCCACAGTTAGTTCTCAGGTTGAGAGACTCGCTGGCAGGAGAGTCAGGGGCATTTGTCCAGGAGAAGATGCTGCCGTATGTCTGTCTCCCCCACCCCCCTGCTCCTCTGAAGGCCTCTGTCTGTCTGACACCAGCATGCGCTGGCAATGATGTGCCCCGCACCTTCCATGTGTTCAAACACTCAGCAGTTTTAATTAACTGACTGCTGTTCCAAGAACCGACATCAAATAGTCTTGTGATCTTTCCTGGTGAAGCAGGAACCACTAGGTAAGGAGACAGGAAGCAGCCCCGCCCCCACCCCTGCTGGTTCCACTGAGCTAGGGCCAGAAACACCCCATAAACCCTCGGCTGTCATTTAATAGAAATAATGTCATTGGGGAGTTGCCACGGCCCAGTGGCCTCCCGCTGAGCCCAGACTCCGGGGGAGGAGGGGGTGATGCACGCCAGTTCTCACTGATCAACCGGTAAACCCTGGCCCCCATCCTACAGATAAAGCACAACAAAGGGGAGCTGCTGACCGCTGTAATAAAAAGGCGGTTCCAACCAGGTTTCTTTTTAACTCAGTGGAATGAATATTGTGAAAGAGTTGGGGAGCAGAGAAGTCAAATCAGGAGCTGAAACAAAATGACTTAATTGCTTTGCCACATCCACGCATTTTTAAAATGAGAGGTGCAGCGGGCAAGATTGCATCACCGAGATTTTAAAGCCTTGGTTACTGCAAGCAAACACAGCCGCAAACCTGATGGAAAGCCTGGCCAAGTTGAAATGGATGCGAGGTTGGCTTTATTACAGACGGGTAAAGAGGTACAATTCGTGGGGCAGACAGCTTTCGCATTCCTCTGGCCTGATGTCGTTTTTTAGACAGACGTGGGGTTGGACGTTCTGAGCCAAAGGATACGGATGCAGATCGCCCAGGCATGTGGTTCTGTTTTTCAGCTCTTCTGGAGGTCTCATTACCTAGTGACCCACTCTCTGGTTTTTTGTAGCTGAGCCTCGTCTGAATATTCATTGGAAGGACTGATGTTGAAGCTGAAGCTCCAATACTTTGGCAACCTGATGCGAAGAAAAGACGCTGATGCTGGGAAAGACTGAGGGCAGGAGCAGAAGGGGGAGACAGAGGATGAGACGGTTAGATAGCATCACCGACTCAATGGACATGAGTTTAAGCAAACTCCGGGAAACAGTGAAGGACAGGGAAGCCTGGTGTGCTGTGGTCCATGGGGTCGCAAAGAGTAGGACATGACTTAGCAACTGAACAACAACTCATCTTCCTGATTTAATTAACAAGCCTATGCTAGTCTCCCTCTGCCATGACTTTTCACCTCCAACATACAAAATGCAGAGCTGAAAGTGATTTGTGGGGACTAGTGGACTCTGGCCCTTCCAGAGAGTGAAGCCCTGCCTGTTCCATCTGTGGTGCAGGAACTTAGGCAGGTCAGTTTCTATGAGTTTCAGGTTCATTATCTCTGAAATCGAGTGAATGATATTAATACTCAGTGTACTCGTTATCTATTGATGCCCGAGCGAATTACCAAAACTTAGCCGCTTAGAACCCCAGACATGGATAATATCCCACATTTTCTGAAGGTCAGGCATCAAGAGCAGTTCAGCAGGGATGTACGGGTTCAGGACTTCCCACAGGGCAGGTGTGGGCTGGAGCCGCTTCTTCTGAAGGCTCGACTTGGGCCGGGGCTCTGCCTCCCCACACACGGGTCCCTCCTGGGGCCACGCACCCCCAAGCCTCAGTTCCTTCGCTGTGGGCCTCTCCTGAGCCATCTAGGTGTTTTCATGACATGGCAACTGGCATCCCCCAGGGTAGGTGATCTGAGGGACAGCACAAAGAAGCCACCATGTCTCTATGCTGAAACCTCGGAAACGACCTCGGAAATCACTTCTGCTGTGACCTCTTGGCCACGCAGACCCACCTGGAGAAGATAAGAGATGGGGAGGCTACAAACGCTTGAAGCCCAGGGGGCAGGGGTCATGGGGGCGTGGTAGAGGCCACCAGCCCTGCCCCCAGAATGGGGCCTTGGAAGCGAGTTTTGACCCTCAACCAACAGCAGAGACAGGGAACTGATAGAGAAACATATACAGAAAGGGGCAAGTGAGAGGCAACACTCATTCAGCCAAAGGCAATGGCACCCCACTCCAGTACTCTTGCCTGGAAAATCCCATGGACGGAGGAGCCTGGTAGGCTGCAGTCCATGGGGTCGCTAAGAGTCGGACACAACTGAGCGACTTCACTTTCACTTTTCACTTTCAGGCATTGGAGGAGGAAATGGCAACCCAGTCCAGGGTTCTTGCCTGGAGAATCCCAGGGATGGCGGGGCCTGGTGGGCTGCCGTCTATGGGGTTGCACAGAGTCGGACATGACTGAAGCGACTTAGCAGCAGCAGCAGCAGCATGTGCATGACAGTGTTCGGGGAACTTGGATCATATTAATACACAAAACCAAGACCACTGTGCTCATGCAGCTGACATTCCAGGGAGGGACACGGGCCATTAAAACAGACATAGTAAGTCAGTAGTTACGCAGCCTGTCACAAACAAGGGAGGACACACAGATGAAGGGCCACAGTAGAGCACGTATGGGAGATGCAGGTAGACATACTAAAAACATGGAGCTGGGATCGGCCTCCCTGAAACAGGAAGTGGAGAAGGGGTTTGATGAGGGACCGAAGCCAAGCTAATCTTCAGGGAAAGCGACCCAGGCGGAGCAAGTGGCAGGTGCAGGCCTCACAGGGAGATTACCTCTCACCTGTGATGGGAAGACGACTTGGGCATGAAAGTCAAAGAGAAAAGTCCCGGGGTGGGACAAGATCATGTGGGGTGGTGGTTTAGCGGGGGCCTCCCAGACTCCCATTCCATGAGGGTGAAACTGTGCAACTGTAGAGCACAAGGAACTCAATCTTTTATAATAACCTACAAGGGAATTTTCAGTTATATAAAAGAATATGTATACACCCATTGTGCGTGCATGGGTATATATATTCTTTTATATATCTGTATTACTGCCAGAATGTGAGACCCAGTTCTGTGCTGAGGCTGTGATTCTGAAGGCTGCTCCTGACCAATGACGAAGCAGAGAAGGGCTCGGAGGCACACACTGGTCTGGGAAACACGAACCCCTCTGCAGGACAGGAGCGGGGAGGGGGTTGCCAGAGATATGCGTACCTTCAGAGCCAGTGTCCTCCTGGCATCTGTCCATCTCCCTCTCCTCTTCACCTGGGGGCTGACTCACTTGGCAGCTTCATGGCTTTCCCTGCATCCTCTTCCCTTTCCCGATGTTTCCTCGTGGGCAGATTCCCTCACAAAATCTTCCCTCATTTAATGCCACCTTGGTGTCAGCATCTCAGGAGACAAACCCCTGGGAGAAATAAAAGTGGAAATGAGGCCGAGCGGAAGCCCCGCGGTGATCCAGGCAGCCTGAGGCTGGTGGGGGCTGGGGTGAAACATGGCGGGACTCTGCGGGTCCCAGCACAAATCCTCTCCATGTCTCCCCCACCCCTGCACCACCAC
The DNA here is from genome assembly GCF_029378745.1 of Bos indicus. Classification (NCBI taxonomy): domain Eukaryota; kingdom Metazoa; phylum Chordata; class Mammalia; order Artiodactyla; family Bovidae; genus Bos; species Bos indicus. The sequence continues at coordinate 35,473,120 of NC_091772.1, read as the reverse complement.
TTCTTGCTTGGAGGAAATAAGAGTTCATTCAGACCCCTTGATCTTCCCTGAGTTCCAAAGGGAAGGTTCACACAGTTGCTAATCAGGGAAGGGAGGGGATACAGAGACAAGGGAGGAGCTGACAAGAAACAAAGTGCATCAAAAAGTCTGCCCAAAAAAGTCTACAAATAATAAATGCTGGAGAGGGTGCGGAGAAAGGGGAACCTCCTACACTGCTGATAAGAATGCAAATGGGTGCAGACACTGCAGAAAACAGCATGGATGTTCTTTAAAAAAACTAAAAATAGAGTTACCGTAAGATCTAGCAATCTCACTCCTGGGATCTAGCCGGAGAAAACTATAATTGGAAAAGATACATGCACCCTTATGTTCATGGCAGCACTATTTACAATAGCCAAGACATGAAAGCAACCTTCACGTCCATCAGCAGATAAAGAAGATGCGGTGCATATGTACAATGGAATGCTACTAAGCTATTAAAAAGAAGGAAATATTGCCATTTGCAGCAACATGGATGGACCTGGAGATTATCATACTAAGTGAATAAATCAGACAGAAAAAGACAAATAATCATATGATACCACTCACATGTGGAGTCTGAAAAAAAGTTACACAAATGAACTCATTTACAAAGCACAAAGGGACCCACAGACATAGAAAACAAATTTATGGCTACCAAAGGGAGAGTAGGGGAGGGATACATTAGGAGGATCAGATTAACATACAAACCTTACTATGTATCAAATAGATAACCAACAAGGACCTACTATAGACCACAGGGAACTCTACTCAATATTTTATAATAACCTGTAAGGAAAAGAATCTGAATATATGCTATGGTGTGCTTAGTCCCCCAGTCACGTCCGACTCTTTGCCACCCTAAGGACTGTAGCCCACCAGGCTCCTCTGTCCATGGGGATTCTCTAAGCAAGAATAATGGAGTGGGTTGCCATGCCCTCATCCAGGGGACCTTCCCAACCCAGGGATCAAACCCAGGTCTCCCGCATTGCAGGCAGATTCTTTACCATCTGAGCCACCAGGGAAGCCCATTTATGTGTGTGTGTGTGTGTGTATAATTTTATGTAACTGAAACTAACATGACATTGTAAATCAACTATACTTCAATTAAAAAAAAAAGCAAATACAAACCTTAAAAAAAAATGGTGCAGTCATGGGACAGGGTTCTGTCTCCTCCTCAAGAAATACACATAGCAATATCTTTGGGTTCTTCTGTAGGAACTAAGGCCCCCACCCAGGTGGAGGATGGTGAATGCATGCTAAGTACGAGATTCCTGGAGCATCACCCTCTTACCTTACCACCAACCAATCAGAAGAAAGTCTACAGACAGTGGAAGATAAGGGAGACTCTGATTCCCTCCCGCAAACAATTCTCCCTTTAAAAACTTTCATGTTGGAGCAGAATCTTTGAAGTTGGGTTTCTGACAGGAGTTCACCTTCTCCCAGGTTTCTGGCCTCCTGAATGAAGCAGGCTTTCCTTTCCAACTCACAATAATTTCTCAAGAGCGGGAAGTAGCCAAACCTGAGTCTGGTAACAGCAAGCAGCCAGGAGGTAAGGAGTGATCTGATTCAGAGCATAGGTTGAAGGCAGAGCCTTTGGAATTCCTGGAGCATTGGAGGTGAGATGTGAGAAGAGGAGTCAAAGATTTTGCCTAAGAAGCTGGACTCGTACAGCTGCCGATGCCTGGGATGGGGGAAGGTTGTAGGTGGGGCAGATATGGAGGGAATTTGTACACATCCAGGTTGCTGTCTCCTGAGCATTCATGTGAAGGTATCCAGTAGGGAGTTGGATACACGTATGTGTGCTTTGGGAGAGAGGTCTGGGCTGGGCTAGACATTTGGGAGTTACTATATGGATGCTGTTTACAGACAGGGGGCAGGTGAAACCTCAAGGGAGCAAGTGGGGACAAAGAGGGAAGAGGCCAGGGATTCCAAGACAGACTGTCGGTAGCAGCGGGAGACCCAGCATGGAAGAGGCAGGACCAATGGGACAGCGAAAACAAGAGAGGGAAGCCAAGTGAAGACTGTGAGTGGGGGTGACAGGCCCCTGAGGTCAAGCAAGCTGAAGGCTGAGAGCCGCCACTAATTTAGCAACATGGAGGTCAGAGGTCATTAGTGACAGTTAAGGAAAAAGATGGTCCTTGTCTTCCCTCTGGGGCTTCCCTGGTGACTCAGTTAAGAATCTGCCTGCAATGCGGGAGGCCTGGGTTCGATTCCTGGGTCGGGAAGATCCCCTGGAGAAGGAAATGGCAACCTGCTCCAGTATTCTTGCCTGGAAAATTCCATGGCCAGAGGAGCCTGGTGGGCTATGGTCCATAGGGTTGCAAAGAGTCGGACATGAAGAGCCCACCACCCCTCCTACATGGGGGTGCTCCCTCTCCGCCCCAGGACCCTAGACAGGTCCATACACCTGCCTTCCCAAGCAGCACTGAATGACCTAAACTCCCCTGCAGGGAGAGCCTTCCACTAGGACAAGTCACCAAGTCACCCCCTGCAGGGGGAAGGGGGGGAGTGGGGGAATGGGAGGGGGGACAAAGTGCCCCGAGTGGCAGCCGCCCTGCACACCTGAACAGATGGCTTCCGGACATGGCATGTCTCAGTCAAAGGAGAATGTTTGCATGGATGGACTTTCACCTGGGAGAACTCGTCTGTAGTTCTGGAAGCAGCACAGGCTGGACCAGAAGTGACACAGGCTGGACCGGATGTGACACAGGCTGGACCGGATGTGATGGGAGCTGATGGGAGAAGGGCCCAGCTCTTCCAGTTACCAGCCCTGTTGCTCTGCTCTCTCACCTCACCTTTCTGGGCCTGGGCTGCTTCCTCTGTGAAATGAGGGCTTTGGGCTGAGAGATTCTCCTGAGTCCTGAAGTGCAGCCAGCCATGTGAGCTCCTCATGGAGTTCTGATAGATTTCATTTTATCATAAGAAATTGTTTTAAAATTCAAGCGAAAAAAAAAAAAAAAAAAGGAAAAGTAGATCTTATCTCCATAGTCTTATTAGACTGGTTGAAATCTCTGCGTTTTATTTGAGTTTTGGGGGGAGGAGGAAGAGAGCAGCTGCTGACCCCCATTCATCCACCCCCAGAGTCTCCATCTCAAGTCTTGTTGCCTGTTCAGTTAGACACGGGCAGTAGATAAAAAGATTTAAGAAGACTGCATGGGAGAAGACTGTAAGTTGAGAACATTCTACTCATTATTTTTTTCCCCAGGACTTGGGGAAAAGTTCAACCATCAAGAATTACAGTTCTGGAGCAATTCTAGCCACAGTAACCTAGTTTTCTAGGCTAGAATCACTGGTTTATTGTTTAGTTACTAAGTTGTGTCCAGCTCTGCGACCCCATGGACTGTGTGTAGCCTGCCAGGCTCCTCTGTCCATGGGATTTTCCAAGCAAGAATACTGAAGAGGATAGCCATTTCCTTCTTCAGGGGCTCCTCCCAACCCAGGGATGGAACCCATGTCTTCTGCCTTGGCAGGCAGCTTCTTTACCACTGAGTCATCTGGGAAGACCAGAATCACTGCTAGACAATCACTAATGCCCCCTCCAACTTTAAGTGTTTGAGATTATGCAAAGGGACCCCTTCTTCCCATCAGCAGAGGGCCGTGGGGGCAGGCGGCCAGAGACGAAGCTGCCTTCAATACTGCAGTCTGGGCTCCTGAGGCTCCTGTGTCCCCAGAAGCTGATTGTCTTTATATTATTTTAGTTAATGAATTAAATAAGGTTCCAGGACTGGAGACAAATGGGACCTCCTGTTACGTTAAAGTGAGGAAGCCAGAGAAGAGCATAGAAAGACCATTTAAACTTTCAACACCAGAATCAAAATATGTGTAGAGACACAAACATAATATGTGTAAGCATCCCTTAGAAAGTAAAGCAGAGAAAGAAGAATCAATTATTTTTGCTCTCCCTGCAACCCCTTCCTCCTCTCCAGCTTCTCTGCTAAGGTGTTATTACCCTGATTGGCCTGTAGATGGCAGCCTAGGAAAGCAAAGATAAAATGATCGGATTTAATAAGTTGAGCCCATTAAAAACTCAAAAGGACCAGATTCAAGATTCCAAAGCAAACATCACTTTTAAACTCATTATTGACAGAGGGGTTTCTGTCGAAAATAAGACCTGTGGCAGGCGATTTTTATTTTGGCTGGCTAAAAATTAGTTTTTTCACTAACACTTGCAGGTTATTATATTAGTTACTGCCACATCTGCAAAGTCGTCTCCATCACTGTTTCATTTTCACTCTCTGTATCAGAATCAATCACTAAGGTTTTTGTCTTTTTGTTGGTCTAATATTCACATTGTCTGAATCAGAACTATATTCTGAAGAGCTATCATTTTTCGAGACACTAGTATATAGGTCGCTCAGACAATTAGAGAAAGTATCTGCTTAAAATTCACCAAAAAATTCTTCTTCACTCAAAATTTTGTGGTGTATCATTTTTGAAATTTTTATGGCAATAAGCTTGTGTTTATAATATATATAAGGTTAGAACAAAACCCCAACAGAGCAAAATGTGAATGGTAACGACAATCGTAAGTTATACAGTGAACCTTTGATCAATTTTAATCTCTAACACCTACAGACAGTGATGTTAACTGTATCACTCTCTGAAAACGTATCGAAACATCTCTAGTCAATAATGTGTTAAAATACAGCATCATAAGAGCATACAGGTAAAATATGAAGAAAAAAACTAAGACAAGGAATTCTTGCATATAACCAACCACTTAACAAAAATCCCATTCAAATTCTGCCTAGAATTCTGAAACCACACCAGATCTACAGCTTACCTGGGATACATTTTTGCTAGTTCACAGTCACAGCACCAGTATGGATGCCTTGTTTTAAGCAATACATGCCAATGCAATAGGTGATTTCTTAAGTCTCTTAAGTTCTAAAATTCCCTGAATATATAGACTCCAGAAAAGCGGGACAAATTCAGTTTTGTAACCTGAATGGTGTTTGCTGATAGATTTCAATGCAGTGTTCATTTTGACTATTCTGTACTTGCCTAGCAGCTCCTAACCTTTGGACCTACTGTTTGTAAGTCAGTGATACTTCCTGGATCCGCACACTTGTGGGAGAGCCTTGCGTGGGTGTCTCCTCCCCTGGGCTGGCTGCTCTGGGCACTGTCAGTGCCCTAAGGGACTGGGGCCTGACACAGAGCAGGTGTTAGAGGTGCTGGGTGAATTGCACTGACTGCAGCGGAACCACCATGGGAATCACAGGTCCTTAAATGAGGCCACATCTCTGCTGCGATGGGTGTGGATTGCTGGACCCAGGGTTTCTGCGCCAGTGCAGGCCTGTAGTGTAGTAGCTTGGGCTGGGACCACCTGGGTCCACATCCCCAGAGAGACCTGAGTGCTGAACAAGGCACTGAGGCCAGAAGCCTCTTGGAATCAATATCCCAAAGGAAGAAGCAGTCCTCACATCCAAGGTCAGCCACACCTGAGGACAGCCAGCTCCTCAGCCGCAGTGATGGACCTGGTAAAACCAGGGCCAAGGATCCAAAGGACAAACTTCCGGTTTCAGGGATGAATGTCCTCCTGATGGTTTGCCCACTTAAAACCCTACTAAGTGAAGAGGAACTAAAAAGCCTCTTGATGAAAGTGAAAGAGGAGAGTGAAAAAGTTGGCTTAAAGCTAAAAATTCAGAAAACTAAGATCATGGCATCTGGTCCCATCACTTCATGGGAAATAGATGGGGAAACAGTGGAAACAGTGTAAACTTTATTTTGGGGGGGGCTCCAAAATGACTGCAGATGGTGATTGCAGCCATGAAATTAAAAGATGCTTACTCCTTGGAAGGAAATTTATGACCAACCTAGATAGCATATTAAAAAGCAGAGACATTCCTTTGCCAACAAAGGTCTGTCTAGTCAAGGCTATGGTTTTTCCAGTAGTCATGTGTGGATGTGAGAGTTGGACTGTGAAGAAAGCTGAGCGCCGAAGAATTGATGCTTTTGAACTGTGGTGTTGGAGAAGACTCTTGAGAGTCCCATGGACTGCAAGGAGATCCAACCAGTCCATTCTAAAGGAGATCAGCCCTGGGTGTTCTTTGGAAGGAATGATGCTAAAGCTGAAACTCCAGTACTTTGGCCACCTCATTCGAAGAGTTGACTCATTGGAAAAGACTCTGATGCTGGGAGGGATTAGGGGCAGGAGGAGAAGGGGACGACAGAGGATGAGATGGCTGGATGGCATCACCGACTTGATGGACATGAGTCTGAGTGAACTCCGGGAGTTGGTAATGGACAGGGAGGCCTGGCATGCTGCGATTCATGGGGTCAAAAAGAGTCGTACATGACTGAGTGATTCAACTGAACTGAACTGAACTGAACTGAATATGCAATTCAGAGAAAAAAAGTGTACTTGACAATCCAAAATGTTCACTGTTGAAATTTCTTTTTTAAAAAACGAAGGAGCTTTCATAACAAAAGAATTCATAGAGTTGGGATGAATCCTAATAACTCACCTGGTTAATTCCACATCTCCAGGCAGAGCAGCTCCTAAGCCATGCCCAAAACTGTAAAGGGACAAACCAAACACCCTTTCCTTTTCACTGAGCTTCCAGGGGAGATCTGACCAGATAGGTCCTCTGCCTCTCTGTCTTCACTGTCTGCACCTTTTTGTTCATGTTCAGCTGTGAATTGAAACAGACTTAACTCATATTCAGGCTCCTCTACTCTCTGGCTGTGTGAGTTTAAAAGCAAGTTACCTGCCCTCTCTGAACCTCGCTTTCTCCATTTGTAAAACCACTGTTAGAATACACCCCAATTAAAGGCGTTTCAAGGCTTGAATAAAGAAAAGCTAATGAATATAACAAAAAAGAAACAAAGTTTAAAATACAGAGAACAAAGTAGAGATTACAATTGGAAAGAGGGGAGGCGGGAGGGGCACAATAGGGGAAGGATTACGAAGGACCAACCACTAAGGTTTAAAACGGATAAGTTACGAGGCTCTATTGTACAACACAGGCAACGTAGTCAATATTTTTTAATAAATGTAAAAGGAATTTCCCTGGCGACTCAGTGGTAAAGAATCTGCCTGCAAATGCAGGAGATGCAGATTCAATCCCTGGGTCAAGAAGAACCCCTGAAGAAAGAAATGGCAATCCACTCCAGTATTCTTGCCTGGAAAATTCCATGGACAGCGGAGCCTGGTGGGCTACAGTCCATGGGGTCACAAAAGAGACATAACTTAGCAACTACACAACAACAATAACAAAAAGAGTATAACCTTGAAATTTTGTGAATTGTTATAGTATACACCTGTGACTTACATAATATTATTCATCAAATTTATCTCTATTAAAAGATGTATATAAACCACTACACCTATAACTTGGTTCCTAGAGCTGATCAACAAAATATGGCCCCTCTCTCCCCTCCTCCCTGCGGTGGGATGGTGGGGTTGTCATAACAACAGGGGAAGCAGTAATGAAAAATGATGGTCTAGGGTACCAGACACTATTTCGCTCCCTTCAGCCCCTCGACATTAAAATCACCCCATGGCCCTGTATGGTTGTCAAATAACTGAACATTCATGAAACTGACAAACCCAGCATTGCCCAGCCCGGAACATAATTCCATTTCACACACAAAGTGCGAGCATTTTCCACATGGTTACAAATACTCTGGATGTTCTAGTACATGTTGTTGCTAATCAAAGGAAGATAGTTTTCTGTGCTATTTTTTACTTTGCTAAGAGTTGTTGGCAATTTTGTAAAATCTCATTAATCATGTTGAGTCTACACTACAGTCAATGAGTCACCCACACTAAGTACCTCTGTCCATCCACGTGGGAGCAGGTGAATTCCTGGTGGCTTTGAGCAGAGGGGCATTGATACCATCCATGGTATCATCCATCTTGTAGACGTAAAAATGAGCTTCGAGTGAAGGAGGTTCTATTAACCATTCATTTTGAGATAGAAAAAGAGTTTTTAACAAGTACCCTATTATCAAACAGGGGCTCTGGGTCTGATTAGCCCCTGTCACAACTGGTATTCCCAGCCTTCAGCCCTCAGGGGTCTCCTGGGCTGTGCCCCCTGCCACATGTACTCCCAGGAGCCAGCCCTTCTCTGCAAGGGTCCCAGAGGCTGCAGGGACCCCTCTCAAGGCACCTCTGGCATCAGGCCTGGTTCCCAGCAACAACCAGTTTTTCCTATTTTGTAATTGAAGCCTAGTTGATTTATAATGTTACATAGTTTCAAGTATACAATATAGTGATTTGATATTTTTATAGATTATATACCTCAAATACAGTTATACAATATTGGCTATATTCCCTGTGCTATACATTACTTGTTTGTTACCTATTTATTTTATACCTAGTAGTTTGTAGGAGGGCATGACAACCCACTCCAGTATTCTTGCCTGGAGAATTCCCACAGACAGAGGAGCCTGTGGGCTACAGTCCATGGGGTCACAAAGAGTCGGACGCGACTGAGTGACTAAGCGAAGCACAGCACAGCAGCTTTACCTCTAAATCCCCCTCCCTGATCAGCCCCTTTCCCCACCTCCCCTGGGAAAACCACTAGTTTGTTCTCTGCATCTGTGAGTCTGTTTCTATTCCGTGGAATCTAAAACAAAACCAATGAATGAAAATAACAAAGCAGCAGCCAGCTTTGAGTGCAGCCCCCAGGGGAGTCCCCTAGCACTCCCCACTAACCTGAACTTACCTTCCCTCCAGCTCGGGCCTCAGGGAACCACCCGCTCTCTCCCCAGCTGAGAAAGACCCCTGGGGCAGCCAGGGCAGATGTTTCCCCCTCCACCCCCTACGCAGAGCTCCGTGCCCGGGCTCCAAAGGCTCCATGCCCCACCTGTATCACTGCTCCAGGATATCTGCTTTTTGTAACTCCCTAGACCATCCTTCTACCTTCTCGATCCATCTCTGGCTTCATGGCCCCTGGAATCTAGATAAGAGTCCTTGCTGCCATCACGGCCAGGAAGGCAGGGTCACGCTGGAATTTACTAGAGTTTCAAAAACTAACAAGAGCACCCGGGTCCACCCAGAAGTTTCCATTTCTGACAACCTGGTGAAGAAATCCAGTAGAACTTTTGAATCTTTCCACCCGGCTTCAGAAAGTTCACCAGTGCTAAGAGCAGAGAAAGAATGCAGGATAAATGAAAGAATTCTTGTTCTGTATTGTGTTTCACAAAGACCCATTAAGGCGAGCAGGAATCCATGCTACAAGGTCATGAAGGAGCCCTGGCTGGTAGACAGGGCAACTGAAAGAAAAACAAGCCAAAGTTTTGTGGAAAGTCCACTGGACAGAACAGACCAAGTGGATGTGGGGTGAAGTGTCATCTGCCGGACCCTGTTCCTTTTCCTCTTGGGTAGTGGTGGGAAACCACAGACTTGCAGAACTGAGCCATGCGTGCTGCAGAGGGGACAGCATCCTGTGAGACTGGCAGGTGGAAGCAGATGACATAGCACGGGGAGGCAGGGGCCCTGGTGGGGAGAGCGAGACAAACATGGGTTTAGCAGGAAAGATGGAATCTCCACAACCTAAGAACGATGAAGCTGTTTTTGCAAAGCAGGTGTACTTCATGAGTTGGGGGACACCAAGGGTTTTTCTGACTCGTACAAATTACACTTGGGTTGGGTGACCCAATTGTTAAAAGGGATCTCAGCCTAGACAAATGAGAAGAAGTTTCCAAAAGCTAATCCCTCACCAAGCTTCCCCAGGGCCAAATCGCCTGGTGAGGATGTCCACTGTCTGGCCCCAAAGGCATGATTTGTCCTAAGGCTCTGGAAGAAGGGCTTCCCTGGTGATTCAAACAGTAAAGAATCTGCCTGCAATGTGGGAGAGCTGGGTTTGATCCATGGGTTGGGAAGATCCCCTGGAGAAGGGCATAGCCACCCACTCTAGTATTCTCGCTGGAGAATTCCATGGACAGCGGAGCCTAGTGGGCTACAGTCCATGGGGTGGCAAAGAGTCAGACATGACTGAGAAACTTTCATCTGGAAGAAGAGAGAGGTGGTTTGATTTTACAGACATCTTCCCCACTGTACATGGGTGAGGCCCAGGGAGGAGGTCCTGCCTCAATGGCCACCACCACTGGCCTCCAGAAACACGACTGTGTTGCGGGTGAGATGCGCAATCTACCTTGGGCTGTTATAACAAAAGAGTGGCAAACTGGCGACTTAAACAAGCATCTGTTTCTCATGGTCCTCAGGGCTGGGCAGTCCGAGGTCAATGTGTCAGCAGATTGGGGGTCTAGCAAGGACCAGCTTCCTGGTTCCTAGATGGAATCTCCTGCTGTGTCTTCAAGTGGTGGCAGGGGCAGGCAGCTCTCTGGGGTCTATTCTCTAAGAGCACTAATCCTATCCCCACATGCTTTTATGAACAGGATTGTATGTGGTATTATAGGAATCTATTTTAAGAAAACAAAGTGCCCAGCACCTTGAACAGACTCCACATGACACAGAATGATAGTTCTTTCATTTCCCCTCCATTCTTCCTCTGCTCTTGGTGCTGGGGACCCTTCTGAAGCCAGGTGGAAAGATTCAAAGGTTCTGCTGGGTTTCTTCACCTGGTTGTCAGAACAGACTCGCTCTCCTGTCACTCCCAAAGCTCTAGATCAGTAGTTTGGGCTGTTGGAGTAGTGTTCCTCAAACTGTAAGACACCCAGGAACCTCCAGGATCATGTTCAAACAAGGATTCTGATTCAGCAAGTCTGGGGCAGAGCCCAAGAGTCTGCATTTCTACCAAGTTTCTGGAGGGTGCCAGGGTTGCTGGTCTGTGCTCCATACTTGGAGAAACAAGAAGTCAGGCTGTCCACCCATAATTGATGTGATCTCGGGTCTAGCTCAATGGCTGTCACTTTCACATTAGATCTCAGTACTGGTTCCCCCCTCCCTCCTTTTTTAATATATAATTTAATTTATTTATTTTTAATTGAAGGATGATTGTCCTACAACATTGTGTTGGTTTCTGCCAAGCATCAGCGTGAATCAGCCATAGGTATACATGTGTCCCCTCCCTCTTGAACCTCCCTCTCACCTCCCTCCCCATCCATCCCCTCTAGATTGTTACAGAGCCCAGGTCTGAGCTCCCTGAGTCACACAGCAAATTCCCACTGGCTATCTATTTTACATATGGAGTGTACGTTTCCATGTTACTCTCTCCTCACATCCCACCCGCTCCTTCCTCCCCCGACCCCTGCTGTGTTCTAAGGTCTGGTCTCTATGTCCGTGTCTCCATGGCTGCCCTTGCAAACAGGTTCATCAGAACCATCTTTCTAGATTCCATATACATGTGTTAATATACTATAATTGCTTCCCCACTTTGAGGGCTCCCCGCAAACACAGTCTAATGAACCAGTGTCCTATCCAGTAGGTCAACATCTCCAGACCTAAATACGACTTTGCCCAAACTCCCAAGAAAAGACTAGGTCCAGACCCAGTGGAGTAGAACCAGTTTGCTCCCTAAGATGCCCTATAGATGAAATAATGAGGCGACCCATGAGGAAAACACAGGATCACAGAGACTTAATGCTCCCATAGTTTTTCCTAGATCCTTTCTCTGGCGTCCGAGACCCACATCCTCAGAGGAGACAAGACTGCCTACCTCCAACCCACAGTTGCCAGAATTTAGAAATCCTTTAGGAGCTTGAGATGGTTGGATGGCATCACCAACTCAACGAGTCTGAGCAAACTCCAGGAGGTAGTGGAGGACAGGGAAGCCCAGTGTGCTGCAGTCCATCGTGTTGAGAAGAGTTGGACACAACTGAGTGACACAACAACACGGAACTTGAAATTAAGGGTTGTTGGTTTTTCTCCTTTTGGATTTTTGAAAGTTAAAACAATTCTAAGCTCACAAACCAGACAAAATGGATCTTCATATCAAAACAAGAAGGGCAGACTTCTTGTGCCAGAAAATAAGGAAAACTCAAGAGAATGGCAGGGATATGTCAAAAGGATATAGATGCTAGCTTGGGATTCCCTGTAAGAGCCATTTCCCTGTTTCTGTAGTTGGTGCACTGACATCTGTGGCCTTGCTGACTTTGGAGGGACTGTCCCTCCCAGGGTTAGCTAATTCCTAGAGATAGTCAATAACTCCTCCAGAGCCTGTTTTTCATATGCAATCATATGAAAATCAACCATTTCTTATGCAAATCAACCATTCTGGAGCCCATACCCCAACCACATCCTCTATTGGGCTCTCAGCGTCAGGGTCCCTATTCTCCTGCCTGAATCACCCCAAGGCCAGGCTCTCGACAAGGAAGGGCAGTCCTTGGGGCTCACAGCCTGCTGAAAGGGTGAAACCAGCCCATCCTGACCCTACCCACCGCACCTCACCCATTCCTTCCTGTGGAAATGATAATAAAGGCTCCCACATTCTCCCCCCACTTCCTCTGTCTCCTGACTGGCCCTGTATGGTGCTTCCCCACATGGTCTCGTGAGCATCCTCCCATGTCTAGGGATCCATGAGGAAGACACATGTCTCCTTTCATGATAGTCATTGTCATATCTGTACATCCCACCATACCTGATTAAAACAATCCTGCTGCTGCTGCTAAGTCATTTCAGTCGTGTCTGACTCTGTGCAACCCCATAGACCGCAGCCCACCAGGCTCCCCAGTCCCTGAGATTCTCCAGGCAAGAACACTGGAGTGGGTTGCCATTTCCTTCTCCAATGCATGAAAGTGAAAAGTGAAAGTGAAGTCACTCAGTTGTGTCCGACTCTTAGCGACCCCATGGACTGCAGCCTACCAGGCTCCATCCATGGGATTTTCCAGGCAAGAGTACTGGAGTGGGGTGCCATTGCCTTCTCCAAAAACAATCTTGGCCACCCTTAAACCCCTGCCTCTGGTCAAAGTGGAGACAACTGACCATCAAAGTAATGATAATGATAGATTATGCCCCATTGCACTGAATGACAATCCATGAGTTTGTGAGTTTTCATAAACAAAATGGGCTTCCCAAGTAGCACTACTGGTAAAGAATCCACCTGACAATGCAGGAGATGCCAGAGATGTGGGTTCCATCTCTGGGTTGGGAAGATCCCCTAGAGTAGGAAACGGCAACCCACTCCAATATTCTTGCCTGGAAAGTTCCAAGGACAGAAGAGCCTGACAGGCAGAGGAGCCTGGAAGGCTGCAGTCCATGGGGCCACAAAGAGTTAGACACAACTGAGCACACACACACAATAAAAAATAATAATAATAAATGGGGGAAAGAGATAGCCCTTTCTTATAGTAGAGTCACCAAGGGATGTAGAAGGAACAAGGGAATCAGAATCCATTAAAACAAACGGTTAAGGCTTGATAGGAACAGGATACTTATGCAGTCTCAAAGTATCTCCCCACAAATTACTTTTTAATCAGAAAGGAGAAATTTGAAACTTTATGAAAGAGAAACCTGGTAGACACCACATTAACTAAAGAGGAAGTTCGTTCAGCATAGTGGAGAAGGATAAAACAAGCAAGAGGCCACGTGAAGCTTGGAAAAATCTCTAAGAAGGTTTGTGTCAGTAAGAACTTTTAACTGAATCTTGGAAAATATCAGAAAATCAAATTAAACACAGGATCTTTGCCCCTGGCACTTCAGCTGATTGAATCTCTCTCAACTCAAACAAGCTGAAAGTGGGTGGTGCAACCGCTACTTGACATTTGGGTAATTCTGTTATTTCCAAAGTTCTTTTCCAAATAGTATCTCACTTAGAGCTGTTTTTCACAGCAGTTCTGTGATGCAAGGTATTGTGACCTCCTATTTCACATACAAGCAAACTAAACCCAGAGGCTCATGATCTGTCCAAGGTCACCCAACAGAGTCAGGACCTGATCCTAAGTTCCTGCCATCACTGCCCCAGGGTCCCCACCCCCCCCCACAACTTCACTGTCATCTGAATTCACTAGCACTATCTGTGTCCTTTGAAAAATGCCAGGTGACCCCACATTACAAAGGAAAATGTTCTTGAGGGGGTAAGAAAAAAACACTTTCATACTTACTGGAAGACACCTCCACCACCATCGCTTTTTCTCTGGGGATCACAGTGACTTATAATGTTAAATCTTTCAGAGCTCTATTTTTAGAAACATTACTAAATTTCAGCGCTAGTTTCATCAACTTTTCTGCATGGTCTTATCATTTCCACATCTTATATGAAAAGCAGGAGGTTTTGGAGCCTACTAGAAAGCTATTATTTTTGTATCTGTGAGGGAGCTGGCACAAGGAAAGGAAGGGTTTGAAAGCAGAATGGCACCCCACTCCAGTACTCTTGCCTGGAAAATTCCATGGACAGAGGAGCCCGGGGGGCTGCAGTCCATTGGGTCACTGAGGGTCAGACATGACTGAGCGACTTCACTTTCACTTTTCACTTTCCACTTTCCTGCACTGGAGAAGGAAATGGCAACCCACTCCAGTGTTCTTGCCTGGAGAATCCCAGGGACAGGGGAGCCTGGTGGGCTGCCGTCTATGGGGTCACACAGAGTCGAACACGACTGAAGTGACTTAGCATACCAAACAGGTGCAGAACTTGTGAACAGAAAGGCCAGCTCGTATGGCCAGAGTGGACCACAGGCAGACCTGGCCAGTTTCCCTGAAAGTTAACTGGACAATCAAATTATTTCATCTGCTGGTCTGAAGCTGTTTACTTGGTGGTTAAACATTTCATTGCAGTGCTGTGATGTCTCAGAGCTATTTTTGAGGTGGAGCAAATGATTTAGATGTTAGTATCTTTATAAAACTATTGCTATTATCTCTGCAAAGCAGTCTTTCAGTTCCTCAGATACGTCATGATGCTTTAGTGCAAGGACGCTGACCACACAAACCTACCTTCAACCCTTGGTTCAATACTTATTACTGGAGAGAGCTTGAATGGTTATTTACTCTCTCAAAGACTTAGTTAACTCACCTATGAAATGGGAATATTAACATTACCTACCTCACAGGGTTGTGAAGACTAAAGGAGATGTTAGGCGCATAACACAGTTCCCTGTACATAGTGAGCGAGGGATAAGCACCATCCATGTTGATGATTTTGATGACAGTCATTTGCTTTGTGCAACGCAGAGGATGATACCAACTTACCATCAATGGGGCGGGTGCTCCAAGACGTGTTTCTAGCTCTGATGGGAGTGATGGTGATTCCCAAAGGCTTATACCCACCTTTCTCACCAAGTCAGTAGCCTTGTGCATGTCTACATTAATTCTCATGTCTACAAGAGGATTAATGGTGACAGTTAAAGGAAGTCAAAGTGACGCAACACAAAACAGGACACCATCATGCCAAAGGGCCATCTGTTCCTTCTGACTTATTCATATTTTGGTGACCTCACAAAACAGCTGTACTGTGGTAGACTGGATAAGCTGTCATGAGATGCTAGGTGAGCTGTAGGTAATAAGCACATGTATGCATCAGCTTCAGGCTTTAACACTCCATTGAAGGCCAATTTGGCAATAAAAATTTGAAACATACAAAATATCCATTCCCTTTAACCCTTTAGTCTAAAGAAATAATTACAAAGAAAATAGTTGGATGTGCAAAATTATTTCCAGCAGGAGTGTTTATAAACATGAGAACCTTATAAACAGCATATAAATCTAACCGGTTGAGAAGATTAAGGAAATTATAGGGTATTACTTGATGAAATTGTGTGCAACCATTAAAATGATAAATGTGAAGACTGCATATGGAGTGGTCAGGATACAAGACCAGTATACAAAAATCAAGTGTATTTCTATACATTTGCAATGAACAGTATAAAAATGAAATCTTAAAAATGGCTCCACCAGAGACAAGAAAAGGGTATCCCTTCTCATTACTCCTTTTCAACATCATACTAGAATTCTGGCCAGTGCAATGAGACAAGAAAGAGAAACAAAAAGTGTATGGACTGGACAGGAAAGGAAAACAACAGTCTTTGTAGATGACAGGATTGTCTATATATTCCAAAGGAGTCAACAACAACAACAAATTCCTTAGACTAACAAATAGTTACAGCGAAGCCGAAGGATGTAAGATTGATATATAAAAGTCAGTTTCTACATACCAGTAATGAACAAATCAAATTTGAATTTAAAAACACAATACCATTTACATTGCATCTAAAAATGAAATACTTAGGTATAAATATAGCAATACATACAAAATCTATTTGAAAACACTACAAAACTCTGATTAAACAGGCCAAAGAATAACTAAATAACTGGAGAAATATTCCATGTTCATGAACAAAAAGAGTCAATGCTGTCAAGATGTCTATTCTTCCCAACTTGGTCTAAAGATTGAATGCAATCCCAATAAAAATCTCAGAGAGTTATCTTATGGATATTGACAACTTGATTCTAAACTTTGTATGGAGAAGCAAAGGATTCAGAATAGCCAACCAAATACTGAAGGAGAACAAAGTTGAAGGATGGTAGCTACTTGAATTCAAGACACAGACAAATAGATCAATGGGACAGAACTGAGAGCCCAGAAATAGACCCACATTCATGTATTGAGCAGTACAGACAAACACAATCTTTTCAACAAATGTTGCTAGAAAAATTGGACATTCAAGTGCAAAAATATGAATCTAGATCTCTGTCACACCCTCACACACTTCACAAAAATTAATTCAAATGGATCATATACCTCTGTTTATTTTTTATTCAAGTACAGTTGATTTACAACTTTGTGTTAATTTCTATTGTATAGCAAAGTGACTCAATTATACATAAATATACATTCATTTTCATATTATTCTCTAGTATGGCTTATCATGGGGTATTGAATATAATTCCCTATGCTATACAGTAGAAATGTGTTGCTTATCCATTCTACATATAAGAGTTTGCATCCGTTACCCCCAAACTTCCAAACCATCACCCCCTCCCCCTTGGCAACCACAAGTCTGTTCTCATGCACAGATCTATATTTAAAATGCAAAATTATAAAAGTAGGAGAAAATCTAAACAACTCTGGGTAAGCTGATGATTTTTTTAGATATAACACCAAAAGCCCAATCCATGAAATAAATAATTGGTTAGCAGGACCTCATTAAAATTAAAAACTGCTCTGAGAAAAACACTGTCAAAAGAAAAAGACTATCTGTAGACTGAGATAATGTATTTGTAAAAGACATCTCTGATAAATGACTATTATCCAAAATATATACAGAATTCTTAAAAATCAACAATTAAAAAAAACCTTAATTTTAAAAAAGATAAAAGACTTGAACATATAGCTTACCAAAGACAGATAAATGGCAAATAAATATATGAAAAATTGTTCAACACCTTATGTCATCAGGGAATTGCAAATGAAAACAATAGTGAAATACCACTACACACCTATTAGAATGGCCAAAATTCAAAACGCTGACATGCTGGTGAGGATGCAGAGCAAGAGGAACTATCATTCATTGCTGGTGAAAATGCAAAATAGTACAGACACTTCAGAAGTCAGTTGGCAGTTTCTTACAAAGCTTAACGTACTCTTACAATACAATCCAGCAATCAAACTCCTTGGTATTTACCCAGAAGGGCTGAACTTTTATGTCCACACAAAAACCTGAACATGAATGTTTATACTACTTTTATTCATAATTTTAAAAACTTGAAAGAAATCAAGATGCCCTCTAGTAGGGGAATGGAGAGATAAACTGTACATCCAAACAACAGAACATTGCCTGTAGTTTTAGTTATTAATTACTCTTTCCAGACAGTCAAGAGGTGGAAGAAGAAGGGATAATATTTTGCTATTTCCATTTTATTCTTCCAGTAAAACTGGAATAAGAAGGGAGGACTTCCCTGGCAGTCCAGTGGTTAAGACTCTGCCTGCCAATGCAGGGGACACAGGTTTGATCCCTCTCCCAGGAAGATTTCACATGTTGCAGGGCAACGAATCTCATGTGCCAGAACTACTGAAGCCCACATGCCCTAGAGCCCGTGCTCCAAAACAAGAGAGACCACCGCAGTGAGGAGCCCACACACCGCAACTAGAGGGCACCCCCCACTTGCCGCAACCACAGAAAAGCCTGTGTGGCAACAAAGACCCAGCACAGCCGAAAATAAGTAAAGGAAGAATTTTTGTTTAAATGGGAAGAACTGGGAGGTGGGAAGAGGGCCACTGCTGTCACATGTTCTGATTTACTTCTTGGTTCTCATAATCCACAGTAAGCATCTATTTGCCAGACCTTGACCCTTTTTTTCCCCTTTATTCTTTCTTCCTTTTTGGGCTTCCTGCCTGTTTAGGAACTGGACATTCCTAGATCCACACAATCCACATTTAACCCCAGCCCCACACTCCAAATACACAAGAGCACAAAATGATCACACTTCTGGGCTTCTGGTTTTGCCTGTGTCTTAGCTTGGAATACACTTCTTTCCCATTCTCATTCTACCAAAGTCCTGCTCATCTTTCAAGGGATGGTGTAAAAGCCACCTCTTCCAGGAAGTCTTCTCTGATTTCCCTGACCAAAATTATTTCTTCCAGCTTCTACATTCCTGTGCAACATTGCTGGTATCAACTTTATTTTTAATCAATATTTATTTATTTATTAACTCCACATATATAACTGTAGATTTACATAAATACCATCATCAAAACATCAGCAAAACATCATCTATCTATTATTGATAGACTTCTTTGGGAGTTGATTGACTCACAAAACACACATACACTTTAGCCTTGGAATCCTTAAGTACTTTCTTTTAGATCCTAATTTTTCTGTTTTTAATTTTATCACTGTATTCATACCAAAGTTTTTAATGACATAACACCTTTTGATATCAATGAGGAACTAGTTTTTCTTACAGCAATCAGTTGTAACAGATCCAGGTTTATTCTTTCACCTCAAGTGAAGTCTCTGTATGACTCAGAATATATACAGTCTATCCTGGTGAACGAGCTTCCCTCATTGCTCAGCTGGTAAAGAATCAACCTGTAATGCAGGAGACTCTGCTTTATATAGAAAATACAGAATAAATGCTCAAGTTTTACCTTGTTATTTACAGCATAATAAAAATGAGTTGGTCCCGTAGTATCTTTGAGAGATGACTTTCAATTCCTTGGTCTGGAAGATCCCCTAGAGAAGGGATAGGCTACCCATTCCAGTATTCTTGGGCTTCCCATGTGGCTCAGCTGGTAAAGAATCTGCCTGCAATGTGGGAGACCTGGGTTTGATCCCTGGGTTGGGAAGATTCCCTACCCACTCCGGTATTCTGGCCTGGAGAATTCCATGGGGTCACAAAGAGTCAGACATGACTGCACGGGAAAAAAAAAGAAAAAATCTTGGTGAATAGTCTATGAACACTTTCAGTTTATTTTTTTATCATATATTTTATTCTGTTTGTATCATAATTTATTGTACAAATATCTTTGACTCTCACTAGGGATTAGGTTCCTTGGAAGCAATGACCTTTTTTGATTCTTATTTTATTTCCCTGAACTGAACTTAGTGCCAGACACACAGGAGGTGCCCAAGAAATGTTTATTAAATTGTCTTGCTCTTTAATCTGTAATACTTCTTGCATGATTATTAAACATGCCTAGCATCCCACTCCAGTACTCTTGCCTGGAAAATCCCATGGATGGAGGAGCCTGGTAGGCTGCAGTCCATGGGGTCGCTAAGAGTTGGACACGACTGAGCAACTTCACTTTCACTTTTCACTTTCATGCATTGGAGAAGGAAATGGCAACCCACTCCAGTGTTCTTTCCTGGAGAATCCCAGGGACGGGGCAGCCTGGGGGCTGCCCTCTTGTGGGGTCGCACAGGGTCAGACACAACTGAAACAACTTAGCAGCAGCAGCAGTAGCATCAAAATATATTTACTCATGTTGAAAGCTACATGAACTGTGCTCTTATTTTTCTGCTTTTTAATTTTTAACAAAGAACATTTTCCCAAAAGAAAATTTCTATGTTTTCCCCAAATTGTGTGGCACATAAGAAATAGTTGTTCAATTTAGCTCAGTAAACAACTGGCATAGAGGTGTTTGGGAAGGTGGGGGAGGGGAGATATTTAAACAATCACAACGAAGAAACATCCCAAGATAAACGAAAGTGCCCCCCAAGAATTTCTTGCAGGTAATTTCAATGTATACTTGACCAGGCCCCGTGATCTATGTTTAAGTGTTACTAACGATTTGTTCTGACTTCAGCAGGATAAATAGAGAAGGGCTTTTCATCTGGTTTTATGACAGGTCTTTCAGGCGTAGATCGACAGAGAATTCTCTCTCCAGTACTCTTGCCTGGAAAATCCCATGGACAGAGGAGCCTGGAAGGCTGTAGTCCATGGGGTCGCTGAGGGGTCGGACACGACTGAGCGAGTTCACTTTCACTTTTCACTTTCACGCATTGGAGAAGAAAATGGCAACCCACTCCAGTGTGTTTGCCTGGAGACTCCCAGGGACGGCGGAGCCTGATGGGCTGCCGTCTATGGGGTCGCACAGAGTCGGACACGACTGAAGTGACTTAGCAGCAGCAGCAGCAGCAATGGGGGCAGTCCTGGGCCAGAGGCACCAAGCCGCTGCTGCATCAGGGAAACCTCAGCAGAGCCGGTTCCGGCTGAGCGAGTACACTGCCACCTCCTGGTAGGAACCGGGAAATGCAGATCATTCGGGCCCCGAAGGCATCACCGTGATAAAATGCTGATGGGGAGTCCGCCTGAAGGTTAGATGCATTTCCAACCCACACAGGTAGCAGACAACCCGGAGCCCTGGGTACACAGCTCTGCGTGCACTCTGAGAGACTACTCTACACAGAGACACAGCAGTGGACAAAACAGGCCGAAATCCCTGCTCCCGTGGAGCATAAATTCTAATGGGGAGACAGGCAAGCAACAAACACAATAAATATGCAAAATATTTATATAGAAGGCACTGATGCAAAATATTTATATAGAAGGCACTGATGCAAAACCAGGAAAGGGGGCAGGACAAGGAAGTGGGGGCTGCCATTTTACGTAGAGGGTCCGAGAAGGCCTCCTTTCTTGGGGGGAGGGAGGTGGGAGAGGTATCATGTCAAGAGGAAGCCTGAAATGTGGTCCTCAAAGGGTGTCGCAGGTGTCTTGTGGAGCAGGCAGGGCTCTGTGCCCCAGAAAGCCCAGCACAGAGGGCTGTGAACAGGGGGATATGAAACCACTTTGCCTAGAAGCCACACAGACAGATGAGAGGCCCTGTAGGCTTCTGACAAGCCAAGTGGTCCCGATGAGCTTCTGGCTTTGCTAACCTCATTTTCTTCTTCTATAGGGATCTGAGTTCATATCATCACAATGTTTCTGAGATAAGTGGGTGTGTGTTAGTTACTCAGTCGTGTCTGACCCTTTGTGACCCCCTGGACCGTAGCCCACAAAGGCTTCTCTATCCATGGGATTCTCCAGTCAAGAATACTGGAGTGGATTGCCATTCCCTTCTCCAAAGGATCTTCTCGACCAGGGATCAAACCCAGGTGATATCCAGAGATAAGTGGGTAATGGATAAAAGCACATCGTCCAAGCTCAGTAAATCATAGTCTTTTTGAAAATGAAATCGCAACGAAGTCTCTCTTCTACAAACATTTCCCCATCACTTTCTCTGGCAGGGGGTGGTCTCCTGCCAGAGAAAGGGAAGGCACAGGAAGCCCACCTTTGAGATTCAAATCTTCAGATTGGCAGAGAATCGGAAACATCCATTCAAAGCCTTCCAGCTGCTCTGCCTTGCAAGCTAGTTCTGATTGATGGGTGGGGCTTGGGGTACAGCAGCTCAAATCCGGATCTCAGTTCCCTATCCTGGAATCAAGCCCAGACTGTGGCACTTAGAGTGCCAAATCCTAGCCACTAGTCGATGAGGGCCTCTGGGTGTGATGTAAGTCTCTCCCTGGTCCTTGTCTTCTTTGGAGAAAAAAAATTCAACATAGATCCCTTGGCTTATTTACAAACAGAAATAGACTCACAGACTTAGAGAACAAACTTACGATTACCTGAGGGAAGGGTGGGGGAGAAGAGATAGATCAGGATTTGGGGATGGACATGTACACACTGCTATATTTAAAATAAGGACTTACTGTGTAGCACCGGGAACTCTGCTCAATATTATGTAAGAACCTAAATGGAAAAATAATTTGAAAAAGAATAGATGCATGTATATGTATAATTGAATCACTTGCTATACACCTGAAACATGGTTAATCACCTCTGCTGCTGCTGCTGCTAAGTCGCTTCAGTGGTGTCCGACTCTGTGCGACCCCATAGACGGCAGCCCACCAGGCTCCCCCGTCCCTGGGATTCTCCAGGCAAGAACACTGGAGTGGGTTGCCATTTCCTTCTCCAGTGCATGAAAATGAAAAGTGAAAGTGAAGTCACTCAGTCGTGTCCGACTCTTTGCAACCCCATAGACTTCAGCCTACCAGGCTCCTCCATCTATGGGATTTTCCAGGCAAGAGTAATCACCTCTACTCCAATCTAAAATAAAAAGGATTTAAAAATTCAACTAAAAGACTGAGTAGTGTAACAGGTTAAGTGTTTATCAGGAGAAAGTACATGCGGATGAGTGGGCTTGGAGGACTTCGTGCTTTTAGGATGGCTTGTATTGTCTCTGTAGGGCAGCTCTCTAGGTTCCCTCTGGCCAATCATCTTGCTCGTTGAGCATTTCTGATCTGACTCAAAGTCCTTCCTGATGTATGTGCACATCTTTTAGCCAAGATGGATTCCAGTGCCAAGGTCTCTAAGAGGTTGGCAAGACATATTGTAGGTTGGCGCCCCCTCCCTTTTTGACCCCCAACATCGGAAAAAAATTTTTTTAATTTTTAAGTAGGTTTACATTTTTAAAAAATGTTTCAAAGCATGACAAGAGTTCATGAAAAGGGAAAGTGCAAATGTTAGTCACTCAGTTGTATCCAAGGCTTTGAGATCCCATGGACTGCAGCCCACCAGGCTCCTCTGTCTATGGAATTCTCTAGGCAATAATACTGGAACGGATAGCCGCTCCCTTCTCCAGGATATCTTCCCAACCCAGGAATCAAAAGTCACCTGTCAAAGGTAGTAGGCCACCAACTCATTTTTATTTTGCTGTAAATAAAAAGGTAAAAATTGAGCGTTTATTCTTCATTTCCTATATAAACTGACCCTCAGGGTAATCAAATTTTTGATGAGGATAATTTTCTCTTTTTAGAAGCATTATGTCTAATAAATGAAAAAGAAATAATAGAATATTACCATTTTACAAATCCATAATGACAGTGGGTCTAAACAATGATAATCTATGGCTGCAAACATCACAACCAGGAGACAACCAGCCTTGTGTGTCTAGAAGAACTCCACTCCACCTATGAAGGATTCTTGCCAAAATATCAAAATTGAATCGGATCAAACCCAACAACTACCAAGTTACAGAATCAAAATGAGACAGAAAGAGGTAATAAACACCACCACAGCATGCAGTGATGAAGGTCAGACCATGGGAAGTTCTGTAGAATAAATATCCAGTTCAACAACCAAAAAAATAAAATAACATTTCAGTGAGGAAGAGAGAAAACAGGAGGGGAAAGTGCTAGGAACTGGGAAAGGGAGAAGGGGAACCTTCAGGTTAAAAAAACATTTCAGAACCCCTGTGGATCTTATTTAGATCATAATTCAAGCAACTTCCAATATCTTAAACCTTTGAGACAAACCAGGACTTCCCTGGTTGCGCAGTGGTAAAGAATTCTCCTGCCAAAGCAGGAGACACCAGAGACTTGGGTTTGATCCCTGGGTCGGGAAGATCCCCTGGAGGAGGTAATGGCAACCCACTCCAGTATTCTTGCCTGAAAATTCTATGGACAGAGGAGCCTGGTGGGTTACAATCCATGGGGCTGCAAAGAGTCAGACACAACTGAATACACACGCCTATGAGACAAGCAAGGAAATTTCTATCTTCAGGATATTTGCTGCCAGTTATTATGGTTAAGCTTTAAAATGTTATTATGGCATCATGCTTATATTTTAGGTCTCTGTGTTTTAGACTTACATACTGAAATATTTTCAGATGAAATGGTAGCATGAAATAAAATTCATTTTTATGGCAAGATAAGAAAAATTTAAACATGAAAGAATTTTCTCTGCCCTTTGGCCCACTCTCTCCCCACATTTGCATTTTGTATCTGCGTTATGCATCAGGCAGACTCCCCCATCAGCAGAAATACCTGTTTAACCGCAAAGGGCAACCTTCTCCCGGCACCAACAAGACAACTCCTTAAAGAAAACATTCCTCCTCCATATTGTAGGGGCCGCAATGACCCATCACTTTGTACTTACAGATCTGGGCTGTGTAAACTGTCAATCACATGTCATCCAATGTGCCGCCCTCGGTCTCCAAAAACTCAGACAACTGTGCTTTGACCTCTAATGGGTGGAACAGTTCTCAAACCTTTCTGAGAGGCTCTTCCTGGATTAGAATCCTCAATATGGCTCAAGTAAAAATTTCCATTTCTTTCCTAGGCCACCTGATTAATTTTTTGTTAGCAAGAAGATACAGAGTTGGGCAGAGGAGGGTGGAGTGGGCTGGGAGGGGACAAAATTGGCTGTGCGGCCCTCGTGTACAGTGCTAAAAGTCAGGATGGTCATTCCTTTGGGAGGAAAGTGATTGGAGTGAGCCCAAGCATGCCTCTGGGGTGCTGGTGATACTGCATCTCTTGGTTTGTATGATTAATAAATATAATTTTAAATTGGTGGAAATTTACAAGCTGTGCAGATATGATTTACATGTTTTATACTCCATGGTGATGCAGTGGTAAAAAATCTGCCTGCCAATACAGGAGACACAGGAGACGTGGGTTTGATCCCTGGGTCAAGATCTCCTGGAGAAGGAAATAGCAATCCATTCCAGTATTCCTGCCTGGAGAATCCCTTGGGCAGAGGAGCCTGGCGGGCTACAGTCCATGGGGTCACAAAGAGTCAGACAAGACTGAGCACACACACACACACACATATGTATATATGTGCATACAAATATATACATGTATTTGGCTCAAGTAAAATTTCCTGTTTCTTTCCTAGATCAACTGATTAATTTTTCATTGGCAAGAGGATACAGAGTTGGGGATGAGGAGAGTAGAGTGAGTGTATTATATGTATACAGTTAAGCCCTCTACAACTGAACCAGTTCCATTCCAAGAGCATGTTCATAAGTCTACTCTATTCATAAATCCAACAACTAACAACTAACCTACCCAACTAACATGTTCGGCTATACAGTACTGTACTGTAATAGGTTTACAATACTTTTCACACAAATAATACATAAAAAACAAACAAGGAAAACATTTTTAATCTGCCAGTACAGTACCTTGAAGTACAGTACTAGAATACAACAGCTGGCACACAGGGCTGGCATCGAGTGGACAGGCAAGAAGAGTTACTGACTGGAGGAGGGAGAGGAGGTGGGAGATGGTAGAGCTGAAGGGTCATCAGCAATAGGAGACGGAGGGCGAGATGCAGTTTCACTCATGCCTGACGTTGATGGAATACACATTTGAACATTTGCAACCTGAAGGTTTGTATGTAGGGGACTTAACTATTCAAGCTGGATAATGGATACAAGGGAGGTTATTACACTATTACCTCTATATTCGTTCATGTTTTAGATTTTCTATTATGAGCTAAAATTTTTATAGTCAAGAGTCTGAAAATGAGGTTTGACTCAAACTTTATCTGGGAAAACTAAACTAACAAAGGCAAAAACAAGTTTATTTAACACTTAACGAAAGCAAAGTGCTAGTCGTTCATAATCTGTTCATAAATCCAACAAAGTTCATGTCCAACTCTGCAACCCCCATGGACTGTAGCCGGCCAGGCTCCTCTGTCCATGGAATCCTCCAGGCAAGAATACTGGAGTCGGTTGCCATTCCCTTCTCCAGAGGAACTTCCTGACCCAGAGATCAAGCCTAGATCTCCTGCATTGCAGGTGGATTCTTTACCACCTGAGCCACCAGGGAAGCCAGCCCTACATGATGTAGGTTAAAACTATCCATGCACCAATTTTCAGAAAGAACAGAGTTAATCCTAGGTAGATCTATGATGTGCTTTGCTGCACTCTTGAGTTTCACAGTGAATCCAGAAAGCTAGTTGGGTGCTTTTGCCCAGTTCAAGTGTTTCATCCCTTTCCCCAGGAGCCTTCCCTAATTCTTTGATAGTAAAGTCACACTCATTGATGCAGCATCTGAGGTCCTCTTTGTTGGTTTCTATTACCAACTGCTCTAATGCAGCCAGGTCCTCATGTGTCAGTGACTTGGCAGATGTTTTGAGTAGTTCTTCCAATACCACTTGCAAACTTTCATGAAATCCCAACCTCTTTTGCAAGAGTTGAAATCCACTTTGCAGTGATGTGCATTCTGTTGAGGTCACACTCTCCGGAAGTTGACCACATCAATCACGTAGAAAAAGAGAAAAATGGGTGGGGATCAACTCTACTTCTTCATTTTAGGTGGAAAGAAAATGCCTACTTAAGACAAAATACAAAACATAATTCTGGAGTGAAAAATGGGAAGCATTGACTGATTCTCTCTGGCCACTGCATTAGGGAATGTTAACGCTAGTTAGCTTGGACTTCCTTCAACAAACAGGCAAATGGGTGCCATCTACTCCTTCAATCCCATTCCTGGGCATATATTCAGACAAAACTATGATTCAAAAAGCTACATGCAGCCCTAAATTCATAGCAGTACTATTCACAATAACCAAGACATGGAAACAGCCTAAATATCCAACAACAGATGAATGGATAAAGAAGATGTGATTATATATATGTATATGTATGTGTGTGTGTATATATATGTGTGTGTGTATACACACACACAATAAAATACTACTCAGCCACAAGAAAGAATGGAATAATGCCATTTGTAACAACATGGATGGACCTAGAAATTATCATACCAAATGAAGTAAGCCAGACAGAGAAAGACAAATATTATATGATATCACTTACATGCAAAATCTAAAATATGACTCAAATGAACTTGTCTATGAAACAGACTCACAGAGAACAGACTTATGGTCACCAAGAGGGAGGGAAGGGGGGGATGGATTAAGAGTTTGGGGTTAGCAGATGCAAACTATTATATATAAGATGGATAAACAATAAGGTCCTACTGTATAGCACAGGGAACTATATTCAATATCCTGAGATAAACCATAGTGGAAAAGAAAAGAACCGGTAACTGGGGGGACTCATAATAAATAGCCAGGTAGCAAGGATCCTATGTTTAAAGAAGAAAAAACCTACTCCCTCAAAAGCATTAGTGACTGATGAAGAATATCCTGGCTTTTGGGGAAGAGTCTCAGAGGACACGGGATGCACCATGTATCTCACACTAAACCAGAAGTCCTCTCCAGACACTACAGCTTTGAGAAATTTCTCATCTCCCTGTCCCTCCTGCCATGGCCACCTCTCTTGATCCTATTTTCCTCCTCCTAGTTTGGCATCTTGCTCTTTCCCAAAAGAAACCTCAGAATCCTCTCCCTTCTCTTACATAGAAGAGTTCAGCTTTTGATCCCGTGAATCTGGAAGTGCAGATTCCATTCATTGCAACTTGAAGCACAAAATGACACATCTCCATCCTCCAGCTCATCTCTGCTTAGGGGCCCCCAGCAGACTGGGTATCTGTATTTGAGTTTATCCTTCATGGCCTCCAGTGATCAAACCATACGTATGTTCCTTCCAGTCACAGACCATGTTCTCCCCGCAACAAACTGGTGAATGCTGTTCTCTTCATATAAGTAAAGAAAACTGATGGAGTAATTGTGAGAGATGAGTATTTTCTTCTTTGTTCTTACCTGTATTGTCTGAATGTTCTATAATATAAGCATCTATTTAAAATATGTTACTTTTTTTAAAAGATTGCATTGAGCATGAAAAGTTAACATACATAATAGTGACAATGAAACTGAGTTTTTACCTACAAATTATATCTTTAAAGAGAAAAGTGTATATTTTTTCCCTTTATGTCAAAGTGAAGAAGCATAAAAACTTTTCTATTCATTGTGTTTTTCCTGGTTAATCACCTGTATGCTCCATTGTTTGATTTTCCTCACATCATTTTTGGGAAAATGCTATTTAACAAGAATTCTGATAAACG
This sequence comes from Bos indicus, assembly GCF_029378745.1. Classification (NCBI taxonomy): domain Eukaryota; kingdom Metazoa; phylum Chordata; class Mammalia; order Artiodactyla; family Bovidae; genus Bos; species Bos indicus. The sequence goes on along the minus strand of NC_091772.1, from coordinate 35,445,082 downwards.
TCATGAAAGTAGCCAAGGAGCAGTTTGTATTCAGCACATTGCTAATACAATCAGGAGGACTTTAACCATTCAGGAAGGAACTCCCTGCCCTTTGTTTAACTAAAACAGCTTCTCTTGAACATTAAAAAAAAAAAAAAAAAAAAAAAACTCTTTCCTGACTAATATTTACACGAAGAGCTGCCTGTGTTAAAAAGTGTACAGCCCATTAAGCAAAATTGTTATGCCAACTACATATTCCATTGTGTCAATGACCACCCTCAAAGAGCAGCAGACGGGTTCCCTTCCTCTGAAGCAGGGAGAGAGGCCCGTCAGGCCAGTCTGATCGTAAAGTGAGGCTTAGTCTCCGCACACGGCAATAACAACTTCTGCGAAATTTCCTCTGGGCCATGTATCTATCACTTGCTGTAAACTGACAACTTTTCAAATGATGGTGTCACGTTTTTGAGCAAGGCTTGATTCTCTTCCTCATCCTGCAGCCAAAATCCTCACCTTGCACAAAAATCAAGAAGGGAAAGACCAATTCCAACAGGATGAACTTGACTGGTCATCTGTCCAGCAAACCAAACCAATGACTAATGACTCTGGTGTCACGCTAAGAGGGTTCTGCCAAGGCTGGAGCAGTCTCCTCCAAGGCTGGTGATGGTGACCCACACCCCTTCCTGTGTCCCCATGTCAGGGCTCTGCCACCCACTCCCTCACCAAACAAGAGCCCGGAAGTTACCCTTCACTCCTTCTCTCTTACCTCCACAGCCAGTCGACTGCAAGTTCTCCCAACTCAACTTTCTAACCATTTCTTCATTTATCTCTTATCACTCCTGCCCCTTGGACATTGCACTTCTTTTCACCTTTCGTTTATAAAATTTATTCTTTACAGCCAACTAGGCTGAAGAAGCCTGGGAATAAAGTTTGCAACAAAGTTAGTAAAGTCTTTGCCCCATAACGACAGCAAAGCTGGCACTATCCTATTTCAGTTCTTTGTTCTCTATCAGATATGCAAGGGTAATGGGCTCTGATGGTCTCCTTGTCCTTCCAAACCCACCACCATATCTTACTTGAACTCCTCCAGCGGCTCTCTCTGCTTTGCACAATGAAGTCCCTTCCTCAACCTGGTTCTCTAGAGTCTCTGACCAGTGGCCAGGCTCTGTGCACCTGCCTCCTCATCATGCCCTACTTCACACTGTGTGTTTTCCTCCCATAACTGCGTCTCAGCTTGTGGCCCCAACTTCAGCAACCCATTGACATCACATATGCATCTCATGACTTACTCCTATTTGTAACCTACAACCTAATCCAGTATCTCCTTCTTCAGACCTTTTCTTATTCACAACTGGCCCCAAACACACACATAGACCTCTGAACTCCTGGAACGCCCTGTGTGTGTCTATTATGACACTTAGCTTGTTGAAGTAGTATTATTATCTATCAACATGCTTTCTATCTTGAAGGCAGAGTTCTGTATTCATCTTTATATCTCTAAGCCCCAGCCAAGTATACAGAAAACTTATATTGAATATTTAGTGACTAAATGCAGGAATGTCACAGAAAAACCACAATGATGTTAAAGTTTTGACTGAAAGATATGACTTTTCAGATAGAAAAGATGAATCTTTAATAAGAAATGCATTCTATTCATGAAATTTAAAGAACCATTGGTGAGCAAGTGTTTTATAGCTAACAACTTTCCCTATCGTGCAATTCTGAATTTTTTTCATATTACCAATTGCTGTCATATAGGAGACAGGGTTCTATACAGAGATTTATATAAATAATATTGATAATTTCAGATAATTGTAATGCAAAGATTACATATTTAATTTGGGGGAGAAATCAAGGAAAACTTTAAGAAATCTAAAGAAGATTCTTCTTTCTTAATTAAGCACAAACTCCAAGAAATTGAAAAGAAGAAGTAATTGAAGCTACATGTGGAAGAACCATGAGCATCCACAAAGCAAAGGAAATTTCAACATTCTGGTGTTACCCCAAGTACAGAGAGGAATTTATGTGGAGTTAAAATATCTAATAAGACGATCCTCACAAGAGAAACTAAAAAGAAGAGAAGGGACAAAAATAGAAAGACAAAAAAATAATAGAAACAAAACTGGAGTGACTAAAGGAAATTATTTCCATTCAGCTTTGTGGAAAAATAAACCCATATATTCAAACAGAATATTAGCAGCTGCTCTGTGGCATCACTGGGAGTTCTGAGTGAATGGAGGCAGGGTTGTTATGTTTCTATTGATGATTTCTTCTGTACTGGCATCAGTTGTGATCTTCTTAACAGTGAGATTCCCCTTATTGTATCAGTTGCCTATTGCTCTATAACCAAATATCAGAACTTTGTGGGTTATTCATGACTCTCTGGTTGGCAACTTGAGCTGGGCTCAGCTAGGTCTCCTGCTGGTCTCACCTAGAGTCACTCACGAGGCCCAGTCATCTGATGGATTGTTTGGCATGATTCCTCCATGGTAGCTTCACATGTCTGTCTGCCGTTCTCCGTGTGCTCGTTCAATCTTAAGGAGACCAGTCCAGATTTCTAGAGGTCTAGGGGAGGTCTAGGGGAGCAGGAAAGACCGAACTCTGATGCACAAGTGCTTTTTGAGCCAACCTGTGTCCCGTGTGCTAATGTCCCACGAGCTTAAGCAAGTCGTATGGCCATATCTCTATTTCAGGAGGGAGCAAACATACTCTTTCTATCTTTTTTTAAGATCTTTGGCTGCACTGGGTCTTAATTGCAGCATGCAGGATCTTTAGTTGTGGTACGTGAATTCTTAGTTGCAGCTTGTGGGATCTAGTACCCTGACCAGGGATCAAACGAATCTGGGTCCCCTGCATTGGGAGTGCCAAGTCTTAGCCACTGGACCACCGGAGAAGTCCCAGACATACTCTGTCTCTTGAAGGAAGGAGCAGAAAAGTACAGGGCACACACAGAGGAAGAGGAGGAATTTGTGATTGTTAAACAACCTACCTCAAATGTCTCTTCTAATTTATTTCTGAGGTATCTGCAGATGCTCAAGAGGCCAGTAGAATCTGTATCTGGCACATCCAAAAGTTGGTTAAGCCTAGTGGAGGCTGACAAAGGAAACCAAACTGAGCAACGATCTCAGAGACCAGGATGCTGTCCTTGGACTGGAAGGAGTGTCCCTTTCTCTCCACACGTGCACTCAGCATGCTATGCTGTCTTTAAAAATCATCCTGTTTCTACAGTAACAGGCCCAAGCTCCTTGGTGTGGCGTTCCAAGCCCTTCACTATTTTGCCCTCTCTGCCTGTGGTTTGTTGGTTACAGTAAGCTGGCTGATGTGTATTTAGTAAGTACATAGTAAACTACTGTGTTTGATACATAATGAATCAATGGCAATAGAAGCTATTTCTTGCTCACTTAAAAATATCAGAGGTGACATACTGGTGGGGCAATCCTCTTTTACAAATGTGTTACAGTTGGCAGGGTGACAGTCTCTGCCATCGCCAAGCATGCCTTTCATAACCATGTGGGCAGTGTCCCCGTTCCAGCCATCCGGAAGGGAACTAGGGCAGGGGAGACCTGTACGGGAGGCTGAAGCCCAAATCCCAGGCTTGGAGTTGTGCACATCAGTTCTGCTTAGTTCTGTTAGATCCCAGTCGTGTGGTTACCAGAATACATCCTTCATACCCACATTCCAAACCTTTCACTGCTTCACCACATCTTGGTGTCAAACGCTCTTCTTTCTTTTCTCCAACTGACAAACTCATATTTGTTATGAAGACCTAGCTCTATTTTGTCACTTCCTCTGTGAAACCATCCCCAGCTCCAGAAAGTTACTCAGGCTTTGTACTTACCCTACTAAAGCACCAAAAGTACTGATTAACTAGACTTCGCTAGGCTTCAAGGTCTTCCTTCAAGGTGGGAAGATGCAATATTCACCATGGCATGGGGAGCACACAGCTCACCATCTAGATACAGCACAGAAGATTTGAGTGAAGGAAGGTGGTTTCTAATTCAGGTCATCAGGCAAATCCTAAAACCTTCTTTGCCTTCAGTATTCCCATCTAGTGGTATTCCACAATATTCCATCACACTGCGGAGTGATCAGAGAAGGGTAGCAACTACCATTTCTGAGCATCATGGCAAAAGTGGGCCTAGCCCACACTTTTTCTTCATGTTCTTTCTTATCTGGGCGATTCTAGGGCTCTCGCAGGAAAGAGATGCTTTGTAATAGCCAAACCACAGCTCAGCAGTGAGCTAGAGGCCAGACCACCACGTCAGCTGTGCTTGTTCCCCCATCACAAAGCAGCAAAAATATATACCCTCACTGGCAATGAAACACAAATTAAAATAGAGACACTTTTCTTCGTACCATCTTAGAAAATATTTAAAAATTTTTTAAATTTGCTAAAAAAGGTGATACATTTCCTATCAACTTAACAAAGCCTTCAACAAATTTTAATGCTTAACACTCACCAAGACATGTTGAGACAGGGAGTATCATCGTCTTCAGATAGAAATAGATGCTGAGTAATATACCTAGAAAGCAACCTGGCAGAACATAGCAAGAGACATTACAGTGTTCATATGTTCTGCTCCAAGCTTCTATGTCTAGAAATATACACTCAATAAATGAGCAAAGAGATCAGCAAAATCTTGTACACACATTTGTTCATTATAATATTCTTTACCATACAACAAAAAGGAGTAACCTAAATGTATAGGTTTAAAACATGTAAGTTTTTAAAAGATTTAAAAAATGCATACAAACTTTAAATAACGCAAGTCCCGGCTGATATAAACACTTGAATGTAAAGGGAGAGAAAAGTCAAATCTCTCATGGAGAAGAATTCCAAGTAACATATGGAGATTCTTCATTTTCAAGAGGGTAAGCCTAACTCCTACTCCTGAGGTGTGGGTAGTAACAGTGGCTGCCTTCCAAAGATGACAATGTGGAAAGGGGTCATGGTAACTTTACAGGGGATCAAGCCGGTGACCAAAGTGAGCATAACAGCAGCCATTATGTTGACACCATCTGCCCTTGATATGATGTGAAGAGGATGATATTTACTTCTCTGGTCTACTTCCAAAAACCCATGGCCCCAGGCAACCATGAGAAAAAAAATATCAGACAAATCCCATCAGAGGAATGTTCTGTAAGATACCCGCCAAGGTCTGCGTGTCTTAGGGCCTTTGGGCCTATCTCAGCCTGCATTCCTGGAGACCGCCGGCTCCTTCTGTTCTAGTCCTTCCCGGGTCTGCCTAAATGTCCTTCCTCTGTGACATCAGCCCTGTCATATCACCTGCTGTTGTGCAGGCTAGGTCGATAAATCACCTCAGTTGTGTCCAGCTCCTTGAGACTCCATGGACTGTAGCCCACCAGGCTCCTCTTTTCCAGGCAAGAATACTGGAGTGGGTTGCCATTTCCTTCTCCAGGGGATCTTCATGACGCAGGGGTTGAACCCGCATCTATTATGTCTCTTGCATTGGCAGGCAAGTTCTTTACCACCAGCACCACCGGGGAAGCCCTGGAAAGCACCTGCTATTATTTCCATCAAATGCCATGTTCCTTCATCAAGCTCAGCATTTTGTAATCAGGTATTTGTCTGTCCATTTATTCATTACCTGACTCCTCTGTTAGTCCCTTCGCTTCTTGACAAAGAAAATTATGCTTCTCTCACTATTTTATACACTATAAATATACAAATAAATAAAATAATGGCTTTATATCAAGATCTAGATATCTGGAAAGAGCTATTGAATGAACAATAGTCATTCTGCCTGAACTAGGATATCATTTGCTTTCTTTTTGCTTTCCAGTAATTTTTTAAAAATTTAGTATACATATGTATTATTTTGTAGTAAGAGAAACAAATGCATATAATTAAATGAAATATATATTTTAAATGAAAGCAGTGGGAATGCTTCAAAAGAATCCTAGCCTCCAATCTGGGCACCTACAAAGGCAAGACCCATCCAGCACCAGGTCAGGTCCCCAGGCTGACACCATGGTGAGGGGCCTCATTGTTCACAATGGAGAGGCCTCAGTCCCATTTGTGGTCCAGGGGCATCTGAGGCAGGTCTTGCAGCTGGTATCATCCTTGTGGTCCCTCCCAAGCTCCCAAACATCAAAGCCTATAAACCTCTCAAGTGCGTTCCTGATCCCTTTCAAAGGATCAAGTGGGTCTGTCTCTCTGTCCCAGAAGTCTGACCATACTCGGCCCACTGCTCCTCCAGCCACAGATCTGGATGGAAGAATATTGCAGGTGGGTGGCCTCTCTCCTGCAGGCAGGAAGAGGCAGTGAGGATTCTTTCCCACAGAAGGAATACAGACAAGACTGGTGAGTTTCCCAAACATCCGTACTGGCAAAAGCAGGCTTGCTCCAGCCCAAATCATTAAATTCTGGCAAGTCAAATTCTCCAGTTTAGGAGCTGGGACACTCTGCTTCCTGCCCAGGCAGTGCTAAATTGCTTCAGTGGTGTCTGACTCTTTTCGACCCTTTGGACTATAGCCTGCCGGGCTCCTCTCTCTGTGGGTTTTTCCAAGTAGGAATACTGGAATGGGTTGCCATTTCCTTTTCCAGGAGATCTTCCCAGCTCAGGGATCAAACCTGTGTCTCTTACTTCTCCGGCATTGGCAGGCAAGCTCTTTACCCCTAACGTCACCCAGAAAGCCCTGCCCCAGAGCTGGCAACAAACTCAGCAAAGAGCACAGGTTCATGAAGCTTTGTAAACCCCCCAAACAGGGGCTTGAGAATGTAATTTTCCCCCCAAAGAGTCCTCAAAAGACCCCCAAAGTTGCCAGAAAATGCACTTTCCAGCTGGGACGGCAAAGAGTTTTGTTCTGAGTTACAGCCAGAAGAGTGAAAAGGCAGCAGCGTCCCCGGCGAAACTCCTGGAATTTTTCAATGTCGGAGAAGATGTGGCACCTGAAACTATCCTTGAGTTCTCTTTAGTTTGCAGTTTCAAAAACGCTCAGGAGAACTTAAAACAGGAAGTTCCCGTAGGTCTTTGGGCCAGAAATGGGAATGCGCTGGGGGTGAGTAATGACTCTCAATGTCCTGACCTCTGGGACACGAAGTAGTCTGGAGATTGTGAAAAAACAGCAATGGGGAAAGTGTCAGCATTTTAACCACAATCTGGGGCAGAGGCTACGGCTGGAGCCAAGGCTGTACTGAGTGAACACTGACGCTAGCCTAGAAGACAGTGACTCACCAGCTTCTGATGAGCACAGACGCTTCTTAAGCCAACACACTTCTGTTTTACTCATCAGGCTGAACCTGGAAGTCAAAGGCGAGGTGTCCAAAGTGACACTGAAGCAATGGAGAAATGGCATCGCGAGAGTTGATAGAGCATTGCTCTCTGTCCTGGGCTATCTGCTCAGTTGGCAGCAGGTACCTTCAATGACTGCCACCCTGGATGGTTAAGTAGCAAGCAAACAAGAACATTCAAATAGTCGTGGTGTAGCACAAGGAAGAACCAACGACACAAACACACCCAAAGGTGGGAATGAAAAAGAAAAGCATATCCGGTTTGTGGTCCTGTAATGTCCAGAACCGCCATAAGTCTTTCCTCTCCATCTAAGTATGATTAGCCTTTGGAAGAGTTTTCTGAGTTTTTTCCACTTTCCACTCAATCTATGGTGGATGTTTGAACACTCTCTCCATGCCCACAGTAAGACTCAGAAGCAAATTTGTACAGATACTAAAGTAAGAAGTAGGGAGGTGAGAATTATAAATACCAAATGAATTATAAATACCAAACTCATTCTAAATAAAACTCATTCTAAAGGATTTCGGAAGCATATGGATAAAATGCTTTGCCAGAAGGGACAAATGAACTTTTTCCTAAACCAAATACGTGGGGATGTTCAATCCAATATTCACCTTTTAAATTTTACTTAAATTTCTGGAAGTGTACCCAAGAAACTAGCAATAACAATTTCTTCTGGGAGGAATAACTCTGATCAGAAGAGGAAAGAGCACCTCGCTTTGTTCCTTTGTTCTGAGTTCATCTCAGAACAAAGAAATTTGACTTTTTCTTTTTGACTTATTCTATAATTTGACTTTTATGATGAAGATGCATCTTGCCCAAGCAACCTGCTCAGCATTATCTACCATGCCCAGCAGCACGTAATTTCAAGAATATCTAATGTGAAAAATCCCTGACACAGAAGATCCACTGGTGAAAACCTGCCACTCAAAGTAGGCTGAGACATGCTTCACATCAGTTTGAATACTCTTCTTAAACAGACTTGAAAATGCCGACAGCCATCACCAATACCAGGGTTACGGAAGTTAAAAATACCAGACAAAATTGTTTTTACGACAGAGGTAATGTGAATTTCAAATGAACTTTTAGTGATAATTCTGACAGTCCTTGAAGGTTGGAAGGAGAAACTTTCCACCAAAGCCTGGGCTTATCCATCTTTATCATCTCCTGTAAAACTGGTAGCACACCATAATGGAAAAAAACCTCAGATGGGGAGTCAGTAACAGCTGGGTTTGCAGCCAGAATTTGTCATTAACCAGCTGTGTGACTATGGGCAAGTGACTTAACCTCTCTGAGTTTCAATTACTCATCTGAAAAATGGGGATAAGAATACCTACCTCCCCTGGAAGGCTGTAAGTAAAGAGTGTTCAGTGATTCGTCACGGTGCTGACACAGGTAGGAATCACAACTTACTTGTTCTCCAGAGCATCAGGCATGCTGAGTCATCAGCTCTTGTTTGCTGAGGACAATTTGTACCCTAAATCGAAGCCCAGTGCCCACTCAGAGCAGAATGCGCAGAGGGTGGACTCTGGAGTCACGCCACCTGGGTTCAAACTTCCACTCCACCGTGTCTAATTGGTGACCCTGGCACATTCATAACTTCTCTCTACATTAGTTTCCTGCCCATGAAGTGGAGCAGAAAACCAGCCTCCTACAGGAAAATGAGAGTTTGCCTGCCATTTAGCCCTAAACAGTTGTTATACAAATAACACTGATAACTAGTATTATTAAAAGGGCAAGTCTGGAAGTTGAGCAGAATTATTCCCCAAGCCCGAAACTGAAACTGATCGGGAAATGCAGATGTCCTGTTTAGACACAGAAGGGTCTCAATGATACAGGCATTTAGAGGAACTTGCTGAGAAGAGGTTGCTGCCAGAACGGAAGGGCTGAACTCCAGAGTTTCCTGTGTTCTTTTTTGTGTGGAAGAGTAAGCCGGTTGTCATTTCAGCAGCCTTTTTGGAGTCCTTCCTCTGAGCCTGGTTAATCAAAGTTGTTGATTTGCTTTTTAAAATGCAGCAGTGGAAGACCTTAAGCCTTTGGTAAGGAGAGGAAGCCCCTTGGGAGACACCACTAAATGTAAATGGAATCTTCCACACTAAAAATACAATAGACCTTTATACGAGCTGAGGCCCACAGATCACAAAACTGGTGACAATGCAAACGGCTCTTGAGCAGACACGATCTTTTCAAGCATCACATTTCTTCCAGAGTCATGCTTTCTTTGCGGGTCTTCAAAAGTCTCGTGAACTGTAATTTAAATTTTAAGTAACATTTCTCACATTGAAGGGCCATCATTTTTAATCAAAGAAATACATTTTTTCAACTCATAGGGCTCCTGAATGCACTGTGGGCTTGTAGCTGGGCTGCCAACTGTGCTTACGGGTGGAGGAACAGGGAACCAGTGTTTTCCTGCCTCGGGTGTCTTGTCCTGTAAAATAATAGTCCCTTCTTCTTGGGCTTCCCTGGTGGCTCAGACAATAAAGAATCTGCCTGCAATGCGAGAGATCCAGGTTCAATCCCTGGATCTGGAAGATTCACGGAGAAAGGAATGGCTACCCACTCTAGTATTCTTGCCTGGAGAATTCCATGGACAGAGAAGCCTGGCAGGTTACAGTCGATGGTGTCGCAAAGAGTCTGACACAACTGGGCGTCTTTCATTCACTCACTCCCTTCTTCTTAGTCATGTTTTTTGAAGCTCAAAGCACAGAGACATGTGGTCAGAGCCCCGCCCCCCATCCCCCATCACCACCCTCCAGTTTAACACCTGCACCTCCGTGAAAGCTTCATTTACCGTGTGACATGCATCTTCACAGTTACTACTAACTAATAATAAGACAAAGATAATGTGAATCTGCAAATCTTACAGTGCAATTAATACCATGTACTGGGATATCCTGTATGTTCTGGCTGCTAACTTTATTATTTCCAATCTCTCCAGCCCTACTCAAAGATTATTATTCATCTCACAGAGAAGGCCATTGAGGTGCAGAAGGATGAACTGCCTGCCAAAGGCCAGCCAGCCAGAAACAGCTGATGCAGGGCAGCCCACTCTGAGCCTCGCCCCTGCGGTCAGGTCATCTGGCCTGTCCAGGACCCAGTCCACCACCTGCAGAAAACACGTGCTTGCCAAGTCTCCCTAGCTTTTAATATTTTTTAAAAAAAGAAAGGAATAAAGGTGGATATCAGTTTCTCACTCATCACTCACCAAATAGAGTTCTTGGTGGAGAATTAGGATGTTCAGATCAACAAAAGTCCATCTAGTCAAAGCTTTGGTTTTTCCAGTAGTCATGTATGTATGTGAGAGTTGGACTATAAAGCTGAGCATCCAAGAATTGATGCTTTTGAACTGTGGTGTTGGAGAAGACTTTTGAGAGTCCCTTGGACTGCAAGGCAGGTCAGGTGGTCTGGTATTCCCATCTCTTTCAGAATTTCCCACAGTTTATTGTGATCCACACAGTCAAAGGCTTTGGCATAGTCAATAAAGCAGAAATAGATGTTTTTCTGGAACTCTCTTGCTTTTTCGATGATCCAGCAGATGTTGGCAATTTGATCTCTGGTTCCTCTGCCTTTTCTAAAACCAGCTTGAACATCAGGAAGTTCATGGCTCACATATTGCTGAAGCCTGGCTTGGAGAATTTTGAGCATTACTTTACTAGCATGTGAGATGAGTGCAATTGTGTGGTAGTTTGAGCATTCTTTGGTATTGCCTTTCTTAAAAAGCCTCTTGAAAGTGAAAGTGGGGAGTGAAAAAGTTGGCTTAAAGCTCAACATTCAGAAAACGAAGATCATGGCATCTGGTCCCATCACTTCATGGGAAACAGATGGGGAAACAGTGGAAACAGTGTCAGACTTTATTTTTCTGGGCTCCAAAATCACTGCAGATGGTGACTGCAGCCATGAAATTAAAAGACGCTTACTCCTTGGAAGAAAAGTTATGACCAACCTAGATAGCATATTCAAAAGCAGAGACATTACTTTGCCAATGAAGGTCCGTCTAGTCAAGGCTATGGTTTTTCCTGTGGTCATGTATGGATGTGAAAGTTGGACTGTGAAGAAGGCTGAGCGCTGAAGAATTGATGCTTTTGAACTGTGGTGTTGGAGAAGACTTTTGAGAGTCCCTTGGACTGCAAGGAGATCCAAGCAGTCCATTCTGAAGGAGATCAGCCCTGGGATTCCTTTGGAAGGAATGATGCTAAAGCTGAAACTCCAGTACTTTGGCCACCTCATGCGAAGAGTTGACTCATTGGAAAAGACTGTGATGCTGGGAGGGATTGGGGGCAAGAGGAGAAGGGGACGACAGAGGATGAGATGGCTGGATGGCATCACTGACTCGATGGACGTGAGTCTGAGTGAACTCCAGGAGTTGATGATGGACAGGGAGGCCTGGCATGCTGTGACTCATGGGGTCACAAAGAGTCGGACATGACTGAGCAACTGAACTGACTGACTGGACTGCAAGGAGATCAAACCAGTCCATCCTAAAGGAAATCCGTCCTGAATATTCATTGGAAGGACTGATGCTGAAGCTGACCTGGTGGAAGAACTGAGTCATTTGAAAAGACCCTGATGCTGGGAAAGATTGAAGGCAGGACGAGAAGGGGATGACAGAGGATGAGATGGTTGGATGGCATCACAGACTCAAATGGCATGAGTTTGAGTAAGCTCCAGGAGTTGGTGATGGACAGGGAGGCCTGGAGTGCTGCAGTCCATGCGGTCGCAAAGAGTCGGACACAACTGAGCAACTGAACTGAACTGAACCCAATAACAGAAATAGATCAGTCAGTGCCCACCTTTCAAGGGGGATATCATTTGAAATACAAAAGGACGTATGGCTTTGAGTAGAGCTATCACAGATAACTCGTCCACTGGGTTAGATATAATGTAGTCAGACCGTAAACATAGTCAGACCGTAAACAGATGAGCAGAGAATGCACGTGACCTTTCAGGGACTCCTGGGTCTGTGCTGTGCTTCTGCCCCGGCGCGGCATGGCTTTGACTGAAATGGTTCCTTCTCTTCCTAGTTCCAGGATGGTGTGTGTCAGCCTTGGAGAGACCTGGGAAATGCGACAGCGAGCCTGGATTTTTGAAAACTCATCACCAGATGGCGTCACATATTTATCAGGTCACAAAAGGAACTGGCTTTTCTGTGTTCTTAACTGTAAGGAGTTAAGCTGAAGCTCCAATACTTTGGCCATCTGATGTGAAGAGCTGACTCATTAGAAAAGAACCTGTTGCTGGGAAAGATTGAGGGTAGGAGGAGAAGGGGACGACAGAGGATGAGATGGTTGGATGGCATCACCAATTTGATGAACATGAATCTGAGCAAACTCCGAGAAACAGTGAAGGACAGGAAAGCCTGGCGTGCTGCAGTCCATGGGGTCCCAAAGAGTTGGACACGACTGAGCAACTGAACAACAACTCTAATGTAGGAGATGCAGTTGGATGTTTCTGGTGCAGTATTTTCCTTAGTGGTGGGTAACCTGTTGTGGCCATTTCTTTGAGGGGTAGTTTTGTAATCAGCAACCTTTAATCCTGAAGCAAATGTATGAGAGCTTGTGAGAATCCTGGGTGCTGAATATGATCCCCATGTGTGACCTGGTTAAGAAATGGCTCTCCATAAACCACAGTTATCAGTCTTCTACACAGTTCACTTTCATGGGCAGACCTTGAAGAACGAGACCAGAAAGGTGTATGCAAACCGAAGAGTAAACAAAATTCAGCTCAAAGTAATACCGTGCAGGGTTCAGAATTTGTGACGTGTGTGGCTCAGACAGTTAAGAATCTGCCCACAATGCAGAAGACCCAGGTTTGATTCCTGGGTCAGGAAGATCCTCTGGAGGAAGAAATAGCAACCCACTCCAGTAGTCTTGCCTGGAGAATCCCATGGACAGAGGAGCCTGTGGGCTATAGTCCTTGGGGTTGCAAAGAGTCAGACACAACTAAGCGACTAACATTTTCACTTTCTTTAGTATTATCTGTGCCTTTTTGTGACAACAGGGAAAAGTCAAGGTTTTCACTGGGTCACAATAGGATGGTTGAGATATCGCTTCTGTTGTGATTTCTCCTCTTCCTCCCAATAGACCTTTCCTGAAGGGAGACTTTCAAGTTCGTGAAGACAAGTCATGAGTCTCTAGTGACCCATCAGACTTAGTCTCTCTCATTTATTTGGGGTGCTAAGAATGATACTCATCGAATATGTGTCCAGCCAAAACTATCTACTACTCTTCAAGTCTCTTGCATGAGCGTCAGATATGCAGATGACACCACCCTTATGGCAGAAAGTGAAGAGGAACTCAAAAGCCTCTTGATGAAAGTGAAAGTGGAGAGTGAAAAAGTTGGCTTAAAGCTCAATATTCAGAAAACGAAGATCATGGCATCCGGTCCCATCACTTCATGGCAAATAGATGGGGAAACAGTGGAAACAGTGTCAGACTTTATTTTTCTGGGCTCCAAAATCACTACAGATGGTGACTGCAGCCATGAAATTAAAAGACGCTTACTCCTTGGAAGAAAAGTTATGACCAACCTAGGTAGCATATTCAAAACAGAGACATTACTTTGCCAACAAAGGTCCATCTAGTCAGGGCTATGGTTTTTCCAGTGGTCATGTATGGATGCGAGAGTTGGACTGTGAAGAAGGCTGAGTGCCGAAGAATTGATGCTTTTGAACTGTGGTGTTGGAGAAGACTCTTGAGAGTCCCTTGGACTGCAAGGAGATCCAAGCAGTCCATTCTGAAGGAGATCAGCCCTGGGATTCCTTTGGAAGGAATGATGCTAAAGCTGAAACTCCAGTATTTTAGCCACCTCATGCAAAGAGTTGACTCATTGGAAAAGACTGTGATGCTGGGAGGGATTGGGGGCAAGAGGAGAAGGGGACGACAGAGGATGAGATGGCTGGATGGCATCACTGACTCGATGGATGTGAGTCTGAGTGAACTCCAGGAGTTGGTGATGGACAGGGAGGCCTGGCGTGCTGCGATTCATGGGGTCACAAAGAGTCAGACATGACTGAGTGACTGATCTGATCTGATTTGAAACAATTCCTAAGCTGAAAGTAATCATGATTAACATTTACTGAGCACCTACTGCATGCCTGGTCCTGTGCTGAGTCCTCTGCATGCATATTTCATGCTACAAGAAGCCTTTAAAGAAGGTGCTGTTAACATCACATCCAGGACTTCCCTGCTGGTGATAAGAACCTGCTTTCCAATGCAGGTGACGGGAGACACAGGTTTAATCTCTGGTCGGGAAACTAAGATCCCACATGCTGCTGGGCAACTAAGCCTGAGTGCTGCAATTAAGACCTGATGCAGCCAAATAAATAACCATTAAAAAAATAGTTGTATATCACATCCATTTCATGGTAAGTGGAGAGGGTTATTTAGATCATGCTCCCAGTATCAGTAGATTTGGGTTCAAGTCCAGGCCTAATTAACCTCTACATGATACCAGCCCCTCAAGACCAATAAACTGCCATGAAAAACATTTTTTTTAACACTTCATGGAATTTTCCTGTAACACAACAAGGAGGTTTTCAGGGGCTCTTGGGCAAAGCTGATCTTGGAGCTTTTCTGCCATCTGCCTGCTATGAGACCTCCAAGAGGCCAAATCACATGTCCCCTTTATAGCAGGCTGTTATGGCACCGTAGATAAGCTGTTTCGACAGAGTCGGGAAATGGAATATTTACCATTGGGTGTGAAGCCCTTTATATGTGTGGATCACGTTAAGCCAACATGATATCTTGGATGTAGGAAACTGGGCTCAAGTAAAGAAGCACCTTATTATATTAATCAATACACACACACACATATACACGTATATACATATTTATATACACACACACATATATACATATGATACAGAACTTTTTCAAAATACTTCCTCTGATTCCTCTTTTGGGTCTCAGAACAGAGCTGGGAGCTAGAAGAGAGGCATTATTATCCCTTTCTTATATACACTAGTTAATATGTCTGTGCAGGACCAGCCTTGTGGCCAGCCTTGTAGTCACACAAGGCTTAGCACTCTGAGGTCTCAGAACCTGAGGACTAATTTATTATCAATTAATATTCTTAGCAGTTTGGTCTTTGAATTTGTGTTTTGTCAGGGAAGTCCAGTAAGATGATAAAGATGTTTAGGGGGCTGGAGTCACCTACTGTCCCAGCCCTGCTGCCTCCCTGCCCCCTCCGGGTTCTTGGCTACCTGCTCCCTGGCTGCCACCACCCACCAACCCTACTGTCTGCCACCGACAGCCTGGACACGGCCTGAAAAGGGCCAAGCTGCAGGCATACACAGTTCACCCTGTCACACGGTGGGGCCTGGGGGTCTGTGAGTCTGAACTCACCTTCCAAGTGTCCTCGTGCTTAAGGGAGTGAGACCTTAAACCAAAACTACAAAGCACCACAGCGTATGGAGAGGGAGGCTCCCGGGGAAAGAAAATAGCTTTTTGCCTGCTTTCAGGACAAGAAGTCCCACTTTTTCATTTTGCACTGGGCCCTCAAGTCATGTACCCAGCCCCGGTTCTGTGAATTGCTTGAGGCTCCAAAATCAGTGTAGACATACGAGGGTCTCCTACAATGCTTTCCACTGCATTAGGCTAGGAAGTAGCCAGTGTCTTACAAAATAATTCAGTAGGTTTCCTCAAGGAGTAGTCTCCCTTGGGGGCATTTCAAAGCCAGATTCTCTTGGGGGAAGTCAGGAAGTGTTAGTCACTCAGTAGTGTCCGACCCTTTGTGAGCCCATGTGCTGTAGCCCACCAGACTCTTCTATCCATGGATTTTTCCAGGCAAGAATGCTGGAGTGGGTAGCCATTTCCTATTCCAGGGAATGAAACCCAATCCAGGGATCAAACCCAGGTGTCCTACATTGCAGGCAGATTCTTTACCATCTGAGCCACCAGGGAAGCCTTCTGTTGGCGGGGCTGGGGTAGGGTGGGGAGGAGCATCCAATTCTGTTTCTATGTTGGAATTGTTTTTTAAACTTATTTTTCATTGCTTTTGTCATTATAATCATACATAATGGTCTGCCTCAGAAAATCCTGCCCCTCTGTCTGACTATTAAAGTGTTTTTGTTCAGGACCCTGTCCACCTATAGATGCCAGGAAGGAAGAAATTAACTCATCCCCTGCCTGAGGCTTGCCATTCTAGGAAATGCTTGCAACATTAATGGTCTTTTTACTTTTCCTCACCTCCCTGTCTCTGATCTACAGAAAAAGCTGGCATCCAGATCCAGATGAAATGGTTATTTTGAGACATTAGTCTGCCATTTTCTTGGTCAATCAGCTTTCCAACACATTCGTATTCCTTGCCTCAGTACCTCGTCTCTGATTTATTGGCCTGTTGTGTAGCAAGCAGAGCCAGCTTGGACTCGGTAACAATTCTGAGAATAAAAATGCATGTGCGGATACCTAGGATGGCTGTCCTTCAGGGCAGGGATCCTTGTTTTGGCTTGTATCCCAAATGCCCACATCAAGACCTTGCACATAGTTGATGCTCAAAAAATATTTGTTGAATAAATGAATGAAAGACTGCAGAAATCCGTCTCTAGAGAGGTGTTTTCCAGAGGCAGGGCCTGTGTCTTGCCTTCTTCTCCTCTCTGAACAAAGGACAAGGTTGAGTACTATAGGGAAACCAAGTTCATTCTTGCTAGAGGATCAGTGGTTATCTTATTGAAAAGGCAAAAAATCAACAGACCATCTTTTCATCCAGGGACATCTTTACATGTCTCTGCTCCCCCAACAGTCACCAGGAGCCTCAAATAACACCATGACCATTGCCCTAAAGTTCACTGATGAATGACCACAAAGTAAGTGGCCAAGGTGCACCCTTCCCAGGAAGAAAAATGAAGATCTGGGTCTTTCCTCAGCCTCTGGCTGGCCAAGTTGTGTTTGGGTGGAAGACTGGTGGGGGTGTAGGGGGGTGGGCAGGCACACCCAGCCACATGAGGCCTCAGAGAAGAGCATCCCAGTCAGGGAGGCAGGAAGTTGCCGTGGTGAGCCGCGGTACCTCCAGCCTGCAGCATCTCACAGTTTTCACAGAACGCGGATGCAGCTCTCGTAAAGGGCTGACCACAGAGCCTCAGAGGCTTGTATTCTCTGACCCGGTTACCCGAAACATCATGCCAAGGGGTCCATGACGCACGGAGAGTTTCAGTAAAAATGCCTGGTGGGCGAGTCCCCTTTCCAAGTCCTTATTAAGTGTGCTGTTTCTCCTGGAGCACAATCAGATACATGGAACTGTCAGAATAAAACCTTAACCATGCCACACCCGACTCCATGAAGTATATTTCTTTACGACTACAGCAATGATGCTGTTTACTCTAGAAAAGAGGTGCTAAAGAGCCATGTTAATGTCATTTAAAAACTTGCTTTTTCTAATGTTTTAAGATTTTTATTGAAGTGTTAGGTTTACAATGTTTAAAAGCTTAGTTGTTTTCAAAATGAGGAAACTGCCAGTTGCCTATTCTCCATATTCAGAGGTCAAAACAGAAGGAAATAGATTCACATTTTTGAAAAGAAATTTTGAGTAGATGGAATGGGACCTTTTGAATGTACAGATGACCCAATATATAAAACAAGCTCTCAAAAACACTTATAAAACCTCTCTCACTAGAGAGATAAGAGAAGGTATTGTATATTCATTCAACAAGTATTATGATAAACCCCAAACAAGTACAGCACACTAAGTTAGGTGCTAGGATAGACATAAAAGAAATGCAAAACAGGACTAATGGAAGAGGTGGAATTCACACATGGCACAGCAATCTCACATAACTTCAACATACATGAAAGAAATAGATTCGAGATTCAAGAGCAGGTTATAAAATTAAGTTCTGCTTTTAGGAAGAAGATGGACCAGAAATCCTGAAACCCTTCTGCTACAAAATCTAAAAATTTAGATAAAGTTCAATATTTTAAGTGAGTGAATAAGCTTGCAAGAAAGGAAGGAAGCTCCCATAAGAACCAAGTAGAAGCACAAGTTCAGCGAGGCAAGCCAACACTAGCTCTAAGGCTGATCCAGAGGGATCTATCATTCAGGCTGATTCAGCCTCTGTTTAAACAGCCTCACATAGAGACAGAGGGGGCAGGGTTCTGCATCATTTGAAAAAATCACAGACATAGAGAATGAACTTATGGTTGTGAGGGGGATGAAGAGGGAAAGGATGGGAGGATGGGATAGTTAGGGAGTCTGGGATGGGTATGTATGTGTGTGCATGCCAAGTCACTTCATTCGTGTCTAACTCTTTGTGATCCTATGAACTGTAGCCCACCAGGCCCCTCTGTCCATGGGATTCTCCAGGCAAGAATACTGGAGTGGGTTGCCATCCCCTCCTCCAGGGGATTTTCCCCGCCCAGGGGTTATACTCACATCTCCTGCACTGGCAGGCAGGTCTTTACCACTAGCACATGATGGATATGTACACTGTAATTAAAATGGATACTGTATAGCATATGGGACTCTGCTCAATGTTATGTGGCTGGATGGAAAGGCAGTTTGAGGGAGAATGGATACATGTACACGTATGATTGAATTTCTTCGTTGTTCACCTGAAAGGATCACAGCATTGTTAATTGGCTATACCTCAAAACAAAATAAAAAGGTTGAAAAACTAAAGAATAAGAAGGGAGTCAAAACAATGAACACCCTTATAACCTAAACACACACACACACATGCAGGCACAGCCCAGACTCAGGAAAAGACTAGATCCTCTCATGAGGAACAGGTGAAGTAAGAAAAAAAAAAAATCTACCTCACAGAAGCATAAAACAAAGGATAGGCCTATTTCTGCTTTGTTTCTGGAAGAAGGTTTTTAAATCTTCCCCGAATATTCCCAGTCCCTAACCAGCCCTCAGGTTAGAGGATTTGCACAGCCTGGAAATGCATGAGCAGAGACTTTGGTTTAAAATAGCTGTGGTTGGCAATGTCTTCAGTGCCAGAAAAAAGTAAATGCAAATCCTCCCTGAAAATATGTGTACTCAAACCAACTAGGCTTTAAATAATCCCCATAGCAAAATGACAGAGATCAAGGGCTCACATTCAAAAATTATGAACAGGCATGGAAACAAGACACCATGAACAAGAAAGAGCAAAAAGAAGAAATAGAGGAATCTTCAAAAGGACTTTGACATTGTAAGCAACAAAAGGTATAATTAATATAAGCAAAATTTGAAGAGTAAATCTTAGACTCAATCAGAGAACAAGTTAGTAAACTGGAAGATAGTTCTAGATCAACCACCACAATATACCCTAGAGGGACAGAAAATGAAAAGAAAATATTAAAGCCCAAGTGACAGAGTGAGAAAGACTGACATACATTCAATCAGGGTTTAAAAGCAAAAATAAAGGAAGCAGGGATGGAGGAATATTGGAAAAAGTGAGTCTGAGAACTTCCAGAACTGATGTGACACATTCAGTAAGTCCAACAAATCCAAACAGAGTAATTTTAAATGTATACCTACAGAAACCTTACAGCAAACTTCAAAGTTACATAAACAAAAAAGATCTTTTAAGAAGTCAGAGAGAAAAGACAGACTTTCTACAGAGGAATTAAAATGAGTTATTTTTCAACAGCAAAAGTGTTATTAAGACAGAAAACGGTATTAATAACAATATTAATGCTATTACAGAAGAAAATGAATATCAACCTAGAATCACCTGTGAAACTATCTTTTAAGAAAAAGAGGAAAATTTGGCTTCCCTGGTGGTCCAGTGGTTAAGAGTCCACCTTACGATGCAAGGAATGCGGGTTCAATCCTTGATGCGGGAAGATCGCTCAAGCCACAGAGCAACTAAGCCCATGAGCCACAACTACCGGGTCTGCGCTCTGAAGCCTATGAGCTGCAACTGCTGAGACCACGTGCTGCAACTACTGAAGCCCATCCCGGGGCCATGCTCTGCTACAAGAGAGGCCGCCACAATGAGAAGCCCACGTATGGCAACTAGAGAGTAACTCTTGATCGCCGCAACTAGAGAAAACCTGCGCGAAGCAACAAAGACCCAGCGCGGTCAAAATAGTAACTAAACTAAATAAAAAAGATTTTTTTAAAAAAGAGGAAAATGGAGACATTTTTTAAACTGAGAATGATTAACATAATAGATCCTCAAAAAGAAATTCTTAAAAAACTGACTTTAAGAACAGATATCCTTTGGGGGTGCTCTTGGAAGACAGAGCGAAGGTCTGAAATACAAGAAACCTGATGAGTAGACAGGGCAGGCAAGCCCTGCAGGAAATCTGAACAATCATAGTCTGTACAAACTGATACAGTGTTCAATGTGTGAAGTTCAAAGTGACTGGACAGCATCCGCTTGGGAACTGGGAGTGAAGAAACCGGTGTTAAATCATCAAGATTCTCTGATTTGGTGGTGGGGGGGGGGGGGGGATGCATTACTTAACTTTGTCTTTTGTAAAGTTTTCACGTTAAATCATCAAGGGCAACCAAAGAAAGAACCAGTAATTTACCAATGGAGGGGAAAAAAATGAACAAAAAACATGCCCCACTTATGTGGTCGAGTCTCAGAAGCAATTTTATACCAAATCAAGTTCACACAGTAAAATCGGACTTATATAAAGTTTAGAGAATAAGCAAAACTAAGCAATACACTTGTTTAGGGATTCATAAAATGTTGGTAAAATTGTTCTTGAAAAAGGCAAGAAGGCAAGAAAAAGATGACAACATTATTTTTTAAAAGAGCAAAGAAATGATCGGGATTATAATTAGCTCTGGGAAAGGAATGTGGAAAATGTATATGGCGATGTTTATTTCCTTAATTTGGGGTAATGCATGTATGCTCTTCTATTAGTTTTGATGCAAGTGTGAAACGCTCATAGGCATTATAGATACTGTTCTAAAATCTGAAGTGTGTTTATACTTAAATTAGCTTGCCATTGCTGAGAAACACATCAAAACTCAGTGGGTTTTAAACAGGAATCATTTATAACTGCTCATGCATCTGCAGATTCTCTGGGCTTGGCTGGTTTGACAAAGGATACAGAAATATGCTCTGTTGGTTGGGAGGAGTGGTAGTCAGATGGCAAAAGTTATGAATAAAGAGAGAAGTGAAAACTTGAGGTCGATAATATACCATATCAAGCTCTTGGGGGATTAGTTCAGTAAATCAACACATTTCTTTTTTTATTATGGTAAAATACACATAACCCAAAATGTACCATCTTATCCATTTTTAAGTGCATAGTTGTGTTATTAAATATATTTACATTATTGTGCAACATTATCACCATCCATCTCTAGGACTCCTTTCATCTTAAAAAAATTGAAACTCTTTACCAACTAGGCAGTAATTCCTTCAGTCCTTCATTCCTCCACCCCTGGAGACCACCATTCCACTTTCCTGTTTTGATGAATTTTATGATTCCATAAGTGGAATCACATGGCATTTTTTTCTTTTTGTAATTGGCGCGTTTCACTTAGTGTAATGCCCTCAAGTTTCATCCATGTTGTAGCATGGTTCAGAGACCGCTTCCTTTTGAAGACAGAACAGTATTCCATTGTGCATATATGCCACATTTTGTTTAGCCATTCATATGTCAATGGATGTTTGCGTTGCTTCCACCTTTCAGCTATTGTGAGTAATGCCGCTATGTACAAGGGAGTACAAATATTTCTTCACGTTTCTGCTTTCAAATCTTTGGGGTATATACCCAGAAATGGATCAGATGGTAATTCTATTTTTAATTTTAGAGGAACCACTATTCCGTTTTTCATTGCAGCTGCAGCATTTTACATTCCTTCCAATAGTGCACAAGGATTCCAGTTTCTTTGCATATCCACCAACACAGTGTTTTCTGTGTTTTTATATATATATTTACCATTCTAATGAGTGTGAGGGATTCTCTCTTTGTGATTTTAATTTTCATTTAGGCAATGATGAACGATGAGTGTATTTTCAGGTACTTATTGGCCATTAGTATATCTTCTTTGGAGAAATGCCTCCAAGTTCTTTGTTCATTTAAAAAATTTTTTATTTTATTTTAATTGGAGGATAATTACCTCCCAATATTGTGATGGCCTCTGCCATACATAAACATGAAGCAGCCATAAGCATACATATGTCCCCTCCTTCTTGAACCTCCCTCCCCATTCCACCCACAGGTGGTCACAGAGCACAGGCTTTGGATTCCCTGTGTTATAGACTAAATTCCCACTGGCCATCCTTCTTACATATGGTAATGTATATATTTCAATGTATATGCCATTCTCTCAAGTCATCCCACCCTCTCCTTCCCCCGCTGTGTCCAAAAGTTTGTCCTTTATGTCTGCATCTCTTTTGCTTCCCTGTGAACAGGATCATCAGTACCATCTTTATAGATTCCTTATATACGCATTAATATACGATATTTGTCCTTCTTTCTGAGTTACTTTACTCTGTATAATATGCTCTAGGTGGATGAACCTCATTCTGACTCACATGTGTTCTTTTTTATAGCTGAGTAATATTCCATGGTGTAGATATACCACAACTTCTTTATCCATTCGTGTGTCGATGAATATCTAAGTCACTTCCATTTCCCGGCTCTCATAAGTAGTCCTTTGCTCGTTTTTAAATCAGGTTATTTGTTTTGTTATTGTTGAGTTGTAGGAGTTCTTTATATATTCTGGATATTCATCTCTTATCATATAAATTATTTACAAATATTGTCTCCTACTTTGTGGTTTATGTTTTCCCTGAATTGATTGTGTCCTTTGATGCACAGAAGTTTTTAATTGTGAAGTAGTCAATTTATCTTTTCTTTTTCCTTTGCTGCCTGTGCTTTCGGTGTCATGTCAAAGAAATTATTGCTAAATCCAATTCCATGAAGATTTTTCACTATAGTTTTGTCTAAGAATTTGGTAAAATTAATGCCAAAAATAGATATATTGTGTAGTCATAGAACCCTTAAAGAATTTGGTAGTTTGAGCTCTTACACTTTATCTAATTTTTGTATGTGATATAAGATAAGGGGCTTCCTTGGTGGTTCAGATGGTAAAGAATCTGCCTGCAATGCTGGAAACCCAGGTTCAACCCCTGGGCCTGAAAGATCCCCTGGAGAAGGGAATGGCTATCCTACCCCAGTAGTCTTGCCTGGGGGATTCCACGGACAGAGGAGACTGGTGGGCTACAGTCCATGAGGTTGCAAAGAGTTGGACACAACTGAGCAACTAACACTTTCACTTCACTTTCATAAGGTAAAGGTCTAACTTCATTCTTTGCGTGTAGATATTCAGTTTCCCAGTATTTGTTGAAAAGACTCTCCTTTCCCCATGATCTTGACATCTATGTCAACAATAATTTGACCATGTGTATAAAGGTTTATTTCTGGGCTCTCTATTTCATCCCACTGGTCTATAGGTCTGTCTGTAAGCCAGGATCATAGTTCTGCTTACTGCAGCTTTGCAGTAAGTTTTGAAATCAGGAAGTGTGAGGCCTCCAAGCTTACTCTTCTTTTTTAAGATTGCTTTGGCTCCTTGGGGATTCACCAAACTCTCTCTTGAAATTTCATTTAAACTTTAGGATAGATTTTTCTATTTCTTAAAAAAAGCATCATTGGGGTTTTGATAGGGATTACACTAAGTAGGTAGGTCAATTTGGGTACCACTGACATCTTAACAGTCTTTAATCTTCTGATTCATGAATATGGATTGTGTTCTATTTACTGACATCTTTAATTTCTTTCAGCAATGTTTTGTAGTTTTCAGTACGTAAATAGCTTTCCTCCTTAAGTTTATAGTTAAATATTTTATTCTTTTCTTTTCATTTTGTTTGTTTTAATTTTTTTGATGTGGACCATTTTTAAAGTCTTTATTGAATTTGCTACAATACTGCTTCTATTTTATGTTTTTGTTTTTTTGGGCCACGAGGCATGTGGGATCTTAGCTCCACAACCAGGGATCAAACCTGTGCCCCCTACACTGGAAGGAGAAGTCTTAACCACTAGAATGCTAGGGAATTCCCATCAGTTTATTGTTAGTTGATAGATTAACTTCCTTTTTAAAGCATAGTGACTTCAACATATGCCAAGATAAGTAACTCATTCATTTATCAATTATTTCTTGAGTACAAAAAAATTAATGCCAAAAATAGATATATAGTCATAGAACCCTTAAAGAAAATTAACCAATAATTGAGTATCATCTCACAAAGAAAATTCAGGCCCCAAAAGTTTAGAAGCAAGTTTTACCAATTATTCAAGGATTCAAACAATTGAATATACTAATTCTTTAAGAGAATATAAAATCAGAAAAAGTCCCCAAGGAATCCAATGAGATTATTATAACCTCCTCATCATTGAATCAGAGTATGAGAAAGAAAATATTAATCCTGAACACAGTCACAGAAATTTTATACAAAATATGTACAAAATTAATCCAAGAACATACTTTAAAAAAAAAATCATCACTGAATTCATGCCAGGAATGCAACCAGATGGTTTAACATAGAAAGTCACATATTTTATCATTAAATACATTAAAGGAGAAAATTTTGTCTATCTCATAGAAGGGATAGTAAAAGTGTATGATCAAATTCACCAACAATTCATTTTTAAAAACTCATTATATTTGTCAAGATCCAAGCACACTCTAATGGGATATTTGAAAAACATTTTATGATTTACAACAGCAAAGGCATAAAATGAAGGGAAAACAGTTGAGATAGTACGTGTCTTAGACTGAGTTCCCTTAACAGCAAGACCTAAAACTGAATTCAGATGCAAGTATTGAGAGTGTTTGGGGGGGTGGTGGGAAGGGAAGTGAGGGAAGCAGGATGTGGCAGGAAAAGAAACTAGCAAGAATGTGTTCTACAGGAAGTCTACCTGGAGTCTAATCCCATAGGAAGTTCTGGAGCATCTGTTGTACCAGAGTTGGTCCTGCCTTTAGGAAGCCTAGGGTGTCAGCCTTAATTTTACTAGGCATGTTAATTCTCATCATACAGCCAGGAATTCAGGAAATTGCCACTGGGTGAGTCTGTGCCTTAGTAGACCCGCTATGAGATGGACCTGCTAAGACTGCATTTACCACCTAATCTCCACCTGCCCCTACTCCACCTGCCCCTACTCACCTGACCCTATCAGGTCAGCTTGTCCTGCATCCAATAGTCCTCAAAAGGTGTGGCTCCATGACTTTCTTCAGTATATGGTACCCAGGTAAACCTTTGGGAGAAAGACCAGGAAAATCACCTCTTTACACAACTGCCATGGTATTTTGGGGTCCTTTATGGCAAGCCAGCCTCTCTTTCAATCGAGTTTTACATCTAAAAGCTATTCAGAAAAAGAGCAAGGTCCCTACCTTGCCATTGTGGTGACTGACCTCAGCCTTATGCTCACCTGTTTTTGAGGTTCTTTGAATTTAAACATTGACTAAGACCCTCCAAGTCTGCCTATCTCTCTTGTCTGAGGATCAATACATTCTAGTAAACATCTCTATGTACCTCTATGCTGCTGCTGCTGCTGCTAAGTCACTTCAATCGTGTCCGAGTCTGTGCGACCCTGTAGACGGCAGCCCACCAGGCTCCCCCGTCCCTGGGATTCTCCAGGCAAGAACACTGGAGTGGGTTGCCATTTCCTTCTCCGATGCATGAAAGTAAAAAGTGAAAGTGAAGTCGCTCAGTCGTGTCCGACTCTTCGCGACCCCATGGACTGCAGCCCACCAGGCTCTCCGTCCATGGGATTTTCCAGGCAAGAGTGCTATTCAAATTCTGTGGCCCGCTCTGGTCATTACACCCACCTGGTTTCCGAGATGGTGTTCGGTGCTTCCACCTGGCATCACCCTGACTACCAGGGATCCCAATTCTGGAACAATGTCTGTGTCCATTATCCCTGATGTACAAAAGACAACCTCTACTGAGCTCCCAGAAATGTCAGTGCTTCCGTAGCCAGCACGTCTCTTATCATCTTAGTAAATAGATATCCTTTAGGATCTCCTAAATGTTAGCAGTGTCAGCTGGTGAGTTCTCCATCTTAAATAGCAAATCATTGCAGCAGGCCCACCTCTCAGGGCCTTTTGATCCCTTCCTCCATGGTTGCCATGGCAGTTTCAGCATCTCTGCTTCATTGACCATGGCCCATCACTTTCTCTGAGCAAAGCAAGTCAGCCAACTCCTCGTTCTTGGGCTCTTGCCAGGTTGGTCCCTCCTAATTAACAGGAGTCGCTCCATATTGACAAATACCCTTTTTATCCAGACACACATGGATTCGGCTTGATCCTGAACCACCAAGAGTTACTCTCAGATGTAGATTTCCTGTCCCTGCCAGGACTGAGTAGCCAGGGCCTGGAGTGATTTGAGGGTACAAATTCCTTCCCATGCCTTAGCATGTGCCAGCCTGGGATTTAACCTCGGGTGCATCTGGTGGTCTGGAGGGGAGGGAAGAGCAGGTGCCATACAAAGACAGGCATTAGCCTGACCACACCAGCCTCCACCTCATTTAAAGCTTCTGCATGGTCCTCAGGAAGGGAGCGAGTGCTGTTTTTTATAAAAGAGAAAGAGCCCTTTTTTCTTAATGGGGGAAGGGGTGGGCCACTTCCCAGGCTACAGAAGGCTAGGGGATTTTGCATATCTACTGCTGCTGCTGCTGCTGCTAAGTCGCTTCAGTCGTGTCTGACTCTGTGCAACCCCATAGGTGGCAGCCCACCAGGCTTCCCTGTCCCTGGGATTCTCCAGGCAATAACACTCGAGTGGGTTGCCATTTCCTTCTCCAATGCATGAAAGTGAAAAGTGAAAGTGAAGTCACTCAGTCGTGTCCGACTCTAGCCACCCTATGGACTGCAGCCTACCAGGCTCCTCTGTCCATGGGATTTTCCAGGCAAAAGTACTGGAGTGGGGTGCCATTGCCTTCTCCGTTTTGCATATCGGTGGCTTATAAATACAAATACCCAGATTGCCCCAACCCAAGCTTTAAGGTTCTACTTCTTTCCTATCAGAGTCCTGACTTTGGCAGGAGACTTGCCAGGGCTAAGAATTCGACCTTCCATAAAGCTCTGCTAATCAACTGATCAGTCCCTGAGGCCGGAACTCAGCTCAATCTGCCCTCTAACTAAAGGAGAAACTAGGATTTGTTTAGGAGCTTCCCAGGTGGCGCCAGTGGTAAAGAACTGGCCTGCCAACTCAGGAGACATAAGAGACGTGGGTTCAATCCCTGGGTTGGCAAGATTCCCTGGAGAAGGGAATGACAATCCACTCTAGTATGCTTGTCTGGAGAACCCCATGGACAGAGGAGCCGGGCAGGCCACAGTCCATAGGATGACAGTTAGACATGACCGAAACAACTTAACATGCACGCAGGATTTGTTTAATGCTGCTGAGGAAACCCTGTCTTCCACACTTTGCTTTGAATTGATGACTGATAACCCCAAGCCTAACATTTTCTTCCTTCAAAGCATCAGTGCAAGCCCCTGATTCCATAGCTCTTTGATGACTAAGGTATAACTTTCAAACAGATGAGATACTATATAAGCCAATGCATCTATTTCCACTTACATTTCAACCCAGGGTAAGAGAGGTAAAAATCTGTGCAGCTGCACTGGTGCACACCAGGGATCAGAAATACTGCATCTTCTACCAGGGACACTGCAGAGAAATGTGTATGAAATGGACTATTCATTAAAAAGGGCTACTAATTAAAAGGGGTAGTTATGTATTACGAGGAGGAAAAAATGAGAAAATGGATTCCTACTGTATACCATACCCAAAATGAATTACAGGTTAGATTATAAACCTAAATGTCAGAGGAAAAGCAGTGAGCTTTAAAAAATATTCTTACAACCTCAGAGTACAGGAGGATTTTTAAACTACATACACACACATGCAATTGAAGCCCAGAGAATCTCTTTCACATGTACACCAAAGGACATGAAAAGAATGTTCCTGGTATTATTGTTGAAAAAGCAAGAAAGTGAGAAACAACCCAATTGTTTATTGATGGGAGAATGGATCAATCATGGTATTTTCTTACAACGGAATATTATACATCACCAGATTCATAATGAAATCAATGACCTACAGCCACAAACACCAATATGAATGAATCTTCAACTTTCTGAAAACAAGTGGCTGCTGAATACAAACAGTGCAACATTGTTTCCAGTTGGCTCTAGTGGAAGGAAGGATGTGTGATCAGAGAGCAACCCCCAGGATGGTTAATAATCTCAACCTCGTGAGAACATGTGTATTTGATTCTTTTCTACATGTTTAACAGGTCATAATTTTTAATAAAAAACTAAAATTTATTTAACTGTATCCTTTGCCTCAAGCTGTTTGCAATCTAGGGAGGGAAGTGAGACATATTTTTTTAAAAAGTAAACTGAGACAAAATGGTTAAGAAAACTGCATCGTGGAGGAGTGGGGTGGGGGGTTGGAATAGAACTAATCATAACTGGGAAGATCAGGGAAGGTTGGTGACATTTGAGATGAGCCTTGTGAAGATTTTTAAGGAGATGAGAGAAAGAGAAGAAAGTTACCATCCAGGGCAGATTAGAAGAGTTTGCAGAGGATGCTGGGATATGAGGGCCATGCTACGTGATCCCACCCCTTAGGAATTCCTACAATTCCGCACCTTTAGAACAATCTCCGCTGTAACCTGGGGCTACTCATCTGCTCCAGTGAAATAGAAAGAGCTCAGCTAAAGAACGCTTTGAGCTGTAGCTTTGCTGCGCTCCCACTCTATGATCTGGGATGGCCCCTTCTCCCTCTGTGTAAAATGGAGATGCCACAGTTACCACATAGTTATTTAAGGTATGAAAAATGTGAGTCAACCGTGGAGAACGGTATGGAGCTTCCTCAAAAACTAAAAACAGAGCTACCATCTGATCTTGCAATCCCACTCCTGGGCATATATCTGGGAAAGATGAAAAGCATAACTCAAAAAGATACACGCACCCCAGTGTTCATTGCAGCCACTGTTTACAATAGCCAGGACAGGGAAGCATCCTGGGTGTCCATCAACAGATGAATGGATAAAGAAGATGTGGTGTATATATATACCCTGGAAAACTACTCAAGCATACAAAAGAATGAAATCATGCCATGTGCAACCACATGGATGGACCTAGAGATTACCATACTTAGTGAAGTAAGTCAGAAAGAGAAAGACAAATATATGATATCACATATGTGGAATCAAAAACATGACACAAATGAATCTATATATTGTAGAAAACATAAACAGACGCACAGATACAGAAAACAAATTCATGGCTACCAAAGGGGAAAGAGGGGTGGCCACTGCTGCTGCTGCTGCTGAGTCATTTCAGTTGTGTCTGACTCTGTGTGACCCCAGACACAGGAGCCCACCAGGCTACCCCGTCCCTGGGATTCTCCAGGCAAGAACATTGGAGTGGGTTGCTGTTTCCTTTTCCAATGCATGAAAGTGAAAAGTGAAAGTGAAGGGGGGTGGAGGGAGGGATAAATCAGGAGACTGAGAGTATCATATACACACTACCATGCATAAAACAGATAAATAACCAAGAACCTACTGTATAGCACAGGGAAAACTGTACTCTATATTATGTAATAACCTATAAGGAAAAAGTATTTGAAAAGGAATATACATGTTCATGTGTATATATGTGTATATGTATATATATGTTATACATGTTCAGTTATACACACACACATATGTATATATAATGGGATGGCTGTGCTATACACTTGAAACAATACTGTGAATCAACTATACTTCAATTAAAAACAATTATTTTCTAAATATGGGCAAATATTGGCTCATCTATTCTCAGGACACAGTTATGTCAATGGCTTGATTTTTATCTTTGGCTTGATTTGTATCTAAATTCTATGTAGAGTGGACATTGCTTCCTTGGGCTGAGAGAAGCGGACTCAAGACCAGACTGGCCCTCACATGGAAAGCTTGGGGAAGGTGGTCCCACCCCCACCCCATCCCGAGGCTCAGGCTCCAGACTGAAAAGCAAGAGGAAAACTGACTTGGGAAATCTTCTCAGCTGTCCTCCAGGGCAGCAGCTGCCTGCACACCGAGCAAGCAAAGTTTCTGACCCCGCTTTTGGCCTCCATGGAAGAGGAGGTCCTGACCCATTCACGTCTGATCAATGGGTCAAGATCAAGGGCAGTGGCCTGTCCTGGTCTATGGCCCTGTGAAGTCAGAGGCCCAGTGACATAGCTGGTCCACTGTCAGGACAGTCTGAACAGCTGAGGTTACCATGAACTCCCCGTTCACCAGGCGTTTCTCTCCTGTAAGTAAACAAGTCAGCTTATGGTTTCAGCTGATTTTTTAACCCTAAAATGAATGTCACCAAAGAGCTTAGTGTACTTCTAGGAAATGTCCCCTTTTAAGTTCCTAGCTTGGGTGACATCAGATAGAAGCTTCCAGATGGAAAATAGGCTTCTCTGGAGGAAAGTTGTGACCTTTAAAGAAGGTGTGAAATAGCCTCTCCTCATTTCAGCCAGGCCTTTGGGTTCCAACCTTGATAAACAATGCCCAGAACAGTTAGATGTGAAACTCTGATTTGCTGTATGAGTCAGCCAAAGCCGGCCTGGGACAGGGGAATACCCGGTCCACTAGACAAAACTTCACTGTGGCCCAGGAGCCGGGCTGAGTCAGCCCACAGCTACTCTTGAGAATCTCCGGCCTAATAGTTTTTCCCACTTGGCTCAAGTACCTGAAGGGCTTTTCCTTTGTTTAAAAACGAAAAAAAAAAAAAAAGTGCTAACATACCAAATGGTATTTCAGAAGCTGGTCTCCAAACTGTTAAATCCTGAATCCTTTGAAGTAAACTTCTTTGTTTGTTTGTTTTCACTTTTTATTATGAGACATTTCAAAATTATTTAGTACGAATTGCCAGGTACTGATCACTCAGCTTCAGCAGCTCTGAATTCATGGACTATCTCACTTCATCTCTACCCTCCCTTACTTCCCCCACCCCATTCCCTGGGTTATTTCAAAGTAAATCCCATATGTCATATCATCTCATCAGTAAATTCAATGGGGGTTTTTTAACTCTTGTTTCAGAAGTTAAACAAGCTATGACCAAGCAAGTGGACTCTGTCAACAGTAAGAACCCATCTGTTACTACTCACCACTTACGGACAGCGACTTGTCCTAGGTAATGGGGTTGGTGAGTCACAGAGCCAGGGATAAACACAGGCTGTCCAGCTCAGCAGAAGATAAACGATTGAAACTTGGAGCCCTGGTCAAACTGTAAGTGACTCTCTAATAAGAAATACTGAATGGGGTAGGTTACTGCAGGCTTGCATAATAGGTTTAATCAATAATTTTTCAAGCACCTGCTATGTTCAGAATAAACACTTCTCCATAAGGAGCGTTTTGCAATGTGCAAAGTCCTTTGAACATCCTGGTAGTCCTCCTAGAGTTACCGTTGTGCATGCTCTAGGAAGGAACAAGCAAAAGCTCTGAACAGCCAACCAAATCTCCCAGACATTCACTGGTAAGAGGCCAGTTCTTCCAATATACAGCTGATATGTTGCTATCAGCAAACATGCCAAGAAAAGCAAAAAGCATTAAACAAATATAAGTCTCCCTCTCTACCAAAAAACAAGCAAGCACACAAAGAATGAGCCATTTTTACTGAAGGAAAGTAAATAGAGTGTCAGCTCCTGGACTACAAATTACCTATGATAACTAAAAGGCTGCCTATCTCATGGATGACTGGACCTGCAATCTATGCTGTCGTAAGTCTGAAAAGATGAAATATGCCCCCAGAGAAGAGGAGATCTCTTATAGGAAATTCTGAATTACTATTAATAGAAGCTTCTGTGTCCAGCTCAGTCACCCTCCCTGACCCCACCCTAGAGCCATGTGGCCTAGCCCATCCCCCAGAAGGAAAGGGTATTTTCGAATGTCAGACACAACCCAGAGCCACACAGAGAAAGTCCATCAGAAGTTCAGCCTCAAGAAGGGGGGGGTGGGAATGCAATAGATAAAGGAATTTCAAGAAGTCATAGGGGAAAAAAAACTACAAGCACTGAAATTACATTTCCTGTAATTTCAGGGGAAATATTCACTGTCATCATTCGGTCAATCGCGTCCACAATTCTGCTCGTACGCAGGGAAGGAGAGGAGGCTGGCAACTTTCCTGCTGTCTTCACTCCTTCTGGGAACTCTTACAAAACCACCCGTCCAGGCTTTTTTTTTTTTTTTTTTTTTATGGCAGTAGAGTTGATTTACAGTGTTGTGTTAATTTCTGCTGTACAGCAAAGTGATTCAGTTATACATATATATCCTTTTTCATATTCTCTTTCATTATGGCTTATCACAGGATATTGAATATAGTTCCTTGTGCTATGCTGCAGGACCTTACTGTCCACCCATTCTATATATAACAGTTTGCATCAACTAACCGCAAACTTCCAGCCCAGTCCTCTGCATCTTATGTCTTGAAACCTCTCAACCAAAATATTTATCACTCATTTAATAAAGCACTCTTCTATACACTGAATAACAATGCATGTATTAATTATTTCAGTGTACCAAAAGGAAAAAGTGCGTACTTTACTTATTAAGGCATACTTCCTTGAAATACTTTTGCATGAAGTATTTAAAATCTACTTCTAAACAATCAAACATCTATGACAAGCACATTTTCAAGCAATTTAGTGTTTAGTCTGTTCTAGTGAATGATGTCTTTTATTGTAGATTTAACCAAAGAGACCTTTAAGAAGCCATGCTTGGACTTTCATGGTGGTCCAGTCATTAAGACTCCATGCTTCCAATGCAGGGGGTGAGGGTTCGATCCCTTGTCTGGGAATTAAGATCCTATATGTCACGTGACACAGGCAAAAGGAAAAAAAAGAAGCAGCAGCCATGGTTATTTTTAAACACAAGAGCTAAATATTCAATCAACTTTCTGAGTATCTTTGTCAAATCATGATTTTTAACACTTCTTCGACTTCGCTTTTTCTCAGATAGAAGCCACTGCTTACTCTGAGAAACTGTTTAAACTAGGGTAAAATCACCAATTCTGAGGTGGCAGATCCCAATTCCAAGTAAAATGACCAATTCCAAGGAGGCAGTTTCTCCTCTGCGAAGGGGCTAAGATGTGTGTCTTCTATTCCAGGGGCCCAGGAGGAAATGGTGTGGGAGGGGAAGGCATCATGGGAACGCCTTTAAATGCTAAAGACCCTTGTTACCGAGAGACACAACATTGCTTGCGTCACTGATCTTAGCTCCCAGTCTTCAGAGGGTCATTCCTCACTGATTTCCTTAAAATGGAAGGTCAAAGCCATCCCAACCTCTACCCCTTTGCCCTCAAAAAACTAACAATCTAGATTCAGTTCTGCGGTTGTCGTTATTCTAAAGAATCTGACCAGACATTTTTTTCTCACAGGAGCTTTGTAAACACTCACTCACCATCTTCCTCCGATGCTCCCGAGCTGTGAACCAGGTTGGGATCTCATGTCTGGTGGGTTTCTTAAGGGCCAATAAGCAGTTGATGTGGGTTTGGAGTTTAGATTCTATCCTGAAGTTTAGACGATGCTGACCATGAATTTATTTCTTTTTAAATACACCCTTCAGCAACGGTCTAGCTTGTGTCTGTTTGGAAGAGCAGAGCTCTACTAACTAAACGAAAACATTTATTCCAGATGTGTCTCTGCTCTGAAGGAACCAGAATCAGTTTTCCAACCACATCTCCTTAAATTCCCAAACAAGGACATGAAGAAGTGATTCAGTGAGGGGACACCGTCTGGGATATTGACCACTAACTGTAAGTGAGGTCAAGCCATATTCCCAACATTTTGTATGCATTACCTCATCGAACCCTCATAACTCTTTGAGGCAGCAAAATTATAATCCCATTGTACAGATAAATAAAACCAATATATGGAGAAGTTAAGTAACTTCCCAAGTCACAGAGAGATTCAAGAGTGTCCAGCCGAGACTCAAATTGATCTCGGGTGGCCTTGGCCTGCAGTAACTTGAAGCAAGCAGAGATTTTGTTCTTGGCCAGAGACTGAGGTCAGGTCATGACCGTGAGAGTGCTGAATCCTAGCCCCTAGAGCAAAGGTCAGCAACAAGGTCTTGGCCCTTCAGCTTTGCAGAAAAGAATTCCCACAAGACAGTAAGTAGTGAAACAAGTAAAGTATTTATTAGGAGGAAAAGAGTACAGTACCTATTGGTAGACACATGGGCAGACTTAGTGGGAGAGTCACACCCTCATGGGTGTTTGAGTCACTTTTAAGGGGCATTTCTTCCAAGTTTCTTTGACCAATGATTTTGATTTGCCTGTTTCAGAGTCTGTATTTTGTATAACTCAGGATCCTCCTATAGCTACGTGTTCATCTCTCAGCCAAGATGGATTCAGGTGAAGAGGCCTATGGGTAGGTTGACATCACTCCCTTTTGACCTCCAAGGATACTTCCTGTACATGTGCAGTTGGCTAGGTCTCCTGACTTCAAGAATGAGAAATACGTGGTCTCCTCTATCTGGGCAGGGCCCATCCTCCTCTCTAGAGTGTTCTGCTGTTCTCATCTTGGAGTATCAGTCCACAAGGAATGAATCTCCAGCTGCTTTCCCTTGGGGGGAGGGGGGGCGGGCAGTTATGTCCAGGAGGCTACCTGCTCCTTTTCTTCAGTTAGTGTTATCTGGTACTATCTCCATGCTGGGGCCATGATGCACTCTTGACCCATGTTATCTAACAGCAGCCCTATGAGATAACACCATAAGTATCCCCATTTTCCATGTGAGATTCTGAGGAATCTCAGTTAAAAACCATGCCCGTATGCCCACCACTGTCAGTCAGCTTCGAGCATCCAACCATTAAATATGAGTGAACAGCCAAGGATCAGCAGGCATCAGAAAAAGCCTTGTAGTAAGAAAAACAGAAGTCAAAGCAAACTAAGCAAGAATAAAAATGTATAAAAAGGAAGGAAAGAAAGCTTAAAAAAAAAAAAAAAAACTTTGTGAATTTCTTCAGAACAAAATAAGAGAAGATATTCTATCCATAAAATAAGAACAATGTTTTAAAAGAAGTTTTCCTGAGACAAATGTTGTGTTTAAACTTAATATATAATAGGAGAAAAAATGTTAATTTCTGAAAGGTTTTGAAGTTAAAATTGAGAAAATGTCCCAGAAATTAAAAAGGAAAAATAAGAGGAAAAAATCATAAGAAATTTATAGGTGCTAATTAAGAGTTGAAGAAAAAAGCTGAGAAAATAAATGAGAATATAACACTAAGGAAATTATGCATATAAATTTCCCCAAGTCTCAAAATGAGTTTCCAAATTAAGAACCCCAGGATGCCTGAAAAATGTGCTGAGACACATTACCACTGTGTTTCAGAACACTGGAGCTAAGGGTCAAGAACTGGAATGACTTTAAAGTTGTTAAGAGCAATACTAGAAGGTAGGAGAAAACAGAACAAAATGCCTGCAGAGTTTTGAAGGGAAGTTATTTCTTATCTAGATACCTATGCACAGCTGTTTGTTAAGTATGAGAGTTCTTCTGGAGGGAGAAATTTCCTCTGTCCCTCTACGTATCAAACAAGAGTTTAATAACACGCATACACAGGAGAGGGGCTGCTCTGGTGGCTCAGCGGTAAAGAATCTGCCCACCAATGCAGTAGACAAGGGTTCAATCCCTGGGTTGGAAGATCCCCTGGAGAAGGAAACGGCAAACCACTCTAGTATTCTTGCCTGTGAAATCCCATGAACAGAGAAGCCTGGAGGTTCATGGGGTCACAAAAGAGTCGGACATGACTTAACTACTAAACAGCAACAACACACATAGGAGAGACTCAGGAAAACTGAGTAATTTGCCAAAATGGCCAAAGCTCTCATCTTAAAGAGCATGTTCAGCTGAAACCAAAAGAGGATGTTGGGGTAGTGGTTTTGGACTTTAAAGGGGAGGGAGCAATCGACATGAGGATGAGAAAACAAATGTTTGGCAGACAAATGTTTGCTGGGTCAGCAGAGACAATGGGACACAGAGTGGACTCCGATTTCTGGGCCCTGCCAAATTTCCCCAACCACACCTGGCCTGTAATCTTTGCAAACATCTCCAGTAATAGACCTATTCTGGAAAAAGGCCCTTTATCTAAATTCTTTAGGCAGGTAAGGGGAAAGGGGAAAGTGACTTTCTGTGTCTTTGGGGCCTCGATTGCTTTCAGCTCAAAATAATTTGTATGCCAAGGAGACATTTTGAGGTGGCAAATTTTCCTTCCCTGTAGAATAAAGACATTTTCAGAGATGCAAGCTTTCAAAAACTCATGGACTCTTCCTCAGGAAGCTACAGAGAAAGAACTCAGATGAAGAAGCAAACAGCTAAGAAATAAGATGGAAACCATGAGATGGTGAAAGTTCTCAAGGTCTCCAGCCTCATTTTGTGGCCCTTTGGAGCAGAAAACCAGGAGCCATTCCAGCCTGTAAAGATGTGGGATGGCTGTTCAGCTCTTCCTTCAGGCGATAACTTGCAGAAGGGAAGCAGTCAGTGACAGCTTCCAGCTGGCGGCTCCCAGACAATGCCTCAGCATGGCAGTGTTAGGGGACCATTGAGCGAAACAGCCTGCCTTGGCCAGACATGATGATAACCACTTGGATGAGTTGTCTCACAGCAGGAGGTCCTGATAAGGAAGATGGTGCTGCTGCTGAAAACTAACTGGGAGAATTTGGGAGGGGCCAAAAGGAGGGAGGAGGCACCAGCCCACAGTATGTCCTACCAACCTCCCAGAATCCTTCACATGAGAATCCATCTCAGCTGGGAGATGCCAGTGCCACCAAGAAGAACCCTAAGTCAGACCGACTTGGGCCAAACAAGATGATGGGCCAGAGACAACCCAGAAACTAACCCCATCACCATAAACCCTGACACTGTGAGCCACGTGGCAGAGCAGCCCTCCTGGTTTCCCTTAACCTGCTGCTCTCCGCCTGGGTGCCCCTTCACAATAAAATCTTTGTTTTGTCAGCTCATGTGTCTCCTCGATGAATTCACTTCCAAGTGTTAGACAAGAGCCCACTCTCAGGCCCTGGAAGGTGTCCCCCTTCCTGCAATTGCAGGGTTCCTACAGCTGGTCTCTTCTGCCGGACATAGCATTCTTCTAAGGAGACTCCGGCTGCCACCCTGAGGTTTCCAGGAGCCACAGTGCAGTCTGAGATTCTTCCTACCACACCTTCCTTCCTTCCTCCTCTCCCTTCCGAGGTGTCAGACCTGCATCCCCGTCTGAAGGCTCTCCCTGCCTCCTCCTGCCCCTTTATGTTCCCCTCGCCCAGGCAATTGTCCTAATAAATCTCTTTGCCCTTCAAATACCATCTTGGTGTCTGCTTCCTGGAGAACCCAAATTGGCACAAATCGAGAACAAATTTAGGTCAGAAGTTTCCTGGAAAAGCTTTTTCAAGAAGAAAAAATATTAGAATACCCAGGATTGATTTTATTGAGCAATACTAACACACGTGGAAGTGAGAGGTGGATAATTAGTGATAAATACATAAGCAGTTAGCCTCCTGCCTGCCCTCTATAAAGGCAATAGTTAACCCTAGTGAGGAAAAACCTAGTTTACTATGTTGACTGAAAAATGCACAACAATAGAAGTTGAGAACTATGTTTTATTCAGCAGACATACTGCGGACTTAAGCCCAGAAGGCAGCCTCTCAGGTATCTCTGAGGGACTGCTCTGAAGATTTCAGTGAGGAGCCAGGACCTATAGGGGGGATTGTAACAAAAACCAGTTAGTCAGAACATCCAAAGATGACTGTTAGTTAAAGAAAACCGGATATCTTAAGTTAATGAATTTGACACTTTGCATATATGGGAAAATACAAGAGTCTGGGCTCACTGAATTCATTCCTTTGACATGAACCTTAGCTGTCTAGGGCCAGTTTCCTACTTTCTCCATCCTGAATCCCCTCAGGGTACACACAGTCCGGCAGCTACAGTGGCTGCTGGCTTGATGGCAGCAACATCCTTTTTCACTGATACAGCAGGCAACATTGTTCATCCACAACCATTTGGCTCAGCTTTAAATAGTAACATAATAATAATGCAAACACCACACAGTGTAACCTAACTGAAATTATAACTCATGTTGGAAGAATAGGGAATTAGAAAGTGTCCAAGGATATCGCAAAGGTTTGTTCGGGAGGAGAATTAAATCCTCATCTTTCATATGGAGAAATCAATAGATGACACCTAAACAGGAAAATTAAGTAGTTAATATGTTATTTAGTAAGTAAGTATGTTAGAGGAAAAAGTTGGTTTAAAACTCAACATTCAGAAAAGTAAGATCATGGCATCTGGTCCCATCACTTTATGGCAAATAGATGAGGAAACAATGGAAACAGTGACAGGCTTTATTTTGGGGGGCTCCAAAATCACTGCAGATGGTGACTGCAGCCATGAAATTAGAACACGCATGCTCCTTGGAAGAAAAGTTATGACCAACCTAGACAGCATATTAAAAAGCAGAGACATTACTTTGCCAACAAAGGTCCATCTAGTCAAGGCTATGGTTTTTCCAGTAGTCATGTATGGATGTGAGAGTTGGACTATAAGGAAAGCTGAGCGCCCAAGGATTGATGTTTTTGAACTGTAATGTTGGAGAAGATTCTTGCTAGTCCCTTGGACTGCAAGGAGATCCAACCAGTTAGTCC
This sequence comes from Bos indicus, assembly GCF_029378745.1. Taxonomy (NCBI): domain Eukaryota; kingdom Metazoa; phylum Chordata; class Mammalia; order Artiodactyla; family Bovidae; genus Bos; species Bos indicus. The sequence goes on along the minus strand of NC_091772.1, from coordinate 35,406,292 downwards.
TAAAGGAAATCAGTCCTGAATATTCATTGGAAGGACTGATACTGAAGCTGAAACTCCAATACTTTGGCCACCTGATGCGAAGAACTGACTCATTTGCATAGATCCTGCTGTTGGGAAAGATTAAAGGCGGGAGGAGAAGGGGACGACAGAGGATGAGATGGTTGGATGGCCTCACCGACTCCATGGCCATGAGTTTGAGTAAATTCCAGGTGATGGACAGGGAGGCCTGGCGTGCTGCAGTCAATGGGGTCGCAAAGAGTCAGACACGACTGACTGACTGAACTGAACTGAACTGAACTGATGTTATTTAGTGATGAAGTGAATGTTACCAAAAGAATCAATTAAAACTGCTGAAAGTAGATGCCTTAGGGAGCAGAAAATGGAGGGGGAAGTTCAGGGAACTGGGATTTGGGAGTTAAAAACCGTGAAAACAATTCAGCTCTTAAACCATGCACAGCTATAACTTTTATTTAAAAATACATTGCCAAGGGACTTCCCTGGGGGTCCAGTGATTAAGAATCTGCCTTGCAATGCAGAGGACATGGGTTTAATCCCTGATGCAGGAACAAAGATCCCACATGCCAAGGGGCAATTACCCTTACACAAAACCAAAGACAGTCTGAGAACCACAGTGAAACATCTCACACGACACAACTAAGACCCAATGCAGCCAAACAAACAAACATGTACAAAGAATTAATTTTAAAAATATATTGCCATACAAAAATATACAATAAAAAGAACCAAGTAAAAAGAAAGGGACTTCCCAGGCCACACTCATGGTAAAGAACCCACCTGCCAATGCAGGAGATGCAAGGGACACAGGTTTGATACTTGTATCAGGAAGATCCCCTGGAGGAAGGCATAGCAACCCACTCCAGTGTTCTTGCCTGGAGAATCCCATGGACAGAGGAGCCTGGCAGGCTACAGTCCATGGGTTCACAAAGTGACTGAAGCAACTTAACACACACACAAGTAAAAATAAACAGGAAGGACCCTAGGCGACCTCGGAGGAGAGAAGAGTTAGGTAGGTGTGAGGTGAGAGTTAACCCAGTGAGCTGGACTGAGCATCTCATGTGTGTCTGACATGGGGTTGGGCAAGGTGAGTGTGGTTGGAGTGTGGCGAGCAGGGAGGACAAGGACGCAGGGGAGGCAAGCAGAGAAGTGAGGACACAGATGACCTTGTCAGCCACATCATCTCGGGATATTTTCTTAGGAGCCACGGGAAGACTGAATTGTTCCCTTTGCAAAGATGTCTCAGATGAATGCCTACGATTCGTGTCTAGGATGCTGAGAACTTGTTGGAGGTAGACAGGGAAAAGGAGGGAGAAGAAAACGGGTGTCCTGGATGTTGGCCAGCATCTTGGAGGATGGCTGTGCATCTTGGATAAAGCACATACCTAAGTGCAGGATGGGAACAGAAGGTGTGAATGTGTTCCATTTTTGTGATGATGGTTACGTTGTCTGAAAGTTTTCTGGGTCAAGATGTCAAGTAAGCAGTTAGATTCACAGACTTAATAGAAAAATCTGGCAAATTTGAGTCATTAACACATAGACGCGTGGTAATTCAAATCCTTGGGAATAAGTGAGGTGTTTCAGGAAGAGAGAACCAACCTTGGGCAGAGCCCTATGGAACCCCACAAGGGCTGAGTATGGAGCAGCCAAGGAAACAAGGGAGGGAACAGTCAGAGAGTAGAGAGTGTGTGTGTGTGTGTGTCGAACAGTCTCTCACTGGAAAATTCACTTTGATACATCATTCAGATATTCAAATGCAACTGTCTTGTGATAACTGAAATTTGGCCACATAGAGGGGGTGCAGGCTGACCCCAGAGCTACTAAAGCACTGCTGTGCTGTGCTCAGTCATGCCCGACTCTTTGCGACCCCATGGACTGTAGCCCACCAGGCTCCTGCATCCATGGGATTTAGTAGAGGCAGAGGGAAAAGAGGATGCAAAGTCCCCAGCAGCTTTGTGCCAAAGAAGCCTGATGCTGATCCCAAAGGCTGAGATACAGAAAACGGCTCAAAGGAAGCAGAATAGTAAAAGAGAACAGCAGGAAAAAAATGCTGTTGTGGGACTTCCACGGTGATCTAGTGTTTGGGACGTCACCTTCCAGTGTGGGGAGAGTGGGTTCAATCATTGGTTAGGGAGCTAGGATCCCACACGCCTCAGGGCCAGAAAATCAGAACATAAACAACAGAAGCAGCATTGCAACAAATTCAATAAAGACTTTAAAAGATGAGACTTCCCTGGTGGTCCAGTGGTCAAGAATCCACCTGCCAATGCAAGGGACAGGGGGTTCGAGCCCTGGTCTGGGAAGATTCCACATGCCGAGAAGCAGCTGAGCCTGTCCACCACAGCTGCTGGAGCCCACAGGCCCAGAGCGCGAGCTCTGCAGCAAGAGAAGCCACCACAGTGCGATGTCCGTGTTCTGCAACAAGAGTAGCCCCTGCTCTCTGCAGCTAGAAAAAGCCCGTGTGCAGCAACAAAGACTCAGCACAGTCAAAAATAAAAAAAATTTTAATTTAAAAAAAAACTTTAAAGAATGATCCACATCAAAAAAAAAAAAAAAAAAAAACACCTTAAAAAAATGGTACTGTGATAAACTGTAAATTAGCTAAACTTTCAGGAGTTTTGAGACTTGTCTTAATAGGTGAAAAACAGTTGTAACCAAAGGTTTATAAGAAACCGTTTGATGTATAAACACTAGACTGAGTGATTTCTTTGGTTTTTCGTCATTCATTTGGGCAAATTGATGCAAATCCCCAAACGGCTTAACCCTAGTGTGTGATTTCTGGATGGTTTCTCCTCACAGTGGGTTGCCCCAGGCAGGTATTGTCAGAACCTCCAGCTGTGCCAGCCCTGCTTATCACACCCTGTGACTGAGGTCTTTCCAAGTGCTAAAACCACTTCCTAAGTACGAGAAACGAGATGTTTTTCTACTCAGGTAAAATACAAAATATAAACACAGGCTCTCTTGAAAGGGTACCTGAATAAAATTATGCCAAACTGGAACATTTACTTTAAAAGTCTGAAGATAATGACCCCTTTGTTGAAACGGTCTTATCAGTTGCTACGTTTGCTTGGCACGCTGTCTTCATAAAGCAACATCAAAAACCTGATGGGAAGGGGTTATCATTCTTTTACTTCAGCAAAAAATAAATAAATGAAGATTCTGGTCTTTGTGTCCCAGTATCCTCTGGGTATTGTCTGCATCTATTTTGAATTTTGTCTTGATTGCTGTGGATGTTAAATAAATAGTAAACGCCTTTTAGGAGAAGAATAGTTAATGCTGTTGCTGCTGCTGCTGCTAAGTCGCTTCAGTCGTGTGCGACCCTGTGCGACCCCACAGACAGCAGCCCACCAGGCTCCCCCGTCCCTGGGATTCTCCAGGCAAGAACACTGGAGTGGGTTGCCATTTCCTTCTCTGATGCAGGAAAGTGAAAAGTGAAAGTGAAGTCGCTCAGTCGTGTCTGACTCTTCGTGACCCCATGGCCTGCAGCCTACCAGGCTCCTCCATCCACGGGATTTTCCAGGCAAGAGTACTGGAGTGGGGTGCCATTGCCTTCTCCTATAGTTAATGCTAATAGATGCTAACTCATAGCAGTGAAAATAGGGCATCAGAAAAATCAGAGAACGGTAGTTTGACCACAGAAACTGTGGTTGGTATGGTCACTGCTGTAGTGAAAGGAAATGCAAACTTCTTTTATTTCCTGTCCTGAAACAAAGCTTATCAAAGAATACTTTAGAAAAAAGTACCTTAAAAGAATAACATATATATTTCTCTTTTCATCTATTCCTTTTAAAAAAATTTTATTGAAGTATCAGATCAGATCAGATCAGATCAGTTGCTCAGTCGTGTCCGACTCTGCGACCCCATGAATCGCAGCACGCCAGGCCTCCCTGTCCATCACCAACTCCCGGAGTTCACTCAGACTCACGTCCATCGAGTCAGTGATGCCATCCAGCCATCTCATCCTCTGTCGTCCCCTTCTCCTCCTGTCCCCAATCCCTCTCAGCATCAGAGTCTTTTCCAATGAGTCAACTCTTCGAATGAGGTGGCCAAAGTACTGGAGTTTCAGCTTTAGCACCATTCCTTCCAAAGAAATCCCAGGGCTGATCTCCTTCAGAATGGACTGGTTGGATCTCCTTAGTATAGTTGATTTAAAATATTACATTAGTTTCAGGTGTATAGCAAAGTGATACAATATTTTTCTAGATTATACTCCATTTAAAGTTATTATAAAATACTGGCTCTATTCCCAGGCTGTACTGCATAATTTTACAGCTGATTTATTTTATACATAGTAGTTTGTTCTTCTTATGCCTATTTTTTTACCTCTCTTTTTTATCATTTTGCATTTTTTGTTGTTTATTTAGCTTCACAAGATCTATGATCTTCATTGCAGCATGCAAAATCTTAGTTGCTGCAGGAAGAATCCAGTTCCCTGATCAGGGATCAAACCGGGGCCCTCTGCATTGGGAGTACAGTCTCAGCCACTGGACCACCAGGGAAGTCCCCATTTCTTTACTTTTTTTATTTGGACATTGGAGTGTCCCAGACAAGGGAGTGCTATAGCGGCTTCACTCTGAGGACCTGTGCTGCACACAAGTCCCTAGATGGCAGAGTCCGCCCCTGAGAATGTGTAGTCCCTGGAGAAATGGGCTTCTGTTGGAGCACTCTGTTGAATTCTGAAGATAAATCCACCAGGCTGAAATCTTCATAGGTTCCCTATTACTATCACATTAAACTTTTTATATCTTTCTTTCAAAAATATCTATAATTTGAATGCATCCATCCTCAGCCTCCCATTCTAAACTATGATATAACAGACTTTCCTTCAGTGTCTTTTGAACCATGTTGTTCTAGAAGCAGGATGGAGCCAGCTGTCAGAAACACCTAGGCTCTTCTGGTTTGGGCCCTCGGCAGCTGTGGGGTTTTTGGACCATCATCTTACTTTCTTGGAAGATTACCTCTCGAGCTCTGAATTAACAGAATCCTGGTAAATCTTCCCCAGACCTCTCTCTGCTGTGATCATCGATCCTTTCACCTTATAGCATATTTTCAATTCGTGGTTCAGGCATTTGTGGCCATGAAACTAAAAAAAATACATAAGATGATGCTAAACTCTTCCATTTAGTTCTGAACAGCTATTGGACTCTAAGGAGATCAAACCAGTCAGTCCTAAAGGAAATCAGGCCTGCATATTCATTGGAAGGACTGATGCTAAAGCTGAAACTCCAATATTTTGGCCACCTGATGCAAAGAACTGATTCATTGGAAAAGACCCTGATGCTGGGAAATATTGAGGGCAGGAGAAGGGGAAGGCAGAGGATGAGATGGTTGGATGGCATCACAAACTTGATGGACATGAGTTTGAACAGGCTCCGGGAGTTGATGATGGACAGGTAAGTCTGGCTTTCTGCCGTCCAGGGGGTCGCAGAGTTGAACACAACTAAGCAACTGAACTGAACTGATAAGTTCTAACTAGCCAGTTCTATGGGCTTCCCAGGTGTTGCAGGTGGTAAAGAATCCACCTGCCAATGCAGGAGACCTAAGAGATGTGGGTCTGATCCCTGGGTCGGGAAGATCCCCTGGAGGATGGCATGGCAACCCACTCTAGTATTCTTGCTTAGAGAATTCCATGGACAGGAGAGACTGGCGGGCTATGGTCCATGGGGTTGCAAAGAGTTGGACACGACTGAATGACTTAGCACTCATGCACAGCCAGTTCTATAGGCAATAGTTTAGAATAACACTTTTTTAGATGAGGAGAATTCATTTCTCTGAAGACTTAGGTGTTAATACTGTAGTGTTTATAGATTGGCAGAGAAAGCAAGGGAGAGCGTGGGAAGGAAGTGGTGAGGGCAAGGTGCCCAGAGTCCCTCTGAGAAGTAAACAGTGGTCAGCACCGGTCTGGGGAAATTTCTCTCTCAGGCCATGTGAACAGAGCTGCACGCTAGAGTGATTCCCCAATACCCCTTCCAAAAATGCCCTGGGGGCCTCCACTGGGACCAGTCCTGACCTTGACTGACCAGATGGTTCGCATCACATAGCCAGGAAGATTCAATCTCTCTCCCCCTTTCTCTCTCTCTCCTTTTGAAATGAAATTTCAACTTTTCAAGCAGGAATCCAGCTTTTCAAGCAGGAAAACTGTGAACAGAGCTTGGTGCAAATCCCAAATCTCATCCATATATAAACTTTCAAGTTTTTTCTTCTGTTAATGCAGGCAAATCAGATTTCCAGAGCAATAGTGCATCCATCTGCTTGCATTTCCTGACCCAGCAAGGCTACTCACAGTTCAACTGTTCCAGGGAGGGACCTTTTCATACACTTTCTTTAATCCCCAGGCTTCCCTGGTAGCCCAGCACAGAAAGAATCTGCCTGCAGTGCAGGAAATGCAGGAGATGCAGGTTGAGTCCCTGGGTTGGGAAGATTCCCCTGGGGAAGGAAATGGCAACCCACTCTGTGTTCTTGCCTGGAGAAATCCATGGACAGAGGAGCCTGGGTGGCTACAGTCCATGGGGTTGCAAAGAGTCAGACATGGCTGAAGCAACTGAGAAGAGCAGAGCAAAATCAAGAAAAACTATTCTCCATCTACACCCAAGTTTTACATTCTATACTTTGGGGAAATCTGAGAACATAGACCAGTGAGGAAGATGAAGAAAAAGGAAACCATGGGACAGTGGCGCAAGCCATCCAGGGACCAGTCTCCAACAAGGGCTTTAGGGTGTGCAGATGTCCTGCAGGCACCTGAAAGCTGCTTTAAACCAGCCTGTGCTAGAGCCAGTAAAGGTGTGAGATGTAAAAACACCACACCAGCATCTTCACACTGCTTCCACCTTACAGATGACTGAGCACACAGCTGCCCACAGAGTGTGCTCTGAGGGACTTGGGAGGGATTACTGTTCCTGTGTTCTTCCTGCAGAACAGCCTTCCCCACAAGGCCAGAAATGTCACCATCCATCATTCACTCCCTTTCCTCAAGCACTGCCCTCTTTCTAGTTTTTTGTTCATTTGGCTGTACCGAATCTTAATGGTGGCATGCGAACTCTTAGCCGCAGCACGTGGGATCAAGTTCCCTGACCAGGGATGGAACCTGGACCCCCTGCATTTGGAGTGCAGAGTCTTAGCCCTTGGACCATCAGGGAAGTCCCTCCCTCTAGTTTTTATTCAAATTATAAATATGCCACACTCACTCCCTGGTACTTTTCTATGCATAAGTCTACTAAGTGGAACCAAGAAGCAGGACAAGCCAGCGAGGATGGAGACCAGGTAGGAAGGGGAGATGGTATCTCAACTGCACAAAACCTTTTCCTACATCAAAGATTTTCTGGGTCCAACCCCATCCTTTTGACATGCACTTCACTCCCACTGCAAGGAAAATTCTGAGCCTGTGGGTATGTTTTCATGAATTATTAAACCATCTTTCCAAGACGGTCTAGAATGGAAAACACTGTGGCAAAGGAAAGACACCAAGTGAGCAAAACAATGTAAAGCATCTCACATGGCACATATCACTTAATAGATGTTCAATAAATAAATGTTTCCTTCCTTCCTTTCCTAGAGTTGCAGTATCTCCAGTGTATTAATTTTTCTGCATGTGGTTACATTCCTCAGAAGTGTAGGTTTCATGTCTGGAATGAAGGGAAATACCAAGTAAAGTTCATAAAACATCAATCTTAGGGAGGAAATGACAGCCATGGATATCAGGGGGTCTCATACCTGTTGGCTAGATCCAGCTTATAGTTTCATAAGAGGTGGAAATTAAAGAAAGTCCAGAGGGTTGAGATGCTTACTGACCAGAAGAGCATGACTGTATGTTCAGACCTGAATCACAAAGGCTCCAAGGAGACAAGGCAGCACCTCCACCCCAGGAAAATTGGGTGTGTTCTAAGCGGCCGAGGACCACATGGATTGCATTTCCAATGTGTGTTGTTAGATGTGCCTCTCTAAATGAAATTCCATGTTCCACGTGGGGGGGGCAGGGCCAAAAAAAAAAAAAAAAGACAGAATAATCAAATAAGTTCAGAAGGTCCTGAATTTAACTGATCTTTATTTCAAGGTTTCTGAGGCCCTTTACTGTTTTAGGACTCAAGGTTGATTTTCTAACGGAAGGGTTTCTTGGAAAAATCTCAAGGACCAGTGTGTTCTTTATGATCCACACATGCATCACCATGAACATCAGGCTACCATGGTCCTAGCTGCAGGTCTGCCATTGTCTGGCTGTGCAGGGACACCACAAGCCACTTCACCTCCTTGGATCTCATCTTCCTTGTCCTGCTGAGCTAAGGAGTCAATCTAAGGTGTTCATATCTTTAGGATTCGGTGTCTATCCCAGAGTTAGGGTTGACCAGAAACCTTGAATTTCTCAGGGTAAAAAGCACAACTTCAGAACAATAGACCCCTCAGAGGGCGACCTGGTGCTTTCTCCCTTGACCAGACCTTAGTCCTGAACTCACTATTCATCATCACTGCACAGCTCTGGTCCCTGGCAGTGAAACACACTGACCTGAGTGTCTGCGGCAAGCTCACCCAGCCCCAGATTCTGCCAGGTCTGGTTCTACCTCTGTGACTCACTCATCTCCATCTGTGACACTCGAGTGTTCCCCAAAGTCATCCCACTGTGCCTGGGACCACGTGTCCTGTGTTTGGAGCTCACCAGACCTCACCGGCAGCTCCACCCATTCTGTCCTTGGCAATTTTCTTTTGGATGCTGATTTTCTTATTTCCAAATCATTTGATTTGTTTCTTATATCTTCCTCTTTTTTCCTACCGACACTGGCCAGCAGTTTTGCTTTTTTCTTTCTTCCCCAAATGGCCACTTCCCTCCTCCTCCTCCTCTCACTGCTCTCTGTGGCTTCCCTGTAGCTTTCAGGGCAAAAGTTGCCATTGCCCTTCCATGTTAGGACGCTGAAATCCAACCCTCCCTTCCATGGTGACACAGGATCGAGTTAGCCATTCACTGGGGTGACCATAGAATTTATCCTTCAAACAGATACTTTTTGAATGAAGGAGGGAGCTGTGAACAATTATGCCCAAACAATAGTATACGGGGACAGTTGCTGGTGGGGTTCTATGGTCACCCCATTGTGTGCAGACATATGATTTGCTCTATGGCTGACATTTTATATAGTTTTCTTTTACGAGTTGCATTTATGTCCTAATCTTGCAGATTGGCAGCACTATACCTTGAATATAGTGCTTGAGTTACGTGCATTGCATGTGTCTGACCATCCCCAACATCAGCCAAATTCCTCCTCTAAATGATGAGCTCCCTAATTTGGTGGTTAAAACTGCTCTCCTGTTCATGGTCGTGGTCACGGGTAACAGCAGCATCTGCATCTTGCTGGTGCCCCCACCTGCTTCCCAGCTCTTTTAGGTACCTCCTTTATTCACCCTGTCCCAGCTTTCTAGCTTGATCTAGTTACCTACAGCAGCATTCACTGGGATAATTCCAACGTCAAGAACTTCTTGCAGGGCAGGAAGAGAGACTCAGATGCAGACAGCAGAACTGTGGACACAGCTGGGGAAGGAGAGGGTGGGATGAACTGAGACAGTGGCATTGAAACATGTACAGTAGCACGTGTGAAATGGATAGCTAGTGGGAAGTTGTTGTATAACACAGGGAGCTCAGCTTGGTGTTCTGTGATGACCTAGAGGGGTGGGGTAGAGGAGTAGGAGGGAGGGTCAAGAGGGAAGGGATTTATGTATACATATAGCTGATTCATGTTGTACAGCAGAAACTAACAGACATTATAAAGCCATTATCCTACAATTAAAAATAAAAGAAAAATCATTTTTAAAAAGGCAAGAACCTCTGGGTCCTCAACTCCCACCAGATCCTTACTAGCCTGCTTCTGTTGTTAGGTTTGTGCTCCTCTTCCTTGGCAGCTAGATGCTTTTCGGTGAGTGCCCAAGCTGATTTCACTAGCCTCTGTGTGTTGTTGGGCTGGTAAGAGACAGAACTCCAACTCAAGCTAGTTTAGTTCCAAAGGGGAATTCATAGACTCAAGAATCTAAGAGAAATTTTGATGATGAGATGCAGCTGAGCCTGAGAATAAACTGAAACAAGAGATCTGAGTGGCCCCCCAGACTATCTGCATCTCTTGTCCTACTTAGGTCATCAGTTTGAGTTTCTCTGCTTGACGACCAGCATCACCCCATGCCAGGAAATGTGATTTCTGTGCTCCTAGGTTTTACACTCTAGTGGTGTGTGTGTGTGCAGCCAAAGCCATATTTCCATCAGCTCCAAGGTGTGAACTTGGGGCTTGACCACTAGAAGCTCTGGAGGTCACACTCGGCCAGGGACAGGGAGTGGGCACAGCAGGTATCCTGCCTGGAGTAGTGATGACATCACTGCTCAGACACAGGGCGAGATCTTGCAACAGCTTGGTTCTTGAGACAGAGAACAGGTTCACTGGTAGTGTACATACACAGGTGGTTTCTGGTGCATTCTCAGATTCTTCTGTCCGTTTTTGTTGAGGCCTGGGTGAGGAAGTATTCATTTTACTTAACTGATATGCTTGGTGAACATCTGACACACCTCAGTGCTTTTGACACTAAGATGATTAACTGCATGGCTTTGGGTCTCCAGTCCCAAAACTCAGACAGGAACCAGCTTGGATCTGACTCTCCAGCCCTAAAGAGGATCAGCCAGAGCCGGAGCGAGAAGGGCAGGGGCTGTTTCCAGGAGATCGGAGTGGCTGGCGGGCAGTCCCACAGAGTCCTCGACCCGAGTCTCCTGGACCCCACAGGGCCCATCCACCATCTTCCATGTTTCTTCTCCTGAGCCCTGGGGGACATGCTTTCTCTTGCTGAAGGTGGAACACTCTGTCAGTAAAACTCGCCCTGATTTCCTTTTGTGCTGTTGTTTTCTTTGTGATTATCAGCTGCTGCTGAGGTTATGTTATTTTAGGAAGGTCCTTGGGAGTGGTCATTACATAACTGCCCCAGCTGCCGCCCAACAAGTCAGAAATTGTTAGGGATGCTCACCTCCACCCAGTGGTTCTAGTACAACAAACAGCTTCTCATCTCCACCCCCGCGTCCCTCTCCCCAGTTCCTCCCTCCGGGTCCCGCGCTGGGGTAGTCACATGCCTGCTGACTTTCAGCTGAGTTTCATCACATGGGAGATTGATTCATCTGAGTTGAACTCCCAAGTTTCCTTCACCTTTGACACCTTTCTTTTGTGTACCTTGAACTTCTTTTCAGATAAATTATGATGATGCCTTTGGTCAAGTTGAGTCTCCTTCTTTGACTTTCTCTTGGGATCTTTTCTGAGGACCTTGTTTGTCCATGTGCCCTAGATCCACAGATCCACACACCCCCACCATGACCACCTCCATCATCTCCACTTGACCACTTTTCCCTCTGGGTTTCCCTCTCCCTCTTTCCCTTCATGGATCTAAATCATGAGAGCCCATCCTTGCCTGCCTGGAGATTATCTGCTCCTGCTTGTCCTTCGTTCTCCTCATGCTTTCCCCAGCTACTTCTTCAGCATCCCTTCAATTTCCTCCGGATCCACTGATCCACCCCTGTTCCTGTGCAAAACTTGTCTTGCAAGCCTTGTCCTCTGTCTTCCAAGGAGCAGTCTCCTGCCTGCCTCCCAGCAGATGCCACCAGCCCTCTGTTTCATTTCCCCTCTCACTCTGGGCCCATCTCCACTGTGGCCTACATATGAGTCGTTTATATAAATGCAACTTCCCTCCACCCAGAGATTACCACAGCCTTTTTTTTTTTTTAACTCAAATCATAGATATAGGTACTATGCTTGAAACACCATTCTCAACAGCACCATTGAATTCAGAGAGTTTCCTCTTTTCTCTTGTGTTTTTGAAATAACAAGAGTATCCTTTGGGGGGGGTGTGAAAATAATACATGGCGGCAATAGAAAATTGGCAATTGAAACAACTTTTTGTTGTACAATGTATCATTTCTGTTGTTTGAAAGATAGTTTTTTTTAAAGGAATAGTTGTAATTATATTATACATACAATTATGGATCCTCCTATTTTCACTTAATATTAAGACTTTCCAGATATTCATTGAGTGTTTTGTGTGTGAAGGATTGTTTCAGGTCCTGGGGATACAATGCTGCTCACCCTCTTTGAACGTGTGGTCTAATGTCAGAGGTAACAGGGCAGTTATGATCCTGTATAGATAGCACAAAATCTTGTCCTGGAGGGGGTGGTCAGGGAAGGTCTTCTCCCCACCCCCCACCTCATGAAGTGAGATCCCAGCTAAGACAGAAAGAATTATCAGGGGTTACCTGGGAAGACTCTTCTAGGTACAGGGAATAACATGTATGCAGCAAGGAGGAGAAGGGCACAAGAGAAGTGTAAATGCTGATTCTAGAGAGGCAATAACAGATGGTATGAGCCAGGTTATTGAATGTGTATTTTATCTCAAGAGAGCCAGACACTTCCTTTTGAGTCTAATTAGATTTTCCCATAAGACAGCTGTAATTACAGTAATGAAGCAGGGATCAACTCTTTTGTCTAATTATTAACTCTTCATAATACACCTTTTCTTGATAATGGAGATTCACAAGTAGAGGTACCATCACTTACTTAATCCTTTCCCTGCTGTTCCTGATATTTCATAGTTATAAATAATGTTGCAGTCAACACATTTCTCCTGGTCTCTCCTCTGCATTAACAGAAACCCTTTGCAGATGCTAACTCAATAGCCTCTTCTACGTAATTCACCCTAAGTTCTTTTTGTTCCAACTCTACTCACGTTTCATGCTTCCAATCCAAGCCCTTAACTAGCCTACATACTTGGTAGGAACTACGGGGCTTGCCAGGCTTCCCAGCTGGTGCTAGTGGTAAAGAACCTGCCTGCCAGTCCGAGAGAGGTAAGAGACCCAGGCTTAACCCCTGGGTCAGGACGATCCCCTAGAGCAGGGCCTAGCAACCCATTCCAGTATTCTTGCCTGGAGAATCCCATGGACAGAGGAGCCTGGAGGGCTACATTCCATAGGGTGGCAAAGAGTTGGACACGACTGAAGTGACTTAGCATGCACACAAGGGGCTTCCCAGCTGGCACAGTTGGTAAAGAACCCACCTGCCAATGCAGGAGACAGAAGAGACAAGGGTTTGATTCCTGGGTTGGGAAGATCCCCTGGAGAAGGAAATGACAACCCACTCCAGTATTCTTGCCTGGAAAATTCAGTGGACAAAGGAACTTGATGGGCTATAGTCCATGGGGTCGCAAAGAGTCGAAAGAGTGGACAGGTTCTCCTGTGTTTCTGAAAGGAGCTGGGAGTCCTAGTGTGAGAGCCCATAGTGGTGTATGGACAGCACACACACACAAACTGAAAATGGACTGAAATCTCACATCAGCCGTTTTCACACACTTCCTCTTTTTCATTGTACCTTTTTTTAGCTTTCCCAGCTTACTTCTTAATTACCATCAGTGAGTGCAGAAGAGGAAGGAAGGAACTATCACCCTTCTTGAGTTACTGGGTTATTTTAGATTCAATGTGATGGATCCACAATTGAAGCTTTGAACCAAAAGTTCTATTAAGTTTCACAGCAGTGCCATAACACACATAAGAGTTTCTACAACTATTCAGATAACGTGATGTCCCTTCTTTTTCATGTTGTTTTCTGCTGATTGCAGTTCTTGTTACTGTGTCATCTTTCCTAACAACTTAGCTTCCTCTCAAATTAAATTTTATTCATTAAAGGAACACCGTTTTCATGGTTCGTACTTTCTTGCTAATTAGACTGTATATAACCGCGGTATTAAAAATCACACCAAAGTTTATAGAGCTCACAAACCTTACACTAATAAACAATTTCATCCTTTGTAAATTTTGTGTGTGTGTATTTTTAAATCTCTTCTAAATCCTATTAAAATTCCACAAGCTTCTTTGTGCAGAAGGGGATTGCCAGAAAGAAGAGTTTTTCATTCACTTATTCATTCATTTACTTCTTTTTAAAAAGTGTTCATTGAAGAACCCATCATGAGCGAGGTTTGTGATACACTCTACTGTCCCAGGACATGGAAGATGTCAAGTATGACCCAGGTCCCAGCTCCAACCTCAAACTTTGATCAAGAGTTAAGAAGATACAATATTCTGAATATCTCAATTAAAAAAGACCTCTTTGTGCAGCGTGCAAAGACGACTCTATCACAACCGCACTCCTAACATAATGCCTAGAGCAGATCATGTTTTAACATTCCCTTCCTCTATATGACAAAATTATTTTCAGTCATAATTATGAAATGAAATAATGTGTAGTTATGACCAGAATAGAAGCACAATGAAAACGTTCTTTCATTAAATTTCATAATATATACATGGCTGTATAATAGCCATGCCCATAAAAAAATTAAGAATGAAATAAGTATTACAGTTCAAAAATGTCACTCCTGCAGGTCATCACAGAGCACCAGGCTGAGCTCCCTGGGGCTGGATGGAGGGTGGGAAGGAGGCAATATATGTATATTTATAGCTAATCCACGTTGTTGAACCAAGGAAATCAACACATTATAAAGAAATAATCCTCCAATTAAAAATAAAAATTTATTTTTAAAAAAAGGAATGATTAATATTTTTAATTGCATTAATTTATTTTTTAAAGAGATAGAATTTCTACTTTTCACTGTTGCAGTAGACAATAATAAATTATAGTTTCTGCTTTCCAGTCATAACTCCTGCAAATCTGTCAATAACAGACTTAGCTTTGATTGATCTTCTTCATGAATATGTGCAATACATTCTATGCTATGGTCAGATTTTCCATTTTTCTTCTTATAGTTGAATTTGAGAACAATGCTTATTAATTGTAATTGCAAAATGCTCCTTCCACATGAGACAATAGATATACAAACAGTTAGGAAAAGAATACAGTTTAGCAGATATTTCCATGAATCCCATTTCACAATAAACTCCAGAAATAGCAACACTGCCAGTATTTTTGTTCTTGGGAATTGATCCCAGTGGCTTTCAAAAGTCTTCATACTAAGAAAAACTTCCATTGTCTTCCAAGTATCTTCTCCAGAAGACACTATACATTGCCTCCATATTTGCTAAAATCTTTCATAGTTTTTCTTCCTCTCCAAAAATCAGAGAGTAAACCTTGACATTACCTGCTCTGTTCCTTTAGAACAAGTGTTGAGTTCTTGGGGAAAATGACTGGGATATTTACACATTACACTTTGGGTTTCTTGTGGCAATGTAGGCCAGCATCTTTTGTCATTGCTATGTTTTCTTCTTCAATATTTAATTCTATTTTCTATGTCAACATTACTTGTTCATTTTTTGTTGTTGCAGAGTTAAAGGCCATTTTCATAAAATCTAAGCAGATCTTCCTAACTTCAAAGTCAGGATTAATTTTTCAAAATAATCTGTGGCATGGACAGCTTCATACTGACCCCATCTTCTTTGGGAAAGGCTTTTTATTTGATATCTACAGTCTGCACCATTTTTCACTGATGGGGTGAGACTTCTAAGAATTCATTAAAATTTCCCATAATTCCAAAAATATCCCACCTGAAGAAACACAACCAAGAGAGTAAACTTGGCAAAGTTGTGAGAATGATTTCTTACAACTGTGCTGGACACCACTGTGCACACTGATCAGAGCAATAGAGGGGACATTGCCCTGACCATGGCAGAGGTTTATGCTCAGTCCATCCATGTCCAATTATTCCAAGATCTCTTTGATGCATCCAGCAGCAATCTGGGCCCCAGAATGGTAGCTTAAACTTATATAATGCTATATGTCAATTCAGTTCAGTTCTGTTCAGTCACTCAGTCATGTCTGACTCTTTATGACCGCATGGACTGCAGCACTGCAGGCCTCCCTGTCCGTCACCAACTCCTGGAGTTTACTCAGATTCATGTCCTTTGAGTTGGTGACGCCATCCAAACATCTCATCCTCTGTCGTCCCCTTCTCCTCCTGCCCTCAATCTTTCCCAGCATCAGGGTCTTTTCAAATGAGTCAGTCCTTCTCATCAGGTGGCTAAAGTATTGGAGTTTCAGCTTCAGCATCATGTCCTTCCAATGAATATTCAGGCCTGATTTCCTTTAGGATGGACTGGTTGGATCTCCTTGCAGTCCAAGGGACTCTCAAGAGTCTTCTCCAATACCAGAGTTCAAAAGCATCAATTCTTTGATGCTCAGCTTTCTTTACAGTCCAACTCTCATATCCATACATGACTACTGAAAAAACCATAGCTTTGACTAGACAGACCTTGGTTGGCAAAAGAATGTCTCTGCTTTTTAATAAGCTGTCTAGGTTGGTCATAATTTTTCTTCCAAGGAACAAGCATCTTTCGATTTCATGGCTGCAGTCACCATCTGCAGTGATTTTGGAGCCCCCAAAAATAAAGTCTGTCACTGGTTTCACTGTTTCCCCATGTATTTGCCATGAAGTGATGGGACCAGATGCCATGATCATAGCTTTCTGAATGTTGAGTTTTAAGCCAACGTTTTCACTCTCCTCTTTCACTTTCATCAAGAGGCTCTTTAGTTCTTTTTTTGTTTTCTGCCATAAGGGTGGTGTCGTTTGCATATCTGAGATTATTGATATTTCTCCCAACAATCTTGATTCCAGCTTGTGCTTCATCCAGTCCAGCATTTCTCATGATGTACTCTGTATAGAAGTTAAATAAGCAGGGTGACAATATACAGCCTTGACATAACAGGTCAATTACATCTCAATAAAATCGGAAGAAAATAGTTTTAATAAACCACCTATGTTCTCTGTAATCTTGGTATTTAGTAGACATTTATGAAATCATAATATTATCAAATATCAACTGCCTGTTTTATTTTATTTTTTCGTTTCCCTTAAACAGAAGTGAAAAGTGAAAGTGAAAGGTGCTCAGTCGTGTCCGACTCTTTGCCACCCCATGGACTGTAGCTCACCAATTTCTTGGTCCATTTTTTGTTTTACAACAAACAGTAATTAAAAGAGAAAAAGTAACTTTTAATTATAACAATCAGTAATTACAAAAGAAAAAATAATTTTAAAAGATTTTTTCAAATTTAAAATATTTCATGTGTGAACCAAATTTTACACCTACCAGACAAAAATATTTTACCTCATAGTTCACATTCTATTTTACTATTTCAAATTTTAAACACAAATAGGAACTCCAAGTGGTCACTCAGAGTGATAGCATTGAAGTGACTCAGATCTATTTCTTCTTCTCTAAAACTATTCTCTAAAAGTCATTGTTTATTTTGAATTGGTTTAAACGTGGATATACCTAAGACCACAGAGGCTGCAGACACCAACTGTGACTGAGTAATGTCAACAATTATGTCATGTTGGAAACTTACTCTTGAAACTATATAGGTAACTGAGTTCTCTGTGGGGATGGCTTTGCAATTAGCTCCATAAGTTAGCACCATATGTTTATTATATAAAGTAATGACTGTGCTACTATGAGGTATGTAGAGCAGTCAATTCATAGAGACAGAAAGTAGAAGGGTTGTCACCAGGGGCTGGGGGAGGGGAACAGGAAGTTAGTGTTTAATGGGGATGGAGTTTCAATTTTGCAAAAATTGAAAAAGGGTTCTGTGTATGGATGGTAGTGATGGCTGCACAACAACATGAATGCACGTAATGACACTAACTCTACTCTTCAAAACGGTTAAAATGGGAAATTGCCTATTTTATGTAGTAAATTTTACCACAAGTTTTAAAAATAACTAATTTTTTAAAAAACAAAAAAAGATAAGTAATTAAAATATGATAATTTTTAGCTTACATATATTATAGAAAGCAGCAATCACCACAGCAATTGTTTAGAATTTAGACCAACAAAAGATTTTTTTTAGGAAGGATCATTTTATCATGCAGGGTATAGTAGTAGTCAAAGCACAACTGCTTGTATTGATTCCATCATGGTTTGTGAAGTCTCTGTAGACAATGCCCCGCCATCCCCTGCATGCTGGAGGAGAGCTCCCACTATCCCATCTGAAACTGAGCAAGACACTGTGGGGCTTCTAGGAACAGAAGCCTTTCTGTCCCCCATTTCTTGTTTGTAGAGAATAAGCATCAGCCTCCATGACCTTCCCTGAGTCCCAAAGTGAAAGGGAAAGGCGCTGAGTCATGTCCGACTCTTTGTAACCCCATGGAATTCTCCAGGCCAGAATACTGGAGTGGGTAGCCTATCCAAGGGATCTTCCTGACCCAGGAATCAAACCAGGGTCTCCTGTATAGCAGGCAGATTCTTTACCAACTGAGCTATCAGGAAAGCCCCAGAGGGCATATTCAATGGTTGCTAATCAAAGAAGGGAGAGGATGTGGAGAAAGAGAGGAGCTGTCAAAAAACAATAGTGCAGATTTGTGGCAGGTCCTGGTTCCACCTGAAGGGATACACATAATAGCATCTTTGATTTCTTCTAGAGAACTAAATGGAGAAGGCGATGGCACCCCACTCCAGTACTCTTGCCAGGACGGAGGAGCCTGGTGGGCTGCAGTCCATGGGGTTGCAAAGAGTCAGACATGACTGAGCGACTTCACTTTCACTTTTCACTTTCATGCATTGGAGAAGGAAATGGCAACCCACTCCAGTGTTCTTGCCTGGAGAATCCCAGGGACGGGGGAGCCTGGTGGGCTGCTATCTATGGGGTCACACAGAGCCGGACATGACTGAAGTGACTTAGCAGCAGCAGCAGCAGAGAACTAAAGCTGCCACCAAATGGAAGATATTAGCATTCTTCATTCCAGAGAGAAGATCATGGTTTGATAGCCCCAAGAACCAGAGAAGCTTGTCAAGAGACCACTTGAGGCCCGATTAAAGGAATGTAGGCCCTGCACACACACTAATCTTATCAGCAAAGCCACCCTTGAATAGTTGCTGTAAATCCTCCACCAGATCCTCCTGGGTTGAGATACACAGTTTTTGGAGGGCTCAAGCCCACTGTGTGCCCCTTCGCCTTGCAAAGCAATAAAGCTATTCTACTTCACCTGAACTCTGTCTCTGAGCTTTAATTCAGCACCAGTGCATAGAGGCCTAGTTTTCAGTATCACATCCTTGGTCTATTCTTTCAAAGGTAATATTCTGGGTTGCACATGTCAGGATAAGAAGAGATGGTCAAGTGGTGGGTTTTCTCAGTCCCAGCCCTCACTTATGGATTTGAGTGAAGTGCTAAACTGAGGTAAATGGAACCTGATTAATCAGAAACTGCCTAAAGGTACCTGGAGACTGAACCCAGCAGTGCAGAAAGGCCTACACTCACAGGCAAACCTTGACCAGCAAGACAGGACACCTGTGTCTTTTCCTGAAGCTGTAGCCAATTCAGTAATACACTGATTTGCTTCTCATCATTTTCTGTCTCACTCCCTCTTCCCTCACTCTACTGGCCTGGAATTATACCACCCCCTGACCTCTTAGGAGAGGAGAAGGGCTGGAGGTTGAGTCACTCATCAATGGTCAATGATTCAGTAAATGCATCTGTGAAACAAGACCTCCATTATAACACAAAAGGCAGTCCAGTATTAAGACTCTACACTTCCGATGCAGAGGGCTACATTTGATGCCTGGTCAGAGAACTAAGTGCAGTAGGAAATGACAACCCACTCCAATATTCTTGCCTGGAGAATCCCATGGACAGAGGAGCCTGGCTGGCTACAGTCAGTAGGGTCGCAAAAGAGTCAGACATAACTGAAGTGACTTAGCACACACGCAGAGAACTAAGACCCCACGTGCTGCACACTGCAGCCAAAAAAGAAAAAAGAAAGAAAACCTCAAAGGAGGGGCTCAGAGAGCTTCCAAGTTTCCAGCCAGAACCTTCCCCTTGCCACCATGCAATGTCCCAAACTCCACAAGGACAGAAGGACCTCCACAAAGGTCCCTTTGTTTGGGACCTCACCCTAAGGATTGCTTCATCTGACTGGTTATTTCTTCAGTATGCCTTGTAATAAACAGGTGATCTAGTAAGGAAATGGAGAAGGCAATGGCACCCTACTCCAGTACTCTTGCCTGGAAAATCCCATGGATGGAGGAGCCTGGTGGGCTGCAGTCCATGGGGTCACTAGGAGTCGGAGACGACTGAGCGACTTCCCTTTCACTTTTCACTTTCATGCATTGGAGAAGGAAATGACAACCCACTCCAGTGTTCTTGCCTGGAGAATCCCAGGGACGGGGGAGCCCGGTGGGCTGCTATCTATGGGGTCTCACAGAGTCGGACACGACTGAAGCGACTTAGCAGCAGCAGCTGCAGCAGTAAGGAAAATGATTCTCTGAGTAATGTGAGCCACTGTAGCAAATTAATCAAACCCCAGGAAGGGGTTGTGGGAATCCCAGAAACCCAGGGATCTGGGAGTCGGGGTAGGGGGCAGTCGTGTAGGACTGAGCCCCTTACCTTGGGACCTGATGCTATCTCCAGGAAGAAAGTGTCAGAATTGTGTTGAATGGTAGGACTACTAGCTGGCACCTGAGAACTGGGGGGTCTTGTGGGGAAAAGCATCCCCTGCATCAGAACTGGTGACTAGAAATCTGGTCAAGGTCAAAACTACAGTACGGTTTGCATCAAAAGGAGTTTGAATACCATAAAGTTCACTCCTTGGATTAGGACTGTCTGCTCCACTACATCCCACGGCTCTGGGGAACAGAGGGCACGTAGCAACGTACTTTGTCATTGCTAACATCAGTGAGAAGCTCATGACTTTATTTCTGCATCAAACACCAGCAATTCTTCCCCTTTAATATCACCTTGATATTTGTCTCCATGTCTAGAGTCCCTCCTTTCTGTGTCCTTTGCCCCAGAGCCTGTTCTTGTGGGTAGCATCTCATGACCTCAGCTGGAGACAGGATCCAGCCTCAAGAAGAGAACTTGATTGATGGGTCCAGTCCAGCCCTGTCCATTCAGCACAGCCCAGAGCTAATGGGTGTGTAAAGTGTTGTCTCACTTCTGCTCTGGGATTCCCCAGCCCCTCAAGACAGCCATGTGGTCTGAAGGCAAGAACCTCATGTTAGAAGTCAGCAGCCTTGGTTCCCATCTTGCCCTGCGAACAATTCGATTCAGACCTTTGGCAGCTCCATAAACGTGGCCTGTTCAATTTCCTTTCCTGTTCAATGAATCTTTGTTGTTATTGTTGTTACTTAGAGTCGTGAAGTCATGTCAGACTCTCCCACCCATGCATGGACTGCAGCACTTCAGGCTTCCCTGTCCTCCACTCTCTCCCAGATTGTCTCAAATTCATGTCCACTGAGTGGGTAATGCTATCTAACAATTTCATGCTCTGTCGCCCCCTTTTCCTTTTGCTTCAGTCTTTCCCAGCATCGGGTTTTTCCCAATGAGTCAGCTCTTTGCATCAGGTAGCCAAAGTATTGAAGTTTCAGCAATAGTCCCTTCAATGAATATTCAGGGAACCTAAAAGATATCAAAAGCTGGGAGTGAATAGAATGGCCCTCTGGTCCAACTCCTCTGGTTCCACCCCTCCATTTCCAAAAGCAGCTGGAAGGACACTGGGGTGGGGCAGATTGAAGTCTCCCTCCACCAGGCAGAAACAGCTAGGGAAAGTTTTGTCTAAGACGAATGCAAGACACTTGTTAAATATGATCACTCTTATTTAAATGCTTCCTTCTGTCACTGCTGGGAAATATTTCTGTCAAAAACCAAGATGTAAAATTAAGTAGACATTATGTATTTTGTTGTTGTTGTTTTCCAAGGAAGGGTGCTAGCTAAGCGAACATGTGTGTGTGCCCAGAATATCGCTAGGAGCAGCAGCTGTTTCTGGAGAGCTGGCTGGGGCCTAGGGAGGGCCACAGAGGAGAATGAGGAAGGTATTTGCCAAAATCTTTCTGTTCATTCTTGCCTGCTGGCCAGGGGACAAAAGGAACTTGGGGTTTCAGAGACAAAATCTGAATTAATTACCCTGTTTGCACTCTCTCTTTCCTGTATAGTTTAATTAAGATAGAAACAATTGGGGCTTTCTTGCTCACGGGCTCTGGAGAGGACTCACAGATAAGTCCACACAGGGAAGTTGTGAGAGATCCAGGGCGTCGCCTGGGCCCCTGAGGCCCCACCCAGCCTTCTCATCTTTTGGAAGCAAAGCTTTGGCAAGACCTGAATTTCCAAGCAGAAGAAATACCCAGGCAGAGAGTGGGGAGGCTCTGCTGAGGCCCAAAGTTGACGCCAGCCCTTGTCATTCTATAACCTCTCCTTTATCCTTACTGCCTGTGGGTTCATGGTCCCCGGAGTCCACCCACGTGCTTTCGTGAGAAGCCATGTTGACCTAGAGATCAGCCCCACCCCTCGGGTGCACTGCTCTCTTGTTCCTGAGATTGTTCTTCTTCCTTTTCATCCCTTGGATGCCTTGCAAGAACGTTAGGCTCAGAAGAACCAAGTCAGTTGGAGTTAGTTGGACCACTAAGGAGACATGTTCCGATGAAATGCAAAATGATTCCTACTCCTGGAGTTCTACATCCATGTAGGAAAAAGAGACCTGAAGTACTCTAAGCATCATAGAGAGGAAATTTAGCATGAGTTTAGGAAATAAGAATGATAGTCAACAGTTGAAGAGCAATTGCCCAGCTCTTCTGATTTTCAGGGTTATTCCAAGGATAATACAATTACCAAGACAACTCAGGGCACCTCTGCGTGGACAGAGGGCTGTAATGAGAAGAATATTCTGCCCTCCAGCTGATTCCTTGCTGTTTGTATTTCCAGTTCACTTCACTTGTATGGTCACCAGAATTAACAGGATCTCATGAAATCAGCGGAGAAGGCAATGGCACCCCACTCCAGTGTTCTTGCCTGGAGAATCCCAGGGACGGGGGAGCCTGGTGGGCTGCCGTCTATGGGGTCACACAGAGTTGGACACGACTGAAGTGACTTAGCAGCAGCAGCAGCATGAAATCAGCTTTAGTGCTCTGGACACCCAGATAAGCTCGCCTTTATCACTTCTATCTCTGCAATTTCTGATGAAACAGATGTCTGAAGGTGAAGTGCTTAGAATTTACCCCAGCACTGATCATAAGTGAAGGACATGCTCTGTCCTCATATGTGATCTCACTTTGTTTTGTTTTTAATTTTTGTTTTTTATAGAAGTAGAGCTGATTAACAATGTTGTGGTAGTTTCAGGCGGACAGCAAAGGGACTCAGCCAAACATGTACATGTATCTGTTCTCCCCCAAACTCCCCTCCCATCCAGGCTGCCATGTAACATGGAGCAGAGTTCCCTGTGCTATACAGTAGATCCTTGTTGGTTTTCCATTTTATTTATTTATTTTTGGCTGCTCTGGATCTTCACTGCTGGAAGGGCTTGTCTCTAGTCACGGTGAGTGAAGGCTACGCTCTGGTTGCAGCGTGTGGGCTTCTCTCTGTGGTGGCTTCTCTTGCCATAGAGCATAGGCTCTAGGGAGTGCAGGCTTCAGTGGTTGCAGCTCCCAGGCTCTGGGCACCAGCACAGTGGTTGTGGCACATGGACTTAGTTGCTCCATGGCATGTGCTATCTTCCCAAATCAGGGATCAAACCCATGTCTCTTGCATAGACAGGTGGATTCTTTACCACTGGACCTCCAGGGAAGCCCCAGTTATCCATTTAAAATATAGCAGTGTGCACATGTCTGTCCCAAATTCCCTAACTATCCTTTCCCCCCATCGTCTCTCATTTTGACTTCGGAGTGAGACAAAGCAGATTTCCCATAGCTTCTTCACTGGGACCCATAATTGTGTGATGTCCCCTCCTCCTGACACTGTCACCTGCCTGCCTTCCCTAGGGGGAAGCCAAACAAAAGTCACAGCAAGGGCATGTGAGATCTGGGACAAAAGTGCTCTGTGTGCAGCCACTTTGCATCCTCATCTCTGGCTCAAAGTGATGTTTTGAAACCCTGTTACTGCAATGATCACTTTCTGGTGCACTTGAGATTAAATCAACATTTAAAAATCTAGCTCCCAGGCAAAAGGTTAGTCTTGGTCAAAAAAGTATTTGGGGAAACAGAAAGTCATACATTAAAACAAAGAAACTCCTAACAATTCCAAAATGGGATATACTTCCTTTCAGCAGGGACTGGATTGGTCCGGCGCGCTGGAACCTTCTCCTACTTGTGTCCCCTGTAGGGGCCAGCCCAGTTCTTTGCCCAGAGAAAGTCCCCATAAGGCTTGGACTCAACTGCCAGCCTGCTGGGCAGCACATTTCTTTCCGATTGCCCCTAGGTCTGGCCCTGGACGCTGGCATCAAACAATCTTTGTTTCCAATCATGCTGCAGATCTAAAAAAATAAAAAAATCCCCCAGGCCCTCTAGAAAACATTGCTTTCACATTCAGTTACGCCACGGAAAAGTGCTATCAATGAAAGATCAATTGACTTCGGTATGTCAGATAGTGGAGGAACTCGGTGGCTGATAGAAATCAGCCCACTGCTTCAGGTCTTGCTGTGTCATGACATGGCATACATCCGGTAGAACTAGCACCAGGGGTGTGGATGTGTTGGTTGACCCCCTAGATGGAAGCCGTTTTTCTGAGGCTCGGCAAGCCCCCATTAGGTCCCGCACATTCTGGGTGGGCAGTCTTCATGATCTGTTTCAAGTTATTTTCAGACCTCAAGGCAGACATAAGGGCGTTGTGATCATCAGAGGATCAGGTTCCAGCGTTGCCCATGTGACCCCCCCCCCAAACAGGTCTATATACCAGTCTAAGAGCAGCTTAGACAAGACCATCTCCAAGCCCCAAATGGAAAGGTCCCATCCATCTTCCATGCTGCTGCTAAGTCACTTCAGTCGTGTCCGACTCTGTGCGACCCCATAGACGACAGCCCACCAGGCTCCCCCATCCCTGGGATTCTCCAGGGAAGAACACTGGAGTGGGTTGCCATTTCCTTCTCCAATGCATGAAAGTGAAAAGTGAAAGGGAAGTTGCTCAGTCGTGTCCGACTCTTCGCGTAACGCATTCCAATTCCCCCACACAATCAGCCTTGCTGCCTGAAGCAGGAAGTACCCGGGTGGGCAGGTGTTGGTTTCAGGATATGATCATTCTGTCCTCATTACCCTAGGGTCTGACAGCCCCACTGCCCATCTTCCAGGAAGGAGGTGAGCAGTGGATTCCCTCAGAACCTTCTTGGGGCCGCCTGGCTTCTCTGAAGCTGATGTTCTGTCTGGTGGCCCATCCCAGCCACAACTCATGGCTTTCTGGGTGGGCAGTTGTGCAAGTCCTCGGTGCTCACGTCCCAGCCCTGAACTCCCCTGGGTGCTCTTCTGACCACCTTCTCAGCCCCACTACCCTTGACCACCTCTTAGCAGACAAACATCCCCAGATCTTTCCATGAGAGCTCCAGTTTACTTAAAAGAAATGTTCTTCCCCAAGTGGAATTTGTTAACTGGACCTCAATTCACATGGGCTGTTTAGGTTTTTCAAGAAAATCATCAAAAGTTATGCACCTTTGGGACTTTCCTGGGGGTCCAGTGGCTAAGGCTCAGGGCTCCCAAGGAAGGGGGACCAGGTTCGATTCTTGGTCAGGGAACTAGATCCCACATGTTACAACTAAGATCCAGTGCAGCCAAATAAAAAAGGACATTGTGCACCTTGACAGCTCTATGCAAGTCCAGGTGTGTTGGGCCCAGCCTGGGAGGGCACAGAAGTTGGCATAGGGCCACAGAGGGGTCCCCACAAGCAAGGACCCCTGAGGCCAAAGCTGTATCAGCTTAGTGGTAAATCTATCTCTGCCCTTATTCAGAGACCAGAATCTTAGGGACACTGAGTTTTCTGTCACTTCTGTTGGTCTATCGTTATCACAAGAACAATCTGAGGAGGAGATTAAGCATGTGATCCAGAAAGGCCCACATGCAAATACCTCCCATCTCTCTCCTGGCGGGCTTTGAGATCTTCAGCATTAAGTGAGCTAACCTCACTCTGCTTCAGTTTCTTCTTCTGAAAAAACAAAAACAAAGCAGAGGTAACAGTGCCTCTTTCACAAGTGCAGTGTTGCAAATTACAGGGAGGGTATGTTTATATAACACTGGTCCAAGTGTTTAACACTATTCACTCAGTGAACGATGGATCAGACCCCCATTCAACAGTGTTCATTAGAGTTTCTAGACATGATTGAAATCTACCTTCTACAAAGGCAAGTTGGTTATGAGCTTGACAATAATTGGCATGGAGAATGCAAGCAGGTATTCAGAGGTGGTATAAATGTATAAAAATAAGATGCAAAATCGAACCACACTTAGCCTAAACCAGCAGCTGAGAATTATTTCCCAACCACAATGAGAATTATTTCCCAACCACGATGTACTGAAAATACATAATCCAGACGACAATCCAGATGACAACCATGGCTTCATACAGCAGCAACAGCAGAGATGCACACATACAACATGCAAAGCTCACAAAGCTCTCGGGCACTTTTGGCCTCCTCATGGCACACGTTCTCCTCCAAGTTCTATTCCAACTCCTAAAACCCATCCCTGGGCCCGATGAGAATCACACTCTTTACAAGATTTCAGGCAAAATACTGAATTTATTCAGCTGATTTGATGGGTCATGTTGGATAAAAGTATCATTTTCATTTGCATGATGTAAAAACATACTTGAAGGAGGAATACTCGCATACATTACAGTGTTAAAAATATATATGTATGAAAGATTCATGAAGGCATTTGATATGAAACATACACAGTATGCTATTTTAATATACAAATGCTTTCAAGAAAATAGAGAAGTAAGAATTATAAAAGTAGCATCATTAAGAATTTATAAATGTTCCATTTTTCTTAAAGGTCATATTCTCATCCTTTGGGATGTACAGACATTATGTGGTTTAACACAGTTTTATCCACATTCAAAACATCATGTTTCAAATGTCTGAAGCATAGCATGTACAGTACAAAATGTTTCCATAGGAACCGAACCAAACCTGTCACTAGTGGCAGCTGTTACATGGCTCCCAATTCACCGGTTAGCCATTTTTAAGACACTAGCTCAGCTTATCGCTATAATATTCAAGTTGTTCTATTTACCCCAAATATAAAGATTTTCATTTCTATCAGCATTTACAAAGGCTTGAAGAGTTATCATACAATATATACCAATATACACCATATATACACTGAGTTAAAAGAAGTTCCCTTCGTTAAATTATTAATAGAACCAAGAACAGTCATTGTAGGCTAATATATTATTCTTGTGATTGGTATTCTTAAAATTTTGAGCAAAGTGCACAGTGAATGGAATCAGTCACTGAGAAATGATCCTTCCGTGAACTCTCAGCTTCCTTAGAGTCAGGTATGCCACCTGAGAAATGAGAACTTTCCAGCCTAGCGGGCCAAGGGTAGCTTCACGTATCAACACACAGGAGCCACATGGAGTCACATTCACGAGTCTGAAGAGCCCAGCCAATAAAAATACAATTCCCTCCATGAAGATCCTATGCAGAGTTGGCAGAATCAGCTTCCCAGAGATCTATGAATGTTGAGTCCCAATTCAGGGCAAACGCCACCAGCCATCAGCCATACTCCAGGGTCGGCGGACCCCGGACAAGGTTGAAATAGCCAGCAAGGGCCCCAAGGTCTATGTAGAGAGAACGCTGCCTCTTCAGCATCTCCGATTCCTCAGTGCTCCCAGTGCACGAAGAGTCTGAAAAAGGAAACATCGAAAAAATAAAATAAGTGATCAGGGGATATGTTCAATAATAGATGGCTGTTCCCTCAACTTAACAAAAACAACACTGCTGCTGCTGCTGCTGCTGCTAAGTCGCTTCAGTCGTGTCCGGCTCTGTGAGACCCCGTAGATGGCAGCCCACCAGGCTCCCTGTCCCTGGGATTCTCCAGGCAAGAACACTGGAGTGGGTTGCCATTTCCTTCTCCAATGCAGGAAAGTGAAAAGTGAAAGTGAAGTCGCTCAGTTGTGTCCGACTCTTAGGGACCCCATGGACTGCAGCCCATCAGGCTCCTCCGTCCATGGGATTTTCCAGGCAAGAGTACTGAAGTGTGGTGCCATTGCCTGCTCCGAATGGAACAGCATTAAAACTCTGTTGAATTATTATTAAAAAGCCATAGAATTGGGGGCTTCCCTGGTGGTCCAGTGGTTGAGACTCTGCCTGCCAGTGCAGGGGCTGTGGGTTCGATCCCTGGTTGGGAAACTAAGATCCCACATGCCTCAGGGTACAGCCAAATATTTTTTCTAAAAGCCATAGAGTTGAACACGATGGGCTAATTTATGGGATGCAGCACAGACAAAAGAATTAAAAAAAGAGTCAACAACCATAAGAAATTAGCTGGAAATCCTGGCCCATTTTCCAACATCCCAGACGATTCTTTTCAAATACAGGAAAGTCAGACAAGAAGCCAAGAAATGCAAACAAGCATTCCAGGCTTGACATCTGGGTTTGGACCCAGACAGAGTTAGAACATCACAGATTTCATAATAAAAATAGAAACCCTTCTCCATGCATATCCAATGTTCCTGGAATGTGTATCGTTTTTCCTAAATGGGAAGGTTTCACAGCTGGAAGAGAGATTTTTGAGCAGAGGAAGACAGAAATGCAGGTTGCCTTCAAATTCAATATTTTATCAGTGCTGTGATGTTTCCAACCAACAACTGGCATAGTTTATCATAACTGCATTGTACAGAGTCCCACTCTTTGTCAACAGCAAAACTGTCATGCTTGATCTATTTTTAAAAGCAAACACTCTTCTCTGTTGCAAGAGAAAGCAAGGCAGAGATAATTCTCAAAGATAGCATTACCTCCATCTGCACTGGAAACCAGTTAGGCTTGCTGGTAAATTAGCTGATTTTTTTTTTAATTGTGAGTGTTTTTTTTTTGGCCACACCCCATGGCTTGCAAGATCCTAGCTTCCCCATCAGGAATCAAATTCATGCCCCCTGCAGTGGAAGCATGGAATCTTGACCACTGGACTGCCAAGGAATTCCTAGCTAATTTTTTCTTTTTTTTTTGGTATATGCTTTTGCTAACATTCTTGCTGAAATCTCTCCAACAACTTATAGCATGCAGCAAGTCACTTCAGTTTTTTTTTTTAATTTTACTTAAGTCAAGTTGATTGACAATGTTTTATTAATTTCTGCTGTACAGAAAAGTAACTCAGTTACATATACATATAAAAGAATATGAAAAATATTATATATATATACTTTTTCATATTCTTTTCCATTATGCTTTATCACAGGATACTGAGTATAGGTTCCTGTGCTATACAGTAGGAACTTGTTGTTACCCATCCTACATATACTAGCTTGCACCTGCTAATTCTATTTGTTTTTCCAGGCATGTTCATGGGTTCTATTAGAAGGTGGATGGAGACAGAAAAAGAAGGGAAGCCAGGGCACCGCACACTGCAGGGTGTCCATACCGGCAATGTTCTCAGGAAGTTCTAACTCCTTCCGGCTCAGCAGCCGCTTCCGCTCAAAGAGGGCAGAGTCCAGACTCTGGCAGCGGGGTTGATCCTCCCTGGGGGGGTTCAGTGCCTCGTGTTTCAGTAGGTCTGCTGCCCTAGGCCGGTGATTGGGGTTTCTCTCCAGGGCAGCCTCAATCAGCTCTCTCATACCAGGACTGCAGTCTTCAGCGATATCTTCCAAAGGAGGCGCTTGCTTGTGGATCTGTGAACAAACCAGCTCTCTTAGCATCAACGGCATGAAAATATACCCTCGACAGGACAGGTATTCTAGTTACAAGACCTGGAAACTCTTTTGTTTTGAAGTGAACACAGCTCATACCCTTCAGTAACATTTCCTAAGGACACTGAGTGAAACCCATCTTTTGGTTAAATGCAGTCAGAGATAAACACTCGGGGTCTGAATACACAGCTTTCCATAGAAGCAATGCCCAAAGGCCCCTGTGCAGAAACGGGGAAGCACCTGCCTCTCAATTTCTCTATAGTCAAAGGAGGCGGGTGAGTGGTGGGGGCCGGGGGTGGGGGGGCGCTGTGTGTTTCACTATGTGCCAGGCTGCCCTGGGGATCTTGAATCTAATACCGTCTTTCTGGAAAGTGTTCAAAGAACGTATACAACTTCCTCAGTTCAATGATTTATGCTACTCTGATGCTTTTCAGTGGCATCGTGTATAACAGCATAGTGTATAATTTCTGCCTGGGCATAGCTGGATGGGTTTCCATACAGTGATCCCTCCATGTGGGAGAGTTAGTAAGCCTAGTATATGGTCAGCATACCATGGTTAGCATACTGAGCATATAGTAGTGTTACCATAGAGGATGATGGTCATACTTCACCATCATCCCATCAGATGTGTGTGCTATCAGAGAGAGAGCAGCTCTCCTGAGCAGGTGAGATGCTCTAACCCCACCCTCCCCCCACTGCCCCCACTTACTATGTACAGGTAGGAGGGGTAGGCGGAGCGTGGGTAACGTTTCACCCAGGGTGGGGTGCCCGTCTGCATGTGGATGAGAGTGGCCCCCAGGCTGTAGATGTCTGCTTTGGTCGAATGGCCCCTGCAGAGGATCACCTCCGGACTCATGTAAATCTGAAAGAGAAGCAGGAAGGTCAGTCTGACCCCCTCATGGGTCTAGGCACCATTTCCCTAACCCAGTTCTGGAAGATGGTACATGCCCCTCGCTGTATCCACTGCACACTTCATCCCTTGAGAACAGCATGTCCCTGCTGTGTTCCCTTCAGCAAAGGAGTAGCACTGACCAGTGCGGCCTCAGGCAGCTTTACCCTGCAGCCTCACAGCACCTCTCCCCACAGACTGAGCACAAGGCAGACCAGGCAGCAAACCATCCACGGCTGAGAACACATCTGGCACTCCCACTCAAAGTTCTGCAAAGCAAGGATCAATGTTTCCTGTTCCTACTGAAATACCAATTCCTTTTGTATTTCAATGGACACTAAAATACACGTCCTCATTTCATGTTTGGCATTAAAACGCCAAACTGATAATTATCTTCAGTCATCAAAAGCAGCAGAGGTCCCAGAGTATCAACACCGACTACACAGAAGAGAAGAATTTAAAGTGTAGCAATGGACGACTTCCCTGGTGGTACAGCCAGCCAATGCAAGGGACACGGGTTTGATTCCCAGTCCGGGAAGATTTCACGTGCTTCAGAGCAACTGGGTCTGTGTGCTATAAACTACAGAGCTATGTGCTGCAACTACTGAAAAGCCCATGCACCCTAGAGCCTGTGTTTCACAATAAGAGAGAAGCCCCTGCAATGAGAAGCCCACGCACTGCAACCAGAGAAAGCCCCTGTGCAGCAACAAAGACCCAGAGCAGCCAAAAACAAATAAATAAAGTGTAATATTGGAAAAGTGATCCTAATGGGTCATTTCTATGAACCACTTCTTATTTCTACCCAACAGGGAGCCCAGTGACTAAATATTAAAGGCAGGCCATGTTCACATTGTGAAAGTTGGTTTTATGAGCCAATGCTGGAAAAGGAGGGCTCGTTTTAGAAATGGTTTCCCTAAGCAGTGTGTGTTTCTAAAAGAGAAAAAGAGCAAACACCAGTGACCTGTCCTTATGGCTGGTACAGGCACAGTGCAGTTCCTACCCTCACCGTCAATATTTAGCTTTAACAACCTTGGATGCTGCCATGAACATGGAGAGGGGGGTGAGTATTCCCAGAATACATTTCAGAGCAAATAAAGAAAGAACTGGCTTACAAAAACTGGGGAAATTGCCCAGTTTCCCCACCTCACTTGCCTCAAGTACTTCCTACAACACACTTCCGGGCTGCCTGGGCTTGGTTCCTTTACTAGCTCTTTTTTTTTTTTCTCTCTCTCTCTCTCCTTGGACTTTCCTACTAAATAAAATCGCAAAGTTGAGCAACATACTCAGTGGTCAGGACAACTGTTAACAGAGGTGCCTGCCTCCCTTCCCCCCGACCCTGGGCGACTCTCCTAAGCAAGGATTAGGCAAAGTGTTACTTCTGGTGTCACCAGTGGCAGCTGTGTGCTCGCCTGGGGCCCTGGCAGGGTTGTGGGGTGGCATGTGGTAGGGGCAGATCCCTTGCCCAGAGCCCCATGGCTCCCAGTTCCTGACTCCTTAAGCTCTAGGGAGCCACAGTAGCAGGGCATGGGGTTCAGGGCACTTCCTAAAGCAGGCCTGAGGGGAACCCAAGCCAGACTCTCTGGGGGTTGTGCACCCTTAGGCACGGACCCAGGGGCCTAGAGCTCGGCGGGGTAGGGCTTGGGGTGGGGGTGTCAAGGCCTTTACCTCCCAACACATTTATTACAAAGGGAAGGAGACTCTGTGTGTGTGTGTATGTGTTTGTATGTCCCCAAGTACTTGATGATGACATGTGACCTTATATAAGAACTTTACAAAAGCAACAAGGCTATCAAGGGAACTCGAATTGCTTTTTCACATTCATTATTTCTTCTTTCTCTGTACCAGGGAATTCCAAAACAATGGTTTAAAGATAGGCTGGATTAACCCTGTATGTGCATCGCATGGCACAGTTACAAGATCATGCCCTGAATAGGAAGACCGTGGGTGACCAGCGTCTGTATTTGGAAGCTCGGCTCGGGGGTTCAGAAGACATCTGATAAAACCAAATGATCAAGTTCTAATGGAAGGCGAATCTGCACGGCTGACCCTGATTAATGATGCCTTCTTGCTCTTTGAGAGGTCAAAACAAGCTTTCTGAGAAGTGGCCTCTACATCTCAACTCATCAGCACACTTCCTACCACACTACAATTACATGTGCCAGACATACAATAAACAAACCCGGGTGGATCAGAAGAGTTTTTATAGCTAGGAACGCCAAGGCCAGTTTAGCACTTCATAGAAAGCAATTAACATTTGGTGAAAATACTTCAATCCAAACTCCTATTCAGGAATAGACACTGTGTTGCTATCTCATACTCAAATACACACTCTTCTGATAGAAAATCCCAGAAAGGAGATGTCTTTCTTCAGTTATTGCAAAATGTCCAATTTGATCATCCTGCCGGGAAGAGAAAGGTATTTTCCATCTTTTAAAACCATAAATAGTTTGTTTTTCAAACTAGCTCCAGGAAAAGGAGTAGAGTGTCACATATCTGAACATCTGACAACTGCCAAAACATGCTGAAGTATTTCCAAAGAAATCATGTCAGAAGTGTTAAGTCTTATTAGATTTTGTGCTTTGGGGAAGTATTCCCAAGATCTGGAGACTAAAACATGCTTAAAATAAAAGGTCTACAGTTTTCTGAATATTATTTTGCTCGAAGACAACTCTCCAGGATCCTCTCCCAAGTATTTTCCAGAATATGTTCACTAATAAAAGCAAAACCAAAGATCTCTTCCAGAATAAGTTCACTAATAAAAGCAAAACCAAAGATCTCTTCTGCTGCCCAAGAAAGTCTGCTTTAAGAGAGTTAAGAAAAGGCTTACACAACCTGGATGGGAGGAGGGTTTAGGGGAGAATGTTGCTGCTGCTGCTGCTGCTAAGTC
This sequence comes from Bos indicus, assembly GCF_029378745.1. Classification (NCBI taxonomy): domain Eukaryota; kingdom Metazoa; phylum Chordata; class Mammalia; order Artiodactyla; family Bovidae; genus Bos; species Bos indicus. The sequence goes on along the minus strand of NC_091772.1, from coordinate 35,372,970 downwards.
GCTTCAGTCGTGTCCGATTCTGTGCGACCCCATAGACAGCAGCCCACCAGGCTCCCCCATCCCTGGGATTCTCCAGGCAAGAACACTGGAGTGGGTTGCCATTTCCTTCTCCAATGCAGGAAAGTGAAAAGTGAAAGTGAAGTCGCTCAGTCGTGTCCCACTCTTAGCGACCCCATGGACTGCAGCCCACCAGGCTCCTCCGTCCATGGGCTTTTCCAGGCAAGAGTACTGGAGTGGGGTGCCATCGTGTATACATGTATATGTATGGCTGAGTCCCTTCACTATTTACCTGAAACTACCACTGCATTATTAATTGGCTGTGCCCCAATACAAATTAAAAAGGTTAAAGTTTGAGGGGGGTGGGGGGAGATTAAAAAAAGGCTGACAAAATCCCAGCCTAAAATGCAGACAATTCTTTTTGCAACTGCGTGCATATGTGTACTCTGTCACTTAGTCGTGTCTGACTCTTTGCAACACTTTGGATTATAGCCCACCATGCTCCTCTGTCCATGGGATTTTTCAGGCAAGAATACTAGAATGGGTTGCCATTTCCTCCTCCAGGGGATCTTCCCAACCCGGGGATCGAATCCATATCTCCTGCATCTCCTGCATTGCAGGCAGATTCTTTACCGCTGAGCCATTGGGGAAACCCTTGCACTGTAATAGTAAATGCAATACATTTACTAGCTAAAATAAAGTTCATCTTTTGATTAATACAGGGACTGGCCTGGTAATCTGGCCTGTCTGAAGCAAAGATTCAGCAACTGCCCCCTCTTCGCTTCCTGAGGGCACTTTCAACAGAGAAGGACATGGGGCTGAGGGACTCTGATAGCTAAACACCTCATTGTCATGGAGATGGGCCAGGAAGGCAGATTCTACCCCCATGTACCTTCCCAGATGCAACCAACCCCACACCCATCATAACTGACTGTGAATTAAATGGCTGGTCATTTATTAATAATCCAGGTAAATTTAAAATCGGTCCTAACTCCAGAATGGAGTCCTTGTTGGCTTTGTCTTGGGTTCCATCCCTTGCATACACAGCAGCCTGAATGCTCAGATGTCCAACAGACACTCACTATATGAATCAACGATGCAGCCTAATAATGTGAATGCTAAATATATTATTTGAAGGCTCATGAATGCATTTCTCTGAATCTCATTTAGATTCAGGAAAGTTTTGTTTTTGTTGTTTTTGTTTCACAAATGAGTTGAATATTATAGTAAGCTTATACCTTCAAATAAGATTCATTCGTGCTCTAATAAGTGAGATTTCTTTTAAGAGTCCAAGGATTAAAGAGAGACCTAAAATATCAGATCTCAATAAATGTTGTTCTTAATGATCATGACGATTATGGCTATAACTGAACCAAAGCAGTAATACTGTTATACTGAAAATGTACATATTAGTTACACAGCAGTTAAACCTTAGACTATAGACTCAGAAAAAACTAGATTGGATTCCCTGATCTGTCAGTAGCTAAATAACTTTGGGCACTTTATCTTAACCTCTTCAAGCTTATTTTCTTATTTTAAAATGGTAATAATAGTATTTCCCTATGATAATAGTATTGTGAGGATAAAATAATACAATCCAAATAAAGTGTTAAAATGAGCACACGACACAGAGTGAACGCTTATTAAAAACGTTCCCATGATAATAATGATTTAATGTAATGGATTTCTTCCCCTTCTTTGTCCTTTCTGCAGTAATGATAGAACATCTTATTTTTCCTGTTGATAAGATATTGCCAGACTGCGCTGGTGGTCCAGTAGTTAAGAATCAGCCACGCAATGCAGGGGATGCGGGTTTGATCCCTGGTTTGGGGAACTAAGATCACACATGCCTCAGGGCAACGAAGCCATGTCCCACAACTACTGAGCCCACTGGCTCTGGAGTCTGAGCACCACAACTTGAGAGAAGCCCATGCATCACAAAGAAAGACCCCGAATGCCACAATTAAGACCCAAGGACAGCAAAGCATAAATAAATACTAAAAAAAAAAAAAAGCTATTGCCCATTTTTTGGATGAACATAATTACCTCTGTTCCACGGAGGTCCTTAGGAAAATAGATCTCTTCGGTCATTTGGACACTTAGACCAAAATCCACCAAAACAGCTTTTGTGGACATGAAAACGATGTTGCTAGCTATAAAGAGAGGAGAATAAAGAGAGGAGAAATTTTAGTAAAAAATTGTGTATCTATCCATAAACAAAATGGAAACATTATTTAAACTGGGTTTCAAATAAAGATACATTGAAATGCTTCCTTTATTGATATGAGTGCATTATATTCAAAAGGGAAAGGTGAATGTGGGTGCGAGTTTAGGTAAAAATCACTTCAGAATTGTCAAGCATTCAGTCAAAGTGGATATAAATGAAGGTAGTCATTAATAATCCTCAAATTACAATAGCCAAGACATGGAAACAAGCTAAGCATCTATCAATGGACGAATGGATAAAGAAGATTTATACATATGCAAATTTTGTGATATACACATATATGTTGCCTGATACATATTAATATAATGGGATATTATACAGCCATAAAAAAGAAGGAAATCCTGCTATTTGTGACAACATGGATGAACCTTGATGGCTAAATAAATCAGAGAGAGAAAGACAAATATTATACAATCTAACTTTTATGAGGAGTCTAAAAAAGAAAAAAGCAAGCAAACATAGAAACACAGAACAAAGTGGTTGCCAGGGGTTGGGGAAAGAGAATTTGGGATGGTGGTAAAAAAGGTACAAACTTCCAGTAACGAGATGAAAAACTTCTGGGACTATATGTCCAGAAGTAAGGTATAGCATGGTGACTATAGTTAACAATTGTTGCTGTTCGGTCGCTAAGTGGTGTCTGACTCTTTGTGACCCCATGGACTGCAGCTCTCCAAGCTCCTCTGTCCTCCACTATCTCCTGGAATTTGTTCAAATTCATGTCCACTGAGTCAGTGATGCTACCTAACCACTTAATTCTCTGCCACCCCCTTCCCCTTTTGCCTTCAATCCTTCCCAGCATCAGGGTATTTTCCAATACTGTATGGTATTTTTGTAAGCTGCAGATTTTAAAAGTTCTCACCACACAAAAAGATTATAAATACATGAGATGGATGATGTGTTAACTAACCTTATCATGATAATCACTTTGCAATATATACATGTATCAAATTACTACACTGTACATCTTACACATGTGTTATATTGTCAATTATTTCTCAATAAAGGTGGGAAATATTTTTTATATTTTATATACTGTGTACTATTATCAAGCCACTTTCTAAAACTAAAAAGTAAAATACCCAACTTTTCTCAGTACAAGTTTTGCTAGCCCACTTTATGCTTAGATATTAAGGATTCATAGTGGAGCTCCCTTATGTATTTCCCCACAATCTCTTACTCTTAGAAAACAACCATGCTCATGCTTAGTTGCTCAGTTGTGTACGACTCTTTGCAACCCCATGGACTACCAGGCTCCTCTGTCCATGGAATTTTCTAGGCAAGAATACTAGAGTGGGTTGCCATTTCCTTCTAGGAGATATTCCTGACCCATGGGCAGTCCTCATGCCATCAAGGACCTTCATATTGAATAGAAGAGCCCATCTGCCTAAAGTCCAGCTAGTCTGTTTAAGCCAAAAAGGGACACATCCAAAGATAACTCACGTTTAATGTCATGGTGGATCACTTTCTTTGAGTGCAGAAAATCAAGTCCCTTGAGAACATGTTTTGTCACCCAAATAATCTCAAATTCTCTCATGGGTCCACAGCTCTCCAGTTTCTCCAGGACAGACCCTCCTTCACCTGCTTCCATGAAGAGATGGACAGTTTCACCCCATAGAACGGCGCCATATAACTCGGCGATGTTCTCATGCCGGAAGCAAGCCTGGATTTCCACATCAGATGGCTTAAATTGGTCTACTGGGATCTAGAACACAAAAGCACAAGGAATATCCTCAACAACCCCAGGATAATGAAAAATATACACAATATAGGTCAACCAGAAGGCAAACAAATGCCCTCAAGGATACTCTGATGTATTATGAAATTGTACTCCAGAGTAAAGATAATGTTTACTTGGGATCTGCCTTTACATTAATGTCTGCATAAGGTGAAAAAATTCAAAATAAGAAAATAAAGGACAAAATAATAAAATACTAATTTCATTTAGAGTAGAGACACCAATGAAAGAATTGTTCATGATTGACCCACAGAAGGTAATTTCCCATCTGTTATACATGGAATTTCTATGCTACCTAGATTTTGGGTCATTATTTTCAGTCTTCCTTGTCATAAAACACTGTCTCTAGTCTCACAGTTCACGTTCTAACAATGCATTTAAATAAGCACTGACCATCTATTCTATGGAAAATCAATAGTCATTAATAAAGAAAGAAGTAACTCTTACATTACAGGAATGCCTCCAAAATAAACTGTTAGACTGAAGTAGGCAAGATGCAGAAATGCATATATTATGTTCGCATTTGTAAAACAATATTCCACTATACAGACACATGTCCATAGAAATTTTCTGGAAGGACGTGTAAGAACCCATTAATGGTAACCGCTGCAAGGAAAGGGGTCTCATTCTTTAGCCTGCATCCTTATGAACTGTTTGGGGTTGTTAATCATCTTACATGTTTCTCTTTTTTAAGAAAACACACAGCTTAAAAATTAAATATAAGGACTGCAAGGAAAACAGCCCACAAAGCTATTTGCCATGTCTTTTGTGATAAAACTGAAAAACAGAACACTTTCTGGCTCTAAGAGCTTTAAAAAAATGTCTCCAGATTTTTTTTTTTTTTAACTTGGACATATCTCTTTCTAAATGCAACCTTCAAATAAATACTATATTACTTCATTTTTTCCTCTTAATAACAGATGCTCTGGGTCAACCTTAATGGAGGCACAAACGAGGCCCTCATGATGAAAAGAGTGACTGAGATGATAGTGTCATTATTTTCTATTTTGTTTTTTGTTAAATCAAAAGTGAGTCTATTTCATTGCCCTTAAAAAACTTTAAAGTGTAAGAGACGTACACAAAAATGCAAAACAGATTATCACACTCAATAAATTTTCAACCGAACACACCCATGTAACCACCATGTAGATCAGGAAACAGAACTTCACCAGCATCCCTGAAACCCCCTGCTGGCCCCTACCTGTCACCACTCCCCAGGGACACCCAGAGACGGGATTTCCAACATGTCTGTTTAGCCTTTTGGGCCTTTATATAGGGTCGGCCAAAACATTCCTTCAGGTTTTTCCACACGATGTAATGGGAAAACTTGAACAAATGTTTTGGCCAACTCAGTATAAGTGGAATCTCATAGAACGGATCCTGTTTTGTGTCCAGCTGTTCTAGCTTCACCTAATGTAGATTTATCTATATCACTGCAGTTGTAAGTCACTTCTTCTCTTTGCTGGACAGCATTGCATTGTATAAATATACCACATTTCAACATCTGCAAACTTTCCAGTTTGGGGCTATTGCACAGTGCTGCTATGGACACGCCAGCATATGGCTTCTGGGGATCGTGGATGCATGCCTACTGGTAAGGCACCTGCAGGAGTGGAATTGCTGGGTTATAGGGTGTGTGCCTGCTCACTTTGGCAAATCAGGCCAGTATTCCAAAATGAGGGCACCTCAGCGGGTGCTGAATGTTTAATAAGAAGAGATGGGGTATCTTCAATACTGGTCTATTTAAATTTAGCCTTTGGGGACTTCCCTGGTGGTTCAGTGGCTAAGACTCCACGCTCCCAATGCAGGGGGCCCAAGTTCAATTCTTGATTGGGGACTAGATCCAGGATGCTGCAACTAAGAGTCTGAATGCCAAAGCGAAGATCCCACATGCCGCAACTAAGACCCAGTGCAGCCAAAATAAATAAATAAATATTTTAAAAATAAATAAATAAATTCAGCCCTTTAATCTGTAGTCCTGAGAAGTCTTGTGGCTTTCTGAACAGTGTCTACTTCCCTGCCTAGTCCCCTCCCCTGTGGGTGAGATTAAAAACAGCAGCAAATAAATTTGCTCTTGCAGGAGAGCTTCTCTCCCCCATCATACCACAAGAAGGATGCAGGCATCCAAGCTGGCGCTAAGTAAGCTAGTACCTTCTTTTTTACCAGCGCAAACTGACTAAATTCAACTATTGTACTTAAGTAGACTTGGGGATTGAATGATCCCAGGTAGGAAGCCTATCTATAAAACACAGATGCTTTGCTGGACTGAGTACCCTCAAACAAGAGGCAGTCAAAGGGTAGCCAGCTTTGGGTAAAGAAACACACAAAAGCCCCAACGCCAACACTCAGGGCACCGTGTCTGGTTATGAAGTACATACCAATTTACATGCCATCCTTTTCTTAGTCTTTATATCTTGTGCTAAGTACACTTTCCCAAATGCCCCCCGAGGAATGAAATCGGAGCCAATGTTCCTGTAGGTCAGCTTCCAAGGGATGAGCAGAACATCAGAGTCTATCTGGTAGCGTCCATTCTGAGGAGTGATTACCTACAACAAAGCAAACACGCAGGAGGGTGAGAATTTCAGCAAGGTTCTCTTCCAAGACCCACCCTTCAGGAACTGGTTATGTTAGAACACATTCTTACACGCAGTGTGAAAAATGAATGTCACTGTATGTAATCCTAACAGTGTACAGAGGCTATATTTAGAGCTTCAGCAAGACAGAGAAAGCATGTAACAGAAACACGTCACTGGCCAGACCTGATCGTATTTCTATCTGCATGTGAGTAATTCATTGCGAAAGAGAACTTTAAAAATGGTTTATCTAAGGCACCCTGATTGTTGTGATCAAAAGGCTGAAAATAAAGATTGCAGAAATGTAACCTGTACACGCAAGCTGACTGGTTTCCAATTAAAATGTGCTAACCTGTTAGTCTGCATAACTATTACTCAGAGGTGACGCACACAGAGAGAGTGCGGAAATGAACTGATGATCACAGAGGATTCTGGGAAACAATGTGTTTTGCCAGAGCTGTAAGTTAAGATAAATAAAGCAAGGGCAGAATTCTCTCTCATCTACTCACTCATTTAATGTTTACTGAGGGCATGATATGGGCCAGGCTCTATGTTTGGTGCTGAGGAGGCAAGAACAAGAGACAGACAGTCCCTGAGCTCTGAGTGTCAGCAGACACTTTGAACAAGACAGCTAACTCAAAAACTGAGAGCCACAACCTAAGATAGATAAAGATGTGGTACATATATATGCAATGGAATACTACTCAGCCATGAAAAAGAATGAACCAATGTCATTTGCAGCAACACGGATAGATCTAGAGATGATACAAAGTGAAGTCAAACAGAGAAAGACAAATACCACATGATATCATTTACACGTGGAAACTTAAAAAAAAAAAAAGACACAAATGAACTTATATACAAAGCAGAAAACAAACTTACGGTTTCCAAAGGGGAAATGGGAGAGGATGAATTAGGAGTTTGAGATTAACATACACACACTACTATATATAAAATAGATAACCAACAAGGACCTACTGTGTAGCAAAGGAAACACCACTCAATATTTTGCAATAATCTATAAGGGAAAAGAATCTAAAAAAGAATATACAGCATAACTGAAACACTTGGCTGCATACCTGAAATGAATGCAACATTGTAAATCAACTCAAATAAATAAATAAAAATAATAACTAAAAAATTAAGAGAGAGATATCTCGATAGCAGTATGGATTATAAGGGTATGTACCCATGTCAAAACTGGATATTAAAGATCTTTGTATTCTGTGTGTGTGTGTTAGTCACTCAGTCATGTCTGACTCTTTGTGACCCCATGGACTATAGCCTGCCATGCTCCATTGTTCATGAAATTCTCCGGGCAAGAATACTGGAGTGGGTGGCCATTTCCTTTTCCAGGGGATCTTCCTGACCCAGGGATTAAACCTGTGTCTCCTGCATTGCAAGCAGATTCTTTACCATCTGAGCCACCAGGGAAGCCCTCTGTGTATTCTACTGCATAGAAACTCTATCTCAATTTTTAAAGAGTGAAAAATTAAAGGGAGAAATAATAATAAATAAAATGAAAACAAGTTAATAAGTTCACAAGAGAGGTGACCTGGAGCACATTCCTTTTGTAAAAAAAATGGTGTACGGTTTTTTTCAAGGGCTGCTGCTGCTGCTGCTGCTAAGTCGCTTCAGTCGTGTCCAACTCTGTGCGACCCCATGGACGGCAACCTACCAGGCTCCCCCGTCCCTGGGATTCTCCAGGCAAGAACACTGGAGATGGTTGCCATTTCCTTCTCCAATGCAAGAAAGTGAAATGTGGAAGTGAAGTCGCTCAGTCGTGTCCGACTCTCAGCAACCCCATGGACTGCAGCCTTCCAGGCTCCTCCATCCATGGGATTTTCCAGGCAAGAGTACTGGAGTGGGGTGCCATTGCCTTCTCCGGCTAGAATCCCAAAAATACAGGTTTTACCTACAAGTCATTAGTAATATTATGACTTCGGGAATTATGAGACTATTAAAGTGACACAAAGTTATTTCAAGAACGGAAGAGGCTGCAGGGGAATGCGGATCACTTGGGGAGAGAAGATAGCGATTCATCTCCAGACCCACTGGGCTGCTTACTCGACCCTGCTCTGGGAACAACCCTGGTGACCGTAAGGGTTATTCATTCGGGACCAATTATTGCTAATCGTAACTACACCCCACAGACATGTGCACTATTAGTCAGGGGATGAAACAGAGAAAGAGGCTCATACTTAGAAATGTGAAGTTATTCACACTCAAAACTTTAGCATTTACTGAGCATGACCGCTGTGCAAGACTCGAGAGGGACCATAACTAAGCAGAGACCATGGTCTTGCCAAGTTTTAAATATGACCTCATTTCAAGAAGCGTCACCTCAAGTTCCTGGAGGCCACTTCTACAGGAGGCTGGGGACATGGTGGGTTTAGTCCTCAAGACAGAACTGTGCTCTTGGCACTCGGCTGCACTGGCTTTACCGCCTCTTCCTTGTTATTAAATATTTACAGATCCAATTGCTCTTGATTCTCCAGGGCTCACTTCAGGGTTTAAGCAGCCTTCGAAAAAAAAACATCTTACTTTTTTTTAGTTTTTTTTTTTTTTTTTTAATCACTGAAGTACAGTTGATTTACAATGTTGTGTTAATTTCAGGTGTTCAGGATAGCGATTCAGTTACATAAACACATATATATTCTTTTTGAGGTTCTTTTCCATTATAAGTTATTACAAGATACTGAGTAGAATCCCCTGTGCTATATGGCGGGTCCTTGTTGTTTATCTATTTTATATGCAGCAGTTTGTACATGCTAACCCCAAACTCCTAATTTCTCCCTTTCCCCTCACCTTTCTCCTTTGGTAACCATGTTTGTTTACCTTTCTCCTTTGGTAACCATATGTTTGTTTTCGACATCTGTTGAGTCTGTTTCTATTTTGTAAATAATTTCCTTTGTATCATGTTTTTAGATTCCACATATACATGACATCATGGGATATTTGTCTTTGTCTGACTTCACTTGAAAGTTTTACTTTTGTTCAACTCAAATCTGCTTTAACCCACTCTGGCCCAGTGTCCTCTTAGTTGAGAGGATAAGGGTAACAATACTAGCCATCTTCTGAGTGCTAGCTCTGGGCCAGGCACTGTGCTGAGTACTTCAACACTAACACATGAGTTTCGCACAAGTCTGTGACGTAAGGACTCTCTTTATCTCCACTTAGAGATGAAGAAACTGACTTGAAGAGGTTAAGGAATTCAGTAGGCAGTGACAGTCAGGTCTGTCTGACCTCAAGCCACAGCTCCTATTCTTTAGATAAGAGCCTTCAGTTTTCCAGAGGTTGTAATTAAAGTTGAACCCAGTGACCAAATGCCTAATTTACAGTCCACTGAGACGGCTTGGCCTTCTCCTCTTTAGATCAAATTCTGCAGTTCCTTCACCCCAGTGTACCATTCCCCACATTCTTCTCTGAACGCCCTGAGAGTTCTCCACACCATCTCTGATGACAGACCCTGAACGTGCAGGGTGACACACACGTGTTGGCCAGTATGTGGTTCTGCAAGTCCTGGGATCTTCCCAAGTCCCAGACCTTCCCTATCTGGGTTTGAAATATTTTTCCCCTTCTTCTTCTTCTTTCTAGCAGCCCAAGTAAATAATCTTCTGGAAATCTCTGTTGTCCATTATCTCTGTCAACTCTTCCATGTACTAAAGCCACATTCAAGTGCAGACATTGGAGGCAAGCTGTCCGTGTGTGTGTGTGTGTGTGTGTGTGTGTGTGTGTGTGTGCGCACGCGCTCAGTAGCTCAGTCATGTTCAACTTTTTGCAACCCCGTGGACTGTCACCCGCCAGGCTCCTCTGTCCATGAGATTCTCCAGGCAAGAATACTGGAGTGGTTTGCTATTTCCTTCACCAGGAGATCTTCCTGACCCAGGGATTGAACCCACATCTCCTTCGTCTCCTGCATTGACAGGCAAATTCTTTACCACTGCATCACCTGGGAAGCCCCTATGCTGTCCATTTATTTATCCTGATCACTGCCATTGGCATGACACATCACCAGCCCAGAAACAGCATTTGAGTAGGTAAGTCAGTGAGAATGATTCCATAAGGGTGATGTGGTAGCTAGAAAATGGATGTGACCTTGGGCTACATGAAGAGAGATAAGGGATCTAGAACAAAGGCCAAGCTGGCTCTGTGCTCCCCTGCTGGTCCCACAGCAAAGGGACAGCCGGGTTCAAGTTCTGGGCTATCAAGATGGTCACTGGCTGGGGCCTGAGACCCAAGGAGGAGGAAAGTTAACAGCACAGTGCGCAGGAAGGGGCAGGCACAGCCAGGAGTGATGGGGAAAGAAGAGGGAAGACGTGGGGGACGAGGGAAGAAGAGGGAAGACGTGGGGACGAGGGAAGAAGAGGGAAGACGTGCAGCTTTGTAAACACTGGGAGGACTGTCGTAAGGAAGGGGCGTGACAACCACAGTGGCCTGTGTCCTTTCAACACTCACCATGTGCACACAGGTCACTTGTAATTATTTGCCCCAAACAACCATGTGGAGAATGTGGCCACTTATCCATTTTACAAATGAGTAAACGGAGGCACAGAGGTTGTAGTAGCTGGCTTGGTGTCACCTAAGCCATTTCAGAGCTGAGATACATGCCGGGCCCTTTAACTCAAGGGCCTCTTTACCACTACTCAGCATATACCTATGAGATTCATCCCATTTTTATGGCCAAGAAGTAAGGCTAGGACTAAGGGGGCTCACACATAAATGCTTGTGCCGTCTAAGGAAGGACTTCTCTGCAATCAGTTGGCCTGATATGACCACACACACCCCAGAATATGATGCATGCTTTGTCACAGTTTTCCAAGCAAAGGCGAAAATGCCCCAGCAATTATTGGAGATGATGAATGGGGTGAGCCAAGCCTCAGAGAGAGAGCTTGATTCAAGTATCTTTAAGGTTTTTTAAGACTGAGAAGCCAGGAATCCGTGACTAAGCCCTGAGGAGCAGCACTCAGCATCACACACCCACACCTCTGAGTGAGCTCCTTAGGGATCTTCAGCTTCCCAATAATCACCCAAGAGTTGAGTGCTGAGAATTCATTTTAGGCTATTAATCTCAGATGTGGGTGAGAGTTGGTCTAGATTATAGGTAACTTGTAGCATCCTCATACAAAGCATTCCCTGGCTTAGTCTCCTCACGTTTCTTCCCCAGGTCCTGTGGATGTTGGAGGAATCTTTATAAATATTATTTTTAGGAAAATAGCTGCTACCTGCACACACATGCAGACCACCGTTTCACATGCCTGTGCTACAGGTTATTTTTGTAATTCCTGGGCCCTCCACCCTGTCTAATTCCATGGTGCTGTGATTGTTAGTTGCCAGCAACACACCATGTATCTATGCCTCCAATCTCACCATCTGGAACATTCTCTGCTCTCCATCCCCTTCATCTGGCTGATTCCAACTCAGTAATTAAAACATCACTTCCTCTTGGGGGGAATTCCCCTGGCAAGGCAGTGGTTAGGACTCAGCAGTTCCACTCTGCCAGGGCCCGGGGTTCAATCCCTGGTTGGGAAACTAAGATCCTGCAAGTTGCATGGTGTGGCCAAAAACAAGGGGGAAAAAAAATTATTTTTTAATTCCTCTTGGAGGCCTCTCTAATATTCTCCCTTCCTCCTATCAACCCTCATGGTTATGTGAGGTATCTTGCCTGACCATTCCCCTGATCAGGGCGTAGCTGTATTGAGAAATGTTACACTGCATTATAATTACATGTTTACTTGCCTCCTTCAGCACACAGAAAGCGACCAGGAAACACAAACTGTATTTCTAGCACCTGAAAAAGCACCTCATGCCCTGTAGATGTTTGAGCTCTGTCTAGCAAACGAATGGACAAATCCTGGAAGGGAGCATGTGGTCCGTATGAAGGTACACTTGGAACCAACGTGTTCAGTAGATGACTAGCCATCATCTTGTAAAGCAGAGAAATGAAATTTCCCTGAATTCCCTTCCGCACATTCCCAATTCTACGGCCCATCTCTCATCAGTCTGATTGGCCAGGGGAAAGAAGGGAAGTCTCTACATATTTACAAGCAAAAACAATGTGTTTATTCTGTATGGTTTCCTTTAAAATAATCATTTTAACAAGTAAGTATGCAAAAAACAAACACATAAACCATTATGTTTCTGATCATAGACATATATGTTATTTTGAACCAGAGTTCTCCAGCTATATTTTAGCTAAGACAAACAGGTATGACCCCTAGTTCAAATTATGACTTTCCATGTATGAAAAGAAGTACTCTTCTCAAGACAAAGTTAAGTATCAAATACACTTTGGCATATCCAGACCAAAGCAAGTCATACAACAATGCAAAATGTAACCTTTACTTTTTTTTGTAAAACATGATTTTGCAATCTTGCTGGCAATTGAGCGATAGGTGAACACAGCTGGCTTCTAACAAAACAATTCGCTACATAGCTGACCTAAATCACTGTGTTGTTTTGAACTAAACAAATGAGGTACACAAAAAATAATAATAATAATTAGGTACTTGGTACAGACTCTACTTGTTCAACGCCACCCTCCATATATTAACCATCTTTCCATTTATATGCACCAAAGGAAACTGAGGTGCTTTCATCATCAGTAAGCATGTTTTGCAAGTTCCCACCCACTCCTTTGAGAATTGTTCTTTTCCAAAAATTAGATCACCTTTAGCCAGCACCTACCTTCACCTTTGACACACTAAGAGACTAACCACACCCCAATACATCACCTGATCTTCTATTGTGGCAACTAAGTGTTGTCACAATATTTTAGATTATTTGCATACTTAGGATAACTAAACAAATATATCCCTTGTCATTCATACCTCACCAATTAAAGAGAGAGCATCTCTGGATAACTACTTACTGCACACAAACTACATTTCTACAAGAATTGAATTTAGCCAGTACTAATACTATGATGTTTCAAGATGTAACAAAAGAGGGGCACAAAAATTCAGCGTCAAAAATGTTAATTAAACAGAACATTCTTTGATATAAATTATAGCAATATTTTTTGGATCTGTCTCCTAAAGCAAAGGAAATAAAAGCAAGAATAAACAAATGGGGCCTAATTAAACCTAAAAACTTTTGCACAGCAAAGGAAACCAAGGACAAAACACAAAGACAACCTACTGAACAGGAGAAAATACTTTCAAATGATACTACCAATAAGGAAAGGGTGAATATTCAAAATATACCAACAGTTCCTACAGTTCTTCAACATCAAAAAAATAACAACCCGATTAAAAAATGGGCAGAAGACCTCAACTGACATTTCCCCCAAGAGGATATGCAAATAGGCAACAAGCACAGGAAAAAATGCTCAACATCTCTAATCACTGGGAAATGCAAATCAAGACTACAAGGAGATATCACCTCACACCTGTAAGAATGGTTATCATCGAAAAGAACACAAATAACGAATGCTGATGAGGATGTGAAGATAAGGGAATCCTACACTGTTCGTGGGAATGCAAATTGGTGCAGCTACCATGGAAAACAGGATGGAGGTTTCTCAAAAAACTTAAAAGAGAACCACCATATTCCCAAGCAACTCTACTCTTGGGCATATATCTGAAAAAAATGGAAACAATAATTCAATGAGACACATGCATCCCAGTGTTCTCAGCAGCATTATTTACAATTGCCAAGAAGTGGAAGCAATCTAACCATCTGTCAACACATGAATGGATAAAGAAGATGTGGTACACACACACACACACACACACACACACACACACACACACACACACACAAAACGGAATACTACTCAGTCATAAAAAAGAATGAAATTTTGCCATTTGCAACAACATGGAGGGTATTATGCTTTTAAGTGAAATTAAGTCAGACAAACACAAACACTGTATGATATCACTTATATGTGGAATCTAAAAAGTAAAACAAATTAATAAATATTAAAAAAAGAAACAGACTCATAGAAAATAAACTAATGGCTAACAGTGGGTAGAGGGAAAGGAAGGGGGTAGGGGATTGAGAGGTACAAACTATTATGTGTAAAATAACCTATAAGGATATACTGTGTTACATGGGAAATATAGCCAATATTTTAAAATAATATACATGGAGTATATCCTTCAAAAATTGTGAATCATTATATTGTACACCTGTAACATAAAATTATACATAAACTATACTATATTATATATATATATAAAGACAAAGTCTTTATTCCCCTCTCACATGAGTCTCAAAGCCTTTCTCTTTGACTTAATTGACAAGTGAGCTCTTTAGTGAATAATGAAATTAAAATTCATTCTTCTTAATTACCTATTTGTAGAACTACTTCTAAAATATGGAGAAGATTCTTTAAACAAAACTTTTAATGAAGGCTGTATTTTTTGCATCTTTCACACGGAGGTCATTCTTACAGATATTCCATTTTTAAAAACTGTACCTGGCAGCCAGTCTGAACAACGTTCAAATCCCACTCAGCATTAAATGTAGCAGGAGTAGGAAGCTGAACACACAGCACTCAACTGATGAGGAAAAAACATACCATATTTAACAAAATTCCAGATTCTTGAGGTCGGCGTCTGTATAAACGCTTCGCAGTGTTGGATATGTGGTTTGCAAAAGCTAGCAAGTCCTCCACGGTCCCGTATCTGACTGAGGACAACCAGGGCCCCTCCTGCCCACTGAGCAGCAGAGACTCAGACCGCTCCTCCTCGTTGTGGTTACTGTCCTGACACATGGTCAGCAGACTGGGTTCATAAACCGCTGGCTCTTCACTTGCATAAAGATTTTCCATAATGTCTATCACATCGGACACATTCAAATGTTTCATTAATAAATCGAGTTCTTCTTTGTTGTCACTCCCGGTGCTCATGAACTCCATCACTGTTGGGCTCTCCAAAGAGTCTGCAGAAGAAAGCGCGACTACTTACTTTACTGTGTGTGTGTTTGCGATCAACAGGAAACTGACAAGATGGACTGGGTACAGACTTCTATATGCTTTTGTTCATAAAATAGGGGCTCCAGCCACAGGGTGTGTGAGGTCAAGTGCACAGACAGTGAAGAAAGGGACCTGAGATAACCTTTAATCTGGCGCTGATTTTACAGAGAGGAAACCTGAGATCCAGTGAACTCACTACCTACCCATTTACTCACTGAGTTGCTGGCATCAGCTGTAGCCTCTGAAAATAAACGTTCACTAAATTCAAGTATGAACTTGAGGAGCAGGAGCTGAGGCGCCTGGGTCTTGACAGTTTCCAACCTGCTGCTCTCCCAAAAGGGGCAACCCTTTCTGCATGATCTCTGTGACTTTTAGGCCTTGGGTGAATTTAAAAAGAAAAGAAACTCTCTGGGAATTCCCTGACAGTTCAGTGGTTAGGACTCAGCCCTTTTACCACAGGATCCTGGGTTCAATCCCAGGTAGGGGAATGAAGATTCTTCAAGCCACATGGTATAGCCAAAGATAAATAAATACATAAAATAAAAATAGAAATACACTTTAAAAAAAATTTCCTTTACCAAATTCAGGAGCTAGCTTTGCAAATAAAATTCAGGTCTTGAAGCCAGAAGCATCTCAAATGGATTTTAATCTAAGCAAATTTGGTGATGGTAAGTCAAGTTTCAGGAATAATTCTGATGCAAATAAATTAAACGGCTCACTTAGAAGGAAGACAGCAAACCTCAAATTCTCCTTCTGCTGAGGATGGCTATGAGAAAGGAGAAGATTCTTTTAACCTGTAATCAGCTGTCCCCTCCTGTGACCAGAACTCTTTAACGGGACAAAGCATGCATTTCACAGATTCAAGAGGGTTCATATAACATCTAAATCAATGACTCTCTAGAAGTTGTGGTAAGAGGCCAGGGCAGCCAAATCTATCATAAGCAAGACACAGACAAGGTCAACTAAGTCTGCTTAGCCAAAACTGTATTTCAGTTTTTTACACACATCAGGAGCCATACTTGGGGATCTGTAAATAAGAAAATGAAGAGAAATGAATTGTAAACTGTGAGGCTGTAACACAGGATTTTAGAACAATCCCATCCCAAAGGGTTAAAGATAAAAGGACTTAAGGGACCAAGAAAATAGAAAGGTATGTATGTCTACTTAAACTACTGCACTCCTGGAAGCAGCCTCTCTCTGAGAGATGTTTCAGGTTCTTAAAAGCATAAGCCTTCAATGCACACAGGGATAATAAAAGCCACAGGCTCCCATCAACCTGGAGCACACACACCAAACCCAGGGAAATATTCCACGTCAGGGTCCCCTGCCCACAAGACCCAGACACAGACCTCTTGGTGAATTTCACTGGAGAAATGAACCATGCAATTTTGTGCCATTATTAAGTTACTGGGGGATCAATTTCTGCTCTACAAACAGTGTCTGGGATAAGAAGGTAAGATACTGCAGTCTGACACCCCACCTAGACTCAGACTGCAGGGGATCCAATCTCTAGCCTCTCCTTTTCTGTCTGCTAATCTTTACCCACAGGACCACCTGCAAAGCCCTCTTTAACCCCACTGCACATCAACGTTCCCCATCTGTAAAATGCAAGTAATAACAGCATGTCCTTCATAGGTGGTTGTGAGGATCAAAGGAGCTCAAGAGCACAAGGTCCTAGGTGCAGAGTCTGGTACACAGTGAATCAACTGTGTCTTTTGCAGCTGCTATGATGTGCATGAAAGCAAAGGACCGAGTCTGATTCCTGGCTTTGCAGATACCTCAACAGAGCAGCTTTCTTATCTGCAAATGGGATGTGGCTACCTATTCCCCCACTTCTTTGCAGCAAGGTTTTAAAGATCGTTTCTAAAATAAGAGACAAAGAAAAAAAAAAAAAAAGAAAGAAACCTATGAAACGTTTTGATGGCTGTTATCACTGATAGTTGCATCTAGAGAGCAAAGGAAGCCCCCCTCTCTGAGACCTAGCGGGTCTTGGAGGAAGACTGATTTAGGGTCTTGGAGTCTGTTGAATTCTGAAAGGAATTTCTTAGGTTAATGGAGGAACCTTCAACTTGGGTTTCATGGGGCTGTTTAGTTGCAGTTTCTACTTGCAAAATTTACAGGAAAAAAAAAAAACCAAAAACGGAATTAAAACAAAAACAGCCCAATTTTGGATCCCACTGGCTAAAAACTTCCAAAGCTGCTAGGTTTACTTCTCAAAAGGCTGGCCAGAGAGAAAATAAAGTTCCCGGGGTAACAGGGTTAAAGAAAGAGAGAAAAAGGTCCAGACAGTTTACAGGTCAGCTGATCCAGAGAGTGGAAAGGCAGGTTTTGGTTCTTATATTCTCCAGAAAGTCTGGAGCATTTATATGTAAAACCTAAGAGGCGGAGACACACACACCCGTAAACTGGAAGCTAGAGGAGGGAGGGAATGCACAGAGGGAGGGCAGGGAGGTGAAGGAGTGTGTCTTCCGTGCCACTAATTCCTTAGCAACGCCACCCTCCTCACGCAAATCTGTGTGCTCCCGAGGCAACCCTGATGACCAGTTCATCCACTAAAGGTCTGAGCAAAAGCTGTAGCACTTTCAGGCCTTAACTAGGCAGACAAAATGCTAACAATTTCCTAGTTATTCACCATCAGTAGCCATCTAGAAAAAGTGTGAATGGTGAAGGTATCTGTATTCCACGTTAGCCACAAGGACCCTTCTCCACACAGTTTACAGTTAAAAAAAAAAAAATCTGCATTAAATCACTGGTTGTTACTGCAGTTGGGGAGTATACCAATTTTAGACATGGACAAATGGGCAGATATAGTCAAAATTCTGCCCATTTGTCCATGTCTAAAATCCCATGGGCAGAGGAGCCTGCAGGGTATAGTCCATGGGGTCACGAGGATCAGACACGACTGGGTAACTAAACCACCACCACAGTCAAAATTATCTGCTCTTAATTATTTCTGACACTGGCAATACAATCAAGAGGAAATACTTTTCCTAAACATAAATGGCATACTCCTGGCTTCTTTTATCTACACAAACAAAAGTTGAGGGTTTCCTGGCAAGTGTGAGTGAAAATGGCCAACATGACTGGCCTAAGTTCCTACTTAACAAAAGGATGATTATACCCTGTGGTACTTCCCATTTAAAACATTTTTCTGCCAAAATATTACATTGCCCCTCGGGGCACACATCCAGGAAGACTTTCTCTAATGATATTTTTGTTCTCAAAAAGCCCCAGAATGAAGCTCTCCAATTTTCCTTACAGGAGACCTCAGTCCGAAACACTGCACACAAACCTCCACCCATCAGATCTGGGGGCGTTTGCCGAGTCAGATAACCTTCTACTTGGCAAGTACCTACAACTCAGGCCACAGATACAGAAGCCAACTGAATTAGCGCTTCTTTCCCTGTTTTTATCAAGAGCAGTCCAAAATATGTCTTTCCCAAAGTGAAACAGACTGCAGTGTTTCACGTAAAGACAGTTAACTTTTGGGAAAATCTGTATGCCGTTCTTCCTTTTAAACTTCGCAATCCTGAATACTGAATTTCCACGGGGAAACATCTGTGAAATAACATTTTTCCCCTGAAGATTCTTTCTTAGGCCAAAAACCCAGCACTGGTCTCCTGCTATAATCACCCTATTAGTCACAGAAGACGGTCCACGGAACAAGCATGAAACTTAAGTTTCAGCTCTTCCATGTCTCTCGGTCCCGCCAGCCCCCACCCCTACTCCCTTCTTCCCGTCTCTTTCCTTAAAGAGAAGGGAGCCTTAAAGGGCTTGCAAGTTAAGTTAGAAGAGCAACCCTCGTTAGGGCGAGGGGCAGCTAGGGGCCCCCGCCTCCGGGGTGCACTCACCGGGTCTGGGCAGGGAGACAGCAGCTGTGCAGGTGGCGCACGCGGCGGGAGGCGCAGTGACAGCGGGCCCCAGCCTCCGGGTGCATCGCCGGGACCTGCTCTGCCCGCGCACTCGGGATCCGGGAAGCAGGAGGAAGGGGGAGGAGTCGGGGGCGGCGCCCCGAGAGACCCTTGCGCAAGGTGCTTTCCAGCTGTGCCGGCTGCAGCGACTACCCGCGCGCAGCACAGGAGCGCCGCAGCTGGAAGAGGGCAGCTCCTACCTCCTGGAGCCCCGGAATACACCCCGCACCCCCACGCCCTGATGCCGGGGCTCCCCGGATCTCAGGGTGGGAACCCCCGGGGCACCCAGCAGGGCTGCGATCTAACGATACCCCAGAGCCCCCAAAGTCTGCGTTACCTGCGGCCTCCGCGCGGTCCCGCGAGCGGAGCGCTCCCGCCGCGGTCCCCCGACGGCTCTCGTCGCAGCTGGTGGGCAGCCCCCGGGAGCCGGGCGCTCCGGGGTCCCCAAGCCCGGCGACAGCAGAAGAGGGAGCCAGGGCGACCGGCCCCGGAGCGTGGCGAGCAGTCCAGGTCCGAGCTGCCAAATGAGCCCGGAGCAGCTCGCGCTCCCGGGCCGCCCTCGTCGGCCCCTGAGTCACGGCGTCTGAGCCGGCCGAGGGGCGGCGCAGCAGACTCCAGCCGCCGCCTCCCCGCCTTTTCCATTTCCCCTTTCTCTCCGTAAACAGAAAGAGCCCGCCGGCTTGCGGGGCAGCCCGAGCCCCCGCGCTGGGAAATTCCGTCCTCCCCCTCCCACGACTTGCCCTCGGGGCCCGGGGCGGAGCTGGAGGCGGGGCAGGGGAGGGGCGCGCCCTGAGCGGAATCGGCCTCGCCACGCCTCCCGGGGACACGGAGTACCGCGCGGCACCGGCCCTAGGCCTGGGAAAACACCTACGAGTTCCCTCTGAGCCGGGTTACCCGGCAGCCAGGGTGCTAGAGGGCACCCGGATGCGGAGTTGGCAAGGGCGACCGCAACTCGGCACCCTGTCCCCGAAGGAAGATCGTAGTTCCTAACGTGCTGGTGTTGGGCTCAGATTTCGGTTCAGGTCACAGACACAGCGCGGTACTCCGCGCCTTCCTCCACCCCGCACCCACTCAAGTTCCAGGGCTCGCGAGAGGCGGCCGCAGTGTAAGCCCAAACCAGGGGAGTTTGGTATGGGGTAAGGGCGAACCCCTGGACCCGGGCCGGGATCGCCGCCAGCAAAACCTGGTTTCGCTCTTTCCGGCCTTCATTCGAACTAGTTATTGGTGATGCTGCCCGACACCAAAGTATGTCTGCCCTGATTTCCTCCTAACCCCAGCGTCGAATCTGGGAGTCTGTCCTGCTGGGGCAGAAGCTCAAAGTTCATCTAGAGTGATCGTCCTTCCCAAGTGGAAAGCGTTTACTCCCAGGGAAGCCGGAAGAAGATTCTAGGGAAACAGCGCCCCTCTGCGAAATCCACGTTCCCAGTACCTACTGAGTACCTGCTCTCACGCTCCCGCCAATAGTGCCTGAGTCTTGCTGGGTACCTTTTGCAAGACAGGCCGAAGGAGATGCTGTTAGGCAGGGGTCCTCAACCTCGAGGATGCAATCCCTGATGATCTGAGGTGGAGCTGATGTCATAATGATAGAAATAAAATGCACAAGAAATGTAATGCGCTTGAATCACCCCCCCCCCAAACCATCCACCACCACCCGCTTCTCAGTTCAGTTCAGTCGCTCAGTCCAGTCCGACTCTGCGACCCTATAGACTGCAGCATGCCAGGCTTCCGTGCCCATCACCATCTCCAGGAGCTTGCTCAAACTCATGTCTATTGAGTTGGTGATGCCATCCATCTCATCCTCTGTTGTCCCCTTCTCCTGCCTTCAATCTTTCTCAGCATCAGGATCTTAAAACTGTTTCCACAAAACTGGTCCCAGGTGCCAAAAAGGTTGCGGACTGCTGCTCTTAGGCACACACCCACTCTCCCTGCTAGCGACCCAGACCTTGGATGTGCCTTGTGGAGTCCAGATTCAAATGTCTTTCAAGACTGCATCGGACCTGCTCTAAGACTCTCCATATTTCTCCTATGGATAGTGAACTGTTATTCCCACCCAAAGAAGTCATCTGAGAATTGCCAGTGGAGGGAGGCTAACTGAGATGTGCTAGCCTCATTTCTCTGTGCTCCTGTTTCCCACGATGGTAACAAGGTGATTGATAGGGGCCCAAGAATTTAGTAAAATGGTTAGGACTGTTTGTGGACTAAGGCATCCCCCAGATTATTTTAAATACTAGGGTGTTGCGACATGAATGACATGGGCATATGCCATTTCCAGGTGGCCCCAGTGCTGAACCACTCCCCACCCCCAACCTGATCCAGGGGACTAGGCTTTTTCTGCTCCTGGAGGAGGGCGTGCTACCTGGACCGACCCAGTTGCTCTGACTCCGCAGAGACTGCCGGCGCCCAGGCTGGGAGAAGCCTGACTGGCCTGGACGCGGACTCCATGGAATTTGGCCAGAACTCAAGAGCAGATTATCCCAGTCTCGGCTGAAACTGAAGCATTTACTACTTAGTCTTTTCTCTGGGAACAAGATTGGCCGGGTTGTTGCCTCTAACTGTAACATGAGAAACGTCTCTCCTCTTATCTGTTGTCTTCCACCAAGGAAGGGTGAGTCTTATAAACATTTTAAAAATAGAAACATGGAACCGCCCCCTTGATGAGCTCATGAAAACCACACCTAATCTTCTGGGAACTAAGTATTAGCCTTGGTTCCTACACAGAGATCTTCCAAATATAGCTGGATTTTAGGGAGCTGCTGAAATAGCTGCTCCAGGGGGGTTCTCTCTGGTTCTTCACTGCTTATGCAATCGCAGATTTCATCTGGTGGGGTGAATTAAGAGGCTTTACTCACTTTTTAATGTCTAAGAGATTGGCCCTGGTGACCCGGATTACTGGAGAGAGAAAACAATTGAAGGGAAAGAAAAAGTTTGCAGACTACTTGCATTTTTCTCGGTCAAGACTTTGTTACACAGGCTGCAAAAGCAATCCTGCTCAATGTGCTGGAAAAGTGAGGCTTCAGCTTGCTGAGGAGAAGCCACCAAGTGGGGAGCATGCACAGCCAGAGAGGGGTGATTAAAGCAGAGATGGCTGTTTGCAGCCAGCAAAATGCACTTGAAAACTGAGCTGCAAGGTTGCAGTTTACTTGAAGAGGCTTCTCCACAGGTGCATTGGGACAGTAATAGACTTGTTATTTGTAGTGCGGAAATCAGAGCTCATTTACACCCCCAGGACCAAGGTGATTAACTACGGTAGATGCTTCAGTCAGTGCATCAGTCTGTGTAACCCTAACCAGATCTATACTGATAAATAAATACAGAACACTGCTTTCCAGTCTTTTTCATATTCATAAAAATTATAGTATTTTCCTAGAATACTGGGATAAGCTGGAATAAATTGGAGGATACCTATATGTGACTTGGGCTTCCCTGGTGGTTCAGTGGTAAAGAATCTGCCTGTCATGCAGGAGACACAGGTTTGATCCCTGGGTTGGGAAGATCCCCTGGAGAAGGAAATGACAACCCACTCCAGTATTCTTGCCTGGGAAATCCCATGGAAAGAGGAGCCTGGTGGGCTACAGTCTATGGAGTCACTGAGTCAGACACAATTGAGCGACTAAACAACAGCAATATGTGACTTGAAGAAAAATGTATCAATATTTCATTTTCTTAAATTATAATAGCAATAAAATACAAGTGTTTGAGAAAGATCATTAAATATTGAATTTTAGTAAAGTTTTAAATAAGATGTTTTTAAAGTTAAGTGGAACTTGAGCCTGATTTAATCAGCATAACTTTTTGCTATCTGGCTTTTGTTGCAGCTATACATATTTACGCACTATCCTGGATAGCTCAAGTGGTAAAAAATCTGGCCATGATGCGGGAGACCTGGGTTGGATCCCTGGGTTGAGAAGATTTCCTGGAGAAAGGCATGGCAACCCACTCCAGTACTCTTGCCTGGAGAATTCAATGGACAGAGGACTTAGTGGGCTACAGTCTATGGGATTGTAAAGAGCCAGACACGACTGAGCGACTAACACTTTCACATGCATATTTACCTATTCAGTTCAGCTGCTCAGTTGTGTCCGACTCTTTGCGACCCATGGACGGCAGGATGCCAGGCTTCCCTGCCCATCACCAGCTCCCGGAATCTGCTCAAACTCATCTCCATTGAGTTGGTGATGCCATCTCATCCTCTGTCATCCCCTTCTCCTCCCACCTTCAGTCTTTCCCAGCATCAGGGTCTTTTCCAATGAGTCAGTTATTTGAAGAATCAAGTGGCAAAAGGATTGGAGCTTCAGCGTCAGCATCATTCCTTCCAGTGAATATTCAGGACTGATCTCCTTTAGGAGGGACTGGTTGGATCTCCTTGCAGTCCAAGGGACTCTCAAGAGTCTTCTCCAACACCACAGTTCAAAAGCATCAATTCTTTGGAGCTCAGCTTTCTTTATAGTCCAACTCTCACATCCATACATGACTACTGGAAAAACCACAGCCTTGACTAGACAGACCTTTGTCAGCAAAGTAATGTCTCTGCTTTTTAATGTGCTGTCCAGGTTGGTCATAGCTTTTCTTCCAAGGAGCAAGCATCTTTTAATTTCATGGCTACAGTCACCATCTGCAGTGATTTTGGAGCCCCCCAAAATAAAATCTATCACTGTTTCCATTGTTTCCCCATCTATTTGCCGTGAAGTGGTGGGACCAGATGCTATGATCTTAGTTTTTTGAATGTTGAGTTTTAAGCCAGCTTTTCCACACTCCTCTTTCACTTTCATCAAGAAGCTCTTCAGTTCCTCTTTGCTTTCTGCCATAAGGGTGTTGTCATCTGCATATCCAAGGTTATTGATATTTCCCCGGGCAATCTTGATTCTAGCTTGTGCTTCATCCAGCCTAGCATTTCACATGATGTACTCTGCATATAAGTTAAATAAGCAGGGTGACAATATACAGCCTTGAGGTACTCCTTTCCCAATTCGGACCCAGTCTGTTGTTTCATGTCTGGTTGTAACTGTTGCTTTTTGACCTGTATACAGATTTCTCAAGAGGCAGGTCAGGTGGTCTGGTATTCCCATCTCTTGAAGAATTTTCCATAGTTTATTGTGATCCACACCGTCAAAGGCTTTGGCATAGTCAGTAAAGCAGAAGTAATGGGTAAAACCTCTTAGCCATTAAGAGGTTTGAATAATGACCTCTTTGCTGCTGCTGCTAAGTCACTTCAGTCGTGTCCGACTCTGTGTGACCCCATAAACGGAAGCCCACCAGGCTCCCCTGTCCCTGGGATTCTCCAGGCAAGAACACTGGAGTGGGTTGCCATTTTCTTCTCCAGTGCATGAAAGTGAAAAGTGAAAGTGAAGTCGCTCAGTTGTGTCCGACTCTTTGCAACCACATGGACTGCAGCCTACCAGGCTCCTCTGTCCATGGGATTTTCTAGGCAAGAGTACTGGAGTGGGGTGCCATTGCCTTCTCCAATGACCTCTTTAAACTTCTGATAATAACCTTCAGATGAGAAAGTGTGCAGACACATAAGTAATAAATATAAAACCATTATAATAATCTTTAAATTTTCTGAACAGTTGAAATTCCGTTTTAAAAATCCAGTAGGTCTTGATTTTTTTCATTTCAACAGGTAGGTTTCTTATGGTAAGTGAATTTTAATGATAATTGAATGTTTTCATATTAAGTCTTTCTAAGTATCGAGGCTGTAATGTGAAAACTTGCTTGCACTGTCAGAGTATTTAGCTTCGATGCCGCTAAAAAGACACAGCAGACGAAAGGATGAAGCATGGTGGGGCGGGAGAGAAGATTCTGGACCGCCTGCCCCACTCCTTGCCCCACCTCTGCTGCTGATGCTCCATGGGCTTTGGCCTTGCTCCTCTAGCACATAAAAGGTTTCCTCCAGCCCAGGCTGGGCCCCCTGCAGCTGTTGGCAGATGGACCTGTTGGCCTCACTCAGCATTTTGGGGTGGAATAGGGATTCCATCAGACCTGTGGGGACCACATGAGCAACAGTACCTTTCGCTCTGACCCCTTAGTCACCCTATAGCATCCCAGAGAGGACCGCAGAGGCCCCCAAATGCCTAAAGGTTGCAGTCCCCAACTTTTTTGGCACCAGGAGCTGGTTTTGTGGAAGACAACTTTTCCATGGACTGGCGGGTGGGGGTTGCAGGCAGTGGAGGTGGAATGGGGATGGCTTGAGGATAACTCAAATCTATTCCATTTATTGTTCACTTTCTTTCTATTATTATCACCTCAGCTCCACCTCAGATCATCAGGCATTAGATCCTGGAGGTTGGGGACCCTTGCCTTAAGGAATATGTGCATGCCCAGTCTTTCAGTCACATTCAACATTTTGCAACCCCATGGACTGTAGCCCATCAAGCTCCTCTGTCCATGGAACTTTCCAGGCAAGAATACTGGAGAGGGTCACCGTTTCCTATTCCAGGGGATCTTCGTGTCTCAGGGATTGAACACACATCTTGTGAGTCTCCGGCATGAGCAGGCGGATTCTTGACCATTGCGCCTTTAAGGAATACAAGGGTATCTATGTTCCTCCACATCACTGTGCAGGGCTTTCCCCTACAGATCCCTCCTAGGACTCAGGGCAGAGGTCAGACCAGGATGAAGGGGACAGTTTTATCTGTCCACCTCTTTCCTTTGTCTTATCCTCAACTTTGGGGACTAGAGAAGGAATGGCAACCCACTCCAGTATTCTTGCCTGGGAAATCCCATGGACAGAGGAGCCTGGAGGACTACAGTCCATGGGGTCACAAAAAGTCAGACACAGCTGAGTGCATACACACACACATACACACACACGCACACGCACACAGACACACACCCCTTTGGGGACCTCACTGTACTCACCAACTTTTGCTCTCATGGTGCAAAGTGGGACCAGCAATGATAGGAAGGCCATGGGCCTGGGGCAGAGATGGAGTCCTCCGGTGGGGGTTGGGGTGAGAAACCCGCTGCTTCCTGGTCTCTCTCAGCTGTGGTTGGTGTTTACCTCTGAATAAACCTGTGTATACCGGGCCTGGGTGTGAACCAGACACCTGCTCTTAATGTGCAGAAAGCTCAAACTCCAGACTCTCAAAGTACCTAAATTGCACCCGTTTTATATGAAATGTATTCTTTTTTCATTCATTGCTTTGTGCTGTGACTTCCTCAAATGTGCCACACTCTGAAAACAGAAACTTCTGCTCTGTGCCTGTCTCTTCCACCTCCTGAATGGAAACTCCCAGTGCAGCATTTCTTAATCTCCGGCTTCCGAGATTACCACACGGCTCAGGATGCGCCCCCCCATCAAGGAACCATTTGGGGCTCTGTCCTCCGGCAGATGCAATTGCTTTCAGTTTTCACATTTGTAGAGGGGGGAGGAGGACTCAGCAACGAGACTCCCCCTAACTGTGTGGGCCCACGCACTGGAGCAGTCCCTGATGCGTTTGTGGGTATTCTCTGCTAGGCATCTCCCATGACTCCTTGTTAACCAGAGTCTCCTTATCCCAGGACCAGATGTCACCTGCAAACACGATATGAGGGACTATTGGCAACTTACTGCCCCAGCGACGCAAGGAATTGTTTTAACAAATTAAGTACAGCCTGATCTGCAAGTGTAAATGCAGAGGTAGAAAAAAAGTCACTATAATAGCATCCTCTTCAAAAACAATCGTTACTAACTTCTTTTGGAATGGTGTTCTTTGCACAATACACATTAGAAAATTGGCTGGATTACTATTTCAAACAGCCCTTTAAAAAGGGTGTTGGGTGCTTATTCTCATATGATTGCTTTAAACCAAGTGAGTTAAATACATTTGGGGTTTTCCTTTGCAGTTACAGCACTAAAGACAATTGCAAGGACTTCCCTGGTGGTCCAGGGGTCAAGAATCTGCCTGTCAGTGCAGGAGACACAGGTTCTATCCTTGGTCCAGGAAGATTCCACTTGCCGTGGAGCAACTAACCTCCATACACCTCCTCTAGGTCTTTAGATTGATAATCTTTTGTCTCTCATCATGGGAAGAGAGGTTGTGAAGGCATTTCATCTGTCTCCTAGTGGGTAGAGATATGGAAGAGGACTGAGCCCGGGAAACCTCAGAAATGGAACACTAGTTTTGCTTATGCTTAAAGGGCAACTGGGCTTCCCAGGTTGAAACAGTAAAGAATCTACCTGCCAATGCAGGAGATGCAGGAGACTCGAGTTCAGTCCCTGGGTCGGGAAGATCCCTTGGAGGAGGGCATGCAACCCACTCCGGTATTCTCACCTGGAAAATTTCGTGGACAGAGGAGCCTGGTGGGCTATAGTTCACGGGGTCACAAAAAAGTCAGACACCACTGACCACAGCCTCACAAGCACAAAGGGAAGCCAGCTTTAATTCTTCCTGGGGTCTGTGGGAGCCCAGAGAGACTTCCTGCCCCTCTCACCCTGGTCCTGGGTCGGGTGATAGGTGCCTGGAGGCACTGCTGGGCTTAAGGGTATCCTGAGACCTTCTCCTGGTTACTGAGGGCAGATGGATGGGCAGTGTCTCCCTCTTGTCTACCCAGCTCTCGCACACAGCGCAACACCCCTAGGCCAAGACTCTCTCCAAAACAGGAGTCCTTGCCCAGATGCCTATAGACATGCTGGAATGGAGCCTATTTCTATCAGCTCACGGAGCTGGCGATAAACTCCTCATGATTCCTGAGACCTGGTTGCTAAGTACAGTCAAGACTAAACATAAAATTATAAGTAAATTAAATCTATATAAAAGACAAAGTGATAAATAATAAAAACTTACCACGTCCTGATTCTATTGCATGGAATTGTTTCTCAGCTCTTGAGGTCATTCATGTCTACTACATACCCGTGGTGGAAATACAACACCATGATGGGTGCCCAGATGTCTTTTTCCAACTCTGCATTCAGTGGCCTCGAGTTAGTAGCTTAAAATAGGCCATCGTGGGAGTTTTTACACCACAGAAACCAGCAAACACTACAAACCAGGGCAGGGCTTTCACAAGGCTGGTTGTTAAATATTTATCAGCCCAGCAAAAGCTGTGTCCATGAACTTTTAACACTTCTGACACATTTTAGGTTATTTGTTTTTGTGCTCTACCCACCTTTTCTAATATTAGTAATCCATCAGAATAGCTCTTATTTCTACTGAAGTAGAAAATCTCAAAAAAAAAAAAGGAAAAGGAAAGAAAATCTCTGACAGTGAAGGGTGTTCACGGGCCACCATCTCTCTGTCACCCCTGGAGCTTCATCCTTGTTCTAACAGCAAAGCCATGGATAGTGGGGAAGGGCATCAGGGGTGTGTCCTGAGAGCCAGGCTATAGCCTAGAGTGGCCCCTTGGGGGCACAGACAGCAGACACTTTGCTTCATAATCTGACTTCCAAGCTGATGCTGGCTGGGTTTACAATCAGTATTGCCCACTGCCTCTTAGGAAACCCCTGAGGAATTCTCATTCAGTATATGGGGGCTTTGGCTCCCCAGGTGGCTCAGCGCTAAAGAATCCACCTGCCAATGCAGGAAACGCAGGTGATATGAGTTTGATCCCTGGGTCGGGAAGACCCCATGAAGTAGGAAATGGCAACCTGCTCTAGTCGTCTTGCCTGGAAAATTCCATGGACAGAGAAGCCTGGCGGGCTACAGACTATGGGGTTGCAAAGAGCCAGACATGATCGAGCACACACACACTTAAGGGGGCTTGGTCCTCTGAGATCTGAACTCAGAAAGCTCAGGAGAATGGAAATATGGGGCAAGTAAAAAGTTGTTTGCACTCAAACCTCTGCTTTACTTTCTGTCCATGTGACCGTAAGCAAATTAATACATTTGTGGAGCTTCGGTTTCTTTATTTATAGAAGGGGGGAAAAACTACTTGGTTTTCATTTTACTTTTTACACTGTCCTTTTTTTTAAAAAAAATAACATCAAGTGTTATCAATAACCCACAGCTTTGACACTAGGAGAAAAGTGAAATCAATTATTACATGTCTTTGCATTATACTAATATACCTTTACAAAACACAATACTTTCATCTATTTGTCCATTATTATCATTCATACAACAACCTTGAAAGTAACTGTTATTAGGCTTGTTCGACATTCGAGGAAATTTAGAGATAAGTAACTTATCTGAGACTAGTCAAATAATACCCAGAACCAAAATTCTAACTCACATTTGCTACATTCAAAGCTATGCATTACATGTACTCTGATTAAAAAAAAATTTTAATAATCTAAAAATTAAATATCTAAACAAACTGAAAAAAAAAAAAAACATACAGCCATTAGATCTCAATATTCTTGGACTTAGCTGGTGCTAAGTCACTCATTCAAGAGACTTATGGGGAGCAGTAGCCTCCAGGGACAACCCGCATTGTCCATCTGCTGCTGTTTATTGTCCAGGAAGACACTGGCCAGTCCTCCCTACTTCTGCCCATAGCTGTGCTCTCAGAGGCCACACCAGTTTGAGTGCCCCCAGCCCCTACCTCCTTGGTTGCTTGAAACCTGCCACTCTGGGTGGTTTTGGCTAACTGAACTAAAATCAGGTCCTCTGGCTTCACCCACCAGATTAAAGATTCACGAGCATATTCTGGGCACAGACCTCCAAGCAGGGCTGAAAGAGTAAGATACTTATTATTATTCTATTTTTTCTATATAGTATTCATTTATGGCAGTGCTGGGTCTTCGTTGCTATGTGCAGGCTTTCTCCAGTTATGGTTCACGGGCTCCTCAATGCTGCGGCTTCTCTGATTGCAGGGCACAGACTCTAGGTGCACGGGCTTCAGTAACTGTGGCACATGGACTCAGTAGCACTGAGGCATGTGGGATCTTCCCAGATCATGGATCAAACTGGTGTCCTTAACCACTCGACCACCAGGGAAGCCCCAAGATGCCTCTTAGCTAATTAAAGATGGAGAAGCTCCAACACACCACACGGATCCCATAAGCACCCCTGTCCTGGTGCCCAGGTTGTAGCTTTAACTACTAGAAAAATTTCAAATTAAAGATCACACCAAGACTCTGCGCTTTGTGAAAACTTAAATCTGATGGCAAAGCAAGTTATGTTCACTAAAAACATTCTGGAAAATAGAGATAATGAAATCTACCTATAGTCCTAACACTCAGATCTCCAATAACTACTGTCAACATTGTAATCAACAGCATTCTGATTTTCTTTGTAATGCACAGAAATTAATATTTCCTTGCCTTTTGCCCCTGGGGACTGCTTCTAAAGTCAGCTTTGCAAGTGAGAAGCAGAGAATAACCACCACATGATTTAAAAGGCAATTTGATCACTCATTTGTTTATTCACCAAACACCTGAGTGGCTGGTCTATGGCAGGGACAGTTCGAGGTGCTAGGAAACAACAGTGGACAAGCCCACTGGCCTTCTGGGAGCCTATCACCTGGGGACAGCGAGGCACTGGACAAATACACACAAACATACCATAGTTCAACTTCTGACGAGCGCTCCGACGGAAATGAACAAGGTGGAGGAAGTAAAGGGAAGTGAAAGACACTTATGAACTAGATCTTGCAAAGCTCAGAGAAGACCTTTCTGAGAATGTGCCCCTCACATAAAGATAGTGATGGAGATGATAGCAGCATGATATAGGTCAAATGTCGCTGTGTAGGTGTAGCTGTTTATCACTTAACTCCACCTTTCAATTTTGTTCTGAGCTGATGTGGGTCAATTCTCAAAGTAAGCAATGGTCTTAGAGGTGGTTTAACTCAACACCTTCACTCTATAAATGAGGAGGATGATGTCAAGGGGTGGCTTATTCAGAACCATGTTACTAGCAAAGAGCAGAGCCTCGTCTACAGGCTAACTTTCAGTTCAGTTCAGTTCAGTCGCTCAGTCGTGTCCGACTCTTTGTGACCCCATGAATTGCAGCACACCAGGCCTCCCTGTCCATCACCAACTCCCGGAGTTCACTCAGACTCACATCCAACGAGTCGGTGATGCCATCCAGCCATCTCATCCTCTGTCGTCTCCTTCTCCTCCTGCCCCCAATCCCTCCCAGCATCAGAGTCTTTTCCAATGAGTCAACTCTTCGCATGAGGTGGCCAAAGTACTGGAGTTTCAGCTTTAGCATCATTCCTTCCAAAGAAATCCCAGGGCTGATCTCCTTCAGAATGGACTGGTTGGATCTCCTTGCAGTCCAAGGGACTCTCAGGAGTCTTCGCCAACACCACAGTTCAAAATCATCAATTCTTTGGAGCTCAGCTTTCTTCACAGTCCAACTCTCACATCCATACATAACCACTGGAAAAACCATAGTCTTGACTAGATGGACCTTTGTTGGCAAAGTAACGTCTCTGCTTTTGAATATGCTACCTAGGTTGGTCATAACTTTTCTTCCAGGGAGTAAGCATCTTTTAATTTCATGGCTGTAGTCACCATCTGCAGTGATTTTGGAGCCACAAAAAATAAAATCTGACACTGTTTCCACTATTTCCCCATCTATAACTTTGGTGACCCATAAATCCCATCTATTATTACTATAACATACAGTTCCTTTTCAGTTCAGTTCAGTCGCTCAGTCGTGTCCGACTCTTTGCGACCCCATGGACTGCAGCACGTCAGGCCTCCCTATCCATCACCAACTCCCAGAGTTTACTCAGACTCACGCCCATTGAGTCAGTGATGCCATCTCATCCTCTGTTGCCCCCTTCTCCTCCTGCCTTCAATCTTTCCCAGTATCAGGGTCTTTTCAATGAGTCAGTTCTTCGCATCAGGTGGCCAAAGTATTGGAGTTTCAGCTTTAGCATCAGTCCTTCCAATGAATATTCAGGCCTGATTTCCTTTAGGATGGACTGGTTGGATCTCTTTGCAGTCCAAGGGACTCTCAAGAGTCTTCTCCAACACTGCAGTTCAAAAGCATCAATTTTTTGGTGCTCAGCTTTCTTTATAGTCCAACTCTCACATCCATACATAACTACTGGATAAACCATAACTTTGACTAGATGGACCTTTGTTGGCAAAGTAATATCTCTTTTTAATTACTTTTAGAGAAGCTTAATAGAAAGAAATGTTGCTCTATATTGTTCTCACAAATACACTGTAATCAAATATAACCAATCACACAGTAACTCGTATCTTTTTTTTCCCCCTCTGATACAAAGTCTAGGGCAAAAGAAAGAAGGAGGATTTTGGTGTTAGTTACATTACATCCAGATGTTTTTTTCTTTTTTCATTCATTCATTTATTCTTTCTTTTGCCTTTCCCTAGCTGGTGGGCTGCCATCTATGGGGTTGCACAGAGTCGGACAGGACTGAAGTGACTTAGCAGCAGCAGCAGCAGCAGCAGCTGTGTGATTGGGAAAACGTACTTAATTCTCTGAACTTTAGTGCCCTTATTTATGAAACCAGCATGCATCGTAAGTGGTGGTTTTTATTCCAATGTTTAAATGGAGAAAATTGGGCAAGATTATAAGGGGAAAAATAGCATACATGGAGTGATACAAGTTAATGTCTTCAACGCAGGGGAAACAGAGTCAAGCTTGCTGGTGGTTGGGTTTTTCTTGCAACTCACTAGGGCTCTGATTAGTAACAGAAACCCTGGGTAAGTGCGTGGAGAAACCTCGTAACCAATCCAGCAGACTGAAGCTGTATCACTGTGGTTTTTCTCTTTAAGATACCAAACCTTCCGGTTTTCTTTGGTGCCTCTTTTCTAAACTTGCTTTATTGACTGCATCACCGGCTGTGTGGTAGTGGTTTCATTTTTACCAGTGAACTGGATTATCCCTCTGCAAATCTCCCTGGGGTTCTTGGAAAAATATCTGAAATTGATAAGAGCCAGGACATACCCAGGGTATTTGAAGGAAATACCCAGCTAAGAAATCACTGACTGCTCTTACACAGTTTGCAGAGGTGTTAGGGAGATCTTAACTGTCTCCTTAGAAAGGCCCAGTTAAAGGTGTATTTTTAGGTCTCAGAGATCTCCTTGGAATGCTCTTTTTTGGGGGGTTGGGGGGACCACCAAGATAGGAAGAAGCCTAATATTAATGTGTTTGAGCCTTTAGCTCTGAGGCTTCTCAAGCAGGCTGCTCTTTTCCTAACTCAGCTGGGTTCCCACAGACCAAGCAGAAATGGTCTGACCCAGAGAGAAGATGTGGGCTCCAGCCCAAGGATGGGCTCTCACTGATCCCAGATACTGATCCCCTCCAACTCGGGGCTCCTTTCCTCTGCTTTGAAGTCCCTGGCAGGCAGTTCTGCCCAGAAAAAGGCATCCTCACTGTGGCTTGCTGGCTGCAACATTTCCAGAGAGATGCACAAGGCAGCCAGTGACGCATGGCTCCCAGAGGGCACACCAGCCTGCAGAGGAAAGAAACGTGTACCGCAATCTCGCTTCTCTCTTTGAAGACTCTTTCTTTCTCCTTTCTTATATATATATATATAGAGAGAGATATATAGATATACATATACATATAAAATAAGATATGAGCTAGCTTTAAATGTGGTAAGAATAAAAATGAATATTTCTGCACTGGTGACTATGTGTCTGGGTTCATGGTCTTTTTGGCATCTAAGGGGCTTCCCTGGTGGTGTAGATGGTAAAAAAAAAAAAATCTACCTGCAATGGAGGAGACCTGAGTTCAATCCCTGGCTCAGGAAGATCCCCTGGAGAAGGAAATGGCAACACACTCCAATATTCTTGCCTGGAGAATCCCATGGACAGAGGAGCCTGGCAGGCTACAGTCCATGGAGTCCCAAAGAATTGGACATGTCTGATCGACTAACACAAGGTCATGGACCTCATCATTAAAGACAGAATGACAATTCAAACTCACTTATAAGTGAATCAGTAGAACTCTTTGTAATATAAGTGAAAAAAAAAATAATGTAAGCAAATATAGCCATTATTATTATTATTAAGAGGGGGCAAGGTCTTCCCTGGTGAGTCAGTGGTTAAGAATCCTCCTGCCAATGCAGGGGACACAGGTTCGATCCCTGGTCTGGGAAGATTCCACACGAAGCAGGACAACTAAGTCCTGTGGCCTAAAACTACTGAGCCCACATGCCTAGAGCCCGTGCTCCACAACAAGAGATACCACCTCAATGAGAAGCCCATGTATGGCGACAAAGAGTAGCCTTCACTTGCTACAACTAGAGAAAGCCCCCCAGCAGCAACGAAGACTCAGCATTGCCAAAAATAATGAATTTTTTTAAAAAGGGAACAAAATATGCCCCCTCAAAATATACCATGTTACTATATAGATTATTCTGAATTAAACCCCCTTGAGCAGCAGCTGGTGCAAGACACACTGACCCTCCTTTATCCCCTGTAAGCAGGAAATAAGTCTCCCAAGTGAAGTGACCCTCCGTGTACCAGGAGGGTAGAAAGACATCCTTATCATCAGAGATAGGGAATTCAAGGCTAAGAAAGTTGTATAAACAAACTTTGTTGCTTCCTCAGTAATTTACTGCCCCAAGCCTATACTTCTTCGTGCTATCGATTCTTCACGAATCTACTGTTTCTTTGTCTAAGAGGTATAAAAGTTGCCTGCTTATTCACTGCTTTGAATCTCCTATTTTTATGAACTTCCTTCCATACAAAAATTCAGTTTGTTTTTCTCTGTTCGGTCTGTCTCAGGTCAACTTAATGATTAGAACAGCAGTGATTCTCAGGCTTGAGCATACCTAACACTAACAGCAACCAGTCGATCCTAAAGGAAATCAACTCTAAATATTCATTGGAAGGACTGATGTTGAAGCTGAAGCTCCATTACTTTGACCACCTGATGTGAAGAACCGACTTGCTAGGAACCTGATGCTGGGAAAGATTGAAGGCAGGAGAAGAAGGGGAAGACAGAGGTTGGATGGCATCACCAACTTGATAGACATGAGTTTGAGCAAGCTCCAGGAGATGGTGAAGGACAGGGAACTCTAGCGTGCTGCAGTCCATGGGGCTGCAAAGAGTTGGACACAACTGAGTGATTGAAAAATCACAACAAAACACTAACAGCTTGTAAAAAAAAAAAAAAAAAAATTCAGACTCCTGAATCCCACCCCTAGATAGACTGATTAAATAAGTCTGGGGATATAACCTGGAACTCTCTACTTTAGTAAGCTCACCAAATGCAATCGCCAAGTCGTTTCCAACTGTTTGCAACCCCATGGACTGTAGCTCACCAGGCTCCTCCATCCATGGAATTTTTTAGGCAAGAATACTGGAGTTGGTTG
This sequence comes from Bos indicus, assembly GCF_029378745.1. Classification (NCBI taxonomy): domain Eukaryota; kingdom Metazoa; phylum Chordata; class Mammalia; order Artiodactyla; family Bovidae; genus Bos; species Bos indicus. The sequence continues at coordinate 35,337,446 of NC_091772.1, read as the reverse complement.
CCACTTCCTTACTCCAAGGAATCTTGCCAACCCAGGTATCAGACTTTCGACTCTGTCTCCTGCACTGGCAGGCAGATTCTTTACCACTGCTCCACCTGGGAAGCCCCAAAACTAACTTTAGAAATCCTAGCGTCCCTAAAAGAGAAAGCATACTTAGTATGAAATATACAAAGTAAAAACTGCAAGAACATTGCTGACATGTTCCCAAAGCCAATGCTCATAATTATAAGTGTTTGTACAGGACTTCCAATCTAATGTTCCAACTTCATGTTCCCCAAATAGGGGCAACCTCTTAGAAAAAAAAAATTACAGGAGAAAGAGAAAATCTGTCATTGCTGCTGGTGCCTCTCTGGGAAAATGAAGACTATAGGAAAAGCTTTCAAATAAGGTAACTTTGTATCTCAGAGCTCTGAGATTTTTGTGGTCCTAATAGAAATGTTTCCTGTGGTTGGAGGTCTGTACAAATGCCCTCTGGGTTCAGAGGCACCCAAATTACTTTCTTTAAGGGTCTTTTGTTGTTTTTAAAAAATATTGTTTAAATACCACATTTTTTTTCTTGAGAAAGAAAGATATCAACTGAGCTGGGAATGTTGGCTATCCTAATTACTATTCTACCTTTACTCATAGCCTGGTTTTCTTTTGTTGTTGTTGTTTTTTGAGGATGAGATGGTTAGGTAGCATCACCAACTCAGTGGGCATGAATTAGAGCAAACTCTGGGAGATAGTGAAGGACAGGAAAGCCTGGTGTGCTGCAGTCAATGGGGTTGCAAAGAGTTGGACATGACTTAGGGACTCAATAACAATGGATTATTCAATCTCTCTATGCTTTAGTTTCCTCACACATTAAATAAGGATGATAACAGCTTATTTTATCGATTCTAAGATGGACATTTCCCCCATAATTTAGTATGTCTGAAATTTTCCCCATAATTTAGATGAAATTTAGTGCATTTCATCATTGATAATTTTCTTTTTTAAAGCATTGTGTCCTAAATTAACTAGCGTATTTTTCTTAGGGGTGTATAAAATAATGGAATGTCCTATAATGGTGATGTCTGTTGTTGTTGTTGGATGAAATATGATAATAATATGGATATCCTAAGCATTTGTGAGAGTTAACTGAGTTAAGAAACAAAATGCTTAGAACTGTGACTTGCTAATAATTAATCACTTAATAGATATAATCTATTAGTATTCTTACCCATGGGTAGATTATAAATTAACTAGTCCCTCCTTGGTGGCCCTTTAGCTCATCTCCAATATTTCTATCATTATGAAGTGAAGAGAAGGGAAGTGAAAGTTGCTCAGTCATGTCCGACTCTTTGTGACTCCATGGACTAACCATCCATGGAATTCTCCACACCAGAATACTGGAGTGGGTGGCCTTCCCCTTCTCCAGGGGATCTTCCCAACCCAGGTGTCGAACCCAGGTCTCCCACATTGCAGACGGATTTTTTATCATCTGAGCCACAAAGGAAGCCCAAGAATACTGGAATGGGTAGCCTATCCCTTCTCCAGCGAATCTTCCCAACCCAGGAATCGAACTGGGGTCTCCTGCATTGCAGGCAGATTCTTTTTACCAACTGAGGTATGAGGGAAGCCCTTCTACTGTTATCAGTTCAGTTCAGTTCAGTCGCTTAGTCATGTCCGACTCTTTGTGACCCCATGGACTGCAACATGCCAGGCCTTCATGTGCATCACCAGCACCCGGAGCTTACTCAAACTCATGTCCATTGAGTCAGTGATGCCATCCAACCATCTCATCTTCTGTCGTCCCCTTCACCTTCTGCCTTCAATCTTTCCCAGCATCAGGGTCTTTTCAAATGAGTCAGCTCTTTGCATCAGGTGGCCAAAGTATTGGAGTTTCAGCTTCAATATCAGTCCTTCCAATGAACACCCATGACCAATCTCCTTTAGGATGGACTGGTTGGATATCCTTGCAGTCCTAGGCACTCTCTAGAGTCTTCTCCAACACCACAGTTCAAAATCATCAATTCTTTGGAGCTCAGCTTTCTTTATAGTCCAACTCTCACATCCATACATGACTACTGGAAAAACCATAGTCTTGACTAGATGGACCTTTGTTGGCAAAGTAATGCCTCTGCTTTTGAATATGCTATCTAGGTTGGTCATAACTTTTCTTCCAAGGAGTAAGCGTCTTTTTATTTCATGGCTGCAATCACCATCTGCAGTGATTTTGGAGCCCCCCAAAATAAAGTCTGCCACTCTTTCCAATGTTTCTCCATCTATTTGTCATGAAGTGATGGGACCAGATGCCGTGACCTTTGTTTTCTGAATGTTGAGCTTTAAGCCAACTTTTTCACTCTCCTTTTTCACTTTTATCAAGAGGCATTTTAGTTCCTCTTCACTTTCTGCCATAAGGGTGGTGTCATCTGCATATCTGAGGTTATTGTTATTTCTCCCCGCAATATTGATTCCAGCTTGTGCTTCATCCAGCCCAGCATTTCTCATGAGGCACTCTGCATATAAGTTAAATAAGCAGGGTGACAATATACAGCCTTGATGTACTCTTTTTCCTATTTGGAACCAGCCTGTTGTTCCATGTCCAGTTCTAACTGTAGCTTCCTGACCTGCATACAGATTTCTCAGGAGGCAGGTCAGGTTGTGGTATTCCCATCTCTTTCAGAATTTTCCGCAGTTTATTGTGATCCACACAAAGGCTTTGGCATAGTCAATAAAGCAGAAATAGATGTTTTTCTGGAACTCTCTTGCTTTTTCCATGTTGGCAATTTGATCTCTGGTTCTTCTGCCTTTTCTAAAACCAGCTTGAACATCTGGAAGTTCACGGTTCATTATTGCTGAAGCCTGGCTTGGAGAATTTTGAGCATTATTTTGCTAGCAAGTGAGATGAGTGCAATTGTGCAGTAGTTTGAGCATTCTTTGGCATTGCCTTTCTTTGGGATTGGAATGAAAACTGACCTTTTCCAGTCCTGTGGCCACTGCTGAGTTTTCCAAATTTGCTGGCATATTGAGTGCAGCACTTTCACAGCATCATCTTTCAGGATTTGGAATAGCTCCACTGGAATTCCATCACCTCCACTAGCTTTGTTCATAGTGATGCTTTCTAAGGCCCACTTGACTTCACATTCCAGGATGTCTGGCTCTAGGTCAGTGATCACACCATCGTGATTATCTGGGTCATGAAGATCTTTTTTGTACAGTTCTTCTGTGTATTCTTGCCACCTCTTCTTAATATCTTCTGCTTCTGCCAGGTCCATACCATTTCTGTCCTTTATTGAGCCCATCTTTGCATGAAATATTCCTTTGGTATCTCTGATTTTCTTGAAGAGATCTCTAATCTTTCCCATTCTATTGTTTTCCTCTGTTTCTTTGCACTGACCACTGAGAAAGGCTTTCTTATCTCTCCTTGCTATTCTTTGGAACTCTGCATTCAAATGGGTATATCTTTCCTTTTCTCCTTTGCTTTTTGCTTCTCTTCTTTTCACAGCTATTTGTAAGGCTTCCTCAGACAGCCATTTTGCATTTTTGCATTTCTTTTTCTTGGGGATGGTCTTGCTCCCTGTCTCCTGTACAATGTCATGAACCTCTGTCCATAGTTCATCAGTCACTCTGTCCATCGGATCTAACCCCTTAAATCTATTTCTCACTTCCACTGATTTAAATCTAAATCTCACTTTGATTTAAGTCATACCTGAATGGTCTAGTGGTTTTCCCTACTTTCTTCAATTTCAGTCTGAATTTGACAATAAGGAGTTCATGATCAGAGCCACAGTCAACTCCCGGTATTGTTATAGAGCTTCTCCATCTTTGGCTGCAAAGAATATAATCAATCTGATTTCAGTGTTGACCATCTGGTGATGTCCATGTGTAGAGTCTTCTCTTGTGTTTTTGGAAGAGGATGTTTGCTATGACCAGTGCATTTTCTTGGCAGAACTTTATTATCCTTTGCCCTGCTTCATTTTGTACTCTAAGGCCAAATTTGCCTGTTACTCCAGGTGTTTCTTGACTTCCTACTTTTGCATTCCAGTCCCCTATAAGGGACACCTTTTTAGGGTGTTAATTCTAGAAGGTCGTGTAGGTCTTCATAGAACCTATCAACTTCAGCTTCTTCAGCATTACTGGTTGGGGCACAGACTTGGATTACCATGATATTGAATGGTTTGCCTTAGAAATGAACAGAGATCATTCTGTCGTTTTTGAGACTGCATCCAAGTACTGCATTTCAGACTCTTTTGTTGTCTATGATGGCTACTCCATTTCTTCTAAGTGATTCTTGCCCACAGTAGTAGATATAATGGTCATCTGAGTTAAATTCACCCATTCCGGTCCATTTTAGTTCACTGATTCCTAGAATGTCGACGTTCGCTCTTGCCATCTCCTGTTTGATCACTTCCAGTTTGCCTTGACTTTTGGACCTAACATTCCAGGTTCCTATGCAATATTGCTCTTTACAGCATCAGACTTTACTTCCATCACCAGTCATATCCACAACTGGGAGTTGTTTTTGCTTTGGCTCCATCTTTTATTCTTTCTGGAGTTATTTCTCCACTCTTCTCCAGTAGCATATTGGGCACCTACCGACCTTGGGAGGTCATCTTTCAGTGTCCTATCTTTTTACCTTTTCATACTGTTCATGGGGTTCTCAAGGCAGGAATACTGAAGTGGTTTGTCATTCCCTGCTCCAGTGCACCACATTCTTTCAGAACTCTCCACCATGACCCATCCATCTTGGGTGGCCCTACACGGCATGGCTCATAGCTTCACTGAGTTAGACAAGGCTGCGGTCCATATGACTAGATTGGTTAGTTTTCTGTGATGGTGGTTTTCAGTCTGTCTGCCCTCTGATGGAGAAGGATAAGAGGCTTACCATTATATACGGCGTCAAATATTTTTGTATGTAACCCTTTATGTTCACCTCTAATTAGGATAGACTGCTAAAAGTGAAATTGCTAAGGTCAAAAAGCAAGAATGGTATTTAAAGGTTGGACTTAAGAAAGTCAAATCTGGATTAGGCTCGCCAAAGGATTCTTAGTCATTCTACTTAGCCTTTCTGTGTCTCGGTTTTTGCATAGATCAAATGAGAATAATGATAAAATTCACAGGTGTTACAGAGAAAAACCACAGGCCCACAAGGGCAGCACATCCCAGAAGGATATCAGGCCTAGACTTAATGGCTCTCCTATTTGCAGTTTCAACCTCCCCTAGAAATGTAATCTTAATCAACCAGTCTGGAATTTTCTGGTCAGTACCAATGACATCATCGGTCACATGGGCCCTTTCCACTCCCCTCCCCACCTCGAAAGGGGGAGGAGGCCAGCTGTGTGATAAACTCCCTTTCCCCTCCCACTCCATAAGTGTCTGGGCCTCAAATAATCTTTTCCTTTCTTTTCACTAACAGTTCCCTTGCCCCATCCTTCTCTCATAGAAACCGTCCATTTGGTACCACCCCTTGGAGTGCCTTTTAGATTCGAGGTGAGGTGCTCCTCTGTTTCCGAATCACTGAATAAAACCAATGAGATCTTCAGTTTTACTCGGTGGCATTTTGTTTTTTAACACAGGCATGCTGTGAGGTTTAAATAAAATGATCCAAGTAGACAGCATACAGTACTGGGCCATAGTGAGTTCACAGTGAAGGTAAGCTATTTTACTGGGACATTCAGACTGGGCTTGCCTCGTAGCTCAGTCAGTAACAAATCCGTTTGCAAAGCAGGAATCCGGTTGCTTGCAGGAGACTGAGGTTCGAGTCCTGGATCCGGAAGATCCCCCGGAGACGGAAATGGCAACCCATGCCAGTATTCTTGCCTGGAAAATCCCATGGACAGAGGAGCCTGACGGGCTACTGTCCATGGGGCCGCAAGAGTCGGACACAAACACGACTTAGCGACTAAACCCCTCACCGTCACTAAGCAGACACCCTACTAAGGCGGCTTGTCGTGGACCTGTCCTCGAAGCACTGTGAAATCACCAGGGTCCAACAGTGACCCCGTGTGGCCATATTAGAAACAGCAGCTGCAGAAAGAATGCCTGCGTTGCCAGATACGATGAGATTCCTGTGTTCCTTTCTCGTGGTGTCCCGTGACCAGACTGTCCCCGGCCAGATGCATGTTCCTGGGATTCTTGAACGACCTGAGACAGACAGACTCAGTTAAGGGGTAATGGGCACTGCCGACCTGAAGAGAAAGACCTGAGCGATTACTTTAAATGTTGATAGATGATGACCTCATAGGTACACGTGAACTGTGGAGTTAGTCATCATTTCTACAGAAACTACAAAGAACAGTGGATCTCCTTGCACAATATAACCATGAGACAGCACTTTGGCAATTACGTGTGTCCCTTATCAGTCAGTTCAGTTCAGTCACTTAGTCGTGTCTGACTCTTTGTGACCCCATGAATCGCAGCACACCAGGCCTCCCTGTCCATCACCAACTCCCGGAGTTCACTCAGACTCACGTCCATCGAGTCAGTGATGCCATCCAACCATCTCATCCTCTGTCATCCCCTTCTCCTCCTGCCCTCAATCCCTCCCAGCATCAGAGTCTTTTCCAATGAGTCAACTCTTCTCATGAGGTGGCCAAAGTACTGGAGTTTCAGCTTTAGCATCATTCCTTCCAAAGAAATGCCAGGACTGATCTTCTTCAGAATGGACTGGTTGTAACTCCTTGCAGTCCAAAGGACTCTCAAGAGTCTTCTCCAACACCACAGTTCAAAAGCATCAATTCTTCAGCACTCAGCTTTCTTCACAGTCCAACTTTCACATCCATACATGACCACAGGAAAAACCATAGCCTTGACTAGATGGACCTTTGTTGGCAAAGTAAAATCTCAGCTTTTCAAGATGCTATCTAGGTTGGTCATAACTTTTCTTCCAAGGAGTAAGCGTCTTTTAATTTCATGGCTGCAGTCACCATCTGCAGTGATTTTGGAGCCCCCCCAAAATAAAGTCTGACACTGTTTCCACTGTTTCCCCATCTATTTGCCATGAAGTGATGGGACCGGATGCCATGATCTTGGTTTTCTGAATGTTGAGCTTTAAGCCAAGTTTCACTCTCCACTTTCACTTTCATCAAGAGGCTTTTGAGTTCCTCTTCACTTTCTGCCATAAGGGTGGTGTCATCTGCATGTCTGAGGTTATTGATATTTCTCCCGGCAACCTTGACTCCAGCTTGTGCTTCTTCCAGTCCAGCGTTTCTCATGGTGTACTCTGCATATAAGTTAAATAAGCAGGGTGACAATATACAGCCTTGATGTACTCTTTTTCCTATTTGGAACAAGCCTGTTGTTCCATGTCCAGTTCTAACTGTTGCTTCCTGACCTGCATATAAGTTTCTCAAGAGGCAGGTCAGGTGGTCTGGTATTCCCATCTCTTTCAGAATTTCCCACAGTTTATTGTGATCCACACAAAGGCTTTGGCATAGTCAATAAAGCAGAAATAGATGTTTTTCTGGAACTCTGCTTTTTCCATGATCCAGCAGATGTTGGCAATTTGATCTCTGGTTCCTCTGCCTTTTCTAAAACCAGCTTGAACATCAGGAAGTTCATGGTTCACATATTGCTGAAGCCTGGCTTGGAGAATTTTGAGCATTACTTTACTAGCGTGTGAGATGAGTGCAATTGTCCCTTATAAACCCCGACAAATTCTGATACTGAATTTTAGTGAGTGGTTTAGTGGGGCTGTAACTACCCCCAAAGACCTTCTGATGCAGCCTGGAGTTCATATAATGAGCACATTGAATATACTTAACAACTGGCTTGTCAGGTGATTGATTTTCATATTTCATCGATTGTGTTTCACATAATACCATGTAGACCTTAATTGTCTGGTGTCTACAATCTACTCAAAAGGATTAACTAAAAGAGAATATGAATTAAAAAAATTTTTTTTTAATTGGAGGATTAAAATTACAATATTGTGATGGCTTTTTGCCAAGCACCAACATCACTCAGCATTAGGTACACACATGTCCCCTCCCTCTTGAACCCCCCTCCCACCTCCCTGCCCTTTTTATCCCTCTAGGTGGTCACAGAGCGCTGGCTTTGGGTTCCCTGCATCATACAGCAAATTCCTGCCGGCTATCTGTTTTAGATAGGGTAATGTATATGTGTATGTTCCAATGCTATTCTCTCATATCATCCCACCCTCTCCTTCCCCGCTGCTGTGTCCAGAATGTCTGTGTCTCCTTTGCTGCCTTGCCAGTAGGATCGTCAGTAAGAGAATATGTTTTTAAAAGAAGATTTTACTTTTTTAAGTAGACAGCATCTAGAACTACAGAACCTCAAGTAACAGTTGAAAAATGGCCATAAACCATCAAAACCATCAAAATCATATGGATGTGAAAGGTCAGTTTGAATTGGAATAAATTTAGAATATGTAATTTTAAAACTTTATAAGATTTTTTTCAATGTAGTATTTAAGAATGTATATAATAACTTCAAATACCAAGTTATATGGAAGATCTAAAATGCTTAAAGGTATATACTTCCTTTCTCCCTCTAGATACCCATGGTTAAAAAAAAAAAAAAGTAAAGATGTGAAAGGCAGACAATGAAACTAAGTTGTCTCCCCCTCAACCTCCCTACAGCCCCATTAGATCCCCAATTAATCTCCTCAGAGGCAAGCTATAGATATGAGATAATTTATTTTTAATGAACAAGTGTTTTGAATCTTTAAAATCAAATTTAGAGTTACAATGTTTAAAAATGGTTTAAAAGGTCAAAAGCTACACAAGGCAAAAAAAAAAAAAATCCGCCTTTCATACTTGTCTTCCAGCCTTTCAGTCTCATCTCCAAAATCAATCAAGGCTACCAGATTTTCTGTGTATCCTTCCAGAGGTAGTCTGCACACACACCAGCAAATGGGTGTGTTTAGTGTCCTACCCACTGGTTGCTCCACTTGCCATTTTAATAATGTATCTCTCTTTGAAACTTTTTTAAATTGAAGTATAGCTGATTTACAATGCTGTGTTAGTTTCTGATATATAGCAAAATGACTCAGTTCCACATACAGAGATATCTTCTTTTTCACATTCTTTTCCATTAAGGTTTATTACAAGATATTGAATTAGCAATGTATCTTGAAGATTATTCCAGATCAGTAGATAAAGAGCCTCCTCTTTCATTTATTACTTCTTCCACTAAGAGCAAGTTTGTCTCTACTATACATTTCTAGAAGTAGAATTGCTGGATCAGAGGTTAGGATCAGAGGTTATATGGATTTGTATTTCTGAGAAGTATAGACAAACTATCTGAAGAACATTTCTAAAATTCAACTGGTTCAAAGAAATTCACACATAGTTGACATTTCATTTGCATTTTTTCATTGCAAAGTCCAGTTTCATAAACAACAGAAAGGTAACTTTAGTCTCATCTCTGTCCAAATTATCTTAATTCCAAATTGGTAGAAGATTAACAAATTCTTTGTCTTCAGACATATAAAATTATAATGAAATTTCTGTAATGGAGCAAATGGAAAAAAGTGACAATTAAACCAAATGGAAATGAAAAGTAATATGCCAGTTTACGAGTAGATGTCCTGTGTTAGCACAAGTGTTTTAAAATTTTGGTTCATAATTCGATGACTTGTGAACCTATTATGTTCTTAGCGCTAGAGGAACAATGATGATTGAGTCACAATTCTTATAACAGCAAGCTGCTCACAGTCTTGAGAGAGAGAGAGTGTTCGTGTACCGTGCTTGTCTATTCCTGTGGCCCACCCCTCCCTCACAACACACCATGTCTTTTGGGGAACATCTGCTTCATGCTTGCTTTCCCTTCCAGCATTTACCGCTGGATGCTACCTAACCTATCAACCAGTCTGATCGCCTCAGCAGAAGGTAGACTCCCTGAGAGCAGAAACACAGTTTACTCTTGACATAAACATCATAGCACCATGCAGTACTGGCTCAGAATTTTAAGGGAATATGTCTTAACTGAATTCTAAGTCTTGGAGTTGTGATGCTAGAGAAGATTCCTTAATGCCACCCAACCATCTCATCCTCTATTGCCCCCTCCTCCTGCCTTCAGTCTTTCTCATCATCAGGGTCTTTTCCAGTGAGTCATCTCTTCACATAAGGTGGCCAAAGTACTGGAGTTTTAGCTTCAGCATCAGTCCTTCCAATTCAGGGTTGATTTCCTTTAGGATTGCAGTCTAAGGGACTCTCAATGGTCTTCTCCAGCACCACAGTTCGAAAGCATCAATTCTTTGGCACTCAGCCTTCTGTATGGTCCAACTCTCACATCCACACATGATTACTGGAAAAACCATAACTTTGACTGGATGGACCTTTGTACGCAAGGTGATATCTCTGCTTTTTAATATGCTAAGTTGCTTTTCTTTCAAGCAAGCATCTTTTAATGTGATGGCTGCAGTCACTGTCTGCAGTGATTTGGGAGCCCAAGAAAATAAAGTCTGTCAAGATGGAAATGACAAAAGAATTTGAGTTTCTCTCCTGAGGACACACATAGCAGGTTTCTGGAAGAGGTAGGACCAGAATCCAGCTTCCTGACTCACCAGGCCAGTGCTTTTCTCACACCTCCTGATGCTTTTGCCTGATCTCAGGTTGCTAGCCAGGGGCTGCCTCATACAAAGTGCTATGCAGAGCTTTGAGAAACAGCTATGAGGTTGGTCTTTGGTCTTAAACAATGAATGAAAAGATGGGTGGAATTAGTATAAGTTAGTATAAATTTAGTATAAATTCACTGGAGAAGGGAATGGCAAACCACTTCAGTATTCTTGCCTTGAGAACCCCATGAACAGTATGAAAAGGCAAAATGATAGGATACTGAAAGAGGAACTCTCCAGCTCGGTAGGTACCCAATATGCTACTGGAGATCAGTGGAGAAATAACTCCAGAAAGAATGAAGGGATGGAGCCAAAGCAAAAACAATACCCAGTTGTGGATGTGACTGGTGATAGAAGCAAGAGCCAATGCTGGAAAGAGCAATATTGCATAGGAACCTGGAATGTTAGGTCCATGAATCAAGGCAAATTGGAAGTGGTCAAACAGGAGATGGCAAGAGTGAACGTCGACATTCTAGGAATCAGTGAACTAAAATGGACTGGAATGGGTGAATTTAACTCAGATGACCATTATATCTACTACTGCGGGCAGGAATCCCTCAGAAGAAATGGAGTAGCCATCGTGGTCAACAAAAGAGTCCGAAATGGAGTACTTGGATGCAATCTCAAAAACGACAGAATGATCTCTGTTCATTTCTAAGGCAAACCATTCAATATCATGGTAATCCAAGTCTATGCCCCAACCAGTAATGCTGAAGAAGCTGAAGTTGATAGGTTCTATGAAGACCTACAAGACCTTTTAGAACTAACACCCAAAAAAGATGTCCTTTTCATTATAGGGGACTGGAATGCAAAAGTAGGAAGTCAAGAAACACCTGGAGTAACAGGCAAATTTGGCCTTGGAATACGGAATGAAGCAAGGCAAAGGCTAATAGAATTTTGCCAAGAAAATGCACTGGTCATAGCAAACACCCTCTTCCAAAAACACAAGAGAAGACTCTACACATGGACATCACCAGATGGTCAACACTGAAATCAGACTGATTATATTCTTTGCAGCCAAAGATGGAGAAGCTCTATACAGTCAACAAAAACAAGACCAGGAGCTGACTGTGGCTCAGATCATGAACTCCTTATTGCCAAATTCAGACTGAAATTGAAGAAAGTAGGGAAAACCACTAGCCACTCAGGCATGACCTAAATCAAATCCCTTATGATTACACAGTGGAAGTGAGAAATAGATTTAAGGGCCTAGATCTGATAGACAGAGTGCCTGATGAACTATGGAATGAGGTTAATGACATTGTACAGGAGACAGGGAGCAAGACCATCCCATGGAAAAGAAATGCAAAAAAGCAAAATGGCTGTCTGAGTAGGCCTTACAAATAGCTGTGAAAAGAAGAGAAGCAAAAAGCAAAGGAGAAAAGGAAAGATATAAGCATCTGAATGCAGAGTTCCAAAGAATAGCAAGGAGAGATAAGAAAGCCTTCCTCAGCGATCAATGCAAAGAAATAGAGGAAAACAACAGAATGGGAAGACTAGAGATCTCTTCAAGAAAATTAGAGATACCAAGGGAATATTTCATGCAAAGATGGGCTCAATAAAGGACAGAAGTGGTATGGACCTAACAGAAGCAGAAGATATTAAGAAGAGGTGGCAAGAATACACAGAAGAACTGTACAAAAAAGATCTTCATGACCCAGATAATCACGACGGTGTGGTCACTGACCTAAAGCCAGACATCCTGGAATGTGAAGTCAAGTGGGCCTTAGAAAGCATCACTATGAACAAAGCTAGTGGAGGTGATGGAATTCCAGTTGAGCTATTCCAAATCCTGAAAGATGATGCTGTGAAAGTGCTGCACTCAATATGCCAGCAAATTTGGAAAACTCAGCAGTGGCCACAGGACTGGAAAAGGTCAGTTTTCATTCCAATCCCAAAGAAAGGCAATGCCAAAGAATGCTCAAACTACCACATAATTGCACTCATCTCACACACTAGTAAAGTAATGCTCAAAATTCTCCAAGCCAGGCTTCAGCAATACGTGAACTTCCAGATGTTCAAGCTGGTTTTAGAAAAGGCAGAGGAACCAGAGATCAAATTGCCAACATCTGCTGGATCATGGAAAAAGCAAGAGAGTTCCAGAAAAACATCTGTTTCTTCTTTATTGACTATGCCAAAGCCTTTGACTGTGTGGATCACAATAAACTGTGGAAAATTCTGAAAGAGATGGGAATATCAGACCACCTGACCTGCCTCTTGAGAAACCTATATGCAGATCAGGAAGCAACAGTTAGAACTGGACATGGAACAACAGGCTGGTTCCAAATAGGAAAAGGAGTACGTCAAGGCTGTATATTGTCACCCTGCTTATTTAACTTATATGCAGAGTACCTCATGAGAAACGCTAGGCTGGAAGAAGCACAAGCTGGAATCAAGATTGCTGGGAGAAATATAACCTCAGATACGCAGATGACACCACCCTTATGGCAGAAAGTGAAGAGGAACTCAAAAGCCTCTTGATGAAAGTGAAAGTGGAGAGTGAAAAAGTTGGCTTAAAGCTCAACATTCAGAAAACGAAGATCATGGCATCTGGTCCCATCACTTCATGGCAAATTAGATGGGGAAACAGTAGAAACAGTGTCAGACTTTATTTTTGGGGGCTCTAAAATCAGTGCAGATGGTGACTGCAGCCATGAAATAAAAAGACGCTTACTCCTTGGAAGAAAAGTTATGACCAACCTAGGTAGCATATTCAAAAGCAGAGACATTACTTTGCCAACTAAGGTCTGTCTAGTCAAGGCTATGGTTTTTCCTGTGGTCATGTATGGATGTGAGAGTTGGACTGGGAAGAAGGCTGAGTGCTGAAGAATTGATGCTTTTGAACTGTGGTGTTGGAGAAGACTGTTGAGAGTCCCTTGGACTGCAAGGAGATCCAGCCAGTCCATTCTGAAGGAGATCAGCCCTGGGATTTCTTTGGAAGGAATAATGCTAAAGCTGAAACTCCAGTACTTTGGCCACCTCATGGGAAGAGCTAACTCATTGGAAAATACTCTGATGCTGGGAGGGATTGGGGGCAGGAGGAGAAGGGGATGACAGAGGATGAGATGGCTGGATGGCATCACTGACTCGATGGACGTGAGTCTGAGTGAACTCCGGGAGTTGGTGATGGACAGGGAGGCCTGGTGTGCTGCGATTCATGGGGTCACAAAGAGTCGGACACGACTGAGCGACTGAACTGAACTGAACTGAGTATAAATTTCTGTTTGCTGATAGAGAAGTAAATCTTCCTACCTGGGCTGGTCCGAAGCAAGTGAAAGGGGATTATGAGCTTTCCTTGCTGCGGAGAGGTGAAAAGCTGGGTGAGGTGGACCATTTTGTAGACTCAGCGTTTCTCCACCAGGCTCTCTCCTGATTCGATGCTGTGATGCCAAGAAGGCAGTGAAAGCTTGCAGTTGCACCTTTGATGGAACACTGAAGAATTTAACAAAGGACAGCTCCAGTCTCCAGTGTCACCCCTGGGCCTCAAAGATGGGAGGGCAGGAATCTTTGGCAAACGGGGATGAGAATCGTGGATTGCTGATTTTACTCAAACATGATTTGAGAGGGAAAGTAAACTACAACCTCTCTCAGTATCCTTGGGGCATTGGTTCCAGGATCCCTGCAGATTCCAAAATTCACAGATGCTCAAGTCTGTTATATAAAGTGGCGTAGTATTTGCATATAACATACACAAATCTTCCCATATGTAGGGGGTTGGGGTGCTGACTCCCATGCAGTGGGAAATCCACAGATAACTTCAAACTCCTCCAAAACTTTACTACTAAAGCATTCTGTTGACCAGAAGCTTTACCAATAGAATAGACAGTCAATTAACACATATTTTGTATGTTTTATATATTATACTGTATGTTGTTGTTCAGTCACTAAATCGTGTCTGACTTTTTGCGACCTTGTAGATTGTAGCATGCCAGGCTTCCCTGTCCTCTATTGTCTCCTAGAGGTTGCTCAAGTTCATGTCTATTGAGTTGGCGATGCTATTTAACCATCTCATCCTCTTCCACCCTTATATAGTGTATTCTTACAATAAAACAAGCTAGAGAAAAGAAAATGTTATTAAGGAAATCATAAGGAAAATACAGGTAATGTATTATATTTATCCATACATCATCTGTTTATGAGTCATTGTGTCAGTACCTATGTCAATATTATATAGTGTATTCTTACAATAAAACAAGCTAGAGAAAAGAAAATGTTATTAAGGAAATCATAAGGAAAATACAGGTAATGTATTATATTTATCCATACATCATCTGTTTATGAGTCATTGTGTCAGTACCTATGTCAATATTGTCTTAGATGGTACAAAACACGGTAGATGTCATACATATTACTAACACTAGCCGTCACAAATGAAAAGATAATGTGAAAAGGAAATTTGTTTATTTATAGTTATAACAAATCATGCATTGATAACTTTATGGTTGCCTCATGTCATGGATAAGATTGCTCCACAATTAATGTACACAAATGAATGAATCATTATAAAATTTTATGGCATAGAGTGTTAGTCATATTCATAATACTGTATTGGAAGCATTGCTACATTTTTTTAAAAACCACTTACCTATGATGATAGCTGATACACAGCTTCTCCGATTACGAGAGGGATACCATACAGTAATGAAATTCTTTGAAAGCAAAGCTGTAAAACAACAAGGAAAGTAACCCATTATTAATTTTATAGTAAATATCATTCACCTTATGCCTACATAAGGAAACACTGTGAATGAGTGCTCAGTTACTCAGTCGTGTCCTACTCTTTGCAACCCCATGGACTGTACCCCGCCAGGCTCTCCTATCCATGAGATTTTACAGGCAAGAATACTAGAGTGGGTTGCCATTCCTTCTTCAGGGAATCTTCCTGGCCCAGAGATCAAACATGCATCTTTGGCTTCTCCTTCATTGACAGGCAGAGTCTTTATCGCTGAGCCACCTGGGAAACCAATACACTAATATCTGAATATATTTTATGCATTCATAGCATAACCTTTTTTGTTATATATATTTCCAGGCCAGGCTATGAATTTCATCTGAAAGTTTTTTGAAATTGTCACAAATCTCCAGAAAATGTTCCAATATAGTTATTGAAAAAAATTTACATGTAGGTAGATTCATGCAGCTTAAACCCGTGTTGTTCAAGTCAACTGTGCTTTAAATCATCTGTAGATTTCTTATAATACCTAATACAAAGCAAATGTTATATAGTTGTCTTCGTGGGGAAAATTCAAGTTTGGTTTTTTAGAATTTTCAGGAATTTTATTTTTCGAATGTTTTCCTTCTGAGGTTGGCTGAATCTGCAGATGTGGAACCCACGGACATAGAAGGCTGACTGTAATTTAGCACACAACTTAGCAGCAGCAGCAGCAGTGAGGAAAATAGTTATTTTTCTACAGCAGCAAAAATATAAATATTGTAGAGAATGGACATTTTCATGATTTTATAGATAAAAAACATAATTTCTCAGAAATTCTAAGACTGTGATAGCTCATGCCTTTCAAAATCCCAGTGGTTGTAAGTTTGCTTTTCTCTGCTAGTAAAGCTTCCTTTAGCACTTCTGCTTGCTGAGCTGTTCTTAGTCGACATACTCAGCTTTGAACATGAAAATCCTTCTTGATGACTTGAACAGGAAACCACGAACTGAAAGGCCATTAGTAAGGTAGCCAGATAATTTATCCTCTGAATTGGAATACTTGTTAGAGTGAGAGTGTGGAGTTAATAATTACATGAGCACCACTGAATATATGCCCTCTGGAGGCTTAAATCACACACTTTCACATTTTATCAAAGACAAGCTTAACATGTAAAAAGCATTGTGTGGCATATGAAATGTAGACACAATTTAAGAATTTCCTTACTCATTTTCTATTGGCTTTCCATCTGCAAAGGATTCCTTTTTCTTTTTAGTGATAAAAATAATACCTGTTTGTTTAAAAAAAAAATACTAAATGCTGGGACTTCCTTGGTAGTCCAGTGGTTAAGAATCCACTTTGCAATGCAGGGGATGCAGGTTCAATCCCTGGTCGGGGAACTAAGATCCCACACGTCTCAAAGCAACTAAGAGTAGGTACTCTATTAACAGAAGAGTCTCATGATGCAACGGAGATCCCACACGGCACAACTAAGACCCGAGGCAACCAAACTCATGAATTAATTTTAAAAATGCTAAATGCTAAAAGTCTCTCATTTCTATGCCCCTCAGCACCTAATTTCCCTCGTCATCAGATAGCACCATTTAGGTGGCTTAAAATAAAAGAAATGTATTGTCTCACCATTTTGAAGGACAGAAATCCAAAGTCAAGGTGTTAGCAAGGTTGTGTTCCCTCTGAAGCCTGTTGGAGAATTTTGTGGCTTGCCAGCCATCTTTTGGCTACATCTCTCCAGTCTCCACCTTGTCATCACTTGTCATTCTTCTGTGTGTCTGGCTTCATCTGGCTGCCTTCTTATAAGGACACCAGTTATACCCCCTGCCCCTGCTTCACTATGAACTTAACTGATTACATCTATAATAACCCTATCTCTAAATAAGGTCACATTCTGAGTTCCTGGGGGTTAGGATAACTTTAGACGGGCACGATTCAATCCACAATAGAAGCTAAACTCTGTAAGTCAATAAATTAAGGCTGCCATCTATAACAAATATTCATAATACTTCAAAGTTTGGCTCTTTTTACCCATGTTTGAGAGAATCTATGGGAGCAACATTTTTTAATTGACATATAATTGAGTTATAATGTTGTGTTAATTTCTGCTGGTTTTCAATTTCAGCAAAAATGATTCAGTTATATATATATATATATATATATATATATATTCTTTTTTCATACTCTTTTCCACTATAATAACCACAGGAATTGAATATGGTTCCCTGTACCATACAATGGGACCTTGTTGTTTATCCATTCTATATATAATAGTTTGCATCTGTCAGTCCCAACCTCCCATTCCTTCCCTCCCCCATCTACCTATTCCTTAGCAATGTGTGGGTAAATTATTGATAGACATAGAGAAGCCTGAATGAACTGACCTCAGCTAACCAGAATCACCAACTTATTGACCAAAATGTATATGCACTGGACTTTCCAAAAGAGCAGTCATTAACAAGAAAATACTCAATGACATGAATGTAACTTTGTATTAAATATTGAGTAGATACAAAATAACATTTATAAACATGTGTATGGTAAGAAGAATTCTGATCCAATGAACAATTATAGCCCCACCACACAGTTTAAAAAATAAAACACTATCCTTCAAGAATTCTACATTTAATTTTTAAATGGCTAAATTAATGTGTGGACATACTTAGTCTAAAAACTTTTTATAATTAGAATTCTATTGAACAAAAATAGAATGGAATAAATAAATAAAACAGATAATAAGGAGTATTGACAAGAATGTAGAGAAACTGGAACACTCATAAACTAGTTGTGAGAATGAATATGATTCAGCAGCTATGGAAAATAGCCTACAGTTCCTCAAAAAGTTAAACACATGACCCACCAATTCCACTCCTAGGTATGTATCCAAGAGAAGTGAAAACACATGCTCACACAAAAACTTATACATGAAAATTCATAGCAGCATTATTTATAGTAACAAAAAGGTGGAGACAACCCAAAGGCCCATGAAGTGATGACTGGATACCCACTTGTGGCATAGTCACACAATGGAATATTATTCTGCCACAGAAAGAAATAAGGTGAGATAGATGCTACAACGTGGGTCAACCTTGAAATGATTATATCCTGTGAAAGAAGCTAGTGACCAAAAAAAAAAAAAAAATCTCATATGATTCCATGTATATGAAATGTCCAGAAAGGCAGTTCCATAGACACACAGAGTAGATAAGTGGTTATTTAGTGCTGGGGGGAGTGTGGTGGTTAGGGGTGGTAGCTGACAGGGGCACAAGGTTTCTTTTGGAGGTAATGAAAGTGTTTCTAAAAATAACGGTGATTGGTGTCCATTTTCGTGAATATACTAAAAATCACTGAATGATGCACCTAAAGGGGTGTAGCAATGGCACCCCACTCCAGTACTCTTGCCTGAAAAATCCCATGGGTGGAGGAGCCTGGTAGGCTGCAGTCCATGGGATCGCTGAGGGTCAGACACGACTGAACGACTTCACTTTCACTTTTCACTTTCCTGCATTGGAGAAGGAAATGGCAACCCACTCCAGTGTTCTTGCCTGGAGAATCCCAGGGACGGGGGAGCCTGGTGGGCTGCCGTCTATGGGGGTCGCACAGAGTCGGACACGACTGAAGTGACTTAGCAGCAGCAGCAAAGGGGTGTATTTTGTAGTATATGAATTAAATCGCAATGGAAATTTTACCAAAAAATGACAGGGAGGGAGCGAGAGAGGGAGGGAGGAAGGGAAACCCTACTGTGAAACCTAGGTTTACTTCTATTTCTTTCCCAGTCTGGCTGTAGAACTTTAGGAATGTTACTTAACTTCTCTAAGCCTTAACTTCCCCATAAATAAATGGGCATAGTAAGAGTTCTTACGTCACAGGGCTGTTGTAAGAATTTAAAAAGTCAACACACGTCAAGGGCTTGAAGTGAAGTCGCTCAGTCGTGTCCGACTCTGCGACCCCATGGACTGTAGCCTACCAGGCTCCTCCCTCCATGGGATTCTCCAGGCAAGAGTACTAGAGTGGGTTGCCATTCCCTTCTCCAGGGGATATTCCCGACCCAGGGATCGAACCCGGGTGTCCCTCATTCCAGGCAAATAGTTTAACCTCTGGGCCACCAGGGAAAGAAAAAGTGTCGAATTTATTATATTCTTAGATTCCCAAGTCAGCGCCTCTTCCTCATGCCCCCGTCTCTGGTTCTATTTTCAATGTAAAAGAGTAAGTCGCCTGCTAGTTCTCTTCAGCGTCTTTTTTCAGAGAACCGCGGGAGAGTGGAAATATTAAAACATGTCAGAAAGCTCAGGCATCTTTATTCAAGCCGCATCTTATTATCTAAGGGAAACGTCCTTTGCTTAGTTTGACCCTCTAGGCTTCCTATCCTTTTCGCCTCAGCGCGCATGCGCGGAAGCCCGGCGCCCCTTCGTTCGTGCTTCTGCCGCTTTGACAATGGCGGCTTGCAGCGTGGGGCTGTTGACCCGTTTGTCCCTGCGCGTTCAGAGAAGCCAAGTCCAGCGCCCTCTTCGCAGGCTTCTCAGTTGCCCAGGAACGGTGGCCGCAGGCCTCAGGAGGGAAGAGCAGTCCTCGGGGAGCGCGGAGACAGGTGTGGTGCCGGGGCTGTAGCCGCGATCTGCCTCGGGCCAGGGCAGGAGGAAGAGTCTGGAGTCGCGGGCGGGCGCTTGACCTGTGGAAGCGGCCGAGGAGCCTTTGGCCATCGGAGAGGTGTCCCGACCTCGTCTGACCGCGTTCGGGGAATCTAGAGCCGCCGTCGTGGCTCGTGGTCGTAGCGGGGTTTGTGACATTTCTGCCTTCGGGGACTCCGTGTCCAGCAGTGAAGTCGTTCAAGGCTCGTTTGCAGGCCAGGAACACAGTTTGCCAGTGTTTGACAGTTTGGCGAAACATTGTTGCCAGTAATGGTAGTGATTCCACAGTTCCTTTTTCGGTAGCTTCCTAGCTCACAAATGTAACTGATTTTGATGCTCACAAGTTGCTCATGGAGGCCGAGCGATGCCTTGATGAATGAGTAACTGGGATCCCTGGTCCTCCAGTGGAGGCTCTGCTTCTGAAGTTACTGCCTTTTGCTTTATTCTTCTGGCCAGTTTGAACAAAATCAGCCTGGTTAACAGACCTGCAGGGGCTGGAACAGCAGGAGTTTTAAGTTTATGTGTTGGTGTGTTCAGAAGTCCAGCCACCCTTCTTGAAACCTAAGAGATGCGTATACGCTGTTTATAATTCTTAAAGCAATCTAGCAAGAAATGTATAATTGTTTCCATTTTAGAGATGTAGACAGAGGCCCAAGGTGCTGAGTGGTTTGCAGCTCAGTTAATTTATACCTCGAGTCCCGCTGTTAAACAAAATATGTTGATTTTACCATTTCTTGGAGCTGGAATTTTAAGATATGAAATTATTTCTGGAAACAACTCTAAAACATGCTACACCAGGAAAGTGTTTTTCCCTAAAATAAATGATAGGGTTGCGGTCCTCATCAGACTGTTTGAGAGACTCATTGACAGTGAGTGGGAAATATTGCTTAATATGACAGTTCATTGAAATGCTGATTGGGTTGTGTGTAGTAGAAACTGCTTCTGTTAGAATCTCTTTAAGTGACTCAAAATTTAAGTAAGACTTCTGCCAAAGAAGCTATTATAATTTAACATGACTATGGAGAAGGCAATGGCAGCCCACTCCAGTACTCTTGCCTGGAAGATCCCATGGACAGAGGAGCCTGGTAGGCTGCAGTCCATGGGGTCGATAAGAGTCGGACACGACTGAGCGACTTCACTTTCACTTTTCACTTTCATGCATTGGAGAAGGAAATGGCAACCTACTCCAGTGTTCTTGCCTGGAGAATCCCAGAGACGGGGAGCCTGGTGGGCTGCCGTCTATGGGGTTGCACAGAGTTGGACACGACTGAAGCGACTTAGCAGCAGCAGCATAGCGGCTTAATTTTAGAGTATTTTCATATGCTCTTTGAGATACAGAACTGTGTGAACTCAGTTTGGAAGGAATTATTAGTCCATTTTATAGATACAGAAACAAGTTTGTCCAGGTGGTGAGTAAGTGGTTCAAACTCATTCAGCTATTCAGTGGCAAAGGTAAGAATAAACCCTTCTGATTCCAAGGCTTCATTTAGTAGAACTTTTGTGTTTTCCTTAAGAAATGTGTTTCATTTTGTATCATTAGGGTAATATAACTGGCTAAATATTTAGAAATTCTTGTGAGGCATAACAAGTAACAAAATTCTCATTTGAATTGCTTTTCTGTTTTTAAAGAGAAGAAGGTGATTATTCTATGTAATTTTATAATTAGAAGAAAATTGAGAAATACCCAGTTGAGTTATTCACTCAGTGCGAGAACTCATTGCCAAAGCTTTGCTAGTTACATTTTCTAATAACAAGGAACACACTATTTCATAAAAAAGTCAGTTCATTTTTGATGAGGCTCTGATGGCTGGAAAATATTTATAATGAGCTAAAGCTACTAATTTCCCATTTCCCTGTTGGTCTTAGTTTTGACATAGCTTTCATGTGAGAAATGGAAAGAACCCTGATTTAAGAACAAGAATTTGTATTGTTCAGGACTCTGGGTGCAGATGACAGAAACTAACTCAAATTAAAGGGAGGATCCACCAACCATGTAACCAAACTCCAGAAGGAGACATGACTGCTTTAAGGTCACCTGGATGGATGTGATGAGAGTGAGTTATTTCCTCTGCTGTTCTTGTGGCGGCCTCTTTATCTCAGGTTCTTCTTCTACAGGTTGTTAATGGTGAGGGGGGGAGGAATGGCCACTAGTAGCTTGCAACTTTGTCCTGTGGGAGAATAATCTTTTGCCTGAATTTCAAAGATCCTAAGAAAGAGTTTTTGATCATCACCCCATCCCACCCCACCACCCTCACCTACTGGACCAAGAGGCGCTATTTCAAATCATTTGAGAGTCCTGGCCCGCCTAGTGGGGCGTGGGCACATGTATGGGAAGATAGCTATTGACAGCCACCCCCTACAATCTCACAGACAGGGTTGTGTGTTACCAGAACAGGGGACATGTGTCAGGCAACCAAGAAGCAGCTAAGCTCTTCAGGAGGCTACCCAGCTTGCTAGATGTTTGATTTGTTTTTTCATCATTAATGATACTTACCTTGTCTATCTCAAAAGGTTATTATGAGATTCAGAAGAGAGTGTTTTTGTGAAAACTGGAAAGTGCTGCCCCAGTGGAAGGGCAGCTGTCGCGTTCTCGTTGGTTTGTTCCAGGTTGTAAATCCCTACTTTCTTTGCAGTGCTTCCCTACCAGAGTTTTAGACCTTTGATTACTTCTTTCCAGATGCTCTCTGGTTAATCAGCATCCTTCAGATCCCTAATGTCTGGAGCAGAGCATGTACTCTACATGTGGCCTGACCAGTGAATAGTGAAAAAGTGACGGTACCCCTTGAACTTGGATTTTATATCTATATCTATCTTCTCCCCATTCTCACCCCAGAAGTTAATACATTCCCTTGGCTTATATTGAACTTTCATCAAATCACACTTTTGTTCTTCTTTTATACATCTACTGCTAGCTGATCCCTCCCCTCCTCCCACCCCACCCCCATTATGTGCTTCTGTGTTTATGTTGTTTTTGATTCTAAATGAAGGACAGTATTCTCTGTGTTTTTGCTTATCAGATTGTTATCACGACCACTGCAAATTTGAATCTGTCTTAGAATATTGGCACTTACTACTTTTTCCTTCCAACTTTGTGTTCTTTGTACATTTGACAAGCCTTTTTACAAGGTAATGAACTTACATTACCTGAACTTTCTGACCCCTCTTTCATGCCTTTGTTCTGTCTGCATCATTCATACCTTCTGTTGTTGAAGGCCAGAGCTGTTAGTCCTGTAGACCCTGCCTTCCCCCCTTACCTCCTGTCTTTTCAAGCATGTTTCTCCATCATTCATCAAACTTCTCGATCTCCTTCTCAAATTCAGTTTCTGTTCCTCCTCAGTAGTCCAACTGCAGGCAAATACTTGCATAAAAGTGCAAAGACATTGTATACTGATGACATTGCAGTGTTGCTCGTGATAGTGATAAGCCATCTAAATATTTATCGTAGAGGATTAATTAAATTACCATAAATATCCAAGAATACTTATGCAATTATTTTTAAAATGAGGTAAATATATATCTACTGATGTGAAAAGATATGACAGTGTATTAAATATTTAAAAACGTATTACAGAACAGAATGTACAGTACATTTTCAGTAATTTCGTTATGTGAAAAATGTTTATCTCTGGAGAGGTACAGATGTATATGTTTATATATGCCTTGAAAATGTCTGGAAAAGTATCACACTTAATACTTGGGTGTCAGAACTGGAGGAGGATTTATACATTTACTCTATGAAATTTTGCAGTTTGATTTTACTTTTACAATTAGCAGTTGAACATCAGTGTAGAGTCAGTAAATATCAGCAACAAGAAGATTGAGGTGGTAATTACAACTGGAGAAGTGGATGGGAAAAACTTGGACCATTAAAAAAAGAAGAAAATAGGGACCAGGTGGAAAGGCTGTCAGTAGACTGAGGTCATCCCTGTCCTAAGGACGGAAGACAGGTCCTCTTCTGTGTTGTTAAAGTAAATACAACACTGTGACTGACATTCTTCCAGAGATGTTGAAGTGAGGTATTGCAGAGTGGAGGCGATTCTGCCAAGAAGAGTCACAGACCTGAGCCCAATTTGCAGGATGAATGGGAGTTTGTGAGACAGAAAATGAGAAGGTGGGCATTGCAGCCAGAGAGAGAGGCTGTGAAAGTTCACTGTGTGATGGTGTCGTGTGGAGAGCACTGTAGGTGCGCAGTGTGGAGGAGGAGGAGGTGGCGGAAGCGACGTGGGTGAGAAGGGGCCAAGGTGCTGGGAGCCTCAAACTCAGGCCATGGGGCTGAGACCAGACTGGGAGCACAGCAAGAAGAAGACTTTGCTAAAAAGATTATTTTATAAAAGGGACTTTGGCACCTTTGTTTCATTGCACTCAGGCTTGAAAGTATTTCTTTTAGACTTTGAAATGTTACAGCTTATATAGACTTCTTATGTGTGTATTTATAAAAGTGGTTTTACTTTGAAAATTTTGTGGAACACTCCCTTTTTAGCGCTATTCATTGAATATAGTCAATCAAAACAGTGGAAAGGTGAGTGGTAAACACAAGGAAATGGTAGAGCACTTCACCTTGATAAAGGAGGAGAAGAAATAAGATGAGGTTAGGATAAAGTTGACTGTAGCCAAGTGTACAGTCTTTATATCCTTATCAAGAGACGCTTTAAATTTTACGTGTGTGTTGGTAATGTCTTTGTCTCATTCATAGGCTCTGAAGACAGGACTCCAAAAAAGAGATTCTCTGAGGTGCAAAACGAGAGACGAGAGCAGGCCCAGCGGACTGTGTTGATCCACTGCCCAGACAAAATCAATGAGAAAAAGTTTCTCAAGTTCTTATCCCAGCACGGACCTATTAACAGCCACTTCTTCTATGAAAGTTTTGTAAGTATTTGAGAAACGGTCTGACTGAACAGTCATGTATATTTTTTTTAGTTATTTTTTGCTCTCTTGCCTCTGCCACATGGTAAAGTGATATTTTCTGTTAATATCCTACAGCTTTCTTTATCTAAATTTCTTTAATGAGGTTTTTTTTTAATATGAGAAGTCCTTATAGGAGTATTACAGAATTATAAGCAGAATTATAACCGAATCATAATTTGACTACTTTAAATCATTCCATTATCTTAGGCATTGGAGCCAGTGGGAGGTCCTTTTTTACCTTTTAATTTTCTGTGTCAGCATTATTTTCAGCTTCACTTAACTCATACCATTTTATAGTGTTCCTTTTGTTAATCTGCTTATAATGGTTTAAAACCATTGCTTGTGTGCATACCATTGTAGATTTTAACAATGAACGTTTTTCATGTTGTGATAATTGCTTGGAAATATGAACTAAAACACTTTTAGTTTAAAAATATTAATAGTATTTAGGAATATGTTCTATTCTTATGTTTTTGATATAGGGTCTTTACGCTGCTGTAGAATTTTGTCAGAAGGAAAGTGTAACTTCGTTGCAGAATATTACCCGGACTCCAAGCCTGGGCCCAGAGGCTGCAATTCCATTCAAGTCACGTTATTTAAATTTAAAATTGAGAAATTCATTAAACCAGACTTCTGAACTGTCAAGCATTCAATGTAGTAACCAGTCTTCTCCTTCAAGCAAGAAGCTTTATCAGTTACTTTGTTGTGCAGAAAGTGTAAGTTTTTAGGTATACTTCCCCAGCTTGATATATGTGTATTTGACTTGTTTTGTACATTTTAAGTTTTTATTATCAAATATTATTAAATATTCAAATTACAGAGATACTGACCGAGTGAAAAGTAAAATCAATCCTTCCCCACTCCTTACCTGATGCACCATTTGTGATCATAAGAAGTAATCACATTCTTCCAAAGTTTTGGGCCTTTGGATTATTCTAGTTTTCTCTCTCTTGTCAACATGACATACAATTGTATATGACATTCTTTTTGTAAACTAAAAGATCTTATTTCTGGTTTTATCTCTTTTTTTCCTGCTCTGATAATGTTTGCAGTTGCTGGCCAGTCGCTCAGTTGTGTCTGACTCTTTGTGACCCCGGGGACTGCAGCAGGCCAGGTTTCCCTGTCCTTTACCATCTCCCGGAATTTGCTCAAGCTCATGTCCATTGAGTTGGTGATGCCACCATCTCATCCTCTGTCAACCCCTTCTCCTCTTGCCTTCAGTCTTTCCCAGCATCAGAGTCTTTTCCAATGAGTTGCCTCTTCGCATCAGGTGGCTAAAGTATTGGTGCTTCAGCTTCAGCCTCAGTCCTTCTGATGAACATTCAGGACTGATTTCCTTTAGGATTGACTGGTTTGATCTCCTTACTGTCCAAGGGACTTTCAAGAGTCTTCTCCAACACCACAGTTTGAAAGCATCAATTCTTTGGCCCTTAGCCTTCTTTATGGTCCAACTCTCATATCTGTACATGACTACTGGAAAAACCGTAGCTGTAACTATACGGACCTTTGTTGGCCAAATAATGTTTCTGCTTTTTAATATGCTGTCTAGGTTGGTCAGAGCCTTTTTTCCAAGAAGAAAGTGTCTTTTAATTTCATGGCTGCAGTCACCATCTGCAGTCATTTTGGAGCCCAAGAAAATAAAGTCTGTCACTGTTTCCATTGTTTCCCCTTTTATTTGCCATGAAGCTATGGGACCGGATACCATGATGTTTATATTAGTTTTGGTTTTTCTTACAGACTTGTCAAAGATTTAGCTAGTTCTTTTCAAGAACCTCTTTATGGTTTTATTTATCAAAATATATTATTTGGGGGTATTGATTTTTCTAGTTTTTAAAACTTCTAACCTTTTATATTTCCTCTACTTTGTGGGCCTTTAAGGCTGTGGTTTTTATTTTAAATATGAATATTTAAGCTTCAGCATGCACCTTCATCGGAGAAGGCAATGGCACCCCACTCCAGTACTCTTGCCTGGAAAATCCATGGACGGAGGAGCCTGGTGGGCTGTAGTCCATGGGGTCACTAAGAGTCGGACACGACTGAGCGACTTCACTTTCACTTTTCTCTTTCATGCATTGGAGAAGGAAATGGCAACCCACTCCAGCGTTCTTGCCTGGAGAATCCCAGGGACGGGGAAGCCTGGTGGGCTGCCGTCTATGGGGTCGCAGAGTCGAACACGACTGAAGCGACTTAGCAGCAGCAGCAGCATGCACCTTCATGGTATGGTCATTTTAGCACCAGTTTCCTAGGAAACATCCAGGACTGTTGTTCTAAGAAACTGGGGGATCGTGGGCCTTCATTCCTGAAACTTTGCTGCTTTCTAGTGTTTCTTGCCTTGAACATTGGCTCTCCTCTCCCCTGCAACTCCCTTTAAATGTCCAGCTTTGTGGTGGTTTCTACCTCCTCTACTAGAGCACTTTACTGTTTTCATTTTCCTTAAACAATACTTTATACTCAGTGCCTAAGAAAAGTCGTAGTTTTAATTCTAGCCAATTTTTATTTTGCTGGTATCCTTCCTCATTCCTCAGTACTTTTTAAAGGGCATTTATAATAAGGCTCAATGTAAAAAGATTGTGTATTTTTAAAGTCAGTCTCCTAAGCCATCAAATATCTGAAATAATATGACCATTATGCAACATGACCTGAACATTTTCTGTGTTTTGTTGTTTTGTTTTGGCCAGCTAGGTAGATGATCAGCTGAACACTCTCTTGAGGGAATTCCAGCTCACAGAGGAGAACACCAGGCTTCGATATCTCACCTGCTCTCTCATTGAAGATGTAGCGGCTGCATACTTTCCAGACTGTGCAGTCAGACCCTTTGGCTCCTCGGTGAATAGTTTTGGGAAACTAGGATGTGATTTGGACATGTTTTTGGATCTAGATGAAATTGGAAAATTTACTGCTCAAAAGGTAACTGCATTTCTTTAAATCACAAAGTTAAAATTATTAGAAGAAATAAAGGAAATCTTTGGACTTAATAAAATTATAACTTGATTTCTAAGCTTAAGAGGCAGTGTGGTTACAGAGTAAAGTCTATTTGATACTGCTTCTTTGGAATTGTAACATCTTTGCATTAGTCTAATATGTGGTCATTTTTTGTGAACATCTTAAACATGTAATAAAATGTTTGTTCCTTTCAGGGGTTGAGAAATTTTTTGGATAGACCAAGGTTACTTACTGTGTTTTTCAGATTATGTGTATATTAACTAATCGTTTTATCTGCATAACATAGTTACTGAAATACTTTTTACATCTCATGTTATTTGCTTTTATTCATTTCTCAGAATTCTTCTGATTTTTATTGTATTCAAAGACTATGTTAGCTACATTTAAGTGTATGATTATTTATTTTTTATTTTATTTTATTTTTAAACTTTACAATATTGTATTGGTTTTGCCAAATAACGAAATGAATCCACCACAGGTATACATGTGTTCCCCATCCTGAACCCTCCTCCCTCCTCCCTCCCCATACCATCCCTCTGGGTCGTCCCAGTGCACCAGCCCCAAGCATCCAGTATTGTGCATTGAACCTGGACTGGCGACTCGTTACCTTTTTATCGGGTTGTTCATTTATCATTGTTATGTCCATCATCTCTGTAAATGCCTTTTCTTTGAATTCTTTTTTGTTTATTAAGATGGCCCCTTGTTATCTGTCTCAGAAACCTTCTTCTGTATCACTATTTTCAGCTTTCACATTTTTGTTCAGTTGCTAAGTCATATCTGACTCTTTGAGACCCAATGGACTGCATTATGCCAGGCTTCCCTGTCCTTCACTGTCTCCTGGAGCTTGCTCACACTCATGTCCATTGAGTCAGTGATGCCATCCAACCATCTCATTCTCTGTTGCCCCTTCTCCTGCTCTCAATCTTTCGCAGCATCAGGGTCTTTTCCAATGAGAAGCTATGGTTTTTCCAGTAGTCATGTATGGATGTGAGAGTTGGACTGTAAAGAAAGCTGAGCATCAAAGAACTGATGCTTTTGAACTGTGGTGTTGGAGAAGACTCTTGAGAGTCCCTTGGGCTGCAAGGAGATCCAACCAGTCCATCCTAAAGGAAATCAGTCCTGAATATTCATTGGAAGGACTGATGCTGAAGCTGAAGCTCTAGTACTTCAGCCACCTTATGTGAAGAACTGACTCATCTGAAAAGACCCTGATGCTGGGAAAGATTGAATGAGGGAGGAGAAGGGAACTGCAGAGGATGAGATGGTTGGATGGCATCACTGACTCAATGAACATGAGTTTGAGTAAACTCTGGGAGTTGGTGACGGACAGGAAGGCCTGGCGTGCTGCAGTCCACAAGGTCGCAAAGATTCAGACACAACTGAGCAACTAAACTGAAGCTCTTCGCATCAGATGGCCACAGTATTGGAGCTTCAACTTCAGCGTTAGTCCTTCTAATGAATTTTCAGAGTTGATTTCCTTTAGGATTGACTGATTTGATGATCTTAGTGTCCAGGGGACTCTCAAGAGTCTTCTCCCAACACCACAGTTCAGAAGCATCAGTTCTTTGGTGCTGTCTTCTTTATGGTCCAACTCTCACATCCATACATGACTGCTGGAAAAACCATAGCTTTGACTGGATGGACCTTTGTCGGCAAAGTGGTATCTCTGCTTTTAATATGCTATCTAGGTTTGTCATAGCTTTCCTTCCAAGGAGCAAGCATGTTTTAATTTCATGGCTGCAGTCATACTCTGCAGTGGTTTTGGAGCCTGAGAAAAGAAAATCCATCACTGTTTCCACTTTTTCCCCATCTATTTGCCATCAAGTGATGGGACAGGATGCCATGATCTTAGTTTTCTGTATGTTGAGTTTTAAGTCAGCTTTTTCAGTCTTTCATCCTCATCAAGAGGCTCTTTCTGAGACTGTTGATATTTCTCTCAGCAACATAACATACGTTGTTATATTTTGGGTATAAATAGTAAATCACTGAATTTTATGCTTTTAGTCCAATCTTTGAGTCTTTTTATTTATTATTACTGGTAAAATTTGATTTTATTTCTACTGTTTAATTTTTTATTTCCTATTTTCTATGCTTTTCCTTTGCTTTTCCTTCCTTTCTTCCTCCTGTTGAATTCTTTCTTTATTCTGCCCTTTCATCCCTTACCTTCTTTCCATTTACAGTTTAGAGATTTTATATCCCATTTATAGTTTATTAACATGCATGTCTGACAGAGTAAAGTTAATCAGTGTGTCTGGTATCATCCCAAACAGTATAAGAGGGGCTTTAATTTAATTACAACTTTGATTTGGAAAAACTTCTGCATTTTTGTACAATCTTAGGTTTCTATGACTTTTCTTTCTTATGTATTTCAAACTAATAATCTCTGTGTGACTGTCTAGTTGAAACATCAAACTTAACATTTTGAAAACAAAAGTTTATCTTAATCTCCTTGTTAATATTCTTAAGTTTTTATGAAAGTTATTTACGTGTCACATGTTAATTAGTGGCATTTTAGCTTTCCTGATATTTGCTGTCACCTAAGCAAAGAAATCTAAGCTAATCTTTTAGGCCTGCCTCTTCATTTACATCCTCAAAGCTGCAGTCACTGGGTCCCTTAAAACTTCTCAGTTAAATGATTATAACAACATCTTGCTTTCCACGTATTCCTCGCATTATGCCTTGGTATTCTAGCCCTCAGGTTCTGCTGAAGTTACCTTAAAACACAGATTGGATCATCCACAAACTCAGAATTGTTCTTTTTAACAGAGAATTGAAATGATCTGTTTCATAATTCATTTTAGTGATAATTTCTCATTCTGTATCTTCACACACCAGTTTTTCAGTTATATCACTTAATTACCTAATTGTAAGGCACTTTTATGATGTGGATAACAACGAAACAATTGTTATGTCTCTTCATTGAGGAGTGCTGTTTCCTTCCATTCCTGACTGCCATTCCTAAGCAGCTTGCAAGTCCTAGTTCTGATTCCACCTTCTTAAAACCATACTTGATTTTTTTTTTGCTCCAGTCAAAATTAATCACTCCTTTTTTGCAGTGTCTTGCTCATCTTTCTGTCTCTAGATTCCTCCTGGGTTACATTTAGTGAGTGGTTGATCTGTGTCTCTCACTGTATCATAAGCGTGGGCAGAACAGGGACCGAGTCTGTTCGTTTTCTCATCCCACACGGTGCCTATCTGCTTGGTGTGTAATTACAGAGTCAAAACTGGCCAAGGAATATAAAACACATCACAGTGAAACAGATCAGTCTTACTAAGATGAACATGCTTTTAATACTTGAAGTTGTATTAAATTCCTGGCGGGGACACTTAAATTGTATTAGGTTATTTTTATATTAAATAATTAACATGGCTAACAATATGTTGTGATGGTGAAAGCTTGGGCTCAGGAGCCACACTGCAGATTAATCATTCTTCTACTTACAGCTGTGTGACAATGGGTAAGTTATTTACCTTCTCTGTGCCTTGATTTTCCTAGCTGTAAAACTGGATTGGTGCTGTAGAACCAACTCATAGAATGAGAGGATTGGTAGACAGTAAGAAACAGTTTTTTTTCTGTTGGAAGTAGAGGAAGGAGTTGGAAACTTAGTTGGATGTTAGATTTCTGAACTAAAGAGCTATTTAAAAGACAGTGTTTTAAAAAAGTATTTTAAAAGACAGTGCTTCAGTCTTACTAAACAGTTTGACATAATTTTGTATGTAGGTTTAACTTAAGCAGTGTTGTTATATACTTATATTCTGAAATATGTGCTTATTTAAGATTATAATAGCTTTGCTAATAGAAACTTTTTAGAAATATAATGAAAAACAGGAGCATTTTTTAATTTTAATTTTTAAATAAATAAAAATAAATTAACAGCAACAAAAAGCAGGACTACTTTTAAATTCATCCTCCATAAAGCAGCTTCTTTGATTGCTGTATGCCGTCATGAACCTCTCCTTCCTCTTGGTGCTCTGTGTGTCTCGGTACCCCACCTTGGTTTGTAATTCTCGGGACTTGTTTTATTCTTCAGCCAGAGTTGAGGACAGTTAGGAAGAGATTATAACTAAATCTATAAATATGTCTTAGCTTCAATCTACTGTATCCTTTTAAAAAATGGCTGCAGAATATTCTATTGAATGAATGCACCATAATTTATTTCATAACCAGTCCTTTTTCGTTAGTTAGGGAGCAGTATCTTTTTTCCTGCTTTATTGCCAACTATAGTAGGTGATATTCTTAGGTTGTGCGTAACAGAAACCAACCCAGAGCAGCTTAAACAAACAGAAGTAGAGGAAGCATCCTAGAACTCAGGAGTCAGGAGTCAGGAGTGTGGGTGAGTCCTGGGAAAAGACTAGAACTAAAGTATAAACTATCAACAATCCACAAAGGGTCTGTTTCTCTCCATGTTTTGCTTTGTTTAATATCTTCCTCCCCTTCACTCTCCTTTCCCCACCCCACTTTGATTTTCTTTACTTTTTCATCCTGGTGGTGTAGCATGTGCCTGCCCCAAAGTTTCTGAGTTCCATTTCACCTGGTAGCCTCTGCCCCTCAGTTGCAGTTCCTGGTGGAAACACTGGGTGGTGAGGGGAGCCTCCATGCTGCTCACGTCAGCAACCCTGTCTGGTCCACATGCATTGTCAGGGCCTTCATCCTTTCAGGAGGAATGAGTTCTTGAAGAGGGGTGGGTTGAGGGTAGAGGGCTTTAAGCTAGATAGAGGTTTTAGAAGGTATTCTACCGCACAAATAGTGCTGCAGTGAGTGAACAGCTTTGTAAATCTGCTCCTTTGTATTAGCATTCCTTTGGGGTGATTTCCTAGGATTTTAGTAACTAATCAGAATTTTACATATTCAGAGTTTTGCTATTTCAATATTGAAGTTGTCCCAAAAGTATGTCTCAGTTTACACTCCTCTTGTCAGGATGGATGTGTTTCTCCTCACCCATCAAAGCTGGTCCTGTCAGCCTTTTTGTTTTTGCCAGACTGATAATCAAAAAAAACCTCATTGCTGTTTTAATTTCCTCTTAGTTTCTGGAAAACAAGAACATCTTTTACTATGTTTCTTGCTCAGTTTTATTTCTTCTGTTAATTTCTTATTCAAATGTTTTTGGCCATTTGTAGAATTCGGCTCTGTGTAAACCCTTCATAAATTAGGGACATTATCCCTTTATATGACATGTATTATTATCTTCATTTGTCTTCTGTCGAGTAATAAATATGCTTGGCCTTAAGATGATTTTCACTTTTATTCATTCATATTCTTTTGTGTGTTCTGGAATTTTGTGTCATGCTTAGAGAATCCTTTATGATTGTATAAACATTCTCCCATTGTATTCTGGTATTTTATTGTTCAAAACCTTTTTTATTGAAGTCTTTGCTCTGTGTTGAATTTATTTTGGTTTTGGACTAGTTTCTTTTTTTGATGGCCACTTGACTCATTCTTTCAGTAGCATTTCTACAGTAATTTGCAGAGTTCATTTTATTAACTATTAAATGCCTATAGTTACATCTAGTTATATTGTCTGTTTCCTTCTGTTGATCTGCTCTTCTCATGCATGTATTTCCTGTTATAACTACTGTGGGTTTGCAGATCTTATGAAAATGGAAAGGCTGACTTGGAAAGGGCATGTATATATATATGTTCTCAGAGTCTGTGGTTCTGTGTGTAGTATTACATAAGTCAGTTATAAAAAACCAATGATCTTTCAAGTTAGTATTTTATACTTTAGAGAATCAAAAGACAACTGAAGATTTTTTTTAGTGCTTTTATTGAAGTATAAGTTGATCTACAGTGTCATGTTCATTTCTGGTGTACAGCAAAGTGACTCCATTATACATATATTGTGTCTATTCTTCTGCATATTCTTTTCCATTATGGTTTATCACAGGATATTTAATATAGTTATCTGTGCTATACACTAGGACCTTGTTGTTCATTTTATATATAGCAGTTTGTATCTGCTAATTCTAAACTCCTAATTTATCCCTTCCCTATCCCCATACCCTTTGGTAACCATAAGTTTGTTTTCTATGTCTATGAGTCTGTTTCTGTTTTATAAATAAGTTTATTTGTATCATATTTTAAATTCCACATATAAGTGGTATCATATATTTATCTTTCTCCTTCTGACTTCATGGTAATCCTTGGTCCATTTATGTTGTGTAAATAGCATTATTTCGTTCTTTTTTTTTTGGCTGAGTAGTATTCCAGTGTGTGTGTGTGTGTGTGTGTGTGTGAGTGAGTGTATATCACATCATCTTTATCTGTTCATCTGTCAGTGGACATTTAGGCTGCTGCTATGTCTTGTCTGTTGTAAATAGTGCTGCCGTGAGCATTGGGGTGCGTGTATCTTTTCAGATTTTTCTCCAGATAAATGCTCAAGAGATGGAGTTTTGGATCATATGGTAGCTCTATTTTTGTTTTTTAAAGGAACCTCTATACTGTTTTCCATAGTGGCTTCACAATATGCATTTCCACGAAGAATGTAGAAGGGGTCCCTTTTCTCTTCACCCTCTCCAGCATTTATTATTTGTAGACTTTTTAATGATGGCTGTTCTGACTGGTGTGAGGTGATATTTAATTGTTTTTAAATTTATTTTTAATTGAAGGATAATTGCATTACAGTATTGTGTTGGTTTCTGCCATACAGCAGCATGAATCAGCCATAGATATACATATGTCCCCTCCCTCTTGAACCTCCCTCCCACCTAATTTTAGCTTTGATTTATGTTTCTCTAGTAATTAGCGATGTTGAGCATCTTTTCATGTGACTATTGGCCATCTGTGTGTCTTCTTTGGAGAAATGTCTGTTTAGGTCTTACACACATTTTTTGATTGGGTCTTTTTTTTTTTTCTTTGGTTTTTGTTTTTGTCATTGAGTTGTATGAGCCATTTGTATATATTGGCCCTTGTCCAGTTGAACTGTTTGCAGATATTTTCTCCTAGTCTATCAATTGTCTTTTCATTTTGACAATTGAGGGTTTTTGGTCTGCTTTTGGCTGTGATTGCATGGAGAATTTTTTGTGTCTGTATGGTTATTAATTTTTTGTTTTGTGTGTGTGTGTTTTGACCAGAAATGACTTAGAGCATCTTTTTAGAAAAGTTTCAGAAGTTCCTTTTTATAAAAAGCTCCTATTTGCTAATGTTTTTATTATTCAGACCTCAGGAAATTTTCTGATGGAATTTCAAGTGAAAAACGTTCCTTCGGAAAGAGTTGCAACTCAGAAGATCCTGTCTGTGATAGGAGAGTGCCTAGACCAGTTTGGCCCAGGCTGCGTGGGAGTCCAGAGGATCCTGAATGCCCGCTGCCCGCTTGTCAGGTTTTCACACCAGGCCTCCGGGTTTCAGTGTGATCTGACTACTAACAATAGGTACGGTCTCTTACTTACCATCTTAAATGAACGTTACAAAGGATTAGCATAGTTTTTCTTGTGCAGAAACAGTGATTTTTGACTCTTGGATATGCTTTACTAGTAATTTTTTTAAAATGTGAAAACTTGAAAAGTAGGAAG
The DNA here is from genome assembly GCF_029378745.1 of Bos indicus. Lineage (NCBI taxonomy): Eukaryota > Metazoa > Chordata > Mammalia > Artiodactyla > Bovidae > Bos > Bos indicus. Next base: position 35,302,257 of record NC_091772.1, on the reverse strand, counting down.
TACTTGGGTTTTTTTTTTTTTTTTTTTTGGTGTTCTTAATAAAATGTTAAGATACTGTGTTAAAATGTTAACATACCTAACAAACATCTTCTGAGAACTGTGTTTCATTGTTCCTACTTAGGTAGCCTGATAACAACTCACAAGTTCTGAGTATCTAGCCTTCTAGTTTACTTAGAAAGTAAAGTGGCATCTTGAGTTTGCCCTGGGAATTGCCTCCAGATATAGTCAACTTTGTGTCAAACAAATGGTGAACTGAGCAGCCTAAGAAGACTGCATAGTTTTCTTCAGCATGTTTTCATTTTATTATCAATCTGTTTGCTTAAAAAAGGGGGGTAATGAGAATGACAAGTTCTTTTATGCCCTGATAACTTTTCTTTGGTTCTCAGTAGGGAAAACTTCAGTTGAGGCGTTTGTTTCTTTACACTCTAGTGTACTCATTGTGTGCATTTCGTCTCCCTGTACTATCTGTTAGTTAAATAATCATAACTAAAAATAGATTCAGAAAATCCAATCTAAAGCAGTTTTGAATAAACTCAAGTATTCGCTAACGAGTCAGTGCTAAATACTTCTGAATTTCTCTCAAGTGGCTCATGGACTAAAAATAAATAAAAATGCATACTATACTTTCTCTCATTACTATATTTTCTTTATAGTATGTAAGTCGAATAAAATGACTTTTATCTTTGTAATAATGTTCTTTTCATTGTCTTGTTGCTATAGTTTTTAAAACTTTAATATGCATCAGACTTTTTATATTTGCATGTTTCTTTATATCAGATACCTTGTACTGTGTGCTCGGAGAAGGCAATGGCACCCCACTCCAGTACTCTTGCCTGGAAAATCCCATGGACGGAGGGGCCTGGTGGGCTGCAGTCCATGGGGTCGCTAAGAGTCGGACACGACTGAGCGACTTCACTTTGACTTTTCACTTTCATGCATTGGAGAAGGCAATGGCACCCCACTCCAGTACTCTTGCCTGGAGAATCCCATGGACCGAGGAGCCTGGTGGGCTGCAGTCCGTGGGGTCGCTGAGAGTCGGACACGACTGAGCGACTTCACTCACTCACTCACTGTGTGCTACTTCTTTTTCAGCTTAATTTAGCTTCATTTACATAGCTAACGCATTTAATCACCGTGAATTTCCACCCATGATGTGCCACCCATGATGGTACTTAGTAGACAGTTTGGAGTTGATACTGTGAAATAACATGTGCCCTCTCTTGGGTCTTTGAGAAATTACAAGACATGTCTTGATCATTAGGAACTTAATTTTAAAATATTTCTTATAATTCTTTGCATTATAACATATGACTAGAAGACTTAGAAAACAGGCTCTGAAGACTGATTTCTTAATACATATTTAATCTTCCTGAGTTGTGGTTTTTATAAATAGTACACTTAACTAATTTTGGCTAAATTTTAAAAGACTTATACTTTCTTGATAAAATAATATTTCCCTTGTCTGTTGAAGGACTAGATAATCTCCCTTTCCCATTCTGAAGTGTCCTGATTTGGATGATAAAGTATAAGGTTAGGTCACCTATAATCAATCCATAACAAAATCAAATTGTTTTTGAAATTCAGTTATCAGGAAATCTTTGTCATATTTTTCTTCCTGTGGCGAGTGCAAATCCTACATATGACTTCATTTCCCGTATAGCTTCTTCTGATAGGAAGATCAGAAATAATCATGCAGCACAGTTTTAATTAATCTGCAGAACCATTGGATTGGAATGCCTGTAGCCCAAATAGATTCTGATTCTGACTTTGTTCATTCTGTCTTTATCTTCTCTGCATGTATCTTCAGTGCCCCTTAAAACACTAGAAAAGCTGTGGGTGCAACAAATAAACACAGGAATTAATGATGACTTAAAACAGAAAAGGACTAGTTAATCTACATTGCAACTAAAGTATGAAGCTCCTACTTACAGACCTGCCTGTGTCTTTATTGATAATAAAGAGCACTTAGGTATTATTTCACTTATTACATCATGTTTAGGGACTTTGATTTAAAATTTTTAAGTATGATAACTGCATTGTGGTTGTCAGCATTTAGAATAATGTTTTAATGATAATGAAAGGTTACCATTCATATTAAATGTTATATTGCAGATACATAATGCATTTGATGATCTGCTCTTGTTGTTCTGAATATGTTTAGATAGAGTAAGATAGTTAGATATGTGCCCAGGTTTGTGTTTTGTTCTACTCTGGGATCATATTTTGGGGGGGTTGAAAATTTCTGTTATTTTTCTCTTTCGAAGGATTGCCTTGAAAAGTTCTGAACTGCTTTACATGTATGGTGCCCTGGACTCGCGGGTTAGAGCCTTGGTGTTCAGTGTCCGATGCTGGGCTCGAGCACATTCGTTAACGAGTAGTATTCCTGGTGCTTGGATTACAAATTTCTCCCTCACCATGATGGTCATCTTTTTTCTCCAGAGGAGGTCACCTCCTATTCTTCCAACACTAGACTACCTAAAAACCCTTGCAGGTGAGACTCAAAGCATCTGTTTTCTCTCTAACTGTTTGAATGGATAGCAGTACCATGTGTTATCAAAGCCATGTGTGTGTGTTTGTTTATTGTTCAGTTGCTCAGTCAGGTAACTTTGCAACCCCATGGACTGCAGCATGCCAGGCCTCCCCATCCTTCACTATGTACTGGAGTTTGCTCAGACTCATGTCCATTGCGTTGATGATGCCATCCAACCATCTCATCCTGTCTCCCCCTTCTCCTCCTGCCTTCAGTCTTTCCCATCATCAGGGTCTTTTCCAATGAGTCGGCTCTTTGCATCAGGTGGCCAAAGTATTGGAGCTTCAGCATCAGTCCTTCCAATGAATATTCAGGGTTGACTTCCATTAGGATTAATCTCCTTGCTGTCCAAGGGACTCTCAAGAGTCTTCTCTAGCACCACGGTTTGAAAGCATCAGTTCTTGGGCACTCAGTTTGTTTAAGGGTCATGTATTTTCAAAGTGTTGTGACTCTTATTAATAAAATCTAAAAACTGTTAATTTACTTAATGTCCACCAGGGGTCATGAGAGCTGATGATTTGTGAAGCGGAGGCCTTTAAAATTTTTCAAGAGCTCTGTCTTTCTGTGTCAGTTGGCAACATTGTTTACCATCTCCTGAGCCAATTGGAGCCTCTCCTGCCTTGACCAAGTTTGGAATGACCTTGGAGAAAAATATATCCCAGATGCAGCTTCTGATTGGAGCCCAGCTTACAAATGACTTTCCAAGTTTGAATCTATTTCCAGATTTCTCTTAGAAATGCCAAAAACCATTTCATGGTGTTTCAAGGTCCTAGATTTTTTTTTTTTTTTGGTTGAAAGTTTATAGGCAATCTTAGGTAAATGGTTTTAGAATTAGTATACTATTTAATTTGTGTTTTAAATAAATTGAAATTTTGATAGTCTGCTGGGGGAGATACTAAAGTATTACAGTCTTAAATTATGAAAGGAAAATAATTCAGGGATTTACTCAGAAAATGTATATGCACTCCATCGTCTGCCCCTCCTATATATTGCTGCCAGATAATTCTTTTAAAGTACATTCCTAAAGTGGCCCTCTTTAAAGGGATTGTAAAAGGATTTTATTCCCTAGAAAATAAACCTCAGGCAGTTGGCTTAGCTTTGTATTATATAGGATCTTCACCTCTAGCCATTTTTCCAGCCTCTTCTCCCACTCTTTCTCTTCATGTGTTCCCACATTTCAGCCAATAACATGTTCATAACATTTCCTCTTAGCTCCTTTTTATATGATATTTGTTTTTCATCCTGGAACATGCCTTTTCTTCTCTATAAATTCTTTTAAGTTCACTTCCATGCCACTTTTCTTATTATTCAAATTAGAAGTAATCTCTTCTTTCCCTCAAACACTGTAAGTGTTGGTCCCACTTGAAAATAAGCTTTAAAAATCTCCGTGTGGTAGGTTATGGAAAGTAGGAAGTTTAGAGGGAGGTAGAGCGGTGGGCCTGTATCTCACCTTTGAGGTCCATGCCTGTGTTCATCTCCTCATTCGGTGTCATTCATTCACTCCGGATCTGTTGGCTACAAACTGTGTGTCAGGTGTGGGTTTTGGTGCAGTGGTCTACATATAGACGATAGACGATGTTCTCAGGCAACGCTTAAATCTAGTAAAGAGATAAGATGCACACAAACAGAAAACCTGGGTAGGTCTCACCTATTAGCCGCCTGGAAAGAGCACTTCCTGTTCAGTCCTGCTGTGTGCACTGATGCTTAAGACTACTTTCCTAGAAACTGTTTGGGGAGGTATCATGGATTTTGGAGTTCAGAAGCGAAGAAAGAATAGAAACTGAAAAAAGGAGGCTGCTTTGAAGCAGATTTGTGTTAGCGGCACACCATCACACCTTGATGGTTCTCTCCCACCCCTGCTGCTGTCCGGCCCTCCGCATCCCTGCCTGGGGACATTTGCACCGCTTCTCCCTTCCCACTGCTCTGGTCTTAACTAACAGTGATTTTCAGAAATTCACATCTAATTGTAGTATTCACTCTCTTGAAATCCTTTCAGTAATTTTCCTATTATCTTTTTAAATTTCCACTAATTGTTTTAGAAAAAGAATATAATTTGTGAACAAATTTAAAATGACATGTTGAGTTTTTATTCCAAATCTATTTTAAGCCAAATACAAATTTAATCACATTCTACAGCATCAAAACATTCCTTTGATGGGAATTCTTTTATTTTCTACTTAAAAATACCAAGTTGGTTGTTTAACATTTTTCATGCTCATTCTTAAACATGGTCAGAGAAATCAGGCCATTTCAGTTGCTTTTTTCCACATAGCAAATTATAGGTGTGAATTGCTAATAAATGTAAAAGTGAACTTGATATAATTGTTGCTACTTTTTGATCATTGATTTTTAAACTTCTAGTGAAATCTTGAACTTTCTATGAAATACTTTTTCATAGGTAAATGTGTGTATGAAGGATGTGGTAAAGATAATTTTGAGAAGAATGTATCTAAATTTTTTTTCCTATTCATTTACATGTTCTTTAGAATCCATGCTTTTTATACTTTCTGATTTTAACCAGGGGTCCCAGACCAATGTATCTTCAACAGTATATGGCTAAGAATAAAAACAATGTTAAACTGTGAAATCATTGCCATCATGGGAACCCCGTGGTTCATCAGCTGAGGGGCTTGAGTCCTGTTACAGTCATTTTCTTCTGAACTGTGCCTTTCGTTTGATATTCAGATAGAGCCTATCAATTTGTATTGTTTCAAAAAGAAGAAAGTAAGAGAGTAAGCTTGCTTGATTGCCTGGTAGTTTATTAGTAGAAGGCAGTGTCAGTTTGTGGAACACCTGTCAGCACTTCTAGGACTCTGTCAACCACTGTTTGAAATCTGGAAGTTGAAGTCCAGAGCTTCTAGCTTTGCGTTTAGGGTCCCTCATGATCTTTGTCTTCCTCCGCTTCTTGTACCTTCTCTCCTCTGTGCAGCTCAGGAGCTGCAGTTCTCCACACTCCTCACTGATCCTAGAGCCTCTGCACTTCTGCATCTTGTGCCTTCGCCTGCAGTGGCTTCTTCTCCTGCCTTCTCTTTTTACCTGGAGAAGCTCATCCCGATCAAGCCAGGGAAGAGAAGAGACAAACCCAGTCCAGAATGTGACTTCTTAGGTCTTTCCTGGCTTCCTCTCTCCTCCCTTCCTTCTCGGAGGTGGTGCCCTGGTGCCTTCCAAGCACCTGGAACACACCTGTATTGTGACAACTATTAGATTGTTTTTGACCTGGCTGCCTTGACCAAGCGTTTCTAGGTCAGGCTGTCTCTGCATTTTCCACTCCTGGCTTAGAGGAGTTCAGTAAATAGATTCAGATGATTGGATGAACATTTTAAAGTTGAAGGCTGTTTGTACTGAGCCCAATGGCAGCTTTCATATTTTGGTTATTCTTGAAGTTTGTCTCTTCATGTTCTCTTACAGTCTCTACTGCTTTCCCCCTGTGTCTCTTATTTTCTTGCGTTTTCTGTCTTGTTTTGGCTTTGGTCCCTTTGTAATATTTACTTCTGTGCTTAATGCTTTTAATCCAGCATCTTCCTCTTATAATCAGTCATTTGATTAGAGTTCTTTTGTTTAGGTTGCCTGTTTTTCTTTCCTATGATGAATTAAAGGTTTCAAGAAGAAATGACTGGGTGGCACTTTCAGCAAGTTTGATGCAGAGACCCCAACATAGAAGAGAGCTTTAGTTGCTCATTCTCCGTGACCCAGTGACAATTCTTTGAGTTCCAGGCACTTGGGTGAAATTTTTTTTGCATCATCTAAGTTTCCTATGTTAGAACATGCTCTTTCAGTCTTTTTTTCTGGAAGAGAAGGCCTGGCTTCTGACATGCTGAAACTTTGGCGTTTATTACACCATTTGTTGTGTTTAGAACAGTTTTCCCACTCTCAAACGTGTCTTGCATCTCCTAGTATAGAGATTCTTTCTTGTACTGTCTCCAGGGTAAACCTGACATTTTCTGTCAGGAAGAGACCTGGGGGTCTCACTGCTCTAAGCATCAGGCATCCAGGCTGGGCCCTTCTGGTCAGACCTGGCACTTCAGCTGCTAAGCTTTTGGAGGCTCTGCCTGAATGTCTGGTTTCTTCTTGGCTTTCTTTACTGCTGGTTTAGGACCCAGTGTTCTCAGATCTCTTTCAGTCATTGCTGCTTGTTCATCAGTTCTTCAGCGTAAAATTTTTGGTTGCTCTTGTCTTTCCTATTCTCCATCTTTAAGATTTTATGTCATTTTACTCTCATTTCAGTAGTGCTTTGGGGTAAAGGTAGATGCTGAGTTTATATCACCATCTTTACCCCAGAGCATGTGCTCTGAAACAGCATGTAGGTGCCACCCAGAGGGGCTGAGTGTCACTGGCATGCGTGGCCTGGTAGGAGGGGTAATAGGACTTGACCTTGTCTGTAGATTGCCAGTGTTTCATACAATACTTCTAAGAAGTAAGTAATTTCCATAGAAATGAACAGAGAGAAATAGGGTGGCATAGGAGCTTCCCAGGTGGCTCAGCAATAAGGAATCCACCTGCCAGTGCAGGAGACATCCCTGATTTGGGGAGATCCCCTAGAGTAGGAAAGGGCAACCCTCTCCAGTATTCTTGCCTGAGAAATCCCATGGACAGAGGAGCGTGGTGGGCTACAGTCCATGGGATCGCAAAGGGTTGGACATGACTGAGCAACTGGGCATGCACACATACAACAGGCTGTCATGTTTGAATAGGCTGAGAATGATTTCTCTACGGCAACATGGTTCAGTAGAGCTTCCTGTCATCACATTGTCCATTGGGCAGCCACTTGTTACCTGTGGCTCTCAGGCACTTGAAATATGGTTAGTGTGACTAAGGAACTGAATTTTTAATTTTAATGGCTATCATTTGTATATTAGTTTAATAGCAGAAAAACAGGAGCGAGAGTAAAAAGGGAGAAGACTCAACAGCTGAGTTGTTTCCTGGGTTTGAATGCTTTAGGGGTTTTGAGAAAACAAAACTGGCCCTGTCTTAAATCAGGGGGTCGTTTTTTTCCTTCAAGTTTTACTGCTTTCTGTTAAAAACTTTTTCTGGTGAAGACCAACAGTTATAGACACAGTCTGTTTTTCATCACTGTACATTCCTAGAAATATTCAGTACTTTAATATAGATATACTTTAAAGTGGATTTACTTTTCTATTGTAAATATATTCCTGGAAAAAAGAAAAATAAGATACAGCAGCTAGAAGAGCATCAGTATATATGACTGGCCTGCTGATAATTTGAAATAATAAGGCATGTGCCCAGGTCCCAGGAAAAATAAATCTAAGTGGACCTGTATATAAATTCTTCAGTTGTATAACAGTGCACATAAAATGTGCTGTTAAAAAATGAGTAACAGTTTTAGAATTTAGTATCAGTGTTAGAATCTGGAATGATTTTTGAGTACTTAAGTCAGTAACCAGGGTTTTAACCAAAAAATAACCAAAACCACACCAAAAAACGGGAGGTGGTAGTTTGAAGAAACCTTGTTTTATGAATTTCTCTCTGGCTGTTACAGATAATCATTCAAAGTCAAATATCAGCTAACATTCAGATTCTTGGTTATGTGCCTGCTGTATGCTGGACACTGTTGCTGTGGACTGGCCAGTGGGAAGAGGGAAGGTCATCACTGCCTTGGACTGGACAGTGGTCTCTCTAGTCCCAGACTGGGGTCAGGGAGTAGATAGCATGAATGCAGCCATAGTGTGGTCAGGTGCTTGCTGATGGAGCACAGGACAAAAGGCTGGGCGCCCCCTTACAGCTAGGAAAAGAGAAAGCCTTTTTAGTGGGGGTTGATTAGTCTTTTAAGAGTGGGAGTTTGTTTGCCTGCATTTGTACAGTGGGAGGTGGATTAGAATGGATGAAGGATTTCATGGTGGCTGTATATTTATCCATAACTAGGGAAGCGATTACCTCTAAAGATGTAAATACTGTTAGGAAAGGTGAATTGTGTGAGTCCACTGTGCTGTTAAATGAGTCTTACTGAATCCCGGTCACTGCAGAGGCCTGCCTCTTAGAAATTACCAGAAGTTTTTCAGAACTCTTAGAACATTCAGTTTGTATGTGTCTTGGATGAGTTGTTGAAAGTAAATGCACAAAAGGGTAATAAGACTGAAAATGGAGATCTAAATTAAATATCATTGATCAAAGATAGTACCAGGATTTAAGTTAGTGAAAGATGGGAACGGTCTACATTTTCATTTATTACTAGAAAATTGATGACCTCAGAGGATAGATTACGAATCATTGAGCGTCGATGGACAGTCTGTTCACCAAAGTTCATGTAAGGTTAATTTTACTGTAGTATAATTGCTCTCAAATCCTTTTTAATGGAGTTTTAATCCTACTATTTATACTATATATAAAAAACCCTGACCAATAATCAGATCAGATCAGTCGCTCAGTCGTGTCCGACTCTTTGCGACCCCATGAATCGCAGCATGCCAGGCCTCCCCGTCCATCACCAACTCCCGGAGTTCACTCAGACTCACGTCCATCGAGTCAGTGATGCCATCCAGCCATCTCATCCTCTGTCGTCCCCTTCTCCTCCTGCCCCCAATCCCTCCCAGCATCAGAGTCTTTGCCAATGAGTCAACTCTTCGCATGAGGTGGCCAAAGTACTGGAGTTTCAGCTTCAGCATCATTCCTTCCAAAGAAATCCCAGGGCTGATGTCCTTCAGAATGGACTGGTTGGATCTCCTTGCAGTCCAAAGGACTCTCAAGAGTCTTCTCCAACACCACAGTTCAAAAGCATCAATTCTTCGGCGCTCAGCCTTCTTCACAGTCCAACTCTCACATCCACACATGACCACAGGAAAAACCATAGCCTTGACTAGACGGACCTTTGTTGGCAAAGTAATGGTCTCTGCTTTTGAATATACTATCTAGGTTGGTCATAACTTTTCTTCCAAGGAGTAGGCGTCTTTTAATTTTATGGCTGCAGTCACCATCTGTAGTGATTTTGGAGCCCAGAAAAATAAAGTCTGACACTGTTTCCACTGTTTCCCCATCTATTTCCCATGAAGTGGTGGGACCAGATGCCATGATCTCCATTTTCTGAATGTTGAGCTTTAAGCCAACTTTTTCACTCTCCTCTTTCACTTTCATCAAGAGGCTTTTTAGCTCCTCTTCACTTTCTGCCATAAGGGTGGTGTCATCTGCATATCTGAGGTTATTGATATTTCTCCCAGCAATCTTGATTCCAGCTTGTGTTTCTTCCAGTCCAGCGTTTCTCATGATGTACTCTGCATGTAAGTTAAATAAACAGGGTGACAATATACAACCTTGATGAACTCTTTTTCCTATTTGGAACCAGTCTGTTGTTCCATGTCCAGTTCTAACTGTTGCTTCCTGACCTGCATATAGGTTTCTCAAGAAGCAGGTCAGGTGGTCTGGTATTCCCATCTCTTTCAGAATTTTCCACAGTTTATTGTGATCCACACAGTCAAAGGCTTTGGCATAGTCAATAAAGCAGAAATAGATGTTTTTCTGGAACTCTCTTGCTTTTTCCATGATCCAGCAGATGTTGGCAATTTGATCTCTGGTTCCTCTGCCTTTTCTAAAACCAGCTTGAACATCTGGAAGTTCACGGTTCACATATTGCTGAAGCCTAGCTTGGAGAATTTTGAGCATTACTAGCGTGTGAGATGAGTGCAATTGTGCAGTAGTTTGCGCATTCTTTGGCATTGCCTTTCTTTGGGATTGGAATGAAAACTGACCTTTTCCAGTCCTGTGGCCACTGCTGAGTTTTCCAAATTTGCTGGCATATTGAGTGCAGCACTTTCACAGCATCATCTTTCAGGATTTGGAATAGCTCAACTGGAATTCCATCACCTCCACTAGCTTTGTTCGTAGTGATGCTTTCTAAGGCCCACTTGACTTCACATTCCAGGATATCTGGCACTAGGTGAGTGATCACACCATCGTGAGTATCTGGGTCGTGAAGATGTTTTTTGTACAGTTCTTCTGTGTATTCTTGCCATCTCTTCTTAATATCTTCTGCTTCTGTTGGGTCCATACCATTTCTGTCCTTTATTGAGCTCATCTTTGCATGAAATGTTCCTTTGATATCTCTGATTTTCTTGAAGAGATCCCTAGTCTTTCCCATTTTGTTGTTTTCCTCTATTTCTTTACATTGATCACTGAAGAAGGCTTTCTTACCTCTTCTTGCTATTCTTTGGAACTCTGCATTTAGATGTTTATATCTTTCCTTTTCTCCTTTGCTTTTCACTTCTCTTCTTTTCACAGCTATTTGTAAGGCCTACTCAGACAGCTATTTTGCTTTTTTGCATTTCTTTTCTATGAGAATGGTCTTGATCCCTGTCTCCTGTACAATGTCACGAACCTCTATCCATAGTTCATCAGGCACTCTATCTATCAGATCTAGGCCCTTAAATCTATTTCTCACTTCCACTGTATAATCATAAGGGATTTGATTTAGGTCATGCCTGAGTGGTCTAGTGGTTTTCCCTACTTTCTTCAATTTCAGTCTGAATTTGGCAATAAGGAGTTCATGGTCTGAGCCACAGTCAGCTCCTGGTCTTGTTTTTGCTGACTGTATAGAGCTTCTCCATCTTTGGCTGAAAAGAATATAATCAATCTGATTTCGGTGTTGACCATCTGGTGATGTCCATGTATAGAGTCTTCTCTTGTGTTGTTGGAAGAGGGTGTTTGCTATGACCAGTGCATTTTCTTGGCAAAATTCTATTAGTCTTTGCCCTGCTTCATTCCGTATTCCAAGGCCAAATTTGCCTATTACTCCAGCTGTTTCTTGACTTCCTAGTTTTGCATTCCAGTCCCCTATAATGACAAGGACATCTTTTTTGGGTGTTAGTTCTAAAAGGTCTTGTAGGTCTTCATAGAACCGTTCAACTTCAGCTTCTTCAGCGTTACTGGTTGGGGCATAGACTTGGATTACTGTGATATTGAATGGTTTGCCTTGGAAACGAACAGAGATCATTCTGTCATTTTTGAGATTGCATCTAAGTACTGCATTTCAAACTCTTTTGTTGACCATGATGGCCACTCCATTTCTTCTGAGGGATTCCTGCCCACAGTAGTAGATATAATGGTCATAATGGTCTGACTTAAATTCACCCATTCCAGACCATTTCAGTTCGCTGATTCCTACAATGTCAACATTCACTCTTGCCATCTCTTGTTTGACCACTTGCAATTTGCCTTGATTCATGGACCTGACATTCCAGGTTCCTATGCAATATTGCTGTTTACAGCATCGGACCTTGCTTCTATCACCAGCCACATCCACAGCTGGGTATTGTTTTTGCTTTGGCTCCATCCCTTCATTCTTTCTGGATTACTTCTCCACTGATCTCCAGTAGCATACTGGGCACCTACTGACCTGGGGAGTTTCTCTTTCAGTATCCTATCATTTTGCCTTTTCATACTGTTCATGGGGTTCTCAAGGCAAGAATACTGAAGTGGTTTGCCATTCCCTTCTCCAGTGGACCACATCTGTCAAATCTCTCCACCATGACCCGCCCATCTTGGGTTGCCCCACTGGCATGGCTTAGTTTCATTGAGTTAGACAAGGCTGTGGTCCTAGTGTGATTAATAGGGCATGTTAATCTATAGCTTTGCTTTGTGTGATTATAAATTTCTGAAGTAGGGAATATCTTTGAAATAGAATGTGAAATATTTTCCATTTCTGTTTATTTAAGATGCAGAAGATAAGTGTATAATAGAAGGCCACAACTGTACATTTGTTGGCGACTTGAATAGAATTAAACCTTCACGAAACACAGAAACACTAGGTAGGTGTTTTCCTTTTCTTTGTTCCTTTTTGGACTGAAATAGACTTTCGTATTATCTTTCTTGTTTTATTTTCTTACAGAATTACTACTGAAAGAATTTTTTGAGTATTTTGGAAATTTTGCCTTCAATAAAAATTCCATAAATATTCGACAGGTAAGTACTATTTCATATTTGATTATTAGGTATATGGTCTTCTATTGTACTAATATTTAATGAGTGTAGTTTTCAAAGCATTCTAACAAATGTCATTGTATGTCAACTCTTGATGATAGAGTGATAAAAAATTGACACGTATTGGAGCTATATGACTTGGGCCAAGATTCATCTAGTAGACCAGTTCTTTTCAGCATCTGTCTTTGTCAGTTTGCCATGATATCTTTGTCATCACCTACTACTAAGACTGTATCCTTCAAAATATGGAATATATTCTAAAAAGTTTTTTAGAAAGCATAATTTTATATACACTTCTATAAACCAGATTGAGTTTCTGTGGAAGAAATGGAATACCTAGTCTCAAAGATAGATTTTAGTAATTCCCTCAATTTGAGCCCTTAGGGTTTAATTTACCTAGGCAAGTGAATTTATTATTTTGGTTCATCTGAGTAGGCTGAATGACAGACATTTTCCGTAAAAGAAGAGCCATCAGAGGAAACTCCAAGCAGAATCTGTTTACAAGTGGGGGATACGTGAGATGGCCTCTGGGTTTATTCTGTTTAGTGTGTGGATATTTGGTTATAGCCCGTGTAAGACTGGCTTCATAAAACACATACTCAGATATTCTTTTTTGCTGTTTTTTCAACTCTCCTTTTTTCATCCTTCCCTGACCCTTATCCTGTTCATGGAGACTTTGTTTAAAAAAGGAAAAAAAGAGAGAAAAAGTGTGGGATAGAGAGGGTAAGAGACACAGAGCTCTGGAATGTAGTTTAGAAGACAAAGGTCATAGAACACAGGAAATGCTTCCCCCTTTATATGCCCTCACTACTCAGGGCTCAGAGAGAACGGTAGGACAGCACCCCCGCTGGACAGTGGCTTGAGAGGCATTAGGGAATTAACAGGGGCTGCCCACAGTGGAGACTCCTGACTTGGTTTTATAGTATTTATGTATGTGATATCATTTGAAAGAGGAAAAGATTATGTAGATTAGTGGATCACTGATGTTCATGAGTCACCTCTAGCTTTTCCTTTTAATTCTATGAGATATCTCACCTGGCAGAGCCTTGTTTAAGTTGAATCTTTAGGAATGTATATAGGAAGCTTTTAATGTTTTAAAATACATAATGGATAATCCTTTGTTCCTTCTCTACCTTTCTCATTTCATACTTGTGAAACATTAATTATTATATTTAAGGCTTCTAATTTTGTGTGCTTCTATTTTGTGTGTAATAGATATGTTTTTAGGAAGTCCCCAAAATAACTATCTTATGCCATTTTTCTTTTCCATATTTTTTTTTTCCTTCCCAGTTCTATTCTGTTAGATAAACGTTATGTTATTTTAAAAATACTTTTATTGGTTGACTTAGTCCAGATACCTCTCATTGGAGCAGTGACATCATCATCCATAGCTCATAAACCTAATTTATTTTTCTCTAAAGAGCACTCATAAAACCAGTGGAAAAAGCCAGTCAGAAGTACACACACATATATACACTAACACATAACATGCATACATACCGAGCTCCCTTGGGGAAGAGATTCTTTACTCTGTAAAGTTAGTGCTGGTGTTTTATGTGTTTTTGACATTTTATTAAACCAAACAGTTTCTGTATCTGAGCCCTTAATATATTCATACATCTTTTTCTTCCCGGTAATGATCTACAGGGAAGGGAACAGAACAAACCAGAATCTTCTCCACTGCACATTCAGAATCCTTTTGAAACTTCTCTCAACGTTAGCAAAAATGTAAGTCAAAGCCAACTGCAAAAATTTGTGGATCTGGCCAGAGAAAGTGCCTGGATTTTACATCAGGAAGGTAAAGACCGCCCTTCGCCATCAAGTAATCAGCCTTGGGGGTTGGCAGCCCTGCTGCTACCTTCTGTAGCAAATAATATGTCTCTTTCCAAGAAGAAAAAGAAGCCTGCAAGTGAAAGAATTAAAAACTTGTTGGATTCCATAAAAAGTAGCGGTGCAGAAAATTCCACAGCCACTAATGGGAGAAGAGCAATTAGCACTCAGGCATGATGGCTGCTCATTTGCTTTCAGAACTGGTTTTATCCTGTAAGCTGGTCGCTGACTGCCTGGAAGAACTGTGTGAAGCCCTGGCAGGTCATACTTCCATCCAGTGTCTCTCTTCTCATGATCTTCCTGTCGGGCCCTTTAAACTGGTCTGAGATTCTGCTGTATGTTCAGTCTGAAGGCAGTGGCACCATATGAAAATGCTAGCCATAGGAACAGGTGAAAGAAGATTAGAATGTACTTCAGATAAAATATACAAAGCAGGTGGGAAAAATCAGTCCTAGAATCAAACCATTGTTGATATCCGCATCAGTCTCTGGGTGTAAATCATTTAAAGGGACTTCTAGGTATGTATATATGTAGGCAATGAATACAATAAAGTTGAGAAATTTGATAGAACTCCTTAGTTTTGTATTCTTCCAAGTATTCTTTCACATATAAATACAAACATATTGGTACTGATTTCCAAAAACGTTAATATTTTTAAAAGAGATGAATATAGGTACTTCGGTTAGTACATTCTAGATATTCTAAGCTAAAAATATAAAAATATTGGTACTGTGTATTTAAAAATATTAATCAGCTTTTCTATCTTCAAAAATAAAATCCTTTTTCTACTAGTATGTGATATTCCAATATTGCTTCAATCTTGTTTCAGAATTCTTTCTCCCTGTGGGAAGTAGATAGTATTGAAGTATAATTTCCTTTATAGTCCCTGTAGAGTGACTGTCAGTTTATGAAGCAAGTAGTATAGTGTCTGAGAACACAAACTTGAGCCAAACTGCCTTCGTGGTGAATCACTGTCTCTTTGGGTCTCGTCTGTAAAATGGGGGTGATGGCAGCGCCTCCTTTGCGGTGGCTGTGGAGATTAGATCAGCCCACAGGAAAGTGCAGGGCCACAGGCAGGCCTGGCATGTAGTACCGTATTTGTAATGTTGGTGGTAGATAGTCATTATTCATGCTACTCAGAACTCAGATTGAGAGATTGTACTGGTTTTCAAAATAGTTTCCCATCTAAATTTTAGGTCAGAAAGTATGAGCCCTGCTTGAGGTCTTATGGGAAGCTCACTAATAGAACTGTTGTGAAGCAGGTAAGTTCTGTGCCCATGTGGCTAGGCAGTTCACTTTCACATCTGAAACCAACAAGCAGGCATCAGTGTTCTATTCAAGTGGCGTCCTTAAACTAAAAGCTGTTTTTCTTTCCTTTTTGGGGTGGGGAGGGGGGCTGCATGCAGCACAGCTTCTGGGATCTTAGTTCCCTAACCAGGGATGGAACTTGGGCCCCAGCAGTGCAAGCACTATGTCCTAACCACTGGACTGCCAGGGAATTCCGTGTTTGTTTTTTTAATTAGGTTAATTCTGTTGGACTAGATATGTGTACTGAGAGCTAGAAAGAGGTTTAAAAAGCATATTCAAGCATTTTTAAATGATTTTTTCCATTCATAAATATTTAACTGGACATATTTCTTTTTTAGGTTGGTGTTAAGTCTAAAATGATCATTTAAAGCACATAAAGCATTAATGTGTATACGTGTTCACATTTCTTTTTGTTTTTATAATTTATAGAATAACTTTGACACCCTAGGTCTGTTTTACTTTGCAGAATGAGGTTTACTTACGGGATGAGTTTTAATTTACATCAGTCTTTTACATGAAGTTTTCTTTCTAGTAAACTGCATAAGGACTACAAACAAATTTATAATGTTTTCTCCTAAGTTCATTGTGTATGTGTGAGTCGTTTAGTTGTGTCCAACCCTTTGTGACCCCATGGATTGTAGCCTGTCAGGTTCCTCGTCCATGGGATTCTCCAGGCAAGAATACTAGAGTGGGTTGCCATTCTGTTCTCCAGGAAATCTTCCCAACCCAGGGATCAAACCCAGGTCTCCTGCATTGCAGGCATATTCTTTGTTATTTGAGCTACCAGTGATGCTAATAAATTCATTGTATCACTTTCCAAATTTTTAAAAAATAGTTTTTATTAATCTTAGGGATAATCAGTAGTTATTTGTCATTGTCATTTCTTAAACTAATTGCAGCAATAAAGGTAAAGAAAAATTTTTAAAGTTTTTCTTTTCTAGCTGTTATGAGGCTTTTAGTCACTAGCTCTCATGAACAATGGGTTTTATTCTCTATGTGAAAATAATTTGATATGAGTTTACCTGGATCACATTGCTTTCAGTGTACATCATTCCTGATTTTATAGCCCACTAGTCTGATTCCTGAGTTATTACCCATTTTTAGGAAATTAGAGAATTGACCAAGCATTCTAGGAAAACAACATATGATCTGTCTCCCTCACAACTTCCAGTTGTCATAGAGAAGAGGGAATAAGACATTTGAAGTAGGACTTTCTTCCTGCTCTCGTTTACTGCTTCCCTCTTTGTTTTGCTCTAGGTTGAGAACAGAATTAGACTCTTAAGTCACCTCTGTTTCCTAGAAATCCCCTGGCCTTAGAAGTACAGCTCTATTCGCTTCCCTACAGCCTGCTGCTGCCGACAGTAGGAAAATGCAGCATTTACATGTGAGTTAACACCTGCGCAGGGAACACCCGCCGCGAAACCAGCAGACGAGCTGCCAAGCAGCCGCGGCTGGTCCGGGTAGCAGCTCTCTGGTCCACCCTCCAGAGCTTGGTGTTCAGTGGTGAGTAGCTGTCTGCTCTCGGTTCATCCCCTTCAGGAAACACTGTAGGAGTGGAATATTCAAAATACTGTAGCAGGGAAGAACTCTTTACTACCAGAGATGATCAGAGAAGGTTTCATCAAGTAGGACGGTAGGCTTTGAAGGGACCATGGTCTCCGTCGACCAGAGGAGAGACATCAGGATTATCGTTCTGGGAACAGAAGACAGTGTGAATAGGTGTCAGGGAGATGAAGTATGTTTGGAGAAGGGGCAGTCCAGACAGGTGGGGTGGAGTTTTTGCTGTGATGCTCAGAGTCAAGGTTTAGAGAGATTGTGAAGGACGGCCTGTGGCAAGTTAGGAGGTTGAGTATATTTTCAGTGGTAAAGCATTGAAGATTTTTGTGTATGAGGGAAATAAACATTAATCAGTTGCTTTTTTAGGTGACTAATCTATTAATAAGTGTAGTTATCAGATGCCACTCCTTTTTTCTTAGCAAATTTGAGTACTTTAGGTCCCATCGTTAAGTTAGATAAAATTTGGTTGTTAAATTTTTCACACAGGTCCAGAAGCTGACCCTCATACACCTAGCAAGAGTATTTCACAAGAAAGTTAAGACTAAGTGGTTTAAAGCTATTGCACCAGGAAATATCATCAGGTCATGACATATGATTTTATGTAAAGCCTTACTAATGAGAAATTCTTTGTAGTATATACTTGGGAAGGAATGAAAACATAACCAGAAATCACTTTTCACCTTGGGATGATGTTGGAAAATTTATTTTAAATACTTGAAAGGCTTATTTTAGTTTCCATGCTGAGCTCAATTACTTGTGGATACATACTCCAGCAAGTATAAACATTACAGTGTTCCTCTGGAATTCCCGTGGAGCAACTCCCAGAAAATGTCTATTTTAGATGGAATCTTTAAACTGAAATATCTATGACACAGGATATATAAATCAACACAAATTATTTTTAAAATACACTATATTTTAAATGTGATCCCTTATGTTATCTGTGTGTATGTGTATTCCCCCATCTTTTAAGTACTCAGTGGAGTCAAAACTAGGCTAAAGACAGTAGATGAATACATTTAAACCTTTTTATTCACAGCAAAATTTCTAATCTTTTAGGATATGGTGCCAAGATATTTCTAAAAGAGTATTGGAAAGATGGGACTTGAAACAGTAATTGTTACACCGTGAAGAATACATAGGTAAAATACTTAATTTGGAATAGGCCAACTCTAAATTAATGAAAAATATAAGTTATAAATTATCTTTTCTGGGTGTGTTTTGAAGTATGACACATTGAAAACTTGCTGTAATGGATGATGTGAAATAAAATGGAGCAAATTAATGAAAGATTACAAATTAAGTCAGTGTTACATTCTGTGTCACCAGAACTCATTAACGTGTCAGGTACAGTGGAAGTCATCCATTTTGAAACGTCCTATTGCACAGTTCAGTTACTTGGCTTAGGTTAATGTAGCTTAATGATTAGGATTTTAATTAATCTTCACTTAACTTACACATGGACTTGGAGAGTATATGAGATAACATTAATATCATCTCTTTTTATCTCAAAAACTGAGTAAAAGATGGATTATGAAGCTGGCTGATGCCTTACAATGAATTTCTAAATTTAAAAACTGATTTTTTTATTCATTCCATGAAAAATGTGTAAAGAATCCACCTGCAATGCAGAAGACCTGGTTTGATCCCTGGGTTGGGACGATCCCCTGGGGAAGGGAAAGGCTAAAGGGCTTCCCTCATAGCTCAGTTGGTAAAGAATCCGCCTGCAATGCAGGAGATCTTGGTTCAATTCCTGGGTCAGGAAGATCTACTGGAGAAGGGATAGACTACACTCCCGTGTTCTTGGGCTTCCCTTGTGACTCAGCTGGTAAAGAATCCACCTGCAATGCAGGAGACCTGGGTTCAATCCCTGAGTTGGGAAGATCCCCTGGAGAAGGGGAAAGGCTACCCACTCCAGTATTCTGGCCTGGAGAATTCCATGGACTATATAGTCCATGGGGTCGCAAAGAGTCAGACACTACTGAGAGACTTTGAAAATGTGTATTACAGTTCTACAGATAAACATATCAGTATAAAACTGACACAAGCTTCCCCTTGCTTTTCTTTTTTAGCAGTTAATTTGGTGATTTTAGAAGGGTTGTTTGTGTATGATTTATGTGAAAATGTTCCCTTTCCCCATGTTCTCTGGTTAAACCTACAGTAAGCATCTTTGAAATTTCCCTGCTTCATTTCTTGGCATCACTGGTTATAAAGCTTGGTTACCAGGACTGAGTGGTCTCCTTCAGCTTTATATCACTGAATTTTTACACAAGAGACTTACAGCATTTCTTGCATATTTTATATTTTTATTTGATCAAAATATTTTTATATTTTGGTTTCTTCACTAAAGAAGTGATGTCTAAGAATAACAGTGAGCAGTGGCACTTCACTTACCTGTTATTAAGTGATAAGATGGGTTTGAATAAATATATTTTTTCCATATATCACTGATTTCCAGAGTTTCACGCTCACTTCTGTATATAGGACTATCAAATCATTATTGTAGTCCCACCTCTAAAACTTTGTCACGCTCACTTCTGTATATAGGACTATCAAATCATTATTGTAGTCCCACCTCTAAAACTTTATCATGATTGTGTACTGGACTTTGTGCTTTACCTCCAATTTGACCTGTTTTAAATTAAAATTATTTTCTTCCTTAAAATTGGCTAGCTTCATTATTTTCTTATTTCTGTTGTTGGTACCATTATTCTCTGCCACCATAGCTCAAACTCAGAGATCCTTTGGACCCTTTCTTTTTTTGCACTTTGTTTTATTAACTCTGTTTCTGTTATGATCAGCTTAGTTTATGTCATTACCTCTCTTCTAATTTAATCATCTACTAGCTAGTTTCCCAACCCAATGTTTTCCTTCTTTTGTGTACCTATGTAAACAGCCATCAGTTTTCAAAGGAATGGGAGGCCAGAAAGTACATTTTACAGTAAATTAATATTAAGTTATATGTGTTTATTTATTGTAATTCTAAAGTTAGCTTGGAATTTTACAGAGCTTTAAGGTCATTCTAAATATGAGGTATACAAAATAGATACTGGTTGAAAATTCTAATTAGTAAAAAGCACTGGCTTTTTCTGTAACCTCAGAATATATTCTGTGTATAAACTCCACTGATTTTAAAGTTTTCAAACTTCTCTACTTGTGACACTTAATCCCAAAATACTGGTATAATGGAGTTATTCATTCAGTAAACATTTAGCCATGTTTGCTCTGTACCAGACACTCAAAATTGAGGCATACCAAGAGATGAAAGGTTTGAATTGCTAGAAAAATGATTTTTGTTCTTGGATAGAAAGGCTCAATATAAGGGTAACAGTTTTGCCTACATATCAGTTAATGATGATGCAGTCAATTAAAATCCCATAAGGATTTTTAAAAGAAACTTGAAAGTCATTGAAAGTGTATGAGTAAGGATATACAAAACTCACTAAGAGAAAGAACTTTTTTATTTTGACAAATGACATGAAAATATAAAGTAAGATAATTAAAACAGAATATTTCTGATTTGAGATAGACAAACCAATAGAACAGTCCAGAAATATATTCAAGATATATGTGGGGATTTATAGTGGTATGATAAAGGGTAACATTTCAGGTCAATAGAAAGATGGAGTATTCAGTAAATCCTGTTGGGACAACTGGTGTGTGCTTAGTCACTTCAGTCGTATCTGACTATTTGCAACCCCATGGACTTGTAGCCCACCAGGCTCCTCTGTCCATGGAATTCTCCAGGCAAGAATATACCGGCGTGGGTAGCCATTCCTTTCTCCAAGGGATCTTCCTGACCCAGGGATCAAACCTGCATCTCTTGCATTGCAGGCAGATCCTTTACCATCTGAGCTACCAGGGACAACTGGTAGCTACTGGGAGGAAAAAAAAACCAGTTTGGTCCCAGTCTCACTCTTACACCCAAATAAATTCCAAGTGGGTCAGAATTTGAATGTGAAAGGGGAGAAGTGAAACCATAGAGTACTAAACAGATCCTGGACGAATATTATGAACTTCGAGTAGAAAAGGGTGCCTTTTCAAATATGACATGAATTTATAAAAGAATATATTGATAAATTTGACTACTTTAAAATGAGAAGCCATGCCACATAACAGCTGTAAACAAAATTCTGATACTGTAGAAAAGGGCTATTTTTTTCTAATAATGAGCTCCACAAATGTATAAGTAATAGGCAAAGAAAAAGATAAGCAATTAAAATGGACAAGTAATAAAGATGGTCAAGCTTACTGATAATTATGTAAAACTTTATTATTATGGAGAATTTTGAACACAGAAGTAAACTGAAAAGTATAATCAGTTCAGTTCAGTCAGTCGTGTCTGACTCTTTGCGACCCCATGAACCGCAGCACGCCAGGCCTCCCTGTCCATCACCAATTCCCAGAGTCCACCCAAACCCATGTCCGTTGTATCAGTGACGCCATCCAACCATCTTGTCCTCTGTCGTCCCCTTCTCCTCCTGCCCTCAATCTTTCCCAGCATCAGGGTCTTTTCAAATGAGTCAGCTCTCCTCATCATGTGGCCAAAGTATTGGCGTTTCAGCTTCAACATCAGTCCCTGCAGTGAACACCCAGCACTGATCTCCTTTAGGATGGACTGGTTGGATCTCCTTGCAGTCCAAGGGACTCTCAAGAGTCTTCTCCAACACCACAATTCAAAAGCATCAATTCTTTTGTGCTCAGCTTTCTTTATAGTCCAACTCTCACATCCATCCATGACTACTGGAAAAACCATAGCCTTGACTAGACTTTTTTGCATAAATCCATCACCTGTTTCGGTAATTAACTCATGGCAAATTTGCTTTAATGTGTAACCCCATTTATTTACCCAATCGGTATTATTTTAAGCATATTTCAGTCATTCTGTCATTTTATCTGTAAATATGTCAGTTACCACCAAAAGGTAACTTTTTTATAACATGATCACAAATTATTATCAAACCTAAGTAGAACAAACAAAAACAATAAATCTCTCATATCTTCATACCCACTTAGAGTTCAAGTTTCCAATTGTCTTATGGATATCACAGCTGTCTTTTTTCCCAAGAATATTTGAGTCAGGATCCAGTTACAGTCCCCACACAGTGAGTGGTTGATCTGTTTCCAAAGTCTTTAATTCTTAGGTTTCTGCTTCATCTCTCTTTTTCTCCTGTGATTTATTGGAGATACGGGATTGTCCGTCATACGGAGTTTTCTCAAACATGGACAGTGCTGATTTTGTTGACACACATGATTCTGTGCTGTGTAGTTGTTCAACATTACTTAATGATGTAAAAATATCTTTTATCAGTTGCAGAAAACTTTCAATCTTTTTTTTTTTTATATATATCTTTTGTGTCTTCATTCTGGGTGTTTCTAACCTATATTACGGCTCATTAACTTTTTTCTTTAGCTGTGTCTAATTTTTTAAACCCATTCATTCAATTCTTAATTCCAATTGAGTTTTTTTTTCCCCCAGTTCTGGAGTTTCTATGTGATATTTCAAATTATTTTTTCTGATTTTCTGACAGAATTCTTAGTCTCCTCTTTGATTTTCCTATGAAGTCTGCCTGATAACTCAGTTATCTGGTCTGCTCTGTGAGTCGTGATGCTGACTTCCCTCCTAGGCTGCCTGACTGGTGGTGGTTTGTGTGTTGACATTGTGTGTGGAAAACAGATGAGGGAGGGCACCGTTGATCTTCCTTCAGAATGGATTTATCATTGTTTCTGGAAGGTGGGTGGGGGCACTTAGGATCCTGGATCACTGTGGTCCAGAAGGGGCTTGAGATTTGAAGTTGGGTTCAGTTCCGTATTCTAGCATCACCCAAAGCCAGGAGTGCCCAGCAGGGCCCTTCTTCTTGGGTGGCCCTGAGCTCCAGTTCTTGTCCCCTTTTCCTGCCATCCTTCTGAAAGTCCTGCTCAGCTCTGATCGCCTCGTTGGCAGGCATCTCCATGGGGAAAGCAGTCCCATGTGGTAGGCTCACCTCTGTAGATTTGCATGGCCACAGTCCTTAGGCTTTCACTGCCTTGTTAGCATGTGGATGCTTTCAAGCTGCTGCCGTTTGTCTTGCCCAGCTGCAGTGAGAACTGGTATGTACCACTCAGTCTGCCATTACTAGAAGCCACTGAGTTCTTCTTGACTCCAGCTTCTGGTCCTATATGTATGTATAAACATTTTTGGTTTTATAGGGATGATGTATACTGTTTATACAGTTTACTTCCTTGTAAGGGGCTTTCACATGATGTCTCATTTGCCAACAAGCCTTGAGTCGTGCAGATGCCTGGCCAGATTGAAAGCCTAGTTCACCACTGAGGAAACAAGGTGTTACAGATGTTGTTTGTGCTCTGCTTCAGAAGTCAGAAATTGCCAGCTTTTATTTCTGAATTGTGATATCCTCACAGAGGATTTTGTCCATGCCAATTCAGAGTTTAAATTTATGCCATGTGTGAATGAGTGGCAAAGCGCCCGAATGAGAATGGGGAAAATATCTTCTTTTTCCAGCCATATTCAGATACCTCAAACAACCATGAAATACAATTTTTCTTCCAGTTTTCCAAAATATTTATCTGGGTTGAGACCAAGAATGAAAGCATTTTAGGCCAAAATGCTCGTTGGAAATATTATGATTTATAAGAGAGTTCTCTTTTAAATTTTAGGCATATGTTATTAGAGTATCTTATTTATGAACACAAAATTTTAGTGCATTTTTGCATCAGTGAAATACTTGTGTTTCTTTTCTATGTTATGAGTTATTTTTATAATATTTTACTATTTCATATTTATAGATTTCAGCTAAATTATCAGCTTATAATTGTTTAGGTAGTAGATATATAGCAATTAAAAATATCCATCCTTATTTTGTTAGTTTTCAACTTATGTTGATAATTTGCTACATTCTAGCTCTGCTATATTGCCAGAAACCTTAATTCAAGTCTCTAAATATTTCATAACGCCATTTTAAAAACTGAAATTTTTCAATGTTTTTATCTTGGTTGCTCTGAACAAAGCCAGTTCTTCAAACTTCTCCTTGATGCTTCAGTAAAAATTGCATTAAGTAGTATTTGAATTTAAATGTGGTTTAAAACATTTCTTAATTCTTAAGCCCTCTGTATTCCCATTTTCTAAGCAATATTAGCTACATTTGATCTTCTGCATGAAGAAAGTCTTGAGTATGATTAAATATGTACAGTACCATCCTGGAATAAATTTTACTCATAGATTAATAAAATATGTGCAGCATGATTTAGGAGAAAATATTTTAGGCCATTAGATTTAGTTACATAAGCTACCGTCTGTTTTAAATTCTGTGCAATGAAGTCTGTTTTGCTTTAAAAATAAAAAGTTCATTACACTGGGAAATGTGGAATATTTGTTTTTCAAGCATACCCCATCACACATTTAGGGAAATTTTGAAATACTAGTTTTAGTGTATCAGTTTAGTGGCATTTGTTATGATTATTGAATTTGTTATCTGTGCTTCAAAGCACTGGATGTTTGATTTGGTCGCATTTCTTATAGTACATTGGTTCCAATACAGTTCTTTTCTCTGATAGGAAATAAGTACAAGACCTACAATTAAGAACCAATTTCTTATCAAAAATCATGGATGCCAGAGAGTGGATAATACATTGAAAGTCCTGGAAGGAAAAGTCCTATCAAACAAGAATGCTGTAGCTGGGACTTCCCTGGTGGTCCAGTGGATAAGAATCCGCCTACTAGTGCAGGGGACATGGGTTCCATCCTTGGTCCAGGAGGATCCCACATTGCTGTGGAGCAACTAAGCTGTTACGCCCCAACTACTGAGGCCGCATTGCAACTGCTAGAGCCCTCAAGCTGCAACTGCTGAGCACATGTCCTGTAACTGCTGAAGCCCTTGTGCCTAGAGCCTGCACTGTACAGCAAAGGTCACTGCGATGAGAAGCCCATGTACCGCAGCTAGAGAGTAGCCCCCTCTCAGCGCAACTAGATAATACTGTATCTGGCAAAACTGTCCTTCAGAGATGAAGGAGAAATAGGATTTTTCTAGATGAACAAAAGCTGAGGCAGCTAGTCACCTGGAGACCTGCCCAACAAGAGACACTGATGGGAACTTTCAGACTTCCATGAGGAGCATTAGATGTAACTCCAAGCCATATGACAAAGTACAAGAATGAAGTTAACTGTTATAACTGTATTTTTTGGTAATTTTTATTTTATATGTGATTTAAGCAACAAATGCATAAAATTGATTATAAATCTATGTAATGGACTCACAGTGTCAGTTCAGTTCAGTTCAGTCACTCAGTTGTGTCCAGCTCTTTGCAATCCCATGAACTGCAGCACGCCGGGCCTCCCTGTCCATCACCAACTGCCGGAGTCTACCCAAACCCATGTCCATTGTATCAGTGATGCCATCCAAGCATCTCATCCTCTGTTGTCCCCTTCTCCTTCTGCCCTCAATCTTTCCCAGCATCAGGGTCTTTTCAAATGAGTCAGCTCTCTGCATCAGTTGGCCAAATTGTTGGAGTTTCAGCTTCAATATCAGTCCTTCCAGTAAACACTCAGGACCAATCTCTTTTAGAACGGACTGGTTGGATCTCCTTGCAGTCTAAGAGACTCTCAAAAGTCTTCTCCAACACCACAGTTCAAAAACATCAATTCTTTGGTGCTCAGCTTTCTTTATAGTCAAACTCGCACATCCATCCATGACTACTGGAAAAACCATAACCTTGGCCAGACAGACCTTTGTTGACAAAGTAATGTCTTTGCTTTTGAATATGCTGTCTAGGTTGGTCATAACTTTCCTTCCAAGAAGTAAGCGTCTTTTAATTTCATGGCTGCAGTCACCATCTGCAGTGATTTTGGAGCCCAAAAAATAAAGTCACCCACTGTTTCCCCATCTATTTCCCAAGAAGTGATGGGACCAGATGCCATGATCTTAGTTTTCTGAATGTTGAGCTTTAAGCCAACTTTTTAACTCTCCTCTTTCACTTTCATCAAGAGGCTCTTTAGTTCTTCACTTTCTGCCATAAGGGTGATGTCATCTGCATATTTGAGGTTATTGATATTTCATCCAGCAATCTTGATTCCAGCTTGTGCTTCCTCCAGTCCAGTATTTCTCATGATGTACTCTGCATATAAGTTAAATAAATCCATGTAATGAACACAGTGTACAAGGATATAGTGACCGTTACAGCAGGAAGGAGGAACAAAGTTGTGTAATAGCAGAGATTTTGTGCATCACTGAAGCTAAATTGGTATTCAAAGTAAATTGTTACAGTTCTAAGATGCAAATTTTAATCCATAGGATAACCACTAATAAGTAAAAAATATACAGAAAAGTAAATTAGATAATCATAATAGTACCCTAGAACAAATAAACACTAGACAGTAATAGAGGAATTGAGGAACCAAAAAATATGACATAGAAAAAAAATAAATGACAGAAATGAAATTGCTTTACCAGCAATTGCTTTAAATGAAAGTAGATTGAACTCTCCAATTAAAAGGCAAAGAGACAGAAAGGACTGAAAAACACGGGCCAACTCTATGCCATCTGTGCCCCTCTCTTTTCTCTGGTGTTCTGCTTTGCAACCTGTGGTACCTGGGTCTCCATCTTCTTGACTCGGGAAGTCCTCTGGTCCCGGGTCCCCTTCGCATGGCTCCACCAGGGAAACTCAAGGCAGTGAGCTGGGAAAACCCTCTCTCATGGCTCATTTCTTTTTCCTTTATGTCCAAAGTCATGAAAACTGTTTATCATAGACATTTTAGTTGTCTTAAGTGGGATAGTAAATGTAGTCTATTACTCTGTCTTGTCTGGAAGCAGAGGCAGTATTGATTAATAGAAGTCATATAATGATTAGGGTTATACTTTTTTAACCCTTTAAAAAGTTTGAGTTGTATTAGTAAACTTTGGCTTTTCATCAATTACTCTATAAACTAGATTTATTTTGATAACCTTATAATTATCCATTAAAAAGGTAATCCTTTGGACTTTTAAAAATCATTTTAATGATGACAAATATATTAATTGAAAAAAGCATTGTACTTTTTTTAAACCTACTATAAAAAAAGTTCTTTATATTGATCTTTTGGTTTTTCTTCCCACTAAGAGTAAGAGAAACTAAATTAAGTTCAAATGTGTTAACAAGTGTCTGTTGCCAGTAAGCTATTTTTTGTGTCTCAGGAAAATAATTGTATGCATTAGGTCATTATGGACTTATATTAATTACAGCAGTTACAGGGGTAGGTAAAGAAAGAAAGCTCGAACAGGCATCTTATTACTGATCTGGAAACAGAACAACTGGAAATGTGGTTCTATGTTTTCTTTTAAAAATAATGCCTTTTGATCTTAAAAACACTAATTTAGATAGTTGGAAACTTCTAAATTTGGATATTTATATCTTTTCTTAGGTTTAATGAAAATAATTTTGTGAGTCTGTATCTGTGCTTGGTTTCTTCCTCTGAAAACTGCTTTAGATTTGAACATTCCACTCATTTAAATGAAAGAACTTATTCTTAAGTGTAGGAGGAAAAATAGAAGTTTCATGACTCACATTGATACGAAAAAAAAAAAAGAATAGTGATGGGTATTGTTTTAATATGTAGTTAACAAGTGATGAATAACAAGGTTATATGTACTCCGGATGTAATGCCAGAAAAAATAATGCTTCAAACATACAGTAATAATACTTGGTCCTAAAATGTATGAATAAGTCATAATTCATTTTTGATAGAATATTCATTATGATTTGTATTTCTTGACATAAATATTAATTTTCAAGGAGTTTATAGCTGTGACTAAGAAAAATACTACACAATCTTGGATAAGAACAATTTTAGAAATGAATTTAATAGTAATTTTGCTAATAAAAACTGCCACATACCACTTCCATGCTGCAAATCAGTGGTAAATATTTTGTGCTTTTTGACAGCTTAACATCGTGGCTGACAGTAAGATCAGATGTTGGTCAATAGATCAGAATCATAATGTCATTGTTGGATAAATTAAAGCTATTATTCCAATTTTGATTGGGTGGTTTTAGTATGGGACATGAATAAGTGAATAAAATTTGAGCCAAATCAGGCATATAACAGAAGAACAGCAGTTTGCTTCATTTAAGAGCATCTGTGCACATCTCTGCCCCCAACCTTGGTACTCTCCTGTCTTCTTATTCCTCATATCCAGGAGGAACTGTACTCAACACATACTCTAGGCAGAGAAGGCCCATCAGCTACAGAAGGCTCTGGGAAGTTAGTTGTGTAGCATCGCATTGTTGTTCAGTTGCTAAGTCGCGTCCGACTCTTTGCATGCCCATGGACTACAGCATGCCAGGCCTCCCTGACCCTCAGTACCCCCCAGAGTTTGCCCAAGTTCATGTCACCCCCTTCTTCTTTTGCCTTCAGTCTTTCCCAGCATCAGGGTCTTTTCTAATGAGTCAGCTCTTCACATCAGGTGGCCAAAGTATTGGAACTTCAGCTTCAGCATTAGTCTCTGTAATGAATATTCAGGGTTGATTTCCTTTAGGATTGACTGGTTTGTTCTCCTTTCAGTCCAAGGGACTCCCAAGAGTCTTCTCCAGCACCACAATTTGAAAGCATCAATTCTTCGGTGCTTGGCTTTCTTTATGGTCCAGCTCTCACATCCATACATGACTACTGGAAAGGCCATAGCTTTGACTATACAGACCTGTGTCAGCAAAGCAGTGTCTTTGCTTTTTAATATGCTGTCTAGGTTTGTCATAGCCTTCCTTCCAAGAAGCAAGCGTCTTCTAATTTCATGGCTGCAGTCACCATCTGCAGTGATTTTGGAGCCCAAGAAGAGAAAATCTGTCATTGCTTCCACTTTTTCCCCTTCTATTTGCCATGAAGTGATGGGGCCAGATGCCATGATCTTGGTTTTTTTAATGTTCAACATGACCAAAAAAGAAAAAAAAGCAAACCTTTGTTAATAAGAAAAAAATCTTCATTAAAAACTAATTACTTCTGTTTTTCTCTACTACTAAAGCAGATTGCGCTGCTGCTGCTGTGGACTAGAAGTCCTACTCTGAAAAGAACTGGTATTCTTTGAAAATGTGAAAGCAAAATGAGGGCTGCAATTTGGCTCTAAAGTAGTGGCTTCACAGAAATTTCCAATACCTCATTAAAATGATAATGATTCTCACAGGTGCCCAAGTGATTTAAGAGCAATATTGTCATAATGTATGTTCTTCCTCCATTGAGGGAAGAAGTCATAGGTTACTGTGTTGGGGGAGCCTAGATGGGGCCTTGTTTGGGGATTTGGAGGAAGTGGCTTTCGCCTCCTTCAGATGCCTTTGCCTCAGTTTCCTCAGACTTCAGGATCCTGTTCTGTTAAAACATACATGGCGTCACAGCATAAAATGATGGTGCTTATACAACTGCGTGTTCTTTCCATCTGAAAATCGCTTCTGTGTCATCTTCAAGCTTATTTCTGTTTTTCAGTGATTTTTGAAGTCCGGATTGAAAATGGAAAGTTGGCCTGATTTATTTACTTACAGTATATCTGGAATTTAATTCCTTTGATTGCCGCATCCTCACATTCCAGCCCATCAGCCTGTCCTGTGGGCTGCTCTCCGGAACGTAGCCCAGACTTGTCTGCTGTGCACCATCCCCGTTACGGGTGCTTCAACTGCCGTCACCACTGACTGTGCTTGATTTCCCGCTCTCCATGTATACACAGTAGTTGGTAGAGATAGCCTTGTGCGAGGGCTGCCGTAACAAAACACCACAGGCCAGGTGGCTTAGACAACAGAAACTTACTTTCTCATAGTTCTGAAGTCCAGGGTCAGGATGTCATCAGGGCCGGTCTCTGGGGAGAGCTCATTTCTTAACTAGTTGTGAAAAAAGCTCTCTGGTGTTTCTTCCTCTTCTTTTAAGAACAACAGTCCTGGGAATTCCCTGGCAGTCCAGTGATTTAAGAGTCTGCGCTTCCACTGCTGAGGGCCTGGGTTTGACCCCTGGTCGAAGAGCTAAGATCCCATATCAACATCAGTGCAGCTAAATAGAAAACAGTCATAAATATCAGATTACAGTCCCACCTTCATTACATCATTTAAGCTTAATTACCTTCCTAAAGGCCCTATCTCCAAATATTGTCACTGAGAGTTAGGTCTTTGATATCATAGGAAATCTCATGGGTCCCTAAGTAAACAAGACGTCTTAAAAAAGAAGAACAAAATTGGAGAACTCACACTTCCCGATTTCAAGAACATTACAAAGCTACAGCAATCCAAACAGTGGCATAAAGACAGATGTGTACATCAGTGGAATAAAACAGAGAGTCTGAAAATAAATCCTCACATATATTATCAATTTGTTTTTGACAAAAGTGCCAAGGCTAATGAACAGTAAAGGGACAGTCTTTTCAGCAAATGGGAAAACTGGATAATCACATGCAAAAGAATGAGGTTAAACCCTTACCATATATAAAAATTAACTCAAAATGAATAAAAACCTAAATTTAAGACTGCAAATATGAAACTTTGGAAGAAAACAGAAGAAAAGCTCCATAACATTGGATTTGCTAATCTCAGAAAAGACACCAAAAGAATAAGCAAAAAAAGAAACAATAGACTAATTGGACTTCATAAATTTTTTTTAAAAAGCCTTTTATGCATCATAGGGCAGTATCAATAGAGTGAAAAGGCAACTCACAAAACATGAGAAAATATTTACCAGCCACAGATCTGATAAAGAATATGCAGAATATATAAACCCCTACAACTCAACAAAAACAGAGGCAACCCAAGCAATAAGTTAAATATTTGAATACACATTTATATACTAATAATAGCCAATAGGTACAAAAAAAAAAGATGTTCCAACATCATTAGTCATTCAGTTCAGTTTAGTTCAGTTGCTCAGTCATGTCTGACTCTTTGCTACCCCATGAATTGCAGCATGCCAGGCCTCCCTGTCCATCACCAACTCCCGGAGTTCACTCAAACTCATATCCATCGAATCAGTGATGCCATCCAGCCATCTCATCCTCTGTCCCTTTTCCTCCTGCCCCCAATCCCTCCTAGCATCAGAGTCCTTTCCAATGAGTCAACTCTTCACATGAGGTGGCCAGAGTACTGGAGTTTCAGCTTTAGCATTATTCCTTCCAAAGAACACCCAGGGCTGATCTCCTTTAGAATGGACTGGTTGGATCTCCTTGCAGTCCAAGGGACTCTCAAGAGTCTTCTCCAACACCACAGTTCAAAAGCATCAATTCTTCGGCGCTCAGCTTTCTTCACAGTCCAACTCTCGCATCCATACATGACCACTGGAAAAACCATAGCCTTGACTAGACGGACCTTTGTTGGCAAAGTAATGTCTCTGCTTTTAAATATGCTATCTAGGTTGGTCATAACTTTCCTTCCAAGGAGTAAGCATCTTTTAATTTCATGGCTGCAGTCACTGGGAAATGCAAATCAAAACCACAGTAAGGTACCACTTCAAATCCTCGTTACAATGGCTATTGTATTGAAACACTGGAAGATAACCCACATTGGTAAAAATGTGGGAAAACTGGAACTGTGGTACAGTGTTGGTGGGAACGTAAAAAAGAGCAGCCCTGTGGAAAACATTTAGTGGTTCCTCTAAAAGTACACATAGAGTGATCATACCATACCATATGATCAGCACCATTCCTTGGAAAATACTCAAAAGAATTGAAAGCAGAGACTGAAACTGATAATTCTATGCCAATGATCATAGAAGCATTATTCACAATAGTAACAAGATAGAAACAATCCAGGTGTCCTTGAATAGTTAAGTAAGTCAAATATGGTTTATAAAAGCCATGAAATATTCTTCCGCTTTGAAAAGGAAGGAAACTCTGGTCTGTGCTACAGCATGGATTCCGAGAAGGAAATGGCAACCCACTCCAGTATTCCTTCCTGGAGAATCCTAGGGACAAAGGAGCCTGGAAAACTACAGTCCACGAGATCACAAAAAGTCGAACATGACTGAAGCAACAGAGCACACACACACACAACATGAATAAACCTTTAAAAACATTATGCTGAGTGATGTAAGTGTTAGTAAGTGTCAGTTGTGCCCGACTCTGCCACCCCATGGACTGCAGCCCACCAGGCTCCTCTGTCCATGAGATTTTCCAGGCAAGGATACTGGAGTGGGTTGCCATTTCCTTCTCCAGGGGATCTTCCCAACCCAGGGATCAAACCCAGGGGTCTCCTGCACTGCAGGCAGATTCTTTACCGACTGAGCTACAAGGGAAGCTGATATAAACCAGACACAAAAAATGAAATATTGTATGATTCCACTTATATGAGGTATTTAAAGTAGGTAAATTTATAGAGACAAAATCAACATTACCACGTGTTTACAAGGAGGTAGAGCAGCTGAAATTCTCATACCTTGTTGGTGTGACTGTAAAGTGGTACACTGTGGCCATTTGGGGAATCTATTTAGCAGTAGTTACTAACGCTAAATATATGCTTAATCTATGACCAGTTTCCACTGTATCAAGCTGAGTGATCATCACTCTCATCATTACAACAATAAGAAACTTGAGGAATGTTCAAGTTCACAACTTTCTTGAACTCATTAGAGAACAGAGGTTGAAGTGCTACCAGCTAGCCCCAAATCTAAGGAGAAGTGAGCACATGCAGGCAGAGACAAGATGTGAGCTTATCTGGTTAAGATGCACACGAATATCATAGGAAGAATTTAGCTAGGTTTGTTAGAAAATTAGTAGGAGCCAGGTTGGATTTGTGATAGAATTTGGAGCTTATGGAGACTACAGACGCAAAGGGAAATTGCATCCAAGTGTATACTTATCTTCACAGACCTCACTAGGTGTTTGCAGAAATAATACATGAAAATTCTGAGAAAGGGTCTCTCGTTGTGCCGGCCTAAAGAAGGGGAATAGCAGCTAAAATGTGGGAAAGATATGAGATCCTTTCCCCCTTAAAAACCTTCAACTGCAGAGGAAAGGGTAACCAGTGCTCACTCTTCGGGCGCTGAGGAAACCCACTGCAGCTGAAGAAAGCAAAAGCAAAAGAGCTGTCCCCCTGAGGAAGGACAGCAATACATACAGACCCCAAACTGTGGGGACAGAGCAGCACTGAGGACCCATCCATAGACTCGGGGACATGGTGCCAGCTCAAGACTGACGCTTAATCACAACGACAGAGAGTGCTTCCTCTTTGACCTCTGCCACACGACTGTGTCAGGCCACAAGTAACAGTGAAATACTGCTGCAAGAATTGTGAGAGCGTGAATCAAGAGGTACAGCACAAATGGGCTTCTCAGACGGTTCTAGTGGTAAAGAGCCCTCCTGCCAGTGCAGATAGACGTAAGAGACACAGGTTCAATCCCCGAGTTGGGACGATCACCTGGAGAAGGGCATGGCAACCCACTCCAGTATTCTTGCCTGGAGAACCCCATGGACAGAGGAGCCTGGCAGGCTGCAGTCCATAGAATCACACAGAGTCAGACCTGACTGAAGTGACTTAGCATGCACACACAGCACGACAGATAAACCAAAGCTGAAGGAGGAGCAGACATTGAGAGAAATCTGAGCCCTACTCCAGAAAGCAAGTATTTATAGAAGAATTTGAAGACTGGTGCATAATGAACCCTAAAACCAGCTCGATCTTATTGACTTAAAACCCCATACTAAAGGACTCCAGGCATAAAAACAACTTAACTGAGTCACTACTGACTTAACACTAGAAAAAACTACAAGACCTATGAAAAGGCGAGAAAAACAGCACACTGAGAGTAAAAAAAGCAAACGACAGACAAGATACATATGGCACAGGTCTTGAAATCAGACTAATAATTTAAAGTAATCATAACTGATAAATATGTTAATGGTTCATAGGAAAAGGTTAGCACCATGCAAGATCAGATAGACAGTTTCCACAGAGATGGACACAATAAAAAAAAAGAATAAAGTGAAAGTGCTAAAGGTAAAAAAAACAGTAACCGAGGTCAAGAAGAAACTCAGTGGTCTCATCAGTAGACTTACGCAGCTAGGGAAAGAATTAGTGAACTTGAAAGTAGGTTGATAGAAATTATCCAAACTATAACCATTATCTTGTAATGCCTATAATGGAGTATAATCTGCAAAAAATTCTAAGTCAATGTGCCATACACCTGAAACTAATATAATATTGTAAATCAACTATACTTCAATGAAAAAAGAAAAGAAATTATTCAAACTAAAGCACAAGAGTAGAAAATAAAGGCATTCAAGAGCTGCTGCTAAGTCACTTCAGTCGTGTCCGACTCTGTGCAACCCCGTAGACGGCAGCCCATCAGGCTTCCCCGTCCATGGGATTCTCCAGGCAAGAACACTGGAGTGGGTTGCCATTTCCTTCTCCAATGCATGAAAGTGAAAAGTGAAAGTGAAGTCACTTAGTTGTGTCTGACTCTTCACGACCCCATGGACTGCAGCCTACCAGGCTCCTTCATCCATGGGATTTTCTAGGCAAAAGTACTGGAGTGGGGTGCCATTGCCTTCTCCGTCAAGAGCTATGGGACCATAACAAATAGTGTTAACTATGTATAATTGGAACCCAAGAAGAAGAAGACAAAGACTAGGGTAGAAGAAATACTTGGTTGAGAATTTTGTAAGATTAATGATAGACACAAATACCAGATCAAGAAGTTCAGAGAATATCACGCAGGATAAAACCAAAACACACACAGCCCCCGAGAGATTTCCTATCCAAACTGTTGAAAACCAGAGGACAAAGAAAATTCCAGGTCAAAATGGCTTAGCTGGTGAATTCTTTCAAACATTTAAGAAATAATACCACTTCTATGCATCCTATTCCAGAAAACAGAACACTCCCCATTCATTTTGTAAAATCAGCATTAATATGATACTGAAACCAAAATTATTACAAGTAAAGAAAACTACAGACCAACATCTTTTATGAACAGAGATGTAAAATCACTCAAGAAAAAAGACAGTATGACTAAAGTGGGGTTTATCCTTGGAATACAGGTTTGATTCAATGTTTTAAGATCAGTCAGTATTATTCACAAAAATCCTTAGTGAATCTATAAAGATTCACATAAAAAGCAGCTTTATTTATAATCATGGTTCATGAGATTTAACTGAAGAGGTGATATTTGAGCTGAATTTGTAGTGAAAAGACTGGACACCACAAAACTGGTTCAGAGGGAACAGGAAAAATCTACAGCAGCACTCAGCTCTATGCAGGAAAAGTGTAATGTGAGCCACAGATATGTCACACATGTAATTTAAATTTTCTAGAAGCCACATTCAAATGTAAAAAGAAAACTATTCAATTAATCTTAGTAATATATTTTGGTTAGCCCAATATATCATAAAACAGTCATTTCAACACTTAATCACTGTTAAAACATTGACTTTTTTTTGCACCAGGACTTGAAATCCAGTCTGTGCTTTACCCTTACAGCACTTCATGATTTAGACAAGCCACATTTAATAGCCATGTGTGGTGGTCAGTGGCTGCCATGTAGGACACCACAGTTTCTACTGGAACTCCATAGTCATTCTTGCTGGAAGAAAATGTAGGCCAGAACAGTGCATCTCAGACCAGCACTGGTGTAGGACCAGTGCTTTTGGGTTTTTTAATTTCCAATCTATTTTGGACTGACATTTTTGTAAAGTAAAATTAAAAAACAAAAAAGAATTACTGGAAAAAATAAAAATGAAATAGAAAGTGAAATGTAAAGTGCAAGCTTAATTTTGAAGTCTTGGATTCAGCAGATACACTATTCTACGCTCTCACTTTCCATTTCTGGTACTTATCTCGTCTGGGACTGGTTATACAGCATTCACAGGCCTAGGTCAGTCTGCAGGAACCCTCGTCTAGAATACAGTCGGGCTTGCTTGTCTCCCCACCAGTCGTGTAAAATGCCTGCATGAAGGGAATGCCTCACAAAAGAGTATGCTTCTGACAACTGGATGCTCAGAACACCCAGCTAAGTTTTAGAATTGCTTCCACCTGAAAATAAAGGGGAATGCTGTCATCATTCGTCCAGTAAACAAATCCTTGTGTGCACGCCACAGATTCCGCCTGCACGATCTGCAGTGCCTCTCAGGGTCTAGGTTAATCTATTCTGGCTTTGCTTTTTTTTTCTCCAAGCCTTAAAGATCATCTTGCAAAGGCAGTGTCCCCCTTCAATCTTCCTTGCGTGAACTCCATGAGAGTAGGGTTTCAATTTTCTGTCTTTTAAAAATATATATAGCTGGGACTGAGTTTGAGCCAAAGTCATGTTTCATGTAGGATTCAAACATATTGAAAGAATCATGGGGACGGCCAGTCAAAGGCTTCCTTGAATCTCTGAAGGACTCTTCCTGGGAGAAGTGCACCAGTGATATTGAGACTGGCCACAGTGGCAAGACACAGGTCCCATCCCAGACAGCAAGACTGACTCTTTCTTCAGGAACCACCTATTATATGCTGTGGAGTTTATATAGATCATTTATTGCCTTTAACCCTCCCCATCAAATGAGCTTGAAGATATGCCCTCTTTGGAGGTAAAGCTTTCACATAGTTCAAAATTCAAAGTTTACAAAAGGATATACCATGAAACACAATGAAAAGTCTTACTCTTACTCTGCCCTGTGCCACCCAGGTTTTCTTGTCATTGGCACCCAACTTTATACATTTCTTGCATATCTTCCCAAACATCTTTTATACTTATACAAAAATATTTGCATATATTTTCTTTTTCACTTTTTGCCTCCCTGCTTCCATTTGTTATTATATCTTATTATTCTATATCAGATAGCAAGTGTTTTCTCATCCATTTTTATGCTGCATAAATTTCCATTGAATGGATAAATTAGAATTTGTTTAACCAATCTATTTTCAGAATTTTCCCCCCAGTCTTTTGCAACTACAAACAATGTTGCTAATAATATATTATACTTTATTTATTAATGTATCTGTAGGATAAATTCCTAGAAGCGGTGTTTCTCGGTCAAAGGTTTCACACATTTGTAATTTTAAGAAAACTACCAAACTACCTTCTCCCCCAATATATGAGAGCACCTGTTACTTTATACCCTCACCAAGAGTGTATCATTTAAAAAATTTTTGTAATCTTTACTAATATCAGTTCAAAAATGGGGTCATTTAGGGATTTCCCTGGTTGTCCAGTGGTTAAGACTCCCAAGTTTCCACTACAGGGGGCATGGATTGATCCCATGTCAGGGAACTAACATCCTGCTTGCCACGTGGTATGGCCAAAAAAACCCCCACTAAATGGTGTCATGGTTTTACTTTGCATTTACTTTATTATAAGTAAGACTGAGTAGCTTTTAAAGTTTTATTATGAATAAGGTTGAGTAGCTTTTAAAGTTTTTTGCATTTCCTATTCTGCAAACTATTTACTTCATAAAAAATTTTATTGTCTTTTTATTGTTTTGTAAGAACATTTTATTTATTAGAGAGATTGGCTCCTCAACCATGAAGTGATTGTGTTTTTCTCTAACTTGCCATTTGTCTCTTGACTTTGCTACTGTGATTTTTGCCATGTAGAAAATGTTTTATGTTTACATGGTAAAAGTATATCAATTTTTTGTTTAGAGTTAAAGCCTTTTCCTTTTTAGGTTTCTTTAAAAAATTATCTCATAATTTTTACAGTTACAATGCTTGTAAGTATTAGATGTAACTAGAATTCATCCTACCATGATATGTTAAATTGTTGTTCTTTATTTGCTAAGTCATGACAGACTCTTTTTGAGACGCCATGGACTGTAACCCACCAGACTCCTCTGTCTGTAGGATTTCACAGGCAAGAATACTAGAGTGGGTTACCATTTCCTTCTCCAGGGGATCTTCCCAACCCAGGACTTGAATCTGCATCTCCTGCTTTGGCAGGTGGATTCTTTACCACTGAGCCACCAGGGAAGCCCCCGTATGTGAAATATAAAATTATATAAAAAGAATAAAATCCATGAGAGAAACATATATTATTTGATAAATTGTGTTGGGATAATTAAGTTGCCAACAAAAATATTGGATATCTGGATATGTGAAATAGGTGTCCATTATTTTTTGATGGTTACCCAATATTCCCAACACAATTTATCAAATAATACATTTTTCTCTCCTGAATGTTATTTTTTTATAACTTTATTTATTTATTTATGACTGCACTGGGT
Source organism: Bos indicus (assembly GCF_029378745.1). NCBI lineage: Eukaryota > Metazoa > Chordata > Mammalia > Artiodactyla > Bovidae > Bos > Bos indicus. The sequence continues at coordinate 35,263,983 of NC_091772.1, read as the reverse complement.
CTTTGTCACTGCACGTGGGCTTTCTCTAGTTGAGGTGAGTGGGAGCTACTCTTTACTTGTGGTGCACAGGCTTCTCATTTCAGCGGCTTCTCGTTGTGGAGCACGGACTCTGGGGCACATGGGCTTCAGTAGTTGTGGTTCGTGCCATGGACTTAGTTGCTCCACAGCTTGTGGGATCTTCCCAGACCAGGGATTGAACCTGTGTTCAGTCTGCATTGGCAGGCAGATTCCTTACCACTGAGCTGCCAAGGAAGCCCCTCTCATGGATTTTAAATCCTATTTTTATTATGTTCAGTTCAGTCGCTCAGTCGTGTCTGACTCTTTGCGACCCCATGAACCTCAGCACGCCAGGCCTCCCTGTCTATCACCAACTCCTGGAGTCCACCCAAACCCATGTCCATTGAGTCGGTGATGCCATCCAACCATCTCATCCTCTGTCGTCCCCTTCTCCTCCTGCCCTCAATCTTTCCCAGCATCAGGGTCTTTTCAAATGAGTCAGCTCTCTGCATCAGGTGGCCTAAGTATTGGAGTTTCCACTTCAATATCAGTCCTTCCAATGAACACCCAGGACTGATCTCCTTTAGGATGGACTGATTGGATCTCCTTGCAGTCCAAGGGACTCGCAAGAGTCTTCTGCAACACCACAGTTCAAAAACATCAATTCTTTGGCACTCAGCTTTATTTACAGTCCAACTCTCACATCCATACATGACCACTGGAAAAACCATAGTCTTGACTAGTCGGACCTTTGTTGGCAAAGAAATGTCTCTGCTTTTTAATATGCTGTCTAGGTTGATCATAACTTTCCTTCCAAGGAGTAAACGTCTTTTAATTTCATGGCTGCAATCACCATCTGCAGTGATTTTAGAGCCCAGAAAAATAAAGTTAGTGGAAACTGTTTCCACTGTTTCCCCATCTATTTGCCATGAAGTGATGGGACCAGATACCATGATCTTAGTTTTCTGAATGTTGAGCCTTAAGCCAACTTTTTCCCTCTCCTCTTTCACTTTCATCAAGAGGCTCTTTAGTTCTTCACTTTCTGCCATAAGGGTGGTGTCATCTGCATATCTGAGGTTATTGATATTTTTCCTGGCAGTCTTGATTCCAGCTTGTGCTTCATCTAGCCCAGCGTTTCTCATGATATACTTTGGATATAAGTTAAATAAGCAGGGTGACAATGTACAGCCTCAACATACTCCTTTTCCTATTTGTAACCAGTCTGTTGTTCCATATCCAGTTCTAACTATTGCTTCCTGACGTGCATACAGATTTCTCAAGAGGCAGGTCAGGTGGTCTGGTATTCCCATCTCTTTCAGAATTTTCAAAGTTTATTGTGATCCACACAGTCAAAGGCTAATACATTTCAATTTGTGTTGGCATCTATTTCTGACTTTCTGTGATCTTCTATTCATGTGTCAACTCCAAACTGTTGTAACAAACTGTTTAGCCAAATCATTTAAATTATGGCTTTATAACTTGTTTTATTAATAGTATCCAGAAAGGCTTATGTCCTTCTCATAAATCTTATTTTTCAGACTCTCCTGAGCTATTTTTGTTTAGTTACCTTTTTGTAAGAACTGTAAAATCAACTTGCCAAGTTCCAACAAAACCTGGTTGGTTTTTAAAAGTGGGATAGTATTAACAGATTAATTCAGGAAGAGTTAACAGTTACATGATGTTGAGTCTGCCTTCTGAGAACATGGTAACCTTTCCATTTGTGTAGTTCATTCATTTCCCTCAAGGATGTGCTTTATAAATCATGCCCATTTCTTATTAAGTGTATTTCTAGGTAGTTTATCCTTATTATTGCTCCTCTGAAAATGGGGGCTTCTCTTTCATTGCATCTTCCAGCTGACTGTTGTTACTGTTTCCACTCTTTAAAGTGTTAGTGGCTCAGTCATGTCCAACTCTTTGTAACCCCATAGACTGTAGCCCACGAGGCCCCTCTGTCAATGGGATTCTCCAGGCAAGAATACTGGAGTGGTTTGCCCTGCCCTCCTCCAGGGGATCTTCCCCACCCAGGGATCGAACCCGCGTGTCCAGCATTGCAGGCAAATTCTTTACCACTGAGCCATAGGGAAGCCTTTGTTTCCACTCTTACCAGTGAGTAAACTGACCCTTAAGAGAAGTGACCTTCCAAGTCTCATCCATGGTAAGTGGTTGAGATCGAATTTGGCCCCAGGTCTTCTCATTCCACCCCGACACCAACATGTGGATAGAAACCGTCCATCCTTTAATATATACCTTGGTGACAAATGTGTATCATTACTATTGCATATGGGACTTCCATGGTGGCTCAGACGGTAAAGAACCTGCCTGCAATGCAGGAGACCCGGGTTTGATCCATGGGTCGGGAAGATCCCCTGGAGAAAGAAATGGCAACCCACTCTAATATTCTTATTTGTTTCTTTCCTGTTGGAGCTTAAAGGAACCTTGAGACGTGATCCAGCCCATTCTTATCTTATGGTGAGGAGAATGGTGCTCCTAACCAGGAGCTCACCAGCATTTACAGGTGAAAGGAGAAATGAACCCATCCGAACCTGTTAGCTTTGTTTTACCAATTCCAGTTCCACGAAGCAGCTTGAGGACATGAGGCAGGCTTTTGTCCATTGCAACTGGAAACACTGCCTTGCGCCTTGGTTTTGGCTCTTGAGCTGGTAATGCTATTTTAATCACCCCCTGCTGAATTTTTTCACGGAATTGAAATTACAAGGGCTATTGCTGTTTTCTATGTGTGTTTAAAATACTGTTTGCTCTGCTACCCTAGAATGCACAGGAGAAAGGTTTTTTATTTTTGTTTTTCTGAATGTCAGCACATTTCATTTCATTTAAAAATAACCACATCCTTGTTGACAAGGGTCTTGGAGTCTTACAAGGAAGCCGGGGATGGAGAGGAGGTCAGTTAATACTGTCCACGGCCTGCAGAGGGAGCTCTGTGGTTTTCTTTCTCTCCAACGCACAGCTGGTCCATTGGTTAACATTGGCGATTTTAGGGCTGAGCATTTGTCAGAGTGACTTATAAGCTGTATAATATAAGTTGGGCTAGTTCTTTCTTTCCCTACTGCTCTGCTCTGTCATGGATCACCACCCTGGGAGTGGGGGGTCAGTGCAGGAGGGTTATGGTCACATGTGCCCCCATGGCACTTCTGAAAGGCTCTGGGGAAACCTCTAGGGATAGGTTGCAAGCAGTCTTCTGGTCTCCTGAGAACTCAGCAGCACCGGGGTCTCTACGAAGAACCACTGCCTTTTCCATCGAGTTTTCCATCTACTGTTTAAATTCCTTTTAAAAATTATATAAATTATTGTAGGCAATTTTGAAAATTGAAAACACATTAAGAAAAAAGTTGCTCATAACCTCCAGTGCAGAGCTACGCACCCTGCTGTATTTCTTTGTGGCCTCATAGGCACTGTACTGCCCAAAGCCTTTAGGTTCTACGACTGACAGCTGAAAAATCCACGTCAGGACAGCTGCCTGAGCTGGAAACAGGGCAGGAAGGGCTTCCCCCGGTGGCACAGGGGTAAAGAATCTGCCTGCAATGAAGGAGCCACAGGAGATGTGGGTTCAATCCCTGGGTCGAGAAGATCCCCTGTAGGAGGCCATGACAACCCACTCCAGTATTCTTGCCTGGAGAATCCCATGGACAGAGAAGCCTGGTGGGCTACCGTCCAGGGGGTTGCAAAGAGTCAGACGCGACTGAGTGACTTAGCATGCACACACGCACAGGGCAGGAATGGCCTGGCAGCCCCAGAAGGTTCTGCCATCAGAACTCAGCTGGACTGAAAAATCAAACCCTTCTCTCTCAGTGTCCTAATTAAGCCGATGATCTGAGGGTGTATGGCTTGTGATTGTGGCTTGTTTTCTCAGCCCATCTGACCCAGACATTAAAGGGCTTGTTCATGACCCTTTGCTGTCCATGTGATGGCAGAGAACTCCAAAATTCCATATGACAAACGTTCTACTGGGAGCTGCACGTCGGACGCAAGGCAGTGAGTTGGCTCCTCGTGCTGCAGCCCGTCGGCCCTTGAATGTCTGGGGGAAGCAAGGAGGGTGGAGACCACAGCTCTGGCACTGGCTTCTGTTCGTGGAGAGAAAAATGTGTTTTTAAGAAACTTGTTGCCCACAATTTTCTCAGAGAGGAGATGTTCCTTTCCTTAAGGAAACTAGTAGAGATAGAAAAGAATAGCGCATCAAGGACCCCGAGTGAGAATTGAAACACATACAGAATCCCCTCGAGGCTGTTACACTTGTGACCCGATGTTTGTTTACTGTCCACCTTTGAATGAATGGACCCTTCAGAACACTGTGAGAAAAATGGCTCAGTCTGCTTTCTAGATCCTGATTCACTTCTTTAAGGGAGGGAGGAAAGGAGACAGATATCAGGAATGGTTGTGCTTCTTGATTGCTTGGTCCAGTTAACTATTAGGTTGGCCTAAAAGTTCATTTGGGTCTTTCTGTAAGATATTATGGAGAAACCAGAATAAATTTTTTGGCCAACCCAATACTAGAAGGACGTTTCTTTATGAGGCATGCAGCCTATTTTTCTCTTTCAGTGTTCAATGTGTAAGAAAAATATTTTTTATTAGTTAATTATTTTGTGTAAATATTTGATAACTACAGGGAGGAAAAGTCCCCAAAACAGTCAAGCAGTAATCTACTTGGAGCTCATGTTGATTTAGTTTAGACTAGTGTAGGGAGTCTAAGGGAATAAAGTTCATGTTATCATAAATCTAAAGTTATCTTATATGTTTTCTAAATTAAGTGATATGTCCTTAAATAAATGAATAACATTAAAAAATAGTGTGGAACACAGGCCAAGAGAAAAAAGTTATTTAAAGAGTTTTTATTTGCCTTTTCTCAGATTGATTTCTCGTGGATGAAACGTTTCTCTGACCATTGTTTCCTCAGCATCTCAACAATTAAGAGTGATATACACTACAACCCAGGTTTGATCCCTGGGTGGGGAAGATCCCCTGGAGAAGGGAATGGCAACCCACTCCAGTATTCTTGCTTGGAGAATTCCAGGCGCAGAGGAGCCTGGTGGGCTACAGTCCATGGGGTCGCAAAGGGTCAGACGCAACTGAGCGACTAACACTTTCACTTTTATTTTTCATGTGTAAAATAGATAGCCAATGGGAATTTGTTTTATGACGGGGCACTCAAACAGGAGCTTCATGACAACCTAGAGGGTGGGGTGGGGTTGGAGGTGGGAGGGAGGTTCAAGAGGGAGGGGACATATAAATACCTATGGCTGATTCACGTTGGTATATGGCAGAAATCAAAACAATATTGTAAAGCAATTATCCTTCAATTAAAAACAAATAAAATTTTAAAATTTTTAAAGAAATAAGTGAAAACAAAGAGTAAGAGAATTTGTAAGAGATAAAAGGCTAAACTCATCAGCATTCTATTTCAAGGAGAAACTCACCTGTTGTAAAGGATTCTGGAAGCTGTCAATCTACATACGGCTTTTGTAAGAAGGGTTGGAAGGTCTGGGATGATCCAGGGAAAGGTAAAAAATGGGGTCCCAGGGAAGAATCTCTCGAGATTTGCACCCAAAAATGCTGAGGGTATTTCCTGAGGGCAGGTTTGAATCTGAAGGACTGTCAGCCTCCTCAGACTGCCTGCTCAGACTTGGGCAAGTCGGAGAGGAAAGGTGTGCTTTCGGCAGGAAGTGTTTTCTAAACTTCCTAGGCAGGACAGTTCCATCCAAAGGAGACAGTTCACTGCTTTAAAAGTACAGCTAGATGGTAACAGTGCGGCAAGTGGTTTCTGTGCCGCAGCCTTGTTTTCATTTGGGGGACGGGCAGGGATGCTACAGAGCGTGATTAAAAACTGAGGAACTCAGTTAAGAATCTAAGTGATACTCCATTGTGTGTGTATCACAGCTTCCTTATCCATTCACCTGCTGATGGACATCTAGTTTGCTTCCATGTCCTGCTGCTGCTGCTGCTGAGTCACTTCAGTCGTGTCCGACTCTGTGCGACCCCATAGACGGCAGCCCACCAGGCTCCCCGTCCCTGGGATTCTCCAGGCAAGAACACTGGAGTGGGTTGCCATTTCCTTCTCCAATGCGTGAAAGGGAAAAGTGAAAGTGAAGTTGCTCAGTCGTGTCCGACCCTCAGCAACCCCATGGACTGCAGCCTTCCAGGCTCCTCCATCCATGGGATTTTCCAGGCAAGAGTACTGAAGTGGGGTGCCATTGCCTTAGTGCTACAATGAATATTGGGGTACATGTATTTTTTTTTCATGTGTCTTTTTCAATTCTGGTTTCCTCAGGATATATGCCCAGTAGTGGGATGGAGGAGACACATTTATACCTATGGCTGATTCATACTGATGTATGGCAAAAACCATTACAATATTGTAAAGTAATTATCCTCCAATTAAAATAAATGAATATTAAAAAAATTTTTTTTAATTTCAGTGAGTCACAATCAAATAATTACTTGGACATTTGTTGGTATGTATGAGCTTATGTGAAAGTGAAAGTTGCTCAGTGTTGCCCAACTCTTTGTAACCCCATGGACTATATACAGCCTACCAGGTTCCTCTGTCCGTGGAATTCTCCAGGCCAGAATATGGAGTGGGTAGCTGTTCCCTTCTCCAGAGGATCTCCCCAACCTAGGGACTGAACCCAGAAGTCCCACATTGCAGGCAGATTCTTTACTATCTGAGCCAGGGAAGCAAAAGTCTTACTCCCAAAGAACTTATTTTTTAATGCTCAGATCTTTAATGTTATTTAGTATTCAGCTGTGTGATATTTTTTTTTGTTTGTTTTGTTTATTTTTATTTTTTGGCTGTGCCCCACTGCGTGCGGGATCCTTGTTTCCTGACCAGGGATTGAACCTGTGTCCCCTGCATTGGAAGCATGGCATCTTAACCACTGGACAGCCAGGGAATTCCCCAAAACTTTTATAATCTTACCACAAGAGGAGTTTATGGTTTATATCAAAGGTAACTTATTGTTGTGATCTTTATTTAAAAAAAAAATAAAAGCACTAGAGAAGTGAATTGGAAGAGGCTGATTTAATTTACTGTCCTTGAATGCAAAGTTGCTTGGCCTGAAAATGGAGTCTGTCTCGTGGTAGGTATCCAGTCAGCATTTGTTGAATGAATTTAATGAATTGCCATTGTCTGCCACTGTGGACTGTACACCTGGCCTCATTTCCTCGGATGACGGAAAGGAAACACCTATATGAGTCCCCAAGTACTTGAGTGTCTCCTTGGATTGTACCAAGAGAACAAAGGCTCAGCAGCTGACCCTGGACAGATCACAGACGAGAGGCGCAGCTGGAGATGCTGAGGGCCGACAGAAAAGACCCCGGCTGGCTCAAGTGCTGGGGACACATGACCTTAGGCTGTGAGGGACCAGAAAGCTTCGGAAGAAAATAAGCGCCCAGTTGGCTGGCAGGACGTGCCTTCTCCCTCTTCTGACTCCCACCCCACCCACCCCACCTACCACAATGACTTTTTCGATCTTTGAAATTACAAGTTCTTTATCTCACATTGCATGAGTAATATGAGTAATTTCCTTGTAGAAATATGAAAAGCAAGCAGAGACAAAAAGTTTCCTGTGATTTGGGTACGCATAGCAAGGATTATTCATATTTCAGTGAGTGATGCCTCCACACTTGTTCCTTCAACCAAATAGCCTGAGTGTAAATATAGCTTTTATACTAACATACATATGTGTGTGTACAGTGTGACCATTTACAATACAGTTTGTTTCCTATGTTTAGTGCTATTAAAACACAGTATTGCCTAGAACATGTTTTTTTGCGTGTGTGCATGTGCTGAGTCCCTCAGTCGTGTCTGACTCTTTGCGATCCCATGGACTGTAGCCCTCCAGGCTCCTCTGTCCATGGGATTTTCGAGGCAAGAATACTGGGGTGGGTTGCCATTTCATTCTTCAAGAATATGTTTCTTATTGGCTGCATAATCTCATAAACGCAAGTATCGCAGTGATTCTGGAGAACCCACCCAGATTCGTGGGGAGGGGACATAGGTTCCCCTGCAAAGTGTGCAGTGGTGGGGTTCTAGAAGAGCCTGTGAGCTGGAAAAACACTGTAGCTTTTATGAAAAATCTGTCCCAATGTTCACTGGTTGGATTGGCCATCACACCTGCTACGTAATCTTCGCTGGTCCCCCGTGTCATTCTGTCTTTCGCAAGAGGTTAATCACTGGAATGACATAAGATTAACCAGAAGTTGCGGTCAGCCTGAGGGAGGGGACCTCAAGGGCTCTAGTACTTGCTGTGGGGGTTATCATCAGACTCTCAGCACCAGCTGTCTGTGCCCTAGACCTTCAGCTCTCAACTGTGGTGAGTGACCCCCAAAAGCATTTTGAAGTGGGAAGGGACAAGCCCCTGAAAACAGAAACTTCCTAAGAAAAAAGTAAGCAGGGGTTCTTCCCTTTGATCACAGGGTAGCTTCAGGCAAATTACTAAATTCTGTGTTGCCTGTGTTTTCTTACCTATAAGATGGGGTGATTATAATACCCACCTCGCACAGTTTAAAATGGAGATCAACATGTGTTCATCAGTAAAGCCCTTAGAACAGTGCTGCTATGCGATAAACTCTTAATAAATACTATATTTTATCACTATGAGTAGTAGTAGTGATTCACTATGAGTAGTAGCAGTGATAGCTGTAGTAGTAATATAATTGTTGGATATTTATATATCAGGTTTTTTATATAGTAAATAATTTATTAGAATATCTTTGCAGATACTTTTTTGCCCATGTTATCTGATTATTTCCTCAGAGTGTAATTGCTAGGTGCATATATTTTAAGGCTTTTGATACATGTTGCAGACTCTATTCCGGAAAATGTGTTCCAATTCATTTTACAGTCAACATTTTAAAAGGATGCCAAACTACCCACTCCCTTCAGCACTAAGGGTTGTCATTTGAAAATCCATATGTGAATTCATTGTTTCTTTAATTACTAGGGAGGCTGAGAACTCTTTCCATATGTTTGTAGTCAGCTGTATTAAATCTTCCGTGGGTTGTATCCTTTTCCATTAACTGAGTTAAATCTGTGTAACAAACATAAGTTTAATACATTTATATTATATTTATTATTATCTTTTAATACATATGTTATGGATCTTATGTTTATTGTGATTTTAAAACTTTACTTTTACTGTATTACTTTGTGTTTTCTGTTCATAATGTATATGTATATTATAGGTACATTTCTTCTTTCTCCTTTCTGCTAGAATAATTGACTTTTCTTAATTTCTTTTTCTTTCTTTGCTGCTGCTACTTTGGAAGTTATACATTCTGTTTCTATTTTTCTAGTGGTTATCTTCCAATTTTTATCTTGTACCTGAATTTAAAAGATGCTTTGTTCCTTGGAAAGAAAGATACGACAAACCTAGACAGCATATTAAGTAAATAGCAAAGACATCACTTTGCCACCAATGGTCTGTCTAGGCAAAGCTATGGTTTTTCCAGTAGTCATGTACAGATGTGAGAGTTGGACCATAAAGAAGTCCAAGCACCGAAGAATTGATGTTTTTGAACTATGGTGTTGGAGAAGACTCTTGAGAGTTCCTTGGACTGCAAGGAGATCAAAACAGTCAATCCTAAAGGAAATCAACCCTGAATACTCACCAGAAGGACTGTTGTTGAAGCTGAAGCACCAGTGCTTTGGCCACCTGATGTGAACAGCTGATTCATTGGAAAAGACCCTGGTACTGGGCAAAAGAGTAAAAGGAAAAGAGGGTGACAGAGGATGAGACGGTTGAATGGCCTCACCAATTCAATGAACATGAACTTGGGCAAACTCCGGGAGGTGGTGAGGAACAAGGAAGCCTGGTGTGTGGCAGTCCATGGGGTCACAAATAATCGAACACGACTTGGCGACTAAACAACAGCAACATCTTGCATTACCGCTTTTTGATCAATGACAGTGACCTAATTTTTCCTGTAGGATGTAACTGTGCTCTGGGTTGGGGCCACATCATGCTTTGGGGTGAAGGTCAAAAGGCGCAGCTCAGGACGTACGGAACAGGGCTCGTGGTAAACCACGTCCCAAAGACGAAGGAGAAAGCAAAGGCAGCCAGATGTGCCTGAGCCCCAGGGCTGTGAGATGAGTGCCAGCCTTCTGAAAATGAGTCCCGTGAGGAAATGGAACAAATCTGAGGTGTCTCTTGGCCGTGGACAGGGCAGCTCACGTAATCTGCATAATGTCAGTTCTGTAATCACAGCCTCACACACTTGAGCGAATGCAGACCCAAATGAGGACACTGAGGATGCTGGGAGCAGGTGCGACCCCCCTGCTGACCCCAAGATGGACTGTCCTAGCCTGACTCATGCAAGGTGCTCTGCAGTGTCTCTGGCCACCCTCCCCTGGAGAGGAGTCCTTCTGCCTCCCGTTGTCACCCAGCACCTGGGGTCTACAATCTGTCTCCATCACCCGGCAGAGAGATCGGTCAGCCAGCAGTTGCTCTAAATGCATGGAGATTTTGGATACCTGCTTATTTCAACTCCAAGATACATGAAACTGGGCTATGTGTTTCCCTGCCACACCTTCCTGGAACACTGGGTTTTTGTTTGAAGATTTTAGAGAACAAAGAGTATCATTTTCATATTAAAATAAACATTAATGGGCAGAATGCAACATTGGATGAATTTCAAAGAGCAAGCTTAAAACTTCAAAAAGAGTTCAAGTTTGCATTTGCAGTTCTGGATCAAGTGCTCAGCCCTCCCCTGGGGTGCTCATCCACTGTGCTTTGTTTATTTATTGTTATTCTCAGGGTTTTAGGTTTTAATCCAGTAGCCAAATATTTTCTTCCAATACAGTGAAGACACCTAATTCAAAGGTTGTCAGAAGATTTGTTCTTGGCCTGCCTTCTCTTCCTCTCCCCTCTCCACCTCGCTGAAAAAAAAGAAATAAATTAATACCCAAGCCTATAAACTATGAAATGTTAGTCACTCAGTTGTGTCCCACTCTTTGTGACCCCATGGACTATAGCCCAATCAGGGTCCCCTGTCCTTGGGATTCTCCAGGCAAGAATACTGGAGTGGGTAGCCATTCCCTTCTCCAGGGTATCTTCCTGACCCAGGGATCGAACCCAGGCCTCCTGCATTGTAGGTGAATTCTTTACCGTCTGAACCACCCACATGGGAAGCCCTATACACTGCAAAGTAGGCTATGTGAATCTCCCATCCAGATGCTGGAAAGGGCCCCATTTCCCTGCAGGCTGTGGCCTCAGGAAACTCCCCGCCATGTGATGCTCTCCCTGACCCCTCACACTGCCCCTCACTTTTCATAAAAGTGGGAGCAGTTCTTAGGTGTTTCTTCACCCTCAACCCAGACCAGTCCCGAGTCTGTGAGTTGAAGTTGTGTGTAATCTGACCATTTTGCTCAGAAAGCCCAGCCTCTGCCCTGACAGGTATTGTCAGGTTTAATTTACAAGCTGGGCATTCTTTTGTTTTTCCAAAAGTGTGTGTCCTCTTCTTTTTTCAAGATTAGTTTATGTATTTATTTGTTTATTTTTGACTATGCTAAGTCTTCATTGCTGTGCGTGGGATTTTCTCTCGTTGCGGCAAGCTGGGGCTACTCTCTAGTTGCAGTACACGGGCCTCTCATTGCAGTGGCTTCTCTTGTTGCAGAGCACAGCCTCTAGGGCATGAGGGCTTCAGGAGTTGTGGCTTGTGGGCTCAGTAGTTGTGGCACATGGGCTTAATTACCCTTCAGTACGTGGAATCTTCCTGGACCAGAAATCAAACATTCGTCCCCTGCATGGGCAGGTAGATTTCTAACCACGATTAAAGTCTGAGTGTCTTCCGATAGCCAGTATATCTGCAGTTGGGAGGAAAGCAACCTCTAGATCTGCAGGCAGATTAGCCAAGACCTTCTTTCTGGAAGTGAACTCTCCATCAGCAGCTCATTTCATGGTCACCATTCCACATTCCTCAGGCTGCATTCACAGCCCTGCCTGTGGCGCCCTCTTGAATTGCTGGATGTGTGTGTCCTTGACTCTTGTGAGGAAAGTGCTCCAGGGTCAGAATCGCTTCGCTTCCAGAAAGGGCCAGGATGAAGTTGGTGGAAATGGGCCAGCACCAAGGAGTGGTCCTGGAGGCAGCACCTCCCTCAAGCTCCCTGAGGGCAGGGAGGTCCGAGGGGTGAGCATGGCCAGTATCAGAGGAGCTGGGACCAGTCTCCTGTGCCAGGTCCTGAGGTGCAAGAGCCCCGCTTGGACAGTAGATGAAACTAGAAGGCAGGAGAGAGGGGTCATGCTCAGGTGCAGGGGCCAAGGTAAGAGGGTTGAAGTGACAAGACCAGGAGATGCATGGCCCAGGGGATGGTCAGCTAGACTGTAAACTTGGGATCATAAGACCTCTTTTGACAAAGTTTTCAGTAAAAGTCTTAGGGAAAGTGCCGAGTATATTGTTAAAGCTAAATAAGTGTTAGTTGTCTAAACGAAAAATTATAGAGAGGTGGGAATATAGACCTACTACCACTTTCAGGGCGAAAATATTAATAATGAAAGATTTGGGAATATGAGACTTCCCTAATGATCCAGAGGGTTAGACTCTATGATCAAAATGCAGGGGGCCCAGGTTCAATCCCTGGTCAGGGAACTAGAGCCCACAAGCATGCCTCAACTAAAGATCCTGCATGCTGCAGTTAAGACTTGGAGCAGCCTAAATCAAATCAAATCAAAAAAAAAAAAAAAATTTGGTAAAAAGGAAGTCTTTTATAAGAAACATAATTTACAGGGTTATAAGAGTAATGTATGTGAAAGCACTTTCCTTCGGAGAATTTAGAGCAGTTTGAGGTTCACAGCCAAACTGAGGGGAAGGTACAGCGATTTCCCAGGTACCCCTGCCCCCCTCATGCACTGCCATCCCTTTATCAAGGTCCTTCTCCAGGTGGGGCATTGGCTGTAACTCATGAATCTACGTTGACTCATCACTGTCACCCCAAGTTCACAGCTTCTTTACATTAGGGTTCACTCTTGGTGTTCTATGGGTTTGGAAAATGTACAGCCATGTGTATCATCATTATGGTATCAGAGTACTTTCGTCGTCCTGAAAATCCTCTGCACTCCACACCAACTCTTCTCTCTTCACTTCAGCCCCTGGCAGCCACTCACCATTTGACTGTCTCCATGTTTTGTCTTTTCCAGAATGTCATGTAGTCGAAATCGTGCAGTGTGTGGCCTTCTGTCATTGGCTTCTTTCACTTAGTATTAATACTCTGCATTTAAGTTTCCTCCATGTATTTTCATGGCTTGAGAGCTCATTTCTTTTCATGGCCAAGTAATAATCTGTTGCCAGGGTGTACCACAGTTTATTTATCCATTCACCCACGGAACAACATCTTGTTTGCTTCCAAGTTTTGGCAATTAGAAATAAAGCTGATTATAAATATCTGTGTAAAAGGTTTTTGTGTGGGAATAAGTTTTCACACAAAACTTATTTCACAGAGCTTAAGAGGTGTCAAGAATACACAGAAGAACCACACAAGAAAGGTCTTAATAACCCAGATAACCACAATAGTGTGGTCACTAACCTAGAGCTGGATATCCTGGATTGTGAAGTGGGCCTTAGGAAGCATTACTACAAACAAAGCTAGTGGAGGTGAGAGAATTCCAGCTGAGCTGTTTCAAATTCTAAAAGATGATGCTGTTAAAGTGCTGCACTCCATCTGCCAGCAAATTTGGAAAACTCAGCAGTGGTCACAGACTGGAAAAGGTCAGTTTTCTTTCCAATCCCAAAGAAGAGCAATGCCAAAGAATGTTCAAACTATCATATGCTTGTGCTCATTTCACATACTGGCAAGGTTATGCTCAAAATCCTTCAAGCTAGGCTTCAGCAGTATGTGAACTTCCAGATGTACAAGCTGTATATAGAAAAGGTAGAGGAACCAGAGATTAAATTAATACTGACATTCGCTGGATCATGGAGATAGCAAGGGAATTCCAGAGAAATATCTACTTCTGTTCCATTGACTATGCTAAAGCGTTTGACTGTGTGGATCACAACAAACTGTGAGAAATTATTAGAGATGGGAGTACCAGACCATTTTACCTATCTCCCAGAAACTTGTATGCAAGTCAAGAAGCAACAGTTAGAACCGGACGTGGAACAATGGACTGGTTCAAAATTGGGAAAGGAGTACAACAAGGCTGTATATTGTCACCCTACTTATTTAACTTATATAGAGAGTATATCATGTGAAATACTGAGCTGGATGAATCATAGGCTGGAATCAAGATTGTCAGGAGAAATATCAACAGCTGTGTCACCTGCCTTCATTGAGCTTACGGTCTTATGAAAGAGTTATACAGGGATACAGGGATGTATTGTAGTAGCGTAGTGGAGGTATTATAGTAGTGTAGGATGTATTGTAGTATGTAGTGTATAACTATACGCCAGAGAACCACAGGGCGCTATAGCAGAGCTTTAGAGCAGAGGTCCAACTCTCTAGGGAAGTCAAGAGACCTTCTCACAAATGATGACTTAAGTAAACTGGAACTACCTGGAAGTCAAAGCCAGAGAAGGAGTCTGGGCACAGGCAGGTATTCCAATGTTCCAAAAAGAGAAAACTGTGGAGTCTGGTAATGGAGGAAGGCAGGGAATAGAGGAGAACTTAAAGGGACCAGTGTCAGTAATACCAGAATAGAAGGAAAGGGTCCCCAAAGAAAGGACTTTATTAAAAAATAAATTGCTTACAGATTCTCTTTGGAGGGGACAATAAACATCTCAGGACACACCTCCTAGGACTGTTCCAAGGGACCTGAGAAATATAAAGCAAAAGTGCTGAAGCAGGTTCACTGGAGGTCCCAGGGAGCTCCGAGTGTTGCACCCACAGGTCAATGCAGTGTCAGCAGTCCAGGCTGGGAACCATGGCTCCTGAGGAGGAAGAGAGGGCCCTCCATGCCCTGCTTCTGCCTGTGCTCTGGGCCCATTGATGGGGCAGGGCGCTGGTGCTGTGGCCACCCCGCTGGCAAGCCCCTCTGCAACACTTAAATGCTGTGATTACAGAAATCTGCGGGACTTCTCCAGACTTTCCATGATTGCTTGTGACATCTACAGATGCCAGAGAGCAAGATCTGTTCTTTGACATTTGCTCCCTAATCTTCACAGGGGCCCAAAATCAAACCAGGCAGTCATCTAGGGTTCTTTAGCCTCAATCCACATGGCTTTATGTTTTTAAGGTTCTTTTCCTCCAAAGAATTAACATACTTTAGAGACTTCATGTAGCAGCCTTTTCAGTGATCAAAGACGTGACATTCACACACATGACATATGGGGAAACAGAAGGGTGGACAGGCAGTTGGCTGCAAAGACCTAGGACTTTGAATCAGTCCCACCAGGTTTTAAGTCTTGCTTTGCCATTTTCTTCCAGCTGTGTGACCTTGGGCAACAATTTCTGTAAGACTCAGTTTTTTTATAAGTAGGATAGTAGTGTTCCTTTGCACGGTTGTTAAAAGAGTATATGCGCCTAATGCATGTCAAGTGTTTAGCACAATGAGTTCCTACTGCTCTCGGTGCTCTAATCTGCGCATCCTGGAGAGGTCTGCAGTGTACCCGGGGGTGGGGGTGGGGGGTGGGCCACAGCACCACCTCCTTCCCTAATGCGCTTTATGCTTTGTAAGAAACCAAAACGGCGGCTTTATGTATTAGCTTTGCCAACTGAGAACTGCTCTCCAGGGATTTGCTGTTCCTGGAGGGTCTGGGCCTGGTGCTCTTAAGTAAATGATCCCTGATTATTGGCAGTGTTCTCTTCATCCTGAACGTGCCTCCTCTTCCAAGAAGAATTCAAGGCAACTTACAGAATGACAACCAATATAAAGTAAAACATCATAAGTGAAATGAAAGTCACTCAGTCATATCTAACTCTTTGCGACCCCATGGACTATACAGTCCATGGTATTCTCCAGGCCAGAATACTGAAGTAGGTAGCCTTTCCCTTCTCCAAGGGATCTTCCCAACCCAGGGATCGAACTCAGGTCTCCCACATTGCAGGTGGATTCTTTACCAGCTAAGCCACAAAGGAAGCCCAGGAATACTGGAGTGGGAAGCCTATCCCTTCTCCAGCAGATCTTCCCAACCCAGGAATTGAACTGGGGTCTCCTGCATTGCAGGCAGATTCTTTACCAACTGAGCTACCAGAGAAGCCCCTAATACATCATAAGGCAGTAAGACTAGTGCCCCAAAGGCAGGGCATAATATTTTGATCACACTGCTAGAGGTGGATTTCAAATTTGGCTCTGAATGTCTTTGCAGTCAGTGTGAAAGGGGAAGTAAATTTAGCCAGTTTGTGGTTCCATCCAACTAATACCCATCCCGCAAAACCAAGTCCCCAGGATGAAAAGGAGAATAAAGTGTTTTCAGTTGTATTGAGTGTGTATATACGTAGTATCCATCAGACACTGGGGACTTTTGGGGAAATGGGTACTTGTTGGATTATACAAAAACAACTGTCTTAGATGAGGTTTGACACATACATACTAGCATATATATAAAATAGAAAACTAACAAGGGGCTGCCCTGGTGGCGCTAGTGGTAAAGAACCTGCCTGCCCATGCAGGAGACGTAAGAGACACGGGTTCAATCCCTGGGTCGGAAAAATCCCCTGGAGAAGGAAATGGCAACCCACACCAGTATGCTTGTCTGGTAAATCCCGTGGACAGAGGAGCCTGGCGGGCTACAGTCCACAGCGTCTCAAAGAGTCGGACACGACTGAAAAACTTAGCACGCATGCACAGCTAGTAAGGACCTACTGTGTAGGGACCTATACTCAGTACTCTGTAATCACCTACATGGGAGAAGAATCTAAAAAAGAGTTGATATATGTATACGTACAACTGATTCACCTTGCTGTACACATGAAATTAATACAACATTGTAAATCAACTATCAGTTCAGTTCAGTCACTTGGTTGTGTCCAACTCTTTGCCACTCCATGGACTGCAGCACGCCAGGTTTCCCTGACTGTCACCAACTCCTGTAGCTTGCTCAAACTCATGTCCATTGAGTTGGTGATGCCATCCAACCATCTCATCCTCTGTCATCCCCTTCTACTCCTGCCTTCAGTCTTTCTGAGCATCAGGGTCTTTTCTAATAAGTCAGTTATACTCCAATAAAAATTAATTTTAAAAATAAAATAGGTAATAAGGAAAAAAGCAACTATCTTATGCTTGAGCTCAATACATCTATAATCTGACTCTTTGAGAAGAAAAGCTTATGAAAAGTTGCAGTAGAAGATATTTTGTACAGACTTCATGAGAAGAAATGAAGTGTCAGGGTACCCTGGCCTGTTCTCCATTCTGGGGGGGCCCCTCAACCGGCATCAACAAGTCTTATCCACCCTTCATTGCACAGAAATAAAAATCTAGGGACTCTCACCAAGAATGAGGAAAACAGCATATGTGTATATTTTAACCCAGCTAGCATTGAGCACACCCTTTCAAAGTTATTGATTTTTTTTGCCTGTAGTAAATTAAAAATAGTCTATTTAGCAGTGAATTTGAAAAACATGTGCTTCCAGTTCATGCTGTGAGGCCACGCTTCTCCGTGGCTGTTTGGAAATCTCTTAGCATTGGGTGGTGCTTTCAAATCCCTGGTAATAGAAGAGGCTCCTTGGGGAGAGGCTGACCCTGGAAAACCCGAATAGGTACCAGGAAACTAGCTGCCAAGTGCTTCTCTGAGTGTCACGGAGGAGGGATAGGGAGGAGAGGTCGTGGAGATAACCAGTTATGTGGGGGAAGGGGTAGAGGCAGGGGAAATAATCAGAAGGCACTTGAGAGATCACAGAAAGTCTTCCCTTAACAATAGTCGAAAAAAGGAAAAGCCAAAACTCTTTCCAGGAGGTTGGGAAACGTCACTCGAGTGCATCAAATTATTTTCAGCTTCCATCTCAGAGCCCACGTCTCAGCCCCAGATTCCTATTCCTTCGCTCACTTTGCTGCCTTTCTCATCCTGATTGTGCAGTTGACATATGCCTGCTCCACCTCCCAAAGACAAGTCCTATTTGCGTCCCTCCCAGCTCTTTGTTCTGGGGAAAAAAAAAGAAGGTCCTCTCATTCTGTCAGCTTTGCCTCCCTGGACCCTTGGCTGCCCTGAAAAAGGACTCCTTGCTTTTGTAGTGAGCGCGTGCAAGGACGTGGATCAGGTTTGCCCTTTTAAATTAATGAGGTGCGCAGAGTCACAGGGGGAACTGGAGGGTGGCTCGGTGTTCCTCCCCAGCCGTGGGGGAGTTTCTATTCTTATCTAAAAACACAGATCAATCATTTCTCTTTCCTGCAGCAACTTAATTTGATTTTTCAACAGTATTATTATCACCAATACTTTCCCCTCAACTTCTGATTTTGAAATTTTTCAAGCATACAGAACAATGGAAAAAAAAAAAAAAAAAAGAACCCATTTACTCCTGACCCGGATCCGCCAATTCGGCCCCATTTGCTTGTTCTGTCCTGCCTCTCCGTCCCTCCCCCTTTTTGCTCTGGGTTTAATATACATATATTAGCCTTTCTGGCTGAGCTATTTGAAATAAATTGCAGTCACCACACGTTCACCTCTAAATACTTCCTCATGAATCTCCTTAGAATATTCCTCTGCATGACTCTGATGTCATTGTCCTACCTGATAAAATGAACAGTATTTCATTGCATCACCTTATATATAGCCTGTACTCTTGCATTCAATTCAGGATCCTATTAAGAGTCAAGCCATGTGCATGGCTGTTACCACTCTTCAGTTTCTTTATGATGCAACACTTGTATCATATGTTTGATGACTTCTTTTCTGTCTTTGTGACATTGTATTTTGTGAAGAGTGCAGGCCAGTCTCCTTGTAAAACATCCTACCTTCTAGACTCATCTGTGTCCTCTTGATAGTGTTTCTTTTGTTCCTGGTAATTGCTGGTGCTTTTTACTGTAACTTGGAGTAAAGACTAAATGTATGATTTGATTCAGGTTAAATAGTTCTCTGAAGAATATTACATAGGTAGTGTTGAGAACTTACTATTTCATTACAAGAGGCATAGGATGTTAAATTGTCCTAAAATCCTTTTTTTTTACTTTCGCTAAGGCCACCAGACCCCACCACTGTGTAGATAATAGTTTTCTTTTTCAGATTGGTAAATAGTAGGGATGGTGAATGCTTTGGAATTGTGAGAATAGTGCATCATTAGCAATATTTTGTCCAACAATTTAAGAATCCATGATGATCCCTGACAGTTTGAATTATTATATTGGGACTGAAGGTTGATGATTTTTTTTGGATTGTGTAATCTATTCTATATTTATTAGCTGGCATTCTGTTAAAAAAAAAAAAAGGTTTCTCTCCACCTCCATTTCTCTCTGTATCATTCCCTCCCTGTCTTCCCTCCTTTTTGTATAATTATAAATTCATGGTTTTTGCAATTTAACTTGTTATAAACAATGACCATCATTTTTCCAATGCCCAGGTTGCCCTAGATTCACCAGCGGGAGCCCCTTTCTTTGGGACCCATAGCCTTTTTACGTGACCCTGTGAGTCTTTGATCACCACTTTGTTTTCTGGCACAAACTGTCCCAGACTCATCTTATGTCTTTTCTGACCCAGATCTGAAATCAACCATTTCTCCCCTTGAAATGGGGAGCAAGATTTAGAAACCAAACTCTGGGTGCCGTGCGTGCTCACTGCCACGCGGTGCTCATAGTGCTCATAGTCACTTCACTGAACAAAGCTGGGCGATGTTTTCACAGTAATCATGAGTCCTTAATGAGTTTCCACACAAATGTCATAAGATAAGGCCTTTCCTTATCTTCTTTTATATTTTCATGTCTTTTTTTTCTTACAGAGAAACTTTTATTCCTTAAGAAGATTCATATATTTGTTTATTTCCCTTATCCAGAATAAAAATAAAATTGTTTTAGAATTATATTGGTATTGGTCAGGGTTCCTCTAGAGAAACAGAGCTAATAGCTCTTCCTCTGTGTCTCTTTGAGATTCGCTATAAGGAATTGGCCCCGGACAATTATGGAAGCTGACAGGTTCCAAGATCTGCAGGGTGAGTGGACAAGCGGGAGACCCAGGGGTGTAGTTTCAGTCCACTGAAAATGGACTCAGTCCATGCTGGCAGGCTTGAGACCCAGAAAGAGTCAGTTCTTCAGTTTGAGCCCAAAGGCAGGGAAAAAATCATGTCCCAGCTTGTAGGCCACCAGGCAGAAGAAGGTCCCTCTTAATTGAGAAAAGAATTAACCTTTTTGTTCAAGTCCTCAATGAGTTGGAGACTCACCCACCCATTAGGGAAAGCCATCTGCTTTCCTCAGTCTACCAGTGAAATCTTTTTTAAAAGTAGATTAAGGTTTGGCTGTGCTGGGTCCTCACTGCCGCACAGGCTTTCTTTATTGCAGAGAGCGGGGGCTACTCTTCATTGCGGTACGTGGGCTTCTCACTGCTGCAGCTTCTCTTGTTGCAGAGCACGGGCTGTACGGGGCACAGGCTTCAGCAGTTGCTGTGAGCAGGCTTAGCTGCCCCTCGAAACATGGAATCTTCCCAGACCAGGAGTCAAACTGTGTCCCCGGCATTGGCAGGTGGGTTCCCAACCACTGGGCCACCAGGGAAGTCCTACCAATCAAATCTTGATTTCATCCAAAAACGTTCTCAAAGATCCACCCAGTGACAGTGATACACAATTAATCATTACAAATACCAGAATTAGAATTATCAACAAATCTAGTAAGTGAAGTTTCAGCTTTCTTGGTCATTCTTTTTACCTTAGAATATACTCCATTACAGATGTCAGAAATAAAAGTGACTTAGGTTAGTCAAAATCAGAAGCTCCTTAAAATGAAAAGTTACTTGAAAGAGTTACTTTTCAAGGGTGGCTATTTTATCAACTTATGTATTTAAGTTTACTTGCTTCTGTTTGTATTCAATTTTAGAGTTTAAAAAATCCATTTGGATTTAATTTTGGGGTCATTTTGCATATATAAGACATTTATATGGTTCAAAAATCAGAAAGATATAAAGAAGTATACTCTAAGATGTTTGACATCCACCTCTACCTCCCATCCTGTTTCTACTCACTTATCAAATGGATCATTCTTGTGTTTTGTTTTGTTTTTTTGCAAATATACTATATGCTGTTTATTGAGATTATTTTCTAATGGAATCCTGATTTTGATCAGTAAAGTATCACAAATCTGCTGTACACATGTCACAGAAGGCAGAGCAGTACTTGACTAGCACAAAAACATCTGGACACATGTTGTTTGACAAATTCTTGTTAATGAACTGACCTCAGTCAGATATTCATACGATTATATTTAGATCTGTTTCACTGGACTTTAGTTTAAAAAAAAACCCATACATATCTTGTTATTTTGATTTACATGACTTAATTATTATTTCTATTTTAGCAAACACATTTCCTCTCTAAATTCAGTATTTCCTGACAAGGATGAGACCCTGGAGAATAGAACACAGGAAGTCATGAGGTACTTTCTTTGTCTACTTAACAGAGAAGAGACTTCAGTTGTACTAATAATGTAAGGAAAGACCTCTGCTTTGGCCCCACCCCGATTCACGGAAGGAAGTGCTCATCTCCACCTGCCAGGATGTAGTCTGACAGCCAACCCCGTAAAGGAGGAAAGGACTCTTTGAAAACATGGAGCCATCAGTAGAATCTCAGTGTTGCTTTTAGCCTAGCCAGGTGGTACATAGTTGCAATCAGTCATATTTCTGAGGCTATGAAAACCCAGTTGAGACCGCAAGGGATAGATAATTTACAGGAACGGAACAATGACAATAGAGCTGTGTCTGGCTTCTTAAAACTGTCTGTATTACATTCAGTACTTCACTTGCTAGAAATGTTTTCACCTGTATAATGTCACCTGGTGGCTATGGTAACTATGAAAAGCAGGGCAAGAATTATTATACCTTCATAAAGATGACAGAGGGAAGATGGTAAAACCAAGGATGTTGGCCAAGCAGCTATGGAGCTGGGGCTCAGGCAGTCACTGGTCTTTCTTTAGTATGTCAAGTATCGTCAGTTCAGTTCAGTTGCTCAGTCATGTCCAACTATCTGTGAACCTATGGACTGCAGCACGCCAGGCCTCCCTGTCTATCACCAACTCCCGGAGCTTGCTCAAACTCATGCCCATTGAGTCAGTGGTGCCATCCAACCATCTCATCCTCTGTCATCCCCTTCTCCCGTCTTCAATCTTTCCCAGCATCAGGGTCTTTTCAAATTAGTCAGCTCTTCACATCAGGTGGCCAAAGTACTGGAGTTTCAGCTTCAACCTCAGTCCTTCCAATGAATATTCAGGACTGATGTCCTTTAGGATGAACTGGTTGAATCTCCTTGCAGTCCAAGGGACTCTCAAGAGTCTTCTCCAACACCACAGTTCAAAAGCATCAATTCTTCGGCACTCAGCTTTCTTCACAGTCCAACTCTCACATCCATACATGACCACAGGAAAAACCATAGCCTTGACTAGACGAACCTTTGTTGGCAAAGTAATGTCTCTGCTTTTCAATATGCTATCTAGGTTGGTCATAACTTTCCTTCCAAGGAGTAAGCATCTTTTAATTTCATGGCTGCAGTCACCATCTGCAGTGATTTTGGAGCCCCCAAAATAAAGTCTGTCTCTGTTTACACTGTTTCCCATCTATTTGCCATGAAGTGATGCGACTGGATGCATCACAGGATGCATTTAGTTTTCTGAATGTTGAGCTTTAAGCCAACTTTTTCACTCTCCTCTTTCACTTTCATCAAGAGGCTCTTTAGTTCTTCTTCACTTTCTGCCATAAGGGTGGTGTCAACTGCATATCTGAGGTTATTGATATTTCTCCCCACAATCTTGATTCCACCTTGTGCTTCTTCCAGCCCAGCGCTTCTCATGATGTACTCTGCATATAAGTTAAATAAGTAGAGTGACAATATACAGCCTTGACATACTCCTTTTCCTATTTGGAATCAGTTGTTCCGTGTCCAGTTCTAACTGTTGCTTCCTGACCTGCATACAGATTTCTCAAGAGGCAGGTCAGGTGGGGTCAGGTATTCCCATCTCTTTCAGAATTTTCCACAGTTTGTGGTGATCCACATAGTCAAAGGCTTTGGCATAGTCAATAAAGCAGAAATAGATGTTTTGTGGAACTCTCTTGCTTTTTCGATGATCCAGTGGATGTTGGCAATTTGATCTCTGGTTCCTCTGCCTTTTCTAAGTCCAGCATGAACATCTAGAAATTCATGGTTCACATATTGTTGAAGCCTGGCTTGGAGAATTTTGAGCATTACTTTACTAGCATGAGGGATGAGTGCAACTGTGTGGTCGTTTGAGCATTCTTTGACATTGCCTTTCTTTGGGAGGGTTTCCCTGGTGGCTCAGCTGCTAAAGACTCTGCCTGCAATGCAGGAGACCTGGGTTCAATCCCTGGGTTGGGAAGATCCCCTGGAGAAGGGAAAGGCTACCCACTCCAGTACTCTGGCCTGGAGAATTCCATGGACTGTATAGTATGAACAAAGGCTTCAGAGAGGACACAATCTCTTTAGGCCAAAGTCTGATATAAAATGCACAAGTACCCTGTATTACAAATACTCAATATGTTATTTATCTATTTCCATGTAACAAATAACTCCAAAACAGAGTGAATTAAAACAATAAACGTGTTATCTCAAGTTTCTGTGGGTCATGATTCTGTTAGTAGTTTAGCTAATTATCTATGACTCTCTCTAAGATATCTTATCAAGATAAAGTGTGTGCCAAGACACACCCAAATTCAGATACCTCAGATTGATTCATCATAATCTCTGGGGTCAAACAGGTATCACAAGGCTTCTGAAGCTTCTTAGGTGATTTTAATGTTCAGCCATGACTGAGAACCATTGCCCTAGCCTTTGGTTTGCCCTTTTTTGGGGGGGAGGGGGAGGGTGTGGTGGGGGAGAATGGTGCTGTTTTCTCCAGAAAATAAGATTCTGTGGAAGACTATTTTTATTCCTTACCCACGCTGTGTCTTAGTTGGATCTTCCTAAAGGAAGAATATAGGTTCAGTTAAGTTCAGTCACTCAGTCATGTCCGACTCTTTGCAACCCCATGGACTGCAGCACACCAGGCCTCCCTGTCCATCACCAACTCCCAGAGTTTACTCAAACTCATGCCCATTGAGTCAGTGATGTCATCCAACCATCTCATCCTCTGTCATTTCCTTCTCCTCCTGCCTTCCATCTTTCCCAGCATCAGGGTCTTTTCAAATGAGTCAGCTCTTCACAGCAGGTGGCCAAAGTATTGGAGTTTCTGCTTCAACCTCAGTCCTTCCAATGAATATTCAGGACTGATTTCCTTTAGGATGAACTGGTTGGATCTCCTTACAGTCCAAGGGACTCTCAAGAGTCTTCCCCAACACCACAGTTCAAAAGCATCAATTCTTCTGTAGGTAATACTTAGTGAGTACTTCATAATACTTAATGTGTGAGAGAGTTTTGGTGGGTCAGCTCTCTCTTACTAATCCCTTGTGTATGGAGCTGCATTCAGAGTTCATGTGGGAGTGATGTCATTGTCTCTTTTTGAAGGATCTGTTAGTCACTCACTCTCTTAGTCTTTTTCTATATGAGAATATCTTTAGCATCATTCTTGTATGAAAATTTAATTAGGTATAGAATTCCAGGTTGACAGTTATTTCCCCTCAGCATGTCTGAGCTATATAACTGCCACTGAGAAGAGTAATTTTAGCCAAATTATTATTCCTTTATAAGTCATATATTTCTTCTCCTGTTGCATTTATTTTCAATTTATATTATAGCAAATAGTGAGAATTTGGGAGATCTTTATGTATGAGAATAATGTATTGTCTGGCTTGTGAGCTTCTTCCTCAAGAGAGATTATAGACTTCTTTCTGCCAGATGCTTCAGGGCTTATCAATGGCCCAAGATAACATTTTATGTTAATTTCTAATCTTGGACAATACAGACTATGAATGTGCTATTGTTTCCAATCTCAAATCTGCATGAGAGGAGGCCTATGGTTTACAAAACCTTAGGGAAACATTATTTTTCTATCCAGCCCACAAGCTAAGAGAGACAAGATTCCTAGTTGCTCACCTGTGTTTGTGGGCAAATTTCAGATTTTTTTTCAGCTCTGAAGAATTCCAATTTTATGTGGAAGTGGTATTTCCAACTCCTCATCTTATTTGTGGGATTCCTTGATAACTGAGTGTAAAATTCTATTCTCTACCCTCCATTGCATTCACTGCTATGATATTCAGAGCCTTCTTCAGGTTAGGCCCTGGAATTTACCTAAGTTTGTGTACTTAGCTTCATATCTGAAAATATATATATACATTTGGTCTATTATTATTAAATTTTTGTGTGTTTGTGGATTTGTTTTCAAGTTATCTGCTATTTTGCCCTACTATTTTTGTTGTAGCTATTTTCTTTAACTTCTGCTGGTTTAGTTGTGATTTCTACAAAATTTGTTTAAATAAGATAAAAAATTAACAGGTAGCTAGGAGATTTTTATGAGTTTCCTCTAATTTTTAATTCATTTCTAATTTTGTAGCCTTGGAGATAATGAGGCCCATTTTTATTCCATCAGTTCTTAGAAAATAATGATTCTCTGTTTTCAGGGTACAAAGTCATATATATGTGTATATATATATAAATTGTATATGTGTATGTGTAGATGTGTGTGCGTTGTGTGTGTGTTCAACCTTATTGTTAATTGGGTTTGGAGCCTCACCATTTTGCCCATTAGAGCTTCCAGGACTGAAAAGAATTATTTAAATTATCCTATTATTATTGTATTTTTATGTATTCTTCCTTGATTGTTCTAGGCATATGTAAAATGTTTTCTGCTGTGTTTCTGCTTTATTGTCTTTGTTGTTGCTGTTTTGTTGTCATTTTGTACTTAAAGAAAGGTCAATTATAGCCTCATTTTGAATCATTCCCTTAATCATTATAAATTGTCCCCTTGGTTTCATTTAGTGCTTTGTGTCTTGAGTTCAACATCATCTCCTATTAAAGTTAAAATATCCACTTGCTTTTGTTACAGTATCTGCCCATCCTTTTATTTTTAATATTTCTGGTTCAATTTATTCTAGATACTGCTCTTTTGTGTACTACATAGTCAAGTGAGTTGCTTTAAGCTATTATGGGGGTGCTTTTTTAGGTTCAGATCTATTTATGCTTGTTCTTATAACAGATTTAGTTGTTTTAATTTTTTATCTTCTGCTTCCGCACTTTAGCTTTATTTTCCTTTATTGTTTATATTGTTTTATGTTATATTATTTCTATGTATTATTTTATGTTATGTTTTATTCTCTTAGTAATTTGAAAGGTTCATAGATGTGTTTTCATTTTTCGTATTGGTTCCCCTCGTAATGCTTCAGTCTGTTTAACCAACTCCTAATATATTGATTTAACAATGTTCTCAATGTCAATATTTGTTAAATTCTACTTGTACAACCCATTGTTTCTCTTCCCCTTCTTTTAACTCTGAAGCCTGATCATTATATTCTTTTATTTCCTCATTTTGAGAACCCCTTTTTGCTAGAAACAGTGAACTTAAGCTGGTATTTTGTCTTTACCAGTTAGGCTGCTATGACAAGATGAGAAATAGCAAACGTGCACTTCCACCCAAGAGTCCTACTCCACCACCACCCCACCCTCACCATTGTTCATTCTGTCATTGACCTTTACATTATTTATCTTAGTGTCTCTTCAGTCATGACATGCTCGGGACAAACCTTTGGCAGCAGGGATCCCAAACTTTGGATGCCTAAGGACACCTGACTCACAGACCTTAACCTAGGTCTCCTGAATTGTAGACAGATTCTTTACTGTCTGAGCCACTAGGGAAGCCCAAAGGGCCATTCTCCAAGGGAGGCATGAAATCATAACCTCAGCTTTGCTCTGCATGTACTGCTGTATGAGTACCACATGCTAACCGATTGTGCAACTGGAGCTCTTGAAATTTGGAAAGTATGTTTTTTGTGTGTTTGTTAGTGGCTCAATCATGTCCAACTCTTTGTGACCCTGTGGACTGTAGCCCACCAGGCTCCTCTGTCCATGGAATTCTCCAGGCAGGAGTATTGGCGTGGGTAGCCATTCCCTTCTCCAGGTGATTTTCCTGATCCAGGGATCGAACCTATCGAACCCAGGGAATCTCCCACATTATAGGCAGATTTTTTACCATCTGAACCGCTTGGGAAGCCCACAGGTTCTCCACACACACATAAGTAATTCAAAAAGAAGGTCTAGACTCCAGGAATCTGCGTTTTAAACAAGTATTCCCAGTGAGTATGTTGCAAGGGTTCTGGAGGCCTCACTCTGAGAGCATCCTGGTCTAGAGATTCATGTTGCTCTGAAGCCTGGGCATTTGCTGCCTTGTTCGGTGATCAAGAGGGTGGAAGTGACAAGCACATGGAGTTGCTATTGCATTCTGTTTTGCCCACTTACATGTCTTATGTTTCTTCTTAGTTGCCTTCATACAGACTGAGGATAAGAACGGTGGTGGTGTGCCAGGGGAACCACTGAGCTAGTGTTTTTAGCCTCTGTGACTTTCTTATCTACACTATTCATCATTGAGGAGTAGACAAGAAAAGAGAAGCCAATAGCTTATTTATACCATAAGTACTCCTTACATATGCAGAGATGGCTTTATAAAATTCAAATTAATTTTGCATTTTTTCCAATATAATTAAGAAAAAATGATGTATGTGTATCTCTGAGAAATGACCTCATAGGGTGGTTTGACATGCAAGTTCTTCCAGAGTTCAAATCGCCGTTCCACTACTTATGAACTTGGTCAGTCTCTCACGTACTCCAAGCCAGGATTTCCTCATCTATAAATGAGGAAGAAGGTGGTCCGACCTCCCCCACAGAAGCCTTGTTAGGATCAAATGAGATAACACATATAAAGTGATAGACACAGTGCCTGGTCCGCAGTAAACCTTTATCATCATCATCCAGAGGAATGGCTGTTTAAGTGCAATTCCTAATATTTAGGAAGATTGGCAGTTCTTTACACAGATGGAAAAACTTGGATGCCTCAAGATTTTGTTATATTTCTTAGGCACATCCAAACTCCTTTATCTCACTGTCCATCAGTTCCTTTCTCCATGCTCCTTGGAGCCGCTGGTTTCAATTTCAAGGAAAAATATCAGGATCAGATGAAAGGAACTGCAGAAAGTTCAAGTATTTTTGTTGGAAGTGCTAGCATTCTGTGAAAGCTTTCTCTGGCTTGCATATGGGCTGGGTGTTCAGGGACCATCGAGGCTTTGTAGAGCAAGGTGGGGCTATCCAGGGGACAAACAGGAAGCATGGCCACCTCTCCAGGCTGTGTGACTCCAATTTCACATCTAAACCTGCACTCCGACTTCTGGTGAGAACAATACCTGTCCCATGTCTGTTCAAAGGTCATGTTGGAATGAACAGAATGTCTGGAGGGTAGGAACAGACACCATCACTGTTATCAGGGCTCTCACAAGAGCCTCCTCCTTTGTTCCAGCCAGAAGGTTGATGCCAGACCTGGGGGACAGGGGAGCTTGTCCCTGCTCCTGAAGCTACACTGTGAAGTGTGAACAATATGTCATGAAGACAAACCACCGTTTCTAGTGGCTCTTTTTCCAAGGCTGTTAAGGTTGCACCTGGCTCTCATTTCCACCTCTTTCTGGTTTCCTGACCCTTTCGCCTCATCAGCTCTTCCTGCCCCACCCCCACCCTCCACCGTCTTGTTCCTTTTGGGTAGTTGCTGTCTCTCCAGTGGCTTTGCTCCAGTCTCCCCATTCTCAACAAGCCCTTTCCTAGAAGGGCTGTCCCCTCAGCGCCTGTCCCACCCCTGCCCCTCACGGGCTTCCACAGTCTCACACGCTGCCCTAAATGATGCTCCAGGTACACTTTGCACTGCTGTTCGTCATTGCGTTTCCTCACCCGTTCCTTGACTTAATGGTCAGTTAAGCATGGCCTCCAACTACCAAACCCACCGGACCCCTTTCCATCCAGTCTTTAGCAGCATTTTGACACTGTACCTCCTTTGGTTTCTGCACCGGTATGCTGTCCTGGTAAACAGTGTTTTTCAAGATTCTCTTTTTGATCTTTTTCCCTTGCAGCACTCATTTGACTCTGGTGATGTCATCCTCTTTCATGACTTCAAATCTGGGCCAAATCAGCGAAGAGTGGTCATCTAGGTCCCTGTTTCCAACTGCCCGCTTGAATGTTGTGTTTGTTCTTTATCCTTCATTCCATTAATGTGGTATATCACCACATTTATTGACTTTCATACGTTGAAACATACTTGCCTCTCAGGTTGTCCCTGATCATGGTGTATGATCTTTTTAATATGTAGTTGAATTTGGTGTGCTAGTATTTTGTTGAGGATTTTTGCATCTATGTTCATTAGGGATATTGGCTGTAATTTTCTTTTCTTGTAGTTTTCTTGTCTGGCTTTGATATCAGGGTAATGGTGGCATCATAAGATGAGTTAGGAAGTATTCTTTCATGTTCAATTTTTTTGAAAGAGTTTGAGAAGGGTTAGTATTAATTCTTATTTAAATGTTTGATAGACTCACTGGTGAAACCACCTGGTCCTGGACTTTTCTTTTTTCTTTTTTTTTAACTTTTTATTCTGCACTGGGGTATAGCCAATTAACAGTGTTTTGATAGTGTCAGGTGGACAGTGAAGGGAGTTAGCCATATATATACATGCATCCATTCTCCCCCAAACTCCGCTCCCATCCAGGCAGCCTCATAATATTGAGTGGAGTTCCATGTGCTATACAGTAGGGCCTTGTTTGTTATCCACTTTAAATATAGCAATGTGTACATATCTATCCTTCTAGGCCTTTCTTTGCTGAGAGATTTTTGATGCCTCATTCAGTCTCCTTATGCCAGCAAATTTGGAAAACTCAGCAGTGGCCACAGGACTGGAAAAGGTCAGTTTTCATTCCAATCCCTAAGAAAGGCAATGCCAAAGAATGCTCAAACTACCACACAGTTGCACTCATCTCACACACTAGTAAAGTAATGCTCAAAATTCTCCAAGCCAGGCTTCAGCAATATGTGAACCATGAACTTCCTGATGTTCAAGCTGGTTTTAGAAAAGGCAGAGGAACCAGAGATCAAATTGCCAACATCCGCTGGATCGTGGAAAGAGCAAGAGAGTTCCAGAAAAACATCTACTTCTGCTTTATTGACTATGCTAAAGCCTTTGACTGTGTGGATCACAATAAACTGTGGAAAATTCCGAAAGAGATGGGAATACCAGACCACCTGACCTGCCTCTGGAGAAACCTGTATGCAGGTCAGGAAGCAACAGTTAGAACTGGACATGGAACAACAGACTGGTTCCAAATAGGAAAAGGAGTTCGTCAAGGCTGTATATTGTCACCCTGCTTATTTAACTTCTATGTAGAGTACATCATGAGAAACACTAGGCTGGAAGAAACACAAGCTGGAATCAAGATTGCAGGGAGAAATATGCAGATGACACCAGATAATGCAGATGACACCACCCTTATGGCAGAAAGTGAAGAGGAACTCAAAAGCGTCTTGATGAAAGTGAAAGTGGAGAGTGAAAAAGTTGGCTTAAAGCTCAACATTCAGAAAACGAAGATCATGGCATCTGGTCCCATCACTTCATGGGAAATAGATGGGGAAACAGTGGAAACAGTGTCAGACTTTATTTTTCTGGGCTCCAAAATCACTGCAGATGGTGACTGCAGCCATGAAATTAAAAGACACTTACTCCTTGGAAGGAAAGTTATGACCAACCTAGATAGCATATTGAAAAGCAGAGACATTACTTTGCCAACAAAGGTTCGTCTAGTCAAGGCTATGGTTTTTCCTGTGGTCATGTATGGATGTGAGAGTTGGACTGTGAAGAAGGATGAGCACCGAAGAATTGATGCTTTTGAAGTGTGGTGTTGGAGAAGACTCTTGAGAGTCCCTTGGACTGCAAGGAGATCCAACCAGTCCATTCTGAAGGAGATCAGCCCTGGTGTTCTTTGGAAGGAATGATGCTAAAGCTGAAACTCTAGTACTTTGGCCACCTCATGTGAAGAGTTGACTCATTGGAAAAGACTCTGATGCTGGGAGGGATTGGGGGCAGGAGGAGAAGGGGACGACAGAGGATGAGATGGCTGGATGGCGTCACTGACTTGATGGACATGAGTCTGGGTGAACTCTGGGAGTTGGTGATGGACAGGGAGGCCTGGCATGCTGCAATTCATGGGGTCGCAAAGAGTCGGACACGACTGAGTAACTGAACTGAACTGAACTGAACTCAGTCTCCTTATTCATTATTGTTCTGGTTAGATTTTCTATGTCTGCATGATTCATTCTTATATGTTTCTATGATTTTACCAGTTTCCTCTAGCTTACCCAATTTGTTGGCTTATAATGGTTCAGAGTAGTCTCTTATGATTCTTTGTATTTCTGTAGTATCCATTTTACTTATTACATAGTTCTGCTCCCATTTTTAAGTTCTAGTGTGTTAGAGTCAACTTTTGCAGCATAACAAATAGCCGTGAAATCTCAGTGTCCTGAAACAGCAAGTATTTGTTTCTCACTCACATGTATGTTGATGGATTGGGCAGCTATCTTTCAGGCTGAGAATCAAACAGGTTTGATCCAAGTGTTTCATTCTTTTATGGGGCTGTGGCCACCTACAGCATGTTATTCTTGCGATGTGTCTTAAGGTCTAATCTCAAAACTAGTTCTTCTGCTCTATTCTATCACCAAAGAAAATCACAAGGTCAAGCCCAATGTTAGCAGATGAAGGTGATGGGAAGGAGAAATATAGTCTACCACCCTGATACCTTTCAAGGTTGTACAAAGAACCCTGCCTTCTGATTTACTTTTTAGGAGTTGATGTTGGGTCATTTACTTCTATGATCTATTAAGAGTTAATGTTGTGCCAGTTCACATAAAGTAAGAATTTTGCAAGTATACACCCCATTTTCCAGCCCCGTCTGTTATATAATTGTAAACATTATACACTCTAAAATACAAAGTTTTTATTTTTTTTTGAACAATCATATGCATTTTTATTAAATTAAGAGGGAAAACTAGCCTATGTTTATTTAACATCATTACCATTTCCAGTCTTCTCCATTTTATGCAGATTCATACCTGTTACATTTCCCTTCATCCTGCTGCTGCTGCTGCTGCTAAGTCGCTTCAGCCGTATCCGACTCTGTGTGACCCCATAGGTGGAAGCCCACCAGGCCCCACCGTCCCTGGGATTCTCCAGGGACGGCAAGAACACTGGAGTGGGTTGCCATTTCCTTCTCCAATGCATGAAAGTGAAAAGTGAAAGTGAAGTCACTCAGTCGTGTCCGACTCTTAGCGACCCCATGGACTGCAGCCCACCAGGCTCCTCCGTCCATGGTGTTTTCCAGGCAAGAGTACTGGAGTG
Organism: Bos indicus; assembly: GCF_029378745.1. Classification (NCBI taxonomy): domain Eukaryota; kingdom Metazoa; phylum Chordata; class Mammalia; order Artiodactyla; family Bovidae; genus Bos; species Bos indicus. The sequence continues at coordinate 35,231,620 of NC_091772.1, read as the reverse complement.
GGTTGTCATTGCCTTCTCCCTCCCTTCATCCTAAAAGAGCTTTTATTGTAGTCCAGTGCTGCTGATAAAAAATGCTCTCTCACTCTCCCTTTTTTCCTTTTTATCTGAAGTGACTTTATATTGCCTTCATTCTTGAAGGATATTTAAGCTTAATATAGAATTCAACATTGGTATGTTTCTCTTTCAGTCTTTGAGGATGTCATTCCACCTTTCCTGTCCTCCCTTCTTTCTAACTGGTTCCTGCTAGCCTTCACTCTATGACCCTACTGTCCATGCTGGAACCTCCATCTTTTTCAAGAACGATGCCTACCTTGTTTAGAGATTCATTCTTAAGTTTCATCCCAGGAGAAATGCCCTAATCATTTATGATATGGAAATATACCAGATTGGGGCAGGACATGGCTAGCCCCTTTGTAGGCAAAAGAAACAACAGTGCCTTTATTTCCGATGATAGGTGTGTATCTTCAGAAAATTAAAGAGGTCCTCATATTAGAATTAATAAAAGCCTAATTCTAATACAAGTGAAGTGAAGTCCTCTTTAATTTTCTGAATTAGGGCTTCCCTGGTGGCTCAGATGATAAAGAATCTGCCTGGAATGCAGGAGACCCGGGTTTGATCTCTGGGTTAAGAAGATCCCCTGGAGAAGGGAATGGCTACCCAGTCCAGTATTCTTGCCTGGAGAATTCCATGGATAGAAAAGCCTGGTGGGCTACAGTCCATGGGGTTGCAAAGAGTTGGACATGACTGAGTGACTAATACTTTCACTTCTTCATATTAGATTTAATAAAAGAATTGTATAATATAGCCAGATACAGTGTAAGCTTATGAAATCAATACCTTTTCTTTATGCTAACAATATGAAGTTGGAAGTTAAATTTTTTATAAATACCACTTATAGATAGAAAAAATAACACATTTAGAAATAAATTTTTTAAAAAGCTCAGCATGCTTATGAGTATAACTGTCAAATATTATTGAAGAACATAAAACAAAGCCTATATAAAGAGACAGTTAATATTCTTAAATGAGAAGATTTAATTACAAAAAATGATCTGTCATTCCAAGTTATATTAATGTTATTTCAATGGCATCTCCATTTTTTGGAGCTAAATAAAGTCATTACATAATTCATATGGAAGAATACATGTCTAAAAATAGTAGGAGAAAATAGAGTTTGATATTAGATTTATGAATATATGGGAACTTAGCATACATTAAGGTGGGACTTTGAGCCATGTTAGAAAGGATGACTTATTTAATAAACAGTTCTGACTAGGTCACTATCCATTAGTACTAAAGATACTACTTGTATTATATAACTTCTTAGTAAGACAAAAAATACTGAAACAATGAATGAAAGAAAAAATGTGTAATATGATAATTATATTTAATTATGTATGTATAAATATATGTATACAATTTTAAAATAATTGACTACATACAATTTAAAAATAATTATATAGCAAGAGACACACTAAATAGAATCTAAAGGCAAATACTAATATACTAGGGAAAATATGATCTACACGCATGATGATCGTATGTACACATGTAACATATAGTACATACGTACTGTGATCTCTTCTACAGAGAACAATCATATAAATAAAAAAGAAAATGACATACTACCGACCCAACAGAGATGGCCATATATTCTCAGATCATAGTTCAGAGTTGTTTCTGGAAAGCAACTGTCCAATCAGGAACCCGTTTCCCCAGCCCCTCCCTATTTGCATCTAATGACATCATATAACTAGTTCTCACCAAAGAAAGTGGTTGTGTCATTGCTATGGTGAGACAGTCAAGGAAAGGTGTTGATTTTCCATTCTCTCCTCCTAAAGCTCTAAGGAATGGAAGAGCCAGAAGATGGAAGAAGCCCACATCCCTGAATCATCCAGAAAGCTGCCCAGCAAGCAGGGGTGAACCTGGAGATGCTCAAATGCTCCTGGGGGGTTGGCCCAAGGTGGGAGAGAGTATAGCCACTGAAGTATAGCTGCTGCTGGTACCACTGGTACCTCTGAGCATGGCTGGCACCAGCATCAGGGATGGAGGGGTAGCAGGAGCCTTTGCTGCTGCCGTGAAAGCAGCACTGATGGGAGCTAGAAACTAGAAAGGAAGCCCCTTTTTCCTTCCTCCCACCTGCCAATTTCCCCTACATGCCCCCCAGTCAGCACAACCCAACAAGAAGCCAGTTGGCAAGGGAGCTGGAGAAATGGAGTTTGGGGAGCTCCACCCCGTTTAGAGGGGGTGGGCTCAGAGCTGAGAGACAACAGGTTCACCCCTGAAACAAGAGAACAGAGGATCTGGAGCCAGAAAGCCTGGGTTCTCAGTTCTGCCAGAAAGAATGGCCTGTGAGAGGTTGCCTAACCTCGCGCATCGCATCTCAATTTCCTCATTTACAGAGGATGGGTGACATCACTGACCTCAGAAGGTGGTTGTGAAGATGACGAGTCAATATATATACAATCGCTTTGTAAACTCCACGTGCTGTTTTAATGCAGGTGTTTTTATGATGGTCAGTCTTGTTGAAAAACCACACAGGGGAAGTGTGTCTGAGTACCCTGGGGGTTGTGCCTTCCCTCAGAGATCCAAGTCTTGACCAAGCCTCCTCCTCCGAGGTTTAAACATCTTCCAAATGGAGAAAAAAAAAAAAAATGAGTTGCTCAGTCATGTCCAGCTCTTTGTGACCCTGTGTACTGTAGCTCACCAGTCTCCTCTGTCCATGGGATTTCCCAGGCAAGAACACTGGAGTGAGTAACCATTCCCTGCCCCAGGGGGTCTTCCCAACCCAGGGACTGAACCCAGGTCTCCTGCATTGCAAGTGGACTCTTCACTGCCTGAAGCGCACCTCCAAATCAGGTGGTGAGCCGTGATGCTCTGCTCTGCTCAGAAGCCCTGCTGCTGCTGCTGCTGCTGCTGCTGCTAAGTCGCTTCAGTTGTGTCTGACTCTGTGCGACCCCATAGATGGCAGTCCACCAGGCTCCCCCCTCCCTGGGATTCTCCAGGCAAGAACACTGGAGTGGGTTGCCATGTCCTTCTCCAATGCATGAAAGTGAAAAGTGAAAGTGAAGTCGCTCAGTCATGTCTGACTCTTCACGACCCCATGGACTGCAGCCTACCAGGCTCCTCTGCCCATGGGATTTTCCAGGCAAGAGTGCTGAAGTGGGGTGCCATTGCCTTCTCCGCTCAGAAGCCCAGGTACCTGCAAAGCTTCCATTTCAAGATCTCCTCTCCAGGAGAGGGTGAGATGGATGGAAAGAGTAACATGGAAATGTATATTACCATATGTAAAATAGATAGCCAACGGGAATTTGCTGTATGTCTCAGGAAACTCAAACAGGGGCTCCGTATCAACCTAGAGGGGTGGGATGGGGAGGGAGATGTGAGGGAGGTTCAAAAGGGAGGGGATATATGTATACCTATGGCTGAATCATGTTGAGGTTTGACAGAAAACAACAAAATTCTGTAAAGCAATTATCCTTCAATAAAAAAATAAATTAAAAAAACAAAAAAAGGATCTGCTCTTCAAAGCCTGAGCCTGGTATCCTATACTCAGGCTGGAGGGCCAGCTGCACAGAGACCCCTCCCAGAGGTTTGGATAAGCCCCTCCTCCCACACCTAGAGCATGATGACTACACCTCTTCCCTTTCCTCCCAGCCCTGCATGGTAGTTCCTTCTTGCTGTGCACAACCCCTGGGCTACCTGAGCCTGCTTGGCTGCTCTTTCAGCCTTCCAATGCCTGAGGTATGGGTTCTGTGCTTTCAAATACCTGGTGGGCCTTCTCTTTCCCTGATTAGAACCTGGCTCAGAGAATATTTAGGGTACCATAAGGAGGGGACCCCAGAGATAGAAACATGGACTGGATTCGCCTCTATCTTTGGCCTCAAAAGCAATGCTGAGCTCCTTGCCAGTGAAACACTGGGTATTGGCAACTTGTGCATATATGGTGGCATCGTGATTAATTAGTATTAGCTGTGGTTGCTTGCAGCAAAGTGGCTGTTGAAGGCAAGGCTTTGAGAAACCAGATGGCCACTTCTGCCTACCTGAGAGAACTTACAGAGAGAAAAATGACTGCTTCAGACCTTTCAACTTTGAGCTCTACTTTTAGTAGAACAGTGTGTAGGATATAAATGGTTTCCAGAACCTACAGAAGCTACTCCTACACGGAGGAAATACAAAGTGCAGCGACTTGTCTTTCACTTTGAAGATAACATCCTGACATGCTTTCTTTTTTAAATTTTTATTACTGGAGTATAGTTGCTTTACAATGCTGTGTTAGTTTCTGCTGTACATCAAAGTGAATCGGCCATATGTGTACATAGATCCCCTTTCTCTCACCAGCCCCCATGCCACCTGACAAGATTTTGAGTGCCGAAGACCCTGCAAACTGGAGAAGAGGGGTGTGGTGACATCCTAGGATGAGCACCAAGTGCAGGGATGTTTCTGTCCTTTATGAGTTCTCACTGAGTGGCATTTACAAAAGGCTCACATTAATTCCATGAGTACAATGATGCTCTGCAATGTTGGCCAGCTTTCGCCACAACCACGGTGCTCAGTCAGTGGGTCCGTGTACAGAGTGGCCGTGGTGGCAGGGATGGGAGCCCTGCGTCTTCTCCACATCTCAGCCTTTTCCTCACTGTGGCTGACCTGTTTGCCAAGTGCCTGACCCACCAACAGCAGAAACACGTGCAGAGCTCTGGACAGGAAATGACATCACTCCTGGAGGCCACCTGCAGGCAGAGTGATTCCACTGGACCCTTCTATCCTATTAAGGAGGGAGAAGCAATTTATGTTATTGGAAGGGAGCCCTTATTCTGGACGGGGTTTTCCTTTTGCCTGAAATGCTTCTGCACCATCACCATCCATGGGCACAAGGACTATGATATCTGCTGTCACTGTGTCCCTCACAACTTTGATTCTGCCAAAGAACTCATTTCATAGCAAAAGAAGCACAGCCACAAGCTTGTGGAATGCCTCATCTTTCCATGTGTCATGTCACCCAGAAACATCTGGCTTCAGAGAATGCAAGCATGGTCCTCAGAAGAGGCAGTTATCGTGCAAAGTGAGGGACAACACCTGAGACACTGACCACTCTGCAGCGTGTGAGCATGGAGACTCGGTGTGGTTTCCCCCATAACCAGAGTTGAAGAGTCTAGAAATCAAGGAATGAGGATGGATTTGGCTTCCATCACTAGTAAATCTCCTGGAGAATTTGCCTTCCCATCTCAACAACTTTGGGTTTAAAGTTCTTAGCTGATTACAGATGCCTGCTTCCAGCAGGGGACACAATGCCACCATCAATTTGACAGTTGGGACCTCCACCTGGACATTTGGACTTTCATGCCACTAAACCAGTAGGCGAAGAAGGGTTTGCCCCCTAGCTGGAATGATTGATCCTGATTACCTAGCATAAAACGAGGCTGCTGCTACATTGTAGGTGGAAGATTCTCTAGAGCCGTGAAGTCCCATAACAAGAGTTGGTCCCATGAAGTCCTATAAGAGTTGATGGAAAATTCTAGTAACCTAAGAACAATAAGACTACAGAAGATTCTGTTCCTTAGGAATGAAAGTAGGAGAAACAAAGTATGGAACTTGGACTGACAGAGAGACTGGCTATCTGTGGGGAAAGGGAAGAAAAGGGTTGCAGAAATCAGCAGTGGCCTGTGTCTCATATAGAAAGGAAGATGGAGCAGCGATGCTTTGTCCTCTTTGCTTGTCATTACATCATTTCATACCAGCCTTATTGTCAATGGATAACTCTATCATGTCTGACTCCAGGTTACAGAGATTCAGGTGGAATTGCAACCACACCCAAAGAGGAATTCATGACAATCTGAGATGGGGAGTTAACAGTTGGGACCTGATGTTTCACCTTCAGTAGGGAGAGGGTCCTTCTATGTGAGACAGACTAATGCATCTGGTAGGGCAGACGCGAATCCTCACTGTTGTAGGAAACCTCCAGTAAGGTACACAGTTGCGTTTGGCTGTTGCTAGCCAAACAGCTGTTGACTGATCAATTGTCCATCAGCTCTGAGACCATGCTTCTCTATACTGCTCTGTGATTTGGGGGCTGAGGCTCTGAAAACTGCATTTCCTAGCCTCCCTTGCCAGCTTCCCACTAGGTCTGCACTAGAGGGGATTTGGAAGGTAGAAGAGGAAGGCAGGAGAGACAGGAGCCTGTGTCCATGTGTCTGGAGGCCAGTGGAATAGGACTTTCCTCCAGAGACCCAAGCAACAGCCCCGTGAGACCCCCTCATCCCAGTTCATAGCTGGTGACACCACCTCTTCCATTTCATTTCCCTAGGTGGCTTCTGCAGTTATTAGTTTCTGGGTTCCTCTAGCACCTCATTTTGATCTTTCAGCTTTCCTAACACTGATGTCACCAATTTCCTGTGCTAATTAAAACTTTTTTGTTTGGAGTATTTGGTATGATTTCTGTTTTCCTAACTAGATTTAGTATTGTTACTCTCTATCTTATTATAAAAGAAATACCTGCTGTACCTGTCTATCTATCCATCCATCCACTCATCAATTCATCTATCCATCTCTCTAGCATCATTTATCTAACACAACCTAATTTACCTAAAGAGGATGGCAGGCAAGAAGATGTTTGTGAATGATTCCTGGGGTCAGAGGTGGCCTTCATCCAAATTTCAAAATGACAGAGCTTGCTTTTGCCCCTTTTCTTCCTCCTTTAGTCTCTATCCCTTCATCCTGGGAGTCCAGAATCTCCCATACCCTCCCTTCCAAATCTATGACCCTTTCCTGCCAATTTCTTCTAAACCTAACTGATAACTAATGGAAAACTTATGAAGAAAGGTGCAACGATTTTGGAATTTTTGGTGCTTTTAGAAACAGCCTTGAAGGCACCAAAGCTTTTCATGTTCAAAGGAACCCAACAAAGTGACTAGAAGCCAACTTGGCCAATTACCATGAAGGGTCACATTGGTTCACCCTAGTCAAGACACTGAGTGGGTTCCATGGTAGTTCTCTGAAACTCTGGAGCCTCTGGAGATGATGATATGCTTTAATAAAAGAGACAGCAGCTGAACATTGTTCAGCTTTTTTTCAAGTACTGCAAAAACCAGACAAAATAAATGATGTTCCAGAAAGACGATCATATGCAAAATACTCCAGCCCTCTTGGACCTGATTTTTTTCTTCCTGGTAACATCAAGAAGAGAGAATAGCCATCGACTAGCAGCCTGAGTGTGTGCAGAAGCCAAGAACTTTCTCTTTGTGTTATTTACTTTAACATGTATCAAGTAGGATGATTCTGCTGCAAGTAACAGGTAATCCAACTCAAAATTACTTAAGTAACTCAGTAATTCCACACCTAGGTATAGATGCAAGAGAAATGAGAGAACTATGGCCATATAAAAGTTTGTACATGAACATTCATAATGGCATTATTCATAATAGTCAAAAGGTGGAAATGACACAGATATCCTTCAAGTGATAAATGGATAAAAAAAAAGGTGGTATATTTACATAATGGAATATTATTCAGCTATAAAAAAGGAACAAGATATATGTTTGTATGAGATATGCTGCAATATAAATGAACCTTGGAAATATGCTAAGGGAATGAAGCCAGTCACAGAAGACCATTTTATTGTATGATTTCATTGAAATGAAATGTCCATAATAGACAATTCTACAGAGACAGAAAATAGTAGATGCTTACATCTGGAGTGGGGGGATGGGAGGATTGGGAAGCAATACCAAAATGTATATGGGATTTCTTTGGAAGTGGGTGAAAATGTTCTAACAATAATTTGTGGTGATGGTTGTACAACTCTGTGTGTGTGTGCACGCTTACTAAGTCGTTTCAGTCATGTTTGACTCTTTGTGACCTTATGGACTGTATCTGGCCAGGGGGATTCTCTGTCCGGGGGATTCTTCAGACAAAAATACTGTGAATATACTAAAAACCATTGAATGGTACATTTTTGAGAATATGTGAATTATATTTTATCTTACTATTACCCCAAAGTTACTAAAATAATAAAGGAATTTACTTCTTCCATAACAAGAAGTCCAGAATTAGGTCAGTTTAACAGCTGATCATTGGAAGGACCGAAGCTGAAGCTGAAGCTCTAATACTTTAGCCATCTGATGTGAAGAGCCAGGTCTTTGGAAAAGACTCTGATGCTGGGAAAGATTGAGGGCAAGAGGAGAAGAGGGCGACAGAGAATGAGATGGTTGGATGGCATTACTGACTTAGTGGACATCAGTTTAAGCAAACTTGGGGAGACAGTGAAGGACAGGGAAAGCTGGTGTGCTGCAGTCCATAAGATCGCAAAGAGTTGAACACGACTTAGCGACTGAAAAACAACAGTTGATTAATTCAGTCTCACCAAGTCATCAGAGACTTAGCTTCTCTCCATCTTGTGGCTCTGCTGTCCTTAGCTAACTGCCCTGCATCAGATTCAGACATCCTGGAGTCAGAAAAGAGAGTATTCTTTTTGTGTGTCCCTTTATTTCAGGAAGGAAAGCCTTTCCCAGTAGGGTCCAACCTCACCATCCGTCATATCTCACGGACCAGGATTGCTCTCCTACCAAACACCTACCCAGTCGTCAGGATGACCTTGGGTCAGAGCACTCAAGTTTCACCTTGCATCCTACAGAGAAGTGGTAGGTGCTGGAATTAACCAGAGTTCCATCAGCGTGGAGGAGGGGGTTGGTGACTGTCAGAGAGGCTACCCCAGCAGCTGCCGAAAATGATATAGGAAAGAGAATTTTCTTTCAGGAAGAATGGGAGCAGAGTGAGCAATGAATTTATATATCTCTCACTCTCCCTAACATCTATTATATTTGTCTATCATCTATATCTATCTATCCATTCTGTCCATTCAGCCACCTAACCAACCCTCCATCCATCCTACGTATGTAGGTATGCATGTATTTACCTATTCTTTCTATCTCTCTGTCTCTCTATCATCTACCTACCTACATACCTACCTATCTGTACACACATGCAGATTTAAAATACCTGTACTTTTGACTTCTTAGAATTAAGAGATGTGACTTTTACTTTTTTTTTAACTTCCATGATTTGCATTTTCATCAAAGTGCCCCAGGTCCGGCAGGGTTAGAAGGAGGAACGCTGATGCAACCAGTTCAGCTGGCATTCCCCTCACCTCCTCGGAGCATGCTGTGGCCCTGGGGCCCAGTTTGCTCACCTCCTCTCTGCTGGGCCAGCTCACCCTGGGCAGCAGAAGCGGGGAGAAGGTATGGCTGAGGTCCCCTGGGCGACCCCACTCCCTCCACTCCCACCCCCACCCCCGCTTCTCTGCCCTCCCCATACCTAGCGGACATGAGCTCCCACTACCTCCCCGCCCCGCTCCCATGTGGTTGTGTTTAACTCTGTAGAATTTTGAACCCACCTCAAGCTGTGCCAGTGGGGAGATCAAAGTCCATAAAGTGAATGTATTTCATAAACGGTGAACTTCTGCGAAGAAACCAAACTCATTTAAGCCAAAGCCGAGGGGAGTGTGATGCTTTGACTGATGCATGAAAGGAATAAAGAAGCTTGTTTCCCCTGTGTGTTATTTGGGTTCTTTTTTTTTTTTTTAGAAGACTGTTTATTAAAGGCCTTACTTTAAAACAAACACAGAGAACTCTCGTGTTCTTTTTGTAACCACGACGGAGCCCTTTGAAGCAGTGGATCCTGAGTGTGAGAGCGGACGGCTGTTTGCCCTCTCCTGGGCTCCGTGTTTAGTTAGCTGGGTCTTGAAAACTCTGAACCTCTTTCACCCTTGAGAGAGGTGTTCGGCGTGGACTCTGAGAGCAGAGGGAGGGGAAGATGGCGTCAGGACTTGGCACCTATATGCAAGCTTCTCTGCAAACAAGACCTGAGCCCAGGACCCTTCTTTCCCTGCAGGAGAGCCGCTGGAGTCAGCTCAGCTGCCCTGCTGGGTCCCCTCCCTGCTCTCCACCCAGCGGTGTGCGGTCCTCGATAAAATATCAGCTCTGGAAGTGGGGAGGGGCCCCCATTTCCTTGGTGACTGGTCCCAAGGTGGCCTGTGGCACCCACAGCGCCCTGAGTTGGAGACACCAGCATCATAACCTCCCCCTCTGCCTCTCCAGGGATCTTCCCCTCCTGGGCCTGGGAGTCAACAGAACAACATCTCAGCACATGTTTCTAATGGGCAGTTGCCCCGCCACAGGGAAAGCTCCTCTTGTTTCCACGTCCCACTGTGGAGAGCCTGGCTTCCATCTTCCCCGCCCCACCAGCGATCACTGGGCTATTCTGGTCACTTCCTCGGACAGTTCCTTGAATTGTTTCAATGCCATTGTGTGAGTCACTGAGCCCGGCTTCCTTTCCCTTCTCAGGCAGCTGGGAAAATCCGGCTCCCTCCGTATTTTCCTTTGTTAACTGCTGTATCCTGAAGTTGGTCAGGCCTGGCCAGGCAGGGGCGATATGAGCCGTGGACCCAGCGGCCAGCTCTCCTGGGGATCCCAGATGTCCCTCGATGGGTGGAAGGCCATCCTGGGAGGAGGCGGGGTGTCTGGGGTGAGGAGGTTTTCCCACCTGGGTTTCAAGGTCTCTGTGGGTAAGGGTAGGACCCCCATTACCCACATTCATTCCTAAAGGACAGAATGGAGGTGGGACATCAATGGAAGAGGATGACAGCTTTGTCCCAACCTGTAAACACAGATTGTGACCTTGTGGTTTGAAAGATGGAAGCTTATGTAGCATTTTGCAGAGAGGCTGGAAAAGCAATGCCTGCTGTAGTAACTAATGAGGCATCACAGCCAAGGCGGCTGTAAAGACCCAGGTGAGGCCAAAAGGACCAAGATGGATGCAACTGTGGACTGGCAGGACTTGCCTCGTGGAAGCTGACTCTCCCGGGATCTCGACAGCGTCCCAGGATTGAGCAAAGGGTCAGAAGCACTCTGCTGAGAAAATGGTCTTGAAACCAAAGATGTCTAAGCCTTATGATGACTATTTGGATCAAGGCCCTACCCCCACCCCAGCCCTTCCTCCACTCTCATGCCTCCACCCAACCATCCCTTAAGTGAGTGAGTCAAAGTCACTTAGTCGTGTCTGACCCTTTGTGACCACATGGACTATACAGTCCATGGGAGTCTCCAGACCAGAGTACTGGAGTGGCTAGCCTTTCCCTTCTCTAGGGGATCTTCCCAACCCAGGGATCAAATCCAGGTCTCCCACATTGCAGGCAGATTCTTTACCAGCTGAGCTATCAGGGAAGCCTTTCAGTCTGTGGTAAATGCTCAGGATTCTTTAAGACAGGGGAAGGGCAGATACCCAGTTAGTTAGAAGACAGGGGAGAGAATGGGGCCTCAGTCAGTAACTTTGATTCTTCCTAACGCTGCCAATCCCAGCAAAGAGAGGGACCGTGTAGCATGTATTAATGACATGTCAGTCTCTGTGCCAGCCCTGTATTATCATCTCATTTAACTATACCACTAACCTGGAGTGGGGGGAGGTGCATGTTTTTTTATTATTCCCATTTTACAGTGAGAAGACAGAGGCTTGGAGGGAGTTTATTACCTCACCCGAGGTCACAGGGCTCTGAGCCCAGGTGTCACTGACTCCAGAGCCTTTCCCCGCCCTACTCTCCTGTCTTGCTTCTCTGGATCCAGGGCAGTGCTGGCGGGGTGAGCCATGACTCTTAGTCAAGTCCTCCAGGTACTTAATCAGTAACTGAACAGTATCCTATCTTCGGTACTGGGCTGGGCTGAGCCAGGGATGGAAGGAGAACCTCCCCCCCACCCCACCCCCACTCCAGCCCCCAAAGCCACACCAGCCTGAGGGTTTCCACGCAAAGCAGCTGGTCGGCCCTGGGCTTGATCCAGTGTCTGTCCCCACCTCTCCCGCCTTCCACCTCCACACCAGGGTCATGTTGTCCATCCCGCAGACTCACACCTGCATCCCTCTGATCCATCTAATCCTGAATGGACAACCCAGCTGGACAGCAGCCTGGCTTTTGTTTTGATTTAGTCCCTGGACTCTGAGCCTGGGCCCTGCACCCAGTTCCATGCCCTGCAGTCCACAGGCGAGACTGGTTCTCGCACTTCCACCTAGCTCCCCAAGGCCCTGCCTGGGAGGAGTGGGCTGGAGTGGGGACCTGGACTCCCACTCCTCCCCGATCCTCCCCCACTCCGGGGTGCCTGAGTTTCTCCCTGGCCCAGCTGGAGAGTGAGTCCTCCCCTCATGGGGGCAGCACAAACCCAGCCACAGCAGATGCACTGTGTTAGCTGTCCAGAGTTCACTAGTAATCTGTGCCTGGCAATTCCCAACGTAGGAGATGAGCCAGGGACCCGGTCTGTACAAGGCCCAGTTAACCACTGATGACTTTGGAAAAGTCACCCCCCTGTGCTTCCATTTCTTTTTCCGCACACCGGGCCAATAACAGAGCTGACGTCAGGAAGCTGCTCTGGGGACTGAGTGAGTTAACGTGCAAGGCGCTGGGGCAGGCAGTCCTGGCTTGTGGCTGTTACCTGCTTACACTGTCATACAGAGGTCTCCTCGCTTCCCTGGGAGTCCTGGCTTGTGGCTGTTACCTGCTTACACTGTCATACAGAGGTCTCCTCGCTTCCCTGGGAGTCCTGGCTTGTGGTCGCTAAGCAGAGGTCGGACGGAGCATCGAACAAAATACAGCCTTTCCTGGTTGTATTGCAGTTTGCTCTATTGTGTGTGTTTTTAACAAACTGAAGGTTGCTGACAACTGTGTTGAGCAAGTCTATCGGCAGGCACCATTTTCCTAGCGTTTTGTCACCTTTTGGTAGCTCTCGCAGTATTTCAAACTTTTCCTTGTTATTATGCTTGTGGTGGCAAGCTTTGATGACGGATTCTGGTTACTGTTGTAGTTGTTCTGAGGTGCTGTGAACTGTGCCCACGTAAGACAGTGAACATAATCCATAACTATTGTGTGTGTTCTGACCACTCCCCCATCTCTTGCCCTCTCTCTGGGCCTCCCTCTTCTGTTAGACACAATAATACTGAAACTAGGCCAACTAATATCAATAACCCTACAATGGCCTCTAAGTGCTCAAGGGAAAGGAAGAGTCAAAGGATGAGGCAAAATTCACTGCTGTCTAATTTTAAGGAATTACCACGGCTGCCCCAACATTCAGCAACTACCCCTCACCCCAGTAGTCAGCAGTCTTCAACACTAAGGCAAGACCCTCCTCCAGCAAAAAGATGACAACTTTGCTCAAGACTCAACTGATGGTTATCACTTTTTTTTTTAGAGTGAAATGTTTTTTTCATTACGGCAAGTACAGTTTTGGGGAGCATAATGCCATTGCACACTTTATAGACTACAGTGTGGTAGAAACAGAACTTTTATGTGCACTTGGGAAACCAGAAATTTCTGTGTGACTTGCTTTATTGAGACATTTGCTTTATTGTGGTGGTCTGGAACCAAAGCCGTGACGTCTCCAAGTTCTGCCTGTAAACCAGTTCTGCCCTGTGAGCTTCAACCATGCTAGCTACCCATCAGATTCATAGTATTTGGCTCAATGAGTTCCATCTGGACTGGTTAGCTTCTTCATTCCAGACAGACTTACTAGACCGTGTCCAGGGGTTGAACTAGTTAAGTGTACCTGCAAAGATGGGAAGGAACTTTTATGAAGAGGTTTTTTTCTTTTAAATTCTTAAAATTCCCCAAGTATCTGGGGACCCATCACACAGTGTGTCCTGCCACCCAAATTATCACATCCAGATGGCTTCAATGAGTGGCCAGCACTTTCAATGCACTGTACGTGAATGTCTGAAAATGAGAAAGAATCAGATTTCCCTGGTGGTCCAGTGGTTAAGAATGTGCCTGCCAATGCAGGAGACATGGGTTCAGTCCCTGCTCTGGGAAGATCCCCACAAGCCCTGGGGCAACTAAGCCCGTGCCCTGCAACTCCTGAAGCCTACACACCCTAGAGCCCGTGCTCCACAGCAAGAAAAGCCACTGCAATGAGAAGTCTGCGCCACAACTAGGGGCCCTGCTCGCCACTCGAGGGAAAGGCCCACAGAGACCCTTTGCAGCCAAAAGTAAAATAAATAAGTAAATAAAATTTTAAAAAGAACTATCTACTTAAAAAAAAAATGAGACCACATCCTCCCTGCTTATAACCTTCTAGCGTGTAGACCACAAAATAACAGAAAATTCCAAAGCCAGTAGTCAGTAGTAGAGACTGACCGAGGTGTCATGAGGGACTACTTAACTAACTTGGTGTAACTAATGTGGTGGATCTTGATGATTGTGACCTGTTGGAGCCCATACTTTAATTTGCAGCATCACTTCTCTTTGTTGGGTTGAATCTGCATGTGACAACAGAGGATTCCTTATAACCTGCCCCCCCACACACACACCTGCCCTCACCCCCGCCGGCTACAGGATCGGCATAGTGGCTCTGAGCTCAGCTAAGACCTGGTGGGACAGATCCAGCCCCCGCAGCCACCCTGCTCCGGTTTGCTTAAGATTACACTCGGATGCTGTCAATGAGCCATCAGAGAGCAGAGTAAATAAACAGCCTGCCCACTGGGAGGACAAGACATCCCTGTCCCTCTGCAGTGCTGGTGGGGGCAGCGGGGGTGAGGGGGCAGCGGGGGTGAGGGGGAGGAAAGACACTCTTTCATAACCATCAGTGTCTTCTCTCAGTTCAGGTCAGTTCAGTCACTCAGTCGTGTTCGACTCTTTGTGACTCCATGGACTCCAGCACACCAGGCTTCCCTGTCCATCACCAACTCCCGGAGCTTGCTCAAACTTATGTCCATTGCGTTGGTGATGCCATCCAACCATCTCATCCTCTGTCATCCCCTTCTCCTCCTGCCTTCAATCTTTCCCAGCATCAGGGTCTTTTCTAATGAGTCAGTTCTTTGCATCAAGTGGCCAAAGTATTGGAGTTTCAGCTTCAGCATCAGTCCTTCCAATGAATATTCAGAACAGATTTCCTTTAGGATTGACTGGTTTGATCTCCTTGCAGTCCAAGGGACTCTCAAGAGTCTTCTCCAACACCATAGTTCAAAAGCATCAATTCTTCGGCACTAAGCTTTCTTTATGGTCCAACTCTCACATCCATACATGACTACTGGAAAAACCATAGCTTTGACTAGACAGACCTTTGTTGGCAAAGTAATGTCTCTGTGTTTTAATATGCTGTCTGGGTTGGCCATAGCTTTTCTTCCAAGGATCAAGCGTCTTTTAATTTCATGGCTGCAGTCACCATCTGCAGTGATTTTGGAGCCCAAGAAAATAAAGTCTGTCACTCATAAATAAAGTCTGTCTTCTCTCAGCAGGAAAAATTAAGGAGAGCTGTAATGTTTCATAAATGCCAAACTAATGTGTACACATACACCCAGGTATTGCCTGCTGTAAGCTGACCTTGAAGTTTCTGAGGTTACCGTCTATCCTGTAAGCCACAGTCTCATAGACAATGTTACTGTTATTTCAGGGCTGTATGTGGCTACTTGTTCCCAGGAAGCCACACTCTGGGGTTTTTTATTTTAATTTTAATTTGATTTTAATTTTTAAAAATTGAAGTATAGTTGATTAACATCATTGTGTTGGTTTCAGGTGTACAGCAAAACAATTCAGGGATTTAGATCCTTTTTCAGATTCTTTTCCATTAAAATATTCAGGATAGCTTCCTGTGCTATACAGTGAGTGAAGTGAAAGTTGCTCAGTTGTGTCCGACTCTTTGTGACCCCGTGGACTATACAATCCATGGAATTCTCCAGGCCAAGATACTGGAGTGGGTAGCCTCTCCCTTCTCTAGCAGATCTTCCCAACCCAGGAATCAAACCAGGGTCTCCTGCATTGCAGGCAGATTCTTTACCAGCTAAGCTACCAGGGAAGCCTGGGCTATACAGTGGGTCCTTGTTAATTATTTTATATATAGTAGTGTGTGCATGTTCATGCGAAATTCCCAGGTTAGCCCTCCCTCCTCCCTGCCCTTTTGGTAACCATAAGTTTGTTTTCTATGTCTGTGAGTGTCTGTCTTTGTTTTGTAAATTTGTTCATTTGTGTTAATTTTTTAGAAGTCCACATATAAGTAATATCACATGGTATTTGTCTTTCTCTGACTTACTTCACTTAGAATGGAAATCTCTAGGTCCATCCAGGTTGTTGCAAATGGCATTATTTCCTTCTTTTTCATTCCGTCATATATATGGAATGCAGCATACATACATCTTTACCCATTCCTCTGTTGATGGACACTTAGGTTGCTTCCTTGCCTTGGCTATTGTGAATAGTTCAGGCTGGGTGTTGGGAAGTGGTAGTGGCTGGGCACGTGTGCACGCATGAACGTGTGCACGAGCTATGCACCCAGCAGGGGAGCTCAGGAAACCGAGGGCAAGGGGGGCTCTGAGGAGTCCCTGCTCTCAGACTGCCAGCTGTGCTATTACTTACTTCTTTTTTCGTGCTCAGTCACTCAGTTGTGTCAGACTCTTTGCTACCCCCAGGACTGTAGCCCACCAGGCTCCTCTGTCCATGGATTTCCCAGGCAAGGATAATGGAATATGTTGCCATTTCCTCCTCCAGGGGATCTTCCCAATCCAGAGATCAAATCCACGTCTCTTAAGTCTCCTGTATTAGCAGGTGAGTTCTTTACTACTAGGGCCACCTGGGAAGCTCTTTTAATGTTTACTTTTGCTGCTGCTGCTGCTGCTAAGTCGCTTCAGTCGTGTCCGACTCTGTGTGACCCCATAGACGGCAGCCCACCAGGCTCCCCCGTCCCTGGGATTCTCCAGGCAAGAACACTGGAGTGGGTTGCCATGTCCTTCTCCAATGCATGAAAGTGAAAAGTGAAAGGGAAGTCGCTCAGTTACCAACAGGTAAAAATGGCCCCATCATCAGGAATCCAGCTCTGGAAAACGAGACCCTCTCAGCAGAGACTCCCTCCTGAGAAGAGCTGCCGTGGACACCGGTCCATGGAGCATCCCTCCCTGAGAGCTGGAGGGTCAGACTCACCACCCCAGCCTGGCACATCCCTCCTGGAGTAACAATGGGCCTTCCTCCTTGCTCTGGCCCGCAGGCGTAGTTAGTGCTCATTTTCTTCACTTTTCCCTCCTTAAGACTTTCTCTGGAGGCGAGTCTGATGAACTAATTTCCCCTGAGATGCCAATTACTGATAAAGCTCAAAGTGAGATTGAAATGCAGTTCTCTTAGAGATAAGGGTATCTTAGGAAGAAGGAAAGAGGTCTGTATGCGTGGAATTCCAGGCATCTTGGAGCCTTGAGGGATGGCGGGATTTGATACATGCGTTCACACATGCACGCATGCATGCAGCATCTCAGGCAGGATGTGACCCCGTGCTGCTTGCTGGAAAGGGCCGAGCTGGCTCTTCTCACATCCGAGAGAAGACAGAAGACATTGTCCAGACCTGTCCATCACAGCTTTGCACCTTTCAGCTTCACTCCTTCCCCCATGGATGCTTCCTGGGCGCCTAGCACGCGCAGGCACTGTCCTCGCTCGCTCAACGGCAGGCTCGTCAAGGCTGATGGCTGACATACCGCACATGGGCCAGAGGCAGGAGGGCGAATTCATCCTGCAAGGTCCTGCCAGGCCCCCCTCTGACCTGGAGGGAACTGGCATCCCAGAGGGCAGGTCAGGCCCCTGTCCAGGGCTCCTGGGGGCAGATGGCATCTGCCCTCCCCCTAGAGCTTGCCCTGGATTGAGTGTGGGTCTGGCCACTCGGCTCATCTCCCCAGCAAGGCAGGCCCTGCCAGCCCACATTCTTGAGTCGGAGAGAAGCCAGACGAGCTGAGGGCCTGGTGTCAGGTTGCTCAGCCCTGGCTGCGCGTCTGTTCTGTGTGCCTGGCGAAGGCCCTCCCCACCCCCGACTGCCTAGTGAGTGAAAACATTCCACTTCTGCCTCTCCCGTCGGGGGCGGACCCGCCAGGATCCCTGTCTGAATTCTTCTTCATTAACGGGGATGTGCTTGCCACCCGGAAGTTGCTAAGAGCCCCTTTTGGTGGGTGATGATGTTTTTTGCAGGAGGGACCCCCAATGGTTTTTCTGTTTCTGTTTCCATACTACATGCTGAAACCCACACTTCATTGAAAGCAGATGGTCACCGAGTCCCCGCGATGCCCAAGGGGCGAGGCCGGGCCAGGAGGTTTCTGATTCTCGTCCGCCCGCCGGGCAGCCGTGGCACAGACTGGACAGATGAACGAGGTGGGGGCTGGCGGGTCCAGCCGCAGGACTCTGGAGACAGTGCACAAAGCGGGGCAGGGACAGCCCTGTCTGGACAGTTGGGTCGCAGGAAAACAGAAACAGGGGCACAGGGGCCGCGAGGGTGGGTAGAGATTAAGAGAGAAGGAAAGAAACAAGCTGCGGAGATAAACTCTGGCCTCCGCGGGCCCCTCATTCCCAGGCCCTGAGTCCACAGTGTCAGATTCCCGGGAAAGTGCGTGGTTCAGGGAGCCGCCCTGCCGCAGGAAATTGGTGCTGAAGCCGCAGCCGCGGAGACCCGGGCCTGACCCTTCTCATCTGTCTCCGTGCCCGTGTAATGAGAAGCATATTCTCCACTTTATCTTTCCCCAAAGCATCAGCCCTTATTTCTCCATCTCCAAAAAAGGCAAAGGGAGGACTGGCTGCCTCCCATGCTGCTCAACATAAACTTGTCACCAGCAGAGCCCCATCCGGAGCCTCAGGCCCTCAGGACAGTCTGTGTTGTCCAGAGGCCCCCCAAGGTGGCCCCGTCTGTTCTCTGCTCCTGCAGGAGGCTCCACGGTGACCTGATACTTGGAAGCCACTATGGCTGCAGATATGAAGGGCGCTCTGGCCCAAGGCGGCCGACGCCTAGCCCACTTGGCAGTAGGGGCGTACATGCCTGACTTCAGTCCTGACCCCAAACCTCAGCACAGCTGTCTGTGGATGACAGACACTCCTCCTCCTCCCCATGTCTCCTCCGTGCCCAACTCCCCCCCGCCCCTGCAATCTGGGCTGGGAGATCAACACCATGCACCTGTTGCAGGAGGGCAGAGGGGTAGACCTGACTTGAGCTCACATGTAGGAGGGTTAGATCTGTCCAGGAATGACCAGGTAAGGCAGGTCTTCCAAAATGTTCTTTTTTGAGTAGGGGCAGGGGGCTATACAGCATTGGGATCTTATTGCCCTGACCAGGGATTGAACCCGTGGCCCCTGCAGTGGCATTGCAAAGTCTTACACTGGACCACCAAGGAAAGTCCCTAAAACTTATTTTTTAAGAGTGATTGAGGAATCTCCCAGGGGAAAACTCATCCTGAGGCCCAAGGGAGCCTACATGAGAACTTGAACTCAGCAAAAAAGGCAAAGGGAAGGTGGGAGGCTGAGCAAGGAGGGTGCAAGCTCAGCTTGCTGTCTGCAGTTTGCTGGGGTCCAGTCCTTGTGGGATCACAGCCGAGTGTCCCAGGAGCAGGGGCTGTGGGTACATGGACCGTGGGTCCCATGTTTCACTGGGGCCCGGTCCTTCTGGGGTCACGGCCGAATCTCCTAGGAGCAGAGACTGTGGGTACATGGACCAGGGGTCCCATGTTTTACAGGCACTGCACAGCTTGCCCTTCTGGGTGGACTCATTACATGGAGGGGCGGGGGAGATGCCCTCCCCACTGAGAGTGGACAGCGCAGCTTCAGCATCTCAAGGGCTCTGATGCATGAGGGTGCCTAGAGGAAAGTGGGGGACAGGGGGTGCAAGCCACCAGTGAGAAATGGGGGCAGAGAAGAAGGGGGCTGGAAACAAGGAAGGTGGCCAACCACAATCACAAAACATGAAAGTACAGTGACATGGTAGATGGCGAGGCAGCCAGGCTACTAGAGAGGTGGGTGGCGATGGGGCGCATGGGGAAAAGGACAACTGAAGATGACTCCAGGATGCCAGGCAGCAGGGCTGAGTGGGCACCGGTCCCCAGAGCTGCCCCCCACCCCCATGTTTGGTTTCCTCTCAGAGGGTGAGCAGAGCAGCGGAGGATGGGCACACGCAGGGCCTCCTTCATGTCAAACACTGACCCTTTCACTTTTCAGCCCATGTTGGAAAGTATTCCCTGTCCTGTTAAGATCAGGTTACCTACTGTATTTTAGATTCCACATATAAGTGATACCATGCGAGCTAGTAATACAACATTGTAAATCAACTATACTTCAAAAAAAAAAGAAGATCAGGTTATGGATCCAGTTCAATACCCCACCCCACCCCCACTCCAATTCAGGAAATGCAACCTGAGGGCAGAAACTTCATCCTTGAGGGGGGTCTTGGGGAAACTGAAAGGCTAGATACCAGACAACAGCAAGCTTCCGAGAAAACTTGCCATGAAGCCATTCAGGATGAGAGAGCAGAAGGGACTGTAGCTGAGGAAGACGGACCTGGAAGGGGGTGTGGCCAGGACCCAACCCCTGTGATGTTGTGATTTAGAATAAGAAGTCCGTGCAGGTGTCTGTCCCCATTCACGGCACAGAGCTTAAACCCATGGCCTTTCCTAAGTGATGAGAGGCATAATGGTATCTTTTGTGATGCTACTGAGACTTGGGGACCACACCCAGGGATGGGCACTGGTGGCCCAGGAGCCAGCCACGTGATTAGTAGGACCTTCAATCCTACCCCAACCTCGGGGAGAGGAGAGAGACTGGACAATGAGTTCAATCACCAAAGGCCAAAGATGCAATCAGTCGTGTTTGTGTAATGAAGCCTCCATGAAACCCCAGAAGGACAGGGTTTGGAGAGCTTCCTGGTGGTGGAGGGTGGAGGTTTGGGGAGGGTGGTATGGCAGGGGAAGGCCTGGAAGCCCTGGGTCTGCCCACACACTCTGCCCTCCTCATCTCTTCCATCTGGCCTTCCTGGTTACATCCTTTTATAATCGAGTGGAGATATAGTCAATATGACGCTTATATGAGGTCTGTGAGCTGCTCTAGTAAATCAATCCAACTCAAGGACAGGGTCAGGGACTTCCCTGGCAGTCCCAGTGGTTAAGACTTCATGATTCCAACGCAGGGGCCAAGAGTTCAATCCCTGGTTGGGGAACTAAGATCCCAAGGAAAGAGTCGTGGGACTCTCCCATTTGTAGCCATTGGGTCCGAAGCCCAGGGCACAGTGTGGACCTGTGACTGGTGTGTGAAGTCGGGGCAGGGGCAGCCTTGGGGGGCTGACCCTTTACTGTTTGGGATCTGATACTGTCTCCAGGCGGACAGTCTCAGGATTGAGGTGAACTGTGGGACATCCGGCTGGTGTCCCAGGGCTGCATGGTGCTGTGGGGACCCCTCCCCCAACATGGAATTGTGTGCAGAGCCCTTGACCACCCATGTCCTCAAGAGCGGGGGCCGCTCTTCTTTCTGGAGGCTTTGATGATCCTGCCACTTCTGAAGTCCTCTGTCACTTGTCATTCGGATTTGCTTCTTTACACAGTTGGTCTGACGTGGCTCCCCTCCCATGATCCCTCTCTGCCTCCACATGCCCTTGGGATGACCTGCTTCGTGGGCCGGCATACTTGTTGTCTGAAGGCTGCTGCAGAGACCAGCGCACGGGGTCCCCAGCCAGTCGAGGGGATGTATCTGGGGGTTAAGGGACAACAGTCTTATTTTACTGTCGTCACTCTCCTCCCTGGGGCAGAAGCCTCCTGAGGGGAGGGAGAGCCCACATCTGCACATGTTGCTTCGACCAGCTGGGAGATGCTTGTTCACCTTCAACTTGAAACATGAGACAGAAATGCTAGGCCCAGGATTGCTTTTTCTCTCTTGAGCCAGAATAGTCTTGTGTTTAGGCCCTGAACACTTACAACTTCTCCTGGAAGGATGATAATAATAGTGTTATTATCAACCACTGAGCACTTGCTAAGTTGCTTCAGCTGTGTTCGACTCTTTTCGCCTGTATGGACTGTAGCCTCCCAGGCTCCTCTGTCCATGGGATTCTCCAGGCAAGAATACTGGAGTGGGTTGCCATTTCCTCCTCCAGGGGATCTTCCTGACTCAGGGATTGAGCCTGAGTCTCTCATGTCTCCTGCATTAGCAGGCAGGTTCTTTACCACTGACACCACCTGGGAGCCCAACTTACTATATGCTAGATACCACATGTGCACTCACACACACACACACAACCCACAATCCAGAATTCCACAGCACGTGCGTACGGTGGGTAGGCCAGCAGGCCACTCACCCAGGCCACCCCCTGGGAGGGTCGCTGCCCTCACGTCTGACTCACGCACTGTGCTGTTTGCTTTGCTCCCTCTAGGAAATCCTGTTCTCACAGTTTGCCAGGCAGGGCCTCACAGGGGTGGTGCCCAAATGTGAGTCTGGCTAATGTTTTGGTCCAGGAACTGCACCCCTTTGTGGGAAGTCACTGCTCCTTCCCTGATAAGAATACAGGGTCCTGGACAAAGCCCCAGGCCAGGGGCCAGGAGACGGGGGACCTGGACGCTCTCTCATGCCCTTGGGCAGGTCACTTCCCTCTCAGGAAAGTTGACCCCAATTTCTTCTATAAGAATGAGGGGCTTGGACTCTGCAAAGGGTAAAATTCCTCACAGCTCTAAACATCTAATGTGTGCTTGCCTGCTCAGTCGCTTCAGTCGTGTCCGACTCCTTGCAACCCCATGGACTGTAGCCCACTGGGCTCCTCTGTCCATGGGATTCTCCAGACAAGAATACTGGATTGGGTTGCCATGCTCTTCTCCAGGGGATCTGACCCATCCAGGGATCAAACCTGAGGCCTCCTGCATCTTCTGCCTCGCAGGCAGCTTCTTTACCTGTGAGCCACTGGGGAAGCTTATAGCAAAACCCCAGGAACTTTTTATTCCTACTTTTGATCTGATAGGATGCAACACGGTGAAAATATCCTTGCAGGGTCAGACTTGTTGGAATTTATCTTTTCTGTTCATCTTTTACTATTATTATTTTTTATTTGTTTGGGTTTTTTTGCCACACTGTGCAGCATTCTACGGTATCTTTGTTCCCTAAACAGGGATCGAACCCTCACCCCCTGGAGTAGAAGCACAGTCTTAAGCACTGGACTGCCAGGGAAGTCCTCATCTTTTGTTATTATAATCTAATGTGTGCCTAACGAGATGCTTTATTCCAGATGTTTTGGTGGCAATTTTATTTACTTAAATGAAGTGTAACATAGAATCAAGAAGTTAGAATGGATAACATAATGAAGGGCATATGCCCACCCCCAGCTTCAGAAAGAAAGCACGAGCCACCACTATGAAGCCCCGCTCTGCTTTTCCCTTATGTCATTTCCCATCTCTTCTCAGAGACAACAACTATCTGGAATCTTACCTGGATCATCCTCATGCACTTTACACATAAATATTATACATACAGGGCTTCCCAGGTGGAGCTGGTGGTAAAGAACCCACCTCCCAGTGCAGGAGACGTAAGAGATGCAGGTTCAATCCCGGGGTGGAGAAGATCCCCAGGAGGAGGGCATGGCAACCCACTCCAGTATTCTTGCCTGGAGAATCCTATGGCCAGAGGAGCCTGGTGGCCTACAGTCCATAGGGTCATAAAGAGTTGAACACAGCTGAGGTGACTTAGCACACATGCATGTTATACATAGAATTTTTTCATGTGTGTGACCATCACATAAACAGTATCACAGAGTGTATATCATCTCCTTACTGACTTCCTTTCCACATTCAATTTGGGGTTTTGATCTATGTAGATTCATTTCTACTGTTAGATGATTGTCTATTGTATGGATCAGTGGGAATTTATTTAAAGGCATTTTCCTCTTGGGGGAACTGTTCGATTGCTATCCTTCTTTCTTCCTTTTAAGTTATCATACACAAGGCTGTTCTGAATGTTCCTAGTCTGTGTGTGTTCCTGAACACATGCGAAAGTTTTTCTAGAAGCATTGTTGTTGGCCCTGACTTGCTGAGATAGTTCCAAATCTCTTTCCACGGAGGTTTGCTGATAAACCCTCCATCTCTTCAAAAACATTAGGTATGGTGCCGTCAGACTTCTTTTTATAAACAACAAGATTTTTTGAGTAAGTAAAACCTTCAAGTGCCTCAAAAATCAAAACCATAAAAGGGCAGGATGTGAAGATAATTTTCTTTCTGGTCCCCCGGACTCCAGTGTTCCATTGTGTTAACTGTCCCTAATGTGCCCCTTCTGGGGACATTTTGATGCATTCTAGAAGCATTGTTGTAGCCAAGGGTGTGCTGGTGCTGCTGCTGCTGCTAAGTCACTTCAGTTGTGTTCGACTCTGTGCGACCCCGTAGACGGCAGCCCACCAGGCTCCCCCATCCCTGGGATTCTCCAGGCAAGAACGCTGGAGTGGGTTGCCATTTCCTTTTCCAATGCATGAAAGTGAAAAGTGAAAGTGAAGTTGCTCAGTCGTGTCCAACTCTTAGCGACCCCATGGACTGCAGCCCACCAGGCTCCTCTGCCCGTGAGATTTTCCAGGCAAGAGTACTGGAGTGGGGTGCCATTGCCTTCTCCATGTGCTGGTGGGTGTCTCCTTTTTTGGGGTTTCTCTACTCAGTGACCACCTCCACAACCTCCCATCCCGCCCCTGTTCCGTTCACCTGAGTATATACTTTTGTGACCATTCTGCGTCACTACAAAGCATCTGCATTCTTATTTTGCTGTTAAAATCATTCACTGCTACTTGACTCCTTTTTAAATTAAAAGAATACATTTTTTGGCAAAATGAATCACACATCAAAGAATATAAAACTTTTAGAGGCAATCAGAAGAAGAGGAATAAAATGAACCCTGCCGACTCCTCTCTCAGGCTCAGAAAGAGAATCGAATCAGCATCTCCGAAACCCTCCTTCTCCTCTTCTTCAGGGCAGCCCCTTCCCTCCACCCCAGCTGATCCTGCTCCAAACTCTAGTGTCAATGATTCCTCTGCTTTTTAAAATAGATTTCCAGCCTGTGTGTATATCCTCAAAGGACCCACTGCTCAGTTTTGACTGGGTAGCAAATGCAAATTTAACTGGAATAAAAAAGTTAAATAAATAAATAATCCAGCCCCTCAGTTCCCAGAGGAAGGTAAGGTCAGTGGAGTTTCTGGGTCGAGATTCCCTGAACCCCTCTGGAAAGGTTGGGATGCAAATCCATGGGGAGCTCTGGGCTTACACCATTGGGGCACCTGGCTGTGAAACAGGTCTGGGTTCCGCAGCAATGTGGTCTGGTCAGCAGCTCAGAGCTTCTGGGTCTGAAGTCACTGGAGCCAGGAACTTCTTGATCACTTCACTGATGACTTTCTACCTCTTTAGTATATTTCTGGAACTCCTATTAAACATTAGTGTTGGACACCCTGGTCCTCTAACTGTTCTATTTTCACCTTTTTGTGTTTATGACTACTCTCTGGAAGACAGAGGATGAGATGGTTGGATGGCATCACAGAGTCGATGCACAGGAGTTTGAGCAAGCTCCAGGAGTTGATGATGGACAGGGAAGCCTGGTGTGCTGGCGTGCTGCAGTCTATAGGATCGCAAAGAGTTGGACACAACTGAGTGACTCAATTGAACTGAACTGGGAGATTTCCTCAAATTTAGTTTCCACTGAATTTGTCATTGCTGCAATTGATTTGAATTTCTTAGAGCTCTTTTGTGAACTTTGAATGTCTGAATGATCCCTTTTCAAAACATCTCATTCTTGTGTCATGGATGAGAAATCTTTTATGTGGCTAATGTTAAGAGTGTGTGTGTGTGTGTGTGTGTGTGTGTCAATTCTGGCTGAAAAGTTTGAGCTGAGGAATAAAAGGCTGATTAGATGCTCTGAGTCCAGGATTGGAACTTGTTGATTTCCACACTATAATGGGGCCATTTGCTGGGGAACCCCTAAAGTCAATTTCTGAGGATGTTTCCTGTCGGGCTGGTGAGATTCTCTATGGGAATCTTTTCATCTCCTGGCTTGAGAGGAAAGGTCCGGCCAACCAGTGATCTGGGAATTGAATGGGAGAAAAAGGCTGGAATATCTCTGCATTAAATGTTCAGTAGACAAAGTTTACCTGTACCCATAACCATGACTGCCATGTCCCAGTCTCTTGACCTGCTGTTCTACCCTCTCCAGAGAAGCAAGGTAGAAAAAGTTCCAGGGGTAGGGAGGGAACAAGGGGATTAGAAATTCATACTTCCTTTTTTTTATTATTATTACTGGAGTATCATTACTTTACAATGTTGTGTTAGTTTCTGCTGTACAGCAAAGTGAGTCAGCTATATGTATACATATCTCTCCCTCTTGAACCTCCCTCCCAACCCCACCTCCATCTCACCCCTCTGAGTTATCACAGACCACCAAGCTGAGTTCCCTGTGCTGTACAGCAGCTTCCCACTATCTATTTTACACATGGTAGTGTATATATGGGAGAAGGCAATGGCACTCCACTCCAGTACTCTTGCCTGGAAAATCCCATGGACGGAGGAGCCTGGTAGGCTGCAGTCCATGGGGTCACCAAGAGTTGGACACTTACTGAGCGACTTCACTTTCACTTTTCACTTTCACGAATTGGAGAAGGAAACGGCAACCCACTCCAGTGTTCTCGCCTGGAGAATCCCAGGGATGGCGGAGCCTGGTGGGCTGACGTCTATGGGGTTGGACAGAGTCGGACAAGACTGAAGCGACTTAGCAGCAGCAGCAGCAGTATATATATGTGGGCTTCCCTAGTGGCTCAGATGGTAAAGAATCTGCTTGCAATGCAGGAGACCCAGGTTCAATTCCTGGTTCAGGAAGGTCCCCTGGAGGAGGAAATGGCAACCCACTCCAGTACTCTTGCCTGGAGAATCCCATGGACAGAGGAGCCTGGCAGGCTACAGTACATGGGGTCACAAAGAGTCCGACACAACTGAGCGACTAACTCTTTCAGTCTACATTTGTCAGTGCTATTCTCCCAATTTGTCCCATCCTCCCCTTCTCTCACTGTGTCTATTTGGATGGACCTAGAATCTATCATACAGAGTGAAGTAAATCAGAGAAAAATATCATATATTAACACACATATATGGAATCTAGGAAAATGGTCCAGATGGACCTACTGGCAGGGAAGCAACAGAGAGATGCAGACGTAGAGATCATTACTCCTGAAGCAGCATCACCCAGGTTCCTTTTTCCCCAACATCGTCTTTACCCCACCTCCCATCCTCACCCGCATTGTTCTGACCCTCTTAGCTTTGGGATCTCTGGATTTCTCACACTCCCCTTTCAATTCTACTTTCAAACTGGGAAATCTTTTCAGAACGTGTCTCTTTCTTGCAGTCTCATGTCAAACCAGGCCATAAAAGCAAACTCATGTTGCACGTGTTTTGTTTCCCCACTTCTTAACTAAAACCACAAGTTCATTTGCTCCATTTTTCTTATTGCAGACAACACGCTACATATGTCAGGGTTTCTGCTAGATCAGCACTACGGTACCGGTCCTAATATCTGCATCCATCAGTTCGAACTAAATTATGTTGCAATAATAAATGGCTTCCAAAATCCTAGTGCTTACAACATCAGATATTTATTTCTTGCTCATATATGTATTGGCAGCACATCAACTTTCGCCCTGCACTCTTCTGTGATACAGGCTAGGAGGGGCCACTATCCTTATCTTGTGGCAGAAGAAACAAAAAGCCCAGGCCTGGGCTCTTAAAACATCTGTTCAGACAACTGTATACATTTCACAGGAGAAAGAAAGTCACACAGTGAACCCTGATCTCAGTGGGCAGCAGATCTGTCCTCCCTCCAGGCGGGACCCTGGGAAGGGGCTCTCTAGGGGGTACACGTAGTAGCGAGGAAAAGCAAATATTTGGAATAAATAGTACAATCATACCATCTGCTGTATTCTTTTTTAAAAAGTTGTTTTTTGTTTTTTGTTTTTTTTCCTGGAACTGATTTGTCCAAAACAGATCTGGGGACCTCCCTAGTGGTCCAGTGGTTAAGAATCCGCCTGCCAATGCAGGAGACACGGGTTCAATCCCTGGTCCTGGAAGATCTCTCCAAGCTGCAGAGCAACTAAACCTGTGTCCCACCACTACTCAGCCTACTCCCTCTAGAGCCTGTGCTCTGCAAAAGAGAAGCCACTGCAATGAGAAGTCCACATACCACAACTAGAGAGGAGCCCTCACTCGCTGCAACCAGAAAAAGCCCGTGTGCAGCAACAAGGACCCAACACAGCTAAAAAAAAAAATCAAAATTGAGATTTGTCCTCTTCAAGCCATCATGTGCTAATGAGATAGGACATTGTCATGTGGCATCTCTTTCCTTACCACCCCTGTCTCTTCACTGAGTGTGTGGGCTGGCTCTGTGGTAAAGGATGAGCTGCTTTGCCTCGGAACATAATGACCTGTGAACATCCAGTCCCACAGTATGAAGGTGATTCCCATGGCTACCCGTCCCAGCAAGGTACCAACACTAACTCTCAGAGCTCCCTCCACCTTCTCCTGAGGGTCTCTTATGTAGAACCCCACTGGGTGAGATGCTTTGGATGTCATTTGGGTGTGGTTTCATGTCCATCAGCATCTCGGGGTGGGGGGTTCCACTGGTTTCCAGGCTGAGATTGCCATGAGATCCTCGTTTCTCTTACAACTCATGTATACTTTCAAAAGAAGCTCCCATCACTGGAGGTGACTGGAGATTTCATTCTAGCCAGCAGAAAAATTGAACAAGGCTCTTGTCTCTAAATATTCTCTACTTGCACACAAGGCAGGTAGTGGGATCTTCCTTTCCTCTAGTTGCTGACTGAGCATAAATTAATGCCGTTTACATTTTTAGGAATAGTCATCAGCTCATGATTCATGATGAAGAAAATGTTCCTATCTCTCCTGCTCTGTAAGGGTTTATTTTGGTTTCCTGGTTGTTTATGTTGAAAGTTCCAAGATTCACGGCCTTGGCTAAATCTGCAAAGAATCCATCATCTAAACAGCACCTTTCTCTAGGTCTGTAGGGTACAGACTATTTATTTTTATCTGAAAGTGACCAGCATTCATTTCAGCATTGGTCCCAGATGTCACACCCTGAAAAGCTGACCTAGCCGAGGAGTAGCTATGCCTCTCTGCTCCTAAAGTGAGAAGGATACAGCCTGTTCATGCTGGAAGACAGTGGAAGCCTTGGAGCTTTGTGGGTGACTAGGTGCTGCTCTTTGAGCATCCGTCCTGTACAAATTCTCAAACTGGCCACATGAACCTATCAGCTTGGTCTAGTCGTGTGTCTGTATTGCACTACTTTGCTTGTGAGTGGTTGGAGGACCCCTAGAATTAAGGTTAATAGGAAAGCTCCTTTAGGACTTCCTTGGTGGTCTGGTGGCTAAGACTCCGAGTTCTTAATGCAGGGGCCCGGGGTTCAATCCCTAGTCAGGGAACTAAGATCCCACATGCTTTAACTAAGAGTTCATATGCTGCAACTGAAGATCTTGCATCCTGCAACAAAGATGGAAGATTCCACATGCTTCAACTAAGACCTGATGTAGGCAAATATATATATATATATATTTTTTTTTTTTTTTAAAGAAAGGCTTCTTCACCTTGAGTTGAGCTAGGTGGTCTAATGACCCTCACGGACTATTCACACATGGTCCCTTCCCCTGCCAGGCACACCTAGAGTGGCACTGCCCATCACCTTGCGCTCAGGTAGAGCTCTAGCCAGTAAAATGTGAGCAAATGCCTGTGAGTGCCGGTGTGCAATGTGCTACAACTGCTCCTGACACAGCAAGTGTGATGCTTCTGATTAGTGGTAACCTGAGTGAAAGGAGGCTGAGCCCATCTGCCCTGGACGGATGGTGTGAGCAAGAAATTCTCTTTGTTATGTTCACCCATTGACATTTCATGGTTATTTGGAACCATACTTAAGCACAGGCTCTCTTGGGCCATGAAATAACACAGACTCAAAATCCAAGGTTTTCTAACTCTGACCTGAAACCCAGAAGCATAAGAGAGAAAATTTACAGATGACTATATTTTTAAAAGTCAAAGGGTCTTAAATGGTAAGATTCAAAATGCAGAAAGCAACAGAGGGAAAGTACACTGAGGGGAAGATGTTTGGAGCTCCTGGACTGAAGGCTTGTTTCTCTGTACTCGGATCATGCTGTTCCTCCACTTAAAATGCTGTTCCCACAGAGAGACTCATGGCTCAGACTCTCACCTGCTCCCAGAATCAGCTCAAATGCCGTCTTCTCAGAGAGGCTTTCCTGAACTTGAAATTCTCATGCTATGGCTGTCCTTTCCTTTCTTTATTCTCCTAATGACGTGTCCAGTGTTGTGCCCATCTATTTATTTATTTAGGTCTGCCCACTCCATCCCCTGGGATGTCTGCTTTGTGCGCTTTATTTACTGCTATGCCTCCAAAGTCAGACACAACTGAGCGACTAGCATCACTATGTCTCCAGCACACAAAATGTTTGGCACTCAATAAGGATTTGTTAAATGGATTATCCAAGTCTGGGTATGTGAAAAAAAAAGTACAAAACAGTATGAATTTTATGCTTCCATTTGTGTAAAAGGGATTTTCCCCCTCTTATGTAGTCTAGACTGTTGGAACTCCTATAGAACAAACAAATGGTTTTGCCAAGAAATAAACTGCAAGGAGTATAAAGGAAGAGGAAAAATCTGTAGACTAAGAGAGACCTAAGAGGGAAGGTGGGGGGAGAGATAAATTAGGAGTTTGGGATTAACGTACACACTGTGGTTTTTCCATCACTCAGTCGTGTCCAGCTCTTTGAGACCCCGTGGACTGCAGCATGCCAGGCTTCCCTGTCCATCACCAACTCCAGAACTTGCTCAGAGTCATGTCCATCGAGTCAGTGATGTCATCCAACCATTTCATCCTCTGTTGTCCCCCTCTCCTCCTGCTTTCGATCTTTCCCAGCATCAGGGCCTTTTCTAATGAGTCGGCTCTTCACATGATACTATATATTAAAGAGATAAACAAGGACCTACTGCATAGCACAGGGAACCCAATATTCTGTAATAACCTATAAGGAAAAAGAACTTGAAAAAGAATCGACATATACACTATATATGTATAACTGAATCACTTTGTTGTACACCTGAAACTACCACAACATTGTACATCAACTATACTCCAATATAAAATACAAATGAAAAAAATAAAAGAGACTTAAAAGATGCATCAATAATAGTACCACATGTATCTTATTTGGCTCCTGATTCAAATAAACAAACTTTTTTTTTTAAGGCTGACATTTGTGAAGCCATTGGAAACTTGAATACTGCTTGAATGTTTTAGATTATTAAGGAATGATTATTGATTTTAGGTTGTGATTATTGTATTTTGGTTATGTTTTAAAAGTCTTCATCCTTAGATAGACACACAGAAATATTTACAGATGGAATGCTGTGATGTCTGGGAGGGGACAGAGGTGTGTGATTGAAACAGGATTATTCTCAGGTTGATACTACTTGAAGTAGGGTGGTGGGAGCACGGGTTTCCATGATAGCATTTGGTCTGCTTTTGCATTTTCCACAGCCAAAAGCTTACAAAAGAACATCTGTATGCACATTTACACACACATATACACATGCACACACACATACACGCACACGCATGCACACACACCTCTATTAACTTGTACATGCAACATGTCTCTCTAGAAAGATCCTTAAGAAACTTACATTGTCTATGGGTTGGGGTGGGGGTCCCTGGATAACTATGAGTAGCAGGGAGTTGGGTTTTTTTTTTTTTTGGTAAATTTATATGTATTTTTCAAATTTTGGACACTATGAATGCATTCTCTATTCAAAAATGTCATTTAATTATTTTAAGCTGGTCCTCAAGAATGTTTGTTCTTAGCTGTATGACCTCAGGCAAATTTCTATAAAATTCTTCTCCTATAAATTGAAGATAATGGTGTCTCCTCCTGGAGGTGAGGAGTATAAAACATTCGGCATAATGCCGAGGATATGGTGAAGTCTTCACAAGCTGTAGCTCTTTTCATTTTTACTAACCCTGAGTGAGGGATGGGAGAACCAAGAAAGGAAACAAGAGATCCCGAGCTTGGACCAAAAGCTCCGAGAGAGACACGCGTGTTTGTTTTTGGGGTCCTATGGCCTCGCCTTGATTAATATCAGCTGCGTGAGAGCAGACAGGCTGTTATTTATCTTAGAGAAGATGATTTGGGTTGGTACTCAGTCTGATTTTCATGTGCCTTTATTTTGAAATTGTGGTTTGAGGGCTGCCTCAGGAATTGGAAACAGCTGGGGCCTCAGAACCTCAGTGTGGCCCTGCCAGGGCAATTCTTACCTTTTTAGGTTACCACATCATCTTTATCTATAAATGAGCTAGTGAGGTCAGAGGACCGTCCTGGACCACCGATTCTAACTCCTTGTTACTCCCCAGAAATATTCTGAAGTCTGTTTCCAACAGTCTCAGTGGGGAGACTTCAAATTCATTCATTCATTCAACCATTTATTCAACCAATGTGTGCTAGGTACCATTCCAAACACTGGAAACTCAGCAGCGAACAAAGCCTAGAGGTGGTCTCCTCTCATGGAGCTAAAATTCTAGGAGTGGAAGGTAAGCAACACACAAGTGAACCAACCACCAATCCACAAATATCTGAATAATTTCTGGTAACAATCTGTATTATCAGGAAAACAAAATATGAAACTGGCGTAAAGAACAGAGGCGTGGTCAGGAGAGTTCTCTTTCAAGGGCAGAATACCTGAGCTGAGACCTCAAAGATAAGACATGAGTCATGCAAAGATCTGGGAGAAATGGTCTAAAAAAATGCAATTAAATGCAAAATAAATGACTGTTCTGCTCCACTTGCCTGGTGTGTCTGAATTTAATGAGAATTTGCTGTACCTGCTCCCATCCGCTCCTACAGCCCAGGGAAGGGCTACCTTCAAGGCTGTTTGTTACTTTTAAAAATAGCTCATCTAAGATACCTCTGTGAACTTCTCTAGGGATCTGATTTCCAAAAGTGTTAATGCTCCATTTTGACGATAGATCAATCTGACAAAAAAATGCCTCATTTTATTCTGAAAACTGTCCTGAGAACAAATCTTAAAATTGTGAAAGAACTGAGGGACAGTATCCAATTCTCAAGAAGAAAAGGAGAATCTTTGGAATTCGCTTTTTCTTTTATCTTATCTTTCCTTATCTTTCTTTTCATTTCCTAATGCCTATGCCCCCAGATGGAGAAGGAAATGGCAACCCACTCCAGGGTTCTTGCTTGGAAAATCCCATTGACAGAGGAGCCTGGCGGACTATAGTCCATGGGGTCACAAAGAATTGAACACGACTTAGCTACTGAGCACGCATGCCCTCATAATCTTTACCCAGAAAAGAATGAGAAGCCTCTCCTGCTGAAACCTTACTTTTCTGGGTCTCTTTCCTCCACTCCAGAGGTTGTACATGGGAGAAACATGCATGGGATGGAGCAGGGCAAAACTCATCTTTTTTGAGTAAATTCAGTGCCTCTTTTGTCACACAAACGCTGCTTTTGTAAACCTTACCGTACAAATAAGCACGTATTTCCCACTGATTTTTAAGAAAAGACTTAGTGAATGTAGAGCAGTTGAATTCAACCACTGGCACTTGGCGACACAAGCTCACATCCTGGTCACGTGACATTGACCCAGCATCCTGGGAGTCAGGACTTGGGGACGCGTGGTAACTCATGTGAGCTGTGATGACCAATTGACAGACAGCCAACGTATTCAGTGGGGACAGTACCCGGGGCCCATAGTACATTCAGGGACCCATAAAAATGTCTTAATTTTTTTCGAAACCAGAAGGAAAAAATACAATTTTAGGCCAAATGAGAAGTTAATCGATATTACCAATATACTCATCTTTATACCCAAACAGTGATAAAATATCATCTTTTTAATGAAGAAACGGCCTTTGAAGGCCAAAGAGCCCAAGGCCATTGATATCGTTCAGGGTTAGTGACAAATAATGCAATAATGAAGCTGCACGTTTATTATCTATGATCAGGAGTGGATTTGCTAGTGGCAGAACATGTAATAAGGTCACTCTATGAGAGATGATTGGCGGCCGCCTGGGGAGAGGCTTGTTCTGCCTTCTTCACTGAAAGGAGCATTTATTTTCCTGATTGCCTCCATCAGTGTTTCCCCCTGCCCATTTTTGGCATCACTGTTGTGACTTCAGCAATTCTTTCTTCTCTGCATCCCCGTCCTTCTCTCTACCCTTTCTTCCTCCGGTCCTTTCACTTTACTCCTCATTCCCTTCCTCCTGGCCTCCCTCCTTCCCACTAAATGCGTCACTTTTCCTTGTGCTTGAGGTGACCCCAAAGGGGCAAAGCAAGCCAGGAAATCATAATCACACAAAGGACTTTCTCAGGATGTGGCTGAGTCCCAAAGAACACATCTCCTATCCTTTTTATGTACAAGGGAGGGCATGTGTGTGTGCATTCGTGTGCTTGTGTGCGTGCATGTGTGTTTAGCAGAATTCACCTGCTTCACTCTCTCAGGAAGTCTCGCTATAAATTTGGTCTGCTAAGTCCTCACACTACTTGCCTCCAAAATGTCCTACAAACATACTTCTGCCGTTTGACTGCAAGTTGAGGAGCATGACAACCGAGGACACAGAATTAATGGAAGTCATAAAGTTTTACCTCCATGAGATGCGCTCTTGAGATCATAAAGCTGTAGGCCGTGAAAAACAGTGATTGACTGCAACCATGGGGTGAGGAAATTCTCTTCTGAGTTGAGCTCTAATCTTGGCGACAAACTGGGCAAGGTAATGCCTTTGTGGACAAACTATGAATTCGTAAATAGATACAATTTAGACTTTCAAGAAAATGGGGTCAGGCAAGGGTTGATTGTGGGGCAAGTAGAAGGTCCTTGCTAAGTTTTTAAGGCCTCAGATTTATGGACATTCTGAAAGGTCACCGGCTATGGTGGGAAGTTGAATCCATATTTCAACACTGGCTCTGCCTTTGCTACAGTGTTGATGGTTTCCTGGGCCTGGCCAAGCCCTGGCCTCTCGGCGGTACTGAAATTTCTGGAATTTAGCTTTCTTGGCTCTGAAAGTGCACCATGGCCTAAAGGAAAAAGTTTGTGCCTCTAAATTATTGTGACTAATATGTTACATAGGTCTAATACAAAATAAATATTGTTGATGGGCTTCCCTGGTAGCTCAGTGGTAAAGAATCTGCCTGTCAATGTCCAATTCCTGGCTTGGGAAGATCTCCTGGTGAAGAAAATAGCAACCCACTGAAGTACTCTTGACTGGGAAATCCCATGGAAAGAGGAGCCTGTTGGGTTATAGTCCATGGGGTTGCAAATCAGATACAACTTGGTGACCAAACAACACCAGCCACAACTGCTTGATGTCCAGCAACTAAAAGTTACATGACATGTAACATTATTTGGTATCTAATACATCTGCTTATTTGAAAAGGGGAGGAAAAAACAAAAATACAAGAGGAAAATGCATTATGTGAAACAGGAATCGTTTAGATGGTGAAACTATTCAGTAATGGTAGATATATTATGCTATACATTTTTCAAAACCTATCAAACTTCACAGCACAGTGTTAACCTTATGTGCAAATTTAAAAAAAAATCATTTAATAATCAACAAGATCCTATTGTACAGCACAGGGAACTATATCAATATTGAACTATATTCAATATTCTGTGATAAACCATAATGTGTGTGTTAGTTGGTCAGTTGTGTCTGACTCTTTGCGACCCCATGGACCGTAGCACACCAGGCTCCTCTGTCCATGGAATTCTCCAGGCAAGAATACTGGAGTGAGTTGCCATTTCCTTCTCCAGGGGATCTTCCTGACACAGGGATCAAACCCGGGTCTCACGCACTGCACGCAGATTCCTTACCCTTTGAGCTACCCAACCAGCAGCAATAAATCATAATAGAAAAGAATATGAAAAAGAATACATATATATGTGTATATACATATATGTGTGTGTGTGTACATATATGTGTGTGTGTGTACATATGTGTGTGTGTACATATATGTGTGTGTGTGTGTGTACATATATGGGAAGCAAGGAATTCAAACCAGTCAATCTTAAAGGAAATCAACCCTGAATACTGTTTGGAAGGACTGATACTGAAGCTGAAGCTCCAATACTTTGGCCACCTGATGGGAACTCGTTGGAAAAGACCCTGATGCTGGGAAAGATTGAGAGCAGGAGGAGAGGGGGTGACAGGATGAGACAGTTGGATGGCATCACCGATTCAAAGGATATGAACTTGGGCAATCTTTGGGAGATGGTGAGGGGTGGGGAAGCCTGGCGTGCTGCAGTCCATGGGGTCACTAAGAGCTGGACACGACTTGGCGACTGAACAACAACAAAAAGTATATAACTATTCATGAGTCTACCTTGATATAAATTAATAATTGAATACATTTTAAAACTGAAGTATAATTGATTTAGTTTCAAGTGTACAACATAGTGATTCATGTATATATTTCATATTCTTTTCCTATACCATTTTATAGGTTATAAAATGTTGAATATAGTTCCCTTTGCTATACAGTGGGACCTTGTGTATCTATTTCATGTATAGTATTGTGTACAGTTAATCCTTAATTTACCCCTCCCCCAATACATTTTTCTAATTGGAGAATAGACATATTTCACACGCAGAAGAATTCCAAATGACTTCTGTAAACACTCCTTTCAAGGAGGACCATCACTCCCATCCATCAAGTGTGGTCTGTGACTTTGTAGTGAATCCCTCCAAGAGGACAGTGTGGAAAGGTGAGCCCGAGAGAGTGGTTTTTCAATGGAGGAATCTGATACACACAACCTCAACTGGGCGATCAAGGTCAACGTCAACATAAATCACATTGATAGGACCTGCCCTTGAGAAGATGTGATGAGAAGGGCACCTGACCTCTGTGGTCTTCCTCCCCAAACCCATAACCCCTGTCTGACCGCAAGGAAAACATCCGACAAACCGAAATAGAGGAGTGTTGCTTAGAACACTTGACCTGTACTCTTCCAACTGTCAGGATGATCAAAGACGAGGAGCCTGAGAAATGATCACAGTCAAGAGGAGCCGAAGAAGACAGGATTAAGTGCGATGTAATGTCCTGGGTGAGATCCTGGGACAGAAAGAGGACATTGGGTAAAAACAAAAGACATTTGAAAGAAATCTGGACTTTAATTAATTGTGACAAATGTTCACAATTGGGTAAAGCAGGTGTGGGCACATGGGACTGTGGACTATCTTTGCAACTTTTCTAAATTGAAAAGCTTAATTAAAAAATAATAATAATTTTTAAAAAACACAAGCAAGAACACGGTTTATCAATTTTCTTTCCAAAATCCAGAAATTCATCCAAGCCCCTTTCCTTTAACATTGCAAACAGGTTCCTGGCCCCTGAGAGCCCTGAATGACTCTGGCTACTCCTTCCTTTGCTGAATTTCTCCTTCAGCCTTGGACTCAACAGCAGCTCCTGTTGAACTGTACATGACCTTTGTTGGATGAATTTCTGAGATTTGCATGGCACAGAGTGTATTCTGACTGTTTGTGATGCATCTGTGGGCACCCCCCCTACCCTGTCCATACCCCCCAGTCAAGGTCACCGTGACCTCACTGCCCAGGCGTTCGGCCCAGCAGGCAGGGCACTCCACCACCACTTGCCAGGGCAGATGGCTCCTCCTTAGTACAATGGCTTGATTTTGTAAGCAGATGATCATGAAACTATCCATTGGGGGCAGTTTTATTGTGTGGGTGCTTCTAGTGTTTGGCCCTTATTATGGCTGCACAGGACATCTCCTATCCAAGGAGTGACAATGACCGTGCCCTCAGTGCCAGGTCATTGAGAGGCTGTAGATGCCCAGGGCAAGGCCTGCCGAAGGCACCGTGGCTCTTGCAATGTTCAGACTCACTGTAAGCCCTCATGTCTCCCTTCCCACCCTCCTGAGCACAGAGGGGTATGTAGCCTAGGGTGTGTGTGCGTATTATATTGCTTCAGTCGTGTTCGACTTGGTGCGACCCCACAGACTGTGGCCTACCAGGCTCCTCTGGCCATGGGATTTTCCAGGCAAGAATACTGGAGTGGCTGCCTTTTCCTTCTCCAGGGGATCTTCCCTAGGATATGGTTCCCCAAATTGTGTCCTGCCCATCATTCTGAAACCCCTAGATAATGCATGTGTTGTAAACACATATATTTGGAAAATTCATGCACCATGCCTTTCTTTTGGAGTTAGCAGTGTATATTGTGGCCTGTTGGAGATTTCCTATAGTGCAGACAGGTGTGATTTTTTTTTTTTTTTAATGAAAACCCCCCAAGCCTACTGAACTCCTACTGCCTGGGATGTATCCACCCCTGAAGCAGTGGAAATCCTGGATCTAATCAGGGGTAGGAAACCAGGCAGGAAGGCAGGAGGTGGTGGAAGTCTGAAGACCAAGTATCCGCAAGACAGATGAAGCTGTTGGCCAGCAGCTGCTCAGAAAGCGATCAGAAGGGCAGCATGGGATGGCGTCTGTGCGTGGCTTCCGCCAATGCCAATGGAGGCTGCTTGAGTCACTTTTTCCCTAGAAGGACGAGTGTTGGGTGTGGGTGTGGGCCATGGGAAACCATGAAGTCCTGTTCTCCAGGTATATACAGTGAGCAAATCGCCAGCTCCAGCTCCTCCGCTATAGGAGGAGCAAAAAACAAATCCAGAAGTCCCTGGCTCAGACTACTGCTGGTCCACAGCATCGGGTGATGGGTGGTGATGCATGCTCTGTCATGTCTGACTCTTTGCAACCCCATGGACTGCAGCCCAGTAGGCTCCTCTGTCCATGGGGATTCTCTAGGCAAGAATACTGGAGTGGGTTGCCATTTCCTTCTCCAGGGGATCTTCCCAACCCAGGGATAGAACCTGTTTCTTGTGTCTCCTGCATTGGCAGGCAGATTCCTTACCACTGTGCCACCTGGGAAACTCCAGACCTCTCCAGGAGGCTCCAGTTCTGTGTCATTTACTGGAAATGGGGGAAGCCTGGGATAGTTTTCTCCCTTAAGATTTTCTGATTCCCCTGGGAGGTGATTGGCAGTCTTTCTGGGATCCCTGTGTTTACCAAGATAAATTAATCCTTGTGTGATCTGCTTAAGAAGCAGATACAGAGCGTGCATCTGTCCAGATCCCAAAGCCTCAGAGAAGAAAAGCAGACCCTCTCAAAGCAGCCGCAGGAAGGCCGAAGTGTAAATGTGGCTGGCCATTCGCCTGCTGGAAGGTTAAGTCCTGTAGTGTTTTATAGGCAGAGTTATAATCCCTCTCCTGGGGAAATTTAAAAGCTTCGGGACAACACAACTCAGAATGAAACACAGCACTGGAGGTTCCAATATGTCTAAGGCAATCGTCCTCGTACGAGACAACGCCCATGGATCACCCTTCCTCTGAGATCTCAAATTCTCCTTTTGTATAAATGTAAATGCAACAAAGCCACAGACATTGCATTTCAGATATCTTCATAGCCAGATCCACAGTCGCAGAGTCTTTTTGATATGGGTATAGTCTAGCTGCTTCGCTGAATGGCTCTAGATGACAAATATTTTCTCCGGTCTTTGTCCTTGTAAAGTAATTTGTTGTTACAAAAAAGTATCTTATTGTAGATATTTAGTTTTGAGGGCAGGAACCAGGGAATTTTTCTTGAAGCTGTGGGGCCCTTTCTAACTCCAATTTCTCAACTGTAAGATACTTGATTTAGGATTTCTGGTCCCCAGAACTGTGAGCAAATCAATTTCTTTTGTTTTAAACCACCAAGCTGGGGGGCATTTATCCCAGCAACACAGAAATCCCTAGAGACCTTGCCCAAAGCAGTATCAGGTGAGTGGTGAGGGTGGACACCAAATTGAGGAGGTATTGATACTGGAATGCATGACTCATAATAAATTCCAGGAGGAATAAAAAGAAAACACAATAACAAAACTTTGAAAATATTGTAAGCAAATATAAGAGAATTTCTTTTTAATAATCTTGGAGTGGGAAGGCTTTGAAAGAAACACAAACTCAAACACATAAAATGAATAAATTTGACTATAGCATCAATAATTTAAAAATTCTATATGAGAAAATATTTAATTCTATAAAAGGACTTCCCTGGTGGCTCAGACGGTAAAGCGTCAGCCTACAATGAGGGAGACCCAGGTTCAATCCCTGAGTCGGGAATATCTCCTGGAGAAGGAAATGGCAACCCACTCCAGTATTCTTGCCTGGAAAATCCCATGGATGGAGGAGCCTGGTAGGCTGCAGTCCTTGGGTCCCAAAGAGTCGGACATGACTGAGCGACTTCACTTTCACTTTCATATGATAAAAAAAGACCATACACAAATTTTATAGGAAAAATGAGCTATGGATTTTGATAAGCAAATATTGTATA
This sequence comes from Bos indicus, assembly GCF_029378745.1. Classification (NCBI taxonomy): domain Eukaryota; kingdom Metazoa; phylum Chordata; class Mammalia; order Artiodactyla; family Bovidae; genus Bos; species Bos indicus. The sequence goes on along the minus strand of NC_091772.1, from coordinate 35,191,422 downwards.
TTTGCTATATATATATATGAAAGTGAAAGTGAAGTCGCTCAGTTGTTTCCGACTCTTTGCGACCCCGTGGACTGTAGCCCACCATGCTCCTCTGTCCATGGGATTTTCCAGGCAAGAGTACTGGAGTGGGTTGCCATTTCCTTCTCCAGAGGATCTTCCCGACCCAGGGATCGAACCCAGGTCTCCTGCATTGTAAGCAAGACGCTTTACGGTCTGAGCCACCAGGGAAGTCCTCATATACATATATATATATATGATATTAATGTTCAGAATTAATAAGGCATTTCTATGAATCAATGAAAAGGATAAATAGTCCAATAGGAAAATGGGCAAAAGAAACAAAAAAGCATTTCCCTGAAGAGGAAAACCAAGTGGGCAATAAAACATGAAAAGATGTTCTACTTTATTAATGATCAGAGATACATTCATATCATATTGGGGACTGGGCATTCCTCAAACGTGGTTGGTCATGGTGGTATATATTGGTGCAGCCATGAAGGACGAATCGGTAATATTTATTTACAAAATCCACTTTGTGTAATATGCCCTCAGAAACACTTACATTTGTATAGAAGATGATTCATTGCTGTGCTAGAAACAGACAAATGCAGCCAATGAACCACCTTTTCATTCTGGAGCTCTGGGCCCTGTTGCAAAATTCAGTTCCTTGAGGTTTTAGGCCTGAGGCCCCCGTTTTTTGCTGACTGTCAGTGGGGGGTTGCTGTCCATCTTGGAAGCTGCCCACAGTCTCTGGCCATGTGGCTGCCTCTCAACAAGGCACCTCATTTCTTCAAGGCCGGCAGGAGACTCTCTCTTCAGGAGCCCTTGCAAAGACAGAGTCAAATTATGTGGTGTATTCAAGGGGGTGACCATCCCACCAGGCAAAAGTGGACACTCTCAAGGAAATTATTAATAAAATCATGAACTTATTCTGGTCTGTTGTGAAGATGATTTTTGGTTTGCAGATTTTATTTAATAAGAGACCAGAAGATACTCAGTTGTGCAGTATCACTACATCGTGTCTTTTATCCTCAACTTCTAAAGACGATTAACTTACAGACCCCAATGCTTTTACCTTTGATCAGATCAAGGGCGAATCAAAGTGAACTATACTAAGCTACGAAAAAACACAATCCCTGAAACGCTAAGCTTCCTGCTTGCTCGCTGCCCTGCGGTCGCTTGTACAAACATTTCCTAAGCTTCCTATCTCCCGGACAGTCCTGGGAATTGCCGTCAAAAGCGGGTTGTACCGGCCTTTGCAACTTGGGTTTTGTTTTTCTTCTTTTCCAATGTGGATAAGCTCATGGATGATGTAGGCCTTGATTAAGACTGAATAGGCCCAGCAGTAGAAATGTATATATATATAGGCCTGGGATTTCCTGCAGAGTTTGTCATCTTTGGAACATTCACAGTGGAAAATAAAGGTATCCCTCTTCCCTGTGGCTAAGATAATACAAAAGCTGTGTTCTTTGGACACTTTTGCTGCCCCAGCAGTCCATAAGAGATTTCCGCTTTGTCATTAAGCCACCATCATGAGCAAATTGTTTTGTTAGTTGGCCAGAACCTCTATATACGCCAGCATCACGTTAGCAGGAAACTCCAGCTGCGCATGTGGAGGTGGGGTGGCCTTGCCTTCAAGAAAGTTTCATTTTTGTTTCAAGTTGTCATCATCTTTTATTGGGTTCAATAACATCAGATGAAAACATATGCAGGGGTGTTTCTACATCTGGAACTTAGACCTCCCGCTGAGGATGGTCAGGGTGACTCCGGGGAATAACCTCAGAAAAGAAGCCAAAGAAGGCACTCTTCATTGCACCAAGATGCTCAAAGGATCCTGTGTCAACCCCACCCGTGCCCCGGGAATAATCAGACTCCATCGCAGGCCCAGCACTCTTCACCTTTTCCAGCTGTTTTTCATCTCCTGTTCATTTCTGTAGACCTGGGCCCTGCCCAACATCTGCCCTGGCCGGAAGTGTACATGAAGTCTAACCAAGACCTGCTGATCTATTGTACTCAGATCACTGGTGCTGCCTGTGGCTTAATTTGCTTAACTCTCTGGACTCCCTTGCGTTCCTGGCCAGTGCTATCTGCCTAGTCTGTGGTTTTGCTTCAACCACCTAAACTCTGGTTCAACTGTACTCAAGATCATCCATGCTCTGACACCCTGGATCTCGATTCAATCACCTCTGCTCTAGCTTATTTTTTCATCTGTAGTTGTCATGTTCTTCCTAACCCTAAACTTTCCATTTAGGAGCCAGATTATGGTCCTCTCCCAGTCCCAGTGCCCACTGACACATAAAGCCCACCTGCTCACTCAATTCAGCTTTTCAAATCAAGGCAGTCTTAACCTAGCCTTGACCGTCCCCACCACGTGCCCTCAGGGTGAAAGTCAAGCTCAGAGAAGGAGGAAGGTAAGGGATACAGTTAGACTTCAGGACAGGATGAGCAAAAGGATGGAGATGGGGGAAGGTGAGTGTCCACTGGCTACATTTCCTGGCAACGTACAAAACTGGACATGTAATGATGTGATGAGAGCTGCGGAATACGTATGGATGTCAAACTCTCAAAAAAACAAGAGTCGAAACAAGTTTATGGTTACCAAAGGGGAAAGGTGTGGGGGAGAAATAGATTAGGAAATTGGGATTAAAATATACACAGTACTAATAGATAACCAACAAGGACCTACTGTATAACTCTGTAATAACCTATATAAGAAAAGAATCTGAAAAAATAATAAGACACATATATGTATAACTAAATCACTTTGCTGTATACTTGAAACTAACACAATATTGTACATCAACTATACTCTAATATAAAATTTAAATTAAATTAAAAGAAACAACAGAGTCAAGATAGCACTATAAAAACATGTATTCCTGCCACCCACAACTTGAGTGACTTGGGTGTATAACAAGTCACACTTGGTTACACCCAAGTTGGGTGTAACTTGCTGCTACAAGGCAACAATAATAACTCATTTTGTAGCATTTCTGAATTTAAAGAGCACCTTTTAAAAAAGCCTTTTTAAAACAATAATACTAATCAGAATTTATTTATTTATATTTTTATTTCAGCCAGGTTGTATACCCTGTGAGATCTTATTAAAAGTTCCCTAACCAGGGATCAAACCTGTGTCCTCTGCAGTAGAAACGCAGAGCCCTAACTACTGGACTACCTAGGAAGTCCCCCTAAAGAGCATCTTTGCATCTCATGTTTAATCAATTCCAAAATAGGTACATTTTTATTGTATATTTTAAACTTCTAAAATCCTATATCTTGCAATCAGTGTTTTGTGATCACTGTGAGCCAGGTGTTACCTGTTATCACTGTTTCGGCTTTGAAGATGCCGACATCAAAATCAACAGCATAGGTGGCAACAGCCTGGGACAGTCCCAGGGACAGTGACCCCCTAGTCCTTGGGGGCCAGATTCTTTGGTGGGAGTGAAGAAGAGGGAAAGATGGTGCGTTAGATGGATTTGGCAATTCTTAAAGGACAATTCAAAAGAAAGCAAGCTCTAAATAATTGTGGCGTCAGCTTAGGAGATGAGTACTGTTGGCTTGCAGCTCTTCGATGGATTCTTTGAAGATGCATTGTAGCAGTAAACTCTTCATGGCACAGAGGAGAGTTTATGCGGTAAAATACAGCTTTCAGCGACCCTGAGTTAAAAAGCCACTTGGAAGAGTATGTATGTGAAGATGTTTCTAATTTATTCCTCTTGTGTTTTCCTTTTTATAGACGCATGTATGTTATACAAGCAATGTCTAAGTAAGACTAAAACAACTCTTATAAGACAAGTAAGATAAAAATTTTTCATGACAAGAAAGCATTGTCTCATTGTTTGGCAGTATGTTTTCTTTCTTTCTCAGTGGCTTTCAGAGCATAAAATATGTCTTCATCTGGTCTCTGAGAAGTGGAAGACACTGTCCTCAAGTGTGGCCCACTGGTCCTCCTTTTGGTGCTGAGGATTCTTTGGTGCTAAGACTTCATGGTGATGTGTCAGTTCCCTACTCACTAGTGGTTTGATTCAGTTTTGGCCACAGAACATTCCTTATTTTTCTGTTTCAAGGCACTCATAGGATCTAGGTTGATAAATGCTTTTGAAATCAATGCACCTTGTAAAAAGCAAAGCTCAGAAATGGAAGAGTGAAAAATGTGTCCAAGTACGAAACATTGGCCAGTGTTGCAAGGCAGCTTGGGTGATGCAGTGGAGGATCACTAATTCTTGAACGTACTAATTCTTGGCCAGGAGTCTTGAGAAATGTAGGGAAAGTGTGTGAGGAGGAAATGCCGCAACCAGAGCTCATAGAAATCAAACTTGGTACAAGACCACGAATATCTTCAATGAGTTCACAGTGCTCAAGCCAAGATTCATTGAAACCACAACCACAACTTTCAATACCTACATCCTTCTAGGGGAAGGACTGTATCTTGCTATTATCAGCTATAATGTATTCATTTTCCTTCCCAAAAGACACTCAGTATTCTTATTGGGAATTACATCCTCCTGTTCAGCTTTTTTTTTTTTTTGGCCCCTGCTTCCTGCCTTTCTTTGCCTCTCCCCACTAAGGTTGGCAGAGGCCAAGTGAGCCCAATACTTCCTCCCTCTGCCTCTTACTATAGTCAGATTGGGCCAGTGATCTCAGCTTGAATGATCAGATGCTTGTTCTTAGAGACTTTAAAATCTGTTCAGGTGACAGGGAAAGAGAGGGGTTTCAGAGGTTAGATTCATCCCATTGGTTTCTGTGACTGTCACAGTGATGTCTTGATCACATTACCCTGCCAATAAGACTGTTGCCTTTTTCTATGAATTATGACCCTCTTTTCCAGGTTGTTCAGGGTTCTTTCCATCCCAGACCTATTATTCCAGTTTCCTACCTATTCTAAGAGTCTCACATAATTTCCTCTTAATACCTTAGTGCTTCCAAGAGCCAGTTTCTCTTACTTGCCACCAGGAACCCTGATTGATTCAATAGCATCTTGTATAGAATAAGTAGTACCATAACGGAGGGGAGGGAAACCAGCAGACTATATCCCAGAGCCTCCTCTTTTGTTTCATTAGAGGGAGGAGATGAAGGCATGGATTCTTTCTCTGGAGATCTTAAAGAACATGATGATGGCGCATCTGATATAGGGTGGTCCTGCCAAAGGGATAATACATGTGACCTTTTAGGCTCCCCCTGCCCAAGATTAGATACCTGGTGAAAAAAGAAAGTCACTCAGTCGTGTCTGACTCTTTGCGACCCTATGGACTGTAGCCCCCAGGCTCCTGCATCCATGGGATTTTCCAGGCAATAATACTGGAGTGGGTTGCCATTTCCTTCTCCAGGGGATCTTCCTGACTCAGGGATTGAACTCAAGTCTCCCACGTTGCAGGCAGACTCTTTACCATCTGAGCCACCAGGGACTCTAGGTACCTGGTGGGCTTCCCCAATGGCTCAGTGGGTAAAGAATCCACCTTCAATGCAGGAGACACAGGAGATGAGGATTCACTCCCTGGGTTAGGAAGATCCCCTGGAGAAGGAAATGGCAACCCACTCCAGTATTCTTGCCTGAAAAATTTTATGGACAGAGGAGCCTGGTAGGCGACAGTCCGAGTGTTACAAAGAGACGAACACGACTCAGTGACTAAGTGCGTGTGCTCCAGAAGCTCAGCAGGCGAGCGTAGGCTAAGAACACAGAAGTCCCTGTGCCCAGCAGCCTCCATCCTGTCTTTTCCTCCCCAGGTGCTGAATTAGCTTCAGAAGCACTCGGCAGGTGATGATGGCATGGTCTCAGCCACGAATCAACACAAGGGCCTACTGTATAGCACAGGGAGGTCTACTTGCTATTCTGTAATAACCTCTGGGTTATATGGGGAAAGACTCTGAAAAAGAATAGATACTTATATCTGTGCATAACTGAATCACTGTGCTGTAAACCTGAAACTAACACAGTATTGTAAATCGACTCTACTTCGATATAGAATAAAAATTAAATTTAAAAAGCAGAGTTCCTTTCAGGGTTCTGCACATATGTTAACTTTGCTAAGCCAAGAAACATCCCCACCCTACAAAATCATACAAATCTATAAACATTTTTTTGGCAGTAATATTGGTGACAAGTAGACATGCATCCTGGAAGAACATGGTAGAGTGTGGGTATGTATTGATTTGGCATTCAAAATAGATCCTTTGTTGATAAAATCGACTGGATATTTCATTACCTATTACTTCCCTTTGGGAAGCAGACAAAACAGAAGTGGCAGTCTCCAAAGCTGAGTCTTGAACATTGGGAAACATGTGTCATTTTGAATTATGGTTTTCTCAGAGTATATATATACTCAGGGGTGGGATTGCTCGGTCATAGGCAACTCTATTTTTATTTTTTTAAGGAACCTTTCTATACTTTCTCCAGTAGCTGTATCAATTCATATTCCTGCCAACAGTAAAAGATGGTTCCATTTTCTCCACACCCTTTCCAGCATTTATTGTTTGTAGATCTTTTTGATGATGGCCATTCTGACCTGTGTGAGGTGATACCTCATTGTAGTTTTGATTTGCATTTCTCTAATAGTGATGTTGAGTTCATTGCAGCAATATTTACAATAACCAGGACATGGAAACAGCATAAATGTCCAATAACAGATGAATGGATAAAGAAGATATGGTACATATATACCATGGAGTATTACTCAGCCATAAAAAGGAACAAAATTAGGTCATTTGTAGAGATGTGGATGGACTTAGAGTCTGTCATAAACAGTGAAGTATGCCAGACAGAGAAAAACAAATATCATATAGTAGCATTTATAAATATATGTGGAATCTAGAAAAAGGTATAGATGAACCTACTTCCAAGGCAGGAATAGAGTTGCAGATGTATAGAATGGACATATGGACATAGTGGGGAAGGGGAAGGTGGGACAAATTTGGTGATTGGGATTGACATGTGGGGTTTACTACCATGATTAGGATTTACTACCATGTGCAAAATAAGTAGTTAGTGGGAAGCTGCTGTATAGCACAGGGAGCTCAGCTCCGTGCTCTGTGATGACCTTGACAGGTGGGATGGGTGAAGGGGTGTGGCCCCAAGAGGGAGTGGAAATATGCATATGTACAGCTGAGTCATTTTATGTATAGCAGAAACTAACATGACACTGTAAAGCAATTATACTCCAATTTAAAACAAAAAGCCTAAAAAATTAAAATGGATAACCAAAAACAAAACAACAACAACAAAAAACCAAAGTTGAGTCTTGCTTGGGGGACTGTACCAAGATCATCCATCAACGCAGGAAGATGCAGAATCTCCCACATCTGAAGGTGGTCTGGAGGTTTTTGGTGTCTACTCTTGCTCTTCTCTGTGGCGTCGTGGGCCGGGGGTAAGGGAACCTACCCAATCCTTGTGTCCCAACCTACTTGGCTCACTAAGTCTGTGTTGAGCTTTCCATGGGAATTAGACTGTTGAATCCCCAAAAGGAGAATCCTAAATGTGAATTATTCTTCTAGGAGGGGCAGTATGTTTGACTGGCTGGACAGATTTTTATGTGGCTGGCCAGCTCTGGCAGTCCTAGTTAGGATGTCTTTTAATTTCATGGCTGCAGTCACCATCTGCAGTGATTTTTGAGCCCAAAAAAATAAAGTCTGACACTGTTTCCACTATTTCCCCATCTATTTCCCATGAAGTGATGGGACCAGATGCCATGATCTTCGTTTTCTGAATGTTGAGCTTTAAGCCAACTTTTTCACTCTCCTCTTTCACTTTCATCAAGAGGCTTTTTAGTTCCTCTTCACTTTCTGCCATAAGGGTGGTGTCATCTGCATATCTGAGGTTATTGATATTTCTCCCGGCAATCTTGATTCCAGCTTATGCTTCTTCCAGCCCAGCGTTTCTCATGATGTACTCTGCATATAAGTTAAATAAGCAGGGTGACAATATACAGCCTTGACGTACTCCTTTTCCCATTTGGAACCAGTCTGTTGTTCCATGTCCAGTTCTAACTGTTGCTTCCTGACCTGAATCCAGGTTTCTCAAGAGGCAGGTCAGGTGGTCTGGTACTCCCATCTCTTTCAGAATTTTCCACAGTTTGTGGTGATCCACACAGTCAAAGGCTTTGGCATAGTCAATAAAGCAGAAATAGATGTTTTTCTGGAACTCTCTTGCTTTTTCGATGATCCAGCGGATGTTGGCAATTTGATCTCTGGTTCCTCTGCCTTTTCTAAAACCAGCTTGAACATCTGGAAGTTCACGGTTCACATATTGCTGAAGCCTGGCTTGGAGAATTTTGAGCATTACTTTACTAGCGTGTGAGATGAGTACAATTGTGCAGAGTTTGAGCATTCTTTGGCATTGCCTTTCTTTGGGATTGGAATGAAAACTGACCTTTTCCAGTCCTGTGGCCACTGCTGAGTTTTCCAAATTTGCTGGCATATTGAGTGCAGCACTTTCACAGCATCATCTTTCAGGATTTGAAATAGCTCAACTGGAATTCCATTACCTCCACTTGCTTTGTTCATAGTGATGCTTTCTAAGGCCCGCTTGACTTCACATTCCAGGATGTCTGGCTCTAGGTGAGTGATCACACCATCATGATTATCTTGGTCATGAAGATCTTTTTTGTACAGTTCTTCTGTGTATTCTTGCCACTTCTTCTTAATATCTTCTGTTTCTGTTGGGTCCATACCATTTCTGTCCTTTATCGAGCCCATCTTTGCATGAAATATTCCCTTGGTATCTCTAATTTTCTTGAAGAGATCTCTAGTCTTTCCCATTCTGTTGTTTTCCTCTATTTCTTTGCATTGATTGCTGAAGAAGGCTTTCTTATCTCTTCTTGCTATTCTTTGGAACTCTGCATTCAGATGCTTATATCTTTCCTTTTCTCCTTTTCTTTTCGCTTCTCTTCTTTTCACAGCTATTTGTAAGGCCTCCTCAGACAGCCATTTTGCTTTTTTGCATTTCTTTTCCATGGGGATGGTCTCGATCCCTGTCTCCTGTACAATTTCATGAACCTCAGCCCATAGTTCATCGGGCACTCGAGTCCCTTAAATCTATTTCTCACTTCCACTGTATAATCATAAGGGATTTGATTTAGGTCATACCTGAATGGTCTAGTGGTTTTCCCTACTTTCTTCAATTTAAGTCTGAATTTGGCAATAAGGAGTTCATGATCTGAGCCACAGTCAGCTCCCGGTCTTGTTTTTGTTGACTGTATAGAGCTTATCCATCTTTGGCTGCAAAGAATATAATCAATCTGATTTCGGTGTTGACCATCTGGTGATGTCCATGTATAGAGTCTTCTCTTGTGTTGTTGGAAGAGGGTGTTTGCTATGACCAGTGCGTTCTCTTGGCAAAACTCTATTAGCCTTTGCCCTGCTACATTCCGTATTCCAAGGCCAAATTTGCCTGTTACTTCAGGTGTTTCTTGACTTCCTACTTTTGCATTCCAGTGCCCTATAATGACAAGGACATCTTTTTTGGGTGTTAGTTCTAAAAGGTCTTGTAGGTCTTCATAGAACCATTCAACTTCAGCTTCTTCAGCATTACTGGTTGGGGCATAGACTTGGATTACTGTGATATTGAATGGTTTGCCTTGGAAATGAACAGAGATCATTCTGTCGTTTTTGAGATTGCATCCAAGTACTGCATTTCAGACTCTTTTGTTGACCACGATGGCTACTCCATTTCTTCTAAGGGATTCCTGCCCACAGTAGTAGATATAATGGTCATCTGAGTTAAATTCACCCATTCCAGTCCACTTTAGTTCGCTGATTCCTAGAATGTCAACGTTCACTCTTGCCATCTCCTGTTTGACCACTTTCAATTTGCCTTGATTCATGGACCTAACATTCCAGGTTCCTATGCAATATTGCTCTTGATACCCAACATCTAAGGTAAGAGAAACCCAAGTAAGACGGTAAGTGTTGCGAGATGGCATCAGAGGGCAGACACACTGAAACCATAATAACAGAAAACTAGTCAGTCTAGTCACATGGACCACAGCCCGGTCTAACTCAATGAAACTAAGCCATGCCCTGTGATGCCACCCAAGACGTCATGGTGGAGAGGTCTGACAGAATGCGGTCCACTGGAGAAGGAATGGCAAACCACTTCACTATTCTTGCCTTGAGAACCCCATGAACAGAATGAAAAGGCAAAATGATAGGATACTGAAAGAGAAACTCCCCAGGTCAGTAGGTGCCTAATATGCTACTGGAGATCAGTGGAGAAATAACTCCAGAAAGAATGAAGGGATGGAGCCAAAGCAAAAACAATACCCAGTTGTGGATTGGCCTGAAAGAGCCCTAAAAAGAAGATGATTTCCAGGGGGGCAGGCATCAAGATTGCAGCAGTAATCCTGTCCCTCTTTGGAGATTCTTATTCCATTGACAATTTTTAAGGAAGTCCGAATTTGGTCCTGCCTTGGTGTCTGTGATCAATGTGGCCTTGTTACTTTCTACAGCTGAGTGTGAAGTCTGTAGGAGACAGGGTATAGAAAACACATACATGGCATTAGCCAGAGACTACCTCTAGCATCCAATCCTGGTGACTCACAGAGTTGTCCTCACCAAAGTCACCAGCCTCAGGATGAGGGTGGAGGAGATGGAGCCACTACATGCCAGGGGCGAACTGAAGCATGTCACACGGGTGTGTCCTGTGGGCTTCGGGCTCATGGGGCAACCACAGTAACAGCAAGGAGAATCCATTTAGGGCAAGATATTTTCATGGGCAGCTTTCTGATACCCCAGGGTTTGAGTTTTTTAAGAGTTAAAAACCTTTCTGTTGGTCTTCCAACAAAAGGATATTTTTTTAGGCACACACCCTCCCCTGAGGCAGCCCTGAGGGCCTCAGGGTAAATTCAGCTCCATACTTAGGTTTTTACCTCTAGATACAAAGGCAGTTGTTGCTGTAACTCTGAGAAACTAGGCGGTTGTGCCTGGCATTTGAAAAAAAAAACAAACAACTTTTTGTTTTGCAACTCCAGGTACAATAACCTATTTAAAAATTTTGTATCAGATTGAATCAGAAACAAATTTTACCCACATGCATCCTCTCCACCTCACCCCCTCCACCCCACTGGTCCATTCTGTCAGCGATCTTTCTCTCAAGGACAATTAAATCTCCCAACACCACCGCAGTGTGGTTCAGGGTGGAGAACCTGGGCTCTGGAGTCAGCAGACCTGTTTAAACCCTGCTTTTGCTGCATGTGCCCTCCTTCCTCCGTCTGCAAAGTGACAATGGCAGAACCCCCTCACCACGGGGTCAGAGGCAAGCTCTGCAAACAATAAAACAAGTTTTGAAACCGAACATTCTCCGTGTGTCCTCCGTCTTTCAAGGTCCTTCCACTTTACAGCGTTCTGTTCCCTCATCAGCCCAGGTGATGGAACACGTGTTCCAGGGGCCTGGTCACTACCCGCCGTCCCCACCCCGGCCCCCTGTCCTTTTCGTGCTGTGACCCCTGCCTCCGGCTGCTGGAGGCTGGCTGCTCAGAGCCTGTCTGGGGCTGACAGGAGCCAGGCCCGGGGGACTTCCCGGGAAATTCACCCCCTCTGAGGGCTCCATGTGGCTGCTTCCGGGGGTTTGCCTGCTCTGGAGGCATTTCACCCCCAGAGCACCTGTTTCTCCCAAATAGGCCTTGGCCTGCACGTATGTGTGTGTGTGTGTGTCTGTATGGTGTGTCTATTGTTTGTGTGTCTGTGGTGTGTGTAGTATCTATGCGTGGTGTGTATAGTATAGTGCATGTTTGTGTCTATAGTGTGTGTAGTATATGTGTGTGTCTATGTGTGGGGTGTGTGGTGAGTGTGATATGTGTGATCTGTGTGTAGTGTGTGTGGGGTGTGTGTGGTGTGTGTATGGTATGAGTAATGTGTCTGTGTGGTATGGATAGTGTGTGCATGTGTGTGTGTGTGCAATGTCCTTGCCTTGGTCCACAAGGACACTTTCTGAGTTCCTTAGCTCCCACCCGTCTATACAATTGTCCCCCTCTTCGTCTACACAGCCACCCACATCTACACAGCCTGCCTTCCTGGAGGGCTTCATTGCCAGCCCTTGTGGCCTGCGGGTCTCAGACCCGCATCTTGGACAGAAGTCAGCCTCTGCCCCGAGAAGGGAGGACGCAGGCTGCTTCCCTCGCTTCAAAGCCCAGCAGCCTTTCCTGAGCTCACAATGAAGGCCCCACCTTTTTCCTGGCCAAGTGTTTACTCCTTCTGCTCCAGCGTCCGGGGGCCTCAGCACAGCCTCTTTCCAGCCTCCTGGTGCAAAGCGGCTCCCAGGTCTGTGGCCTCGACTGCCGCCCCTGCCCCCAGCGACTAGTGGCGGGGGAGGGCCCACCACCAGACTGCAGGGCGTCTCAGGATGAACTTGGCCCTATTTCTGTTGTCCCCAGGTCCACAAGGATCAGCTGAGCCTCCTGTAAATGGTGCATCCACACAGTGTCATCTGCAGACCAACAGCTGGAATGTTCAGCCACCTTTCCTCTACCTGGGGACCGAGTGTGACAGTCCTGCCGAGTGACCATCAGCCTGGGAACAGGGGTCTTCAGTTAGGCTCAAGCAGTGCTGAGCAGCCTTTGTTCTCCCTCCCTGGCTGATTTTGTCCCATGGTTATTTTCAAAGCAGGACAATAGATTGCACGGAGCAGCTTTACAGTGCAGGCTCCAGGAAAAAAAAAAAAAAAAAAGCATGTTTTTGATGAATGATTGCCCTGCTCCTCCATGAAGTTCAAGCCACCTGCCACCTGCCTCTCCCCCCTGAGGGAGCTGTGTGTGCCATCAGCAGGAGGCACTTTCCGCAGCCCAGACATTGGCACAGCCGGGACTCGGCTTCATCCCAGGGTCCTGCTGACAGCCAGGATGAATGATTTTGCTCCCAAGAAGGCAGATGAGTTTGGTCTGGCCTGGAACTGTCTTACAGGGATGGATGGTTCAAGGCTGTCACAGCCAAGTGTGCATCTAGAAAACCAGAGGTACAAAATCGTAACTAGCCCTGAATTTAGGAAGTGAACATTCTGTACACAAAGTCCCAGGTGGAAAGGATGCTCTGTCTTCTTTGCTTCTCCAAAGCCACATTGATCCCTCCACCCCTGCCTCCCACCTCTCTCCTCTGTCTCCCTCCACCATCACCTCCCTGAACACCCTGACATGTGACTGACAAACAAAGAGATGATGGGAGACACGTGAATGGCTGTGATGGGTGCTGTCAAGGAAATGCTTTTAAATAGAATACAGTGGGCTGTGCCTAAAGAAAAACCCTTCGTGGTTAATCTGGGATCTCCCGGGTGCCTGAGGTTTCGTGATGGTCCCTCTGGCCCCACAGCAGTGCAGTGTCGGACATGAGATGCAGCCACTGAGATGCAGGGAAGAATCTCATTCCAAAACACCTCTCCTTCTCATCTCCTCTCCTGGAAAACTGCACAGTGGAGCTGCAGTAAGTTTCTCAGGTATTTTTACCGTGTTGGTGTATATTATTGGTCAGACAGCTGCTCCGTGTTGCTTATATAACATTTTCACTTATATAAAATTGCACCAGGATTTGAGGTTTCCTTACATGCCCCATCTCAGGTTCACCCTCTCTGCCGCCTCACAGAACAGTCCTGGGGGCTGGGATGGGTGGACATCTGCCCCCAGAGTCAGTCCCATGGCTCCTGTCACCTCTGGGGGCTGCCACTGACAGTCCCTTCTTCCCAAGCCCTGACCCTGTGTAGATGGTATGACTTTTGACAGAAGCTGCTCCTGGCTAATATATTCTGAGCACTTAGTGTGCTAAGAACTGTGCCAAGCAGTGCGTGTGTGTGTACACTTTCTTATTTACTCTTCAGATGATCCCATACGGAAGACACTGCTGTTATCCCCATTTTTCACATGAGAGAACCCAGATTCACAGAGGTTAAGTCTCTTGGATAAAGTCACACAGTTAATTAACTGTGAATTGGAACCCCAGGTAGGTCTGTTCACCAGAACCAGAGTATTCTATTCCCCCCAGGACTGCAAGCCTTAAAAGCAAGCATCTAAGGAAAGAGGGTAGCTGACTGGGCAGCCCCAACCCTCTGCCTGTCTTCATGGGGATGGTGTGCCTGGCCATATTGTGGGGGCAGGGATTTGTCATGGAGTTTTTGTCCAAGTCCAAAGCTGGTCCTCAGGACATCCACGAAAACCCCTTGAAACTGTGTGCGAGATATTGTGGATATGTGTGATGTGGTCTTTTTTTTTTTTAAGAAGGGCTGTATAATTTCATTGATTCTCAAAACATTGGTGCCCCCCAAAAGTTAAGAATGCTGTGACAGAAGGTCACATCAATTGACCACATCACCTGCTCCTCTTCTCAGCTTTCCCAACCCCATTTCTGCTGTCCACCCCATTTTGTTCAGTTATTAGGAGCTGAACCCAAGGCTTATGTGATGATGGCATGAGGTGAAAGACAGTGAACCCCAGCCCTCACCATCCCCTCGGACCTGCCTGGCTGCCCCCTTCCTCTGATGTGTGGCCTGAAGTCACTGAACTCTGGACCATCTCTGAATAGGGAGCTGGGGAGGCATGTGGCTGGCCCACTCTGAGGTGATTTACACTAGGGTGTGAGGGACTGGTTTTACTGGTGTGAAGGGTAGGTGGGCCCATGTGCCAGCTGAGCCAAGGGGTCCAGCCTCCCTCTGCTGCAGGCTTCATTTGGAATCACAAGTGGTCTTGCTTATCCTTCAGGCAGGGTCTTGAACTTGAGGGACCTCCAATGACAAGATTAATACTGCCCTGCTGAACAGAGATGGAGAAGTCAGGCCATGGTCTTTCTCACTCAGTTTCCTGAAGTAAGAGCTGAAGGTTGAATTCCCACAAGGAGCAAACCTAATCAGGGTGACAGTACAGAGATGGAAACCCCAGATACCAAATGTTTGCAAGCAATGAATAGTTTTCCTTGGGATAGAGGTCACATCAGAAGTAAAACCCTCTGAATTATAGACAATTACAAATACACTTGGACTCAGATTATTGTGGTCCAAGTTAAGAAAATCTAGACATTTGTGTCTCAAGATCTCTATTTCAAGAACTATCCAGAAAGCTATTGAAACTGAAACTGAAAGTTGCTCAGTCTTGTCCTACTCTTTGCGACCCCATGGACTGCAGCCCGACAGGCTACTCCATCCATGGAATTCTCCAGGCCAGAATACTGGAGTGGGTAGCCATTCCATTTTCCAAGTGATCTTCCCAACCCAGGGATTGAACCCAGGTCTCCTGCATTGCTGGTGGATCCTTTACTGTCTGAGCTACAGGGAAGCCCTGAAAACCATGGAACCTATCACCCAAAGCCATGTAACCTATTATCAATTTTTCCATTTATTTTTGGCTGGAGAAAACTGGCTTAATCAGTTATTGAGGGGCTTCTCTTTCATCACTTCTTCCTTCTTTCCTATCTCATCTGCAGCCTGAAAATAGCCTTCTTTTGGTGGATTAAGGGCCAACTCTCACACCTCTGAAATGACACCAAAACGAGGGTATTTTGTTCTTTTGCTTAACTCGTCTGGCTGTACCTAAGACTGGCTGAGGGCCAGGTTCCCCTCAACATCTGGTTCACGGTGAGTGGATACACCTTAAAGTCCTTTGGTGGCCTGGAGGGGCAGGGGTGCTGGTTTGCTCGAGTCTAATAATTGATTTTAACCTTGACTTACGTAAATAATTTTTGGAATAAGGCACATGAAGGTGAATTAATAAAGGGTTTGGACCCTGGTTCATAACCGGAAGTGGATTCTGAACTGAGCCAGGAAGTGAGCCAGCCACATGTCCTGGGGCTGCGTGTTTACTACGCGCAGAGAGCAGGGAGGTGCTGGGAGAAGGCCAGGTCTTAGAAGAATTCTTTCCTCAACCACAAGCTTTAAAGTTTATAAAGGCTAGAATACAGTTCAAATAAAGCCCTTCTCCTCCTTGCTTTCTAGAAGGACAGTGAGTCTGGGATGGGAAAGGGATCGATCAGAACCACATGGGAGATGCAGGTCGTCACAGAGGGGAGGAGGGGGACATTCAGAACCCAGCTCCTTATTAATGTATGACCTTGAATCAGGAATGTAGCCTCTGCGTGCCTGGTGTTCCTGACCTGTGATATTCAGATACAGGTGGTTCCTGACTTAGGATAGACTTAAGGATTTTTCGACTTTATGATGCTGTGAAGGTAATAGGCGTGCGATGGAAAGCACACTTCTAATTGTGGATTCTGCTCTCCTCCCAGGCTAGCGATGTGCAGTATGATATGCCCCTGAGGATGGGGCGGCAGCAGGGAGATGGAGCTCCCAGGCAGCCACGTAATTAGGAGGGGAAACAACCCTTACACTTACAGCCATTCTGCTTTTCACTCTCAGTACAGCAGTCAGTAAGCTACATGAGGCATTCAGCACTTTATTATAAAGCGGGCTTCATGTTAGATAACTTTGTCCAACTGCAGGCTCATAGATGTGTTCTGAGAACATTTAAGGTAGGCTAGGCTAAGCTATGTTCAGTAAGTTAGCTGTATTAAATGCATGTTCAGCTTACGATATTTTCAACTTTAGATGGATTTGTTTGGCTGTAACTTCCCCGGTGGCTCAGTGGTAAAGAATCAGCCTGTAATACAGGAGACACAGGTTTGATCCCTAGGTCAGGAAGCTGCCCTGGAGGAGACAGGGCAACCCACTCCAGTATTCTTGCCTGGAGAGTCCCATGAACAGAGAAGCCTGGTGGGCTACAATCCATAGGGTAGCAAAGAGTCAGACACAACTGAAGTGACTTAGCATGCATGCCCAAACTCATTTTGAGGAATACCTGTAGTCACTTGCCTCACTTTTCCTAAGGATGAAAGGAGTTAATATAGATGATGGCTTTAGTTGAAATTGGCTCCTGGCAAGTACTAAGTGAAGCCAATAGGTGAGATTACCATTGTGGTTACTGTACAAATCACCCTCTTTCTTCAGTAGGATGCCAGAGCCTGAACTGCTGGACCTTGATGAGTGCCATCATCTGCCCACCTCTTCTTTCCCCTGCCAGAATTCTGTATTCCAGACACAAGTCTGTTTTTCCTCTTCTAAAGAAAGGAGACCTCACCATGCCTCTGTTATCTGATCTCTAACAGTCCTTCACGCCAGAAAGTTTTCCTTGGAAATTCATTAACCTCTCTTCTTGAAATGGAAGCCATTTCCTCTCACTGAAGCCACTTTAAGACAGAGAAGTGCTTTTCTCCTTAAATAACTCTCCTATGTTTTAATGCTCTATTAAATCCCTTTTCTGGCTTTGCTTTTCTTAAAGAGAATTAGAATCATTTAACGTTTCTCTAGGGCTCCTTTCAATTACCTGCTGGAACAGTTCTTGCTCTTGCCTTCTTGTTTTCTGCACATCACTCTTAGAAACCAAAGCCACTATGAAATGAGCAAATGCCGACAATCCTTGTGGATGCTACAGGCGAGGGAGAGATTACTTCCTGGCTCCTGCCCATCCTCTGCCTATTCAGTCTTGGTACCATGCTTGTCTTCACAGCCACAATCAAAGATGCTCATGAATCACCCTCACTTAATGGCGGGGACCCTTCTTGACCTTCTTCAGTGTCTCATCCCTTTCTTCTACCTGTCATTCACCCTTTGAAGCTCTGATGGTCTTTCTGAATCTGTCCAAGATGCTAGCTAGATTCACATCCAAATTTGGACTCACCCTTCAATTTGTTTTAATGTAGATTTATTTATTTATTTATTTTTGGCTGTATCAGGTCTTAGTTGTGTGGTGCATAAGATCTTAGGTTGTGGCTGGAGTTCAGGCTCTTCATCACGGTGCACAGGCTTCTCTCTAGTTACAGCAGGTATCCGGGTTCAGTAGTTGCAGCACACGGGCTTAGTTGCCCTGAGGCATGTGGTATGTTAATTGCTTGACCAGGGATCAAATCTTGTCGCCTTCATTGGAAGGCATATTCTTTTTTTTTTTTTTTTCTTTTCTTTCAATTAACTTTGAAACTTTAAACTTAGTATTTTGTATTGGGGTATAGCCAGTCAACAATGTTGTGATAGTTACAGCAAAGGGACTCAGCCATACCTATACCTGTGTCCATTCTCCCCCATACTCCCTTCCCTTCCATGCTGGCACATAACATTGACCAGAGTTCCACGTGCTATACAACAGGTCCTTGTTGGTCATCCATTTAAAATATAACAGTGTGTACATGACCTTCCCCAACTCCCTATCTACCCCTTCCCCCACCCCAGCAATCATGTTTGTTTTCTAAGTCTGTGAGTCTCTTTCTGTTTTGTAAGATCAGTTGCAGCACTTCTTTTCAGATTCCACATCTAAGGGATGCCATATGATACTTCTCCTTCTCTGACTTACTTCAGTCAGTATGACACTCTCAAGGTCCATCCATGCTGCTGCAAATGGCATTATTTCGTTCTTTCTAAAGGCTGAATAATAGTCCACTGGACCACAGTTTCTTGATCCATCCCTCTGTGAATGGACATTTAGGTTGGAAGGTGGATTCTTAACCGCTGGACCTCCAGGGGAAGTCCCTCATCCTTCAATCTAATGGGCAGTGAGCTCCTTGAGATCAGACACTGATTGCTCTCTGCCTCCCAGTGCTCAGCGTGATGCCTGGTTCCCAGTAGATCTACAGGACACACTGGTGGATACTCTTCCTCAGTCGTTGCTGGCAAAGTGGGGCGTTCAGTCCTGTTAGGTCTGAGGTCGGTCCTGAGGTGACATCTCCTGAAAGTTTTCCTCTCTCGTATTCCCAAATGGACGTGGCTGCCAAGTGTGTAAAGAGAACTGATGTCTCTCAAGGCCTGTGTGTGTGCCCATGTGGAAATATGCTTTTTAGATTTTCTTTTTTTTAACCCGTGTTATTTTATCTTCAAGTTGGAAATTCTCAAGAAGTATTTGCAAAGAGTCCCAAAGGGAAAACTTGCCGTGCTTAGGGCCTGGATGCCATTCTGATGAACTCTTTGGAGAGATAGGGAGTGGAAAGTGGGTCATTGTGAAATCAAACCAACAATTACAATGTCCCATAACTCCGACTGGGCTGGGAATTATTGGTTCAAGTCACACTTTCCACTGGGTCACTGTCTCTGAGTGTTGTTCTTCAAAGAGAATTACATAGCCCCTTGTTAAATATCCATACGTCAGATTTATTTCCATCTCCTCCAGTGTGTGTCTTGTCCACCCCAGGCAGCTGGCCCTACTCCCTGCACTCCCCACCCCCACAAGTATCATGTCTGTGGCTTTGCTGATACTGTTTTCTTGCCAGGCATGCCCTGCTTCTCCAATCTAGGGATGTCAGATACAGCCCGAGCTTTCCTTCCTCATGGTCATTATTCTCTGCTTGTTCATATCTGCCTGTTTTCTCTTCCCAGTAACTCATCACTGAGCATGACTCAGGGTGACCAGGGGCTCCACCTCGTTTCCAGGCCTCTGTTCCCAGCAGAGCACCATGCAGAAGAAAGAGACCTAGATCAGCAGGCCTCAAACACGACCAACTTCCAGAATTACCCAGAAAGTTTTTGTTAGAGATTTCCTGAATCAAAACAAAATCTACAGAGATGAGGTCCAAGAATCTGCTTTAAAAAAAAAAGAATTGCAGGAGGTGAATCAGTTGATGGATCAAGTTTGAGAATTACCAAGATGTGAGAGGGAGTTGTGTCAAGTTCTTGGTACTTAGAGGGTAGAGCTGCTAAGATTTGGGGTTGGTCCCACAAAACTAAAACAGCCTCCTAGAAGGTGCTCTATGAGTCTTGCACTGGGGTCCAGGGAGCATCAGCTGCTGTGACACTCTACACATTGGCATATTGGCTTTCCATGCACTGGAGATATTTATGTAATTAATTTTTTTAATATCCTGTGTCACATTCACCTTCAAACTAAGTACCACAACTCTTACCAGTTCATCAGTTTTGCATGGAAATAAACACGGCTTTGCTGGGCAACTTTTATTTTCCATCCATCCTACTTCGCAAGATGGCTCTTCCTGGGCCAACATACAGGATCAATTCTATTCAGCTTAATGCTCATGAGTGACTTTGCTCATGATGTGCTTGTTCATTCTCGGGAGGGACATGCCCAGCCACTATGATTGCCACATCCATCATACTTTTCCAGGCAGTGCCCACTTAACTGTGGTGTTGAGCTGGAGATCCATTCACCCCTTCAGGCAGAGTTGAGACTGCAGGCGCTGACCTTTAGCTGGCACACAGCCAGCTTTGCTCAGATGTTTGCCTGTATCCTTAATAATCTGGGGCTTGGACTGTCCCATAAGCCTCTAGTCTTAGCCTTGGGTATGCTTTAATATGTTCACATGAGAAATTTTTCTGAGTGTGGAGGCATTCAATTTCACTTCCCATGTAATATCCACTTATTTTAGTTTGAATTACCAGGATGACATAATATCAATATTAATACACCATTTATTGAGAACCTAATATCTGTAGGGCAATGTATGGGGTAGATATAGAGGCTTCAGAGATTAAGGAGATAAGGTCCTTGCTCTAGACAGGACCATATTCTGATGGGAGATACAGAATGCCATTCATAAAAAAGCAATTTACAAAGCCAGACAGCAGATACCAAATACCAAATGAATGACCCAGACAGTAATCATCCTCAGGCTTTGGAGGAAGGCTAGACCACGAAAAAATGGAAAATTGGAGAACTGACTCTAACACAGGGCCTGGCTGATAGCAAGTACTCAATAAAACCTGTCAAATGAATAAACAAATGACTGGGTAATGGTAAGTTATGAGCTGTGCCCTGGCATATAGGTAGACCATACTCAAGAGAATAAATACACACACACAGCTTTTTCATCAGTGAAGTTATGAACCTATTTTATCAGAAAGTAACATGAATGAGAAACTTAGGAGAGCATACCTTCTTGTTAAGGTTAACTTTATATTATTATATATTAATATTAATATATATGATCAATAATTAATAAAATAATAATTAATAATAATGTTAATATTGATGTATATTAATATATAACTTGTATTGAGGGCTTCCCTCATAGCTCAGTTAGTAAAGGATCCACCTGCGATGCAGGAGACCCCAGTTTGGTTTCTGGGTCGGGAAGACCCTCTGAAGAAGGGACAGGCTACCCACTCCAATATTCTTGGGCTTCCCTTGTGGCTCAGCTGGTAGAGAATCTGCCTGCAAAGCGGGAGACCTGGGTTCGATCCCTGGGTTGGAAAGATCCCCTGGAGAAGGGGAAGGCTACCCACTCCAGTATTCAGGCCTGGAGGATTCCATGGACTGTATAGTCCACGGGGCTGCAAAGAGTAGGACACGACTGAGCAACTTTCACTTTCATCATGTATTGAGCAGTAACTAAATGAATAGTACATACTAAATATTGTTTATTTCCAGTAAACTGATTCAGTGTTTGCTATGTAAATTCATTGCTTTACAATATAACAAAGAAACAAGAGAGATGCCTATTCAATCAACTGAGCTATATACAGTAACTGCCTGGTTTGCTTTGGAATCAACTACTTTAATTCTGGGTTTCCCAGGGGGCTCAATGGTTTAAAAAAAAAAAAATCCACCTGCTAATGCAGGAGACACAGGAGACATGGGTTCAATCCCTGGGTTGGGAAGATCCCCTGGAGGAGGAAATGACAACCCACTCCAGTATTCTTGCCTGGAAAAGTCCATGGACAGAGAACCTGGCAGGCTACAGTCCATGGGGCCTGGGGCTATTTCGCAACTCAAGTCCCGAGTTAATTGCTGCTACTCCTAGTTTGACTACTAGGGGGACTGTTATCACCAGCTAGCCAACTTTTCTGCGCCCCGGCACTGAGCTAAATCCCATACACATGTTTTAAAAATTTTAATCCTCCAACTGCCCTGTGAGTAGGTCCTGTAATTCACCTCTTCTTGCAGACTGCTTTTCCTGAAAGCAGCAAGTCCTCTCCAGCCTGGGAATCGACACACAGAGCAGGAGATGCAGCCAACGGGAAGCCTGCCCAAGGGGAGATAAGAAGACCCTACTTCAGAGCAGCTTTGATGTAGAGAGGGGGCAGGCCAACAGGCCTGTGCGTGGCCAGAGCAACTCCAGGGGAGTCGGGACGAGGTTTCTGGACTGAACAAGGAAGAACCATCCCTGGTAATTGAGGACTCTCGTTTGCTTATTTGTTTTTATAATATATCAACTTTATTTTGGATGAATACATTAAGTCATATGATATTTGGGATTAACTTCAAAGTATCAGGTAGAAGATGTAGTGGGGGGGGAGAAGGGGGGAGGGGACAGTTAGGGAGTTTGGGATGGACAGGTACGCACTGCTGTATTTAAAATGGGTAACCAACAAGGACCTACTGCATAGCACAGGGAAATCTGCTCAATGTTCCGTGGCAGCCTGGATGGGAGGAGAGTTTGGCAGGGAGAGTGGATACATGTATATGCATGGCTGAGTCCCTTTGCTGTCCACCTGAAACTATGACAACGTTGTTAATCGGGTATACTCTAATACAAAATAAAAAGCTTAATTAAAAAGAATAAAAGACATAAGGGGTCACCTCCCTCCTCCTTGAAAAAAAAGCCTGAACATGAGTTAAAGTTTGTTGAAAGGACCCTGGGTTTGACTGGCCACCATGTTAATTGTTTAGAGGTAGCCATGGCGCAGAGTCCAGTGTGCTGGACTTGGAATCAAAGGAGACATTCCCACCAAGCACATCTAAGCTGGTCCCTTCCCACCTCTTTGCTCCATCTTTTAACTGGCAGGAAGGGCGCTTCCCCATGCACCCTGCAGACCCCACCAGAATAAGTGTAAACACCAAGGCTGTGGGCTAGTATTCAGTCCCAGTGTCAAAGGCTATGTGTGCTTGTTACTACTGCTGCTGCTGCTGCTAAGTCACTTCAGTCGTGTCCAACTCTGTGCAACCCCATAGACGGCAGCCCACCAGGCTCCCCTGTCCCTGGGATTCTCCAGGCAAGAACACTGGAGTGGGTTGCCATTTCCTTCTCCAATGCATCAAAGTGAAAAGTAAAAGTGAAGTCGCTCAGTCGTGTCCGACCCTCAGCGACCGCATGGACTTCAGCCTTCCAGGCTCCTCTGCTTGTTACTACATGGTTCCTAAAATTCAGTATTCCTGGTTCCTCAGTATTGAGTAGTTTATTCTTTAAATACTTTTTCCTACTTCTGCACCTCCTTCAATGTGTCCCAAGTCCTGCTGGTGGCTGCCTCTCAGACCTGCCTGTCTCCTTCTTGTCATCACTTAATATTGCATGATCTTAGATAGAAGAGGGAAGAATATTTACTGTTGTACAAACATCCTTATTTATTCCATTAAAAAATTGAAGTATAGTTGCTTTACAGTGATTCAGATGTTCAGCAAAGTGATTCAGTAATATATATATATTATATATACATTCTTCATATTCATATATTCTTACACATATATTTTGGAGAGGCAATGGCACCCCACTCCAGTACTCTTGCCTGGAAAATCCCATGGACGAAGGAGCCTGGTAGGCTGCAGTCTATGGGGTCGCTGAGAGTCAGACACGACTGAACGACTTCACTTTCACTTTTCACTTTCCTGCATTGGAGAAGGAAATGGCCACCCACTCCAGTGTTCTTGCCTGGAGAATCCCAGGGACGGGGGAGCCTGGTGGGCTGCCGTCTATGGGGTCGCACAGAGTTGGACACGACTGAAATGACTTAGCAGCAGCAGCACACATATATTTATAAATATATTCTTTTTCAGATTCTTTTCCATTATAGGTTATTACAAGATATGGAATACAGTTCCTTGTGCTATACAGTCAGATCTGGCTATCAAACATCCTTATTTTTTTAAGAATGGCAATTTTATAAAATTAATCCACCTCTCATGGATTAATTTTTAAAAATAAAATAGCATATTTATATTTAATAAATAACATATTTATAAAATAAAATAGCATATAAAGTAGCATATTGATTCCCACACCACTTTTACTTTGTCTCTATACATTTATGATGTTCACATGGCTGTGATCACAGGGTAGATACATTATCTAGTTCCCCTCTATGTATTTAACATGGCTCTAAGCATTTCAAGTTGCTATCTCGCCTTCATAATTGGCTTGGCTACTGGCTGAAAACAATTTCAGGATAAAATGTCTCATGATGAAATGTAATTTTATTACTGTTGGACGTTTAGATTGATTTTAATAAATAATGCCAGAACAAATACCTTGGATTTATAGTCTTTTCCCTCTTGTGAATTAGAAAAAGTCTTTGCTACTTTTTTTTTTTCCCCCAAAAGCCAGACACAATTTTCTAAATCCCCTCTGTATTTGTCAGCCTTCACTGACGCATCTCTGCTTCATCTTGTTTTATCCTCCTGGGATGTTCTGGTCTGTGAGGGCGAGGATGTAGCTGTTGTTTCTGATCATGATTTCTTCCCATCAACAAGTCCCTTCGAAGGCTGTTTCTTATTCTCTGAGAGGCCAGAAGATTACGTATATCAGGCAAATGACTGATAACATTTGCCTCATGGTTGTCCACTTTGGAGAAGTGACCTTGTCCAAAGCAATAGGAAGAATTCTACCCAACAGGGTGAAGACACTGCCCAGAGAGTCTCATCCAGCCATGGGGGCTGGTGGCTCTTTAACCGGAAGTGCAAGTGGTATGGGGAGCTGTATCAGTCAGGGTCTGACCAGCAACATGAGATTCACTCCAAGCATTAAAAGAGAGGACGTGTAATTCAGGGAAGTGGTGACACAGACAATGGAAAGGTTGAGAAGCAATCAGAGGTGGCAGGAGGTCACTGCTACCTGGAGATGGAGCCCAGAGCCAGAGTCATCTATTAGAAGCTGGACCTGGGGGGCTGGTCCCTGCAGATCTAAAGTCAGAGACCGGCAGACACAGCCCTGCTGGAGATACCACCCAAGGCAGAGCAATAGGAGAAGCACCCCAGTGCTCCCTTACTCCTGCCGGCCCGCCCCCCCGCCCCCGCCAGTGCCTCTCTTGTGTTGAACTAGGTGTCACAAGATCCTGCAGCACACAACTTGCAGGGGTGAACCGCTCCCCAAACACACACAATGCCTGTGATATGAAGCAGGGAAAAGATGAGGAAGGAGCCCAGAGCAAACGAGCCAGGAATCAGTACAAAGTCACATTCCAAAGACTCGTTCCAAACAGCACTGGGGCAAGAGAGAAAAATCCTCCAGAGAAGCAGCCAAGGAAGCAAGCAGAAGAAACTAAGTGCCTTAGTCTTAAGCACCAGCATCAGCCACACACATGTGTGTTTTTCGCTGCAACTGGTACTTCCTGCTAGTTTGAGCCAAATGATGATTTGCTGAAAACTATCAGTAGGTTACCGATCTCTGGGAGACCAGGGTCAGGTGTAGAAGTTGCATGGCTGGGAGCACAAGACAAGTTATGCGGGGGAAGGTCGCTGGCTATCCCTGCAGAGGTGGGGCTGGGACCCTGGACTTACTCAGCAGAAAATCTGTACCAGACACATGACCGGCTCTCCTCAGGGCTGCCTCTGAGAACTGATATCCCCCTCCCAAGTGGCACTGACCTCCTGTAGAGTGGATTCAACTCCTTTCTTGGTTTTTACTGAGTTGAAGGCACATTAGGGCTGACATATGCCTGCACCTTGGCTGCAAAGAAGGCTGGGGGAGAGAGTCTGGCTTCTACTTTGGGGAAGGGCAACTGCTACATACTGAATTGTGTCCCCTCACCCCAGTAGTCATGTACAGATCTGAGAGTTGGTGATAAAGAAGGCTGAGCATCAAGGAATTGATGCTTATGAACTGTGGTGCTGGAGAAGACTCTTGGAGTCCCCTGGACAGCGAGGAGATCAAACCAGTCCATCCTAAAGGAAATCAGTCCTGAGTATTCATTGGAAGGACTGATGTTGAAGCTGAAGCTCCAGTACTCTGGCTACCTGATAGGACAAGTCGACTCACTGGAAAAGACCCTGATGCTGGAAAAGATTGAAAGCAGATGACAGGAGAGGAGATGGTTGGATGATATCACTGACTCAATGGACATGAGTTTGAACAAACTCCCAGAGATAATGAAGGACAGGGAAGCCTAGCATGCTGCAGTCCATGGGGTCACAAAGAGTCGGACAGGACTTAGCGACTAAACAACACCCCAAATTCATATGTTGAAGCCCTAATGCCCAAAGTGACTATATTTGAACAAGAACTTTTGGGGAGTAGCTATGGTTAAATGAGGTCAGAAGGGTGGGGTCCCAATCTGATAGGATTGGTGACCTCGTAGAGGGAGGAAGAGAGAGAGCCATCTGTCCTCATGCAAGCATCAAGGAGAGGCCAAGAGAGGACACAGCCACAAGGCGGCCGGGCAGCCTGCAAGCCAAGGAGAGCATTGTCACTGGAACCTGGCCATGCTGGCACCCTGATCTTGGACCTGCAGCCTCAAAAGCCATGAGAAAATACACTTCTGTCTGTGGGGTTTTGTTACAGCAGCCGGAGCACTGAGATAAAGACTCAATGTGGGAGTCCACCACCATCAAAGGAATTCTGTTCCCAAGATGTGGGGTGGCCACAAATGTGATAAATGTCCCGTACACCCAGATTACCACCTTCTGTTTGCTACAGAATGTTACGGGATCCAAATGAGGACAGAGGTGGCCTTGCTGGTACCATTGGTGCAGCGCCAGTGCCACTTGCCATGTGAGAGGGCTGGCTCTGGTGAGCTCCGGACCTGACTGGGCGGGTCTGCATCCCTTGGCCACGTGACAGGTAGGGCCACACCACAGAAGCTAAACTAGCACCTTAGGAACTCAGAAGCATTCTGCCTCCTTCCCAACCAATGCCAGACCTTTCCAAGCCTTCTGACAGCCCTAGTTGCCACAAAACCTGTCTTTTTCTAACGTCTGCTGGTATAGAGTCCTACAACGAGGGTCTTCTCCCATCAATTCAAAATGAGATGACCAACTAATAGAGAATGTGTAAAAGTCAACCCCACTGAGGGGGAAGGGTGGGAAGAATTGGGCCAGGGTCAACCTTGAGGAAGACTATCTTAAGAAAGCTGAGTCTTCAGAGAATGTCAGATACCCTTTCATTCACTTCTGTTAAGATTCTGTTCCAGTGGATTAAGACAGATTGAGTTCTTTCTGTAATAAGAACCCCCGTTAACAGGGTGTCCCCCTTGTGCATCTCTTACTGTATTAGGTTCTGGAGATAAAGCATTGACTAAAATATCGTTCTTGCTCTCAGGAAACCTACAGTCCAGAGATCACTGTGATATAATACAGTATATATATTATATATTATGGATATAATATGTATGTCATATTCAGGGTATTAGTCTTTATTCTGTAGGTCACCAGGAGCCATTGAATACAAATGAGCATGTGACAGTCATTTATAGCTTTTATTGCATTCAAAAAGAAATCATCAGGATACAATGACAAGAACTACAAGAGAAGAATGAACAGAATAGACAAGAGACTTCCCTGGTGGCCCAGAGGTAAAGACACCATGCTCCCAATGCAGGGAGCACGGGGTTCGATTCCTGGTCAGGGAACTAGATCCCGCATGCCACATTGGAAGGCCAGGGCCCACTCTTTATTTCTTACAGGCCCTCCTGGCCCCATCCTGCTGTCCACCTGTGGCTCCCAACTTACTGGACGTGTTCTGGCCCCCGGCTGCAGGGCCATTTTTCGTCCTCAAGGTAACTGTGCACAGGATAATTTATATTTTGGTGCCAACACACCCCAAGCTCCTTTGAGATGAAAGCCTCGATATAAAAGTGAGTTATGACCCTGGTGAAGGGGAGCACTGCTGAGTTTTTCCCAAAGTGGAGTTTAACCCTCTTTGGCTTCTGCAAAGGGCTGGCTGCAAAGGACCTTTGGCCATTTCAGTGGCTCTGTTTTTAGCTATCGATTCTGTTGTGTGATAAATTGTCACCCTCCTCCAAGTCCAAAGATAGTGTTTGTCCAGAGGTTGGCTTGTACTTGCCAAAATGCCAAGGAGGAGGAGGAGTTCCAGCTGAGGTCCAAGCTGAGGCTGGATCTTTGCTTTTGAAGTTGTTAGTGAAGTGAGGGACAAACACATACATACGTTCATGTTCCCTAATAACATAATCCAGAAGAGTTCCTCCCTTACCCTCTATCCTCCTGTGGGTTCTCGGGACACTGGTTGTGTTTTTTCAGGAAAAGACTGAACTTGACCAGGGTTCTTGGTCACTCTGTCCTTTAACCCCTAGAAGGCTCTCTGCTGCGTTGGAGCAGGCTGTCTGCAGGTGTGACTTGCTCCTGTCCAAGGCCCAGGGCTCCCCAGGTCAGCTCTGAGCTGGGCTTCCCTTTGGACAGTATCAGACCAACATGTCTTTTTTTAGAAAAGACCGAAAGTGTCTTATCTTCCTCCTCCGGAATGTTCCACAGTTGTTTCACCTCTAGTTTAGGAAAAGTTGGTTTGAGGGTTCTTCCATCAGCTCCGTGAGCTCGTCTCACTTGGGGTGGCGGTGCTTCTGCATGCCAGCCTCATTTCCATCTCTCCTCCTCCCGACTAGAAACCTTGTGGTTAAAATAACACACAGCCTCTATTCAGAGCTCAACTCAGAGCTGCTCTCAGAGGCAGATTTCGGATTTAAACACCACTCTGGGAAGATGTATTGGCTTGCTTTTTAAACGTTCAGTTTTAGACCTTTGCGAAGAAGGTGGGGATCTCAGGTAAATACTTCCTTTCCTTTTTCACTGTTTTGTTGAGAAGACGATCGGGAAAATTGTGCCAGTGGGCACTGGGAGAAGCCAGCTGCTTCCTAGCTTTTGACTGTTGAACGGGGCTTGTGTCTGTTTCTCTGAAAGAGGAACAAAAAAGTGCTGAAACGTGGATCTCAGGGAGAGAAATGGCAGGGGGGACTCTCTCTATGCAGGAAGGGCTGGGGTTTGAGGAATGCTTGTGCCTTGGTAGAGCTGCCCAAACACCTTTGGATGCTTGGGGGTCGGAAATGTAGGAAACAAGGGTCTGTTGGTCCTCTCTCTTCTCTGGTGCAGCTGCTTGGAGGCTGGTCACGTGACCAGCTCACACGGAGTGGGTCCCAGCCCTCTCTCATCTTCTCTTCTCATCGAATGAAACCAAAGTGGTTCTCTTTCCCTAGCTGCTTCCTGCTCAAGCAGGTGGGTACCATTACATCTATCTACCATCTACCTATCAATCTATCACCCACCTGTCATCTATCATCCACCTATCTATTATCTATCTGTCTATAACCTACTTCTAAACTGCTGTGAAACATTAGTCCACTGTCTCGTGTTTTCATATTAAATTTAAATGTATGCCTTTCTCTGGTGATAGGACCTTAAAGATTTGCCTTCCGTCTCTTTGTAGAACATATTAACTATTCCTTTGAATACCAATAACTGTGGTCTCTGAAACAAGAGTTCATTTGCAGAAGCTGCTTTGGGGAAGAACTTGCCACCACTCCTCCAGATCTGTCCTTGTTCAGTTTGTATTTTTTTTTTTTTTTAATTCCTGTGAATATTGGTGCCTGTGAACTTTTTCAGTACAGCTCAGTGTGGCAGGACTAAGTGTTTATTTGCCAGTTCTTCATCTGTCTCTCTATTTCTCTATCCCCTCTCTCTCACTCTCTGTTTTTTCTCTCTCTCTGTCCCCCTTTGCCCCAGGGATCATTGCTTCCTTTGAAGTTTTAGTTGGAAGAAAATCCCATCCCTATTTGATGACAGAACCAAATCAATCAATAATCGATCCATCATTGGGCTACCAAACATTTACCCAAATGCATTTTCTATGTTCTGTGTTAGAAGAGTCATCAGAGTAGAGGGGAGGTTGTGCTGTGCTGTGCTAAGTCACTTCAGTCGTGTCCAACTCTGTGCGACCCCATGGACTGTAGCCCACCAGACTCCTCTGTTTATGGGATTCTCCGGGCAAGAATACTAGAGTGGGTTGCCATACCCTCTTCCAAGGGATCTTCCCTACCCAGGGATCAAACCCACATCTCTTACATCTCCTGCACTGGCAGTCGGGTTCTTTACCACTAGCACCACCTGGGAACCCCAGGGTGGGGAGGTTATCCCAATACATATACATACCATCATTGGTGTTCATCATGCATTTTGACTCTCACCTACATCCATTAAATAATTACCAAATATAGTACAAAATGAAGTGTTCAATTTCAAGCTTTAAGTACAGGTGAGGTTGAAGTCAGAAAATACAACTCCTGTTTCCATGAGCTCACTATGCAACAGTGACTAAGTTAAGCACTTTGCAAGCATCTCCTCTCACTCTCTCAACAGCACTCATGTTGTGTATTGAGGCAGGAGTGGGTGCTAGGTGCCCACGTATCAGGGCTGATGTGCAAGTCAGAGTTCCAACCTGGTCTGGGGCCAGTGCTCAGGACCCAGCTGGTATCAGGATGTACATCCATCAGAGGTGGTCCCTGGACTGGGCTAGGAAGGGTTATCCAGAGTCCAAAGGAGGAAAAGGATGGATTGCTGGGTGGGGGGTGGGTAAGACGGGCCTGGTAGGGGGCAGAGCAGTGATTTGTGCCCTAATGAGAGGCAGGCAGGGAAGTGCTTGTTTGAGGGCAAGAGGGGTGGTGCAGAAGGAGCCGTCTGTGGTTTCTGGACTGAGGTGTGAGTTGAGGGGTCAGGTGATGGTGGCTACTGCTCAGAGTCACTGTGGGCTTCAGGGTATCAACGGGATCCTGCAATATGTGGCCTTTTGTGTCTGGCTTCTTTCACTGAGCATGATGTTTTCAGGGGTCTTCCACGATGTGGCCTGATTGGCACGTCCCTCCTTTTCATGGCTGAATGATATTCCACTGAAGGTACAGAAACCGTCCATCTATCCGTTCATCACTTGAGGTCATTAGAGGTCATCCCCACCTTGGGACTATTGTTAGCAGTGATGCTATGAACAGTCATGTACAAGTTTTTGTTTGAACACATGCTTCCAATTCTCTCAGTGACTCTGTAGGAGTGAAATCCCTGGGTCATATGGTGACTTGACATTTAACTTTTGGAGGAACTGCCAGACTGTTTTCCACAGCAGCTGCTCCATTTTATACTCCCATCAGCAATGGACGAGTGTTTAGATTTCATCACCTCCTTGCCAACATTTGTTCTTCTCTATTTTTTTTATTATAGCCATGCTAGTGGGTGTTAGGTGGTTGGTCATTATGGTTTGATTTCCATTTCTCATAACATTGAGTACTTTTTCATATTTATTGGCCATTGGTCCCATTCACATTTTCTTGCCTTTATTTGACTCCATCTTTTTTTTTTCTACATAAGTCCTATGATTTATCCCTTCCTATCACTTTCCCTCTTTGTTTATTTACTATCCATCTCCTCTTGTTTCTAAAGAAGCTCCATGAGGACAGGAACTCTGTCTTGTCCATTACTGTATCTCTGTATTGTAGGGACTCAATATATATCTGCAGAATAGTTGAAGACTAGATTATGGTTATTCCCCCAGCCCTGTGCCTAGAGCCCCTCCCTTTTCCTGCAGGTGGATCAACAGTGGGGCCAAGTTGTGTAGGGGGTGGGGGCCGGAGCCACAGCTGGTCTGCACACCAGTCAGTCCCTGACCTCATTCCCCACCCACCTCTCTCCCCACTCCCCACTGACATTGCCAAGGCCAAAGCACTGGCCTTAGCAATGGAGTCCACCCACTTAATGCAGTCCACCCACTCCTTGGTTTGTGGGGTGAGAGGATGGAGCAGCAAAGTACTCGGAAAGATCATCAAAGTTTGAGGGGATGAGAGTCTGAGCCAAGGCAGAGGTGAGGAGGGCAGAGTGAGAGGAAGAGATACGAGGCAGATATTTAAGGAAAAATCAGCAAGACTCTGTGACTGGCGGGGGTGTCAATCAAGGTGACTTCAGATATTGAACTTGGAAGGTTGGGGATGCGGTGGCACCATGAACTATAAAAGGAAGTTGGGAGAAAGAGTCTATTTGGGAGCAGGAGAATAGGGAGGCTTCTTCTGTATTGAGTTTGAGACAAGGACTAGAGATGTGAGTGTACAAAGCTGGGGTGTGGTGGCAGGGACAGCCCTGGAGAGTAAACGGGAGCCCAACATGAGAGGTGAGGGCAGAGAGCCTGGCTGGGAAGGTCAAAGTGGAGCATCAAGGAAATCAGTGAAATTCACAAAGGGACTTCCCTGGTGGTGCAGTGCTTAAGACTCCATGCTCCCAAAGCAGGGGTTTGGGGTTCAATCCCTGATCAGGGAAATAAGACCCCACATGCTGCATAGCACAACCTTAAAAAAAAAAATATATATATATATATATATATATATTCAGAGAATGGGCAATTTCTGTGCATGTGAGAGAGAGAAAGAGGGTGGAGGGATGCCAAACACAGAAATATTTCTCTGCTGAGGGGTTGGGTAGAAGAAAAGTGGGTGAAGCCAAGAGAGGAGAGGAAAGAGGATGTGGGGAGAAACCCAGAAGCAGGGAGGTGTTGGAACAGAAGGGAGGACGGGAGGTGAAGTAGGACACAGACAAGAGCGAAGCTGGAAGGAAAGAAGAGAGACAGAAGAGGGAGCGAGGGCGTTAGGAAGAGAGGGGCTGGTACCAGAGAATACTGTCCACCTGCTCAGGAAAAAAAACAGGAAGGCAGAGGGAAGGCAGGAGGGAGGGATGTGTGGGCTGCTGTGTGAGGTTAAGGAGGCGCTTGGTACCCAGCCTAGAAAATTGTGATGGATGCCTATGCTTCTCCAGCTCTGAGCCTGAATAAAGAGAACAATTCTGCGCCACATACACTGTACTGACTTCCCAACAGCCCCTCCCCCTCCCAATATGGCCATTCTTATCACAAGATAGGGCTCTTGACATATTTTTGGGACAGAAGCTACTGACTATGATGTCCTCGGCTGGAGGAGGGCACGCCAGGATAGGGTGCGTATCTCATTAAATGGCATGGCCAAGAATAAAAACAAAAAAAGCTTTCAAGAAATTGTCCCTTAAGTGATTAAAAAGCAGATGAGTTTCATCTTCATTCTGAAACAATGGGAATTCAGGATTGACTTCTGTTGACTAAAAAATAATAGTCACAACCTGAAAGTAGACAGTTATTTTATTTGGTGGGAATGTTTAGGATTCTGAGCCCAGGAGTCAGCATCTCAGTAGCTCTGAGAAAACTGCTCAAAGGAGGCAGGAGGGGATGTCAGACTCCAAACAAGCTTGCAACAAAGGGAGCAGGCCCTCTGAACTTCAAAGATCAGGTATCAAGTTAAGGAATTTAGCCTTCTAAGTGTGGGAAGATGCAAGCCTCTGGGCTCACTGAATTCATTCCTTTCATATGCACCTCAGCTATCTGGGGCCAATCCTGCTTCTTTGTTCATCTTGCTTCTTGCATTCGCCCAGCTCCTCAGTAATCACCACGAGGGCTGGTGGCATCCCCTGGATCCCAGTTTTGGGAGCCCTCATGCACATTTGGAGGCCAGTGACATTTCTTATTGATTAATATGGCAGGAGATATTTTCATTTCACACTTCCTTGGATGAAGTGTTTTCTGACTTCATAAGATCATTGACTAATTTGTTTGCGTATTCATCTAACAAATCTTTGTGGAAACTCGTTAGAATAAGCCCATTGACAGTTGGAGGAGGGGGGACACATGACCTGCCCTCATTCTCCAGTCAGGACTAACACGTGGAGGAAAAGCGCTACAGGTCATCGTGTTCATCCAGATTAACCTTGTGGGTGGCTGCAGGCTTCACAGTGACAGAAATCCTACCTCGTGTGCATTTGCTTTTTCACGATGCACCTTTCCTGCCGTAGAACATCTTTTTAAGATGACGGAAGATGTTTAAAGCATCATCTATATTAATGGTTTTATTGTTCTGGAACTGTGGCCTCTCCGAGTTGTAAAACATCTCTTTAAAATGAAAAAGGATCCTTACAGCATCGTCTGTAATCATGGTTCTATTGTTCTGGAATTGGGATGAAACACAAGTAAAGGTCGGGGTCTTAGTGCCATAGGATGTTTTGTTCTAAAGGGAGGGGTGCAGTGTGTTTCTTCCTAGAAGTCGCCACTAGGAAATCAACTAAGTTAGGAAGGTTGAAAGTCGCTCAGTCGTGTCTGACTCTTTGCGACCCCATGGACTATACAGTCCATGGAATTCTCTAGGCCAGAATACTGGAGTGGGTAGCCTTTCCTATCTCCAGGGGATCTTCCCAGCCTAGGGATTGAAACCAGGTCTCCCATATTGCAGGTGGATTCTTTGTCAGCTGAGGTTAGCATAAGATTAATGTCCAATTCAGGATATAGGAATGATGTAAAATCACCATTCTGATTTTTGCACGTAAATTGTAAAATCAGCCTTTGATCTTTTATGTTTAACAAGAGCAGTGATGTCAATTAATCTCAAGGCTAATTTATAAGAACAGGTAACACAAATAAAATGACTATCCCACAGGCGTTAGGCTTTGAAAATACTACGTGGGATTATTTCAGAATAGCCTTGCTTTCCCAATTCTTAATTTTCCTAAATTGATATGAAAATTATGCTGAGGAGTTCGGCATAGACAAACTGAAGGTGAGGAATTGGGCCAGAAAATTGGCAGAAGGAGTCCCTTAGGGGTCAAACATCCCCCACAGTACAGGCTGGTGACAAGCACAGTCAAGTTCAACTTTTGTCCCTGAATCATCCTTTTCAACACCAGACAGAGTAGGGGTGTCTAATAATCATTTTCACCTTTCCCCTCTGTACCCCACCTTCACAAAATCATTGTCAGTTGGAGATGACCTTGCAGGGCAATATAATATCCCAGTTGAGAAACTGGATTTAGGGATAGGATTGACCTGGTTGGGTCTCCAATCTGCCTCTTTCTAGCATGTAGCTTCTTAAAGCTTCCATTTCCCCCAAGCTAAAATCAAAATAACAAAGCTCCAAGGATTGTTGTGACAATTAAGCGAGTTAATGTATGCAAAACTCTCTGCTCATTCAATCAACGTGAACTATTATTATCGCGGGGGCAGGTGAATCACAGAACCGAGCTTCCATTTTCCAGCTGAACAAACACCAACCTGCCTCTCCTCTGTCTTCTGGAAGTTGAGTCCTCAGGCACAGTTGTGATGAAGTTACTCCTCTGCTCAAAACTTTGAGTGCATCAAGTTCAAATTCCCTTCACATGGCCTGGGAAGCCCCTCATGAAGGTGCTTTACTCTATCTCCCACCTACACCCTAGGATCAGCCTCTGTGAACCCACTTCTGAGTCCTCATTCCTCACGTGGGTTAGTTCCCAGCAGGACATTCAAGCTAGAGTTCATCTCCTTTGGTGCATGTCCGTGGTACTCGTTTCATGCCTTTATGTAGCACTTAACACTGAATGAAGTCTCCCATGTTACAGATAGCAAACTCCTTGAACATGGAAACAAGGCCTTGTTCATTTTTATGTCTTCTATAGTGCTTTGCAAGCAATTATTCACATAATCAAACAGGAAAGGTTGGTTGAATTAAATTGAAAAGTTGACTCAGAATGTGTATTGTCAGAAGGTCATTACAAACTTACCGTTAACAAAGGAGAAAGGTAGGATAAATTAGATAAATTAGAAGATTGGGATTAACATATATACACGACCCCACTCCAGTACTCTTGCCTGGAAAATCCCATGGACGGAGGAGTCTGGTAGGCTGCAGTCCATGGGGTCGCTGAGTGTCAGACACGACTGAGTGACTTCACTTTCACTTTTCACTTTCATGCATTGGAGAAGGAAATGGCAGCCCACTCCAGTGTTCTTGCCTGGAGAATCCCAGGGATGGGGGAGCCTAGTGGGCTGCCGTCTGTGGGGTTGCAAAGAGTCGCACACGACTGAAGTGACAACAGCATATATAAAATAGTCAATAAGGACCTACTATATAGCCTAGGAAACTATACTCAGTAACTTGTAACAATATAATGGAAAAGAATCTAAAAGAATATATATATTCTTTTATATATACACATGGGCTTCCCTTGTAGCTCAGTCAGTAAAGAATCTGCCTGTGGTTCAGGAGACCCAGGTTCAATCCCTGGGTTGGGAAGACCCCCAGGGGAAGGAAATGGCAACCCACTCCAGTATCCTTGCCTCGAAAATCTCATGAACAGAGGAGCCTGGTGGGCTGCAGTCCATGGTGTTGCAAAGAGTCGGGCATGACTGAGCAACTAACACTTACTTACTTATACATACACATATATGTGCATAGATATATGTATCACATATCAGTTCAGTTCAGTCGCTCAGTCGTGTCCGACTCTTTGTGACCCCATGAATCGCAGCACGCCAGGCCTCCCTGTCCATCACCAACTCCCGGAGTTCACCCAGACTCACGTCCATCGAGTCAGTGATGCCATCCAGCCATCTCATCCTCTGTCGTCCCCTTCTCCTCCTGCCCCCAATCCCTCCCAGCATCAGAGTCTTTTCCAATGAGTCAACTCTTTGCGTGAGGTGGCCAAAGTACTGGAGTTTCAGCTTTAGCATCATTCCTTCCAAAGAAATCCCAGGGCTGATGTCCTTCAGAATGGACTGGTTGGATCTCCTTGCAGTCCAAGGGACTCTCAAGAGTCTTCTCCAACACCACAGTTCAAAAGCATCAATTCTTCGGCGCTCAGCCTTCTTCACAGTCCAACTCTCACATCCATACATGACCACTGGAAAAACCGTATACATATATATATATATGTATATGTATATATATATATATATATATAAAACTGAATCAATACACCTGAAACTAACACAGCATTGTAAATCAACTATACCCCAATACTAAAAAAATTAAATTAACAAAGAAGGTCATTACATAATAAAAATTAAATTAAAAAAGAAGGTAGAGAAAGGGCCTGTTTGGGATCCAAAGAATGGATATGTATGCATATATGTTTGTGTTTACATATATGTTTTTCTATATATTTCCTCACCTGTGAAATAGACAGATGTCACATGAAGATCCTTCCAATGCTGAGTATGTGAATCTGAGCTACTGGCCTTGCTATCTTTATAATGGGCTTCCCTAGTGGCTCAGTGGTAAAGAATTCACCTGCAATGCAGGAGACACGGGTTCAGTCCCTAAGTCAGGAAGCTCCCATGGAGAAGGAAATGGCATCCCACGCCAATATTCTTGCCTGGGAAATCCCATGGGCAGAAGAGCCTGGCAGGATACAGTCCACAGGGTCTCAAAGAGTCAGACAAAACTTAGCAGCTAAACAACAACAACAACAAATCCTTATAACACACTTACAAACTTTGTAGCAAAAGAGTAACCAGAGCACTGCCATCTAGGGCCACAGACTGTGGACTGGGTAGAGATGAGGCCCCCAGAGTGACCTGAGGGTAGCATAGCAGCTTCCCCTGTATTTCCCAGGCAAAGGCTGCTGTGAGTCAGCTTGTTACTTCAGTCTTGCTCTCGAAGACACAGTGTCGCAGATTTTCTCTTCATTGTGGCAGCACCTGGCATGGATGTTAGTACGTCACCCACAGAAGACAGCCCATAAAAATCTCTTGAGTCACTGAGTGGATAATCTTCCCTTTCATTACAAAAATAATGACAAGATTTGTAATACATCTATGGCAGGACTCTGTGCTCAGAAAGCAGTCCCAATTTCCACCAAGAATAAAGAACCTTCCTCGATACAGTCATTAGCTCCCATGATTGTCACAACAGTCCTGTAGGCTAGGAGTTATAAGTTCAAATTTTTTTCATCATAGATAACATTTATCATATAATGTTTTTCATGGGGTTTGTCATTATTTCCAATTATACTGTATATGTCATTATGTTTTTTATACCTCTCTGTGTAAAATGTAATCTCCACAAACAGAGGGATTTTTCTTTCAATTTATTCATTACTGTTTCCCTAAGACAGTGCCTGGTACATAACAGGGGCTCAATAAATATTTGCCAAAGAGAGTTGAAATTTATATCAACAATTTGGTACTAAATAAGGTATACCAGAAAGGGAAAATCATTTAAGCAATGAAGAAAGCTCATTCAAAAAAAAAAAAGAATGAAGCCTGAGGCATAATTGAAGTTTAGGGAGGAGGCATAGGATTAATGGGAGTTTTTTTTCACCCATGATTTGTTTTGGAAAAAAAAAATGGAATGAGACAGAAAACGAGAAGTTGGGAATCCCCAGAAGGTTTTGGAAATAATTAACTGAGACTTTTCTTTTGTAATGTTTTATGTTTTAGAAGTAAGAAGAGTTGGAAATAAGTGTGGGTTTCATTTTCCCCACTTCTGAATGCTTTTCTTTAAAAGGGAAAGAACAGGAATAGAAAGACTGCAAATTTAGAAGAAATCCGAGGAAAAGACAGGAAAAAAAATTGCATGGAGCATACATTAAAAATCTCAAAAGACAATGCAGATATTCTGGCCAAGAGAAAGTAAACTAGGAGTTCAAAGGCTATCAGGGCAATCAAGTGAAAGAAACAGTGAAAAAAAAAATCAAGAAAATTGCATTACTGAGGAAAGAACCACAGATGGCAGGAACCATCCAGCCTGCCAACAGGAGAGCGAATGGTTTAAAGGAAACAGGAAGTTTGGGGGTGATTGTAGCCAGTGGAGCAAATAAGGGAGAGGTGGGTGGAATTTTAAGGTTGAAGATTTCACGACAAAAAGTTATGGGACACTAAAAACTTCGAAATGGCTCGTAAAGAGAAGATGAGTCATTCAGAGACTAAACAGACTTTATAAAAAGATGTGAAAGTGTTAGGAATTGGAAGACACTTGGCATCCTGAAAATTGTCTTAGAAACAAACCAGAACTCTTTCATTCCCTCATTCAGCACTTTTTGAACATCAACCAGGCACTGGAGACACAAAGGTGAAGGGATCCAGCCAAACACAAACCCTGCTTTCTTTGACTTTACCAATGAAGAAAGCAGATGCTCTCACTGATGAAAACACACATATTCAAGTAGGCATCGGCCCAAGAAGTTCATGTGGAAGAGTAAATCACAAATGAATCAGGTCTACTTGGGGCAGAGAGGGATGGATGTGAGGCAGGCTTTCCATGCAGGGCCATCTGAGCTGGGATCCAAAGGGGAAGAGGAGTGGAGCTGGGTGGAAGAATCCTTCTAGAGACAGGGGACAGCACATGCCAAGTCCTTTGGAGGAAGGCTCATGCACCTTCCAGAAAGAGACAGAGAATTAGTACAGCTGAAGAATAGAGAACCAGGAGAAGTGGGGTTCACCGAGGCAGGGCAATGGGAAAGGTCCAGCAGGCAATCTGGAGGGTCACGGCAATTATCTGGGCTTTCGTCCCGAGAGCAGTAGGACATCACAGAGCATCTTTTGCTTAAAGTAGGGATGGGATGTGACCAGGAGCTGGACTCTTCAGATAACCAACACTCACCAACCTGTGTGCCCAAACATTTATATTTTTACTTTCTTTGAAGGACGAAGACCTGGATGAGGCTGGCTCTTATCCTTTCTGTCCATTCTTACACCTCTGAACCCTTAACATTATTTCAATGGTCCAAGGCACCAAAATACCATACTTTTAAGATATAAAGGCTGCTTGTCCTGTGTTCAGTGATCCTAGACCGTTTTTCTCTTTTGGAAAAGGATTTTAACTCTTCTTTTCCATCATGCCTTCCTCTCACTCTAATTGGATGCTTCCAATCTATTGTGGAACGAAAAACCAGAGAACCAAATTGAGAGGCTTCAGCTGAGCTGAAGTTCATGGTCTTTGTAGCTCCCCGGCTACCTCATGGGTTTCCTCCTCTGCCCCAGTGGTTCTTCAGATGGCAGGGTGGCTACAGGGAGCTCTAATTGGTGCATTACAGTTGCACTGTCCAACATGGTAGCCACTGGTCACAGGCACTATTTTAAATTTCAATTCGTCAAAATGAAATAAAGTTAAAAAACTTAGACCTTAGTCTCAATAGCCACATGTCAAGTGCTTAATGGTCACATGTGGCCAATGGCCACCATATGAGACCACACGGATGTGAATGCTTGTATTATCCCAGGAAGTTCAATTGCACAGCACCATCTCAGAGTGTTGATGGAGACCATAAACCAGATGGTGCACACTATTGTCATTCATATTTTTTAAACATCTCTCTGACAGTCACTCCAGGCATGTACCAGCCTTTCTGGTTCCTCCAAGTGTACAAAAATACAATGTGTAAATTATTCCTTTCAGAATTGTTATAATTACCGTAATGCTATTGAAAAAAGCACTCAGGGATCTGCTATTTCCAGCAGAGAAAGACTCAAAGCTAATTAAAATTCGACAGTTGCTCCCTGGAAAATCTGAGCTTGATTCACCTTCCCACAGTGTCTCCAAATAGATCCCTGTCACACACATGTCACGCAGCCTTAATAATCTAGCTGAGAAATTTCAAGACACCCGCCTGAGCCTTCCTCCATCCATATCTCAACCAGGTACTTCAGGAACCTGAGACCTTGGCACAAAAAATGCTCATTTTCTGGGGGGAAAAAAAAAGCAGTTTGTTGAACTGCTGAGCTAGTTATCCTGTGGTCTGGCTCAGAATCACAAATGAAACAAGAAACAGATCGAAGATATTCTGGCTGAATGTTATATAAAAGTCATATCAAGGTGTGATGAATAATGCATAAGCAACTCCTTGATTTTCGTGATGTGGCAGCTTGAGAATGTCATCTGAGCCTAGAGGTTTCCATAATCACCACAATAATCACAGCACTCAAACATTCCTCATCCTTGTAACAACTCTGTACGGTGGGTGGCATCTCCCACATCTTACAGATGAGGAAACTGAGGCTCGGAAGTGAGGCTGAGACACAGAGGAGGCCAGCTCTCTGTCATGTGATTTTGTATTCCCAGACCTGCCCCCGCCCTCTGCCCTCAGATGCACGTGCTTCTGTCTCCTGGTGCCTCTGGAGGTGAGGAAGGCTAGACAGGTGGGTCAGGAAGACACAGCAAGACAGAGAGATGGGGAGAGGAGGTCTTAGCAGTCCAAGCTGATCACATCTTTCTGGAAGCTTCTATCCCCTCTCACGATACACGATTTGTAGCATGTGTGCTTTGAACCTTGGCTTTTACTGACAATAAAAAAAAAGGTGGAATGCAGCAAATATTTTCCCAACTGTTGTGGTCAGCTGACTCAACATGACCTGAGTTTCAGAAATAATTCCATTCTGTTTAAAAAGGAGCATATAAACAAATAGAAACAGACAGAACTAAGAAACTCTCTAGATGAATGAGGACAGACTGTCTCTCGATAATTTGGTCATTTGTTCCTCTTTTTTTTCATTCTTTTCCACTATGGTTTATCAAAGGATATTGAGTATAGTTCTCTGTGCTATACAGTAGGACCTTGTTGTTTATTCACCTTACATATAATAGTTCACATCTGCTAATCCCAAACTCCCACTCCATCCCTCCCCCACCCCTAGCCTCCTTGGCAAGCACAAGTCTGTGCTCTATATCTGTAAATATGTTTCTGTTTTGTAAATAAGCTCATTTGTGTCATAGAATCAGTTCAGTTCAGTCGCTCAGTCGTGTCCCACTCTTTGCGACCCCATGAATTGCAGCACGCCAGGCCTCCCGGTCCATCACCAACTCCTAGATTTCACATATAAGTGATATCGTATGATATTTGTCTTGCTCTTTGTGTCTTACTTCTCTGAGTATAATCTCTAGGTCCATCCATGCTGCTGCAAGTGACATCATTTCCTTTTTATGGTTGAGTAGTATTCCATTGTATATACGGATATACCAAATCTTCTTTATCTAGTCATCTGTCAATGGACATTTAGCCACATCTTGGCTATTGTGAATAGTGCTTCTATGAACATTGGGGTGCAGCTAGCTTTTTGAATTATAGTTTTCTCCAGATATATGCCCAGGAGTGGGATTGATGGATTGATCATATGGTAGCTCAATTTTCTTTTTTTTTTGAGAAACCTCCATATCGTTCTCCATAGTGACCGTGCCAACTTACATTCTCATGAACAGTGTAGGAGAGTTCTCTTTTCCCCACACCCTCTCCAGCATTTGTTATAGGTCATTTGTTCTTCCCATTGCTTTCAGGATAAAGTACTGACTGCAATGAGGCTAAAGTTTGAGGATCCCATAAGGTCTCTCCCTTGAGAAACTGAGTGGCTTGTAAATATTTTCTGAGCACCTGTCTTATCACCCAAAGATGAATGAGGTGCAGTTCTTGCCCAAGAGGAGCTCATAGAGAGGTCTAGGAGACCAACGGGTGAGCAAATATAGGCACACTTCTCTGTATTGTGCTTCACAGATAGTGCGGTTTTTAGAAATTGAAAGTTTATGGCAACCCTGTGTTGAGTAAGTCTATTGGCGCCAACTTTCCAACAGTGTTTACTCACTTCATGTCTCTGGGTCACATTTTGATAATTCTCACCATATTTTAAACCCTTCACCAGTAAAAAGATGATAATTCACTGAAGGTTCACATGATGGTTAGCCTTTTTTATTTCAAAATTAAGGTATGTATATTATCTTTTAGACATAATGCTGTTATCGCATACTTAATAGACTTCAGTTAAACATAACTTATATATGCACTGTTGCTGCTGCTGCTGCTAAGTTGCTTCAGTCGTGTCCGACTCTGTCCAACCCCATAGATGGCAGCTCACCAGGCTCCCCCATCCCTGGGATTCTCCAGGCAAGAACACTGGAGCGGGTTGCCATTTCCTTCTCCAATGCATGAAAGTGAAAAGTGAAAGTGAAGTTACTCAGTTGTGTCCGACTCTTAGCGACACCATGGACTGCAGCCTACCAAAAAATTCCTGAGATTTGCTTTAGTCTGATATTCACTTTATTGTGGTGGTCTGGAACCAAATCCATGATATCTCTGAGGTCTGCTGGTAATTAAAATACAGCATGATAACTGCCATGAAACCAGGACTGATGACGTGTAAATGAGTGGAGAACTAGGTGCACACTTCCAAGCAAAACTTCTGAATTATAGTAGATCAGACAAGGAGGCAAGCTCAGAAATGGGGTAAGACAAAGGGCAGGCTATAAGCTCTGATTAGAGATGAGACAATGCAGACAAGGCACCTGGGACACTGGATGTCCTTTATTGAGGCCATGGGGCTACTGGTAAGACTGGCCCAGGGCTTAATTTAGAACAAAAGTTGTAAAAGCCATGGTTCACCCAGGAATGGAATTAGCTTTAATCACCAACTAGTAAATAGCTACGAGGAATAGCAGAAGTCAGAAATGAATCAGGCATCAGAAATAACTTCAAGTGATGAGAGTTGTGGATTATACATGAGGGGCAAAATTGGGAACTGCAGACCAGCCTGAACCCACCCCAGACCAAGAGATGCATCCCTGGGTCAAACATCCTACTCAGGCCATTTGAATGGAACTAATTTCTAGTGATAACTAGATGTTCTTTTCTGCTCTTTTGAATGAGGGACTCAGCATGCCCATTTCAGAGAGAGTGTGGAAAGAGGCAA
The DNA here is from genome assembly GCF_029378745.1 of Bos indicus. Taxonomy (NCBI): domain Eukaryota; kingdom Metazoa; phylum Chordata; class Mammalia; order Artiodactyla; family Bovidae; genus Bos; species Bos indicus. Next base: position 35,148,120 of record NC_091772.1, on the reverse strand, counting down.
AGATGGGAAACCATGCCACACCCCAGGAAGGTCAGGGAGAGAGAAAGCCAGGCAGGAGACCTGGTGATGAGGATGACAGAGGACTGGTGGGCCGAGTCTGTGAGGTGCATGGGCAAGAAGAAAAAATGTGGGAGTGGCTGGCTGCCCTCTACAAAGGCAGGAATGTTGCTTCTTTAGTTTTGAGCAATAACAGGACAGATTTCTTTCCAAAGACCAGCACCCACCTTCCCCAGGGCTGCACAGAGTTATGCAGGCAGTGGTAAAGGTCCTCTGCCTTCAGTGAGAAGGTAGCTATTCTATATGGCCCCTCTCACAGTGACAGCAACCCCATGGCCATGCTTCACAGTAGCCTCCAGAACACAGTTCATGGATTTTCATCTTGACTTCGGTACGAGAAATAATAAAGCAGGGAGGCAAGTTCCCGATGACTTCCCAGAGCACTTACAAAAGAAACGTCCATGCCCCTTCCTTGCATGTGGCAGAAACCATCTCAGTGAGTCCTCAGGGGCCTAGCAAAATGCTGGGCAAGAAAGAATCCAACAGAGTCCCCAGCTCTTTCTAACAAAGATGTCCAAGACATCAGGTGAGGGCTTCATTTACTGCAAGCAATATCACTGAACCAGTATTCTCCAAAACCAAAGAGTTTAGCGCTTACTTTGGAGATGCTCATTAAAGAAACTTGCCCTCCAAAAACTTGCTGAGTCTCTAAGCTCTTTTCTGTCCTGGGGTTCCCCTGGCTTCGGTGCTGCTGATTGGAGTTAAGGCCTGAATATCAGATGCTGCCCTGATAATGTAAGAGTCTGGGGTTTAGGACATATTAGCAGCTATTCAGGGACTTAAGGCACCGAGTCATGCTATAAGCAGATCCTCGTCATTGGCTCCGTAAACCCCAGCCTCTTTTTGTTTGTTCTGCAATCTTGGGAGGAGAAGGCAATGGCAACCCACTCCAGTACTCCTGCCTGGAGAATCCATGGACGGAGGAGCCTGGAAGGCTACGGTCCGTGGGGTCGCTAAGAGTCGGACACGACTGCCGCGACTTAGCAGCAGCAGCAGCAGCAGCAGTCTTGGGAGGGGCAGCTTTGGGCCACTCTCTCATCCACTTCTCCAAGGCAGCTTGAATGCACCACCAATTTCACCAGTTCCCAATGATCCAACCTATGTGGGTGCCCAGATGCGGGAAACAGTGGACTTGTGACTGTAATACAGACACCAGAAACCACTCCTAGAAAGAGTATGCCATAGGGATACACCTGGGAAAACTAGAAAACCAGGTTTTATCAACGTTTAAACCACGCCCAACTTGAGTGACATCAATACGTGGTTTGGCTGACAGAAGATTCCTTCCAAAAGCTTGAGCAAGCTCCGGGAGATGAAGAACACAGAAGCCTGACATGCTGCAGTCCGTGGGGTCGCAAAGAGTCGAACATGACTGAGAGACTGAACAACAACAGATTCCTTTTATTACTTGGTTTCAGGATCTGCAACTCCTTCACATCTCAAAATCAGAAAGTACACTAGAGTCAACATCCAGAGCCCTGGTGAAGCCGCAGATTTTGAAGTCTGTCTATGGTATCTCCTTTTTGCTATTTTCTAATTTATCCAAAATTTCTATTTTCTGGCTAAAACCCACAGCTCCCTTGGAGCATTTTGTATCCTTTTCATTTTCAAAATTTGTGTACTTAATGGTCTCTCTTTATGAACACTTTCCCACAACAGAACATTTTCTGTTACTAGCAACTCACAAGAGGTACTGAGCAGAGAAACAGCAAAACCTGATTGAAATGTGGACGCTAAGCCATAAGCAAAGCTCATTCACCAGCTACATGGCTCGCTCTCACGCCATACTCTGCTCTCCTGCTAATTCCACTCTGGGCCTCTGCAGAACAAGTGATCATATGACAGGCTCTGGGGGTTGTTCACAAATAGTCAGACCAAGAGGGTCCTAGCTTCAAATACCCGGCAGCCAACATCCTGGCTCAGGTGCTGCTGCTGACACAGCCTGCAGACGGAAAAATGCTTCCTTCTCAAAGCTTCTAAGCTGTTTCAAGGACCCTGGGCTGTGTGCTCAGCAGGCAAGTTTCTGACTAGGATGTTGTCCTTGAGATCATCGAGGGGCTCCTTCCCCCAAGCTTGGTGAGCTAGGACCTGCCGGCCTGCTGGCTCCTGTTTAAATGGATAGTGGAGGTGGGTTGGCTGGGATGACTTTTGCTTTTTTTTTTTAATTGGAGGATAATCGCTTTACAATGTTGTGTTAGTTTCTGCTGTACACCAATGTAAATCAGCTATAGGAATACACATATCCCCTCCCACCAACCCCTCTCCGCATCCCACCCCTGTGTCATCACAGAGCAGCCAGCTGAGCTCCGTGTGCTATACAGCAACTTCCCGCTAGCTATTTATTTTACACATGGTAGTGTCTGTCGGAGAAGGCAATGGCACCCCACTCCAGTACTCTTGCCTGGAAAATCCCATGGGCGGAGGAGCCTCATGGGCTGCAGTCCATGGGGTCGCTAAGAGTCGGACACGACTGAGCGACTTCACTTTCACTTTTCACTTTCATGCATTGGAGAAGGAAATGGCAACTTACGCCAGTGTTCTTGCCTGGAGAATCCCAGGGACTGGGGAACCTGGTGGGCTGCCGTCTACAGGGTCGCACAGAGCTGGACACGACTGAAGCGACTTAGCAGCAGCAGCAGTGTCTGTATGCCAAAGCTACTCTCTCAATTTGGCTGGGATGGTTTTGACAACTGTAAACCCCTAGTATTCTTCATGGCCTGTGCCCATATGCCAGGAGCTACCATGCAAATACGTGTCTCCCTGCTGCTACAGTTCTACTTGCACCCCCCAGACACCACCCAGGGACTCAATCCCCTGGCCCACCCCACCTCCCATTCCCATTCTCCACTCTTCTTTCTTTCTCTGGAGGATCCCTATTATGTCATAGAAAACATATTTTTGGTTTTATGCCTAAAGTAGATTGACATTAAAGAATTTGAATAGAGTTTAAAATATAGTTATTGCCACCCCGAGGAAACTCAAACAGCTGATAAAGTCATCTTCTCCCATCTCCCCCTTTCCTAACTCCCACGCCCCTCCGAGAAAATCTGACGTCAGTCACCATGTGTTCCTGCTGCCAACTTTAACCACCCTCTCCACCCTGCTTCTGACAGGAACTTCTTTTACAGATAAATTTAAACCGAGAGTCCATTATACCATTAGAATCTCATCCAGAATCACATCTATTTTTGAGGAGTTTTTTCTTAGCTCTGTTAAGCGATTTTTTAATTATGCCAAACGACTTGTCAGAAATCATGTTGCAGACAGAGCTTCTCACCAACAGACCCGTCAGTCGCCGTTAACTTGGGGTCTGAATGGGTTTATTTAGCCGTGAGGATAAGGACAGATGCCTGGGCGCCTGTGGGCAGAGGATCAGGCCCGGAAGGAAAAGTCAGACCCGGAAGGAGAAGTCAGATCCAGGAGATTAGTGCGCGCGCGGCAGGGAGAGGTGGTGAGGGGTTGGCTGTGAGACCAGTGCTCATCGTTTCTGAGGCTGGGTCTGCATCTGGCTGTCGTTTCTAATCTTGCCATGGGGTCGGTTCCCCTCCGCTGCCTCGACCCGATAAATCAATAACCTGTGAATTAGAGCAGAAGTCACCCAACAGTGAGCTGACAGGGCCCAGGCCACCGCTGTGTGACGGCAGCCCTGCCCAGAGGCCGAAATGTTCCACCATTCCTGAGCTGCCTCCACCTTGATTTTCAGTTTCTAGGTTCCTGCTGCTCCTGGTTTCCATACTGGGGAGCTTCGGCTGAGTATGGAAAGGGGTTTAGGAATAGGCAATGGAAAGATCTAGAAGGTTCACATTTTTCTCCTCTTTATCACCTCTTTTACTCATCCCCCCATCCCAACTCCCCACCCCTGTGACTACTTATCACCTGTGCAAATTTTTCTCTTAAACAGAGACTCAAGACATCAGCAAGGAAGTAGGTGGTATCTATGATGAGTCTGGGACCTTGATGTACTCAGAGGATCTTTAGTCAAATTAGCTCTGGATATAAAGAACTGTGTAGAAAACACCATTATCCCATGGCTGGGCTCTGCAGCTTTCTGGGTGATACCCCTGCATCAGCGGTCCCAACTTTTTTGGCACCAGTGACTGGTTTTGTGGAAGATAATTTTTCCAGGGGTGGTTTCAGGATGATTCAAGTGCATTACAGTTATTGTGCACTTTATTTCTATTATTATTATATTAGCTTGACCTCAGATCACCAGGCATTAGATCCTGAAGGTTGGGGACCCCTGTCCTACATGAAAGATGGTAACAGATCAGCACCATTAGGTTGAGAAGGTGAGAGTAACCAGGTCATTGAAGTTCACTAGTGGGACACAAGGACCATTTTGGACTATTTTCATGACCATAATTGGGAACAAAACACATTTTGAACTCATTTTGGCACAATCACATTTTCATGAATTGCAAATAGCTTTTATACTTAGGGGCTTCCCTGGTGGCTCAGATGGTAAACAGTCTGCCTGCAATGCAGGAGACCTGGGTTGGATTTTTCCTGTGTGGGTAAGATCCTCTGGAGAAGGGAATGGCTGCACACTCCAGTATTTTCGCCTGGAGAATTCCATGGACAGAGCAGCCTAGCAGGCTACAGCCCATGGGTTTGTAAGAGTCAGACACGACTGAGTGATTAACACTTTATACATACAGCAGAGTTGATGGGAGTGTGTGTGTGTGCACTTTAAAAGCCTCAAAATACAATAAAGCCTTGCTGTTCACTAGACAGCTGGCATCAGCTGTTCTCTTCCGAGTGATTAACTCACCTATGTGATTCCTCACCACCCTGGATAAATCAGTGTCACTGGCTACAAAAATGGCGGTGGCCATCCCATATCCTAGGAAACAACTGTCCAGTGAGCACCAGGTCCAAAAGGGTCTCCCAACATTTCTGTCCCTAGAAAGCCATTAGCGACAAATAAAAAATCTGGAAGGCACATCCACGTTTCACAGCCCACATCCCCGATGTTCCTCAGAGATTCCCCAGATGGAGGCACAGCAGTCGTTTTGTGAGTGACTGCCAAATGGGGCAGGCAGACAAGCAGGGGAGCAAGAGATTCTGGGAGACAGATGCTGGTCTCTGAGCCTTGCTCACTCTCAGGTAGCCATGCTCCCATCAACACCTCCGCAGTTCAGTTCCTCCGCCAGGCAGAGGCAGCTGGAGGCAGAAGTCCCGCCCTCACCAGCAATGGCTTCTCAAAATTTACCCCAAAGAGGGAAAATAAAAATCTCCATTTTGATTCATGAGCATTACTGTTTGTACATCATCATCCTTCTTGGGATCGAGATCAATGGTCCGTGTCATGTCTTTTCTTCCCACATCAAGGCTTGGAAACCAAATGGACTTCGTCCAGCTCCTGCTTTAGGGTCACTGTGTTCCTGACCCTTATTATTTTTAAAAGAGAAAGAAACTGAAATGCAATCAGGCCCTTTATCTTGCTATCTCCTCAACTCTTTGATTTAAACCTGAACCCTGAGCTGGCAAACATCTCCCTTTGTTCTAAGTCAACACATAAATCTTGGAGTTGGGGCGGGGGGACTTCTTTGAGTTCCTGCAGCGTTGGCTGAGACCCCAGACTCAGAAAGGTCGTGTGTTCTGGAAGTCCTAAGGGTGACCATTCTCTCCTGAACGTCCCACGAGGAGAAAGACTGCTGTTTGCTCTTAGAATGCTAAGGATCTATCTTTGGGAGTTGGAAGTCACATCAACTACTTCCAACTGCCTGTGTATAATCTTCACACTCAACCTGCTTGGTTTTTTTTCCTACCAGATCCACTCTGTCTACTTTCATTCATTTTAAGCCAAATTGACAACTCCAGCGGGGTTCCAGGGTCCATGCTAGGTCTTTTTGACTAGAGACAGAGAAACAACCTCCCCTACTAACCTTCCCCTCCCACACTGGGAACTGGTTAAGCCAGGCAATTGTATTACTGACAAAATGATGTTGGACAATGTTCCTCCCCAACTTGACAATCAGATACTAAGTTGGCTTCCTGCCTGGGATAGAGAATGTGCAGTTGTGAGAGGCTGATAGGGGGAACAGGTCTGCCTCCACCACACAGCTATTCCTAACTCAGAAGAACTGGGACTCCCACCCTTGGCTCCAGCCCCCAATCTGGAGTTCATCTTCTATGTCTATCCTGCTATTCTTTTTTTTTTTTTGCTGCCCTGGGTTTTCCTTGGGGCGAGCAGGCTTCCTCTAGTTGTGGTGAGCAGGGGCTACTCTCTAGTTACAGTACTCTGGCTTCTCATTGCGGTGACTTCTCTTGTTGCAGAGCAAGGGCTCTAGAGTGAGCAGTCTCAGTAGTCGCGGTGTGCAGACTTAGCTGCCTCATGGAATGTGGGATTTTCCCAGACCAGGTATCGAATCCACCTCCTCTCCATTGACAGGTGGATTCTTAACCACTGGACCACCAGGGAAGTCCTATCCTGCTGTTCTGACAGGTAACATTGGAACTTCTTTAGCAAGAGATAAAAATCTCCCAAAACTAAGATGTGCATTCCATACTTTCCAAATATGAGAGACATTTATCAGTGTACCTTTTAGAAAGACTACTTCTGACTTATCAGGAAGACCTAGCTTCTTTGTATATAAGAAGTAGGTGAACATATTCAGATCATATGCCTCAGATTGGCAAGCGTTCATATCTGCTGGCTGGAAAAAGCTAGATGGACATTGCCCATTTCTTGATCCAGAGTATAAGCTGCGAGAAGGCCCAGGATGACAAAAGTGAGGAGGCCTTTGTCTGTTGGGACAAAACACTGAATGACTTTTTCCAATAGTGGAATTGGATTTCCACCCAACCTACATAGTATTAATGATCTAGATTTGCATGTCTCTCAGTATGAAGAATTCACTGTTGAAAGTTCAGCATTAAGACAATTGCTAAGGTTGAAATACAGACAGAACGTTCTACCTTGGGCCTACTGACACCATCCTGCAGGCAAAGAAAAACAAATGAGCTCTTCATTGCGTTGTTGAAGGCAGCTCATTTCAAACTGGGGAGCAGACTCTGTTTTCTGCCCTGTCAGTAAAAAGCACAACAGACTTGTCTGCCAAAGGGACAAACCAGGCCTTTGTGGAGGGAAAAAGTTTAATATCTAAAAAGAGGCAGACAATAAGTAAGCTTTGTTTTCCTGGGCAGTTAATCTTTACTGTGCTTCGTACATGTTCATTTTTCCATGAGAAAAATCCCTTTTTATAAAATTTCATGTACAGTTTTATTTTTTTGGTGACAGTTTAATGCTAAAAATAATTCTAAATTGCCCATTTTTCAAGAGTTGGTAGAGATACAGAGTTTTGTCATTTTTGTCTATGAAATTTGTCATGTAATTTCAATTTTGAACATTTTACTGGAGTTCATTTAAACAAGTAGACTTTTCAGAGGAAGGACTAGATTGATGTTAGAATCTGGTTAAACAAAATTCTCTCTGATGCCATAGATTTCTGCTGTGCTGATGAGAAGGGCAGGCAGTTAGAACCCCATGGATTGGACATCACCCTGAGTCCATGGGACTCTTAAACAGAAAAGTAAACTGAGGCATGGATGGTGCTGGAGATGAGTTCTCGGCACAGTTGCAAAACAACTGAAGAGCATCTTGGGGGTCAGCCCATCATTCCTCACTCACACACACACTTTCCAACACACCCCTGTGGTTCTTGAAACTGCTCACATCTTTGGCTCATAACTCCTATTGTCCATTACTTGGGAGCCCTTCCTTCTTCCTATCCTGTAAGTTATCTCATCTCCTTCAAGTACCCTTCTGTGAATGCGTAGCTCTGACTGGCCCGCCTTCTCAGATTTTCCACAAAATCTGTGTTCCACATTGTAGTCCAGCACAGTTCTTTCTATTTTAATTATTAAACTTTTTATTTTGTATTGGAGTACAGCCAATTATCAATCTTGTGATAGTTTCAGGTGGACAGTGAAGGGACTCAGCCATAAGTATACATGTATCTATTGTTTCCCAAACTCCTTTCCCATCCAGGCTGCCATTTAACATTGAGCAGAGTTCCCTGTGCTATATGGTAGGTCCTTATTGGTTATCCACTTTATATATAGCAGTATACACATGTCAATCTCAAACTCCCTAACTATCCCTTCTCACCTTTGGTCTAACTTGACATTAAATTTATTGAAAGAAAAATTATGACTTTGATTCATTACAGAATTCTTGAGCTAGAGGGAATCTTACAGTAAAGACTAAAGGACAAATATAGAGATAGTGAAAGTGAAAGCAAAGTCGCTTAGTCGTGTCCGACCCTTTTGACCCCATGGACTGTAGCCTGTGAGGTTCCTCCATCCATGGAATTTTCCAGGCAAGAGTACTGGAGTGGGTTGCCATTTCCTTCTCCAGGGGATCTTCCCAACCCAGGGATTGAACCTGGGTCTCCAGCATTGCAAGCAGGCAATTTTACCATCTGAGCCACCAGGAAGCTCTGGAAAGTAAAGACCAATGCAAGGTCACATAAAAAGAGTGGCAAATAAGCACTATTCACAATAGCCAAGACATGGAAACTACCTAAGTGTCCACAACAGACGAATGCATAAAGATATGTGGTACATGTATACAATGGAGTAGTACTCTGTTATTAGAATGAAATAATGCCATTTGAAGCAACATGGATGAGCCTAGAGATCATACAAAGTGAAGTCAAACAGAGAACTCATGCGTATTTGAAAACTCTGGAAATGTGCACTTTTAGTCTGGAATCAATGGCATCACTTTGATTTAGGTTTCACATCATTTGATCAAAGAAGCTTTTTTTTTTTCTTCCAGTTTGTGACCTTCATTAACAGTGAGCTGTCATAGTCTTCCCAAGGCAATTTTTTTTACAAAAGAATTCATATCCTAAGGTATTAGAAAAAGTGAAAGCTTTTCTTAGCACTATCTGAGAACTGACTCTATTTTTCTTCCCACGGGAAGCTGAGTTTGACAGCTAATGGGTCTGTTTTGCACTAAAACTACTATCTGTTCCAAGGCACTTTAAAAGGTTCCATCATCACCATTATGTGTGAGATACATAAATATATATTCAAAATTATTCATTTATAAGAAAGAGATAAAAACAGTTACACTTAGGCTTCAGAGTATATAACATTTATACAAATGCTGCTAAGTTTAAACTGCAACAAATAAATGAAATTGATATACCTATAGACCTCCTACTTATATACACAATTGATTGATAGCCCTAAAAACTAACAGAACATCTTTTTGCACCAGGATTTCAGGCAGTGCTGGAGGTAATAGTATTATGGTGGTAGTGGTGGTGGTTTAGTCACTAAGTCGTATCCGACTCTTTTGCAACCCCATGGACTGTAGCCTGCCAGGCTCCTCTGTCCATGGGATTTCCCAGGCAAGAATACTGCAGTGGGTTGCCATTTCCTTCTCAGGGGATCTTCCAGACCCAGGGATTGAACCTGCATCTCCTGCTTTGGCAGGCAGATTCTTTAGCACTGAGCCACCAGGAAAGCCCGTGTAGAAATTAGAACCATCATTCGTTGTTAGTGGGATGTGAAATGGCACAGTTAGTGTAGGAAATTGTTTGAAAGTTCCTCAAAAGTTAAACATAGAGTTACTGTATGAGCTGTAATTTCACTCCCAGGTACATACTCAAAAGAATTGAAAGCAGGGACTTCAACAGACATTTCTGCACCACAGTTCCCGAAAGTATTATTCACAATAGCCAAAAGGTATAAACAACACAAGCATCTATTGATCTATAGACAAATGGATAAACAAGGTGTGACATATACAAACAATGGAATATTATTCAGCCATAAAAAGGAAGGCCATTCCAATCGATGCTGCAACATGGACGAACCTTGAGGACATAAACCAGACAGAAAATGAGAAAACATAGAATAGGTAAATTTATAGGCAGAAAATAAAATTGAGGTTACTAGGGGCTGAAGGGAGGAAGAATGAGGACTTACTATTTAAGGGGGAGAACTTCTATCAGGGATGATGAAAAATTTCTGGAAATGGATATAGTGATGGCAGTTGTACAACATCATGAATGTACTTAGTGTCACTGAACTATACACTTAGAAATGGTTAAAAAAAAAAAAGGTATGGAAAAGTAAATTTTTTTGTTCAATTCCTTGCCAGTGGTGTAGACACCTCAGTTCCAGGTACCACCTTCTGCCCATACCTGTGTGTCACCTCACCACAGGGAATCCTGGGAGCTCTCCCTCTGGTGTAGGTGGCACTGGACTGTTCCTGGTGCCTTGCAGCAGCATCGTTAATATTTTCTGTGATTCCAAATGTTTTTTCCCATCTTCCCCAGCTCAATCACCTACATGTCCATTTTTTCTGCCTGCCATTCTGGGCAAGTGAATTCTGCTGGGGAATGTCCCTTCTCCTCTCCCTCAAGCAACTCTCCTCTGAATAAAACATGGACCCAGGCAATTCAGCCTTTGCAGCTGGTTCTTGCAGGCGTATAGTGTGGCTTTTGTTTCCTTCCAGCCTCAACAAGTATGATGGCTCATGCTGATTTCGATTTCTGGGAAGTTGAGGCTGGCAGGTGTCTTTCGGTCCCATCACACCAGAGTCCAATTAATTTGTTTATTTTTCAAAAGACTTATGCATTTATTTTTTTTATTTTTGGCTGTGCTGGGTCTTTGTTGCTGCACTGGGTGTTCTCTGGTTGCAGCAAGTGGGGGCCACTCTTTGTTACGACGCACAAGCTTCTCATCACAATGGCTTCTCTTGTTGCGGAGCAGAAGCACAGGGGCTTCAGTAGTTGTGCCTTGAGTTGTGGTGGCTCAGTAGTTGTGGTCCATGGGTTTAGCTGCCACATAGCGAGTGGGATCTTCCCAGAGCAGGGATTGAACTTGTATCCTCTGCATTGGCAGGTGGATTCTTAACCACTGGACCACCAGGGAAGCCTGAGAGTCCAATTTAGATGGACTAGCAAGGCCATGCTCCCCAGGACTACATGTGTGTACTATTGTCCTCCCCCCGCCAGAGATGGCCATTCACAATCCAACCCCACAACTAGAGAAGGGATAACCCACACACTGGGATGCGGTCCCTTGGTGAATGGGGCAGCCCCACCTCTCTATCTGGTGGAGTGAGCCCCACAGTCTTGGAGCATCCCACTTTGAAATCCAGCCCCAGCTGTGGTTCTTGCCGTCAAGGACCACCTGGGCGGTGTAACTATTTTGATAAAACACTGGTGTGCAAACTCAAGACAGGAATCCCTCTGTCAGATTTCTGAGTGGGTACCAAACGCTCAAAAAGTCCCTGCATGAACCATATTTCTAAATGAGAAGTGAAAACACGTCTGCCCCAGGAAACATCAGGCTAACTCCGTTTGTCATCTCAGTGGAGAAGATTCAGAACAAATGACAGAGCTGGGAAGCGCATGTTATCACGAAATGAGGATACAGGAGCGGCAGGCTGGGCAAGCAGAGGTGTGACAGCTCTTTGCTTTTTTACTCTAAGTCTTCCAAGATGCTTTTTCCCCCTTTAGCAGATATTACTGAAACAAAGACAAACTGCCCTCATTTCGAGTGCATTTTCCCTTCCCCGCTTGCTCTGGGTTCTTCCACCGTGCTGCTCCATAATCTGATGGCACGGTTCTGACAGGCTGGCATCTGCCATTGTTTGGTGTTTGGCATTTCTGATGTGGCACTGGCTTCACTGGATGCAAGGCATTTTTCTCTGGAATCAATGTAAGTTTCTAGAATGGGTTAAGGGGAAAGCCTTGTCTCGAAATCCACCCAAGTCGGAGCCAACCTTGGGCACCCTTTCTGCTTAGCACACTTGTTATATAACAATTACCCAGTGTCATTGCTGCTGACAGGAAGATTAGATCAATGAGGCCATTCCCTGGAGTTGGGATAAAGCTGTGTGAAAGTCACTAGGCTAATGGGTTTAACGAGGAGAGGACTTTATTCCTAAGGACTCCTACTGAAAGCAGATTGAAAGCAGCATGTCACAGAGTCTGTGTCGTGGGCTTTTTCTTGGACTCAGAGGGAACTGTGATTATGTTCGACCCTCCATCCTTAAAGCCTGTCTACTCCCTTCAGAGAGGAGGACTACCGTGGCCCACTGCCCTCTGGATTCCAGAGGCTTTTGCCCCAGGGAAAAAGCTGTCTATAGAGATCTGCTTGTGTAATCTAGACTGAAATAAAATAACTGAAGCTTCTCTAAACTAGTTGAATGTAGGAAATGAAAAAAAAAAAAAAGTGGGGGAGGGTCCTGCCTTCCAGGACTCAGCAGGTATTGAAAGCATCATGTGATGGGATGGGTGGATACAGGACAGGCACTGGGGGGTATGACACAGCTGACATCTGCCCCGTCACCTTCCACCACAGCCCTGCTCCCTTTGTGGGTTCCTGCCTGCTGTAGGCGTCACGGCAGCTTCAGATCCCCGGAAATCACAGCCGACATGTGTCCAGATGGATGCAGAGCTGTGGCCGTGAGCACTACACCTGCCGTGACACACCCACACATGAGGAACTGAGACACGAGCCACCTGGGGACATTTAGAAGCCAGGCCAGACAGCCAGGCTGGCTCTTCAGAACGTCTAGGTCAGAGAATCTGCCTCAGGACACACAAAGAGACTTAAGCTTGAAATCACTCGAACTTTCAGTGAATTTTTTTTTTTTTTTTGGTGGTGGGCATGCCACGTGGCTTGTGGGATCTTAGTTCCCCAACTGGGGATTGAACTCAGGTCCTCGGCAATGAGAGCATGGAGTCCTAACCACCGGACTGCTAGGGAAGTTCCTCGGTGGGTTTATAACATGGTCACACTCTGTTATAAAATCTCCTCCCATTAAATTTGGAAGAAAAGGGTGCAAGTCAGTGCAGTAGTGTCCTGGTGGCAGGTACACTGTGTGTATCATCCGGAGGAAGTCCCGCTGATTTACCCACTCAGGGATGCTTCAGAGCACTGAGTTAGTGTCAGGTGGTTACTCGGTCCACAGTGTTTTTGTCAAGATTGCGAACACATTTCTGCATCCTCTCATCATTGGGCTAAAACTACTCTTCTAAATCCTGAAAGCTAGCCCTTTTACTGCCCTCTTGTCAGACACACACACATACAGAGACACACCACACACACACACCCCACAGACACACACACATACACAAAGCCATGCGCTCAGATTAAGCTCTGAGCTGTCACATCTCACATTAACTGAGTCCTCTCATTAAATGTTCTCTGGGGATCTTGTGATACCTGGGATTCCTGGCGGAATGTAGGGAGCTCTTAGCATCCTGCCTTACGCGGTCTCTTATCTGAATGCATTTGACGTTTAAGTAGCTTTCAGAAGCTCTGACCCTTTGTTATAACTTGAAAATGCACATGCTCTTTGTGATACCATTCTCTCATCTGCAGAGAAGGAAGGAAGGAAGGAAGGAAACCAGCCTTGGTTTTCAATTAAGAGGCTAAGTGGAACAGTCCTTCTTACAATCTGTTAATCACCTAATATCTCTGTAACGTTTTTCCTGCAAAAAGTGAATGAATCCAAGCAGGCCTCACAGATATTATGGGTTCAGCTCCAGACCACCTTGATAAAGTGAAGACAGACACAAAGCAAGTCACACAAATGTTTTTGTTTCCTAATGCGTATGAAAGTCATGCCCATACTATGCTGTAGTCTCTGATGTGTGTAATAGCATTATGTCTAAAAAACATTTTATTGGTAAAAATACTAACCACCACCTGAGGCTTTTTAGTGAGTTGTAGTAACAATGATCACAGATCACCATAATAAATATAATCATGAAAATATTTCAAATACTGTGAGGATTATCCAAATGTGATGCAGAGACACACAGCAAGCAAATATTATTGGAAAAATGACGCCCATAGACCTACTCAGTGCAGGGTTGCCATGAACCTTCCATTTGTCAGAAACACACTATCTGGGAAGCACATTAAAGCAAAATACACTAAAACAAAGTCTGCCTGAAGAGAAATAATTTTCTCTCTTGGCTCTCAAATTAGGGGATGGCTCTCAGAAGTTACATGTTGTCTCCAGAACATGAAGACACTGGGAGCTCTTACTGGGAGAACACATGATGGCCAGGAGTTCACATCACTCTCAGTCATTCTCGTGTGGACCCCTGGAAAGGCACAACCTTTAACATTTATAACGGCTAACATTTATGGAATGTCAACTCTATTCTGAATGCTTTCATAAAAGATCTCATTTGATCCTCGTAACCACAGTGTGGTTTGTTATCCTATAAGGAAACTGAGGTTCAGAGAACAAAATTATTTCCCTAAAGATACATGGTCAATGAATGACACCCTGGACACCCAACCCAGACCTATCTGACTGCAGTCTCAGTGCTTCTTCAGGTTATGTCACTGCCTGACAAGCAGGGGGATGGGGAGGTAGGTCACACGTGAATGTTTTATTCCCCACCCTGGACAGCCGATGGCTTTGTAGTTAACAAGGTCTACAAGGCAAATGAGGAAGCCTCACAAGGAGGACCCGCCAGTAGTAAGTTAAGAACACGATCTGTCATAAACCATGGCCCTTGAACTTTGCTGCTCATTTGAACCAGGGAACTTGTTTAAAATGCAGATTTGCGAGCCCCATCTCTGAGTTCCTAGCCACTGACAGCTACCCATATTTTTTTTTCTCAAATGGCCCCAAAATTTAATAAAATCAGATGACATTTCCAGCCTTAATGGTTTCTGTTGTGAATGGTAGGTTGTCATTGGGTGTCTTGTCTTTAAGAAGCTTACAATCTGTGAGATGAAAGAGGACTTTGTATGTGTGGGTTCTGCAGGAAAATACACTCTTATTTTGAAATATTAGTAAAAATAGTGGCTTTCCTGGTGGCTCAGAGAGTGAAGAATCTGCCTGCAATGCAGGAGATCTTGATTCTATCCCTGGGTTGGAGAAGGGATTGGCTACCCATTCCACTACTCTTACCTAGAGAATTCCATGGACAGAGGAGCCTGGAGGGCTACAGTCCATGGAGTTGCAAAGAGTCAGACACAACTGAGTGACTAACACTTTCACATAGCATGAGACATAAAACAGAGCACATAATCCAGAGAATGGGAGTGTTCAATAAATATACTTTACTGAGTAGCAATGGCAGTTAACTGTGCACTAAAGATGTTTCATGGACTTTAATTTAAATGCCAGGTATGTTTATGTGATACTAACCTCTGGTCACCCCCTTTTATGAAAAAAAGGAGAGGATTTTCTTTTCCCAAAGCAATGATGTATTGGCGTCTGTAGGGTTCTTTCTTATTGTCCTTATATGAATATTTCAAACCTGCAGCTAAGAAAACCTATCTCTCTTTTAACTTTTAAATATATTCCCTTAAACATAGGTGTTACACCTCTAAAATCGAGAGATGATCGTATTAAGTAAGTCAGACAAATACCATGTGCTATTACTTATATGTGGACTCTAAAAGCAAACAATACAAATACACTTATTTACAAAACAGAAGTAGAAACACAGACATACAAAACAAAATTATAGTTACCAGCGGGGAAGTGGGGAAGGGATAAATTAGGAGTTTGGGGTTAAAATATATACACTACTATATATGAAATCAACAGACAACAAGGACTTACTGTATAGCTCAGGGAACTGTATTCAGTATCTTGTAATAGCATATAATGGAAAAGGATCTAAAAAAGAATATTTATTTGAATATATATATACACACATAGGCTTCCCAGGTGGCTCAGGGGTAAAGAATCTGACTGCCAACGCAGGAGACGCAAGAGACACGGGTTCTATCCCTGGGTCAGGAAGATCCCCTGGAGTGGGAAATAGCAACCCAGTATTCTTGCCTGGAAAATTCCATGGGCAGAGGAGCCTTGTGGTCTACAACTCGTGGGGTTGCAAAGAGTAGGACACGACTGAGTAGCTGAACACACACGTGCAGATATATATATATATATATATATCTGAATCACTGCTGTACACCTGAAACGAACACAACATTGTAAATCAACTATACTTCAATAAAAAAGACCTTATCATTTTATATCAAATGTCTGAAAGTCAGTTTTACCATCCTGCAATTGCTTCAATATCAGAATATTTTATCCTCATATCCTCCATCTCTGCACCCATATGGTGTCCTGTTCACACTGCAGTTCATTAGCAAAGGTGGGGAAAGTAAAAATGAAAAATAAATAATAATAATAAAACAATTTATTATGAGTTAGCAGCAGAGAATTAGTAACTAGGAAATTTTAAATTACCCCTTCAACATATAAAATCTATCATAACCTCATATACAGATTTGCTCACTGATAAGCAGGTGGGCCCTGACCACAAATCAGGCAGTGTTCTCTGGAAAAGATATTAGTTTTGTTTATGAATAGCATCTGTTCAAGAATGTATGATATTATGGCTCCAGTGTATACCGTGTAGAGAGGGAAAAAAAATAGGGATGAACTTAATACGACATCTGTGACTAGTTAGTTATGGTAACCTCCAGGTATTTGGTGGTTTCAGCAGAAGTTCTAATATACATTCCAGGCATGAAGAACTACAGGGAAGCCTGTACAAATACTGAGACAAAGATGAATACATTCACTAGTTTGAGAACACTAGGAAATACACATGGCTCCCTGCTGACTTGAGAGCTGCACTCAATTTCTCCTCTCCCATGGGAGGTGTGTGCAGGTTCCCACGTGGGGACAGAGGCTCTGGCCACCCCAGATGCTGAGATGGGGAGTCACTGGACCTTATTAGTGGTGACCCCCCACAAATGGACTAAGTTTCCATGTATCCAGGGGATGGTGGCTGACAAAAGGAACATGCCAGGAGTCACGGAGTTATCCAGGCACTTCCTAACCAAGTGTTCCAACCAAGTGAGACACTGGGATTGGACTTTTACTGTTATTTTGTAACCACTGCTGATGAAAAGCTGACGTTCACTAATGATTTATTTTCTTTTCTAAGACTTACATTTCATGTCTGTTAGTTAGCTTCTGACAAACCGTTAATTCTTCTCCTTGGCTCTCTTGTTTGCATGTTTTATATTATTTGCTTTTAGAAAATGTAATTTTGTTGGATTTAGCCAAAAAGCAAGCAATCTGATACATAGCTATATATCAGATTGACCATATATATATACATATATATATATATATATAGATTGACCATATATATATGGTCAATCAATCACCAGGAACTTAAGAGGCTAATAAAGTTTGAGAACACTAAGCTGGGTTTATGATAGAATACAGAAAAAGCAGAAGTAAAACTCAAAACAGATTTAAAACAAATAGACCAAAAATTCAAGAAAACTCAGGCATTTTCTAAATGTGTTGGTCATCTTTCCTTTGGGGACCCTCAGCCCTCTGCTTCCTGTTTTCACTGTGTGCATATTGTGAGGATTTTTAACTCAGAATTTGCACAATGTCAGTTTAGATGGCCATTTTTCACTTCAGATACATTCAATAATTCAGTGGAACGAGCAGTTGTTTTATCTACCTGTTCAAAGGTGTGGTTCGAGGTTGCAGTGAACAGAGGGGTTGATTTGGGTCTTAATTTATAGAGGTGGGTGACAATTTGGGCTTCCCAGCTGGCACTAGTGGTAAAGAACCTGCCTGCCAATGGAGACATAAGAGATGTGGATTCAATCCCTGAGTTGGGAAGATCCCCTGGAGGGGAGCATGGCAACCCACTCCAGTATTCTTGCCTGGAGAATCCCATAATCAGAGGAGCCTGGCGGGCTGCAGTCCATAGGGTCGCAAAGAGCTGGACACGACTGAGCGACTAAGCACACATGCTCGAGTGACAATTCAGAGAGGCCAATGGTTTTGATGGAAAAGTTTAGTGTCGCTCACAATTCCCCTAGAAAGGAGAGGCACGCAGGGCCGCGGGGGAAGCACCAGTGTCCACCAGGCGCCAGAGAAGAACAAGTGGACAGCATGGGCCACAGCCTTTGCTGCGGTGCCTGTGGAAAAGGGCAAGGCAGGGCTAGGGAGCCAGCTTGGAACCGGCTGGTTTGAGTGGCTCTGGGGGACTCTGGGGCATCAGGGCTTTCCCTGGTTGCCTGGGGGGGGTTTAGGGAAGGGACAATACCGGCTTGGGGTGTGAGGGTTAGATAAGGAGGTAGTTTCCAGCCTGGGCCCCCGATCACAGAAGACTTGTAAACAACCGGGCCACTGCTCTGGCTTTGTGATTAGTGGATACTAAAGAGATAAACATGGAGCCTAAGAAAACACAGGACAGAGACGAACAATCCAGAACTCAAAATCCAGCAGCTGAACTAAACATGTAGGCTGATACAGAAAATCCAAGATATATCATGATAAATCCAATCCTAGAAGCTTAAACCAATTGCTGTGGGTGTTTTATGAGCACAAACAAGCAAAGATGTAGAAAACTCTCTTTATATGGGAGATTCATAGCCTCTCCAGCACTCAACTCAAATCACTCCTTCAAAATCATCCAACCCTGGGCTTCCCTGGTGGTTCAGACAGTAAAGAATCCTCCTGCAATGCTGCAGACCCAGGTTTGATCCCTGGGTTGGGAAGATCCCCTGGAGAAGGGTATGGCAACCTACTCCAGTATTCCTGCCTGGAGAATTCCATGGACAGAGGAGCCTGGTGCGCTACAACTGAGTGAGTAACCCTGGTAACAAAACTGTGGAAGAATTTAAGTCAAGGCCTAGCCACATGCCTGGCGCACAGCAAACATGAAAGGAAGTTCTTGCCTCTCCCCTGGCCTTGGTGTCATCTTTGTATCGCTTGCTATCACAGACCCAATAAAAGCCTGATAATGTTATTCTCTCCCCCAGTGGAAGGCTTCCCTGATGGCTCAGATGGTAAAGAATGCACCTCCAATACAGGAGACCAGGCTCTTTTTTTTTTTTCTAATTAATGTTGATAACCAACTTGTTTCATAGTTGTTCACGTATCTCCCATTAAAAAAAAAAAGTCACACAGGGTAAAGAAAATACTCAATGTTTAGGACTTCACTGGTGGTCCAGTGTTTAAGGTTACACACTCCCAATGCAGGGGGCCCGAGTTCAATCCCTGGTAAGGGAACTAGATCCCACATGCTGCAACTAAGACCTGACCCAGCCAATAAATTTTTTTTTTTAATGAAAGAAAAAAGAAAATACTCAGCTTAATTCTGGTAGATTCTCAATCAGCTGGTGTGAGATGGCAGGAGAGGAGGCCGGAAGTGCCTGTGTGTGGACATGCCAGCGCTGGTCCACTGTCCTCTGGAAGCCACATCTGTATCTCCTTTGTCCCAGGCAATTCTAGCCAGCCACTGTCATTCCCTGGAAAACAGGAGAATTGGGTTTTCCTTATGAATCTGGCAAAGCACCACAGTCTGCAGGCAGGGGGATGCTTGGAATGAACCTCAATTCTGCTCCAGTGGGTGGTGATGGCGCTTGGTGGTAGTGCGTGGCGGGGAGGCCATGAAGGTGTAGCCTGATGGAGGAGAAAGTGGAGAAAGAGACAGCAAGTGATTTTTCTCATGCAATAACCATGCAGATCCTGTCTCCTTAGAGTGAAGGTATAGTACTGAAATGTATTTGTCATCCTTTTTCTTAATCCCCATGGTTGTAAATTTTCTGTTTGGGTTGGTGCCAAATCTCTAAGGCAACAGTTAACACACCCCTAATGCACTTTATTTCCCTGGGGCGTCTTCCAGCCTCACGGAGTGACGTTGATGGCTACCGTTCTGGGAATGTTTATCATGTGCCAATCATTCTGTTAGGCCCTCCACACACTAGTTCTTCCTCTTGTACTCTTTCTCTGCTTCTCAAACTTGCCCATGTGTATGAATTGTCTGGGCACGTACTTAAAATAGAGATTTCAGGCTCTCGACTGTAGGAATTAGAAATTCTGATGGTGTCCAATGAGGCCCAGGAGTCTGGCTTTTAGTCAGACCCCCCCGAGTTGATCCTGAAGCGAGTGATCCATGGAGCACACTTGGGAAAACATGCCTAATTCCTAGTTCATGGTCAAAAGTGATTATGCAGCATAGCCTCTAAATTAATAGAAATATCTATATCTAAAAACAGGTTTTCTTAGCACTTGTGAACATAAAACCCTTTCTAGTTTTTGTATAACTACTATTGTCTGACTTTCCAGAACAAGCCAACAAGAGGGACTTTGAGATCTTATCGAGAACATTAATCTTTTCAGAGAATAAGAACTGGTAGTGTTTTTACAGACTGAGAAAAACATCAAAGAATAATGAAGTTAAAGGAAACCTTGTGGTAGGTCATCACTGAGGCCCTAAAGCAAGGAGGGTTGTTTTTTTTTTTCACTGAGTCCTTGAAAAAAAGCAGCAAATCAAAGAAACAAGGGTTTTGCCTTTTTTTTTTTTTTAATTTTTATTTTTCCTGAAGAAGACCGTTAAGCATTCTTGCTCTGGTCATCTCACATCTGTCCTGATGACTCAGTAATCCAGTTCCTTCCTGAGTCTGTGAAATCCCTTCTCCAGAACCCGCAAGGAGGCGGGGTCGTGGAGGCAGCCAGGGAGGCATCCTGGCTCAGGGTCCCGGGCAGCATCACGCTCAGAGTTGCTTTAAACCACATTTTCTGTTTCCTCACAATTACATAAGCAGGCGATAGATATTTTTCCTGTGTTGAAGTCTCCCAAAATCAAGTAGGTGAGAGAGAGGGGTGAAGTTTCCTTATAATTGGGAGATTGGGAGGCGAGGTGGTGAAGGAGTGGGATTCCTTTTATGGGCAAAATAAAACCTATGCAGGTGCTTTCTGAGTTACAGAGACCTGCCTGATGAAGAAATGCCCTTTTTTTCTAAAAATATAATAACAAGCGTACATATACATGTGTGCTCAGTTGTGTAAAACTTTTTGCAAGCCCAAGGACTATAGCCCACGAGGCTCCTCTGTCTGTGGAGTTTTCCCGGCAGGAATCCTGGAGTGGGTTGCTATTTCCTCCTCCAAGGGATTTTCCTTATGCAAGGATCAAACCTGTGTCTCTTGTGTCTCCTGCACTGGCAGGTGGGTTCTTTACCACTGAGGCATCTTGGAAGCCCCATATACCCGTGTGTGTATGTGTACAAAAGGCAGAAGACCACAGGCATATACATGTATACACAGTTGGTTCTCATCTCTCACGCCCACCACTCCAGGTCCAAGTACTATAAACTAGTGTGCAATGGGTTTTTTCCTCCTCAGCTTCCACCTTCATTTGGGGAAACACCACGCCCCGTCTATGTGCTCTTTAGACAGTCACCATCCCATACTCATTGCCTTTTTTCTCTTGCCCTTCTTCCTCTTCACAATTGTAGCCCCAAATCTGCAGAAAAGGCTCCCATCTTTTTCCTTGCTTCCCACCCCCTGCCCCCACTCTGCCCCATCCTCATTTTTTTCATTCTCCTTGTGCATCTGAAATGATCTTAGTCATGGCTGGAAGGCATGAGAGCTGGGCCAGGGATGTATCTGTGCTGGAGAAAGCAGAAAGGCAAACATTTTGGAATGAGCTTATCATGTTAGAGAGCTGGTGTCAGGAAACCACAACAATCTAGGAAATCATGAAGTCATCTTCTCCGGAATCTGTGATAGTGCAATCTTGTCACCTTCCTCTAAAGAAAGCTGCCTTCACCCACCTTTCTGCCCCAACAGTTTCTTATTACAGAGGCTTTATGTGGGTTGATTTAGCTTGTTTCTCCCTTTGCTTCAGTGTTGTCTTCTGCTGCAAATACACAGCCGTTCAGCTGCATTAGGACACTTCTGCGGGGTTGACCCAGAAACCCAACAATATAACTTTGTTCCGTGGGAAACCGTGTCCTGATCTCAACGTGCTGGTTGATAAATGATCTCGTGGGAACATTTGGCTCCATGTGTGTGCATACTGCTGGGCACATAGATGCTCCACAGCAAAAAAAAAAAAAAAATTTATTTCATTGAGTTGACAAATTGAGGATAGATGGGAATGGTGTGTCACTGAAGCAGTCTATCCCTGAGACATGCTTTCATAACAAGAAGTCATGTCACTGCTGTATATAACTATGATTTCTTAACTATGATTTCCCAGGAAAACTTCTGCATATCATTTTCTTTGCTTTTTTCTTATCTTATTTGCCCAGCCTTGCTCTGCCTAAGTGCAACCTACCAGGCCTTTGAGGCATTTCCCATGAAGCCTTCCTTCCAACAGAGCACCATTAGAACAGGTGTTAGTGGTAGGAGCTGATATTTCTGCCTTCTTACCTTGTGCCAGCACTATGCTGGTTGCTAAAGAGGCCTCATTTCACTTAATGCTCAGGGCTTCCCTACAAGGTGAGTACTATTGCTGTACTTATAGTATTAGGCAAGAAACTGAGGCTCACAGAAGTCACACATCTATAAAGTAGCATGTGCTCGTTGTATCTGACTCTTTGTGATCCCATGGACTGTAGCCCACCAGGCTTCTCTGTTCATGGAATTATCCAGGCAAGAATACTGGTGTGGGTTGCCATTTCCTTCTCCAAGGTATCTTCTGGACCCAGGGATCGAACCTGCATCTCTTGCATCTTCTGCACTAGCAGGTGGATTCTTTACTACTGTGACATGTGGGAAGCCCCTAGAAAGTGGCAGGAATACCCAAGATCAAGTACGCAAGCCATCTGCCCCTTGAGCTCCAGAGCAAGCTGTCTGCTCCCATCTTCCCCTCCTGGTTTCCTGGGATACAAGAAAGATGATTTCACCACATGACCCTTGACCATATCGCCTTTCTTTTTCAGCACAAGCGTTTTGGCTTTCTATGCTCTCTTAGACTGCACACGCCTTGTGGTTAGGGTTCAGAATGAGAGTCTTGGGCCAGATTCTGCAATTGCCTACCAGCAGGGCCTCTCAGAGCCCCAGTTCCCAGTGGCACCATCTCATAGGACAATGGTGAGGACTGAAACAAAATCATGCACTTGAAGGGCTCATCCTGGGACTCCCTGCAGTGACAGTGCAATGACTTTAGAGATTATTGGTGTGATGGCAAAGAGCACAGCCAGAAATCAGTAATGTGACTGAACAGTTTTCTTTCTTCTTCTTTTTTAAAAAATGTGTTTATTTGGCTGCATCAGGTCTTAGTTGTGGCTCCCCAGATCTTCGCTGCAGCACATGGACTCTCTAGTTGTGGCATGCAGGCTCCGTAGGGATAGCTTACAGTGAATGATGTCAGATTTGTGATCTCCAAAGAAGGTTTTGCTTCAGGACCAGGGACCAGGCTTCAGATACTCAGAACTTCATGTGGCAAAAGTTCTATTACAGCGAAAAAGGACAGAGAAAGCTTCTGACATAGACATGAGAAGGGGGACAGAGACTGCCCCAGTCACTAGTCTTATCAAGGCCTTATATACTTTACCAGATCCACCCAGAACATACATCTTAAATTAACAAGATTAGAACTAGCAATAGGAAGATCTTACCAGACCCACTCCCAAAACATAGGTCTTAATATAACAAGATTAGTCAGAAGGTTCTTGTTAAGAAGGAGAAACATGTCCTCAAGCAAGACACATTGTTGTTATATAATCATTCAGTTTAGTTCAGTTCATTCACTCTTTGCCACTCCATGAACTGCAGCACTCCAGGCTTCCCTGTCCATTACCAACTCCTGGAGCTTGCTCAAACTCATGTCCATCGAGTCAGTGATGTTATACAACCACCTCATCCTCTGTCGTCCCCTTCTCCTCCTGCCTTCAATCTTTCCCAGGATCAGGGTCTTTTCCTGATCCTGAGTCAGTTCTTCACATCAGGTAGCCAAAGTATTGGAGTTTCAGCTTCAGCGTCAATCCTTCCAATGAATATTCAGGGCTGATTTCCTTTAGGACTGACTGGTTGGATCTCCTTGCAGTCCAAGGGACTCTCAAGAGTCTTCTCCAACACCACAGTTCAAAAGCATCAGTTCTTTGGCACTCAGCTTTTTTTATAGTCCAACTCTCACATTCACACATGACTACTGGGAAAACAATAGCTTTGACTAGATGGACCTTTGTTGGCAAAGTAATGTCTCTGCTTTTGAAAATGCTGTCTAGGTTAGTCGTAGCTTTTCTTCTAAGGAGCAAGCATCTTTTAATTTCACAGCTGCAGTCACCATTTACAGTGATTTCGAGCCCCCCAAAATAAAGTCTGTCACTGTTTCCATTGTTTCCCCATCTATTTGCCATGAAGTGATGGGACCAGACGCCATGATCTTCGTTTTCTGAATGTTGACCTTTAAGCCAAATTTTTCACTTTCCTCTTTAACTTTCATCAAGAGGCTCTTTAGTTCTTCTTCGCTTTTTGCCATAAGGGTGGTGTCATCTACATATTTGAGGTTATTGATATTTCTCCAGGCAATCTTGATTCCAGCTTGTGTTCATCCAGCCCGGCATTTTGCATGGTGTACTCTGCATATAAGTTAAATAGTCAGGGTGACAATATACAGCCTTGACGCACTCCTTTCCCAACTTGGAACCAGTCCATTGTTCCATGTCCAGTTCTAACTGTTGCTTCTTGACCTGCATACAGATTTCTCAGGAGGCAGGTAAGTGGTCTGGTATTCCCATCTCTTGAATTTTCCACAGTTTGTTGTGATCCACACAAAGGCTTTGGCGTAGTCAATCAAGCAGAAGTAGATGTTTTTCTGAAACTCTCTTTGCTTTTTCTATGATCCAACAGATATTGGCAATTTGATCTCTGGTTCCTTGGCCTTTTCTAAATCCAGGTTGAACATCTGAAAGTTCTTGGTTCATGTACTGTTATAGCCTGGCTTGGAGAATTTTGAGCATTACTTTGCTAGTATGTGAGATGAGTGCAATTATGTGGTAGTCTGAACATTCTTTGGCATTGCCTTTCTTTGGACTGGAATGAAAACTGACCTTTTCCAGTCCTGTGGCCACTGCTGAGTTTTCCAAATTTGCTGGTCTATTGAGTGCACCATTTTAACAGCATCATCTTTTAGGATTTGAAAGAGCTCAACTGGAATTCCATCACTTCCACTAGCTTTGTTCATAGTGATGGGCCAAGGTCCTAAGGCCCACTTTACTTCACATTCTGGGATGTCTGGCTCTAGGTGAGAGATCACACCATCGTGGTTATCTGGATATATAATCATTAGTATAGAGCTTAAGGAAAAACATACCCTTGACCAAGATGAGTTGTTTTGTTGTGTAATCATTAGCTCTGGACTTAAAGAAAGTTATTCTTAAAAATTGTTGCCACAATAACTCAGAGTTTAAGAAAAAACGTCTTATGTGACTAAGACAAAGTGATGTAGAAAAAATGTTTGTCCCTTTCTCCCCCTCGAGAGCCCCAGACCCCTTTCTCCTCCTTGGGGACTCCGGGTTTCTTATCAACCTACCTGAGAATTCACTCTCTCAGTAGTTACGAGGCATGTAGGGTCTTAGTTCCCCAAGGAGAGCTCAAACCCAAATACTCTGCCTTGCAAGGCAGATTTTTAACCGCTGGGCCGCCAGGGAAGTCCAATTGAAAGGTTATCCTTCTGCAGTGACCGGCGGCTGACTTAGCCAATACCATCGCCCTCTCCATGACTCATCAGCAGTTGAACATTTTGTCTTTTCTCTGCCCTCCAAAGTGCAAGGACTTTTGCCCTTGAGCAGACCTGGCAGCAGTCTGATCGCGGCTGTGAGGGAGGTGGAGAGGCCGGGAGCAGTATGTGTTCAATCTGTCTGACCTCTGCCTTCTCCTGGCTTCCCGTTTCCTCATCTACCAAGAGACAGGATTGAGTAGCTGACCTGTAAAGGCTCCCCAAGCCTCTAGCTTAGATACTCAGCCGTCTGCTTTTAAAGGAGATTCCAAGCACTAAGCTGTTGTCACTGTCTTCTGCTCTTCACACCTTCCCTACGTGTATGTTTTTGTGAAAGTGTGTGTGTGTGTGTCTGTGTGTGGCTGTATGCATCTCTGTGTGGCAGTGTACGTATGCATACGTGTGTGTGGACATTCGTACAGCGTTGAAGCTGCCCAAACCCAAGAGACTGGAAAGAGGAAAAGATGACCAATTCACCTGTGCCGTAGGCGGGGCCGGAGTAGGCCTGTGCCTTTGGCTACCGGTCCGCCCCCTCCCCGGGTGCCGCCCTCCGGCCCAAGAGCAGAGCCTGGAGGCCGCTCGTCGGACGGGGCGGGGCGGAGCGCGAGGGGTGGAGCGATGGGTGGGGCGGGGATCGCGAGGCCGCGGGGGCGGGGCTATGGGCGGGATGCTGGGTCGCGGAGGGCGGGGTGATGGGCGGGGCCGCGGAGAGCGGGGCGGCGGCGGCGGCGGCTCCGGGCATGCTCGGCCGCAGAGGCTGCGAGCGGGGTGGGTCGCGCTGTTCCCCGGCCGGCCCGAGCGGCGGCGGCAGCGCAGGGCAGCATGAGGGAGCCGCTCGGTAAGTCCCGGCGTCTGTCGCCCCTCCTGACTCCCTTCGTCCATCTGGTCCGCTCCCTCGGCGCCCCGTGGGCCTCGCCCCAGCCTCCCGCGTTCGCCCCCCAACTTCTCCAGCCCGGACGTGGGTCGGGTCGGCGCCCTCCCCAGCGCCGGGGGGGATGTCCGCACCCAGTCCAGAGCCCCCGGCGCGGCCCCCAGCCCCGCAGCCTCGGGTCGGGGGCGCCCCTCTGCTAGGGTGGGGGGGATGAGTCCCCGTCCTCAGGTGACCGGCCCCGGGCTCGCGTTAACCTGTCGGCGCCGAGGGCCGCGGCTGGCGTTGGCGCTCGCCTTGCCCCTCCACGCTGGGTCGGGGCTGCGGGGGGTCGGGAGGCGGGGGTCGCTGCCCAGCTCCCGCGTCCGGGCCACCGCCCGGGTCCAGCCCACCCGCTTCTTCGCCTGCGCCCTCCGACTTCGCGGGCATCTCCACCGCGGGGAACTGACAGCCGCCGCCCCCAGTTCCCACTGGCGCCCCTCCTGCCTGCCCCCACCCGCGGCTGCTGGGACCTGCCCGCGGGACGTTGGGAGCCGGCGGCCGCGCCCCCGCCCCGCCCCGTCTCCGCCCGGCCCGCGCGCCCACCGCCTTGGGGTCAGGGCCGGGATTAGGGTGCTAATCGCCGCTGCCTCCTAGCCGTGCGCGCGGCGGCCCGGCCCTCCCCTAGGCGGCTGGCGCTGAAGCCAAAGAGAGAAAAAGGAAAACAGGGTGGGAGAAAGGAAAGAGCCCCGCCTGAGAGCGCTGTAAATCCGTTAATAAGCCCACTTCTGGGATCCGGAGCCCGCCCGCCGGTCCTGGGTCTCCGCGCTCACCCTGCGTGTCCACACCCCAAGTCGCCATCAGTTCACCCCGAAAACCAGGGATTTCCTAGAAGACCCGACCGCAAGACCTCAGCACTTACAGCTGAGAGCGCCGCTTTGGCCCCCTGTCACTGGCGCCCCGGATTCTTCTAGGGGTTTGAAAAAGAAGCTGTGATTCCACTACTGAAGAAAAAAAAAAAAAAACCCGGGAACTTTATGCCCGCGCCACCTGGTTACGCCCTAGCTCTTGCTCATCCTCACTCTCTAGGAGAGAGGACTTTGGGGAATTAGCTTAGGCAGGTCCCCACCCCCAACCGCCCACACCCACACCCTGCCACCCAGTCTCCCATCCCCTGCGTCCCCGTCCCACCCCCTTCAGCATCTCCCTCCCCAGATCTGGTCGCCTGGCCTGTCTTGGGGAGAGGGTGGAGCGGTGAGGACCACACAACTAGGAGGTTTTCTGCCTTCCCTGGCTGTTTTGTCTTTTCAGATTTGCAAGTAGAGGCGGGGTGGGGGTGGGGAGGGTATGGGGGTTTGAGTGGAGGGTTGGAAGATGGGAGGGGGAGTGGAACGGGGACTCAGGCAGCCAGAAATGCGTGGACAAAAATTGCAGACTCAGTAGTTTGAGTGGGCAAAACTTCAGGGGAGTGTCATCCTAGGTCAGGTAGTTTTAGAATTTAAGATAACTGGACTAAGACCATCCAGCAAGGCAGAGGCGAGTGAAAAGTTTTTTTTGAAGTTTCACGCAGATTCTATTTCCAGGAACTTGTGTTGGCTTTGATGTGACCTGGGAAGTGTGGTAAATTGGTTTGGTTTTCCATAATGTTCTGTGGGTTTGGACTTTATGTTTACCTTGATATTAGGTGTCTAATTCTAGGCCACCAGCTGAACAAGCCTCCTGAAGGGCTCCAAGTGTTACTCAAGGCAAGCAGCTTATAGAAAATGGTTCCCCTCCCACTGGAGGGGTGAGCAAATATTTGTTGAACAGAGGCCTTCATCTACTGGGCCTTCCTCCCGCCAAACTTCACCCTC
This sequence comes from Bos indicus, assembly GCF_029378745.1. NCBI lineage: Eukaryota > Metazoa > Chordata > Mammalia > Artiodactyla > Bovidae > Bos > Bos indicus. Next base: position 35,119,912 of record NC_091772.1, on the reverse strand, counting down.
TGCTGCAGAGATCGGAAGGTCAGGCCCTTGGCAGGCCCAAGAGATTTAGGGGGATTGGGTGGGTGGAGGAAGCCTGTGCCAGAAAGAAAAAAACATTCTTTTTACCTCCTTAGAACATAACTTAAGATGCCAGGGTGTCCACAAGCTCTGGAGGTCTTGACAGCTAATCACAGTTATCTAATAAGGCATCTGAGTAAGTCACAGATTCCAGAAACATTTGGCTGTAAAATTTTAGCTATAAAAGGTAACTGGAGATTGGAGGTACACAGGAGAATAAATAAGGACCAGTTTTTCAATTAAAAAATCTTTGAAAAGATGCTTGGAGTCTTAATTTTTTTAATGCAGTTTAAAAATAAGTTCTAGAAATGGCTATCAGCAAAGAAAACCCAAGGAGTCTGCACCCCCATCAAGTCCTCATTGTCCTTGCTGCAGAGCTCTGGAGTTTGGAGGACAGTTAACACCATGGGGCTGTAGGAGCCCAGAGTTTTTCTAATAATGAGCTTGGCGGGACTTCATGCTAATTGATCTAAAGAGAGTTTAGAACACAGAGCGTGGGATTGAGACAAGTGTTCTGTTGTGGTTTTTCTTTCCAGAGGCAAAGACCATGTCTCTGAAATCCTCCAGGCCGATCGCTGAACCCATCACTGAAGTTCATTTGGTTTTTCAGCAGATGTTTTTCACCTTTTGGATGGCAAGGGTTATCTCATTCACTGAAACTTTGCTATTGGTCTTTGTTATGAAGGCTGGCCGACTTCAGGAATGCTGAGGGGCACTCAGTTGCTAAAGCCAGGAGGCTGAGAAGTCTCCAATGCTTTGATACAGCCTTTAAACCTTTCATGTCACTGAATACAGGAACCGCCCAGATGCTAAAACCTCAATTACCTTGATTTGAGTTTGCGGTATTTTGTTTAAAATTTGACTTTTTACCTTAACTTTCTTTGACCAAATATATTTCCCAGAAACTGTCTATAGATAATATAGTTGAGAACAGCCTGGCCGAAATGACAAAACCTTATTTTTTCAGACCACTAAATAGCCTTGTGGTTTGTTGCTTTCTGGTTATCTCTCTGGAGTTGCCTATTCAGCTTGCGTTTTTTCTGTATGGAAATATAAGAATTTAGATACTATTATGAAGACACCAAGATAAATATTTCAAAGAGGAGAGGGGGAAAAAGGGAGTGAGAGAAAGCAACTATACATAGTAAGACTAGTTGGAAAAATAGAAACCAGATGGTTATTTCTTGACACAGTGGAGTTTGAGGCAACTTTTACTTTCTAGTTAAACACTGAATTTTTCAGTGTTTACTTCTGGAATAATATTATATGACTTTCATAATTAGAAAATGAATAATGTAAGAATTATACAGGTTTGCTTAAACTTTGACATTTTTATAAAACCTTGGGTGTTCTATTCTAAAGATATTTAAAAGCAAAACTAGTGTGTTGTAAGTTTAAGAGATTATTTTAGAAATCTTTACGTGTGGAATTTGACATCTGTGATGATAGTGGAATTTAATTCTAACCTATTATAAGTTTTACAGTTGTTTTTGCAGATAGTCAACAATTCCAGAAGATTTAGAAAATGTTACCCAATTTCAGTCCTCTTTTCTTAATGACTGCTAATCTTTCAGAAACGTTAATGAGATACTTAGAGTCTCTTAAAAATGGTTGAGGTCTCCAAAGCAGTAATTGTGTGATAGAATTTAGAGGTGAAAGAAGGCAGGAGAGCGTGAGTGTGTGTGAGTGTATATGTGTGAAATGTGTGTGTGTGTTCATACAGTTGGTAGGGGAAGAGATAAAGAAGTTTAAAAAGGTAATATTTACCAAAAAAAAAATGAGGTCCATGGTGTTTGGCTCTGTACTTTCTTCTCTTTTTGAATCAGTGCCTTAATACCAACCCAACCCAGCAAGGTTAGCTTTCCAGGAAACTCTTGATCTTAGACCCAAGATTTCCTTCTCTTTTTTTGTTTCGTTTGTTTGTTTGTTTTGTTTTTGCCACCTTAAAGAAACTTAACTCCGAGATGGCTGCCCCACTAAAACCACAACTTCACAGATTCAATATGCTTTTTATGTCTTAGGAGATTGTGACCACTTGAGGGCCCTGGCAGAAGTGGTCATCCCTCTGTGGTGTGGTGACGACACTGTCTTTATTTAATTAATAAGACTGGAAAGGGAAATGGCAATCCTATTGCTCATAATAAAATCCATGACTCTGCCATCCAAGAAAACAAAAAAAGCTGTAGAGAGTATTAAAAATCTGTGCATCAATTAGCAGCCTGCCTCAGTCTGGTTTGTTTTGTATCTTGGCTATTTACCTCTTGTTTAAAGAAAGTACTTTGTTGTATGTTAATCACAACTTTAGACCGAAAAATTGTCAGTTGGAGAAATATTTATAGTCAACTGCCAACAATTTGAAGGACTAATTGCATCTTAAGGGTGGAATGTCAATGAATACAAGAGAGAAGCCTTAGGTTTTCTAGTACCAATGTCTCATCAGGACCTTTAGAATGCTACTTGGGATCCTGTATTCAGTTTTATCAGCAGGTTGGGATTTTAAGCCTGCTAGATTCAAATTAAGTATCTCTTGGTAGCAGATAAGACATAAATACCATATCCTAAACTCTTCAAACCTTATGTAATTTACTTTTCATTTATTCTTCTCTCCTGTGTCTCTCTTATTCTCATTGAGTCTTGAAATATGCAATATGTTTTTGAAGATATTTTCTCTTAATCTTTCCTATATGTAGCTTTTTGTTAAGTTCTTTTTCCCCCCCGATGATGAAATAGTAAGTATAAGAAAATGCCACTACTTGACCACTTTTTACCTGTAAAATGGCAGCTTCGTATGGTTCGATCTAATATATTTCATGACTGAATATTATAAATACAGGAAAGTATAAATAAGGGCATTTAAAAAACTTAGAATCCAGTATCACTGCTGCTATTTTGGTATGTTTCCTCTTGGTGTTTCTCCCCATACTGTATTTGTGTGTATTTACATGGAATTGGTATTATATACACTGAATCTAGGCTTTTGTATCCTGTCTTTATTATTTAACATGGTGCCATGAGCATTTTCTCCCTGTACCATTCAATATCTAAAAACATCATTTTATACACATGTGTGCATATTATAATCTTCCACATGGAGGTACCAGAATTTTTTAGCCATCCCTTAAATGACTGTTTAATCTAGCTTTTTAAAAAATTATTATCATAATTAAAACTTGGGTAAGTATCCTTATATAAAACTTAGTATGTATCTCTGATTATTTCATTAGGTTGGATCCCAAGACGTGGGATTATTAGTCTATAGGGTTTCAGATTTTTAAAGATTTTATAGCATTAATCATTTTTAAGAAAGGAAATAGCCGTTTACATACAGACCTATTCCCCCCACCAACCCCACTCATACACTCACGAATGGGAGAACCCTGACAGCTCATTCACCATGCCCTCAACAAAAGCTATTGCTTTCTAGAAACTTCAGTAATGTGAGAAGTGGATAGTGGCTTTTGGGTTTAATTTGCATATCTTTTATCTCAGGTGAGGGTGAACATTTGTTTGATATTTTTAATTGAGTATTTGTCTCTTTCTTAGTTTGTAGTTCTGGGCAGATGTTTAAAAGGAAGAAAAGTGCTGGTCGATTTCGTGAGTTTATTAATATTTTGTTTCATTTCCCTGTCTTGAGGAGCCTGAGAAGCGCCAATATGAAAAGAAAACATATTTTTACAGATGGGAAGGGAGCGGGCAGTGGAGTCTGTGTAGATAACATTCATTTGCGAGGCTCGACCCCTAGTGATGAAGGCGCCTGTGACTTCAGTAACGCCTCCCAGCTTAGAAGGTTCACAGGGGAGGGTGTTGATGGGGGCTTCTTCTGTATCTCCATGTCTTCAGAGCCCAGGGCCTGCAAACCTGGTGCAAAGCAAGTTGCAGTCAGTGGGCGTGGCTGCGCTCCAGGTCTCCTGGGGTGGGCGATGCTGGGTGCTGGACTCCCCTGGCCCTCGCCACCTCCCCCTCCTCTCACTGTGTGGCCTCTTAGCTCTGCTTTCTGGGCTGGCCTCTGTATGGGTGCTGCTAACCAGGCCAAGGTCAGAGGGTCTAGCTTCCTGTGACCCAGTTAGCTTTATTCTGTGTCATGGCCACAAGCTGTATTCTCTCCACCGAGCTAACTGACTGAGAAATGCATGCTACTCATCGCAGGGGAGAAGAGGCCAGAGAGGGGGGCCGTCTCTAGAGCGGGAAGGACCCAGAAGATCCTCTAGTTCAGCCTTCTTAATTCACTTTTTGGGAAGAAGACTGAACCCCATAGGTTCTCCTAGGCATTGTCTTAGGCTCAGTTCCTACAGCAGTTGTGTATTAAGCCACTGTGGTGGAATGGAAATTCATCCCTACCGCGAGGGGGTAGACAATTCCAGTCCATGCCCAAATGCTATGAGCTGTTATCAGAATCCTTTCAACCTGAATAGAAAGGATACAGCTGATAAGGACAGAACTTAGAAGCCCACCACACTGGAAGATGGCTTACTGTGGTCTCATTTGGGTTCTCTGGAAAGAACAAGAATTCTGATGAAAAGCCATTGGAGAATGATCTGGGTACAAAAAAACTTTGCAGGAATAAGTTGGTTAAATCAAAATCAAATGACCCGTCATCATCTCCAACTGAGTGTTGTTTCCGATTTCTGTGTTTCTCATAACAAGAGGACGATTACTTTAGTCACCAAGACCAAACTTCACTGTACTTCTTCCCTGGGAAGTTACACTCATTAGTTTTCTTTTTTCTTATCTCCCGCCCTCCCATCCACCCATGCACATTACAACAGAAGGGACTTGTGACTATTTGTCCACACATCTGTCCTGTTCTGCCCGCATTACTCCTTCGCTCTCCTGCCAGAGTCACTGTAAAACACCTTTCCTTTATCTGCCCAGACCCCTCGGTGGTTTCCCACAGTCTACTAATTCAAGTCCAGATTGTATTAACACTGCAGAGAACAGTGGCAATTACTATGTAGATAATTTTTTTCTCTGAGAACTTAGTTTTTTACAAAAGTTACAAGTTCCCCTCCCATTTCTCATAGATGTAGTTTGTCTGCTTTTCAGCTTCACACAGCAGGTTTCATGAGAACTCCAGGTCCCTGATGGAGAGCCTGGAACTCCAGATAATTGAAGAGGTCTGCTGAAGGTCACAGAGCATCACGTGGTGTATTTGTGAATGAATCATGTTATTTGCGTGTTTAGAAGTCAGTGTTAGTATCGCCATCAAGACACTGCAGTGAAGTGAAGCATCAGCCTTGTGTGTGTGCATGCCGCAAGGGTCACCTCACAGAGCCATCCTAGCCCAAGAGAATAAAGGAGTTTTCTCATTTTTATTATTGTATTTCATCTTCATGCCACCACGCCTTCTATCCTTTCTTATTTATATTTTATGCATTATTTGGTAAACTGGGAAACTTTTGTTGCTATTAAGGAAGGAAATTTAGAGCCTAAAATAGTAGCATGAGCTTTGAAGCTAGACAGACCTTGGTTTGACCCTTGAATCTGCGCCTATACACTGTAACCTTGGACTCTCAGCCTCGGTTTTCTTGTCTGTAAAATGGAGACGTTCATATCTACAGCAGGACGGTTCCTGGGAGTGGAAAATAAAGAGTGCCAGGCAGCCAGCAGAGTGGCTGGCACATCACAGATGCTCGGCGGATGGATGATGTTGTTATCTCTCGTGTGCTGCTATTCTGAGCTTAGAGAACAGGCTCTTCCTTCTCTGTGTATAGGGAGAGTTAATGAGGGTAGTGGCTGGGTGGGGGGTATAAATTAACCACGAATTGGAAGATGTTCTTGGTGAATTCATTACACATCTCCTGGAGGGCGTTTGAGCATCTTACCACTTATCCCAAGCATCCTCAAGGGGGAAAAAAGTGATCGACTATAAATCTAGTGATGTAATGAATCAATAGAAAAAAACCCAGCCTAGGAAGCTCGGCTGTTCAGCATTCGTGATTCCTCTCCCTGGGTTCCCCTTTAAACCACCTAACTTAGAGCCCGCGTGCCATAAGCATTTCTCTTTGGGTCTCCTCTCGTGACTTTAATCTAATTTAAACCAGTCCTGTCGAGGTGAACAAGAGAACTGTAGGCTGAACGCAGACTTCTCACCCAGCTCCGTGTTCCTCGTGTTTGTTTCCGTCACTGTTTCTTCCGTTATGTTAGTTTTGACGCTTGTAAGCATGCATTTTCATAACAGAACAGAGGGGAAAAAGCTAAAGTTTGCATTTCGCTTAACTGTCTTTTGGAGTGTTGTTATACACTGAGCACAAAAGTTTTCTCCTATAAAAAGAGACTTGTTGTAAATCCAGTTTGCCTTCTTTCTGTACACTGTCTACAGAATTTGCTTTCATTGAATGACTGAGTCGCTCAACTCAAGTTGTATAACCAGGTGAGACGTTCTCTGAGCCGGGGGTCCTGATCTGTTGTTGTTTAGTCGCTAAGTTGTATCCAACTCTTTGCGACTCTATGGACTGTGTCCCATCAGGCTCCTCTGTCCAGGGGATTTCCCAGGCAAGAATATTGGAATGGGTTGCCATTTCCTTCTCTGGGGGATCTTCCCAACCCAGAGATCGAACCCACGTCTCTTGTGTCTCCTGCATTAGCAGGCAGGTTCTTTATCACTGAGCCACTTGGGAAGCCCAGGTTGGGCCCGGGTTTCTCTTTGGTATCATCGAGCAATGCCACCAAGTCCAGTAGGAATTACCAGCCTGACATCCTAATAGCTACTAGATACCACATACTTGTCTTTAGCATAAGTGGCCGATCCATTTAGAAAACTGAGGCTTGGAAGTTAAGCCCCTTGGTAACAGCCATCTTCCAAGCAGAAGCTTGATAGAAGGAAGCCTTTCTATCAAGAAAGCACACTGATCTGCTCCGTTTTCACTCAGATCAGGTGGGAGAAGGTCTGCAGGCAGGTTCCGCCTGAGATGAGAAGAAACAGCTGAACACACGCCACCCAGGGAAGGAGACCCACCAGGACACATGTCCCTTCTGCCAGACTGTCAGGCTTTTTATTAGGGTGGTAGGGTTTTTAAACTGCTTTCTCTGTTTTGTCTTTGAAATGATGGGCTTACTCCAGGAATATATGGGGCAGAGAACAGTCTAGGAAAAGATGAAAAGAGCCGTAGTGGACTCAAAAGAGACAAAAGTCTGCTTCCTGGCTCTTTCAAACCAAAAAGAGAATAAAAGCAGCAGTACTGTAGGTACCGTTCATCCTGAGGGTTCCTTGGCGCCTTCCACGATGCTGGCTTTATCTGTCAACCAGTGGTGTTGTGTTCTGAGGCCTCGGGTCTCAAGCCCCAGGTGGATCACAGGTAGAGGAAGGAAGCAGGAGCCAGGATGTTCCCTTCAGGAGAGTTCTTTCTTTTCATCTTATGCTCTTAAGAATAGGAAAGCAGCTTCACTTAGTTGCTGTGGCTTTTCTTGGAAAGGAAATTTTTGATCAGATAGAACAGCTGTATTTTGCTGTTGAGAACAAAGCAAGGAACTTGTTAAGGAATTTCTCATCGATTGATGAGATCGTTGAACTGGACAGAATTTCAGGGGTCATCTAGTCCAGCATCCTGACCAGCACAGGATTGATTTCTCCATTAGTGCTTTCCAAACGCTGGGTTCTGATCAATTACTGTGACATCAAATTTAGTGTGTAGTAACCAGCATTTTTCAAAAGTGAAATAGAATAGAAAATATTACAGTGCCCCTCAGGATGTGAGGGTAAATATGTGTGCACACCTTCAGTGGGTTGCTGTAAAAACAATAGAATTTGCAAATTCATTGCCTTGACCTCCACTTAAGACTCTCCCAGCCAGGAACTCCTCACTACAGGCCTTGATGGACTGTTCTGTTAACATGAGAATTTTTGTTTTTAATAATTTTATTTCTTTTTGGCTCTGCTGGTCTTCACTGCCGTGAGGGCTTTTCTCTAATTATGGTGAGTGGGGACTACTCTTCATTGTGGTGTGCAGGCTTTTCATTGCGGTGGCTTCTCTTGTTGCAGAGCACAGGCTCCAGGGTGTGTGGGCTTCAGTAGTCGTGGCTCCCAGCCTCTAACCACAGGCTCAATAGACGTGGCGCACAGGCTTAATTGTTCCAAGGCACATGGGATCTTCCTAGACCAGGGATCGAATGCGTGTCTCCTGCATTGGCAGACAGATTCTTTACTGCCAAGCCACTAGGACAGCCCAACATGTGTATCCTTATCTTAATTGTCTGCCCTGCATTTAGTCATAGAATGAATGAGTTACTGTAAGTGGGCTCCTTAGTCTCTGGTCCTTGTGTTCTCAGGATTCTGTCTCTGAGAACATATCTGGGCACGAGCACTGCCTGGACCGCTCTTCTTAGATGTTCCACTCTGAGTATTTGATGCAAGGTGACAAAGTAGCAAAGGAAGACATTTCTTATGTGAACTGACTGGAGAAGCATCCTTACAGGGTGACCTCACAGCACAGCTTCGCCCTGAAGGGCTTGTTTGGCTTTGACACGCTCTTCTAGAGGCCGTCCTGACTCCCTGAGACTGGGTGAGGGTCCCGTGTTCTCCTCCTGTCCTTGTCCCCATCGCAGTGCTGACACTGTGGGGAGCAGGCACGCTCCCGTCACTAACACACGCCTGTGCCGTGTTTCCCTGGCCTGCTCTCCTGCTGTCGCTGCAGTAAACCTCTCAAGAGCAAAGAGTGGGTCTCGTTCATCATTATAGTGTAAGTGCCCGGTGTGTCCCAAGCCCTCGGAACGTGCGTGTGCATGTTCTGGACTCTGTGAAATAATGTTTGCTGTCCTCGGTGACTCAGATGGTGGCAGAAGTACCCCTTCCTGGAAGACAGGAATCTGGGAGATAGAAAGTGGGCTTGATTTTGGGAATCAAGTCACAGGCCAAGTGATCCATGAGGAATCAGGGAACGGTCCAGCGGTCACAGCGAGTAACTACGGTGAAAGCTTTCCATGAGGACAGGCAGCCCTTCAGAGATGGACCCGCCATTGCTGCGTGATAAATGCTATCTCAGATTGTGTGTGATTTACGCTTTTACGTGTACTTACATAGCCCTTGGGAAGCCTGGCGTGCTTCAGTCCCTGGGATCGCAAAGAGTCGGACACCACTTGGCAACTGAACAACACCGTGTGGCCCTTGGAACAGTCTGGGAAGACAGATGTGAGTGCCCCTGCCATTTTGCAGATTGGAAAACTGAGGTTTGGTGCAGCCAATGACTTGCTCCCAGGACCACAGCTGGGGCTGGTGTCAGCACCACCTGGGGATGAAAGGGCTCATGCCAAGCCCGTGCTGTTTTAACTCGAGTGGCCCTTGAACAACTTGGGTTTGATTTGTGCGGGGCCAGATTCTTTTCAGTAAGCACCTGCTTACAGGGTATGAGCCAGCCTGGCCAAGGTTTGGTTGAACCTGTGGCCGAGGAACCTCAGATATGCATACGGAGGGACCCCGTATACAGAGGCCTGACTGAAAAGTTTACCCTCAGATTTATGATGACCCGGGTGTCAGTGCCACAAGGGCCCATCATACACACACACCTTTCCAAGTTGTGAAATACCATGTTCTAATAATTTACACTTAGGTCCAATTTTGTTGTGTGCTTCTCTGAATAGCAGCCCTTTGGGTGGTGGGTGGGGGGTGGCCTCGAATACCTTTGATTTGGAAGGCTGCTGCCTCAGGGCTGGGCGGGGGCTTTGAAAGGACTCCCCTCCTCCTCAGGTCCTTGGCATGACCTCCTGGTGGCCGTGGGACTGATGTGTTAGAGATGCGCTGGTCCATCCATGGTAGGGAAGGATATTACAGGAAGGATGCTGAATACAAAAAGGACTGGATGGTCCATGAGGCTGTTGAGAAGTCTGTCTGCTGGGAGCGACGATGTTTGACATGGGGCTGGAAATGAAGTAGAAGCCAGGCTCTGAGCTAGGGTCCACAAGGTGGCGGGTGTCAGCCAAAGGAAGGAGTCCTCTGGGGATTGGGGGCACCCCTCATCTGGGTCATGGGGCCTGTGCTGTGGGTCATCCCCTCTCGTGGGGCCTGCACCCCAAGTGCTGAAGCTGGTGTGCTTCATCCTCCTGCCCCCCACAGGCTGCTGGCTTCCACGAGACCAAGTTAAAAGAGTCCCCCTACATCAATATACATTTGACCTCAGACCTGTAGGGTCAAGGACAGTTCTTACGAGTTTGTACGAAAGATATTCATGGCTGGGCCTGATCTGTTGTACTGTTTAAGGGTTTGCAAAGTGTACTTACCTTGCAGACAGAGGCAGCATGGACCAGCTCGCCTATCCCCAGGAGGACAGTGACCCTCTGGCGTTTTTCTGGAAGGTCATTGCTTCTTACCACCCTCATAGTGGATTCTGTCATTGATGCTGGCCTGCTCCTCTGTGTAATGGGTGGCCAGCTAGGGTGCTATGAACTTAGCTTTGCTTTTAAAGAGCCTGATGTAGTAACAGAAAGGAGCTGAGTGTCCTCAGACCTGAACTCTGACCATGGTGCCAACTGTATGTGTGACACGGAGTCTGGGAACCCACAGTCTCACCTGCAGGATTCTGTTGCCGTGTCATTTCTTTCCCCCGGGATGATTGTACCCTGAATCTATTTTAAATGTTAATTCCCCATCTCATACACATGTGCACGTGCAGTTTATTCAGTGAGCTCCTAATCATTCTTCAAAACCTAGCTCAAACATCACTTTCTCCCACTGTGCCTTCATTTGACAGTGATTTATTGAGCACGTACTATATGCCGGATGCTGGGGGCGTAGCATTGAACGAAGCAGAGCTTGCCTCGATGTTCCCGCAGATGTCTCGATGTTTCCACAAACACATCCTGGGTTTGTGATGGGGTCCCTGTCCTCTGCAGGCCCAGCCTGGGGATCAGGACAGTGGACTCAGAACAAATGCTCGCCCCTCTGGTCCTGCCATTTCTCTGTCTGTCTTGTGCCAGCCCCTAGAAGACGTGGAGCTGGAGCGCAGCACCGGGACTAGCCGAGGTGCTGCGGAGATACTTCTTCTACTACAGTCCCTGCAGGAGCGTGTGGGTTTTCCATAACGTGGGGACCTGATGGAGAACCACAGGCTTCCAGAGCCTGATCCTTCCTGCCCTCTCCATGCCGGCAGCAACTTGGCTGCTGCTGGAGCCCAGTGTGTGCCGAGGACCGGCACAGTCAGCAGGATCCTGTGATGAGCCCCGGGGAGAGGCCCCACTGGCAGGAAGCACAGGGGCCCCCCTTTCACCTGCACGCGGGGGCAGGCATTTCCTGGCTATTGTTTGCAGGGGCTGCTGCTGCTGATAGTTGCTATTTCCGTCCAGCAGCCAAGAGGGGCTGGAGCAGCCGTGTTCTTCCAGGCCCGCCTCTCCTGTGCTGCTCACCCAGGCCCGCCTCGTGGCCCCTGGGGAGGCAGCGGCAGGACTGACCAAACTGCCTACCACCCCGTTAGCAACAGGAGGTCTTGGGAGAGGAGATGCTCCCTTGTGAAAATAAACGCAGCAGCCCCACCTCTGTGCACACAGGCGCTTTCATGTAGGTTCCCTGTTCACTTTCATTCTTGGCTGGCACCATTGTCTTAGGACCGAGTGTTTTTGAATCGTTGCTGCTGTTGAATTCATGCACCCTGGTAGGACTCGGATGTGGACACCCTGGGCTCAGAGATGCAGACTGTCTCCCCAAGATAAACTGGAGAGAAATCTGATTCTTTAGAGTTCGGTATGGGAAGAAGTTTGGAATTGTGTAGTGCACGGGCTGTGTAGGCTTGGTTAGCATTTCTCATTATGAGCTGAAAGACTTAAGATCTATTTTCGGTGGCTCATTACCCACCCAGATTGCTTCCTCCGAAGTGCATTATAACCCTGGGTTGATTAAAGATCTTGCCTTGCCCTTTTGGAGCAAAAGGTGTGTCTGCGAGATGAAAGCAGGAAAGATAATAAGATGGAGCTGGCCGCTGGGGGTTTCTCTTTTTAGCAGCGTGGAATAGTAATTGCGGCTTCCGAGTCTCTTTATTTTTACCTTTCTCCTGTGTGTGTTGTCTTTAGAGGTCTGGGGCGGGGGACACTGGTCGTCATTCCGTGGCTTAAATGCTGTTCTGGACTCTCCTGCAAGTGGTGGCCATCTGGGGAGGGGTCCCCAGAGTCAGTGCCCCATCCTGGCTCTGTGGAATCCAAGATCAAATGCTCCCTCTCTGGTCCAGAAGGGACCATCTCACCCAACCCCGGGAAGGCAGCCCTCCTGCCTCCACCCTCTGTCTGAGTGAGATGAAGAAGCCCCCTCCTCTTCTCTTTCTCTGCAGGCACCATGACCAGGGTGCCATATGGTCAGGGTCTGGGAGGGAGGAGGTACAGGAGCCCTGAGGGCATTGTCCACAGCTCACAAGACACTCTCCTTATCCCCACAGTGTGGGCCCTGCCACCACGACGGTCCCAGCGGTGGTGCTTTGATGCAGCCAGAGCACTATGTACAGTGTCGAAGACCTGCTGATTTCCCACGGCTACAAGCTGTCGAGGAAGCTGCCAGCCCCGCACGAGGATGATGGCGAGCGGCGCCAACCTGCAAGGACCACGGTGCCCGCGGGCCCCGGCCTGCTGAACGGTTGCGATGATGGCCCCGCCGCCCTCCCCCGGGGCAAGGCCTCTCCGGGGACGGGCCTCCTGAGCGACCCTGAGAGCCGCCGCCTCGGGCCACGGGGCCACGGGGAGCGCCCCAGCACTGCTGCCGCTGCCAGGATTTCTGAGGCCGGGTAAGCTCCACCAGGACCCGCCAGCTTCCTTGGCCCGGGGGTCTGGTAGCAGGTGTACGCGTGCATCCTGGCCACCGCCTCTGTGTGGCCAGGGCCTGGGAGGGAGGGGAACTGAGTGGCAAGGCTGCATCTTCCCTGGAGCATCTGGGATGCTCGGTGGCACCCAGTGCTGGGTCGGGTGTGTGAAGCCTTCAGCACACAGTGACGAGTGAGCGGATTCTCTCCTGCCAACGCAGCATTTTAATCCTCAGCCTCCTTATTCCCTCATAGTCGCATCCTGTCTCCTCAGCCAGGAATCATTTAAAAACTCTAGAAAGGCCAGTTCGTGTCAGGCACACACTCCAAGCACATCCAGGCTCCTTGTTGACATGTTCCAATACCTGACAGAGTTGAAACACCTGTACGTACCTGAAATACAGATGCGTTCCAATATCTTGTACATTACAGGATTGTGAGATGCCTGTGCTCCCCTCCACTTGGGCAAAAGCAAATCCTCTCTTCTCTCATATTCATGTCATTCCACTGGCCTCTAACCCACCTTTTCCCAACACTCATGGGCCCTGAGGTGAGCATCTCACCTCAATACAGCTGCATCTGTGGGTGTTTTTTTACAGCTGAAAAAGAGGGTGGACTGGCCGGGGGATGGGGAGGGAGGTAAATAGGAGGGAATCTGGGCAGCTCACTACAAACCCTGCAGCCCGCAGCCAGCAGTTTTAACCTGTAGGAACGTTTGTCATCGCTTCCTAAAGCTGTGTTTGTCTTTAATGCTACGTGGACACTAGGCTTAGGCAGGAGGGTGGCCTCTGTCTACAAGTGGAAGCAGAGGCCTGTGTTTAAGGCAACAAACCAACACGCAAACAGGACAGTGAGTCAAGTCCAAAGGGGATGAATGGCCTCTTATGGTTTCAAGTCACCCGTCTGTCCACAGGGAGAATCTTTCTTGTTGGTTGACAGACTTCAGGCAAAAAGGGGAGGGGTCTTGCTTTTCCAAGTCAGAGCAGTCAACCCCTTGGTCATGGAGTACTCCCCAAGGGGAGGGCGCCTCTTCATGCCCCATGGAGCAGACACAGGTTTGCATTACTACCCAGACCCACCTCTTCAGGGAGGGCTAGTGTTGTCAGCGATGGGGCGGGTTCAGGAGGGATGGAGAAGGACTCGAAGCTGCTTCTGTTTAACCGTGTCCTTCAGAACTTGCAGTTGTGTCTACTGTTGCCTGGGGCCCTGGTCTTGGCAGCCATAGTCCCTGAAAAGCCTGCCCACCATGGACTTTGGAAGAGGGGGCTTGTGGGTGCATGGGCCGAGGGTCAGGACAGCCTTCGCTTCTACCACACAAATGCTGGGTGTTACTCTGCCTCCTGGGCTTCTGGTTCTCTGCAGAGTGTACCTGTACCTCCCACCCTGGATTTCGGGGTGCCGAGGTTGCACCCTACCCCCCTGCCCCATGTGTCCCACAGAGCTCACTCCAGTGTTGCACACACGGGGTGCTCAGGATAAGCCCCGAGATTCAGTTCATCCTTCCGGCCTCATGACAGCCATCGAGGAGCCGAAGGCTCAGTTTCTAATGAGGTGAAAAGATGGTGGTCATGTTATCCCCATGAATGTGCCATATGTGGGGTCCTCTCAGTCCGGAAGGGCTGAATCAGAGATCAGGGTTGGGTCCTGGGTGGTGGGGGAAACAGAATCCCCTTTAGGATTCTCTGAGGGCAGTGAGACCCCCGCCCCGTCCACAGCCTGCCCAGGACTCCCCAGGCCCCTGTAATCATGGGGCCTGAGCACTGCAAGGCCCTGTAGCCCAGCCTCTGTCCAACCCTCGGGTGCCTTTCCTCCTGTCTTGAATGAGGGGCTCAGCTGGTTTGAGAGCGTCGCTGGCACAGCTTTGTCAGTCCATAGAGTTCTGACAGATCCGACCATTCCCTCCCAGTTCTGAGGTCGGCTGGTTAACTTGGGAGGTGTTGAGCTTTGGGGTTGAAGGTTGTCTTGTAGGGTAGAGAGAGACAGGGCACACATGTTGGCAAAGACCCATGCCAACGCCCAGCACCTCAGAAACCTGCTGCTTGGCTTCCTGGGTTGAAATGAAAAGACATTTTCTTTTTCAGCGGCCATTAGAGAGCTGGAAACAAGAGGCAAACGGAAAGGTAGGCAGGAGGAGAGTTATTTTTCCCTTTCAGGAGAAATGTGCTCTGAGGGAAAATAAATAAATAGTTAAGGCTTCAACCTGTGAAGCCAAATTCTCTGGCTCCTGGGAATTCTGAATCTGGATGGATCAGTGGTGCTTGGCCACATCCCAGCCTTCAGTCACTGGTCCTCACAGTGACCCCACTGGCCTGGCCTCTGGGTCTGGTCGGGGAGGGGTCAGGCGATGGGGCCCAGGAGGTGCTACCCAACTCCTGGGCATCAGGGTGACCTGAAGGCATCATGAGGACTCCCCACCTGCGGTTTCTCGTGAGGTCCTGCACTGTGTCCCTCAGCACCCCGTGGACCTCCCGGGGGTGGCCTGGAAGGCCACAGGGGCCAGAAGGGGACTGGGCTGTTTTATTTTATTCTGGCAGGCTGGCAGAGAGGCAGGCACATTAGCAATGTCATTATAGCCAAGAGCGCGGAGCCCAGGGAATGTCAGTGACTCTGTAAGGGCCACTCGCTCAGTGCTTCCGTGGAGGGAAGCCAGGCTCTGGCTCCAGAGACGGTGGACCTGGCCGCACCCTCGCTGGCGGGGCCGTCCCCGGGCTGGACCACCCTCACTTCCTCATCCTCTCCCGATGCTCGCAGGTGGGGGATCAGCTCCCCAGCACGGCCGCGCCCCTTCCTGTCTAGGGAGCTGCACAAGGACCACATCTGTGCTCCCAGACCAGAGCTGGGCAGTGATGCCAGGCCACACGGGTGGGGGTACCATCGCTGTCGTCTGGGGCGTGGCTGGAACTTCAGGATTCCTGAGGGAGGAGGATGATAAGACTGATAAGTACCATCGCCTTAGAGTTTCTCACGTATGAGCTGGTTGTATCAGGAAAATGCTTAAGGAAAATAAAAGCGGGGACACAGAGCAGCTTGCTCCTGTGAAACTTGTAAAGCACTGTTATCAGGCATTCTGTTTCCTTACCGTGTTCCCTTTCAAATGTTATAATTGAAGGAAGCTGTAAAATAACGTAACATAGCAGAGGTTTGAATCTGAACCTTGTAGCATAATACGCTGTTCTCTGCTTACCCCAGAAATCCCAGCTGAAGTTTGTGCTAGTTAACCGTGAGACTCGCTTGTAATTATCTGCTGTCATCAGCACAGTCGTGACTGATTAGAGACTCCGCAGTCTGGGAGGGTCTCTGATGTGGGGTCTGGGGAGGCTTCCATCTGCTCAGTGAACATCGTTCTAGGTGGTGCTACTGGACTCAGTAAACAGTTCCTTTTTGGAGGCTTTTTAAGCTTCTCTCAAATCCCATCTTGCTTATAATGGCTTTCCTAAAAAGGGATGTCTCGAGTTTAACATCTGGTTCCATGTATCTCTTTCTCTGTACAGAATGACACTTCCACAAACATCACTGGTCTTGTTTCATCTCCTTGCTTCATTTCCTAAGTGCTAGGCCTTGTTAATTTGACCTCTTCACCGAGCAAGGTAAGAGTTGTGTGAGCTGGTGTCTCAGCCGCACACGTGAGGATTCGGACCTTCTGTTTCCCCACTGCCTTGTTGTAAACTCTTCTCCTGGGGCACTTCGTTCTTGTTCGTCAGCAGTGTAAGCTTCCAGAAGCCTGGACGCTGGTCCTCTCTGCACACATTCCCGTGTTGCCCTTCTGTCACCGTGTTTTCCCAAGAAGAAGCAGGTTGGACTGTTTGAACATGAGATTTCAGGAAGAACAGTGTGAACGGGTGTTTCAAAATTACCAGGAAGACTTCAGAGAAAACAGTGATGGGAGGGTGGGGTGCTTCCAGAATTAGTGGGAAGACAGAAGTGCAGCCTGGAGCTCCATTTGTCTAAGAGCCACGTTACCACCAAGAGGAGACTTGTTGGTGATGAGTTTCTTCTTTAACTAGAGAACTAGTTTAATTAACAAGCTAAGAAACGCCCATATATATCCATAAGTGCGTTAGTCGCTCAGCTGTGTCCAACTCTTTGCAACGCCATGGACTGTAGCTCGCCAGGATCCTCTGTCCATGGAATTCTCTAGTAAGGAATACTGGAGTGGGTAGCCATTCCCTTCTCCAGGGGATCTTCCCAACCCATGAATCAAAACCAGGTCTCCTGTATTGCAGGCAGATTCTTTTCCCATATGGATATGGGAAGCCCGTATCCATAAGGATATATACTTATTACAGAGAAAATAGGAAACTCCTGGAGTAATCTGCCTTACTTACTGGTTTACTGGGTCCCAGCTTGCTCTTCCTGCTTTGTTTGAATAAACTAAACACTGGATGACTGGACATCATGGTTATGGATCCTCCCTTAGAGACCGGCCAGAGGGGCAGGGTCTTGTTATGACAGTCAGGACATCGTGGCTTCCTGGTATTGTGAAGGCCCATTGATCACAGCTGAGGAGGGGACAATCTCAGTCTAAAATAAGCCTGCGCAAAGACAAACACTCACTCTTTCTCTCTTTCCTGCGTGGCCCTCACCCTCTTCCTTGGACGATGTGAGGCAAGAGATTTGAAATGGATCCTACTCCACTGAGAATTGATATTAATTGGGTTCAGATAGTACTAATAGCTGAAAACAAGGGATTAGTATACTCTCTGCCAATCATGTAACATGTATTATCTCATGAATCCCTCCCAACACACTTGAGGAGGAAGACGTTAGGAACACCCACTCGATAGCAACGAGGAGTCTGAGGCCAGAGGGGGTGAAGCGTGTTGCTGAGGATACTGGTGACAAAGCCAGGTCCCCCTCGTCAAGATGCACACACACTCCTGGCAAGTTGGCCACCCTGCTCTCTGGTGGCATCATCGTGGGTGGTCCCCTCGGCCCTGGGCAGCTGCCCTGTGGTTCACAGCCCTGTTGCCGGTGGGCAGCACTCTCTGGGGACTGGCTGCAAGTTTCCCGGTAGCCTGACCACAGGCACCATCTTCTCATCCCACTCTTCTCTGTTTTGAGCCCTTTCTCCCTGAAGCCTGGAAACCCATCAGAAGGCGCCAGATCACCTGGAGTAAGTGTGGGGGCAGCTGCCCAGTCACTGGGGATGGCGGGTGGGCTCCACATCTGGGAGGGGAGGGGGGCTCTCATGGATCCCAGAACTACAGCTCTGGGGAGTGATTTATAAAAAGCAGGTAATGACCCCAAACACCCCTCCCTCCTGGGGCAGGGCCTCTGACTTAGGTCTTTGCTGCTGCTGCTGCTGCTGCTAAGTCGCTTCAGTCGTGTCCGACTCTGTGCGACCCCATGGACGGCAGCCCACCAGGCTCCCCCGTCCTTGGCATTCTCCAGGCAAGAACACTGGAGTGGGTTGCCAGACCTCAAAGCATCAAAAGGCTCTTGAAGTCCTACCCCAGCGATGATGTGGAAAGCCGCCGGCCCCCACAGGAGGAATCTGTGTCCACTTCCAGCAACGTCTGATTTCATGGTTGTGCAGCAGAGCAGGCTGGCCCCTGGCACCATCACCTCCCCAGGAGGCTGCCCATTCTGAACCCATCTCTGTAGAACTGGACTCAGGCTCGGTTATTCAGACCCCCACATGGGGGACCCAGACTCAGAGCCTTCCGTCTCCAGTGTCAGCAGGCAGGTTTCCCAGGTGGATCTGCTTGGTCACCTGTGTGCAGTGAGTGCTCTAGACTGTCTTGCTACCCTACCCCCACCCCCCATATGCTAAAGTTAGCATCATTCATCAGTCCAGTCATTCATAATGCTTCCTATTTCCATTGTTCAGTGTGTGTATTTAAAAAAAGATAATCAAACAGTAACCTCCTGAAATAGTCTCCCTGCTCCTTGATCTCAGCTGGAATCATTTGCACTTACTTAGCATGACATAGCGGCTTCCCTCAAGGCTCAGATGGTAAGAATCCGCCTGCAATGCAGGAGACCTGGGTTCTATCCCTGGGTTGGGGAGATCCCCTGGAGAAGGGAACGGCTACCCACTCCAGTATTCTGGCCTGGAGAATTCCATGGACAGAGGAGCCTGGTGGGCTACAGTCCATGGAGTGGCAAAGAGTCAGACAGGACTGAGCGACTTTCACTTTCACTTTTCACTTCATCAGGACACTGTGAAAAGCAGGCCTAACGGTTTGCTAGTCATGTGGCCCAGCAGCTGTGTGTCTCCTAGTTATATCTATGCCAGTGCAACTAGCAATTCTTGTTCACATTGAACTTGGCTGCATAGTGATCTTCATGCAATATGTTCCCAGACCAGCTTTATCCTTTCTGATGGATTTTAATTTGTGCTATCCTCTTAACCTCTGTCATGATCTCCTCTTGACCTTATAGCTCCCTTTTCCAAAATTAGTCTATTACTCTGAGTCAGAGGGCCATTCACCCAGTTGTAATATGTTGAATATACCACAATTGGCTGAAAAGTAAAGTTTCAGGCTTCCAAGCCAGAGAGTGTTAAGAGCAAGTTCTGTAGCATGAGATGGCTGACCCCACCCCAGAAACACCTAACACTGGACTGATAACTCCGAGTCACTCGAAAGAGATGCCCTAGTGCCCCTGCCAATCCAGAAGTAGAGAGCTTCTCCTTTAAGGGGTGGGGGTTTCTTTAAGTGAGACATGCTACATTTATGCTCAGACTCCACCCACCTGGAGGAGGGTGTGGCTTCTGAAGGACGTGGCCCTGTTTCAAGGTGATGATGGGTGGTGCTGGCAGCTGCTAGATTGGGGCCCTGCTGATGGGAAGAAGTCACTGGACCGGAAACCTCTTCAGTGGGGCCTTCTCCCTCCACCCTGATCTTTACAGGGAAGACAAGACTCCAGAGGCCCCCTGGGGACCCACTTCAGGATTTTGTTGGTGGAGGAAGGAGGGTGTCTCCCCTGACCCATGGGGCAGCGGGCACCCAGCTGCGCTGTGTCGTGCCCGGGTGACACTGCCTGTGCTGTGTCAATTCCATGGTCTAGGGACCATGGAAGGGATAGTCCTGCCATGGGTGGAACCATGGTTAAAAGTCATGGCGTTGCTGCCCTTCTAAGTAGGCTTTCCTTTCTAAAAGGATGGTGGGATTTTCTGTTGCCATGGCAAATGTCATGTGAACAGACAGGTCTCATGTTTTTCATCACCAGCTTTTATACCTTCAGCAAATAGATATGCCTTTTTTCCAGTAGACATGTTGTTTGCCGCATGTTCCTGTTTCAGAGGTTTTCTAAACACCCTGTATCAGTGGTTTTGTCATCAACATGACACTGCTGATAGATCAGGGAGCTGCTCGCAAGTGTAGCTTCTGTCTTCTCTCTGACCTCTTCTCCCAGGAATTCTGCACAAAGACCCTGCTTGTCTCCCTAACCTCACTGACACTATTTATTTGGGCTCACACACTCCACTTGGCTTCCTTATCTTTTTCCCACCCTGTTTGAATGTGTTCAGCATGTTTTTGTGGAATGTCCCATTGTTAATGTTTGTGAATGTAAATTTGGGGCTTCCCTGGTGGCTCAGACTGTAAAGAATCTGCCTGCAATGCAAGAGACCCAGGTTCAATCCTTGGGTGGGGAAGATCCCCTGGAGGAGGGCATAGCAACCCGCTCCAGTATTCTTGCCTGGAGAATCCCATGGACAGAGGAACCTGGCAGGCTACAGTTCACAGGGTCAAAAAAGAGTCGGATATGACTGAATGACTAACAAACTAGGTGCACTCTAGATGATGGTGAACTAATCACTTTATAGTTTTCTGTGTCATGTATACTTGTTAAAATAGGTTATTTAAAGTTCTCCAAGTGGCCCTGTGTTTTCCTTAAACTGGGATTTTGGTGTATGGTGCAAATGGAAAAAAAAAGTTTAGCCCAGAATGCTTGGCCATCTTGATTAATTACACATGGCAACTTGGATGAAGTTAAGGTGATGTCGCAATTTTCAGCAGGAAGGAAACTGACCCCCTTCCTGGTGCAGGTAGCTGCAGCCTGTTTGCGTGCTTGTCCTGTTTCTGTCGTCCTTTGTTAGTCTCCAGTTGTGCTCGTGGCCCAAACGTGGGAAGACCGCACCTTGGGATTTCAGCCCCTCTTGGTATTTAACAGATCATGCATTTACAGGGAAACTGGAATGTCTGTTGACCAAGTGAGCAAAAGCCAGACAGCAAGGTCTCTTCTGTGAAGCCAGGGGCCGCAAACGTTCAGGGGTCTGAAAGGAGCCAGTCAGTAGGTGTGGAGGGTGAAGCCCACTCACCGTCAGCTATAGACCAGGCGAGAAAGGAGATTCCCACTCTGGGCATCGACCACACACTCCGGGTGGTTTGTTTTACTCTCTTAATTAGCTTTGCAATGATTGTAGCATCTTATGAAGCCTCACTTTTGAGTCTTGCCCTTGGACTTGGCACAGAGTCTAAGACCCTGAAACCAGTAGATGCACCATGGTTCACTGTCAGTATCAGACTCGGGACAGGCAGCCAGAGGGTGTCCCTAAGGACAGGAACATTAGCTTCTGAGCTCTGGATGCCCTGTGCTGGCTCAGCTGAGGGTGAGGGTGGGGGCGATGCACGCGGAGGCCAGTGAGGCAGCTTCCACAGGGACCAGTCCTCATAGAACCCAACCCGAGGAAGGCTCTGTCAGTCCTCAAAACCTAAATGCCCCCAAACACCCTGTGATGACGACAAAGGCAACAAAGAACTTGACCTTCAGCTGTGGGCAGGGTTAAGACAGCTTGCGCTGTGTGTGTGCAGTAAATGCAGAAGCAGTTAGGCGGTTCTGGCAAACGCTTTACCTCCAATCCATTTCAGGCATTTTCTGCTTTTTCAATCCATGACTCAGCTTTACTAAGTGGCTGCTGAAGTTACTGGGGGGCAGGGGGCGGGATGCAGGATGTGAGAAGCTGCCTTCACTTTTTAAGGCAAAGAAATGAATTCCAAAATAAAAATGACAGTATTTTAATACTGTCATTAATAATAATAACTTTTTACCATTTGTTTACCATCTAGCTCCTGTAGAACAGCCCTTCTTTCTGCCTGTGTGTTGCAGGGGTTGGGGTGGGGGTCCCACCTTCAGCCCATAGCCCACAGTGCCTTGTCCCCAGGCTGTCACCTTCTGTGGCTGCAGGGGGTGGGCATCCTCCCTGTTTTCTGTACCATCCTGTCAACTGGAAAGTGGACTGTGGCATAGAAATCATTCCAAACCACAAAGTGTGGTCTAATGGCACCTAAGTGCATAAAACAGTAATCCTCACTAGTAATCACAGAAATGCAAATGGAGACCAATGGGAGATTGCTTTCATTTCTCTAGTGCAGAAACAAATGAGCCCTGATGATCAGATGCGGGCACAGTCCAGCAGGACCAGCTCTGCTCCAACCTGCGGGCAGATCGCACAGCAGGGAGAACCTGATCCCCTGACCTGCTGATGCCTTCTCTCAGGATTGATTCTTCAGAGGCTGACACACGATTAGTGATGGCGAATAGCATTTCTCCTAAGTGTTTTAGAACTAAGAGACACAGATATCCACGCCTTCCTGGTGGCTCAGTGGTAAAAAAAGAATCCACCTCCCAATGCAGGAGGCGTGGGTTTGAACTCTGGTCCAGGAAGATTCCCAAGAGAAGGAAACGGCAACCCACACTAGTATTCCTGCCTGGGAAGTCCCATGGACAGAGGAGCCTGGTGGGCTACAGTCCTTAGGGTTGCGAAAGAGTCGGACACGACTTAGCAACTGAACAACAAGAGCACGGATGTCCAACAGCAGGGTGACGGTTAAATAAAGCATGACTCATGAGAGACTGTTCTCCCACTGAAACTGTGCAGCTGAGGAATCTGTCATTATGCTGGTAGAAGTAGAACGCGGTGGCTGATGGGCTTTATGGTCACCTTCGTTGGGTTTGAACTCTTCTCCCACCACCTACAAGCTGTGTGACTGAGAGAGTCGTTGAACCTCTCTGCGCCTATTTCCTCCTACCTCAGAGGGGTGCTGGCGGAGCTTGGAGGAGTTAGGAGGGCACTTAGTGAGGATCTGGAGGGCTGTCGCCGCTGTGTGAGCGTCAGCTGGCATTTGTGACACAGTTGTTGGGAAACATTCACGTAAAGCCAGATCCCAGTAGAGTGACACTAAGGCCGTTTGAAAAGCCCACGTCGTCACACAAACACTAGAAGCTGTGAATCACAGTGAGTACCTCTGGGTAGAAGGACTGCCAGTGACTTTTGATTTCTACTCTTTTCTGTATTTTTCCAAATTTTCAGCAATAAATTACATATTACTTTTATTTTTATTTATTTACTTATTTTTAACGGAAGGATAATTGCTTTATGCGTTGATAGGTGGCAGAAAATGACAGAATGCATATTCCTTCTATAATGTGAAAAGCAAGTAGCACTGTTAGCTGCTTGAAACCTTTTCTGGTTTCAAGAAAAGTTGAACCCTTTCTGGATTAGCCCGTGGCCAATCGAGCTCATGGAGTGCCCCAGGCTTCCCTCTGCCCAGTGGGTTTTCTGGGTTACAGCCCTAGTCTCTGCTCCCTGTGGTCAGCAGCTTAACATTTCTGCACAGTGTGCCAGGGTTCTTCAGGCTGTTTCTTCGGCTCCATTACAAGGGTGATTCTCAACTCAGGGTGTGTGTTAGAGTCATTCAAGGAGGTACCAGGCTCCTGGCTAAACAGATTAAATCCCCCATCTGGGGTGGGAGGGACCTGGGTCGTAGTATTATTTAATGGCTCACAAGGAAATTTCAATGCACAGTCAGGCGGTGGACGGCAGCCTGGGGTCGGCAATCCTCGGCTGTTGCCGGTGCTGCCCTTCCTTGCCTGGCAGAGAGCTCTGCCCACGAGCAAGACCCCACTTCCTCTGTCAGTCTCAAAAGTCAGTCCGAGCGGTGTTTCCCCCATCGCCCTGAAGAAAAGATGCCCCTGACAGCTTGCTTAAAATAGACGTGTTAGCCTCTCAGTCGTGTCCAACTCTTTGCGACCCCATAAACTGTAGCCCACCAGGCTCTACTGTCCTTGGAATTCTCCAGGCAAGAATGCTGGAGTGGGTTGCCATTTCCTCCTCTAGGGGACCTTCCCGACCCAGTGATCAAACCCGGGTCTCCCGCGTGGCAGGCGGATTCTTTACCATCTGAGCCACCAGGGAAACACCCAGACCCTAACCCAGACCTACTGAATCAGAACTTTGGGGGCAGGGACTTGGTAATGTGTGTAGTTAATGAGCCCCCTGGGTGGCTCCCACCATCACAGTGGTGTGGGAACTCTGCTCTGCTAGAGCCAAGGGGCCGTCCCAGTCACACGCTGGGAAGAGCTGGGGTCCCACCTGCCTCTCCACCTGCCCCTGAGACTCTTGACAGGTCAGAGCCGGGGTACTGCCTAGGCGTTGGGAGGGGCGGGGTCCCCGGATGGCTGTGCAGTCGTGCTTGATGCCTGCCGGCTGTGATGTCCTCAGGGGTCGCTGGGATCAGCAGTAGCCACAGTACCCGGGACCTGTTAGAAGCGCCCTTTACAGAGTCCCCCCAGGCCTCAGAGTCAGCATCAGGGGTGGGATTCCTGCACCTGCTGGAAGCAGGTACCCAGACTTGCTCCCAGAAAGCAAGGTCTTCCGTTCTGAGCTGGGGGTGGTGGACCCCAGAGGCCCAGGATCACACTTGCGAAGCTCTGCTCTGGGCTCACCCATGTCTCTTGGGCATTTCAGGTGCCACTCAGGTACAAGTCTACTCCTAATGCTCTTGTGGGCAGCATGTCGCTGCCACTCTTAAGTCTGTGATGGCAAAACATGTGGCTGCCTTCCAGCTGTAATTCCTGGGCCATGGTTTCTTTCAAGTGAATGAGTACCGTGGTTGGAAATATGTCTTTCAAAGCTTCTGATCTAAGTTTGACTCAGAACACTGTCCCATAGGCAGAGAGGTGCGCGCTGCTCCCGTGGGCTTCCTCCAGGTGTAACCTGTGGCCCTCTGTCTCGCAGGTTCTACCATCAGCCGGTGCTCGCGTGGTCCTCGCAGCCCCTGACCGGCCGCAGCCACGCCTACTGGAGGAGAAGAGAGCAGGAGGCCCGGGAGGACCCAGGGGGCCGAGGCCCCGTCCCCAGCCTGCCCGCGCATCCGAGGGAGGGTCCCTGGGAAGTTGGAGGAAGGTCTGAGCACGTGATGAAGAAGGCTGTTTGGGAAGACGAATTGGGAATGGCGGGTCCCGCCAGATGGCAGGACGTCAGCGTTAGAAGCTGGAACCAGCCCCCGAGACTAGGCAGGCAGATGTCAGACGGTGTTGGCGAGAAGTTGTTTCAGGACCTGTACCCGTTCATGCTTGGGGAGCACGGGCTGACCTCCCAGAGCAAAGGGAAGTCCCAATCACTGCCTCGAGTCCTTTCCCCTGAGAGCCTGAGTTGCATGGAGGTCCCCATCCCTTTGAGTGATGGCCATTTACCAGGTGTCCCTAAAGTGCCACTTCAGCCTCCAAATTGTGCTTCCAATTTGGAATCCACCAGGAACCCCAAGAAGGCTGGCACCTCGGCCCCCTTGCCCCAGCCCAGGTTTGGGAGACCCCTCAAGCCCCCGTCTTATGGCTCCCAGCCACACTCCAAGGCCGGAGCAGAAAATGGCAGCTACACAGACAGCCGGCAGCTGGACCCGGGTGCTGCCCACTCAGCCAGGACGAACAGTGCCAGGCAGGACCTCTACGGGCCTGACCCCGGCCTGGAGCCCCCAGTGTACGTGCCCCCACCCTCGTACAAGTCACCACCGCAGCCCGCCGCACACCCCTGCCCCGAGGAGGCGGTGTCCAGGCATGAGGGCAGAGGCCGCCGTGTACCGCAGCATCCAATGGAGAGGCCTGCTGCTGGCGGTCAGCCTCTTTCTGGCTCCCGGGGAGCTGGGAGTGAGTGGGGGGCCAGCCCATGCTCTCCTGTTGGTGTCCCCCCACAGCCCCACCACACCACGGCTTACGACGGCTCCATCCTGATAATTCCCTTCGACGACCCACGGATACGACACATTAAACTACCCCGACCCCATGGATTCTGGGAAGATGTGAAGCTGGATGGTGCGGTCCCTGCCCCTGACCCAAGAAGCCTGCAGCAGGAGGGGGCCGTGTGGGGCCCATCAGGGAAGGAGAGGGGTCCTGCCCCTGCTGATCCCAGCCCCTCGTGGCTGTGGGGCCAGCCCCCCAGGAATGGAGAAGACGGCAGCTCTCCTGACCAAAGAGACCCCTGCATTGTCACACAGAGAAAGCAGCCTGATGTGAGCGGCAGCCCACAGGAATATCCAGAAAGCCTGGTGTCCTCCCCGAGCCCCCAGGGCGAGAGTTCATGCGAGATGCAGACCCAGCTCAGAAAGTTCGAGGCAGGGCTGCAGCCCAAGAGAAGCTCAAAGAAAAAAACGAGCGAGACGATCTTTTGTTTGGTTTCCATCCCGGTGAAATCGGAGTCCCAGCTGCCAGGTACGGACACGAACAACAATGACCTGAAGCAGAGCGCGGCGTTACAGGAGCAGAGTGTGCTCAGCTTGTCCTCCACCGACCTGGAGCTCCAGGCGCTCACGGGCAGCATGGCCACGAGGACAGAGCTGCCAAGACCAGACCCAGGGGGCCCAGGACGGGGCCGGCAAGCAGACGACCTCAGGTTTCCCAGCCCTGCAAAGCACCGCGCGCTCGCATGGCCTGGCCCATGGCCTGGGCACCACTTCCGAGACCAGCAAACACAAACCAGCTTCGCTCACGAACCTCAGAGCCTGCAGCCCCTCCCAGGGGAGAGGCCAGGGGGCTCCCCTGACCCCGTGCTGCCTCCAAGGTGTTTGGACCCCGCACCCTTCGAGGTTCAGATGCACATGGCGTTGGCATCCAGTGACCCGAACCAGAGGCCCGGGGCTCATTCCCCGAAAAGTCAAGGGTCCCTCAGCCCATCCAGCAACAGCGCCTTCTCCGGGTCTTCCTGGCCCCGGAACCAGGGTCCCGTGCCAAGGGCCAGCCTGGGTCAGCAGGGCTCTGATGGCCCTGGCCGCCGAGCCAGCCCCGTGTCCAGGGGCGAGGTGATCAAGGGGGAGACCACAGGCCCCTGCAATAGTAGACAGCTGTTCGGGCAGTTCCTCCTGAAGCCAGTAAGCCGCCGCCCCTGGGACTTGATCAGCCAGTTAGAGAGTTTCAACAAGGAGCTTCAGGAGGAGGAAGGAAGTAGTGGCAGCAGCAGTGATGGTAGTGGCAGTGAGGACAGTGACACAGAGCTGCCCTGGGGGAGCTGTGCCCGCCCGGCACCCCAGCTGCCAGGCCTCCTGAAGGACATAGTGCCCGAGGACCCCAGGACCAGGCCGGGCAGAGTCAAGAGCAAGTCCGAGAGCTGGAGCGAGGAGGGGAGGCCTCGGTCCCCCAGGCCCTGGCAGGCAGAAGGCAGAGGTTCCGTGTGGTTGTCGCCCCCCGGGAGCTGGATTGCTGAAGACGGGGACCGAGAGGTTGAGGACAGGGTGGCCCAGCTGGCAGTCAGCCCAAGGCCTGTGAAACGAGCAATATCTTCTGGGTTGAATGATGCAAAACCCGAGCCCCCACCCGATCCAGCAGAACAGAGGGAGCCCCTGCCCAGCCAGGAGCTCCCGGGCAGTCACGGAGCTGTGGAGCTGAGTGCAGCCGGCCCTCCGAGGGCGGGCGGTGGGGAGCAGGGGAGCACAAGGGCGCCCCTCTCTCTTGCCGGCAAATCCCGAGGCCTGTCTGCACCAGACTTGAGGTCTGTGGGGCTGACGCTGGTGCAGGAGCACAGTACCAGCCAGCTAGCGGGGTCTCCGGGTGATGCCAATGCAATAGAAATACCCCCAAATGAGTCCCTCGAAGCCAGGGCCGCCAGGATCCTCGGCATCGAGGTGGCTGTGGAATCCCTGCTGCCAGGCGCCCAGAGGGCAGGGCAGAGACGGCACCCCGAGCCGGATGGAAGTGCCCTCAGACCCGAGTCCCCCAGACAGGAGGCAGCGGCCAGCTTGGCCCAGCCCAATGAGTCCACCGCACCCGCCGATGCCTTCTATGGCAGGAGGAAGTGCGGCTGGACCAAGAGCCCTCTGTTCGTAGGTGAGAGGGACAGCACCCGGCAGGTTCCCCGGGCCTCTGAGCCCGCGGATGTGGACGGGGCCGTCCCCACCAAGGCCCCCGAAACTCCGCCCAGCCCCCTGGAGTCCCAGCCTTTCCTTCCCAAGGACGTGGAGACAAAGCCACCCTTCAGGTCCACCTTGTTCCACTTTATAGAAAGGACCCCAAACTTGGCATTCTCAGAAAAGAAGCTCCGAAACACTTCCAGAGTGATCGAAAGTTTACAGGAGAAGCTGGTCTCCCCGCCCAGGAAGGCGGACCCAGACCGCCTGACGAGGATGAAGGAGGTGAGCTCTGTGTCTCGGATGAGGCTCCTGACTTCCCGGGCCGCGGACTCCGCGGAGGAGCCCAAGGCCGAGAGGGGCCCCGGGGCGTGGCTGGGAGGCCTGGTGGCTCCCAGTGCCGGGCACAAGCTCTCCGACCCTCAAGGTGCTCTGTCGCTGGAAGCAGATGGGCATCCAGCAGCACGAAGGGAGAACGGCGGCCGGGACTTCTGGTGCCCAGGTGAGGAGTCAGGCAGAGGGGCGGGCGTTCAGGTTGCATTTGACGTCCTGAGAACATCTAAATGCCTAGTGGGTAGATGATGAAACCTGAAGATTCAGAAAAGATGAGATCGACTCTGTGAATTATGGTGCTCAAAGAGTCTTTATTCTACCCAAGAATTATCCGGAAGCTTCTCTTAATAGTAAGACCTGGCATTTTAAATGATCCAGTCTTCATAGATATTGTCTATGTAAGTGACTAAATAAAATTACCTATATAAACACCCATGGGACCCCTAACTCTGAAGAGGTACATCAGTAAGCTATGCCAGCCAGGGTGTAGGCACCTTGATCGGTCTCCTAGGAGACTAGGGCGTTTGTATTCTGTTCTCTCCCCAGATAATAGACATTCCCCCCAGATAACCCTCGGACTTCCCAGGTGGCTCTAGTGGTAAAGAACCCGCCTGCAAATGCAGGAGACACGAGAGGTGTGAGTTTGATCCTGAGTCAGGAAGATCCTCTGGAGGAGGACATGATAACCCACACCAGTATTCTTGCCTGGAGAATCCCATGGACAGAGGAGCCTGGAGGTTACAGTCCATGGGGTTGCAAAGAGTCGGACACGACTGAAGCGAATGAAGCAGGAAGCGGATAACCTGCATTGCTTGGTTAGCCTAATGAGAAAAGACATACCCGAGTGATTCAATAAACTTCCTGCCCTGGGATTCTTAGCGAATCCTTTGTCCTCCATTGTTATCTCTTTTCGCCACCACACCATTCATGAAAGACTTGAGAGGTTTAGACAGAATTAGCAGTTGGCACTTTCTCAGCACCAGCCCACACGCCCCTCGAAGCCCACGGGCCCACCCTGTTTCTTCCAGCCCCTCAGCTCTGATCACTTGGCCCAGGGGAGCCGGTTCTGGCAACAGCCTCCTGCAGACCTGAAGCCCCACGTGTTCTCATCTTCCCAGGTCTCTCCAGTCTTCTTCGTTGTATAGACCACGGGGCAGGTTCTCACAGCGGGGACATTGTGCCCCCAAACACCAGTTCTCTCTCCCAGCTCTGACAAGAGCAGGCGAGAGAGCCCTGGGAATTTCTGGTCCAGGCCTGGGGGTTATCAACGATATTACCAGTTATATTCCCTATACGTGGTTCAAGGAGGGGAGGTGTCCATCTTGAACTACCGACTGGAAGGGGCCTTTTTCCGGGAGGGGCAAGGGTGCCGTGTCCTCAGTGGTCTGGCGCTGCCCCTACCCCAGCCCGTCCTGGCAGCCAAGCCCTTCTATCTGCCTAGCTGCCCTGACCGGGTTGGTCCTCCCCACCCCTGCCGCTCTGCTTTCTGTTTTGAAATCAGGTTTATAAGGAGATGGAAAAGATCACTTGTTTCAGCTGGAAGAATCCCGAAATTTTTGTTCAATTAAAAAAAAAAATCTTCACATTTTTTAAGTTTTCTCCCAAATGCAGAGGAGTCCTTAATGCTCCCACCCTCTCATAGAATCCAGGATCGACGGAAGCCGTCTGTCAGGGCCCTCCTGGGTCATCTGAGTGACCACGTCGGTCTTTGCTGTGGGAGAGAACAGCAGGGGTGTGGAGCCTCGGCCGTTCGTGGAAAGAGCTCCATGGCCCACCTGTGAGCCGTTGTGAGGCTGCAGCAGGAGACCTCCCCCGACCCCCACCAAAAATAGACCCCCTGGCTATTCGAAAGCCATTATAGGCTTTTTCTTTTAATTGAAGGATAATTACTTTACAGAATTGTGTTGTTTTCTGTCAGACTATCAACGTGAATCAGCCATAGATGTACATATGTCCCCTGTGCCGCAAGCTTTTAAAGTGAGTTTCTTATCTGTAAAGTAAATCAGGCTGAGAGTGTTAGTCCTCCTGAGAATTAGAAGAATTTTAAAGGAAGATACATCCTGTTATAAGAAAAACATCATTTTGTAGAGATTTCTATGCCTCCATCCATGGCCACGTATTTTGGGGAATGTGTTATAAAATTTCTAGTTTCATTCAGCTCTCCCTCAATTCTCAGCCTGAGCATCTGGCATGTGAATGGGGTCAGATGGGTGTCTGAAATCCCCCAGATAACGTCAGTTTCCATTTTAACCAGCCATTCAGACACCCTCACCTGTGACTTAATATTATCTATCCTGTAGCTGTAGTTTCCAACCATTAGAAATTTTTAATTACTTTTTTGCCATTCCGTTTGGTGCATTTGCTGTTTAATACACAATAAGATGACCAAAAATCTCAAGGCAGAGAGCTCCTTGTGGGGACAGCTTCCTGAAGTGGCCACATAGCAAGACCTATAAGGGCGACTGCTCATGTGTGCAGCCACTCATGTACCCCCTTCAGCCTTCCACATGCTGGTCACCAGGTCTCACTGTGCAAAGCCAGTCCTTCCAAGAGGCCTTAATCGAGGTAGGAAAGCCTTGTTGCTCATAAGCTTTTGGACTCTCCTTTTGATGTATTTTTATCAATTTAAACACAAAAGTCATCATCTCCATCCTCGCCCAACCCCTGCCTCTGTCACCTCAGGGTGTGGGACCCGCTTCACTGCCCCAGACTCACAGCCCACTTAAATTCAAATTTTGTTCTGGAATTTTCAAACAATATCGTACCTCATATATCTGTAAATCGCCCCCCACACACACACATCCTTCTAGAACTTTATTATCTGTGTTATGTACCCATCATATCATAAAGACTTGCCTTCAGCTTAAAGACAGTCATTTCAGCTAACATTGTTTTAGTGGTTTTCGGTCGGGGGAGCTCTGGCTAAGAAATCAGCAGCTCAAAACTAATTCAGGTCACAGCATTCCCATCTCCGCTGGATGGATTATGTCAGAAGCCTAATCCGGCGCATCAGTGTCTGAGCCTGCTGGTCTGGTCCCGTCCACCTCCGCTGGCCGCTCTCCTGGTACACATTCAGGAGGAGAGTGGGGACAGCTTGTCCTCTTCGGGCCTGGGGTGGGGATAACCAGGGCAAGCTTGAGGGGAGCCTCATGATGCCATTAGAAGGCTGGGCGTCAGCACATCCTCACAGGTGGTAGCCTTCGAGGGTGTTCATATGCAAAATACCCACCAGGGTGGGCCTTAGTGATCTGTCTTCCCCCGACACAGTGCCCACAGGAACCAGGAGGGGCATGACTTCCCTGTACTCTGGCACCTCTGCCGGCCAGTGTGGTGGCCCCTGGTCACATGTGGCTCCTGAGCACTTGAAACATGGCTCGTCCCAATTGAGATGGCCTGTAAATGTGTGATACGCATGCCAGAGTTCAAAGACATCACCAAAAAAAAAAAAAAATCTAAGATGTCCCAATAATTTTTTTTGGTTACCTGTTGAAATGATAACATTTTGGATATATTTGGTGACATGATATGCACCATTGAAACTATTTTCACCTGCTTCCTTTTGTTTGCCCTAACATGGCTACTAAAAACTTTACCATGCTGCGGCTCACATTGTATTTTTATTGAACCCGACCCTCCATGGTCTAAAGAAGGAGTCCTTGGTCATACTGATTTCTCTCTGTGGTTCTGTCACTGGGTCCTCAGCTTCAGCAGTTGGGGTCGGGCTGCAGGCATGTCCTATAGGGCAGTCTCCACATACCTGCCCTCAGGTGGGCTGCTGAGGGCCGGGCTCTATGTCCCTGGAGGCTCAGCCCCTTGAGGCCTCTCCTTGCCGCCAGCGCGCCCTTTCATCCGTTCATGACCACCCACCTCCATCTCATCTTCGCTCATGGGGGTCCCCCAGAATCGGCACTGAATGAGGCCAGCTGAGCTCAGAGAGGGGCTCAGCTACTAAGACCCATGTTGTCACGGTGGGTGTTAAGTGTAGACCCGCAGAAGGCAGCTTGTTCATGGGATCTCTGCCTGCTTTCAACAAGACGGGCACTTGGTGCTGTTTGAGGAGCAGCAGACCCCTTCCAAAAAGTGGAGCCTGTCCCAAGTGCGACAAACGCTGTCTTAGTTGTCGCAGTTGTGGTGTCTCATCATAAGTACATCCCAAGGAGTCAAGAAGGTGTGTGGTGTGTTAGTCGTTCAGTCGTGTCTTTGCGACCCCATGGACTATAACCCGCCAGGCTCCTCTGTCCAGGGGATTCTCCAGGCCAGAATACTGGAGTGGGTTGTCATGCCCTCCTCCAGGGGATTGTCCCAACCCAGGAATCTAAGCTAGGTCTCCTGCATTGCAGGCAGATTCTTTACCATCTGAGCCACCAAGGAAGCTCAAGAATATTGGAGTGGGTAACCTATCCCTTCTCCAGGGGATCTTCCTGACCCAGGAATCGAACCGGGTTCTCCTGCATTGCAGGTGGATTCTTTACCAGCTGAGCTACCAGGGAAGCCCAAAGTCCCTCAGTCGTGTCTGACTCTTTGTGAGCCCATGGATGGTAACCCTCCAGGCTCCTCTGTCCAGGGGGTACTCCAGGCAAGAATACTGGAGTGGGTTGCCATTTCCTCCTCCATTGTCAAGATGTGCAGAGGACACAGCAAGATATCTTGCTGCCAGAGAAGTGGGACTCTGCATGGCCTTCAGAATGCACTGTCGTCCAGATGGGTTGAGGAAGAGATGGCTCTGTGATAGTTTTAATACCTGTTAAATTGTACCGTCCTTCCAGACTTCTTACGTATTTGCTCTTAAGAACTTAGGAGCCCTTTGAACTGCCATGGGAGGAGATTCTGACCATAGGAGGTACACGTGTGAGCCTCAGATTTGCCTGGACCCCAGAGATCTGTAATGCCCGAGGGCCCAGCCACAGCCCAAGTGATGATCTAGTACCGTTGTTCTATTGTATGGTGTCCCTTTTTGGAAACCGGGGCCACTTGGGCCCCGTGTGTGTAGCTGTAGAGTGGATCAGCATGGCAACTCAGACTCACACACACTGCTGTGTGTGGAAGGCTGGCGGGTGAGCCTGCAGCCTGGGGCCTGCATGCTGGCTGTGGGGTCAGAGATAGGAGGCCTGCCATCACCAGGCCCAGTTCTCAGGGTTTCAGCCCCACCCTGGGACATCACTGGTCCCATGGCAAGCTTTCCTTAGAGTTGCCGTTAACGTACATGCACACAATATCCTGCTTAGCGTCAGCTGAGAGCGTCACTACTGCTTTACAAGAGTTGCAGTTAAAGTGAATTATGTTCCCTGTGAACAACAGGAAGGGACGGTCAAAATACTAAGCTGCCCCCATTTCCCATCTGTGATTAGGCATGGGTCATACCCGTTCCTTCAAAACAGCCTTTAGATGGTAGCCGTTTACTCCTAGATAAAAAATACGGTCGGTGGGCCTTGATCCCTACACATTTATTTCTGGCCTGAGGATTAAATAGAAAGCAGACCAGTGGAATATACTACTCATTTTCTTTTGTTTCCTTTTTTTTGCAGATTCCTATGACCCAAGCAGGGTGGAGAGGGTGTGATGGCATGCCACTGGAGTGTGGGGCCGCGTCTTTTGCTGACGGGTGACCCCCCAAGCTGGCCTCAGCCCCGCCACCTGGGAGGAACCTCACTGGGCCATCCTTCCCCGTGGCCAGGACACACGTCGACTCCACAGAGTCACTCTGTGGAAATAAAGCAGTAGTCTGTTGAAAGCATCTGTTTTTATAGCACGAAGGGTTAATACCTATGTTTAGAAAAGAGTCACAAGGACCCTCCTTAATGATGGATTTAGCCCAGCTGATGGAGCATTTGGTGTTAATCTGGCTATATGTGAAAACTCAAATGTAGGTGGTTTAATGAGTGATTTTGAAAGGACCAAGAATGTCATAAATCCCCCTTCGCATCCCTGTGGCCTGCTGTCCACGCTCACTTTCGGGAGTTTGGGGAACATAGGCCATTGCTAGTGTTTTAGCACTTTGAGTTTCCGGGAAATGTGAACACGTATGTATGATCCATTTCTCATCAATTTGGCCTTCTGCTGCTGAAGTCACTTTACCTATTAAGTAACTTGCCATCAGCAGATGAAAGCGGTAGCTTGCAAGTTTCCAAAAGATGAAACCTTGTACCATGATGGATAAGAGTATTATTTATCGGCAATGAGACGCTCTGATCTTTTGCAAACATGCCATCGTCTGCTTTGCACTCAGTATTATCTATTTTTATTTCCTGTATGGATGTCTAGAAATTCTTTATATGAGAAATAATTGCTGGTAAAATAGACCATTTTAACAAAGTAACTATATTTCTTTTTACCAAAAAATGCTATTTTTCTATGATGTAAACAATTGTTAGGTGGCAGATTTTTAAGGAAGTTTATTGTATTTAAGAGTCTGTATCCCTTTGTGTGAGAGGAACCCAGAGAGGGTTCACATTTGCTTTAAAGCATAAACCCCTCACCCATTCACAGCTCTTGCTACTCTTAGTTTATCTTAGAAAGAGATGTCAATAGAGACATTTTTCAGGGTTAATAAAATTAACTTTTCACAAAGTTTTTTTTTTTTTTTTTAACAAATGCAGCTATAAGGTTATATTTGAAAATAACCCTCTTAAAACCAGCCAACATCCTTACAACAAATTTTTGCTGCCATATTCACTAGAATTACCAAAAAAACCCCATAGTTTCATCTTTGTTCGTCTGCAGGGATGTGCCCTGAGACCAGATCCCCCCTCCCCTCACCCCCACCGTCCCTTTAAAGAAATGTGTATTTTTATCTAGAATGATCTTTAATTAGCGTCTGCATATTTTCCAAAAGTGCTAGAGACATTATATGTACGCCATTACAGAAGTATTATGAGGCCTATGTATTCTGCCGTTTACTATTGCATTAATCTGCACAAAGTTTATGCATTTTTTAAATGCGTTTGTCACTTCTTTCTAAGTCAGGCTTTCTCGTGAACTAACATTTCCTCAATGGTTTCTGTCTCCTCCCTCCCTCCCTCCTTTTCGTCTTTTTTCCTTCTCTCTCTCTTTCAGAAATCACCTTATCAATTTCTAAGCATTTTGAATTCCTAAAATGTGAACTGTTGAGTGGTCTGCCATTTGGCCCTAAAACAACTCTGGGCTCTCATGGCCTGTTTTTATCTGTACCATATGATTTTATTTCATCAGAACTTCATGTATTTGGACAGTAATAAACAATACAGAATCTAAGCAGTTCTGAGAAGTCTTTTCAAATCCACTTTGCAGCTTTGCTTCTTCCCTGTCTCTCATGGTCACTCCTTTCCAGATTTTAGTTCGTGTGATATTAGAAGCTTTGCTTCTCATAACCCGTGGGGATGACGGGCCAGGCCTCTGCCGGGAAAATCACTGGAGTCATCTGGTACCACTGGGAGCAGCCACCTGGGGGTCCTCGTGACGGGGTGTACATCCCTCTTAGGTGCAGATGAGAGAGGGTGTATGTATACACATACACGTATATACATGTGTCATTGTGTGTACATAAACATGCATATAGACGCATGCATGTGTCATGTATGTACACACACACAGACACATACATACTTGTGTGTGTCATGTGTGTGCATACATATTACCAGTTCTGACTTTCCCCTTACAGTCTTTGATTCCATCTAAAACATCTTTTAATCAAAAGAGGTCAATCAGAGCTTATTCCTCGAGAGAAAGAGAAGGATCCTAAAGGGAAGAAATCACAAACAAACCAGAATATGATACTCTGTTTTCTTCTAAATCCTTGTATCATATCACTCTGAAACTATTCTAAAAATTTAGGGGAAATTATCAGTATTTATCCCTTTAACCTTAATTTCTAGATTCTAGCCTGTACATAAGTTTTTGGGAGGAGAGGTACCTGAAAATGTGACTTTTAAACTTGCATTTTCTGAGGTAAATAACGATTTCTAATCCTATAAAGTAGCTTTTCTAGAGGTTTTGAACTTTTGCTAATTATTCTTTTATTATTTCTATTTCTCATACATGCACAGCTCTCTTATCATTTGTGGCTGGAAAGGAAGTACTCATATTTTGTATTTGTCATTCTTTTTCTCATTCATATGATTTACTGTTGATGTTTAATATTTGGGGGCTTATAAGATTAAAAGTTCTAACTTTGACTATTTGGACTTAAAAAATGTGAGGAATCACATTTGAAATGTATTTGTATCTCTTGTTTTGCAAAAGAAGGGGGGAAATATTGGCAATATAGCTCTAATTACCTTTCTTTGAAGAAAATTCCTGGGCCATTGAAAACCAAACATCTTTATTATTGTTTTGAACCTTCAGTTTCTACAAACTACAGAAAACTCCCTGTGAAGGATGCACCATCCCTGACTGCATCTTTAGAATCCTTTTCCATGTTTGTACATAACTATTTGGGTCCCTTTTTTTTAAAACATCCCTTAAAAATGTATGTACTATGAGATCCTGATTTCCTTCTGAGAGTTGTAGGTTGAGGTTTGATTCCTGTGGAAATTCTAAGTAGATCCATGTCTGTTTCACGTGACGGTTTGTGAAGGGCTGTCCGTTGTTCACAGAAGTCCAAATGTCTAAACCCAAATGACCCTGTTGAGCTTAGACTCAAATGACTGCTTTTTGCAACAGCAAAATGACTTTCTCTGATAGCACCTTGGTTGTGGGTTTCTGGGGAAAAGATGAATTTGATTCTCAGTTGACACAACTACTTCCCAGCTCTGAGCAGAAAGGGCTGATGGAAGATAAGGTGAACCCACCATCTCATCCGTGACCTTCCAAGATTACACTTGTGCGTCTTTTGTTTTGTTTAAAATGACTAAATGATACACAGTTGAATGTCAGGTTAGCATCCCCTGGAAACGGGCCAGCACTGCAGAATCCCTTTAAATATCTGGGCTCAGAGACCTGGACGCAGTGTCATCAGTGTTTGGAAGGTCATTGTTCTGCTAGGTCCACCTGAGCACAGAGATGGAGTGAAGGATGCAAGTGTGTTTCTTAAGCCGAAGCTGTTGCAGGCCTAGGGGACTTCTGCATTTTCTTTCTGTTTTGTTTTGAACTCCTGATTCTGCACATCTGTTTGTGGGAGGAGGGTTGCTACTCAGGACAGGATTTAAGAGACTGATTCCAAGTGACCTTTAAGAGTCTGCCTGGTGGGAGGTCCTTTTCCAGGAGTGTGGGTTTGTCCTCTCAGGGACCCCTCAAGCCAAGAAGGAGGAGATGATAAAATAACATGAAAGATAGAATGGTCCCCAGCCTGCACGTCTTTTTTTTTTTTTTTTAAATAAAAGGTGGGGAGGAGTGGTAAAGACTGTAATTCAGCCTCTGGGAAACGTTGATGGGGTCTAATTCACAGGCCCCCAAAACAGTCTCAGGTTCATGGGCAGCGGCGGGAGGGACAGGGCGCCTGCGGGTTGTGTGTTAGTTGCTCAGTCGTGTCCAACTCTGTGACCCCAGGGACTGTAGCCCGCCAGGCTCCTCTGTCCGTGGGATTTCCCAGGCAAGAGTACTGGCGTGGGCTGCCATTTCCTCCTCCAGGGGATCTTCCTGACCCGGGGACTGAGCTTGTGTCTCTCGTGTCTCCTGCTAGGCAGGCAGTTTCTTTACCACCACGCTACCTGGTGGTTTCCGAGTTGTATTAAAAAAAAAAAAAAAAAAAGGTCCTCTTTACCTCTTTCCCATCAGCTTTTGCAGACTTGCCCTCATCCTTTCCTGGCTCCATGTGTGTGGAGCTCAAAGCTCAAGAGTTCCAGGGCCCTCTCCCTTGTCTGAAATTTCAGATCATGTCAAGATGCAGGCCTTAAAATGAAGAGCTATTCCCTGCCAGTTGGTAATTCAATGCACATATTAGAATATAACTGGAAAAGAAGTCCCTTGACCAAATTAATGCTGTAGGATGAAGCACTTGGGCCAGGAATTGGCTTTAAGTTCTGCCTAAACTCTCTGTGACCATGGCCACCTCTGCTACCCACTTGGAAACATTGCCTAAGTGGGGGAAAGGGATTGAACTATATTAGCTGGTTTCTTCCAACTCTAAGATGAAATAACTATTGTTTGGTGAAATTGAAAGTCCATAGGGTCTTTCGCCCTGACAGAACAGTCCAAGAGTAAAATAATTTGAAAACTGCGGCTGTACATGATGGAGGACTGGGTCATTCCCGGGGTAGGGAATCTTGCCATGACTTAATCTTTCACCAGGGTGGTCCACGTCCCCCTTCCCTCTTCCAATAACTTATCATGCTTTTGTTCCCCACCCCCCGCCCCCCACCATAGTACAGACCAGCCAAGAGACTGACAACATTGAATTCTCCCAAACATTTTTCTTAGGTTAGAACAGGGTACCGGGGTGTTTATGAGCCTGGCAGTCAGTCCAAGGCATTAATCTGCACTGTCCGTATAGACTGCTTTTCTCACAATTTAAATGCACTCAGGTTCGGAGAGTTCGTCTCTCCCCAGCTAAGTCGGCCTTTCTGCTTCTACCCGAGC
Source organism: Bos indicus (assembly GCF_029378745.1). Lineage (NCBI taxonomy): Eukaryota > Metazoa > Chordata > Mammalia > Artiodactyla > Bovidae > Bos > Bos indicus. The sequence continues at coordinate 35,081,262 of NC_091772.1, read as the reverse complement.
ATAAATCTCCCCCAAGATAGTCAGTTTGTACCTCACAGACTGGAAACGCTGTCGATCACCCCATTGCTCAGCACTGGGGACAACAGCTCTGTGGGAAGCATCGTTCCTCCAGGCCCAGCCGGTGTCTGGTCTGGACTCAGTGGGAGAACCCAGCTCTTGAGGTAGAGGTTTGTGCCTGATCACACAGAGGCTCTATCTGCTGTGTCGTCTCATGGCTACTTCTGTCCTGTGCTTCCTGCTTTACTACCTATGGCTGTTTTTACCTTGCCTAACCCCACTGGCATTTCAGAGGTCATCATGGCAGGGCCAATCTGGATAGAAACAAACCTAAATGTGCGTTTACCTGAAATTTCCTCTGAGTATTTAAAATCAGGGAACTCTCCTACACTGTTGGTGGGAATGTAAATTGGTACAGCCACTATGGAGACTAGTACGGAGGTTCCTTAAAAAACAGAGCTACCATCTGATCCTGCAGTCCCACTCTTGGGCATATACCCAGAGAAAAACATAGTCTGAAAGGATACATGCACCCCAGTGTTCATCGCAGCACTGTTTACAATAGCCAAGACATGGAAGCAACCTAAATGTCCATCAACAGAGGAATGGCTAGAGAAGATTGGTACATATATGCGATGGGATATAACACAGTCATTAAAGAGAATGAAATAATGCCATTAGTAGCAACATGGATGGACCTAGAGATTGTCATTCTGAGTGAGGTCAGAGGAGGAGAAATACTGTATGACATCCCTTATATATGGAATATAAAAAGAAATGGGTAGAAATGAACTTCCTTACAAAACAGACTCACAGACTTAGAGAATGAACTTCTGGTTGCTGGGGAGAGGGGAAGAAGGGATGGTTAGGAAGTTTGGTATCACAGCATTGTTAATCAGCTATGTGTGTGTGTTGCTAGCTCAGTCGTGTCCAACTCTTTGCAAGTCCATGGAAGAGAACAAGGAAACCAACATCGTTGGGTTCCTACTGTGTGCCAGGTATGTTATAGCATAAATGCAATGTACAACACTTTACAAAAGACACATGGGTATAGAGAAGATAAATAATTGCTTACAGATGCAGCTCACAGCTGGTGAAAGGGCAGGGGTTCAAACCTATTTCTATACCCCAAAGGCATGCTGCTCATTTTAGCTTGCTGCATCCCTGAGGACAAGAGAATGATCCTCTAGTTAGTCAAGAAATTCAAAGGTAACATCTTACAAAACTATATGCATCTGTTAGAATAAGGTTCACCTGCTTATCCGAAAATTGGAAAAACCAGTAGCTTAAGTGAAATGCAAGCTTATGTCTCTCACACTTGCAAGGAACTCAGAGGCAGGCAGTCCAGGGCTAGCATGTCCGCTCCAGGGTAACTGGGGAGCCTGGGCTCCTTGTGTCTTTCTGTTCTAGCATCCTCTCATGGTGGCCTCCATCCTCAAGGTAACCTCCTGGCCCAGGATGGCTGCCAAAGTGCCAGTCATCTTGGACACTTTCCAGGTAGCTGACAGGAGGAAGAATTCTCCTCCCACATGAGTTAGCTTACTTTAAAGAGATGTCCAGGAAGTCCTAAACTCTTCTGCTTATATTCCATTTGCTGGAACTTAGTCACAGAGTCAAACTAGCTGCAAGGGAGGTTGGGAAATGTAGTCCTTTAAATTGGGCACCATTATAGACCTGAATATAATCAGAATTTTGTTGCCAGTGAAAGCAAAAGGGAAACTTGTGATGGCTAGTGGGGAAAGAATAAGAAATGTAAGATAGGGCCTGGGAGGATTCATTTTGAGAGCTTTGTAATTTTACCATAGGATCCGCCTTTTTTCATACACAAGCTGTCAGGAGAGTTATTTTTGCCTTTGGGAAGCACTGCATGCATGAACTTGGACAGAAGTCTGCGTTTGAGTCACACCGATATTAAGCCACACAGTTTATACCAATATTTTTTAAATGACTGTCTTTATTATAAATGTCTGTTACTCTTGGAGGATTCCCCTATCAGAGGTATGATCATGCCCATATTATATCTGGTTCAGCTACAATTCATGTACATAAGATTGTACCATGAAGAAAAAGAAGCTAAAGTTTGCAGACTTTATTTCACTCACAGTAGATTTTCTTTTTCAAGTTTGAGCACCTCCAATGGATGGTGTATATGAAGGGGGTTGTTTTTTTCTTTATTCAGAGAAGTTTCAAGTCACAGGGGCTTCCCTGATAGCTCAGTTGGTAAAGAAGCCACCTGCAACGCAGGAGACTTTGGTTCAATTCCTGGGTCAGGAAGATCCCCAGGAGAACGGAAAGGCTACCCACACCAGTATTCTGGCCTAGAAAATTCCATGGACATCCATGGGATCAAAAAGGGTCAGACACAATTAAGCAACTTTCACTTTTAACTTTTCAAGTCACAGAAGCATTGCCTAGATCCTGCCATCACCCACAATAGAAAACCTCTTCTTATGAAAATAAAAGGTGGTTTCTTGAATAAGACTTGCTCATAGTGTAGCGAAGAATCTCTGCAGGACAACCCAGAGTGAGCTTCAAGTGAGCTCTGGGATCACAATCTGGGTTCCCACCGAATGGTCATCTCCACGGGGAACCCCATGATGACACAAATGGTGGAGACCGGATGGAAATTCTCACTCCCACTCCTCAGTCTCTGCCAGGTAGGCTGCACAGTTTTGTTTGTTCTTGAGTGATATTTAAGAAACGTGGCAATTGGTCATTTTTTCTGAGGCTGCACATAAATCCTCCAGTTTGAAGCTGGTGAGTCTCAGTACATCACTGGCCAGGGAGCCAGCCCAGCATGTGCCTCCGTGTGTTCCACCCACTGATTAGTTCAGAGGTACATTGGGGTCCACAGGGTATGATATTTGGACTACTCCCATTGCCTTGAAAATATGCTCCAGCAGCCCCTCATTCTGGAAAAATGGATGACACACGTATCCCAGTCAACCCGAAGACCTGTAGGCTGAAGAGGAGTCACCCTAGCTGGCCACAGATGTGTGAGAAACCAATACTTACTGTGTATGTTCTTGAAATGTTTGAGGTTGCTTGTGGCACAGCATTATACAGTAACAAAGCTGCTGACTGAGATATGGGCTAATTCCATGGTTCATTATATGCTGTTGTGTTTATGGGGAGATTTGCGTGCTCTCAAGGCATCCATGAATTTTTCTTAAAGCCTTTGTTGAATTTGTTGCAATATTGCTTCTGTTTATGTTCTGGTTTTTTGACCATGTGGCACGTGGGATCCTAGCTCCCCAGCCAGGAATTGAACCGGCACCCCCTGCATTGGAAGGTGAAGTCCCAACCACTGGATAGCCAGGGAGGACTCCATGAATCTTTATAATTTGCAAATACCTGAGGTCAGGGCCTTTGGGGATATCAAGAATCACCCAGAGGGAGGTGTGTGCTCAAGAGATTAGCTCTCTGCCCTTTGACCCCATGCCTACCTCCGCAAACATGGCTAGATTGACCTGGGCTGGTTGCCTTGGGAAATCTCACCTCTCACCCACCTGGTTTATACCTGAGGGCCAAGTTGACCTCAGATCCTTCCTCTGATGCTTCTTCAAAAGCTAAAAATCATTAGAGGCATCTCTGCTTTTTGGACATTCAAGCACTTCTCCAAAATCCTCACAGGAGGAGATGCTGTGTTTCTTAGTGCTCAGATTCATGTCTTTGGAAATATCGTTGGCTTCCCTGGTAGCTCAAATGGTAAAAAAAAAAAAAAAAAAAAAAAAAGTCTGCCTGCAATGCAGAAGACCCAGGTTTGATCCCTGGATCAGGAAGATCCATGGAGAAAGGAATGGCAACCCACTCCAGTATTCTTGCCCAAAGAATCCCATAGACAGAGGAGCCTGGTGGGCTACAGTCTATGGGGTTGCAAAGAGTCAGATACGACTAAGCAACTAACACTCTCACTCTTGGTTTCTAAAGGGACAGTCACTTGAGAGAAACAAGGAAATACCTCTGAGGTTCGTGGAATTTGAGTTGGCATTCCTGCCAAATAGCAACACTGGCTCCTAGCCGTTGGAATAAATGGCTCAGGTATGAGCGACTGTGGCAAAGGGTGTCCCAAAGTCCCCTCCAGAGGAAGAAGCCCTCCTTGTAGAGCCGAGCCTGCAGGAGGGTGCTGACAGCTCCGCTCAGCCCTGGCATGCTCAAGATTCAGCCCAAGGATGCTCGAGATTGGTGGGCGGGGCCTGGCTCTCTGTGTGGAGAGGCACTGGGAAGAAGCACACTTTTCAGAGCCGGGAGGTGCACACTCTGTCCTGTGACTCCAGGGATGAGAATGACAAGGCTGTCAACCTGCGCATCCTTGGTGGAGGTGTCCCACCAGTGTTCAGACACTAGAGGGCAGCATCTGCTCATTCCGAGGAGGAAGCTGGTCCAGAGCATCTGGTACCACCTGGCTCTGGGGAGGCTGGCAGCTTTTCCCGCAAATGGAACCCCTGACCTACTCATCTAAGATCTGGGTTGAGGTACTTTGCTGCAATCAGTCAGCATGAAACAAAGGCTCTTCAGGGATTCTGCTCCTGGACCCAAACTTGATTTGTAAAAATATGCAGATAACCCACAAGCTTTTTGTTGGAAGCATATATGTGCCTTAGAGCCATGCGGCTTTGGACAAACAGGCGTCTGGTCACTTCCTGTTATCATAGAGAGGGTTTCATGAGGCTCAGATAAAATAACGCACGAGAGAGCTTAGCAAAGCGCCTGTTCAATCAAAGTTCATCAGCTGTCATGCTGCGGCCTGGGAAAGCAGCCATGCTGGGCACACGTGCTGTGTTGCTCAGTCATGTCCAACTCTTTGCCACCCCATGGGCTGTAGCCTGCCAGGCTCCTCTCTCCATGGGATTCTCCAGGGAAGAATACTGGAGTAGGTTGCCATGCCTTCCTCCAGGGGATCTTCCCAACCCAGGGATCAAACCCAGGTCTCCTGCCTTGCAATCAAATTCTTTACTGTCTGAGCCTCCAGGGAAGCCCATGCTGAGTACAAGCCCCAGAGAAGAGGGGGCAGGACCTGGAGCTCTTGCAGGATGCCCCCCCAAAACCGCCCTGCAGAGTCCCTCCCGGGCAAGAGACCCTCCTCGACATCCACAGAAGCGCAAAGATGGACCTCAGTCCTAGGCTGTATGACTTCTGGAGCCTGGCTACCTTTGTTGCATAGAAATTGTCCCTTGGGTATGGATCCTTAGGAGACAACAGCATCGGCTACACAGGCGTAAGGGTACCTGGCTGACCACCAGACTCGCCCCCCAACGCCCACAACCCTGCCCATGCCCAACCCCCTGGGCAGCTCTGGGTCCAATTGCTCCTGGGTGTCCTTAGCTCCCTGGTAACCCTCCACTGCCCCTGCAAGCATGATAACCTGAAACAAAGCCGAGTTATTTTGCACCCCTCTCACCTGTTTTCCAGATTTCCCTGGTGGCTCAGAAGGTAAAGAAGCTGCCTGCAATGCAGCAGACCCATGTTTAAGATTCCCTGGAGGAGGGCATGGCAACCCACTCCAGGATTCTTGCCTGGAGACTCAATCCCATGGATAGAGCAGCCTGGCAGGCTGCAGTCCAAGGGGTCGCAGAGTCGGACATGACTGAGCGACTAATAGTTTCATGTTTTCACCTGTCTTCAAAGGAGCTCAGCTCCAGAAGTTTCTGAGGGCAGTGACTGCCGGGAACTCCCAGGGGTCTGTAGGTTGTCGTGGGGATGGATGGGGCTTGAGTGATCTCAGAGGTCATCTTGCCAGAGGTCTGGAGTCTACATTTCGCAGTGTTAGACTCAGCAGTTCACCAATTAGCCAGGTGGCCTGGGACAAACACGTCACCTCTTTGTGCCCTGGCTCCCCATCTGTATAAGCAACACGATGGAGTCATTTTGGCTCCTCCCCCCACAGGGGACAATTGTCAGCATCAGGGCAGTGGGAACACTAGATGGGTTCCCAGCACTTACACTTTCATATGGTGCTTTTTTGTTTTCATAGAGCAGCCACTGTGGAGGACAGTACAGAGGCTCCTTAACAAGTTACAAATAGAGTTACCATTTGATCTGGCAGTCCCACCCCAAGCATGTATCTGGAGAAAACTAATTCAAAAAGATCCATGCACCCAATGTTCATCGCAGCACTATCCACAATAGCCAAGACATGGAAACAGCCTAAGTGTCATACACATATATATGTGTGTGTGTATATATATAACAATATATATAGCTACAAATATATATACGTATTGAGAGACAGAGACAGCTGAGAGACAACTCAGGCAGCTCTCTGTGGGTCGCCTGCCCTTCGGCTGACTCTCTTGTTCTAGATTTTGCTCCAAATCAGCTTTCCAAGGATGTTTGCAAAGTGAACAGTCTGAGATGTGCCCGTCACAGGGCAAAGGACAGGTTTGTGGATAGCCAAGTGGGATAAAGACCGCCTCCCTTGGGGGCAAAGCTCAGGCACCCGTCGCTCCTCTGACCCCATGGGTTTTCAAAGCGCAGGGCTCCTGTCCCACAGGCAGGTGTCACCTGGCCCTCTTCACGGAGCCCTGTGCCAACTAGGGGTTGGGGATTTGGATCCAGGGCAAGACAATACTGCCCCCCGGCCTAGTGCCCTTGCTGACGTCACACAGCCCCCATCCTGACTCCTGTGTCTGCTGTCCCCACCCCCCAGGATACCCGGGTGGCCTCCCTTACACGGTGGGTGGCAAACTCAGGACCCTCTCTTTCTGAACCCCTTTCAGCCAAGGTTGAAACCCTTATTCACCATCATCCTGTCAGCCAGGCACACAGATATCTTCATTCCTTTTTTGCAGGTGAAGCAACAGAGGCTCAGGAAGTTTAGAGATGTTTCCAAGGTCAGGTTATATACGGCAGAGGAGATGAATCTGAACATTGTTGCACCTGTTAGTCCCTAAGTGGTGTCTGACTCTTTGTGATCCCATGGACTGCTGTCCGCCAGGCTCCTCTGGGATTTTCCAAGCAAGAATACTGGAGTGGGTTGCTATTTCCCCCTCCAGGGGATCTTCCTGACCCAGAGATTGAGCCCATGTCTCCTGCATGGGCAGGTGGATTCTTTACCAGGGAGCCACCAGGGAAGCCTCATCTGAAAATTAGTGCCACCTAAGAAGAAAAATACAGTACTGCCTCCAAGCTCTCTCTCTCTCTCTCTCTCTCTCTATGTAATGTTGCAATGAATGTGGGTGCAGACAGCTTTCCAAGTCACTGGGTTTTTTCTCTCTGTATAATTAGCCAGCAGTGGAGTTGCTGGATTATATGGTAGTTCTTTTTTTAAAAAAATTTTTAATTGCCAAGTTTGTGTTTGTTGTTATAATTTTTTAAATTTAATTTTTATTTTATATTGATTTACAATGTTGTGCTAGTTTCAGGTGTAGAGCAAAGTGATTCCGCTATACCTCTGTATTTACAGACACGTACATATACTTTGGGGCTTCCCTGGTGGGCTCAGACAGTAAAGAATCTGCCTGCAGTGCGGAAGACCGGTTTCATTCCCCGGATTGGGAAAATCCCCTGGAGAAGGCAATGGCTACCCACTTCAGTGTTCTGGTCTGGAGAATCCCCATGGCTGGAGGAGGCTGGCAGGCTATAGTCCATGGGGTGGCAAAAGAGTTGGGCATGAGTTAGCAACTAACCAACAACAATATATACTTTTTCAGATTCTTTTCTAGCATAATTTATTACAAGATACTGAATACAGTTCCCTGTGCTACATGGAACGGTCTTGCTGTTTCTTTTGTATACAGCAGTGTGTATCTGTTAATCTCACAGTCTTAATTCACCCCTCCCCCTTCCCCTTTGGTAACCATGTTTGTTGTCTGTGCCTGTGAGTCTTTGTAGTTGAGTTCATTGTGTCGTATTTCAGATGACACACATGAGTGATACGTCTTCCTCTTTCTGACCTACTTCACTTAGTATGATCATCTCTAGGTCCATCCCTGTTGCTGCAAGTGGCATTATTTCAGCCTATTTTATGGCCGAGTAGTAGTCCGCTGTATATGTGTACCACATCTTCTTTATCCATTCATCTGTCAGTGAACACTTGGGTTACTTCCTTGTCATGGCTATTGTAAATAGTTTTGCGATGAACATCGGTGTGCATGTATCTTTTCGAATTAACGTTTGCTCCAGATATATGCCCAGGAGTGGAGTTGCAAGGTCATATGGGAACTCTATTTTCAGTTTTCAAGGAACCTGCATACTGTTCTCCATAGTGGCTGCTCTTCTGTCCCTTTTGTTGTAGATTTTTAATGAAAGAGACCTCTGAGGAAACTTCAGCTGCAGGTTCCAAACATTGTGTGTGTGTGGAGAGAGAGAAGGGTGGGAACGCACACTGGAAAGGGGAAAGAAAACGGGCTTGGCTGGCATTCGGGATTTTGGTGACAACCTCAAGTTTTGGACAAAACCAAATTCAGGCAGTGGGGCCTGGTCACGTGTCTGCCGCTCCCACCCCTCTCTGGCCCTGGGGCTTTGTAAACACCCAGCGTGTTCCCACAGTCGCCAGGCCTGGTTCACCCGGAAGAACCCTTGTGATGCGCTGTCCCCACAGGGATGGATACTGTAAAAGTGTAAACTGCACCCCGGGTTTGAAGACTTCAAAAAACAAATGCAAAGTAGTTCCATATTTTTATATTACACATCGAAATACTATTTTACTGGGTTAAATATAACACATTACTAAATTTCATCTCTTCTCCTTTTTGAAAGTGCTATTGGGGAATTGGAAGTCACTGACAAATTCTCAGGTGGTTCAGTGGTAAAGAATCCACCTGCTGATGCAGGAGATGCGGGTTCCATCCCTCGGTCCGGAAGATCCCCTGGAGAAGGAAACGATAACTCGCTCCGGTGTTCTTGCCTGGGAAATCTCACGGACAGAGGAGCCAGGCGGGCTGCATCCATAGGCTGCATCCGGGCTGGGTGCCTCCGACGCCTTTGCAATGCTGCCCCCTGCTGGCCAGTTCGTGGAAATGCCCAGCCAGGTCTCAAGCGCTGAGATGCCTGGTTTTGTCGTCAGAACGTGTTACTGCTGTGTACATCGTGTGCATGTGTATGGGTGATGGTGCGTGTGCACAAACCAGCGCTTGTTTTAATACTTCTCAGCTGACAGTGGTCCTCAGCGTCACTCTCCTCCCATTTTCCGAGCAGCAGTTGTTGGGTCCAAATATTCTTGAGCAGTAAGGAAAGAGTTCCTGTTTACAAACTGGGGGTCCCCACGCACCACAGGAGCCTTGTGCAGCGCTGATCTCTGGCCAACACAAAATTATTCCTGAATAGCGGTACTCTGCGGGCCACCGGAAGTCTTAAGTAGGAAATTCTCCTTCAAGTCTATTGTAGTCCACATGTTCCCTGCTATGGCAAGGAACGGGAGAGGGGAGCAGGGCGCCCCGTTGGATCCTCCACTGGAGAGACAAACAAGAACACTGATAATTCACTAGTTGGATTTTCAAATAAAATGGTAGAAGCATTTTTTATAAAAAGGGAGAAGGGACTTCCTTGGTGGTTCACTGGGTAAGACTGTACTTCCAATGCAGGGAGCGTGGGTTCCCTCCGTGGTGGGGGAATTAAGATCCTGTATGCTGCCTGGTGTGGCCAAAAAAATATATTACTTAATGAATTAAAATAATTTTTTAAGAAAAGAAAAAATGAGGCATGATGTCTGATGGCTGAGATTCCTGAGTTTTGATCCCCAAAACATGTGGTACAAATGTTCATGTGTTGGGAACACATGTAAACAGGTGACTGAGTGTCCTTACCACCCTGAATGTAGGCTCATCTGAGCATGCCACATGGAGAGCACAGTGGGGCTCCAGTCACTGAGAGGCTTAAAATCCCTCCCTTCTTATTAAATCCCATTTTTTTCAGGTCTCAGCTCTGTGCCAGGTGGTGGCCAGCTAACCTGATAAGCTGGTGGATTGATGCTTTGCTCCTTTCTGTGTTCCAGTTCTGCAGTTCCACTTGGCCTTCTGGATGGATACGGTGATCTACCTGTTCACTCATTCAACACATATCTCCTGCCAAATACATAGTCAGTCAGTCCCCAGGCCAGAGATTCTCAGTGTCTTCTGAGACGAAGAGACAGAGATGGAGAGACAGAGACAGGGGCAGACAGAGAATTTCAGTGCACTGAGCAGTTTCTAAGTAGAAGAGTAGTGAAAGTGAAAATCAGTCAGTCTTGTCCGACTCTTTGCGACCCCATGGACTACACAGTCCATGGAATTCTCCAGGCCAGAATACTGGAGTGGGTAGCCTTTCCCTTCTCTAGGGGATCTTCCCAACCCAGGGATTGAATCCAGGTCTCCTGCTTTGCAGGTGAATTCTTTACCAGCTGAGCCACAAGGGAAGAAGAGAAGAGATATCTCTAAATAAATGGATTTGGAATCAGGGAAGATAACACAATTCATTGCTTGACTAGGCCTATGGAGACTTCCCAGAGGAGGAAAGAGTTTGGGATGCATTTTGAACAATGAACAAGTGATCTCTAGGGGCAGCAGTGGGGAAAGAACCTCACACAGGAGGGTATAGTGTACAGGAAAGCACCCAGCATGCGAGGTATTGCCTCACAGCCGGGTGGGAATTTCAGGTCCCCCAAAGTGAAGCAGGACATCTGGCATTCTTCAACTCTGGACTTTTCTAGAAGACTTCTTCCAACTCTTGCCACCTCGGTGATGCATGTCCCTCCCACTGCAATTGCCTCGGGATCCGTGTGGGGTCAGTTTGTGAGAGATGTAGACTTTTATGAGTTACGTGCTTGAAGTTGTCCCAGATGGGGACAGTTGTCCCTGAACAGATTCACCTGCTCAGTCCAGATGTGAGTAAGACACCTGAGAGGTCTGCCTTGGCCGGTTCTTTATTAATAAGCATAGATGCACAAAGGAAAATGACAAGACCCATTTTGGGGGGATCCCGTGAGGGATGGGAAGGGATTCATCTCTCTCGGTTCCCTTCGGTTCCTGATTTAAGGTGAATAACGTGTTAATCACCCCCTTGCTGCCTCACTAGCGCATAAGAATGAAATATTCCCCCAGCACTCAGTTCTTCCTACACAAATGCTGGCCAGGGCTTTCTCTCCCCCTGGAGAGCTATTTGCTGCCTTACACATGTGCAGCTGAACTTTCCTTCTCCCTTTCCATTCTGCTTAGTAAGCAGACTCTGAATAACGACACCTGCATCCTATTCAGTCTGCAACGTGAGCCAAAGGGGAGAGAAGCTGGTGTATGAGGGTCCGAGGGCAGCGAGGGCTGGGGCAGCAGGGCCTCACTTCCTCTGTTTCCTATCAAAGAAGGCAATGGGGAAGTTTCGGAGTCAGGATCGCAGGTCGATAGATGGTGATGCTTCTTGTTTATTGATCATCACGCACATATTCAACCCACAGCCCACGGATGGTCAGCCTGTTGGTGGTCCCTGTTTCCCTGCCACTTCCCTTTTATTGGAACAAAAATTTAACTCTTTGCTAAGACCCTAATAAGGCGGACATTGGAACAAACACTGTTTTTGTCCCCAGTGATTTAGCACTTTGAACATTTCCATCCTGAAAGCATTTATACACACTTAGGAAGAAGTCAGCTCTTCTGAAATCAACACAGTACTAATTTGAAAATAGAATCATCAACACAGACACCAAATACTTCTGCCATCATCTTTAGTGGACACAGGCTCCTTGCGTGCATACAAACATTGGCCAGATACCACGGCGGCCTCATTTCTGGTATTTCAGAGTGCTGCTGTTGGGAGCTTCTTGACAGAAGAGTTGATGTCACCATCCACATTACCCTGATAGTATTTGTTTCTCTATGAATGGACATTTAGGTCACATTTTCCGTCCGCGTCTCCTGCCGGCTGTGAGCAGTGACATCTCAGACGCACTTGCCTGCTGACTCACCGCCTGGGGTCATGACACCCATCTGGCTGTGCCTAGTGTTTTCCACACACCTCATTTATTTTCCACCTTTCCAGGTGGTTAGCACATAGAAGCCTGGAAGTCAAAATACTATCCATCGGTAGATGAATGGATAAGCGAAATGTGATATAGACATACGATGGAATATTTTTCAGCCTTCAAAAGAAAGGAATTCTGACACATGCTATAACCTGGATGAACTTGAAGACATTATGCTAAGTGAAATAAGGTGGTCACAAAAGACACACATTGCTTGATTTCTTTGATATGATGTACCTAAGTATTCTAGTCAAATTCATGGTCAAGGCAGAACGGTGGTTGCCGGCGGGTGGGGGAGAGTGTGTTGAGCAGGTGCAGATTTCAGTTGGAGAAGATGAAAAAGTTCTGAAGGTGGATGGTAGCAATGGTTGCATGATAATGTGAATGTACTTAATGCCAGAGTACTGTACACTTACGGATGGTTAAAATGGCACTTCCCTGGCAGTCCAGTGGTTACAAATCTGCCTGCTAATGCAGGGGACACAGGTTTGATCCCTGGTCCAGGAAGATTCCATGGGCTGCAGAGGAGCTGAGTCTGTGCCCCACAACGACTGAACCTGCACTCTAGAGTCTGTGAGCTGCAACTCCCGAAGCCCAAGAGCCTAGAGCCTGCGCTCTGCAACAAATCAGCACAATGAGAAGCCTGCACACCACGGTGAGGAGTAGCCCCACTTTCCACAACTAGAGAAAGGCGGCACCCAGCAATGAAGACCCAGTGCAACCAAAAATAAACTGATACATTTAAAATGGTAAATTCTATAATATTTATATTGTCACAATAGAAAAGTACTGTCATGGGAGGAATCGATGTTACAGATAGACTATCCTATCACTTTGAAAATTTCTATGTTAAAATTCCTTTTTTTTTTAATACCCCACTGTATCTGTAGATTTACAGATCTGTAATTTTACCTGTAAATTTATCTGTAGATTTACCACTCTGTTTTTTAATGGTGAGAGTGGCTCTCTCTGAACCCTCTGTGTAATCTTTTCCCTTGAGTCTTCTAAGAAGCAAGCTTCTCTCTTCTATGCACCATTGTATATTTAACTTGCCTGTAAGGTGATGGGGTAGCTTTCCTAAGCCCTCCTGGCTGTTTCTCTCTTGAGTTTATTACCACTCCCTCCTCAGGAACTCTGAAGAAAAGCGTTCCAACCTGTCTGGCCCGAAGCAACCTGGCCTGGCGCCCACCCCCGCTGGGCCTGTGCGTCTGAAGCTGTGGAATCCGGTTCACTCAGGGGCTGTTGAACAACTTGAGCAGCCCTGCTGAGGGTGAGTGATGGGTTTTATTGTGATGTGGGTATTTACAGTATGGTCTTAGATGGGAGGCACCTCTTGGATGTTTTCTCTGATGAAGACCGCTCCTGGAATAGAATGTCATAGTCACTGCCGGAAGTGACTGGATTTTGTTGTTTGTTTGTTTAAAGTTTTCTGCTTTGTATTGGTAATAATTGTTATTTTCTAAATTGGAGAATAGTTGATTTACATTATATTAGTTTCAGGTATACAGCAAAGTGATTGTTTATACATATTTTTCAGATTCTTTTCCATTATAGGTTATTAGAAGGTACTGAATATAGTTCCCTGTGTTGTACAGTAGGTCCTTGCTGCTTGTCTACTTTATATGTAAGTGTGTATACGTTAATCCTGAACTCCTAATTTGTTCCACCCCCACTTCCCATTCCCTTCTGGTACCATAAGTTTATTTTCTGTGTTTGGAGTCTATTTCTGTTTTGTAAATAGATTCATCATATTTTGATTCCACATGTAAGTGATTTCATAAATATTTATCTTTGTCTTTCTCAGGATAATAATCTCTGGGTCCATCCATGTGGCTGCAAATGGTGTTAGTTCATTCTTTTTTTATGGTTGAGTAATAGTCCATTGTGAGGAGGGCATGGCAACCCACTCCAGTATTTTTGCCTGGAGAATCCCATGGACAGGAGAGTTTGGTGGGCTACAGTCCATGGGGTCGCAAAGAGACAAACATGACTGAAGCGACTTAGACAAGCACAATAGTCCACTGTATATATGTCCCACATCTTCTTTATGGTAATAATTTGTTGATGTCCTTAGCATTCCCTCATAGTTCAGTTGGTAAAGAATCTGCCTGCAATGCAGGAGACCTGGGTTCAATCCCTGGGTTGGGAAGATCCCCTGGAAAAGGGAAAGATTACCCACTCCAGTATTCTGGCGTGGAGAATTCCATGGATAGTCCATGGGGTCGCAAAGAGTCGGACACGAAGGAGCGACTCTCACTTAGCATTATTAGGTGCTTTGATTAGCTTACTTGATTCTCATAACTTAAATAGGCGGACTGGGACAAGTAACTTTCCCTTGGTGGGAGATGAGGGAAATAGAGCCAGAGGGGTCAAGCGATGTGCTTGAAGGCCGTGTTCTCACGTGTGAGCAAATTTCAGGAAGGCTTGTTAAGACAGTTTTCTGGATCCCTTCCTGAAGCTTCTGATCCAATAGGTCAGTGGTGGGGCCTGAGAACTGGCATGCTCACAGGCTCCCGTGGGGATGGTGATGCTGCTGGGCCCACCCATCAGGCTCACACTTTGAGAAGCACCAGCCTGAGGTCACAGAGCCGCAGAACCAAGCCTCCTGGGCAGAACGACGCTCCGTGTCCTTCTGCTCCCGGTCCTGTCTACCAGCCTATGACACTGTGCATAGCAGGGGTGGGGTCGAGCCATAGAACTGACCGCACAAATCCTTCCCCAAACAGTGTCATTATTTCACAACCAGTTACCCTACCAGTTATCGACCAACCTGGCAGCCCCTGGAAGGCAGGAGTCACGTTGTCCATCCCTCTTCCTGGAATCTCCCAGGACACCAAACCACACCTGGCTATTATGAACGTGTAACAAACGAGTAATGGACATGACTATCCTGATAGGACTAACCCACCTCAACCTCTCCTGATTCCTGAGGTCCACTGGTTGATGCCCGGGAAGAGCGACTAGCCAGGCCTTTCTTCCACCCCTTCACCTGCTGGACTGTCCTCTATCAGTGACCCAGCTTGCACGTGAGGTGTCAGGCTTTCTCCTGCCTGCAACACAGAAGGCTCTGTACCTAGAAACAGAATCTAGAACAAAGTGCTAGACACCCACCACCCTCCTTCTAGTGAACCAGA
Organism: Bos indicus; assembly: GCF_029378745.1. NCBI lineage: Eukaryota > Metazoa > Chordata > Mammalia > Artiodactyla > Bovidae > Bos > Bos indicus. The sequence continues at coordinate 35,066,202 of NC_091772.1, read as the reverse complement.
TCCAGGATGTTTCATATGTCAGCATCCCCGTGGGATGGCTCCCTGTCACTGGGCAGCAGGGCGGCCGCTGGGCCATGGCCCTGAGCCCCACATCTGTGCAGCCATAGCCACTGGACGACGTGGACGGGCGTGCGGTGCTCCCAGGGACACACACACACACACACACACACATAACTTACTTGTTCAGTCTTCTGCTCCTATACATACCCTTGACATGACACAAATCATTTTGCCTTCTGTTGTTTTAAGTCCCTGAAAGAGTCAATGTCAGTTTTCTGGCAAACAGATGCATGTGTATACGTACATCTGTGTGTGTCTGAGTATCTGTATGTGAGTGTCTCTATGTGAATGTGAGTGTGTGTGTGAGGCTGTGTGTGTCTTGTGTGTGTGTGAGTGTGTGTGAGGGTGTATGAAAGTGTGTGAGTATATGAGGGTGTGTGTCTTGTGTGTGAGTGTGTGTGTGTCTTATGTGTGAGTGTGTGTGAGTGTGTGAGGGTATGGGATCGTGTGAGTGTATGTGAAGTGTGTATGAGTGTGAGCATATGTGAGAGTGTGTGTGTGTGTGTTGTGTGTGAGTGTATGAGTGGGTGTGTGCATGTGTGCCTGTGTCTGTGAGAGTGAGTGAGCATGTATTACAGATGAGGAAGACCCCCGGGAATCCCAGGGATCTGACTGAAGGAGGCTCTTCTTCAGTCTCAAGTCTGGGTTCTTTCCATCCGGGCTGTGAGGTCTGCGGTTTCCCCCCAGCCTGGCCTGCAGGCCTCTGAGGTTGCGTTTCTAGATTGATGGGGTGCCGTTTAAACTTTCCTAGGCCCTGCCAATAACAGTTGGACGCTCTCTGGTTTACGGTTCTGGCAAATGTCGACAAAACAAAACACAGCGGAACTCCATTCCCGAGGCCTCCAAAGAGAGGCGATGAGGGGGTTTCTGAACGTTCGCTCAGCCGTCCGAGTTGTGTCTAAAGGTCACACTTCAGAGAAAAGTGAGGACTCGGGCTGGTGCCCAGCACAGGGATGCGCGTGCCCTAGAGTAGAGCAATGCACTTGGACGTGTGGGTGTGAGTCTGTGCAGCTCCCGCCAAGCCATCTAGGACTCTGAGGAAGAAGGAAAATTCAGCAATGATGATTCTGTCTTTATGTAAAATTTTGGTCATTTGTTCACCGTGGATTCTTTCTCTAGTTTTTATTTTGATGACGCCGCATTAGTTGGAGTGTTTTGTTGTCGCCTTAAAGTTTGCACCTGAGATGGTTGCCTCACTCCCTCACCCAATGCTGGCTTTGAGTTTGTGTTCGATTCTAAGACAGCCACAAGCCTGGAAGCTTGGGTCACTACAGAGCTCTGGGAGATGATGGGTGATGATGTGGTGGGTAGATAATCCCTCATGTCTGTACCAGCTTCATTTATGCTGCGCTTTGTCCCCGCAGGGCCCTACTGATGCCTCTTCTCACTCTATAAGCTCCTGGAGCGTGGACGTTATCTGATTTACTCACTGTCTTCTCCAGAACAAGGATGGTCCCTAGTACCCTGTAGCTATTCGATAAATACTTGTTGAAACAACCTCTGAGGTTAGTGCTGTCGTTATCCTCATTTTACAATGGAGAAACTAAAGGTTTTTTTTTAATTTGTTTTATTTTTCAGTCATGCCACACAGAATATGAGATCTTAGTTCTCCAACCAGGGATCCAATTTGTGTCCCTTGCATTGGAAGTGTGGGGTCTTAATCACTGGACCACCAGGGAAGTCCCTGGGGCCAATGTCTTAACTATATTTTTATTTATTCTGTAAAATGAGAAGACATAGAATTTTAACTAGAGTATGCACCTACCTGCTTGCTCAGTCATTTCTCTTTGTGACAATTTGGACTGTAGCCCACCAGGCTCCTCTGTCCATGGGATTCTCCAGGCAAGAATACTGGAGTGGGTTGTCATTCCGTCCTCTAGGAGATCTTTCTGACCTAGGGATCGAAACCACGTCTCCCACGTCCCCTGCATTGCAGGATTCTTTATCTACTGAGCCATCAGAGAAGCTCATGACTTAACCTTAGCCATCAGGTCTCCTTGTACCCAGGAAGACTGGCGATTGCCTTCACCTCAAGGGCAGAAGTGAGAGAGGAGCCCGAAGCTCTCAGAACTGGCAGAGCCAGAGAGAAAGGGTTAAGAAGTGTAGCTTTCATCAACAGGAAGCATAACGATCTGAACAGAGGTAGGCAAACTTTTCTGTAAATCAGGGAGTATTTTAAGCTGTGCTGGACATGTGGTCTCTGTTAGAGTTAGTCAACTTGCCAGGCAAAAGCAGCCATAAACAATATGGAAACAAGTGGGCGTGGCCGTGGGCCAATAAAACCTTATTTACAAAAGTAGCAGAGGGCCGGTCTTGGCCCACAGATGGACTGGTTTGCCAGCTCTTGATCTGGAATGCCGTTTCCCTTAATGAGGTTATGTTAATTTATCTATGTATTTCCAAACCAAATATACAGACCGATAACAGTCATGATGATGTTTGACAGCTAAAAAACATTTATAATTGATGGAGAACATATGCAAAAGCTCTCTGTGGGGCCTGTGGAACTGACATCCATCCAGTCCCCGCCATCTCGTCCAACACCCCCTTACCAAGCCCATCCTCTCTCACTGAATGGCCACGGGGAGTCCTACTTGGACATCGCTCCCTCCACCCCGGCTCTGTGCCACTGATTTCTACACAGAAGCCAGGGTCACCTTTAAAAATCAGGAGGAGGAAGATACAACCCTCCTCCTTGAAACCTTTGGACGGGGACTTCCCTGGCAGTCCAGTGGTCAAGACTCCATGCTGCCAATGAAGAGGGCACAGGTTTGATTCCTAGTCGGAGAGTTAAGGTCCCACATGCCACATGGTGTGGCCAAAATAAAAGAAAAAAAAAGTATATGTCTCCACTAATGTAAGTACGGGGCTTTCCAGATAATGCTAGTGATAAAGAACCCGTGTACCAATGCAGGAGACATCTGACATGAGGGTTCCATCCTTGGGTCAGGAAGATCCCCTGGAGTAGGAAATGGCAACCCATTCCAGTATGTTCTTGCCTGGGAAATCTCGTGGACAGAGAAGGCTGGTGGGCCACAGTTCACAGGATTGCAAAGAGCTGGACATAGCTGAGGTGACTTTGTACAACGTAAGTACAGTCATTGTCATAAATGGTTGATGGATGGATACATTTTAAAAAAGGTAATGGATGGACTTCCCTGGTGATCCAGTGGTTAAGAATCCATGCTTCCATTGCAGGAGCACAGGTTCAATCTCTGGTAAAGGAACAAAGATCCTGCATGCCAAAACAAAACGCTTTGATGACTTGTCACTGCTTTGGGGATTAAAACCCAAGCCTGCCCCAAGACTCCCAAAACACTGCAAGCCTTGGTCCAGCCTCTCTTCCCTCTCCACTGCCTCCTCGCTCCTGGGATTCTAGCCACACTGTCCTTTTCAAAAGTCCCCTGGCTCACTGGCTTCCGCCGAGGAACCAGTGTCTCTTCTTGGAATTTCCCCCCATGCCACCTCTCTTTTCTCTGTTGATTTCCCAGCATCTACCTCAAACATTGTCTTAGTAGAGCCTTTCCTGACTCCCAGATGAGGTCAAGACTTCCTGCTCATTCAGTTCCCTAGAGTTTTCATCCACAAGTATGCATTTCATCCATACATTAGTGCTCATTCCTGGGTCGAATGCTTTCTCCTCTTAGACCAGAAACTTCATGAGGGCCATGACAACACTGTCTTATTCAAGCCATGGCCCCGGCACCCAGCAGAGAACCCGGTCCAGAGTGGGTACTCAGGAAATACTTCATTAAGACACATGGAAGCAAATCCAGGCATGATGTACCCGATGTGTGTGTATATATATATTTACAGGTTTATATAGATATATGTATTTATATATATTTACAGGTTCACACACTATATCAATATTTAAAATAGATAACCAACAAGGACTTACTGTATAGCATAGGAAACTCTGCTCAATATTCTGTAATAACCAAAACTGAAAAAGAATTTGACAACAAATAGACGTATGTACACGTATAACTGAATCATTTTGCTGAACACCTGAAACGGTGAACCTGTCAATCCCAAACTCCCTAACTATCCCTCACCCCTCCCACACACAGAACCACTATTATGACCTTGGATTCAGACTGTGGGGCCACCTTGGCCCAAAGGGACTGGAGAGAGGTAGAGACCATGGCACGAGCTGAAATGTCTCCCCTCTTTTGAGTGTGAGGTGGACATGGGGACCCTGGTGGGGAATGTATCGGCTGGCCTTCACTGGTTCTAGGACCATGACCACACAAGGCTAGAGGAGTGGGATTTGATGAAAAAAAAAGCCCAACTTTCTTTCTGCCACTGAATTGTCAGCTTCCACTGTCCAGAAGAAACCAGCCCCCCAGGGTAGAATTGCAGGCTTCCTTTTAGGTTCCAGGGGGACACTTAACAAAGCCTAGTGGGTGGAGGGCTGTCTCTTTGATCTCTGTCCCATCCATTCTTCTTAAAATCACATACCCAGAACCTCCCGCCAATTTCTGATCTTTTGTTCCAACTCAACTAGTGAACAGTCATAAATTGCTTTGAAGATAAAAGCGCCACATCAGTGCACCATGATACCATTATTATTTTAACAAGTGGGGTCTGCACATGTCTCCTTGACATATGAGCTGTTCAAAATATTTGTCTTGTTTTTCAATTCAGCTGCATGGGAAAAGGACTTGCATCATCCCTTGTGTATACTCCCACATCTACCCTACGTGGAGTGAGCATTGTTTTCATAAAAATGTTTGCCTTTTCCCCAACAAAAGAAATTGATGCTTCTCACGGGGACACCACTCCGTTAGTCAAAACTCCAGTAATTATTTTCAGAGGCACATACTTTTAAAATGTCTAATTTATTGCAATGCTTACAAATGCCAATAAAATGTATAAGACTATGACATTCATAAGGCAAATGAAGTTCAGGTCACACTGAAAAAAGTTTGGTGCACAGTGAGAAGAAATACATATGTGAATGTAATAATGGGCTCATAAACGAACATCAGGATGGATTCCGCTCAGAGAGGAGAAACAGAATAAAGCGTTTTATGCTCTAGATCTCTCTTTTTTTTTGGCTGTGCTGAGTCTTTGTTGCTACACTTAGGCTTCAGTAGTCGTGGTACATGGAAGTAGTTGCTCCACGGTACGTGGAATCTTTCCAGACCAAGAACTGAACCTGTGTCCCCCGCATTGGCAGGTGGATTCCTATCCACTGTACCACCAGGAAAGTCCCTCTAGATTCACTATTTTTTTAAAAAAATGTTGGCTGCACTGGGTCTTTGTTGCTTTTGCGTAAGTTTTCTCCAGCTGTGGCCAGCAGCGCTGCTCTTCTCTGCGGCGCACAGGCTCTCATTACGGTGGTTTCTCTTGTTGTGGAGTACAGTCTCTAGGGCACAAGGGCTATAGTAGTTGCAGCATATAGGCTCCGTAGCTGCAGCTCTCGGCTCTAGAGCACAGGCTCGGTAGTTGTGGTACACGGACTTAGCTGCACTGAGGCATATGGGATCTTCCCAGACCAGGGATTGAATCTGTGTCCCCTGAATTGGCGGGCAAACTCTCATTCACTGTGTCACTAGGGAAGTCCTCTAGATCCACTCTTAATGGCTATTTTCTACCCAGGCTCCAAAGATCTTTTTCAAGGAATTTCTCTGGAAGCATATCTGACTATGTCATGGCACATTGCTTTGGCCACCTTTGCTAACGCCTTTGCAAGCCTCATCAATATCTAATCTTTCCATTTGCTCAGCCACACTGGCAGATCACCTATCAGGCACTAGGACTGGCCTGTGGGCTAACAGCTAGGACTGAGCAGAAAATGAGGAGGGCTGTTCAAGAGGGTTGAAGAAGGGCCACTGGATGGGGCTTGGAAACAAAGAGTCAGTTCACAAAATGTAGACCTTATAACAGATACCTGGGAGCATTTGTCACACCTGCCACAGGTTATAGGCTTTGTCACCTGGTCTCCACTCCAAGCCTGAGCATGAAATTCTGTCCAGCCCGGTTTCTCTCTCAGCTGTAATGGAGGGGTCCATAGTGTGGTCTGACGGCCATACCTCAGGGAACTTATACTCTGCGGAGGGAACAGATCCATCCTATGGGAAGAATCAGACCCTTACCAGCAGCCAGAACTTCTCCTGCCTTGGGCTGAAATCCTGGAGTTTCTGGCTGGAACCATTTTCCTGATTCCTGCTTCTTTCAAAGGTGTCCTCAAAAGTCAGTCTGACTTTCCACAAACCTGGCTCTCTGCAGTTAGTCAGGGGCCCCGATCCGACTCTATCAACTGCCCTTGAACCCCAGAAATCCCACTGATACTAACCCCGCCACAGCCCTCCTCTGGGCTCCACAGGCACCACTGCCTGCCCCCTCCCTGGGATCTGCCCACTGCCTTGTAGCATCTTTGGCATTGCTTGGTCTGTATTGTAAATAAACTTTCCACCAATGCCTTGTTTTCTTGTTTAATTAGTACAGAGCAGGGAAGGAGCAGTCCAATTAGATTGACCTCTAGGAGTTCCTATCCCAGGATGTCTGCGAGGGACAGCCAAGCACTCCCAGTCAGCCAGCACCCCACTGGGCTCGGTTTCTCTGCCATATGGCAGACCAGACACATTCTGGAAGAGTTTACCACCCCCAGGAGACAAGAATATGTTCCAGAACTCTCCCTCCCATACCCTCTCGGGGAGATCGGCTCCACTCATAGCAAAATAAATGAAAGCACTCAAAGGTCTTTGATCTCTCGCAAGAGCAAGGAGTCCCTGGCTGTCACAAGGGTGTCCTGTCCCTCCCCACATCCCTCATGTGCAACATGGGCTGAAAACTGGGGTCCTTATTTCAGGACGGGGGCATCTGTGTTCACCATTTGAGTTGTGACATTCCCAGGGCCAGGGAGCAATCAGAAACTTCCCGCCCCAGGACCAAAGGAGCGCTTTGCTTTATTGATGAGTTCCAGAAAGTGCCAACCTCGCCCTGGGCATGACTTCACCTTCAACGTGCCCCCCATTATTCAGCCCACAGGTGGATTCCCCCAGGCCTGTGACTCTGGGCTGTCTGCTGCGGACGGCATTCGCAGCTGTGGCACCACCAATATTGCCTTCTGTATTCATCCTTCCAGAATCTGTTTGGTTATCGCTGTGACTTTGCTGGCAGTTTTGAACACAGGATGGGAAATCTATAACAGCCTCAGGCTGAGTCAAGCAATCAGCAAACAGCTGAGTACCACCCTCCTCCCACCCCCGCTGAGCTCCTTTCCCAGGAAGGAGCCACACACACAGACCTCCATCCATCTCTAATTGATGACATAATAAAAGCTGCTCTTCTGTAGAAATAGAAAAGGGCATAAATCATCCTGCTGGGACAAAAATGAAATAGAGATCCAGAATTTAAAAATAGCAACTGCACGTTTGCACATTCAGTCATCATCTGATAAGGGGTTCTTCCCACCCAGCAGCATCTCTGAAAGCATCCCCTTGTGCCCAGGGAGGGGTTGTTGGAGAACCCAGAAGGTGGAAGGAAGTCACTGTTGGTGGGATCCCTAGGGTGAGCCGGACACACAACCCTTGGGGTCTCCATGTTTGATCTTCCCACAAGCGGACTAGGAGACGGTCCTAATGTGACAAACTGGGAAACTGAGGTCAAGAGAAATCAGAACTTGGCCCGAGGTCACATGACAGACAAGTGATGCACGTGGAATTCTAACTGGAATCGAACTTGGGGTTCCCTTCCCCCATCACAAGGCAGAAGTGAGACAGGGAGGCTGTGGGAGATGCAGCAAGAGCAGAGAGGGGCTGAGAGGGGAGCAGAGAAGAATGGGCAGGACCAGCAGGGTCTGACGGGGCGGTGGGAGCTCCAGCAACAGGATCTGCGACCCTTATACTTTCTGTTTATTTGCATTTAATATTTTTAACTGTGTAATATACACATAACATAAAATTTACCGCTTTAGTCCTTTTAAGTTCTGTTTCCTTAAGTACACTGACATTGTTGTGTGACCATCACTCTCATCCATCTCCAGAAAGTTTTTCTCTTGCAAAACTGAAACCCTGTATCAATTAAGGGCTTCCTGGGTGGCGCTAGTGGTGAAGAACACGCCTGCCAATGCAGGAGACATAAAAGACACGGGTTTGATCCCTGGGTCAGGAAGATCCCCTGGAGAAAGAGATGGCAACTCACTCCAGTATTCTTGCCTGGAAATTCTCATGGACAGAGGAGGCTGGCGGGCTACAGTCCATGGGGTCGCAAAGAGTCGGACATGACTGAAGTGACTTAGCATACATACTAATTAAACAATAACTCCTCATTCCTTTTTGCTCTCAGTCCCTGTGATCAACCATGCTACTTTTTGTCTGTATGACCACTCTAAGGGGATCCTTATATTTATTGAGGAAAATGTAAGTTCAGTTCAGTTCAGTTCAGTTGCTCAGTCATGTCCGACTCTTTGAGACCCCATGGACTGCAGCATGCCAGGCCTCCCTATCCATCACCAGCTCCCGGAGCTTATTCAAACTCATGTCCATTGAGTCAGTGATGCCATCCAACAATCTCATCCTCTGTCATCCCCTTCTCCTCCTGCCTTCAATCTTTCCCAGCATCAGGGTCTTTTCCAATGAGTCAGTTCTTTGCATCAGTTGACCAAAGTATTGGCATTTCAGCTTTAGCATCAGTCCTTCCAATGAATATTCAGGACTGATCTCCTTTAGGATGGACTTGTTGGATCTCCTTGTTGTCCAAGAGACTCTCAAGAGTCCTCTCCAACACCACAGCTCAAAAGCATCAATTCTTCAGTGCTCAGCTTTCTTTATAGTCCAACTCTCACATCCATACATGACTACTGAAAAAACCATAGCTTTGACTAGACGGACATTTGTTGGCAAAGTAATGTCTCTGCTTTTTAATATGCTGTTAGGTTGGTGATAACTTTTCTTCCAAGAAGCAAGGGTCTTTTAATTTCATGGCTGCAGTCACCATCTGCAGTGACTTTGGAGCCCCCCAAAATAAAGTCTGTCACTGTTTCCATTGTTTCCCCATCTATTTGCCATGGAGTGATGGAACCAGATGCCATGATCTTAGTTTTCTAAATGTTGTTTCAAGCCAATTTTTTCACTCTCCTCTTTCACTTTCATCAAGTTCTTTGCTTTCTGCCATAAGGGTGGTGTCATCTGCATATCTGAGGTTATTGATATTTCTTTTGGCAATCTTGATTCTAGCTTGTGCTTCATCCAGTCCAGCATTTCTCATGATATACTCTGTATATAAGTCTGTAAATGCACCCCCAAATTTGGAAGCATCCTCTCTGCTATGGCAACATGCGAATTACGATGCACAGAGATGGACTTTATATCCCTTCTCCTCCCATGGTGCCTAATAGATGCCTTTGCATACAGCAGATACTTAAGAAATATTTGTGAATGTCTTTGTGGGGTTCAGGATAACCAGCACTCTTTCCTTTGCCTCCCATGTCACTGCACCCCCACCGCATTATCAGTGTGCTCACTATGCTACAGCTGTGTCCAAATTTCCTGCTCATTTTACACCAGCAACATCTGGGAAGAAAACGTCCCTTGGAACAAGCTTCTGGAACCTTCTCTGAGGGTGCTATTTCTGAGAAGCGTCTCCAGGGTGCTTCCAGCAAGGCTTCTAGAGCCCTCCAGAAGGAGTGCATTGCTCACAATCAGATCATTCATTCTTCTGCTGTCTTTTCTCTCTTTCAAAGGTTTTCCTTACCTAGACTGTTCACCTCCTATAAGATCTACCGCAGGGACACTCGCAAGAAGTCAAGCAAACACAAAGTGAGAAAGGATGGTCTTTTTGGCAAGGATGAAGACAAGAGGCATCCCCCTGGGGTCAGATTTGGGTCCCTGATGGGCTACAGCCCTGGCCTGCTTAGAGGGCGCAGTGTCAGCCCTGGGATAGGAGGATTCCAGAGAAGCGTCTTAGTGCCGGAGAGAGGGGCAGAGAGGCCACACTGTGGAGCAGATGAAAAGAAATAAAGCCACTAGATGTAACTGGTGGGATCGTGCCAGAGGTCCCAAGGTTTCCAAAGAAACATTTCCAGTTGGAACCGAGTTTTCCTCTCCCCAGCCATGCCCGGGGATTACGCCTAAGCACCTGTTCATCTCCAGACTTAGCTGGAAAGGCTAGCAGGGGAGGTTACAGCCCCCTACCCCACCCCCACCCCGACCCCACTTTGTGCCTGGAGATTTCTCTGAAGCCCCACCCTGGAAGCTGGAGGAAGGGAGGGCTGAGGGGAGGGGAGGAAGGAAACTTAAAGGAAAAAACTGGATGAAAGAGGAAGGGGAGCTCTTGTCTTCCAGATGCGCGACTTATAGTATGCAGCCTGCTTTCCACGGGTGGGAGCAACGGAGGAGCCGGGGGAGCGCCCAGCAGTGGAACCCCAATCTAGGGCCTGCCAGAATCTGAGCGACTTCTAAGGCCAGGCCTGTGTAAGATGCTGGAAGGGGGCCCAGATGAAAAGCTACTTAAAGTGTTATAACTATGGGGTTTGTGGGGTTTTGTTAGTTTGTTTTCTATTTTAGTTTTTCAGTTTAAGATGTGATTCCAGCTCCAAAGGAGCGTCGTTGAAGTCTGTTGAGGAGGACAACACGGATGAGGAAGAAGCTGGAGTGAAGCATCTGAACCGGGTGTGACCAGGTTCTGCGGCTGGGGTGCACAGCGTGTGAATCAGGGGGTCATGGTGGGGCAAGCGGTGTGATCACCCGAAGGGCTCATCGGAGGATTCCCCACCTCTCCGACTACGGTATCAGTATTCTCTCCGCAGCAGGTGATTGATAGGTCCCTGTCCAATTGGAATTTGAGTCTTGCTAGATAACGTGAAGGAGGGCGGACTCCAGCAGGCAGAGGCTGGGCGGGAGCAGAGTCCGAGTGCTCCGAGGGGTGGGGGTTGGGCATTGAGGCTGGTCACTTTTCCGCGTGGGAGGAGGCATCTCAGTGCAGAATTCAGAAGGCTCACGTGGTACAACCAACTGGGCCAACCAACAACCTCAAGACTCAGAGCTTTCCCAAGAGGTAGGAGGACCCCAGATGTAAGGGACTCAGTTTCCAGATTCTCACGGAGGCAGCAAAATGTGCTGCCTCCAAAATATCCCTTTGGCATATGGATTACTTTGAGCTGAAACCAGTCAAGGCCCAGAAGACTCAGGAAGACCTTTGTCCCCCTTAGCCTCCTAAAGACTGTAGACAGAGGCCCTGATCCAGGAGGGAAGCATCAATCACCAGAGGTAATCACAGCTGGAGCCAGGTGTGTAGCTGGGAGGAGCCCACCGAAGTCTGTTCGTTAAATTCCTCCCTGTGTCCCGTTGTATCTACCTGGCTCAGCAAACATTTATTTACCAAACATTTGCTTTTATGTCTGCCTGTCAGTTGCCCCCTCTCCCTTGGTATCCATATATTTTGTATATGGATACAATACAATAATTTACCCATATTATTATCCATAATAATACAAGCAAGACGCCTTTTAATGAACGCACGATGACACACCTAACCATCTGATACTTTTCCAAAAATGTTTACTTCTTATATTTAATAATTATTTTAATCAAAGCTTATAACAATGTGTTAATATTTGTTTTGATCACATGTGGATTATTATTAAGATGATAACTAAACCCAGAGGAAATAATTTTTAAATTTCCACTTTTGTTCATATTTCTGTAACCAAGTATGATGGGCAGTCAATGAAAGATTTTCAATCACAAAAATATCTTTTCTTGGCATAAAATCCTGTGTGGAAGAGGAATGGAAATACAGTTTAAAGATAATAAATTTCCAATACCCAAAGAAGGGAATTTGTTGTATTTTTTAAATGGATGATGGGCTTCCCTTGTGGTTCAGCTGGTAAAGAATTCGCCTGCAATGCAGGAGACCTAGGATCGATCCCTGGGTTGGGACGATCCCCTGGAGAAGAGAAAGGCTACCCACTCCAGTGTTCTGGCCTGGAGAATTCCATGGACTGTATAGTCCATGCGATCTCAAAGAGTCAGACGTGACTGAGCAACTTTTGCATTAAATGATGATAGTGGACATAAGACAACTATAGTGTTTCCCTTCTGTTAGATACATTTTAAAGGGGGATGAACCGCTTTATTTTAAAATGCTGATATTTGCATTATGTGGGAAATTCTACCTCACATATTTAAACTTAATGAAGAGAGAAATTCAGCTGTCAACTTAAAAATGTGGATGGAAGAACATAGGTTTTTGGAAAAATTTTAGAGTATAGGTTAGCAAAAAGATTGGAAGACAAAAAAATTTAGGGTTATGGGGACTGAGGTGCCATTGAGCGGAATGGTATTAAGAAAAATTCCCAGGATTTTAATGTTAACTTAATATCTATTTCTGCACACTGCACATGCTCTCCCAAAACAAGATGAGCCCCTCACTTCTGTTTATTTTTCCCAACTTTTTGTTCTCTTCATATTCTTTGGTGTTCAGGCTGGGGTGGAGGTGAGGACATTAACTGGGCTCTGATAAATTCAACAATGATTGAGTATAAATATATGTATACATTTACATATTCATACCATATGCTATGACTATAACATATGCATATTATAATATAAATTTCTAAATTTATATTTAGAAATTATGTATAATACTTATGTATTATAATTATAAAATATAACTATTTAATCATTTAATTTATTATAATTATTATAACAATTATAATGATAATTTATTATGATTATATATTTATTATTACTATTATCTTTTTGTAATTTATTCTAATTATAAATATATAATTATAATTATCATATGAAAAACAAGTTTTTGGCTGTCCCCTCTAGAAATATATTTTCTAATCTTGACTATCCTGAAAGAAATTGTGGCATATATTCTACCATTACCTGGTGTTTCAGGAATTTGTTGGGCTGGCGACACTCACTGAGTGGAGTGTAATATGAGACCGGGGCTGGATGGCCTGCCCATACCCTGCTTGTGTGTTAAAGAAAGTGGACAAAGACTTGTAAATCTGGAGGTTCTGGTGTCTCCTTGACCACCACACACCATCCCTAGGATGCCAGGAAAGGGAAGAGACAGGGAGGCCTGAGGGACACAGCCCGAGGCCCATGCAGCCTGCTAGCCCTGCAGCAGTGCCCTATTTGTCACGGGAGAGCGGCCACAGCTGCTGGCCCAGGACTTGTCTGCACCCATTGAGGGCAGGAGATACAGCCATGGTCTGCACTGGGCTCTGATTGCCCCCAACACACAGTCACAGCCTGATTAACTCATTAACTCATTGACCACGGGATTTTTGCAGAAACTAATGCTCTTGGCTGGCAGTTTTTCTTTTGGCCAGCCAAAAATTAATTCTATTATTTTGCTAACACTTTGTGGATTATGACGTTCAATAGGCAACACCTGACACACCTGTATAGTTTTCTAATTTTCGTGAAATATTTATTATCAGTTTATTCTTCTGTAGAAACAAAGGAGCGTCCTCCAGCACTGTGAGTTTCATGTTCACTTTCCGAATCAGCATGGGTCACTAAGGTTTTCTGTCTTTTTGTTGGTCTGATATTCACATCATCTAAATCAGAATTATATTCTGAAGAACTATCTTCTGCTGCTGCTGCTGCTAAGTCGCTTCAGTCGTGTCCAACTCTGTGCGACCCCATAGACGGCAGCCCACCAGGCTCCCCTATCCCTGGGATTCTCCAGGCAAGAACACTGGAGTGGGTTGCCATTTCCTTCTCCAATGTATGAAAGTGGAAAGTGAAAGTGAAGTCGCTCAGTCGTGTCCGACTCTTAGTGACCCCATGTACCGCAGCCCACCAGGCTCCTCCATCCTTGGGATTTTCCAGGCAAGAGTGCTGGAGTGGGGTGCCAATGCCTTCTCCGAACTATCTTCTGAGATCCTTCTATATCTTCTGAGACCCTTCTATATATATCACTCAGCCAGTTAGAGAAAGTATCTGCATAAAATTCACGGAAAAATTCTTCTTCAATCAAAATTTTGCAGTGTGTCATTTTTGAAAATTTTAGTTTTATAATATACACAAGGTGGAAACAAAAACCTAATGGAGCAAAGTGTGAAGATAACAAAAATCATTAAGCTGTATAATGAACCCTTGATCAATTTTAAGCTCTTAATAGCTTCCCACAGTGATGCTAATTGTTATCACTCTCTAAAAATGTATTGATAGGTCTCCAGTCAATAATGTCCAGGTCACAAAAGACGTATTAATACAACTCTGGTCAATAATTAATAACCCTGGAAAACAAGGGCTATGGAGGCAAGGCTTTGTCCCTGCACAGCAAACACGCTGAAAATCAGGGATCAGAAATTCCCACATAGTTACAAACAAGGACCCACAGTATAGCACAGGGAACTCTGCTCAAAGTTTTGTGGCCACCTAGATGGGAGGGGAGTTTGGGGGACGATGGATACATGCATATGGATGGCTGAGTCCCTTTGCTGTCCACCTGAAACTATCACAACGTTGTTAATTGGTCATACTCCAATATACAATAAGATTTTTTTTTTCTAAAAAAAAAAAGAAGCTCCCACACTCTCATCTTTTCACATTTTATAGGCTCATGTTTTTACTGTACTGCTGGGCTGGCAGCCAACTTACTTTGTACTCATCACCTTTCAATATATTCATCTGTGAACAGAACTCAGTAACAGATAGCATCAGGCCCACGTTTCTAAGAGAAAGAAGGGAAAGAAAAGGAAATCATGTTACATACCAAGCAGGGCAAATTGCTGACAGAATTTCAAAAGCAGAGACATTACTTTGCGAACAAAGTTCCGTCTAGTCAAGTCTATGGTTTTTCCTGTGGTCATGTATGGATGTGAGAGTTGGACTGTGAAGAAGGCTGAGCACCAAAGAATTGATCCTTTTGAACTGTGGTGTTGGAGAAGACTCTTGAGAGTCCCTTGGACTGCAAGGAGATCCAGCCAGTCCATTCTGAAGGAGATCAGCCCTGGGATTTCTTTGGAAGGAATGATGCTAAAGCTGAAACTCCAGTACTTTGGCCACCTCATGCGAAGAGTTGACTCATTGGAAAAGACTCTGATGCTGGGAGGGATTGGGGGCAGGAGGAGAAGGGGACGACAGAGGATGAGATGGCTGGATGGCATCACTGACTCGATGGACGTGAGTCTGAGTGAACTCCGGGAGTTGGTGATGGACAGGGAGGCCTGGCATGCTGCAATTCATGGGGTCGCAAAGAGTCGGACACAACTGAGCGACTGAACTGAACTGAAACCTAAGAGAATAGAGTTCTGTGCTCCAGAAGACGAACCAACAAAATCCGTAGAACCTTGGCTTACTTATCTCTACAATGGAAAGAATATTCCTCCTTAAGCCCTCAGGGGTGAAATATGTAACACATTCATAGTTTGGGGAGTTTTCCTAATGGCTCAGATGATAAAGAATCCACCTGCCAATGCAGGAGATGCAGATTTGATCACTGGGTCAGGAAGATCCCCTGGAGAAGGAAATGGCAACCCACTCCAGTAATCTTGCCTGGAGAATCCTATCGACAGAGGAGCCTAGCAGGCTACAGTCCATGGAGTCACAAAGAGTCAGACACGACTTAGAGAATGATCAACAACAAGGGGAAGGATGTTGCTCCCTAATCCTGGATAAAATCTGTAACAATTTTATAGCTTGGGGATGAATTAGAAAGAAATTTGGAGAGTTTAGAAGTAGTATTAAGATATAGTGAAGTATTTCCACTAAAATCAATCTTGCACAGAGCTTTCAAATATCTTGAGCTATGGTGACTCTTTCATCTTAAAAGTGGGTAACAACCCCTCTCAAATTCTTCTCCCACCTACTCTAACTCCTCCCCCCTTATTGTTGCTCTATATCTGAGAGAATAATTCTGGGAATTTACCCACCAAAAATATGTTTAAATTCCCCCTCTTTCCCTTCACTCAGCTTCCTAAGACAGTAGGTGTCTAGTACTGCCTCCTACCCAAGTGAATCTAATTTTTTATTCTTCTGGCAACTGAAAACACAAAAGAACGCATGACCTAAAAGTTGAGAATTATGCTTTGTTTGGGGACCTTACTGAGGACTAAAGCCCAGGAAGGCAGCCTCTGAGATCGCTCTGAGGGACTTGTTCCAAAGAGGTTTAAGGGAAGAATCTGGTTCTATAGGAGTTTTTGCTGAAATAAAAAAGGTAGTTGAACATCAAAAGATCACTGCTAATCACACATACACACACACACACACAATAGACTTCTTAAGTTGATTTCAATGCTTTTCTGTGTATGGAAAGAGGCAAGAGTCTGGGCTCACTGAGATTATTCCTTTAATAAGCATCTTAACTATCAGGGCCAGTATCTTATTCTTCTCCATCCTGAATCCCCCTCCATCCTGAATCCCCTGCACCTTCAGAGCAGCTGTGGTGGCTGATGGCTTTTGGGCTGCAGCATCCTTTGTTTACTGACATGGCAGGTGACCCTCTCTGTCCACACTTCCTAGAAGGGTCCTGATCTTTATAAAGCCCTGGACCAGAGGAGAGCATTGCTGACCACCTTTACTGGCCAGGATTTCTGCATATCACAGGGAGCTCTCCTGGCCTTTCCCACATAGGGTTAAGGTGACCTCCCAGGCATACTCTCGTTTTCCTGGTGAAGAGTCACGGAGCTTCATGGGCTTCCATTGGACAGAAGCCTGGTCTATATTTGGACTGAGTAGTTTTCATCCTGGGGGCGCTGGTGGGGGTTATAGGAGTTTGTCTCATCATGTTATAGGCAGTTCCCAAACCACCAGGAGGGTGGAACATCAAACCCCAAAACTGATCCCGGTTTGGCTCAGTTGCTCTGCAGAATTGAGAAGGTTCTGTCACTGAAATTTCACAAGAAAAGGAACCATAAATCAGATTGAGTGTATCATCTTGGGCACATTTATCTTAAACTGGACACAAACCCAATACCTCAGCCAAGTTTTTCTGTGCAATCATGATGTTTCACAGGAAGAAAAAATAAAAATACATTTTGTGAGTGGGGCAAAGGCTTAATAGTATGGTTTCTGATAAAGGTCAAAGGTCTGGGAGACATTTTGGTGAAATCAGCTGAAGTGCTTAGCTTGAACCCAGAGCTAGCTGAGGTTTCAGATTTCACAAAGAAGCTTTTATTACAAGCTGTTCAGAAGTTGGTCTTCTTAGCCCAAGGGCTGTGTCTTGAAAATGCTTAAAACCACAGGGAACATTTTCCACATGAATCATCATCTGTCTGGGAAGTAAGAGGACTCAGGCAAATGCACCTCCATTTTTCTTTGGGTCACTTGGACAATTCAGATAACAATGCACAGTGATCACAGTCCACATTTTTTCAGATCTAAAGATGAATTTGTCATTTGAATGGGCTTGAGACTGGAAGTGAATTTTGTGAAGGTATGTGAAAAGGGGGCGGATGGCCGCTAACAGACCTGGGACACATTTTCTAAGTGATTTTTCCAAGATTCGCTCATCACATATGCAAATCCTACTTGGATAAGAGATATTGAATTCCTCTCCCTCTTGGTTCCTGGAGGGTTGATCCCTGGGTCAGGAAGATCCCCTGGAGAAGGGATAGGCTACCCACTCCAGTATTCTTGGGCTTCCTTTGTGGCTCAGATGGTAAAGAACCCGCCTGAAATGCAGGAGACCTGGGTTCAACCCCTGGGTTAGGAAGATCCCCTGGAGGAGGGCATGGCCACCCACTCCAGTATTCTTGCCTGGAGAATCCCATGGACTGAGGCGCCTAGTGGGCTATAGTCCATGGGGCCACAAAGAGTTGTACACAACTGAGCAACTTTCACTTTCACTTTGGTACCTGGATTCGTTCTGCAAGAACCAAAGGGAGAAGCTCATTTGCCCAGGAGAACCTCTCAGACTGAGAATCAGAACAGTCAGGGGCAAAGAATTGTAAACAGACACTGTGACTGGAAGGCCCACTCTTTTTCAAAGTATTTGTTTTATTTTTGACTGCACTGGATCTTTGTTGCTGCGCTCAGCTTTCTTTAATTGCCTCAAGCTGGGGCTACTCTTTGTTGCCGTGCAGGCTTCTCTGTGGTGGCTTCTCTCGTGGTGGAACACAGGCTCTAGGAACCATGGGCTTCAGTAGCTGTGGGGCACGGGCTTTACTGCTCTGCGACATGTGGGATCTTGCTTTGGGACCAACCCGTGTCCCCTGCATCGCAAGGTATTTCTTAACCACTCAGTTCAGTTTAGTTCAGTCGCTCAGTCGTGTCCGACTCTTTGCGACCCCTTGAACCACAGCACGCCAGGCCTCCCTGTCCATCACCAACTCCCGCAGTCCACCCAAACCCATGTCCATTGAGTTGGTGATGCCATCCAACCATCTATCTCATCCTCTGTCGTCCCCTTCTCCTCCTGCCCTCAATCTTTCCCGGCATCAGGGTAACCACTCAACCACCAGGAAAGTCCAGAAGGCCCATTCTTGAAGCCATATTGTGGCTGGTGGAATTATGTTCCTCACACCTCATCAAAGTCAGACCAACCCCAGTGGCCACCCAGATCCAGCCTGGTGTTCACAGAGCTCACCTGGGATAGTTTCCATTTGGCCCAACCCAAGAAACCTAAAACAGTAGTTCTGTACTTGGAATTCCCCATGTGGAGACAGCTGCTGTCTTCCAAATGGAGAGGAATCCACACACGGAAACCCCACTAGTAACAGCCTGGGGTAACAGCTGGACTCAATTCACCTTTCTGCTAGGACAAAACGAATTCCCAGGCATGTCCAGAATATGAGCACCGTTGGAGGACTAGGTATCCTTTCTTTTTTTACATTATATTTTATCTATTTTTATTAAGATCTGATTGATACATAACATTATATTAGTTTCAGGCATAGAACATAATGACTCCATATTTGTATATATTGTGATGATCACTATAATAAATCTATTTAGCATCTCTCTTCACACACAGTTACAAATCTTTTTTTATTTTCTTGTGGTGAGAGCTTTTAAGAACCATTCCCTTAGCAACTTCCAAATATAGAAAACAGTATGATTAACTGCAGTCATCCCACAGTACATTGCATCCCCTGGACTTACTTATTTTATAACTGGAAGTTTGTACCTTTTTATTCCCTTCACCCATTTTGCCCCCATAGCTCCCCCACCCCTGCCTCTGGCAACCACCAATCTGTTCCATGTATCTATGAGCTTGTTTTTATGCTTTTTATTATTATTTATTATTATCATTATTACTGCTTTTGTTGTTACTTAGATTCCATGTGTAAGTGAGATCATATGGAATTTGTCTTTCTCTGTCTGACTTATCTCACTTAGCACAATGCCCTCAAGGTCCATCCATGTTGCAAAAGTCAGGGTTTCCTTTTTCATGACTGAGTAATATTCCATAATATATATTATATATATATGCTTCATTTTTTCCATTCATTTGTACATCACTGAACATTTAGGATCTTTTATAAGCTCAGACATTTTTGAAAATAGCTCTATATGTAGCAACAGACACTTTAAAATGTGATTTTTTTTCCCCATATGCCCAATAAAATGGATTTTTTTTATAACTGTGCCTCTCAGCCAGGGCTGGGGAATTTAAAGAAGTGCCAGGAGCAGCTAGGAAAGACCTCCTGCTAGAGGTCTGAGAGAAGCCTAATGATTTGGAGGTCTTTCAAAAAGAATTTAAAATGGTTACAAAGCTGCAGACCATCAAACAGAAGGGTGGACATGGTACAATAAGTAGTAAAATAAGGCGAATGGAAACCAAAACCCAACGGTTGCAGGAGAAAGATTATCGCACTGAAGGCATCAATTGATCCTCTATGTATCTGTTAGGGAGAGACCACTGGGCAGACGCCAAGATTTCTCACAACCGGTGCAAAGAGGAACCTACTATCAGTTCCATTAAGGCACTAGGCCTACAAGTGAGGCTTGGCTCATCATCTGAGGACGAGCACGATTATTTGGGCAGGAAGAGAGGGTGGCGGGGGGAGAGCAACATGCAGCCCCAGGGGCTTGGAGGGAGGGAGACCCATTACCCCCATTTGCCCAGGAGCCAGGGGCTTCCCAAGATAAGGTTTTTCAATGCGAAAGCCAGGAAAGCTTGGGCAAACCCAGAGGGGTTGGTCCCCACTCCACCATAGCAGGAAGCACTCTGCCTAACCTTAACCAGAACCGGAACCAGAACTGCCTCTGGTCCTCACGTTTATTCCCAGACCACAGCCGCAGGTGGGAGCAGCTTCCATAGCCTCTGACCTTGGGGTTCTGGCAAGTCATTGTCCTGGTGTTTGTAAAACACAGTTGAAACCAGAGGATGCGGGAGACGGGAAGGACAGCAGAGGACAGGGGAATGCTCTCTTGGGGAACCCCAGCAGCGGTTGCAGACTTGACTTTTCTTAGCCTGAAGCTGCAGGAGAAGGAAGCAGTGAGGGCAAGCTGTCCCTCAAGAGTCCCAGGAATCCCGGGCACAGGTCACCTCCTTCAAATAGGCCTGGTGAGTCATGCCGGATGCCTCCTGGGCACAGATGAGGTGGCAACAGCTGGCATCCCAACTCTGCGGGCAGCCTGCAGGGCAGGAGCCAGCCTCCTGTCTCTGGCCAGCTTGTCTTGCCTCCACCAGCCTTGGAGATTCCTGGTCATAGGAAAATTCCTTAGAATGCTGGTTAGCAGGGAAAACTCAGGCTGTGGAACCCCAGACTCAGTAAGGCAGCTTCCGTGGTGGCCTTTGACCTAGTGTTGCAGGTAATGAGCTTTTCCCCATAGAAGAGGACTGCCCCCCACCCCACCCCCACCCCCACCCCCCATTTCATAACCGGTGCTTTGACATAACTATCCCTGTGCTGGAACATTCTGTCCTGTGCCAACAGACTCCCTCATCTCAGCACGGTGACTTTCGCTTCACAGAGGAACTTTGCTGCCCTATTCTAGGACTACGACATAATTCTACCCACTCCTACAGAGTCATCCTTCTTGGAAGGTTGACAGTCACTAAGGCTTCCCCAGCAAAACAATGCTGCATCTGGGTTTGCCCAAATTTTCATGCTTTTAGCACAGAAAAATGTTTTTTTTTTATTTTTTTTAGGTTGTGCTGGGTTTTTCTTGCTGCACATGGGCTTTTTCTAGTTTTGGTGAGAGGCTTCTCATCTTGTTGCAGAGTACACGCTCTAGAGCATGCCAGCTTCAGTAGTAGTGGCACACAGGCTTAGTTGCCCCAAGATGTGTGGGGTCTTCTGGGGCCAGGGATTGAAACCATGTCCCCTGCATGGCCAGGCAGATTCTTAACCACTGGACCACCAGGGAAGTCCAAGATTTTTCTATTTCTGACCCTCAAAGGGGTCCCCAGTCTTCCTTCCCCTACACTGATAAGGAGGCTAGAGGATCATGCTCCACCTTTCCTGGTTCGTTTCTTCCTGCATCTATCCAATGAAGAGGAACTAAAGAGCCTCTTGATGAAGGTGAAAGAGGAGAGTGAAAAAACTGGCCTAAAACTCAACATTCAAAAAACAAAGATCATGGCATCCGATCCCATCACTTGGTGGCAAATAGATGGGGCAAAAATGGAAATGGTGATGAACTTTATTTTCTGGGCTCCAAAATCCCCGCCGATGGTGACTGCAGCCGTGCAATTATAAGACGCTTGCTCCTTAGAAGAAAAGATATGACAAACCTAGACAATGTATTAAAAAGCAGAGACATTACTTTGCCGACAAAGGTCCACCTAGTCAAGGCTATGGTTTTTCTAAATGTACAGATGTGAGAAAGTGATAGTCACTCAGTCGTGTCTATAGAAGGCTGAGCACTGAAGAATTGATGCTTTTGAACTGTGGTACTGGAGAAGACTCTTGAGAGTCCCTTGAACTGCAAGGCGATCAAACCAGTCAATCCTAAAGAAAATCAACCCTGAATATTCATTGGAAGGACTGATGCTGAAGCTGAAGCTCCAATACTTTGGCCACCTGATGTGAAGAGCTGATTGTCTTGAAAAAGACCCTGATGCTGGGAAAGATTGAAGGCAGGAGGAGAAAGGGATGACAGAGGATGAACTGATTGGATGGCATCACCAAGTCAATGGACATGAGTTTGAGCAAATTCTGGGAGATAGTGAAGGACAGGAAAGCTTGGCATGCTGCAGTCCATGGGATCTCAAAGATTCAGACATGACTGAGCAACTGAACAACAACAAATCCATCAAAGAGAATTTGCTGGACGTCCTTAGAGAAGGTGAAGGCTTCCCTAGTAGCTCAGCTGGTAAAGAATCTGCCAACAATGCAGGAGACCTGGGTTCAATCTCTAGGTCGGAAAGATCCTCTACAGAAGGGAGAGGCTAGCCACTCCAGTATTCTGGCCTGGAGAATTCCATGGACAGAGAAGCCTGGCAGGCTCCTCCATGGGGTTGCAAAGAGCTGGATTCGACCGAGCAACTTTCACTTTCACTTTTAGAGGTGAAAGACTTCCCAGCACTGTGGCACACACCTGAGGCTGTGAGATAGACTGCAGTGAATCTGTTTTTAAAAATAGTTCTGGGGGCTTTTTATATATAAGTTCTTTATTTTGGAGGGAAGTAAACTATAATTAATTTACAGTACATAAGCTCTTTAAAAACAAAAATTTAGACTTAACAGTTTTCTCAAAATAAACCACTTGCCAAATTAAGAAATATGTATTTTGGGGTTGTCTTCAAATATCTGATTGTGTCCCATATCAACATTTCCATGCATTTTTCTTCATAAGAGCTTTAATCTGAGTATTTTCCACAATGTGCCCTTGACACAAGAGATAATTCACCATCTCTTAGGAGAGAAAGAAAAGCAGTCACAGCGGCTGTGATGGGCGCTATGACAGACAGCTGGCTGGGGACTCAGAGTGTGGCACAGTCCTGGCTGAGCACAGAGGGGCATAGACGGGAGGCTCCTCAGAAAATGAAAACATATCATATTTTAATGCATATATATGGGATCTAGAAAAATAGTATTGATGAATCTATTTGCAGGGAAGGAATGGAGATGCTGACATAGAGAACAGACTTGTGCACACAGTGGTGGAAGGAGACAGTGGGCCAAGGGGAGACAGTAGCGTAGCCATGTACATACTATCATGGGTAAAATAAAGATGGCCAGTGAGATGTTGCTGTATAACAGGGAGCCCAGCCAGGCGCTCTGCGATGACCAGAGGGGTGGGTTGGGAAGAGCGGAGACAGGCTCAACAGGGAGGGGATATATGTATACTTATGGCTGATTTGTGTATTGTATGACAGAAACCATCAACTCATTGTAAAGCAATTTTCTTCCAATTAAAAAATAAAACAAACAAAGAAAATGAAGGCTGGAAACCATCTCAGAGGATGAGTGAAGTTGATTACTATCAGGGTGGGGGGACCTGTTGAAACAGGTGGTTTGTGCTTCAGACACACGATTGCAGAGATAATGCAAGGCTAGATCTTACAGGGCCTCATGTGCCAGGTTGAGGAACTCTGGCTTCATCCTGTGTGCTTTGGGGATTTGTTGTAAAGGATTTCAAATAGGAAAGTGACATGATCGAATTTGTATCTGGAGTCTCTTAAACAAAGGGCTGGAGAGAGGAGAGTCTAGAGGCAAAGAGATCAGCTAAGAGCCTTGGCAGTGGTCCAGACGAGAGGTGAAGAGGGATGGGAGTAAGGGGGAGTCGTGGGAGTGGAGAGAAGACAGCAAAATTCTCTCTACTTAGGAGGTGAAACTACCAGGATTTCATGAATATTGGATATTGGAGGTGCCAAGGCACGAACATCAAGAGAAACATCCTGCTAAGAAAAGGCAGCCTACCTGAAGCACGTGTCAGACTCTGTCGGGCAGTAACTCCTGGGACAAGATATACTTTCTAAGAAATTAAAGGTAATTTGTCGAGTGTCTGGAGGGGAAGAGTGCTTCGTGAGGTTGGAGGGGGAGGGGTGGAGGGACCTGACAGGTAGGTGGGGGCAGGGTTGGGTACAGAGGGCTTCCGTGTTCAGACGGAAATGTTGTTGGGGGTTCTTTGCGTATGGGATGAAGAGGCCCTACGGGGGTTCAGAACACACTCAAGTTCAAACGCAAACCAAGATAATCCTGGGCCACCTCTCCACCGAGCACTGACCGGTATAGTGTGCTGGAGAAGCAAACTATACTAGAGTCACTCCAGAAAATTCTGTCCCGACCCTGTGGGTTTCCTTCCAAGGAGAGAAGGTAGGAGGTGGGATCTAGCAAGTCCAGGGATAAAAGGAGCACACAGAAGTGTGCTGGTCACAGCTTGGGCGTCACCAAGGCAATGTCACCAACCTACCTATGGGCAAGGAGACTGGTTCTCTCGGACCAACATCCCTGGCTCACTGGAAAACTTGCTTCATGGAAACGGTTCCATGATAACCTGATGTGCCACTGGAGTGGTTTAGCAAAAAAAGCACCTATAGCTGTGTGTCTGCTGCTTGTATGGACGCTGGGTCAGAAACACCCCCAACTCCCACTGTCTTTTTCCACTACTCTCTTTTTTATTATTCTTTTTAAACTTTAGAAAAAATTTTCACTGTACCTCATGGCTTGCGGAATCTGAGTTCCCTGACCAGGAATCAAATCTGGGCCCACAGCCCTGAAAGCACTGAGTTTTAACTACTGGACCCCCAAGGAATTCCCTTCATTACTTCTTTTATAGCCAGGTTTGGCACCATGATAGAAGCCCTCTTAACCGGGCTCCCCCTAAAACTGCTAGATAAGCCGTAATCTCCCCTTTTCAGGAAAACACACTGACTAAAGTTCCTCATCCATGAGGCCTACAGGCTGGTTTGCCTTGGGGTTCTCAGGCTAACTCCAGGCCTAGCCCAGGTAGGCGGATCCAGGAAGGAGAGGGTATCCACCCACCAAGCTGGAGCCCTCTTGTGTGGGAGCCAATTAAAAACAGCAGACATTATCGCAGCCTGTGAGACACTGGCCAGTGCCTGGCCAGACTCTGAAGACTTACAGGTGTGAGACCATGCCTGCCTTGTAGAGGCTGAACCCAAGGCTTACAATCCAGACTTTTCTAGAGGCTGAGCAGGGATTGAGCCAAGCTGAGAGGGCAAGTATGGTGGTGGATGCTGGGGGACCCCTGCTCTGATCAAGTGTCCCTAAGTGGCCGGGCTGTCTCACAGGCCAGCAGTACAAGAGCCCAGGGCCCTGTGCTCAGAAGGGCCCCACATTTGGGTTTTAAGGCTCTTCCTAGAATGATTTTGATTATGAAATTTTAGCTTGGAATTTGTGTTTTGTAAATGAAGCCGGATGGGACACAGGAGTAGAGGTTCCGGGAGGCCTCAGCCCATGGGGGGCTGTTGGTCACTGGCTCCCCAGCCATCCCTCGGCTCCCCAGGACCAACCAGGTGCCCCCTCAGGGCCCCTGCCAGGCCACTTCTGCTGGTGCTCATCCTGGGGGGGAACCAAGGCACATCGGCAGGGGAGTGGCATCCAGCGTTCTTCCACCTTCACTGGCCACCTGTGGGGTCCTGAGTGTGGGCACCAGGAGGGGGGGTGTCTCCCAGAGGACTCAGCCTCGATCTTATCTGCCCTGAGTTGGCAGTGCCATAGCACAGATGAGACTAAAACTCCTCCCTAAATTAAAATAGTTTCAATAAGAGTGGTCCTATACATATTTTTCAGTGTGTCTGGAAATTATCTAGTAAATGAGCACATGAAATTGACAGGATGTTCTGGGTGTCTTCTTCCCATTGAGCCCAAGTTCCTATTTAGAAGTTTCTCAATGATAACTTCCTGAAGCTTTGACATCGATGCTATTTTGAGGACTTCTCCACTCTGTCTCACCCAGAAGACTGGCCCCGGACACCTCACCCTGCTGCTTCTCTTTCAAAAAGGATCTCTGTCCCAGCAACCAAATCAGAAACATTTAGTCCACTGACAGAGGAATGGATAAAGAAGATATGGTACATGTATACAGTGGAATCTGCCTGCAGTGCAGGAGACCCTGGTTCAATCCCTGGATCTGGAAGATCCCCTGGAGAAGGAAATGGCAACCCACTCCAGTATTCTTGCCTGGAGAATTCCATAGACAGAGGAACCTGGTGGGCCACAGTCCATGGGGTCACAAAGAGTAGGACACAACTGAGCGACTAAGCATGCATGCATGCATGTACTGATGACTATAGTTCAGCAGTGCTTTATTTAAAACAAGAAAGTTTGGTGGGTAGATACACAGTTGGACAGATATGGCTTAAAGCAAGTACGGGAAAACATTCATTGTATTGATAGAATCAAGGTGGTAGGTGTCCATTAAAAGATCCTTTCTCTCTTGCAGTATGTTTGGACATTTCCATAGTTAAATATTAGTGGGACAAGCCATGTTTGAGCAAAGCAGAAACAAACAGGCATCCTCATCACTCAGAACCCTTTGGACATTGGAGAGTGGCAAAGACGCAGGGCTGGCATCGGGGCATCCCATGGACCATGTTATGATACCCAGGGAAATTTCTATAGCAACGACAGACAGAAAGACTGCTAGAAACAAAAGACAATTTCCTGTGCCAGCTTTGGGGGAGACAAAACAAACACCTGAAAAAAAAAGGCAGTGAGAAAAGCACAACCGTACCCCCCACCCCACATGTGATTAGCCCACGTTATCAGCGGAGACAAGCCGTGTTAAAGAAAGATAGATGCCAGGCCAGCTCTGCAGGCTAATCTCTCAGAGAATTAAAGCTTCATTAACTTGTTTTTGGCATTTCTCAGGAAGAATCCACAAGTTCTGAACTGTGACCGTTTGTATATTATTTCTTCTTATCGCCAAGAAAAAAAAAAAACAAAAACACACGGTTTGCCCACACCGACAGTGATTGGTGGATAGTGAAGACCTAATGCTGTTTGGAATTTATCACTTATTGGCAATTTCCTGCCTTTTTCACTCCCTCAAGTCCATCCCTACAGGCGCTTAGGCTAGAAACCCCCTTTTCTTACCCCACTCCCACCCACGATGCTCCCTTTTTCTCCTCTTCCCTTGCTTTTTGAAGGGATCAGTGGCGAAAGGAGGGGTTGCTAGGAAGCACCTACTTTCTCCTCTCCAATTCTCCTGCTTGGGCTTGTTGCTTCCCAGGAATGGGGAGATGACTACTACATCCTGAGGTGGGACTGTTCTGGGTGTCATACTTGATGGAATCTCAGGAAGGGAAGGAGAGGACAGAGGATCCTCAGGAGCCTCAGAGCCTTTCCCAGAGCGAAAGCAAATTTCCTGTACTACGTGTGTGATGTTCTGGGGAGGACTGAAGACAGATAAGGACCCAGAGGGCCAGAAACTTCGGGCACTTGCCGCTTCCCTAGCGCTTCCCTTGGGCAAAGCCCCTCTGCCCAGAATCCTAACACTGTGGTCTAGTTTGTAATTTTGGGAAACCACCCCTTTCCAACATTCATCCTCAAGCCTCAGAAAATTCCCTACAATTCCAGTGTACAGAGTGAAAACAGCATGGAATTCAGAGCTGGAAAAACTTAGACTCCAGTCTCCATGCTCCCTTCTGTCTGGGTGTTAAGACCTTAGGAAGGGATTGTTTCTGGAGGCACTGTGTCTAGCGCCCCAGGCCCCATGGACAGGATCACTGTGAAGCTCCAGAAGGCTTGTGGTGTGAAAACTCCTGACATATCGCTGTGCACACTGAATGTCTGGAGTCTGAGAGTGGGGATGATGGTGCAAAGGGGAGGAGATGAAGGCATTTCCCATTCAGAAGCAGGTGTCCGGGGACAAAGCTCTGCTCAGTCACCCAGCATTGGCAAGGCCGCTGTGTGATCAAGCAGGCTGGGGCTGCATGAGGGGCGGGGGTTAAACTCAGCATCTGTGCAGACAGTGGTTAGAAGAATACGCATTTCATCTCACAGGGTCTGTGGGTCAGAAGTCCAGACACGGCAAATCTGGGACCTCCTCTTGTGGTGTGCCCAAGCTGAAACTGAGGGTTCCACAGGGGCCATGAACTCTTCCGGGGCTCAGGGTCACCTTCTCGGGTCACTGGTTGTCAGCAGAATCATTCCTTATAGGAGGAGGAGGAGGTCCTGTTTTCTTTTTACTTATTTATATATTTTTACTGAAGAAGAGTGGATCTGCAATGTTGTGTTAGTTTCAAACATGCAGCAAAGTGATTCAGTTATACATGTATATTATCTTTCAGAATGTTTTCCCTTATAGATTATTAAAAGATATCGAGTAGAGTTCCTTGTGGTATACAATAGGTCATTATTTTTTATCTATTTTTCATATAATAGTGTGTATCTGTTAATTCCAAACTCATAATTTATCATTCCCCTCTTTCCCCTTTGGTAAAGTTTGCTTTCTGTGTCTGTGGGTCTATTTCTGTTTTGTAAATAAATTCACATTTTTAAAGATTTTACATATGTGTCTATTTCTGAGACATGTGGCATCATCAGATACAGAGGAATCAAAAACTGGATGCAGGTATTGTGCCAGCTGACAGAAAAGTTCTTCTTTGAAGACCTCCTTAGCAAGAGATTAGCACTGACACACATATACCCTACTATATTTAAAATGCTTCCCTGGTGGCTCAGTTGGTAGAGAATCTGCCTGAAGTGAAGGAGACCTGGGTTCGATCTCTGGGTCAGGAACATCCCTGAAGGAGGAAATGGCTACCCACTCCTGTACTGTTACCTGGAGAATCCCACGGACAGAGGACCCTGGCAGGTCCATGGGGTCGTAAGAGTCAGACATGACTTAGTGTCTAAACCACCAGCACCACCATGTATAAAATAGATAACCAACAAGAGCCTACTGTATAGCACAGGGAACTCTGCTCAATACTCTCTAATGATCTATATGGGAAAAGAATCCAAAACAAGAGTGGATACATGTTATATATAACTGAGTCACTTTGCTGTACACCTGAAGCTAACACAACACTGTAAATCAACTACACTCCAATAAAAATTTAAAAAAAAAAAAGAGAGACAGACAGACTCCTGCTACCCTGAGGCCCTATTACATGAATTGGTACTTATAGCCGGCAGGACAGACTCTGTTTCACCGAAAGCTTCCAGCTGGAGCGTTGTCTTTTTGTAACCTCAGTGATGTCAGGGAAAATGATTCATGGGTTCACAGATAAGAGAGGAAGAGACAAAGCCAGACAGTGAACTGTTCATGCCTCTTCCTAAAGCCGAGAAAATCTCAGTCTGGGGTTGGACGTCTCCAAAGACCAAGGTACAAATCAGGCTGGTTCTCCCAGTGCCAGGGGACAACAGAGGCAGGGAGCAGAAGTCCAGGCTGGTGGTGAGGTTGCCAGGTACGTGCTCATTCCTTCTGAACACCAGTGCTTTCCTGCCCTTGGGGATCTTTGCAATGTCACGTTGGGCTGTTCAAAGTCCTTTCTGGTCCACTTTCTGGTAGGGTTACTTGGAGCAAAACCACTCCCTGGCAGCTATTTGTTGCATGCTGGGCTCTGGGGGAACTCAGGCATAAACCTGTGAAAAATGAAACAGCACGACCCAATGCCAGGAAGACAAAGGAAGACATAGCATTGTTCACATGATTAATTGCCAGATGGTCAAAATAAAAACCTCCCTGGAGTTCAGAAGCAGCAGCAATTGCCTCACACTCGGTGCTGAGTCAGAGGTTGACTTGATGAAAATTTTTAGCCTGGATTCAATCCAAACTTTTTTTTTTTTTTCTTCTTCTCTCACTACCTTCCATTTCCCCTCCCCTCCAGAACTTCTGGGTGTTTGGAAGTAAAGGTGTTTTCTAAGCAAAGTGTTAAGAAGAAGTGTCAGTCTAAACAGGCTTCCAAAGAACAGCAAGAAAGCACCACAAGGTAGCAGTGTCCTAGAGCAATCCAGGGTTTTCACTTGATGGAGTGACTTAGTTTCAGCATGAGAAATACAGAAAAGTCATAGAGTGTGCCTTTCCTCTCATGAGTAACTTCTGTGCAGGTAGAAACAAAATGCTCCATCAACCCCTGTTTGATGGGAGCAAAGCTTGAATCCAGCAAAGTTGCTAGGTTTGACCTAAACTAAGACTCAGAAAAACTCCTTTCAAAAGTATTTACTGATCCTCTATGTAAAACAAGGCAGACATGAACTTACCTTCCAAGAATTTACAGTTTATCTGCAAACAGAGAAATAACAGCACAGTGTGTTTGGGTTACCTATTGCTGTCAAATACCATCATAAAACTCTTTGGCTAAAAATTTAAAAAGCAAAAATGATGCTTTGTTTCTCAAAAGTCTGTGGGTGGATTGGGCTCAGCTGGCAGTTCTTCTGCTTCACATCCTGAAACAGTTGCATTCAGCTGGAAGCCTGGCAGGGAGAGAGGTGGAAGGTCCAAGGTGGCCATCATCCCACCAGGGTCTCACATGTTTCAGTAGCCAAGCCTGGGTTTCTTGAAGGTGTGGTGACTGGCTTCCAAGGAGAAGGTTCTAAGGAAACAAGCCCCAGGATACAGGTCCTAGCAATTATCTGTATCACTGATTAATGTCCTGGTAGTTGAAGCAAGTCACACAATCACGCCCACAGTCGGTGTGGGAGGGGTCATGTAAATTAACGCAAATAGGAGGTATGTTTCTTCTGGGGGTCACCAATGTAGTCATCCTCCATGTAGTCTAGTAAATAGTAGGAAAGCAGTAAGGAGAACACCAGAGGGGCAACAAACCTCAGATTTAAAGGTCAAGGTGGCTTCCTGGAGGAAGAGACCTTAACTGAAAGGAGAAGGATCAGGAGGCATGCCAAAGACATCTATTGTTTTATCCTTATTTCTCAGAAACCTACTCATAAGGTTTGTGTTAAGTATACTATGCATATAGTCATTTGTTTTTATTTTGCAAGAATTAATCAAGTGTCAGGAGACATAGATATAGCACACTTTTCACAGGGCCACAGCTGCCAGCAAGACCAACTCAATTTCCATCACGTCTCTCCTATTCACTCTGGGCCCATTTCCCAGCGATTTGACCCTGTCTTTGGATTCTATTGTAAGAATCTCTCAGAAGTAAGCTCTCACAGAAAAACCCAAATGAGCTTTTTACCCAATGTCAGCGTTTCCTGCTCTCACTTTCCACTTGGTAGCAGTGGATGCCTCCAGAGCAGAAATGTTCCTGTGTTGATTGTTAAGCCTTAATTCTTTTAAGATTATTATTTCCTGATTTCTCGGCTGCTTTTTCTTGGAACTCTGAACATTTTCCCAAGAATGGTGGAGAAGGCATTCTTGCCCAGGGGAACACTTGAATTGTGGCTGAAACAAAGAGCATGAACGGGAGAGGCAGTCAGAGTGGAGCAGAAGGGGAGAAGTCGTGCAAGCAGGGTCTCATCTCATGAGCCCTTCTGAATTAGAGCTTTATCCTAAAGGAAATAGGAAATCACTGAAAAGTCTGAAGAAGGGGAATGACACAATCAGAATTTCATTTTGGAAAGATCTCCAAGGCAGAGGTGTGGACAACGGACTGGAGGCAGGGAAATCTACCAGAAAGCTGAAGAAGTGGTGCCAGAGGTTGACAAGCATGTTGTGAACTTGGTAGGGGTCACAGGGATGGGACAGGAAGGAACCAGGAATCTGGAAAGACCAGTCTTCATGATTGACTGGATGTGGGACGTGGGGGTCACCTAAAGTTTGCAGTCAGCCTCTGGTCTCATGCCTGATGCTCTGTCCAGGAAGATACCCCAGACTCTGAATGTATATGGACAGCAGAGATAAACAGTTTCTTCTTATAGCCCGCCAAACACCTCCCCCAGTTATTTCCTTTTGTAGAGGCTCACCTTCTTGCCTTACACAGTGTCTGTCTTAACCTTGGAGTTTCCTAAACAAAAGTCATCTTTAAAATTATTATTTTCCACCACAATCCTTAAGCATCTCCCAGAAACAACTCTGTTCCATCATTGCTATGTCAGGTTCAAATGGTGCTTTTATCTCATTTTCCAGACAGGAGCAAGCCAAGAGAAATTTCAGAATGAAAATCCAGGATACAGAAAGCAATAAAGAAGGTGCTTTTTCCATAGAACCACTGCTGGTCTGTATGCCTGTTCGGTGTTTCTGAAAATGGCACCAACTCTGCTTGGCTGATGCAGCCCCGTGGCTTCCGTTCTGTGGCTTAGAGCATGGTGGCTGGTGTGATGGGCTGGGACAGTGATGAACACATTCATGAACTCTGCCCTCTGCAGGGAGACGGTTCTCCATGGTCCCTCACATCTCTGTACCTCTTGCCAGCACAGGCACTATTCTTTTCAAGGATGTTTGTATGGAAAATAGCTTGGGAAAAAAGAGATAGGATCTCCCTTTTGAGAAAAAGGAAGTTTGTACTATGTCATGTAATAAAGATGACTCCCTCCAAGGCCAAGGTCAGGTTTGCTGGCAGCCCATGATAAATGATCGGGGTTGCTTAAGCACAGAATTCCTGAGCTGTGATGCCAGCCCTGTGTGTGCAGCGTCAACCTGAACTTGACAGACGAGGGGAGCTGATGGAGGAGCCTGAAGCTCACACTGCCCCCTGAGCTGCTTCATCGCGTGTTCTGACCCAGGAGTCTCATGTCTTCTGCCAGCATCCATGCAGTTGCGACAGGTGAGCCAGTGAGCTTGTGAGAAGGGTAAAAAAACACTCCAATCCTTCAGTTTCTGAAACTCCCACAGAGCTGACATTCTGATGGAGGAAGAAAAAAACATGTAAACAAGCAAAGCAATCATGATTCTCAGAATGACCAGAGAGAAACAGATCAGAGACTAAAACAGACAACACGGTTCATGGTGAGGGTACCACAGTAGGGATGGCCTCTTGGGAGTGGGACCATTCCAAGCATCTAAGGGAGAACTTAGGCAAAACTCATCATGAGGCAGGAGCCCAAGGACCCCAGGCAGTGGAAATTGCACATACACCCTGAGGCCTGTTTGAGGAACAGGAAAAAGACTGGGGCTGCGGGATGGTAAATGAGGGAAACCAGTACCCTGAGACGCAGGGAGAAGGGAGCACAGCAAGAGCAGCACGAATTCTAGCATGTTATAGGTTTTGGACATTTCTTAAGACTTTCAAGCAGGGAGTGAACTGGACTGCTTTTTTAATTCAACAATGTTTATACATCTACTAGCTGCAAGTCTGGGCCCTGGAGATGCTGCAAGGAACCAACCATATATGGAGTTAATATTCTAATTGGGGGTGGGGGATGGGGAGGACATGATAAGTAAAATGCAGAGGCGTTAGGTGGTGGGGAGTGCTACGGAGGGGCTGGGGGTGGGGGAGCCTAGGTGAGAGCTCAGACAGGTGGCTCGGGGCCCCACTGAGAGGGAGACATTTGAACCTGACCTGAGGAGGGGGCGGAAGGCAGCCGTGGGGGTATCTGTGGGGGGCCTCCAGGTGGGCGGGGACACAGCGAGCAAGCGCACAGATCCTGGGGTGCGGCACATCTGACGTTTGAGGGTCTAGAATGGGGTGAGGGCTTCCAGGTGGCTCAATGAAGGTGCCAATGAAGGAGACGTGGCTTCGATCCCTGGGTTGGGAAGATCCCCTGGAGAAGGAAATGGCGACCCACTCCAGTACTCTTGATTGGAGAATCCCCATGGACAGAGGAGCCTGGTGGGCTACAATCCACAGGGTCGAAAAGAGTCAGACATGACTTAGCAACAAAACAACAAAAGAATGGCGTGGGCCAGGGGGCTCCCTGTGGATATGCTCAGAGAAGCCCCAGGGCAATGTTTTGTGGCCGATATGAGGACTTGGGCATTGACTCTGAAGGACAAGAGCCCTGTTAGGACTCCATCTTTGAAAATGAAAAAGGTAGAAACTGGGAGAAAACAAGAACAATTAGGGAACATCACCGTCAGCGGCATTCTGAGATTCTTAGAGAATTAAGGGAGAATTTAAGACAGAGTCTGTTCCTGTTTCAATGTTCTGCAATACTTCACCATTTTCCCTTCAAGAGTGATGGTATAAAGACCAGAAAAATCCCTGTCTGTCGGCGCTCAGGCAAACGGGAACCGCCCCCTGCTGGCCGATGGCGGTAACGCAGGCCAGGCATTTCTCTTGAGGAAGGTACCCCGCTCAGTAGGGGCTTCCCTCATAGCTCAGTCCCTAAAGAATTTGCCTGCAATGCAGGAGATCAGGGTTCAATCTTTGGGTCGGGAAGAACCCCTGGAGAAGGAAATGGCAACCCACTCCAGTGTTCTTGCCTGGAGAATCCCCATGGACAGAGGAACCTGGCGGGCAACAGTCCACAGGGTCACAAGAGTTGGACAAGACTTAGCGACCAAACCACCACTGCCTGGGAGGCGGAGGGATTCTATTCCTCTCCATCTGATTCCTACCCCAGAGACCATCACATCTACAGGGCAAGTCCAGACAATCATCTTGGACAATAGACTCTAGGCAGCACCTCTCACTGGTTTCCCTACAGATTAACTGGGGATCCGGGGTTGATCCCTAGATGCCCCTCCTGCAAGGAGGGCACGAGGGAGTCTTCCCAGGGCAGCTCTGGCACCGGAAGCCCTAGTGGGGAGCCCAGACCTGAAGCCCAGGAGAGTACCCCCTTCCCTCAGGGTTTCAGTCATCCATTCAGGACAGGGTCCTCAGGAGGAGGAAGGGACCATGTCCAGGCTGGATGACCTGACTCTGATACTTCTTGTCCCTGCTCCAATTAGCCCAGGAATATCTGCTCACTGACTGTTCTCCCCAACTCCCGCATTGCCATTCTGGGTTCCGGTTAAAGGGCAAAGGTCTCCTTTCCTGGGCTTTGCCCAGAGTTGGAGTCACTGGACATCTTACAACATGTGTCCCCACTGGCCAGCTCAGCTTGTGTCACTGTGGGCCATGTCCCTGGGCCCACGTGGCTCTGCCCTGGCCTGCTGTGGCCTGCATGGGCACACACCCAGGGAGGGATGTCATCTGTGTGTCATCTGTGGTTGTGCTGTGTCCATATGTGAGTTCAGGAACACCCGTGCCAGGGCTGGGGCATGTTCCCGCCAAATCCACGTGTTGAAACTCTGATCTCTATTGTGACTGTGTAAGGAGACATGACCTTTAAGGCGGTGATGAAGACTGAATGAGGTCATAACGGTGGGTGGGGCCGTAACCCAGTAAGGCTGGTGTTCTCTTAGAGGCAAGGTGGAAAGGGGAGGTAGCTACACAGGGAAAAGTTTGTGAGAGAACAGCGAGGAGGAGGCTGTCTGCAAGCCCAGTAGGGAGCCAGCTGCAGACACCAGACCAACAGACACCAAACCTGCCAACACCTTGATCTTGGATGTCCAGCCTGCAGAAACTGAGCAAAGAAATGTCTGTGGTTCAAGTCTCCAGACTCCAAAAGACTCTGGCGTCTTTTGTTACGGCAGATGGAGCAGACTTAACACAGTCACGTGTGTGTCAGGATGTCGAACCATGGGAAGCAAGGGAGACAGTCTATTATGAGACATTCTCACTCAGAGTGGGGCAGAGAGGCTGGGATGGAAGGAGAAGCAGGAAACAGGACAGGAACAAAGACTGTCCTATGTCAGGGCCCCCAGTACCTCCATCCTATGGGTTGCATCCTGCTTCCTTTTTGTAATTGTCATCAGGGGCGTGCAGCAGGGCCCAGTGACCCTCTGTGGCCTGCCGTTTACCAAGAGAACACTCCTCCAGGTCGGAGCTTTCACAGTTCACTCGCCTGCAGTTGGAGGTCTTCCCTACCTCCCCCCGGCCCTGGGTAAGCTTTTATGGTGGAGCACATGCTTTCCTGATGGAGTTGAACATGATGGCATCCTGGGCAGGCCTGTCTTAAGCCAGTACTAGGCATAAATATCTCCCTGCATTGTTTAGCCATTGCACAGATACAAGTGCCCCTTAAAAACAGCAGTGCTGTGCTTGAAATTTTCAAGAGAAGACATGTTGGTGTGTGTGTGTGTCTACCACGCCCCCTTCTATCTTTCCAAGATACATAATTAGAGCTTTCCGAAGGGAAAGGGAGAGGAAAATGGCTAACACAGACCCATGCCCACACGTGCCCCCTCACCTCTTCGGAGTGATGCCCTGCCCCCAACCCCAGCCCAGAGACAGCACTTTAGCAAGAATACACCTTCTCTAAGCCACTGATGTTGAAGCTGAAACTCCAATATTTTGGCCACCTGATGAGAAGAGCTGACTCATTGGAAAAGACCCTGATGCTGGGAAAGATTGAAGGCAGGAGGAGAAGGGGATGACAGAGGATGAGATGGTTGGATGGCATCACCGACTCAATGGACATGAGTATGAGTAAACTCCGGGGAGTTGGTGATGGACAGGGAGGCCTGGCGTGCTGCAGTCCATGGGATCGCAAAGAGTCAGACACGACTGAGCGACTGAACTGAACTGAAGCCACAAGGATGCAGCCATAGAGGAATTTGTCTGCAAATAAATGTGTAGACTTAAAACTCAGCCTTCCTGATTGAAATTGGTTGCAAAAAGTTACACTGGGTCAGAGAGAGGAAGTGGAAGAGATTTCACTAACGACCAGAAATGCTTTTCAAAGGCAAACTCTCTCCCCTCAAAGCCATGCAGCCCTACCTTCTTGGAAGTGAACAGTGCTGGAAGCTGGAGGAGGGTCGACATCCCATACCCCAACATCACACACACACACACACACACACACACACACACACACACTGCACCACAGGCCTGATTCAGTGTGTAGCCAGCACCACCACAAGGGTGCGGCCTCAATACGAAAGAGGCCCCCCAGCACTCTGACCCTTGTTATCAAAAATAGTGGTTCTTGGATGCGACAGCTGGGATGGTTGGAATTGTTACAAGAAATTCCTAGCAGGCCGGGCACTTCTAGGGGAGCCTGTGAGTTGAGATGGGGACAGATGGAGGGCAAGAAAAATGTTTAAAGAACGCTGTTACTCCCAGCTATCAGCTCCAAGTTCTAAACTGAGAAAACTGCTGCTTGCCTCAGAGAAAAGAGAAGGCTATCCGTGAACCCCATGTCCAGAAGGGGGTTGGCATCTCCCCTGCGAGGACCTTGAGACCTTTGTACAAATCCAGCTCCCTCATTTCCAGAGCCGTCAGTGGTGAGGCCCCTGCTCTCAGATGCAGTTTTGTTGATACCACCAGTGGTGCCAAAGCCAGCTGTTTCTGTCTGCATCTGTCATGCAAACATTGTACCTAAGGGTCAAGGTCAAGGTCAATTCCTGTACCTCTTCTGCTGAGGTTTTTGCCTTTTCCTCTCCCTCCTCGTTACTTCTCACTGCCTCCTGTCTCTTTGTCCCTTCTGTTTCCTAAGCCAAGAGTCAGTTACTGGGCACTTCCGGGGTTAAGTGTACAGACGCTGTCATCCGATCATCACAACCACCCTGAAGAAGGAAAGAGAAAGAAAGAAATGTGGGTACAGAGAAGTGCCTACCTGGACCGAGGCTGCACAGCTAATGTATGTCAAGGTCGAGAATGGAGCCCTGTGAAGGCTGGCCTTATGTCCCTTGCTCCTCTAAGCCTGCACGGCTCCACACAGCATTTCCAGGCTGGCCGGGGGCACCAGGACAGAGCAGGGATGGCTCTGGTAGAGTGTCCTATAGAGCCCGTGAGTCCCAGGCAGGGCTGTGCTGCCCAATTGCCAAACCTCACCTCGTGGACTCCAAGCCACTCCTGCCGCCCGGGCCCGGCACGGGGATTCCCGGTGTGGGAATCCACTGCAGGACCCTGCTTTCCTAGGGACTTAATGCTCAAAACCACTGTTAAGGGGAAAGTCAGTTCACACTGACTGAAACCGCCCACCCTGGCCAGGCACCATAGTCATCATTCATGTGAGTTATTTGACAACAGAAAGTCCTGGTAAAGAACACGGAACCAGTGAGCCACCACCAACCAAAAGAGTTTAGTAAAGGTCGAAAGGAGATGCCATGGGGCCCACTACCTCCCAGAATCCTGGTTGGAATCCATCTTGGCTGAGCAATGAGTCCATCACCAGAAAGAACCCTGAGTCAGAGTGATTGGCCACAGGCAATTTGAAAACTAATCCCATCACCATAAGACCCAAGACCGAGATCCATGTAGCAGAGCAGTCCTCACCCTCCTGCTCTTGGCCCGGTGGCCCCTTCCCAAAGAAGCCTCTTGCTTTGTCAACGCATGTGTCTCCTTGGACAATACATTTCCGAGTGTTAGGCAAGAGTCCCCCTTTCAAGCCCTGGAATGGGTCTCCCTTGCTGCAACACCACCATCAACTTCAAGGTTTTGGTGAAATGAACCATAATTACTCCTACAGAAAGAGCAGGGACCCAAACCCAGTCACAAAGGTGAAAGCGGCCCCAGAGAGAAGGAAATGGTGACTTCTAACAAGATCAGACAGAAAGCCGACTCTGCATGTTTTATAAAAAGCTCAGCAGAAACCGCCCGCTCTCAGATGGGAAGAAAGGCCTGGAGCCAGCCCACGTTTGGGACACACCAGTCACCTCCTCCCCGTTCCCTCCCTCTACACCCTGGTCCCTCCCGCTGCTGGAGGGTCACAGTCCCTGCTCACAGAGGCCAGCAGCTGCCCTGGCCAGCGAGGGCCCGTCACTGAGGATTAGCCAAGATGGCGCTCCTGTGACACTGGTCAGAACCCAGGGCCACATGGGAGATGGAATCCAGGTCAAGGCTGAGGCCTGAGCAGAGTTGATGGTTGAATCTTTGTATTGAGCACTGATTCTCAAATGTACCCAAATTCTTGAGCGTTCAGCTCCCAAAGCACACAGTCTCCCCAGACGAACTCTGATGCATAGACTTCTTTCATCCTCAGTTTACTCCCTAATCTTGCCCACCATCTTCTAAGTCAGTGGAAAATGATTTGGGAAACTTCCCTAAGTAGCTCAGAGAGGAATCACCCCAAGGAGGAAAGTCCAGTGAATTGTGAGGTTCGGGTCACCAGCAGGTCCAACGGGAGACACAGGGATTTTCTCTGATCAGGCTGTAGTTTAGTTTATTGTGGAGCTGTATACCAAGCTCACAGAACAAAACTGTCCAGACTTAACCAAGCCCCATAGCAACTCTTGCTATGAGCCTCCTGATCTAAACCAACTAGCTCCCTGACCCCATATCAGGTAAAATACCCACCCTATTGGGCTTCCCTGGTGGCTCAGACTGTAAAGAATCTGCTTGCAATGCAGGACACCTGGGTTTAATCCTTGGGTTGGGAAGAGCTCCTGGAGAAGGTAATGGCAACCCACTCCAGTGTTCTTGCCTGGGAAATCCCATGGACAGAGGAGCCTGGCAGGCCACGCTCTGTAGGTCAGATGCAACTTAGTGACTGCTGCTGCTGCTAAGCCGCTTCAGTTGTGTCAGACTCTGTACGACCCCATAGACGGCAGCCCACCAGGCTCCCCCGTCCCTGGGATTCTCCAGGCAAGAACACTGGAGTGGGTAGCCATTTCCTTCTCCAATGCATGAAAGTGAAAAGTGAAAGTGAAGTCGCTCAGTCGTATCCGACTTTTAGTGACCCCATGGACTGCAGCCTACCAGGCTCCTCCATCTGTGGGATTTTCCAGGCAAGAGTACTGGAGTTGGGTGCCATTGCCTTCTAAACAACAACAAAACCACCCTATTACCCACCCTGTAGTGTCCTAACTAATCACTTAATGCCACCCTTCCAGTAGGAATTTTCTCTGTCTTGAGGCTATAAAAATTGGCTTCTTTTTGTTCAGTCGCTAAGTCATGTCTCTGTGACACCATGGACTGTAGCACACCAGGCTTCCTTGTCCTTCACTATCCATCTCCTGGAATTTGCTCAGACTCATATCCACTGAGTCAGTGATGCCATCCATCCATCTCATCCTCTGTCACCCGCTTCTCCTCCTGCCCTCAATCTTTCCCAGAATCAGGGTCTTTTCCAGTGAGTCCGCTTGTCCCATCTACTAGCCTGCAAAAGACGTTGGCTCTCCCTTGAGCCTGCCCACGGTTCTAACAGTGTCTCCCACTCTAACTCTGTTCTCCTCTCATTCTGCCTCAGGTCTTGAAATTCTTTTCCAACCTAGGCACAGACCACTACAGTTAAGACTTGGTGTGGCTACAGCTCAGAAAGTTAAAGATTCAAACCAAAAGCCGTGCATGGACCAAAACAGGTCTCTCATCTCCTAGCCGGTCAAGCTTGGAAAAGATAATGGTAACTGAAAGATCCAGAGCTGGCAGCC
Organism: Bos indicus; assembly: GCF_029378745.1. Taxonomy (NCBI): domain Eukaryota; kingdom Metazoa; phylum Chordata; class Mammalia; order Artiodactyla; family Bovidae; genus Bos; species Bos indicus. Next base: position 35,026,156 of record NC_091772.1, on the reverse strand, counting down.
TCAAGGTTCTGGAGGAGGAAAGGGAAGAGAGAGACTTGTGTGTGAGGCTGGGAGGGAGGCAGAGGGTGTAACAGGCAGAAGCCAATTGTGACTCCATGTTGAATCTGCTTCTTTGACTTTACCCTTGCTTTATGTTGCTTTTACTATTATAATCATACATAGTGGCCTGCCTCAGGGAACCTTGCCCCTCTTATTGTTGTTCTGTCACCAAGTTGCGAGGGACTCTTTATGAGCCTATGCACACCAGGCTTCCCTGTCCTTCACTATCTCCCGGGGTTTGCTCAAACTCAAGTCCATTGACTCAGTGATGCCATCCAACCACCATCTCATCCTCTGTCACCCCCTTCTCCTCTTGCCCTCCATTTTTCCCAACATCAGAACCTTTTCCAATGAGTCGGCTCACTCTTCTGAGTGTTAAACCAAAGTGGCTTTGTTCAGTTCTTAGGGGACAATCTTGACCCTGCCCACCTGTGAATGGCTGCAGAAAAAAAGAAACGAACACATTCCCTCCTATTTTGCAAGACCAGTGGTCTTATTTACGTTACTTCCTCATCTCCTCTCTCTCTCTGTGCTATAAAAGAACCCGGCATCCAGACCCCGATAAGACAGATTTTTTGGAGACACTAGTCTGCCATCTTCCCGGCCTGCCGGCTTTCTGAATTGAGTCATATTTCTGGCCTCCACACCTCGTCTCTTGGTTTACTGGCCTGTCATGTGGTGAGCAGAGTGAGGTTGCTCTCAGTAACAGGGGCAGGAAGGGTGGGGAGCAGAGAGGAGGGGAGGAGAAAGAGAAGGGAGAGGAAGAGGAAGGAAGAGGAGGAAGAAGAAGAGGGAGGAGAGATGGGAGGAAGGGAGAGGAGGAGGAGGAAAGAGGTGAGGAGGGATAGGAGAGGAAGCAGAGGCTGATTTGTGCCCTTGAACCCAGGGCTTCCATGTTCCAATAGGAGTGCATTCCCAGGCCAGCAAAAGGCCTGAAGCTCTGAGGCAGGTGGGGACCGTTTGCAGGATCAGAACCTGGATGCTGTTCGCGCAGGTGACCCGCTCCCTCCCTAGCCCACCGCCAGGCCAATGTGCTCATCAGCTGGCTGGAGGAGTCACTCTGTGGAAAGGGGCAGCTTGTCCTTTTGGGGTTTTGCTCGGATTTCTTGGGCAGGGAATCTAGATGTCAAATTTAATGAGCGTCTTTCTGGCTCACCAAGAATGAAAAACATGATTGTGGGTGAGGAGGAAGCTAATCAAAGCAAATAAACCCATTTCTTTAGGAAAAGTCTCAGCTGTGGGACGGTCCATCTACAGGTGAGGACAAGCTGGCTTACTGAACATGCACACTGAGGTCCAACCAGATGTGGTGGGGTCCCCGTGGCCGTGGCTGATTCAGACGCTTTACAATGCCCTGGCACAGCTGGTTTGCTGCAATGTGGTGACCTGGCTTGCGCAGCACCAGGACGGGCTTTCCTGGGGCCTCCAATAGTGCTATTGACACTTCACATGCAGTTTGGAATACGTGATAGGAATGTAAAGTTTTCTGAAAATGGAAAGTTACTCGCTCAGTCACGTCTGACTCTTCCTGACCCCATGGACTGTAGCCTGCCAGGCTCCTCTATCCATGGAATTCTCCAGGTGAGAATATTGGAGTGGGTTACCATTCCCTTCTCCAGGGGATCTTCCCGAACCCAGGAATTGAACCTGGGTCTCCTGCATTGCAGGTAGATTCTTTACCGTTTGAGCCACTGGGGAAGCCCCGTCACTGACTTCAATGGACATGAGTTTGAACAAACTCCTGGAGATAGTGAAGAACAGGGAAGCCTGACTTGCTTTAGTCCATGGGGGTCTCAAAGAGTTGGACAGGACTTAGCAAGTGAATAACAACAACATAAAGTTCTCTGGGTAATGAAAGAAAGCCTTAAGAATAATTACTGTAAAACAGTGATGTGAAGGTTGATATCACAAATATATTAAGGAAAAAATAATCAAAAACTTCACTGCTTCCTTTCCAAGGCTTTAACTAAGACCAGAAATGAAACAGACTCCCTGTGACTTCAGCCTCCAGAGGGTAAACTTGGCCAACCTGTTGAGCAAATGGCACGCGGTTGCTGTGTGCCTTTGGCTGGTGTGACTGGGCAAATGTCAGAGAAATACGATACTTGTTCCCGCGATGCAAGGACTTCGGCACTTGAATCAGGACTGATCTGGGCGAACCAGGATGGTGCATCACTCTGGGTCTATTACACCTCCAGGCTCAAGCCAGGCCATCTAATGAACTCCTGCTGGCTTGTCAAGGCTAGGATCTTGCCCCCCACCAAGAAGCTCCATGGTGCTCTGATCTGTCAAAGTGCCGTCCTGGTTTGTAGCACTCCAGGCACGCTGACCTCTTGCGCTCAGCTCTTCTGGGGACAGCCACGAACTACAGCAACAGTGTCACCTGGGAGCTTATTAGAAATGAAGGCTCCCAGCCTCAGCCCTTAAATCTGTGCCTTAACAAGGTCCCCAGGGGGTTGGTACCAAGTTTGAGATTCTGTCCCAATTCTCCAGTTGGTTTGAGAGGCGGACTTATACCAACCAGGGTACAAACAGTCCCACAGAATGAGGGTCTTCTGGCCACACCAGGCACAGTGTGGGCACTCGGAGGCCTTAGCTGCTGGGACTGAATGGGAGTCCCCAGAATGGGTGTGGGGGTCACCTCGGCCTCCCCCTTCACATCCTGTTTCCAGTTGCTCCAGAAGGAGAGCATAGACCAAGGAACACAGACAATAATGCAGTGAGTGCTGCATATCTGGTTAAGAAGTGTGAACATTATCACACTTCTTGGTGACTTTGCATCTAAGCTCCTCCCTCTGTAAGGCGAGGTCCCCTACCTGAGCCTTGGTGGGAGATAGGTGATGCAAAATTCACACTTTCCTTCGTGGCTCAAACTGTGAGTAGTGAGGCCCCCCGAGAATGGCACGTCCTCAGGTGTCAACTAAGAGTGTGGGCCTGTGACCTTGGCCTCACCCTTCAGATACTCTCCAAGCTGGACCAGCCAACCACCATAGCTGGAAGCAGAGGTCCTTGAAGAAGATTCCAGGGGCAGAGAAGGAATGACTACAATTCTAGCCAGGAGGACAGAAGCCTAAATCCTAGACCAGCAGGAAAGATGGTGGGTCTCGCCCTGGGCTGGTCCATGATGAGCTGATTCTGGAGGGCAGTGAGATCTCTGAATCTGATTCTCAGATTTCCTGATTCTTACAGCTTCTCAGTGTACTTTTGGTGAATCCCATTTCTGCTCTCATGGTTCCTTTTAAGACCACTGACTTAGAAAAGATAGACGTTAATTTGTGAAGGTCAGAACCTCACTGTCCAGATAAAGAGGGCAGCTGGTATCCAGGAGGCAGAAGAAACCAGGGGATTCATGGTGACTCATTAGCACCCGAGTGTGACATCAAAAAATTCTGTTTTCTGCTTTTCCACTGCATCCTCTAAGTGTGGACCAATCGGAGGTTTGATTACACTGGAAGACATTCAGGCCAGTCCCAGGGACCCACGGAATGCTGTACACATTGTACTTTTTAACACAGGAAAAGAGAGAGCCATCGGTATTTCTTTTCACTTTGGAAACGCCTGGATCTGGCACCCAGAATGCAGTCAATCCATCACAAGTATGTACCGAACACCAGCCATATGGAGACTTGGCTAAAACTTTACCCAGTCTGCTTGGCGGAGAAGATGTGAGCCTAGACTCACATCGGCCCACAACTGGAATCAGTTAGGCTGATTTGTAGTCTGCTTTAGAAAATTCTGAAAAATTCAATGTCTTCGTAAACCTTCCGTTCACCCTGCAGGGCTTTTTACCCACTTCTTTTTGGGAGACATGAGAAAGAAAAGGAAATAACTAGTGTCCTCTAAAGGGCTTATTCATTGCGACCAGAGCTTCATTGTTAAAAACAAAACAGGAAAAAAAAAAAAAAAAAAAGATCCCCTATGGTCCAGGAATCAGTTATGATGAACTTTTCTGGTGGAAACCTGCATCTCATTGGCTAGAGGTGTCTTATTTGTAAAATCCACAGCAGGGAACTCCCTCCGGGAGCACTGAACGGTGTTGTTTCTGAGCTTGGCCTGTAGGCAATAATGGTATAGTGACCAGGGTGACAGGTTTCTCACCTGAGGATCTTACAGAGTGATTAGAGTGACAGAGAACAGAGACACTTCAGGGGACTAAGGTACGGGCAGGAGGAATCAGGAAAGGCTCCATTTGAAAAATTATGTCTGAGGGAGGTACTAAGGGAGGCACAGGTTTTGACTGGTGATGGGAAGCATGGGGAAAAGCATTTTAAGATCCCCTGGAGGAGGCCATGGCAACCTACTCCAGTATTCTTGCCTGGAGACTTCCATGGACAGAGAAGCCTGGTGGTCTATCATCCATAGGATCGCAAAGACATGGAGACATGACTGAAGTGACTTAGCACCCACGCATAATGTGGGAGTAGAGGGAAGGGTGTGGAGTCTTGGGGAGCAGAAACTGGTCCAGCTCAGTTGAGATAGAGACTGTGTAAAAGGACAGCTCAGGAGAGCAAGTAGAAGGGTAGATTTGCATCAAAGGTCCTTCAATGCCGTGTCAAAGGGCTTGGAAGAGATTCTCAGTATAATGGGGAGCCTTGAAGCCTTTGGGGAGGGATGCATCAGTCAAGATGGGCTCAGTTCTGAGCAACCACTAAACCCCAATGGCTTAAGACCACGCTGGACTCGCCATATACCACTAAACCCTGATGATGGAAGACTACAAGCTGGATTTGCCATGTATGTTAGTTACATTCATGGGGCAGCTACAGGCTGCACTGCACACTGTCCTTACACTGCCCTTACCCCAGGACTCAGGCTGATGGTGTTGCTACTGTCTGGGGCACACTGGTCACTGTGCGAGAAGGAAGAGAAAAGCTCTGGAGGGTCTCTCATCCCAGCAATGGAGGGCTCCTCCCAGAAGTGACCCTGCCCCTTCCAACAATGCTTCCAACAAGTATGCCTTCTCCCTGCTGCTGAGAAGCGGAGGCTGTAAGTGCTTTAGGGGAGGTGCTCATGATCAGGTTGTGGGCAAGTCCCAGCCAGATTCTCGGATGACCGTTTTCATGTGGGGTGTAGAATGGGATGGATTTAAAGGATAGCTGCCTTCTTGAAGGTACTGCAACCTCAGGGTGAAAAAGAATTACCTGCTTAAGTAGGACTCAAGAGATGGGCACAAATGGACAAAATGTTACAGAAAAGTGCTTGTAGACTGGCCCATCATCTGGATGCAGGGATGAGGGGCAGAGAAGACTTGAAGACATCCCCCAATCTCCAGTCTGGAAGGCTCAGGATGGCAGTGCCATGAGTTGGAACAGGGAATATTGGGATAGGAGGATTCATCCTTTGGGATGAAGTTGAGGCACCAATGAAGGAAAAAATGGTGGTTTTACCTGTTTCATTGTGCACAGCAAAAGCAAAATAGAACCCATTCAATCGGCAAACAACCTGTGAGCACCAGCTTCTCACCTCAGCAGATTTGACGATTCATTATCAAACATTCCTGGAAAATAAGTCATCTACAGCTTCCTTGGCAAGTAAAATTTTTTTTTCAGATGACTGAAACATTTGCTCATTTTGACTGTTTTGAATGGAAAATGTCCTCGCCATGTGAGAGACTGCCTGGTTTGTTACCAGCTCCATTTAAAACAACTGTCGTGTTTGCCCTCTATCATCCCCACATAAGTCCTGATGCTTTGGTAATGGAAGGTACTTGGACTGAAGGAAGGAATTGAGCCTTTCATTCCAACTCGATGATGCTGTTATGACACCCACTATGTCCTCCTGATGCTTTAAGACGTAGCCAAACAAGCACAGTGCAGACATGCAATCTGCATTGCTGGTCCCGCCCTCTGCTGCCCGCCTGGGTGATCGTGTATGTTTCCAGGAGACTCTCCCTGTGATAACACCCCTGCCCATCTCATTTGAATACAGACAGTAGATTGAGAACAGAAGAACTTGTCTTTTGAGAAAAGCCGTGAGCTTCAGTGCCAGGAGGTAGTGAGAGCAGCTGGCAGCTTCACCGAGCAGGTAGACAGACTGAGTGCCCCCTGCTTGAGGTCACTCACAAGAGGCTTTAAGACTATCTCCATTTGGTCCCCACCCTCAGGGTGGGTGAGACTGTGATACCAACTTGCATAGGCAGAAATGGAGCTTCGTGAAGTCCCATGGGACCTTAGTGAGGTCCCACTTAGGATTAATAAGTGACAGGATCAGGATTCAAGCCTAAGCTGTTGAACTCCTAAACCCGTCCTTTGCAATACGTTTTAGTGATTCCTGGAGATCTTTCTGTTTTCCCTTTTCTCTCTCTTCTTCTTCCTCCTCCTTTATCTTTTTCTTTCTTACTTATTCTCTCTTCTTCTCTTTTGTTTTCATTTATTTTGACATTCAAGGTTTTATTCCAGAGACACAAACTTTTCAGAAGCCTGACCTTCAGATATATTGTTTCTGTGTAATTTTATAGTTTAAAACTTGCTTCAAGACTTGGGGCATGAGATACACTGTAAGAACCAGAGAAGAGAATTGCTAACTCAGTGATCAATCACGTGTAATAAAATGTTCACGGCTCTTTCATTCCCAGCACCATCTGTGCATTCTCATTGCCCATCACATTAGCCTTTGGAGCCCTGTATCCTGTCTCGATTGGTTTCTAGGATTGTACCATTTGTGCTGTTCCTGGAATGCCCAGCCCTCACAACCTCACCATCAGAAATTCTATTTAGTCTTCAGGACACAATTCTGGTGACAGCTTCTTCAACATGTCTTCCTAAGCTCTAGCTACAACGAGCAGCATCCTTGTGCCCCCTCTGCTCCCTGACTGGATCTCCCCAATGGGTCTTTTCTTTGTTCTTCTTCTAGGAGCTTGTGGCCGTGTGTTTTTACCCCCCTAAATCATGCCTGAGAGTCAAAAGCAAAATCCCAAACCTTTCCTGCTTCTAGAAGGGTGTTAGTCCCCCTGAAGTCTTCCTATGGGAAGAGACTATGTCTTTTAGCAAAATCATGCATAAAATCCAACACAAACAATGAGGAGTTTTATTCACTCTTGCTCTCTGGTGCCACTGCCAGTAGGAAACACTGCTAACAACATATGCCTGCATGTGCTCAGTTGCTTCAGTCGTGTCCAACTCTTTGTGACCCCATGGACTGTAGCCCACCAGGCTCCTCTGTCCATGGAATTTTCCAGGCAAGGATACTGGAGTGGGTTGCCATGTCTTAATCCAGTAACACAAGCCTTGGGATGTGCTAAATGAAGCTGCATGTCTGCATCCTGTTCATGCTACAGCAGGCAAACGTGGCATGACATTTTGATTCTTCTCAGTAAGCTTCAAGATGTTTTCCAGGTCAAATTAATAAGCCTTCAAAATGCATTTCACTGGGACTTTATGAGGCTTGCTTTAATCTAATACAATAGTCAACGCAAGTGACTTTTTAGTGTATTTGCTCGAGACTATGACCTACACCAGAAATTACAGGAAAGGTCAGCAAATTAAACTGGTGGCTGTACTTAAAGGTTTGTGGGATGTTGCCTGAGAAATCTCATAGTAATGGTGCCAGTGTCTTCATGGCTCCCAGTGAGTATGGGAAAGGTCAGCTAGCAGACCTTGTAAAAGTAATCTTCACTTTTCCTTTTCACGAATGACCTATTCAACAATATGGAATAAAACTTTAAATAAAACTCAATAAAACTTTCCACAGTTAGTTGTGTGTTATTTACTTAATGAATTCAAATATTTATAGAATGCTTACTATGCACCAGATAGCTCTAGGCACTTGGGACATAGTAGTCGCTAGAGTCGGACACAACTGAGCGACTTCACTTTCACTTCTCACTTTCGTGCATTGGAGAAGGAAATGGCAACCCACTCCAGTGTTCTTGCCTGGAGAATCCCAGGGACGGGGGAGCCTGGTGGGCTGCCGTCTATGGGTCACACAGAGTCGGACACGACTGAAGCGACTTAGCAGCAGCAGCAGCATATAAATTACACAAACCCCCTGCTTTGTGGAGCTCTTTTGAAAGGATCCGGCTTGCCTGCTGGCTCAAACAGTAGACAATCTGCCTGCAATATGGGAGACTCCAGGTTCAATCCCTGGTTGAAAAGATCCCCTGGAGAAGGGATTGGCAGCTCACTCCAGTATTCTTGCCTGGAGAATTCCATGGACAGAGAAGCCTGGCAGGCTACAGTCCATGGTGTCACAAAGAGTCAGACATGACTGAGCAACTAACACTTTTACTTTGGAAAGATCAACTAAGCACTGGTGGGTCTGTTCATATTTCCGGATTTGGATTTTACGGGGCTCATTTTATTGAGGATAGACTGAAGCTCCAGCAGAATAGAAAGCTGAATAAAGATCAAATAGTCAGACACTCCATGCTCCCAATGCAGGGGGCCTGTGCAGGAGGCCCGGGTTCAATCACTGGTTAGGGAACCTGATCCCCCATGCCGCAACTAAAGATCCATTATGCCAAATATACAAATGTGTTTTTTTTTTAAAGATCAAATAGCCAATCAGCAGACAAGTCTGAATGTACATCAGTTATTTTGGTTGCAATTCTTGCTTCTGCTAGATTTACATTTCCCAAAGTGGTGTTCTTGACTGCCATCCTGGTGGTAAGTGTTTCCTAAAAATTAAAATTTGGTACTCCAATGTGTTTGGGAAATTCTTTTTTGATCACAGGTTGGGTTCTCCTAGAAGGAGCTGCTGAGATGCTCTTTTGCATGGAAGCCAGTTCTGAAGGCATGCATTTAGGATCGACACTTGAGAAAGAGAAGGGCTGTGCTGGAAGCAGGATCAGACAGAGAGAGGAGAGCTGACTAAGGGGCGGCCTCAGCTGGGGTGGCAGGGATTCTGAAGATGAAATGAGCCTGTAAATCTGTCTTGGGGTTGGGGGGGTGGGAGATAGCCAGGCATTTACATCCCTAGGCCAATCAGTGTTTGGCTGTGGTCTATTCCCGGAAGGAAGCATGACCTTGGATAAGGTAGCTAAACTCAGTGGAGCCAATCGCCTAGGGTGGCCAACAGCTGAGGGGTGGCCCCCACGGGCACTATCAGCAGCTGGAATGAGTCCTCTTCCAAAGGGGCATTAGGGAGGCACAGCACAGCATCCACCACCAGACTATGGTATCTGTAAGCACAAGACGAGCCAAAGCACAGCGGTTTCTTCTGCTGCTGCTGACGTTAAGCCTCTAATGAGCAAATCTACACTGTGAATCTTCAAGAGGGAAATATACTCTGCAAACTTTTCTAAGCTTATCCAAGTTCAAAGTCCTCTTGGGGATCCATATTTATTCACGTCCTCTAAAAAATATACCTAAGATGTTTGTGTACCAGAAATCATAGCGCAACTGGACAAGAACAGAGAGAGAGAGAGAGGCAAGAAGTAACAGGATACAAAATTGACTCAAAATGGGTCATAGATCTAAAGCTGTAAACTCTCACAAGAAAGCATTCTAAGTGTAAATTTTTGGGTTCTGGCTTAGGCCATGGTTTTTTTGTTTTTGTTTTTTTTTTAGATATAATACCATAAGCACATGTGACAAAAGGAAAATAAATAAATTGGACTTCATTAACATTTTTTGTTTTTGTCCTTCATGGAACACAATAAGGAAAGTAAAACAGCAACCTTCAGAATGAGAGAACATATTTATTTGCAAATCCTATAGGTAATAGACTTATAACCAGAATGTATGAGGAACTATTACAACCCAACAGTAAAACAGCAAATCACTCAACCTTTAAACATTTTTCCAAAAAAAGTTTACAAGTGGCCAATAAGCACATGAAATATTCCCCCACGGAAATGTAAATCAAAACCACAATTAGGTACCACTTCATTCCCACTTGGATGACTAAGTAAAAAAGACAGATAATAAGAAGTGTAGTGAGGATGTGGAAAAATTTGAACCCTCATACATTTTTGGTGGGAATATAAAATGATGCATCTATTTTGGAAAATAACTTGGCAGTTCCTCAAAAGTTTAAACATAGAGTTACCACATGACTCAGCAATTTCACCCCTCGATGGATACCCAAGAGAACCAAAACATATGTCCACACAAGAACATCTACACAAACATAGCAGCATTTTAATAGTAGCCTCAAAGTGGAAATACTCCAAATGTCTATGAACTGATAAATAGATAACCAAAATGGGTACTATTATTTGGCTATAAAAAAGAATGATGTAATGATACATCCTATAATATGGATAAACTTTGAAAACATCATGCTTAATGAAAGATATCAGACACAAAAGCCATATACTGTAGGATCCCATTTGCACAAAATGTCCAGAACAGGAAAATCCATAGAGACATAGAGTAGATTTAGTTCAGTTCACTTCAGTCGCTCAGTCGTGTCCGACTCTTTGTGACCCCATGAATTGCAGCACGCCAGGCCTCCCCGTCCATCACCAACTCCCAGAGTTCACTCAGACTCACGTCCATCGAGTCAGCGATGCCATCCAGCCATCTTATCCTCTGTTGTCCCCTTCTCCGCCTGCCCCCAATCCCTCCCAGCATCAGAGTCTTTTCCAATGAGTCAACTCTTCACATAAGGTGGCCAAAGTACTGGAGTTTCAGCTTTAGCATCATTCCTTCCAAAGAAATCCCAGGGCTGATCTCCTTCAGAATGGACTGGTTGGATCTCCTTGCAGTCCAAGGGACTCTCAAGAGTCTTCTCCAACACCACAGTTCAAAAGCATCAATTCTTCTGCACTCAGCCTTCTTCACAGTCCAACTCTCACATCCATACATGACCACAGGAACAACCATAGCCTTGACTAGACGGATCTTTGTTGGCAAAGTAATGTCTCTGCTTTTGAATATGCTATCTAGGTTGGTCATAACTTTCCTTCCAAGGAGTAAGCGTCTTTTAATTTCATGGCTGCAGTCACCATCTGAAGTGATTTTGGAGCCTGCAAAATAAAGTCTGACACTGTTTCCACTGTTTCTCCATCTATTTCCCATGAAGTGATGGGACCAGATGCCATGATCTTAGTTTTCTGAATGTTGAGCTTTAAGCCAACTTTTTCACTCTCCTCTTTCAATTTCATCAAGATGCTTTTTAGTTCCTCTTCACTTTCAGCCATAAGGGTGGTGTCATCTGCATATCTGAGGTGATTGATATTTCTCCCGGCAATCTTGACTCCAGCTTGTGTTAGTGATTACCAAAGGAAGTAGTGACAAATGACTAATACTTGTGGGATTGTGTTTGGGGACAATGAAAATATTCTAAAATTAGATAATGGTGGTAGTTGTACAGTTCTGTGAATGTACAAAAAAGTCCACTGAATTGTACTTAAAATGGTGAAGGGCATGGTGTATGATGATATATGATATGATGATATATGTAGGGGCATATAAAGGAGGACCATGGGCTTTGTCTGTGGACACCAAGGAACCTTGTCAGAGCTCTTTTGCAAGTGAAAAACATCTCAAACTATATTAAGAAAAATTTTAAAGGGGGGAAGGAGACGTGTTCTGACCAGCATAACTTGGAAACTGAGAGCTGGTGTTTGCTTCAGTCTCACATCTGAGAAGACAAAATGGTACCCCACAACCACAGACTCTCCCCAAGTGGTGCTTAGCAGGCCTGGCAGAGAGATAGATGCTCTTTTCCAAAATCCTTACAGCCATCAAAAGGAAGAATTTGATTGGTGCTGCTTGGGACAGTGATTACTCCTGAACCAATCACTGGATGCAAGAGGGCTAGGGTATTCTAACTGGCTGTCCTAGGTCATATGCCTATCCCTGCGGGGTGAGTGTATGGGGCGGGGGAGCCTTAGAGATTTACAGGCTCCCAGTGGAGCTAGATGTAAAGGAAGAATGAATTTGCAGATGAAACATATATAGAATAAATGCAAAGAAAGAGATTTAGTAGAAGGATTAGTCTGATGCCTTTTTTCTTTTACCTGTACTTTTTAGTGTCATTTCCACTTCCAATTAGAGAGGATTAATAACATAGAACTAACAGTAATCTAATGGTGCTACGAGAATTTTATCTTCTCCAGTGAAAGTTAAGCAATCATATTTTAATGGACAATTATTGGTATAAAGAATTACTACAGACTCCAGTTCAAGACTTAAGCCTTACTCAGAATTTCCTCCCTTCTAGGTATTTTGGTCTAAATTTGGATTCCATGATCCTTTCACTGCCTTTCTTGCATAATCCCCTCCTTGACCATCAAAGAAATTAGGCACCTTTCCCCCACATATCTGCTCTTTTGCATCTCAGTGGATAGAATTACAGTTCTCCCAGTTGCCCAAGGCAGAAACTTGAAATCATCTTTAACTCCTTCCTTGACATCCTGTCATCAATTACTGGAGAAATTGCCTCTTAACTGCCTTAAACTTTGTCTTTCCCTTCTGTTTCCAAAGGCAATGCAATGATTTACCTCTTTATGGTTTCCCACCTGGTTTACTGTAATAACCCCTCCTGGGTCTCCAACCTCTGCCTTTTCATTCCACACTTCAGACTGTGGCCACAGAGAACTTCCAAAAATGCAAATATGCCCACACCTGCCCTCAAGATATAACCCAGTATCAATTACCTTGGATGTATATTCCCAAGTTTTCTGTACTAGTAATGTCACCCTGACCTCTGGTTTGTAGATTAAAATGTTTCCAGCCCCCGTCTCGCAGCTACGGAAACTCAGTGACCCCATTTCTCTTTATCTTAGAAAGTTGGCTCGGGCCTGGATCCAACCTCACTTTGATGTATCTGTTTCTTGTTTGGTCTGAATGCCTTCAATCTAATTGTAGAGTATATGAAATTGGAAGTTTGCTTTTTATTGCTTGTTTTTTATTTTATGTATGTCTTTTTTTTTTGAAATTAGAAGTTTTTACTGACTCACCAAGATATAGTAAATAGCAGTTTCCAAGTGAGAACTTACAGAAAGAATTAACCAGTGACCAGTGTGCATGAGTAGGTGTGTCTGACTCTGTGACCCCATGTCCTGTAGACTGCCAGGCTCCTCTGTCCATGGAATTTTCCAGGCAAGAATATTGGAGGGGGTTGCTGTTTCCTTTTCCAGGGGATCTTCCCAGCCTAGGGATCAAAACTGCATCTCTTGCGTCTCTTGCATTGGCAAGTAAATTCTTTACAACTGCGCCACCTGGAGAATTAACCAAAAAACTGGTCAAACTCTCAAGTTCCAGCTCTCATTTCAAGGCTATAAAATAAGTCAAAAGTAGATTCAGGGAAGCCCTTCTTTACCATCTGAGCCACCAGGAAAACCCAAAATTTTGAGGCAACCAACTAAGTCAAAAGTAGATTCAAAGAAGGATTTGTCAAAACAATTTCTTTGGAGACAACTGTGCTAGAAGACCTCCCTGCAAAGCATGATAGGTAGGGGATGAGCCCCCATCACCTGCAGAGAACAGGTGGCTCCCCAGAGATTTCAACAGTGTCCCTGGATTTGGGGGTGGAGGGCACAGTAGACTAGGCTGATGTCTGACTGTCTATTGAGAATCTAGACAAGAGAGAAGACAGACTGGCTAGCTTTTGACGGCAAGTCAGAACAGAGGCGGAGGCTCTGGGATCAGCCTGCATGTCTGGAGTTTGTGGGGACAGATAGAATGAGAGGCTCTCTTTGGACTTGATGTGGGCAAGACCAGAAGCAACTCAGTGACGTCAGCTTAGGACAAGTTGCCAAATTCTCATTTTCATGGCTGCAGAAGGAGTAAATGATCCAGTGAACCAGAGGAACATCCACCCAGGTGTGAGATTTCTGGAGTGGGCACAGTGGGATGAGAAACAGGGTCTCCAAACAACCCTCACAAGGACCCCATAGGATAAAGAGCTTTCAACAGCTGCCAACCTTCAGGAAGCCCCAAACCATGTCATGACAGTGTCAGTTACATAAAAGCCCCCTTACTCCCATGACCTGTCCTCTGCACTCCTACCCCTGAGTCTGCACCAGCCCCAGAAAGACAAAAGCTAGGGCAGAAAGACCAAAGAATCCATTTTCTAAGAGGCTGGAAAGGAATTGCAACTTGGCATGAAATTAGAAGTTTCTAATGTTATATGGGTTTGGTGATTGAGAAGGGGGCCTGTATTTTACAACTTAAAATGACTGGAGGAATTTTATTATTTAAGAAGAATTTTTTTAAAAGTCACATGACCAGCTCAAATTTTAATCCAACAACAAGAAAATAACTTACCCTACTGAATACACCTTAAAATTGTGTTGTGGCTATATACCAAAATCCTACTTGGTTAATGTATGAGTTTATATAGTATGCCAGTTGTATAATCCTTTTCATAGGACTCTGCCCTTAGACCAGAAGTTGGCAGCCTTTCCTCTGTGGAAGATCGACTAAGATATACCTTAGACTTTTTGAGCCCTGAAATCTCTGATACAACTACTAAACTGCTGTTAAGACTGCAAAAGCAGCCACAGACAATCCTTCAGTGAACAGTATGGCTGTTTCTAATAAAATTTTATTTACAAAAGCAAATGGTTGAGTTTATGGGTCAGAGCTTGGGAATCCCTGCCCCATACTGTAGGCATTTTGAGGGCAGGAGCTCTGTTGGGCTATTATTGTTTCTGAAATGCTCTGTACACTGTAGATAATAGTGACCAGATGAACAAAATAGACTTAGCGTCTCTGTTACTCATAAGGCAGATCTGATTCAACTCAACAAACCCCTTTAGTTATCTTTTCATAAAATCCCAAGAGAAAAGAGCTGGTGGCATCCTTAGGGAGAAGAAGCAGAACTCAAAGACATTCGATTGCAGTCAAAAGAAATTTTTTTTATGAAGGTAACCCCATAGTACCTCGGAGCAGCTCGGAGCAGGTAATCTTATATAGGTTACAAAGAAGGCATAGGCTAGTACATTGAATTCTCGGCATGGTCTTGTAACTCAGTCCCTAAGAGCTTCCCATTGGACATGCCTTATCTTCTTTATTTAAGACTGACCTGGACTTCTCTGGTGGTCCAGTGGTTAAGAATCTGTCTGCCAATGCAGGGGACACAGGTTTGATTCCTGGTCCGGGAAGATTTCACATGCTGGTGCAGGGTGGGCAACTAAGCTCGTGGGCCACAACTCCTGAAGACCACGTGCCCTAAAGCCCATGCTCTGCAACAAGAGAAGCCACCACAATAAGAAGCCTGCGCATTGCAACTAGAGAGTAGCCCCCACTCGCTGCAACTAGAGAAAGTTCAAGCAGCAATGAAGACCCAGCACGGCCATAAATTAATTAGTTATTTAATTATTTAAAAAAGATTGGCCTGGCATGGTATCCTGTACATAGGGGACAGCAATAAACAGAACATAAATAAAGTAAGGGCAACTCTTTATAAACAGCCAAAGTGATACACAGAAATGCATATATGATCAAAGATAGCTCTTTACTGAGAAGATGCTGCTCATCAGAAGGTGTGATAGAGGAAGAACTTGAGGTCCAGTGAACGGACAAGAGCCCCACCTGGTGCCCCAGAGATAGTTTCATCATTTGAAGGCTTATTGTGAATTTATTTTAGTCCAGCTGTGAAAGTATGGCATTTTGTTAATGATGTATATTTTTATTAAGATATTTTTCATTGACTATGTTCATTGCACAGACAGTATTGATATTGAGCTGCTGAGGTCTCTGGGCTTTATAGAAATGCTAGGTCTGTGCTTGAACTGCTGCTGCTGCTGCTGCTAAGTCACTTCACTCGTGTCTGACTCTGTGCAACCCCATAGACAGCAGCCCACCAGGCTCCCCTGTCCCTGGGATTCTCCAGGCAAGAACACTGGAGTGGGTTGCTATTTCCTTCTCCAGTGCATGAAAGTGAAAAGTGAAAGGGAAGTCGCTCAGTGGTGTCCGACTCTTTGCAACCCCACAGACTGCAGCCTACCAGGCTTCTCGGTCCATGGGATTTTCCAGGCAAGAGTACTGGAGTGGGGTGCCATTGCCTTCTCCAGTGCTTGAACTGGTCAGATCCAATTAAATTAATTGAATACTCATTATATTCGAGACATTATACTAGATACAGCCACATGTGGCGTCTGGGTAGGGAATATGGCACAGTGTCGGGGTACACAGTCACTTACTAGCTGTGAGACCCTGAGTGAACTACTTGACCTCTCTGTGCCTCAGTCTTAGAGACAGGGATTTGTAAGATGGTAAAGAAAAATAGTTTCTGCATTAGAAGGTGTTGTGAGGATTAAATGACAGAATAGGTGTGAAGTCCTTAACTTACTTTGACTTAAATCCTTACGTAGGTGCCAGGCACATAGTGGTTTGGTTTTAGTCGCTAAGTCGTGTCTGACTCTTGCGACGCCATGGACTGTAGCCCATCAGGCTCCTCTGTCCATGGAATTCTCCAGGCAAGAATACTGGAGTGTGTTGCCATTTCCTCCTCCAGGGGATCTTCCTGACCCAGGAATCGAACCCAGGTCTCCTGCACTACAGGCAGATGATTTACTCACTGAGCTATGAGGGAAGCCCCAGGCACATAGTAAGTTATCATTAACTATTCTTGTCATCCTATTGAACTGATCCTTTCAGCATTGCGTGATATGAGTGATGACCTCATCTTACCAAAGAGGAAGCTGAAATTCAAACAGTGACTTTCCCTTGGTGACAAGGAGCCCAGGATTGAAAGACAACTGGGTTAAGTTCGTTACACAAGGAAACCTCAAGGAGGACGGGATCAAATACGTAATACCTGCATCACTAGCTTTGGTTCCAAATTTGCTTTAGAAAGAAATCTATTCCCTACACTGAACCACTCCCATCTACTATAAAGTTAAAATTATGTTTACAAGAGCCTCCAAATAGAAGTCCCATAGAAGTGTTAGATTTTTCTCAATAACAAAAGAATCTATTTTTCAAAAATAGCATTGCTTTGTTAGGAAGTATAATAATAAAAGTTGTCTTTTGGGGTTGTGTCCCTGGCTGCTATTCAAAGTCAAGCTCACTATCCTTTCATTGTTGTTTTCATTAGATCAGGAAAGACCTGAAATTTGGCTCAGAAAATTTCCTTAATTTGTAAGAAGAAATAATTCCCTGGAAGTCCAGTTGTTAAGACCAAAGAGGAAAAACAAAGCTCTAACAAGAAATGACCAGCCTTGAAACCACGGGGTTTTCAGAATTAAATTGCTGAATTTATGTCACATCCTTTCTTGGTCATTCTCTGGCTGTATCTGCCAAAAGTAACAAAATTTTTTGCTCCAGGCAAAAATCATTCTAGGTAGTGACACTGATAATACTTCCCCATGCAGAGCCTCACAGAGGCATCTGGACTGAGCTCAAAGGCAAGGATGTGCTGAATCAATCCTCCAGGGAGGGAGGGTTCTTAAAAGACTTTCAGACAGAGGAACAGTCATTCTCTGACCTCTGAACAGCTTTTTCTGGTAATTTCCAGAACATGTGCTTCCAGAAACATGCTTTCCCTTTGTTTCATCCTTATCAAAAAGCACTTATCCAACACCCATTCACCTCTGGGAAAGCAGCAAAGATGCAGGGAGAGAAATCATACATATAGAACTTAGTCTAAGATGAAAACATATGGAGAAAAGATACATGGACAGGAAGAAATATTATGTCAATACACAGCCAGACATAAATTACAGTATGTCCACCATATTTATCTAAACTCTTTTTCTTTAAGCTTCAGTTTCTCTTTATAATCAAGGGAGTCAGGGCTTCCACTGATCTCTAACATTCTGTGAGTTAAGAATGAGTGAGTTCAGACATCGATGCAAGCTACATAAATCCCAGTATATTCAGTCCTGGCAGATAAGGGAAATCTACAACCTTCATAGATTATGGAAAAGGCAAGGCTGCCTAAACTGTCAGAATGATGGGGAAAGAGATGGCTTCAGAACCTAAAGGAAGAGGCAATCCACCCAAGTGTTGATGAACAGCTGAATGGATAAACAAAGCATGGCCATATATGGAATATTACTCAGAGAGGAAGTAAATTCTGACACATGCTAGAGCATGAATAAACCTTGAGGACATTATGCCCAGTGAAATAAGCCTGTCACAAAGGGACAAATATTGTATGATGCCACTTATATGAGGCACCTGGGCTAGCCAAATTCAGAAACACAGAAAGTAGGGTGGTGGGCACGAGGGACTGGGGTGGTGGGTAGGAAGAGCTGTTGTTTAACGAGTACAGAATTCCTGTTTGGAATGAAGAAAAAGCTCTGAAGATGGATGGCAATGATGGTTGCATCATATTGTGAATGCACTTGATACCATGGAATTATGCACTTAAAGTGGTTAATGTGGTAATTTTTTATGTGACGTATATTTTACCACAGAAAAGAAGAGTTTCCCCAGAGAGCCATTAAATGATGAAACATTTAAGAACAATATCAATAATCCTTTTTTAAAAAACTCACACAATTAAATTTCCTTCATCTGTTCATTCAGTTCTCTTAACTAATTCTTGTTCCACTGGCTCATGGGTCAGGAAACTGCTTTTGCAGTTATTTGCTTTTGGAAGGGAGAGAGCTGGGAAACCTGACTTTTGGTCTGATACAAGTAATCAGAGTGGTCTAAGAGATGCCATCTTTATAAAACTCCCAAATCTGTACACATGAGTATATCTGTCAAGTATCAATAGTTTAGGGTAACTGCTGTAAGCCTTTCCATTTAGGCTTTGAGGCTATCCTTTGTTAAAGATCCAGTTGCTAACCTGGATATTATAGAAAATTCCAGCAAATATGAGGAGAAAGCAAAAACCACCTGCTGAGAAAAGTCTCTGAATAGTGATGGTTCATTTATGACACTTCAGTTCAGTTCAGTCCCTCAGTCGTGTCTGACCCCATGGACTGCAGCACACCAGGCCTCCCTGTTCATCACCAACTCCCAGAGTTTACTCAAACTCATGCCCATTGAGTCAGTGATGCCATCCAATCATCTCATCCTCTGTCATCCCCTTCTCCTTCCGCCTTCAATCTCTCCCAGCATCAGAGTCTTTTCAAATAAGTCAGCTCTTCATATCAGATGGCCAAAGTATTGGAGTTTCAACTTCAACATCAGTCCTTCCAATGAACACTCAGGACTGATCTCCTTTATGATGGACTGGTTGTATATCTTTGCAGGCCAAGGGACTCTCAAGAGCCTTCTCCAACATCACAGTTCAAAAGCATCAATTCTTTGGCACTCAGCTTTCTTCATAGTCCAACTTTCATATCCATATATGACTACTATAAAAACTATAGCCTTAACTAGACAGAACTTTGTTGGCAAAGTAACGTCTCTGCTTTTTAATATGTTGTCTAGGTTGATCATAACTTTCCTTTCAAGGAGCAAGTGTCTTAATTTCATGGCTGCAGTCACCATCTGAAGTGATTTTGGAGCCCCCTAAAAAATAAAGTCTGACACTGTTTCCACTGTTTCCCCATCTATTTCCCATGAAGTGATGGGACCAGATGCCATGATCTTAGTTTTCTGAATGTTGAACTTTAAGCCAACTTTTTCACTCCTCTCTTTCACTTTCATCAAGAGGCTTTTCAGTTCTTCTTCGCTTTCCATCATAAGGGTGGTGTCATCTGCATATCTGAGGTTATTGATATTTCTCCCGGCAATCTTGATTCCAGCTTATGGTTCTTCCAGCCCAGCGTTTCTCATGATGTACTCTACATATAAGCTAAATAAGCAGGGTGACAATATACAGCCTTGACATACTCTTTTTCCTATTTGGAACCAGTCTGTTGTTCCATGTCCAGTTCTAACTGTTGCTTCCTGACCTGCATACAGGTTTCTCAAGAGGCAGGTCAGGTGGTCTGGTATTCCCATCTCTTTCAGAATTTTCCACAGTTTATTGTGATCCACAGTCAAAGGCTTTAGCATAGTTAATAAAGCAGAAATAGATGTTTTTCTGGATTTCTCTTGCTTTTTCGATGATCCAGTGGATGTTGGCAATTTGATCTCTGGTTCCTCTGCCTTTTCTAAAACCAGCTTGAATATCTGGAAGTTCACGGTTCATGTATTGCTGAAGCCTGGCTTGGAGAATTTTGAGCATTACTTTACTAGCATGTGAGATGAGTGCGATTATGCAGTAGTTTGAGCATTCTTTGGCATTGCCTTTCTTTGGGACTGGCATGAAAACTGACCTTTTCCAGTCCTGTGGCCACTGCTGAGTTTTCCAAATTTGCTGGCATATTGAGTGCAGCACTTTCACAGCATTCTTTCATCTCTTATTACCCTTACTAATTATAGTAACCTCATTGGTCCACAGAGCTTTGGTTGGTGGTTACCTTTAAGGGAAGAATATGTTACAGACAGTGAGGGCACCGGCAGACCTGCAGGAGTTCCTTCAAACATAAAATCTCTGAAATATATTTGTATTAATAACATACTACCTCTAGAAAATTAACAGGACCTCCCTGGCCATCCAGTGGTTAAGATACTGTACTTCTACTGCAAGGGGCACATGTTCCATCCCTGGCACAGGAACAAAGATCCTGCATGCTGCATTGTGATGCTAAAAAATAGTGGGGGGCGGGGGGGGGGGAAAGTAAAGATCTCAAATCAACAATCTAACTTTCCACCTTAAGAAACTAGAAGAAGAAAGTAATCCTAAAATAAGTAGGAGAAAGGAAATAAAGAACTAAATCAATAAGATGGAAAAAAATAGAGAAACGTGAATGAAACAAAAATTGGTTTACTTTTGTAGTCAGATGATCGCAGAAAAGAAAGAAAAAATTTCTTAAAAATTAACTTGGGAAACCAGAGTTCTCTTTTAATTTGACAGTATTCCTGTGTTGCTCTTGCTATCGTGTTGACCTATTTAAGAAATAGCGTACAGACAAACCCAATTATTTCTATCATCCCTCTTTACATAAGATGAAAGGAGAGTGCTAGTGCTAAGTCATGTTTAGTGTGTCTAACTCTTTGCAACCTCACGGAATGTAGCTTGTCAGGCTCCTCTGTCCATGCGATTCTCCAGGCAAGAATACTGGAGTGGGTTGCCATTTCCTTCTCCAAGGGATCTTCTCAACCCAGGGATTGAACTCGCATCTCTTACATCTCCTGCATTGGCAGGCTGGTTTTACCACTACAGCTACCTGGGAAGCTAAGATGAAAGATGCTAAGAAGTTAAGATGAAGGCTAAGATGGAAGATGAAAGAATAAACCTTTGTCATTGCCCAAGGACCTTCAGGGAAATAGCATACATAATTTAGAGGTTTATTAAACACCTAAATTTAAAATCTATCTTGAAAAGGAAAAAAATATTAAATAGTTGAGGTGGACAAAATTTAATTTTTAATTTATGTTTTAAAGTTACTTGAGATTTTGAAAGGCTTATAACTACCTACAATGTGATGTCTTGAATATTTATAAGTTGAAATGACAATATGAGATTTTAAAATATATTGAGAAGATAACACAACTGTTAGGAACCTTAGTTTTTTCAGATATGAGGAACTTTTAAATTGTAGAAATAATCAAGACATAAAAATTTAGCACAAAGCACCAAAGTTATTTCTAACATATGGCATCTCTGTTGCCTGGGAAAATGATTATAAAGGTAAGAAAAATATTTTGCTACTGCTTACAATGAGCAGATGAAATATTCTAAGGCCTACATTCTTATTTTAACAGAAGAGAAGCCATATTCTACTTTTACATGGATCTCTTGCCAGAAAAGGAATCACCAAACTTTAAAATTATTTTATGGATAAATTCATCAGAACCAAGGAAAGCTGGGCAAATTTTAACAGTAACACACTACTTTTCTTTTCTTGTTTTTAGATTTGTCATTTCAAGGTCTTATAACCCAAGGCACATGACCCAGGGCAGGGGTGGGCTTTAACTGTGGACCCCTCCTTCACCCTGGGTCCACCTACATCTCAGGAATCAACTTGTCCCCTTGGGGTCTCAGAATCCCAGAGCACCCTACACGAACCTCAAGACATCTTGAAAATGGATTCAGATTTATTCAATCTGCCTTTCTGATTTGGGGGAAAGCCTGAGATATAATTAGGGGCAATGTTTGTGTCTTTCTTTCAAAGTCTGAAAAACCTAGAGTCCAGAGGGCTCTTCATTGCTTGTTCTGGCTTAGCAGGGAGCACAGAGGTAAGTGTAAGGGAAAGAGACTCCTTTCTGGCCTCCCGCCTGGCACCCCCAGCTTTTAAGGGGGATGTTCACCAGCTCCCACCATTTCTGCACCTTCAGTTCTGGGCAGCATGGCAGGTCAAGCGCTAATGACCCAGGCAGCCAAACGAATCCAGGGGCCCTGGCCCTCCCTTGCTAGTCATCCCTCCGGGAGGGGCAGCCAGAGAGCCATAGAGCTGCCGGCTCCTCCCAAAGAAAGGACCTGAAAGGACCAGGGCTTGAGTCCTGGCTCCAGCATCTCCTGCTTCAGGGAATGTCAGCTACTTACTCAACTTACTTCCTCCAGAGGATGAGTAACATTAGGGCACATCATATAGTTCATGGAGTTTTCCCGTGGAACCAAGGAGATTTACATAACCTTGTAAACAGTAAAACATCAGCTAAACAATAGCTTGTTACCACATGTGGTAATAATATAGTGTGTGTGTGCTAAGTCGCTTCAGTCATGTCCGACTCTTTGCAACCCCATGGACTGCAGCCCACCAGGCTCCTCTGTCCATGAAATTCTCCAGGCAAGAACACTGGAGTGGGTTGCCATGCCCTTCTCCAGGGGATATAGTAAATAGTCGTAGTCATATGTTAGGCATATCGTTAATATACATCACCCTAATAACACCTGTCCTGGGAACACCTGTCATCCCAACATATTTTTCAGCCAGTCCCCAGTCTCCCCAAGGGCTGCCTTATTTTAACCTCATTGAGTTGGATCCTATTCTCCCATATCTCTTGCCCAAGCAAGACATGCTTTATTCTCGAGGGTTTCTAACCCTCTCTGTTACACCTTTTCCCAAAGATTCCCCCACAGACCGCTGCCTTCAACTGCAGCATCCTGACCATTGAGGTAGATATTCTTACTTACCCCACCTTGTCTCTCCCCCGCCCTGCAGCCAGGGCCACACGGAGCCTCTGTGGGGGCCTCCACCCCCACGCCCGGGCTCCTCCCCATCATCCCAATTTCTACCAGAATCTACCAGAATTCTACCCAAAATCTGACCCTGCGCAAGATTTCTTTCCATGCACTGGCTGCTGGCTTGAAGCCCTCTCAGCTCCCAGGCTGAGGCAGAGACCTTCATCTTTCCGCTTCCCACAGTGGAAAGCACTTGGTCCAGGCACCTCGCAAAGACAAGCATGGAGAGACCTCCTTGTCCAAAACTCAGCAGAAGAGCCAAGGGGGACCGGCTGGAGCTGAAGGACTCAAGCTGGATCAAGTCTACAAGTCTCTCCAGCATCAGCTTCTTTGGAGAGAAAAATCGCCATCTGCCAAGAAGTTCAGGCCCAGGGGCTCCTTGGTGGCCCTGGACACCGCCCAGAATAGCCCCTCTCCTTGATAAACAGGGTGAGGTTAATCATCCCGCTATAGGCAAAGGAAGAACATGCATGTCTCATTGGCATAGGAAGGGAAATCCCCCTCACCTCTGAGCCCAGTTTGGGAATTTCACTCTCACCTGGGGACCTGGGTTTTTTTCCTTCAATTTAATTCTTCACCTCAGCAGCCAACCATGTGCTGGCTCTGTGCTAGACACTCTGCTAGGTCCCAGGACAGGCAAGGATGCAAGAAAATTGCCCCCTGGAGGGCACATGCCTTCTCAGTTTTGTCCTCTGTAACAGAGATTCTGGGAGCTGTCTTGGTTGTTGGGGGGAAACCAAAGCCAATTCAGACCACCAACGGCCATTGTCCCCACATGCTGTGACCTCATGACCAAAGGGTAAGTTTGCAATGAGTAGCGGTCTGCTGATAACCATGGGAGGGGACAGAGATGATTCACTGTGAAGTTACAAAAGCTTAACCCGCAGAGTCTCTGCCGTGTACAAGTCCCTTTTCAGGCCCAGCCCCATGGATGCTATGGGACTATGGTCCTTATTTCTGAATTAAATAAGCGTTGGCCCCACAAATCCTGGATCTACCCTTCGGTGGTGGTAGGGGATGGGGATGTTGAGAGGCACACGCCTCTCCATTTAGGTCCCACTCCTCGAAAGCTTGCTGGACCAGAAGACGCTCCTGAACATAGAAAGAAGCTAGTCCTGAGCTTGATGTAACATGGTAGACTCGCTATGTCCAGCTCTAGGCCTAGTCCGTTTGCAGAGAATACGGTTTCCTGGCATGTGCTGGAGTTCCCAGATCTGAACCTCTTAAGATGCCCCAGGGCAGCCACATGCACTGTAGGACAACTGAAAACTCTGCTGCTCAATGATGCCCAGGTCCCACCTGGCCAGTAGGCCCAGCCAGGGGACGGGCCAACCTCATCTTCAGGAAAACTCTAGTGAACAGTATGAGTTCCTCTGGCCTTCCCAGATGGTTATTCTATATGTATATCCCCTCCCTCAACTTTTTTTCGTGACATCAAATGTCACTTATCATGGGGCCTCCACATCAAGGCAAGTGAGAGACAGACATAAGGAATGAGCTGTCTTCCCTGGGTTTGTGTCCTGCAGCTTCAAAGTTGAAATGCTTCCTTGTCTCAGGAATGTCAGAACGCTCTAGAATTCCCTTTAAATGTCTCAAAAACCCCCATTCCCCTCCTTACTGCTTCTGAGATAAAATGCAGTCCCTGCCCAGCACATTGGATAAGAAAATCCCACGGAAGGCTTCGTGGCTGTAATTCATTTGTGCTTCTTCCCATCCCCTTGAGAATAAAAATGAAAAGGAGCATCTGTTAGGGTTTGACAGAACCACCTCACTGGGAGCATGGTATGAGTCCCGTGGATGGAGGAACGGGGCCAGGGTGGAACGGCCGCCCTATTTTATAACAGGAGGAAGCCCCAGTAAAAAGACAGCCTTTGAAAAAGGACCCCCGGGGCCAGACCGGTTCGGTGGGAAACAGATGTGCCTGTGACCCAAGGAGGGGCTCTGTGTCTTTCCCCGCCTCCGCCCCTTCCAGCTGCACAGCCCCAGGCTGGCCGTGGTCATGGCCAGCCCAGCGTGGAGCCAGAGCCTCAGGCTTGCTTGGGAATAGAGTTGCATTTTCAGCTTTCAGATATGGCTGGGTGATCAAAAGTCCCCCGTACTCACAACACTAATAAGTGTTCCCAATTAAAACATCAAGTTTAAACAGGGAGAGCAGGAGGGACCTTAGATCCAGTCCTTGAGGGAACAGTTGGGAGAAAGTCTTTAAACTGTGTCGTCTTCGGCCTCGGAGAAAAGGAACTGATTATTACTTTCTCTCTTTATCATTGAAGTCCTCTCACTACAGAAGAGTGAAAATCTTTCACACAGGACTTCTCCCCACACCCATCTGCCTCCCGGTCCCTACTTAACTGGACAGAGGGTCACACTGGGCCCTCGCCCACCCTCCCCTGAGGACACTGAGAGGTGCTGGCTTCCTCCCAAGCCCGTTCTCTCGCACCGTGTGCCCAGATGTCACTGTACAGGCTGGCCAACGCTGGTCCCTCCTGGCAGCTGCGTCCACATCGGAAAGTCTTCCTCCTCTGGTTCATGTTGTCTTTATGATAGACTGTGTTTTGGTAGGAATGTTGACACTCTCCTAATTTTTGAGATGGATCCCAGGTCCCCATTCTGTCGCAAATCCCTTAGACCACCTTTGTGCTGATTCAGTTCGCACCTGACTCACTGTAGGTCTGGTTGATGGAGGCCGACCAGCTGGTTTAATGCTCACAGCCGACCTCCATCAGAGGGGGAGGTGATCTGAGCCCCTAAAGGGGCTGATGTCTCAGCCAAGTCTGTCCCACTCCAGAGGCAGAGCTCTAACCACTGCCCTACACTCCGCCTGCTCAGCGATCCTCACCTCCCAGCCCCTCAGAAGGAACAGAATGGTTGGGAGATGATCGTAAAACGTGAATGCTGGCCATGACCTCTGTGCTCTCAGACCAGCGCCATCCTCATTACACAATGAGAAAGAGTGAGCACCAAACAGTTTTGTTCAAGGTCAGCCAACTTATTAATGGAAGACAGAAAGATCCTGTGGAAATCAGACAACTTTGTCCTCTTTGTGATGGCCCTGGGCAACGATTTTATGAGGAAGATGTTGGAAACTAGGACTGAATGTGGGGCTGAGATTTGTACGTGGATTGAATTTCTCCATTCTCTTCAATTCGCCCATGTGGTGGAAATCCAGGGAGCTGTGTCTAAGCTCCTTCTACAAATAAGGGATCCTGCACCAAAGGCGAGGAAGGTGGGACACGGCTCTCATTTACCCTGGTGGCTCTTCACGTATTGTCTCCTGTAACCCTGCTTTACCTGTCCCACCTGGGGTGGCTCCTAACTGGAGATTCAGATGGTAATTCACAACGTCTGGCCTCATCACTGATGTCTGGGTTACCCCAGAGCACAGGGAAACGTAGCCAGAAATCAAAGCCGTGTGGTGTGACCAGCAAAAGCCTGGACCTTCCCGCGTCCCCATTCCACCATCCTCTGATGGAGCTTGTCTTCTGCAAAGCTGACACCTCACAGCAGGGCTGCTCAGAGGAGAAGTGCATTGGGTCTACAAGCAGTTTGAGTCACTCCCTAACCTCGATACGGTGTCTGGGGGAAAATCCAGACTTGTCTCTTTCCACTGCTGGTCTCAGGCGGTTCATGCCTGAAGGTCAAACCCAAATCCATCCTACCCTGATCCCTGGACCCTCTGCTGGGGATACATCCATGGTGTGGGTCCCCTTCCTCCTCCTGCCATTCTCTCTGAATTGCTCTGGCCTTCAGCCCGAGCTAGCTGAAAACTTTATTTTGTTTATTTGTTTATTCATTTATCTTTATTTTCTGTTGGTTCTTTTCTTTTTGGCAGCTCCTATCACCCCTCCTAATATGGAACTCTTTGAGGACCAGCGCCTGGCACAGCTCACACCTGGCATGTCTCACCCCCAGCACAGCCCAGAGAGGTCTTCAGGGCAATCCATCGAAGACAACAAAGCCATCTGTGCCATGGCTCCTGGGTCTTGAAAGAGGAAGCCGGTGACACAGGTTTTTAATGAGGCTGTCTGTCACTAGAACATTGGCACTTTCAGGGCAAAGAATGCTTTTTATAGATGAAGAGGTGCTGCTTGGGGGCTGAGGAATGGGGGCCCGGGCAACCGCAGATTAGGAAATGCTTCTTCTCTACCTCAACCCCATGTCCTGAATTTGTTCTTGTTGTTACTGCCCGTGGGGAGGGGCAGAGCCTTTACTGTCTGAGCAGAAGCTTCTCCCAGTGGCTTCTGACTGCAACACACAGATGGAGTGGGCCTGTCGGGCAAGGCTTCTGGTTCCTCTGATGAGCAGTGTGAAAGTGAAAGTGTTAGTCGTTTAGTCATGTCCAGCTCTCTACGACCCCATGGACTGTAGTCCCCCCGGCTCCTCTGTCCATGGGATTCTCCAGGCAAGAATATTGGAATGGGTTGCCATTTTCTTCTCCAGGGAATCTTTCCAACCCAGGGATCAAACCCAAGTCTCTTTTGTCTCCTGCATTGGCAGGAGGTTCTTTACCACTAGTGCCTAGGAAGCATGTTTCTCTAGAAGACATTTCATAAAAAGTCCTCTTTGGAACAAGCCATTTCCAAAAACACAGGCAGCTGCACAAAATTGCTGAGTGTTCCTGTCCTGAGACCCTAGGGGATGTCAGGCTGGGGGTGGGTGTGCTGAGAGAAGGGGTCGGGGCAGGAGGCAGCCTCAGGCAGAGAAGGAAGGAAGGAACTGGGGATGCTCCCCATTCAGTAGACAAAGCCACTGTGGCTTGTGGTGTGCAGTGAGCCCGGCATGATGTTAGGCCACACTGGAACTACCGATGCCTGCAGAATGAGTAAGAAGCAGGGCTTCTTTAAGAATTCATATGGGGAGAGACACTTATGACCGAGCATGGTCAAGAAGGTTGGGGGAACTTGTGTGATGTCTACAAGGATAGAAAACTAAGTACAAGGGTGCGTGTGTGTGTGTCTGTGTCTGTGTGTGTGTGCATGAGTCTGTGTGTGTGTTTGGGGCTGCATCCCAGGATCAGAAGATGGCATGAAATGTACAAGAAAAAATAAATGCCCTGTGTTTGGAGGTATAGGTGCTGTTAGAACGTTTAATCAGCTGGGGACAGAGGTGTAACTAATAGCAGCTACTGCTTAGTCCCTCAGTCATGTCCGATTCTGCAACCCCATGGACTATAGCCCGCCAGGCTCCTCTGTCCATAGGATTCTCCAAGCAAAAAATACTGGAGTGGGTTGCCATTTCATTCTCCAGATGAGTAGGCAGTAGCAGAGAGGACTCAAAAGACAGAATGTTTTACATTGTGGGGCCTTGATTGCTGGGCAAGGGAGTTTGGTTTTTCTCCAAAAATCAAGGGAGAACCACAGGGGGGTTTGGCACATGGATGGAATGACAGGATAGGTGTTCTGGAGAGCTGACCCAGATGGAGAGGCCAGGGTCTGAAGACAGAGGGTTAGGGGGCGGCTGTCATGATTCAGGTGGGACTCTGGGAGCACCCTGCACTGCTGGTCAGAAGAACACCCAGCAGGGGACAAGGCAGGTATTTTGGAGGGAGGATCAGTCTCAGAGAGGCACCTCCTAACCTGGACCACGTGTTCATTACCCTGCCTAGCCGAGTGCACCACCCCCACCGGATGAACTGTAAAAAAACTTTGACAAAGTGTTGCTACTCTTCCATCCAAATCCTGCCAGCTTCCCCAGGGCCGGGCACAGAAAGCTCAAACTCTTCGACTTGCCTTCAAGACCTGTACCAGTGATTTTCTCAATTTTTATACAAAGCAGCAGGACTCTTTCTTTAAAGGCGATATTATGAAACCAAGAGGTAAAACAAACAAAACTCAGTTAGAATCTGTACAGGCTTAGCACATTCCCCCACGGCAGTCAGCCCAGCCCTTATGTGTTTTAGTCCCTGATCCTTCAATCACCCTGCCCTGTCCCTATCCTCCCCACCCCTACGGAGTCTCTGAGATCCTCCAAGAAACCCTAGGGCCTCGAGGAGCACA
Source organism: Bos indicus (assembly GCF_029378745.1). Classification (NCBI taxonomy): domain Eukaryota; kingdom Metazoa; phylum Chordata; class Mammalia; order Artiodactyla; family Bovidae; genus Bos; species Bos indicus. Next base: position 34,997,156 of record NC_091772.1, on the reverse strand, counting down.
GCTGGAGCGCACTTCCCTACTGCGTCTGTTTCTGTCTGCCTTTTCTCCAGCTGTTCATTGTGTCCATCAGAGGTCCTGACCTTCTGCCCTAAATGTACCTGGGACCTTGGGAAGCTGCTGCTGCTGCTTATCTCACTCTAACATGAGGTCCTTCCTTCATAGTCTTTCACTTGTTTCCAAACTTCACCAGGCCCAGCGTATGCCTATCCTCTGCCACCATCATCACCACCATCACCACCGCCTTCATCACCATCATTATCACCACCATCTTCATCATTACCAACAGCATCAGCACCACCATCTTCATCATTACCAACAGCATCAGCACCATTATCATCACCGCCACCTTTGTCATCACCGTCATCACCATCTTCACCATCACCATCATCACCATCTTCACCATCACCATCATCACCATCACCATCACTACATCATCACCATCATCATCCCATCGTCCAAAAAGCTTACTGAACACTTACTATATCTGTCTAATAAACATATCCTCTCACTTCATCCTCATATCAACATACACAGGTAGGTATTATTATTTCCCTCTCTTTGCAAACCAAAACTAAAGTATAACAGACATAGAAAATGAACTTCTGATTGCCAAAGGGGAAAGAGGGAGGGGAAGGAATAAATCATGGATTTGAGATGAACAGATACACAGTTCAGTTCAGTCGCTCAGTCGTGTCTGACTCCTCGCGACCCCATGAATTGCAGCACACCAGGCCTCCCTGTCCATCACCAACTCCCAGAGTTCACTCAAACTCACGTCCATCGAGTCAGCGATGCCATCCAGCCATCTCATCCTCTGTCATCCCCTTCTCCTCCTGCCCTCAATCCCTCCCAGCATCAGAGTCTTTTCCAATGAGTCTACTCTTCGCATGAGGAGGCCAAAGTACTGGAGTTTCAGCTTTCGCATCATTCCTTCCAAAGAACACCCAGGACTGACCTCGTTTAGAATGGACTGGTTAGATCTCCTTGCAGTCCAAGGGACTCTCAAGAGCTTTCTGCAACACCACAATTCAAAAGCATCAATTCTTTGGCCCTCAGCTTTCTTCACAGTCCAACTCTCACATCCATACATGACTGCTGGAAAAACCATAGCCTTGACTAGTGTTGGCAAAGTAATGTCTCTGCTTTTGAATATGCTATATAGGTTGGTCATAACTTTCCTTCCAAGGAGTAAGCGTCTTTTAATTTCATTGCTGCAATCACCATCTACAGTGATTTTGGAGCCCCCCAAAATAAAGTCTGACACTGTTTCCACTGTTTCCCAATCTATTTCCCATGAAGTGATGGAACCAGATGCCATGATCTTTGTTTTCTGAATGTTGAGCTTTAAGCCAACTTTTTCACTCTCCTCTTTCACTTTCTTCAAGAGGCTTTTTAGTTCCTCTTCACTTCCTGCCATAAGGGTGGTGTCAATCTGCATATCTGAGGTTATTGATATTTCTTCCGGCAATCTTGATTCCAGCTTGTGCTTCTTCCAGCCCAGTGTTTCTCATGATGTACTCTGCATATAAGTTAAATAAGCAGGGTGACAATATACAGCCTTGATGGACTCCTTTTCCTATTTGGAACCAGTCTGTTGTACCATGTCCAGTTCTAACTGTTGCTGCCTGACCTGTATATAGGTTTCTCAAGAGGCAGGTCAGATGGTCTGGTATTCCCACCTCTTTCAGAATTTTCCACAGTTTATTGTGATCCACACAGTCAAAGGCTTTGGCATAGTCAGTAAAGCAGAAATAGATGTTTTTCTGGAACTCTCTTGCTTTTTCCATGATCCAGCAGATGTTGGCAATTTGATCTCTGGTTCCTCTGCCTTTTCTAAAACCAGCTTGAACATCTGGAAGTTCACAGTTCACATATTGCTGAAGCCTGGCTTGGAGAATTTTGAGCATTACTTTACTAGCGTGTGAGATGAGTGCAATTGTGCAGTAGTTTGAGCATTCTTTGGCATTGCCTTTCTTTGGGATTGGAATGAAAACTGACCTTTTCCAGTCCTGTGGCCACTGCTGAATTTTCCAAATTTGCTGGCTTACTGAGTGCAGCAATTTCACAGCATCATCTTTCAGGATTTGAAGTAGCTCAACTGGAATTCCATCACCTCCACTAGCTTTGTTCATAGTGATGCTTTCTAAGGCCCACTTGACTTCACATTCCAAGATGTCTGGCTCTAGGTCAGTGATCACACCATCGTGATTATCTGGGTCGTGAAGATATTTTTTGTACAGTTCTTCTGTGTGTTCTTGCCACCTCTTCTTAATATCTTCTGCTTCTGTTAGGTCCATACCATTTCTGTCCTTTATCGAGCCCATCTTTGCATGAAATGTTCCCTTGGTATCTCTAATTTTCTTGAAGAGATCTCTAGTCTTTCCCATTCTGTTGTTTTCCTCTATTTCTTTGCATCGATCTCTGAGGAAGGCTTTCTTACCTCTTCTTGCTATTCTTTGGAACTCTGCATTCAGATGTTTATATCTTTCCTTTTCTCCTTTGCTTTTCGCTTCTCTTCTTTTCACAGCTATTTGTAAGGCCTCCCCAGACAGACATTTTGCTTTTTTGCAAACAGATACACACCGCTATGTAAAAAAACAGATAAACAACAAGGACCTACTGTATAACACAGGAAACTATACTGGCACAAGGAACTAATAACCTATAATAGAAAAGAATCTGAAGAAGAATATATATATAATATATATAACCAAGTAACTTTGCTATCGCTATATACCTAAAACAATAAAAATCAACTATACTTCAATTTTTAAAATGGGAACATTGTCACCTGCCCAAACCCTGCTAAAGTATAAAGAGATTAAGTAACATGCTCAAGGTCACCCAGCTAGAAAGCAGCTGAGGCAAGACTGAAACCTGACTATCCAACACAAAAGCTCCCATTCTCAACAGGTACTATCTACAACCTCCCCAAACACATGCATGCAGATTGTTTGATGGGTTAATTCACTGAGTACAAGTGATGAAAGAGAAAAATCATTCAATCATTCAGCAAATGTATACTGAGTTCCTACTATGTGCCTAGCACTGTGCCAGACTCCTGGGAGGTGATGGTGAAAAAGATGGGAATGACCTCTGCTCCGCTTGGAGCTCAAAGTCTGGAAAGGAGTTAACAACGACCATTGATTCAGAGATGAAATGATGGTGCCCCTGGGAGAGAATTCAGGAGACGTTAACTTGGAAGATGATCTTGGCAGGTGGTCTGCTGAGTTTCAGGTGCCAGAGTAAAGCAAATGAACAAATGAAATCGTTCAGAAGGTGATGGAGCTGCTGGCTGGGAGCTCAGAGATGCAGTGTGGGAGGTGCGGACCTAGCAATGACATAAATAACATTGACAGTTCAAGATAGGAGCCTCAGCCAAGATTAACATAGAGAAAATGAAGTCTAGAGATGGGTGCCAAGCTGTGGAGGATGATCCAGAATGGATGGACACCCTCCTGAGAAGGAATGATCACAGTGTATCAAAGAGGCCAGAGACTGAGGCAGCTTGAAGGGGAAGGTGGTGCCAGGTAACAAAGCCGAAGGGCTCAGGCAGAATGGCAAACAAGAGCTCAAAGTTCTTTCCATTTGATCTAAAGGAAGGTTTTTTTTTTTCTTTGCTGATTTCTAAGAGCACAGCTTCCATAGAGGGGTGAGGGTAAATGACAGCTTATAGGGGACTCGAGGAGGAAAATGATGATGAGAAAAAGGTAATAGCCACTTGCTGAATACATCCCAGGTTTCCAGGTGGCTCAGAGGGAAAGAATCTGAGTGTCAATGCAGGAGATGCGGGTTTGATCCCTGAGGTGGAAAGATCCCCTGGGGAAGAAAATGGTGACCCACTCCAGTTTTCTTGCCTAGGAAATCCCATGGACAGAGGAGCCTGGGGGGCTACAGTCCATGGGGTCACAAAGAGTCAGACATGACTCACAAAGAGTGACTAAAACAACAACAAAATTCACCCCACATTGAAAAGTTGGCATGGAAATCAGGTAGTACAGGCAGTTCAAGGAATAAAATGCTGAACAAAATCAGTTTTACTCATTATGTGACCTGACCCAATTATGAATATGTTTGAAGAGGACTGTCATTGGATTTAAAATAGAACTGTTTAAAACCATGCCAAGTTAAATGGGACCCCCAGAGTTGTCCAACCCAAATGAATGGTGGTCTCTGCTCTCTAGTTCCTGTTTCAGATCAGGTCCAGACTTCGTTTAGTTCAGCAGATTCTTTTTCCTTTTATAACTAAAATTTTAAAAATAAAAGAAACCATCTAGTTAATCCACCCCTCCCCCTCAATGTATTTTTCCTTGGGGAAACATTTACATTCTTATGACCCCAAATGCTAAGCCAATAAAAGCAGAGGCAGAAACCATTCTTCATTGTTATCAGCCAAAAAAAAAGCAGAAGAAAATGAAAGGCTCAAAAGAATTGTGGCATTTCGGGGGGAGAAAAATGACTTTTTGGTCTTTGTATTTTTATCTTCTCTGCCATCATAATTGAGATAGACAAAGAACAGCCTGGCAATAGGCCTCATCCATAAGCCAAATAGCTCATTCCCCAGAAGATTTGGAAAAGTGTTGGGGCATCTTCATAAAAGCTCTGCAGGCTCAGGCTGGGACCGTGGGAGACCCTGGGAGTGAGCTGTTCCTGTCGAAAGACATTGTTAGATCCAACACCAGTATTTGCCTATTTGGGAGTCATAAAGATGCAATCTTCCTAGAATGCTCATCATATACTGATCTCTGTTGCAATTCAGGCTCAGACACCAAAGGAGTGAGTGCAGCAGAAAGAACCAACGAGTGACAGCCTAGCCTCAGGTCACGGGCACTCTGTGGAGAGGTTGAGGCAACCAAGGTCATTTTGGCTTGAAAAAGAGGAAACGGAGAAAAGATACGGATCACGTGAGTCCAGTCGCTGTTAGCTCTTTCTGTTAAGAACAAAACAAGAAGGCGTGGTTTAAACTCCCACACAAAGGCTGCAGTTGGAGATTAGGAAAGAATTTCTGACCAATTGGTTCGTAAACATTGCTCAGGGCTGTGGAGATGACTTGGTTCAGATTCAGCAGCCTCCTCTGTGACCCTGAGCAACTTTCTTACCCTCTCTGTGCCCCAGTTTCCTCCCAAGTGGCAACTAAGTAGCAAGTAACTGTTGTAAGTTGTTCATGGGTTAATCCAGGTAAAAATTCATCATAAACACTCCACAGGTGTCAGCTCTCACAGTCTTTGCTTGGTCATCATTCTTTTACCCGAGCGACACTCATCTCAATCCACAAGGTCAGATGTGAAAGAAGCATAACTTTACATTTTTAAAATTTTGTTTATTTTTAATTTCGGATCCACTAGGTCTTTGTCGTGGCATACAGGCTTCCTCTAGTTGCAGAGTACAGGCTCTGGAGCGTGCAGGTTCAGTAGTTGTGGTATGTGGGCTTAGTTGCCCTGTGGCTTGTGGGATTTCAGTTTCTTGATCAAGGATTGAATCCACATCCCCTGCATTGGAAGGTGGATTCTTTACCACTGGACCACCAGGGAAGTCCCAACACTATTTTTCTCAAATAAGGGAATGACAGAAGATGAGATGGTTGGATGGCATCACTGATTCAGTGGACATGGGTTCTAACAAACTCTGGGAGAAGGAGAGGGAAGCCTGGCGTGCTGCAGTCCATGGGGTTGCAAAGAGTCGGACACAACTGAGTGACTGAACTAAGCTGAAATTCACCATCTATTTCAAGCCTCCATTTGGAAGAAGATGCATCTGTGGTGATTCAGCATCGCCTCCTTTCCTTGGGGGCAGGGCTGACTTCCACGCGGCCGAGGTGCTTGGGGGACGGGCTGGTGCACATTCCCTGGAGATTCAGGTGTGGTCTGAGGTCTCAGTTTACGCAGGTAGCTGTCACACCCTCAGGCCCAGATCTCTTCCAGCTTCTACCACAGTGTGTGTGGGGACAGATGTCTGTAGGGAGGCTCTCGTATGGCTCCTTTCTGCTTAGCAAGCTCATTCTCTCCCCAGAGTTGGGCCCAAGAAAGGTGAGACCCAGGACCACCGCCCCCCTGCTCCCTCCACTGCTGACTGACTCCCCCAGACCTGTTCTCTCTCTTCCTCAGGCCTTGAGAGGGCAGAGTATGAGACCCACCTTGCCTGTGACCTAAACCTTCATGTACATGACTTACTCCCTGACTCGCTGCTCTCCTCTGAGGACAGACAGGGACTGAGGCTTCGGTTAGTTCACAGTATTATCCCACCGGGCTTCCCTGGTAGCTCAGCTGGTAAAGAATCCGCCTGCAATGCAGGAGACCTGAGTTCGATCCCTGGGTTGGGAAGATCTCCTGGAGAAGGGAAAGGCTACCCACCCCGGTATTCTGGCCTGGAGAACTCCATGGACTGTATAGTCCATAGGGTCACAAAGAGTCAGACACAACTGAGCAACTTTCACTTTCACTTCACTTTCACTTCTCATTATCCCACCGCTGCCTGTAGACTTTAGTCTCTCTATCCCCAACGGAAGACTCCTGGTGTGGGCTTCTCGACACTTCTCTTACATAATGGCCATCTGTCTGTACAGAGTCACTGAAAGACCCTCCTGTGAAAACTTGTGGCCCCTCTCAGAGCCCTTCTCCAAGGGTCAGCACCTACCATCACCATCCCAAGAGGGCACCTCATGGCACTGACCACGGGCAGACACAGTAACACATCACTTTCTGTATGGCACATGGCGTAAGGTGGGCTGGAAAGCTCAGTTAATTTCATTCCATTTCTAGATCTAAATATAGAAAATACATGCAGTAAAAGACAAAAATAAAGGGTAAAACTGTTGCAAAAAGAAAATAAGATGAATGAGGAATAAGTCACCCCAACTGGTTGTGGGACAGCCACTGGAGAAGACCCACTTTTCCAGAAACCAGGATCCCAGGGTCTCCCCAGTCCTGAAACTCCCCCCAGGGTCCTCAGGAGGAAAACACAGCATAACACGGAGAATTAGGCCTCGGTGATACCCGTGTGTGCATGCGTGTGTGCTCAGTTGTGTCTGACTCTTTGCAACCCCATGGACCGGAGCCCGCCGGTCTCCTCTGTCTTTGGGATTATCCCAGCAAGAATACTGGAGTGGGTTGCCGTTTCCTCCTCCAGGGGATCTTTCCCACCCAGGGATCGGACCCTACATCTCCTGCAGCTCCTGCATTGGCAGGACGGTTCTTTACCTTCATGCTACCTGGGAAGCCCTCAATGATACCTGTACAGGAAATCATACATGTTTCCCAGGGCTCCTCATACCTCCTGGCTGTGGACCCAGAACATCTTGACAAAGGAAATCTACATGAAAATATTAATAATTCTATAGGGGCCAGGACTATGCAGTACACACACACACCTCTACTGTTTAAATAAACAATAAGCAGACTAAATAAACCTAATTAAAGTTTAGTAGGTTTAAGAGAGGTGAACACACTGTATATCACTTGGACTGTCCTTACTGCATTGTTCTTACTGGTTACCAGGAAGTTCAGGTTAGGGCAACCCACCAGTCCATTTCCTGGGACTGAGGGCTTTCAGTGTGAAAACTAATACAGTCAGGGAAGACTGGGGCAGTTGGCCATTCTGCTCCAGAAGAACCCTTCCTGCCTGGTGCTTTAACTATAGCCATCCTGCCTTGCTGTTTAAGTGCAAACTTTTAAAAGTTGATGATCATAGGTGGGGCTGACACCTTCTGAGTAAACCTAAGGAACCAGCAGGAAGTAGAGAGTGGCCAGACCTCTCCCAAGGGACTGATGGTTGGATGATGGATGGTGGATGGATGAATGGATGGATGCATGGGTAGAAGGATGGATGCATGGATAGACAGATGGATGGATGATGGATGGTGGAGGGATGGATGCTGGATGGTGGCTGGGTGAATGAGTGGGTGTTGGATGGTCAAATGAAGTCATTAAGCCTAGTAACTGATCAGACACCTCTTTTAAGTAAATATGGCATCAATATTCAAAATTTACATTCTTAACATGAGTTGTGGGTCTTAACATTCTTCTGTTTCAAAATGAAGTGGAGGAGGATCCATTAGGAGGATAACAGTCTCTGAGCTGAGTAAGAACTCAGCCTCTAGTGTATTACACTTTCCTTGGAAAAGGAACATCCCCCATCAGAACTCATTTAAATCTCTGTGGAATGGAAATAAATAAGTATGTGTCTCCAAAATGAATTCATCTCAGAAGAGTTCCTTGAGAATCTTGGATGTAAACTGCTCCTTCAGAGCCAAGATTAACACATAACTTACATAAAAGTGAAAAGAATATTTCCAGTTACCCCTGAAGAAACAGATTACTATATTGAGTCAACAAGCAGTTATCTTAAAACCTCCAAAGAATTAGAGGAGTTCTCCTTAAGTTTTACTCTTTATTTGAGAGACCAGTTTGAGGGCTTCCCTGGTGGCTTAGATGGTAAAGAATCTGCTTGTAATGCAGGAGACCTGGGTTTGATCCCTGGGTCAGGAAGATGCCCTGGAGAAGGGAATGGCAACCCACTCCAGTATTCTTGCTTGGAAAATCCCATGGACAGGGGAGCCTGGTAGGCTACAGTCCATGGGATAGCAAAGAGTTGGACATGACTGAGCGACTAACATTTTCTTTGAAGGTAGCCAGATCTGTGGCTTTGGTGGAGCAATCACCAAACCTCAGTGACAGCCCTGTTTTCTATCTCTGGAATATTCTTTTGACCACCAAACATTTTCTTTAATTAAAGCAGTTTGTGTGCCTTACTCTTGTTTCTAACTCTTTGTGACCCTATAGACCAGGCCCCTCTGTCCATGGGATTCTCCAGGCAAGAATACTGGAGTGGGTTGCCATTTCCTTCTCCAGCGGATCTTCCCAGACCAGGGACTGAACCCACGTCTCTTGCATCTCCTGCATTGACATGCCAGTTCTTTACCAATAGTGCCACCTGGGAAGCCCGCCTTACTCTTAGCAGACTCCAGTAAAGACTTCCCAGACACAGAAGAAAAATTTGATGTGTCTAGGTCTCCCTCATATCTCAGTTGGTAAAGAATCTGTCTGCAATGTGGGAGACCCCAGTTTGATTTCTAGGTTGGGAAGATCTGCTGGAGAAGGGATAGGCTACCCACTCCAGTATTCTTGGGCTTCCCTTGTGGCTCAGCTGATAAAGAATCCACCTGCAATGAGGGAGACCTGAGTTCAATCCCTGGGTTGGGAAGATCCCCTGGAGAAGGGAAAGGCTACCCACTCCAGTATTCTGGCCTGGAGAATTCCATGGACTATATAGTCCATGGGGTCACAAGGAGTTGGACACGACTGAGTGACTTTTAAAAAAAAGAGAGAATCAAGGGTGACCAAGTACTTACTCTGCCCAAAACTAGCTCACATGCCCCAGAAGACCATTCTCTTTAAAAACTTACCCTTGGTGAGATTTTCAAAGAGAACTTGCTTTTAACTGATTTTGTTTTGGAGATAATGATCAAGTTTTGTTTTCTTTTTAATAATTGTGCAAAGTATAGGTTCATGGATGTTGCTGGTATTTTCCACTGGTTTGGAATAGAAATGTGCCTCTGTGTGTTTAATTCTTTCACCTCCGTTTTAGTTAGCTCGTGTTCTGGAGAATACTGCAAGGGGAATAGCACTGGGAAGAAGACTGGGTTATTATCTGAGGTCTATTATCTAGAGTCACAAAGGCCTGTGCCCATCACTGAATGTTTCTCAGCCTCAGCCTGCCTGACCTGCAAAACAGAGCTAGTGCTATCACCCTCCCATCACAGACCTTGTCATCGTCACCGGAACTAGTAGCAAGCTATAGCCACAATTAGCATAGTTAAGTAACAAACAGGAAGCGTCATTCTTTTAAGTGGAAGAAATCAGGACAAAAGCCAACTTGCATTATATCAACGTGGCTTTGAACCTACATGTTAGATTGTAACCTAGCTTCACATACTTACCCAAGATAAAATCATCTGATAATATCAGTGAAGCAAACAACAAAATAATTTGCCATGATGTAAATACAAAAAAAATGAGTTTCTATTACCGGGACTGGATTAGCTTACATGCCCTATACTTAGGTCTTTTGGTTTTATCACTAAAAACTACCTTAAAAAATTAAGCCTTGGGGACTTCCCTGGGAGTCCAGTGTTAGGACTCTGAGCTCCCATTGCAGTGGGCCTGGGTTCGATTCCTGATCAGGGAGCTAGATCCTGTAAGCCACAATTAAGAATTTACATGCTGCAACTAAAGATCCCTCATGCCATAACAAAGACTGAAAATCCTACATGTCGCAACTAAAACCTGGTGCAGCCAAATAAATATATTTTAAAACAAAGAATGGACTTCCCTGGTGGCCCAGTGGTTAAGAATCTGTCTGGCAATGCAGGGGACACAGGTTCAACCCCTGGTCCAGGAAGATTCCACGTGCCTTGGACCAACAAAGCCTGTGCACCGCAACTACTGAAGCCCACGCACCCTAGAGCAACAAGAGAAGTCACCGCAATCAGAAACCCAAGCAGTGCAACTGGAGAGTAGCCTCCATTCACCACAAGTAGAGAAAGCCCTCATACAGCAATAAAGACCTAGCACAACCAAAAATAAATAAAAATATAAATGCATTAAAAATTTTTAAAAATGAAGCCCTTACTCACTCAGAGAATCTGTAGAAGGAGTAGGTTGGCATCACAGTGTTGTTAGGGGAAGCACACTGACTGAAACTGCCCACCCTGGCCAGGTACCATAGCAACCATTTGCATTAGTTGTTTTACCACAGGAGATCCTGATAAGGAATATGGAACTAATAAGCCACCAGCAACCGGAAGAGTTCGGGAAAGGTCTAAAGGAGACACCGTGTGTCCGTCCACTTCCCAGAATCCCTCTTGCTAGCATCCATCTTGGCTGAGTGATGCGTGCACCACCAGGAAAGACTCTGAATTAGAATGATTGGCCAAAGACCACCCGGAAACTAATCCCATCACCATAAAACCCGAGACTGCAAGCCACGTGGCAGAGCAGTTCTCCTGGGTTCCCTTACCCTACTGCTCTCCACCCGGGTGCCCTTTCCCAATAAAATCTCTTGCTTTGTCAGCACATGTGTCTCTCGGACAATTCATTTCCGAGTGTTAAACAAGAGCCCAGTTTCGGGCCCTGGAAGGGGTCCGTCTTCCTGCAACAGTGTCACTGGGTAGAGGGGGCATTTTTAAGGTGTCATGGACACCCTTTTCTCAATTTCAGTTCTTTACAAAACACAGGGAAAACATTTATGAGGGTGGAGGGACTGGGGCTTATGGCAGTTGCCATTTCCAAGACTCTTTAAGCTTTAACTCCATCCATCCTCTTCCTCCTGTAAATATAATTCTGCCTAGAGATGGCTGTGTAAACTGCTAGGAGCAAGGATGCTCTGAGAACCGTTAGATTTACTTCCCTGGTTCTAGTATATCAGACTCTGCAGCCTGGCCTTTTAAAAAGTATTCTAACACCATACACCAAAATAAACTCAAAATGGATTAAAGATCTAAACGTAAGACCAGAAACTATAAAACTCCTAGAGGAGAACATAGGCAAAACACTCTCCGACATACACCACAGCAGGATCCTCTATGACCCACCTCCCAGAATATTGGAAATAAAAGCAAAAATAAACAAATGGGACCTAATTAACCTTAAAAGCTTCTGCACATCAAAGGAAACTATTAGCAAGGTGAAAAGACAGCCTTCAGAATGGGAGAAAATAATAGCAAATGAAGCAACTGACAAACAACTAATCTCAAAAATATACAAGCAACTCCTACAGCTCAACTCCAGAAAAATAAACGACCCAATCAAAAAATGGGCCAAAGAACTACATAGACATTTCTCCAAAGAAGACATACAGATGGCTAGCAAACACATGAAAAGATGCTCAACATCACTCATTATCAGAGAAATGCAAATCAAAACCACTATGAGGTACCATTTCACACCAGTCAGAATGGCTGCGATCCAAAAGTCTACAAATAATAAATGCTGGAGAGGGTGTGGAGAAAAGGGAACCCTCTTACACTGTTGGTGGGAATGCAAACTAGTACAGCCACTATGGAGAACAGTGTGGAGATTCCTTAAAAAACTGCAAATAGAACTGCCTTATGATCCAGCAATCCCACTGCTGGGCATACACACTGAGGAAACCAGAAGGGAAAGAGACACGTGTACCCCAATGTTCATCGCAGCACTGTTTATAATAGCCAGGACATGGAAGCAACCTAGATGTCCATCAGCAGATGAATGGATAAGCAAGCTGTGGTACATATACACAATGGAGTATTACTCAGCCATTAAAAAGAATACATTTGAATCAGTTCTAATGAGGTGGATGAAACTGGAGCCTATTATACAGAGTGAAGTAAGCCAGAAGGAAAAACAGAAATACAGTATACTAACGCATATATATGGAATTTAGAAAGATGGTAACAATAACCCGGTGTACAAGACAGCAAAAGAGACACTGATGTATAGAACAGTCTTATGGACTCTGTGGGAGAGGGAGAGGGTGGGGAGATTTGGGAGAATGGCATTGAAACATGTAAAACATCATGTAAGAAACGAGTTGCCAGTCCAGGTTCGATGCACGATACTGGATGCTTGGGGCTAGTGCACTGGGACGACCCAGAGGGATGGTATGGGGAGGGAGGAGGGAGGAGGGTTCAGGATGGGGAACACATGTATACCTGTGGCGGATTCATTTTGATATTTGGCAAAACTAATACAATTATGTAAAGTTTAAAAATAAAATAAAATTAGAAAAAAAATTAAAAAAATAAAATAAAATAAAAAGTATTCTGAGTGTCCTAAGCATTATTTAGAGGTTCAGACACCAGCCAGATGAGCCCTGACCTCTGTCCTCATTTTCACGGCTGGAGAGGCAGCCCCCAGCGCCTTCTTCAACTGCTTCTTGTCACTCAAGTGTGCATTTTTAAAAGTTCTTCCCAGGAAGCCTCGAAGCAGTTCAGCCCATTCATTTCCAATTTCTCTTGTTCCAGCTAAGAGGGGAGGGTTTAGGAATCAAAACACTTAAGAGGATCACAAAGAGTTGGACACGACTTAGCAACAACACAAGAGGAGTCTGCAGAAGTGAGAAAAGAAAGTCTTAGAGGGGACGAGATCTCTGAGTTTAGACACTAAGGGCACTGAATTCCTCTGGGAAAGGAATTAGATGTATTTGGCATGACATCAGAGAGCAGAGCTGGGACCACTGGGCTGAATCATGTGGAAGCAGATTTCAGCTCAGTATGGTGAAGAACAACTTTCAGAACCAGCATGGGCTGCCTCGTGAGGGAGAGAGTTCCCCAGCACTGAAGGTATGCCAACTGAGATGCTCTGATCCCTTATCAAGAGGGGATTTGCTTGGTTTAAGGGCTGAACCTAAGGGCCTCTGAGGTCCTTTCAGTTGGAGATACCAGGATTCCAAGTTGATCCATGAGTTTTCTCAGACCTGGGCATTCCCCCACGGTTCTGGGCCCTACCTCCCCCTTCAGACTTTGCAGAAAGCCTGGAGGAAGAACATTTCACATTCCCCAGTAACATTCGCCCCACCCAGGTGAAAAGGTGAGGGTGTCAGACACACACCTGTGAGATGAGGCTCTTGCTACTGTCGCTCGGGGCAGAAGTAGGAAGGCAATAATCTTTGTGATTAGCATTCCCTCGTTCTCCCCTGAAGCCCACTGCTCTTACAAAACCGTCTTCCGTTTTTTTTTTTTTTCTCTTAAAACAAAGGGGTTGTTGAGTTCATCACATCCTTCCCAAGAGTAATAAAGACTAAAACAGCCTGGGACACAGAAGGTGCCTAATACATCTTTTTTAAAAGAATAGATGAATACAATTTTTTTTTTAATCGGAGGATAATTGTTCTACAATGTTGTTTGGTTTCTGCCATACAACAAAGTGAATCAGTCATAATTATATATATCTTTCCCCTCTCTGTTGAGCCTCCCTCCACCCTCCCATCTCACCTCTCTAAGTCGTTATAGAGTGCCAGGCTGGGCTCCCTGTGTTATATATAATAGCAGCTTCCCACTAGCCATCTATTTTACATATGGTAGTGCATATATGTTGATGCTACTGTCTCAATTCATCCTACCCTCTCCTTCCACCACTGTGTCCACAAGTTCATTCTCTGCATTTGAAAAGCAAGAGTGTATACAATATTTGACACAAAAGCGCGTGTGCTCAGATGCCCGATTCTCTTACATCTCCTACATTGTCAGGCAGGTTCTTTACCACTAGGGCCACCTAGGAAGCCCCAAGCATTATATATTCTTTTATTCATTCAACAAATGTGTTGTTTATCCAGAGCCGGATTCAATGCAATCTTCTGCATTTTCTTTACAGCTGCCCCTGCCCTGGGAATCTATCTGCCACTCTCCTCATGACTCATCTGACCTTAGCTGTGGGCTCTAGTCAAGGGCGGGTGGCGGGGGGGGGCGGTCTGCGGAGTTAACAAAACAGAGAACTATCCAATCTGTCCTGAAAACAGCTGAATTTAACAACAAAGGAGAATATTCTTTTCTGAAGGCAGTTAAGCAACTGTTCCAGCAAATACCAATTAGTAAGGAAGGTCCACGTGCAGATCAACATACATTTCTAGATTATCCTGGCTGTACTCCTAGTTCAAATAGGTGGGTTATAAGACCATTTTTGCTGCTTCTTAGGGGCATGACCTGGGCTTCCCAGATGGTGCTAGTGGTAAAGAACCCACCTGCCAATGCAGGAAACATAAAGAGACATGGGTTCGATCCCTGGGTCGGAAAGATCCCCTCGAGGATGGCATGGCAACTCACTCCAGAATTCTTGCCTGGAGAATCCCATGGACAGAGGAGCTTGGTAGGCCATAGGGTTGCAAAGAGTCGGACATGACTGAAGCAACTTAGCACACACACAGGGGCATGACCTGGTCCAAGTCACAACTTTGAAAAAGCCCTATGTCCTCATTCAAACATCTCAAGTCCCCTCCCCACTTCAACAATCTTTGAAGGAGATCCTTCCCCTTGCTTGGAATGTTTGATGTTAAATTCAGTGCACCATACAAGAAACTTCCATGGTATGATTTAAAAAAAAACAAGCTGTAATTTATGGAGTGCCTCTCATTCCAATTTGGAATAATATTCCACAGTACTTTATAGCATTTACTGTTCCCCAAAAGCACGGGAGATAGATCTTCTTATCCTCATTCATGGGGGAGGGAATAGATTCAAAGAAAAATATCGAGTCTATGATGACATGGTCGGCACTTGGCACAGCTGACTTGAACTCGACCTGATTTCAAGTCCTTGTTCCCAAAGTGCCTCATTCCGAAGTGCTGCTGGTTGTTGAAACAGGACTGATTCTTCAAGGACAAACTATTCATTCAGAATTTTTCATATTTCTCCTCTTTCTTATTCTCCTACTTATATTTATTTAGTTGGGCAGCTATTTGCTATGTCCGGTCTTATTTGCCGCATGTGAGATGTTTCATTCGTTTTGACGTGTGGACTCTCTAGTTGTGGCACACAGGTTCTGGAGCCCAAGGGCTCAGTAGTCGTGGCACCCTCGCTCAGTTACTCTGCCACATGTGGGATCTAGTTCCCAGACCAGGGATCAAACCTACATCTCCTGCTTTGTAAGGCAGATTCTTAACCACTGGACCACCTGGGAAGTCCCTTCTCCTTCTTAACAACGGTTTTTAACTCAACCCCTCCACCAGAGGTTTCGTGGGGATGGGAAAAACCATACACTATTAGTAATTTTCTAGAGTCCTTACAGTAAACCACATCATCCTGTGCTACTAAGGTCAAAATAAATGTATCCCCAACTCATCTTTCTTTAGCTGGTTCCCCCAAATGTCCCAGACTGCTCCAACCTTAGTCAAGAGGAGAGAAAGTGTGGATGAAAGGAGATGGCAGTTTTACCAGATTACAGCTGAAAGACTGCACTTTTTAAAGTTTATAAAATATATGAAGATGTAAACATGTTGCAAAGTCCCCTCCCAGGGCTTTGGAAGGGCCACTGAAATGAGGGGCACCTTAACTGTACCTTCAACAGCTGCAGATAAATGCACCTCCAGCCCCACGTTGCTCAGTAGTATTTTCAAATGAGATTTAGGCTCATTTACACCTGGCTACAGGTGCATTCATCTTTTAAATGGAAATAATGACTGTGATTAAATATGGCCATATTTTTCTATTATTATTATCATACATGATGGATTTCCATTCTTACCTTAAAACAGAGTTCTTTGAGTCTAATTATTTCCATCCATCATGCAAACACAGAACTTCAGAGCTGGAAAGACACAGAACTCCTTTAATCTACAAGCCTGGATTTTCAGAGACGAGAAAACTGACACCCAGGCAAATCTAGAAAGACAGGTGCTTGTCTGTAGTAGAGTCATGAGAACGGACTTGGCCAGACTTGCGAGTGTTTACTCTGCCCTGGGGAGGGAGAAGGACAAGCATGTTTGCCATTCCCAGCAAACTGTGCTCTAACTGGGGAATCTGTATGTACTTAATGCAAGATCGTATCTTATAAGAGTGAAATTGTCAGAGGTAAGAAGTGTGATCAGAGGTAAGAAGTGTGATCCCAGCATATTCAACACCAAAGTTTAAAACGAAAAGTTCCTAACAACCTCACTTACCAATATGAGGCTCCCACCAGCCAACCTATCCTGAACCAAGGACCTCTTAGTTCTGCGGAGAAGCCCATTGGGGGCTGAGAATTATACGGTTTGAAGAAACTTCCAAAGGCCCTCCCTTTTTATCCCAAGATTATTGTTTTGGGCCAGACGCCCTATAAAACTTTACTGCAACAGGCAGGGATGGTGTGTTCTATAAAATACATATGTGTGTATGTGTGCATGTGTGATATAAGTGGGACAGAGTAACTTGTTTCTGAGAATAGAAATACAAAATAGTTGAGTTAATCCTAGGAGGAAAATGATCAACCCAATATAGTTACTTTTCAAATTAACTGCATCATCTAAAATAAAATTTTAGTTCCAGTGTTTGAAGAAATCTTCATAAAGTCAGTAACTCTAGATGATGACTCCATGTCAATATCCAAGTGCAAGTGATTTACTGTTCTGCTCATGGTCTTAGGTGAGGAGTCATGTACAGACGACCTCTAGGAGACTATGGAGGGGGACAAAGGAGAGCCGGGGTAGGGACCCTCCCTTCAGACTCCAGGTTTTCAGACTTTTCTTCTTTTGAAAGCCATCGACCTTTCTCTAAATGAAGTGGTACAATAAACTCAATAGGTAACATGAAGAGGGAAGCTGTTGTAGTTCAAGCCAGGATGAAGGCTCTGTCCCCATCTCCCCCTATAAACCCTATAAACATGGACATACAGACACCCCCCACCCCAACCTCCCCATGTTCTGGACTGTATGACACCTCTGAATCCCAGGAACCCTTGAAGCAAGGATTTTTTAAACCTAGTTGCTGAGCACTGCAGATAAATACAAGTGATGGAGCTGAAGGAATCCGATAGCCTCTACTGGAAATCACAGCCATGGCCACAGAGGGGAGTAAGATTTTTGCAAAAGCTTAAACTGGGAAATATCAAACAGGCTGGAGCAGTGCTGTCTAATGGAACATTTACAAATGTCAATAGAACATTTTGGAAATGTTCTGTGTCCATTAACCACAACCCATGTTTGGCTACTGAGCCTTTGCTGTATGGCTGGAGGACTGGGAACTTTATTTTTTTATATTATGTAGATTTAATTAACTGAAATGTAAATTTATCAAGCCACATGTGGCTGGTGGCTACCGTTAATATATTGGACAATGCAGTTCTACAGCATTCCTCTTCTGCTGGTAAAAATACATGCACAGACTCTGCAACAACACAGGCGTCTATACTTCCTGTGGAAACATCTAAGGGAGCAGATCCTCCATTCTTCTGCTTTTTTCTTTATTCCACACAAAGGAAGTCTCAGATGAGAACATTTTCCTGCTAGATTTCTACTGTTGCTGAAACAAATAACTACTGACAGAGTGGCTTCCAACAACGCAAGTGAATTCTCTTCCATTTCTAGAGGCCGGAAGTCCACAAGGAATCTCCCTGGGCTTAAATCAAAGTGTTGGCAGGACTGCGTTTTTCTGGAGGCTCTAGGCAAGAATCTGTTTTCTTGACTTTTCCAAGTTCTAGAGGTCGCCCACAGTCCTTGGCTTGTGGCCACAGTCCTTGGCTATCTCTCTGTCTTCAAAGTCAGCAGTGGACCATCTTCAAATATCTCGCTGACTCTGCTGCCATCAGCATGTCCCATCTCTGATTCTCTCTGACTCTCTCTCTCCTTCCTCCTACTTGTGAGGATCCTTGTAATTACTTTGGTCCCATCTGGACAAGCTGAGATAATCTCCCGCCTCAAGAGTCTTAATTTAATCACAGCCACAAACTCCTTCTTGCCGTGTTAAGTGACATGTTCACAGGCTCCTAGGATGTGGGCATCTCTGGGTAGGGGGCATTATCCTGACTATTGCATCTTTCTTGTGGATTATGTTGAAGTAAGGCCAGGACCTTTGTGTCAAATTCATGAAAGCCCAGGTTCTAGAAAGTAGCCCTGGTGGATAATGCTTCAGCCCAGACACCCACAAGTGAGCTGAGGTTTTCTCAGCGTTCTTTGGTCTACTCTGGTGGCTCTCCAACTTTTGCCAGCTTCACCATCATCCAGAGAGCTTGTTGAAATAGATTGTTGAACTTGGACCCCAGAGACACAGCAGATTTGGGCAGTACAAGAATTTGCATTTCTCAGTCACATAAAATATTTTTTTAATTTGTATTTATTTGTGTATTTTTGGCTGCCCTGGGTGTTTGTTGCAGCAGGCGCACTCAGTAGCTGTGGCACGCAGGCTTAGTTGCCTTGTGGCATGGGGGATCTTCCCAGACCAGGGATCAAACCAGCGTCCTCTGCACTGGCAAGCAGATTCCTAAACACTGTCCACTAGGAAAGCCCTCAGATAAGATATTTTAACATATACCCACAAATTCTTTGACACTCCTCCCTGCAAATGGTAGACTGGATTTAGTGACTTGCTTCTAACTGTATTTGATGGACATAATGGTGTGTGATTTTAAGACGAGATATTAGAAGGCACAGTTCTATTTTCGAATAGAACGGTCTTCTTTCTGTTTCTGTGTCTGTCTCTGTGTGTTTCAGTTCATACGCACTGGGGAGACCAACCTCCATGTCTTGAGGACGTTCCAGCAGCAGCCTAGGGAGGAGACAAAACCTGCCACCAACACCCAGCCCTGGGAGTCGGCCACCTTGGAAGGTTTGCTCCAGCCCCGGTCAAGCCTTCAGATGACTGTAGCTCTGGGTAACACCTTGTCTACATCCTCATGAGAGCTCCTAAGCCAAGATCTCTGAGATGTCACTCCTACATCCTGAGCCACAGAAACTGTACAAAATAATATTTATTGGTGTTTAAAGCCCCCAAATTGGGGGCAAGTTGTTATGTACCACAGATAACTAATACATCAGAGGATGCTGATGCCTCTGATCTGAAGATCACCTTTTGGGACCCACTGGTCCAGACCGGATGTTGTGGAAGGCACAGGCTTTCTCCTGCCTGCACCAATAGGCACACAGATCTAGGCGATTGTCACACTCTCAGGTTTATACAGACTGCTTATTCACTTTCTCTTGTCTGCAGACACTTCCAGTCTCCACCAGTCGCTCTTTCATGGAAGTATTTTTACCAGGAAGAATAACACCAACACATCAGAGGGTAGCTGGACTCCAGAAGTTCATTTCTGTCTCCTCAGCCATAAAATTTCGTCTTCACGTGGGTGAAGAACCAGACAGGTTTAGGGAGAAGAGGAGATGATTCCAAGACTAGACCATCATTCTTTCTCACGCTCTTTTCAGTCTGGAGGTGAATAAGATCAAGAAAAAGAACCATCCCCCACCCCGCCAAAAAAAAAAAAAAAAAATCAGAGCTCTTGACAAGAGAGGGAAAACTAGCCCTGGGAGCCTGGAGAGCAAGGGGCTTCCAACCGTTAAATAATGAGAAACTGAAAGTTCCCTGACTCTGTCCGGGGCCAACGCCTGAGCCAGCTGTGGAGGAAACGGCGAGTTTACATTATCTGGGATGTCAGTGAGAGCCAAGTGGACACACACTTCCTGTCTGCCTCTCCCTGAAGATTAGCAAACCCTTCAGCAAAGATGCTTCTCCAGGGGTTGCATGGGCTATTTAGTTTCCCAATGGGCAGATGTGGGCCAAGAAAGGAAATAACAGATCCAAGAGCAAGGGAGGAGAAGTGGTTGTGAAGACAGACAGGCACATGGAAAGGATGTGGACACCAGGAATGGACTGATGCTGGTCGGCTAGGTGGGCTGTCTCTGGTCCAGGCACTGCCGGGCAAGCCAGCCAAGGAGACTCGCGTCCATGGTCCCTGCTCCATTTGATGGGGTTTCTCTGGCTTTCCCATTTATTTTATAGGCACTTAAAATATGACATATGATTCCATTTATATGAAACTTTGGGAAAGGCAAAACTAATAGAGAATGATAGGAAGCGGAAAAGTGGTTGCCTCAGGCCAGCCTTGTGGGGAGAGAGGACTACAAAGGGCCATGTGGGGCTTTGGAAGGAGACCGAAATGTTCAGCATTTTTATTGTAATAGTGGTTACAGGGGTGTATACGTTTGTCAAAATTTATTGAAATGTATGCTCAGAATGGGCACGTTTTATTGTATATAAGTTATGTCTCAATAATGTTGATCTTTAAAAACAAAAGTGCAACATATGGGGTGTCCTCTAATGGGGTTGTCGATGGCTGGTTTGTCAAAACAAGAGCTATTAACATCTGGTAAGAGAGGAGGGATTCAACCATTTAGATTAGACTAGGCTCAAAGGATGGGATTGTAACAAATGTATACAAATTGTAGGAAGCAGATCTCTACTCAATGTATTCACATCCGTCCTTTGTTTAACACAGTTTTATTGAAACCACTGTGTGACAAGGTTTTGACCCTCAGATATGCATGAATGACTTAGCTTCTCTATTGCTCAAATTGATTTTTGTTCAAAAAGTCAATTTTGCAGAGAATGGAGGGAGTATCAATCAATTTGAGGTTTCCTCATTTCCCCCGCACATTGGTGTCTGTGTTCTAGTAGGTTCTGTCAGTGCCAAGGCACTGAGGGGACATCTAGATTTCAAGCTGGGCATCTCTTGCAATAGAGATGCCCACAATAGAGATGTCCTCCTCCTTCCCACTCTTGACCCTTGGTCATGACCCCTCCCACAGGGCTGCAGAACTGGTCCTCACTGCAGTCCTCGTGATCTCCGTGGCCCCCTGCGCCACCCCTGAGCCACATTGATGGGCAACATCGTGGCCCCTCTGCTACTTCTGTGCTGCGGTGGGGCTGGGGGAGACCACACAGAGGTCTCTCTGTCAGTCTGTCCCTGGCCCATCTGCCTGAACACAGGACAAAGGCACACTGTGTACAGTGGGGCTGCCTCCAGGAGTCTACCTGGTAGACCACAGGTCCCCTCCACTCTTGGGTCCCCAAACCAGCCTGAAATTAGCACTTCAGCGTTAGCATAGTGGTAAAGTACTGCTCAAAATTCCCCAAGCCAGGCTTCAGCAATATGTGAACAGTGAACTTCCAGATGTTCAAGCTGGTTTTAGAAAAGGCAGAGGAACCAGAGATCAAATTGCCAACATCCGCTGGATCATGGAAAAAGCAAGAGAGTTCCAGAAAAACATCTATTTCTGCTTTATTAACTATGCCAAAGCCTTTGACTGCATGGATCACAATAAACTGTGGAAAATTCTGAAAGAGATAGGAATACCAGACCACCTGACTTGCCTCTTGAGAAACCTATATGCAGATCAGGCAGCAACAGTTAGAACTGGACATGGTACAACAGACTGGTTCCAAATAGGAAAAGGAGTATGTCAAGGCTGTATATTGTCACCCTGCTTATTTAACTTATATGCAGAGTACATCATGAGAAATGCTGGGCTGGATGAAGCACAAGCTGGAATCAAGATTGCTGAGAGAAATATCAATAACCTCAGATATGCAGATTGACACCACCCTTATGGCAGAAAGTGAAGAGGAACTAAAAAGAACTAAGATCATGGCATCTGGTCCTGTCTCTTCATGGGAAATAGATGGGGAAACAGTGGAAACAGTGTCAGACTTTATTTTTTTGGGCTCCAAAATCACTGCAGATGATGATTGCAGCCATGAAATTTAAAGACGCTACTCCTTGGAGGAAAAGTTATGACCAACCTAGATAGCATATTGAAACGCAGAGACATTATTTTGCCAACAAAGGTCTGTCTAGTCAAGGCTATGGTTTTTCCAGTGGTCATGTATGGATGTGAGAGTTGGACTGTGAAGAAAGCTGAGTGCCAAAGAATAGATGCTTTTAAACTGTGGTGTTGGAGAAGACTCTTTTTTTTTTTTAAACTTTATTGATCTTTATTGAAATTTTAAGTTCTTATACACAATACAATTGTTACAAATGATAACATAAAAATCATTTTATTATAAGTAACATAATTGCTGTATCAATTTATATAAAAACAAATCAAAACCACTACAATATTGTAAAGTAACTAGCCTCCAGTTAAAATAAATAAATTAAAAAGAAAAATAAATTACAAAGCCTCAACAGCTAGGGAGAAATCTATAGTAGTAGAAGACTACAATAGTAGAATAGTAATATAATAAAAAGATTGTAATTGTGATCCATTCTGAGAAACAGTGCATGAAAAAAGAAAGTAAAAAGAAAATTACAATCTCATACAGAATGCATGTGTCTTCAACAAAATGTGCTTGTTGAAATTCAATTTATATAATATATGTTTCCATATACAATGCAGGTCAAATATTACCGTGTGGTACCACTGTGTATGTGAAAGTGAAGTTGCTCAGTCGTGTCCGACTCTTTGCGACCCCATGAAGCCCTACCAGGGTCCCTGACTGCAAGGAGATCCAACCAGTCCATTCTAAAGGAGATCAGTCCTGGGTGTTCTTTGGAAGGAATGATGCTAAAGCTGAAACTCCAGGACTTTGGCCACCTCATGCGAAGAGCTGACTCATTGGAAAAGACTCTGATGCTGGGAGGGATTGGGGGCAGGAGGAGAAGGGGACGACAGAGGATGAGACGGCTGGATGGCATCACTGACTCGATGGATGTGAGTTTGAGTGAACTCTGGGAGTTGGTGATGGACAGGGAGGCCTGGTGTGCTGCGATTCATGGGGTCGCAAAGAGTCGGACACGACGGAGCGACTGAACTGAACTGAACTGAACTCTGGATATAGACTCCCTGGGCTCAAAACCTCACTCTGCCAGTTGCTAGCTGCACAACCTGGGCAGATGTTGTTAACAGATTCACTGCTGATAAAAGTTAGTGGTAGTGATTGGATTACAATTCAGGTCTTCTTAGTCCTAGTCAGGGTCTTTCTCCAAAAAAAGCACATAGTTCTGTCTTGATGAAATCAAAGAAAACTCATTTTTGTGTTTTTTGTGGGTTTTTTTGGGCCAAAAATGATGGGATGGTTTATTTTATGTATCAATGTGGCATGGTTTATTGAGGATCTTATTTTATCAACAGCCTGTGTGCCACCATGCAAACATTTCCTTCAGCTGTATCAGCAGAAGATACATTGAGATCTATCAGCTTTAAAACAACAAAACAAGTGGGAGCCAAGGAAACATCAGGGAGAGGAGATGGGTTTCCTCTTTGGCCCACAGACGTGGACTCGTTAAATCCTAGAAGCACCTGTGGATGCTGTCGCTCATTAGCCTCAGCATCCATCTGCATCATTTTACTCTGTCTATATCATGTTACTCTTCTGTGCCCAGATTAATCTGGGACCTCTTGTTACACGATTGATTCTAACCAGATTCTCACTGAAAATGGGGAATGTAGGATTACAGTAATTAGCCTGGTCCTTCAGGAAGGCTATTTCCTGCATGACATATCAATGTCTTCATTTTATTACTCAATCAGGGGAAGTGGGAGCCTTGGATACATGATCCCAAGAAGCTTTAACTCTCCACTGGCTTTTATAACCAGCTCTCCTGCCAGGTGTTGGCAAAGAAACCTCATTAGTTCTTAATTCCAAGATTTGAGAAGCACAGGTGAGCTACTCATGTTATCAGTAGTTCTTGAGCATCTAGGCAGCCCTGAGAGGCAGGCGAGGGCAGGACAGGTGGGCTGGGGAGCACGTCCACACGCTGTGGAGGCCAGCCTGTGGGATGATTGGGAGGGAGACCTTCCAGACAGCCTGGATGGTGGTACAAGCCCTTCGTGCTCCACCAAGAACCTCCTCCGAGCTGAAAGCTGCCCCACCTTGGCTGCCTAGCAGTGCTACTGAGAGCCCAAGAGAGTCACGCCCTGAGGACTACATTTCAAACCCATTCCTGGCAGGATAGCTCCTGGCGGAAAGCAGCTCTAAATTTAGATCTCCGAGTGACAGTTTCAGAAACAATGTCCTTACTTGACACAAAATAAGCAGAGCATCAGGAGAGAGGAGCCAGCTCTCTCCTGCTGCCTGTCTGTACCCACCTGGGACGTCTGTCCCACATGTCTGTGCAGCTGGCGCTCATTGCAGGCTCAGCTCTTTGGAAGAGGAAGGGGAGGCTCAAAGAGGGAGACAGTTGGTCCCGCTTTAAGAAACTCTCAGTCCAATGGCAGTGGGTACTTTGCACACTCTCAATCTGGCTTCACGATCACAGAGGTGGCCAAATGTGCTGAAAGGCTGCACTGTGGGGCAGGGTGGAAGGTAACACTGAGGGAGGGAGAGTGGACCAGATCAGACGTGCGTAGGGGGCAAAGAGTGCGCAGGACAGAAGCTTGATGGGGGCGATGAGCATCGTCCACGGGGGTCACAGAGTCAGACATGACCAAGCAACGGGAACGACAACCACATGAGCACTGCACCTACAGTTCTATGGTCCTTTGTCTTCTTGTCTCACCTGACAATGCCCCTGACAGCTGTGAGTGTTATCTCCCTTCTCCCCATGAGCACACTGAGACCAGTGAGGTTAAGTGGGTGGTTCCAGGTCACACAGCGAGTTCGGGGCAGCACTGGGCTGGGTCATAGAAGTCAGGAGAGCAGAGAGCCCACTACAGGGAGGCTAGGAGGAGGAGCGTGGTCTGCTCCCCCAGAACAGGCGGCCTGCTGGGTCCAAGAAGCAAGAGTGCTCAGAGTGGGTGAAGGCAGCCCTCTGGGCATCAGCCCAGGGGAGGTGGGCACTGTGGCTGCTGATTTAGGGACAGCCAGCCACTTTCTTCCCAGACAGGAGGGCCTGCTGGCCCGATGGGCAGCATAGGTCACACCCACACCTGACGGTGTCACGTCCGGCGGAGGCGCTCCACGGACGGACACAGCACCCCTGGCAACCACACAGAGGGTCAAGGGCACAATCCCTAAGGCCACGAGGGATGAACGCAGGCAGATAAATGCCCGCAGAGGGCCGTCCTCCTTGCGGAGCGCTGGCCACGCTGCAGACATCACCCCAACCACTACCGGTGGATCATCTGGCGAATCCTCAGAGCATCCCTTACCACCCCCTTTAACAGATGAGGAGGGGTGCTCTGTGAGGACCTAGGGGGTGGAATGGGGGGAGCAGGAGGGAGGCTCAAGAGGGAGGGCATTCAGTTCAGCTCAGTTCAGTCACTTAGTCGTGTCTGAGTATTTGCAACCCCACGAACCGCAGCACACCAGGCCTCTGTGTCCATCACCAACTCTCAGAGTTTACCCAAACTCATGTCCATTGAGTCGGTGATGCCATCTAACCATCTCATCTTCTGTCATCCCCTTCTCCTCCTGGGTCTTTTCCATCAGGGTCTTTTCCAATGAGTCAGCTCTTCGCATCAGTTGGCCAAAGTACTGGAGTTTCAGCTTCAACATCAGTCCTTCCAATGAACACCCAGGACTGATTTCCTTTAGGATGGACTGGTTGGATCTCCTGGCAGGCCAAGGGACTCTCAAGAGTCTTCAACACCACAGTTCAAAAGCATCAATTCTTCTGCGCTCAGCTTTTTTATAGTCCAACTCTCACATCCATACATGACCACTGGAAAAACCATAGCCTTGACTAGACGGACCTTTGTTGACAACAAAACTAATACAATTATGTAAAGTTTAAAAAAAAAAATAATGTCTCTGCTTTTTAATATGCTGTCTAGGTTGGTCATAACTTTCCTTCCAAGGAGTAAGCATCTTTTAATTTCATGGCTGCAGTCACCATCTGCAGTGCTTTTGGAGCCCAGAAAAATAAAGTCAGCTACTGTTTCCACTGTTTCTCCATCAATTTGCCATGAAGCGACGGGACCAGATGCCATGAACTTAGTTTTCTGAATGTTGAGCTTTAAGCCAACTTTTTCGCTCTCCTCTTTCACTTTCATCAAGAGGCTCTTTAGATCTTCACTTTCTGCCGTAAGGGTGGTGTCATCTGCATATCTGAGGTTATTGATATATATAGCTGATTCATGCTGTTGTACAGCAGAAGCTAACACAACATTGTCAAGTAATTATCCTCCAATTTAAAAAATCCTGTGATAAACCATTATGGAAAAGAATATTTTTTTTTAAAAAGAATGTGTGTGTGTGTGTGTGTGTGTATATATATATATATACACACAACTGAATTACTTTGCTGTATAGCAGAAATAACATTGTAAATCAAATATGCATGTGTTGTCTCTTCAGTTGTGTCCGACTCTTTGTGACCCCATGGATCATAACCTGCCAGGCTCCTCTGTCCATGGGATTCTCCAGGCATGAATACTGGGATAGGTTGCCATTTTCCCCTCCAGGGGAATCTTCCCGACCCAGGGATCAAACCTGGGTCTCATGTCTCCTGCATTGGCAGTTAGGTTCTTTACCACTAGCACCACCTGGGAAGCCCCCCAAAAAACTATACTTCAGTAAAAATTTAAAGATAAATAACCAAAACAATACAAAACAAAAGCAGACAAGGAAACGGCTGTGCCCTTGAACCTGTCTAAAGAGAGAACTAAGCCAGCAGAGAGGTAAAGGGTCTGGACCCAGGTGTCTGAGACCAACACCCAGGCTCTGATCTCTGCACCCTAAATCCCACCCTGTCTCCTGTGGGTAACACATCCCTGCGGAGAGCTTGATACCTGTGAATGAGCATCAGAAGGGAAGATCCCTGAGGGCAAGAATTGGTGTTTGTTTTGCGCACAGACGTAGCCCATCTTTTCCAACAGCTCTGAGCTCGTGGTAGACGTTTAAGAAACATTTGTTGAGTGAAGTAAAGAGCCAGAAAACTGCCCTGAGATGTGAAGGCTGACTTGGCCCAGAGACTCGCTCCCAGGCGTGGGTCTTACCGCTTGAGATTCGGGTTTTTTCCTTAATGAGACCAACTAGGAAAGTCCCTCGTGGATGCGACTTTACACACAGGTGACCGGCCACAGCTCACCCTCAGCTTGTCCCTCCCTCGTACCAGAAGAAGCTGGGGAGGTGGGTGGCGACTGATTGGCCCCTGGAAGCTGCTAACCCGAGGCGGGCGTTTCAGGTGCCCCCATCACCTCCGGTCACTTCACTCAACATCCAATAATACAATCTCTCCTTTCACAAGACCAAGGACTCACCACGTGTCAGAGATCTCACATCTCCTTGTGAACAGTAAGAATGTCAGTGCTGCGTCCCCAGGTCATAAAAGTCCCACACTCTCCAGGGTGGGCTTGGGACACCACCCCTTTCTTGCTCAGGCACGTCCCAGGGACAGCAAGTGTCCAGCTGGCTGGAAATCACAGAGAGGCAGCGAGCGCTTCTCCCACGCTGGCGCTTCCCCAGCACCACACAGTCCGTCAAGTGAGTTTGTTTTGCTCTCCAGATAAATGAGGAGCCAAAGGGTGTTTTTCTAACTGCGAATTCTTGGCATTTTTTCAGACTTCTAAATAACCAGAGTGAACGCTGCCAGTCTTCTCTGGCGCTGCTCAGGACTGTTTAATGAGCAATAGAATCATGGATTGAGGGGCCTCTGTAGTCACTTCCGAAGTCACCTGATGCATGGGGTACTCCAAGTTTTCTACGGAACGAAATCCTTCTTTCAAGTACAGACTTACCTTGAAGTCCAGCATGGTAATATTCTATTCTATTGTGTTATGTTATATACATATCATAAACATAAACATATTATAACATATCACATGCTACGTGACATGAAAAAAAACTAGCAGGGCTATGGATGAAGTCAGGTGGCAGCTGGCCCCCAAGCCTCAAGCCCTCTTTTACTTTCCAACCAGCATAGTTCCAGAAACATAAGTCTCCTTTAGCCCCTCTCTGCAATGATGGCAAAGGGCCTGAGAAGGGAAGTTGTGGTGGTTGTTATTATTCTTGTTCAGTTGCTATGTCGCATCCAACTCTTTGCAACCCTATGGACCTCAGCACACCAGGCTCCTCTGTCCTTCACTCTCTCCTAGAATTTGCTCAAATTCATGTCCATTGAGTCAGTGATCCTATCTAATCATCTCATCCTCTGCTGTCCCCTTCTTTTGCCTTCAATCTTTCCCAGCATCAAGGTCCTTTCCAAAGAGTTGGCTCTTTGCATCAAGTGGCCAAAGTATTCAGCATCACTATTTCCAATGAAATCAGGATTGACTTCCTTCAGGATTGACTGGTTTGATCTCCTTGCAGTTCAAGGGACACTCAAGGGTCTTCTCCAGGACCACAATTGGAAAGCATCAATTTCTTCGGCACTCAGCCTTCTTTATGATCCAACTCTCACCTCCGTACATGACTAATGGAAAAACCATAGCTTTGACTCAGCCAAAGTCCCACAGCAACGAGCTAGTGACTTGCTGAGGCTGCTCCTGGCTCAGGATTCAGCATCTCTCCATAGACCAGTGCCAGCCCACACTTGCTTCCTCACCAGTCAGGAAGGAAGGACTCGCAAGCCCAGGACAAGTCTGCAGAGAGAAGGCCATGCCTGGTCTCTAAGGCCCTGGGCAGGTTGTGGACAATTCCCCTGGGTGACTTATTCAGTGTGCAGCTGATGATAAAGGTGATAAAGTTCAGTTTAACATAAAACCTGAACTCAGGCCTGGTCAACCCTCCATCCTCCTTGAGACAGGAGACATCTAGCTCTCGCTGGCCTGAACCTCCTGCCTCAAAATGTGCCCTTTACTGGCAAGAGAACAGGCAAACACCAACCAAACGTCCCTTACATGCTTTTATTTACGGAAGCAGGCCAGAGACAGGCCTGGCAGGAATGACATGCTGGTGGGCGTGGCCTCAGATGGACAGTATTCCCTTTTGGGGGCTCACCGAGGCCCCAGGATGTGACTCCATGGCTATGATCTCGAAGCTTCCTCCACCTCCACCATGTGAACAGCCTGGAAGAAACAGGAGATCACGCTTCCCCTCACCAGATGTCAGAGTCCTTTCCTGAATTACCTCCCACAAGAGAAGGAAAGACCTGTGACCGCGGCCGCAGCCGGGCCATCGAGGCACTGGTGAGAAGAAACGCTCTAACACCCACGCGGCAGAGATGCCTCCCAGCCCCAGACACCCTGCTTCAATAGTCCTTTATTTTCTCTCCCTTCTCAGTTACCTTTCTCTGCAGCTCCAAATGCTTTAGAAAAGCTTCTGTGTACAACTGGAGCCCTGGCATTTTTTTCTTATCTCTCTTCCCCGTCTGCCCGGTCTCAAGGGAGAAATTGGTGCCAGAGGCTGAAATGGGACGCTCCTCACCCTGACCCTCCCCCTCCCCCCAGGCACTCTCTCCCTCCCTCCCACATCCTCCTCCTCCCCTTCCTCCTGCATCCTTCCCTCCCTCCTGCACCCCCCCTTACCTCCCAGGCCCTCCCCCTCCTCCACAGCCCCCTCTTCTCTCCTGCATCCTCCCGTCCCTCCTGCACCCCTCTGCCTCCCAAACCCTTCACCCCAACTCAGGGGACTGTCACATGGAAAGCCCTTGGCTGGAACACTCCTTGGTGCTCAGAAATCCTAAACACTGTGGCCTGCGCAGAGCCTGCCAGAGAGAACAGGGAGTCCTCTCTCTGGCCAGACTGTGAGCAGGCAAGATGGAAGAGGCCTTATTAGGTCATCCAGCCCAGGAACAGGGTGCGCTGCCTGGAGCCTTCTGCTACCCAGCCCCCGAGAATGGAGCTTCTGACCTGGACATCTGCATCCTTCTGCCCCCAGCCCCCACCCCCCAACCCCCTACTCCTCGGAGGAATGTGCCCCCCTCCTTCAAAGACCAACCAGCCTTTCTCGGGCTGCACCCATTCCCTCTAAACCTGGGCAGGAAGCCGGGCAGCGACCTCTTCCCCAGACCTGGTGGTGTTGGTTCCTGCTACTACCCCTTCACCCCTTTCTTTACCCACACACTTGGCACCTCTTACCACTCCATGTCACTTCCTTATTTGTTCTCGTTGCTTGTCAGCTGCTTCCTTGTACTAAAATGTGAGCTCCTTGAGGAAGGGATGGGCTCCTGGCTCAGGCATTAGCACAAGTGCAATTATCATACATATTCACTGAACGTGTTCCTTACCCACAAAGATAAGCCTCAAGCATATATGCCCCATTTCTTTCCCTCAACCATCTCTACCAATAAAGCCACTTTCTGTTCATGTGCCGAGAAGGAGGAAGTCATCCCATGCCTGTCACTTCCCTGACTGTTCTGACTGGAGGATCACAGTCCCTGCGTGACAAGAAAATGTCAGCAACCTGAAGGCATGACTTCCAGCCTGGCCTGGCCTCCCACCCTGACCCAGGTGCCCTGAACCACCACCTCTCAGACCGCCCCCAAGAAAGAATCTTACCAACTCTGCTTCATAAGACTTGACATTAATATTTTGTCTCCTAGAGCTGTTTGTTGTCAAAGGGATAGACATCTGCTGGTAAAATGCTAACACCTATAAGAGGCCGGCATTTGGACAACTGGGCAGCCTGAATATTCAGTCCTGGAGCTCCACAAACCTCTAGCATGGGGCCTATTCTTTAAATGTGTGTTTTCTGATTATAGAAACAATACATGTTTATAAAAAAAACTTTGTTATAAAACTATGTTTTTTTTAAAAATTGAAAGAATCTGCCAGCTCACTATTCACACACTGTACATACATTTTAACAATTTTCTTCCTCTCCCTTTAGCCCAACAATTTTTCTAATTTTCTCCTTTAGAAAAAGAAATTTTTTTCAGTCCATCTTTCCCATTTATACAACTAACAGCTAATTCCTGATTTCCCAAAGAATCACAAAAGAACTTATTTTGGCTGAGTAGTATGACAGATGGACCAAGTTCCTCTGTGGCGTAGAATCAGCATGAAATCCATTTTTTTTTTTTTTTGGACTGAACACACTTTGGGGCCAGGCTCCCATTAAAATGTGGAACTCAGGCAACTACATGTAATTTCAAGGATGACAGACGACGTCCTTCTCAAATGAGAATTCCTTCACTACCCATTGGCTAATATCTACATTTCCATTTTGAGAACCATATCCTTGAACCCCAAACTCTATCTACAGCTGATAGAACTGAAATCCCAGAAAAATGAAGTGGCTTTAAAGGCTTTGCATATATATCCAGGGAAGGGAGAAGATACTCACCAATCACCATGAGTGTGAAAGGCTCTTTCCTAAACACCAAAGGATAGAAGGAAGGCGAGGAAATTCAAGGACATAGAAACCTAAAAGGATGGGCTGGGAATGAGAACACAACCAGAAAAGTGAATATGGAAGAGTGGAAAGACTGGAAGCACCAAAAATCAACTCTGTTTTTCCCCTTCTGGATTATTTATTATATATTATATAATATTATTATATATATTATTTATTATAATATTATTATTTATTTATATTTAAAGAGAACATACCAGAGAATCTACCTCCAGTGCAGGTGCTAGTCAATTGTGTGATGACAGTATGTAAGATGAAGGGATTAGACCAGGATCAATTGGGTTTTTTGGTCTTAATATACATCAAATTATCTAGTGGTTAGATAATACAGATGCCTGGGCCCTATCATTAGAAAGTCTTATTCAAGTGGTTTACAGCACAGGCATTGGTAGTGTTGCCAGAAAAAATGTCACCTGCCACCTCTGAAAACAAAGGAAAACGTGTCCATCAAGCCAGCAACCACTGTAGCCCTTCCTGCAAACTGTGCACCCTGAGGAGATTCAGGATGGGAAAGAACAGGCTACTGGCTCTAGTTAAGACACTTATCAAAGGAGTGATTTCAATGAGCCCAGATTCTCGCATCTTTCCACACAAAGAAAAGAGCTTAATTTCTTAACCAGTGACGTCTGGTTTTTTTCTATTAACAGTCATCTTTTGATGTTCCAACTACTGGTCCTTGTTACAAACCTCACACATTCTGGTTCCTCCCCTACCTCTTCTGTTGGTCCCTCAGAGCTTCCTGAGAGGCAGTATCCCAGGCAGGCTTAAGTTCTCGGAAAGTCCGCCAAATAAAACAGAATTCTCAACTTTCAGGTTGTGTTTTTTTCTTTTTTTTCCAGTCAACAATAGGTTTAGGGCTTCCCTGGTAGCTAAGCTGGTAAAGAATCCACCTGCAATGCAGGAGACCCCAGTTCGATTCTGGGGTCCAGAAGATTCCCTGGGGAAGGGATAGGTTACCCACTCCAGTATTCTTGGGCTTTCCTGGTGGCTCAGATGGTGAAGAATCTGCCCGCAACGCAGAAGATATGGGTTCAATCCCTGGGTCAGGAAGAGCTCCTGGAGAAGGAAATGGCAACCCACTCCAGTATTCTTGCCTGGAGAATCCCATGGACAAAGGAGCCTGGCAGGCTCCAGTCTATGGGGTCCCAAAGAGTCGGACACAACTGAGTGTCTTCACTTTCATAGGTAGTTTGTGGTTTTCTTTTCAAAGTTCCACAGCAGATACTACTAGGCAACAAAGTTATTTCTTAAGACCCTTTTCTGATACAAATTCATACTCTGTACATGTGGAAGCCAAGGGTCCTTGCATTTCCACCACCAGGAGAGTTGCCCCGTCTGCACACAGACCCTCTGGCCCCCACATACCCACCCGACACGGAGGATCTTCACGCACACGGCATACAGGCTGCCTCGGGGCCACACCACAAGACAGCTTCCAATAATAACACACGCTATCATCATCCTCTCTTCCTTCACCCAAGGGTTTCATTAAGAAGGTGGAGCAAGGGCTCCCCTCCAGTCATGGGGCAAATTCTTAACTGGCCTTTTGAAAAGCTTTTTAGTGCATGTCCCAGTGGGTACTTATCAAAATGGTGCCCATCAGGTAAAACACTCCATATTCATCTCTGAAGTTGTTTCTTTTCTCAGACTGTTAGAAATTCTTAAAATATTAAAAAGTCATTTTATTTTTTACTATTTTCTTTTTTCTTTCAGCCTCACCATGTGGCATGCAGGATCTTAGTTTCCAGACTAGGGATCTAACCAATGCCCCTTGTAGAGGAAGTGCAGAGTCTTAACCAATGGACCCCCAATATAAGTCCTTATATATATATATCTTTTAAGATTTACTTCTTTGTTTATTTTGTTTATTTTCTTCTTGGCTATCCTGGGTCTTCACTGCTGTGCAAGGGCTTTCTCTAGTTGCAGTGAGTGGGCGGTGTGGGGGGCTCCTCTTCATGGTGGTATGCCGGCTTCTCACTGCAGTGGGTTCTCTTGTTGCAGAGCACAGGCTCCAGGGCTCGGAGACCTCAGCAGTTGTGGCGCGTGGGGTCAGCAATTGTAACGCACCCGCTTAGTTGCTCTGCAGCATGTGGAATCTTTCCAGACCAGGGATCAAACCCATATCCCCCGCACCGGCTGGCAGATTATTAACCACTTGACCACCAAGTCATTTTTAAATGCAAAAAAAAAAAACAAACAGAAAAAGAGTGTGGAGGGGAAAGTCAATGCAATCCTAACTGACTGTGTTGCCAAGCATCATACACCCACTTGGATGTGCTAACATCAGGTAATGAAGATGAGAGGTCATCTTCCTCTCAGGCTGGAAACAGAGATGGCAGCAAGAGTGAAATCTACTGATTTGCTGATAAACTCTGAGAATTTTCTGTAGCTTGTATCTACCAGAGCCATCATGACACACATATATGTACACACACATTAAGGAAAATGATTCGTGTACTCAGCAAAGTCAGCCTCATCAGATTGGGGAAACTTTTTCTCCATCTCTACAGGCTCAGAAATACCCGAGCTTTCTTAAGTTTATGTAAATTTATATAGCCTCCTGTTGTCTCAGAAGGTGTCCATTTCACCATCATTAGTGTCTCAGCCTGAGGACACACACTCATTTGTGTTGTTGTTGTTTTTCTTCCCATCACTTAAGCACAACTCCACTGGCAGACTCCCACTAATGACCTAAACCCCATCTGACTTTCATCAGATGTGCTCTTTGCAGGACAAAGAAAACCAAGTTGAACTTTTAGAAGGTCAGCACAGATATATCTTTGCAGGTGTCCCTTGGTGGACATGAAAAATAATAGACGTGCAATTTCCAGAAAATAGCATACTTTTATAGCTGCTGTGAGTTTTCTAGAGGAACGAATGTAAGGAGTCAACCCCCAGACCACCTCAGTGTCTCACCAGCTATAAATAGGAGACCTTAAACAGTGCAGATGAATATGAAAGAATCACAATCCAGGAAAAATGAATCAGGACTCGGGGCTTTCTGCACACCTGACCATATGGAAAGTGAGTTAATTTTACTCAAATTGCATTCCAGTCAAATGAGAGATTGTTGTTGCCAATGTGAAAAGCCAGAACTTCAGTCTGGCTACAACAAAGCTATTGATTTATTACCAACCTTCAAAACTAAGGGGAAAAGTAATCTGATTCTAGGACCAGAGCCATCCTCTGGTTACTGTAGGGGCAGGAGACAGCTGCTTTCATGGTCCAAATTGATGAGCATTGCAGCTGCCACAGTGCTTGGAATTTCCACCATGAAGGATCCCACATTTTCTTCAGATATTGTATCTCCCTGGATTCCAAAAGTCTTCTCTGTAATATCCCTAGGTGGATATTTCCAGGGCTGGGAGTTAACTATGATATTAGACGTTCATTTTGGAAAAGTCTTCCATGTGTTGAGTCGAAGCTCTTCCTGTACCTTTCATTCATTAATTTTAATCTTGCCCCTCTGGAGTATCATAGAATAAATCTATTACTCCTTTCCCATCATGGCCCTCCATATATTAGAGGACAGCTAGCAAGTCTCCTATAAGCCTTCTTGTTTCACACTCAAACCCTTGAGCTTCTTCAACCGGTTCTTGATGATGGGATTTCCAGAGTCATCATCACTTGAACCACTTCTCTCTGGACCTGATCATTAAAACAGGAAGCCCAAACACTGGGGAGGTACAGTCCTCAAGTGCCTCATTGATGTATATGCTTTCTTACTCTCAATGCATTCTAAGGTCTGGTTAATATTTGAGGGTAACTCTATTGTGGCTTCATAAAGGGTTCTCAATAACTAAAAGCCTCTCCTGTTTCTTCACATGAATTCTTATTAAGCCAGATCTCTCAGACCTAAACTTAGGGGTATATAACATGTATATCATAGACAACATTTATTTCCATTAAACTTTGTTCCTTTGTTGTTACGTTCTGCTGAGATCCTCTTGAGTCCTGATTCTTCTGTTCTGATGTCAGTGATCCCCTCTGGCTTCATGTCATGGGTTAAGTTATAAGAGCACCTTTGGCCTCCTGATCAGTTGTTGTTCAGTTACGAAGTCATGTCTGACTCTTTGACCTCCATGGACTGCAGCACACTAGACTTCCCTGTCCTTCACTATCCTGGAGTTTACTCAAACTCATGTCCATTTAGTCAGTGATGCCATCCAACCATCTCATCCTCTGTTACCCCCTTCTCCTTCTGCCCTCAGTCTTTCCCAGCATCAGGGTCTTTTCCAATGAGTCAGCTGTTCACATCGGGTGGCCAAAGTATTAGAGCTTCAGCTTTAGCATCAGTCCTTCCAAAATCCTGATCAGAGTTGACAGTGAAAATGAGGAACACAAACAGAGGGATTGGAGGTGACTTCAGGTGAGGAGTTATCATTCACCTTCAAGCACAGGAATCTGCAGCCGGGTGTGACTGTACCTGCGGTCACCTGATCCCTTCTCCGTATCTCACTCACATGAGGTACCAGGAGGGAGTTTTACAGATTCCCAGCTGAATACAAGCATAGCAAGTCCCCACATACAAACTTCAAGTTTCAAACTTTCAAGGATTCGAATGTGCCCCTGTAATTCAGCTGTTGTCCCATCCTACTGTACTTTTCAAGGAACTGTACTTAAGATTAAAGCACTTTAAAGATGTTTTATTGTTTGTTTTTAATGTATTATTTGTGTAAAAAGTATTATAAGCATATTACAGTACAGTATTATAGCCAATTGCGTGGTTGGGTTTCTAGGCTAACATTATTGGACTTATGAATGAATTGGACTTAGGAACATGCTCTTGAAATGGAACTTATTTGCATGTTCAGTTCAGTTCAGTTGCTCAGTCGTGTCCGACTCTTTGCAGTCCCATGGACTGCAGCACGCCAGGCCTCCCTGTCCATGGCCAACTGCCAGAGTTTACTCAAACTCATGTCCATTGAGTCAGTGATGCCATCCAACCATCTCATCCTCTGTCATCCCCTTCTCCTCCCACCTTCAGTCTTTCCCAGCATCAGGGTCTTTTCCAATGAGTCAGCTGTTCACATTAGGTGGCCAAAGTATTGGAGTTTCAGCTTCAGCATCATTCCTTCCAATGAATATTCAGGACTGATTTCCTTTAGGATGGACTGATTGGATCTCCTTGCAGTCCAAGGGACTCTCAAGAGTCTTCTGCAACACCACAGTTCAAAAGCATCAATTCTTCGGCATTCAGCTTTCTTTACAGTCCAACTCTCACATCCATGCATGTTAGGGGACTTACTATTTAAGAAGCAATGTTTTTGCTTCCCTCATCAGCTTTTCCCTGTCGCTGGCTTTGATTTTCTCAGAGCTTTCTTGCTTTTCACATTGGACAAGTAAATAAGATTTTATGCACTGCCACTTCTGGAGAAGGATCGGCCTCGCTGCCCCCAGTGCCCAGAGCTGGTGGTCCTATGCATGCCATTGCAAAGTGGCTGGAAGGGCCATCCTGCATGGCAATTTTCCTGAACCCTCAGCTCCATCTAGGCCTTCCTGATGTCACCCCTGCCAGGCTCTGCCACCCTGGGCTGCTCTTCTTGGTTCTGGAATCTCTTTCATTCCCTTGTTCTCTTTTTAAAAAAAAAAAAAATCATTTACTTATTTATTGGCTGTGCTGGGTCTTTGCTGCTACGGGGCCTTTTCTCTAGTTGCAGCGAGTGGGAGCTATTCTCTAGTTGCGGTGTGCTGCTTTCTCATTACGATGACTTCTCCTGTTGTGGAGTTTGGGCTCTAGAGTGTGTAGGCTGAGAAGTTGTGGCACATGAACGTGCTTAGTCACTCCACAGCATGCAGGGTCTTCCCTGACGGGGGATCGAACCATGTCTCCTGCAGTGGCAGCCAGATTCTTATACACTAGACCAAAAGAAAAGTCCCCTGTTCCCTTTTGAGCCTTGGGATCCTCAGAGAATTCACCATGCAGCAACACTGCTTCTTTGACTGTGCCGCTCACCTCGGATTATGTCACCTCCTGGAGAGCCTTTCTGATCAAAATCACCGCTGACCCAGGTGAAGAATCAGCCTCACTCAGAGTGAGGTCAGGCTTCCCAGGTGACTTAGTGGTAAAAGAATCCGCCTGCCAATGCACGAGCTGTGGGAGATGCAGTTTCCATCCCTGGGTCAGGAAGATTCTCCTGGAGAGGAAATAGCAACCCACTCTAGTATTCTTGCCTGGAGAATTCCAGGGACAGAGGAGCCTGGCATGTTACAGTCCATGGGGTCGCAAAGAGTAGGGCATGACTGAGCAGGAGCAGGAGAGTGAGGTCTGGCTTTTGCCCAGAGGGGGAGGGGTGGTATGTCTGAGTCTCTGGAATGTCCTGCCTAAAAAGAGAATCTGCTTTTGCCTGGAGGTTAAAGGCACTGCCAAGAAGGACAATATGATTTACACTGGAGACTTGGGACACACTAAATCAGTTCCAACCCCCAGAGATGTTAGCCCCAGACTCCAAGAGGGGCTGGAGACTAGAGATCAGCCATGTTGGTAATACCGATGGAAACTTAATCAAAACCATGCAGCTGAAGGCTTCCCTAGTTGGCAGTGCCCTGTGCCTACCCTCACAGCCAGAGCCAGGTAATGCTGACCAAGACCCTGACGCCCTGGCAAGAGGCAGGAAACAGAATAAAGTCCAGGGTCATGGCCACCATATTCCAGCCTCCAATTCCAAAGGGGAGAGAATTCTGAATTTGAACCTTGGCCTTCGAGATGGTTATGAGGGTTTTTTTTTTTTTTTTTCAAATCAGTCAGACAGAATGTACTTTCTTGAATATCAGTTCAGTTCAGTCGCTCAGTCGTGTCTGACTCTTTGCGACCCCATGAATAGCAGCACGCCAGGCCTCCCTGTCCATCACCAACTCCCGGAGTTTACTCAAACTCATGTCCATCGAGTCAGTGATGCTATCCAGCCATCTCATCCTCTGTTGTCCCCTTTTCCTCCTGCCCTCAATCCCTTCCAGCATCAGAGTTTTTTCCAATGAGTCAACTCTTCACATCAAGTGGCCAAAGTACTGGAGTTTCAGCTTTAGCATCAGTCCTTCCAAAGAACACCCAGGGCTGATCTCCTTTAGAATGGACTGTTTGGATCTCCTTGCAGTCCAAGGGACTCTCTAGAGTCTTCTCAACACCACAGTTCAACAGCATCAATTCTTCAGCGCTCAGCTTTCTTCACAATCCAACTCTCATATCCATACATGACCACTGGAAAAACCATAGCCTTGACTAGATGGACCTTTGTTGGCAAAGTAATGTCTCTGCTTTTGAATATGCTATCTAGGTTGGTCATAACTTTCCTTTCAAGGAATAGCGTCTTTTAATTTCATGGCTGCAATCACCATCTGCAGTGATTTTGGAGCCCCCCAAAATAAAGTCTGACACTTTTCCCACTGTTTCTCCATCTATTTCCCATGAAGTGATGGGACCAGATGCCATGATCTTAGTTTTCTGAATGTTGAGCTTTAAGCCAACTTTTTCACTCTCCACTTTCACTTTCATCAAGAGGCTTTTTAGTTCCTCTTCACTTTCTGCCATAAGGGTGGTGTCATCCGTATTTCTCGAATTTAATAGTTTGTTAATCGGGTGTATTGGTGTATTGCCTTTGTGTAGGGACAGATGGTACGCGTCTCTGCACTCTTGCCCCGAGCTCTGCAATGTGAGAAGCCGTAGATCGTCGATGGTCAAAACTTCGCTTCTCCAGACTCCTTCCTGATGAACGCATCTAAGAGATGATGCTCAAGGGTAACCAAGCCTCACGTCGGCCACCAGCTCCAAGACGGAACCAAGCAGCAGAGGTCTTCCCACTGCCCCAGCGGACCCTGTGCCCTTGCTCCCCGGCCAGATCGGGCCGGATCAGGCCGGATTGACCCGGTTCTGCAGCCGCTGAGTAGTTTTCTTGTCCCCTGATTTATGTCTGTCTGCGCTTGCCGCCCCTCGCCGTCCCAGCTCCCCCGCCCAACCCCACTCCGGCCCTAGCGCACCCAGTCATCCTACAGCCAGACTCTGAGGTGGGGGGACCTGCACCCTCACGTGACCGAGGTGATGCTTCAGGAGAAGTTCAGCCCTTCTGGGCCCATCCTCTCCATCCGGGTCTGCGGACTCCCTGTGTGTTACCTTCCAGCAGCCAGAAGGTGAGAGCTGGGCCTGCTGGTGGGGCTGGGAGGAAGCGAGAAGGCGGGTCACCCCGTACCCACCCCTACCCGCACCCTTCCCCTCCCCTACCCACACCCTTCTCCTCCCCTCCCCACATCCTTCCCCTCCCCTCCCCACACCCTTCCTCTCCCCTCCCCACTTGTCGACCTCCTTCCCTCTTTCCGTGTCCCCACCCCTCTTCACTCCCTCCCGCCACCTTACCACCCCCTCATCTCCCCACCCCCGTACCCTGGCCCAGCGCTGCCAGCAGCCTCAGCACAGACACCCCCTACACCCCGTCGCCATGCACCTCCGCTTTCCCGGTTGTAACCGGTTCTCAAACTTTAGAGTGATGACGCACGGGGAGTAGGGTGAGAGTGGGTTCTCCCAGGCCCTCCCGCCAGTAGCAGTGGGATTCTGGGGCGTGGAGCCCAGGTATCAGGTGGAGATGCTCCCACAGCCCCCGGGTTGGGGTGGAGGGGTGGTCTTGCGGGCACCCCATGAAGCGTGGGGAGAAAGTGCGTTACTGTGCTCGGAGCATAGCCCCCCCCCCCCCCCCCCCCCCCCCCCCCCCCCCCCCCCCCCCCCCCGGCAACCTTGTAACCTCAGGGGCTTGAGCCTCTTCCTGCTACTGGCCCGCTTGCCAGGGGGAAAGCCACGGGGACTTAACATAAAATTAATATGCATCACCTAGTCAATGGACGAGTTTGAGTAAACTCCGGGAGTTGGTGATGGACAGGGAGGCCTGGCGTGCTGCAGTCCATGGGATTGCAAAGAGTCAGATAGGACTGAGTGATTGAACTGAAGTGAACTGAATATGGTGAAAAAACAGAAGAAAAAAAACCAGTCCATCATGTCTACATTCTCTCTGAAAGTCTTGAAATGTATGTAGCAGGATGTTAAAATGCAATTCGTCTCATTTCTGCGGAGGCGCCCAAAGGCTGAGGATGAAACCATAATTACAGAGCGTCCCAACATCGCGGAGTGAGGGGTGAGCCTCCGATAGGTGCCCACGGTGGCCTAACCTGGACCGAAAAAACCCAGAGGAATAAAATGACTGTTTTATTTTACCCCCCAATTGTCGGTCAGGGCCCCAGCTGGGATCCCCAAACTGTCAGGGAAGGGGCAGGGAGGGGCCGAGATGGCTTGACAGTCGCTGTGTGACTGGGGCCTGGGTTTTCCTGGAGGTTTGGCTCCTCAGCT
Organism: Bos indicus; assembly: GCF_029378745.1. Taxonomy (NCBI): domain Eukaryota; kingdom Metazoa; phylum Chordata; class Mammalia; order Artiodactyla; family Bovidae; genus Bos; species Bos indicus. The sequence continues at coordinate 34,956,219 of NC_091772.1, read as the reverse complement.
CTGCTGCGTGGCCTCTCCCACGGCTAGCTTGAGTTTCCTCATAGCATGGTAGGCGGAGAGTGGGCCTTCTCACCAGTCTGCTGAACTCCCGCCCCACCTCAAGATGCCAGGCCTAAAGGCAAGGCTCAGCACTGGGACAGCATCCCTTCTGCCACGTTCAGTGGGCCAAGGTGCATTGCAGGACAAGGCAGGCTGGAGGGGGCAGGGCAGGAAGAGATTCCACTTTCCTGATGAGTTTGAGCAGGATGCATGTACCGGGAGCAAAGGAAGTGGTGGTGATGATTTGCAACATCTACAGGTGCCGGACTTGCAAAGAAGGGGTCCGAAGACATTTTGCAGCCCTGAACTCTGTACCCAGCCAAGGATTTACATTGTTTGAGGTTAGATATTAGAGAGTGTCTTTGGAGAGAGTTGTTGGATGGCCGAGGCACTTTGCTTACCCTCTCTCCTTCACCTTGAGCCTAGTGAGAAAGGCTTCAGGGAAACATTCTGGTCTGATTTATTTTCCCAGCACTGCTTTCAGCACTCCCCTAAAGTACAAGTCCTGGTGTTCACCCACCAGCTGCAGACACCTTAGTTAAGAAGCACCAGCCTTTGGTATACCATATACTTAGCAGCAATATTCACAACAGCCAAAGGTAGAAACAACCCAAATGTCCACTGATGGACGAATGGATAAACAAAACGTGAAATATACACACAGTGGAGTATTACTCAGCCCTAAAAAGGAAATCAATTCTGACACATGCTGCAGCATGGATAAACCCAGAAGACATTAGGCTGAGTGAAATAAGGCAGAAATGGAAGGACACGTATGATGATTCCACTGATAATGAGGTACCCACAACAGTCAGATTCCCAGAAACAGACAAAGAGCGGTGATTTCCAAGGGCTGAGGTGATGAGGGGAGGAGGGTGATGGAGAGTTAATGTTTAGTGGAAACAGACTTTCAGTTGGGGAAGATGAAAAGTTCTGGAGATGGAGGGTGGTGTGGTGATGGTGAATGTGAATATACTTCATGCCACAGAACTAAACACTTAAAGATGGCTAAAATGGTAAATGTTATGGTCATATATTTTATCACAGTTTAAAGAAGCAGCACTGGCCCTTGCTGGGAGGGATATCTGTACTCTCTGCCTATCACTGCTGCTGCTGCTGCTAAGTCGCTTCAGTCGTGTCTGACTCTGTGCGACCCCATAGACGGCAGCCCATCAGGCTCCCCCGTCCCTGGGATTCTCCAGGCAAGAACACTGGAGTGGGTTGCCATTTCCTTCTCCAATGCATGAAAGTGAAAGTGAAGTCGCTCAGTCGTGTCCGACTCTTAGCGACCCCATGAACTGCAGCCTACCAGGCTCCTCCATCCATGGGATTTTCCAGGCCAGAGTACTGGGGTGGGGTGCCATTGCCTTCTCCGCTGCCCATCACTAGGACATTTCTAATCAGGGGAGAAGGATGGTAAACAGTGTCTTCATTCTGAATCAGTTTTGTGATCTGTGTTGTAGAATCACTGGCCTCATTTATCATGAGCTACATAGCCTGGTGTCAAGGGGACTGAGGTCCTCCATCAGCTCACTGAGTGGGAGGAGTTGAGGAAGGGAGACTGAGGTCACTGAGTGGGAGGGAGTTGAGGAGGGGAGACTGAGGAAGGCGCTGACCTGGCAGATGTAAGGGGCTGGTCATGGGAGAAGAGGTCATCAACTGAAGTCACAGAATCAGAAAGAACAAAACCAGCTACGAGGCAGGTCTTGCCCCCAAGGGGGTCTGTATTGGTCAGCTTTTGCACAGAACGTGCTGTATCACAAACAGTCCCCAAATTCAGTGCTTAGAAGCATTTCCTTTTCCTGTTTCTGGGTCTGCAGTTTGGCTGGGTTTAGGTCAGTTTCTTGTGTATTTCATTCTGGAGCCAGAGTACAAGAGAGCAAGCCAAGCCCCAGACACATCACATTCCCCCACCCCTACCCCTGCCTCACATCCTACCAGCCAAACAAGTCAGATGCTCAAACCCAATATAATGGGATGGGGACGACTGGTATGCCGACTTCATGAACGTACTGTAAATGCACGTGGTGAGAGAATGGAGCAGTGGTTAAGTGAGACAGAGACAGTGAAGATACAGGACCATCCAAGCAACCATAGGCCACAAACTGCAAGACAGACAAGACCTAACAACAAGACCTTTAAGGCTGAGCCAGTTAAAGATGTGAGAGCATGAGCTCATGGTATGAAGGGCTAAAAGGGTTTCACAGCTTGAGTGGACCATGCTAGGATCCACAGATGAGCTGCACCAGCCGCAGAGCTAAGCCGGATCCAAGGGCTGCTGAGAATGAAGACTCAGACAATGTACCTTGTTTATTACTAGCAAAGTAGGAAACAGGTATGCAGCCTGCATGGTGTGAGACGGGGTCTCAGCAGCCTATGTGGAGAGCTGCCCACAGATCAGAGGAGCCCAGAGCTTGTGCTTGACCTTGGAGGTTATTGAGGTTGGGCACTGGGGAGCTAGGCCCAGCCCACAAAGCTTTATTTGTGCAACATAAATTTCCCACTGGGCCTCAGCTCTATGCTGTGCTTTCATTTCTTGGTACACCCGGGGGCCATGGGTCCAACTCATGTTATGAAGGGAGTTGCAAAGAGCCAAGGGGACACTCAGGCCCATTGCCCACAGGAGTGACTGCACACTGTGCTTCCTGGAAGGGAGAGAAGCCTGAGAGGGAAAAGGCCAGGGCCCTGGATCCATCTGGATCGAGTGGGCACTGACCTGTGTGCCTCCATGTTCTGTGCCGGGTTCTTACATGACACTGACACTCCCTTGCCTTGTATCCCCACCAGCCTGCTGGAATCTCACTCCTTGGTGCAGAGATGTTTATCTTTTTTTTTTTAAGCTCCGATTGCAACATCATTCTACCCCTTCCATTCCCAGTTACCCCTTTCTTCCTTCCTCTTCCAGTGCTAGGTGAACTTGCTGAGCCCATCAGGTGGCAGGTGGGTGGAAGCACCATCCTGCATATGAGGTGCTGGGCTGGCAGGTCCCACACAGACAGGAGTGGCCACCCAGGTCTGCTGGATGCAGGCCCTCCCAGACCCTTGTACCCCCAGCCCATCAGCATGTGAGCTCTCGGATCCCAGGGCCGAAAGGAGGGAAGAAACTCAGGCTCTGCAGAGTTGGCTCCAGGGACTGCAGGTTCTGGGGGCTGGAGACTCAGCAGGTGGATGGAGACGATGGAGTCCCAAGTTTGGAGCTGCATGTCGTGAAGTCAGGTCAGACCCCCTTTGTGAGGGAGGGGGACAAAGGAGAGAAAGGACCACCCTCACCCAGGCCCAGTCACCGCATCGCTCCCTACCTGCCTCCCAACCCTGGGGATGTGGAAGGCCCCTTCTTGAGTGCTGTGCTGCCCTAGTACTCCAGTCCTCAGACCAGACACTTTACCCTGGAGGCTGACGGGCAGCAGAGAGTGTTCTGAGAGCTGTATCTGAAGCCCAGAGGAGGGAGCAGGGTGCGACGCTAGCTTCTCCGGAGCACTGACCCTCACCGTCACCCTTTCCGGACAGCCTCTCTCCAGCCAATGGTGGCTTTAAACATGGCTCCTGATTCATTGACGCCCTCCCATTGAACCTGGGCCACTGGTGCTGCCTCTACCCACAGTGCCCAGCGGGAGTGAGGCCAGGAAGCTGCCTGAGGACATAAGGCAGGCAGTGCCATCCACCTCCCAGGGCTCCTCCACTGGGCTGCAGTCCCACTAAACTCGGCCCTCCAGCCATCCCTACCCCGTGCCAGACATGAGTGACCGTGACCAAGCCATCTCAGAAGACATCCCCCTGCCCCCACTGTCCAGCCCCCAGCCTGTCAAATCAGCCCCTGCCGAGGCCCCAGGCCCTATGGAGCAGGGACTCGCCAGCCCTGCTGGGCCTGCCTGGGTCCTCCTGTCTGTCTGACAGCTTCAGTAACCAAAACACCATTTCGGAGTCTGCGGATTAACACAGAGAGCTTTGCTGATTGAGTGAGTGTTCAGCGACAAGAACAGTACTGCGTAGTGACTAGCCAAGTGTCCTGCTCGGGCCCTCGGCAGGACACGACTCCCAGGTGGGCCAAGCCCAGTTCCCAGCCAGCTTCGCTTGTGTGTTCTGGGTTTTCCTTTCACGAGAGTATTCATTTCTTGGGTCCTTCCAGGCTTCTGTGAAGGCAGCCAGCCCTGGAACAGAGGTGCTGTGCTTAGTCACTCAGTTCTGTCTGACTCTTTGTGACCCCATGGACTGTAGCCCGCCAGGCTCCTCTGTCCATGGGGATTCTCCAGGCAAGAACACTGGAGTGGGTTGTCATTTCCTCCTCTAGGGGATCTTCCCCACCCAGGGATCGAACCCATGTCTCCTACGTTGCAGGCGGATTCTTTACTTTCAGAGCCACCAGGGAAGCCCTTGGGGGTGGGGAGTGGAGGCCAATTCCTCTTTGTCACTGTCACTTCCTAGAGCTGCCAGGAGATGAGGGGACAGGCAGCGCTTCCTGCCACTGGGAAATGAATCGCTGCCGACGTCAGTTTTTAAAGGTGTGGGGAGAGGGGGACGGAAAACGGCAACCACGGGGAAATTTACAGGACAATTCCTGGATTCACCTCGAAATTCAAGTCCTTTATGGAACCAGGAACAATGTTACTGCTGGTTGTTCTTTCCTATAGGAGGGGGGATATAGCCAGCCTCAGGAGTGATGGTGCCTGTAGGCATTTGGTTTGCAGCTTGAATTGATTATCTGTACAACACACAGCCTCGAGCGCCTCAGAGTGTGTGTGAAGGAGCCTGAACTCCTTCTACTGGGCTCTCCCTGTCAGGGACACCCCATTTGCCAGCTGTGTGACTGACTCCTCAGGACAGACTGTATTTTCCTCTTGAGTTGGGGTGTCCACACAGTTACAGCGAAGCCCAGGGCTTGGGCTTTGAGTCTTTGATTACAAGCAATAGAGACTCCAGCTTGCATGCTAAGTCACTCAGTCTTGTCCAACTCTCTGCAACCCTATGGGCTGTAGCCCGCCAGGCTCCTCTGTCCGTGGGATTCTCCAGGCAAGAATACTGGAGTGGGTTGCCATTTTTTCCTCCAGGGGATCTTCCCCACCCAGGGATGGAAAGACTCCAGCTTAGTTAACAATAAAGGGAATTCACAGGGAGGAATGGAACCTAGAACTTGGGGCCAGTCTAACCCGTTAAAGATAATTAAAAATGACGATGTAGGTAACATGCAAACTCTGCTCAACACCTCATAATACAAGTGGTCCCTGTTTCCAAGGAAGGATCCAGGGACCTGCAAAATGGGGCAGAAGTCTGGACCTTTTTTATAGGATAAGGATTAGTTTCCATTGGCTGTCATAGCACCCAGGGCAGGAGTGACTCCATCTTGGGACTAGAAATGTATTTCAATCAACTGAAGTACAGTTGGCTCTCAGTCTCTGCCAGTTCTGCATTTGCAAATTCAATCAACTGTGGATTGAAAATATTTGGGGGAGAAATTCCAGAAAGTTCCAGACAGCAAAACTTGAATTTGCTGCACTCAGGCAACTGTTTACACAGCACTGACATTGTATTAGGTTTTGTAAGTCATCTAGAGAAGATTTAAAGTTTACGGGAAGCTGTGCATAGGTTATGTGTAAATGCTGCACCATTTTATGTGAGGGACTTGAGCATCCTCAGAGTTTGGTATCCATGGGGGTCCTAGAACCAGTGCCTGGGGGATACCAAGGCTGACTGCAGTGCCGCTCAAAGAAGTGAACTCCAGTGGCTTCTGCCTTTTCACCTCTGCCCCTCGCTTCTTCCTCCTCTGCACAAGGGAAGATTGTGATTCAAATTCCAGAGGTGCTCCTGGGTTCTGAGGAGTTCGGTCTAGCTTGTGTCAAATGACTGTCTCTTAACTGGAGGAGGGCATAGCGCCACGAATAACAATTTCCCCCGATCCACCTCGCAGGAGAGGAGTAATTCCATTCTCCCTCCACAAAACTGGGATGGTGTTACTGAAGAAGATGAATGGGTGCTGGCTTTCCTGCTCCTGCAAGGGTCTGTAGCCCTGGAAGATGCTACTCTGACCTCCTTGAGAAATGCTCCCACTAAGGGGGACGGATGCCCAAGAGAACAGACGGGGGGCTTCTCGCTGGGCCACGGGTGGTCCAGCTGGAAGAAAACTTCGAGCACAGGGAAGGCTGGAATTGCATTCTATTTATTATTTTCTGGGCTCGTCTTCATAAGGCATTTTTGCCTGAGCCACAGGCTTCATAGCAAAGGCAATAAAAGTGGGGCAAATGCTGATGTAATGTAACAATGTTGGGATGATGATGTCATCTGCGGTAAACAAGAATAGCTATTGAGTCATAAATAATCTTTTTATGGCGATCTTGAATAGGTCTGATACCAGATGCACAGTACATAACACTCACTTTATGGAAATACCTTTCCTTTGAAAAGAAGGGAAAACGGTCAGTAATATATAAAGGTCCTTGTGTGCTGCTCACATGGGCTTTATTTTGTGCTTTCTGTGTGATTTGTTTAATGATTCTTCAGTCACCTAAATAGAACAGGCCTCGCTATGCACTCCCTGGTTTTGTGTTAGTGAAAACGTGGGCCGGATGCCCAAATCTGAACTGAGTCTGAGTCGCCTAGTCTCTGAATGAAGTGTGTCGCCTCCAAAATCCAGTTTCCTTTCTTAGACCTGTGATGTTGAAGAGAGCTAGAATTTTCTGTCACTGCACATCTTGGGCTTTTTGTCTTTTAGATTTTGAAGGCAGAATCTAACCAACTTTGGTTCACACCACTGTCTAAGCAGGCTAAGACCTCCACAGTCCCCTCCAGAAGTGAGTCCTCCTCACCCTGTTCCTCGATGTCCCCATGCAAGGTAGCCACCCTCCCCAAGGCTGTTCATGAGGCCCTTGCTTTCCCTGTTTACACATTGTTACATCATTGATACATATTCTAGGAAAATATGCTTTATTTGTTGTTTTTAACTCTATACAATTAAACTGGTTGGGAGCTAGGGCAACATTCATTATAGTATTCTTTATTCCTTTTTGAATGTCTTCAATATTTGATACATCTTAAGATGGAAAACAAAATATGCAGATTCTTTTTAAATTGTTTTTTAAAATGTGTCTGTGATCCATGAAAGAGAAATGTCAGCTTTGAAAGTTAATGTTCACGAATATCTGGGGACAAACTTTTTTTTTTTTTAAGATGGCATCATGTGGGGAAAATTTGGCTCATTGTAAAATCAGGATTTCTTAGAAAATCTGTATAAACTCTAATGGCCAGTGTAGGAAGAGCCCCCTATAAAAAAAGCAGGTTTGTCTTCCACAAAATAAATGATCTGGCAATAGAGAGAGAACCCACATCACTGTTTTGTTACCTGAGTGTTTCTCCCATTTCTGCTTTTTCCCCTCTTCTCATCCCTCCCCCATCACCATTCCCTCCCCTCCCCAATTCAGTCCTCCTCTGAAGCCAAGTTCTTCTGGGGGAAGCGCACACCCAAGATGCGCATTTATGCCACAGTGGGGGGGACTCAGCCTGCTTCTCCTCCAAGGAACTCTTGCACTTTGACAAAGAACTACTGCTGGGAACTTCATGCACATGGCCATGATTTTCAAGGACCTGAATGTGAAGGCAGGAGGGGAGGACCTCTGAATACCTGGGAGTTAGGGAGTTAGGGGGATAGAGGTATTTAGGTTTAAAAAAAGTCATCATGATACCCCCAGTCCTCTCCCACATCTCCACCAAGAATTCTGGTGCCAATAAAGAGAACGAATATTTACTGGCACCGGCAATGGGGCAAGGCACAGAAGTAGGTGCTCTGTGGATCTTTCCTCATTTAACCAACAAACTTTTGTAGCAGGCATCGCTCTTTCCATATTACTACTGAAGAAGTTGTGACTTAAAAAGGACAACTCAGTTGCCCAGTCTCACCACTTGTCAGCAAGGGGCGGCACCTGCCGCATCCTCCCAGCACACCTGCGTCCTCACCTGCAGCCACTCCCACCCAGAGGCCACGTGGAACGCACCTTGCAAGTGCAGACGGAGAGACTGCCTCTTGCTTCTGATGGGAATCACATTCTCAGCAGCTGAGGCATTGCCAGGGGGCAATAGCATCTGTGCTTTGCTCTCCAGAGAACTCTTATATTCAGTTTTTACCAGTTATCAAGATGCTCCCGGCAGATGAGTGAGGGAGAGAAGAGTAACAAGCTACGTTTTTAGCAGCTGAAGTTGATAGTTGCCCGGCCCACGAATCTATATTGGCCGGACCTGGAGCCATGGACTAATTCTGTGAGGAAGTAGCTAGAAGAACTTGCTTCAGGAACGTTTCCTCTGTTTCAATAGTATTTTAGTTCTTTATCAAATTCCAACTTTATCCGATGGCCTTGGCCATGGTGAAAATGGGATTATGTTTATCTCTGCTATTTCAGACGGACTGGCAGGAGTCCCTTCAATAAAATCAAGATGGCAGAGAGGCTGTCTTTTTGGACTCTTCATCCTGACCCGAAGTCAAGTAGAGGCCGGCTCAGCTCACTCCTGCCTGCTCCCAATAAAGATAGTGAGAAAGACAGGAGGTAGGGCCGGGGTGGTGATGGAGGGATGGAACAGGGGAGGGAGGAGGAGGAAAAGGGGGAGGAGGAGGGAAAAGGGGAGGGGGAGAAGCCAGCTGCTTCCTAGCTCTTCAATTGATGGACCAAGTGAAGCCCCTTCCTCCCTGTGGAGAGTGGGAATCGCTCCCCGCCCTGTGCCCCCACAGTGGACAGCAGCTGGGCCTTGCTCCGGAAGCTGGACTGGCTCTGGCCAAGGGCAGCCTGCATCAGCACTCTTCTGGAAAGCAGCAAGGGGCTCACAACCCGGACTCGGGCTTGGAATTGGGACTTGTTTTCCACTCCTCCCTGCCAGGGCCCCTCCATCATAATCCTGGACACCCCTGCAGAGTCCACCCCGCCTGTCTGTGAAGAGCTGGCTGGCGGAGGCCGATTTCATGGGGCTCTGAGAGCGTGGGCCAGCAGAAAGAAGGGCAAGAGCTGCAGCCGTCCTTGTTGCTGGCAGCTGAGCTGGGCTCTGAACTGCTTCCCAGATGGAAAACACGCCACTGCCGGGCAGCTTCATAAGACCACCAGCTTGGCTTCAGGTGCAGGCTGTGGAGGGTAAACAGCCAGCTCGCTTCACTCACCCCAAGAGGAGGCCTTCTTGCTGTAATCCTGACCATCCCAGGAGGAGGGGCGGGGGGCTGGAACCAGCACAGCTAAAGCGGAAATAGAGGAGCAGCCACATCATGGGAACACAGATATTTTATCCTTGATTTTTAAAAAGTTGCTCTGCAAACTCTCCCCTTGCTGGCAAAAGTTTGCACTTATGCAAAGCTACCTCTTCTAGTCTGTGCTCCAGCAAAATCTCTGAAGTCTTATAATTAAGTACCAGAGAGGTAGAGAACATTAAACCAAGAGATTTAAAAACCAGCAACCAAATGCTTTCCCTGTGAAGCAGGCAAATTGCTGGGGATCATGTCCAAATGCACATCTGTTTCAGCAGGTCTTGGGGGTGCCCAAGATGATGCTGCATCCCTAATGAGCTCCCAGGTGGGGTGATGCTACCTCAGCTCACACCTTGAGCAAGAGTCTCACGTATGATGGTTTTGAACATAGATTATTTTAGGAGTCACAAATGGTAAGATACTTGTACACCAATATCCTTTTATTCCTTCAACATTAAGTTTTATTGAGATAAAATTGATGTACAGCCATGTATTCATCTCAGGTGGCCCGCATAGTGATTTGACTTCCATATATTATGAAATGATGATCACAATAAGTTTATTGAACATCCATCATCTCACATAGACACAGAAAATAAAAAGGGAAATAGTTTTTTTCTTGTGACGAGAAACTTTGGAACAACTTGCAAGAATACCATGTGACAGTGTTAACTATAGCCATCACAGCCAGTGTTCACAGAGTGTATGCGATGTGGCTTCTGTGCTAAGCACAGGGCAAATCGCTGACCTGAATGTAGACCTTAAGGCATCCAAAGTTCTCTGTGAACCCTACAACAAATTGACCTTGACTGTTTGGTGTAATAAGCTCTCCGTTCACAGTGGGTCCAGCAGGTGGTGTTAGCCTCGCTGCTCCAGCAAAACAGTAGAAAGAACCTGTGTTATCATCATTGAATCCATGGCTCAACAGGAAGTGCTGACTGAGGCTGCCTGAATTTGGAGGGGTGCTGGGCACTGTACCAGGTACAGAATACCCGTCAGGTAGGGTCCCACCGTCCACAGGTGATACAGCTGTAATCTGTGCAAAGTGGCATGCAGCTATGCAACTGTGGTAGTAGGGAGTCAGTAGAAAGAGAGCAGAAAGAGGAGGGGGGCGGAGAGGGAAAATGGTAAAGACTGACAAAGACAAAAAACAGGAAACTGTTGAGTTCCCAATGAGCTGTCTTCATTATATAACATTTTGCTTCTTTTTATATGACTATAAAAATAATACATATTTAGTGTAAGGTAACTCAAAAAATGAAATACAGAAAATAAAGGTGAACACGTGCCCAAATCCCACACCCCACAGAAGAAGACTGTGTGTGCTGCTCTGTACCTTTTATCTTCACAAATCAGTACTTGTGAGGCTAAATAGAATCATCGTTTATGCCTTGTGCTCCCACTCACCTCCTGCTTTTCTTTCTCCCCCTTTATCAGAACTCCTCTAAAGGGTTGCCTGTCTCCTCTCTGCCCTGCCCATTGCAGTCAGGCTCGGCCCCATTTCCTGCACTCTGCATCCTGAGTCGCCATCTGACCAGATACTCCACCTCACTGCTCATCTTGCTCAGCCTCATCTGACAGAACCCATCTCTGCCTCTTCACATCCTCTCTTCATTTGCCATCTGGGTCATCACTTTCCACATTGTTCACCTGTCTCACCAGCAGCTCTTTCTGGGTCTCTCTGCTGAATCTCGGAGAAGGCAATGGCACCCCACTCCGGTACTCTTGCCTGGAAAATCCCATGGACAGAGGAACCTGATGGGCTGTAGTCCACGGGGTCGCTAAGAGTTGGACACGACTGAGCGACTTCCCTTTCACTTTTCACTTTAATGCATTGGAGAAGGAAATGGCAACCCACTCCAGTGTTCTTGCCTGGAGAATCCCAGGGACGGGGAGCCTGGTGGGCTGCTGTCTATGGGGTCGCATAGAGTTGGACACGACTGGAGCGACTTAGCAGCAGCTGCTGCATCTTCCTCCTCTCTCCTAACTGCTGCATCGTGAAGTGGTGCAGGCTTCCTTCCTAGCCCATGTTGCTTCCTCTCCATGTTCATAGCCTTAATCCCCTGATTTTAAAAACTGTGTTATTATGCCTCCTAAATTCACTTCTCTAGTCCCAATTTCTCCCTGAAATTCAGACCTACAATAGTCATTTAACTATCCTCTCTATTCAGATGCCTAACAGATATCTCAGATGTTGTATGGGCCAGATTAGGGTCACCATGGATTGTTGTTCAGCTTGAGCACCGCCAAAGGCAGCCAGCCAAGAAACCCCATTGGGCATCCAGCCCATGTCTGGTCTCCGAAGCTCTGAGCACCAGTGTGGGCTCCAGCTGCTCTGCAGAGGAGTCACCTTCCATGGGAGTGCCTGTCTGATTCTCTGAGCTGCCGTATAGGTTCGCTAAGTTTGTGGCCAAAATATGTCTTTTGATTTCTCCCCACCTCTAACCTGCTACTTTTAATATATGTCATCATTCAATTGGAAAAAGGTGGAGGAGGTTGCTGAAGAGGGAAGGGAAGGAAAGGAAAAGAAACCCAGCCTGCTGATCTCTTTGCCATATCCAGTTGAATTCCCAAATGTATCCTGAATCTGACCTCTTGTCCCCCCTCTTCTGCTCCAGTAAAGGTCTGAGCCCCTATAATCTCTGGGCTACAGCAAAGCCTCCCAGCTGACTTCCTGGCCACTACCCCTGTCCTCTGCACAGACAGAAGCTAAGACAAGACTATTCTGTTAGCACTTACCTGCTTAAATAGCACCATCATCATGACTCCACCAGAATCAAACCAAACCCTGTGCTGCGGATGACAGTTCTCCCACTTACTCCCCCACCCGGGCACCCAGGGTTTCCCTGAGCTGAGGCAGCACTGGTCTCCTCCCGACTCGGGGATGCCAGCTCCCTGCTGCCTCGGGGCTTTTGCGCTTGCCATTCCTTCTTCCAACTCATCACACAGCCACCTCTTTTTCAGTATTCAAGTCCAGAGTATATGTTACCTTCTCAGAAAGTTCCTTCCTTAACCAAAATGGCTAAAAGAGTGCTCCCTTCCTCTCCGTCACTTTCTGTCACACTTCTCTAATCTGTCTTCTTTATTGCGTCTCTCAGCTCCTGAGATTACCACACCCACCTCTCAGCTTCCTTGTTGCCCACCTGTCCCCCTGTCTCCCATCAAGTCCATTTTAGAAGTCCAGGGTCTCTCAGCCTTGCACCTGCACCTCCCCTCCCCGGGGCTGAGCACAGGCTGGCATGCAGCAGGCTCCTGGCGAGTTGACTGACTACATGGACTGATGTGAGAGAAAGATGTTGCAAGCTGAAAAGATCACAGGTAGACAGGAAAGGGGAAAAAAAGAGCGAGAACTAAGAGAGAGACGAAGGGAAGGAGGAAGATGGAAGATGGGCTACAGACTGAGAGGAAAATCTGCCCGTGTATAGCAGGACCAGGAGAGAAAAAGCAGGACCAGGGCAGAGAAAACGGGGTTGATCTTTGGCATCAGAGTAAAATGCTGCGTAGCTGGTGCCGACCCCCCTGCGGAGGCCTTGTGTACAGGGCTGGGGCTCCCAAGCGCCCCCTGCAGGAGGCAGTCTCACGTACACGCGGGAAACAAGCATTAGCAGGGATCCGCGGCCACTAGTGCTTAAATTCGGAGAAGGCAATGGCAACCCACTCCAATACTCTTGCCTGGAAAATCCCATGGATGGAGGAGCTAGGTAGGCTGCAGTTCGTGGGGTCGCTACGAGTCAGACACGACTGAGCGACTTCACTTTCACTTTCCACTTTTATGCATTGGAGAAGGAAATGGCAACCCACTCCAGTGTTCTTGCCTGGAGAATACCAGGGATGGGGGAGCCTGGTGGGCTGCCGTCTATGGGGTCGCACAGAGTCGGACACGACTGAAGCAACTTTAGCAGCAGCAGCAGTGCTTAAATTCTGCCCCCAGCCAGGTGAGGACCCAAAACGAGCTCAGTGTGGGAAAAAAGCAAGGCTGTTAAGAGCTTAGTTTATGCTGGGCCTCACACGCTTACCCCACTGACATTCCAAGGGAGTTTGAAACAAGCCTCTGTTTCTGCTTCCTTCTACATTACCCTCAGGGTCCCTGAATTGTGTGGAAGCTTTGTGAATAGAACTGGGTTGCAGTCTCGCTTGAAGAAAAACAAAGGTCCAGAAGTCCAGCCATGAAATCAGCATTCCAGCAGTTTTCTCAGCTTCTTTTTTAGAATTTACTTTTTTTTTAATTGAAGGGTAATTGCTTTACAAAATTGTGTTGGTTTCTGCCAAACATCAGCATGAATCAGCCATAGGTATATCTATGGCCCCTCTCTCTTGAACCTCCCTCCCCATCCCACCCCTCTTGGTTATTACAGAGCCTTGGTTTGAGTTCCCTGAGTCATACAGCAAATTCCCATTGGCTATCTATAAGTTTCCACGTTGCTCTCTCCATACATCCCACCCTGTCATTCCTTCTCACCACCCCCATATTTGTTTGTCTGTATCTCCACTGCTTCTTACCATGTCTTCTCATAAGTTGAGGAGTGGAGGCTTCCACCAGCTGAATGTGTATCTTCAGTTCAGTTCAGTTCAGTCGCTCAGTCGTGTCCGACTCTTTGTGACCCCATCAATTGAAGCACGCCAGGCCTCCCTGTCCATCACCAACTCCCAGAGTTCACCCAAACTCATGTCCATCGAGTCAGTGATGCCATCCAGCCATCTCATCCTCTCTTGTCCCCTTCTCCTCCTGCCCCCAATCGCTCCCAGCATCAGGGTCTTTTCCAATGAGTCAACTCTTCGCATGAGGTGGCCAAAGTACTGGAGTTTCAGCTTCAGCATTGCTAGTGTTAGTAATTCACTATTAACCTACTCAGGAGAAGAAGGGGACAACAGAGGATGAGATAGTTGGATGGCATCGCTGATGCTATGGACATGAGTTTGAGCAAGCTCTGGGAGTTGGTGATGGACAGGGAAGCCTGGCATGCTGCAGTCCATGGGGTCGCAAAGAGTTGGACACGACTGAGTGACTGAACTGAACTGAACCTACTCATCGTGGCCACTGCTCAACATGTGGGTTGTTTTGGTGGTGGTGGGGATCTTAAAAGGGATGGAGAGGATGACGAGTCCAAGTAGTAGAAACAGATCCTGGACCAAGTGCTCAAAATCTGCTCTACTCCTTTCCCCACTGAGAGCTTTCAGGGTGCTGCTTCTCCCTGGACTTGGGGGGCCCCAGTGGCATCAGGATCACAAGTCAGCACACCCCCAGACTTATCTCAGAGCCTCCTCAGACTTGTTCCTGGGCCCTCAGGAGACAGACTGGCACGGCAGGCAGAAAATGACATCAACAAGCGAGTCATTCAGGGGGCACCCTGCCAACTTCCTGTCTGTTTAAAATATCGGAGCTTTGTCTGAACATGGGATTTTGCAAAGCCCACCTGGACAAACTCTCAGAGATTCCCCCTACCAGTCTCGTCCACGTGTCAGCCATGAGTTTTATTTCCCCACATTTCTTCTGGGAACACCAGGATGCTGGGTTCCTTTGAGTCGGATGTGAAATCGTGCAGGACCCAGTTAGCTGAATGTTGAAACGAAGTAGACACAAGCCCTAACCTTGTATGGTCTTAAGCGAGAGAAATGACTTGCAGAACACTGAGCAGCGACGGCCCATATAAAACTTATTTTGATGGCAGAGACTCAAGCAGGCTGCGCAGGAGGCCACACAGTTTACAAAGGAGAGGTCTGCTAATTGCACAGCGGGGCTCAGCAGATGGCACGCAGCCCAGAGCATAAATTTAGCTGGGTTCCCCCTGCTCTGTCTCCACGAGTTCCAGACGCAGAGTGGAAGATTCTTTCCACCCCTACGCAAAGTCAAGGAGAAGAGATCGATGTTGCATTTCTCTGAAAGATAACCCGCTGTTCCAAGGGAGGGCCTGGTGGTTAAACAAGACATTTCTCTCTCCTTATCCACCTAGAGTGACCATGCCATGTCTCTGAAGGGCTCTGCTATGGATTCCTAGTTGCCAGTATTTCAGGAACTCAATTGGCAATTCATTTATTGATGTTTATAATTTGTACAAAGTTTTCCTTGCTCAAGTTCAAGGGAATTTGGCATGGACGTTCCCTTGTTCATTCATCGAATCAGCTCATTTGTCTTTCTAAAGGGCAGTGTCCTCCTTCTCTTCCATCACAGGGTCCTGGCGGATGTGGGCCTGACTAGATCTGTCTCTGGCACCTGTCCCTGCCCCCATTCTCCACTGATGGCTTGGTATATTCAGCTGATCTCAGTCAGGGATCCCCTTCCTCCCTCTCGGCTCCCCAGGAGTCCTGCTGGAAGCTGTGCTCCCTCTTTGCAAGAGGGTGATGCTCCCAGAGAAAGGGGGCAGTCCCCCAGGGATATATGTTCAGGCAAGAGCTGGTGCCACCTCGTGTCTTGGTCCCTTCCCCCTGGTCTCACCAGTCCATTGATCTCCAGGGTCCCCTTCGCTGGTAACTCCAAATCTCTCCCTGGTTAGATTATGTGTTGGTTTACATCTCACTGTGTCTGTCACTTCTCAGACTCACAGCTGCATCAGGAAAAACTAAGAAAAAAATTATTTACTCATTTGAAATGCAGTGAGGCTTTCTGAGGGGCCCACAGAAGTGCCATCTATTCCAGACCTTTGGAATGAAGTTGAGTTGTGTGTGGGAGGCTTTGGGGAGTGGTGGTGTAGGAAGAGATGACATCTATCATGCCCAGGCTCGTGGACATAAGAGACCTGCATTTTGTGTTGTAGAATATAATCAGTAGATCCATTAGGAAGCAGCAGGGCTCTTTGGGGGAGGGACTACTTCCAAGTCTAGGCAGGAAATAGACAAGAGGAGCCAAGATGTGTTGTAACGAAGGAAGCAGAGACGATGATGGGTCGTGTGAAAGGATGTAGGAGCCAAAGTGAACCATCTCCCTGTGACTTAAAGATGGAGAAATGAAAGAATAAAGAGAATTAGTAAACGCAATTGATTGAAACACATGAAGCTCATAAAAAGTCATGAATCCATTATCATCATCATCATCACTTAAGAGAAAGACTCTTATCCCCACCAAAAAAAACAAGCAACCAAACGAACAAATAAACACAACCTTCGGACACCACTGTAATTAAGTAGGGCAACAAATCCTTACTCTGAAAATGAACCTTAAGAAAAGAAAGAATTAAGCTTCTATCCAGCCCTTTTTTATGAACTATATTTGAGGGTAAAAATAGTCCCCACTGATGAGGGGAAATCACCTTCTGGAAAGAATCCAAGGAATGGGAAAAAGTCATGAATTTGTAAAAACAGTCTTTTGCAGCCTCTAATGAAATGATTGATGAAGCCACACTTGCCAATGAATGATCCGCTCATGGAGGGCTGGGGAGGGATCTGACAAAGGACCACTCAGGCTGTCAGCCCGACCCTGCTTCTTGGTTAAGCATCCCACTCTGCAACAGGGGCAACAGGACCCCGTGCACTTGCAGACGGACGCACCATGGAGAGAACTAGGGGACACAACCATCTGATTTGTCGTAACTTTTAATGGAGTATGATCTGTAAAAGCAGGGAATTACCATGCTGGACCTGAAACTAACATTGTAAATCAGCTATGCTGTGTATGTGCTCAGTTGCTTCAATCACGTCCAACTGTTTGCGACCCCATAGACTGTAACCTGCTAGGCTCCTCTGTCCATGGGATTCTCCAGGTGAGACTACTGGAGTGGGGTTGCCATACCCTTCTCCAGGGGATCTTCCCAACCCAGGGATCAAACCCAGGTCTTCTTTATTGCAGGCAAATTCTTTACCATCTGAGCCACCAGGAAAGCCCAAATCAACTATACTTCAGTTAAAAAAACATACAGTACTATCCCACAAACAAAATGAAAACAGCTCACAAATAATACAATTATGGCTGACTAAGCAATTTATGGAGAAGTAAGTTCAGATGATAGAACGTATGTTGTATGATAAACGACATCATTAGTAATCCAAGAAACAAATAAATCAGCAAAAGTCTTTATAAAAATAATAACCAATAGCTATTTGTAGACCTAATTTGGATCTACTTATAACAAGTCGGCTTGAAATACAGATTTTTGACAGTTGAGCGAATGTAATCACAGAATGGGAATAAGAGGGTAATGGGCTGTAATCATGTTTTGTTTTTGTTTTTTTAAAGGTTCATATTTTTTAGAGCTACATCCAGATGGCAGTGGGGAAATGATACCAAGTCTTTGTATAGGGAGTCCATTCCATTATGATCTCTGCTTTTGAGTATGTTTGACATTTTCATGATGTAAAAAATTTAAAAATGAGGTTTTCAGTGAATCTAAACCTTACCATGAGAGCCTTTCATGAACGCCTCTCCTGGGCTTCTTTCCTGGGTCTGAATTTGTTGTTCCTGCAGGAGTTTCCCAGCCTGAGTATCTCAGAGTGGACACGGGCAGCAAAGGGAGGGCTCATGAAGGGGGTGTGCCCACAGGGGTCCCTGGGGGAGGGCATTCCAGAGATAGCAGCACCCATGCACCCCAAGAACCCCTGCCCTTCCTGACCCTTTCTGAGAGCCCCAAAACATTTCCTTCAGCATTATGTTCAATTTGGGGTCAGATTTGAGAGGCCCAAAAAAACAGAGTATACATTTTGCTTTAAATATTAAATGAGAGGTGGTTGGTGTCTAGTTCTCAGCCTTTCTTCTATGAATTCTAGTGCTGAAGACCACCTAGTCATCAAAATTATAGCGAAGAGCCAGAATTCTAGAATATCACCAATGATGGTGCTTACTGGACAGGTTTAGAGAGCCCTTTTTATGACTTTGCAGGCATCAGTTCAGTTCAGATCAGTTGCTCAGTCGTGTCCGACTCTTTGCAACCCTATGAATCACAGCACGCCAGGCCTCCCTGTCCCTCACCAACTCCCGGAGTTCACTCAGACTCACATCCATCGAGTCAGTGATGCCATCCAGCCATCTCATCCTCTGTCGTCCCCTTTTCCTCCTGCCCTCAGTCCCTCCCAGCATCAGAGTCTTTTCCAATGAGTCAACTCTTCCCATGAGGTGGCCAAAGTACTGGAGTTTCAGCTTTAGCATCATTCCTTCCAAAGAACACCCAGGGCTGATCTCCTTCAGAATGGACTGGTTGGATCTCCTTGCAGTCCAAGGGACTCTCAAGAGTCTTCTCCAACACCACAGTTCAAAAGCATCAATTCTTCGGTGCTCAGCTTTCTTCACAGTCCAACTCTCACATCCATACATGACCACAGGAAAAACCATAGCCTTGACTAGACGGACCTTTGTTGGCAAAGTAATATCTCTGCTTTTGAATATGCTATATAGGTTGGTCATAACTTTCCTTCCAAGGAGTAAGCGTCTTTTAATTTCAGTAAGTGTTAAAAAAAAATATTCTTACAGAGCCACACCAGTGCTGGGAGGACAGGAAACTGGGAGAGTCTGAAGGGATGCCCTGTAGAGCTGGAGCCCCCTGTCTCAGGGCATCCTCACCTCTCATTCTCCTGCTGAGCTGCGACATTGCCTGTGGGACCCTGGGGCTGGATGTGAGACCTACTTACTGTCCAGCATCTACTCCAGCCACGGTGGGGGTGGGGTTCACTTCCGACTTCCCAGGAGTTCCCCATGGTCAGGGCTTGTTCTGGCTGGTGAATGTGAGCAGAGAAGACATGTGTCACCTCTGGGGAGAAGCATTTAAGAGGTGGTGCCAGGCTCTCCAGGTCCACTTTCCTCTGGTACAAATGCAGCCACCAGAGAGGACACCACCCACCCAATGGCATCGTGGACGAGGGAGAAACCCCAGCCCACCCCCATCTCTCTCTCTCACAAGCTGCTAAGGTTTGGAGGGTTTTGTTACTGCAGTGTGACTTACCTGACACTTCATCTAATACAGAGTACGAAAATGGGGTGGACACTGGTCTTTTCAAAACATCCTATGTTTGTTTACTTTGCATGTTATGTTTTATTACCATAATAATTAGGATAAATTAGTTACGGTTTACTATGCTAAGTATACCTATTACTTAGGTTACCTATTATCCTATTTCTGTTTCTCCTATTCCAGTCTCACCACAAGCTATGTGTAAGGTCTATCATTATTACTGAGGAGCTTACAGGCAGTGTAGTGGTAAAGAATCCACCTGCCAATGCAGGAGACCTAAGAGATGGAAGTTCGATCCCTGGGTCAGGAAGATCCCCTGGAGGAGGAAATAGCAACGCGCTCCAGTATTCTTCACTGGAGAATCCCATGGACAGAGGAGCCTGGGGGCTACAGTCCATGGGGTCACAAAGAGTCTGACACAACTGAGTGACTGAACACATCATTATCATCTCCATTTCGTATCTGAGACAGGCAGAGGCCCGGAGAAGTTAGGAAGTTTGCCCAAGGACGCACAGCAGGTCTAAGGCAAAGCCAGGACTAAACCTAGGCAGCTCAGTTAGAGGACAGCTCTTAACTAGAATCCTATCTTTTCACTGGGTGAGCGTCCCATCTCTACATTTGCAGGAGTTCTATTCCTGCTCACACTGGTTTATTAAGTATTCTTGTTTTTTGTTTTTGTAAAAAAAACTATTTCAGAGAGTAGTTCAATAAAACAATAACCTTGAGGCCAAGTCCTTGAGGTTTACAAACTGCTTCCCTGTAGGATGTATAACAACAGTACTTTTGTCCAAGAACAAAAACTCCTCACAAATTGCTCCGTTTATTAGAGGAAAACTTGCCTCAGAGATCACTTCTCACTGGATAAACAGTCACGCTGAAGCCTCCGCAGGTTTCCCAGAGGTTTCTGTCAGCGGCAGGCTCTGGAGGTAGCTCTCCCCCAAGAAGCGGACTCTGCATGGGAAAAACTAGCCTCAGCTCAACCCCAGATCCACACGGTCCTTCCTGCTTCCCGTTGTCTTGGGGCTACGTCTTCTGAGCCTCTGTGTGTCTGGTACTTCTCTGAGTGATTCACATGTGTTGATCCTGACAGGAACCCTGTGAGGTAGGCACTGTTATTAGTTGGTACTCCACCGACGGGGAAACTGAGGCACAGAGCAGTTAAGTTTCTTTCCCAAGGCCACACAGCAGGACCAAGGAAAGACCAAGCAGCCTGGTCCAGATCCAGGGCTCCACATCATGACAGCATCACACCTCATCCCTGGCTTATGTTTCCAGGGACTGCCCCTCAACTTGAGGCTGCCTGGAATAAGTTGTTGGGCAGCACACACGCCGCTTCAGAAACTCCCCCCAACCCTCTTCCTTCCCAAGTTCTCCCCTGGGCTTTCTCTCCTGGGTCTGAATCTGTTGTTCCTGCCGGAGTGTCCCAGCCTGAGTATCTCAGAGTGGACACGGGCAGCAAAGGGAGGGCTCGTGAATGGGGTGTGCCCACATGGGCCCCTGGGGGAGGGCATTCCCTGGAGAGAGCAGCACCCATGTACCCCAAGAATCCCTGCCCTTCCTGACCCTTTCTGAGAGCCCCAAAATGTTTCTTTCAGCATTATGAAATTTGGGGTCAGATTTGAGAGGCCCAAAGGACCAGAGTATAAACAACTTCTCCGAACGTCATGGGATGGCCATGGCCCAAGGAGATTTGCAGGAAAGTGATTATTTTCCCCCTTGCCTCTCATATATTGGTGCACTGCTGAACTCAGATTAAACTTAGTAGCACGGACCTGCGTGTGTGCTCAGTCGCTCAGTCGTTCTGATTCTTTGCAACACCATGGACTGTAGCCCACCAGGCTCCTCTATCCATGGGATTATCCCAGCAAGAATACTGGAATGGGTTGCCATTTCCTACTCCAGGAGACCTTCCCGACCCAGAGATCAAACCCATGGCTCCTGCATTGGCACTGGGCCAGCCCCAACCTGCGACAGGTAGGATACGGGAAATAGGTATACACGCCAAGGTCATGCTTGCTACAATGACAGTCAGCTGAGCCTGGCATGGAGGCCTCACCTGTCAAAGCAAAGGTTGCTCTGGACAACTGCCCAGCCGTGCTGGACCATCCTGGTGGTGGTCCTCCCATCCTTGCCTGGGAGAAAGTAGCAAGAAGCTTAACAAGGGTAAATTTCCTTCATTCCAGCATCCTTTCTGGCTCCAGCTCTGACAGCCGAGCTGCTTCAGTCACAGCTGCCTTTGGGTCATTCTTGCTTTAGTGCCCCCTGGACTGGGTCGTTCTGCCCCCTGAGTCCTGGAATCTAAACAGGACTGCTAGTTTGCAGAATGTACTAGGGGTGGTGTTGAGGGTGTTTGAGGAGGGTGCTGTGTGTCTCAAATGAAGCTGTCTGCTTCCTACATCTTTGACTTCCAAGTATTTACTGACTTATTACATACCTGTGGGGTTATGCCGGACCTTGGAACCTTCAGGAGAGAAGCTCTGGAGCACAGACCATTGCTGGAGCTGGAATCACTAGGGTCTTTATATAATTTGATGTGCTCAGATGCTCAGTCTTGTCTGTGTCTGTCGTTAAAGAGGTTCTTCTGTGAGACACAATCCGCCGGTCACAGGTCATGAGAAGATATGAGTGTCCTTCACTCATTGATGCCCACGTCATCATTGTTCATGGTCAAGGATCAAATTCCTACCAAGTGTCTGGTAATCTCTCCAGACAGACCCCAGGAAGCCACTGATGAAGAGATGCTCTGAGAGTCTGAATCTGTCACCACATCCAGGCAACACACATAAATGGACAAGTCCTGAGGCTCCTTCCAGGAAGAACCTCCTCAGTCAGCCCACTGTCCCCTCCTCCCTTTCCTTCCTGCCCCCCATCCTGACCTCTTCTTTATCTCCTTCTCTCATCTTTCCATTCTACCAGAAGGAAGACCGGTCAAAGACTGGTTCATTTGTTTACGCACAGTCTTGTTCTAGAAAGGCTCCTTGAAAGAGTGCAGAAAACACAGCAAGGTGGTGTCTGTGTCAAGTAGGACAGTGAGAGAAGGAAAAGCAGTGGCTGTCAAAACCTGAGGCCCGGAGACGAGACAGAGAGACTTGCTCAAGCCCAGCGGAGCTGCGCGGCCCTTGGTTCCGCCCCCACATGTCGGTGTTCTCTCTGCAGATCCGGCCCTCCCCTCCCTGACTGTGTCATCTGCCAGTGTCACAACTGTCAATCCCATTCGTGAGCAGATGAGTCTACAGCAGAGGCTCTTCCCGTTATCTGGAAGCCCAGTGAGGGATGTCATTAAGGGCAGCCATGCACCCGTGAAAAGGTTATACTCCTCGCATCCCCCTGCAGCCATGGTGTTAAGCTCCAGAGAATGAGATGGACAGAAGACCATGTAGCCTCACCTTCCCCTACTCTTCCTGCTCTCAGACTGTGGAATTCATGAGGAGAGCGCCCTGGTTCATGCTGGACCATGACATGGCCTTGGGGACAGCAGCCACATGCTGGGGACGATAAAGAAAAGACAGAAAGACAGGTGTCGGGTCCTTGATGAGGAGCGCATTCCCTGTATCAGCCCTGAGGGGCCTACCTCCAGATTACCACCAGCTGGGCAAGGAATACGCCTCTTCTGTTGAAGCTACTGATATTCAGGATTTCTGGTCTGTGTGCTCAGTTGTGTCTCATTCTTTGCAACCCCATGGACAACAGCGCACCAGACTCCTGTGCCCATGGGATTTCCCAGGCAAGGATACTGAAGTGTGTTGCCATTTCCTCCTCCGGGGAGTCTTCCTGACCCAGGGATCGAATTCACATCTCTTGTGTCTCCTGCATTAGCAGGCAGAGTCTTTACCACTGAGCTACCTGGGAAACATTCTGTTATAGGAAGCCATGCCGATTTCTTTTTTTTTTTTTTGGCTATGCTACATGGCTTGCGGGATCTTAGTTCCTGACCAAGGATTGAACCCAGGCCATAGCAGTGAAACCACAGAGTGCTAACCACTGGACCACCAGGGCAGTCCTGCCATACCTAATTCTAAGTCTCTCTCTCAAATCTTTGTGTCTAGCTATGCTCATTTCATCTGCATATCTGACATTTCTTCTTGAATGGTAAATAAGCATCTCAAACTGAAAAAGACCCAAACAGAACTCTTGACATTTTTCTCATCTGTTTTTCATGCTCGAGGGCCTTGCAGAGACTTCTTGATCTGAAGTTAGTACCACCAAAGGCTCACTGACTTAGGATGAAAACCAGGGAGTCATCCTCAATTCCTGTTTACTTCCCTCTCCCACATCAGCAAAATTTACGGGCTCTACCTCCGAAGTAGACCCCGGGTCCCACCACTGCTCACCACTTGCCCAGCTCTCACCATCGTAGACACTGACATCTTTTCTGTGGAATCTCATAAAAGTATCTCTCTCACTCTGATTCCACTCCTCCTCCAACAGTGCTTCCTCCAGAACAGCCGGAAAACATACATCAGATCACATCACTCATCTGCTCAAAGCTTCTTGTTCCCACTGCAGTCACCCGACTCATCATGAGCTGGACTCCTTGACATCCTTGCCTTTTCCACCCTAACCTCCTCAACCCACCAATAAATAGGCTGGGAACACTCCTCAGTAATCTTCCCAGGCTACCCCTACCTGAACTTATCCTCTCAAAAGCTTGCAGGGCAGGGTGGCCATGCTGGGGGTGGGGACATGCATATACAGAAGTCATAGTACACACATAAGGTTTCTTGTATTTTATTGTAAAATTTCAAGGAGATTTTGCAGTCAGTGCTATAATACATCGAACCACTGGGCAGATGGGTGGCCAGCAAGAAGCTATGCTTTCTCTCAGCTCGGGGAACCTGGAGCCTGGCCACCTGTGAGGTCACATCGCACATCACCCGGGGACCCTCTCCTGCCTTTGTTCTGACTTTGGGCTAGTTTATCAAAGTTCACCGCTCTCCCTGCACCTGAAGTATGCAGAGATCGCTTTGGGGGTCAACCCCCTCAGAATTGTTGCTTGGCCTGGGAAGGTCAGATGCTCCCACAGATCAGCAGGAGAATACACATTGTTTATGAATGTTAAAAACATGATGAGTGGTCAAAAGTCAATGACATTAGCTAAGTACGGCCAAATTTGCAAGCTCTGCAGCAGGATGAAACAGCAAATCTGTCACTGATAGAGGGTTGTCATTAAAGCAAGGAACTGAAGCCCATGGAGAAGTGATTTGCTTGCCACCACCCCCTGCTCCACGAACGTGTTCTCCACGCCACCCCCGGCAGACACCTCAGTCCCCCCAGCTCCTCCTGAAGCTGGTCCCACTCGCAACACTGTGTCCTCCCTCTTATAGGCCTTTTACCCAAAAGCCGGTCTGGGGCTCTAATGAGAGGGGAAGGGACCAATCAGTCTCTTTTTCAAAAAAAAATTTTAACTGAAAAACATATATGAATGAGTACAATAACGGCAGGGGGGAATCTAACTGTTAAACAGGATGCGCAATGAAAAGTAAATTTCAGAGTGGAATCATTCAGAGCATAGATTTCAGGCAAACTGCCTCGGTTCAAACCCAACTCCTCCCCTGCCAGTCTGGTTGACTGTAGGCAAGTAACAGAAACTGTGTGCCTCAGTTTCCTTGTCTATAAAATGGGAACCCTAATATCTATCTAGAGAACTGTTGTGAGGATGGTTGTTGTTGTTGTTCAGCCTCTTAAGTCATGTCTGACTCATTGCAACTCCATGGACTGCAGTATGCCAGGCTTCCTGTCCTACACTATTTCCCAGAGTTTGCTCAAATTAATGTCCATTGAGTCGATGATGCCATCCAACCATCTCATCCTCTGTCGCCCCCTTCTTCTATTATCATGCTCAATCTTTCCCATCATCAGGGTCTTTTCCAGTGAGTTCTGACTCTTCACATTAAGTGGCCAAAGTATTGGAGCTTCAGGTTTGGTATCCGTCCTTCCAGTGAATATTCAGGGTTGATTTCCTTTAGGATCGACTGGTTTGATCTCCTTGCAGTCCAAGGGACTCTCTGTGAGGATTAAGTTTGTTAATTCATGTAAAGTGCATAGGTAGGTGCCAGCATACATAAGCCCTGTCTAGAGAGAGGTGATATTATTGTTGTGATTGTTTCAATTTCCTTAGACTTCGAGGGAACCAAAGGCGACAGCTTTTCATGTATCTTTCTGGGCATTGTTTATGCGGACATAAGTACATTTCCTTTTTACATGGAAAGTAACAGGCTAACACACTCTTTTACAAAGAAGCTCATATGTGTTTCTGCCTCGTTCCTTTCATACAAATATTCCTTATGTGACCAGTTCCTACTGATGGACATTTAGGTTATTCTTCTGTTACGTAGTCACAAAGACTAAGGTAATACAACCTTTTACATGACTTAATGTGTATTTGTGAGTGTATCTAGAGAATAAATCCCTTACAGTTGAATTGCTGGAACCCAGGCTATACACATTTTATACTTTGAAAGGTATAGCTGAATTGTCCTGTAGTCCAGCAGTCCCCAATCTTTTTTGGCATCAGGGACCAATTTCATGGAAGACAATTTTTCCATGAACCCACATCTGGTGGGTGGGGCTCCTTCCCACATCTGGAGTGGTTGGATGGTTTCAGGTGGTTCTCAAAAGTAACATGCAACCTAGATCCCTGCCATGAGCAGTTCACAGTGGGGTCCATGCTCCTATGAGAATCGAATGAAGCCACTGATCTGACAGGAGGCGGAGCTTAGGTGGTAATGCAAAGGATGGGGAGTGGCTGTAAATACAGATGAAGCTTCACTTGTTCACCCACCAGTCTGTGGCCCAAGGGTTGGGGCCACTGCTCTAGTCCATTCTCCAGAGGGATCCTGACAGCATGCTTCCCACACCTGGTGGGTGGGGCTTCTCTCCCTGTCTTACCTGGAGCAGGTATCTCACTTTTTCTGCCCTTTTGTACATTATTCACTTCCAACCCTTTCATGGTGTTAAGCTTCCAGTATTCGGATCTAGTATGAAAATTCCTTATCTCTCTTGCATCATTCCCTTGTGATTTAATGGTGTGTTTTTTTGGCTATTTTCTATGATTTCTAAAGCTCAGAGAGTACATCATCTTTTTTTACAGATGGGTCCTTAGTCCTTTTAGGGGAGGGAGGAGCATCATTTGAGTTAGGGTTCCAAACTAACTATAAAAGTCATTTTTTTAAAAATCCAGGTGCTCTCCTGTTACCAGCCTTACTTCCAGACTCCCTACTGTCCATTTCCTGCCACTGAGCAGCTCACACACTTATACATTAGATTCATTGTCTGGCATCTTCTTTATCAGAGAATGCTCCCCAGCGTTGGAATTTTCCTGACCAGCGGTTTCCTTCAGAGTCATGGTCACCAAGAGGACTTTCTGGGTCTTTAGGACCAGGCATCTGGAAGCCTGGACCAAGGGCCCCACTCAGCCAGCATCTGAGATCTCCTTCAGGTCCTTAAGAAGCCTCAGTTTCCCCATCTGAAAAAGTAGGGCAAGACCATCAGTCCCAGCCAGGATCAAAACTCTGTGATTTTCGTATGCTCTTCCAGATGGCTTCTATCTGCCAGTAATGTTTGTAACTGTTCTTCCTCCAAAAATGTCCTTCTTTCCAGAAAGACATACAGAAACAATTAACAGAATATTTTAAATACACATTAGATTTGCTCATTTATTCCCCTCAAGGACTTTATCTTTTGAAGTAAATAGGAGGTAAATTGAAGGGCCAGAGAGGTAGCTTCTACCTGAAAACAACAGTGATGACGAATTCCGACCTAAATTATAAGGCCACCTGTGAGGGTGGAGTGCTTCCAGGGAGTGATGAGCTCAAGCTGGGGTCTACAAGGCAATTTTACTCTGGAGCCTCCTTTTACATGACTTGAAGTGGTAAAATTAGAATTGCTGAAAAGAAATTTAAATCCTTTAAAAAAAAAAAAAAAAAAGAAAGGAACCCGTCATTGTTTAAACATTTCTTCTGTGGTTTAGTATAAGTTTCCAAGATTTGTATCTGTAGATTGTGGAAAACGCCTTTCTCATGCTCAGAAATCTCCTCACCTCGTACCCTGTAGACCTATAAAGCATTTTCAACTAATTGGACAAAGAGAAAACAAAGACATAATAAAGAAAATGAGTTTGTGTTCATGGACTGGTGGAAGCAACTTTTTTCTTGGTACTCAGTGGAAAGAATCATCAGTGATACTAATACATTAGAGTAGTTTTGTTTAATGCAAACTGTACCACCTCAAGAGGGAAATAACATTTGGAGATGGATTTCCCATGGAACAAAATATCATTTAATGTTATATTAACAAGTCTCTTTTCCTAGAAAAGAGACTTGAATATGAAAAGCTATGAATATGTTCCCGGCTTGACCTTTTACTTGCTTTATGTTCCTGAAGTAATTTCTTTATTTCTCACTGTCTACCATTTTCAGCCTCATTGTTTACTTCTGTGGATAAGATCCAGAAAATTGGGTGTATCTCCTGATAGCTGGATAGAGATCTCCCTTTTACTCATTTCATGTTAAAGCTTTCCCTGAAAGTAGTTGTTCGTTTATTCAGTTACCTAATAAATACTTAAGTATGTTAGCATCAGCAAAGCCCCCAGCACTGAGGAATGTTTTCGAGGGAAGGAACTGTCCTTACCTTCCAAGGATTTACGATCTAAATTTTGCCCTGGGAAGACATATGAATCCAAAGTTACCAAGTCATGTAATTCAATCCCGCAAATATTTATTGAAAGTCCACCATGTGCTAGACATTGGGAATACAAAAATAAATAAGATGCAGTGGAAGTCCCAGTTCACTGGAGAAACAGACCAGGGCAAGCAGGCAGTTGTGCTTCAGGAGCTCAGATCTGCAACATAGAGATGTGCACATTGTGGAGACGAAGTGGAGAAACGTAGAAGAGGAATGTGGATTCATCTGCCTGGAGAGACCGGAAAAGTCTTCCTAGAAGGGGTCACCCTGTTCAAGATCAAGTCTGATCAGGAATTTGCCAGATAGACTTGGTGATGGATTGGTTACCGGGCAAAAGAAGTGGGGCAGGGAGGGAGCGTGGTCCATTGGGAGAAGGCGCGAGTAACTCCTCACGTGTGGAGCTTGGATGCAGGTGGATGGCACAGTATGGTGAGTCCCGGCAGGGTGGCCAGGGCAGCTTACGCCAGGCCAGGTGCTTCTCGCCAAAGGGATTGATTTTATCTCATAGTCTAGGTGATTGGAGCCACTGAAGAATGTAAGCAGAGGTGTTATATGATAAGATCATTAAAAGAGATGTCCCTGAGTGGACAGCCTGGACAGCCATTGCCTGTTGGAGTTCAAGTCACAGCCCCACAGCCTGCCGGCTGTGTGTCCTGACGGAAGTGACCCAAGCTTCTTGGGCCTAGGTTTCCTTGCCTGTAAAGATGAAGACAAAAGGTGTAAAGGGGATGCAGCAGTGAAGACAGGAAGTGCTTGGGGAGGGGTCCAGCATGCAGTCGGTGTTCCTTAGGTGCCTCCCACTGTCATCATCATGGTTTCTGTTGTCTGTCATTTTAGACTTTTATCACAAAGCAAGTGTCATTTGAGCTGGATCTCCCCCCAGAGAAGAAGAACCCGTCTTTTCTCTTCAGGCTTTTGATGAAACAGTCACCGCCAGGGCCAGGGGTGAGTCTAGCCCTCCTACAGCATCCACTGTGTTCTGTGAACCAGTGCTGTCAGCAGAGAAATGTGGTTCTCAAGTGGGGTTCCTGGAGGAACATCAGCTCCTGTTTGCCACGCTGAGTCTTCACCAAAACCAGAGTCGTAAAGGGTGGATCCAAGAAGAACCCTGTACAACTCACAGGCTCCTTCCTGTGGTCCCACTGCTGCTGCTGCTGCTGCTAAGTCGCTCCAGTCGTGTCCAACTCTGTGCGACCCCATAGACGGCAGCCCAACAGGCTCCCCCGTCCCTGGGATTCTCCAGGCAAGAACACGAGTGGGTTGTCATTTCCTTCTCCAGTGCATGAAAGTGAAAAGTGAAAATGAAGTCGCTCAGTCGTGTCGGACTCCTAGCGACCCCATGGACTGCAGCCTACCAGGCTCCTCCGTGAATGGGATTTTCCAGGCAAGAGTACTGGAGTGGGGTGCCATTGCCTTCTCTGGTGGTCCCACTAGCAAGTGCTTAATCTCAAAACTGTAGCTGGAACGCAGGGGTCCTTGGTGCCTGGATCAGCTTTCCCTGTCACTCCATGATAGCAGGATCTCAGAGGCCCTAGCCTCACAGGGCAGATTCTTAACCACTGGACCACCAGGGAAGCCCCACCTGTCTCTTTTAAAGAAAGGAAAAAACAAGCATCCTTCACCTAGAATCTTCAGATCCAGAGTCTCCCGCAAATCCTCCCAGTAGCCCCTCTGCAGACTTCCCTGTAGCACTGCTCTCAGGGGCTTTTCTCTCTCTTTGTCCTCAGCCACTCCTCATCTCTTCTGCTGCAGGCCTTCCCCCTGAGAGTTGTCCCTGGAGAGTTCCTCCAGCCCTGTCACAAAGCCCCAGCCCCAACCACGGGACGCAGGTCTGGACATCTATCTCCTCCCACGTTCCCTGTGTAAGGCAGGAGGGGAAGGGGTGAATTTACAGCCTAGAACCTCCCCTGGTTTTCACATGTCTCAACAGTGACACTGGCTTTTTCCTTCTCCTCCAGAAAGACTTTTGACAATAGCGCTCCCATGTATTAGCCGCAGACCTGGCCCTGGTTTTATTGTCGATCTGGGTTCTGTTTGTACTGGGGCAAATTCCATTCTCCATTTAGTCTGGAACAAACCAGAGATGGAGTGCACCCTGAGCATAATAAGAAGCCGCTCTCAGGAGGCAAGAGACCGAGTTCCAGGCCTCTGGCCAAACGAAATTCATTCTTTGCTACCACCACCTCCAGACTATGCCTCACTCATTAACTAGTTATTCTATTCAGCTTCAAAATGGTAAAAAAAAAAAAAAAAAAAGAAGAAGAAGGCAGAGTTGGAAGCCAAGCCCTAACTTGAGGCAGCTTTGTGATGACAGTCAAGCCCCCCCATGTTTGGCCAGAAATGATGCAGTCAGGGCCGTGCCCAAGAGCACTGCATTTTTTGGTAAGATGTAGAAATGATTGAATAATAGATCAACATCATTATCACAAAGCATATAAATAGATGTTTTGCTTGCTGTCTGACTTTGCATGCATTGAGAACTTGAACTACACTGCGTGGCTAATTCTGTCTGAGAGTGTGGACGGCCTTATTAGGAAAAGGTGGTGCTTTGTTGTGAAGGGCCGTTTCAAAGGAACACAGACATCTCCCTCCCTCCCTCCCTCCCTCCTGGGAGAACTGTGTTAAGTGAAAAGGACTTTCTGTAGTGAGTAGATTCTAACAATCCAGCGCAAGAGTAGAGAGTAGAGACACCACGTATTTTGTGGTCTCAGAACCAGGCCCTGGTTTGAAATAATTAATACGATCTATATGACATTTCCTTTTATCAGCCCAGGCTGATAATTCCAGCAGCCTTGGGTGTTCTTTACATTTTGTTGGCTTAATTTCAAAGCTGACCTCATCCTTTGAAGATGGTGCATTAAGCCTAGAGCAGTGTCTACAGCTACCTGTGAGAAAGATACTTTAACAAAGAAGACTTTTTTCTAGGATAGTCAAACCCAGTAAAAACAAACACACACACACACACACACACACACAATCCTATTTCTATCTCTCGAATACGCAAGGCTTACTTTAAAAAAAATCTATGTGAGTGTATTTCAGATTTTGAAACAATCACCCACCTAAAGAAAGTTAACAAGTAGAATACAAATAATTTGTTCCCCTTAGATTATTTGAGAGTAAGTTTCTAATCTGACGCCCTGTCCCCCATGAATAGAAACAAGGACATTTTCCTCCATAACCATTGTACAACCGTGCAACCAGGAAATTTACAGTAGTGTGCCACTGCTACCCAGTCCTCAGACCTATTGAAGTTTCACACTTATCCTAATTTTTTTTTTTTAATAGCAAAGAAGCCAGTTTGCAATCACATGTTACTTTCTGTCATCATGTCTCTTTGGTCTCCTTCCATCTGGAACATTCCCTAGGCTTTCCTTGAGTCTCATGACTTGACATCTTTGAAGATGACAGGCCAGGTAGTTTATAGAATGGCTCTCAGTCT
Organism: Bos indicus; assembly: GCF_029378745.1. NCBI lineage: Eukaryota > Metazoa > Chordata > Mammalia > Artiodactyla > Bovidae > Bos > Bos indicus. Next base: position 34,924,976 of record NC_091772.1, on the reverse strand, counting down.
GTTTTGCCTGATGTTCTCTCATGATGAAATTCGGGTTCTGTGTATTTGGCAAGAGCATCACCAAAGTGATGCTGTGTCTTTCTCAATGCCTCCGATCAGTGGTCGATTTCAGTTTGTCTTGTTACTGGAGACCCTCACTTTTATCCCTTGATGAGGTGATGTCTTTCAGGCCCTTTTTTTCTTCTTTGCAGTCAGTAAGTATTTTAAGGGGACTGACTTCGAAACTGAGGACATATTTTTATATTTAACAAAGAGTCAGTATTTTAACTCAGCTAACATTTGGAGACAAAATCTGATAGAAAAAAGGCAAAACAACTCTCCCAAAGTAGGGTCCCACTGGAGAGGACCCTGGAAGAAGGACACAGGGGTGTTTGCCAAGAAACTCCTGAAAGTGGTCAACTGTAAAATCCCTGGAGGTGAATAGCACAGAGGTTTTTGCAGAGGGATGGAATTGTTGGAAAACTTCCATGTCATTTTCTCATTTTTAGTTTCCACTTGGACTAGTGGTGCAAGACAAGGCACTTCGCTTTGATAGTGTAGTGTGACCTTTTGCTTAGATTTATCCGGTTCTTAATTCACAATGGCCTTCCAGGAGTCAGGAATTAGACTTGAAGCACATTCAGAGGATGCCTGAATTCACAGGGCCACAGAATTGATGAATTTTCTAGCCAAGAATAACACTATTGAGTTCTTTGTGGGACATATTTTTACTAGGAAACCGCTAGACATTGAATAAAATGGAGCAGCCTGGACATGGTAGCTAGTGGGACAATTTTAATGCCCTGTTCCATAGAGTATCCTAGATAAAAGTAATGCTAACATTATTTTCAATTCAAAAAATAAGGTGAATGGGTGTTGAGGGACTAGCACTTCAGCCCTACAGCCAATTCCTGAAGCCACATTTCCTGACACCCAGCCCTTGGGGAAGAGCATGCCCGCAGAAGTCAGAGACTGGAGACCCTCCCTCTCAACACCAGCGTGAGATGATATTATTAAGGAATGATTATTAATGTAACAGTATACACACACACACACACAAAGCTTAGGGTCAAAATCGTATCATACCTAGAATTTGCTTTAAAATACTTTTAACAATAATAACAAAAGAAGATGGAGAGGGCAAAAGATACAATAAGATTGGGGGAAATATTGATAATTATTGAGCCCAGTGGGTATAAGGGAGTTTGCTACATGTTTCTCTTTACCTCTGTGTATTTTTGAAATTCAATTTTAAAATTATCTTAAAGATACTGATACTTGGGACTGTATCACTGCAGACTAAATAGATTAGAATCCTGGTTGAGGGAGGAGGATAAACCCCCTAAGGGTCAAAGTTTTTCACCTGTCCCCTGCCCTCCCCCGCACCCCGCATGGTTCTAACATTGCTGCCATGGTTGAGAACCACTAGGTTATTAGGCAACACCTTTAATTCTATGCTGGTGGCTCAGTGGTAAAGAATCTGCCTGCAATGCAGGAGATGTGGGAGATGCGGGTTTGATCTCTGGGTCAGAAAGATCCCCTGGAAGAGAAAATGGCAACCCACTCCAGTATCCTGGAAAAATCCCATGTACAAAGGAGTCTGGCAGGCTACAGTCTATGGGGTTGCAAAGAGTCGGACAAAACTGAGTGACTCAGCACATTAATTCTACCAGAATGGTTAATCCCTGATGGCTAATGATGTTGAATATCTTTCCATGTATTTATTTTCCATCCGTGTATGCTCTTTGGTAAAATATCTCTTTGTATTTTTTGCCCATTTTCTAATTCAGTTTTTTGTTTGAAACTGCTAAGTTTTGAGAGTTCTCTCTGTATGTTCTAGATATGAGGCCTTTGTTGGATATGTGGTCTGCAAATATTTTTTCCACAGAGCTTGTTTTTTCTTCCTCTTGCAGTGTCTCAAAGAACAAAAGAATCTATTGTTAAAGTCTAGCTCATCCACTTTCTTATCTTTTGTGGATCATGCTTTGACTGGTAAGTCTGTGGACTCTTTGCCCCGCCCTAGATCCCAAAGATTTCTCCTATGTTTTTGAAAAGATTTTAAAATTCCCATGTTTAATAAAATTCAGTTTTATGCTTTACACTTAAGTCCATTATCTTTCTGGAGTCGATTTTTTTTTTTTTTTAAGCTCAAGACTTAGGTTGAGGTTCATCTTTTTTACTTCCGGATACCCCATGTTTCTAGCACGATTCGTCAAAAAGTTTATCTTTCCCCCATTGACCACCAGTTGTTGCATCTTTATAAAAAATCAACTGGAGAACTTCCCTGTCGGTCCAGTGGTGAAGACGCCGCCCTTCCAGTACAAGGATGCAGGAGGCTCGGATTTAATCCCTGGTTAGGGAACTAAGATCCCACATGCTGCGTGGCAGCATAAATTCTATTTATTTATTTATAAATAAATACAAACAAACACATACACACATATACATACATTACACAAAATAAATATATAAGCAATATTAAGAAAAAACCAGCTGGGCATATTTCTGTGAGCCTATCTCTGGGCTCTCTGCTCTATTCCACTGATCTATGTGTTTATACTGACACCACTGCCTTGATTACTGACCCTACACAGTAAGTCTTGAAACCACATATACTGATTCCTTTTACTTTATTCTTCTTTTTCAAAATTATTTTTAGCTATTCTATTCTCTTTGCCTTTCCATATAAATTTTAGAATAATCTTGTTTATATCTACAAAAAAGTCTTTCTGGGCTTTTGATCGGAAAAAAGCAAGGCTTTTTGGCACTCTGCAACGTCCTTTGGTTCCAGGACCTGCTGAGGATGGAATCTTGGCCCCATGACCCAGTTCCCATTTCGCCGTTGGTTGTTGTTGTTGTTATTTGAAAATGTCCTTTTCTCTGTTCTAAAGCTTCCTGCCTCCCAGACACTTGTCAACATCAGGAGTGACACCGCCGTGCAGCTGGGAAGCCCATGAAGCTGATGACTCAGGATGATGGAAATAAACACACTTTGTAGCGGCCGGTGTCCCCAGTCACAGGCGGCGCTCACCCCCCGACCCGCGCCCACTACCCCGCCTTCACCCTGTCCTATGCCTTCTTCCTTTTGTGCTTCTCCAGGATCCTTTCCTATCCTCTCGTGCAGCCTGATGTATCCGTCACTCTGGCTTCTGTCTGTATTAATGAATATCAGCTGTCTGGGAGAAGCTTTCCAACAGTTGTCTTGTTCAAAAAGAACCAGAGGAGGCATACAAAGAACAGAATATACAGACAGATCTGGGGACCCTGACCCGGAGACAGGATCTGGGGTCACTGAAGCATCACCTGGGAGGCTTCCAGCTTGGCCGTCCTTCCTGTCCAAGGGGAGGTTGGTAGGAACGTTATCTCCCATCCCTCTTCTGGATGCTCTTCTCAGATCCAGAGAACACAGGGAGCCCCTCCCAGCTCCAACAGGCAACGTGAGCCTCCACGAGCCCCCGCAGGCAGATGGCTGCAGAGAGGCCGTGCAGTGGGGGTTGTGTGTTCTGTCTCCAGCACAACATTTGGGTTGATTCTGGGAAAAGATCTAAACAAGTCTCCCAAAGAACAAAGACTTGCAGCTGCAGTGTCTTACCTACTGAGAGGCACACCAGCTGGATCTTGCCTCTGAGCCTGTGTGACTGCTTCCCACTTGCGTTTCTCGGGCTTGGGAGCTCTGGTGGGGAGTGCGTTGGGCTGTGAGGTCAGAGGAACCCATCTATGGTGCCCTTCCATATGGCCACGTGACCTTGGGCCAATCACTTTTGTCTTTGGGAGTAAAATAAATGGGGTACCTATTCTACAATTGTTTATTAAATGGTATGAAAGAATTATTTAAAATTTTGGGGGATGTGATCATGGCATCATGAAAATAATGTTCTCTGGGAGCTGATTTAGAATACTCTAATACAAAAGAAACAGGAAGGGAGTAAAGACAAATGAAACAGGATTGGCAAAGTGTTGATAATTGTTGAAGGAGGGGTCTGGGTTTGAGGTGGCTATTACAGTCTACTTTCTGCTTTTGTGTTTGAAATTTTCTATAATCAAAAATTAAGAGTCATAGCATTTCACATTCTAGTAGCACCAACAAGATGGTGGCTAGAAATACCCTTTGGAAATGGAGTCTTGCTATGGAAGAGCTTATCTCCACACTGCTTTTCTCTAACAGGATAACTGGGTGAGGGCACTCCTCTCTCACTGGTTGAACTTGGCTGTAAGAACTGCTACACGTCTAGGCTGTGAACCAATAAAGAAACCCACGCTCACCACCCCCGCCACCAGCTCTCCAAGTGGAAGGAAGGTCAGCAGCCTCTTAAAGGGCAGAAGTTGGACTTTGTGGTCCTTCTCAGGCTGGTTCCCGTGGCCTCTCTCTGTCATGTGTGGTGGTTGTCCACCACAGGTTCATGCCTGCCTGTCACTTCCTCTTGGATCTTGTGCCTCCTGGCCTTGGGGGAGACTTTCCAGTTTCCTCCTCTCCTGTGTTCTGCTTGCTCTGGTCCTCAGATTCAAGAGAGGTTGAGGAGACTGACAAGGAAGATACTCGGATGCAGAGAGTTGAGTCAGGTCAATGGCAGGGGTCAAGGCCAGGTCACCTGCGTGGGGCAGTGGTCCCCAGACTGCCATCTGGCAATGAGCAGGTTGGCCTGTGTCACTGGTCCTGAGCTCTGGACCTGCTGGGTGCTATTTCAACAAAGATGACAGAGGTGAATCCTCTGTTCCAAGGAACTTGTGTCTGGTAATGGAGAAAGTTAGAAAAACAGATGGTTACAGAACAAATTACATTCCAGGCATAGACATTTGGAGACAGAATAAACAGGGTTTTAGACAAGATGCTCCAATGTGGCATCTGGGTGTTTGGATGGTGGGCAGGGGTGGGAGTAGCTGTGTAGCGACCAGGGCAGCTTACCAGAAACATTGACTCCTGAACTCATTGTTGAAAGGTCAGCAAGTGGTGGGAAGAAGGAATTACATCAAACATGCGTCACAGCTCAGATATGAGGGGCGCCTCGACAGAGAGACACAGTTCCTCCTCCCACCTTTCTGCAGCCCTCCTTGTTGAAGAGTTCTGCAACCAAACCCCAGATCCCCACTTCTGACAACAAGAGCCCTAACTCATGTGCTTCATACATGAGACTTATAACAAGAGGTTGTTAGCAAGTGACTGGTGGTTGCAGAACCACAAAAGGGCTCAGGTAGGTTTCCAGAAAGAACCAGTGATTTTTTTTTTCATGCTGGTCAGGACAGAACTAGGTGGCCCTTGGACCATACCATCCATCCAGGCTGAAGGCTATTTTTAGACATTGTAGGCTCTTTGTGTTACTCTCTTGCACTAACAGGAAACCCTGTTTGTGTTCTGGATCCAAGTTAGTGCCCGTCACTCCTATTTCCTGTGTTTATTTTGGATGATGGAGACTTGTTATAATTATCTTTCTTTTAGTGTAGAGTCTATTAACTTATCCACATTAGTAATGTTTGTTCATTATTGATAAGCTTGGTAAAAGACAAATAGAACAGAATTATTAAAAATATCAGCAGTTAATACCAAAGGATAGTCCTTCTCTAAAGAGCCACAAGCATTTTGAACTTGCTTGTGGTCAAGCTTGGAGACACAGCATGCTCTCATGTAGATATCTCTACTTCCTGTTCCCGAGAGGTCTATCCTTGGACTTCCTTTCTTTCTATCTATGCCCAACCAGAGTGGGCTCTAGATGAGACCTCTAGATGAGACCTCTTCCACCTTCGTCTCTGGCAGTGTCTCCCAGTGCTAGGTCCTTAGCTTTCCCCTTGCTCCTGAGTTCCATACCTGTCTGTCCAACCCATGTTGGACATCACTCAAATGTTCCATGGGTGCCCTAAATGTGTATGTACCACCTCAAACTTGCTCCATCTCTTATGCTGTCCAGTACCAGCTACTCGGTCCCAGTGGTAGAACCCTGGGAATCATGCTAGGCCGCTCCCAGCTGCAGCTGACTCCCCTCTCCACCACCTTCCATTTCTTCTGCTGTCCACACACTTCAGAAAGGGGCAACTTCCCCCCAGGCCATTGGTATCTCTTATATCCACTTTCTGCCACTCTTCTCTCATCTCTTGATCCAGCATGGCCACTGCTTCCAAGCAATTCCTTAAAAACAATCTCTGTCACCCCTCTGCTTTAAATAAACCCATTGGCTTTCCACTGCTTCAGGACACAGCCAAATTCTTGACCCAGGTGCAAGGGCTTTCACACTCAGGCCCCAGTCCATCTTTCTGTCCTTACCTTGACCTCTTGTCCATGAGACGAACAGCTCTGCTCTTCCTGACCCTCTATTCCTTTATTGATTCCTCTCCCCAAGTCCTCTTAGTTTTCCTCTCAGTTTTATCATTATAAGAAAAAATTACATTAGACAATTCCCAGGGCTCCTGCCTATTTCATCCTTTCATGTGTTCTTAAGTTCAACAGATATTTCCTGAGCATCTCCTGGGTGGCCGGCATAGTTCTAGGCAGCAGGGATACAGCAGATACCAGGAATGAAAACCCCTGCCCTGTGGAGCTCAGGGCAAAGACAAAAAACAAGCAGAAAGAGCAGCAAGCAATGGACTGTGATGAGCTCTGTGTAGATAGATGAAGCAAAGGAGACAGAGAGAGAATGAAGGAGATGAGGAGACATGGTTATTTCTCCCCCTTTCATGGTGCAGGGACAGGTGGGATTTTCCTGTCTGTATTAGTTTCCTGGGTTAAGGGAGAAGAGGAACAAGAAACAGCTGGTGGAGCATTGGCACGGGGCTCTGGTGAGGCTCTGTGTGTTTTGCCTCCTTCAGATTGGCCGCCATCTGTTACACCATCAGCCCCTTTGGGAGGCAGTTAGGAAAGAGGGTTTGTGGTGGTCAGAAGCTGATTTATTATTTTTTTTACATGTGTCCACGCCATGTGACACATAGGATCTCAGCTCTGAGACCAGGGATCAAACCCACACCCCAAGCAGTGGAAGCCTGGAACTCCCAGAGAAATCCCAGAAGTTGACTTTTTAATCGCGTCAATTTGTACTCCAAACAGGGGTAAAATGTCTTACGTAACCATGGCTAATTGAGAGCAATAATTTATTGAGCCTAGCGCTGTGTTGTATATATATGATCTTTTTTAATCTTCACAACAGACTTACAAGATAGGTCTTATTATTCCCAGTAATAGACGAGAAAAAACCCCTGAGGCTCAGGTAAGAGTCCATGCTATCACTCCCAACAATGAATGCACAAGCATCAAGGAATCGCCATGACTGTTAGTATACAGACGGGCTACACGTGGAGAGTGAGTCTTCAAAGGAAGCACTTACAGTTCTAAGCATCTGTTGACTTTATATTCTTAAAATGAAATTGAGATGTTTCTACAACACTTATTTCCAGCTTAAAACAGTTCAAAGAAGTGTTTATAAGAACCCTGCTTTTTTTCTGGATTCTTATTTAATTGGTGACTTTCCCACTTTTTTGAAGTATTTGTTTGCTTAAAGATTTTAAAGTTTTTTTAAAAATTTCTAATGTAAACATGGTTAAACAAAGTGTAAGACTCTGAAGAACTGTTAACACTAATGAAATAGGAGAGGCGCTCTAAGACAGAGCCCCAAAACAGCAGAGGACACTGAAGAATGAGAAGAAGCATCAGGAATAGGCAAGAAAAAATGGGGTAGGACTCATCACAAACACGTTCCAGGCGTAAACATCCTAGGCAATGTATCTAGATTGAATTATGGTACAAGACAGTTATAGGTGGGGATGAAGCTTGTATATCATGCATTATCATGTGTAGGTATGAAATGATTTAATATCCTCTAAAAAAAATCACCCGCCAGGAAAAGCCCTGGTGTGGGGAATATGGGTTTTAAATGTGAGTCCGCAGCATGAAACCTTAAGAACAGAGATGAACAAGTTGCAAACATTACCTCGAAGTCGTTGTGATGGGACGGTTTTACCCAAGCCTGCTTGGGGAACACCCACAAGAGGGCTTTATACACCAAGAAACAAAAGCTACAACAATCATAATATAGCCAATATTTTATTAATATTGTAATCCTCAATGGAGTCTAGCCTTTAAAAAGGGAATCCCTATGTTGTACACCTGTAACTTATACAATATTGTATATCAACTATACACAATAAAAGAAAACAAAAATGAGAAATCATGCTCAAGTTCCCAGCACTGGCTTCACATCAAAGACATCATTATGGTCCTTGGATTTATTCTCTTTTTTTCTTTGTCAGTTTTTATGTTGTATTGGAGTATAGTTGATTTACAATGTTGTGTTAGTTTCAGAGGTACAGCGAAGTGATTCAGTTATATATATATATATTTTTCAGATTCTTTTCCCATATAGGTTATTATAGGTTATTGTGTAGTGTTCTCTCTGCTGTACAATAGGTCCTTTTTGTTTATCTATTTAATATATAGTTGTATATGTATGTTAATCTCAAACCTCTAATTGATCCCTCCCCACAACACACACACACGTCTTTCCCCTTTGGTAACCATAGGTTTGGTTTCTAAGTCTATGAGTCTGCTTCTGTTTTGTAAAGAAGTATCCTTGTATCATTTTTTAGGCATATAAGTGATATCATATGATATTTGTCTTTCTTTGTCTAACATACTTCACTTAATATGATAATCTGTAGGGCTATCAATGTTACTGCAAATGGCATTATTTCTTTATTTTTATGGCTGAGTAATACTCTATTGTATACATGTACCACATCTTCTTTACCTTCCTCTGTCAGGGGACATTTAGGTTGCTTCCATAACTTGGCTATTGTAAATAGTGCTGGTCGCAAAGAGTCAGACACGACTGAGTGACTGATCTGATCTGATGAAGATTAGGATGCATGTATCTTTTCAAAGTATGCTTTTCTCTGGATATATGCTCAGGAGTAGGATTGCAAGATCAGATGGTAACTCTATTTTTAGTTTTTTAGGGAACCTCCATACTGCTCTCCATAGTGGCTGAACCAAATTCCATTCCTGCCAACAGTGTAGGAAGATTCCTTTTTTTCCACATTCTCTCCAGCATTTGTTATTTGTGGACTTTCTGATGATGGCCACTCTGTTGTGAGGTGGTACCTTATCATATTTTTGGTTTGCACTTTGACTGTGTGGATCACAATAAACTGTGGAAAATTCTGAAAGAGATGGGAATACCAGACCACCTGACCTGCCTCTTGAGAAACCTATATGTAGGTCAGGAAGCAGCAGTTAGAACTGCACATGGAACAACAGACTGGTTCCAAATAGGAAAAGGAGTATGTCAAGGCTGTATATTGTCACCCAGCTTATTTAACTTATATGCAGAGTACATCATGAGAAACACTGGCCTGGAAGAAGCACAAGCTGGAATCAAGATTGCTGGGAGAAATATCAATAACCTCAGATATGCAGATGACACCACCCTTATGGCAGAAAGTGAAGAGGAACTAAAAAGCCTCTTGAAGAAGGTGAAAGAGGAGAGTGAAAAAGTTGGCTTAAAGCTCAACATTCGGAAAACGAAGATCATGGTATCTGGTCCTATCATTTCATGGTAAATAGATGGGGAAACAGTGGAAACAGTGTCAGACTTTATTTTTCAGGGCTCCAAAATCACTGCAGATGGTGACTGCAGCCATGAAATTAAAAGACGCTTACTCCTTGGAAGAAAAGTTATGACCAACCTAGATGGCATACTCAACAGCAGAGACGTTACTTTGCCAACAAAGGTCTGTCTAGTCAAGGCTATGGTTTTTCCAGTGGTCATGTATGGATATGAGAGTTGGACTGTGAAGAAAGCTGAGCACTGAAGAATTGATGCTTTTGTACTGTGGTGTTGGAGAAGACTCTTGAGAGTCCCTTGGACTGCAAGGAGATCCAACCAGTCCATTCTGAAGGAGATCAGCCCTGGGATTTCTTTGGAAGGAATGATGCTAAAGCTGAAACTCCAGTACTTTGGCCACCTCATGCAAAGAGCTGACTCATTGGAAAAGACTCTGATGCTGGGAGGGATTGGGGGCAGGAGGAGAAGGGGACAATAGAGGATGAGATGGCTGGATGGCATCACCGACTCGATGGACGTGAGTCTGAGTGAACTCTGGGAGTTGGTGATGGACAGGGAGGCCTGGTGTGCTGCGATTCATGGGGTCACAAAGAGTCGGACTCGACTGAGCGACTGAACTGAACTGAATAATTAATGATTTTGAGTATCTTTTTGTGTGTGTGTTGGCCATCTGTATGTATGTTCTTTCAATATTTCATCCGAGAAAAGGTGACTTTATTGTGCTTGTGTGCTCAGTCACTTCAGTCGTGTTCAACTCTGCAGTCCCATGAACTGCAGCCCATCAGGTTCCTCTGTCCATGGAATTTTTCAGGCAAGAATACTGGAGTGGGTTGCCATGCCCTCCTCCAGGGGATCTTCCTGAGGAATGGAACCCACATCTACATTTCCTGTATTGCAGGCAGATTCTTTAACCACCGAGCCACTGTGGAAGCCCTGCAGTGAAATACATGAATGTAAATTAGGAGCATTAACACTTCATCAATACCTGCATGTCCACCCTCCACTCATGTAGAGTCACCAGAATTTTCTGTCTTCCTTTGACCAGGATGCCTTGAATGTTGGGGTGACATCTGTGGGACTGAAGTCAGGAGTCCTCTGCTACTGAGTCTATTTTCAGTGTGTCTGCTGTGTCCCCTCCTAGTTAAATTTAGTCATCCTAATTGAATCGTCTCTCACCTCCACAATTCAGATAACTGGCAAGATCAGTTCACTTCTAAACGTTTTTAAGTGTTTTTTTTTTTTTTGGTAGGAATATTCCTGTTACAGGAAAAAAAAAAAAAACAGATTATCCAACCTCTAAGCTTTCTCATTTTCACTACCTACACAGTCATTTTTTTTTTTAAGTTTAATTTTGCAAAGAAGAAAGCATTCTAGATGAAAGCATTCAAAGTGATTTAAAATAAAGCATTAACTTCACAGAGAAAGGGATCTTGTGTTAGCACTATTAAACATTTTTTTAAAACCTGAAAGCACCATAATACCTGGAGGTGTTTGCTGAGTCGTCTCAGCCTGAGGGCTGACAAGGTGGCACAAGTGACCCATAGCCCATCTTGTGGGTGCCCTGGTTACACCTCCCTTGTAGTATAAATGCTCCGCCTCCACTTGTCAGCATCTGTATCTCTGCCTGAGAGTTTATCCAACAGCTGGAGACCATTCTGTCCTCCCACAAAGCAGGCTGGGAATTCTGGAAACATAAGAACCCTGGGAGCCTCTCTCAACAGAACACTGACAGAAGCTGGTGTACAAATATCCCAGCTCCCTTGCCCCTTGGAAGCAATATAATATATATAAGCTTCCCAGGTGGTGTAGTGGTAAAGAATCTGCCTGCGATGCAGGAGACGCAAGAGACATGGGTTCAATTGCTGGGTTGGGAAGATTCCCTGAAGTAGGAAATGGCAACGCACTCCAGTATTCGTGCCTGGAAAATTCCATGGACAGAGGAGCCTGGGGAGTTATAGTCCATGGGATCGCAAAGAGTGGGACATGACTTAGCACTGAGAATGCACAACTGTAGTTAGAAAGTACGTGAAGCACTTTAAAGAAAATTTACAGCAATTCTGATTTTTAAAAGTCTGGATTGCGTTGGTCGGTTGTCACCCAAAGGTTCAGATCCAGTCCAGTTTGTCAGTTGACTGTTGACAGATGTTAGGATGTTTGCTGATTCAACAGGGATTCATTTGGGAGCTTTGGTTTCTGATGGAAAGTGAGACACGGGATGATGAAATTTATGGTGAGAACCTCATTCCTGTCATGAGGTTTTAATCAAATAGCATTTTAAAAATATAAAATGAAGGCTTCCCTGTTGGTCCAGTGGTTAAGAGTCCAGCTTGCAATGCAAGAGACATGAGTTCAGTCCCTGGTCTGGGAGGATCCTCTATGCCATGGAGCAACTACGGGCTCATGCACCACAACTGCTAAGCCCGTGAGTCCTGGAGCCCACACTCCATGACAAGAGAAGCCACTACAATAAAAAGTCAGCATACCACAACTCAAGAGTAGCCCCCACTCACCACAACAAGAGAAAGCCGACGTGTAACCTTGAAGACCCTGCACGGCAAAAAATAAGTAAATAAAAATATTTTAATTAAAAAAAATATAAAATGATTTACATATACATCATCATTATGAAATACGTGACACAGTTGTTTTCTGATGCAGAGTAAATCTTTTAAATTTTATTATAAAGTATCAGCAACATAAGAAGGTATCAGAAATGTAGGGCGAGGAACATATTTGATCATGATCATCCCTCTTCTGATCTTTTAGACACTATTTTACCTTTTGTTTTTTTGACATCATTCTGATTGAAGGTGCTAACACCTTAACGTCCTTCATCTATCTGGTTATTCTGTGCATCAAGGCCCTTCTGCCCAGGCATCTTCATTATCCAATCATGTCCTTCCTGTTTGGAATTAAAGTGCATTTCATTTCATGAAATTGTGTTAATAGCAGACGCTAGGTTTTTTAGTAATATTTGTTCCTTTAATGAAAACTAAAAGTTGCCATTCTTTTACACGTTGTTGTTATTGTTCAGTCACTAAGTCGTGACTGACTCTTTGAGACCCCATGGACTGCAGCACACCAGATTTCCCTGTCCTTCACTATCTCCCAGAGTTTGCTCAGATTCATGTCCTTTGACATGGTGGTGCTATCTTACCATTTCATCCTCTGCCTCCCTCTTCTCTTCCTGCCCTCAATCTTTCCCAGCGTCAGTCTTTTCCAATGAGCTGGCTCTTCACATCAGGTGGCCAAAGTACTGGAACTTCAGCATCAGTCCTTCCGGTGAATATTCAGAGTTGATTTCCTTTAGGATTGACTGGTTTGATCTCCTTGCAGTCCAAGGGACTCTGAAGAGTCTTCTCCAGCACTACAATTTAAAACCATCAATTCTTAGGCATTCAGGCTTCCTTATGGTCTGACTCTCACATCTGTACATGACTACTGGGAAAAACATACCTTTGACTAAATGGGCCTTTGTTGGAAAGGTGATGTATCTCTGCTTTTTAACATGTTGTCTAGGTTTGTCATTGCTTTCCTTCCAAGGAACAAGCATCTTTTCATTTCATGGCTGCAGTCACCGACCACAGTGATTTTGGAGCCCAGGAAAATAAAGTCTGTCACTGTTTCCACTTTCCCCCTTCTATTTGCCATTCTGTTCCATACTCTGTTCTTCTACTTGTAAATGTCCAGTTTTCCCAGCACCACTTATTAAGGAGACTGTCGTTTCTCCACTGTATATTCTTGCCTCCTTTGTTGTAGGTTAATTGACCATAGATGTGTGGGTTTATTTCCGGGGTTTCTCTACGGTTCCATTAATCTATGAGTCTATTTGTGTGCCAGTTTCATACTCTAGCTTTGTAGTATTATATGAAGTCAGGGAGCCTGATTCCTCCAGCTCTGTTTTGTTGTTTTTTCCCTCAAGATTGCTGTGGCCAATCCTCTCATGTCTTTCTTTATTTTTTAACAAATATCTTATTGGATGTTAACATCTAGGCATCATAGTTTTGGCTTTCTTCTTCAACTAGTGTCTTGGATGTTGGTTTTCACTGCTGTCAACCTGTTTGGCTGTCCATATCCAGCTAAGTTTCATTAGTTTTGTGATAAGCAAGCTTCCTACAGCTGGTTAAAGATTTATCTGCTGGTGAGAGACAAGGTGTGCATTCCTGTCACTCAGAATGATGTGCCACTCGTCAAGGAAGATATCTACCTTCAAGGTTCAATGACTTGAACGATTCTGCTAAAAGGCCTTCTTACCCTAAAGCTTGCTCTACTGCCTGTGCCCCCCAGAGAAGAGCTTTTAGAGAGTTCTTTCCTTGGGTTAAATTATTCTGGCTTGTGGAGTCCAAGCATAAGATACAAGAGCAACATAGTGTTCAATTATATCTTAAAAATTTGATATTACCTTGTACTCTGAGCAGTCCCATGCTCTGAATAAACAGCACCTGCTGTCTAACTCTTACACAATCCTATCTTCTGCATGGTGATGTAGAAAGCTAGCCTTGTTGTCCAATCCACTGAGGGTGGATGGAGAGTGTCTTCTGTAAAGGGAAACATGCCTCCTTCATAGGATGGTGGCCTTCAGAGCCCTGGGGCCTGGAGAGGCTACTGACTCCTCAGAGGTGTCCTCTTGGTCTGGCCTTCAGGGCTGGGCCGCCCACAGTGAGATAGCTCTCTACTGAAGAACAGAAGCTGTGGTACATATATGCAATGAAATACTACTCAGCCATAAAAAGAATACATTTCAATCAGTTCTAATGAGGTAGATGAACCTAGAGCCTATTGCACAGAGTCAAGTAAGTCAGAGAAAAACAAATGTCATATATTAACACATGTATATGGAATCTAGAAGGATGGTACTGATGAATCTGTTTGCAGAGCAGCAGTGGAGACGCAGACATAGGGAACAAATTTATGGACAAGGTGGGTGAGAAGAGGGAAAGGGTGTGGGATGTATAGAGACAGTAACATGGAAACATATACATTGCTGCTGCTGCTGCTAAGTCGCTTCAGTCGTGTCCAACTCTGTGCGACCCCATAGACAGCAGCCCACCAGGCTCCTCTGTCCCTGGGATTCTCCAGGCAAGAATACTAGAGTGGATTGCCATTTCCTTCATATACATTACCATACATGAAATAGTTAGCCAATGGGAATTTGCTGTGTGACTCTGGGAACTCAAACCAGGGCTCTGTAATAACCTAGACGGGTGAGAGGTGGGGGGAAGATTCAAGAGGGAGGGGACATATGTACACCTATAGCTAATTCATGTTGATGTATGACAGAAATCAAACCAATATTGTAAACCAATCATCAATCAATTAAAAATAACTAAATATACATGTAAAAAAAAGAACAGACATGGTATCAAAGGCCTCCTCTCTTCCCAAAGGAAGATGCTTGCCCGGGCTTTGGCTGAGTCATTCTATAAAAGCTGCCCAAAATAGCTGCCAGCCCCTAGATCCACAAATTCTCCTTTCCCCCTCTACTTCTCATTTTGTAAGTTTTCGAACCTAGAGAAAATTTGGGGAAAAGTAGTACAATGAACATCCATGCTCCCTCCACTTAGATTCAACTTGGAGGAACTTTCCTGGGACCACCCTCATCTAGATTTAGTGTGTGTGTATTAGTCGCTAAATCGTGTCCAGCTTTTTACAACCCCATGGATTGTAGCCCGCCAGGCTCCTCTGATCATGGAATTCTCCAGGCAAGAATACTGAAGTGGGCTGCCATTCCCTTCTCCAGGGGATCATCCCAACCCAGGGATCAAACCTGGGTTTTTGCATGCAGGCAGATTCTTTACCAGCTGAGCCACCTGGGAATTTAATAATTCCCTTATTTGCCACATTTACTCTCTCAGTCTTTTATTTTATTTTTTTTAGTATGTTTAGACTTGTTGCTTTATTCTCAAATTTGGTTATCAGCTTTAAATTATTGCCATCATTAGCCTTCTCCCTAAAAGCATGTGCTTTATATGTACCTTGATGTCTCCGTCTTTTTTTTTTTCTGGCCCTGACATGCAACATGCAGAATCTTAGTTCCCTGACAAGGAATTGAACCTGTGCCCCCTGCGGTGGAAGCGTAGAGTCTCAACCACTGGACCACCAGGGAAGTCCCTCTCTCACTGAGTTTCCTAACTGGGAAATTATCTGTGTGCATCATAATGCTTTACTCCTTATTATTCATAATTTGCAGACATCCCTGAGAATAAGAACATTCTCCTGGTAACCACAAAGCCATTTTCATGCCCAGAAAAATCATCAATAATTCTATAGTGCCACCTGAGAACCAGCCCAATACTTCATTATCTCCAATTGTCTCTAAATGTCTTTTATGATTGTTCTCCTTTACTTTTCTGAACAAGGATCTAATTAAGGTTGCACCTTGCTTTGGGGTTCTGTGTCTCTTTTCTTCTAAGCCAGTCTCTCATTTTTTCCCCTGTAATGTTGATTTTGAAGATTCCAGGCCAGTTTCCCTGCAGCATGTTTCATCTTCAGAAAAGAACCAGTGTGTTCAACTCAGAGTAGTTTAACTTCATTGTACCCTCTGTTTCCTGTGAACTGTAAATTAGGTCTAAGGCATCAGCACTCCTTAACCTTCAATGGTATTGAACCTGTTCTCTCTGTAAAAATAGCCTCCCTCAGTCACGTTCCCAGATTTGCGTAACTCTTTTGAATTTATGATTTGTTATTTAACCAGCACACGCCTGGTAGTTATCTCTTTGTCAATCACTGCCTCTGGGAGCGGGTTAACTCTGCACCAGATGGAAGGTATTCCAGCAGAAATAACCAGCCTTGAGGCTGAGGGACACACAGATTGCTGTTTAGCATCCTTGGTCTTTGCCTGCCCCTCACCTCGCCCCGCCTTGGCATGAAAGCAATTAACGTCTGGGGTATAAAGCAAAGAGAAAGAGTAGATCTTAGAGAAAGTTCTTTCCAACTCTTAATCTCTTTCAACCTGGTCCTGACTGTGAGCAGGGCGTTTTCCCCCTACTCAGTTCCCACATCTGGACACTGTCTCCTCTCAGCCCCTGCAGGAGCATAGCTGTCCTGAGTCCACAACCACACTTGCTGGGAGACTTAGGGGAAACGGCAGCTGTGTGCAAAGTGCAGAACTCTGCGACACTGCCCAGCTGAGCCTGACAGCCCTCCCTCATGATCCTGCTGCTGACAGTTTGAGTCTTAACATGAAGAGTAGGCAAGGCAATAAACCAGAGAAAGTAGGTCCAGAAAGGACAGAGAAAAGAAATGATTTCTGATGAATCCTGGACTTACTAGTTCTCTGCTACTCAAATCTGAAAACGGAATATAGGCTTTTCATTTCAGGAGAGTCTGGGTCTCACAGGCTAGTTGCAATAACAACAGCCAGCAATTATGGAAGTGGTACTTTAGGCCAAGCACTCTTCTCGTTAAAAGCCCATGAGTTAAGTATGATGAGCTTCTGTAAATAAATCTGAGGCACCGAGAAGTTAAGTAACTTCCTCGAGGCCACACAGTAATTAGTGGGAGGAATTAAGATCCAAACCCCAGCACATGGGATTCATGACCTAGCACTGTGTGCCCGGTGACTTTTCCATGTGGCCCAAGAAAAGCATCTGGAAGGAAGAGGCGGCCCCTCAGCTGCTCTGGGTCCAGAATCTGCCCAGGAGTGAGGACACACCCATTCTCTGCCTGACCTGATGGGCCACGTTCAAACTGTCCAGCTACAGCTGGAAGCATGTGGGCGAGCAAGTTGGTTGTGCAGCAATCCTTGTCACAAAGGCGGAAGGCGTGGCCTCCAAAGATGACCAGGGGAGGTGGGGAGCAGCTGGGGATCTGTGTGCAGATGGACAGACGCCCTTCCTGGATCTGCTCTTCCCATACCTGCGGTGACACCCGGTAGGGTCACTACGGGGCAGGTGCGGTGAGATCAAGAAGACCAGCCGAGGTAATCCGTGCCTGACATGTGAAACTCTATAAACAGCTGCCCCACCGCCAGCTCCCCAAAAGTGAAAACACAGGGCTGCTTTAGGAGTGAGTTCATCCGACGAGCCTGCTCTGCTCAGGTGCCCAGACAGGTCAGTGCCAGACTGCAGAGCGGTCCGGCCATCAGCAACAGTGTGATCAGCGGCCTTGCAGGTAGGCCGGAAAACTACAGTCGGAATCATGTCTGGACGTCGGCATCAGTGTTTCTTCATCAACACACTCATTTATAAATAAACCATCTCCAACTGTACCTTTGTTGGATTTTCTCAAAAGCTACCTGCTTCTTGAAAATATCTGGAAAGCAGACATTATTAGGCCAAGGGACACAAAACACAGCTGGCCCGAAGTCGCTCTTTCTGCAGTTGTAAATCACTCAGCACATCTTTTGCCATCTTTTTGCTAAATGATTGAAATGGAGACACTTATGGGAGAACTGCAAATTGAAACCAAAAAAGACACCTTTTTTTTGTTGTTGTTCCATATGTGTTGGCAAAGATTCAAAAGTTTTATAAAACCTAGGATAGGTGAGGGTTAGGGAAGTTCCCTTCATTGATTGATGGTCAAATATAAAGATCTCTAAGGAGGCCATGGTAATATCTGTAAAAATATTTTATGTACAAACCCTTGAATTGGCAAGTCTGCTTTTAGGAATTTACCCTACAGACATATTGGGGCAGGTGTACAAAAATATATGAATAAATATTCACTGCAATATTGTAATATTTTTAAAAATCTGAAAATATTAATAACAAATATCCATGAATAGGCGACTGGTATATGAAGCACATCTACAGAAAGAATGCTATTGTTGTTTAGTCGCTGTTGTGTCTGACTCTTTTGCAACCCCATGGACTGTAGCCTGCCAAGTTCCTCTGTCCATGGGGACAAGTTCCTCTTGTCCAGGCAAGAATACTGGAGTGGGTTACTGTTTCCTTCTCCAGGGGATCTTCCCAACCCAGGGATCAAATTTGCAGCTCCTGCATTGGCAGGTGGGTTCTTTACCACCAAGTCACCAGGGAAGCACATAGAAAGAATACTATGTAGCTACTGAAAATAATAAAGTAAATCTGTATGTGTTGAAATAAGCATGCCAATATGTATTAAATATATAATCAATAATCTTTCAAAAAACATGTCATAATATTGTATACAAATATTAAAATATGTTTTTTCAATGTGTATGAATGGAAAACTCTGGAAGGATATATAAGAAATTGTTCATAATGTTTATCTTTAGACATAAGAGGAAAACTTTTATTTTCATCTTTTAAATCCTTATCTCTTTGAAGTTTTTTAATGAGCATGTGCTGCATTTATCTTTTTTTTTCTTTTTAATTCATATGTAATTGTTACAACTTTTTAAAGAAGAAGGTGACTGGAGCACCATTTATTGTTTTTACAAACCGGCTTCTGTTTTTTAGAACTAGTGACGCTGAAAATTCTTGGATCATTTGGAATTTTCGTGCTTCTCTTTTCTACAGAGCATGCAAATCACAAATGCTTCCCAAGGCTGAAAAAAAAAAAAAAAAAAGGAAAGAAACATAAACCATGTTATCCAAAAGGACCTGCTTTCCTATCATCCCTTTCTTATAATTTTCATGGAATTTCCGCGTGTTGAGTGAATCTGAGTCAGTGGAGGTGGAGGTCTGGGCTGGGAGGTCTCCCTGTTTCCTTCCTTTGACTGAGACTCAGACGAGAGGCCTCACTCATTCCCTAAGGGTCAGCCGTGCCTCCTGGGGACCTGCACGCTGCCAGCCTGAAGAAGAACAGGTTCACAGCTGACTCGGTCTGATATAGCAGAGGCTGGGGGTTCTCCCGCTTTCCCTTTGTGAGTCAGCATTTGCCCTCTGGTGTGGCCTGGATCCACAGGACTCAGTATGGAATGTGACAGTGTGGTTCTGACACACTGGAGAAGTTTGTGCTACGGTTTCTTCAGAAACAACTTTGTCAGGAGAAAACATCTTTGTAGTAAACTTTGCATTTCAAAAATTGTTCTCCACAAACTACTATACATAAAATAGATAAACAAGGTCCCACTGTGTCGTGCAGGGAACTATATTCAATATCCTGTAATAAACCATAATGAAAAATAATGTGGAAAAGAATATATACATATATGGGTATATATAACTGAATCACACACACAAAAATGTTCCCTGGTTAACTAGTATCTATGTCAGTGTGATAACAATCATTTTGCCATATATACAGATATTAAACCATTATGTTGTACACCTGAGCTAGTATATGTCAGTTATATCTTTTTATCAGCATTGAATTTTATTCAAAGTATTTATGACCAATTCTTTTCTTTTCTTTTTTAAACTTTTTATTTTGTATTAGAGTATAGCCAATTAACAGTGTTGTAGTTTCAGGTGGATAGCAAATGGACTTGAAGAAGGCGATGGCACCCCACTCCAGTACTCTTGCCTGGAAAATCCCATGCACGGAGGAGCCTGATAGGCCGCACTCCATGGGATCGCGAAGAGTTGGACACAACTGAGCGACTTCCCTTTTACTTTTCACTTTCATGCATTGGAGAAGGAAATGGCAACCCACTCCAGTGTTCTTGCCTGGAGAATCCCAGGGACGGCGGAGCCTGGTGGGCTGCCGTCTATGCGGTCGCACAGAGTTAGACACGACTGAAGCGACTTAGAAGCAGCAGCAGCAGCAGCAAATGGACTCAGCCATACATATACATGTATCCATTCTCCCCCAAGCTCCTCTCCCACCCTGGCTGCCACATAACATTGAGTGGAATTCCATGTGCTATACAGTAGGTCCTTATTGATTATTCATTTTAAATAGAGCAGTGTGCACATATCCATCCAAACTCCCTAACTATCCCTTCCCCCATCATTCTTCCAGCAACCATAAATTCATTCTCTAAGTCTGTGAGTCTCTGTTTTGTAAGTAACTTCATTTGTATATCATTTCTTTTTGGATTCCACATTAAAGGAAAAAATAAAATGAAACAAAAGTGTCCTCTGGTTACTACTGAAAGTATTATATTTCTGAGACGGTGGAAAAAGAATGTTGTCTTTTCAGAGGATTTAAAATAGTAGTAATAAGTGGTAAGTGTTCTCTAGTACTTACATAAATAATATTTCCCAGGTGATTTTCCAATTCAAGAGCAGAGCCATTTGGTAAAGTGAGATGGTGTCGCCAGTGACTCCCAGCCAGGAAGGGGCTTGTGTGCCTTTGGAAAAGCTCCTCTTCTGGTTCCAGCAACTTTCTTATTCACTTTCCACTCTGTCCACCTCCACTCCCACCCCACTCCCACCCCCAACTGTGGAGTGAATGCTGGGGAATCAGAATTGACATGGGCTTGGGGAAAGTGAGTCCCCCATCTTGGAATTCCTTCCCCTCCATGACCCTCCAGTCTCATGTGAAAACCACTGACGGAATAACCCACTGTAGGTCTTGGTGTCCTGTCCTGACTCCCCCCACCCCCGCCAACCCCTCATTCAATATCAAAGAATGTTTCTTTCCCTAGACACAGAGAGTCCATACTACATTTCTAAGCTCACAGAGCTCTTCTTGACCCGTCTGCCAACAGTAATTGAATCTTTTTTGTCCTGTTGGCCCAATAGGTGGGATGTGGATCTCAAATACCCCATCTGAAAGTCTGCTTTCTTAGACCATTTCTGGTGCCAGTCCGCAGAGGCGGGTTCCCCGGGGAGCTGACTCAGAGATGGACGTCAGCAGGTCAGCATGCAGAATGTTTATCAGGGAGTGATCTCAGATTCTCACTGAGGGTGGAGGGATAAAGCAGTTTTGAGCTTCTAAGGCATGGGTAGTGTTCAATTTTTTAAGTTGAGTGATAGGTATTTGGGGGTTCATTTTATTAATATTCTTTATACATTCATTTTACATATGCTATTTCAAATGAATGTTATATTTTACAATTTTAAAGCTTTTTTTTGTTGTTGTTCTTAAGAGTGATGGACCACACAGCCTGATAAAATGCTCTAACACTTGAATTCCTGGCATTTCTGAAATATTCCCTTAGGCCACCATTTATTCTCCGAACATTTTGACATCTTTATGTATCAAATGGTAACTGTTATAACATTTACTTCATATGTTCACGGTAAGGATTAAAGCATTATGCCTGTAAAGTGGATTAAATAGTGTCTGTCTACAATTCACATTCACCTGGAACCTCAGCATGTTAACTTATTTGGAAATTCAACCTTGGCAGATGTGCTCAGTGACAATGAGGTCATATTAGGGTAGGGTGGGCCCTCAATCCATCTCCTCTTCCTTATAAGAGAAGGAGAGAACATACAGATATACACACTCAAGCAGGGAAGAAGGCCACGCGTCAGAGGCAGAAACTGGACTGAAGCAACCACAAGCCAAGGAACGCCAAGGACTGCCAGCAAGTGTCAGAAGCTCAACAGGCGAAGCAGAGTTCTCCCCTAGAGCCCTCAGAAGGAGCACGGCCCTGCCAATACCTTGATATTGGACTTCCGACCTCCTGAACCAAAAGAGAATATATTTCTGTGGTTTCCAGCCACCCCTTTTCTGGCGCTTTGTTCAGGTAGCCACAGGAGACCGATCCATTATGTAAATGCTTAGCTGGGGACTTCCCTGGTGGTCCAGTGGTTAAGAATCTGCCTGCCAATGCAGAGGACGCGAGTTCTGTCCCTGGTCTGGGAGGATTCTACATGCCAGGGAGCAACTAAGCCCATGCACCACGACTACTGAGCCTGTGCTCCACAACAAGAGAAGCCACCGCAGTGAGAAGCCCACTTGCATCAACTAGAGAAAAGCCCTCACTTGCTGCAACTAAAGAAAGCCCATGCACAGCAATGAAGACCAAAATAAACAAATTTTTTAAATTGCTTAGCTGGTCCTTGGCACAGAGAAACCACTCACTAAAAATTAGCCATTAGGTACATTCAAACATCTGTGCCAGTGGTTTGACTTGAAACCTTCTCCTTGGCTGCATCGGCCTGCGGGGCGCTTCACGAAGCACTTACACGCAGTCTATTTTGTATTACTCTTGTGCGAGTGACTCTATTATTTCTGGGCTGCAAGCTCCAGGAGACGGAAACTAAGCCTTATGCAGCTTTTGTGTCTCTTACAGCACCAAGCACCACGATAATAAAGATTTGAGTGCTGTCTATGGGTTGGAAGCAGTGCTAGGTGTGGGAGTCATAGAAGGTTAGCTGCCCTCTTGGATGTTTTTGTGGTGAGTGGGTCAGACAGTGGAGTCCCCATGGGACTCTGCGATAAATGCCCCAACATGAAAACGGGAGCGAGGAGGGATCACACTCACTTTTCAGCTGAGGCTCAAGTGTTACAAGGTAAGGCGGGTTTGGGGGTGAAGCTAGGGCTGGGTTCCCAGGAATCTGCAAAGACCACTTTGTGATGGCTTGGTAGGCAAAGCCAAGGAGTGTGAGTTCTATCCTTGGAGACAAGGGGCAATCATGTGGCAGCCTGAATGGAAGGGGGCTTTGGGGGAGAACGGATACATGTATATGTGTATCTGAGTCCTTCTGCTGTTCACCTGAAACCATCACAACACTGTTTGTTAATTGGCTATACTCCAATACAAAATTAAAAGTTAAAAAAAGATTAAGCAGCAATCAAAACTGTATTCATTTTCAGGTTCTTTTCCATTTAGCTTATTACAGAAATACAAATGGTCATAAGAGACTACTAGGAGCAACTATATAGCAATAAAATGGACAACTTGGAAGAAATGGACAGATTCTTAGAAAAGTATAACTTCCTTAAACTGAACCAGGAAGAAATAGAAAATTTGAACAGACCAATCACAAGCATGGAAATTGGAACTGGAATAAAAAATCTTCCAACAAACAAAAGCCCAGGACCAGATGGTTTCACAGCTTATAACAAAATTAAGCAGAGTTCCCTGTGCAATACAGTAGGTTCTTGTTGGTTATCTGTTTTATATAAGTGCACACAGCTGATGCTAGCACAACATTGTTAACCAACTCTACTCCAATATAAAGCAAAAATTAAGGGAAATAAATAAGAGGAAGAAAAGTGTATTCTCCTTTCAATAGGCTGGTTGTTGGGCAAATGATCAACTGCCATTCCCTGGAGGAAGCCTTCACTGAAGTCTCAATATGACAGGTGTTGTGCTGGTGGTTGGTGGCTGCCGGCTCATTGGGGGCCGTCGCATCCTTTCCTGGGTCCTTGAGGTCCTCTGAAATCAGAAGGGAAGTCCTGAACCTCCTCATGTACCACAACACTGTGATGTTGAATTACAGAATCAGTGAAAGCAAAGGGGGTCATGTGGTCCATTTCTGTGAACTTTGAGAAGACTCGGGCCTTGCGTGAAAAGTTGGGTGGCTGAGTGTGAGCTGCTCCACATGATGGGAGTCCTGGAAAGGTGCAGGAGGGAAAGATGGAGCTGATGGAATAGGGCAGCAGAGCTGGGAAGAGGAGGCGAGGTCCTCCAACGAGGGCTGGAACAGAACTCCCAGCTCCTCCTGTGACTCAGCACGTACAAAGGGTCTCCAGGGCGCCACAAGCACCAGCCAGGTTCCACGCGAAGCCTGTGAGCAGCTCTGAGGATTAGCGTCTTCCAGAAGGTGAGTGCATTTTGCAGACTGGGGTTTCCGGGGAATTCTGACTCTGTCTGTCTATATATAGCCTTCTTCCAACTTGATATTTGGGTAGCATAGTATCTTCTATTCTCTAAATGTTTTTTCTTTCAAATCAACTTTCTTTTGCTTTTAATTCAGTAAAACACACCTACTTCAAAATTTGCATTTTGATGGGTTCTGACAAGTTTGTACACCCAGGTAACAACCAGTAAGATACAGTCAAGATAGAGATCACGGGCTTTATCCCAGAAAATTCCCTTGTACTGCTTCTCACTCAATCCTTCCAGCTCCAGGCAACCGCTGATCTGCTTTCTGTCACTATAGATTAGATCTGTCTTTTCTGGAATTTTATATAAATGAAATCATACAGGACATATTCTTTGCTGTGTCAGGCTGTTTTTTCTCAGCATAATGTTTCCGAGAACCGTCCATGGCACTGTGTAGAGTGTGCTCTTCTGCATGTATGGTTGACTAGCGTTTTATTGTGTGACTAGACTGCCATTTGTTGATCTGTTCACCTATGGATGAAATTAGCGTTGTTTGCACTTTGGGGCTGTTATGAATTAGACTTCTCTGAACAGTTGTCTACACATCTTTCTGTGGACATATGTTTTCATTTCTCTTGGGTAAATATTAGGAGTAGGATTTCTGGGTGGACCCTTTAAAGTGTGTCTTTAGAAGAAACTGCCAACGTGCTTTCCGCAGTGGTTGCAGAGTTTTGTTTTCCCACTGGCAATGTATGAGTTCCATGGCTCTATGTCTTTGCCAACACTGGCTGTGGACTTGCTGTGTTTCTTTAATTTTAGACATTCTAGTGCGTGTGGTGTGGTTTCTTGTGTGCTCTTCATTTGCATTTCTCTGTCAATACTGACATTTAGCATCTTCTCATGCAATAATCTGGAGAAGGCAATGGCACCCCACTCCAGTACTCTTGCCTGGAAAATCCCATGGATGGAAGAGCCTAGAAGGCTGCAGGCCATGGGGTCACTGAGGGTTGGACACGACTGAGCAACTTCACTTTCACTTTTCACTTTCATGCATTGGAGAAGGAAATGGCAACCCACTCCAGTGTTCTTGCCTGGAGAATCCCAGGGACGGGGGAGCCTGGTGGGCTGCCGTCTATGGGGTCGCACAGAGTCAGACACGACTGAAGTGACTTAGCAGCAGTAGCATGCAATAATCGGCCATTCTTGTATTAAATTGCTCTTCAAATTTTTTTTATCTTTTTTTATTGAATTGTTTATTATTAAGTTCTAAGAGTTCTTAAATATTTTGATACAAAGATTTTATTGTTTGTTCTGTAAATACATGTCTATGACTATATGACCAGCACACTGAAAACACTATCATTTCCTCATTAAATTGCCTTTGCATCTTTGTCCAAAATTAATTGTGTATGTGTGGGTCTATTTATGGGGATTCTACTCTGTTTCTTCCATCTGTGTGTCTTTTCACACACCAATACTACATTATCTTGATTTCTATAGCTTTATGGTAAGTCTTGAAATTAGGTAGTGCTGTCAGTTCTCTGTATCCCCCAATTTTACGAAATGCAGATTGAAAATATTCCTTAACAAATAAATAAATTAACAACTCCAGAATGCTCCAAAAAGCAAAACTTGAATTTGCTGGGCATAGGTAATTATTTACAAAAGGCTTTCTTGGTGGCTCAGTTGGTAAAGAATTGGCCTGCAATGCAGGAAACTTCCTGCAATGCAGGAGACATGGATTTGATCCCTGGGTCAGGAAGATCCCCTGGAGAAGGAAATGGCAACCCACTCCAGTATTCTTGCC
Source organism: Bos indicus (assembly GCF_029378745.1). Lineage (NCBI taxonomy): Eukaryota > Metazoa > Chordata > Mammalia > Artiodactyla > Bovidae > Bos > Bos indicus. The sequence goes on along the minus strand of NC_091772.1, from coordinate 34,899,115 downwards.
AGGGAAACCCCATGCACAGAGGAGCCTGGCAGGCTACAGTGCATGGAGTTGCAAAGAGTTGGACATGACTTAGCAACTAAACCACCACCACCACCACCATCAAGTAATTATTTACATAGCATTTACATCGTATTAGATATTGTAAGTAGCATGTGCATGCATGCTAAGTTGCTTTAGTCGTGTCTGACCCTTTGCAACCTTATGGACTATAGCCCGCCAGGCTCCTTTGACCATGGGATTTTCCAGGCATGAATAATGAAGTGGGTTGCCATGCCCTTCTCCAGGGGATCTTCCTGACCCAGGGATTGAACTGGGCTCCTGGTTTCTGTGGCTCCTGCATTGCAGGCAGATTCTTTACTGCTGAACATAGAGATGAGTTAAGGTATATGGGAGGATGTGCATAGATTATATGCATTACATGCATAGATTACACCACTTTATAGAAGGGACTTGAGCCTTCATGGATTTTGATATCCTTAGGGCATCCTGGAACCAGGGACCCCTGAGAGACAACTGTTTAGGTCCTCAAACTTTGCTCTTTTTTTTCCAAAACTGTTTTAGCTACTTTTAGAGATCTTTTTCACCTCTATATAAATTTTAGAATCAGTTTGTCAATTTATATATTTTTAAAAGCAGCAGGAATTTTTATTGAGAGTGCAACCAATTCTGTAGATCAGTTTGGAAAGAACCAATATGAAAACAATAGCTTTCAATGCAGGAACATAATATTTTGCTCCATTTAGGTCTCCTTCATTTCTCTCTGAAACACTGTGTAATTTTCATTTTTCAGGTGTTGTGCCTATTTTGTTAAGTTTGTCCCTAAGTATTTCATGGTTTTTGATGCTCCTCTAAGTGGTACTAATTATACCACTAGATGCTAGTTTAATAAATACTTTAATGTGACTTTCTGCTAAAATTATCCTTTTTTTAAAAGTTATTAATGAAAGCACTGGGCAAAGGGTGAATGCTCTCTGGAAGAACTTGGTAAACTACTGGAAGAAATTAATGAAAAATGTGTATAATTTTGAAATACTGCCTAAGAAACAATTCTTTTCCTAAGAACAAAGGCTCAGACAGAAGCTAGCTAAGATCATGGAGGACCAGCAAGGTAATTTAGTCAACTGAGAGATCCAAATTCAGTTAGTCTGAGTCTGGAAAGAGGAATTCAGGGATTTTGAACCATGGTCCACAAAACTAGGGGAAGAGGGAAGAAAGAAATTCTTCCTTTAAGCAACTTGCACTTCCCTGGGCAGTTTCTCTGAATCACTGTACATTCTGATTAGCAGTCATGAGATGGATAGCCTCCCTCTGAATTCCCTCTCATTACCAGGTTAACTTGGACCGGGTTATTGATGGACGACAGTGTACCTCTCTGTATAGGGAAAACAGTTCTAATGATACAGGATCATTTGGAATATGACTGCTTCCTGTGGGGCCCTTTGGAACCGATACTTCTGCCACAGTGCTATTGTTTCACAATTTACAACTGGTTCTAATGCAAATCTTCAATTCATCATTAAAATGGAGATGCCCCTAAGTCAGTCTTTACCCAGCAGTTTACAGAAGAACCAACAAGTAATTTTTTGAAAGAACCATCAGAAATAGACTGTACCTTAGGGTTTGCGGACTTTTGATAGGAGGGGCACTTCAGAAAGCTTCGCAGGAGGTTCAGTGGTAAAGAATCCACCTGTCAGTGGAAGAGACATAGGAGACGTGGGTTTGATCCCTGGGTCGGGAAGATCCCCTGGAGTAGGGCATGGCAACCGACTCCAGTAGTCTTGCCTAAAAAATCCCATGGACAGAGGAGCCTGGTGGGCTGCAGTCCATGGGATCACAGAGTCAGACACAACTGAGCAACTGAGTATGCATGTATTGCAGAAAAGGAGAAGGAGGAGAACTCTGTAGCATTCATGCACTATGGGTAAAGTTCAGAATATAGCCCAATTAGGGAAAAGAGCAAAGAAAGTCCAGTTGGAGAACTGAAAGCACAGTGCCTCCTCCGCACTTGCAGAGCCCAGGTAGTTGACTAGCAGCCACTTCCTGTTAGCTGGACCTGTGGGGCTGGCTGTGTCTACCAGTTAAAGAAACAGAGGAATATTCATGCAGATTGTGCAAAGATTCCTCTGCACCAGCCTGTGTGCTCCCTCTGGTGAACAGCTTCTCTGTTGCTTTAGTCAGGCAAGCCAGACGTGGATACTCATTCTGGACACCCACGTCCTGGTTCTTTTCCACGCCACGTCACTCTATGATTTTATTTCCTAAATGTCTCAAGAATCTCATCATGTTCATCCATTCAGGCTGTCATCACCCTGGACCAAGCTTGCAGCATCATCTCTCCTGCTCTCTTGCAATGTCCTATTTCTGATCTCCCCACATGTTCCAGCCTGCCTCGAACTCATTTTCCTCACGGCAGCCAGGGTGATGGCTGGAAAATGCCAATCTGATTCCTCTTTATGGGGCTTTCAACCACTCAATGTTTTCCTTTCCTCTTGGAGTGAAGACTGAAATCTCCAACACTGCCTACAAATCCCTGTGCTGGCTCAAGCTGCCACCTCGCCAGCCTCTTGTCACTTTCTATGTTTCAGCTGACTCATTTTTTTTTCCTTTAACTCATTATTTCTTTAGCTGCTCATTTTGAAATAATTTCAGACATGCAAAACGTTGCAAAACTAGTGCAAAGATTTTTCATATGTGCTTCACTCAGCTTCCCTAAATGTGAACAACTTACGTAACCAGAGTATAATGATCAAAACCAGAAAATTAACATTAATGTTGTTGGCTGAATAAAATACACAACCTAAAAGTTGAGAATTATGTTTTATTAGGTGGACTTATGGAGGACTTAAGTGTGGGATACAGCCTCTCAGATACTCTGAAGGACTGTTCCAGGGAGACAAGGGAGGAGTCAGGGCATATAGGAGGTTTTGCTGCAAAACCCAGGTAATTGAACATCAAAATATTACTGCTGATTAAAGAAAAACAGACATCTTAAATGAATGAAGTTAGTGCTTTTCTATGTATGGGAAGATACAAGAGTCTGAGCTTATGGAAATGATTCCTTTCATCTGAGTCTTAACTGTCTAGGGCACTATCCCCTTTCTCGCCATCCCGAGTGCCCTCAGGGTACCCCGTGAAGGGAGGCTGCAGTGGCTGCTGGCTCGGTGGCTGCAACATCCTTTCTTTACTGATACAGCAAGAGACACTTTTGTCCACAACAAGCAAAGCTACTAACTAATCTACAGACCTTACTTGAATTTCAACAGTAGGTTCAGGATTGGGTAATCACTGCTCACTGCCTAGGGGTACCACATCTTCTTGGTCTCCAGTCTGAAGCTGTTCCTCATTCTTCCTGTGTGGTTCATGACCTTGACAATCTTGAAGAACACAGCCCAGTTATCTAGTAGCTTGAGTCTCAGTTTGGGTTTGTCTGCTTTTCTCTCACATTTAAACCCAGGTTACACATAATTTGGGAAGAATATCACAGAAGAGATGTTGTGTCCCTTCTCAGTGTATTGCATCAGGAGGTACACAATACTCATGTCTCATCATGGGGATGTTAACTTTGAGTCCTTGGTTAAAATGGTGTCTGCATCATAAAGTTACTCTTTACTGGAGGGATGGGGAGAAGAGAGATTTTGAATCTATATAAGTATGAGGTTTCTCCTCATAGTTTTATCTGCCAATTTTATCACCAATTGATGATTCAGGCATGCAGTGATTATTACTGTTGTGTTCTTCAAATGGTGATTTTCTATGTCCATTGTCCTTTTACATTTATTAATTGGAATCCTATTGTAAAAAATAGCTTTTCTTCTCATTTACTTATTTATTAACTTGTTGATTATCACTAGCCTGGTGGATACTTGTTTTATTCTATGATATAATCTATTGCTGTCATTATATATTTCGTTGTTCAAATGGTCCCAGATTTGGGACTTGCCCTTTTCAATGCCCTAAAAGTAGCAAGGATCCATCTGGCACCAGACCTTTGGACATTCTTTTCTCTCAGCCTGGAATAATCTTCTAAGCTTCCCTTGCCACCCCTGTTTCATCCCCAACTTCTTTACATAGTTGCTGCTGCTAAGTCACTTCAGTCATGTCCGACTCTGTGCGACCCCATAGATGGCAGCCCACCAGGCTCCCCCATCCCTGGGATTCTCCAGGCAAGGACACTGGAGTGGGTTGCCATTTCCTTCTCCAATGCATGAAAGTGAAAAGTGAAAGTGAAGTCGCTCAGTCGTGTCCGACTCTTAGCGACCTCATGGACTGCAGCCCACCAGGCTCCTCTGTGCATGGGATTTTCCAGGCAAGAGTACTGGAGTGGGGTGCCATCGCCTTCTAAATCCCTTTAAATAAAGCCTTGAGATTTCAGCTCCAATGTCGCATCTTCAGGGAAGTCTTTCTTGAGCCTCCCAAAATTGGGTAAGGCTCCTATTATAAGCTTTCACAACACTATTTACTTTTTCTTCACAATACTTAACATATTTCAAAATCAAACCATTCCTGAGTGAACATTTCTAAGGGCAGGGACTGTATCTGTTCTAGCTTAACATATTAGTAACTTTTTGGGAAATTATTCAGGTTGAATTAATGAATAAATGAACTTAATACCAGAAAATAAATGGATTGAGGTCTTGCAGAAATACCATAGTGATAATTCATTTTTACTCTTAGGAGGTTCCCCCCAGCACATCTCACAGGTTCAGGTAATCTATGATGGACAGACAGATTGACACAATGGAGACTCATTTATAAAATTAACCATTGAAGTCTGACTCAGTCATTTGGATGGAACTAAAAATTATTTTCTGGATGGTCTCAATTCTATGCAGTTGTCTTATTTTGTCCTTTGTTTTTTGCAATGATAAACATACATTTGCACCCTTATCTCTGACATGTTATAACTCCATAGTGTCTATAAGGAATTACTTAGACTTTTGACACTGAATCGTGGGGAGAAATGTGTAGCTGGGAGTAAAGAATTCTGCAAAATCCATTGTTCTTTGAACCCTGGTTGTCTGTAATAAGTTTTCATCATTTGGGACATAGCAGGTGACATATAAGTCAGATGTTAAACTTATACCAAACCCTTAGAATCAATTCCACACTCTGTTCAAATCAAATTCTCACTGAGCGATTTCACTTTCAATTTGGAACTTGGAATGCCAAGGTTTTCTGATATTTGAATACAGAACGCAGGGGCTCTAAGAGCAGATCTTCCATCAGACAGTTTAAGAATGATATTCCTGGGTAGCATTCTGGTTTATTTTCACAAACTGGTTGCTTATATTCTCAGGTGGATGTGAAGATTCTAGAGAACATTCTCCTAATAGAGAAGAGCAACATGAGCACATCTGTAACCCAGCCTGAGGGCTGTACCTGATCTTGGGATTTTTAATCATCCAAGTTTACCATGTTTAAGAAAGGATTATAAGGGATATTACTAGGAAAAAGATCAATTTCTCTGAGAGAATTCCTGAGATAAGAAAGGTTTCCCTTTAACTTCTCTCCATATGCTTAATTTGGAATGTTACTTATCCATAAATGACCACATGTGTCAGGAATTATGAAGAATTTGAGATTTACACTACTGGCAAGCTAGAAAGTTAGCCTGCCACAGTCTTATAAGTGCTGCCAGGAGACATGAGACTCCTGGGCCAGAGACAAAGACTGCCTGTGTTACCCATAGCAATAGCAGTAACTGGCATATCAGAATTTTTTGCATCAATGTATCAATTCCCATAAATGATGATAGCTACACACGCAGTACATTGCATTACAGGAGAGGAACCCTGTACTTAAGGAGCCCAACTCTTTTATAATGGCATTAAGCATGGCTGCTTTGCTGTGGAGTAAGATGTTTTCTTTGTTTTATTGGAAAGGAAGTATAATTGCCTTTGCTTCAGAGAAAGACACTACCTCTACTTTTCAAGGGGGTAGGCAAAGTTGCTCTTTGCTCTGGGGGAGGCATTATCTCTAGCCTCCAAACTGTTTGCTACACAAACGTCCTTGACAAGGTATTTGGAACAAAAAGTGCTCAGTACATTGATCACAAGATGTGCAGAAGTACAAGAGAACCATGGAGAATTTTATTCCAGGGGCCTATTTTCCCCTTTCTCCTCTTACTGAAGTCCCAGTATTCATGGGACCTGGGTATACACCTGAGTGTTCCTGATCTCTTTCTGAAGACTCCTGTTCACAGGCACTGGTACTCACTCATTCTCTACTCCACATTTGTCTTTTGGGTAGACAAGCAACCCATACATAGATACATCCTTAGACAAGTGCCAATTGGTACAAATGCCTAGGAGTGAAGACATCTTGGGGGCTTGGGTAGATTGACAGAGACCCCACCACCCCTGATTCTTCCTATCCATTGAAGTTAGCGACACTGTGTTATCACATGCCTGGGAGGCAGGAAACACTCAGTAAATATAAGCTATTATGTAATGAATAGGAGAAACACATCAGGTTTTGGCTTGACTAACAAATTCTCTCCAAGTATTGAACTGTGTTGTTTTTTTTTTTTCCTTTATCTTGACACTTGTCCTTTGCAGGGGCCTGAAGGCTCTGCTCCTCTGCACTATCCTCACTCCCGGATAAGGTTGATGGGACAGCCATTGTCTGGACCATTCCTGGTTCTGGGGGGCAGCAGAAAGAACTGCCTGGAGAAACTAGAGCAGGCAGTAACATGCTCTGGCCCAGACGACACACACACACACTTCAGTTCACAGCTCACTGGCCAGATCTGGTGTCATAGGCGGTCAAGAAGGTCAACAGTGTCGTGTGCCAGAAGGCAGAGAGACAGCATACTGAGAGAAAGCATAATGATTACCACAGCTTTATTATTTAAAATTATAATAAATACATACCCTATGGCAGAGGACACCGTAACCATCTGCTCAGCAGCCTTCCCATCCCTTTTTTTGGTTTTGTCCAGGTCTCTCCCCTCCCCCCATAGTCATGGGGCCTCAAGGGGAATGTGACTGATGCCCTCCACACCAGGGTGGCCTGATTGGTCAAGGGGGGCTCTGCCTCTCTTGCTGGTGACTGATTTAGGAAAGAGCGCATGTAATTGGGGCCAATGGCATACAAACTAAGGCTTCGAGTATCTGGGGGCTCAGGGGAAAGTCATTTCTCCGTCTTCTTCAAGAGCTTCCAGGAGTGACTTTTGCTTTCTTCTCATGGATACTGTCAAGCACAGACATGAGGTCTGCAAACAGCTGCAGCATCTTGTTGCCCCCAGCCTGAGGATGAAGCATGCAAAAAGAGCCCACAGGGAAACAGATTTAAAGCCCCCAAACTGAGCGAATCCTAAAACACTCTGCATATCCCACAATGGAGTGTCATTCTTTAAGCTAACAGGAAAAGAACTGTCTATTACTTTTAGCTGAAAGCAGCCTAACCAATACTCTCTGACTATTAACTAGAGAAATGAAGGGTGGTGGTGGGTAGGGGAGGGGAGAGTCTGGATAACTGGCACCATGGATGGGTGGGGTGGCAAGAACCCAGTAGCAGCAGCAATCAGAAGGTGAGCATGATGCCTAAGGTCCACCACCCAGCCTGGCCATGACCCCCCCCAAAACCCAGCCATGGGCCCTGGCAAAACAGACAGGTCCCTGGCCAGCTCTGCAGCTGTTGCCTTAATCTCTTAGGAAGATCTATTACACTGTCTGGAAGAAAACACTATTCTTAAGACCAGTGATTAACCCCAGATTTTGATCTTCGGCACAGATTTCCTGCTGGTTCTCTTTGAGCCCCCTTGAGGGATGTGCCCCTGGGATTTAACCACAATTTCCAGGACCGGGTCATAAGACAGTCGTGTCACTTGACCGTGAGCCCTCTGGTTGTGCCCGCCGAGCACAACAGACTGTGTCCAAGCCTGGTAGGCAAGGCCTTATGATCTCCATCAGGTCGGGTGACCCGCTTGCATGGATCCGTTGCACTTTCTGTCCCAGCTGAGCAAGCCTCTTGGCTTGCATCTTCTGGAGTTGGGTTTCTTTAAGCCTTTTCTTACATCATCTTCTCCAAAGCAGATCAGGTTAGAGTCCGGGACACATCTCAGATTTACATCCTCACCAGGAAAGGGCTCTGCAGGCCTCTGACTGCGTGGCTAGTCTTTTATTTCCTGTGTTGTTCTAGTTCAAGGCAAAGGGGAGGATTACTTATTTTTCATCCTGTCATATGAAATAAAGCCCTGGTTTAGAGTTCGGCAAGATTTGATAAGGAGCATCAAAGGCCTGTTTTTAATAAACTGGGGGGAGGGGTGATTAAAAAAAAATGTCTGCTCTCTGCAGTGGCTCCGTGATACAACAAAGGCATGAAGATCCCAACTCCTGGAAGGAAGGAGTCTTATCTCCATCACCAGCAACATGAGGCTGTTTCCTGCCTCGCCAGGAATATAACTGGAGGGAAAGGGCTTAAATTAAGGCATATGGGCTCGGGGTGAGATTGAATTTATAAGGAGTTCAGGATCAAAGCAGCACAGATGGGTGTTGGGGAGTGGTAGGTCCATCGCTATTGGACAAGCACCAGTGTGGGGGGTGGACGAGCTCAGGGTTCGTTGTGAAGCAATCAGCTTTCATCGGCCCAGTGGAAGCAGGACCCATTGCTAGACCCATGATACAGGAGGGGGGATGGTATTTGCAAGGCCACCGAGGTGGTTTTGTGCTGGTAGAAGAATGAAGCTAATAATTCATGTGTGATACTCTTGACATGCTAATAGAATGTCTCCCTGGGGTATTCTTTCTTTCTTCACCGGGTAATTTCTATGCATCTGTCATGACTTAACCCCTTGTGGGTCCCCCCTCCGGCAGCTCTGTCTTTATGTCTTGTGTCTCTGCTTGGATCCAAGCACCAAGGCACCATTCCTGAGCTTAGCCCCTCGTGTGTCTAGAAGTCAGAGGTTGTAGAGATCAGCTTTGAGAGGCACACTGAGGGTCTCAGCAGATGACAGGGCACAAAGTGTCATCAAACAACCCTAGGGATCTTGGGTGTTACTCCAGAAAGGAAACCCAGGGTAAAGTAAATTTCCATCCAGTCAGGGCAGTAGAATCAGCCCTCAAGGGGTACCACCTATTGGGAAAGGCAATATATAAATATAATTTGAGGGACTTTCCTGGTGGTCCAGTGGTTAATAATCCACCTACCAATGCAGGGGACACAGGTTTGAACTCTGGTCTGGGAAGATTCCACATGCCATGGGGTCACTGAGCCCATGCACTGCACCTACTGAGCCCGTGCTCCACAACAAGAGAAGCCCCTGAAATGAGAAGCCCACACACTGCAACTAGAGAGCAGCCCCGGCTTGCCGCAACCAGAGAAAACCCTCGCACAGCAGTGAAGACTCGGTGTTTTTAAATTAAAAACAAAAAAACAAAAAAACAAACTCAGGCATCCTCAGACTCTACCTGTTGGTGATGACAAATAGTAACTGTTTCCTTTGTTACTGCAAGTACAGAGATGCTGGCCTATTGATTTCTCCTGAGGTCCTGCACAGGGCCTGAGGAGCTGAAACATTTGTTGCAACAAACAAGTGAAATGCTTGAGATGATGCCTAGATGGGGCCATCCTAGCATCCAGACTACTGACAACGTTGACAAGACCCAAAGTGGTTCTCGGGCAAAGAAGTGATGAACTAAGAGAATGATGGGTGAAGTTTTCATGTATAATAACTAAGAAAAATAGTCACCGTTGATTAACAACTTACCATCCTGGAGGGATTATCCTAAATTTTATTTTTCTCATTTAAATTTCTGGGTCACATAATATGTGCATTTAAAAAAACCCGAGGTATAGTTCATTTAAAATAGTATGTTAGTTTCAGGTGTGCAGCAAAGTGATTCAGTTATATATTTTTTCAGATTATTTACCCTTATAGGTTATTTGAAGTTGTTGAATATAGTTCCCTATTGCTTATCTACTTTATGTACAGTAGTTTGTCTCTATAATCCCATACGCTTAATTTACCCCGTTTGATAACCATATGGTTGTTTTCTATGTCTGTGAGTCTGTTTCTGTTTTGTATATAGATTCATTTGTATTTTTTTTTTTTAGATTCTACATATAAATGATTTCATATAGTATTTGCTTTTGTCTGACTTACCTCACTCGGTATGATAATCTCCTGGTCCATCCATGTTGCTGACCATGTCATCATTTCATTCTTTTATGGGCTTCCCAGGTGGTACCTTGGTAAAGAATCTGCCTGCCAGCGCAGGAGACACAACAGACGTGGTTTCAATCCCTGGGTCAGAAGATCCCCTGGAGTAGGAAATGGAAACCCACTCCAGTATTCTTGCCTGGAAAACTCCACGAATAGAGGAGCCTGGCAGGCTATATAGTCCATGGGGTCACAAAGAGTTGGACATGACTGAGCGGCTGAGAACACATACATACAATATCTTCTTTATCCATTTATCTGCTGATGGACTCTTATGTTGACATATCTTGACTATTGTCAGTAGTGCTACTATGAACATTGGGTGTATGTATCTTTTCAAATTAGAGATTTTGTCTTTTCTGAATATATACCCAGGAGTGGGGTTGCAGGATCATAAGGTAACTTTATGTTTAGTTTTTTAAGGAACCTCCATACTGTTCGCCATAAGGCTGTACCAATTTACATTTCCACCAACAGTGTAGGAGGGTTCCCTTTTCTCCACACCCTCTCTAGCATTTGTTGCTTTTAGACATTTTGATGATAGCCATTCTGACCAGTGTGAGGTGATAACTTATTGTGGTTTTGATTTGCATTTTTCTGATAACTAGTGATGCTGAGCATCTTTTGTGTGCCTGTTGGCTATCTGTACATCTTCCTTGGAGAGATGTCTATTTAGGTCTTCTGCCTATGTTTTTATCGGGTTATTTAGTTTTTTTTTATTTTTATATTGAGTTGTGTAAGCTGTTTGTATATTTTGGATATTAACCCCTTATCAATCACACTGTCTAAATTTTTTATAAAAGTTTTCAGAAGGGAGTATTCTTGTTACCCACAACTTATAGCTAAGGAAACTGAGGAACAGAGAGGTTAAAAGTAATTCAAAGGTAACACAGCTTTGAATCCAAGCAGGTTGGCTCTGCAACTCTCAGAGGATGGAGAAGCAGGTAAATACAGTGATGAACTAGAAAATGGACTATTTTGAAGGAAATTAGCAACTTCTGTTAAACTAGTTCTGCCCCATCTATATTTTCAGTTTTTATTAGTAATTTTAGTTACCAATAACTAAACAACATTTTATTTTAGTTACCAATACTCCTATTGGCACCCAAACCACCAGTAATTTTCAAGAAATTAAAGAAGGGTTTATTACTTATAAAATTACACAGAATAAGGAGTGGAGGGTGATATGTGAACAAAGAATCTTCTCTGTATTTAGGGGAAAAGTTCAACTAACACCCATCTAGTTAGTGTAGATGGTTGAGACTTGGCCAGTGTTATAAATAATATCAAAGAATATTTCAGTCCCCAGGAATTTTTTGAAACCACATTTTTTTCCAACCCATCCTGGGGTGTGTGTGTGTTTTAAAAAGCTGAAAGAAGAATCTGGAACCCATTTTAAAGTTTTGTTAAAACTCATGCTTGCTACAGTGTGATTTCTTTCAGATTTTGTCCATCTTTCAAATCTAAAATATAATTCTATAATATTTGTGGCTAACTGTATTTCTATTGAGAAGCAAGAGAATAGAGATTGTCCTCTAGAATTTCTTTTTCATTACAGTTTTGGCTATCTCTGGTCCAGTCTATTTGTTTCTCTTTTTAAAAATCTTATCTCACTACCATATGATTTCACTCATATATGGAATATAAAAAACCAAACAAAACAAGTAGACAAATCAAACAAAAACAAACATGTAGATACAGACAACAGAGAGGAAGGGGTAAGAGGGATCAGCTGTATGATGATTGATGGAAACTAAATTTTTGGTGGTGAGCATGCAGATCAGTTCAGTTCAGTTCAGTAGCTCAGTCGTGTCCGACTCTTTGCGACCCCATGAATCGCAGGGTAGATCAAAACAGAAACAGAAAGTTGTGCACATAAAACATACAATGTTATAAACTAAGGTTACCTCAATCAGAAATCTAAAAAAAATTTTAAGATTAAAAACCTTCCCCAAATCTTGTCTACATCCTGCTGGCCCAAGTATTTATTCTTTTCATCTGTTCAGATCAGAATGACTTAAGCAATGAAAAAACATAGAAGCAATAATGTGTATTCTTTATTTACACAGCAACCTTCTTTTACAGATTCTAAACTTTAGGGAGTGAGAACACTGTCTTCTAAATGTTTGTGGACTGGATCTAGGTTCCTCAGTAAAAGGCATTTAATATGGATGGAAATATTTGGCAGAACTCTCAAGGTTATAGTTTTATCAGGGCCACTTGTTACTTCTCCCTGTTACATAATCCTATCGCATTTTGGCCCTTCTCTCCATGGACTTTCCAGACGAGTCAGCTACCAGAGATGAGAAAAATTCGACTTTTCATCTGAATTCATTGCTTTGAGCACTTACATCTCCCATTCTAACCCAGGGAAATTGGTATTTTTATTTCAGCAAAGGTTAACTTCATAACATTTGATCTTGGAACATTTGTGATGAAAACCAGGTTAAGAAATCCCATGTCACAGCACCTCCTGCTCATGTCTGGAAACCTCGGGGCCAGGTCTGGCCACAACCCAGGCCTCTCTCCTCTGCTCCGAGTCACTGATCTCATTTCTCATGACTCCTTGACAGAGTCCAGCCAAGAGAACTTCCCACACATATCTCCACACACAGACCAGTCAATCATAGCATTAATGTGGCACCTAATGTGTGCAGAAAGAGCCCTATGTTTTACTTTCCACTGGCCAATTGCTGGATTAAAAACCTGGCTCAGAATTTCCTTCCAGAAAACGTCCTTTGCTTAATGACTCCCCTTTCCATTGTCTCTATAAATATGTGTCGTCCGGTGAGCCCAACTCCAGCCCTGCTAAGATAATTAGCATTTAACTAAGACCTACAGGGAGGGATAAATTGGATGACACAATAACCCTGTACACACACACAGATACACACACACACACACACAACTCACAATTATAGTTAACAAAAATTTCATGAAAACAATACTAACTCTTACTAGACAGGATACGCTCAAGTATTTTTAAATTCGAATTCTGTTTAATTTTTTAAAAATTCTCATCTTTATGCACAAAATTGATTTCGAGACCAGCAGCTTGAAAATCCCTGAGGTACCCTGGGTATTTAGCATAGAAGTTAATTAGAGATTCTAGAGAATGAACCTATAATTCAAGCAGGAAGTTCACAAATATTGTCAGAGAAAGTGAAGCTTTCTCCAAATAAAATACTTGCTAACAGATGCCAAGTTTGACTAAATCCTCTGAATTTCTAAGAATTAATTCATTCCTGAAGGCAAACTTTTATTTTTGAGCATCCAGTCCAGTCTAGACTTAAGCGTACAAAAATGGATAGATAGGGTTCTTGCCGTCCAGAACCTCATGGTTTAACAGAGGATGCAGAAGACCCAGGACTCTTGGTCAGTGTCCTAAGTTCTGTGATGTGCCCTGGGGTGCTCCCTAATTCAGGATGGAGTGGGTGCACTTCCTAGACCTGATGACTCTCTAGCGGAGGCTAAAGGAGGAGTGACACTGTCCCCATAGACTGAGAGAGTCATAGGTGCTTGTGTTTCTAGAGTAGGGGCCCTCTCGAGTCTGCAGGCATTGTGAGCGAGTGGTCCCTATGACTCCAGTGAAGGGCACTGATAAGGAGATGGTCAGAGATGAGCCTTCAGAAGGAAGTGAACAAAGATGCTTGAATTTTCTCCTGAAACCTAAAGGTAACCCACTAACAGGATAAAGAGGTTTCTGGTTTTGAAAGATCCCTAAAAGAGCAGTGTGGATGATGCTGGCCAAGAAGCAGGTTGGGGCAGCAGGTCTAGTTAGGGGGTGAGTGCAGAAACCCAGAGAAGAGAGCGTAGAAAGGATCCTACTGGGCTGATAGTGGTGGGAATGGAAAAGCAGGGAGCCCTCTGTGAGGCATCAAGGACACAGTGGCCAGTGGCTTAAAGCAGGTCCAGTCTCGGATGGGCATCTGTGCTAACCACTTGGCAGGAGGATGTGGGTGGGGAGACAAAGTTTTGGGAAGGGAGTTCAGTGCTGGATATGCCCAGTTTGGAGTGCCCAGACTGATTTTAATAGCCACTTGCATATGGAGATTAGGGAGCAGTCTAGCCTGGTGTTAGATGAAGCCACAGGCAAAGATCAAACCAGCAGAAGATTGGAAATAAGGCTCAGAGAAGGCCCCAGATTCAGGGTTATTACTGATTTGCTAGAGATCAGCTGGCTCTGGTGAGCCTGGGATCTGCACAAGTTGCCTTGTCTTTGCTTTTCCAGTTTTTCCTAGCTTAAATGCCACCAGAGAGCTGGAGAAGTGGAGAGTCTTTATTGTATTTATCCAACACAGTCCCTCCTTCAGGAGACTTCTGGAGATGGCACAGGTGCCAGGCAGAGGGCGTAGCTCCAACAATGGCAGAATGAAGAAGGTAAGGGTGATTCTCTACTCAGTCATTAACAAACTATAAAGGGCTGGTTCTGAAATGCCTGGTGGGCAGGGGGTTCCAAATTGCTCATAGATTCTGCTATATCCCTTTGACACACTGGATTGTTGTACTGATTGTATTTCTGAGGACCCAGAGCTAAGAGGGCTATTTCATTATTGGGCCTTGAGTCCTTCCAGCTTTGAATGATTGCACTTGAGTCCACATGCACATCAGCTCCAGGGGAGGGCAGAGGGATGAGGAGGGAGGAGGGGAGGCTGAAGCTCAAGCTCTGTTCTAGGGTGTTAGGGGCAGTGAAGCTCACTGTTGTTATGGACTGAGTTGTGGTCCCCCACCCCTTGCCAAATTCATCTGCTGAAGTGCTAACTCCCAGCATTTCAGCGTGTGACTGTGTTTGCAGGCAGGGTCTATAAAGAGGTAACTTACTTAAAATGAGGTCTCATGGGTGGACTGTCAGCTACTATGACTGGTGTCTTTAACAGAGATTAGGACACAGACAGACACAGGTAGAAAAAAGACCATGCCAAGCACAGAGAAGACCGCTACCCTCAAACCGAGTAGAGAGCCCTCAGGAGAAACCAATCTTCCTGACACCTGATCTTGGATTTCCAGCCTCCAGATCTGTGAAAAGATTAGTTTCTGTGGTCCAGGCCACATGGCCTGTGGTAGTTACTAGGCAGCCCTAGAAAACTATCAATAACACACTCACCTTTCATTCTCCTGATGGGGGCTGCTGTGCATAACTTGGTGTTATGGTGTTCCTCCTACTCAAGAGGGAAAGAGTCTAACACTCAGAGGAAAAGCAGCAGGGGCTGGATGGAAATCACATGCCAACGCAAGCTAGTGAAACAGACGAATAGCAAGTGTGGATTTCACAAACCTAAATTTACCTACTGCTTTACAGATTACCAACTACTCCACGAACTTTATTAACTCGTTTAATCTTCGCAACTGCCTCAGCATCACCTGGGAACTTGTTAGAAAAGCCAAGTTCTCCGCCCTGGCAGATGTAAAGCATCGGAAAATGGGGCGGGGCTTCGCGACAAGTGTTTCAACAAATCTCAGGTGGAGGTGGGCGGAGGATTCTGAGCAGCGAAAGTTAAGTATGAGAACCACTTGGGTTGGCGGGCGGAGAAAGGAAAGGTCTTTCGTCTAGACCCGCAGGTCGGAGGGTGACGTGACTTTCACAGTTGTGACTGGAGGGGCCAGGACGGTCTCCTTGACAGCCGGCTCGGAGCGCCTGTGACTACAAAGTTCGCACACCTTGTTGGGTTTTATCCCTGGATCGACTGGACACTCGGAGTTCCAGTTCCTGGTCTCTAAGGTCAGTGACGCCCCTCCGGCCTCAGAGAGGCAGCAGGTCTGGAGCCCCAGGAGCGCGGCTAGCCCTGGGGCCCGGAGCCGCCGGACGCGCGCGCGCGCGCGCGTTCCCCGGCAGGAGCGGGTGCGCGCCAAGGGGGTGGGTCGCCCAGGCCCGGCTGGCCTGGCGCGCGGTCCGAGCCACTCAGAGCGCCCGGCGGCCGACACCCGGGGGCCCTACAATTAATACCCGGCGCCCGCCCGCCGCTCCGGGACTCGCGCGCCCGCTCTCGGGGAAGGAGGCGCTCGCTGGGCCCTGACCCTCTTCGCAACTCGTCTGCTCTTGCAGCTGTGGCGACGGAGCTCCGGACAGACCCTCTTGAGCCCCTCGCCGAGAGCCAGCTCGCGCAAGGACCAGTGTTCCACGCCCCCGCCACCCTCGTCACCGCGGGGAACTCTGCGCCGGCGGCCGGCAGGCAGGTGGGCGAGCGCGCCGGCTAGGTGAGTGCGGGAAGTCCGGGCGCGCGGGTGAACCCGCTGGGCAGGGGACGCGGACCCTCGCGCGTGGGTGCCCTCTCGGCTCCTCCTGGCCCCTCTCCAAAGTTGTACCCAGTATCTGGGGTAGGGGGAGATGGATAGGCTCACCTGCTGGAAGTGTTTACTCGGGCGAAAGAGCGAGTCATTGGCCAGGCCACTCCCCCCTGGCTGGACACGCCGGCCGACCTCGGGGTCCCCCGGGACTGCGACTGTCCCTGAAGCTGCCCCAAGCGTCTTCCGAGTCCTAGAACTCAGGGATGTGCTAAGGCCACTACCCTCTCCTCCGACCCTTTTAATTCGGGCAGAAGAGGGCTACTGAGAATCAAGACCCAAACTTTGTTTGACACAGTAAAACTGACTTTCCAGGGCTTTTTAAAACTCGTCTTGCGCACGCGGTTAATGGTGGGTTCCTGAGGACGCCTCCGGGGAGCAGGGCTGGACCGGCCGGGCCGCGAGTGGGGCGCGCAGTGGCCCCGGGGCACAGGGACAGCCCTGGTCCTCTTGGGCCGGGGTCGGGCCCAGCTCGCGCATAACGGCCCCGGACAGTCCGGGCGCGCTGGCTCGTACTCTCGTGGGTGGCCGCGGTGGGAGGCGCGGGAGTCCCTGCGCTCGGCCGGGCTCCATGTTCCCGACCCGCTCCGGCCCGGGGAAGCTCTGGCCGGTGGCCCGGCAGAGGGCGCCCGCTCTCGATCGCCGCGCCGGCCGAAGGAGGGAGGGCACTCGAGTGAGGCTCCAGGTGAGGAGCTGTGAATCATCCCGGGAGGGGGACCCGGTCCTCGTTCTGGGAAAGCAGCCAGGGAGTGGCCGCGGCGCTGTCGAGAGTCCGGGCTGCCCAGCGGCTGTTGGGCCGGGAGCGGCAGCTGTGCCCCGGGAAGTCTGGGGGAAGCTCGGAAAGAAGGTGAGGAGCGTCCCTCTGCGCGGTGGCCGAGGGCAGGGATCAGCCGCGCAGAGCTCCGGCGGGCAGACACTAGGACGCGCCGTGGCGCGCCCTCCCCCGGGGGCTGGAGGTGAGGTTAGTTAGATTTGGGCTTGGGGCGGTCCTGCAGGGGGAGGCCGATCCCCGGACCGCCGCGATGGGGCGCTCCCGGGAGCGGGAGCCCGCGGGGTCCCGGAGCAACAACAAAGGCGCGGCGCGGCAGCCTCTCCCACCCACTTCCGTCCCCGGCGCGCCCGGGCGCGCGCCGCCCCGCGGCACCGGCCGGCTC
Organism: Bos indicus; assembly: GCF_029378745.1. Classification (NCBI taxonomy): domain Eukaryota; kingdom Metazoa; phylum Chordata; class Mammalia; order Artiodactyla; family Bovidae; genus Bos; species Bos indicus. The sequence continues at coordinate 34,881,517 of NC_091772.1, read as the reverse complement.
AGGCTTCCCCTCCGCGGAGTTTCTGGAAGTTAGCGAGGCGGCCCGTTAGGCGGGGAGGAGGGGAGAGGAAGGGGCGGCCCGGGGAGGGACAAGCGTGTGCCCAGAACTGCGACACTGCTGGCCTCCCTGTCTCACCGCCTGGGCGGAGGGCGAGGGCAGCAGCGGTCCCCGGGCGCCTTCCTCGGGGTCCCTGGGTCGCGCCCCAGCGGTGGGAAGTGCCGGCGCCGCGCGCCCTGCCAGCCCGCCGGGCCACGCCCCTCCGCGCAGGCTCCCGGAAGGGAGGGGTTTAGTCCTGGGGTGACAGCGGCCGCCTCCCGGTACCCTGAGGGGAGCTCCAGAAGGCGGTAATTGCATTACTGTGAGGCAGCGACCCGGCGGCTCCAGTTCAGGCGGCAATCTGGGTCAGGTGCGAGGTTAAGCGCTTCTGGCGTCGGCATTACAGCTCCGGTGCAGTCCTGACGGTTTGTTGTAATTGGAAGTTCCGCCGAGGGGAGAGGACGGCGGGAGAAAGAGGAGAGCTCCTGTCCTCCTCCGAGGTTGTGGTCACTGCGTGCAAACCCCAGACTTAGGCACAAGCCTGTCCTTGGGATGGCAGGGGCAGCATCTATCTCCCTGTGCGACAGACGCTTCCCGAGAGTAGGACGCCAGAGGAGGTGCTGCCCAGGAGAAACCCGGGGCGCTCCGCTCTGGTGTGAAACCGAATCCCGCCGTAATCTATGGATAGATTTCACGTTTTCTTATCTGCCGCCACTCCCTTCTGAAGTAGGGAAAGGCCTTCTGTACGAGACTCTTATGTCCACTTAGGAAGGATCGTCACCGTTCACTTTTAAGCCTCCCGCAGAAAGATGACTTCTACCGTAAAGATAGGGAAACGGGTTCAAAGAGGTCTCCAGCACCGAGAGTCTGTCTCGCTCCAAAGAGTACCGTTCGTTTGCTAGTCATAGTTCCTACGCCAAAGGCTGCCCCTCGAGAGGCGTGGATCGGTGATTGCAGAGTCAGTGGTACAAGCTCTAAGCCTGGGTTCGGTTTGATGGTGTTAGTTATTAGGATTAGATTGACTTCACCTGTGGCTGACTTTTGTGTGGCTCAGGGCCTCCCCTAAACCAAGTTTATTTATTTAGGCCACGGAGAGCAACTTGCAGGATCTCAGTTCCCCAACCAGGGATTTAACCCAGGCCCATGGGTTCTGGCAGTGAAAGCCAGAACCCTAACCATTAGGCTACCAGGGAACTCCCCCAACTCTTAGTTTAAAGCTTAAGGTATATGAAGACAACTAAACTGCTTAGAGTCATCTGACAGCACCAGAGAGAGGCAGAAACAGCTGCGGTTTGCCTCTGCAGGCGTCTTTTTAGGCAGGTGGGCCTAGGTTTAGGAGTTCTGTCTAGGAAGCTCGCAGCTCCGTTGGCCTTCCTGCAGGAAAAGGGCTGCATTTCCTACCCCATCTAAGCTCTTGACATTGCTGCCATGTGTGTTTAAAATGAAGTCTGCCTTGGAAATGCACCAACCTTCATTAATTAAAGTCATAACTAGTAGGTTATGACTTTGAAATTCCTGTTAGGCATCTGAGATCATCACATCTTTAAGCCTTATTGAACTCCAGTTTATGATATGAGACGGTGGTGTTGTCTTGAGTGTACTGGAAGTGTGTTGTCTCAGAGAAAAATGTTGTTTGAAACCCTGGAATGACATTCCTGACTCAGAATATCCTAGGGCACTGCCAGTTGTGCAGACAGCGAGGCATGATGATTAAGGGCCGGCTACCTCTGCTGCCTCCACGTCTATTGGTGTGTAATGCTGGGGCTTCCCAGGTGGCACAAGGGTAAAGAATCCACCTGCCCAAGCAGGAGACGTGGGTTTGATCCCTGGGTTTGGAAGATCTCCTGGAGAAGGAAATAGCAACCCACTCCAGTATTCTTGGCTGGGAAATCCCATGAGCAGAGGAGCCTCAAGGGCCACAGTCAAGAGAGTCCGGCTCTACTTCGCAACTAAACACCACCACAATCATAGCATTGCCTGGTTTCAAGCTGCAAGGGTTAAATGTGATCATTCGTATAAGGCACTTAGTAGCACAGATCCTAACACATAGTAGCCGCTCAACAAGTGTTAACTAATAATGAGGTTTGAGAACAGAATCTTCTCTTCCCTTGTGTGGAGAGGTACAATAGTTGAGAGTTAACTTGATCTTCTTCATTCATACAGCAAGGTAATGCACTTAGATATTCTTTTTTGTCAGCAAGTGTTACGTGTGTGTCTGTCTTGGGGGTGGGGGTGGTAATGATGGAAAACTTTGTCTAGTCGCCCAAAGAATTTACAAGGAGCTCTGGAACCGACTGGTTTTCCTCCTCGTGTTACCACTGTGTAATTTTGTGGCCAATGTTCCAGCTATTCCTCTTTCTTTTTAAATTCAAAGCCAGTATCCCGTGGCCAAGAGGACAGGACTTAAAAAAAAAAAAAAAGCCCTCAAAACCACCAAACAAGCTGGAGAAAAGGAAGCAGGTCTTCTCTTTGTGCCTTCACTAGCCATTGACAACGCTAAAGAAAATTTCTGTGTCTGTGAAAATTGTGCTGGCCTGATCCGAGCAAGCGGGAAAATAGAATACTTTCTGGAATATACTTGGAAAATTGAACATTTTCTGGAGTCTGTTTAAAGATGAGCCACAGAATTGATCAGGGAGGGAGGAGAGTTTTAAACATTTTAAAACTGTTTGCTCAAATATGGTCAACTGTATATGATGCCCAAATTGCCAAACTAACATTTGGAAGGTGGCAGAGAGGCATCTGGTTACGTCCAGTTAAGCTACACAATGAGTGAACATCCAGGATAACTATTTCATATGGTAAAAAAAACCCCAAAACTTGGAAGAGTTTCGATTTAGCCAAGTGGAGAAATAGTTATTTTTAAGTGTACTATGTCAAGTTGTTGATGAAAGCCTCCTGAACATTGCTGCTTCCTAGTTCTTGATTTTTGCATTTATCTTTTAAATAAGCATCCTGGGTGAAGGACTGGAGACCTTATAACATTATTAAATGCCACCCAATAGTGAAAGTTGTTACCAAGAAGGGCATGGAGTGGAGTCCAGGGTGGGATTGCCCTTGAAAGCCGTACATGGATTTTTCCATTTGGGTGTGAATGAGCTGCGTGTCTATAACCAGGGGATGGCGTGCAAAGGGTTAGCAGCAAGGTTTCTCCCCTTTTGTGCATCTCGCTTCATTTGTAGCTACTTGTTGAGTTTCCAGGGCGGAAGAAAGAAGCAGCTGCGGGGCATGCGCCAGACCTGCGCTGGGCTGTCGCTTCCATTGTGGGGAAGATGAACAGGCAGCCTTATTTTGGATCACATAGCAGCTTGTTCAAAAGCATCTTGCATTCCCCAGCTGCTCCACAACTTCTTCGCGTATGGGAGAGAACTTGCCAGCTGCTGGGGCAACTGTGCTTACATTTGCTGCTTTTGTGCAGAAACCCAGGAAGGTAAAAATCCATAGACGCCTTTGTTAAACTGTAGCCATTGTAAAGAGTCTTGTTTGTTTCTGTTATGTCAATGTTATTCCAGATAGAGGGTCTCAGGGGAGAAAAGGAAATGTCAGAATTAACATTCCCCCCTCCCCATACCTTTTTTTTTTTTGAGGATGACCACCATGTATATAGATTTTCCCTCCTGAAAACCTAGGCTGCTTTTGTATTTCGGTAACTAACAAAGAAACAGGTCGCATGGTAAAACTAAGTGGGTTTTTTTATTTTTTAAGTTGCCATATTCATCAGGGTTAATCATATATATTCTTCTGTTGCGTGAAATATATAAAAGTTACAATGTATGTCCTGACTGTGCGCTTTTGTTTTCTGAAGATTTAGGGTATTTTGCATTTGTTAGAGCCAGTCTGTGCTTTGCCCACACCCCTTATCTTATCCTTGAGAAAACTGGAGTTTCCAAGAAGTTGTTACTTACCCAAGATGACTTAGCTCTTTGGTTTACTTCAGTGCATCTTAGGTTGAGTGTTTACATGCAAGCCGGCCTGGAGAACCTGAAGATGAAAAAGGGCTTGGGTCTAGCCGTGGATGGACTCCCAGGTCAGAAACAACAGACAGAAACAAGTACAATGTGAGGGCTGTAATAGAGGCAGCGTGTGTGTGTGTGTGTGTGTGTGTGTGTGTGTGTGTGTGTGTGTGAGAGAAGGTGCCTCTTCAGAGAGCTTTCTGTGTAATCCTGTTGGTGGTGTCACCATGTCTGCTCAAATAAAGCCAAGGAGGAGGGTGTGAGGCCAGGAAGATGGGAGAGGCTTGATAAGGTTGATCAAATATTGAGTTCATATCCTAACAAGAGAAGGCTTTGCATGTGCCTGTAGACACACCTGTCTCTACTGGAGCCCCCCAGTTCCCTGACTCCTGCCCAGCACTCAAAAGCACGTGCTGTGCTTAGTTGCTCAGTTGTGTCTGACTCTCTGCAATCCTGTGGACTGTAGCCCACCAGGCTCCTCTGTCCCTGGGGATTCTCCAGGCAAGGATACTGGAGTGGGTTGCCATGCCCTCCTCTAGGGGATCTTCCCAACCCAGGGATGGAACCCAGGTCTCCTGCATTGCAGAAAGATTCTTTATTGTCTGAGCCACCAGGGAACCCCAAGAATACTGGAGTGGGTAGCCTATCCCTTCTCCAGCGGATCTTCCCGACCCAGGAATCACACCAGGGTCTCCTGCGTTGCAGGCAGGCAGATTCTTTACCAACTGAGCTACCAAGGAAGCCCACTTAAAAGCCTCTTGCCTCCTAATTCCTGTGAATGGAGGTGAACGAATGACCTCTAGCAGCTACAAGCATAAATCCAGTGCTTTATAGGAATTGAGTCAGCTTCAGTCCCTTTGTTCTAGGAGAGATTTTAAAATAAACTCTGATCACTTGTGATCACTCTAAATCAACTTCAGTCATATCTAATTCTGTGACCCTGTGGACTGTAGCCCACCAGGCCTCTCTGTCCATGGGATTCTCCAGGCAAGAATACTGGAGTGGGTTGCCATGCCCTCCTCATGAATAAAACCCTCTGATTCTGATGCTCATCTTTGTGCCGGCACCCACTGTGGCTTCAACTCTCCCAGCGACCCATTAATTGCCAAGTTAGACCCACAGTTCTAAGCCCTTTAATCTCCTTCAGGGCTCCATTGACACACCCACACATCTTTTATTTCATTTCTTTTGCACAGGAATCTTAGATTTTTGACAGCATCTCAGCTTTCAGTTGGTTTTGCTGCCATTTCATTTTGAGACCCTCAAGAACTGTGTTTGGGTCTCTGAGCTGATGACCTGGTGTGGCAGGAAGGGGGAGGCCTCAAGGGTGTGGGGTGTATTTTACGAAAGAGGAAACCGGCTCTGCCTTTGAGTACTTTGCCTGGGCTAGGATTAGAATAATAAGAGCCTGCCTCAAAGATCCGTGCCCTTGCTGATCAAGTCTTGAAAGGATCAACTTGTTTGAAACTAAAGGACAAGTCCTCACCTTCTGGAGACTTCATTGTGTGTCTTTTGTCTGCATGGTCCTCACTGGGTTCTTTCTCTGGAATAATTCTTTTCCTTATTACACTTCTCTGCACGTTATAAATGTCCACTTACCATGTTCTGTTTTCAAGTCTTGGCTCTTGAGGGCAGTTGCCAACTTCTCTTTTGTTCCTTTATTTTCTAATTGAATTATAGTAGACTTACAATGTTGTGTTAGTTGCAGGTATAAAAGGAGCAAGTGATTCAGTTATACACACACGTATATAAATCTATTGTTTTTCAGCTTCTTTTCCGTTAGCAGTTATTATAAGATATTGAGTGGAGTTCCCTGTACTGTAACAGTAGGCCCTTGTTGGATGTCTGTTTTAAATATAGTGGTGTGTATCTGCTGATCCTAAACTCCTGATTTATCTGCCCCCCTTTCCACTTTTGGTAACCATAAGTTTGTCTTCTTTATCTGTATGTCTATTTCTGTTTTGTAAATAAGTACAGTTGTATCTTTTTTTTTTTTAGATTCCACATATGAATAATATCACATGGTATTAGTCTTTCTCTTTCTGACTTAGTATGATCACCTCTAGGTCCGTCAAGCTTTATAACACGGGCATCCCTCCTACCTGTCCTGAATGAGCACACACGTGCATGCCTGCGCGCGCACACAGAGGCCCAGCATGCCTAGTGGATGTGTTACTCTTCTTCAGCTAGCCCAGCTCCTTTCAGAAGGTGATTTCACGTTAACTGCATCTCAGAGTGTTTCATCCCCGTTCAGTGCTCTGGATGCAATAGCTGCTTCCCTGTAGGAGGAAGAAGGTGATGAGCTTTGAGGGTGCAGCCATGAGGGGCCACTTTTTGGCTCAAGACAGCCCCACGCCGGTGAGTTCCTTGTGCGGACACAGTTTTGCTCCCATATGCCTCCTAACAGCACCCCACACCCCAAGCTTTGGCTGCCTTCTCCTTAAAAGACCTTTTTCCTTTTCTCTCTGATGCGCTGCCCTCCTCCTCCTGGTCTGTGGCCGTCACCCAGCCCCTCCCACAGCCGCTGGTTTCAGGTGTCTTAGGGACACTTTGCCTGGAATGCCCTTATCTCCATCTGTCATTGGTGTTTAATTGCTCCCCCACTATGCAGCCTGCCCTTTGACATGGGGTGAGTTCTCCCCCATCCTTGCTGCTTGCTTCTGCTGGCTTTTCCTCCTCTGGCTGATGGCCGATCCTTGGCTCATCTTGCGGCCCTGTTTCGGCCCCTCTGTGTGTGCACTTTCCCAGGCCTCCCAGGGCATGGCTTTGTTTCTGTCCTGCATTTTCCTTCTCACTTCCTGTGCTTCCCACCCCACCCCTTTTTTTTTTTTTTTTTTTTTACCTTCTTGATTTTTATTTGTTGGGATGTAGTTGACATACCAGCTTCAGGTGTACAACATAACGATTCAATATTTGTGTCTGTTACGAAATGACCACAATAAATCTAGTCAACATCCATCACCACGCATAATGACACATTTCTTGTGTTCAGCACTGTTGAAATTTACTCTCTTAGCCTCTTTCAACTAATCCTTCCTCCCCTTCTGTGATGGTGCTTCCTGAGAAATAGATTCTTTCTCATTTGTTTGTTTTAACCCACACTTCGCAGGCCCTGCTGCCTTTATCGTCAGCCAGTCCTGTTTGACCGTCATTTGCATTGGGGATAATCATGACATGTTATATGCACTATTACAGTTTTTATTTTGAGGCTTGTAACTAAAATGATTCTTGGAATGGAACCTTGGAAACACCAGTCTTGAAACTGGTCTGGTGAGGGCATTTGAAAGACTTGAACTTCGGGGGAAAGGTTTTGAGGTTTATTTTGGCTTTCCTTTCCCATGGCAGCACCTTGGAAGTCACTGAAACATGAACTTGTGTTTTGATAACTTTTTCCTTGAAAATGGACATTGTACATACACAGAACAGAATTAATGTTTGCTTTTTTTTCCCCCCCCTTCAAATTATACTTTTGAAAGACCTTTAAAGGAAGTTGAGTTTGTGCTGGGTGGCCAGTCTGTTTCTGTGTAAATCCTGAAAGATTGGTCATCTTGAGTCTGTGCTGTTCCAGAGGGTCATGTCGGGTACTTCCTAGCTATGATCCTGCATCTGTGAAAATACACAGGAGAGGAGGTCCGGGGAGATCCTTCACAGATTCACCCCGATTTGGGACTCTTTATTTTTCTCTCCAAAGCTTCGGTCACAAAGAGGCATCCTCAGGGTCAGGATGAAGCAGGCTGGCTGTTGGGAGGCAGTGGAACAGGATGCCTTGGAACAGGTCTGCAGGAGGAGTTTCTGGGGTTCGGCTCCTGCTCAGTGGTGATCCCCATGAATTCTGGAGCCCTCGCTTCTTGCTCTCCACTTTTTTTTTTTAATTCTGCAAAACAAAGGGAAAGGATGCTTCTCTATGCCAAAATGAAGTTTGCATATAGATCTTCCTAATTAAAAAGGAGCCCAGTTTTCTTGCCCTGGTAGACAGGGGAGCCTGCTTAAAGCATTGGGGTAGGAGCTTACATTCCTACAGACTCATCCAGAGCAAAGGATCTTTGTTTCAGCCATGCTCTTTAATTGGTGTCCAGCGGCATCTCAATGTGGTTACCAGGTTCAGTTCACTTAATCTAGTTATCCATCTATATTAACATCTGGGGAAAGGCTTTTTAAATTGGGATTATGTAGAAATGAGATGTGAAATCATCAAGTGGACTGTTCATTCACTGACTTGGTCAGCAAATACCTGTTAACCGCATATGTGTGTGCACGTGTGTGTGTGGGCTTGGTGTTGAGACTATAGAGTCAATCCTGACCTCATGGGGCTTACAATTGGAGATGGGTCTGCCAGCACAGAAGCACAGGAACATGTTGTGGGAGGGATGTGAGTACACTCCGGGTGTAACGGGGCACACAGGATGCACTGGTGGGGGCGGTGATGCTGTTGATTACAGCAGCATGGAAGATTGGGACTGTGTATCGGGCTCTTTGCTGAGGCTTGAAATGCAGTGCAACTTTTCATCAGCACCGTCTCTGAGCTGAAGCCTTCACAGGCTAAGTACCCCAAATGAGGCAAGACAGTAAGTAGTAGAGTCTGGGTGTGAACTCGGATCCCAAGCCATCAACTTTATTTAATCAAGGAGACAACCATATCAGTGTCTTGTAGGTTGGCTTTTCCTTCTGTGGCCATCTGCACCACTGCATATAATGAAGGAAGAAGGAAGCCTGGAGAGTGGTGTGCCTACAGGATGTCCGGTGGGGTGCAGACGACCCCCGCTGTCCTCTAAGGGATGTATGGTGGGGATGTAGTCCAGACAGTGATTCTGAGTCTGTAATTACACATTTTCTCGGAGTGTCCTTTATACTCAGTGTTTTGCCAACTGTGTTTCTAAAGAGGCTTTCTTATCCCTGTGCCAAGCTCTGCAGAAACTAGCTGCCAGGCTTATTGTCACTCGGGAGGGACTGTCCTCCACAGCGAGCAGCCTCTTTTCCTGGTGCTGTGTGTCACAGCCAGCAGCCTCTAGTGTCTGCCTTGCTGTTTTCAGCGGTTTCTGGGGGAGGAAAGAGGTTCTATTTCAGGCCTGTTGGAGGGAAGAGGGACTTCCCCATCTGTTGGAGGCGATCTGTGTGCCTGAAGCCGCTCTCAGAAGTCTCATCTTCACATCCAGTGTGGTGTAGGCAACACTGCTCTTATCTTGAATGCTTTTCAAGGATCAAACGTTGGTATTTCTGATAAAAGCCCGGTTGTGATTTAAGAATACTGGCTAGCAGGTTGGCAAAACCTACTATTTTTGGAGAAAAGTAGAGGCTTGAAAGGAGAGCTGGGCCTGCTTTCTGTCAGAGGGAGTCTGTGCGGACCCAGGGCAGCCTTCTCAGGATGAATCACTCTGGGGCTTAAGAAGAAACTGACAAGGATGATCTGCCCCAGGTCTGCGTCTGTGTGTCTGTTTCAGACACGGCCCTTGATAGCCGGGTAAGTAGAAAGGTAGTCCTCTGTTCCTGAATTGTGTGCTGTGACGAGGAAATTCCATGCTTGAAAACTTGAAGGGAAACAGGCTTTTTTTTGTGAAAAGCTGTATTTTTAGTCTATTGGATTGTAAGTCCAAAAGCTCTAAGAATAAGGCTAATAACATCCTGTTACACCCGAAGTGTACTCTCATCTCCCCCATAACATGTTCTTGTGCTTCTGTGCACTACATTCCTAGAAAAATTGATAGATTGTGAACCCAAATATAGAGAGAACTTACTTCAAGTAGTGTTAGACTATTTCCTTCCCATTCCTCATAATGAATTTGATGTAAGACTTTTAAATAAGATATATGTGTATGATATGTAGATATATATTTGCATATATATATATGTTTATATTCTTATTCTGACCCCAGAATTATCCAATTATCTGTTGAAAAACAATCATCATCATAAAGTTCTGATGTTGAATTTCCAGGAAAAAGAAAAGCATATTAGATACATGACAGGAAAATTACACAGTAGAAAAATGTTTCACTTGATGATTTATATAAACCCAACATCTGTGTGTTTTTTAAAAAAACTTCCTCATCACTTTTAAAAAAAACTAAAAGCCTTTCATCACATGGCTTTTTTTTTTTTTTTTTTCCTATACTTGGTTCTCCCAGAGTTGGAAGAAAGCACAAGTTAGTTACAGCAGGCAGTGAAAGCACTTTATTATTTTTTTTCCATGAACAAATTAGTTCCATCCCTAATGTCTAGGCTTCTTAGCGGGGGTGGGGAACTTAAAGAAAACTGCAGATTTATTGTAGAAAACTTTTCCCTTTCATTTTGAGCACAGACACTAGTTCTAGCTACAAGTAGTAGCATCCTTTATCGGATGGTAGAGCTACTAATATCTGTGCCTGCATGCTAAGTCACTTCAGTCGTGTCTGACTCTGTGCAGCCCTATGGACTATGGCCCACCAGGCTCCTCCCTCCACGGGATTCTCCAGGCAAGAATACTGGAGTGGGTTGCCATGCCCTCCTCCAGGGGATCTTTCCGACCCAGGGATTGAACCTGTGTCTCTTATATCTTGTGCATTGCAGGCGGGTTCTTTACCACTAGCACCACCTGGGAAGCTAACATTTACAGGCCCACATATATTTTTTGCTCTACATACATGAAATCCATGAGATCCTACATATGCGGATCTGCAATAGGTTGAATTCCCTGATGCGGAGCCCGTGGGTGAAGAGGGCCAACTCTTTATTGGCCCGTTGCTTCCATTTTCTACTCCATCCCTTCCCACGTCAGCTAAAAGTCCCCTTCACAAAGATAAGCGCTGTGTTTGCATAGTGTTAGTCACTTGGCCGTGTCTGACTCTTTGTGACCCCAAGGACTGTAGCTCGCCAGGCTCCTCCCTCCACGGGATTCTCCAGGCAAGAATACTGGAGTGGGTTGCCATTTCCTTCTCCAGGGGATCTTCCCAGCCCAGGGATTGAACCTGGATCTCCCGCATTGCAGGCAAACTCTTACTGACTGAGCCGCTGTGTTTGCATAGTCATCACCCAAACCTTTTTCTCCTCCATGCTTTTTGTTCTCTTTGGTTGCCAGCTCCACACGGCTTGCTGAGAGTTAACCCCAGAACCCAGAATGGCTTTTCGGCTTTATCTGCTGTTACACTTCCCAGTGCTTTCCCCATTGTTTTCGATTCCAGGGAGAACTGGGGACAGTTGATGAGCTGTGGAGGAGTTGCCCCCATTGTGTTTAGGCTTACGAATTAGTTATCGCCACTCAGCGTAGGTGAATACAAGGATACCTGTGGATTTAATATTTTTTAAGCTTCTGTATTGATAGAGGCAATTTAACAGATGAATTCTTGAGAGAATTATTCTCCAGATGGGTTTCCTACTATTATTACCATTATTCTCGAAAGTATCATTCATCATCTGGTAGGACAAACAGCTCTTGCTAAGAGTAATGCCTTCTTCAGTGAATATTGAAAGTTGCCATTAAAGTGCTATGCATATGACTTCTCATGAATAATCATTTACATTTAGGAGATTTCAAGCTTATATGAGTGCTTTTATGTGGAGAACACATTCACATCACTAATGCCACTGAATCACACCACCTGAAGTAGGTAGTGTTATTCCCATTTCACAGAAGAGCAGTATGGAAGCTCACAGGGGTGGAGAGCTGGGCAGAATCACTTATGTAGCGGGTGACAGGATTGCGATTTAAACCTAGGGCTTCTGACTGCAAGGTACATCGACCTTCCAGTGCACTGAGCCAATAAATAAATGGTACTAATGTCATACTGCCATACTGTGAGGCTTCCCAAGTGGTGCTAGTGGTAAAGAACCCTGCTGCTAATGCAGGAGACTTAAAGGACATGGGTTCGATCCCTGGGTAGGGAAGATCCCCTGGGGGAGGGCATGGCTACCCACTCCAGTATTCTTGCTTGGAGAATCCCATGGACAGAGGAGCCTGGTGGGCTACAGTTCATAGGGTTGCAAAGAGTTGGTCACAACTAAAGCAGCTTAGCACACACACTCTCTTAGCATGCACACAAGTCCATGCTGGTTTGGAGAACAGGATTCAAGTATTTGTCTGCTTTTTGCTGAAGATGTTGACTGTCCCAGATCTGTGTCTAACTCAGTGAAAGACTGTTTCTGTTCTGCTGCTGTTTTAATGTGTATGTCTTCCAATCGCCATTCCCACTGTTTTCTTTCTTCTTTTTTCTTCCTCCTTCCCTCCCTCCCCTTTCATTCTGTCCTACCTTCCTTTCTTTTTCTTTACTTTCTATAGATTTACTGAGGTATAATGTTACCACTGTTTCTTAACTTTCTAACAGGGTTTTGGGGGAAAGTTTGGCCCAGTGTTAAGCCAAAATTTATTAATTTCTTGGGCTTTATGTAATACAGTCTTAGAAAAGTTACTCAAACTTTTTTCTTATTACTGCATTTCCTTTTACTTGTGGAGAAATCTCTTCAGTGGTAATTTGGGAAGTTTTCGAGCAAATAAGTCTAAAAAGGAGAAGAGTAGTGACTTGATATTTGACAGTTTTTACCCCCCAGTTATCTCTTGATTTTCATATTAATAGAAGGAACCAATGACCATGATCATTGAAAATAATATCTTGTACTTAAGTAATTTTTTTATAGTTTCGCACGCATCTCATTTAATTTTTTATTTTTAAATTTTATTTATTTATGGCTGTGCTGGGTCTTCATTGCTGTACAGACTTTTTTCTAGTTGTGATATACAGGCTTCTCACTGCAGTGGCTTCTCTTCTTGCAGAGCACGTGCTCTAGACACTAGGGCTTCCATAGTCGTGGTACATGGGCTTAGTTGCTCTGTGGCGTGTGAAATCTTCCCAGGCCAGGGACTGAACCCATGTCTCTTGCTTTGGCAGGTGGATTCTCAATCACTGGCCCACCAGAGAAGTCCTCCTTTAATTCCTTTTTGCACTCTCTACAATGAACTTGGCTTGTCTTTTCTTTTCTATTAATAGATGAGGAAATTTAGGCTCACAAAGAAAAATGTGCTACTCAAGATCATAAAAGAAGCAGGTTCTAGGGTCTGGCCTGGATTCTGTGTCTTCTGACTCTTAGCCCCGTTTTTTCATTCTTGATGTGATTAGGTCAATAACAAGTGATATTTTCCAATGGGATTTGAAAAAAATACTTAAAATATCACCATTTTTATACACTTGCCACAATTTAAAAAGTTTGTTATAAAGCTGTTCAACTTCTTCCTTTCTTTTTTAATCCCTTATGAGATGGAAGGCAACAGCTGTTAGAAGAATGTCAATGACCACTATAAATAAAGTAAAGCTCTTCATTGAGGGTGAGAAGGGAAAGTATTGGCTGAATTCGGTGGTGTGTCAGGATTTTCAGTGATTAGAATAAAGATACTGGCATGTTTTGCCATTGAAGATCTTGCCTTTTCCCATCCTTTGATTAAGATTTCCAAGCATATGTGCTAGAAAGGTAATCTCTATACATGAAATGTTTATTGACTGTGGGAAAGGAATTAATGTTTGTTGATTCTGATGTAGGCTGTGTGCTAGGCATTGTCTGTACTTTACAATAGCTCTTACATAGTCCCATAGATGAATACCTGAAGTCTCAAGAAATTTAAATGTAAGTGGGGAGCCAGTGTTCTTTCTAGGTCTATATGAGTAAAATCCAGATTCTTTGGACATTACCATCTCTAAATTCTGTGGTCGCTTTTTTAAAAGATTAACTTTCCTAAAAATACTTTCTTCTCTAAACTCCTGGTTAGCCTGGAAGCCAGACAAAAGTATTCAAGCATTCCTTGGAGATATTTTGGATTTGATTCCAGACCTGTGCCATAAAACATGTATTGCAATAAAGTGAGTCACATGAATTTTTTGGTTTCCTCATCCATGTAAAAGTCTTGTTTACAATATAATGTAGTCTATTAGGTGTGCAATAACACTTTGTCTAAAATAAGTACATACCTTAATTAAAAAATACTTCCCTGGTAGTCCAGTGGTTGAGACTCTGCACATTCACTTCAGAGGCACAGGTTCAATCCTTGGTTAGGGAACCTGAGATCCCACATGCCATGTGGCATAGCCAAAAAAAAAAAAAATTTCTTGTTAAAACATTCTAACCATCAGCTGAAACTTCAGAAAATTATAGTAGTAACCTCCACTGATCACAGGGCACCAAACAAATATAATTATGAAAAAGTTTGTAATATTGCAAGGATTACCTAAACAGCACAGAGATGTGAAGTGACCAAATGCTACTGGAAACTGGTTCCAATAGACTCAATCAATGCACGGTTACACTTTCATGGATGTTGTTGTTCAGTCACTAAGTCATATCCAGCTCTTACGACCCCATGGACTGCAGCACACCAGGCTTCCCTATCCTTCACCATCTCCTGGAGTTTGCTCCAGTTCATGTCCATTGAGTCGGTGATGCCATCCAGCATCTCATCCTCTATCGTCCCCTTCTCCTCCTGCCTTCTGTCTTTCCCAGAATCAGGGTCTTTTTCCAATGAGTTGGCTGTTTGCATCAGGTGGCCAAAGAATTGGAGCTTCAGCTTCAGTCCTTCCAATGAATATTCAGGGTTGATTTCTAACCTGAATATTAGGATTAGGATTGACTGATTTTGATCTCCTTGCAGGATCGATGCAAGGTTGCTGCTTATGTGGATATTGATTTGTAAAGAACCCAGTATCTATTAAGTGCAGTAAAGCAATGTGTGATAAAATGAAGTATGCCTATACCAGTTATGATGATATCAATAAGAAGCCAAAAGAAAAATTTGCTATAAGTTCACCTGAATATGGACTGTCTAGGGTGGAAGACAGGGTAGGGTCATGAGTAGGGTAGAAGAGTACCTCTCAACCTTAATGTGCAAATGAATCACCTGGGGCTCTTGTTCAAATCTTTTCTACATTTATTGATTTCCTATCTAATATCAAGAGAGCAATATTGAAATCTGTGACTATTCTTATGAATTGGCCTTTCTTCTTGCAGCTGTATCAGTTTTTGTTTCATATGTTTGGCATAGTTGTTAAGTTGAATAGATGTTTAGGATTGTTATGTCCTGTTGATGAACTGGATATTTTTCATTATGAAGTGACTTCCTTCATATACAGCAGATGATAATTTTTACTTTGAAATCTTTGTCTATTAGCCTCGTATATCTTTTTCCATCCTTTTTCTTTAAACCTATCTGTGTCTTTATATTAAAGTGAATTTCTTGTAGGTAGTATGGATTTTGGATCTTGCTTTTATTTTTCCAGTTTGACAATATCTTTTAATTGGTGTTTTCACAGTAAGACCATTTACATTTAATGTAATTACTGCTATCATTAAAGTGTGTAATTTTCCTGGTTTTTTTTTCATTTATCCTGTCTTTTATTCTCTTGTCCTGTTTTTCTGCTTTCTCTTGGATTATTTGAGCATTTTTTTATGATTCCATTTTCTCTCTTTTGATGGATTATTAGCTCTATCTCTGCTTAGTTATGTTAGTGGTTGCTTTAGGGTGTATAGTATACATCTTTAATCCTCTACCCTTAAGTGATGTTATTACTACTTTGTGCTAAATTGCTTCAGTTGTGTCCAATTCTTTGTGACCCTGTGGACTGTAGCCCACTGGGCTCCTCTGTCCGAGGGATTCTCCAGGCAAGAATACCAGAGTGGGTTGCCATGCCCTCCTCTAAGGGATCTTCCTGACTCTTACATTTCCTGTATTGGAAGGTGGGTTCTTTACCACTAACACCACCTGGGAACTGATTGTCTACCCTTAAGTGATATTGTTACTACTTTACCTGTATTATAAGAACTTTACAGGGACTTGACTGGCAGTCCAATGGTTAAGACTCCACACTTCATTGTAGGAAGTGTGGGTTGGATCCCTGGTTGGGAAACTAAGATCCCAATGTGGCGGGGTGTGGCCAAAAACAGAAAAAGAAAAGAAACTTACCATGGTATACTTCCATTTGGTCCTTGTATTACTTTACTTTCATATATGTAATTAACTCCACATAATTTTATTATTTTAGAAATCATTTCTCTTTTAAAAAGATTTAAATAATAAGAAAAGAGTCATACATTTACTTAGGTAATTGCTATTTCTAGTGTTCTTCATTCCTTTACGTATATCCATATTTCTACCTGATAGCATTTTCCTTCTGATTAAAAGGCCTTCCTTTAACGTTTTTGTTATGCAGGACTGCTGCTGATGAGTTCTTTCCATTATGTATCTGATAATGTCCTTATTTGCTGTCATTTTTGAAGTGTTTCTGAGGGTACAAAATTCTAGATTGACATTGTTTTCCTTTCATTTCTTTAAAGATGTTGCTTCACCGACTTGTCACTTACATTATTTTCAACATAAAATCTGATGTCATCTTATCTTTATTCTTCTATGTTGTGTTCTTCTCCCCCTGATTGCTTTTATGATTCTTTTCTTTATCACTAGTTTTGAGCAATTTATGATGTGCCTTAGTAAAATTTCTTGTGCTTGGGGTTAGTTGAGCTCCTTGTTTCTTTGGGCTTATGTTTTTCTTAGACTTGGAATATTTTCAATCATTATTTTTTCAAATATTATTTTCTGCATCTCCTCTGCCATGAGGGCCCAAATTTCATGTATATCAGAATGCTTGAACTGTCTCTACAGCTCATTCATGCTTTGTTCATTTTTTTTTTTAACTTTTTTTTCTCATTTTACATGTTTCTATTGCTGTGTCTTCAAATTGACTAATCTTTTCTTTTGCAGTGTCTATTCTACCATTAATCCTATCCAGTGTATTTTTCATCTCACACAATGTAAATTTTTTATCTCTAGGAATTTGATTTGTATTTTATATAGTCATATCTCTATTTAAAATCTTGAATCTCTATCCTTGTCTGGTAATTCTAATATCTGTCTTAATTCTGGGTCAGTTTCAGTTGTTTGATATTTCCCCTCATGTGTTGGATTTACTTGTTTCTTTGCATGCCTAGCATTTTTTAAAATTGGATTCCAGACTTTGTTATTTTCACCTTTTTTGGATTCTGGATATTTTTGTGTAACTATAAATATTCTTGAGCTTCTTTTGGGACCGTAGCTAAATTGGGACAAGTGATTCTTCTGTATCTTACTTTCAAGGCTTGGTAGGTGTGAGTGGACAGTGCTCAGTCTTGGGCTACTATTTCCCACTAAAGAGGCAAGATCTTCCTGAGTACTTAATGCCCCTGATTTATGAGGTCTTCCAGTCTGTCTTGGAAACAGGGACCATTTGGCCCTGTGAGAACCCTGGGCAGTGATACCTCTAATACTCTCTGGTAGTTTTTTCCCCAGCCACAGATAGTTTGCCCCCATGCCCACACCATTCAGTTCTCAGCTGAATACCCCAGTGACTTTGTGCAGATATCTGGAGTTTTCTGTCTGTACAGCTTTCTTCTCTTGTAGTAACAACTCTAGCTGCCTTGGTCTCCTTAAACTCTTAGCTCTGTATCTTCAACTCAAAATCTCCTGGGGTTTTCTTGGTTTCTCTTTCTCTGTGACTTGGCCAGGAAATCTCTTAAGGCAATAAGCTGGAATAGCCTCACTGTATTAGCTTCCTATTGTCTTGTCCCCTGAAAACCATTACTTCCTATATCATATGTTTTGTGTGCCTTATTTTCCTTTTTTTCCTTCCCTTCCCCCACCCTCCCCCCCCTTTTTTTTTTTTGCAGGGGCAAGGGATGTTTTTCTTTATTTTTGGTTGTCTCAGGCAAAGGCTTAAATCCATTTCCTCTTATTTCATATTGGCTCAACTAGAGACTTTCAATAAAATTCTGATTCTGTTCAGTAGGTTTCAGCTGGGTCCTCAAACTTTGCATTTCTAAGAAATTTCCAGATGATATTGATGCTCCTGGAAAAAACACTGCTTTGAGTAGCCAGAGTCTCTAGCTATTCAGTTGAATGGGTCATGTATATAATTTTAAAATTTCTGATAGTAACATTGAAAAAATTAAAAAGAAAAACAGGTGAAGTTGACTTTAATAATATATTTTCTTTAACCCAGGCTTCCCAAAATGTTGTCATTTCTACTTATAAACAATATAAAAATATTAATGAGATTTCTTTACTTTATTCTAATTCTTGAAATATGTATATGTTAACACTATAGCATAATTAGGTTCAGATACTATATCTTCATCTGAAATACTTGGCTCTGTGTTTAGATTTATTAAAATTTGTAGTTGAAAAAGTAGATTTGTGTAACCAAGTTTCAAACATATATAAGTTTTCCAATAACTGAATCTACTGTCAAAAATACTTTTCTTTTAATATATGCCATTCAAATTGATAAAACTGGTTTATCTTTTTAGAAGAACTGATTTTTTTGAAACAGAAACTTGTCAGTTTTAAAGTCTATTCAAATTATGTGAATTTGTTAACTCTCATGCCAACTCAAAATTACTAACGTCAAAATCAAAGGGATATTGTAAAAATTGAAAACCAATGCTAAATTTAACTTATCAATATCAATAAAGTATCATTCAAATTTTCTTGTATGTTGGAGGCAATTTATGTAATACTTTTGGTTTCAATAAAATCTTCTGCATATCAATCCAGGTTATGAAAATGTATGACCATTATTTTTCACTTATGAAAAGTATCAATTTTGATATATATTCTCACACTTTCTATGTAGGTCATAAATAATCTTTTCCTCTCCATGGAGCTTTAAACTTAGTTTGTTCATATGCAGTGTGATATCTATGAGAAAATGTATCATGCTGCAGTTTTTTAATCTTTATTATTTGTTTACAGAAAACCATGAACTGTTTAACTATACAGCAAATCTTTTGTAAAACTCTTCCATGACTCAATCAAAGATCACTGGAAGAGAATACATAATCATTAAATTCATTGTCGTGTATTTGTTTCAGCAGTTCTTTAAACTGGTGGTAATTCATAGCATTTATATGCCTATACCAAACAATTTTAACAATATCCATGGTGGTTTTTGTAGGCTGTGCTTTGGAAAGCCAGCTGAAAATTATTATCATACAGTAGAATGAAGTACTAAGAGAAATACCAGTCTCTTACTATAAAAATCTAGTAAGTCTCTATTTTTGACCCAGCATAGCAAGAGTACTCTGTCATGATAGAAACATCATGATAGAAACCTTTTGTTTTCATATCTAGCTGAAATCCTTCTTTGCAGATGTAAAAGATTCAAAAGTATCTTCACATGAGTTCAATTTTCTCAGTCAATGCATTGGCAACATTTCTTCATGAATTTCAAAGTCTTTGGAGACAAAATATACCCAAAGTCCTGACTGAGTGGTGTCTCTGATACTGCATAATTCATCTAAAGGTAATTACTTGTGTTTTTCAAATTTTAAATTTATTTTTTATATTGCTAGAAATAACAAAGGGGGAATTGTCTGGTTGCTAATTAAAAGCCACTGTTTCAACACTGTCTTTTTACCTTTTCCTCATAATTTTCTAATAACACTTCCATAAATAATTTATTTTACCATCTCTCCATCTAAAAATGTTCCTTTATTTTTGTTTTTATTCAATAATCCAAGATGTTTTATACCTGGGCATAGTTACAAACTCAAATTTTGCTAAAAGTCATTAAATTTTTTTCTTGGTCATTTAATTATGATTTGGCTGATTCCTTTGTTACTGTTGAAAGGACGCTGAGCAGCAAATGTACTGCCTTTGCTAAAATTGTCTCTTAGTATTGTCTGCTTTATTATCTTTATTTTTTAAATGCAATAAATAACTTTTTCAATTTGTTCTGTGACAGCAAATTGCAGTTGTCTTTATTTTTATTTTTTAATTGCAGTATAGTTGATTTACAATATTGTGTTAGTTTCTAGTGCACAGCAAAGTGATTCAGCCATATTCATATTCTTTTCCAGATTATTTTCCATGATAGGTTATTGCAAGGTATTGAATGTACGTCCTTGAGCTATATAGTAGGAACTTGTTATTTATTTTATATATAGTAGTGTGTATCTGTTAGTCCCACCCTCCTAACTTATCCCCCTGCTCTTTCCCCTTTGGTAACCATAAGTTTGTCTTCTATGTCCGAGAGTCTGTTTCTGTCTTATAAATAAGTTCATTTGTGTCATAGTTTAGATTTCACATATAAGTGATGTCATATGGTAATTGTCCTTCTCACTTATTTCACATGGTATCATCATCTCTAGGTCCATCATGTTGCTTCAAGTGGCATTATAACCAGCAAGGACCTACTGTGTAGCACGTGGAACTCTGTTCAACATTATGTGGCAGCCTGGATGGGAGGGGGGTTTGGGGAAGAGTGGATACATGTCTATGTTTGGCTGAGTCCCTTCACTATTCTCTTGAGACCATCACAACATTGTTTGATAATCAGCTATACACCCATACAAAATAAAAAGTTTTTTAAAGAAAAGCTCTCATGCTCCTCCCCTGTTCACCTTCCCTCAAAAAAGGAACACTCTGATGCTTTTCCAGTGTCTTCAGGAAAACTGGAGACTTGATCTGAACTACAGACTGTGCCTCTGTGTTGGGTGTTCAGACTCATAAGCACATTAGAAAATCAGTTCCTTTAAGCCAGCAGTTTCTAAGCTCTGTGAACATGGACTGTCTCCCACTTTGTGGAGGATTACCCTTAAACATATTAGAGCATCTTGTAGCTCATAGTTTGGGGAACATTGGGCTAACTAGATCAAGGGTCTGCAAAGTACAGCCTGCAGGCCACATTGGGCTTGCCACCTATTTGTGTAAATAAAGTTTTATTGGCACACAGTCACAGTTGCTGATTTACAGATGTCTGTTGGGACAGACAGGGGCAGAGTTGTGCATTTGCTGGAGACCCGTATGGCTCACAATGCCTAAAATATTTACCATCTGGTTATTTACAGAAAAAGTTTGCTAACTTCTACACAAACCTCGAAGTGATTCATGAACATGGTTTAAAAAAGTCAGATGGTAGAGAAACACTAATAACAAAAAACAAGAGTCTTATTTTCCAGAGGCAATGCAATTTTGATGGTTCCTGTTAATTATTTTAGTGGTTATTGCTTCTATAACCAATAATACATTTATTTACTCAGCTATCTTGGATGTATCTGTCGTGAGTTTTATCTACTGACACTGCTGTGATCGAGGGAGCCCACACATGCACACAGAGGCAGGCATAACTCAGTTTTGCCGCTATATGAATTCCTCTGTAAATTACCTTTGCGATGTAACATTTAATATTCACAAATCTCTATACCTTGTTCCGTCTACTTCCTACCTCTTAAGTGCCGCATTTTGTGAGATGAGGATCCTAAGCACCCTACCCTTTCCTCTGCCTCTCTTTTCCCCTTGTCTTTAAACTTTTCCCTGTGTTGTCTTTACCTTTGCAGTGTTGAGGTGTTGATAATGTTCTCTAGCTGGCAGTAAGTATTTCCTAAGCTTTGTCCATAGATTGAGTTTGAAGATTAATATAAATAACCTTTGGCAGAGCAAGTAGTGCTATGATTACACATCCTTCCTATGGTTCTAATATTGCAACTATAGAAATGCTTGAAGGAGAAAATTTCTAATGTCATTTACATACGAGTTCATTCTGTTAAATTCCACCTGTCACTGAAAATCATGGCACATTTGGACTATGTCTTTCTTGTATTTTGTTTGTGGCCTATATTTTTCCTTGAGTTTTTATTGGTCTTTTTATTTATTGAGGGAAGACTCAGGTTTCCTTTCCTGTACCCTTCCCACCCTCTAGCTTCTAACTCATTTGTCCATTGTTTGGAATCAATGCCTTTTTCTAGAAGATGTCCTATGTAGCCCACTCTCTGAAGTTCTCATTGCTTCCTGGCCCTGCACCTACTCAGTTCAGTTCAGTTCATTCACTCAGTCATGTCCAACTCTGAACGACCCCATGAATCACAGCATGCCAGGCCTCCCTGTCCATCACCAACTCTGGAGTTCACTCAAACTCATGTCCATCGAGTCAGTGATGCCATCCAGCCGTCTCATCCTCTGTCGTCCCCTTCTCCTCCTGCCCCCAATCCCTCCCAGCATCAGAGTCTTTTCCAATGAGTCAGCTCTTTGCATGAGGTGGCCAAAGTACTGGAGTTTCAGCTTTAGCATCATTCTTTCCAAAGAACACCCAGGACTGATCTCCTTCAGAATGGACTGGTTGGATCTCCTTGCAGTCCAAGGGACTCTCTAGAGTCTCCTCCAACACCACAGTTCAAAAACATCAATTCTTTGGCACTCAGCTTTCTTCACAGTCCAACTCTCATATCCATACATGACCACTGGAAAAACCATAGGTTTGACTAGATGGACCTTTGTTGGCAAAGTAATGTCTCTGCTTTTGAATATGCTATCTAGGTTGGTCATAACTTTCCTTCCAAGGAGTAAGAGTCTTTTAATTTCATGGCTGCAATCACCATCTGCAGTGATTTGGAGCCTCAAAAAATAAAGTCTGATACTGTTTCCACTGTTTCCCCATCTATTTCCCATGAAGTGATGGGACCAGTTGCCATGATCTTCGTTTTCTGAATGTTGAGCTTTAAGCCAACTTTTTCACTCTCCTCTTTCACTTTCTTCAAGAGACTTTAGTTCCTCTTCACTTTCTGCCATAAGGGTGGTGTCATCTGCATATCTGAGGTTATTGATATTTCTCCCGGCAATCTTGATTCCAGCTTGTGCTTCTTCCAGCCCAGCGTTTCTCATGATGTACTCTGCATAGAAATTAAATAAGCAGGGTGACAATATACAGCCTTGACGTACTCCTTTTCCTATTTGGAACCAGTCTGTTGTTCCATGTCCAGTTCTAACTGTTGCTGCCTGACCTGCATATAGGTTTCTCAAGAGGCAGGTCAGGTGGTCTGGTATTCCCATCTCTTTCAGAATTTTCCACAGTTTATTGTGATCCACACAGTCAAAGGCTTTGGCATAGGCAATAAAGCAGAAATAGATGTTTTTCTGGAACTCTCTTGCTTTTTCCATGATCTATCGGATGTTGACAATTTGATCTCTGGTTCCTCTGCCTTTTCTAAAACCAGCTTGAACATCAGGAAGTTCACGGTTCATGTATTGCTGAAGCCTGGCTTGGAGAATTTTGAGCATTACTTTACTAGCGTGTGAGATGTGTGCAATTGTGTGGTAGTTTGAGCATTCTTTGGCATTGCCTTTCTTAGGGATTGGAATGAAACTGACCTTTTCCAGTCCTGTGGCCACTGCTGAGTTTTCCAAATTTGCTGGCATATTGAGTGCAGCACCTTCACAGCATCATCTTTCAGGATTTGAAATAGCTCAACTGGAGTTCCATCACCTCCACTAGCTTTGTTCGTAGTGATGCTTTCTAAGGCCCACTTGACTTCACATTCCAGGATGTCTGGCTCTAGGTGAGTGATCACATGATCATGATTGTCTGGGTCGTGAAGCTCTTTTTTGTACAGTTCTCCTGTGTATTCTTGCCACCTCTTCTTAATATCTTCTGCTTCTGTTAGGTCCATACCATTTCTGTCCTTTATCGAGCCCATCTTTGCATGAAATGTTCCCTTGGTATCTCTAATTTTCTTGAAGAGATCTATAAACTGTCACATATTATTGTTCTTAGGCAACTATGGGCTATTTTCTTTCATTTCTTTATGATTTTGTTTATAGAGGCTTCATATGTTTACAGGTTGTTATAGTGTAAGAGTTTGGTAGATTATGTCAGCTAGCATATTTATTCATTTTCTCGAGGGATGCTGTGTTATTCATTTAATCAGGCCTTGTGTGAAGGTGTTAGTCGCTTAATCATGTCCAACTCTTTTGCTACTCCATGGACTGTAGCCCGCCATGCTCCTCTGTCCATGGAATTCTCCAGGCCAGAATACTGGAGTAGGTAGCCATTCCTTTCTCCAGAGGATCTTCCTGACCCAGGGATTGAACCTGGCTCTCCTGCATTGGCAGGTGGATTCTTACTATCTGAGCCACCAAGGAAGCCCTAATCGGACCTTGGTTAGTTACAGTGCAGTAGGCCTGTTACAGCTGTAATGGTCTCTAGAGGTGGAGGGAAAGCAATGGGTATAAAATTAATAAGTTTTGAGTTCTCATTCAAACTTCTGTGTGTGTTATTTAGTCAACAAATACAGTCTGAGACAGAACCAGAGCAGATTGCAGATAAGCTGTAAGTTTTCAAGTTTGGTATGGTGATTTTCTGTTAAATTGTGTCTCCTTTATTTCTATTTTAATCCTAATATGTGATAAGAATTATATCTAAGAATTAAATTAAACCTATAAGATTTAAGAAAGAATACCCTTACAGTAGAACAAAAAATAAAGTGCAGATTTCCAGTTATATCTTGAATTCGATAATGTTGGGAGAGTCTTTGCCTGAAATGGAACAGAACTCTAGTTTTTTTTGTAAAGGGAAAGGCACCCAGAATGTGTTAGGTCAAACTTAGAAGTTTACGTGTTTGGCTGTGAGAATTTATAGATTTTGGAGGTTTTTTGGCATTGTCACATGGCTGACTAGGGATCAAACCCACACCTGCGACAGTGGGAGCTCAGTCTTAACCACTGGACCACCAGGGAAGTCCCCAGTGATTATTCTTTTAAAATTAGATTTTCACAGGAGAGGGGTTGGGAGGAATTGGGCAATTGGGATTGATACATGTATAACATTGATACTGTGTATAAAGTAGGTAACTTATCAGAAGACACTGTATAGCACAGGGAACCCTACTCAAAGCTCTTTGGTGAGCTGAATGGGAAGGAGATCCAAAAGGGAGGAGAAGTATGTGTATGTATGGCTGATTCACTTTGCTGTACAGCAGAAACTAACATTGTAAAGCAACTATTCTCCAATAAAATTTTTAGAAAAGAAGAACTGAGCTTTGGTCATGAAAAAATAAGTAAATAAGATTAGATTTTTCATCTAATAACAAACGATCACACTGTATCTGTTTCCTGTTGGTGCTGTAACAAATTACCACCAGCTTAAAGGCTTCATTCAACAAGACAGATTTATTCTTTTATAGTCCCAGAGGTCAGAAGTCCAATGAGTTTTACAGGGATAAAATCGAGTATTAGCAGGGCCAGTTCCTCCTGGAGACTTCTCCCAAGGGGATTCTGTTTCCTCGTTTTTTTCGGCATCTAGTGTCTGCTGGCATTCCTTGGCTCATCCCTGCATTCCTTCCCCCATTTGAAAGTACGTCACTCCAATCTGCGTCCATCCTCCTGTTGGCTTTTCTTCTGTAGTTACTATCCCTCCACCTCTTCCTGTAAGGACGCTCACTGGTGATTACCTTGGGCCTATCCAGATAAGACAGGATAATTTCCCCATGTTAGGTGACCTTCACAGCTTCCAGGGCTTAAGACCTGAGTTTTTTGGGGGGGTGCTGGAGGAGCATTGTTCAGTTTACCATAGACACGATTTCCCTTCTGACCATGAATATTCCTGCAGCCTACGTTACCTTTGACTGCACTGCAGATCTTTTGGGGGAAGCTGCAATTTAAAGGGAAAATAACCCTCTCCCCATATTTTCCTTTACCAACATTCAGGGAGAAAGAACTTCTCACACTCCATGGTTTCTCTTTCATGCATTCAAGGAATGATTGTGAAGCCCTCATTCCTACTCTCCTGATATTTCAGAAGGTATTAACGTATTTAAAATTGGCACCACATTGACATGGTTTCAACAGAACCACTGCAAGCATCTCAGTTTACGTATAAAACCAGTATATAAGTAAGGGATAGTTTTTTTTTTAATTTTATTTTTAATTGGAGGATAACTACTTTACAGTATTGGGATAGTTTCTGCCATATATCAAAATAAATCAGCCACGGGCATACCCATGTCCCCTCCCTCTTAAACCTCCCTCCTCATCCCACCTAAGTGAGGTGTAGTTTTTAAAGATGTCTTCCTTAAATACATTAAAAGTTAAAGTAGCACCTCCTTTAAGACTGCTGAGAGGTATCTGCTCGTGTCTCTGGTCTTGGAGGCTTGAGTCACTGTGTGTTATCTTTGATGGAGAGAACGAATCAGTTACCTGAATGACCAGGGAGGGGAGGGGTGCTGTCCTCTTTCCTCTTCCAATCTTTTTTTTTTTTTTTTGCTGCACTGGGTCTTGGTTGCAGCGCATAGGCTTCTCTTACTGTGATATGGGCTTAGTTGCCACAGGACATGTGGGATCTTGGTTCCCCAAGGGACTGAACCCATGCATTGGGAGGCATATTCTTAACCACTGGACCACCAGGGAAGCCCTGGGTCAGTCCTAATTGTTCGAGTTTGAGCTTATGTTCTGTTCATGTAACTAACCTCGCTCATTTCCACCCACCTGTCTCCCACCCTTGCGGGTGATGTGGGTCCATTTGATTGTGCTGGCAAGGACTTGGTGCTTTGTATGTGTGTGTTTTTCCCAGATCACCTGGCTTGGGAGAAGAGAAGAGAAGTGGCAGTAGTTGCCCAAGTTCTGGGTACCAGGCACTGTGTCAGGGGGGCTGACATGACCCCACTGGCAGTGGCTGTGACCATTTTCTGTGAGTAAAAGGAGGAAACAGGAGTTAACCCTGAGGTCTGCCTGTCTCCTCTGCCCCTGTAGGTGATGACCTGTTCCCACAAATTTCTGCTATGACTTAGGACAGCTTTTCTGATTCCTCTGCGTTTGATCTTGGCAATGGGATTGGCCATCCTGGCACATGCATCCTGGTGGTGTTCACTGGTCACACACACCCTTTCTCTGTGCAGGTGCTATGTGAGGTATAAAGGGGTGCAAGGAACAGTTTGGCCCTGCTCTCCTGGAGCTTTCAGCCTAGAAGGGGAGACAGACGTGAGCAATGGACCAAGAAATCCAGGCTTAGAAATGTGCTAGGTGCTCAAAAGGATGCTGTGAGGAAAATGGGACTGGGGGTGGCAGGGAGAAACCTACTTTACACTGGTGGCCAGGGAAGGTTTCTTGGAAGAGGTACCATTTGAACCAAAATCTGAAATCTTAGGAGGAGTTGGGCCATGAAGAGCATTGCACGCACCACCTGTATGTGCAAGAGCCCTGTGTGTATATGTTCACTGTACATGTGGAACTTCAGTGCACTTTTGTTCATAGATCTTCTTCCCTCCGCTTACTGCAGGCCCTCCAGGACAGTGTCAGGGCCTTTGTCAATGTCCCTCCAAAGCTGAGCATTTTGTGGGTAAATGATTGAGCCCCCAGAGTAATATTATCCCATTGTTGCATCTTCTATCCTGGCTTTGTTGTCGGAAATTTGTGTCCCAAATAAAAGTGAACAATAGTTCATTTTTCTGTTTCACCAGCAAATGGCTTTTCTTGGCTTTGGGTGGAGGGCACAATTGGGATTGATCAATAACATAAGAAATTAAATTTTAGACGGTATTTTGGTGAACAAATAATTGAGAACTAACTCAACATGAGGGCCTGTGTTAGATGCTTCAGAGATTTTTTTTTTAAGTGAGAAAATAACTCCTGCTAGTGAGGCAGTCATGGTATAAACATTTCGAAAGTGTTGTAAACCATTTTCTGTCACCATTTAGTGCATATTCAGTTACTAAGTGAACATACGCATACACACTTGTGAAGTGCTATGGGTTTACAAAGTGGCGTGAGCTCTGTGGACAGCAAAACTTAACAGAAAATCATGGATTTGGTTGAGAGAAGAGTGGTTGCAATTTGGGCATGAAAGGCTGGGGATCCCAGCTCTCAGAAGCAGGAAACAACGGGAACTTCCACGCTGGTAAAAAGACTATTCAGGCTGTTATGACAGAACATCATAGACTGTGGGCTTAAATAACAGACATGTTTCTTGCAGTCCTGCAGGCTGGAAGTCGAAGGTCAAGGTGCTGGCACACCCAGTGTCTGATGAGGACCCCCTTCCAGGCTCATAGACAGCTGACTGTCTTTTCCTGGTGTCCTCACTTGGTGGAAGGGTCCAGAAAGCTCTCTGGGTCTCTCTCTCTTTTTTAATTATGAAAATATGATAACACTTTTACTGAATACTTGGAAAATACAGAACAAAGTTACATATAGTTTCACTGTATATTACAATTATGTTTTTAGGTAGAGAAATTAAGATTTTTAGTTGGAGTTTCAATATCAAACTCTCAAAAATTAATAGAATGAATAGACAGAAAAGTAGAAGGGTATGGTAGACCTGAAAAGCATTATGAACCAATTCAATATAATTAAAATTTATACAATTTTCATACAACAGCAGCAGACAAATTCTATTCAAGTTCTCTGCACAGGGCACTAATCCCATCCATGAGGGCTCCACCCTCATGACCTACTCACCTCTCGAACCACTAACACTTTCACATTGGGGATTAGGTTTCATGAATTGTGGGAGACAGTGTGTTCAGCCTAAAGCAAGAAGCACACAGATGAAGAATACATCTGACAGTTACTCCCTGGGGAGCCTCAGCCCTTTCTGCTAATTGGATCATTTTTTGGGGTTGCTAAGGCATCCTAGGTGGGATGGGAAGCATCTCATGTTGCAGGGCTCTGTTATTTGCGGACAGATCAGGGTTTGCCCACCAATGCTTCCCTTTACCCCTCTGAGGCACAGACATATGGACCCTTCTCCTAGTAGAGGTCGCCTGCCCAGGGCCATGTGCCCACCCAGTGGCCCCACCCTGGGGTCTTTGTTCTGAGCTCAGAGCCCCAGTGGGTGCTGGAGCATTTGGATGACTGGTTGACAGAGGGGCCTGTGTTCTCTCCTCCTGCCCTTTCCCTGCTCCACTTGTCATGAATGGAGGGCACATGAGTGGAGAACAGGAATGCATTTGGAGTGGAAGATGCGATTTTCAAGAGAGGGGTGGTTTCTGACAACAGGTGGCGTTGATGGCTGAGGGCTGACAGTTCACTATCGGCAGAGCCAGCCTGTGCAGGGGACGTGCTCAGTCTCTGGTATTTGACCCTGAACTGACCCGAGTTACTTTCAAATCCAGTGTTAGGAACTTAAAGACAGAACCCAGAGAAATTTAAAAAGACTGATGAAAAGTCATGCAAGTTGGGGAAGAATCCTGGGTCTATTTTAAAGTTAGATTTTTTTCCCTTTGTTCTCTCTCTCTTTTTTTTTTTTTGGCAAAAAAAACAAACAAACAAACAAAAAAACTGTGCTCTTTCCTGTATTAAAAATAAATTTCTAGATTATTTCACATTACCCCTAAGCCTACATTGGGCCCCTTCATATTGGGGAGTTATCTTGGTTGAGATCCTAAGATCCAAGTTTGGAATTTTTTTGCTTTTGCCCTTTTTAAAAAAAAAAAAAAACAAAAAACAGTGAAGTGAAAGGAAATAGGCTTTATCCATTTAATGAGTATTTATTTGTTAGGCAGCCTGTCAAATTCCTTAGAATGTGTGTCAGGAAGCAAGATCAGGACGACTCCATCTCTGCTCCTCCAGAGTTTGGGCTCTTGCAGAAGGGCAGACGTGCAGAAAACAAGGTGTCAGCAGCCGGCTGTGAGTTGAAGGTTCGCACCAGGAACGGGAGCCATCCGGAGCCAGGGAATGGGTCTGATGATCAGATTGTCCACAGACAGCACGTTTGAAAGTCATGAGAGATCACAAAGGTCTGTGAGCTGTGTCAGTTTAGGGATTTCTTTTCACTGTCACCATAAGATAACTTGGACTGATGCCTGGGAGGGTGGCCTTATTTATGAAGTGGAATATGTTCATTGATTATTCCTACCCCATCTGATGAACCTCATCAACTTGTGGTCTGAGCTAACATCCTGATTCTGGCTGTAGCTTCCCTCGGGGTCCGGGGAGTGAGCGATGAGGGGAGTGAAGAAGCTCGAGTCTGCAGTGGGCATCTGCTCCATGGAGTCCCATCCAGGAGTTCACCTCCTGCAGAATCAAATGGGGAGGTCAGTGTGTCTGTCTTGGTCTCCACAGGAGGATGTTGGCTCTGATTCCCCTAGACGTCTGAGTGCTGCAGGAAGATGGAACATGTCTGCTTGTGCTGTTGGGTATGGAGTTTTTTTTTCTTTCAGGAGCTTATCCTCCCATCCAAGTAATAACGAGGCTTGATGCTGCTTAGCTTACAAGATTGGGCACATTCAAGGTGGGATGGCTGTAGACAGGAGTTTATTTTTTTTTTAATTTATTTATTTTTTAATTGAAGGATAATTGCTTTACAGAATTTTGTTGTTCTCTGTCAAACCTCAACATGAATCAACCATAGGTATACATATATCCCCTTCCTTTTGAACCTTTCTCAATGGAACATTTATTCCAAAAGTAGCCCCTGAACTATGCTTTATAGATGTCTCTATGAGGCTTTAACCTGGGACAGTTCCCTAGGAAATACTATGTTTAAATATTATATTTAAAGATGCTACCACATCCTGACAGAATTCTTTTAAAAATATTTCACATGATCCTTCAAATTTATTGGAATGTCACAGTATGTTAAAAGTAACAGCCTTATAATTATAAGGCTTATTTAATTAAAAGGTTTCAGCATCCAGTTAGAACAGTTTTCTGCCAAACATAAGTGACTGTTTGAATGTATTTGTGAACAATTATTTTCTGTTGGAATGGAGAATCTTTTTGGGTGGGAGATGGCTACTGAGTATATTATTGCATGCATGCTAAGTCTAAAGAACTAAAGAGCCTCTTGATGAAAGTGAAAGAGGAGAGTGAAAAAGTTGGCTTAAAACTCAATTCAGAAAACTAAGATCATGGCATCTGGTCCCATCACTTCATGGCAAATAGATGGGGAAACAATGGAAACACTGAGAGACTTTATTTATTTGGGCTCTAAAATCACTGCAGATGGTGACTGCAGCCATGAAATTAAAAGACACTTGCTCCTTGAAAGAAAAGCTATGACCAACCTAGACAGCATATTAAAAAGCAGAGACATTACTTGGCTAATAAAGGTCCGTCTAGTTAAAGCTATGATTTTTCCAGTAGTCATGTATGGATGTGAGAGTTGGACAATAAAGAAAGCTGAGCGCAGAAGAATTGATGCTTTTGAACTGTGGTCTTGGAGAAGACTTGAGAGTCCCTTGCAAGGAGATCCAACCAGTCAATCCTAAAGGAAATCAGTCCTGAATATTAATTGGAAGGATTGATGCTGAAGCTGAAACTCCAATCTCTTGGCCACCTGATGCGAAGAACTGACTCACTGGAAAAGACCCTGATGCTGGGAAAGATTGAAGGTGGGAGGAGAAGGGAAAGATAGAGGATGAGATGGTTGGATGGCATCACTGACTCGATGGACATGAGTTTGAGCAAGCTCTGGGAGTTGGCGATGGACAGGGAAGCCTGGTGTGTTGCAGCGCATGGGGTTGCAAAGAGTTGGGCACAACTGAGCAACTGAACTGGTAAGTCGCTTCAGTCGCGTCTGACTCTTTGTGACCCTGTGGACCGTCCCACCAGGCTCCTTGTCCATGGGGTTCTCCAGACAAGAATACTGGAGTAGGTTGCCGTGCCCTCCTCCAGGAGATCTTCCTGACCCAGGGATCGAACTTGTGTCTCTTATGTCTCCTGCATTGGCAGGTGGGTTCTTTACAACTAAGCCCACCTGGGAAGCCCAGGTATATTATTATAAGATTTTTCTCTTTCCTATAAAAAGCTACAGTTTTACATTTCCTGACGAAAGTTGGGTGTTGCACATCTTCCCATCCCCCAACTCAAACTAGCTTAAGCAAAACATCAAATTTGTTGACTTATAAACTAGAGCAATCCAGGAGTAAAGCTGGCTTCAGACAGGGCTCAAGTGTCCTCTCGGGGTTGGGCCTGAAAGATAGCCACTGGCAGTTCTTACAGCTTTGACCCAAAAAGAAAGAAGAAAGACCCTCTTTCTTCTAGTGCTGCTCAATCAAGTCTTATGAAAGGAATCTTTTTGGCCTGGATCACGTGCCCATGGCTGTGCCCAGAGGGGTGAACTGCCATTGCAGGGTCCATCCTTGGATTGAGGGGTGGAGGCAGTGACAGTGGGAGGGAGGAGGAGTTGCCAAATGAAGATAAGGGTCCATGGCAGACACACCCACACTTGTGCTAGTAGGGCCTGCTGTTGCTAGTGGCACCTGGTGGTGGAGGGATGGAGGATGGAGAGGAGGAAGATGGCAGTCCCGTGGCACCTGCTGTTTGTTAGAACCTTGAGGTTATTGGCTCAATTGCAATTCTTCTCCACCTGGCTTTTATGTAAGTACCTGGCTAGCCAAGGATAAACTCATGATTGGGAGTGAGAGCAGGAGAGGGAAACAGCCAAATGCTGTCTTCCATAGATAATGAAATCGTATGCCTTTCTTCACTGTTTTATAAGATATGGGAAAGGATTCATGGAAGGGGGTTCCCAGAACTCTTCCTGTGACATTTCCAGGCTCCTGTTGGTAGAAAGATTTTTGTAGGTGTGTCTTCTTGGTGAGAGGGTACCCCTGGGGTCACCTGGTAAGTTAGAGAGTTTGGGCAAAATATTCATCCGAGGGCTTTCTCAGCAAAAAAAAGAAAAAAAAAAAAAGGCCAGTAGTGATCTTTGTTTTACTGTGGGAGTCTCCTTTCCACATAAATGAAGTTAGAGCCTCAGCGTTCCCTCAAGGACCATCTTCATCCACCTCCCAAGTTTCCCTTTGATTTCAGCAATTTTGTCTTTATGCAATGAACAGTCTCTGTCTTGGTCAAGCATCTGCTAAAGAAGCTGACATTTTGAGTCTCTCTTTTTAATTTTTTTATTTAAACATTTTATTTTCTATGGGTGTATAGGCAATTAACAATACTGTGATAGTTTCAGGTGAACAGTGAGGGGGTTCAACCTTTCATATACATGTATCCATTCATCCCCAAACTCCCCTCCCATCCAGGCTGCCCCATAATTTTGAGCAGAGTTCATGTGCTATACAGTAGGTCCCTGTTGGTTATCCATTTTAAATATAGCAGTGTGCACCTTTCCATCCCAGACTCTCTTACTATCCCTTCCCCGCATCCTTACCTGAGGCAACCATAAGTTTGTTCTCTGTGAATCTCTCTTTATTTTAGGTCAATTAATTTTTCTTGATCTACGTTTTTACTGTTTATTGTGTCCTCTTTTTCTTCAAAAAGGGGAAAAAAATATCCATTCTGCCCTGAATTTGGAAATCTCTCATCGTCTTTGCTTGGTCAGTCAGACTTCATCACAGTGTAAACTTTGAAAATCACTTTTCAGTTCCTTATTTGTCCAAAGGGAGGGTTTTGAGCCCAAACCACTGTTGAGTTGGTTTGGTTTCTTTTCTAGCATTTTCACCAGCCCATGTACCCAGAGGAAGCAGTATAGCAGATGCCCTTGACCCCAGGCACACCAAGGCCTGGACTCGAACCACCTTTCTTCTCCTGCCTGGAGAGCTGGCCCCATCCGGCTTCCCACCCCTTATTTCCAGCCCCAGCAACACCACTCACTCAAACACTGAGCAAATCTGGCTGAAAAAAACCCTCTTTGTCAGTTCAGCCTTTAGCCTATCCAAAGCTATCATTAAAGCCATAGCAGTTGTTCAATTATTAAAATCCGTTCTTGTATTCAGCTCTCAGACAGAATCCAGCCCGTTGACCAGTTGTTCAGATCTGTCTTGAGTGCATTCAGATCCATGGTTTTACGGTGTCATTTGATGATGGTGCTTTTTCCAGCCGGGCTGGCTCCTGGTGGCTTAAACGGTGCAGCCAAATGGGCACCGAACCTCCCCACCTTGTCTCCTGTAAACAAAACTCTTGAACGTGATTTTGTGTTCAAAGCACCATGCTACACACTGGACACTTAAAGCTGTGAGACACTTACGATTTTGTTCCTGTATCCATTTTACAGATGAATAAAGAGGTTGGTGAGGTGAGGAAACCTGACCCAGTTAGAAAGCATTTTAAGGCCATCTGTGGGATTCCTGAGCCCACCTGGGATCCCTGCTTAGACAGCAAGGGGATGCTCCCTCCCTCATGGCTACAAAATGCCAATCCATTGGGGAGGGATAGCCATGTTTATTATCAGTTTCATGATGTCATCTCTTTGTGCTGATAGGAAGTCTAGTGGTACATTTCCTTTTAAAGGCAGTTTTAACATTGACAGACACTTGCTTCTAAATCAGCTGGCCAAAAGTAAGGAGCCCAGCCCATGATTTCTTGTTTCCTGTAGTTTGATCAGTCTTGCCTGCACCGACACTTCCTTTTTAGAGCAAACAACGGAACCTCTCCCCTGAGGTGGGCAGAAACTTACCTGAGTCATTGGAGCAGGGATTCCCCTGGTCCTTGAATTTCCCTTTGCTCTCTGATTCCCCTCCAGGAAGGAGACCAGAGCGGAGGGCTTGTCTGGTTCACTTAGCCTGAGGCTCAAATATTTGGGAGGGTGATTTTGAGCGTTTTCTTCTTATTGTTCTTAGACCACAGTGGTGAAATCACTCAGGCATCTACATGGTATTCCCCACCTTTGTTCTTCAGTCTCTGGTGGCCATGGGAGCTGGTGGCTTTACTGTTCCTACTGGAAGGAAACGTTAGTCACATCTTAATCCTGAGTCATACATTTACCCTCATTTGGGAAATAAGGAAATTTGACAGCAAGGCTGAGTCAATAATTTTGGTCCTGACCTTTGAGAGAGATTGGTAAACAAACTGAATCACAAATTGTTTATTATTTTGGTCACAGAAGCTAGAAAGTTCCCAAGAAGTGAATCTTTCAAATCTGTATAGTATCCCACATACTTTAAGCTCTATCTGTCATCAATTATTTAGATGATTAATACTGCTACAGATTTGGAAAATAAATATCTTTCTATTATAGAACACTACAGTTTTATTTAATGGGGAAAAAAAAAAAACAACAACGGTTCTCTTACTTTTCTTATTCTCTTAGAAGAAAATGTTCCACTGAATAATTTATGCTTTTAAAATGAAGCCTTGTGTTTTCATGATACCAGAGGCCCTTTCATTATCTAAGTGAATGTTAAGCAGCCCTGAATGTCAACCATTTTCATGTAATAAATATTTTGAACCTAGGACAACTCGGGCAACTTGATTGTCCTCAGGTGAAGTTCAGACTGAATTACACAGAAGTACAAATAATTGCAGATAATAGAACTAATCACAGTATGCAAATTAGCCATGATAAGAACCTTATGAAAGTTTTTCATGGTTATGTTCACGTAAAATAGGTTGTAAAATTTAATTATGTCATTCAGGATGGTAAACATATTATAGTTTCACACTTTTTAAAAGAATTGAGACAAATGGTTATTTGTAATTTTGTAATCTTGTTATTTTGTATAAAATGCATGATTTTTTAAGACAGAGGGACCAACTAAAAACGCACTGTGCCCTGATATTTCAGATCTAAAGTGCCTCCTTCTAAAATGTATGCTTGGCTTGAAATGACATAAAACCCTCCATGTTACTGATTTATACTTTAAAAAATTATTTCTGAAGATTCTACAGCAGGTCCTTGTTATCTGGGGATAATTAGAACCAGGAAAAAGCCATTTTAATTGAATCAACTTAAGCAGGGACCAGAATGTCATAATACAGTTTTTAAAAGCTTTGGGGCATTATCTGGCCAAAAACTCTGAATATCATGAAAATAGTATTTTTAGTTTAGACTTCACAAAATGTAGATGATCATTTTGACCTTGGCTAACTCTTAGAATGAGCAATGCTAAAAATCAAGTATTAATTGTTTGGAGAGGAATACACTTTTAGACAAACTTGTAATTGTGTATCATGGTACTTTATAAATCCCATTTGACATTGACATCACATCTTTAAGATGGTCAGTTTTACAGAAATACTTGAGATCCTAGCCATTTTCCTCTGGGCCTTTTATATTGTTGACTATCAAACTCCTCCTGGGTTGAAATCCCTACCTTGTCACCCATTTAAAATGTTTCTCTTAAATGACTGTGGCTCATCCGCCTGCTCAGTCCCCATTTGCCACTGTTTTACCTGTCATTGCTTAAGTTCTCTAATATTTTGATTAACCTCATGAAATTCTGTATTTGGAGGGCAAGATTTGCAATTAGGAAAGATGCTGATGATGAACAGGGATGGGATTTTGAGTGGGAATTCAAGTCACTTGATGGTTGATTGTTAGGAAATATTGTAGAGTTTTGAAGGCACGTTTCCCTAAAAAAAGCTCCTCACCATGTGGGGATCTGGACAGTGAGCATTCAGGTAACCGGGGCCCCCCTACCTCTTTGCCTGAGTCCATTGCAGTGCGCTCTGGAGACGAGGAGGCAGATTCATGTGTGGGCCAGGTGCTGGTCCTGCCAGGAAGTAGGTTTATGACCATGAATAAGTCATTTAACTTCTTTTGGACTAATTTTCTAATCTACAAAATGAAAGGGTTGAGCTCAAGCCCCTTCTGATGACAAGATTCTGTAATTCTGAAATGTTGGATATTTTCAGGCTGGTGAGAGTTTTAACACTCAGTTTTCATAGAATCCTAGAACTTAATAATCATCAAGAACCAGCTCCTTCTTTCAGTTTAATTGTACCATATAGCTTGCTTACTAAGTCACTTCAGTTGTGTCCAACTCTCTGCAACCCTGCCAGGCGCCTCTGTCCATGGGATTCTCCAGGCAAGAATACTGGAGTGGGTTCCTCCTCCAGGGCATCTTCCCGACCTAGGGATCGAACCTATGTCTCTTAAGTCTCCTGCATTGGCATACAGATTCTTTACCACTAAGTATCTATATATAATATAAGATGTAAAATATATATCTGTAGATAATTATTTCCATAGCTATGGATCACATATGGGTATATGTGATCATTTATTTGGTAAAATTGTAATCAGCACTTTGGAACAGTTTTAAATCTGCTCTTTTCAGTCATGTTATCCTTATGCATTTGCCTATATATTGTCATCTTTTTTCTTTCTTTCTCTTTATTTACTTTTTGGCCTCACCAAGTGCCTTATGGGATCTTTGCTCCTTGACCAGGGATTGAACCCTGGCCCTTGGTGGTGAGATCATAGAGTCCTGACCATCAGGGAGTTCCTTTATATTGTAATTTTAACATGTTTCTCTTTTTCACATTAATCTGTTCTAATGACTACCACTAATAATAATAATAATCCATAAGTACATTTTCTAAAAATTTTTAGTTTTAACTTTTTATTTTGTATTGGAATGTAGCCAGTTGACAATGTTGTGGTGATTTCAGGTGCACAGCAGAGTGACTCAGCCATCCTTAGACATGTATCCATTCTCCCCCAAACTCCCCAAGTACACGTGGTGGTGGTGGTGGTTTAGACGCTAAGGCATGTCTGACTCTTGCGCTGTAGCCTGCCAGGCTCCTCTATGGGATTCTCCAGGCAAGAATACTGGAGTGGGTTGCCATACCCTCCTCCAGGGGATCTTACCAACCCAAGAATTGAACCTGGGTCTCCTGCATTGCAGGCAGGTTCTTTACCGAAGTACATGTGTTATGATACATTATACTTCAATATACCCTGCCCAGTATATCCTGGCAACAGAGCATCTCTATACTTTAGAATTTGGGGGGGAAGTTTTGGGGTCATGTTACCATAGGCATCTCTGTAGGTAGACAGTTTTGTAAAAAGAGCTTCCCACCCCCCTAGGGCGGTCTGTGTACTGCAGTACTTAAACGCCTTTAGCCACTGCTGTAAACAGGAAGAAACATACTAAAGCAAAGGTCTGGCTAAGAGAAGCAGGGGGAGTGGCAAGGAAAGCTGGAAGGATATTCCTTTTGCTGCTGCCAGCAGGGCAAATCAAGATCCCGGGAGTCTGGCATAAATAAAGGAAGTTGGGAAGGACACAGAAAGGGGTTTCTGGATGCATTTTCGGAGCACTGCACCGCATATTCAGTTAACCCGGAGGGCTTGGTGACCTTTGGCTTCTGAAGTTGCACTGAGCCTGGTGCAGAGAACAAAGCCACCAGACCTCACCAGCCTCCAGGAGCAGAAGTGCTCACGGGAGTGAGGCAGCCACAGGCCAAATGAGCAAATCCTGCATGGTTAAAAACAGCAGCACTTTTTAATTCAAGATCTGGGAGATTGTCAAAGCATCCTGGGGGGATAAGAGTTTGTTCATCCGTTAAAATTTCATCTGCTGCCTCCTACAAGATGAAGGGAGCATAATTGACACTCTTCCATCCCCTCTGGCCATGTCTGCTTTAGTCTCTGGTTGCTCTGGGTCTCCTGCATATGTGGGTGAATGGCTTGCAATGCTTTTTGACATAACTTGCTAAGGTTTCCCTTTATTGAGAAAGAAAGGGAACTCTGTGTTGCAGAAATGGGGGGGTAACTTGGTTGTTTACAGTAGCTGATGGCACATGTTTCAAGTTAAGCCAGGTTAAGCAAGGCAATTTTTAGCCGTGATGGGCATGACCAAGTAGAAAAAAAAAATACTGTTACAGAAATTTTATGTCAGTTTCACTTCCCCTTGTTGGAGGCCTTATGGAAATGAGGGGTAGTGATAAAGTCTGGTGAAGTCCACTGTTCTCAGAGAATTTATTTCATCTCATTTATGTATTCCTCAGCTTTAGAAGTCACATCCTATAGTTTAACAAAAAAAAAAAATTTTTTTTTTTTCCAGATTCTAGCTACATCAGAAACTGGTCATTTTCTAAAACTAAAGGAGAAAACTAGGAAGGGGTGATGAATTCTTTCTGAGTTTCAAGTTACAAAATAAAACGTAAGTATTGATGATTTCACAATGTGTTTACAATACTGTTGAGACCAGCTGAAAAAGCAGCAAATAACCAAGAGTTTTGGATATTTGCTCTCACAAAAAATAACATGTACACTTCTGATTTACTTATGGGATTTTAAAAGAGAAGCAAAACTTAGCATATTCTTTTAAAATAAGCTTTCCAGGTAGATACACCAGAGGGTTAAGGTGAGACCCAGCTGAATAGTTTATTTTTTTCATAGACTGCATCCCTGGGCACGTTTCCCAGGCTTGGTCTGTATAATATCCCCTGATTTAGAGAGAGATGTGAGAATTTCCAATATCAAAGTTGGAGAAAGACAGCTAAAGAGTAGGGATTTACTTTAATCACACATAAATTTGATGAAACTTAATCACCAGTGGCTGCCTTAGGTCTTTCCCCAGGTCTAACTCACTTAAGCCCCATGACAGCTGCTAGCCCTACCTGGACACGCCCAGATCTCTTTGGCTGGACCCCAGGAACAGCACCCTCTCAGCCCCCTCATCCTAAAGCTGGTCATCCTCTCCAGGCCAGGGGTAGTCCTCGCGGGGTGCCCTTCTTCCCATTTCCCAGGACTTACAGCCAAAACCAAGGACCGTCATTAGTCCTCGGGACTGCCATTAAGACCACCAGACTTATTGTTTCCTCAAAAGGCTGTCTTTCCAAATCTCTTGGCAATATTTTGTCATTACGGACAGTCACAGTTCCTCTTTTCCACTTCTCAGTGTATCCATTGATTTTCCTCCTCTCCTTCAAATTGCTCTGCTTAATGACTGGATTCATGGCTAAAAGGAAATCACTTTTAAATTCATATCGATCTACTTTTTGTTTTTTAAAAAGCCAAATCGATCTCAGGGCCCATAGGCTGAGGATATAAAAAAAAATTAGAATTTTTGAAACCTCTGACTGTCTAATGAACAGGCTACCCTGCCTGGAGGAGCATCTCTGTTGATGGAAGCGTTTCTATAGAAACTGCACACCTGTCTGACAAGGATTCTCCAAAAGAGGAGCCTGGCTGAATTTGGAACAAAGTTTTCTAGGTTCCAGCCAAAAGGAATTATGCAGTTTCTCAGTTGATGGCCCAAAGGAAGCAAAGTTGTGTGTGTGTTTAATTCACACATTTTAAAAATTAAGCCAAGAGATTCAACTAGATTATTGCACATCTACTGAAAGGTGACTGTCTGATTCTCGAGTATATTTCCAGAAAAGCTGTTCAGGGAGAGAGACTCTGTGGGCATTTTTCTGTGTGATGTGGGCTGCAATGGATGCAGGGTGGGATCCCAGAGGGCTCTTGACAGCAGGCGGGCACAGACAAAGCACACACTGAATCAGGGTGATTGACCATTGGGATCAACAGAGGGGGACAGTGGTGAAAGCTGATAGTAAACTGTCTGAAGTGGGTATGTAGGTTTTGCTGGGCCGTGAGGGAGATTATATGAGTTGATTATACATCTGACTGTAATGAGGGTCTGAACATGACTTTTGAACCCCATCTGCCCTGCCACCCTTGAACCCCTAGTGTCTGCCTCCTGCTCCCGTAGCCCCATTGACCTGTCCTTGGAGGTGATGGAGGAGTAGTCCTTAATACATGAAAGCAAGCACAGTAGGGTCGTCTTTCCTGAAAACTTCTATATATATTTGAGCCTCTGAAGGCATATTTATTTGTGTTTTAACGAAGTCATGCTCCTGTTTGCTCCTCGAGCCTCCCTTATTCCAGCAAGAAGTGTTTTCTCCTCCTCCATTCTGCACGAGCATTGCTGGGCCCTTGTCTCGTTCCATTGCTCTGGTTCCTTTCACATTAATTATGTGGAAAGAGGCGTTTCCTCACTTACTACTAGACTGTTAACTCCAGGAGGCAAAGGATTTCTTTCTGTTTTGTTTGCTACTTGACGTCAAGCGCCTGGAACAGTGTCTGGTATGTGGAAGGTGCGTGATAAACGTTTACTGGGGTAAATGAGGTGGCGAATGCATCTTTCTGACCCAGATTCCTTAGGCTCAGGACCCGTCCCTTCATCCATGAACTTCTTGCTGGACTGACACAGCGGCTGGTCTACTCACTGACCATTGGTCTGTGGGGTGTGATCACCCACGCCTGGTCCCCTCAGAGGGCCTGGGGAGGGGGTGTGCGGTATTGTCACCACCTTGGAGACCTTAGGTTAAACTGTCAGCTATTGAAGGCATTTCCTGGGTGCTTACAGGTGTGACATGGAAGGGAGGCAGCCACCACGGGGCAGCTCTGGTGTAAATGGTGGGACCAGCCCCTCCTAGGAAGCATCTCTGATGGATGGGCCATGGCTGGTGGAGGCAGGAAGGGCGTGTGCTGGTTGTCACAACTGAGTCTTCCCCTCTGGTTGGGTCTAAGAGGAAGCCTGTGGTTAAGTCACGTGGCGGCAGAGTATCTGTCCCTGACAGGAAGGTTAAGGTGGCCCAGACTAAGCCCTGCCTCTGTTTAAATAAAGGAGGACAGACAGAGGCTGCATTGCAAGGCGTGGGATGTGATTTGCAGCAGATAAGGAGTCAGGCTGATGGAAAGTCAAATCTAATTCGGATGATCTAATAACATCTTTGAGTGGTTGCCCTGAGGGTCAATTCTGGTTGGTTATGGCTTTTACTTCCCTGCCACCCAACCCCACAATCACAAGGAGGAGAGCGGGAAGCTCTCAAGAGGTTCTTTCTCAGAACCTCTGTGCTAAGAGTGTTTATCTGGAAAGGACATTGTAGGTACAAGACTTAGGCTGTAAGACACAGTAAGAGTTGCCTTCTGGTCAGCTGATGAGTAACTTTGAGATGATCATGAGATATTAATATCGTAAAACTGGATTTTTGCTCCTGTCCTCCCCTGCCCGCTTCTCTTTCTTCTTCTTGTTCATCATCATCATCGTCATCTCCTTGTCCACACACACACACAC
This sequence comes from Bos indicus, assembly GCF_029378745.1. NCBI lineage: Eukaryota > Metazoa > Chordata > Mammalia > Artiodactyla > Bovidae > Bos > Bos indicus. Next base: position 34,840,082 of record NC_091772.1, on the reverse strand, counting down.
ACACACACCCCCCGCCCCCCGCCCCCCCCCCCCGCCCCCCCCGGCTGACACTTGAGAAACTGTCAAGCCTTTCCCTGTCAGGCTCTGTGCAGAGGTGGCTGGAGTCTCTCTCGTCATCACCAAGTATTTATGAAGCTCTCACTCGGTGTCACGTAATTGCTGCCAACTTCTCCTCCTCCTCTGCTTTGTGCTCCCTGAGCCTTGCTCTCCAGTTGCTCCATGCTCTCCTATTCCTTTCCCCCAGGGTCATCCCTTCCCAGCCTCCCTTACCAAGCCTAGTCCCTGCCCCACCTCCACCTCCTGGAAACCCACCTGGTTGCAGCCCGGCAGAGCCCCTGCTGCCCTCACCTCCGGCCCCAGGAAAGCAAGCCCGGCAGGTGATGCCAGTCACACCGGGGGAATCCGCAGCCTGAGCTGTGACCACCTTGTCTCTCCTTCCCTTTGCCCCTCTCGCACTGGGCTCCATCACCCTCCCAGGATACACAGGGCACTTGTGATAACCTGACCCTTTGGCTGTGACCCCAGAGCTGACGTCTAGTCTCAGTATAGTCAGCTCCTCTGATGCAGCCCTCCAGCCCCACCCAGTGGTTCCATGTCAACCCATGTGAGGGGTGATGGCACCACTTGGGAAGCCTTCACAGAAGGACCTAGACTCACAAGAGAAATGGAAACATTCCTGTAGTTTTCACGTCTTGTGCTAGAAGTGTTACTTGGAGGGAAAATACATCTTTTTGGCATCTGGATTCATGGGCTGGGGGTAGCTGCTGAGCTGAATTGGAGATGGAGAATGTGTGGAACAGAACGGTGGGCGTCCAGGACACTCAGAGTGGGTGTGTGTGCTGTGCTCAGTCGTGTCTGACTCTCTGTGTCCCCATGGACTGTAGCCCACCAGGCTCCTCTGTCCATGGGACTTTCCAGGCAAGAATACTGGAGTGGGTTGCCATTTCCTACTCCAGGGATCTTCCTGATCTATCCAGGCATCAAACTCATGTCTCTTGTGTCTCCTACATTGGCAGGCAGATCCTTTACCTCTGTGGCACCTGGGAAGCTTTCACAGAGGAAGTCAAAATGATTCAGTCTCTTCCCTAAGTTTCCATTTTTTTATTAGAGATTTTAAAAATGATTAAATAGCAGTTTTCAATACCCAGTTGATCAAGGTATTTTAGAAACCTTTGATTTGAAAAGTTCTAAGGTGAATGATCTTTGGTTTGGTGGACAGTTGGCTTCTGATGACCTGGGGTGAACTCTTGTATAAGTGAGTAGGGCTGGTTCTCAAGAGATGCTTCCAGTATCCAAGGATCGTAACCGAGTGCCAGTAGGAGAAGAGACTTAGAAAATACGCTCCATGCAGCCACATGGGTGTTGCATCATAGCAGATGCTAGCTGAACAGGAGCCCTAGTTGTGGCCAAAGGCCGTTGTCAAAAACAGAAGGGTTGGCTCTAATCTCCCTCACCAGGATCCAGCTCAGTGTTCCATAACCAGCTGCTCTGGTCCCCGAAGATGACATCTCAGGGCCCAGGGTCACCCTCCCTGCCCTGCCAGAGCCGGGCCCACCTGGCTCTTCTCTCTACTTACTTTAGACAAGAGGAAATCTCTATGAGACTCTGAGTGTAGTCTCAGAAACATGTCTTATTTTATTGTCATGGCCCAAGACTACTTAGTAATTCCTTAGGACTGGAGGTAAGCTGACTGTACTATTTCCTAAGTATCTGTATTTAACAAGTTAAATAGTCTTTGCTCTCAATGAGTTTATATCATACATACACACACACACATGCCTACCCTTATTATTTGAACTTTGATGATATGTGTGTTTCTGTAACACAGATAGTAACACAACAACAGGATGGAGATGAATAAATCTTTACTATAATAAATCTTTGTGTAACACTAGGGCAGGGCTGTTTTATCCATCATGAGAATAGAAGGATGGAGGAAAAGGCATGGTTTTCCCTTCACCTGGAGGGGGAACAAATGGAGGAAAAACTAGTTTTATTCTTAGAAGAGTTGAGGGCATGAATAGAACATGGTTTGATGAATAAGAAATGGCAACCATGGTGGGACTGGTTGGGGAAAGGAGGTGGTGTGCCTCTGGGAGGCGTCAGGGGACTGCGTGGATAGGAGTAACATTCTAGTAAATTGGAGGGCTGGTTTCTAGGGGTCCTGGTATTTCAGGTTCTACCCTGGGTCATGGCTGTGACCTAGGCTTATTGAACTGCTTGCTGCAAAGTTATGTGTGGTAGGGAGAATCATGACTCCCCAAAGAACCATGGTTCACATCCTAATTCGCAGAGGCTATGGATATATTAGGTTACATGGCAAATAGGAAGGTCTTATCTGGCCTTGAAATGGGGAAGCTATCCTGATGGTCCAGGTGGGTCCTACGTAATCACAAGGGTCCTCTGACGTGAAGGAGATGCAGGAGAGTCAGTGTAAGAGTGATGCCGTGGGATGAAGTCTTTGGAGGAGGGGCCACAGGTCAAGGAAAGCAGGGGCCTCTAGAAGCTGAAAAGGCCAGGAAATAGATTCGCCCCTGAAGCTGCCAGAGGGGATGCAGCCATGCTGACACTTCAATTTTCAGGCCAGTGAGACCCAATTCAGACTTCTGACCTCTAGGGCTGTAAGATAATAAAGTTATTTTAAGCCACCAAGTATGTAGTAATTTGTTACAGCACTGATGGAAAACAATCCAGTATGAAAACCAGCCTCTACTGTGGAGATGTGAGACTCCCTTAGTTATTTATGAAACTTAATACAATGGAAAATTTATGAAAGATAAATAACTTGAAGAATCTTGTCAAAATGAATTGTAAGATCTCTCTAAGATAATCTGTTTCAGCAAAGTGAGGGCAAGAACTTTATTTCCTCACTATTATACCCTCACTGCCTAATTCATTTTTATAATTCATTTTTTAAGTGAATGAAACTCTTCATTTAAGTCCATGAAAAAACAAGAGAACGATCTTTTCAAAGAAATTATTTTATGCAAAAGTGTGTCACTATGATTAGAAATCTTAAATTCAGACTCTCTTTATAGACCAAGAATATTATACTTTACATTATCACTCAAAGATAAGAGGTTTGGTTAGAGGATTTAATTTCTTTTAAGTTGTTGGGTGTAAGCAGGAATCATTTTTGTTTTCTTGGGTTCTAGGAACGTCTTTGTACCTATGCATGGTTGGAGTGTTAACTTGCCCTTTGTCTTATCAATAAAACTACTGTAATATGTAGCAAGCTGTAACCTTAAATCCATGATACCGCCCCCCCCCCACTCCGCCCCCAAAAAAGTGCTCATTATTTGTGAAATTTAGTTTAGGAAACCTGATACTATAATACTTGTCTATTATAAATGATCTTTGCCTGGACTGTTAGAATTACAAATATTTCTAGTGTAGATTTGCTATTTCTTGGCTCACTTATTCTTCGAGAAAAATCTTGGCTAGGATTTGGCTATGTGCCAGGCCATGGGAAAACAAAGGTAACTGAGATATAGCACTTTGCAGAGAAAGCCACCTTCTCAATGGGAAGAAAAAGAAGTCTGTAGATGATGAAAAGATGAAATAGCCAATACTGAAATAATTCCCAGTGTCAAGAGTAGTCAACTTTCAACTCTGCAAGGAGAATACAGCAGAGAGGAAGAGACTAGAGGACCAGAAGGAGCCTGGCAACTAGAAGGGACAAGTATTAATTGCCTACTGAATCCTGGCATTTTTACACGTAATTTTATCATTTTACTTTGCAAAATCACACAGAGTGGAAATAATAATCACTGTCTTCTGAGTCACTGATTTTAAAGCAGAGATGGGCAGACTTTTCTGTGAAGGGCTAGATAGTAAATATTACAGGTTGTGAAGGGCTAGATAGTAAATATTATCTGTGGGGCTATGTGAAAATACAGGCTATGGAGGCCATACTGTCTCTGTCACATCTATTCAACTCAACTGTTGAGGCAGGAAAACAGCCACATAGACTGTGGAAACAAGTGAGCACGTCTGTGTTCCAGTAAAATTTTATTGACAACAATCGACAGTGGACCAGATCTGGCCCAGGGGTTGCAGTTCGCTAATCCCTATTCTCAAACAGCCATGATAGCTACCATTTCATTTTAGAATATTTCTGGAGAGGGAGATTATAGGTTTCATTAGCTTTACAAGTGGGTTGGTGACAGTTTCAAAATGAATTATAGAATCTCACCAAGAAATAATGGCAGACTGGATTAATAATGGAGGTTCAGACAGACCCAGTTTTTGGACATTTCACATCATCCTGGTTAATATTTAACAGGCCTCTGAGAATCCAGATATAATCCATCTTTAGGTCATTATATGATGAGTCCAAAGAGAAAACCACACTAATTCAGTCTTGGCACAGGATATGACGCTGCGTAGGCATGTGTGTGTGTTAGCTCTGAGATTTTTAAAATCATGGATATAAAGAAGATTTGTCTGGAACCATTGGGAAGAAATGAGGTAAATATCTGAGCGGATGACCTGGGAGAAGCCTAGAGTGTAAAGTCTCAATACCACTGTCTTCTGGAAAAAGGCAGAAACATCTGGTTAGTGTAACAATGAGGGGTGATGTGAAAGGAAACACCATGTCCAGATTGGAAAAGCAGAATACATCTTGACATCTTAAAGCAACAAGCCAGAAAAAAAAAAATCTGTCTTTAATAGCTGATAGTGTGGGAAAAGTCACTAAATTCAGAGATTGAGTTTCTTAATTTGGTTTCTTAATCCTTTAGAGCAAAACAGTGAATTTTTCTTTCCAAGAGTATATCCAAGTGTATCTCTTAAGATACAGAGTAGTAGGAAAACACCTGGAAAACCATTACAGGACTTTAAAAAAATGTGACACCGGGAAGCTGTTTAGGTCACCTGTCCTAGCCCTAACGTGACTGAAAGGAAATTTTTCTCTTGGCTGATGAGAGAGAGCTTGGACGAATTTGGTTACATTGGGGAGCTTATTTCTTTTGAGTAAAATTTTCAAAAATCAAAAGCACACAAAGTTTATAAGACGGTTTCAAGTGTAGATGGTTCCAACTGGATTGAAACATTTTTTCACCAACAGGAATCAATTAAAAGGATGTTGTCTCCAGAGGTCCCCATGCTTGGCACCCACAAGTGTGTTTTGATCTGGTTCCCCATCCGGCTCTGTACTGTTGCTCTTAAGATTGACTTGGAAAAAAGAGGGAGGAAAAGATGGAAAATAAGGGAGTTGATATCTTCCTGGAAGACACTGTAGATGTCAGCAGACTGAATTATTCCAACCAAAACAATGTAAGCTTTTCCTTATGCTTTGAATCCTGGGCACGAATCTTATCTTGGACGAGACAGATGTGATTCTGGGGACGTGCACCGCGTCCTGAGCTTTGGTGACTTTTCTGCTTGTCACTTTGACAGGAATCAGACACCCTACCGCTCTGCATTTGTGTACTGTTTCTAGCCTCTTTCTAAGTTCAGTGGAACTTCATAAAACTCAAGAAATCTTAGGACAGCTTGAAGAAAATAATCTGTAAAGTAGATCAGTGTTTTAATGTGGATTATAGCCAACAAAGAGCCTTTATGTTGAAGGCTTTAATGCATAAGCTAATTAAAGAGTCTTACAAGTTGACTTTTCTTTCCCAACAGACAAAGCCTTTTTTTAAAAAGTTAATTAATTGGACTTTCCTGGTGATCCAGTGGTTAAGAATCTGTCTTGCAGTGCCAGAGACACTGGTTTGATCCCTGGTCCTGGAAGATCTCACATGCCAGGGGGCAACTAGGCCCATCCACCACAGTTACTGAGCCCATGCTCAGGAGTCCTGGAGCCGCAACTACTCAGCCCACGTTTAGCAACCACTGAACCCCATGCACCTGAGCTCCGCAACAAGAGAAAAGCCACCATGATGAGAAGCCCGAGCACCCCAACCAGAGAGGAGCCCCTGCTTCTCTCCACAACTAGAGAAAGCCCACACACAGCAATGAGACCCCAGAACAGCCAAAAATAAACAAGTAAATAAATAAATATTTTTAAAGTTAATTAATTTGGTTGCACTGGATCTTCACTGCTGTGTGCAGGCTCTTATTTGTGGCAGGTGGGATCTAGTTTCCTGACCAGTTCCCTGCATTGTGTGCCCAGAATCTTAATCACTGGACCACCAAGGAAGTCCCCAGACAAAGCCTTTTTGCAATGTAAATGTGGTAAGGAATATTCATACTCTGCAGTCTTGCTGGCATTCTTTTCTTTTAGCAAGGGTTAAATAAGGGGGATCTTCAAAGCCTTGGTGCTATATTATAGAGAGCTTTGAAGTTTTTATTAGCTTCCCTGGAATCACTGTTCCCTGGAAAGTTCACTAATGGAATATATAGTTTCTTACACAAATCCATTTCCTAGCTGTATAGAGTAAATTACCTAGTCAGTGGGGATTCCATGGCAAGATAAAGTTAATACCTAAACTGGTCCCAAGTCAGCTATTCCCATTGTAAAGCTTTTGCAGTCATAAGGTACAATGTTATTTGGGTTAAATTAACATTTCTGTATCTTAACTCACCTCTTGAACTTCCTGAAAGCAGCATAATATGCCTTTCCCAGCCAATCAGATGACAGCTCTTATATATGGAGCTAACCTCTTCCAGCTTAGTGGGCGGTGCCAGCCTGCACTCAGTGCCCCTTCTCATCTCTGCATCTCCACCTGTGTCACCACCCTGTCTGGAGCAGACTGTCTCTGCCTTCTTGGTGGTGGTGGCCTCCTATCAAGTTCTCTGCTGCTTCTTTCCCTCTTCCCCATCTACCTAAACCCCGAGGTCTATTTTTCTTGGAGGAGCTAGACTGATTCTTTAAATCAAGATCATTCGTGCCCTCCTGTAAACCCTACAGTGGCTTCTCGTACCTACAGTGGCTTCTCATACCTCCAGTGGCTTCTCATACCTCCGAATCAAATCCCAAGTCCTTCTTTGGCACAGGCCTGTGATCTGTGCTCAGCTTTCCCTGTCCTGCATTTCCTGCTGGCTTCCCAGGCAACTCCCTGTCCCTCCCTCTGCTCCAGCCACACAGGCCACCTTGCTTGTCATGCACCCATTCAAAACTTGAAACTTCACACTTCCCTGCTCCTGAACCCCCCTCCCTCCACATACCCTGCAGCTTTCTGGCCAGTTCTTCCAGGTTTCTGCTCAAAGACAACTGCCTGAGACCCGACCACTTTATCTAAATGAAAAAACCCCATCCTCTTACCTGGCTTTTCCTTCCTTCCTTCTCTTACTAATGGACATTCAGCTTATTATTGATTGATTGCTTGGTTTAAATGTTCATTCATTTATTTATAGTTCATCTATCCCTCCCAAGAGAATGTAAACTCCATAAAGACAGGGACTTACAATGATATACATGTATCTTTCATGCCTCACATACATAGGCAATCAAGAGGTATCTGCTGGGTGTTGAATGAAGGAAAGAACCAGAGTCATTCACATTGTCTTTGGTTTCCATATATAGACCAAGTCACAGAGCAGTTTATGTTGTTCAAAATGCCAATGATGTTTTTTATTTTCCTGCCTTAATAAAGTTTTCAGTCCAATAGCCAGAGTTTATCTTAGATTTAGCTCTTGCCTAAAGATCTTAGCAGTGACCTTGGTCAGTCTCCAGTGTAGGGTTCAACATTTGAACACAGGTACCATATGGACATGAGGACCTGGACTTCCTGGTGATGTAATGGTTTTGTGGTGGCCATCCGTGTCCATGGACAGAGCTGCTGGAATCTTACTTGCCTTGTTAGTGATTAGCAGGCACGTATATAGCACAAGGAAAAAGAGCCAATAGGCATGTCTATTCTTAGTACAGTAGAGTTCCCATAATTATCTAAGCACTCAGAGGTTACTTTAAGAAATTTTGTAAGACTAATGGAGCTTTTTCTCCTACCAATGAGCTACTCATCATCTTCCTATAAATATTATATGAGAAGAAATCAGGGGTGGGAGTTAATAGAGGAAGTTGGATACATGGTCTGTAGAACCTTGTAGAAGATCTTAAGAGCCCCATTCCATGAGATAATTTTGTTGGCATAATTGCTTTGGGCTGCTTCTAAAGAGTCAGATGTATCAATGCGTAATTTACATTCAGTAAAATTCACTTTTTTAAAAAGCATATGGCTGTGCATTTTGATAAGTGCATACAGATACAGTTTTGTAACCACCATAATCAAAATATAAGTTTTCGTCCTTGCAAAATGTTCCTTGGAATGTGCTCCACTGTAATTGCTCAGCCCTGACCCCTGGAAATCACTGATGTGTTTTCTATCCTTATGGTTTTGCCTTTTCTATAATGCCCTGTAAATGGAATCATGCAGTCTGTCTCTGTTTGAGAGGCACCGATATGTTATTGGTAGTTTGTTCCTTATTACTGCAAAGTATTCCTGTGTGAATATAGTTTCTCTTCTCCCTTCAATTCTGTGTTCCAGTCTCTTCTACTTGGACTTTTAATTACCTTTTATGTAATATTTCAAACCTTCCCTGTTGCCTGAGTTCCTTTTTTCCTTCTCTGCACCAGTGCAGTGTCTGTACCCAGCAGTTCTAAGTACATATCTGTTTGGTTGATCCCTGGGGGCAGTGATGGCAATTGGGGTACTTCTGTGCATGTGTAGCAGGCTCATGTGGCATATGTACAAGGTGAGTGAGCCCTACCCCAGGGCTGAGGTAGAGATTCCTATTATTTCTCTCCTGGCAGCAAGGCATTACCTGCCAGACATAGAATATAAAGAAGGCTGAACACTGAAGAATTGATACTTTCAAACTGTGATGTTGGAGAAGACTCTTGAGAGTCCCTTGGACTGCACAGAGATCAAACCAGTCAATCCTAAAGGAAATCAACCCTGAATATTCATTGGAAGGACTGATGCTGAAGCTCCAATACTTTGGCCATCTGATGCGAAGAACTGACTCATTGGAAACAACTCTGATACTGGGAAAGATTGAAGGCAAGAGGAGAAGGGGACTACAGAGGATGAGATGGTTGGATGGCATCACCAACTCAATGGACATGAGTTTGAACAAATTCCAGGAGATTTGATGGACAGGGAAGGCTGGCTTGCTGCAAACCATGGGGTTGCAAAGAGTCAGACATGACTGAGTGACTGAACAGTGGGATATAAAACTGGATTTGAGCTGTCACAGCAGTGAAGATCCATCTTACCATGAGGGGGGAGTCAGACCAAATCTGTGGTTTTTATAAGATATATAGATTTAGCTTGGAGACACCAGCCGTGAAAAGTGCAGAATCTTGTCTAAAGGCTTTCCTATCTCTTAAAGCTTTTGCGTTGTTTTTTTAATCACTGGTAAGCTTGGCATAGTGGTTAAGAGAGAGAGATCTGGAGACAGACTCTGCTATTAACCACCTATGTGACCTTGGGAACCTTTCAACGCCCTAGTTTCTTCATCTGTAGAATGGGGATAAAAATAGCAGCGAGGAGTGATGATAAATGGTTGATTTGTACATGGTGCTTAGAACAGCACCTGGCAGATATTGAGCTGTACAGGACCATTAGTCACTGCTCTTACTGTTATTAACTAACTTTATCCCCGGTACTCCTCTGAAAATGTGTACTTTACATGCATTTGTGACACTTTTCATGGGTGTCAGCTTCTAGATACCTGTTCAAAGAAAGATTATGATTCAGTTAATGGGGGTTTGGGAATAAGATAAAATAGTTTGGGATTAGCAGATACACACTACTATATATAAAAGCAATAAACAACAAGGACCTACTGTGTAGCACAGGGAATTATATTCAATATCTTGTAATAACCTGTAATAGAAAAGAATCTGCAAAAGAAAATATATATACATACACATATATATGTAAATTGTGAAAATTTATAATACACATGCATACACACATATATATGTGTGTGTGTACGTATCAGATTGGATCAGTCGCTCAGTCGTGTCCGACTCTTTGCGACCCCACGAATCGCAGCATGCCAGGCCTCCCTGTCCATCACCAACTCCCGGAGTTCACTCAGACTCACATCCATTGAGTAAGTGATGCCATCCAGCCATCTCATCCTCTGTCGTCCCCTTCTCCTCCTGCCCCCAATCCATCCCAGCATCAGAGTCTTTTCCAATGAGTCAACTCTTTGCATGAGGTGGCCAAAGTACTGGAGTTTCAGCTTTAGCATCATTCCTTCCAAAGAAATCCCAGGGCTGATCTCCTTCAGAATGGACTGGTTGGATCTCCTTGCAGTCCAAGGGACTCTCAAGAGTCTTCTCCAACACCACAGTTCAAAAGCATCAATTCTTCGGCGCTCAGCCTTCTTCACAGTCCAACTCTCACATCCATATGTGACCATAGGAAAAACCATAGCCTTGACTAGACGAACCTTTGTTGGCAAAGTAATGTCTCTGCTTTTGAATATGCTATCTAGGTTGGTCATAACTTTCCTTCCAAGGAGTAAGCATCTTTTAATTTCATGGCTGCAGTCACCATCTGCAGTGATTTTGGAGCCCAGAAAAATAAAGTCTGACACTGTTTCCCCATCTATTTCCCATGAAGTGATGGGACCGGATGCCATGATCTTCGTTTTCTGAATGTTGAGCTTTAAGCCAACTTTTTCACTCTCCACTTTCACCTTCATCAAGAGGCTTTGTAGTTCCTCTTCACTGTCTGCCATAAGGGTGGTGTCATCTGCATATCTGAGTTATTGATATTTCTCCCGGCAATCTTGATTCCAGCTTGTGCTTCTTCCAGCCCAGCGTTTCTCATGATGTACTCTGCATATAAGTTAAATAAGTAGGGTGACAATATACAGCCTTGATGTACTCCTTTTCCTATTTGGAACCAGTCTGTTCCATGTCCAGTTCTAACTGTTGCGTCCTGACCTGCATACAGATTTCTCAAGAGGCAGGTCAGGTGTGTATGTATATATGTGTATGTGTGTGTATACACACACATATATATATTCTAACACAACTCTGTGGGCTTCCCAGGTGGTGCAGAGGTAAAGAATCCACCTGCCAATGTAGGAGACTCAGGTTTGATCCCTGGGTCGGGAAGATCCCCTAGAGTAGGAAATGGCAACCCACTCCAGTATTCTTGCCTGGAAAACTCCATGGACAGAGGAGCCTGGCGGGCTATAGTCCACGGACTCTCGAAGAGTTGGATGCGACTGAGCACACACAACTAACAGCAACTAACACAAATATGTAAATTAAAAGAAAAAAAAAGCAGTTAACAGTGAGCAAGAGAGTTTGTGGCATTACCTGGGGTAATGTCTAGTGGCCAATCATCCCCAGAGGTGTGTATTTATCCTCAGTATGTTGACTTGGGTCATGTTTAGTGACCTCAGTTCTCTGGTCTCACTTGCTTATTTCTCCTACTTTTGGAAGCTTGGGGTGGGGGAAGGTGTGACTTCTGAGTGTTGCTGTTCCCTCCATCAGAATGTCCCTGCGTCCTACATGTGAAGGAACACCAATCTACCAGTTTGTTCACTAACTCAGGGCTGGACGTTTGGGCACAAGATTTTCAGTCATTTCTCTCTCTCTTCCTAATTACTTTACTGCCATCTACTACAATGATGGTTTCTTCTAGCGCTACTTAGAAACTTTTTCCTGATGTTGCTTTATCAGGCCACCTCTCTGTACTTTAAAGCAGGTGTTCAGTAAGTTGCCTCTGTGTTTGGGGCCACCACTTCAAGGCTACAGCAGCTGGTCCCAAGGACCAGTGGGTGAGCACACAGCTGGCAAGCAGACCCAGCCAGCCTGCCCACACCAGCACCCCCCTTAACGCCCCCCTTCAACACAGCTCTGCTTCTCTCTTGCCCTTCAGAAATACCACAAAGGCTGGAGGAATTCACAGGCAGACCTCGCTTTATTGCATTTCACAGATACTGTGCTTTTTACAAACCGAAGGTTTGTGGCAACCCTGTGTTAAGCAAGTCTATGGGTGCCTTTGTTTCCAACAGCATTTGCTCACTTCCTGTCTCTGTCACGTTTGGTAATTCCCACAATATTTCAGACGTTTTCGTTATTCTGTTCGTTATGGTGATCTGTGATCAGTGGTCTTAGGTGTTACTCCTGTGACGAGCTGAAGGCTCAAATGATGGTTAACATTTTTTAGCAAGAAAGTATTTTTTAGTTAAAGTATGTACACTTTTTTCAACCTAATGCTATTGCACACTTTATAGACTAGAGTATAATGTAAATATAACTTTTACGTGGACTGGGAAAGCAAAACCTCGTGTAGCTCACTGTATTGTAATGTTCGCTGTGTTACAGTGGGCTGTGTGTTGTTCTGAGCATCGTCTTCAGGCTAAATCATGGCTCACAGGTGCACTACTCTGAATGCCGCTAAGTGCTGTGACTTAGAAGATAAAGACCTGTGAGACACGCTGCTAAATTCACAGCAGCCTTTCACCATCACTTACTATACACAACTGCTGGTGTGGGGCGGATCAGAGGCAATATTGGTGTTGTAAAGGGTTGGTGTTGCTCATACTTGAAGCTCTTGAGACCCATGTCTGTAACAGACACCCAGGAGGTAAGAGAGAGGAGGAGAGGGTGGCCCGGGGTCCACCAGGGCCCATTGCCTCCTTACCTACCATGAGAGCTGATGGGCACATATGCCCAATGGTGTACATCAGCCCCTAGTGTCTATTTTTCTTATCAAATACTATTTGTTTTTATATTGTTCATTTAGGGAAAAAAAGAGTAAGGCCTATCATAGTCATCTTACTTTCATGAAAACATGCACATGTAAAGCAAAGACTGATAGAAAGTATCTGCCCTCACTAGTTGGTGAATCTCAAAGGTCTGTGGCATCCAGGAGACTGAAGAGGGGTCATGATATGGTGGTTGCTTAGAACCCACTGCTGTGCTGGGGAGACCCCACGTGCCTTCCACAGAGCCTGTGATCCCAGAAAGGGTCTTAGCTCTGTTTTTGCTGTGGCAGCTGCACATCTAGGGTCCCTCCTCTAGCTGCCTGGAAAGGGTGCTCATGTCGGGGTTTCAGGTGTGTTCAGGTTTAAGGGCACTTGGAGAATGTCAGACCTTTTGCGGTACACTTTGGAATGTTGAAATGTTGCATCCTGTTTTGCAACTTGGCATATTGTATGTTTTGTCATTATACTTACAAACATATATATGTATGTGTATGTGATATATGTGTGTATATTTATACACGTGTATATATATCCATATATACATGTGTGTATGTGTGTGTTTGTTTCATTCAGAAATATTAAGGTGGCTCTTACTATATGTCTTAAGGCCGTTGTAACAGAATTCCATAGACTAAGTGCCTTAAACAACAAACCATTTATTTCTCACAGTTCTAGAGGCATTGAAGTCCAAGATCTAGTAGCCAGCAGATTGAGTTCCAAGTGAGGGCTCCCTTCCTGCTTTGCAGACAGACACCTTCTTGCTATGTTCTCACATGGAGAGGAGCAGAGAGAGAAAGGGTCTCCCTGTCTTTTCTGTAAGGACACAGATACCATCATGAGGGTCCCACCTTCATAACCTAATCACCCCAAAGGCCCCACCTCCAAATACCATCGCATTGGAGATTAGCATTTCAACAGATTGATTTTGGTGAACACATAGCTCTGTATTTGGATGCTGTGTGTGTTTGTGTGTGTGTGTTCAGTTATGTCCAACTGTTTATCATACTCATGAGCACATATATCTATCAAACAGCAAGCTGAGTTTTTTTTTCAGAGTTTGTTTGCATATTTTGTGGTTGCTCTTAGGCAAGTAGTAGGAGACACTAAAGAATTTGAAAAAAATTATATAGGAGAGAACTTAAAATTGAGAATTCGGCCCATTAACTTAATGTTTCTACTTGCAGTTGTGGGCGATATGTACATCTTTTGAATTGTGAGGCAGAACACCTCCCAGGATTTTATAGGAGCCTATTTGGAAATGCACGAGGACTGGGCCTTTTAGGAACCTGTGCTGTAGTGAGATACATGGGAAGCCCACTGGTGGCAGCAGAAAGCCCACAAAGTGGGAAGGTGTCCCCAAGGGCAGAGGGGAGGTGGCCTTTCTGGGTGTCACTAGGGAGGGTTGTGTGCTTATTTTAGCTCGCTCTCCTTCATGTGTCCCCACGTCAGCTGCTATTTTGACTGTGGACATCTTCCTGCAGCTGGTTGTGTGCTGGCTGCCAGACGCCCTCCCAGGAGAGCGAGCTGCCCTGTGCTCACTGGTTCCCATCCGTCAATCCACATCCATTCGAGCAATGAACTGTGGCTGTGAAATGCTACAAACATACAGGATTAAAGGCCTCTTGTAACAATGCTCAGTCCATTTTCGAGAAAAAAAATACAACATTCTCTTGGTTAAGAGAAGTAGAGGGAAAAAGGTTGGCACATTCAAATTGTACCTCAAAATGCGTTTAATATAGCCTCATTTAGTGAAAGCGACCAACATTTACTTAGTACAAAAAAATCCAGTATTTAGGAAAATACTCAATGCTCTATGGGTGTTATCCTAATGTGTAAATATACTACAAGCATAATGGTTCAGGATCACAAAATCTCTGATAAATTACTTGACACATAAAATGGACCATTGTTGGCACTCTAAAAATGGTCTATGATTTATTTATGCAAGCTTTCTGTACCCTGCCTCACCTCCATATTACAATGAAGCCAGGCAGCCTTGATGTCCTGAGAGTGGTCCCATGCGCTTTCTAAAGGTGGTGGGGGTGCCGGTGGTCTCTGAAGGAAGTCCCTCCCGCTCAGCATCTTTGCGGCCCCACCTCCCTCCTGTGGCACCTCCCCTTGTTGTCATTTCTCCCCTGCCTCCAACCTCAGCTTCTGCACATGCCACTGCGGTCACTTACTAATGGTTTTTCCATCAACTTGTGAGCTCCTGAAATTGATGCTAACAGAATGTCACCTTGGCTTGGCCACCGGTATCTGGAGGCTGATGAAATGGAGCTGTCCCCACACTGTCACAGACCCACAGAGATGTATGTCAGTTATCATGGGGCCTGTCAGTAGATACCTTCTATTAATAGGAATGTGATTTTGCTGACTTGGAGATGGTTTTTTTACTTTTTATATTTTTAAATTTTTATTTTTAATTTTTTTGGCCATGCTGGGTCTTGGTGAACACGGGCTTGTCCAATTGTGACGTGGCATGTGGGATCTTAGTTCCCTGACCAGAAGTTGAACCCGTGCCCTCTGCATTGGAAGGAGGGTTCTTAACCACTGGACCGCCCAGGAAGTCCTAAGATACTTATTTTTTATAAATGTTCAAATAAGTTAAATGATTATTTTAAAATTATTACCATTACTACTATTGCTGTAGCTAATCTAACCCATGATGGTTGAGAATGACACATAAAGGTCATGGTGGTTTCGTCACTACGTCATATCCAACTCTTTTCGACCCCACAGACTGTAGCCCGCCAGGCTCCTCTGTCCATGGGATTTCCCAGGGAAGCATACTGGAGTGGGTTGCCATTTTTTTCTCCAGGGGATCTTCCCGACCCAGGGAGCGATCCTGTGTGGCAGGCAGATTCTTTACCACTGAGCCACCAGGGAAGCCCCCTGAACCATAGTAGTTGTTTGTAATCTGGTCTTTAGCATGAACTGAGCAAGAAAGGTCCCTAAGACAGGAGGGCAGCAGCCAGGGGAGCCTCACAGGAGGTGGGGGCCTCTGAACTGAATTCAGGAAAGTGTCTTGAGGTTTGTTTGGTTGCTGGGGTGGAGGTAGGGGAGGAAGTGCCCAGTGCTCTGGGAAAATGTCAAGATCCTCCTTTCCCTGCTCTCAGCATCCAGGGAGAGAAAGAGTAAGTAGCCAGAGAGAAAGTTGGATCTGGGGAAGCCTCATCTCTCGGGTCTGTAAGGGGGACTCTTGGATGCCCAGTGAGGGGCAAGGCTCTGCTAAATGCCCTGGACCCAGAGGCACCTGACTCTGTGCTCCTTAGGTAGGCACCATTGGCCCTCCATGTCCACGGGTTCTGCATCCCTGGATTCAACCAACTGCAGATCAAAGATATTGGGGGAAAAGAAATTCCAGAAAGTTCTAAAAAGCAAAACTTGAATTTGGTGCATACTGGCAACTATTTACAAAGCATTTACATTTTATTAGGTATTATAAATCTTCTAGAAAGGATTTAAAATATATGAGAGGATATGCATAGATTATATGTAAATGCTAAACCAAACTTTTCTGTTTTCTAAATTAAAAAATTTTAATTGCAGTATAGTTGATTTACAATGTTGTGCTAATTTCTGCTGTATAGCAGAGTGATTCAGATATACATATATACATTCTTTTTTAGATATTCTTTTCCATTATGGCTTATCATAGAATATTGAATATGGCTCTCTGTGTTGTATAGAAGGACCTTGTTGTTTATCCATTCTATAAGTAATAGCCTACATCTGCTAACCCCAACTTCCCACTCCATCCCTTCCCTAACCTCCCTCTTGGCAACTACCACTTTGTTCCCTATGTCTGAGACTTTCTATTTCCTAGATAAGTTCTTTGGGCTATATTCTAGGTTTCACATATAAGTAATATATAGTATTTCTCTTTGTCTGATGTACTTCACTTAGTATGATGAACTGTAGGTTCATCCATGTTACTGCAAATGGCATTACTTCATTCTTTTTTATGGTTGAGTAGTATTCTATTGTATGTATGTACCACATCTATTACCACACTACGTTCTATAAGGCATTTGAACATCCATGGGTATTGTTATCCAAGGGGATCAGAACCAATCCCCTTCAAATACCAAAGGACGACTGTAACATGTGACCACAACTCACTGAAATATCCCTTTCCTATGGGCACCTCCACTGTACCTCTTGTTAAACCCAAGTCTTTTGAAGCCTTCAGATAAAAGTCTGCCTTTCTCTGCCATAGTCTCCCCTCCAGTTGCAACTGGTCTAGAATTACTGACAAAATCTTGTCAGAGTTTTTGCATAGAGATAATCATCTGCAAGTTCAGTGACAGTTTATTTTCCACCAGTAAGAAATGCTTTAGAAGGATGGAAAGAGTGTTGGAGAGACTGGACAAGCCCCCTGGGTCTGACCTTGAGTTTGGGTGCCTCTTCCTGCTGCAATGAAACTGTATTGATTTTCCCAGTGTCCCCTTCTCCTTTGAAATTCTTTCTGCTTTTATATAGGCTTGACTAGTTTAATTAAACTTCAACGTGTCACTTAGTCTGGATCCTGGCCTGACTGTGGATTTGCTCTTTTTTTTCCCCCCAAGTTATCATGAGTGCATTGAAACCGATATATTGTTTTGTTTTCCTCCTGATGCTATATTCTGAAGTTTTATTATCTTGTGACTGAGGTTTTCCCTTTGTCTTTGGACAAACCAGATTCTGAGATTGAAAGCATCTCAGGTACAGGCCCTTCAGTCTCCTTCTTGGTCCTTGGGCTCACCATCTCCACTGGAAGTTTACTTCTTTCTTGCACCCTGATGTGGAGACCCAAGGGGATCCCTCTGTACATGCACGTTTGAGAACCCTGGCTCTAGAGGGTCCCAGAGGATGTGGACCACGGACAGAGGGACGAGGTTGTCCTCTCCTGCCCTTGCCTCTTGGCTTCTTTTGGTTTTCTTGGCCTTGTTTTCTTTTTGAAATGTTTTTGTTTTCCTTTCTTTGTAGGGTCTCCTTCCTAAAGCAGGTCCTTCCTCCCTAGTGTAGTCCATAGAGGAGGAGGCTCAGGAGATGAGAGGCTTTTGTTGGTCTAGGCCAGTTCCCAAGGCTCCAGGGCTTTTTAGTAATAAACAGATTTGTGGGGGAGGAAGGAAGGAAAATTTTTTTTGGCGGGGGGAGCACAAAAAACAGCCCTCTAAAACCCAGGGGTTGGGCTGTGTTTACCACAGCCGTCTTTGTGGCCTCAGATCAAGAGTTCACGGCTGTCTGAAACTCCCCAGCAGGGGTGACAGTGTTTCTTGCTTTGTGGGAACTTCGCATGGTAGAGGCCCCTTTGCCCCCTCGTCCCCACAAGGCTCATTTCCTTGTAAGTTGCCTCTGCCGGGGCTTCTGCAGATAAAGCCCATTCTCCCTACATGAGAGGGAGGCTCTGACACCAAGCCTCCCACATGCTTCCAGAGACTGGATCCTGACACCAGCTGTGTCCTTTAGGATGCTGGCGTGTCGTTGGCTGCTGTCCAGTTCAGGGCTGCCTGTGCTTGAGGGAACCGTTTTCCAAGATGATGCTTTCAAAAAGTGATACAAGGGCGGCGTCCCTGGGGGCTCAGTGATAAAAAGTCCACAGGCCAAGGCAGGAGACACAGGTCTGATCCCTGATCTGGGAGGATGCCACATGCCTCGAAGCAGCTAAGCCCATGAGCCATAACTGCTGAGCCTGTGCTCTGGAGCCTGGGAGCCCACATGTCGCAACTGCCAGAGCCCATGGACCCTGGATTCTGTGCTCCACAGTGAGAGAGGCAACCATGATAAGAAGCCCACACACCACAACTGGAGAGTAGCTCCTGCTTGCCGCAACAAAGACCCAGCACAGCCACTTAAAAAAAGAAAGGTGACACAAGCAAGCACTGCCTGGACATGAGGAGGATAGAGGAAGAGGCGCCTATTTCACCCTGAAAATCACAGGCTTCCCAAAGGCCCTCTGTCTGAACCACTAACCAACGAGCCATTAGCCAGCTAACAGACCTAGGGCTTTCCTCTCCGGCCCTGCTTGTTTCTGGGACCCTTCTCGCAGGCTGAGTCATCGGAATGCCACATGGGCAGCCAGCCTTTTGAGGGTGAGGAAGTGTATTTCCAGGCAAGTCATCCTGTACACTAATAACTAGCAACAAGGAGAACCACCCAGGAAAGTGTAGCTTCCCTCTGTCCTACTCTGTTGCTTTTCCAGTGCGGGTGGGGTTTTCCCTCTTTCCCCAGCCTTTGAAGGAAAATGAATGTTGGAGAATTTCTCTGCATGCAGTCAATGGCACAGACCAAGTTCTAGTCAGTCCCTCAGTCCAGATGCCTGACATGCGTTACCCTGGTCTCAGCTTCTTCACCAGACTCCCTCTTTCTCTAAGGACCTGGGCCTTAGTCAGTTCCCTCTGGTTGCACATGTTTGACTTTTTCATAAGTTCCAACCCATCCTCCTCTGTCTTCCTTTGTTACAAGGCTTCTGTCCCAGAGCCCCCTTATTTGGGTCTGTTGTAAATGTGTGTTGTAAAAAGGACTCATGTTTACTCAAGATCGCTCTGCCTTTTTTTTTTCCCTAGAAAGGAAAGTTGCTGTCATCAGAAAAGCCAGCAACCTGGGGCAAAGGTAGACTCAGGTCCTTAGGCCAACTCTGGAGATTCTGCTCAGCCATGACAGTTTTTAAAGGGCGAAAGGGGAAAGAATCTCAATGACTCATCCAAAAGGAGGGTGGGCTCTGTGTCCTTCTCCACTGTGCCACTGTGTGCACACTGGCTGTGTGTTACTACACTACCCAAGTGATCTGCCTGCAGCCTTGCTAAGGGAGCTGTTGGAGCTAGAGAGCTAATATCATTTCTTAACTACTTAATTTTAATGCTTATGCTTTAGTCTAGGAAAAAGAATCAACAGGTTAGACAAGGCAGGCATGGGGTAACTCAGTGGTAAAGAATCTGCTTGCCAGTGCAGGTGTTGTGGGTTTGATCCCTGGTCTAGGAATATCCCCTGGAGTAGGAAATGGCAACCCACTCCAGTATTCTTGCCTGGAGAATCCCATGGACAGAGGAGCCTGGCAGGCTACAGTCTATGAGGTTGCTAAGAGTCTGACATGATTGAGCACACATGTGAGGGGCCTATTCAGGAAAGCATAAGTCAGGAGTTACGTTAGCTTGCCTGGTGATCTCATTCCTATAATTAGATTCTTTTAAGGTGAGAGGGGAACAGAAATGGGCCAACAGGAAAGGGGCAAAAGAGCCGCTTTCACAACCTGCCTCAAACCAGAATTCTTGGACCATGCTCTCCGGCAGGTGGCCTGTGGGCCCTGCTCTCTGCTCAGGTTCTTGTCTATGGGAGTGGTGTCCATGCCTTCTGGATTTAGGGCACCAGATTAGGGGAGCACTTATAGAGACAGGTGTCCTGAATAAAGTGGCACTGGCAAGCATGCTTCCTCTTGACACAGCGGTTCCAGGTGAATCTGTACAGGTAGAAAATAAGCTACGGGCTTCTCAGCTGATGTTGACAGAGCAGTGGGCATTCTTCTTCTGGGGGCTGAACTGCCCATGTAACCTGTCCTCGGGACCTAGTTTTTCCTTATGGTGCTTGGTGTTCATGCAGACATTGAGAAGCTCCATCCTGGGCCAGGCTACCTGGATGGCAGCCGCCCATACCAGAAGGCACCGCAGCTGCGTTGTCTTCCAGGCCATGCTTGTGCCTGAGAGAAGAGTTGTGGTCAGAGGAGCAAGGAATGTGAGAATGCGGGAGGAGACAGCTTGGCTTTTGGACCAAATGTCAGATTTCATCATGAGAGAAAAATCAGAGCTTTGCACATAGAAACAGTTTTATTCACCAAGTTTAAGATAGAGGAGGAAGATGTATTTTTGTCTTGTTTTTGCTTTTCTTTTTAAAAAAGTTTTATTTATTTTATTGAAGAATAGTTGATTTGCAAGGTTGTAGTAGTTTCAGGTATACGGCCAAGTTGTTCATATACATGTGTATATATGTGTGTGTGTGTGTGTGTATACACGTATGCATGTATATGTATTCTTTTTCAAATTCTTTTCCCTTATAAGTTATTACCAGATACTGAGAATAGTTCCCTGTGCCATACAGTTAGGTGGTCTTGATTATCTATTTTATGTATAGTGGTGTGTATATGTTAATCCCAAGCTCCTAATTTATCCCTCCCCCCAACCTTTCACCTTTGATAACCATAAGTTTGTTTTCAACATCTATGGGTATATTGTAAACAAGTTCACCAGCATCATTTTTCAGATTCTACATGTAAGTGTTATCATATGGTATTTGTCTTCCACTTTATAACTGAGTTCACTTAGTATGATAATCTCTAGGTCCATCCATGTTTTAGCGTACTGTGGGTTAGCAAGCAGGGGTGGTAGGAGCATAGATAAAGGTTAAGTTGTGAACTCTCCCCCCAAAAAAAGAGTAGAAATTTATGCTTGTGAGACACAAGTGACCAGTGCTAAGTTATATGAAAGATCGTGGAAGTACTGATATAATGCAAAAGACTTCAGCCTCGAAGGAAGTGGGTCTCAGAGGAAAACACTTAGGTAGATGGGAGAATGCACGTTATTCTAAGTACAGTGTGGAGAAGGCAAGGTGACAGGACAAGGAGGGAAGCCAACTAGCCAGATAGACAAGGTTATGCGAGAAGTAAAGAGGAATGGGTAAGATGAATTCTTGGAAACTGCAAACAGTTTGGCCCTTAAAGGGCTTCAGGGTAGGAGCATCATGTTTGAAAAGATTAGTCAGGTAGTATTAATGACTTTTAAAAAGAAAAGAATGAAAAAACATGAAGGTTTGGTGCTACATAGAAAGTTAGTGCAGGAACCCACTGATAAAAGAGATGGAACAGAAAGAAGTGGAAAGGAGAATGGCATTGAAACATGTATAATATAATATATGAAACAAGTCGCCAGTCCAGGTTCGATGCACGATACTGGATGCTTGGGGCTGGTGCAGTGGGACGACCCAGAGGGATGGTATGAGGAGGGAGGAGGGTTCAGGATGGGGAACACATGTATACCTGTGGTGGATTCATTTCGATATATGGCAAAACCAATACAATATTGTAAAGTTAAAAAATAAAATTAAAAAAAGAGAGAAAAGGATCCTACCTCAGAGAAACACAAGTTTCTGAAGAGAGAGGACAAAGACAAAGAGAAGTAGTTTAATGGTTAAAAGAAAAAATTTGTTGTAGTTTGGATTCTAATCTGGCTTTGGCATTTAAAACCAGATGAATTATGTTGGGCCAGCTATTTCGCATCTCTCTGCCTAGATTCCTTGTCTGCAAAATGGGGATAAGAATAGTATCATGCAAGGTAATTGTGAAGGACTTTTAAAGTGCTTTACATGTATTAGGGCTTTACCAACCTGATAGCTCGGTTGGTAAAGAATCTGCCTGCAATGCAGGAGACCCTGGTTTGATCCCTGGGTTAGGAAGATCCCCTGGGGAAGGGAAAGGCTACCCACTCCAGTATTCTGGCCTGGAGAATCCCACAGACTGTATAGCCCATGGGGTCACAAAGAGTCGGGTACTGCTTAGCCACTTTACTCACTTTACCATCCATGTTGCCGCCACGTGTCATTATTTCATTCTTTTTATAGCTGAGTAGTATTCCACTGTATATTACCACATCTTCTTTATCCGTTCATCTGTCAATGGACGCTTAGGTTGTTTCTATGTCCTGACTATCATAAATAGTGCTGCTATGAACATCAGGATTCACGTATCTTTTCCAATTAGAGTTTTCTCCAGATATATGCCCAGGAGTGGCATCACTGGATTGTATGGTAGCTCTCTAAAGAATGTATTTTTAATTGAGTATTTTTAATAAGAGCTTTAAAAAGATACTCTAACCACTGCCTATAATTTGTAATCACCACTGTAGATGAATAATTGAAAGGAGAAAAGCTCTTTAGAAGCAGAAAATGAATCACAGCCGTGTACTTTGCCTTGCTCATACATGTGGTTCTTAGGTTGTTGGCTGTTTTCTTTCTTAGATTTCAGAGTAGAAACTTTTCTTGCTCCTTTTGCAGGAAGACTTCGAGTAGATGAGCTGGAAGACTGGGAGAGCTGAGACAGGAAGATTTTGAGGTCATTCTCCATCTGAAGCTATGATTTAAACATCAGCATTACGGTCAGTATTTAGAGAGAAATAGAACCATTCTGAGGTTATATACACATCATTGGTTTTGCCTGAAATTCTGAGAATATGATAAAGGACGTTGTGAGGGGTGAGTTTGTTTCAATCACATTCAACAAAGCAGAGCTCTGAGAAAAGTAAAGGTATCTCAGTGATAAGTTGTGGGACCACGAACATCCAGGGGGAGAACCATTCTGACACAGTAGCCGTGTGTTCCAGTGTGTAAAAGAAAAGCCAAGTTTAATATATTGGAGTTTCCTTTTTGAACTGGGCTGTGGACATGACAAAGCTTTTATGGACTCTGAGTTAGACTTTTAGTGTGTGTGTATTCTTTTTTTTTTTAAGTCTTTATTTTTTTAAGTCTTTATTGAATTAGTTGCAATATTGCTTCCGTTTAATGGTTTGTTTCTTTGGCCTTGAGGCATGTGGATCTTAGCTGCCCAACCAGGGTTTGAACCTGCACCCCCTGCGTTGGAAGGCAAAGTCCCAACCACTGGACCACCAGCAAAGTCCCTGAGTTAAGACTCTGTAGAGGAAGGTGGGGCCAGGCATTGCAAGGGCAACAGAAGCATCTTTCTGGGGACTGTGCTGTCTGCCCTGTTGCTCTGGGGCAGGATTTCTCAAAATGTGTTCCATAGAACACACTTCTCTAAGCTATTAACGCACTGAGGACAGGGCCGTGAAGATGGGTCTGTGCTACAGTGAGTTTGAAAAACATTCAATAACCTTCCTTCCTAAAGAGTCTCAGAAATGGTTGAGTCTTGTGACTCTCCATGGGCGTGTGGTTGGCAAGGCTCACCGGAGTCCCATGGAGCTCTTACACGGCATCCTAAGTCCAATGTTTATGTGTTCATTAAGTATGTTTTAACACCTGCCACGTCCATGTTAGATGCTAAAAATACAGCAGTAAATGAGATCAGCAGGGCTCGTGTATAGGTAGCAAGATAAGAAGTAAATAAGAGCAATTATTTTTTTCCTCTTTTTAAAAAAATTTTTTTAATTGGAGTATAGTTGCTTTACAATGTTGTGTTCATTTCTGCTGTGCAGCAAAGTGAATCAGTTATAGGTATACATATATTCCCTCTTTTTTGGATTTCCTTCCCATTTAGGTCATCATAGAACATTAAGTAGAGCTCCCTGGGCTATATAGTAGGTTCTCCTTAGTTACCTATTTTATATATAGTATAAATATAATAGTGTATATATGTCGGTCCCAGTCTCCCGATTCATTCCACCACTCCTTCCCCCCTTGGTGTCTGTACATTTGTTCCCTACATCTGTGTCTCTATTTCTGCTTTGCAAATGGGTTCATCTGTACCATTTTTTAGATTCCACACATATGTGTTAATATAGCAGATGTTTAAGAGAATGGTCTCAGGAGTGAGGGGCCTGGGTTTGAATCCTAAGTACGCCACTTACAAACCGCATGACCTTGAACAAGACACTTAACCTCTCTTTCAATGTTGACATCTATAAAATGGTGATAATAGCATCTACCTAGTGAGGTTGTTGTGAGGATTAAAATGATGAATCCATGCTGGCAAATACTAAACCTTATGCAAGTGTGATCACAATGAAGGATAATGGCTGAGTGTGTTGAAAGTTGTGTGACACGTGTCTGGGGAGGAGGCGGTGGTGGAGTGGGGACTTGGAATAGGGCGGTCCAGCTCTGCCTTGAAGCAGAGACCTGTAAAGAGGAGCAGCATTGAGCCGTGGAGACGGCACAGGGAGCGAACACAGAGGGAACACAGCTGCACACGGGCCTGTCTCATGCACAGGGAGAAGGGATGAGGCAGAGGGTGAGAAGGTTAGATAGCATTACAGATTCAGTGGACACGAATTTGGGCAAACTCCAGGAGACAGTGGAGGACAGAGGAGCCCGCCTGGCATGCTGCAGTCTACGGGACTGCAAAGAGTCAGACACGACTTAGCAAACGAACAACAACAACGACGACAGTGGTCTCATGCAGAGAAATCTGGACGTGTGTTGTGCATACTAATTTGGTTCACAAATTCTAACACCTCTTTAAGATTAAATAAACAACAACAAACTAGACTCAAAGCAGACTTCTTCAACCTAAAAAGAGCACCTGTGAGAACCCCACAGCTAACTTCATACTTAATTGTAAAGGACTGAAATCTTTCCACCTAAGATCTAGATCAGCTTCAGAAAAGTTGTGGGATACAAGAGCATTATGTCTAATGGAACAATGTAGATGCCTTAATTTTAAAATGCTTTATTGCTAAAAAATACCATCATCGAAGCCTTTAGCAAGTCATTATCATTTTGCAATAGTAACATGAAAGGTCACTGATCACAGATCACAATAACAAATATAATAATGAAAAAGTTTGAGATACTGCAAGAATTACCAAAATGTGGCACAGAGACATTGTGAGCAAATGCGGTTGGAAAAATGGTTCTGATAGACTTGCTCAACAAAGGGTTGCCACAAACCTTCACTTAGCATTAAAAAAAAACGCAGTATCTGCAAAGTGCAGAAA
This sequence comes from Bos indicus, assembly GCF_029378745.1. Classification (NCBI taxonomy): domain Eukaryota; kingdom Metazoa; phylum Chordata; class Mammalia; order Artiodactyla; family Bovidae; genus Bos; species Bos indicus. The sequence goes on along the minus strand of NC_091772.1, from coordinate 34,814,823 downwards.
AGTAAAGCACAATAGAACAAGGTGTGCCTGTACTTAGGAATAAATGTAATTAAAGAAATATAAAACATGCTCATAAAGCTACAAAATATTGAACAAAATTTAAAGTCCCAAATAAATGGAAAAAATTCCCATGTCCACAGATCAGAAGACTTGCTATTATTAAAACAACAATACTCCCTAAATTGATCTATAGATTCAATGCTGCTGCTGCTAAGTCGCCTCAGTCGTGTCCGACTCTGTGCGACCCCATACACGGCAGCCCACCAGGCTCCCCCGTCCCTGGGATTCTCCAGGCAAGAACACTGGAGTGGGTTGCCATTTCCTTCTCCAATGCATGAAAGTGAAAAGTGAAAGTGAAGTTGCTCAGTCGCGTACGACTCTTGGCGACCCCATGCAGCCCACCAGGCTCCTCCATCCATGGGATTTTCCAGGCAAGAGTACTAGAGTGGGGTGCCAATGCAGTCTCTATCAAAATCTCAGATGAGTTCTTGCAGAAATCAGCAAACTGATCCTAAAATTCATAGAGAAATTTAAGAGACCCAGAATAGCTAAAGCAATCTTGAAAAAAAAGCAGAATTAGAAGACTCACCCTTCCTGATTTCAAGACTTAATACAAAGCTGCAGTACTCAAGACAGTGGTTCTGGCATAAGGATAGACATATTAATTTTTGGAATAGAATTGATAGACTAGAAATAAACTCCTACATTTATGGTAATTTATTTTTGACAGACATGCCAAGACAATTCATTGGCAGATAGTGTCTTCAACAAATAGTCTAGGACAACTGAATATCAACACACAATAGAATGATGTTGGATTCTACCTTACACTGTGTATAAAAATTATCTCAAAATGAATCAAATTTTTACATGTAAGACCTAAAACTACATCTTTCTTAGAAGACAACAGGAGTGTTAATCTTCATGACCTTGGGCTAGGCAATTAATTTTTTAAGACATAACACCAAAAGATAAGTGACAAAAGGAAAATGGGTAAGTTGGATTTCAACCAAATTAAAAACTTTGGGGATTAAAAGACACTTCGAGAGTGAAGAAACCTACCGAATGAGAGAAAATACTTGCAAATCATATAACCTAATGACATACTTGTATCTAGAATATATAAGAACTCTTAACAATTCAAGAATAAAAAGATAACCTACTTCAAAAATGGGCAACTATCTGAAACAGGCAAAGATATATAAATGGCCAATAAGCACATGAGAAAACTTTCAATATCACCAGCCATCTCAGAAATATAAATTGAAACCAAAAGGAGATACTGCTTCCTACCCTCTATGAAAGATGGAAAGTAACAAGTGTTGGTGAGGACATGGAGAAATTAGAACTCTCATACATGGCTGGTAGGAATGCAGAATCTTTCCCAAGCAGCTGCTTTGGAAAGCAGTTTGGCAGTTCCTAACATAGTTAAACATAGATTTTACCTTATGACCCAGCATATCCACTCCTAGGTATACGCCCAATAGAAATGAAAGCATATTTCTATATAAAAACATAGTGTTATTTTTAAAATTTTATTGAAGTATAGTTGATTTATAGTGTTTGGTTAATTTCTTCTATAAAGCAAAAAGATTTAGTTATATATACTTTTTTATATTCTTTTCCATTATGGTTTATCACAAGATATTAAATATAGTTCCCTGTGCTTTACAGTAGGACCCTATTGTTTGTCCATCCTATATATAATAGTTTGCATCTTATAGCAGTATTATACACAAGTGCCAAAGAATGAAAATAATCCAAATGTCCATTAACTGATGAACAAACAAAATGTTGTTTATTCATATGATAGGATGCTATTTGATTATAAAGAGGAATGGAGTACTGATACATCCTATGACAAAGATGAATATTGCAAATATACTCACTGAAAGAAACCAGACACAAATGACTGTGTATTATGTGATTCCATATATATGAAGTTTCCAGAACAGGCAAATCTATAGAGACATAAAATAGATTAATGGCCGCTCAAGACTGGATTATTGTAGGGGAAATTGAGAGTGACTGCTGATGGGTATGTGGTTTCCTTTGGGGGTGATGAAAATGTCTAAAACTGATTTGATAATGGTTGTACAGCTCCACGAATATACTAAAAACCATTGACTAGTACACTTTAAACTGGTGAATTGTATGGTGTGTGAATTATATATCAATAAAGCTGTTGTGTATAAGAAAAAATGTTTCCTGGAGGTACAGCTGTCAACACTGGTGATAGCTGAGATTTGGGGAGTGAGGACTAGGAGGGCAGAAAGCATGACTCCCAAATCCTGGCAGCTTCTGAGGAGAGGAAAGACTGGGGGAAGGAGGGTTTTCTTTGTTTTTCTTTTTGGGTTTGTTTGTTCATGAGGAAGGCCAGCTTTGAGACTTGAGATTTCTGTTTTGGACATATAAAGTGAGGTGCCTGTCGAATATCCCAAAGAGGTATTAAGTAGATGGTTGAACATGATGCCAGAACTCTGAGGAGCAACTCTGACTATAGATGGGATTTAGGTAACAGGTAAATTCATCTGAAAGGATGACAACACAAAGAGTTTGTTAATGAGGCTCAGGGTGGGATGGGGTAGAGGAGAGGCAGCCAGCCAGGGAGGCAGGAAGTGGGAGGGGGCGGGGTCCTTGAGCCCAGGTGACCAGGATGATGGTAGTTCAGAGCTGGGGACCCCAGACCAGAGTGGATTGAGAAGGTGTGTGCAGAAAAGCAGTGAGGCAGCTGTTTCTAGAAATTCTGATGAGCCACACTCTGGGGGAAATTGCTCCTGGATCATTTCCTGCTTGGCTGAAACACCGAGTGCTGGTCGGGTTTGAGGTCATCTCTTCCATGGGGCAAACTCTTATGGGTGTAATTCCTGTATCTGAGACACTGCCCGTTGTAGGTAGAGGTGACGCAGGAGGGTGGTGCTGGGCTGGAGTCCAGAGAAGGGTCCTCAGACTTTGTACTCTTTGTCCTCTGATGATTTTGATTTTCTTTTATTATTTTGATTGGGAGAAAGCTGAGAGAAGGATTTTACTGACATAATTTTTTTTGAAGTTTAGGTTGAATTGTTTAAAAGATTTTTTATTTGAGCTGGAGAAGGTGTGGAGAAAAGGGAACCCCTCCATCACTGTTCGTGGGAATGTAAATCAGTACAGTCACTTTGAAAAGCAGTGTGAAAGTTCCTTAAAAAACTAAAAGTAGAGCAACTGAGCAACAACAAGAGCTACTAGATGATTGAACACTCCAATTTCTGGGCATATATCTGGAAAAGACAAAAACTCTCCTGTGAAAAGATACATGCATCCCGTTGTTCATAGCAGCACTACTTACAATTTGCCAAGACATGAAAGCAACCTAAAAGGTCATCGACAGATGAATGGTTAAAGAAGATGTGGTCCATATATACAACAGAATAGTATTCTGCCGTAAAAAAGAAGGAAATATTGCTATTTGTAGCAACATGGATGGCCCTAGAGAATATCATATTAAGTGAAGTAAGTCAGAGAAAGACAAATATCATATGATATCACTTATATGTGGAATCTAAAAAAATGATACAAAGGAACTTATTTGCAAAGAGAAAGACTCACAGACAAAGAAAACAAACTTATGGTTACCAAAGGGGAAAAGTGGGTTGGATAAATTGTGAATTAGAGATTAACAGGTACAAACGACTATATATAAAATAGATAACCAACAAGGCTCTGCTTTATAGCACAGGAAACGATATTCAATATCTTAAAATAACCTATAATGGAAAAGAATCTGAAAAAGAATAGATATATGTATATGCATAAGTGAATCACTTTGCTGTAACGAGAAACTAACCTAACATGGTAAATCAACTGTACTTCAATAAAAAATTAAGAAAGTTAAAAACAAATAATCTTCATTTGAAATCAGATTAAAAAGAAAAGACATCCTACAAGCTTTTGTTAATAGAGGCCATGTAGGTCTTTTTAGAGCAAAGTCCTGGCTGTGCCTACATCACTGCGTCACAGCTCTTCAGACATGAGTAGATCCCAACTTTGGGGCTCCCAAGACTACAGCCGATCCTGAAGTGAGGTGGGGGGGAACAGGGTGATTTTCTCAAAAGGTGCACCTAGGAACGCCTGAGTTTGGTGCAGTTTCATAAGCCTATTTATAGGAATGCCACAGGGGCAGCTGGACTTTTGAGGGTGAAGAATGAGTGCATTTCCAGGCAGGTCATCCTTGTACACAAATCACTAGCAGCTAGAAAGCCTCAGAGGTGTATGAACTGTGGGCCTTACCATTTGCATCAGTGCATTCTTTCCCCAGTGCTGCTTTATTCATTTAGATTGTGTGAAAGCAACTGTTTAAGACACATGGTCCTTCAAGTAACAACCTTCTCTTGAGAACTTGGACTATTCCTTAGGCTGTTAAGCACTTTGGATATTTTGGGCAAACATCATGTCTTGAGACCATGATTAAAGACTGTGCATTTTGGATGAGCCCAAGTGGTGTTTGTTTTCTCTTTTACAAGGAGTGTGTGTGTGTGTGTGCGCGCGCGCGTGCGTGCGTGTGTGCACAGCCCTGCACACTTTGGTAAGTCGGATTTTTAAAGTTGTATCTGACTTCTCTCAGCTCACATTTCTGCCTTTTCTTATATGGAATGTAAGTGGCTGATCATAAAACCTTAGTTTTAAAACCCAGTGTTTCCTAACTGGCTTGGCATGATATGGGAAAACACACTGGTTTTTCAAGCTCTGCTAAAAGCCTTCTTTAAGGATTTTTTCCTTGTATGTGTGGTTTGAAAACTTATTTTGATGTGGTTATTGTTGTTTGGTTGTATTTCCTTGTGCATGTAGAGGGCGTGCAGTTTAGGGATTTTGAGGGAAGAAAATCAGGGTTACTTTCATGAAAACAATCTTCTTCTGAAAGAAGCATCTTTGTTCTCAAGCACAGATCCACAGGGTTTTTATTTATTTATTTTTAAATTTTATTTTATTTTTAAACTTTACATAATTGTATTAGTTTTTAATTATTATGAGAAATCACTATCAGGAGTTTGCCCTACTTGAGGAAATCACCAGTTTCAAAGAAACCATGAGTCCAGAATCTGTTTTTTTTTTTCAGCTGTCCTCTGCCCTGGGTTTAGAGATCTCTACTAACTTCCACTTATGGGACAATTAGAGTCTGGTTATCTGGAAGGAATCATTTGAACCTTAACCTGTCATTTTGCCTACAAGGCCGGGCTAAAGGGCACTGTTGATTATCCTGATCTTAAAAGAGCGAGAGAAGATGGTCAGAAGAGAAAGTCTTGGTGTGCTCTGCTACCGCGGTCCCTGAGAACAGTCTGCCCTGGTCCCCCATCATGCTCAGGTCTCAAGGTTAGTGTCCAGGCATCTTGTAATCATTTGCAGGGGATCAGACTGCATTTAGCAGGTGCTACGGACAGCATTTCAGATCCATCTATGGAGGAAAACTGATTCCATTTTCTCTGCGCAAGGGTGGGTCTGTGCAAATAACTTTGTTTCTCAAAATCGTCTTGTTTGCCTTGGGCTGCAGCCAGACCTCTCATGTGAGTGGTGTGTGCTGTGTCACAGACCTCAGCCCGGGAGCCTGAACTTTGCTTTGTCCATCAGATCGAGGCGGTGGGGTGTGTATGAAGCCGGTGGCTGGCCCTTGGGAGACTCCAGGGGGCCCAAAAAAAAAACCAAAAAGGATGTTCGTGAACCTGTGTAGACAGAACCTTTGGGCAGATTTCTCTGAGGTTTGGGACTCTAGGTAACAGGAAGAGAGGAGAAGCCAGGTAAGCACTTTAGGATTTTCTGAGATTACTCCATTTGGCTGCATTTAGAAGCCTCGTTAGCATTTCACAGGCTGGTAGGGGCCTTGTGCTCTTTTCTTGGTGGGGTTGGGGTGTGTGGGTATGTTTGTGTATGTTTGGTGAGGGGAGTGGTCTCTGCTTTTTGAATGTTGATAATGTACTTAGGTTCGGGCATTTTAGCTAACAAGGCCACTAGTTTGACTGTTTAAGTAAAAACTAGGGTTCTTTAAAAAAAAAAACAAAAAACTGCTGTCCTACTACCAAAAACCTAGTACTGTCTGGCTTTCTCTGCAGGAAAAATAAACAAGTCCGTAAAAATCCTTCAGGCATCATTCTTTGTGATCTTTTATTCAATCCAATTTATGATGAATGTCTTATTTCAAATAAAACTTACCATCAAGCAGGAAACAGTAACTGTGGAAGAATATAAATACACTTTTGGACCAGGACTACCTTACCTGGTCCCAGATACACACAAACATACACAGAGACACACACACACAGAGACAGACACACACACATGCCCTCATAGACACACACAGAGACAGAGACACGCATGCACACAGACATATCTACACCCTACTTGTAGTCTGATTTAAAAACAGTAGGTAGCAAGCGTCTTGAAGGGCAAACAGAAGGTACTATATAATCAAGTAAGCGGTTGAATCGAAATTGGAACAAGTCTGGACTTTTCACTTTCATTTGGATACTATTACTAACTCTCTCTGCCGGGTTTAGGCTTTTCAAACATTCTTTGGCCCTGGGAGGGAGTTGTATAACCATAAAACTGGAGAATCCTGGCCCTAGAATAAATGTTCCTTTAAAAACCCCAAGGACAGAAAATTGAACACAGCTGTGTAAGAGAAAAAGTAGGGGGGAAAAAAAGAAAGTGGAGGGATGGTTCAGGGCTGCGGGCGCCCTGACCAAGGTTCCCAGGGTGTTGGGGCTGCGGTTTCTGGGTGGAAGCTGGGAGCTCCAGTGTTCTTTCTGAAAGTTTCAGGACAAGGTCAGGACCTTCCTTCAGCGAGGTAGGTTCCTGTGACGTGGTGCAGAGTGCATCCTGGTTGGTGGCTTGTCTTGTCCTGGGCATAGTCTTTTGTTTTCCCTGGAGACCATTGGGGTTTCCGGTCACTTGCTGAGAAGCCATTATTCTGCAAACCTCCCAGTTTCTACTTAAAATTAAACCTCAGAGCCTAAGCAGTTGACACTGGAATTAGAAGATAAGACGAGAGTTTTGAGCCCCAGGTTGCAGCTCCTCTGGCCCCTCAGTCACAGAATTTTCCAAACAACGATGAGACTTCCAGCGTGTGCCCTTGGGATGAACACCATGCTGTCGCCTCTGATGTTTGCTGGGTGGGTCTGCTTGTTTGGTTTGTAGACCCCAGGAAGCCATGGCTGTGGACCCCAGCCTCTGTGCAGCCTGGGATTAATCACTTAGCTCTTTGTCAGACCGTGTAATGATGATTCATGCGTCTTCCTCTACAAGATTAGATTACTGTAATTTTCATATCCTGGACTTCCCACTGGGGATTTGAATTAATACTTGTTGGTATAGAAAGCAGGATCGTGTTTCTAGGGAGAAAAAGGCCAAGCTTGCCCACTTGGCCATCAGCAGAAAATATTTAGGGAGGGCCCAGTTAGGAGTGTGACTCGGGAAAGCAATCCTATCTTCAGGGCTCACCATGCAATTAGCTTACAAAAAGGCCTGCAGACCAGGCCTCCCGGTGCAGGGAGTCCAGGTGCCATGGATTTGCATAAGTGATGCTAAAAGATCAGAATGCACTGAGGCCTTTGCCAGGAAGCCCTGCAGGGAAATCAGGCCTCATCTAATAAGGAAACTCTTCCCCAAAGATTTTGGAATGTGGAGAGGAGGTGAACTAATTCAGACTTGTGAAACTGTCTTGCTGAAGCGAGCAGGACTGTAATCACAGACCAGAGACTGTGGGTGGAGCAGTGAGGGGTAACGAAAAAGCTTTTTTACTTTATAAAAAACTCTGTCTGGTACTTTCCCTGTAAAATAGACATTATTCATCCCTTTCCTCCAACAAACATTTATTGAGCTTTTACTGTGTCTTGAAAGTGAAAGTCACTCAGTTACATCCAACTCTTTGTGACCCCATGGACTAGTCCATGGAATTCTCCAGGCCAGAATACTGGAGTAGGTAGCCTTTCCCTTTTCCAGGGGATCTTCCCAACCTAGGGATTGAACCCAGGTCTCCCGCATTGCAGGAGGATTCTTTACTAGCCAGGCACTGTTTTTTCATACTGTCCATGGGGTTCTCAAGGCAAGAATACTGAAGTGGTTTGCCATTCAGTTGGTGATGGACAGAGAAGCCTGGTGCGTTGCAGTCCATGGGGGTCACAAAGAGTCGGACCTGACTGAGTGACTGGAGTGAGTGAGGCACTGTTCTGGGGTACCAGAAATGAAATCGTCTACACAGCAGACAAAAATCTCTGTCCTGGTGGAATTCACATTCCCAGGGCACCGAGGTGGGAATGTGGGTCATGCTAAGGACTTGGGAGAACCTGGAAGAATTCCTAAATAAGAATCATCCTTTGAGGATGTATCTGCCAACATGTTTCTCCTCTCCTCGCTCTGATACGGTGTGTGCATTCCATCCCACAGATGAGGTTACCAGACATTTCTAGTAGAGCCTCCAAAGGGAGTTTTCCCCATGCATGCTACTAAGGAGTCCACGCTGGTATAACAAGTCCAGCAGATGACTTTGGGGTCTTTGAGGGGATCGTCTGCTCTAGACCAAGTCCCTATTTGAGGGAGCTGAAGTGTGATCCAAGGTTTTTATCTTTATTTCCTGTCTTGCTGTCTCATAAATACTTCTCACTCCTGAACGCCTGGTGCTGACCCACTTGATCTGTCCTTGGATCCCTTTCCACCATCTGTATTACACTATTTTCTTTCTCATAATTCTTTCCGGTTTTCTCTGGTGACTATGAGACAGTGCTTTGCCTCAGAGTCACAGAATCTCAGGTTTTTAGAACCAAACCGGACCTTGGGGTCAACCTAGACCAGCAATTCTCTGGCCTCTGGACTGAGACCAAGTTGTCACCTGAGGCTGTGAAATGAGAACGATCAGAAAGTGAATTCTGTTTCAGAACTTAATCAGTGGATCTCCATATTGTTTCCTTATTTTCTTTTCTTGAAACTTTTCAGTTTTTATCATCGTCCACCTACCCCAGAAATTCCTCCTTCTGAACTCGCATGCACCCCCAAGCCCCGCCCAGCCCTGCCCCCACGTTGCCTGCGTGGTTGGCCCCAACCCCGCACCCTGTTCTCCCACGCTTAGACATCCGGACAGCGCCCTCCTCCTCAGCGCTGTCACCTCAGCCCCCAAATCACCCGTGTCTGCGTTCCCCTTAGGGTAGGAAGTCTCCACCGCTTGTGCTGCCAGGATCTCCAGTGGGAGCCACAGACACACTTGAAGCTACAATGCGTAGTGGTTCAGCTTTATAGAATTATTGTGCTGTGGTTCTGCTTTATTACAGGTTTATTAGGCTTCTGTGGGTTGGCCCAAGTGTGCAGCCATCACTTAGAGTTGTGTTTCTGGAGGAGAAGGAGAAGGATCCTGCGACGGAAACCCAGCGGTGGGCAGAGCGCACGACTGTGCCCCCTCCTGGGCTGCGTGGGGTCTGGGGTGTGCAGAGGCCGGGGGACGTGGTTCAGAGCCAGCAGCCCTGGTGCTGTGTGTCCTCGGTGCGTCTCTGGGGTCTGGGTGTTGCTCCCGGTTCTCCTCTGTAACCTGGTGCAGAGATGGACTCTTAAACGGCACCCCAAGGAGGACCACAGGGACTTCGTGTTTCATGCAGAAATCAGGGCTGTCCATTCTCTCCTGTTGTTCGGAGTCAGCCAAGGAAACCGGCCCCTGCCCCCACCGCCGCCCCGTTTTTTGATTTTTGATTTTGTATTGGAATATAGCCGATTAACAACGTTGTGATTGTTTCAGGTGAACAGCGAAGGGACTCAGCCGTACAAACACATGTATCCATTCTTCCCCAAACTCCCATCCAGGCTGCCCCATAACATTGAGCACACTTCCCTGTGCTGTACTGTAGGTTCTTGTTGGTTATCTGTTTTAAATATGCTGTGTGTTCATGTCCATCCCAAACTCCCTCACTCTCCCTTTCCCACATCCCTCCCACTGGCAACCATAAGTTTGTTCTCTAAGTCTGTGAGTCTCTTTCTGTTTTGTCAGTAAGTTCATCTGTTTACTTCTTTTTAGACTTCACATATAAGGGATGTCATACGATATTTCTCAAGGAACCCCTTTTGGTGCTACGCTTTGTGATGTCAGCCCCCTCATGGAAAGGAAAGAGCCTCTGGGTCTTCTCCCATGTGCAAGCGCCTCCCTGCACTGCTGTATCACATCCCTCTGAGCCAGTGTCCCCACTTTAGAAGCCACCTCTGCATTTCTGCCACGTGATGAATAGACAGCAATCCCATACGTTTAAATCTATAGCAGCCGAAATAGAGTAGGTCACACTCTGTACATCTCTGATTACTCTCAAGACTCTGAATGCGGTGTCCAGGAATGCAATGCTGGTCCAGCCCTGTGAGAGGCTGTGTGCCCACAGCCAGGACTCATAAAACATGGGCCAGGCCTCCCCCTCTCCCAGCAAACTCACATTTCATCTGGACCATGAACCCAGCAGTTCTGCTCCTGCTGCGCATTGCTCCACACCCATAGTTCTTGAAGCCGCAGCCTGGGAGAGAGGGCTTGGCTTGCTCATCTGGTGTTCCAAGCCAGTGACCTACACATGACCTTGGAGCTCGAAATATTGTCCTCCAAACCAGTGAAGCTCTCTCTAAGCTTTGAGAGGGAGAGAGAGACAGACAGACATTGATTGATTGATTTAGACTAACTGGGAGAGGGTGCTTTATTGGTTGAAAAATACTGTTAACCAAAAAAAAAAAACCCTTTTTGCTTTTTTAAAATCTACCCACAGTAAAATTTATTTGTACATGGTCCAGGCAGCCCAAGCTCAGAGTCATGGGGGTGTATTAGTGTAGGTGTTAAGAGATGACGAGGTATGTTTTGGTCTTTACTCACAGATGTTGAAATCCCAAGTTTATGGAGAAAAAGAAAGTGATTCCAAGTCTGGTTCCCAAGTTATATGAAGAAAAAGAAAGTAATTCCAAGGCTGGTCCCATCATAGCAGAAATGAGGACAGACTTCAGACCCTGGTGCTTAGTGTTTTCAGCCCCTGGAAAGGAGCAGCTTAAGCAAATGCTTCTCTTGATAGCTCAAGTTCATCGCCATTTAGAAAGCAGAATTTTGCCGAAGGCAGGAGCAGTCAGGCGGAGAACTTTGTTTTGCTTTCTGCGCACTGACAGTTCTGGCTGAAATTCTGAGGTCCTCCTCTCTTCAGAAATAGGTGCTTCATGGAGGGAAAACTGGACAGTGAGGCTCCTACCCAAAAGCCTGTGAGCTGGCTCCACCTACTTCGTTCCTGCCTATAAAGTGAGGAGCCACTTTGTCCCTCTTGTCAGTTTCTAACTCCAGAGGGGTAGTCAGTGTCGATTGGTTACTCCTGGAAAAAAAAGAGGGGCACGTTGCTGAATTAAAATTAGAAAGAGACCTAAAGGCATGTCACAGACATTTATTATGTGTAGGGAGTGACGGACATTGCTGAATTCCATGGATGCAGAGACAGATGGGGCCCCTGCCCTTTGGACACGAACAGTCTAGAGGCTGGAATTCACAGAGCACGTTAGGAAGGGCTCATCGAGAAGTACAGTCAGCTGAGCCTTGAAGGATAATGAGGGATTTTCTAAGTGACAAGGAAGGGAAGGCCTTCTGAGACCAGCCTGGATCCAGCAGCCTCAGTCAGTGTGGTTTCTGGTGGTCACCTGTGGGGTGGACGGGTGCTGGGACGTACGACTGAAGAGGTGGGAGGGGGCGAGTCACAGTAGGGACTTTGGAATTACCCACCAGGCCAGCCAGTCTCAACCCCGTTTGTCACCAGCACACGGATGTTGTATGCACGTGTCACAGGATGCTGGATGTATCCAAATGTGAAGTTGGTCATAAAATGAGACGTGGCAGTCCTTTCAAATCACACAGCTATCAGCCACACATCCATCAAAGTAAGTCACCGCAGATCTTGGTCCATGAGATCATCTCTGTTGTTGCTGTTCAGTCGCTCAGTTGTATCTGACTCTTTGTGACCCCATGGACTGCAGCGTGCCAGGCTTCCCTGTCCTTCACTATCTCCCGAGTTTGCTCAAACTCATGTTCCTTGAGTTGGTGATGCCATCCAACCATCTCATCCTCTGTTACTCCCTTTTCCTCTTGCCCTCAATCTTTCCCAGCATCAGGGTCTTTTTCCAATGAGTAGGCTCTTTGCCATCAGGTGGCCAAAGGATTGGATCAGCATCAGTCCTTCCAGTGTATATTCAGGGTTGATTTCCTTTAGGATTGACTGGTTTGATCTCTGTGCAGTCCAGGGGACTCTCAAGAGTCTTCTTGTGAGTCAAGTGCAATTGCCCCAGGATTCGTGTGTAACCTGATCCCTTTCCCCTCCTCCTGATGAATATCTACAGGAGGGTGAAAGTGAGTCTTTTGTCGGGACATGCTTACGTTTACTCTTCAAGAACCGCTAATTCACAGAACTTGTCACATGAGCCTCCATCCAGGAGAAGTAAGGAGAAGTAACTGGCTGCCCAGGGAGACACTAGGAGCCAAGTCCATGCTGAGAACTGCTGGTGAGCGAGTTGGGAGATTTCCCCTAAGAGTGATGCAGTCAGTCAGCCTGCTTAAAACACATTCTGGAAGGAGTGAAGAGGATGAGTTTGAGGAGGGAAACGCAGCTGGAGGCTCTTGCAGTAGTTCTGACAAGAGGCAGTTGAGAGAAGGGATGAGGAAGTAGAAGCAGGGAGGAAGGCTGAGCTCCTGGCCGCAGGATGTGGTCTTGGCTGGAAGGGATGGTCCGGTGCTGAGGCTGTGATAGCCAGGAAAGCAGGAGCCAGGGTCATGATGGGAGGGGAGGAGCATAGCCTCATTTGTCTCCTGTCTCATATCCTGGTTTTCTGAACTCCAGGATATCAGCGCCATCTGGAATTCTGCTGAGGGGGTTACAGAACTCACTCTGGGAGAAACAGAGATTTGGTGGCTGTGGAAATGGGCAGAGGATGTCAGATGCCGTATAGAGGCCAGGTCCAGCAGGAGGGCCCATGGTTGGGGGAGCAGTTTCTGGGATGTGGAGGGAGCTGGAATCCCATTGTAAACCTGATGGGGGAGGGACTGGGGTTGGGTCGGGGAGGAGACAGTGGTTGTGGAAGATGAGTGATGAGGAAGGGAGAAATAAGGTGTGCACTGGCTTGAAGGTAGAGGTGGGCTGGAGGAACTTGGGGGGCTGGAGATGAGAGAAGGAGGAGCATGGATATTCCTGGGCTCGGGCAGCCCTCGTTCAATGAACTGAAGACAAGCTGCTTCTTATACCTGCATTACGTGGCTTCCCCAGAGCTGATCCTTTCTAACACACAAGTCCAGCACAAGTTAGTTTGGCTCTCAGGAGGGTCATTCAGGGCGTTTGGATCTAAGTTTCACGTTCTGGCATCTGAGAGGATAAAGAGCACTGAAGGACCCTCAGATGTCCTGTCCCACCATGCAGAAGGCTAGATTTTGATCTTGTCCTTTTATTTTCAAGAATGATACCTCCAAGACTATAGAATTCTTGACTCTAAAAACCTATTTTCTGTGTTTGTAGTGGGATGAAAGTTTGACATGGCCAGGTCACCTCCTTCTCTGAAGAGTTTTCTTGTTTGTCCATGGTTGATCAGGTTTTGAAAATCATGTTGAGCAATGGATTGAACTGCTGAAAATGAAGGGGAGGGATCCTGTTGTTTATTAGATAGGCCCCAGGAATTAGAGATGCTCTTTTCAGTATCCAGACAACCTGCCATATGAACATGCTCAGTTGGAAAGCAATGCTTTCCATTTCTTCTGTATGAAATATTTTACCTAGGGCTATGACTTTCCATCTTGTAAGGGAAAAGAAACATTTCCTATTTGAATTTCTTAGGGTGGCATTGATGACAGGCAAATCCACTTAGATTTACTCAGAGTACAATTATGGTCAGTGACCCAGTTATAAATGGGTTGCATTTGGAAGTTTCATTTGAAGTAGGTTTTTAGAAAATGTGTAGACTTTTAATTTTGAGATAATAGATTCAGATGTGCTTATAAGAATTACTACAGAGAGCGAGAGCGAGCGCTGTGTACTTTTGACCCATTCTCCCCCAGTGGTAACATCTGGCAAAACTGTAAAGAAAATAAGATCATCACCAGGGTAGTGGGTTTGATGCAGTTGGTAGGACAGGGGAAGAACTGTTCATGCTGTCCTCACAGCCCTGTCACCCAGCCCTAGCCTCTGCTACATCCTCCATGTCTGCACAGTTAGCTTTCAGGGAATGTTGTAGAAATACAACCATACAGCGTCCAAACTTTGGGGATCAGCATTCTTTCACTCAGCACAATTCCCTGGATATTCTTCCAGGTTGCTGCAGATATCAGTAGATTGTTCCATTTTATTTCTGAGCAGACTTCCATGGTATGGCCACACCAAATTTTTATTTAGCTGTTCATCCATCAAAGACATCTGGCTCGTTTCCAGGTTTTGTCTATTGTGAATAAAGCTACGACGAACATTTGTATTCAGGATTTTTATGAAAATAAGTTTCCATTTCTCTGGAATAGATGTTCAGGAGTGCAGTTGCCGGGCCATATGGCAGTTTGGTCTGGCAGCTTTAGTTTTCGAAGAAACTGCCAAACTGTTTCGCAGAGTAGCTGCGCCATTTTATATCCCCATCAGCGATGTGTGGTCGAGTTTCTCCTTGCCAGCGCTTGGTGTAGTCAGTTTTTTTTTTTTAATGTTTGCCATTCTAATAGATGTGTAGGAATATCTCATTGTTTTAATTTGCATTTCTTGAATGGCTAATGGCGTTGCACATCTTTTCGTGTTCAACGTGAACTTTGCCATCTGTCTTTCATCTTCTTGGTGAAATGCCTCACTGTACCTTTTGCCCATTTTCTAATTGGACTGATTGGGGTTTTTTCTTTTCTTTTCTTTTTTTTGCTGTTGATTTTGAGAGTTCTTCCTGTGTTCTCCTTTTTCAGATATGTAACCACAAATATTTTCTCCCATTCCCTAGCATGTCTTTTCATCCTTTTAATGTGATCTTCTGAAAAAGCAGAAGTTTTGCATTTTGATGAATCTAATTCATCAGTTTTCACTTTTATGAGTTGTGTTTTTTTTAAAACTTTGGTTTATATCCTTTTTACAAATTTTATTTATTTTCATTCTGGCTGCCCTGGGTCTTTGTTTCTGCACGCGGGCTTTCTCTAGTTGCAGTGAGCCGGAGCTGCTCTCTGGCTGTGGTGCTTGGGCTTCCCATGTGCTGGCTTCTCTTGTTGCAGAGCATGGGCTCCAGAGCGTGGGCTCAGTAGTTGTGGCACATGGTACTGGACCAGGGATGAAACCTGTGGTTCTTAACCACTGGACCACCAGGGAGGTCCAGGTCTAAGACACTGAGTGTTTTTGTGTTGAAAACAAGAACTCATCTAGATCCTGAAGATTTTCTCCTGTTTTTTTTTTTTTTTTTTTTTTTACCCCTAATGCTTCACTTTGGCCAATTTTTATATAAGGTGTGAGGATGAGATGTAAGAGGTTTTTTTGTTTGTTTATTTTGGTCTATGTCTGTCCATTTGCTCCAGAACCATTTATTGAAATGGTGTCTTGTGTCAAAAATTAGGTATATTTGGGTGGTCTATTTCAGGATTCTTTATTCTAATCCATTATTATAGCTTTTTAGTAAGGCTTAATATGGGATAGATTACTCTCACTTAATTCTTTTTTTTCAAGATTGTTTTAGCTACACTAAGGCCTGGCTCTCTTCCTATAAATTTTAGAATAGGCCTATCTTTTTCTAACAAAAATTCTCCCTGGCATGTTGATAGGAATTGCATTAAATCTAGAGATCATTTTAGGGGAGAACTGACTACTTTACTATGTTGACTCTTCCAACCCATGAACAGAGTGTATGTGTATTTGTTTATTTAGGTCTCCTTGGTTGTATTTTATCAGCATTTTAAATTTTTCAGCATACAGAATCTGTATATGTTAAGTTTGTATCAAAATATTTTTTGTCATGATTGTAAAAGCATTGTTTTAATTTTGGTTTCCACATGTTCATTATTATTATAAAATAGTTTCCATAGAATGTAGTTTCTCTTAAGACCAATGTCATGTAGTCATAGTTTTTAGCCCACAAAAGCCAGATTAAAAGTCATGCTAAAGCTTATATAATGAAGTTACTAGTAAGAATTATAGACTACCATATGGTTATTATAATTCTAGTATTAAATAATAGCAAATGAGAAATTATTATCAAATATCTTGGAGAGGTCTAAGTCTAGTTCTTATATTAATTTATAAAATGTGATGTTCGCTTTTCTTCATGGGTGTATCATTAAATCTGCTGCCATGTATGTCAGTTCTGATACTGTCATAGTTTGGGAGAGAAATGTGTATGACAAGAGTTTCCTAATTTCAGGATGCAGTCAGAAAAAAAAAAAAAGGAAAGTATTTAAACACATTGCACAGGTAGAATTAACTGGACTTTGAACAAAGATAAAAAGCATGTATAAAAGATGCACTTGAGAAGAATTAATCTATTAGACTCCAATGCATTAAGCTAGGCCAATTCTGTTGCAGCAGGGAACAATAACCTCAGAGGCTCCAAAAGTTAGATGTTTATTTTGTGGGAGTGAACATGTTTTGGGAAAAAAGCCTGCATCGTTGTGGTAGTAGTGATTCATTGTCTCCTCTTTTCTTAAAAGAAAGACCTCAGTAGTTAATTATTTCACCTAAGTTTTTGTTTTTACCCTGCTTGCTCCAGAAGGAGTTTAAAGCAGCATTTATAAATATATAAAACAAAGTCAAATAAAATTAAAAAGGGTAAAAAGCAAAATTGGTTGAAAGGAAAATAAAGTAAGGCCCCATGGGGATGGAGATTAGGAAGGAGGAGTCATGCTGTGAAGTTTTGTTTGTCATCTTGAGGTAATTAAAAAATTTGGTTTGGACAAAGCGTCTTTAACCCTTGTGCAAAACAGTCACGAAGCCGGTGTTTAATCATTACAGCTGCCCAGGGTATCTGCCTTCTTTCCTGACCACAGGACTGTCTGTTTAGAAAGAGGCATTGTCCTGCAGGGTTAATGACTAACCGGAATTCAGGTCCTGCTCTGGGAGCCTCTGCTGACGGGTGCAGCTGGAGGGTCAGAGAACTAGCAGCCAGGTGCCTGCCCCTGAGCAGCACAGAATTCTGAGTTCTATGCTTTATGCTGAAGTTAGAATGAACAATTAAGACAT
This sequence comes from Bos indicus, assembly GCF_029378745.1. Lineage (NCBI taxonomy): Eukaryota > Metazoa > Chordata > Mammalia > Artiodactyla > Bovidae > Bos > Bos indicus. The sequence continues at coordinate 34,797,652 of NC_091772.1, read as the reverse complement.
TCTGTTAATCTTCCCAATGGCAAGGACACCCACAGTTGTAAGTATTTTTATAAGCAAGGTTATAATATTAGTTTGAATACCTGAAAAAACATAAATAGCCTTTTAAGAAGTGGTTGTGCTAAACAGTTCTTTTTTTTTTCGCCCCTTGGTTAAGTTTCTTCTGGTCTTTGAGTGAGCTGAAAAACCTGAGCTCCATCTGAAGCGAGATCCATCCATCCATGGTCTTTGGTTTTAAGACAAAACATTTGTATTGTTTTAGAGAAATTACTTCCAGGGCAATTCTTTCTTCTGATGACTCATTTTCTATCGGAAATTTCTCTTTTTGGAAGTGGGGAGAAACCCACAGATGTCCGCACCACTTGTAAACTTGTAGAGAGACGTGTGCCTTTATGGCATACTGTTTATACATGTATGTGTATGTTACTTTCTGAATGTTGGTGTCTGAGCTTTATCCGTGGTTATGTGTTCTTTTATAATCCGAAGACTAGCATTTGAAAACCATTTGCCTCTTCAGTTCTGTATGGTTGTAGCCTGTTGAGGAGATGGCTGTTGCATTTTTAGTTTCTCTGTAAAACAAGCTGGAAGACACTGTGACAGTTCTCGTTGCTCTTGAGGTTGCCACTGGCCAGGCCTGCTGCAACAGCTGATGGGCCCCTCTGAGTTTCAGGAGCTATTTCTGGTAGATGAGCTGAGATCAAGGCTCTCCCAGTTCAGGCCATAAAAGGCCCGTCCCGTGTGGAATTGCTCCACTGCTTCTGACAGCGTCCTCAGAGGCTGAAGTGTCCTCAGGTTTTACTTGGATTTACCCAGGAATGGATGGCCATACCAAGGCCAGATTGCGGAAGTTCAGCGTCAAGGACAGCAGGGGACCGACAGCTTCAAAAAGAAGACACTTGTTGATAATACTTTGGCGATCTTTTTTCAGAGAAACTTTTGGGATGTAGCCTTCACCTGTTTTATTGCATTTGGCACCCAAACGCCATTTGGAAAGCACCGTTCTAAATTTATCCTCTTCTGAATCATCACTTCTGATAGATGCCGTTGCCTTGTTTGCGTTGTGGTGTTTGATTTTGTACAGTGTTCCTTGGGCTAACTTTTGGTATTTTGCTTTTTGTTTAGAATTTGAAAGTAGCATTCTTTGAAAGGAGACGCACAGAGAATACTTGAGGACAACCAAAGCCGAATTAGAGGATATACGTGTTTTATTTTTTTTTAATTAGAAAAATAAGGAATTACAGTGTGATTTTCCCCCCCTTTAACTTAGAGGAACAAGGATTGTACAGAAATTTGAAGTAAGTGAAAACCCTTCCTATAAATCTAAATGCAGTTGCTTTTTTTTTTTTTTAAGTATCATTTGTCTGAGCATGCTTCCGAAGGATTTGTAGATGTCAAACACTGGAATGTTCCTGCCAGTATGTGCTAGTTGTTGCATACTTTTGTAGGTACCCTTGGGCATGTTTTTTGGTTTCGGAATGATTGGTTGTTTTTTTTTTTTTTTTTTTTTTTAAGAGCAAAATAACTAACTTTATGGTGACAGAAAGGTTGATACTAACAATTCAGCCTACAGTCTAGAAGGTATTCCTATAGAAACGTTAACCACTTTAAGCCTTGGAATTATTAGCATATTCACAATACACAGTACTTCAATCATTGTATCACATGTATGGAGGTGGAGTTCAGAAGGTCAGGTTTTACTTCTTTCCTATTATTAATCCACGTGGAAATATTAGGTTGGCCAAAAAGTTCGGGTTTTTCCGTAACATGGAAAAACCCAAACGAACTTTGTGGCCAACCCAATATAAATCATCAGTGTTCCTTTTGTATGGTCTTTGTGTTGAGGGTTCTTTACCTTGGTACTCTGATTCTTTACGTTTAATTTACAGAACTTCTGATGTTTCAGAGGTTTTTATTTATTTAAAAAAAAAATTCTCACTCTAGTTTCTAGGTTTGGGGCTGTATTTCATTTTTTTTTGTTTTCCAAGAAAATAATGCCATATCATTCTTGTAAAGCTCTAGAGACAACTGTGGTCTGTTTGTAATTTAGCTTGGTGATTTGCTTGTGCTGAAAAAAAAAAGGGTTTCTTTTTTTGTTTTCATTTCTTTATTTTAAAGATGGTTTCTTTATACTGTATCAGATGGACCAGTAGGGGCAGTAATTATTTTTATCAGGTAGAAAAACAGAATATTTATAGAGATGAGCCTCATTGGTGAATACTGCCATGGTTCTCAATCAGACTGAGTGCCGCAACCCTGGCGGCTTTTGGAAATGCTTGAGGGTGATTCTGGTTTTCATAATAACTGTGGCTGGCGTTTGAGGGGATGTGGCTACAACTGTAAATGCCCCTAATGGGGGACAGTCCCACGTGGTAAGGTAAAGCATGGCCCTGGCCAAAATGCTGGCGGTATCCCTGCTGAGGAAGACTGCAGGGTCTCGGTGATCCTCCCGATCCCAGGGCGAAGCAGGATAAACTAGGTGCACTGGGGCTGCCTCTGTTCACCAGCCCAGGAGAGCTCTTGGGAAGCCAAGTAGTGGGTGTCCTGCCAAGAGTAATCATCCTTGTCTGTCCTCTGAGAAGGTGACACAGGTGGGCACAGAGAGGCGGTTTGCGCGTCTTGTTTCCTCCTGGACAATTTTCATCATCCCCCAAGGAAATGCTAACTCTGGAGCCACAAGGATACTATTCAAAGCAGCATTCAGTCAAAGCGCCCAGCTTATGGCTCTTGTACTCAGTGCACACAGATAGCTCTGCTGGTACTTTTAGGACATCTTGTTTCTTGGTAGCCACTGTAAGATTTTTGAATTTCCATTCGGAATGAAAAGCTTTGTCAACACCTAAGGTCATTTACAGCTTTACAGTTCAGAAACTGTATCCAAAGAAGATATCTGTTGGCCAAGAGAGCAGCAGTGTTCAGGGTCAGAGGCTGCATGGAAAGCTGTGGGAGCGACCATCGCATGCAGCTCTTCGTTGCCAGGAGTATTAATACACTAGTCTGGGGGCTGCCCTGTGACCAGGCGAATTCCCTGATCTGGAACTTTCCTCCAGTCTTTAACTCTGAGCTGGAAGCTGCATGGTCACTCTCCCTATAGGTCACCAAGACAGCTGAGTCAGTCTCTGAAAGGATGCTTCTGCCCACACCTCCTGAACCTCCCTGCCCCTGCCCCTTACCTGGATGATGGCATCACCCTTTTGTCCCATGTTCTCCGCTGTCCTATCCATCCTCAGAATGACCTTGCTAAAGCAAGAGGAGTGAGTGAGTGAAAGTCGCTCAGTCATGTCCGACTCTTTGCGACTCCATGGACTGTAGCTTGCCAGGCTCCTCTGTCCATGGAATTCTCCAGGCGAGATTACTGGAGTGGGTAGCCAGCCGTTCCCTTCTCCAGGGGATCTTCCCAACCCAGGGATCGAACTCAGGTCTCCCATGTTGCAGGCAGATTCTTTACCATCTGAGCCACCAGGGAAGCCAAACCAAGAGGAAAGCAAAAACCAAACTTTGCATAGTTTCCCACTGATTAAAGCCCAGCTCCTCAGCCTCCTCTTCAGGGTCTTTCATGCCATTCTTTTTGCTGGGACCCCTCCCTGAAATATTCTGCCTTCCCCTGCTTGCCAGGGAAGTGATCTCAAAGGAGATTTTCCCAGAAGCCTCCTCTGACGTTCTGCCTCTGGGTTCTGGGGCCTTGACTTAAGCCTGTGCTTTATCCCATGGGGCCCTGACACCGTGACCTGGGGCCCCCTTCCTCTGTAGGGGGTGTTCAATGAGGCACCTGGGTCCCAGCACCCACTGCACAGTGGCTGTTCCGCAGATGTGAGCTGCTTGAATGCCTTGAAATGACCTGTGGATTCTTCATATCAGAATTTAGCTGCACAACGTACTCTTGCTATTGCTATTATTCACGACAGAAGTGGGTGTTCTGTGTTCTGTTTTCTTCCCCCCATATCTAATAATGCAAGCAGAAAGACTTGTCCTCCTATTACAAGCCTGCTGGGGTTTCTGTATATGCTCTTTTGCCAACACAGGAAATTAAGGTGCGTGCGATGAAATCAGCCACTTCATTATTGGAGTTTTGCCGAAAATGAAGAAACTCATCTCGTGGTGTGATTTGATTTAGGTGCTTTTCCTGATCATTAAACTTCATCCCTAGGGTGAAGCATCTCAGGGTGGTTTGCACTGCTGGCCTCCAAAGGAGGGGTACAGCAGCTGGATGTGGGTTCAAAAGGATCTCTGTCCCACTTTTTCATGGCCATGCACTGATGCAGGAGGTTTTGAAAGAGGGGTGTATTTCACCTCGTTACTTGCTTATTCTCTTCTGAAAGTTGATCCTTTAATCCTAAGCAAGTTTATAACCCATTTCTAACCGGCTTTTGTGTACACAGAGTCGAAGAAAGCACTTTCCTGTTTGCTGTGGGTCATTGGCCCATGTCCCAGCCCTGGGTTCATGTCAGCACGTGTGTGTTGAGGGTTTCATCTCAATAGTGCATACCTGGGTACAGATCGCCCGATTGAATGCGTGTTCCCCGTCTTAGTGAACTCATTCCCTACAGGAGCTCAGATGTAGACAGAACAGAGCTGTTATCCAAGGCGGCTGGAAGGGATGAACAAAAATAATATCATTACTGTTTGCCAGCCTTAAGGCCATGCTTTTTCCTTACATGACCTCGCTTAAGTTTTCCCAGGGCCCCTGAGACATAATACTATCATTATCTCCGTTCTACAGAGGAGGAGAACTGAGGCATAGGGCCTAAGGGCACGTATTGTGGGGTCAAAGTAGAACTGGATTGGAACCCAGATCTCTCTCACGTCAATGCCTGTCATCGTAAGCACCGCTTTAAGCCAGCACATCTCAAACTTGACTGAGCATCACCTGCACTCTTGTTAACGTGCAGGTTGTGATTGGGTAGGTCTAGGTGGGGGAGAGCAGAGAAGGCAATGGCACCCCACTCCAGTACTCTTGCCTGGAAAATCCCATGGACGGAGGAACCTGGTGGGCTACAGTCCACGGGGTCGCTAGGAGTCGGACACGTTTGAGCAACTTCACTTTCACTTTTCACTTTCATGCATTGGAGAAGGAAATGGCAACCCACTCCAGTGTTCTTGCCTGGAGAATCCCAGGGACGGGGGAGCCTGGTGGGCTGCCGTCTATGGGGTCGCACAGAGTCAGACACGACTGAAGCGACTTAGCAGCAGCAGCAGGTGGGGGAGAGTGTCAGCAAGCCAGCGCCCAGGTGATGCTCACATCTCTGGTCTGAGGACCGACTCTGAGTAGCATGGTTGTAAACGCCTCTCAAGATGGAAGCAACCAGCTCAGGGGACTTGAAGGAGCCCGGGAAAAAGTGATTCAGTTCCTTGTGCCTTTCACACCCTCCCTTCTATGCTTTGCCTGCGTTGTTGCCACTGTTTCTCTTATTTCCAATGTCTGTCTGCCTTTCTCCTGGCTCCTCCTCCGGTCCTGCATCCTAAATAAAGCTCATCCTGACCCCAAGCTCTCCCTCTCTGGCCTACCACCCATCCCTCCACGCCCACGACTCCCAGGAGCTCCTTCTCCCTCCCAGACTGCTCCATCTCCCGGGTGCTCTGACCTCGCTGAGCTTTCCTTCTGAGCATCTCTGTGTCAGGATGCCACCTTGGATGTAGTACGGTTGTGAGGCTCTGGCCCCTGCTCTGGGCATCCCTGGATGGCTGTGTGCTTGGGCCATCCTCTTGCCTTTGTTTTCTGAATCATTTGCACAGCTCATCTTCTGAGGGTCCGCATTAAGATAAAAATTCTTGTGCTGCTGGTTATACATTGAATTAATTGTACAACCTGTCCATTTCAGATGGAATATATTCATTTGGATTTCAGAGCTTATTGGCTTGCTTCATTAGAGTGTATGTCCTATATCACCTGTATTGTTAGAATTATGCATAAGAAAGAAAAATTAGTTTCTCACTCAAAAGGCTTTTATAAATAATGTACCTATAATTTGGAACTGGTGTTTTTCATTTATTTTTTATTGAAGCAGCATTGGTTTATAATATTTTATGTTTCATGTGTACATTATTTTTCAACTTCTGTGTACCCTACAGCATGCTCACCACCAAAAATTTTGTTTTCATCCTTCAGCATACCTATTTAATCCTGCCCGCTCCTCTACATCTGGTAACCACTACTCTGTTCTTCGTATCTTTATACCTATGTGTTTGCTTTTGTTTGGTTTGTTCATTTAGTTAGTTTTTTTATTCTCCACATATGAGTGAAATCATATGGTATTTTTCTCCATCAGACCTATTTCACTAAGTGTAATACCCTCAAGGACCACCTGTGTCATCGCATATGGCAAGATTTCATTCTTTCATGGCTGAGTAGTAGTATCTAGTGTGTTTTGCATATTGCATTTTTTCCCTTCATTCATTGATGGGCATTTGGGTTGCTTCCCTATCTTGGCTACCATGAATAATGCCAGGATGAACAGAAGGGTACATATTTCTTTTCTAATTAGTGTTTTCATATTTTTTAGATAAATACCCAGAAGTGTGATTCCTGGATCATTTGGTAAATCTTCTTACTTTTTGAGGAATCTCCATACTGCTTTGCATGGTGGTTGTACCAGTTCACATTCCCATCCAGTACATGAGGTGTTTTGGTTATAAGAGGTCTCTTGTTTCTTTCCAGACTCTCAATAATGTTCTGAGTATGGAAAGTAGACAGAAATCTTAGGTTCAGATATATATGGTCACTAAACAGGAAAATAGTATGGATATTCTTATATTTTTAAGACTTCAAATAGTTTAAATATTTCAAGGCATGGTTTTTTCACAATTCTGAAATTCTGTATCTGATTTTACCACATTTAGCCAAAATTTTAAAATAGACACACACTGTATTTGCACACACGTTACACGCTCAACAATGAACAAGCCACTCCAGCTGAAACTCAAACAGGAAAGCAATTGATTTTCAGTAGTAGCTTAAAATGTGTTGAATTAAGAAATCACTTATAAGAGAAAAAATAACTTCTGAAAGTTTTAGTCCTGTTTTTGTGTACAGATTTTCTTAGAGAGTTTCTTAAATTGAAGGTGACATTTCAGCTTACCATGTGCTAGGATGGTCACAAGATTTCAGCTATATTCATTTAATTCTGCAATTCCTCTATTCCTTTAACAGTATGACAAAACCAAAAGACAGAGGACGTTCAAGTGTCTATCATTTGTTGACAGTATTGTGTTGGATACCTAATGCAGCTCATGACTATAGATTTGAACAAGATTAGGGCTTCCCTGGTGGCTCAGACTTTAAAGAATCTGCCTGCAATACAGGAGACCTGGGTTCAATCTCTGGGTTGGGAAGGTCCCCTGGAGGAGGGCATGTCAACCCACTCCAGTGTTCTTGCCTGGATAATTCCCATGGACAGTAGCCTGGCGGGCTACAGTCTATGGGGTCGCAAAGATTCGGACATAACTGACTAAGCACAGCACACAGAAGAAGAAAAAAATGGGGCAAGCCACTAAAAGGTAGACAGCTCTGCAAATTATGCTCATGGTCTTAATTTCCACCAGATGTTCATTTCAGGCACACACACATAATCCTTTGGCTTTACGATTTCATACATTTTTGATCGAACACGTTGAGTATTTTACAGTTCCGTGACTGGATGACTGTTGCCGTGATGCAGGGGACCAGGGTGAGCAAGCCTCCTGTGAAGCCTGTTCCCCAGCACAGAAGCCTCCCAGGGAGATGGAATCTATTTATTTGGATTGGTATCCGTTCTTCCCTCCCGAGACTTCAGAGAGCTTGCAGGCAGCTCACAGTTCTTAAATATTTAAATATTCCAAAGTGAGCTGCAGGATGAAGGTGCAAGGGGAATAAAAGTGTATGGGGGAGAATATTGTGAAATCTATGACAGCAAACAGGCTGCTTGCTCTCCCCACCCTCGGGCTCCATCCCAGAGCTCTCAGGAAGCATTTTCCCTGCTCTGAGTGGAGAAGGAAAATCTCCCGTGAACATTGAAGGTGTGTGACCCTGAGGAGTGCTAGGGGCAATGGCAGAATTAGGTAGGGGCAGCCCTGATGTTGATTAATAACCAGCTGTGTGACCTCGGGTATGTTCTTAACCTTGCTGGGCTTCATTTATTCAAATGAGCACCAGATTGGAGGATTTCTAAACCCCTTCTAATTATTTGGATTCTATATAGTGGAGGTGATGGAATTCCAGTTGAGCTATTTCAAATCCTGAAAGATGATGCTGTGAAAGTGCTGCACTCAGTATGCCAGCAAATTTGGAAAACTCAGCAGTGGCCACAGGACTAGAAAAGGTCCGTTTTCATTCCAATCCCAAAGAAAGACAATGCCAAAGAATGTTCAAACTACTTCACAATTGCACTCATCTCACACGCTAGTAAAGTAATGCTTAAAATTCTCCAAGTCAGGCTTCAGGAATACATGAACCGTGAACTTCCAGATGTTCAAGCTGGTTTTAGAAAAGGCAGAGGAACCAGAGATCAAATTGCCAACATTCACTGGATCATGGAAAAAGCAAGAGAGTTCCAGAAAAACATCTATTTCTGCTTTATTGACTATGCCAAAGCCTTTGACTGTGGATCACAATAAACTGTGGAAAATTCTCAAAGAGATGGGAATACCAAACCACCTGACCTGCCTCTTGAGAAATCTGTATGCAGGTCAGGCAGCAACAGTTAGAACTGGACATGGAACAACAGACTGGTTCCAAATAGGAAAAGGAGTACGTCAAGGCTGTATATTGTCACCCTACTTATTTAACTTATATGCAGAGTACATCATGAGAAATGCTGGGCTAGAGGAAGCACAAGCTGGAATCAAGATTGCTGGGAAAAATATCAATAGCCTCAGATATGCAGATGACACCACCCTTATGGCAGAAAGTGAAGAAGAACTAAAGAGCCTCTTGATGAAAGTGAAAGAGGAGAGGGGAAAAGTTGGCTTAAAGTTTAACGTTCAGAAAACGAAGATCATGGCATCTGGTCCCATCACTTCATGGGAAATAGATGGGGAAACAGTGGAAATAGTGTCAGACTTTATTTTTGGGGGCTCCAAAATCACTGCAGATGATGATTGCAGCCATGAAATTAAAAGACACTTACTCCTTGAAAGGAAAGTTATGACCAACCTAGACAGCATATTATAAAGCAGAGACATCACTTTGCCAACAAAGGTTCGTCTAGTCAAGGCTATGGTTTTTCCAGTAGTCATGTAGGATGTGAGAGTTGGACTATAAAGAAAGCTGAGTGCTGAAGAACTGATGTTTTAGAACTGTGGTGTTGGAGAAGACTCTTGAGAGTCCCTTAGACTGCAAGGAGGTCCAACCAGTCCGTCCTAAAGGAGATCAGTCCTGGGTGTTCATTGGAAGGACTGATGTTGAAGCTGAAAGTCCAATACTTTGGCCACCTGATGTGAAGAGCTGACTCATTTGAAAAGACCCTGATGCAGGGAAAGATTGAAGGCAGGAGGAGAAGGGGTCAACAGAGGATGAGATGGTTGGATGGCATCGTTGACTCAATGGACATGGGTTTGGTGGACTCCAGAAGTTGGTGGTGGACAAGGAGGCCTGGCATGCTGCGGTTCATGGGGTCACAAAGAGTCGGACACAACTGAGTGACTGAACTGAATCCTAAGATTTCAGAGCTTGAAAATATGCCAGCCTTCCCTGGAAAGGAAACCCTGTGTCTAGAAGGTGGTGGTGCAAGATTTGGAAGAGCAGCAGAGGGTGAGAAATGTCTTGAGGGAGAATCCATATGCATTTAAAGGATTTTCTCCCTGTATTTGCTTCTCCTGAAATGTGCAGCCAATTTCTTCCTTCTCCATTGATCTGATCACCATTCTCTGTCTTCAGTCCCTTTTTCTGGAATTTTCTACTTTTTTTTTTTTTTCAGGTTAAGCTCTGGTCGTTTCTCTTGGGTTCATTTAAATACTAAAACTGGCTTTTCTCTAGCTTGACGTAGTCTTACCTTCTTTAGGGCGTTACGTTTCTCCTGATGTGAGACTCCAGAATGGTCACCATGCCAAGTCTGGGAGGTCTGCCTGAGACCCAGTTTTCATGGTCACAAATGGAGTAGACGGGGCACTTTGTCTATTAGCAGTTGTTTTCCAAGCACTTACTATGTGCCAGGAACTGGTACAGGTATTGGGAAAAGGATAGTGAAAAAACAAAATCCGCACCCTCATGGAGCTTAGGTTCTAATGGACTCATCGTACTCAAGTTCCCTGAAGCTTTTCATCTTCAACCCTACATGTGTCCTTAAATATTTAAAAGATAGAATTTAAAACACTTTGTTCCTAGCCCAAAGGGGATGCTTTTTAGGTTTATTATCTGCCTACTGTTTGCATTTTCTGCAGTTCTCTCTTCCCCTAGGATTTATACTGTTAAAAAGTTCATAAGCTTTTTAAAAACTCTTGTTCTGTTAGGCAAGTATGGCTCCTCTTTCTCTCTACTTTAAAAAAAAAATTATTTATTTATTTGGCTGCATCAAGTAAGTCTTAGTTGCAGGATCTTTACTGCATCATGCGGGATCTTTCCTTGCCACTCATGGACTCTCAAGTTGTGGCAAGCAGGCTCAGTTGCTCTGAGGCATGTGGGATCTTAGTTCCTCGACCAGGGATTGAACCCTCATACCCTGCATGGCAAGGTGGATTCTTAACTGCTGGACCTCCAGGGAAGTCCCTCTCTCTACTTTTTTTTAACCTGTTTTCTTTCCAGTGTCCTAAAGGACTATCTATAAAATATTGGTTCATTGCCGAGACAAAGGTATACATTGATATCATTCAACCAGGATGTTCTAGAAATAAGTCATTGAATCGGCTTTACTTCTTACTTTCAGACTTTGTGTTTCTTGAATCTTTTTAGTAAATTTAGAAAAAAATTAAAAATAAAAGTCATTTTACTTGAAGACTTTGAAGTGAGTTTAGATAGAGCTTGGGCATCACAGATGAACTGTTGTGTAAGAATTTTAGTGTCTGACAATAGAAGCTTTGGAACCTGTAATCTCACTTTCTGTGCATTTTCCATTCTAAGATTATTCATCTGGTCACCTCTACCATCAGGCAAAGCTGACTGTGTTACAAAGTAGTGCATAAGCTGCCTTTCTGTCCACATTGTATGTGAGCACTGTTTTTACACTACATTTTGCACAAATTGTAAAGCACATTCTTATTTTCATAGGGTTGTAAGCATTTCAACATTTGTGCTTCACAAGATAATTATATCATTAAAAGTAAATTATCACATAGGGCTTCCCAGGTGGCACAGTGGTAAAGAATCTGCCTGCCAATGCAGGAGGAACAAGAGATGTGGGTTCGATCCCTGGGTCAAGAAGATCCCCTGGAGAAGGAAATGGAAACCCGCTCCAGTATTCTTGCCTGGAAAATTCCATGGACAAAGGAGCCTGGTGGGCTATAGTCCATGGGGTCGCAAAGAGTAGGACGCAACTGAGCACATGCACACACACAGAAATTATAACATATTCAGTAGCTCCAGATAAAAGTGATAATCAGATGGTAAATGGATGCTCTAAGACTGGAGGAGGACAAATTACCTTGGTATTTGAACCGATAGAGTTTTCAGAGTTCATCTTTATGCAGAGCGTCTCTGTGGCTGATATGAAACTGATGATGATTTTTATCATTAATGAGCTTAAAGTAAAAGAAAAAATAAGACTTATAGGTAGATAACTTAGGACAGGGAGTCAAAATTGTCATTACCGGCAAGTAGTGTTTCTGATGATGATCATGTTTTTCTTGCACAGATGTTTTTGAACAGGTGCATTAGCAGGCTTTAGGAGGTTAGAATATCTCCCCAAAAGTATAGGAAAAATGTTTCTTTTTTTTGAAAGTTCATTTCATAGAGGAGATGAGTCATTGTTTGCAGCATTTTTCTTAGAGGGACTGGACTCCTAAAAAGTGAAGAACAAATGAAGACTTTAGAGACACTAAAGTCTTGTTCTGATTATTTGCATAAAAATGAAGCTCTCAGAAGTGACCCACCTGCAGCCCCTGACACAAGGTGAGGGCAGCCGGTAAGTCTGGGTCATCACAGTCCAGGAGAACTTTCTGTATTGATACAAATGTTCTCCATTGGGAGTTGTTTTATAGGGCAGCTGCTAAGCATAGATGTCTATTGGGCCCTTAAAAAATATGGCATGTGCAACTGAGGAACTGAACTTCCAACCTGAATTATTTTGACTAGTTTAAATGGCAACAGGTCTATGTGTTGGACAGCACAGGTCTGGGAAGTGGATCTGTGCTTTGTGCACGTGCTAAGACCGTTTGGAGAATCTCAGGGCATCTTTGTGATGCAAAAGAAACTGAAGCTTCTATCTCAGAGGAGACTTTTCTGTGGATTCCCCATCCCTCCCAGATTGAGCCACTGAACCAGATTGAAGTTGTTCAGTCATGTCTGACTCTTTACGACCCCATGGACTGTAGCCTACTCGGCTCCTCTGTCCATGGGATTTTCTAGGCAATAGTACTGGAGTGGATTGCCATTTCCTTCTCCAGCGGATCTTCCCAACCCAAGGATCGAACCCGGGTCTCCCGCATTGTAGACAGACGCTTTACTGTCTGAGCCACCAGGGAAATCCACCAGTGCACTAATCCACTCTCCTGGTACAAGCACACGCATACCCACACACAGGGTATGGTGTTACAGGTTCTTTGTGGCCCTGAAAACATCAAATGTTCATTTGCACATTTTGAATTATGTATCCAAAGAGAGGCGCTCTGCAGTCTCACCGTCACTAGCGTCATTAACATTGAACCTTCAGGCTAACACCTTAAGCATCACTTGGCTTCATGCTTGATGTGGATAGAATCACTATGAATCCAGCACCAAAGTGATCTTGGGGATGGAGGGCTGTAATCTAATACCATGCCAGCATGTTCTCTGGATGCTTCCTGGCTCTTTCCTCAGTCTGCGTTTTGGCTTGAGGTCATGGAGTTTTGTGAGAAATTACTGTTATAGGGGTTTGGGGTTTGTGTTTGCCTTTAACTTTTATACAAACCCCAAAGCTGTCCTTTGGGAGCCGGGGCCATGCTGTGTGCTGTGGGGAACTCTTCTGTGATGAGGGCTCGTGTGAGATCTTGGACTTACCCTGTGGACCACGCCACCACTTGGCATTCATCCCAGTCTCTTTGGGGTACCAACCTGGCTACTGACAGTACTGTGTATTTTCTCCCAAATGTCTACATCCTGTGAACCTCTGACAGTTGAGAACGTGGATAGGAAGGCAAGAACGGAGGCTACCCAGTGAACCCGTCTGTCACCCAGCCTCCCACCTAAAACCCGGGTGTCGACCTACTGCATCTCTAGGGGTCTTTGTGCTCTCAAGCCGGTGGGTGGGTGGGTGCGTGCGTGGGTGTGTGTATAGCAAATGAGGATGGGAACTCTTGAAAAACATAGGCAGGAAATTGAGGGCAGAAGGATGCGTTAGGATGGAGAAGGACCAGCCACATCCGAGATTGTGGCCCTCAGCTCTGCCCATGAGCCCACAGCCCAGGGAGCTGGTGTGATGGCCTTTGGACGCCTGATAAACCCTTCCCTCTGCACCCCGTGCTCCAGCCACAGTGGCAGCCCCTGTTCCAGGCACCAACGGCCTCCCCATTCTGCCTTTTGCATCCTCTTCTCTATCTGGAATGCCTCCCCACCAACCCACCCAGCTCTCCAGCCCAGAGTGCTGGCCACCTTACCTGAGAAGCTCTTCTCAGGACGAGATGAGCCTCCTCTCACTCTGCCCCCAGCCACTGACTCATCTGAACAGCTCAGAGCAAACGCCAGTGTCCTTGGGTGTAGACTAACCCAGGGGTCCGATAAATCTGCACTGCATTTCTTTACAATGAAAATCCGAACAGACTGGAGTGATTTTTTCCCCCTACAAGGGCAACAAGTCATACTACCAGTTTCTTAGAAGAAGGTAGTCATCATTATTAAATACCCGGACTGAAGAGGTCGGGGTGGTTCCCACTGCCCCTGTTTAACCCTTGTGTCCAGTGTGGGTGAATGCATGGATTTAATTGGATCGGGTGACTATATATCAGAAACAATTCAGCTGAGCTGTTGTGCTGATTGGATGTTTTTAAAATAACCAACTCGGGTGACCACCCAAGTCACCACCTGACCTTCTTTGGTTTGTCCAAGGAGTGGGTAAGCATTTAGGGACAATATAAGGAGAGTCAGCCTCCTCCTGGGCCTACTCTTTCCTGCTCCCTCCTTCCTTCCCTTCTCTTCTTCCCTGCCTCCTTCCTTCCCTTCCCTTCTTCCCTGCCTCCTTCCTTCCTTTTCTTTCTTTTTCTCCTTCCTTCCCCTCTCCCTTCTTTCCTTCCTTTCTTCCTCTTTCCTTTTCATCTTCTTTCTATTTTATTTCTACTTTTCCATATTTCTTTTTCTCTTGCTGCCTCTTCTTCATTTTCAGCTTAGCAATCAAGATAGAGCAACCCAGCCATGGATACCTGTAAGTTTTCCTGATTTGAATGAGTGCCTTGATCATTTTTAGAATCTGTATATGACATCTGTTTACATAGACATAAACTCTCCCTTTTCACAGCTCTTATGGTTTTTGTAACACTGTTACTATGGTCTTTTAAAATTTATTATATTCTGAAACATGGAATCTGATGGTTAGGCATCGTGATATTATTCTGTGGACAGAGATTTCTCATTAGAGTGAACTGATGAACTTCCCTTTCCTGTTATCTGTGTTCACAGATGTATGTGTCTGCGTGGATGTGTATGAATAAAGCCAAACAATATCTACTTACATTTTTGAGAGTGTAGTTTGTCACTGATAAGGAGGAGGCAGGGAGTCCATGACATTTCTAGTTTAATTTTAGTAGTGCAAAAATTAAAATCAAACCTCAGCTCCTGCTTTGGTGTTTGTTAACTCAAATTTAAAATTAGAAATGTGGTAATTATTTGGCCGTTCCGACTTTCTAAGGGAAACCTTATCATATTGTATGTGTGCGTGTGCTGGCCTTTAAAAATAGACATTGCCATGAGAGATGGGCCTCACTGTCTATACCGCCGTCTAACTGCCAGCTGATGCCTGTGAGTCGGTGGGCTTTGGAAGCAGTGGTGAGCTGGTGACTCTTCCAAGGAGCCTTAAATACCACCTTTGGCTGCATTCACTTCATCTTTAGACAAAGCTCTTTTGTTTTAAAAGCTAACTGCCTAAGAGTAAACACACTTGACCCTGGTCGTAAACATTTGTCATACATCTGGATAGTCTTAGCTTTCACGGACCAAATCATTTTGGCAGAAGAGTCATTAAAGTCTGACAGCCCAACAAATTATCCCAAATTCCTCATTCTCCTTACAGACTGTGACCCACCATCCACATGAAGATATTTCTTCTCTGGTATTGAAAAGTCCCCTTTGATTCATGTCCTTAAGATGATAATGTATATAAAAGAACTTAAACATGGGTGATTGAGAAAAAAAACACACGTATCTATGGTTTTGTGTGCAGTGCTTTCTGTCAGCCTTCTGAGGAGGGAATTCAAAGGACCATTCATTTCAGTTTCTGTTTATTTTTTTAAATTAATTTTTATTGGATCACAGTTGATTTACAATGTTGAGTTAGTTTCTGCTGTATAGCGAAGTGAATGAGTTATACATATACATACATCCACTCCTTTTTAGAGTCTTTTCTCATATAGGTCATTACAGAGTATTGAGTAGAGTTTCCTGTGCTATAGAGTAGGTCTTTATTAGCTATCTATTTTCTATGTAGTAGTAGCAGTAGTGTTAGTCACTCAGTTGTGTCCGACTCTCTGGGACCCCAGGAACTGTAGCCCACCAGGTTCCTGGAATTTTCCAGGCAAGATAGTGGAGTGGGTACCCATTCCCTTCTCTGGGGGATCTCCTGCATTGCAGGGAGATTCTTTACTGTCTGAGCCACCAGGGAAGCGACATATACACACTACTATATATAGTATGAAAGTGTGTATATGTCAAACCTGACCTCCCAGTTCGCCCTTGGTAACCGTATGTTTGTTTTGTACATCTGTATCTCTAGCATTTCCATTTAGATTCCAGAGGCTGTATGATCATCTTTCCACTGGGGGGATTCTGTCCACTGTGACGGCTGTCATCCTCGGCTGCTTAGGCCTGGATCTTGAGTTGCCACTTTTAGTACAAATCCTGCCCCTCCCCCCACAGGCTTCTGGAGCCTTCGAGCACGTGGTGACCACACAGAGCATCTGCTGCCAGGCCACGCCTGTAACCGGGAAGTGGAGGGGCAGCCGAGGGTCCAGGGCTGCCCGGACCAGTGCCTCTGGATGGTCACACATGAGTGATGAAGCCCAGGGTTTTGTGAGCGGGTTTGGTTATAGGGTCCAGGCCTGTGCCAGGCATCATGGGTCTTTGTAAGAGGCCGGGTTGTTGGGGCTGGGGTCTGACCCAGCTTTGACTTGGCTTGGCTTGGCTTCCTGTAGCCACTAATGTTAAAAAAAAAAAAAAAAAGAAACAAAACTCTGCCCAAGGCCCCCAAAAGGCCCCTGCTCCACAGCAGAGCCTGGCCTTGTCAGGGTGCTGTCAGCAGCCCATAGCTGTCAGAAAAGACAGTGTTTTCCTTTCTGTGACCTTATAGACATAAAGCAAAACTTACATGTGACGAACTCTGCCATAAACACCCACTCCCTTGCGATCATGTGCTAAGGTCTTGAATCTTCTTCTAAGCAGGGGGCAGCTGTTGGGTTTGAGGCTTATTCTAGAGCTTTCTGTAAAATCAGATTTATTCAATAGTCTCGCATCCTAAAGAGAGCTGGATTAGCCATCCCCACCCTTGATAACAGCCCGCTCCCCTCATGCTCACGTGAGCCCCTTGGTGGTCGTCTCAGGTCTCCATGTAGGCTGCATCCACAGTCGTCATATTGTGTGTTTTCAGGTTTCAGGGACAACTTTATATGGCCCATGACATATACTGTGTGTTAAGACTTGAAAACCTCTTTCTATCTTGGCCAGATTATGCAATATTCAAATAGGAATCAGTCTTCTAAATCACATATTCCCCATCTGCTATCCAGTTGGGCCTGCTCAGGCCATTTTTCATCCTTCATGCCATGGAGAGCCACATAAACACTGATTTGAAAGAAGTCTCATATCTATTGGGTCCCAGAGCCCACAGGCAAAAAGTGTACTGTGCACCTTGGAGTTCACCCAGAAACCCCACGTCATGGTCATATGGGAGGATCCCTTCAGGAGAGCTTCAAAAAGCGTTTACTTTCAGATTGGAGACTTTTTAGTTAATTGCACAGAATTTCTTTTTTTTTTTTAATTGAAGTATAGTTGAGTTATAATGTTGTGTTAATTTCTTCTGCACAACAAAATGATCCAGTTATGTGTATATGTGTGCATATTCAGTCGTGTCTGACACTTTGCCACCCTCTTGACTGTAGCCCACCAGGCTCTTCTGTCCATGGGATTCTCCAGGCCAGAACACTGCAGAGGGTTGTGATGCTTTCCTCTAGGGGATCTTCCAGACTCACAGATTGAACCCACCTCCCTTAGGTCCCTGCAATAGCAGATAAGTTCTTTACCACTCTAGTACCACTTAGGAAGCCCAACATATATACACATGCCATGCACCGCGTGGCATGCAGGATCTTAGTTCCCTGACCAGGGATTGAACCCTCACTCCCTACAGTGGAAGCATGGAGTCCTAACCACTGGAACCACCAGGAAAGTCGCTATACATTTTTTAAAAATATTCTTTTCCTTTATGGTTTATCATTAGATATTGAATATAGTTCCCTAATAGGACAAAATTCTTTGTAAAATTTATTTATTTTTAATTGAAGGATAATTTTTTTACAGTATTGCATTGATTTCTACCAAACATCAACAAGAATCAGTCATTGGTTTACCCATGTCCCCAGGACAGAGTTTCTTAATGTGAATTTGCTTATCCTGTAGTTGACTTTGATTTAAACAGACAGCAGCATGGAGAACAGCATACATATATATGCATACGTGTAAACACACACCCCCTTGGCACATGACAGAAGATTCTAAGAGCCAACCAGCACCCTGGCCTCTGTGTAGACCACACAGAAGGATAGCATTACTGGGTGCACTTTGGCTGCCCTCTGTACTGTCATTTTTAGGATTTTACTAACATATTATTTGAAGTTTAAAATAAAATCAGTTGTTCTTAAGAGAAACACATGACCTGCCATGCACTTTACATAAAAAAATATCAATGCAGTACAGTAAATCCGCCATACAGTTTGCATAAAAAATATCAATGCAGTACAGTAAATCCCAACGTCAGATTAACAAGTTAGCTATGTGAGATTTTGTGTACCTGAGATCTGCCTTGTAGATCGATTTATTGTAGATTTTTGTTTGATTTTAGAACATCATGCATATTTATTGTCCTAATTGCCTGAACTCCAAGGTCAGAACAGGTTTACCTCTTTTTGTCTTAAGGCTACAAACACAGTTTCCTCAAATAGTGAAATTCTAATAAACCAACAAACTGCTTGTTGAAAGAACCTTGAGTGGATCAAGATTTAAACAAAGACTGAATTTGGTCTTATTTAGAAGAGGTATGATATGTTGTTGCAAATTGTGGAGGGCAACTATCCACTTCAATTTAAACTTGGTGAAAGGAATAAGAAGAAATCAGTGTGGAGGTTTGTTTGAAGTATGGTGAACTCTTAATTATCCTGAAAATTGGGTATTTCCAAGTGGCAGATATTTCTAAGTGTATCTAAACAGGTTTGGAAAATGGTTTGATACTTATAGTCGATATTGGTATGTCTGGTATTTAGGTCTCCTAACTGTTATTGCAGGTGTTCAGTAAATACCTGTGTGGTGGTGAAACTGATGAATGGGACACACACACACACACAGACACACAGGCACGCGCACGCACACACACACACACACACACACACACACACACACACACACACGCTGAAAGCATTTGATGTCCTTATCTGCTGAGCTCCAGTGAAATTTCTCTTTTTAACACTTCTGACTCATTCAAGTCTTTTCCAGAAGGAAGGTAATTACATGTTTTTGTTTTAAACAGTTCTGTTTTTATACTGCTGGTGGACAAGTGAGGAATAATCAGTTTTAACTTTTAAATGAAATGAGTAATTAAGTCCAGAAGGTACTGCTGATAAAATTGGAATCCTATCTGTCATTTAATCGAGTGCCATGTTAACTTTGCTTTGCATGTTGCTGGGGGAAGGAAATATGCTAGACAATACACTCTTAAATTTTTTTTAATGATTGAGAGAATTAGGATCATTTAAAAAGGTTGAAAGACCAGGTGACCAATGTCTAGAAAATTGTTGAATTAAACCTAAAGTAAACAAGCTAAGATTATTGTGATGTGGTACTTTTTAAGAAGAGCAATTTAGAAATTGGTATGTTCCTTAAACAGTGTAGATGCTGTTGTTTACCTTGAAAGGTTTGCTTGTGTGATTCACTTATTTGAAAGTTCAGACCTATTGTGTGACTACAGCCTCTCTGTGTGACCCCTGGGGCCAGACTGTTGTTTGTTGTTCTTCTTGAGTTGCTCGATTGTATCTGACACTCTTGTGGCCCCATGGACTGTAGCCCACCAGGCTCCTCTGTCCATGGGATTCCCCAAGCAAGAATACTGGAGTGAGTTGCTATTTCCTCTTCCAGGGGATCTTCTCAACCCAGGGATCAAACCTGCATTTCCTACATTGGCAGGCAGATACTTTACCACTCAGCCACCTGGGAAGCCTCACATTCTAACACTCTTAGTTATTAATGGGCATCTCTCAGTATTTGAGGGGGTTGGTTCCAGGACCCACCACGGGTACTAAAATCCCCAGAAACTCAGGTCCCATAGGTGGCTCTCCTATGGGATGCTGATCCACTGTTCAGCATCCGTGGAACCAACCAACTGCAGATCATATAGTGCTGTATTTATTGCAAAACATCTACTTACAAGTGAACCCATGCAGTTTAAAGCCATGTTGTTCACGGGTCACCCATATTTGTATTAGCATGGGAAGTAATTCAACCTGTCTCCTGTCCTCATCTGTAAAATGGAGACAGTGATGTACCTGGCATGTTGAGTTGTTAAAAGACACTTAAAGTGGCACTTACCACATGGCCATGTTTATTGAGAGAGTACTATTATTAATCTTCTTTAGGGCAAAGATGACTCGTAAGTTTCAGTTTTAGCCTTAAACTGTAAGGACTTCTTTTTTTAAACAGTTTATTAAAGTATAGTTGATTTACAGTATTGTGTTAATTTCTGCTGTACAGCAAAGTGATTCAGTTATATGCATTCTTTTTCATATTTTTTTCCATTATGGCTTATCATCGGATATTGAATATAGCTCCCTGTGCTATGCAGTAGGACCTTGTTGTTTATCTGTCTTACGTATAATATCTTACCTCTGCTAACCTCCGCCTCCTACTCCATCCGTCCTCCTTTCCACTCCCTTGGCAATCACAGGTCTGCTCTCTCAGTCGGTTTCTCTTTGTGGATAGGTTCATTTGCACCATATTTTAGATTCCACATATAAGTGATATCATACGGTATTTGTCTTTCTCTGACTTGACTTCACGTAGTGTGATAATCTCTAGTTGCATCCATGTTGCTGCAGATGGCATGATTTTGTTCTTTTTTATGGCTGAGTTGCATTGCCTTGTGGCTCCCCAGGTGGCTCAGTGGTAAAGAATCTGCCTGCAGTGCAGGAGACGCTGGTTCGATCCCTGGGTCAGGAAGATCCCCTGGAGGAGACAATGGCACCCCACTCCAGTATTCTTGCCTGGGAAATCCCATGGAGAGGGGAGTCCATAGGATTCTAAAGAGTCAGACACGACTGACTGAGCACAGCAGAATTCCACTGTGCATGTACCACATCTTCTTCATTCATCTGTCAGTGGGCGTTGAGGTTGTTTCCACGTCTCGGCTCTTGTGAGTAGTGCTGCTATGAACATAGGGGAACGTGCCCCTATCTTTTTGAATTAGAGTTTTGTCTAGAAGTGGGATTGCTGGATCAGGTGCCAACTTTATTTTTGAGGAACTCCCATACTGTTTTCCATAGTGGCTACATCGATTTACATTGTAAGGAATTTTTATTTTTCATCTCAAATGTTATTGCAATGATTTTTTTAATCTTGGCGTTAAAAGTAGACAGTTTGAGCATATGATTCCTTGGAATCTAGGGAAATTAATGTGTTATTTTAGTTACAGTAATAGAAAATGACTACTTCTGAGGCCTGAGCAGTCATTCCAAAACCAGTTTCCTGAAGAGGTGGTGCTCAATATATTAGATTTAACCAGGCTTCTTTAGCTGGTTCACACCCAGAAAGCCTTGGTCATAACTCATGTACATCCCACCAGGGGAAAGGAAAACTTTCCTGCTTATGTTTTGGGTGGGGTTTTGGAACTTATATGTAAGATGATTATCTGGATTTTATTACCCATTGGTGGGTTCCTTTTATTAAAATAAAAATAAAAGAAGAGAATATTCTTTTGGTTCAGATGTGAAATTGTAGCAAATACCTACATATTTATTCATCAGAGGAAATTTGGGATGAATTGAAATGAAATATTTCAGCTAGACTTGGATCAGCGTCAGATTGAACAGGTCATAGTTAATTTAAAAAGGCGATAGTTTTCTAAAACTGAATGATCATGGCATCACCAACTCATGGGCATGAGTTTGAGCAAACTCTGGGAGATGGTGCAGGACAAGGAAGCCTGGCGTGTTGTGGTCCATGGTGTCACAAAGAGTCGGACACGACTGAGCGATTGAACAGCAACAGCATTCAAATCACTTGGTGAAGTTTTTGAAAAATACAGTTTGCTGGGCCGCACCGCAGGCTGTTTACACGTAATTGAGGGATGGGGCTGGAATCCTCCCCCAGGCGGTATGATGCGAGCACGGTGGGTGGCCCTGCCCCTGGCCTTCTGTCTCTCCCCGTGCAGCGTCTTGGCCCAGTGCCATCTGTCACTGGCGTGTGAATGGACACACCTGCAGTGGGGCCTTCAGAACATTGTTCTAATCAGCTGTACACTCAGGAAAAGCACACTCACTCAAGGGTCAAAGGCTATTTTGAAAATTGAGTTTTCTTTCGCTAACCTTTTGTGTTTGTTTTTTTTCCCCCCAACTATGTAACATCTCGTAGAAAAATCATATTTAAAATCCAAGCAAACACAGGATGTCCTCATCTTATTTTTACCAAATCTAAGTCTAGGGCAGTTCCTTTGAATTACAAATTATTTGTTGAACTACAGTGTACATGGACAGAGCATACATGGGAACAGCATGACACCCAGACCCTGAGCCCTCTAGCAGAGAATCGTCTATCAGTTTGTGAGGGATTCGACCATAATTCAGCTCACGAAGGAGCTACCGCCAACTCCAATCACTGCCTTCATGTATGATGTAAAGAACACTCAGTCATTCTTTTCGCTGATGTCATTACCAGCACAAGAGAAGCTCAGGGTAAAGGAACAGCAGGATGCTCTAAGAAGCTTCCCCGAGAATAATTAGAACAAGGGGATGTATTTCTATCAGCCGTTAAGAATCAGTAGCCAGAGCTCTATTGTCCCTGGGTCTTCAGAGTCCCTGGAACTTTGCTCTGGTGACCCCACTGCCCCTGCGGCACACACCTGCTGCCCGAATCCAAGCAGATCCTCTTCTTGCTCATAATAGGAAGGGCTGAAAATTGATATTTTCTGAGATAGTGAAGGAGGTGAGTCCTGCCAACCAACACCTGAGCCTTCCCTAGGGCAGGTATAGAATATTTCCAGAGAAAATTTTGCTGACAAAGCTCACACCCTTTCCTCCCGCTAACTTCTAGAGTCAATGTCCGTGGCATGATACCTGTTCCCCTTTGTTGTTTCTAATATCCGTAAGTGACCTTGAACCCTAGGCTACCTCAAGTGCTAGAGTCCCAGGGAGCCAGCCATCGCCAGCCACCTTAAAGGAGTCACTCTGATCGTGGTGACTAGTCATTTTCTGAGGAGTTTCCCAGTCTCTGAGATACTCCTGTTCCTCTCTTCTAAGACGCTACAGGGCTGGGACCTGGTGCCTTGTAGATCTGAGAGTCACCAGTCCTACCTTCCAGGTAGCCCTTGAACTCAAGGACTTCTGTACCTTTGGTCTTGGCTTGGTTCCCGTTCCTCTCTGGAATATCCCAGGATGTCATAAAATGTCAAGTAATTTTTTTTTTTTAAATCTTTACCAAGGGCTGGCATTCGATCTGTCCTATATGAGAGGGACACACCTGCCAGAGCTAAAAAGAGGCTCTTATCACATCCTACCTGGCACGGGGGCAGTTGGGGATGAGTAACCACTTGACATGGGCTGGCAGTTCCTCCTGACTGTGGTTCCTAGCAGCTCTGCCTGCCTCAGTGTCCAGCCTTTACATTTAAAACAGATAAAGCCTTAAGACTCCATGTCCCAGTACAGGGACCCTGGGTTTGATTCCTGGTCAGGCAACTAGATCCCATATTCTGCAACTGAGAATTTGCATGCTGCAACTAAGACCTGGCATAGCCAAATAAATGAAATTAAAAAAAAAATAAATGAAACAGGTAAAGCATTTAAGAAGAAGGGCTCCTGGGTGCTTTGAGACATTAAAATAAATGAGAAGGAGCAATGTACAGGACATATTGGGCTTCCCTGATAGTTCGGTTGGTAAAAAATCCACCTGCAATGCAGGAGACCCTAGTTCAATTCCTGGGTCGGGAAGATCCCCTGGAGAAGGGATAGGCTACCCACTCCAGTATTCTTGGGCTTCCCTTGTGGCTCATCTGGTAAAGAATCCGCTTGCAATGTGGGAGACCTGGGTTCGATCCCTGAGTTGGGAAGATCCCCTGGAAAAGGGAAAGGCTACTCTGGTATTCTGGCCTGGAGAATTCCATGGGCTGTATAGTCCACGGGGTCGCAAAGAGTTGGACAAGACTGAGCAATTTTCACTTTCACTTTCAATGTACGGGAGATAATAAATAAATTTCCTTCTCAGTAAACAAAAGTACACGAAGCGTTACAGTCAGAGGGATTCATGCAGGGTGGGAGGAGACGGCTGGATGGTGGACTGTCAGCAGTGCAAACACATGGATGAGGATGGAGAACCATCATGCCCCTTGGGCACAGAGTGGGTGTTCTATAAGTGTGATTTATCCCCAAAGGCAAAAGCTCACTAGTCCATATTCAAACAGCCGTGTAGAGTAGAGATCAGATATGTAGGACAAATGTGAGATCGCTGATTGCTTCATGCACAAATGCAGCTTGGAAGTGTTTTATGAGCAAGCAGCACTTTGAACACTTCAGGGCCTCCCTCGGAAGCTTGGAAGTCATAGGTGGGCACACAGAAGATGGCAGTTTGATGGGGGGTGTGCTGAGGTTGAAGAACAGGAGTCTGGGGAGACTTCACAGATGGAAAGGAGGGAGGGTTTTGATAAGTGGAAAGATGAGAGTTTGTGGAAGGAAGGAGGAAGAAAGGTGGAAGGGAGTGGTCATCGATTGGACCAAGGAGGGCCGTGAATTTCAAGATAGTTGGGGTGTGTTTACTGCCCACAGAATTCTTGGGTATCTTGACAGGGCAGATGCTGACGACTGCAGGAGGGATGGGGTAGATGAGGTGCTACTGAAGTCGGGGAGGCTGTGGGATTGGACGAGTCTCAAAGTGTGGTGACGATGATGCAGCAGAGAGAGGAAGGAAGGGATCAGAGTGGGGCACGGGAGGAATGTACCAGTTCGAGCGATTGATTGGGTACCAAGGTCAGCAGGGATGGAGGAGACGCATGGGGCCACTGCCTCAAGTGCATGGGGAGCCACAGAGTATGCATGAGAAAAGGGTGAGGGGTGCCACAACGTCACAGTGATGAGCTTGCTGCATTTTCCCTATTGCTTCTGGAGGGAGATCAGCAGAAAAGCCTGCAGAGTCCCGTGTTCTGAGCGAGAAGGATTTGGCTGTAGAGGTGGCTGCCGGCTCCCCATGGTGGGAAACAGCAGGCAGGTGGGAGGCAGGAGGTTGAGTCTGCTGCCCCAAATGACTGCCGTGTCTGGTGCTGTGCAGAGACCGCCAAGGGCCTTTTATAAGCTTCCCTGGGAATCTGGAAGAGTGATCAGGCAGGTGCCTGTCTTGCAGCACAGTTAATCACAGAGTAAATTGTTAGTTGCAGATTAGAGATAGTTTAGCTTCTGTAAAAGCTCAACAGGAGATAAGGTATCTCATGGGTCCCAGAGCTGCTATTTTGCATCTTCTCCTCACCCTAGATCCTCAGGTCTTTGAGCCCTGCCCCTGAATGGGGCAAGAGTAAGGATGGGAAGGCTTTGACCTGAGTTGAATTGCTTCCAGCTCTGCTTCAGGCCTACAGTCTGGTTGTCATGCACAGGTGAACCTCGGCCTCTGAGCATCTTCCGAGGCAGTGAGCAGGACCTTGACTGCTAAAGGCTGTACCTCCAATGACCCCTGCAAGCACTTCAGAGGAACAGAAGCCCACGTTGACTGAGACAGCAAAGTGGATTAAGTGCTAGGAATAACTTGGCATGGAATATGTAGAATCTACATGTATAAAATTGTGGAATATGCCTAAAGGATACAAAAAGAATTTGAAAAAAAAAAAAAGTGGGAGGGCATGCATTGTGTTCTAGAATAAGAAAATTCAAGATTGTGAATATAGCAATTCTTCATAAATTAATTTATTAAATTTAACTTATTCCCAATAAATACCAACTCTTAAAAAAAAAGGTAGGCAAGTGGATTCTCAGTTCACATAGGTATATAAACAAGAGCTATCACTTATTAAACACACTGTGGAATTAAAAGGTATTACTGGCATAAAGGGCTTCCCTGGTGGCTCAGACGTTAAAGAATCCGCCTGTAATACAGGAAACCCAGCTTTGATCCCTGGGTTGGGAAGATCCCCTGGAGGAGGAAATGTCAACCCACTGAAGTATTCTTGCCTTGAGAATCCTATGGACAGGAGTTCATGGGGTTGCAAAGAGTCGGACACACCTGAGCTACTAACATACACGCTGGCATAGAATAAAACAGAACAGTGCAACAGATTAGAGAACCAGAAATAGTCCCCAAAATATATGGGGATAAATTTTTTAAATGAGGGGAAAAAGCATTTAAAATCAGTAGGGGAAAATGGACCATTAAATGAATGCTAAGACAACTGGGTAACCACATGAAAAAAATAACAAATAAATTTATTTCTTTAAATAAATTGTACCATACATCAGGATACATTTCCAAGAGATCTCATATTTACAGATGAACAAGTCAACTGTGTAAAGACATTTTTGAGAGTTATTGGAGAGTTGATCAAGTATCAAAGGACATCATATGCATTATTAAATTTGTTACATATGGTAATATCATGATGGCTATGCAAGAAAATGTTCATAATGTTTTGAAATGCTTACTGAAGCATGTAAATAGGGGTGAAATCACTTGAAATCTTGGGTTTGCTTTAAAATAATGTTATGGAGAGAGAGAGATAAGAGAAGCAAGTGGGACAAAATTTTGATAATTGTCAAAACTAGTGGTGAGTGTAGGGGGTTCACCGTAGCTTTGTCTCTACTTTGCATAGGTTTATATTTTTTCAAATCAAAAACAGTGCCATAATAAAACAATTTTTAATGTATTTTATTGAAATGTAGTTTATTTACAATGTTATGTTAATTTCTGCTGTACGGCAAAGTGATTCATGTGATTTATTTATACATATATATATATTCTTTTTCATTATGGTTTATTATAAGATATTGAATCTAGTTCCCTGTACTATGCAGTAGGACCTTGTTGCTTATCCATTCTAGAAATACTAGTTTGCATCTGCTGATCCCTGTCCCATCTCCCCTTTCCCTTGGCAACCACAAGTCTGTTCTCTATGTCTGTGAGTCTATTTCTGTTTCATAGATAGTTCATTTGTGTCCTATTTTAGATTCCACCTACAAGTGATATCATATGGTATTTGTTTTTCTCTCTGACTTACTTCATTTAGTATGATAATGTCTAGGTCTGTCCATATTGCTGCAAAGGGCAGTATTTCATTCTTTGTTATTACTGAGTAATATTCTATTGTATATACCATATCTTCTGTATCCATTCATCTGTCAGTGGACACTTAGGTTGCTTCCTTGTCTTGGTTATTGTAAGTGCTGCTGTAAACATGGGGGTACATGTATCTTTTTGGATTAGAGGTCTTGTCTAGGTATATGCCCAGGAGTGGGATTGCTGGATCATGTAGTAGCTCTAGTTTTAGTTTTTTGAGGAATCTCTAATACTGTTCTCTATAGTGGGTATACCAATTTACATTCCTACCAACAGTGTAGGAAAGTTCCCTTTTCTCCACACCCTCTCTAGCATTTGTTATTTGTAGACTTTTTAATGATGGCCATTCGGACCACTGTGACGTGGTACCTCTTTGTGGTTTTGATTTGCATTTCTCTAATGATTAGCAATGATGAGCATCTTTTCAAAAACGTATAATGTCTTAATAGCTCTAGATTTTACAGATTTTTCCCAACTGCTTACAATCCAGAGGCCATGAAATAAAAGATTGATTTAAAAAAACCAACTGAATTCTAAAAACAATAACAACACTTTTGAACTGGGAAACAAAAACATCAAAGAGAGGGGAAAAATTAGGAAAACTATTCTCAACTCTTATCACAGATATATGGCTAATAATATGTTAACATGTAAATTTCTAAAAATCAAAAAAAAAAAAAGCAAAACACACTGTAAAAATATCAGCAATGCATCTACATGGATACACACCAAAAAAGAAAGAAAAATTAAATTTGAATCTAAAGCATGTGAAAAGATGCTCAACCTCTTTCACTCAGTAATAAAAGTGTACCATGACTGTGAAACCTCAGAGAAGCAAAGATTTAGAATTTGGTCACAAGCTCTGATGGTAAGGCTGTAGGGAGAATTGCTGATGGAAATATAAAATGATACAATGTTGGAGAGGACCAACTTGGCAGTTTCCATCAGATTTCCTTCACATACACTTGCATTCCTGATTATATATTATAGTTTTGTGGTAAATAGCAAAATATTAGAAACTATGGTGCCCATCAATAAGGGACTCATTAAGTAAGTTATGGGTTGCTGTGTAACAAATGAGGAAGCTGTGTGCCTTTATGGAAAGATCTTCACAATGCATCTCTAAGGATACTTTACATCTGGGTATAAAAGGGAAAAGAAGCATTTATTTGTATTTGCTTGCATGCATAAAGTCTGTAAGGACAAACCAGAAACTAGTAACTGTGAACCGTCTCCTACTTTTTAGCTCTATTTGAATCACATAAATCCAGAAATTAGAAACATAAGCCGGATTTGAAAAGACTGCACTGTAGACTTAGTCCAGAGTCACCTTTACAGACCAAGTTCTGGCTTTCTGTATGACATCTATTAGCAGTATAATTTTATATAAATTGAATAAAAATCCAAAAATAACAGTTAGGTCATTTGAAAACATACACCTCAGGTGCCCATTAAATGTGCTTTTCAATATGTTTTGTTCAGAATGCGGTCAGTTGGACCAACCCTGGATGGGTACTTCAATTAAGTAAGATATTGTGACTGTTCCGAGGGGAAGAATGCTCCCTTTGCCCACTGCTATATCATTTCAGCACCTGCCCCCTGGTCCAGGCAGCTGCTCTATTAAATATGAATGCCACATATGTTTCAAAACTACAGGTGAAGAAATTTGATGAACTATCTGGCCGTAAATTATGTCATGATTCTTGGGAGTTTTTTTTCCCCACCTGGAGCCAGAGCTTTTTTACTAGGGTTGAGACATCAAGCATTTACTTGCTGAATGCCCTTTCATTTTTGTTTTAAAAGCTGCAAATTAGCACCTATTTTATTGACTTCACACCACACCCAACAGAACTCCTTCTCTGAAAGGCATAAATGACAGTTTTCTGGTCTTTCCAGAAACAAAATTGCTAAGTTCTCTCCTCCTCTCTGTTTACTTTTTTCTTTGTAAGGAAGAAGGGGTTAGAAATATTTTTCACGTTTTCATGCTGTGTATGGGCTAAGAGACTAAGCGAGAAAGGCAAGGTGGGTGGGGATCCTTCTCAGTTATTCCTTCACCTGGGACCAAAGGCCATTCATTCATGTCAGCAACTCTGTCCTGCTCAGCACTTGTGTCAAGTCCAAAGAAAGGCGCATCCAAGGAGGAGCAAGAAGGTACTCTGAGCAGACTTCAGGAGTCCAACACTTAAGACATCCCTCCTTATCATCTTAATGGGAATGAAAATATTAAAAAAAATTTTTTTTTGGTATCTCACCCCTCTTTCTTCTTAAAATTAGATTTAGTCATCTTTCAGACTTGACATTTTACATCTTTCAACATTGTAATACGAAGCCAGGAAAACTGCAGTATACATAGTCTCACAGATGTATAGGTTTTTCTGTAGAAGGCATGACCCCACATTTATGTTATATTCACAAATGGAAGCACTTGCATCTTTTTTTCTTCCAAAAATCATTCTGGTGAACACTTAACCTGCCCCAGCCATTTTATGGACGCATGCAGCCCCCCTGGGCTGGTGGAGCTGGGAGGTAGAGACGAGGCAAGCCAGGGCAGTGATGTTGGAAGATCAGGTCTGGGGTGCTTCAGGAAACATCCTCAGGAGTTCTCCTTGTTGGTAGGTTGTTGCAAAATAACCGAAACTATGTTGGCATGGATGGCATTTCTTCTGTGGGTGTTTAGTATTGCTAAAAGCTCCATACATTGTTAAAAGCAGAAAGGTTGGAATGGAATCTGTTAACCTAGGATCCCATCTGTTGAAACAATTAGAACAGTATAAAGCAAACTGGATAATATTGATTCCAGCAGGCATTACTGCATAGATTTGTTAAGGTAGAAAGGAGTCTGTGTGTGCGCATGTGTGCCAGGAAAGAGTTCAGGAAGAGAAGAATCAGATGAAGAGGAAAGGGAGGGAGAGGGATATACAAGGGCAGTGGTGATGCCTCTGGGTACGGTGTCTGAGGAGCCTGCACTGAGCTGAGTGCTCTGTTCTGGATGTGAGCGTCCTGCATCCTTAGAAAAACCTTTTGGCTTCCATCATTGGTGGTGGTAATTGACCCATGAGTCCCATAGCTAGGAAAGGGCAGAGCTGGGGTTTGAACGCCTGTCTGTCTGAAGAACCCAGGCCCTTAAGCTCCGGGCTGCCCTTTGCATGAAGTGTCACCTCTGGTACATTACTGGTCACCACTGCCTCTTTCTGAGAAATACGTTACAATGCAGTTCTCCCTAATAATGGTTTAGAAGCATCCTTTCAGAAATTGAGAACAGCCCATCTTGATCTTTCGAATCACTTTTTGCTCCAATTTTGGGCTTTGGGAAATCTGATGTGCGCATTTTTTAAAATCATGACATGTGGCGTTTTGGAAACAAAGTGAACAAATAAAACTCTAGGAGGTATTTTTTTTTTTTTTTTTAATGCCTTTGCTCTGGGAACTTACGCTGGTATTGTTAGCAATTTTCCTTGGATGACAAACTTATATAATTGTAGTAACATGTTTCTGAGATACAGAGGATGAAAACCGCAACAAAATATGAACCTTTCAAGTCAGCACATGAGTAACATATATTAATGACAGAGAGAAATGGAGCCAGGAAAAAGAATTTTAAAGAAAGAGCACAGTAGATATCAAGGGTGTACCTGTGTCCTGTGGTTATAGTATATGGGATTTCTAGAATGAATTCCTTACCATCTGAGTGTTAGAAATAAACCAGAAGCTGATCGTAATATGTATTGATGTACTTTGGGTTAGCTGGTCCTTCTAATTATAATCTCCTTTAAAAGGGCTCTCATAGCATAGACCCAGAGAGTGGGCTATGTCAGTGCAACAGTGGGGTTTTATTATTTTTCTACACGGTAGTGTATATGTCAATCCTAATCTCTCAGTTCATCCCACCTTCCTCTTTACCCCCCACACCATGTCCACAAGTCTATGACTGCACCTCTATTGCTACCCTGCAAATAGGTTTATCAGTACCATTTTTTGGATTCCATACATATGCATTAATATACAATATTTGTTTTTCTCTTCTGACTTACTTTACTCTGTATAACAGGCTCCAGGTTCATCCATCTCACTAGAGCTGACTCAAATTTGTTCCTTTTTAGGGCTGAGTAATATTCCATTGTGTATATGTCCCACAATTTCTTTATCCATTCATCTGTGGATAGACATCTAGGTTGAGTCCCTGTCCTGGCTATTGTAAATAGTGCTGCAATGAACATTGGGGTACGTATGCCTCTTTGAATTATGGTCTTCTCAGTGTTTATGCCCAGTCGTGGGATTGCTGGGTCATATGGTAGTTTTATTTCTAGTTTTTTAAGGAATCCCCATACTGTTCTTCAAGGTGGCTGTAGCAACAGCAGGAGTTTAGTTAGGATGACCTGGAATTGTTTCATTCCCTCCTTTCCCTGGTTCACTGGGAGCTCATGTGGTTGTGTTTTTATCATAATTCTACTCTGTAATGTTTGAGTTAGGGTCCTTTATGCTATCAAGTTCTGGGACTGATGAAATTCAAATCGCGTATTTTGTAATAATGTTTGTTTTGATGCATCACCATGCAACAAACTTTGCTATAAAAATGATGCTGGTGTTTCGAAACAGAACCAGAGCTCTTACAGTTTCCATGTTGCGGCTGCCATCCTTGGAGCCAGCCTGTGCACACCTCCATCAGACGAGCCACTTCAGGTAACTGAGGTTCTGGCCCTGGGCTGCACCCCAAGTCACCTGGGGTGCTTTACTACATCCCCAAGCCTGGGTTCCATCTAGGGATTTTTATGCCATCCGTCTGTGTGTGGCTTGGGCAGTTTTAAGTCTCACTGGGAAAGTCTACCCCCTCAGCTCCAGTGGAGAGACTAAACCAGAGGATTTCCAAAGCCAGGTCTAACCCTAAAGGTCACCCAACATCAGGGGCCCAGATGCACGTGATTGCTGCTTTCCTATTTCTCCCCTGTGTCATGTATAACTAATGTCCAGAGTTCTGTGACAGTTCTCAGAGAGCCTTTTAAGAACCTCCTCTGGCCCCAGGCGCTAACAGTGGAGCATCTTTTCTGCCACTTGTAGTGGCGTGTTCTCCGTTCATTCATGGGCTACATGTTAATGACATCCTAATCCTGCCTCCATCAGAAGAGCTAACCACACACAAGAGGGTGCTTATGAACAATACCCGACTCGAGCTCTATACTTGCTGAACAACTTGCGCATTTCCTGTAAATCACTTTCGCCCCATGGCCTTGGATCTTGGCTCTCATGAGAAAAGCAATTCTTGTCCATGTGACATGCTGGGATTTAATTTTGTGATTCTTGCTTCCCACTGGAGGGCTGCAAAAACAGGTGTTTGGTTTTTGTTTTTTTAAAGAAAGACTGCAAAAAAATAAAAATAAAAGCAAGACAAAGATTTTTGGGAGTCAGAACTTGTTCTGAATTTTCCGGGCAAGACCGAAAAACAGCTGTTTATCCTGTGAGTTTGCCTGAGGGTCAAAGTCAGGCTTCAAAGTGAAGCCCTTTCCTCAGTGTCAGACCCTCACAGTCAGCCTGAGAACCACCCCTGACTTGCTCAAACTAGTTACTGCGGAGATGAAGTATTCCTGCTGTACAGCACTTTTTTTTTTTTCCTTTGCCAAATCAGCATGATCAAGTATTTCTAAAGCTAAACAGAATGACATATTGGCTTGCAAGGATTATCCACGCCCGCGCATCAATAAAGAAAGAAAGAGAAGCTGCTGGGAGGGAGTAGGGTGAGGCTATTTTGTGCTCTGAAAGATGCCCCAAGGCAGCTGTAGATAGTATTGTTTTTGTTCAGCTTTGGCTGGGCTGGTGTGTTACATTATTAGCTCATGTTCCAAGTCTGTCACCAGAAGAATGTAGTGAGAATCTTGTTTCCATCTTTTGTTTCTCACTTCTGCCCCTTCCTTAACCAGAGCCTAGCATCTACACAGCCATGATCGCCAAGACTTGAAAACAGCAGTTTTGAATAAAACCTATCAGGCTCTCCACATGATTCATAAGAAAAAATGGTTGGTGCTGATTCCACTTGCCCCAGACACGCATTTGCAGGCTCTTTTTTCCTCTTACCCCAAAGGTAGTTACTGTTCAGTTTTAGAACCTGTGGGGCCATCCTTTCTGGAGTATCTCCAAGTCTCCACTGAAGCTGGAGCTGGGAGAGAGAGAGCACCAGCCATGATGGCATGCTTGACTTTGTAATTCATCTTGGTCACCTCTGCCTAGTAAAGCTCAAGCTGCACGACTTCACCGTGATCCAGTGGTTAGGACTTCACCTTCCAGTGCAGGGGGTACAGGTTCGATCCCTGGTTGGGAAGCTAAGATCCCACATGCCTGAGGACCAAAAAACCAAAACATGTAACAGAAGCAATGTTGTAACAAATTCAACAAGACTTTAAAAATGGTCTACATCAAAAAGAAAAGGAAAAAGGTCAAGCTGGAATCCAGGGACCACAAAGCCCTTTCCCATCCACAACCATCTTTCTTCATCTCTCACTAAACACTGTATTTTAAACCTGTCTGGAGGTCAGTTTTGTCATCTGTGAAATGGGGACCGGGGTACTTGCCATTGTGGCAGCAGGATCACAGGAAGGCAGGTGGAGTAAGGCACTTTGTAAATTAGAAAGCGCTCCACAGTGTCCAGTTGGGGGCAGTGAAGATGAAACGGGATGTCGAAAGCTCCGTGTCTGCAGTTAAAGGCTGCATCTGTGGAAAGTGATGGGGTTAGTCATCTATGCTCAGCGCTGGGTGGGGACTTGCTTTCCAGATACAAGGAGGTGCGGAAGGATGTGGGAGAGGATGAGGTGACTCCCTCTGGACCCTCTGTGGGCCGGACCCCAATACCTCTTTAGCTGAGGCTTCATTTCTTAGGCCCTTTGAGGCCTCTGTGGTTGGTGGATGCCTGAAATGCTCCCACTGTGAACTCTGCATCCGGAGGGTGGGGGGGAGGAATTTTCAAAAGACAGATGACAGATGGGTGTACCCGGCACAACCCAGCTTCTCCTGGAGACCCCAAGAAGAAGGGTCACATGGCACAGCCTGTGTTCTCAGACATCAGACTCGCTGCCTGACCCACGGCTATAAAGACATGGCAGCTAACCCTGCAGACGGCACTCTGGACCCTTCCCTGACCATGGCCTTCCCAGAGATGAGTCCATAGGCTATGGGACAGTAAGGCAGGAAAGACATCCCCTTTGGCCCACATGGCCCCTGATCCTAGCTGGTGGTGAAGGGGTCCCAGGAGGTCCCTGCAGGGAGCGGTAGGTGGGAGCCCTGGGTTCTGGTCCCTCATCTGTGCACCTGGACTGGGAGCCGTCCGTGGAGGGTGAGGCAGGATGGTTTGCATCCAAGGGGCACTTGAGGAACCAGGGTGTGATGGTGGGACATAGAACCAGCCCATCTGGGTAGAAACAGGGAAGAAGCACTGAAATCCCAAACAAGGACCACCTCTAGCCTTCTCCCCTGTGCCATATGTATTTTTGTCTTGAATAGCAAGTTTAAGAGGTTGGCCCACCCAAAACATGTTTTGTTCTGTTTTTACATTGCTGGTGGTTTTTTCTTCCCCCAGTCGAGAAACGCATCAGTAGGACAAATGGGGATTTGCTCGCTTTGCCACGTAACTAGATGGCTCTGGCCCACTCGCTCTGACTTAAGCATCCTTTGTAAGTGACCTCCTTTGTCGGTGCTGCGAGGGCCCTGGGCATGCAAGGGGTGAACCCAGCATCGTTCCCCACTGGCCCCTTTGCGCCTACTCTGCTCCACCCAGGGCCCCTGCCTGGGCGTGCCTCTGAGGCCGGGGTGGCGAATACTTCACTGCTCCCAGGGCAGCGGTGCCAACCTCAGTCTTCAGCCCTGGAAACACGGAGAGGGGGCTTCTAGGGGCCCTGTCTGCAAGAGTCCACAAGAAGGGGCCAGATCCAGCTCGAACTCTCGCATCCCAGGTAGCAAATGTCAGGGAACAAAAACAGACCTTAGGAGATGCCAAGGTATCCTCCACCACCTGACTGGCTCCTCCTCCCCTCTCCCTGAGTGAAGTGAACTCGCTCAGTCATGTCCGACTCTTTGTGACCCTATGGACTGTAGCCTACCAGGCTTCCCCGTCCATGGGATTTTCTAGGCAAGAGTACTGGAGTGGGTTGCCATTTCTTTCTCCAGGGGATCTTCCCAACCCAGGGATCAAACCTGGGTCTCCCGCATTGTAGGCAGACGCTTTACTATCTGAGCCACCAGGGAAGCTTAACCTTACAGAAGCTTCTCAGAATCTTCTCAACAGAGGCTGGGGGATCAGACCACCAAGCTGTTTTGAATTTTGTGTATATTACAAATCAAAGGGCTTCTTGAATCCTCAAGTATGGAATTTGGAGTCAGTGTCTGTAACAAGATTTTTTTTTTTTTTAAACCTATAGAATTTGTATATTGAGTGTAGCTTAATATGTGGATAGTATTAAAATATTCTTAATTTGACACATTGCCCAAGATGTTATATTGCTACTTTGGGAAGTTCTATAATGTATCATTCTTACTGCAGTGGTCTTACTGCAGAGATGGTTTCAGGATGATTAAGTGCATTACATTTATGGTGTACTTCTTCCTATTATCATTACATTGTGATATATAATGAAATATTTATACAACTCACCATAATGCAGAATCATATCAGTAGGCATTAGCATTTCATAAGAAGCACACAACCTAGATTCCTTGAATGTGATATTCACAGTAGGGTTTGAGCTCCTTTGAGAATCTCATGCCGATGATCTGACAGGAGACGGAGCTCAGGTGGTAATGTGAGCGATGGGGAGCGGCT
This sequence comes from Bos indicus, assembly GCF_029378745.1. Lineage (NCBI taxonomy): Eukaryota > Metazoa > Chordata > Mammalia > Artiodactyla > Bovidae > Bos > Bos indicus. The sequence goes on along the minus strand of NC_091772.1, from coordinate 34,761,833 downwards.
GTAAATACAGATAAAGCTTTGCTAACTCACCTCCTATGGTTCCTAACAGGACACAAACCAGTATCTAACAGGACATAAATCAGTTTGTGGCCCTAGGGGTTGGGAACCCCTGCCTTAGAGGGTTTGGGCTGCAGGTAAAAAGCACTGAATTCCTGCATGTGATCAAGGAAGCAGAGGAGTCAGAGAAGCAGGCATCTGGCCTAATAAACAGCCTGATCAGGTTATCAAAACAGGGAGGCCTGGCATGCTGTGGTTCATGGGGTCACAAAGAGTCGGACACGACTGAGTAACTGAACTGAACCAGCCTGATCAGAGGCTAGTGAAGACAGCCTGGCTTCTGAGAACCTGAGTCTGATGGACAGTTAGCCAGGCCACCATGGATGGGTTCCCTTGGCTTGGAATCTTCCTGGAGGGCAGATGGAGCATGAGATAAACCCCTCAGGTTCCCAATTGAAATACTTGGGGAATTTCAGGGACAGAGGCCTATATTCCTCATGGGGAGGTTTCAGGACTAGCTTCAGGCACTTAATGGTTTACTTCCAACTGCCATTGGCTCCCTGCAGAGCGTGCAAGGGACCAGGGGACAATTTGTGCCTGGTTTATACTTTTAAAATGGCGTGAAATTTTTATAAGATGTTGCATCATAGTACAGTTTTAGTTTAAAATGACAGAACCTGTCCTTTTTCACAAGTGCCCTCTAACTATACAAACATTAGGTGTGATCAAAAACTCTAAATATAGCACAGAGATTACAGCCACAATCTGCCAGGTATATTTAAGCCCTAATCACCATATTGATAACTTTCAACATGACCTTGAATATCTAAAGGTCTGGTTTTACTTAAAATTTCGGTTTAACAGATTAATCATTTAGAACTTCAGAGACTTTTTGCTTTTGAGGCAGATACCATATTTGCAGCTACCCCTTACATAAAATCCCTAAAAAACAAGGTAGGATCTAAAGTGAGTGGAATGGAGATTAACCTAGGCCTTGGCCATGAAAGAAATCTGTAGGGAAAATATTTGAAGTTTGTTTGGACTTCCATTATAATAGTCACACAGACTTTGCTTGAAAATCAACTTGGCTATTTTTCCCAAGATAACATTTTACCCAACAAGGCTACTTTGTAATCTTAACTGTGGTTGTCTCTGTTTGTTTGGATCACATGTTACGTCTTTCAAACTACCCTCTTCCTACATGACTCTCAGAGATGTGACTGTGGGCCCCTTGACGTTTCAGTCTCCATCCTCACCCTTAACTGGAAGAATCTTGGCGGCAAGAAGCTGAGGGTTAGGGCTAGTTAGGTAGGATTTTAAAGAGAAATGAGAACCTCCCTGTAGTCCGCTTTTGTGAGAGTTTATGCTCTCTCTCCTGAATATTCATTGGAAGGACTGGTGCTGAAGCTGAAGTTCCAATACTTTGGCCACCTGATGTGAAGAGCTGACTCATTGGGACAGACCCTGATGCTGGGAAAGATTGAGGGCAAGAGGAGAAGGGGGCAACAGAGGATGAGATGGTTGGATGGCATCACTGACTCAGTGGACATGAGTTTGAGTAAACCCTGGGAGATAGTGAAGGACAGGGAAGTCTGGTGTGCTGCAGTCCATGGGGGTCGCAGGAGTCGGACATGACTTAGTGACTGAACAACACAGTGCTTGTAAGGGACTCTCTTGATTCTTGTGAAATATTCAAGTGGCTTTATTTTCTTTTTAGAAGATATGTAATAGGTTCAAAAATAGACTATGGGTGTCTGTGACACTGAGGCGATTGAAAACCTTAGCATTGTTTCCAAGAAGCCTCTTAACATGCCTGAGCATTAGAGTCCCATACCTAGAACTAGGATGCAGGAGCAGGGATGGGTGGTAGGGATGGGTACCCTGCACATCCTTCCTTTGAGCCCAGGACTGACGTCAGCATCCACCCACAGGGCACCTGGGTTCCCCCGTGTGTGGCTGGGTAAGACCCCTTGTCAGCGTGGGGCTTCACACAGCTAAGACCCGGGTGCCAGTCTGACATCCAGGTGCTCCCTACTGCCCTGGCTTGTCCTGTGGCACTCACGTTCTAAGGACTCGCACGTGTAGCACCATTCATCCTGACACTGCCAGTTTGAAAAAAAGAGGAGTGATGGAAGAAATAAACACAATATCGTCTGCAGCTTTGGAATTTATGATTGTGGGCCCCTTGATGTTTCAGTCTCCATCATGGAATTTATGATCAGATGTGAGAATCTGAGCAAAATGTTCCCCGCATTGTAATGTTTATCTACAAAAAAATATGATTGTGGTAGATTATTGCACTGAACCTATTACTTTTTTATGAGATGGCCTCAACTTTATAACTCCCAATATTTTATTTTATAATATGGTTGACTGAAAACAGCAAAAGTCCTTTTATTTAGCTGAGAATGAGACCTTGTTAGTTTGGATTCATGGGTCCTTTATAGCCCACAGTCATTTTGTTAGCAGGTACTTATTGAGGGTACAGACAGAAAAGTTCCAGGCCTGGCTGGGACAAAGGGAAATAAAGGCAGGTGGGAATGACAGTCTAGGAGCTGAGCCAGTAATACAAAACCAGTAGCATTCAGAACAGTTGATATTTATGCTACCTAACCATGCATTTCATGGGTATTAAAATAAAAGCCATTGGGTGCATGGAATGTTATGTCAGACCTTTTGTTTTATTTATTTTTATTTTTAAAACTTTTAAAATAACATTTATTTCTTAAAAGTTAACATCTGTATAATAGGAAACCAAAAAACACAAAAAGCAAAAAAAAAAAGTGTTCCATAATCACAAGCAGTTTAGTTGTTCATTGCTAGAAGTGGAATTTTCTCATTATATCCTCACTAAATCTATCTCCCCAACCCCAGAACAGGAATTGGTCTATAGGGTACTCAGTATATATATGTGGTATAATTGAATGAAATAATTTGCTAACATTTAAGCTCTTACATGGAGAAGGAAATGGCAACCCACTCCAGTATCCTTGCCTGGAAAATCCCATGGACAGAATAACCTGGCAGGCTGCATTCCATAGGGTCGAAAAGAGTTAGGCACGACTGAGTGATTTTCACTTTCGAGCTCTTACATAGCCTAGAGATATCAAAGTCACCATAAACTAAATTGTCTTGACTTGGGGCTTTTCACAGAGAACTGTGTTGGTAAAAATATTGACTTGAGAAAGTGCATCAACTCCTTTCCGCCACTAGAGGGCAACATAGTGCAGTAAAGAAATCTACTTTTAAAGACTATTTTAAAAAACAGGTTAGTACTTAGAGCTAATACTTGTTGATAACTGTGACTAAGTCAAGTCAGTATTGCAGGAGGAGGCTTAAAGCTACATCAGCATATTTTAAGCTGGACACAGGGTAAGCATGTGCCCAGGTTAAAAATACATCCATAAAAATAGTCTGTTAATATGCTTAAAAATAAAGTACCATATAAAAAGGTAGCAAATGAAGATTTAGTGCTTAATCACTTTAAAGTCCCCTCCTGTCACCCAATCAAATTGCATATATGGTCTAATAGCAAAAAAAGATGTCATGTACATATTAAAGAGAATATTCTTTCCTCTTCTCAACAGAGAAAGATCTGATTTTAAAAAATCCATCATCTGCTGATGTGAATGGTACAGTAGTCATTTCATGGGGGGAACGCAGTGGTTCTAGTTTTGTTAAGTGGCTGTTGACTAAATATATGCCGTCAAAACCGAGTGTCAGTTGCTCATCTAATATAGTCAAGTCTATGAATAGATCTCTTGTGTGGAAACCTGTTGAACAGCCCAGCTTAAGATAGAAATGCCCGTGGGAGAGGAGGTCAGGCAATATCTCCATTGTTAACTGGGAGGGTCACGGGGACTGGGAGAGAGGGATTTTCTTTTATTACAATATTATGTTTTATTAGCATAAACCTGAATTTGGCTCAGTGGTCATGGCTGATTATTTGAGAAACTTATTCTTTTTTTGTTTTCTATCTTCAGTTTGTCTTTCCAACCATCTTGAGGTTTGGCCTTCTAACCATTTACAGGTAGATCCAGGCCACCCCAGCCTTTAGCTGCAGTGTCCTCCCCTCGAGGAGTCTTAGTGGACAGAGCTTATGGCCCATAGCTAAGGCCCCTCACCTTTTTCCTTTCCATGGCCTCGTCCCTGGTGGGAGCACAAATTTGGAATCAAAGAGCCACAGAGCTGGCAATGGAAGAAGGGAGCTCTCTGCTGGGCTCTTTCATGGGGCCTTAAATAATGGGAATTTAGCTGCTTAGGAGTAAAATAATTGCAAAAACCAAGCAGTTCGAGGTTGTCAGCTTGGGCTGTCTCCGCTTTCCAAGGGTTGATGGGGGTCCTAGAGCAGCTCTCCGCCTCCTCCAGAGTCTGGCCCCACCTGGGTCCTCTCCTGCTTTGCTGACTTTAGAGACTGTAAAGGAGAGAGAAAGCCAACCCCTTCAGAGTCAAGGTTGCGAGGAGAGTAGAGGGACAGATGGGGCTGATCACCCTCTTATTTATCTTTTTATTGGAGTGTAGTTGCCTTACAATGTTGTACTAGTGTCTGCTATACAGCGAAGTGAATCAATTATATGTATACAGACGTGCTGTGCTTAGTCGCTCAGTTGTGTTCGACTCTTTGTGACCCCATGGACTGTAGCCCTCCAGGCTCTTCTGTCCATGGGGATTCTCCAGGCAAGAATACTAGAGTGGGTTGCCATGCCTTCCTCCAGGGGGTCTTCCCAACCCAAGGATCGAACCCAGGTCTCCCTCATTGCAGGCAGATTCTTTAGTCTGAGCCACCAGGGAAGCCCAAGAATACTGGAGTGTGTAACCTTTCCCTTTCTCCGGGGGAACTTCCCAACCCAGGAATCGAACTGCGGTCTCCTGCATTGCAGGCGGATTCTTTACCAGCGGAGCTACCAGGGAAGCCCATGTAAGGGGGTATACATATAACCCCTCTTTTTTGGATTTCCTTCCCGTTTAGGTCACCACAGAGCATTGAGTTGCCTGTGCTGTTCAGTAGGTTCTCATTAGTTGCCTGTTTTTACATAGCGGTGTGGCTATGTCAGTCCCAATCTCCCCATTCATCCCACCCCCAGCTCCCCCTCCACTCTATGTGTCCATACATTTGTTATCTATTTCTGCTTTGCAAATAAGTTCTTGATGGTCCTTTTTAAAACTCTGCTTTCCAAGGCTGCTCCCAAGCTTTCGGTCTAAAGTATCCCCCTTCTCTCCCTCTTGCTCTTTGCCAGGGAATATCTAGACAGGAATTCCCTAATATCTCTATTAGGAAATTCCCTGGAGACTGAATAGGTAAACACTGGATTCATGGAAACCAAAACTTGATCTAATGTTTACATCCCCAGCCTTAGCATAGAGGAGGCCTTTGGTTTTCATGACTCTGGTTTCAGCCCCTGCAGACTTCTGAGAAGCACAGAATGACTGCCCTGTTTTCACTGGGGCTCTGAGATACTCAGAAGGAGCCCCAAGTTCATAGGGAAAACTTCACATTGGACATTAGCACCGGGGGGGAGGGGTGGAAGGATGAGGCTGTTGGGTTAGTTTCTTTTGCTATAATCCATCAGCATCGTGGCTGTATATGTAGTTTCATATGTGAACTTGTTGGGAGGAGGGGGCATCCTCAGGGTTTGCTGTTTCCTGCTCCTTATCTCGCATCACCAGTCAACGGGCAAAACTCGAAGTTCTGGTAGCATTGGAAGCTCTGCTGAGACACATAGATTTGGGTGACCCAGGGGATGGAACGCCTTCTGAAGGACAGAGACCGATGGCTAGAAGCAAAAGGAAATTGGTGGCACGGATGGCCATGCTGCCATTCATCACCATATACACAGCCTCTTCCTTGTATGTATGAGTCCAAGGAGCCCAGGTCAAAACAGAAATGGAAATAACGGGTGTTGGTATTCAGGCGTGGTTTGGCTGACAGCTCGGCCTCCTTATTTGAAAATACAGAAGTTGATTTTCTGGAATGCTAAGCATTGTCCCTGCACCTGACCCACTGACTCCCTTTTAAGGACCCAGGACATGCAATCTATTTGTAGACAGTCGGCAGCTATTTTGGAAGTCAGAACGTCTGGGGGAGTCAGGAAGTGTGCCAAATAGGTTGCTCCAAAGCCTGGTGGTGTGTGTTCTCTGATGGAGCCTAGAAGGGCCTGGGGGAGGCAGAGGCAATGAAGTTTCTCGCTTGCACAGCCTCCCAGGCCTGAGGCAACAGCTGAAGATCAGTTCCTTTAACCCAAAAAGCCAATCCTGAGCCTGGCAGGCTCCAGCAGCCTTGGGTTCTATTATTATGTAAATACCCCAACTGTGCAGGCTTTTAAGAGCTTTGGCAAAGGGTAACCCTTTTTCTGCCAAAAGGTAGGCGGTGGCTTTGCTTGCCAGCCCAGGGTTTGTACGGGGAGCAGTAGGTGACCTACAAGCCAGCCAGCCTGACCACTTGCACATGGCCTTATTAGGCAGACAGGCAGGCCAGGGAGGCTGGCACCTGGGGACAGGCCGGCAGAGCGGGTGGCAGTGGGCTTGCGTCCTGTAAGGAGCCCAAACCCTGGAGACATGGCCTAGAACCGCTCAATTAATTCTGTCGCAGTGATGCCAGAATAGGCATTCTCCTTGGCAGACACACTTTATGGTGGGGTCGGAAAGTAGGAGGTGACTTCAAGGACAGGGGGGCACAGCTCCTTTTCCTAGAGCTCCACTTACTGTGTAGCGTGTCCTGTCAAGTCCTGTGGCAGGACTCATTCTACAAAATATGGGCTTAGCCCGGAAATGTTTAATGCTTTCCTTTTAGTTCAGGATGTTTTGGAGAGTCAGAATCTTGATCTCATTTTATAGTCAAGTCTTTCTAGGGGTGAGGTCATGCTTGGGGAACTGTCATGGGGCAGCAAGTCCTGGGGGCAGGGGATCTGGTTTGAAGGCTGTTGTGGGTGGGCCTGGGACCAGGCACTCCCATTGCTCCCTGAAAAATGCAGGTTCGACTGAACAAGTTCTTAAGTGACCTGTCCGTGTGAATTTCTCTTCCATAAATGGCACTCCTTACATCCGCTTCGTTCTCTTCAATAATACAGTCTAATGAGCGTGGGTGGATGGCAACCACAGCTCAGCTTCCAGGGATGTCAAACTTGATTGAATCTTTTAGGTTGAATCCATCTTCTCTCTGTCTCTCTCTCTCTGTCTCTCTCTGTCTCTCTCTCTCTCTCTGTCTCTCTCTCTCTCGTGTGTATGTGTGTGTGTGTGTGTTCCCCCAAAATTTGAGGCAGTAGCTAGAAACTAGGGAAGAGAGTACTTTTCTATACTGAAATTTTTGTTCAGATGTTGCAAGTTCTTGAACTTAAACAGCTCGTGAACCCAAGCTGTGCAGAAGGCAGTGAGCAGGGGCGGGGGTGGAGAAGGAGCTGGAATTGGTGATGTGTGGGTTCAAGTTCATGTCTCTGGTCTAAATGGCTTCCTCCTCCTGTCTGTACCTGGTGCAGACACTGGGCAGCCTCCCTGTGAACAGCCTCCCTGTTCTAGGGCAGTCTCCCTAGAACTACAGCAGCTGTTCTACCCGCCCTGTCCCCTCACTCACGTGATTCCTTCCAGAAATCTTGTGGTAGCAAAGCTCCCCGGCTGCCTCTGTGAACAGGGGTGCTCCTGCTGCTGGAGTCAGGGCTAGTTTGACCTTGTTGTTGTTGTGTAGTCACTAAGTCGTGTCCAACTCTGCAACCCCATGGACTGTAGCTCACCAGGCTCCTTTGTTCATGGAATTCCCCAGACAAGAATACAGGAATTGCCATGCTCTATTCCAGGGGATCTTTCCAACCCAGGGATCAAACCTGTGTCTCCTGCATTGTCAGGCGGATTCGTTACCACTGAGCCACTAGAGTTGACCTTTAATTGACCTACTTCTGCTTCTCGTCATTCAGGGAAGGGGTGAATTGACTTTTCCCATCCTATTAAAGAAATCTTTATTTCTTTTCCTGTTTAAAGTGTCTGTTTCCATCTCTGTGAATTGCTTAGCTGATTGGCCTCCCAGGGCATGAACTTTGGCTTTGACATATGGCTTTGACTTGTTCTTAATACATAAACCTCTGACCTCTACAAAAAGGAACCTGTTAGCTTGGTGCCAAGCTTTGCTGGGATGTTCTAAGGCCCTGGGACTTGAGGCAAAAAGCTCATTGGCCAGGGAGAAAATGATTGCATTTCACATTTTAAAGAGAAGAAAATGAACTGTGTCCAGTATGAGGAGGAACAGAGAAGTCTCTCTTTATGCCTCACAGAGATGTCAGGAGAGGGGAAGTGACTTCTTGTTAGAACATACTCAAGCTCTGAGTTAGACGCCGCAAAAGTTTACTACATGTAAATTTCAAGACCGTTGCTTGAATCTTTGATGTCCTAGTTATCTTGAATGTGGGAGTTAGAATTCTAGCAGGTGGGCAATTGAGTTTTCCCATCTGATTTTAAAATCTGTGTATATAGATTTAATGATAAAGAGTCTTTGCTTTTGAGGAACAGCCACTGTTTTGGGAAAGTGAGAGTGCTGACTTTTTCAAAGGGCAGGAAAGTGACTTAATCACTGACTCTAATGAGTTATACAACTTTAATCGACTTTGTTTGACTATTTTTTAATCACTTAAATGTGTGATTAGCTATAGTGGAACAGCAATAATTATTTGACTCCCAAATCAGTATGAATGTAAAAAGACTCTTTACCATCTGAGTCATCAAAAAGACAAATGGTAATGTACATTTGTCTGGGACACTGCCGTTTACATGCTTATTTTTATGTGTTGTCACAGTTGAAATGCTTCAGCTCTTGGCATCGGGTGATTTGAAGGCAAAATGAGGAAGGAGGGGGCTGTACGTTTTCTGTTCTAGGGACTGAGCCGGGCAGGAACTATGTACCGTTTGCTTCCGTTTTACTTGGGCTCTTGATTCATCTGAAGCTCCTGAAACTTTCTCCCAGTAGACCCCGGAAGAATGTATCATACTTGGGAAGACGAATACATGTGCCTGATGAGAGTACTGGAAGAAGAAGGGAAACCTTCAAGGAGTCAAGGAAAACAGGTGGAAAGGACCATGTGCAAACATCTGCCCTTGGTGTATCTGGTGATCTCCTCGTCCAGACCATGAATGTGTTCACAGTACTGATGCCCTGGTCCCTGACCTCTAGTTGTTGCTCAGTGAATCCTGTGTAAGAACAAGAGATGGGTCCAGAGATGCAGAGAATGTTCTTCAGGAGACAGGAAAGGTTCGGGTCAGCAGGGGGTCAGGGGAAACCTTTGACATCTGTCGTTTGTATGTAGGGTTCAGGTCACTGGCTAAGCATCTATTGGAAGGGTTCTGCAGGTAATGAAGAAGTGTCAACCTCCACTTTCCATCTTAGTCTCAATCCTGGAGTCCCCTGGGACTTACCTCTGTGTCGCCGGCTTCAGGTGGCTGGGACACGAAGGCTGGCTGGTCACACCTAATGGAGACCAAGCCCCACCAGTGCTGTGGGCAGTCAGGTGAGGGAGGGATTGAAGTCACCAGGTTCTTTATACGAAAAAGGTGGTATGTATAGGTTTTCAAATTTCACTGTCTATGGTTCAACCTCTGAACCTCTGTCCCAGTTCAGAGGTTGAAGCCCTAAGAGGCACACAAGCCGCATATTAGGAGATGTCAGGTGATTCTCTCTGTTCCTAAGAGAGCATTTGCTCCCTCGACACCTGCAGAGCAAGCAGCACGATGCGGTTCAGCTTGGTGTCCGGGTGTGAAAGGGACCCTGACATATCTTTTTTGCTTGGCTTCAGTGACAGCTCCTGTGTTTCTTTGCAGCACACAAATCCCGCACCCTGCTGTCTGGGAAGCTCTCCATTTGCCCTCCCCCCCACCTCTTAATGGCCTGGTCAGGCCCCTCTCAACTCCTGGATGGGACCCCATTTAAGCTCACCCCTCCTATAAGCATCGTTCTCATCCCATTTCTCATGCTTTCATCCCCTCTTCCTCCTGCCCCATCTAACTCTATCCTCATCGGTCTTACCTTCTAGAAGCTTTGCTTCACCGTACTCATCCCTCTGATCTACTTTCCTGCTTCTTCCTGGTCTCATATTGCAAATCGTTCAGACCAATGGTTTTCGAACTTCAGACCATCTCACAATCACCTGGGGTGGGGGCACTTTCTTCTTCTTTTTTTTAATTTTATTTATGTTTGGCTGTGCTGGGTCTCTGCTGCTGCACAAGTTTCTCTCTTAGTTGCAGTGAGCAGGGGCTACTCTCTAGTCACGGTGCTCGGGCTTCTCATTGCAGTGGCTTCTCTTGTTGCAAAGCATGGGCCCTGGGGCGCGCGGGCTTCAGTGGGCTCAGAAGTTGTAGCTCCCGAGCTCTAGAGCACAGGCGCAGGAGTTGTGGAACATGCGCTTAGTTGCTCCGTGGCATGTGGGATCTTCCCGGATCAGGAATCAAACCCCTGGCCCCTGCATTGGCAGGCAGATTCTTTACCACTGAGCCAGGGAGGCCCGGGAACTTTCATTTTTAGCAAGCACCCATGGGGCACCCATGCTTAATATCAGATAGGAAACTGACTCAGAAGGGTAAGTGTATCCTTAGTCATTTCTGTGAGCAGAGCAGAATATGTCTTTGACTTCTTTGTCATAACCTTCTTTCATCATTCACTGGGGATCAGGATCTGCTTTCTGGGTGACTCTTGTACAAGGAGAGCCCACCAGGAACAGTCAATGGTCGATGACAAGCCTCCTCCCCCGAGTCAACCAGCAAATGTGTTGGGAACCCGTTTTGAGACTGTAGATAAGGTCTCCTGGGTATCGGGTAACATGACCTTAGGGAAACAGGAGAGGTGTGGGGAATGCAGGTTGCTGCACTTCTCTTGGGTTCTCATGATGGAGTGTCATTGTGGAGGTGGCCGTGGTGGTTGTTTTCATTAAGATGCCTTTCTGAGGACAAGGGAGCCCAGAAATTCCTTTACTCAGAGCTCTTTCCTTCAAATCACTTCAGTATAGCTCTGAGTAGTTAGGGTCTATCAGGTGTCAACACTGACTTTACCTGTTTATTTGTCTGCCATTTGGATTTGAGACTCTTAAAAAAATTCTCCTGCCTGATGATTTAGTATTCCCTAATTTTCTGTTTGTTTGAAAACTGTATTGTGAGTGTCGAGTGACGCATTCTCTGGCCTTCCTGGATCACTGTTCTGTGTCAGGCCCCCTTCCCTTGGACAGGGTGTCCCCCTTAGTGAGGGGAGAGTTGGGTCCCTGCAGCTCTGAAGAAAAAGTGTCTGCACCTCATGATGATCTAAGAGACAGATTCTGATCTTATACAATAAACACCTAGGTGTCTGTCTGTCACATCACTGCGTCAGGACCCTTTGTGTGTAGGTGCCCTGACAGATCAGAAGCATCCTTGATATCTCCTTAACCTGGGTCAACATCTATCTTTGATCCCCTGCCCCTCAGGGGAGCTGTGCCCTGGATGCCCTACACCTGCCTACATTTTGTATCTGTCTGTGCTTTACCTACGGTGTACATTTCTTTAATTGTAGTAAAATATATATATAATTTAATACTTTCAACTATTTTTAAGAGCACAGTTCAGTGGCATTGAGTACATTTCACATTGTCATATAGACATCACCACCACCACCTCCAGGGCTTTTTCATTCCCCAGCTAGATCTATCCCATTAAATACCAGCTCCCCGAGTCTCCTGCCCCTAGTTCCTGGTAACCACTCTCCACTCTCTGTCTCTGTGAATCTGACTCTTCTGCTCACCTCTCCTCTGTGGAATCTTACAAGGTTTGACCTTTTATGACTCTCTTGTTTCAGTGAACGTAAGATCTTTGAAGTTGGTCTATAACATGTTCATAACGTGTGTCAAAATCCCATTTTTCAAGCTGAATAATATTCCACTGTATGCATCTTTCAGTGTATATCTTTTTTTGTTTTTGTTTTTTATTTTTTAATTTTATTTTTAAACTTTACAATATTGTATTAGTTTTGCCAAACATGAAGCTCACCTTTATTTTTTCTTCCCCTGAGAAACTGTTGACTATCCTGTCTTGCTCTAAGCTATCTGGATTGTTTTGCCCGAGATTCATTAGCAATAGATTCAAAATCAGCAAGAAATTCAAATGATTAAATTCTCACAACAAATGTTAATATTCCTTGTTTGAACATTTACTATAAAGCATTAGTAAGTCATTTGAGTGATCAAAATAAGCCTTTTCATTATTATTATTTTTTTTTGGCCACACGGTGTGGCATGTGGGAACCCTGACTAGGGATCAAACCTATGTCCCCTGCATTGGAAGCATGGATTCGTAACCACTGGAAGTCCTATAAAAAATGAATTCTTGAATATAGCAAGACTGACATGTTTCATTCTACCCATCTGATAAAGAAATATCTGTGAGTCATAATATTTCTTATTTTTGAAAGTACTTTTAAGCCTTTTCATCTCTGCCTGCATGGCCTGTTTTAAATCATTTTACATAATCACACAACGCCAGATTTTATTTGCAGACTTGCCCTAAATATTACCGCTAACTAAAAATCACCAAGTGTTTCACAATGCCGGTAAAATGAGGAACCTGGAACGTGCAAATAGCCAGTATGTGATAAAAGGAAATGAAACAGTTGGGACGGCTTCCCAGATGAAGGGATTGCCCTGTGGATGGGGATTCTGCCCCCAAATTAAGAGTCTGAACACGCAAATAAAATCCACCAAAGAAAATGGGAATACCATTTACAGCTGCTGCTAGCATACAAAACACTCCTTTCGAAGGCTGTAAAAATATATCTTGTACTTTGGAATGTCAGCCCAGCCATCAACTATAGTAGCTTATGGTAGATTTCATTAAAACCATCCCGTGGCACTTTGTAATTTTAGAAATGCACTACTAACTCACTATAGTGTGTGTCCCAACAGTTGTTAGTCATCATTTCACACTGCCCTGTACTGCCTTGAATTTCAGCTCATTTTCCTGTCCACCGGGGCTGCCCCAGTTGCTGTTCACACAATAGGGAATTCAGGATGACATCATACAGTGGTGCGCCCGGTATCTGCATCTCTTTTCAGCACGTAGATGCCCACCCCACACAGAGTAATTAACACTCTCCCTTGTTCAGAGTGCCTCCACATCATTTTCTCACCCAGTCACATCCCTGCCTCCTTATTTCTCTCCTGATTTTGCTGTAGGTGTGAATGGCTGGTTTTGCCTTTAGAGAGCTATTTTAAGGGGTCAGCCTAGGTTTGAGTGTTTCTCCCAGACCACACCGTATCTCTGTCTTCTCACCTGCAGATGGGGATACCAGTAGTAGCATCTCCTGGAGCAGAAATGTTAACTCCACGAGAGTTAACGCCCGCAGAGCACTTAGCATTGCACCCACCCCACCGTGCTGTCAGTGAGGGTCCAGGTCTAACTGGCTTCTTCCCATTATCACACCAAGTGTGGTAGGAAATGGCTAATTGCTGGTTGGGGTATTTGACTCTTTCCCTTTTTGTTGGTTTTGTTTCCATTTCCTCCACCCAGAGGACAGCTGCCCCTTGTCCTGCAGGGATGCATGACTGGCATCAGCCAACACCGCCCCAGCCGTGATCAGGCCGCACACTCCCTGAGGGTTTATCAACTTGATCCTTTGTCATCTGATGCCTCATCATTTGACCTTGGCAACGCAGAAGATGGTACTTCTTATCTGGATGCTTGGCGATAATGTCCACAGCTGTACGACAAAGTTTATCTCCCTGGTTTTTCCCATTGAGCAATGTCCCTGGAGAATCTTTGACTTTTTCTTCCTGTTTCTCCCTACACACACACATTCATGCTCCCCGTCATTGCCTCACATTTTAGGAAAGACAAGATGACTCTAGAAGGAGTCTCAAAGGAGAGAGTGGTCCAGCCATCCCCAACCTTTGTGGCACCAGGGACCAGTTTCACGAAAGACAGTTTTTCCACAGACTTGGTGGGGGTGGGGAGGGGGGGATGATTTGGGGATAATTCAAATGCATTACATTTATTGTGCACTTTATTTCTATTATTACATCAGCTCCACCTCAGATCATCAGGCATTAGATCCTGGAGGCTGGGGAACTCCTTTTCTAAGCCACCTAGTTAAGAACTGAAGTTGGCTGGGAATGGGACTGAATCTAAGACTGGGGATGAACCATAGTGATTCCATTGCTTGTCTGCTTTCTTGCTTCATTCATTCATTCAACCAGTCATTCATGCATTCATCTGATATTCACAGGTCCTTGTTTTAAGCTAGGGATGTGCCTAGAAGTGTCTAGGTGTTCTCCCTCAAGTTTACATAATCCTTTAGCCAGGAGACAATGATGGTTTTCAAGCCAGAAAAGTTTAATTGGCAGAAGAGAAGTCCCAAGGGAGATGGAATTAATAAGGGGCTTTCAAGGGTGGATTCAGTGCTGGTTGTGGTAGTAGGGCGGGGAATAGGGACCAAATGTGGAATGAGGACCACATTTCCTCAGTGGTCAGGGCCCACCTGGAGTCAAGTTTGAGAAAGCCTCAAGTATTGCATGTTATTGAGGATGTTGGTGAATCTCTGTCAGCTCTCCTATTTATAGCCAAGAAACGAATAAAGTAGGCTTAAAAGAAACGGGCAATTTGATCTTACGCACAGGCCCGTAGGCACACTTTCAATCGTGATTTGTTCCTGAATCTTTAGGTCAATTCTAAGCCTTGGGATTTCAGAAGGACCTATTACCTTCATCTTTTTTCTTAATGATTTTTAAATTCTTTTTATTTTTTAATTGGAGTATAGTTGCTTTACAATGTTGTCTTAGCTTCTGCTATACAATGAAGTGAATCAACCACATTTATACATACATCCCCTCCCACTTGAGCCTCCCGCCTGCCCCATCCCACCCCTCTAGGTCATCACAGAGCACCAAGCTGAGCTCCCTGTGCTCTGCAGCAGCTGCCCACTAGCATCTGTTTTACACATGTGACTACTGTAGCCCACCAGGCTTCTCCGTCCATGGGATTCTCCAGGGAAAAACACTGGAGCGGGTTTCCATTCCCTTCTCCAGGGGATCTTCCCGATCCAGGGATCGAACCCGGGTGTCCCGCATTGCAGGCAGACGCTTTAACCTCTGAGCCACCAGGGAAGCCCCGTCTTACACATAGTAGTGTATATACGTCAATGATGCTCTCTCACTTTGTCCCACCCTCTCCTTCCCCCACTGTGTGTTCTCTCCGTCTGTGTGTCTATTCCTGCCCCACAAATAGGTTTATCAGTACCATTTTTCTAGATTCCATACTATATGCATAAATATATGATATTTGTTTTTCTTATTACCTTCGTCTTTATTTGTACATAATTGTTTTGGTAGTTATAGAAGTCATTCATGCCTATTGTGGAAACTTTGAAAATGAGGGGAAATATGGAGAGACTTACCTATGAGTTGGGAGATAATTAACGTTTGGGGCTCTGTGTTGACTTTCTGATAAGGTGTGTATGTGTGTCTCTAACGTAATATATCATGAAAAAATTTCAGATCACCAGTGGAGTTGCAAACATGGTTTTCTTGTAATCTGTTTACCTGTTCTTCTCCATGTCCCTCTGTGCGGGCTGGGTCAAGTTTTGCACGTTTATAAACACAACTGTGGTAAACGGCCTTGTACTTGTTCACTGTAATTTCACTGAGTGCATCTCCAGAAGTAGAGTTCCTGAGTCATTGTTTTACACGCTCCCCAAAGTCGTTGATAACATCCTCAGCTTGTGCTTCTGCCATGAGTTAAGGGCGTGGGGAAGCGGGAGGAGGAATCAGAGTACTCAGTTGCTTGCTTTCTCTGTGACACTCACCCCTACCAGGCACACTGACTTCTGTCTTTGCCTTGGGTCTCAGCTATGCCCTAATTGCTCATGTCTGGAATCAGCCCTGGTCTTGTGGCACCAAAACCAGACCAGGAAATCATATGGGATAAGCAACCAACAGCTGGTGTGCTCCCCCTCTTGGGGTCAGATTGGTCTTTTTGCCAATTAAGGCAACATGGGCTCTCGCGCTGGGAGACACTGTGACCTCAATCCAGGAGTTTAGGGCAGTGGCCCCTGTCGTTTTGTGCCCAGGCCAACGTGGGAGCTGTCCTGGGAGGAGTAAGAGGAGGTAGGTTTCCAGTCTGGCACTGCTACACCGTAAGCTGTGTGATCCTGAGAGAGTTGTTCAACATTTTGCAAAAAGAAAGGCAGGTGTGGGAGTGTAATTGGTGCAGCCACTGTGAAGAACAGTATGGAGACTCCTCAGAAAATTAAAAATAGAGCTACTATATGATCCTGCCATCCCACTCCTGCACATACACCCAGACAAAACTGTAATTCAAAAGGATACATGCACCCCCATGTTCATAACAGCACTATTCACAATAGCCAAGATATGGAAACAACCTAATGTCCACCAACAGATGAATGGATAAAGAAGAGGTTTATAGAGAAGATAGAGGTTTATAAATAAGAATAGGTGACATATGTGTGTGTGTGTGTGTATATATATATATATATATATATATATATATATATGATGGATATTAACTCAGCCATAAGAAAGAATGAAATAATGCCATTTGCAGCAACATGGCTGGACCTAGAGACTATCATACCGAGTGAAGTAATTCAAAAAAAGAAAGACAAATACCATATGATATCACTTATAGGTAGAATCTAAACTATGGCAGAAATGAACTTATCTATGAAACAGACAGACTCAGAGAGAAAGAACAGACTTGTGGTTACCAAGTGGTGGGGAAGAAAGGATTGGGAGTTTGGGGTTCAGTTCAGTCGCTCAGTCGTGTCTGACTCTTTGAGACCCCATGAATCACAGCACTCTAGGCCTCCCTGTCCATCACCAGCTCCCTGAGTTCACTCAGACTCACGTCCATCGAGTCGGTGATGCCATCCAGCTATCTCATCCTCTGTCGTCCCCTTCTCCTCTTGCCCCCAATCCCTCCCAGCATCAGTCTTTTCCAATGAGTCAACTCTTCACATGAGGTGGCCAAAATATTGGAGTTTCAGCTTCAGCATCATTCCTTCCAATGCATATTCAGGACTAATTTCCTTTAGGATCGAACGGTTTGATCTCCTTGCAGTCCAACGGACTCTCAAGAGTCTTTTTCAACAGCACAGTTCAAAAGCGTCAATTCTTTAGCACTGAGCTTCCTTTATAGTCCAACTCTCACATCCATATATGACCACTGGAAAAACCTTAGCTTTGACTAGATGGACCTTTGTTGGCAAAGTAATGTCTCTGCTTTTTAATGTGCTGTCTAGGTTGGCCATAGCTTTTCTTCCAAGGAGCAAGCATCTTTTAATTTCATGGTTGCAATCACCATCTGCAGTGATTTTGGAGCCCAAGAAAATAAAGTTTCTCACTGTTTCCATTGTTTCCCCAGCTATTTACTATGTAGTGATAGGACCATGGCTTAGTGATGGGATGCCATAATCTTAGTTGTCTGAATATTGAGTTTTAAGCCAACTTTTTCACTCTTCTCATTCATCAAGAGGCTCTTTATTTCTTCTTCACTTTCTGCCATAAGGGTGGTATCATCTGTATATCTGAGGTTATTGATATTTCTCCCACAATCTTGATTCCAGTTTGTGCTTCATCCAGCCCGGCATTTTGCATGATGTACCCTGCGTGTAAGTTAAATAAGCAGGGATACAATATACAGCCTTGATGTACTATTTCCCATTTTGGTACTAGTCTGTTGTTCCATGTCTGGTTCTAACTGTTGCCTCTTGACCTGCATACAGATTTCTCAGGAGGCAGGTAAGGTGGTCTGGTATTCCCATCTGTTGAAGAATTTTCCACAATTTGTTGTGATCCATACAGTCAAAGGCTTTGGCGTAGTCAATAAAGCAGAAGTATATGTTTCTCTGGAACTCTCTTCCTTTTTCAATGATCCATGGATGTTGGAAATTTGATCTCTGGTTCCTCTGCCTTTTCTAAATCCAGCTTGAACATCTGGAAGTTCTCAGTTCACATACTGTTGACGCCTGGCTTGGAGAATTTTGAGCATTACTTTACTAGCGTGTAAGACGAGTGCAATTGTGCGGTAGTTTGAGCATTCTTTGGCATTGCCTTTCTTTGGGATTGGAATGAAAACTGACCTTTCCCAGTCATCTGGCCACTGCTGAGTTTCCCAAATTTGCTGGCGTATTGAGTGCAACACTTTAACAGCATCATCTTTTAGTATTTGAAAGAGCTCAACTGGAATTCCATCATGTCCACTAACTTTGTTCATAGTGATGCTTCCTAAGGCCCACTTGACTTCACATTCCAGGATGTCTGGCTCTAGGTCAGTGATCACATCATCATGATTATCTTGGTCGTGAAGATCTTTTTTGTACAGTTCTTCTGTGTATTCTTGCCACCTCTTATTGATATCTTCTTCTTCTGTTAGGTCCATACCATTTCTGTCCTTTATTGAGCCCATCTTTGCATGAAATGTTCCCTTGGTATCTCTAATTTTCTTGAAGAGATCTCTAGACTTCCCATTCTATTATTTTCCTCTATTTCTTTGCACTGATCACTGAGGAAGGCTTTCTTATCTCTCCTTGCTATTTTTTGAAACTCTACATTCAAATGGGTATATCTCTCCTTTTCTCCTTTGCCTTTCACTTCTCTTCTATTAACAGCTATTTATAAGGCTTCCTTAGACAACCATTTTGCCTTTTTTCATGTCTTTCCCTTGGGGATGGTCTTGATCCCTGCCTCCTGTACAATGTCACGAACCTCCGTCCACAGTTCTTCAGGCACTCTATCAGATCTAACCCCTTGAATCTGTTTGTCACTTCCACTGTATAATCAAAAGGGATTTAATTTATGTCCAATTGTTGGAAAGTAAATGAAAAAGAAACACGACTACTTTCTATTGATATAAAATGTAGATTTCTTTGTAGTCTTGTTTTTCAAATACTTTTTAAAAAAACATCTTGGCGCTCTCCCCCTTCAGTTCTCTCTCTTCTGGACCATTTGTTTACCTGGTGTGTTGGGCCTTAGTTGCGGCGTACAGGATCTTTGCGGCGTACGGGATCTTTGCGGCGCGGTGCGGATCTTTCCTTTGGTGCGCAGTTTCAGTAGTCGTGACACACAGGCTCAGTTGCTCCATGGCTTGTGGGATCTTAGTTCTCCGACTGGGGATCAAATGCACGTCCCCTGCCTTGCAGGACAAATTCTTAACCACTGGACTACCAGGGAAGTCCCCTTCATAGTCTTTGTTTGTTTCATGTGAATGGGGTATTTAAATAGGAGGTTAAGTCGAATGTGAATGGGGTGGATGGGGTACTTAAATAGTAGGTTAAATTGCATATCCATAGTTTAATAAAGACTTCTGTCTTTTTTTTTTTTTTTTCTTATAGCTATGAAGCCCTATTTAAATTTGTTTGCTTTGTTTCATAATTGTTGGGTGAGGCAAGTCATTGTAGGAAGATCCATGACCAACTTAAAGAGGATATCCACATTCATTATTTTTGGCCACACACTGCGGCTTCTAGGGTCTTAGTTCCCTAACCAGGGAGCAAACCCGGGTTTCATGGCAGTGAAAGCCTAAGTTCTAACCACTTAGCAACCAGGGAATTCCCTCCAAATTCTTTTTATTCTGGGAATTCCCTGACAGTTCAGTCCTTAGGACTCCATGTTCTTACTACAGTAGGCCCTGGTTAGATCCCTGGTGAGGAAATTAAGATCCCAGAAGCCAAGGGGCACAGCCCCCTGTCCCTAAAATTTTTTTATTCTGTACTGGAATTGTATTTTAAGATTTTTAACTAAAATTATCCCATCATAATAATTCAAAAGAAGCATTGAGAGTCCCTTAGGATGAGGATTCTGTAAGAAGAATAGTTTTCAGGAATGTAAATATTATGTTTTATAAACTAAATTTTTGCAGAGGATTATTTATAAACACAAACTGTATTCCATCCTATCTAATTATTCACTTTCAGAATCAGTTGCTTCTACAATTTCCTCCACTTCCTTTTTCCAGCAGCTCCTTTGCCTTCTGGTTCCTCATTCAGTTCAGTTCAATCACTCAGTCGTGTGCAACTCTTTGTGACCCCATGAATCGCAGCACGCCAGGCCTCCCTGTCCATCACCAACTCCCAGAGTTCACTCAGACTCACGTCCATCGAGTCAGTGATGCCATCCAGCCATCTCATCCTCTGTCGTCCCCTTCTCATCCCTCCCAGCATCAGTCTCTCTTCCAATGAGTCAGCTCTTCACATGAGGTGGCCAAAGTACTGGAGTTTCAGCTTTAGCATCATTCCTTCCAAAGAAATCCCAGGGCTGATCTCCTTCAGAATGGACTGGTTGGATCTCCTTACAGTCCAAAGGACTCTCAAGAGTCTTCTCCAACACCATAGTTCAAAAGCATCAATTCTTTGGCGCTCAGCCTTCTTCACAGTCCAACTCTCACATCCATACATGACTACTGGAAAAACCATAGCCTTGACTAGACGGACCTTTGTTGGCAAAGTAATGTCTCTGCTTTTGAGTATGCTATCTAGGTTGGTCATAACTCTCCTTCCAAGGAGTGAGTGTCTTTTAATTTCATTGCTGCAGTCACCATCTGCAGTGATTTTGGAGCCCCCCAAAATAAAGTCTGACACTATTTCAACTGTTTCCCCATCTGTTTCCCATGAAGTGATGGGACCAGATGCCATGATCTTCGTTTTCTGAATGTTGAGCTTTAAGCCAACTTTTTCACTCTCCTCTTTCACTTTCTTCAAGAGGCTTTTTAGTTCCTCTTCACTTTCTGCCATAAGGGTGGTGTCATCTGCATATCTGAGGTTATTGATATTTCTCCCGGCAATCTTGACTCCAGCTTGTGCTTCTTCCAGTCCAGCGTTTCTCATGATGTACTCTGCATAGAAGTTAAATAAGCAGGGTGTCAATATACAGCCTTGATGTACTCCTTTTCCTATTTGGAACCAGTCTGTTGTTCCATATCCAGTTCTAACTGTTGCTTCCTGACCTGCATACAGATTTCTCAAGAGGCAGGTCAGGTGGTCTGGTATTCTCATCTCTTTCAGAATTTTCCAGTTTATTGTGATCCACACAGTCAAAGGCTTTGGCATAGTCAATAAAGCAGAAATAGATGTTTTTCTGGAACTCTCTTGCTTATTAGGCACTAAAAATAAATGAGCTATCAAGCCATGAAGACATGGAGCATCCATAAATGCATGTGCATGCTAAGTTGCTTCAGTTGTGTCCGACTCTGTGCGACCCCATGGACTGTAGCCCACCAGGCTCTTGTGTCCATGGGATTCTCCAGGCAAGAACACTGGAGTAGGTTGCCATGCCATCCTGCAGGGGATGTGCCTGACCCAGGGATGGAACCCGCATCTCTTATGTCTCTTGCATTGACAGGTTCTTTACCACTAGCGCCTCCCTAGGAATACCCCTTAAATGCATACTGTGTACTAAGCAAAAGCAGCCAATCTGAAAAGACTCCATACTGCATGATTCCGACTATATGACATTCTGGAAAAGGCAAAACTATGAAGACATAAAAACATCAGCGGTTGCCGAGGGAGGGGAGAGGGAGGGAGATAAACAAGCTGAGCACAGAGGCTTTTGAGGGCAAAAGTACTCTGTATGATAGTAGAGTGATGGATACGTGTCGTGGTGTATTCACAACGACAGAATGGACAGTACCAAGCGTGAACTCAGAGGGTAGACTCGGGTGGTTATGGTGAATCGTAGGTTAAATCGTAGGTTCATCCTTGGTAACTAACAAATGTAGCATGTGGCGGGGGATGTTGGTGGTGGGGGATGTTGATGGCATGAGAGGCTGTGTATGGGGCAGGGCGTACATGAGAACTCTGTACCTTCTCTCAATTTTGTAGTAAACCTAAACCTGTTGGAAAAAAAAAATGTCTTTAAGAAAGTAAGAAAAACAGCGTGAGTAGAAAAAGTAGTATTATACTTAGGAGCTTCTGTCTCAAATTAAAATTTTTGAACCTCTAGTAATATCTGCTTTTTCTGTTCCCACAATTTCACTCATATGTTGTTCATCAACCTTAACTCTTAACTCGGGGGTTTTGGCTCCCTGTTCGATCAAGTGTTTCATTGAACTTAGCCAAAGCCAGACTCTGAGCAGCCTGGGAATAGTTCAGAGGCTCTCCTTCGTCCCGGTACATGGAGCATCTCTGGATGGTTTTGGTTTTGTTTGTTTGTTTGCTTTTAGGGCAGGGAGGAGCTGTCCTGCCTCTCCTGATGGTGGTTAGGTTTACAACGTCGTCTCCTTAGCCGACGCAAGAGCTGTGGTTCGGCCATGGCTCGGAAGTGTAACCTCATAAATGTCCCATCACTGGAATCCAGTCTATTTCAGCATCCACAGGCCTAATTTCTGCTTGTAATCTGATTACGGGGTCTGAGCTCTTCTAGCCTGCAGTGTCTCGCTTTGCGTTTACTCTACTCTCAAGGACACCAGTGCCTGACTGCCTTGCGCTGTGAAAAGCTCAACCCAATTTTGCTCAGACGGGCCGCAAGCCGTGGCTGCTTGAGAATTAGCTGTAGAGCAGGCTCTGTCCCCGAACTTGATGTGTGCAGCCATGTTCAGAAGCCCAGGGATTCCCAGCTACCTGGGCACTTTCAAGTTCTCTGAGAAACAAGGTAAGGCGAGAGAAATGGAAAATGCCCTCAAGTGTCTGTTTAATAGCATCATGAATGTCTTGCATCTTCCATTTTACCCTGGATGCCCCGTTATACTAGTCTGTGGTTTTCTCAAAGGATGCTTTAAATATCTCATTGACTTTATAAATTAGCTTATCTTAGGATCGTTGAGAAAGGTGGCTTTTTTTTCCTGTTGTACGTTAAAGAAATTGCTAAACCACTAAAGCCTTTATGAAGGAAACATTGCAGATTATATTGGAATGCTCAAACTTTGGATTAAGTTCTGGATGTGCTGTACTTTAACTGAAGTATTTTTCTAAACCAAATGTTATATCTACTAAATTTTTTCCAGTAGGCAGTGGTGTATGTTTGTCTTTTTATGAAATCTTCATGGGAGGCTGTTTGGAACAAAAAATGTTGTCTTCTTAGTGGCTTCCTTTTGAGCCCAGAGGAAAAGATGTGCTTTCAATTTAACTACTAAAGTGGCATCTCACATTAGGTTCACAGATTGAGCTAAAAAGAAATCTTTAGGTTATCTTGAATATCACATTGCAAATTTGGCCATTGTCTATGAAAGTATTTTCCAGTCCAAACGCACGACTGGGAAGAGATTTGGACAACTGAGGCGTCACATTTAGGAATTTGCTTCTGCAATATTTGATAGCTTTTTGAACCAAGTTCTCTTTTTCTAAGCACATAACAAGGATATTTGTGTCATTAGCCAAAAAGCCTAGATGTTTAATTGGCATTATACCTTTGTATTGTGTTTCTCTAGTTGGTCCGAATTTCCAAATTCCAGGATTCGGAATGTATTTGATAGGTAATGACATGTCAGCATCTGGTATATCTTGTACCTCCTTTTCCTCAAGCTCTGCCCCTAAATATTAAGCAGTAAAAGGCTCTTCCATAGGGGAAGAAATTTCTGTAAGTGGTCTAATTGTGGTTTTCTGGGTGGACAAACAGTTGCTATGCCAAAAGCTGTAAAACAGATTACTTACCCAAAGCCGGTTATAAATTTGCCTGTGCCTGGTTTTCATTAACCAGTTCACTCGGATGTGTGTTTTTGCTGGATGTGATTGTTACCAGCTGTCTTTACGTAATATATGTCTTGTCTTCAAAAATAAATAAGTGGTGAATTTGAGGTGTCATTATCATTTAGATTTTAATGAAGTCAATAAAAACACAGCTGAAGTGTCCCCTCCACTGTTCATCAACCCCTCATGCACCCCAACTCCTGCTGTGCCTTCTTTAAAAGCATCAAATATACCAGGCAGTGATGATTTTAAACCTTTCTGGTTACCTGGACCAAAATTGTTTAATTTTTTTCTCCTTTTTTGCCCCTGAGGATAATAGCTATGTTTTTCAGTATTTAATTGCTTTGGAGTTTTTCTTGTAACCATAGAGAATTTAAATGGTAGTATTAAACTATGTCAGAATTCTTTTTTAACCCATGAAGTATCTTGGCTACTATTAACCAAACACAAAACAATTCCTAAGTATAATGCATGTGGTGGGGTTTGATGCTTAAAGGTGTTTGTATTTTCTATATTCATATTTCTGGTTCACAGTTTCCTTTTTCTTAAATGGTCTCAAAGGGAGCGTGAAGAATTTTTTTCCCCATTGGAGTTTATCTATTTATTTTTTTGGTTTTAAGTTACTGTGTGGGTATTTCATTCTTACATTATTTCTTTCCCCTTAGATTTGAACAAGAAAAACTTAAGCCTCGTTGGATTCCCGTGTCAAAGGAAAGTTCCAAGGTAAAGAAGTCTTTGCTCAAGAAATCTTAAGTTTCAAAGATTTGTAGGAGCTTTAGAAATTATTCTCCTAAATTTCTAATCCTTGAGTTTTAAATGTTTTAAAAAAAAATATTTTCTCTCCAGAGTTTAACTTATTAAAACATGCGAAGCAGGCTGACTTAGCAGTGCACTCAGCCAGCAAAGATGCTTTTTGTACTGGCACTAGTGGTAAAGAATCCCCATGCCAATGCGGGAGACACAAGAGGTATGGGTTCGATCCCTGGGTCAGTAAGATCCCCTGATGTGGGAAATGGCAACCCACTCCAGTATTCTTGCCTGGAGAATTCCATGGACAGAGGAGCCTGGCAGACTACAGTCCATAGGGCTGCAAAGAGCAAGACTGAACACACACATGGGAACTATTTGCAAAATGGCCTATTGGTATCTCTGTAATTGCAAACTTGTAAAGGGCTTTTCTTTACAAGTTCGTTTCTTTCTTATATCTGCCTCTAAGGATATGATACCTTTTTTGCAATCTATCCTTTTAGTAAGGGAGCTTTTGGCTTGTTGTTGTTCTTTTTTTTTTTTTTTTTTATTGAAGTATATTTAATTTACAATGTTGTACCAATCTCTGCTATACAGCACAGTGAATCAGTTATCCACATATATGCTTTTAGTTTTTTAAGAAAGGATCTAGTCTTGTTCTTCCTCCCTCTGTCCCTTCCTTCTGACCCATTCTTCTCCCCTTACTTCTCTCCCTCCACCCATCCACCCAGTCACCTGTCCAGGTAAGTTCAAGTTGCCTGGTCTCTTAACCTTTCTGCCCTTCAATTCCATTGGCTGCAGGATATTATGGGTACCTATTTGATGTACCTGATATGCTAAAATTCCGTGGTACATACATCAGTGAGGTGAGATAATAGAAAAATTAAACTTTGTGCCTAATAAGGTAGCTATATTTCCGATGTAGCCTCACAGATGGCTGTCCCTAACAGGTTTTGAGATTTTCAAGTGGAGACACAAAATGATGGTCTCTGAACACACAGAGATGTGGATTTCAGCATTCACTTTATTATGCAGGAAGGCTACAACCCAGATCTACCCTTCATTCCACTTAGATGCTTTTGTTCCTAATGTATGACATAAGACATTGTTTCTTTACTTTAAAAGTTTGCATCTCAAAACATTGGGATAAGCTGTTGTGTCAGCAGTGCCCTAGCCAAGCAAGCTTGGCTCTGCGTTTGAGAATGTTAGATTTGACCTTCTGAACACACTGGATGGGGTAAACTTTGATGAATCTCATCCAGATCTTATTAATAGTATAAGGTAAACCAGAGCAGTGAGGAGGCATGGTCATCAGTAAGGCTGTCTTATTTGACTCATGAAACCTTACTCTTCTAGTACTCGATACAATCTCCCTTATTTCTCATCTTTGCTTTCTTTTTAATAGAAGCTAAGGCTTGTGTCTTAATTTGTTCACTCTCATAGACTGAGTGGCTTATAAAATTTATTTTATAAGTGGCTAGAAATTTATTTCTCATACCTGGAGGCTGGAAGTCTGAGGTCAGGGTGCACTGTCACGGGTGACGACCCTCCTCCAGGTTGCCCACTGCCCTGTGTCTTGCATCCTGTCTTGTTGGAACGGGCACCAGTCTCATTCATGAAGGCTCCACTCTCATGACCTAATCACTTTCCAGAAGCCCCACCTCCTAATATCTTCACCCTTGAGGGTCAGGATTTCAACCTATGAATTCCGGGAAACACAAACATTCAGATCATAGCAACGTTGTTTTGAATACATCACTAGCAGGTTGGTTTAGCTGTTGTAGACTTAATACGTGACTAAGAGCAGGGACTTGATGGACATGAGTTTGGGTAAACTCCGGGAGTTGGTGATGGACAGGGAGGCCTGGCGTGCTGCGATTCATGGGGTTGCAAAGAGTTGGACACAACTGAGCATCTGAACTGAACTGAAGAGCAGGGAAAAAAAAGAGGAGACAGAAAAGTGCTGCTTTTTCAAGGGAAAATATGAAGTATGAGCGCAGGTCAGTCAATTCAAGGAGAGAGACTCAGAGGGGCACAGCGGTTCTCAAACAGTGGTGGTATTTCATGTACGCCTATTAAAACAGTGGCCCCCGGGCTCTGGCCCTAAATATAAAATGGGCTGGAAATACAAGTACCTGCCTCCTTCAGAGAAATCTAGTTACCCAGACAGGCCTTGTGGGATCTTAGTTCCCTGACCAGGGATCAAACCCATGTCCCCTGCATTGGGAGCATGAAGTCTTAACCACTGGACCACCAGGGATGTTCCCTCCCCTGTCTTGTAACTAAACTTCAGTAGAAGAGTTATTTATCGGGAAGCCCTTCACGGTATGGAACAGAATGTTCCTTATTAGGACATCCCATTTTTTAAAAAAGATAGAAGATAATAACCGCAGGATAGGCTGCTCTCACTTTATTTATTTATTTTTTTGCTCTCACTTTAATAAAATGTCCTTTTATTGTCTTGCTGGGCATTTAAGTAGGTTAATGGGACATGTTAAAAAAAAATTATCATGGAAGCATGAAGGGCAATCTTTTCTTGGATCACTGAAGCAGAGGAAAGAGCTAGAAGTATGAAAGAATTAGTCATGAAGAAGGGAGCTCCATTTCAGAGGAGACGAAAAACATATTAAAGGTGTTTCTTCATATTGTTGTTGTTGTTGAATTACTAAGTCATGTCCAACTCTTTGTGACCCCCATGGACTATAGCCCTCCAGGCTCCTCTGTCCATGGAATTTCCTAGGCAAGAATACTGGAGTGGGTTGCCACTTCTCCAGGGGATCTTCCCCACCCAGGAATTGAACCCATGTCTCCTGCATTGATAAACAGATTCTTTACAACTAAGCCACCAGGGAAGCCCCATTGTATTCATATTAGAAGCTTTTAAAATTTTAATTCCCCAAAATGAAGACTGTTGCATATACTTTAGTTATATGGAGAGACAGTTTCATGGTGTAATAGAGGATCCCACCTTTTACTGGAGCTGTGGCAACCCACCAAGGCCCAGAGAGGTGGTCTGGGCAGAGACCCCCTAATCCGCATGTAGCTGATAATGAGGAGGGACATAGTCCGGCATCCAGGGCTTGGGCTCCCCCAGTGATGCTGCTTTGGGTGCCTCTGATTCAGAGAATGAAAGGAGAGTGGCGCTAGGGCTGTAGGGGAGGACATTTGTAAGTGTTTAACCAGCCATTAGATGAGCAAGTGAGTTGCTCGTTCGTGACTGGTCCAGATTGCTTCACCAGTGCGTCCTGCCTGCATTTTCACTGCTGACTGGTGCCCCCACGTGTCAGAAGTCCAGGATAGAGGCGTGACTTGTCTCAGTCTGGTTTCGTATTGATTTGGGGAAACTTGCGTCCGTCACAACTCTTGTGACAATTCCAAGTCAGAGTCCTTGGTTCCAGCCCATCTTCCTTATTCTTCTTATGGCTCATCTACTTCCTCATCGGTTAGTAGTCATTGGTTACTAGACATTGTTGGTTGGTAGTCATCTTTGGTTAGTAGTCATTGGTTAGCAGTCAGAGGTTAGTAGTTGCTTGGAGGAAATTGGAGAGAGAGGTATTAACAGCAAGAAAGAAGTATAAAGGCGGCCATGTGGATTCCAGTAAGAAAATTTTACCTTGAGGATGGAGACCTGAAAAATACTTTATAAACATGCAAGCATACACATATTTTCATACATACGGGCAAGGTAGGCAAAGGTAATGAGCGATGTTTTCCCAATTATATGTTATTTTAAAGAGAAGAGAAGGAGAGGAAGGAAGGGAGGAAGGGATGACGTTATTAAATACATGCTCTTCTAATGAGTCTCAGTATTTGTCATGTTCTTTGCCCCATCATATCCACAGTGTGTAAAGTGTATACATAAAATACTTCAGGAGACTTCCCTGGTGGTCTGGTGGTTTAGACTTCACCTTCCAGGGCAGGGGCTGTGGGTTCAATCCCTGGTTGGGTAACTAAGATCCCACATGCTGTGGGGTCAAAAAAGACAAACCAGAACAAAACAAAAGCAGTGTTGCGAAGCCTTTAAAAATGGTCCACATCAAAAATATAAAATCTTAAAAAAAAATACTTCAGAGTAGTTGTCGTAAATATTTGAAATATTTTATTAGAGCCAATTCATTCACTGTACATTTATTGATTTTTTAAAGTATTTTTTTAAAATCAGCAAGTTAAAATGAGACACTTGTAATATGTTCCATAAATAGGAAAACAGGGTCACATCAGAGAATAAACAGAGGTACATAGTGTAGATTTGGTGCTAGTAGGTGGACACAGGGTCACAGGGTTCCTCCTTAAGGAGATGACCTTAAACTGAGGCCCAGACCAGGAGCAAGACTAGCCAGGATGGAAGGCAGCTGGAGAAAGAGACTTGAGGAGGAAACAGCATTCACAGTCAGCCATGGGAAGAGGCAGGAGAGATTTCCCTAACGTGCTATGGTTTTCATGGTTTCTGACCACCCGTGAGAGGCTGTCGTGCCCATCAATGCAGACACATCTGTAGTTTGTTTCAAGAAAGGAAATGCGTGTGAAGCCAGGGGTGTAGGGTGATGGATTGTGAACCCCACTCTGTGCAAGTTCAGTAAAATGTTTAACAAGAGGGTAGTTTTTTAGTCTTCCTTAAGCAGCTTCATTGAGCTTTTTGATGAGCAGATAAAAGGGGGAAAATAGAAACACAGATGTTCAGTTTTGAAAATAGGAGATAATATTTGTGCTCCAGTGGTCTGGAGCTGAATACTTCAGGGTTTGCATCATTCCTTGTAATATAGAATTTTCTTCCTGAGATTTTTGTTTCCCAAAGAAAGTACAGAACTTGTTGGAATGTTTCAAGTGGTTAAATAGTCAATTAAAATATTGATAGCATGTCACTCCTTAAGTAGGGTGCCATTCTGCAGTTGTTTAATGTTTTAAGTTTAGATTACATCATACATATGAAAAAACACTGAGAACCGTCACTGGATTCTCACTATTGAGAAGTCAGTGCTTATTCCAAGTTTTTGACCTGAGCAGGGGGTGTCTTAGGATTTTCAAGCCACCTGGAGTGTGGTTTTCAAAGCCTACTTATTCTCAAGACTTTTTATTAACTGATGAGAATATATGGCACTGCTGTTTACGAGTATAAGCATTCCACATTTATAAGCAGTAACTAAGGGTTTCTGATAAGCTTGGTTCTAGGAAGATGGGATGGCAGTATTTTGGAGTATACAGACAATCCTTGAAATTTAATTTGTATCTAGGATATAAGTGATTGGTACGCCCCCTTCATAGCTCCCGCAGCACTTCCTCAGTCTCCGATTGGGCCTCTGTGGACACACCCCTGCAGGGCGGAGCCACAGACGGGACCATCCATGGGAAAGGTCAGGCTGGTGCTGGGTTTGTTTACGGGTTTATCACCACCTCTCTGGAGGTGATCATGTTGTTGGGGAAGATGAGTTGCCTGTTTCCCTAGGTTTGTTCTCTTCCTTTGAGGCCGCAGCTCTGGTCTTGCCCACTCCAGGAGCATTCCCCTGGAGGCCGTGAACTTGTGGGCTCCAAGTCCTGGGCCAGGTGCGTGCGCACAGTGTCAGAGCAGAAGGAGGTTTGCACGTTGCGTACTGTTCTTGCCGCGTGTGTGTCCTTGGCCAAAGCATTGGGCAGTTTCCTGATCTGTAAGCCGAAGACAGCAGTGGTCCCAGGGGTGTGTTTGCACACGCACACACACACATACACACGCACCCTGGTGAGTGTGCCCATGTTCCTTCCAACTTAGAGATTGCTGAGTCCTGTGGGAGCTTGAAGAGCAGCAGTGGGGGGAGTATTTACACCACCAGCAGGTATAAGAAACGGGTGCTTTGGGAGGCTGGGAATGGTGGGCAGAGCAAGGAGCTGGTTGGTAAGCCTGTACCAACACCGCATACAGGGTCTTATTTCCCCAACCAGGGATTGAACCCTCACCCCCTGCATTGGAAAGGCAGAATCTTAACCACTGGGCCACCAGGGAAGTCCCATTTCTTTTTTTTCCCCTGGACAAATTTTCATGAACCTTTCACACCTCTTCTCCATTCTTTGATTTTTGTTTGATTGAAGATATTTGTTACTTTAGTTTCAACAGCAGAAGACAGCGTGTAGATCACCTACACAAGTCACTGATTTTCTGAGGAAGACTGTAGCACAGAGAAGTCGAGTGATTAGTTCAAGTTTGCACAGCTACTGGTGGCCCTTGAAGAGGTTGTCAGTCTGAACAGAGGCATCCATCTCCTAGTGCAGTGATGTTTTTACCACCAGAGGCCACACATACCCTCACATCCCTCCCACCCCCTGCCACCTATGCTGATGTAATTATTTAGTTGCACCCCAAAATCACATTAATATAACCATGAATAATTGAAAAAAAGCTACCTATTAACTCCCCCAAATAAACTATTTTACTTATAATCTATACACACATGTTTAACTATGTACAGTAGTAACATAATTTTTTATGTTCTGTGATATCTCAGTTCATATCAGATACCTGGGTTTAAAAGGACTTTAAACATTTTCTTTTATTTTTTTTAATTATTTTTTTAAATTTTATTTTATTTTTTAACTTTACAATATTGTATTGGTTTTGCCATATATCAACATGAATCCGCCACAGGTATACATGTGTCCCCCATCCTGAACCCTCCTCCTTCCTCCCTCCCCATACCATCCCTCTGGGTCGTCCCAGTGCACCAGCCCCAAGCAGCCAGTATCGTGCATAGAACCTGGACTGGTGACTCGTTTCATATATGATATTATACATGTTTCAATGCCATTCTCCCAAATCATCCCACCCTCTCCCTCTCCCACAGAGTCCAAAAGACTGTTCTATAAACATTTTCTTAATGGAATCATTTTTAGCTTTCAGAAAGAGTTCTTGCTTGAAGACAAAGAACAGCTTGATAACCACAAAAGAAGGATCGATGCTCAGCTTTTAGCTGCCCTTCCTAAAGGTAAGACTTCTAGATGGTCGACCAGTATCTAGAGTGTGTAAATGTATTATCTAATTTTCCTGGAGAACTCTTTCCCTAATCTCCAGCTTGGTTCTCCTCTGTGCCCCTTTCTGCCTCATCAAGAAAGCAACCTTAATTAAATGACCTCTTTTGTCACATTTTTATTTTTTAAATTCTTCTTTATTGGTATATTGTGGTTTTACAGTGTTGAGTTAGTTTCTACTGTACAGCAAAGTGAATCAGCTCTACATAGATCCACTCTCTTTTGGATTCCCTTCCCATTTAGGTCATCACAGAGCACTGAGTAGAGTTCCTTGAGCTATACCGTAGGTTCTTACTAGTTAGGAATCAGTCCTGAGTGTTCATTGGAAGGACTGGTGCTGAAGCTGAAACTCCAATACTTTGGCTACCTGATGCAAAGAACTGACTCATTGGAAAAGAACCTGATGCTGGGAAAGATTGAAAGCAGGAGGAGAAGGGGACGATGGAGGATGAGATGGTTGGATGGCATCACTGACTCAATGGACATGAGTTTGAGTGAACTCCAGGACTTGGTGATGGACAGGGAGGCCTGGCGTGCTGCAGTCCATGGGGTCGCAAAGAGTCAGACATGACTGAGCAACTGAACTGACTGAACTGAGTGTATAAATGTCAGTCCCAATCCCCCAATTCATCCCACTCCACCTTTCTGCCCGTGGTGTCCATATACTTGTTCTCTATGCCTGTGTCTCTTATTTCTGCTTTGCAGGGAAGATCATCTACACCATTTTTTATAGATTCCACATATATGTATTAATATATAATATTTCTTTTTCTCTTTTTGACTTCACTCTGTCTCTAGGTCCATCCACATCTCTACAAATGATCCGATTTCTTTTTATGGCTGAATAATATTCCATAGTACATAAGTACCACATCTTTATCCATTCCTCTGTAGATGGACTTCACCTTACCACGAGTCCCTTCCTTTCATTTTAGGCATCCTCAAGTTTTTGCTGCAGGCTGGCACCGAGGATAAGAGAGCAGTCCTAGAATCAGCCTCACCTCATCTCTCTCTTACTTTTCACCTTGTCCAAGGGTGATGAGTTCTGCTTACTTGCCTGTTTCTTTCCTGTCCACCCCCTCCCACTGCTTCCAGCTCCCTGAGGCTTTCCAGTGCTAGGATATCTTTCAGCTCCTGACTGGGCAACACACTGAGCAAGCAGTGTAAAGTGCATCTTAAACGTCTCTCTTCTTATCCAATTCACATCTGTGAATTCACACTTTGGTTAAGATGTACATGCAGTCAAATATTCGCATCAGCTACCAGCCCTCTACCTCTAGTATTGCACGTGGAATAATATGAGCATTACCTGATATTTGTTTCTACCAACTGTAACACTAACTCAGGGGAGTAACAGCTCACAAACTGGGTTTATCCCAAATGAACTGTGTAAACCTTGCTTCAGAAGAAACAGCTTTTCCAGCAATCCCACTCCTATACCCAGAAAAGATATAGTTCTCTAATTTGAAAAGATACATGGCGCACCAACATTCAAAGTTGCACTATTTACAACAGCCAAGACATGGCAGCAGTCTAAATGTCCATCAGCAGAGGAATGGATTTAAAAAAAAAGAGAGAAAAAGATAAATACCATATATCACTCACACATGGAATCTGAAAAAATTATACAAATGAACTTACAAAACAGAAACAGACTCAGACCTAGAAAACAAACTCATGGCAATCAAAGAGAAAGCTGGGGAGGGATAAATTAGGAGTTGGGGATTCATTAATAATTAATTATAATTAATCCTATCAATTATAAGATTTTATACTGTATATCGGAGAAGGCAATGGCACCCCACTCCAGTACTCTTGCCTGGAAAATTCCATGGACGGAGGAGCCTGGTAGGCTGCAGTCCATGGGGTCGCTAAGAGTCGGACACGACTGAGCGACTTCACTTTCACTTTTCACTTTCATGCATTGGAGAAGGAAATGGCAACCCACTCCAGTGTTCTTGCCTGGAGAATCCCAGGGACGGGGCAGCCTAGCGGGCTGCCGTCTATGGGGTCGCACAGAGTCGGACACGACTGAAGCAACTTAGCAGCAGCAGCAGCAGCATACTGTATATAAAAGTGACAAACAACAAGGACCTACTGTTTAGCATAGAAAACTGTATTCAATATCTCATAATAACCTATAATGGGAAAGAATCTGAGCATGTATATATGTGTGTGTGTATATATATACAGACATACATATATAAAACTGAATCATTTTGCTACACTCCTGGAATATTGAAAATCAACTATATTTCAATAACAATAAATTAAAAAAATAAACATTTCTGGTGGAAGATCAGGGGTTTTCTTCTATCCTGAAAAAAAAAAACAACATAAAAACCAAAAATAGCAGCAGTAAATCATGATATCAAGCCCAGACGAAATTAGACCAGAAAAAATATTCTCTTAACAGAAACAAAATCAATTTTAAAAGTCCCACTGACAAATTTACATGCATCCTCAGGAACTGAACCAGTCGTACTCCTGGACACAGGTTTATGAGGATGGATGCTTGAAGGAGGACCCCAGGGATTTGAGTCACCTGGTGGTGACAACTTCAAGAAGGGACATTTTTCAATTTTTAAGTTTAACAAAACTGTCAACTGAAACAGAGTCTTGTTCTGTTTTGCTCCAGCGGTCCAAAATAAGAAGAATGTGTAGAATTACAAGAAGGCAGGTGAGATTTCATATGAGGAAGAAAATTCTGATAGTTCATGGTACCTGGAAATGAGAGGCACTGCGTTGTGATCTCATTAACTGTTCAAGTCAAGGGTAGGACACCTATGAGCGGGGTTCCCACCTGGAACCCCAGGTGTGAAATGGAAAAGTCCTTCCAATTTGTAAGACTCTTTCAGAAGACAGACTCAATTTAATCTGAGTGAAACTGAAAGGGTTAGCCGCTCAGTCGTGTCCGACTCTTTGCAACCCCATGGACTATAGCTCACCAGGCTCCTCTGTCTGTGGGATTCTCTAGGCAAGAATACTGGAGTGGGTAGTAGCTATTCCCTTCTCCAGGGGATCTTCCTGACCCAGGGATCAAACCCAAGTCTTCTGCATTCCAGGCTGATTCTTTATCATTTGAGCCACCAAGGAAGCCCGAGCCAAATGTAAAAATCTATGAAGGTGATCAAAACAAAGAGCAAGAATGAACAAACTGATATCAGCAGCAGTTTAGATTTGACTGATTATGGAAAGTTACAGAAAGCTAAAGTTTTCCTCTTCTCTTTGTCTCCCCTTTCCTTCTCTTAGTGAATAATAAATAAGAAGAAGATCAAAAAAATTAAGAACAATGTCAGATGCTAGATTCCTCAAAGCTCAATGACTCAGAGCTCTACATATAACAATTTTAAAATGTATAAACTTATTAACCAGTTTTACTAGACATTATCATAATTGGTCATTAAAAATCATGATTTTCCCTAATCAAAGATGATTATGTACTCACCAGATTTATGTTTCTAAATTAACAAGGTTTTTCAAACATACTTCTTAAGCATTAGGATCCCTCCTTCCCTGAATTTCATCTTAATTCCCATAGATTTATTTCATAGTCTTTACTCTTTATGAATTTGGGCAGATACATTTGGAAAGACCGCAGGTATTACCTGAAGTCTTTTTATTTCTCCACCTTAACAGATGTATTCAGTATTCTGTCAGTTCTTGGTAATAGCAAGTTAAAAATAGGAATTGATTATGAGTTTTAATGTCATGGAGTTTCATGTTGGTTTATAAGTTTACAGAAGCTTCTTCCTGTTCATTTAGTGACGGGATTTATGCTTCTGTGAAGTTGAGCTTTTAAATGATCTTTGATTTTTCTCTAAGGAACTTCCTTTACCCATGTATCATGAACAAGTAATCAAGGGATTAAAACCCTTTACCAGTGTAAAGCTTATCCTATTAAAATAGATTTTCCATTTAGGAGTTATGAAATGGACAAAATATATGATTCTACTTTTTTTTTAACAGCTTCATTGAGATATAATTCGTATGCTATACAATTATCCATTTTAAGTAGACAGTTTGGTGGCTTTTGGTAGCTTCACAGAGTCGTGCATTGATCAGCAGAGTCAGTTTTAGAACATTTTCATTGTCCCCCCAAAAACCCTTCTGATAGCCATCACACCTCCCCCTCTTTCCTCTAGGTTTGTAATGATTTTATTTTATAAGCTGCTGGTCTTTGTATTAGTGGCTGCCATCCAAGTGTAAAAGTTAAAGTGGATTACTCCTGGGGAAGAAAGATCAGCATACAGAATATTCTGGACCTGGCCCGTGGTATCAAATGCAGGCAGGGGGAGAGCTGTTCTTGGCAGTCCCCCCGCTACTTACATTTCTTTGGAAGATTCTACTGTATTCAGACTTGGGGGACTGAAATCAACAATAACTTTACCAGAAAGCCTGTTCTCAGAGCTAATTGAAGAAACCATGCTTCCCAAGAAAAGCACCTAACAGACCAAATTACCCTGCGTATTGCTATTATATGTTATTACAAAATATATGAGGCAAATTAAATAGTTTTATAAAAAGTATTATAGCCCCTGATGTCAAATCCTCTTAAATTGCCTTACTTGGAAAATGACCAATGCAAGTCCCGTCAGAAATTGCTGAAGAAATAGAGTCATAGAACTCATATTTCTTAGACAAGAGCAGCAGACTAAAATCACAGGGATTTTAGCAAGGGATAATTTAGTGTACATACAAGTCTCAGTGCACTTGAAAATTTATTGCAACAGAAGTTAGACCAGCTGTGCTAGTTTCTATCTGGATTTATGATGACGAATATTGCTATTTTCTGAACCATGTATTAGTTTTATACATATGACACAGCATACCATCAATTGAATTATGGCATTTGAGTCTAATTTTTCAAAATCCCTTGTTTTTAGGAAAGAGACACTGAAGGATTTAGAGTTAAAAGGAGCATCAGGCTGCAACTTACTCTTAAATGGTTCAGAAAAATTAATATGTGAATTTGAGAATGTGTGTGCATTCGTGCTCGCAGTGCTCAGTTGCTCAGTCGTGTCTGACTCTTTGCAACCCCATGGACTGTAGCCCACCAGGCCCCTCTGTTCATGGGATTTTCCAGGCAAGAATACTGGAGTGGGTTGCCATGCCCTTCTCCAGGGGGTCTTCTCAACCCAGGGTTCCAACTCATCTCCTGCATTGACGGGCAGGTTCTTTACCACCTGGGAAGTGCTATATCCATGTGTATATACACATAAATATATGCATATTTTCATATATATTTACATGTAAATATACATATGGAGATAGAAAAGGGGGGTAAAAATAAGTATAGTAACAAATGTTTACAAATGGAAAATGTCTTAATTTTTCTCTGAGACTGAAATTATATAAAAATTTTAAAGGAAGGAAACCTTCTTTTGGGAGATCATAAATAAGAATAAACTATGTTCAGGGCCGGCAGTCAGAAGATGGAGCAGTGATAGAGCAGTCTGTGGACTCTGTACAAAAGACATGAAGTGACCACGTGTTTCCCCAGTAGGGGCGACTTCCGTGCTTTCTTACTAGCTTTTTATTTTTACAGTGCTTTAGAATATACCTGACCAAAATTCAGTGGGGGTGGGGAGTACTACAAGTGCTCATCTGAAGTTTTTTTCCCTTTGGAATTGCATTCGCAGTTCAAATAAAACATCATTCAGTGCAACTAGAGATTATCATACTAAGTGAAGTAAGTCAGAAAGAGAAAGACGAATACCATGTGATACAACTTGTACATGGAATCTTAAATGTGGCACAAATGAGCTAACTTATGAAACAGCAACCGATTCACGAACATAGAAAACAGACTTCTGATTACCAAGTGGGAGGAGGTGAAGTGGAGGGAAGGACTGGGCTTTGGGGATTCAGTTCAGTTCAGTTCAGTCACTCAGTCGTGTCCGACTCTTTGCGACCCCATGAATCGCAGCACGCCAGGCCTCCCTGTCCATCACCAACTCCCGGAGTTCACTCAGACTCACGTCCATCGAGTCAGTGATGCCATCCAGCCATCTCATCCTCTCTCGTCCCCTTCTCCTCCTGCCCCCAATCCCTCCCAGCATCAGAGTCTTTTCCAATGAGTCAACTCTTAGCATCAGGTGGCCAAAGTACTGGAGTTTCAGCTTTAGCATCATTCCTTCCAAAGAAATCCCAGGGCTGATCTCCTTCAGAATGGACTGGTTGGATCTCCTTGCAGTCCAAGGGACTCTCAAGAGTCTTCTCCAACACCACAGTTCAAAAGCATTAATTCTTTGGCGCTCAGCCTTCTTCACAGTCCAACTCTCACATCCACACATGACCACAGGAAAAACCATAGCCTTGACTAGACGGACCTTTGTTGGCAAAGTAATGTCTCTGCTTTTGAATATGCTATCTAGATTGGTCATGACTTTCCTTCCAAGGACTAAGCGTCTTTTAATTTCATGGCTGCAATCACCATCTGCAGTGATTTTGGAGCCCAAAAAAGTAAAGTC
Source organism: Bos indicus (assembly GCF_029378745.1). NCBI lineage: Eukaryota > Metazoa > Chordata > Mammalia > Artiodactyla > Bovidae > Bos > Bos indicus. The sequence goes on along the minus strand of NC_091772.1, from coordinate 34,723,997 downwards.
TGACACTGTTTCCACTGTTTCCCCACTTTGGGGATTGCTGCTGCTGCTGCTAAGTCGCTTCAGGCGTGTCCGATTCTGTGCGACCCCATAGACGACAGCCTTTCGGGCTCCCCCGTCCCTGGGATTCTCTAGGCAAGAACACTGGAGTGGGTTGCCATTTCCTTCTCCAATGCATGAAAGTGAAAAGTGAAAGTGCAGTCGCTCAGTCGTGTCCGACTCTTAGCAACCTCATGGACTGCAGCCTACCAGGCTCCTCCGTCCATGGGATTTTCCAGGCAAGAGTACTGGAGTGGGTTGCCATTGCAGATGCAAACTGCTATATATAGGATGGATAAACAACAAGGTCCTACTGTATAGCACAGGGAACTGTATTCAATATCCTGTGATAAACTATAATGGAAAAGGATATAAAAAAGAATGTATGTATATGTTCGCTGTACAGCAGACATTAACACAGCCTCGTGTATCAACTATATGTAAATAAAACATTTTTTTAAACCAGCAAAATGAAAGAAACAAAATAACAACCGAACATACATAGACAAATAAAAAGTCATTCTCTTTTACACAACCTAAGTGTTATCTGTGGAATAGATATACTATAGTAATTATGTTATATGTGTGTCAACTCCCCATGAGTTGACCTTTCCTTCCGGATTATGGGAAATAATGTCAAGATGGAGCGTGTTGCTTATCTTTTTCACTGTACTGCTGGATTTTCTTTAAATGTTTTCAGGTGCACAACTTCTATAGAAAATGTTCAAGTTTTAATGAGATAAAAATGATTTTCAGTCGCAAATGAGGACCAGAAAAGTCAACTTAATTTTTCAGAGTGGACATCGTGTGCCTCTCTGAATGCATCGCATTCTTATTTTTTATGGTTGTTCGGGCTTACTTCATTCAGATGGTTTATAAACAGCAGAAGTTTATTGCTCACTGTTCTGGGGACTAGAAGTCCAGGATCAGGGCAACAGCATGGTCAGGTTCTGGCGAGTGCCCTCTTGCTAGTTGCAGACTGCCAACTTCTCATGGCATCCTCACGTGGTGGATGGGGCACAGGAGCTCTGTGAAAAAGTGGTGAAAGTGTCAGTTGCTCAGTCGTGTCCAACTCTTTGCACCCCCATGTACTATAGCCCACTAGGCTCCTCTGTCCATGGAATTCTCCAGGCAAGAATACTGGAGTGGGTCGCCATTTACTTCTCCAGGGAATCTTCCCAACCCAGGGATTGAACCCGGGTCTCCTGCCTCACAGGTGGACTCTTTACTGTCTGAGCCACCAGGGAAGCCCTTGGGAGCTCTGTGGGGCTTCTTTATTAAAGGGCCAGTCCCATTCATGAGCACGGGGCCTAATCCCTCCCTAAAGCCCCACCTCCTAATCCCATCACTTTGGGGGTTAGAATTTTAACATATGAATTGGTAAGGGGGATACACACATTTGGCTTCCCAGGTAGTTCAGTGGTAAAGAATCCACCTGTCAAGGCAGGAACCTGGCTTCCATCCGTGGGTTGGGAAGGTCCCCTGGAGAGGAAAATGGCAGCCCACTCCAGTATTCTTGCCTGGGAAACCCCATGGACAGAGGAGCCTTACAGGCTATATAGTCTATGGGGTTGCAAAGAGTCGGACACGACTGAGAGTGCACACACACTTTCAGACTGTAATCTACCTAGTTGAAATAATTCAGGAGAAAAGGCAACATGTCGTTGTACCACTCAGACTCTCTTCATACGCTCCATTTCTCAGTTATGGGTTTGGGGCACAGATTTAAGACAAACCTCCCAGAGTCCTTGGAATTTGGTGTCAACTGTTTCTGGAGCAGTTTTATGAAAAATAGAGCTCTGTTTTCCACTTTGGGTTTTAAATAATTCATTGATACTTATCCTTGAAAATATCTCCAGAATCTGTGCTACCAGCCATGAAAGTTTTATCACCACCATCTCGTGAGAGCTCGTTTGTTAACTGGGAAGCAGTGATAGGCCACACTTCCTCCAAAGGCAGGAGGTACCATTATCACTGGATTGTGGTCTTCTACTTGCGAGCATTTGCTCTTGGCTACTCCCGGGAAGGCCACTGGTGACAGAGATATCTGTGAAGCCAACTATCCTTGTAAAAATGTCAGTCCAGCCCACCGTTAAATTTAAAAATAAATTAATTAATAAAAACATGACTGGTATCTCTGAACACAATCAAAGGACAATTTAAAAGTCATGTGTGCATGCACATGTATGGTTTTGACTCCTTCCTAAAAAGAACCACTTAAGGAATTTCCTGGCAGTCCTGTGGTTAGGACTCCATGCTTTCAATGCTAAGGGCATAGGTTCAATCCCTGATCAGGGAACTAAGATCGTGCAAGCCACGAAATGTGGCCAAAAATAAAAATAGCCACTTAAAAAAATGGAAATTGAAGTTCCAATTTTCAAGTGGAAATTGAAGCAGTTGCAATTTAAATCCCAAGCGTTTATATCCCTTCTTCTGAGCTTCTGCTTTGACTCAGCCTTGCAGATGTTTCATGGGCCCCGGGCCTGTCACCACTCCTCTCTTCCTGGGACATCAGCAGGAAAAGCTCAGAGGAGCCCTTGTGAATTCATGGGATTGAGGAGGAGGCAAGAAGAATTTCTCTACCAAATTTGGCCATTTCCACAGAAACCTGTGGCCTCTCAATAAAAATATCCTTGTGGTCAGTGTTATATGAGGCCCTCCCAAGATCAGCAAAATGTTTGTCTGATCATCCATTGTTGCCCAGGGGAGTGAGGGTCATCACCTTTCTACCATCCGCCTACATTCCAGCAAGGAAACATGTTAACATTTCCTCCCAGTGAAAGCTTGGAAGGGGAGGCACAGGAACTAGGTTAATCTAAACTGTATTGGAGAAGGTGTACCACATTACGTAACCTTAGAAACCCGAGCAGGAAGGAGGTTGCAAATCTTCACAGGTTCAGTGATGGGACGCCAGACTGCTGTGAGCTTCTGCATGGTATAACCTGCTGGTGGCCATGGCACTCACAGTCCTCCAGTCTCTACTTTTGCAAATGTTTGACGTTTTGCAGGATGGAAAGTTTAAAATACTATATAAAACTAAAAACCAGATAGTGAGCTTTCTGCTGACTAGAGAAAAACCTAAAGAGAAACTGGTGAGGCCTCCCCTGGTTCTCCTGGGTGAAATAGAGCTCACTTCTTTTTTCCATCTCTTGTTCTCATGGTATTACTTCTTAGACCAACCTGTGACATGTACGTGTGAGTGTGTATTTGTGTCTATGTCTGCGTACATACCTACTCATTTGGCACCTACCTCCCCTGTTATTACACAGTCTGCAAGAACTATGTCCGTTTTGTACATCACTGCTGCAAGGGAGCCATAAACAGAGTTCCAAAGATAGATGTGTGAATGAATGAATAAAATGAACGCATGACAACTAAATACCGGATCATCTTTTTCTTCTTTTTTGTCTTCTTTTAGTTGCAGAATTAAGAAAAATCTTTGAACCAAAGAGGAAAGAATTTTTAGAAATGAAAAGGTAAGATGTTCATCGTACTTAATGAAGAGGGAGAAGAATTTGCTGAGCAAAAACACTGAGTAACCAGTGTTCGTGGAGAAACCGATGCCCCTGACTCACTGCCTCTGTTTGGTGTCTCGTGCAGAAAAGAAAGAATTGCCCGGCGCTTAGAAGGAATTGAAACCGACACGCAGCCCATCCTCTTGCAGAGCTGCACGGGCTTGGTGACTCATCGCCTGCTGGAGGAGGACACACCCAGATACATGCGTGCCACAGACCCGGCCAGCCCGCACATTGGTGAGCTTGTGGCCCACAGGCCTCTCATCAACCTTTAAAAAAAAAAAAAATTTTTAACTTTATTTATTTATAGCTGTGCTGGGTCTACATGGCTTCTCAGGTTCTCCCTACTTGTGGTGAGCGGGGGCCACTCTAGTTTCTGTGGGCAGGCTTCTCTTTGCAGTGGCTTCTGCTGTTGTGGAGCACAGGCTCAAGGCGTGAAGGCTCAGTAGTTGTGGCACATGGACTTAGTTGCCCCACAGCATGTAGAATCTTAGTGCCTGGACCAGGGATCGAACCCATGTCCCCTGTACTGGCAGGCTGGTTCTCAACCACTGGACCACCAGGAATTCCCTATCATCAGCGTTTTCTATCCAGCACTCCTGGAAAAGGAGATGTTGCAACAAGTGAACTGTGCAGGTTGTAATGTTTTTTAAGCTATGTGTTTGTTAAAACCAGCAGCAACACCCACGTCAGCTCCCCCGTGCCTCCCAGGTGTGGTCCCTGGTGTCACGACAAGAAAGGACCCCACTGTTGAGTAATTGATGACCAGTCATTTCTCCCCCACCCCAGCCTGGGCCCCACCAGGGGCAGGTCCTGGCTCTTTCTCTCCATCTCCTCAGGGCCCCAGCTGTCAGAGATCCTCAGGTTTGTTTGGGAAAGGGCTGAATAAGACAGCCATCTCTTATATATAATGGATTTAAACAGAATGCCCTGATGCCCGGCACAGGGCCGAGCTGCCCGCAGCAGGGAACTTGATGGGCAAAGCTGGACCTCATGCTCAGGGGTCTCACTCTGTGTTTATGCAACAAATATCTTCTTTAAATTATTTGAACAGGTGTAATTTTAAATGTATCATATATTTATTTCTTGTTAAATAGCATGTCAAACGTGACTTAGTTTTTCTGTGGTTTCTCAGATGTCGGTATGAGCATCAGATATCACACATGACCTTAGGAGAGGATGGCATATATGGGGCTGCTCTTCCCGTCTGCAGCCCAGGTTCTGCTGCTCTGTGCTACTGCTTTTAATAGCCAGCGTCTTCTAGTTTCTTCTTCAGAGGGAGTTGCTAGTCCTCTTTCATAATGTGATCAGTTTGCTTGTCTCTACAGTTTCTGGTTTTCTATGGCCAGAAAACTAGAGAACTAAGATTTTTTTTTTTCTCATTACACACATGATGAATCAAGAACAGCCAGAGTACCATAATATATGGCCACAAATAAATCCTATTGTATATAAAATGTATCATATGATCATGTAAGCATCATGTTGGTCAGGAAGAAGTATTTAACAAACTTGTCTTGGGAAAAATGGGATGGCAGTGGGGAGAGACAATAGCCGATCCTCACTTCCTACTCAACACAAAAATAAGATTCAGCGACTCACATCATTAATTATAAGAGAATAATTAAGAATATGGAAGCAAAAATGAATATTTAGGTCCAGTTGAATGGAAATGAACTTCCAAAACACAGAAATAGTGGTAGAAATCACCAGTGACCAGGTCAGTTGATTTGACTACATAATGAACATCTGTGTTTCAAAGACAATCTTCAACAGACTTCACAAAAAATTAAATTTGGAAATATTCATGAAAAATATAAAGAACTCATATACCTATAAAATTTTACATAAATTGATTAAAATGATACTATGAATCAAAAGAATATAGAGCAACAAGTTTGACCAGATATTCTAGAGGAGAAAAAGATAATAAAATGGCTACTAAATAACTGAAAAATGCATGTATCCTCTTTTTCCTGGTAATCTAGGGCAATTTTTAATTTTTTGGAGAAACATCACATCATAACAAACATTTTTAGAAATATGGAACTATTTATATAAATCCAAAATAGCAGTGTAAAATGAAGTACAACAGATACAGATAGATAATAAATTATATGATTACTTGATATTCTCATTTATAGTTTTATATATTACAAGTATGCTTTCTTATCTTTATTTTTTATTTACATATAGCTGATTTACAGTGTTGAGGTAATTTCTGCTGTACAGCAAAGTGATTCATTTATACATATATACACATTCTTTTTCATATTTTCAAAGGTGATTTTTTTTTAATTAGCAGTGTTTGTGAGAGAACATAAATTTCAGGTTTCGTTGTAAACTGATGCAAACTTTATAGAAATTAATTTGACAATATAGCAAGTATCTTAAAATGAGGTACCTACTGATAAAGCAATTCTACTTTTACACAACTATCTTTTGTAATTGTAATCAGAAAATAAGATGGATTAAAAGTTAGAATCAACTTAAATGCCTAGAAATATGAGATGACTTAAACTGATTCTAAAATGCCTGTTGGATAGAATAGTATAAAGTCTTAAAAAATGATATCTTCAAAATAAGATTTGCAAGCAGGGAAATGTTTTATGTAGAACATTAGGTTATATAAAATATGAGTTATATAGAAAACAATCATTGACTAGAAAGAGTATATAGGAAAGTTTAGCAAATTATGCATTTATTTATTACTGATGATTATAGATTAGTGATTATTGGTGACTTGGGGGCTAACTTTCCTGTGTTTTCATTGTAGATCTTTTCTACATCACACATGCATAGTGTAATTGGAAAAAGCCACTTCTGTTAACAGAGAGGACCACTGCTACCTGGCGGATATTGACATGGCCCATTATTATTATAGTTACTATCAGATGCTGAGAAATCACACTCTGTCATTTGTCAAATTACAGCAGTTCAAATATCTGTTATCCTTTCTAGAGGACTCTGAACACATCCTCTGGCCTCACACATGAAATATTAAACTCAAAAGCAGAAAAGTAGATGAATAAGGGGAAATGACACTGAGCAGCAGTGAAGGCTGTCAAGGTTGAGCTTTAAGCTGAGGCCATGCCTGACATGGCTTATGCGGTGGTGCACAGAGCATCTCAGCCCTTGATGTATTTCCCTGCAGACCTCAGATTTCTTCAGCCTCCCAGGTAAATCATTGTAGGCAACCTCAAGGAGGTGAGAAATTTGTTCTTCACAGCCTGGCCACTCAGTGTATTGTGTACATAGCAGAGTAGAATAAATGTATGTCTTTGATTGAATTCTGTATATATGATCTTCTTGTAGGTCGATCAAATGAAGAAGAAGAAACTTCAGATTCTTCACTAGAAAAGCAGACTCGATCCAAACAGTGCACAGAAACCTCAGGCATCCATGCTGACTCGCCCTACAGTTCAGGCATCATGGACACCCAGAGCCTCGAGTCCAAAGCCGAAAGAATCGCCAGGTACAAAGCAGAGAGAAGACGGCAGCTGGCAGAAAAGTATGGGCTCACCCTGGATCCGGAAGCAGACTCTGAAACTCCGTCTCGATACAGCAGGTCCAGAAAGGACCCCGAGGCTGCGGAGAAAAGGGGGGTAAGAAGCGAGCGATCGGCTGAGTCCAGCAGAGACTCCGGCTCATCCTACTCCAGGACTGAGCTCTCGGGGCTCAGGACCTGCGTGGCTGAGTCCAAGGACTATGGCCTGCACCGGAGCGACGGTGTTTCCGACACAGAGGTGCTGCTCAATGCAGAAAACCAAAGACGCGGTCAAGAGCCCAGTGCCACCGGGCTGGCCCGAGACCTGCCCCTTGCAGGGGAGGTCTCCTCTTCCTTCTCATTCTCCGGGCGAGACTCTGCCCTCGGTGAAGTGCCAAGGTCCCCAAAGGCAGTGCACAGCCTGCCCAGTCCATCGCCTGGGCAGCCGGCCTCCCCAAGCCACTCCACCAGTGACCTGCCACTCCCTGCGGAGGCTCGAGCCAGGTAAGTGTTGACCCACCGTCACCTACATCCCCTCTGCTGCTTCTGTGTCTGAGATTTGGGGTCCTCAGTGCTCTGCAAAGTTCTGGGCTAACTATAGAAATAATGATATTGGTGATTTTTTTTTTCATTTTCACAATGTCAACACAGGTTCTACCAAAGCAGAAAGCTTCCCAGTCTTAAATTTATCGATTTAGTTCTTGGTATGTTCTTTTTTAAAAGAAGAAACTGAACAGGTGTTATGGCGACACATTTTCAAGATCTTTCTTCTGTTTCTCATCTGCCTTTAACAAGTGTCTTTTCCTTCATTTTCCTGTGATCATACCCAAGACTTTGTAGCCATTGTTTCTGTTGCTGTCATTTAAAGTCACAAAGCAGAAGGGCGCCACTAACCAATTTTCACTGGGTCTCAGTTTAGGTTATGTGAAGTATGCCCAGTAAACACCGAATATGACTATAACATATGTTACATAAGTATATCAGCATGCTAAGGATACTGCTGTGTATCAAAGCACCTCATTGACAAGATCCACCAGGAGGAGAAATTGCTGCATCACAGAGTCAGCGAATGGAAAATCAGAGAATGGATAAAATCAGAAAGTCAGATGCCTGAAGAGAATATATGTTTCTCTCGCAATTTAAATATCTAAGTTTAAATTTGAGTTCAGTTTAGATATTTAAATCTAAAAAGTGTGCTGAACAATTAGGATGCAAATTACATAAATCTCCTACTTCATGGTTTAGGCTTATTGTCTAGGCAGACTCCTAAATGTATTTTTTCAGTTCAAATAAACATTAGGTTTGCAGGTGAATTCAGGGGGATAAGAACCTGAGATCAGGCAAATTTATTCTAGAAAAAAAAAAAAAAGAAAAGAAAACATGATGGAAAATACTGCTGTTTATTCCACATTGGGACAAAGTAAATATGGCCATCTTCACGTGGCAGTCTTACATCTAAAACAGACTATTTCAGTTATTGAAGTGTATTGACTCCAAGACTGGCCGCTACTGGCTTGACCACCCACACTAGAATATTTAGTGATACTAGCTTCTAAGAGAGGAGAAGGTAATGGCAACCCACTCCAGTACTCTTGCCTGGAAAATCCCATGGATGGAGGAGCCTGGTAGGCTGCAGTCCATCGGGTCGCTAAGAGTCAGACACGACAGATCGACTTCACTCTCACTTTTCACTTTCCTGCATTAGAGAAAGAAATGGCAACCCACTCCAGTATTCTTGCCTGGAGAATCCCAGGGACGGGGGAACCTGGTGGGGTCCCACAGAGTCGGACATGACTGAAGCGACTTAGCAGCAGCAGCAGCAGCAGCTTCTAAGAGAATTCAATAGTATGGATCCTGATTGTATTTTGAGGGCCTTTGTTCATCCTTCAGACTAAACTGCTCAAAGTTTAGGGACTTACTGTCTCGTATTTTGAAACATATGTTATAGTCATATTCTTTTGTTTTGGGAAATTTGCATTTCGTAGTAGAAACAATGTTCTTGGGTTAGTTATACTCTATCAAAGCAAACTCTTGGCGAGCTATGTAAGCAGGACAAAGGAACCTAACATCACAAATTAGAAAGAAAGTTCGAGTTGTGTGGGTTACATGGTTTAAAAAATAACAAGGAATCCAATTTTTGATTGCCATATCATGAAAACTTTATCATCGCGGTGTCTGGGTTAACCATCTACATCACATATCATCAGTTCTCAACAAGATTTTTGAAGCAGTTATAATAATAAAAACTGTGCAGAGTACTCCAGTAAAATGATAGGATACATGATAGTTCTGTATGAGTAAAAATCTCAATATTCAAATATATATATCACTTAAAATCTTAAGAGCCCACTTCCTTCTAGGTTTTGTTGTTTTTTAAGTTTTTGGCTGCGCTAGGTCTTCATTGCTGTGTGTGGGATTTCTCTAGCTGCAGAGAGTGGGGGCTGCTCTCTAGTTGAGGTGCTCAGTCTTCTCCGTGCAGAGCACGGGCTGTAGGGCTCATGGGCTCAGTAGTTGTGGTGCACGGGCTGCAGACCCTACGGCACATGGAATCTTCCTGTACCAGGGATCAAACCTACGTCCCCTGTAATGGCAGGCGAGTCTTAACTACTGGCCCACCAGGGAAGTCCCCTCCTGGTTATTTGACGAGGCATGTTACCTGGGAGTGTTCATACACCTAGCCTCTGCTTGACAGTGCCTTTCTTTCACAGAAGAAAGGCTTAAAGGAACTAAGAAATTGTAAAGGAGTTTGCAAGGAAGCACATGCCTTGTTTTTTGAATCCACTCAAGACATACAAATTTGCAGGCCAAGAAACACAAATCATTTCATATAGAGAAGGAAAAAACCAGAGATGTGTTTACATTAAAAAGCAAGGAAAGTAATGTGTGACAGGTATGATGTTAAAATAGCATTGGGTTTTAGTCCACACTGACTTCATTTGTTCAGCTTTTAAAGATGGATTTAAGTGGATTAACATTCTGCTGGTAGTCCTTTCTCTAGAGCCAGGAAATTCAGGTGTCAGGGAGTCATTGTTGTCTGACTTCCATTCCGGGAGAAGAGAGCCAAAAAATACTTTGTGAATTAAAACAACAAAGAACTCTTGGTGACCCAGTAACTGTAGTGAAAATAAGATGGTATCTGACCTGGAAATATGTGACAGAGAAGTTTAGAAGGTTAAGAAATGACCAGAAAAATATCTACAAATGCCAAAACAATTGAATAGCATACTGGATTTGTCCTATCACTGAAATGGAATCTTTTTCTCACTGTTATGCTTTACTCTTTCATCCCTGTGAAGCTCTGAATTAGGCGGTTTTGGGATTATTTATCTCTGAATTGTCACTCCTGCTCCATCAATTCATTTTGTGCTCGCTAGGAAGAGGCTGTTGTTTGTTTCATTAATTAAATTGGAATACATCACTCATGAAAATAGCATCCAAACACTTTACAGTGTCCTAAAAATTCAAATGTGAGCCAGATATTGAATGCATAGTTTTTTATATGTTCTCATATATGCTAATGCAAATATATGTACAAACAGAATAATCATTAGTTCTTGTACTATACTGTTTTTAAGCATTATAAGGTCAGTAACAGTTTTTAGGGCAATATTTAGCTGAGTGATTAGTTTATTTTAATAGCTCAGTTGGTAAAGAATCCACCTACAATGCAGGGGACTCCAGTTCAATTCCTGGGTTGGGAAGATCCCCTGGAGAAGGGGTAGGCTACCCACTCCAGTATTCTTGGGCTTCCCTGGTAGCTCAGCTGGTAAAGAATCTGCCTGCAATGCAGGAGACCTGGGTTTGATCCCTGGGTTGGGAAGATCCCCTGGAGAAGAGAAAGGCTACCCGCTCCAGTATTCTGGCCTAGAGAACTTCATGGACTGTATAGTCCATGGGGTCGCAAAGAGTTGGACACGACTGAGCGACTTTCACTTTCACTTTCACAATTTTTGTGATAGAGAAGATATGTATGTATGTGTATGTATGTATGCGTGTTATATGTGTGTGTGTATGTATGATAGTAACAGAGTCTTTAGTTCAGAAATCCTGTCAGTTGTCCAGGAATTCATATGAAAATATTGTTCTTTAGCAAACTAAGAACATACATAGTAACAGAGCAGTATGTGTGAGTGTGTGTATATATATATACATATATTTTTACATATTTATCTCTATATATGCTATATTGGTAATAGAGAATAAATCACATGCCAACCACCATTCCCTTGTCCTACCAAATTCTGTAAATTTGGAATTTCAAGAATTGTGTTTTCCAAACAGATGGTATAACTGAAATGAACCATTCTTTGTTAATTTGGCCACTGTGAATTTTAGAATAAAATTCCAAGGTATTGGGAGCCTCTGTGTTATTCAAAATTTTAAAGTCTGAACTCCATTAAAAATCTTAAATCCAAAGCTCTTGTCAGTTTGCTATTTGGTGCATCTCTTAAGGTCACAAACAATAAAGTGCACCATCTGGGTTAATTTTGTGAGTGCAGAAACCCCGCCCCCCCCCACCAAGTCCCACACCTGCCCTTCTCCTGAGCATGTGTATTTCCCTACAGGAACTGGAAAGAAGAGAAGCACACCTAATTTTCTAGTGGTGATCCTCTCTAGAGAACCCTGGGGTTTTATTATTATTATTATTCTCCTGGGATCCCCACCACTCCTTTTCCCACTTAGTGAACTATCATTCATGCCAGAAGACTGATGGTGGGGGTTTCATGCAGCGCTGACGCTGACCTTTGATCAGGGGTGGCCGCCATTGGTGAATGATGGTTTGAAAGGGGCTTCTTCAGAGCTGTGCCCTGGCCGCACAGTGGGCCACGGCCCCCTCCAGAATGAACCATTTCTGCAGCACTGTGACATGCAGACTCTGGCCATCCAGGAAGGAAGCAGGGTTATGATGCAGTCCTACCCTTTCTTTTCTTTATTTTTCTGTTTTAATTCAAAACTGTTTTGTTTTGGGAATTCCCTGATGGTTCCATGGTTAGGATTCTGTTCTTTCACTGCCGGGAGCCAGGGTTCAATCCCTGGTCAGGGAACTAAGAGCCCACAAGCCGTGTGCTGCAGCCAAAATAAACAAATAAAAGGTTTTGTTTTGTTTTAAATTTTACTGAAGTATAGTTAACTTCTGCTGTACACTGAAGTCTTTTTCATGTTCTTTTCCATTACGGTTTATCAAGGATATTGAATAGTTCCCTGTGCTGTACTGCAGGACCTTGTTGCTTATCTATCCTGTATATAATCATCTGCATCTGCTAATCCCAAACTGCCAATCCATCTCTCCCCTACCTTTCCTCCTTGACAACCGCAAGTGTGTTCTCTGTGTCTGTGAGTCTCTTCCTGTTTCATAGTTACGTTTATTTCTGTCGTATTTTAGATTCCACGTATGAGTGGTGCCTTATGGTATTTGTCTTTATGATGCACTTCACTTAGTATTATAATCTCTCTAGGTCCATCCTGTTGCTGCGAATGGCGATATTCATCATTTTTTAAGGTTGAGGAATATTCCATTGTGTATGTACACATCACAGCTTCTTTATCCATCATCTGTCGATGTGCACTTAGGCTGTTTCCATGTCTCGACTATAGTGAATAGTTGTGCTATGAACATTAGGGTGCACGTGGCTTCTCAAGAGTTTTTATCCTTTATTTCTGATCGTTTGCGCATCTCCCAGTGAGAGGTTTGCATCTAAAAACTGTCTCCAGAGCCTGGAGCTCATTGTTTTAGTTAATTGGCGAGATGCTGAGTGAGGCAACTGCCTCTTGACCATTGGCATTCCTGGGTCAGCTTCTGTCTCTGCCACGGCAGGAAGTTTCCTAACACAGAGTCTACACTGGGCCAGAATGTCGTGGGAACAGAGATCTCTGAGGATCTACTCTCTAAAGAGACTGCTGGATACTTCTCACGTGTGTGTTTGTATTGGCACAGGATTGCTTTCACCTTCCTATCTCCCCAGACATCACTCTTGTCTTGTTCTTCTAGCTTTGGGCTGTTTTTACGGTTAATTCATTGCCTTTTTTTTTTTTTTCTTCATTTTATTCTATTTTCACTGTCAAATGTCCATTTCTATCCACTGAACAAAATAAGATGATGTCACCGAAAATACTAGCTGGTATGTCCTAAAAATTCAAATGTCTGATAGATTTTAAAATACAGTATTTTGCCTGTGTGCTTGTGGCTTTGCACATTCATACACTCATGTGAATGTGCAAAGCAATCATTAGCAGTTTTTCCAAACAAGCAACTTTCAGCAAATAAACTGTTAATTTGAATGAGATGCTGGTGTTAATAGCTATTCTTCTTAAGCTGAATCATGTTTTATAATTAGGAGCTGTTACATAATTAGAGCTAGACACCCACAGGGTGAAACCAATTTTACTGTGCTGGATTTGACTTCATTTTGGTGGCAGGAATCACTTTTTCACCCATTAACTCTTAGGGGTTGTGAGGAGTCAAAGCGTGTCATTTTATTAGATACTTAGGGATGCAAACCCAGAGCAACTCCTTACCATGACAACTTAGGGTGAGTTCTTATTTCCTGGTGATATAATTCTCCAGTTGCCATGTCATAAAAAAAAAAAGTTCTTTTACACTCAAGGTCACCATCTCTTTCACAGGTAACCCTATAGCCCTCTCCTTGGGAGGTAGCCACTGCCCAATAGAGAACTGGCTCACCCCAGGACCCCACAGAATAGATAGTGTTAAAGAATGTTAAATTCTTAAAATCAGAAATAAGCTGGGAGGTTATTTAGTTTAAAACTCTATTTTATACATGAAAAGCCCTGAAGATGAAAGACTTTAAGTAACTGGATTAGGACCATATAGCTGAGTCCATGATCTGGTCAGTCATTCAAGGTCTCTGAATCCATCAGAGTTCTTTCCATGACACGTTGCTCTTGTTATTAATGTCAGTTCTATTTTCCATCATAGTAGAAAAAAGAGGTAGCTGTTTTTGCCCTTTGAAGGCTAGAAACTTTAGGATATAAGATTGGGGATATTATAGAAAACATTTATGTGGATTTACATAAGGTATTTAAAAACCTCATCCCCATAAACAAAATGAAAACTTGTAGTCAGGGTGGGGGAAAACTCAAACTCAGTAGGCATCTGTCCATCCACCCAAACCTGAGAGGTCTTGATTCATGGGTTAATTTCAGCTCTGAAGTAGTTTAGCTATTCATTCAAGAAAGCTATCTTGTGCCAGGCACTGTGTTTCTGGGTGGGCATGTTATTTTTAAGTGTGTGAGTTAACCACAACACAGTCAGGTAAATAAGATTATAGAGCCCAAAGTTGGGTGCCATGGGAATACCAAGATAAGTTGTTCATCTTTCCTCCTTGGAGAAGTGGCCGTAGTTGAACTAAGGCCTTAAGGATGTGGTGAGTTTGCTAGACATGGAGAGTGGCTGCTCCAGGTGACCTAGAAGGAAGGGGATGGGATGAGTTGAGATAGTCAGGTGGTGACCAACCATGGGGCAACTTATGACAAGGAGTTTGGCCTTCTCCTGGTGGACAGTACAATGGGAAGTGCCCAAAGGATTTGACAGCAAGCATGTTTGGTTATGTACTTCAGAAAGAATACTCTGGAGGAGTGTGGGGGATTTGGCTGAAGGAGAATTGATTCTAGTCAGGGAGACCACTAAAGAGGTGGTTGCAGTTACCTACACATGAGGTGATGAAGTCTTGGTTCCACATTGGCCTTGGTTCTTAACTTGGTCCTGTTTGGCATTTCATTAGGTGATCTGGGAGATACTAATTTCTGAAGGAGGGATTGTAAATAAATTTGATGGTAGGAAAAAAAAGAAAAGGAAGAGGGGGAGGGATTGAGAGAGAAGAGATTAGACGGGATGGGGGAAAGAGAGAAAGAAGGAAGAGACTACGGGAGCATGGAGGCAAGAGAGCGCCTGTACCTGGAATAATGGTAGGAAGCTAACAAGATGAAAGTTAACAAAGTCAGTCCTATATTTAGAAGGGGGAAAAAAAATCAGTGTATAAATTCAGGATTGGAGAAACTTGATTTAATAGCAGTTCGTGTGAAGCAGACCTAGGAGTTTTAGTTGACAATAAGTTCTTTATATGACTGCCAAGATGGCTATTCCAATCTGGGAGGACATTAATGAATGTGAATTGTCAATGACACAGGTAGCGCTAGTCCGCTTGTGTTCTCCAGTGGTCAGGTCACATCTGGGGGTCTCATTCTCACTGAGCTCTTGACCGATAAGAATACTTTCAGAGAGTCACCTTTGCATCTTCCCTTTCCAAGTTTGTATACATTTCTCCCTGTCTTAATAGAAACCAGAGTCATTTTTGGAGTCTCTTACATATTCTGTGCTGCTGGACTCCCAAACCAGTCTGTTCTCTGTATCAGATTGTCCTTTTCCCAGTATGGTTATAAAGCTGAAACTTGACTTGCCACAGGGAGCCCTAAGTTTATCTGCCAAAAGGGGGAAAGGGGAGAAAGACCTCATGTACCAAATGAGGTGCCTCAAATGCAGCTTCACCTGTGCTTCATGTCTCAGGAAGAGGGACATCTAGATGCCCAGTATCCTGCAACAAAGCTGACACACCCAGATAAGGATGTTAGCAGTTTTGTCAGGATTTCCCCAAATACGGCGCCATGAATCTGATATTAAGCCAATCCATAAGATTGATAAGGGTGATCTCAGTGATAGCGTTACTTTTGTAGAAGTCTTGCAGGAAGAATAGATACAGCATCTCAGTCATTTTCCCAACTCCTTCCCTTCATCTAACACATACCAAGGGCCTCCATCAGTTATTTCTGAGCGAATGTTCTGCTGTTTTCCATGTCTTCATGAAGTGTCAAAAAACGATATCTGTGCTGCTTGAAATAGCCAGTCTGCAAACTCAGTATCAGCCCTCAACATATAAGGGACTTGCAAGGAATGTAGGCCATGGGTCTTTACCTTCCTCAAGAAAGTTGTGATGGGAAGAAGGGGTCACTGACCTACACAGCAGGCTCAGAGACCATTGTTTACATTCTGGTCCAAGCCTTTAATCTCACTGTGGACCAGTGACCCCAATCAGCAGAGTATACTTGGAGCAGCCCTTGTTTGTACTTCAGGGCTCTTTCCACTTTGTCTGGGCTTGGAATCCTTATATATGGTCTTGAGTCCATGTGCTTATAAATACATTCAGCTGTGAGTGGGGATTGTGAAACATGAACCAAAAAGTCGCTGGCTGCTCTGGGGGACTTTCGAACTCAAGTCTCCGGCCCCAAAAGGCTGATTCTAGGCTGGTCCCACAACCAAGGCAGTCAAGTTCCTACCTTACTTTGGTTACTTCATTAGAAGTCAAGTAGGAGACACGGATCCCCTTTGAAGATCCCTCCAATCCCTTCCCCAGACTCAGCTGTTCCCTCTGACTCTCTGGTCCATTTGCACGTACCTTTCACTCTTTTTCAGCCAACCTTGCAGCATTTAGGCCTTCAGCGCTGAGATTAGCCCTGAGGGAAACTGGGATAAAGTTTATCCCATGTTTATCTTGCTTCTGCCCCCAAAAAGTTCTTCCTGGGTGGCTCAGATGGTAAAGCATCTGCTTACAATGCGGGAAACCTGAGTTCGATCCCTGGGTCGGGAAGACCCTCTGGAGAAGGAAATGGCAACCCAATCCAGTACTGTTGCCTGGAAAATCCCCTGGACGGAGGAGCCTGATAGGCTATAGTCCGTGGCATCGCAGAGTCGGACACGACTGAGTGACTTCACTTTGCCCCCAAAAGACTCTATTTCTACATTTTGATTACTCAGAAAGTCTTTACTCCATGATCCAACAGTGAGGCTTTTTAAAAAAATTTATTGAAATAGAGTTGATTTATAGTGTTGTGTTAATTTCTGCTATAAAACTGGTTCAGTTATACACACACACACATACATTCTTCTTCATACTCTTTTTCATTATGGTTTATCTCAGGATATTGAATATAGTTCCCTGTGCTGTATAGTAGGACCTTGTTGTTTATCCACTCTCTATATATAATAGTTTGCTTTTGCTGATGCCAAACTCCCAATCCTTCCCTCCCCCACCTCCCTGTTGGCAACCGCAAGTCTCTTCTCTGTCCCAGCGGTGATATATGTTTAAATTGAGACATAATTTACATCAGGATGCACACAGTATTTTAAGGACGCAGGCCAGTGAGTTTGGGAAATGTATAACCATTCCCCCTGTCGAGAGAGAGAGAAGGTTTCCATCACTGCTGTATCTCTGGCCACCAGCGTTGATTCTTGACTTTGCAAGGGCCTCACTTAGCTCCCACAGGCTGGTAGTATCATCTATTGAACTCATTATGTTCATATGAAATTAATCCTTCCCACTGTTAATTTTTTAGCCAAGTCTTAATTATTAAAAATAGTGAAGCATAATGTTAAGGGACATAAAACAACATTATCCATGCAAGATTTAAAAAATGCAAAAGAACCCAGGGTTTCATTGCCACTATCCAGATGTGATCTCTTTATTTTTTTCATGTTTTAAAATGCTCACCTACTGTTATTACATCTTAAAAAAACAGTACCTGCTGGGCCCCAGAAATACATTTTGTACTTGCATGAAATGATGTAGCTTTTCATCTGAGTCTGGGCCTCTCTTGGGCACCCTGCAGGCTCCCATGGTGGGAAGCTTGGTCCCTAACTTCCATTATGTTCCACACTTTGGGGTGCCCGTGAATTTCCCAGATCAGTGCTGCGCTTTTTTTTTTTTTCCGGTTGTGTCAGGTCTTAGTTGTGGCACTTGGTGTCTTCATCGCCTCATTCAGAATCTTTCTTTGCAGTGCAGGGACTCTCTAGATGTGTCGCCAGGGCCCCAGAGCACACAGGCTCAGCAGTTACAGCACATGGGCTTAGTTGCTCCATGGCATATGGGATCTTAGTTCCCTTGCATTGCAAGGCTGATTCTTAACCACTGGACCACCAGGGAAGTCCCAGTGCTGTACTTCAGTTCATCATTTTAGAACCCAAGGCATGGTTCTAGTCAAACAGAAGAGATTGGCACAGACATGGAGAACAGATTTGTGGTTGCCAAGGAGCGGGAGGAAGGGAAGAGAAGAACCAGGAGTTTGGAGTTAAAAGATACAAACTACTATATGTAGAGAATGAGTCAACAGCCAAGTCCTACTGTATAACACAGGGAACTATATTCAATGTCCCATGATAAACTATAATGGAAAAGAATATGGAAAAGAATATATATGTGTATAACTGAGTCACTTTGCTGTACAGCAGAAATTAATCCAACATGATAAATCATCTATACTTCAAGAAAAAAATAAAAAACTTAAAAAAGGAAGAGATTGAGGTTGCTATTTGATATGAAATGCTTAGGGAAGTGTCTCTAATAGTTGAGCAGAGACCTATGTAATGAAAGGCAGCCAGCCCATGTAGCTATGGGGGTGGACGAGTCCAGGGAGAAAGAGTTTAGTGAATATCTATCATTTTGTATAGATAAAAAATCAAAGATATAGAAAAAAAATTTTTTTGCTTGTAATGAGAACTCATATATATCATACAGCACTGTTAATTGTATTTGCCATGTCATACCTTACATCCCTAGAACCTGTTTACTTGTAACTGGCCTGATAATTTTTTAGGGTTCTATTGACCAAGTTTTATTCTGATTAATGAAGATTATATTCAGAAAGTTGTATGGTATATGTCACAGTTTGCAACGCATTCTATTGTACAAAAAGCATCTGGGCCTTAAAATAACTGTGAGGTAGGCATATGAGTTATTAACTGATGATTTTCAAAAGCAAGTATCCATTGCGCTCACTCTATCCCAAGCTATACTGATTGCCTCCTTTCTAAACTGCAGACAATATGCAGAACTATTCCTATGTTTAAATAAATGCTGAGAAATTAGATCCTTTATCATTGGAAATAAAAATGTCTTTCCATAATCTGAGTTTTTTATTTGCCATGGGCTCAATGGCTATAATACTAGAGACAGAAAGGTGGGTCATAGATTAGGGTGTAGACAGACTGGAGAACAGGGATCCATGCCTAAGTGTGACAGATTGCAGTGGTCACAGCGGAATGCACAGTAGTGATGGCCAACAGGTTCTTGCCTGGGAGTTTGAAACAAAACCCAAATTAAAATGATTTTTAGAAACTAAGAGAATTTCGTTTTAATTATTATTCTGTGCTTTGGGAAATGTCTTTGATCTGTGTTTCCAGTCTGGTATCACAGGTAGGCTGGTAAGATTTTGAGCTGGTAAACATTTTAACTAGCGTGTAGAGTTCCCATGCTTCTTTTTCTGTTTTGTAACAGCATGCAGGTCAATGATTTGGGTAGTCCTCCTGTGTCTTGCTTAATATACTGATGGCAAGATTTTGCTTGCCACTGATTTTTTGGTAAGATATCTTCAACCTGACATTACGACTTTGTCATATTCAACCTTGCATTATATTTGATTGTGTGTTGAAGAATGAGTGTGTCAATCCTGTGTTATCTTGCCCAACACAATGTTAGTTTTTGATGGCTGGCGTGATGCCTAATTTACCTTGGCTACTTCTCAGGCCCCAGCTCAGTGTTTTGTACATAGTCAGAACTCAATAAACATTTATCAAATGGACTTGTATTAGTACTTGGTAACTGTTGGTTGCATTATTCAGTGATAAATGTAAAAGAAAAATGTAGACTAGCAATTAAAGATATGATCTTATGGAATTTCTTTTTTTTTTCATATGTATTGTTTTGCATGGACACTATTTTTATATTTGGCTATTTACCAATGTACCTTTACAGAACTTACAGATGATAATTTGTATTTTTAATTCAACCTCCTACAAGAGAATTGTCTGGTATTTACAGGCAGAATATGACTGTAGCAGACTCTTGATATTTCCAAATGATCCCACAAAACACTTTATTTGGTGGCTTCAGGTGTATTTGTTCTATCTTGATATCTGTAATAAATGAACATCTTGGACATTCCGTGCACCAAATAGAAACCCCATGGCAAAACATGCTTAGACATTTTCAAAAGCCAGCATTATTCCTTACTTAAGAAAAGTCAGCCTTGAGGGTTTTAAATGATGATAATGACATCTATGTATGTGTTGACGTTTTCATAGGCTTTACCTGAAGTTTTGTTTTTTTGTACAAAATAGTACCGGGAAACCCAAACATGAGTGGTTTCTCCAGAAAGATTCCGAAGGGGACACACCTTCACTTATCAACTGGCCATCCAGGTATCTCCCAAGCTGTCAGCTTGTGTTTAGTGCGTGTGTCCCTGTCCCGCACATCACCGAAACTAACTCGCCTTTGCCCTCTTTTTGGTGGCAGGGCTTTTGAAAATAACGTGTTCAAAAGGGGGCTGCTGGAAGTTGCTTTCTAATCATTCCTTTTTCTCCTTCTCCTGCCCTAATGGCTGCTCATACTGTTCCCCTTTGCTTCTCTTTTGAAAAATCTTTTGACTCCACCTCTGGCTTTTCTCTTTTCTCACCACTCACATGCTGCCAGGAGGGAGCGTTAGTGAGCACATAACCAGTGTCTCTGGGCTGCTCCCTTAAGTCAGGCTAACCTACCCAGGGTCCCATCTTATCATCAGCTCCCCTGTCCTGGCCTTCCAGCCTCCTCCTCTCCATGTTGGCTGTCTGTCAACCAGTTGTTAATTTCCACAGCTACGTATAGGGCATCTGGATTTCAAAGCAGACAAAACCCCATCTAGCTTCATTGTTAAGGTTGGGGGCAGGGAGAGACAGAAGGAGTTAAGAATGAGTAAGTCACTGGCAGGACAAAGCACCCATATATTGAGTTTCTAACAGTCACTTTGTTCTTGGCTGAGGACAACATTCAGATTGTCTCCCGTGACAAGGACACATTCCGCAGGAGAACTTGAACAAATTAACAAAGCTTATAAATATGAAAACCTCCAACACTCGCTAGTCTCGGGGAAAAATAACAACTCAGAATGCTTTTCTCTTCCCCTGAATGGTTCACAGTAACTGCCTTTTATGTGTGTCTTTGACTTTTCTTTAATGAAATATACATATCCTGCATCTTATGTTGAAAGACACGTAGGTGTTTATTTCAAATTTAGTAGGATGCCTTTGTCATCTAAGGAAAAATTCCCTTCTAGAAAATGAATATCACCAGCAATTATTTTTGCTGACTAATCTTAAGCAAATAAAGGTTTTACGTTCATTCCCCTGAGAAATCACTTCTCCCACTTCAAAAGCATCCTTTATTTTTTAAAGATTATCCCCAGTCCACAGTCCATTCATAAGCAGTTTGAATGGTTTGTCCTTCCTCACTATGTGGTATTAAAAAAAAAAAAAAGTAAAAACAACTAGTTTGCACTGTTGAATGTTTACCCTTTGCTAAGTGCTAAACTGCATACTTGGCAAGCATCACATTACATCTTGTTACTATCATTTCCATTTGAAAGATGAAGCAGCTGAGGCAGGTAGGTTATCTGAGACCACACAGCTCAAACTGGCTGACTGAAGCTTTGAAAAGAGGTCTCCTGGGCCCCTCAGCCAGAGGTCTTGGCTACTTTGCTTCCACAGTAATAAGAAAAGGTTGGTAGCTTTTCCAGTGGATTTCAGTTTTGCTCTCGGCTATTTAAATAGCTCTAGAAACAACCAGAGCCCTCTCTTTTTGGATTAGTTTTTAACGGATGGCCTAATGACCATTCCAGTGGGGAGAACATGTTCAGTGCATTCTTTCAACAAAAATCTTTTTTTCCCTGGCATCCCTCTTAGCGCTGGAGTTGCTGGAAGTGATGATGTCTTAACTGGTCATGTGTTTTCTGAATGAATGAATGTTGTCTGCATGGCATGGAAAAATTTGTGACTCTTAAATGCTTGAAAAAGGGTAATCATTTGCTGTATCTTGAGCTCAATAAAAAATAACCATCATCATGAATGCTATGACATTTATAGGAGACAATGCAATTTCATTTGGCCTTTAGGCTTATACATGCCTGGAAACCACCCCCACCCCAGTCCATATACTGGGCCTGTCCATGTGCCCAGCCTCAGTGCACCCTCATGCATACCAGTGGTGCATAATAATGAATTTTCCTGGGCTTCTGAGTATTCATTTAGTCGGAAGGCATCCACTCTCTCCCAGGATAGCATCTGGCCCCTCCTAGCTTTACAGAAGGAAGAGCGAGTTTGTAAACTCAACACAAACTCCTTCCTCTGGCAAGGCGAGCGGGACCCCAAGATGCTTATCCAGTCTCCAGGCATCTCCGGTCTGCACACACAAGCTCTCTTCCCCCAGAGCCATTACCACACTTGGCAACTTAAATCCTTTTTCTTTCTTAAAGAGTTAAAGTTAGAGAAAAATTGGTGCGAGAGGAGAGCGCTCGCAGCAGCCCTGAACTTACCTCCGAGTCCTTAACTCAGAGGAGACACCAGACGGCACCAGGCCATTACCTGGCCTTTCAGTCAGAGAACTCGGCCTTCGATAGGGTCTCGGGCAAGGTGGCCAGCTCCGCAAGACAGCCCATCCGCGGCTACGTCCAGCCAGCAGAGCCTGTCCACACCATCACGCTGGTGACCTCAGACACCCCAGAAAGCATCTCCGAGGGCAGCTGGGTGGGCCCAGCCCCCCAGACTGTCACAAAGCCTCCCCCCTCAAAGGTTCTAGAAGGTGAAAGAAGAGACACCCCGGTTCTCCATATTTGCGAATCCAAAGCAGAAGATGTGCTCTTCTCTGATGCTCTGGAGAAAACCAGGAAGACCCTTGCAGTTTTGGAGGATCGTGGGTCTGGAAGAAGCCAGGAAGCCCCTCCTGGAACTGAGGACTTGAGTCAGCCCGCTGTTGGCATAGTTACCGCGGAACCTCAGAAGGAATCAGAAAGCCTGGCCCACCCGCCTATGGCTCAGCAGCAGCCCACCGAGAGGATGGGCAGGAGTGAGATGGTCATGTATGTTCAGAGCGAGGCTGTGTCCCAAGGTCACAGGAAGGAGGTGCCCACGAGGAAACACAGGGTCCTCACCCGCTCCCTGTCCGACTACACGGGCCCTCCGCAGCTCCAGGCTCTGAAGGCCAAGGCCCCGGCTCCCAAGCGAGATGCCGAGTCACAGACGTCCAAGGCCGAGTTGGAACTGGGCCTGCTGGACACGAAGGTCTCGGTCGCCCAGCTCCGCAATGTGTTCCTGGAGTCAGCCAGGGCCAGCAGGAAACCTGAGCTGTAGGTGATGTCCACGTGTCCCCTCAATGTGTCACTTGCACGTCCTTGGCAGAGTTATTCACCTTCCGACTTGTGTGGCATCCTGCCTTGAATCTTACCAGCTTAGCTCACCAGTGTGTGTAGGGCAGACCATCCAGGACATGGCTCCACGACTACCATTCTGCTTGTGCCTACTAACGAGGCTGGGGCGGAGGGTGGGAGGTGCCTCTAGAGTATCGGGACTCTGGAATGTTCCACCTCCCGACATGCATGGTAGAGGCATGTGGTGGGATTTGCACTGTCCATGCCTTGACTCACCAGGGTACATAAACCTTTGCTTTCTTCCCTCTCTGTGTCTCCCTTCTGTGTACCTCCTCCCCACCAACTCTAAAAGCCATTCTCGGGTTGAGGGGTCAAGCGAAGGCCCTGGTGTGGAGCGGGAGAGAGGGTCCCGGAAACCGAGGCGCTATTTTTCTCCTGGTGAAAATAGAAAGACTTCCGAGAGATTTAGAACTCAACCCATAACCTCGGCAGAACGAAAGGAATCGGATAGGTAGGCATGTGTCTGTCAAGTTCCCTGGTCGAGAAACTTATAAGAAATCCTATAGAAATTTCTACCCCAGGGATGGTTCTGATGCTGTTTCAATGGGATGTAATGACTCCATAATTCTTCCATCCAAGCTATAAGTGATGTTTGTTTGGCTGGTATAAATGTGTTTTTAAAGAATGTTGACCATGATGCCAATATCAGCATACCGTTTTAAATTGCATTCAGATGGTAAGAAATGAGAAACGTTAAACATTTGATGTTTTTAAATTTTTATGCCCTTAAGTTAGAATCCGGATTGTCCACTAAATTATATGGTGAAAATGACTAAGGGGGTTCATATTCAGTTTATCAATGTCTTATCTGCATGTTGTATGTGAGTGAGTTTTTATCATATGCTAACACAGAGAAATGAAAGCGTCTGTCTAAAAGACGATTGTCCGTCGTGTTTAATAAGTCCCCCTTGGTCCTGGTTTATCTCCACAAGGTGAAGCACCTGGCTGGGCTGTGAGCACACATACCCCACAGTGTCTGTAATAGTTGCCCATGCGTAGTCACTACTAGAGTTGCTACCAGGAGGATGTTCTTTAAGAGGCTTTAATTGAATTTTTATTTTCACTTTTAATGTGATCCTTGGATCTTCCACTCCAATCAGCTAATTGTTTGTTATTGTTTTTTCACTCATGTCTTTCCTAGGTCAACTTCAAATTCAGAAATGCCAGCTGCCGAGGGCAAGTATCTGTCTTTTTCTTCTTAATCATCTCACCCCAGATTAGATTTAGATGAGATTTTTTGCTTTTGGAAAGAATGAGATTATGGAACAATTACTTTCTTTTCAGCAGATTTTCTTCCTGTGAATATAATAAAACCTGTTGAGGTTTTCACAAGAACTTTCTTTAGTTTTGAGAGAGAGAGCTGTGATATTAACCATTTATTAAAACCATTGATTTGAATCAAAGAAGCAGGTTTTTCATGTTACTTTCTTGTTACTATTTAATAATAAACAAGAGAAATTCCTTCCTTAAAATCTCTTCTTAATTCCATAGTATCTATTCTTAAGTCCAAATTGATAGTAGAAAATTATTGCCTGGACAAGAATTTTGTTTGGTGAATTGCAATGGGAATTAGTACATTTTCACTGAGCAGAAGAATAGCCTTCCTCACCCAGAGGAAAATATTGCCTCTTGTTATTTTTGGGCTTCCCTTGTGGCTCAAACGATAAAGAATCTGCCTGCAATGCGGGAGACCTGGGCTTGATCCCTGGATTGGGATGATCTCCTTTAGCGTATTGATTCTTTTATTCAGAAGATTTCCAAGTCCACCTTGGAAAACTTTTCAGAGACTTTCCCTACGTCTTCTAATGATGTTCAGTCTTTATTTGTGACTCTTCCCAGATGAAGAAAAGGTCGATGAGCGAGCGAGGCTGAGCGTCGCTGCTAAGAGGCTGCTCTTCAGGGTAAGATGTGCTGAAAGGTCATCAGGGTAAGCCAGCCTGCAGCCCGCTCTGGCTCTGGGTTCTGGTGTGATCTCTCCTCCCATGTGGCTGCTGTGTGTGCTGCTGATGGCGATGCTGCCTCCTGGGGTGGTGGTGGGGGGCCCTCCTGTAGACCTTGCAGGGTCTACAGAGTAGCCACATTCTGCCGCCCCAGCTTCCTTTCCTCCAGTTGTTCAGGCTTCTACACTGTTTCCCATCCTAGGAGATGGAGAAGTCGTTTGACGAGAAGAGCGTCCCAAAGCGCCGCTCCCGCAATGCGGCCGTGGAGCAAAGGCTGCGGCGCCTCCAGGACCGGTCCCACACGCAGCCCGTCACCACCGAGGAGGTGGTCATTGCAGCCACGTAAGTCCCTCCAGGGCCTCTGGGCCTTGGCTGGAAGGCCTTCTTTGTAAAGAGAAATTTAAAGACTTTTAAAACGAGGCGATCTGAAGACAGTTCAGTTAGAAGCCACCAAAAAGTAGGTGTTTGGGTGTCTGGTGTCCCTGAACTTTGTATAGGGGTGTGTTAACCTATTGTATCTTCTAGAAGAACATGAAGGGGAGTTTTCTTTTTATTTTTTTGCCTGGTTTCTTTTTTAATCCATTTGCAATGGAAAATTTAAAATACAAGAGTAGACGGGTTAATGTTCTGAGCCCCCATGTCCTCATCACCCAAGAGCCAAGAACCCCAAGCCCATCTCATCTCGCTCTACCCGTTTCCTGCTGTAGTTATGTTCAAGCAAACCCTATATATCGTTTCCTCCATAAATATTTTAGTCTGTATCTCAAAACAGACTAAAGGTACAGAAGGATTCTCTTGGCTTTTAAATTATCATGATTTTTTTTTTAATTCCATGGAAGTCTCCAAACGGTGGGAAGTAGGTTTTGAGCCGTGTTTTCCCATGTGTTCAGTATGAATTTCCCAAAGTAATTCATCCAGGGATCATTGCTTCCATTAAGTGAAAACTTTTATTAGTTTTTTAAAAAAATAGTTTCTCCTGCTGGACATACACGTGCACACACCCTTCCTGAAAAAATGAAGTTCATATCATTTAGAGCATGAACAGCCCACATGTGAAGCTGCACTTAACTCAGCCGCCTGCACTTCCAGTTTGTGGATAAGTACATCTTCTATTCACTGGGAACTCTTGGCAAATCAAAAAATAATAATACTGTTTGGTTATTGTAAAATAAGAAACAACTAACCCTAGGAGCAAAACAGTAAATATAAGCAAAAGTTACCCACTTGTCAGACTCCCTGAACGTACTTTGATGTGCTTATAGATAATATGAGGACCATGATTTTTCTAAAAAAGAGCTTAGGACAACTTAGTAAAACAGAGACATAATCTACTGCTTTGCTGGTGGTTAATATATTAGCTTCTTTTTAATTTTTTTTTTTAAACTGGGACACTTATTCTAAATATTCTAAATCCTTTCCAAGCTCGAAAAATCTGTTCCTGTTCCACTGACTTTGGGTAGTCTCTGTCTCTTATTTCCTCAGTGTGTAATTGCTTTTCAAGTTCTTTTGTGATTTTCCCAAATAAACAAGCGAACAATTTTGTTCCAGTATGTTTTGACGTAATGTTTCTGAATTGAAAACTACGCTCTCCTTAATGCTTCTTTTCTTCTCTCTCCTTATGAATGTTCCACCTTTGGCAATTGCTTTTAAAGTGAACCTACCCCCGCTTCGTGCTCAGTGGCCACCCACCCTGTAATGACAAGACATCCTAGCCCCACTGTAGCTAAGAGTCCCGTGCAGCCTGCCAGGTACTGGACAGAAGTTGCTGCATGTCGCACTGAGAGCAGAGGTGCATCTTCCGATCTTGAATGTCTGTCGTTTGTCTGACAAACAAGTCAGCGCAAGGAGTTGTCCCAGCGAAGCGTGTGGCATCTTGCCGTCTCACACCGGGGGACTTCACGTAGGCCTGCATATGCTGGCATTTCATCCACCTGCTTTCTCTCTGTCCTGGGACTCAACCCCAACTAACCCACTCATCCATTTGTTTTCTTTCTGTTTTACATAACCCTGATCATCCCTAAAAAATTTCGTTTTTCATCTAAAATACTAGCACTTAATAAAGATTAACAGAAAAATAGGACGTTAACCTGAATGTTGAAAGTCTTATCATGCTTAAACACTTCTAGACATGAATACATGCTTACAAACAACCTTACCTGTTTTCTAATGGATAGACAATGCCATTATATTTGAGGATCCAGACAATAACAACTTATAGTGTCTGAACTTAGATGCTTTACTGTTATGTTTTAAGTTGTGGTGTTTTAAAGTGATGTCCTTAAGGCAGGTAAATATCCCCTCTATTTCACTGTTACAGGCCAAAACACAAAGGCTAAAGCAGGATTAAAACAAGTAAGATGACAGTTCAGAAAGAAAGCTGGCATTGTCGAGATGTGGGCTGTCTTTGGGAAAACAGGTTTCCAGCACACCTAGTTCTTCCCTGTGCTCAGTTATGTGCGACTCTGTGACCCCATGGACTGTAGCCCACCAGGCTCCTCTCTCCATGGAATTTTCCAGGCAAGAATACTGGAGCGGGCTGCCATTTCCTTCTCCAGGGGATCTTCCCCACCCAGGGATTGGACCCACATCTCTTGCGTCTCCTGAATTGGTGTCTTTACAACTAGAGCCACCTGGGAAGCCCAGTTCTTCTCTGGACCTCAGGAAAGATGCCAAGACTCAGGTCCCCTTACTCCCACCTCACTGTGCCCTGGAAAACTGACACCCCTCTCTTGTCTGGGACAACTTGTAAAGCACTAGTTAATCGGAGTCAAGGCAGAATATATTCTTCTCCTGGACTTGAGAATTGGATGTGCCTGTGGCAGAAGGTACATTGTCTTAGACTTTCCAAGATTCACGAGACCAGGTAACTGGAAGCCTTCTCCTCTTGGAGGGATTTATCAGCACCAAAATGTCCTTCACCTTTCAAGTTACCAGGAATTTCAGGTTTTTAGTACCTTTTAGGAAACAGATGGAAACCTACAAGAGAAAATCCTAGGTTAAAAGAGGAGAATGATCTTTACAGTGAAACTATTTGTGTGTAGTAAGTGAACATCAAAACCCTGTGTCGTAGTTAATGCTTTTGATAGAATAACTGTATTATTTCCTAACTGTTTAAAATGCAGGGACTTCCCTGGTGGTCCAGTGGTTAAGACTTTGCCTTCCAATGGAGAGGGTGGAGGTTAGATCCCTGGTGAGGGAGCTAAGATCCCAGAGAGCTAAGATATATGCAATTCTGCCCGTTCCTACGAAAAAGAAAAATAAACAACAGAAGCAATATTGTAACAAATTTAATGAAGCCTTTTAGAATGGTCCACATTAAAAAAAAAGAATTTAAAAAAATGTAAAGACCACCTTCTGAACCACACATTTAGATAATGTCTAAATAGGCTGTGTGGAGAAGGAAATGGCAACCCACTCCAGTATTCTTGCCTGGAGAATCCCAGGGACAGAAGAGCCTGGTGGGCTGCCATCTATGGGGTCGCACAGAGTCGGACATGGCTGAAGCAACTTAGCAGCAGCAGCAGCAAATAGGCCACAGGCAAGGTCTGAGGACTCCTCCTAGCTGTATTTATTGTTGATGCTAGCAATACAGCTCCTCTCTCCAAGATAAGGTATACCTAAGCCTTAATTTGTTTAATTCTGTAATTAGGAAACTCAATGTTTAGAAATAATCCAGAGCTGAAAATCTGGGTGACATTGACCATGCAAGGGCCCTCAGCCTAGAGTGTTCACTCTCTTATTAATAGCTGACCAACTGCCCATACCTGTCTTGAATCTAGATAGGGGAAAATGAGCCCCTTTTCCAGTGACACTTTGAAGAAAGTTAACAGACAGACTTAGCGGTGGGCTTCTGTTTCTCTCCCTGTGTGGGGCTGACGTCTCCCCGCTTTCAGATTGCAGGCGTCTGCTCACCAAAAGGCACTAGCCAGAGACCAGACAAACGAGAGCAAAGATTCTGCTGAGCAGGGAGAACCTGACTCCTCCACTCTGAGCTTAGCAGAGAAGCTGGCCTTGTTTAACAAACTATCCCAGCCGGTCTCAAAAGCCATTTCAACACGGAACAGATTAGACATGAGACAGAGGAGGATGAATGCTCGTTATCAAACCCAGCCAGTCACGCTTGGAGAAGTGGAACAGGTGGGTGTCCTGCGATCCAGCTCCAAGGTTGCACGTGTGTCCTGAAAATATGGGAGCATGCTGTCCCACGGGGGTTAATGATATGATTAAGGGGCTCTACTTGTACTCTGTGTTACCTGTCGCTACTTGGTCATAACTTCATTCTTAAGGAGGATAACCATGCCAAGGATGTTTCTCTTCTCTTGTTCACATTATGGCTGAAATCATCTGAAGTTGAGTCCATCGAGGGGAGGAAAAACAGAATGCACAACCTGCCTTTCACCCAGATGATTGGATTATCGAGACGCATTTGTGCAACTACATCTAGGTTTGGTTTCTCACCAACAGAAGCAGGAAAACTGCCCCAAATGTAGTGCCTCCATCCATGTCAGTCCATCCACGGTGATTTACCCAAGCGGTGTTTTTAAATCAGCTTTTATTTTTGAACTGTCTCCTCCCAGGTGCAGAGTGGCAAGCTCATGGCTTTCTCTCCCACCATTAACACTTCCGTGTCCACCGTGGCATCTACCGTCCCCCCCATGTATGCAGGAAATCTTCGGACAAAGCCACTTCCAGATGACAGCTTTGGTGCCACTGAGCAGAAGTTTGCTTCTTCGCTAGAAAACTCCGACTCCCCAGTTAGAAGCATCCTGAAATCCCAAGGCTGGCAGCCCTCGGTCGAGGGTGCTGGGAGCAAAGCAATGTTGAGAGAATTTGAAGAGACAGAACGCAAGGGAGGCTTGACAGGTGGAGATGGCGGGGTTACAAAGTATGGGTCCTTCGAGGAAGCAGAGCTGTCCTACCCCGTCCTCAGCAGAGTCCGGGAGGGAGACAACCATAAAGAGGCCATCTATGCCCTTCCGAGGAAAGGAAGCCTGGAGCTCGCCCATCCTCCCATCGCCCAGCTTGGTGATGAGCTGAAGGAATTTTCCACCCCAAAGAGCACCATGCAGGCAAGCCCAGACTGGAAGGAGAGGCAGCTCTTTGAAGAGAAGGTGGACTTGGAGAATGTCACAAAGAGGAAGTTTTCGCTGAAAGGTAACTTACTACTGCTCTTTCTTTTCTGCTGGATGGGTTGCATGTGTTTGGGATTGTTTTTAACTGAATTGTGAAGGCAGTTGACAGCTGAGTGTTAAGCGTTAAATGAAAGTCTGGTGTGAATGGTACCCTTCCCGGACTTTTCTTCCTCTTGAACTTGACCTGTTCAGAGGACTCATGAATATGTCTGCCATAAAAGTACCTGAAGTGTTTTAATACATCTTCATAAGGGTTTTGGATGGCTTGGTCATGTTAACTAAACTGCTAGCTCTTTTGGCTCCTTTTAGAAATTGATGACCTCACAAGACTTTTCTGGCAATCCAATGGTTAAGTCTCTGAGCTTCCAGTGCAGGGGTGATCCTGATCGAGGAACTAAGATCCCACGTGCCTTGCAGCATGACCAAAAAAAAAAAAAAAAAATTAAAAATATAAAAATAAGAAAAATTAAATTGAGGACCTCAAAGGTCCCGGGCTGAAAAAGTACAGGGAATAGGGCAGGAACCCAGTCTCTGGAGTTTCAGGTTCTCTTTCTAGATCCTTCTTGTGCAGATTAGCAAGCCGTGCGGCACAGGACTGTAATTCTCTCTCTGCATTTCCATAAAATGATAGTGTGTCAGTTATGAGTGGCTTTAGTTGGGGAGTACTGTACATGTGAAATGTCAAAGTATTGTTTAGGAGGCGTGGAGACATTCTGCAGTGTCATCCAAACCAACTTCCTGTGTCTGGCACGTAGGAGAAGACCAATTGTCACAGAACAAGTTGCTGGGTGGGGTCATCCGCTGGGAAGTTTGGTTTTCTCAGGGACGAGCGTGCCCCAGATTTGCATAAACCCCAGGGGATTGGGTAACCTGCCACGTGCCCACGGATTGAACTCTTAAGTGCGGGATCATCCGGGGGTGAAGGGCTTGAAGAATGTTTGCCCGGGGGAGTAAGTGCTGACAGGGCTCCTTTCCTTCCCAGCCGCGGAGTTCGGGGAACCCACTTCTGAGCAGACCGGCGCGGCTGCTGGGAAACCGGCTGCTCCGACTGCAACCCCGGTGTCCTGGAAGCCGCAGGATCCCTCCGAACAGCCTCAGGAGAAGCGGTATCAGAGCCCGTGTGCGATGTTTGCTGCTGGAGAGATCAAAGCCCCGGCGGTGGAGGGCAGCCTCGACTCCCCCAGCAAAACCATGTCCATTAAAGAAAGGTAATGAGATTTCATGACCGAGAAGGAATTCCGTTGGGGTGGGATGGCAGTTTACAGCTTGCTTTCAGACAAAGATCCGAGGAACAGGCAATGGGAGAAAATCATGAAGCCAACTACACAAGGGAATGTGCTGTTCTTCCAGGAAGTTTGAAAGCTAACCACGTTCATTCTGGTGTCTGGACTGATAAAGCTGGGAGGTGCTGGTTCAAAACTCTATGAGGAAGCAAACAGACTTTCGCCTGCTTCTTTGGTTGCTGCTTCTGTTTTCTTTTCTTTTCTTTTTTTTTTTAATACTAAATTCACTGACCAGCCAGGGATTTCAGATGGTGGCTCTTTTCCTTTCAGGTTTGCATGGCTTGAAATTGAATGCATAGCTGCTTGTGACTATCTATCGATGGAAAATATGTGTGGAGGGATTGGAGATAAATTCAGATTTAGGACACAAATCCTTGGGATTTGAATCAAAGTTTTGTTTATGTTACAAAAAGTAAAATGGATGACTTCTGCAGTGCATTTAGACACTTCATATCAGGTAATAGCTGTGAAGACTGTATCTGAGGATTAAATAACACCAAAACCTCATTTCATTCAAAAGAGTGATGGAGGGTTGAGAGGAGATTGAGAGTCCCTTGGACTGCAAGGAGATCCAACCAGTCCATTCTGAAGGAGATCAGCCCTGGGATTTCTTTGGAGGGAATGATGCTAAAGCTGAAACTCCAGTACTTTGGCCACCTCATGCGAAGACTTGACTCATTGGAAAAGACTCTGATGCTGGGAGGGATTGAGGGCAGGAGGAGAAGGGGACGACAGAGGATGAGATGGCTGGATGGCATCACTGACTCGATGGACGTGGGTCTGGGTGAACTCTGGGAGTTGGTGATGGGCAGGGAGGCCTGGCGTGCTGCAATTCATGGGGTCACAAAGAGTCGGACACGACTGAGCGACTGAACTGAACTGAACTGAAAGAGGGCAGGTACTAAGAATCAGAGTTAAATATTTGGGGTGTTTTCCTTGTTAGCCTTTAGTAAAAGATGTAAGTGACCGGAGGACTGGGTGAAGAAGCTTCTCCTCAATTTCCTAGTTTGATTGGCAGAAGTATGGCTCCACCCACTTGGATCCCCACCCCCCCTCCCTTAGCACCTCCACCTTTCAGAAGTTTTCTTCCTCTGAACTGCACTGGCAACTCTGATTTCTCTAAGTACATTTCCAACTAGTTGAGACAATGTAATAAACCACAGTGAAAACTCTTCATTCATTTTTTTCAAGTCAAACCTTGGAATAATATTCACAAAATGTTAGATAGATGGAGACTTTTTCAACCAACAAGTTAATGAGAATGCTAAAGCTTATTTTCTTTCACCTTTGCTTATTTAAAATTCACAGTACAGAATACTTAGAAGACTGAGGAGGCTTGGATGTTGGGGTGAGCTAACTAGAAGGTGTTTGGCCTATTCTGGCATGAAGTCCTCCTCCACAGAAACCCAGCTCACAGAGGGCTTGATCCAGAGTCCTTACTATGTCTTTATTGAAGTATAGTTGATTTGCAATGTTGTTGTGAGTTATAGGTGTACCGCAGAGTGATTTGGTTCTTTTCCACTTTAGGTTATTATGGGATGTTGCTATATACCGTGGGTCCTTGTTGTTTATCGATTGATATTTTATATATGGTAGTGTATATATGTTAATCTCATACTCCTCATTTATCCATCTCCCTGCTTTTCCATTTGGTTACCGTAAGTTTTGTTTTTTATTTCTATGAGTATGTTTCTGTTTCATAAATAAGTTCATTTGTATTATTTTTTAGCTTCGGCATGTAAGCGATATCATACAGTATTTGTCTTTTTCTGTCTGACGTACTTCACTTAGGATGATCATCTCTAGGTCCATCCGTGTTGCGGCAGATGCCAATATTTCACTGCATTTTATGGCTGAGTAGTACCCCATTGTATATGGACCACATCTTCCTTACCCATTCCTCTGCTGATGGGCTTTTACATTGTTTCCATGTCTTGGCTACTGTGAATGGTGCTGCTATGAACACTGTGGGGCATGGCTTTTGTAGGCTGGGTTTTCTCCAGTTACATGCCCAGGAGTGGGACGCTGGATCAGGTTTTTGAGGAACCTCCATACTGTTCTCCATAGTGGCTGCACAAACTTACATTCCCATCAACAGTGTAGGAGGGTACCCTTTTCTCTGCACCGTCCAAAGACCCAACTATTGATAACTGATTAGGTAAAAGGATGAAGTATCGTTTAAGGAAATTAATGATAAATATCACTTAATACACAAGTTCTGATCTTTGACACACCAGAAAACGTTCTTGGGGTAAAATTCCAGTAGAAGATACCAATATACTCCCTTCTCTCAAAGGCTTTGGAAAGAGATTTCCCGTCTTGGGGTGTATTCTGTCTGTCAGGATGTCTAATGAAGTTTTGTGTCTAACTGCTATGCAGTCCTTCTTGGCTCACTTGCCTGTGCTTAGCAAATTTTAGTTTCTTTTTTTTCTGAAAGCAGTTCTAATTCTACTGTAAAATTCTAAATAAAAAAAAATGTGAGATGCTGTAAAGGTGCAGCTTCCTAACCCAGGCTTTGTGGATGTCTGAGGAGTTGGAGGGTGGCTGTAAGGTTGCTATTAGCTGCCCGGAAGGGGGATGAAAACCAACTAGCTGTGTACGCATGGACGTTCTGGCCGGCGAGAGACAGTCCTTCCCACAGACCCAAGGGGCTCCCGGCCACAGTCTGTCCAGACCCATGATCGTGAGAATGCTTCTTAAATATTCAGCTATTCAGTTTCCTTGACAAACTGCACATTTAAAAAGGAAAGAGGGACACTTGATTTAGCATCTACGTTGGTAATAGACTATGCCAAGACAAAATATACGGCCAGAGATCTTTCCCCCTTACCTCAATGGTACTTTTATTTGCACTTTGCTGAAGTAGCAGAGCTACATATTTCTTTACGGTCCACACACTAGCTTTTCCCCAAGAAGTGGAGGGACATTGGTCCTTCCTCCTGTTAAATAATTATGAGGCTTGACCATTTAAAATAAGAATGCTCCTCATATAATATTTATTTGGGCTTTGCTTTTTTTGAGGTGACAAATAAAGTAGACCTTTTAAACCTTATTCTAATTCCTCCGATCACCTGCTTCACCATAGGAGAGGTTGAATTCCAGGGGCCCTGGGGCCACGTGGTGAATAGGGCCAACCCTAAGAGGGGCTGGGCTTAGTTTCTCTCCCTCCATACATGAGGCAAGGCTGCTGTGTTTTAGCAGCAAACATGTTCTCCCTGGAAGACAGAAATTCTAACTAGACAGCAGTGCTAGGAAGAATCCATCCTCTTCCTGTACTAATTTTCTCAGTTCGTGTGTTCCTGACATCACTTGTTTCGAATTTCACTTTCAGGGTTCAGACTCTTGGAGACCAGACTTTGGACTTTGCCAGTTTCCTTCATCATTTCTTCTAAACAACTACAGCCTGAGGATGTAGTTCGGTTTTCCTTGATCTTGTGGGTCTGTCTCTTTCCTGCTCAGGACTTGAGCATCATTTGTTTTTGTTTTTGTTTCTTTAAAGCTGGTGGTATGGACTGGCAAATTGTCTGGACTCAAAGATTTTCTTGGAATTGACTATTTTTTCTCTTAGTAATTTTATTTATTTAGTTTTTACTATGCTGAGTCTTCTTTGTAGCATGGGCTTTTATCTAATTGCATTGAGCAGGCACTGCTCTCTAGTTCGGGTGCCCGGACTTCTCATTGCGACAGCCTCTCTTGTTGCAAAGCATGGGCTTTAGGGCATGCGGGCTTCAGAAGTTGAGGCCCTTGGGCTCAGTAGTTGCAGTTCCTGGGGTCTAGAGCACAGGCTCAGTAGTTGTGGCACACAGGCTTAGTTGCTCTGTGGCATGTGGGGTCTTTCTGGATCAGGGATCAAACTCGTGTCTCCTGCATTGGCAGGTGGATTCTTTACCACAGAGCCAGCAGGGAAACCCAGGACTTGAGCATCTTAAGTCCTCTCGCCCGAGGACCACAGAGGTGCCTCTTGTGTTTCTCTCGTGTGACATCACAGAGTGCTGAAGATGGCCCTTCGAAGGAGCCTATATATCCCTGTTTCATAGACATAAACTAAGATTTAGAAAAGCGTAGCAACTGAGAAATTAGAGGAACTCTTCCATACATTCCTCTTCTTTTACAATATATGTGTTGCTCAAGAAAACATATCTGTAAGTTCCTTTTCTGTCTTCATCTTTCCGACATGTAGAATGTCAAGTTTGGATCATAACTAGCCTAAAGTTGAGGATATATTTTGCTTTCCCCATCGAATTGATAGCATCACTGTTTCATAACAGCCTACGTGGTTTGGGTTTCAGTTCAGATCAGTCGCTCAGTCGTGTCCAACTCTTTGCAACCCCATGAACCGCAGCACGCCAGGCCTCCCTGTCCATCACCAACTGCCGGAGTCCACCCAAACCCAGGTCCATTGAGTCGGTGATGCCATCCAACCATCTCATCCTCTGTCGTCCCCTTCTCCTCCTGCCCTCAGTCTTTCCCAGCATCAGGGTCTTTTCAAATGAGTCAGCTCTTTGTATCAGGTGGCCAAAGTATTGGGTTTAAGTTGTCCCTAATGGGGGACTTCTTTGAAAACCATGGTAAATCAGATACATTTTGTGTTGCTTAAGGATAAAATCTTTGACACCTCTTTAAAAGTAGATTAGGCTTTTAGAAATCTTATTTCCACAGTTACTGAAACACCTGTATCTGTGCTTTCACTTTGGGGTGGAGAAGATGACTAAAAAGAGCAAAAGATCCAGTCTTCCACTGGGATGTTGATGGAGCTTAAGGATGTATTGAACTCCCAGGAATGTTGAAGAGGCCACCCGTGCCTCTGGTGAGCCTGCGACTCCTGCCTTCTAAGGCCCCGGCGGGGGTCCCCTGTGTTCCCTGTGAGTCCCACCATCCACGCAGCCAGACTGGAGGTTCTCACTTTGCAGCCTCAGAGTTCAGCCACTAGAGGGCCCCAGGTTCATGTAAGAGCTTGGGGCAGGCATGCCTTTTTTCCTTTGCTGCCTCCTTTTCTGATCTTTGATTTGTCCTCATTTAAAAGATCTATTAGTACACTCCTCCAGCCTATAAATCAGCCACAACCCAAGATCTGGTCTAAGGACTAGTCTGCACTCTTTTCAGCCACGTCTGTGTGGTACCTGTGATTCTCTGAAATGACGGGACATTTTTAAAGGAGGAAGAAAAAACTGTACAGCAGCTTAGAGGCACACGATCTGCCCGGCCCACACTTGACTCCATGCTGACTGCTGTGAACCTGCAGAACTTGTTCCAATCAAGTCAAGCTCTCAGACCAGTGCTGCTGAAATGTCCTGCCTTGGGCTAGTATTGCCTGCTGGGAACACATGGGCTATGGCCGGAGGGAGAACCACTTCCCCAGTGGCCGGACAGATACCCATGTGGTGGCCCTGGGCTCGGTCTCGGGGTAAATAACAAGGGACTACTCACTGGTAGTAGCGAACTAAGCAGTAGTAAATTAAGCAGATGCCCAGTTCTCAACATCCCAGCCCTGCAAATAGCACTTGGACTTGGCGGATGCTAAAAGCACTGACTGTTTGAATTGCCTAGGCAGTAATTTATGGCATGTGGGCTTCCCAGGTGGCGCTAGTGGTAAAGAACTCCCCTGCCAATGCAGGAGACCCAAGAGACACAGGTTCGATCCCTGGGTTGGGAAGATCCCCTAGAGAGGGGCATGGCAACCCACTCCAGTATTCTTGCCTGGAGAATCCCATGGACAGAGGAGCCTGGCAGGCTACAGTCCATGGTGTTGCAAAGAGTCGGACATGACTGAAGTGACAGCACACACCCATGTAGGACCAGATGCTCAGCTCCCCAGCCCTCTGCAGTGCATAGTGGGTCTGCAGGGAGTCAGGAGGGTTGTGAGACTGCAGGAGAGAAGGCGTTTGGAAAGGTCCCCCCACCTTCCTGAGCTTGTTCAACACTAAGTAGGAAATCAAGAGGGCCAGGAATAATACATGTGTGTTTCAGTGGGTGTTCAAGTTTTCTGTTACCTGCAGTCTGCAGGCTTGGGCTGGACTCAGGCCATGTGGGCTCAAGTGAAGCTCAGTTTCTTCCATATTATTTTGGTTACTCTGTAGTCTTTGGAAGTGAGACTTTCTATGGTCATCCTGAGAATGACCCTGCCAGCACATCCAGAAGCAAGATTTCAGGTTCTTGGAAGGGACGAATCCTTTGAAGGCCATCCCAGCAAGGGAAAAAAAAATGTATATATATACATACATACAATGCAGTTTCTAACACATGCGAGTGAAAACATGCCTGGTGAGCTCACACACAAGTAGTGAAGCCACGCCCTAGGATGGGAGGCAGGATATGCCCGGGATGGAACCATAGCTCCCTGCCCCCGTGACATGCAGGGTGACCTGAGTGGTGACATCCTTGGCCTGTGTGTGCATCCTTGCCTCATTCAGGATAACGATATCTGGGCTCTTAGAGGTCGTGGGGCGTATTAGCAGAATACATGGTGGACCATAGAGTGATGAAAGAGCCACGCTTTGCCTTTTTCTAAATCAGTTCTCCATTCCCAAAGCAGCCACTAAGGTAAGCAGCAAGAGAAACCACCACAGTGCGAAGTCCATGCACTGCAGCTAGAGAGTAGCCCCCACTCCCCGCAACAGGAGAAAGCCCTCACACAGCAACAGAGACCCCACACAACCAAGAATAAATTTATTAGTTAAAAAAGAAAAGACTATAACCAGGAAGAGCCAGCTAGAAGAGATGCACAGTGCAAGGTGTGAGGAAAGGGTATGATTCTTTAGATGATGTTGCCATTGCTTCAGATTTTGGAATCTTATTTTGAGAATGTCTTTAAAGACCTAGAGTAGATCATAAACCCAACTTCTGAGGCTGCATTTTTTAATTTCTCTGAAATCACTTGGACTCTAATCTGATTCGAAAGGTAAGGTAGCCAAGATGAATAATGACTCGTGGGTCAAGGGTGAAGTCAGAGAGCTGGTTCTGAGCTGTAAGGAGAATATCAGTGAAGCCAATGTCTGTGTTCACAAGATGATGAATTAGAAATACATCTTTGTGTGGGCGTGAAAGTGCTGGCATGCTTATTTTTTGGAAGTCTTCTTTATAGACACTTTGAAGGCCCTACTGCAGCATGCACATGCTCTTGATTTCGTTTCATGATTTGATTTTACTCAATTATTTTTCCTATTAGAAGAAAACTGACTCATTTCAGAATAATTGGAGGAAAGATCAATCTTAGTCCGTATATAGTCTGACCTCCAGATGGAAACCCTTAAGGGGATTTAGAATCTCTTTTCAAGTACATGAACTAGTGCTTGTAGAAGGCAGAGCACTGTCAAGCGTCACAGATGATAGAATCTGGGGCTGAATGAGAGCATGTAGGGCACAAAGAGTCGGACACGACTGAGGGACTCAGCACAGCACAGCACGGGGCCTGACTTAGATACAAGATTCTGACTCTGACTTCCAAGTGGATTCCATCCCCCACCACCACTGAGTAGTTGTCTGATACCAGCTGGGTGTCCTACAATTCCACCCAATTCTGACGCTGTCTATGC
Source organism: Bos indicus (assembly GCF_029378745.1). Taxonomy (NCBI): domain Eukaryota; kingdom Metazoa; phylum Chordata; class Mammalia; order Artiodactyla; family Bovidae; genus Bos; species Bos indicus. The sequence goes on along the minus strand of NC_091772.1, from coordinate 34,684,830 downwards.
AGAGATAGGATCAGACCAGAGGGTAAGGGCTTGGGTCCTGCAAGACAGTCCCTCCGCCCGTCTTCAGACACCTGTTGTAAGTCCAGGCCCTTATCTATGCTCCCAGCCCATTACCCAGATAGAGACTGGAGGTTCCAACATCCTTCTCCTTGGATTCAATCACTTACTAGAGGGGCTCACAGAACTCAGAGAAATATTCTAATTTACTAGACCTCAAGTGTTTATAGAAGAATGTAGGACTTCCCTGGTGGTACCATGGATAAGAATCTCCCTGCCAATGCAGGGGACATGATCCCTGATCCAGGAAGATCCCACATGCTATAAAGCAGCTAAGCCCGTGCACACGACGGCTGAGCCTGAGCTCTAGGGCCCAGGAGCCACGACTGCTGAGCCCGTGGGCTGCAACTGTTGGAGCCCGCATGCCTAGAGCCTGTGCTCTGCAACAGGAGAAACCACTGCAGTGAGAAGCCCAGGCACCTCTCTGCAACCAGAGAAAGCCCCCAAGTAGCAACAAAGACCCAGCTCAGCCAAAAATAACTTTTTAAAAAACAATATAAGGAACAGCCAGCTAGAAGAGATGGACAGTGCAAGGTGTGAGGAAAGGGTGTGGAGTTTCATGCTCTCCCTGGGTGTGCTACCCTCCCCAAACCTCCACGTGTCCACCAAACCAAGAACTCTTGGAACCTTGTCCTTGTGGCCTTTTTGTGGAGGCTTTATTACATAGACATGATTGAGTTGAGCCACCATTGGCCAGTGACTTAATTACTCTCCAGCCCTTTTCTCCTTCCTGGAGGTCAGGGGGTGGGACTAAAACTTCTAACCATCTAATCACATGTCTGGTTCTCCCAGCAACACATCCCCATATACATGTTTCTAAAGGTCATCTCATTCACATAAGTTGACACATTTATCACTCTCATCATTTAGGAAATTCCAAGTTGTGGGAGCTCTGTACCTGCAAAGAGGACAATAACCAAGTGTGTATTATAAATCACAATATCACAGATGAGTGATTGTTTCGTAGAGTAAACGTTTGGGTCTTATCTGCAGTCACATAGAGAGAAAGGAAAGGAAGGAAGAAGAGGAAGAGGTTGGATGAGGGGAAAGGTCCAGAGTTTGAAGCTCTTGCTCCCTTTGGAAAGTCTTCCTGGCTTACCTTCCTTATTTGACCAAACAAATAGGCAAGTATACAATATTGTTATAAATGAATTTGTAGATGTACATGGGCTTATATTTACTGTAAAACTTGTTTTCTTATTTGCTTAACTAAACTTTTATTGTACAGTGTGATATACCTCTCCTTCAGTTTTTTTTAAAAAATTTATTGGCGTATAGTTGCATTGGAAAAGACCCTTATGCCAGGAAAGATTGAGGGCAGAAGGAGATGGGGGGAACAGAGGGTTGGATGACATCACTGACTTAATGGACATGAATTTAAGCAAACTCTGGGAGATAGTGAAGGACAGGGAAGCTTGGTGCTGCAGCCCATGGGGTCACAGAGAGTCAGACATGACTTAGAGTAAAACAACACAGTTGCTTTATGATGTTGTATTACTTTCTGCTATACACCAAAGTGAATCAGCTATACATATACCCATAGTTCAGTTCAGTCGCTCAGTTGCTCAGTCGTATCCGACTCTTTGCGACCCCATGAATCGCAGCACGCCAGGCCTCCCTGTCCATCACCAACTCCCGGAGTTCACCCAGACTCACGTCCATCGAGTCAGTGATGCCATCCAGCCATCTCATCCTCTGTCGTCCCCTTCTCCTGCTGCCCCCAATCCCTCCCAGCATCAGAGTCTTTTCCAATGAGTCAACTCTTCGCATCAGGTGGCCCAAGTACTGGAGTTTCAGCTTTAGCATCATTCCTTCCAAAGAACACCAGGGCTGATCTCCTTCAGAATGGACTGGTTGGATCTCCTTGCAGTCCAAGGGACTCTCAAGAGTCTTCTCCAACACCACAGTTCAAAAGCATCAATTCTTTGGCGCTCAGTCTTCTTCACAGTCCAACTCTCACATCCATACATGACCACAGGAAAAACCATAGCCTTGACTAGACAGACCTTTGTTGGCAAAGTAATGTCTCTGCTTTTCAATATGCTATCTAGGTTGGTCATAACTTTCCTTCCAAGGAGTAAGTGTCTTTTAATTTCATGGCTGCAGTCACCATCTGCAGTGATTTTGGAACCCAGAAAAATAAAGTCTGACACTGTTTCCACTGTTTCCCCATCTATTTCCCATGAAGTGATGGGACCGGATGCCATGATCTTGGTTTTCTGAATGTTGAGCTTTAAGCCAACTTTTTCACTCTCCACTTTCACTTTCATCAAGAGGCTTTTGAGTTCCTCTTCACTTTCTGCCATAAGGGTGGTGTCATCTGCATATCTGAGGTTATTGATATTTCTCCTGGCAATCTTGATTCCAGCTTGTGTTTCTTCCAGTCCAGCGTTTCTCGTGATGTACTCTGCATATAAGTTAAATAAGCAGAGTGACAATATACAGCCTTGACATACTTCTTTTCCTATTTGGAACCAGTCTGTTGTTCCATGTCCAGTTCTAACTGTTGCTTCCTGACCTGCATACAGATTTCTCAAGAGGCAGATCCGGTGGTCTGGTATTCCCATCTCTTTCAGAATTTTCCACAGTTTATTGTGATCCACACAGTCAAAGGCTTTGGCATAGTCAGTAAAGCAGAAATAGATGTTTTTCTGGAACTCTCTTGCTTTTTCCATGATCCAGCGGATGTTGGCAATTTGATCTCTGGTTCCTCTGCCTTTTCTAAAACCAGCTTGAACATCAGGAAGTTCACGGTTCACGTATTGCTGAAGCCTGGCTTGGAGAATTTTGAGCATTACTTTACTAGCATGTGAGATGAGTGCAATTGTGCAGTAGTTTGAGCATTCTTTGGCATTGCCTTTCTTTGGGATTGGAATGAAAACTGACCTTTTCCAGTTCTGTGGCCACTGCTGAGTTTTCCAAATTTGCTGGCATATTGAGTGCAGCACTTTCACAGCATCATCTTTCAGGATTTGGAATAGCTCAACTGGAATTCCATCACCTCCACTAGCTTTGTTCGTAGTGAAGCTTTCTAAGGCCCACTTGACTTCACATTCCAGGATGTCTGGCTCTAGGTCAGTGATCACACCATTGTGATTATCTGGGTCATGAAGATCTTTTTTGTACAGTTCTTCTGTGTATCTTGCCATCTCTTCTTAATATCTTCTGCTTCTGTTAGGTCCATACCATTTCTGTCCTTTATCGAGCCCATCTTTGCATGAAATATTCCCTTGGTATCTCTAATTTTCTTGAAGAGATCTCTAGTCTTTCCCATTCTGTTGTTTTCCTCTATTTCTTTGCATTGATCGCTGAAGAAGGCTTTCTTATATCTTCTTTCTATTCTTTGGAACTCTGCATTCGGATGCTTATATCTTTCCTTTTCTCCTTTGCTTTTTGCTTCTCTTCTTTTCACAGCTATTTGTAAGGCCTCCCCAGACAACCATTTTGCTTTTTTGCATTTCTTTTCCATGGGGATGGTCTTGATCCCTGTCTCCTGTACAATGTCACGAACCTCATTCCATAGTTCATCAGGCACTCTATCTATCAGATCTAGGCCCTTAAATCTATTTCTCACTTCCATTGTATAATCATAAGGGATTTGATTTAGGTCATACCTGAATGGTCTAGTGGTTTTCCCTACTTTCCCCTCTTTATTGGGTTTCCTTCCCATTTAGGTCACCACAGAGCATTTAGTAGAGCTCCTTGTGCTCTACAGTTGGTTCTCGTTAGTTATCTATTTTATACATAATATCAATAGTATATACATGTCAATCCCAGTCTCCCAGTTCACCCCTCACCCCTGTTCCCCCTTGGTATCCATACATTGGTTCTCTACATCTGTCTCTATTTCTGCTCTGTAACTAAGATCATCTATACCAGTTTTTCAGATTCCACATGTATGTGTTAATATGCGATATTTATTTTTCTCATTCTAATTCACTTCACTCTGTGTGACAGACTCTAGGCTCACCCACATCACTACAAATGACCCAATCCATTCCTTTTAATGGCTGAGTTATATTCCATTGTATGTATGTACCACATCTTCCTTATCCATTCCTCTGTTGATGGACATTTAGGTTATCTCCATGAGGAGTATGATATGTTTCATCCCATCTCCAATTCCATTATTTAATGGAGTCAGGGCACTTCGTCAAAGGGCCCTTAGAGACCATCTAGTTCAGTCTCCATTGTGACCAGTAAGGAAGGGACTTGACAGGACTTAACAGCCAAAATAGGGCTTATATGTGGCTTAAAAATACACTCTTCATGGACATGTATTAATGAAATGTTTAAAAGACCCAGCCCAGCAGACCCAGCTGCAAGGGAAAGGGTCCAGTCATTTCCCCCCCTGATCTTTAATTGTTTGAGCACCAGCTCAAATGAGTTTAATGATCGCCACTTTTGTGCCTTTTGTCTTTCCTGTGTTTGTCCAACTTAAATGTCCAAGACTGAAACAGCCTTGTGTTCATGAGGATAACCTTTCACAAATTTTCACATCCAAGCAGCTTTTTATCAAGTGATACCATAGTTGACCTGAAGTAGGTTAGATAAAGACCTCAGTTAATTAGATTCTTTTTTTGTATATAGCTATCTCCTGAGGAAAGTTGGAGTGATCATTTTAAAAATGGGTTTCTAGAGAAGTTTCTGTATTAAGAAGGCAGATTGGAAAGACCAAGTTCATTTGGAAGAAAATAGCGTGACTTAGAATTCAAGAACAGAAACATTCTTAAACATCAGCTTTTACCTGTAATTATAAACATATGATATCCAGAGATTGTCTATATTCTGTTGCTTTAAATTGTTAAACTCATTTCTGCTATATTTTCTGCAAATAAGTACCATCCACCTTCGGCATTACCTGTTAATTCCTCATGTGACTAGAAGGGGTCACCAGAAGACATTTTTCTCTGGGGACATTTATTTTTATTTTCCTTTGTGTCCTCAGCCCAAAAGCAAGGCAAAAACAGAGATATTCTTTTGGTAAAATGATGTTCCATCTTTTATCTGGGAAGTCAGGCTTCAGATTTGCTTTTCCATCAAACTTTCAAACCTTTGGGACCATCTTAGAAAATATAATACTCTACATAGTATAATTATATTAGTTTTCTAGACATACTTTCTTCCAAATAAATGCCATTCAGAAAGATTCAAATTAGGCAGCTATGGTCATTTCTTACTTATGGCTAACTTGCTTAAATTGTGGTTCTTTTCCAAGGAAGGATTGGTGCTGAAGTCTTTGGTTGGCATGTCTTCTTCTTAGATTAGCACTGTTGAAGAAGAGCGGTGAGGAAGACTGGAGAAACAGACTCAACAGAAAGCAGGAATACGGCAAAGCCTCCATCACCAGCAGCCTGCACATCCAAGAGACGGAGCAGTCACTCAAGAAGAAGGTAGCGTTGTCTGTGCTCAGAAAAAGCATTCTAACTAACATCCCGCTTGGATGTGCATCCACCAGGCAAGCATGCACAGCTTAACTAGTTAGCACCCTGGCACGCATCAGCTCTCTCTTGCCACTAGGGCCCACACCTAAAGTCTGCCCGCAGCAGCTTCAGTTAATCACCAGCTGAGGTCTGGAGATGCCCTAGAAGTGGGAACAGTGCCACATACCTAATGCATCAGCAGGCAGGTTCCTATATTTGGAAGTGTGCACTTTTATCTGTTTCAAATCTTCTAAAATGCAGTCTGATTTTACAGGGTTATTAAACCCTTTTATATCTATATACCTATATCTGTAGAGGCGTACTGCAGTCCATGGGGTTGCAGAGTCCGACACAACTGAGCAACTGAACTGAACCAAACTGATATCTATATTATATAGCTATAGATATAGATGTGTGTGTGTGTATATATATATTTTGATAACACTACATAGTATGCAGGATATTAATTCTCTGACAACCAGGGATTGAACCCGTGTCCCCTGCAGTGGAAGCATGGAATCCTTAACACTGGACTGCCAGGAAGTCACCTTATTAAAGCCTTTAGAATGAAAACCTCATTGACTGCTAACCGTTTATTGGTTGCATATAGAATATGGGTTTGAATGTCCTAGGCCTAGATTTAAAACATGCATATACAAGAGGACACAACTGTGGTCGGTGAGGACATGTCACAGAAGTCATGTTCCATGATGATCAGGTAAGCCTTTCATTGAGAAAGTATAGCAAAGTATGTTACAAGTTTCAAGAAAATTCAGTAACACACTGTTGTCGATCTGGGCAAGCATTTCTTATGCAAATGTACCAATGAGTTGTTAAATGACTAGTCATAATGACCAGCTTTTGACCAGTCAGTGCACACTTTCAAAGTGAACAGTGATTTCCTGCTGCCTGGGCCTGTGATGGCAAATGCACCTGCTGGCTGGGGGCAGTGTGGGCGCTGTGCCACACCACTGGCCAACTGCTAGGATCACAGGTCTTCAAACAAAAAGGAAAAATGCTTCCAACCAGATGATCACCTAGACCCCTTCCAGCTCTAAAACAATGTAATAAGCCTCTGTGGAAGAGAGAAGTGATGAAGACGACCTTGATGCACTCAGAAACGTACATAAGAAGGTGGTATGTCCACGGGGCCATGAAGACAGAGTTCTGACACTATTTCCTATGGCTCTTCTGTGTTTTCCTAGGTTAAATTGGAACAGCAATTTGAATTCTCTCTTTTGAGTCAGACATGACTTCAAAGATAATCACTAAAGACAGTTAACGCTCAGCCATTTGCAAATCTCTCAAATATGACTGGATATTAAAGAGCCTACATAGGAAATCTGTATTTCCAGAATGAGATCCAGAAGTGTAAGAAAACTAGGTCCCTCCAGTGATTGACTGCCACTGCCCACAAACTTTATGTAAAAGTTTGATTTGAAAGCATTGGTTCCAAGGTAACTTTAGTTCTTAACTCTTGGTCATGTTGAAAGAGGCAAAGAAATTTCCCCAAGCAGGTACCCCATGGCATGGTAAAAAGGATGGCTACAAAGTACAAAGCCAGGTAGATTTCTTACAAATAGTAGAATCAATTTCAACACTTTGCCCCACTTAGGGGACAGGGATCAGCAGAAGCTGGGTAGACCAGAAGGCTCAGAATAGTAGATGTGATCAGAACAGCCTTAACATTAGACTGAGATTCTCAGGAGGCAAGAGATGGGAGAAAGTGACTGCAGTTGCCCCTGGGGTGGTAAACCCTGCCCACAGCAGCCGTGGCTTGAGTGGGAAGTGCTGTCCTGGGCTCAGGGGTTCTGTACCAGCAGTGAACTCATCGCTCTCCTACTCCTAACCTAGTTCACTTTGGCCCAAGACAATAAGCTCTTTGAAGTTGAAATAAGCCCATCTATTTTGGGCTTCTGTAGCAGGCATTGGGAAATCGTGGGTTCTCTTGAGGTCATGTGGTTTTCCCATGGCCTCTGAAGTGCCCTCGGTTTCGTGTCTTCCCAAGGGCGGGCTGTGTATTTCAGCCACACCTTAGCCATGCTCATATGTGGTAGAAGAGCTGCCTTGAACCTGATCTGCCTTAAGACAGTCCCAGGGGCAGCTGGAAGGCAGACAGGGGAGCTTGAGACATGGCCAAGGTTTGCTGAGTATCTGAATGCTTCTCTGCAAAAGGAAGGGCATTCATGACATGTGCTCCAGGCAGTTAGGATCTTGCTGCCTGGGCTGCAGCCAGACTTGCTAGGGGCACAAGCTCTGGAACCTTCCATCTTTTCCTCCAAGGGAAAAGGGACTGGATTTACTGTCAGGTCATCACTTCCTGCACAGTTTCTGAATTCATTGAAGGCACATATTCGTGGTTACCAAACATTTTACAGTTTGGCCTCCTCGAGCTTTTATTGTGTATGCTAAGCAGGGTCCCACGGGTTACAGCCTGTGGAAAAGCAAAGGAGGCAGGAAATGGAGATGGGCCTTTATATAAATCACTTCCCCTGTGAAAATCTGTGCCATCCAATAAAAATATAATGTGAACCCATGAGTAATTAGAGATTGTTGTATAACCACATTAAAAAAGATGTGAGGGATGCCTTGAAAATCTTAAATTGTTTTTCTTTCTGTTGAAGGGTTTGTCCCAAAACAAAACAAAATTTTGGTGCTCTAACTGGCATCTCATTTGGGGTCCTGTAAGGTTAAAAAAAAAATGTATTCTTTGGGTCCATAAATCAATTTGGGGAATAAGTTAGTGTTTTCCTTTCCCTACAAAAAGATCAATCGTGCCTCAAGAGACGATGTAACTTAACATCACTTCCTTACTTTCCAAACTTATCCCCCTAAAATTAGGATGGATGGTTTGTAACTTAAGAGTGCTATTTACCTTGCTGCCCCTGTCATTTCCTACAACAAATAGCTTGGGTTCTTTCTCTTGCTGTCCCTTTTTCCTTCCTCTTGCGCCTGGTTTAGTCTAGGACAATGCTAACCTGACTTATACATCTTTGCTTTTGTAGCATACAGAATTAGTTTAAAAGATCGTAAAGACCGTAGTTTGTAGGTTTGGCTGGGCTCACAGCACCAGGAACATGATCCTTTCAGAGCCACTCATCCCATCCCAAGAGGGAGAGAAATGAAACAAAGCAAAGTTTGAAAGAAAAGGGATTTGGCAGAAGTCTCTTTGTTTCACCTAAATTGCAGTTATGTATTTTCCCCAAATCATTATTTAAAATTCCAACCCCATTTTGGCCTGTTCTTTGATATTTAGGCAGAGACAGTGACTCCCAGGCCCTTTGATCAAAATAACCATCCAAAGTTATAGGCGTTTTTCCGGAAGTCAGAACCTTTTATAGAGTTTCTGGTTACAACCCCCAATCTGTGTCTGAGCCACAGGTTAGGATTTGATACCTGGCTGTGCTTCCATCAAAGTGTCAAGTCAGTGAATCAAGCTAAGCTCTGTGCTGTCCTCAGAACAAGTCCTTCAAAATTCTAGGCAGGTCAGTCTGTTCTAATTGCCTGTGCCGTTGAAATTCCAAATTACGATTCAAGAGCATGTGGTCAATTGAAGGACAAAGGGTAGGAGGGTGAGGAGGGCTGTTGGTCTGACCCCCAGATTACAGATAATCACCCCTCGGATGGGGGATGAGCTCACTTGTTGTTTGTGCCACCCGACTGTGTGGGCATGTGCATGCTTCTCCTGGAACCCAGCACAGAGTTCTGGAAAATGCTTGTGACACCGTAATCTGACCCTACTCTTCCGACACTCTGCAACGTCTCCTATTTGTTTTAACCTGTAGGAAGAAGGAGGATTTACAGATGATAATGACATTTCTAATCTGCTTTGGGTAAGCCTGACTCTAACACAGGTCTCCTCACCACGTGTAGCTCTCATCCTAGACGGTTTCCCTGGGTACCGCTCTCTGCTTGGTTTTCTTAGCCCGAGGGGAGATGTCACCTCAGTCCGGCATGGAAAGCTATCCTGTTTCCCACCCTTTCTTTAAATTTTATTTTTAATTGGAGGATAATTGCTTTGCAATATTGGGTTGGTTTCTGCCATACAACGACAGGAATCAGCTGTAAGTATACATATGTCCCCTCCCTCTTGAGCCTCCCTCCCACCCCACCTCCCCATCCCACCCCTCCAGGTCATCACAGAGCACTGGGTTGAGCTCCCTGTGTTATACAGCAGCCTCCCATTAGCTATCTCACACCCATCAGAGTGGCCATCATCAAAACATCGTGAAATTTTGTTTCAATCATGGAGAAAACATGAAAGGCTTTAAAAAAGATAGTTTATATTCAGTGTTAAAATGGTCCATGAACATCAGGGATCCCCTGTCTGAATATCTTCTGTAAATTGCAGTCATCTTGCCAATAACTCAGGTACTGCACAGAACTGATTTGGTTATATTTACTGTGCTTCTGTGGGAATTTCTATTAGCAGGCTAAAATAAAACAAGTAGGAAGGACTCTCCTGGGAAGAGAATTGAAATTGCAATGAGTAAATTAACTTTCTGTGAGAGAAAGCCTTGTTTTTGTCCTTCCCCTCCTCCACCCAGCTCTGGTAAATCATCTTTTTTCATCTCTAATCCTCTTGCTTTGCTCTATAGGAACCTGTATACGCTTCTACTTATTCTCCTGCTCTACCTGCTGCCCATAAATACCTGTCTTTTGTATCTATTAATCAGGTGAGGAAAAGCCTACATGTATTAAGCCTCATTGCAATTTCTGAGTGGCAGGGAGAAACTTACTTCATTTGGGAAAGTAACTCCTTTGCTGCATTTCTGTGTGTGCGTGTGTGTGTGTTTGTGTGTGTGTGTGTGTGTGTGTGTAAATGTAGTTACTTCATATATTTTGGGTCAGTCACCCGGAGGGCATAGCAACCCACTCCAGTCTCACCTGGAGAATCCCATGGACAGAGGAGCCTGGCAGGCTACAGTCTGTGGTCACAAAAAGTCAGACGCAGTTGAGCACACACACACATCGCAACCTTGGCTCAGACCTCTAGGGAGACTTATGGTATTAATTCATCCCATAGTCATGAAACTGGTTGAAGAGGAAAGTTTCCCCTCTAATCTATGTTGTGGGTTGGGGTTTTTTTAACTTTTCATTTTATATTAGCGTATAGCTGATTAACAATGTTGGATAGCTTCAGGTGCATAACAGAGCGACTCACCCATACATGTATATGTATCCATTCTCCCCCAAACCCCCTCCCATTCAGACTACCACATAATCCCCTAAGTTAATATTCTAAAATGAGTCCAGAGCCCAAGAAGGAGCCCAGGGTGTTCCTGGCTCCAGTTCAGGAGACAGATTATCTTGCTTACCTTGATCAAGTAGGAGGAGGTGGTGGAAGCACTCGGGGGTGTGGAAGAGACAAGGTGGAAGCCGTGGTCCTGATGCAAGCTGGCTGCTGTGGCGCTGTTGGCATGGAAACCACAGTCCTGCTTCCCCAGCTTCCACCTTGCTGCACCCTGTCTGAGCTCTACCAGAAGGGAGACCTAGCCTGGGCTGAGGAATTCTGTTAGTGCCTAATATGCAATGATGTTTAAAGCTAGAAATACCGACAATTGGGTTTTTTTTTCCCCTTGGAATGTCCCTGGGGTCAAAATTGTTAGAAAAAGTGGGGGCATCCCCTTTGCTGTGACGAGCCCCAGGGGCTCGTCGTCCTTCGTCTGTGGGACCTGGCTGGTCACTCTGGTCTTAGGGCCTCTGTCTCCTCAGCTCGGGGACCATGGCCGGTCAGGTGGCCTCTAAGGTCATGACCGTTCTGTCCCTTTAGGACTAGTGGTGACAGACTGGTCTTTGAGGGAGAGGTGCAGGATTTCAGCCAGAGGGAGGGTCTGCAGGGTCCTCCTGCTTCATCTGGCATTTTCATAAAGGGAAACGCCCCATTTCTTCTCCCGAAGGAGGCCTTTCTTGCTCTTGCCTTAACTCCTTTCCTCTGAAGTTAGGAGTAAAGGTCTATAGCAACCTAGCCCTGCATAACCAGCTGGTGTCCACTTCAAAAATGAGGATAAACTCTGGAGCAATACTGCTGTTCTGTCACTAAGGGGGGAAATAAGTCGATGTTAAACTTTTTTTTTTCGTATTTATTTGTTTATTTGGCTGTCTCAGGTCTTAGTTGCGTCATGCAGGATCTTTCATTGAGGTCCAGGGACTTTCGTTGTGGCACACAGACTTCGTTGCTCTGCACACAGATTCTCTTGTTGTGACTTGCGGGCTTGTGGGATCTTAGTTCCCTGACTAGAGATCAAACCCACAACCCTGCATTGCCAGGCAAGTTCTTAACCACTAGGCCACCAGGGAAGTCATGTTAATGTTAAACTTTAAAAGAAAAGATACATTATTAAAGTCTTTCATTTTACATTCTTTTTTTTTTTTAACATTCCTTTCCATAATGGTGCATCACAAGGCATTGAGAATAGTTCCCTGTGTTACAGTAGATCTGTGTTGCTTATCTGTCCTGTATATACTAGTTTGTATCTGCTAATCCCACACTCCCAGTCCTTCCCTCCACCACCCTTATTGAAATCTTTAAATATAAACTGTTTCCATGCTGGCTCAGCGGTAAAGAATCTGCCTGCAGAGCAGGAGCCTCGGGTTTGGGGTGGGGAAGATCCCCTGGAGGAGGGCATGGCAACCCACTCCAGTATTCTTGCCTGCGGTCGCAAAGAGTCAGGACTAAGCGACTTTCACTTTCATTTTTGTCTAGAGAATCCCCTTGACAGAAGAGCCTGGCGATCTACAGTCCATAGAGTCACAAAGAGTTGGACACGACTGAAGTGACTTGGAATGCACACTCACGCATACTTATATAATACACATGTTATATGTATATGTAGTATACTTTTTTATAGACTTGATTTTTTTAGAGTAGTTTGAGGTTCACAGCAAAATTAAGCAGCAAGTGTAGAGATTTCCCTCACACCTCCTGCCTCCCCCTACCCCACCCACAGCCTCCCCCACGGTCAGCATCCCCCACTAGATGGCATATGTGTTTCAGTTGACAAGCTGTTATCCCTCAGTGTCCATGGTTTATAGTTGGGTTCACTCTTGGTACTGTATGTGCTAAGATTTTGACAAGTGTGTAATGACACGTATCAGAGTCAGTCCACTACCCTAAAACCCCTCTGTGGCTGCCTGCTCATCCCTCCCTCTTCTTCTCCTTCCCTCCCAGGAAATTTATCTCTTTAACTATAGTTTTTGTCTTTTCCAGAATCTCCAACAGATGGAATCATACAAGGTGTAGCCTTTTCAGATTGGCTTCGTGCATTCAGTAATATGCATTTAAGGTTCCCCTATGTATTTTCATGCCTTGATGGTTCATTTCTTTTTACCGCTGAATAATAGTCCTTATCTGCCTGGACCAGTTTATTTATCCATTTGCTTACTGAAGGTCATCTTGGTTGCTTCCAAGCTTTTGGCAGTTATGAGTAAAGCTATTATAAACATCCATTGCAGGTTTTTGTGTGGACATAATTTTTCAACTTGTTTGGATATCAAAGAGCTGAATTATATGGTAAGAGTAAGCTTGGTTTTGTAAGGAACTGCCAAACTACCTTTGAAAGTGGCTGGACCATTTTGCATTCCTACCAGCAACGAATAAGTGTTGCTGTTGCCCCACATCTTTGCCAGCATTTGGTGGCATCAGTGCTTTGAATTTTGTCCATTCTGATAGGTGTGGAGAAGTGCCTTGACGTATTTTCTTCCTCCGCTTGCCTCAGGGCTATAGCAAAGTAAGATTTCCTTTTGTGCCCTTCCTTTCATCTTGTTGTTCTCTAGTTGCTAAGTCATGTCCAACTCTTCAACTGCATGGACTGTAATCCACCAGGCTCTTCTGTCCATGGGATTCTCCCAGAAAGAATACTGGAATGGGTTGCCATTTCCTTCTCCAGGGGATCTTCCCAACCCAGGGACCAAACCTGTGTCTCCTGCTTGGCAGGCAGATTCTTTGCCACTGAGCCCCGTGGGAAGCCCTCCTTTCATCTTGGTTGCTGGTAAATGATGACAAGACCAAATTATGGTCACTTTGAAATCCAAACCTAGTTGAAATCTTTCTCCATGTTTTGTCCAGGTCACTTGAGGCTCTGGGCCCTGGTGACGGATAGAAATCACTTAAGGAGGTGGCAAAGCTAAATTTCCTTAACAGTGCACAGGGTTTGAAAGGTGACAGCATTTTTGAAAACTGAGAATGCTGATTTGTTGCTGTACTTTATTTCTTTCACTGAACACATGCCTTTATGGTTTCTTCCTGTGATGTAGTTTCACTCAAGGTGAGTAAGATAAAATTTTAAAAGCCAGATCACAATATTTTCTATCTACAAAGCTCTCCGCTTGTAGAAGAATCTTACCCTTAGAGCTACGCTAATCCTAGTCACACATTAGTTCTCTCTCGGTGTATCACCTCCTGTGTCAGAAACACTTAATGAAATGTGATTTCTGAGGTGTACGGAGACAAACCCATAAGTAACAACATGGTGACCTGAAAACGTTCTTCTCTATTGACCCTTTGCAGAGTTTCCTAAAGTCTCTGTTCGTCCCTAAGACCCAACTTTCTTCCCCGCTGTTTCACTGCATTCCCTCCCTCCCTCTCTCTTCCCTTAGCCCTCCTCTTTCTGTACCATGTTCATGAGATCTATGTTTAAAAGAGTAAAGGCTAGAAGGGGTAAGGCTTCTATTCCTGTTCTGCCCCAACTCCCTCACTCTTCCAGCAAATCCTAAATCTTATCAGTTAGACCTAGAAAAACCTGAAAAATGACACAGTGCTTACTCGACTATGAATTATGCCCTTCTCTAAATGAGGGAAGAAAAAACTTTGAAGGGAAAAGCAAGATAAGAGAATCATGATGTCAAAAGCTAAAAAAAAAAAAAAAAGTACATTGGGAAAGAGGTCCATGTTACCTGTTTACACATTTTGAGTTCTAAAATTTAATAGCAACTTGTGATACATTGGGGTCGCAAAGAGTCGGACACGACTGAGCGACTGATCTGATCTGATCTGTGATACATTTTATTCATTTCTACAGTGAGTAAATAAACCATATGCGTATACCTTATTATATATATATCCCCACTCCAGTACTCTTGCCTGGCAAATCCCATGGGCGGAGGAGCCTGGTAGGCTGCAGTCCATGGGGTCGCAAAGAGTCGGACACGACTGAGCGACTTCACTTCACTCTTCACTTTCGTGCACTGGAGAAGGAAATGGCAACCCACTCCAGTGTTCTTGCCTGGAGAATCCCAGGGACAGGGGAGCCTGGTGGGCTGCTGTCTATGGGGTCGCGCAGAGTTGAACATGACTGAAGCGACTCAGCAGCAGCAGCATTATATATATATGATATACATACACACATATATGATATATATACAAGATATATATATTATATATAAGGTATATATATCATATATACATACGTATATGTGTGTGTGTGTATACTTATTGTTACATTATAGAGCCATTTAAGGTCAGATAAGGGGAATTAGGGGGCTTTTGAGTAACCCAACTAAGTGGCAAAATTAAGGTGAAACTTCTAGAGAAGCAAAAACTTATGTTTAGTAACATCATCTAGAGGCACATTAAAAGCGTGCTTCCTAACATAGATTTGGCAAACTTCTGGACACTTTAAATCCTGGAATATCTGTGTATCCCAGGGCCCACATCCATCACCTTCTTCCAGGAGCTGCAGGAGAATCCAAAACGGAATTGCTGATTTGGGGACACTGTTTTTCTGAGTCATTAACCACCCCTCCCACCACACCCAGGACTTGGGAGATTCTACTGAGTTCACCATATAAATGGTAAAGTCTGGGTGTTTGGAAAAGAAAACTTTCTTGGCATTTTATATATTTTTAAAACTATTTTAAGGCAAGTATCATAGTTTTGATTAAAATTCACTCCTGAAACTTAATTTTTCAAAAAAACTTATCTTCTTTTTCAAAATTTGATGAGGTTTTCCTAGTAAGTTCATCTAGTTTATGAGGGCATGCGACTCAGAGAATTACTTGGAACCAGGGTCATCTTACCAATCATGAGTAGGAAAGTTAAGGAAAGGGGTTTTTAATATGTTTGATAATTTTTTATTTTGATAAAAATTTAACTTACAGAAATGTTGTCATAATAGCCAGGATACTCTCATATACCCTTGAACAGACCCACCGATTGCTGGCATTTGTTCCCTCCCCCACCCCCCTAATCCCCCATCCCCGCTGCCATCGTTCACCTTCACTTTTTTCTCCTGGTTTGAATGATTGATTGATTGATTGGGCTGTTGTAACAGAACACCATAAACTAGGTAACTTATAAACAAAAGAAATGTAATCCTCTCAGTTCTAGAGGGTAAGAATTCCAAGATCAGGGTGCTGGCAGAGTCAGAGTCTGGTGGGGTCCACCTCCCAGTTCTTAGAGCCCTGTCTGCTCACCGTGTCCTTGTGCAGCTGAAGGGGTGAGGGAGCTCTCTGGGGCCCCTTTTATCAGGGCACTAATCGCATTCTTGAGGGCTCTAGCCTCATGGCCTAATCACCTCCCAAACCCCACCTCCTAAAGTATCATATTAGGGATTCAGATCAGATCAGTTGCTCAGTCGTGTCCGACTCTTTGCGACCCCATGAATCGCAGCATGCCAGGCCTCCCTGTCCATCACCAACTCCCGGAGTTCACTCAGACTCACGTCCATCGAGTCAGCGATGCCATCCAGCCATCTCATCCTCTGTCGTCCCCTTCTCCTGCTGCCCCCAATCCCTCCCAGCATCAGAGCCTTTTCCAATGAGTCAACTCTTCGCATGAGGTGGCCCAAGTACTGGAGTTTCAGCTTTAGCATCATTCCTTCCAAAGAACACCAGGGCTGATCTCCTTCAGAATGGACTGGTTGGATCTCCTTGCAGTCCAAGGGACTCTCAAGAGTCTTCTCCAACACCACAGTTCAAAAGCATCAATTCTTTGGTGCTCAGCCTTCTTCACAGTCCAACTCTCACATCCATACATGACCACAGGAAAAACCACAGCCTTGACTAGACGGACCTTTGTTGGCAAAGTAATGTCTCTGCTTTTCAACATGTTATCTAGGTTGGTCATAACTTTCCTTCCAAGGAGTTAGCATCTTTTAATTTCATGGCTGCAGTCACCATCTGCAGTGATTTTGGAGCCCAGAAAAATAAAGTCTGACACTGTTTTCACTGTTTCCCCATCTATTTCCCATGAAGTGATGGGACCAGATGCCATGATCTTCGTTTTCTGAAAGTTGAGCTTTAAGCCAACTTTTTCACTCTCCACTTTCACTTTCATCAGGAGGCTTTTGAGTTCCTCTTCACTTTCTGCCATAAGGGTGGTGTCATCTGCATATCTGAGGTTATTGATATTTCTCCCAGCAATCTTGATTCCAGCTTGTGTTTCTTCCAGTCCAGCGTTTCTCATGATGTACTCTGCATAGAAGTTAAATAAGCAGGGTGACAATATACAGCCTTGACGTACTCCTTTTCCTATTTGGAACCATTCTGTTGTTCCATGTCCAGTTCTAACTGTTGCTTCCTGACCGGCATACAGATTTCTCAAGAGGCAGATCCGGTGGTCTGGTATTCCCGTCTCTTTCAGAATTTTCCACAGTTTATTGTGATCCACACAGTCAAAGGCTTTGGCATAGTCAATAAAGCAGAAATAGATGTTTTTCTGGAACTCTCTCGCTTTTTCCATGATCCAGCAGATGTTGGCAATTTGATCTCTGGTTCCTCTTCCTTTTCTAAAACCAGCTTGAACATTAGGAAGTTCATGGTTCACATATTGCTGAAGCCTGGCTTGGAGAATTTTGAGCATTACTTTACTAGCGTGTGAGATGAGTGCAATTGTGCGGTAGTTTGAGCATTCTTTGGCATTGCCTTTCTTTGGGATTGGAATGCAAACTGAGCTTTTCCAGTCCTGTGGCCACTGCTGAGTTTTCCAGATTAGGTTTCACTATGTGAACTGGTGGGGAGCAGGGGACACAGAGCCTTAGACTGTAGCACACTCCCATAACCTCAAGAGGAGGAAATTTTATATTGATACATTGTTTATCTAATCCATAGACTATATCCCAACTGTGTTCATTTTCTCCCAAATAATACCCGTTTTAGCCCCTACTCCATCCCATCAAAGATCCAAGCAGGATCATATGTTGCATTTAGTCACCATGTCTCTTTAGGAGATGGTTTTTAGCCTAGTTTAATTGCCAGTGATCTCAAAATCAGTCCTGACTGTGACTGCTCTGTAGGAGAGTTCTGTGAAAGGAAGATGTATAGGTACAGTGATGGAAAAATCCATGTCCATGGCTTAAGCTGAATCTTACCAGTGCAGACTTGGTTTTTATGTGGCTGGAAAGGAAGGAGAGCCTCCCCGCGCCCCCACCCCCACCCCCGCCCCATTACCCTGCAACTCTCCGTCCTCCCAGAGCCTTAAAGAGAGTAAGGGTGCTGACCTCTGTCATCTTCCTGAGTGAATCTGGAGGTGTTTCCTATTGGTCAGTTAAGGGATGCTAATTTGCCATCGTGGGATGGACAGCAGTGGAGAATAAAAGCATCACCAAGTCCCCAGGGATGAATTTCCCCCTCAGGGCTCCTTGATCCTCCCACTGTGTCTGTGGAAAACCTGAGGATCATTATGATCTATGTTGACTTCTTATCTAAGAAAGAACTCCGTACATGGGAAGAGGAGCTTGGGGAGACCACATAGTAGTAAGGAGAGCTCACCTGTGGTTTGAAAGCAGATGCTCCACCAGAAAGGGCCTCCTCGGACCTCAGAAGATACTGTGGTTAAAGCGCAAGCACAAACCAGCGTCATCACTATCCTTAGGACCCCTTTCCTAGGAAGGACCTGGAGGCAGAAGTGCTTTCTGCTCTTTGGCAATGCTTTTCTTTCCTTAACATTGGCTCCCATGGCAGCTTCCCTCCTGACCTCCCCGACCCCTCCCACCCACTGTCCCCCACTCCCTGCCTGGTGCCCTGCCCCCAACCCCAAAGAGATTTTGTCATGAAAGGAGGGATGGGCAAAGGAGGAGGGAACAGAAACTCTCGGGCCAACACTGGAGGACCTTCCCCAGTTGTCAGCCTGCGAACAGCCGCTCATCTCCTCAGGCCACGCCTCCACCTCCTTCCTGCCCATCCCCGTCCTCCTCAGTCTCCCTCGAGAATCCTCCAGCTTCTGCCTTTTAGACCAAATAAGACTAAATAATGTCACCAAGGGCTTAGACACTAAAGAAGCAACTGTCTCCAAAACCCCAATGAGAAACATTTGTAAGCCTTTTCTATGTAGAAATGTTATTATACATGTAGGTTATGTCTATAGCACAGCTCAGCCTCAATGTCAGATATTCTGTGACTTAAAAGCCATCTTTGTGGGCTTGCTTTGGTTGCCTAACTGCCCATATAAAATAGTTGCTGTAGGAAAAAGCACGTGAGTTCCAGAAAACCTCCTAATAACTCACCTTCCTCCTAATCAGCTTTCTCTACTTTATGGTTGACTTGCCTGGAAAATCCCATGGACGGAGGAGCCTGGTAGGCTACAGTCCTTGGTGTCGCTAAGAGGCGGGGACAACTGAGAGACTTCATTTTCACTTTTCACTTTCATGCATTGGAGAAGGAAATGGCAACCCACTCCAGTATTCTTGCTTGGAGAATCCCAGGGACAGAGGAGCCTGGTGGGCTGCCGTCTATGGGGTCGCACAGAGTCGGACACGACTGAAGTGACTTAGCAGCAGCAGCATGTAGATAAAAATCTTTGGTAGGTAAGATTTTCTCAACAAACTGTGTTCTTTGAGCATGATGAACAAAGATTCCTAGTCAACTGAGTTTAGATAAGTGAAACAGAGCAACTTGAAAACTGTAAGATTCATGGCAGGAAGACGGTCTCTCTCTTCCTGTTTCTTTTTACAAAGCATCATTTTGATATTCTGGTGTTCCAAGCAAAGAAGTGAAAAACCAAGTTCTAACCTGAAGTTCCAGGGTTGGTGGTGGTGATCTGTAACCCAAGCTGGAATAAGGAAGCCAGACCTATTTCAGGTAGAACAGCTGTGGACATTAGGGGCAGTGCAGGACTCCTCTTTGCTTTCCAGCTCATGAAATGCTCATGCTAACGTTCATGCCTCTGTGACTTCCTCTCCTGTTTTCTCCCTGGTACACGCTGCAAACAGCGGGTCACAGAAAGTCGAGAGAGCCAGATGACTATTGAAGAGAGAAAGCATCTCATCACCGTGAGAGAGGACGCCTGGAAGACCAGGGGCAAAGGAGCAGCCAACGACTCTACCCAGTTTACTGTGGCCGGCAGGATGGTGAAGCGAGGTCAGAGTGTGTGTGTGTGTGTGTGAGTGTGAGTGTGGACCTGTGTGTGAGCTCCATCACCCACGGAGGGGAGGGTGGCGTAGATAGCTCACTTTAAAAAACCAAGCCTTGGTCTTTTCTGGTTTTCACTCTTAACTGAAGCTGTGTACATATTTTGTGAGCCACTCCAACTGAAAATCTTCCTATGACGGCATCGTCTTCAACGTGACGCATGATTCAGTTAGTCACATTTCAGAACAGTCATTTGGAAATGCCCAGGCATCAAAGCAGTTTTGCAGATCTGCTATCAAACTTTTAGTCCTTTCCTGTAATTGCTTGGAAATTATTTCCATTTTCTTGCCATCTGGCAATCAGTTCACTCAAATAAGCCTTTCTCAGTGCAGAAGTTCGTCGTCTTCCTTTTAGGGTAATTCCCAGGTCTCTTTCCATCAACCCAGAGTTCCCTGGCTACAAAGCCCTGTTTCCAGAGATGTTTTATTGGATGTCTAAAAGATGTATCCATTTCCAGGAAAGTGAGGTTTCCCTTAAGACAGGTCATTTCTCTGCAGCTGAGCTCTTGAAACTGATTTTCAGTGGGAATCCAAAGATTTGTAAAACTGACGAACCAGTCAGAAAGCTCTGGAGCTCCACAGCCTGTTGGAAATGGTTAAAATCTGGCGTCCCTTTGTCACGTGCATGCACATACCTTCATTTTCTAAGCTATTGTTTGAGTAAATTTCTCAATTTAGTGATGAAGGTTTTCTCGATCAGTAGAATTAACTTATATTGTCATCTGCTTCGTAGGTTTGCAGTTTGCTTTTCTCAATACCTTTCAGGATCCTCAGTTGTAGGTGGAGCCTACATCATTGTAGGCTCAGGATAAGTATTTGCAGAAGGAAGGAAGGGAGGGAGAGGAAACTCTTGAACTGAGATTAACCCAAATATTGGTGGAAGAATCCTTTCTAACAAATTTATTCTTAACTAATATTTGAATTTAGGGAAGCCCTGATGGCTCAGTGGTAAAGAATCCGCCTGCCAATGCAGGAGACACAGGTTCAGTCCCTGGGTTGGGAAGATCCCCTGGAGAAGGAAATGGCAACCCACTCCGGTATTCTTGCCTGGGAAATCCCATGGACAGAGGAGCCTGAGGGGCTACAGTCCATGGAGTCACAAAAGAGTCAGACATGACTTAGCGATTAAACAATAACAGTCTTGGAATTATCAAAGGATAACAAGGTAATTTACTCTCAGAATGAGGTGGCATTTGAGGATTTTTTTCATCAAGTCACAGAACTATCTCCTTTGCATGACCCCCATCCCTATGTTAACAAAAGCAGATTCTTCAGGCCCACAATGAGAACTTGAGCTGTAGCTCAGAGCTTCCAGCTTCTAGCCTGGACTTTTATCATGATGACCTTTTACTTGGGTTTCATTTTTTGTCTTTCATCTTAAAAATCATAATGTATTTGAAGCCTGGTCCTTACTCCCGGATACCACTGTCCCTGTCCATGGGGACATCAGAGGAAGTAGCCTTGATCCTAGGCAGTTATGGAAAACAGAATCAGGGACATTCCTCCTCCCTTAGAGGATGAGTTTCCTTTCACGTGTTCTTGAATAAATCAGGGACCTTTATTTAACAGGTGCTTTATGACTCTGCTCGAGAAATAATTTTGTTGTACTTTCAATCTAATGAAAAATCAGCGGCCTGCTTTTCTGGTGTTTGTTATCACCTGCACAGCCGTGTGTTTCACTGAGTCATTGGCTCTTTTGGATTTGCAGAGGTGGAACATCCAATTCACTACACTTGTCAAAGAATGAAATTGTCCCCACACTGCAGCCACCAAGACTTCCTGTCTCATCAGATGACAGTGTAGCAATGAGTGGCCAAGAGGCCTCTGTAGCCTGATTTTCATTCTCTCCCCCCAGGAGCTGTTTTCTCCCCTCACCTCATTAGGGCTGTCCCCCGTTTTGTATTCGTAGAGTCCACAGATCAGTGAGTACTCCATAGGTTTCTGTGGTATTCTAGATTTCTCCTGGAAGGAAGATATTCAGGGTATGCCTTTGAAGAAGAGAGAGCTGAGGGACTTCCCTGGTAGTTCAGTGGTTAGGACTCTGTGCTTCCAATGCGGAGGAGAGGGGCACGGGCTTGACTGCTGGTCAGGGAACTAAGATCCTACATGCTGTGCAGTACAGCCAAGAAATTAAATAAATACTATTTTTAAAAGATGTAAAATGTTCTTGAAGAGAACAGGTGACTGGTTATTGTCCATAGAATTCATTGAAAGGAGCTATGGGGAGTGATTTAACAGTGTGAAACTTAAATCTATATGCCTGCCCCCATCACAGACAAGCCCTGTCTCTAGCTGGAAAGAGCGGGTGCACCTTTAAGAGCTCATGGGTACAGGTGCCTGAATGGGCAGCAGGGGGCACCCTAACTGGACAAAGGGCTGGTGGCAAGCCTGTTTATTGGCTTCACAGTGAATAACCTCTGTGCTAATGTTATGTCCCCATGTCTTTTACACATCATTTTAGCAGGTAATGAGCTACTGTCTCAGCCTTTGATACCAAATTTTACTTATTTTTAATATCTTTCAAGAAAATTGACTTTCACTCAGATATAAACTCTTTGCAGATCTTGTAATTAAAGATTTTTTTTTTTAATGTTATTGACATCAGTAAGGAACTATATGTACATGTTGAGAAGTACTTCTGGAAAGTGTTAGTCGCTCAGTTGTGTCTAACTCTTTGCAGCCCCATGAACTGCAGCCCACTAGGCTCCTCTGTCCATGGGATTCCCCAGGCAAGAATATTGGAGTGGGTAGCCATTCCCTTCTCCAGGGGATCTTCCCAACCCAGTGGTTCTCCTGCATTACAGGCAGACTCTTTAACCGTCTGAGCTACCAGAGAAGCTTCTGAAATGTCACCTAAAATTTCAGTTGTAAACTGCATTTCAGTATTTTTCCTTCCAAGTTTTATGGTGTAACAAACATCTTCCTCTCCAACTCACACAAGGGAGGAGCAGATCCATTCATTTGGTTTTTTGTCCTGTACACATTCTCGGGATGTGGTTCTCAGATGTGGTCTCTCGGATGCAATAACGTAGCAATGTCACCTAACGGTTTCACTTTTAATACAATGGATACAGAGAATGTTAACATCTCATTTTGTTCTTTGTATGTGTACCAATTACCCGTCCTGCCCCCCTTGCAAATCCCTTCTAAGTTTAGGAAAAAATACTCATCTATGTCTTTATTCAGTTTTCTGGTCTACTAAGATGCCGTCTTCATGCTGGAATGTTTGTCTTCCATTTCTATGTGTCTCTTATCATTTCTCTGCTTAGAGAGTCCCCATCCAGCTCCTCGAAAGATGCAGGTGAAAGCATGTCCCTAGCTCCCAGCCACACCCAAGACCAGTATGACTTTCCAACATCCATACCTGTGTAAACTGTTACCCTTGTGTCTTTCTTACAAAGCCTAGCACTCTCTGGGTAATTGCCCAGTAGATCACACTCTGATGATGCCCCCAAAGGTCAGACTGTCCCCACGTCCCCTCAGCCAGGAAGATGACTCCAGGGCTGGGGAACTCGCTGGCCAGCGTGACAAACCGGGTCTCTGTTTCCTCTGGAGAGATGTTACAGAAACAACCGGCCGTCCACCTTCTTGAGTTCTGCAGCCACAAATCCAACCAACCACAATCCCAAAAAAATTTTTTTTAATTCTATAAAATTCCAGAAAAGCAAAACTTAAATTTTCTACAACAACTCTTTACAAAGCATTTACATCTTCTTCGGTATTAGGAGTCATGTAGAGATGATTTAGAGGATATGGGAGGATGTGTGTAGATTATATGCCAATATGCCATTTAATATTAAGTACTTGAGCATCCACGTGGATGTTGGTACCCACAGGAGGTCCTGGGACCAGTCCCTTGTAGATACCAAGGGAACAACTGTATGCGTTCTCTTCAGCTACCTCCAGTGCCTGAAAGGCCTTCAGAAGTCAATATTCTCTTTCTTCAAGGACATTCCGATCGCCACCTGCACTCTCTTATCCCATCTGCATGTTAGGGATGTGTCTTCATTGTTCAGTGTGGAATGGCAGACTGGCAGCTACTGCAGGCCTTAGAAACAATAAAACCTTGTCTGTGTGGGCAGTTTTCCTGTAAGTGTGCGTGTCCCATGTCTGTCTGTAAATTCTGTAAACTGTTAGGTCTCTGTTGGGGCTCCTGGTGCTCCCTTGGGGTCCTGGGAATTTCCAGAAGTGATCCTGAGATGCTCAGTTGCTCCTTTGTTTTTCCTGCAGGTCTGGCGTCCCCCACTGCCATCACCCCGGTAGCATCCCCTGTTTCCAGCAAAGCAAGGGGCACTACACCAGTTTCCAGACCCCTGGAAGGTGAGTCGTGAGGCCCTGCCGTGGAAGGGGTCTGCGGTCAGAAGAGCCCTCAGTGCTTCTCTCACTGTGTTTCCTCCTTGCCCAGATATCGAAGCCAGACCAGACATGCAGTTAGAGTCGGACCTCAAGCTGGACAGGCTGGAAACCTTCCTAAGAAGGCTGAATAACAAAGGTAATGCCAGGAGCCACAGAGAAGCTGTGGTTCACGTGTGTGTGGCTGGTGTGGCTCAAGTTTCAGTGGGTAGCTCAGAAAATCTAAAAATACCTACCCCACTTGCAGAATCTCTGAATCCCAACATGGTTTGCTTTTTCTCCTCAGCTAAATTGTCTTCTATTATGACTCAACCATTGCGTACTTTGAGCATTATCTCATGTTATAATTTAAAAGTTAATTTATTGGTCAACACTGATTAGATTACTAAGCTCTGATTCACTAGATAATGTACTCAGTAGGTGGCTCCCAATAGCACATTTGTGCCTGGATCTAAACTCTTGGGATGTCATCCAGTCAGGATTGTACACTCAGTACTTTTGCTTTTAACCGTGAAAGTAGATTATGACATGAAATCAACATGGTCTGATTGTATATGTCATTTTCCAATAAGGTAGCAGCTGCTATTATATCTGATTGTCACAAATAGTTTCCAGAAGAAAATTCTAGTGAATAAATAAAGATTTCAATACAAAAGACTATGAAGTATATAAAATTAAAGAATAACATGCAGAAGTAGCCTCATCTCTTAAGAAAAATGTCCAGTACTTAAAACTTGTCTGTTACTAAGCACCTACTATTGACAATGACCCCTATAGGTTGAAAATAATACAAACAACCACTTTAAAAATATAAAAGTGTCATATAATAACCAAGCTGGCAAGGCAAAGAATACAAACAATTCAGTTTATTACCTGTGTGTAACAGGTATCTAACCCAGAGGCCAGCAGACTAATCCAGCTCCCCACCTGTATTTGTAAATAAAGTTTTATTGGAACATAGTCATGCCCATCTGTTAGCTTATTGGTAATAGTTAATTTTGTGCTATAGCCACAGCTTCATGCAAGTTGCAACGCAAGTCAAATAGCCTCCCATGCAAAGCCTATAATATCTACTACATGGCCCTTTGCAGAAAAAGATTTTACCAAACCTTGATCTAGAACAAAGCTGAGGCTAGTTCTGTCTCCAAGAGCATAAAGAACAGGTTCAGAAATTGTCAGTGGCTTCAGCCTCCATCTCCTACCACTCCCAGCGCAGGTTTTGTTCAGTCCTTTCCTGAGAAGACAGCCAATGCCCGAGAAGCGTCTGCGGAATCTGGGAGCGCTGTCGCGTTTGCTCCACTCCTGGCCTTAGCGGGAAGAAAATAATGTTTAACCAAGTGAAGCAGAGTTGAAGTCATGTTTTTTACACACATCTCGGGTCATTGATTTGCTTGTTTGTTGATAGTTGGTGGGATGCAAGAAACAGTCCTCACTGTCACTGGGAAATCGGTGAAAGAGGTGATGAAGCCGGACGATGATGAAACCTTTGCCAAGTTTTACCGCAGCGTGGACTCCTCTCTACCGAGAAGCCCCGTAGAGCTGGACGAGGATTTCGATGTCATTTTTGATCCTTATGCCCCCAAGTAAGTTATTTCAATTCCCATCACCGGCCTCTGAATAGCACTTTATTCTCTCACCGTTATCACCTTCTGCAATAGAATAGCCAGACTGACACTGACCAGGGTCCTTGGCCTTTCCCAATCAATAGAAATTAATCTGAGGCCAGACAGAAAATGCAGGCAAGGCTTTATTGGGGCCCCTGCTGCAGCAGGAGGAAGGAAGAACAAGTGACAGGTGCCCTTGCTGGCTCCCCGAGGTGGGGTGAGCATGTTCCTTGTATGGGGTAAGGGAAGGGGTATGTCCAGGGTTCAAACCAGGAGGGTGGGTGGCTTAGGTGGTTTACCCACCCCTTTGGTGGTGTTGAGTGCAGGAGGCATGTGCAGTGCCCAGGTTTTGCTCCCAGCTCTTCAGATGTGGCAGTTGGGTTTTTTCGGTCTTTTTGTATCTTTTTGTTCATAATTTGCCCCAGTTACACACGCATGAAGTTATTTTTAGTCCCTTATAGTGTCTTCGTATTTTGTTGCTGGAGGAGATACTTGTCCAGCTGTCATCACTGCAGCAAAAGTTCTCAAGTCCCAGGTCCCAGCTTGTCTCAAAATCACTATTCTCTAGAACTAGACACTGGAGTAGATGGAGCTTGCATGCCCAGGACAGACGTCCTCTGCCAGAAAGCCTTGCATCCACACCACGTGCCTGGTCCACGTGATGGGTTTTTCACGTCACTCGACTATTGCTTTCAGACTTCATGAACACTGGTTAACCAACATTTTTATGCCTTCTTTCATTTGATGTGTCGAATTCTTACTCAACTTTGAAAACTATTTGGATCACCCAGGCTCCGATGAATACAGCTAACTAGAAAATCAATGAAATTTGCCACCAGTGATAAGATCAATAGATCCGAGGGTTTTATCAGTGCTGTCTCAGGTCCCTCTTCACACAGAAATTTGGCTACACCACTAAAGAAAAGTGTTCATGGTGTTAGAATTCCTTGGATCTCAAGTGCTGCGAAGAAAGGCAAATCCAACCAACTTCAGCAGAAGAGAAATGTGGAGGGATTTACAGGTTCACTCCTTGAGAAGTTGCAGGTGTGACCTCAGGTTCGGGGGGCTCAGAATAAGGTCTCTCTCATGCCAGCTTCCCTCTGTCCTTCCCTCTCAGGCTGTCACCACATTAGATGGTCACCCCTTACTCCAGATTTATAGCCCAGCTGTGTGGCCACTCCCGTTCAGGCAGCCACCCTGCCCAGCAGTCCTAGGAGGAGCTCTGGCTTGATTTTCCCAGATCTGCATGCAGCCCTGCAGCCATCATTGCAGCCAAGGGGATGGAAGATGCTGATAGGCTAGTGGTGGTCTCTGGATACCACCCCCCCTCCGCCAGCTCCAGAGCTGGGATAGAGGGTGGGGCGTGGAGGGAGGCAGTCCCCACAAAGGCAAATCCAGGACCACCTACCAGAAGCAGGGAGAGCGTGCTGGGTGGGCTTACCCCACAGCCATCCACCACATTTATCTGCTTCCCACCAATTTGTGAGAGAGCCTGTCTCTTCCAGAATTCTGCAAGGTCATCATAAATGTTTCCTTAAGCTGTTCCTGATACCCATTCTGCATTTTTCAATGTGTTCAGTTTTTTTGTTTTCAATTGGCTGTCTTAAGAAAATGAACAATTTGCCACTCCCCACCTTTAATATTCTGGGTATTATTTTCATACATGGTTATCGGACCATTTCTCAATCTCCTCCTCATCCAAATGTCATTGTTTAAATTGTTACATACAATTTGAACATTGATATGTCGTGTTGAACACATACACACATGATAATGTTACGTATGAAAGAGGACCTCCGGGGACAGAGATCCATGCACTTGGATGTTAAAAGCAGCTAGTCTGCTGGGAACTCTGGGACAGAGTGTACCCCCATCTTCATGGTCTGGTGTTTGGCCCCAGAGAGTTGTGTGTGTGTGAGAGAGAGAGAGAGACAGGGTCATAGTTTGGGGGCCTCTTTTTATTTCTATATACTCTTCAAAATAGTGCTTATTTTCCAAAGAGGGGCAGTGGGTTGGGAGGAGAATAGTGATGGGAGAATTGGGGGAGGAAACTGCAAAACTGGCATGGAGAGGAAGCTGAGTCTGCAGGAAGGAGGGTTAAATTGAGAAGCAGTGACTGACTAGTCTCCGAGGGCTTGCTAGAGAGCCCAGAGAAGGAAAGGCGGTTCTTTTCCAACAGGAAGTGATCAGGATGCTGTGTAGGGGGCAGGGTCGGGGGCGGTGATGATATCAGGGAAGGACTTCCACCCATCAGCGCTGACCAGGAGTGGGGCGGGCTGCACCAGAGGCGCTAACCGTTCCTCCAGGTGAAGTCCCAGGGGCATGGTGACAGCAAGGCTCCTAGGACTGGCTGGGATCTTGACCCAAATGGGCTTCAACCTTCCAAGATCCTCTGACTCCATCGGTGGAGTGGTGGGAGGAGGAGGCGCTGTTAGATTTATAATGCAATGGAGAAATAAAACTGTGGAGCTGGGTGCTCCAGGCCAGAGACCTGCAAGCCCCTGAGTGTGGGTGAGACTGCAGCCTGGCCACAGCAGCTCTGCTCTGCCCCGTAGGTTGACATCCTCGGTGGCTGAGCACAAGCGTGCCGTGCGGCCCAAGCGCCGGGTCCAGGCTTCCAAAAACCCCCTGAAGATGCTGGCCGCGAGGGAAGATCTCCTGCAGGAGTACACTGAGCAGAGACTGAACGTGGCCTTCGTGGAGTCAAAGCGGATGAAAGTCGAAAAGTGTGAGTGTGGGGCCCACCCCCAGCTGTGTGCTCGGGAACTGGGGGAGCAGGTGACTCCATCTCTCATTTTCCTGCCCTGCAAAGGCCAGCCACAGTGCCGAGACACTCATGAGAGACAAATGAGCGCGTTTGCACACATGCATGCACACCTGCAGAAAGCCTGCTTAGAAGGTGAAGGCTTCTCACAGAAACTCTTAAGTGTGGCCCATCTGTTCACTTAAAGTGAAAGTGTTAAGTCACTCAGTCACGACTCTTTGCGACCCCATCGGCTGGAGCCCACAAGGCTCCTCTGTCCATGGGGATTCTCCAGGCAAGAATACTGGAGTGGGGAGCCATTCCCTTCTCCAGGGGATCTTCTCGACCCAGGGATCAAACCCAGGTCTCCTGCATTGCAGGCAGATTCTTTACTGTCTGAGCCACCAGAGAAGCCCTCTATTCATTTAAGTCTTTTTGAGTTTTCTTTCCAGAGGCTGGAGGAAAGGGAGGTTGGGCTTTGTAATTTAGTCCATTTCCAAACTTGGCAGTTCTCCACCCCATTTGATTCTAGAGGAAATTTGATCTCTCATGGGCAAGTGTCCCACATCCCTGCTTTGCCTAGGTTTTATGCTGTTAATTAAAGTACAAACCAGTGCTTTTCACTTTGCTTTGGAGAGGACCTCGGGCTCCTTGAAGTTGGGATGTGGGCTGAGAGGAGTGGTGGGAGGGGGCAGAAGGGGTAGGCAATGATGAAAGTGAGGAGCGGTCCCCAGGCTCTGTTTCCACTCCAGGCTCAGCCGTCAGCTCTCCTTTGCCCAGCCACATGGGGGTCCAGCTCTGAAACAGCGGTTGTCCTGGTGGGGCTAGTGGCATGCATAATCTTGCGAGTCTGAATATTCTTGCTATCATTTTTGTTTTCCTATAGCACTCATAAACCTACTTACCAAAGTTGTTTTTTGTTTTTAGAAATAGAATATTTAGATGAGGTGGTTGAGTCTTTTCATCATAATTGTTTTCTGAATAAGTATATTTCAAATTCTGAGCCATATGAATTGTGAAGTGGTGTTATATGTCTTCAGTGTTAGAACTTCATCCCAGCGAAGTAATTTTCCAAGTTTCTCTCTAGCACACATGGGAGAAGGCAATGGCACCCCACTCCAGCACTCTTGCCTGGAAAATCCCATGGACAGAGGAGCCTGGTAGGCTGCAGTCCATGAGGTTGCTAAGAGTCGGACATGACTGAGTGATTTCATTTTCACTTTTCACTTTCATGCACTGGAGAAGGAAATGGCAACCCACTCCAGTGTTCTTGCCTGGAGAATCCCAGGGACGGGGGAGCCTGGTGGGCTGCCGTCTATGGGGTCGCACAGAGTCGGACATGACTGAAGCGACTTAGCAGCAGCAGCAGCATGCACATATTTTTTAAAACAAAGAACTGGAGAAATAAAGATTTATTGGCAAAGATTCTGTGTACTTTAATTCTGCCTCCACTTTTCAGAGGCATATGTACATTTGTTGGTTCACACAGAGAACCTAGCGTCTTATTACAATCTTAAATCTGAGAGGAAAGGATCCCAAGAGATCATCTAGTTGTTCACTCTGCCTCCAGGAACAGATGAGAACTAAACCAAGCCTTACAGAGTGCCTGCTTTTCTGCATATAAAGGCTTTGGATGGAAGATATCCAACAGTCCCCCTCAGGAAGCATTTCAACATCTGAACCCTGTTAGGAATTGTAATGGCTTTAGTGGAATTGCAGCAAATGAGTTCAGCTCCTAATTTTATACTGAGGTTGTTGGTCCACACTCATTTCTTATCTCTCTGCATGGATGGGTTGACACCTGTCAACAAGCATTTATATTTTCAATCCTGTGTTTAATTCCTAACACAGAGCTTCACAGAGCTCATCAGACGAGAGTATGTTTTCCCCATCAGGACTAGCTTGAAAAGAAAAAAGCAGTGATTGTTATGCATGATCACAGAGTATGAACCTTGTCTTCTCTCCCGTATGTCTTACTGCCCTGTGCTCTCTTTCATCCTTCAATCCTCCCAGTGTCCGCCAACTCCAGCTTCTCAGAAGTCACCCTGGCGGGGTTAGCCAGCAAAGAAAACTTCAGCAACGTCAGCCTGCGGAGCGTCAACCTGACGGAACAGAATTCCAACAACAGTGCAGTGCCCTACAAGAAGCTGATGCTGCTGCAGGTTAAAGGTACTGAGAGCCGAGAAGATGACACGTGACCCCGGGTTTTGTCTGGAGGCCTGAGTTCCCCCCACTTGCCTGACGGGGAGGGAACACATGCTCTGGAGAGCCCACCGGGCACTACCACATCTAACCCCAGCTTTGCAAAATCCCACGAGGTAGGAAGCATTTGGCTCCTGAGCTTGGTGACGGGCCCCAGGTCCCCACAGCTGCTGAGCAGCAGAGCTGACTGTGACCCTGGTCCATCTGATCCCAGAATCCTAGCTCTTGCTGCTGCGCCCCTTCCCGTGACCCTGGCCACACACTGCCTGTGGTCACCAGATGCCCCCGCGGCCATCAGAGTGTTCGCCCCACTCTGTCATCCTCACTGAGGTCAGCAGGAGTCAGGGAGCCAGAGGGAGAGATGGGCTCTTGGAGAAGGGAGCGAGGGAGTGCAGAGAGGTGGCCAACACCCTCCCTCCCCTCCTCTTTAACAAGGAGCCTTCCCCTGCAACCAGAGGGCTCTGGGCTGCCCTGCAGTGATTAGCTGCCCCCCAGCAGCACTGCTGTAGATTCGGCTCAAGACAAGGAGGGCGTATCCTCTGCTTCGCTGGTGGTTTCCAGTTTGTGTCTGCACGGCCACTGTCCTTTGTAGCGCATTTAAAAGACCAGTGGCAAGTGCAGACCCCCGCCTCCGTTCCCATGTTGTAGGGTCAGGGCGGCACTACTGGTGTGACTATGGGAAGATGGAAACCATTTAGGAGAAGGTGTTGGGAGCTGCACAAGGCAAGGCTTCCCTCTAAGCTGGTTCCTCTATAGACTCAGCGTTTCCGAGAACCAAGAGGTTCTCTGAAGGGCGTTCTGATCGCCCGGCCCACAGCGGCTGTGAAGTGTAGGAGGTGGGCTGAGTGGAGACCGACCAGGAGAGGAGCGGGAGAGGGAAACAGGGAGTTTGCAAGCATCCCTGGGGAGGGAGCCTTAGTGGATCCACGTGCTGTAAGAGGACACCGCTAGTGGTCCTGGCGGTGACTCCTGGGACATGCCACCAGGGAAAGTCATCCACGAGGCTGTGACCTACGCCCCCCGGGTCACGGGAGCTCAGCTGAGCAGAGACTGGTCAGGAGGCAGAGTCAGGAGCAGGGTTGCTCTGGATGTGAGGTGCATCCCGGCGGGTCCTGCTGGGACTGGGGCCAGGGCTCCTCTCGGGGAGACCGTGACCTCTGCCCCGTGTTCAGGAAGAAGACACGTGCAGACGCGGCTGGTGGAGCCTCGCGCCCCCTCCCTCAACAGCGGGGACTGCTTCCTCCTGCTCTCGCCCCATCACTGCTTCCTGTGGGTCGGAGAGTTCGCCAACGTGATCGAGAAGGCGAAGGTCAGTGTGTAAGCAATGAGAGTAGCTTGGTTCTGCGTCTCCTTTAGACACAGACAGGACATTCTTCCAGTGGCCAGACCCCTAGAAAGCTTCTCAAAGCCTCAGTGTCTCATTCAAGTGAGAGGGGATAGTCTTATTTCTTTTCCGGAATGTCTCTGCAACAAGCCTCTCATTAAGTGCTTCAGGGAGATGTTTTCAAAGGAGTCTGACCTATGCCCCCAGGTTTTAAGTCCTGGTTCATCGTTTGTAGAGGAAGAAACTTTCTCTACATCACTTCTAAGTTGTTTATCCCGGGTGCTAATGAAGTTCCTTCTCTGATATACTGAGTGAGATTTTAATGGGAAAAGACCAGGAAATGGGAATTTTTTTCTTATTGACTTACTGATTTTTAATTGACTTATAGTTGATTTACAATGTTAATTTCTGATTTACAGGGTTAATTTCTGCTGTAGAGCAAAGTGGTTCTGTTATACATATATTCTTTTTCATATTGTTTTTCTTCCCAGGAGGTTGAGTACAGTCCCTGTGCTCTACAATAGAACCTCAGTCTTTATCCACCCTGTATATGCTAGTGGCGTCTCTAATCCTAAACTCCTACTCCATCCCTCTCCCACCTCTCCTCCCCCTTGGCAACCACAAGGCTGCTCTCTATGTCTGTGAGTCTTTCTGTTTCATCGATAGCTTCATTTGTGTCTTATTTTAGACTCCACATATGACATCATATGGTATTTGTCCTTCTCTGACTTCACTTAGTATGATCATCCATGTTGCTGCAAACTTTGCTTTTTTTTATGGCTGATTAGTAGAATGGGTGTTTTTAAAAGCATCATGGATGATCTGTTGAATTTAAGACCTGTTGCTCTAAAGAATGCATTCCCTCTAGTCCTTTAGTTACATTTCCTTGACTTTGTAGACAACCCCCAACCAGTGGTGCCCCTGGCCCCTGTGGTCACGAGGTTTTCCTTTCAGACATGCACCATTTCTCTTCTCTGATTTCAGCCTTAGCCCATCCACCACCTGGCCTTGGACTTGTCTGCCCAGATAACTGTGCTCCTCTCTCTGTTTAGGCCTCAGAACTTGCGAGTTTAATTCAGACCAAGAGGGAACTTGGTTGTAGAGCAACTTACATCCAGACTGTTGAAGAAGGAATTAATACACACACACATGCAGCCAAAGACTTCTGGAAGCTTCTGGGCGGCCAAGCCAGTTACCAATGTAAGAGTTTACTGTATCTCAGAGAAGAAGACTGGCTACTTCTCCTCTCCTCCTTCCTTCTTCCAAATCAGCCGCTCTCCAGTGGAAAACATAACATCCCCTTACTGTTCTTATCCCAAAGCCGCCGGAGACCCAAAGGAGGATGAGCTCTATGAAACGGCCATAATAGAGACCAACTGCATTTACCGTCTGATGGATGACAAACTCGTTCCTGATGATGACTACTGGGGGAAGATCCCAAAGTGCTCCCTCCTGCAATCAAAAGAGGTATGGCGAGGGCTCCGCCTTGGCCCTGGGCTGCCCGGGAAAACAGACAAAAGTGCCCAACAGACACTAGCCAGGGTTAGTGCACATCACAGACTAGAGATATCTTGTTTGGGGTTTTTTGGCTGCACCTTGAAGCATGTGAGATCTTAAGTTCCCCAACCGGGAAACGAACCCACAGCCCCTGCAGTAGAAGAATAGCGTTCTTAACCACTGGACTACCAGGGAAGTCCCCAGAAACATCTTTTTAAAGGCTCCCAATTTGTGACTTCAAATCATTGCTGCCGTCTTAGATGCTAATTGTTTATTCACTAAGCTGTGTCTGCCTCTTTGCGACCCCATGGACTGTAGCCCACCAGGCTTCTCTGTCCATGGGATTTCCCAGGCAAGAATACTGGATCGGGTTGCCGTTTCCTCCTCCGGAGGATCTTCCCAACCCAGGGATTGAACCCATGTCTCTTAAGTGTCCTGCACTGGCAGGCAGATTCTTTACCACTGCGCCTCCTGGTGCTAATACAGAGTTACAATGTTGTTCCCAGGAGGCGTGGGACAGTGAAGGCTTTTCTGTTTGGGGCCAAACATAAATATGACTCAGGCCTGTCTTTTGATTTTTGTATAAACATTAAACATCTTTCAGTCCTTGAGTTTCAGGAATCATAGGTGTATATATAATTTTTAGGTTTGCCAAGTAAACCCATGAATTTTTATCTCACATAAGTAAAGATTTATTAAATATAAATAATAAATATTCTTTTTTCTGACAAGTATTTATTAAATATATTAAATATTTAATTTAATTTTATATTTAATATTTTATATATGTTTGTGGGCTTCCCCAGTGGCTCAGCAGTAAAAGAATCCACCTGCCATGCAGGAGCCACAGGAGACGTGGGTTCACTCCCTGGGTCAGGAAGATCCCCTAGAAGGGGGCATGGCAACCCACGCCAGTATTCTTGCTGGAGAATCCCATGGACCTAGGAGCCTGGCGGCTGCAGTCCAGGTCACAGAGAATCAAGCGTGACTGAAGCAAATGAGTACACGTGCATACATGTGTTTGTGTGTATGTGTACAAATGTTTGTGTGTGTGTGAGAGAGAGTATATATATGCAGAACCAGTAAGTATTCTGAATGTTGAGAAGAAAGTGGAAGACACAATGGGACTTTAAATTTCATTGGGTAGAAAAGTATTAGAATGTCATCCAAAGCTAAATTGATTGTCTGATGTGAATGGGCATTTAAAGGGAGAAACAGTCACAGAAAAAGAAGTAATCAGGAATAATTTTAATGATAAGGTGAAATTGAGTCTAGTTTGCTTAGTAACTTAGTTTGCTTAGTAGTAATAATTCTATTCTTAAGTAGAATTCCCAACACAGGGATCGAACCCAGGTCTCCCGCATTGCAGGTAGATTCTTTACCAGCTGAGCCACCAGGGAAGCCCAAGAATACTAGAGTGGGTAGCCTATCCCTTCTCCGGGGGATCTTCCTGATCTAAGAATTGAATCGGGGTCTCCTGCATTGCAGGCAGATTCTTTACCAACTGAGTTTTCAAGGAAGGTTGGAAATGAAGACAGGAATTATTCTAGGAAGAACAAGCAACAGGCATGGAAATAAGAAATAGCATTGTGTTCTTGTATTCATTCAACAAACCCTGGTGAGCCCAACTGCAAATATAAGTACAGGTTTGTCTCTGCCCTTGAGGGTCTCGGAATTGTACAGGGCGGAGTCCTGTACAATCACTGGGTCCTCAGTGCCACGTGAGGTTGCCTGTATAAGTTAAATGAGTGAATGACAAGGGAAGGGAGAGAGTAAGGGGGACGGAGGAAGACGTGCTT
Organism: Bos indicus; assembly: GCF_029378745.1. Lineage (NCBI taxonomy): Eukaryota > Metazoa > Chordata > Mammalia > Artiodactyla > Bovidae > Bos > Bos indicus. The sequence continues at coordinate 34,649,483 of NC_091772.1, read as the reverse complement.
AAATAGCTCTTATGCCTCAGAAGTGCTACATGGCCTGAGCCTTCAGAGGAGGGGTTAACTTGGGCACTTAGGTCAACAAGACAGAAATCACACCCACGGAATGAAGGCTGGCTTGGCAGGATGGCACTAGCTGCCAGGTCTCTTTGTGTCTGTACTGAATGCTCCATTAGGATTTAAATCATCGCCTGTCTGGCTTACTGTCACTAGAGACTCTGGTTCAACTAGAACTTGTCCTTGGAGTTAACAGATTTTTCTGTGCCATTTCCCCAGGTACTGGTGTTTGATTTTGGGAGTGAAGTTTACGTGTGGCATGGAAAAGAAGTCACATTAGCACAACGGAAAATCGCCTTTCAGCTGGCAAAGCACTTGTGGAATGGAACCTTTGACTACGAGAATTGTGACATTAACCCGCTGGATCCTGGGGAATGCAATCCCCTCATTCCCAGGTACTGCCGGGCCCTTGGCCACCTCCCCCCACCGCAGTGATTAACCATCACCTTTCTTGGGTTTTACTTTCCATAAATGATCACAATGCAGTACCTTGATTATTCACAAAAGGAACGGCGCTTTAGCTTTTCCCTAACAAATACAGAAGTACGGATGGAGAGGTCGTCTGGATGGTGTTCCTGTTGTATTTCATTTCTTAAGGTAAATCGGTGCCACCTGCAGCGTTCAGGTGCTGCTGTGCCAGATGAATAGCAGTTGTTTAAACAAATGCCTTGCTCATTGGAAAAGCTTGCCAAGTCCTGGAATCCAGCCATGGATCTGTGGAAACCATGCCTCTGTCTGGTTTCATACCTCCCCAGCATAGCCCTTGAATTCCAGGATCCACTATTTGTTTAGATGAGGTTTTTGCCCTTTTAGGGGGAGGGAGGATGTGGTATTGAAGTAATGATTGTAGTTATTTCCTACAGTCTACTGGACTTTTCAAAGTCATCTTGGAGAAGCGGCCAAAGATGCACAAAACTCTCAGAAAAATGATCTTGAGGAAAAAATTCTTAGATCCAAAGGATCAGTGTTTTTTATTTCATAACTACCAGGAAAAAGAAGTGCCTTTAAATTATGCATCCCACATAATACATTAGAAATTGATGTAAATGGCACATTGAAACTGCTTTTTAATGTCTTCCATTGAATTTATATACAGATTTCAACTAACCTACCTAGTTTCCTGTTTTAAAATCCAAATCTTGATTTTATTATTGTCATTATAGAAAAAATCCAAAATGATGTCAGTGTAGGTGAAAAGTTTTCAAATCCTTTTTAAGCACATTTAACAAAATTAGTACTGAAACAACTAGTTTTTTTAAGAACTAAAGCTAAGACTAAAAGGAATATTTTACTTGCTATAGTAAAAGAAAAAAATACCAAAGCATAAAATCTGTCTGATAGACAATTTGGTCATGACGTCATCTGAGATCTGAAAATACAGAGGAGTGGGCATCCCGCCTGCTGGCTCTCAGCACCTCTGAGACCAGAAGCTCTGGGGGAGCTCTGGAAAAAATGCATTTGGTGGGCCCAGCCCAGGAGATGTGCTTTTGATTCAGGTGGGTGGGGCTCGTGTGTCAGCATGTCTTAAAAGCTCCCCAGGGATTTTAAGGTGCAGCCAAAGTAGAGCACTCAGCCCTTCTTAACAGACAGGAGACCAAAACCACTGAGGAGTCATGGCTTCACCCAGCTCAGACCCACGAGTCAGGACAGAGAGGAGGGTCACCAGCTTCACGCCCTCACACTGCAGATGCTGCTGGCCGTGCTCCCTGGCTTCACAGTATCCAAGATGAATGTCGAAGCTGAGACCAAAGTGCTCGTTCTGTAAGCACCTCAGCAAGTCTGCAGAGTGGAATTTATATAAAAGACAGTCACTCAGCTATTTTCTGCTAAGGACCATAGTCTTCAGGGTAGTCCTGAATTTTCCACAGTTGCTGATACTTGGTTCCTGAAGTCCCACCAGAGTCTGCAATGGAAGTGTTTGTATGAAGTGCCTCATCCTTTCGGGTCCCTTTGAAAACAGGCAGCCCCTTGCTGTGCCTTAGCTGTGATGCCAGAAACTGTGGTCTGGACCAAATAGGACATGATGAAGCATGGGCCACCCCAGGGCCCAGGAAGCACTGCCCGTCCATCTGAGGGACCCAGTTCACAAGCCAAGGCTGATTAGGAAGGATGAGAAACACCTTCACCTTATCCTTACGGCTCACCCTCTTCTGCACGTCTTTTCTCAGCTCTCCCTATTTCTAAGTTAGCTGTGTTCCAAGCTCAGTGCCGGATTCTGAGATCCCGAGACAGTACAGACCTCCTGACCGGGCTGGGCGGCTTCCTTTCTCTCTTCATTGTGTTCTGCTCAGCTGCTTCCCATCCAGTGACCTAGACTTAAATGTGCACAAATTCACTCTATGATCTATGAGGGTATGTTCATTTAGGGAACAGAGGAGAATTTTTCCTGGAGACTGGCAGTCTCCATTGTGACATGACTTAAGAGAACTCAGGGTGAATGCAGATCCCTCCCTCTATTCACGGACTTGAAGGAAACATGCTGAGGCTCTCTGGATGGCCGTGGGCAGAATAAAGCAGGCGAGAGTGACACGCCTGTGACTCCGGCCTTTGCTGAACTCCCAGACTAGCCCGTTGCCCTCCGGGACCCCGACGTGAGGATTTGCTAGAATGCAAGTCCAGTCCTGAGGTGGATCACGTCACATTCAGGCACATCAACTCCAGGGAAACAAAACCATGCAAGGCTTCAGGCTAAAATAAGAAAATGTCATTGATCAGGTCACATCAGTGAAAACAAACCATCCATTCTGTATACTGTTTGCGTATTTGGTTTTCTCACTAGCCACATGTGCTGGGTTTGGACTTCTTAATTTCAATGTGACTTATTTAATCTTGGTTCTTTTCCCATCCACTCCTCCCACCCCACCCCCACCCTGCAGGAAAGGACAGGGGCGGCCCGACTGGGCAATATTTGGGAGACTTACAGAACACAATGAGACGATCTTGTTCAAAGAGAAATTCCTTGATTGGACGGAACTGAAGAGACCTAACGAGAAGAACGCCAGCGAACTCGCGCAGCACAAGGTATGCAGGATGATTAAGCCCCAAACCTCAGAGCTCGGTTTGAGTCCATGCCAAAGGGGCCTGGATGCTAAAAGCCCTCCTGGGGTTTGCTAGTAGAACAGCAAACCGGTTTCCAGCTACATTCTGACTCCAGGAGGTGAAAATAGCTGTGTTTCCACCTCCAGGTTTATAGGTGTCGCATTCACAGTCATGGTGTGTGTCCTCTAAATGCACCCTTTCCTGAAATGCACTGGACAGCCTGAACGCCATCCTCTGAGGCTATCCCATCACCAGGGAAGCAGTGATGCTATAGCTGCGGATGCAGAGGCAGCTGAGCCAGCATGTCTGCGTTCCCTCCTAGGACGATGCCCGGGCAGAGGTCAAGCCTTACGACGTGACGCGGATGGTGCCCGTGCCCCAGACAACAGCCGGCACCGTGCTGGATGGGGTCAACGTGGGCCGAGGCTACGGGCTGGTGGAAGGGGACGACCGGAGGCAGTTCGAGATCGCCAGCATCTCAGTGGACGTCTGGCACATCCTGGAGTTCGACTACAGCAGGCTCCCCAAGCAGAGCATCGGGCAGTTCCACGAAGGCGATGCCTACGTGGTGAAGTGGAAGTTCATCGTGAGCACTGCAGGTCAGTGAGCACTTCTGTATCCTCCTAGCCCCACCGTGGCCATCGTGGCCGCCGGATCCAGACTGAGTGCATGTCTGCCCCCAGCCGCCGGTGCAGGGGCCAGTCTAGTCATTCCTCATGAGAACCTTGGGAATAGATTCCTAACACCCCAGCTTGGCTAGCATCCCTGGTGCTTCCCTCTAGTCTCCTGGCATGGTAAGGTTTCCCGGCCGCCCTCCCCTGCCCCATCCCCGAAGGTCTTCTAGAAAAGCAATGATTTGCCTCTGCATGACCTTAGTATTTACCCCGTGATTGGATGCTTTAAATGGAAGGAACACACGGCCGACGGTACAGCACTGAAACCAAATGGTGTTGTCACAGTCAATCCGTGCACAGAAAGATTTATTCAGACTGAAAGAAGTATTTCCTCTAAGGCTGAGAGTCCTAACAGTGCTCTATGTACCTGGCAGGGTAAATACATGGTCCCACCTCCCATGGACCCCACAGTGCTGTGCTCTTCACATGGCAAAAGAGCAAAACTCTGCATGGTGTGATCTGCACTAGGGGCAGTGAGGGCGGAGAGCGGTGGATTGGGGAGAAATCATCCCTTTTTCTTGCCAAGAAGCCGCCACAAGTCAAGTGATCCAGTGTCCCTCATTCCTACGCGTTTAGAGACAGTTTATGTCACAACTTGGTGATTCCGAGTTTCACTTGCCAAGGGAGTTTAGTCACCTCCTCCTGGCCCCCTTGCCGTCCGGGTGTGGCTGCCCCACGGGGCACAGGGTGGAGGCCACTGGTGGCTTTCAAACACTGACTTAGAACCATTTGGTTTTACCTAATTTATCCACTATACATCCATTAATCAACAGGTGGCATTTACTGAGCACCTGCTCTATAAAGAGGACACTTTTAAAATTTATTATTGAAGTATAGTTGATCAACAGTGCTGCATTAATTTCTGCTGTACAGCAGAATGATTCAAATATATATACATACACATATATCCTTTTTCATGATTTTCCATTATGGTTCATCCCAGGATATTAAATACAGTCCTGTGCTGTACAGTAGGACCTTGTGTATCCTTCCTGGATTACTAGTTTGTCTTTGTTAATCTCAAACTCCCAGTCTACCCCTCCCCGACGTCCCCTCCCGCTTTGGCAACTGCCAGTCTGTTCTTTATGAGTCTTGTTTCTGTTTTGTAGACAAGGTTGTGTGTGTTGTATTTTAGATTCCAGATACAAGTGATATCATACAGCATTTGTCTTTTTCTTACTTAGTATGATAATCTCTCCATCTGTGTTGCTCAAATGGCATTATCTCATTCTTTTTTCTGGCTGAGAAATATTTCATTGTGTGTGTGTGTTTACACCACATCTTCTTTACCTATCCATTTGTCCACGGACATTTAGGTAGCTTTCGTGTCTTGGCTATTGTAAATTGTGCTTCTATGAACATATGGATGCATATATCTTTTTCAATTATATTAACAGTTTTTTCCTGGATATATGCCCAGGAATGGAACTGCTGGATCACATGGTAATTCTTGTTTTAGTTTTCTGAGGAACCTCCATCCTGTTATCCACAGTGGTTGCACCAACTTACATTCTCACCAACAGTATAGGAGGGGGTTCCCTTTTCTCCATACCCTCTCCAGCATTTATTTGTAGATTTTAAAATGATGGTCATTCTGAATGGTAAGAGGTGATACTTCACTGTGGTTTTGATTTGCATTTCTCTAATAATTAATGATGTTGAGCATCTTTTCAACTGCCTACTAGCCATCTTTATGTCTTCTTTGGAAAAACGTCTATTTAGATCTTCTGCCCATTTTTCAATTGGGCTGTTTTCTGTTGTTGAGTTGTATGAGCTATTGTATAGTTGAGAGATTAAGCCCTTGTCAGTTACATCATTTGTCAGTATTTTCTCCCATCCCATAGGCTGTCTTTTCCTTTGGTTCCTTGTTTCCTTGGCTGTAAGTCTGATTAGGTCCCATTTGTTTTTGCTTTGATTTCTGTTGCCTCGGGAGACTGACATAGAAAACACTGGTGTAATTTCTGTCATAGGATGTTTTGCCCATGTTCTCTCCTAGGAGTTTTATGGTATCAGGTCTTATATTTAAGGAATAAGAGACTTTTTTAGGGACTGCGTGACTGGACAGTCACAGGACATAGGACTGGACACTCAAGACCCCTTTTCTCCCCAAGAAGGCCTCCCAGCTTGGAGGAAAGGCCCTAGACCCAGGGACCCTACAGCCTGGGTCTGAATCCTCTCAGGAGCCACTAGCTGTGCAAGTTGGGGAAATTTACATAACCTGTCTGAGCCTCGGTTTACTCGCCTGGCACATGGAGATTATAATACCCTGCTTGCCAGGGTCCTAGGATCGGGTATGTGGGATGTTTAGCATGTAGAGGTGCAGATATCATCACTGCTGACCTTTTCAGCATAGCTCCTGCATTGAACTGGAAGATGAGATACCATGGGTCCACCCCAATGACAGCAGTTCCCAGAGGGTCTCTGTTGTGGGTTTAAACTCTGGGGTGAATTGCCAAGTTGGACACTGAGTACTCATCTGTGCTGCCTGGCAGTTGAGACAATCAGCAGGAGTTTAGTGGGATAAGACCTACTAACCTTTGATGTTGTGGACGTGGGACCAATAAGGAGCAACTTTCAAGAGCACCCGCTGTCCTCAGCCTTAAAAGCAGAGGAAGGGAAGGGGCTCGCTGTTTTACAAAACCAGACAGGGGAGCTACTGTCTGAAATTTACTTGTCTCCTTTTCTTAAAAAAATAATGGTCAGTGAATGGATGACTAAGACTATATGAAAATGAATTTAAAAAACAGATCTCAGATTTCTGAGAGGCCCCTAACAAATGCTGATGTGACCTGGGCAAATACTTTGTGTTTCTCCCCAGTGAACACAAGGTACATGTCACAGCCAGACCCTGCGGCAGGCACCTTTATGGACAAAGTGACAGCTTTGATGAAGCCCAGCTGCGGAGGATTAAGGGAGGCCAGGTAGCGTTCAGATTCCAGGCCATCCCTCTGGGAGCAGAAAAGCACAGCCTAACAGCATTTGCAGCTGCTCTGTGGTCATCACAGAAGCCCTGGCCCCTTGTGACAGCTGGTCCAGTCCCCACATCACTCAGACCCACAGGGGTTGCCCCTGCAAAGGGGACTGAATTCAAAGTGCCCTTCTGGGCAGGCCCAGCAGAAAGCAGCTCCTGGTGACACAGCACTGTCGCCCTCTTGGCTGACTCTGGGACGTCTGCTCCTTGGGACGTGAACTGTGACCAGGGAGACCAGAGGCCCCAGTGGTCAGTGTCCTGCCCCAGATGCCACCTCAGGTGCTGCAGGATGTGGCTCAAGTCCCCACAGGGTCAGGGAACAGGCAGCTTGGGGTACCCAGTGATGCTGGGTCAGGCCCCACCGGGGCCCCATGCAGGAGTCAAGTTCCTATTGTAGGAGGCTGGCTGCAAGACCACATGCTGAGCAGTTCACGTGGCTGAACAGCCACCACCTGTTTTTTGTTACTTCTAAACGCAACTCCTGATAATGACCTTCCTCTCTGAAGTAGGTGGATGGCAGCATGCAGCAACATGTTACATTCAGCCTCGGTCAGGGCTGCAAAGATGACAGTCCAGAAGTTCTTAATATAGAGCTTAACTAATACAGCTTAACCTTTGCTAAAACTAAAAATCAATACATGCATCAAAAAGTAAGTTGTACACAGGATTAAATTCGGGGTATGCTGAAGAAAATCGCAAGCAAAATTTGTGAAAACTTTTATGGAATATTTTTAAGGGAATATAGTCCTATTTTAGGTATATGTAGGCAAGCCCATTTTAGAATGTTAGGGTGCACAACACTGATTATTTAATTATGAAAATATATTTAACAGACTGGTAACAAATTCTAAGACGTGTAAACTGCTGTGATAACTTTTAAGCATCTCTCTCCCTAGTAGTAGTCTAACTGATGTGACTAATTTTCACTGCTTTGAAGAGTGTGGGATTGCTAAACAAAGATAACTTCTGGTCCTACTTAAATTCGCAAAACTTTCAACGAGTGGCTTCCAAAGTAATTGTGGACATGTAACATCTATTCAGGGGGTGGTTTCTATTTGCTTGGTGCACCTAGAAGTACACAGATTTGACGATTTCAGGTTCACAGTAGAAGGTGCTAAGGCCTGCGCTTGGTCAGAATCCTTTAAGAATTATCATAATCATTTATGAAAGCTGTTTGAGTACTTTGATAAAAAGACCAGAAGAAATCACATAAATATGGCCCCTGATCACTCAGAAACTTGAAATAACTGAGCTTTCTTCTTACCTTCAAACCTTAAGACAACTGTGATTTTGTCAATGAGATTGGGGTTGAGAAAAATTGAGATCATACAGAACCAGAGTCCGATTATTATTTTTGGTATTTTTGTTTTTAAATATTTTATTGGCGTTTTATAGTTGCTTTACAATGTCATGTTAGTTTCTGCCGTGCACAAGGTGAATTACCTGTGTGTGTACATCTATGTATATCCCATCTTTTTAAAACTTCCTTCCCATATAGGTCACCGCAGAGCACTGTGTAGAGTTCCCTGTGCTATACAGTAGGTTCTCATTAATTACCTATTTTATACACATTACAATATAAACGTCAATCCCAACCCATCCAACCCACCCCCGCCCCTTTCCCCTTTGGTGTGCACGTTTATTCTTCCTGATTTTTAACATATACGGGTATCACAGGCACCTGCATCCTCCCTGGGTTGATCCCACCCGGACCACCCGGGCACGAGTGGAGATCTTAGTCTCCTGACGTCACTCAGCCTAGAACGCTCTGCCTCTTGGTCACGGTCATTCAGGCCTCTCTTATGCACCTCCTCCCAAAGGCCTTCCCCACCAGGCACTCCAGCAGCGCTCAGCCTGCCCCTGTCACATCCCCCGTCTTCTCCTCTCAGTAGTGACACCCTCTGAAGTCACCTTGCTCATCATCATTGCCCTAGCACACAGTAGGTGGTCAGGAAATATTTACTGAACACATGAGGGAGTCTGGAGACAGATCTCTTCCTAAAGGTAAAGGTTTGGGGTCTGAACTCCTGTCTGAAGTGACCGCTCACCCAGATCACTGTCCGTGACTGTCCCTCAGTGGGGTCTGCCTTCCATGTGCTGCTGTGGTCTCTCCAGTGCCTGCGAGGTCCTGGCAGTGAGACTAACCAGCCCTTCATCCTGGCTGCAGCCCTGGTGGCAGTCATCACTTAAATCCTGTTATTTTGTGAAAGTGATAGGTCCGCAATTCGTCTCTCCCATTTCTGACATAACTTGGAGACTTCAAAGTTTTTTTCCTGAACAGTCTTAGCAGATGACATTTCTTTGTGCTTAAAGCTGGCCCAACTGTTGTTTGCAGTATCTTTTCTCCACCAGCGGATCTTCTGCCAACGGTTGGTGAAACACGGAAATTGTGCTTGTGTCATCAGGCACCCCAGGCCTGCTCTGGCATCCGCACTTTTCTGTTACACACACCTGGATGGCCTACTATCTCCCCAGATGATAGATGTTTATCTTGGGGTATCAGGAGGGCCTGGAGATCATTTTCCTCCAGTTTGGAGGCTTGGGGTCCATTAGCTGGAAGAAAGGTGGTTTCTCTCCCTTCCAGTGGCCAACCAAGATCGACATTCCCTCCATTGTAAATGATTTATCCCCAGCCCTGCACCCCAGGGTTGCGCCTCTACTGTTTGTCCTCAGAGTCTGGAGGCCTGAGCTGCACACTGGCTCTTCTTGCGGTTTATCCCCTGCCCACCCCACGCTCTGCTGTTCTTTGTGTTTGCAGTGGGAAGCCGGCAGAAGGGGGAGCACTCGGTCAGGGTGGCTGGCAAAGAGAAATGTGTCTACTTCTTCTGGCAAGGCCGCCAGTCGACCGTGAGTGAGAAGGGCACATCAGCTCTGATGACAGTGGAGCTGGACGAGGAAAGGGGGGCCCAGGTAAGTCCTGGAGGCAGACGTGCTGCAAACAAGGTAAAGGAGGGCACCTGGCTTGTTTCCCTAAGGACCTGATTCTAATGAACAAAGGACAGCATTGTCCAAAGCCTCCTTAGTCTTGATCCGGCTTCTCTGTATTTCAGGCTCCATCTCCTCTTTCATCACCTCCCTGGCCAGGAAGGCAGACCTCTTATAATATGGTCTTAAATGGCAACCCACTCCAGTGTTCTTGCCTGGAGAATCCCAGGGACGGTGGAGCCTGGTGGGCTGCCGTCTATGGGGTCACACAGAGTCGGACATGACTGAAGTGACTTAGCAGCAGCAGCAGCAAAGTTTATCTGCAAATAATAAATCTACAAAATTAAGTTTAAAGAGCCCATAAGCGTTAAGTTTTCACTTAACTAATCATCAAGGAATTGTAAATAGGACAAAGATGCCACTTTCCAGTCCTAAAATGGCAGAAGTGTTTTAAAAGAATGGATCCAGGGCTGGTGAGGATTCAGGAGGATGCGTGCCCATGCCTGTCTCTGCTGCAAAGTGTAAATTGAAACAGCCACCCTGAAAGGCAGCTTTGGCTTAAGAACCTTAAAGTGCTCACACACTTTGATCAGTTATTCCACTTACACAAATCCATCCTCAGGAAATATCAGAGATGTATGTAAAGACTGAGTCTTCCCATGGCAGCCTGGGTGATTTTCCTAGGACCCTTCAGATCATGCCCTGCCCTCTGTTCTCCGTCACACCCAGACCACCCAGGGTCAGTCCTGCACCCTCCAACCTCGCTTGTCTTGTACGCCTGTTCAGGCCACTCCCACCTTTTTATGGCTCCCCCCTTTCTGCCCACTGCAGGGCTTTTGCAGGGATCTCCCCGGCCTGGCACTCCCCTGGGTTTCCGTCTGGATGTCACCTCCTTATGCTTTCTCCACCTTCTCTGTCCCTTTGCTTTATTTTTCCACAGCACTTACCCCAACGTAAAAGGACGGTCACTGTTTACTTATTCTCTGTCTTCCTCTCTAAGCATGAAAGAAACTGTGTCTATCCTGGTCTTACCTACCCCATAACCCCAGAGCCTGTGTGATGCCTGGCAGGTACCAATGCCCAAAGTCAAAGGTTTTGAAAGCATTCCTTTTTAACGTTTGGATTATCTAACCTTGGGTCCCTTCCTTTATTATGGGTAATTAAGAGTTGATTCTGACGTTTTGGAGATCTTAGCATCCTTTTACTGTCTTGGATGAATAGTTAAGAAAAACATCAGGAAAGAGAGCAGAGGTATTTTCTCCAGAAACAGATCCACAGGCACTCAGCCTTCAGGTTCCTAAGAACCAACCCTCTTCCCTAAAAGTATTTAATGCATATTTTTTACTGTGGACTATATTTTCCACATAATAGCTGTTCGTCACTGAAAGCTAATTTATTCCTCATAGTGGATCATTTCAACTGCTTTTTTGAGGGGGCAGGTAGAGGCCATAAACAAATGTTTTATCGTACCTTGGAAATCATCCTTAGGGTTTTGAGTCTTAATCCAATTGGAGCATTTCATTTTCTATCAATCCAGTGGGTGAAAAATCACTGAAGAAACAGAAACCACTCGCACAAAATGGCCCTTGATGATGCACAATAGGTCCTGAGGTTGGTAACTTATAGTGAGAAACACTCCTGCCTTTCAATGCTGCCCAACTGCCAGGCTCTGTTCAAGTTTCCTGTTTAAGGGAAAATGTCTTTGGCAAAGTGAGTCAGCTGACTCAAGCCCCGGTTCCTGTTACTATGTTGCATCCCACGCTGATGGGTTGACAGATGCAGTGACTAAGGTGCCCTGGGTGAGGGGCCCTCTGAGGGGACAAGAGGCTGCAAAAGAGAGAGTTGTTTTCCCCAGAAACACTGAGTCAGTGGCTGTTCATTCTCACTGCTGAGACGTTTTATTAGAAACATGTTTAAATTAATCACATTATATCCCTACTGCAGAATATCAGAATTCATGCTTTAAAGGACATGTGATGATAGAAAAACACTAGGTGAAGAAAATCAAGGTATAAAAGCAACATAAAACAGCAATCCTACTTGGAAACATATACACCTGAAAAATACTTTGTATGATAGGAAAGCTGTACTCTAGAACTGTTATAGTGTTCTCTATAAATCACGGTATTATCACTGGCTTTATTTGTCCTTCTCAATATTTCTCAGATTTTCTACCCGGGCATGTGTTACCTGTACGACCGCAGCACCGGCCCGTGACTTACCACTCTGTCATGTGTTTCAATCGGAAGGTCCAGGTCCTGCAGGGCAAGGAGCCCCCCTGTTTCCTGCAGTGCTTCCAGGGGGGGATGGTGGTCCACTCCGGGAGACGGGAGGAGGAGGAAGAGAACACACAGAGTGAGTCACTCTTACTCTTGGAATTCGCTTCTGTTTTTCCTTCGGGGAAGGTATTTTTACAGGGGTGGCGGTTTGGAGTAAGTCTGTCTTCATGTAGCTGAAGGCAAATTTATAAGTTTGCCTTATAAATCAGCTTTACGGGGTGCCCACACCCCTCCCCCTCCTTCTGTGGAGTTGCCTTCAGAATCCAGCTTTGCATGCAGAAGGCCACAAGTTGACCTTAAACTGGATCCTGGAGGGAAAAAAAATCAGTGACTTTGAGATTTCTGTTGAGGAACATCTTTAAAAAAAAATCATCACAGCTTTCAAGCTTCTTAAAATATGCCTGGTTACAACTTACCTAGGTCTTTATAAATTTTGTGAAACTGGTTTTTCTGCATTGCGAACTTTTGGCAACCTGTTTCTGAGTCCACAAAGGTTTGTTTTCTGGACCTGAGTTAGAAACCGGCCTCGCCTCCACCTGCCCCTCCAGACACAGGAAGGAGTGGGGCTTGGGCTGCCTGGCAGGGTCCCCTCCCTGCTCAGTCGCCTCCTAACTGTGCCACTGGCACCCCCTGCAGGCGAGTGGCGGCTGTACTGTGTGCGCGGAGAGGTGCCTGTGGAGGGGAACTTGCTGGAGGTGGCCTGTCACTGCAGCAGCCTCAGGTCTAGGACGTCCATGGTTGTCCTCAACGTCCACAAAGCCCTCATCTACCTGTGGCATGGATGCAAAGCCCAGGCCCACACGAAGGAGGTCGGACGGACTGCAGCCAATAAAATCAAGGACCAGTGAGTGCCGTTTGTGTGAGCACCTCTCCCTGAGCGAGGGCCTCCAGGGTACAGGCTGAGGATCCCAAGAGCCCCGTGGATGCCCCCATATGTCCAGCATGACTCAGCGTGGGGAGGTCCCCATGAGGTCAGGGGCCCTGAAGGTCTAAGTTCATGACACACATTCAGCCCAAACCTCCCCTTGAGGGTTGTCCCCACTTTCTGAGGATTTACCTGCTTCCGTAAAAGGCAGAAGACCCCTTCAGAGGTGTGATTCGGCTCTTGAATTATCAGCCTGGGTTCTTGGTTATTTAAAAGAGAACAAATTTCAAACATCATTTAGGGGATCAGAGCTGGTTTTGTCAGAGGTGTGGAAGGTTTGCAAACACTCAGCTAGAGAGAGCTGGGACACACCCACTGTGTCAGACTGTCAGGTGCCCCCTCCTTGGGGACAAGGGTGTCCGGGAGACAGCCGCCCAAGTGCATTACCAGAGTCCCCAGGGCAGGCGCAATGGATACTGGGTTCCCTTCCTTTTCCAGGCAGGTGCCCACGACCCAGAGACAGCACACTAGACAGCCCCAGGTGAGAACCCACGCATATACTACAGAACGGGCTGTCATTCATTATAAGGACCGTTTTAGTTGGAAAGCAGGAAAGATGCTGAGCCAATCTGTAGATGTAGTCTGGAATAATTTTGTCCTGCCCATAGTTCCAGGCCTGATAAAAACTATTGGCCTCTCTCCATGCAGATGTCCCCTGGAGGCCGGGCTGCACAGTAGCAGCAAAGTGACAATTCATGAGTGTGATGAAGGCTCGGAGCCCCTGGGGTTCTGGGACGCTCTGGGGAGGAGAGACCGGAAAGCCTACGACTGCATGCTTCAAGGTAAGCCTACAACCGGCACCTCCGAGCACCAGCTTCCTCAGTATGTAAATATTTATGCACATGTGCTCCACACAACACATGAGGAGTCCAAGGCCGGGTCTTCTCGGGCCAACAACCCAGTAAGAAGACTAAATAACATTTATCACTAGTTATGATGCCAAGTAGATACTGTGTGTGTCAGGGTAGAGTTGTTCATAGAGAATGCTTCTGCCAGGAAGTGTTGCACAGAGCTCCAAAGAGGACAGGGCACTTCCTGGAGCCTTGGATGTGTAGCCGTGACTTGCAGAGAAGGGAAGGAGGGAGAAGCATTCCAGGAAACCAGATGGGCACAGCATGAGCCTCTGGGATGAGGTGTTTTTGGTTTAGCCAGTGCCCAGGGTGCAGAGAAATAGTGGTGGTTTAGTCACCAAGTTGCGTCTGACTCTTTGCAACCCTCTGTCAGGGGGTTTTTCCAGGCAAGAATACTTGAGTGGGTTGCTGTTTCCTCCTCCAGGGGATCTTTCCAGCCCAGAGATCAAACCCATGGTTCCTGCAGTGGCAGGCGGGTTCTCTACCACTGAGCCACCTGGGAAGTTGTCCTGGGAAACTGGGGTTTAAATGGGAGTGGGTCGGTCCTGTCTTTGAATACACGAAATTTACAGGTTGACATACATACAGAACAACATAAGAAAAGCGAACAATTACTAAGCAGTTTAGGCTGAGCTAGGCCCTGGCTAACCACCGGCTACATGTTCCCTCACCCCATGCTCACAGCCCAACCTAGAAGCTGCCCTGGTTCACCAGCAGGGAAGCTGAGGCCTGGGAGCTTAACAATCTCAGCCCAGGTTGGACAACAGTGGGATGTCCTTGTGACCACACTGTACTGCCTCTTGAGTTTTACAAACTTTTCCAGAAGTTCTTAAAATATAGTTGATCCTTGAACAACATAGAGGTTAGGGGCTAAGCTCCACCCCCGCCCCCACACAGTTGAAAATCCATATATAACTTGTTATTTGGCTATGTCAGGGCTTGGCTGCCCCATGGCCTGTGGGATCTTGGTTCCCCAACTGTCCCCTGCATTGCAAGGCAGAGTCTTAACCCCTGGGCCACCAGGCAAGTCCCTACATATAACCTGTCACTCCCCCCAAACTTCACTACTCATACCCAACTGTTGACTGAAAGCCTTACCAAGAACACAGAGTTAACACCTAGTCTGTAGGTTGTATGTATTATATAATTCTTAAAAAAAGTGAATGTAATGAAAATTATAAGGGATGGAAATTACATTTACTATAGGATACTATAAATTTCTGTTTATGAGATGAATCATTTGTCAGTACTTACATCAATATTGTCTTAGTGGATACAAAATACTCTAGATGTTATATGTATTACTAATACTAGACATCAAAAATTAAAAGATATTGTGAAACAAATTTGTATTTATTTAAGATATTGGGTTGGACAAAAAGTTTGTTTAGGTTTTTCCATGTGTTACGAAAATCTTGAATGAACTCTTTGGCCAACCCAATATGAATGATTCATGCACTGATAACAAAAAAAGCAACAATATGATTACTTTATATCGCCTAGTGTCACTGATACAGCTGCTTCTCAGCACCCCAGCTGTTACACTAATGAATGGTTATAATGTTTTTATGGCATGCAGCCTTTCAGCCACAATAGTCATAATAAACTATTGAAAAGCACTGTTACATTTTTATAAAATCACCTACCCCTAAAGATAACTGATACACAACTTCTCCAGTTACAAGAGACATGAAGACTGCATAGTAATTCTTTGAAAAACGTTATAGAACAGTAAGAAAACTAACACATTATTAATCTTACATTAAATATCACTCACCTTATGCCTATGTAAAGGTAGGTATCTACATAGATCTGATGCATTCATGACATACCTAAATTTTATTACTTTTTTCAGTATTTCTAGGCTATGCAATTTGTCTGCAGGTTTTTCAAGTTGTCACAAATCTCCAAAAGATTTTTCCAGTGTATCTATTGAAAAAATTTATGATGAACCATTTCCCAAAGCCTATGTTAATATCTATAGAGTTATGACTGCAGGTATTTTATGAGTATATATGCCACTCTCTACTTAATAGCTGGAGAACTGAGTTGTTTCAAATTTTTCTCTAAAGTTGTGAATAGTTTTCAAAAGAATTATCTGCATTTGTTTCTGGTTAAGGTAAATTCCTATACCTGGAACAACTGTGGTGAAGTTATTATAAAGTCTTACAGTAACATCTGCAAGCGTCCCCAGAACACTGGCACCAAATTCCATTCTTACCATTGATTGTAGCCCGCCTCACCAGCAGTTTACAAATGTGTACATTTCACAGCACAGTCACATGCTTGGTTTATTACTTTTCCTCACTGATGGTAGAAATTATGATCAAACACTGTTATAACTTAATGTTTTAAATTAGAAGTACTGTTAAATGCTGTCTATATGTATTTCTTAGCCACATATACTTCTGTCTGGGTGAATATTTTATTTGTGCCTTTAGCACATTTTTAGATATTTATTATTATTACATTTCTTTATATACTGCTAAAGATATGAACAGGTTTCCATATTTCCCATTTTGTCACTTGTCTTTTCATTTTGTTTGGTTGAGGGTGCTTTCTAATGCAGTGTAATTTTTCATTTTTATGTTGTTAATGCATAAATCTCTTCCTGAATTACTTCTTATGCAGTTATGATTAAAAAGGCTTTGCCCACCTCCAAGTTCAGATGAATTGTACCCCTTTTTACACTCGTGCTTTGATCATTTCATGTCTTACATTAATTCTCCAGTCCACCTGGAATTTATTTGTCTTTAGCTTTTTGTTCTCTTTTCTTTCAAAGATCCTGGAAATTTTAACTTCACACCCCGCCTGTTCATCCTCAGCAGCTCCTCTGGTGACTTCTCAGCCACAGAGTTCATGTATCCCGCCCGAGACCCCTCTGTGGTCAACTCTATGCCCTTCCTGCAGGAAGACCTATACAGCGCCCCACAGCCAGGTACGGCCCACAGAAGGGGGGAGTCGTGCTGAGCCAGCAGAAGGCTCACCTTCTAAGAAGTCTTTTTACTTTGCATCTAGTAAGCAGTTTTTATCTGCCAAGTACACTTTCTTATATTATTGCTGATGTAATCCTCATACCTCCCCCCAACCAAAGGAAGATGACATCAATCACATATTATAGTATAAAAAACTGACCCTCGGATACTCAACTCACCCAAACTCATCAGTTAAGAATAGGTTGAGTGCAACTATGTCAGGCATCAGTCTCTGCTGTTCTCTCAGCTTTCCCTCCATCTTCTTGATTCATGTTCTCATATGGCTGCCCTTGCTCCAGCCATCATGTTTCTGTTCAAAAGAGAAAAAAAAAAAGAGTGGGGGAAACTGCAATGATAGCCAAGTCTCTCCCTTTTATTGGGTAAAGCAAAAGCTTTCCCTGAAACCCCCAGCTGCAAGGGAACCTTGCCAGAGTCGTAGGAGCAGGGGTTGGGAGCATCTTTGGGGTGAACCCCAGAGTGGTGTCTACAATTCCAGGCTGCAGAGCAGGGCCAAGGCTCTCTCCTGTGCCTCCTGATCCCAAGGTCAGGGCTGTTTCCACATGACCTCCACCACAAGACAGAGCCTCTGTGCTGTTGTGGTTGGGACAGTCACCAGGGACTGGGCTGCAGACAGTCGTGTCTGAGGTCAGCTGTCCCAGCCTTGGGGTGTCTCCGCTCTCACATTACAAGAGCGTGGAGTGGCATCAGGAACCTCATGGACCCTGGCCACCCTGTCGCCACCTGAAAAGCTTGCCTGGTATACACGGTCATACTGGGGAAATATTAGCTAGTGTCTTATAAAGGGCTGCCACCCACCTCTTCATCCTAAGGCTCAGGTTGGGTCTTCAGCCTCCACTGGGCTTTTCAGTTGTGTGGTTATCACAGAACCCAGAATGAGAGCCAGGAAAAGACTCTGGTGAGCTGAGCCCGCGGGTGTGAGAGGCCTTGGCGACGTCAAAGAAGGGTCAGGCTAATGGTTTGCTGGAGAGAAGAGGATCTCCGCAGGCCCATTCCTCCCTAAAGGAACCGTGGACTCAGGTGGCCTGCTTAGCAGGTCAAGCATGGGCAGGGCAAGCGCGACGTGCTCCCCAGTGTTTAACATGCTCTTGGGGGTCAGTGGTGCTGACAGCCCCTCGGGGGTCACATGTCTCATCTATCCCAATCTTGGCACCTGGCCAGGACCCAGAGAGCCGCTGCGGAGTTGGGAGAGGCAGGAAATTAAGAGGAGAGGAGGAAAGAGCCTACCTCGTCAATGCCAGCTCTGCCTCAGGCTTTGCCTGATTTGTCCCTCGAAAGCCACGTCACCAGGGGGACCCTCCCTGTGGCCCTGAGTTTACCTGCCAAGGGGCTTCTCCCACTGACCATAGTGGCAGGGAGGGAGGCACCGGTTAGGCTTGGGGAAGAGTCCCTGACTGTCGGCTCTGCCCTCGCAGCACTCTTCCTTGTTGACAATCACCACGAGGTGTACCTCTGGCAAGGCTGGTGGCCCATCGAGAACAAGATCACGGGCTCCGCGCGCATCCGCTGGGCCTCGGACCGGAAGAGCGCCATGGAGACAGTGCTGCAGTACTGCCGAGGTGAGGCCCCCAGCAGTGGGCACCCTCCATCAGACACCCTGATGGCTTTCTGCAGACTCACTCAGAGACCCGGGCCAGGCCTCCCTTTCTGTGGGTGGCACTAGCCTGGGGAAAAAACTGCAGTCAGCCATGAAACCGACTTTTTTTTCCCCTGGAACTTTTTGAGGCTTATTACTTTTGAAATTAATACATTCTAAGCTGCCAACATGAATCAGATTTCTCTTTAAATTGAAGTCGAGTAAATGTACAATATTATATGTTACAGGTGTATGATACAATGATTCATGATGTTTAAAGGTTATATTCCATGTATAGTTTAAACATCAACTATACTCCCCATGTTATACAATATATCCTGGTAGCAGATTTTATACCTAATGGTTTATACTGCTTAATCCACTACCCCTTATATTGCCCCTCCCCCATCTCAACAAACTAGGGAATATCTCTTCTATTGGACTGGTCAAAAAGTTCTTTTGGGTTTTTACATAACATCTTATGGAAAAACCCAAATGAACTTCTTGGCCAACCTGATACTATAAGGCCATCTATTATTAACCTGTCACCCTCGAGATGAACAGCTGAGTTGTGGGATGGCTAGCCTGGTTAAAACCCTCCTGCACTCAGGGTTAGTCATGCTGAGGGACCCTGTCAGGGAGTAGAGAGAGCCCCCAAATGGGCTGGAAGGCCGACGGCAACCTTTCTGTCATTATTATTAGTGTTACATCTGCAAAGAAAGGTGTGCAGTCCATTCGTGGCTTCTCTATTATACCATCCACCTGAAACTGTTGGTCTTTTATATAAAATGAAGATGCCAGTAATTAATTTGTCTTAATTTTTAAGACCTCATTGATTAGTATTACTGAGTATGTACAGTCAATTTTCTCGAGAAACTTTCATAATAAAATAACTAAATTTCCCACCAAACATTTAAGCTAAAGCCGCTTCTAAACTGCTGTCATTAGGAGGAGGAAAAGGAGCCCCCAGACACCACAGAGAGAGCCTGTCTTTCCTCCCATCCAGGGAGGGTTCTGTTAGGGTCAGGAACCTTAAAGTCAGGGCACTTCCAGGCAACTGTATGCATACCTATATGCATGAAGTTAAACATCTTATGTAAACATCCTCCAGGCGGGATTGCCAACTACTCATAACTTACGTTTTAAGCCTGAAGTCAAGAGATGCAAACAAAAGATTTCAGGGGAAATCAGAGAAAGACAGGGCCTTCAGGGCCACGCCAGGTCTGTGATGTCTGCCTTCTGTGTGACCTCAGGGAAAAACCTGAAGAAGCCGCCCCCCAAGTCTTACCTCATCCACGCTGGCCTGGAACCCCTGACCTTCACCAACATGTTCCCCAGCTGGGAGCACAGAGAAGACATTGCAGAGATCACGGAGATGGTGAGCACCCCTCCTCCCCGCTCCAGGGGCTCCCTGCCTTTCAGGCTGTAGGGTGGCTTCCCCTGGGGACAAAAGGCCAACTGCGTTTTCACGTGAAAATGCGATTCCTTGTTCACGTGTTGACCAGTCTACACAGAATCAGCGTAGGGAGAAGAGAAGCCTAAGGAGAAGTCAATGAAAATAACTGGGTAACTTTCTACACACCATGCTCAGGTCCAAACAAAAGCAAAGGTGAACTTAATTACTTTGACGACAACACACAAATAAAAGCAGCCATCTCTTCTACCTGTTAAAGATCCATTGCCTCTTTAAGTCCATATAAAGCACCACAGAACAACCCCGTCTCAGACCTCAACCTTGGGTCCAAGGAGACATAGAATAACTCCATGATGAGCTCACCTGCTCAGGTAACACAGGGAGTGAAGGTGGTGTGAGCCTGTCCTGATGCAGGATGGTTCGACTCCTCTTTCCTGCCATCCTTTATCTCCATGAGGCATTTATCATAACCTCTATTCACCAAAACACATTATTAGCCAACATGTTATCCTTCCCAGCTGCACCGAGAAGAGGAAGCTTACCGCAGCTCTGTAGAATTTCTTAATGTATGGGTTTTGAACACTGCTCACAACAGCAGCCCCAAGGAAGTTTTTTATTTGGTGGGAGATGACGTGGGGATATTTGATAGGAGGTCTGGATAACTTTAAACAAACTGCAAAAGTGTGCTGCTGCTTGACCACAGAGAGGGCCTGCTTGATCTCCGCTGCTGATCCTAAGCTCTCTGGAGCCCGGTGGACTTTATCTTCACAGGTGGGGTCTCAGGCTGCCTGGGAGCCAACAGGCATGGTGAGGTGTCTCTGTGCACAATGGATGTGTGACCCAGGACACCTCGAAGCTCTCTAGGTTCAAGGACATCAGTGCCATCCTGTGTTCTCTGTGGACCCCTGGAGGGGGTTTAAAAAAAAAACTCCATTCAGCCCCAGCACATTCTAGATGGATTTTCTTACCTTCTTTTTCTACTGAGGATTAGGATATGGGATCTGAGGTATAGAGGGGAGGGTGATTCTTTTTAAGGTTAATAGCTTTTATATATTTGTAAGCACGTTCCATTATTTGCATGCTTCTGATCTCTCAGCTTCACATGTAATCATCTTCTTGATAATTCACTCATGTGATAGGCCCTAAACTATTTTGTTGATGTATATGAAAACCCATGGAAGGGTGAGATGGCATCTCAGGCTAGGGTGGGGTGGGGTGGGGATGGGCCAGGTGATATACACAGCACGTGATGAAATATGTGCAGACATGGAGGTCCCCCTCTTGGCTCCCTCTTCTTCTCCAGGACACGGAAGTTTCAAATCAGATCACCCTAGTGGAGGATGTCTTAGCCAAACTGTGTAAGACCATTTACCCACTGGCCGACCTCCTAGCCAGGCCGCTCCCTGAGGGAGTTGACCCTCTGAAGCTGGAGATCTATCTCACCGACGAGGACTTCGAGGTAAGCGTTTCTTCTGGGTGGGACTGCATTTGAGTGTCGCGCATGGCTTGTCGGAGGGTCCGTTCACTCAGCCGCTGGGCATTTCTTTTTCTCCTCCCAGTTTGCACTAGACATGACCCGAGACGAGTACAATGCACTGCCCGCTTGGAAGCAGGTGAACCTGAAGAAAGCAAAAGGTCTGTTCTGAGTCAGGAGATGCTGGAGGAACCTGGGTGGTCACTTTCAATACTGATGGACCAGGAAAATGGATGTTTTAGTGGGGGAGCCTGGTATTTTTAAATATGTTTTTTCATCTGCATTTTTAAAACCTGAAGTGACCAGCTCTCCTGCTTGTTTGGGAGTTGTGTATTTTGTAAATGTTCCAGAGAACTCTCTGGGAACATGCTTTCCACACGTCAGCAGGTGATGTTCGTGAGGTATCCGTGGCCCTACACGCACTTATGCAGCAGGTCCTCAGTGGCGGCCACGGCACCGCCCTCCCGCTCCAGCTCAGCGTTGCCTATTTTTTTGAAGCAGTTCTCTTTATAAAGTGTTATTTTGATAGTTTGTGGATTCTAAAATATATATATATTTATATAAACACCATATAAATCAAATATGTATTTAACAAACCAATATGTATTCATTCACTTTTAAGATTTTTTTTTTTTGGTGTCAAAATAATATTAAAAGGCAGTTGCCTCTGTTGAGTTAGTTCTGCCACCTGTGTGTACTTTCACCCACGTTCAGAAGCGTCTCCTTTGGTGTGAAGTCTGACTCGTTCTGAGTGCTGCTTCCGGTGCTAAGATGAACAAAGGCTCTTAAGAATCTGTGCGAATCCACCTTTCTACCTTAATATCGCCCCCAAATGTATAGTGCCTTGTTTTATGTACAGTTTATATACAGAAAAGTTTGCTCTGCATTTTTTGACGATGGTTTGGAACAGTATCTACAATTTTACTCTAAAATAGTAGAAATTTCAAAAAAAAAAAAAACCAACTCTATTTCTAATACCTGTTGTAAACATTATACATGTCATTTGGTGACGGAGGAATCCAAAATAAAAGCTTCAGAATAAACACAACTATGAACTGGGTCACATTGAGTTCCTATCTGTAAACATTTGTTTATAAATGTTAACCTTGTACCAATATTTCACCATTCAGTATTAACTGCTGTAACTTTTAATGCAGCTCACGGCGAGATGGAATACAAGGTCATACAACCAGACAGATATTCAGCCCATAAAATGAGTTGAAGACATATTTTTTCAAGTCATAATTCAACAGAAGCTCTTTATCTTTAACTATAGCTGTGTATCAAATTCAAGAGCTCAATGCCTTTTTAAAAATACTGCATATATAAGGTAGGTAGAAAAACATTAAAAACTCACCAGCTTTTATGTTCTAAAATCCAGGGTCCAAGGGAAAAGAATCTGAAA
The DNA here is from genome assembly GCF_029378745.1 of Bos indicus. Classification (NCBI taxonomy): domain Eukaryota; kingdom Metazoa; phylum Chordata; class Mammalia; order Artiodactyla; family Bovidae; genus Bos; species Bos indicus. The sequence goes on along the minus strand of NC_091772.1, from coordinate 34,626,906 downwards.
AAGAATGTATGTGTAATTTAATCACTTTGTTGTGGACCTGAAACTACAACAACACTGTAAATCAACTGCAATAAACAAACCCCAAATCCATGGTTTTGAACAAAGACCACATACCCCGATATGAGTTGTTACCACCACCCCCACTTTGGTCTTATTAATAGTTCATGTATCAATTCCGTGATTTCTTCAAACTCCATCACTGACCATATAAGCCCCCTGTCCCCCAAGACTGCACTAGGTCAGGGGTCTGTACCTGCTCCTGGCCCCACCACTTGACGACTGTGTGACACTGGGCCGTCACAGAACTGTCCCACCTCCACCTCCTCTTCAAATCAGCACTGCAACTGCGCACCTCCTACGAATGATTTTTACCAAGGCCATTCAGTGTTACTGTCATGGAGGGGGACTTAGGAAAGCAAGAGAGTTAAAATTAAGGAACGTGGTCACACATCTAGAAATGACAGGTTCAACCCAGGAAGCCCTTCCAAAGAGAAAACATGGAAAAGCCAAGGGAAGGAGGAGCAGAGAAGCATGCTGCAATAAGCCCTTTGGGTGGAGAGCCTGCTGTAGGTGTGATGGACAATACAGAGTCATCAGCAATACCCATTACCCTAGATTTTCCCAAATTCTCTAAAACTGTTTATACCCACGTGTACTAAGCACTGGCCCCAGCACTGTGTCTGCCTCTCACCTCATTATAAACGGGGCACCCGTCTTGGTTTCACATTTGCTTTTTGCCTCTCTTCCTGAGTTGTTTCCCCAAATCTCTCTCCAGTCTGCAGAACTAGATCCTCCTCTCTCATGTGGTTTTGTGATAGCAGGACATGACCTTTGCGTCCTGGGAAGGGACCCTGCCTGAACACATGACGTGCTAAGTCTCAACACCTCAGCCAGCTGCGCTGCACCCCTCCTCCAGAGCCACATTCCCAGGTGAACCATCTGGGGAACTTTTATTAAAAACAGCTGGTGTTTTCTTCATTTGCTGCTTTTGAACTAAATAACTTTAACACAGGGGAACGGATGTCTGGGTGGAGACAAGATGTCATGAGTGTCCTGAGGCTGTGGGGGAACTGCAGTAGTACAAGCAGGCCCCAGAGGTGAGGAACCCTCACCCTGATGTGTTCTTCCTGGGCTGTGTCAGGGTCAGAAAGGCCGCTCAGGAGCCCCTCTTCGTTCTCTCCTTATTCCAGCCCCTCCTGTGCCTGAGCTCCATTCTTGTAAAAGGGGATGCATTCCAGAAACAGCTTGAGAATCTGTTTTGGTCCTTCACTTCTTTCTTTTCTTCTGATTATAACGTAACACCCTGTCTACACAGTGACTTGTATATGAATGATCACGGCAGCATCATTCATAATAACCCAAACCTGCAAACAACCCATCGGTCCATTGACTAAGAAATGGATAAACAAAATGTGGTAGATTCACACAATGGAATACTATCCAACAGGAAAGGTAACAAGATACTGATCAACACTCCAATACACCTGGACCTCAGAAATGCCATTTAAGAACTGAGAGTCTGGGATTAGCAGATGCAACATAGGAATAAACAGCAAGTTCCTATAGCACAAGAAACTATATTCAACATCCTGTGATAAACCAAACTGAATATGTGTGTTAATAACTGAGTCACTTTACTGTACAGCACAAATTAACAAAAATACAACTCACAGAATGGGAGAAAATATTTGCAAATGAAGCAACTGATGAGGGATTAATCTCCAAAATATACAAAGAGCTCATGCAGCTCTATGTCAGAAAAACAAACCCAATCAAAAAATGGCAGGAGATCTAAACATACATTTCTCTAAAGAAGACACAGAGATGGCCAAAAGCACAGGAAAGGATGTCCAACATCACTAATGATCAGAGAAAAGCAAATAAAAACCAGACTGAGGTATCACTGCAGACTAGTCAGAATGGTCACCATCAAAAAGTCTACAAACAATAAATGCTAGAGGGGCGGTGGAGAAAAGGAAACCCGTTTAGACTGCTGATGGGAATCCAAGTTGGTACAGCAACGACAGAAAACAGTATGGAGGTTCCTTAAAAAACTAGTTGCCATGTGAACCAGCAATCCCACTCCTAGGCATATATCCAGAGAAAGCCATAATCTGGAAAGACACAGGCACCCCAATGTTCATTGCAGCACGGTTTACAATAGCCAAGATGTGGAAAAAAGCCTAAATATCCATCAACAGAGGCATAGATATAAAGATGTGGTATAATACATACAGTGGAGGACCACTCAGTCATAAAAAAGAATGAAATAGTGCCATTTGCAGCAACATGGATGGATCTAAAAGATTGTCACACTGTAAGCCAGGCAGAGAAAGAGAATACCATATATCACTCTGCTGCTACTGCTGCTAAGTCACTTTAGTCGTGTCCGACTCTGTGCGACCCCACAGACGGTGGCCCACCAGGCTCCCCCATCCCTGGGATTCTCCAGGCAAGAACACTGGAGTGGGTTGCCATTTCCTTCTCCAATGCATGAAAGTGAAAAGTGAAAGTGAAGTCGCTCAGTCGTGTCGGACTCTTCTCGACCCCATGGACTGCAGCCTACCAGGCTCCTCCATCCATGGGATTTTCCAGGTAAGAGTACTGGAGTGGGGTGCCATTGCCTTCTCCTCTAATTTTTTTTAAATGATACAAATAAACACATACAAAACAGAAATGGACTTACAAATATCTAAAACAAACACGGCTGCCAAAGGGAAAAATGAGATGGAGGGTAAAAGCCGGAGTTTGGCGTTTGCAGACGCAAACTACCAAATATGAAATAAAGAACAAGGACCCACTGCACAGCACAAGGAACTCTACTCAGTATTCTGTGATAACCTATATGGGAAAATAATCTGCAAAAAGAATGAAGATGTGTATATGTGTAACTGGATCACGCTGCTGTACACCTGAAACTAACACAAACTGTGAATCAACTATATTCCACTGAAACATAAAGAAAGGGGAGGAAAAAAAAGAAACATCATTCAGTGAAGGAAGCCAGACACAAAAGGCCATATAAACTGTTCAATTTCATGTATTTGGAATTTCCAGGGAAGACAAATCCATTCAGACAGACGGGTGGCAGATAGAGATGGGAGTAAAGACTGACTGTGGATAAGCATGAGGGAACTTTAGGGATGGCACTTTCTGAAAGTATAGACTTTCTAAAACTGGATTGTGGTGGTGGCTGCACAACTCTGTAAAAGCACTAAAACTTGAGTGAAGTGTACACTTACACAGGTGTGTTATACCACAAGAAAGCTACTTTAAAAATAAAGTAACACCAATCTATGTGAAAAATGCAAATATTATAAGGATATATAATTTAGAGACTGAAAGTCATAGCTGTTCTTTCTGTTAAAAGAAATAATCATTCATGACACCTGTGAAGACAGTAAGGCAGGGATTTCCCCAGTGGTCCGGTGGTTAGGACCCAGTGCTTCCACTGTGGAGGGCACAGGTTCAATCCCTGGTCAAAGAACTAAGATCCCATGAGCCTCACGGCACAGCCAAAAATAAAAAAGATGTTATTTAGGACAATCACGACAGGTGTAGGGGCCACTGCTGAAGGGGAGAGACTGGACTCAACTCCAAAGACACAAGGAAGAGTGAGGATGTATAGCAAAGAAGCAGGTGGAGGTGGGGGTCACTGGATAGAGAACCACTAAGAGGAAAAACCAGGGTAAAAGGGCAGTTCTGGCCAAACTGACCTAAGAGGACTCAGGGCAGATCAGGGTGACCAGACACTACTACCTGGGGGACGGTGGAGGGTGAGGAGTCCGACAGGTCACAAGGGTGATGAGACATCGAGGGAGGGGGTCTGGCTAAACCTTGATCTAGCTACACATGGGCCTGTCTCTGAGGCCACACCCAAGGACAGACTCAGAGAAGACTGACTACAGCTTGGTCAAGGGCAGTGTCTTTGTCACCACTTCCATATTCTATACAATTACTTCAACAGTTTGATTTATAATCTTCTAGATCTTTCTTTACACCAACTAACATTGAGATGTATGCTGTTTTTCTTTCTTAAGAGGAAAACTGCATTTGTTTTTTGGCATGTTAATTCTCCCATTAACAGCAGGGCTCAGACGCTAGTCCCTGGATGCTGATGCTGCTGTGTATGAGGTTCTGTGGTCACGTAGGGCTCAGTGTGAGGGTCCAGAGCAGCAGCCGTGGGGACCCAGCCCCTCCAAACCCCACCACCACTCAACACTCCTACAGAGGGTGGGCAGCATCCAGCCAGGGCCCAGAGAGGGAGGATGTGGGGACTGATTTCACAGGTCTTTTTTAACCTCTTGTTTTGTTTTGGGGTAGAGCCAGTTAACAGTGTTGTGATAGTTTCAGGTGGACAGGAAAGGACTCAGCCATGCATGCACATGTATCCATTCTTTTCCAAACTCCCCTCCCATCCAGGCTTCCACATAAAATTGGGCAGAGTCCCATGTGCTATAAAGAAGGACCTTGCTAGTTATCCATTTTAAATACAGCAGTGTGTACGTGTCCATCCCGAGTTTCCTAACTAACTTTCCCCCATCTTTTCCCCTGGTAACCATAAGCTCCTTCTCTAAGGCTCACAGGCCTCTCTTGATCTCAGATCCAGAGTAAGGACCCGAAGCCTCAAAACAGGCCTTTGTGGAAAGCAGATCAACAGTGTAGTGAGTGGCCAGGAAGGTCATGGGACCATAACAAGCCAAAGTCAAGGTAATGATTCATATGCAAATAAACTGAAAACTGAAAGAATGGAATACTGAATATACTGGAACAGTATCTGATCCAAAGAAAAACCCCTACTTTAGTTCCTCCTTTACTCATACAAACTAACTGCAGGAGTGTGATCAAGATGGCGTAGTAGAAGGATGTGAAGCCTTACTTCTCTCAGAGATACATCAAAAACTTCTTCTGCGTGTGGAGCAAGTCCCATAGAATACCTACTGGATGCTGCTGGAAGACCTCAGACTGCCGGAAGAGCAATAAAATCTCCACGTAAGCAAGTAGGAAAAAAGAAAATGAGAAAGGGATCAGGACGGGACCTGAGCCCCAGGAGGGGGCTATGAGAGAGGAAAGGTTCCTTGCTCTGGGAAGCCCCCTCGCCAGCAGGGAGGTTGGCCAGGACGGAGGGGAGCTTCAGAGCCTCAGAAGAGAACTGCAGCAGCCAGAGCAGAGGGGAAGCTGCACAGGCAGTCAGTGCTGCTGCCCTGCACGCCCCAGCCTGAGACATGCACCCACAGGTGCAGGATGGGGCTGGGAGCTGGAACTCAGGCTTCAGACATCAGACCAGGGAGAGGACTGGGGATGGCCATGCAAAAACAGCCTAGGCTGGCTGGAATCTGACTGCAAGCACAACTGAGGGTGTGCGTGGAGGAAGTCCCAGCTGCCTTAGAGGCCAGGCGTCATTGTTTGAGGGGTGCATGAGGGAAGAGGCGGGACCCAAATTCCTTCCCTGTGCTCGTGCTCACAGAGGGCAGGACACCACCTGCACTGGCTCCAGGTCTGGGTGCAAGCCACCGTCACCCACCTTCCTTGCAGACTCCAGGGTAGTCCCGAGCCACCACCACCCCTATCACATGTTCAGGGCACACCTGAGCCACCACCCCTGCCAAGAACCCTAGCACCAGGCACCAGCCACCACATCTGCACACCCCTATCAAGCAGATAATGACCAAAACACACTGAGGAAGGAGGGAACAAGCATCAATACTAAAAAAAAAGCCCTTAAACCCACACAAGCTCCTTAGGGTCACCCCCACATATCAACAGTCCTCCAAGACCACAGTAGGTAACTGCTTCCCCTAAACTCACAGAGTGAGAGAAATGTAAGTAAAATTAAGAAGGAGCCACTCCCAGATAATAGATCAAGAGAATTCCCCTGAAAGAACAATGAAACAGACCTCTTTATTCTAATAGACACTGATTTCCAAAAGGAGATAATGAAAATACTGAAGGAATTAAGAAAGGCTATCAACAGAAATGCAAAGTACTTTAAAAAGGAACTAAAAAATACAGAGAGAAACCAAGAAAAATTAGCAAACTCATTTGCAGAGAGCAAAGCTGAGCTAAAAGCAATAAACAGCAGAATGGATAACACAGAAGAAAGAATAAATGGTCTGGATGATAGAATAATGGAAATTAGCAATTGGTAATTGGGATAGCAGTTACAATTGGGATATCCCAATTGGGATAGCAGACAGAAAGCCAAATTAAAATAAATAAAAGCAATACGAGACCTATGTGATAACAAAAGCCAGCCAATCTATATGTAACATGGATTCCAGAAAAGGAAGAATAAGAAAAGGGGATTGAAAATGTATTTGAAGAAATTATGGCTGAAAACTTCCCAAACCTAACAAAGAAGAGATATTCATGTACAGAATGCACAGAGGGTTCCCAAACAAGCTAAACTCAAACAGACCACACCAAGACATATTATTATAAAAATGACAAAACTTAAAGACAGGGTTCCAAAGGCAGCAAGAGAAAAACAGAGAGTTCATTACAAGGGAACCCCATATGGCTATCAGCTGGTTTCTCTACTGAAATTCTGATGGCCAGAAGGGAGTGGCAAGATATATTCAAATTCCTGAAAGAGAAAAATCTGTAATATAGGATACTCTACACAGTAATATTACCATTTAGAATAAAGGAAAAATCAAAAAATTTTCTTGGAGAAGCAAAAACTAAAAGAATAAAATAATACTTAACCAGTAATCTGAAGGAAATATTGAAAGGTCTCCCTAAATAGTAAGAATCTACAGGAAAGACAAAATCACAATTGGAAAACAAATCACCTTAAATAAAGCCAATACACAAATTAAAACAAACAAACAAAATTTCTGTGAAACTGATGATAACCACAACAAACAGCAAAAGGATGAACAGGAAGGTGTAGAAAAGGATATCAAAATCATAAAATATGAGAGAGAAGAGAAGAAAATGTAGATTTTTTTTCCTACAATGTCTTTGAGCCTATATGACTATAAATCTAAGGCAAGCAGACATAGGAAGGTGTTAACATACTTGAAAAATAGGGTAGCCACAAATCAAAAACATAAAATAGATTCACAAAAATCAAAAAGAAAAAAACATAAGTATAATATAAGAAAGGAGGCTTCCCTGGTGTCTCAGACGGTAAAGAATCTTCTGCAATACAGGAGACCTGGGTTTGAGCCCCGAGTAGGGAAGATCCCATGGAGAAGGGAATGGTTACCCACTCCAGTGTTTTTGCCTGGAGAATCCCATGGACAGAGGAGCCTGGAGGGCTACAGTTCATGGGGTTGCAAAGATGTCAGACACAACTGAATGACTAAACACACACATAATAAAAAAGAAAATCATCAAACCACAACAAGAAAAACAAAAAGAAAATGACAAGGAAGAAATAGAAAATGAATGGGAAAACAAGATTCAAAATGGTAATAAATACATATCGATCAGTAATTACCATAAATGTCAATGGACTGAATGCTCCAATCAAAACACACAGAATGACAGGTTGGATTAAAAAAAACAAGAGCCAACAATATGCTGCCTGTAAGAGGCTTGCTTTAGGGCAAAGGACACACACAGACGGAAAATGAAGGGATAGAAAAAGATATTTATTTCATGCAAACAAAAATGACAAGAAAGCTGGGGTCACAATATTCATATCAGATAAAACACTTTGTTTTACAAAGGCCATAAAGAAAGATAAAGTGAAATCACTCAGTCGTGTCCAACTCTTTGAGACCCCATGGACTGTAGCCTATCAGGCTCCTCCGTCCATGGGATTTTCGAGGCAAGAGTTCTGGAGTGGATTGCCATTTCCTTCTCCAGGGGATCTTCCCAACCCAGGAATCGAACCCGGGTCTCCCGCATTGCAGGCAGACGCTTTACCGTCTGAGCCACCAGGGAAACAGGTCAAAGAAAGATAAAGGACACTGTATAATGATAAAAGCATCAATACAAGAGGAGGATTTCACACCTGTTTACATACGTAACACCTAATATGTGTATGTGTGCTCAGCTGCTCAGTCATGTCTGACTCTCTGTGATCCCATGGGCTCCTCCGTCCATGGAATTTTCCAGGCAAGAATACTAGAGTGGGCTGCCATTTCCTACTCCAAAGGATCTTCCTGACCCAGGGATCAAACCCCAGTCTCTTGCATCTACTGCATTGGCAGGCAGAGTCTTTACCACTGTGCCACCTGGGAAACACTAATATAGGAGCACCTAATACATAAAACAGACAGAGACAGAAAAGGAGAAACTGATGGGAATGCAATAAAAGCAGGAGACTTCAACACCCTACTCACATCAATGGACAGATATTCTAGACAGAGAATCAGTAAAGCAACAGAGATCCTAAATGATACAATAGAATAGACTTAATTGACACTTTCAGGACACAACAGCAAAAACCAGAATATATATATGTTCTTTTCAAGTACACATGGAACAGTCTCTAGGACTGACTGCATCAGTCAGTTCAGTCGCTCAGTCGTGTCTGACTCTTTGCGACCCCATGAATCGCAGCACGCCAGGCCTACCTGTCCATCACCAACTCCCAAAGTTCACCCAGACCCACATCCATCAAGTCAGTGATGCCATCCAGCCATCTCATCCTCTGTTGTCCCCTTCTCCTGCTTCCCCCAATCCCTCCCAGCATCAGAGTCTTTTCCAATGAGTCAAGTCTTCGCATGAGGTGGCCAAAGTACTGGAGTTTCAGCTTTAGCATCATTCCTTCCAAAGAAATTCCAGGGCTGATCTCCTTCAGAATGGACTGGTTGGATCTCCTTGCAGTCCAAGGGACTCTCAAGAGTTTTCTCCAACATCATAATTCAAAAGTATCAATTCTTTGGCGCTCAGCTTTGTTCACAGTCCAACTCTCACATCCATACATGACCACTGGAAAAACCATAGCCTTGACTAGACAGACCTTTGTTGGCAAAGTAATGTCTCTGCTTTTGAATATGCTATCTAGGTTGGTTATAACTTTCCTTCCAAGGAGTAAGCGTCTTTTAATTTCATGGCTGCAGTCACCATCTGCAGTGATTTTGGAGCCCCCCAAAATAAAAGTCTGACACTGTTTCCACTGTTTCCCCATCTATTTCCCATGAAGTGATGGGACCAGATGCCATGATCTTCGTTTTCTGAATGTTGAGCTTTAAGCCAACTTTTTCACTCTCTTCTTTCACTTTCATCAAGAGGCTTTTTAGTTCCTCTTCACTTTCTGCCATAAGGGTGGTGTCATCTGCATATCTGAGGTGACTGATATTTCTCCCGGCAATCTTGATTCCAGCTTGTGTTTCTTCCAGTCCAGCGTTTCTCATGATGTACTCTGCATAGAAGTTAAATAAGCAGGGTGACAATATACAGCCTTGACGTACTCCTTTTCCTATTTGGAACCAGTCTGTTGTTCCATGTCCAGTTCTAACTGTTGCTCCCTGACCTGCATATAGGTTTCTCAAGAGGCAGGTCAGGTGGTCTGGTATTCCCATCTCTTTCAGAATTTTCCACAGTTTATTGTGATCCACACAAAGGCTTTGGCATAGTCAATAAAGCAGAAATAGATGTTTTTCTGGAACTCTTTTGCTTTTTCGATGATCCAGCGGATAGGACTGACCACCTACTAGGGCACAAAACAAGCCTCAACAAATGTAAGAATACAGAAATTATCTCAAGCACCCTATTATCTCAAGCACCCTACTGACCACAACAGCATGAAATTAGAAACCAGCCACAGGAAGAGAAATGGGGGCGGGGGGGAAGAATTTAAGGAATATGTGCTGAGAACTATAAAACATCAAAAAGGAAACTGAAAAGAATTCAGAGAAATGGAAGGATATCTCATGCTCTGAGATTGGAAGAATTAGTATTGTCAAAACGGCCATACTACCCAAAGCAATCTATAGATTTAATGAGATCCCTATCACACTGTTGGTGGCGGTTTAGTTGCTAAGTTGTGTCCAACTCTTGCAACCCCCTGGACTGTAGCCTGCCAGGCTCCTTCGTCCATGAGATTCTTCAGGCAAGAATACTGACCCATGACATTTTTCACAGAATTAGAATAAAATAATAAAATTCACACAGAACCATAAAAGACTCAGAATTGCCAAAGTAATCCTGAAGAAAAAGAACAAAAGCAGGGGCATAACACTCTCAGATTTCAGATAACAATACAAAACTACAGTCATCAAAAGAGTATGGTTTTACCACACAAAAACAGGCATACACACGAAACCAGGAACACACACTCTTCAGTTCAAAATGGCTTAGACTTAAATGTAAAACATGACACCACAAAATTCCTAGAAGAGATCAAAGGCTAAACATTCTCTAACATAAATCATACCAATGTTTTCTCAGGTCAGTCTCCCAAAGCAACAGAAATAAAAACAAGAATAAACAAATAGGACCTAATCAAACTGACAAGCTTTTTCACAGTAAAGGAACCATAAACAAAATGAAAATACAACTTATAGAAAGGGAGAAAATAGTTGCAAACAATGAGACAGACAAGGGCTTAATTTCTAAGATGTACAAACAGCTCATACAACAAAAAATAAACACCCCAATAAAAAAAAGGGCAGAGGGCCCAAATGGAGAAATGGAGACATTTCTCCAAAGAATAAATACAGATGGCCAATAGGCACATATAAAGATGCTTGACATCACTAATTATTAGGGAAATGTAAGTCAAAACAACAATGAGGTACCACCTCACACTGGTCAGAATGGCCATCACTGCAAAGTCTACAAAAACCAAATACTGGAGAAGGTGTGGCGAGAAGGGAATCCCCCTGCACTGTTGGTGGGAATGAAATTTGGTGCAGCCTCTGTGGAAAACCATGTTGAGGTTCCCCAAAAAACTAAAAGTAAGAGTTACACCATATGATCCAGCAATCTTACTTCTGGGCATATATTAGGAACAGATGAAAATTCTAATTAGACAGGATACATGCACTCCAATGTTCATAACAGTACTATTTACAACAGTCAAGACATGAAAGCAACTTAAGTGTCCATCAACAGATGAATGGATAAAGAAGATGTGATGCATATGTATGATGAAATACTACTAAGCCATTAAAAAGAATGAAATGCCATTTGCAGCAACATGGATACAACTAGAGTTTATCATATTAAGTGAAGTTAGAGAATGATAAATACCATACAGTATCACTATGCTGCTGCTGCTAAGTCACTTCAGTCAGGTCTGACTCTGTGCAACCCCATAGACAGCAGCCCACCAGGCTTCCTCGTCCCTGGGATTCTCCAGGCAAGAACACTGGAGTGGGTTGCCATTTCCTTCTCCAATGCATGAAAGTGAAAAGTGAAAGTGAAGTCGCTCAGTCATGTTATAGGTGGACTCTAAAATATGATACAAATGAATTTATCTATCAAACAGAAACAGACTCACAGACATAGAGAACAAACTGGCGGTTGCTAAGGAGGAGAGTGTTGGGGAGGGATGGAGGGGGAGGCTGGGGTTAGCAGATGCAAACTATTATATATAGAATGAATAAATAACAAGGTCCTTCTTTCTGTACAACACAGAGAACTACATTCAATACCCTATGATAAACCACAGTGGAAAAGAATATGAAAAAATGTGTGTATATATATGTATATAATTACTGAATCACTTGTCTGTACAGCAGAAATTGACACAGTGCTGTAAATTAACTATACTTCAATTAAAAATATTGATTATAAATTAAGTGAAAAATAAATGAATAAAAAGTAAATGCACATCTCAAGCACTTGCTCAGAGAAAGAGGATTCCCCAGACTACCTTCAATAGACATCCCCAAAGAGTTAGATAAGAGAGACAGATTTGCACGGGGAAAACATGAGAGGCTTTCTGTTTCTAGAATCAGTAGCAGGGATTTGCCATGGGCGTCCAGCTTGTATGGAAATACCCCCACGGGTTTCACTATTTGAACGCACAGGCCATCATGTAGGTCCTTGAAGATCCATAAGGAAAAAAGACTCAGAGCAGCACCCCTCGTTTCCAACAATGAACTGGTCCTCTGCAGAGTTCTTTATGTCATGCTGCTGGGATTGAAAAGAAAGCTGCAGGAGCAGAATGGAACTCAAGCTGAAAGTAAGGGAAGGCCGTGTCCAAAATATCCTCACCCTAATATTTCACCCCAGCCTTGCCAGAGTCCTGGGACGTGTCCCTGACTGACACGTGGAACTCTGGAAGTTACTTTAAGGACAGACTGGAACTGACATATGTTATCTGGAAACTGACATAAATTGCCTGTTATTAGATCTTGCTTCTGACTTTGCCATGTGAACACCACTTTAGCATCTGCCCTGAAATGGCTGTAATGGGATGTGTTGTCCCCAGAAAGGTAAAGGAATCTCCACCAACAGCCAAACAAGGAGACCTGAGCTCACATGGCAGCAAAGAAAAATAAAATGGGACTTTTAGATGAGTAATTCCTGCACATGAAGGATGCGAGCAACTAACGAACATGTCTGGGAACTGGAAGACGTTGTCAGTGTCGGAGCCCCTCCTAGGAGGCAATTATACAGTTGGCACCTACTTCTCTTCCACCTGCCCTCCCTTGCCTCCTCCATCCCCACCTTCAGGGTTCCTTCTCCTATGAACACCTGCACTTCACGAATAGCCATTCTGGTTTTTAAATCAGGAATCACAAAGAACACAGAGCATCATTTGCCAATGATGACATCTCAAGTCCATGTGGGACAGACTTTTTTCTGGTTGTTGGGTGGAGTCTTTCCACAGGTCAGCTCTGACCTACCAGAGGGGCAACTGCATCATCTGCTCCAGTGCATTTCTGTGTTGTCCACACAGACCTGTCACAGCATTGGTCCATATTCATTCCTGCACATAGGCTTACTAATTCATTCATTCAGGCATTTATGGAGTATTTGCAAAGTGTCAGGCTCAACAGAGAACACAAACAGCAGATGCTAAGCTGTTGATCCCACAAGGAGCTTGCATTGCAGATGACAATTCATTGAAAAGTATAAACAGGACTTCCCTGGTGGTCCAGTGGTAAAGAATCCACTTGCCAATGCAGGGGAACACAGGTTCAATCCCTGCTCCAGGAAGATTCCATGTGCTATGGGGCAACTAAGCCCCTGTGCCGCAACTGAGCCTGCACTCCAGAGCCTGTGCTCTACCAGAGAAGCCACTGCAGTGAGAAGCCTGTGCTCCACAACTCGAGAGTAGCCCCTACTCACCACAGAAAGCCCATGTGCAGCAACAAAGACCCACTATAGCCGAATTATCTTAAAAAGAAGATGTGTTTTTAAAAAGTATAAATAAAAATGCAATAGGAGTCTGTTATGGACTGAACTGTGCTGTGTGCCCCTCCCTCTCAAAAATAAATAAATAAATAAATAAATAAAAGGCTGGAATCCTAACTCCCAATTCCTCACAATGTGACGTTATCTGGAGAAAGTCCATCGGTCATGAGCTCATGAGGGTGAACCCAATGCTAGTGCGACTAGGGTCCATATATGAAGAGGACACTTGGCCACAGAGACAGACACATTCAGAGGGTAGACAGTATGAAGTCACAGGGAGGAGGCTGCTGTCCACAAACCAAGGAGAGAGGCCACAGAAGAACCAACCCTGCTGACACCTCAACCGTGGACTTTCAGCCTCTGAAACAGTGAGACCGTCAGTTTCTGTTATCCAAGATCCCCCAGTCTGTGGTTCTTTGTTACAGCAGCTTTAGGAAACTGATCCAGAGGGAAAAGGCAGAACTTCTGGCTGGAGGGAGAGGGGAAGGAAGAATCAGGAGGCAGTGTCATGTGGATTCAGACGGACTGACCCAGAAGGACTGGTGGGATTTCTCACTGCAACTGAGCATCAGCCCATCAGGGACCTGCTTCAAAGCATAAGATTTAGAAAAGAGGAGATGGGCGGGGGCGGCGGTGGGGGGGAGGGCAGGCGGGCAGGGCTTGCAGGTCTCCCAGCTCTGGCACGTGCAGGGTGCGGGAATGGCAATGAGGAATTCCTGACTAAAGTGGAGGTACTATGAAGGGAGAGCAAAGCTAGGAGTGGACAGGCTGAGTGGCCCTGGGCAAAGGTCATGTTCAGGTGTGAGGGCAACTCCTCTGGCCTCTTGGACGCACTGGGTCCCATGAGCAGCTTCCCTTTCTCCCTGTGACTCAATGTGCTTGTTTTAAGGGCTCTCTACTCTCAGTTTACCTTCCTGCACCATCTTGTACCTTTAATTCAAATGATTAAAGGTGCTGACCCTAGTAAATGCCTTTCTGATCTTGTTTTCTTATAAATACATTTCTAAAATCTTCAGCAGACCAGCGTCCAGGGGAGGTGCTAGCCCAGGGTTTTCTCAGCAGCAGTGCTGTTTTTGCATATGCCCAGAGCCAGTGTCGGTTTCATCTTAGAAGCTACGCAAGAAGGCAAGAAATGATTCTGCTGCACTGAAAATATTCAATGATTCTGAATCTTGCACTTATGCGGACATTTTAAATGTTGAGCGCTTTTAAAATTTTGGCCCTTTAAATTTTTTTTAACAGCCTTGGTATTAAGCATGCTGTAGAAAGAATCCAAGCACTCAGAACTTTAGGGATTTGACAAAGCTCATTAGGGTAGAGACTGTACCCAGATGAGGTTGTCTGTGCTCCATCCAGGAATCTATCATATCTGATTATTATGGAATAATCAGATGAATGAAAGCCCATGATTGTCTCTCCCATTAGAAGGGACTTGGGAAAGGATGGGAGACTTGTCACACGGGAGCCCTGAGCCAGCTTTCTCCACACAATTCTATCCTGTCTTGGGAAGCAGCCCTGTGGGGTGCCTGCTACCCCCATGTACAGAGATGGCCTTTGGAAGTCAAGGTCTTTACCTGTCCTCCCACTGCTCATAGAAGTGGAGGTTGAATCCAATCTTGTCTCATTCTATTTCCTCTTGCTGCTTCCCACCACCCACCCCCCCAGCCAAAAGAAAGTGAGTACTGGTTCTCTCCATCTCAGACCCAATGTTTGGCTCTTACAACTTTTAAAAAGTACCCAATACAGAATGTTAACTGGTGCAGCCACTTTGGAAAACAGTATGGAGATTCCTCAAAATAGTAAAAACAGAGCTACTGTATGATACAGCAATCCCACTCCTGGGCCCATAATTAGAAAAGATACATGCATGTTCACTGCAGCACTATTTACAACAGCCAAGACACAGAAACAACCTGAGTGTCCACCAGCAGATGAATGGATAGAGAAAACATGGCACATACACACAATGGAGTATTTCTCAGCCATAAGAAAGAGTGAAATAAGGCTATCTGTAGCAACACGGATGGACATAGAGATTATCATACTAAGCAAACTAAGTCAGATAAACACAAATATAATATGATATCACATATGTGGAATCTAAAAAATGATACAAATGAACTTACTGTCAAAACAGAAACAGACTCCCAGACATAGAAAACAGAGTCATGGTTACCAAAGGGGAAGGGAGAGGGGGAATAAATTAGGAGTTTGAGACTAACAAATACACAATGCTGTACAAAAAATAAACAAGGCCCTAAGTGTATAGCACAGGGAACTATATCCTGTGGTAAACCATAATGGAACAAGAATATGAAAAAGAATATACACACACACACACAAACACACACACATATATGACGGAATATATGTATAACTGAACCATTTTGCTGTATACCAGAAGCTAAAAGCAAAGGAGAAAAGGAAAGATATACCCATCTGAATGCAGAGTTCCAAAGAATAGCAAGGAGAGATAAAAGAGCCTTCCTAAGTGACCAATGCAAAGAAATAGAGGAAAAGAATAAAATGGGAAAGACTAGAGATCTCTTCAAGAAAACAGATGCCAAGGGAACATTTCATGCAAAGATGGGCAATAAAGGACAGAGATGGTACAGACCTAACAGAAAAAGAAGATATTAAGAAGAGGTGGCAAGAATACACAGAGAGAGTGAGTGAAGTCTCTCAGTCGTGTCCGACTCTGTGACCCCGTGGACTGTAGCCTACCAGGCTTCTCCGACCATGGGTATCTCCAGGCAAGAATACTGGAGTGGGTCACCATTTCCTTCTCCAGGGGATCTTCCTGACCCAGGGATCGAACCCGGGTCTCCCACATTGGAGGCAGACGCTTTAACCTCTGAGCCACCAGGGAAGCCCCAGAATACACAGAAGAACTGTATAAAAAGGATGTTCATGACCCACATAATCACGATGGTGTGATCACTCACTTAGAGGAAGACATCTTGGAATGCTAAGTCAAGTGGGCCTTAGGAAGCATCACTACGAGCAAGGCTAGTGGTGGTGATGGAATTCCAGTTGAGCTATTTCAAATTCTAAAAGATGCTGCTGTGAAAGTGCTGCACTCAATATGCCAGCAAATTTGGAAAACTCAGCAGTGACCACAGGACTGGAAAAGGTCAGTTTTCAGTCCAATCCCAAAGAAAGGCAATGCCAAAGAATGCTCAAACTACCACACAATTGCACTCATCTCACACACAGTAAAGTAATGCTCAAAATTCTCCAAGACAAGTTTCAACAGTATGTGAATTAAGAACTTCTAGATGTTCAAGCTGGTTTTAGAAAAGGCAGAGGAACCAGAGATCAAATTGCCAACATCCGTTGGATCATAGAAAAAGCAAGAGAGTTCCATAAAAACATCTACTTCTGCTTTACTGATTATGCCAAAGCCTTTGACTGTGTAGATCACAGCAAACTGGAAAATTCTTAACGAGATGGGAATACCAGACCACCTTACCTGCCTCCTGAGAAATCTGTACTCAGGTCAAGAAGCAACAGTTAGAACCTGACATGGAACAACGGACTGGTTCCCAATTAGGAAAGAGTACATCAAGGCTGTATATGGTCACCCTGATTATTTAACTTATATGCAGAGTACATCATGAGAAATGCCGGGCTGGATGAAGCACAAGTTGGAATCAAGATTGCCAGGAGAAGTATCAATAACCTCAGATACACAGATGACACCACCCTTATGGCAGAAAGCAAAGAAGAACTTGATGAAGGCGAAAGTAGAGAGTGAAAAAGTTGGCTTAAAGCTCAACATTCAAAAAACGAAGATCATGGCGTCCGGTCCCATCACTTCATGGGAAATAGATGGGGAAACAATGGAAATTGTGAGAGACTTTCTTTTCTTGGGCTCCAAAATCACTGCAGATGGTGACTGCAGCCATGAAATTAAAGGACACTTGCTCCTTGGAAGAAAAGCTATGACCAACCTAGACAGCATATTAAAAAGCAGAGACATTACTTTGCTGACAAAGGTCCGTCTAGTCAAAGCTATGGTTTTTCCAATAGTCATGTACAGATGTGAGAGTTGGACTATAAAGAAAGCTGAGCGCCGAAGAATTGATGCTTTTGATCTGTGGTGTTGGATAGGACTCTTGAGAGTCCCTTGGACTGCAAGGAGATCAAACCAGTCAAACCTAGAGGAGATCAACTCTGAATATTCACTGGAAGAACTGATGCTGAAGCTCAAACTCCAATACCTTCGCCACCTGATACAAAGAACTGACTCCTTAGAAAAGACCCTAATGCTGGGGAAGATTGAAGGCAGGAAGCGAAAGGGATGACAGAGGATGAGATGGTTGGATAGCATCATCAAGTCGATGGACATGAGTTTGAGCAAGCTCCAGGTGTTGGTGATGGACAGGGAAGCCTGGCTTGCTGCAGTCCATAGGGTCGCAAAGAGTCAGACACAACTGAGCGACTGAACTGACTGAATCAATAAAATACATTTTTTAAAAAGTGCCCAGTTCACCCACCTGTCCCCCATAACCACTGTCTTCTATGTCAGAGGCTAAGACACCACAAAGGGCTGCCAGCACGGCAAACACAGCACACCAGGCAGGAGGGGGCGACGCAGGGCAAGGAGCACAGGCCCTGGGCTCTCAGACGCCTGCCCCTGCCCTGCCCCTATGGCTGCTGAGCTTGAGCAGGTTCCTCCACCTCTCTGTTCCCCTGCTTCATCCACACCTAACAGATGGGGCTGCTGCTGGCATCAGCTGCCCCAGATAAGGCTATACGAAATAACAGACTGGGTGCAGGCACATGCTGCCACAGAGCAGTTATTTAATAACATAGGAAGGCTGCCATGTTGAAAACCCTTGGCCCATCTCAGCCAGGCCACTCGATGGTTGACTGGGAAGTGAGACAGGGAGCCTACCAATGAGTGGGCAGCTTCAGACACTCAGGCTTCCTGGGTGCACAGACTGGGAGGCTGGAGCTGTGAGCCAGCTGCCCATTCCAGAACTTAGCAGGTGACCTGGTTCCCTGGCCCATTTCCAACGTGGCCCTCAGGTGTAGGCTTAGCTTTTAGGTGTCTTAGAAATCCAGAGCTGCATCTCTGCCAGCTTCACCTTTACCGTCTGTGTGCCTCCAGTGAGTGGAAGGTAGATGGAAACAGGCCAGTCATCCTCGAGGGTAATTCAGGCGGGTCCTCCTGTTCCAGGTGGGCCCCGCCAGGCAGAGCCCCAGATGCTCAGACAGCTGTCTGAGAATCCTTTCCAGAAGTGATTGGAGCACAGCGGGCTCCAACCCTGCCTCGGCTGGCGGCTGAGTGGTGGGAGAGCAGGCGGTGCCCTCCCTCTGCTGACTCCCTGCTGCAGAGGGTTTTGCCTCCCTTCACTCCAGGATGCCCATGGCCAAGTCCCCACCAGGAATTCTGGGGTATGGGGCTCCCCAGGGTGACCACAGTCAGGGTCTCTTGCTTGATGTTCTGCCATGTAGCAGGATGGGAAGGAGATGCTGAATCACCCTACCTTCTATGAGACACGCCACCTGGGGAGTAACTCAGAACTGGAGAACAAATGGAGGTTTCTCGTCCGTGTGCACATGGAGACGGTACTATCCTCAGAGGGAGCCCCGCGTGCCCTGGAGACCCCAGTCGGGAGGAGAGGCTGAGCCAGGCTTCACCTGGGGTCTTCGTACAACCAGGCCGAATGACTGTGACAAGCCTGTCATCTCCATCAGCCCCCTCCGCCCAGGCACCTCCAAACAGGCACACAGCCTAAGGGTGAGAACAGCACTTGCTACGCAAACACAGCTTCTAGACAAGTCCCCCAAAAGGCACTCCCAAACACAGCGCATCCAGGGTAGAAAGTGCTCCCCTTCCTCTGGGGTAAGACCTCATTCCCGCCAGCCAATCAAGCCTGAAATTTCCTCCTTAACACTAATGTTAACCCAGGGGTGATCAGGCCAAGATATTTGCTGTCCTCTGGAAGATTTATATCAACTTTGAAATAATGTGTCAACTATACTCCTCCAACTGAAAAGCCAGAACTCAGAGCCTGGACCAGACTGGGATAGAAATAGGCAAATGACAAGAAAAAACGTGGGCCTCTGGCCCAGGGTCCACAGCGGGAAGCGAAGCGCGGTGGGGCCAGCAGGTGGCGCTGTTGCTCACTGCACACACGGAGGCGCCAGCCCGCCTCGCCCACCTCTGCCCTGAGTCACCATCCCTAAAGCAGCGCCGCCAGTGGCCAGTGCTCGGCACGGGAGTCGGGGCAAGACCACCTGAGGACCCTAGCTGACCCTGAGCGACCCCATCTCTACTGGTTAATTTGCTTCCAACACAAAGAACTTAAATCCGGTGACCTGAAGGGAGGGGTTCCCATTCTGCTGAGCTTCCTCTCCATCCCCCGCTGCCCCGGCTCCGGCTCTGGGAACCTTCCAGAAGCAAACCCACCACCCGGTGAGGCCAGCGCTGTGGCGAGAAACTACGCAACTAAATCAAACTGCCCCAAATCGGGAATTCTGTGGGCCAAGGATCCTCATCTCTTAGCATCTGCCCCCTGTGCACATTTTCCCTGTGGCTTCTGTAAACCCCTTGGCTAGGTCTGCCGTCCAGGGAAGGAAGAGGCTACCTTTCTTAGAAGCAACTGGTTAATGTCAGGAACCCTCTCTGTGGATGAAAAGCACTAAATTCTATTTATCAAATATTTAATTAGCCATGCTTGGGGAAGGGGGAGGTGAGTCATAATCTATTCAACTTGCTGAATAACCAGAGAAAAAGCAGAATCAGAAAAATCATCTTAAACACAGGCTTTCATAGACTTTGTACCTGTCAGGGCCATGAGAGGATATTTCCTAACTGGCACTCAGATTCCTCCCTGCCTGCAGGACTCTGAAGACACAGGCTCCCTCCCCCCTCAGCCCAGGGCCCAGAGGCTGCATTCAGGGCGGGGCTGTGGGGAGGGCCTGGGGTCAGGATGTCCCGCATCCCTCCCTGGAGCTCCTACCGATCCTGAGAGGTCACAGCACCTCTTCTCCTCTGGGCAGTGTTCCCATGTCCTCTCTGTCACACGCCTGTCCCTTTCTGCCCTGGCCTGGACTCTGGGAGGAGAAATGAGGTTGTGTGGGAGACACAGGCACTTTGAAATGAATGACACCAAACCCTCAGAGCTGAAGGGGACCCAGAGGCCTTTCAACTGAAGCAACAGGGCCCAGTTTGCATCCAACCAGGGCGCCACTCTAACCAAGACCACAATGTTACACTTTCACACACAAGTGCATTCTTTCTGCAAATACGCACTGAGCACTTGCCGCTGGTGTAAGTGCTGCTAGGTATCCACGTGACAAGACAGTTGACTGTCTTTGACTTTCTCTCAAAGAGTCATTTTCCAAAAGTTACAAACAAAACCATGATGTGGACACATGGCGACCACAGTGACATTTTGGACCTCGAGGAAGCAAGCACCAAGACAGGGCCGGATATGTAAGACATCTGCGGGGGTGAGAAAAAAGGACAGGGAACAGGAGGCAGTGGGGAGGGCGTGACAATAATGGAGGCCCGACAGCTGGGGAGGGACGAGGAGGGGGAATGAGGAAGAAAGGGTCAGAGACCTCAGGCAGCTCTGAGAATGGACTGGCCGGCCCCTGGGTAGCCCCAGGGCAGAGGCTGCCCTTTTGAAGATGTGGGCAGATATGGCCAGGCCCCAGCACCCCGCTGGGCTGGGTCACTGGCCAGTCCTGACTGTGGCACCGTACCCTGAAGATGCTCTGGCCACACTCCTCCAAGCCGTCCCCCTTTAAAGGTCACGGAGCAGCACGCATCCACAATCCCCAGAGCATGGCAAAGACATTTAAATTATCAGATGGAAGGCAACAGCAACCCACTCCAGTACTCTTGCCTGGAAAACCCCATGGACGGAGGGGCCTGGTGGGCTGCCGTCTATGGGGTCGCACAGAGTCGGACACGACTGAAGTGACTTAGCAGCACCAGCAATGACACAATAATAGGCTGGCAACATCAGTTCAGAAGAGGCCAGGAGAGGAAATAGGCATACACAGACAGATACATGTTTATGTATATAAACACAGAGAGAGGGGGTAGGTGGGGAGAGGAGTGAGGGAATCAAACTTCAAAATTACATTCAGACAGATTGGGAGTTTGGAACTGACATGTACACACTATTGTACTTAAAGGAGATAACCTCAGGACTTCCCTAGTGGCCCAGTGGTTAAGAATCCACCCTGCAATTCAGGGGACACAGGTTTGATTCCTGGCTGGGGAATTAAGATTCCCCATGTCTTGGGACAACTAAGCCCGTGTATGCCACAACTACTAAGCCCAAGTGTTCTGGGGCCTGTGTGCCACAACTAGGACCTGACACAGCCAAATAAATGTAGATAGATAATTTAGATAATAAATTTAGAAAGATAATCAGGATTTCCCTGGTGGTCCAGAGGCTAAGACCCCACGCTCCCAATGCAGGGGCCTCGGGTTCCATCTGGGAACCATTAATAGATCCTACATGCTGCAACTAAGACCCAGTGCAGCCAAATAAATATGTCTTTAAAAGCAGATAACCAACAAGGACCTACAGTTAAAAAAAAAAAAAAAAAAGCATTCAGAACTGTTTTTATTACCTTGTGGGTTCATGGTCCACAAGGTAATAAAATGGTTACCATTTAACATATATCCACTGCTGCTGCTGCTAAGTCACTTCAACTATATATAAAATAGATAACCAATGAGGAAATGGCAACCCACTCCAGTATTTTTGCCTAGAGAATCCCATGGACAGAGGAACCTGGTGGGCTACAGTCCATAGGGTCGCAAAAAGTCAGACACGACTGAGCGACTGATAATATGCTAAGGACCTACTGAATAGCACAGGGAACTCTACTCAGTACTTTGCAATAACCTACATGGGAAAAGAATTTGAAAAAAAAAATACATATATATGTACAACTGAATCACTCTGCTGTACACCTGAAACTAAATACAGCATTGTGAATCAACTATATGTAAGTGAAAGTCACTCGGTAGTGTCTGACTCTTTGCATCCCCTTAGACTGTAGCCTGTCAGTCTCCTCTGTCCATGGAATTCTCCAGGCAAGAATACTGGAGTAGGTGGCTGTTCTCTTCTGCAGGGGATGTTCCCGACCCAGGTATTGAACCAGGTGTCCCGAGTTGCAGGCGGATTCTTTACCACCTGAACCACCAGGGAAGCCCTCCAATACAAAATATAAATACATAAATAAATAAAACACCTAACATTTGCAGTTACTCTTGTCGACTGGTCAGAAGTCATTTTCTCTTCTATGGGACAAAAATCATTTGCAATTTATCCATTTCCTGAAACGTAACGTTAACTTTGGCATCTGGGCCCCGATCAGTAATGAGTCAGAAGAAAGCATTCCCTGGAGAGCCAAGCACTACAGGTAGGCTCCGTGGGTCATGCCCCAGCTGTGATTAGGCAAGACGTCATTTCTGTGCCTTACTTTCAAGTTTTGGATAGTTAACACCTCCTCAGGGAGCTTCCATTCTAGCAGGACAAAGACACAATAAACAGGCAGCTAAAATACTAGGTGATAAATGTGACACCAGGTAATCAGCCCATGTTGCCACCTGAATTCAGACTAGGGTTGGGGCACAAGCACCTCCCAGGAAATGGCCCTGACTTGAGCGGAAGGATGGAGAGGGAGCCCAGTGCAGGGAGGGAGGGAGGGGACATAGGGAGGAGGAAGCAGGAGGAGCAGGCACCAGCCCTTGAGGGCAACCTTCTCAGATATGCAGGTAATTCCAGAGGGTGGGGATGGTCCTGGGAAGACAGGCTGGAATCTGGGACCCTTTGCTGCAGGGCTTACACCTGGACAAACATCGCCTGAGCAACAAAATACAAAGAAACTATAAGGACTAAGAATAACTGCACATGTGTGCAGCAGGACAATTATGGATAAGATTTGGGAGAATGGCATTGAAACATGTATAATATTATGTATGAAATGAGTCGCCAGTCCAGGTTCGATGCATGATACTGGATGCTTGGGACTGGTGCACTGGGACGACCCAGAGGGAGGGAGGAGGGTTCAGGATGGAGAACACAGGTATACCTGTGGCGGATTCATTTCGATATTTGGCAAAACTAATACAATATTGTAAAGTTTAAAAATAAAATAAAATTAAAAAAAAAAAGATCAAAAACCCAGCTGCTGCTTCTGAAGAGCTGGGAGCATAAACAAGGTATCGGGAGGGGCGGGGGCGGGAAGCAGAGCGCTCTGCACGCACCCTGCACTCACCACCACGTAAGAGGGGGCAAACCATCTGAGCCACGCCTTCAGGCTGAGCCTGGGACACACCCCACCTCACCACCCTAAGGACCCACTCATCACCTTGCAGAGCAAGCACAGGGACCCACTGTTTGTTCTCGCTTCCCCTGCTGCAGTAGGGCCCCAATAAAGCCTTGCCTGAATTTCTCAGGCCTCTGATCAATTTCTACTGACTAAAGAGGCCAAGAACCCTGATCAGTTCCTGGGATCAGGTCAACAGTGACACTGGCCAGGACAGCAGGTAAAATAATGATTGTCTTGTGCACATGCTCAGGAATTGGGATTTTTATCCTGAATGCAATAAGGAGCTACTTTAGGATTTGAAAATGAGAAAAGGAGCACTATCTTTGTTGATCAAGATCACCCTAGCTGAAGCAGGGACAGTGGAATGGAGGGAGCTAGAGCTAGAATCTGTGGACGGGCCCTGAGGCTGCTGCTATCATCTAGGTAGGACATGATGGTGTCCAAACTGGCATGGTGACCACTGGGGAACCAAGGAGATCACAGGGCACATGCCCAGGCTATGGGGACACTAGAGCGCCTGACCCTCCATCCATGCACTTTACCTGTTAGCCACAAATCGGTCATCTGAACAGGGAATGCCAGGGCCAAGAAAGAGACCCTGGGGGCATCAGAGCTGTGGAGTCAGCGCGCCCAGGCTCAAAACCTGTCTGACACCTTCATTCAGTCAATAAATCTTTGCTGAGCACCAATGTGTCAGGCCCTGGCTGGACTCCAGAGATAAGGAAGAGTATGGAACCAATGCTCTCAGAGAGCCTACAAACTGGGGGTGGGAGGGGAGCAGGCAATAAACACAAAGGGAGCTAGTTTAACTGCACTGCACTTCCTGCATCTGTGGTTTGCCTTGCCACTAATTTCAGAAAGTTTTTGTCATTATTACATCAAGTATTTGTTACGCTCAACCCTCCATCTGGTATGCCCATCCTGTGTGTGCGTTACATCTTTTATAACCGTCTCCATTCTTGGATGTTCCAGATTAAAAAAAAAAAAAAGTTGCTGTTTGGGAAGTTTCTACTGATGTATCTTCAAGTGCATCACTTCTTTTCTCGGCTGTACTGAGTGTATTGATGAACTCATCAAAGGCATTTCTCATTCCAATTTTGTTTTTTTTCTTCCTAGCATTTCCTTTTGTATCCTCATCTCTCTGCTTACATTCCCATCTGTTTTTGCACGTGGTCTACTTTTTCCATTAACAAATTAATCACAGTTAAATTCCCCGAATGATCATTTTTAATATCTGTACTGTATTTCAGTCTGCTTTTGATGCATCCTTTTTCTCGACAGTCTTTGTTTGGTTTGTGGTGGGACTCATGATCTTTTTGTTAAAAGCTGTACTGCGTAGCAGAAACTGAGGAAACAGGTCTCTTCTGCAAGGGTTTATGATCCTCTGGTTAGAAGCTGGCTTTGTTTCCTTTTTTTGTAGCTATGAGTGCCAGAGACCTTAAATCCCTCAGGTGCCCCTGGGTGTGGTTTGTCTCCACTCTAGATTCTGGGCTTTCCTGCACCCTTCTTCTAAGGGGTGGTCTGTGTCTTACTGCTCACTCAGCTGCACCCCATCCTTATTATGGGGAGCCCTGCTGGTATTTAAAAGTGGAGGGAAGGCAGAGAACACTGTCATCTTCTAATTAAATCTCAGGTCTACAGTGGGGGTGTGCCTCTTGTCTGTGATCTTCACAAACATCTCTTTTTGGGCAGTGAGACAGAAGGACCAGGGGGAGAGATGCTCTTCCTGGGACAAGGTGGAGCCTGTCCCCTGGGCTCTGATATATTTCACAAGGACCACACCACTCTTCCTTCACCTTGGCCAGAGCCCTGGATCTTAGACCCCACCATGACAACCGGGTGGGGTTCCTGGAGGTAAAGCTCAAAGAAGTGTGGGGTCCCCTTAAGACTGCACATCCTAGGAATTGGGTGCTCTCACAATTGAGCACACTCAGCCTCCAAAAATTCATCAAAATGACCACTAACACATCTCTACCAGTGTATGGGTCCAGGAGTTTCAGGTCTTGGCTGGGACCCTGGATTCTCACAGATTTCAGGGCTGTAGTTTGCCCGGCAACCTCAGTTCTCTAATGGGTCCCCCCAAAAAGTTGCTAATTTGCAGTTTTGCCAGCTTTTTCTTATCATAAGGACGGAAGTGAGAACATCCAACCTCTTTACCCATCAGAGGTAAAGTTAGTAAATAATTTACTTTTAGGTAGTGACATGTGCTGGAGAATTGACTGGGGAGATGGGGACCAGTTACTGCAAGGTCACAGAAGCCTGTCTGTGGAAGAGCCATGAAGTGCTGGGAGGAACCAGCTTCACGAAGATCCAGGAGAGGATGCTCAGGCATCAGGACTGGCAAGTGTAACTTCTTGGAACAGAACGGCCCTAGTGGCCAGAGCACAGGAAGGGGCAGAGAGGAGGGAGAAGGGAGACTGGGCCAATGTCCTGGATGAGTATGGGCAGAGCTGCAGCCATTAGGCAAGGAAGTGATGTGATGTGACTCGTGTGCAAATGACCCTTCTGGCTAAAAAGCCCGTCTGTCCAGGTTTGCCAGGACAGTACTGGTTTCTGCTTCTTTCCTGGCATAATTCGTCATAGTGCCTCCTTTTGTTTTAAAAAGAGTCCTAGTTTATGACATCACACGATTCCCCTTGACTCTGGCTACAGGGAGGAGGCATGGACACGGCCATGGTGGAAGCTGAGGGGTCCACTGGAAATGAATACAATGAAGATGAGCCATGGGGAATGCAGTGCTGGACAGGGTGGTGGCTGGGGAGCTGGGGGACTGACACCCCTGGAATGTGTGGTAAAGACGGAGCCAGGAACAAGACGCGGGGGCAGGAAAGAGGAATCAGGGACTCCGCAATCATGAGTCGCCCTCTCACCCCTATCATCCCATCTCATAAATTCCATCTCGAGAGACTCTCAAGTCTGGTTGTTTTGCTCCCGTTCTCACACCCATCCTGTGGATTCAAGAGCCCCCTTGTACTCCCACGAGCACTTGACATCGTCCCTCTTGACGGCGACACAACCTCAGGTCCTGCAGCATATGTCAAGAGCAGAGCCTACCTCATATGGGTCAGAATGGCCATCAATAACATGTCTACAAATAACAATGCTAGAGAGGGTGTGGGCAAAAGGGAACCCTCCTACACTGCTGGTGGGAACGTAAGCTGGTGCAGCCACTATGGAGAACAACATGGAGGTTCCTTAAAAAACTAAAAATCGAGCTGTCATACGATTCTGCAGTCCCATTCCATTCCCGGGCATATATCCAGACAACACTATAATTCAAAAAGATATACACAACCCTAAGTTCATTGCAGAATTTCTCACAATAGCCAAGACATGGAAACAACCTAAATGTCCATCAACAGGTGAATGGATAAAGATATGGTACATATTAATATATACAATGGAATCCTACTCAGCCATAAAAAAGAATGAACTAATGCCATCTGCAGCAACATGGATGCTACTAGAGATTATCACACTGAGTGAAGTCAAAGACAAATACGATATCACTTTTACGTAGATATTAAAAAAATGAATTTATCTATGAAACAGAAACAGACTCACAGACAGAGAACAGACTGGTGACTGCCAAAGGGGAGCAGTGAGAGGGAGGGATGGGTTGAGAGTCTGAGGTTAGCAAATGCAAACTATTATATATAAGATGGACAAACAAGGCCCTACTATATAGCACAGGGAACTATATTCAGTAACCTATGATAAACCATAATGGAAAAGAATATGAAAAAGAAAATGCATAAAACTGAATCACTCTGCTGTACAGGAAAAATTCACATTGTAAATCAACTATACCGCAATTAAAAAACACCTTGGTAATCACCACCCTCGCCACTTCCCATACAGGACACCCTATGATTCCTTCAACACCCTTCCATCCTTTGGGTCGGTGAGGCCATCTGCCCAAGGTTCCCTACCATTTCTGCTAACTCAGATTTCCCCGCCTTTTATGGAACTTATACGGCACCCCCTCAGTGGGGCCCTCCAGCCAGCTGTCCTCTCCCTTCTTTGAATACCCAAGACCCTCGAATTTCTCTTTCAAGACCCTTACATAGTGCATCTTATAAATCAGTTGTGTATTTCTCTTCAGTCCTCAACTAATTTGTAAATTTTTGAGGGGAAGAGTGATGTTTTCCCATCTTCCAACCTGCAGAAAGCTTGGCACATCACAGATAGCTCCTCATGGTGTTGGGTGTGGCAGGCTGTATGAACAGCCGCTGCTGTGGTTGGTTGGACCCTGGCACATGCAGCCCTTGATGCACAATGAAGCCAACCACGTATGAAACTCCTCATGGGCTCCTCCCTCTGACTCATGAGGGGCAGAGGGGCCCAGGCTTGGCCCCAGTTTCAGGTCCAGAGTCTGACCCTTTGACTGAAGTCCCTGATGTACTAGCTGTGTGCTCTGGGCAACTCACTGAACCTCTCTATTGTCTTGGGTTTCTTATCTGCAAAGCATAGGCAGTAACAGCACCTGACCAGGGATGCTGGGAAGATCCCACAAGATAAAGCAGGTAAGATGCTTAGCAGAGAGTCCGGTATGTAGGACATACTCCTTATCAGCCACATGACTGATGGTGTTGAGCCCTGGAGAAGGTCACGACTGCAGACACTGATGAGCTGTGATCATTTTATTACGTATTTTACTTTTTTTTTTTTTTTAACTGGGAACACTCAAGACCGGAGGGGTGAATGGGGCCTGCCGTAGGAGTGTAAAAGGGCACCCCTCCTTTGAAGAGCGATTTACCAAGAACCTTGAACCACCAGTCATTTCCCATCTGGGGAGTCTAGATTCTGGAAGTTCACAGAAATACAGAAAAAGCTTACTCTGAAAATGTTAACCCCAGAATTATGAATAACAGCAGAAAACTGGAATTGAACAATTATTATCTAAGGAAATACTTAAGAAAATTCTGGTGTGATATCAAGCAAAGTATATGCAGTAACAAAGAGCATATTTACAAAGATCTCTGAATAACTGAGGGAAATGTTTAAGGGTGAGAAAAGCAGACTACACAAACTGTTGACCAAGTGAACACGTGTGTGTGTATGTGAACACGTGTGTGTGTGTTAATCAATCAGTCATGTCCGACTCTTTGCAACCCCATGGACTGTAGCCTGCCAGGCTCCTCTGTCCATGAGGTTCTCCAAGCAAGAATACTGGAGTGGGTTGCCATTCCCTTCTCCAGAGGATCTTTGCAACCCAGGGGTCGAACTCAGGTCTCCTGCATTGCAGGCAGATTCATAATTATGTAAAAAAGCATGTGCATGAAGAAGTGTGTGTAATATGGTGGTGCTGGTTTAGTCGCTAAGTCATGTCCAACTCTTTGCAACCCCAGGGACTGTAGCCCATCAGGCTCCTCTGTCCATGGGCTTTTCCAGGCAAGAATACTGGAGTGGTTGCCATTTCCCTCTCCAGGGGATCTTCCCAACTCAGGGATCAACCCCAGGTCTCCTACATTGCAGTCCGATTCTTTACTAAGACACCATAGCAAACTGTTAATACTGGGTTACCTCCAAGTGATGAGATAATGAACAGTTTTCATTTTCCTTTTCCGACAGTTTCTAAAATGAGAATATACTGTTTTTCAAATCAGAAAGAAAAATTGTGCTATTTTTAAAGATGTGTGATGCTTGCTGGGTGCCTGTGCCAGTGCTGCCAGCAGGGATACCCCAGCCATGGCTCCTGAATCCGGCTCATTCGTCTTCTGAACCTCAACGATGTCCCCTGAGAGACGGTGACGTGGATCTTCACCTGTCTGAAGGCAGGGGGCCAGGTCAAGCATGATCTGAGAGGCTTTTCCAGCCCTGATGGCGTGGCAGAGGCCGCCATGGTGAGATCCTTTCTTTTCTCAGAGTGAGATGGGTGGTTAGGACCAGGCTGACCAGAGTGACAAGGAGGGTAGAGCCCATGTGCCTCTCCACATCACCATGCCAAGTAGGTGATGGCAGAGGACCACTTGGGGCTGCAGCTGCCCAAGCAGGCAGGAATTTCAGGAAGAGGAGGGAGCTGGCTGTTCTTTCCTCTCCTGGGGCAGTGGCCCTGCCAGCCCTCCTTCACTTCAAGGCCCCAACTGCTGGCCTCAGGGATTCTCAGAGATGTCTGTGGTCCCCAGGACCTAAGACACCTGAGGTGCCCAGGGCCCTGCAAGGATAACCCCATGTCCTTCCTGCCTAGCTTCTCCCCTGGGAACTGGAGGAAGACCACAGCTTCTGTTCTGAAAACTCAAGTCTGGGGACTCAGGAGCTGGAGTGGGAATACGGAACTCGCTCTGGCGGTTTCTCCCTGGAAACGGCAGCCCAGGAACTGACTTTTCATCATGGGACCCTGCATGGGGCTGAAGTGAGGAATGTTCTTCCCAAGTTGTAGGTCGGCCTGGGACGAGCCAGGAATCACACTGGGCGGATGCAAGCACAGATCAATTCATCCGACGGCCCAGAAGGTGCCTATGGATCCACTGGCCCATGTCACACTGATACCCCACTGTCCACTGGCTATGAGAGGGGGAGAATTCCTTAATCGCTCTAAGGGCCAGTTTCCCCATTTATACAATAAGAACCCCAATGGCCCCCACCCCACAGGGACACCCTGAGGATTAGATGAGAAAACACGTGGAAAATGCTTTCTTTGGTGCCCGGCGCAGAACAAGGGCTCAAGAAGGGGCTAATTCTTTTATGAAGCTCTTCCTGGACTCAGCATCACTGCGGGCAGGGAGTGGGATTCCAGAGATTAAAGCACATTCCTGCTTCCCTGGTGAGGGAGGACCCTCCCCAGGAAACAGTTAAACAGCTAAGCAGTGGGTGATTCAGTTCAAAAACACTGGGAGGCAGCAAGGCTATTTATAATAGCGTTGGGCTGGAGGCGGCCATCCGCCCAGTCGTCCTGCAATGACTAAGCAAAGCCTGGAACCTTGCGACCTGCTGGGTGCTGAGGAGTCGCTGGAGATGCCCGGCGAGCCGCTGATGTCCATACAAGGAGAGGGGCCTCCAGAATAATCATTTCCTAAGGAGGTCACAAGATGGCGTGTGCATACCACTTGCCGTGATGGGTAAACAGACGCCAAGTCCCCCATGGAGGTCAAGAGGGACTTGGAGGAGTAGAAGCAGTCTAAAGTGTGATGCTCATCAGGTACTTTTTTCTCCCAACTACTTAGGTCTGGGGTGTTCTGAACGGTAATGGGGCACGCAGGACCATCAGGGGAGTTGGGGGAGGGAGGGGGAGGCTGAGAAAGGGTTCACAGAGAGGAGGGAGGTTCAACAGATGTGGACACATCTGTGGGTTTAAATATAGGAGCAGAGTTGCCCTAAGGGCACAGCTTGGCTGCCCCTCCCCCACCAGTCTCTTTGGCCAAAGAAAGTGAGTCAAGAGCTCTGATGGGCAGTAGGAAAAGTGGGCAGGGGACAGCCCTGGGTAGCCACCCTTCTCCACGGGGGCCAAGCTGTTTGTGTGCAGAGCTTTACAGCTTTCTACACCAGCTGGTGGACTCACCACCACATTCTCCCCGAGTCCAGCCCTGATACCTCCACAAGGTGGGGGAATAGGGGCCTAATGTGGGAGGGGTTCCTGATGGGCTGTGTCTCAAGAAGAGGGGCCCCTGCCAGGGCTGGAAAGTTTAATTCATGAAGATGCCTGCTGCTGCTGCTGCTGCTAAGTTGTGTCAGTCGTGTCCGACTCTGTGCGATCCCATAGACAGCAGCCCACCAGGCTCTGCTGTCCCTGGGATTCTCCAGGCAAGAACACTGGAGTGGGTTGCCATTTCCTTCTCCAATGCATGAAAGTGAAAAGGGAAAGTGAAATTGCTCGGTCGTGTCCGACTCTTCGCGACCCCATGGACTGTAGCCCACCAGGCTCCTCCATTCATGGGATTTTCCAGGCAAGAGTACTGGAATGGGGTGACATCGCCTTCTCCAATGAAGATGCCTATGAGCCTCCAAATAGGGTCCCAGAGACACCAGAAGAGCTTGGAAGTAGCTGAGGAAAATTCCCCTCCGTCCTGCCAGACCAGCGAAGGCTGCAAACCATGAACAGGGTTTCTGTGGCCTGCCTGGGCTCTCAGCTCCCTAGTTTAAGTTTATGGGTAAGTCAGCCGACTGTGGCATGGGTCTGGCCAGCCTCCAGGGATCAGCTCTTGGGTCTGGTTTCTGTCCCCAGCCTGAACCTGGAGGCATAGAGAACAGACACTGGGGTCCACCAGATGTGTGTCTGGATCCTGCCTCTGACATTTAACTGTGACCTTGAGCAAGTTTTCAAATGTGTGTGAGCCTCAGGTTACTCATCTGTAAAATGGGGGCTAGTTATGCCTCCCAGCGGTATCTGAGGCTTGGCCATAATGTGGGTAAGATTCCCCAGATGAGAAACTCAATGAGTGCTGAGTATCAGCCTCTTCCTGCTGCTGCACGTGCCTGTGATGGAAGAGACCCCACGTTTGTGAGACAGTCACACACCAGAGACACACACCGGAAGCATGAACAGGCCTCCTCCCCACCCCACACCCCACCCCTGCTCCTGTGTCCTCAGCTGCTTGGGTTTGGGGGTCTCCTGACCCTGCTGCCCTGGTTGGAGGTGGTTCTAGCATCAGAGATGAGTGCCCCCTGCCAGCAGGTAAGGGTGGTGCTCAGGGCAGGTTGGGAGACAGGCAGCAGCTGCTACAGAAGCTTGAAGTGAAGTGAAAGTCACTCAGTAGTGTCCGACTCTTTGCGACCCCATGGAATACAGTCCATGGAATTCTCCAGGCCAGAATACTGGAGAGGGTAGCTATTTCCTTCTCTGGGGGATCTTCCCAACCTAGGGATCGAACCCAGGTCTCCCACATTGCAGGTGGCTTCTTTACCAGCTGAGCGATCAGGGAAGCCCACTGTGGAATCTTAGCTGCAGAAGGTTCTAGAATTCCCAGGGAGTGCCCCTACCCTACTCCAGGGTGGACCAGCCCCCTGTATATAAGAAGAAATAGGCGTTTCCTTGTCCCTGGCTCCTGATTCAGAGCCTCTCAAAGCCTTGGAATCTCTGGCGATAGGGGGATAGGAGTCTCTTTTGTCCTATTCTTTGGTCTTTGGGAACATCTCTTGGAATTTCCTGGGTGATGAGAGAACTTTTTGTCCTAATGGGATAAATCCTGGTGGGCCCCTAGATAACTCAAATTGGAGGAAGTTGCCAGAGACCAAACCACGATTAGAAGCTAGGAACTTTCAGCCGCAAACCCCAGCCTCTGGGGAGGAGAGAGGGACTGGGGACTGAGTTACTGATCAATCATGTCTACATGATGAAGGCTCCATAAAAATCCCAGTGGCACGGAGTTCAGGTTGGTGGACACATCCATGTGCCAGGAGGGTGGTACACCCCAAGAGCACCCTTCCGGCCTTGCCCTGCGTATCTCCCCATCTGGATGTTCATACGTATCCTTTGTGACATCCCTTATAATAAACTGGTAAATGTAAGCACAGTGTGCTCCTGAGTTCTGGGAGATATTCTAGCAAATTATCAAGGGAATCCCTGACTTAGAGTCAGCCGGTCAACAGTAGGGGATGCCCAGGACCTGTAACTGGCGTCTGAAGTGGGGGCAGCCTTGGGAAAAACAGCCCATAACCTGGAGTTTTGCCCTCATTCTGGGTCATTAGTGTCAGAGTTGAGCTGAAGTGCTCAACAACCAAATGTGCTGGGAGACTCAGAGAACTGGTTCTGGCATTGGAAGTCACCCCACTATCTCAACTTTCAAAGTGACAGGGAGACCCTCCCCCCATCATAGTGAGGGAAACATCAGGAGGACAGTCTCATGAATGCCCCAGGGAGGGGCCTTTGAGAAGCTCCTGAAGGCATGCAGAGAGACCTTCATCCCACATCAGAAGAGCCAGACCCAACCAGACACAAAATGAAAAGACAACCTACAGAATGTCAGAAAATATTTGCAAACAATGTGACTGACAAGGGCTTAACTTTCAAAATATACAAACAGCTCAAACAGCACAATATCAAAAAACAAACCCACTCAAAAAATGGGCAGAAGACCATGGGCAGTTTTCCAAAGACATACAGATGACCAGTAGGTACACGACAAGATGCTCAACATCACTAATTATTAGAGAAATACAAACCAAAACTGCAATGAGGTACCACCTCACACCAGTCAGAATGACCATCATTAAAAACTCAACATTCAAACACTAAGATCATGGCATTTGATCCCATCACTTCATGGCAAACAGATAGGGGGAAAGTGGAAAAAGTGACAGGTTTTCTTTTCTTGGGCTCCAAAACCACTGTAGATGGTAACTGCAACCAGGAAATTAAAACATGCTTGCTCCGTGAAAGAAAAGTTATGACAAACCTAGACGGCATGTTAAAAAGCAGAGACACCATTCTACCTACGAAGGTCTCTGTAGTGAAAGTTACGCTTTTTCCAGTAGGGATTCCCTTGTGGCTCAGGCGATAAAGCGTCTGCCTGCGATAAGAGACCGGGTTCAATCCCTGGGTCAGGAAGATCCCCTGGAGAAGGAAATGGCAACCCCCTCCATACTCTTGCCTGGAAAATTCCATGGACGGAGGGGACTGGCAGGCTACAGTCCATGGGGTGGCAAAGAGTTGGACACGACTGAGCGATTTCACTTTCCAGTAGTCATGTAAGGATGTGGCAGACCATAAACAAGGTTGAGTTCTGAAAATTGATGCTTTCAAATCATGGTGCTGGAGAAGACTCTTGAGAGTCCCCTGGACAGCAAGGAGACCTAACCAGTCAATCCGAAAGGAAATTAACCCTCAATATTCACTGGAAGGACTGTTGCTGAAGCTGAAGCTCCAGGACTTACGTCACCTGGTGCAAAGAGCTGACTCACTGGAAAGGACCCTGATGTTGGCAAAGATTGAGGGCAAGAGGAAAAAGGGGTGACAGAGGATGAGGTGGTTGGCATCACAGACACAATGGACATGAGTCTGAGCAAACTCCAGGAGATAGTGAAGGACAGGGAAGCCTGGTGTGCTACAGTCCATGGGGTCGCAAAGAGTTGGACACGACTGAACAACAAAAAAGTCTACAGATGGTAGATGCTTTAGAGGGTGTGGAGAAAAGGAAACCCTCCTACACTGTTGGTGGGAATATAAATCGGTGCAGCCACTATGGAAAAAAGTATGGAGGGTCCTTAAAAAATTAAAGTCACTATATGATCCAGCAATCCAACTCCTGGTATATATCCAGAAAAGAAAAAAACACACATTTGAAAAGATACGTACTGTTAGCTGTGGATGTGTTGTATATGGCCTTTCTTATGTTGACGTAGGTTTTCTCTATGCCCACTTTCTCAAGTGTTTTAATCATAAAGTGGTATTGGATTTTGTCAAAAGCTTTTTCTGAGTCTACTGAGATAATCATATGGTTCTTATTCTTCACTGTGTTAATGTGGTGTATTATACTGACTGATAAATCCTACTTAGAATGGTGCATGATCCTTTTAAGGTGTCATTAGATTTGGTTTGCTAGTATCTTGTTGAGGAATTTTGTGACTATGTCCATCAGTGATACTGGCCTGTTATCTTCTTTTTTGTGGTATCTTTGTCTGGTGTTGGTATCAGGGTGATAGTAACCTCAGAGAATGAGCTTTGGAGTGTTCTTCCTCTGCAAATTTTCGTATGAGTTTGAGAAGGATGGGTATTACACCTCTTCACTGAAAGTTTGATAGAATTCCCCTATGAAGCCATCTAGTCCTAGACTTTTGTTTGTTGGAAATTTTAAAATCACAGTTACGATTTCAGTACTTGTGATTGGTCTGTTCATATTTTCTATTCCTTCCTGGTTCATCCCTGGAAGATTGTGCCTTTCCAAGAATTTGTGCATTTCTTCCAAGTTGTCCATTTTATTGGCATATAGTTGCTTGTAGTAGTCTTTTACGATCCTTCATATTTCTGTGGAGTCAACTATAACTTCTCCTTTTTCATTTCTAATTTTATTGATTTGAGCCCTCTCCCTTTTTTTTTCTTAATGAGACTGGCTAAGGGTTTGTCAATTTTGTTTATCTTTTCAAAGAGCCAGCTTTTAGATTCATTGATCTTTTCTGTTATTTTCTTCACCTCTATTTCATTTATTTCTGCTCTGATCATTAAATTTTCTTTTCCTGTACTAACTTTGAGTTTTGTTTGTTCTTTCTCTAGTTGCTTTAGGTGTAAACTTAGGTTGTTTATTTGAGAATTTTGTAAAATGTTTCCTGAGGTAAGGTTGTATTGCTATAAACTTCCCTCCTAGAACTGCTTTCCTGTGCCTAAAGGTTTTAGACTGTCACATCTTCATTTTCATTTGTCTCCAGGTATTTATTTCTGCTTTGATATCTTTGGTGATGCACTGGTTGTTTAGTAACATGTTATTTAGCCTTCACATATTTGTGTTTATCACAGTTTTTCTTTGTAGTTGATTTTCTAATCTCATAGCACTGTGTTTGGTAAAGGTGCTTGACATGATTTCAGTTTTCTTAAATTTAATGAGGTTTGCTCTATGGCCCAGCATGTGATCTATCCTAGACAATGTTCCATGTGCATTTGAAAAGAATGTGTATTCTGCTCCTTTCAGATAGAATGTTCTATAAATATCAATATAAGACAACCAAGAGCTAACATCATATTCAACAATGAAAAGCTGAAAGCATTTCCTCTAAGATCAGGAACAAGGATGTTCACTAGTGTCACTTTTATTCAACATACTTTTGGAAATCCTAGACACAGCAATAAGAGAAGAAAAAGAACCCAAATTGGAAAGGAAGAAGTAAAAATGTCACTGTCTGCAGATGACATGATACTATACACAGAAAATCTTAAAGATGCTACCAGAAAACTACTTGAGCTCATCACTGAATTCAGTAAGGTTGCACGATACAAAATTAATACACAGAAATCTCCTGCGCTTCCACACACTAACAATGAAAGACTGGAAACAGAAATTAAGGAAACAATCCCATCTCCCATCATATCAAAAATAATAAAATACCTAGGAATAAATCTACCTAAGGAGGCAAACGACCTGCACTCTGAAAACTGTAAGACACTGATGAAATAAATTAAAGATGACACAAACAGATAGAAAGATATGCTGTGCTCTTGGACTGGAGAAATAAATGTTGTCAAAATGACTATACTATCCAAGTCAATCTACAGATCCAATACTATCTCTATCAAATTACCAATGGCATTTTTCATAGAACTAGAATAAAAAGCTATTAAATTTGTATGGAAACACAGAAGACCTCAAATAGCCAAAGCAATCCTGAGAAAGAAAAATGGAGCAGGAGGACTCAGGCTCCCTGACATCAGACTATACTACAAAGCCACAGTAATCAAAACAGTATGGTACTGGCACAAAAAACAGAAATACAGACCAATGGAACAGGACAGAAAGCCCAGAGATAAACCCACACACCTGTGGTCAAGTAATCTACAACAAAGGAGGCAAGAATATACAATGGAGAAAAGACAGTCTCTTCAATAAGTGGTGCTGGGAAAACCAGACACCTACATGTGAAAGAATGAAACAATATACACAGAAATAAACTCAAAATGGGTTAAAGACCTAAAGGTAATACCAGAAACTATAAAATTCTTAGAGGAAAATGTAGGCAGAACTCTCTTTGACATAAATTGAAGCAGTTATCTTTTTGAATCCACCTCCCAGAGTAATAGTGAAGGACAGGGAAGCCTGGTGTGCTGCGGTCCATGAGATCACAAAGAGTCAGACATGACTGAGCAACTGAACAACAACCCAGAGCAATGAAAATAAACAAATAGGATCTAATTAAACTTAAAAGTGTTTCACAGCAAAGGAGACCATAAAAAAATGAAAAGACAACCCACAGAATAGAGAACGTATTCGCAAATAAAGCAATCAACAGGGATTAATCTCCAAGATATACAAATATCTCATGCAGCTCAGTATCAAAAAAACAAAGATGGGTGAAAGATCTAAGTAGATATTTCTCCAAAGAAGACATACCCTAAGGCCAAAAAAAAAAACATGAAAATATGCTCAACATCACTAATTATTAGAGAAATACAAATGGAAGCTACAAAGAAGTATCTCCTCACATTGGTCAGAATGGCCCTCACCAAAACATCTACAAATAATAAATGTGAAGAAAGGGTGTGGATAAAAGGGAACCCTCATACACTATTGGTGGCAATGTAGATTAGTACAACCATTACGTAGACAAGTTTGGAAGTTCCTTAAAAAACTAAAAACAGCACTAACATACAATCCAGCAATCCCATTCCTGGGCATATGTTCAGAGAAAAACTGTAATTCAAGAAGATACATGCACCCCCTATGTTCATAGCAGCACTATTCACAATACTCAAGACACAGACTCTTAAATGTCCACTTAGATTGACAGAGGAATGGATAAAGAAGATATGGTGTATATATATACACAATGGAATCCTACTCAACCATAAAGAATAAACAATGCCATTTACAGCAACATGTGCCTAAAGATGATCATCCTAAGGGAAGCAAATCAGACAAAGACAAATATATGGTATCACCTACATGTGGAGTCTAAAAAAAAAAAATGATAGATGAACTTGTTTACAAAACAGAAACGGACTCACAGACATATAGAAAACATAGTTACCAAAAGGGGAAGGAGGGGAGGAATAAATTAGGAGTTTGGGGTTAACATATACACACTATCAACAAGGATTTACTGTATAGCACAGGAAACTGTATTCAATATCTTGTAACAACCCAGAACAGAAAAGAATCTTAAAAGTGTGTGTGTGTGTATATACATATATACACAAAAAACTGAAACTCACAACTGAAACTAACACAACATTGTAAATCATATATATACATAAAACTGAAATTCATACCTGAAACTAACACAATATTGTAAATCAATCATATTTTAAAAATAAACAAAATCGGAAGAAACAAGCCTATCTTTCCCTTGGAGCCAGGCTCACTAGGGCATTTCAGGGAGTCTGAGAAGTGAGAATGCTTCTCAATTGTTTTCCTAAAACTTTACTTCCTAATTCATCAATATTTCTTGTTCTAAAGATTCTAGATTATGTGAATGGTATGCTATTATTTCAGGTTTTCAAAGGAAATATTACCTTTCATCTCATTTTTTCTTTTTTCTCCAACTTTTTATTTTATATTGGAGTGCTGTTGACTAACAATGACTAACAATGTTGTGTTTCAGGTGTACAACAAAGTGATTCAGTTATACATACACATGTTATCTATTCTTTTTCCAATTCTTTTCCCAATTAGGTTGTTATAGAATATTGAAAACAGTTCCCTGTGCTATACAGTAGGTCCTTGTTGGTTATTTTAAATATAGCAGTGTGTACATGTCAATCCCCAAATCCCTAACTATCCCTTCCCCCACCCTTACCCTCTGGCAATTGTAAGATTGCTCTCTAAGTTTATAAGTCTGTTTCTTTAACACCACTTTGAACATAGTCTTTCAAGAGGAGTTCTAGTTTCTTCTTGGCTTTTTCAAGAGATGCCAGCAAGATTCCAGCATCTCAGAGCTTGTCACTCTGAGCAGCCACCCTGGCACCTGATGCAACCATTAAGGAAAGGATACAAGGGACAAAAAACAAGCAGAGATCTTCAAGCCCCGCACTGCCCCGTATCTTCTCTAGTCTCCTCCCTGTGCACCCATCTCAAAGCCTTTCCCCATTTGACATCCCCTCCAATTATCTCAGATACCTCAAACCCAAACTGTCCAAAAGCAAGCTCATGGTTTCCTCCCAGCCCCAGATGCCAACACCCACTGACCCCCACCCCTAAAGTTCCACATAAGTGAATGGCACCCACCTCCATTATTGAAGTGACACAACCAGAAAACTGTCATCCTTATCATTTCCTTCATCCTCACCACCCACACCAACCCATCAGCCAGTGCCGACCATTTCACCTCCGAAGTATCTCTAAACCTACTCACTGTGCACCACCTCCTTGGTGGCCACGACAGTCCAGGCTGCCTTTATCTCTCGCCAGTCGACCACGGTGGCTGCCTCTTAGGACCTAGTCAGATTCTCTTCCAATCTGATGCCCCACGCCACATCTACAATGATCTTTTCAAAATGCATGGCTGCAATCAGCTCTCCCTATCTGAAGCCCTCCAAGGGCTCCTAGGGTCTTAAGACAAAACCCAGTTCTCTAAAGGGAGCCTACTACACTGTTGGTAGGAATATGAACTGGTACAGGCACTATGGAGAACAGTATTGGAGGTACCTCAAAACAAAGAGAGCTACCATATGATTCAGCAATCCTACTCCTGGGCATATATCTGGACAAAACTATAATTAGAAGACACACACCCCTATGTTCATAGAAGCACCATTTACAACAGGCAAGATGTGAAAATAACTTAAATATCTATTGTCAGATGAATGGATAAAGATGTGAAACATGTACACAATGGAATATTCAGTTCAGTTCAGTCGCTCAGTCGTGTCCGACTCTTTGGGACCCCATGAATCGCAGCACACCAGGCCTCCCTGTCTATCACCAACTCCCGGAGTTTACTCAAACTCATGTCCATTGAGTCAGTGATACCATCCAGCCATCTCATCCTCTGTCGTCCCCTTCTCCTCCTGCCCCCAATCCCTCCCAGCATCAGGGTCTTTTCAAATGAGTCAACTCTTCACATCAAGTGGCCAAAGTATTGGAGTTTCAGCTTCAGCATCAGTCCTTCCAATGAACACCCAGGACTGATCTCCTTTAGGATGGACTGGTTGGATCTCCTTGCAGTCCAAGGGACTCTCAAGAGTCTTCTCCAACACCACAGTTCAAAAGCATCAATTCTTCGGCGCTCAGCTTTCTTCACAGTCCAACTCTCACATCCACACATGACTACTGGAAAAACCACAGCCTTGACTAGACGGACCTTTGTTGGCAAAGTAACATCTCTGCTTTTTAAGATGCTATCTAGGTTGGTCATAGCTTTCCTTCCAAGGAGTAAGCATCTTTTAATTTCATGGCTGCAATCACCATCTGCAGTGATTTTGGAGCCCCCCAAAATAAAGTCTGATACTGTTTCCACTATTTCCCCATCTATTTCCCATGAAGTGATGGGACCAGATGTCATGATCTTAGTTTTCTGAATGTTGAGCTTTACTCAGTCATAAAAAAGGAAAATAATGCCATTTGCAGCAACATGGATGCAACTAGAGATTATCACACCAAATGAAGAAAGCAGAAAGACAGAGATCATATGATACCACTTATAAGTGGAATATGACACAAATGAACCTATCTCTGAAGCAGAAACAGACTCACAGACACAGAGAACAGATCTGTGGTTACAGGGCGGGAGGGCAGGTAGGTGAGAGAAGGGGATAGGAGAGAGATGAATTGGAGCTTGGGGTTAGCAGATGCAAACTATGATATATAGGATGGATTAACAACAAAGTCCTACTGTATAGCACAGGGCACTATATTCAATATTCTGTTATAAATCAAAATGGAAAAAAACATTTAAAAATGTATATATAACTGAATCAGTTGGCTAGAGAGCAGAAATTAACACAATACTGTAATGAACAACATTTCAATTAAAACAATAAAAAACAATTCTCTGACAAGCCTCCCAGGACCCTAGTCAGATGCCCTTGTTCTCTGTGCTCTGCCCACCCTGGCTTCTGCATCCCCTACCAGGTCTGGTGGCTCTAACACAGGCCTTTGCATATCCTGTTCCCCACGTCCAGAAGGATCAAAGTCCAGCACAACTGGCCCTTCATCCAGCCATCCCATGCATGGCCTCCGGGTCTCTGTTCAAGGATCCTTTCACTGAAAACGTTCCCTGGCTGCTCAGACTAAGTGTGACATTTATAACAGACTCCCCCTTCAGTCTTATTCTTTTCCTTCCCCAGAATATGCATCTCAGTTTACAACTTCCAATCAGTCATCTGACTGCTGGATTGACTTCTCTGATCACTACTGTATCCCAGCCCCTTTTCACACTGCCCAGCAAACAGAAGGAGGTTCTTAACAGATATCAACTGAATGAATGAGTGAGTTGAGATATAGAGTCTGACTCATCTTTTGATATTCCAAGATCTATGGTCTCCCCAAAATAGGCCAAGGCCACAAGTTCTACATGTCTACAGAGATGGGCAATTACCAGAGGGATGGGGTATTGGAGCGCCAGGACGACGAACAGGCAAGTCATTACACAAACGTGCAGTTATGCAAAGCCACTCTCCAGAGGAGATGGCGCGGTTGGGGAGGGGAGTCAGGGCCAAAGGCTGTGAGCATCACCCCAATTCTCCTTGGGGAGTAAACCTCTGATTTCAGAATGGCTCCTGCAGTGGCTCTGAAGAGTGGTGAGGGTGTTGTTGGTGATCAGAGTCAGAAAGGGCCCCATGGTTATTGCTTTGGAGGAATTCTCAGGGAAAACTAAAAGAAATTCAAGTTCAGCATTGGGTCAAACCCATGTGACATTTTTTCTTGTTTCACTGCCAACAGCACCACTATTCAGAAATATAAAAATGAATCTTGAGTGCAGGAGGGCATAAGACAGTTACACATCCCCCTAAATAAGCCCCCCAGCCCACAATTCTAAGGAGCTGAGCCCCCAGTACCATGAGAAGAGGAAGTGGATGTTTATTAAGACACAGAGAACAAAGTGGAGCACCTACAGCTGCCTTATGCTGGGCTGACCAGTCCTTGTGCCTCAACAAAGCAGGAGCTCACAGCCTGGACAACGGCCGGCACACGTGGGTGAACTCTGGCCAGCACACGTGCACACAGACTGTGAAGGACAAAGTGGGTGGTGGTCTGGCTGGTCCTAGACAAGGCCGATCATGCCCACTCTCCCAGTCATGGCTTCCATCTGGGGAAACCTGAAGGTTTAGGGCTGGGTCTCATGGCACCATGATGGTAAATGAATGGACCTCACCAACTCCAGTTCCCCAGCCCAGGCTCCTCTCTTATTGGTTCTGTGGGCACCAGACCCCCTTGAGCAGAGGGAGCATAACAGGTCTTGACTTCACTGCTCCATTTTACATGAACAGGCAACTTAATGTTACCAGGAATCTAAGCTATGTTATGGGTTTAGCCATACTATTGCTTCTCAGCCTTTTAGTTAAGATCAAGTGTGGTATCTGTTCTCAATGAAACTATGAGCCATGCTGTGTAGGGCCACCCAAAACAGACAGGTCATGGTGGAGAGTTCTAATAAAACATGGTCAACTGGAGCACAAGCTGGAATCAAGATTGCCAGGTGAAATATCAATAACCTCAGATATGCAGATGGCATCACCTTTATGGCAGAAATAGAACTAAAGAGCCTCTTGATGAAAGTGAAAGAGGAGAGTGAAGAAGTTAGCTTAAAAGTCAACATTCAGAAAACTAAGATGATGGCATCTGGTCCCATCACTTCATGGGAAATAGATGTAGTGACAGTGACAGGGAGTGGCAAACCACTTCCGTATTCTTGCCTTGAGAACCCCAGGAACAGTATGAAAGGCATGCTGTAGTCCATGGGGTCGGTCACAAAGAGTCTGACACAAGTGAGTGACTGAACTGAATGGGCTAAGGTGACCATCATCTTTCCAACTTATGGTGAATTTCAAACCGAAATGTACCCAGTACACATCTTACATCTTCTTTCCAAGGTGAGGTATCATACATGATATTCTTTAGAAAATTCCGTGTGTTCAACTGGCCCTGGTTCTTCCTTTTCCACTTCTCTTCAAGATGATCTGATTATAAACGGAACTGCCAAGAAGCCCCCTGACACCCCCTGGTGATAAATAGAACTTTACTGTATAATAATCTTTATCGAATAATACAATAGAATATAGTATACCATACCAATTCTCACAATATTCGTAAGAATTCTGCTAGCTGGAGAATGTGCTTCAACAGTCACAGGAATTTTTTCTCTGATAACAACATAATGCATAACATATATATAACACATAGTGATAGTGACAGTGAAGTCGCTCAGTTGTGTTCGACTCTTTGTGACCCCATGGACAGCAGCCAACCAATCTCCTCCATCCATGGGATTTTCCAGGCAAGAACACTGGAGTGGGTTGCCATTTCCTTCTCCAGGAGATCTTCCTGACCCAGGGATCGAACCCAGGTCTCCCGCATTGTAGGCAGACGCTTTACCGTCTGAGCCACCAAGGAAGGCCATATAATGCATAACATAAATATAATGATAACAAATACAGAATATTCAGAAACACGCAGAGAAGAAAACTTGACACCCATTCACTCCCACCTACAGAGATAATCGCTGTTAATATTTTGGCAATTCTTCTCCCCCATGCTAAGTAATGTACCCTTTTTTATATGAAACTGAGGTCATATGAGATACGCTTTTTTTTTTTGGTGACTCTCTGCACTGAACATCAGATCAACCACATTTCACAACACAGTTGCCATGGCTGTTTGCCCCAAAACTCACTTAGCCAACCTCCTTACACTGGACATTTGGGCACACAAGGGATGATCTATTAAGTAACCCTCCACTGACTCTTCCTGAGAATAAGTTCCTGGAAGTGAAACGGCTGGGTCAGAGCACACAGGTTTGGATACTTGTGGCCAAACTTTCTTTCCCAAGTTTACTGTGTACCTTCCCGAGTAGCATGTATGGCCGGCCATCTGTGTTCCCCAGACCAGTGACTGGTGGTTTCTTCTTGGCTTTTCCATTTTAAATGT
Source organism: Bos indicus (assembly GCF_029378745.1). Lineage (NCBI taxonomy): Eukaryota > Metazoa > Chordata > Mammalia > Artiodactyla > Bovidae > Bos > Bos indicus. Next base: position 34,582,657 of record NC_091772.1, on the reverse strand, counting down.
AATGTGCTGTGTTGAATACAGCAAAATTCACCTCTGGAATTCATCTCCATCCTGGGGAACCTAGATACACAAAAGACAGCACTTCTGAAATGACCAAGGAAACATGAGACATGCCTAAATGTGAACTGAAAGCTGAAACAGGTTTTGCAAACTAAATGATTAAACGATGCTATTTTTCTGACAAAGTATGAACGAAAACTTTGGGCCTGGCCCTGCCCACCTGTTTAAAATAATCTATTAGTGACAATGTTTCCATGGCTTGTCACTCTGTCCACCCAGTTGTTGGTGGCCTAGACTCTAGAGGGATATCACCCAAGCTTTACATTTCCCAGTGCTCATTCTGGGTCCGCCAGTCTTGCAGCTCTGCCTGGCTTCCCCAAGCTGGAGAAGGTACCCATCTCAGGCCTTCTGGGCAGAGCAGGGTAGACTCTGCCATGCGTCAAGGTGAAGCTCCCTTCTGGGCATGTTTGCCGCCTCCACAGACTGACTTGCTGGATACAGGAAGACATCGGTGACTCATCTTCCTCTGGAAGGCGGGCAGGACCGTGGCATTCTCTGAAGGTGAAGGTGCCTCATTTAAAATTCACCAAAAATCCCCAGCGTCTCCAACAGCTCCTTCCGTCTGGGAAGTGGTACAAGATTTGTCACGTTTGGCGACTCACCTTTGGCCACAGCAAGTTCCAGCTCGGGAATTTAATCATCGTATTGAACAACTAATTTCTAAATTGGGCTTGTGATCAAGACTGTTTTATAGGAATATTAATTGTTTGAAGTGTACAGCCAGAAAATACACGACAACCTAGATTTTATGGCTCATTCTAGATGATGGTGACATATTACTGAGACATGCATCTGCTCCCTAACAACATAAATTGGATGTTGTTTATAATAATGCAGCTGGAGCAGTAACACTTTATCATAAGAGCTGCTGCCCCCATGGAAAATCATTACTCAGCGTACACTTGATAAATCGGTCATCATTCCTGGGCAGAAGAGGTGATGGGACCTGTTTCATTTACAGCAATATGTTATCTTATTAGGCTGATTTTTTTTTTCTTACCAGAATGATTATGTTACTTCTTGTGTGCTACTCAGAGAATTTTATCAATGTCTTGAATCTTATGGGCATTAATGCCGGAAGCAGGAGTAACCATTCTTAATCTCAGGATTATTTTTAGGAGAGAACCTGGGAAAGAGATTTTCACTGACAGATTTAATCTCTTACTTCCCAAATGGAAAAACAAAGAAGAAATGATGATGATGACAAGTAAATTTGTTCCCCCAAAGTTGGCCAGGGCACAACAGGTGAGCCACACTGACTGGATCTGCTCTTTATTTTTTTGCCCTTTAAACATAAGACGACAGTGGTTGACTGTGGTTCAGTAGATGGTGTGAGGCTGGGCCTGCCATGCTGCTAGACTTGTGTCCCCAAGGGAGCCTGGCCACTTCTCCCCGGTGACTAAGAGAGAACAGAGTTGTGCTGTGCCCACCATGCTGCTACCACAAGGCAAACTGCCCCAGACCCTGGTCACCAGTGCCCTGGGCCAGCGGCATATGTGTACCAGTCCAGTGACAGGGGCTCAATGTCCTTGCAGATGGCAGCTGGGCCAGGCACTGGCTGTGAGTGGCCACTACTCACTAGGTTGCAGGCTCCCTGGAGCCCCTGAGACTCTTCCCAGCTTCTAGCAGCTTCAAAGTTTTCGCACAACAGTCTCTCCTGACTCACCAGTGTCGTGCACATCGGATTCATCTTTGGGGGCTGACTGAGTCTCAGAGGTGAGCCTGTGGGAGGCAGACGTGCAGATGGGGTTACAGACAAAGAACCATAATCATGTTTGCACAGGGTCTGGCCATTTTTGAATGCTTTTACAAACGCTGTCTCAAGGTGATTTGACCAGGGATTTGAGTCTGTTGTTTCGTCACGCCATCGTCTCTGTGACCCAGGACTGTACTCCACCAGGCTCCTCTGTCCATGGGATTTCCCAGGCAAGAATATGGAGTGGGTTGTCATTTCCTTCTCCAGAGGATCTTTCTGACCCAGGTGTCGAACTGGTGTCTCCTGCACTGGCAGGCAGGTTCTTTACCACTGAGCCACCAGGGAAGCCTGGGGATTTAAGTGGGGGCTGGGAGATCCAGCTCCACTGCACCCTCAGGCTGGCTCACTCCTAGCAGCTCCAATAGCCCACGTCTTCTGGAAAGTAGGGTTCATGCTAGCCCCACGCAAGTGGGCTTCCATGAGGATCCAGGGGGGTAACCCACACAAGCACATGCCGATGCTGGCAGTTACTGTGCACTGTCCCCCCTTCAGAGAATGAACAACTGCAGGGGAGCAGACACAGCAGGATGTGAAGGGCACTGACCTTCCATCTGCTTCCGCTTGGGTCATCCCAGCTGATTTTTCACAACCCTCCTCTTTCACGGGTGAGGAGACACAGGCTGGGTTCTCAGTGGTCATCACTGTTCAGGGTGGACATTCCCCTGCTGGGGGGGGGGGCGGCGGGGGGCTGCCCTGTTCCCCAGGAGGAGGTTCAGTAGGGGCCCTGGCCTCCACCCAGCAGAGTCCAGAGGTACTCTCCCAAGTGTGACAACCAAGAAATCTTCGATGCTGTCAAATGTACTCTGGAGGGGACGTTACCCCAAAGTTGAGACTCCCTGAAGCAGAGTAACTTGTCGAAGGCTGATAAGAACAGAGCCAGGGCCAGAGTCTAGTCTTAGAGGCACAGGGGTTCATTAAAACAGAGTTGAGATGAGGTTCCAATCACATGGGGACAGATGGATACAGAGTCTTCAAGGCAACTGGAACAGAGGGAAGGCCCTATGAGGAATGGCCACTGAGGTAACCAGAGCAAAGGCCTAGAGGGAGGCCACACAGGTGACAGAGGGGCTACAGAGGGAGGGGACACCACAAAGGCCTCAGCGAGCCCCCAGAGGAGGTTGGACCTGGGAAGAAGTCAGGCCCAGGAGCCAGGTGGGGCAGGTCCCTGCGGGTTGGAGCTGGAGGGGCCTGCAGGCCCGGCCAGAATGAGGACACAGGCCTGGAACAACAGGCCCCCATGACCTACAGGAGGGCCTTCTCCAGCGATGGCCTCATCCTGACAACTGCCCTGTCACTGCTGACCATAGACAAGCTGGATTGTGAGAGAAAGGAGCTACATACACAAATGTGGGTATAGAGGTGGGCCTGGCCCCTGCAGGTGGTTAGCAACCCTGAGCCTCACTCTGCTCAGAGATGGCAGCAGCTGACGTGGTGCTCTGCTCAGAGTTGACACCAACCAGTCACCTGTCCCCAGCCCCCCATGGACAGCAAGCCAGGGGCTTGTGACAGGCCTCTCTCTGTCTCAGGTTGGAGGGGGGCAGGGTCTCACAGAGGTATCTACTTTCCTCGCCATCTGGGGAGTCAGGATTTCCTGCGCCAAGTGACAAATGCTCACGCCTCTCACACTCCTACTCCTCAGGAAATCCGGCCCAAGAGGCAACCGAAAAAAAAAAAAACAAACCCTGTGTGGGTCATCAGTCTATTTTTATTCTGCATGGCCTGCCTCCACCGCTGTCCACCAGACAGAACTTCAACCAGACGGGTGTTCAGGAAGATGCTAGAAATGTCTAGCCTGCAGATGCCGATGGGCTGTTAACAGAGGTCAGGCTGTGGAAACAGGCAGCCTGCTGGGAGGTCCCAGGCTGAACGACTTTAGAGAGAAATTGGTGACCAGGCCCGTGGGCTGTAAGATCACAGGCCTTTTTACTTTGTAGTATCTCGGTAGAGCAGGGCTTTCTCCCCCAGAGTGACACAGCGCTCCCTGACTCATTCAGAGAATCACTCTCACATTTACTCAGAAAGTTGTATGAATGCTAGGAGCGGGGCTCCAGGTCCCACACTGGATCTCAGGGCGAAGAAGAAGAAAACTGACCTAGAACGATCAAGCCCACTGGAGCATCATGGGAAGCTGTGCCCTGTGTTATGGGCAGATGGCCCACCTCAGCGACAATGATCTAAACTTACAAACACACACACACACGGCTGCTGGCTCAGCTCAAGGAAGCAGATGTCCCCAGTTAAGCATGACTAGCTGGACCAATTCTGTCCTCCTTTCCCATCACTGGTTATTGCAGGAGCCAAGACAGATGCCTGTTAGCCCTGGACTGGCTTCCCTGGAATAAGCCTCGCCAGCCACCCCTCCAGAGGCCTCTCAGGAGGTGCCATGGAGCCCAGCCGCCGGCAGAGGGGGCCCCAGGCTACCGGGAACCAGGGCTGCAGCAAAGAAAGCAGTGGGGAAAGTACAGAGCTGCCTAGAGCACGCCAGGGATGAGGCTGATCAGAAAACTATTTGGCTCCGTCCCCACTTGCCAACTGACAGAGGCTTGTGTCCACGATGAAGTCACAGACAATGGAGAGTGTCTGGCAGTGAACAGAGAGGACAAAACCAGAGGAAGGAAACTACAGGCTGAGAGGGCACGGGGCCAGGCATACCAGCAATGCCAAGGCCCACGGAGCTCAAGTCGGCCTTTGGGAGCCCCTGCTGGGGTCTCGTCATTGTATTGGGTTGCCCGCTGGTCATCCTGCGCTGGAATCATGTACTGAGGAAGGGGGGCAGGGGAAGGGGTCCAGGCGCGGTGGCCAGGCAGCTGATGGGCACCCCCCACGACTTCACCCAGGCTGGGTGATGGCCTGCTGCAGTGAGGGAGCTAGAGCCACTTGGCCGCTGCAGGGGGACCGTGGAGGCAAGGCTGAGACCTCCTGCTCCAGGGAGCAGTCTTTCAATGGCTGAGAGCCTCTGAGACGTGACAGTTTGAGAAAATGCAATGTGACCGCAGCACAGCGCCTGTACTATCCAGCCCTGGAGAGCAGCCTGCAACTTACCCTTGAGTCTGGAGCCGGCACCCAGAGGAACAGCAGGACAAGAAGTGATGTGATAGACTCCACTGAGCAAGACGCCTGCCCATCCGCTCACCAAACAGTAAAGCGGCCCAACCCAGCAGGGGCCCTGCCTGGACAGAAAATAGCCACCAGCAGCCCTGAACACAGGACACCTATGAGGAAGGGGGCCTGGCACACCCAGCTTTGTGTCCCCTCCTTCCAGAGGGTCTGGGGGTCTGCACTTTCCTCAGCAGCAGAGGGTGATGTCTGGCAACCTGTAGTCACAACATGCCCAGGTCTGGTTTTGCCAGGTGGACCTGGAGCCTCCACTACTGTAGAGCACAAATTAGCTGCCTTGGTCAAGTTCCCACCCCTGCAGGATGGCACCCAGTCACCACAGGCCAGGCCCTTTTCACCCTAAGTAACATGTAGATAATAATCACTTATTCACCTATTGTAGAAATAAGCCGAGGCCCATAAGGAATCAGAGCTCAGGCAGCAGTCTGAGTTGAAATTCAATATTCTCTACCTCTCCCCTCTGTCACCTATCAGAGCTGCTGTGGGAGGAGCCCTGCAGGCTTACCTTGTAGCCTTCTGGGCCTCATGACGTGGGCACCATCTTTCTTGCTGGCATTTAGGTGCTGTGGGCGCTCCCACAGGCCCCATCTCCAGGCCTCCCCAGGGACCAGTCCCCTCCCTGCAGCCGTGGGCCTGTCTCTTTCATCTGTTTCCAAGCCGGCCTGAGTGCAATTTCCCACCTGCTTCTCCACTGCCTTATATATCATCCGGGCTATTTAAATAAATCTGGGCTGTCTCTTGGGGAGTTTATAAGCAAATGAAAGCCAGGTCTACGGTAAAGCGTATTAGTTATCCTCGTGTCTTTATCATATCTACCCCTTTAAAGACCGTTTTGCCATTTGCTCTCTGTGCCTCCCAGGACATAATTGCAAAAATCATCCTCCTCTTTTCTCTTTCTCCTGCTCCTCAGAACCCAGGGGGCTCCTGTCGTGCAGGAAACCAGTCTATAAACCCTTGAGAGCGCACGGTTCCTGGGGAACTTGCCCTTCACAGGATATAAGACCGTGCAACTAGGACAAACGGTACCATTGCAAGAAGGAGGATGGCACGGAGCCCTGTCCTGAGGCCCGACTGTCACAGAACCTATAACATTCTGGAAGCCTCCGTTGTGGGCCCACTGGCAATGCCCGCCCACCGTCCTCTCTTCTCCCTGCTGGGCGTGCAGACACTGCTGGCCTCCCTGCTTCCTTGCCCCCAGCCTGCAGCCAGAAGATGGGGTTTCTTCCCCTGCCTTCTCCTCAGTCTAGTCTCCCGAGGACTGCCTTCCCTCAGAACGTGGGTGCTGATCCCCCAAGATTCCAAATACCAGTTTATAAAAGGCCCCATGCTTATGAGAAAACATCCCTGCCCCCAAGTCCACAAGCCAGTACCCTACCGGGGCCTCAGCTGTTTCCTCTCAAACCCTAGGCACCTCACCGTCCTCCCCTGGGGCTCTGGAGGGAGGCTTGCAGGGTCTTGCGGCTAGTCCCACAGCCGAGGTGCTATTAAACAGGAGATCTCTGAGCTCCCGAGCTGAGGCAGGGGTCCCCAGGGGAGAAGTGGGCTGGCGAGGAGAGGGGCAGAGAGGGGAGAATTGTGTTTCCGATTTGTGCAGCCTCTAGGCCTCTGGGTGCCAAACACTGGCAACCCACTGGAAAATACCAAGGTTACTGACATCTCTGTGACTTCACCACGAACCCGACACATACGTACCTGGTGGGGCTATTCGCAGGGAAACTTCCCGTGAGAGTACAACTGGAGAAGACTTTGAACACACAGTAAGAAACTACGGCCGGGCTCCTCCGCCACACCAGGACCCGGATGAGGCGTTCTCTCGTGTGCGCATGTGCAGGGTGACCACGTGACTGACGGATGCTGGTGTTGATTGGCTGGATGGAAACAGAGTGCGGTCCGCGTGGAGCTCGGCGTTGCCTCAGCTGCTGGACCTGACTGTCCTTTCGTAGTCTGGCTACCAGTTGGCTCCTGTGGTTGAGCCTCTGAAGACGGACACGAGAAACATGCAGCCCGTAGTGAGGGGGAAGTTAGAAGTTGACTTGTTTTCTGGCCTCTGCTAACACCTCTGGCCGGGCCCCTGCCGCACCCACCGCCTCCCTGCGTCCAATTGAAGGAGGACACTTAGCTTACTGGGGACCTGAAGGTGCCCCCATGAGGTAGGGGAGTGTCACCTCTCCAGTCCTAGATTCCCACGTTTGTTTTATTTCATTACTTCAGGAGAGGGTGATGAGGGTCGGGGTTTTGTTTTCCAAAACCCAAAGACAAAAAGGTGTCATGTGGGGCTGGAATACGGGGACCCCAGCAGGCCCTCCAGGAACAATAAACAAGGGCCGTTTGAGCTCCTTTTCCTTTGTCCGAGCTGCTGGGTTCGCTTGAAACAATTTGTTGCCCAAATTGGCCTCCTCGCCCACACACGCTCCCCCACTTCCTTGAAAGACATAGAGGAAAGGTTTAAAAAAAAAAAAAAAAAACTTGGAAAAATTAGTGCTTTGGGTCCAGGAAATCCCAACTCCTGGAACCAATGGGTTAATGTGGAGGCCACTGATAAGTCCCAGCTGTTGCAGCCGTTCCAGCTGGAGGCTGTGGAATTGGGGCTGGAACGGGCAAAAGGATCGAGTCTCCTGCTCTTTTAATTTTTGTTCCTGCTTCCCCATGGGCCGATGCTAAACTTCCGTTAGCTCCCTGCCTCAGCTTGGCCTGGCTCGCGTAAAGTTATGTTCCAAACAAAAAAGTGGGAGAACATTTCGTGTGAAGAAGGTGTGGGGCAGAGGGAGTTGGCCCCCATCTGATGGAGAGCGAGTTTCCACTTTGGGCTGGGCCAGGCCTGACGCCCCAGGCTTGTACAGAATGAATCACAGCTGTGCGGTTGCTGGTTGGTCCCTCCCCTCCCACCACCCGGGCATCCGGGAAGCAGGCAGAGGGGAACAGGTGGGCTGAGGCCAGCTGCAGACTCTGCCCCCACACCCCCACCACCGAGCGCCTAGCCACATCCAAGAGCAAACATCGGAAGAAGAGACATCGTGGAGTATTCCAAGGTGCTGAGACCCAACCAGGCTTCAGAGTCCCTCCTGTCATTAATTTCTTAGCCTCAGGCCAGACCCAGCATGGACCAGCTTAAGTTCTTGCAAGGAGGGGCAGACCCTGGTGTCAGCCCAGCCTACTTCTTTAAGGCTCTCTCTGGGCATGCCATTCTTCTTAAGTTGGAATGCCACTTTATATAAAATAGATAAGCAATAAGGATTTACTGTATGGCACAGAGAATTATATTCAATATCTTATAATCTGTAATGAACAATCGATATGTATAACTGAATCACTTTGTTGTACACCTGAAACTAACACAATATTGTAAATCAACTATAGTTTCAATTTAAAAAAATATTGGGTGGGGTGAGAGGGAGGTCCAAGAGGGAGGGGGCATATGTATACATGTGGCTGATTCACTTCATTGTACACTAGAAGCTAACGTAACATTGTAAAGCAATCATACCCCAATTAAAAAAAAAAAGTGTCGAAGGTCCCTTTCAGGTTGGGGGACCAGACCCTTTCTTGCTATTGATAAGGCTAAATCTGACTGTGATTATTTTTCAGGGCTTTTCTCAGAAATTTTTAGAGATAAATGTTGGATTTAGTGTTCTGTTGAGTCTTTACTGAATGGTTATTTTCAAATAATTAGAAATTGACCAAACATAATTCCCGCAGTTCTGAGCTCATGGTTTATAAACACTGTGTACAAACATTACGAACATCACAAACAGTGTTCATAGGTGTTTATTTGATTTTGGGGTGAGGGGGGTTGTCAATTCCTTCCTGTAGCCATCCAGAGGTCGACATGGTCCTGAAAAAAAGGCACTTTGGTTTAATATTCAGGTAGAGGGGCAGGGTTCCCTAAGGCAGGCCATTATGTATGAATAGTATCCTTTGAGTGAACAAATGCAGCTCTGAATTGGTCACTCAGAAGCCACTGTGTAGCAGGAAGGGCTAAGAGTTTCCAACTTGATCCACAGGTCCAGGCCATTCATGACTCCACTTTGAGGAGGAATGTAAGTTAGAAGAAGTTTCCATCCCAAATTAGGGTGGATGAGTCCAGGTAATCAAACACATCCCTTGCTCCATCACTGATCTGAGGCACTGATGGGCTTGAGGGTTACAACTGGGAGATGGTTATTCTCCAGCCTTCAAGAGAGGGTCAAGGATCCTACCTCTGATCCTGCTGTTTCCTAAAAAAAACAAACACGGCTCTTTGGTGGCTGATCTTGCCTGTGCAAGGAGGATTTTAGAATTTCAAGAAAGAATTTCCCAGGCAGAGCTCTGACATACAGACAGCTAATGAAATAATATATCATTCATTCAGTCCACATATTCATTAAATATGTGCTGCTTGTCTGGCAGTGTTCTAGCCAGTGGCACCACACTGATGGATGGACTGATAGCCTCCCTGCCTTCCTGGAGCTGATTGTCTAACAGACAAGACAGTGCCAAGTGGGACAATGCCGAGTCTAAGGGAAATAGGGAGGGGCCTGGACTATTATCTGGCCAAGGGCAGAGCCATTCGCTTGCTCAGTGGTGGGATTTTGAACCACAATGAGAAAAGAGCTAAATGATGACCTGGCATCTCAGGAATCAAGTGCTCGTGCAGGGCAGGGCTTGGGGGACAGGGCTGGGTCTGCCTAGAGTGGTGTTCAGGGTTTCCAGCATTCTAGGATGAGGTGGCTGCTTACAATGGAACTGGATAGCTGGACAAGAAGACGGGTCACTTGCTTTGGACTGAAGTCCTGAACTTAATTCTCAAGGGAGTGAGGCACAGATTGAGACACACGAGAAACTGGTGGCAGTTTTGTGGCTCCACTGTGACAAGGGCTGGTGGTAATATTACAGGAAAAGCAAATTATGACCCCATGTTGGATCAGTTTCTTCTACTTTAACCTTTGCTTCCCATTGCTTTTGTTCACTCAAAGGATACTACCCATACATAATGGTGTGCCTTGGGGAACCCTGCCCCTCTACCTGAATATTAAACCAAAGTGCCTTTTTTTTTAGGACCATGTCCACCTGTAGATGGCTACAGGAAGGAATTGACACAGCCCCTCCCCAAAGCTGGCCATTCTAGGAGATATTTGCAGGATTAATGGCCTTTTTACTTTATTTCCTTATGACACCACCCCCACCACCTCTGTGGTATAAAAGAACCTGGCATCCAGACCCCGATAAGATGGTTATTTTGAGATATTAGTCTGCCATCTTCTGTCAGCTGGCTGTCTGCATAAAGTCATATATTCTTTGCCTCAACACCTTGTCTCTGATTTTATTGACCTGTCATGCAGCGAGCAGAGCAAGCTTAGACTCACTCACAGTAAGTCAGCAGCAGCAAAGGACCAAGTCCTCAGATGTGACCTCCCACCCCCCACCCCCCACCAGTTCCCTTGTTTCCAGGTTCTCAATGCTTCCTGCAGATTCTGTGAGCTATTGCCTAACTTTCCATGAAACTTCAGTTTCTGGGCTTGAAATTCAGATCCCTAATTGGTACAGAGATTGTATATCCCGTTAAATGCTCCACACATTCATAAAGACTTAAGGGCATGTAGCAACTGGCCCCATCAAGGGGGTGAGCAAGGAAAACGTTATAGCATTTGCTGTAGCCTTTATGGGCAACTGTCTCTGGGGCTGGCCTCACTTCAGGCTGAAGTTTCGGTTACACATCTCCTGTGGGCCTAAGTTTTAGCACACCCTTTGGTGGACAGAAATGTAGCTGGCCATACCTCTCTTCAAATGCCACGTATTCCAGTGAGGAAAACTGATTTATATAACATGAAACCCTGAAGTCACTGCACGGCCAAGTGGGAGGCACCAGGATGTGGACCTTCTTTTTAAACTCAAGAATATGGTCCTCCCACCACTTCTTTGTGTGTATTATTTCAGGACTGCTCCTTTATGTGTATATTTTTATGTAGAAGGGACCTTGTATGTGTCAACACTTAGATTCTCAGATCTGACAAGAATTAGAATTCATTTACTCAAAAAATAACTTACTCCATCTAGCTGCATTTTATATGCATGTGAGTCATCTCCCTTCTGGAAGAAGGTGGGTATAAATAAATAAAATTTAAACAATTTATTTTTTAAGTTTCAGCATGGCTTCGTTCACTTTCAGAATTCAGAGAACTGTGCTGGGCCTTAAGAGGCTGGGCAGTTGGACGGGGTTGGGGGAGGCACAGAGGAGCAGAACATGGTCCCACTATGGGAGTCTGGCATAGACTTCAAGCAATGCCCAATGCAGAAAAGAACTGTGGGCAGTAATGGCCAGTAGGGCAGGACTTTAGAAGGGGAGAGTGCTGGGGTGACCACTGGTTGACTAGGGATGCTAAAGTGAGATGCATGAGGAACCATTTAAAGATCTCCTATCTGCCTAAGAGGCCATGTCAATGCTGAATGGCCCCTACTGACCCCCAGGCCCCTCGGTCAGTACCTGGAAGTCCCTTCTCCTGTCACCACAGTCTCAAGACCCATCTGAGAGCAGTGCAAATGAGTTAACAAAAGCAGGAGACAGGAGTTTGAAGAGATGGATGGTTCCTCACCCCCAGGAGCCACACAGAGCAGAGTATTTGGACGCTTTGAAGGACACAATGGCCGTCACTCTGTACACCCCTTCCGTGGCCCAAGCAGCCCCAGGGAGAGGAAGCTATGGGGAAGGATGAGTCTGTAAGTCCCTGCAGCCCTGTAAGGGTCAGGCCTTGGATCCAAGACCCAGAAGGTGGTAGAGTGTCCTCTATGACACTGACGAAGGGGCAGAGTCAGAGCCAAGCCCATGCGGGCAGCTGGTGGAGAGGGAGGTCCAAGACACAGTTTCTCCCCAATCAAACCAACTAACCAAGTTTCTCTCTCATCTTTATATACATATATATACACAAGTACATACATACATATATAAAATTTACTTTATTTTTGACTATTCTGGGTCTTCATTGCTGCACAGGCTTTTCTGGAGTTGCAGAGAGCTGGGGCTACTCTTTAGTCATGGTAGCCTGTGTAGCACAGGCTTCCCATTGCGGTGGCTTCTCTTGTTGTGGAACACGGGCTCTAGGCACATGGGCTTCAGTAGTTGCAGCTCATGGGCTCAGCAGTTGTGGTGCCCGGGCTTAGCTGCCCCATGGCAGGTGAAATCCTCCCAGACCAGGAATCAAACCTGTGTCCCCTGCATTGGTAGGTGGATTTTGACCATTGGACCACCGGGGAGGTCCCATTTCTCTCTCATCTTAAGGAGGCCCCTCACCTAGCATGAGCCCCAGTTCAGGGCTGCAAGACACTTTGCTGGAATAGAATCCTTACCACAACCACTTTAACTGGCCTGAGGTGGAGTTACAATCAGAAACTGCCTCAAAGTCTTGTACTTGGCCTTCAAAGCTTAAGGTGGTAGCTTTGCACTATATGGACTCATATTGCATGCGTGCATGCTAAGTCGCTTCAGTTGTGTCCCACTCTTTGTGACCCCATGGACTGTAGCCCGTCAGGCTTCTCTGTCCATGGGGATTCTCCAGGCAAGAATACTGGAGTGGGTTGCCATGCCCTCCTCCAGGGGATCTTCCCAACTAAGGGATTGAACTTGCATCTCTTGGGTCTCCTGCTTTGGCAGGAGGTTCTTTACCGTTAATGCCACCTGGGAAGCCCCATGGACCAAAAAAAAAAAAAAAAAAAAACCACTAAAAAGTGATTTTTTTCTTTGTAACTGGAGGTGAGGAGGAAACTTTCACCCCATTATGATACAGCTGTCCTTTCACGCCATCAGCAAGGTTTCCTCATGCCTCCAGCCAACACAAACGCAGTCTGGTTTGGCTGATTTTGCTGACTGGCCTCCGGCTCACCCACGACATCCTGAGGAGCCTGTGGGCGCCCAGACACACCTCAGGAAAGAAAGGGTTGTGGAAAAGTGGTTTCCAGTTCTGCTCCTGACTTTTCTCAGATTCAGCGCTCCTCAGCAAAAGGACTTTCCCAGAAGTTCCAAAGGGTTGATGGGAGGTTTGATTTTGTTTTTGCCATCTGAGCCATCAAGGAAGCCCAAGGAAAAGAAAAATCCATTCGAGTGAAAGCAGAAATCCCAACTTCCTGACACACGAGAACCAGTACAGTGACAAGCACTTTCTTACAGGTGTGACATACCCAGAACCAGAGTTGTTAAAGGTCCAGAGTGGGTGTAATTGGCCTGGTGGACATTTTTCTTAGCTCTGCACAAGCCCCCATGCCTGTTCCTCGTTGCATAAACTTGCTCGTGAATTAAGGTCTTGAAATTAAAATATATAGATCCCAAAGGGCAACTTTCAAATTACCTGGTTGGAGTGTAACAGCACTACTGGTTTTCAACAAGCGCAGCTGAGGCTGCTCATGGCTAACCCTGTTACTGGTGTGGCTCAGGCCCGTAAACGGCGGGGCACAGTGAGATGCCTTTAGCCGAGAACTCAAGTCCCCTGACTGTTGTTAATGAGCACTGCTTATAGGCCACAGACAACAGGGAACTCACTGAAAACTCTACAAAGACTGTTAATAATCTATTATTGCAAAAGTTCATGATGTGTGTGTGTTTAAACTCGGAAGGTTCCCTAACTTTCTGGCAGTAAAGTTTTCTTGCAAGTCATACCTGAAAAATCACTTCTTGTAGAAGTATCAGTTCATTTCAGTCTCTAAGTCTTGTCCTACTCTTTGCGACCCCACGGACCTCAGCATGCCAGGCTTCCCTGTCCATCACTAACTCTGGTGGATGTATCCATCGATACAAAAACAGTTCTACGAAATACATATTTGGCTGGAGAGATCCTAAAAGATTAGCTATGTGCTGATGAGATTTAAGCATAGAATAACAGATCTGAGTTGGGGTCTAGAGGGGAGGGAGGTCCAGAAGAACATGTTGGGGGTGGGGCGTTGGTCATCTCACTTGACTTCCCGCCTGGATAAGACTGAGCAGCTGAGGGTGGTGCTAGGCCCTCAGGTCAGCTCAGGGACGGACACAGGTGGAGGTGCTCTATGTGGGCCACCAGGCTTCTGAAAGGAAGGTGTGCAGGGCCAGCAGCCCCACCTTCACAGGTGTCATGAGCCTGCTTTCCAGAGAGAATTCAGAAAGATACAGAGAGAGGGCTTCTTCCTGAAATGTTCTGGCCTCAGTGGTGAAAGAGGCACCTTTCCCTGGACACTAAACCTCCATGTGTCACAGAGACAAAGCACCTATAGAAGAATGGGCTACACCGAGAACCAAGTCTCCAGAGTTACATCTGAAGAAAGTTCACATCTGAACACGATTTCCCAAGTCATACTTTCCCTTAAGATAATGGGGCATTTGGATGGAAAGGGAGACAGAGAAGAAAACTGCTTGGACTGAATTGCGGGGAGAGCTAAGACCATTATGGACGATCCACGAAGCCTTCCAAACTTTTAAGTGGACTGGCTGGGTAAGAGGACAGCTAGAAATAGGGTTAAACATCTCCAGTTAAAAATGAATACTAAATTTGTTTTAAAAGTTGAACTTAAAGCATAAAGAAGACTGGATTTTCTAGTTTTCTAGTTTTAATAAATCAAGTACTCCTTTGCTAATACAGCCCAGCTGAGTCATGCAGGTCCCATGGCCCAGCTCTGTCCACTGGGAGCTGATTGGCTTCCTTTCCGCTCCAGGCCAGACCCCATGACCAGTTCCAGAGGCCGGAGTAGGATAGTTTTCATATAAATGAGCCCCAACTGAGCCCAAGCAGTGCTCCCCAGAAAGTGCTCAGCTGGAGGCCAGGACCTAACCAGAGGTGGAGAGGGTGCCACGTCCACAGCCCTGCCCCAGGAGAAGCCACAGCCCAGCGCTGGCCCCCCGCACCCCCCTTGCGGTGCCTGCCCCCTGCACCTCCTGCCAGGGCCCTGGAGCTGATTAGCGGGAGGGAGTGATTTACCATTAGACCACCGCAGAGGCAGGTGGGGTAGAGAAAGCAGCGGGCAGAGACAAATAAGTCTCCATTTTCACTCTGCGAAGGCGGCACTTAGGCGAAATGAGGGGATTTTTTTTTTTTTTTTTTTAGCCTTCTTTGAAATGAAAACCTGGGAGGAGGGCCGAACTCCAGCCTTTTTGTTGGCAGAGGGAAGGCCTGTGGCTGCCCTTCTGTTCCCACCCCTACAATTAGCAGGGAGGCCGCCCTGCTTCCTGAAACAAGATCTGCAGTCCACCCCGGCTCCGGGCGGACCTGCTGCCCACCATGGCCGGGTCGGAGGGACAGGACAGGATGACCCACTGAGGCAGGGAGTGAGAGACATGGGGGGAGGGCAGGGGAGGGGGCGAGGCGCTGGCTCAGTCCCCACCTAGAAGGTCCACACAGCTCTGCTCCTGCAACCCAGCAGCCCAGAGAGAGCAGTCCAGGCTGGGGTCCCTGGGTGCCACTGGAAGGCTGGTGAGACCAGTGCAAGGGTGAGCTACGGGCATGGGCTCCCGGCCAGCCCAGGGGAGGTGCGGGGAGCCATCCCCCACCACCAGGGGTCCTGCGCAGCAGCCTGGACCATTTGTTCCCTCTTGTCATGGGATCCACACATAATTTGGAGTAGAAACAAGTGTTTTCAAATGCATGGCCCCCTCCTCCCCAGACTTGGCCCATCACCCTAGTGGGTGTTTTAGACGATAATGCACTGGGATGCCCACCACGGGGGCCAGCTCCTGCCCCGTCTGCTCGGCATGTCCACCACCACCCGCACCTATAATGATGGACGTCGGGAGAGACCACAGTGCTGACATCTGCTCCTGAAGTTTGGTCTTAAGTGCTTTCTCAGAAATGTGAGACTACCTGGATCATCTTTTGGAAAATGTTTGACATTTCTAGAGAAGGGCATTTGCTCATTTAGGAAAAAATTAGGAAGAGAAAATAAGGCCTGGACTTAGGTCTTACATGCCCCAGCCGTCCGCTCTGGAACTGGCCCCTACCTCCCACTTCCCCCAGACCCCCAGCTTGTCCCTGTCTGCAGCACCTCAGGCCCCAGGTGCCCTGTTCCTACAACAGGAAGCACAGGGATGACTTAGCAACTGGGTGTCTGACAGCTGCAGCCTTTGTCCCCAAAGGAACCTAGTCAGGCCCTCAATCTGGCACACTCCACTTGACTTTATTATGACCTAACTGCAAAGTGAAAAGAAAGGGCAACCCACTCTAGTGTTCTTGCCTGGAGAATCCCAGGGACAGGAGCCTGGTGGGCTGCCGTCTATGGGGTCGCACAGAGTCGGACATGACTGAAGCGACTTAGCAGCAGCAGCAGCAACTGCAGAAGAGCAGTAAAACTCTTAGCAGTTTAAGTCGAGGCAGTTATGATTGCGTGCAACTGAATCCATTCAGTTCAGTTATTCCCAGGGAGAGCCTAGATAGCAAACACCAAGTTTCTGGCATATGTGGCGCAGAGAGAGGGGACTTCTGGGAGGGAAGTCAAACACGCCTGTGGGGACTCACTCTTGCATCCATTCATCCTGCTCTGCAGTGGGACTCACGTGGGCCTTGACCTTGGAGGTTGGTTTAACCATCGTTTTTAAACCGCTTGTTGGGAGACAGAGCTAAGCTTGGACTTTCAGAAGAACAGCTGAGTGTAAAAAATTAGATGTGATCACAGAGCTACAAGGAAAATGTAAGGGGAGCATGTGGAGAGATGGAAGCTGGTCCCACAGGGCCACCCTGTCTCTGGGCTAGCTACCTCCTCGGGGGACAGTGACCTCCCACAGGAAAGAACTCAGGATGCGCCTCCAGGGAGCTGGGAAACCCACTTTTTTCTAAGTCAAGTAACTTCTCACCAGCTGTCAGGAGTGCTGCATCCCACCACGGGCTCCTCGTCCCCCGCCCCCCCGCCACCTCGGTCCTTCCACGTGTGACCTCTGAGAGGGTCACGCAGACCATGACATGGTGTCACCTGCCCCAGCGAGGGGCACCCTCCGTGTCCCCAGTGGAAGCTGCAAACAGTCAAGGCGGCCTGGAATCTGGTCTCTTCTGTTTACTTCTCTCTCAGCCCCACCCCCACCCCCACCCCCATGTAATGATGTCGTCCGTTTATCACCCCTCAGAGTCCACTGTGGGTTTTCTAGAACTGATGTGCTGACCCCCAAGGACCAACCTGCCATGTTTTCACTTGCATTTCAGCTGGACTCGAAAGTCACCTCCAATAAACACCCTTCACATCCACCTAGTTTTGTGATGCAGACCCACAGCATGACCATCGAAAAACTTGACCCACCACAGACTGCCCTCTGGCATGAATCACTTACATTCATTCCTCATGCAGAATGCATCCCCCCGAAAGTCTCTCCCCATCACAGCTCAGCACAGGCTTGCGGCCCCCAGTGCATTTCCTAAGCAACCCCAAGTATACTGGGGCATTTCTTTGGAAACAGCAACTCAAGCCTGGTTCTTCTTGTTCTGAAAACCTGTGAGCCAAAGGAGTACTGTGACACACCCACTCAACAAACAACATGATATCCGGGTAGAAAAGTTCCATGTAACACCCTCCATCCAAAGCCTGTATCAGTAACTGGTCAACAGTGATTTGGAAATCGAGCCAGGCACAGGTCTCCAGTTCCCTGATTAGAGCCAGGTCCTGCTCCTGGGGGCTCCCAGTGGCTCTCAGTAAGGAACTGTTGGGGGCAATGTCCTTAAAATTCTTAAAGCCCTACTCCTAATATTTTGGCCACCTGATGCAAAGAGTCGACTCACTGGAAAAGACCGTGATGCTGGGAAAGACGGAGGGCAGAAGGAGAAGGAGGCAACAGAGGATGAGATGGCTGGATGGCGTAATCCACTCAATGGACATGAGTTTGAGCAAACTCCAGGAGACAGTGGAGGACAGAGAAGCCCGGCGTGCTGCAGTCCAGGGGGTCGCAAAAAGTCGGACACGACTAAGCAACTGAACAACGATAATCTAACTGAGAAAGTCTGTAAACCTGCCTCTAGAAGGCTAATAGACTTCTAAAAATCTATATATCCTTACATCTTTCTAAGGTCTGGAAAGAAGTCTTAGAACCACACTTTGGGATGGTCACCCTGGAGCCGTGCTGCACAAACAGTGCCCTGGATTTGATCTTTGTCCTGAAGCCATTTCTTATCATGAGTCACTTTTGCTGGGAGACACAGACACACCCAGAAAGGCCCAGCTCCTTTATATTTTACCTTAATCCATCAGTCTCTTAAGGTAGTTTATCATAGGCAGCTGGAAGAAGACAGTGGTATGTTCCATCTTTCACCTGGAGTATCCTCAACCAGACTCTTGAGTTCATTGAGTATCCTGTCTATTTTCCATGTTACTAAGGGTGATGATGTTGCTAAACTCAGCCTCCAAATAACATTTTCCTCATTGTCTGTCCTCCAAGTTCTCATCAAGTCTCTTTGAGGTCCTTCTGGCTTTTATTAACAATCTTCTCAAGGCCTTCCCAGCTTTGCCCAATGCTTCAACCCAGCCAAGCACATGTGTTAGGTTTTTGTGATGGCAGGAACCCACTTCCCGGTATCAAATTTTGTTCTGGTTATGTATGGCTGCATAACAAATTACCCACAAACTTAGGGGTTTAAAACAACAATCATTTTTATTGTTTCTCACAATTTTGTGGATCCGAAACTTGTTTTTTCCTCCACTGGGTCAGTGGGTGACATTCAGCTGGTGAGTGGGCTGGTCTACAGGGGCCACACGGCTAGCATGTTGGTGGGGATGATGGGATGGCCAGGATCAACAGAGACTGTTAGCCACAGTCCTACACAGGGCCTCTCCAGCATGGCACACAGGAGGGTCAGTTCCATCACCTGAGAGCTCATTCTCCCAGAGAATATTCTTAGAGACTGTAAGCTTCCCGGTTTCTTCAGACATGGATTTGGAAACTGGCACAATATCACTACTACCACTTTGTAGAGGACACAGTAGTTCATTCAAGGGAAGGAGACAAAACCCCCACTTCTCAGTGGGACAACTGTCAAGGAATTTATGGCCATTTTTAGTCTTCCATATTCCTTCTCCATCTCTTCCTTCTTTCTGTTTCCTGGAGTGACATGTGAAGGCTGGAGCTGCAGCAGCCATCTTGGGCTATGAGAATTTGTTGGGAGTGAAAGGCATATACTGCAGATCAACCAGCTAGAAGCAGTTTGGATCCTTGACTCAAAAGAAAACCATCCAATCCTTAACTGTCTACCCCTCAATTTTTAAAATGTGAGAAAAAAAAATTGACCGCTCTTAAGTCATCATTATTTGGGGCTTTTCTGCCGCTTGCAGCCTAACCGTAGTTTGGGGTATAATGTATTCTCTGGTAGCTGAGGTGCAGATTGAGGAGACTGTTTTGTTCCCCAGCCATCCATCTTGTACCTCATAGACAGAGTTTCCTGAAGCATCACTATACGAGGACTGACAACACCTCCCCTACAATGCCTTCCACTGCAAGAGCCCTGGACTCGCATTCTGATCTCATCACTTCCTTCAAAACAAATTTTCTATCATATTAAATTCTTCCATTCAAGGCCCTGACCCATCTCTCCAGTTGGACCTGCCCCCTCTCCTTCATGTCCACCAGTGAATGTGGACGCACCATGTTGACCTGTGCCTGCCCCCATCCTCCACACACCTTCTCCCAAATCCTACCATGGTTTTATGACAGAGCTCAAATTGCTTCTGGGTGAAGAATATCCAGATCTCCACGAAAGGGCTTTCTCCTTCCCTCTGCTGCCTTTCACAAGAGGGTTTACATAGTCCTAACCCATCATTCGACCCCACCTGCCATGGTCCACAGGGGTTTCGTTGCTTTTACTCACCACATGTTCACATCTCAAGGTGAGCTGGTCAAGGCAGTCTTGTTCTCACAAGGCCACGCACCCAGCAAAAGCAAAGCCAAGGTTGGTCAGGATGGAAACAAAAATGCAGCCCGCCAAGCTGGCCCCTTTGGCCCATTGCCCACTTCCTGGCACAGGCGCCCCCATTCCAAACTCTTTCCCTTAATTTCTAGACTCTCCTTGGTGTGAACCCCTCAGAGGACCCCCTGTGCCACTGTTAACCCTGAGGACAGAGCCCCAGGCCCCTCCTGCTGGGCTGGCCAAGTGTCCTGTGCAGTCCCGGCTCTGTTCTGCCCCTGGGCCAGTGCTGAGGCTTAGGGCAGACGTCCTGGCTGCTTTTGCTCCATATCTGTGCCCAACAATTGGGGAACAAAGATCAGGGTGGATACAAACATAGAAAATGAGAATTTCTCAGGCTTTGCCTTGGTCACCTGGGAGGAAAACCCAAGGTGCCCCTCACCCAATGTCCTACAAGATCACCCCCCTGCAGTCCCCATCTGCAGAGAACTAGGACATCAGAGGCCCCAGGAGTCAGGAAAGTGGCTGAAAATGTCCAAGAGTCAGACTGGAAACTTGGACTGAACTTGGCGTTGCTTTCCCTGAGCGCTGGAGAGCTGATGAACTGAACTGATACCCGGTGAGATTCCATTTAACGAGTTGTTTGGCAAGGGCTACTTCTGAAATTAATTATCAATCGTTTCTCATTATTCTTAGATGGCATTTCTTAAATCACAAGGCTTGAGGGAACATGTGTGTTGGGGGATGGGTTCTCCCTCGGCTGCTCAGAGGAGTATCTGTGCAGAGGCCTGGGCAAGGCTGGGCACTGCATCTCCGGGCCGGGGCCCCAGTCTCTATCATAATCCAGTCCCCATTTCATCTAATATACCTGAAAATCCAGCACCCCCAAGGCATGCCTCACCTGGGGCAGGGGTGTGCCCGGTGTGCCCTTTTGCACAATCATCAGGAGGGGCTGGGGAAGGAAGAACAGGTGCTGATGTGGGGACCTGCCCCATCCTACTGCTGGCCTTAGCACACTTGGTCCAGGGGGAGGGCAGGGCCCTGGCTGCTGTTCTTGCCTCCTCAGGGCCCAGTGGGCCTGCAGATACTTGAGACAGTGCTAGAAACACACTCAGGCGTGGGAATCTGGCCAAACATGGGAGTGACAGGAGCCCAGGCCAGCGCCTCTGTCCCTGTCCTTCCCTGTGTGTCCAGGGGAGGAACCAAGTTGAGAGGGTCTCCCACCAGCATCCACCACCTTGCCGGGCTCACTGGAGTATCCCCCCCCCTCACCCAAATGCTCCTCATAAAACTCACCACCCCTCCCCTGCCCTGGGGCCTTTCTCCATGGACCAGAAACACCTTCCCTCCTGCACCTGCCCTGGACGGGTGTGGCAGCCTGCTTCCCAGTTCCTGTGGCCCCAGCATCAAGCAGGGTGCCTAGAACATGGGAGATGCTGCACAAAGTCCATTCTAATGACGGACGCTCCCAG
Organism: Bos indicus; assembly: GCF_029378745.1. Lineage (NCBI taxonomy): Eukaryota > Metazoa > Chordata > Mammalia > Artiodactyla > Bovidae > Bos > Bos indicus. Next base: position 34,561,451 of record NC_091772.1, on the reverse strand, counting down.
ATCTGCCTTAATGAGTCTTAGCATCAACCAGCGGGGTACTGGGGTGCTAGCACCCCCTCCACCCTGGGGCTGTCACAGGTGAGAATATGGACAGATGGGGAGATGACTGTCCCCACGCAGGTGGCTGTTCTTTCTCACCACCCACCGGCCACCCTGTGGGCCCTGAGTCACTAGGGCATTCATTGCTCTGCTCTTGTTCACCAAAGCTGCTCATGAGGCCAGACAGGGGCCAGGACTGAAAGGTTTGACCCCAGGCCAGGCACTGACTCCCCCAGTCACTTTGGAAAAGAATTTTCCTTTGATACAGGGAATGTGAAACTTAATGGAGAACTTTGCAGAATCTCACTAGTCCGGAAAAAGTCCTGAAATTCTTTTCATGAACATTTCATGTCAGCATGTGAGCAAATGTTTGGCTGCAGGGCCGTCAGAGGGTTCATCCCCAGTGGATGACCCTGAGACAAATGATCACGCAAAGGACTATTGAGCAAACATCTAAATGAACGAGATGCTGTGGTCTGCAGGACCTTGACAGAGACAGGATGCATGAGGACCTGGTGACCTCGGGGTGTGCAGAGCTGGGGCCTCGTCGCCCCTACAGTGAGCCCTGACCTCCTTAGGGCCCACCTGGCTGTCTTCTAGAAGATGGCCTGATGCCAGTGAAATAGTGACTTTGAAAGGGGGCTTCCACCCAGAGCCAGAGCAGGCGGGGTCAGGACCCCACCAGGCCTGGAAGCGGCCTTCCACATGGCACCAGGGGCGACGGGAGGCCTGTCAGAGTGGACCAGGTGGGGGACGTGCACTGCCACTTGGTCTCAACCAGAAGAGGCTCAGGGAGGCCCCACCCAGGGGGCCTGACTCAGGCCGCCACTGGTGCAGGAGCTCTTGCAGTGTGTCCACCGGCACCCCGTCATTCAAGCAGCACATACACACTCTGACTCACACAGTGATTGTTCTCACCCCAGAGGAGACAGGAACAGACTCAAGCAAGACTTTCTGGCATCTTCGCCCCTTCAGAGCTAAATCAGAACCCCTAATCTCCTGCTGTCTAGGACCAATGTCCCTGGAGTTTGTTCATCTGTAACCTTTTGGCCTCCTCCTGTGCCCTTCCCACATTACAGGATCAGGGTCTCAGAATCTATCTATGGTTTTGTGCTGACTTTTTTTTAATGTCAGATATTTATTGAAGAATTTTACTTTAATTGAGGATATATTGATTCCCACCCCCCCAGTGGTTTACACTTAAAAGATGAGACAGAACAACAGAGTGAATGAGAGTGGGTGTTGGCCTCAAACATTAGACTGGCCTGGGGTCAGTTCTGTCCATGTGACCTTGGATAGTCATGTCACCGCTTTGGCCCAGTTTCCACATCTGCAAAAGGAGGGCTAGGCAGGCCACCTCGTAGGTACCCTCCAGGCTCGAGTCCAGCGGCGCTCCCAAGCGTGGCACTGGCTCTAGCACCTCCTGCCGGTGGGCAAGTAAACTGCTCCTTCCTCCTCCTCCAAGGAACCTTGGTGAGTTTTGAAGTTCGGTGTTCGGTCATCCCTAAAGGCCAGCTGTTGTGGCAGAAAGGAGCAAGGAGACATCAGCTGGGGATCCTAGAGAGATGGTATCTCGGGAGAAATACCTTTTAAACTGCCTGTGGCCTGCCCACAGCCAGAGCTCAGCCCAGTCTGAGCAGCTTCACAGAGCAGTGTGTGTGCTGGGTTAGAACTTGGAGCCATCTACTAGACACACACTGGAGGGTGAACCCAGGGCTTGAAATGGTTGGGAACCCCAACCACAAATTGGGATGTTCAGGTTTAGCACAAACTCCAGGCATCCATCTCTAGGAGTAGATTGGCCATTTGGCACAGAGATGCGAGCCTAGGTCCTGCCAGAACTCAGCACCGAGATTACCTCATGCTCTGAAAGTGAGTCTTCCACGTGGGATGGAAAGACCCCCTCTGGGTTCTGAGTCTGAGTCCATTTCCCTGAGAATCGTCTGCAGGGCTCTTGTTATGGCAGCTTCTAGCTCTGTCCTTGCCTTTCATGTCTCCGAGATGGTGTTGATGGATACTCAGCAAGGTTCTAACCACTGTGCAGGACATCTGTGCTCCAGCTGCTGTGGCCCACAGAGATTTTTGCAATAGTTGGGGGATGACTGGCTGGCATGATACATGCAGTACTAACAGGACTGCATCCTGCTAGTCAGGAGGCCCCTGGATCAGCAGACATTTCAGGGTTTTTAAGGCTGTCGTGGAGTATGGTTCTAGGGACCTGTGTTGCTTATGTGGGATATGTAAGTCTCAATTGGAAACATTTGTTTATAAACATCAGCAAGGAGAGCTTTGTCTACATAGACCCTCCCACTGCCCCCACAAAATAACCTAAGAATTATGCTAGCACAGTGCCTGGGGTCACAGAGCAATTTTCTGGAATATTCTAGAACCAAGTCTGCCAGTAACAACCAAATTGCCAACGGTTTAGCCAGGCTCCTGGGCTAGAAAACGAAAGCAGGTCTTTCATGTTAAAGGATTTTCAAGGCTACAAAGAAAGTGGAGTGAGTGAAAGTGAAGTCGCTCAGTCGTGTCCGACTCTTCGCAACCCCATGGACTGCAGCCTACCAGGCTCCTCCGCCCATGGGATTTTCCAGGCAAGAGTACTGGAGTGGGGTGCCACAAAGGAAGAAGGGATGTTAATGCTGAGCCATCCTTCACCAGCAATGTTAGCACATCACAGCAGTTGTGATGCTAAAAGCCTTAAAATGTTTAGATAAAGAATAAATACCTGCTGTGTACGAGGTGTCTCTGGGTTTCCAGAACACTCCACCCACTGGATTTTCCTATTGGACGTAAGGAGTCCTCACAAGCAGCACCTCTGGGCTGGGGCGAACTCCCTGGAGCTGCATCCATGTCTGAGGCTCTTGCAACCCCATCTTCCTCCCTGTCTCCTTTCCCAGGTGTCAGACTTGCATGCTGGTCTGAAGGCTCTCCTGGCCTCCCCGTGACCCCTCGCCCCTTTACCTTCACAGGTCCCACCCCCGATCCGCCCCCAGGAGCCTTTTAACTCCATCTCTCCTCTGCTTCCCAGAGAACCTGGCCCAAGAGCATGCACAGAGCAGTCCATCCTGTATCCAGCCTGGAGGAGTGGGGATGGGCCAGATCAGTTGGGTGGGGAGGGGCACTCGGGAGCTGATCTATGGATGGATAAGTCTTGGCTGTGCTCTGTCTGAGGGGCTTTATTAGACAGTTGGATGAGGTCCTAATTACCCCTGGACCCAGGGCAAGTGCTGCCTTTCCCACGAAGCTGTCTTGCACGTTGCCCTCAGGATGAACAGTGGGTGCCGGTGAGCGGGCGCGTAGCACAGGCCGTGGTGCTCACCACGCCGTAACTGTCCCTGGTACTCAGTCTTCAGAACAATCCCACTTAGAGAACCAGAAGCTGGACTCCGGGTCCCTGTGCAGCGTCAAGCCGTTAAACCAGGCAGTAGACGTTCCGGGACCTTCCTGGGCTCGTCTGAGCGCTGGTAAGCGTCCCCTTTCAGGGACAGCCCCGGTACCCTCAGCCACAGACAAGCTGGAGACGGAAGCTGAGTGTGGCCGCAGGACCTGGGAAGGCAGTGACCTGCAGGGCTCGTGTCCTCCAACCTGGGAGGAGGGCCCCTCCCCCACCACTCCACGGCTGCCCGGGCACTGCTTGCTGCGGCAAAAATGAATTTTTCTTCTCTTTTGAGCACCACAGGGCACCCATTCTGAGCGCCAAGCGATGCCCTGAAGCCACTGGGAAGCTGACAGGCAGGAGCCTGAGAGGTTTGGCGCCATCCTCCCCCGGAAGAAAGCTGGCTTGTTCAGGAGCACAAAGGCTGGGCGATGGGCGGGTGACGGGCTGTGAATGCTAATGGGCCAGGAACTGGGAGCCCCCCCTTTCCAGGGAAGGGCCCTGGGCCTGGGCCGGATGCTCCCAGCAGCAGAGGGACTGCCCTCTCCCGGCCCCTCCCCCAGCGCAGGTCGCCTGTGCCCATCACGTGGGGACCCGGGTGAGCAGCTGTTACAGGCAGCGCAGCGTCTAAACATCCGTGCAAACTTGGACCAACAGGTCCTGCCGAAATGTGCTAACCATCTGCTTTTCCTTAGCTGTTTTTGAGCAAATTGTGTTTATTATGTTAATTTATTTTACTGTCAACAACACCGAATGACACAGTTGCCGATAAACAGCATCATTATGTATCTCATTCTGGCACCTTACCAGAACTTTTTTTTTTCCTAATGCAACAGGGGAAAATATTACATATTGAAATGTTGATCTATTTAAAAGTGAGTCCTGGAGGGCAACTCATGAGGGGTCAGGAAAGGTCTTCTCTGGGGGAGGCACCCTCTCAGGGAGGGGTGGGGGGACCAGGACTCACACTTGGCCAGAAAAGGGGGATCTCTCAGAAGCTGCAGGACTGAGAAAGGCTTTTATGCATCTGATTTTTCTCCCCTAAACTTCCCTCCAAAACTCCTCCAATTTTTTAGGTGGTCAGGTAAGGGGGCCAGAAAGAGTCCGGAAGATTTGCCATGTGAGCACATTTGTGACTCACTGGGAATCACCCTAAAACCAAAACAGCCAGGCCGGGGCTGGACCTTTTATTAATTAGGATCATTTCACAGGTGATGCTAGTGGTAAAGAACCTGTTTGCCAACGTAGGAGACAAAAGAGATGTGGGTTCGATCCCTGGATCTCCAGGAAGATCCCCTGGAGAAGGAAATGGCAACCTACTCCAGTATTCTTGCCTGGAGAATCCCATGGACAGAGGAGCCTGATGGGCTACAGTCCATGGGGTGGCAGAGAGTTGGGCACAAATGAAGCAACTTAGCACACACCCCCCCGTGTAGAGACCAATAAAGTCCATACTTCCAGAGAAAGGGGAGAGAAAGAGGAGTGCTGGGTGGGGGACAGAGGAGCCAGAAGATACATTTCAGGATGGTTGGGGGTCAGGGCATTGGCCTGGGATGGACTGGTCCCCCCAGCCGAGTGAATCCTGACCCTGCAGAACCTGAAGGCGATTCATGCTGCTCCAGCAGTTCTCCAATTAGGCAATAAGCAACAGGGGGCAAATGCAGCTTCCTGGGAGGAAAACAGTTCAGTGCCTCGGACAGAGACCAGAGCTGTGTGCTGCCACAGAAAGGAACAGGGTTCCTTTCATTCGGCTCACAGGCCTGCAGGAGACTCTGTCTGCACACCCCGATCCGGGCTGGCTTCGCTGCGTAACGGAGGGCTGCTTTGCCTGCCGACCCTCAGAAGCGGAGAGAAATTCCCAGGTGGGATTTTCTCAGCACAAATGACCCGCCTGATCAAGGGATCTGGTAGCCAGGTGGCTTCTGGGTATCCTTGCAAATATTTGGTTTCAGAGAAGGGGTCACGTTACAACGGTTTAATATTTGGAGGCTGAAAGGGCTGCAGCAATAAGCTGTGTCCACTTCTTGTCCCCCAGCCGCCAGCAGACAGCCCATAAAAACGTGGGGCTCATGTTCACACAGAGGGCTGCTGGTTTTATGGGCTGGGGGAGAGGGGCGGGAGAGGACGGTCATGGGCAGGCTGCCTGAGAGTCTCAATTAAATGGGTGTCAGCTGCTAGGGACACGGCAATCAGGAGGGGAACACCTGAGTCCTGGGAGCCTGACGTTGTGTGAGGGCCCCCTGCTCAGCCACAAAATGCCCACAGACCTGTCCTTACCCTGCCTCCCAGGGCCAACATCTCCCCACCAGCTGGTCCCACCACACGATGGCCCCTGTGCTTGAAGGATGGCCCCAGTGCTAGCTCCTGCCTTCCCCAACTCAGAGTGGACCCCCAGCCTCTTCGCTTTCTCCCCTCTGTAGAAGCCCACTCACCCTTGGGAAAAGGTAACACATTGGTTCACTCTAAAATAGGTGCCTGGGGATTCCCTGGTGGCTCAGTGGTAAAGAATCCACCTGCTAATGCAGGAGACACAAGTTTGATCCCTGGTCTTCGATCCCTGGTCATGAAGATCCCCTAGAGGAGGGCATGGCAACCCACTCCAGTGTTCTTGCCTGGAGAATCCCATGGACAGAGGAGCCTGTGGGCTACAGTCCACAGGGTCGCGAAGAGTCAGACAGGCCTGAGGTGACCGAGCACGCACTGGGAAGATCCCACATGCCGCAGGGAAACTGAGCCTCATGCGCCACAACTATTGAGCCTGGGCTCTGGATCCCAGGAGCCACAACTACTGAGCACAAGCACCGCAGTTACTGAAGCCTGTGCACGCTGGATCCTGTCCTCCTCAAGGAGAAGCCACTGCAATGAAAAGCCAGAGCACCGCAACTAGAGAGTAGCCCCCAACTTACCATAACTAAAGAAAAGCCAGCATAGCAATGAAGACCCAGCACAGCCAAGGATAAATAAATAAATAAATAATAAAAAATAATAAAGAATAAAATTAAATAGCTGCTTAAGTCGCATCTCTTCAAGGGCAGTTCCCATTTAATTGAGGGCTCAGCCTGAAATCAAAGGAATGGGTCTGTTATTGAGGAGTGTTTCAGGAAATGACAGGAAAGGACAAACTCCTGTCCCCTGCATTTTAAGCTCCTTCAGAAAAGAGGAAAGGAGTTGGGGACCCCGTCAATTCCCCGTGGCGGCTGCTCTGTAGCCCGGAATCCACTCTGCACCCTTACTCTCTAAAGGTGGGTTGTTCAGCATCCCGGAAAACAAATCGCTTGGGGACGGACGCTGGGCACCAGGTGGCGCTGTTGCCCAGGGCCGTCTAGTTGCCCTCCGGGCGGGGAGGATGGGGAACGCCGGGGGAGAGAGGGTGACCGCGGAGTGAGGTCTTGGAGGTCTGGGGTGCTTCCAGTCTGGAGTGCCTAACTCAGTAGTAACTGGAGGGCGGCGTTTAAAGAATGAAGCGCGAATTCTTCCATGCCATCCTCAATCCCCATTATAAAGCCCAGCGATTCTCCAATTGCTGGGGTGAGGGGTTGGGGCCAGGTCAAAGACTTCGAATTGTGGTCGGCGGGGGCGGTGGGGCAGGACACCGCTCTTTTCGGGTTCTGGCAGAGGGGTCCCAGGACGTTCACTGGGCAGTACGTGCCATCTTCACAGGATAGGCGCCGAGTCCACCGCTCCCAGAGCGGATCGCAGCGGGTCCCGCGGCGCCCCTACCCCTACCTTGGTCTGGAAAAAGCCAGAGCATCCCTTGGCGCTGGGCTTTCTTCACGTAAAGTGATTACCACGTGTCAGAAAGAAACTGCTGCTTTTCTGTATAACCACAGACCACTTCGGAGAAGAGGGACTTAGGATCAAAAAGGAAAACTGTTTCAAAACAAAATACTGCAAGCTGGCGCTTTTTGCCCCCTTTCCTTTTTTTTTTTTTTTTTTTAAGGGAGGGAGGATTAAAAAACAAACAAACAAAAAAGTAAGTCGGCATCTTCTCACAACTGCAGCTGATTTCCTGTGTAAACGAAAACCATGTGATATTCCATAAAGGCTTCCAGCTTTAAATGACAGGAAATGAAAACCATCACGGAAAAGGAAAGCTGCGGAGTCAATTCCCAGCGCAGATATCATTACGGCGACAGATCAGGGGGATGGCTGCTAATGGGGGCCGGGCGCCGGGGACAGTGACTCCCCCCGCTCCCACCCCCGCAAATGTTTCTTCTGCAGGAGCAATGGGGCGGCGGCGATCACACCCCGGCGCTGCGCCCGGCAACTGGGCTTTCAATTAGGGACCGAGCTGGGGAAAGCAGCCCTTTCTTTCTGCTTGCCTCACCCGGGTCAGGTCACGACCCCTCCACCGCGTTCAATCTGCGGTGCCATCCATATGCATGAAGGCTAATTAACTCTGAAAGGCCCTGCTGGCTGGGCCCTCCCAGCCGCGCAGGGGTGCGGCGGGTAGGGGTGGGTGGGGAGGGCGCGGGCCGCGTCGGTCTCTCCCCCCACCCCCGCCCAGGCCCGGCCTCTTCAGCTGCTCCCGCGCCGGCCGAGTGCGCACGTGTGCTCGGGGAGCGCGCGTCTTCGCGGCGCGGGGACCTGAGGGGCCCGGGAATTAGCCGCGTCATTTGTCGCCAGCCTAGCAACACGTGCTGATTTATCCCGATGGCTCCCGCCTGGCCCTGCGCCCCGGGCCCCAAGTGTGAAAGGGATGCTCATTCTAAAGGGAGTTTCAGGTTCCGGCCACAAGGCTTCTAGCCCCAAGGCTGGCTGCCGGTGGGAGGGAGCGTGGGTAAGTCCCTCCCACCTCTCTGGGTTTCTTGCCTTTGCTCTGCTCTGACGTGATGCTGCTGGGCTGGAAAATCAGTCAGGCACTTTTCACTGATGATAAATCCCTAGAGATCTAGCCAGCTGCCATATTTTCCCTAGCTCTGAATATTTTTAGGTTTCCCAGTTCATGACAAGCCAGGAGGTACCTTGGTTTCCATGAGGTGGCAATCTGCGGGGTGATATTTTCTACTTCCTTCGGCATCAGTTAAGACTCAAGTGTAGATTTTACAGACTAGCTTAAACTAGTTTAAGCAAACTAGAGAATATATGATGGATACAGGGTTTGTTCCTGGACCCACAATCTAGGATATGCCAGACTCAGAAAGTTCCTAGTTTCTCCTTCTCTCACCTTTTCTTCTCTATTTCTGCTGCTTTTTGTTCGTGAACTGGCTTCCTCTCGACCTGTTTCTCAGTCTACCTGGCAAAGAGGGTCCCACTCAACAGGTGAGCTCAGGGCAGACCAGGTGAGACTGCATGTCCTGGTTTCAGGCACAAGTCTTGGATTGGCCCACCTTCGATCACCGTGCCTGGTCCTGGCCCAATCAGCTGTGAGGAGTTAGTCACATGATACAAACATGGCTGCCAAGGGTCCATTCCTGGAGGTCGGGACTACTTAAGGGGTGGGAGAGACCAGACATGCCAAAGGGCATGTACTTCCCTGTCACCTTCTGTCACATGTGACCTGCTTATTTAACTTATATGTAGAGTACATCATGCAAAATACTGGGCTGGATGAAGCACAAGCTGCAATCAAGATTGCCAGGAGAAATATCAATAACCTCAGATATGCAGGTGACACCACCCCTATGGCAGAAAGCAAAGAGGAACTAAAGAGCCGCTTGATGAAAGTGAGAGTGAAAAAGCTGGCTTAAAGCTCAACATTCAAAAAACGAAGTTCATGGTGTTGGATCCCATCACTTCATGGCAAATTGATGGAGAAACAATGGAAACAGTGACAGACTTTCTTTTCTTGGGTTCCAAAATCACTGTGGATGGTGACTGCAGCCATGAAATTAAAAGACGACTTGCTCCTTGGAAGAAAAGCAATGACAAACTTAGACAACTTATTAATAAACACAGTCATTACTTTGCCTACAAAGGTCCATATAGTCAAAGTTATGGTTTTTCCAGTAGTTGTGTATGGATGTGAGAACTGGGCAATAAAAGCGACTGAGCACTGAGTAATTGATGCTTTTGAACTGTGGTGTTGGAGAAGACTCTTGAGAGTCCCTTGGACAGCAAGGAGATCAAACCAGTCAATCCTAAAGGAAATCAACCCTGAATATTCATTGGAAGGACTTGTGCTGAAGCTCCAATACTTTGGCCACCTGATGCCAAGAGCTAACTCATTGGAAAAGATCCTGATGCTAGGAAAGATTGAAGGCAGGAGGAGAAGGGGATGACAGAGGAAGAGATGGTTGGATGGCATCACTGACTCAATGGACATGAGTTGGAGCAGACTCCTGGAGATGATGAAGGACAGGGAAGCCTGGCTTGCTGCAGTCCAAGGGGTTGCAAAGAGTCAGACACTACTGAGCAACTGAACAAATGTACTTATCTAATTCCGAGCCAGATTTTAACCAGGTGCAGGGTAATTTCCTCAGAGATGGCTCTATGGGCACCTGTCCCACAGCTAGCTTTACCTTATAATAAAGAGGAGGGCAGGATTCCTTATACAGAATCTAGAGGTGCCAGGGAGAACATACCTGCCTTCTCTCAGCATCACTCAGTGAGTTAGGAGTGAAGTCACAGACTCCACCAAGACCATGAGGAGGTGAAGCCAGCTTTCTTAGGAAGAGGTCTGTGGCCTGGGTCTGAGGAAGGGTGGGGATTGGGGGGGGTGGTGAGGAGGGAGGGGGGAATGCGTCCTGTTCTGAGGGAACCAGAACTTACCTGCACATGTGACTGCCTCTCACATCAAACCTCTTGAGGGCAGATCAGGTTGGGAAGTGAAACTCAGAGCTCTTGGACATAAAGAGTAAAATCTTCCTTGACTAGTTCAGCAGAAATTGGATTTATTAAGTGTATTAATAGGGATGAGCTAACCCTATCTCCACACCCAAATCAAAGTGGCTTAACACAATAAGAGGCTCATTTCATAGCACAGTCAGGGGGGACTCAAGGGCTCAGGCTCCTTTTTTCCTCCTGGCTCCACCACTTTCCAGGGACTTGTGTCTTCCACTGCATCCTCTACCCTTCCTGGGAGGTAAGAGCATGGAGGATTGCACTGGGAGAAGTGGAGGGGGATTAGGGGCCAGGCATGGAAGCCCATCTCTTCTGTCCCCATTAGTCACAACATAGTCATGTGACCATGCAGCAAAGCCAGGAAGGCTGGGAAAGGTGGTCCAGCAGCCCAGCTCCATGGATGCCCAAGGATGAAGAGAAAATGGGTCTGGTGAGCATCTAGCCATTCTCTTAGGTGATGTTAGAACATGCAGAGTCACAGGCAGGTGGGGTAAGAGCGGAGGCTCTTACAGGAGCATTCCAGGAGCATTCCCAAACCCCAGCCTCAGACTCCATGAACAGACTGTGGTGGCCTCTGCACTCAGAGCCACTAATTCCAGATGCCTGCTTCGTTGCATACACCACCTCTACTCACACTAATGAAACTTCCAGTCCCAGGGTTGACCTTTCCGTGTCTGGGAAACAGCTCCCACCACTGCAAGCCAGATGTCTCTGCCGTCACTCCAAACACTTTTTTCTTAAATACTTTCCTAAGTATTTAGGTCCTAGGCAGAAACTCCTTCCTCATCTGCTCACCCCCTTCTTTTCACCCCAGGCTACTCATTCCTAAATTCAGATCTTGAATGGGAGCATCTCAAGGGTCAAGATTTGATCCTTCCTTCCCACAGGGAGGGCTAGGAATTTGCGTTCAGACTTTTATTCTGGGAAGGCAGGACTAGAGAGCTTTTCTGTAAGGAGGATACAGACAGTCATAAACAAGACGGATTTTCACCATTGGGGTGAGTGGGAGGAGGAGCCTTCTGGCAACCGTGGCTCTGGCTGGACCTAGATCACATAGTATTGGGAGGAATTAGATATTATCATCTATCAATTCCAAAAGCAGAAAGGCCAAATGGCAGAAACACAGGTTCTTAGAGCTGGGAGGAATGTTAGAGGTTACCTGTCTTGTCTAGTCTTCAGTTTAACACTGAATCCCTCTCCCAAGCTGTCTTTGATCACCAGCCTCACTGAAATCTTCATAGTGCTGGGTGACTCAGTACTGCCCTACAGGATAGCCTTTTGGATTACTTTTTGTTCCTAGAAGGTTTTGTTGGTTTGTTTTTTTTTTTTAAAGAGAAGCAGAAATCTGACTTTCTATAATTTCCACCAGTGGCTCCAGTTCTGCACGGGAAGCCTCATGGGACAAATCTGTCCTGCATGCATATGACAATTTTTATGCTCCAACTTCCTGTCCTTTAAAAAACAAAACAAAACAAAAAAAATCCTCCAGGCTGAACAGCCCTCCTCTCCACTCTGTTCCCCATTTGGTGATCTGCTCAAGAGACTTGTGGGCAGAAGGTCAGGAGGACATATCCCCCAAAGGCAGTGTTCTACATGTCTCTGCTTTTTACAACTGTCCCAGAGAGGTGCACACACATTGCAGTTTGACTAATGGGAAAACCAAGGGGCTGAGCAATTGGGTAATAGAAATCCAGGGTCCAGATCAATCCAGGGACCAGTCCCCAGCTCCACCACTGACCCTTCCACGAGGTCCTATCCTCCCTGGGTTCATCCAGGGGCTGCCTCTCTGTGTTATGGCCCCTGTGCCTGTGCAGGCCTGAGGAGGTCTGGCCTAGAGACACTCTGCTGGGCCCCACTGTGGGGGCTGTCACTGTAGTTACTGCAAACAGTAAAAAGCATAGACATAAAAACAAGTCCTCCTGTAACAGCCTCTAACAACATTCCCCTGAATGTGTAGTGTGATGACTTAGGAAAAAAAAAAAAACAAAACTCAGTTACTCTGAAATTTTCTTTTTGGAAAAAGAAAAACATTACTGTTTTCTTTCTGAAACCACTGTCTCACCTCCGATGCCCTTGGCCTAATGGGTGCCCCCAAGGAAGGAAGGCACCTGTTATTAGTGGGATCGCTGGTGATTGTATAGAGCTGCTCTGGGAATGATGCCTTAATAGACAGACATAGCAGCAAAGTTCAAATGTGGATGTGTCACAGGCTGCCTCGACCATCCAGACCCTGGACTCCAGTTATGGTTAATCCCCCCAATCCTGGATCTTTTGCTGTATCCATCTATCTTCCCACTGTTTTCATGATTATAAAGGAAATGGATGTTTATTGTAAAATATCTGGAAAATACAGGCATATACATATATTAAAAAATTAAAGTGGTCAGGAATAACTGCGGCTAATAATTTAGTGCCTTTTGTCTGGGTTTTTACACATATATGTATAATGAGTTTAATGTCATGCTGTAGATCCAGTTTTGTAGCCTCTTTTCTCATTTAATGTTGAATGGTGAGCATTTTGCCATACGGGTTTGTTGAGAAGAGGGCTTTAAGGCTGAATCACATGCCTTCTTTCACTGGCTTGTTCCTAAGTCAGGAAAGATGAAATGTGCCAGTCTGTGAAGACATAATTGTCACCAAGACAGCCAGCCGGCCCTCGGGGGTCTCCTTACCTGGTGGGGGAGGCGGAAGTGGGGAGCCGGTCATTGGCAAGGTGTGATCACTGGGGAAAGGGACGATGCGTACCCTACACGTACCAGGGGTCCACAGTGGGCAGCGGGTGGTGAAGCCTCTCTGAGGAAGTCCTAACAGGTGAATTCAAGAAGTGCCCAGCCTCCTAAGGGAGGAGGGAAAGATGACAGAACTTGGCTGTGGACTGGACATGAGGAAGGAACAAAGGATGATGCTAAGGTCCTTGGCTTAGATGCCAGGTGGTCCTGGGGCTGACCTCCTGGTGTGGGAGCTCCAGGCTGTCTCCATTTTTCCCTCTCGTGCTGCTTATCATGCTGCAGGGAACATGATAAACACAAGTCTGTGGGCGCCTCTCTACTGTGTCCTAGGGATTATGGAGTTCCTGTGTCACGCGGTGGGATGGGTTTTCAGGATCTGATGTGGATTAACTTTACCTTCCAGAGATGGAGCCCTACCAGCAGGGGTGAGGGGCTCAGGCCGTGGCCCCTCAACAGCAGCTGTAGCAGTCAGGGTGGTGACATCAGTGGGTGCGTGTGGTCCCCCCATGTGGCAGGCTCTGTTCCCAGCACCTCATGTGTTTTTACTTATTAAATCCTCACACCCCTGCTCTGAGGTCAGTGCTGTCAGGCCTTCGTCCCAGGGGAGCTGAAGGGAGCACCAAGGGTCACTGGCTTGCCCGCTGTCCCCAAGGATGTGAGCAGGGAGCTGACACCTGATGCCAGAGCCTGTGCTCTCCACACCAGAGCAGGACTTTGTTTAATGTGGCCGATTTCTTATTTTTTTAAATTATATTTCTTTGAACACTAGTCCAGCTGAGTATTTTAATCCTTTTGCTTTTCTGTCATGGTTTTGGACGTGGATATTGTGTGTGTGCATGTGTGGTGAGGTGTGTGGGGTGCCTGCTGTGCTGTGTCATGTGGAGCGTGTGTATCTGCATGTGTGTGGAATATACACGAGTGTCTGCATCTGTGTGGAATGTGTAGTGTGGTGTGTGCTTGTGTATGTGTGTGTATATAGTGTGGTGTGTCTGTGGAGTGTATGTGGGGTGGGTGTATGTGTATGGTGTGGTTCGTGTGTATGGAGTGTGTGTGTATAGTGTGGGGTCTTTGGGGGGTTGTGGAGTGTGTGTGTGTAATGTATGTATGATATGTGGTCTGGGTGGTGTGTGTGTGGAGTGTGTGTGGACTGTGTATATAGTGTGTGTAGTGTATGTGTCTGTATAGTGTGTGTGTGGGGTTGTGGAGTGCATGTGTATAATGTGTGTGTGAAATACATGTGGTCTGGGTGGAGTGTGTGTGGTGTGTGTATAGTGTTTGCATGTGTGTGGAGTGTATGTGTGTGTATAGTGTGTGGGGGGTTGTGGAGTATATGTGTACAATGTATCATATGTGGTCTGGGTGGAGTGTGTGTGGAGTGTGTTCATATGTGTGGGGTGTATGTGTGTATAGTGTGTGTGGGGGGTTGTGGAGTGCCTGTGTAGAATGTGTGATATGTGGTCTGGGTGGTATGTGTGTGTGTGGGGGGGCATTGTGGAGTGTGTGTATAAAGTGTGTGGAGTGTGTGTGTGTGTGGTTTTTTACGGGGGGTGGTTGTGGAGTACATGTGTATAATGTGTTATATGTGGTCAGGGTGGAGTGTGTGTGTGGGTTGTGGAGTGTGTATAATGTGTGTGTGGAATAATGATCTGGGTGGTATGTGTGTGGAGTGTGTGTACAGTGTGCGCCTGTGTGTGGAGTGTGTGTGTGTGTGTATAGTGTGTGTGTGGGGTTGTGGAGTGCTTGTGTAGAATGTGTGATAGGTGGTTGGGGTGGAGTGTATGTGTGTGTGTGTGTGTGTGTGTGTGTGGAGTGTGTGTGGGGGTTGTGGAGTGCCTGTGTAGGATGTGTGCTACGTGGTCTGGGTGGAGTGTGTGTGTGTATCATGTGTGTACAGCATGGGGTGTGTGTGTGCACTGTGTGCACGGCCCCTCTGTGTGCATGAGGCCTGGGGTTCTGAGCCCTGTCAGTCAGTGGAACCGTGTGGAGTGACACTGGGGGGTGGCTCCTTCTGGGTGAAGCCAGGGGGGCAGCAGAGTGTTGCGGCTCTGTCCCCGGTCAGGTCGGCACTGCAGTCAGGGTCAGGGCGCATGGTGGCTCTTGCTTGCTCCATGGCTACACCTGTGGGAATGTTGCAGGAGCATGCGACCGTGAGACCTGAAGGAGGCCGGGGCCTGGCCCGGGTCGGGGGCCTTCCCTGTGTGTCCCTGGCAGTGAGAGGGTCTGAGAACGCCCCTCGACGAGCCCTGGAGCCTCTGTCCTAACTTTCTGTTCCCTCCCTGCCCCACCAGTCTCCCCCAGGGCCTTGCCCGGCCCTCCATCTGGCATCCTCTTTTTCTACGTGCAGGCTCTGTGAGGCTTGGCAGGTAGGAGGCTTCCCTGGGACTGAAGGCTTTGCATCTAGCTTGAACCCCAGCAAGCACAGCAGCGGAGAGAAAGCAGTAAGCACAGTCGCCCCTCCGCCTCCTTATCCATGGCTTCACTTTCCGAGGCTTTAGTTACCCGTAGTTCAAAAATATTAAATGGGAAATTCCAGAAGTAAACAAGCCCCATGTTTTAAATGGCATGCCGTCCTGAGGAGTGTGATATAGCCTCGCTGATGTTGCTCTGATCTACAATCAGAATCTTTTATTCATGAAATTGTGAAGGAAGATAAAATTCATGCTAGTTTTGTTGTTGCACTTCAAACTGTCACACCTCCTAAGAATATGGGTTCTCTTGTCCCATTTGGAGGGCAACAGTGGGTGATAAGTGCTTCATTAAGATGAAAAAGGCATGAAATTTGTACAATAAGATGTTTTGAGAGTGTGAGAGAGCTCACATTCAGCTGATTTTTAGTACAACGTATTGTATTCTTGCCTGGAGAATCCAATGGACAGAGGAGCCTGGTGGGCTACAGTCCCAAGAGTCAGACACGACTGAAGAAACTTAGCACACATGCGCGCATTGTTATGATCGTTTTATTTTATTTCCAGTTGTGGTTGTTAACCTGTGTGTAATTTATACACTAAACTGCATCATAGATGTGTAAGTACTATAGGAAAAAGCCAAATATACCTGGGGTTCAGCACTATCCATGGTTTCAGGCATCCACTGGGGGTCTTGGACTGTATCCTCGTAGATGAATCTGCTGCTGCTGCTGCTAAGTTGCTTCAGCCGTGTCCGACTCTGTGCGACCCCATAGACGGCAGCCCACCAGGCTCCACCATCCCTGGGATTCTCCAGGCAAGAACACTGGAGTGGGTTGCCATTTCCTTCTCCACCGTAGATGAAGGGGGACCAGTATAAAACCTACATTCTTAGAAGGCATCCTTGTTCCATCTGGGACCCCAGAAAGCCTGAGTGAGCCCCTATGCACCAATATGGCCTCCAGGAATGTCCCTTCCTAAGTGGCGACTTCTAAGGGGTCAAGGGAGGCAGGTCCAGGGAGAGAGGGGCTGCTTCTAGTGGCCCCGGGGACACCCCAGGAGCCATCCTGCCCGTGGAAGGTCTTGGTCTCTTTCACCTCAGCTGGGAGGGTGGGGTGAGGAG
This sequence comes from Bos indicus, assembly GCF_029378745.1. Taxonomy (NCBI): domain Eukaryota; kingdom Metazoa; phylum Chordata; class Mammalia; order Artiodactyla; family Bovidae; genus Bos; species Bos indicus. Next base: position 34,544,993 of record NC_091772.1, on the reverse strand, counting down.
GGAAGCCCAGACCAGAACAGGAAGTACAGTTGTAAGTGGAGTGAATCTTTTTATTTTACCAGAACTAGATGTATAAAAGTACCGCAAAAAAAGAGAAGCCAAAGGTTAACAAAACAGACTACTGCCATCAGGAACGATGAAGTTTTATGGCCATGCCTGTCAAGGGTGTGGTTTATGAGGTACAACTCTGGGCTGGACATTGTGGGCAGGACAGGAGGGCAGGGGCGCCCGCGCTCTGGGTGAATGGGCAGCCCCCCATGTGAGTCCAGGGCTGAGGCAGCTCCGGGGAACCCTCGGGCACCTGGGTGTCCCGCCTGAGCTCTCTGCAGGTTGAAGTGCATTTGTGCCTCCGATTCTCTGCCTGCCATCAGCCCTGTCTCATCTGTGACCTCGGTCCTGCTGTTGTCTAAGTGCCCAGGTAGTGTGACCTTCACCAGCACTCAGCCACGCACCCTCAGACTGGCCCGTGTTAAGACCTGGATGTGCTTACCTTGGTGTGTGACCCCGCACACAAGCCACACATCATCATCCTCTCCTCTTCTCCAACCATCACCCCACCCTGCCCCCCACAACCAATGACTCCCAACCACTCCCTTCTTCCCAGTAAAAGCTGGTGGCACTTCTATGGCCCCCAGGTGCCCCTCTGGCTCTGCCCCGGCCCCTTCTCCACCAGGTCAGCTGGTTCCCACTGCAACCTTTGTGCTGGCTCTTCCTCTCCCTGGAAAGCATCTCCAGATGTCCACACATTTCCCCCAGAGTCTCTGTCCAAATGTCACCTGTCAACCGGTGGAGCCCACAGTACAAGGGGAAGGTGGTCTTCCAGCAGCTGGGCCAAAGATACTGAGAAGATTCCTGCTTCAAGGGAGCCCTCATGGCCTTGGATCCTGAGGACAGGATTGCGGCAAAACCTGCAAGGGCCCTAGAGGGCTAGGGTGAGCTTCCTGAATCACTTATGAAGTGGGTGCCTCACACCTGAACCCTCGGAGTCACAGGTGGTCTTCCTAGTGTAAAATGTGTAAAAATGTGTAAATATGTGATGCTTTGTTTCCTGTAGTGTTATTTCATTTCAAAGCAAAGGAAAGCGCAGGACACTCTGGCCCATGGTGCCAACAACTTGGCACAGAATCCAGCAAGGCTGGAAGGTGGGGTGCTGGTGGTCAGAGCCCAGTCTAGTCCATCCAGAGAGATGGGAGACGTGGTGTTGGGTGTCCCCACTCACCCACCCCTGGGACTGCAGCTCCTTATATCTCACAGATTCCAGAATGAGCTATGGGTGGGGGTTGTTTTAGAGCCAAGCAGGGATTCTTATAGCAGGTTTTCTTGTTTAAGAATTTGCAAGCTGCATTTTACTGTCTACCTTGAGCCTCCCCCAGCACCATTAGCTAGCCAGCCCCTGGTCCCCTGGGAGTTCTCATGGGTACCTGTGGTCTCTCTCAGGCAGGCCTTTGGGGCAGAGGGAGGCTGGATGATTCACACCTGCTGAGTGCAAAGCCTTGTGGTGGGGAGGGGCTGAGGTGCAGGCTGGAGGGAAGCCCGGAGATCACTGGGTACACAGCTCTGTTCTCAAGCCAGCAGGAGGCACATCCCTCCAGAGCCTTCTCCCCATGGCCCTGCTTTCCTCTGCCGGACCTTCCCAGACAAATGAGGACTTTCCCCACAACCTGAGCCGGGCTGGTGGTGATGCTGTTCATTTAATGTATCGCTGGACACAGAGCCTGCATGGGCTGACTGAACATATTCTAATAACTTAGGGGGGAAAATCCATATTGCAAATCACTGTACTCTGGCTTTACAAGAACTATTTATTCCACGAACCGCAGAGCGTTCATCATTCTCATTCTCCTTGGAGCACATGAAACGGCACACAGATAAATTAGGGAATCCCTCCCTAGCCCCTTAGCTATGAAAAAAAGAAAGGAGAGAATGCAAACACACAAGAATCCTGGAAAACAGCTGATCCAGGCAGTGGCTTTGGTCTCTACATCTGAATACTCATCACAGTTGGTAACATTAAGCCGTGGTCCCCCTCCCTGGCCAGAGAAGAGAGTCATCTGTCACCCAGATGCAGAAGGTCTCTGTGCAGCCTCAGGGGGCTCAGGCCTTGGCTGGGAGTGGGGAGATGACAGGGAAGGCAGAATAGAGGGGTTTCTGTTGGCAGGGACAGTCCTCAATAATGCAAGAGTGTAAACTGAATGTCTCCTGGAAATTCAGGTGACAGGGTAATTACCTGCCTCTAGAAACAGCAGGCACCCATGTGGCTCAGATGGTAAAGAATATGCCTACAATGCAGGAGACCCAGGTTCAATCCCTGGATTGGGACGATCCCCTGGAGAAAGGAACGACTACCCACTCCAGTATTCTTGGTTGGACAGAGGAGTCTGGCGGGCTACAGTCCATGGAGTCACAAAGAGTCAGACATAACTGAACAACTAACACACTAACAGACACAGGAGAGAGGGGACCCAGCTTGCCTGCCTCTTCTGTGCCTAGCAGTGTGCTCATCAGCAGGTTTAACTGTGATCGGATAAGCTTCATGGTGATCTCACTTTTCAGTTTAAGGTCCCAGAAGCCACGGGAGATTTAGTAATTGACAAGAAAATGGCAGGTCCATTCCCTGGTGGTGCAGTAGATATGAATCTGCCTGCCAACGTACGAGACATGGGTTCGAACCCTGGTCCTGGAAGATTCCACATGCCCTGAGCAATTAAGCCCATGCAGCACAACTATTGAGCGTGTGCTCTAGAGTCCGGGAGCCACGACTGTTGAGTCCTTGAGCCGCAACTACTAAAGCCTGTGTGCCCTAGAGCCTGTACTCTGCAACGAGAGAAGCCACTGACAAGAGAAGACTGCATAACCACCGCAACCAAAAATAGCCCCCACTCACTGGCCACTAAAGAAAGCCCGCACAAAGCACTGAAGACCCAGCACAGCCAAAAGTAAATAAATAAATAATTTTTTAAAAAAGAGAAAAGAAAATGGCAGGTCGGAATCCCAGTGCTCTGACCCCAGACCCACTTTCCGGTGCCCGCCCACTACATGCTGTGGGGGAGGGGGAGGGCGCTGAGAGTTCAGGATGGAGACACAGCATCAAGGGAGGAGGGAGATAAGGAGATCCTCGCAAAGACAGGATACCTGGGACATCACCTTCCTAGTGATGGGGGCCGTACTCCACAAGAAGCCAACACCCCAGGCTGGCACACACCTGCCATGAGCACCAGTTACATCCTGTCATGACTTTATCTCTCAGCCCCTCTGGAGGGGGGAGGGGAGACAGAGGCCAGAGGAGACACTTTGAACCAGTGTTCCTGGGGGTCTGAAAGAAGGGTGACTAAAGAAACTCCTGAAATCCATAAAGACACTTTTTTCTCCGCATTAAGGGATATTCTTGAATGTTCCTCAGAGGCCAGGACAGAAGTGCCCTTGTTTAAAATTCGTAACTCACCACTTGTTCATTTCAATCATACCATCTCCAAAAACAAAGGATTTTCGTTAGTACCTAAACGTGAATTAAAATTCATTAAAATTTAATTCACTATAAATAAATAAAAAATAAAATTCATTAAAATTTAAACCTGAAAACAGTATTTTTCTGAGTATTATGGACTGTGCCATGAATAATAGAACAACTTCTTTTAGCTCCTTGGCATTTCAACACATTGAGTCCAGACAGTCAGGTAAAACCATATCTGCTTGTTCTTCTAATTTTGTTATTATTTTACATCAGATGGCAATGGTTTCCATTTGAAAGGTTTTATTTTTCCTGAAAGTAGAAAGAACCTGAGAAAATTAACAGGGTAGTTTGTAACAAGGCCTGCTCTGGTGTTTCCCACATAGACATTTCAACTTCTCTGCCTCAAGGACAAAGGTTGGTGATCCTGTAGAGAGACAGCCCTGTCCTCTTACAGCCTCTTGGATGGGGACTCCCCCCACCCCAGGACTGTTTTCCAGCCGCCAAACCAAGTGGCATAGAATCAACATTTCTACATTTCCCTCCATGCTGCCATCTTGGTCTGGAATCCCATAAAGGATCCTTTAAAGCAAGTTAACAGTCTCTCCCTTCTCTCATCCACACAGATGCCAGCACCATATTTCCCAAACATGGTCACAGCAGAGTATTTTTCACTCAGTCCCACCGTCAATTTGTTGTTGGTGTTCAGTAACTAAGTTGTTTCTGACTCTTTGCAACCTCATGGACTGCAGCACACCAAGCTTCTCTGTCTTTCACTATTTCTCAGAGTTTGCCCAACTTCATCCATTGTATTGGTGATGCCATCCAACCATCTCATCCTCTGTTGCCCCCTTCTCCTCGTGTCCTCAATCTTTCCCAGCATCAGGGTCATTTCCAAAGAGTTGGCTCTTTGCATCAGGTGCCCAGAGTATTGGAGCTTCAGTAGCAGTCCTTCCAATGAGTATTCAAGGTTGATTTCCTTTAGAATTCGCTGGCTTGATCTTGCAATCCAAGAGACTCTCAAGAGTCTTCTTCAGCATCACAGATCAAAAGCATCAGTTTTTTGGTGCTCAGCCTTCTTTATGGTCCAACTCTCATATCCATACATGACTACTGGGAAAACCATATCTTTGACTGTATGGACCTTTGTCAGCAAATTATAGACCATTATCTATAGAAGGCCCTATATACACTGTTGGTGGGAGTGTAAACCGGTGCAGCCATTATGAAGATGATGGAGGTTCCTTAAAAAACTAAAAACAGAGCGACTACATGACCCAGCAATCCCGCTGCTGGGCATATACCCACAGAAAATCGTAATTCCAAAATATACATGTACCCCAATGAAAGTTCGTTGCAGCACTATTTATAATAGCCAAGATATGGAAGCAACCTAAATGTCCATCAACAGAGGAATGGATAAAAAAGATGTGGTACATATATATTAATACAATGGAATATTACTCAGCCATAAAAAGGAATAAAATTGTGCCATTTGAAGAGACATGAATGGACATAGAGACTGTCATACAGAGTGAAGTAAGTCAGAAAAACAAATACTGTATATTAACACATAAATGTGGAATCTAGAAAAAAGGTACAGATGAACCTATTTGCAAAGAAGAAATAGAGAAACAGATGTAGAGAATAAACAAATGGACATAGGGTGAATTGGGAGATTGCGACTGACATATATACACTATTGATACTATATATGAAATAGATAACTAATGAGAACCTACAGTATATATAGCACAAGGAACTCTACTCCATGTTCTGTAGTGACTTAAAAGGGAAGGGAATCTGAAAAAGAAGGGATATATGTGCACGTATAGCTGATTCACTTTGCTGTACAGGAGAAACGAACACAGGATTGTAAAGCAACTATACTCCATAATTTTTTTTTTTTTAAAGGAAAGTCCTGTAGCCTTCCCACTCCAGTGTTCTTGCCTGGAGAATCCCGGGGATGGGGGAGCCTGGTGGGCTGCCGTCTCTGGGGTCACACAGAGTGGGACACGACTGAAGCGACTTAACAGCAGCAGCAGCAGCTGTAGCCTTCAAGATCCTCTTAGCATAGGGAGGCATGAACACGCCTCTCTCTGTCAAACCAACCAGGCGTTGTCACGCCACGTGCTGCATTTATGTTGATCCTTTAGCTTAGAATGTTTTCTTCTCTGGTTAAAACAATCATCCTCAAGGACTTCCCTGGTGGTCCAGTGGGTAGGAATCTGCCTGCCAAGCAGGGGACACAGGTTCAGTCTCTGGTCGGGGAAGATCCCACATGTCACAGAGCAACCAAGCGCCTGCACCACAACCACGGAGCCCACACACTGATGTGCCGTGTGTCTAGAGCCGGTGCTCGGCAACAAGAGGAGCCACTGCAGTGAGAAGCCCGTGCGCCACAGCTAGAGAGTAGCCCCCTCTCCCCACAGCGAGAGAAAAGCTTGCGCAGCAATGAAGGCTCAGTGCAGCCAAAAATAAATAAATACAATTATTTAAAAAAATCATACTCGAGACCTAAATGAGACTGGACCTCCCAATTCTAGCTGGAATGGACCACACATTCCTCTTTGATCTCACAATATCTAGTGCCTCCATTACAGCGTGTGTTTCACTTTGCTTTTTGTACTGTTCAGATTCCTTTGGCTGCAATATACACTTCTTAATGGCAGACATCTTCTCTTTACATCCTGTGGATCCTGATTGGGTGTTTCTGTGCACAAGTCATGGAACTTGACCTTATGAGATTCACATTTAATAAGGCATGGACCTTTAAGAAGTGTGAAGTCCATATTTTCAACATGTGTGCTGGGAAGAGATCCAATATCTTAAGTATAACAAGAGCTCTGACAAATCAATAAGAAAAGACTGAGTATCCCTACAGGAAATGAAGGTAATTTCAGACATTGCTGGTGACAGTATTCATCTCCAGCACTTTTCTGGAGGGTATTTTGACAATACGCATTTAAAATATGTATAAACTTTGGCTTAGTAATTCCACACTAAGTAGCTTCCCCTAAGGAAGCAATTAGGACCTGCACCAAGATTGAATACCATTGCACTTAACATCATTATGTTAGAAATAGGGTGATTTATAATATTAAAAGCTGGAAACAGCACATCCATAGAATGGAACTTTTTGCAGAAATAAAAATTATTTTTTCAAAAAGTATTTAATACACAGAAAAATATCTAGGATAAAATGTAAAAAAAAAAAAAAAGATACACACAAAAACCTGTTCCAACACTAGAATGTATCTCTAAGAAGAGGTATTTTAGGTTTTTCGAATTTTGTTTCTTAAAATTTTCAACAGTGATTATATGTCTACTTTAAAAGCAGAAAAAAAAATTTTTTTGAAAGAAGAATATTAAGTATAAAAGGAGAGATGAGGCAAATACAGAAAGAGCCAGGACTGGGGTTCAGCCAATATACACCAATATGTAGCTCTAACAGCTAGAGGCCATTTGATTCATTGGGACCCTGTGTACTGGTCATTAAAGATACTTAGCATTGGACTTCTCTGGTTCTCCAGTGGTTAAGAATCCGCCTGCCAATGCAGGGGGCATGGGTTCAATCCCTGGTCTGGGAAGATTCCACATGCCTCGGGGCAACTAAGCCTGCATGCCTCAACTACTAAGCCCCTGCTCCACAATTAGTGAAGCCTGCTTGCTCCAGAGCCTGTGCTTCTGCAATGAGGAGCCCAAGCACTACAACCAAAGAGCAGCCCCTGCTCGCCACAACTAGAGAAAGCCCATGCAAAGCAATGAAGACCCAGCACAGTCAAAAATAAATAAAATAAATTTAAAAAATGTATACGTAGTGTCATCCATGCAAACAACCATGGTCAAAGGCAGAAAATGATACATTTCTTAAAGCCCTGACAAAGTACATTTAAAAATGACATTCAGTGAAAAGAATTGCTTGCCCTAAAACCGTTGAGAAAGGAAAGGAAATAGACCATCATCTGCTAGAGACTTTTGGAATCACTGAGCTTAAAAGCTGGAAAGAATCTTAAAGACAAGCAATGCCGCAGCTGGAGAAAATGTGGTTCAGAAGTATTTACTCACTCTCTCAAGGTCCAAGACGTAGGGTGGGGTGATGGGTTGAATTGTGTCCCTCCCACCCCTCCCCTCAGAATCTGTAAGGTGAAGTCCTACTCCCTCAGTTCCACAGAACATGACCTTCTTTGGAAATAATGTCATTGTAGGTGTAATTGGTTAAATGAATACTCCAGTATTCTTGCCTGGGAAAGCCCATGGACAGAGAAGCCCGGCGGGTTACAGTTCACGGGGCACAAAGAGTTGGACACAACCGAAATGACTAAATGACAACAGATGAGGTCATGAGGGTGGCCTTAATCCTATATGGCTGGTTTCCTTAAAAAGGGGACATCTGGGCCCAGACCTGTACACATGGAGAATGCCATGCAGACACAAAGGCAGAGATGGAGGTGATGCTGCTCTAAACCAAAGATCATAGCTGAGGATTAGCCAAAGATTGCCAGCAAATTGCCAGAAAAATAGAGTGTCCTCTCTCTCAGCCCTCCACAGAGCCAGCCCTGCAGGCACACTGATTTTGGCCCCAGCATCTGGAGCTATGAGGTGATACCTTTCTGTTGTTCTCTGTTACGGCAGCCCTTGCCCCTACTCTAGATGAGAAGCAGAGCCAGAACCCGGGTGTGCTGGCTCCCAGTCCAGGACTGAGGCCTTGGAACACGTGTCTCGTAAAAGCTTCCATAGTTAGCAAACTTTTGGACTCTCTCCGCACAGAGGGGTCTGTGATCTTCACGGACAGAACTAGCTTTAGCTTTGAATACCAAGCAAAGCTGAGATCAGGACTCAGGCTTGAATTGAAGGGTTGTGAGCCGCTTACATCTCCAGTTACAGCTGTGGGTGGAAATGGGTCCTGAAGACCCCTGACCTGTGTGTGAGGCGGGACAGGATGGTGGCCTTAAAGGATCATGTTGTGCTAGAGTGAATTTCTTTCTATTAAAACCAAAATGGCAACTCTGTGACCAGCACCTTCATCTCAGGCATTGTGCTGTTCTTATATGCCTCCTCCAGGTCCGGATGTCTGAGGCCAGAATGCCAGGTCTGTGACTGCCAATGCAATCCAGATTATGCATTTGTTAAACTGTATTTGTTTTGTATACTTTTTTGTTTTTGTATACATTTTTTCAATTGTGTAGTTGATTTACAATGTTAATTTTTTCTATACAGCAAAGTGATTCAGTCATACAGGTATATATTCTTTTCCATTATCTTTTGTCACAGGAGATCAGATACAGTCTGCTGAGCTATTCAGCAGGACCTTGTTGCTTACCCATCCTGCATACAATAGTTTGCATCTGCTAATCCCAGCCTTCCACTCTTTCCCTCCCCACGCCCCTCCCCCTTGGCAACCACAACTGTGAGACTGTTTTTGTTTTGTAGACATGTTGATCTGTGTTGTATTTTAGATTTCACACATTATGTATTGAATCCTCTTAACACCAGGGCAAAGAAAGGAGCTGCGGGGGATGGGCATCTGGTTTGCTGGAGCTCGCCCTGAGTAGGAAATAAGACACACTCCTGGGGTGATAGGCAACAGTGATCCACTGTGGGTGGGATCCCCCCACCCATGAAACACAGGAAAGGGGAGGCCCATCCACAGAGGCCTCCCTGCCTTGTCTGTGCTCCATGGTCAAAACCACCCCAGACTCGGAAGCAACTGGAAACTCTGAAGGTCAGGGTCGTGATGAGGTTTGTGTCTATGGCTCACTCTGGGATGTGAAGTCTTTTGGACGAAACAAAACAAAGGCAGAAAGGAAGCGGCTAGGAACCAGTTTCTTTAACTCATAGTTAGACAGGAAAACAAGAAACAAGTAAGGCCCTGAACTTCCGGTTTTCAACTCCTGCGCTGACCTTGGCCAGCTCCATCCTGACCCAGGCTGGACTCCCAGAGCCCCCAGTCTAGGCCCAGCCCTGCTTGAGTCATCCAGAGAACCAGCCTCCCAGGGCCCTGCCAGGACTCCAGCCAACTGTTCTATGACCCACAGAACCTTGGAGAATGGAGTATTTTCACAAAGCAGTTTTCAATCCAAACAACATACTCTTCTGGAAACCATTGCCTCAAGCTACAGGAGGCAAAAAAAAAAAAAAAAAACCAAGAAAAGAACAACCTGCAAATTAAAGCTCATAATACATTTTGTACATAGTTTGTGGTTTTATAGTCACTTTAATCTTTTTCCCCCGAAATGCCTCCAAAGATTTGTGCATCAGCTGAGCCAACGCACAGTTGCACTTCTAAGCAACGAGCTTGTGAAACTAGACTCTGGACCATGTCGCTCGCAGCCTTCTAACATCTCCAAGAGCAGAAGGTGACATGACATATTGAAACAGGTCCAAGTAACCATTCCTGTGTTGTGTGTCAATAGCCGCTTTGTTAAAGTTCCAGGGTGATACATCAGCCCGGCTGAAGGTTTGTTTGCCTTCCTTTCTCCAACCCACAGGTTGGCACTGTGTGGCCCCATCGTCCTGGCGGTGCTCTGCATCCATCCAGGGTCCCCAGAACTAAGTCTGAAGATGCACTGGCACAGGGGGATGGCTGTGATGGGACAGACCCAGGGGAGCCCCCATTCTCAGCGCCCTGCGTCTCCCTGCCAGACAGATTTCTGGACCCTAGCATCCGTGGACCCCTCCGACGTCAGGCCTAGGGCTACACTACCCCTGATGGGGAAGGACTATTCTGGTCTATTCGTCAAAGTCTCCATTTCAAACCAAGAACTACAAACACAACACTGTAAATCACCTATACATCAATAAAATTTAAAAACTGAAAAAAGCAGGGAATTAGATTCAATAACCAATGACACACCACCACAATGAAAAAGAATATGAGAAAGAATATATCCATGTATTACTGAATCACTTCGCTGTACAGGAGGAACTAACACAACACTGTAAATCGATTTTACTTCAATAAAACTTTAAAAAAATAAAAGAAGTTGTATCTCCAGGCCTGGCCTTTGTTCCCTCTGTTTCCTGTGGAACCCTGGGACCCAGGGGCCAGGACAGTCTAGCAAAAGAAGCTGTCAGACAAGAAGGAGTACAGTTAATCTAATTATAATACTTAGCATCTTAATCTAATCTAAGACTGTTCACATTTCAACGGGTGTGAAAACACGACATGTATTGGACGGAATCTGTTCTCACCATAGTGAGTACCTCTGGCCTGGGAGTCTGATGCCCTGGGTTTGGGCATGACTAGTCAGCTCACCATCCTCCTGGCCCTGGGCAGCCGTGGGGACGCGAGAGATGGGTGGTCATTCAGCATGGTAGAAGCACCTGTCTGCATTCCCCATCATTCCGGTCTCCCCCAATGGCAGGTCCCAAGTGCTATTTTCCTGCATTTCCCACCCTGAGAGGCAAGTGGGTTTTGGCTTTTCCTGCTCATCTGAGCAGACACACAGCACAGTCACGCCCAGGAATGGATTCCAGTGGGGCGGCATCACCTCTAGTGCTGCCTGAGTCAAGCCTGGGAGAAACTGAAAATGGGTATTTGCCGAGGGGCCTTCCTCACCCTCGGGAGGGTCTCAGAGGCAGACAGCGGCCCCAGTGGCCAGCAGGATGAATGAGGCAGAGGACAGCAGCCACGGAGCCAGTGGACAGTCCAGGTGGAGGGCGTGGCTCTCCTCCTCCCCACCTTCTGCATCTGGACCCCGTCCACCTCCTCACCTTGGAATCAAGGATCTGCCCCGAGAGGGGCCCAGGTTAAACACACATTTGGGAGATGGGAGGGATGGGCTAGTAAAGAACCCACCTGCCGATGCAGGAGATGCGAGAAATGAGAGTTTGATCTCTGGGTTGGGAAGATCCCCTGAAGAAGGAAATGGCAACCCACTCCAATATTCTTTCCTGGACAAATCCTCTGAACCAGGGAGCCTGGTGGGCTACAGTCCATGGGGTCATAAGTTGTCGGACATGACTGAGTGAGCATGCACACACAGGGATGGACACCATGACACCCATGAAAACCTTAGAGCAGACGTATTTGCTGGCAAAGAGGGGCCTGAGACAGGGCTGGGGCAGAGGAAGGGGCGGCGCCAGGGGACACTTCCGAGGCCCCCAGCAGGACACAGGCCTGGGGAGACAGGCAGCTCCTGCCCCAGGCCAACCCCAGGTCCAGCATAGGGAAGGGGGCATTGAAAGGCTGCAATGTTTGATTCCCTGGAGTGTGAGCTGTGACCCTCAGGGACAGCCCCGCCAGCACTGACCATGCCAAGCTTGCCCTGGCCTTTGGGCACCCAGTGTCTTGGAAGCCACAAGGCCAGGCCCTGATCGTCAACAGACCCTCGGACCACCTGGTACCACACAGACCTGGCTCCAGGCACCCACAGACACCTACCATCCCAGTCCCACATCTGCACCTGGAGCAACAGCTGGGGACGCTGGGTCAGCGAGGCCGCCCCGCGGTCCTCCTGGTTGCAGGTGGCCACGTGGCTCTCTGCCCTCCACAGCACGTGTCCACAAACCACGGGGAGGAAGGGCGGAATTGCAAATGGGGTGAAGAGGAGGAACTCTCTGGCAGGAAGGGTAACCTGCCAGGGCCCAGGAAAGTCTTTTCTCGAGGGGAGGGGTGTTGGATGCTGCAACAAGGAGAAGCAGTGTGACGAGGATGCAAGGAAGACACAGACCTGGAGGACCAGGGGATTCTGAGGGCCGGCAGGACCGAGGCCACGCTGCGGTGATGTGAGGGGGGCAGGGAGGAACCGTCCCAGCATCAGGAGTCCAGAGACCTGCCAAGGGACCCCGCATCCCTGGTGAGAGATACCTCCCGCCCGCCTGGGGACATTAGAGGAGCCCTAATGCGCGCGCGCGCACACACATATATATATATATATACACACACATACAGAGGAGCTCTGACACGCAGTGTGTCCCATCCCCTGCACGTGCGCACTCACACACATGATGCCTCTTCCCCCTGAGGGGTAGAGAGCAGGCCCAGGCAGTAGCTATGTTCTGAGGACACTGTGGTTTTTGTGACATTTTATACTGTAACCTCCACAAATGATACCACTCTCCCCTTTAGTGAAGCGGTAGTTAATTTCCTTATAAACCAATTTATCCAAGTAAAAATGTGTGTCCACTTAAGGAACAAAGATGGAGTAAATAGCAAACTATAGCATGTGGTGCGTGGAAACAGCAAAACCAATCAAGACAGTACCTGCCCATGTGAGGATGTGGTGGCAGGAAGGAAGGTCCTCGGAGGAGTGGATTCGGCCAAGGCACTGGAGGAGGAGGGGAGAGGCCAGATGGCTTGGTCCTCAGAGGCCACGGCTCAGGCCGCATGCACTCACGGCTTCTCATGACATGAAGTGAAGTCATACAAATATCCATGTGGTGGTCCCATGTCCTGTCCTCTAGTCTCCGGGGGCGCCGGTCAGGATAGTGCCGGCCCCTGGGCCCATTCATGGATGACCTGGCTTGGTGAATTCCCTCTGGGACCTCCAGCTCTTTGGGAATCAGCAGAAGAAAAGAAATGCAAACATTTGTTAAGTTACATCCCACTCCAGTACTCTTGCCTGGAAAATCCCATGGATGGAGGAGCCTGGTAGGCTGCAGTCCATGAGGTCGCTAAGAGTCGGACACGACTGAGCGACTTCACTTTCACTTTTCACTTTCATGCATTGGAGAAGGAAATGTCAACTCACTCCAGTATTCTTGCCTGGAGAATCCCAGGGACGGGGGATCCTGGTGGGCTGCCGTCTATGGGGTCGCACAGAGTCGGACACAACTGAAGCGACCTAGCAGCAGCAGCACAAGCAGCCTGATCCAGGTCCCTCCCTGATGTGGAGAAGCAACGCAGGAAGATGGGAGGGAGAACCCAGCTTGGGGTGACTCTGGGCAGACGCCAGCAGAACCCGGGCCAGGCCTGCCTTCCTCGGGCCTCCCTGACCCCTGTCGTGAGGAAAACACGACACAGGTGTGGGGGGTGCAAACGAGCATGAGCGGTTAGCAAGGGGCCCGTGTTCCCAGCAATTGGGGTGAGAATCTCGGGCTCTGGGGTCTGACGCTGAACCCTATCTCCCTCAGTTTGCCGGGAGAGCCCTGTAACAGGCGGTTGCTCGTTGTCCCTCGTGGGGTTCCGGCTTCCCCCCTCCCCACCGATAGAAGAAAATGAGTTACACCAACAGGGGCCTGATGGGGTCTTGCTCTGATTAACCAGTCTGGGAGGCAGGAATTAACTCACAACCAGACCCGAGCTAAAGCTGGACTTTACTGGAATCCACATGATGTTGGCTGGTCTTCCCATGGTGTCTGCTGTCTTCTTTTCAGACTCTTCCTTTCAGCCCTCAGTTTGGGAGTGATTTCTTAGGAACATGAATAGCGGAGGAGAGGATACAGGGTTGCTTCTGGAGCAATCCCAAGCCTGGCCCCAGGGTCCTGACTGCAGGTTCCCGAGTCCAACCCTCCACGCGCAGGCCAGACTCTCAGGCTCTCAGCACCACAGGTGCCCAGAATTTCCAAACTGAACATACCTGGCATGTGTTAGTTACATGACTGTGCTTTAACAAGGGCGGACCTCGGGAGGGGTGCAGACCAACCCTCCCATCTGACCTGGACACAGATGGCTCAGGATGGAAGCGCTGGGGGTGTGAATGAAGAAGGGCCTTGGCTTTGGTGTCTGGCTGGATTGAATTCCAGCTCCTTCTCTCTCTCTCTGTACCCTCATCAGCATCACCACCTCCCACGGAAAGTACTCCATGGACCATGGGGCCAGCTGTGGCAGCTTTGTTTCTGATGTTCCCACTGGTTCAGGAAAGGGAATCGCTGATATATTTCCAGATTTTCAGAACTTTTTGGAACTGGGGGTCTATAAATGCAGATGAGGGCTTCCCTGGTGGCTCAGTGGTAAAGAATCCACCTGCCAATGCAGGTGACTTGGGTTTGATCCCTGGATTGGGAAGATGTCCTGGTGAAGGAAATGGCAACCCATTCCAGTATTCTTGCCTGGAGAATCCCATGGACAGAGGAGCAGAGCGGGCAACAGTCCATGGGGTCACAAAGGGTTGGATGTGACTGAGTGATGGAACAGCAACAGATGCAGGTGAAGAATCAGCAATGTTATATGAACAATTACAGAAAAGCCCATTTTCATTCCCAGATCACGAAACTGGCAGCAACAGAATTTCCTAATTATTCAGCTCTCCAAGGGCTGGGAGCCGCTAACAGCTTTGCCTACAAGACCCCTAGTGCTCCCACCTTCGGGCCGTGTGGTCCCCTCATTTTACAGACAGCTGAGGCTGAGAACCATTGGTCATCTCACTAGGTCCCCTGCTGGGAAGGATGGAGACCAGATATGGGGGTGGACACACAGGAAGCCAGAAGCTTGGAGAACTTGGCCCCACAAGCCCAGTTGACAAGGGATCAGGGAGGTTCCGCTTGGAGAACAGAGGCATGAATGGAGGTGGTTTCCCAGCATCCTTGATGGGAAAATGGGGGTGAGGTTCTCTTCACTTGAAATCCCTTTGGAAGAAGTGGGCTCAGTGCACACTTGGGGAGGGACTGTAGTCTTTGTGACAATGGGTTGTTCCCCCTAGAACATACATGAGGGACGTTTGCATTCTCCCTTCTGGAAGTGTAGACCCAGTGAGGCGGCAGCTACCAGGGGAGGCCTGGCAGGGACGCTCAGCATCCTGGCCCCACCTGAAGCCTACGCAGCCAGAAACAGGATTCTGGAGGAGAAGGGCAAGTTAGCCTTCTTGGTCTCTAGCTCAGGGTGGCTGGCAGAAAGAGCGACTAGAGAGCTCACCACTGCTGGGTGGTGGGCGCTGGAAGGGGTGGGGGGTACACAGGGGTGCCGCCGTGTAGAGGAGGAGCTGTTTCGTGGGCTCGGGCTGCTGTTCTCAGGTGTGTGGGTTTGTCCGGTTACAGTCACCGGGAAGCATAGCATGGGCACATCCTTCCTGAGGTGGAGATGCAGCCAGGTAGCCCGGCATTCAAAGCTCAGCTCCACCACCAGCCAGTCACACGGCCCTGGACAAGTGAGGGCCCCTCCTCGCTTTTCTCATCTGTAAAGTGGGCACAGCCAGCCCTGCCTTCCTCCAGGGTTGCTGCAAACGCAGGGCCCATCTCTAGTTAGTTCCTGATCAACAGCAGGTACCATGGGATGTGGTGCTTAATGGATTTGGAAACCTTATCTCTTTTTTTAATCTTCATCCCATGAGTGGATGGATATCAGTGAACCCATTTTACAGATGGGGAAACAGGAAAACAACCTGTCTCTGAGCTAATCTCAAGCTCATTCCACTGCATCACAAGCCTTTTTCCCCTTTGCTTCCTTTTTTGGTTAGATCCAACCAGCACCTATAAACCCCCTTTCCAGGCCTCCCCTTTTCACTCAGGACAGGTCTCAGCGTCCCTTTTTCTGCTACTGGGTACCCGTTGCTCCAGGCTCATCCAACCTCTTTTAATTGAGCCGGAGAGGGCCTCACCACTTAGCTCCTGCCCAGCTCTTATTAACGCAATTAAAATGCATTCCATGGCTCCAGGGTGTAAATGTGTTCCTGCAGCAGGTGACTGTCTATGCAAAGAGGCATTTATAGTAAAAATAGTCTGATAAGTGGCTTAAAGGCTTACAGCAGAGTGGAAGACTAGCTTTCATCATTTGAGGCGTTTTTTTATAGGGCAAATGGTGATGACTGTCCCATCCCTGTGAACACGTTGGCATCAAACCAAGGAAGCGAAAGTCCAGTGATGAGGTCCCTGAAGGAGGGGAGGGCAGCTCAACGTTCTGCTCATAGGAGAGAGTTAGATTCTGACTGTCATGAGGAAGGGCAGCCTGCTTCCCTCCTCATGGCAGTGCCCACATCGGAATCCCAAGCTCCCAGATTCCAGATAAAGGCCCTCAGCCATTGGGGCAGGCCCCGCAGCTCACCCTGGGTGGCAGAAAGGCAGAGGTCAGAGGGTGGATCACCTTGAACTTCACCCACCTGCTTGTTCCGTCTGGAATTCTCTGCCTGCACAACGAAGGCCTGTCGGCCACCAGAGGTCCCCAGATGAAATCCTGCCAATCAAGAGTTTTGCTGATGCCTTAGCATTTCTGGGGTGACCTATCCCTGTGTCAGTTTTCCAGAACGCTTCTATTTTTTTCCCCCTCTCTTGTTTATAAGACCAAATCCTTGGACTGAGACCAAGTGGTTCACGGTGCCAAGAAACCAGAGAGGCTGCAGAGGCTCTGAGCACGATGCAGAAAGCCTCCCTGGGGCCAGCACTGCCCTTCAGAGGGGCTGCTGGGGGTAGGGGGGCCCTGTGTGCACTCAGGCCCTGGCTGCACCCCCAAGCTTGGTAGGGCTCACAGCTCAAGTGCTTAAAAACCACTGTCTGGGGTATAGGTCTAGAGCCTACTGGCTCAGAAGGGAAAACCCTGACCAGCTGCCTAGGGAATTCTAGGTGCTTCCTGCCTATCAATCATGTGATAGGTATTAATACCATCCTTGTCCATACCATCATCATCATGGGTACCATCAGTACCCCATCATCCTCGCCACCATCACCATCTGGGCACTAGCACCATCCTCGCCACCATCGTCATCAAGGTATCACCATCGTTATCATTGGCACCATCACCATCCTCATCATCTGGGTACCATCAGACCCATCATTATATTCCATCCCTCACCCTTTGACCCTGGGGGGATAAACAGGACAGAAGCTTAATTAACCTGCCCAAGTTCACCCAAGAGGGATGGAAGTGTTGGGTTCAAGCCCCAGAATCCCGGTTCACATTCTCTACTCTTAGCCATTTCTCTCTCTTTTTTCTCCTGCTTCTTGCCAGGCCGCCCTCACTTCTTTCCTTGCCATTTCTGTGAGGGGAGGGGTACACATCAGATTTTGCAGAAGAGAAACCTCAAGCCGATGACATGACTATCTTGGATTACCCTACTTAGGGTGGTTGCTGGGTTGGGAGACGAACATTTCCAGACAAATTTTCAAGAAGCCTCATCCAGATATTCAGAGTGATCCAACAGAGGAAGAAATCTTCAGGAGTATATCTCTCAGACCTACCTCTTCAATTTGAGGGCTTTCTAGGTGGCGCTACTGGTAAAGAACCCACCTGCTGATGCAGGAGACATAAGAGATGCCAGTTTGATCCCTGGGTGGGGAAGATCCCCAGGTGGAGGGCATGGCATCCCACTCCAGTACTCTGGCCTGGAGAGTCCCATGGACAGAGGAGCCATGCACAGATTCCGTAGGGGTGGAGTAGAAATGCAGCCGTGGATGGGGCAGGTCTGGGTGGGCCCAGAAGCTGCACTCCGAGGCAACCAGGTGATGAGAAATTTCCTGTCTGAGGCCTGCCTTCTGAGCACCGAGGCCAGAGACCACAAGTGACTGACGGGATTCCTGGGGTTTCCTGAGGCTGCCTCGGAGGCTGGCCTGGGGGGTGCAAGAAGGGGTTTTGGATAAGATTTCCCTTGAAAAGGAGAATTTTTTTGTGCTTTGAGAAAAGGTTTGAAAACCACAGCCCTAAATATAATATCCCATACAATTGGAGACACTTATTAGAGTATGTGGCAAGAAATTTCTCTCCCAAAGCTCTTTTTTCTTAAATATACTTCACTGACTCAGAGGAATTAGTGGCCATATTTGGACAACTGGCCTCACAATGACCTCCCTGCTACCTAACAGAAAAATGGAAAATGTTGAAGGTGTTCTACTTAGAAATAATTCTATTTACATAGCCTCTGTGGTATCCATCTCTCTCTCATGGATGCTTAGAGGAATTCTTGCTTCTGGAATTCATCAGCTTCAGCTGTTGACTTCCATTTGAGGCCAGAAATTTATTTTTTCCCCTGTGGTTAAGTTTCTTATGGGAGACAGGGGGAGAAGAAAAGCTTCTAACTAGTAATTATCAAAAATTGTTATAGTCCCTGAAATATCAATCTGTCCCAAATTTTGAGAGCTTGCCACCAGACTGGAGGAAATGAGATGTGGGGGAATCAAGCTGGACCTCAATAGAATCCAGGGTTCTCCATCCCCTCTGGATGTTGTCTGCCAGGAAAGGATTCTGTGATCATATAAGATGGCCAAATGCTGGCCTGAACAAACTCCTCAAATCTAGGATTCCTTGGAGTCCTTCATAAGCTAACACAGTATAACACTGTTGCCCCAGTTGCCCTGATCACAGAGCCTGCTTCTCCCAGACCATCTCAAGGAACACTAGCATTCCATGGACCTCTACTTCTGGGATCAGCCTCAGAGAGCCCCAGCTCTGGAGCATCTAATAATCCCCCCAAACTGAGTGGACATCTTTTCCTGTGGTCCGATTCCCTCTGCCAGACACCAAGGCCTCTCACCTTTGGAATTACAATTCTAGGAAGGTCCTGAGGGGGACCTTGGGTGGCCCCAGGAGGGTGATGACTTAGGCAGAAGCCAAATGCGGCTGGTGCAAGGCTGGGACCCAGGTTTCATTCTCCTTTTTGTTTCTGGGGTGGCCTGCAGGGGAAATCAATGTGCCGCCTTGTTTTATGTGGAGTCCCCTTCAGCTGCCCCAGAGCCTCACTTACTCATGTCTCAAACAGGGTTCTTTGACCATTTAAGGACTCTCCCAGTTCTAGCAGTGAAAAGTGCCTGCATTTTTTTTTTTAACCAATGGGTTTTTTTTTTTTTTAATATGAAAACATGTATTTAGGCATAAAAATTCAATACCCAATCAGAAACCACTATTCTATCAATAATGACATTATTATCCCCTTGAAGAACACAGAAGTTAAGTTATTAAGGAATGCCATGAAGAACTAGCTCTTTAAAGTCCTGGTCAATTTACTGTGTTGAGAAAGATGACATTTATTTGGCTCTGGCCACAGTGCCATCGGGTTTACTTTCTTTGTTCCCAAGTGTGATGAGGGTCCATTCAAGGCAACCTGGGTGACCTTGGTGTTGCCCAGACAAGCATTTTTAATTTCAGTCTTATGTTTTTTACATTTATTCGAAAAAACATGAATTAGAACCTCAAATCTATGCCTTCCTGCACGTTTGTGCTTCGATGGAGTTTCACGCAGGTGGTCCCAGGGGCTTGGGTAAAGGCTTGGCTGTTGAAATCTATAAGGTGGGAGCAGAAATTACAATTGTGAGACGATGGTAGTTATAGACACCCAGGAAGAGTCAAGGATCCCCCCAAGGCAGAATGTCCCTCGATTCTGTGAGGCAGCTGCTCCCTGGAGCCAGGGACGTGTGGCTGTGGGGCTAGGCATACATTCTGGACCCCTGAATCCCCTCCAGCCAGCAACTTAGGGGGGCGAGGCGCAAAGAAGCCCACCTGGTTTTCAGAACAACAGCAGTGAACGCGTGTTCCCTGAGTCTTCAGACTCCCGTGTCAAGGACTGTGTCTCTCCCGCCAAGTCTGATGGTCCGCAGAAGTGACAGATGCCTGAAGACATGTAGGGAAGTCTGCAGATGAAAAGAAAATGCCAGAATGGGGACAATTTTCTGCCTGTCCAGCTGTCTTACGATGCCCTGGCTTCTGTCCCTTTGGATTCCAAACCCTGGATTTCATTCACTGGCTGAGTTATCTTAATTCATCCTGCTCCCGGGACACCTGGTTCAAAGTGTAAGAGAGAGCAACTTCAGTCGCTCGATAGAAGTCCTCATTTGATGCCTTAGCTCTGCAGTTTGACATGACCCAGGCTTTGGCATGCATGGTGGCCAGGCTTAAATAATGCAGAACTTTCTATTTTCTGACTGCAGCTCCAATCTAGCGCAGGCAAGAGGGCTCTGCCCACTTGTCATGCTCCTATGGGGTTAATAATAGTCCCTGGGATTTCATGAGGGCTCAGTGTGTCAGGTACTATTCTAAGAACTTGCCACTTATAACTCATCTAACCCCAAGAGTGAGGGATGATTATTACTCCCATTTCATTGATGAGAAGAGTGAGGCCTGACTGAGAGGTGAAGGAAACTCAGAACTGGGCTCTTGAACCTGGGTCACTCACCATTCCCACCCCAGGGAAGAGGTTCAGAACCTAAAGCCTTTCTAGTCTCATAATCACAAAAACAAAAGCCAACATCAGACATGTGGACGTCCACAGTCAGGAATTCTCAGCGTGGGTTGAGGTAACCAGAGTTTACTCTAGAACAATGTGGGAATTGAAGAATCTAGACGAATCTCCAGGGGCCTGGTGGAGAAACGTGACTTCATGCCTCAGGAAACTGGACCTGGGAATGTAGCCCAAACTCCCAGCCACCAGTGAGGAGAGGATGGGTGGGTGGAAGAATCTTCTGGAATCTTCATCCCCATGGTGTCTGGCCCAGGAAAGAAATCGGGTTCGGAGGTTTGCTGGGAAGCCCGTTTGACTGGCTGCTTAAGAACCCCAGCTTGTAGCAGGGCCATTCTGCATAGAGCTGCTGCTGCCACCTGTGGGGACCATCTGCCTGCGTGCCTGGAGCCCTGGCCGGATGGGGCTGCGCTGGGCACCGCTGTCTGGTTGGCAGCTTTGGGGGTCGTGTGGGTCAGTGTGCAGCGTCCCGCCCACCCGGGTCCCTTGGGACATTCAATGACAGGCCATCACTGCTGCCCTTGACCTGGAAGAAGCCCGGCAGACAAGACCAAGTGGGCTGGGGACCCATCTCCCAGGGCCCGAGGAGCTGGGAGACCCCTTTCTGCAGCCTTGAACAGAGACTTCTCTGGACACTGGAAGATAAAGGGAGTCTAACCCTGTCTGTTTCCAGGTTCCTCTGGCTTCTTTTAGCCATGTCCACTCCTCTGTGAGCTCAGCCTTCTGGGAGCTTGAAAACCATCTCTGTCCTGTGAAGTCCAACCTCTGTCTGTTCTAGACTCCTGCCCACCCAACACTGTCACATGGGTATTTAATGTGTGTCTCATATCACCCCAATCACCACCACAAAATGCCACACCCCCTTGATTGGTGCCAAGCCTATCTGCCTACCCCCCAGGCTGATGCCCTGGACGTTGTCCCTGATTTCTTCCTTTCTTCCACTCATCACATCCAGTCTACCATGAATTGGCATCTAGATCAGGAGCCTCCTCCTGCTGGGATTGCTGCTGTGGGGCCTGCCCTTGCTTCCCGCTCCACAGATTCAGCCCTCACCCTGTGCATCCCCTCCCGCCTCCCCGGAGCCCCACCTGGCTCAGAGCTCAGGACCCCAGCTGGCCTGCTGCACCCCTGGCCTCGTGTCCTACACTCTCCCCTCCTCCACCTAGCCCATGAGGCTTCTACCTCAGGGCCATTGTCCCTCCACTGGGCGTGCACTTCCCAGGTACCTGAGAGACTGTTTCCTCCAAGTCCATGCTTTAATGGCCACCTTCACGGTCACGCTTATAATGACTATGCCATGTCTGCTCCCTCTTGCCTGATTCCTCTTTCTCTGTAGCACTTTCCCTTCTAATAAACTACATGGTTTCCTTCTCTGCCTTCATCATCTGCCTGATTCCCTGGGAGGAGGAGCAAGGATGATCACCCATCCAGTCAGTCACTCTCCACGTGGGCACCTAACGCCTGCCACCAAGTAAATGCTGATGCAAGTTCGTCACCTGAAAACCCTGCCTATCCTGGGCGTTATAGAGAAGTGCACTCTTCAAACCCAGGGGCCTCTTAAGATGCTGCTTCACAGTTTTCAAACTAGATCACAGGTCCCCAGGAAGCTCACCTCTCTACCTTGTCCCAGCTTCATGGATCTCAGTCATCGGGGGCAGGGGTGGGGGGACAGGGCGAAGGACCACCATCTGGGGGAATCTGAGTGGTGATGTGAGGACTGTCTCCTCTTCTGGCTGGAACCCCAGGGAAGCCTCCTGAGAAACAGTCAGGTGAAGGGGCAGCTGGAGGCTTGCCCACTGCAGGCTGGGACAGGGACTTCAGATGGCAGGTGGGAAGCATTGAGCTCAGAGGAGGGGGGGCCCCGGTATCAGGTGTGTCTCCCCACCAGACTGTGAGAACCCCCCCAGGGTGGGGGTACATCTTCTCTGCCCAGGGGCTGGCTCAGAAGCTGGCACAGCAGGTACTGGTTAGATGCTGGTCAGGAGAGCAGGCACTCACCCCCTGGCCCTGGGTACTCTCCCTCATTTGCATGTTTCCAGCCTGAGCAGCCCCTCTGCAGGAAGTGTGTGATTGGAGGGTGCATACCCCAGATTTTGCTTTGTGGTTGGTTTCTTGGATCCACCATTCTCTCAGTCCCCACAAGGTCAGGCAGCTGTGTTTGCTGCCAGAACGCTGCAAAGTGGTTTCATTCCCACCAGCCCTGGTTAACACGTGGAGCACATCCTGGAAACCAGAAAAACAGTGGAGCCCTTCCTGGTTCCCCAAAGAAAGAATTAAAGTGCTGCAGGCAATCTGGAGAAGGGACAGGAGCTGGGCCGCTCAGACCAAGCAGAGTCGTATCACCACGCCCTTCCCCTGCTCCTGTAAGAAGATGGGATAGAAGGGGCGGCCTGTGTCCATCTCCCTGCGCTCATCTCTGGATGATGGGGAGCTGGGTGCACTCTCCCACTCTCATGGGCACATCTCTGCTCACAGCTCTCTTGCAGCTTTTCCTCTCCCCAGAGGAGGGGAGAGGCCATGGAGGGGGAAGCACCCAATATGCAGGCGTGGGGCTTAGAGCCCAAGACACTTTCCATCAGTGTGCTGGGCACCGTTACAGATGACCAAACCCGTGACCATCTGGTGTCCTGGAAACTGGGAACCCCAGCTGCCCAGCCCTTCCCAGCCTTTCAGGTTTCCTTATTCATGCTCCCCAAGTGGCAATCCACCCCCCAACAAAGAAACCCGCACTCCAGGAAGAGCTGTCCCCAGTTTGGAGTCCCAGAGCCCCCCAGAGCGGTGACATATGGCTCCGTTTCGTCTGACAGCTACTTAGTTTGGGCAGCACTGGAAAACTCCGCTCCACAGTGAGTGAGGAAGTTGGAAAGAATGTCGGTCTTCACTGGGATTTCATATGACAGGTTTCTGGCTCTAAGCTTGGGTAAGATTAACTCTTCATTCTTAGGAAAGGAAAAAAAAAAAAAAAAACCACTAACTCTCCGAAATAACGGTTTAGTGGAAAAATGTGCCGCTTTGAAAGTATCACTGGCAGTCCGATTTGCACGTCCCTTTCCCAGGGCTGCATATTTTCTGTGTCTGATGATATGTTTGTTACACCTCCTCTCAGCCAGGGATGCATACAGTAAATCGTCGGCTCGAAGCATGTAATCTCTTAACCATAAGGCTCTGACATCTGTTGGCCAGTTGCTGGATGGCGGGATCATTAACATGCCTTCTAATTTTACTCTTTGAATTTAACATAAAAAGTTTTAATGAGTGTATGTAATTCATACTTTCCAACTTCAGAGACTCCTGAAAGAGAAACCTATGCTTTTATAACCCAAGTCTCTGAAGTAGACGGTTGTGTTTTTAAATCCTATTTCCTCCCCCACCCTCACTACACAGATGCAGTATACAACAGATCCATTGGACATTACCTCCCTGCCCCAAATATGCGTTCCAATATTTGTCCAGATTTTGGTGAAGAGCCCCTTTCAACTTCATGCTCACACACATGTCAGATGTCTTCATTCTTCATTTGGAGATTATGCTTTCATCCACCTATTAAAAAACAAATTGCAAATTGGCATCAGAATGATGACCCTTGAGTCATGTTGGGAGAATTCAAAGCAAGTTTTAAAACTTGCTTTCAACCTCCTGCCTGTTTTTACTGAAATGAGCTGGAGTTGGTAATGGTTTGAATCCATTCTTCCCCTCTCCCCCTTCCCTGGCCATGTTCTCAGTCTTCAGCCTAGAAAGCAACTGATTTTGATTAAATGCCTTTTTGGATTGATCTTTTTACTCAGAGTCTTGCCTCTATGAATATATTTGGGGATATTTTTTAGGAACCCACTTCAAGAAGCCAGAGCAAACAGAAATGTTCAACCCAGGAACATATGTGATGGAGAAAGCATTCCTTGAACCATTACTCGCTAGGGCTGTGTTTATCATTAACCAACTCCTGGAGAATTTCAAGAGGAATTCCCAGATGAGCATTTGCCTCCTGTTTGGGGTCTTCTGTATTGAAAGTAGGATGAGGCTTTTAAAGCAAAAGGCCCAGAACTAACTTGGTTAGTGTGGCTTATTAACTCCTGCCGCAAGGTCTGCAGATGGTCTACAGACATCCGACCCTCTTTGCCAAGTGCATTTTATCTGCCCCCGCCCAGAGCGGGACGCCAATGATGGATGGCGGGAGTTAAGGAGCAAAGTCTCTTTGTTTGTTATGGGAAATTAAGGGGACAGCTTCCTTTTGATTCCAAGTTCACCCAAGTTCAGAGGCAATATTGCATCACCACATTTTGTGTGGAGAGCGACGTCTCAAATGAGTGATGTAGTCTCAAATGCACGGGGCTACTGAACTTGACCCAAGTCAAGATAAGTTTCCTCTATCCCTCAGTAGATAGTACTGGGCTCTGCTTTATGCCAGGCACCTTCCAGGACACAGAAGTGAAGTCAAATAAATGGGCTGCTTTCTGGGCACTTATATTCTAGCATGAGGAGAAAAATGAGAAGCAGGCAAATAATTTGACTGTGGCAGTAAAATTTTTTCTATCAAAGAGCCGAAGAAAATTTCCTAGATTCTTTGGGTGACTAGCGATTTACTATTATTCGAGAATTCTTGGGAAATTTTGCCTGTAAAACATCTTTCAAAAGCTAGGGGGCGGTGTGGTGGCTGGTGAAGAGGCAGAGGCTGCATCTGTGGGTTGGGCGGCGCTGGAGAGAAATATGGAAGAAATCTCGTCCAAGGACATCAGATGGAAAAGACGATGCAGGTTACAGTCAAGGCAGGCGTGGGAGGGGCTGCCACCACCAGCTTTGGGCGTCAAAAGGTCTCTAAAGAAGATGGAGGGAGAGAAGAAGATGGGGACAGTGACACAGGAAAGGGGGAGGGGAGGGGCAGGTGGGAACCAACTTGGGCTGTGGAGTAGAGTCCTCCCCAACAGATAGGGCTGGTTTCCGTCCTCGTCCATCAGAGGGATAAAGCTTGGCTCCCCTGTGCTGAGTTTTCAGGTGATGCGGTCCATTTCAGCTTGTTCCCCTTCTAGGCTCTTCCCTTTATCCCTGTCCTGCTATGGGACAGGTTTCCTCCTGGAGAGTCCTGTGTCCAAACGAGCATAAACAGTGTGGGGGTTGCTACCGTGTGTGTTTCAGTGGAATATTATCCACTGGAATAATGTGAATACCTACAAAGCCCATGCAAAACGAGGCGGCACATCGATTGCTCCAGTGCTCTGCCCTACGAAATGTATTGTACTAAGCAGCATCCTTGGAACAATTCCGCCCCCCGCCTCCCTTTCCCCCCTCCCCCAGCTGCGCTGGCATGCACGTGGGATCTCAGTTCCCCAACGGGGATGGAACCCATGCTCCCTGCAGTGGAAGCGCAGAGTCTTAACCCCTGGACCACCAAGGAAGTAAGTCCTACAATTTACATTTTTAGTTGAGCACAGATTTGATGCCGCAGTGTCTGCTGCTGGCGCCTCCTCTGCTGCTCTGATTGGCTCTGAGGGGAGGAGAGGGGCCGGCCTGGGGGTGGGTGCATAGGCGGCCTGGGCTTCGCCCTGCATGGTGGCTCCTTGCTGTCCTGCGGCCTGGTCCACTTCTCAGGGGGTTAAGCGGGGCTTCCCTATAGCGGGATGGGCGGGGGTGGGGGTGGGGGTGGGGGTGGGGTGGGGTGGGGAGGAGGCTCACACAGGACTGTCTGGGGACTAGCCCAGCCTTGCCAGCCCCAACATCCCCATATCCCACCAGCTTCCAGGTGGGAGAGCAGGATCCTCACTCGGAACACCCACCACACTTGCTGACTTCCTCCGGGGCCGGGGGTGGGGGTTGAGGGGTGGGGTGGGGAGGATGTCATTGATGGGGAGGGGATGGGCACAGAGAGGAGAGCGAAAACAAAGGGAAGGATGGTCTTGCTCCCACAGGCATCACAGCTCCATCCTGTCAGAGTCCATCTCGTCAGCTTGTCTTCAGCCCTCGGCCCCTGGCACTGG
Organism: Bos indicus; assembly: GCF_029378745.1. Classification (NCBI taxonomy): domain Eukaryota; kingdom Metazoa; phylum Chordata; class Mammalia; order Artiodactyla; family Bovidae; genus Bos; species Bos indicus. The sequence continues at coordinate 34,518,537 of NC_091772.1, read as the reverse complement.
GAGCCCCATCCACGCAGCTCCCCCGAAGCGTGACACTGGGCCTGTGAAGCCTCTCTGCTTCCTCAGTGGTGCCACCTCCAAGCCACCCACAGGCCTGGGAACCAGCTGAGCCACCACCACCCCGCAGCAGCTCTGCCCCAGAGCAGGGCTCCATGATAAGAGATTCTGGTCCCAGGGGAGGGCGCTGGGAAAGATTTCCTGAGTTCCAGTGGCCTTGGAAAAAAAAAAAACAAACCTGATAAATATTTCAGTCGGAGAGAAAAAGGATCTGACTGATAAGTTTGGTTCGGGCTGGAGCCAGCCCCAGAGAGGAGGCATCTCAGGCCTAGCCCCAGCTCCCAGGCCCCCACAGCCAGGCCCTGTCTCCAGGCGGAGGCTGTCAGTCCCACCCGGGGCCCTGGGAGAATGAGAGACGCCACAGCTGTGGCCACGCTCATAAAAAAAAGATTCATGGAATCAGGGCCTCCTCCCCTCCATCCTCCAAACCCCACCCAGGGCCTTCCAACTGGAGTCTCCCTGCTTAGGCAAGATGAAATCCTCACATCTGAAATCTGTCCTACGTGCAAGGATCCAAGTAAAGTTGGGTGACTGTGTTACCGGAACAGACACCTGACTTTGTGTGTCCAGCACGTGTGTGTTCCTGGGTGCTTTGAGGAGATTCTCTACTCACCCCTTACGATTATACAGTGGAAGTGGCAAAGAGATTCAAGGGATTAGATCTGATAGATAGAGTGCCTGAAGAACTATGGATGGAGGTTTGTGACACTGTACAGGAGACAGGGATCAAGACCATCCCCAAGAAAAAGAGATGCAAAAGGCAAAATGATTGTCTGATGAGGCCTTAAAATAGCTGAGAAAAGAGAAGCTAAAGGCAAAGGAGAAAAGGAAAGAAATACTTATTTGAATGCAGAGTTCCAAAGAATAGCAAGGAGAGATAAGAAAGCCTTCCTCAGTGATCAATGCAAAGAAATAGAGGAAAACAATAGAATGGGAAAGACTGGAGATCTCTTCAAGAAAATTAGAGATACCAAGGGAATATTTCATGCAAAGATGGGTACAATAAAGGACAGAAATGGTATGGACCTAACAGAAGCAGAAGATATTAAGAAGAGGTGGCAAGAATACACAGAACAATACAAAAAAGATCTTCACAACCCCGATAACCATGATGGTGTGATCACTCACCTAGAGCCAGACATCCTGGAATGCAAAGTCAAGTGCGCTTTAGGAAGCATCACTATGAACAAAGCTAGTGGAGGTGATGGAATTCCAGTTGAGCTATTTCAAATCCTAAAACATGATGCTGTGAAAGTGCTGCACTCAATATGCCAGCAAATCTGGAAAACTCAGCAGTGGCCACAGGACTGGAAAAGGTCCGTTTTCACTCCAATCCCAAAGAAGGGCAATGCCAAAGAATGCTCAAACTACCGCACAATTGCACTCATCTCACATGCTAGCAAAGAAATGCTCAAAATTATCCAAGCCAGGCTTCAACAGTATATGAACCATGAACTTCCAGATGTTCAAGCTGGATTTAGAAAAGGCAGAGGAACCAGAGATCAAATTGCCAACATCCGCTGGATCACTGAAAAAGCAAGAGAGTTCCAGAAAAACATCTATTTCTGTTTTATTGACTATGCCAAAGCCTTTGACTGTGTGGATCACAACAAACTGTGGAAAATTCTGAAAGAGATGGGAATATCAGACCACCTGACCTGCCTCCTGAGAAACCTGTATGCAGGTCAGGAAGAAATAGTTAGAACTAGACATGGAATAACAGACTGGTTCCAAATCAGGAAAGGAGTACGTCAAGGCTGTATATTGTCACCCTGCTTATTTAACTTCTATGCAGAGTACATCATGAGAAATGCTGGGCTGGATGAAGCACAAGCTGGAATCAAGATTCCCAGGAGAAATATCAATAACCTCAAATATGCAGATGATACCACCCTTATGAACGTGGCAGAAAGTGAAGAAGAACTGAAGAGCCTCTTGATGAATGTGAAAGAGGAGAGTGAAAATGTTGGCTTAAAACTCAACTTTCAGAAAACTATGATCATGGCATCTGGTCCCATCACTTCATGGCAAATAGATGGGGAAACAATGGAAACAGTGAGAGACCATTTTTTTGGGCTCCAAAATCACTGCAGATGGTGACTGCAGCCATGAAATTAAGACAGTTACTCCTTGGAAGAAAAGCTATGACCAACCTAGACAGCATATTAAAAAGCAGAGACATTACCAACAAAGGTCCGTCTAGTCAAACCTATGGCTTTTCCAGTAGTCATGTATGGATGTGAGAGTTGGACTATAAAGAAAGCTGATCACCAAAGAATTGATGCTTTTGAACTGTGGTGTTGGAAAAGACTCTTGAGAGTCCCTTGGATTGCCAGGAGATCCAACCAGTCAATTGCAAAGGAAATCAGTCCTGAATATTCATTGGAAGGACTGATGTTGAAGCTGAAACTCCAATACTTTGGCCACCTGATGGGAAGAACTGACTCATTGGAAGAGACTCTGATGCTAGGAAAGATTGAAGGCAGGAGGGGAAGGGGACGACAGAGGATGAGATGGTTGGATGGCATCACCGACGTGATGGACATGAGTTTGAGTAGGCTCCAGGAGTTGGTGATGGACAGGGAAGCCTGGCATACTGCAGTCCATGGGGTCACAAAGAGCTGGATATGACTGAGCTACTGAACTGAACTACTCACTCCATCCTGTCCCAGACCCAGAGCAGGCATGCAATCAGGGACAGTAGCCCAAACCCACAGCCGAGACCCGGGATCCTCCCCAGCGCTTCTGCTGGCCTCCTAGGAAGCTGCTGCACGCAGCTGTGAGTTCTAAGCCTTGGTTCAAATGCCACATGTGCTGTTTGGAGAATAAACACTGGTTCCCCAACCAGAGGGGAACCAGTGACAGAGCCCTGATAACATCACTCGGGGGACTTTCCTGGTGGTCCAGTGGCTAAGACTCCATGCTCCTAATGCAGGGGGCCTGGATTTGATCCCTGGTCAGGGGACTAGTACCACATGCCCCAACTGAGAGTCCTCAGGCCGAAGGAGCCCTATGCCTACACGAAGACCTGGCACAGCCAAATGAATTTTAAAAAGTCACTCAGGCATCTGGAGGCAGTTGCCTGAACTTTCCAGTTGGGTGAGGCGTCCCCTCCCCTAACTCTCCTCCAGTCTGATTTGAGTTTCTGTCACTGGCATCCTGTGTGGTGAAGAGCAAGCTGATCATCAGGAACAGGCAAAAGATGCTGATCCCTTAAATGATGCCCAAAGAGGCAGTTTGGAAGAAGTGTGATAAACAGCCATCCGTCTTTCCTTTGGAGGACTTCCCAGGTAAAGAACCTGCCTGTCAATGCAGGAGATGCAGGTTTGATCCCTGGATTGGGAAGATCCCCTGGATGAGGAAATGGCAACCCACTCCAGTATTCTTGGCTGGGAACTCCCATGGACAGAGGAGCCTGGTGGGCTACAGTCCATGGGGTCACAGAGTTGGATATGACTGGGCACCCAAGCATCCTTGCTTTGAAGGAACTCATCGTCTGTGGCACCAATACATAACCCCAGCCAGCAGAAGGGAAGAAATGCCAGGTCTCCAGAGCACCTGCCCCAGGGCTGGGCTTCCCGTTCCCCCCATAAATCTCTCATTGAGGCAGAATCAGCCCATCCTTAAGGCAGATGAAGTGAAGGTGTGGGAATGAAAGCTACCTCCTGGTTCACACTAACATTGAGAGGCAGAGTCAGAGTCCAAACTTGGATCTGTCTGCCCCCACCCCACCCTGGAGTTTTCAAATGCACCATTCAGCTTCACAGAGGCAGCAGGGTCCAGAGCAAGGGGAGATGGACTGTCTCTCTAGAGAGGCTGGGGAAGGCCTGGAATCACAGAGCAGAGACTTCCTTCCTCCAGCCTCCTCCTCTGCGTCATCTCTCATCTCTGGAGTCAGGATGTTGTGATCAAAGAAGGTTCTGCTCCCACCTGGCCCTGGAACATACTGATGGACGCTGCTACACAGGTGAGACACAAAAGAGATTTTAGGAATCATCCTTCCCATGGTCAGGAAGAAGGAAAAGCATAGCCTGGGTGCCCCAAGCCCAGGAGGAGGGATGGAGGCTGGGCTGCCAGATGAGGGGCAGAGTGGAATGGGTGGACTGGGTTGCTGATAACTCACCTCAGGGTGCTGGCCCAGGTGAATCCGGGTGATTTCTAAAACGATGCAGGAATGCAGCCAGGGGAGGGGCTGAGTTTGCAACTTTGACAAATGGCCCTAGAGGACTATGGATTTTCCCATAATAAATTTCACACACACACACACACACACACACACACACACACACACTCAGACTCATATTACGGAACAGCCATCGTCCTGGTGGATCACAGCTCCAGCTGGGTGCTAAAATGTGCTGGGTACTTTTAATGGGCTCTCAACTGTGTTTTGTAGGCACTGGCAGTGGAGGGAGGCCCCCAGTTAGGATGGCACTGTCCACTTAGGAGCCACGAGCACAAGAGAGAACCTGGAGCCCCAGGTAGAGCACACAAGGATGCCAGCAGCGTCCCCCAGCAGAGACAATGCGGGCTGCTCCCTTGGTAGACAGGTGCCACCCAGCATGGGGAGCTGCGGCCCCATGAAGGTGGCTCATGGGTAAACTGCCTGACTTCTGGGCAGCCTCTCCTAAATGCCAACTAACAATGAAAAATAGATATGCAAAACTCCATCAGCACCTTTAGCCATTATACATCACTCACCTTTAGAATGCAATTAAGAAAATTCTGAAGCTTTCCTCCTGGGTTCTGTTTAAATATTCCAGGGATAGTTTTCTGTGACATCAGTACAACATTTGGCCTGATGTTCCACATAGAGAGTCCGAACTGAAGAGAAAAAGTCCATGCTGGAAAAGATTTTTGATCTGTGTTCATTATTTTCTAAGGGAGACCCTCCCCTTGAAGGGTCATCTTTGGTGATATTTCTGAAATGACCTGGCACAGTATTTCCACCAGCTCTTACCTTTGGTATTAATTCCAGTACCAGCCGTTCCTATCTGAAATGTCTTTTATAATTATGTAATTACACACCTCATTTATCCAATTGTTAAGCCCAGAGACTGATTAAATATTAACAACTGCTTGGTTCTCGTGGCGTCATTAGTTGGAACACAACCCTGCAATCTCAGGTAACATGCGACGGTAATTATCCTTCACATCCACGCACAGCTGAAAACCCAGAGCAGTTAATCCAGATAAGGGTACCCAGTAGAAAATGCATTGCCTTTAAATCCTGTTTTATCTCCATCATCTCCAGCAAGCTGCACTTCAGCCCAGCTCAGGGTGTTTCAGCGTAAACCTGCCAGTTGCTGGGGGCTGGCTGGGAGTAGGGAGGAGGTGCAGGCATAACAAACAGATCAATCCCCACAGATCTGGCCCTCTCCAGTAATAAATCCGACTGGGCTTCGGAGGTTCTAATGGGATTTTCCCCTGAAGCACTAAGATGGAGATTTGGTTTAGCTTGTTCAGTTCAGTCACTCAGTCGTGTCCAGCTCTTTGCGACCCCATGGACTGCAGCACGCCAGGCCTCCCTGTCCTTCACCATCTCCTGGAGCTTGCACAAACTCATGTTCATCGTGTTGGTGATGCCATCCAACCGTCTCATCCTCTGTTGTTCCCTTCTCCTTCTGCCTTCAATCTTGCCCAGCATCAGGGTCTTTTCCAATTAGTCAGTTCTGCACATCAGGTGGCCAAAGTATTGGAGCTTCAGCTTCAGCATCAGTCCTTCCAATGAATATTCAGGACTGATTTCCTTTGCGATTGACTAGTTGGATTTCTTTTCAGTCCAAGGGACTCTCAAGAGTCTTTTACAACACCACAGTTCAAAACCATCAATTCTTCAGCACTCAGCCTTCTTTATGGTCCAACTCTTACATCCATACATGACTACTGGAAAAGCCATAGCTTTGACCGACAGACCTTTGTTGGCAAGGTAATGTCTATGCTTTTTATTATGCTGTCTAGGTTGGTCATAGCTTTCCTTCCAAGGAGCAAGTGTCTTTTAATTGCTACAGTCACCATCTGTAGTGATTTTGGAGTCCAAGAAAATAAAGCCTGTCACTGTTTTCACTGTTTCCCCACCTATTTGCCATGAAGTTTAGCTTGAGCATCGCTTATTTCAGAAAACAGTGCTGAGGGCTTCCCTGGTGGTCCAGTGCTTAAGAATCTGTCTGCCAATGCAGGGGTCACACGTTTGATCCCTGGCCCAGGAAGATCCCACATACCACGGGGCAACTAAGCCTGTGTGCCACAACTACTGAGCCCTCACCTTAGAGCCTGTGCTCTGCAACAACAGAAGCCACAGCAATCAGAAACACATGTGCCACAGCTAAAGGGCAGCCCCTGCTCTCTGCAACTAGAGAAAGCCCATGCACACGCAGCAACGAAGACCCAGCACAGCCAAAAAATAAATTTAGACAAGAAAAGGGAAACCGTGCTGAATCCGGCAGGGGCCTGGGGGCCAGAAGCAGCAGGAGGCTGGGTCCTGAGCCCCGCCTGGACAGCCCCTTATAAAGGGTCCTTCTGCACTCGTGTCCTTCCAAACTGGCCTTTCCCTTTGGGCCTTCCCAACCCTCTCTGTTGGAGACCCTCAGCTTCTCCACTCACTTTCCACACTCCTCCATGTCCTCTGACCCCTTCCACCCCTCTCCCTTGCCCACAGTGCTCCACAGAGCTTTTGCCCTGTGGTACCCAGGGCTGCCAGCTGACTGGGGCCAGCTTAACAAGAACCTCGGGTATTGGGTTCAACCGGCTCTCCAGGCTGCGGGAGCCCAGAGTCGCTTCCTTTTTGAAGATGCCTCAGTCTGGGGACGAAATCAGCCTTGCCTTCCCTCGTGTGCAGGGCAGCCTGGTTGGCCCCTAGACCTCTCCTGACCTCCCTTTCAGGATGGCCCCCCGACTCGTGCCCTCCTGGTGGATGGCAATGGTCCATGTCCTCCCCTGGGCTGTTAGGTGCTCCTGTGGTCTCTGTTCAGACCCCAGAGCAGGGCTGCTAGACATTCTGGAATGTTCCAACACCTCCGCTCACACACGAGGGAGGACAGCGTGGGCTGTCCAGCTCCAGGCCTGTCCAGGCGGGCTCTGTTCAGCACAGGAGGCTGCAGCCATCTCCCTTCTGACCCCGGGGTGGTGGTGGTGCCTCCCTCTGGAAGTGAGCGCCTCGGAAGCATTGTCACTTCCAGTGTAACACCCCCCTGTAAACACCAAGGATGATGGGCAGCCGTGCTCTGCTTGGCTAATAAAGGACCAGCATGAATGAGAAAGGATGAACTAATTATTGCTCCAAAAAAAAAAGAAAATGTTAGTCACTCTGTCATGTCCGACTCTTTGTGACCCCACAGACAGTAGCCGCTGAACTTGGGGGAATTGTACAGAGGGATTTGGGCTCATCTTTTTTTTTTTTTTTTTTAATAAATTTATTTATTTTTGACTGTGCTGGGTCTTCGCTGCTGATCAGGTTTTTCTTTAGTTGCAGTGAGCAGGGACTGCTCTCTAGTTGAGGTGCGCAGGCTTCTCATTGCAGTGGCTTCTCTTGCTGCAGAGCACGGGCTCTGCAAGTGGGCTTCAGTAGTTGCCGCTCTTGGGCTCTAGAGCACAGGTTCAGTCGTTGTGGTGCACGGGCTCAGTTCTTCAAGGCAGCTTTCCGGACCAGGGATTGAACTGGAGTCTCATGCATTGGCAGGTGGATTCTTTACTACCAGGGAAGCCCCTGGGCTCATCTTAAAGATATATTAATACTTGGACAGCAGGAGAAACAAGAAGGGGCAGGTTATGCAGAGTTGATGCTGATGAGCCAACCCCATGTGGGGTGGGGGTACTGGGTGTCAGAACTGGCAAGGGGCTCAGAGTCCCGCAGGCTTCATCGTAATGGCCTGGCCCCCCTGGTCCTCACCTCTGACGCTGTGAACCTAATGTTCCATGGCTTTACAAATTAAGAGAGGTAAAGAGGTTGGCATCTATATTGTGTGCCAGAGACTTCCCACTTTAAGTTAGGGAGGAAAGTGCAAAAAACAATCACCCTTTTTTTTTGTTTGTTTGTTTGTTGGCTGCTTCACGTGGCATGGGGGATCTCAGTTCCCTGACCAGGGATTGAAGCTGCATCCTGAGCAGAACTGAAGGAGTCCTAACCATTGGACAACCAGGGAATTCCCCAATCTCCTTCTTAAAAACAATATTCTTTGCAGAAAATCTGGGGTTTGCATTTATTGCCCAGTAGAGCAAAGCTGTTTAAATCCTCCAAAGCAAACAGACTGGCAACCATCCTCCAGAGAAGAGAAGGCAGTTTTCTTTTGACAACTCATTTGCTTGATCTTAATTAGCCCCGAGGTTTTCATTTGTTGGTGGGTGTTTATTTAATGCCAAAGTCAGGGGTAAAGTCTGCAGAGCAGTATTACTGAATGTTCGACTCTCTGGAGGAGAAACTCAAGGCATGAGCGTGGTTTCTATATGTTTGGGGTGTCGTTAAAACTAACTTTAAAAATAAGGAGACATGATCAGTGGCCCCTGCTTGCTAATTTCTTACTTGACAGCTTATCTAAGGATTTGCTCCTGCAGTCAGTCAGCCCGAAGGCAAATTCTGTGGGAAGCCTTTTTCCCCTTCTGACATTTCAGTACAGTGGTTTCATTTTCTGCTCCATGATGTCCCAGCTACCTACCTCTTTGTGACCATCAAAGCCCGCGGTCAGGCTCCTAACCAGGTCCAGGAAGCCCCAATGCTGAGTCAGCACTGTGCCTAGCACCTCGCACAGTGGCCCTGCCTGTGTGGATTGATCATTTTTATCATTTATCATTTATCTTCTCTATCATGAGACTGTTCCCAGGGAATGCTTTTTCATGGTTGGCAGTAGGAAGGCAGAGCCCGAGACACCTGACAAGCCTGCTTGAGCCATGACTGAAAAAGCGCTTTGTCTTATGGCTGCAGTGGGGAAGAGGCAAGAGTGTAACTGGGTCTGACTTCAGGATTCAGATCACAGTTTTCCCTGGAGGTGTGCATGGCAGGAAACAACATTACCCAATCCAGGGCCCTTCTAAATGCTGAAATTAATCAAGTTCCAGAACCATTTGCAACGGGAGAGCGTATGAGAGCATTCGAACATTTAATTACAATATTCTGTAATTGTCAAATCACCAGTGACATTACATAACGCTCTTGGTGACCAGTTACATGATGTATTTCTGTGTGAGGAGGCAGCGATGCTCAGCAAAGATGATGTCATCGCAGGCACCTTTTCTGCTCCTTCATCTTTCCCCAGAGGGGCCAATTCATACAGATAATTTGACTTGATTGTTTTTAATTACATTGTAAACATTTCAAAAAAATTCGAGGATGAAGGTGAACACAAGTCAGTTGGTAATAAAAATGCAAGTTCCAATTCTTCTTGGATGACAGACAAAATGAGTTTAATACATTTGTGCTCTGTGGAAAACAGGGAACATTAAAATTGCAAGCAACTGAATTTAATTAGCAGACCTTGTTCAAAACAGCCTGGAGAACCGGAGGGCGGGGAACTTGCCCTATCCGCTCACGGCAGACCTGGGAGAGCATCGCGGTTCATTGTTGAAGTGAATTTGGTGGGGAAACAATGTGAACTAGCCCCTGGGTTTTTCCATCCAGCCTGACCTGGCCAGCAGATCTACTCAGAGCTTCAGCTGCTGATGCTTCCAATCCCTCACCTTACATAAGCCCTTCATTCATCAGAAAGATAGAAAAGTAGAGAAAATACATTCCGTGTTGAAAGATGGACTGCTGACTGCATTGCTTTCAAATGCAAGTAACTCCCAATGGTGAAGTTCAATTCCGACCTTCCCTCCACTAATAAATCATACTTGGCCGTGGTCAGTGGGGCCGTGCCCTGCTCTCCTCCCCGGAAGAAGTCAGTCCCTGGGAGAAACTGGTCCTGGGCTGACTTTTGAGTTGGTGATGCTTCCTACTTCAGGAAGGGAATGTACATTTTATCAAAGAGGGGGCCTTGGCTGTGGTGTTGTGTTTTCTGCTTAGCAAGGTCATCCCTTCTACAGCCCCAGAAACACACAGTGTGGTTCACACATTTAACTGCTTCAGACTGTCTGCAGTGGGAACCCTGTGGTCACCTGTGCTGTGGACTCTCTTTTCCTCCATTTCAGTTCAGTTCAGTTCAGTCGTGTCCTACTCTTTGCGACCCCATGAATCGCAGCACGCCAGGCCTCCCTGTCCATCACCAACTCCCGGAGTTCGCTCAAACTCACGTCCATTGAGTTGGTGATGCCATCCAGCCACCTCATCCTCTGTCGTCCCCTTCTCCTCCTGCCCCCAATCCCTCCCAGCATCAGAGTCTTTTCCAACGAGTCAACTCTTCCTCCATTTAACTAGTCGCTAATCAAGTTCCATGAAAGAAACAGCACCTTGAACTCGAGCAGCACAACTTACCTAGAAAACCAGAATTTTCAGCAGGTTTCCTCAACCCCATAGCGGGATGATTCCATGAAGACATTCAGTGGAGTTTCAACATGCCTGCATTTCACTTACCAGAAGTGACCCTCCGGCGCTCCTGGAGCCAGAACAGGTGATCCAGTGAGAGCTGAACTGCTTAAATGTTCATTCTATTCTGGAAACCAGCAGTGTCCCCACTTTATCCTGGGAATGTGTAGGTTGAATGTTTCCTTTTAAATCTCATTCTTCAGCCTCCCCTTAATTAAAATTACTACGAATGTGCATTTTGCATACGTTTTGTACAAGTGTTACCTTGTCTCTTGAACTCTGTGTAAATCACTTGATAGCACTATATTTGCAAAACTCAGCAAAGTGGGCTTCTTGCGGGTACAGGAGGTTTGACAGTTGAGGATTTTAGCCTTCCTTCCTTAGGAGGTAAGAACTTGTGGACAAAGAATGTTGGCTGCCATTCCAGTAAACAAGGAATACTGCCCATTGTCAAGCCATCAGCTGCTGCAGCCGCCCCTGGTGAGGCGAACTTGGGATGCAGAAAACCAAATACTGGCCCTTGACAGTGAAGATGCACATGAATGATTCCAGTGAGCCCAGACTCTTGCACCTTCCCATACACAGAAAGGCAGTAAAATCATCCTTAACCTGAGATGTCTGTTCTTGTAAGTCATCTTTTAATGTTTGACTATGTTTTCTTCTTCAACAAAACCAGCTATATATCTGCCCTTCCCTCTCTGGAACAGTCCCTCAGAGTGATCTGAAAGGCTGATCCCTGGGCTAGAGTCTTTAGTAAGACCTGTGAAGAAAACATAACTGGCAACTTTCAGGTTGTGCTTTTTTTTTTCATCAACAAACTCACCCATGAAGATGGGACTCCACTCCATGCCCATTTGTATGAATCACAAGATAAGGGGGGGAAATGGGCTTGGGAACAGGAAGGGGGCAGCTCCTGCTGGTGTCTTGGGGATGTCGGGGCATAAGAATGAGGGCTCGGCAGGCAGGGGGTGATAGCGAGCCTGGGATGGGTGACCCCCTAGACTGCAAGTCCAGGTGCTGAGGGCTCACCCGGAAGTGGTGAAGTGGGGCACAGAGCTCACAGGAGGCTGGGAGGCTGAGCCAGGGTGGCCCCCAGCACCTCTCCATGCGCTTGACTTGAGGGCGGGCAGAAAAGAGACTAAACAAAGAACAGACCGTCCCTGAAAGCAATCAAAGGCTACCTCCCAGTTTGGGACCCAGTAAAAAACTATGTCCCTGTTTGAGGAGGAGGGCTCAGCCTCTCGCGGCTGGCTTGGGAGCACAGCTGGGGCCTCTGAGGGGACAGCCCCACCTCCAGCAACCACGTGTGAGTGGCTACAGGAACCACGGGGCAGATGGAGAGGTGAGACCAGCAGAGTAGAATGGGGGCAGGGTGCTTCTCACAGAGGAGAGAACAGGACTGGGAGCCAGGAGAGGCCCAGCTTCGAGGTGGGCTCTCAGAGCCAGGCGGAGTTGTCTCCACCTGCATTCCCTGGATGGTACGTCTTCAGAATGGCTTGGCCATAAAGCCGTGGTTTTATGATTAAATGCTCATTTAAAAGGGGGGGGAATAATACAGCCCATGCAGTATTGGTGGGGGCAGGATTTTCTACACGCTTCAGATTTTTCAGTGGTTGCTAATGTTACTTTAATGGTCTTCTAGAAGAGTTGTCCATTTAAGACATTTTCTCGAAGATGTTGTTGAATCTGACGTACTATCGGGATGATGTAAGAGCTTGCTGCTGGCTCTCTGGGCACCCATGTCAGGCTGTACTTAGTAGGAGGTTGGTAGCCCTCAGCTAACAATTGGCTGCAAGTTGGACCATAGGACTTCCCAGTGTGAAAAGTTTATTTTATTATTATTATTCTTGGCCTCAACATGCAGCATGTGGGATCTTAGTTCCCCAACCAGGGATGGAACCCAAGCCATGCCCCCTACAGTGGAAGGGCACAGTCTTAACCACTGGACTGCCAGGGAAGTTGCCCATGTGAAAGGCTTAATTCAAACCTCACAGTGGAGCAGAGCAGACGAACATGGTCCATGCAAATCACACCTCCAGCCAGCAGGCGTAGAAAGAGAGCCGTTAGCCTGTTTTCCTGAAATTCAGTCAGACAGGCTCACTTCAGGAGAAGCAGCTCTTTCATCTACCTCCTCTATCAGCCTCGCCACCAACTGAAATTCAGTGGTTTTTTTCCCCCACTAAGTTAAAAGACTATTAATGCCTGAGTATGCTTAAGTCTGGCTGAGCCTATTTTAAGTTCCTTGTTACGGCAGAAGGCCTTTTGCTATTTCTGAATTGGCTGCTTCTGATGGCCCTGCAGCCCCAAACTCTCTGTTGTCACCAGCAGAGAGCAAACCTTGGGTCAAGACAGCATGGTTTCCTACTACTGTCTCAACCCTTGAGCGAATTGCTCAGCTTGGGGGCCCAGAGATTTCCCTCCTGGGACTGTCAACCAGGAAGCAATGAATTTTGTGATAGGGAAATTTTCCCATTTGCAACTGGGCTAAAATCCCCAATGAATTCCCCTGAACTCAGAAAAAGCACAAGTTTGTTGTCAAACTGGCATGAGCTGGCCGTCTTCTTGCCCAATAATAAAGGCCCTCAGAGTTATAACAATTATTACTGAGGTTTTTATTTTCCATCTGTGATGATCAAGATGTTTGAGGTAGTGCTTTAGTGTAATGATGAAAGTCAAAGCAACGTGAAAGCACAGGCTCGTTGGCCGTACCTGCCAATTTCCTTCTCTCCCAGTGTCTTTTCCTGTTAACAAGAGAGTCAGATCCTATGCTCCCATCCATGTGTAAGTGGAAAAGTACAGCCAGTAGCCATGCCTCGCAGTAAACCCACATGACTGGAAGTGTGGGAGACCTTCCCAAACCAGTGCTGCTCTGGGCCAGCCTGGGAGCCCCAAGTGGGCTAGGGTGCAGGTCTCCACATGAGCTGGGCGCTCAGGCCTGTGTGTTGATGTGAAAAATTTCCCTGGAGGACCCGTGAGTAGTTCCATAAATACTTTTTTGGGCAACCTGGGACAGATTTAAGCCACTGTAAAAAGGGGAATCAGACTGATTTTATTTATACCAACACGTTGAAACTGAGAATGATGGCCCCCTGAGGAATACACACGGGAGAAGGTGATTAACTAGGTGTTACCTTTGAGTGGTTTGGGCCAAGTGACAGCTGCCTGACAAGCAGCGTTTGTCCTCACGGCGGTGCTGGGTGTCTGACATGGAGGAGGCAGGAGTTTGGCCGGACATACGAGAGGCTTGATCTAATTTCAGCATCACTCTCTGGAGATGATGGAAGGATACAGACGACTTTGAAGTCCAACCAGTTCTGTCTTCAGCCATGTTCTATCCTCAGGACCCAGCTACTCTGCAGGCCTAGCAAATGGCAGATGTTTGACAGGACAGTGAGGCCAGGAGAATGAGAAGGAGGGGGTCATACGCACATCCTTAGGAAAATTGGCCAGACGTGGGCTTCTCAGCATAGGTGAGGAGCTGGGGGGCAGGGAGAAGGGAGGGAGGAGGGGAGAAGAAGGCTGCTGGTTCCAGAAGGTTCCCGCGCCATCAGAATCTGCATCCTCTTCCGAGGACTGGATTTCTGCTGCACTGTTTTATGTGAATTAGGATGAGCAATGAGAGACAATTTCAACCCAAACCCAGAGTCAGTAACTAGTCAATAGAAACGTAAAGAGTTTCTCAGGGTGAGACCCAGCTGGGTGGCAAGGTCCCTGGGTTCCTAAGTGACAGAAACTAAAAAAGAAAAAGGAAAGATGCAATGACAATAAGTAACTAGAATAACACTCTTGAGAGTCCCTTGGACAGCAAGGAGATCAAACCAGTCAATCCTAGAGGAAATCAACCTTGAATATTCATTGGAAGGACTGATGCTGAAGCTGAAGCTCCAATAATTTGGCCACCTGATGTGAAGAGCCAACTCATTGGAAAAGACCCTGATGCTGGGAAAGATTGAGGTCAGGAGAAGGAGGCGACAGAGTATGAGATGGTTGGATGGCATCATCAACTCAATGGACATTAGTTTGAGCAAGTTCAGGGAGATAGTGGAGGACAGGGAAGCCTGGTGTGCTGCAGTTCATGGGGTCGCAGAGTCAAACACGACTTAGCAACTAAACAACAATGAAAAGAAAAAAGAAAAGAAACTTGAAGCTTAGACATTATTTTAAAAAGATACATGTAAAAGACAAGAAAATTAAAGAAAGTCAAAGCTAACTAAGGACCATAAAATAATTGAAACCCAAGAGCTAAGAAACCAAATAGTACAAAGGAATTTAGACAATTAAGAAGTCCTGAGCATTGAGTGGTAATAAACAAATGAGCTACAACCTAATTTTTAAATGAAGGCATCAATAGAAAATAGACAAATCACAAAAGAAGAAATGTTATGACCAATTTTAAAGACTGTTCACCTCCTTAATAAAAAAATTCAAAACAAGATAATGGTGGAATAACTTTGAAAGATTAAGTTGGAAAATACAAAGGTACAAGATAGCTTTCTGTGTTGGCCAGGGCTAGAATGGGGAGGCAAATGCTCTACTGTTTGTGGAGAAAATTGGTGTGATCCCCTTTGGTGGGGTGACCTGGGAATCTGCATTAAGAGTCTTAGAAATATCTTTTGAATCCAAAATATATACATCCAGGAATTTATCTTTAATAAATAATCAGAGATGTAAAGAGAGCTATGGCCTCACCCTTTTCCAAAGGGAACTCGGGAGCCTCCAGGATGCTTCTAGAAGCACCAAAGGCCTTCTTAGTGGCCACAGAGCCTTGGAACTTCCCAGCATTAGTCATCTCTTTGGCTTGAGGCCATTCTTCAGAAGGCCTGCACAATGCAAATCTGGGGAGAGGTGAAGGTTCTTCATCAGGCCCCTGAGAGCAGAGACTCAAGATCACCACAGGAAGGACCACGCAGGGACAGGGAGGGGTGGCTAGTCGGTCTAGGTCAGATTGTGTTTGCTCACTGGTGGGTTATAAGATCAATGTAGTATGAAGGATCCAGAATTAAAAGAAGACATAACAACGCAACATTCAAGATGCAAAATGCATGATTACATAGACTATATTACTTTTAGGAAATCGAACTTTTATACCTGTGGGCCATGGTGTGGGACTGTCAGGCAGCAGTGGCTTGGCTCAGGGGTCAGATGGCTTTTCCCGTCTTCACGTGGCTGAGGCCTTTCCCAGACAATGCCAGCCCAGCTACTGCTTAATCCAGTGAAGCCTTTTTGCAACTGAAAAAAATAAATAAGATGCAGCCAATCATTCTAATAATGCAAAAGGAAGTGTCCCTCCTTCCCAACTCCTGGCACCCCTTTCCTGAAGCCACCTTCCAGAAGACTTCTATGCCTATTACAAGCACACATCTACCCCTTTTTTCCCGCCCTTACTTCCTCCTTTGTAAAAAAGCATCTGAGAGCACATTACACGTATTCTGCACCTTGCTCCCTGCACGAAATACAGATTTTGGCTCATAAACTGCAACTTCCATTTTTCCTCCTGCAGCACAGTATTCCGTCACATGGTGCTCTGTAGCTTTTCAAAACCAGCTCTGATGGACATTTAAATTTAGCGGGTTTAGTTGTGGCACATGGGATCTTCAATTTTCACTGTGGCCTGCGCCTGCAGGATCTTCAGTTGTAGCACTTGGGATCAGTTCCCTGACCAGTGATCGAACCTGGGACCCCTGCATTGGGAGCATGGACCACGCTTAGCCCCTTACACCACTGGACCACCATGGAAGTCCCTGTTTGGTCTTATTAATAATGCTGCCACGAACATCTTCACATAGCTACACTGACTAAAAAAATCCACAAATTAGAAGTTGAGAGTTACATTTTTGGGGGTAGACATACTAAGGACTGATGCCAGGGAGACAGACTTTCAGGTTGTTTAGAAGGACTACTAGGGAGGAATCGGGGTATATAGGAGTTTTTGCAAAACAAGAGCAAAAACAAACCCAGGTTGTCAGAATATCCAATGATGACTGTTAATTGAAGAAAACCAGACATCTCAAGTTAATGAGTTTAGCACTTCTCTCTGTATGGGAAGATGCAAGGTCTGGGCTCACTGAAATCATTCCTTTGATATGCACTTTAGCTGTCTAGGGCCACTATCTTGACTTTCTCCATCCCATCGGGGTGCATCACTGGGGAGGCTGCGGTGGATGCTGGCTTGATGGCTCCAACATCCTTTGCTCACTGATAACGGTGGGTGACTTTCTTTGTCCATATCTGTCTGTGCACTTGTGCAGTGATATCTGTGGGATAGATTCCTACAACTGGAGTCCCTGGATCACAAGATCTGTGCATTTTAAAATGATTTTGACCGACATTGGACATCATTTTGATAGACACAGACATCAAATCTGGTTTGTTCTGTGGCAGTGGTACCAAACTCTTAGTGCCATTCTGGTGCCTGGACTCTGGATCCAGGCTCCCCACTTCCCTTACAGCACCCCACTGGGCCTTTCATCATCAGAAAGTTCCTCCTGCCACGTCTTTACACTGCTGCCCTCCCAACTCCCCCTACCCCAGCGTTTCACATTCAATACCATTCAAAAACCTTAGTCTTCTTGGATATTTTAACTTTCCTTAATTGTAACCGTTATCAAAAAGGCTTGGTTCACTCAGTGTTTTAGGAAAAATTTAATGGTGCTTTAATTTCGATTAGACTAGGAAAAGGAAGTATGTTAGTTTCCTAAGAGCGCACTCTTAGAGATTACTTCCAGAAACAGCCAGAGCTTAGGGAGGGTCCTGGTCTCCTTCGAGGCCAGAATTTTATAGTAAGATCTGCATGACAACTCAGGCAATAATGAGATCAAGTTCACTGCTGTTTCTGAAAATGCCCTTAGAACATCTGACGATAGTCTCTTGGCAACTCCTGGCTGGAGATTAAATTCCTATTTAATGACAGAAGGTAGAATCTTTCATTTTTGAGTAGTACTTAGTGGCTGATTTATCAAAACATAATCTATTATGATGCTAATTGCTTGCAATTTTGTTTCTGGAACATACTAAAAGAGGCAAGAACTGCCATCCAATAGGATGAATTACAGGTGAATTCTTTACGGCTAAACTACCCGCAAGGTGTAGCGGGCAATTTTGAACATGCAAGCAAGTTTCATTGGGGGGAAAAAAACACCCCAAACTTGGGTAAATATTTCACATCAAAATTAGATCAAGTAACCATTACCTCTCTTTTAGTTGTCACATTTGGTTTCCTTCAGTAGATTTTGAATTTTCTCCTAGGGTTAAGGCAACACATTGAAACATTCTCACACTTCAGAGCATGGAAGATGTGATGTACCACTCAGCTAACATCCAAACACAAGTTTAAAATATGCTTGCAAAACCAAGGTTCTACTTTTATTATGGGGATTACCATGACCATGACCAAATATGAGCTACAATAAACATTTCACCTCCACAAGGATCATTCCTGAAGAGGTGGATGTGGTTCAAATATGTATTGGATTGCACTCCAAGCCCAGATAAGCTGCCGATTCTCTAATGTCAGGGAAGTCAGTATAAAGTTGAAGCTAAAAATCTGTTAAATCCCACTTCATCCTTACTGGGGCCCTTTTTCTTAGAGCTCAGTGCAAAGGAGGGGAGTCTATAAAATACGTACCTAACAAAGCATGTCAGCAGCTTGAATGGAGCAAACCAGTCCAGATCTGAGAATTCCAATAAATAAATGAAGCCGAGCATTTATTGCCAACAACCCTGTTACTGGGGCCACAGAAAACTGGAGCTGGGCAGCTTGGAGGCGGGAGGGAGTGTGGAGCCGGGAAGACAATGGAACGCACCCAGGTTGGATTATTTACGGCGTGGTGATGAAGAGACAGCTTTCCATATGAGGAGCAGCTTAAGAGAGGAGACGCAGAGCTCGAGCCGGAAGAGGCCCAGAGAAAGAGAGAGAAACAAAAGGGGACATGAATAAAAGTGACAGCTAATAAAACAATACAAATCTAAACCACTGTAACTTTCAGAAATAATTTAGGGCCAAAATAAAAAGAAAAAAATAATTCTCGTTTTGTTGGCTCCAGGACAACTTTCCAAGAAGCAAAAGACATTTAAGTGAAATGAATGTGCTGCTTTTAAGACCAAATTTGCCTCTGTGCCTTCCTGGCTGTGAGTTCAGGAGCTCCTGAAGCTGGGTTTAGTCATAGAAAGGGAAAGGGGTGATTGTGTTGCTGTTGCTCACATATCCATTGTTTCAACAAATATCATGCAGTGTTCCTTGTTATGTGCTGAGCAAAGACACAGTCCCTGCCCTCAGGAGGTTTATGGTCCAGCATGGGAACATGACAAGTCCATTGTCAAGATCAGGACACTGGGTGGGGTCTGTGCTGACAGCTGGATCAGGGCCAGGGGAGGCCATAAAGGGAATATGTGGCCGACGTGCAGCTTGGAATAGAAATAATTCAGTGACTTTTGCCTCTTGGTACTGATTAAAAGGGCTTCGTTGTGGCTCAGACCATAAAGAATCTGCCTGCAATACGGGAGACTCAGGTTTGATCCCTGGGTCTGGAAGATCCCTTGGAGGAGGGCATTGCAACCCACTCCAGCATTCTTGCCTGGAGAATCCCGGTGGACAGAGGAGGCTGACTGGCTATAGTCCATGGGGTCACAGAAAGCTGGACAGGCCTGAGCAACTAACATTTTCACTTATTTCACTGATTAAATAGACACTTACCAAACTTCCATGTGATCCAAATCCCAGTCTGATTATTTAAAAATTAAAATGCACTTTTTTAAAGATGCAGATTTCTGCGGTTCTCCATTGTTTTTGTCCTTGAATTCTGGACAGGAGGCTGACCTGAGCTGTTTTACATGATCCTTCTGGGGCGTTACATACCTCTTCCTGGAAGTTAGGCCAAAAGAATAATAAATATCAGCCACCACTTACTCCCTGGCCGGAGTATATGCCTGACGTTTTACATGTGTGGCCTTGACCATTCACCACGGATGCCTCGAGGTGGGGTCACGGCTCCTATCTTACTGGAGGGGTAGTAGAGCCCAGAAAGGTAAGTCCTAGGCAGTGAGCCTCATGGCACCTTCCAAATGCTACTGGCTTTGGTTTCTGTACATAGGCAGGGATGCACCAGCAACACGGCTGCACCCTAGGAAGGCTTATCAGGCAAGGCCTCCGCCTGGCTGGTCAATTTGAGCTGATGCCAAAGTTCTTTTTTCTATCCTGGCTGCACGAGGTTTTCGATCGTCATTGCGGCACGCGGGATCTAGTTCCCTGACTAGGGATCGAACCTGGGCCCCCTGACTGGAAACGTGGAGTCCCAGCCACCGGGCCACCAAGGACGGCCAACCTCCAAAGTTCTTTAGCTAAAATATTCCCTCTTTTCTCCCACCTCCTCAGTCAGACGCCCTCTTCTCAGAATTCCCATGGAGGAAGTGTCACCATTAAGGGCCAGAGACTCCTTGGTGGTACTGGGCTACTCCCAGTGTAACTCAGGGAGCACCCTGATGAGAAGGGGAGCCTGGCCGAGGACTTCACGATAAGCCAACTGCATCTCCCCAGCGGCATTCTTGGCCCCGTCCTAACCTAACCCTCTCTTTCTTTCCAGAGGCTGTCTAAGCCCTTGCTGTCTCACCCTCACTGCAAGAATATGGGCCACAGGTGAGAGAGTCCCTGCGACTTCGGGGACTTCGATTTTACATACGGGGTGGATGTACTCTGTCCCCGCACCTTTGCCCCCACCATCCTCCAGACCCGTCCTCTGCCCGAGGCCTTCTTGGCCAGTATTTCAAAAACACTGCTTAGAGGGGCTGAAGAGCCACTTTAGAGCTAAACTCAAGTTTCTTGGTTTGAACTCAAGTAGTATTCATGGTAGATCTCATTTTTTACTGTTTTCGAGACCACTCTTCCAAAAACAAACTAGATGCTGTGCTGAATGGTAAAGTTGTCCTGTGACTGAGTTCTTAAACCACACAGCATAGGTCTGATATTATCTAAGACCAGGTAGAGCGTGATCGATGGTGGTGGTGGTCTGTTATGACCCAGAGGGGTAGAATGGGGAGTGGGTGGGAGAGAGGCTCAAGAGGGAAGGGATATGTGCATACTTATGGCTGATTCACACTGTTGTACAGAAGAAACTAACACAATATTGTAAAGCAATTATCCTCCAATTAAAAATAAACAAAATGAGACACTAAGAAAGATAACTTAAGATCTACTAGCTCGTCAATTAGAATTTAGTTCTTCCTCGGTTTAGATAACTTCCTTTAACACAGAAAACTGTTATGACTCTGCCCTGGCCCAGCCTTGGGCACTGGGCTGGCCACGAGTATGGCGCTTTCAGCCAAAGGCTGGGACGTGAATGGCTTGAGAGCTCCAATTCCCCCATTCCGAGAAAACAATTTTGCAGTCAGGATGGCCAGAGACTTCCGACAGTGATTTTTCTGATTCTAGTTAATATCCTAGGAATTTAAGAGGCAATCATTTACTCTTGACTTTCAAAGAGAATCTGAGCTTGAAAGGCACAGTTACATCTAAAACTGACAGGTGAACGACAGCACTTCCTGGGGAGGGAGGAGAGGCAGCTCACACCTCGGCATCTGGGCTGAAGCACCCTGTTCATTCCTCGGGTTGTAAATTTTCTGCCTCAAAAGACCTTTTGAGAATAACTCTTTACCCAAAAAAGTGGTCTCTCTATTAGCTGAAGTCCTAAAAAATGTCTGATGACTTTGATAGGGAGCACTTTGTCGGTATAAAGACTTACTGGCATCTCATCTTCAGGGGAATGTGCTTTTAAGAAAACAGAATTTTAAAAAGTCAAAGTCCTGAAAACATGGATTTTCAATTATGATAGATGAGAACCTTATTAATTATGCTGCTCCATGGCATATTCAAATAAACCAGAGAATTTGATACAGATCAACAGTATGTCAGGGTTGAGACTGAAATGTTTTGCCCACTGGAAATTTATCACATTAATCTACTTAAACAGAAAATATGTGAATGAACACAGGACACACACACACACATAAACACATATTTTTGCTAAAAACTGTATCTGAAGGACAGCCTAATAGACCTCATTTCAGTCTGCAAATTTATCTTTTTATTGAATTTGAAATAAAAGTCAGAGGACATAGGATTTTCAAATAAAACTGTATATGTTAGAAAAATATGCATCAAGAGCATATGTACATACATATTCTATAATAAAATAAGACTATGTACAAAAATCACTTCTGCTACTTAATGCTGATCGTAACTTTTTGGATTTTGGTGTTTAAGCACCTCCACGAAACAGAGGCAGCTGAGAGCGCACACCTCTTCCTAACTCCTGACCCCGTGTTTCATTTTCCGGTTTTGCTGGAAAGTTGGACAACTCCCTGGCTGGAGAGCGTGCTGAAAATTGTCCACAGTTTGGGGGGGTCCTCACACTTGTGCTGCCGCTCCCAGTGCAGAAGTAGCTCTTCTTTGCTTCCTAGTATCTGCACACAAAGGACACAGTTAAAGCCAGACTGGGGCAGGGGGAGGGCAGCCTGGGGGCCAGGACACTTGGGGCCCTGGGGGTCGCCTCTGGGCTCACTGGGTCCTGGCTGGGCTCGTTCCTGTTTCGTGAGGGTTTCCACGTTGTTCTGATGATGGAGGTACAGTTGTCTTTTCAGTCTGGGGACTGCACAGAGCTCCACAGCTGAGGGATGATGCCTGAGCAGCTTCCTTCTCTCAGGACGTTTCCAGAAAGGAGCAGCCTGTTTAGTTAGTTCTCCGTGAGCTGGTCTGCTTCCGGAGGAGGGTGAGCTCTCCTCTGGCAACTGGCCTTGGATTTCCTCACCATGAACAGAAAGCAGGTGGAACTTGATTTCAGCCAGAGACTGAGCAGTGATCTGACAGCGACCACATCTGATCTGGAACCCGGCCTCGTCATTCTGGTTCATTAGGAGGTCTTCTTCCAGGCTGGACTTGGTCTCCCTGGAAACGGGGGAGAGAATGTGTCAGACCTCACTGAAAAACTTCTCCTAACAGCTCCTGGCCTTCTGGGCTCTAAGACATATACACCATGCACCAAAGAGGAGGTTGAAGGCAGGGAGAGTAGAGACCGTGTGGGAGACAGAGGCCCCGGAGAAGGTCAATGTCAGGCCTGTGTGGTGGGGCCTCACACCTCCCAGGCTGGCAGGGCCACTTCACAAAAGGGTCCCCCTTTATGCATCTCCTCCAAGAGCTAACTGTTCTTTGGTTACCATGGCAACAGGTGTGCCCACCAGGAGAGCAAGAGGTACCAAGTGTTGCAGGAACCCACTGGGTCCAGCTGAGATGACTGTCCCCACCTTCCTAACCCCAAGCACCCAATGCACTTTGCACAGTTTACCTAAAAATCAAACGGACTCCATTAACCACTCAGAAGTGAGGTTTCTTTGGGGGAGGTGGCTATGTACCTTAGGAAAAGGCACAGGTATCTAAAAGGGAATGGAAATGCATAAAGAGACACAGAGAAACTCCAGAAAAGCCGGGAAGAAACAGGACTGGTGTAGCTTATTTTTAGTGACTATGAGAGACTGAGCTGAAAGTGAACAGAAAGCATTGAGAACCATCAGAACAACTGGTGATGATGAGGGACCGAGGTTCTAAAGTGCTGGGAGACGTTTGATGTGCATGGTACTGATGTGCATGCATCTTACAGAAACCCCCTCCATCACTCAGAGCAAAAGGGACAGACTGAGGGTGCTTCCTTGATTTACTCAGGACTCTCTGACCCACCTGACAGGCTTTCAAATGATTCAGCTGCCTTGTTTACAGTGCTGGAAAAAAGCACCGCACAGGCAACCATGTAGGAGACAGCTTACCTGGCCTCAGGGGGAAACAGACCAAGTGCTGAGGGGCAGGTCTGCCCTGGACGGGCTGAGTCCCCACCAGCTGGTATGCCAGTTTTGGGGCAAATGATGCTCTTTCAATATACATTCTGTGGGCATAAAAGTTTGGGGGAAATTACTCGTCAAAAGGACCATAACCATAGATGTTAAGTTACTCTTCCATATTTCAGATGCAAAATTAATCTCATGCCCGAATGTCTCCAGCATCCCTCAAGCTGGCCCTTGTGCCCTGGCTGATGGAGAATGAAGCTGGTCAAAAATCATGAATGATCAGAGACCAAAGAGAAATGAGGCCATTCCTCACAGAACAGAGGTTAAGTGGTAGCAGTTAACTTCGGAAATCTTAATCTGAGGGCTGTCTTTCCAAACTCACCTTCCGGAATGTGGGATCCGACCCTGATCTGGAATCTTAAAGTTCCTTCTGGCCAGCACCCCGCATCGTACTCACCTGTCCACCAGTCCCTCCACCTCACAAGGGGTCTGCTCTCTGGTCCTCGGCAGGTCCCCTGGCTGCGGCTCACAGGGGGAGGGCTCGGTGCTGATGGCCACACCGTGCACCTCTTTCAGGTGGCCGAAGTACACTCTGACGTGGCCGAACACCTTGGCGCAGAACTCGCAGCACACAAGCTTCCTGGGCCGGGAATCCCCATGGTGCAGCCGCACATGCGCGCTCAGGCTGCCCCGTCGCTTGTACACCTTTCTGCAGAGCCGGCAGCTGTAGGGCCGGCTGTCCGGGGATGCGCTCGTGTGCTCGCGGAGGTGCTGCTTGCACGGGAAGGGGTGGTCACACACGTGGCACTTGTGCCAAGTCTTCCTGAGGCCGGAAAACCCATTTCTGAAGGCAGAGTCTGGCTTTGGGGGCTGGCCGTCCTCCTTCCAGTCCAGATGGTTGGGGGCCAGGGAGTGATCGAAAGACATGTGTCCCAGGCTCCCGGGTGGCGGGGGCTGGAGGGTGGCTGGGGGCAAGGCCAGGGCTGGCAGGACCGGGACAGGTTTGGGCATGATGCTCCGGTATTTTTTCACGGCCTCCGGTTTTTGGTCCCTGGATTCTTGGGGCTCACTTTTGACTCTTGCTTTGCTGTCTTTACAACTAAGGACACATTTCCACCTTTTCCCCTGAAATGTCAAAAGTTCGTCTGGGCCCTTGCGTTTTCTTCCTCTTCTCTTCGCTGTCTCACCGTTCAGTTTTGTTTTATGGTTAAGGTCGGGCTTGGTGGCTTGACAGAAGGCACTGTTGCCGGGGCTCTGCCCAGGAGCCGGTGGGGCAGGTCCCCTGTCCCCCACCTGTGGGGCCGCACTGAAGCCTTCCGGGATGGAGGGCGTCTGGTCTCGGGCAGTCCTGAGCCCAGGGAAGGGGACATGCGCAGTGTTCACGGTGGCTCCGCTCCTGTAAACCTGCGTGGTCTTCACTCTCGAGTAGGGCAGGATGGGCAGTTTACCTCTGGGGACGGAAGAGGGCACCTGGACCGCGTTTCCAATGACGCCTGGTGATGACAAAATGGCTTTGGTGGCATCGACCGGTTCTTGAGGTTTTTCACTGGCAACAGCAGAAGGTTTCCTGGGGGTTTTCTTGCTTGGAACTTTCGCTCTTCCTGAACTCTTCTGGAGGCCCTGCTCGGCGGAAGGCTCCTCTGGTGTGGCCAGTGCTGGGGTGGCAGGAGGAGTCCAACCTCCATGGTTGCTGGTCCCTGGAGGCCCGGGGTCTTGGTGGCCACTCCTGTTGGTCAGCGCAGCTGGGGCTTGGTCTGGTGCCACCTTGGGTGGGTTGGGCTTGTGCGGGGGCTCAGGATGCTCAGGTGGGGGAGGGGCTGCTTGGGTTTGGGCAGATTTGCTGCAGCCCCTCTCGAGCTCTGGCTTCTTTCTGACTCCTTTGCCAGGTCTCGGGGGCTGGTACCGGGGGATGGGCAGCTTTAGGTTCTCGGGCAGAGGCATCCGGGGTTTCTGGATCGGCTGAGCTGAGGCCACGTGCGGCAGAGCGATCAGCGAGAAGGTCCCTTCCTGGCCGGCCACCTGCATCAGCGCATAATTCTGTGGGGGCATCCCCAGGGGCTTGGAGCCGAGGGAAGGGCCTGGATTCGCCTGATCAGAGAGTGAAGGCACCGGGCCCGGCAGCACTCTGGGTGCCAAGACTTGGGGCGCAATCTTTGGAGCGATGGTTCTAAATTGACTCTTATTCTGCAGGCCTTTCCCGCTGTGAATCGCCCCAGGAGGGATATTTGGTTCACCTGCAAGGACAACACAACATAAAAAGGCACTCTGGAGTCACTGTCCTGTGCTGAGAGCACAGGTAAGCAACCAACCATCTCCTCTGCCCGGAAGCATCCCTGCACCCAACCTTGCCCATGGGTGCAGAGCTAGTGTTCCTCAAGATGGAGGTCAGCTCCTGCCCACCTTTCCAGGGACTCATGACTGTTATTCTCCAGGGTTCCACGGCCCTTGTCATAACACTCACCACTTTCCACAGTAATTTATATTTGTTCATCTCTACTACAGAACACAGAGCATCCTGAAAGCTGGGACTGTCTTTGTATTTTGCAAGTCCATCCTCCCTGTTGACCTCACTCCAATTTATTTTTACAGGCCAGTGCTCCCCACCCTGTCCCTGAGCTCTGGGCTACATCCCCTCTGGCATGTTCTACTGCAGACTCTTATTTCTTTCATATAAATGTCTTGCTTTCCCTATTAAACTTATGCTCTGTGAGCACAAAGCCCATATTGGATCCCACTGTATCTTTGTTAGGAAACAAACGTTTCTTGTACCAACCTCCTTTCTTACTCGGTTTTAGGACAAATTTGACCCACTGGCAGCGCCATCTGTCCTGCACACAGGGATGCATGCCAGACTGAATGCTGGCTCTGTGGCTGCTTCCCCGTGTGACTTGTGAATTTCTTCTCACACCTCTCAAACTGTTTATGTGTGCTTTTACAATCACCAGTATTAAAAAAGTTGATGTGACACCTTACACACATGTTGGAAGAAAAACAAAAAGATACAGAGTGATAAGTAAAGACACAGAGACAACATAAAAAATACATGGATCACACAAAAAGGGCCTTCCAGGACACCGATGGGAACAATT
Organism: Bos indicus; assembly: GCF_029378745.1. NCBI lineage: Eukaryota > Metazoa > Chordata > Mammalia > Artiodactyla > Bovidae > Bos > Bos indicus. Next base: position 34,492,113 of record NC_091772.1, on the reverse strand, counting down.
TTAACTGACAGGCTAACACTTCATATTTGAGATTTATTAGGCTGACCCAAAAAGCCATGATTACCGCTCTGAGGGGACAATTATGGAAACATTTCCATGCACTGCTTCTAAGGACTGAATCATTGGTTTTCTCCCCTAAGGCCTCAAGCTCCTGAGTCCTGGCTGCAGAAGAACTTCTCATTTCTGAGTACCTCGTATCAGTCAGCTTGTGTTTTCCAGGTATCCACACTTTTCTAGAGATGGCTGCCACCCATGGTTTTTTTCTGAAACCACTGGGGCCAGATGTGCTTTGGAATTTACAGTTTCAAATTTTAAAAAAGTAATAAATGCTTACAGCAGATGTTACATAACACCTTGCAGAGTCTGCATAATACCCCAAATTAAACCTATTACCACTTCTGTAGTGAAATATATGGGCATTCACAAGGTGGGGGCAGGGGGGGAATGATTTTTAAAGTTCTTATTTCAGTTTAGGCTTTGCCTCTGAATGTGTTTTAATATCCAACTTTTGATAACATTTTCTGTTTTCAGAGTCTGTTAAATTTTGGAGTTATAGGAAGAGGATCGAAGAACTATTTGTTTAGGAACTACCAAGGGTATAAAGGGCTTCCCAGGTGGCACACTGATAAAGAATCCACCTGCTCAATGCAGGAGACGCAAGAGATTCGGGTTCAAAGATCCCCTGGAGTAGGAAATGGAACTCACTGTAGTATTTTTTTCTGGAAAATTCCATGGAGAGAGGAACCTGGTGGGATGCAGTCCATTGGGTTGCAAAGAGTTGGATACAACTGCCTGCTACTTCATGCCATGTCATGTCATGTCATGTCATGTGAAAGGTATAAAGATGAAATGATACAGCTTTTCCCTTAGTTTGCTGGCAATCTGATGATTTTAATCACCTTGATTTTAATGTCTACAGTGAGCGAACTAACAATTTTAGCACAAAAATGATTTTTTTCAGCAAATATGTACTGACTGATCACCTTATTCTAGACAGTAATCACTGTTTGATGAAGAAAAAGTATGCTAGAAACATATTTCACATAGTATTATAGCATACATTAGAGGAAGAAGGGAAAAGACTTGTGTTAAGGTTGGAAAAATTAGACAAGGATAATTATGTAATCTGTTGTTTTCCTTTTTGGCTTTGTGACCATGAAGTTCATGGGTAAACTGACTAGTTGATCACCTCACAATAGTCACCTAAACTGATTGGCTATATCTGCTTCATCTTCCTGCATAATTTAATTCATTTTTAAAGTTCTATTTCCACAGCTTTTAAATTTAAACATCTTTCATGTTAAACCTCCTTTTAACTTTTTAGAAGAAGTACTGAAGTAAGCTGTAAATAAATACATTAAACCAGGATTGAGAGAGTTTACAGAGAGCTTAAAATTATTGACAGCTTTTGGTTGCCAAGTGACAAAGCTTATTAAGTAATTATACTGACAGTCACAATGGTCTTTGCATCTATACAACCTATCGTGGAACAGGGAACACTGGGTGATTTCTATTTAGTTCCTACTCCTAAGTGATGGAATACACAGTATTTATAGCAAGAAGAGCTGGAAGAAAGGCTATGCTGGCCTTAATTAGTCTCAAGTCCGCTTGAAATACAATATGTGACAATAATGCATTGCAGCACAAGACACCTCACTTGTCTGCTCAAGTCTGTCCAATTGGCTCTTCATCTCAGACTGCAGCCTAAGTCCTTGCAGGGGCCTCAAGGGCCTGGAGCCCTGGGCTCCTGGAAGTGCTCCAACCTAGTTCCTCCCCAGGTTCTCTCCAGGCACAGCAGCCTTGCTGCTGATCCTCACAGGGGCCACACACCTGAATCCCAGAGGGTTTACACCTGCCACTCTCACCACCCTGACTTGCTTCTCTAGATCATCCCCAGTAAGGGCTGCAGCATTTCCTTCAAGTTTTGCTCAAATAGCCTCTTCATGGTGAACTCTTCTCTTAGTAAAGAGAAGAGCCTTAGTAAACCTGTAGCCCCGTTCTGAACTCCCTGCCCCACTTCCCATTTCCATCTCCTCCAGCACACTCGCTCCATCTCATGGATTACATTATGGTCTGCAGTCCCCATCCCACACCCCCTCCACAAAAGTGAATTCCTTGATGATGGGGAGTTTATTTACCTCTTTAGGGCCTGGAAAAGGGTTACAGATACACTCAGAAATCTGATAATTACTTGTAAAATTTATAAGTGATACTTGTAATAAAGTGATCAGTAAATGAAAGAAAAACACAATTTAAAGGCAAACTGAAAATTGCCATATTACTTTGAAAATTAAAAAAAGAAATAGAGAATAGATCTCTGGAATACTTTTTTTCAATTTAACTTGCCCACCATCAGAATAAGGATAGCACCATGAATTTTTTAAAAAAGAAGGAAAACAAACAAACAAAAAACCTTTTAAAGTTAAAGGGGAGAGGTGAGGCCAAATGACTAACCATCTGAGGAGGTAATAAGAGAGAATGGTAAATGATGCTATTGGGGTACAAAGAAACAAGCAAGCTCTGAAGAAGAAATTACTTTAAAGAAAACAGACACACAAAGAGGGGAAAAGAAGGGGATTAGAGAGAAAAGAGGAGGAAGCTAGAAGAGGAAAAACTGACCCTCAGAGCAGAGAATGGCTCTGTCAGTGTGACGAGGAGCAGAAATAACAAAGAACAAAAGATGCAGCTGAAGCAACAACTGGTGGTCAAGGTCACCTCAAAGTCCCCAAAGACTTCAGCTGGGAAGGGGCTCCCCAGGTTTTATGACGGAGTATAAGAAAGCAATCTTCTGACAGTTAAGGTTCCTAGCAATGAAGCCAGCTATATTTATTGAGCTGCTCCAGAAGGGAGGGAGAGGGCTAATTATGATACATTTAAAGTAGATATGCTTCAACGAATCTTCAGAAGTTCCTATATTACAGTGGAAATAAAATCTCACATGAAGACCAATGACAGTCACAGGAAAAGGAAGCTGATTGTGGTCCCGGAGCAAAGGAAACTTTAGGGTAACTGCAATCCCAGCATGGGAGAATACCGATTGGTGAGCAGCCTGGGATGACAGAGCCCGGGGTGACAGGTAAGGGGCCTGCCACACAGTCAGTTTTCCCCAGGTTCCCTGAAATTCAAAGAGGTAGATCCTGGGGGTAGAAAAGTGTATCAATTAGCCTCATGATCAATAATCAGAAGAAATCTGTGGGGTGAAAGGATAAGGCCTTACAGGATAAACTGAACTTACTCACACTTGCCTGGATCTGTTGGGAATTCCATACAGATGGAATAGGTGTGGAACAGATCATGACGGTGATGTTGAGTCCCTTCTCCCAGAATCATTAATGATGAGGTGATAGGGAATGAAATGATGCATTAGAAGAAAATCATAGCAGGAAAAAGAGGGCAAGGCCATAAAAATAGAGGGGAAAACTCCTTAGGAATTACTCAAATGTTCAGCAAGAGGGTACTAATACAATAGCCAACCATGCAACAGAAACAAAGTACTAATACAGGTACAAATACAACAGTCAGCCAATCAGGCAATGGGATACTAAGCAGCAGCAGAAAAGAAGAATGAGTTAGACTGATACATAACACTCTCCAAGGTGTGAGATACTATCACTTGGATATTTTTTTTAAAGTAGTGAGAGACACACACAAACTAATCCCCGTGTATACACAGAACATCTCTCAAAGGAAAGCAAAGAAACTAGTCTTGGGGTGTGGCCTTTGGGGTAAAGGCACAGTGGTGGGGGTAACTATAGGGTAGGATGAGATGAATGCATATTTTCCACTGAATATTCGCTATGCCTAGCACAGAGAAGGTACCTATAAATATTTGTTGAATGAATGAAAGGCAAATGAAAGTTTCCTTTTTGGATCCATTTTGCAGAAGGAGTATCTCTGGGGATGTTGGTGATGGGTAAGTGTGTGTCTGTTCATAAATGACTATGTCCAGATGTCAGAGAGAACATTTCAAGTTTTTCCTTTCCTTGCCTACTTAAGGATAAGAATTGCTAGTGGTTAAGAGAAGTAATTGAGTCATCTGACAGGCAGTGCATCACCACCCCTCAAGGTTCAGTCCTGGGAAGCATCAGAGCTCATTATCTCCCAAGGACAACTGAAGTGCTGAGAACCATCTCTCCCAACATTTGGCTCCTTAAAATAAAACAAGGCAGGGGCTTCCCTGGTGGTCCAATGGTTGGGACTTCACCTTCCAATGAAGGGGTGCTGGTCAGGGAGCTAGGATCCCTGACATGCCTCGAGGCCAAAAAACCAAAAACATGAACCAGAAATGATATTGTAAGAAATTCAATGAAGACTTTAAAAGTGATCCACAATAACAACAACAAAATCTTAAAAAACGTAAAACAAAGCGATTTGCAATAAAGGTCAGTTTGCTATAAAACCACAAGTTTTTTTTTTTTTAAAGGAGTTTGAACAACAAGAGTGTTTAGAGAAGCTGAAAATGCCATGAAGTTTTTTAAAACACTGAAATGGTACGATTGTAGCAAGTCTTTCTCAGCTATGCGGCTGCAACAGTGGTTTATCCCACGACACATTTACAAGGCCTCTCTCCCAGATGGTGTGATCTAAAACCCCTCACCTGTCACCTACTAAATCACAGATTTCAGAGAACTGTGCACTAAATGGTAAGTCGAAATTTCCACTGACATTCATCATTTCTGGAAATCCTGCGAAATTACCCATAACACAGTTAAAGAGGCTCACAGGACTCCCAGGTACTAAACATGGACTTTTATTAACTGGAAACATGAAAGGCTCACTCAGTAAAATTAATTTTTCACAATTCTACAATGCAAATACTTAGTATTACGATTTTATATGTGGGCTGTTTTTAATATGTTAAGTGTATTAAAAATAATTATTTTGAAGAGTGACATTTACAGTCGGTGAGAATTTGATCTAACTGTGGATTAAAGGAAAACGAGGTGGTAGTGAGTCCTTATTATGGTCTAGAATCTGTGCTGGGTCTCTTAAGTGAATCCTTATGCAAACTCTACAAATAAGTATTACTGTCCCCCTTAACAGATTAAGCAAAAAGAGCTTGAGGAAGTTAAGTAACAGCTGAAGTCCATATCCATCTGATTCTAATGTGGACAATGGGCTTCTACTTCTTCATCCTCCCCTCAAGAAGGGGAAAATTTTTAGGCTTCCTTGGTGGCTCAGTGGTGAAGAATCTGTCTGCCATTGCAGGAGACACAGGTTTGATTCCTTATCCAGGAAGATCCCACATCCCAACTAAGCCTGTGGGCCACAACTACTGAACCGGTGTTCTAGAGCCTAAGAGCCAAAACTACAGAAGTCCATGCCCTAAGGGTCATGCTCCGCAACAAGAGACGCCACTGCAATGAGAAGCTCGCACGTCACAACTAGAGAGTAGCCCTTGCTTGCCACAGCTAGAAAAAAGCCTGTGCAGCAATGAATACCCAGCACAGCCAGAAATAATAAACAAATAAATGAAGTTAGTTAATAAAGTTAATTAATTGAAAAGGGGGAAAGTATTTACAAAATTGCCCTTAACTCCAAAATATATGATACTTTACAGTATATTATAATTTATATATTATATTAAAATATAGTATTATCTCTAAATTTTAAGGAGGGGGGGAAAAATTTGAAAGTAGAAATGGCTTGTCATATCCCCAAACTTCAATGACCATTAAAAGATTCTTTCCAACAGCCCACTAATTAGAGAACTGATGAAAAACTAAGAGGCACTTGAAGCAGATATTCAAAGTTGAGTTTACCAATTATTAACCATAGGATTCTGAGGAATCCAATAAGGCGGCCAGCTATTTGTCTGGAGCAAGGACCAAGTGGGTCCTGCGTGCATCTCCTCCACCAGGTCTAACTGATGGGTGTGGCTGCACGTGAGAGGCAGCAGAGGGAAGATGCAGGTCAGTGGTCCATGAGCCCACAGCCAAGCTAGCCTCATCCGGCTGCTTCACAACATGCCCCTGTACAGACAGTGTTAAGAGACAAGCACATGAGGCAGGCGGTTCTCCAACAGCTGCAAATAACTCACTTCCTGATTTCCACCCGCAGAACCAAGGCGCAGGGTGCTGCTTCTGAACAAAGTTGCTCCCACTCGACCCTTGGCTGGTTTGGACACGGTTCCACCATCACTCCATCTAGGGAGACACCGAGGTCCATGGCTAAGTCCAGAGCAGAGAACAGGTAGAGAAAGAGGGTCCCTGCTCTTGACACAGGGCTCCCTGGCTCTAGGCCCAGAATAAGAGTGCTGCCAAGCACTCTTGGCCACAAAAGAGCCCAAACTTTTAGGGCTTGTTTAGGTTTTAATTGTATTAAACTGAGAAACTCTATTTTCAGTTTTATTGCTTGGCATCCCTGTTCTCCCTCTCACTTGGCTTTCCAATAATAAGTTCCAGTTGGGGTTCAAACTGTTTCCCAGGATGGTCTCTGGTTAAAACCAGTATGGTGAAACCCTGGAGAAGTCCGAGATGAAAGAAAGGCCTCTGAACATGGGGGGAGCTCAATTTAATTTTGTTGAAAAACCCATAAACACGTGGAGCCATCGCCCACTGGCTCCCCCAGGCACCTCCAGGCTCTGCGGCGCCATCCACAGGGCTGTGTTGAGTGCTGGCAGGAGAGACAGTGCTGTAAAGCATGCTGGCAGCATAGGCACAGTGTTCTTTGTTTCTGAGGATTCAGGATGCCAAGACCACTCTAGTCTACACATCCACAGCACTCAGACTTCACAGAATCACTCTACTAGGACCCCTAGTTCAGGAAATCCGACACTGTATGAGAAAGCAAGACAGTCCCACCTGGTGATCTTGTTTCCTGAGTCCATCCTCCTCGGTACACTTGCCCTTGCTGAACTGAGGTCCCAGCCAGCTCCCTTCCCTCCCCTCTTGCAGCCACCCCAGGGATGTCCTGGCACCTTCCATTCAGCATGGGCTTTGAGAGCTGTCTTGCTCATCATCGCCTAGCTTAGCAAGGAAGAGAATTCTTTTCTGAGCACAGGAGATCCTTTTCTTTCCTAGCACTATTCAATGCTATTTCTTCAACATTAATCCAATGATAAGGCATATTTCATGTGTCAGGTACTGTGCAAAATACTTTGGATGCATTATCTCCTTTAATCCCCACAATCCACTGAGTTAGGGATTACTGTTCATGTGCATTTTATAGATACAGATTTCAAAGCCAGCAGGTAACAGACTGGAATTCAAGGCTTGGCCCAGGTGACACCAAAGGCTCTTCCCAGTTCTACCTGCTGCCTGGAAGCTGTATCCATGGTAATGACCACCATCATAGTCTCCAGTGGGAAGACCATGGGTTTGGGGGTTCAGACAGATGTGGGTTCAACTCCTGTCTCTGTCTCATAGTTTAGGAAAGTCACTCACTCTCAGCCTGAGTGTTCTTATTTATAAAGTGTGCATAATTGTATCTGGTTGCTGTCAGGATTAAATGAAAAAAGTATCCATAAACGTGCCAGGGTGGGGCCTACCACACGTCAGTTTCGCAGTAGACATTAGTTTTCTACTCTTGCTCCCTCTCTTTTCTGGCTGCACTGGGTCCTTAGTGCTGCAATAGGGCTGTCTCTAGTTTTGGTGCCCTGACTTAGCTGCTTCAGGGCAGGTGGGATCTTCCTGCACCAGGGATTGAACTTGTGTCCCCTGCACTGGCAGGCAGGTTCTTAACCAATGGACCATCAGGGAAGTCCTCTGTCTTCTACTTTCTCTTGCCAAGAAGTATGAGGCTCCTGACACTTATATTTGGTGGGAGGGAAAAAAAAAAGCACAAATCTTGACCATGAATCGTATGGAAACAGCGTTGTTGCTGTTCAGTCGCTAAGTCATGTCTGATTCTTTATGACCCCGTGGACTATATAGCCTGCCAGGCTCCTCTGTTCATTGGATTTCCCAGGCAAGAATACTGGAGTGGGCTGCCATTCCTTCTTCAGCGGACCTTCCTGACTCAGGGATGGAACCAGTGTCTCCTGCATGGCAGGCAGATTCTTTACCACTGAGCCACCAGGGAAGCCCAGTGGAAATAGTACTGAATCCTTAAAAGTGTATTTCTTTGTTGAGAGGGAAATGAAGGGAAATGGGAAGAAATAACTATTCCTTGTGAATGATTCTCCCAGTAAACCTGTAAAGCATTTCTTTTTTGCCTCTCTGGGGCCACCCACTCTGGCAGCTTCATCTGATCCAGCCTACCAGGCTCTCTTTTCCCTGCCTGTTCCGCTCCCCCACCCAACCCCATTTTTGCATGGAGTTGATAAAGTGCTAATCAGATTAACAGTATTTAGTGAATAGGAGTGAACAGATGTGCATTGCAAAGAGTAGTTTTCTGGGGCCACTCTCCTCTGCTTTTGTTTATACTGACTATTGATACTAATTGCTCTTGTTCTCCAGCTTAGCGGGGAAGAAAGCACCTCCTCTGGTAGACCTTCAGGGCGTGGGGTAAGCCCAGGTCTCAGGGGTCCTGTGAGGGACAGGGACTAGGAACTCTGGTTACATCTTGGGAGAAGGGTGAGAGCGACGGACATGCAGTTTTTCATTTTGGGAGAGAAAACATGTGAGTGGTCGAGGGTGTGGGCAGAGCAACCAAAGTTGGAAAGCGCTTGTGAATTTCAGTATTTTGCTGGAGAAATCATTAAGAAATATGTTTAAGATAGCTTGTGTATAGAAATAAAAATTTGGCACCCAAAGAGGAACTACAGCCCATAAAATCGAACAAATACAAAGTCGGAGAAAACAAGCATTCTTTATGAACAAGTTTAAAAGCCAATTACCTAAAATATTAACATGAGAAAAAATGTTACACAATGTGGTTTTTGTTAAATTCAAGCAGGTAATTATTCTTTTCAAATCATATAATTAATGTCCCAAATAAAAAGAAAATTTAAAAAGCTCTATCATTTAAAATACGGTTTAATAATGCTTGATTTCAGTGACTTTCCCCTTCATTTTAATCAAGCCCCCCTTTATCAGTCCTTATTTCTAGGGGGAACTATTATGAATTTCAAGTGCCTCTGATGAAAAACAGTTGAAAACTCTGTGAGATAGTCTTATTTTTAATGCTTTGAGAAAGATGAAGTTATTTCTCTTTTTCGCAAAACAAACAAACAAACAAAAAAAACCTGTAGTGTTCACAAGATTTCATTCACTATTATAAAACAGTCGATTTGGTATCTTTACCCAAATCTAAAAATGACTGAGCAGCATCAGAATTTAACTAAGAGCTAATGATCACTGGGGGATACAGAGCAGGGCAAAGGCAACTTGTGAGATACTTGATAAGCCCATTTCCCCACTATTCTTTTCATTGTTAATATTACTAGAATTGTAAATATGCAGTTGAATCTGAGAAGGCATTGCTCACTGAAGTTCATCACGGTAAAAGCAGCACATAATTTCATCTGAAGTCCAAACTCCCAGAAACAAATATACCTGTACAGGTTGTCTTTCCAGGAGATTCCAACATCTTCTGAGTCAGCAGTTTCTCCACAGGGCTGGGGAGCAGGGAGACATCTCCTGCAAAAGAGCTTTAGTGAGTTAGTCTCTCAGGGCAAGAAATCTTCCACCAACAAGTTAAAAACGGACCCCTTCTGTTTACATCTTGTATTTCAATATCAGTTGGAACAGTTACTATCTGGGATGACAGTTGGTGAAGAAAACCTTTTCCTTAGTGGGATAAACAGAAAGAACAGGGTTTCAACATCAGAACATGCAGACAGTTGAAACAAACTAGGGTGTGTGCAGACTATGCTTGACTTTGGTCAAAACACCCTGGTTATGCAACTGAAGTGGTGAAGATCACAATGTTTCAACTGCAGTATAGTTAAAAGCAAGGGGCTGGAACCACAAGGATATTCTTATCTTTATACCATTACTACAAAAGTAGATTTGGTGTATGTATATAGAACAGACCTTTTTAAAGAATGTACAAACTGCATTTTTTAAAAAATGAAATAATGGTTCCACTGCTTTATGGCAGAGTTTTGTTCTATCTTCACTTCTGATTTATCCTTGACTCACAAAGTTTTAGGACTTTTTTTTAATGCAAGTTTTTCTATATCTCAACTTTTATGTCAAATAGTTCATGATTTTAAGTCCAAATGTACAGCACCATGTATTTCTAAGTTATGTTGATAATTATTCCCTGAAACTCCTGCTTATTAGTAAGTACTGACGGTTTCTCATTTCTTCAATCAAGGCACATCTTACCTTAACACAGAGAGACCACCTGTGATACTGACTCTGGAAAGAAAATGAAGTGCCAGACACTGCTGACACTGAGATCCTGGGTATGCAGGGAACTATTTCTATGAGGTTGACCAGCCTGGCTCTGTGTGGGCTAACTCACATATACTGTACAGATTCTGAGGTTCAGCTGATGCTGACCTGAATCACTAAAAAAATAAAGAATAAAAATGAAGGCATCAGAGTTTGAAAGCTATAGAACCAATCTGGGTTCCTTTTCTTTTGAAGTCTGCCCAGCTTCTCCTCTGTCAGTATCTTTCTTGTTCTCTGGATACAACTAGAGAGCTGGCTGAAGGAAACATTTACTCTCATCTCCAGGTTAGGAACGTGTAAGAGTTAACTCATTTTCCCTGAGGGGATGAAATGATGACACAACCCACCTGCTCTCTTTTCCCTGAGACTCTGTAGGTTTGTGTGCTTAGGTAGATACTCCCAGTCCAGATCAGGTTTCATGCCTGATCATCCACGGATACTCCCAGAATGCCATGGGTGTCTTTCAACAGTGCTTACCCTGACTGGTCCCACCCTGTACTTTCCGCTCCCACTACCTACTGCCTGGAGCCAGAGAAACCGAGCCATTGTGAACACTGGACAACATCATAAATGCAAGGTTTCCAGTCTCGGACTGCAGACCAATTCCACAGTCTGTTTCTTATCCTAACAGACTTCCTTCAGTTCTTCACTGGGACCAGCCAGGTTGTTCCTGTTGCCTTTCTGAAGCCTCACCCCTCTGCCCCACCCCACCCTATCCCCATCTCTCTCCCTTGTCAGTGATTGTGGCATTGACCTTGCAATGAAATGAATATTGGTGACTCATTCCCCCCCACCCCCGCTACCCGCCCCCACCAAATTCACATGTTGAAATTCTAACCTTCAGTGTAAGGGTATTAGGAGATGGGGCCTTTAGGAGATGAGTAGGTCATGAGGGTGCAGCCCTAGTGAATGGGATTAATGCCTTATAAAAGGGACTCCAGAGATTTCTCTTCCTCTTTTTCTGCTATATTAGGATATATGAGATGATGGCAGTCTGCTACCCAGAAGGGGGCTCTCACCATTTAGAACCTGATCTTGAACTTCTAGCCTCCAGAACTTGAGAAATAAATTTCTGCTGTTTAGAGGCCACTCTGACCATGGTACTTTGTTATAGCAGCTTAAAGTGTCTGAGACCTTGTAGGGAACAGAGAGATCACTGTCTCTTCTTCCTATTTCTACACTCCCCTCTTTAATGATACAACACAAATAAGTCTATCTTCTCTGGGGTAGGGGGTCAGGAGCAAGCATCTCTATTGCTCTAAATATGCACCATTCATCTGAAGTCCTGCAACACGATAGATGAAACGATATATGCCTTAGTATCAGGAAATGGTCACCTGATGTGAAGAGCTGACTCATTTGAAAAGACCCTGATGTTGGGAAAGATTGAAGGCAGGAGGAGAACGGGACGATTGAGGATGAGATGGTTAGATGGCATCACTGACTTAATGGACATGAGTTTAGGTAAACTCTGGGAGTTGGTGATGGACAGGGAGGCCTGGCGTGCTGTGGTTCGTGGGGTTGCAAAGAGTCGGACATGACTGAGTGACTGAACTGAACTGAATCAGGAAATGGGGTGTTCCCAATGCTGTGCTGCACCCACACGTGTCTCCAGGCCCCTCTGTGGCCTCAGGGCTTCTTCACCATCAGTGAGACCCCTGAAGTCAGGAGGCTTCCCCCGGTCATCCCACCTAAAGGCAGTGCTCAGCCACACACACAGCTCTTTTCTTTCTCTACTTTAATTGTCCTTCACAGCACTTATTTTTATAATGAGATTGTCTCCTCCTCCTACAAGGTAAGCTCACTGTCAGGACCTTGGCCCCCAGTTCCTGTCTGGTACACGGCCATCATACAATGTGTTATTTACTAGATGAGCGACCTGATAGCTCTTAGCTACACTGTGTTGCTTTCTCCTGTGCTTTTGCTGGATACAAAACTATACAAACAAAATCAACAACTGTAAATAATCCTTGGGCTGTCTCTCCCTTTCAAGCTACTGCCCTATCTCCTTTCTTTTCTTTCTGAGAACTCTTACCACAGGTAGAGTATATAATATGTTCCCTGTTTCTACTTATCAACAGGCGTCTTCCCTTACCCTAAACCATAAGCCCCCTAGTGAAGGACTAAAATGTCCCTCCATCATGGGTCAGATTCGGTACTCAAAGTACGATCTGACTTCATCTTCCACTAGCTCTTGATCATAGTATTCTGGATCACAGATGCAGACACTTAATCTTTCTGGCAAGTCACAAGCTGGCAGGGGAGAGATGGGTTTGAACCCAGGTCTGTCTGGCCCCAAAGTTGCTCTCCTTCCATTTCAACACACTGAATGTATGAAGGGGTTTGCCGATGACTCTGTTAATATGTCAGTCTCCTCCAATGACTGTGAGTGCCACACCATCCATCTCTATGTTGAGACAGTTAGTCTTTTCAACTTTTTCCAATCAGAGAACGTAACCATCAGGAGAGACAAAGAGCTTCCTTTTCTAACAGCATGGTTGCTGGAGATTTACAGGAAATTTAAGACTTTTAAGGAAATTTACACAGAAAGAGTTCCTTCACAATGTGCTTGAATGCCAGGCTTCTTCTAGGGTGGTGGCCTTCTTCTTTTATATTATTTTCTTTTTAAAATTTTTCATTGACATATAGTTTATTTACAATGCTGTGTTAGTTTCCATATAGCAAAATGAGTCACTTATACATATATCCAGTCACTTTTAGATTCTTCTGTCATATAGGCTATTATAGAGTGCTGAGCAGAGTCCCCTGTGCTATATGGTCCTTGTTGGTTATCTATTTTATTCATAGTGGTGTGTATGTGTCAATCCCAAACTCCATGGTGGCCTTCTTTAACAGAGCTTCTGGTGAACAAACAGCCTAGGTTTACACCAAAGTGAAACTTTTAAAAATCATTAATTACACAGTCTATTTAATAACACTTTTAGGCACTGACATAAGAGGTTTTTTTTTTAATATGCGCAAAAATGAAAGGAAAAAGTCATTAATTACTTTTTATAATTTCAGATAGAATATTATTTATAATTTCAGATAGAATTTTAAGTTTTCCAGATTTTTTTCAAATTCTATTCCATCTGCTTCCAAAATTGAGGTCATTGAAGAATATTATAACTGAATGAAAATGTCTGAAAATGCTGAAAGAACTTCCACATTCCTCATGTGGTAAGTCCTATACCTTTAGTGAACTTGACAGAACTAGAATCTTCTTTTTTTGGTTGGTGGTGGTGGGGACCTTTTCAGGGGAGCAAGTCGATTACATGTGCAGACGTGAGCAGAGGTCTGGCTTTGGCTCTTTCACTCGCTGCTGGGATGAGCCTGCGTGAAATCCTAATCCTTATGGGCCTGAACATCCTCTTTTTACCAAGCAGGAATTTTTCTAGAGTACTGTTTCTCAAAGTACAGTCTGCTGACCCGGGAGGCTTTCCCCACTCTCTTTTCCTGCTCGTAATAAGATGTCACTTGCCTTTTCCCCACTGCTGACCTCTGCACACAATGCATTGATGGGACAGAGGATGTAACTGTAAAACTGATGAACTCAGGACGTGACAGCAAACTGTCCAAACAGCCGCATTCTTTGTCACCAGGCTCCCTCGGCAGAACAACAGAAAAGCAGGACGAAAATTTAGTTTTGTTAGACCTTGAGCTTATATGCCTTTATAAAATCCTGCATGAGGACATGACTTCCGTGGCACAGAGGCATGGTGGTAGCCCTGAGGAAAAATGCTCGTGGATGGTTTGAAGCTGAACTAGCTGCTCTTCATTGGAATAACCATCCTTACTTGAAAGAACATCTGACAGACATATGTTGAGAGATCATGTTCAGTGCTGGGTACTGGGCAGACATTTTCTCAAAAGTGGATGAGTGAAGCTTGTCATTACAAGAGAAAACATCTGGCTGTACTCATGGTCAAGAATAAAAATTATTATTTCGAGCAGCATTAGAATTTTGGAAAATTTAAAGGCATCCCCAAGAGCCTGAAGCTTTCCTATACTTAGTAGGTTTTTAGATGAGACTGCTGCTGCTGCTAAGTTGCTTCAGTCGTGTCCGACTCTGTGCGACCCCAAAGACGGCAGCCCACCAGGCTCCCCCGTCCCTGGGATTCTCCAGGCAAGAACACTGGAGTGGGTTGCCATTTCCTTCTCCAATGTGTGAAAGTGAAGTCGCTCAGTCGTGTCTGACTCTTAGCGATCCCATGGACTGCAGCCCACCAGGCTCCTCCGTCCATGGGATTTTCCAGGCAAGAGTACTGGAGTGGGGTGCCATTGCCTTCTCTAGACAAGACTGGTGTTTATTTTAACAGATAAGATTTCCAAAATACTGTATAAAATGGCATATATAGAAGACCTGTGTAATTCAGTGAACTAATGTTTTCTTTTTCTAATTTTATTTATTTATTTTTGACTGTGTTGGTTCTTCGCTGCTGTGAGGGCTTTCTCTAGTTGCAGCAAGTGGGGGCTATTTGTGAAGCATGGGCTTATCACAGTGGTTTCTCTTGTTGCCCAGCACAGGCTGTAGGTACAAGGGCTTTAGTAGTTGTGAGTTGCAGGCTCTAGAGCTCAGGCTCAGTAGTTGTGGTGCATGGGCTTAGCTGACCCTTGGCCTGTGGAATCTTCCTGGACCAGGGATCAAACCAGTGCCCCTGACAGTACAAGGTGGATTCTTAACCACTTGACCACCAGGGAAGTTCTAATGCTCTCTAATAAACATTGCATGAATGAGCAAAAGATTCAAGTGTCATACAGACCAAAATGTAATAGAATACAAGAATACAGTACAATTTCAATTTCACATTACAGCTACACGGTAAGCTGTTACCTTACTTGACTTGTTTAAGCTCTGTTACAGTTACCTGGCGTGTTTTGGTCTAGTAGCAAAGAAAAATATCCACAATTGTCTGAGAAGGCCATTAAAATACCCGCTTTCCAGTTACTGTAAGCTAGATTTTCTTCAAACACTCCAATATAAACAATCTATCACAACATACTGGCTACAGGACCAGAAAAGAGTCGGAGACTCTTATGATTTTCAATGAAGCCAGACTTTAAAGATTTGCAGAAAATGTAAATCAGTGATAAGTCTTCTAATTCTTTTGCTTTGGAAAATACAGCCAATTACACAAAATATGTTAAGCTGTAATGAGATTACTGTTGTTATTTTATTATTATTAGTTATTTTTGGCTGTGCTGGGTCTTCGCTGCTGCTTGAGGGTTTTATCTAGTTGTGGTGAGCGGGAGCTTCTCACTTCCGAGGCTTCTCCTGTTGAGGAGCACAGGCTCTGCACAAGCAGGCTTCAGTAGCTGCAGCTCTCAGGCTCTGAAGCACAGGGTCAGCAGTTGTGGTGCGTGAGTTTAGCTGCTCCAAGGCACGTGGGATCCTCCCAGATCAAGGATCAAACCGGTGTCCCCTGCACTGCAAGGCGGACTCAATCACTGGACCACCAGGGAAGCCCAGATTATTGTTATTTGAAAATGAATCCACAAATACATATTTTTTCAGTTTATAATCTCAAAAATGGTAAATCCCAATTGATACAACTGACATAAACAAATATTCAGTAGTTTTTAAGCATGTAAAGGGGCCTGAAATTAAAATATTTGAGAACTGCTAACTAGATAAAATCTGATATTACAGATCTTTGAAGATTCTGTGATTTCTTTTGTGTGTATGTGAATGAGAATAGAAAATAAAATCTGGAAATGTCTCATTTTTGGTTGACAAGTTTTTCCTTCACCTTTTTCCTGTGTGAGAAGCTGTAAAGCAGATCCTTAGGAGAGTTATAAAAATAAACTTTTTGGTAATTTACTTTAATAAAAATATAAATTACAGTTAAATGTCATTAGTTGGAAATATTAGAATACAGCTTAAATAAAAAATTTTTGACTGACCAAAGTATTAAAAATATGTAATACTTCAAATTTTATTGTATTCAATTTGAATTTATATTCATGAAATATCTTATAAATTATTGGGTTGGCCAAACAGATTGTTTGGGTTTTTCTGTAACCTCTTATGGAAAAACCCAAATGAACTTTTTGGCCAACTCAATATATTTAAACTAATGACATTTTTATTTTTTTCTCCAATTTTAAGAACTATCATCACAAGATTCTCTTAGTAGTACTGTAATTTTTTTTTAAGAGCACAATTTTTTCAGTACTCTTAGCAAAAGGCATTCAAAACCATTTAAAATTACTTTATCAAGACAAAAATAATCATTAATTGCTGCTTCTGATTTAAGTGCTGGAATTTCTATAAATGTTTTTAGGGTTTTGATGTGAATTAATTTAAAGAAACAACAATATGTTTACTCTACTCAAAGCATGACAAGATTTATGAATTTCTATTCCTATTAGTAGTAGTTGCTTAGTCACTAAGTTGTGTCAGACTATTTGCAACCCCACAGACTGCAGCACACCAGGCTTCGCTGTCCTTCACCATCTCCCAGAGTTTGCTCAAACTCATGTCCATTGAGTCTGTGATGCCATCCAACCATCTCATCCTCTGTCACCCCCTTCTTCTCCTGCCTTCAATCTTTCCCAGCATCGGGGTCTTTTCTCAGGTGGCCGAAATATTGGAGCTTCGGCTTCAATATCAGTCCTTCCAATGAATATTCAGGGTTGATTTTCTTTAGGACTGACTGATTTGATCTCCCTATTGTCCAAGGGACTCTTAGGAGTCTTCTCCAGCACCACAGTTCAAAAGCATCAATTCTTTGGTGCTTAGCCTTCTTTATGGTCCAACTCTCATATCCATACATGACTACTGGAAAAACCATAGCTTTGACAGTATGGACCTTTGTCAGCAAAGTATGTCTCTGTTTTATAGTATACTGTCTAGGTTTGTCATAGTTTTTCTTCCAAAGAGCAAGCATCTTTTAATTTCATGACTGCAGTCACCATTCACAATGATTTTGGAGCCCAAGAAAATAAAATCTGTCACTGTTTCCACTTTTTCCCCATTTATTAGTAGTAGACTTTTACAAACATAAAATGCCTAACCTATATTCCTGGCTTCATAACATCGAAATACTGCTGTCAAACTTCTTCCCTTTTATCCCTTCTCGGCTCGTCACGCCAGCCATCTGCATAAATAAAGACATTAGCATCTGCTATATGGCAAACGGTCTCGGGGGCAGATGTTCGCATCCTTGTGTTCGTGTCGCTGGGGCTGCATACATTATTGGAACAGATGTACACAATCTCAAAGTGTTGGGTCCCACGGTGAGATGTTTCCAACTGCTTCCTATCAAAGTACATAAATGCTATTTGCACCTGCATTTATGTTAATGATAGAAAGGCAGCGGGGGTCCTGACAAAGTGAGAGGTGATGCTATGAAATATATTTACATGGTTAATTGGAGTTTCCGAAAGACTCTGCTGCCAAGTGGCTACAGTGACACTGATCCAGGCCTGAGCGGATAATCTGATGGTAGTCTGTGTTTGAAGCACAGGAAGTCTGGCGATTTCCAATGATGAAAATAGTCCTAATCCAAATTTACTAAGAAGAATATTCCTGACTCTAGTATTTTATCTCAACTAGGAAAATAACTCCCAGTATGAGGTCTGCCTGATAAGGCTTAGGCCACCCAAGTCATTTCCATTTTGTCCTATGAGGAAACTTCCATAGGTATGTGTGTGTTTTCCATTTGTACTTCTGTCAACAGCATAACATACTAATACTCACAGCGGTATTTTGCAGAAGTTATTACATTGGAAAGTTCCAATTTGCAACACTAAGGAGTTAACCAAAACCAGCTTGAAAATGTCAATTTGTACTTGGTCTGCAACATAAAATGGTACCAAAAGGCCAAGAACAGCGTTTACACTGCTAGTTAAGATCAAAATACTTCCATATGAATGTCACATATTTAGAAACATAATATTTTGGTAAAACATAGGGAATGTTCCCTCCCCTTCCCCATAATGAGGTCACAAAGCCACGTTAACCACTAAACATAAAGCATCAAATTACAGTGGTTCTCATCGCTACTGTGCACTAAATGTGAGTGCTGAAGAGACAGAGTTCACAGTAAGAGCTGTTTTTGTAGCTTTACTGGGCTAAGAACTTGTAGCTGCTCTCAAATAACATATTATTACTTGATTAACTTCACATTAATAATATCAACACTGCACAAAGTTATAATATGTGAGTTCCAAAAGAAGTTTTATTCTGCAACTTATTCTGAGATTTATATTGTGCTCTAAGAGTTTACAAAAGGCATTCCTACACAGCGGATCCTCATTTGCAGATTCTGTTATTTGTAAATTTACCTGCTTGCTAAAATTTATTTATAATCTCCAAATCTGAGTCACATTCCCAGTGGTGGTGGACACTTTGCCTTGCCTCAGCTTCCATGGTATAAACAAGTGTTCTTTTTGCTGTCTACTTAGTGCCACATTTTTTTGGTATTTTTTCCCCATTGTTAGTGATTTCACTGTCTAAAATAGTTTTTGAGAATAGTGCTGATATGCTGTCTGGTGTCCCTATGGATTAGAAGAGTATGATGCACCTAATGGAGAAAACACGTGTGTCAGATAAGTGTTGTTCAGGCATGAGTTATAATGCTGTCTCTGTGAGGTAAATTCATGTCAAGGAATCAACAAGATATATTCAGCGAGGTGTCTTTGAACAGAAACATACATAAAAGCAGGTTCTATATTGATAGATGAGAAAATGTTGTATGGTGACCAGAGACTCACAGGAACCTAACCCTGCATTTCCCCTGGGAGCCATGGTCTAGTTTTAGTTAATTCAGTGTTCCTGTGACCTTACACAATGTAACTACTATGAATGATGAGAATCAACAGTATCAATGGTATCTTATCTCATTTGACTATTTCAGGGCAAGAATTATTATCCCTATTTGAAAGAAGAATGAACTGAGGCTCACTGATTCAGCCAAGATTTCAAGAGCCCAGAGGCTTCCCAGGTGGCACAGTGGTAAAGAATTCACCTGCTGATGCAAGAGATGCAAGAGATGTGGGTTTGATCCCTGGAAAATTCCACAGAGGAGCCTGGGAGGCTACAGTCCATGGGGTCGCAAAGAGTAAGATGCAACTGAGTGAGCACAGCATAGCACAGCAAAGAACCCAGAAAAAAGGGCAGAAGAACCAGAGTTCAGTTCTTAGCTTGGTGTTCTTTCCCCAGACTGAGAAGAGAGGGGAGGAGAGAAGAAAAACCAGGAGAGGAGCTTAGGAAACAGCCCCAGTACTATGTTCAAAGAATGAAACTGTGATTAGACAACAAGACAACAAACCATTTTCAGGTTCAGTTCAGTTCAGTCACTCAGTCGTGTCCAACTCTTTGCCACCCCATGAATTGCAGCACGCCAGGCCTCCCTGTCCATCACCAACTCCTGGAGTTTACCCAAACTCATGTCCATTGAGTCAGTGATGCCATCCAGCCATCTCATCCTCTGTCGTCCCCTTTTCCTCCTGCCCTCAATCCCTCCCAGCATCAGAGTCTTTTCCAATGAGCCAACTCTTCGCATGAGGTGGCCAAAATACTGGAGTTTCAGCTTCAGTATCAGTCCTTCCAATGAACACCCAGGACTGATCTCCTTTAGGATGGGCTGGTTGGATCTTCTTGCAGTCCAAGGGACTCTCAAGAGTCTTCTCCAACACCACAGTTCAAAAGCATCAATTCTTCGGCGCTCAGCTTTCTTCACAGTCCAACTCTCACATCTGTACACGACCACTGGAAAACCCACAGCCTTGACTAGACTGATCTTTGTTGGCAAAGTAATGTCTCTGCTTTTGAATATGCTATCCAGGTTCCTTCCAAGGAGTAAGTGTCTTTTAATTTCATGGCTGCCATCACCATCTGCAGTGATTTTGGAGCCCACAAAAATAAAGTCTGACACTGTTTCCACTGTTTCCCCATCTATTTCCCATGAAGTGATGGGACCAGATGCCATGATCTTCGTTTTCTGAATGTTGAGCTTTAAGCCAACTTTTTCACTTTCTTTTTTCACTTTCATCAAGAGGCTCTTCAGTTCTTCTTCACTTTCTGCCATAAGGGTGATGTCATCTGCATATCTGAGGTTATTGATATTTCTCCCGTCAATCTTGATTCCAGCTTGTACTTCCTTCAGTCCAGCATTTCTCATGCATATAAGTTAAGTAAGCAGGGTGACAATATACAGCCTTGACGTACTCCTTTTCCTATTTGGAACCAGTCTGTTGTTCCATGTCCAGTTCTAACTGTTGCTTCCTGACATGCATATAGGTTTCTCAAGAGGCAGGTCAGGTGGTCTGGTATTTCCATCTCTTTCAAAATTTTCCTCAGTTTATTGTGATCCACACAGTCAAAGGCTTTGAATCCTCATAAACAGTAAAATGCTTGGAAAGACAGCCCAGTTTTATTCACTGAATCTGAGCTATAAGAGAGTGGATCTTACTTTGGTTTCCTGTTTCTCTTTGCTCCTTGCCTCTCCAAAGGCAATAAAATATTTGTTAAATAAACACATAGACTTGAGAACTTCAGCTTGGTGTTTCACTAAAAAACAGATTACAGTGTTTTCATAGCATCTAGGCAATAAGATTTTTTTGAAAAAAATGAGAGTTTCAAGCACTTTTAAACAAAATTTAATATACATTTGAGAAACCACTATATGCCAGGATGCTTTAAAGCTCACCAAAGACAGAGAATTCATGAAGAAGTTTATAAAGGACCTAATTGAGCAACTGAACACACACACACCCCCCTGATATTAAGAGTCTAAAATAAGTAAGATTATTTTCCTAAACTTAAAAATACATATATATATTATTAACTAGCTATCCCAAATATTCCTTTAGTTGAAATGCTATATTCACTAATACCAAAACATTTACTTCTGTGAGATGTAAGTACATATTTTTATGTCTGTAAGACATAAGAATATATTTTTAGGCTGTGATATGTTTATTTTTTATAGTAGTTTATTGAATCAGAAAATCCAAGGTTTTTTTTTTTTTTTTACCAGCTTTAAATCTGAATTCACATGATAGACAGTAATGGTTATGGCTTCACAGTTAAATAATGCACAGGTTTCGAAAATTAGTAGGAGTTGTACAGAGCATGTTCAGCTAACTGCGATGTTTCCAAAGGGGGTCATTAAGACCCACTACATCTTGCCTCAAAGCATCTGCCATTTTCTCAGCTCCATTTATTCTTACTCTTACTGAATAAAAACAGCACACACAATTTGATAACTATGTTTAAACAATATAAATGTTATGACAGAGCTGAGAAAAGTGTTAGAAGATTTCTGTAAGACCTTTCTACTCACAATCATCTTGCCTACGAAACAGCAAGACTGAATGGTGAAACTGGCAAAAGTCTTCAGAGTTCTGAATGACTCTAGCAAAACAGCCCTCCCCTGGACCTAAGGCTCTTTCCTGACCAATGAAGAACGGGACTTGTTTTAATTAACTGTATGGGGACTTAACACTCATGCTTAATTGGCAAACCACAGTCAACCTCTTCCAGGCACATAAAAAACATAAACTGTCCCTCTAAAAGGAACATTTGGCAAGGTTGCTCATTTGTATGTTTCCCTGTATCAATAACAAATCCATTTGCATTTTCAATCCCAGTGGTGTTTTCCTTCAACAAAGTTACAGTATAGGTTACCACTGTAGCTGGCCTTAGCATGTAATTTTCCTCCTCCCCACCCTAGAAACATGGTTAATCACTTGCTACAGTTTGCTGTTTTCCAACACAAAATACATGTCCTTACATTATTAGTTCCTCATTTGAAAATGTCAAACAAAAAAAGAAAGCTTTGGGAAAACCATAAATCTCCAAAACCTGAAAATATGAAAAGATAGAAAATTGTAACAAAATACATTTGATGAACTTCTAGAGATTCTGTAAATAATATTTTCACACAGAAAGGGATAATATCAACACTATTATAATAGGGGAAAGCTTTTAATATAGTACAAACTATCTGAGTGATATTACAATGTTAAAATTCTTTATCCAAAATCAGGAAACATTTAAATAGAAGGCACTGGAATTTCTAATGAGTTTCATCTAGTTCTCTCCCAGCTTAATCCATGTCCCTTGACCCCCTAACCCCCATTCTCTGTCTTCTACACTTGTGCTCATGTCCTGAGCAAATGCCACGTCTGGTCATGTTTCCTGACCAGCCTCAAACTTCTGGCTCAATCAACTGTTCTCCAGGTATACCATATCATGTCTGCTGTTCTACGAGGATTTTGTGTTTTAAAATAGCACAGTCTTCTGTCTGATTTATCTTTGGATTCCTCATAGCATCTGGCATAGTTCCTGGTAAGTACTGTCTTCAGATCAGATCAGATCAGATCAGTCACTCAGTCGTGTCCGACTCTTTGCGACCCCATGAATCGCAGCACGCCAGGCCTCCCTGTCCATCACCAACTCCCGGAGTTCACTCAGACTCACGTCCATCGAGTCAGTGATGCCATCCAGCCATCTCATCCTCTGTCGTCCCCTTCTCCTCTTGCCCCCAGTCCCTCCCAGCATCAGAGTCTTTTCCAATGAGTCAACTCTTCGAATGAGGTGGCCAAAGTATTGGAGTTTCAGCTTTAGCATCATTCCTTCCAAAGAAATCCCAGGGCTGATTTCAGAATGGACTGATTGGATCTCCTTGCAGTTCAAGGGACTCTCAAGAGTCTTCTCCAACACCACAGTTCAAAAGCATCAATTCTTCGGCGCTCAGCCTTCTTCACAGTCCAACTCTCACATCCATACATGACCACAGGAAAAACCATAGCCTTGACTAGATGAACCTTTGTTGGCAAAGTAATGTCTCTGCTTTTGAATATGCTATCTAGGTTGGTCATAACTTTCCTTCCAAGGAGTAAGTGTCTTTTAATTTCATGGCTGCAGTCACCATCTGCAGTGATTTTGGAGCCCAGAAAAATAAAGTCTGCCACTGTTTCTACTGTTTCCCCATCTATTTCCCATGAAGTGATGGGACCAGATGCCATGGTCTTCATTTTCTGAATGTTGAGCTTTAAGCCAACTTTTTCACCCTCCACTTTATGTGATCATTAAATCTGCTTCCATTGTAAGAAATTTTGTTAGAAGATAGTAAATGATGCCATGGGTTTTCTTAAGCCCCACAACTCTGCTGTGATGTCCTACTTGAATTTCATACATTAGTGCATGTTGTGTTTGCATCCACACATGCTTACAAGTCTGAAATTCAAAAGTACCATACTTTATAGACAGACATAAATCACTCAGCATTTAATTAATAAATGAAATATGCTCAGCAAACTTCTCATGTTCCATAAGTAATTATATTTGATGAAACAAATATAAACAAAACCATAATTTAAAAATCTGCAATTTTTCTTTGTTAAACAATATTAATAGCAATCTAGGACATACAGAAAACGTTTGATAAATGAGTAAATTCAAGAATAACTGGGCAATTCTTAGGCCTCATATGTATGATACTATTTTTTCTGACCAATATAATCAGTTTATATTTATTTATTTTAATTAATTATATAATTTCTCATGATACAAATTCTCATTTCTGCCTGCTTTGGATTGAAATGGCTTTTCATGCATATGTGCTAGGTCGCTCGGTCATGTCCGATTTTTTGCAACCCCCATGGATTGTAGCCTACCAGGCTCCTCTGTCCATGGGATTCTCCAGGCAAGAATACTGGAGTGGGTTGCCATGCCCTTCTCAAGGTGATCTTCCTGACCCAGGGATCGAACCTGCATCTTCTGCGGCTCCTGCACTGCAGGCTGACTGTTTATCGCCGAGCCACCGGGGAAGCCCGAAATAGCTTTAAGCATTCATATATTAAATTTAATTCAGGGTCACGCTTGGCCTCTGAAGGCTACAAAGCACCCACCCCAAGCAGGAGGGAGCTCTGCCCATCTCACTGCATCAGCCTTTACAGGCGGAGGGCACTTGGATATTAATAACCACCATTAAGAACAAGAGCCGGCATCATCTCATAAGGGCCTGCTCTACAGCGAGCAACGTCTGGGGTGATTTACATATATTATCTCCTTTCATCTCCACATCACCTAGAGGGTAGGACTTACTATCTTCATTTTATAGATTTATAGATGAGAAAGTTAAGGTCAAGTGATGTACCTGAGGTTATGCAATTCAGGGGCAGACATGATCTTCAAACATCCCACGCTCTTTATAGCTATGACACTACCTTTCACTTTGGCAGAGAATGTTTTCTCCAGTTAAGGATTCTTTAAAGCAAATTCCTTCCATGCACTAACAGTTACACCTCCCACTGTTGTTGCTGTGTAGTTGCTTCAGTCATGTCTGACTCTTTGTGACTCCATGGACTGCAGCCTGCCAGGCTTTTCATCCATGGGATTTCCCAGGCAAGAATACTGGAGTCGGTTGCCACTTCCTTCTCTAGGGGATCTTCCCGACCCAGAGATCGAACCCACATCTCCTGTATGGTGGGTTCCTTACCGCTGAGCCACTAGGGAAGCCTGCATCTTCCACAAGCAAAGCCCAATTCTGAATCATTTAAAGGCAGTTTTTTTTCTCACACACGTATCAAAACTTCTATCCAGGGAAAGACTTGAATTCCTCTTAAAGGTTAGGCTTTGTTTGTTCTGCATGCTGAGGAAAATTAAATTACTCTTTACTCAAAAATGATTATCTGTACCCATAAACTGCTTTTCTAAAAGGTCCAGGAGCTCTTGTTAAGAGATCATGATTTTCATTTAAAAAAATCATATGGATGGGAATTTGTTTCTTTTACATTTCTTTTTTAAAATGGGTATATAGGAAAAACTAGGTCAAAAATGAATAAGAAAATACCCTCTCTGTATAGGTATGTTATGTTTGCACATGTGTGCATGAATATATATGTATATATACTTGTATCCATCTTTCTCACTAGAACACATGTCATTCTGCTTCGGTAAAGCCAATACTCTGGGGCTTCCCTGGTGGTCCAATGGTTAAGAATCCACCTGTCAATGTCGGGGACATGAGTTAGATCCCTGGTCTGGGAAGATCACACACACTACAGA
The DNA here is from genome assembly GCF_029378745.1 of Bos indicus. NCBI lineage: Eukaryota > Metazoa > Chordata > Mammalia > Artiodactyla > Bovidae > Bos > Bos indicus. The sequence goes on along the minus strand of NC_091772.1, from coordinate 34,466,808 downwards.
GCAACTAAGCCTGTGGGTCACAACTACTGTTTCCTTGCCCTAGAGGCCATGCTCCACAACAAGAGAAGCTACCACAATGAGGAGCTCGGCACCACAACTACAGAGTAGCCTCCACTTGCTGCACCTAGAGAAAGCCCACACATAGCAACAAAGACCCAGTGCGGCCAAAAAAAAATAAATATTTTTAAAATACTTTTTAAAAATACTAAAGCCCAGAGATAAATCCACGCACATATGGACACCTTATCTTTGACAAAGGAGACAAGAATATACAATGGATTAAAGACAATCTCTTTAACAAGTGGTGCTGGGAAAACTGGTCAACCACTTGTAAAAGAATGAAACTAGAACACTTTCTAACACCATACACAAAAATAAACTCAAAATGGATTAAAGATCTAAACGTAAGACCAGAAACTATAAAACTCCTAGAGGAGAACATAGGCAAAACACTCTCCGACATACATCACAGCAGGATCCTCTATGACCCACCTCCTAGAATATTGGAAATAAAAGCAAAAATAAACAAATGGGACCTAATTAACCTTAAAAGCTTCTGCACATCAAAGGAAACTATTAGCAAGGTGAAAATACAGCCTTCAGAATGGGAGAAAATAATAGCAAATGAAGCAACTGACAAACAACTAATCTCAAAATATACAAGCAACTCCTACAGCTCAATTCCAGAAAAATAAATGACCCAATCAAAAAATGGGCCAAAGAACTAGACATTTCTCCAAAGAAGACATACAGATGGCTAACAAACACATGAAAAGATGCTCAACATCACTCATTATCAGAGAAATGCAAATCAAAACCACTATGAGGTACCATTTCACGCCAATCAGAATGGCTGTGATCCAAAAGTCTACAAGCAATAAATGCTGGAGAGGGTGTGGAGAAAAGGGAACCCTCTTAAACTGTTGGTGGGAATGCAAACTAGTACAGCCACTATGGAGAACAGTGTGGAGATTCCTTAAAAAACTGGAAATAGAACTGCCTTATGACCCAGCAATCCCACTGCTGGGCATACACACTGAGGAAACCAGAAGGGAAAGAGACACGTGTACCCCAATGTTCATCGCAGCACTGTTTATAATAGCCAGGACATGGAAGCAACCTAGATGTCCATCAGCAGATGAATGGATAAGAAAGCTGTGGTACATATACACAATGGAGTATTACTCAGCCATTAAAAAGAATTCATTTGAATCAGTTCTAATGAGATGGATGAAACTGGAGCCTATTATACAGAGTGAAGTAAGCCAGAAAGAAAAACACCAATACAGTATACTAACACATATATATGGAATTTAGAAAGATGGTAACAATAACCATGTATACGAGACAGCAAAAGAGACACTGATATATAGAACAGTCTTATGGACTCTGTGGGAGAGGGAGAGGGTGGGAAGCTTTGGGAGAATGGCACTGAAATGTGTATACTCTCATGTATGAAACGAGTCGCCAGTCCAGGTTCGATGCACTGATACTGGATGCTTGGGGCTGGTGCACTGCGACGACCCAGAGGGATGGTATGGGGAGGGAGGGGGGAGGGGGTTCAGGACGGGGAACACGTGTATACCTGTAGCAGATTCATTTCGATGTTTGGCAAAGCCAATACAATATTGTAAAGTTAAAAAAAAAAAAACACTAAAGTTTTCTTTTTTTAAGGCAATACTATGCAACCTCATTTAACATCTAAGCTAGTGGAGGTGATAGCATTCCAGTTGAGTTATTCCAAATCCTGAAAGACGATGCTGTGAAAGTGGTGCACTCAATATGCCAGCAAATTTGGAAAACTCAGCAGTGGCCACAGGACTGGAAAAGGTCAGTTGTCATTCCAATCCCAAAGAAAGGCAATGCCAAAGAATGCTCAAACTACTGCACAACTGCACTCATCTCACATGCTAGTAAAGTAATGCTCAAAAATCTCCAAGCCAGGCTTCAGCAATATGTGAACCGTGAACTTCCTGATGTTCAAGCTGGTTTTAGAAAAGGCAGAGGAACCAGAGACCAAATTGCCAACATCTGCTGGATCATGGAAAAAGCAAGAGAGTTCCAGAAAAACATCTATTTCTGCTTTATTGACTATGCCAAAGCCTTTGACTGTGTGGATCACAACAAACTGTGGAAAATTCTGAAAGAGATGGGGATACCAGACCACCTGACCTGCCTCTTGAGAAATTTGTATGCAGGTCAGGAAGCAACAGTTAGAACTGGACATGGAACAACAGAATGGTTCCAAATAGGAAAAGGAGTACGTCAAGGCTGTATATTGTCACCCTGTTTATTTAACTTATATGCAGAGTACATCATGAGAAACGCTGGACTGGAAGAAACACAAGCTGGAATCAAGATTGCCGGGAAAAATATCAATAACCTCAGATATGCAGATGACACCACTCTTATGGCAGAAAGTGAAGAGGAACTCAAAAGCCTCTCGATGAAAGTGAAAGTAGAGAGTGAAAAAGTTGGCTTAAAGCTCAACATTTAGAAAACAAAGATCATGGCATCCGGTCCCACCACTTCATGGGAAATGGATGGGGAAACAGTGGAAACAGTGGCAGACTTTATTTTTCTGGGCTCCAAAATCACTACATATGGTGACTGCAGCCATGAAATTAAAAGACGCTTACTCCCTGGAAGGAAAGTTATGACCAACCTAGATAGCATATTCAAAAGCAGAGACATTACTTTGCCAACAAAGGTCTGGCTAGTCAAGGCTATGGTTTTTCCTGTGGTCATGTATGGATATGAGAGTTGGACTGTGAAGAAGGCTGAGGGCCGAAGAATTGATGCTTTTGAACTGTGGTATTGGAGAAGACTCTTGAGAGTCCCTTGAACTGCAAGGAGATCCAATCAGTCCATTCTGAAGGAGATCAGTCCTGGGATTTCTTTGGAAGGAATGATGCTAAAGCTGAAACTCCAGTACTTTGGCCACCTCATGCGAAGAGTGGACTCATTGGAAAAGACTCTGATGCTGGGAGGGACTGGTGGCAAGAGAAGGGGACGACAAAGGATGAGATGGCTGGATGGCATCACTGACTCGATGGACGTGAGTCTGAGTGAACTCCGGGACTTGGTGATGGATAGGGAGGCCTGGCGTGCTGTGATTCATGGGGTTGCAAAGAGTCGGACACGACTGAGCGACTGATCTGATCTTATCTGATCTGAACACCAGTTAGCTGCTGGCTGATGGCCTGGGCTCTGCGAATTTTGTGTGGAATGAGATGACCCTGCTCTCAGAAAAGGGGTTCAGTTCAGTTCAGTCGCTCAATCATGTCCGAATCTTTGCAACCCCATGGACTGCAGCAGGCCAGGCTTCCCTGTCCATCACCAACTCCGAGAGCTTACTCAAACTCATGTCCATTGAGTCGGTGATGCTATCCAACCATCTCATCCTCTGTCGTCCCCTTCTCCTCCTGCCTTCAATCTTCCCGAGCATCAGGGTCTTTCCAATGAGTCAGTTCTTTACATCAGGTGGCCAAAGTATTGGAGTTTCAGCTTCAACATCGGTCCTTCCAATGAATATTTAGGACTGGAAATCAGTCTCCAGGAAAGGAGAAATGTCATTTATAAACCATGGTTCCATAGACACTCAAGTAATTTACCAAAATAAATAAACTTTCATATAGAATTAGAATTTTTGTTCTTAGTTCCAGAAATAAGTCACCGTTTGGTTAGTAGGCAGTGACATTAAATTTATCAATTAAAACTCCTTATAACACACACATTACCATTTTCCCTGGCATAGCTTATCTTACCTTGATCTTTCGGTGGTACTGAAAATGAACTCTGCATGATGATGTCGTTGACTTGAATAACAGCTGTCCTAAAATTAACCAAGACAAGTAATAATTAGGAAAGAACGGAGATGCCATGTGAAAATGTACAAAAACATAAATTACAAGCTTTATTTTTTAAATAAAAAGTCTTTATTTATATGAATAATAAGAAATGGAGTGAACTATTAGGAATTAAAGTTTTATTCCTTTCTCATAGACACAGGATTTTACTGACTGCTCAGGTATGGGCTTGGAGAGGGAGTAATGTGACACATTAAGAGTGAATTGTATCCATCTCCCTGCCCTCCTGGTGTCAGGGAAATGTGCAATTAGGCAAAGCTGAGGTTCCCTAAATATGTCCTGCCTGATAATTATATTTTAGGTTCTATTTAAGAAATAACTAAAATGTTTAACAATGTAGGTAAAGGAAGTATAACTACAATATAATCATTTGATGAAACATAATTCAGTCATTAAAATGCAATTTTGAAGATTATGCAGCAGCATGGTAAATACTGATGATATAATATACTGGATGAACACACCAAATGACCGACACACTAGGATTACAGCTAAAAACAAAGGCACAGAAAAATGCATGACAGGAAATATGTTAATATGTATATTTCTTTTGTTTTGGTGATGTAATTAGAGTTGTTTTCCCTTCCATTTTAGATATTTTCCAAATTATCTAGAATGTGGGTTCCATGTTAATAAGCTATGCAAATGTATATAAAAATAAGACAAAGTCTTTGGAAAAATACAGGTAAATATTTTTTGTGCACTTCAAAAACTGCCATGTTTCTAAGTATGATGCCAAAGACAAAGACATTAAGGTAGAGACTGATGAATTTTTCCAGTGAAAATTTTAAATGTTTTTAAAGTAGAAAACTAGGTAAAATAAAAGGGCATGACTTCTACTTCAGCCAAGACAGAATAACAGAGGCCAGATTTTCCCTCCTTCCTGAAACAATCAAGACACAGACAAAATACATGAAATAATATTTCAAAACAGTGAACCTCAAGTCACAAAGACTGACTTTTGAGAGAGAGAAAACATTTGTTTTCTGTTACAGGAAAGGAGAACGTTGACGGAAACATCCAGAGTAATGAGGAAAAGAGCTGGAGAGAGAAGGAAAAAAAGGAATGAAGAGCGTCCTTATCAGGTGTTCACTTGTGCACCTATAAGCACATACCATGGAGGAAACCACCTGAGGCCGGGAAAGATCCACAGTGCCGAACACTCACGGAAGAACAGGCATATCACCTGCTCTTACCAGTCAGACTGGAAAATCTCTGAAATCGTGGGACACTGGGTAGAGTATGAAGAAGAATTCTGCTTTAGTAAGGGGGAATAATTGACCCTATACTAAGCATTTCTTTGGTTTTACAAAACATATCTCAAAGAGAGACCGAAAAGGATCAAACTATTTCCAAGTGTCCTAGCTGTGTATTAAGAGCAAAGCTCAAAAATATTTATAGAAAGACAAAAATATCCATCATCCAACAAAGTAAAATTCAGCTGACATGAATTTTGACAGCTGACAAAGAATTATCAAAGAGGCAGGAAAATGCAAGTGACAGTGAAAAAAATAATAACTGATCCTGATCTGACATAGATGTTAGAAATAGCAGACAAGGACATTAAGTGTATAACCTGTATTTCATATGTTCAAAAATTTAAGTATGAACAGGAAAGATATAAAAATGACCCAAATAAAGTTTCCAGAGATGTAAATTACAATACATAAAATTAAAAAGTACACCGGATAGGATTATCAGCATATTAGACGTGTTGGAAGAAAAATACTGGAAAAGTTGGAGGGATAGAAATTGAGACTGTCCAAAATGAAACTCAGGAAGAAAGGAGTGAAAAGAAAAAAACAAAACAAACCAGATCATCAGGACAGATCATCATTTGTGCTCTAGGACAACTTTAAGCCACCTAATAGATCCAGTAACTGGAGAAGAAAGACATGCAAAATCAAAAAAATTATTTTTTAAGAAATAGTGGCAGAAACTTCCAAATTTGAATAAAGCTATAAACATATCTGAAAAGCTAAAAAAAAAAAAAAAAAACCAAACCCTAAAGCACAAGAAACATGAAAACTACACCAATGCATATCATGACCAAACTGTCCAAAACTACTGAAAAAAGGAAAAATTTAAAGTGAGGTGATGCAACTGAGAAGACAAGTGGAGCAGCATGTTTAAAGTACTGAAAGAAAAAAAAATCTGTAATCTAGAATTCTATGTTCATAGAACCTATCTTTCAAAAATAGGAGAGAAACAAAGTCATTTTTGTTCATACAGAAGCTAAAGGAATTCATTATGAGCCCACCTACAAGGAATGTAAAATGATGTCTTTTAAGCAGAAGGAACAGGATACCTGATTAGAATATAGATCTATACACAGAAAGGAATATTTCAATACTAGAAACAGGAACTTCATGGCAAGCATATAAGGTTTTTGTCTTGATACTCAAATTTCTTTGAAATATAACCCTTTAGATGAGAGAGGTGACACCACTACAGATATCACTGCTATTTAAAAATACCTGGCAATACATTTGATAATTTAAATAAAATGAATAATTATTCTGAAAGACACAAGCTACCAAAGCTCATTCAAAAAGTGAGCCCTGTATTTTCAAAGAAATCGAAGTTTTAGTTCAAAATCACCCATCAAAGAACTGTAGGTCCAGAAAGTTTCTTTGGAGAATTCTAACAAATATTTAAGGAAGAAATAATACCAATTATAAGCAAATTCTTTTGGAAAACTGAAAAGGAGGGAATTGTAACTACCTAATTCAATGAGCCAGCATTATCCAGACACCAAAATCAGACAAAAAACATGAGAAGGAAAGAAACCTCCAGATCAAAATCTCTCCTTAACACAGATGCAAAAATTTTAAGATGTTAGCAAATCAAATCCAACAATATGACACACCTTGACCATGTAAGGTTATCCTGGGAATGCACACTTGTTTAATATTCAGAATCAATGTAATTCACTGTATTTGTGAAGTGAAAAAAGGAAAACTGTATGATCATATCAATAGATGCAGAAAACACATGTGACAAAATCCAACATCCATTAAAAAACGATCATTTAGAAAAATAAGAATAGAAGGAAACTTCGTCAACTTGGTAAAAGGATATCTGTGAAAAATCTACAGCTAGTATCATGCCAAACAGAAAAGAACTGGATGCTTTCCCTCTAAATTTACAAACAAGAGGAGGATATCTACTATTACAACGTTGATTCAATATTGCATTGGAAGTTCCAGCCAGTGCAATAAAGTGAAAATGAATAAAATGCATCCATACTGAAAAACAAGACATAAAACAGTCTTTATTTGCAGATGGAATGATTGTCTATGTAGAAAATTCAATGGAATCTATAAAAATAACTGAGTTCAACAAGCTTAAAGAATACAAGACCAATATACAAAAATCAATTACATTTCATATACAAATAACAATCAGAAACTGAAACAATAAATCAGAAAATAAAATTTAAAATACTATTTGTAATGACATCACAAATATGAAATAACTGAGGGTAAATCTAACAAAAAGATGTAAAATACTGAAAACTACAAAACAATGATAAGAGAAATTTTTAAAGACCTAAGTGAATGGAGAGATATATACCATGTTCATAGGTCAGAAGATTCAATATTGTTAAAATGGTAATTCTCTGCAAACAGGTGTTATAGATTTAATATAAGCTTAATAAAACTACCAACAGACATTTTGCAGAAATTCACATGGAAATGCAAAGAACTTAGGATAGCCAAAATCATTTTTAAAAATAAGACAAAAGTGGAAGGAAAATACTACTCTAATTTCAAGATTATTATAAAGCCAAAAGTATGAAGACAGTTTAAAGATAAATTCATGTTGATGTTATGGCAAAACCAATACAATATTGTATAGTAATTAGCCTCCAATTAAAATAAATAAATTTATATTAAAAAAAACAAATAGATCAATGGAACAGAATACAGAGCTCAGAAATAAACCCACACATATATGGCTGACTGATTTTTCATGAAGGTGCAGAGGGAAATCAACACAGGAAAAAGCGTCACTTTAACAAATGGTACTTGGACTACTGCACATCCATATGCAAAAAATGACAACAACACTGTGAGACATACCTCACACCACATATAAATCCAAAGTGCATCACATATCTGAATGTAAAACCTAAAACTACAAAACTTCTAAAGCACTCTGGTTTTTTATCAAGCAAAGATATCTTATATGGGACATCTAAAGCACAATCCACAGAGTAGCTAACTAATAAGTAGACTCCAAAATTAAAGACTTCTGCTCTTTAAAAAACACTATTAAGAGAAGGAAAAAACAAGCCACAGAGTGGGAGAAAAATGATTGTAAATAATACATATAGAAAGACCTTATATCCAGAATAAAGTACTCTCAAAGCTTAATAATAAGAAAACAAACATGCAATTTAAAAGACAAGCAAAAGATCTAAAGAAATATTTCACCAAAAAAAAAAAGATGTGGCTTGCAAATAAGGACATAAAAAGATGCTCAACATCATTAGTTATTAAAGAAATGTAAATTAAAACCACAAAGAGATATAATCACAAACCTATTAGAATGGCTAAAAAATTTCTCAAGACTATACCAAGTGCTGACAAGAATGAGGAGGAAGTGGAAGTCTTATACCCTGCTGGTGGTAATGTAAAACGGTACAATTACTTAGAAGAAAGTCAGGCATTTTCTTCATAAGATAAAGATACACCTACCATATGATTCAGCCAATCCCTTCCTACTTATTCAAGAGAAAAAAAGATCACGTTCACAAAGAATGTTTACAGCAGCTTTATTTATAGTAGCCCCAAACCAGAAGCAATCCAAATGTTCAACAACAGGTGAGAGTTTAAACAAACTGTGATACACCCATTCAATGTAACATTCCTTGGCAATGTAAAAGGATAAATTACTGATCTGCACTACAGTACGGATGAATCTGCAAAAACATCATGCTGTATGAAAGAAGACAGATAAAAGAAGGTATATATTTTATGACCTTAGTTTTATAAACTTTTAGAAAATGCATATTATAGTGACAAAAAGCTGATTAATAGTTGCCTGAGCGCAAGGAGACAAGGAGGGTTGGAATGAAGTACCTACTTGGGCATGAGGAACATATATCCACCCATTAGGATGAACAACATATTCATTATCTTGATTGTGGTGACAGTGTCACAGGCATTACTTACATACAGCAAACTGCATCAAATTACACTTTAAATATGTGAAATTTTTGTATGCCAGTTACATCTTAAAATAGCTGTCAAAAATTAAGGCAAATTTATTGGGAAAAATCAGAAAACTCACAACAGATATATAGTTATACAGTTATTCATTTAACAGTCTTTGAGGTGTGACTATGCAAGGACATGGTAGACAGGGTCCTTGTGCTTGGATCTGGTATAAATAATGAGAAACCTCTCCATAAAACATAAAACTAGCAGACTCCAGAAACATGAAAGAGGACAAACTAGTAATCATCAGAATGTTCAGCCTTATAATTAAATAAATGCAAATTTCAAAAATAAAATTTCTTTGCCTACAAATTGGCAAAAACAAACAAAATGCATGCTTGGAAAAAGTCTGCAGAGATGTACATGCAAACTGGTAGGTATTTTTGCAAGATGCACCCTAAGCCTTACAGTTCTGCACTCCTTTTGATCCAGACTGTCCTTACCCTTCAGAAAATCATGATAAATGTGCAGAGCTACATTACTACCATCTTCACTATCATCATCCATGTTACCTTTTTAAAATTCTTCAGGGTACCATTTAATATACGCACAAAATATAAAGTCCCTAAGTAAATGAGGATCTATCTGTCTATCTATCTTTATAATGAAACTATTATAAAGACTGTTTCTTAAGATATTTAAAATTATGAAAAATGCTTACTACACATTTTTGTATGAGAGGGGTTGGTTATGGAGTGGTATGGTTCAAATATTTCCCTGAATATTCACATAAGGGAAACTACCAAACAGTAAAAGTGGCTACCTCTGAGTGAGGAATTAAACTGCTATTTAACTTTCCCTTTCTTTTTAGTTTTGGCTGAGCTGGGTCTTCACTGCAGGACGTGGGCTCTCTAGCTGCAGTGCCCAGGTTTCCCTAGTTGCAGTGCATGGGCTTGGTAGCTGCCTCATGTGAGCCTAGGTGCCCTGCAGCATGTGGGATCTTAGTTGTCTGACCAGGGATTGAACCTGTGTCCCTGGCACTGGAAAGTGGATTATTAACCACTAGACCATCAGGGCAGTCCTTTAACTTTCCTTATGCTTATGGATATATTACTAAGTTTCCCCAATGAAAAAATACTGTCTCTGAAATTGAAAAAAAAAAGCAGAACAAAAAGTTTTATTTTAATTGTTCTGGAATGCTATATTAGATAAGGATTGCCATTAAAATACTTCCCCCCCAATATCATGGTATTTAAAATAGGTAATTCACTAAAATGGAGTCTGTTATCTTCTGCCACATAAGACATGATAGTATTTAATTCTATTGTAATTATGAAAAATGAAAAAATTGTGTCATAAATACACCTAATGCTTATTTTAAAAAGCACCTGAAGAATCACAATATTGTATCCTCTGATTGGGTTGGAAATAAAAGGTCATTATATAAATGTTCTAGAGGAAAAGATACATTAAAAAGTCACATAAGTTCTATCAGCATTTTTCAAATATTACACAAGCAAAACCAAGGCCATCTTGACTCAGGGTACCATGATACAGCACTAGCAGCCACTGTGTCCTTCACAGTCCAGAGAATCTCTGATCATTATAACCTGGCTTTTCTTACTTGCATGCTGAAAAGTACATTAAGTAGAAAAATTTATCAGAAAGGAACAAAAATTAAAGAACGCAATGAATGAACGCCATCGATTATAGCAAGACAAAATGTTTTATAAATCACTCATATGGTTACTTTTCATTTTAGTTAATATGTCATTTTTAAACTGAGTTGATTAAAAATGAAAATTAGGTGAATTGGTTATATGGGAAGTGACAGCTCAATGGTGCTAGAAATGGAAATCTTCCATTTATTCCTGGTTGAGGAAACCTAAGGTACATCATGCCTTCTCTTTGCTATACTGCCTTGACAACGTTCCTAAAAATACATTTAGAAAGAATCTTACATGAAAAAATCTTACATGAAAAAACTTTGCTCCATGTTCCATAAGCTTATTACCGTTAACCCAGAGTGGGAGTATGTATTTAAAAGTGTGTTCTTGTGTGTGTATTTGGGCACCACTCAGAGCTGCAATGTCGAGTTACTCTAGATTATTAAGGGAACTTCATATTATCTGATTAATTTTACGGAGTTATTTCCAGGGGAACTATTTCCTACAGAATAAACATTGCTATTCAGATAGATGCCATAACATAACGAATTTGGTCAGAAGAACATAAAGCATGAAAAAATTGAACAAGGTGAAAAGTCTTTGGGTGTATAGCCATTGGTTACTTGTAACAGGCTCTTCTTTATATATTAAGATAACACTACTAACCTACCACTGACTAGGCAGCTGTTCTTCTCCCAGGCCTTCCTCCAGTTTTGATTTTACAGTGATCTTGTGGCTCTGGATTTTAAAGCACTGCACAGTGATTGGCTCACAGATTTTAGGTTTGAGGCTAGAGCTAGAGTTGGTGAATTTACAGAAAACACCTTGCCCTCTTCTACACTGAGCGCTTACTACATGCTAGACCTACAAAGTGATACACACACACACACACACACACACACACCCCCCTCTATCCTCAGGAGAGAATCAGCACTGTCAAAATCTTTCAAGTAAAAAACTGAGGCCCAAAGAAATTAAGTAACTTGCTCGAGGTCATTAGGATGAGCCAGAACTGATTCTCCAGGTGTGTCTGGTTCTTAAACTCATATACACACTCCTATTTTACTGCGTTCAGTCTTCCTTTCCCACTATCTTGCCTCCACTTTTCTCTCTCGTGAACGCCTGTACAAGTGTGTACCAAGTCAATGGAAATAGAGAAAGTTTGTTGCTGGAAATCAGAATTAAAGGAAAATCAGTGAAATAAAGAATGGGAACCAAGGAAATGAAAAAAAGTGAGTTAGATAAGCTGGGAAAGGAGTGAACTTGGGAAATGAAAGAACTCAGCGGGAAATGATAGTCATCTTGAAATATCTGAAAGTCATCTTGAAACATCTGAAGAGAAGTGACATGGAAGAAGGATGAGAGGAATGCTATGTAACCTGAGTGCACAGTCCAACCAGGAAGGGAGACCAGTTACAAGGAAACCAATGTCATGTGAACACAAGGCAGCACTTTCCGTGACCACTTATGCTCCACTAGGAAACCACTCCGTAACGTGCTGTATGAAACACTGAACTCTGTCACTGGAAACGCTGAAGGAGAAGCTGGCTCGAAGCTGTTTACCCAGCCCTAACTGTCATCACAGACTTTAGCAATATGGCAGCAAAGGACTCAGAGAGGCTGTATAACCCCAGACATTATCTAAGTGAAAAAGCTGCCTTTTTTTTTTTTTCACTGAATTAAGGAAAGGGTCATGACCCAGCGGAGGAAGTGGAAGGAACAGCCCGAAAAAACCTGTGAAGTATTCAGTGCTGCCCTTGTCCTTTTACGGACATGGGTATTGTTTCAAAATGTTTAATGCATTTGAGGATGAATTTTCCTACCCTGTTTAATTTCATGGGCACATGAAATTTCACCATATACTTCACTATTTTAAAAAACTTTTCAAATCGACTTTACTGAGGTATAATTTACATACAGCAGACATATATATCTGTGTAGCAATCAGTCTTTTTTCTGCAATTTATAATGTTCTGATATACTAGGGGCTGGCTGGCTGGACAGAGTGCCCCTTCTGTTCTTATTTTGTTGCTAAGGTGGGTATGACTCTGTAACCCGCCAGGCTCCTCTGTCCATGGGATTTCCCAGGCAAAGAACGGGTTGCCATTTCCTTCTCCAGGGGATCTTCCCGACCCAGGGATCAAACCCACATCTCCTGCATTGGCAGGTGGATTCTTTACCACTGAGTCACCAGGGAAGCATGCCACTTCCAGGGCTAGATAATCCTAGACAAACCCTGGGGAGCACACCTTTCAATGCCAAGTCCATATCCCCAACCTCCTCCTTTATGGAACTTCACACGTGAGTCAACATTTTCCCAGGCTTCAGCCACCCCAGGACCAGGTGTTGGACAGCTAGGACTATCATGTAGCCTGAAACCACTGAAACTGTTCAAACTAGGCAATCTAAAATGATCTCTTGCTCTACCCTGCCTTTCCCAGGGAGACCACGATAAAGGCATCAGGCCATGCTTGCCCATCCCTCTTCCCTGTTGACCAGCCCTGGAACCTCCCATGTGGCCCTGAATGCCTGGCACACCCCCTCTCTTGGGAACTGTAAGAAATAACTTCTTCTTTCAAAGGCAGTCGGCTCTGTCTGTAACCCTACCATACCCAATGAAAACAAAATCCCAGTTATGTTACAAGAAATATAGACATGAACATCAAAAGTCCCCTCATTATCTGAAAGAGTCCCCTTGTGCTCTTTTATGGTCAATCCCTACCTCTCTTTCCTGGCCCCAGGCAACTACTGACACTTTCTGTCACCATGAATTAGCTTTGCCTGTTCTAGAATTTTGTATCATTTCATATAAATCAAACAGTATGTTATCATTTTATTATGTAGATCAGTAGATCATTTCTTTCTGTTGCTGAATGGATTCCATCCTATGACCAGAATGCAATTTGTCCATCCATTCACCCATGGCTGAGCATCTGAGCTGTGATCAGTTTTTGGCTCTCATGAATAAAATTGCTATAAATATTTGTGTCCAAGTCTTTGTGTAAATAAACATGTTCATATCTCTAGGGTGAAACTGCCTAGCATGAAACTGCTGAGTGGTATAACTACAAGCAACTGCCTGTTTTTTAAAGCAGCTGTACTATATTTCATTGATTTTAAAAAAATAACCTTTTTAAAGCATTGATAGAATTCAAGTTTCTTAAGATTTTTATATAAATAAGAGGACCCAGTATCTTAAAGCTCAATTTTATCAAAATAATATAATCTTGAAGTGAAGTTGCTCAGTCGTGTCCAACTCTTTGTGACCCCATGGACTGTAGCCCACCTGGGTTCTTCTGTCCATGGGAGTTCCAAGGCAGAATACTGGAGTGGGTTGCTATTTCCTTCTCCAGGGGATTTTCCCATCCCAGGGATCGAAACCTGGGTCTCCGGCATTGCAGGCAGACACTTTACTGTCTGAGCCACCAGTACCCAAATTCTGACTAATTTGCTCAGTTATAACCAAATGTTTATTCCAATCTCAATCTGTCTTACTTACGGAACAAATAATTTTAAGAAACAAATGTTATAAAATTCTCAAACTGGTGGAAAAGAATTAGAACAGGTGAAAGAAAATCTACAGCATAAATTCTGACCCACTTTGAAAATTAACTGCTTATATTAATATTTCATTAATATCTTTGACAATCGTCTTCCGCCCAAATGATTGCACACTGCTATCAAGTTCAATAAAACAGTGCCTCTTTAAATTCAGATATTTCTGAATGTCAGCCAGTAAATGCTTTACAGAGTCATCCTGGGGGACTAGTTTGTTTAAGACCCTCTGAGGCAACTTTTCTACCGAGAATTGGGGAAAGTCTGGCAGTCACCCAATTTCCCCTGATTTTAGATCTGTTGCTTCAGTGATCTTACCAGATACTCACTGCAGTTTCCCAACAAAAACCCTAAAAGACAAGACTGACCTTTAGTTTTCAGGACCCCATTCTAGTCCCATCTCAGCTGTGCAATGCATTCAAAAGTTGTAGAAGGATCCACGAACAGAGTAGGGAGATGTATACTTTTAACCAAAATGTCTCACCATGTGACTCTGAACAAGTCACTGAATCTTTTTGTCTGTTTCAGTTTCCTTATGTTAGAAAGGGAGAGCTAATATTACTTAACCCATTTGGCTGATGAAAGGATTAAACTAGAATACTATGTGTTGACAATACTTGGTTAAAAAAGAACTATTTAAAAAACAAGGTGTTACTTATGGTAGTCGAGGTCTGCAGGATTCTTCCAAAAGGAAAAAAAAAAAAGGTTACTATTATCTCTGGCATTTCCAAGAAAAACAAAGGAATATACTAGAACAGACTTTGAAATACAAGTCATATTATTTTCCATGGTAAGATCTAATCATCTACCCTCTTAAAGTGGGAGCACACATTGATATCTGCGCTCTTTCACATGTGCGCCACACGTGACCAGACCAGGCAGGTTACAGTATTTAGGAGGGCATTCTTCTACCTTAATAAAAACATACCAGGAAAGTATGTTCTAGCCTTAGATCTTTTTTTTCTCCCTTCAACAGATTTTCTATAAAATTACTTCAACTCCTGAGATCTAACCACACTTATAAATTTGTATTTCTAGTTTCCAAATTCCACGGTGAAACGTTCTCAGCTTACTATTATACACAGCTCCACTTGGCTACCTGCAAACTAAAGGCAGTTCCTGTTTCCAAAACTAAATTTTTTAAAATTCATTGAGGTGTAATTAAATGACGAACAAAATTGTATGTGCTGAATGTGTACAATGCGATGACACAGGCAGACTTTGTGAAATGGTTACCATAGTCAGGTAATTGGCCATCACCTCACAAAGTTACTTTTTTCACCCCTCTGTGGTAAGAATACTTAAGTTGTGGTAAGAACACTTAAGGTTTACTCTCCTGGCAGATTTCAAGAACACGACACAGTATTACTAGCTGCAGTCACCATGCTGTATATTAGATCCCCAGGATTTATTCATCTTATCTTCCCCAGAAATAAGCACTTTGAATTCTTAGAGCTGACTGTTCTGGTATTTATACCTCTATTCTGTCAATAACATGCTTATAATCTTACTTCTTGACTGTTCAGTGTTAGGCAGTATCTACTGGTGCCCCACTGTGAAAGATGAAGATTTATCTCTATTTCTATCCTCAATCAATAACATGCTTGCTCAATAATTTTCCTGAGCATGGAATTCCAAGTTGAAATTTCCACTGTCTTCTGGTTTCCAATGTTGCTGTTAAGAAACCTGAAGCTATTTGTGATCCTTTATATGCAATATTTTTTTTTTTTTCTCTCTATGGAAACAAAGTTTAGAAATTTCACAGTGAAGTGTCTTAGTCTACTTTCAACCATTTGCCAAGTGGCTGGTGGGCCTTTTCAATCTGGAAACTCTAGATCCTGGGATATTTTCTTCAATTATTTTTCTGAGACTTCTTAATATATTTTTCTCTGTTCTTTTCCCCTTGAACTCTTCTTATTCAGATGTTTACCCTCCCTGGACTGTTAAACCTCTTTTCCCTTTTTTACATGTTTTACTTCTTTTATTTTTGCTCTTTCTGGAAAAATCCCTTAACTTTATCTTTTAGTGTTTTAATTGAGTTCCACTGGACATCTTCACCCAGTAGTCTGTGAAGGGTCTTTTTCATGCAGATCTAATGATCATCATGTTTTCCCCAGGTTTCAAGTCCATCAGTGGCTTCTTGTTTTCCACGAGATACAGCCAGACCTCTTCAGTCCAGCACGAAGATTTCACACACTAGCCTGTGTGGCTGTCACCACTACATTTGTTAAGAGCTGCATCTCAACAGTCACGTTATAGGCCGGCTCTTAGTCGCCTCCACAATTCTTCATGGAATCGCCTTCTTGCCCCAGCCTTGCTACATAATTCCTACTCACTTCCTCCACAATGTCTACCTGGCCAATTCAAGACATTTCTGTTGATCTGTCCATTATCCTCCAACACACTTTGACTGGCTCTCTTAGGAAGTAGCATCTGTTTAACTCTGTCCATATTCCCTTTAAATTTGCAAGTTTTATGACATCAGGGACAAAAATTCCATATTTATCTTTGTATTTCCAGAACCTAGAAGTGACTGGCTTGTAATAAGGTTTAACAAATGATTATTGGATAAATATATGTCAAGAATCCTGTAAAAATAAGACTGCTAAAAATTATTTAACAATACTTGCATGGTCCCATCAAGTACTTTTCATACCACTTGAATCTTTTATTTTCAACAGATGGGCTTCTAAAATTCGGAGTTATTTTTAAAATGAATAGTGATTTTTGAAATGTGAAGTAATATCTTATTAATTTTGCCACTACTATACTTTTCCATAACTTAGAGTGACAGATAAATTATTAGGTTAATTTTTTCAGTAATACATTTCCTTCGATCTCTACAGATTGCCTGGCCGTGTTTTTAGAAGGACTTGACCCACTCCTAAAATGACTTAAAAATTATATTATGCAAAGGTAAAGAATATCCTAGTGTCTTCAGTTTCTCTAGTAGCAGGCTTCGGATGTTTCATATATGTCAACATTTTTAAGTGTCATTAACTGCCAAAAACAATAATTTCCAAATAAATAAACCTAGAAAACAATAATTCCCAAAAATATCTATAAAAGCAGTAATTTGATGTTGCTGCTTTCCTGTTAAAAGGCCTCAGTGCATTTTAGTTAAATCTAAAACGACCCAAGTTTTAGGCAAGTTTTAACAAACAGGCATTCTTCCATTCCTTATTCATTCAAATGTGAATGATAAAGGTGTAAGAAAAACAGTTGCCTCTTTCTACATCAAACAGAGCATCTTTGGAATTTCCAGCCTGGATTCTCAATGCTAAAAGAATGGATTGTTCAGGCCCGTGAGGTTACCATCATGATGAAGATGAAAGCATTTCAAAAGAGAACTGTACCGTTTGGTAACAAATGACATACTGCATCAAATAAAAAGGCTGTCACTTACACACACTGTGAGATTGGTCAGTATTTTGCTTCCTTCCATCAGCCTGGTGGTAGTATTACTCTCCATTTGGGATTTAATTTATTACTTTGAAATGATCATTTTCACCACTCTTATCTACTTTCAGTGACAATCATCTCTAGGTTTAGAGAAAACAGATCTACTTTGAAGACTTTGGAGATCATTTTTGGATTCTCAGGTTCTTTTTTGGCTTCCAAGCACCAAAGAGTTTTGGTGGCATCACCACAGATCAACTGGTGTACTTTCAACAACTACTGGGTTGGCCAAAATCACTTGGGTATCCCCATAAGATGTTAACAGAAAAACCTGAAAGAACTCTTTGGCCAACTCAGTGTTTCTACCACCTGCCTGTATTGGGGAATTCTAACTTCCCCACAGCACTGCCAGGATGGCCCCTTCCTCTCTTAGCCCTGTCCCATCTCTAGCTCTTTTCTTCTCTACGGTCCACACTGAATTAAAATCCCATCAATTACCTTTATAAAGACTGCTCAATTAAAAAAGCAACCAAACCCACTGCTCTGCTGTTTCCTGCTAACTTCATCTATGTTCTGTAGTTTTTCATGTTTTTTTTTGTGTGAACTACTACTTCATAAATGATTCTGATGATTTTTCTTCCTTTTCACAAAGTGTATCAGACTCTTTGTAACCCCATGTACCCCACGTACTGCAGCCTGCTCCTCTGTCCATGGAATTCTCCAGGCAAGAATATTGGAGTGGGTAGCCATTTCCTTCTCCAGGGGATCTTCCCGACCCAGGGATTGATCGAACCTGGGTCTCCCGCATTGCAGGCAGATTCTTCAGTGTCTAAGCCACCAGGGAAGCCTCTCCTCTTCTAAAATAATTTTTTCACCATTTCCCTGGAGCACCCCAGTCGCAGGTTTACCTCTGCAGCATTACCTAATTTTTTTAATTTCCTGTCACAGATGGCTATGCTCTGTCACTTAGGTTTTCAAAAATGATTATCTTCAACATGGAAAAAGCAAAACCAAAGTGAACAAAAGCCTGACTCTTGTCCTGTCACCCCAACTTCCCTACTTGGAGGCAACAATTCTTAGCACCAAGGGAATCCTTCTAGTAACAGTCTGTATGTAGACAAGCCAACATGTGTACAAACAGGCTGTATCACCCATTCTCCCCTCCCCAAACTGAGCAGATTACACCCGCTACTCTCTTGCTTAATATGTTTTCAGCTCTCCATGTCAATACTCATGGATCCCCTTCATTCTCTGCAAAGATTGTATAGTACCTCACTGCAAAGAACCACAGTTTATTAACCAGCCACCTGCCAATTGACAAAGAGACTATTCTCAGCCTTCTGCTCTTACACACAAAACTTCGGCATGCATTAATATACTCACAACCCTGCTAGCACGTGTGAGTCCATCTGAACAGTGAAGTCACATTAAGAAATTTCTGGGCCAATTTAAAATTGTTATGGATATTACCATATTGTCATTCAAGGAACTTGTACTGACTTATCCAATGATGCATGAGAGTGCTTCCAAACTACTATCTGCCATTTTTTAAAAAATGTGAGCCATTTTTAAAGTCTGTATTGAATTTGTTATAATATTGCTTCTATTTTTTTTTAATGTTTTGGTTTTTTGGCCATGAGGCACATGGGCTCTTAGTTTCCTGACAAGAGATAGAACCTGCACCCCCTCTATGGAAGGTGAAGTCTTGGCCACTTGATCACCAGGGAAGTCTTCACTATTTGCCAAATTTGCCTCAAGTTTTCAATCAACCATCCAAAAGCTTCAAAGACTCCAGCATACCTAGATAGTTTTCTTAATTCTAGTTGAATAGACAAATATTTCTCTTTGCTGAAATACACAAACTCTGACAATAAAATGAAAACCAACTTTCATCTCTCGAGGATCTGGAAGAATGATCATTTACAGGAAGTCCCTGACAGACTAGAGAAGGGAAAACAAGTCCGTGCGTCTGCCCTGCATCACCTACACGAAGTGGGCAGGAGGGCCAGGGAACGTAGCCCATGAGTTGGTGTCAGCCCATTCTTGCTAGGAAAGTGGACAGACAAAGTGATTTCCTAATTGAGAAAGACAAGCCAGATAAAGTTATAGGAGAGAAAGAAATTCTAAACTGGCCTTAAAAAAAAAAGTTTCTTTTTAAGACATCACAGAATGTACAGGTGTAGTTTAAGAGATAATTTTATAGTGCAAAAAGGGTGGTCCTTTGTCTAAGATGAAATGGGGGTCTTCGATGAGGTGCTACAATTGAGGATCAGGTGAACCCAATTAACCCAATTTTTACTTGTCCTTACTAAGTGGTTTATTTTAGATGCACACAACTCCCTGAATCCTTTAGGGTATGACTAGGAAAAACCATAAACAGGCTCTAAAGGTCGTGACATTAATTTTCTTGTCATTCTCATGCTTTAAATAGGCATCAAAAAACTAAAAAATCTTGTCCTCTGGGAAGGAAGGCAAATCTGAAACTAATTATGGTAGTTATTATTGTAATACTATTAAATTAAATGCTATGACCCCAGCTAAATTTATTTCGGTACCTTTTGTTAATGAATAAACCTTCTCAAACAAGATTACTGCATCCTCTCACATAACAAAATCATGCGCCAGAGGACTGCTAGGACTAAGTCACCACTCAATAACCTGAATTCCTCACTCACCTAAAGCTGAAGTGAAAAGTTTAATAAGTGTACATGGAATGCTTTTGCAGAAAATTTTGTATCTGTTACAAAGCTGTATTTAAGGAGGAAAATCCTCAGGTGAGTAGAAGACTGAATCATGAGTCTTATCTGCAATGGGCTGTCTTCAGTTGTCTATTTCACCAACTGAAGGCTTGCTCATAACTATTTCGATGTATTTATAGCTAAAAGAGGGGCTTCCATGATAGCTCAGTTGGTAAAGAATCCGCCTGCAATGCAGGAGACCCTGGTTCAATTCCTGGGTCGGGAAGATCCACTGGAGAAGGGATAGGCTACCCACTCCAGTATTCTCAGGCTTCCCTTGTGGCTCAGCTGGTAAAGAATCCACCTGCAACGTGGGAGACTTGGGTTCAATCCCTGGGTTAGGAAGATCCCCTGGAGAAGGGAAAGGCTACCCACTCCAGTATTCTGGCCTGGAAAATTCCATAGACTGTATAGTCCATGGGGTCGCAGTCAGAGGTGACTGAGTGACTTTCACTTTCACATCTAAAAGTACATAAAGGGGAGTGGGTATCTCAGTAGCTTCTTTTTTCTGCTTAAGTTTCTAAGGCTCAAACTGCTTTCTTTAGATGTTTGGAGGATAAGATGTCAAGAGGCCACAGTGAAGCTTAAGGATTTTCTGGTAGTTGCTTGACCAACACCTGGGCACCAGGTGAAAGAGGAAGCCACCAGACCTGGTACTTAGGAAGTATCTGCTGTGTGTTAGTGACCAGAAATCTGAATGATATCCATGGAGACACCACTGGGCTTGTTTTTGTTTTTAAAGCAGCTCCTTCCAACCTTTTCTTTTTTTAATTTTTATATGTACTTTTTACTTTTGGCTGTGAAGGCTTTCTCAAGTTGCAGCATGAGGGCTTCTCAACGTGGAGCACTACTGCTCTAGAGCCCACCATTGGGCCTGTTTTAATCCTATAAATGCTGCAAGAGAGGGGAGGGTTGAGGACACTGAATGATGAGTTTGGGTGGGTGGGAAGGGAAAGTCAGGCAACAAGATGAGCTACAAACATCCTCGTGGGACTGACAAGCAGAGGAAAGAGGAATGAGTATAAACCACACAAGAAAGAAAAAGCAAGTGGGGGGAAAACAGGAACAATGGCAACATTATTTTAGAAGGAGAAATGGCATGGGAGGGAAATAAAAAGCACTTAAATTCCAGGTTCCTTAAATATCTCAGAAGATACAGAGAATCAGTTAAGAGCCAGTTCTTCCCTTCTCTACTACAGCCAGAAAGACACCTACAGACTCTGTGTGCATTGCCAGTCGTCTAAGCAGTCAATAACCATCAACTGGTTGTTAAATGATCTTCTTGTTGATTAATGGCAACAGCTTATTAAAATTTAAAGTGAGCTAAATGAAGTTAAATATTTTAAGAGCATCTTCTACTTCTCTAAATTTGAAAGTTAGGCTTTGAATAAAGCTTTCACGTTATCTCTATTTGTTTAGAGGTGTTGACTATGACGCATCACCTCATAGGAAAGATGAGAAACAGAAGAGGGTGGAAAGAAGTAGGGGGGCCTTTGTCTTGCAAGCCTCTCTACAAAGGTTCATTGTACACACAGGAACTCCAAATCAAAGGATCTGATTAGTAGTGTTTTCTAATCCTTTGTTTTCATGTACTTGACCATGGTCCCAAATTTATTCCTTCACACTTTTTTATTTGCATCTCAAACTGCTTTTTGTGCTCCAAGTGTATAGTGTCACATCAGCGAGTGAAGCAATTTTAAAAAATTATTTACTCATTTTAATTTTTGGTTGTACTGGGTCTTCATTGCTGCACAGGCTTTTTTCTAGTTGCAGAGAGCGGGGCTACTCTCTAGTTGCAGTGCACGGGCTTCTCATTGTGGTGGCTTTTCTTGCTGCGGAGCAAAGCGGGCTCTGGGCACATGCGCTAGTGTAGTTGCAGCATGACGGCTCAGTAGTTCTGGCTTGTGGGCTCTGGAGTGCAGGCTCAGTAGTTGTGGTGCATGGGCTCAGCTGTTCCATGGCATGTGGAATCTTCCCAGACCAGATATCAAACCTGTGTCCCCTACATTGGCAGGCGGGCTCCTATGCACTGTACCACCAGGGAAGCAATTTTTTAAGCCAGTGTATGATGGTGCCAACTGGCAACCAAGTGTTCATTCTGAAGTTGTGTTCAACTATGTCTGTGCAATGGTTTTATGATTATTTAAATATTTCAATACATTTTGCTCTTGTATTTTAGAAAAATTAGTGGAGCTCAAAAGATTAAAGGTAAATATGAATAATATGATATCAAAAGCATAGGTAACAAAAGTAAAAGTAGACAAATAAAAACTGAAGGTTTCTATATAAAAACTGAAGGTTTCTGTGCATCGAAGAAAGCAATCAAACAGAGTCAAAGAACAGCCTACAGCATGGGAGAAAATACTTGCAAATCATTTTTCTGATAAAGGGTTAATATTCAGAATATATAAAGAACTCCTACAACTCAACAACAACAACAAACCAAATGAACTGATTAAAAATGGGAAAAGGAAGTGAACAGAAACTTGTCCAGAGGAGATACATATAGTCAGTCACAAAGTATATGAAAAGATGTTCAATATTACTTATCCATAGAAGAATGCATATCAAAACCATGATCAGATATCACCTCACATCCATTAAGATGTAGGCTACTATCCCCCCAAATGGAAAATTTTAACTGTCAGCAAGGATGTGGAGGAGTTGGAACCACTGTACATTGTTGATGGGAATAAAAAATGGTACAGCTGCTATAGAAAACAGTGTGGCAGTTCCTCAAAAAACTAAAGACTAGAATTACCATAAGCTTCAGCAATTCCACTTCTGGGCATATATGCGAAAGAAATGAAAGCAAGATCTCAAAGAGATATATGCACGCTCATATTCATAGCAGCACTACTCATAATAGCCAAGAAGCAACCCAAGTTAGCTATCAACAGATGAATGGATAAACAAAATGTAGTATGCACACACAATGGAATATTGTTTAGTCTTAAAAAGGAAGGAAATTCTGACACCTGCTACAGTATGATGAACCTTGAGGACATTAAGCTTAGTGAAATAAGCCAGAGGGGGAGAAAACAGACACATGCTCTGTGATTCTACTTATATGCTATATCTGGAGTAGTCAAATTAATATAAGCAGGAAGTATAATGGTGGTTGCCAGGAGTTGTGGGGAGGGAAAGACAGGGATTTATTGTTTAACTGGTTTATGGTTTCAGTTTTGCAAAATGAGAAAGTTCTAGAGATTGGTTGCACAGCTATATGAATATAATTAACACTACTGAGCTGCAAACTTAAAGATGGGAAAGATGATAAGTTTTATGTTATGCTTTTTTTCACAATTTTTAAAAAGTGAATGTGATTATATTAGTGACAAGGAGCGTAAGCCTTGTGACCTATATAAATTTATGCAAAGATGGCAAACATTCAGGACATTTTAAGTGGGCAAATCTTTAACCTATATTGGAAGCACAGTGGACTTTGCTGCTGCTGCTACTAAGTTGCTTCAGTCGTGTCCGACTCTGTGCGACCCCACAGACGGAAGCCCACCAGGCTCCCCGTCCGTGGGATTCTCCAGGCAAGAACACTGGAGTGGGTTCCATTTCCTTCTCCAATGCATGAAAGTGAAAAGTGAAAGTGAAGTTGCTCAGTCGTGTCCGACTCTTAGCGATCCCATGGACTGCAGCCTACTAGGCTCCTCCATCCATGGGATTTTCCAGGCAAGAGTACTGGAGTGGGGTGCCATTGCTTTCTCCAACAGTGGACTTTAGTGAGGCATATATGTCTTCCATTGTAAAGAAAAATAATAAAATTAAAGAATATTTGTAAAAGATATAATATTTATATTACACATACATCATGTGAAAAGGCATGATGTATTAAGGAACTGCATTTTTTTTTTTTTTAACTTGTTCTCTGGTGACAGAATCTTCTTATACAGCATTATGTATTTCAGTGTGTTTTTTTGAGGAACATATTTTATACAGAGGTAAATACTGCCCATAAATAGGAATTACCAGCTTAGGGCTTCTCAGGCCATAAGCCTGTCAACATAGCCACTCTCAAGAATGAACCCAGTCTTACTTCCATTTCCCCAAAACATGTTATCACCCCATTTTCTCTGGTGCAGTTTGAGAGGCAGGGGTTTCTAGACAATCTCTGTTCATTAGGCTACTTTAGTGTCAGCAGCTGACAAAAGACCCAGTGTTAACAGGGAAAAGTGCTTCACTAAATAACATCTCAGCCCCAGGTTGGCTCAGGCAGAGTGAGCGCTGCCCATACCCCCGTTAATCCACTGTCCCCACTAGCCACACCTCTCTCCTCCTCAGGCTCTGGCACTATCAAAATTAAGTTTCAGGAATGAAGTTAACCCAAGTGGTTGCAGATTAAAATAACCATAGGCATCTCAGAGATTAGCCACAAATCCCTCCATTAGCTCTGAAACAAAAGCAGCAAGGCCATTTATTCTTCGGTCGCCCAAGACCTGGGGCTATATTCACAGCCTAGACAGTGAGACAGCAGACATGTGTGGGTGAGGTCAGGGCAAGTGGGAGGAGGTGCTCTGGGCCACGTAGGGCCTTGTGGGGCTTCTGCTGGGAACATTCAGTTACGCACTAAGGAGCTAAAACACTGGCAAAGACTGTACACCTACAGATTACAGCCTCCAAACAATCATAAGGCATGAAATCCCAAACTGAAATCCAACTAATGGGGTCTTTTCTCATTTTGATATGCAGTCTTAAACACTGACATTACAAGATCAATGGGTTGCTGCTGTCAATTCACTAAGCATTCCGCTTCCCTATAAATGACTGCGCAGGGGGTTAATTTTAGGCGCACCAAGTAAAAGCACATAAAAATAAAGGAAAAAACCCAGAGGATAAGATACTGCTAAGGGTAGCTGCCTCTGGAAAGAGAACTGGGAGGCACATTTGAGAGAGACTGACTTCCACTGTGTACTCTTTTGTAAACCTTCTGAATATTTTACCCTGTGGATGGACTACTTAAAATAACATTATCAATGACAACAACAACAAGACTGAAGTAGATCTGGAGAGGCAGGTGGTCTTCAGTAAACACTGGCAGGGAAAGACGTGCAGGAAATAATCTTAAGTGAAGCAAATTGTGGAACAGTGCGCATACTCTGATGCCATCTGTCTTTAAAAAAAAAAAAAAGAGTTGTACTCCCAAGAGAAACATCAAATTGTCAACAGTGGTCACCTTTAGGACTTGGGGTGGTGAAAAGTCCCTTTTTTCTTTGTACATTTTTGGTGTGTGTTTATACACACACCAACATATACATAAACACAGGGCCTATGCATACACACACACACACACACACATGTAAACTGTGTGACCATCTATTTTACGTTATAAACAAAACTGTTCCAGAAGAGAGAAAAAATTAAGACAGATGCCACTTTTAAACATGTTTCTGTTCAAGAAGGATAAACAGGTATTTTGATTTTCAAATGGTAATTAACAAACTAAATGGCAGTCTTTTCTCACTTTGTATTTTCCTCATTTCAAATTTACCGTGATGGTTACACTTAATTAGAAATTTTCTGTCAAAATCAAATGCACAAGGTTCATCATTCAACCATCTAATGTCTATCAATAAATACTAATTAGTAGGTTGTGCCTAAATCAATAAGGGGGCCATTAATTTCTTAAAGTTCTTATTTCAATGCATTTTCTAAACCCAAAATAATTTCAGCTTAAGCAACAGACATTGGTTGAGAACAGATTTTTAAATATAGTACAAAACTTAAAAAAATGTAAAAAAAAAAAAGAATCCAAAGAAGCAATCTTCTCTGACTTCCCCTGATGAGTTTAGGTCTTCTTAGTTTATGAGTCCATTACACAATTTAATTCTTTCCCAACACCGATGGTACTTACATTAATTTAACATTTATCGTCCTGACACTCTCCAAGGGCAGGGTCCAACCCTGTCCTGTTCCCAGTAGCCCTGGGGCCCTGGAGGAGAGACATCTTTCAAAAGTATTTCATGAATATACTTTGAAAGATGTAAACCTAAACAAAAGGAGTTGCAAGATTTACAGATATTCAAGAGCAAAACAGATCCTTAATAAAGGTTATATAATGAAACAAACAAAAAAGATCCACGTCGTCAAAAATTGCATCAAGAAAGAAGATAAGGTTATTTGCTTAAATGACCCGTGTGACAAAATCAAAGCATATGTGCTCCAGGCTCAGTTGCCAAGAGTTCCAGAGTTTTGGCTGCCATGGAAATACTAGGTTCTGAGTCACACAGCCAAAGCCTTGAGAAAACTAACTACAAGTAATTCCTGAAGTGGGATTATAACATGATACTCTTAAGGTATATTATTACTGTAAAATTCATCTTATTAGCACAGTGTTTCAGAATTCTTTTTCAATAATCTTTTTAAAATAATTATGAGATGGCATTCTTTGCCAACGAAGGTCCATCTAGTTGAAGCTATGGTTTTTCCAGTAGTCACGTATGGATGTGACAGTTGGACTATAAAGAAAGCTGAGCGTCAAAGAACTGATGCTTTTGAACTGTGGTGTTGCAGAAGACTCTTGAGAGTCCCTTGGACTATAAGGAGATCCAACCAGTCCATCCTAAAGGAAATCAGTCCTGAATATTCATTGGAAGGATTGATGTTGAAGCTGAAACTCCAATACTTTTGCCACCTGATGGGAAGAACTTACTCACTGGAAAAGACCCTGATGCTGGGAAAAACTGAAGGCAGGAGGAGAAGAGGACAAAAGAGGATGAGATGGTTGGATGGTGTCATCGACTTGATGGACATGAGTTTGAGCAAGCTCTGGGAGTTGATGATGGACAGGGAAGCCTGGTGTGCTGCAGTCCACTGGGTCACAAAAAGTCAGACACGACTGAGCGACTGAACTGATGAGATGGCAAATATCCTTACATACAAATGCACACAACTGAACTTTTGTTTTGACAATTCTTGAGAGAAATCCAAGTCTTAATACTTTTTACTGAATAAGTATGTATTTTGGCATGTCTACACTTATGCAATCTACTACAGTTAAGTCTACTCATGAACTTGTATGTTAGTTTCAACAAAATTGAAACCAAACTGGAAAGTTATACTTTTTCTAAATCAAATCAAAACAAAAGAAGTGTTCTGGCCACAAGGATAACTAAAGTCATATACTTTCCTATGCAAGCTTACATCTTTTGTCAAAGCAGGATAGTTCATTCATTCAATCACATAACTAATAACCCCACAAGCCAGGCAATAGAACCTGCTTTATGTAAAGGATCATACAGTAAATATTTTCCGTTTTATGAACCTTACAGTCTCTATATAGCTTTTCCTTTCTTCTGGTGGCATGAAAGCAGCCAGAGAAAATATGAATATTCAACAAAAACAACCACCATAACTGAATTATAATATTTGAATTTTCAAGTGAGAATTGTTATTGTTGTTCAGTTGCTAAGTTGTGTCTGACTCCATGGACTATAGCACACTAGGACATGAGTTGGCTTAAACTCATGTCCATTGAGTCAGTGATGCTATTCAACCATCTCATCCTCTGTCACCCCCTTCTACAGGTGAGAGTTAGCTATTAAAATTCAAATATTGACAAGACTATCAATATAACAGCTGCAGCAACTAACATTTATTTTGAGCTTACTATCTTCCAAACAGTGCTCTAGGTATTTTAAATGTGTGTTAATTTATTTAATTGTCACCACAGCCTTGGGATTAATATGTTATAATCACCCTTTCATGTATAAGGAATTAGGCACAGAGAGGTTAAATAACTTACCTAAGTTCACACAGTTAGTAAATGGTAAAGCTGAGGTTTCAAGATAGGTAGTAGGTTCTGCTAGGTTCTGCTTTTAATCACAACTGCTTCTAACCTCCAAAATTTCCCTCTTCTTTACTTAAAGTTCCCATTTTAAGAATAATTCTCAGAAATTAAAATGCACAATAGAGTAAGAACACATGGAAAACAATACAGTTTTCCACACGTGGAAAACAATACAGTTAATGCTTCTCAGTAAAGTGCTAATCCTTAGATGGAGCCTATATTGCTAGTAAGAAAAATGGAAACTTGATTTAAATCAATGTAAGCTTCATGGAAAATGTGTGAACAACAGTCTGACTCCCTCCTGTGTGTGTTGGCCCATGAGGACAAAGATTAGCGAAAATGCCCTGGAAGAGGCCTGTAAAAGGCAGGTCACTACTATTTTCTTTAAATGACTTTTTAAAATTCTCCTAACTTAAATTTGCCTCCTGCTATGCTGCATACAAAGGGCATTTATAGGTTTGTAAGGTTTGTCTATTACTGATACATTAGCAATAAACACATGGGGCCTCCCTGGTGGCTCAGATGGTAAACAATCTGCCTGCAATGCAGGATACCCAGATTTGATCCCTGGGTCCGGAAAACTCCATGGAGAAGGGAATTGCTACCCACTCCAGTTTTCTTGCCTGGAGAATTTCATGGCTATAGAGGAACCTGGTGGGCTACAGTCCATGGAGTCGCAAAAAGTCAGACACAATTGAGTG
This sequence comes from Bos indicus, assembly GCF_029378745.1. Taxonomy (NCBI): domain Eukaryota; kingdom Metazoa; phylum Chordata; class Mammalia; order Artiodactyla; family Bovidae; genus Bos; species Bos indicus. The sequence continues at coordinate 34,437,916 of NC_091772.1, read as the reverse complement.
ACTAACGCACACACAGCAATAAACACTATAAGCAGTGACACCTTTCTTGTAATGTTACGGTAAAACTTAAATCACAGCCTCTTGGCATGATCTGTTTTCTTCATCAGGTTTTTGCCCGCTGGTTCTGTACGCTGACATTCCAAATGCAAGTGAATGCCCAAATCACTAACTCTTTACAGGTCATTTGAAAAAAATTTTAGGGTATAGATTAAAATTTATTTCTGTGTAGTCTTAAATTGCTGAAGTGGCTTTTAGAAATTATAATAAAACATTATCACTCCATATAACTGCAGAATAAAAACATCTCTGAAGAACTTGACATTTTAAGACTTTGGCTGGCCAAGGAAATAAGAATTGCTAAAACTGAATTCATTCCAGTTATTCCTTACTGGTAGGTAGTTACTTGCCAGAAAATAATTTCAGAATCTATTTTCAATACTTAAATCAAAATGAGGAACTTCAAATGACAGATGATCTCTATATCTTCGGGGACCATCAGCAAGTCCAAGTACATTATAAGACCCTGAAGATGCAGGCTAGGCCACAAGAGACTCCAAGGGTAAAACTCATTTGGCATGTGTCTAGTTTCCTCAATTTTTTTTAAACTTTCCCTAAATATTTGCTATCAGTAAATTGCATCAGTCAGTCAGTTCAGTCACTCAGTCGTGTCTGACTCTTTGCGACCCCATGAACTGCAGCACGCCAGGCCTCCCTGTCCATCACCAACTCCTGGAGTTTACACAAACTCATGTCTATTGAGTCAGTGATGCCATCTAACCATCTTATCCTCTGTCATCCCCTTCTCCTCCTGCCTTCAATCTTTCCCAATATCAGGGTCTTTTCCAATGAGTCAGTTCTTCACATCAGGTGGCCAAAATATTGGAGTTTCAGCTTTAGCATCAGTCCTTCCAAGGAAAACCCAAGACTGATTTCCTTTAGGATGGACTGGTTGATCTCCTTGCAGTCCAAGGGACTCTCAAGGGTCTTCTCCAACACCACCATTCAAAAGCATCAATTCTTCTGTGTTCAGCTTTCTTTATAGTCCAACTCTCACATCCATACATGACTACTGGAAAAACCATAGCCTTGACTAGATGGACCTTTATTGACAAAGTAATGTCTCTGCTTTTTAATATGCTACCTAGGTTGGTCATAACTTTCCTTCCAAGAAGTAAGCGTCTTTTGATTTCATGGCTGCAGTCACCATCTGCAGTGATCTTGGAACCCCAAAAAATAAAGTCAGCTACTGTTTCCACTGTTTCCCCATCTATTTCCCATGAAGTGATGGGACCAGATGCCATGATCTTAGTTTTCTGAATGCTGAGCTTTAAGCCAACTTTTTCTCTCCTCTTTCACTTTCATCAAGAGGCTCTTTAGTTCTTCTTCACTTTCTGCCATAAGGGAGGTGTCATCTGCATATCTGAGGTTATTGATATTTCTCCTGTCAATCTTGATTCCAGCTTGTGCTTCACCCACCCCAGTGTTTCTCATGATGTACTCTGCATATAAGTTAAATAAGCAGGGTGACAATATACAGCCTTGACGTACTCCTTTTCCTATTTGGAACCAGTCTGTTGTTCCATGTCCAGTTCTAACTGTTGCTTCCTGACTTGCATACAAGTTTCTGAAGAGGCAGGTCAGGTGGTCTGGTATTCCCATCTCTTTCAGAATTTTCCACAGTTTATTGTGATCCACACAGTCAAAGGCTTTGGCATAGTCAATAAAGCAGAAATAGATGTTTTTCTGGAACTCTCTTGCTTTTTCAATGATTGCATAGCTTTACATAACATGTGACTGCCTTGGTAAGAAAGATCTAGTTTTCAAAAAAAAAAAAAGTATCCATTCATGTTACTTGAAGTTCATACACAGTGTGACTGAGGAAAATCTTCAGTTCAGAAATGGCTCTTTGACCCTCACTTTCCCAGCATCATGAGCCATGCCTTGTACCCCTCTCCTTCACTTCCCATCTCTAGGCTTTCACCAAATATATCAATTTTCTCTCTTAAAAAGCCCCCATATACACCCACTTCTGAAAAGTGAAGAGTGAAAGTGTCAGTCACTCAGTTCAGAAATCTCCACTTCTGAAATCCACTGCCAATCACCTGGCATCAGTTGCTCTATCGCCCCCTGGCAGGACCACTGGATACTCTTCTACCTGCTTCTACTGCTCCTCCAGCCCACATGGCCACAGCGATGCTCTCACAGCACAGCATGCACCACCCAGAATGAAAACCGCTACGCGCCTTAACACGTCCATGAGGTTTTACATGGTCTGGTCTTGGCCCATTTCTCTGCCTCACCCTGCACTGCTCTCCCCTATTCTGTCCAGCCACACTGGCCTTCTCTCAGTCTCCACACAGTGGCTCTGTCATCAACAATCTCTACACACATGGGCCTCTCCCTGCGATGCTGATTTTCTTTTCCATAATCTGAATTTGTCCTTCAGATCACAAGACAGTGTCACTCCCCCTTAGGAGAATGTCTTTTGATCTCGTCTAGCTCAGATACCCCAGTTAATAATGAACAAGTACTGGGGACTTCTCTGGTGATCCAGTGGCTAAGACTCCTCACTCAATATAGACAGCCCAGGTTCAATCCCTGGTCAGGGAACTAGATCCTGCTAATGAAGATAGAAGATCCCGGGCACTGCAACTAAGACCTGGCTCAAATAATTAAAAAAAAAAAAAAAGAACACGTATCTTTTTTCCTCAGATCACCGACTACAACTGTAATTTTACTTAGCTCATGTCTAATCCCCTAGAGAAAGGAAAGGCTACCCACTCCAGTATTCTGGCCTGGAGAATTCCATGGACTGTATAGTCCATGGGGTCGCAAAGAGCTGGACACGACTGAGCTACTTTCACTTTCACTACCCGCAAAAGACAAGCAGCTTTAGAAGGCTAGGTTCACATCCCTTTGGGTTCACATGGCACCTGAAGCATCTAGCAAAGGAACAGGACACCCAAGGAGGGGCTTGCTTACTTATTTATAGCTGTGATGTATTTGTGGGCTTACCAGATGGCACAGTGGTAAAGACCCCACTTGCTAATACAGGAGACATGGGTTTGATCCCTGGGTTGGGAAGATCCCCTGGAGGAGAACATGGCAACCCACTCCAATACTTTTGCCTGGGAAATCACATGGACAGACACAGCTATAGTTCATAGGGCTGCAAAGAATCAGACTGAGGCTACCTAGCATGCATATTTGTGATATAATTCACATATCATAAAATTCACCCTTTAAACTGTACATTTTAGAGTTTTTAATACATTCACAAAGTTGTACAACTCTCTCCACCATCTAATGCCAAAATATTCTATCACTCTGCCCCACTGCCTGTCCCTAGAAATCACTGATCTATCTTCTGTCTCTGTAGATTTGCTTATTTTGGAAATTTCATATAAATAAAATCATGTGACATGTGGTCTTTGAAAAAATATAGGCACTTATGGCTATAAATTTTCCTCTAAACAGTGTTTTCTTTAGTTGCATCCTATAAATTCTGGTGGGTTACACTGTAACAACTTATTGGCCAGAGAGGTATTAATGCATCTTTTGTTACTGAGTGCCTTTGACTGACGGAGAAGGCAATGGCAACCCACTCCAGTACTCTTGCCTGGAAAATCCTATGGACGGAGGAGCCTGGTAGGCTGCAGTCCATGAGGTCGCTAAGAGTCAGACACGGCTGAGCGAATTCACTTTCACTTTTCATTTTCATGCATTGGAGAAGGAAATGGCAACCCACTCCAGTGTTCCTGCCTGGAGAATATCAGGGACGGGGGAGCCTGGTGGGCTGTCGTCTATGGGGTCACACAGAGTTGGACACGACTGAAGCAACTTAGCAGCAGCAGCAGCAGCCTTTGACTGAAGTGTTTCAAAAGTCACTTAGGTTAACAAACTGCCAGCCAAGGGCTTTAGTTTCTGCAAAAATCCCCCAGTCAATAATGTGTTAAGTTACTTTACATCAAGGTATTTCTAATTTTCCCTGTGATGTCTTCTTTGACTCACTGGCTACTTAGGAGTGTGCTGTTCAATTTCCACATACCTGTGAATTCCCCAAATTTCCTTCTGCTATTTATTCCTAACTGCATTCTACTTTAGTCAGAGAACATACTTTTATGATTCTGATCGTTTTTACATTTACTGAGGCTTGTTTTATGGCCGAATGGGTAGTCTATCGAGGAGATGGAGCCATATGCATTGGGAAGAATGTGTACCTTGCTCGTGGTGAGTGGAATGCTCTTTATGTAGCTCTTAGGTCTAGTTGATTTACCTTTGTAAGTGTTTACCATTCCACTTAATATCACCCTAATGGTAAGAGGTACACACACTGAAGTCTTTACTTCAGATTTGCCCTTAAACACATTTTATTTTGAAGAACTCTAAGGAGAGCAAGGTAGGAAATAAACACAGCTGTTCTATCTTTCCTGATTAATCTTGTATCTATCTCATAGCTATGGTACAAATAAATGATTGCAAACACGCTGCAAATAAAAAGTTAGTACAAGTGCACAGTGAACTGTGAAAATGCTACTCTAAATAACTAATACTGAAATTTAATTTGCCCAACCACTTTTTGAAGGAAAGATCATATTTTGTCTGATATAGGAAAAAAAATTTCATGATTAACAAACTTCATTTATGAAACAGACTCTAGAAGTAGCATCCATGCTGACTTTTAAAAAATAAGCCTTAAAGGCAAATTTGGAAATTATGATTCTGATGTCAATGTGCAAAATTTTTCTAATAAAACCTTTGTATTATTCTTGTATGAGGTTTATGGTTATTTCTCTCAAAGTGTGTAGAAGAGAATATTTGTTGATGTTCTTCATCACACTTGGAAAAGATAATTGAATTTTAAAACTTGAGATGAAAATGCAAAACAGTATTATTTGTACAACATGAAGGTCATACTTACATTTATTGAAAAAAAAGAGTATTTAGAATCTTAAGTAAAAACCATAAAAATATTTTCCTTATTCTACTGTGTAAAAAGCTTACCACTCTGTAATGGACTAAGATTTTTCAAATGTATATGTATGCAAATATGACCTAAATAATGACTACTGAAACATCAGTTCAGTTCAGTTGCTCAGTCATGTCTAACTCTTTGCGACCCCATGGACTGTAGCACGTCAGGCCTCCCTGTCCATCATCAACTCCCATTCAACCATCTCATCCTGTGTCATCCCCTTTTCCTCCTGCCCTCAATCATTCCCAGCATCAGGGTCTTTTCCAATGAGTCAGTTCTTTGCATCAGGTGGCCAAAGTATTGGAGTTTCAGCTTCAACATCAGTCTTTCCAATGAATATTCAGGACTGATTTCCTTTAGGACTGAATGCATGGATCTCCTTGCAGTCCAAGGGACTCTCAAGTCTTCTTCAACACCACAGTTCAAAAGTACCAATTCTTTGGCGCTCAGCTTTCTTTAGAGTCCAACTCTCACATCCATACATGACTACTAGAAAAACCATAGCCTTGACTAGACGGACCTTTGTTGGCAAAGTAATGTCTCTGCTTTTTAATAAGCTGTCTAGGTTGGTCATAACTTTCCTTCCAAGAAGTAAGCGTCTTTTAATTTCATGGCTACAGTCACCATCTGCAGTGATTTTTGAGCCCCCCAAAATAAAGTCTGTCACTGTTTCCACTGTTTTCCCATCTATTTGCCATGAAGTAATGGGACCAGATGCCATGATCTTAGTTTTCTGAATGTTGACCTTTAAGCCAGCTTTTTCACTCTCCTCTTTCACTTTCATCAAGGTTACAAATCCAAAGATATGCTTAACTTTTGGTTCTGATTATCACATAGTCAACACTCAGTAATTCACATACAACATCCTGCTGTGTGCTGTGCTTAGTCGCTCAGTAGTGTCTGACCCTTAGCAACCCCATGGGCTGTAGCCTGCCGGGCTCCTCCGTCCATGGGATTCTCCAGGCAAGAACGCTGGAGCGGGTTGCCATGCCCTCCTCCAGGGGATCTTCCCAACCCAGGGATCGAACCCAGGTCTCCCACATTGCAGGAGGATTCTTTTATCATCTGAGTCACCAGGGAAGCCCCCAAATAATGGAGTGGGTAGCTTATCCCTTCTCCAGGGGAACTTGCAGGCGGATTCTTTACCAGCTGAGCTACCAGGGAAGCCTGTAACATCCATGAGATGCTACTAAATCATTGCCATCTTTACTTGGGCAACAGGAAAATTCGACTCTAAAACAGATCATGAGTTTCTGTCTAAAATGCAGAGATCTTGATTTGGGGCTGAGATTTTATATTTCTAAAAAAACAGAACTCAAAGTCCAAACCTAACACCTTTCAAGTGATAAAATCTCAGAAAATAATTATTCTATGCGCTTCTCCTAGTCCTCATCTGACTTACTCTTCTTCATTTTCACCATGAACCTTTATAGCCTATGTCCTCTGCTGCTGCTGCTGCTAAGTTGCTTCAGTCATTTCTGACTCTGTGCGACCCCATAGACAGCAGCCCACCAGGCTCTGGGATTCTTCAGGCAAGAACACTGGAGTGGGTTGCCATTTCCTTCTCCAAGGCGGGAAAGTGAAAAGTGAAAGTGAAGTCACTCAGTCATGTCTGACTCTCAGCGACCTCATGGACTGCGGCCTACCAGGCTCTTCCATCCATGGGATTTTCCAGGCAAGAGTACTGGAGTGGGGTGCCATTGCCTTCTCCTGAAAGTAAAAAAAGCATTTTACTTCTTGATACTGCATCATGAGCCATTTTCAGACTTCTACATTTTGAGGTAGTGTTAATGATAGAAGGGTGTTTTCCATTCCCAATTAATGACTTAACTATATTATTTAACTGCATGTGAGAAAGTTAAGTATCATGAAGGCATTTTAGAAGGAACTGTGGCTTATGCAGTCACGGTAACCATTATGAAACAGAGGAGTGATTCTTAAAATATATTTGCCATGCTGGTACATCATGCCTTCTTCCAATACTGATAACCATGTCACGGTATATCCACACAACTATGGTACACATGGATGGCAGTGATAATAATCGGGATGCAGAGAGATTTCTGAAACTGTCTTCATGACCAAAATTAAGGTGCTGGCAGGTACATTTATCCTTATACATACAGTGTGCCTGGCTAGATCTTCTTTCACATTAGTTCCTGAGGCTCCATAGTCCCACTGAGCACTCCTTGAGAAGCGAACTCTCTGCATTCAAACCATGCCTGGATGCAGAAGGCCTTCCTGAGATCCAGAGCACTGTTACCACATGTGAAAGTGGGGAAGAAGAGTCAACTGAGGCTATTTCTTCTTTGTACCCTCTTTCCTCTTGGCTTTAATGAACCAGAAGCCCCTGTTTTTTTCCTGCTGCCTTTCTGACCATTTCTTGGCCATTCGGTCTTGGAGCCCCTCAAGGTAAACATTGGGTCTCACTTCACAGTCTTTCCCTAGGAGATCTCATCTACAGCTTTACTTATCACATTTAACACACACAAGCATAAGGGCAAGGAGAGCTACTTGTATAATAAGCTTTATGAAAAGAATGAGTTGGGTAATCATAGACTGAATGAAAGAAAAAAAGAAACTAAACAGTAAATCTGCTGAAATCAAAATGAGGACCTGTCTTACATGGTAGCAGCTACTGTCTTTTATCCAATCTTGCCAGTTTTTATTAGAATCAGTTATTGTTAGGGAATAGAACTATCTTTTATTTTCTACTGTAAATATGTTTTCAGTGTACAGCTGGCAATCGACCTGGTCTAAGTACATTAAGACATAGACAAGACCAATGGAAATGACGATGAGGATACTAAAAACTTACCTGGAATTTTAATGGGTAGGTTAATTGTAACATGTCTTAAACCACTTTTAAACTGATATTTTAATGATCTCATATTTTACATGCATGTACATATGAAAACTAAATTTTGGTGGAATACCACTCAGTGATAAACAGAAACAGACTACTAGTTCACACAATATGGATGGATCTGAAGGGAATTATGCTACATGGAAAAGTCAATACTAAAGGTTATATACTCTAAGATTCCATTTATATAGTATTATTGACATGACAAAATTATAGAAATAGAGGACAGTGCAATGGCACCCCACTCCAGTACTCTCGCCTGGAAAATCCCATGGATGGAGGAGCCTGGACGGCTGCAGTCCATGGGGTTGCTGAGGGTCGGACACGATTGAGCTACTTCACTTTCACTTCTCACTTTCCTGCGTTGGAGAAGGAAATGGTAACCCACTCCAGTATTCTTGCCTGGAGAATCCCAGGGACGGGGGAGCCTGGTGGCTGCCGTCTATGGGGTCGCACAGAGTTGGAAACGACTAAAGTGACTTAGCGGTAGCAGTAGTGGTTGACAGGGGTTAGGGCTGGGAAGTGAGGGAGGTAGGTGATTGTGGTTATAATATGGCAACAAGAGAAATCCTTGTGATGGAACTATTGTGGGTCTTGACTATAGCAGACACAAGAAGCTATACATGAGATACAAAGTGCATAAAAACTAAATATATACATACACAAATGAGTCCAAGTAAAATGAGGAAAATTTGAGTGGGATCTGCATTAGTGAAAGTCGCTCAGTCAAGTCCGACCCTTTGTGACCCTATGGACTATACAGTCCATGGAATTCTCCAGGCCAGAATACTGGAGTGGGTAGCCTTTCCCTTCTCCAGGGGATCTTCCCGAACTAGGAATCGAACCAGGGTCTCCTGCACTGCAGGCAGATTCTTTACCAAATGAGCTATCAGGGAAGCCCAGGATCTGGATTGCATTGATGCTAGTATCTCGGATATTACATTTGGGAGAAACTCTTACATGTAAATTGCACATGGGGGTACATATTATTTCTTCTAACTGCTGTGAACTAACAATTATCCTCAATTTAAAATCTAATAACCAAAAAAAAAAAAAAGCTTTACAGTGCTGACAGCACTCTGTCAAAAAGATAGTTTAGATGATCCATCTTGACTACAGAATTCTGATTTTTTTTAAAGTAGTTTTTCTCTAGTTCATCCACATTCCACATTTTTGATGTCAGCCCATGAAGAAAGGCACATTCAGGTCGACAGAAGGAGAAATGTTTTGAGGTTGTAAAGAACACAATAAAAACGTATCAATTTTTTAAAAAGCAGATCTTGAAATGTACTTGAAAGTTAGAGATCATAATGACATAAATAAGTATTTATGACCTAAGAAAAGCTGCCTCCTTTGGAACTTTGAAGTATTAAAAAAAATCACACAGAATTAAATTACAAAGCTAACACACTTGTTTATGCAGCTGGTCTTTTTTAAAATTGAGGAACTTTAAACCTACAATTCTAATGGGCTTACTGGTGACACCTCAATCCTTTGAAAAATAAATGAAATATCATAAATCATCTGACAGTTCTTAAGCTTAGATTTTTATCATCACTCAGCCACTTTAACAATAAAAAGCAATATGAAAGGATAGGATCTTGTTTTTGTGACCTATAAAGTTTAAGATAGAAAATAAATCATACTATTAAATGTCATTTAGAACTCTAACTTCAATACTTAGGATTGAATTGGCATAATATTCTTGGTAATTCCTGTGAGAATTCACACAAGCAAAGTTGCTCTCCTTACAAAAGATTTCAGAACTCTGGCACTTCTTGTGATAAATGAAGCAATAAGGTTGTGGAATTGCAATCGGTTTATTTAAGTACTGTACATAGGCAACTGGACTGTCATCTTGCTGGGCACCTAGCATTATAAATTTATTATTTGGCATCCAAAGGAATGTCTGAATACTTATAAAAAGTTAAGGATTGGGGTAAGCCCTTTTCACTTTAAGCTAAGAATTTAGGACCATGTTAGAGCTACAGAGTTCAACATTTATTTTCTGGTGAGTTCATTTAATGAAAATTACTCACAAACTTTTGCAGGAAATGTTGATATGAAAAAATCCATAAATACCTTGAAACTGCTTAAGATTCAACAGAAGAACAAGGTCTAAGTGTGAGCCAGAGCATCTGAGAATTTTGATCACAGTTACATTTTGAGAAGATAACTTACAGGAGGCATTCTCCATGACCTGACTGTAAGGTAAACCTAACGACTGGTCAATGATCAGTTGAGGGGACATTTCAATTCTTAAAAGCATGCCTTCAGACATCCTCTGGACTAGCATTAGGAGATTGAGGTCAAAATTGTCCTATAAGACTGTAATCATTTTAGATTTCAGTTATTTTTCTAATTTATTTTAGGATACAGCTTCTGAAACCATGGGCTTCCCTGATAGCAGTGTTGGTAAAGAATCCACCTGCAATGCAGGAGACCCTGGTTCAATTCTTAGGTCGGGAAGATCCCCTGGAGAAGGGATAAGCTACCTACTTCAGTATTCTTGGGCTTCCCTGGTGGCTCAGATGGTAAACAATCTGCCTGCAGTGCAGGAGACCTGGGTTTGATCCCTGGGTTGGGAAGATCCCCTGGAGAAGGGAAAGGCTACCCACTCCAGTATTCTGGCCTGGAGAATTCCACGGACTGTACAGTCCTTTGGGGTCACAAAGAGTCGGACACGACTGAGCAACTTTCACTTCCACTTTCTGAAACCTTAGCCTCCAAATAAAGGCTTAACCAATATTGTAGCCCTATCAGGCTATGTACAAACATTTGAATAAATGACTGAATTAATGATATCAGAATGACAACTTCTTAAACTGTATGTATTATATTGTTGCTAATAAAGAATGCTCAAAGATTACTTAATTTTAAAATGTACAATGGAAGACTGGGATTGACATATATACACTAATATGTATGAAATAGATTGCTGGTTAGGGTCTACTGTAGAGTACAGAAGGAAAAAAAAAGAAGGTACAGTCTGTTTGTAGGACAATACTAAGTTACCCTTAAAAATGCGTTATACATTAGATGCAGACAAATGCTACTCAATTCCATTTATATGAAGTACCTACTATAGTTAAGTTCAGAGTCAGAAAGTATACTGGTAGATGCCAGGGGCCAGGGGTGGGGAGGGGGAGGATGGGAAGTCAGTGTTTGATGGGTGCAGAGTTTCCATTTAGGAAGGTGAAAATTTGGAAAATGGATGATGGTGAGAATGGCACAATAATGTGAATGTACTCAGTGCCACTGGACTGTACACATAAATATGGTTCAAAATAAAATAAAAATCAGATTATCTTTCATGAAATTATTAAATATCAAATATACACCAAACAGCATTTTAACGTATGTGTAAGTTGTAAAGAAAAATAATAAAATGAACACCTGTCTTGCCACTACCGAGTTTAGGGAACAGAACATTGCTAATAACTCTGAAGTCGGTTTTTCGGCCTTTCCCATCCAATCCCACTCCTTCTTGCCACGCCTTCTACCCAAACATCCTGAACTTTATTCCCCTGCTTTCCTTTCTAGTGTTACCATAGGTATCCCTAATCAAATTATTGTTTGATTTTGCAAGATTTGGGATGGAATTATACTGGTTCAAATCATATCATTTTCATATGTTCATGAGGTTCGTCTGTGGTGGTATGCTACAATATGGGACAATCTATGTCTTCTCTTGCTGATGGCTATCCAACTTCTTTCTGATTTTCAAGAACACTGTCATACGAGTTTCTTTGTGTGTGTTTGCAAGAGCTTTTATGCCTTGGAGTAGAACTGCTGTGTTTGTATATGCACAAGTTGTTAATACTGACAAACTGTTTCACGGTTGATCCAACTGACACCACCAGAGGGGACAGAGGGGTCGGGGGCCCCACTGCCTTGCCACCACTTTCTCCAATCTGGTGGATATACAATAGTATCTTCTTGAAATATTTTTTTTTTGGAAATATTTTTTAAAGCTGTTTCCCCCCGCCTCTCTTTTGGAGCAAAATTTGCATATAACATGTACCAATCAGAAGTGTACCATCCCATGAGTTTTTACAAATGTATGTATTTTATAACCCAAACCATAATCACACCTCAAAGAAAGAGCCCTCATAACCATTCTAGTCATTCCCTGCTCCATTCCCTGGAGGCAACCACCCTTATTATTTTCTCTCACAAATTTTGCTTATTCTAAACCTTCATAAAATTGGAGAAAAACTGTATGTATTCTTTTGAATAAGGTTTCTTTCAGTTAGGTATGATGACATTCGTCCATGCTGTTGCTGGTATCAGCGCCTTCTTTCTCTTGGAGTAGTACTTCACTTTACGAGTACACAAGTCTGCTTATCCATTCTCCTACTGATGGACACCTGGGGGCTCTCTCTAGTTTTTGGCTACTATGAATGAAGTTACATATATTATGTACTTCTTGTGTACATCTTATTTTGTGAACTTATATTTTCCTTTTTCTTAGGTAGATAGATATCTAGGAGTAGAACTGCTGAGTCATCAGGAAAGTATGTCTAGCTTTTTAAGAAACTTCCAAATCTTTTTCCTAAGACATTGTACCATTTAACCCTCCTGCACAGTGTATAAGACTTCCAGTTGCTCTACGTCCCTGTTAAAATTTGGTGCTACCAAGCGATTTAATTTCAGCCATGCAGGTGGGCATCTCATCATTTTAACTTGCATTTCCCTGCTGAGTATAGGTTCACTGACCATCCCAATATCTTCTGTTGTGGAGTGCTGGTGTTATAAAGTGGCTTTTCAAAGCATTTGTCCCCCTACCCCACTTTTTCATTTCTGATCATCTGTGCTTCTGTTATGGAGTTGTATGAATTCTTTACCTATGCATACCCTTGACAAGTACAGGTTTTGTGAATATATTTTCCCCAATCTGTGGCTCCTCATTTTTCCTTAACAATAAGTGTCTTTTGATAAGCCTAAGATTTTTTTTTTAATTCTGATAAAGTCTAAGTCATAAATTTTTTCTCCTATGGTTATTGCTTTCTACATTTAAATCTTTGCCTACCTGCAAAGCATGAAGAGATTCTCTGATGCTTTTTTTTCTAAAACCCTTATGGTTTGAGCTTTTACATTTTGTAATGTGATCCATCTCAAATTAGTTTTTGTGCATGGCACAAGGTAGGAATTGAGATTCCTTTCTTCCCAATGGATATTTAGTTATTCCAGCACCATTTGTTGAAAAACTTTCCTCTCCCCAATGGGTTTGGATTTTTGTTGGAAATCCAACGACCATGTAACTGTGGGTCTCTTCCAGCCTCTCTGTTCAGTTGCATCAATCTGCCCGTGGATCTTTATGGCAGCACCACACTGTCTTGGTGATTGCATCTTTATGGTCATGTTATGAAGTCAACTCCTTCAGCTATGATTCTGAAATTGTTTATGGGATATTCTCAGTCTTTTATATTTCCATGTAACTTTTAGAATCAGTTTGTTAATTTTACAACAACAACAACAAAACCTGTGGGATTATGACAGAAATTAAGTTAAATCTATAGCTCAGTTTGGGGAGAACTGTCATCTAACTGAGTCTTTCAATCCATGACCTGTCATTCTGCTTCATTTACTCAAGGCTTCTTTTTCTCAGTAATGTTTTTATTATTTCCAAAGTAGAAATTTTTGCATGTCTTTGGTTAATTTTATTCCTAGATGTTGTGCTTTTATTAAAAATGGGAAATAGGTATTTTATTGATAATCTCAATTCAAAAATACTCGTATTTATTTACCTTCTATACACTAAGCAAAACAAGAACTTCTAAAAATGGGACAAGGATTCCATGACTTGGCAGTGAGATAAAGGAATGGAAAGAGTCCAAGAACACACATGATGGAAATGGAATAGAAAAATTTTGTTAATCCACTCACTGTAAGTATACTGTGATGGGGCAGGAAGGGGGTTCTATGTGACCACTCCTATCTGGAATTGTCTTGATCCTTGTGTCCTTCACAATGGACTGCTGCATGGGTGGCCTTGGTGAACTAACTTCCCTTCATCAGTGTTATTTTCTTATTCACTTAAAATGTTTCATAACTTTTTAGTTTCTGTGATTTCCTTGATTTTTTGTGTGTGTGTGTGTGCCTCATCAGTACTAGGAGAAGGCTGAGTCTGAGGCCCTTTGGGTTTTATCATCTTTTCTTCCACTTTCTGCCTCACTTGCCTCTCTTGCTCCTCTTTATTAACACCAATCACTGGTTTGTATTCTTCCTCTTCCACTTCTACCTTACTTAAGGATGGACATTTCTCACTGAAATAAGCTTTAAATTCTTCTACTTGGTCATTGCTGAGGAATAGAGTCTTAGGCTCATTAACAATTCTTTGGTCAAGTGTTTCTACACCTTCTGAAGAAACCTTATCCAAGGAGTTGCTCACAGTAAGATCAAGAAATACAGCATATTTGGGTAAACTTAACTTGTTCAAATCAATGACCCTTCATCCTTTATCAGATATACTTACGTATGAAAGAAACAAAAGATCCAACCTCTTTCTTTTCATTGTGGATCTTGGGCTAAAGATGACTCCAGTTCTTTTTTTTTTTTTTTTCTTTTCTACATGTCCATACATTTTTCTGAATTGATTTTTTATTTCCTTCATAGGCACTTTCTACTCAAGAAGTTGCTGCACAATCCTTTTTTTCTTCTGAGGGAAGCAAAATTAATAAAGCTTCATCATCTACCTGGCAGGTCTGTATGCTTTGTGAATGAGTTGGCCTCCTCTGGGTAATCAAACTGAAGAACTCAATTCATGGCCTGAATATCCAACACCCTGGCTGCAGTCTCAGTAGCAAGGAGCACTGTTTGCTCTCTTGAAGATAAACTTATTACAGACTTGCATTTTTCCTATCTCCTGCTGTCAACCACAGAAGTTGAGACTAGAAATACCAAAGTATAGGCAATAGGAAACTCAGTTTAAAGACTGAACCTCTCAACAACTGGAAAAAAAAAAATATAATGCTTCTCAAAAAGAACAGAGGATACTTATTTCTTACTTTAGCTCAAAACCTTCGTAGTTTTATTTCAAAGGGACAGCAGTGTTATGTTTTACTTTCCTAACCAACTCAAACATATTCAGAGATTTCAAAATTAAGTGCTCAAGGTATAAGGTATTTGACTTGTTTAACCTAGAAAAAGGCAAAGTCAATGTATTTTAGAAAGTTGTTTTTTTTTTTTTTAAATAATAGCATTCAGTGTCAGCAAAGTCCGTGCCCAAGATTTGTACTTCATCATGAACTAACCTTTAGAGAATGGTACCATAAACATTAATTACTTTATCCTTGTAATAGTTGGATATGTATGCAAACAAGTACATTTATGAGGCTGACCCTCTCAAACATCCTGTCTCAGGCCCTTTCCATCAATGATGAGACTGCTGAAAAGTCATGATTCTTTTCTAATTCTCAGAAAACCAAAGGCCTGAGAAATATATAAGTTCTCTCATAGGTAATACCATCAGGACACAAGAGTTCATCTGTCAAAGTCTGTTACAAATAATAAAAAACTTCTACTACTGGGATAAGGAAGTCTTCCCAGATGGCTCAGTAGTAAAGAATTCACCTGTCAATGCAGGAGATGCAGGTTCAATCGCTGGGTTGGGAAGATCCTCTGGAGGAGGAAATGGCAACCCACTCCATATTCCTGCCTGAAAATTCCATGAACAGAGGAGCCTAGTGGCCTATAGGCCATAGCATCACAAAAAGTCAGACACAACTGAGTGACTGAGCACGCACACTCCACTGTAGGACAAGGAAATCCAAGTCTTGCCAAATCCTGTTCTGGCATCTCTAAATACATCTTTATTCTGCAAAGTCAGGTTTTGTGTGTGTGTTTTTTTTTCTTTCTTTCATTTTTGTTTTTTAAATCTGTTCTCTATTATTGCCTCATAAAGGCCCAAAGGAATAATTTTTGAAAAAATTTTAAGTTCAAAACTATTTGCCTGTTGACTTATACTTGAAGGATTGTTTAGACAGATAACAATCTCTAAGTTACTTAATCTTTCCTTCCAAATCTTTAAAGTATATTCCATTTTCTTGCACTGATTGAAAGCTGAGGCCAATATAATTTCCCCCTTATAAAAATTTCAACATATCTGCCTGGCTCCCAAAAGGAATGGCTCTTGACCTCAAGTCCAACAATTTTGCTCGGTACTGACACACAGGATGCCCCTTGAATATGCAGGTTCTAGTTGTCTTTTATTTCAGAAGAGCTTACTCTCTAAAAATGGGATTTATTTCATTAGTTTGGGTGTCCTGTATTTACAATTAGATATATGATGGCCCTGCTCTTCCTGTCTTCAGTATCAACAGTCTACAAATTGGAACCGTATGATGACTAAGAGATATGTAGGCACAGATTGTTTAAAGGCAATCAAATTCCAGATCCTCATCTTCCTATTACTGATCCTTTCTGCAGTGTACCTGAAGCTAAGGTACCACATCAGCCTTCTTCTCTACCCCGCCTTCAGAATCACTCGTTTCCCACTTTATAAAAGGAATGAAGACCACTCACTTAATCCTGGCTAGTGCACTGCCCTGGAATGTAAAAACCCTCCAGGAAGCCAAGCCTGTAAGTGCTCCTTTAATCAAAGCACCACAATAAGGATTTGTTCTATCCCCATCATACATAAAACATACATATTTTATTAAGGGACGGAGTATGTGGGCCCATGTTAGTATATTACAAATTCAGATACATAGTAGAATGAAGCAGTAGTGAGAGTGTTTTTACTTAAGGACCTTACCTTCCAATACTTTTATTATTGTAAAAGATACACAACTCAACTCTAGGAGACTTTAGTGAGTGCAAAGCAAGAAATCTTGAAGGCAGCAGTATCACCGTATCCAGGCAACACGTGGTAAGTCTCTGTGCTTATCTATTTATCTACATTAGAATTAGAATTCAGCTGTGTGATGGTTGTCATGGAGACATACATTAACATATTTATTTGGGCTGAAAAATCAAGTTGGATTTTTACGGACAGAAGGAAGTCTGATTTGGAAGATGAGTTTAAAATTGACAACTAAGCTCTGTCAATGAGATTAAATGGCAATCATTTTCCCTAAATTGAGTGATGTATATTACAGCTTCAAGGTGCTGATGATAAAAGCACATTTCAGATACATGTTAAGACAAAAAGTTTCTCTAAAAACCAACTGCATGTTAGTAAATATATATTAAAATTCATTTTTCTAAATAACACTTTGTAAGTATATTGGGCTAAACAAGGTGCCTCTAAGTAAAAGAGTAACAAAACAGTCATTTGGTAAATCTTAGTTAAGCCTTTTTTGATAAACGTCCTCAAACTGAGAAAGTAAAAATAAATCCCCTTCAAAGTCAGATGTTGGATGCTTGGGGCTGGTGCACAGGGACGACCCAGAGGGATGGTATGGGGAGGGAGGAGGAGGGAGGAGGGTTCAGGATGGGGAACACATGTATACCTGTGGTGGATTCATTTCGATATTTGGCAAAACCAATACAATATTGTAAAGTTTAAAAATAAAATAAAATTAAAAAAAAAAAAAAAAAACAAAGTCAGATGTTTCCAATTCTTTGTTTTCCAAAAATGACTGAGTAATGGAGTTGCCAGTAGATAGATCACTGAAATAATTTATTGATCACTTTTAGATTTCTGGCATGTAACTAAGGATAAAAAAAAGTTAATAGACGATGCAGTTCTGGCATATTGTAAACACTGATATTTTAAAATCACAGGTATTACATCATCTTTTCAATGTGTATTTGACTTGGCTCACTCATTTCTATGACCTCATTTTTTTTTTTCTGTATCATTTCTTTTCCTTTGCACTCCTTCCAATTTCGTTTACATTCCTTTGGTAGTTTTTTTCTTCAACTGTTTTTTTCTGAATTGTGCTTCTGATTTCATGTGTGTGCGCTTAGTTGCTCAGTCATGTCAGACTCTTTGAGACCCCATATACTGTAGCCCACCAGGCTCCTCTGTCCATGTAGATTCTTCTGGCAAGAATACTGGAGTGGGTTGCCATGCCCTCCTCCAGGGGATCTTCCCAACCCAGGGATTGAACCTAAGTCTCCCGCATTGCGGGCAGATTCTTTACTGTCTGAGCCACCAGAGAAGCCCTCTAATTTTATAATTAAACTTAACTATAACTATTCATTTGTAACTTATAATTGAACCATTTCCCATTTTGTGTGTGATATGACATAGGAATTAAATAACATACTCTTTCACATGAGCATCTCTTACCCCAACTTGATATATTGAAAAATCTATTTATCCTTTCCCCCACTGGTCTATAATACCAGTTTTGTTATAAATCTAGGCCCCATATATATAGATGGATCTGTTTCTGAATTCTCAATTCTTTCTATTGGCCAATTTGTGTATCTTTGTACCATACACTGGCTTAATTATTATAATTTCATATTAAGTCACAATAAAAGGCAAGAAAGACACTTTGTCTTCACAATTTTTGGACCACTCCTTTACCGTTTAAGTTCAGAATTACAATGTTCAGATCATATCAGATCAGATCAGTTGCTCAGTTGTGTCCAACTCTTTGCGACCCCATGAATTGCAGCTCGCCAAGCCTCCCTGTCCATCATCAACTCCCGGAGTTCACTCAGACTCATGTCCATCAAGTCAGTGATGCCATCCAGCCATCTCATCCTCTGTCGTCCCCTTCTCCTCTTGCCCCCAGTCCCTCCCAGCATCAGAGTCTTTTCCAATGAGTCAACTCTTCGCATGAGGTGGCCAAAGTACTGGAGTTTCAGCTTTAGCATCATTCCTTCCAAAGAAATCCCAGGACTGATCTCCTTCAGAATAGACTGGTTGGATCTCCTTGCAGTCCAAGGGACTCTCAAGAGTCTTCTCCAACACCACAGTTCAAAAGCATCAATTCTTCGGTGCTCAGCCTTCTTCACAGTCCAACTCTCACATCCATACATGACCACTGGAAAAACCACAGTCTTGCTTAGACAGACCTTTGTTGGCAAAGTAACGTCTCTGCTTTTCAATATGCTGTCTAGGTTGGTCATAACTTTCCTTCCAAGGAGTAAGCGTCTTTTAATTTCATGGCTGCAGTCACCATCTGCAGTGATTTTGGAGCCCAGAAAAATAAAGTCTGCCACTGTTTCCACTGTTTCCCCATCTATTTCCCATGAAGTGATGGGACAAGATGCCATGATCTTCGTTTCCTAAATGTTGAGCTTTAAGCCAACTTTTTCACTCTCCACTTTCACTTTCATCAAGAGGCTTTTGAGTTCCTCTTCACTTTCTGCCATAAGGGTGGTGTCATCTGCATATCTGAGGTTATTGATATTTCTCCCGGCAATCTTGATTCCAGCTTGTGTTTCTTCCAGTCCAGCGTTTCTCATGATGTACCCTGCATGTAAGTTAAATAAACAGGGTGACAATATACAGCCTTGACGTACTCCTTTTCCTGTTTGGAACCAGTCTGTTGTTCCATGTCCAGTTCTAACTGTTGCTTCCTGACCTGCATACAGATTTCTCAAGAGGCAGGTCAGGGGTCTGGTATTCCCATCTCTTTCAGAATTTTCCACAGTTTATTATGATCCACACAGTCAAAGGCTTTGGCATAGTCAATAAAGCAGAAATAGATGTTTTTCTGGAACTCTCTTGCTTTTTCCATGATCCAGCAGATGTTGGCAATTTGGTCTCTGGTTCCTCTGCCTTTTCTAAAACCAGCTTGAACATGTGGAAGTTCACGGTTCACATATTGCTGAAGCCTGGCTTGGAGAATTTTGAGCATTACTTTACTAGCGTGTGAGATGAGTGCAATTGTGTGGTAGCTTGAGCATTCTTTGGCATTGCCTTTCTTTGGGATTGGAATGACAACTGACCTTTTCCAGTCCTGTGGCCACTGCTGAGTTTTCCAAATTTTCTGGCATATTGAGTGTAGCACTTCCACAGCATCATCTTTCAGGATTTGGAATAGCTCAACTGGAATTCTATCACCTTCACTAGCTTTGTTCGTAGTGCTGCTTTCTAAGGCCATCATTACAATGTTATGTATCACCAAAATAACAATAAAGATGAACACTAATTGTTGTTGTTAAGCTGCTCAGTCATGTCTGACTCTTTGTGACCCCACTGACTGCAGCATGCCAGGCTTCCCTGTTCATCACCAACTCCCGAAGCTTACTCAAACTCACGTCCACTGAGTCAGTGATGCTATCCAATCATCTTGTTCCCCACTGTCCCCTTATCGTCCTGCCCTCAATCTTTCCCAGAATCAGGGTCTTTTCCAATGAGTCATCTCTTCGTATCAAGTGTCCAAAGTATTGGAGTTTCAGCTTCAGCATCAGCCCTTCCAATGAATATTCAGGATTGACCGGTTGGATCTCCTTGCAGTCCAAGGGACTCTCAAGAGTCTTCTCCAACATCACAGTTCAAAAGCATCAATTCTTCAGCACTCAGCCTTCTTTATGGTCCAACTCTCACATCCATACATAACTACTGGAAAAACCACAGCTTTGTCTATATGGACCTTTGTTAGTAGTAGTAACGTTAAAATCCGAAAGTCTATTAGGAATTTGATTCTAGGTGTATTGAGAGAATTAGCATCTTTGCAACAATGAGTTTTAGAAACCATTAATACAGTGTTTCTCTCCATTAAGCTGGTTTGTAGTTAACGTCTTTCGATAAAAGTTTATGTTTGTCAATAAAGGTTGTTGACACTATATTTATTCAAATGCTGTTTATATTGTGCCTCTATCATAAAACTTTATATTTTTAAAATTGCCCTTTCTGTAGTAACTCTGCTGTGGAGAAACCTGACAACACCAAATGATGAAGATTAACATCGCTAGTGATGTCATGTGGACAGGATGTGATACAATCATGAGAAAACATCAGCCAAACCCCTTCCCTGGTGGCTCAGGCAGTAAAGAATATGCCTGCAATGCAGAAGACCCAGGTTTGATCCCTGGGTTGGGAAGATCCCCTAGGGAAGGGAGTGCTACCCACTCCAGTATTCCTGCCTGGAGAATTCCATGAACGTAGGAGCCTGGCAAGCTACAGTCCATGGGGTCACAAAGAGTCAGACATGACTGAGTGACTTACACACACAAACACCCCAACTGAGGTCCATTCTACAAAAGATCAGACCACTGTCCTTCCAAGTGCCAGGTCCTAGAAAGAAAAGAGCAAGAAATTGATGTAAACTGAAATAGACTAGAGTTAACAGTTACATGGAGTTTGATCACGAAAGAGAGAAAAGGGCAAGGGTAGAAAAACTGAGGAAAATGTGAATAAAGGCATAGTTCAGTTAACATTATTGTATCAATGTTAATTTCTTAGCTTGAGAAGTTAAACCATGTTTAGGATGTTATAGGATGTTAATTATTTCAAAATAAAATGTTCTTAAAAATTACCTCCTCTATTTTTTTTTTGTTGTTGGCGGTCCACAGAAATGCAACTGGCTTTTCTATACTCATCTTGTATCCAAAAACCTCGCTAAACTCTCTAGTTAATGCTAAGAATTTAGCTGCAGAGTTCTGTAAAATTTCTACATAGACAATTATCAGTTCAGTCGCTCAGTAGTGTCCGACTCTTTACAACCCCATGAATCGCAGCACACCAGGCCTCCCTGTCCATCACCAACTCCCGGAGTTCACTCAAACTCACGTCCATTGAGTCAGTGATGCCATCCAGCCATCTCATCCTCTGTCATCCCCTTTTCCTCCTGCCCCCAATCCCTCCCAGCATCAGAGTCTTTTCCAATGAGTCAACTCTTCACATGAGGCGGCCAAAGTACTGGAGTTTCAGCTTTAGCATCATTCCTTCCAAAGAAATCCCAGGACTGATCTCCTTTAGAATGGACTGGTTGGATCTCCTTGCAGTCCATGGGACTCTCAAGAGTCTTCTCCAACACCACAGTTCAAAAGCATCAATTCTTCGGCACTCAGCTTTCTTCACAGTCCAACTCTCACATCCATACATGACCACTGGAAAAACCATAGCCTTGACTAGACAAACCTTTGTTGGCCAAGTAATGTCTCTGCTTTTGAATATGCTATCTAGGTTGGTCATAACTTTCCTTCCAAGGAGTAAGCATCTTTTAATTTCATGGCTGTAGTCACCATCTGCAGTGATTCTGGAGCCCAGAAAAATAAAGTCTGCCACTGTTTCCACTGTTTCCCCATCTATTTCCCATGAAGTGACGGGGCCAGATGCCATGATCTTCGTTCTCTGAATGCTGAGTTTTAAGCCAACTTTTTCACTCTACACTTTCACCTTCATCAACACGCTTTTGAGTTCCTCTTCACTTTCTGCCATAAGGGTGGTGTCATCTGCATATCTGATGTGATTGATATTTCTCCCGGCAATCTTGCTTCCAGCTTGTGGTTCATTCAGCCCAGTGTTTCTCATGATGTACTCTGCATAAAAGTTAAATAAGCAGGGTGACAATATACAGCCTTGACGTACTCCTTTTCCTGTTTGGAACCAGTCTGTTGTTCCATGTCCAGTTCTAACTGTTGCTTCCTGACCTGCATACAGATTTCTCAAGAGGCAGGTCAGGGGTCTGGTATTCCCATCTCTTTCAGAATTTTCCACAGTTTATTGTGATCCACACAGTCAAAGGCTTTGGCATAGTCAATAAAACAGAAATAGATGGTTTTCTGGAACTCTCTTGCTTTTTCCATGATCCAGCAGATGTTGGCAATTTGATCTCTGGTTCCTCTGCCTTTTCTAAAACCAGCTTGAACAACTGGAAGTTCACAGTTCACATATTGCTGAAGCCTGGCTTGGAGAATTTTGAGCATTACTTTACTAGCGTGTGAAATGAGTGCAATTGTGTGGTAGTTTGAGCATTCTTTGGCATTGCCTTTCTTTGGGATTGGAATGAAAACTGACCTTTTCCAGTCCTGTGGCCACTGCTGAGTTTTCCAGATTTGCTGGCATATTGAGTGTAGCACTTTCACAGCATCATCTTTCAGGATTTGAAAGAGCTCAACTGGAATTCCATCACCTCCACTAGCTTTACTCGTAGTGATGCTTTCTAAGGCCCACTTGACTTCACATTCCAGGATATCTGGCTCTAGGTGAGTGATCACACCATCGTGATTATCTGGGTCATGAAGATCTTTTTTGTACAGTTCTGTGTATTCTTGCCACCTCTTCTTAATATCTTTGGCTTCTGTTAGGTCCATACCATTTCTGTTCTTTATTATTTACCAATAGTGACCATTTTTTTCTTCCTTTCCATTCCTACATCTTTTTTTTTTTTTTTTTTTTAAGGTTCACCCACTTGCAACATTTCACTCTGCTGGCTAGGATCTCTGGTACAATACTGAATAGACATGGTGATATCATGGATCTTTACCTTTTAAGAGTTAAATTATATCTGCTTATGGCCAGTGATTATTTTAATTTCACCAGAATAATGTAAGGAAAATAAATTGCTTTTGCTTTGAACATTTATATCATAGAGATTGCAATACAATTTTTAAAAATTTTCTAATACTAAAATGTTTATTTGAAAAGCATAAAAAGATATACTACATAAACTAACATGACAAAAAAAGAAAAGCAATACAGTATTATGTCACTAAAAGAAAATAAAAGTTCTGATGCTGACCTTTGTTACCTGTAGACAATTAACAGACTTTTCTTTCAGTTCATGGTATGGAGCTGTCATTGCCAAGTAGCTGCCAAGCCAGAGTCCCCAATTCCAAACCCTTCTCTCTTGTGCCAGAGGTGGTCTTGTGCATAGTTTTCCCGTAAAACAACATCAGTGGGAGGGGACTGAATGTCAGACCTCAGTTTGAGGCTTTTCAGAAGCAGGTAAGGTGGGTTCCTGCTCCTTTCTCAGTTGCTGGAGGATTCAAAGGTCCAGGATATAGACCATCATCTACTGATCAAGAACACATTCAGTGTACTGCTCAATAGCAATAAATATATTTTAATTAGGTTGAAGCTATTATGTTTTTTGTAGTTCATTTACTATAGCACTTAGCTTTTCCCAAGTAACATAAAAAATGCTACCTTTAAGTGAAGTACAAGCCAAACAAAAAATCTAAAATAGATGAGAACTGCTTAGAGGCCCAGCAGCAGGAAAGAGAGAAACCAAGGAAAAGACAGAAACAGTCATGTCACACAGTCACAAATTTTCTTTTTTTAATCAATTGTTTAAAAAAGATTTTTTTTGATGTGGACCATTTTTAAAGTCTTGACTGAACTTGTTACAATATTGTTCTCTTTTATGTTTCAGTTTTTTGGCCGTGAAGCATGTAGGATCTTAGCTCCCCAACTAGGGATCAAACTTGCAACCCCTGCGTTGAAAGGCAAAGTCTTAACCCCTGGATAACCAGGGAAGTCCCAGTCACAAAACTTTTAATATTAATACAAGTGCTGGGTTGTGGAAAGGAATCCGTGGTGACAGAAGTCATAAAAGTGGTTGTGCCTCAGAGGGAGCAAATCAAAGTGAAATAGCTAGAAAGCGGCTTGCATTAGGGATAATGGAAATGCTCTCTATCTTATTCTTGGAGGTGGTTTACATGGGGGTATACAACTGTCAAAACTCATTAAACTGAAAGCTGTGTGTTTATTGTATGTAAATTATACCTCAATTTCTGAAAATGCATGAGATAGCTTCAAAGGCCCAACAAGTGTCTAACTAAGACTATGCATGTGTGCTCAGTCGCTTCAGTCATGTCTGATTCCTTGGGACCCCGTGGACTATAGCCCACCAGGCTCCTCTGTCCATGAGATTCTCCAGGAAGAATACTGGAGTGGGTTGCCATGCCCTCCTCAAGGGGATCTTTCCGACCGAGGGATCGAACCAGTGTCCCTTAGGTCACCTGCACTGCGGCAGGTTCTTTACCACTAGCACCACCTGGGAAGGCCAACTAAGCCTATAGCTGTAAGGGAAAAGAGACAGAAAGCAGAACATTAGAATAACATTATTACTTGCTGTATTTATTGAGAATTTACAAGAAAGAAATCTGCATGGGCAAGAAATAAGAGGTCTGAGGGCAAAACTGAAAGGGAGCAGAGAATCCAGAAATCTGGAGGCTCCCAGAGTTAGAAAATTTGATTGCTTCTGGACTATACACAGTAAAAGAGGAGACTGAAAAATGCTTTGAGCAAAAATGGCCTTTTACATTTTCTATTGTGAATGGAGGGAAGTCAGCCTTGCTGTAGATCAGGATGAGCACATGAACTTCCCATGAAACCTATTTCAATTGGCCAACCAAGGACCCTTGTAAGTTGAGAGACAGGGGAATTGCAGAGAGGAAACAAAGGAATAAATTAGGTGTGGGATCCTCTGGTGTGCTCTTTTGGCTAGAGTGACAGTACATAATTTATTGTCCAAGCTGGGATAGTTTTGAGAGTGAAAGAGGGCATTATTACTTAATATGCATGAGCACTATTAATATAAACTGAGACTGTCCCTGCCAGACTGGGACACCCAGTCCTTCTCTTACTGGCAAATGGAGTCAACTACAAGAAGGCGGATTAGAAGCCAAAGTTTCTGAGGGCACAACAAGCCCCAAAACTTCACAAGCTTTGCCTCTAAGCCGCTGGCTGACTCTGCAAACAATGTGCAAGCTGCCAAAATTGCAAGGTCAGAGAGTAGGGAAAAAGGTTACATAGCCCCCAGTATGTGCTGCATGCTGAGTCGCTCAGTCATGTCCAACTCATTTCAACCCCATGGACTGCAGCCCACCAAGCTCCTCTGTCCATGGGGATTTTACAGGCAAGAATACTGGAGTGGATTGCCATGCCCTCCTCCAGGGAATCTTCCCAACACAAGGATTGAAATCAGGTATCCTGCATTGCAGGAGGATTCTTTACTAGCTGAGCTACCAGAAATGCCCAAATAGCCCCCAAAGAGGTATATTTTTCAAGGACCACGTAACTGTGGGCTTGGAAGAAGATGAGCAGAGAACCTTCCAGTAGATAGATTCAGGTCCTAGAGAATAATGTACAAAGAATTTTCATCTGGAGAGCAGGGCCAGAGTCTAATCAAGGGACATCTTCTACCCTGGATGAGAGATCTTCCAAACGCTTCTTGCCATTTTTATTTATTTTTTGGTCACTGTCAATATTCCTAATTCTAAATGCTCACTTAGCTTCAGAAAATTAAACACAAACTCATAACCTGCTACTTGGGCCTAATACAATAAATTATGAACACTGCATGTAATGTGATGGTGGTGAGAATAAACCCAAAGAGTCTTTTACAAAGATCACTGAGCTGCCTGCCAGGAGGCCATGATTCTCATCCAACCTTCACTATTAAGTGTGTGACCCTGGATAAATCATGATTCCTCTGGACTTCAGTTCCTTCATTTGTAAAATGAAGATGAGGATGCCTTCCAGTTCTGTAATTCTAATTTAAAATTCTTGACCTTGCTGAGCCAAAAGAACTACAAAAATCCTCTACAAAATGTCATTACCTGGAGAATCCATAATAGACAAGTGAGTCTGGTTTTTACAGCAGAAGCAACTCAGCACAATTCTAAAAAGTTATATTGGCAAGAAGGATCTTGGCACTTTTTCATTTCTTGATTTTTCTATATTATTTTGCTCTCATTATAGTACATTAAGGAATAAAATATAGCCCTTTTTAAGGGAAAAAGAAACCTGCCTTCCATTTCATTAGGCGTTCAAAACTAATCCAAAAAGAGGGGAGCTATATTGCAGATCGTCAGTCCAGGTTTGATGCATGAGACAGGGTACTCAGGGCTGATGCACTGGGATGACCCAGAGGGATGGGATGAGGAGGGAAGAGGGAGGGGGGGTTCAGGATGGGGAACACATATACAACCATGGCTGATTCTTGTCAATGTATGGCAAAAACCACTACAATATTGTAAAGTAATTAGCCTCCAATTAAAATAAATAAATTTAAAAAAAAGGAACACAAAGAAAAAAATTTAAAAAAAAAAAGAAATTTCAATTCTTTGTAATATTTACAAACTAAATTTCAGAATGTTTTAAAAACCAAAATGCAATTTAGAGAAAACTTTCCATCTAAAAAAATACCATAAAACTATATTTTATTATACAGTCAGTATGCACTGAATCTTAAAAATATTATTTTTTCAAATATTAATTTTAACAATTTTAAATTAATTCACACTAATTAAAATGTGGAAAACATGTCTGCTAAATTTTAACTTTTGATGCTTCTAATTTCTGGAAGAAAATAACACTCGAGACTATCTTCTTCACTGATAAAAGACAAAAAGTAATATTTCATGCTACATTCTCAACTCACTAATATTCAATATTTGTTTTTCTCTTTCTGACTTCACTCTGCATTACCGACTCTAGGTGACCCAATTTCATTCATTTTTATGGCTGAGTAGTATTCCATTGTATATATGTACCACAATTTATTTATAGATTGATCTGCCTACAGACATTTAGGCTGCTTTCATGTCCTGGCTATTTTAAATAGCGTAGCAATGACATATATACACTACCATGTATAAAACAGATAGCTGGTGGGAAGCTGCTGTAAAGCACAGGGAGCTCAGCTCTGTGATGGCCTGGAGGGTGGGCGGGGAGAGAAGCTCAAGAGGGAGGGGATGTATGTATACATATGGCTGATTCACACTGCTGTACAGCAGAAACAAATACTACACTGTATAGCAATTATAGTCCAATTTTTTTTAACTAAAAAAACCCCCAATATCCTACATAGATATTGTGTTACTCATAATTAATAGTTTTATACATGTATAAGGATAACCTGATGGTTCAGTGGTAAAGAATCTGCCTACCAAGCAGGAGATCTAGGTTCAATCTCTGGGTCAGGAAGATCCCCTGGAGAAAGAAGTGGCAACCCACTCTAGTATTATTGCCTGGGAAATCCCATGGACAGAGGAGCCTGGCAGGTTACAGTCCATGGGGTTGCAAAAGAGTTGGACACAATATAGCGACTAGACAACAATATACACGTATAAAAATAAGAGCCAAACATTTGTCACTTCAAATCACTATATGCTGGATAAAGAAAAAACAGCCAACATTTTGCAGATCATGCTATCACATACCTTAATACCAGTGAGTTTCTAAATCAGTTATTTATTGTCACTGACTACAAAGCTATGGACCAGATGTTGCACTACCATATAAAACAAGGAATATAAACTTTACAGTGCTTTGAGAAAAGATTATTCAATTATCTGTTGAGTGAATAAAACAATAAGGAACTAAAATAAGCACCATAAAATACTCTGAATCTCTAAAACACAAATTTGAAGGCATACTTTAGATTATATAAAAGATATAAATAAGTTTAAATAATGTAAAATTTGTAAGTGGAATATTTTAAATGTGCTAAGGAAATTATTTAGAGATACTTGACAGTAACTCTGAGGTAAAAGAAGATTTTCACCTTCCTCTGCTAAGTCACAGTATCACAACTTTTTTAATGATAAAAATTATCCCTTAAGAGACTGTTTCAAAAATTTATGTTTACACATAAGTACTGATGTTGAGAAGTCTCTTGTTTGTTCTTATGCAGAATACTTTGTATATGACAATTTTTCTTCTCTGGATTCTGGGAGAGTGTCTTGTATTATTTCTCTGATAACTTTCTCCCATTTTCTCTTGGATTAAGTGAGTGACTGAACTTTCTGGATTATGTCAATCCCTGTCAGTCCGTCAGTTCAGTCACTCAGTCATGTCTGACTCTTTGTGACCCCATGGACTGCAGCATGCCAGGCCTCCCTGTCCTTCACCATCTCCCAGAGCTTGCTCAAACTCATGTCCATTGATTCAGTGATGCCATCCAACCATCTCATTCTCTGTCGTCCCCTTCTCCTCCCACCTTCAATCTTTCCCAACATCAGGGTCTTTTCAAATAAGTCAGCTCTTCGCATCAGGTGGCCAAAGGATTGGAGTTTCAGCTTCAGCATCAGTCCTTCTAATGAATATTTAGGGCTGATTTCTATTAGGATTGAATGACTGGATCTCCTTGCAGTCCAAGGGACTCTCAAGAGTCTTCTCCAATACCACAGATCAAAAGCATCAATTCTTCGTTGCTCAGCTTTCTTTATAATCCAACTCTCACATCCATACACAATTACTGGAAAAACCACAGCTTTGACTAGACAGACCTTTGTTGGAAAAGTAATGTGAATATGCTGTCTAAGTTGGTCATAGCTTTCCTTCCAAGGAGAAGGTGTCTTTTAAATTCATGGCTGCAGTCACCATATGCAGTGATTTTGGAGCCCAAGAAAATAAAGTCTCTCACTATTTCCATTGTTTCTCCATCTATTTCCCATGAAGTGATGGGACCGGATGCCATGATCTTAGTTTTCTGAATGTTGAGTTTTAAGCCAACTTTTTTCACTCTCCTCTTTCACTTTCATCAAGAGACTCCTTAGTTCTTTGCTTTCTGCCGTAAGGGTGGTATCATCTACATATCTCAGGTTATTGATATTTCTCCCAGAAATCTTGATTACAGTTTGTACTTTATCCAGCTCAGCATTTCACATGATGCACTCTGCACGTAAGTTAAATAAGCAATCCCTGTAAGAAATTTGTTTCAACCATCATATTCTTAATTTTTGTGGGTTTCTTTTTGTTCTTTAATTTTCCTTTCTTTTCTTCTCCTTTTTAAAAAGGACTCTGTTATCCATGCAAAATCTCACATTTTCAGAGACAGTACTTCTAGTCCATTTCTTAAGTTTCCTATTTCTGTCTCTACAGTTCTGTCTTAGAGTTCTCTGTTGCTCTTAATTTCTGCTTTCCTATGGGAGGCATTTCCACATATCTGTTGATCTTTGGCTGTCTTTTCCATTTAAGTGGGAAATTACCAGCAAAGCAAGATGGCAGCTCTGTCTGTGGACTGAGCTTGTTGAAGGTGCTCTTTATTGAAAAGCAGCCAGCTGGTTTTCCCTGTGGGGAACCCCTGTAAGGAGTTTTTCTGCAAACAGTTAGCTTCTCTAGAGAAACTCCTAGCACCTGAATGGGGACTTAGAAGTTTGGCTCCTGGTGCTCAAAGTGCAGGGCAGATGTCTACGTAACCCCACTCTCGGAGCTCCCATGTTCCCAAGCCTAGGTTCTCTTAAGACTCAACATCTCCAGAGAATAAACGTCTCATCCTCTGGGGAAGGTGGGTATCCAGCTGGGTTGAGACAAGGACCCGTGTGTCCAACTGGTCCTTTTACAGACTTTCAACTGAGTCTGTGTTTCTAACTATTCCTCCAGCCTGACCTGATAACTGTAATCACAGGACCTCCCAAGGTTCTGCAAGGCAAAACTGTTTCCTTTCCTGTTACTCTCTGTGGGAGCTCAGATTTTCACCTTCCTCTGCTAAGTCACAGCATCACAACTTTCTGTTCACGTCAGTGGATTAGGGTTAGTGATGTCATCTACCTTTTATCAAAGATAGAGCTGGAATTTTTTATTTCCTTCGTTTTGGATGGATTTTGTAATAAGAGAAGGCAGAACATTCTTTGCATCTTAAAATCAGAACCTACAGTCTTTACATGACTTCACACATCGTGTGTCACAGTCTGAGGCCACTATAGTTTTGGTCTGCTGAGCACTTGCTTCCATTGCCCTTCTTTGAATTCCTTTGGAGAAAGCCTCTCTCACTCCAGGAGACTCAAGGGGGGCCTTCAGTCCCTGGGTACACACACACTCCTCTACTGCAGAACCGGGAATACAAGTCCTTGGCTAGGACTCAGTGATCATTCATCAAATGGGGTTAAGGAGAGTTGATTCGCATCTTCCTTAAGGCAGGTAGTGAGGCATTTGGCCCAATGAATTATCTTTCCATTGGGTCTGCTAAACTGGGAAGATGACAGTCCCAAGTTGCTGCCGGCCAGTCATCTTACTGATCACATGCTGTCTGGAGAATGACGAACAAAGAAACCGGCAGAGCCGAAAGAGTCCAGCTGAGATCATCTGAGTTCCTGGCTGCAGTCATGCCTGACGCCAGATGCACCTCTGGAAACCATAGTTATATAAACAATTAAGTTCCTTTGATTTGCATATGCTGGCTTGAGCTGGCCTTCACGCATTTGCAACCGAAGGAGTTCTGATGAATTCATCATTTAATTGAAGTGTTCCAAATTACTAACAGTTGAATGATACAATACCACTTCTTTGCCAAAAATTAAACAGCCTAACCTCTTTTACTAAAATAAAATCACAAATCATACACCCATATGTCCCTTTCGCCATTTAGGTAAGATACTTTGATTTTATCTGAATATTCTCATTTTTCAGGGCAGTGTACCTTGGAGAAAGATTTTATATATATATATGTACTATAGTTTTACAAACCCAATAGCCCCTAACTTGCAGAACAAATTTCATCCAGGGACTTCAAAAAGTCTTATCATCTCTTTAAACCTTCTCTATCAGGGCTCTTAGTTTATAATAAACTTCAAGTTTTATGGCTGTCTTGCATAAAAGTTATGTGGAAAAACAAAATAATGTATCTCAAAATATTTGTTCCCTTTGAAAGAAAAGTAAGGTTTAAATGTAAATAATTATTTAGCCTCAATCTCTGATCTAGAGCCTGGATACCAGGATAATTTCAATGCAAGGGTTTATGGGAAAGAGGGAGAGAGTAATAACATGCTTCCAAGGAAGCAGGAGGGATGCTTAGAAGTCCTGTGTCTCTGGATGCTCCTCCTGGACTAAGCTCTCCAATATCACCTCCGGGGCACTGTGCTCACCCAGCCCACAGTCAACGTTTGAGCCTCTGAGTCTAAAGTTCCTATCTGGGTCTTTTATCAGTTTCAAGTGCATCTAGAAGCCATGCAGGTAATCCAACAGCACGAGGAGGCTAAACATTATTAATGTATTATAATTATTTTATTTGTATGAAAAATAAATCGTATTAATATTCCAGTCTCTCGCACTCTCTTTTATTGACTTACTTTTTTTCATGAAGCATTTCTATCTCTTATTCCTACTTTCACCATGGTTTGCTTCATAATGCTATCTTAAATAATAGCTTTTTGGCATAGAAACTCCTTGTATGCATAGAAATTGTGTCTGAGTAAACACAGATAACAATGAAGATAATTAATAGTTCAGTTCATTGAAACTGAGTATGTGCCACGCACTGTTCCAAGGGCTTTATAGGGTCTGTCTTCACTTCAAGCCTAAAAGGTGGGAGGGGGAAGGTGGGTACCCTCATCCTCATTTTGCAGATGAGGGCGAGGAGGCACTGAGACGGGTGAGCAACTGCCCAGATGAGAGAGCAAACAAGGTATAAGTATGACTCCAGGTACTTTATTCCAAGGACCTCTGCCCTTAAACAACTATTCTGTGCTCCACCAAGAAACACGCCATCAGTTATGGGCTGAATTGTGTTCCCCAAAATGTTATGCTGAGGTCGTAAGCCCGTGACCCTATGGACTCTGGCCCGCCAGGCTCTTCTGTCCATGGAATTTTTCCAGGCAAAGATACCGGAGTGAGTTGCCATTTCTTTCTCCAGGGGATCTTTCCAACCCAGGGATCGAACCGTGTCTCCTGCATTAGCAGGCAGATTCTTTACCACTGAGCCAACAGGGAAGCCCTGTCCTGGAATAGGGTAGGTCCTATTACAATATGATGGCTGTTCTTACGGGAAGAAAGGCTGGACACAGGGAAGACAGTAATGAGAAGATGGGGTAGAGGGTGGAGTGATGCAGCCACAAAGCAAGGAACACGTGGTGCCACCTGAAGCTATGGATCCGAGAGGCCTTTGCAGGAGCAAGGCTCTGCCAGCACCTGGATTTCAGTTTTCTTGCCTCCAAAACAGTGAGAGTAAAAATTGCTGTTGTTTAAAGCCACCCAGTTTATGGTACATTGTTACACACAATAGTCCTAGGAGAATAACAGTCTCTCAGGTATATTGAAACATGCTATCCTCTCAACCTGTTATTTTCAGTTTTAACACAAATGGCAGAGTGGGTAACATTTAACTTTCCTCTTAATTCTATTTAAAGAAAACCAATAGTGAAGGGCAGGGGTTGCAGGGGGTAGGTTGTGAGACCTGGAAAGTTCTCACTCATCTCATAGAGGCAGCTCCTCACTAGCTCTAATGGACGACAGTCACTTCGAATGGCAGGCCTAAAGCTGTCACATCTTACAGTTTTCCAGAAAACCCAGAAATCTGGGTGTGCACATTAAAGGGGTTAACAGAAAATCCAATTAGAAACTAGTTGGAATAACACCAGTTAATAATGTTATTCATGTTGAAAACAAACACTGTACAAGCCAAATGTGGTCCATAGCGATGGACCAAATTGGGCCACAGTGTCTGCTGTGTGTGTGCACTCTTTGCTTCCTAGGTCTCCTTTCCCATTCTGGAGGCCTCCAGCCACCACACCTAGGAAGCAGGTTCAGGGTTGGCCCAAGAAGCAGTGGGAGTCAGCACCTCAGGACCAGGGACCCTTCTTGGGATGTGTGGCAGATGGGGAAGAGTCCTACACACATCTGCTCCAAGGCTGACTGAGTGCAGACTTCTCGATCCATATCTGAGCACTGTTCTAATACCATCCTTCCAATGGTCTCAGCTGGTCTTCTGAAAGCATTTATCTTTAGACCTAGGGCTTTAATGGGGTAAAAGTTTGGGTTAAGCCTAGGACATGACCTTGGTACTTCCCAGGCTCACAGACACTTCATTCATAGTCTTGTCCTTATAACTTAATGAGTTCCCTACCTTTCTTATCTCTTCTCTGTATACTTGAAAGAAGCGTAACTGGATGACAACTCAGAGCTCAGAGCTGTCTTTCAGTATTCACCATCCTGTAATCTATGAAAGGTGCCCAGAAACCTGGAACCACTTTTGAACAGCAATTCTGTGAAAGCACGTTTACAAAATGTGACTTTCATACTTGGGCTTACTAAAAACTTCAAAAATATAAACTGTTCTGAGAACATTAACATTATTGCTAGTCTGACACATCTATGACTATTCAACAGCCTGAGAATTTTCCAGGTCCTCACTGGCTACAAACATTTCTTCAGTATCTACTAGAGTCCAAACCTGTTTGATATGGTGCAGAAATGAATCATCTCTTCTGGTGAATGAAAGGGGGTCCCTGGGATGCTGCCAGGACTCTCTCCGCTGCACCTGAGATACCTAAATCAGGGATGAGATACCTAATTCAGGGATGCAGCTTGCACATGATGGTGGTAGGGATTATAAAACTGACAAATGTCATTTTGGAAGCTTTATAGAGCAATGTTAAGATGTGAAATACCACAAAATCTGTCCAAGTCATCTCATTTAATGTTTTAAGGTTTTTACTAGTTTTTCTCTTGACTTAAAAATCTCTCTTCTTCCATTGGGTTTTATACCTATAAAATCATACCGAAATTCACTAGCTTATTATTCTCACAACAGTATCAAATGGTCAGTAAAACGGGTTTTAGTCCCGTAGGACAGCCAAGGGAACTGAACCTGAGAGCAGCTTTGGTTGTCAGTGGGGAAGGAGAACCTTACTACACCCAAATCTGCCTCCAACCTCCAATTTCAAGTCACTGATCTTTCTCAACAAATAAAAGGCACATGGGCTTGTAGGATCAGGCTGTTCAATTAGTGAGATGATCAGATTTGGGATTGAAACCCAGATCTATCACCGACTAGACCTCTGACCTCAGATTCATTTTTTAAACATTTCTCAAGCCCAAATTCCTCCATTGTAAAATGGAGTTAAGATCCTAAAAGACACATAAAGGACATGGTGCAGAGCAGTACTCAACAGATTTATTTCCCTCTCCCTTTCTTGTCCGGCTCCTTCAAGTCTAAGCAGACCATTCATCATCTGGTTAAACATTTGGATGATTAGTGAAAAACCTAAGTTTTATATAGTAAAAAAGTGGAGCTATTGACAACACAACAATAAATTGTCACAGGCAAACAAGGCCACAGCAGAAAGTGCTGTCACATAAGCACTATTACAAAACAGCCAAGAGAGTGGTTCTTTTTTTTTTTTTT